>NC_136068.1:1655661763-1665661763 GCF_964261635.1 Lissotriton helveticus | reverse complement strand
CTATGCTTTCTCTTTTACTACGCACTAAGCCATTAGTATTTTCACTGCTTCCAGTAACTTTGTTCACATGGTATATTTTCGGGAAGACAATGCCAAAATAGCAGCTTTCATACCAGTGATCCGGCAATTTGAAATAAGCCTTGTCCCCACATATATAATAAATTCCAGGAAACACAGGCTCTGACCCATTTTTGAAACCCCAACCTCCAATTACCTTGTAATTATGTTCGCATTCACTGGAACCAATGAAAATGTTATTATAATAGCTAGTCTTCTCGCGGTGAAGACATAGCTTGCCTTTCTTTTCAAAATCCAGCAACAGAGCAGGACCCGCTCCACCATTTGAGGTGCCCTCCATGTTCTCAGCCCATTTTGGCCTTTTCTGTGTTTCGTCATCTGCCTTTCTTTTTCTTTTTATTCTCCTTTTCTCTGCCATGTTCAGGAACATCTTTTCCTGCTCACGCAAAGAACAGGTCAAGTTATCTCTGTGTGCGTCACCTAGGTCTATATTACCTATAGTCAACAAGTATTCGCCCATATAGCGAGTAACGTCACTTTTGGTATGTACAGGATTCAAGTTCCCACGTATAGGAAGTTCAGAAAAGATCACGTCACTGTTTGAGTAATAGTACTGTAACGGTCCTCTTTTGTAAAATAAACTAGCTAAAATGCTACAGGAAATTCCATATGTCAGAGGCAAGTGATGGTATGTCACGCCTTCAGCTACAGAGGTAGGTAGCTTCATGCAGACATAGCAATCTTCAATTTCCATAGTCTCTACATAGTGTATTAACAAGTTTGCGAAAACATTTAAATGCGTTCTATTCTTTACTCCATGATAATGTAGTCCTCCCTCATCTGATGCTTCTAAGTCTCGATTTGTTTGTCTAAGTGCTCTCTCATGTCTTGCTACACTCTGTGTTGTCAGCTCCTCACTGTCAGTATTTACAATTTCAGTAGGGACAATATTAGTATTTTTGCTCACCGCAAAAGGGATGAAAACTGTTAGTCCTATCCAGAGTAATATCAGTATAACTATACTACATACACATACCTTGCAGCATGTTTTGCAACGACTGCAACTAGGTCTACCATTCACGTTTGAATCAGACATTTTGGCTCAGAAGAAGTTTCTCGACCCCTCTTTGTGTCTTTACACCAGTAGCTTACTTTGTGCAAATTCACGGTGGCTCGTCTTCTTCTTCAGCAGAGTACTCAGGGACGGGTTCTCCGTCGCTTTCGTCAGTTATATCAAGATCTTCAAATTCTTCCAAAACAAGCGTCCATTCAGGAGACTTGTACTTTTTGTTTTGTCTCTTTATTTGATCACTCCTTCTTTTGGAGGTATCTTCTGGTTGTTCTGCTATGCGAGCACTTCTTCTTTCTTCTGCACGTTTTTCTTCTACTGTTTTTATTCTCAGTCTCAATTTCTTTATGTATCCAGGCTCAATATGCTTTCTTTTCTTAAGTCTTTTTGTTGGTACTGAGACCTCGTTCTCTTCTCTTGCCCTCTTGTTTTCCTTAGTTTGTGGCAATTCTGTTTCAGTTTCTTCTTCTTCTATCTGACTATTTCCAGGGCTAGCATCTATTTCTTCTGCCTGGTTACTAATCTGGCCTTGTTCAGGAGAATTTTGTTTTTGCTTTTCAAATGTCTCTGTTTCTGTTTCCTGAGCACTTTCTCCTAATCCTATCTGATCCTGTTCAAGCACTTCGATCTCTTGATTTTCTTCTGCTCGAACTATTACACTGTGTCTAGTCTGTCCCTTCTCGACATCAGGAGTCAATGGAGGAGTATCAATCCCTTGTTCTGTCCCTGTCTGACCTTCTCCTTCCTCAGTTTTGATGTGAATCTCAAGATCCTGAGGTTCTTCGCCTGTGCCTTGCTTTTCCTCTCTAGTCCACTCTCTACCTTCCCAAAGTCGTTCGCTTGTTCTGATGGGGTCTTCGGTGAGATCAATCAATGGTATCCACTCCTCTGGCCATATGCTTGGCAGCTCGTCTTCAGCTACTTCTGGCTCAGCTTCTCGGACCCCTTCAGCAGGCTGGGCTCTTGGTAGTTTGTTATCAACTATTCCTGGGCCAACGTCTGCTGATCCCACGGCTTGACTGGTACTGGGCTGTACGTCGTCAGCTACTTCTGGTCTGGCTCCTGCAGAGTCCTCTGCTGGACGCCCTTCTTCTTCAGGCTCTCCGTCTGGTAATACCTTCTGGGTGTGGCTGGCGTGTATCCAATGTGGAACCCCTGCACACTTTACTGCTGTGGTTGTTACCAGGATCACCTGATGCTTCTCTCCCCACCTTGGCTCCAGGCAGCTCTTCCGAGTATGCTTCTTTATTTTTACCCAGTCTCCGGGAACCAGTTTGTGGAGAGGAGTCGTTGGATTGAGGATGGCGTCTTCTCCGATCTGGCGAGAGATAGAACGCACTTGGTCACCTAATCTCTTGCAGTATTCAAGCACCAAATCATCAGTAATACTCAACAGTTTGCTTCCTGGTACCCATGCTTGTCTCATCACTCTTCCCATCAGGATTTCATGGGGACTTAGGCCTGTCTTGCGGTCAGGAACACTTCGGAGTCCCATCAGGACCAAGGGCAGGGCCTTCACCCAAGTCATGCCAGATGCATCACACAGTTTTGCTAATCTGTTTTTGATGGTTCCGTTTACTTGTTCCACTATTCCAGAAGCCTCTGGACGGTACGCACAGTGAAGCTTTTGTGTGATTCCAAAGGCCTTACAGAGTTCGTCGATCACCTCATTCTGAAAATGTCGGCCTCTATCTGATTCAATAGTGACTGGAACCCCGAACCTCGGTATCAGTTCTTTTAGTAAACACTTAGCTACTGTCATTGCGTCATTTTGGGGAGTAGGGAAAGCTTCCACCCACTTTGAAAATAGGCAGACCATGACAAGGACATATCGCTTCCCTTCACAACGTGGCATGGTGATGAAATCAACTTGTATTCTCACAAAGGGACCCCCTGACCTCCCAATTTTCCCCAGTTCCACCGAAGATCTTTTGCCAGCGTTCATCCTTTGACATGGCAGGCACCTCTGGCAGAGGGACTCTGCTACCTTCCTGAACTTTTTACTGTACCAAGTCTGTTGGAACACTAGAATCATGGCGTCCCTACCAATGTGTGATCCTTCATGTATCAATCTCGCCATTGTGCTAAGTAAGTGTCTAGGTAACACAGGCATACCAGTTGGGCCCAAGATGACACCATCCACACGTCTTGGTCTACACCCATCTTCCTTCCACTTCTCTCTCTCTTGCCAAGGTGCCGCCTGCTGCCACTCTTTCACTTCATCCCATGTAGGCACTTCTTCAAACACCTGAAGTTGGCAGCTGGTTCCTGGCCCCCCTCGTTTTGGATTTATGATATACCGATCTCTGGCGCACCATTGGGCCACTCGATCAGCAAAATCATTTCCCAGTGATACAGTGTCCATGTCTTTTTTATGAGCGACACACTTTACCACTGCCAGTTCCTTTGGTAACTGGATTGCCTCTAAAAGGTCTTGAACAACTTTTCCATTTCGAATAGGGGTACCTGATGAAGTCAGGAACTCCCTCTGTAGCCACAACTGGCCAAAGTCATGCACAACCCCATAACAGTACTGCCTGTCAGTATACACTGTTATGCGTAGGTTTTTCCCAATTTTGCAAGCTTTTATCATAGCTATCAATTCGGCTACTTGTGCAGACTTTACGTCGAATAGATAACCTGCTTCTTCAATTTTTGTTAAGGAGACTACCGCATAGGCAGCACTCAGGCCTCCTTGTTCATGTCTTAGACATGAACCATCCACAAATAATTCCTTGTCATGCTCAGGCAATGGAGTTTCTTTAATGTCTGGGCGTGGTTTGGTGTTGAATTCTGTTAAATCAATGCAATCATGCTCATCATCCACCCCACCTTCCATATCCATTGGGTCGGGGAGTAAAGTGGCGGGGTTCAGAATACTGCACCTAACAATGTTTACATTTGCAGCACCCACAAGAATCCTTTCGTATTTAGTCAGCCGACTAGGGGTGAGGTACTGAGTTTTCGTTCTGGTCAGTAAAATTACCACTCCATGTGGAACATACACAGTTACAGGATGTCCCATGACAATGGACTCACTCTGCTCTAAACTTGCGCAAGTAGCAGCTACTGCTTTCAGACATCCTGGTAATCCAGCAGCCACTGGATCCAGGGTGGCAGAGAAATATGCCACAGGCCTTCTGGTCGTGCCATGTTCTTGTGTCAGGACTGACAACGCGCAATTATCGCGAGTGTCACAGAATAGGGCAAATTCCTTGGAATAGTCTGGCATTCCCAACGCAGGGGCTGTACACAGACAATCTCGCAATTTTGTGAAGGCTGTTAAGCTTTCATCATCCCATTCTACAATATCTGGTGTTCCTCTCTTGGTCATTTTTATCAAAGGCCTAGCTAGGACTGCAAATCCCAGAATCCATTGCCTGCAGTATCCTATCACTCCCAGGAACATTCTGATTTCTTTCTGAGTACGGGGTAACTGCATCTTTTGAATTATTCTCACCCTTTCTGATGTTACTTTCCTGACACCTTTCTCTATCTGGTGCCCCAGATATTTCACTGATTTTGCACAGAACTGTAATTTGTCAGGGGCCACTTTATGTCCCTTCTCACTCAGGTGATTCAGTAGGGCAATGGTGTCAATCACACAATCCCTATGACTTTTAGACGCCACCAAGAGGTCGTCTATGTATTGCACTAGGACAGAGTTCCCAGGTAAGACCAAAGTTTCCAAACATTTTTTCAAGATCTGATTAAAGATAGAGGGGCTCTCTGTGTACCCTTGGGGGACCCTGTTCCAGACATACACGTGACCATTGAAGGCAAATGAGAAAAGAAATTTGCTATCTGGATGCAAGGGAATGGAAAAGAATGCATGACACAGGTCTATCACAGTGAACCACTCAGCATCCCAGGGAATCTGATACAGAATCACTGCTGGGTTCGGGACAATAGGGCAGCAGGGGACCACTATCTTGTTTACTTTTCGTAGGTCCTGCACTACTCTGTACTTGCCACTAGGCTTCTTGATGCCCATAATCGGGGAGTTACATGGGCTACTCATTACTTCCTGTATGATGTTTCCTTCTAGCAATTTCTGTATTTCCAGGGTAACACCTGCTCTTACTTCTGCATTCATTCTGTAGGGTTTAGTATTGGGGTATACAGCATTGTCCTTTATTGCTATCTGTATGGGGTCTACGTTTTTCATTAACCCTACATCTTTCCCAGTAAAGTCCCATACTTCTGGCTTCACTGCTTCTTGGAGTTCTTTGGGTAAATCCTGCATAGTCATTCGTTTAATTTCTGAGTCAGGTCTGATTAACATTAATTTATAGATGCCATCTTCATCTGGGGTCTGAATTTCAACACCCTTTGGTGTGCAAAAGATGGTACAGTTCATTTTGCACAGCAAATCACGTCCCAGTAAGTTCACTGGACTGGTGTCACAAACGACAAATCTATGCATTTCCTTAAAGTTTCCAATTGAGATCTCCATGGGCTTGGTAACAGGAGTACTAATCAATTGATTAGATACACCTACTACTTGGATGGCTTCTCCCGAGAGGGGTAGGTTTGGAACGTCCACTGTTCTCACAGTAGAACGGGTAGCACCAGTGTCCAACAGAAAAGTGACATCATTTCCGTCAACCTTTCCTTCAATGTATGGTCCGGACTGGTCTACCGGCAAGGAGGCGCCAAGTACGTACTCCTCGTCCTCCCCTCTCAGGCCCCGTCAGTACTGGTCATCACAAAGGAAGGTATCGTTTAACAAATACTGCGAAGTTGCTGCATTTCTGTTCTCATTGCTTTCCCAGACTTCTATCTCATCACCCTCTGTGACTCTTCCCTTATGTGCTTGCTTTGGAGCTCGGGGCACCTGAATCGTTTTTACCTGTGGTTGAGTCTTTCTTGGTCTTTCTTTCTGCGTCTGTGGAGTTAAATCAGGTGTTTTGGGGTTATCGTCAGGCAAATAAGGACACTCGTTTCGCCAGTGTCCAATTTCTCCGCACTGGTGACAGGGAAATTTCTTCATAGCCTCTTCTCTGCTCATTTTGGGCCGGGGCTTACCTCCTCCCCCACCCCCAGGACCTTGGTTCTGAGTGTTTTTGACCATATTACTCAACTGTTTTTCCTGCTGTTCTGCGAGCTTCACTTGAGCCCACATAACCTTCTCTTTGAGGGCCTTTTTCTTTTCTGCCATCTCGTCCTCGCAGTACTTCGCGTACCGCAGGACCTCGTCTACCTTTTTGGTATGCCAACAGATTTTATTATCCTTTATCCACTGACAAATTTCGGGTCTTAAACCGTTTACAAACCTGTAAATGAAATGCGTCATCTCCTTCATCTCGATGTTATCTATACCACTGTATGTTTTAAACACCTGCAACAGCCTTTCATAATAGGAGTGCACTGTCTCGTCTCTTTCCTGCGTTGTTCTATCTATCCTGGTCCAATCAGTTTCCTTTGCGGGCACCTTATTTTTCAAATGCTGAATTACTTGTTCGTATTTTTTCATCACTTCAATCGACGGCTCCCCTGTGTTAGAGTCCCTCGGGTACTCCTCACTAGGCCAGGCTATGGCTATTTTACACTCGGTCCATAGATCTACCGGGACCACAATATCGAAAAATCCATCCAGGTCTTTCCACAGGCATTTTTGCACCTTTACGAACCTTTCCACCTGCCGGTACCAGTCAACTGGTTTTTCGCGCAATTTCAGGAAATCGTTAGTAAAGGACACAATATCCTGTCTGGACCATGGAACGTGCACATACCTCCCACCTGGTACTTCGCGCATGGGGCATAACTGTTCGGGCTTGTCTACTTCTCTCAGAGTGAACTCAGGGGCCGTTTGTCTGGATCGAGCCTCATCTTTCTTTCGTGCCCACCTGCTTTTCCATTTTTCCACGTCTCCCCATTTTTGCAAAATTGCTAGCAGCTCTTTAATCTGCAACTTTTTCCCTGACACATTCAAGTTCTCTATATCTTTGTCTGAGAATTCAGCTCTGTAAGGTTTTTGCAAGGGCTTGGATCTTGAAATATCTACCCCCATACTAGCTGCAGTGTCTGTCAGCTTTTCGCAACTCTTCTTCAGAGTAGGTATTTAATCTGTCCAATCCCACATTTCCTGCCATTAATTCCTCTATTTCTACCCTCAGTTTGTAGAGGTCTAAAGGTTTCGTTTGAGGAGTCTGTTTTTCTAATTCACGACTCCAATTTTCAATTTCTTCCGGAGTTACCAGAGAGACACTCCTAGTACCTGTCGTTGATTCTAATTTAATTTCTTTCGCATTAAAAGGATTTTGCCTCTTCTGCACTCCCTTCCTGGTCTGTTTGTTTGGCAGGTCCAAGAATACAACCTCGGACTCGCACTCACTGGACTGATCGTCTATCAGTAGGGGTTCCTGCCTTGGTGGGGCCATGATTGGGTTAATAACTGGAGGGTTTGGACTTCCCTGATTATTCCCATACAACGGAACCACTGGTCCGATTGTTACCGGAATAGTCAAAGCCTCAGGACTGTTATTTAACTGGGATATTTTCTGAATTATTTCTGTTCTCTGTCTAGCTAGGGCCTCTTGCTCCCTTTCATCTAGTACTCTTCCTAATGTCCGGTCAGGTATCATCTGTGCGGTCAGGTGAGGGGTAAGACTCGGGGCAGTAGGATGCGTTTCACTTGGTCCTCCCCCATAATTTGGTTTTGGGAACAAAGTTCCTGTGCCAAATGACCTGCGCTCTTCCCCATAGGGAGGCTGTAAAAAGGGCATTCCTGAACTTAATGGTTTCTCTTCGTTTTCATAAAGAGGTCCGGGGAAAAAGGCTCTTTCACGGGAATATTTTTCCTCCGGGCTCACGGGCACTCTAGGATATATCTCTCGTACCTCCGCGGGTCCGGGATTCTCAAAATAGGGCAGTACCTGACCACCTCCCCCCCTACTTAGGGATCTGTCCTCTTCCTTAATAGATGGACGCTGGGGATTCCCTCCTGTACTGGAAAGTCGGGCTCCCTCATTATAAGGGGGCGGACTTCTCGTAAAGATGTCATCTAATAATTCATCGTCTGACTCCCCAAGAGCTCCCCAATGCTTACACTTTTCTGTCTTTTTCTCTTCCCCCGAAGGGGTACATGCTGGCATCATGGGAAACAGACCCTCAACAATCATGCTCTGTCTCCACTGTTTCATCTTTTTATCCCTGGTCTCTTGTTTCAGCCTTGGGTACCACTTGGTCAGACCTTTGTCCATTCGGGGTTTCTCCCTTTCGAAAGCCTCAATCTCCCATTCCTCTAATGCCTCATACTGCGTTAGTCTCGGTCTGGGATGCAATTCATTCATTCGAGTCCTCAAATTAAATAAAATCCTACCATTGAAAGTACCGTCTAACGGAAAAGCCAATATTCCGTCATCTTTTGTGTACTTTACCCAATTTTCCAACCACACACAGGTATTGTACCCTCGATCAAACATCATGAATGAGGCGGGAGTATTGGGTGGTGGGACAATAACGCCCTCTCTGGACTTAATCGGTTTGTCCGTTTTGAAGTAATTCTTTACCTTATTTACAAGAGACATTTTTCTCTTAGTTCCGTACATAATATCGTATCTATTGGCTTTCCACTGATCCCTTTCAAACCCTTGGCTTCTTGGATCGGGTCTAGTCTCTGGACAATACGAGTGCCACATACGATTTCTACGCTTAACTTTGTTTACAAAGTTACCTCCAATCAGAACGCGTCTTGCAATTCCGCGCGACCAATGGGTGCACGCGTTCAAAATAGTTTCGACCAATGGGTGCGCGGCCCCTTCGTGAGACAGTTCTCACTCTTCGGCGCTCACCCCTCCTTTACAATTCCAGCCCCGCTACCCGCCCGCTGTTTCTACCAATCCCAGCGCGGCACGGAGTGACGTCAGAGACGCTTCGCGGCTGACTCCCTCCCTTCACAAGGTAACGGAAACTTTCTTTCTTTCTAAAGTGCTTAGTGCTCGGTTATTTTACAACGAATACACATTCGCCACAGTGCTCAAGTGTCTAGACAGAGAAAGAGTTATTTTACTGCAAGTAAACTACTTCCATTTACTTTTCACACGCTGCGGGTAAATCTCTTCCGCCTACCCTTCACTCTAGCATCGGTGAACCTGTTATTCCCCTAAACTCATCCACTTCTCCGGGATATATCCGAGTCTAAGGTTTCCCAGCGGACTCCTCTGCTTTCACCCAAGCTCCGATGAACCTGCTACTCTTCCGATGTGACCCTTACTAGGTTACGCCACTATGGGAATTTTGCCAATGAACCTCGTTACTAACATTTATTCACACATGTATTAAAAAAAAACCCTAGTTAGTGCTTCCCGGTTGTACCTAACCTGCACCTAACTTTCCTTGAGCCTGCGACCTCAAGGCAAATGGATTCTATTCACCACTTTGCCATTCAATTCCCCGGGGAGTTCGGACAACACTGAACGAGACGGTTTACAAATGCATGGATTAATACATATAACAATATAAGAACAAGAATAACAATGATAAAACAATTCATGAATTTCAAAGCAGCGTATTCTCAAGAGAATGATCAGGTCCCTCGGAACGGCCGCTCTTGTAGCAGCATTAATATACTAGCAGCTACCGACTTAACTAGACTAACTAATCCTACCTAACCTTTAACTAGTCCCTAACCATACCTCTGCTACCAGAAAAACTGATAGAGCGCGCGAGGTCACCCAACCAATAATTTCGCCGCTTCCGGCTTCAGGCCCATATATTTCAATTCACCATATACATTGACCGGGTGACTTCACGGGCTGCTACCAATTTGTGTGAATTCCCTACTGTAATTACTCAGTATACCCGACTTACCATCCACCGACACGGGTACCTATGACCACAATGGATCAGGGAGCTAGCTGTAAAGGAAAGGCAGCAAGATGCAACTCAAAATGACATTCAATACCTTTGTAAATGACCACGGACAACTGGAAGTTTTAAAGTCTTTATCTAAAGTTCGTTCTCAGTAAGCATTAGATTTACAAGGATAAGACAATCGATAATCAAGATAATGAAAAGTACATAACTATAGAGAAATAAAGTCAGGGTAATCATGGAAATGCTAATATGGGATACAACAGGAAACGCTATGCATTTAGGGCAAAAGTTCTTTAGACAGTTTAAGTAAGGACGTTCTAGACCATATCAGAAAATGACAAACTGCAATGCAAAATATGATTTCTAACAGATAGGGTAACATGGGAACACGTTATGAAAATATGCAAATGACTTTATGATTCAATAGTTTGCGGCAAAGAATGGAAAAATCAACATGTGCAAAGGTGTGTCTTTATTGAAGCAAAAGACAGAAAAATAGAAAGGTGCAAGTTCAAAGAATTTAGAGCAATATTTACCTAGACTGGTGTGAAAACCAAACCCTGGCCACGGGTCAGTTAAGGACAGGAAACCCTCAATGAAGGATACCCCTCAATGGACAGCAGGTGCAGAATGGACACCCAGGAAAGGACCGGAAACCCTCAGATTAGAAATCAGGATGGGACCTCAGGACAGGACAGGAAACCCTCAGGACAGGACCGCTCAGGACAGGACCTCACCCGCAGTTTGGAAGCAACGCCTGCGCTCCACCCTCTCTGCAGCTATCGATCAAGACCCCGATTGGGTCAGCGAACTCCCAGCAAAGTGCTTCGCCAGCACTTTAAGGTTCAGTAGGACCTTAGTCTATGGTCAATTTCGGACAGAGTACTCCGCAGTGCTCTGTATCTTCAGTCACCTATTGAGTGCGATGGGTCAGTGACAGGTCAGCTAAACCAGACAAGTCGGACAATTTCCCTAGGTGAACCCAGGGTAGATATACAGTTTGGGGACGGTGTACCACCCCCCAATGTTGCAAAGTGTCAGAATCCCTCAATTTGGATTGGTCCTAAGATAGGATTTGGGTAACACACCAATCAGAACAGACTATTTGGAGGCCTTATTTACATCTCTGGGCACCGCCTAGCAAGATTGGGGTTCCCATGAGAAAATTGCGCAGAATACAGTGAAAGAAATACATTTAGCAACATAATGGAACAATATCGTGATGCTGCGGGGCGAAGGTACAGCTTCCCAGGGTGGCTTCTGGTATCAACCTTCTTTGGCAGCAATTCAATGCCATGATGGCTCCTGGCGAGTCTGCGCACAAGTACCCTCCAAGATGGTCTCCCCAGCCCAGCACCCCTCTGAGTCGAGGATACATAAAAAGTAAGCGAAAACAAATTAATGCATAGAAATAACGATATGAAAACACATCATTGGGTTTGTACTTTCAACTTATCACTAAAATTTATACTTATGCAGTCTAAATGTTAGCTACATATACACGGGCACAAGAGCAATGGCACGAGCAGTACCACGTTATTGCCAAAGCTATGTATTACGCATGCGCAACTATTTCCCTCCAAACCTGCAAACACGTCAGGACACGTGAGTGTGACTGACGCATGCGCAGGAGCTATTTCAAAGCAGCGGCCATTTTTAGGACTCAAATTAATCGTATTAGAAATACACATAGGCAAGCTTCATTGATTTCGTTTCAAACATGAAATAAACGTTAGTAAGACGTACAATTTATTACTTGGTTATACATGGACGAGGTTCATGACAAAAGCAAGTCGCAAATGCGAAGCTTTGCTTCATCAATAGCATTGCATAGACAGTGCACTGTCAAGTGCTGCATTGGACAGCAAGGTAGGACAGTGAAGACGTAGGAGGGGGTACTCAGAAGCTTAGCAGAATGAAAGGTTTTCAGATCCAGCCCATTTAGAGTTTTACAAGTATGAAGTATGTCAGTGGTGGATTTTCCCATTCAGTTGCTGTGGAGGGCAAAGCTGGCCAGATGTACAGTTTTCTCCTACTGCAGTGGAATTGTGATAAGTCTCTCATTAGAAGCACTGCCAAGATTGGATATTCTAGCAATAACAATAATAATGATACTGTGATTTTGTAAAGAGCATAGCCACTCCTTGCGGAGGGGTTACCCAGTCTAAGGTAAAAGATCAATATAAGCCAAAAAGCCAGGTCTTTAACTTCTTTCTGAATAGGAGTTCAGATGGGGCTTGCCAAAATTCCACAGGCAGGGTATTCCACGCTTCAGAAGCAAAGACACCAAAGGAAATCACTCCTGCTCTGTGCCTTTTTAATTCAGGGATGATTATCCACTTAGTTTCAGCTGATCTCAAGCTTCTTTTGGGCACATAGGGTTTCGAAATCACCTGAAGGTGGTGAGGACCTTAGTAGGAAAGAGCCTTTAAACAATAACAGAGTGCTTTAAAAAGTACTATATGCCTTATTGAAAGCAAGTGTAGTTTTTGACGGACTTCGGGTGAGCGCTCCGCTCACAGCTCCGAGAACCCGCGGTTCGCATCTCCAATACTCTTCATAAACGGCGGATTTTGAAACCGGAATGCGGTGGGCACATCTCCATGCTGTTTTTATCGCCTGAGGAGGATGTCGTTTCAGGCTCCTTTCAGCCGCATTAACTTTCCACAGCCGACTGCTGGTTGCGGCCGCCATTTTGATTTTTTGCCGTGCATGATGTGTTGTGCAACGCTGGATGCTGGAATCCCTCTGCCTGCTCCTCAATTATGCTCTCTGTGTAAGTCCTCCTCCGTTTTCCCCATCTTCAAGCTGTGCATGAGCTTTGCTCTTTCTGCAATGTTTTTCTGGTTGCTGATGCACCTATGACTTTCCTAGACGGCCATTTTGTTTCTCCTCACACAACTGCCTTGAATATGCTGCTTGCTCTCGCTGGAGCTGATATTTAGCTGTGCTACCCTCTCCACTTAGCTGCAATAGCGTTTTTGGTCTCCTGTTGGCAGTTTTTTTTTCTTTTTCTGCTTTTCGTTCAGCATTTTACTCTCCTTTACAGAAGACTGCTGTTATTTTTCATTGTTTTGGCACGTCATTCACGCTTTCTGCATTGTAGCTCTTTGGTCAGCAGGATACCTCCTATCTGCTTTTACAGAGCTCTAAGCTAATGTGTTTGTGCCATTATTACACTCCTCATTGACGCACAGAAGTATTTCTTCCCGCTTGCATCATATGGGCAGAATCAAGGGCCGTGCCGCTTCTACCACTTCTCAGCATACCTTTGTTAAAAATTCCAAGCTATTTTCCGCTCTCGCCCGGTTGGAAACCTCACATTTGCCTGTCTCTCAAGACTCAGAGATGGAGCCATCAGTGTCACTCCAGGGGAAAGTTAACTCTAAGAGGTTGAAGAAAGATCCTCCGTCTCCACCCAAGTCGCTGCCGTTAGTCTCTGTGGAACTCCTGTTAGAGGAAATACGGGCTCTTTGTCCCTTCATGGAGGAAACAAATTCCAAGCCTCGATTCCTTACAGACAAATGGTTAAATATGGACGCCAGAGTCGCTTCAGTGGAGCAAAGCGTTGCATCATTCCAAGAAACATCTTCCAAAGTCTCTCATCTGCACACGCAGGTTTCTTCCCTTTAGTGACAGGTGGAGGAACTTGAAAATCGAAATAGGCGTAATAACTTACGTATTTACGGCCTGGTGGAAGGTTGCGAGGGGACTGACCCCATTGCTTTCTTCAACTCCTTCTTGCTTTATTGGACTCAAAATTTACCACTTCTTTTTCTGATTTTTTCACTGAGTTTTTTTAGATTAATGCTACTCCCTCCTTACCCAAGCATACTATCTGGGACGCTTTTAAAGCTTCCGCAAGGGACTTCATAATTGGATATATTTCAGCCAAACGAAAGAATTCCCGGAAGCATATGGGTGACTTCCTTCAGCGGATCAAGAGATTGGAGCACACTTATTACACATCACACTCTCAAGACAGCTTGACAGCCCTTGTTGATGCTAAAATGCAATTTAACAAAAAATCTACGGAAGACGCATCCCTTTATTTACTAAAGTCAAGTGCCAAATTTTATGGGGGTAGAAATAAAGCTGGGAAGATCTTAGCTAATTACTTGAAAGTTAAGCATGACAGATTGAATATTGAAGCCATTTATGATGACAATGCAACTCTTAAACACAATGATTGTGATATTTTACCTGAATTCTCCCTTTTTTACAATCGTCTCTACACATCCGATACCCATCCTTCCCCACAATCCCTATCTCACTTTTTTTCCAGTATTCGCATACCCCAACATTTCCCCTGGATCTCTCCTCCCTAGAATCAGACATATCCCAACAAAAACTGCTTATTGCACTCCAACATCTTAAAAAAGATAAGGCCCCTGGGCCGGATGGCTTCACAGTTGAGTTTCATTTACACTTTTCAAACCTTCTCATGCCCAAAATACACTCTCTCTTAAGTACTTTTCTCACTTTGGGTAAATTATCTGGCTCCTTCTCCGATGCTCACATTTGCCTCATTCCTAAAGAGGGCAAGGATGCTCAGTTTTGCCAAAACTACAGACCCATTTCTTTAGTTAATATCGATTACAAGATTTTTGCCAAGTCATTTGCTGCGAGACTGGATCTTCTGCTACCTGACTTGTTGGATGCGGAACAATCTGGTTTTGTCAAGGGATGCTTTATTACTGATAACACCAGGCTCCTATTTAATGTTCTATCTAAATCTTCGCACCTACAACACTCTCTTGCAGCAATTGCTTTAGATGCCGAGAAGGCTTTTGATAGAGTCGAATGGACGTATTTATTTGAAACCCTCAATTGGTTCGGCTTTGGCCCTAAATTTATTTCTTTAGTCTCCCTCCTTTATTCCAATCCGCGTGCAGCAGTCTGCGCTAACGGTTTGGTTTCCCCCTTTTTTGACCTAGGTAGAGGTGTCCGCCAGGGTTGTCCTCTGTCCCCGTTCCTTTTCAATCTTGCTTTGGAACCCTTCCTTTCTAAACTCCGTCAACACCCTAATATCCATGGTTTTCAGACTTCACAATCTCATATTAAATTGGCTGCCTATGCTGATGACATTTTACTTTTTTTATCTAATCCCTCTGAATCCATACCTGCCTTCTTAAATTTAGTTCAGGAATACTCTCTAGTCTCCGGTTATAAACTCAATAATGATAAATGTGAAATTCTGCCATTGACGAATTTTACTTTTAAACCTCATTTTAGTGCTTTCAACTTCACTTGGAGCTCTTCACATATTAAGTATCTTGGATTACATGTCACCTCCTCAATATCGAATACAGTATCTCTATGTCTGAACAAGTGTATCCAGAAAATTTCAGACCTAACGTCAAGATGGCACCCTCTTTACCTGTCCTGGTGGGGTCGCTTGGACACCATCAAGATGATGTTGTCCCCTATTATTCTCTACACAATCTCCAATATTCCAGTGCCCATCCCATCGAAATCTTTTAAGAAAATAAATTCAATATTATCCTCTTTCCTCTGGAATGGGAAGAAGTCTCAGATGTCTCTCCGTAGACTAATTAGACCCAAAACAGAAGGAGGGGTTAACTTTCCAGATTTCTCGGCTTACCAGAAGGCTTTTCGTTTGCGACAAGCTTCTTTCTGGTTGAGGAATCCTGATGATCCTTCCCCTCTTTGGGTCACAGTTGAACGCCTTTCACTTTCACCATTTTCCTTTGCTGAATATTTATCCTTCTCCCGAAAACCGTCCTCCATATCCTCTCCTTTGCACAAATTCACTACCAAATTGAATCTCTCCTCCAAACCTCCTCCTATTAGTACAGTGTCCGATTTTCTTGCTTCCACCATTTGGCATAATTTACATATCTTAGTCAATAACAAACCTTTTTACTGGAAATATTGGAGGCAGAAAGGGCTGATCTGGGTTTCCCAATTGTTCTCTTATTCCATTTTTGTACCCTTTTCAGCGCTCGCCAATCCTATGATTTACCTCTCTCCTTTGCCTGTAAGTATCTCTTACTCAAAGAAGCAGTTATGTTCACTTTTACTCAACTCTCGCAATCTTGCACACTTCCCACACTCCCGACACCTATGTCACTACTTCATTCCTTCCTACCTACGCACCACTCCAAAAGCTTCTGCCATTTACAAACACCTTCTTACTACTGGCCCTACTAGACTTAAGCCCAAGGTAGAAGAACAATGGGAATCTGACTTTGCCATTTCTTGGTCAACGTTGTTATGGACTAAGATTTGGACCAAGATTTGCAAATCATCACGTGCAGCAACTTTGACACAGTCCCTGTTTTTTATTTACAATAGGCTCCTTCTCTCGCCATCTGATCTTCACAAAAGATTTCCCGACACTCCAGACTTATGCTGGTCTTGCTCCTCGCCCAACGCTACTCTATTTCACTTACTCTTTACCTGTCCAACTGTTCACGCTTTTTGGATTCAAGTCTGGTCCCAAATTAACAAAATGTTTCACAGTCATATTTTTTTTTCATATTCCCACATTTTTCTAGGCAGTCTCTCTTCTTGTTGGGATGAAACCTCCTTCATTGTTCGTATTATTGATTTGTTGCTGGCTGTTGCGTTTCAGCAGATTACTGCTAATTGGAAAGACTCTTCAAATCGACCAGGTGCCGAAGAGAGGAGTTGATACAGTTGAAGGAAAATTATATCCTTTACTGGTTTTCACCTGTGTGGTTTTTGTATAGTTTTTTTCACACTTTATTCACTTATAAGCAGTAGCATGTATTTAGAACAGAGACCCTGACGAAAGCCTGGGGAATCTTCCCATTGGGGCTGAAACATGTTGGTCTCCTCGCAGCTATTTGTGTGGACTGCGTTGATGATGTTATACTGTTCTTGTTTTTAAAGGGGAAGGGGCTAACGTTCATTAAAACTGGTTTGTGTTAAGTTCCCTATCCTTTTTTAAATCACCACTCTTTTTGCTTTTGCACTGCACTTCCCATCGTATCAACATCATGTGGTAGTACCGAGTGATTGTGGGTCGCTACCCCGAACTGGCTGTCTGGGTATGCCGGTCTCAATGATCAAGAGACACGATACCCGATAAGGACTACCAAATGAGAATATTGATCCATGCAAGACTTTTGATGGGAATCCTTAACTAGGGGTGACTCACGTTTACTGGCGCTTCACTTTTGGTGGTATGGTTTGTTGGATTTGCTGTGTTTGTCCTCATGTACTATTGACATGATTACAAAAGCATAGAATCACACTGTGATTTCTAATTAGACCCCTAAGTTTGTTGTTTATTAGCTTATTCCTGTGGGGGATAATACTTAGGCTTGGTCTCTAAACATCCCTCTAGCCCTACAATACTGTGTGTTTTTTTTCGTTTTAAGAGCAGCGTGCAGCTGCGGGCTTCAAGACTGATCACACTAGAAGTGATCACCTCCATTCTAGTAACAAGAATTGGTTTGCATACCGACATCTATCTTTAGTTTCCGTTCGCCTTTTGTCCTGCCTATTGATTGGCCATAATGGCCGAACGCCATGGTCTAGCCTATGATGACTCACTGTACCACTCTATCTTAGATAACATGCCGAGCATCTTAGAAACACTTCCTACACCTACAGTTGACACCACTGATGACTGGACTAAAGTCCTAACATTGAAAAAGTCACACTCTCGGACTCAGACTCATGGGATTATCATGGCTGAGTACATGAGAGCTAGTTGCGCACCTCCCGGGCTTATAGTTACCAATGCTCCACGACTTTTCCTTAATGACAAACCATTCCTGAAGGATTGGTCGATGATTGCCTGGCGCTGCACCCGTGACTGGCTAATACTCATTATTAGTACAGCCAAACGGGTAGCAGACGCAATCTTAGTCGAAATACAAGTTCTGGAGGGTAAAATCAAGGCTACTGTCACTGCTAATTTTAAAAAACACAAAGAAGAATCAGATAAAAACAACAAAGAATTTGCTGACTCTATACTTCAGACCAAGTTAGAGAAATTCAAGAGAGATTTGGCTAAGTTTAACTTAGAAACTGTCTATCCCTACACCAGTGATAATTACAAAGCCCCAGACTTTAACAAACGAGGGAGAATGTATGGATCCAACTACTCAGGATCTAGCTCCGATACAGGTAGTGACCCAGATACTAACAACCAGTCAGCTAATGTCGGAGGTAATCGAGGTAGAGGAGGTAGATCTCAAAACTATAGGGGTCAATATAACATGCCAGCTCAATCGTGGTGGCCACCGGGACCGTGGGGATACCCAGGCTATTTCCCGCCACCGATGGCTCAGTTTCCCGGGTTTCAAAACTTTAATAGTCAGCCTTTTTTAGCGCGTGGCCCCAGACGGTCACGGGGCAAAAGAAGACCGACACAAGGACAACCTCAGGTCCAATGGGAGGATACTACAGGCCCCCATGCAGGAACACGGAGCCACACGAGAAGGGGTGCCCAGGAACAATAAGTATATCTGAAAAGAGTTTGGTAGTTAACTTTAGTCAAATAACTTTATCAGACCTTGAAGAAGGTGTGCTCAACAAGGGCCTCGGTTTCGTGACAACAGATGAGGGGGATCCATTCGTCCTTCAAATTGAACTAGCTCAATTTTTTCGCAAACTAAGGCTCCATCATTTCTTCAAAGATAAGAATACTGAGGAATCAGTGCACGACAGAGACATTAATACAGGTTTGAGGATTAAATCCACTTTCTCACCTCCAACACATGCCATACCACCTCACATACTAGCATTTGAACTGGCTGTTAAAAATGATATAGACCAGATACAATACGGCTCGAGGTCTCGCTATAATAACCTGACCATCGTGGAGAGACAGACTCTTAAAACTTTGACCCAGGATGGGACCATAATTGTGAAGCCCGCTGATAAAGGGGGCTCCATTGTTGTCCAAAACGTAGAAACATACAGGACTGAGTGCCTCCGTCAGCTGAGCAACAGTAACGCATATCGACTTTTGACCATTGATCCTACTCCCAGATTGTCGAGTGAGATCAAAGTCCTGGTAGAAGAGGCCCTAGGAGAGGGTTGGATCACCCCCTTAGAGGCACAATTCCTACAGGCCAGGCATCCTACCATGCCCTATTTTTATACCCTACCAAAGGTGCACAAACCCCAGAGACCACCACTGGGCAGGCCCATAATATCTGGCCTGGGCTCACTTTTGGAACCTCTCTCTGCGTTTGCGGATTTTTTCCTCAAACCTTTGGTGCAAACTATGCCTACGTTCCTCAAGGACACCACTGATGTCCTGAGAGTAATTCCTGACATAGCTTTTGTTCGAGAGACTGACTATCTAGTCTCTCTCGATGTAGAGTCCTTGTACACGTCCATCCCCCAGGATGCGACTTTGGATACCATCAGATCCATCCTGGGGGAATCGGAACTGGACTCCATCACTCCGGTACCCTTCATCATGGCCCTGGCTACTATAGCCATGAAAGAAAAAATTTTCATGTATGAGGACCAGATATACCATCAAATCTCTGGGACGAGCATGGGCAGCATTTTTGCCCCTTCCCTAGCGAACCTTTATGTTCATGATTTTGAACATACCATAGTATTGCATCCTACCAATCCGTTTTTTTCATCTATAATTTGGTGGAAAAGATACATTGATGACATCCTTATGGTTTGGAGAGGGACTAGCGAATCGGCCCACAGGTTCGACCAATGGCTCAATAGTCAGAATAATTACCTCCGTTTCACCATGGAAATGAGCAAAGACAGGCTTTCCTTCCTAGATCTCTCCATCTACAGTACCGAGAGTGGCCTAGAGAGTGAACTATATCGAAAGCCCATGGCAAGGAACTCCCTCCTCTTGTACGAAAGCCAACACCCTAAGTCTCTGAGGGATAACCTGCCCTTTGGACAGTTTCTTCGAGTCCGTCGGAACTGTTCTACCCCGGAAACTTTTAAACGCCACGCAGGAGATCTATCTAAGCAGCTGACTGCAAGACACTACCCCAAAAAACTAGTCCAGCGCTCTTATAAACGAGCAGCGAATAACCATCGGGCTGCACTACTGGAACCTTGCACAGAGAAACCACCACTGGATCGCTTGACACTAGTGAGTACCTTTAACTCTAAGTCCAATTATGTTCAGAAGGTGATTAAAAAACATTGGAGAATTCTGAACAGTGGCAAAGAGAAAATTGCTTTTCCGCTCTTCGCCTTTAAACGCTCCAGAAATCTTAGGGACCAGTTGGTACATACTCGCCCTAAAGCTACACCCAGGAGAGAGTTAGGCACTCTATGGGACCTACCTCCTGTGGTGGGTCACCATCCATGCGGAGCCTACAATGTTTGCCCTCTGACTACCAAAATTACAAGCGTGGACATTGGTACCGATCGGCCTTGGGAATTGCGGCAGTTTTCCAACTGCAACAGTACAAACCTAATCTACCTCATTACCTGTACGTGTAACGAACGATACGTGGGGATGACCACGCGGAAGGTGCGCGTGAGGATGCAAGAGCACAGAAGCACCTTTCGGTGCAAAAAAGATATTTCGAAGCTCACCAAGCACTTCATAACACACAATCATGCGGAAACAGATTTCAAGTGGCATGTCCTGGAAAAACCGTTCATTCCATCACATGTGAGTGATGTGTCTAGATTTTTGTTCTTACGTGAACAGAAGTGGGTTTATAAATTGGGCACAGACAGACGAGGATTGAACGATGATATACCGTGGTTCAATCTGTCGTGAATATACATTTAGGTATACGTGAGTGATCTGCATAGTGTTGGTCAGATCAATGCTGATGACTTAGACCCCTGGTAGAAGGTTTATAGCAATGTTAGATTAAATGCTACCTTGCCTTATGTGTGCCCTTTACTCCTTCAATGCTTCATCTACACTATATAATCTAATAAATGTGGACTCCCATGGGGTTTAACTGTTGACTGTAGTTATATTGTCGGTCCCCTATGGTTTGTACTCATCAACAGTGAATAGCGGTTTATAATTACACTTTTCACTTTCCCTCTAACTATTTACTGTGATTATGGCGCTGAACTTGGTGTGGGACATGGTTTTCAGGCTCTGAGAGAGTTTGCATGCCAAGTTGATTGTAGCGACTTTTGCTCACATACCGGTGAATCACGATCAGTAATCATGGTCTGCTACAAGAGATACATAGTTCCTCAAATATATACAAATTCATTACTCACCCAGGGTGTCCGGGGAGTGGACCTCACCTCTTCCTGGACCTGGCTCAGGATATGTGAGACCCCGCTCTACAATAACAAAAACCGGCTCCGTAAATACAAAAGGCAGAGTGATCAAGCAATGATCTACTCTGGCACTATAAACATTACGAAGTCATAAAGTCTTCTGTGCATGGAGTACACTAACATCTATCAAAACATTACCATTACAACCAACTATCCAAACTTCTGTGGGCCACAAAACTCAAAAGCCATTGGTGTGGTAGTCATTAAGCTAAAAAGTCAAATGATGACAGCCTTGACACAAGAAAGTTAAGAGAGGTGGAGATATAGGTCCTACCTGTCCGTCGTTGTCTCAGGATGTGAGACTGAGTCAGGGGGAGGCACCGAACCTCCTTCGTTCTCTCTATTTCATTAGTCTGGTCAGATGGATTAAGCCAATCGGTGCCTGTAGGGGAGGGGCCGGGCCGAGAGGCTGAGTACAATCTTATTGCCCAATGGCATATTATTCAGCATCCACTAGTGTAAGATGTAGATTAGAGACCGGGAGGGAACCGGGTCAGTGTCACCGACTGCCTTCGGTGTTTGTGAGAATTGCGCGCGTAATCTCGCGAGACTTGCGCGTCGGAACTACAGGATGACGTCACGCGTCAGTCTACTGTAGTTTATTCGTGCCGTTTCCGCCATCAATAGCGTAGATTTCTACTATAGATTTCTGCGTCATCTGGTAGTTCTTTCACTGCTCGCAGCGCTCGTTTCCTGCTATTGATGGCGGAAACGGCACGAATAAACTACAGTAGACTGACGCGTGACGTCATCCTGTAGTTCCGACGCGCAAGTCTCGCGAGATTACGCGCGCAATTCTCACAAACACCGAAGGCAGTCGGTGACACTGACCCGGTTCCCTCCCGGTCTCTAATCTACATCTTACACTAGTGGATGCTGAATAATATGCCATTGGGCAATAAGATTGTACTCAGCCTCTTGGCCCGGCCCCTCCCCTACAGGCACCGATTGGCTTAATCCATCTGACCAGACTAATGAAATAGAGAGAACGAAGGAGGTTCGGTGCCTCCCCCTGACTCAGTCTCACATCCTGAGACAACGACGGACAGGTAGGACCTATATCTCCACCTCTCTTAACTTTCTTGTGTCAAGGCTGTCATCATTTGACTTTTTAGCTTAATGACTACCACACCAATGGCTTTTGAGTTTTGTGGCCCACAGAAGTTTGGATAGTTGGTTGTAATGGTAATGTTTTGATAGATGTTAGTGTACTCCATGCACAGAAGACTTTATGACTTCGTAATGTTTATAGTGCCAGAGTAGATCATTGCTTGATCACTCTGCCTTTTGTATTTACGGAGCCGGTTTTTGTTATTGTAGAGCGGGGTCTCACATATCCTGAGCCAGGTCCAGGAAGAGGTGAGGTCCACTCCCCGGACACCCTGGGTGAGTAATGAATTTGTATATATTTGAGGAACTATGTATCTCTTGTAGCAGACCATGATTACTGATCGTGATTCACCGGTATGTTTGTCCCCAACATACAGTACTAAGTCGACCAGGTGCCGAAGAGAGGAGTTGATACAGTTGAAGGAAAATTATATCCTTTACTGGTTTTCACCTGTGTGGTTTTTGTATAGTTTTTTTCACACTTTATTCACTTATAAGCAGTAGCATGTATTTAGAACAGAGACCCTGACGAAAGCCTGGGGAATCTTCCCATTGGGGCTGAAACATGTTGGTCTCCTTGCAGCTATTTGTGTGGACTGCGTTGATGATTTTATACTGTTCTTGTTTTTAAAGGGGAAGGGGCTAACGTTCATTAAAACTGGTTTGTGTTAAGTTCCCTATCCTTTTTTAAATCACCACTCTTTTTGCTTTTGCACTGCACTTCCCATCGTATCAACATCATGTGGTAGTACCGAGTGATTGTGGGTCGCTACCCCGAACTGGCTGTCTGGGTATGCCGGTCTCAATGATCAAGAGACAAGATACCCGATAAGGACTACCAAATGAGAATATTGATCCATGCAAGACTTTTGATGGGAATCCTTAACTAGGGGTGACTCACGTTTACTGGCGCTTCACTTTTGGTGGTATGGTTTGTTGGATTTGCTGTGTTTGTCCTCATGTACTATTGACATGATTACAAAAGCATAGAATCACACTGTGATTTCTAATTAGACCCCTAAGTTTGTTGTTTATTAGCTTATTCCTGCGGGGGATAATACTTAGGCTTGGTCTCTAAACATCCCTCTAGCCCTACAATACTGTGTGGTTTTTTCGTTAGTCCAAATGTGACCCCATGGGCAGGGTGTGGTGTATGTGAAAGGTAGGACATGTACTGTTGTGTCACAGGTCCTGAAAGTGAAATACTGCAAATTTCATTCTTCACTATTGAAAGGCTATCTGTCCCATAGGCTAGCATGGGAGTTGCTTTGTAACATCTTACAAGTATAATTTACCAATGGGACAAGTTAGAGGGATACAGTTTAGGCTCTCTGAACTCAGAGTTTAATAGCAAATATTTTAGTGAAGATTGTTTTTAAATTGTGTGTTTGAACATTTCACTTTTAGACAGTAGGGATTTTCTTTTTTAATAATGCTGTGTGCATCTGCTGTTTGTGTATTGACTGTCTGGTTTTGACAGGGGCTGGGGATGTGCAGTCATTGTAGACAGCCACTAAGGGGGGTTGCTGTGTGTCCTATCTTTTCTGGGTGACTCATAGTTGGGATGAATAGACCTTGGCTGCATTTAAAGTGGTGGGAGGTGTTTCACTCGCAGCGGAATCAACAGAACTGGTTTGACCTGGGCTCAGAGACCCTTGCCACAAAGAGAACAAAGATAAAATGGGTTTTGGACCTTGAACCCAAGAGAATTAGATCACTTCTGGACTCAAGAGGAACCTCTGCCAAGGAGTCAAGCGGGAGACCTGTAAGGAGGAGTACTGCCTCTTTTCTGTGTGTGCTTTGTTGGGTAGTCCTGCAGAAGAATCTCCAAGGGCTTTTGTGTATTGGCCTCCTGTTCCAAAGTCTCAGGGATCAAAAGACTTCACATGCAACCCATTGACCAGCACCTGGACTCCTCTGTGGACTCCTGTATTCAAAAGGACGCCAATTACAATTCCTAGGCCCTGGGAATTGTGTGGTTGGTGCTGCAAAGCAAAAACAACAACTCTAACAGCGTCAGTACCACTGCGACCTGCACCGTGGGCAGGGGCACCGCTTGTGAAGGGCACAACATACTGCCCGCTTGCACCACAGCTCCGACACCCTTCGATGCCTGCAGTTAACATTCTTCCCAACACCAGCGCTTGCACTGATGCCATCACCGCCAGCATCAGTATCCTGTTATCCCGTAACTAATAACAGATGAGGGTGACTTCACAAACTCTTTGGCTTCACATCGCTTCACTAGAACTGACGCTTCACCGCAGATGCCGGCTAACTTCCCCTGTCCTGGACTCGACGCCTCACCTCCTCACAGACATGTTTCCTCACCTCCCCCGTTGCAACCAGAGATCTGGCCCTCACCTCAGCACCGACGCCACACCTCCACAAAGCCATACATCATCCATAAACTTAATTTCCAAGGTTTGGGCGTCCGTGCGACTCCATGCCCAAATATCACCAGTGCCTCGATAACAGTTTTCTGGGAGGCTTCTGGTAGGAGATTAATGACTTTTTTCAGAGATCGCACTATGCCAAAGCACTTTTCTCTAAAGGTGGTGGTCTGAGCATTGAAAGATAGTTTAGCATCAAACCAAATGCCTAGGTTTGTAACCTTTGCCTTAGATAAGGCTAGAGGATCCAGGTCACCTGGCCACCAGGCATTGGACCAGATGTTGATGTGCTTGCTTAGGACCACTAACTCCATCTTCCCAGCATTAAGTTTCAGACAGTTTGAGTCCATCCATAGCGTTATTTCTGATAGGCATTCACGGAGGGAGGAGGACACGATGTTGCTATGAAAGGGTGATGACATGTTGTGTGTCATAGGTGTATGAGATGATAGAAAACCTGCGTCACGCAATAGCCTCCGCCAAAGGACGGGCATTCACATTGAAAAGATTTGGACTGAGTGAAGAGCCCTGCGGAACTTCCTGCTAAAGGGGGTGCATCATGGACTTAAAAGGTTTCTGAGAGACCTGGAAGGTGCGTCCTGACAGGAAAGAGGACAGCCAATTTAATGCATTGCAGCTGATTCCTCAATTTTAACGCCTCTTCAGCAGAATATTTTGTGACACCGTATTAAAGGTGGCACTAAGGTCCAACATCAAAATGGCCGATGTGTCCCCCTCATCCATAATCCTACGAGCTGATTCAGAAAGCTGCAACATTTCAGATTCTGTGCTATGTAAGGGCCAGAAACCAGATTTGGTCCCGTGCATGAGGTTATTATCTTCCAGATAACTGGACAACTGCTTATTACAGTGCTTCTCAGTAATTTTTGAAAATGGGGGTAGCAATGATATGGGCTTGTAGTTTTCATGTTTGGAGGGGTCGAGTAGTGGTTTTTGGAGACGGGGTACCACCATAGTGTGCTTTCATTGCTGGGAAACACATCCGGAGGTCAGAGACAAACTTTATCAATTGACATAGGACCGGATGGATAGCTTCACATCCATGATCCAGGATAGCGGGGGATATGGGATTAGCCGAGGACCCCGATTCAACAGTGGAGCATAGAGACGTGAGTTACTCAGTCAGTCAAACAAAACTTTATTGATTTGTTAAAATCTTAAAAGTACACTTCCCACATTCCGTGATAAGAGAAAGAACAGCAACAAAACATGACAATATTCAGCAAGTGAAAGAACAGCAGCATAACATGAGTTACTCAATTTGGATAGGACTGAAGCGATTAAGCTTAACACTTTTTTTTTCAAAACTCTTTTTATTAAGTCAACAGATATATTAATTGCAGACATTGCAAAATAGTTATAGCATACTACTATCCAATAAATTGAATATTGAGCAGGTGATTAGTACATACTTGCTGTGAAACAAAAAGTTGAACCATTCGGCCCGATAACCACAGCCCTAAACATCTCAAAACACTGTGTCATATACTACAAAACAATATGCCGGTCATGTCTCTCCAGCCCTTCCACCCTCATCATATCCGACTGTACATTCAGACTGCCTTGGCTGCCACATTATACATTTTAAATTTCTGCAGGGTATGGCGGAGGTGGTTCCAACACAAGGCCTCTATAGTCTGCCCAGCATTTCCATATTTTAAAGTGCTTCTGAAGGTACCCTCAAGCTTTAAAAATGGGTTGTTCCTGCCCCATACACCAGTCAAGACCCGCCCTCTAGGCAGTCAATTTGGGTGGAAACAGATCCTTCCACACCTTTGCAATATCCCTCTTGGCCAAGGTAAGACCCAAGAACAGTAGATGTCTTGTATAGATGTTGCCCCAATTTCATCCGTAATATGTAGGAGAACAAGCCTAGGCGATTGCGGTATAACCTAGCCGAGCACTTCAGAGAGACATAGAAGAACCCCCCTCCAAAACCGACCCAGTGAATCACAACTCCAAACAGTAGGCAATAGTGTACCCTCCTCGCCATCACATCTTAGGCACCTGGGGGAGTTGATCAGTCCCGCCCTCTAAAGCCGGTATCTAGTGAAATAGGTGCGGTGTAAATACCTGAATCGAATAAGCCTCAGACGGGAGGCAATCGCTGCATATCTCGGGGGCTCCAGGACCTCTCGCCAGTCGTCACTGTCAAGGGAGCAGAAGTTTGTCTGCTATTTCTCTTGAAGGGGGTCCAATGTTGTAGAGAGATTTGTCACTAGCGTCTGGTAGATCTTTGCGGTTTTATGAACCCCCAACTCCCCCATAAATACTTTAGAGTCAATAGGGTTGAATTTGAGAAGGGAGTCAAGGTGGGCAATATATGGGGATAAGGCATGTCACAGCTGCAGATATTTGTAAAATTGAGTGTGTGGCATGTCGTATTCCTGTCGGAGGTCATGAAATGATTTCAACGTGATACCATGCATAACGTCTCCCAGGGTATAAATACTCCTAGCATTCCACTGCTTAAATCCTACCAGCGTGGTCACCTGAGGCCAATCTGCCAGAGAGGGGTCTTTTTCGTCAATCGTCACAACCACCTCACCCGACGGAGCGAGTTGGTCCACACACCAAAGACAACTCGAGTGGCAGGCGGTAGCCTGCATTGCCCCCGCTGCGTGTATAGCAGCCGGTGCAGCAACATGTCCCTCAGCAGCCATTTCTCTACCCGATATGCCGTATCATTGCTAATACCGTACCACCAGTCATATAAGACTAAAAGGTGGAAGGCTGCATGGTATGATTGGATATCGGGGGTCGCAATACCCCTGCAATAGGTCAATTTAAAGCATGTCTTAAGGGACACCCTAGCTGCTTGATCGTGCCACAAAAAGCCAGTCTAGACTTCAGCTGACGAAACCAGGAGGGCGCTATCTGAAAAGGGTAGTTCTGCAATTGGTATAGGAGACAAGGAATAGAGACCATTTTTAAAATGGCCTATCTACCCAGTATAGAGAGGGGCATAGGCGACGACAACTCCATCTCAGCCTGAGTGCGTTTCCAGATGGGGGCAATGTTCTTTTCCCATGAAATTGATTGGGTATCCAAGATGTACACCCCAAGGTACTTTAAGCCAGTGGTAGCCAACATCACCTCCGTCGTCCAGGTACCCATATCCGGGCCCCCACGTATCGACCACAGTACAGATTTCTTAGCATTCATATACAAGCCAGTATGCTGGCCGAATATCTGCATTATGCACACGCTGATGCGGATGCGTAAGAAAAAAAAAACATCATCAGCGTAGAGGGCGATCCGGTCAGAGTACCCCCCGGGCCATTCAAAGCCCTTAACCTGGGCATTGATACTAACCCATACAGCCAACCGTTCCATAGCTAAGGTAAATAAATATGGAGAGAGGGAGCAACCTTGACGGGTGCTGCATGCTTTAGGGATAGGAGCAGAGACTGCACCAGGTATTCTGACAGAGGCCGAAAGGTCAGTAAATAGGAGTTTAATATACAACAGGAGTCGGGCCAAAGTTTAAATGTTGCAAGAGAGCAAACCGATAAGTCCATCCCAGCGAGTCAAATTACCTGTTGATATCTGCCAAAAGAAGAGCAGACGGGCCCTCTGGATGATCAATGCCCACAATCGAATTATGCACCCGTCTGATGTTGTGGCAGGTAGCCCGCTGGGGCATAAAGCCAGCCTGGTCCGGGTGAACCAGTTCTGGTATGTACTGGAGAATACGGCTGGTCAATGCGTTGACCAGTAGTTTGGCCTCAATATTTAACAATGAGATACAGCGATACGTGTAGCATTTGTCTGGGGGCCGTGCCGGATTGGGGAAGACCTCAATCTCAGCATGCCGCCAATCTGGAGGAAGCTTCCCATCGTCATGGGCCGCATGGAGGGCTCCAAAATAATGAGGCAGGTATTGTGTCTGAAATAATTTAAGAAATTCACCAGGGAAACCATTTGAGCCTGGTGCCTTCCCTGATCGTAGGTCAACCAGTGCTGCACTCAACTCATCCGCCTTCAGCGGGTCATCCAGGTCCCCCCTCACAGCACCTGAAATAGCCTTGGGAGGCAGGTCATCGAGGTATTGCTGAATCAAGGCTTCTGTGCGGGCATCTCTGGGTGCATAGAGTTCCGCGTAATATGTCGCAAAACTAGCAGCAATTTGCATAGGGTCAGTAAGGGTCAGGCCTTCCCCATCTAAAATCCCCGGTATGCTCACTGGGTGGAGAACGCGCAGGCACAAGCGGTGCAAAAGAGAGCTAGATTTGATCAAGTCTACTGCGGGATGCCAGCCAGACCTGTCTGGCCTCGTCATGCAGTGTGTCAGCATAGGTTTGTTGAAGCAAAAGCAGCTGGGGGCAGGTGGGTCCACCGTGATCGCCTCTACATGTCTTGTCTAATTGCACAATCTGGGCCTCAGTTTGGAGCAGGGCCTCCCTATGTTTCTTCCACTGAACGGTACAGTATGCAATGTCCACCCCCCTGATGGTGGGTTCCATAGCTTCCCAGAGCATAGCCGGGGAGTCCAAAGTGACTGAGTTTTCACTGAAATATGTTTTGAGAGCCTGCTGTAGGTGGGACGTGTATTGCAGGTCGTGGAGATGCCACGGAGACAAGCGCCATCAAAAGGGAGGGTGTGCCACCTCTAAGCACAGTGTTAAAGCAACTGGAGAGTAATCCGACAGACCCCTGGGTAGGATATCAGTTGCAGCAATTTGGGAATAATAGGAATGCGGTATGAATATGTAGTCAATCCTGGAGAAAGAGTCATGGACTGCCGAATAATATGAGTAGCCATGTGTGCCCGGGTGCAGGTGTCTCCATGTGTCCAACCACCCCATGTCCCTCACTAGTGAATGCAGGTATACCTAGGTATCTCGAGTGCCCTACATGACCTCCATCTGTCCTGTGCCACATTTACCATGTCATTCCAGTCTCCCCCTACAATGGAGAGGCCTGTAGGAACCTATACCAGTAACATCGTCAATCGTTCCACAAACGAGTCTAAGAGGGGGGGTGCATATACACTGCCCAGGAAAATGGCCTCTCCGTGTAATGTCCCTAATACGAAAATATATCTACCCTGTGGATCGGTCCACGTTTTAGAGTGAATATAGGTGTCTCGGCGGTGAATGAGGATGGCCGCCCCTCTGGAGCCCCGAGTAAACCCTGCATGATAGACTTGTATATAGACAGAGTGAGTGAGGCACAATGCCTTAGTGCCCAGAAGACGGGTCTCCTGTAGCAGGAGAACATCGGCAGAGGCACGCTTAGCCTGTAGTAAGACTGCACCCCATTTGATCTTATTCAGTGCCCCCGTACATTCCAACTAACCACCTGGAGCCTACCTGCCGGCTCTATTACAGGGCAGGGCATCTCATGAAATGGGAGGATTTCTGGCTGTCAGAGGGCGTACAGACCACATTAAGGCACAAACAGGACACAGTGTAAACAACAATAATTAACAAACCAAACCACTCCCCCTCCCTCCAATACCACATAACAGCTGAAGCATCAGTTGCGGTAGATGTCGCACCACTGTCACAACGGGGGCAGGGCCCAACGACATACCAGGAAGTCTCAAAAACACTGTCCCCAAACATAAATAACGTTCTCAGATACTGAGAAAAGAGTTATGGGGGTAGACTTCACGTTAGCCCGCAACGCGGCAGATGTCATCCACGCTGCAACCATTTCAATGAAAGTTCTCCAGCCGCCATTCATGTTGGTGACAGGTCCCGCCATTCCTCTGCTAGTCTTGATTCTGAGACGCTCCGGGATTTGGAGCAGCGTCACGATTGTGATTGGCGAAGTGGTTTTGCCTTAGGCTTGACCGTCTGCTGCGTGGTCTCTCCGGACGAGACTTCAAATCAAATTGTGGCGGAGTATGAGGTATGTGGCTCTGTTTCTCATCTGTCCAGGTGAAGGTCTCCTCCGGAGTATCGAAAAAAGAGTACTTAAGGTCCCACACCTGGCTTTAGCAGCTGTTAAAAGCTGGCGTTGTTATTGCACCAGGTGTATATAGTCCGGGAAGATAAGGATATGGTGAGACTCGAAGTAGAGTTTGCCGGCCAACCGTGGCCTGCCCAAGGACAGCATCACAGTAATGAAAGTTAAAGAGTTGCGCAATGATGGGCCGCGGCCTGTCCTCCTGAGATGGTTTTTGCATTAGGGTCCCATGTGCACGTTCAATAATGAAGCACTGTGAAAATGCCATCTGGGGATCCAGCTCACGATCCAACCCACGAGTGTTAAACCTGGCGCCATTGACATGGGTCTCCCTTCTATTCCTCGCGTTTGTCTCCTCTGTGTTTGCTGGTGTTAGATGCTCTGGGCGCTGTGCCACTGCCATTCAGTGCCACAGCACGAATGCTCCCTATTGTAAATTGACTGCATGAATTGGTATTTCCATAATTGGCTCATTTGGTTTCCCTGTTAGTCCCTAGTATAGTGCACCGTGCGTGCCCAGGGCTGGTAGATCGAATGCTGCTGGTGAGCCTGCAGCGCTGACTGCGCCACCCAATGAAGCAGCTTTTAAAGTGGACAGACGAATTTAGTATGCCTGAGTTCAGAATATTAAAGTACATCTTTTAGTGAGGATTATTTTTATATTCTGTGTTTGAAAATACCACTTTTAGAAAGTAGGTATTTTCTTGCCTAAGCCTTCCAGTGTGCTCTGCTGTTATGTGTATTGGCTGTCTGGTTTTGGAGGGACAGGGCAGGCTGAGCCCGACCTGGATTGAATAGAGAGATCTGCAGTTGGAGTATGGGGAGGGGTGACCCTTTGATCTCAGCAGGCTGTGCCTGGCAAGGTGACTGATGGCTCCACCTCTCACTGTGCGTCTGATGTCAGACCCCCTCTTCCTGAAAGGCAGGATGTAGCCTTGTAAACGAAGCGCTCCAGGACGACACCAAACTGGTTCTGGTTGGGTTCAGGGGTTTTATGACTTTTGAGAACCAAGACCTTTTGGAGTATAAGTATCTGTGCAAAAATCCCTTCTGAAGGTGTTACTTCTGGATGACAAGACAAGCCTCTGTCCGTGTAACTAGAGGGGAAAGACTTTGAAACTTTCATCCATCTTGCTCAAGCAAATACCCAAGGGCCTTATTTGAGCTTGCCTCTTGCTGAAGTCTCAGGGACATTATACTTCACCGATCAGCCATCTGGATTCCTATTTGAGGGGGATTCTACTCGCAGGTGAGGCCTCTGTTAAGAATTTCAGAGCCTCTGGTTCTACTGCGGAGAACGTGGGCTGAAAGTCATCATATCGCTAGCGTGGGCCGCTGCATCTGAGGAGCTGTGCAGCTGAGTGCCCGCATTTGCTGTCCTACGAGGATGATCGCTATCGCTATTGTGGGCCGCCGCAGATGAGAAGCTGTTGTCGCCGAGAGCCCGCATGTGCCTGTGCTACGATAATCATCGCTATCACAATTTGGGGCCGCTGCAGCTGAGAAGCTGTTGCCGCGGAGAGCCCGCACTTGCCTGTTATAAAAACCATTGCTATTGTGGGCCGATGCGGCTGAGGAGCTGTGCCGCTGAGTGCCCGCATTTGCTGTACTTCGAAAATCATCGCTATCGCGGGCCGCTGCAGCTGAGGAGCTGTGCCGCAGAGCGCCTGCATTTGTCGTCCTACGAAAATCATCGCTATCGCTATTGTGGGCCACTGCAGCTGATGAGCTGTGCCGCTGAGTGCCCGCATTTGCCGTCCTACGAGAATCATCGCTATCGTGGGCTGCTGCAGCTGAGGAGCTGTGCCGCTGAGTAATCTTTTGAGGAAAATCAGAGAAGTGGACAACAACAACAACCGGTGCAACCATCAATAGTAGTTCCTCCCAAAGTAAGAGCAGTTCAAGGGATTGAGCTTCATGCTGAGGAAGTAGAGCAATTTGTTCTATAAGGAACACCCATTGTCTTCCAGATGTCCAGCTAGTAAAAGGAGGGTTAGCAGTGCTTCAAGCCCCCCTTCTGATGATCCAGACACCACTTGGATCCCAACTCAGTCTGAGAGTGAGACACATCACAAGATGAGGCTAGGCAAAAGGAAGGTCTCAGAAAGCCTTCGATTTAGGGAGGCAGATGTAGAAGAGGAGGATGATGATGAGCCAATCATCATGAATGTTAGCCCAGTCCCAGTGGAGACTGAAATTACCCCATCCCAACTTCCTGGGGATATGGCAGTGGCAACACAGATCTAACCAACACCAGCTGCCATATTTGCAAAGTCCTGGCAGCGACCTACATCCACAACCACCTCAGTAGAAGTAGGTGCTGCAGAGAGTCAAACATCAAAAGGCCTACCTACTACCAGTTCGTCCGACATTGGCACTGGCACCAGCGTCAGGAAATTGAACTCCCCAGTTTGGGACTTCTTTTCGCTTAGCCAAAAGGAGGTGAACAGTGCCATATGCTCCCTTTGTGGAGTAAACTTGGAACAAACTATGGTACTAGGGACCAATAAACCAATTTGAGAAAGCACCAGGCAATCCATTGCGAGGCGCACCTTAGCGGGCACAAAACTGCAAGTGTTGGTGAAGGGGTGAAAGCCGACTGAGCGGGGACTATGACTCTGATCCGAAGGTGAAGAAGAGGAAGACATCTTCATTACGCAATTCAGCCCTCTCCCCAGCAGTGCAGGAGTATCGCCTATATCAGCAACATCGCAATGGAACATGTCTCAGGTCAAGACACCAAGGGCAACAGAGGACAGAGACTACCCTGATGAAAATCACATTGAGACTACCACTGCCTGCTCTTAAGAAGTCCTCTGCATCAGTGGCATCAGGAAAGAAAAAATCCAGGCTACAATTCCTGCCATGTTTAGGCTGGAGGGGCAGTATGAATGCTACCACCCAATGGCGCGCTTGTACAACGCAAAGCTGGTTAAAATGTTAGAGCTGGACCGCCTCTCTTTTTCTTTTGTGTAAGAAGTAGATTTTCTTTAATCTGTGGCAGCCATCTGTCTGAAATGTAAGGTTCCCAGCCAGTCCTATTTTGCCAGAGTGGATGTTCCAGAGCTACATCATGATGTGCTGGAATTGCTTGGACAGGTTTTGCAGCAGCGTGCTGTTCACAGTACCCACCTGGCAACAGACATATGGACCAGTTGCGAAGCCACTGATTTACATGTGCATCACTGCTCACTGGATCTCTTTTGTGGGGGCTCCAGTAAAAATATCTGCAGGTGCTGACACCGCTGAGATTTTTAATGCTGCTCAGAAGCATGCAATTGTATCCATGTTCTCAATGGAGAAATCCCATACAGCTGCAAATATTTTAGAAGACTTCAACAACAAGGTCTTTGATTGGCTGCAACCAAGAGGGGTCAAGATTGGATTTGTTGCCACAGACAATAGCAGTAATATAGTTAAACGCATGGCTGATAGTGGCTATTTCAGGGTCCTGTGTTTGGCACACTGCATCAACATCATTGTACAGGACATTGTCAAAAAAGGAGACCGAGCAAAATATTTCCTTTTCACCTGAAGAAGAAACTGCACTTATTTCAGCCTTTCATTTAAAGCCCAGAAATAGAATAGCTGAGGGTCATTCAGTGTGATAATAGAATGCTAATTAAAGCACTCATACAGGTGATGCCAACACGTTGGAACTCAACTTATTACATGCTTGAATGCCTGTTTGATCAGTACAGACCTATCAATGAATATGTCATGCAAAGAGGTGATGTACCTGTGAAAGGCATGATCATTGATATGGACCAATGAGGCCTAGTCAAATGCCTGACAGAGATGCTGCTTCCTTTTCAGGGGTTCACACAGGAGGTCAGCAAAGAGGACAGTACGATAGGCCAAGCTATCCTGTTGTTGCACATGCTACAGGAACACCTAAAGGAGGTGCTGCAATGTACACAGGTGTGGAGGAAAAAAAGATGTGTATGACTTGGTGGAGAGCTTAATCACTCGTCTACTAATACAAGGGTGCAAAGAGACATTGTGTCCTTCAAACATTACATCTGTGCCACAATTGTTGATCCATGGTGCAAACCATTACTTTCCACTTTTATTCCTTTTTCAGACAGAGATGTTAGAAAATACAAAACATGGATAGCTGAGCAAAGCAATGAGCTAGAAAAAGAACTGCAGGGATTTAGAGGCCCACTCCTCCAGGGCACACATCCTGTGGGGCAGCCTTCAAGCTCTTCAGAGCCTGAGGGAAGTGCTGTTGGCTCACAGCAGACAAAACCAACAACAAGAACACCAGCAACAAGACCAAGAGCTTCAGCCCCAAAATCTGCAACTGAGTGGTTTCTACTGGCAGGGTTTAAGTCCAGTGCAGAGGAGAAGGCAAAAGAGGTTAAGCAAGGTGGAGCACCAGCAATGAACATTGAGCGAATGTTCCAGGCCTATTTGGATGCTGCAAAACACACAAGATGATGGACGGAATGTTGCACAATGGCAAAACATCCACCCCAATCACAGATCTGGGTTTAATCCATCGTTATTTTGCTCACCACGCCACCCCAGTTGGATGCTGCAACAGAGGCCTACATTGATCAAAACCCATTGGGGGGTATTGGGGTATTGGTATGGGAGAGGCGCCAATGACCAGTGCTCAGCAGTCTGGCAATAAACTATCTGGCTTGCCTTGTAGCCAGTGTCTCTGCTGAGCGTGTTTCCAGTGCTGCTGGTGCCATTGTCACAGTAAGAAGGACCAGCCTCTCACCTCAAACCGTGGAAAGATTAGCCATGATCCAAATGAATCAGCACTTTATACACCAAATTACTCCATACCTGAAGCACTACAGGAAGAAGATGAGGGAGACTCCGGTCATGGAAGTAGTGTGTTATATTACCTACTTCTGGGGAAACCACCAGAGTTTGAGGACACGTTCTACTTCCCTGACTAGTAGGCCTGTGCCAACAACTATAGAACTTTCCCTCTCAGTATTTACTCTATCGCTGATTTGCTTACTTTCTTTGATGGCAATTTTTTTTTTACCTACTAGGGAACATTATTATTTACTTTTATTTGTTTGTATCTGGTTGCCAAATTCATCCCCACCATTTTACTCTTAGACACATTTTATTGCTGGATTGGAGTAGCAACTGTGTGCAGTGAAGAAGTTCCGACTCCCCCTAGACCCATTACCCTCAAGGACATTGGGTGAAGAATACAAACAAATGTGTGCCTGCCACCCCCTCTGACTTGTGAAGAGGCAGAAACCCTATTACATACTGTAAAATCAGGTTCCCCTCTTGATGTTAAACCAGCTAAAATATCAGCAAGCCTTGCAAAACAATTGTCTGTTCCTATTTGTTCCCTTTTGAATGCGTCATTAAAGGAAGATCTTTTACCATCTGAATGGAAGGCAGCTCAGGTCATCCCACTATGTAAAAATACCAAGGCCTCTATGAAAGATCTGTCAAATTTGCGAACAATATCCCTTCTACCGCTCCTGAGCAAAATCTTGGAAAAACAAACACTTATCAGCTCATATCGAAGCGTCAGATTGCCTGGATGTGTCACAATCAGGCTTTAGGCCTAATCATAGTATGGAGACAGCCCTAGTGGCTGTCACGGACAACATCAGGCTAGCACTAGATAGAGGACAACCCACTCTACTGGTACTATTAGTTTTCTCAGTGACTTTCAACACTGTCGACCACCAGACTCTGCTCAGAAGATCAGAGGAATCTGGGATAAAAGGACTGGCCTTGCGATGGATGACTAGCTTCCTCTCCGACCGTTCCCAGACAGTCAACCTGGGACCCTATAGATCTAAGTCCAAGAAGCTGACCAAGGGAGTTCCGCAGGGATCTTGTCTAAGCCTTTCTTTATTTAATATCTATGTTGCTCCCTTGGCCAATCTCATGAGGACATATGGGTTCATACCAATATCATATGCGGACAATACCCAGCTTACCTTCTCTTTTGATAAATCTTCCACAACTGCCCAGACCAATTTCTCTGCCGGCATTTTAGCAATATCTCAGGTAATGTGTAACAACTTTCTCCAACTAAATGCCGGGAAAACAAAAATTATGCTCTTCGGAGAGGCCGAATTGTGTGTCCCCCCAGCCTCGAAGGCATCAGTAAAAAATATTAGGGTCCGCATTGAACAGAGTCTGAATATGAAGGAGCAGGTGACTCATACAGTGAGCTCATGCTTTCATGTATTGAGTCTGCTGAGATGAGTATTTCCGTTTCTCCCTGACCACACATGGAAGACTCTTATTCAGACATTAGTCTTGAGCCGTTTTGACTACTGTAATGCTTTATTGATTTTGGCTAACGAGGCCTTCTTAGACTGCTTACAGGTAGTTCAAAACACAGCAGCACGATTGGGGCTGAATGTTCCCTATGGATAATCTTCGAGTTTGTTGCTGTGGCAGCTCCACTGGCTTCCGGTGCGCAAACGCATTGTCCACAAGACGGTATATATCTTGCGGAGAAACGTAGCCAATATATTCCCATAGAAACCTTCGATCCAGCTCCAAATCCCTTCTCAAAGTTCCTCAGATAAATAAGTCTGGGACTGGGGGGAAGGCTTTCTCTTATCTTGTAATTGTAATGAGATTTCTAGAGCGCATGGCTGCCCGTGAGCGTCCCAGCGCTAGTAGATGCATCTGATGGATTAGGCGAGTGCGGAACAGATGGTCACGGGAACAGCCAGGTCTTTAGAAGCCTTCCGAACGGCATCAGATTGTGTTGGGCCCGCAGATCGAGCGGGAGGGCGTTCCACAATTTGGATGCTTGAAAGGAGAAGCGCTGACCTACGGAGCGTGTATTCTTGATCCTGGGTATTTGAGTTAGATGAGCGTTTGAGGAACGGAGAGTTCTGGACGTGGTATACGGGACAACCAGGTCCTTATGGATTGGCGGGGCTTTCCCATGAAGAATTTTGTGGGTGAGGCACAGGGCCTTGAAATGCACCCTTTGCACCACGGGCAACCAGTGTAGTGTTCTAATCGCTGGTTTAGCTGAGCACCGAGTCTTGGTGCCCGTAAGAATCCTAGCCGCAGCGTTTTGCTCAACCTGTAACCTGTCTGTGACTTTCTTTGGTGCGCCAAGGTACAGGGCATTTCCGTAGTCCAGTCTGGACAGGATAAGACCCTGTAAGAGCAGCTTTCTTGACTGAAAGGGGAGCATGGGGAGGATCTTGCGGGTAGTGCGAAGTAGACCGAGGCAGGTTCCAGCCGTTTTTCTTGCCTGGGTGTTTAGGGTGAGGTTGTGATCGAGCCAAATCCCCAGACTTTTGATTTCGGTTTTGGGGGTTGGGGGCGGGCCCATGCATGGGGGCGACAGAGACTCTGGGCGGTAGTGGGACTGATTGCCCATCACCATAATCTCTGTTTTGTCGCCGTTGAGTTTTAAATGGGATGAGTTCATCCAGCTGACTATGTCCCCCAGGCAGGAATGCAGGTCGATGGTGGGATTATCCAGCCGGCTTAGGGAGACAACCAACTGGGTGTCATCCGCGTAGGTCAGGAGTTTAATACCATACGGGATGACAATCTTTTCCAGGTGCGCCATATACACATTGAAGAGCGTCGGGTTCAAAGATGAGCCCTGGGGCACTCCGCAACGTATAGGGGTCTCCCTGGAAATGTAGTCACCCTCCGCCACCTGGAAAGTTCGGTCGTGGAGGTAAGATTTTAGCCACGACAGTGCTGACCCTGAAATACCCAGGTCTCCTAGCCGCTGAGCCAAGATGCTGTGGTTAACGGTGTCGAATGCCGCGCTAAGGTCCAGAAGGATCACTGCCACTGAACCTCCTGCGTCAATGATCTTCCTGGCCTCTTCGACAACCGCCACCATCGCTGTTTCAGTACCTTGACCCGGGCGGAACCCTGTCTGTGATGACTTTAACAATTTGTTGCTTTCCAGGTAGCTAGATAGTTGCTTATTGATAAATTTTTCCGCCATCTTGCTAATGCAAGGGAGGAGGGAAATTGGCCTGAAATTGGCGAAATTAGTGGGGTTGAGATTAGGCTTTTTGATTAAGGCTTTGACTACCGCCTTCTTCCAACTAGACGGAACCAAACCGCTTTCTATGGAGGAGTTTATCAGCTTCACCATTGGTGTAAGAATTGTAGGAGCGACTTGTTTAAGGTGTCTTATTGGTGCTGGGTCATGCGGAGACCCACTTTTGAGGGCTTGAAGGATGGGCCTGAGGGTGTCCTCACAGATGGGGGAGAACATATCAAGTTCTATGTTCGAGTTATAGGCCTGCACTGTGTGGATATGTGGGGGTCCGCAGGAGGGAGAGGGGGGAGATGTTGGAGGATGTTTTGTATTTTTTGATCAAAGAATGTAGCTAACTTGCACCACAGAACTGGAATTTGCACCCTATTACATTGAGGCAGTGCCCGGACCATCTTCACGTCAGAAAGTCCCTGAAAACATTCCTGTTCTAGATGCCTCACATAGTATCAGCCCTCTCTCACATGTCCATAAGCGCTGAGATACCCTTCCGGGGGTGATTCAGGCGCTAAAAATAAAAAAAAAAACCTTGGCCATGACTATCTATCTTTCCTACCCCAGAGGGACTGCCCCACATGTGACATTATAATTTGTTTTACACTGGCAATTCTCGGCTTTGTGAACAAATGGATCTGCGTTCTACAATGTACAACCAATCGATCACGGTAAGCATGGCGGAAGAACAGGTTAAAGGCATACATTGCACGCTAAGTGATTGTTGTTTGTTGTGAACTTGTAATGTTTGTTGAGGGTTGATTCATGTGGTGGCAGGCAGTGTGACAGTGGGTGTTTGTTTATCTGTAACTATTACACTTAAAATGTGTTTGTGATGATTTACAATGTTGTTAGCCTACCGATGGCTGATCAATTTTCCCCTGAAAGTTATTTTTTTTCCTTCCCCTTTGAGAGACAGCGAGATTCCTTCACTGAGTCCACTCCACCACCCACACTGCTTTATTTTATTGTGTTCTGCTTTATACTCCTTAAAGAGTCAGACCCGACTAGTCCCTTAGATAACGTAAACACAAATCTAGTCTACACAAAAAATGACTCAATCTTTCTCTTCTTGTTGTGTAACTACAAAATTGTACTATAGACGAATGAATAAATGAATGAAACCCAATTTATATAGCGCTACTTAGTCCAATGGGCATCAAGGCGCCTAAACCAAATGCTTGTAGTATCCCCAAAGCAAGCTTACTGGTAGGCCTTGATAAAACACCACGTTTTTAGCGCTTTTCTAAAAAGGGCCAACGGATCTATTGCTTTTGTGTCAGGACTCGGGGCACAGTTGGTACGGAGTTAGACACCATACTCGGAGCCAGACTTAGGAGGATCAGAGATAAAGGAATGACTCAGGGCATGAGCATGACTACTTCGAGAACTGCCACCAGAAGAAGATGGGAATTTTTAAATTCACTAAAACCAACCAATTTGGTGATGACTTTGAAGTGGCCTAAAGGCAAACAACAGACCTACACAACTCTGTGTAGTAGTGGTGAGTGGTGATGAGTGACAGCGGTGCATTTATTTTACCTGATTGGGAAAATGCTATATTGATGGATGTGTGTGCTCAAAGTTAAAGCCAAGTGGTGGTTGGATGGGGGGCCTGTTGTTAAAGGTAACTGGAAACAGACATTTATCCATTCTGCCTCTCAGTGTTCTCGGTGCACTCTTTATGCAGTCTTTTCTCCTTGATTCTTCAATATCATGTTATTTTTTCAATCTACAGACCCTCTTTCCCTGGGCAATACTGGAAAAACAACATACTCACATTTACCTTACAGAACCACATCTGCCAGACACCCAAGATTGATGGACAATCCAAAAGGAGTGCAGATGCAACTCCCAATTTGCCAATACAGTATCATTTTTTCTCTTTAATCATTAGAATTGTGTGTGTTCTTTATGTTGACTTGACTCCTACAGATATTTTAATGTTTTATTTGCTATCTTTCACAGCTTGGTACCAAAGAACATAATGTAACTTGGGTCTCTCTGGGGGCAGACAGATAATTTCATTTAGTTTACCTGTACTACTGATCATCATTCCTCCATTTCCTTTTTCTCCCATAACAGGTTTATGATGGCCGGCTGCCAGGATGAATGTTGTCCTCCTTGTGTAGTGTTTTTCTTTGTCAAACCTTCCCTCAGACGACCTCTTGCCCCCTGGGTGCTGATATAAGACATAAAGAGACAATAAGTGATTGGTGTAAAACAAATAATCTTTCCATAAAGATATTTTAACAGTAAATGGCAATTGGAATAACGTTGAACTTTCCTAAATCAGATGGACTAGTAGAAGACTAGTGTTGTGGACCACCCTATCTCTTTATTAAAAATTTCCTAAACCTACCAAGCCCACCTATTCCAAAGACTTTGGAATTACTATAAAATTGCAACTAATGATGTTTGCTTCTAAGTTCCTAACTCATTCTCAATAATTCTCAATGCCCTTTGACTGGTCAATTCTTGGAGAAGTGTGGCTCAATGGTTAGAGCGGCAGACCCTGATGCAGAGGTCTGGCCCGGGACCAGGGTTCAATTCCCGCCTCAGCGGGTCTTGGGCTCAATTTCCTCGGACCTGATAATTCTCGCCTCGGTGCTTATTCTAATCATGGGTCCCACTCTGCAACTCTGGACAATAGCTTGCATAATCTCCACAACGGCCCCAACAGCGCTGGGAGGGCTGGCTTCACCTTGGGGGTGCCCAGGAGTGGGCATTTCACAGGGAAATGCCAGGAAGGGTTCCACAGCGGTATGCGTACAGCGCCAAGACACCTCAAGGTATAAGTGCGCTATACAAGTACGAATTCATATCATTTCACTAAGTTTGCATTTTGTCTTTAAATGCATATAGACACATGCATACACCAAATTGGTTAGTTGCTTGTCACTGTACGAGCTACAAAAAAGTTCTAAGAACTGAAGTGAGAGGGCGCACTGCTAAATTACTAATACAAACTACCAATATCTTTGTGAAAGGACAAAGGAGTCTCTAGTCTGCATTACTTAAGTTAAGTTGCTTAACTAACATAGAAAACAAACACCTTGGAAAGGAACCTAAAGCCCAAAAAGCATACACTCTTCTCACTGTATAAGCTTCAGGTGAAATTAATTACAGGTAATGGAGTGAGTCAGAGAAGAAGTACACCTGACATTTCTTTATATGCATGAAAAGAAGCAGCACAGCAAAGGAAAAGACAGAATTCTGTACAGAAAGAAAACACCTGCAAAAAAATATATACTTTTTTAGGCACTCTGGTAGAGAGTGGTGGGAACCTGTGAGGAAGAAGAAAGAGAATACCTGTATTATTCCCAATCCTAATTCCCGACTAACAAGAAGTAGAAAGAACCAAATTAAATGAAAATTTGAAAGGGGTTGAACTTAATTAAGTATTCCAGATGTTTTCCACCTCCAACCCCTTACCTGGATTACAGGTGGTTTCATCAAGGCCTCTTCAAAATGATTCTTAGACCAGGAGAATAAAAATAAGTATTTCAGAAAAGAGAACATTCTTGAAGAGATATTGAGCAGATACCCAAGGGTGTCTTCTGGTTTCAAGCATCGGGTTACGCTGAAAAAAAGGCACAACTCCTGTAAAATATTGGTTGCAAAGTATGCCTTTTAGCATTCACCTTGAGAAAGAACTAGAGAGTTTTTGCAAAATTGAACCTGTAGAGTCCTCTATGTTGCAGTCACCATGTGTAGTGCCAGGCAAGGCTAAGAATGAGGTCCATGTTTGTGTGTGGATCTACGCAGTTCAACTAAAGAAATCTGGGTAGACTTTCACCTCCTTTCAAGTGTAAGGTAAATATCACACACTTTGAAGCTGCAAGGGTGTTCTCAAAGCTAATTTTAGCATTGTCTTCTCATCAAGTCAAACTAGAACCAGAACCTCTCTACTCTACCACCTTTGTGTCTCGCTTTGGATAATTACAGTACTGCCAAATGCTGTTTGGGTTGGCCTTTGCTGCATCATTTTACTTATTAGATAATGTTCCACATGTTTAGGGGTATAAAAGGTGTCGTGGCTTTTCAAGATCATGTGCTTGTGCTTGCATTAGAATATGCAACATATGATTGTGTCCTTGAGAAAATACAGATTTTTTTAAAAGACAGAGGGATTGTGTTGAAAATAGAAAAGTGCAATTTCTATGATTGAGATTCTAGGTCATGTTATATCTGAAAGTACTATTGTGCCCCGACAGCAGCAGGTGAAAGTAACTCATGAAGCACCCCCTCTAAAACATAAGGCTTAACTTAAGACGTTTCTGGATCTATGTGAATTTTACACTCCATTTTTCTAAAACTAACTTCACAATCACAGATCAAATGTCTGACCACGATGCTAATGAAATGTTTTGAGTTCATGTGAGGGAAGAATTGCAAGTGTGTTTGATTAGGTCAAGGAACAACTGTTAAGGGCCAAGGCTCTGATTGTCTCTGACTATGCTTTACCATGCTCTGCAACTATGGGTGCCAATATGTAGGCCTAGTAGCAGTTCTTTTGAAAAGGAGAGGCAAGGAATAACTCATAGTGGGTATGTTTCAAAAGTATTGAAAGAGTCTAAAGCGTCTACTCTATGCATTGATGTTTGTCAACTACTCTGCTTAATTATCAGTTTGATATTGAAGATATCACAGGAGGGGGAAACTATAGGAGAAATTATTTAACCCACCTTCCTATTGCTGATGAGCTAAGTAGTAAAAAGGAAAAGGAATTGGAAAACAACTTGGAATCTTGTCTAATTGCTGCAGTGAATGTGAAGCACTTTAAGGCCATCTCAGAAAACGCATGGGGTGAGGCATATGATAAACATGAACTGTGGAACACAGTCAAACAACGGGTAGTAGAAGGATGGCCATAATAAGGAGTATGGTGTGTAATGATTTGTCAAAGTACCTGTTGAACTGTCTGTGAAGGATGCTATTATGATTAGAAGAAGCAGGCTTATTTCTCCTGAAAAGTTGAGAACATCAATTATAGCCTGTGCTCATGAGGTGCATTTAGGCTCAACTATAATGACACATCATGTGCGTACTACATTTTAGTGGCTTGGTATGGACTATGAAGTAAAGGACTTGATAAGGAACAGTATCATTTGTGTGAGTTGAAGAATCTCAATGTCTATTCTCCTCTCCGGGCCACTGAACGTCAGTTGGTCTCTGGAACAAAGTGGTCATTTATTTTGTATGACCATTCTATGCTTTGCCAGTATGACAGCGCTTTGCAGGTGTGCCTATGAAATATTATAGTAAAAGGCCAAAAGTAAAGTTCATGTCAGTACCAGGTACAACAAGCAATGACAGAGCCAAATGGTTCTGCCATTGCCTGCCAGCCTTCTGGCATGCTTTCTTTTGTCATGGTTTTTACAAAGGTTTATAGTTCAAGACGTCGCCTTTGCATTATCTATTTGCTTTGTCAATTTTTCTTAGACATATTACACAGCAGCGACTGCACTGCTGTGCCAACATGGCTGAAAGTAAAGAAATTACAGCGATATGGCAGATAACATACATAATATTGAGACAATAATTACTGATTTACAGAATTATTGAAACATTAAAATCATTAACAAAAATATCGAGACGTTACACTTTAATTTAAAAAAGGCACTAATATCGTTCACATAAATATCTCCATAAAAAGATCTAATCTAACATATATCGAAATCAAAAATATCGGAAACAAGAATATTGTGAGTTATAGCTAACCATAAACTATCTAAAAAATATTAACAATCAACAATATCAACAACATAAATTGTGTCAAAACAATAGCAGTAAAAAGTACAAAAAAGACAATATTTAAACAAACAGAAAAAATATATCCTACAATATTAAATACAAAATATAAATAAAATACAATATTTTACTTAACCAAAATAATGCATTTAAAGTATATAAACAGAAAACCCCTCTAAATTATACATTACACATATTCACATCCCTCTTACAAACAACACATAATTATATTTACCAGCAATATTATTTTTTACTGAAAATAAACACATATATTAAATAAATAGGTTATCTCGAACACAACATAAAAAACATTTATTGGTATTTTCCAAATAAGGACATAACTGAATTAAATGAAACTAAAACAACCAATATTATTAAACTATACAAAACTATAACCAATAAAATTGCTTAACCAATTAAACAAACGATATAAAAGCCACAGTAATTCAACCAAAAAATATCTCAAACAATGGCAAGCATTTGACGAGGAGGAAACTCTGCTGGATTGTGCGTCTGAGTGTGGGGTTCTGCGTCAGAGACTGGAGAAGTTACATTTCTATACGTATGCATACATGGGAATTAGAGTAGAAGTCTTAGTTGGTGTATCTGTTAAGTGTGCATGATTCTATATGTGGGTTCTATGTTTATGAGTGTCTGTGTAACTAAGTGAATCTTTTATAGCCGTTTTGTCAGAAGACATGCATGGATATCTGTCTAAGAGTTTCTGTATGTCACTATGAAGGTCTGTGTGTGGCTGTGTATGTGACGTGTAGTTGTGAGTTGTATGTGTGTGTAACTCTGTGTTTGTGTAGTGTGTAGTGTGTAGGATGGAGTGTGGCAGGAGTGTGGGGAGTGTATCAGTGTGCATGTGGGGATATATGAGTGTTTGTATCAGCATGTGCATTGGGGGTTGTGTACATGTGTGTAGGGTTGTGTGGCTGTATGTATTACTGTGGAGTTGTGTAGTCGTGCATATTTATGTGTAAATGTGCATGCGAATGAGGGGTTGTGTGTGTGTGTGGCAAAGTATGTATGTGTGAGGGATTGTGTACCTATGTTGTGTGTCAGAGTGTTAGCGCTTGTATGTGAGAGCGAGTGGAATAGTATGGGTGTGTGGGAACGTTTTTATGTGTACATGTGTATGGGGTTCTGTGGGTGTGTGTGACTGTGTGTGTATGGGATTGTGGGTGTCATTGTGTATGTTTGTGAGTGTGGGAGAGATGGGGTGTTGGGGTGGGGTGGTGTATGTGCGTGCCAGATGTTGTATGTAAATTAGGGTTTTATGTGTGGGAGGGATTATGTGGGTGTATGTATGTGTGATTATGGGGAGATCCATACTTGGAATGCTGTGTGTGCTGAGGTTTATGGGTGTATGTGTCAGTATGTGTGTGACTGTGTCGGGTTTTGTGGATGTGTGTATTAATGTGGGGTTATGGTGGTATGTGTATTGCTGTATTAAGGTGTGTAAAGGTGTGTGAGTGAGGGATTGTGTAGGTATGTGAGAGTATGTGTGTGTGGTTGTGTGGGTGTATGAGTGATTCTGTATAGGTAGCAATGTGCACATGTGTCTGTGCGTGTGTGGGTGTATCATTGTGTTCATGTGTAATTGTGTGGTTGGGTCAGTGTGTGTTTATTTAGGGCCAAGATGAGTAATGCAATGGGTTAGTGAATCCACCTCAGATGAGCCTCACATATTCATGAATCCACCACAAAGGATCCGCAATGGCACCATGGCATCAAATAAAAAATTAAAAATAACCATTAGTTTCATATAAAATATTGAACGGATTAACACCAAACCACAAAAAGCATTCTTTCTGGACCAAGATCTAGCTTTCTGCAAAATTCGGTGCAAATCCAATCGAGGCATTTGGAAAAATTAGGAAAAGCATTTAGGAATCCCCATTTTTCTCAGGCCCCACTTGATGGATCACCCCTAAGCTTTCTATAAATCTTTTTTGGTATGTTTTGTGAAGATTCGTCAAACCACACCAAAGATATCATTAAACCAAAAAATGCTTATTCTATGGAAACACTACCTTAACTATAACTATCCTGGTCCATTATGTGGGACACCTGGAGATCCATTTAAGCTGCACGGGGACCCAACCCCACAGAGCCAGGTGCTTTGCCCAGCACAAATTTAAGTGGCAGTGGTGATCTGTGTCTTCTTTCTTCTCACACCCTCTGATTGTACCACAGGCAGGTGAATCTCTGCAGTAACAATCAGTCACTCCCTCCTAACATGGACATAGGAAATTAGTAAAGGAGGCCACATGCAGATGATGATTCCTTTTCCTGTGGCACTGGCCTTTGCTGGGAAGAGGTTTTTATTTTGATGAGCCTGCCGTGCCCTGACACCTCTATCTACCAGGGCCATCACCGTGCGCTGGGGTGCTCCTAATAGACCTGCATGGGCAAATGTGTGCTTCCTACCTTGAGATTATTAGGAAGCCTGATACTCTCTTGATATTGGATCACCTAGGAGAGCAAGTCTGAAGAAGGCGGTGAGATCCCATTTGCTTTTTGCTTGTCCCCCAGGGCACTGCAATCCCTGTGAGAAAATAAAGGAATTGCTGCTGCAGTATAGCTGATCTCTTCCAGCAACTTTGGGGATCAGCCAGGAAGCTATTTTTTTTGAGGGACAAAGACAGGTCTCTACAGCTCCATTGAGCCTTTATAGACTTGTTTTGACCACTGTGTTCCTGGTGACTCGACTCACCCACCAGAAGGTTGTTTCTAACTTCCAGGATTCTGAATGTTGTCACCTTCGGTGTGCTTGCCCACCACTCATGGCGAGTTCAGGACCTGCTCTCCGGCCCCTTTAGCTTGTCAGCCTTATTTTGAAGCTTCCATTTCCAGCACCAACACCAAGCTGTATCCTTCTAGCAGCTGCAGAGAGCCATGAGACTGAGCTTCTGTCTGTGCTCCTCGTAAACAATTTGGGCCAGGCTCTTCTTTTAGCACAACCCAATGGCTCTGAAGGTAGGCTACACTTTTTCCTACACTCCCCAGATTCCATTTGCTCCATTCCACTTGAAGTTCCCCTGTGTTCCCAGCAGGGATATGGGGACTCCACCTGCAAAACAGAAGTGCCAGGGGATGCCCTCTCATCCAGGGTCACCAGCTATACCACCCACCACTGTCTCCTTGAGGGAATGAGTGGCCAAGTACATTCAAGATGACAAAATACCTTTTTCCAGACAGACTTTCATCCATGCTGATTCAGTCCTTCCTTATTGTCCTTAATTTCCAGTGCTTCTAGAAGCTCCACCCTAGTTAAGGGTTTTAAATGTGAGAGGCAGAGAGTTCTGGAAGAACCCAAATTCACCCAGTGCATAGATTTCTTTCAAAACAGCAAATTCAAAGCTTTAATCTCTAATAGCTGTTCCAAATCCTTTACCAACGCCCCTAACTAACATAGAAAAATGGTCTCTTCCCTCCAAAACTTCAAAAGGGAACCCCTCTTGTGAGTGCAGCCAGAAATCTTAATTGCCCATTTGTATCTGTAAGGAAGATCACTCAGAGGATTGTGAGTAAGTAGGGGTTAATTAGGTCATGTATGTTAATCCCCTACCCTTACTTCCCTTAGAAGCAGGCACATGCTTGACAAATAGGCACACTGTCTTTGGCAAGCTATTGCTGACTAGCAGAGTAATCACACAGGGTAGTTAAAAGTCCACGTCTCATCAGGGTATGGTCCAGTAAAATACTTCAAAAACAACTTATATGAAGGAATGCAAATGTCTTAAAATTAAACCTAGGAGGAACAATTTTGAACTTTCTTCTATCTTGAGCTCATTCAAAGTTAATATTTTGTTGCAGTTGATGACATCACTGATGACATCTCAAATGATATCACTGATGACATCATCCATACAACCACTCACATACCCACTCACTCCCCCATGAAACCCTACATACACCTACTAATATGGCCACATAAGAAGTCACATATCCATTCAAAGACCAATACAATTAGTCACACACCCACTCACTCATCCATACTACCACTCACCCCACTCAAACACCCAGTCACACAGCCATTCACACACCTACTCATGTACCCATACAGCTACTCATACATGGAGTCACTCACCTATACAGGCACTCACACATGTACTCACTCACCCACTCACTCACTCATCCATACAGGTACCCATATACCCACTCACTCACCCACACAGATACTCACATACTTAGTCACTCACCTATACAGGTACTCCCACATGTCACTACTCACCCATATAGCCACTTTCTCACCCACTCCCTCACCCATACAGGCACTCACACACTCAGACACTCAGACACTCAAACACCCAGTCACAAATCCATAAATCCACTCATACTTACTTACAAACTCATACATCTACTCACACATATACCCAACTACTCATACACTTACCCACGTGGAAACCGATACAATCACTCACACCCACACAACGACTCATACACCCACTCACACATCCATACAACCACTCACACACATACAACCACTTATAGACCCACTCACAAACCTATACAACCCCTCACACTAACTCACACACCCATACAACCACTCACACACCCAAGCACACACCCACACCCACACAACCACTCACACAATCACTCACACACCCACATAGCTACTCAGATGCCTACTAACTTACCCATACATCCACTCATGTACCCAATCACACACCCATACAGCCACTCTGACACTCACTCACACATTGATACAGTCACACAGCCACTCAGGTGACATGTGTTAGAAATAGTATCTCTCATTACTAGTACACAAAGTATACACATTTAAGCTGTGTGGTACCTTGGTATAAATGTTTAACACTATTAAACTTTTAGAAAACACTCACAATCACTGGATGATGTCATCAGTGATGTAGTTGGAGTTATCATCAATGATGTCACTGACCATGTCATGAGTGATGCTATATGTGATGTCATTAGAAGTGCATAGCGGGGGTGTAAGCTATAGTTAGCTCAAGTAACTATAACTGCTGAATTTCTATGGTCTTGTATGAGTGAAATTTGAGCCTAACTATAATGTCCCTGTACCCTTTGGTTTTTTCAGTGAATTTCTATTGTTTTGTTAGTTCTATTTCCTAACTATAACATCCCTTCAACTTTTGTTTTTTAGTTAAATTTCTAAGGTTTTTTAAAGCTATTTCCTAACTAGAACATCCCTATAGCATTTGTTTTTTAAGTGAATTACTAAGGTTTAAAAAAGAATTTATTACTGTAAACGGTAAGGGTTGAGAGTGGGTGTGTGAATGGCTGTATGGGCCAGTGAGTGTGTGTGTTAGTGGCGGAATGGGTCTTTGAGTGGGTGTTGGAGTGGCACTATGGGTCTGTGAGTAGGTGTGTGAATGTCTGAATGGGTCTGTAAGTGGGCATGTGAGCATGTGAGTAGAACAATGAATGTGTATGTGAGTGGGTCTGTGAGTATCTGTGTGGTTCAGTGAGTGTGTGTGTTAGTGGCGGAATGGGTCTTTGAGTGGGTGTTGGAGTGGCACTATGGGTCTGTGAGTAGGTGTGTGAATGTCTGAATGGGTCTGTAAGTGGGCATGTGAGCATGTGAGTAGAGGTATGAATGTGTGTGTGAGTGGGTCTGTGAGTATCTGTGTGGATCAGTGAGTGTCTGTATGGATCTGTGAGTGGGTCTATGAGTATATGAGTGAGAGTGTGAGTGTATCTGTGAGTGAGTATGTGAGTGTCTGAGTGGGTCTGTGAGTGGGCATGTGAGCATGTGAGTAGAGGTATGAATGTGTGTGTGAGTGGGTCTGTGAGTATCTGTGTGGATCAGTGAGTGTCTGTATGGATCTGTGCTTGGGGCTGTTAGTATATGAGCGAGAGTGTGCATGTATCTGTGAGTGAGTGTCTGAGTGGGTCTGTGAGTCGGTGTGATGGGACTTCAATGGTTTATATTCTTGGTTATCATAAATTAATAATTAGTATTTTTCTGTTTGCAAACTGTTACGAGCACGCGTGGAAATGAACTAAATGTATTTGTTTCCTTCAAAATTCATCTGAATCCCACAAAGAAGAATATGACATGTTCACCTTTACTGGAACCCTGTCTTTTTGGCTAACAAGTGTCAGTGAGAATAAATGGTGTGCTATGTGACGGCATGACACCCACCCCTCATTATCACCATCCAAAAACCGGTGAAAGAAAAGACGAAATGGCAAAACAAAGCAGCCTATTATTCTTAGTCATTCATAGGGAGCTTCAAAGTAGCAATCTCTCCCTAACATGAAACCTGGGGGCCATTGTGGAAATTAAGTGAGCTATTGCCCAGTGTCACATGGTGCTGAGCTGAGCTGCCATTGGAACCGGGGATCAAACCGTGAACCCTGGGATTCAAAGTCAGCTGCCCTGGCTGCTGCACCACACCTCTCCACCTCCATTCACCCATCCTTTGTAGAGGAAGTGTTTCTCTAGGCCATAAAACGAGGAAGGGAGATAGAAAGAAATGCTGTTTAAATTCGCCTTCACAGGTGACCAAATGTCAAGCATGTGGAAAACAAGCCAAAGGTTTCCACGTATTCTGTGAAGTGTCTCATGGTAGCCAGTGGCTGTTGCTGTCTCTGATTTGGAAAGGAGAAGGGGGTTGCTGCAGTACCCCCAACATGCTGGAGTACAAAAGTTGGATCAGCAATAAAGAGGTCTTCACATTTTGTGTGTATCCTGTTACATCTGCTGCAAGATCAAAGACATATATCCATTCTCAGGCTTCAACCCATGACAAATTGTTGCTTATTCGGAAACTGGTGTGTACCCCTATTTCTCTAACTGTAATGTTAGGGCATTTATAATCCTGCTGGGGGTACAGGAGAGGAAAGGCTGTAGCAGATCTGTTTTTTATTAATTTTAAATAACAGGAAACAAACTAGACACACATTTCTAATCATACCAACAATCAGCAAAGCACAAATGAAGCATCCTTTTTTTCCTTATAATTCTGAAGTGTGATGGAAGCGAAGATTGATAGAAAGGTTGATGGAAACACGGTTCCCATCGGATCAAAAGAAATCAAGTCATGGAGATGCACTAGTGATAAACATTCACTGAAACTTGATTTTACACATTCCTTTTGCCCAATCTATTTATACCACTAAAAATAAATGTCTATGCAGATTTAGTGGCCATTTCATAGGAAAACACAAGCTCTGCAAATGTCACTGCACTACCTCACCAGTCCTCCAAAAAGCCAAAACTGGGGTTATGAAATTCTGCCAGTGTACATAGCTGAAATATTCCAAATTGCATAATATATTCCCAATATTAGGCAACTTCGACCATTTTAATGCAACAAAATGGACATAAGAGAGTATCCACACAAGTATTAATAAAATGGGTATATCGTATATCATGACAAACCCCTTACTCCACTGAAGCAGTAAGATTTGAATTACATCAATCAATCAATCATATCATTTTTAAAGCGCACTACTCACCCGTGAGGTTCTCAAGGCACTGGGGTGGGGGAAGGCTGCTACTGCTCGAAAAGCCAGGTCTTGAGGAGTTTTCTGTAGGTCAGCAGGTCTTGGGTCTGCCGTAGGTTGGTGGGGAGGGTGTTCCAGGTCTTGGCGGCGAGGTGGGAGAACGATCTGCCACCTGAGGTAGCTCTTTGGAAGCGGGGGACTGTAGCGAGGGCAAGCTCGGCGGAGCGGAGCTGGTAGGTGGGGGTGTAGAAGCTGAGTCATGTGCTGAGGTACGTTGGTCCAGTGTTGTGGAGTGCCTTTATGTGCGTGGGTGAGGAGCTTGAAGGTTATCCTCTTGTTGACCGGGAGCCACTGAAGGTCTCTCAAGTGGAGTGTGATGTGGCTGCGGCGAGGGATGTCGAGGATCAGGCGTGCAGAGGCGTTGTGGATGCGTTGGAGCCGTCTCAGGAGTTTGGCCAAGGCTCCTGCGTAGAGGGCGTTTCCATAATACAACCTGCTGCTGACAAGGGCCTGGGTGACTGTTCTTATAGTTTCAGTGGGGATCCACTTGTAGATCCTACAGAGCATGCGGAGGGTGTTGAAGCAGGAGGAGGAGACGGCGTTGACCTGTTTAGTTATGGAGAGGGTGGAGTCGAGGATGACCCCCTAGATTGCGTGCGTGGTCCGTGGGTGTTGGAGCGGTTCCCAGTACGGTCGGCCACCAGGAGTCGTCCCAGGCCGAAGAGTTGGTTCCGAGGAGGAGGACCTCAGTCTTGTCCGAGTTCAGCTTCAGTCGGCTGTTCCTCATCCATTCAGCAACGGCCTTCATTCCTTCGTGAAGGTTGGTTTTGATTTACATGGTACTTCGCTGTTAGCGTCAGTAGTGGGGCTGACTGCTGCCATTGTTCAGACCAGGACTCAAGGTCCCACAAGCCCGAGGGGCCACGACTGCTGCCCTGACCACCCTCACTTGTGCACAGGAGCCCAGGAGCTACAAGAACTGTTCGCGCCTCCCGCTTTCGCTGTTAGCGCCAGTAGTGGGGCGGACTGCTGCCGTTGTTCGGACCAGGACTCAAGGTCCCACAAGCCCGAGGGGCCGCGCCTGCTGCCTTGACCACCCTCACTTGCGCACAGGAGCCCAGGAGCTACAAGAACTGCTCGCGACTCCCGCATCGCGGGAGACGCTTCGCTGTTAGCGCCGGTAGTGGGGCGGACTGCTGCCGTTGTTCGGACCAGGACTCAAGGTCCCACAAGCCCGAGGGGCCACACCTGCTGCCCTGACCACCCTCACCAGCGCACATGAGCCCAGGATCTACAAGAACAGCTCGCGCCTCCCGCTTTGCGGGAGATGCTTCGCTGTTAGCGCCGGTAGTGGGGCAGGCTGCTGCCGTTGTTCGGACCAGGACTCAAGGTCCCACAGCCCGAGGGGCCACGCCTGCTGCCCTGACCACCCTCACCTGCGCACAAGAGCCCAGGAGCTACAAGAACTGCACACGCCTCCCACCGGAAGTACCTATTTAAACAATTACGCTATCCGCTTAGCAAACATGCGCGGACGGGCGCCGGCGAAGTCCGGGCCAATGGTGGGCCCGTTTGAGCACGGACGAGGACGGGACGGGGCCCCCCCCTGTCTTTGTCAATGCGACACACAAACGAAGGTTAGTACTTGCATGCTGGACTATTAGTCTGTTGCTTAGTCGTGTTTTGCTACCTTTTCCTTATCTGCAATTTATTAGTGGAGTAGCTGCTGTGCATCCACTTTAAACTATGACGACTTCCAGAGCAGGAAAGGGTAGGAAGTCCATATCTGGTTGGTCGATTGTGGGCACATTGGACCAATTCCTAACCAGGGCATGTTCCGTATTGGCCCACAAAATAGAAATGACGGAACTGCGGTTATCTTTGAATCCCGTATTTGATAAACGGTCGTCCATAGGCACGTTGGCCCAGGGGCCCTCGCCAAAGCAACAACTAACCACAGACATTGCTTTTCCAGGCAATACGGGCGATGCTAGCCAGCAATCCCAAGTTGTTGTAGGTCTGCCTAGTGTTTCTTCTTGTATGGATGCTACACCAGCTGCCCCGCATGCTTCTTCGCAAAACCAAGAGCATCCTGGACCTTCTATTCCGAGATTACAAACAAGGTCAGCAAGTAGCTCTACCTTGAAAGCGGTGGCTAAACACGTTGAATTGGTTCCAATATCTAAAAGGAAGCGTGGAGGAGCTCCATTGAAAAATAGAAAAGCAAAAACCCCGAAAAGCCCAACAACTGGAATATCAACTAGTCCCGAACTAGGTCAGCCGTCTGTACAAGTAATCACATCTACATTAAGCTCTGGTGATGACTATTTTACTCAGTCTGAAGTAGACTTTTGGTAAAAAATGGAAGCTATATTCACCAAGACATGCCTTCCTATTTATGATACACTGAATTCTATAGAAGACAGACTGTTGCATCTCGAATTACTGTTTGTTTCCAATCAGGTTAAGGATGTTATGCGGGACGAAGGGGGTACTGGAAATCTAGAGAGGCTGTCTAGGACAACAAATGTGGTTTGTAACTTGTCTGTCCCCAGCAATGTAGCTGAATTACCCCCTCCACTCTACCGCCTAACGCACCCCAATCCTTAACTAGCAACAATGCTGCGACTACTGATATAGCAACGAGTAGAAGGGTGGAGAATGTTGGGGGTAGAGGAATTGAGAATACGTATCCAACAAGGCAGTGTGGGGAGCGTGGCTTGATGCAAGATTCTGAGGGACTGATCAGACAACATGCTCCAGCAAAAAGTGCTATTATTTATCATGCACCAAAGAAAGTACTACTACGTATAGATTTTCCCCCCGAGTCACCACCGTATGTTGTGGTGCTTGGTGGGGTTCCAGTTTTGAGTCAGGGAAAATTGGAGGCATATACTGATCTTAAAAATAAATGCATCCATTGGTTGAATTATAATAGGCCACTTCCCTTTCAGGTATCTAGTGAAATTCTCTTTGCCCGAAGAGTAGATTTGGTGGGGTATGGGAAGAAAGATACTGGGGGTGATTGTATTGTAATTAATTTTAGGAAGAGATGGGCTTTCAAGCATATATGTAACTGGGATTCAGCTCGGTCAGCTACGCAAATACAGAAGATAAGAATTTCATCTTCAACTTAGAGAGAAGAGGACAGCCTTGGGATGATCAGGATAGATGGGGACCTAGTGTCCAGTCAGGTTATGTCAATCGGGATGGAGACAATAACTACATCCCTGCATTGACTTTGTTTTCCTCTAGTAATATATTCAGCGTTCTGTACCAGGTAGATTGACAGCTGAGGAATAGGCCGTTTTTAGCCCCCTATGTTGACAAACAGGGTCCATTAGAAGTTAGGCAGGGTCCTGTGGCCAATGACAGGACCATCGCCCCATTTAGCCCCCATGGGTGTGAGAGTGCCCTTGATGAGAACAGGGGAAACTTAAGGGGGGGTAGTAGGAGCAAGCATATTGGTGTGCTGTCGGGCGCTACGTTTTTATTAACACAGAAGGATGCAGTCAGATCTGTATCTCCTCCAGCAGCTGGAGGGGTCCCCGAGAGAGAACCGAGAGAGAAGGGCCCAGACTCCAACTGGGTGGGAATGCAATTTGATGGCCCGTTGGCTAGGGATGATAGCCTCACTTTGGTTCGGAAGAAAACACAAGTGCTAGAGGCCAATGGCAATATCAATATTCTCTCCTGGAATTTGGCAGGTATTAAAAACAAATTACTATGCCTATAATGGGGTTTGTTTGTAGAGCATTATGATGTCTGCCTAATGCAGGAGACGTGGGCTCGGGAAGATTACCAGAGGAGAGGCTTTGCAACTTTCATTATATTGGCCACAGTGAAGGGCAGGGGGAGACCATCAGGGGGCCTAAGCATCTGGGTGGGCACTCACCTGGGTGCTAAAGCAGACAGATCCTAACAAATTCTGAGGATGTACAATGTGTCCTCGTAACTATGCCAGCAAATACACAAATCGCCCTACTTAACATCTACTCAAGGCCATCGCAGAATGGTCAGGAGTCTGGAGTCGTTGAACACCTGAGACAGTTTATTTCAACTCTCGACCTAGCAGTTGATCCGATAATAGGGGGCGATTTTAACTGCCAGTTTGAGCCCCTAACCAATCCATCCTTAGATGGCCCAGACGATGAGGACCAGTACTGGCATATATCTGAACCCCAGATTCCACCAGTTAGACCGTGGACACCGCTGGTCTTACAAATAAAGTTGTTTACCCTGTCATCTTCACTGAGGGCATGTAACAGGAGGACAAAATCGGATAGACCAGGCCTACCCACCTTCAATAGAGAAGGGCAAAATTCAATTCTAGATTACATTTTGGTTAAAACTAGAACATGGGATAGGGTACTGGACTTCCAGATCCACCCAAGAAAAGATAGTGATCACAACGCTTTAGTTATGACACTCAAACAAGGGAGTTTGGGTTTGTCAAACCCCCGTACCAGTGCCCAATTCAACACAACATCTATTGTCTCTACCCAATAACAGGCGGAGAGTAAAGTGGTCATATATTCAGAGCTCTCCAACTAAACTAGCAAACATCTACCAGCAGGTTCTGCCATTCTTAAGAGAAATAGGGGAGGCCGGGGTAATGGACACGCAAACAGGTATGGGGGACAGGCCTCTAAAAATACATTAACAGCTGACTTTCAAACTGCTTGATGTGTTCCACCCGGCAGGAAGTCAAAGGGTGAAATCTGTCCCAGTCCATCCCTGGTTTAATGCTAACTGCCGTAAGGCCAACACAGAACTGATAAGTGCTCTAAAGGCTAAGGACAGGCCAAGAATTAATCAATGTAGGATTAAGTACAAGCGAGTCATCCAATCAGAAAAGAAAAATTGGGAAGCTGATAAATGGGATGATCTTAGGAATGCCCTTAAGGGAAAAGAATTGAAAACATTTTTGGCAATAGTCAGCTCAACCCAACATAGCCCCAGTAGCCTGGGAATAATATTTTGGGCCTTGTATGCAAACTTGGGCGGTGACGGTATTTCTACTTCGCTAACAAGACTCCTCCATGAGCATCGATTGGAGGTGGCTTGGGAGATTACTCTACGCGAGGTAGAAGACGCCATCGACAAATTATTACCAAACAAGGCGCCTGTCTTAGATAAGCTCCCCGGGGATCTATTCCGGTCAGAACCAAAAATCTGGTCCCATATTTGTGCGCTTTGTTCAATGCCATTTTAAAGGGCATGGACCCGCCGGATACCTGGCGTGGCGCCGAGATAGTTCTGATCTATAAAAAAGGTTGCCCTCTTTTACCGTCCAACTATAGGCCCATCAGCCTGAGAGATACTACCCAAAAATTGATGGGACGGGTTATTCTAGACAGAGTCCAGGGCTGGATTGAGGAAAAAGAGATCTTGAGTCTCTTCCAGGCTGGCTTCAGGATGAGCACATCTACCATCGACCATATATTCAGACACCAGGTCTTATATTGGAAAATTGTGAGTGTGGAGGGTGGCTGCCTCTACCTCATCTTTGTTGACCTGAGGTCTGCTTTTGACCTGCTCCCTAGGAAAAAACTGTGGAGGGTATTGTTTGATCTTGGTATTCCATCATATCTTTTGGATGTGCTGATGAGGTTGCATAAGGAGACCTATGCACAAGTTAGGTGCGGGAAGCATGGAGAATTGTTAGCACACTTCAAGGTGAAGCAGGGGGTGCGCCATGGGTGTGTCCTGGCCCCCACCTTATTCTGTCTATACATTAATGGGCTTATAGACCACCTACTGGGAGTCAAGGATAGTGATGCCCCGAGGCTAGTATCAGGGAGGGTGCCCGCGTTGATGTTCGCGGATGACACTTTGTTGTTGTCCAAGACATCAACGGGTATCCAACGTACCCTGGACGGCTTTGCCGATTTCTGTAAAATGAGAGGTTTGGAGATCAATTTAACTAAAACTAAATTTATGATCTTCAACCCTCCTAGGTTGACTCGCCCGAATCCACTTTTGGACGGCACTCCCCTTGAGAAAGTGAAGACTTTTGAGTATCTGGGCATTACTCTATCGGAACATTTGGAATGGGATACCCAACTAGCAAAGGCATCTCTAAAACTAACCCAAGTGGCGGGGGGGATATTGAAAATGCACAGAATGTCTGAGTTCAAGCCAGCTGCCCCAGTTATTGAAATCTATAAAGTACAGGCTAGGGCGGCCACCCTTTATGGGGCTGAACTCTGAGGGCACCACAGGCCCACCAACCTCATGAAGGTAGAGCATACATTCATGAGGAACTTGGTGGGACTCCTATCTAGCACTCCGCTAGTTCCCCTCCGTATGAATCTAGGGCTACTTCCAATTGAGGAGGAAGTGGCACTAAGGCCACTCATGTATTGGAGAAGATTATGGTCAGTCCCCGAATTAGCCTCTTAGAGAAATGAATTTAGGGAGGTTTGGGTAACGATGAGTAGCAAAAAAACACTGTGGCTTATCCATATTATGGCAACCAGCAGTAGGATAGGAAGGCCAGAGCTTTGGGAATCTCCAGATGTAGCATGCCCAGCAATAACTAAGGCAGATTTGGTTCAACAGTATAGGTACTATAATCTATCATCTCTTTATGTAAGTTCTACAGTCGGTCGGTTGACAATCGAGTTTCTTAGAGTAAAAGAGGACTATAAAAAAGAAGAGTTTCTAGACCTGATTTACCCATCATCTACTAGGAGATTATACATGCAATTTAGGATGGGGAGTCTTCCTCTTATGTCGTTTACTAGCAAATGGGACAGCCAAAAAAATACTGAGTGTCCAGCATGTAAACACAAGCTTGAAAATGAAATTCAAGTCCTCTTTATCTGCCCTGCATATTATGCATCACACAAACGTTGGGTGATCCCGATCTGTAGAAACTTAGGTTTTAGACACTGCTCTCAAGCTTTTAGAGTTTTAAAGTATGATACCCATCCTCCTATTGTTTTTGCCGTTTCGCGTTTTTTAAACGGGATGTGGCACAAACGTAGGAGTTTTAAAAAATAATTATCTCTGGTGCTGAAAGAACTTTCTTTTCTTTTTTTCCGGCTAAAAGGAAAGTATCCGGGTATTGTTATATCTGGTTAGCTGGAATTTTCGCACAAAATGAATGATTATTGCCGATAACTATATCGAATTTTTAATCTGTTTTGAAGACGGGATGGCTAAATGTACAGTTTTAACTTGCTAATAATGTAAATATATGATTGTCTTTGTATTGCTCTATGTTATTTATTAACTTATTGTTGTTGTGTATATGTATTTAAACATGTGCTTTTATGGTCTGTTGTGACCGAAATAAAGTTATCGACTGACTGACTGATTGTACCATTTACCATCGGCCTAGTTCTGGTTCCCATAAGACGGCGAAACAGTGCCACCTGGTGGCTAATTCTGAAAATTCCAAGCAACATTTAGGTAATATTGTTGTTAAATGTAACAACTGCATTGAAATGAAATACCAGCATTTGTAAAGCGCACAGCTACCTCCGGAGAGGTGTCCCGGCGCTGGGGGCCATTGGGAAGATTAAGCAAGCTATTGCCCAGAGTCACATGGTGCTGGGCTAACCTGCCCCCTGCACCGGGGATTGAACCGTGAACCCCGTAGTCCGGAGTCAGGCACCCTGGCCACTGCGCCACACCTGTTCCACAATAAAGCCCATAAAGCAGAATTTAATCTGTGGCATGATGTAATATTTAAAGTCCTGTCAACCTGTCGCTTACCACTGGCATACTATCATAGCTTCTCAGTTATCACAACTAAGCCATATATATATCCAGAGGTAATGGGAGAATATAGTCTTAACAGTTATCATAACGAGGATGACAACATTCTTTGAAATAAATATAACGCTGACAAAAACTGGTAGCCGGTGACATCGGGCAACATTCACGTTTGTAATCCAGTTCTCAGTAATGGTATTTCCTTACACCAGGGGAGCATCCCAGTCATGCTATCTAGGGGGAAAGATGGCTGTGCAAAGCCTAGCATTTATGCTGCTAAAAGCGCTTCATATTTAATACTGGCCCATACTGGTGGGGCCTGCGCCCCCAGCACTGCTACTCAACACCTTCCCGCCCAAGCTCACATGCTGTATCCCCCATGCAGGTTGACAAATGAACAAATGAACAATGCTTGCAGAGGACCAGTGCTGTCAAACACAGCAACTTTTCAGCAAACTGCCTGCACAAGTCTGCAATATATATATTTAAATATGGCCCCAGGACCTGGCCCACCCAGGGGCCAAAGTGAAAACAAGAACGGGAGACTGCTCTTTTATTTATTTTTGCTGCAAATTTGCAAATCCGTTGTGATTTTTACTGACAAAATGAATAAACAATGTTTTGCACTGGTAGGGTCCTAGAGGGACCCCGGCACCAAGGCTAGGGGCTAGGTTTTCCCACCCAGACCCCTTCTCTATATTTTTTTTAGTTTTCTGTTTGGGACTTGGAGAAGTCCCAAGATGGCTCTCAATACTTCCTGGTTGAAGTGTAGGCAGCCAATCAGATCACTGCATGACATCTGAAGGATTCTCCAAGGGGTTGCATCCTTAAATATACAAATTTGTTTTTATTTAAATAACTCTAAAACTGCTAAATAGATTTCCATCAAATAGCAAAAAGGGGCTTTCTGGACCAAGAGTTACCTTTCTGCAAATATCGTGTAATTCTGTTAGTAGTTAGGGCAGTAGTCATGTTCAAAATCCGTAGGCTACTTAACTAAGTAATGCACTTTTATGACCACTTCGTTTTCGAATTTGGCAAAAAGTTGGCTCTTGGTCATGCTTTTTGTTATTTGGTGTGAATCTGTTCAGTAGTTTACGAGATATTAACCAAATTTCCAATTTCTATATCTATGGTTGTGACTAATTTGCGACAAATCATGAATGCGCATGCCAACAGGAATGCAGTAATTGACTGGCTGCAACCTGAGCAGAAACTTGATGCTGCCATAGTAACAGGACATGGTTTCCTGGGCTGAAAATGAAGTCAAAAGTGGCATAAGGGTTCACGGTAGAGGTACCCTGACTCCAAGGGTGGGATTTAGGGGTGTTTCACAGTAGGGGTAGAAAAGGTCAAAGACCAGGTTTATCAGCCCCACGTGCGATATTTGTGAATTTGTCACACTGCTCAGCAAGCCCCGTGTAACATCCCAACGAGTTTATGACTATCGCTTCAAACTGTTTAAAAAAACTTTCACACTCACTGGCAGATACATTCAGACACTCACTCAGAGAACCTCTCAGATACTCACGCACCCACTCTGTGACCCACTCATAGACTCACACAGCTACTCAAAGACCCACTCAGACACTTATGTACCCACTTGCAGAACCACTCAGACACTCATGCGCCTACTCACAGACCAACTCAGAGACTCACACACCAACTCACAGACTCACTGAGACATTCGCATGCTCAGTCACACACTCACTGTGACACTCATGTACTCAATCACACACTCACTCTCAAAGGTTACAAGTTACAGTTAGGAAAAAAAATGAAAAACCTTAGAAATTCAATCCAAAACCCAAAGGGTACAGGTTTGGTTACAGTAACGAAATAACATTTAAAAAGCATAAAAAGTCACTAAAAAACAAACGGTTACAGGGAGATTATAGTTAGGAAATAGAATTTAAAAAAACATTGAAATGTACTAAAAAAACAAAGTTACAAGGGCGTTAGAGTTAGGCTCAGACTTCAATCATGAAAAAAAATAGAAATTCAGCAGTTATAGTTACCTGAGCTAACTATAACGCATGCCCCAGCAATGCACTGTTATGACCTCACATATTACATCACTCGTGACATGTACAGTGACATCAATGATGACATCTCAAATGACATCACTGATGACATCATCCTGTGACTGTTAGTGTTTTGTAAAAGTGTCTGAGACTTACAGATACTTACTAAGCTACTATAAAGATAAATTATTATAATTTGTGTACTACTAATGAGTGATACTGCTTCTAACATATGTTATATGATTGTCTGTGTACCTGGGTGTAGCTGTGTGTTAGTGAGTTTGTGAGTGACTTGGTGTGTGAGTGGATGTGTGAGTAGTTGTGTGGGTGTATAAATGGGTGAATGAGTGATTGTGTGTGGGTATAAGGGGTGTGTCTGTCTCATTCCATGGGTTTGTAACTAGGTGTGTAAGCTGCTGGTTGGATGAGTGAGTGGCTCTGTGAGTGGTGTAAGGGTGGTTGGGAGTATATGTGAGTGGCTGTATTCCTGTATTTCTAAGGTTTTTAAAATGATTATTACTAAGTATAACGTCCTTGAAACCTATATCTTTTTCTGTGAATATTTAGGTTTTTTTAAATGCTAATTTCTAACTATGCCTAGATAGGTAGAACATGTACAGAAAGAGGAAGAAAGGTGCAGAAAGCAGAGTAGCGGTGTAGAAAAAGGAAAGAGAGGTAAAGAAAGAGGAAGAAGGGTATAGAAAGAAGCAAGAAAAATGCAAAAGGAGGCAACAGAAGTCCAGAAAGAGGAAGAAAGGTGGAGAGAAAAGCAAAAGAAGTGCAGAAAGAAGTAAAAGAGGTGCAGAAAGAGGCCTACTTTGACTGTATCTTTCCACAGACTAATACAAACTAGCCTGATCAGTAATCCTTCTCCTAAGATGTCTTAAACCTCACTTTCCTCTTGAAGGTTCACTATTCATCGACTGTTCAGAATGTTAGGCCTACCAAATGTAAAACAGCAATCCTAATCATATCACGATTTTAAGTCTGACCAAGTTTGTGAAGGTATGCATGCGTGTGTCTCTGCTTTTACCTAGTGAAATGTTACATACAAATAAACATGTGAATACCTGTGTTTCAAACAGCTTAGGGAAAAAGGGTACAGAAAGAGGCAAGAGGGGTGTAGATATTTGCAAAAGAGGTACAGAAAGAAGCAAGTGAGGTACAGAAAGAAGCAAGTGATGTGCAGAAAGAGGCAAGAGGGGTGCTGAAACAGGCAAGAGAGGTACAGAAGCAGGCAAATGAAGTGCAGAAAGAGGCAAGAGAATTGCTGAAAGAAGCACCAGGGGTGTAGAAGGAGGCAAGGGAACTTCAGAAACAGGTAAGAGTAGTGCAGAAAAGGCAAGAGAAGTGCTGAAAGAAGCAACAGAAGTTGTAGAAAAAAAGCAGGAGAAGTGATGAAAGAGACAAGAGATTTGCAGAATGAAAAGAGAGGTGCAGAAAAAAATCAAAAGAATTGCAGAAAGAGGCAAGTGAGGTGCAGAAAGAGGCAAGAGAGGTACAGAAAGAGGCACGTGAGGTGAAGAAAAAGGCAAGAGGGGTGCAGAAAGATGCAAGAGAAGTGCAGAAAGAAACAACATAGGTGCAAAAAGAGTCCTACTTTGACTGCACCCTTCCCAGCCTAATCACTAATCCTTCTCCCAAGATGTCTTAAACCTCACTTTTCTCCTGAAGGTTCACTATTCATTGACTGTTAAGAATGTTAAGCCTAGCAAATGTAAAACAGCAATCCTAACCATATCACTAGTTTAAGCCTGACCAAGTTTGTGAAGGTATGCATCTGTGTGTCTCTGCTTTTACCTACTGACATGTTACATAATAATGACCATATAAATACATGAATATCTGTGTTTCAAACAGCTTCAGGAAGAGGGATGCAGAAAGACGCCAGTGAGGTGCAGAAATAGGCAAGAGAGGTGCAGAAACAGGCAAGAGAGGTGCAGAAACAGGCAATACAGGTGCAGAAAGAGGCAAGAGGGGTACAGATATTTGCAAGAGAGGTGCAGAAAGAAGCCAATGAGGTGCAGAAATAGGCAACAGAGGTGCATAAACAGGCAAGAGAGGTGCAGAAACAGGCAAGACAAGTGCAGAAAGAGGCAAGAGGGGTAGAGAAATGTATAAGAGAAATACAGAAAGAAGCAAGAGTAGTGCAGAAAGTACCAACAGAGGTGCAGAAAGAGGCAAGAGGGATCCAGAACAAGGCAAGAAAAATGCAGAACCAAGCAAAAGAAGTACAGAAAGAGGCAAAAGTGGTGCTGAAAGAAGCAAGAGAGATGCAGAAAGAGACAAGAGAGGTGCAAAAAGAAGGAAGAAGTTTGCAGAAAGAGGCAAGTGTGGTACAAAAAGAAGCACGAGAGATGCAAAAAGAAGTAAGAGAAATACAGAAAGAAGCAACAGAGGTGCAGAAAGAGGTAAGAGGGGTGCAGAAAGAGGCAAGAGAAGTACAGAAAGAAGCAGCAGAGGTACAGAAAGAGGCAAGAGAAGTACAGAAAGAGGCAAGAGAGATGCAGAAAAAGGCAACAGGGGTGCAGAAAGAGGGAACGGGGTACAGAAAGAGGCAAGAGAGGTACAGAAAGAGGGAAGCAGGATGCAGAAACAGGCAAGAGAAATATAGAAAGAGGCAGGGGAAGTGTTGAAAGAAGCAACAGAGGTGTAGGTAGAAGCAAGAGAAGGGATGAAATAGACAAGAGAGTTACAGAAAGAAACAAGAGAGCAAGAGAAGTGCAGAAAGAGGCAGGTGACGTGCAGAAAGAGGCAATAGAGGTACAGAAAGAGGCAAGAGAGGTATAGAAAGAGGCGAGTAATGTGATGAAACAGGCAAGATGGGTACAGAAAGAGGCAAGAGGAGTGTAGAAAGAATCAACAGAGATGCAGAAGGAGGCAAGCTAACTGCAGAAAAAGGCAGGAGGGTTGCAGTTAAAGAGACAGGCAAGAGAGCTGCAGAAAGAGGAAAGAGGGGTGCAGAAAGAGGCAAGAGGGGTGCAGAAAGAGGCAAGAGGGGTGCAGAAAAAAGCAAGAGAGATGCAGAAAAAAGTGAGAGGTGCGGAAAGAACCAACAGAGGTGCGGAAATAGGGGTGCATAAAGAGGCAAGGGAAGTGCAGAAAGAAGCACCAGAGGTGCAGAAAGAGGCAAGAGAAGTGCAGAAAGAGGCACGAGAGATGATGAAAGAGGCAAGAGAGGTGCAGGAAGAGGGGTGCAGAAAGAAGGAATATAGGTGCAGAATACAGCAATAAAGGTACAGAAAGAAGCAAGAAAAGTTCAGAAAGAAGCAACAGAGGTGCACAAAGAGGCAAGAGGGTACAGAAAGAGGCTAGAGAATTGCAGAAAGAAGCAACAGAAATGCAGAAAGAGGCAAGAGAGGTACAGGCAGAGGCAAGAGAAGAGAACTGCAGAAAGAGACAGAAGAGGTGCAGAAGTAAGCAAGAGAAGTTGAGAAAGAAGCAAGTGAGGTGCAGAAAGAGGCAAGAGAAGTACAGAAAGAGGCAAGAGAGGTTATGAAAGAGGTAAGAGAGGTACAGAAAGAGGCAACAGAAGTACAGAAAGAAGCAACATAGATGCAGAAAGACGCAAGGGAGGTGCAGAAGAAAGAGGCAAGAGAGGTGCAAAAAGAAGCAAGAGAGTTGCAGAAAGAAGGGAAGTGCAGAAAGCAGAAGAGATGTGGAGAAGAAGGAAAGAGAAGTACAAAAAAGGAAGAAATGTGCAGAAAGAAGCAAGAGAAATGCAGAGAGAGGCAAGAGAGGCACAGAAAGAAGCAAGAGTGGACTGCACACCATTAGTACCAATTTAACACCCACATTTAGCAATAAGTAACAGGTGACCATTACAGGTTTGCAAAGGGCTTTCCACCACACTGTAACACTTGTGGCTGCATTTTGGGTAACGTTTGAGCCATTTGAGCTACAAACAAGTTTTTTTTCAAATCTGCAGATTATGTAGATGATGGATTATGTGGCAAATGCGGAAAATGTATAATTGTGCAAAAATCAGTGCAGTCAAACAGTCGCATAATTCCAGTGGCCCTGCTCATACCTCTGACACGTACTCACATTTATATATGTGAATATATAAAATTTAAATGGGGTGTACCTGTTCATATTCTACCACTTGTATGCCTTTACCATGCATGGATTGTCATGTGATGTCATTTGAGATATCATCAGTGATGTCACTGACCATGTCATGAATGATGTAATATGTGACATCATCCGCAGTGGATTACCGGCGAGCGAGTTATAGTTGGCATAACTAACTACAACTGAGGAATTTTAATGGTTTTGTACGAGTGAAATGTCCAGCTAACTATAACACCCCTGAAACCTATGTTTTTTCAGTGAATTTCTAAGGTTTTTTTAAATGCTAATTCCTAACTATAACATGTCTGAAAGCTATGGTTTTTTCAGTGAATTTCGAAGGTTTTTATAAATGCTAATTCCTAACTATAACATGTCTGAAAGCTATGGTTTTTTCAGTGAATTTCGAAGGTTTTTTTAAATGCTAAATCCTAAGTATAACATGTCTGAAATCTATGTTTTTTCATTGAATTTCAAAGTTTTTTAATGCCAATTTTGAAATTTATTAATTGCTCTATTTATTTTGATACTGATTTACTAATTTTTGTTTAAGCTATTTATTTTTAGATATTTCATTTTTTAAATTACCTTATTATTATATTATACATTACATTGCAAAATATACTTTCTCAGAATGAATTACTTTAGTTTAAATACTTAGCAAATAGGCAATAGACTTTTAAGTACAGTAGTTATTGTTGTTTCAATGGGCAACACAATTTCAAACACAATGCAACATTGGCCTCAATGTGAATTTCTAGTTAAATGCAATTAGTTACTTTATGGATTACTTTTCTAACCACAGGACTAGATCCTAGATTCAGCCCTGGGACATCTCCTGTAAACAGTTGAGTAAAAGCGTTTTGGTTACAGTAGTTATTTTTAAGGAATATTATTTTATTTTAAAAGTTAACACTTAGAAATGTTTTCACATAGAATCACCTATGTTATCCTATGGGAGGAAATTCACTTAGCAGGTAAGTAGTGTTAGCGTTACTTTTTCTTATTCAGTGGTGGATCCTGGACCCAGCACTGGTGCATCTCCTGTAAACAGTTGAAAGAATGCGTTTAAGTCATACAGGCGATTTTTAAGGAATAGTTGCAGATTGTGAAAATAGACACTTAGAAACTTTTCTAGAGAAAACTAGACAATGGATTCCTATGGAAGGAAAGCAAGTTACTGGTAAGTACGATTAGAATTACTTTTCAGGATCAGTGCTGGGCTAAAAGATGCAGCACTGGGTTCTTTCCTGATAACAGGTGAGTAAATCGGAATTCGTTGTTCGGATAATTTTATAGGAATATTTTAAAGTTCCAAAACTCCACACTTAGAAGAATTTCCAAGTGAAACCTGTCAGTGTTAGCCTATGGAAGGAAATTTGCTTAGCAGGTAAGTATTGCTTTCATTACTTTTTCTTCTATAGTGCTGAATCCTGGATCCAGCACTGCTGCATCTCCTGTAAACAGTTGAAAGAATGCGTTTAAGTCATACAGGCGATTTTAAGGAATATTTGAAATTTGTGAAAATAGGCACCTACAAACTTTTCTGGTGAAAACCAGACAATGGATTCCTATGGAAGGAAATTCAAGTTACTGGTAAGTACGGTTAGAATTACATTTCAGGATCAGTACTGGGCTCAAAGATGCAACACTGAGGTCACTCCTGATAACAGGTGAGTAAATCTGAATTCATGGTTTGGTTGGTTTTAGAGAAATATTTGTACGTTTAAAAAATCAACACTTTGAAACTTTTTCAGCAAAAAGCAAGCAATGATATCTTATGGAAGGAAATTCAAGTTACTGGTAAGTACGGTTAAAATTACTTTTCAGGATCAGTACTGGGTTCAAAGATGCAGCACTGAGGTGTCTTCTGATAATTGGTGAGTGAATTAGAATTCGTAGTTCGGCTGATTTCACTTTGGTCCTGTATATATAGAGCCACTTTCCTACACCATCCCTTCCCTTCACCACTGTGCATACATGCCCTCTAGTGCATTTTAAGTTGTGGAAATAATTCCCCTTCAATCCTGAGGGTCCCTAGAGTCCAACTGGCCCACTAGGTACATGCAGTAAGCGACACAGAGCTGCGCAACAGAGAGATGGAAAAAAGGGGTAAAGCCTGCACCACCTCTCTGCAACGCAGCGCAGTGGCACTTCCTGGAAGCACCTGGTGGGCTAGTTGGCCCCCATGGTCCCTCATGATTGAAGTGGAATTAATTCACACATCACCTCAGGCACCGTCCCCTCCCTTCACCACTGTGTAAACGCACCCTGTGGCCGTTCTAAGTTGAGAGATTGAGTCCCCTTCAATCCTAAGGGTCCCTAAGGTCAAAGTAGCCCACTAGGTGCCTCCAATAAGCACCACAGAGCTGTGTTGCAGAGAGGTGTAAAAAGGGGCATGGCCTCTGAACACCTGTCTGCAATGCAGCTCCCTGGTGCATACTGGAGATACCTATTGGGCTATTTGGCCCTCAGGGACCTTCAGTATTGAAAGAGAATGAATTCCCCAACTTAAAATGGGCCACAGGGTGCGCAGAAGGGGGCGTGGCTTGAGGGGACGTGTCTGCAAACACACCCTGTGGCGCGTTGTAAGTTAGAGAATTAATTCCTCCCCAATCCTGTGGGTCCCTGGGGGCCAACTAGCTCACCAGATACTTCCAGTATGCGCCAGGGTCTGTATTGCAGAGAGGTGTTCAGAGGCTACACCCCTTTTTACAACTCTCTGTAACGCAACTCCAAGGCGCTTACTGAAGGTACTTGTTGGGCAAGTTGGCTTCCAGGGACCCTCAGAATTGAAAAACAATTAATGCCCCAACTTAAACCGCGCCACAGGGTGTGTTTGCAGACATGTCACCTCAGGCCATGCCCCCTTCCTTCACCACTGTGCAAATGCGCCCCCTGGCATGTTTTAAGTTGAGAAATTAACTCCCCTTGAATACTGAGGGTCCCTGGGGTGCAACTAGCCCACCAGCTACCTCCAGTAAGTGCCAGAGAGCTGCGTTGCAGAGAGGTGTAAAAAGGGGCGTGGCTTCAGAACACCTCTCTGCAAAGCAGCCATCTGGCTCATACTTGAGGTTCCTGGTGGGCTAGTTGGCCTCCAGGGACTCCCAGTATTTAAGGAGAATTATTTCCCCCTCTGCAAACGCGCCGGGGCGAGTTTGCAGAGTGATGCTGGTAGGGGGGTGGCCTCCGGCGCGATGCAGGTCTTTTTCTTCTTTTTTAGGTTTAAGAAGGGGGGCTGTGTGGCCCCCCTTCATTTGCTAATATTTTGGCCCTGGTGACCCCATCCGCCAGGGCCTGCCCCCTAATTATTCTGGAATTATTCTGGAAGGTGGCCCCGTGGCCCCTCTCCAGAGGCCATACTTGCCCCCCGGGGACCCCATCCCCCTGGGCATGGTCTTGAGGGGGGCTGCCTTGCCCTCCTCCTTAGACCATTTTTGGCCCCGGGGCCCCCATCCCCCGGGGCCGGCCTTTTTACATTTTTTTTTATTGAAATACAGTTTGGGGAGGGGGTGTATTACCCTCCTCCCGGGCCACTTGTAGGTTCGGGATCTCATCTCCTGGGGCTGGCCCTCTTCGTTGGGGACCATGGGGGGGGGGTCCCCAATCCACCCACGGTCCCAGCCGGCTTCCCCATCCTGCGGTAGCCGGAATTGTTTTTCCACACGGGGAGCAGCTAACATGCTGCTCCCCCTGTGAAAAAGCAATCTGCTTTGCTATTTGGAAGAGAGAGCAGGTTTCCTGCTCTCTCTTCCAAATAGCAAAGCAGTTTGCTATGACAGGGTGGGAGCCGCGACTCGAGGTGGATGGGGAGGTCACCTTGGGTGAATCCGACAGCAATGATATGATTTCATTAGCACTTCTGAAAATAACATCCTAGTCACTAATATACATTTTTCGACATTCTCAACATTGTGCGCACAGTAGTCATAGTGCCGATGAACATTGTCTTTACTAATAAGGACAAAGTTATGCGTGCCTAGATGATGGCAAACCTCAATATTGTTTCTACTGGTAACAACATCGGTATGCATGCATAGATATGGCATACATTTACATTGTGACTGCCGGTTTCAACACTATTTTGCGGGCATAGATTATGGCAGACATCCTACAATTCATTTATGGGTATTGACATTGTTATGTGGGCACAGGTTATTGTATACGTTGACACTGCATTTATTGGTATTGCCCTTGTCATTGTATTCACCCATTCCAACACCACTAGTTTTGCCAAGACTACATCGGGACCAGGATGAGAGCCTGGATGCCCAGCTGGTCTTGCGTCTTGCACCAAGATGCCTCGCTGGACCTGTGTATGGTGCCTGGATGCCTGCTGGACTTGTGCCTGGAGCCTGGATGCCTGCTGGACCTATGTCTGGTGCCTGGAGTGGGATGTGGAGTAGCTGTGGAGTCGATGACCCGTGGCGGGAGACATTGATGTGCGGCGATCGCCCGTACCTGTTGGTGAAGTCTGGCAGGTCGCATGGAGACACGTTGCTGACCTGTGTGAAAAGTCCGCCTTGTGCACCGTGGAACAGTCAATGGAAGAGGCGCTGCTGCGCGCAAACGTAGTGAGGTCCGCATCGCATACTACAATCCACCAGTACACCGTTGTGCACAGAGTGGATTACCAATGGTGGGTGCCGTCTCCCTGCATCACAGAAGCGTTGATGTTGGGATGGCTGGATGCTGTGGAGGCCCCAGTGCCCCAGTGCTACCCCAAACTTGTGTTGTCTGAGTGCTGAAAGTACACGTCAAAGGGAGCCCTGCTATATCAACTGCATCGAGAGGTCCACCAGCGGACAAACCGGTGACTGCTGTACCCAGCCCAGTGAAATCACACCTGGCTCAGGCCCCTTCTGGCTGAGTCACAGATTTGGAGAGAGTGCAGTGGATTGCGCCACTGGGACAATGTCCATGCAAGGAGAAGGTGGGATGCGTTGCGCAGGAGGGCCCGGGGGTGAGTCGCTCATGCCTATCACACGTTTATGATGCACCCCCAGTGGTGTCTCAACCGCTATGGCGGAAGAGCGTTGCCCCACCACCTCAGCAGTGCAGGAGAGGAACAATCTTCACATGATCATAACTCAATCAATCAATCACTCAGGGGAATTGTAAGTGCGCAACTCACCCATGAGGGTCTCACGGCACTGAGGGGGGGGGCACAGATCTGTTAGCCAAAGAGCCAGGTCTTGAGGGTCTTCCTGAAGCTGTTCAGGGAGGAGGCACCTCTGATATTTGCCAGTAGAACGTTCCAGGTCCTGGATGCAATGTGGAAGAAGGATCTTTGGGCTGCTCTGGCTCTGTGGATGTGCGGGGTTTAGGACAGTGCGAGGCTGGAAGATCTGATGTCTCATTTGGGTATGTGGAAGTTGATTCTGTCATTGAGGTATATGATTACATTGTTGTGTAGGCATATGTAGGGGTGAGGGATGATTTGGAATGTAACTATTTACTCGACAGGGATCCAGTGGATGCCGAGGATGAGTCTGGCGATGCCATACTGCAATGTCTGGAGCTTTCAGAGTGTGGATTTGTAAATGCAGGCGTAGATTGCATTTCCATAGTCCAGTCTGCTGGTGATGAGTGCATGGGTTACTGTCTTCCTTGACTCCGGGTGGATCCCTTTGAAGGTCTTTTGTAGGTCGCAGAGGGTGTTAAAGCAGCTGGAGGTGACAGTGTAGACCTGTTGTTTTATGGCGAGGGATGGGTCGAGTACAATGCTGAGGTTTCTGGCATGGTCCGAGGGGGTAGGTGTTCTTCCAAGGGTGGAGGCCAACTAGTTGTTTCCCATGCTGAAGGTGTGGTTCCAAGGACGAGGACTACTGTCTTCTCGGTGTTAAGCTTCAGGCAGCTGTTGGGCATCCGGGCTGCGGCATCCGGCATTCCTTTCTGGAAGTTGAGTCTGGCGGTGGTAGGGTCTTTGGCTAGGGAGAGGAAGAGCTGGGTGTCATCAGCATAGGATATGATGTTGAGGCCATGTTGTCAGACGATGGTGTTGAGGGAGCCATGTAGATGTTGAAGAGGGTCGGGCTCAGAGATGACCCCTCTGGTACTCCGCAGGTGATTTACATGGGAGAGGAAGGGTGACAGTCTGATCCTTTGGCTTCTTACTGCGTTGAATGATCGGATCCAGTCTAGGGCTGTTTCTTGTATGACGGCATAGTGTACTCTGGCGACTGGTGTGTGGTGGGAAATGATGTCGAAGGCCGGTGAAAGGCCAAGTAGGATGAGGGCTGCTGAGTGGCCTTTGTCCAGGAGGGCGTGTATGTCATCTGTGGTGCCGAGTAGGGCTGCCTCGTTGCTGTGGTTGCTTCGCAATCCGGATTGGGACGGGTTAGGGATGGTGTTGTCATCCATGAATCATGTCAGTTCCCTGTTGACTGTTTACTCAGCAACTTTGCCCGTGAAGGGGAGGAGCGAGATGGGCCAGTAGTGTTTAAGGTCGGTGAGGTCAGCTGTGGTATTATTGAGCAGGGGCCAGACTTCTGCACGCTTCCAGTGGTCTTTGTAGGTGCCGGTTTTGAAGATGGTATTGATGGTGCGTTGCAGATCATGTGTGATGGTGAACGAGGCTCTGTGGTAGATGTGAGGAGGGCATGGGTTGGTGGGGGCCCACGAGTGAATGTCTTTCATGGCCAAGGTGGTGTATTCGGCTGTAACTGACATCCAGGTGGCGATGGTGGCCTGGTTGGCTTGCCCGGTGGCCGGGGGGTGGGTAGACGAGGGTTCCTCGGAGTGTGGGGTTGTGGCTGGTCTGGATCTGGAAGTGCAGGTGTTCGTCAGAGGGGAAGGTTTAGCTGGAGGTGGTGAGGCAGAGGGTGCTCTTGTGGGCAATGGCGAGGCCCCCTCCCGGTTGGTTGTGGCGGTCCTTCCTCTGGATCTTGTATCCGTCCGGGATGGCGGTGTTGATGTCGGGGCAGAGGAGGTGTTGGTCCAAGTCTCTATGAAAAAGACGCTGTTGGGCGAGAGGGATTTGAGTATCTCCCAGATTTACATTGTGTGTTTGTGCATGGAATGCACGTTGAGGAGGATGCATCTTAGGGGGTCACCGGTGCTGGCTCAGCTGTGTTTGAGTACGGGGTGGTGGTTAAGCTCTAGCGGCAGTGGAGCCCGGAGAACTGGCCGTGGGTCGTGTTTGGCAAGGTCAATTGGCAGTCTCTGACTTTTCCAGGGTTGAGTGCGTGGAGTGTGGCTGTGCTGGAGCAGTGGGTGGCCCAGGATCCAGGGTTCCTGGTTGTGGTCGGGTCGTAGACGGGCGCAGACAGGCTTGGCTTAGGCACGCCTTCTGCACGCCAGTTCCACACATCCACTGCACAATCGTGCACCATCCACTATTAATTAGGGGAGGGTGGACGACAGATCACCTGGGAGGCGGGAGTGGGCCAGCACAGGGGCGGCAGCGGTGGAATGCGTGGAGTGCAGGCTCAGAGAAGCCAACAAACCAGTACAAAATGGGAAAACAAGGGATAACTAACTAATGTAATCATGTTATGTATCCTCAGGTTAGGACTGCCCCAAACACGGACCAGGGCATGGGCGGATGGGCATGCACACTCAAGTGCGCAATGACTGTTTGGTCGGCCCACTCAGGCCGGCCAAAGAAGTCATGCGTTCTTCCCTGTTCGCAATGCAGGCTGCATTACAGCTTATATGGACAAAATGCCGACCCCTCCGGCACCTGGCTACATGACTTGTCCCGTTGCCAATCCCACCGCTGCGTCGCAGCGTTGTGATTGACTCAGGGGAGGGAGCCTGGCTGCCTACTTCATTTTAATGGTAGCAGACACAGAAGAGCTGGAGCTACGAAGACACAAGAGACAGATTAGAGGTAAGACTTCCCTCAAAAAATTTCTGAGGATACCCACTCACACACATCCCTGCATCCATGCACCATCCAGTGTTTTTTATGGCTTTTACCATCTCACAGCTATCCAGACACCCCTGCACTTATCAATGTTGGCCGGTGTGCACCCATGCAGTGGGCGTACTACTCGTGTGCCAAAGGCACATACGTGGTTGTGACACATGCCAGGACATTGGATTCCATTCCAATGCATACCAATACTGGGCACTTTGCCACAGTAGAGTAGGTGTTGCATGGCAGACACATGAAAATCACTGTTCCCACTTCAGTGAGTAAAAACTAAAACTAACCTTAGCACAACAAACGCAAACATGAACCCTGGAATTCCATTTTAGAACCCCCAAAAGACACCTACAAATCACATTTCAGACAAATGCACACCCTAAAAATGCATTTTAGTACCACGAAACACCCCCCAAATTTCTCATATTGTACCCCCCAAAAAACACCCAATTTTTCATATTTTACCCTAAAATACACCCCATTTTTTACCCCATGAAACACCCTAAAATTGTCCCATTACTGACCTGAGAAAGCGTTTTATTCAAATGCGATGTTAAGGCACCCGTGTTGTCGTAGTTGTGTTGTTAACTATGTACTGCCTGCGTTGTAATGGTTGTCTCCTGTGCAGGGCAACCCATGGGCTATGTCGTTTGCGTCCGTCTGCCCCTGGCCCGTGTTCAGCACCAAGGTGCCTTCCTCTTGGACACTCCACTGCTACGGCACCTGCACCCTCCCCGCCATCAACCCTCCTTGCCTTCAACCATGTACGCCACCTCGCTTGCAGGACCAACCTATGCTCCATACCGGACATCACCTTCGCTATCCCTGACGGCTGCAGTTTCACCTGCAAAGGGCACCCCGAACATCAAGAAGGAGGCATTACCGTCACCTACAGGGCTCACTGACCACGTACTCTAATGTGCCATGGGTGATCAAGGACAACGTCAAGTCCCAGATCCGGACCAAGCCCAAGGACATCCTCTGAGGCACCCTCATTTGCAGGCCCCCTGGGCCACGGCCCCCATTCCCCAATCCCATTGTAGACCTCATTGCACACCAGGGTCTCCCTTCCACCGAAGACATCCAACTCTGTGAATTCAAATTCCACCTGGGCTACCCCAGGGACTAGAGCACCATCCCCTCCTGTCACCGTCGTCAGACGCAAGCAACAAGTCACCTCAAGAGGCCACATTGTAGGACACACGTTTAAGCACTGCTATATATAACAAGGGGAACCCAAAGTAGCGGTAGGCTTGGGACCTTGGGAGTATACACTATTTCACAAAACAATGGTCCCAAACCTCAATCTGAATTTAAAAACAGAGATACAAAAAAACCAAAATTGGAATCTTTGTTCAATGTCCAGCCGGACATGCTTTAATAATAAATACAATCTAATGTGGCAAAATATCTGACAATTTCCAAGTGGGACACAAACCTGTGTCCAGCTACCACAAATACATAACCATAGACAAACAAACAAATACAAGGCAAGAGAAAAGTCTGTAAATTCATCAAAAAATTGGAACAGACAATTATTAAATAGATACACTTTGTGTGATTTCACAATAGAAGAATATACAAATCATCAAGTGTAGAGTGTCGACGACGTTTCGATCCTTATTTAAATCAGGACCATCATCAGGACATATCAGTACATGCCTTTACTGAATATTTTAAAAATGTGCCATACATAAATACCAAGACATACATTGAAGGAGAAAAACAGTGCAGACCAAAATGAGAAAAAGAAAAAGAAAAAACAACAGATTAATACATTTCGAAGTTTTCCATTAAAGATCACTCCATTTAAAAAGGAAAAACTAATCAATGTACGCTGAAGTCTATCCAGCTCAGAATGTGAACAATTCCATTAACACTGTAAACCAAAATCTATGCATCTCAGATTTTATGGCTATATAGTCAACCATGCGTGAAAAAGTTAAATATCAGGGCTCCCGCAGAGTATCTAAATAAGGGAAAGGAAATTCAATAACTGTAGTGTGCTATTTAGGTATGGAATTAACAGTTTGAGTAGGGCACAGAGTAGTTCTTGACCGTACCTATAGAGCATAAGGTAAGTAGACGCCACATACCTCTAGTTTTATCTCGCTCTCCTAATGATTTTTAAGCGAGGATGACCAGTTTGCATCTAAAAAGCACAAGAGCAAAGTTGAAGGGCCAGGGAAATCTGGGAAATATACATGCGTGGCAATTAATTATTTATTTGGAAATATAAAACACCACGAGATGCTTACCAAAGTAGATGAATGATGATGCACTAACGTCAAAAAAACTTTAATAGTTGCACTCCTGCAAGGAAAGTGATACAAGGCGTGCTCAGTTTAGGCTACGTCAAAAGTTCGGTGACTAACATAACATTACTCGAAGAAACCTCTTACCAGTAAATTAATGGGACGGCTCCGAAAATGAGGAGTCTGGTGCGTTCTGACGACGGAAAAATTAATTAAATAAAGCTTCCACCCAAATAATTGCTCGAGTAATGTCCGGTCATAAGCCTACAGAATAAAACAAAACAGGACAAGCCAAAGGGGCACTCAGTATCGATAAACCCACTCAAACGCTCTGACAACTAATTAAGGAATGAGAGGGCGTCTTACCGGTAGTATAGCGTAGAGCTCCCGTAATAGGGGGTCTGGTGCGTCCGGTGAGAAAATACTCAATCCATGCACGGCGGCTGATTACATTGTTTAAAGAACGCCAACAAACGCGTGGTCATGGTCACGTGACGCGTAACAGTAAAAGAAGGACATCCAGTAGTCCCGGTAGTTGCCATTTTGTAAAGAGTAGTGTTAATTGAATTTTATAGTGTGAGGACATTTCCCATAAAGAGGAAAGAGGCACTAGGGCATTACACTGCACCAAATTCTCGTGCTACATACCTACAGTCTGTAATGTAATTTTACGGCATAAGGTAAACTAAAAACGATTAAATGCCGAATTTTAATACAGCATTGGGGCTAACAGCCACCACAGTATCAAGTTACCGGGGCTCAACTCAGGCCAGTTGTCGGTCCGATGGAATATCTGAGTAGCCGTTTTTGGTGAAAAATAGCAAACAGACAATGGGGACAGAGCATTCTATTGCGGTGGCCATTTTGTAGTGGTGAGTATAACAACCACAACATTCATAAGTGGCCCTATTCAAAGTACACTTCTACTGTCATTTGAAACAATCCCATTCAACAACAAATGAAGAACAAAAACATTTTAAAGTGGAGCGATTTACATTTAAAAAGTCTTATGGAACCAATTGTGGTATCAAAATAAGATTAAAATTGCATCGTCAATTCACAGTATCAAGGGAATTACCTTTAAGTAAACATTTTGCGAAAATCCAAAGCACCAAATTCACAATAAGCATACCACCTGCACATGTCATCTCCACCAGTGGGTACTTCAACTACAGCCACAACAACGGACTCTCCTGGCACTAGCATCATTGAATGAATCACGTCTTCACCTTGCCCACTGGATGCCAGCTCCATCATCGCAAACCCTCGCAGCTGGATCAAGGCCACCGCAGAACGTCTCAACAACTTCCTCCATACCAACACTCCACCAATGCTTCCAAACAGACCCTCCAGCATTTCGCGATTTCGCGATTCATGAAAAAATCACGAAATCAGCTGGCAAGCACGACGGGCGCGATATTTACCAAACTGCCCGCGAAAAAACATCCCGGTAGGCATGAAAAAAACGAAGCCATTTTATTGGCTGTGCGCCCATTCGTCATCCCGTGAAAAGGCGCTTTACAGCCGTATTTGCTTCCTCGATTGTTTACAATAGTTATGAAAGGGGAGGGAGAAAAGCAAAGAATTGCTTCTCTTCTCTCCAGCGGCAGGCTCGACTGGAAATAATGTAAACAATTAGGATTCCAGCCCCGGGACGGGAGGGGCGCGCAGATAAGGAAAAGGACTGTGTTTTCCTTTCTTGCACACACAATACACTGTGTGTGTCTGCTCTGCCACTTCAACTGCCCCCCCCTTTCTTTTTTCCTCCCTTTTCTTCCTTCGCTTTGTCTAGCACCTTCTCTCTGACTGAAAACCCAGATTTCTGAAACGGTTCTCCCCCTCTCTTTTTTTCGTTCGGTGATTTGTTTCCTTGTGAAATGGATCCAAAAAAGAAAAATGTTGTAATTGATGTATTTTTGTGATATTTTACAATTCCAAAACAGTGCTTGAAATGGATTAATAGAAGTGCAGGTACTCTGTAACAAAGTACCTGCGTGTTTCTCAGAAGTGCCGGCACTCTCTCTCTAAATAAGTGCTGGGTACATCGTACTGGACAGTACCGGGCCAATGAAAGCAATGTTCCAAAGTGTAGCTGTGTGAATAAAAGGTTCAAAACATGAAAATAACTAAATAAAGCCAGACCGAGTGATAGCAAAGTGGGCAGATTGAGTTTATTCATACCCAAACACATTTGCGCCACTCTACAAAGTTTGCCAGTGAAGCTTGTCTTTCTTTGAATATCGTTGTTTTCCCCCGGGCGGGGAACTAGTGCACAAGTGCTGGAGGCACTGCAACACGTGGATTGGAAAACAAAATGTGTACTGCGTCTCGGTGTTCAGAGAATTGGTCTTTTTACTATACTGCTTACATTCTGTAAGGATATAGGCAATGGACACTGAAATGGGTCCATTCCGTGCCCTGTAGTCATGTCCTTAACTTTTCAGGCAAAAGCACTCACTGATTTCTGAATAGTGAGTGTAAAAGTGTTAAAGTAACCATGTTTTTCCTGCTTACATTTCACATGCTTTACTTAATTTTGTATTCCCTATGAGTATTTGCTTTTTCCAGGATGATGTTACTTTTTTTGTAGGCAGCATATTGCTCTTGTCTAGTGCGCAATTTAAATTGAGCCACTTCCAGGTGTCTATAGCGGGCACAATTGGGTTATAGTTGAGGCAGGGCGAGTTTCTCTCAGTGGGCGGTATGGTGTTTTGTGGGGGAGAGGATGTGACACCATGGTCAGAGCTACTGAATTTGGAACTGGGGAACCTGGTTCTGAAGGATGATTATTGCGAGATGTCTGCCCTGTCAGCACTACCCAAAGGGAGTCAGTGCACGCAACACAAGAGGAGGCTGTACCTCTGCACCCAGGGAGCGAATGGGGGGGGGTCTGTGTGACTGCACCAAGGGAGCAAATGGGGGCTGTGCGACTGCAACCAGGGAGCGGTGAAAGTGGTACCCCGGCAGGGGTGCACTCATGGGCGCCAAAAAAATCCCAGGGAGAAATACGACCCCTCCCACAAGGTTAGTAGATTGGAGCTGTGCTTCCATAGAGCTGCAGAAACTTTACACATGCCTATTTCAAAGAGGAATACTATGCTAAAACAGGTTCCATTGATGTAGGGCTGAAAAGGAATGATTACAAGTAAAATAAAGTGCCGCTATAATGCCGCTAAATTTTCATTTTTGTGCCGCTAAATTTTCATTTTTGTGCCGCTAAATTTGCACTTTTATGCCGCTATATCCTGGGGGGTCTGCGATGAAACAGCAGTGTGGAACCACCACCGATGGATCTCTAATGACACTGACATTTGGGCACCCCTCGTGAACGACACTGCATCAGTACCATGCGCCTGCCTGATAGCAGGCGTGAGGGTGAGGCAGTGCCACAGGGATATGCTGGACCCATGCCTTGCTGGAGTTGCGTCATGGTTGTGACACAACTGTAGCAATGCGTGTCTTTAGCGCAGGCGGATACGTCAGGATTCCCTGACATTTCTGTTATTACTTGCGTCATGCAGCACAGTCTAGTGATTACAGTGCATCCATGTTGTCGCAAGAAGGGCGTAGTGAGAAGTGTTGCAACTCTGTCTTGTCGCAGTGCAGCAACACTTTTTATGAATGGGGCACAGGTATGCGCACTATCTTATTGATTGTGCTCATTCCTGCACTGCAGTTTTGTCGCAGGGCAGTGCTGCAACATTGCTTGCAGCGCTGTTCTGCACCAAAAGCTGCATTGATGAGGCCTTAATAGTTATCACATGCTTTTTTCGGATCTTAGCTTCCTGCAGCTAACGGGCCTTAGTACGAGTGTTTAGGTCTCGCGCCCTGCAATACACTGTGGATCACTGTTCGCGCAGGCGAGAATCCTTTTGTCCGGGTTTTCAAAATGGACCTGGAAATTCCACACGCTTGTGCGTGTTCATTTCCTATGGTCCATTTTGATTGGGCTTTGCGTGCGTGTTGTTTTGTAACAGAACACGCAACAGGCCATAGGCGATTGCGTAGCTCCGCCCATGACCTATTGGTGTCTGTTACGTGCACCAAAGCCCATATTTTTTCAATGATCGAGCCCAGACACAGGCGCAATAATTGAAAACATATGCTTCTCAGTGGCGCGCGCGCGCGCGCGTGCACCACTCACGGGCGTTTTTGTTTTTTTACAATAGCGAACGCGAAAGCAATCGCTTTCAGTGCTGCTTGTTGAAAAGTGCCGGCAGTCCGTGTAGCAAAACCCTAGGTGCAGAGTTGTATTCCTATAGAATTCAGCGCATATAGACTTATGTTTTTAAATTAGTATTTAGAAAGCACAGCTATGTATTTCTTGATTTGAACTGACGTCAATTACAATGAACTAAAGGATGCAATTGATTATGCTTAATATGGATTTGAACATATCTGCTCTCGAATCCACCCAGAAATCCTGCATTTCAGCAAAACGCATTCATATTCCACAAATATTTTTCAGGAAAAACGTTGCTTTAAAAACGAGCAGCATAAACTGTGCAGTAGATGTTGCTATCGCCCTGAAGCCCCGCTGCAAACTTATTTTGTGATCTTTTACCTCTAACGACCTCCCTCCATTCAATCAACGCACCACTCCCAGGTTGTTGGGCAGCCAAAAAGAACAGAGGAGCAAGCAGCAACCTTGACACCGATGACAATACCACAATTAGGGAAAGTATACATTGGTTATCTGCTGTTTGAATGCAGTTGCCTGTTTTTAGTCAGGTATAATTAACAAGACAAGAAAGAGCGATGATTGGCTGAAACATGTCACAACACCTTTAACCTTCCTAATATCAGATGGTGATTTCCTTCCTGGTCAGCATGCACTCATTCCTACCAGTTGATGGCTAAGATGAAGAGTAGGGGTGGGGGGCTGTTAAGTGGCAAACTGTAGGTTGTTGCCATCTGAGTGCATTGTCCATTGATGCTATTTTCATACATCACTTGGCACTTCATGCATCTTTGCAAAGATAAACCCTAGTGAATCACAAAACGTGTGAAGCATTAATACTTGGCTTCCAGCCCAACAGTTTGCATATGGCCTCAGCTCTTCCTAAAACTGTGTTCTGTTTGTTAATGAAAAGCATGCGCAGTTTGCTGCTTCAAAAACAGTGTACAGCCGCCCGTGATGCTCAGATAAGTCTGTTTATGTTGAAGGGCAGAGTCTTCATACATTCAGGTCTGCAGCCACTCGGGCAGTAGTAATTGTTTATTGAAATTAGGCCCTAGTCAGAGCCAGAGATCCCTTGGAAGCTGTCAGATCTCCATCCTCCTTCCCACAGTGTTCCTGGCAGGCTAGCACCAGGACACAGACCCCAGCCTTCCAGGCATCATCACCATCCCACAGTACCCGCTCTCAAAATTTCACAGCATGTCCACTCAGTTCAGGCAAACATGCTGTGCCGACAGACAACACTTTTTAATATTAACCAAATGTGGTATATTACGTAACTAGTTTAAAAAAAATTTAAGTAAACAGAATTTAGTGGGATCATGTGTTAGATGTTACTGGGTGGCCCTTGGCATTGACTCATTTGTGCGGTTAATTATGTGGTACATGGGATGACGAGGAGCTCATCTGGGACTCAACATCTATTTTTGCAAGCTCCCTGCAATCGCTTTTTAAAAGGTGTGTAATGGTGCCCTTGGTGTCTGTCTGTGTGTCTCACTCTGTGTGTCTGTTTGTGTGTCTGTCTGTGTGTCTCTGCCTGTGTGTCTCTGCCTGTGTGTCTCTGCCTGTGTGTCTCTGTCTGTGTGTCTCTGTCTGTGTGTCTCTGTCTGTGTGTCTCTGTCTGTTTGTCTCTGTGTCTTTGTGTCTCTGTCTGTGTGTCTCTGTCTGTGTGTCTCTGTGTGCCTGTCTCTGTGTCTCTATGTCTATGTGTTTTTGTCTGCATGTCTGTGTCTCTGTCTGTGTGTCTCTATGTCTCTGTCTGTGTGTATCTGTGTCTGTGTGTCTGTCTATGTGTCTGTCTGTGTGTCTGTGTTGTGTGTCTCTGTCTGTGTGTCTCTGTCAGCATCCCGTTAGGCGCATGGATACTCACAAACTTTCAATCGAGGGGAGGCACATTTACAGGGTGGTTTGTGAACAAGGGTGGCACCAGTGGGGGCAGGGTCAAGGGGGGCGGGGCTGGAGCAAAAAAAACCTGTGACCCAGAAGTTGAACACAGGCCCTTGCAGTGGAGCATTAGTCCACTGAGCCACCAGACCCAGCATACACACTTCTGTCTGTCTGTCTATTTGTGTCTGTGTGTCTCTTTCTGTCTGTATGTCTCTGTCTGTGTGTCTCTGTCTGTTTGTGTGTCTCTGTCTGTTTGTGTGTCTCTGTCTGTGTGTCTCTGTCTGTCTGTCTCTGTGTCGGTCTCTGTATGTCTCTGGCTGTGTGTCTCTGTCTGTGTGTCTCTGTATGTGTGTCTCTGTCTGTGTGTCTCTGTCTGTGTGTCTCTGTCTGTGTGTCTCTGTATGTGTGTCTCTGTATGTGTGTCTCTGTATGTGTGTCTCTGTCTGTGTGTCTCTGTCGGTGTGTCTCGGTGTACCTGTGTCTGTCTTTCTGTGTGCCTCTGCTGTGTGTCTCTGTCTGTGTGCCTCTATGTGTTTGTCTGTGTCTGTCTGTTTGTCTCTAATCTCTTTGTGTCTGTCTGTGTGTCTCTGTCTGTGTGTCTCTGTGTGTCTGTGTCAGTGTGCCTCACTTTGTGTCTGTCTTGTGTCTCTGTCCGTGTGTCTCTGTCCGCTTGTCTCTGTCTGTGTCTCTGTGTGTGTGTGTCTCACTGTGTGTTTCTGTGTTTCTCCCTCTGTGTGTGTCTCTGTCTGTGTGTCTCTGTCTTTGTGTCTGTCTCTGAGCTATTGGTGTTGCATTATTTAGGATTGCCCATAGCTCAAACTGTAATATTGTGAGACCTGTTGCATTGTAAATGCTTGTTTTATCTCTTTGCAGGTACGGGCCATCCTTGATAATAGAGCAAAGTGATGTTAGCATGAGTTTTTGTGAAATTTTGCCAGGGAACACCTACCTTGCATGTCATTAGCGATGAATATTCTAACCCTGGGCGAAGCACTACGCTACGCTCGTGGAGTTTGTGAAGTTTTCGCAACTTCGCACTACGCGAGGTGCACGTAGCACAGTGCGAACATGCGTAGCGTAGTGCAGCGGTCATTTTTTGCTTGTTCGCGGTCCTGAACGTCATGTTCGCGACCGCGAGCAAGCAAAATGACATCCCGGCGAGATTCTCAACGCGAGGAGGTCAGGATTCTCATTGTGAGTGGTTGCGCATGCTCGCGACCGCTCTCAATGAGAAACTACCTGTTCGCGTTGAGAAAGCTGACGCTCGAGTAATAATCTACTCGAGCAAAAGAAAACTACCGCTCGCACTGTGCAAGATGCCGTTTTCAATGCTTGCACAGTGCCGGATGCTTATCCACACTGTGCAATCATTGAAAACGCATCTTGCACAGTGCGAACAGCTACGTGAAGTTTGCGTAGTGCGAAGTGCACTTCGCGTAGCTTCACGTAGCGCTACTTCGCGAACTACGCCCACCCTTAGAATATTCCAGGCGATGGAAATTCTGGCAGCTATTGCCTGGATGCTGTTGCTAACGCCTGTTTGCGATAGCTTGCTAACAGGGATATAACAATATTGTCACTTTAGCAGCAAAAAAGTGCAGCTAAAGCGGCGATGAGCCCTTGATAATATGCCCCATTTGAGTCATAGGACTATTGTTAATACTGAAAGATTCTGGAAAGATCTCTCATGGAAATGTGAGTCGATTCTGCGATTGTGTCCATGCACAATGTCTTCAGGGAGTCATGCCACATCAAACTGAACTCACCCACATGTGACATGTCGAGTTTTACGAAATGCCTGTGATTTGTAAATTGGCCTGGGTACTGACCAACCATCGGCCAAAATACTACAGCGGCCGGCATCATTGGAGAGATTGATATTACATAAAAGAATCTTGCTGTTGCTGCGTTGTATTTTGGGAGCATTCCCATCACACACATGTGTGGTGTCCTATTTTTAGGGACAAAAACAGGGCCGGACTGGGTACCACATCCGGCCCTGGCAAAGTGCTCGGCCGCCAGAGGTGCCGCCGAGCGATTTGCCGGGGCCGGTTTTCGGCCGATTTTGGTACAGAGCCGATTTTGCAGCTATGCTGCAAAAACGGCCCTGTAACAAAAACGCCCCCCAGGGGCCCAAAACCGGCCCCCACCTGTGCGGCGCACCGGGGGATTGCCCGGTGCCCGCTATGGCCAGTCCGGCCCTGGACAAAAGTGTGGATTGTGCATTCAACACCTACAAGGCTTCAGGTAAATAAACTCACACACCAAATACAAACATACACTAATGTATTTATTTTCTCAGAGCGACGCTTTCAAATGTGTAAAAAATGCAACGTTAGAATAAATTAAAATACTTCGTGGTCCATTGCAAAAAACAGAATTTGACTTGGTCAGGTAAAAGATAACAATCACCGAAATAGGACGTTTAAAACGTTGTATGACACCGTTCTTTAAAAAAGCATAAACAAATGTAATATACATTTTAAAGGAAGAGTGACTGTAAGTTTACACATTTGCTCTTTGTCATAGTCTTTGGTTTAGAAGAAAGTTTAATCAAAATCAGCTATGGGCTTTGTAAATGTGGATAGATACCTTTGGGCCATATGTAGGTGGCCAAATACCGGTCGGTAATGGCCGATTTCGGCCGTTACCGACCGGTATTTGTAGTTTCAGATGTAGGGGGCCAGAAAATGATCGATTCTGTAAATTTACCGAATCGGTAAATTTACCGATTCTGTAAATTACCGAATCGGTCAATTTACAGAATCGGTAATATGGGATGTAGGTGGCACTGAAAACAGTGCCACAGGCCCTTAGGAATTCGTTATTTACCATCAAATACTATTTGATGGTAAATAACGAATTCCTGTGTACATGCCTAAGGGCATGTATGTGTGTCACATGGCACACAAGCCTGAATCAGGGGTGCAACAGGGTGTCAAAGTGACACCCTGTCCCCCTTGTCAATTCGGTGATTTTACCGAATCGGTATTTAGCGATTCAGTAATTGCCATTGGTTTCTATGGGCCTATTACCGAATGCTACCGGTTCGTTAAATAATTCGGTACAAATACCTACATAGCATTTACCGATTTGTAAATACCGAATCAGTAAAATTCGGTATTTACGAATCGATAAATGCCATTTACCGCAGAGATGCAGTGACTTTCCCAGAGCCACAAACTCCGGGGTTCATCCCTGGCCTCAATCCTCGATGTCCCACCAGGGGCGTAACACAGGCCCCCCGCAGCCCCTGCAGTGCGGGGGGACCTTGAGCTCCAGGAGGCCCCATCAGCACAGCACTCTGGCTGCAGGGCTCCTGATTGAGCCCGGAGGGAGGCCCCCGAGCTGCCTTGCAGGGAGGCCCCCTCAAGGTTCAATACGCCAGTGTGTCCCACAATGCACCAGTGGGGTCTAGTGTAGGTTCAGATGCCACTGGTCAACTAGTCTCCTGGTTAAAGCAAGTCCAGCAATTGCTTACAGGTAAACTCATCCTTTTTAATGGGCCCAGAGTTCACTTCGAATTCTGCTATTGGCCCCATGGGCTTGGGGACACCTCGGGTAAGGTCCTGACTTCCTGCAGACACTTTGTCATCAGGTGGTGGGCAGATTTTCTTGGCATTTGGTTACCCTGACGGTTAACAGGAGGATTGCCAACTAGTGCTTCAAGTTACTTATTCCATCCTTGTACAAGTGGAGGTCTGTTCCACAAGTGGATGCAGCAGACATAGTCCTCCTAGCAGGTTTGTCTGGTGTAGTAGATGCAGCCTATCTTTGCTGCCTCAAGGAAGCCGGAAGGACCTTATTATTCTGTTTTTTTATATAGTCCAATGGACATATGTACCTGCGGACATGGAAAACCAGAGCCTTCTTGAAGTTAATTTTGTGCGGCAAAGTTGCCATTGGTTGCATGGGCAGAGAAAAATGTAGATATCTTTTCACTGGTAATGCAATGGCCACCTTTAGTGTGCCAGCTGCAACCCCATATCTCATTCACAATAATTTAAGAGTGTGCGAATCAGCGGCCAAGGGGGCACCCTAGGGTGCAGCCTGTGCCTTATAACCTGTTCTTTCCCTCTACTATCAGCATTTCTGAGAAGTTAGATCTATCGAGGCATTCAGCTGCACAGAATTTTGACACAAGTCTCAGGTTTACAAAGATTGGTCAACTCTGGTAAGCCTATGATTCTGATATTACTCATGTGAGACCGTGCCTTCAGATTTTAATTTTTTATAGTGACTCTGTTCAGTTCTTTTTCCAAACAGTGCAGTAAGGTAGGCTTGGTTTGATATCATCTTCAGAGATCTAGTGTTCTGCCTCATCCAACCTGTCACTATGTGTATCCAGATATGCTTTGATGAGATGCATTTGTGAAGTCAGATGGCCTATTCTGGTGCCGATTGATTGAAGGCTGGACTTCCTGTCCAAGAGTAACGCTATAATGTCCATGTCAGGATGGCTTTGGGCTCACCCACCTCTGAAATACAAGTAGGCAGTGTCAGTTGGAATCCTGCAACAGTGAACTCAGATTTGTAGAGCGCACGTAGCTGCCCTGAGGCGTCCAAGCGCTAAGCATACCAACTGAGGTTAGGATTAGGAAGAGGCAGATTCAGCTCCACAGTTATGTAGTGAACAGGAGCGTTTTCAGCTGTTTGCGAAAAGAGAGAATATCAGGGTTAGATCTTAGATGCTGAGGCAGAGCGTTCCACCTCTTGGCTACATTATAGGAAAAGGAGCGGCCTCCAGACCTTGATTTCTTTATTGGCGGCACCATGGCTAGATTTGCAGAGGTGGAGCGCAACTGTCTTGTGGGGAGATAGGGTGTGATAAGAGGGAGATTGATTGCCGGGCCTAGAGACCAGAAGGTCTGGTGAGCAATACAGAGTGATTTAAAGTTTATTCTTTCCTTTATAGGGAGCCAGTGCAGTGACCTCAGTCCGGGTTTTGCTGATGATCTGCGGGGAATTTGTAAGAGTGTTCTGGCTGCGCAGTTCTGTATTAGTTGCAGTTTGCGCAAGGTAAAGTCAGGAGCCCCGAGATACAAAACAGTCAGTCTCCATTTTTCAAATGAAAATGATTGTTATATACTTTTCCGGTGAAGTATCAATGTAGAGATGGTTGTGGCATCACTGTTGATGCTCTGCACTGCTTATTGTACTGCTCTCTTAAACACTGCCTTCTGCACCCAACTCCTCTGTGAGCCAAACCTGTCAATAGGTTTAGAAGCTTGGGGTGTTTGCAGCAGCAACGATTAGCATAATGGCTATCACTATAACTGCGTGCAGCCCTAGTATGTAACTTGGAATCCATTACCCCTCCTGTGCCCAAAGTAGGCAGAGTGCCCTCAGGGGCATTCAGTGTGCTATTTAGGGAACGTTGTCCATTTGATCCAAAGTTCTTTCATTCTTTCTAAGAAAATGAAATCCCCACTGTCTCTTCAGAAGGGGGCACCATGATGGTGCTCCCTGATGATCAAGCTAGAAGCTGGTCAGTGGTCACTCTTGGCATGAAATGCCTCTGTCTACTCTTCCATCAGCAGCAGCCACAACCCCCCCCCCTCCCGTCAGAGTGACTAGGATGATACAAGTCCACCAGACCACACCCCACCCAGGCTAGATGGTAATTTTGAGGCCAGAGGAATAAAGGACCAGGCACTATTAATGCGGGGGACCCTTACACAGTCCCTGATCCCTTCTCCAGCTATTAGCCACTCTCCAGGTGGCTAGCATTTTAGATGTAGTCTGCGCCAGGAATCACTGCTGAGTAACTCAATCTACTCTGATATGGCACCCTGGTTGTTCCCCACTCACATCACAGGTACCCAGATCAGTCTCTTCATGCCTGATCTCTCCTTCACAGCCTATATTCAGTGCCGGGTATATGTTAGAAAAGTGATACTGGCAGAAAGTATTGATTTTGGAATTTACTTTTCTGCGAAAAACTTATTTTTCCTGGAAGGAACTCTCAAAATAACCCAAAGTACTAATTTGCTATAGTTTGCACAATTTTGATCATGCTGATGTGCCATGGGTGGTACAAGGGCATTCCCATGCATCCACCCATTGGATGTGACCTAATCCTAATCTACTAACATTGGTCCACATGTATTTGCATCAAAATTGTATTCCTCCTTGAGGCATGGGTAATATTAAAAAAAAGACTTCACTTTCCAAAATGGTTGTGTATGTGCTGGTTGTACAACACAAATACAAAGTTAAATAACTGCTAAACTATGTTAAAGCACAACATTTTGAACTGGATGGGGCCTCTCCCAGTTCAAAAACGTTGCTTGAAATAACGTACACGCCACTTCACTGTGGTGCTAGGTTGAATGTGTTGGCAGAAGGCAGCCTAAATGCACCAAATCAGGGAGGGAAAAATTGAGTGCTTTAATTTAGTATATATGATGCTGATCTTGTTGATCCCTTTCACAAAATGCAGCAAAGCAACTTTGCTTGCAGCACTATGTTGCCATAATTATTTTTGAAAATCTGCCCCTGGAGGGTTTGTTGCCCCTCCATGTTTCCAAGCTCATTTTTCTGCAGCCCAATCTTTTCATGTAAAATTAACAAGGTAGTGTGCCCAGTGTAATAAGCACACTTTTGCTGAAAAGATCTTTAAATCCCTTGTGTGTAACTACACCCTGACTGTCAACACTGTGCTGAGGTACTGCTTCAAGTGAGCTTAAGGATTGATGTCATGTGTGCTCTCCATGCCATTGAGGTGGTCCAGTGTCTAAGAACGCCAGTTCGTGCATGGCCAAATTTAAAAAGACAATACCATGCTTCTTGCAATGTGAATTTCTATTAATTCAATTCTAAAGCTATGCTAGTGAAAATCAAAAGCTCCTTATGTTTTTCTGGGGATTACAACCAAATAGTGAATCATGAGTGTGGCTCATCAGTATTGTGAACTTTCTCACTAAACTCATTGTACTAATACTTATACTTTTACTGCTGACGATCTGGGGTCCAGACAGCTTTGGGAATTAGCTGCAATGAAACATTCTTTGGTAAACGTCTTATACCTGAGAATGATAGTGATACCTGCTGCAGGGCGTTGTTTTTACTATTATCATGAGACTTCAAAATAAATGTTGTTCAGTCAACATCCGGCAAGGTTTCAGGTAAGTAAACTCGTACACCCAAAAAACATGCACAGCTTTATTTTTCTTATAGCAGCTTGGCAATGCAATTAATCAAAAGTGCAATGTCATACATTAAAATAAAAACATCGTGTTCCAGTACAGAAAATAAAATGTGGCTTGGTCAGGTAAAATATATCAGACACAGAAATGGAACATTTTAAACATTTTGTGAGGTCGTTTCTTAAAAATGCATTTTAAAATTGTAATATTCTTGTCAATGGCAAAGTGAAGGTAAGCTTACATCGTTGCTCCTAGTCAAAACCAGCCAAGGGCTTTGCAAGTGTGGAAAAATATCTTTGAAAGTGGATGGCTGCTCTCCAATTTGCCTAAATCATTAATACCACCTTTAGGCTAGCAAAAATCCCTGATATTTGGAAAATTGCTGCAGTAAAGCCTCTCCAAAAAAAGAAACTTCTCAACCCTACTACTCTATCAAACCTCAGACCCATCTCACTACTACAATGCGTTAGTAATATTACGGAGAAACTGGTGAATGCCCAACTTAATGACATCCTGCAAAAAACTAATACGCTGCATCCCAAGCAATCAGGTTTCACACCAGGCCACTCAACGGAATCCGTGCTACTCCATACCACTGACACTGTAAAGTTTATCCTTGATCAAGGCAGGGAGGCAGTACTGATTCTGTTGGACCTATTGGCGGCGTTCGACATTGTATCTCATGATATCCTGGGAGACAGATTGGATCACAGCGGAATTAAAGACAAGGCCCTGTCCTGGATTAAATCTTTCCTAGATAAAAGGCATCAGATTGTTACTCTGGGTAGTTACAAATTAGGAGATAAATGGTTGTCATCAGGGGTCCTCCAGGGCTCATCCCTGAGCCATACCCTGTTTAAACTTTACATGACACCACTTCTCTCTCTGATAGCCACCTTTGATATTGAGTCAATTGCTTACGCCGACGACACCAAGCTGATGCTCACTCTGGACAAAAACTCCTCAGCGGCAGAAGAGAACTACCTTCACTGCCTCATGGCAGTAATGAATTGGATGAAACAAAATCACCTTAAATGTAATAGCTCCAATACCAAAATTATGTTGTTTGGAAAATCCAATATTTTTAGACGCTACCAATTGTGGCATTCGTACTCTGATGCCCCACCCACAACGGCTGATACAGTCAAAAAACCTAGGAATAAAATTCGACCCCACACTTTCTTTTCAACTGCAGGCATGTGTTTCCAATCCATCAAAACCCTCTGAATTTTTTTTGTACCTACTTCCACTGCCTGCTAGTAAGACTGTTGCGGTGGCCCTAATTCTATCTTGCTTCGACTACTGCAACAGTCTCTATGCAGGAACAAAAAAGATGGTTGTGAAAAGGTTACAGGTGGTCCAGAATTCTGTGGCGAGATTGGTACTTAAGCTCCCTAGGGACTCTTCCTCAGGTGGAGCACTTAAAACGCTTCACTGGCTTCTGGTTCATAAACGGATTCTCTTTAAGATCCTAACCATTACGTACAAGGCCATAAGCGAAACCGGACCAGAATATCTAAGATCCAACATCAAGCCATATAACACCAAACGCACTTTGTGGTCCACATCAGAAAATCTGCTCACAGTCCCCAACTTCAAATTGACCACACGGGTGGGGACTATGGTGGTATGAGGGACAAAAGTCTGGAACGCTCTACCCACACAGCTGAGGCACACACAAACAGAACTCACTTTTAGGCGCCTTCTCAAAACATGGATCTTTGCTACCCCATATAATTTAGTGCTATCTCTGATTTAAAGTTTCTCTCTCAGCCACCCTTTCCTCTGTAATACATCACCAAATGCCCCCTTTTTGTTTTTCCGGCTAAGCGCCAAGTTGCTCCTTGGAGTGAACGTCGCGCTGTACAAAAAACCCTTTCATTCATTCATTCATTCATTCATTCATTCATTCATTCATTCATTCATTCATTAAGGTTGGATGTCGTGCATCCTCTCCATGCCAGTGAGGTGGTCCAGTGTCTGGGACTGGCAGTTCATGCATGGCACAAAAACAAAAGGTCAACAGCATGCTTCTTGCAAAGTGAATATCTAATAATTCAATTCTAAAGCTGTGCCAGTGCAAATCAAAAGCTCCATATTTTTTGTCTGGGGATTACAATCAACCAGTGATTGAAGAATGTATCTCATCAGCATTGTTACCTTTCTCGCGAAAACTAATTGTAATATGTTGCCTTAACTGACTCATTTATCATGATGTCCATCTTCATTGGAAAAAGACAAAATAATCAAATGAAATAGAACAATTGAAAGTAGTTCAGTTGACTTTTACTGCTGTAATCTGGGGTCAAAACAACTTTGAAAATCAGCTACGAGAGGACATTAAAAAAAAAAAAATCCTATACCTGAGAATGATAATTATCCCTGCTGCAGTACTCTTTTTTTTCTACTGTCATGAGACTTCAAAATAAATATTGTTCTGTTGAAATCCGCCAATGTTTCAGGTAAATAAACTGGTACACTAAACCAAAACATGTACTGCTTTCTTTACCTTCTCCACAATGAAATTAGTCAAAGGTGCAATGTTCGCATACATTAAAATACATCATGTTCTATTGCAGAACACAGAATTTCAATTGCTCAGGTAAAAGTTATCACACACAGGTGGGCCGATACAGATTCCGTTCGGAAATCGGCCCGACCGACTCGTACCCGGAACGGAGTCTGACAGACACCTACAGGCACCATATGACCTGTGAAATACGATGTGAAAGCCATTACCTACAACCGAGCCATCGGAACACAAGCCGTCTGACCGAGCCGTACAAAAATCAGCCATCCGGCCGGAAAATGGACAGGAGCCCCACCGACCTAACCGAACCCGGAATGAACCCAACCAATACGTACCCACAACGTCCGAGCCGCACAGTACGATGCTAAATGCATGAAATCCGACCCAGTCGCACGGAGTCCAAGCCGCACGACCGACACAGACCAAAAACATACCTGATGTGAGAGACCACCGCGATCGATTCGCATGCAACTCAGAACAAAACCAGCGTGAAAGACACGGAGCAGCCCGCACAAGCCAACATGAGCATCCGACTTGGTCAGAGGAACGTCTCCTACATGCCCACGAAAAACAATGGCAAAAACACAAAAAAAGACCAGTCAAGCAATGACTAAATCAATAAATACAAAATAAAACCCACAAAAACACACCCACAACTCCACCAATAAAATGGCAAAAATGCACCACCATGATCCTTTGCAAATACAACAGAGCAGCCAGCACACAACAACTTGAGACACCAACCACTGACACACACACAACTCACCCATCACACAACCCACACACCATCAGCACCCCTCCAAAAACTCACACACATACACCTATCCAAAACAGACAAACACCCACCCAACCTCACTTGCACCTACCCACCCACATCACTCCTCACCACCACCCATCACCATGCCCTATAAGAAGAATCCACAGTTCACAGACACTGAGCTAGCAATATTGGTAGATGAGATCCTCAGAGTGGAGCCACATTTGTTTGGCGCATTGGTTCAAAGTACCCCCATGTTGCAGAAAACCAAGATGTGGGACAGGATCGTGGACAAGGTGAACGCACAAGCACCAGCTTATCGCACAAAGACCGACATCCAGAACAGGTGGTATGACATGCGCAGGAGGGTCAAGAAGCTCCTCCAGAAGGAACATGCCTTGAGTGAGCGCACTGGCAGTGCCCTCCTGCCAAACCAGTCTACTTCAGGTCCTGGGAGGAGAATGTGCGGGACCTCCTAACATCAGAGGGCATCCATGGCCTACCTGACATACCAGAGCCTGGTGGTAGGAGGTCCTGCACCTCCACTTCATTCCACTTCTTTTCTTTTCTTTTCCAATGAATCCCCAGAGGTTGGTGTCTTTTTTCATACATTTGACAGACACTGCGAACGTGTTTCACACCTTAAAGGGGCTCTGTCATACAGAACACTGGAGCTGTGGATATGAGCAGTGGTGGTTCCTCGAGGGAGCGCTGCGAGGTGGTGGGGTGAGGCAGAGGAGGGGCACTGTGGGGGGTAGTAAACTCCGGAATTGGGCGGAACGGAGTTGAGTAAAGAAATAAAGAAATAAAACGAATTACATTGCACGCACTGCAACGCCAAATCGGCGATGCAGCGTGCCACGTAATTCGTTTTTATTTATTTATTTCTTTACTCAACTCCATTTGGCCCAATTCCGGAGTTTATTACCCCCCCACCATGCCCATCCCCCCCACCGCCCCACTGCACTTCCTCAAGGAGCAACCACTGGATATGAGTGCCTACCAGATTTCGAATACCACTGCAATTCTTTCATTCTTTTTTAGAAAATGCCTTTGTCTCCTTCAGAAGTGGAACCTGAAGCTCAAGCTGCCTGATGATAAAGCCAGAAGCTGGTCACTGGTCGAGCCTGGCATGGAATCCTTCCCTCACCTCTTCCATCAGCAGCACCCACAATCTCCCCCGTGAGATCCACTAGTATGATACAAGTCCACCAGACCACACTCCTCCCAGGGAAGGGGGTACTTTTGAGGCAGGAGAATTAAAGGCACAGGCACCATTAATATTGGTAAACCTTACACAGTCCCAGGGCCTCAGGCTACATGCCTCTCTCCAGGTGGCTAGCATTTTAGGTGTATTCTGAGCCAGAAATCAGTGATCTGTAGTGGAGCCAGGTGGAAGGCTTAACTCAATCTATGAAGATACTTCACCCTGCAAGATCCCTGCTCACTTCGACAGGTGCCCTGATCATTCTCTCCATGGCTGATCTCTCCTTCACAACGTGCATTCAGTGCCAGGTTTATGTTATAAAAGTGATGCAAACTGACAGAACGTATTGATTTTGGAATTACCTTTTCAGTGCTAAATATGTTTTTTGCTGGAAGGAACCTCATAGTAACCAAAAGTAGTGATTTGCTGATGTTTGCAGACTTTTGATCATGCTGGTGTGCCATGGGTGGTTCAAGGGCATTTTCATGCAACCACTCATGGGTTTTGATCTAAATTCTAATCTACTAACATTGGTACACAGATATTTGCATCAAACCTTTACCCCCTGCCTAAGGCAGGGGCAATAGCAAAAAGAAATACTTCGCTTTTCAAACTGTTTTGTAAGTGTGATGTATTGTTTGGCTCATATACAAAATTATATAAATGTAAAACGAAGTTAAAGCACAGCAATTTGTCTTTGATGGGTCCCTTCCCAGTTCAAATAATATGCTTGAAATCACTGACACACCCTTTCACTTTGGTGTATTCCTAAATGCACCAAAGCAGGTAGGGAGAAACCCATGTCATATTTTAGTAGATCTGCTTGATCCCTTTCACACAATGCAGTACAGCAACTGTGCTTGCAGCTCTGTGTTGCAGTAATTCGTTGTAAATTTTTCCCCAGAGTGTTAGTTGCCCCTCCATGTTTCTAAGCTAATTTCTCTGCAGTCCATGTTCTTCTTGCCAAATTAACAAGGTAGGGTATCCAGTGTAGTAAACACACTTTTATTGAAAAGATCTGTAATGCCAGTGAGGTTGTCCAGTTTCTGGGACTTGCAATTCATACAAGGTACAATTTCAAAAGGACAACAGCACACTTCTTGCAATGTGATCTTCTTGTAGTTCAATTATAAAGCTATGCTAGGGAAAATGAAAGACTCCATCAGCCAGATGCATCAAGCATCCATTTTGCGATTCCTTATTAGCGAAAAATAAGGAATCGCTAATAAGGAATAGCAAAATGCTATGCATGAAGAAATCGCTTAAAAAAATAGCGATTTCTTAGAATTCCTTAATTGCGACTCGCAAATTGCGAGTCGCAATTAAGGAATACATCCCCATTCATTCCTATGGGCCTAGAGGCCCATAGGAATGAATGGGAAGACAATCTCAAATTGCGAATCGCAATTAGCGATTCGCAAATTGAGATTGCGATTTCAAGGGTGCAGGGGTGTCCAAATTGATCTGTGCACATATGTTGCGCACACACATGCCCTTAGGGCATGTGTGTGCGCAACATGAATCTTTGAAAGATGCACTAAAGTGCATTTTTCTAAGTTATTGCAAATTACCATGAAATTGTACTTCGTGGTAATTTGCGTGCCCTATTAGAGAATTCGCTTTTTTTGGAACTTTCATGCATTGCATTTAAGGAATATCAATTTGCGATTTTTGCATTTGGGATGATGCATCCCAAATGCAAAAATACCGGTCGCAAAGGGGCAGATTCTGAGAATCTACCCCTTTGCGACCGGTTTTTAGCTTGATGCATCTGGCTGCATATGTCTTAGGTTGGGTTTACAATCAACCAGTGATTGATGAATGTGGGTCATTAGTATTATTGCCTTTCTCCCTAAATTAATTGTAATAATTTGCCATAAATGGCTCCTATGTCATTAAGTCTGTCTACATTAGAAAGAGACAAAGGGCCTGATTGCGAAGTCGTGTGGAATGACCGTCCTACTGACGTGGCCTTTAGAGATTCTGACCACCAAATGATTATGTATACAAGTTTATTCTCCAACCGCGGTAGTCAGAGACAACTCTGACAGGACTGCGTCAGTCGGAAAGGCTGTCCATAGTGATTCCGAATGCGTGAAGGCATTTGTAGTACTGCTGAGCAGATTATGATGCATCTGAGGGCTTGGCAGTTCCATGGTGGCTTGTAGGCCACATGGAAAGTATGCTTCTGAGAAACTCACGCTAAGGATCACAACACCAACCATTGTATGTATTCACAAAACGACACACATAACAATCTAGCTATAAAAAAACCTGTACAAGACCATGAGCCTTTGCCATCACACTTCTGCAGAGCAAGACTAACTTGTTATAGTGACAGTCGGGCCCATTGAATATGCCTGCCTACAGTGAAGACTGACGCGGTCAATTTCCATTCCAAATGGAACAAGCTGCAACACAAACGGCCATCTATTTTGAATTGTGCGTGGGCAGAGTGTCACATAGCAATCACAGCCATTGGACAAATTTGGAAAATACGACTGACACTGACCTATCCTTTTGACCGCCTTCACAGAAGATAGTCTACATATATGTCTTGCGATTTGCAATACAATTTGCTTCACTTCAGAACCTGCACCTTCTCATACCTCCCCATCTCTCTGCTGCTGTTCTCATCATCTAGGGGCTACGATAACACGCTGTACAGGGAGCAGGGATCCTGCCTTCACACCTGAGGAGCTGGAGACCCTGCTAGACACAGTCCTTCCCCATTCAAGCAGCTGTATGGCACACAGATGAGCAGGCGAGTACAATTCAGAAAGAGAATACTTACCTTGATGTCATGCAACCATACACATTGGGCAGATTGTGGCAATAAGACCAAGACAGGATTCTGATTACAATTGTATGAAAGTGTGTTGGGGAATGTTAGGGACAAATTTACTGCTGTATGTGTGACAGTATTGTTCTGAACTTTAACTCAATATTGTCATGTGCATGCCTCATCATAGACAACATACGTCGTATGATGTTTTTGTTATGCATCTACATATCACTTTTACACAATGTTAAATGTGTTATCTTTTAATTTTTACTAAAGAGGTGCTTGTGGAATCATAGCTCATCAAAATCTAATTGTGATTGTAACCTTTCAGTTGCATATGTGGATAAATTGTTGATGTGTACAGTCACAACAAAAACTCAAGACGCATTGAAGTTATGTCAGCCATATCACAACACTTCACATAGCAAATCACAGTGTTCAACAATGGTCATGTCAGATGTAGGATGACCACCAGTTGTATAGGTTATTATGTTCAGTCAGGCCATATGATGATCATGTTTTAACAACAGTCCAAGGATGCCGAGCTGAAACACAGGCAATGTTGTAAGCCCTCTATGGACCATTACCCCAGCTGAAGCACAATTATGTGGACAGTGTTACTGTTGTACAGAATATTGCGTCCGTTGATTTATATAGCATCTGTTTTGGCTTCATCACATCTCATTGGACTATGGTTGGGCAAATATGCTCATAGTGTAGCAATATATGTTCAAGTACATGCTGTGAGGAACAGACTCAGCTGTCTCAGCTGTCTGGAACATGCACACATATTGTTCCTCAGTATGTTTGCTTGAAAATGAAAAACCTTTACGATACCAGTTGGCAGACTGTCAAGAGTGATGTCGAAATGTATGTGCACAATTGGGATGTCAAACATGTCACCTTTAGATATTTGGGGATATCTGCAATGCAGTACATGAGTGCATCACATGCCGTGTTGTACTGTGGCACTGATTATACAATGGTTTGTTGATGTTGTCCCTTCACACTGGCACATATGGCATACCCCTTTTTCTTGGAAAACTGATTTTTCAAAGGCTAACAGAGACAAACATAACTTGTAGTCCTATTGTGTTGAACACATGTCCATTGTGCCTCAGACTGTGATCAACAAGTTACACACTTGTGCTACCTTACATTTGCTTCCAACAACGTTTACTGAACTAAATAACCAGATTTCTCTGTTATTTTAGATAGCATGAATCTGGTAAATTGTCCATGCTAGTTAGAAGTATGTTCATGACACAAAGGTGTTCTAGATTAGCTGGTAAAATATGTTATCCCACCTGTGGTCTGGTCTCATTCAGTGTAGTGTGGCGTACCCAATTAGGGCAAGGTCAGGATGATGGGTGGTGCCAACCGAAACAGGACATGTTTTTTTTTTTAATGGTTTCTGACGTGTGCAGTCTGTACAAATGTAGTCTTCTAACTTGCTAAATGCTTAAGCTAGCTGTATATGACCTATGTGACAAACTAGATGTAGATGTACATCTTGCATGTGTACTAAATGTCTGATTCCATGTCATCCTTACAGGTCAACACCCATCAGAAAGTTTTCCTGTAGAGGACCATCACCCGTAAGGAGCTATGCCTGAGGGTCACACATCGATGCAGTATCCACTGTCACAAACGGTGGCAAAACTTGAGAGGCTGGAGCCGAAAAATAGCTGAAGTCCAGTTGGGCCTGTCACCTCCAAGAAGGGGCTTGCGCCGCACCTTGACCTCCCCACCCCCATAATGGCCAGCATACTGGTGGTGGCCTATTCCAACCTCAATGGGCACTTGAGAGCCAGACAGTAACAGGGTATGTGAGTATGGTCCTTAGTGAACTTTGCACAATACCATGCATGTTTATGTTCTGCACTCTTTTAGGTTTGAGGAGACTCCAGACCCATGTAATATGTAAGATTTATCATATGCAAAAATAGTAGTAGATGTATGGTAATCGCCATTGATTATGGTAATGTAAGGCTAAAATAGGCAGGGCACTGCCAGTTGTACAATTCCATGGTAGAAGGAGCACATGACAACACAATGTCTTAGAAAACATCCATTACGTATTGTAGTCATGCACAACATACCCCCCCCCAAACAAAACACGTGTTACCCTAGTCTCTGGATTGAAGCACCCACACTTCTGTGTTAAGTGATGTTTGACCACTTGGCTGTGACATGCCATGCAATACATTGAGGTATCAGACAATGTGTAATTGCTGACTTTGGTAAGTGGTGAATGATCTGTGTGGAGAAAGTGCTAACACCACTGGTGCTATCTGTTGTCCAATATAGCAGTTGGCTCATGTGAACGTATGTGTATTGATGTCACATGTCAGACTGGCTCCTACCGTAAGTGAGGGACTGAATGCATCGTATCTGAATTCTAGCTAATTGCATGTTTAGGCCTATGTGTATGTGACAACATAGGTCTGTGATTGGCAGAGTAGCTGTTACCTAGTAACAAGGGTGATAATACATGGATGTGAGAGACACACATTCCCAATGGCATTAATGGGTGTCACAAAGGAGATCAACATGTTGATGGCAAAATACCCTTTGTTTGGAAACATAACTGACCAGTCTGGAATTGTGCCTTAGCGTACCTCTGAGAAGGGCAGATTCAGTCAGGTGAGGAACATGTGCATCCATGAGGGTCAATATGCGCATGATGAAATTTATCAGGGAGGGATAGGCTGACTTGTTGTGGTGAGATGCATACATCATCAGTATTTGCAGGCTTGTAAGCAGTGTTGACAATAGGTATTATGTAACATGATTTTCCCTTCTGTTAAGGATCCTACATGGCCTGGAGGTATTGTACGCCAAATGTCCTTTCACTAATCTGCAATCTTTGACATTGGCAGTGTAATAAGGTGTGTTCACATGCACCAATGTTTACTGTGTGTATTTAATGGCAAACACTTTTTCATTGGTGGACTGTGCTGACATAACACACTACTCGTTGACATAATTCGTGCCTTTCAAATCATATATTCGCTATGTGCCTTCAGTATGAGATACACATATGGCACTTACAACTTCATCATCTGCCAGTGGACAGATGTGCAAGTGTCATTTGGACACTGTGAAATGGCTTATTCATGCCTCCTTCATCTTGATCGTAACATATAAAAATAGGTTCACTGTAGCGGATGACCTGCTGTTCAACATGGGCTGGATTAGCGATACCTCACTATAAGCTTATTGTTAAGCCTTGCAGTGGAACTCAATTTTTTAATTAATGTATATTTTCCCTTTGATCCCATGAGGTAATTATAGAATACTATAAACGCACAAGTAGTAAGAGTCAATACATCTGTGAGTACATCAATGAGGTTACAATTTGAACAAGTTCAAACATGATGTTGTATCGGACTATGGTTATGGCACCATTATGTGAGAGCGCGCACAGGTCATGTAGTTTTAAGCCATGTGCTAATGGCTATATGTGAACTAATGTAGTCATCCAAGTACAAATTGTGAAATATGCAATTGTGGTAAGAGTTGTGCTTAGACCTATGTGGCCAGTATATGTAGACAATTTAAGTTAATTGTTTTGTGCTATGTTTTTCAGCATCACACCAGGGCAGCGAAGGAGACAGAGAAACAACTGTTGGGCAAGCAGCTGGCCACAGTGGTTCATGTGCTGGCAGTGACAATGTCATCTTTGTCAGAATCCAGCTCCAGTGAGCGCTCCCAGGTGGTGGTGGATCACCCTGGACCAGCTTCTATTACATCTCAGTCCACCGCCCCCTCTACCATCTCCATTGCCACAGCTGCTCTCCCCTGCTCCCCTAAAAGGGGATGAGTCTCCGATGAATCGGGTACCTCACCCCCTGCCTTTGTCTCCCCTGCTGCCCTAAGAGTGGAGGCCGTTGACGTCCTGAGGCCGATTTGTGTGGGTCATACAGCAATGCTGAATGACCTCCAGGTGCATACTAATCAGCAGATGCAGATGGTGCCATTCCTTGAGGATATTCACTATGGTATGTCTTCCCTACAGAGATCCATGTAGGCTTTAGCATCCACACTCATGGCAATCTGAACCCAATTCAACTTTCCGCCCACCCTCCTGCTTCTTCCCCATCCATATTCCTCATTCCGTTATCTACCCAAAAATAAATACAAACATGACCATGTATTCACCTCAACATCGACAAGCACCACACAGACATAAGCCCAAAGATAGAGACACATACACTCAGCAGACACGAGATACCCTCACTAGCAGATCCACTGACATGAAAACAGACTCCACGCCCACTTCACCACATCCCTCCAATACAGACAAACAGGCAGACATCACGGCAGCAGAAACAGTCATTATAGACACCACATCAGCAGACACAGACATATCACATCCATTGAAACCCTTTACCTACACATTCCCAACCCTTGACTCATTCCATACCCAGTCTGCCAAGAAACTCTGCCCGGTTGCCCTTGACCTCTTCCCTACCTAAACTGACTTACACCCTTCAAAACCTATGAAGAGGACCCTGACATCCCTACCATTTCCCTTCTACATTAACAAACCCAGCCCCCTACTAATACCCAACCAAGAACCCAAAGAACCTGTAAAAGGAAGTGTACCCATCCAGCCAACACCCCAATCTTTCCTAAAACCCAAAGAGCATCTTCCCCATTCCACCACAGTACTTCCACAGGTAAGAAAAGTAAACCTAAAAAGACCCCCATCCATATTCCCTTCACAATCCTTCATGGATACTAATTTCCTAAGCCCAGCCTCCCAATAGAATCCTGCACTCCACTGACCCAGCCAACCCTCCCAATCCTGAGCCCAGCCCTTCCAAGGACTAACCCAACCAACTCGAGTTTTGTCCTTTTGGTGGCTGGTCTGCCCCCTAAATATCCCTTCCAGAGGGGGGGGGGATATCCCTGATGGTGTATCTGAAGGCAAGTTTGGATGGGCAACAGTTTGCTTTCCCACAGCAAAAACATTTGAACTGACCATTGGCCTTTGTTTTTACCGTTGTGAAAGTAAGAATAAATAAAGCACCTACTTGTTTTTGTATTCATGTATCCAACCATTGCTTCTGATGCCAACTGTTCGTCTTGTGTAATTAGGGATATGTGATTACAGTGGCATTTGTTTAACTGATAGCATTTTTTGTCTTCTGTGACCGTGTGTACAATATGGACCTACAGTGACTGGAGGTCAATGTCCACATGATGTATATGTAGGGGTGTGGGATAAATGGCCAGAGAATCCCTTGGATGGTCTATGCACTCATGAGTTTTGCCACGTTGTTTGGCCAGTGTTTAAGTGGGTCAATGGACAGAAGTATGCTATACATATACTTGATGTGTACAAAGTAGTAATTTTTGTCTCCACACTTGGCAGGGTGTTTTTTGTCCAATATGGAAAAGCACCGCTTTGTTAAGTCAATTCCATCCAAATCGAAGAGACTAGACAACTCTCTTAGTATCTTCACACATAGACGCTGAGTCTTGATATATTTTTTCAAATGTTCATTTAATAATCCAAAAAGCCAGCCAACGCGTTTCGTTCTGAAAATTTAAATTGAAAGTTTAAAAAACATATAAAATGACAATGTAGGTGCTATACAAGACAACACATAAAATATATAAAACATTACAGTGCCAACCTAAAAACAACAACATATAAGTTAGCCATAGCATTTCTTCATACATATACAAAGACATACATATTTGCAATATATACAATAACATTTAAGTGCTGTATGATATTTTACACAAAAAACTGAGTGATAGTCCAACTAATTCTATTCATTTCATATTTGGAATTTGCAATCGGGCATTACTTGTCTTTTGTCATACCGAATTAAGCCAGACTCATTTGCGTCTATTGGGAACCACAATTCAAGAAAGCTGTAGGATACGTGAAAGCTTGTGATCATCATCTCTCATGCTTTACCACTTCTGGTTAGGGTGTCACCCTATAAGGTGTTCTGTTAATCCATTTAAAATAAGATAAGGTTACCAGGTTCAAACTTCTAATTCTTACTTGTAACCTCTGCCCATCTAGTCGTAAACGAGTTTCAAAACACAGCAAACGATTAAATGTCACCTTATTACATTCTCAAGCCACCTATAAGCTAATGTTAAGAACCCATCTCAGGAGCTATGTTCCACACATGCATGTCTCAAAAACATATATATATATATTTTCCACAATAATGTAATCCATTGTGCCACTTAAATTAGACCGTACCCACACTAAACAAAGCAAATACTAATCACATCAAAATAAAATACTTGTGGGTAAGAGAAAGAAAAACATAAAAAACATGAGAGACATGCAGTGTTTCATACCGAAATGGTTGTTCCAATGCACATTGGTTTCCCGTCTTAAAGAGGTGGGGGAAATGGCAAGAACCTCTATGTCCTTCTGTTCTTTATATATTCCTTGTATTTGAGATTCCCCAAATCCTGCTCCAAACTAGCGGTAGTATGTTTACCCCACTCTGCTGTTATTCGTTTTACTGATCCAAAGTAATACTAGGAATCAGTTAGTTTCAAAGTGATTTTCATTATACTGGCAAGAATCTGAAATGGTAAGCAGAATGCAAAGAATCGTTTGTTCCAAGATAATTCGCTCTTAACACATGATTTGTGTCTATTAGTTTAGTCATTTACTCATTCATTTATTTGTTTATTTATTAATTAAGGGGACTGTAGTTAAAAGCATACTTATATAAATAATCGTGCCTAAAGGTATTACCTATATAGCACGACCTGCAGAGGGGAATTTGTATCTCAGTAATACCATTGCTTAGGCAATCGGAGGGGAAGTCGATAATACCAAAAAGCAAATTGTATAAATGTCTCTTCGAAAAATACCCCAAACGCCTACCTTAGGAACGCAGGTCCGTTCTATGTAGTTTGATGTATATATTTTTTTCTATATTCCATACTCCAAAGTGCAATAAATATCAAACCGGTAGTCACCTATAGATATAAAATTTAAGAAAACAGAGTCAAGCAGACCTAGTCCAACTACTATTAAGTCATCCTAAAGCATCTACGGGTTCAAAAAAACCAACTACGGGAGGACACGGACCACAAGATTAACAAACCACACGTATCCACCCAAACGGTGCCGCGCCCCATATCAAGACGACATTGGGCAAGCAAAGCCACACAAGTGCATGCCCCAAACTGTTGTACATATGAAATGTTAGCTATTGTGCGAGGTTATCGTGCATAGTGTGTTCTCTCTCTCCATGACCTGACATCACTTGGTGTCACCATGGAACGTTCGTTGGGTATTTACATGACGTCAGTGTAACTGTCAGTTAGATGACAGCTGACTCCCCATGGTGACTGTTGGTGTTATTTCCGCTCCCTGTGGGCCCTTATGTTAGAGAATAAAATACTAATGACAACACTTCTGTGTTTGTCTATTCTGTCACACTACAATTGGTGACGAGGACTGCGGAACAGTGAAGGGCCTGCGGGTGATTTAAATAAGGAAATACCTAAACGAAGCGGGTTTGATTTAAGAAGCCTGCAATCTTTGAATAAAAAAAAAAATGAGGAAAGATGGAAAACTTTTCGAAGTAAGTAAATCGTGCTGAGTATGTCAGTGCCGTCTGGAAAGGGAGCAACGCTGCTTATGAAATAGATGCGATCGTTACGCTAAGGAGTCGGCTGTATTTAAAGAAAGTGCAGCGAATGCTACTATTATAATCTAATCTGTTGTGTGCGCTAGAAGTAAACTTGGCGGCGTAAATTGTTTTGAAAATAATGCGCTGTGGCAAATGTTTTTGCAAGTGAAACCGGCTATTTGTATAAACTTACTTTTGGCGCGCATTCCAGTCAGTATCAGTCATCAGCTGAAGGCAGAAAATCACCTCAGCTGTGTCGCGTGAAGCATGCTGGGATAAATGTTCTGGCAATTGATTGGATTGTGGCAAAATACGTCACCGTGCGTAAGCAGCGTGCGGCCATTTTGTGGAAATTGACTTTGCATCTGTGTAAACACTGAACGAGCGCACTAATGCTGCAGAGGAAATTGTGTTGAGTAACGAGTTGATATCTGAGTAACAGATTATAAGAGGATATCCAAGTAAGTCCTGAATGCAGTACACAGTAGAGCTGTATATGAAAATTGAGGAAGGAAAATAAGAAAAGAGATAGATATATCTTGAGCAAGTGTTTTATAACAAAACTTTTTGAACCAACTAAACTTAAAGTCTGATTCTGGGAAATTAACAGTAAACATTAGGAAAACATGGCTGAAAGCAACAATATATGTGCTCCTCCTCGTTTCTTAGATGAGCCTGGAAAACCCACTATGAAGTGGAAGAAATGGAAAAGAGCTTTTGAGAATTACATAATATCCATAGATGGAAAAGCATTTGATGCTGAAAGAAAGTGTTCATTGTTATTTGGCTTATTGGGAAAGGCAGGAAAGACGTTTTTGACAGCCTGCCCGAATATGAAAGTCCACCTGGAACATTTATACCTTTGAATGAGTATGAGGAAGCCTTGAAAAGGCTGGAAAGACAATTCGATGAGGAAAACAACATTATGGTCGCAAGGCATAAGTTTGCCCTAAGGAGACAACAAGAGGGGGAAACAGTTGATGAATATATTGCTTGTTTAAGAATTCTAGCTGTAGAATGTGAATATGAAGAAATGACAGATGTGTATATAAGAGATCAAATAGTTTTCTATTGTTACTCGAAAAAAGTACAGGAGAGGTTGCTGGCATGCAAAAGGCCAACATTGCAAGAAGTCCTGGATATAGCTAGGGGAATAGAGAGATCGCTAGTATCTACTAAAGAATTGTCGCATGCAGGAAATAACACTAATGCATTTTATTTACAGGACAAAAGGAAGGGTGATGGTAAATCATATGAGAAAAATGTGGGGGAAAGGAGAGTAGGAGGTAAGCAATTAAGTTGTTTCAGGTGTGGTTCAAATGAACACTTAGCTGATTACAAGAATTGTCCTGCAGTAGGTAAGAAATGTGTCAAATGTAAGAAATATGGTCATTATTCTACTTTATGTAAAACTAAAAGAATGAGTAGTAACATGAGCATAAACACTGTAGGAAATTTTGATGAAGAAATGTGTGCAAATATTGTTCTATATGTTGAGATTGAGGATGGTAAAATTAAAGGTCCTATTGGGGATGTAAAGATTGGGGATGTTGAACTTAAATTCACTGCAGATTCAGGGGCACCCATAACAACCATCTCAGATGTTCTTTTTGATGAAAAATGGCAAAATGTAACGCTTATAGAATCAGATCTCAACCCTAAAGCCTTTGGCGAGAAGGATATAAATATGTTAGGTTATTTCAATGACACTGTCACCTTCAGGGGAAGAGTTATCGAAACTAAAATTTAGGTGGCAGAAAAAGGAAGGATATTAGTGGGATGGAGAGATCTTGCACAACTGGGTGTTATTTTGGTGCCTGGAGCGAGAGACCCGATTATCTTGAGAGAGGAATGGGTAAATAGTGTGAGCATAGAGGATAAGAAAGTAGATTTAACAGCCACCCTTGACAAACATAAGGAAGTGTTCAAAAATGAAATTGGGTGTGTTAAAGGTTTTAACCATGATATTAAATTGAAAGACGGGGCCATACCATGTAAGCATAAAGTAAGAACTGTGCCTTTGTCTATAAAAAAAGAGTTGAAGGAGGTCCTTGAAAAGTTGATGAAAGAAGGAGTGATTGAGGAAGCAGATGAATCTGAATAGATTTCAGCAATTGTTGTTTCTAAGAAAAAGAAGACTGGGGACATCAGGTTGTGTGTGGACCTGAGGTCATTAAACAGAAACATAATTGTTAACTGCCATCCACTACCTAAAATACAAGATATACTTCAATCAGTCTCAGGTTCAAAGTATTTCTCATTAATTGATTTGAGAGCTGCATATCATCAGGTTTGTTTATCTGAAAGATCTAAAAAACTAACCACTTTCATAACGCCATATGGAGCATTCAGATATGTAAGACTACCTTTTGGTTTGGCATCCTCTTCGGGTGTCTTTCAAAAACTTATGGACATTCTGTTTGGGGGAATGAAAGGGGTTGAAGCCTTTCAAGATGACATTCTTTTGCATTCAGAGACAGAACAAGACCATTTAAAGTTAATTGATGAAGTATTAGGTGTTATCAGTAAGAAAGGCATGACTGTCTCAAAGGACAAATGCAGATTCATGACAAACAAAATTGAATATCTGGGGCACGTCTTAACAGCGGATGGTATCTTGCCAAAAGATGATCTTGTACAAGCCATAAGGGAGGCTCCAGAACCAAAAGATAAGGAGACTCTTAAGTCATTTCTTGGCCTCAGTGAATATTATGCAATGTTCATGCAAAAGTATGCGGAAAAAGTGGAACCCCTCAGAAGACTTTTGAGAAAAAATGTGGTGTTTAAATGGTCAATTGAACAGGAACAAGCCTTCAAAGTTGTTAAAGAGGAAATAGCAAATGCGCCTGCATTGAAACCATATGATCCGCATTTGGAAAACATAGTGACTGTGGATGCCAGCAATGAAGGTATTGGCGCTGTGTTCTGTCAGAAGCAGGGGAATGAAGAAAATACCATAGCTTTCATTTCTAGGAGACTAAGTGAGTCTGAAATCAATTACAGTACTATTGAACGTGAATCTTTAGCATGTGTGTGGGCTGTTCACAAACTTAAGGATTATTTGTGGGGGGGAAAAGGTTCACGTTGGTAACCGATCATAAGCCATTAGTATACATGTTGGATGGTCAAGGTCGAGGCAACGGAAATGCTAGCTCTAGACTGCTAAGGTTGATGTCAAAGCTTCAAGAATTTAATTTCAAAATAGAGCACATAAAAGGTGGAAAAAACAGTAGAGCTGACTGCTTATCACGATTGCCTATACAAAATCAAAATGATGTAGCTCAGGATGACACAGAGTGTGTGGTGGCTCTGATTGATGCCACAATCATTTGTGAAGGATCTATTACTGGAAAGGAGTGGCAGGAGGCGATGACAAAGGATGCTGTTCTAACTAAAGTAACCTCTTATGTGCAGTCTAAGTGGCCACCCCTAAGGAATCTGCCAAATGAACTAAGAAATTTCCAGCAAGTGAGTGATGAATTGTCCATGGAAAGTGGTTTTCTAAAAAGGGGCGAAGTCTTTGTGCCACCATATGATCTCAGACAAAAAATTGTAAAGCTGGCACACAGTGGACATCCAGGTATCACTGCCACAAGAAACATTCTAAGGATGCACTATTGGTGGCCTGGCATGGACAGTGAAATAAAGAACTATGTAGATCAATGTGAGCAATGTTTAAAATCTGATAAGCATTGGAGAGTTGAAAAGAATGAATTGCAAAGCGTCGAAATCCCGGATGGACCATGGGCAAAAATCGCTATTGACTTTGCTGGTCCATTCAATTTATTGCCAATTGAAAGTAAATACTTAATAGTATTGACTGACTACTATTCTAAATGGGTATGTTACAAGTTTGTGGATATGGTTACAACAGAAGTTGTCATAACATTTCTGAGAAAAGTGTTTGACAAGGACGGGCAACCAAAGGTTCTAGTGTCTGACAATGGATCGCAATTGGTTTCTCGAATGATGGTCGAGTTTTTGGAGAATTCTGGAATTGCACAGGAAAAAACTCCATTGTACAGTCCAAAGAGCAACGGCCACGTAGAGAGACTGAACAGGTTCTTTAAAGAAGGAATACAAATGGCAATTGCGAATAAAATAGATGTGAAGGAATTCATTAGGGTAAAGATAAATGCGTACAACAATACACCAAAAGAGGCCACTAAACATACTCCATTTTTCTTGATGAGAGGAAGAACATGTAACAATGTCATGACACCAAAAATTGGGGGATGGAGTGGTACTGTCACTATATCTCAAGAAATAAGTGACGAAGAGCTCAAGGTGAAAGAGAGTATTGAAAAGAGACAGAAGACAGCCAAGACATATTCTGATATGGTAAACAGGGCGAAAGACAAATGTGTGACTCCAGGGGATTGGGTTTTGATGAAGAAGCCTGGTTTGGTAAGTAAGGGAGAATCTAAGTTTAGTAAACCCATGAGGGTTGGTAAAGCTTCAAATGGTGCTGTATTCATAGAAGGTGAAGGATGGCGTAGTAAAGGCGATGTGGTGAGACTGAAGCAAGGACAAGAAAAGATAATTATGAAAAACATGGAAAAAGGAGAAGAGAACCTTGATGATAGTGTGCTTGAATGGGAAGACATATCTAGAAATCAACACCCATTACTTGCTGATGACAACCTTAGACATTCTTCGCAGCTAGTAGGAAGTTCAAGGAGTTCTTTTGTGATAAAAGGTGACACTGTTCTAGCCCAAGAAGACCCTGTAGTGTGTTCCAGCAATGAAGAAATTGTTTCCAATGCTGTACGCGTGGGAGAGTCTATCTCTAACGCAGAAAGGGGAATGTCTTCTAGAGGGGGGAGAGCCATCAATTTACCTAAAAGGTTCAAAGATTATGTGATGGTGTAGAATGAATGTTTTGTTCTCCTTTGGGAAAAAAGGGAGATGTTGTACATATGAAATGTTAGCTATTGTGCGAGGTTATCGTGCATAGTATGTTCTCTCTCTCCATGACCTGACATCACTTGGTGTCACCATGGAACGTTTGTTGGGTATTTACATGACGTCAGTGTAACTGTCAGTTAGATGACAGCTGACTCCCCATGGTGACTGTTGGTGTTATTTCCGCTCCCTGTGGGCCCTTATGTTAGAGAATAAAATACTAATGACAACACTTCTGTGTTTGTCTATTCTGTCACACTACACAAACTCAAGTCGAGCCATAGTTCACGAATCCGAGTCTACCTGAAATGTTGATCTCAATGCACCAACACTGCGGCGTTCCGCCATTTCAAAAAGCCGCCAACTCGACTACCCTAAAGGCACGCCTATAACAGGTGGAGAGCTAATGATGCCGCTAGTCACGTGTTTGATTCCGTGACAGAACCACTATATCTGTATATCTACGTATTTCGTAAAAGGCACGGCCATTTTAACGCTGTCATCCTGCCTTGAAGTGGTATAGGAAATATATGTATGGGCACCAGATTTCTTGCATATTTACACAGGTCTTTGATACTGTCACAATAAAATGCAACCTCTAAAAAATACTATTTAAATGCATCGAATTTTTCGAAATGTATTTGTTTGTAATATTTTAAAAATTCGTCTTTGAGTACAGTCCCCATATATTCTGTTAAGTTAAACGGTCGAATTGTTCACTTTGTGGCATATTGGCCCTCAAGATAAATCAGAGTTTTTTGAAAACTTTTTTAAACAAAATTGACACAATGTGGTCAGTCGATATGCATGCATGCTGCAAGATATATCTGAAGCATTCCTTTCCATATTTTTATGAACATGACAGATGTTGTATGACATGTACAGGGAAAAGGGGACGTGTCATAAACACTGCTAGAGCTATAGGTGAACATTAATAAATTTCTCAATAAGATTTTAGAAAATCATGACCATTGCTGTGATCTATTCATATATATCATGAATGGACAGGGATAGGCCCTCGGTATCTCATAATGCTGGCAGGGGAGAAGTCAGTTTGCTAGGACTCCCCGCCAGCTGTCAGTAAGGTTACCAGATATAGCGAAATGAGTGTTAGAGAAGGGCACAAGGCTACTGTAGGTGGTAGTGCATTTCATCCTCCGTGTTGTGTCCTTTCTCAAGACACCTAAGACGGCAAATCCAGGAGGCCTCCCTCTTGCGCAAAGTGAGTTCGCGTTTGCCCCCTCGGGGATGTGGTCAATACCATGAAACCATATGTTTCTAGTGTCTTGGTGATGCTCTCGCATATGGTACGCCATTGAATATTTGAGGTCATAGTTCTTAAGTGCCCGAACATGTTCCTGGATTCTTAACTTCAATGGTCGTACTGTACTGCCCGCATAGATCTTATTGCATTCGCACCCAATTATGTAGACCACATGGCTCGTGTTACAATTGATGTAGTGTCTTATTTCGGCAGGGTGTTGTGTTTTCATACATGATAGGTACTTTGAAAACACATGTAACCAATGCAATGTGTACATTTACATTTCTTGATTATACTCTGTGGGGGGTGAGCAATGGATGTGTTTTGGAGACTGATTTTTATGTATGTGCGAATGAATGAGTATGATTTTTTCTGAGAGAATGAGTGGGTTTTAGTATGAGTGTTGCGCCTGGGTTTTTCTATTATTGGATGATATATTATTGAATATTTATCAAGTGTATGTATTATGATTTTTGCTAGCTTGAGATTTGTTACAATAAATTTGATACAATTGTTTAAAAAATATATGGTTTAAGTGTGTTAGTACCTTATAACATAGTTGGCCTTTTTTGCATTTAGCACACTGTACTGTTTATTTTTTGGGGGTGCAACATTGCTGTTTTGGTATTATATCCATCACGAATAGCATTTTTTCATAATACTTTTTCAGGCAATGGGGTTCTTTCTAGTTGATTACGTACTTTATCTTGTTTGTCGCAAAAGGAGTTTGAGTGGCTTCTTAAACAGGCAATTAGGGTGAAGACTCACAGAAACATGTTTCATGTCCATGTGGCCACCTTTTACAGCCATATAAGCCACATAAATCTGCTTTGCACTTAGTAGTACTCATATGGTATGTCGTTAATTCTGGGATAAGACAAGATCTAGATAGGTGAATGAACACCTTTTATTGTACCTAAGATGCAAAGGTGTTTGTATTTGGCAATGAATGTTATTTTTAATTCAATTTGATGACACAAAAATAGCTTCAATACATAGGTATTTGTAGGAGGTTCAATACTTATGTTAGGAGATTTTGATTGTAGTATTACAGATATCTCAGCTATTAGTTCTGGGGCAGTGGTAGGTGATGCTAATGCAAAGTCTGCTTTCTGTCTGGTCAAGGTATTGCTGCACTCAATGGAGTTTTGATTGAAGCTTTCTCTGCAGAAATGTTTTCCTACTGCCAATGCTATGCACTATCATTTAGAACACCACTTCATGAGTGGGTATACATCTGAGAGTGCTAGCTATTCCAATGCATCCTACAGCCCCTGATGTGGTACTTCTCAAGGTAGACCTTTTCACCCTGACACTGCACTGCAATAACCTCCTTTACGATGCAGAGCAGAAGCTCGTTTGGACCCTTAAAATGTGCTGCCAGCAGTGGTGAGGAGGGTAAGGGGTTCAGGGAGAATGTAGTGCAAGTTTATTGGTATCAGTGGCTTTTGCTGCCAGCAGTGTTGAAGAGGGTATGCGGTTCTGGGAGGATGTTGTGCCAGTTTATTGGTATCAGTGGCACAATGTTTTGTGTGTACATTTATGCTATGTTGCCATGACACATGGCACATATAGCAGTGGTGAGCTTACAATACATGTCTATACATTTGTATATGCGTCTATGCACATTTCTAGTCCTATCTTTATGTTAGGCCTTTCCCTGTATTTCTGTTTCAAACTCTGGTCACCTGATGCTGAAATCCTCTCCCTCCTCATGCTCACCATGCTATAGAGCAGTTTCACAGTAGTGGGCCTTCGCTTTGTGGTCACTTCAATGTCTATGGGTAGGCGTGTCACTTTCCAGTTGTGACGTCTGAGATGGTTTTGATCTTGCAGGTAATCGAGTAGGTGGAATAGTGGTATGATGTGCACTATCACCTTCATGGCTGCACAGGATGTGTGAAACTGTGTTTTGGTCTCATAAGCCTCCCATTCGGCAGGCTCCGATGAGATGGTTGGACCACCACAGAAATACATATCATAATTGTGCTGGCGGTTCGGGTGAAGGACAGTGCCTCGAATAGCTCTGTTGGTCCTTTCTGAGACCTGGATGGTTGGGATTTTCTGTTAGAGTCGGAAGAGCTGCAGCAGATGGAAAGCAATGTATTCGAATACTTCATGATCCGGCGGTCGGAGCGAACGCTTCATACGAGACCTTCGACGGACCGATCGGCTTCGATAGCACAGCGGAAGCCGGTCAGCCAGACATCGTAATGAGCCCCAAAGTAGTCAATTCAAATAGAGCAATTGAATGGAGTTCAGCTGACTTTTACTGCTGTAGATTTAGGATCAAAACTGCTTTCAAAATTAGCTACAATGGAACCTTTTTTTTTTTTAGAAAAATCTTATACCTGAGAATGATAGTGATACTTGCTGCAGGACGCTGATTTTACTAGTGTCATGAGACTTTGAATTAAATGTTGTTCACTCAACATCCGGCAAGGTTTCAGGTGAACAAACTCATACACTAAATAAAAACATAGACTGTTTATTTATCTTTTCAGAGACACATAGTCAAAATTACAATGTTAGCTTAAAGTAAAGTACACCTTGTTCCAGGGCAGAAAAAAGAATTTGATTTGGTCAGGTAAAAGATATCAGACATTGAAAATGGGACATTTTAAACATTGTGTGATGTCCTTCCTTAAAAAAGCATTTTAAAAATGCAATGTTTTTTTCAATGGCAAAGTGACTGTAAACCTACACCTTTGCTCTTAGTCAAAAGTCTTTGATTTAGAAGTACGTTTAGTCAAAACCAGCCATGGGCTTGTAAGTGTGGAAAGATAACTTTGAAAGTGAATGGCTGTGCTCTAATTTGCCTAATGCTTTAGTTGAAAAATGGATGCACATTAATGACTAGCTTCCATTTAGCAATTTGGTGACATCACTTCTCTACAGTATAGAATTGTATTCTTACTTTTACCTTCAAAGGTACTGTACTTTTTTGCTTTTTGACCCTTTGTGTGCATTTGCTTGGGAGCTTGAGGTGCTTGGTCACTCCCTATATTTTGAACTGTGCTACTTGCTGTACTCGAGCATGGGCAAAAAGAAGGGATCTCCTAATGCCACTATCACACTGCTACCACCTCGTACTCACTCTACCATTGATAAATATTTAACCCGGCTGTGGCTATGGTCACTAAAGAAATAAGGCTGGTAGAGCGACGCCTCTGTCTTACACCTGAGGAGCTTGCCCTACCGGTACCTCTTCAACACCCTAATGCTCAAAGTCCATCTGAACTCGCACAGATTGAGTACGCCTAGTTCGGCTTCAGGCCTGTATGCTGGCTTACTTGGGGATGCCTTAACAGAGAAGAGAGGGAAAGGGCTATGTCCTAACAATATTATGGCCTGCACGGGGGTTGTGCCTACAGCAAAAGGAAAGGGAGCAAAGTCCATTGCCATTGAGCGTGGTTCTACTGGCATGGTGGTTAGCAATCCACACTGTGTACCTGATCTGAAGAGTAGCCCAAACCCTAAGCGCAGAAGGAAATACGTTAAAATGACAAAATATAGACATCCTGCTGCAAAAGTGAAAATGGCCCCGCCGAAATAGGCCTTGTAATGATGAGGAGGTACTTGTGCCAGTATCTGTTGCTACTGAGAACACTTGGGCCCAGCTTAGTTGTCACATAGATGAGAAATTGGATGTGAAACTGTGCCCCATTATTGATCGCCTGGTCCAATTGGAAGCCAAAATAGCAATGCGACCAGCCTTAAGGGCATTCACTTGTTCTCAGGAGATTCAGAGCACCCTTATCCCCCCTATAAATTATTTTTCCAATCAAAGGGATGGAGGGGCAGCTGATAACCAAGTCCCTGATTTTGATATTGGCCCAGCTCCTACCAGAACATCCAGGATCAACGAAGCACACCCCACTAGGGATAATCAAGCTGTGCAGCCACTTGTAATATGTGATTCCAGTACGTACATGCTTCTTGTGATTGACTTACCTCCCGCCTCTGCTCCCTACGTTTTTGTTCTGGCGAACGTTCCCATACTCACAGTTGGCAACCTGGAAAATATAAGGTGCTATTATGAACAAAACTATTCACTGGTCATGGGGACATATCTATAGAGATCTTGTTGGCAAAATGCGTGGGAGGGGTTGGCAGGTTGGGAAAAGGGTACAAGGAGGATGATATAGTGGTTAACTTTTGTAACCCTATGGTTGTAATGGAGATCCTGAGACAAGCTAGCGTTGGACTGGTTTAAACCAGCTCTGTTAAGATTTTGCCACTTGGTTATTTCAATAGGCACTTTTCCACATTACACCGTAAGATCGATGGGTTAGCTGCCACAAAGAGCGTTCCTCCTAGGCTTCCCTCAGTACCCTCACAACTGATTGTACCTCTTAATAACAGATTCACAGTCTTGGGTGGGCTGGAGGACAATGATTGATGGTCAAGCGAGGAGTGCGAGGAGTGCGAGGAGTGCGAATGTCCAGGCTGCTCGGCTGAGGGTGGTGTATCTCATAGGCCTATTCCTGCTGTACAATTGATTACCAAGGCAGCCCGGACTAATCTCCTAAAAGGTCCAGAAGCTATTGTTCCAATAGTAGAAAGTGGTTTAGATCATGCTTATATTACATTTCTAATCTGGAATGTGGCAGGAGTAGTTTCCAAAATTTTGAACGAAGACTGGCAAATTTTTATCTTGAAGTATGATAGTCTTTATGCAGGAACCATGGGTTAAGAAAGAGACAGCTTTTGATGGTTTTACTTGTTTTAGTTTGCCAGCGACATAATCTCCAGCGGGAAGAGCCGAAGGGGGGTTGACAGCCTGGTTTAAAGTAAATATTGCTGTTCTATCTCTCTCCTTTTCTTTGACCGTGGGGAGGTGCATGTCTTCTGCCTTAGCTGGAATAATATAGCTAAGATCAATTTTGGTGAATTCTTATAACAATAATTTCTCTAGCAAAGACAATTGTAATTTTCAGGGCATCTTTACGATAATTGAAATGCTTGGTCAGAACGTCCCCTCAATCTGTTGGTGGCAGGGGATTTTAATGCCAAATTAGGGGTTTTACCACCTCTATTTCCAACTATTCTTGATCTCTTTATTTGTGATGCAGTTTGCAATATGATGGACACTAGGGGGCCGGTCCTATTTCCCTTACTGGCTGAACGGGCCAGGCAATATGATCGCTAACGCCTCTGGCTGCAACATTCCAATGTTTATACGGAGGGTGGCAGGGAGCACCATCGATTATATCTTAACTTCCAGGAGCATGTCCACAATTACTAACAACAGTGAGGTCATGACCCAGATTTACAGCATCTACAGCGACCATAATTCGATCACTGCGCAAATATTGACCCCATTCATGAATAATAAGGCTAAGCTACTTCTGCCCCAGGTCTTAAACACAAAGGATGCAGGGTGCAAATTGGTCTGGCGTACTGAGAACTTGAAGCACATCATGGCCCAGGTAGTTTGTCACAGCATTGATGAATAGTTGCAACATTGCAAGTTGCAACCCAGCCATTATCCTAAAGAGAAGCTGTCTTGATCTAATGCACAGGCATGTCACCATATTAAATCATGGTTTGATAAAGAATGTAGATCAGCTAATGTTTCCCTACGTAGGGCCTTCAAGCAATCCCCCAGAGATCAGAGCGTCATTACAGCTAGCAGGAAAATCTATCAGCAAGCAGTAAAGATAAGGAAAAAGCCCATAAAGTAGGAGAAATGGGAATCCATTGTTAGTGCTTGCCAACTAATAGACCCTCAGGCCTTTTGGAAAGCTGTGCTATCCATTTTATCTCCTCCGTCACAGCAATATAAAGTAACAGTTCAAATTCTGGGGGAGGCTTGGCTGGTGCATATCTCTGCGATATACTCATGTACTCCCCTGATGGTGGGGATGATGATGTACTACAGCCACTGGTCCCACTGGGTTTAAACCTGGAACTTAGTGAGGAAGAGGTTTTGAACGTGATTATTGATAGTATGTGTAAGAAGGCTCCAAGACCGGATAGTGCCCCCCTTGATCTATTTAGGGAGGACTCAGGGTTCTGGAATCCTGTCCTTACTTCTATATTTAACTCTGTTTCTAGCATGGCCATGCCCAGGTCTTGGCGTTCATCTATTATAGTCCCTATCTTTTAAAAAGGTAATGTGCACAATGTTAAATGTTATCACCAAATATCCCTCCTATACTCCACAGTCAAAATTATTGGGCGGGTAGTCCTGGATCATTTACTCGACTGGACTAATAAAAATAGAATACTTGCCTCAAGTCAGTATGGTTCAGAAAGGGGCTTGGGACCATTGAGCAGTGCATCAACCTTTACTTAATTGTGGCCAAATAGAAGTATGCTAAAGGAGTCTCTACCCACCTAGCATTTATGGACCTGTCGAGTGCCTTTGACTACGTATCTAGAACAAAGCTGTGGTCCATTTTAGAGAATATGGGCGTCATCAAGGGGATGGTTATATTTTTAAGCCTTCTTCATCATGTCCCCACAGCAACAGTTGGGTATGGTAGTGCCGGTGAATGCACAGAATCGTTCAGTATTAAGCGAGGGGTGTGCCAAGGATGCGTGCTTACCCCAATTCGTTTTCTCCTCTACACGAATGATCTGGAACAAGCTGTGGTATCTGTTGGGGCAGATGTACCGTGCATGAAGAAAAAGCCTGTTCCAGTACTTATATATGCTGATAAAGCAGTGCTCCTGGCAAGGACAGTTTCAAGAGGCTTATTTTTAGTTATGTAAGTTTCATGAAAGAGCTGGGCTTAGAGACTAATCTTAAGAAAACCTTTACTATGGTTTGTGGACCCAGAAATACGAGAACAGGCACCCTCAATATTACTGGCAAAACATTAGATGGGGTCAGTTTCTTCCCTTACCTGGTATTGGACTTTGATGAGGGCTGTACATGGTCTACCTGTACTAAAAATCTGTTGGTACTACTTCCTCGCTTGCCAAGTCCATCGGTAAAAAAACCATTGTGCTGATATTAGAGATCTATAAATGGAAATGCTTGCCAATTTTGACATATGGAATGGAAATTTGGAGACATAGGGATGCCCTTGCAATGCAGACGGAAGGGAATAGAATCTGTAGCAGGTTACTAGGTGTCCCTCCCTCTACCACCCATTTTTCATTGTATTTGGAGTTAGGCTTTGGATATGTTCAATACACTATAAATGCCGCATCCTTTGATCTTTCGTGTTCTATTTGGCATAAGAAAGAAGCTGAACTTAATCAGGCAAACATTAGAGATTGTTTATCTCGTGAGCATGGTTCAGCCATCCCATGGTTAAAGTATATCAAAGAGAGTTTCTTGGTGCTGGGATGTGCCCACCTGTTTAAGCACCCTGGGACAATTGTGAAGAAAGACAGGAACTGGGTTTAGGACTGTTTTTTTATAGCATAAACAAGCTAACAGGGAACTACCGGAAGTGGCTAAACCAGCAGTCTGAGATTATTGCATCATTAAAATGTTGTCAACTACTGTCCAATACTTATTATACATGATTAATGTGTATGAGAGAAAACTGGTGGCAAGGTACAGGTTAGGCTCCTTCTGTTGGCTAATTTTTTTGCCCCTTGGCCAGTATTCTTCGGATTCCATTTGTATTTGTCCATGTGATGAGCATTCAAGCCAAACCATTTTACACTTTGTCTTCTTTTGTCAATTTTACTTGCCGTACACAAGGACATTTTTATTACCCCTATTAAGTAGACATAATTTTTCTAAGTGTAAAGCCGCACTATTTTTCCTGCTTCAACTCAATGACCACTCTGTATGCCATGCATTTGCTAGCTTCTTGAAGTTAATTTTAGCCAAAATAAGGAGCATGTTGTTTTGATGAAATAGTTTTTATTTTCCACTTTATAAAGTGTCATGGGTCCTGTATTGTAAAGGGTAAGTTTGTCCCTGGCATCTTACTTTTTATCCATCTTGTTGTCTTTTTTTTAGCTTTGACGTCCTTGGATTCAAAATGTATGCACTGTCCTTGTAAAATTGTAAATTATTCTATCATTTTTTGCCTTTTTAACATTTGTGTTTTATATTGCATGATTCTTTCTTATTATATGTATCTTTTATGATCTGCCTTCGGGAGATCGAATAAAGACGAATGCAAATAAGTGAATAAGCATAGCACATTTTGTGACTTCATGGTAGTGCTCTTAGGTATCAAACTCAACATCTTATGCAGTAGAATGCCACTTAAATAAATGAACAGGGATAAAGGAGTTGATACACCCACAAAATGTTGATAAATGTAAGGGAATAGTTCTATGAAATAATATTTGGCTCAGATTTCCTCCTTTTCCACACAACAAAGTACAGCATCCAGATTTGCTGTACTGCAATCCACAAGGTGTAAAACACAGCACAGCACAACATCTGTATTGGGTATGTGGGATACAATATACAAATAATTTAAAATAGGCATTATATTTTTTTATAAGTTATATGCTAACCTCGGTTCTGATATGGGTATTTGAACAGCACATTCATATCTTATGTATTGGAAGTGGATTATTGTGATGCGGTTGTGAGATCTCACCATGTAATGTTTTTTATCAGCTCCAGTTACGTTTTATTAAGAAAATCCTTAGCTCAGTCCTAGGTAGCTGTATCACAGAGCAGTCAAGCTTATAGATATAGAAATAACCAAATAACAGGTCCGTAAGAAATCCAACACAAGAAAAATACAACAACAATTTATAAAAACAGATTGTATTTTTAGCTTTAAATAGACACTAAAACAACAAAAATCTATTGAGGGGAACCAGAGATATTACTTTTCAATGGTAAATAACATACTTTTATTTTATTCCTGTAGATGCAGAAGGGTACCCTCGACAGGAGCACAGTAAGGGTGCGAGAGCCAATTATCCCCAGGGAGATCCTCGGTGGGATCCTGGAGGAGTGACGGCACCCCGTTAGTCCTTCGGGCGGTTGTGGACCTGAGCAACCGGGGGTTGCCTGCAATGCTCAGCCCCCGTAGGGGGAGGGACGTAAGGGGTGGACGAGAGGTCCGCCGGGGGGAGGGGACAGCCCTTCCCCCAACATTGACAACACCCCCGCGGTTACTACCACAGGGTTTTATGGCTCATCAGGTGGGCAGGTCGCGAGGGGTGGCCTGACCCTGGATCATCCGTAAGTTAACCCAATGTGTTTGATAAGTTTCTTTGCTATTTTTAAAACTAATTTAATGTACTAATAGTGGTGTTTATTCTTTCTGAGGGCAGAGAGGCAAGTGAAATTACGTAATTATTACTGCAGCCCTGTACTGTCAAAATGTTTCTTCATAGTTACTAGTAAGTTGTAGTAAGTACTACTTTTCAGTAACCTAACCATCCATTTAGCAAACAACTTCATGCATGCAGTAGTGCACTTCCTTTAAGTCCCTTAAAAGATTTATGGATATCTTCGAATCCAAAGATTTGTTTTTCTTCATTTGTTGTTTACCCATGCTGTGTTTTTTTCCCTCTCTCCATAAAACTTTCCCAAAAAACCCCATTCCCATCCAATTTTCAAACCCTAACCCTCTTCCCCCGGGCTGTGTGGTTTTTCATTGAGGTGTGACTAAATGACAACAATAAATTCCACACACTTGCTGGGCAGGATAAGGTCAAAGCAACAGAAAAATCATTCTGATCAGAATTTCATTGCGCCATCGTGGATTGATCATCAACAACTTCCTCCTCCTACACGTGACGATTCGAATGCTTAATGCTTACGTTGCTGTGTCCTTTGCCTTAATACTATTTCTTATAGTAGCCATACTCCATGTGACGCAACTAGTACTTATCTTTTGAATACTTTAGCACTGCTTAGGCTACAATTTATGGCACTGTTCTCTACCGTACTATCTATCGCATTGTTTCTAATGCTACGCTCAGGCCACTCCATGTTTCATTTCCTTTTTTTTCATATGCTGTTACTGCCAGTGTGTAACACTACTACTACCAGCACAACGATGATATTTCAACCATCCAGGATTCAATTCAACACCCAACCTTAACCGCCATTTGCCATGCAGCCAGCTCTGTGCCTAGCCCTATTCTCAAACACGAATCACAGGTAAGATAAGCAGTTAGTAGGGCAATTGAATTCACTAACTCTGTTAGTGGCACTTTTGTAAATTTTTGGACATTTAGATAATTCATGCTGGTAAGTTTGAAGAAAGCAAATGTACTATGTTTAAGTATGTAAAATAAATGAATATATTTCCCCTAACAAAAATAAACTAACCCAACTCACCCCTCTCCCTAACCACAACCAATGTCCAAATGTCTTTCAAGTCCCTTTTCCCAACGCCCAATTCCCACCCCCCCAACAGTCTTTAAAAAACGGGCAAGGGAAAGTCACTTCCTCCGGCGGTGTCCTGTGGACAGGTGGTCCCGCAGCTCTTTGCAGAGGTCCCGGAGCTGGCGCTGTTGCTTCTCTACCAATCGCTCCAGGTAGTCCACTCTCTTTCGAAGGCGGCGCAGACGTGCCATCCAGGCTCTGGGGGGGCAGCTGTTGTTTTTGCTGCTGTGCGGCGGTGGCGGGAGGCTGTCGGGCCACTGCGCCGTTTCGATGGAGGCTGCTGGCTGGTGGACCCGGGGGCACTTGAGGAGGATGCAGTAGTTGCCGTCTCCTCTTCTCCCGAGCCCACAACCGCCGATATTCAGCGCAAATGGCCTCCATCTTACGGGCCCTGGCCCGGACAGCCATCTCCTTCCGGGTGAGCTTTTTTGGTTGCGGAGCATCTATATGAAGAAAGAAAGAAAAATACTGTAGCCAATAGTCTTTAACATGAAGTCAAAATAATTCAACAGAAAGTTGTCTCCCAGTAACACTAGCAACTTGCAAGCACAGTATAACATTTTGGCATGTATCTTTCCGCCATCTTTGTAGGCCTGTGACATTAGTGGGAGTTTCAGGAATTCTACTAGCAGCACTGTATGGACTCACTACTACACAGTCAGAGAGACAGAGACTACACCAGTCTTCTTCTTTTTTTCTGTTGTTTTGCAAAAGAAATTACTTGTACGTGAACTTGTGGTAGCCGGCATAATGCCAGCTCACTCAGCTTGCACCCAAGAAAAACAGACACAAGCCATGATGACGCAGACTCGCATTACTTTAAGCAGTACATGAAGCTCTTATTTTTCTATAGGGGTGGCACTGGCCATACTCGGTTGCATCAATGGCTACTGCTCAATGTAATTTATATTTCGCATTGCCCCCCCCGGGCCTTGACTACTAAAAAAGGAAAATGAAGATTATTCATTTCTGATCATATATCCTGCCGATCACATGATTTTTGCTTATATGATGGATGAATTTAGGTGCTTTGTTCTGATAGATTGAGTGAACAACAGCAATAGTCCACCCATGACACAGCTGAAAGAAAATTATTAACATAGGGAGTGAGTGTGGTACCCATAATTGCCGGAGGAAGGGACTTGACTTGATATAATATCAACTATACAATACATACACAATATATGCTGTGCTTGCAAAGTAAACTACTGTACTGTTAGTCAAGGGAGTATTTGAATTTTCTGAACAATCACAACTTCTAATATTTAGATTTCCTCAGCTTTGCTACTCTGGCACGGACATGCTATTCAAAGTAACACTGTTCATCCACTGAGCGTGTGCTCTACTACATACACCTCTGATATCTATGAGGAAGAAGAAGATACTATCCAGGCTTCCAAAGTAAACGTCTATCATTCTTCTTAATGTCTCAACTGTACCAAGTTTACTTTTTCTAAACAACCAACAAACACCATTTTCATTTTATTTGGTAAACCACCGTCTTGACTTGCATTTGAGTTTGACCCAAATGATATATTGCAATGCACACAGCACATGCATTTTCTGATTCACCCACACAGGCAGTCATCTTTTCTTTCTCCTCCAACCATCCTTGCTTCAAGCAGCCATGCATCTGATTCCTTCCTATCAGCCACCTCTGCCTGCATTCAAAAACACGTATCATTGTTACGACTAGCTCGTCCTTCCTTTCACCCTTCTTTCCTTTTTCGTTCTTCACATCCCTCAAGTTCATCTGATATGACTTGGCTTTACGATAAACGTTTCCCAGCTGAGTTGAAGTCAAATAGAGGGGGCCATTGCTTACCCGAGAACTACCGCCGCTAATGCTATTACTAAGTGAAGGTTGACTGTCTTCTCCGTGATTGGCAAAAATGTAGTTCTAAATTAGTAACTGTTCTTAACAGTACAGTGTACTTGTACTAGTGTACTGTCTACTGTACAGTACATCATACACTCCTTTGCGAGCCTACTCAAAAATGTAAGGAGTATAATAACCTACCACCGTCTGCCGCCGCTGAGCCCTCCCCCACAGCTCCTCCTGGTAGCACTTGTTGTGCCGCCGCATCACCCCCTGGAGTGGACCCCTGTGCACTGCTGGCCCCGGCACTGGTGGTGTTAGGTGCCGCATCCGATGTTGTGACACCTAAAAAAAACGGTATACAACCTTTACAACGAAACTTTTACAACGACCTACCATTACAACGCAACTTTTACAACGCAAACTATTACAACGCATTGCTCTGGGGGGCGCTCTAGGATAGGGAATAGGTTAATTTACTATCCAATAACCTTCCCTACTATCCACGGGGACTGGAGTTGGAATAGTAAATTAAACTATTCACTATCCAGCGCCTAAAAGCATTATGCGTTGTGATGGTATGCGTTGTAAAAACCGCGTTGTAAAGGTAGGCGTTGTAAAAGTATGCGTTGTAACGTCATACATCCAAAAAAAACATGTCATATTTTTAGATGCCATACACCACCCCCTATTTCGTCTCGTAATGGAAGAAAATGTTATTACATAACATAACCAATTTTTAATTATTGGGAATGAAAAAAAGTGACAGTTTTGGGGAGGGTGATAACCTTTTATATAGTTAGCCATTAATTGCTACACTTTTTGGCACAACTGATGAATGCTTGCTTTTTAACGTGCACCATTTTTCTATTTAGAGACAGAAGATTCCATTGCCCTTCTGCCAACAGGACAATTCACCACCTACTCCTCATCACCAGCAGTACTTTAAGTACTTTAAAGAAGGCTCCCGCACAGTTATTCTAATAATTTGATGTGTTAACTGTTAAGTTGAAGTATATTGATTCAAGGGAATGTTGTTTAAACTTTAACGTCATCTATCACCAGTTCTCGCTCGGAATACTGCGCTATTAAATATAAAGAAATCGTTTTTTTATTTCTTACTTGAAAATAAAACTTTAAAACTAACAAACACTGTGTAGTTTTTGTTCACGAGTGAGTGAGCGGAAGGGTTTGAACTACTGCACTTTGCAGGCATGTTTCCGTGACTCTGATAGGTCGGGCCTCGGTGGTAGTCTTCCACTGTTCTTCTGGGTTGTAATCATTGGTCAGACACACTAGATAGTCGGTCAGGGGATTGGGGGTTCAACTTCTGTTCGGACTGAGGTATGTGGAAAGTCGAACTGCACCTATCATCAACAATGTCCTATTTCTCTTGTCCATACTTCTGTATGTGCAGAATACTCCCTGAAACGCTAGCGGTATGGTATGTGCTCCTATCAAATCAAAAAAGACAACTAATAGCTTATTCTTGGTGGACACATTGACATTTTGTTGTTGGAAATTGTCAAAGCACTTACATTAAGAAGACCAGAATAGACAGCAAGGGCAACCCAGAGGACTGCACTCAGTGCAAGTATCAATTTATTTAGTGCCTAGAGCTATTGATGGATCAGAGTTTTGTTTAACACCGTTTTCCGACTGGGCAAGCTTAGCTACCTACACAGACCGACTCATAATAATAGTAAATAGTAGTAGCACAGAGAGTGATGGTAGAGGCAGGATAAGAATGTAGAAACAGTCTAGAAGAAGATCAAAGACTATTTTGTAACAAATAGATTTAGGAAAAAGTTTTTAATGAATAGGAGCTGTAAAAGTTAGGGAAGTATAAGTATTAATATAACAATAGAACAACTTACTGGGGCCAGCAGAAGAGCCTGCAGAGGACCGATCCTGCTGCCCAACTTGTTCCGCCGGAGTCTCTATTGTGGAAGTCTCCTTGCCCCTGGGAGGTGCTGATGATCATGAAATAAACACAACATGCATGATTGTTTTTTTGAAATATTTGATTTCTTTGACCACAATCTAAAATTATCTCGGGGAAACAAATTACCAACCACCTCCACCGCAGTTTGGGACTAAAGAGTCCCTTCGTCAGGGGCAATGCCTATCAAATAAAACATATACATCAATTCATGTGCCAACTGTTATCAGTGGTAACTTATACAGCAATGTTAGTTATTCAGATAAAAAAGCCTTTAGAACACCCTTGAGGTGATTTTAGTTCCGTATCTCCGTAGCATTGCAATAGTCATATGTCACTCTCCACTGTGTTAAAACAGTCCACAAATACCGTACTCATGGTGCCATCCGCCTGAGTTAAATCAAGGTACACTCACGTGTATATATTGTGTGAGCAGTCAAAATTTAAAAAAACGCCTAATCAATCAGGTGCGGCCTGTATACACAAGAACCAACATCCTAATCACAATCCTACATAGTACTATGACGTGATGTTGCGTGACCCATAGTTGAGAAACTATACCTGTGGACCTCCTGATCGCATGTCACCGACATACAAACGCCGGCTCCTGACATTGGCCAATCGCATCCCGGTGCAGCTCCGAAGCTACAATAAGTGATTCCTCTTATTGTCTGAAATAATATATGTATCTCGGTTACCTCAGCCAACACCTTTATGGCTAAATTCGAAAATTATCATATTCTGACAAATCCAGCATGGACAGTAACGGAGAAGAGGTAGACTCTCACCGCGGCAAATAGGTGAGGTACGTGCTTACAGATTGAACACAGTGTCGAGAGTATAATTGGTGTTGTGCTGAGGTAACCGGAATACATATATTACTTCAGACAATAAGAGGAATCGCATATTGTGGCTTGGGAGCTGCGACGGGATAGGATTGGCCGATGTCAGGAGCCGGCGTTTGTATGTCGGTGACTGCGGTTACAGTAGAGCTTCGGATAAGGAAGTCCACAGATATGGTTTCTCAATAATCAGACGCGCAACATCACGTTATAGTACTATGTAGGATTGTGATTAGGATGTTTGTTCTTGTGTACACAGGCAGCACCTGATTAATTCGGCGGTGTTTGTGGACTGTTTAAACACTGTGGAGGGTGACATATGACTATTGCAATGCTACTGAGATGCGGAACTGAAATCACCACAAGGGTGTTCTAAAGACTCTGGGCCAGATTCACAGAACTAACTTAAGAGAAAATCCTAAGCTTGCTACCATTTTGGTATTCACAGAAGGCACTTACTCATTTTGGTATTCACAGAAGGCACTTGGGGCCATATGTATCAAGATACCCATTTGCGATTCTCAAATAGCGATTTTTAAGAAATCTCTATTTGAGAATCGCAAATGGGTATGTATGTACCAAATCGCTTTTTTTTTGCGAATTCTTAAAACTCCTTAATTCTGATTAGCAAATTGCGAATCGCAATTAAGGAATACTTCCCATTCATTTCTATGGGCCAGGAGGCCCATAGGAATGAATGGGAAATTATTCTCAATTTGCGATTCGCAATTTGCTAATCGCAAATTGAGAATAATTTCAAGGGTGCAGGGGTGTCCAAAGGACACCCTGTTGCACCCCTGAAATATGCATGGGTGCATGGGTGCAAGGGCATGTATGTGCGTCACGTGGCACTTTGAAAAATGCAAAAATTTGCATTTTTCAAGGAATTTGCGATTCTTTAAGGACATTTTGCATAAATGTTTTGCTTCATACATTGCATTTAAGGAATCACAAAATTTGAGATTCCTTAAATGCAATTGCAAAGTAAGGAATCACAAATTTTGCGATTCCTTATTTTGCACCAGTTTTTGCTTAATACATACCAGTAGCGAATTTCGGCCTTTGCGAATGCGAATTTGCTTGATACATATGGCCCCTACTCATTTCGGTATTCACAGAAGTTAGGAGTCCTAACTTTAGGACTCCTAAATGCCTTCTGTGAATACCAAAAGTCTTAAAGTTAGGATTTTTCTCAGTTTAGGAGTCCTAAAGTTAGGAGTCCTAACTTTACTACGCCTAAACTGAGAAAAATCCTAACTTTAAGACTTTTGGTATTCACAGAAGGCATTTAGGAGTCCTAAAGTTAGGACTCCTAACATCTGTGAATGCCAAAATGAGTAAGTGCCTTCTGTGAATACCAAAATGAGTAAGTGCCTTCTGTGAATACCAACATGGTAGTCAGTTTAGGTTCTTGTCTTAAGTTAGTTCTGTGAATCGGACCATCTGTTATCTGAATAACTAACATTGCTGTATAAGTTGACCACTGATAAGCGTTGGCACATGAATTGATGTATATGTTTTTTTAAATAGGCTTTGCCCCTGATGACGGGACTCTTTTGTCCCGAAATGCATTGGGCGAAGATTCTCAAGCACCTTTAATTTGAAAATGGAATTGCGAAATATATCATGCGCTTTCAAAAGTGAATTGTATAATGAAATGCACACTGTATTGATGAGAATGTACAGATAACTGAAATAGTATGAGATTAAATACTATGAGTAAAGCAAAGGTATAAATGAAGGTTTATTTCTGATTGTAATTGGAGTATATCATTTTTGCATTTAGTACAAATTTACTTAGATCCCCATGAACCCCATCAGGTGCCCAGATCATTTCCTTTACATCTGATATCTCCTTCACAGCCTGCATTCAGGCTGGGCTGTGCTGCCACAGGCTCCCCATCCAGCTTCCAGCCACAGTTGGCTCTCTATAATTTATTGTCCTCCATTCATTTAGGAGCCATCATATCTCAATAAGCTTCTGGTGTTGCCTGCAGTGTCTGTCAATATAGGTGGGGCATTTTCAATAAATTTTACCACTGATACTTTACATTTTTGGAGCCTCGGACAAGAGCTCCACTAGAGAATGGCCATACTGATCTGCAGTGAGCCTCGCCCCCAATTAAAACTCAATTTAGAGGGAGACATTACTTACTTTGCATGCGTTACATCGCATCCATTACAACGCGTTCATTACAACGACCTCGTTGGTACATCGCATACGATTACATCGCAAGTCGTTACAAAGACTTGCTGTAGAGGGCAGAATGTGTTGGATTTACAATCCAACACCTTCCCTGCAGTTGCATAAACAGGAATAGGAATAGTAAATTATACTATTCCTAAGTCCAGCGCGCCCCCTACAGCAAGTCGTGGTAACGACTTGCAATGTAATCATATGCGATGTAAGAATGCGGTCATTGTAATGACCGCGTTGTAATGGCATGTGATATAACGCATGCGTTTTAGTAACATATATTCCAATTTAGAGGTTGGAGAAAGGAGTAATGACAGTCATGGTGGCAGAGAACCTCTGGTGCCCTTCATTTACTTATTCTGCCAAAATTAGAGTTCACTGATGGCTCTGTGGTGAACTGTTTGGGTTTGTATGAATCTCTGCCACAGCGATTCATTCAAAACCATTTAAAAGTTTGGTGTGTGTCCATCATTGGTGATGGACAAATACATTACATTTTTATACTTCTTTACATTTCTATAAACACCAAACTCCCATGGTGGGAATTTGATTTGGAACATTTTAAACTAATACCCCCAACACCTTGGGAGTTTTCTCTTTTGCATAATCCTGGTGGTTTACCCAACTCTAAATTGAGTGATCAGACTGGGACTTGGGGGGTGGGTACTCCATCACCATTTCCACAGAGTACCTTGTCCACCTTAGCTTAGGATGCAGGACTTTTGAGCTGACAGGAACAGATGGCCAAACAAGGACATAGATGAGGCCAGCATTATGGAATGGTTAGGGCATGGAGTGGCTTAGATGCCTTTGATCAGAGCACTCATTCTCAAACTATTTCGTCCCACTGTGGTTCGATCAGGGTACATCTGTTAATGCTCACCTAGAGAAGGTTAACACTGCCATTACCAACTCTTTGAATAATCGTGCCCCACTGAAATTAATAAAATCTCATCAAAATTCTCAACCTGAAAAATGTTATTCGCTAGAGCTAAAAATGAAGAAAATTTTATGTAAATCTCTGGAGCATGCTTGGAGGCACTCCAAATGTATTAAAGACCGACAAGACTTTAAACATGAACTGGTCAACTACCAAAGATCACCCAAAAAGGCTTAAAGGGATTACGTTTTTAAGCACTTTGAAGAAAATAGCAGCTCATCAAAAGAACTTTTTAAAATTGTAAAGGAACTTGCGCAAACAGTCTGCTTATCACAAACCATCACCCACTCAGCCACAAACTGTGAGGAATTAAGCAATTTCTTTACTGATAAGATTGACTATATCTATGCTACCTTTGACACGCTATCTCATCTAGACAAAATCCCCTGGGATCAATTTAGTTCCCCAACAACATTCAGTTGTAGTCTAGGAAACGTCACCAGTTTCTCTGTTGAGCAAGTCGCAAAAACGATGACGAAAGTTAAGTCTGGCTCTGCCCTGTATCCTTGACCCCATTTTATTTTTGCTCGCTTAGACCCCATACTTAGCCCCTTTCTGACACAAATGTTAAACCTATCCCTGTCCACTGCTGAGCATCATGATGCTTGGAAGCAAGCGCTAACATTACCCCAGAAACTAAATCAGGCTAAGATGCGTCAACTCTAACTACCGACCGATCTTTTTGCTCCAAAATTTCCAAAGTGCTGGAAAGACTAATGAATGTCCAGCGTGCTGCTTTTCTAGAAAACAACAATGTGTTAGCCCCATCTCAGATGGGATCTAGAACAGCACAGCATCCACTCTTCTTGCCGTTCTAGATAACATCAGATCAGAGGTGGATCCAGGAAAGGGTGCTGTCCTGATCTTAGTCAATCTCTCTGCTGCAGTTAACACAGTGTCCCATTATCTACTGATAGACAAACTTTATGAGATTAGCATCCATTCTAAAGCCTTAAAAATATTTCTTTCCTTTGTAAGCTTGTGAACACAATTGGTATATTTAAACGCCATTAGGTTTTCTCCACGTACATCTAAATGCAGAGTTCCCCAGGTCTCCTCCCTAAGTCCTACACGTTTTTAATGCGTACATCTCATCTACTGCGGAAATTGTCAGGAAATGGGGATGTATGAACTGCTCAAAAGCAGACGACACCAAGCTGGTAATATCATAGGGGAAAAGCTCCAGGAAACTAGGGAAAATCTCACTTGCTGCCTCACGGAGGTGTCAGTGCACAATAAATCTGGGACTCTTCATGGTGGCCTGCTGCTTTGTGCTCAGGTCTGAGCCTACGAAAATAGTAAGAAACCTAAGGGTCCTAATTGACATCTATCTATCCATGCAGGAGCAAGTCAATGCCACTTGTAGCAAATACTTTGGCATACTCCTGCGAAATTGGATTCCAGCAGGCGGGCGAAAAAATGTAGTCCAGGTACAAGTGCTGAGCAGACTGGACTATCTTAATGTGCTTTATATGGGCATGATGGATTGTCTTTTCTCCCACTTTCAGATAATTCAAAATGTGACAGCCAGAATCATGTACAACAAAGACAGATTTGATTTGATAATTTATTGAGTGCAAACAAATGCCTGAAGGCATCAAGACACTAATGCGGTTAGTCTACTGTGAGAGGAGAAGAACTGCATGGTCCCAGTCCTGAAGGAAGCATTACAAGGAAAAGGGCCAGGTCTTGAAAGCCTTACAAAAAGGAAGGTGGAAGAAAAGTGGGCTTGCAGACAAGAAATGGAATAAGGAAAAGTATTCTAGAGCTTGGATGCAGCCACAGAAAAAAACTCTCCCTCCCCATCTTGCCTTTCAGAACTTAGGAATAACCAGCAACCTTTTCCCCACAGAATGCAGCTGTTTAGATGGCAAGTAACTTTGGAGCCATTTCTTAATTACACCAGGGCCTATATTGTGTAGTGTCTTGTGGAAAATGCATAAGGCTTTGAAAGTCATTTGATTGTTAACCAGAAGCCAATGCAACTTACGAGTCTCAGCAGAGACTGAATGGAATTTAGGAAGATCACGAATGGGTCTTGCTGCCAACTTCTGGATGAGCTGCAGCTTAGTTATAGCCGTCTTGTTGATGTGTGGATAAAGCGGAAAGAAAGCTGAACTCTAGCAGGGAGCAATTAGACGAAGACATCTCATGCTGTACTTAAGTCTTACTGTCTTTTGGCAACAAACAAGGAGTAATTACCTCTATGTTAAAACATACAAATGCAAAACTTCGGACTCTTCCATCTTGCTTTGAAGGAGGCTCTTGAAATGATACATGCTATTCCACAAACTAAGCGCTGACCTCCGATAACCCATCTGTGCCCATTTTTAACACAATACCCCACATTTGTTTTTTAAACATGTTTGCACTTCTGAAACCGTCTTTCTTCTGTCATTACACAAACTTTTTGGAGGCAGTGTTCAACCCGGCAGTGACCATTATATTATAATGCTCCATATTCTTTTCAGACATGTTTGCACATTCGAAAGTGTTTTCTTCTGTCGTCACATGGACTTTACGGAGGCAATGTTTTTAAGTAACCATGCTACAAAAGCTATTATAATTTTTTTATTACAAATATTGTCCTACTGTGGATTGGTTACTATGTCACAAAATTGATGTAGCTGATTGCAAATGGTCAACACTTTTTTCCAGAGGACCATCTTTTGATTGCCACGCTAGCCCGATCATTTTTCCCAAAGCCAACGTTATAGAAACTTGAACTGCCCTAGGAATTTGTAGGTGAATGGCCTCCAAATTCGACATTTTGCACTTTATTACGACTTCTTTTGCACTTTACTGCACGCATTAAATGCCAATTTTTATACTCCTCTTGTAGTTTTTTAGAATCATTGTAATTTCTCAAACTTATTTTAACTAACTCTACATTTAAAAAGGGTTGTTTACATGTAACCTACCATGCAGCTGACTGTAATGGTTTTTATCAATTAAGCATTTTTCTATGTGTCGTTCAATGTAGCTGATCGCAATGTTTTTTATTAACTAATCAATAAAGCTTATTATTATTTAATATTATTATTATTGATGTCCAGGTAGAGCGCATTGCAGTGATCCAACCTGGACATTATCTATGCCAAGGCTGCTTCTTTGTGTTCAGGGAAAGAGAGGAAGGAAACACTTTCCTAAGAGTCTTAATTACCCAATACCAGGATGATAGAATCATGTTTATCTGAAGATTGAAGGACAAGTTGTTGTCCACCAGAAAATCAAGATTACTTTCATAGTGAGCAGGGTTGGAAAGCTGACCCAGCATTTCCGCAACCAAGATTGGTTCCAGATGGAATGTTGATAGTAATAGCTCAGCTTCACCTTGTCTAAAAACTCTCCATTGGCTATCTATGTGCATAAGAGCAAAATATTTACTTATTTGCCATTCACATGATTGTCTTCACAATTTAGGACCAGCAATACTATGTTCCAAATTAGAATTCTGCATACCTACTAGAAACTTGAGGTCACAGTATCTTGCACTAGCAAAGACGAAGGTCTTCAAAACAGTGAGAACTAGGGACTGTTCCTTCTACTCTCTAGCATTGGCTCAATGGAACTTATTGCCTCTTGACATTTGCCTCATGGGCCGTAAGTTTAGAAAAAACTTAAAGACTGATTAACGTTTTAACTAATTTAACATACACCAGTAACCCCCTGCATTAGACTCTGGAGTTAGCACCAATTTCAGCCCCTGGGGGATAAGGGTGGCACTGTACAAGTAATGTAAATAAATATATAAGAGTAGCCTTCGCAAACATAAGCTCCTGGGATATCTTGTGTCAGGAAGAGAAGGTGGTTTGCCATTTTCAAGGATCACAGTGGAGGGTGACTCTTGCATTAGTCAGCAGAGATGCACGTCTAGAAGTGCTGAAAAGTGAGATAGGGATTAGGAGAATTGTTGGGACAATTGTGCAATGACTTGACCTAGAAATTCCATGAGTCGCTAGCTAGTGCACTCTATAAGAACCACAAATACAAACTCATCAGAACACTCCTGGGACCATGGGGACTTCAAATGGAAGTCTAGCTGCTGTCTGCTACCTCTCTTTGAAGATGTCTGATGTTTAATGAATGAATGAAGGAACATTTGTAGAGCGCATGGTTACCCAGGGACATCCCAGCACTAAGCCGCCAAGTAGGCTACGAGGAGATTACTGAAAAAGAAAAGTTTTCAACAGTTTTCTGAACTTGAGGTAGTCAGATTCGGCGGGTATGTGGAGGGGAATATTGTTCCAGAGTCTGGATGCATTATATTTGAACAGTCGCCTCCACTACGTGCACGTTTGATCTTAGGTACACAAATGCAATCTTTTTTCCAGACCTGAAGGCTCTGTTGGGTACATAAGATTGGCTCCAGGTACGAATCAGAGCCGGGCTCTGTCCTGACAATGACTCATGAGTAATACACAGGACTTTAAATTGCACTATTTCCTGGACAGGGAACCAATACAAGGTGGCGAGGGCAGGCCTTGCAGAATAGCGTTAGGGAATGTTTAGCAACATACGGGCCGCACTGTTCTGTTCTATTTGTAGCCTTTTGATAATCAGGTCTACACTTGTACCCAGTGTCTTTAAGTTCTCTCCAAGGGTCAGTATACGCTGTACACCTCTACTTCCTAGAAACACAAAATGGTGAAGAAGGGCTCTATTTTGTCTAAGAGCAGCTGCTGCCCAACTTGGTTTTGAATGTAGTGGACTCTTGAGAGCCATAGTGGTCTCTTGAGAGCCGTGGAGAGAAGCTAGATCTTAGGAGCTGAATAGGCCATGTAGGACAAACCAGCATTTACTTTTCTAGCATTTCCAAAAATTCATACTATTGGGTGTAGCATGAAGCAGTGGCAGAGAGGTCCATCCCACTCTTTGAGCTTTGATCGGAGTCCTCCAGTAGACCACCCAGAAAGTCTGAAAGCATTGGAGGGTACCATCAAGAAAGGTACCTGACTCTGCCCCATACTTCCTTGGCTCCATGAGACCAAAAAGTCTGCTGCTCATTTCATATGATACCACATGGCATTCCACTGTGTTTAGCTAGGTTTTACACTATACAAATACCATAGACATACAAACATACATGCATGCATGTATATTTAGCACAATTTATCAGATTAAAAATATTTATATATATATATATATATATATATATATATACATATATATATATATATATTTTAAATTGTATAGTGTTGTTTTTTGTGGCATTAATTGATTTTTGGTACTGCTGGTAGAATGCATTACTCTTGCTATAGGCCCTCTGCATGTGCCAGAGCTATCAGGAGTTTAGAAGAGACTTTCCAGTAAACCGTGTTGTAGCATAGCAACACCATGCCTTATTAAGTAGCAGGAATGACCCCACCCTCAGATAAGTATTCTACTTTCTAACAGTGCTCACTTTCACCAACTACTCTACTGGATCGAAGCTTTAAAAGCCTGTGTTTGGGGGGCTCCTGAATATTAACACCCACAGGCTCTCTCCTCATTTGGATCAGACTAAGGGACTTATTTAGAGTTGGGTGTATGGTATACTCCAACACAACTGTGATGGATATTCTGTCTTCTGTATTTGAAGTGACTTAGGAATGTATCTGTAATATTGCGGACATGGTATCTGTCATGTGTGTGATGGAGTATACCATCGGCCAAAGTCTAAATAAGGCTCCAGGGGCCCGATGTAAGTAATAGTGAAATATGAATTCTAAATACCGAATTTTACCGATTCGGTATTTAGTAATCGGTATTTCAGATGTAGGTAAGAATTCTGTAAAAAATACTGAATTCTTAATATTCATTATTACCGAATCGGTAATTGAGATTCGGTAATTACCAATACCTACCCATTCATTCCTATGGGCATGGAGGCCCATAGGAATGAATGAGAAGACATTCGGTATTACCGATTCGATATTACCAAATTAGTAATACCGGTAGGTATTTCAAGGGGGCCCCTGAAATGTGCATGTGTGCACATGTGGCACACATGCATGCCCTTAGGGCATGGATGTGTAGTCCTGCCCTTAGGGTACAAAAAAAAGCGCAAGAAAGGGCTTTTTTAAAGGAATTCGAAAATCACCACCAACTTCAAGTTGGTGGTAATTACCGATTCCTTAAGGCCCAAAAGCACTCTTTTATGTGCTTTCTAGATTGCATTTAAGGAATTGGTATTACCTTAAATGCAAGGCCAATTAGGAATCGGTTTTAAGGAATCGGTATTTACCGATTCCTTAATACCGAATCCTTCCCTACATCACGAATGCCTAAATACCGGTCGGTAACAGTGAAATTTACCGCATTTCACCCTTACCGGCCGGTATTTGGGCCACCTACATCGGGCCCCAAGTTCTTTAGTGTCCTCTGTATTTAGCCAGGGACTACAGAGGACGTACCGGGGGCGAAGTACATTTGGACCGTAATGTTTGTCAAGGCTCCCTCCTTATCCTTCTCTTCATCCTTATCCTCCACTTTTTCGTTTTTTGATGTGACTTGTGGGTGTTTGTGGGGATCACATTTCATGATTTTACCATGTTTTTGTAGCCCACACTCTGACCGGCCTATTGGGCTTGCCAGGCACTGTGTGGCACCTACAGGTGCTGATCGCTGGTCGCTGGATCTGTGCTGACCTGGGGCTCTGAGTACTGAACGTGTGTGTCTGTGCATTGTATTGGATTAGCATGCAGGTAGTTGTACAATTGCCGATACTTAAGTTGTTTTTTGTGTTGTTATTTTTACCGAAGTGTAGCCTTTGGGGATAGATGCAATTGTTTGTTTTTCCCCCAGGGCGTGGCGTTGGAGTTATTTCAGCGGAGTAGCCGTGGAACAGCAGGTGCGCAGCAGGGGAGTAAGTTGGGGGGAGGGCAAGCAGGGTACACAGTGCACACTGGCTGCACCTGATCTGATCAGGCCACCTCCGTGAGACCGCCGAGGGCACTCACTCACTGCGGCCCACCAACTAATTCCGGCTGCACTTGCCACTTTACCGCAACCGCGATGGTGTCTGCCTGCAGCAAGGACTCACCCCGGGGTGGTCTCCCATGCAGAGGTGGAGACCTAAAAACAATTCTGTTGCTGAATCTGCTGTGTCTGTAGCTGTAGCTGTTAATGGGCGTGAATAGGCGTTGAAACGGCAGCCTCTGTGGAATGGAATTTGTGCTCTGTTGGGGGCTGTCGCTCGGCCTCGCTTGACGTCCCCACCTGCTCCTCGTGATTAGCGTTGTTGGACACCCGCTGTTGGACAGAGGGACTGGGGGGCCACGGACTGCGGACTGCAGACTGTGGGCTCAGAGCTGAGGCTGAGAGCTGGCTACAAGGAGCCTGTGGTTGCATGAGGAGTCGCGAGACAGCCGGCGTCTTCCTCATGGCAATCTGTGGCATTGTTAGACCTCTGCCGTGTGGAAATCAACGGGGGTACCGGCCGCAGGGCTGGGCTGAGAACCGGAGGCAGAGCTGGAAGCCTGTAGACATGGAGGCGCAGGGCACCCGGCGTCCTCCTCACTGCGATCTACAGCACTCTGTGGAAAATACGGGACTAGAAGGCAACTTGTGTAATCAAGACTCAGTTCCAAATGTGTGACCTACTTGTCTGCTGTGTATGCCGGTGGAGTACGTCAAAGAGAAAGGAGTACTGCGGGCCTGTGTTGCGGAGACCGTGATGGTCTGAAGAGGCTGCCAAGGTCTCAAGCCTCGGGCTTGGAGCTTGCACCGGCACGTAGTGGGCCCTCTTTTACACACACCTGTGTCGGAAGGTGAGCAGTGAGGCCTGGGTGCACAGGGGCAGGCAAGATGGGTTCGGGGACCAGCGGCCCGATGTGCAGCAGGCGCACAGGATCGCAGGCAACACCGCTCACGGCGACAGTGTCAGCCTCGCGGCGGGGTGAGAGGCACCTCCCTGGCAGAGACATTGGGCATTCTAGAAGAGAACCACGCCCAGAGCTACGTGCTTTTTATTCGCACCCCTACACTGGCCTGGCGTACGCCGGGCCAGCCCACTTCGCACACGCTTACAGGGGGGGAAGTAACAAGCTACATTTCCGTGATCTTCCCCACTGGCTGGTTGACATTGTTGCATCCACTGTCCACTACACTCCAGCGCTGTATGTCGACATGGATAGGTGTGTGGTCTGCAAACTGCAGTCTGCCCATCACATTCATGCCACACTTGGCATTGTGTGCATTCTCATTCATGGGTCACATGCCTCCTTTGCATATGCCTGGTTCCCACCTCTCCCCACAATCTGCTATTGGTTGGCTGAGGTGCCATGCCGTTGATGTCTTATGTACATGGCTGGCCCAGGTTACCACAGTAAGTTGCGCTGTCATGTCTGGTGATGTGGGGATGTTGTTTGGCATGTTGTATGTGAGTTTGTAACGTATGCATTCCTAGAGATGTGAATTGCATGATTGTGGAGTTGAGGTATGTGGTGAGTTCATTGGGTACTTACCAACGAGCAGTGCATTTCCGTAGGTACCATCCTGGAAGTGCTGGTTGATGATAGATTGTCGGAAGATGTATAAATCATGCACAATGCCTGGGTAGTTGGCGGCGACATTGGTGAAGAGTCCTCAGTGATCCACTTTTGCCTGCACATTGATGGAATGTGTGTGCTTTCTGTTGCAGTAATTGTGTGCAGTGTTGGCAGGGGGCACAAGTAGGACATGTGTGCAGTCAATTGCCCCCAACATGTGCGGGAAGCCAGCTATGGCGTAGAAGCCTTGCTTGGTCTCCAGCTGTTCCTGCGCAGTGTGGGGGAAGTATAGGTACTGGGGGTGGTGGCGATTGGTGTTGTTGCCCTGTTGGGGCTTCGAGCTGCATTGTCAGTAGCTCCATGGCATCTGTTGATCTTCAGGTATGGCTCCGGCCTGGGCTCCCATTTCTGGTGCAGGTTGACGTCTGACTTTACACTAGGTCAGAGCAGCTGTTAATTTCCTGCTGCTAACGTGCCTTATCGCCTGGTTTGGGTTCTTATCGCCGATCTGGCTTGTTGTTGTGAATGTTGCGGAGTGCTGTTGTCGCGGCTTTTTGCACGGGAACGCCTACTCTGCATCTCATTAGCGATAGTTGCCGGGGTCATCTGTGGCGATGATTTGCGGCTGCTGTCGCAGATAAACTGGTGATATGGGGCAATACATTTATCGCCTTTTTGGCTGCGATAAAGTGCCGATAACTCGACGATATGTCCTTGAGAATATGGCCCTTTGTGTCACGCCTACCTGCATACCATGGGTGTCACAAGGGCGTTCACAAGCATCCACTCAAGCGTTTTGACTCAAATCCATATCTACAAAAATTGGTAAAAGTTTTAATCACCGTGTTCGAGGCAGGGGAACCATTAAAAAATACTTCTGTTCTCAAAATTGTTCTTACTTTGAATATGTGCTCTTTATTACAGCACATATAGACAGTTATATAAATGTTAAACTAAACCAAAGGGTACCCAGCCAGTTCAAAACTTAGGCTTGAAATCATGCACACCCCTTTGCACTGTGGTGTATAGGGGTGTATATTGGCAGAAGAAAGCTTAAAGCGAACCATCACAGGGAGAGAAAAATACAGCACCTTATCTTAGTAGAGATGATGCTATTTTGGTCGATCCCTATTCATGCAATGCATCGCAACAACTTAGCTTGCTGCTCTGAGTTTTAGTAATCCTTCGTAAATTTGCCCCAGAACATTAGTTGCCCCTTTGTGTTGGGGTGCTGGTTCAGGTGGGCCTTGGTTGAGATCTCATGTGTGCTCTCCATGCCTGTGGAGTAGTCCATCGTCTGGGGCTGCCAACAATCGTTAATGTATGGCATAAATTAAAAAGATAGCAGGACACATCTTGCCATGTGGATTTCCATTAATTCAATTCCAAAACTATACTAGTGAAAATGTAATCTCCATATAACATGGTTGGGGATTACAAACAACCAGAGACTGATGAATGTGGCTGATCGGTATTTCTACCCCTCTCTCTATACTAATTGTAAAAGTTTACCATGAATGGCATACGTACCACTAAGTCAAACTAAGTTGGAAAGAGACACAAATTGGTCAAATTAAATAGAACAATCGAAAGAAGTTGAGCTGATGTTTACTACACAGTATCTGCCGTCAAAACTGCTTTGAAAATTAGCTGCAGTGGGACCTTTTATTGAAAATTTCTATACGTGAAAATTACAGTGACAACTGCTGCAGAACTCTGTTTTCACTAGTGTCACGAGACTTTCAAATAATTGAATAAATATTGTTCAGTCTACGTTCAACAATGATTCAGGTAAATGGCCAGGCGCCAGCGAAGATGGCCGCCTGAGACCCGAGCTCCGCCGGGACCGAGGCTGCCCCCGTTAATATCCGCCCAATATCCTGGCCAGGGCGCTTCTCCATCTGCGCCCTGACCCCCTAAAAGGTAGTGCTTATTGACTGGAGCGGAAACAGGAGCTCCGCAACCCAGCGCGGCCGAGCCGCGGCCGCCTTTCTAGCCGCGGCGGACCTGGAACTGTCTGCCTGGAGCCCACGGGCCGGGTAATCAAGACTCAGTTCCAAATGTGTGACCTACTTGTCTGCTGTGTATGCCGGTGGAGTACGTCAAAGAGAAAGGAGTACTGCGGGCCTGTGTTGCGGAGACCGTGATGGTCTGAAGAGGCTGCCAAGGTCTCAAGCCTCGGGCTTGGAGCTTGCACCGGCACGTAGTGGGCCCTCTTTTACACACACCTGTGTCGGAAGGTGAGCAGTGAGGCCTGGGTGCGCAGGGGCAGGCAAGATGGGTTCGGGGACCAGCGGCCCGATGTGCAGCAGGCGCACAGGATCGCAGGCAACACCGCTCACGGCGACAGTGTCAGCCTCGCGGCGGGGTGAGAGGCACCTCCCTGGCAGAGACATTGGGCATTCTGGAAGAGAACCACGCCCAGAGCTACGTGCTTTTTATTCGCACCCCTACACTGGCCTGGCGTACGCCGGGCCAGCCCACTTCGCACACGCTTACAGGGGGGGGAAGTAACAAGCTACATTTCCGTGATCTTCCCCACTGGCTGGTTGACATTGTTGCATCCACTGTCCACTACACTCCAGCGCTGTATGTCGACATGGATAGGTGTGTGGTCTGCAAACTGCAGTCTGCCCATCACATTCATGCCACACTTGGCATTGTGTGCATTCTCATTCATGGGTCACATGCCTCCTTTGCATATGCCTGGTTCCCACCTCTCCCCACAATCTGCTATTGGTTGGCTGAGGTGCCATGCCGTTGATGTCTTATGTACATGGCTGGCCCAGGTTACCACAGTAAGTTGCGCTGTCATGTCTGGTGGGTGGGGATGTTGTTTGGCATGTTGTATGTGAGTTTGTAACGTTTGCATTCCTAGAGTTGTGAATTGCATGATTGTGGAGTTGAGGTATGTGGTGAGTTCATTGGGTACTTACCAACGAGCAGTGCATTTCCGTAGGTACCATCCTGGAAGTGCTGGTTGATGATAGATTGTCGGAAGATGTATAAATCATGCACAATGCCTGGGTAGTTGGCGGCGACATTGGTGAAGAGTCCTCAGTGATCCAATTTTGCCTGCACATTGATGGAATGTGTGTGCTTTCTGTTGCAGTAATTGTGTGCAGTGTTGGCAGGGGGCACAAGTAGGACATGTGTGCAGTCAATTGCCCCCAACATGTGCGGGAAGCCAGCTATGGCGTAGAAGCCTTGCTTGGTCTCCAGCTGTTCCTGCGCAGTGTGGGGGAAGTATAGGTACTGGGGGTGGTGGTGATCCAGCGCTCTCACCAAAATATTGCACAAATGACACTATCTACTACCACAAAACTTACACTACAACACTAGGCCCATAACAACAATAGAGCGCTTGAATCATGAGGCGATAAGATCTAAATATAGTTGTTTAAACCATCTGCAATAATCAAGACCAGCTTGTCATTTTAGAAAGTTTATTTTAACACATCTAGAAAAACATAGGTTTTGGTATTTTATTAAACAAGCATTAGAAAATGTCATAAAGAAAGATTTATTCAGTATTAATAAAGAGAGCATAAATCAAGAATTATTATTCATTAGCAGGAATAAGTAAAATTAAGCATTTTCCAAAATCCTAACTATATCTCTGTCTCTACCCTCATCACCTAGTAATAAAGTAATTAATAAAAACTCCTGTCCTCACGTGTAAAGTCCATCAGCATAACATCGTCCTCCAGAATTCTCGAGCGTAAGCCAACTATGTGTTCTCTGAACCTATTCTTATACCCTAAATTGAGCTGAGCTAACTATTTTTCACATTCCAGCAGACGAATTCTAGTTCTCCATTGGCTGAGCCACCTCGTACCACAGTAAACTGTGACACCTCCTTCTTACATGCCCGGGCAAATTCACTAGTCCATTGTTCATTTAGAAGTCTTGGCAGCTTCTCCTTAGGCTGCTACATTTTGTAGCGACAGCTTCCTTTTAACCTTGAGCCAGTCAGCTCTGAACTCCCGTGGCACGTTAGCAAACGTTAGCAAATTTCTCCAAAAAGTCATCTTTTTAGCAGTTCAATCCAAAACCTTTCAAAATAAAAGCTCAGAGGCCTTTTCCATCCTTCTTGGAATTATTTTCACTTGAGCCATTTTCATCATTAGGCCTCTTTCAGAAAGCGTCAATTTTCTGCGCCACTGTCCCTGCGCCACTTTTAAAAGGGTACTAATTTTCTGCAGCCATCTCTAAACTTCATTTGTAAAACTATTATATAAACAAACACAAAGGATAATTAGTGAAAGAAATACAGTTTGTTCTGTTGCCTCCCATCATTGCTAATAATTAACCCATTAGTCTAAATTACCTAGCAGTAAAGCACAAATAAAGCAGCATTTTATATCTACCAGTCTTCATGAATCCATAAAACCTTATGTGCACCTAGAATAGTAGAAATGACATCACATAGACAAGGAAAGCAAAATAAGCACATGCCTTTATTTTAAAAACAGCTGCTATTAGTTATGACATGACAATAGACAAGATTAATTTATTATTTTCCACATACATAAGAATGCAACATAATGCACATTTATGAGCACACATGTTAGTTTCCCACGTGTTCTGTAATGTAATGTAACTTTAAACTAGGTTGAATTAGCACACACAGCACATGTTGTTAGCATTATTAATTTATTTATGGAAGTGTGACTTCACGGGTTTAAACAGATTTCTGTTTTCTATCCCGCTCCATCAACTCCCTCATCTGGTGATTAACAAATCACCACACCACCACCCAATATTTTAGCAAAGAATTTATCTAAGATGAACATGATTCAATTTCACCTGTGTTAGTAGTTCTAAAGACTTATCTCATCAGTTTATCTGCAATTCTCATATTGAGTTTAAAGAAACCCTTCTAGTTCTATTTCTTTCTCTTGTGTAACATACGACTAAGCTTCAATAAATGTGTTGCAAAAACTATAACTAATAAAATGTCAGTATCTTGCTTGTCATATTAACCTTAAACTTCTCCTTGTTAATTTCTAAAAGAACAATAACCTAAATTAATCAAAGCAGAATTATATTTGCATTAAGCTTGCAAAGAAAAATAAAACAAAAATTTTAAAAATTTTACCTAAATTTTCTAAAAATTTCTAACATTTCTAACACCCCCCATGTTTTCAAATTTTTTTTTTTTTTTTTTTATATACTCTTTAAACCTTCTAACAGTTTTTCTTCGACCTAATGTCACAAATTAATTTTTCAGCTAACAGAATTTCTTCGACCTTGTGTCATCTAACAAGATTTCTTCAGCCTTATGCCAAAAACAGAAAACCTAAAATTTAACAGGTATGTACTTCAATCATTGTCACTATTCTTTTCAATCTCTTTCTGACTCTCATTATTTACCTCCACTACAGGTATCACTTCTATTTTCTTTCCTGCCTCACTTTCCTTTATAGAATCTTTTTGACTTGATATCTCATCAATCTGCTCCTTTGATCTGTATCTCAATTTGAATTTTAGGCCTACATTTTCTTCTGGCCAGTTATCACTTTTTCTTAGTAATTTCTTCTTTTGCTTGGTCACATTACATTCTGTTCTCCAAGCTCCTTTTCTGAATTTTCTTATTTGAGAATCTTCATCATTCTCATCAGTTTCAGTGTCAGAAATTTTCATTCTGGACTCAGGTACTTCTTTACTCAGCAGCTTCACTCCGTTAGGAACGTCATCTTTATAGCTGGTACTTGGCAATTCATTTTCTTCTTCAATTACCTTCAACTTCCCAGTTTCAGAATTCTTGTTCCTGCTTTCAGAGCTACTTTCCTGCTTTTCAATACTCAAGTCTTCTTCGATCAAGGCTTGTTTTCTATTCATGTTCTCCAGATATCGACCAACTTGTCGATCTTCAAGATCTGGATTCTCTTCAGGCTCTTCTTCAGAATCTGAATCATCAATTGTGACACTATCCTCATCAGGATTTTCAGGTGTAGTTACACGAAAAGTATGGCCAGTGTCAATCCACCTCTTCAGTCCTTTGCACTTCTCTGCATTTGCTGTGACAAGACTGACTGGCCTCCTTTTCTGCCATCTTGGCACTAGAGAATTTCTTTTTAGACGAACCTTTTTCCTGATCCTTTTACCTGGTAACAGTTCAAGTGCTTGCTCTTTTTCTCTTGTTTGTACTTCAGTTTCATCTTCATCAAACACAGAAATCATTTCATCTGATAAATTCCTGCAGTTCTCCAAATTGATGCTATCATTGATAGTCATCTTTCTTTTCTCTGGTATGAATGTCTGTCTCATGACCTTGTCCATCATAATATCACATAGACTTAAATCTGTCTTTTTATCAGTAGTGTTTCTCATAAACATCAAAACAAGTGGAAGGACATCTGTCCACTTTGTACCTGCAGCTAGGCACATTTCTGCATCTCTGTCTTTTATAGTAACATTCTCATGCTCCTCAACATTTGAAATTTCTATTCTATCTGTACAATGGAGCAGTCTGTTTTCAATATGTCTTTTGCCATCTGATAATTTTTCAACAGTAATTTTATCATCATGTCGCATCTGAAATATTTCAAACCAATTTGAAAACAAACAGTAAATCACAAAAATGTAGCACAGTTTGTCATGCAGTGACATCTCACAGAAATCCATTTGTAATCTGGTCAATGAACCACTCTCCTGTAATTCTGTTCCTATTCCCACAACTATTCTCTTAATTGTGTTCACTTGCTGACAAGTCAGACACCTCTGGTAAAGATATTCTACGATTTTATGGTACATATTGTCCATGTCAGTAATTATGCTATTTGGTAAAACTACTCTGTCATCTCTGTGTAACCAAATTTCATTCTCATCTCGCTGTTTATAATCTGTTCTCAACCATGTGTTATTCTCCTCATGAGTTGCATCATCTTGTAAGCCTTTGACTCCCTGCCATGTTTCAACTACAGATGTTAGTATTAGTGAACTCAAAGCATGTTCATCATTTATTTTGTGTGCTGCACATATCACGACAGCAAACCTTTCTGCCAATTGAATATCATCAATCAATCTTTTAAATAATTTTGCATTTCTGAAAAGCGAACCTGCAGAAGTCAATGTTTCAATCTGTTGATCGATTGCATCCTTTACTTTGATGTCTTCACTCAAAAGAACATCATTTTTATACCAATATTCTGGAAATACATTTAATCTTTTTGGACTGTTTTCTTGTTCTTTAATTAATCCTGTATCTGTTTTCTCTGTCTGTTTATTAACAAAAATTTGTAATGGCAATGAAGCCATCTCAATCTCTTGAATCATTACCTGTCGCTGTATTTGTAGCTGTTCATTCAGCTCACTTATCTCAATTTCCTTTTCATTTGACCATAATTTTGACTCGTCTGACTGTGTCAATTCAATTAGGTCAATGTCAGACTTTTCACTTACCAGAACTGAAGTCATCTCTGTTTCTTGCTCGGTTGCAATCCCTACTAATTCAATTTCAAGTACAATAGAATAAACCTTTTCAGTTAATGGGACCTTTAAAATTGCAGAATTAATTTCATCTTTTCTAAACGTAGGCACTATCTCTGTTTCCATAATTTTTATGGACTCCTTTAAATCATTTGATGAATTTACATAATCAGGAATATTAATTCCAGATGTACCAAGCATTTCATCATGCTTTTCTATCGCATCAATTTTAGTAAAATTCTGAACTGGCACTTTATCAATCTGATCTGACACTTTTGGCGTTACATCAATCTGCTCTGGGGGTCTTCTTGAATTTCTGTTCTGATCCATATTTACAACATCAATTGTACACTGATCAATATTTTCTACTCTGACACTTTTATTATTTATTTTCGCAAATTTTGGAATCTTTAATTTACTCTCGCATTTGGCTACAACCTTTTTCATTTTCTTGTATAAGGAAGACATTTTATTTCTCTTTATATAATTCGGTAAATTTACTCTTTGAATTTGCCTTGCAGCGCTTATTGATCAATTAATTAATTAATTTAACACTAATAGGTGTAGAAAATCTTATAATTTGGTCAATCTAATATATCCCCTAATTTACCTGTATCACTAATTATAATTAACCTGTAAAGGAAACATGAATTTGGAAAAACAGTAGCAACGCAAATTATTTATTTATAACAATAATATAATCACATGTGTTTTAAATGTACTTATTTTTCACTTACACACCTTCTGCAACATATACCTGTGGAAAAAGAAAACCTAATCTATTTGCTAATATCCACTGTAAAAGCTACCGTCAGGGAGTGTGAGAAAGAACATTACGCACATGCACTTTACTGACAGGGCATCTGGTAACACAACACACATCAACCATGTGCAGTTCCTCAGCCAATCATAACACAGCGCTTCAGAACGCAGCTTTCGCTAGCACAGCCAATCACAGCACAGCTGTAGCTATAATGTTATGCCGTTGCTGTAGTCTCTCTCCCCCTCCCGCGCTTAGCGTCTCAATACTTTAATATGAGGAACACTATGGCTCATAACATCATGCCATTAATTCTAAAACAGCACGCAACACTGTTGTCAGCTAAACACAAATCAGCTGTGACACGCAATGAACCAGCCGTGACACACTTTCTTTTCTTTAAATTAATAGCACTGTTGCAGTGGGGACACTTACAAGCGTAAATAATTAATACCAGAGTTCTTATTCCAAATAAAAAACAAAGCCAAAACACTCAGAGCACATTATCTCATAACAACGTGCTGTTTAGTTTAAGCACAACGTGTGACACTCTCCAGCTGCTTCAAAGTCAACAACATGCATCAGCTGTGACACACGTTTTTATTCTTAATTAGCACTGAAACGAGGACAGAAATCGGACTGGGACATTCACAAAATGCAAACATCTATTTTCGAAGTGGCAAATCGTCTCAGCCAATCACAGCACTGTTGACAAGGCTTTAGCCAATCAGAGCGCAGCTTCTCTGTGATTCGTCAGACTGCCCAGCAAATCAAAGCATTACTTTGCCCCGAAGCTTCTGAATACTTCTGTCAATTTCAGAGCGGCTCTACCATGACGCGCTAGACATTGGAACTAGAGCGCGGCTGCCTACACAGTAATTACGGCTCTCAGCTCCTCGCTGCCGTTTTTAGCACCTTGCCTCCCCCTTCTCATAGCCCTTCGTTAGAAAAATGGAATTTTTATATAGTGTACAATCGCTTTTATTTTATTTAGAGTGTAGTTGCTCGACGTTTCTCTTTTCATAACCTTAACGTATTTAGGGAAAAGATGTTAAAACGGTGTTAAAACACCTACACGCAGTTCATAGAGCTTTGCCCAATCAAGGCTTAGCTCACGGAGCCTTAACCAATAAGGTCGCGGCCCTTGTATGACGCTGCGCGTCTATAGCCAATGGGTGCGCGGCCTTGTGATGACGCGACGGGACTTCCACCAGTCTTAGTGCGGCCCCTTCGTTATTTCTTCAACTTCGAAGGAGGCCAGCAGGTCAAGGAGACACAGCGTATCTACACGCACAGGCCTCGCCAGAACCCCGCTCAATGAGAGCGCGGCTCTTCTATACAACCCACACTACAAGATACCAATAATTAATTACAGAGCCTCGCCCAATCAGAGCGCAGCTCACGGAGCCTCGCCCTATCAGAGCGCGGCTCTGCCAATGACGCGACGGCGTTTTAGCCAATGGCAGCGCGGCGGCTGACGCAAGCAGCCGCTGCAGCCGGCAGCTCTCCCCAAGCAGCAGCCCCTCCTTTACAAAATACTCCGGACACACATTTAACTTTCCTTTAAAACATTAGTGCACATCTAGCAACGCGGGGATATTTATAATTACAATTTAATGAGCCCACAACGCTACACTTCACTTTTTAAAACAGTGCAACGCTCGCCAGCATACATCAGTTGTGATGTGACATGCAATCAAATCAGTTTTTCTCTAAAATTTAGCGCGATCTGCAAAAGGAGGACAGTAATCAAAACGGGAATATTTATAAAACAAAATATTACTTCGAGTATTAATCGCGCTTCAGCCAATAAAAGCGCTGTTTTGTTCTGACACTCCGGGAAACCTGAACCAATCAGAGCACTACTCAATGATGACGCTCCAGACAGTTCTACCAACCAGAGCGCGGCAAGCTCTGACGTAGGCAGCTGCTGCAGCTTCTGTCTCTCCTCACACTGTTTCACTCGCAAAACCAGCCCCTCCCTTACAATTTTCGATCGGGGCACATTTTAATCGTTTTAAACTAGGGAGAACAATTTATTACTGTATTTAAAACGGGGAATGTTTATAAAATTAATTCTAATCGCTTTTTACTTACTTAAAAATGTTTAACAACGTGGAATACCTTAATTATAGCCTAATTAACACAGAACATTCTAAAATGCTCCTGAATGTTTTAAAATAGCACAGTTCACCTTTTTATACTTTTCAACTATGCTGAACACTTTTGAATCGAATTTTATTAGCGTGCAGAGCTTTTAAATGTATTTAAACACTGCACATACTTTATAAAGTCTTAGAATGGTACAGACTTTATCCTAAACTTTCCTAAGTACCTTAGAATTACTTTTGGTACTATTTTAGTGAATACATAAAACGAAACTCATCTGTCTGCTTCTCTAATTAGGATAGTTTACATACATTCAAGTATCCACACTTCGGAATAGTCGGCGCTATTCACACTAAGGATAATTTCCATTTGCCAGTAGAGCAACTCTTACCCTACCCTTCTAACACGTAAGAATATGAACTCATTTTCCTCTGAACGCACCGCGAAGTGACAGTATCTAAGAGTTCCACTTGAACATACCTTACAAAACAATCACGCACTTTCACACTGAAAATTCCCTAACTTCAGACACACATGAAATCCGTACAGGACTCTCACCTGTTTATAGAAATCATGCACCGTTAGCAAAATAACACCGTTATCCGTACAGGGCTCTCACCTGTTTATAGATATAAAACATGTACCCGTACAGGACTCTAACCTGTTTATAGATAATCATGCACCGACATTACCCTGCCCTTCACTCAAGCTCGAATATAACTAATACTCTTATCACAGTGAGTTTTATGGAAGGCGCTTTGTCCCTATTCTCATGCTGCTCTAATTTCTTAGAAAACCCTCACTATACAAGATTCACACCTAACCCTAAAACTGTGTTGCACGGCGACAACACTGTATTGCACGGCGACAATACTTCTGGTACACGGCGATACCAACAGTGATACTCGGCGATATCACAGAAACAGATCAGATATTCTGCATGACTACCTTCTCATCACACAGTTTTTGTACCGGTACACACATAGCACAAAATAAACAAACTCAACATGTGTTAAAACTTAATCCTATGATTTTACCAACATATAAGTATCATGCATGTAACATGTATGTCAAAAACAACATATATAAACCGTCCTCTGCTACCAGAAATTGATCCAGCGCTCTCACCAAAATATTGCACAAATGACACTATCTACTACCACAAAACTTACACTACAACACTAGGCCCATAACAACAATAGAGCGCTTGAATCATGAGGCGATAAGATCTAAATATAGTTGTTTAAACCATCTGCAATAATCAAGACCAGCTTGTCATTTTAGAAAGTTTATTTTAACACATCTAGAAAAACATAGGTTTTGGTATTTTATTAAACAAGCATTAGAAAATGTCATAAAGAAAGATTTATTCAGTATTAATAAAGAGAGCATAAATCAAGAATTATTATTCATTAGCAGGAATAAGTAAAATTAAGCATTTTCCAAAATCCTAACTATATCTCTGTCTCTACCCTCATCACCTAGTAATAAAGTAATTAATAAAAACTCCTGTCCTCACGTGTAAAGTCCATCAGCATAACATCGTCCTCCAGAATTCTCGAGCGTAAGCCAACTATGTGTTCTCTGAACCTATTCTTATACCCTAAATTGAGCTGAGCTAACTATTTTTCACATTCCAGCAGACGAATTCTAGTTCTCCATTGGCTGAGCCACCTCGTACCACAGTAAACTGTGACACCTCCTTCTTACATGCCCGGGCAAATTCACTAGTCCATTGTTCATTTAGAAGTCTTGGCAGCTTCTCCTTAGGCTGCTACATTTTGTAGCGACAGCTTCCTTTTAACCTTGAGCCAGTCAGCTCTGAACTCCCGTGGCACGTTAGCAAACGTTAGCAAATTTCTCCAAAAAGTCATCTTTTTAGCAGTTCAATCCAAAACCTTTCAAAATAAAAGCTCAGAGGCCTTTTCCATCCTTCTTGGAATTATTTTCACTTGAGCCATTTTCATCATTAGGCCTCTTTCAGAAAGCGTCAATTTTCTGCGCCACTGTCCCTGCGCCACTTTTAAAAGGGTACTAATTTTCTGCAGCCATCTCTAAACTTCATTTGTAAAACTATTATATAAACAAACACAAAGGATAATTAGTGAAAGAAATACAGTTTGTTCTGTTGCCTCCCATCATTGCTAATAATTAACCCATTAGTCTAAATTACCTAGCAGTAAAGCACAAATAAAGCAGCATTTTATATCTACCAGTCTTCATGAATCCATAAAACCTTATGTGCACCTAGAATAGTAGAAATGACATCACATAGACAAGGAAAGCAAAATAAGCACATGCCTTTATTTTAAAAACAGCTGCTATTAGTTATGACATGACAATAGACAAGATTAATTTATTATTTTCCACATACATAAGAATGCAACATAATGCACATTTATGAGCACACATGTTAGTTTCCCACGTGTTCTGTAATGTAATGGAACTTTAAACTAGGTTGAATTAGCACACACAGCACATGTTGTTAGCATTATTAATTTATTTATGGAAGTGTGACTTCACGGGTTTAAACAGATTTCTGTTTTCTATCCCGCTCCATCAGTGGCGATTGGTGTTGTTGCCCTGTTGGGGCTCCGAGCTGCATTGTCAGTAGCTCCATGGCATCTGTTGATCTTCAGGTATGGCTCCGGCCTGGGCTCCCATTTCTGGTGCAGGTTGACGTCTGACTTTACACTAGGTCAGAGCAGCTGTTAATTTCCTGCTGCTAACGTGCCTTATCGCCTGGTTTGGGTTCTTATCGCCGATCTGGCTTGTTGTTGTGAATGTTGCGGAGTGCTGTTGTCGCGGCTTTTTGCACGGGAACGCCTACTCTGCATCTCATTAGCGATAGTTGCCGGGGTCATCTGTGGCGATGATTTGCGGCTGCTGTCGCAGATAAACTGGTGATATGGGGCAATACATTTATCGCCACTTTGGCTGCGATAAAGTGCCGATAACGCGACGATATGTCCTTGAGAATATGGCCCTTTGTGTCACGCCTACCTGCATACCATGGGTGTCACAAGGGCGTTCACAAGCATCCACTCAAGCGTTTTGACTCAAATCCATATCTACAAAAATTGGTAAAAGTTTTAATCACCGTCTTCGAGGCAGGGGAACCATTAAAAAATACTTCTGTTCTCAAAATTGTTCTTACTTTGAATATGTGCTCTTTTTTAAAGCACATATAGACAGTTATATAAATGTTAAACTAAACCAAAGGGTACCCAGCCAGTTCAAAACTTAGGCTTGAAATCATGCACACCCCTTTGCACTGTGGTGTATAGGGGTGTATATTGGCAGAAGAAAGCTTAAAGCGAACCATCACAGGGAGAGAAAAATACAGCACCTTATCTTAGTAGAGATGATGCTGTTTTGGTCGATCCCTATTCATGCAATGCATCGCAACAACTTAGCTTGCTGCTCTGAGTTTTAGTAATCCTTCGTAAATTTGCCCCAGAACATTAGTTGCCCCTTTGTGTTGGGGTGCTGGTTCAGGTGGGCCTTGGTTGAGATCTCATGTGTGCTCTCCATGCCTGTGGAGTAGTCCATCGTCTGGGGCTGCCAACAATCGTTAATGTATGGCATAAATTAAAAAGATAGCAGGACACATCTTGCCATGTGGATTTCCATTAATTCAATTCCAAAACTATACTAGTGAAAATGTAATCTCCATATAACATGGTTGGGGATTACAAACAACCAGAGACTGATGAATGTGGCTGATCGGTATTTCTACCCCTCTCTCTATACTAATTGTAAAAGTTTACCATGAATGGCATACGTACCACTAAGTCAAACTAAGTTGGAAAGAGACACAAATTGGTCAAATTAAATAGAACAATCGAAAGAAGTTGAGCTGATGTTTACTACACAGTATCTGCCGTCAAAACTGCTTTGAAAATTAGCTGCAGTGGGACCTTTTATTGAAAATTTCTATACGTGAAAATTACAGTGACAACTGCAGCAGAACTCTGTTTTCACTAGTGTCACGAGACTTTCAAATAATTGAATAAATATTGTTCAGTCTACGTTCAACAATGATTCAGGTAAATGGCCAGGCGCCAGCGAAGATGGCCGCCTGAGACCCGAGCTCCGCCGGGACCGAGGCTGCCCCCGTTAATATCCGCCCAATATCCTGGCCAGGGCGCTTCTCCATCTGCGCCCTGACCCCCTAAAAGGTAGTGCCCATTGACTGGAGCGGAAACAGGAGCTCCGCAACCCAGCGCGGCCGAGCCGCGGCCGCCTTTCTAGCCGCGGCGGACCTGGTACTGTCTGCCTGGAGCCCACGGGCCGGGTAGAGCTGAACTCGAGGCCCCGGCTTGGGGCCTACTTACACCACGTGAGCCGGAAGAGGGCCGCCGGCCCGCCAAGAAGCCTGTGGACGCGGCGCCCGGGCCGCGCCTTTTTCAAACACCCGGTGGGGCCTGGCGAGCTGCGGGGCCGGGGGGGGGGGGCGGAGGCCCCCCCGGGAGTACCAAACTCCATCCTGTTGGCGCCATTTTGCGGCTCAGTATATGAGCTGGGCCCGGGGGCACAGATAGAAGGGTGGTGAGCTGCGCGAGGCCCACGCTCCTGACTCGACGGCTCCTGACTCAACGGCTAGACGGCTAAGACCCAGCAGCGGCGAAGCAGGGCGACATCAGCCGGGTCCTGTAGGAAAGCCCAGGGGGGACGTGTCCCCTGCAGCGTGAGGCGGGACGTGGCTGGGCCCTACACAGGGTTTTGGCACCAGAAGAGGTGAGGAAGCCCGGAGGCAGTGTGAACGCCAGGGGTAACATCGTCAACGTTCAGGTGTAGCGTGTGGAGCTGGACCCCTGGTGGCACACTCCCTGAAGTGGAGGCGCACTGGACCCGTGGGTGGATTGATTTGGCCTGAGGGGACCGGGAGAGGACGCCCCTGGCCGGGGTCGGCAAGCTGGGACCAGAAGTGGTGAACTTACCGTCGCAAGTCTGTTCCAAGTAGACGAGTTGGGGTTCCCCCGGCCACAGGAAGGCACCTGCCACACGACCTAAGGGGTGGACACGCCGGAACTCCCCGCAGTCGTCCATCGCTCACGCGGTCCCTGCGGCTGGGCCGCGGGGGAATCGCCTAGTCACCATGAGGCCAAAGGGAGGTGCGTCCACCCAGAAGAAATAAACTAGATAAGTATGCGGTGCCGCTGGGTCAGGGACCGCAGGGAGTAGCTGATGGGGACCAGGCGGGCCAGGTGGAACCATCCCTAACGTCAATAATGGCCGCGATTCCAACGCTAGGTACCAACCTCGAAACCAAAATGGACAAAATCTCCATTGAGGTAAACTTGCTTCGCACAGATCTGAGTAAGACCACGGATAGATCAAAATCGAATGAGACGGACATCAAAGCATTGCAGACTTCTGAAAAACGGCTGGAAGGTCGGATCAACGAGCTAATGCACCAACATCGCCAAATGGCCCTCCACCTCGAGGATCAGGAAGGGCGGGCCCGGAGAAGTAACATTCGCGTGGTAGGTGTGCCAGAGGGAACGGAAGGGCCAAGTGAAGACCTGATCCTCCAGCATTTGAAGCCTAAACGTTTGTCAAAAATGTTCACGATTGAACGCGCAGACCGCGCACCGGTCCCTAAACCCATGGCGGGGGCGCCACCCAGGACGATAATTGCCAAAATATTGAACTATAGGGCCCGTGATGCTATCCTCCAGGTGGCAAGGCAACAGAGTGATCTGCAGTACGAGGGGCCCACCATCCGTTTCTTCCCGGACTTCACCCTACAGGTCCAGCAGGATCTGCGCTCATTCTTGGGGGTGAAAGCGGCGCTACGGGACCGGGGCATAAAATATATGATGTTTTTCCCAGCCAAGCTAAAGATCATCGTGGGAGGCAGATCACTGTTCTTCACCACTCGGGAGGCGGTCCAGGAATGGCTCGACACGGCGGCGCCGGCTGCCCCGGAGCGGCAAGATCATGGCACATGGCGAGAGGCTCGGGCCCATCCCCTGGGTCCGCTGAGGACAAATCGGAAGGGGACACACGAAGCCAGCAATCATTGCGCTCCAGATCAGCCAGTCCCCGATGGGATTCAGGCCGGGATGCGGCTGCACGCTGAGGACCTTAATTGTGGAACCATACCCTGCTGAACTGTAACGTATATTGTAGTTGTGGAGTTTACGACCTTTGAGTTAATGTGGGGAAGGTCTTTATATTTGCCTAATGACTCCGGGACTCCGCTGTAGGTTAGTGGTGCTCCATGACTGTAGGGACTTTCTAGTCTGGGGGCAGTGGAGGTACGGCGGCCGGAGTTGGAGCCGGCACACGTTCTCCCTAACAGAGTTTCCTCGGGAGGGGGAGGTTACTCACTCCTGGGTCGGGGTTGGGCCAAAGACGCTCTGCTAATTGGGGCATTGGTTAGTTTGAAACCTACAGAGCAGGGAGCAGGGAGGGGGGTTTAATTTGGGGGCAGCCAATGAGTCCAGTTGGGCTGGGAAGGGACGGTGATGCAAGGCTGTGTGGGGGCAGGGTGGGAAGGGGGTGGCGCCGGAGGGCAGGGGACGGAGGGGTGGAGGGCGGTAGGGAGAGAAGTTGTGGGGAGTTAGGGAAGGGGGGTAATGTTGGTTTGGTCACAGGTGAGAGGTCCTCAGCAGATCTGGTGGAGTACAGAGGTCCCAAGGTCTACGCCGGGTGTGAACTGTGGATATTGCTAAGAAATGGGATAAAAGCCTCAAGATACTGAGTGGGAATGTGAATGGGCTCGGGGATAAATTTAAATGCACCATGGTACTTCAGTTCATCAAGCGCTACCAGCCTGACACTGTGCTATTGCAAGAGACTCATTTGTTGGGCAACGCTTGCCACGCTCTGAATAGGTATGGTTACACTTTGGTAAGAGCTCTAGCGTCCATTCCCTCTCAAAATGCTTATAAACACCGATACAAGGGAAACTAATTAACAGTTTGCCTGCACCTTTTTGTACCCCTCTGTTTTGCAGCTGAAAACTTCTACTCTAATAAGAACACGCTTATCTATCAGGAGTTTTTAGAAGAATTTGGAAATAATAGAACATGAAAATGCTGCTTCATTTATCTATCTGCTCATGAAATTGAACAGACAGGATTGATTAAATCCCATTTTTTTTAAAAAAGGTACAAACTCGTTTTTCCCTTGTAAAATGTAGAAAAGAAACATAAAATTACCCTATTATAGTATATTCATAATGATTATGTTTCCTTAGAATTACTGTTACCCAAAGAGACGATTTTATCTTGCACACGACGTCCCATGCTGGCGCTTTTAGTTGGCTAAACATCTATGACGCTAAGGATCTATAACGCTAAGGATCCATAACGCTGACATAATAATCAAAGAAGGTAAAACTACAGCGCATATATTTTCATTACCGCCAAGAGTAATGTTTTTGTCTCAGTAATTCTTTGTAAAGGTAAATAAGGAATTGACTTACTACTAGATCTTAGCTGTTATTAGTTTTGAATAAAATGCACAAACAAATGGATGTTCTTTAAAACAAAACGGAAAAATTAACATGATGTGGATTTTTAAAAAAAGGGATTTGAGATCATGCTCGTACAAAAATAATGAATTTAGTCACAAAAAAAGAGAGACTAATTATCAAAGTTGGTATTTTTACCTTTATTGCAGAATACTTGTTTTTAAAGAGCATAGTATGTTTTAATTGTCCGAACAGAAGAGTGGGATGTATGCAGTGAAACCGCTAAACCCAGGTAACACGTTATTATGTAAAATATTGAGTGAGATTTCAGAACGAGTTTATGCAAATTTAACCTTCTGACCAACCCATCGTGAAAGATTGATCTAAAGCCAGAACCCGGTTTTCCTATAGGTTTCACATACCAATTTCGATTGCAAAGGTAAAGAAAGGTGCCTCACTCTTCGCCCTCATCGTTCTGAAATTTTTAAAAAAGCGGAAAAAGAAAGTCTAGGTAAGATATTCAAAACTAATAGTTAGGTGATTGGAAACAAACTAGCTTTTCTAAAGTAAAAATCAAGTACAACTATGCATATATGTTCAAAGTACTTACAGCAAGACCACATTGAAACATATGCATACAAAAACTGCATGCTCCTTGGGAACAAGCATTGGTCAAAAATAGCTACATATAGTGTTTATGTATGATACAAATCATTTTAGAAGAAAAGTCTATATTTTTTTAAAATATTAGAACAATTCTAATTCTGTTAAATAGGGCTACTTTAATTCTGTAGAAATCATCACTCTTGTTCCTCTTCTCTCTCTCTCTCCCCCCCTCTTCCCCTCTTTCTCCAATTCGCATAGAGGGAGTCTTTCTGCACAAATTTAAAAGACGCAATGAAATGTATCGAACAAATACATCAAGTATCTGTGTAAATTATATGTATATAGAAATATCGATTATCATGAAGATATATGCATATAGAGTTCTGTTTTCCTTGAACTAAGGTCAAGATGCAAGAAAACTAATACTTCAGCATTATAAAATAATGTTTATCTTCCGACTATACCAGGCTATGTAACCACATATTGCTTTGTCTCTTAAACACACAGTCTTAAATGTTTTAAAAATATGTTTTGTTCTTTTTAGAAAATTGGCTGTATAAATAATTTCCTGATGAAGACACAACCACGTGTCGAAACGCGTTGAAATAAACAGCCCCCCAACAATATCTGGGAAGACCTTATCCGTAAACCTGCACATTAACCAGAACATATATCGTTTTTAAGAAATTTATTAATGAAAATATTGTATTAAGTGTATTGAATATATCTGTTTTGTTATATGTTATTGATCAATTTTTTTATCACTAGAATTAAATTCTTAAATATCAGAAAAAAACTCTTTTTGTGTGTTCACCCTTTTTTTAAGTTTGTTGTTGAAATAGCCTTGGTTGTCCTTATAATTGAAGGCCTGGGTATATACTTTCGCACTGAACAATTTCCCTGTCCCAGGATTTTTATCCTTTCCAGGGGGTCCCTGATATATTACACAATACACTTTGGTAATCCACTCTGGTTTCACCACTGGGTCCTGGGGTGTGGGCATCCTTCTTCGACGCACTTTTCCCTTTCTCCCCGACCACACTGATACGGACCCGCAGGGGCGCTGTGCCACAATCTCGGGTAAATGGGAGGGGCGCAGACTGACCCTAAATTGTACATAGGGGGGACTTCAATGCAGTAGTCTCCGGTACGCTGGACAGACACCCATCTAGGGAAATACCTCAGGGACAGAGATGGTTGGGAGATTTCCTAGAGACGTTTGGCCTCACGGACATATGGGGTCTGACACACCCCACTGACACACAATACACTTACTTTTCGGGGCCGCACCACTCTTTCTCCCACCTGGATCACATCCTTACTCCTCTACACAGAGATACAATAGTGCACACAGCAACACATCTGGCAAGGGGTATTTCTGACCACTCGCCGGTTTTGGTCCACCTAACTGTGGGCAATAGGCGAGAAGGGTGTTTGGCACCTATTAATGCCTGGTACCTCCGCAGTGAAGACCTACGTAAGGCACTGACCCTCTCAATAACTAATTATTTTGATAGTAACAACGGTTCAGTAGGGTCGGCAATTACATTATGGGAGGCCTTTAAAACGATCCTCAGAGGGGAGGCCCTGTCGGCAATTGTGGGTCGGCGGAAGGAGAGGGAGGCGCAACTTGTGGCAATCGAGGCAGACTTGGGGGCGCTGGATGTTGTGTTGTGTACTGAAGATACGCCCGGGGCGCATCATCGGCTGTCCCTCAAGACCGCGGATGGAGGCAGCGAAGAAGATGGCTGCCACTAGTGAGGGCAGGATATACGACCAGGGAGACAAGGCGGGTAAGCTCCTGGCATGGCTCGACAAAAAACAACAGGCGAGCAAGGTAGTGGCTGAAATCCGTACAATGGATGGCTCTGTTGTAACAGAACCACACGACATAGTCACATAATTTGCTCGTCATTTTCGGGCAGTCTATAGCAGGGGGTCTGACCGGCCGGAAGAAGACTCTGTCGCGCTGCTAGCGGACCTTAGGATGCCGACCCTCTCTGACGTGGAGCGTGATCTCCTGGAGGCGCCGCTCACCGCAGCGGAGGTGGAGCGTGCCATCGGGGATCTCCGTCATGGTAAGGAGCTCGGGGCTAACGGCCTCCCGATTGAGCTCTACAAGCTCAAGCCGGATGGCATTAGCTCTTATCTCAAGCGCATGTTTGAAGAAAGCAAGTCCAAGGGGATATTACCCCGCGACCAAAGGCTAGCAACCATCGTAGCGATTCCTAAAGAAGGGAAACCTAGGGAGCTGTGCGCATCATATAGGCCTATCTCCCTGCTGAATGCGGAACCAAAAATACTAGCAAAAGTCCTTGCTAATAGGCTCCAGCCGGTCCTCAGCACCCTGGTTCATCCGGCCCAATCCGGGTTCATGCCCCCCCGTAATACAGCGCTTAATCTCCGTCAGCTGAATGGGGTGTTGGGGAGATGCCATACGATAAGTGAAGATGCAGTGGTGGTGTCGCTCGACGCTACAATGGCCTTCGACACCCTCGAATGGCCCTACATGATGGCGGTCCTTCGCAAACTGGGTTTTGGCCCCAGTTTCATCTCTTGGGTGCGGCTCCTTTATTCCGAGCCACTTGCCCAGGTGGTCGTGAACAATAAGGTCTCAGAGGCCTTCACCCTGGAGAGGGGGACCCGCCAGGGGTGCCCGCTCTCACCCCTTTTGTTTGCCCTCTCCCTTGAGCCGCTGGCCACCTGGATCAGACAGGATATCTCCCTTAAAGGACTGCGATGGGCTAACTGCTGGGTGGACAGGATCTCCCTGTACGCCTACGACATCCTCCTCTACCTCTCGAGGCCCCGGAGATCGCTGATCGTGGCTCTGGATATTTTTTCTAACTTTGGCAAGCACTCCGGCTACAGCATCAACTGGAGAAAATCCCTTTTATACGTCCTCCATGGTGCCACCCCAGTACTTCCACGTGATTGTCCCATAAAGGTGGTCACAGAAGGCTTCACATATTTGGGCATTTTTGTATCGAAAGACAAGACCGCCATGTATGATAGAAATCTGTTCCCGCCCCTTACGAGGCTTAAGTGCGACTCTGCTGCCTGGCAGAAGCTCCCGGTTTCCCTGTTGGGCCGGGCGGCACTTTTTAAAATGATGGCGCTACCCCGATTTCTTTATGCCCTGCAGAATTACCCTGACATGATTCCCTCTTCATATTTCACGGCTGTTGAGGCGGCGCAGAGAAAACTCCTGTGATCCGGCGCACCCAGAACAGCCCTGCAGAAGCTGACGCTGGGGTGGTATGATGGAGGGATCGCCCTGCCCGACATACGTAGGTACTACTGGGCCGCACATCTATCGGCCATTAACCAGGGCACCTATTGCGATGGTAACGACCCCGGGTATGGCATGGACAGGTGGCACCTGCCGGGGGGAATTATGAAGCAGCGCTGTACTCACAGCCAGGTAGACATGGGCTTATGGGGCCGACTCTCCACACAGTGCAATTGTGGCACATTGTCCAACGTAATATGGGCTGGCACAATAGGCTCACCCTGGCCACCCTGCTCTGGGTTTCGGAACGACTTGGCCTCTTGGGCCGAACGAAGGGGTTCCGGAACTGGGACCTTATCGGTATTTCCCGGATAGGGGATCTCTGGGACTCTAACGGGGTCAAATCCTTTCCATCCCTACAGACTACATATGAGCTAGCAGACACTGAGTACTTTCGGTACCTCCAAGTCCATCAATCACTGCAGAAAAACATTCCACAGGGCACTGTGCCCCCACAAGCATCCCCCTTGAAGATAGACTGTTAGATGGGCACATTCAGGAACACGCAATCTCATTCAGGAAGAGTGGAGGTTTGCGCTAGCCTCCCCGAAGTAGGTGGCTATCTCATCTAGGCTACGGCTCATCCAGCTTAAAATTCTACATAGAGTGTACATATCTAACACACGGCTGAAAAGGATGGGCAGATGTGAGGGTGATGAGTGTAGGAGGGGGTGCGGAATGGCTGGCTCTTTCTTTCACATGATATGGGAGTGCCCACTATTGCAGGCCTACTGGGTGAAGGTGGTGTGCTGCATGCAAGTGGTTTGGGGGATGGAGTTGCGCCCGGAGGTGAAGCGATGCATTCTAAACATATGGGAGTCAACTGACTTACCAGCTAGAGGCAGGCTCTGGGTAACACTCGGCCAAATGGAGGCTAAGTGTAATATTGCAAGACTCTGGGGGGCAGTCATGCCTCCACGTCTCTCTGAATGGAAACGAGACATGGACTGGTGCATGTTGCTAGAGAAGACGGTGTATGTAGCCCGAGGGTGCCCCCACAAATGGGGGGAGATATGGGACAAATGGAACGAATATAGAGGTAATGTCTGCGAACCCCCCCAGCCTCGGCGACCGGTACTTGAGGTTGACGACTAATTGTTATGATTTATTGCACTCTTATTGCCATAATGATGATGTAACACTGGACCTTCTGTATGATCTGCTGTGCACGTGTGTAGCCCTTGAATGTGACCATGTTGGCCGCTGTTTGGTCTTATTCTCATTAAAAAGATTCAAAAAAAAATGTTTTAAAAATGATTCAGGTAAATAAACTCTTACCCCAAATAAAATAAATACACTGCTTTGTTTACCGTCTCCAAACGTGTAATGTCAGCATGAATTAAAATACAACGTATTGCAGTGCAGAACTGACTTTTTCAGGTAAAATATGTCAATCAAAGAATTGGGGCATTTAAACGTTGTTTGATGCAGTTTCTAAAAAAAAGCATCTTAAAGTTTTAATATTTTTGTCAAAATAACTAAATTTACACTGTCGCTAATACTCACAGTCTTTGATTTATGAGAAAGTTTAAGCAAATTCCACCCATAGGCTTTGTAAATGTGGAAAAAAATCTTTAAATGTGGATGACTGCTCTGTAATATGTCTAATGCTTTAAATAAGAACTACAGTATTGAATTGTCCCTTACACTTTGTGTAAGGTACTATGTGATAAGGTGCATATCAGCACGTCATAACACAACACGATAACCTAATATGTGTATATGCACATTCACCCAGAAGGGTATCTTGGTGCTGAATAACAGGCGTTTATTGTTACCCAACGCAATGGTACTCATTTCATCGAACTCAGAAGGATGAATGGCTTAGTGGGTCCACCGGGATTTGAACCTGTGGCCATGAGGTCAAACACAGTTCCCTACTGTGGACTAATTCATCCATTAAACAACCAGATTAAGCCATAACCCTAAGAAACAGCAATACCCATGTAAAGTCCTACAGCATCAAACAATGGCTTTTCACTGTACACAAATTTGGCCTTCTGGTTTTGTCGACATAAAAAAAAGCACTACAGCCTGGAGAAAACCATTTTACAATAACACCAATAAAGCTACGCTATTACAAAGAGTATTAGGACTGATGAGCAGACCAAAAACATTTTTCTACGTCTATATTTGAGGACAACAACAATGATGGGCAGGTGACAAATGAACATTTATATGCTGCCACGATGTCTCCCATGTGGGGCGCCTCCTAACCAGAATGCAGAATCAGTTCCTTTGCCAGAAAAGGCAAACACTTTTTAGTTTCACTTTTAGTTTATTTGCTTCAAGACCTCCTAAGAGATCCTCCTAAGAGATCAAGAATAGCAAATTCAAATAGAATTTTTTTTGTTACAATTTAATCCAATTTAATAAAAATGCCTTAAAAAGTTCCAAAGGCATGCTAGTCACAAATAAGACAATGCTTCTGACACCGTAATGATCTTGTTGCTAATAAATGTAGGGAGTGCAGCCTTTCAACTAACATTATTTACCAATGTACAACAAAGAGAGACATGATTTAAATCCGGATGACATTGTTTACATGAAGATCAGTAGCACTGCTCCAGACTAATACCTGTCCATCTACATTTGATAGAAAAGCCTCCTGCTGTCATTAACAATAACAATAATGTTATACAATGTCAGTCTTGAATAGTGCAAGATGTCTGCTTCAAAGCTAGCTTTTGCAATCCTAATCTTTAAATCAAGTATTAATAGTCACATTGAACCCTGAGACTGTGTGTCTGTTCAGGACAAATCTTGTTGCAGGGTATACAAACGCTTATTCATAAATCTTTAAGAAATACAGGTGTTGATTGTTATCTCCTTCAGGATTAGCACAGGTAATATGATATCTGAGACATGCTATACATAATAAAACCAGTCTCAATGTAGCTACAAACGATGCTGAATTCTAGATGAAGACTTTTCTCTTGCACAATTTTGAACAACACAAATTATTGAATATCATGTTGTCAAAACTACTAAGGGCAGGGCATGAATGTAACTCCTCTCTCACTGCCCCATACACCCACCCTATTGCTGTCACTAACATGTCTCTCTGAGCCAATCTCCACCCACTAAAGCCAGCCTGTTTTCAAGGAAACTCTTCAGAGTGAAGCACTGCTGGAAAGCAAAGCTTATAGGGTGGGCCCTTCCATTGTCAAGTCCTGGGAGCATCTCTTTCCTTAGCAAGAAATTGCAGGATGAGATCTATAAACATTCTAATTCCATCTCCTTCCTCTAGTTAGAGATTCTTAATCTCCTTGGAATGGGCCTACTGTTTTACTGGCCTGTGATCTTTCCTCTTGTGCAGCAAAGTAAGTAATTCAATAAGTCAGGCAGCTCAAAGGAACAATCTCATTACTGGGGGAGGGGGCTCAGAAATAAATGCTATTTCTTGTAGTATGTCAAAAAATCAAGTTATGTCAAAGATGACCTCATATCTGGAATTCTGGGCCAATTATTTGTATAATCGTAAGCAGTGCTGATAATGTTTCACTCTTAAGTTAAACCGTGATTTACACATAAAGTGCCGAGTCAAGTCATTACATCAAATCATGACACAATACATTTTGGCCAATAAGGGATATTGTGTTTCCTCTTAGTGGTGAAATGGATCATAAAAAGTTGAATAGACTATCTCTCACAGTGCTACCAGCGTGTGCACGTGTTAGACAACAATCTTCCTCATTTAGGTTGATTGGGTGCAAACATGTATATGCATATGTCACTCTAAGCCTGCATCAGAGCCCGGCACGCCACCTTCCACATCAGGCTCACTCTATTTCATAAGGTGGCCACTGGGTGTTGCAGCAAAAAACCATTCTACATACACCATCATTGTGGGCAATACTCCATAAGTGGGTACCGAGTCACAACAGAGGTTAAAAAGCCTGAATTATCACCGGTAAAACTAATTCAGCTAAAGGGCTGGAATATGTACCTAATATGTATATGTATTGGAAGATAGGATGGTATATTAAATTAATTATAAACTTCATATTTGATGGCACCTCTTATATTTCACATGCCTAAATCCTTTTTTCATTAGAATATATTTCACTACCAAATACTACAATGCTAATAACTAGAGAAGGAGCCACTTGCTTCCCAGCACACTCGTTGATCGAGCATGGCTTGATAAATCCAGGGGTGACCAATCGATAAGTAGATAGAGAGGAGGAGAAATGAGTACGCATGAAGATTAAGGGGGGTGGGGGCTGTGAGGTGACAGAAAGAGGAATGGAGGTTGGCGGGTGGACGAGTAGGTGAGCGTGCGGTTAAGTAGATAGATAGACGGACGGATAGATAGATACGCTGTCATATTCTGCTAGGGAAGCTATTTATCGGTGGTGTCCCCATCACGTTGCCACCTTTGCCCAAGGTAGTGTCACATGTTCGGAGCGGGTACAGAAAGTGTCCCATACCAAATACGAATTACCATATGCACCTGCATATGTAATATTCAAGGTAAATGATTCCCTCTTCCCCTTGCTATTTCACTAAAGCTCCTGTGCCTGGACCTGCTCCGCTTGTGTGCACACCCGTCTGCACACAAGCACACAGCATACCAGAGCGCAAATTATTTTTATACTGAAGGTATTTTCACGAGTGTTTTATGAAAAGAACATGTCATAAGGCAGCCACTCAGCCCTTTCCTTTATTATTGGTTTCCCAAAAAACTAATAGACAAACTATGCTGAGAAGGGACTTCTTTTAGTACAGAGAACCCCCCCCCACCCCCAAAACCACCATTCATCACACAGAGCAGGGAAAACCAGTGGTTTTCACACATGTTCTAAAAATGTCAGGACAGGTTTTTTATTTTTCTAAAATTACCTTTTCACCTCTGGCCTCATCAAGGTTAAGAGGTCATTTTAAAGAAAGTTGAAGAAATTGAAAAAGGACAATCCTGTATTTTGAGAAAGAAATAGAGGCAGGCAGCGTGAGAAGGGAGCAGGCAGTGTAAGTGTGTCTGAGAGTGAGAAAGCATTTCTTTGGAAATAGCCCCTCACACGGGCCCGTCGTTAGGGACGCCTTCCTGTCATGTGAGCTCATCAGTAAACCCAAGGATCCTCTATCGCCCCTTCCGCCCTGTGCCTTAGGCGTTTTTTTCTTCTAAATCCAAAGTGCCCACACCGTCATCCGCTCCCCCCTGCATTTTATACACTTGCCCATATAATGATTACACAGGACACATTGTTATGGGTAAAGAACTGTTGCAGGTTTATTTTCATACAACAAAACGTATGACGTTTTTGTGGGTTATCTTACGGACGATCCAGGGCAGGCAGCCCCTCGCTGCCCCGCGCACCTTATGAGCCAGCCGGCACGGTGGGTCGACGCCCGGACAGTGCAGCCTTTGCTGATCCCCTTACGGATCACGTGATCATGTCTTATACTCCCGCCCCCCCTTTCAGGGCGGAGCGTGGTGTGGCACACCCCCGGTTGGTAAGGCCCCCCAACCGCCGAAGGACTAACGGGTTGCCATCGCGGTTTTCCCAGAACTTCCCTGCGGCTCCAGGCCTTTGGCTCAGGCACCCTTACTGTGTCAGGCAGAGGTACCCTTACTGTACCCGTCTGCCGCAGAGGTACCCTTACTGTACCAGTCTGCCCCCAGATCGCCCTGTAACTCCGCCTGCAACACAAAAGAAAACATTAGACCATCCAAATCAGTATGCCACCTGCCAAGCTGCTGGGTACGAGGATAGGGTGGGTGCAGCGAGGCAGGCAGGTGCAGGACGGCCGGTACAGGGGCAGGACAGGGGCGGCCGGGAGGGTAGACGACCGGCAAAGAGGTCTCATGCAGGGCTGCAGGGGCCTAAGTACCCGCCCGCCCGCAACGCGCCCTCCCCCGGATGCACGTCACTGGTGCACCCGGCCGGGGGAGGGGCAGGTGCACTGCCCGAGCCTCCCCCTCGACGAGGACTGACGGAGGGGTGGGGCTCCGACTAATGGGACTAAGGGGGCTGCCCTGCTGATGTCCCCCTGTGGGGGACACGGGCAGCGGCATAGTGCCCACACCGTCATCCGCTCCCCCCTGCATTTTATACACTTGCCCATATAATGATTACACAGGACACATTGTTATGGTTAAAGAACTGCTGTAGGTTTATTTTCATACAACAAAAAGTATGACGTTTTTGTGGGTTATCTTACGGACGATCCAGGGCAGGCAGCCCCTCGCTGCCCCGCCCGCCTTATGAGCCAGCCGGCACGGTGGGTCGATGTCCGGACAGTGCAGCCTTTGCTGATCCCCTTACGGATCACGTGATCATGTCTTATACTCCCGCCCCCCCTTTCAGGGCGGAGCGTGGTGTGGCCCACCCCCGGTTGGTAAGGCCCCCCAACCGCCCGAAGGACTAACGGGGCGCCGTCGCGGTTTTCCCGGAATCTCCCTGCGGCTCCAGGTCTTTGGCTCAGGCACGCTTACTGTGCCAGGCAGAGGTACCCTTACTGTACCCGTCTGCCGCAGAGGTACCCTTACTGTACCAGTCTGCCTCCAGATCGCCCTGTAACTCTGCCACAGCTCTGACGGAGGCTACCGTCGATGACAGAGCCCCCCACCTCAGAGTTCCCCACTTACATCTTGCAGCTTCTAGTGCCTCCCGCACGTCAAGGAGAAACATATCCTTCCTGACTTTGCCACCTTGACCTGACACTTTCATAGTTATGTTCACGTTAACCTTGGCGCCCTGACAATGGGGTCACAACAGGAATGAAGGGTTAATGCAAGGTGTCCCACCTAAGTCGTTGCACATTTTGTGGGGTGCAAACCTACCGATGGCCAGACCCTGTTATACACCTGTGACCCTGGATACTTATACCAGTACTGGTATAGACTACTAGATAGTGGGTCACATGTCTAGCTATAGGCTTCCAGGATTCGCTGGGGACCCGTCATGTCCCTGCTATCAGCCCTAGCCCGTCCAATAAGACACCTAAGCGCCTGCTATGCCCCAATGCTTGATGATAGGATAATTGGGCCAAGCCCCCCTGTCTATGTTCCTAACCTTCATCCCCCTTACAGGCCCAGCTGGTGTGGGTGGTTGTCCCTGGCCTAGCGAGGCGCACAATGGCCACCTCCCCACTTGGGGTCTATCTTGCCATTCTGGCGATGGGCTTAAGCATCCATTCCTTGGTGCATGCTTGCAACCTTATGTAATCACCTTAGTTGTGTGGCCCCTGCCTGGCAGCAAGCTTGGCTAAGGCCCCTGTTGAAATCACCTGCCTGTGCACGCCAGCCCAGCTATTTCCCTAGGCGTCCTGCCCCTAGCTACAAGGCATACCTCTCCAGGCATGCCACTAGTTGTCCCTATCATGCGTTGAAGCCTCCTATGGGACCTAATTAGCCAATCTCCCTTCACGTTCCTCGTGCAGAGTGACTGGTCTGTCCGTCTCGTGACCAGTCACCCCTAAGGGTCATTCGTTGGCTCAATCAATCAATCAATCAATCATGCCATTTGTATAGCGCACTACTCACCCGGGAGGGTCTCAAGGCGCTTAGGGGGAGGGGAATGCTACTGCTCGAACAGCCAGTTCTTGAGTTGTTTCCTGAAGGCGAGATGGTCCTGGGTCAGCCGAAGGTGGATGGGGAGGGAGTTCCAAGTCTTGGCAGCCAGGTAAGAGAAGGATCTTCCTTCGGCGGTGGTTCTTCGGATGCGTGGTACGGCTGCGAGGGCGAGGCTGGTGGACCGTAGCTGGCGGGTGGGCGTGTAGAAGTTCAGGCGGTCGTTGAGGTACTTGGGGCCCAGGTCGTGGAGAGACTTGTGTGCGTGGGTGAGGAGCCGGAACGTGATCCTCTTGTCGACGGGGAGCCAGTGCAGGTTCCTCAGGTGGCTGGAGATGTGGTTGCGTCGGGGGACATCCAGGATGAGTCGGGCGGAGGCGTTCTGGATGCGCTGGAGTCTTTTCTGTAGCTTGGCTGTGGTTCCGGCTTAGAGGGCGTTTCCGTAGTCCAGTCGGCTGGTGACGAGTGCCTGGGTTACAGTCGTCCTGGTCTCGGTCGGGATCCAGCGGAAGATCTTGCGAAGCATACGCAGGGTGTTGAAGCACGATGAGGAGACGGCGTTGACTTGTCTGGTCATCGAGAGGGAGGGGTCCAGGATGAAGCCCAGGTTGCGTGCGTGGTCGGTTGGCTTGGGTGCGGTGCCCAGGGCTGGGGGCCACCAGGAGTCGTCCCAGGCGGAGGGCGAAGATCCCAGGATGAGGACTTCCGTCTTGTCCGAGTTCAGTTTCAGGCGGCTGTCCTTCATCCACTCGGCGACGTCTTTCATCCCTTCGTGTAAGCAGGTTCTGGCGGTGTCGGGGTCTCTGGTGAGGGAGAGGATCAGCTGGGTGTCGTCGGCGTAAGAGATGATGTTGAGGTTGTGCTGGCGTGCGATGGCTGCGAGAGGTTTCATGTAGATGTTGAAGAGGGTGGGGCTGAGTGAAGATCCTTGCGGGACGCCGCACATGACTTCGGTGGCCTCGGAGCGAAACGGGGGGAGGCGGACTCTTTGTGCTCTTCCGGCGAGGAACAAGATGATCCACTCCAGTGCCTTCTCTTGGATACCGATGTTGCTGAGGCGCTGGACTAGGGTGCGGTGGCAGACCGTGTCGAACGCAGCGGAGAGGTCCAGGAGGATGAGGGCCACTGTTTCCCCCTTGTCGAGCAGGGTCCGGATGTCGTCGGTGGCTGCGATGAGGGCGGTCTCGGTGCTGTGGTTGGCTCTGAAGCCGGACTGCGAGGGGTCGAGGGATCCGTTCGTCTCGAGGAAGGTGGTCAGCTGTCTGTTGACGATCTTCTCGATGACTTTAGCAGGAAAAGGGAGGAGCGAGATGGGGCGGAAGTTTTTGAGATTGGTGGGGTCCGCTGTAGGTTTCTTCAGGAGGGCGCTGATCTCGGCGTGCTTCCAGCTCTCCGGGAAGGTGGCGGTGTTGAAGGAGGCGTTGATGATGTTCCGGAGTTGGGGTGCGATGGTGGAGTCGGCCTTGTTGAAGACGTGGTGTGGGCAGGGGTCGGTCGGTGATCCGGAGTGGATGGTGTTCATCGTGCGGGCTGTGTCTTCGGTGGTCACCGTGGTCCAGGTGCGAAGGGTGGCGGTGGGGGGCGTTGGTTCGACGGTTGGGTGCGTGGGTGGGGCGCCGAAGCTGTTGTGGATGTCGGCGATCTTGCGGTGGAAGAACGAGGCGAGAGAGTCGCAGAGGTCTTGTGACGGAGTGATGTCGTTGGTGCCGGTGCTGGGGTTGGAGAACTCCTTGACGATAGTGAAGAGCTCTTTGCTGTCGTGGGCGTTGTTGTCCAGTCGTTCCTTCAGGGATTTCTTCTTGGTGGTGCGGATGAGCTGGTGGTGCTTGCGGGTAGCGTGTTTGAGGGCGATCATGTTGTCGGTGGTCCGGTCAAGGAGCCAGGCTTTCTCGAGGGTGCGGCAGGTCTTCTTGGAGTCCTTGAGGTCGTCGGTGAACCAGGATGCCTTCTTGCTTCTGGGTCTGCTGGGAGGGTTCTTTAGTGGCGCGAGGTCGTCGGCGCAGGCGGTCAGCCACTGTGTGAAGTTGCGGGCTGCTTCGTTGGGGTCCGTTGTGTTGGCGGGTGGGCTCTGGCTGAGGGAGGTGGTGAGCTGGTCTGCGGTGATCTTGCTCCAATTCCTGTGAGGTACCTGTTGCGGGTGGTGGTGGGTCGTGGATCTTTTGAAGCTGAAGTGGATGCAGCTGTGGTCGGTCCAGTGGAGTACGGTGGCGTGGCTGAAGGTGATGTACTTGCTGGAAGAGAAGACGGGATCAAGCGTGTGGCCGGCGTAGTGGGTGGGGGTGTTGACCAGTTGCTTGAGTCCGAGGTTGGCGAGGTTTTCCAGCAGGGCGGTGGTGTTGCGGTCCTTGTTGTTCTCCAGGTGAAAGTTGAGGTCCCCGAGGAGGATGTAGTCGGTGGAGGGGAGGGCGTGCGGGCTGATGAAGTCTGTGATATCTTCGCTGAATTGTGTGCGTGGTCCCGGGGGTCTGTAGACGAGGGTGCCTCTGAGGGTCGTCTTAGGGTCGGTGTGAATCTGGAAGTGGAGATGTTCGGCTGCGGCGAAGGAGTCATTGGCGTCGGTCGTGATGCGGATGGTGTTCCTGTGGACGATGGCGATGCCACCTCCGGTCTGGTTGATGCGGTCCCTCCTGATGATCTTGTACCCGTCCGGGATGGCGATGGCGATGTCGGGTGCAGAGGAGGCGTTCATCCAGGTTTCCGTGAGGAAGGCGACGTCCGGTGATGTAGCGTCGAGGAGGTTCCAGAGTTCCACGGCGTGTCTGTGGACGGAGCGGGTGTTGATCAGGATGCACTTGAGGTGGTTGCTGCTGGTGTTTGTCTTGGCGGGTGAGGGGCAGGTTCGGAGGCAGGTGAACTTGCAGGTGCAGCAGGTGAAGGGTCCGTGGGTGCGTCTCGGGGTGGCTCGGCAGCAGGCGTGGGTCCGGCCGGCATTGAGTGCGTTGAGAGTGGCGGCGTCGTAGGTCAGTCGGGTCGTCTTGCCTCGGCGGGGAGGGCCAGGGGTCCTGGCGCTGGGCGCGGGCCAGGCGCGGACGGGCGCAGACGGGCTTACCTTTGGCGCACCTCCGGCGCTCAATCGGTGCTCCCGCTGCGCGCGTCCGCTGCGCGCGTCCGCTGCGCGGTCGCTCTGGGGGCGTCATAAGTAAGGAGCCGGGAGGGTGGAGCAGCTGGGTGGCGGGAGCGGGGCGGCGAATGGAATCACAGGGGGGCGGGGCCGCAGGGAGGCAGCGGCGGGAAATTCCAAGAAGCAGCGGGCAGCGGGAAATTCCCAGGAGCAGCGGGAAATTCCCAGGAGCAGCGGGAAATTCCCAGGAGCAGCGGGCAGCGAGCGAAGGAATCTGCAGGCAGGAGGCGGCAAAGGCAGGCAGGAGCGGCAGCAGTGAGTGGGGCGACCAAGCCCTGTGGAGGGCTGAGCGCTCACTGTTGGCTTGCTGCATGCTTCTTAGTTGCATAAATTAAATGGGCTCCAAATAGTACACACTCCCCCGGAGGTCAGAGTGCTAACCATCGCACCAGTGGCATTACGGAGGCATACCGTTTGTATTGTTTTTTGAGGCTTCTAACAAACTCAAACCTAGGTCCTCAGTTTTAGATTTGGCTGCCCTAGCCATTAGCTATCCACGAAGAGTTGATAGCTTCCTTGCCTAGCCAACAGGGCGCTAGCCGCCCCCGTCCATGTCCGCCAAAGTCTCAACTGCCCTGGGAACATTTCCATCCTTTCGGTGCATTATGAGTGACATTTAAGGCTAAGAATGACACTTTATTGCTGGCAATAAAACAATGAGGGTGCGGGAGACCCCTTACATTCATCACTCCCATTTGACCAGCAAGAAAGGTCTCAAGGCGCTTGGGGGGAGGGGAATGCTACTGCTCGAACAGCCAGATCTTGAGTTGTTTCCTGAAGGCGAGATGGTCCTGGGTCAGCCGAAGGTGGATGGGGAGGGAGTTCCAAGTCTTGGCAGCCAGGTAAGAGAAGGATCTTCCTTCGGCGGTGGTTCTTCGGATGCGTGGTACGGCTGCGAGGGCGAGGCTGGTGGACCGTAGCTGGCGGGTGGGCGTGTAGAAGTTCAGGCGGTCGTTGAGGTACTTGGGGCCCAGGTCGTGGAGAGACTTGTGTGCGTGGGTGAGGAGCCGGAACGTGATCCTCTTGTCGACGGGGAGCCAGTGCAGGTTCCTCAGGTGGCTGGAGATGTGGCTGCGTCGGGGGACATCCAGGATGAGTCGGGCGGAGGCGTTCTGGATGCGCTGGAGTCTTTTCTGTAGCTTGGCTGTGGTTCCGGCTTAGAGGGCGTTTCCGTAGTCCAGTCGGCTGGTGACGAGTGCCTGGGTTACAGTCGTCCTGGTCTCGGTCGGGATCCAGCGGAAGATCTTGCGAAGCATACGCAGGGTGTTGAAGCACGATGAGGAGACGGCGTTGACTTGTCTGGTCATCGAGAGGGAGGGGTCCAGGATGAAGCCCAGGTTGCGTGCGTGGTCGGTTGGCTTGGGTGCGGTGCCCAGGGCTGGGGGCCACCAGGAGTCGTCCCAGGCGGAGGGCGAAGATCCCAGGATGAGGACTTCCGTCTTGTCCGAGTTCAGTTTCAGGCAGCTGTCCTTCATCCACTCGGCGACGTCTTTCATCCCTTCGTGTAAGCAGGTTCTGGCGGTGTCGGGGTCTCTGGTGAGGGAGAGGATCAGCTGGGTGTCGTCGGCGTAAGAGATGATGTTGAGGTTGTGCTGGCGTGCGATGGCTGCGAGAGGTTTCATGTAGATGTTGAAGAGGGTGGGGCTGAGTGAAGATCCTTGCGGGACGCCGCAGATGACTTCGGTGGCCTCGGAGCGAAACGGGGGAGGCGGACTCTTTGTGCTCTTCCGGCGAGGAACAAGATGATCCACTCCAGTGGCTTCTCTTGGATACCGATGTTGCTGAGGCGCTGGACTAGGGTGCGGTGGCAGACCGTGTCGAACGCAGCAGAGAGGTCCAGGAGGATGAGGGCCACTGTTTCCCCCTTGTCGAGCAGGGTCCGGATGTCGTCGGTGGCTGCGATGAGGGCGGTCTCGGTGCTGTGGTTGGCTCTGAAGCCGGACTGCGAGGGGTCGAGGGATCCGTTCGTCTCGAGGAAGGCGGTCAGCTGTCTGTTGACGATCTTCTCGATGACTTTAGCAGGAAAAGGGAGGAGCGAGATGGGGCGGAGGTTTTTGAGATTGGTGGGGTCCGCTGTAGGTTTCTTCAGGAGGGCGCTGATCTCAGCGTGCTTCCAGCTCTCCGGGAAGGTGGCGGTGTTGAAGGAGGCGTTGATGATGTTCCGGAGTTGGGGTGCGATGATGGAGTCGGCCTTGTTGAAGACGTGGTGTGGGCAGGGGTCGGTCGGTGATCCGGAGTGGATGGTGTTCATCGTGCGGGCTGTGTCTTCGGTGGTCACCGTGGTCCAGGTGCGAAGGGTGGCGGTGGGGGGCGTTGGTTCGACGGTTGGGTGCGTGGGTGGGGCGCCGAAGCTGTTGTGGATGTCGGCGATCTTGCGGTGGAAGAAGGAGGCGAGAGAGTCGCAGAGGTCTTGTGACGGAGTGATGTCGTTGGTGCCGGTGCTGGGGTTGGAGAACTCCTTGATGATAGTGAAGAGCTCTTTGCTGTCGTGGGCGTTGTTGTCCAGTCGTTCCTTCAGGGATTTCTTCTTGGTGGTGCGGATGAGCTGGTGGTGCTTGCGGGTAGCGTGTTTGAGGGCGGTCATGTTGTCGGTGGTCCGGTCAAGGAGCCAGGCTTTCTCGAGGGTGCGGCAGGTCTTCTTGGAGTCCTTGAGGTCGTCGGTGAACCAGGATGCCTTCTTGCTTCTGGGTCTGCTGGGAGGGTTCTTTAGTGGCGCGAGGTCGTCGGCGCAGGCGGTCAGCCACTGTGTGAAGTTGCGGGCTGCTTCGTTGGGGTCCGTTGTGTTGGCGGGTGGGCTCTGGCTGAGGGAGGTGGTGAGCTGGTCTGCGGTGATCTTGCTCCAATTCCTGTGAGGTACCTGTTGCGGGTGGTGGTGGGTCGTGGATCTTTTGAAGCTGAAGTGGATGCAGCTGTGGTCGGTCCAGTGGAGTCCGGTGGCGTGGCTGAAGGTGATGTACTTGCTGGAAGAGAAGACGGGATCAAGCGTGTGGCCGGCGTAGTGGGTGGAGGTGTTGACCAGTTGCTTGAGTCCGAGGTTGGCGAGGTTTTCCAGCAGGGCGGTGGTGTTGCGGTCCTTGTTGTTCTCCAGGTGAAAGTTGAGGTCCCCGAGGAGGATGTAGTCGGTGGAGGGGAGGGCGTGCGGGCTGATGAAGTCTGTGATATCTTCGCTGAATTGTGTGCGTGGTCCCGGGGGTCTGTAGACGAGGGTGCCTCTGAGGGTCGTCTTAGGGTCGGTGTGAATCTGGAAGTGGAGATGTTCGGCTGCGGCGAAGGAGTCATTGGCGTCGGTCGTGATGCGGATGGTGTTCCTGTGGACGATGGCGATGCCACCTCCGGTCTGGTTGATGCGGTCCCTCCTGATGATCTTGTACCCGTCCGGGATGGCGATGGCGATGTCGGGTGCAGAGGAGGCGTTCATCCAGGTTTCCGCGAGGAAGGCGACGTCCGGTGATGTAGCGTCGAGGAGGTTCCAGAGTTCCACGGCGTGTCTGTGGACGGAGCGGGTGTTGATCAGGATGCACTTGAGGTGGTTGCTGCTGGTGTTTGTCTTGGCGGGTGAGGGGCAGGTTCGGAGGCAGGTGAACTTGCAGGTGCAGCAGGTGAAGGGTCCGTGGGTGCGTCTCGGGGTGGCTCGGCAGCAGGCGTGGGTCCGGCCGGCATTGAGTGCGTTGAGAGTGGCGGCGTCGTAGGTCAGTCGGGTCGTCTTGCCTCGGCGGGGAGGGCCAGGGGTCCTGGCGCTGGGCGCGGGCCAGGCGCGGACGGGCGCAGACGGGCTTACCTTTGGCGCACCTCCGGCACTCAATCGGTGCTCCCGCTGCGCGCGTCCGCTGCGCGGTCGCTCTGGGGGCGTCATAAGTAAGGAGCCGGGAGGGTGGAGCAGCTGGGTGGCGGGAGCGGGGCGGCGAATGGAATCACAGGGGGGCGGGGCCGCAGGGAGGCAGCGGCGGGAAATTCCAAGAAGCAGCGGGCAGCGGGAAATTCCCAGGAGCAGCGGGAAATTACCAGGAGCAGCGGGAAATTCCCAGGAGCAGCGGGCAGCGAGCGAAGGAATCTGCAGGCAGGAGGCGGCAAAGGCAGGCAGGAGCGGCAGCAGTGAGTGGGGCGACCAAGCCCTGTGGAGGGCTGAGCGCTCACTGTTGGCTTGCTGCATGCTTCTTAGTTGCATAAATTAAATGGGCTCCAAATAGTACACACTCCCCCGGAGGTCAGAGTGCTAACCATCGCACCAGTGGCATTACGGAGGCATACCGTTTGTATTGTTTTTTGAGGCTTCTAACAAACTCAAACCTAGGTCCTCAGTTTTAGATTCGGCTGCCCTAGCCATTAGCTATCCTCGAAGAGTTGATAGCTTCCTTGCCTAGCCAACAGGGCGCTAGCCGCCCCCGTCCATGTCCGCCAAAGTCTCAACTGCCCTGGGAACATTTCCATCCTTTCGGTGCATTATGAGTGACATTTAAGGCTAAGAATGACACTTTATTGCTGGCAATAAAACAATGAGGGTGCGGGAGACCCCTTACATTCATCACTCCCATTTGACCAGCAAGAAGCTCTAAGAAGCCATGGTTTGAGACAGCCTTTGTGAGATAACCCACTCTTGCAGCGTGCATCCTGGCAACACTTCACCTTGTGCCCTATGTACCCCCAAACATCACTGACGGGTTTCTTTAGGTCAGGTCAAAACCTCCCATATGTTAGCTGGTGGGTCACTTCGCTTACTAATCTCAGTACCATTAGTGAGCCGTTGCTGTGTTGCCGCACACAAACACATCAACATTCCCTAATATTAGATGCAAACCTATGTGCTACCCAACTTTAGTGCACCGCTGCATCCTAGTTTAGATGACAACACCACCACCCACCTGCTGCCCTGGCTAAAACGCGGGTGACTGTCTTCCCTGGCGCAACCTGTAACCTGCCCTTGTTTGCCGAGGAATGCCCCCCAGTGTCTATCTGGGCCTGTGTCTATATAGTGCCAGAAGAAGTTCCTCCTAAAGGCCTGAGCTTTGGTTTGGTGCTAAGCTTAGAGTGCTGCTGGCTGGTATTTTACAGCTTCTGACATTGCTTCCAGGCAATAATACCAGACCACAGTACACCTACGACATGCCGGTACCAATGGCCTGCCAATGCTTGTTACTTGTATGAGATACCTGAAGCCATGTGAGTAGGGTGGCTCCCCAGCGCGGTTTCTGCATTAGAGACAGAAAACATTCATTAGAAGCCCTGCCCCCCCTCGTCTACCAATCCGATTCTCTGCAATGAGACAGGGACCAACAATGCCCCACACGCTACCCAGGCCAAGCCTCTTTGGAGCCAGATGCAGCAATGCAGCATCTTGAAACTAGGTCACTTATTCACATGCTGCATCTGCTTAATGACAATTGCAGTTTGGAGTGTGTGATTTAGTGTCACCGCTTAACTCGTCCCCTTCTCTTCTTCTCACAAACACCTCATCCTCCCAGGCCTTTAAAACTGACCTCAAAGTTCTCCTCCTCTAAAGACACTTACAAATGTAATTAATGCCCTCTCGCATCTGATGGAAGACTTTTTAATTTGGAAATTTATATTCTCCTCGACTATTCGAAGAGTCTTCCTAAAGTGTTCTTGTGGTTTGAGAGTCTGCCATTTATTGCAGTATTATCCTTCTACCTGCGTTTGATACTCCATTGTAACAACCACACATCACAATTCTCATGTAACACACTGTATGCAACCCCTACGTTGTCTTTGCTTCTGGTACTTGCACAAGTGCCCCCATTGCCTACGTAACATTTGTTCCTGTGATTGAGTGTCTGCCCTGTATTGCAGTATTTCACCTCTACTTGTCCTTTGCATGCTTGGAAGATTTCGTGAGAAGTTAGGAGCCTCAGAGACCTCGCCGAAACCCAGGATTGAACCAGGGACCCTTAGATCTTCAGTCTAACCTTCTCCAATCAAAGCTGTGTCAATGCAGTATCACTTCATAAGTAAACGCACACAGCGTCACCTCCAGCGTAATCATGGGCGTGAAATGTTAGCGAACAAACTTAAGACGCCCCATGCTGCTAACCCAAACATGCGTGCCCCTGTTGTAATGGTGAAGTGTCACCCCCTAGTCGTTGAAATGTCACATTATTGAATTAAAATTTTGAGCATGTCACACCTAGCATTCTGCCCTGGCAGCTGTGTTGAATCAATGTAGCTAACTCGTCGTACACTTGTAGTCCTGCTCATGTTGTAACGCCTCATACCTTTTGGCCAAATCCGCGCTATAAAAGACTGTAAGTAAATACACAATTCAGACGCACTCAGGCGCAGGCAGAGCACGACGCGCCACACCCCTTCCAGGGTAACCCCTCCGGCAGCAGTTGGCCAGTTACAACTGACGCTAGCAGTGCGCCTGCGCATGCCTGCTTCTACTGGCCAGTTTGTTCAAAGACTGCGACTAACCTTCTGGGCCTTGTCCTCTGCCAGAATGAATTTACCAACACGGCCCAGGAAGCAAGCCACATGTTGGCCATGCCACTGCATCCCTTATCTGCCCTAATATCTATTAATCAAGCTGACCTGAATGGAAATCCGTAAATAGACCCGCAGATGTCAGTAGAGACCAATGTCATTGCATCCCATTAACAACTTACTAGCATTCCTGATGCTGTGAAGCTATTCGTTTTGGTCGCTACATGGAGCTGTCCCGCACCGCTGCCAATGAGTGAGCATATATTCTCCGGTCATGGTTGGGATCAAAGCACACCCTGCCCAAATTACTTTGAAGGACCCTTCGCAAGTCTCCACCAGCCCGCATGAAGCTCAACATGCTCCCCCCATAGCGCTGAGGGTGGCTAGGCATGTTTGAGCCCTATTCGGAGCCCCCGAGGATGAAGAGGAAATTACCCCTCCCTTCGTAGCAGCTAGTCCGACTGGCCGCCGTAAACTGTGACGCCTCTCCTGAATGGTCCCTTAGACCCGGTCAACCAGCTGGTGGGCCAGTACCTGAGTGGAACCCACTAGACGGCCAAGTACTAATACACTGAATGCAGCACCCCTCTCCACGCACACTGATCCAGCATGCCAGTCAAATGGAGAAATACGACAGCTAAAGGCTGATAGTGGCGATCAATCTACGTAATCGTGATGTATTTAGGAACTGCGCCGTTCACCCTATATGGACTATTTCCAAATGCCTACCAATGTGAGAGCCCCGCCTTGGTTCCAACGCATGCACCTGGAAGGAGACGGCGGCCTACGGCTGCTAGCAAGATGATAAATATACGGGATAGTCCTGCATTAGGATTCGCGCCGAGCAGTGGATGGGTGCCGTGATAACCCGCGGAGTCGCCTATGGCCCGGACTCCCCTTAAAAACCCCGCAATCCGTGACTCGGTCCCCCAGTATGGCTGATTTGCACCACCCGTATTCCGTGCATATCCTGTCCGTAGGGGCATTTCCTGCTCTGACCGGCACTGGGATCCCAAGAGAGTGTTACTCACTCATGAGATTCCCTCAAACTCCTGTTTGCACTATATTCGTAGTGGAGGGCCGCCGTGGGTCCCCTAAGGAGTTTTATATTTCATAAACTCGACCCGCGGGTGTCGTTGGGGCATAACGTGAGCACTTAATTTACCTTATCCATTCTTCAGACATTGGGAGATTAAGTGATTTGCACAGAATTACACTGCACTAAATTCCGCTGTCCTCTCCCCTAAACTTGGTGCCCAGCGTCGGGTCACATTGCTTTTCCTAATCATGTGCCAAGGGAGCCTGTGCGCCTGTGTGCAGGCAGTCGCATTCGCTGTTTGAATTTCCGCTTTACCAACTATAATACCTCCCATCAAGACACCGTGGGGGATGCAACTAAATACAAGCGCAACTGTGTTGCCAACGTATGTGCAAGACAATTCCAATCTCAGTCTGGAGAAAACCCAAACCCAACGAATAATCCAAAGAACAAACCACACCTTAGCAGTTCTGGCCAGGCTTAGAGCGTCCGTCCCTCTCAACACTGAGTTATTTTCTTTATCAAGAGCAGTTCCGTGATTGGCCCATTTAATTTCCAGCATTACTAATCACATGCTTTTAGAAGCAAGCTGCGTGGGATACATTACCCCCAGACCTACTCCACTCACCCCAGGCAGCATTCATTTTGAGTTATGAAGCAACTGTACAAATGTGAAACACTACCTTGCAAAATTATATTTAGCACTACAGGAAAATTAAAACACTCGATGACTAGACAACGGGGACTGCCAAAGCAGCTCACTTAAGATTGCACTGGGAGTGCTGCAGGAATACAGTGTCATACATTTGCCTCGGCGAAATTATTTGCCGCAATTTGTGGTTTTAACCTGGGACATTTCCTACATGATTGAGAATGTTCCTGGGGACGGACCATGTGTGGACTCGCTTTTCCCAACAACATTCCACTAGTGAGCTATTTCCCAGTGTCACATGGTGCTGGGCTAAACTTTCTTAAGCAAACACCTAACCTTCCAAGGAAGTCCCCCTTGAATAATACGTAGCATCCCAGGGACTGCTGTTGCACCCAGATATAGTCAAATGTTCCTTTGCAAAACCACTCTGGCTGGTTTGAAACAGATCCTGTATGTTACCCCACTATAATATATCTAATTATGGAAATCAAAACGTGCACGTATTCGTGAACAGAAGTATTGTTTCATTTTTATACAAATTACTATCCTTGTATGTAACTAGGCATACTCCTTACATTCCTTAATTGTAAGAAGTTCCACAATTCGCAATTTGATGTTCTGCTAATTATGCCTTAGCGTCTACATAATTCCATAAAACAGACTTATTTAAAACACAAGAGGCGCACCTGAAACACACAACTAATGCTGAATGGCTCACCAAAGTACCTCCTTGCTCATGCGATCAGCGTGATGTGAGTTGACGGTGCTCGTTAACCAGTTGTTACGATGGTTACTGGTTTCCCTGTGCTATAGAGTAATCCAAACATATTCCGCAAATAATTAATTAACATGTTGCCATTAACTTGGCAGCATATTAGACGTATACTTCCCAACTTTATCCACTCCGTCCATCCAGCGGGGAAATTAAATGCACTCGTACGCTAGGATATTTGATAACGATTCACTCTAACAAAACCAGGAGTCTCAGCTTTAAGCAGATTTTCTTGAACGCGACCTGGCACCTTTAGCAGGTCCGCCTCTCTCCTACTTTACTGGGAGAAGCAGCGTTTCCAGATTGCTCTACGCATCTGTTAAGCCTCGCTGAATTTGAATGCGCCTCTTGATAAAAACCCCTTCATTCTAATCCCCGGTACTTAACTAAAATAACGAGCTGGATTAAACAAATGCAATATATAAAAGTTCTCGAGGGCGATACGATAGTTGAAAGATACATGCCCCTGTGGTGGATCCTGGGCTGCAAGACCACCGGTACCAAGAAGGACTGGTGAAATACCACACAGAAAGCGCTATGAAGCCCCATGCATTTGCTGCGAGCCAGACCTTGTTATTTCTGAAGTGCACCACCAGCTCTGTGGTGTTTCACAGACCCAGGTACTAATACAGACAGAAGCATTGTGCACGCGGGCCTCGGCATTTGAATTACTTATGCACGGCCCCCACAACGATCAATTTGTGTTCTCTGTCACACACACACCGGAGAAATCACCTGTACTGGAACGCGGTATCGGTTGGCTTCCCCTGGACTTCACCAAGGCCACAACCGCTCTGGAGTTCCATTCATGACTTGCCCGTTAAATAGTGGCCACTACCTACGTTGCCTTAACCCCCTGCACTACTGTACCCGCTAAAGGCCCCAACACGGTGGCGGGGGGGGGGGGGCGGGCCCGCATCTCGGCCCCACGCCGATTCGCGTGCTGGTAGGGGCGCGGGGGGTGGGGTGTTTGTGAACCACATCGAGACCCAAGACCCCCACCGCTTACACGGTCGCGCCCTCCACACCCACAACGCAGCCCCCCCTGGCTATCGTGTGTAACCGTCGAATCAACGGTAGGCCTCACCTCCACATAACAAGGAGCCCAAACACTTTGGAAACCTTGGTTTCCTACAGTGAGCTGCTCTGCATATCAAGGCAAAGTCAACTACTTGCAAGGGAGCCTGTCTGCGCCTGGTGTTAAATCTAGGTGCGATTTGGCCGATATCCAAAATTAACGCTCTAAAACGAGGAGCAACTCGAAGTGCTCAACCGCCCGCCTGCCCATGCGGTCAAGACCGCAAATCGGCCACGTCTTCCCCCCCCTTGGTATCCAACCACAGGCCCCGGTGCAACCTGAGCTTGACCCAGGGACGGGGTGGGGGGAAGGGGGGCTTGGGGGAGGGAGCTGACCGAAGGGGAGTCTCCTCCCCCGGGCTGTTTGGGAGGGCTGCGAGGGGTTTCATTGACAGTAGCTGCTAGAATGTTCTGGATTTGGGCTGGCCTAGTAGGACTGGCCAGCCCAATTATAAATTCCTGTGTCCCCGCCTCCTAGCCACCATTTTAGGTTTGGTGACCTGGTGGCTAGGAGGACAGTTAGCGTTTTTTGTGACTGGAATTATTTGTGAAGTTGTTTGGTTAGCTTTATTTAGTGTTGCTGTTTTATTGCTTACATGGAGGATTATCGCGTTTTAGAAGCAATGCGGCTTCTATCTGAAGCAGGTCGCATGGACCTGGTAGTGGGAGGGGGGCCGGCGCGCCCTCAGCGCCAGGCCTCTGCTGGCGTGTCTGCGGCTGTACTGGCGTGCTCATCGCCGAAGAAGAGACGAGCGGGGCAGGTAAGCGAAAGGGGCCGGTCCCGTACGAGGAAACCGGCCCCCCCTGGTCATGCGCGTCTGGCGTTTAGTGAGGTGGAGGCTCCGGCGGGGCCCGGTGCCTCAGGTAAGGGCGGGAGTGCGCGTGTGGCTCCTGCGCTTTCAGCGGGAGTTGCAGTGGGGGCGGGGGGAGCTCCAGTATTGTGCGGCGCTTCAGAGGGACAGGCGCGCGAGTCAGAAGGCGCGCTGCCTGGTATACCGGCTGGGCGGGCGGGCAGTTTGGCGCTTACGGAAGAGTTCCATTCAGGTTCTGCTACTGCAGGTCGGCGGGGGAGAGGGGGTAGGGGAGGGAGCAAGAAGCGCTCCGCATCAGACCCGCTGCTCGAGCGCAGGTCACAGCCTATGGATGTAGTCTCTGCGCGTGGTTCGCGCAGGGGCTCGGTACAATTCAATTTACAGGAGCAAGTTGACCACTTTATGACTCGGCCTCAGCAGGTAGTGGAGGACCCTCAGTTTGTTCCTGAGACATGCCCCAGTTTCTTGTTAACCCCTTCTAAGCTTCTAGTGCCTGCACAGCGTGCTGTAGAGAGCAGGGTTTCTGGCAGCTTGGTTTCAGGTGTGATGGAGGGCTCTGGGGGCTTGGAGCCTCATGATGGTCGGGTACCCTCTTTTCACGATGCTGATACTGGTATGGTTGATGTGGAGGGTAATGTAGGCAGCCCTTTATTGTTTTCCACGCCTGGTTCTTCAGTGGGTGCTGCTTTGTCTGTGGGAGGAGGGTCCAGGGGAGAGGGAGAGTGGGCCCAGATGGGTGAGGGGGGTTCTTTTTCTGGTGCTGCTTTGGGGCAAGAGGCTACACGTGCTAGGGGTTCTGAGTCTGCTGTTTTTCGGGGTGTGGATGACAGTTTTCAGCATGAAAGCAGGAGGGTGTTACAGGTGGGCCATGGAGCCTTTCCTTATGGTAGCGATGTGGCTGGACATGCACCTGGTGCGGGGTTGACGGTGCTTGGAAAGGCAGGGGCGGGCAATATGGGAGGGTTTTGCACACCTGATGTAAGGAATGTAGAGGGTGTGTGTTTCCAGGGTACGATGTTGGGACAGGAAAGGGGTTTTAGACAAGTGAGGGGTGGGCCTGTGCAAGGGCCTAGGGATGTGGTCTCACGTTGGGTTGAGGATACAAGAGGCCCATATTTTATGTGTGGTTCTCCTGGGTGGGAGCATTTTGGTGCGGCAGGTGTGGCGCAGCGTGGTTTACAGAAGGAGGGTGGGGGTCAAGTTTGGGGTGCACGGGCCCCTCTTTTGGCTTCTTATTCAGCGGTGGGGGGGGAGAATTTGGATGAGAGTGATGATGAGGAGGTGATAGGCGACTCTCCGGTCAGGGAGCTGCCTTTGAGGGGCGGTGTTAGAGGGCGTTCTTTGGATAGGTGTCAAGGGATGGTTGTTGGTTCTAATTTGCAGCGGACAGGGTCTGTTTCAGAGGTTGTATTCAGGGACCCTAGCACACCAGTCCAAACTTTTTCTTTTCAGGATAGGAATAGGTGCGGCGGTCCAGACTTGGCAGGGCGCGGTTCAGTCCAATTTCGCCAAGGTGAAGCGAGGAGAATGCCTAGCGCGGCCCTCTCTGTTCCACCGAGGGAACCCGCCGCGGTCAGCACACGAGGGTCCGGCGTGACCCCGCTGGCCCCAACGAGTAGCAGGTATAGGTGTCCTACCTTGCCGGCGGCTATGGAGCCGCAGAGTCAACGCAAGGGGAGTTACAGGCGGGTACAGTCTGCTCCCCCCCCTGGAGGTGCTTCACAAGCTTTAAGATGTACTATTGTCGATACCGGGTTAGGTAAGACCCGTAGTGATGTGTTGCCGGTTGGTTTTGACCCAGTGGTACTGGATTATGATGAAGACAGTCCCGAAGAAGGAGAATTACGGGACGTGGAAGGGGGGGAACCCTCTCATGTGTCTGGTAGTATTTTTCAGGCTCCAGCGGTGCGAAGCCAAGTGCAAGTGAGAAGAGAGCACGGCCCGTCAATCAGGGCGCCTCGCGGACAGCATACATTGGTCCCAGCACCACGGGCGGAGCCTTCGAGAGTGGTCTCTTTATTACCAGGTGAGCAATTAGCTACACAGGCCAAACCTAATATGGTGTCTGTGGGCACAGGGGGGGAAGTACCGAGTGTCTTAGGCGAAGGGAGGTTGTTGAAAGGACGTTATGTTAAAGACACTGCTGTGGGCACTGACGACGTTGTTGAAGTCACAGGTAAAGTGGAAAGTGGTACTAGCACTGATGCTCTTATTGTGGTAAAGGAGCCATTGGCCAGCAAGGAGTTGAAGATTAAAAAGTTGCCTTATATGGGCGTAACGAAGCCGTTGGGTGCCCATTTGATGCTGGCCACGAAAGAACGTATTTGGAAGGGAGAGTATGTCGAAATTCTTAAGCTACTACACCGGGAAGTCCGGTCAAAAGAAGGGTCAAAAGAAGAGGAATTTGAGCTGGCCAAACGTCCTAGAGTTCCATTAACCATTGAAAATTGGACAGCTGCATTCCTTAATTATGCAAGTGTATATTGTGAAAAGTTTCCAGAGCGCAGCGTGTCACTTTTCAAGTACATGGATGTTATACGCAAGGCACAGATTACTGGGGGGGGGGTTTGCTTGGTCACAATATGATGAGGAGTTCAGGGCCAGGATGGCATGGGATCCAGAGGCCAAGTGGGGGGAATTAGACACTGACCTTTGGCAGCATACTATGGGATCTGCAACGGGTGGGAAGACTATTTTTACAGCCAGCGGCCTCCCTTTAATCTACCGGCCCTTTCAGGACAAGCCCACCCGGGGAGGGGTGGGGAATAACTCAAATACACAGCCCGGAACTGGCGCATGCTGGGAGTTTAATAAAGGGTTCTGTAGCAGAGAATACTGTAAGTTTAAACACGAATGCTCTGGTTGTGGTAGGCGACACCCATTTTCTAAATGCTGGGATAACAAGACAGCAGGAGGTCCACAGGGGAAACAGGCAGGGGCAGGTGAGTCGGGGACATCCCAACATTTTTCAGGGGGAAGAGGATCCAGAGGTACTCAGGGTGTTGGGCCCAAAGGCTCATACACCGGTTAAGTTGGAGACTCTGCGCCTTGCACTTCATGACTATGATAATGTGGCTGGGAAACAAACATTGTTGGATGGTTTTGAATTTGGTTTCAAGTTGGGTTACACAGGTCCTAGACAAAGAAGATGGTCTGCTAATTTAAAATCTGCATCTGAGCATGGCACGGTAGTACAAGACAAGTTGAATAAAGAAGTGCATGAAGGGAGGATGGCGGGCCCTTTTCACGATTGGCCGATCCTTAATTTAATAATATCACCTATTGGAGTGGTCCCGAAGAAAGATCCGGGTCAATTCAGGCTTATCCAACACTTATCATGGCCGGAAGGGTTGTCTGTCAATGATTTTATTGATCCAGATGCTGTTTCAGTCTCTTATTCCTCAGTTGACGTGGCCATGTCACTTGTTGTGACCGCGGGCGCAGCTGCTGAGATGGCCAAGTGTGATATAAAGTCTGCTTTCCGGCTGCTGCCTGTCCATCCGGATGACTGGTGTCTTCTGGGTATTCATTTTTTAGGAAAATGGTATGTGGACAAGGCTTTGCCGATGGGTTGCTCCATTTCATGTGCTCTTTTTGAGTGTTTCAGTACTTTTCTGCAATGGTACTTTACTCATCAGTCTGGTCACTCACTGGTAACGCACTACCTAGATGACTTTTTCTTTGTCGGGTCCCCGGGCTCCACGGAGTGCCAGTCTGCTCTGGACACTTTCCAAGGGCTCATGGAGGATCTGGTAGTTCCTTTGGCTCCCGAGAAAACTATGGGTCCTGACACAGTCTTGTCCTTTTTGGGAATTGAACTTGATTCTGTTGCAATGCGGGCTCGCTTGCCTGAGGATAAGAAAGTGAAGATGCTGGAGTTGCTGGAAACCATGTTAGCAAAACGAAAAGTGTTGGTGAAAGATGTTCAGGTGTTACTAGGCCATCTCAATTTTGCTTGTAGGGTCGTGAGAGCAGGAAGGACTTTTTGTCGCAGACTAGGCAGGGCTCTTGCAGGTCAACATTTGCCTCACCACCGTGTTCGCTTGTCTGCTGGTGTCAAAGAAGATTTGAGAATGTGGAAATTTTTTCTCTCTTCTTTTAATGGTGTTCCTTTGTTTAGGGACGTTGACTTTCAGTGGGATGTGCAAATGTTTTCGGATGCAGCTGGCAGTGATGGTTTTGGTCTGTATTGGAATGGAAGATGGTGTGCGGAACGTTGGCCGGATGAGTGGTTGAATGGTGGTCGCAGCATTACCTTTTTGGAGCTTTTTCCTTTGCTGGTGGCTTTGACCTTGTGGGGGGAGGTCTTGGCACATAAGAAAGTGCTTTTTCGTGTGGACAACATGGCTGTGGTGGAAATTGTTAATCGACAGTCTGCCAGGGATGAACATGTCTTGAAGCTCATGAGAGTTTTTGTGCTGGGCTGTTTGAAACACGACATTCACTTTCGTGCTTTGCGCATTCCTGGGGTGGACAATGACATTGCGGATACTCTGTCTCGTTCACAGTGGGGGAGATTCCGTGGACTGGCGAGGGAGGCAGACCGAGCACCGACCCCGATGCCGATTCATCTGTGGCACGTAGGCAACGTCGGGTCTTACAACTGGTGGTAGGTTCTTTGTCTGTGTCTACGCGTTCTGCTTATTCTCTGGCCTGGAGGGAATTTCTGGAGTCTGGCGCTTGTAGGCGTGAGGAGGTTTGGCGTCATTCTGAGGATGTCGTGAACTTCATTTTAGATCTCATGGACAAAGGGCTAACTAAGGTGACCATCGCAGGTAAATTAGCAGGGATAGCATTCATGGGCAAGTTGTTATGGGGTTATCCTCCGTCAGCAGGGGAGATTGGCAGGAGGATGCTTGAGGGCTGGGCCAGAGAGCAAGGGCACACCAGCAGACTCAGGGCTCCTTTATCTTGGCAGATTCTGGCTCGGTTGATAACTGTTCTCCCTGAGGTTTGTTCAGATGACTTTGAGTCATGCTTATTTTCCATGTGAATGGCATTCATGTTTTTTGGAGCTTTTAGGGTTTCGGAGTTGTTGGGTTCGAAATGCAAGTGTGGCCTGTTTTGGTGGGACGTTTTCTGTTCTGATGATGGGGTGCATATATGGTTAGCCAGCTCCAAAACTGATCAGACTAAGAAGGGGAAGGGTGTGTGGTTGCAAGCGCGTGCCCCGAGGCTTACTTGCCCTTTACTGCTGGCGCGGCACTGGCGTTCTTTGTGTGGGGGTGGTGATGATGCACTAGTTTTTCAGCATATTGATGGTACCCTGGTTACAGCATACCAATTCCGCATGGTTTTGCGTAAAGCTTTGGAACACTTGGGTCTGGATGGGAGCCTATATGGGACACATTCATTCCGGATTGGGGCGGCAACTGAATCTTTTAACAGAGGTTGGACTCAAAGTGATATTATGAGGCTAGGGCGTTGGTCTTCAAACTGCTTTCAGAGCTACGTGAGGAGTCAAGCGGTTGAGGCGCATGCGTCATCTTCCTTCCCATGAGATCTAACTCTGTTTTCTTTTATAGGATCTGTTGCTGGGCCTCGTTCTCCTGTGGTGACAGTCTGGATAGTTGGGCATTCCTTCGTGAAATGGGCCCGAGTCCAGGCGGCGCAGAGTTACTTTGGAGAACTTCTGGGTTTTAACGCTCGCATGTTCAATGTGGTTTGGAAGGGAAAAGGTGGTATGCTATGGAACGAGTTAATCCCATGTCTTAACAACACTATGGTGGGCGGGCTATGTCCTGATATTCTGGTCATTCATCTGGGGGAGAACGATCTTTGTGCTACTAAAGGTGTGGTATTGCTGCGAGCTATTAAGAAGGATTTGAGCCTTATAAAGGAGTGTTGGGCCGGGTGCCATGTCTTCTGGACTGAGTTGATTCCGCGTAGGATCTGGAGAGGAGCGGTTAACCCCAGGGCTGTTGACAGAGCCAGGAAGAAAGTAAACTCTGAGGTTTCTCGTTGTTGCCGTGGTCTTGGTTTCAGCAGGATTTCCCATAGAGAGATTAAATTTGAGACTGTGGAATTTTTCAGAGGTGATGGTGTTCACCTGTCCAGGGTGGGGATGGACCTATATCTGTTGGAGTTGCGTGAAGTTTTGGCACGTTCTTTAGCTATGCAACGTTGATATTTGTTCACTTATGCTTCTATTTTTCTATTTGGGGGGGCAGAAAGGAAGGTGGTGTAGTTTTCTCTCCCCCCCCTACCTTTCTGGGTGGCGGGGTTTTTGTTGTCTCGGTACGGTTTATGGTAGAATTTTGTTGAGTATTGGGCTGATTCATTCATTGACAAGTACAGGGGAAGTTGGTCATTGTTTGACCGTTCAGGTTTTGGGGGGTATTGGCAGGAGTGAAGGGTCAGGCAGGGTTTCTGGTCATAGAGGGCCTGGCTTTTAATATGTGATTGGGGTTTGATGACTAAGGGGTTAAATGATGATGTAATGATGTGATTAATGACGTAATGTTTTATTGATGATATTATGTTTATAATGTTATTGTAATGTTTTGCTGTATTGTTGGGTGGGGGAGGGGCCAAAGAGTTTTAGGGGAGGGGGTGGGGGGCGGAGTTTGTAGTTAATTATTTATTCAGGGCCAGATGTAGGTAATTTTTATTTACCGACCTCTTAAATACCGAGTCACACCGACTCGGTATTTAAGAGGTCGGAAAATAAAAATACCGAGATGTAGGTAATTGCAGATGTGCAATTACCGAATCGGAAACAGTCGGTAATTTCCGATGTGGTAAATACCGACCAGTTAATGCCCATGCATTCCTATGGGCTTTGAAGCCCATAGGATTGATTGGGCATATACCGGTCGGTATTTACCACATCGGAAAATACCGACTGTCACAAGGGTGCAGGGGGTGTCACTTTGACACCCTCTGGCACCCCCAAAAGAGGCTCGGGTGCCATGTGGCAGGCATACCTGCCCTAAGGGCAGGTCTGCCTGTCATATGGCATAGGTGTGCATGCACACATGTGCATGCACACCAGAAACGGTATTTTACCATCAAGTAGTATTTGATGGTAAAATACCGATGTGGTACTGCTTGTGGGACTCAGAAGAGTCCCACCTACATACCAATTGTCCGGAATCAGTAATGATACCGACTCGGTATTTTACATACTCGGTAAATTTACCTACCGGTAAATTTACCGAGTCTGTAAATTACAGGGACCTACATGTCAAATTGCTTTTACCGGGTGGTAACGGCCGAATTCGGCCGTTACCACCCGGTAAAAGCCTACCTACATCTGGCCCTTAGTGAGGTATAGTTTTGTAAGGCGTTGCCAGGGTTTTATATTTGTAATGTGCACCTGTTTCCTAATAAAGCGGCCTTTTTCACACTCAAAACATTTTTGGTCTACTTTTCTCCCACCCCTCGCCCTCCCTCCCAAGGGGGGCTTGGGGGAGGGAGCTGACCGAAGGGGAGTCTCCTCCCCCAGGCGGTTTGGGAGGGCTGCGAGGGGTTTCATTGACAGTAGCTGCTAGAATGTTCTGGATTTGGGCTGGCCTAGTAGGACTGGCCAGCCCAATTATAAATTCCTGTGTCCCCGCCTCCTAGCCACCATTTTAGGTTTGGTGACCTGGTGGCTAGGAGGACAGTTAGCGTTTTTTGTCCCCACCCGCCCCCCCTTTATTTATATATTTTTTCCCTTTCCTGGGTTTTTTCCCCCACTACTTTTGGTTAGTTATAGAATATTTTTTATCCCTTGAAAGGTTTACAATTTTTTAAAAATATTGTTATGCAAAGGCTGTTTTCCTGGTTAATAGGTGTGCAGGTTTTTTTTATTGTACTTTGTATTGTCGCTAGGAACAGGTGCTGTGCGGGGTTTTTGTTGTCTCGGTGCGGTTTATGGTAGAATTTTGTTGAGTATTGGGCTGATTCATTCATTGACAAGTACAGGGGAAGTTGGTCATTGTTTGACCGTTCAGGTTTTGGGGGGTATTGGCAGGAGTGAAGGGTCAGGCAGGGTTTCTGGTCATAGAGGGCCTGGCTTTTAATATGTGATTGGGGTTTGATGACTAAGGGGTTAAATGATGATGTAATGATGTGATTAATGACGTAATGTTTTATTGATGATGTTATGTTTATAATGTTATTGTAATGTTTTGCTGTATTGTTGGGTGGGGGAGGGGCCAAAGAGTTTTAGGGGAGGGGGTGGGGGGCGGAGTTTGTAGTTAATTATTTATTTAGTGAGGTATAGTTTTGTAAGGCGTTGCCAGGGTTTTATATTTGTAATGTGCACCTGTTTCCTAATAAAGCGGCCTTTTTCACACTCAAAACATTTTTGGTCTACTTTTCTCCCACCCCTCGCCCTCCCTCCCAAGGGGGGCTTGGGGGAGGGAGCTGACCGAAGGGGAGTCTCCTCCCCCGGGCGGTTTGGGAGGGCTGCGAGGGGTTTCATTGACAGTAGCTGCTAGAATGTTCTGGATTTGGGCTGGCCTAGTAGGACTGGCCAGCCCAATTATAAATTCCTGTGTCCCCGCCTCCTAGCCACCATTTTAGGTTTGGTGACCTGGTGGCTAGGAGGACAGTTAGCGTTTTTTGTCCCCACCCGCCCCCCCCTTTATTTATATATTTTTTCCCTTTCCTGGGTTTTTTCCCCCACTACTTTTGGTTAGTTATAGAATATTTTTTATCCCTTGAAAGGTTTACAATATTTTAAAAATATTGTTATGCAAAGGCTGTTTTCCTGGTTAATAGGTGTGCAGGGTTTTTTTATTGTACTTTGTATTGTCGCTAGGAACAGGTGCTGTGCGGGGTTTTTGTTGTCTCGGTGCGGTTTATGGTAGAATTTTGTTGAGTATTGGGCTGATTCATTCATTGACAAGTACAGGGGAAGTTGGTCATTGTTTGACCGTTCAGGTTTTGGGGGGTATTGGCAGGAGTGAAGGGTCAGGCAGGGTTTCTGGTCATAGAGGGCCTGGCTTTTAATATGTGATTGGGGTTTGATGACTAAGGGGTTAAATGATGATGTAATGATGTGATTAATGACGTAATGTTTTATTGATGATGTTATGTTTATAATGTTATTGTAATGTTTTGCTGTATTGTTGGGTGGGGGAGGGGCCAAAGAGTTTTAGGGGAGGGGGTGGGGGGCGGAGTTTGTAGTTAACTATTTATTTAGTGAGGTATAGTTTTGTAAGGCGTTGCCAGGGTTTTATATTTGTAATGTGCACCTGTTTCCTAATAAAGCGGCCTTTTTCACACTCAAAACATTTTTGGTCTACTTTTCTCCCACCCCTCGCCCTCCCTCCCAAAGGAGAGAGCGTGGCACTCACCTACAAAAGACGACGATCCCTAAACGAACGTGCAGCGCTGCAGCGAGGCAGGCAGGCGCAGGACGGCCGGTACAGGGGCCGGACAGCGGCGGCTGGGAGGGCAGACGACCGGCAAAGAGGTCTCATGCAGGGCTGCAGGGGCCTAAGTACCCGCCCGCCCCCAACGCGCCCTCCCCCGGATGCACGTCACTGGTGCACCCGGCCGGGTGAGGGGCGGGTGCACTGCCCGAGCCTCCCCCTCGATGAGGACTGACGGAGGGGGGCTCCGACTAATGGGACTAAGGGGGCTGCCCTGCTGATGTCCCCCTGTGGGGGGCACAGGCAGCGGCAAATATGTGACCGTAGAGATGAAGGCATGACTGTCAGCCCCCTCCCCCTTACAATCAATGGTTAATTAATTAGAGGAGCAGCTAATTGCCGATCGAGTCTGTGCAGAGATGATGAGGCTTCTCGTAGGAGGAGTCTGCCTGTTTTTATTTTAAGAGAACTCTTAATTAATACCATATTCTCAGCAGGTTTAGTAGTGTGTGCATTTGAGGCCCGGTGCCGTATTCGTCTTCCGTGATGCGGCAGGGCAAAGCTTCTGTTTTGGCGGCACGTGACTCTGTTTACCCTGTGCTGGTGACAGTGTTTGCTGGCTGGAACCGAGCGGGGAGAGAGCCCTGTAATGAAGGAGTGTGATAGCGCAGCCTCATTGCCTGCGCCGTGCGCTGCCCAGCCCGCACACTTCTGACCACGCCCCCTAGGGCCCTGTGCATTCAGGCCCTGTGCAGACAGGGGTGGCCTCCCCTGTCTCTTCCACCTAAAGAGTGGAGGACATAGCTTTCCACTCCTAACAGGATCTTTCAACAACAAATTAAATCTGATGTATAGCCAGCATTTCGCCAGGGGCCCTACCCCTTCTTGCACCACTCTGCAAATGTGCCCTGTGGCATGTTTTAAGATAGGGAATGAATTCCCCTTCAATACTCGGGGTCCCTGGGGGCCAATTAGCCCACCAGGTACCTCCAGTATGCGCCACAGGGCTGCCTTGCAGAGAGGTGATCCGAGGCCACGTCCCTTTTTACACCTCTCTGCAACGCAGCTCTGTGGCGCTTACTGGAGGTACCTGGTGGGCTAGTTGGACCCCAGGGACCCTCAGGACTCAAGGGGATTTAATCCCCCAATTTATAACGCATCAGGGGGCGCTTTTACACAGTGATGCAGGTAAGGAGCGTGGCCTGATTTGACAAGTGTGCAAACGCGCCCTTTGGCGCATTTTGAGTTGGAGGAGTAAGTCCCCTTCAATCCTAAAGGTTCTTGGGGGCAAACTAGCCCACCAGGTACCTCCAGTAAGCACCAGGGAGCTGCATTGCTGAGTGGTGGTCCAAGGCCACTCCTCCTTTTTATACCACTCTGCAATGCAGCTCTGTGGTGCTTGCTGGAGGTAGCTGGTGGGCTAGTTGGCCCTCTGGGACCCTCAGGATTCAAGGAGACTTAATCACCACAAAGCGCATTTGCACACTTGTCACATCAGGCCCTGCCCCCCTCCCTGCACCACAGTGCAAATGCACCCTTGGGCGCATTTTAAGTTGGGGGATTAATTCTCCTTCAATCCTGAGGGTCCCTGGAGGCCAACTAGTCCACCAGATACCTCTTGTAAACGCCACAGGGATGCGTTGCAGAGAGGTGCTCCGAGGCCATGCCCCTTTTTGCACCTCTCTGCAAACGCGGCTTCTGGTGCACTGCTGGTGGGGCGATGAGGGCCTCTTCTGTCCTGAGGACCCCAAGACACAAGTGGACTTCATCCTCTGAGCAGCAGTGTGCCAGAAGCCTTGTTTGCAGTGTGGTGTAAAAAGGGGTGTGGCCCCAGAACACCTCTCTAAGACGCAGGTCTGTGGCGCTTACTGGTGGGCTACTTTGCCACCAGGTACCTTCAGGATTCAAGGGGACTTAATAGGGATGTCATAGTTAGAAATTAGCATTTAAAAAACCATTGAAATTCACTCAAACAAACATAGCTTTCTGGGACATTATAGATACCTGGACATTTCACTCTTACAAAACCATAGAAATTCCACTGTTATTGTTAGTTCGGCTAACTATAACTCGCACACCCACAATGCACTGCTCATGATGTCACATATTACATCATTCATTACATGGTCAGTGACATCACTGATGACATCACTGATGACATCTCAACACATTTCCTAAATGGTATATATTGACAGTGCTTAATTTGCAAAAGAATAAGTATTGGCAGGGCCAGTCTGGGAATCCAAAGCAGCGCTGGAAAATATGGTCAGACCAGCCCCCATACAGAGTGTAGTTCATGAGCATGACCCCCTGGAAGAGTCGTTGGTGGGTGTCCAGCAAGAAAATTTCCCAAAAAATGCAAACAGGGTGCATTTTACAACATATTTGTCATTATATATTTAAAAGTATTAACTTTTAAAGCATAGTAAATGATGAGTTTACTGTGCATCAGGATATCCAGTTATACCCACTGACATTCAAACAGAGAAGACCGAAAAAGGATTGACCATTATTTCTGGTCATTACCGAATATGTGAACCGAGAGACCAACAAAATGGGCTAATTTCAGCACCAATGTAGTGTCGATCACACTGCTCGAGCAGCTTTTGGGTCATTGGAGAGTTTTTTTGTGCAAGATGCCTTTTTTTCCTTCTCTTTTTCCAATTGGAAGAGACTCCAACTTCCTGTTCCAATCCAGCAGGCTGCTGCCAGTACTTTGTCCACCTCCTGGTCACTTTTAATTTGGATTGGGAGCTGGGAGGATCACTCTCCTTGTCTGCTGCATACATACCATTGGTTTTAAGGACTTTGTATTTGAGAATTCACATGTAAGTTCAAAAACTGTTCCATACGGGTGTTGTTTGTTTGATTGGGGGCATGCACCAGGAATTATTTGTACCTCTATTTGATTTTTTATATTTAATGTTGTGGGTGGCCAGGCGTTTCAGTAGGGGCCTTTTTTACATGTAATTTTTCTTCTTTTGTAAAGTAAAAATGTTGCACAGTTTAGTACATTTGCTCCATGTTTTTAATACATTTGTAATATTCATTTTACTCACAGTGTGGCCTAGTCTACCAATGGGCCTTCCAACCAGCAGGCCAAGTACTATCCTTGGGTGCATGGGATAACTGTTTCTGTGGTGTCTGTTGGATTGAAACAATACCTACAAAAAACAAGAGAGGGAGTGTCCTGGCACTTGATGTGGATACGTCCTCCTCTGGAAATCTATATCAAACACAAGGATCCACCTGTAGATGGGTTTATTTCAGTGGTAGTTCTCTCACTGGTTAGAGTGTGTCTCCTACATTGGCTGGAAGCACACAGTGTTTGCTTAAATACCACTCACACACCAAAAGGGCCCCTGGTGTCATGCTTCATCATGGGGGTCTTCCCGTCCCGCTGCGGGACGTGGAGTGCTAAGACCTACGATTACGTGAGTGCTATGTGTGGTGTAGGAGTTTGTGAGAGGAAGGGTCAAAGGTGAGTGAAAAAGTGAAATTAAAAAGGAGTTGGCCCCTGTGGACTACAAACTTTAATATTCCCTGGAGCTGGTCCTATTAAAAGCAGTGGGTTGGAGATGTCCTGCGTTAATGTGCGGATACTCCTATCAAGTCAACATGTTTCCAAGCTTTGTGATGCTGAAACAGAACAGGAGGTTGAGCTTCCCTCCAAGCAAGAACCTCTTCTTTTAGAATCCTGGGCTCCCAGATCTCCAGCAAGGAAAAAAAGGGATACTACTCCACCCTTTCCACCACTTCTGATGATGATCATAGGGACATTGGGTGGACCCCGGCAGAGTCCAGGAGTCAAGGGAAAAGAAAAGTTCCTGAAAGCCTTAGACTTATGGAAGGGGATGATGAGGAGCAGGATCCGGCAGTCATTGTGGAAAGTGACATAGAGGAGTTCAACATTGCTATTCAACCCGCTCCAAGGGATGTGGCACAGGAGGCACCACCAGCTTGCATTTTTGCCACGCCCTAGCAGAGACCTGCACGAGTAACCACTACCTCAGTAGAAATATGCACTGCATTGAGGCAATCGATGACATGTCCAACTACCTCCAGTTCTTCGTTTGGCTTTTGCAGTAGCACAGAAAAAAGTACTCCCCCTAGTTTGTGACATTTTTGCGGTTAGCAAAGGAAGTTGAGCACATTGCGGTATGCACCATTTGCCACATATATGTTTTTTGAGGTAACACTGGTACAAATTATGGTACTGAAGGATAAACGACCCATATGAAAAAAACAACACACAATCGAGCAGGAAGAGCACCTTTGAAAAATTGCTGGACGTGGTTGTCGTGGTGAAGGAGAAGAGAGCCATGGAACATCAGCTACAAGACCACTCATGGTGGGAGGTGCTGATGGGGAAGGAGAGGGTGACAATCTCACCCAAAGGAGCCCTGTCCCCAGCAGTGTGCCACCCGAATCACCCATCTCAGCAGGTTCACCATGGCACAAGACTTAGAAGGAGAAACCACAGAATACAGTGGCTGCCCCATGATGCAGACTGAGCCTACCACCACCTACTTCTCAAAAGTCGCCTGCATCAGTGGCCCCAGAAAAAAAGAGAAAAATGGAGGCTAATATTATAGGCATGTTCACTCAGAAGAGGCCCTATGAATGCAACCATCGAACAATATATTTGTTCAAAGGGAAGCTGGCAAAAAGGTTAGCACTGGACCTCCCCCTATTTGCTTTTGTGGAAGAAGTGGCATTCTTAGAATTTGTGGCACCAATCTGCCCAAAATGGATGGTACCAAATCGGATCTATTTTGCCAGATTTGCTGATGCAGTACTGCATCACTATGGTCTGCAATTAGTTGGATAAGCTTTGCAGCAAAATGTTGCTCACACTAGCCACCTGACAACTGACATGTGAACCAGTTATTAGGTGACTGATTACATGTGCATCACTGCAAAATGGATCTCCTTTATGGGTGTAAAGCAAAAGATATCTTCAGGTCTTGGCCCTGAAGAAAGAGTGTTTGGTGGCATGGAACAGTGGCCATGTTTGCCATGGAGAAATCATAAACAGATTTAAAAATCTGGGATGAATTTAATAGCAAGGTGTATGAATGGGTGTGTCCCAGAGATCTCAGAATTGTATTTTTTTGCTACAGACAATGGCAGTAATATAGTCAAGACCATGTCAGACGGTAGCTATTTCAAGGTCCTGTGTTTGGACCACTGCATCAACATGGTGGTGCAAAACTTTCTTTAAAAAAAGACATAGTCAGAAACATACTGACCACCTGCAGAAAAATCTGAACTCATTCCAACCATTCTTTTAAAGCCCTGAAGCAGTTGAGGAATATTCAGCATGGTAGTAGATCACCAGTTAAAGCCCAGATACAGGAGGTGCCAACATGTTGGAACTCGACTTCTTACATGTTGCAATGTATGTTCGAGCAGTATAAACAGATTAATGACTATGTCATTCAAAAAGGAGGGGATGCAGGTGGGAAAGCTCTGACCATGAACACAGACAAATGGCGCCTAAGTCGAATGCCTGACGCAGATGCTACTCCCTTTTGAGGTTTTCTCACAGGAAGTTAGTGAGGAGGATAGTATGATGGGGAAAGCTATCCCGTTGTTGCATCTGCTACAGGACCAGGTAAAGAAGGTTTCTGAAAGGATTTCCCCCACAGGTGTGAATGAAAACACAGAAGTGTATGCCTTGTTTAAAAGCTTAATCCTATGCTTGGCTTGCAATGCAAGGCTCCAACATGACATCCTCTCATCCAAATAGTACATCTCCACCCCCTAATCGATCTGTGGTGCAAAACAATACTGCCCAGTTTCATTCCTTTTTCTGAAGGGGATGTTTCAAAACGCAAGAGGAGGATTGTTGAGCAAGCTGGAGTCCTGGAAGAAGAGCGGCTGGAACTTAGAGTCCCACCATGCAGTTCTGGGGTACCTCCTTCAACTTCCAGAGAGGGCGTTCTTGTCTCACAGCAGCCAACAACAGCATCAACCAGAACACAGGCAACAACAGCAACAGAAGGACTGGCCCCAACATATCCATTATATTGGTTTCAATTTGCTGGGCTTAAGTCCAGTGCAAAGGCAATGGCAAAAGAGGTTGACCAAGTGGCATCACCAATGACCATCCACAGGATGTTCTAGGAGAATCTGGATGATCCACAATAGGTCTAGGTGGATCAAAACCCATTGATATATTGGCATGGCAAGATGTGCCAAAGGCCAGAGCTCAGCAGGCTGGCAAAAAAGTATCTTGCCTGCGGTGTAGCCAGCGTGTCTGCTGACCGTGTGTTCAGTGCAGCTGGTGTCGTTGTTATAATGAGAAGGACCAGTCACTTGGCTCTAAATGTGGAGAGATTGACTACGATAAAAATTAACCAACATTTCATACCACACAATTACACGGTTACTGAAGCAGCAGTGGAGGAGGAGGATTGGTCAGATTCTTCGAGTGTGTTAGCTGACCAACTTATGGGTGAACAACCTGAGTTTGAGAACAAACTCTACTTCCCAGACTAAGTATGCCAGTGCCCCCTTAGAAAGTTGTAATTACTTCTCGTTGAATTTCTATCTTTGCCCCAAAATGTAGCTAGTGAAACATTATTTTTGTGTCAGATTTATGCTGCCCACCAGTTTTAGTCACATATATATTGCTGGATTGCAATTGGACCTGTGTACATTAAAGAAGCCTTCACAATTGCTTCATGACATTGAAGACAATGCCAGACTCCCTCATATATCCATCATTTCTTGCATCACCTGGCAGGGCTGCCCCAGAAAGTCCTTGATTTGCAAGAGTGTCAATAGTAAATTCAAATGTGCTGCCTGTGTCAAAGATGAATTGTGTACCTACAACTTAACCTACTCATGCTTGGAATGAAAGAGGTAACTACAACTATTGCAACGGTGAGTGAGTGATTATGAGTGATAATTGATGATTAATGTGCTGGTAGTCAATGTGGGAGGGTGTTGAACTGTAACTTTGGGTACTTGTTTGAGATGAATTGCAATGTTTGGGGCCCGAATGATGGGCAATCACTTTTTTCCTGTAGGTAATTGTCCTTTACAAACTTACTTAGCAAAAATTAACCTGTACGGTCCACTCCTGTGATCCTTCTGTTTTTTCATCACCTAGGAGGGCTGCCCCAGACGATCATTTAATTTACAAGACTGCCAAATTACAATCTGTTTCTTGCATCATAGGGGAGATAGTGTACCTACCACCATGCTTGGATTGGAACAGGTGACAATTGCACCAACGAGTGATTATATATTGATTGTGAGTGATGATTGATGATTCATGTGATGGTAGAGAGTGAGGGAGGCATTTGAAGTGTAATTAAGGAATGTGTTCGAGATGATTTGCAATGTTTGGGCCCCAAATGATAGACAATCATTTTTTCCTGTAGGTGATTGGCCTTTACAAACGTACTTAGCAAAAATTAAACTATACACACCACTCTTATGATCCTTCTGTATTTTAATCAACTAGGAGGGCTGACCCAGATGATCATCTGATTTACAAGGCTGCCAAATCCCAAACTGTTGCTTGCATCATAAGGGAGATAGTGTACCCATCACTGTGCTTGCACTGGAACAGGTAACCATTGCACCAAAAAGTGATTATTGAGTTATTGTGAGTGAAGATTGGTGATTCATGTGGTGGCAGACAGTGAGGGAAGGTGTTGAACTGTAATTTGGGAACTTGCTTGAGATGGTTTGCAATGTTTGGGGACTGAATGAGGGGTGGTTGCTTTTTCCTGTAAGTGATTGGCCCTTCCACAATTTGTATTTTTTCAAGTTCTTCAGAGACCAGAACAGTCCCTTTAGTTAACAAACAAAAACCAATATAAAATACAGCAATTCTGTTTTTCTACTTGTTCTTCAACATCAGTGCACTGCTTGTCTATTTTGCTTTCGCCATGACTGGGATGACGTTACTTGGAGTCAGGAGGAGGATGGAAGAACTAAGGGTGGGACTACCTCATAAACAGCTAGAAGCAAGAAGATATTGACTTCAAAGGGAAAACATAACTCTGAGGCCTAGTGGCTCAGCTATGTGGAATTGAGAGAGGTGCGTTTATTTGTGAAATGGTGTGTGTGTGTTTCACTGGTGGCAAAAGTGAAACTCTGAGTCCCCCTCTTGTTTTTTTTGCTTTGCCTCTGAGTCTTCTTGGTACAGTCTACATGAAACTTATCTTCCTTCTGTCCTTCTCCTTGACTCTAAAATATGGTTTCTGTTTTACAATCCACAAGCCTTCTATTTTCCAGCACAAACAAAAGGTGAAAGCTGAGCTCAACATTCCTGCTTACCTACCGGACCACCCCAGACAGTGACCCTGGAGTGATGGACATTCCCGAGGAGAATGCAGATTCACCACCTAATTTTTAAATACTGTATAATTTTTCTTTTAACATATTTGGAGAACTGGGTGGGTAGGTTCATTCCTCTATGATTTTATTTTTTCCAACCTAGAAGACAGAACATTTAGATATCTGATAACTTAGGTCGCAGGGGCAGAAAAACTGTTTGCATTGCATTTAACTGTACTGTGTCATACTGATTACTTCGGTTCCTTCCACAACAGATTGATAATGATGATGTGCTGCTCATTGACCAGATGAATGCTGTCCTTGTGACCTTTCCAAAAATCCTCTTTCCCACTCAATCATCAAAGCCCTAACCTACTTCCCTTGGGCTGTGTGATTTGAGGTCTGGCTTAATTTACACCATCAAGGATCACACACTTGGTGGGGCAGATGTGGTGAAAACACCACCAACTCACTGCAGGATCTTCTATTACCTAAGCAAGATCCCACACTGGCACCATTTGCCCACCTGCACATAAAGGTGATCCATATTTTACATACAGAACAAAGACCATCAGTCGTCAGCATCATCATTCAGGCCCTGTGTTGCATAACCTTAAAAAGCCTAACCTAAGCTTGTCCACTCCAGACCCTGAGACCAGTTTTTATGACGCAAGGATTTCATAACTTTAGTTTTAATAGTAGCTCCCCATTGCTCAAGTTACTACTACTGCTATATTTTTGTTATTTTATCACTATCAGAAATTCTTTGTCGTGTCATTATGTAGTAGTCTGTTCTCAATCATTTGAGAAGCTTTGATATAACTCACTACTCAGTGTTTTTATTTCCATTTAGTTGTCTGTGATGGAAAATCCTTCCGATTATTCCTACAGTTGGAGCTCAGCTCACCTGGGTGTGAACAGGACCTCACTAGTGATGTTGTGATGCCTTCCCTGTTATTGCTTCATTTATATTCAGGTAAGACAACTATGGAGAGAAGTGAACTAGTTCAGTTACGTAACTAACAGCTACTACATGTGATCGTTTATCTACTTGTTGCAGACAATATCAGCCATGGCAGCATCCCCCTTAATGTTCAAGATAGTTAGAGAGCATTAACTACCTATAACTAAGCAGTATAGTCAACACTCCTACAAGCAGATAAGCCGGCAGATTAAAAGTTCAAGGCAACAGTGCAAAGTAAATAATAATAATAATAATAATAATAATAGGGAGTCTTGTAAAGCGCTTGGTGACGCACAACGGCGTGTCCCCGCGCTAAGAGAGGTGCGAGAGTTAGCAAAGGAGAGTACTTGAGCATGGGGCAGCTACCGGACGTACAAGAATGTCTTTAGCTTCGCTCTAAAGATGGACTCTGAGGGTTCCAGACGCAGCGCGGTGGGGAGTTTGTTCCAGCTCGATGCTGTCAGATACCTAAAAGATCTGCCGCCCATCCGAGCTTTGAACACTTTGGGAATGGACAGGCGCCCTGAACCAGAAGATCAAAGGGAGCGGGAGGGTTCATATCGTGTCAGCAGGCCTTGCAGAGGCCGAGGTGCCCTGCCATTGACAATACGATGGCAGGTGCAAAGCGCTTTAAATTCCACCCTACTTCTCACCGGAAGCCAGTGCAGGGCTTGGAGCGCGGCTTTAGACGCTGATCTTCTGGGCAGTCTAAGAACCAGGCGGGCTGCGGCATTTTGCAAGACCTGCAGGCGACTCAGATTCTTCTCCAGAGTCCCTAGGTAGAGTAGGTTGCCGTAGTCCATTTTGGACGTTACTAGTGCATGCACTAGTGTTTGGCGGGCTTTGATGGGAAGGAGCTCCAGAACCTTCCTGAGACTCTTAAGTATCCCAAAGCATGTGCCAACCACTCGGTTAACCTGGGGTGGTAGGCTGGTATCAAACCAAACACCCAAATTCCTCGCCTCCTGGCAGGGAATTGGTGCCGGACCCAGGCAGGGTGGCCACCACGCCGACGTCCAGGCCGCTTGGTCTCCACCCACCACCAGCACCTCAGTCTTGCCTCCGTTGAGCTTGAGGCAGTTAGCGGACATCCAGGCAGCGAGATCTTGCATGCATGCTCTGAAGTTGTCCGCTGCAAGACTGGGTGCGCGTGATAGGGAGATGACCAACTGCGTGTCGTCGGCGTATGACACCAAGCGCAGACCGTGGCTCTCCACTATGGTGGCCACCGGGGCAACGTACAGATTAAAAAGGGTAGGACTCAGGGACGAGCCCTGCGTAAAACACCAAAAAAATACTTCAGGCATAAATTTCGATGAAATATAATAATGTTCCCCTTTACTGTTTTAACAAATAAACCAAAACTCTCTACCCTCAAAAAGGCCCACCCCTCTCCCCAAACAAATCGACCCAAACCACCAATGTCCAAAAATGTCCCATGAATAAAAAAACCCGGTCCCAAATCCTTTCTCACCGTCTCCACTCACAAGTCCCTCACACCAAAACAGAAAACTAAACAAAATGACTAGAAGAGGGCATTGTCCATTTGGATCCGGAGCTGGTCCAGGTTTTGCTCCACCCTGAAGAGGGGGCTCGCCATATTATCGCCATATTACCCTGTCTGCCGTAAGAACACATTAGGGAAAACTATCCACTGCACTACAGGAAAAGGAAAGGGCTAGATAAATTGTATTTGGCATGTTTGTCACAGCATATCCTATACTTCAAACTTGACTTCAAATCATGCACGTACTCCCACTTTACTCACTTGCCTAGCCCACCACCACGTATTATTTCCAACAAATTAAATTCACTGGGCAGTAAGAAAAATAAACTTGACTTACTCTACTGCAGGGTAGGATAGAGGGATTAGAACGAGGAGGGTAGAGCCTTTGATATAGAACAGAGGGGTCACTTTCTCTACACTGATCATTGATTCATCAACTTTGGCTTATTCAGTCGCTGTACTAGTCAACGAAAGTTGAAAGGGAAAAATCTGAACAGGTGTAAAATAAATCTGTTATGGGAAACCATTAAATATATTTTGCAATCACTTCACATGGCTATAAAAATCAAATGTGAAACATGCCAAGAATGAATTTTTCAATTTTGTGATAGACTGCGATGGAAGAACTTAGGAAAATTAAAAGAGTGAAGTACTAAGAGCTGACTGAGTGGATAAAGGGAAACACACCTTGTGTGTTCGGTTTGAAATGCATGACAACTTTGTAAATGCAGCATTAACTGAAGCAGAAGCACATTTCACATGCATGCACATCCAACACTGCAGTCACAAACTGAATGATACTGCACTTTGGTCATGGGTGGTAAAAAGCCATGGGCAGTTAGGGGAGTGATGAATAATGATGGGTGGTATACTTCTGCCTCGCTTTACAAATACAGTGAGTCAAGGGAGTAGAGCAACATTTTAAAAAAATATTCCCCACTTTGAACCATAGCTTTGATAACCCTACATTAACAAAGTAAGCGAAGTAGGAGAGCAGCATGCTCTCAAATGAGGGGAGCTGCCTTGCTTCTTCAGCCAAGCAATCCAAATATTTATTCATCCTTTCATTCCAATTAGCCCGTAGCCATCATGAGTTAAGCTTTACTTTCTAGCATCTAGTCTTTCAACAAAACTTTCAATCCATTATCCACCCATTCAATATACACCCTTTCTTCCAAACCGTTCTTTCACCCATCCATCTCTTTACCCACCCAAGTACCTTTTCACCCCATCACCCTTTCACTCATATACCATTTTCAACCATCATTTCTTTTAACCTTCCGCTCTTTCACATTTCCCATCAACGCTCATTGTGTAAGCTTTTGCTGAGTTGCAGATAAAAGAGGGCATAATAACTCCACCACCACTATGGCTGGTGAAGCTGGGGGGTGCACAGTCACGAATTGACAACACCCTTGTATAAGCTATTGAGTATAAAAGTAATTGTCAATAGGCAAGTAATTATGTGAATTACCTGTGCCCGTCCGTGCAACCGCTTCTCTGGTACTTGAGCCGGTGTCACTGGTGGTCTGTGTGGCTAGAATAAAATATTATACATATTTTAGAGGACAGATACACCTCCCCTTAATTTTTTCAATCACAAAAATATCAACAATTCATCATTACCATTTTGTGAGCACTGCAGTATCTTTTAACAAAATATCACTGTGAACATTTGGTTGGTTCCCAATGTTAGACATGCCATGTAGTGAAGCCACCCAAAAACCTTTCATAATAGAGGGGCAGAGCTATAACCTATGATGATAATGATGATTCTGTCATTGAAGCACAATGAAGGGGTGGAATAATGGTCAATGAATGACATATGGTGTTGGTTGGTAAATGCAATGGGAATCCATACTTTCCAGCCATGCTGTACTGTCATGGAAACTGCTGGCAAACTGTATAAATAAATTGCACAGCACACAACATGGGGGATAGGGGGTTGGTCCATGGCCACTTTCTTGTTAACTCAACTGTTAAAGTAGGAGCAGGAAAAAGAAAGACTTCTCAATGAATATTCATGGTGAATAATATTCATAATTCTAGTTTACTTGGGCCTGCAATCTCCACGGTAAGCAGTTAAGTACTAAAAATGTGTTCTTGGTCTTACAGAACTATATGATATATAGGAGAGACGGAAGGATTATTACCAACAAAGCAGAAGATAAGTGAACTATAGACTAGTACTGATCGGAAAAAGTCAGCTACCAAAAAAGACCTATGTAATAAGGTAAAAAAAGCTAATGCAGGGATAACAGGAATAAAATAAAAATGTAATAGGAGAGTTGGAAAAAAAGGAGACAGTATAATAAAATAAACAAAGCAAAATATAAAAGTAGCATAGTGGGTAGAGGAAAAAGAGCTAGTCCATTGTGCTTTCCAACGAGTGGTCTTGTATCCCGTTCTTGTCGCCACGTGAAAAGAAGACAGAAGGTAAAGGTATCAGAGAAACTTTATTTATCAACACAAACACCATCCTCTGGGCAGCAACTCCGGTTCTGAAACCTAGGACCAACAGTCCAATGCCCAAAGATTCGACCCTAAGCCCACAACCATCATAAAACCCAACATTAGGGAAATGATAATAATAAATAATAGGACTTACTGGGGTTAGCAGAACCCTCTGCAGCGGCGCTGGTGGTCCGCTCCTCCTGCTGACCAGCTACTCCTGGTCCCATCTCCACAATGCCCCTCTTCTTGCCCTTGGATGCTGGTGTAAGAAATTAAGATTAAAGAAAAATTGATTAGTGATTCAGTAAACCTCCACAAAATGATTATGACAGGAAAATGCAGTCACATTGTACTTCTCTAAAACAGATCGCCTATAGTTTTAGTTATGAGTCCATCGACTATCGTTGAGTTGTCCATACTATATCCTAAAATCCCTATTCCAAATATTCTCAACAAAAACTACATTTAGAACTAATGCATTGCAGTGAATGATCTTTGATGCTATTGTCATTTCTCAACCCCCTTGTTGGGCCACCTTAGTCTCCCTTTTGTGGAATGTTCAGGTTGAGCAGGCCCTGCTCTTGGTCAAGAATATCCACCCAGCAGAGCGTCAGCTGCTGGACAGTGTGCCAAAAGTGGCTGGGGTGTCACACTCACTGGCGCACCCTTGCCCAGCTCAACTGATGCTCTTGCAGGGGTTATCCAGTGCTGGGCCTGTCATCTGCTGTGAACATGAAGGGCAGGTGATGCTGCACAAAAGAAACTAGTGCTGCCACTTCCACCTCAATGAAGATCACCTGTAGCTGCACACCTGGGCAGCGCCACCGCCCGCCAGGGAGATGAACCTGCTCTGCCATGGTGCTGGGTGAGGTAAAGATTAGAAAAGAAACTGGAAAAGGAAGGAAAGGAAAGATAAGAAGAAATAAGGAAGTAAGGGGGGAAAAATAAACAAGAAACGAAAAGTCAAGAATACATGAAAAAAATTAAAAACGTAGAATACACAGTCACAAAAACACACACTAATACAATAAATAAAAATGAGGGATAGATTAATTTGGATAGAGAAGGAATAAAAAGATTACAGAGGTATTTAAAACGAGGCCCAGCACAATAAGTCAAAACCATGCCAGACACATGGTGCCGTTCATGTGCAATTTGGAACATCAGGATATAATCTGTGTTGCATTTGATGAGATAACGGTATGCGAATGGGCATGCAGGAAAACTCTGTTCATCCGCGGAACTCCGCGTAGTGCTGCAGAGGGTTTTAGCCACTCTGCAGAGTTCCGTGGAGTTCTGCAGCTCCATGTAGCGCAACTCCGCAAACTCCACCCAGGCCTAATCAAATGCTACACCTCTTTTAGGAGGTCCCCACAAAAGGGAAATTTTGACAATTCAAAAAACCTCTGGGCCCACATCTGCCTTGTGTCAAATCTGATGAATGTACTCAGTCAAACAATGCATATATACTGCACTGCCAAGTACACCAGGGGTTGGAGGAACACATTTTAGTGCTGGTGTCCACATCACCACAGTAAAATGCATTTGTCATGCTTTCATAGTGCCCCAGGACCACCCCACAAGCCATGCTCAATTAGAATGTAGTGTGATGCATTTGGGAGGTAGCTTTCTGTGCTGCCACAGAGCCTGCTGTGTTAAACACTGTCATTTAAGAGCCTACACATCTCATTATTAATCTGCTTTATTATTTATTTAAGGCAAAGATTATGCCATACCTGGGTGCCTTTCATGTCTCGTAGCACAGGGGTCTTTAAGCATGGTATCATGGGTGCTGGTAATTTAAACTATCAAATGTGCCAGATTTTGGCAGCACCCTTGTGTGGATCAGGGTGGTACCTTGTCTGTTGTCCTGTTAAAGGCAAGGCGCCACTTCACTGTGACCACGCAGCAGTGTTTTGGCCTCTTGCCCCAGGCAGTCACTGATGCCGGGGGCATCATCTTTGTTTTTATAGGACTTGCCCTGTCTCTTCAAAACATTCTGTATCTACTATGTGGGCTTCAAGCACGTCCATTGTTTTTCATTTGTTTTTTTTGTGTGCCATTCTGAAATCCTGGCTTTTCATTGTTGCATTGGTTGTATTTGCCCCTCCTTTTGATGTTTGGGTCCTCCCATGGCTACTGGCCCTATTAGATTGTATTGTTCCCTCCGGTCTACTAATGTTAGGTTCAGCTCATTTATTTTGTTTTTGCAAATGGCGTGTTTTCAGAATGTGGTGTTTGTGTTCTTTTCAATTGAAATGAGCACAGCTAGCGGCATTTGCATTTTACAACAAGAAGGTTGCGTGTGTACACAAACATTTTAAAATGAAATTCTTTTGGAGCCCACATAGCTTTTGTTTGATCAGCTGGGCACACGCTTCACGGATGCAACGCTTAATAGTGTTTGTCTGTGTGTGCACTTAAACTTTTTCATTAGGTCACGAGTTGGCAGGCTGCTGTATGAGGACAACTGGGAGATCCTCCCACAGTCCTCCCAACACCACTGCCATCCTGTAGAGCCAGTGGTACCACCATGGCATGCCATTGTCCTGTGTGCTGTAAGCTGATGTGGCTTGGGGCTTGTCTTTGTTGGCTTCTGGCCCCGTGGTTGCCGCATGCGAGATTATCATCTTGTGTCCGTCAGAGGGCTCTGAAAACCGACTCTTCCTCGGTGTGACTAGTTGTCTCTCTTCCTGGCCCCCACACAGGTTTCTCAGGAGCTGGAGATAATGGCACAGCCTTTGTGGTAGTTGATTAAAGACTTTAACATTCTGGGCAGCTTTATTTAATGTAAGACAGATTGTTGTTAATTGTTCCCTTCGTTCGTAGCCCCTATCATTCACTATACTCGCATCCTTGTTGTACATAGCCATGTCAAGTTACGTCATGTGTAGTAACAGTAGATGCCGTAGCACCTGTGATTATGTGCTGCATGGCTAAACACTTTCAAGTCCCAAAGGTGAGATCTATTGCCTAGGCTAATGTTTGTTAACTCATTACTGCGCTCGCCTCCTCCATTGCAGTCAAGTGGCACCGTCCTCATCCACACACAACCCCCTGAGTTATTTAGGAGGTCACATTCTCAGAGTGGCATGGTGTTGTTTTTCTTGCAGACACCTGCTCAGTAGGCCTCCCAAAAAAAAAAAGGGGGAAGCTCTAGCATGAAAGATTCATTGAATTATCAAGAGGCAGACTTGTCACCTCTGGCAGGAAAGAAACTCACCAAATATGATTTAATCATTAGTCATGATCCTGGATATAATGTGAATCTCTTAACTCTTTAGAGGCATTACTGTACAAAAAGCCAGTGAGGAAACAATGACCGCAGAACTAATTTATTGTTCCCATTTTTTAATGTATTTTATCCAAAAACTTTTTATCATTTTTACAAACATTATAGTAAATAACGTACACCGTTAAGAATACTACAATCAATCAAATCATCATATAAATTTAAAAAAAAAATTCAAAGTATAATGTTAAATAGGTGAACACGAGTAACTGCACTGACGGATAATTTGCCCTTATTAAGGCAATGACAATAGAAATATACTGTCTTCAGGTAGCAACTTCAAATCAAAAATCGACCATCTAATACATATCTCAATTAATTGCCTCAAACAAGAATTTTATGGTCAAGGATGGGATATTCATTTTACATGATCCTGCTAGTTCTTGGATTGTGGACGCGACCAACACCAGGTGTTTGAGGATTTACAGGTCCCATTAATTGTGGCCTGCAGAGTGCAAACGAGAGGACGAATTCTAAATTCCCTTTGGCAGCCTTGTCCAGCTGGTGAAAGTTTAGCTGGAGTTTCCCTCGGAACTTTCCGTATTCCTGTTTAAATCAGTCTGAGTTTGTGTGATTCTGGTCCAGCAATGTCCTGAGGAGGCCTTAATTGGAAGACCGAAACATGTTAACCCATATTATCCAGGATCAATGTCACTTCTTCTAAAAGAGAGGGATGTATTTGTAGCCCATTGGGTCCTTGACCATAAAATTATTGGCTGTTTAGTTCCGGGTCCATCTTCTGACACTCAAGAGTCATTATCCTACTGACTGCCAGAGGAGGCCCACATATCATCGCCACAAGCACAAACAACACTGCTCTGGTAAGCTCTCACAGCAGTCCAGGCCAGTCTAGCCTGTGAGTAACTGGCAAAGTTAATTTTTCTGTCGTTCTTGGTGCTTCCTTCCCACAAGAAATTGTAGGGTCAAGCCAAGCCCTCAAGGCCAGCCCAAGAAAAATGGCACATAGTCTGTCGTAAATGGCAGACACACATATTTGTGTTAAGAGGATTGTCTGCAGTGGCTACTTTCTCAAAGGCCAGTCCTCAAGTCCTGTGATGAATGACAGCGCATGCTGACTCTTGTCAGACTGTATCACAATAGGCTTTGACACTGCACTCTGATGGTCAGCATGATGATCGACTTGCCCCTGTATTTTTAAGAATCAGCTTATCTCTGCAGCCTGTGCTTAACAATACTAGGCCACAATGCCAGTTAGATTACACCATTAATAGGAATGTTTCTCTTAATATATATTTCAGAATGAGACCAGCAGTTTACCTGGTTTATGCAGAATGAATTGTATTTATCTTGTAATTGCACGAATGATGTATCAGTGCAGATGTTTTGCGGATAACAGGAGAGGAACAGAAATGGGTTCTTCTTGGTATAGCTCTACGAGGTCCAGGATATGACTTCAAGCACTGTGATTATGCACATTGTTTTAAACTTCTATTACACATCGTGTCAGAGAGACAGCCACAAAATGTGCAGAGATTGTTAGGGGCAGATTTAAAAGCCCCTTGCGCCATTTTTGCGCTGCTGTTGCGTCACTTTTGTGATGCAGTAGCAGTGTAAAAATGCGGCCGATTCACAATGTGACGCATCTACGGAGATGCGTCACATTGTAATGCCCTTCGTCACATTATACCTGTGTCGGGTATAATGAATGCAGGGTGGCGTTCCAATGCAAAAAAGCCTCCTAGAAGTGACGCAATGGCGCCACTTCTAGGACGCCACTGCGTCAAATTGTTACGCCTGCTTGAACCAGGAGTAAGGAGTAACACAGCACAAAGAGGATAGGCCTCTCCCTGCATTGCTGGAGTTGCGTTGTGCTTGCGACAGGACTCCAGCAATGCGTGTCTATTGCATCAACAGATTCATCAGATTTTCTGATGCATCTGTCAATCCTTGCGCGCCATATTGTAAATACAGCACATCCATAATGGCGCAAGGGTTTCTAATGGTGGTGCAGGGAAAGTGACGCATCTTTATAGATGAGTCACTTTCTTGTAAATCTGCCCCTTAGTGTTCATTACAAAACAAGTGGTAACTTTCCATTTCAGGAGTTTTACAGCAATTTTAAGACATTTCTGGAGTTTCTCATCACTCAAAAGTAGCATTTCTGGTATTTATCCCTCTCCATGCACCTCATTGTGTGGATTTACTGGCAAGAACGTGTCACTCTAAGTCTCACGCATTTGGCAGTTGAATCTCACTCACAAGTGCACTTAAATCATGGAAATGTCACACATAAGGCATCTGAAAACTTGGCAGGTATGCATGGTCACCGAAAAGGACTGACAGCAGACAAAAACGTCAATATTGTGGTACTGAAAATTCTGGACCCGTGTCATAAACATCGTCGTATCATGACGATTTTGGTATCAGCAGACCGAGAATGACGAGTATACTATACACAAGGATTTTCGCTGTATTCGAGTGGTGAGATCACCCTGAAATCAGGGATTCCGTCCTGACCCCTCGAGTTCCATTTTGTGCATGGCAGCCATTTTAAAGGTTGCCCTCACATAGGCTGATGACTAAGGCCAAAACGAGTCTTAAGGACATATACACCTTTGCTGACTTTTGTGTGACCTGGGCAAGCTGACTCAACTGCCTGAAGCCAAACCTGTTTGGCCGGTTCCTTTCCCAGTGGCCGACCGAGATTAGGATCAAGGTGCCGCATGCCATAAACCTTTCATCGCACACAACTGTACCTAATCTTACACACACCTGTCTCTGTTTCTTGCTTTATGGCCTGCTTTATGATGAGGAGGTGCCCGATTTTATTAGCGGTCCGTTCGATATCTGATGAAAGTATTGGGCCTTGCCGGGAAATTGATTGTGGGCTGGGCGAACTGAAAAATGGGCTTGTCATCATGATTCTGCTTTTTCTTTGTTGTGAAAATATGTGAATGGTCAACTGTAAAATAAGGAATGTTTGCCTAAAGCATAATATTTTGTATAAAAAGGGATGGCTGGCTTTGTAAGTTGAGCAGTCTCCTGAGAATATACACCGTGTTGTACTTCTAGGATACCTGTTACTGGCTGCAGCCAATAAATTCGATCTTTGACTTCACCAAGAAGACTCTGTGTTTCTGTAGTCTGGGACAGGAAGGACTCGAAGTCTTAGGGTGCGTTCCCTGGCACCGCTGGGTTCTTAAAAACCCAGTACTTCAAGATTCATGACACACGCTACAGACATAACCAACATGAGTATCTCTACTGAAAATATTATATTTATTTCTGACACTAAAAATATCCTCATGTATTTGAAATCCGTACTCAAGATTTAAATAGCCAATCAAGCACATCGTGTTTGCTGTGCGCCATAAGCCGCCAATACAAGTGCGTGACATTACTCAGGGACACGTGCTATTCAGGAAGGTCACCAAGAGGGTTCCCCCTTATTCCGAGAACAATAAATAAGCAGCAAACTTCTATTTTGTTTGCATTTAGGATGGCGCAGATTAGGATTTATTTTATTTTCTGCAGTACCCTGCCATAGACGCTTGAGCAACATATCAGTTACACACCATACCATGAAGTTGAAGCATCAGCGGCAGATACACAAACAGAGGTTTGCAAAAATACTGGCAGATTGGTATTTAAAACCGAACGTGTTCTCATCAGACTAAAGAGTGTGGGAGAGGAGGGGGAGGGTGGCACTGGCCTTACATTAATCACCATGGCACCCTTGCTAGGCCAAGTTTCACTGAAGACTGTAGGGGACAGGCTGGGCACGGCACACATTTTAAGATGGAGCAGCACCTCAAAAAGCTGCACACCTGAAGGTGAAAGGGGCTCGGGATGTCTGCAGCTTGGCATAGCTGTTCCCACAGGACACTGGTCCCCGCACGGCGTGACTCTTGTCCTTTTCAATGGATACCACCTAAGCAGCACTTAACGCCGGGTGCGGGTCAGGCCTGGGGCTTGTTGTTTGTGGACTTGCTGCTGGCTGCGTTGCAATGTTGCACAATATATCAGACCCGGCTCGGTCTGGGTAAACTGGGCCTGGGGGCTTTTTCACTTCGGCCGTTTGCAGCTCGACAACTAGACTTCATTGATGCAATGAGATTGCTGTGTGACGTGGTGGGGTCTGGGGAGGAACTTTAACAATGAAAGGGCTGGGGTGCACTCCAATCAAATTATACTAGAGCTGTCATTCGTAGCGCTTTTGCACGCTGCTGCACATTGACGACCCTGTGGCCAAACACCCCACACTTTACTGGCGTGTTTTGAAAAAGTTTTCAAATTTAAACACCAGCCCTTTTGCACGTATGAAGTGGTGGCCCAGGAGGCAGGAACTAATGTGAGTGTACTGGATTTAGTGGCCTGCTGATTTTGGTACTGGGGTCTGTAATGTTGTAAATTGCTTCCCCACAGACACCAGGATGCCAGGGTAGGTAACGTAGAGCCTTTATTATATTTAACAAATTCGCTATCTCAAAGAGCGCCGAGCGTCTAACTGACTCAAGCTCCGGTCGCTTCTGCCGTCTCCTCGCCTTCGCGCGCTTTCCTTCTCACCCCTGCGCGCATGCGCCAGTTTTCCGCTCTTGCTCCGGCGCGCCACGTTATCACGCCGGGCGCCGGAGACTAGAGTGCAACACTACATATCTCCTTTTTTTCCAATAACAAAACAACACTTAAGTCCCAGCTTCAATAGTCACTCATCTCATAGTCTTTGAATCGAGGAGGCAGGGTGACTGCCCTCCCGGCACGGGTTCGTCTTACCGGTGTGAGCTCTTCCCTGTTATCTTCACCGGGAAGGCACCTCACTCCCTTCTGTGTGCCCGCTTCCTTCTCCCCAGCCGGGGTCGCGTTCACCACAGCTCCTTCATCTGCCTGTGCTTCCTCAGTCTCTTCCTTGTCCTCTGAAGCAGGTCTTTCTTTCTGCCTCTCATTCCCCATCACAGTCTCTTCATCTCCGTAGGTTTGCTTCTGGCCTTCATTCTCTTCCTCCTTGTCTGCCGGCCATTGCAGTATCCTGTTGACCTTTGCCATGCGGTCTTGGGACCACACTCTACCATCACTGAGCAAGGCCGCTCTTCGGTACACTTCTTGAACCGGTAGGGGTTTGCTGTACTTGCTTTCGCCTTTTCTTTGGAGAGTTGCTAGCTTGACTCTAACCCATTCCCCTTTTTCCAGATCAGTGTCTTTGGTGTTGTGCCGTTTGTTGTAATGTGTAGCGTACACCTTTTGGGCCCTCTCCAGGTTGTGCTGTACCACCGCCGGCGACCATTTGCTAGTCACTGTTTTTTCTCTCCATACTACATTGTCTCTCGTGAAGGGGAGCCTACCTCTCAGGATTTCAAAGGGGCTGTACCCAAGCGCTGTTGGGGTGATCCTGTACGCCCACAGCATGCTCTGAACTTCCGTTTCCCAATCTTTCCCTTGCATTATGGCCGCCTGGATGGATCCCATCAGTACACGGTTAAACCGTTCCACTTGACCATTGCAAGCGGGATGATACACTGCCGTGTGTTTCGACCTTATCCCGTTCCTTTCCATGTACTTGTTCCATTTGTCCGATGTGAACTGCGGTCCATTGTCACTTAATATTGTTCTCGGTATTCCTTCCCTTAAGAAAAGTGAGGTGAGGAATCTCTGCACCGTGTCCGTGTCCATGGTTTCTTGCACTTCTATCTCTGGCCATTTAGAGTATTTGTCTATGACCACGCACATGTATTTGGCAATACCTTTGTTGTCGAGGACGGGACCTAAAATGTCTACTGCTATATCTTCCCAGGGATTTTGGGGTCGATCGAATTCCCCCAACGCCGGCCTCAGTGGTCTCAGTATTTTATCAGTTCCTTGGCACTGGCCACATTCTCTCACTTGCCTTTCTATCTGACTGTCCATTCCCGGCCACCAGTACATTTGTTTCGCTCTCAACTTCGTCTTTACAATGCCGAGGTGACCTTCATGAAGTTGATTCAGAAGCAGGGGGATTAGAGACATTGGGGGTATTACCTTGTCTCCCCGGTACATGAATATGCCCGAGTCACTCATCGATAGCTCCTCCCGTATCTCATAGTACTTCCTCAGGTCCGCTTTGAGGTGTCTTTTTTCTGGCCATCCAGAGATCAAATGTTGTTTAACCTCCTCCATTTCTCCATCTTTCTCATAGGCAAGGGCCCATTCCTGCCTGCTGATGGTCTTCTCCGCGTCCTCCATCACTGCCACCATCTCGTCAGTGTCAGGTGAGACCGCAGGTGCATCCTCCATGGCCGAGGCTTGTCTCAAATAGTCCGCTACTTTATTTTGTGTCCCCGGTAGGTACTCCACGTCATAGGTGTAGTCGAGGAGCTTGAGTGTCATCTTCGCGATGCGTGGGGTTGCTGTGTCGTGGCCACATGAGGTTAGCACCTTGACCAGTGGCTTATGGTCCGTGAAGCAGGTGCCCCAGACGAATTGTCTAAATTTACCCATGGCCCAAGTGGCCGCCAGCATTTCTTTTTCATTTCTTTTTCAATGACGCTATATTTCTGCTCCGTGGGGAAGAGCGCTCTGGATGCAAAACTGAGTGTTTCTACAGCGCCATCTGCCCTTTCCTGTGCCAGCACTGCTCCCAGTCCTCTTTCACTGGCATATCCATGCAGGGGTACTGCACTACTTATGTCGTACTTCAGCCTTTCGAATTCACTCTGTGCTTCCTCATCCCATATGAACTGTGACTTGCCTCTGATGAGCTGGCGGAGTTTGTGAGTCTTGGTGGCAAAGTGTCTTACGAATTTACTATAGTACTCCGCCATCCCGAGGAATGACCTCACTTCTTCCTTGTTGACCGGGGCTCTGGCATCGCAAATAGCTTTCACGTTTTGTCTTTTGGGGGAAATTCCTTGGTTCCCTATCTCATGTCCCAGATAGGTGACGGATGACATGCCCAGCCTGCACTTGCTCCACTCAGCTGTGAGACCTCTTTCTTGAAGCACGGTTAGTACTTTAGTCAGCTTCTCGTCATGATCAGCTTGGCTGGTTCCCATGATCAGGATGTTGTCCTGAAAGTACTGGACACCTGGTAAGTCCTTGAATAGGCGGTGCATCACCGCAGCCGCTGAGGCCAGCCCAAACGGCATGCGGCGGAATTGATAACACCCAAAGGGTGTGATGATTGAGGTTAGTTTCCTGCTTGATGGGTGTAAGTCGATCTGATGATACGCCGATGTGAGGTCTATTGTTGAGAACCATGATACTCCCTTAGTTCTAGCCAACATTTCCTCAATACTTGGTAGGTGAAACTTCTCTACAATTAAGCATTTGTTGAGCTCGCGGAGGTCCACACACAAGCGTACCTTGCACGACCAAGGGGGCCAACCACTCTGAGCTGTCTATCGGTTCTATTATCCCCTGTCCTTCCAATCTTTGGAGCTCCTGCTGAACTGCCTCTTTAACCGCAATGGGGATGTTTCTGAATTTGTGGGATACTGGTCGGGCGTCCTTCTTGAGGAGTATTTTGTGCACGAACTTGTCCAGTTTTCCCACTGTACCTCCAAATACTTTGGGGTAGGCCTGCTTCAGTTTGTCTTGCTGTGGCCAGGGGTAGTCTTCTGTCAGCAGGATTTGCTCTTTGCCGCCCGGATTAGCTTGATGCCTAAATCGCCTTGGTCTCTCCAGCCTAGCACTGAGGGTCCCCGCTCTGCCACATACAACTTGCAATACGCAGATCTGCCTCTAAATTCAAACTTCAAGGTGCGGAAACCCACCATGGGAATTGCATTTTCAGTGTATGAAATGGGACGAATGTCTGGCGGATCCAGCTGGGGACCCAGGATGGGCACAAAGTCTTCCTCCCATACCGATCGTTGGACAATGGAGTACGGGGACCCCGAGTCAATTGCAATGTGGACTTTCACTCCCCTTATCAGCACGTCCGTGCGCGGTTTGTCAGAACGCCTGCCCGTCACATCCAATACCTGCTCCTCGACGCATAAAACCATGTCGTCGTCTTCCAGGTCTTCTTCGGCCGGGGCCTCCGACGAGGACTGCCCTATGTACTTCACCATGGTTTTCCTTCCTTTCTTGCGGCACACTTTCTCAAAATGGCCAACCAGGCCGCAGAAAGAGCACCTGGCGCGAAATGCAGGGCACCGTTTGTCCTGCGCTGAATGGTCCGCACTCCCGCACCTGTAGCATGAAAATTTGCTGTCCGTGGGTTGTCTTCCTGGAGCTGTTTGTTTCCCTGTCCACTTAGATTCTTGTCTTCTTTCTCCTGTGGCTCCTTTGTACCTCGTGGTCGAGGGCGCATCTTCTATCTTGTTGTCCATCTGCCTCTGTGCGCACTCCCTTTTTGCAGATTCCGCACAGCGCTTCGAAAGTTCTGCCTTCTTTACCATGGCGATTACGTCTTTGAGCGATGTCTCTCCCTGTGCCCACAACTTGTCCTGAACCGACTTGTTCGTGGTGTGCATGACTATTTGGTCTTTGATATATTCATCCTGTAGTTGCCCATATTTGCACGTGATGGCTAGGCGCCTCAATGCCGCCACATAATCATCTATCGACTCTCCTTGCTCCTGTTTCCTTTGTTGGAAGTTGTACCGGTCGACGGATACACATACTGCCGGGCGATAGTGATTGTCTAGGTCTTCTAAGGCATTCTTGAAGACGTCATCGGCTGTGGCTGGTCTCTCTGCCGGCACTATGTTCGTGTACACACGTACTCCTTCCGGGCCCAGGTTATGCAGCAGCAGCCTTTTCTTTCTTGCGTTTTCATATTCTAAGGCCTCCACATAGTTCTTGAAATAATCCCTCCAGTCCTCCCACTTCATCAGGGGTTCCCCTGGTCTGGGTAGGAAGGGGACGGGCGCTGTGAGAGATGTCATCTGATTGCTCATTCTGGGCGCTGTTCCTGGCCCTCCGTCACGATTCCCTGGGCTGCCCGGTGCACTGGGGTTTCCTTCTCTACCTGAGTTGTCCCCTTGGCTATTGGGACTGCCAGGCACACTGATAGTTCAAGTTCAAGTTCAGGCATTTATAAAGCGCACTACTCACCCAGAGGGTCTCAAGGCGCTAGAGGGAGGGGTTCACTATTTATCGAATAGCCAAGTTTTCAGTTCTTTTCTGAAGGAGATGTGATTCTGAGTCAGGCGGAGATGGGTGGGGAGTGAGTTCCAGGTCTTGGCAGCCAGGAAGGAGAAGGATCTGCCACCCATGGTGGTTTTTCGAATGCGCGGGACTGCGGCGAGGGCTTGATTGGATGATCTTAGTTGGCGGGTGGGATAGTAGAAGGACAGTCGGGTGTTGAGGCATTCGGGTCCTAGATTATAAAGGGCCTTGTGTGCGTGGGTAAGAAGGCGGAAAGTAATTCTTTTGTTGACGGGAAGCCAGTGGAGGTTTTTTAAGTGACCGGTGATGTGCTCTTGGCGCGGGATGTCTAATATGAGTCTCGCTGATGCGTTTTGGATGCGCTGGAGCTTTTTCTGCAATTTTGTTGTAATTCCGGCATAGAGTGTGTTGCCATAGTCCAGTCGACTCGTGACCAGTGCATGGGTGACAGTCTTTCTTGTTTCGAGGGGGATCCAGCGGAAGATCTTTTTGAGAATGCGAAGGACGTTGAAGCAGGAGGACGATACGGCGTTGACTTGTCTGGACATTGAGAGAGAGGAGTCTAGAATGAATCCCAGGTTACGTGCATGGTCAGTGGGTGTGGGCGCTGATCCCAAAGCGGAAGGCCACCAGGAGTCGTCCCAAGCTGAGGGGGAGGATCCAAGGATGAGCACCTCCGTTTTGTCTGAGTTGAGTTTTAAGCGGCTTTGTTTCATCCATTCGGCTACTTCTTTCATACCTTCGTGAAGGTTGTTTTTGGCGGTGTTGGGGTCTTTGGTGAGGGAAAGGATTAGCTGGGTGTCGTCGGCGTAGGAGATGATGTTGAGGTTGTGTTGACGTGCGATGGAGGCGAGGGGACTCATGTAGACGTTGAAGAGGGTGGGACTGAGTGAGGATAGTTCTATATATAGTTCTATCTCGTGTGGTGCCGGGGAGGTGTACCTTTCCTTCCTCCCTATCACTGTCTCTTCTTTCTGCCAGGGTCTCAGCTGCGTGCCCCTCTGCGCTGTGTTGGCTTTGACCAGCCTTAGTGTGGCTTGGGCCACCTGTATACTGGATGCTGGTGTTGTGCGCTGCTGCCACGCTCTTTTGTAAATAGCGCTGTGTTTCTGGGCGAGCTCGCGATGTGGTGCCTCTTCAACAGACTCTGACCTGCTTTCTTCCTTGTGTCCCTTGCTGCTGCTTCTCCCGTATTGCCGTGTGGGGGTTGGTGGGGTGATCCCAGTCCTCGTCGCCACTGTAATGTTGTAAATTGCTTCCCCACAGACACCAGGATGCCAGGGTAGGTAACGTAGAGCCTTTATAATATTTAACAAATTCGCTATCTCAAAGAGCGCCGAGCGTCTAACTGACTCAAGCTCCGGTCGCTTCTGCCGTCTCCTCGCCTTCGCGCGCTTTCCTTCTCACCCCTGCGCGCATGCGCCAGTGTTCAGCTCTTGCTCCGGCGCGCCACGTCATCACGCCGGGCGCCGGAGACTAGAGCGCAACACTACAGGGTCGCTATTGCAACAAAATCGCCAGAGTAACAAAACCCTCCAACCAACTCTTCCAGCCTTCCAGGGAAGCGCCCGGTGCCCAGTACAGTCTGGGCCTGAGTACAGCGCCAAGACGCCCTTGGGTATAAGCTGCGCTTTATAAATGCCAAACATAAACATACAGGTCCAAAGACGGCTCAGAAAATACCGAAGTTTAGGGTGTGGAATGCTAGAGAGCCATTGTGTTGATTTTACCTCACACGTTTTCATTTGATTCATGAGGGTTCTTTTTTTCTCTCAGATGCTTTCTACGGTTGTCACTTTCTGTTTTATGTCTTTATATTCCTCCATCTCCCGATTTTGGGTTTTTCATCTCTGTTGCCCAGGATCAAAGTGTGTTGATGAAAAATGACTGCCAGCTCCCAAACATCAGTCACTGTATCTTGCCTGTTCCTTCCGGCTATGACTGTTAGTAGCAAGAACTTTAATTGCAAAAGAACTGCACTAATTCAGAGGATTTATTTGTCTTGCAAAAAAAGTCCCCATGTACAGCTTGGGTTGTAGTAATATGCAGTAATAATTGTTGTGCATTGGGAACGTCAAAACGCTGGTACAGCATCTACACCACTCTTGAGCATTGTTTTCCAAATCTTGGCACGTTAGCTAAGATTGGTCATTAGACAAGGGACAGAGGGGACGTTTCAGGAACTTGTAAAGATGTTAAGTGACAGTTTGACTCACTTTCTGTCACTTGCTGTTATAAACAAATATGGTTCATACAAGCCTTGTCATCCAGAGACTGGTTCTAATCAATTTCAAAGACCAAACCTTTGCAGATTCGCTGACCGCAAATTCCATCATGTGGTGAGAAAATACAGCAGAAAGGAGTGTAAAGTTTACCAAACTCCATCAGAGAGTGATTGTTGATGACACAATATTCTTTCTAGAGCCGATGTAACTGCCCTGTCCATATCTCATCATTCGTCACTCCCAGAGCCTTTACAGACCCTTTAGAATCTAGACACATGATCTTCAGTTGCATTCATTGACTTTAGTTGAAGCAAGGGTTAGCATCAGAAAACAGCGTAAGCAAAGCAATCATTTCTACCACCTTGCAAACAGAATAAAGACTATGAAGTCATCTAATATTTAGCTAGCTGTATGGCCATGGTTGCACTCAAAGCTTCCATATGGGTCATTGAATAATATCTGAAGTAATTCCACATTTCTTATAGACTTTAAAGATCTACCTCACATAAGGACTATCCCCATTCTTTTTGTGCATATGGATCCCAAATAATATCTTCCTTTTTCAGCGCCTAGTCGTTTTTAGAGTTCAGCCATTGTGGCAGACATTTATATCTTGAACAACTCTAATATAATGTGAAAGAACCACTCAGGAGGGATATCTAACCATGACTGGAGATCTACCATGCCAAGGTGGCACAGCAGAACATCTGTGACATGTATTTTCTGATGATATATCCCCAAAGTTGGGAGCTGCCTGCAAGACCAACATAACTAATGTACTGCAATGTGCTGGAGGTAATCTCTTAACTCCATTTTTTGATAATATGCCCCTCAGTCTTTTTTTGGAAGTCAAAATCCTTCAGTGGGCATGGCAGCAGGCAGTATCAGAGGTGGGCTTAACAAGATCGTAGAACGGGACCGCCCGCCATAAGGGCGGGGGTCCCGTGGGGGGAATTAGGATGTGCCCGCCACAGTGGCGGGCACATCCTGTAGTTTCAGCATTGTGGCGGGCGGTGCACTCTGCACCGCCCGCCACAATGCTAAAAATGCTTTTTCGCATTTGCATATGCGCGGTGCCGGCCGCTTTGCATATGCAAAGGTGGGGGGGTACCATAGGTACCCCCCCTGTCCTCCCTCACCTCTGCCTACACCAGGGGGGCCCACAGGGGGCCCCCCGCAGTAAACACCGCCTGCCTTTCCATGGCGGCATTGCCGCCGCGGAAAGGCACCTATAGCTCAGCATTGTAATATGGCTGGCGGTGTCCATTGGACACCGCCACCATATTATTCCCTTCCCGCCGTGGTCGCAAGGCGACCGGGGCGGAAAAGCAGTGGACGGTCTTTACGTCCGCTGCGGTCCCCCCCGCCATACTAATATGGCGGGGGGAATCCGCCCGACATCATAATGGGCCCCTTAGTCTCTTTTTTGTGTTTGAAATCCTCCAATGGGGAAGGATGCTAGCTGCGTCTGACAAGGGCTCCGCAAGTCTTGATACCTTTTCAACAAAGTCCTGTTGGAATGCATTTGCTGCTACGGAGAAGCTCTGATCGGGGCGAACCTGCTTTTTCAGCCCAGCAGCAACATGACTTGAGCAGATCGGCTTTGCACGTTGGCTCTTCTGGAGGACATGAATTCCAAATATTTTCCAAGTTCCAGGTTTTTAGAAATGTTAGGAGAAGTCTAGTTAGACACTGCCATGGGCCACGAGACCTCAGGAACAGCACATGGGCGTCAAGGCTTATGTCAGCTGAGGCCATAAACAGGCTTCAGGTTAGGTCCAATTGTAAATGGTCACCTGGGGTCTTTGAAAACACACTTCTTGTAGCTTGTTGTGGCCCTGTAGCTTAGACTGGAGGCCTGCCTACTGACCCATGAAGTCCACTTAATTTCCTGGGGTACAAGTGGGAGCAGTTCCAGCTCTTTGGGTCTCCCCTTAGTTCTCAAACAGTCAGTGCAGTCCTTCTTCTGTATGCACAGTAGCCGTCTTAGGAGGGTGCCATAGGAAGCCACATTTATGACAGGCACTAGCTTGTGGTTAGAAGTGACTCTTGGCCAATTCCTAACCATAATGGAAAACATTATTTTATGGTAGCTCCTGTGAGCCCTACTGCAAAGAATCTTACAGTGCCCCTTACTCACTAAATGCAAGGTGGAAAAACACTTCTACCTAGTAAAAAGTCTGTGTGTCCAGTATAATGAGAGGTCTGTACACCTTGATCGCTCCAAAACAGTTGTGTGGGCAGTTTTCCCTCACTGGGTTTGGTGTTTGCCAGACTGATGGGACAAAAGAAGAACCTGTGCAGGTGTCATCTGACATCTGTTTGTAACAGGGTAGGCCTGTATTTAGCACAGCCATTGAATACTGTGGGGCCTAGCCCGAGACAGCAGAATTAATATTTAATTTTTCTTACAGTGTTTCTCTGTGGGCCAGACAGCCTTTCAACAGTGAAAATAGCTTTTGGGGGCTACTCACTGTTAAAGTTTTATTTTCTTCATGCCCTGTTTTTAACTAATATGCACTTTACTTGTGGGCTACAAGGCCTATATAGGGGTGACGTATACACATTTAAGAGAGAGGGTTTCTCCTGTCAAAGGGGTTAATTTTGACATGTCAGGTTGCAGTTATAAACCAGCAGCAGCCAGGCTACTTTAGTAGAACTTAAGTCATGTTTGTCACAGTAGTGTTGTAGTCTGAGGTGTACTTCTGGCACTGTGTACAATGGCCAAATAGGAAAGTTAAATATGCCAATTAGAGTTGTAGCCAATTGTGGCCTGTTTAAGAGGTCTGAACACATGCATTGGGGCCCGTTTAGCAGTGTCCCAGCAAACAGAGTCAATAAACCAGCAGCAGGACCAGTTCACAAAAATGGTGGAGAAAGTGCAAACAGAGACACATTCTCACATTAGTCGTGTGTGCCCTTCCTTTTGCATCTGTTTAATAATCCAACAGTAGGGTGTTGTAAATTGTATAATATTTCACAATGCTGTTTTTGACATTGGCAAGTCAAATTATATTTACTTTGAAAGGCCATAAAAAATCATCTTTGGGTATATAAGCTTGACGCAGGTTCATACCATCAACAGGTTTCAGGCAGAAGTACTTCTGGAAACTTAAACAGCTGTGGTAAGTTTTTTCCATCAATGCATTATTTTGTATTCGTGTGACTGCTTAGCAGAGTAGCTGAATTAATTCTTGAACCACTGTTTCATAGCTTTATTTTCCAATGTCAGTAAGGACAACAAAATACATGATAGCACATATTTAGAAAGATAATATATATATCATGAGTTTGCATGAACAGCATCTAATTCATATGTAATACTACTCCATCTGTGTGACTGTGTAACAAGGTAACAGGAGGTAGTTTGTATCTTGGGAATTTAGAAGAATCCATGTAATTCTCTCACCCTCAGAACATAGTTTAATTTTGAGTTTATTTTCTGTTGCTGAAACCAAAGCAGCTCAATTTCTTCTTCTTGTTTTTTAAGCTTTTTAAGAGCTCTCTCATTTGTTCAACATTATAATTAATCCAGCTAAATATTAATACCAAACACAGTCCACAAACGCACAGTGATATCAGGAAACACGTTTCAGCGCACTATGTCACAGGAAACGGGTCGTGGAAACTATACTATGTCACATTCAACAGCCAGGGGAATGATGACAATTGCAGGTCCTTGAAAACGTCACATATGGACATTGCGTTGGGCATATATCAATAGGCCATTGTAAAGGTCAGGTAGCCCCAACATTTCTAGCATGAAATAAACCTTAACAAGATCTCACAAAATCCCACCCAGACACCTGTCACCTCCTGTTCCTTCGAGAACGAGGGGGAGTGAAAATTAATAAATAAAGTGCAGCTTAGTTTTGGAGAAGCTACTATATCTAGGGCCTGAGAAATAGACTTTTGAAAATCCATGAGAGATCTATCCATATCAGAGGAGTTCATGCCATATTGGTTGGGAAACATGGAGAAGAATGAGCAATTGGAGACTTTCTTCGAAGGCCTTGTCTTTTTAAGATCTTCATTCTTGCGGCGGACAGGTTCCTTTAATGGGGAACTGAAAGCTTATAGAACAAACATTGGCAATGCAATCGGTCTCGCCTTTGGGACCTTATATGTATTTAGCGATGCAGCACATTAGCCTGGGTGCTGCAACATCTACTGTTGTTTAACACGAAGGGAAGTCGGCACCAAACTGCATGACAGGCCAGGTTTAGGAACACATGGAGAGAAATATTGTCTTTCAGTGGTAAATGGTATGGTCCAAAGCTCTGTTTTTAATATAAAATCAGGGCTTTCGGTGGTCATATCCCAGTCTAGTTTTCAAAAATGTATAGGTTTGCTAGGTTTCCCTAGGTGCCGGCAGAGGTAGGGTTAAAAAACTACAGGTAGGCACTCTGCCAAAAAAGGGCCAGTATTGACTGCGAAATTGAGGTGCGACCACATTGCGTTTTGCGCCGTTTCCTGTCGCAGGCACTAGGCAGACCCAGGCAAGTGAGGTACCATTTTTCTCATAAGACTTTGGGGAACGCGGGGTGGGTAGAAATCTGTTGATCCACGCAGATTCCAGAACTTTCCACCACAGAAATGTGAGGAAAATGCCTTTTTCCCCATTTTTTTAGGTTTGCAAGGGGTTCCGGGTAACAGAACCTGGTGGGAGGCAGTCTAGTCACCACATCCTGAATTTCCCTGGGTGTCTAGTTTTCAAAAATGTATAGGATTGCTAGGTTTCCCTAGGTGCCGGCAGAGCTAGGGTGCAAAAACTACACCTAGACACTTTGCCATAAAAGGGTCAATTTTTAACTGCAAAATTGAGGTGTGACCACGTTGCATATTGTGCCGTTTCCTGTCGCAGGCACAAGGCCGACCCACACAAGTGAGGTACCGTTTTTATCGGGAGATTTAGGGTAATTTAGATTTGTAAATCAACTGTTATTACCTATTGAGTTTTCATGCATTTCTGCCTTTCCAATGAAAGACATTGTGTAAAAAAAAATTTTTTTGAAAAATGACCAATAATTCTCATGCTAGTATGAGTATTCCCAATTTTGAAAATGTGCAAATATATACTGTTTCTAAACTCTATAATTTGTACCCAATTCAGAAATACATAGGTGTCTTTCATACCGATTTTGCCATGTATACATTTTCAAAGAATAAGTGCTCTATACCCAGTACATAATAAAATACCATTGCAAGTTGCTGCTCGGTTTTTGGCTCTACGTTTGTCGGGTTCTTGGTGAAACTACAAGTCCTATATATCCCCACAACCAGGAAGGTCAAACGGATGTAACGGTATATTGCTTTCAAACAGCTGTCAAAATTACAAGAAGTTACAGGTGAAAACGTTGAGACAAAAGGCTGTTTTTTTCAACTAATTTTCAATTATTCCAATATCTAACTGTTAGTTTCAATAAAAAAAACCTTCAGGGATTTAGACAAATGACCCCTTTCTGAATTCAGAATTTTGACTACTTTTCAAAAATGTATAGCTTTCCAGGATCCATTATTGCTTTCAAACTCATTTCTACCGTTAACTGGAAGGAGGTTAAAAGCTCCAAAAATAGCAAAAATAGGCTATGTCCCAGAAAAATGCCAAAACTGTGTGAAAAATGTTGGTTATCTGACAAAAGACTGTCATTCCCTAAAAGCTGGGAAAATTCTGATTTCAGCCCCACAAACCCTTTTTGGATAACATTTGCAGGGAAAAACCCAGAGGCTTTCATTTGCAACCCGTTTTTCCAATTTTTCTGAGAAAAACAAAAATGTTACTGTATTTTGCTTAATTTCTGGGACCCCTCCAAGGGAATCCACAAACCCTGAGCACCTTTAGAATTCAGATGATGTTGGAAGAAAAGGACACAAATTTGGCGTGGATACCTTATGTGGTCAAACAGTTAGAGGGGCATAAGCGCGCACTACCCCAAATCGCCAACAAAGGGCTTAGCACAGGAGGGGAAAAGGCCTAGCAGAGAAGGGGTTAAAATTCTATTACACATTGTATTAGAGAGACAGCCACAAAATGTGCAGAGATTGTTAGGGGCAGATTTAAAAGCCCCTTGCGCCATTTTTGCGCTGCTGTTGCGTCACTTTTGTGATACAGTAGCAGTGTAAAAATGCGCCCGATTCACAATGTGACGCATCTACGGAGATGCGTCACATTGTAATGCGCTTCGTCACATTATACTTGCGTCAGGTCTCATGAATGCAGGGTGGGCGTTCCAACGCAAAAAAGCCTCCTAGAAGTGACGCAGTGGCACCGCTTCTAGGACGCCACGCATCAAATTTTTATGCCTGCTTGAAGCAGGAGTAAGGAGTAACGCAGCACAAAGAGGAGAGGCCTCTCTCTGCATTGCTGGAGTTGCGTTGTGCTTGCGACACGACTCCAGCAATGCGTGTCTTTTGCATCAACAGATTCATCAGATTTTCTGATGCATCTGTCAATCCTTGCACCATGGTGCGCCGTATTGTAAATACAGCACATCCATAGGGGCGCAAGGGTTTCTAATGGTGGCGCAGGGAAAGTGACGCATCTTTAGAGATGAGTACTTTCTTGTAAATCTGCCCCTTAGTTTTCATTACAAAACAAGTGGTAACTTTCCATTTTAGGAGTTTTGCAGCAATTTCAAGACATTTCTGGAGTTTCTCATCTCTCAAAAGTAGCATTTCTGGTATTTTTCCCTCTCCATGCACCTCATTGTGTGGATTTACTGGCAAGAACGTGTCACTTTAAGTCTCACGCATTTGACAGTTGAATGTCACTCACAAGTGCACTTAAATCATGGAAATGTCACACATAAGGCATCTGAAAACTTGGCAGGTATGCATGATCACCGAAAAGGACTGACAGCAGACAAAACGTCAAGATTCATGACACACGCTACAGACATAACCAACATGAGTATCTCTACTGAAAATATCATATTTATTTCTGACGCTAAAAATAGCCTCATGTATTTGAAATCCGTACTCAAAGTTTGAATAGCCAATCAAGCACATCGTGTTTGCTGTGCGCCATAAGCCACCAATACAAGTGCGTGACATTACTCAGGGACACTTGCTATTCGGGAAGGTCACCAAGAAGGTTCCCCCTTATTCCGAGAACAATAAATAAGCAGCAAACTTCTATTTTGTTTGTTTTTAGGATGGCGCGGATTAGGATTTATTTTATTTTCCGCAGAACCCTGCCATTGAGGCTTGAGCAACATATCAGTTACACACCATACCATGAAGTTGAAGCATCAGCGGCAGATACACAAACAGAGGTTTGCAAAAATACTGGCAGATTGGTATTTAAAACCGAACGTGTTCTCATCAGACTAAAGAGTGTGGGAGAGGGGGTGGCACTGGCCTTACATTAGTCACCATGGCACCCTTGCTAGGCCAAGTTTCACTGAAGACTGTAGGGGACAGGTTGGGCACGGCACACATTTTAAAATGGAGCAGCACCTCAAAAAGCTGCACACCTGAAGGTGAAAGCGGCTCCTGGATGTCTGCAGCTTAGGGATAGCTGTTCCCACAGGACACTGGCATACATGCCAACATTTCAGGAGAGCAAAGTGGGAGATTTAAAAAAAAAAAAAATCGGGAGAATGGGGCCTTGAATCGGGTTACTGGCATGTATGGGCTTTGGAAGTGTGCTGCTGTAGGGTCGGACATTTGAAACGCAAATGCACGTTTTTTTCTTACCTTTCAGAAGCATTGACCATAATGGCAGGCAGAGAGGGTGATGCAAGTGTTGGGTACTGGCCTGGCAGGTTGTTGGCAGTGCATGCACCCCCCCCCACCCCCCCCTGTGGCAGCCCAGGCTGAAACAGTCCCGCCCCAGTACTTCGCAAGTCTTTAAAAGACAATTCCCTTGTTAATGACCCTTTGTTGGTTTTTCGCCCCTTCGAGAGCCCCTGCATCTCCACTCTTTGCTGGAAGAATTAGCACTTTACACAATACCAAGCCCTGTCAGCTTAAACCCCTGAGGAATCGGGTTTTGCTTGTAGGAATCGGGAGGCGGGAGACTAGCCTTCAAATCGGTAGTCTCACGCCTGAATCGGGAGGGTTGGCATGTATGCACTGGTCCCCGCACGGCGTGACTCTTGTCCTTTTCAACGGATACCGCCTAAGCAGCACTTCCCGCCGGGTGCGTGTCAGGCCTGGGGCTTGTTGTTTGTGGACTTGCTGCTGGCTGCGTTGCAATGTTACACAATATATCAGACCCGGCTTGGTCTGGGTAGACTGGGCCTGGGAGCCTGGGGGCTTTTTTACTTCGGCCGTTTGCAGCTCGACAACTAGACTTCATGGATGCAATGAGATTGCTGTGTGACGTGGTGGGGTCTGGGGAGGAATTTTAACAATGAAAGGGCTGGGGTGCACTCCAATCAAATTATACTAGAGCTGTCATTGGTAGCGCTTTTGCACGCTGCTGCACATTGACGACCCTGTGGCCAAACACCCATCACTTTACTGGCGTGTTTTGAAAAAGTTTTCAATTTTAAACACCAGCCCTTTTGCACGTATGAAGTGGTGGCCCAGGAGGCAGGAACTAATGTGAGTGTACTGGATTTAGTGGCCTGCTGATTTTGGTACTGGGGTCGATATTGCAACAAAATCGCCAGAGTAACAAAACCCTCCACCCAACTCTTCCAGCCTCCCAGGGAAGCGCCCGGTGCCCAGTACAGTCTGGGCCTGAGTGCAGGTCCAAAGACGGCTCCGAAAATACCGAAGTTTAGGGTGTGAAATGCTAGAGAGCCATTGTGTTTTACCTCACACGTTTTCATTTGATTCATAAGGGTTCTTTTTTTCTCTCGTCTGCTTTCTACGGTTGTCACTTTCTGTTTTATGTCTTTATATTCCTCCATCTCCCTATTTTGGGTTTTCCATCTCTGTTGCCCAGGATCAAAGGGGCATATTACCTAGAAGTGCGTTAGAAAACGCACAACGCACATTCCCATATCGCTGGCTATCGCCGGATTCCATCGCCGTGATAGCGCGCAATTATTTATGCGCATCGCTTAGGCAAAATGAAATCCGGCGATATGGGACATTAGCGCATGAAAACAAACGTTGTTTTCATGCGCTAATGTGCTCCTTGATAATATGGGTAGGTGAATTCAGCTTTATGATCCACACCCCCATGTTATCAATGCCCTAACACCTGGTCAGAGCAGGCATTGGGAGACCTGCGATAAACGAGTTTATCGCAGGTCTCACTCTCCCAACGCCTGCCTTGGTAATAGGGTGTTCCCACCTCCAACCACATTTCACATGTGGTTGGACGTGGGAACGCCCACTTTGCATGTCATTGGCGGTGTTTGTCGCCGACATGCAAAGTGGGCTTGAGCCAGGCGTTGAAATGACCTTGTGGATAGGGCTCTGGAAGTATTGCTGCTTTCTCAGCACAATTCGCCGAAAAAGTGGCGATACTTCCCCTTGCTAATATGCCCCAAAGAGTGTTGATCAAAAATGATTGCCAGTTCCCAAACATCAGTGCCTGTAGGCCCAAATGAAGCCACCATCCCAATTTGATCACTGTATCTTGCCTGTTCCTTCCGGCTATGACTGCTAGTAGCAAGAACTTGAATTGCAAGAGAACTGCACTAATTCAGAGGATTTATCTGTCTTGCAAAAAAAGTGGGTTGTAGTAATATGCAGTAATAATTGTTGTGCATTGGGAACGTCAAAACGCTGATACAGCATCTACAACACTCTTGAGTATTGTTTTCCAAATCTTGGCACATTAGCTAAGATTGGTCATTAGACAAGGGACAGAGGGGACGTTTCAGGAACTTGTAAAGATGTTAAGTGACAGTTTGACTCACTTTCTGTCACTTGCTGTTATAAACAAATATGGTTCATACAAGCCTTGTCATCCAGAGACTGGTTCTAATCAATTTCAAAGACCAAACCTTTGCAGATTCGCTGACCGCAAATTCCATCATGTGGTGAGAAAATACAGCAGAAAGGAGTGTAAAGTTTACCAAACTCCATCAGAGAGTGATTGTTGATGACACAATATTCTTTCTAGAGCCGATGTAACTGCCCTGTCCATATCTCATCATTCGTCACTCCCAGAGCCTTTACAGACCCTTTAGAATCTAGACACATGATCTTCAGTTGCATTCATTGACTTTAGTTGAAGCAAGGGTTAGCATCAGAAAACAGCGTAAGCAAAGCAATTATTTCTACCACCTTGCAAACAGAATAAAGACTATGAAGTCATCTAATATTTAGCTAGCTGTATGGCCATGGTTGCACTCAAAGCTTCCATATGGGTCATTGAATAATATCTGAAGTAATTCCACATTTCTTATAGACTTTAAAGATCTACCTCACATAAGGACTATCCCCATTCTTTTTGTGCATATGGATCCCAAATAATATCTTCCTTTTTCAGCGCCTAGTCGTTTTTAGAGTTCAGCCATTGTGGCAGACATTTATATCTTGAACAACTCTAATATAATGTGAAAGAACCACTCAGGAGGGATATCTAACCATGACTGGAGATCTACCATGCCAAGGTGGCACAGCAGAACATCTGTGACATGTATTTTCTGATGATAGATCCCCAAAGTTGGGATCTGCCTGCAAGACCAACATAACTAATGTACTGCAATGTGCTGGAGGTAATCTCTTAGAAGGGGGGGGTGGGGGGGGGGTATTTAAACAACGTGACCAGCAGTACCATGGTTCCAATATCACTCTTCAACAATATGACAAGTTCATTTGGTTCATAACTTACTGAATGCATTTTTCTGAACTTGGAGCCATTTGCAAGCCAGCTGTACGGAAATCTGCTTTACCTTTTTCCTCTAAATAGACGGAGGTGTTGCTCGCATATTGCCTGAACCCAACAACCGATTTGATTTTACAAACTTTACAAAAGTTGGAAAAGAGACGCAATAATTTGGCTAATAATACAATTAGATGTAAAGGGTATTACACCAAAACCCATACTGAAAGCTCTGAATCCTAGAGCTGAAGAACCGGGTTTTCTTAGAACCCAGAGGTGCCAGGGACACACCCGAAGTCTTCGGATTCACCTGTTGTGGCATACAGAGACACGGAATACTTCTGGGTGGCGTCAGAGATCAAATTTATTAGCTGCAGCTAGTAACAGTAAGCCAAGCAATACAACACGGTGTATGACTCAGGAGACTGCTCAACTTTTGTAGAGCAAGACATCACCTTTTATGCACGATTTCAGTTCATTTCGAATGCACACCCACTGCGGCAAATTCTGACCAATAGAATACATTTCACATACATTATTACATTCCAAAAAGCTCACTTTACATCGTACCAACCCACAAGTTAATTATTAGGACTGTCCCAAATTTAGTTACCACAAGCCGGACAAACCCATAATTGAAAGCACTACCCATGTAATGTAAAGACATAAAGGAAAGAGCAATTCAGATATTGAGTAGGATAAGGTATGTGCAAGAACACTAAAAGTTACCGATATCCTGAACATTGATTGGGAATTCAGACAACGATCAGCTAGAGAAGGGGAACATCCATTACAACGCGGGTTTTACACCGCAGTGCCATTACAACGAGAGTTTTACAACGCAAGTCGTTATCACGACTTGCGCTGGAGGGCACTCCAGACTAAGGAATAGTAGATTTACTATTCCAACACCTTCCCTACTGTACGTAGGCTGGTGTTGGAATAGTAAATTTTACTATTCCTAAGTCCAGCACCCTACAGCGCAAGTCATGGTAACGACTTGCTTTGTAAAACTCTCGTTGTAATGGTACTGCGGTGTAAAACCCGCGTTGTACCGTCATACATCCGCTAGAGAAAACTGGCTTCGAAAAGGGTCAGTTTCAGGTGACGGGGTCAGCATCTTTGCAGTTCACTCGCAAATCGAAAAGGGCCTGTTAATATGTACATGGACAACGAGGCCCATGCAACTTCGTTCGTTCGTTTACTTCCACGGCCTACATGAGGGCAACACAAAATGGCGTCTTCAGACGACGCAAACAAAATGGAGTCCGGTCCCGAAACCCACGGAACCTCAGACCCTCCTGTTGCCATTACGTAGGCAATAACCTAAACTCACGTCAATCTGAATCCAGGTCTATATCTATTCTGTTCATCACCACCCCCTTTTCTGAATCATTTTGTCCACCATAAGCGTGGAAGGGTATACTCAGACATGAGTCCCTTGCTCACTGCTCCATCAGGATTCAAGCAAGCCGGGCCGACGACGCCTGAAATGGCAGAAACCGGTCCCCGGAAGCTTGTCTCTTTTCTGGTGAAGAATTGGCTTGGTAGTTTGGTCTGCCCTGTTCCCATGATGCACTGGGCCAGGGACAGACTAATTTGCATATAGCCAGGTTCTGAGCTGGGATGGGGCAGTGAGCTAAATAACGGTGATGGATCAAGCCCTGATCTTTGGACTGGGTAAGAGTGGTCTGCTTAATTCAGACACTCTGTTCATCACCACCCCCTTTTCTGAATCATTTTGTCCACCATAAGCGTGGAAGGGTATACTCAGACATGAGTCCCTTGCTCACTGCTCCATCAGGATTCAAGCAAGCCGGGCCGACGACACCTGAAATGGCAGAAACCGGTCCCCGGAAGTTTGTCTCCTTTCTGGTGAAGAATTGGCTTGGAAGTTTCGTCTGCCCTGTTCCCATGATGCACTGGGCCAGGGACAGACTAATTTACATATAGCCAGGTTCTGAGCTGGGATGGGGAAGTGAGCTAAATAACGGTGATGGATCAAGCCCTGATCTTTGGACTGGGTAAGAGTGGTCTGCTTAATTCAGACACTCTGTTCATCACCACCCCCTTTTCTATATCTATTCTCATCAGGTCATTAAGGTGTTGCTGTAACATCATCTTATTATCCTTCACTTCTCTCGGGACAGGTCTTCTCACACAGATTGTAGCACAAAGGCCACAAATGGCAGGACCAGACTGGATGCATAAGCAACACGAGAAAAGGATCGCTAAAGCCATACCAAGGAACATCAGAATCTTCCATCCCCATTTGGACAGCATTTCCCAAAACCATCCTATCAACGACCAGTTCCCTTCGTCTACATGTATAGACTCAGCAGACTTATGTAACCTCAAGATGGCTTGGTACACTGTCGGGGCGTTATCTCGAATAAAAACGCAGCGACTTGACCCGATCAATTTACGTACTCCACCTCTATCTGCAAGTATAATATCTAAAGCAAAGCGGTTCTGTAATGTCATAAGGCGATCCGCTTGAAGCTCAGCTGTAATATTGCTAAGGGCACCTGCAGTCTCATTTATAGTGGCCTCGACCACTCTCGTAAGCTGACGAATTGTCCTACCATTAGCCATATGACCCCAAAAGGGCAGGAAACCCTTAAAGAAGTCCCCAACTTCTTGTGCAGCAGTGTCTTTCACATCGATAACAACTCTACCATATCTTGTCTTATGGTAGTTGAAAGCAGCTGTGTACGTAGGGGGAAGCAAAAATGCCACATAACATGTGCCTGAAAAGTCAGACGGCAACCATGTACATGCTCTATCATAACAAACAAACTACATGCCTTTGGCTGGCACGAACGGTGGAGATTTCTGGGACGTATAGACATAGGTGTGAACACACACACTCTTACCAAGCTGAGCTCTCGGATTCTGACCATTACCTTGCAGACAAAAATTACCTCGGTGGCGTACAATCCAAATAGGGGGAGACCTTTTCTGTCTCTCTTTCTCTGTCAGACTAATACTATATCTCGTCTTGTTCCAACCAACATATGCTCGTACCTCATCTTTAGGGATAGCATTATATGCATCAATATCTCTGACCATATCTACTATTCCCTGTATCAAGGCATTATTATTCGCATTATCTTAGACAGAACGTACAGGAGATGCTTCATTCGCATAGATAAACATTGATTGGAGTGCCCATACTGACCCATTAGGCGAAAAAGGCAAAACCAAATATGGCATTCCCTTATCAGTCGTATGCGGCATAAGACCACACACCCAACAATTTGTGGTATTTACAACTAGCTGATGCTGATATAACATCTGTATAAACGAATTGTTCACAAATTCTAATCTTCGTGTCTGTTCATGTTCAGGCAACGTATGAAACTCATGTGGGGAAACAGTAGAAAAAGAAAGAGTAGGTTGGGAGGTAGATGCAAGCGTCTGTTATGATGCATAGAAAATCCAACCCACACAAACCAACGTAATATTCAAAAGCATAAAAAAGCACATTATTAAAAAACATTTGCTACGAACCAATATACACATTTGCATTCTGAAATCAACTCTTTTAACACCCTTGTCGGACTCAAAAGACTCCATCCTCTAACGTGCTGCTCACGGCAATTACCCTTCTTCACTTAAGTGTGCATCAAGATCGTACTAACGACCTTAAACCACAGACTTTGTGTCAATACGCGGCTCACCCCTTAAGAACTTATACCGTGACCCTGCAGCTGAGTCCGGATGGTGACTCGAAAAAGAAAAAGTAAAAAGAGTCTCTTGATCTGACAAGGTGTAATTCACTTCATAAAAAAAAATCTATTTTATTTGTCCATTTCAAACGTCCTTTTTCGATCTCAGATTGTAGCGCTCTTTGCCAAGCACAGTGTGATCCTTAAAGAGGAGTTCCGGATACGTCGTGTCAAGTCTCAGAGACGGAGGCACAGCAGCTTGCAGAACATCATCATCCTCACGTTCCAACTGAGTCCATGTCAAATGTGCATCACTAAAAGGTACGAATCTAGGAACCCTTTCACACTCGGAGCCAGCTATTCCATCCCTCACCCACTTGTCATACGGTAAGGGCAACGCAACTTTTTTCGTATGGGTGGCATGCACCCAGTTCTTTTTACCAGCTACTCTAACAGCAGTTCTAGGGACCAGCAATACCAAATAGGGACCAGTCCATCTCGGCTCCAAATTCTTGGATCGCTGAAAATTCTTCGTCAAGATAAAATCACCAGGTTGGATCGTATGGCCTGGATCTGCAGTAGCTGTCGGCAAACTGTCATAGACCTGTTGGTGGAGAACACGCAATTTAGCAGTCAAGTCATGTAAGTAATCCACCAACATAGGGTACTCAAGGTCACTGTATTTCTTAGGACGAGGCACACCCCAAACATTCGCTGGACGACCAAAAACTATTTAGTATGGGCTAAGTCCCACACGAGAATGCACTGTCATCCTTGTTGACAAAAGAGCCAACGGCAAGGCATCCAGCCATGTAAGACCAGTGCTCGCTTGAATCTTAGCGAGTTTCAGCTTTAATGTGCCGTTATACCATTCGACAAGACCTGCTGACTGGGGGTGATTCGCAGCGTGGAACTTCTGATTTATCCCTAATCCAATACACACTTTCTTCATGACTCGACCCACAAATTCACTCCCATTGTCCGACCATACAATTCTCGGCAAACCAAATCTAGGGAAATACTCTTTGAGCAAAACCTTAGCTGTAGACAAGGCAGTATTATCCTTTAAGGGGTAGGCCTCTATCCATCTGGAAAAGGCGCAAACAACCACAAGGACATACTTCAGATTGTTGCATCTCTCCATGTGTATGTAATCGAGATGTATCACTTCAAATGGATACGTCGGAGGAGCAAAATGACCAGCTGGAGTTGGAGTTCCCTTGCCAGGATTATACTTCAGACAAATCATACAATGCTTCACAACATTCTCAGAGCGGTAATTGCAAACACAACAGTGATGGACAGAATGTGGATCAATGTCACACATTCACCCCAGTCCAAAGATCTGGGCCCAAATCCATCGTTTTTCCACTCCACACCACCCTGGGTTAGACAATGGCGATATGCAAATCAGCACTGACCCTGTGCCCCATGGGAACAGTCCAGTCCGAACTACAAAAGCCGTGTCCTTCCCAGAACGGAAACAAGCATCCGAGGACCGGCCTGGTTTCGAGGTAACACCTCTCATCAGCCCGGCTAGCTTGATTCCAGTGGTGTGGAGTGTCTGGGACTCACGTCTGAGCATCCCCAGTACACTTAGAGCGGTAATTGCAAACACAACAGTGATGGACAGAATGTGGATCAATGTCACACATTCACCCCAGTCCAAAGATCTGGGCCCAAATCCATCGTTTTTCCACTCCACACCACCCTGGGTTAGACAATGGCGATATGCAAATCAGCACTGACCCTGACTGGGGGAGTGTGTGACATTGATCCACATTCAGTCCATCACTTGTTGTTTTTCACAACATTCTCAGCACATTTAGGAATTCCAGCATTCTGCCATACTGGAGCCAACAACTTACATATCCCTTTCAAACTGATGTGAGCCATTCCATGCGCCATAGTAACCACTGGGAGCACATACGCATCAGGCAACAACCATCGCTGGTGTTCTGACAACTCAACCCAACAACCTGTCGGATCCAACATACCCGTAGTTTCTCTCCACACACTCACTTCTTTTTCCGTAGCTTCAGCCTGAATCATCTTCACACTTTCCATTGTGTCTTCACACATTCCACTTTCCACAACCCATCTTGCAGGACCCGCTCATCATGTCTCTCGCCGTTTCCTTCGCAACTTCATTCGCAAACGCATTCCCTCGACCTACATCATCCACAACTTTCTTATGCGCACTATACTTCACAATTGCAATCTGCTTTGGGAGAGCGAGAGATTCCAAAAGTTCATTCACTAACTGCCCATGCTGAATGTTTGTGCCATGGGAAGTAAGGAATCCTCTTTCTCTCCACAAACGTCCAAAACTATGGGCAACACCAAACGCATACTGGCTATCGGTATAAACATTCACTTGCTTTCCCTCTGACAATACACACGCTCGTGTCAATGCAATCAACTCTGATGCTTGTGCAGAATTCTGTGCTATGCATGCTGTCTCAACAACTGTATGTAAAGTTGTGACGGCATATTCTGCAGTCGTTTCACCATTCGGAAGCTTAAAACACGAACCATCTACCCATAAGGTACCATCAACATTCTCAAAAGGAGTGTCCCTTAGATCAACTCTAGCTTTTGTTTCTTCCTCTGTTCGAAGAAAGCAATTATGCTGGTCTTGAGCATCTGACTCAACAGAAATCGGCAACAACGTAGCTGGATTCAATACATTACATCTTTTGATGTGTACATGGCTAGCTAAAAGAGTCAGCTCATAACCTGACAGACGTGCACTAGTAAGGTGCTGTGTCTTAGTTTTGTTCAATAAGGTATCCACTGCATGTGGGACCATCACAATCAACGTATTATCCAATACCAAACCAGCAGACTGTCGGATAGAAACAGCCGCTGCCGCTGTAGCTCTCAAACAGCTCGGCAACGCTTTAGCTACCGGATCTAACGTCGCTGAAAAATATGCACATGGACGTTGCTTGTCTCCGAACTGTTGAGTCAACACTGACAATGCACAACCTTCTCTCTCGTGAACATACTACGTGAGAGGCTTACTGTAGTCCGGAGTATCCAATACCGGAGCCGAACACAATGCATTACGTAATTCAGAAAAACTTTTCTGACACTCATCAGACCAAGGAAGAGGATGCGGAGTATCTTTAAGAGTCAGCGCCAACAGAGGTTTCGCTAGCAGGGAAAAATTAGGGATCCATTGCCTACAATACGAGGTGATACCTAAGAAAGCACGTACTTCTCTCTGTGTGGATGGTACACTCATTTGCGCAATCGCTTGAATTCGCTCTGGGGTCAACCTTCTTCCCTCCTTCAAGAAGAGATGACCTAAGTAGGTTACTTCTTGACGGCAATACTGTAACTTGGAAGGTGACACTTTATGATGAAGGTCAGACAAATATCGTAACAAAGAAAGAGTAGCCTCTTTACAAATCTCTTCGTCATCGGCGGCAACCAACAGATCATCAAAGTACTGGATAAGAGTAGCACCAGAAGGAAACACAAAACTATCAAGCTGAGTTTTGCAACGCCTGACTTTAGATGGAGGGAATTTCACAATAACCTTGGGGAGCTCTCTTAAACCGGAAGCTTCGTCCTCCTAAAGAGAAGCCGAAAATATCTCTACTCTCCTCAGCAATCGTAGTACTAAAGAAAGCATTCTTCAAGTCGATAACAGAAAACCAGGCTGCCGAAGCAGGAATCAGAGTCAACAAAGCAGTGATATCAGGGACAACAGGAAACTGTGGCACCACAATCTTGTTTACCTCTCGAAGGTCAATCACAAACCGATACACAGGTGGCTGAGAAGCATCAGTACACTTAAGGACAGGCAAAACAGGACTGTTACACACATTACCTCTCGTTTCTTCAACTACACCCTTCTCAACCAAATCATAGACGATCGCCAGAAGAGCTCTCTCACCATCACTAGATATTTTATACTGTGGGATACGAGGTAGCCTAGCATTTGATTTGAGGGTGACAACATAAGGTGGAATCTGCAAAAGACCAACATCATTAGGACCTGTAGCCCAAAGTGTATCAGGAAGAGAACGCAATTCCAGGGGAAGACAATCTTTAGACAAATACATCGGAGAAATCACTCTCTTACCTAGGGTAAGATGTACACCCGAAGGAGAACAATGTAATGTCGCATACAATCTTTTCAGCAAGTCCAATCCCAACAGATTCTCATTACAACCAGTCATTAGAATAAGAGGAGCTTCCAATTCACAAGGGCCAATAGAAAGGGGCAAAGGATTAGAAATCGTGTTACAAACTGGGGCGCCTGAAAATCCTACGGAAACATTGGTCAAGCCAGACAAAGGTGCACCAGGAAGTTTAGAGTGCATAATAGAACTCTTTGTCGCACCAGTATCCAAAAGAATAGGTTGTACCACACCTGATGTAGTCGCTTCAACATAAGGTCCACTCTGATCTACTGGAACTGACACTACTCCCTCTCTTTGCCCATGGCTGTCCTAACTATCATTATATCCAGCACTCGCACTCTCGACATAATAATCATCAACATAGGACTGTGCAGGCTGACCACTCGGAACATTCTGTCTGTCAAAATAATTCGCAGAATTCTGAAGGGAAGAGGAACGCTCATTCTGGGGTAACACACCACGTCCCCTACTCCTAGGAGCTTGCTGGAAACCACCACGACCTCTCTGACCAGAGACACCATTCGCACGCTGTAACAAAGCCGGGCAACTATTCTTGAAATGACCTTCCTCTCTGCAATAAGCACACTGATTAGGACCAGGAAAGAATCGCGGAGCATAAGGCTTAGGCTTCTGTAACAATCTCTGAAACTGTGGAGGTTGCTGGAACTGAGGCTGATTCTGACGAGGCGGATAAGCTTGCTGCAAAAGAACTTTCGTCTTTAAATATTTAGTTTTCTTCTCTGCTTTATCTTTCTCATCTTTATCCCTATTCTCATAATATTGTGCAGTAGCCAATATCTGGGCTGACGAAGAAACAGCCCATGAACTCTCCGAGTCTTTTAACTTATTGGAAAGCTCGGGAAGCAAATTAAAGACAAATTTGTCCACGAACAACCTGTGACCACCTTCCATACTCATGTCCTGACCACTATGATCGATAAACGTTTCTTCAAACCTAGTGAAGAAATCAGACACACTCTCGTCTTTCTTTTGCTTGCATGCTGCTAACTTATCCCAATTCACTCGCAAAGCAGGCATCATAGTTTTCATTAAATTAATAATCCTACCAGGTAATTCTGCAACTAAGGGCTCAGGTTTGGCACCTCCAATCTGTCGACCATCTGCGGCAACAATATTAGCCCACGTATCACCTAATTCTGCCGCATGATTCTCATGACGAATCTTCGCCCACAAAGGTTGAGGAACTACATTACCCATCAACATATCTATGTCAGCTAAATTCATAATACACGCTTCAACTGTCTGGGACAACTCCTTGTAATAACCAGCAGGATTCTTATGGGGGTCAGGTAAGGTCTGCTTAAGAGCTAAGACCCCTGCTCTCTTCCAAGGAACATGTACCCATACTCGCTGAAAATGGGCTTCTGCAGCCTGAATACCCAAACCGACATCAGCCTGAACTGCCTCTCTCCATACAGGAGGAACCTCTCTCATAGGATACTGCTTCACTTTCCTCCTAACAGATGGATCAGGTTCGTACAATGGCTGAGACGGGAGTCTAGTTCTGAAGGCAAGTATCGTCTCTACAGCATCAGTAACATCAGATTCCACTATCGTCCCTTTAGCAAACTCTGACTGAACATCAAGCACTTCCTGCGGAATCGGACCCAACTCATTATCTTCCCATTCCTGCCGCAGAAAAGCACACATTACATCAAAAACATACCTTTGTTTAGGCGGCTCCCACTGAAAGAAAACTGCTGGCAAATTATACCTGGAAGCATTTAAAATCCATCTACGAGCCAATAAATCCAACACTCCCCGCTCTTCGGAATTAGGAAGCTGACCACGACTCTGCTTACGTTCCGAAACAGGGGTCATACTCAGTGGCCCAAACAATGGAGACAACAGATTAACAACAGTTTCTGTCATTCGTTTTCGAGCAGAAGGAGAAGAAGTAGGCGTAAAAACAGGAAAGTTAATATCTTGAGACAAAGTAGGAACAAGAGCAGCAGGAGTCTGAGATGCAGAAGCAGAAGGCAAAGGAGTTTGAGGCAAAGCTGGAAGCAAAGCTTGCGACCCTAGAGTGGGTTGCGTAGTAGGAGGCAAAACCATCTGTGGAGCACCGGGTGGCTGAACAACAGCAGGAGGTTGAACAACAAAGGGTAGAACAACCGGGGGCAATGGAGGTGCAGTAGCACCCTGCACATAAGGGGGTGGCAATCTCAGTAAATGAGACATCAAAGGATCTTTTTCAGGGTCTTCCATCACTTTCGGAGGAGGAGACGGCAAGGCCGGATAACATTTATCTATGGCCATGCAACTCTGGCTATCTAAAACTTCACTCACTCGATCTTCCTCGTCTATCTTAAACTGCCTAGCAGCTTGTAGTACTGACATATTCTTATCTTTCCTATCTCTCTTTGCTTGCTTAAATTCTCGCTGTTTGGCTTCCTTTCGCCAGAGGCGGAAAGAGTCACACATTGCCGGCCGGGCTTTCTTCTTAAATAGCGCAACTTCCAGATTATCTAAAATATTCAATTCAAAGCTACCATGTTGGGGCCATCGTAGGACACCATCCTTCCTTGTATAGCGGACCCATACTTCATTATAAGTAATAGGACCCACTCCGTGTTTTGAATAGAGCTCATAAGTCGGAGTTCCAACCGGAGGTATCGGACACGAATCCTCCAATCGGGAATCCCTGTTGCAACCACAACTAAACCATTTCCTAATTTTGCTAAGACCAGGCATCTTATAGCTCACTAATCTAGCTTCAAACTTCAAGGGGTTATCAACTATCGATACACTCGTAAATATACGAGCCCCTCGGCTTCGATTTTTGCCAAAATCAAATCAAACAAAACCAAGAACCAAAACAAAGTTGTGGGAGCGACCCACTTATTCTTAACCAAATATCTGTCACGCCACCAGAAGACCGTCTATCGTCTCGCTTTACAAAGGATCAACCAAGAGTCCAAAACGGGGTGACAGTCAGGGCAGCAGTCCTTCGTAGTCGTCGGAAAGCAGGAGGCCTCGCAGTAAAGACTTTCGGTCCACGTCGACATACAGGGGTCGATGAAGTGTCAGCCTTCCTCCAGAATTTCCCACGTGGTTCCTCACGATCCTCGGGCTTGGAACGGTACCGCTGAAGTCGCCCCACGTTGAGCGCCAACTGAAGAACCGGGTTTTCTTAGAACCCAGCGGTGCCAGGGACACACCCAAAGTCTTCGGATTCACCTGTTTTGGCATACAGAGACACGGAATACTTCTGGGTGGCGTCAGAGATCAAATTTATTGGCTGCAGCTAGTAACAGTAAACCAAGCAATACAACATGGTGTACGACTCAGGAGACTGCTCAACTTTCATAGAGCAAGACATCACCTTTTATGCACGATTTCAGTTCATTTCGAATGCACACCCACTGCGGCAAATTCTGACCAATAGAATACATTTCACATACATTATTACATTCCAAAAAGCTCACTTTACATCGTACCAACCCACAAGTTAATTATTAGGACTGTCCCAAATTCGATTACCACAAGCCGGACAAACCCATAATTGAAAGCACTACCCATGTAATGTAAAGACATAAAGGAAAGAGCAATTCAGATATTGAGTAGGATAAGGTATGTGCAAGAACACTAAAAGTTAACGATATCCTGAACATTGATTGGGAATTCAGACAACGATCAGCTAGAGAAAACTGGCTTCGAAAAGGGTCAGTTTCAGGTGAAGGGATCAGCATCTTTGCAGTTCACTCGCAAATTGAAAAGGGCCTGTTAATATGTACATGGACAACGAGGCCCATGCAACTTCGTTCGTTCGTTTACTTCCACGGCCTACGTGAGGGCAACACAAAATGGCATCTTCAGACAACGTAAACAAAATGGAGTCCGGTCCCGAAACCCACGGTACCTCAGAGCTGGTGTTTTGCTAATTTTCAGAAATGCAAATATTAATTGGGATGGATGTTAGTCCACCACAAGTAATATGGCCACTATCTTGTTAGATCCAGTTTTAGGTTTCAGTCATTTAACCGGAGCTCAACCCCTGCTAGCCACTGCCGAGAGAAAACAGGCTTAGCACACGAAAATGTGTAAAGCATTTAGAAGAACCAAACAAATTAAATAGTAAAAAACACAAACCAATTAAAATGACACTCCCATTTATACAAATGGAGTATAATGTAATGAACAAAATGACACAGACAATAAAAAAATGCAATAAGGGAAACAGGCGATATGTATTTCTAAATTGTAAGTAAAAATAGCATAAAAATGGCAAAGCACCAATGGTAGTCATTTGTCATGGTAGACCGTGACCTTGGTGCTATTGCAATGGAGTGCGGAATGGATACACCAACCAGGTGTAACCTGGTTGAAAATTGTACCTTGAGACTTAGGGGCATATTCTCAAGCAAGGAGTTAAAATTATCGCCGCTTTAGCGTCAGAAAACTGCTGCTAAAGTGGTGATAATGGGCTTGATAATATGCCCGTGAGAATTCCAATAGAAGGCCATGTTGACACCAGAACATGGGCTTCTATTGGAATTCTCAATATTATCAAGCCCATTATCGCCGTTTTAGTAGCAGTTTTCTGCCGCTAAAGCCGCAATAATTTTAACTCCATTTGTTGATAATATGCCCCTCAGTCTTTTTTTAGAAGTCAAAATCCTTCAGTGGGTATGGCAGCAGGCTGTATCAGAGGTGGGCTTAACAAGATTGGATAAGGACAAGTTCAAAGATGTTGTGCTTAGGGAAGACTTATCACTGGCCTGCTACACTTTGTGCCTTCGCTCTATCAAGCTGTTTATCTTCAGACTCAGTCTCTTTTTGTGTTTGAAATCCTTTAATGGGGAAAGGCTGCTAGCTGCGTCTGACAAAGGCTCCGCGATTCTAGATACTTTTTCAACAAAGTCCTGCTGGAATGCATTTGCTGCTACGGAGAAGCTCTGAGCGGGGCGAACCTGCTTATTCAGCCCAGCAGCAACATGACTTGAGCAGATCGGCTTTGCATGTTGGTTCTTCTGGAGGACATGAATTCCAAATATTTTCCAAGTTCCAGGTTTTTAGGAATGTTAGGAGAAGTTCAGTTAGACACTGCCATGGGCCACCAGACCTCAGGAACAGCACATGGGCGTCAAGGCTTATATCAGCTGAGGCCACAAACAGGCTTCAGGTTAGGTCCAATTGTAAATGGTCACCTAGGGTCTTTGAAAACAACCTTCTTGTAGCTTGTTGTGGCCCTGTAGCTTAGACTGGAGGCCTGCCTACTTACCCATGAAGTCCACTTCTTTTTCTGGGGTACAAGTGGGAGCAGTTCCAGCTCTTTGGGTCTCCCCTTAGTTCTCAAACAGTCAGTGCAGTCCTTCTTCTGTATGCACAGTAGCCTTCTGAGGAGGGTGCCATAGGAAGCCAAATTTATGACTGGCACTAGCTTGTAGTTAGAAGTGACTCTTGGCCAATTTCTAACCATAACGGAAAACATTATTTTATGGTAGCTCCTGTGAGCCCTGCTGCAAATAATCTTACAGTGCCCCTCACTCACTAAATGCAAGGTGGAAAAACACTTCTACCTTGTAAAAAGTCTGTGTCCACCCAGGGCTGTGTCCAGTATAATGAGAGGTCTCCTACACCTTGATCGCTCCAAAACAGTTGTGTGGGCAGTTTTCCCCCACTGAGTTTGGTGCTTGCCAGACTGCTGGGACAAAAGAAGAACCTGTGCAGGTGTCATCTGACATCTGCTTGTAACAGGGGAGGCCTGTTTAAAGCAAATTAAGTACCGTGGCATTGTCCAACTGGTCGTCCTGCCAAAGGAAACAAATTCACGGCCTCACACCCAGACATTGTCTCTGCTATGGGAGAAGTTTTCTCATCTTATCAGGGCTATTCACTAGCTGGGTGACTGTTGGAGACTAATGCAAATTAGCCTCCAGGAGATTCAGGCAAGAGAAATTGAAAATTCTAAAAGTCCCTTTTCCTTAATATTTCATGAAAACATGAACTCACTATTGAGTTTGGCTTTTACTAAATATTTAGCACAGCCATTGAATACTGTGGGGCCTAGCCCGAGATAGCAGAATTAATATTAGGGGCTACTCACTGTTAAAGTTTTATTTTCTTCATGCCCTATTTTTAACTAATATGCACTTTACTTGTGGGCTACAAGGCCTATATAGGGGTGACGTATACACATTTAAGAGAGAGGGTTTCTCCTGTCAAAAGGGTTAATTTTGACATGTCAGGTTGCAGTTATAAACCAGCAGCAGCCAGGCTACTTTAGTAGAACTTAAGTCATGCTTGTCACAGTAGTGTTGTAGTCTGAGGTGTACTTCTGGCACTGTGTACAATGGCCAAATAGGAAAGTTAAATATGCCAATTAGAGTTGTAGCCAATTGTGGCCTGTTTAAGAGGTCTGAACACATGCATTGGGGCCCGTTTAGCAGTGTCCCAGCAAACAGAGTCAATAAACCAGCAGCAGGACCAGTTCACAAAAATGGTGGTGAAAGTGCAAACAGAGACACATTCTCACATTAGTCGTGTGTGCCCTTCCTTTTGCATCTGTTTAATAATCCAACAGTAGGGTGTTGTAAATTGTATAATATTTCACAATGCTGTTTTTGACATTGGCAAGTCAAATTATATTTACTTTGAAAGGCCATAAAAAATCATCTTTGGGTATATAAGCTTGACGCAGGTTCATACCATCAACAGGTTTCAGGCAGAAGTACTTCTGGAAACTTAAACAGCTGTGGTAAGTTTTTTCCATCAATGCATTATTTTGTATTCGTGTGACTGCTTAGCAGCGTAGCTGAATTAATTCTTGAACCACTGTTTCATAGCTTTATTTTCCAATGTCAGTAAGGACAACAAAATACATGATAGCACATATTTAGAAAGATAATATATATCATGAGTTTGCATGAACAGCATCTAATTCATATGTAATACTACTCCATCTGTGTGACTGTGTAACAAGGTAACAGGAGGTAGTTTGTATCTTGGGAATTTAGAACAATCCATGTAATTCTCTCACCCTCAGAACAGGGTGTAATTTTGAGTTTATTTTCTGTTGCTGAAACCAAAGCAGCTCAATTTCTTCTTGTTGTTTTTTAAGCTTTTTAAGAGCACTCTCATTTGTTCAACATTATAATTAATCCAGCTAAATATTAATAACAAACACAGTCCACAAACGCACAGTGATATCAGGAAACACGTTTCAGCGCACTATGTCACAGGAGACGGGTCGTGGAAACTATACTATGTCACATTCAACAGCCAGGGGAATGATGAGAATTGCAGGTCCTTGAAAAACGTCACATATGGACATTGCGTTGGGCAAATATCAATAAGCCATTGTAAAGGTCAGGTAGCCCCAACATTTCTAGCATGAAAGAAACCTTAACAAGAGCTCACAAAATCCCAGCCAGACACCTGTCACCTCCTGTTCCTTCGAGAACGAGGGGGAGTGAAAATTAATAAATAAAGTGCAGCTTAGTTTGGGAGGAGCTACTATATCTAGGGCCTGAGAAATAGACTTTTGAAAATCCATGAGAGATCTATCCATATCAGAGGAGTTCATGCCATATTGGTTGGGAAACATGGAGAAGTATGAGCAATTGGAGACTTTCGAAGGCCTTGTCTTTTTAAGATGTTCGTTCTTGCGGCGGACAGTTTCCCTTTAACGGGGAACTGAAAGCTTATAGAACAAGCATTGGCAATGCAATCGGTCTCGCCTCATATGTATTTAGCGATGCAGCACATTAGCCTGGGTGCTGAAACATCTACTGTTGTTTAACATGAAGGGAAGTGGGCACCAAACTGCGTGACATGCCAGGTTTAGGAACACATGGAGAGAAATATTGTCTTTCAGTGGTAAATGGTATGGTCCAAAGCTCTGTTTTTAATATAAAATCAGAGCTTTCGGTAGTATATATCCCTGAAAATACAAGATTTGAAAAAAATATTATTGTCTATGGGTGCTTATGGAAGACAATTTCTATGGACTGGAATCTAGAGAATCCTAAAGTGACTCTGGTATTTTACTGACCTCTGCTGGTCATTTTCTATCAAGAAGCTATTTGTGCTTCAGAGTCAGCCACGAGTACCGTTTTTTGGTAGTAAAAATAAAGGATTTTCATATTTCTTCACAGCTATGGGTCTAATTTTTGTTGTAATTTGCCGCAATTATTTATGTAGCTCGAGTGAATATACCCAGTGGGATAAAAGATGCACCAGCTGCAACTGGGTAGTGACTGAGCTGAGGCAGATTATTACAGCACCCTGGCTAATATATGGATCTGTCTGAAATACATTTTAACAGCATTTATAGCTTTCTTGACGTTTGATTAATCTTGCCTTTAATGTATATAAAAATGAAAAACTTTAATTTTGCTTTTTGCTACATTATGCATTACAATTAGGGCAAAGGTTATGTGACATCACTTACGGTTATGTCATCCGAGTCAAAAGTGTGGGGTCACTTCTGCTACCTTTAACATTTTGGAGAATTAATGTCTGGGGTGGAATCAGAAACATTAAAGTGGGCGAGAGACATAGATTCAGAGATATAAATCGTATGTGTGTTTTGAGAGATGGCAACGAGGGCACAGCAGCATGTGAGAGCTTATCCGTACCACACAGCTGGACAATGGCCAGGGGAGCCAGTGTTCGCTCGTTTAGAAACAACCACATATGTCCTATACTGTAACACTCGGTTACAATCAGGTGCCTGCTTAATTCACATTTCACTGAAGCGGTCTGCAAAGCTCTCCCGGTTAATATGCAGTTTACCATGTACTATTCTGGGTTTTATAATGTAAATAAATAGACAAGTACAAGGAAAAGGACGGATAAAACAAATAATGAAAACTCACCCGCTTGCTGCTTCGGGACAGCCCATTTTGAGGGAGAGAGATAGGGAAGGGGAGGGAGAGAGATAGGGAGAGGGAGGGAGAGAGCTAGGGAGGGAGAGGGAGGGAGCGAGGGAGGGAGGGAGAGGGAGGGAGAAAGGGAGAGAGAGACGGAGGGAGGGATAAAGAGAGTGAATGAGACAGAGAGGAAGGGAGAGATACAGAGAGGGAGACAGAGAGATAGAGACAGGGACAGGGAGGGAGAGAGAGAGAGGGAGAGGGAGGGACGGAGGGAGGGAGGGAGGTAGACAGAGAGAGCGAGGGAGGCAGACAGAGAGACAGAGAGAGGGAGGGAGAGAGAGAGAGGGAGAGAGGGAGGGTGAGAGAGAGGAAGGGAGAGATAAAGAGAGAGAGGGAGGAAGACAGAGAGAGAGAGAGAGGGAGAGAGGGAGGGTGAGAGAGAGGAAGGGAGAGATAAAGAGAGAGAGGGAGGAAGACAGAGAGAGAGGGAGAGAGAGAGAGAGAGAGAAAGGGAGAGAGAGAGAGAGAGAGAGAGAGAGAGAGAGAGAGAGAGAGAGAGAAAGAGAGAAAGATGTGTGTATGCTGGGTCTCATGGTTACAGTTTTTTATGTTCTAGCCCTGCCCCTTCCCCACTGACCCCGCCCCCACCGGTGCGGCCCTCGACCACAAACCACACTGTCTACACTGCCTTACTGTGTCCCAAAATGATGCATCTCCAAAAAGTGTGTCACCAACATGAAAAGTTTGGAAAGCTGTGTTGTAGAGTGTTACAACCACAGCTCCGCCGAAGCCTATGTTGTGCTGCAGAGCGATCTTTGCACCAGGAACCTGCCTCTTCCCGATTTCCCCTCTGAGCTGCCAGCAGAGCTCCGAGCACCGCGCCACACCTGTCGATTCAAGCACATATAATACTGATCTCAGCAACTGTGTGACTGAACCGTAAGGCAGCAGGAAGATAAAGGATTGCACAAGAGAAACACATGGAAAAGTCAGGAGTAGCCTTTGCCCCACTGATCATATTGTCTGCTGACTTGATCATAACGTGGTATTGGTAACCTTCACATTTCAAGCACTGCATGGCATACCATCTTTCCGAAGGTAACTCGTCAATTCTCTCCTTTTAACCTGCTATTTAATGTGGAATTCCTGCATTTAAAGTCACAGGGCGTTAACTCTCTGACTCGTCCTCTTCATATCCTCTTGCCAGCAGCCACTCCTGACCTGTCAGGACTTCACTTGCAGCGGGAGATTTGCACGGCTACAAAGTATTAGTTTAAACCTCTAAACCGAGCTGAATTTGGAAGGGAAAAAAAGTGGAAGCGATACCTACACAGCCCAAAGCGGGGCCTGCATCCAACAACTTAAAAGAGAACCGCTAACGGAAGAGGAGTGTAGCGAACCGGGGGTCTAGATGCCCGGGTGGACCAGCGACCCGCGTTTGAAAAGGGAGTGAAGCGAAACTAACATATCCCAAAATGGTGCAGAACCCAAAAGCGAAAGTGATACCTACGCTGCCCAAAGCAGAATCACTACGGTGTTAGTGTGTGAACTCCAATCACCCCCGGTAATTACCCCAAATTTCTGACGCAGGCAGCTGCACCTGCGAGGGTCAAGACGTGCGGGGGAAGTAAGGAAACGGCAAGCAGGTAGCAGCGGCAGCAAGAGTGTGAGGGAATGTTTCCCTCCGTATTCCTCAGACCCAGCTCACTCTAAGCAGGGTCTTGCGGCTCGGGGTGGAGGCGGGGAGAAAGATAATGCTGCAGAGTAAAATAACCGTGAACTGGTCCTAACAGAAACCTTCGGGAACGTCGTTACCTCTTGTGACAGTGCTCAGTCACTCCGAGGAAATCCCGCTTCTGCCATCGGGCGTGCTTTCCGTCTCGATTACCAGCGTGCGCGTGTTTTTTTCCGGCTCTCCTGGTAAACACCTTCCTCTTAATGCACAGGAGCATCTGTTTAGCGACAGCTGGACGACGCATGCGCAACATAGCCGTCTGGACAGGTCAGGCAAAAGAAAGTGCGAATGTAGGCAACCAATGAGAAGAAAAAAAGCATTTACAAATGCAATAGGACTCGTATTTACGCGAGTCTTATTGCGTTGTAAACAAAAATGCGGGCGCTGAAGAAGGCAGGAACGGGAGTGGGTGGGTGGTGGTGGCCAGAGAAGTCACTGACTGTAGGAGGGAACAGGGGGAGACAGGGGAACAAAAGAGTTGCTGAAGTAAAGGGACTGATAGCCATGGAAGGATAAACATGACATCATGGCAATAAGGAGGCGGGACTAATATGCTGGCAACCAATCAGAATGCAGCGTTTGAGTTTTGAGCCAATGAAAAGCATGGGCAGAAAGTGGGCTGAGCTTCTCCCACAATACTGTATACAGCATCTCTCAAGGAGACAGCGCATGCGCTGCCTAGCCGAGACCTAAAAATGATCTGTCCAAATTAAAGAAAGAGTGGATTCCACCTGACGATCTAAGGCATTAATATGAACAAGGTCTAAGGTATGCCCTGCACTGTGTGTAGGGCCAGCTACTTTCTGATGTAGTCTCAATATCTCCAGATCAGAGAGTAGAAGTTGTGTTTATGGGTCTGAGCCTAGTTCTCAATCAAAGTTAAAATCTTCCACTAGCAGTAAATTGATGGAGGGAAGCACGTGGTGGAAAGACATTCAGTCACTTTGTGGATGAAATCTTTTTTTAGGTCCAGGGAGGTGATAAACTAAGTACCCTTCCATAGTTCATCAGGCAGAGTTTCCAGAGTAAATATAAAGAGCTCTACCCAGTCACCAAAGTGACTTTAACCAGGTCACTGAATGCATTAGCCACTCCATCCCCTTTTGTAGTCTCCCTATCCAATGTAATCAAGCTGTAATTTGCAGGAAAAGCTATAGGAATACAGGGTAGAGTTGATGAATGAAGCAATGTCTCAGTGATGAAACATACATTCGGTTGATGAGTTTCTTGAGGTCCCATATTTCAGTAGCATGTTTTGCAATGGAATGAGCATTGCAGTGGAGGCCATTATTCAAGGACTGGTTGTAAACTTGATGAATTTGTGTAAATTCACCGAACGGAGAGCAAGGAGTTTTCACTATGTCCCGATTAGAAGTAGGATCTCTCCGAGGGCCGGAGTCCATTCGCGGGAGTCATAGAGAACATGCGATATTGCAACACCCATGGAATCTGTACCATTCCCAGATTTATGGGATGTTGTAAACCTGGGAATGTGTCAGAATATAACGCCGAGGGGGGGGCGTTAGGGAGGTGCAACGAGGAGAATTGTTTTCATTTCTCCTAGTTTTTTTCCTTTTTCTATGTGTGCTGCCCTCTGCATCACACATAGAAAGAGGAAGTTGCCTGAATTGATTGATGCACCATGGGGCAAGGGTGCCTGCATTGGCCCATGGCAGCCCAATATGTGCCAGCACAGGGATAAAGGATAAGAATGTTTTTAAAACCTCTTTTTAAAAAATTGAACTTCGTGCAAATAAGACCTGCACTAATTTATCTTAAAATGCTGCACTGTGAAAGCACTTTGTTTATATGTAATTTTTTAAAAACAGCCCTGAAATTTAGAAAAAGTATGGAAGGCTAATCTCTACCTGATCCGTTTTATTTATGTATACAAACCTCTGATAAACTGTACATCTATGCTTTCGTGAGCTACGACAGGCTTTCCTGAGATCTACCGTTTTATATTGACAATTTTTTATATATGTATTTTTTTTCTCTCTGTACTTTTATGACTGAATTTACTTACAGTCGAATAAAGAAATTTTGAATTGAATTGAAAAAGGATAAGAATGCACCATATCTCATAGATTCGTTTTGCCGTACGTGGCACAGCAAGATTACTTGTGGCACTGCCCTGCACCAAAACCTCCTAAACGAGGCCCTGAATCTTCAGGAAAGTATTTGCTGCAAAAGCCTCATGGCTGATTTATATCTTGGTGGTAAAAATACTCCATTGCCATTGCAACAGAGTTTAATTGCCACCAAGATAATAGTCTGCCCATCTAATTTAAATATGGGTGGACCACAGACACCTATCACCGCAGAGACTACTCTACCTGCGCTGTGATTAAACTCCTGAGATGACCCTATGGAGTATGGGCCATCTGAGACAGACCTGTAATGCCGCCCAACTGATTAAGATGGATGGAATTAGAGGTTAGTTTTCACTGCCCGTTACTGTCAGTAAACACCTGGTAGTAAAAGGCAGTTAAAAGTGCTAAATGCTCCCCTTGCCATGCTAGAGGACTCCCAGAGTAAGGGAAGCATTATAAGAAAATCCCATTTATTTTTTAATATAATAAAAGAAAACTGTTTGATGAAGGACTCCATCCTGCTGATGGATACTGGCACCAAACAGAAAATTGCGTTGACAGAAACTGACATGAAAACGGTTCCTGGCAATGATTTATAAATGGTTGCCAGCTTGGCTGTTACATGTAAGCTTCTTAGGACAAAATATAAAGGAAGTGATATTTCTTATCCTCATCAAAATACACATTGAGGAAATATTAAAATAAATGTCAGCATAATTTAATAAATCTTAGTGTTAGCATTCTCTCTAAGACATGATGATGCTTTAAGGGGCATTTCCGTCATCCAGATGCAATAGTTTGAGCACTTAAACAGCAGGGCTGAATTCACTTTAATGAACAGGTTAACTTTCTTCCCATGTAGATAGCTTCTACCAGGCCCCTTTGAATTTCCTGGGGATTTAATCCCTGAAGGTCAGGTTCACGTTTACTGCAAATCTGAGCGACTTGGCATTGGGCAAAAATTGGTTGGTGTTGCCATCGATCCAGGTACATGTTATCGAGCAAGCTTTGGACTAGATGTTGCTTGTTGTTCTTGCCCAATATCGGGTACTGTTTTAGTGGAATTTAGTGGTAGTTGCTGGACATCCAGGTCTAGAAGAGGTGCAGGCACAGTATGAGCATTGTGTCGGGCTTGATCCGATCGTGTGTGTGCGGGGCGGAGCAAGCAAGAAACAAACGGGGCTGAGCAAGACGGAAGAGCGCTTCACATTCTTGCTGATGCATGCATGTCTCCCATCCTGCCTTTCTACACTTACTTCTTATGACTTCTGGGTAGCTCTGATGGCCGTTAGAGCCCTCTTGCTGGAATCCTGGTGTTGCTCCGCTGATGTTTCCCGATGTCGCGGGGGCAGTCAATATTGGTTTTACGCCACTATTGTGTCCCGACGCTGTGGGGGCCTTCAATATTAGTCCCGCTCTGCTGTTGTTTCCTGATGTCGTGGGAGCCTTCAAATCTTGGTTCTTCTCCGCTGCTGTTTCCCGACACCACAGGGACCTTCAATATTAGTTCTGCTTCACTGATGTTTCCCAACACTGCGGGGGCCTTCTCAGTTTCCCATATTACGGCAATTCACCCGATGCCATTTGTTCCCTACAAAGAAAAGGGGAATATAAAGAAATTTCTTACATGAAATCCACATCTTCCATGTGGTAACATTCATTCTACTATTGTATTAAGTATACATGATACTTATCTGAGATACTATCCATGGTTCATTGAAATTCTGCTCCCTTGCTGGCACTGCTTGATGGCTTTAAATAAGAAAGATAGATAATATTAGTCTCCTGAGATTAAAGGGACTGTATTATATTCTTAGTAACTAGGCCTGCACATTTTTGTGTATGTTTTTGTATTATTTATAATTTTTTCAGGGAGAATATGTTTTCTGTTTTTCTCCTGGTTCTATTGAATATGAATACGTTGGGGCTTATTTGGATTCTACACCAAACTTCATTAAGGCTGGTTGTATGTATACCTCTTTTGATTACTGTGTCATGTTGTCCTAAGTGTTTGCTCATAATTTCATATTTCCTAAAAAATATATATATATATATATATATATATTTTTTTTTTATGGCACGCAGGTTCCACCATCCGCCGCTCCACACGACCACGGGTGCCTCTCTCGCACGGTGGATGCGTTCGTATTTCCAAACGAAAAAACCTCCAATCCTGGGTTTAGTTTCAAATGAGAGCACTCCAAGTCAAATATCGCGTAGGTTCTTCACACATTTTATTCACCGTGATACCTCAGCAAATTCAATCCACAAACGCGTTTCGGCATTTACCGCCTTCGTCAGTGTAGATTGACACTGTTTCCCTATTACATTTAAACTAGTGACCGTTAATGATCATGGTCACGTGTTCCCACATTGTATCGACATAAACAAAGGTACATCAAGTAATTCTTTCATTACTTTCACGGCGGCCATCTTAGCACGGTAAATAATTCATTCTAATGCATTGAATCATAACTTACATGATTACTACTACAAATCAAACTTTTCCGTGCATTAATAAGATATAATCCGCACCATAGGTACCTACAACATGATTCTCACACCCAACTCATGGTGAAAATCAAAAAATGTTCACAATTCAATAAATCACCAAACAGTCAAAATCAAGGTTCAATGAGGTTTTGACAATCTAGCCCTGGATGGGCACAACGATATACTCGTGATTGTAACGCCAATGTGTTTTATGATCCTCACTTTTATACAATGCTAAATATACCCCGGGGTCTTAGTTTGCAATTGGATAATAAATCTTGATTCTAATGTTCTTAGTTTCTTTATCCAGTTTCCTCCTCTTTCTGTTCTGACTAACTGGTCAAGAATAAAATACGTCAATAGGTTAAGGATGAACAATGAAGAAGAGATGTGGACTCATATTTGAGGTACTCGTCTCTGTCCCGGAACTCTTTCTGAATCCTGGAATCTGATGTATATAGTCCCTTGTTACAGACAGAGATGTCTAAACGTTAGTCACCTGAACAGTAGTTGTTATCATGAATTATTATGTTATATTTAGCATTGTATAAAAGTGAGGATCATAAAACACATTGGCGTTACAATCACGAGTATATCGTTGTGCCCATCCAGGGCTAGATTGTCAAAACCTCATTGAACCTTGATTTTGACTGTTTGGTGATTTATTGAATTGTGAACATTTTTTGATTTTCACCATGAGTTGGGTGTGAGAATCATGTTGTAGGTACCTATGGTGCGGATTATATCTTATTAATGCACGGAAAAGTTTGATTTGTAGTAGTAATCATGTAAGTTATGATTCAATGCATTAGAATGAATTATTTACCGTGCTAAGATGGCCGCCGTGAAAGTAATGAAAGAATTACTTGATGTACCTTTGTTTATGTCGATACAATGTGGGAACACGTGACCATGATCATTAACGGTCACTAGTTTAAATGTAATAGGGAAACAGTGTCAATCTACACTGACGAAGGCGGTAAACGCCGAAACGCGTTTGTGGATTGAATTTGCTGAGGTATCACGGTGAATAAAATGTGTGAAGAACCTACGCGATATTTGACTTGGAGTGCTCTCATTTGAAACTAAACCCAGGATTGGAGGTTTTTTCGTTTGGAAATATATATATATATATATATATATATATATATATATATATATATATATATATATATATATTCACTGAAAAAACCATAGGTTTTACACACGTTATAGTTAGGAAGTAGCATTTACAAAACCTATGAAATTCACTGAAAAAACCATAGGTTTTACACACGTTATAGTTAGGAAGTAGCATTTACAAAACCTATGAAATTCACTGAAAAAACCATAGGTTTGACACCAGTTATAGTTAGCTGGAAATTTTACTGATATAAAACCAATGAAATTCCACGTTATAGTTAGTTGGACTCACTATAACTTGTGCGTGTAATGCACTGCTGATGACGTCACATATTACATCACTCATGACATCACTGATGACACCATCCAGTGAATGTGTGTCTTTCTGAAAAATAAATATGTGTTATATATGTATATATTATTGAATATCTTAGTGAATACATATATTAGTGAGTAATGCTTAAATATTTAAATATATGTATTAGTGTTTCACTTTGTGTATAAGTGGCTGCATGGGTTGATGAGTAGGTACATGTGTATGTATATAGGATATTAGATGTTTTTCTTAGTATCAGTATGAGTGTTTGCATGCTTTGGTGGGGGTATTACTTAGTACATAGATGCAAGAATGACTGAGTCTCTGTTTGTATGTGTTTTGAAGACAGCATATGTGCAGGACTGTATGGGTGGATGAGTGTGTATATGTCTGTGTTAGTGAGTGAATGACTGTCTTATTAGTGTCTTTATCAGTAACTACATATGTTTTAATCTAGTATATGTGAATATTGATGTATATAAGTGAGTATATGTGAGAGTGAGGGATTTTAAGAGTTCCTGTTTAAATTAGTATGTGTTTCTATAAGTGATTTTTTAAGAGAGTAAGTATGTGTAAGTTTCCTTAGATGTAAAGTGGTAGTGTGTGTATAGCTGTTTATGCAAATAAATGGATGTTCAATAGTTTATTTGCATGTGTGAGTATGTGTGTGAATAACTTTTGGATGACTGTCGGTGTGTAACAGGATGTGTAGGTGTATCACTACATATGATTAGTGAATATATGTATGAGTGACTATATAGAACTGTTGGTGAATTAGTGCATGTGTATATAGATGGTGGAATTATTGAATTGGTTGTTGTAACTGGTATGGGTATCTCCATTTTTTTGAAAATGTTAGTTTCTATTTTTGAATATGTGTTTCAAGGGTTAGATTACAGTGAAAGGAGGTCTGTCACTGTGTCACAAGGATGGTGTCATCAGTGATGTCATGAGTGATGTAATATGTGACGTCATCAGCAGTGCATTACACGCACAAGTTATAGTGAGTCCAACTAACTATAACGTGGAATTTCATTGGTTTTATATCAGTAAAATTTCCAGCTAACTATAACTGCTGTCAAACCTATGGTTTTTTCAGTGAATTTCATAGGTTTTGTAAATGCTACTTCCTAACTATAACGTGTGTAAAACCTATGGTTTTTTCAGTGATTTTCATAGGTTTTGTAAATGCTACTTCCTAACTATAACGTGTGTAAAACCTATGGTTTTTTCAGTGAATTTCATTGGTTTTTAAAATGCTAATTCAGAAATATCTCGTGTATACAACCTATACTTTTGTCAATAAAGTTCTGGCAATATTTTTTTCGGAAACAAGCCGTTTTCTTCACTGTTCAAGTTGCATAGAGACTCCTTGTAAAGCGATACAGAATTAGAAAGTCTGTACCTTGCCTTTTTTTGAACGCATTAACGCATTGAGTTCTGGTTCTAGCGCTGGGAGGCTCTAGGGTTACTACGCGCTCTATAAAACCTTAAAATAAAAAAAATAAAAAAATAAAATTTGTCTGTAAATAAAAATAGCCTTTCTAAACTTTCGTGCGCGACCCGGTGTGCGCACTCTCGGCAACAGTTCTCAATAAAATGGATATCGCATTTCCAGGCTTTCGTGCGCGACCGTGTGCGCGCACCCGCCTATATATTTCGTGAAAACTTTGCAATCTGAATTTATTGAATTTCTTCATAGACCCATCAAAGAACTTATAGTACGTCAAAGAGACTAAACCTAGGCTTCTTTTTTATTATTATGAAAATTTTCATTAAATGGAGCCGAATGTCTTTTTAAACTTTCGTGCGTGACCGAATGTACACACCTTCGTATTTTTTTAAAAAATGTAAAAGATTTTATAGTTTAACAATTGTATGCTTGAATCGAGCTCAGAAGATATATGAAATCCGGATGTGTTTGGATTTACTCCTTTTCACGTTTTGAAACTTCGCTGAATTAGACCGCTACTTCCAAATGACGTACGTGACCAGATACTATCACCGCCTACACGTCCTGAGACGCGCATGTGAAGTCATGTGACTTGAAAACAACACTTCCAATTGGTTCTTAGTAGTTTCTATTCTGCAATTTACACGGAGCACTCCACCCACTTCCCTCACTATCTTTTCTACTCTCAAAAGAGAACAACGTTCAACATCTTTCGGAAGACTTTGCTGAAATGGCTGCCGTTCCGCATTCATCTTCCGAATCTGAAGGAAATGAGCGACTACCTTTAAAAAGAAAAAAGGAATCTTTTATTTGGCAATTTTTCACTTATCCTGAAGAACAAAAGAAAGTGAATGCGCCAAAAGTTACCTGCACGATATGCAATTCGGTTCTCTCAAGAGGAAATCCAAGAAAAAAATATTCCTTTTCCATACATACCATGGTGCGGCATGTCAAACAAGTGCACCCTGTGGAATTTGCACAGGCATCGACAAGAGCCCTGGCCACGCTATTACCATCAGAGGTGGCCAGCACATCTTCTGGTGGATGACCTGTATCTCCATCGAGTGCTGTGATGGACTTGAGACCATATCTTGCAAAGGTGCACATGAAATGCAACGAGTGTGGAGAAATTCTTCTGTACGGAGAGCAGAGCCTCATTCTTACTAAACTAAAAATTGAGAGTCATAAATGCCCCGAGGAAAGATACATTTCTTCATTTCATTTTGATCCTGTGTCACACTTGAAAATGTTGTTGCAAGTTTAAAAAATCAAAAACAACATAACAGTTGTTAAAAAAAAAAAAAAAAAGTTCTTTTCAGAACTAACTCATTGTACCAAAAACAGCTCCAGGAGCATATTATAAAGGGGGTTTATCTCCGCCTTTTTGGCTTTCGTTCATGCGCGACCGTGTGCGCGCACCCGCCTATATATTTCGTGAAAACTTTGCAATTGCAACTTATTAAATTTCTTCATAGACCCATCAAAGAACTTATACTACGTCAAAGAGACTAAACCTAGGCTTCTTTTTTTATTATTATAAACATTTTCATTAAATGGAGCCGAATATCTTTTTAAACTTTCGTGCGTGACCGAATGTACACACCTTGGTATTTTTAAAAAAAAATAAAAGGTTTTATACTTTAACAATTGTATGCTTGAATCAAGCTCAGAAGATATATTAAATCCGGATGTGTTTGGATTTACTCCTTTTCACGTTTTGAAACTTCGCTGAATTAGACCGCCACTTCCAAATGACGTACGTGACCAGATGCTGTCACCGCGTACACGTCCTGAGACGCCCATGTGAAGTCATGTGACTTGAAAACAACACTTCCAATTGGTTCTTAGTAGTTTCTATTCTGCAATTTACACGGAGCACTCCACCAACTTCCCTTACTATCTTTTCTACTCTCAAAAGAGAACAACGTTCAACATCTTTCGGAAGACTTTCTTTTCACGCGATAATGTGAAATACTGAGATTGTTACAGGATTTTCTATCAGATATGTGTTCCCATTGATGTTGAAGCACTAACACCGTGGAAAATTCCACCGATAGCAGTGATATTTTTAACGCCGAGCACCGGCGATTTTTATCGCTTAGAACCCTTCCTATTATGAAGGTTTATCTCCTAAGTCTCTGATTCTCCAACTGTGCAACGCGGCTCCCCTGTGTGCCGTAATGAAGTGCTAGGGGCGCCGCCCACACTCTAGTGTAACTAACCATCTATAAATAACACCAGGTCAGCGGTCAAACACCATCATGAGCTGTTTGTCCTGCTTGACTCTGAAAAGCCCGACTTACTGCTCTTGACCGAAACCTGGTTTTGTGACTCTTCCTTACATGCTCTCTTGGCTGCCCTCCCCCCCTCCTATGTCGCCCTACGCGCCGACCGCCCAGCGGGCAGGATCGGTGGCAGCGTAGCTTTAATTGCCCGTTCAGATTATAATTTTCAAATCTTGCCATCCCCCCCATTTCTTCCACGGAATACCTTGTGGCCCGCTCTTCCTCCTTTTCTCCTCCGATTACCTGTCTTCTAATGTATTGCCCACCCCAGTCTTCTCCCTTGTTTCTACCAGCATTTCAAGACCTACTGGCCAATTTGGTGGTTAACCACGCCTCTGTCCTTGTGTTAGGCGATTTTAACTACTGGCCCCTAGACCCTCTAGAGTGCACCCCCTCTAAACAATTCACCGAATCTCTTCAGTCCTTGAACTTCGTCCCTCATATATTCGTCCCTACCCATTCCCATGGTCACACCTTAGACCAGGTTTGGTCCCTCAACCTCTCTGTATCCCCTGTGTGTGTATCCCCCTGCCTTTGGTCTGACCATGACCTTATTTCCTTCTCTCTCCTTCTCAACCCCGCCACTAAGGTTCCGCTTGCCACAAACACCTGGGCGCGGAATTGGAATTGGGTTGATTTCCCCTCACTGACCTCCCTGCTCATGAATTCCTCTCCCAATCTTTTAGGCCTTTCTTCCAATTCACAAGCCACTGCTATTAATATCTGGCTTGCTGAAAATTGTGACTCGGTTGCCCCACTACGCCGTATTTCAACTCGACGACTTAAGGACTCCAATAGGTGGTTCAGTGAAGACTTAAAGGAACAAAAATTGGCCGTACGACAAGCCGAGAGGCAGTGGAGAAAAAACTACTGTCCCCTACTGAAAATCCAATACTCTTCACTGTTAACAAAGTATAAAAAATCAATTTTAGCCACCAAAACTACATATTTTTCTACAAAAATTCACTCAGCGGAAAATAAACCTAGGGAGATTTTTACCATAGTCAACGATGTAGCCTACTCGGATAGGACCTCACCCCAATCCTCTCCTACCCAGTCCCTGTGTGATCAACTAAATTCCTATTTTCTGGATAAGATCGCAACTATTAAGGCAAACATCCCCCTTCCCTCTCCTCATTTTGTTGACCCTTGTTCCCCTATTGCTCAGTCCCGTCTCACCTCAATTCCTCCCTTTACCAAAGAAGCTTTTTTAGAGATACTGCCCAAAGTTAAATCTGGCTCTCCGGCAGACATCTGTCCGGCTCGAGTCCTGCAACAGATTTACTCTGCATGCCCCCAGCCCCCGATCACCTTCCTCAATAGCTCTCTTACCCAGGGAGTCGTGATCCCCGCACTTAAATCAGCCATAATAGTGCCCATTTTAAAGAAGTCCGGCGCTGACCCGTCCACTCCAGCCAACTACCGCCCCATTTCCCTACTGCCCTATCTGGGGAAGGTGCTTGAGCGCCATGTCACCTCGGCACTCAGCACCCATGTAGAGGTAAATGGAGGCTTGGCGGCTCGTCAGGCCGGTTTTCGCCCTAGGCACTCTACCGAATCCGTTGTGGTGTCGGTCCTGGAACCACCGATCATCTCTCTTTCAGGAAAGCCCTGAAAACTCACCTGTTTGCCAAATCCCGCTAATCTGCCCGAGCCTGCGCTAAGTTAGCTTTAGTCATAAGCGCTACGAGGCCTCCGGGTAGATAGCGCTATACAAGTGCAATTTCATTCATTCATTCATTCACCTCAGGGAAGGCCTGGACCAGAATAAACATCAGGCGCTGGTGCTCCTCGATCTCTCCGACGCTTTTGACACGGTGGACCATACCATCTTGCTTTCACGTGTCAGAGCGGCGGGAATCGAGGGCCCAGCCCTGGTCTGGTTATCATCCTTCCTGAGGGACCGCACCCAGGCGGTTCGGTTGGGGGATTTCACGACTACCCCACTTCATGTCACTTGTGGTGTTCCCCAGGGCTCTTCACTTTCTCCTTTACTCTTTAATCTATATATCTCTCCTTTAATCTTTGCTCTTCAGCAACTGGAGGTCACCGTATATAACTATGCGGATGACCTCCAGCTCATTTTCAACCTCACCTCTTCGCCCCACTCTATTTCTAATTTCTAATTTCCAGTTTATTATGATTTTCATCAGGGACTGGATGAACCACAACCATCTCAAATTGAACCCGGACAAAACCGAGTTGGTTCTCACAGGTGGTTCTTCCAGTCCCTGGAACTCTCTTTTTTGGCCCCCCTCGTTTGGTCCTTCCCCCACTCCCTCCTCCACAGTTAAGACCCTGGGTGTTAGGGTGAATAACCAACTCACCTTACACTCACAAATTAGTTCTGTTGTCTCCTCCTGCTTTCTCACTCTCCGTACTATTCGCACTGTCTCCCGTTTCTTTTCCCCTCTGGCACTTAAACTGATCATGTCCGCTCTGGTGATTTCACGCTGGATTACGCCAATGCCCTTTACAACGGCATTCCTGCGTACAGCCTGCGGAAGCTCCAGTTGGTTCAGAACCAAGCGGCACGATTGGTGTATGGTCTTTCGCGCTCTCATCGCTCCACACCCCTCCTTAGAGAGCTTCATTGGCTTCCTGTCGAGGAGCGTTCCCTTTTTAAAACTGGTTGCATGATCTTCCAGGCTCGCCAGGGGTCTGCTCCCGCTTTTATTTCCTCTCTGATCAGTGAATACGTTCCTGCCAGAGAGCTCCGATCATCGTCCAAATCTCTCCTTCAAATTCCGCGCTTCAAACGTAAGAAGTGGGGAGGTGCCAACTTCTTAACTCTGGCTCCCACTTTTTGGAATTCCCTCCCCGACCATTTACGTTTTGCCTCCCATTATCCTTCCTTTCGTAAAGACCTGAAAACTTTTTTGTTTAAACAAGCATTTTCCCTGTAAAATTGTTCTTTATGCTACTGTTAGGACCAGTCTGTCACAGCTCCGCTTGCCGAACCTTGTATATACAGCGCCAAGAAGCCGCAGGGTGTATGTCGCGCTCTACAAATGTTTTAAATTCAAATTCAAATTCAAATTCCACAGACATCTCTACCCTGTTATCTGCAATTGTGAGCATCAAAAGGAGCTGCGCTACGCCCCTGTGAGAGGCCTCACTCCCACTGCTGCAACGGCTTGGCAGTCCTCCAGCTCCTTGCTACGCCAACATTTACATGAGAGTTTTTGAGTCAGAGCATATCTTAAATCAAAGCAGCTGGCAGGAACATGGCAGATTATACCTACGCTACATTGACGATATATTCCTACTTTGGGAAGGCACCACTGAAACTTTAATCTCCTTTCTAGCGACTTGGAACAACATCAACCAACGGATACAATTCACTTGGGACTACAGCGAACAATGCGTCCATTATTTGGACGTGAAAGTGTTGAGAGAACCGGGAGAATGGTCCACCACCATTTTCCGTAAACCCATGGATAGGAACTCGACCTTGCACTACCAAAGCTTCCACCGCATGGGATTGAAGAATAATTTACCCGATGCACAAATCCTTCGAGTTAAAAGAATTGTCTCCAAAGAAGATGAATGCAAAAAACAGATTAAAACTGTCTTGGAAAGACTCAGAGCTCGCGGATACCCTACCCCTATACTAGATCTGGCAGCCCAAAGGAGCGAGAAAAGTTTGAGAACCACTCTATTGCAACCCAAGGTGAAGACACCGACTGATCGTATGGTGGTAGTCTCCAAATATTCTAAGACGTCCAATCGTTTTCAACAAATCATACGTAAACACTATCCTATCCCTTGAACCTGATTTTAGGGGACTATTCAACCAGCCTCCCATGTTTGCATTCACCAGAGGCAAGAATTTAAAGGAAATCTTGAGTCAACCCAGTGGAACAAAAACCAACACCATTTACACGGGTCTCAAACCCTGCTATAATTGCAGTAATTGCAATAACTGTATCCTTGACAATACCATCAACCATCCTATGAAAGGTAACTCGATTAAACTCAAAGTGAACGCAACATGCAACAGTAAGAATGTCGTATATGTCCTAAAATGCCCCTGTGGCAAATGTTATGTTGGCCACACTGAGAGACAGATCCGTGTGAGGATCTTAGAACACAAGAGCAATATCCGGACTCAGAACCTCAAGTCCACTGTTGCCACTCATTTCATGGAGAACAGACATACCGTTGCTCAACTGAAATACCAAATATTGGAACAAGTTCAAATCACGCAGAACAATAAGAACACGTTATTAAAACGTGAAAACTTTTGGATCCGTTATTTGTCCACGATGGTCCCTCACGGGCTCAACGATCGCATTGAATTTCTTTGTTATTTATAATATTCGTTACTCCTGGTATCTTGTTTTTCTGTATTTCCATACGTTTACCATGCATTACTCTTTTTTCACCCTTGCACCTCTTCCTTTTGCACGTTCCATCATGGCGCCCATTCTGTGCACTGTCTGCTTTTCACTCTTTCTACTTGTGGCTTAGTCCGTCGTTTATGTTTGTTCACCCAGCTTTGCTTTTTATGTCGGTTCACTATCACCTCGCGGTCAATCCCTCTTCCTTGGAACTCCGTGGAGTCCAAGCGTAGTGTCACACATGTAAGTACCCTGTTCGGGACCTTGCTACTTCCTTTCTTTTGGTAGTCCTAATTTGCGTACCGGTCTTTACCGCTCACCTCCTTGGGCAGATGGTTGTATTATCGAACCCACGTTAGTTCGCGGGCTAACCCTCTGATTACCACATTATTTTTGCTGCTTACCTTTGAGCACCTTCATGGCACATTTTCCGGGACCCTTGCCGGGTTACCTTGGTAGTATCACATGTTTGCAGGCTTTTTTTAAACACCAGGTTAGTTTTGGTTTTCAGGGGTTACTATCATTCACCCATACTCACGGCTGCACTTTGATACTCACGCTCTCTCGATACTACTGCATGTATTAGTTTTATCGTTTTACTGTATTCCAAGTAATTATAGTTTGGTTTTGCTTTTCTTGTAGAGTAATCCCCTGACGAAGGGCCATGCCCGAAATGCATCGGGATGTGTGATAATATGTGCATCATAACATATTGAACTTTATGTGGAACACAACCACTTTTATATGTCATAAGCAACGATCATTGCTCCTATTTGTTCAAATAAATTTTGAAAGATGGATATCTTCAACCCTAGTATGAACCGATGATTACCACATGAGTATGGAATAAGACAATTTTGTCCTCCTCACGTTGTGCTCAGGGGTGTTCTCTCCCTAGGCGGGGGAGCTGTTCCTCAGTCCTCCAGATGCACAGGAACAGCCCCTCCGATCCATTGAAGTTCTGTGTCGGTCTCAATACCACTTACGAAAGGAAAATAAGCACTGAAGAATATTCAAGCATGTAGTACTCCTCCTGCTACAGCATACAGAATGCATTGTATTACCTATAAAAAAGTGAAACACCCACGCTACAATCATATAGAATACTTCCTCTAAAGAAGCCTGTGAATAACTTTAAAACATCAGGTTAACCTTTTTTTACTCTCTCATCATTGTTAAAGATAAGTATTTACAATACTATATTAAACAATGCCATGGTTGTTGCTTTTTAATTTTAAAAATCTTGCAATCTTTCAGAAACCCAATACTCATGGCTTCTTTTTCGTGACAAAAATCTTGCAATATTACATACCTACATAGAATAACAGAAAAAACATAACACTACAAAGGCCGAACACTCTACTAAACGCGTATTTGTAACCTATGGGGCAGATTTATGTTAACTACTTCATACCCAGATATGCACCAGTTAATGTGCACCACAGTATGCTAGTGCTCCGTTACCCATGGTGTGCCACATTTGAAATGTGGCGCACCATGGTACAAAAACACCATACATGCGTAACACATCTGTGCTGAAAAAGTAATACATTACTAGAGTTGCATCGCAAGTGTGATGCAGCTCCAGCAAGGCTCACCAATGCACTATATTCACAATACTGCGTCAATACCTACGCCTGCTTCAAGCACATGCACAATTTTGAAACAGCATGGGTCTGAAAGTCACTGAGTGAAATATCATGCATTACAGTCAGCCACTTTCAAGACGCATTCCTTCAGAGGAACACTTCCTTATGGTGCAGGGCTTTAGAATGTGACATATCTCCTAGATCCATAACGTTGTAAATATGGTACATTATTTCCACTGTCATTGTATTAAATAAACTGACGAAATTGTGGCGCAAAGAGACGCAACGTCAACATAAAGCTGCCACAATGTGTTTTAAAGTGCCCTTTAAATTACAACCAACACTCTCTTTGAAGAGACCCCTCAGGTTTTTTTAACACCTGTTAAGTCCTTCCATGCTCATGACAGAGCCGCTCCATCACGAGCATTGCCTCAGCTGTCCTCAGGATGGACCAGTTTTGTCATGGGCTTGCCGCTGTGCTTGCACAGCACTAATATTGCGCCTCCATGACACGTTCTATTGACTAAGCAGAGCCATAACAGAACCACTGTATCATGAACAGATCTCAACCGTGGCTCATGAAGGAGTAGCTCTATCATGAGCATAGAAGTACCACTCAGCCCCCCGGCCCCCTAATGCTGTGGCAGAATTGCCACTGCAGCAAAGAACTTAAACTCCTGGAAAGAACAACATGTAACATTTAATATCATTTCCCACCAATGTGTTCATATATCAGTGTTGCTGAACTCACTCAGTGAAATGTCGCTCATTTCATTAAATCACTTTTAAAGCATGCCTTATAACAATGCACCCAATCCTATCTGGAAGTGCTTATATTAAACATGACATTGCTTTAAGCAGGATAGACAAAGAAATGACACAGTGATGTAAAAGTTTTTTTATTTTTTATACTTACCTAAAAAATAATAAAAAAGTAAAGTACATTTCTTTTAAAAACGTAGCACCTGTGGAAGAAAAGTAAAAATAAGATTATAATGTACATTTCATAAAATAAAAAAAGTAGGAGTCAATAAGAGAGAGGCAGAGAAAACTCTCGGATGTTATTAGTTGTACTTACCTTATAAATATAATATATGTGGAAGACAGTAAAAAAATATGTTATAATACATATTTCTAAATTCAATGTAACAAAATAACTCAAACAACATATTAAATGGTTTATTTTTGCTGTCCTCAGAATACATTGATTTTCACTATAAACAGTGATTTCAATATTAATCATCATATAACAGCGGGGAAAAAAAAACACAATCAAAATGATTGTGTTTAAAAAACCCATCCAAAATCTCCATACATATTATAAATACCTGAAAAAAACATATCTTAAATGTTTTTCTCAAATTCGCAATTTCTTGAGTAAGCACACTACATCTTCCACAGTTACAAACTAATTAAACTATACGACCTATTTTTAAATATATCTCAACAAAGCCCCGTGCATGTATCTCCTATAAAAACCTATCTTAAGTACACATTTTCTTCTCTCATACCTTTCCGCGTGGCCAAATTGTATAAGTTAACTCATTATCTTTTAAATACCTCTCCCAAAAACTTGCGTCCATATATGTTCTAAAATAATTATCTAAAGTACTGATTTTCTTCTCTCATATTTTTCCACATGGCCAAATACTATGAGTTAAGTAGTTTTTTTCTGAAATTTCTTAATCTTAATCTTATCTATTCTTTTGTGAACCTTTACAGTAAAAATTTGTAACATGTTTTATACCATCAAACATTAACTAAATTTGTACCTGATCTTATCACTATGCCAAACACAAATTTCATTTATAGATTTGTAGACCCTCAGTCACATGATATTTGTAAACAAGAAAGTTTCATATCTTTACAGTAATAATCTTCCTACAGCAAGTGATTCTACTGAAATTTGGGTTCCAAAAATAGCAGATAGGAGTTAGTTAAGGCAAAAGGCAAACGTTTCTTAAAAGTCAATTGGCTATCATTGCAAAGCGTCCAGCCACTTGCACACTTCAAATAAGCTGTATAATGTCCTGATGATGTGGAAGGCCCTTCATGAAAAATAATGGCTACAGTTACAAATGTTCTTCTAGAAATAGATACTTGAGTAGCCACAAAATGTTTAATTAAAGTTGACAATTTACTCCCATCAGCTCTGCATCGTTGAAACATTAATATTACATATTGTCCATATCTATGGATAAATAAAGTTGATAACATTTCAGACTTACATTGAGAACAGACCATGTTCTGATGCGCATCTTTAACTAGTTTATTAAAAGACACTTCTTTACAGTCTGGTAATGTTAAATATATAAATCTTTCACTGTGTATATCAGTACTACTTCAAAATGAGCAATTATCACACTTATGTTTCCATTTATAAGAAAGGCCAAAAAGATTATCAATATCTACACCTTCATTTTCCAAAACTGTAAACATATACATAATAAATTCCTGACAATCTTGCTGAATATTCTGTGAAAATTGATTTACTCCTGCACATATGTCTAAAACATTCCTTAGTTCTGAAACACTTCCTACTTCACTATCACCACTACTACATTTTTCAAATATAGAATTTAAGGAAGAGCAAAATGTTTGCTCCTGATTTTCTACAATCTGTTCCTTAACATTGTTTAGAAAAAAAACAACATTAACTACTACATTTGCATAACAGTTGACACCAGACCTGTTTTCAAACTTAAATCCAACAATCTCTTCAATACTAACCGTTTTCTTATGCCTACCAACAACAGCTACATCTTTTTTTCGTCGTTTCTTGACTACTTCAGCACATTTCTCCTCATTTTTCCTTTTCTGACCAACCATACGCCTTTCAATTAAAGGATATTGAGGTAAACTTGGAGCATATTCTCTTCTTAACCTATTATACTCCTTCACACAATTTAAATCTGCACTAATCTTTGTCTCATCATAATCAATTAAATAAAGTCCACATAAAGTTCTTACTCGTGATAAAGCAACATATGCCATACCCTCTTTGAATACAGTGCTTCCAATATTTACCAAAGCACAATCTACACTTAAACCTTGAGATTTGTGAATAGTCACTGCATATGCCAAACAAATTGGAAATTGCTTCCGACGGACATATAAGTCTTTCACAAGCAAAAAACGATTTGAACAGCGACTAATTTGCTGAACTTCCTCAATTCCATCAAATTTTATTCTTAAAAATTCAATCTCATCTCTATTTGTATAATTGACAAAACCAACAACATTACCCATTGCTCCATTTACCAATCCTCTTTCTACATGTAAATTTCTCCTTAAAATTATCCAACAATTTAAACATACATACAGATTTTTCTTTAAACCAGCAGTTTTAGATATACTTTTTTGAAGAGAATCCAATTTTAACTTCAACTTTTCCGACAAAACAATAGTACTACCTTCATGCTCTATTCTATCTTTAGCTTCCAGTTTCTTAATTTCTTGATTTTCTAAATTCAACATTTTCTCATTAAAAACTGAACATTCTTTCAAAGTTGGCATCAAGCATATCACTGATTTATCTGCTACCTCTTTACTATATATTTTCTCAGGTACATTATCTTCATTAGGAAACAGCTTGGAAAGTAATCGTGTTCGTAGAGTGTGTTTCGCATCTTCAGTTAGTTTTCCAATCCTTATATCTTGAAGAATATTTCCATATTTAGTATCCTTTGCCTGTCGCATATTTTTAATCAGTTCAGTATATTTGAAATGTGACCATATATTAACATTTCCAATACTGCCCAGGCACTTTCTGGTCTCCTCATGCGTAACAGTTTCAAATACAGGTTGTCCTTTCACAGGAGTTAGTTGGAGTAGATCTCCAAAAACTATGACATGTTTACCTCCAAATAACACATCATACTCTGTCTTAAGTATCTGTTGCATTCTTAAATGCACAAAAGCAAGCATTAAATTGGATACCATGCTTACTTCATCAATAATAATAAGTTTCATTTTTTTAAGCACTCTAGAAACTTCAAAACAAGCTTCTCCAGATAGCTTGTGATATTGTAATTTATTTTCATGTTCAACTGGCAGCATCAGTAAACGATGTAAAGTAATACCTTTAATATTATGTGCTGCCAATCCAGTTGGAGCAGTAACAACACATGACAGTGTTGACTGAGTTCTTTGCTGTAAATATGTAGTAATTCCTTTAATTAGGAAACTTTTACCAGTTCCAGCTTCTCCACTTACATATAGTCGAATAGGTTCAAATGACATACATGAGCAATCTTTTCTCTCATGACAAAAGCCATGCTCAATGTGCTCTGTCACTTCATCATATATCTGTCTTTGCTCAACATTAAATTGCTTCTTTAATTCTTCTAAGTTGATTACTTCCTATTGACCTTGCTGCATTGCTCTTTCCACCTCATCCATGGCGGTCGCTGCTTCATTTTGGATAATTGGTTGTCCCAGTGGATCTTGACTTAATGAAGCCGAACTTTGACTATCTTGTGAACTATCTCTAGCAATCTCTGCTGCAATTGTCGCTTCTTGCTCTATTTCATCATTCAACATTTGGAGATAATTACTAAAAACAGGACATTCAATACTACTTTTAGATGCGTTGAATGAATCTTCATAACTATCAAAGTCCCCAAGAAGTTCCTCTTCTCTACGCCATGGTTTAAAGAGTTGCAAAAGAGCAAAATAGTAAAATTCTCTTTTGTCAGGTGTTTTGCAACTCAGTTTCCGATGATTAATCAAGTGTCCTTTTCTTTGTTTCACCAGACATCCTTCTTGTCCAATTACAGCATGTACACCTTTATCAATGTTCTCTGTAACATTCCTTTTAAAAGTGTAGTTTTGAAGTATTTCATACAGACAAATGTTTTCTAGAAGAGTACTTCTATTTGGATAGTATGTATCCAACATATTTGTTTTCAGAATGTCTGTACTGTTTGGTTCTTTCTGGGCTAAATATTCCATTTCTTGCACAGGTTTTAGAACACGGTTTCGTGTTTCTGCAAGACCCAAACTCCCCCAGAGAATAGTCCTTGATTTAGCATAAAGACTTGCTGATGATAATCGGTCACAACATTCATATGCTCCAATTTCTCGATGAGACAACATCTTCAAACTGTACGTATACAATTTCTTGCTTAGGCTCTTTTCATGAGAAATGTCTTCCCACATCTCCTTCAGTTCCGTCTTTTCAGATTTTGTGATGTAAGACGTTACATATCGAGCCACAGCAATAGAGTTGTCTGCAACATATTGTATGTCAATGTTAGCATTCCACATGGACAAAATGACTGGGTTATAGTCATTTATATATTTGGATTCTTCACCTCTTCTTAAATTGTACGTATTTTTAGGTGACCTTCTTCTGATGTTATGGCGCGAAGATGACATCAAATTGTTGACTCTTCCTTTTGAAAGTACCGGCCGTGCAAATCCAAAACGACATTTGGTGTAGAATTTACTCTTTGATTTGAATTTTCGCCGACAATATTTTCCACAACGATGACTTTGAAAGCGTAACACTTTTCCTCTTAAGTCCTTATCAGTTGTACTATTAGGTATGTCACAAGTGTCATACTGTTCAATAAAAGACAGTACAGTCTCATCCGAGTCTCTTCCAAATTTAGGAGCATCCTTGATCCATAACAGAATATGAATATGAGGAGCACCTCTTGCTTGATATTCTTTTCTCCAAAAGAAATCCAGTACTTCACCAAGAGGCAGATTTGTCTTGTTTGTAATAAAAGACATCATAGCTTCAAATCTATGATTAAAATATCTGCAAACATTAACCGGATCTAACGAACACAGTTCTCCAGGTGTCTTGTAGTTTATATTTTCTATGTTTGCATTCGCCTCCTGAAGAAATTCAAGTAAATCTTCCCAAGCATACTCTGCACAGCTTAGAGTTAAAAACCATGTTGGTGCTCCTAAGTTTCTAAGCATGCACTTCAAATCTCCATGACGACGGTACCAATACTCATTAGTACCACTCTGACAAGCCATTAAACTAATTAGGTGTGAATCCAAAACACTATCTTTCTGTTGCACTTTATCCATAAATTCCTTTGCTGAAATATTATGCAGATGAACTCCACTTTTTAAGATATGGTTTACTGCATAAGACAGACCAGATAAGTCACTCTCAAACAGAAGATGAAACAAATATGGAATGCATTGGCGAAACCTCGGATCTTCTGCATATAATCTTGTTGTCCGGTATTCAGATGCAGGAATCTGCATAGGTCGATCATCATATCGTGTACCTTCACCTGTAGGGAATAACTGTGGGAAACAACGACCTTCCAAACTTTCTTCCCACACACTAATAGGATTTCCTTTCGCCTTTTTCATCTGAAATAATTCAATAGCATTCCCTATTGCTTCTTTGGAATGCAGTGGATGAACACTGTAATGTTCATAAATTTCTTCACTTCTGGATAGGTCAACTTTTTCAATTTGTCCAATAGACAAATCACTCTCCTCTTCTTCACTTACATCTTCTTCTTCTACGTCTACATCTTTATAGTACTTATTGTTTTGAACTAAATACAACGTTGCCTTTTTGACTTTTCTAACATCCACTAAATCTTGCCAGATTTTCTTACTCTTTGTAGGTACACCATTAACTAAAATAACTAGAGGTTCCTCTTCTACATTTTCAACACCAATTGTTTCCATTTTTTTTTTAAATCAAGTGGCAAATATACAACTCTACCCTTTAATCCTCTTTGTAAATCTGAAGGATTTAACTTACCAGTCTTAGGCTCCATACGAACAATAGCCTGAAAAGGATGTACACATTGAATCAGAATAGTCTCATAAGTATTTAAATCCATCAATTCTGATGGAATATTTATCAACTCTAGATTATTATGAACAGCTCTAGCAGGCATTTTATTTTCATTTAATTTATTATAACAATATTTACAAATACGTTGCTCAAAACCCAAATCAAAATAGTTTTCCACCAACAAATAAGTTGCAAAATCTTTCCATTGACCATTACTTTCATCTTCAGTTTTCAAATATAAATCAACTAACCTAGTTTGACTTTTGTAATGAATGCGTCGACAACAGACACAAGAAAAATTTGGTTTCTCACCTGCAATTACCTTAAACTTTATTATTTCCTGTTCAAAATTTTCAATATTAACATGTCCAACATTTTCTAACACATTTCCTTCTATAATTATATCAGTTTCTGCATTATCTTCCTCTGAGCCAAAATAACTTACCTCAATTTCTGCACAAATGTTCTTAGCATCTAATTCACATCCATGCAAAAGAGCACTATTTAACTGTTTAAGTTTAAGTGCTGGACTTTTTGCATAATACAACTTTCTCACTAATTTTCTCATTTTAGTATGATGCACTGCTAACATCCTGAAGTGATGAAACACACTCTGGCATATTTTTTTGAAAGACAAGCCAGAGAATGGCCTTGCAGACCTATTTTTTCTCGCACTCTGCAATGATCTAATTCTTGCAACATAACAATTTTTTTTCTAAGACTTTCTTTAGTGTACTTACGTAAGAAATTGCGAAAGAAATCAATTGAATCCTGTCGTACACTACAAATGCTACTACAATTCCAACTGTAAACAGGAACATTAGGACGTTCCCCTGAAGCTTCTCCAGCCATCACCTCTTCTGCATTTCTAACCACAATTTTCTCTTTCTCAATTACACAACCATCCTTCACCTCGTATCCTCGACCACTGGTGTCAACTGCATGCAACAAATCGTTACTTTGAAAGTAACTCTCTTCATTAAAAAATGGTTCTGAAGTTGAAGTATGCATCCACTTCCCAGAAAACACTTTACAAAAATTACTCCTATTTATGTGTCTCTTCCATTTACTTTTAGCTTTTAAAACTCGTATTGCCTTATTTAGCGTATTTATTCTATTGAGTACTAAAATAAATAATTTTCTTTTTGTCTCAAACGCGCGCTCAACAATACCCTCTATATATTGTTTCTTCTTAAGAAAAGCAGATCTTCTTTTAGAAACTTTCTCCTTTTGTAATAAATTCGAAACTACTCTGTTGTAAAACATACGCTTCCTAATTTGGCTAAATTGATTCATCCGAGTTTTACTGTACAGATTTTCCTGTCTGCTGATTCCAGAAACATTTTTATCTTTGGTTCCATGTCTCCTTCTCGATACTGGTATACTTTTTTCCTTGACGACTTCAATACTAACATTTTTCCTTCCACATATTGCTCTCAAAAACTTTTTGGTTTGCTTACCAGGAGCACTCTTCTTTTTATCCGTCCTATGTTCTTTTGATACTTCTTCAATTCCTTTCTTCTTCAAATTGTAAGTCCGTTTATAGAGCTTTCCTTTTTCAGTTCTGGTCGGCATCTTAATTTAAGATTTTGATGAAATTCTCAATCTGTAAAACACAAACATAACAAATATTATAGTTGACTACTAGCATATAACGTACAAATTTAAACCACAGATTCATTTTCTAATTAGAATAAAGAAAATAACAGAAAGTCTCTGAACAGAGTAGGAAATCCTGCAGTGAATGTTGGTTCTTAATTTTATCACACTCCATATCTGTTTTAACATTATAGACAGTTTTTAATTCTAATTTTTAAAGCATACAAACAGTACACTTTTTTCAAGAACTATGGGTCATCTCTAGATGTTTTAATCTTTTTTACTACAATCTCTTTTACACTTCATGAGAACATGTCTTATCACTCTCATAAAGCACATCATCGACGAATAGGACAAGAAAACTGTCTTCAAGAATGCTTTACTATCAAAAAATGTTTTATTCATTGAAATGTTCATAATTTTGTAGAACTTCCACCATTATATCATCAGGGACTTCTTCAAGTCCAAAGTCCTCATCTCCTTCTACCATCTATAAGTAAGCTGAGTCTAAAGACATGTCCATAAAATCATTTTTTTCATCTATTTCCTCTTGAAAGACTGCGTCTAAAATTCCCTCCATCACTTCGTTAATGATTTCAAAAATAATTTGTTTCTCTTCTGAGGAATTCTCCATAACTAGACTCGGTTTATTCTTCTGTATCCTTTTAAAAAAATATAGAGACTAAATTATATCTTTTTTCATAAATGTATAACTTAAAAGTACCTTTACTAATTTTTAAACTACATATATTTTTATAATTTCTAACTTATTAACTCTATATATTTTAAGATACCACGTTCCTCTTGTTTTGAAAAGAAATTGGCAATATAACCCTAAACATTAACACTGATCTTTTTTTCCATTAAATAATTACTGTTGTTAAAAGACATTTTACTGTAAAATTTCTTTTTAGATTTTCTAGATATCACAAATATTGATTATCTGTAGAATTAATTTTTAGAGACCCATTTTTTCAGTTCACCAGTACAAAGAGCTATGTAAACTATATGCACTCTGAATAGAAGGCTCACACTATACAAACCATAGCATTCACTTAACAGATTACTACTTCCCACAGAGACAGTTCCTTTTATGTTTCAATAGCATACTCACCATGTAAAAGTCATAGCATATACAAAATGTCATACTAAGCATGAAGAAGAACCTCATAATAAAGCTCTGCATGAATGTGAGAAGTTGGCCTGATGTGCAGTGCTCACTATTCTAGTGATCACTATATATCAGTCCAAACAACCCTTATTGATGATTGGTTGTAAGTCAACCTTATAGACCATCTATCCTAGTAGCATGGATACGAGCAGTCTAAGGCTAAGACTCTAGAGGGCGTGTTAAGCCAGCTGTTTTACCATCACATTACCCCTTGAACACCCAGTGAAAGGACACCACACAAGTTGTTATGAAAATAAACAGTGTATTTATTTATAACAAGACTACCCTGGCTCTTTATGAGACAGGGAGCTAAGCACACAACAAAACTCTTACGAAAATACTTAAGTTAGCACGTTATACACAAATGCCCGAGGGGCACGAAAAACCATATACTTAAAAAGTGGAATGCGAAATTACTAGCAGGTAAGTACAGTACTAATAGGCTTTGGAATCGCTAGGACTGGACTAGGGAATCGTTAGATTACTACTAGGAGACCCAGGGGACTCGGGTGCAGAGTGTGCACTCTCACGCGGGATGCGGGACAAAGTCTATGGAGGCTAGTAAAGGCAAAGTTAGTGTTCACGGGCGAACCCGACCTGGTAGGAAGAAAACGACAGTGGATCCTGACCCTAGGATAGTGAGGCTATGCTGGGACACCGAAGTGCCGAAGTTACCTAGCCCAGGGGCTGCAGCTGCATAGGTCTGAAAAGACGTCGGGGATCTCGTTGCCGGACCAGGAGCCTGGAAGGAAGAAGTTGCTGGCAGGCGACCAGTGAAGAAAAGTTCGATGGATCCAAGCCTGGATCAAGGGAGAAGAAAACCTGAAAGCAGAGGGGACCAAGTTCTTGAATCACTAGCCAGTGATGAAGTGGGCACCAGGATGGCACCGGGCGAAGTCACCTCGACTAGGTGAGTGGGCGACGCTGGCTCTGCAGATCTCACGGACCAGGAGGCGTTGTCGGCGACCAGGATGGAGAGGCGAGCTGTCCCACGATGGATGAAGCTGTCGGCGTCGAAGTTACCCAGGATTGGGCAACAAGCCTTGGCTAATTCAAGCCCACGCGGTGGACTCAAAATGGCGTCTTGAGTGGACCAGGAGGGTCCGGGGTGCTCCTCTTTTGGAAGGGAGCAAGGGCCAGTCTGGAGCAACCAGACTAGCAGCAGAAATGTCGTCGGGCGTCGTCGGGAAGGCCACAAGCCAGCGGGCTAGTAGCCAAACAACGCGGTGAGCAGCCAAAAGCAGAAGGGCCCCACGCAGATCGTGGAGATGCTGGGGGGCTGCACTTCGGTGCTGGAGCTGCTCAGGGTCGGGGCTTCTCGGACCCCAAAGCACTCACCAGGAATTCACTCGGCGGGCTTGCTGGAAAGAAGTCGTGCAGTCTTGCAGATGGCCGGTCCCTTGAGGTCTCGTCGCACCCACGGTTCTCAGCTGGGCTGTAGAGGTGGGTAGAGGTCAGAGGTGCCAGGGAAGCCGGTTCTCGTCGAGCTGGGCAGTCAGATTCCGGAGGAAGGACTTGCAGCAGACCGCAGTGTTCTTAGATGGTGCCTGCGGATGCAGGGTGACTACTCCTTAGTCACAAGGGAGAAATCTTAGGAAGAAGTCTTGAGTTCCTTTCGCAGAAAGTAGTGTCAGGATTCAAAGATGATCTGATTTGGAAGGGGGCCAGTCTCTACCTTTATCCTGTAAAAAGGGGCTGGCACGCGACTAAGTCCTGCCCTATGGGTGGGACTAGGAGGGGGGTGGTTACACCCACTTCCTTGGCGGGCTTTTCCCCAGCACAGGGTCTGGAGTGACCCTGGAACTGGTTCCAGCCAGCCTATGCACAGTGAGCACCGGGGTGCCACGTGCAGTCACCTTCCTCTAAAGCCCTGCCTACCTACAATACACAAAACCCTGTCTGGGACGGTGCTGGCACCGCCCCTGGCAGGAAACCCTTTGTCCTTATCTCCTGCTCTGGGAGGACTCCCAGCAGCAGGAGGGCAGACTTGTGTCTCGGTGGCAGCATCCATTTTGTGGATGCTACGGCTCTGTCTGACTTTTAACCGGGTTATAGGTTACATGCATGTCGTGTCCCTCTAGAAGGGTGGAATGCTAACCCCGTCGCCAGAATTGGCGAGGGGTTAGTATTCCAATTCGTATGACACCTTACTCGACATGTTTTGATAAAGCGATACCAGAGTTGGCACATAACCGCGAGGATTATAATGCACTTAAGAGTATATGGTATGCGATATCATGGAAACGGCTAAGGGATAGATCCCGAAGGCCGCAGACAGGCTCAGCTCATGCCAGAGCACCATCTCACACGATTCCAAGCACTCTGCCTTCAGGATTGTTAAGGCCTGCCATAGGAGTGACTGATAGGAGATCTGTGTGTCCATTTTAGGGTTAGATATAGGTATACTATATCTAAAGCAAAGGGTGAGTACACCACCTTGCCCCAGCTGTCGTGCAGCCAGTTGTGTCAGTTTTAGTTAGTCAATCCAGGGGTGGCACAATATATGCTTCAGCCCCTGGGAGACTTCTGGGTGCACCTCAGCCCTGAGTACAGGGACTTGGAGAGGGCCCAGTGCCAATTCAGTACCTGAGTACAATTTGGATAGAGAGAACAGCTAGGCTGTGGGTCTGATTAGCAGGCCCACAGCCAGGGAAAGTCGTAAACCAGTGCAGCAAAAAGCAAAAATCTGGGTGATCATAGGATTGCAGACCCTACTCTCCTACATGACCCCCCCCCAAACTTTGGGACAATAAACTAACCTTGACCAGGTGAGTCTTCTTGCTCTAAGTGGAAATACCTGGAGAGCCCATCAGCATTGCTGTGATCAGTCCCAGGTCTATGCTCCACTGTAAAATCCATCCCCTGTAGGGAAATGGACCACCTAAGCAGTTTGGGGTTTTCACCCTTCATCTGATTTAGCCACAAGAGGGGCTTATGGTCTGTCTGAATGGTGAAGTGAGTGCCAAACAAGTAGGCCCTCAGCTTCTTCAGGGCCCAGACCACAGCAAAGGCCTCCCTCTCAATAGCTGACCAATTTTTCTCTCTGGGTGTCAACCTTCTACTAATGAAAGCAATAGGCTGATCATTACCATCAAAATTCAGTTGAGACAGAACAGCTCCCACACCCAACTCAGAAGCATCTGTTTGGACAATGAATGGCTTGGAGTAATCTGGACTCTTGAGGATAGGTGCTGTGCACATGGCCTGCTTTAGGTCATTGAATGCTTTCTGACAGCTTGCTGTCCACTGAACTTTCTTTGGCATCTTTTTGCTTGTCAGGTCATTAAGGGGGGTCACTATGGACCCATAATTTCTGACAAACTTCCTATAGTACCCAGTCAGGCCCAAGAAAGCTCGAACCTGAGTCTGGGTGATTGGAGGAGTCCAGTCCTTGATGGCCTGTATCTTACTCTCCAGTGGCTGAACCTGGCCTCCACCTACAAGGTGGCCCAGGTATACAACCTGTGTCTGCCCTATCTGGCACTTTGTGGCCTTGATAGTGAGGCCTGCCTTTTGCAGGGCCTCTAACACTTTCCTCAGGTGGACCAGGTGATCCTCCCAGGTGGGGCTAAAGACAGCAATATCGTCAAGATAAGCTGCACAGAAGTCATCCAGCCCAGTGAGGACTTGATTCACCAACCTTTGGAAGGTGGCAGGGGCATTTTTCAGTCCAAAGGGCATTACCACAAATTGATAATGCCCTCCAGGGGTAGAAAATGCTGTCTTGGGTTTGGCCTCCTCAGCTAACCTGATTTGCCAATACCCAGCTGTCAAATCAAATGTACTTAAGAAGTTGGCAGAAGCCAATTTATCTATAAGTTCATCTGCTCTTGGTATTGGGTGGGCATCAGTCTTAGTGACTGCATTGAGGCCTCTGTATCTACGCAAAACCTCATCTCTCTCTTACCACCCTGGGTGTGAGGCTTTGGCACTAGAACTACTGGGCTAGCCCAAGGGCTATCTGAGGGCTCAATGACTCCCAGCTCCAACATTATCTGCACTTCAGTTTTGATGCAGTCTCTAACATGATCAGGCTGTCTGTAGATTTTACTCTTGACAGGCAGGCTGTCTCCAGTGTCAACATCATGGGTACACCAATCAGTTTGGCTGGGTGTCAGAGAGAACATATGTCTGAAGGATTGCAAGACTTGCCTGCAATCCTGTTGCTGATGTTCAGTGAGGCTGCCACAAAAGACAACACCATCAACTGACCCATCATCAGGATTCTGAGTGAGCAGGTCTGGGAGAGGGTCACTCTCTTCCTCCTGTCCCTCATCTGTGGCCATGAGCAAGCTCATGTCCTTCCTGTCAACATATGCCTTGAGCCTGTTAACATGGAGCACTCTGAGAGGGCTCCTGGGAGTTCCAAGGTCCACCAAGTAGGTAACCTCTCCCTTTTGCTCAATGATGGTGTGGGGCCCAGACCATTTGTCTTTCAGAGCTGCTGGGGCCACTGGCTCCAGCACCCACACCTTCTGTCCTGGCTGGTACACAGTCAGTACAGCCTTTTGGTCATGCCAAGCTTTTTGAAGTTCCTGGCTGGCCTCAAGGTTTTTGGATGCCTTGTCCATATACTCAGCCATCCTGGAGCGGAGACCAAGTACATAGTCCACTATGTTGGTTGCAGGCTTTTTGAGAGGTCTCTCCCATCCTTCCTTCACCAAACACAGGGGTCCTCTTACAGGATGCCCATACAGAAGCTCAAAAGGGCTGTAGCCAACCCCCTTCTGTGGGACCTCTCTGTAAGCAAACAAGAGGCAGGGGATCAGGACATCCCATCTTCTCCTAAGAGTTTCAGGTAGTCCATGAATCATCCCTTTCAGGGTCCTGTTGAATCTCTCAACAAGCCCATTGCATTGTGGATGATAGGGTGTGGTGAACTTGTAGTTCACACCACACTCTTTCCACATGGCAGTCAGATATCCTGACATGAAGTTTGTACCTCTGTCAGAAACGACCTCCTTAGGGAAACCCACTCTGGAGAACACTCCAACTAGGGCTCTTGCCACTACAGGGGCTGTAGTGGTCCTAAGGGGAATAGCCTCAGGATACCTGGTGGCATGGTCCACCACCACCAGTATAAACTTGTGTCCTGATGCTGTCTGGGGTTCCATTGGACCAACAATGTCAATCCCCACTCTTTCAAAGGGAACCCCCACCACAGGTAGTGGTATGAGGGGGGCCTTTGTTGTGCCACCTGACTTACCACTGGCTTGGCAAGTGACACATGAGCGACAAAACTCCTTGGTATTCTCATTCATATGTGGCCAGTGAAAGTGTGAGACAAGCCTGTCCCAAGTCTTTGTCTGACCTAAATGACCTGCAAGGGGAATCTCATGGGCCAAGGTGAGAAGGAAACCTCTCAGAGACAAGGGGATGACCAGCCTCCTGGTTGCACCAGGCTTGGGGTCTCTTGACTCAGAGTACAGGAGTCCATCTTCCCAGTATACCCTGTGGGCACCTGTGGCATTCCCTGCAGCCTCAGCAGCAGCCTGCTGTCTGAGGGGTTCAAGGGAAGGGCAGCTCAACTGTTCCTTCCCCAGGTCTGCTCTGGAGGGTCCCCCTGAGCCCAGAAACTCAACTTGATCAAGTTCAAGCTCTTTAGGCTCAGTTTCCCTCAGCTCTTCTAGATCAGCCTCCTCAGAGACTTGATCCTCAACCTGGGGCAAGGGGGAAGGCAAAGCCTTACCCTTACTGCTCTTCTTCTTGGGAGGTGTCTGGTCCATAATTTCAGGATCCAGCACCTGTTCAGTGGGGCATCTTCTGGCCTGTGACCTAGTCACAGCAAGCACATGTGCTGGCAAGCCTAACATCTCCATGTGAGTCCTCTGCTCCACTTCTGACCATTGTGATGACTCCAAATCATTGCCCAACAAACAATCAACTGGGAGGTCTGAACTGACTACAACTTTCTTTTGTCCCTTCACTCCACCCCAGGAGAAAGCCACAATTGCCACACTATGACTAGTAGTGACATTGCTGGCATTGGTCACCAGGAAATCAGTACCTGGCATGATCTGTCCAGGGTCCACAAAGTTAGGTGTCACCATGGTGACACTGGCACAAGTGTCCCTATAGGCCTGAACCATTTTGCCATTTATCAAAGGTGTCTGCCTGTATTTGCCCAAAGTATTGGGACTTATTTCAGGGGACATATCCACATCCCCTGTACAGACAAGGACAGCCTGAGTGAGTGTGCCAACTAAGTTGTCAGACCCCTCAGTACCCAAGGTTAACCCAACTAATGCCTTGGGAGTGACACTACCACTACTGACTGTACTAGGGGGTGCAGTTGCTTTAGGAGCTGTAGTGGCAGGAGTTTGTCCTCCTCCTCTTTTGGTGCACTCACTAAACCAGTGAGATTTACTTTTGCAGTACTGGCACCACCTTTTTGACTGGCCTTCTTGAGTCTTCTTCTTCTGGGAAGCCTGACCCCCACCCTCTTTGGTTTGTTGGGGACCTGGTGAAGACTTCTGGTCATTTTGCTCATTCTTAACATTACCCTTCTGGTCTGCTTTCTTCTGACCACCCTGGTTCTGGTTCTGGTTCTGCTTGATCCTTGTCCTGACCCATTTGTCTGCCTTCTTTCCCAATTCTTGGGGAGAGGTCAGATCTGAATCAACAAGGTGCTGGTGCAGCAACTGGTTCTGACAATTGTTCAAAATTTGTTCTCTCATCATTAGATTATACAATCCTGTGTAATCTGTAACCTTGCTACCCAGCAACCAGCCCTCCAAAGCCTTAGTGGCACAATCCACAAAATCAGACCAGTCCTGAGACTGAGTTTTCTGGGTGTCTCTGAACAGCAACCTGTACTGCTCAGTGGTTAAACCAAACCCATCAACCAGTGTGTTCTTCAGGACCTGGTAATCGTTAGCATCCTCCACTCTTGTAGTGAGGAGCTTATCTCTACCTTTACCATCAAAGGAGAGCCACAGTATAGCTGCCCACTGACTCTGGGGAATGCCCTGCACAGTGCAGGCCCTCTCCAGAGCAGCCATCCATTTCTGGATATCATCCCCTTGCTTAAAGGGGGGCACTATTTTAGTCAGGTGTTTAGTATCTAAACCCTTCTCTCTATCTCTTGGGAGATTGCTGCCACCAGTGGGAGCTAGCCCACTCATCTGCTGCTCTCTTGCCAGGGCAAGCTTTTCTTTGGCCAGGGCAATTTCTTCCCTTTCAATCCTCAGTTCAGCTTGTCTCATCCTAGCCTCATGCTCCCTTCTCTGAGGGGAAGTAAATCTCCTCTGTGGAGGATTCCTTCTCCCCTGAGTAGAGGCATTAGAGTGCAGAGATCTATTGGAGTCCCTAGAAAGAGATCTATCTCTCCTAACTCCAAGGTTAGGCCCACTTCGGGTTAGTACTGGGGGTCCCCCAGATCCTAGCCCAAGTAAGTCTAAGTTGGTCCTAGTTAGCCTTCTGACTACCTCAAGACCTTTGTCTACCTCATCCCCAGAGAGTACCTCCTGATCCTCCTCCTCAACTGCTGAATCAGTGTTGGGGAGATCTGGATCCCCAGAGGTTCCCTCTAAGGCTGGCATGTTCTCATGTAACTGAGAAAGCTTTCTGGCATCATATGTCTCTAAGAGACCTATCAGAAAGGAAGTGGTGGGGTTAGACCCCTGCTTCAGTTTTCTGGAGACACAGATCTGTCTCATCTCATGAAAACTGAGAGCTGCATATCTTGAAGTGACCTGTGGAGGGTCAACACTGACCAGGGGAGTCTCAGTAGAGTCCCCCTGAGTCGACATGCTTTTCTAGTGAGGTGTAAGTGGTGCACTTACCTACACTATATGTTTGCCTACTGATCCCTTGCTAGAGTTGTAGTTTAGGGTGTGCTAGGCCCTAGGAGCTACAACAGCTGGTTCAGTAGAACTCAGAGTATTCTAAGCTAAGTTATATGTACCTTTAGTACTTATGTGATCTTTCACAAGATATTCTTAGGGCATGTGTGGTAAAACAACAGCAAGCTCAAATCCCAACCGCTGCTCACCAATGTGAGAAGTTGGCCTGATGTGCAGTGCTCACTATTCTAGTGATCACTATATATCAGTCCAAACAACCCTTATTGATGATTGGTTGTAAGTCAACCTTATAGACCAGCTATCCTAGTAGCATGGATACGAGCAGTCTAAGGCTAAGACTCTAGAGGGCGTGTTAAGCCAGCTGTTTTACCATCACATTACCCCTTGAACACCCAGTGAAAGGACACCACACAAGTTGTTATGAAAATAAACAGTGTATTTATTTATAACAAGACTACCCTGGCTCTTTATGAGACAGGGAGCTAAGCACACAACAAAACTCTTACGAAAATACTTAAGTTAGCACGTTATACACAAATGCCCGAGGGGCACGAAAAACCATATACTTAAAAAGTGGAATGCGAAATTACTAGCAGGTAAGTACAGTACTAATAGGCTTTGGAATCGCTAGGACTGGACTAGGGAATCGTTAGATTACTACTAGGAGACCCAGGGGACTCGGGTGCAGAGTGTGCACTCTCACGCGGGATGCGGGACAAAGTCTATGGAGGCTAGTAAAGGCAAAGTTAGTGTTCACGGGCGAACCCGACCTGGTAGGAAGAAAACGACAGTGGATCCTGACCCTAGGATAGTGAGGCTATGCTGGGACACCGAAGTGCCGAAGTTACCTAGCCCAGGGGCTGCAGCTGCATAGGTCTGAAAAGACGTCGGGGATCTCGTTGCCGGACCAGGAGCCTGGAAGGAAGAAGTTGCTGGCAGGCGACCAGTGAAGAAAAGTTCGATGGATCCAAGCCTGGATCAAGGGAGAAGAAAACCTGAAAGCAGAGGGGACCAAGTTCTTGAATCACTAGCCAGTGATGAAGTGGGCACCAGGATGGCACCGGGCGAAGTCACCTCGACTAGGTGAGTGGGCGACGCTGGCTCTGCAGATCTCACGGACCAGGAGGCGTTGTCGGCGACCAGGATGGAGAGGCGAGCTGTCCCACGATGGATGAAGCTGTCGGCGTCGAAGTTACCCAGGATTGGGCAACCAGCCTTGGCTAATTCAAGCCCACGCGGTGGACTCAAAATGGCGTCTTGAGTGGACCAGGAGGGTCCGGGGTGCTCCTCTTTTGGAAGGGAGCAAGGGCCAGTCTGGAGCAACCAGACTAGCAGCAGAAATGTCGTCGGGCGTCGTCGGGAAGGTCACAAGCCAGCGGGCTAGTAGCCAAACAACGCGGTGAGCAGCCAAAAGCAGAAGGGCCCCACGCAGATCGTGGAGATGCTGGGGGGCTGCACTTCGGTGCTGGAGCTGCTCAGGGTCGGGGCTTCTCGGACCCCAAAGCACTCACCAGGAATTCACTCGGCGGGCTTGCTGGAAAGAAGTCGTGCAGTCTTGCAGATGGCCGGTCCCTTGAGGTCTCGTCGCACCCACGGTTCTCAGCTGGGCTGTAGAGGTGGGTAGAGGTCAGAGGTGCCAGGGAAGCCGGTTCTCGTCGAGCTGGGCAGTCAGATTCCGGAGGAAGGACTTGCAGCAGACCGCAGTGTTCTTAGATGGTGCCTGCGGATGCAGGGTGACTACTCCTTAGTCACAAGGGAGAAATCTTAGGAAGAAGTCTTGAGTTCCTTTCGCAGAAAGTAGTTTCAGGATTCAAAGATGATCTGATTTGGAAGGGGGCCAGTCTCTACCTTTATCCTGTAAAAAGGGGCTGGCACGCGACTAAGTCCTGCCCTATGGGTGGGACTAGGAGGGGGGTGGTTACACCCACTTCCTTGGCGGGCTTTTCCCCAGCACAGGGTCTGGAGTGACCCTGGAACTGGTTCCAGCCAGCCTATGCACAGTGAGCACCGGGGTGCCACGTGCAGTCACCTTCCTCTAAAGCCCTGCCTACCTACAATACACAAAACCCTGTCTGGGACGGTGCTGGCACCGCCCCTGGCAGGAAACCCTTTGTCCTTATCTCCTGCTCTGGGAGGACTCCCAGCAGCAGGAGGGCAGACTTGTGTCTCGGTGGCAGCATCCATTTTGTGGATGCTAAGGCTCTGTCTGACTTTTAACCGGGTTATAGGTTACATGCATGTCGTGTCCCTCTAGAAGGGTGGAATGCTAACCCCGTCGCCAGAATTGGCGAGGGGTTAGTATTCCAATTCGTATGACACCTTACTCGACATGTTTTGATAAAGCGATACCAGAGTTGGCACATAACCGCGAGGATTATAATGCACTTAAGAGTATATGGTATGCGATATCATGGAAACGGCTAAGGGATAGATCCCGAAGGCCGCAGACAGGCTCAGCTCATGCCAGAGCACCATCTCACACGATTCCAAGCACTCTGCCTTCAGGATTGTTAAGGCCTGCCATAGGAGTGACTGATAGGAGATCTGTGTGTCCATTTTAGGGTTAGATATAGGTATACTATATCTAAAGCAAAGGGTGAGTACACCACCTTGCCCCAGCTGTCGTGCAGCCAGTTGTGTCAGTTTTAGTTAGTCAATCCAGGGGTGGCACAATACATGCTTCAGCCCCTGGGAGACTTCTGGGTGCACCTCAGCCCTGAGTACAGGGACTTGGAGAGGGCCCAGTGCCAATTCAGTACCTGAGTACAATTTGGATAGAGAGAACAGCTAGGCTGTGGGTCTGATTAGCAGGCCCACAGCCAGGGAAAGTCGTAAACCAGTGCAGCAAAAAGCAAAAATCTGGGTGATCATAGGATTGCAGACCCTACTCTCCTACAATGAATATGTAAAACAATGCCTATACATAGTATAATCACAGATATGCAGGAAAGGTACCTATCACACCTAGAACCATATCATAATACCTCTCTGTAAATAAAGGAGAAAGACTGCCAAACATAATGCAACAAGATTTCAAAAATCATGAGCACTTCACAAGATTTAAGTAATGGAAACATGAAAGAATTATACTCCAATGATCCGTAAATCTGAACTCCATCAAAAAGAACACATGCACCAAGCCCATTAAAAGATAATTTCAACTGTCAGTGCAGAATATCTCAAAATACATATCTAGTATAAGCAGATACAACCCATGTGAATAATTCAGGATAAAATCATATTCCAAAATGAAATTTTACAAACATTTAAAAAAATCTTCTTCATTATTTTCATGTGCACCCAAAAAAATTGCCTATGCAAAAATACCAACTCACCTGAAAAAAAGAATATAATTCCTCAAATTGTGTAAATCAGAAGGCAGGTTGTTGCTTTTCAGCACCAAACACTGTAAAAAAGAAAATAATAAAATTTAATTAACTTATTACAGACTTATTTCTTACACAACATAGAGCCATTATAGCAAAGAACAAGCATAACAGATACATTCCCCAAGATTCTCTATCATTACAATAAGATACAAAATGTCTCATTTATGAAAGCATTGCGCCACAGATATGTCACTTTTTCCCATGTTAAAACTGATGCACCAGCGACACAAGGTCTTCATAACTAAAAGCCCATGTGACGAAGAACAAGTGCATAGACAGAAAATACAGGGCCAACCTTGGGCATATGCAAACAGTACACCTGCACAGGACCACCAAACCCCAGCAGCCACCATATTAATATATATCCTTAATATATATAATCCTCTAAAGATGCATACATATTTGCGTAGCGGCCCATGGCAGAAATTTGGCGTGCTCTGGCTCTGTTCCACTTCCAAAAACCTTGATCCACCCCCCCTCTTCAGTGGGCTGCACGCTCCGCCCCGCCCGAACCCCCTGTTACAGAGCCCCCTACCTACGCTCCCTCCCCAGGGCTGCCATGAGCCTATAGCCGCCCCTGGAAAATGTATAAGACACAGCAAGAGTAAAATTCAAAGAATAGGCAACATGCAGAAAAACTGCACAATAGATAAAGAAACATAATTTTAAGATAACCCCATTGAAAAACATGTAGTCATTTTTTTAATCTGCCATGCAGCTGGCCCTCCAGGACCGATTTGGAAACTCCTGCTTTAAACCTTTACATTTCATTTTCACCAAACACACGTTTTGTAAAAACCCATGTAACGGACAACAACTGCATACACAGAAAATGCAGAGCTGGCCTTAGGCATATGCAAGCTGTACACCTGCACTGGACCACCAAACCCCAGGGGCCACCATGCCAATATATATCCTTAATATAATAATCCTCTGGGGATGGATACATATTTGCGTGGCGGCCCATGCCAGGAATTTGGCGTCCTCTGGCTCTGTTCCACTTCCAAACATCCTGACCCCCCCCCTCTTCACTGGGCTCCGCACTCCGCCCCGCCCGGACCCCCTGCCTACGCTCCCTGCCCACGGCCACCATGAGCCTAGATCCGCCCCTTGAAAATGTATAACACACAGCAATAGTAAAAGTCAAACAATAAGCAACATGCTGAAAAAGTACACAGTAGATAATGAAACATATTTTTTAGATAACTCCATTGAAAAACATGTAGTAATTTCTTTAATCTACCATGCATCTGGCCCTCCAGAACCGCTTTGGAAACTCCTGCTTTAAACCTTTACATTTCATTTTTAAACCATACACACGTTTTTTTTCAAAGCTGCATATTAAACGCCTAATCATGTATTTAGTCGTCCACATGCAGGCACTTTCAATTACATGACTTATTTAAGTAGAATCCCTGTAATGTTGCATATCTTTCCAAAAATACACCAGTGCCTATTATTATAACGATTTTTTTTCATTCTTCATCAGTGATATTATTTTTTACATATAATGAAAATCACTATGACTTTTTAAACGACAAAGGTTACGCGGTAAAAATCACTCTGCATTTGCTTCCCTTTAAGAATGTAGTTTATCTACCCCACACATGTGAACCTTGATGTTTTCATCTGGCAGGAATTCCGGCATTGAATCACAAGACATGAACAACAGCCTTATTGTCACAAAAAGAAGTTAGCGTAGCATCTGTTCGCGAACATATCTTTCACTTAGCTAATATTCACAGACAACAGCATTCGTTATAAAAGAGTGACCTTCCTTTACAATTTGCTGAAGTGACTCCCTTAATTTTAAACGCATCCTCCACTTCAAGACAGGCTATTTTTTTTATAACTACTAAGCAATGGTTTAGTGACCGGACTGCCAAAAATTATATCAAGTCATTCTGCTACTCTTCACTGCATGCTCTGCGACCTATTTCTGTGGACTTCCTGTTGAACTGCCAGTGCTGCGACGTTTGTGTTCCCATCTTGTTTATTTCAAAATGGATGTCACTCCTGTCTTCGCAAACAAGCCGGAACACTTAGAACTATTTCGCCAGAAGATGCTTGACTACTACGGCATCTTAGCACTCTCGACTTTGAATACTTCATATCGATTATCATTTCGATATTCCTATTTCACCTGTGTACAGCCTGTATTTCATTGCCTGAGCTGTGATTTCATGTGGGCCCTGGACTTATGTCTCTGCAACTTGGTACCTCCTGAAGTGAATTACAATCATCTCATGAATCCGTTAATTGATCATGAACAGTTTTGTTGCAACGGAGGGATTATGGCCTTTGCAGCGATACAAGGAGTTCTGGGTCATTGGGATATATTCGCAGCGGCGCAAGATTTCCTGACAGACAGCTACATTGAAAACCCACCGAGCTGTCCTCTGATGGTACTAGAGGCTCCGGTAATAACAGATCATGAATGCTGCTTTCCTCTTTTCAATTGGATGGCTGACATGTTTTCGGATCATAACAGTGACTTCCTGTTAGAAGCAATTGCTGCCTACTTTGCCTATACAATCCTAGGATGACTGTTATGCAAGCCATTGACGTCCACATTTCGTTTTGCCTCCCTATCTTTTTCACGTTTTCTTGGATATTTTCTTAACATGAACAGACCTATTGGCTTTACTAACAGTGGACATTATGATTTCCTACAGGTTAAATTTTGATCTTTTATGTGGACTAAATTTTTTTTCTTCACCTACTCGATTTTGAACTTTATTTTTTATTAAAGTCTAATCTCAACAATTCTATTGTATATCTTATCTTATGTTATTTCAAACGTACTCGAAGCAAAACTCGCTAATATATGCTACATGTGCCCTAATTAATGTGTAAATATAGAATGAGATTTTTATAACTGTAAACGCCATTTCACATTTGAACTGCTTAATTCCGCCTCAGACACCTCAGCTCCTTTAATTTTCCATAAACTAAAATATTTTGATTACATACATGCACCTCTCGCCATTTTGTCGGTTTTGGCGCGGTTTTTTTCCCTTACACAATAGCATAACAGAAACGTGATAGTGCTTCGCATGCAGAGAGCTGATTGATAAAGACATAATGTCTAACCACTAGCATTTTCATGTATCGTTCCTAAACTGAAAGGCCAGAGACGTTCTTCCATTTATTAAAATATAATATACTTCCTCATAAGAGTGTATAATTAATTTTGCTAAACCATATTAATTTTTCATCAACTATACCGTTTGTATTCTATGTACTACTGACTATACTGATTACTTTGTTTTTTGCAATGTCTGTACTCGTATTAGATAAGAAACTTGCCTTGAAAACAGTGCATTTCTGAATAAACATTTCAAATATACACGTTCTCTCTTTTAATCCATAATCTCAACTAAAATGATTGTATACTGAAACAGTATTCATGTGTTCCACGTAACTTCAGCTGTACTAACTTAATATTTTCTTTTGTCGACCTGATTTACTCATACTAGAACCCGCAGGCCTATAACAGCCCGTGAACCCTTTCTTAGTAGGTCCCGGACCATGCAGACAGTTGTACCTCTGTAAAAAAAAAAATTATTACTGTTACTAAGCAAGCACCGCCGCAGTTCCGCTTCACTCACTGTTAATCACTGCTCCCACGCTTCTACAGACCAGACGCTATGTCGTATTTCACTCCTTATCACGCTTTAATCTCCACTATAACAAACACTTCTCCGCCAGCCACCAGAGAACAGAGTGCAGATTCAGAGGCACTAAATAGTGAAATACAACATACCCTCTGCTCTATGGAAGCAACCGAGCGGTAATTCTGAAAGAAAACATTCACTAGCGCTTAAAAAAAGCATTTCAATTATATAAATAGTTTTTTGAAAACGTTCCAACTACTTTGATGGGACTATCTGTGTGTGCCTCCACAGCAAAGTTCCTCAGCCCGGACTGAAGGCAGACACAGACAGACACACACACAATAAGATAACACAGGGCAACGGAGACGGAAAACAGAAGGGAGATGAAGATGCAGTCAAACAGCAGGAGTGAGAGAGATATTTTGATACTCCGTTTGGTACCTCAATTTACGAACACATTTACTGCACAAATCTGTGTACAACCTCATGGTCAGAACTTTTCATTTTATTTTACTCGACCACCTCCCCCTCTCACCCCACCAGTGCATGCCGTGGCCACAAACTACAATGTAATTTTGTCGTCTGTCAGAAAGTTTAAGAATTCATTAAACATTACCATTTTTTCAAGACGGTATCACATGTAATATACCAACTTTTCATTTTATTTCACTCAACCACCTCCCCCCTCTCACCCTACACCCACCAATGCAGGCCGCGTCCAGAAACCGCACTCTAATTTTGTCATGTGACAGAAAGTTCACGAATTCATTAACCATTAGCATTTTACTTTTCATTTTATTTTACTCGACCACCTCCCCCTCTCACCCCACCAGTGCAAGCCGTGGCCACAAACTACAATGTAATTTTGTCGTCTGTCAGAAAGTTTAAGAATTCATTAAGCATTACCACTTTTTCAAGACGGTATCACATGTAATGTACCAACTTTTCATTTTATTTTACTCGACCACCTGCCCTTCTCACCCTACGCCCACCATCGCAGGCCGCGGTCACAAACTGCACTATAATTTTGTCGTCTGACAGAAAGTTTAAGAATTCATTAAACATTACCACTTTTTCAAGACGGTATCACATGTAATATACCAACTTTTCATTTTATTTCACTCAACCACCTGCCCCTCTCACCCTACACCCACCAATGCAGGCCGCGTCCAGAAACCGCACTCTAATTTTGTCGTGTGACAGAAAGTTTACGAATTCATTAACCATTAGCATTTTTTAACGACGATATCACATGTAATTTACCATTTCTCTCTCTATCTGCATTATCTGTCTCTCTGCTAATATCATTTTTTCACTTCATAAACAACTTCTCTCATTATATATAAAGGCTTCAAAATCACACAAATAATTACTCTTTATATTAAACATATTTTATACCTCATATTTCACATTTAAATTAAAAATAGTTTTAGAAATACAACACATTATGACAGCCAAAAATGAGTTTAGTTTCAGACTATGAGGAAAATCAATCAATGTTTGTGAGTAAACCATATTTTACGGTACATGACAAAACAAACAGTTACAGACTTACCTTTACCAATGCTTTGTACGATGTACAACAGTGACAGTCACAAAATAGATATTCGTTTCACGGAAGTCTCAATTATGCTGCTATCACTGCAACCAAAATTCACTGAAAAAAACATAGGTTTCACACGTTATAGTTAGCTGGACATTTCACTCGTACAAAACCATTGAAATTCACCCGTTATAGTTAGTTCAGCTAACTATAACTCGCGCGCCCGCAATGCACTGCTGATGACATCACATATTACATCACTCATGACATGGTCAGTGACATCACTCATGACATCACTGATGACATCTCAAATGACATCACTGATGACATCACTGATGACATCATCCAGTGAATGTGTGTCTTTCTGAAAAATAAATATTTTTTATACATGTATATCTAAAGGTCGATGGAAGAATAAATGGGTAAATAAGTGTCTAAATGGATGGATTTTTTTGTCAAATTGATTGTATAACTGACTTTTTTAAGTGTTTCCTAGTGAATACATATATTAACGAGTAATGTTTAAATATGTAAATATCTGTATCAGTGTCCCACTTTGTGTATAAGTGGCTGCATGGGTTGTGAGTAGCTACATGAGTGTGTATATGAGTTATTAGTTGGTTTTTTGAGTATCAGTATGAGTGTCTGTATGGTTCGGTGGGGGGATATTACTTAGCGCATAGATGCATGAATGACTGACTCACCGTTTGTATGTGTTTTGAAGACAGCATGTGTACTGGACTGTATGGGTGGATGAGTGTATGTATGGGTGTGTTAGTGAGTGAATGACTGTCTCAATAATATCTTTATGAGTAACTAACTACATATGTTATAAACTAGTATATGTGAGTATTGATGTATATAAGTGAGAATATGTGAGAGTGAGAGATTGGAAGAGTTCCTGTATAAAAATGTTTGTGTTTCTATAAGTGATTGTTTAAGAGAGTAAGTATGTGTAAGTTTCTGTAGAAGTAAGCGTAGTGGTGTGTGTATAGCTGTATATGCAATTAAATGGATATTTGATAGTTTATTTGCAAGTGTGAGTATGTGTGTGAGTAACTCTATGGATGAGTGTCGGTGTGTAACAGGATGTATAGGTGTATGAGTACATATGATGAGTGAGTACATGTATGAGTGACTACATAGAACTGTTGGTGAATGAGTGGATGTGTATGTAGATTTTGGAATTACTGAATAGGTTGTTGTAACTGGTATTGGTATCTCCATTGTTTTGAAAATGTTAGTTTATATTTTTGAATGTATGTATCAAAGGTTATATTATGCTGAGAGGAAGTCTGACACTCTTTCACAAGGATGATATCATCAGTGATGTCATCAGTGATGTCATTTGAGATGTCATCAGTGATGTCATGAGTGATGTCACTGACCATGTCATGAGTGATGTAATATGTGACGTCATCAGCAGTGCATTGCGGGCGCGCGAGTTATAGTTAGCTGAACCAACTATAACAGGGGAATTTCAATGGTTTTGTATGAGTGAAATGTCCAGCTAACTATAACATGTGTGAAAACTATGGTTTTTTCAGTTAATTTCTAAGGTTTTTTAAATGCTAATTCCTAACTATAACGTGATTGAAACCTATGGTTTTTTCAGTGAATTTCTAAGGTTTTTTAAATGCTAATTTCTAACTATAAAGTGGCTGAAACCTATGGTTTTTTCATTGAATTTCAAAGGTTTTGTAAATGATAATTCTTAAATGTATTAATTGTTATATTTCTTTTATACTGATTTACTACATTGTTTTAAACTATTTATTTTTAGATATTTTTTTTAAATTACATTACATTTTTTAATATAAATTGAAAAAAAAGTTTTACAAAATATTGAAATTTTAATATTTTTATTTTTTTATTTTATATTTTTTGTAATTTAAATATATTTGATATAGCAGGCAATGATATCCTATGGAAGGAAATTCAAGTTACTGGTAAGTACGGTTAAAATTACTTTTCAGGATCAGTACTGGGCATAAAGATGCAGCACTGAGGTCTCTCCTGATAACAGGTGAGTAAATCGGAATTTGTAATTCAGCTGATTTTAGAGGAATATTTTAAAGTTCCATAACTCCACACTTAGAAGAATTTCCAAGTGAAACCAGCCAATGTTAGCCTATGGAAGGAAATTCAAGTTACTGTAAGTACAGTTAGAATTACTTTTCAGGATCAGTAGTGGGCTGAAAGAGGCAGCACTGAGGTCTCTCCTGATAACAGGTGAGTACATTGGAATTCGTAGTTCGGCTGACTTTAGAGGAATATTTTAAAGTTCCAAAACTCCACACTTAGAAGAATTTCCAAGTGAAACCAGTCAATGTTAGCTTATGGAAGGAAATTCAAGTTACCGGTAAGTATGGTTAGAATTACTTTTGAGGATCAGTACTGGGCTCAAAGATGCAGCACTGAGGTCTCTCCTGATAACAGGTGAGTAAATTGGAATTCGTAGTTCTGCTGATTTTATAGGAATATTTTAAAGTTCCAAAACTCCACACTTAGGGGGTGATTTTGATGCGGGTTGGAAATGCTTCCCGACTGAATCGGGTTGGAAATGGTTTTCAACCCACTCGGATCGGGACAGTCCGACCGACGGAGTACAATGCATCCGGACGCTTCCCGATACGATTTGGTTGGACTCCCATTGACTTCAATGGGAGCATATGTTCCTAACCGCATCATAATTGGGCTCTGGGTCATTCTCGATCAATTTGGAAGGAGCAAATGCCATTAGGAGGCCTTCCTAACCACATCAGAATCAGGCCCTAGGTGGGAAAGCTTTCCAACCCACATCAGAATCAGGCCCGTAGAAGAATTTCCAAGTAAAACCACTCAATGTTACCCTATGGAAGGAAATTCACTTAGCAGGTAAGTAGTGTTATCATTACTTTTTCTAACTCAGTGATGGATGCTGGATCCAGGATTGGTGCATCTCCTGTAAACAGTTGAAAGAATGCATTTAAGTCATACAGGCGATTTTTAAGGAATATTTTTAGTTTGTGAAAATAGACACTTAGAAACTTTTCTAGTGAAAACCAGAAAGTGGATTCCTATGGAAGGAAATACAAGTCACTGGTAAGTACGGTTAGAATTACTTTTCTGGGTCAGTGCTGGGCTAAAAGATGCAGCACTGAGTTCTCTCTTGATAACAGGCGAGTAAATAGGAATTCATTGTTCGGATGATGTTAGGTGAATATTTTAAAGTTCCAAAACTCCACACTTAGAAGAATTTCCAAGTGAAACCAGTCAATGTTAGCCTATGGAAGGAAATTCAAGTTACTGGTAAGTATGGTTAGAATTACTTTTGAGGATCAGTACTGGGCTCAAAGATGCAGCACTGACGTCTCTCTTGATAACCGATGGGTAAATTGAATTCGTAGTACATCCAGTAAGTGCCACAGAGCTGCGTAGCAGAGAGATGTAAAAAGGGGCAAGGCATACACCACCTCTCTGCAACGCAGCGCAGTGGCGCTTCCTGGAAGCACCTAGTGGACTACTTGGCCCCATGTTCCCTCAGGTTTGAAGTTGAATTTTTTCCGCAACTTAAAACGCGCCACAGGGCGTGTTTGCACACATCACGTCAGGCCCCGTCCCCTCCCTTCACCACTGTGTAAACGCGCCCTGCCACTGTTCTAAGTTGAGAGATTAAGTCCTCTTCTATCCTAAGGATCCCTAGGGTCAAACTAGCCCAATAGGTACCTCCAGTAAGCACCACAGAGCTGCGTTGCAGAGAGGTGTGAAAAGGGGCGTGGCCTCTAAACACCTGTCTGCAACGCAGCTCCCTGGCCCATACTGGAGATACCTGTTGGGCTGCTCAGGGGGTCCCACAAGAACGCCCAAGGCCCCCCCAAAACGTGTTGCTTTTTTTTTAAATTACGGGATGCGCGTAGGATCCGTGCATCCCGCCTCGGAAAAAAAACTGTAGCGTGGGCTCCCGTGCTTCATTTCTAATTAGCCCTCGGGGGGCCAAGTCCCGGGGGCAATATATTATAGTAATGGGGGGCCCAGAGAACCTCCCCAGCCCCGGGGACCGCCACCCCCGGGGCTTTAAAAAACATGGGTGGGGGCTCAAAGGTCCCCCAATCCCCGGGCACGCCACCACTCCGTCTTGTCAGTATTAAGACGAAGATGGTTCGAGGCCATCCAAGAACAGATTTCGCCCAAACAGTGGCGAAAGCTAGAGAGGCTGGAGTCAGGGTGATCTCTTACGCTGATGATACACAGCTGATATTCTCTTTTAGAGATCACTCTGACTCCAGCCTCTCTAGCTTTCGCCACTGTTTGGGCGAAATCTGCTCTTGGATGGCCTCGAACCATCTTCGTCTTAATACTGACAAGACGGAGGTCTTGTTTTTCAATCAAAAAATGACAATACCCCCCTCACTTTGGTGGCCTACGGTACTCAACCCCCCCCCCAATTCCGGTGCATACCGCTCATAACTTGGGATTCCAGTTCGACGATACGCTCTCTTGTAGCACTCAAATTAATAAGGTCACTGCTGCCTGCTTTGGAAAATTAAAAATGATGAGAAAAATCTTTCCATTTCTGCCAATGGACGCACGCAGAACAGTTACCCAGGCCCTAATAACCTCCCATTTGGATTATGCCAACAGTCTTTATACGGGGGCCCCTTTGTACCAAATTGAGCGCCTTCAAGTAGTTCAAAATGCGGCAGCAAGACTGATTGGCAATATCCCTTTCCGACATCCGATTTCAATGTTTCGCAAAAAGCTTCATTGGCTTCCTATAGCCTGCCGCATTAAGTTTAAAATACTCACTCTTGCTTTCCGTGCTCTGAACGGAAGCGGACCAGAATATTTGAGAAAGAGATTGACACTATCTCACTCAGTGAGAGACCTTCGCTCTAACAGCCTACGTCTTATGGTTATGCCACGCTTCCGCCGCACTAGAATGGGTGGCAGAGCCTTCGCTGTCCTTGCTGCTAAACATTGGAACAGCCTTCCTTTAGACCTCAGATTTCCCCCATCCGAAGCACTGTTTCGTAGCCGCTTGAAAACATGGCTATTTTCATCGATGTAGATAGGTCCTCCTTTTTCTCTGCTGACATTTTTAGCGCCGGGACGCCCCCGACGGGGGTAGCTGTGCGCTCTATAAGATTCATAAATAATAATAATAATAATAATCCCGGGCTTTATGGTAATATATGCGGGGACTTACGGCCCCCGCGCAGCCCCGGGGACTGCCACCCCCGGGGCTTCTGTTTTAAAAAAAATTAAAAACCTGTGTGGGGGGCTCACACGCCCCGGGGACTGGCACCTCCCGGGGGCTCTAAATATTCAAATTGGGGGGTCTGTGATGGACCCCCCAGCCCCGGGGACCACCACCTACCCGTGGCTTTAGAAATGGTGGGAGGGGGGCTGCGCAGCTCCCTCCTGGAGCCTTGTCGTGGCCCTGGGGACCGCCACCCCCCAGGGATGGCTCCTGCAGTGTCCCTGGGTGCCCACCCCTGGGACACTGTAGTTTGCTATGGCAGGGCGGGAGCCTCGCGTCTTCTGCCCTGCCATAGCAAACTTGGTTTGAATTTTGAAAGAAGAGAGCAGGAATACCTGCTCTCTCTTTCAAAATTCAAACCATATGGATTCAAGGGGAGTTAATCCCCTGACTTAACACGCGCCACGGGGCGCATTTGCACAGTGGTGAAGGGAGGGGGCGGGGCCTGTGGCACATTTAAAGTTGAGGAATTAATACCTCTTAAATCCTGAGGGTCCCTGGGGGCAAACTAGCCCACCATGTACATTCAGTAAGCGCCACGGAGCTGCATTGCAGAGTATTGTAAAAAGGGGCGTGGCCTCTGAACACCTCTCCCCAACGCAGCTCTCTGGTGCATACTGGCAATAGACTTTTTGAATGCAATAGTTACAGTTTGTTGCAATAGGCTATTCAATTTCAAACACAATGCAACATTGAGCTCAATGGGAATTTCTGGTTAAATGCAATTAGTTACTTTGTAGATTACTTTTCTAACCACAGGACTGGATCCTAGATTCAGTCCCGGGACATGAGCTATAAACAGTTAAGTAAAAGCGTTTTGGTTACAGGAGTGATTTTTAACGTATACGATTGTATTTTAAAAGTTGGCACTTAGAAACTTTTTCAGTTGGAATTACCAATGTTATCCTATGGAAGGAAATTCAATTTGCAGGTAAAGTATGTTCACATTACTTTTGTAATCGAGTGCTGGACTCCTAGGTTCAGCACTGGGACCTCTATCTAAAGCAGGCACGTAATTACGTTTTATCGTTGGCACAATTTTTAGAGAATATTTGCAAATTTCAAAAATCGACACTTAGAAACTTTTTCAGCAAAAAGCAGGTAATGATATCCTATGGAAGGAAATGCAAGTTACTGGTAAGTACGGTTAGAATGACTTTTCAGGGTGAGTACTGGGCTCAAAGATGCAGCCCTGAGGTCTCTCCTGATAGCAGGTGAGTAAATCGGAATTTGTAGTTCGGCTGATTTTAGATTAATATTTAAAAGTTCCAAAACTCCACACTTAGAAGAATTTCCAAGTGAAACCAATCAATGTTAGCCTTTTGAAGAAAAGTGAGTTATCGGCTTTTAGGTAACTACTCGACTGGCAGAATTAAGGTTCTGGGCATATACTCAGGGGTCTCCCAGGGTCAGGTAGGTACAGTTGGAACACCCTCAGCGGCACAGGGGCAGCCGGGTGCAGAGGTTGTTAGGCCCAATGTTATCCAATGAGAGGCAAGGGGCTGCTGGCTAGCAGGCCACGCGGCTGTGGGAGCTGGGCTCCTGGTCACTTGTTCAGGGCAAATGGGGTAGTAGGATAGGATAATGGTTGCACTGCCTGGGGCATTCGGGCCGCTGGGTGCAGGGTGCATTTGAGCCGTCTGGCTCTCAATGTTATTCAATGGAGATCTTTAAAAGGGAACAAAGGCTGCAGGCTCGGGGAGGGTGGATCTTCTGGAGCGATGGTAAGTTGGGATCTTAGAGGGTAGGTAGGCACCCTGGAGTTTGGCACAGGAGGTCGGGGGCGCCGGGTGCAGGGGTGTCTTTGCACGTCGGGAAATCTTACCCTCTGCTGGTCGCGGTTGGAGGGGTCCCTGGTTCTGAGTCTGCTGGCGTTGTCTGGGTGGTCAAGGAGGGACCTTGGGCACTGGATTCCAGGTCAGAATCACCAGGGGGACGTCTTTAGGGTCTTTGTCCACTCAGGCACAGGCCGGGGTCGGCGGGTGCAGAGTGGGCTGGATTCGCGGTTCCTGGCTTGCACCAGGGTTGTTGCTGTTTGAGCAGAGCCACTGCTCATGGGAGTCTCAGTCTCTAAGAGGGTCAAGGCAGGCAGGTCCTGCAGGGTTCTTGAGGTTGCTGTCTGCAGGTGACACCGGGATTAGCAGGAGATTGTTCAATGATCTACATGCCTGTAGGGCTGGGGCCAAGCCAGTTTGTGTCGTCCTCTTGTTAGCAGCTGTACCACAGGTCTTCTTCTTCTTGGTCTTCTTTCTTGTTTCGAAATCGGAATCTGAGGAAGGACAGTTATGGGTGCCCCTAAATACTAAATTTAGGGGCGTTACATGTAGGGCAAGGACAGGGACAATTAGGTCCCTGTCCTGGGGTGAGTATACCCCCTATCCTGCTCCTCTCCTGTGGGAGGGGGGCAGAAGCCTCTCTCTGATTGGGCAGTGCTCCCATCCTCAAGATGACCGGGGCCTGGAGTTGTGCTTCACCTCGCCTCGCCCACTTGAGGGGTGGAGTTGGCACAGGTTAGCACACCTCCTTTCTCACGTAGGGTTTCCCGCCAGTCTTCCCGCCAGAGTGGGGGTCAGAACCGGTGGGGGCCAGTTGCTAAGTACAGCAAGTGGTCTGGAGAAGCTCACAAAGACGGTATGCCTTTGCAGCTTCCCCCTGCCCGTCCTGGGGGAGGAGACCTAGCACCTCTCCCAGGATGTGCATTGTTGAAGGCCTAGGAGAGTGGGGGCTCTCCACCCAAGGGTCCAGCAACATGTTTGCTGTGTGGCAGCCTAGGCAGCCTCTCAGACAAGACGTGGATTGTAGGTTAGGTTTAAGGGGGCATCTCTAAGATGCCCTCTGTAGTGCATTTTACATTAAATCCCACAGTGGCATCAGTGTGGGTTTAATGTGCTGAGAAGTTTGATATCAATCTTGTCAGTCTTGTCAGTCTTCTGTGTAGAAATTATGGTGCTATGGAGTTCGTAATGACAACCTCCCAGCATCATATACTCTTAATGGCATCACTGTACTTACAGTGCCCAGGAATGGCCCTGGGTACCGTAGGGGCACGGGGGTCATGCACCTGTGCCCACATCACTGGCATATAGCACCCAGCTAGAGGGGTGACTGATGTATTCCAGGGCAGTGGGTGTGTGGGCATGGCACACAGGGACATGTGGCATGTTTTCTCTTTATTTAGTTCAGCACCATGGAGAGCCATGGGAGGATTATCCACTTATGTAGACCTAAACCTCCCGGGCAGTTGGTCAATCCCAGACTGGAACTCCCATGCCATACAAGCAGTACGGTTCATCGGGAAGGGCCTAAGATTCACTATTTTTAATATGTATGTGTGTAAATGTAAATGTATAGGCATTTATATAGCGCACTACTTACCCGTAGGGTCCCAAGGCGCTTCAACCGCTGCGAAACCCTTCCTGGCTTCCCTGAGAGATGGTCCCTTAATGGGTATCTCCAGGGTGAGACCAGGCATCCCCGGCGGTCTGGTGGGGCCGTTAGTGAAGATGAGGCAAGCTAATGCCCAGAGTTGCCGAGTGTGATCGCTGATCAGAGTGGGCACCGAGGCGAGAGAATTATCGAGTCCGCTGACCCTGGTCCAGAAACCTGCCGCGCCGGGAATCGAACCCTGGTCCCGGGCCGTCCTCTGCTCTCGGGTCTGCCGCCTCTAACCAGTGAGCCACACTACTTCACTTCATCAATATCTATAACAATGGGGCAGGGGGTGACCATACCTCATTTGTGGGAGAATTGGAAGATAGACTGGGTCAGGAAATTACAGCTCAGAAAAAGGGGCAGGCACCTGCTCTGTTGGTTATGGGAGACTTTAATTGTCACCTATGCCCGGCCCAGGTCCCAACAGATGTTGAATGGTCCCATTGCCCAGTAGAGAATGGACCGCATTTCTCCCACACGCCGGCTGGGTCAGCTTTTAGTCAGCTCAGGCTTAACTACGATCTAGTGCACACTATCAATATGATGGGTGTGCAGAGGGATGGCACCCTCCCTCCTACATTTAAGGGTAGAGGATGCTCATCCATTATTGACTATATCTTGGTCTCTAGACTGCTAGTAAAAAGAGTCACTAATGTAGGGATTGAATGGAACAGTTTTAGTGATCACAACCCCCTTGTCTTGGGGCTGTGGTACCAGGCGGGTCCAAAAGGTAGATACCAAAGAATAATCATGGAAAAGGTAACAGACCAGGGTAGGAGACTAAGGTGGTCCAAAATAGATGGGGAAACCTTCTATAAATCCCTGATGGATTCCGGTAAATCCGCCATTAATGATTGTTTAGATATGACCGTTCAAGGTTCAAGGTTACTTGAAGCATTTGACCAGATCGCTGATCTTATAGATGGCTTATTAAAAACCAGTATGCCCACAAGGATCTCCTGTAACCCACAATGGTTTGACAGAGACTGCTCAAAGGCCTTGAGGGCGCTCAAAAGCAGTCTTAAGAATAAACCAAGGGACCCCCAAGAAATCGGGGTGTGCAGGAATAAATATAAGAGGGAGATTAAGAGAAGGAAACTAGCCCTACAGGGAGAAGCGTGGGCAGACCTTAGAGAAGCGGGGGAAAAAAGGGACATGTCCAGGTTCTGGAAAATTATTAACACACCTACTTTCCAGGAAAATAGCACTCCGGAGATAGGAGCCAATATTCTCCCAGAACAGTGGGTTTCCCATTACAAGGGTTTGTATAATTACGAGCCAGGAAGCGGCGAAGAGCATCCCGAGATCTCACTCCAGGGCCCTGTAGTATCAGAGTTTACCATCAAGGAGATCACGGCAGGAATAGAGGGATTGACAAAAAACAAAGCCCCTGGCCCTGATGGAATCCCCCTGACTTGTTTCTGAGCTGTGTAGAACTCTGGGCCCCTATAATGACCAGGGTCATAAATACTGCCATCACGTGTGGCCTGCCACCTTCTTGGTCTACGGCCATAATCGTCCCTATTTTTAAGAAGGGCAATAGGGATGACCCGAGATGTTATCGCCCTATTTCCCTGATCGATGTATCGGCCAAACTCCTGGGAAGGGCGATCCTTAACAGATTGTCCGAGTGGACCGAAGAAAATAACATCTTCTCGGACACTCAATATGGATTCAGGATGGGGAGGACCACCAGTGACCAATGCCTAAACCTCTATATGCTGACAGCCAAGTATACCATGGCCAGCAATGAAGCCATCTATATGGGGTTCATGGACCTGGCAGCAGCATTTGATCATGTTAAACTTTGGGTCATGATGTCCCTTATGGGGATAGAGGGTGGCCTAATTAACATCTTAAGGGAACTTCACAGCGACACCTCTGCTAGGGTTCGTTTTAATAGGGAGGGTGGGCTGACCGACTCATTTTCCTGTAAGAGTGGGGTTCGGCAAGGTTGTATTCTTGCCCCTTTTTTATTTACCCTTTACATAAATAATTTGGAGCAGTTTTTGTTAAAATTAAAAATAGATTACCCAAGGGTGGGGACGCGCCATATTCCAGTTCTGCTTTATGCAGATGACGCGGTCCTACTCGCACGGACGCCCAGGAGCTCACAGATCTTGATTGACGGTTTTGTAAAATTTATGGGCTCCTTAGACCTTTTTGTTAATTTGGGCAAATCATATGTGCTGTTGGCGGGTAAAAAACCTTGCACCAAATTTACGTACGCGATAGGGAATCACAAAATTGAAGTGGTCAAAACATTTCCCTATTTAGGGGTACTTTTTGATGGGGCTTTACAATTTAAATCACTAGTGGAGGAGCGCTGTAGCAAAATGATCGCTACTAATGGGGCAATAGCAAGCTACGGTAGGAGGGTAGGCAGATGGAGCCCTGAACAGGTGATGAACCTGTATAGCTCCATAGGCTGCTCCAAAGTGATCTATGGGGCAGAGGTATGGGGCTATGTTAATACTGTAAAAATCCAGCGGGAGGAAAATAAGTACTTAAAAACCATCCTGAGGGTACCACCAAGCACCGCAAGCTTTATAGCACACAGGGAATTAGGGAGGCCTTACCTAGAAGATCTGGTAAAACTTAGGCGAATAGTGGCCTGGTTAAAAATTTGGGTTAACCCTGACGCATCTCTAAGCAGAGAAATTTTAAATGATTGCCTGGAAAGGGACATCTGTATGAGAATACCTTGGCTCAATTATGTAAAGAGTAATTTAGATGCCCTCGGCCTTAGGAACCTCTTTACTAACACTGCAGCAATTACAGCCCAGCATAAGATGTTAGTTAAAAAAGCTTTTCTGGAGCAAAAAGCACTACAGAGAGCCGAGGTTGAAGGGCTCAAAACTACAGTGAGGGCTCATAATCTGGTCAAGAGTGTCGAGGGCATGGAGCCATATTTGTACCTCATGCACAATGCGCAGGATAGATTTTTGATGTGCCGCCTTAGATTAAATTTACTGCCCTATATACTGGCATCACCAGCAGGGTTCTCAACAACAATTGAACAGAAGGGATCCTGCGGCTGCGACAATAGGTCTCCGCAGGATTCCCTTCACTTTGTTCTTTTATGCCCTTTCTTCACCATGCCTAGGCGCAGATTTCTTGTGAAAATTTTAAAACAAGCCAATCTGGAACATGCTAACGAGGCCCTAATATACTTACAGAAAGCATCGGACCCGTTAACCTTGTGCTGTATGATGAATTTTATTAAAGTGGCGGTTCGTTTAAGGTTAACCAGAGGTGAAGAATGACGCTCAAATGTTTTTACTAATGTTTTAAAGTGTCATAATTCTTTCTTCCCTTTTTTTATATGTAAATGATAAGTATTGTACTGGGATCTTGAAAATGATTTAATGATTTTTTACTTATGTACAATGTATGTGCTTTTATGGTGATTTTTAATCATCGAATAAAGATTCCTTGAATTGAATTGAATAGTTCAGCACCAGAACACTCAGTCTGCAAAGGCATTGTGAGGGTGTCAGGGTGCAGGGCCCCTAAGGGTGGCACAATAAGTTCTGCAGCCATTAGGGGTCTGGTCACAATGCCCTGGGTACCTAGGGTACAATTTACCAGGGGCTGACTTGTGGCCAGAGATGCCAATTGGTTTTCAGCTTCAATACAGTTTTAGGGAAGGCACAAAGGCCCTGGGCATCTGATTGGCAGGAGCCCAGGGCACACTCAGTCAAAGCACATCAGCAATTCAGCAAAAAGTGGGGGCTTACCATGTAAGAAAGATGGCACTTTCTCACAGATGGGGGCTGAGGTGACGTGTGCAAACACCTCCTGTGGCGGGTTTTAAGATGGGGAAATAATTCCCCATCAATCCTGAGGGACCCTGGGGGCCAACTAGTCCACCAGGTGCTTCCAGTAAGCTCCACTGCGCTGTGTTTCAGAGAGGTGGCCCAGGACGTGCCCCTTTTTACACCTCTCTGCAACACAGCTCTGTGGTGCTTACGGGAGGTACCTAGTGAGCAACTTGGACCCTAGGGACAATCAGGATTTGAGGGGACTTTATCTACCAAATTAAAACAGACACAGTGCGCGTTTACACAGTGGTGAAGGGAGGGGATGGGGCCTGAGGCGACGTGTGCAAACACGCCCTGAGGCGGGTTTTAAGATGGGGAAATAATTCCCCTTTAATCCTGAGGGATCCTGGGGGCCAACTAGTCTACCAGGTGCTTCCAGTAAGCGCCACAGAGCTGCATTGCACAGAGGTGGTCCAGGCTGTGCCCTTTTTTACACATCTCTGTAATGCAGCTCTGTGACGCTAACTGGAGATACCTGACCCAAGCGACACTCAGGATTCAAGGGGACTTTATCCCCCAAATTAAAACGGCCACAAGGCGTGTTTGCACACATCAGCTCAGCCCCCCTCCCTTCACCAGTGTGCAAACGCGCCCTGTGGCGCGTTTTAAGAGGTAGTTTTAATCCCCCTGCCCTATAGAGGAGGTCATTCTAATCACAGGGGTACCCCTAGTGTATGTAGGTGTTTTAACAGTATTCTAAGTGTATTTTAGCATAGCACTGGCTCAAGGACTGGATAGTTAGTGTCAGTTACCACCAGTACCCTCCTGAAATAATTGTAAAAACTGCACCAGAACCCAAACACTTATACATTCACCCAGGCACTCTCCTTGCAGTACTCTAATCATTGAGTCACTACCCAAGTACTCATGCACTGAGCCAGGCCTTAGCACATGGACTGCTTCAAACACCTATCCACTATGCATGCAGTCCTCTAACCACCTACACACTTGTCTTTCACACCTTGGATTCCGCAGTCAGTACCCATACACACCAACAAACACCCTGTCACTCCCCTTCCACTCCTCCAGTGAGCCATTCAGCACCATGTACTAATCTACTCACTGCACCAAAACCCAAACAATTATAAATTCACCCAGGCATTCTCCTTGCAGTACTCTAATCATTCAGTCAGTTCCCAAGTACTCATGCAGAGAGCCAGGCCTTAGCACATGGACTACTTCAAACCCCTATCCACCATGCATGCAGTCCTTTAAACACAAAAAACCTATTGTCTTTCACACCTTTAATTCCTGAGTCAGTATCCATACACTTCCAGCAAACACCCTGTCACTCCCCTTGCACTCCCCTAGTGACCCATTCAGCACCATGTACTAATCCATTCACTGCGCCAAAACCCAAACACTTATAAATTCACCCAGGCATTCTCCTTGCAGTACTCTAATAATTCAGTCAATACACAAGTACTCATCCAGTGACCCAGGCCTTAGCACATGGACTGCTTCAAACCCCTATCCACTATGCATGCAGTCTTCTAACTACCTACACACTTGTATTTCCCACTTTCAATACTCCAGTCAGTATCCGTACACTTCCAGAAAACACCCTGTCACTCCCCTTGCACTCCTGTAGTGACCCATTCAGCACCGTGTACTAATCCATTCACTGCGCCAAACCCAACCACTTATACATTCACCCAGACACTCTCCTTGCAGTACTCTAATCATTCAGTCAGTACCCAAGTACTCATGCACTGAGCCAGGCCTTAGCACATGGACTACTTCAAATGCCTATCCACTATGCATGCAGTTCTCTAACCACCTACACACTTGTCTTTCACACCTTCAATACCCCAGTCAGTATACATACACTTCCAGCAAACAACCTGTCACTCCCATTGCACTCCTCTAGTGACCCATTCATCACCATGTACTAATCCATTCACTGTGCCAAAACCCAACCACTTATAAATTCCCCCAGGCACTCTCCTTCCAGTACACTAATCATTCAGTCAGTACCCAAGTACTTATGTAGTGAGCCAGGCCTTAGCACATGGACTGCTTCAAACGCATATCCACTATGCATGCAGTCCTCTAACCACCTACACACTTGTCTTTCACACTTTCAATTCCCCAGTCAGTATCCATACACTTCCCGGAAACACCCTGTCATGCCCGTTGCACTCCTTTAGTGACCCATTCAGCACCACGTACTAATCCATTCATTGCACAAAAACTCAAACAATTATAAATTCACCCAGGCACTCTCCTTGCAGTACTCTAATCATTCAGTCAGTATCCAAGTACTCATGCAGAGAGCCAGGCCTTAGCACATGGACTTCTTCAAAGCCCTTTCCACTATGAATGCACTCCTCTAACTACCTACACACGTGTCTTTCACACCTTCAATTCCCCTGACAGTATACATACACTCCAGCAAATGCTGTGTCACTCCCCTTGCACTCCTCCAGTGACCCATTCAGCACCATGTACTAATCCATTCACTGCACCAAAAGCCAGCAACTTATAAATTCACCCAGGCACTCTCCTTGCAGTACTCTAATTATTCAGTCAGTACCCAAGTACTCATGCACTGAGCCAGGTCTTAGCACATGGACTGCTTCAAACGTCTATCCGCAATGCATGATGTCCTCTAACCACCTACACACTAGTCTTTCACACCTTCAATTCTCCCGTCAGTATCCGTACACTTCCAGGAAACACCCTGCCACTCCTCTTGCACTCCTCTAGTGACCCATTCAGCACCATGTACTAATCTATTCACTGCACTAAAAGACACTTATAAATTCACCCAGACACTCTCCTTGCAGTACTCTAATCATTCAGTCGGTACCCAAGTGCTCAGGCACTGAGCCAGGCCTTAGCACATGGACTGCTTCAAACACCTATCCACTATGCATGCAGGCTCCTAACTAACCAACACACTTATAGTTCTGCACTTATACATTCAACAACAAAAAACAATATTTCAGTTTCAATATTTAAAAAAACATTTTTATTTTAATTTATATTAAAAAATATATAATGTAATTTAAAAACTAAAATATGTAAAAATAAAGTTAAAAAAACAATATATATAACTATTATTACATAAAAAAATTATCTTTTAAAAAACCTTCGAAATTCACTGAAAAATCCATAGGTTTCAGGCTTGGTATAGTTAGGAATTAGCGTTTAAAAAACCTTAGAAATTCACTGAAAACACCATAGGTTTCAGGGCTGTTATAGTTAGCTGGACATTTCACTCGTACAAAAACCATTGAAATTCCTCCGGTATAGTTCGTTCTGCCAACTATAGCTCGCGCGCCCGCAATCCACTGCTGATGATGTCACATATTACATCATTCATGACATCGTCAGTGACATCTCAAATGACATCACTGATGACATCATCCATGTGACAATCAGATACACCTCTTCATACACTAGTATAACCTTTCATCACTCACTGTAAAATACAGATTACCATATTTGAATCCAATACAGGTTTCTAAAATCCCACTCAGTGATTCCTAGATCTACACACACATCTAATCACTTACCTATAGATTCACTCAAAATTTGCTGTCAATGCTCCAAAGAACACTATCAAATTTACTTATACAGCTATATCGACATTACACACCAGCACACATCCTATTCACCTATGCAGTCATCCTACTCACTTATGCAAATGATGGATCATACCTACATTTGCTCACCAACACACTTAGACAAACACCACTTAATTTATTCATATAGATAGTAACTCATACTTAGTGTGTTATAAAATCTCTATTACAAGTCTACAGTTATCCATACAGTCACACATACAATCACTGAGTCTTATGTATAATTATTTATATACAACTGTCATATACACTGCCTTTTATTTTTCTAGTTTGTTGGACATGTACCATTGAGAGATATATTTGCTCATCACCACACCCATAAAGATATTCACTCACCCAAACAACTGTTATAACATGTCTTAATCTCATATACCTACTGAATCTACTATTCACACATCTTTGGGCAGTCACACACCCCCATCGAACCACACACACATTCACTCTCCCATACAAATACTCAGTTAACTAATCAATAACTAATGTAGACTTTCACATAGCTAGTAACCAACTGGTGCAGCAGTTTACACAACAACTGGCAAAGTGATACAGATATTCACACAGTTTAGTCACTATCCAATATATTTAGTGAGACACTATAAATTAGTCAAGTAAACAGTCAATCACACTGCTACTAAATCCTCCATCCGGATATTTATATTTATATGTATATATCCACTCATTCTTCAATGCAGATTGCTATATATAGAATACATATTTAGGTAACGAACCAAACCACATTCACTGGATGATGTCATCAGTGATGTCATTTGAGATGTCATCAGTGACGTCATCAATGATGTCACTGACCATATCATGAATGATGTAATATCTGAAATCATCAGCAGTGGATCGCGGGCGCGTGAGTTATAGTTAGCAGAACTAACTATAACAGAGGAATTTCAATGGTTTTGTATGAGTGAAATGTCCAGCTAACTAGCCCTGAAACCTATGTTTTTTCATTGAATGACCATTTTGTTAAATATCAATATACCCTAGTGGAAAAGGGAATTCTCCAAGTAGCATTCTATAGCATTATAAATTGGACCTCAGTGTTATTTTCATTCTACATCCTTTTTGTAATACATACACCCTTATTTGTACTACAGGAATTACATAAATGCCGTTTTTCCCCTTCTCCCTTTCTTTGTTTTGTTTTCCCTCTGCCTCCATATCTACTGTGTTAGCTTTGATATTTTGGTCTGACATTGGTGGGTGAGGGAAGTTGGGACCTATCTTCATATCTTGCGGAAACAACAGGTGAGAATTACACATTAGATATCTGGAGCAGTGAAGACTTTTTAAAAGTGTTGAGAATAGTGGTGAATTTTAATGCTCTTATTGGCAAGTAGTTTCTCAAGGGGATCATTGTAGGTGGTCGAAGAGGACTCAAAGAGGACAGGGGACAAGATGGAAATTTGGGCCACCCCTCAGATGATAGGGATCATCTGGAACATAGAGATGGCCATCTAATCATACTGGTACCACCTGAGTATAGGTACAGAGCATGGTCTACAGGCCTAATTTTGTTCGGGTGTCCAAAGATAAGATTCAGCCGGCCATTAAAGGGATACAGAAGTGAGCATGTGAACCTACTCTACTGAACAATATAAGCTACAATGAATAAATACTGATATTTTTGTAAACAGTTAATAATCTACGGTGGATCTTTTATAAAGATATTCTTCCAATAATATCAATTAAGAGCCATATTTAGAGCTTTGGAGGATGTAGGAGGATGTCCCATCCACCATTTTACAAGTTCATTATAATATATAGCACGTATAATACAGCAGATAGGATATGCATCTTGTTTTGATGGAGCATTGGTCAGCCAAACTATAAATCAAGCCCTAAATCATATGCAAAATGCATACCTTGAAAATCTGTACTACAGTATGTGGTCTGACTGACTTTGTCAATTTCCTCATTCCAAATAGTGCTTTGAATAACTAAAGAGTTAAGAAAAAAGGCTGAGGTTTTGTATCACATATAAGGCTTTCTCTTGAAAAACGTAATGACTTGCCTTCTTCTTTACTTACTATTTAATATATTTAATATATATGCTCAATTTGCCAATAGGCATACTTGTCCTGTTCTCGTTCAGCTGCATGAGTAGGTAAATTAGAAATTGCTTCTCCATATCAGTCTAACTGTAAAAAAAGGTCAGGGACAACCAATATTTGCCCGGCGGTATCGCCTCTTTAACCCACAAAATATTAATCAATGAAGAGGCAGGCGCTGGAGACTGGAAGGCAGGAAACAAGGTTTATTCTCTCCGGAGGAGAACACATCAGTTCGGACAGCCAGTATCGTCACGAGGTGCTCTAACCGCATCTCTGAGGCCTGGCCTCTTATACACAGGTTTATGAATTTTATTGCAGGTAACACATTCTTGCAATGCTTTGAAGTATGAAAGGACATCCTCGGAATCTCCCCTTCAGGCCCGTTCCCACACACATTTACAGTTGAAGTCCCCACCCCGGTCACAACAGGTGATGATTATCGCGCAGCTGGACATTCCGCCGATTCACGGAATGGGGGGGTTGATCGGATCTCATAGGGTGGGGGCTTTGATCAACTCGAGGGTCCTTTAATGGGGGAAGCTTCCTACTGTACGGGGGGGGCAATAAACAGTATCCGCAGAGCCAGGTGGCGGCCTGGGAACGAGGAAGACAAACGGGTACACAGGAAAAGGGGGGTTTGTATCAAAGGGCCTGGGACCATGAAAGGAATGAAGGGAGGTGTCGCGCTGGGAACAGGATGGGATTCCGGGGCAGAGCTGCGCTGAAGAGGGGTTTACGACCCAAGGCATGTGAGAGCGGGGGGGTTGTCAGCGTGTGGGGGGGATGTGAGGGCGAAGGGCTGTGCTGGGGGCCAGTGGCGTGCAGGGGGTGGTTCTGATCGAGGCACCTAAAATGGCGGGTGCGTATGACAAAAAGTGTGGCATCAGGGGAAAAGGCAAGATGGCGCAGATAATGTTTACCAAACCGTACTAATTTTCCACAGTCCTCCCTTTAACATTCCCAAGACATCTTGCTGGCCTATTTCCTATCCATGTCTACTGTGGCGGTCATAAGTAAAGAAGTAGGAACCCAGGTGAAGGAGCTATAAACATTACATTTAAAATCTTTCATCTTAGGAGGCGGGCCTATCGATAAGCTCGTTTGCAGGAAAGTCATAGTAATGCAATATCGGACAAAAACGATTCTGTAGTGAGAGCGTTGGGTACATTTCATAGATGCTTATAGTCATTCGGAATATGAACTGATAGGTTATTACATATGTAAGTTCTTTTCGTATTCGGTTGGAGCATAATCAATACAATGGTGGCTGGGAGAGAAATGAGACGTAGTAAAAACGATAATCAGGGGTGTCATTGTTCGAAGGGGAAGTCTTATTGTCATGGACCATTATTAGCGAGTTCTCAGCATTCTTTGTCGTCTTCTGTTGGCACTGTGGAGCACCGGCGGTGGAGCTATGCGTGCAGCTCTATTCTAGGTCCCGCGTTGCAGGGCATGACCTTTTCCTCGCTTTCCTGGTCAAAAAGGTCCTTTTCGCCCTGTGTCCTTTCGAGTCGATTGTCAAAGAGTTCAGGTGGAAGAAGGGGGTGTGTGAGTAGTCCTTAGGGTAGGTCGGAGGAAAAGGGGATGGAGCAGGGCCAGATCGGGAACAGACCAGGGGGCCGGAAAATTTTTGGTAGGCGGGCCCATGACCGAGTTCAGAGAGCGGGGACCTTTCGGCACATGTCGATCATCGAGCAGGGGCATCAGGTCGGCCCTTTCGGAAACAGTGCCTCGTCCTGCGACTCCTTACTGTTGCGGTCTCGCCTTGGCCAATGTCGCAGATGTTCCACGATCTGCAGTCAGGCCGCGTGCTCCCACATCCGGTCTCTCTCTCCTCCGACAGTGGTACCCTTAAATGAGTTTGAAAAGACAGTCTTTAGAGAATTGGCAGAGGAAGGTAATCACATAAGTCTATTTCTCTCCCAGCTCCAAGCAACTGAGAAACATCCGTTACATTGGGGTTTACAACCAACATATAAATAATTGATGATGGGCTTGCCGGATTTCCTATAACTTTCCTTCGTAACTATTTCTTTGGTGTTTGTTGGTATTACATTCATTGTCGTGGTACGAGATCTGGTACCTATTCATTGCATTTTGTTTATTACAGTCACGTCAGTTCTTCTGGCAGAGACCCACTTTCCTAGTACGAGCCTTACGAAGCTATACCGTTCTCCAGGGCTTTGTATTTTACGAAAAAGTGCAACGTGCTATCACCATGGTCTGATAGGTATCTTTCTGAGGAGCGAACATAGGCTAAACAATTTTCCATTCTATCAATGCATCCTACCTTTCAGCTAAACATTTTACTTTTAACAGGGTTTATTGCAACAATTTCTTCATTTCGGTCTAATCTTAACTTTGCAAACATCATTCTAATTTCTACATAGTCTCTTACAACCTAACTACTTCATTAAAAACCGGGGGGGTTTGCGATAACTATCCGACTCATTCCTTGGGGTGACCGGGGTCTTATGGAAAACAACTAGGAACATAGCAAACTGGGGTGAGGGACTATCGTCTTGCTTTGTGTCATGAGGGCGTTATCTAGCAGAAGGCCACAGTTCATTTGGTAAGCGTTCAGTGACATTTCTCGAATTCTAAACTCTGTAGCTTGCTCATCCACAAATCATTTCTAGGAACAACGGCTGGCCTGTGTTAGTTGTAAGTCGACCCCTCTCTTACAACCGGGGGTGAGGGACATTTTTTTTTTTTAAACTCTCGTCCGGGGCAGCTGATACAAAACTGGGGGCGTTCTGGGAAGATGGGGATGTTTCGATCACTTTTACTGTTTGGGTATTGAGACGATTCGGGACGGGGAAGGTCGCGTTATCTGAGGCATTTTTTTTATCATAGAAGCCACTGACATGTAGTTCCCTTATTACGGGTCAGATTAGGGAACCTCAGTCGTCTTACCTGTCCTTTCCTTTTTGGCCAATTCTAGGTTTCATCAATATTTAGCAGAAAGGAGAGGTAGTGACACGGCATCAAGGCGATTTTTTAAGACAAATTTGTGCAAATACTTGCGGTATTTGGAGCCAATTGGGTGGTGCACCAGGGGTGGCGGTTTGCCAATTAGGTGCTAGTCGTTCAGAAGAGTGAGAGTGTGGAGGAGAGAGAGAGAGAGAGAGAGAGAGAGAGAGAGAGAGAGAGAGAAAGAGAGAGAGAGAGATGTGCAACAATAGGCTAAATAGTACACGTGCGACATGGGGAGTGGCCGTGTATTAAGATAGGCTATTCAGCGCATTACACAACATGAGACATTACGGGTCTGTGTTAGAATTTCGAAAGCATGCAGTTTGGGACGGACGAGCATTAGGCCGGGTACAAGGGACATGCATTGAGTAAAAGGCACCATTGTGTCGCACTTCTCGCACTCTCGGTCCTTTGACTAGTTAAGTCAACGCTTCAGTCGCATAAAAACATTTTCTCATAGTTTCAGACATACGTGACATGTGCCCATTCACGCAACACGGATTAGGGGTGATTGTGTTTCATCATATCATACAACTTATTGGCTCTTTCGTTACAAGAGTAGTTTGCGGGTGTCCTTAGGTGCCACCTTGCAGCGTTAGTCCGCTTCATGTATCAGACATGGCGAGGCTTCAGATATTCACCATACCTCAGTCGTGATTCCAATGTAACCTGTAGAGGGAGGAAAAGAGGGGAAGGGAGGGGGATAACATTCGAGCATATCAAATGCATGGGCACGAAAGTCCTTTACTTACCACATACTCGTCTTATCTCCTCGGGATAGAATCCCTGGGGTCTTGGTTTCTGAAGCCGGGGGGGGGGGCAGTGTGTCCTTATAGGCCGTGTGTAGGGAAACGTTAAAAATCAGAGGCGCTTAGTGCGAAGTGTCTAGTTTGTAGATGTCTCTAGCTATCGGGGTCCTTAAATCTTTTCCAACGCTGTGATGTTCTAAGGCATATCAGCTCTTCGGCCAACTCTGTTCCCTAGTACCTTGGAGTGCCATACCTTTATAACATTCTATCATTTACACCGCTTCACTTTACCCGTCCTCAGAAGTCGAGGTCCTTCTCCATGCGTTAGTTCCTGAGCCAGTCGCATATTTGGAGGCAGAGTATCGTGCCTTAGATTCGATCCTCCATCCGGGGCTGAGCAACCATCTTCTAATAACCTTAAAAAGAGAACAAAGCAGGGCGCACAGAAAAACTCTCCCGCTGATCCCACATTTTACAAAAGCATGCAATACCTGCTCATAGTTTGGAAAACCTTTATTTGCACAATCGTTCGGCATGTAGATATGAGAGTGCAATCGTATTTGGCCGGACACGGCGATGGCTGAAGCACGTATAGTAAGGAGGGGCTATTTTGCAGCATTAAAAACATTTAAAAGGGTTTATTTAGTCATTTGCAGGAAACTAAAAAGGTCTATTAATAGGTGAGGGATCAAGGGCATTCATTTCATAATTGGAAGCACAGTCAGACTAGTTGCAATCAAATTTCCTAAATGCATACCGTGGGCGTGTGTCACAAGCGAGGTTATGTATCAGTCACAATAATATCATAATAAATCGTACATTGAAACCAACATTTTTTTCATGGGATCCTTTTACATGTTCGTCGAGTGAACCCTCCCTCTTTTTCGTCAAGTGTACAAAGGATCATATACATATCTCAGAACATCAAGTCTTATTAGCAAAAAAACACCACGAGGTGTTCGTAAGTTCTTATTGACACCGGCGCCATTTTGGGCGGGGCCGGGTTAGTCCGGAAGTAGCATCAGGGACAAAATGTTTCCCACAACCGGCGGTTGGACCAGAGTCCCTTTCGGCAGTTCAAAAAAACTCGTGCTAACAGAAGGGGTGGCTATGTCGTGTTTATTTCGTTAGCGACCAAGGCAGTTGTTCCTCACCGGAAGCCTGCAGGGGCCGAGGGCTCCTGGGACTTTTTGTAGAATCTTCAAGGCTGTGGGGATGCTGTCGGAGGTGGGGGCTCGTGCCCCGGTGGGCAAGCGTCCGAGTTACATTGCTGGTCAAAGTTACTCTAGCGGCCTAGACCCGCCTTCCAGGGGGCCCAGACGCCATTTTGAGACCCCGCAGCAGCCGCCCTTCGTCGAGTCTGCAAGAGTGGAAGAGACTTTTTGGGGTGAAAAAATGGAACACCGTGCTGTAGGAGCAGGACATTCGGCTAGGGTGCAGCTGTGGCGCCCCCACCTGGGGGGGGCGAGGGAGACTCGTTCGCGCCGCCTCCCTCTCCCAGTGCACCCCACGCCGCCCCTTTTTACGGGCATACATGATGGCCACCCCACATCCCGTGCTCCACAAGTACACTTGAGGGCCATCGTATGTCTTGTGCTGCGCAAGTATGGTCGCCGCCATCCTATGTCCTGTGCTGCGGAAGTATGGCCGTCTGCGGTGCATGTCCTGTGCTGCGGAAGTATGGCCGCCGCGGTGCATGTCCTGTGCTGCGGAAATATGGCCGCCGCGGTTGGAGGATTTCGGCGCTGGGCCGGGGCTGGGAAACCTCCTATCCGGGGAGGTGGGAGAGGCTCAATCGCGTCGCCTCTCCCTCCCAGCCCACCCTGTACCAATTCTTCAGTGGAGGTATTTGTGATGGCCGGACCAGGAGATACGAGGGAGGGGGTCATCTGCATCCGCCCCCTCCCTACTCGTGGCCCCGGGGACGCCACCCCAGGAAGAAGAGGATGGGAAGGCCATTTCATGCCGGGCCCGTGGTGCCTCCTGGACATCCCACTGGCGATCTTTTCGATCGATGGCTGTCAGCTGGCCCCGCCCCACACGTGCTGTGTGTTTCACCTTCCGGATGGGCGTGACCGGTGACCTGCGGCATTTCGGGAACTTCCGGAGTGGGGGTAGGTATTTTTGTTTGGACAGGCATGTCTGGGTAATGGGGGGTTGTCTATGCAGGCCTGTAATTGCTCCTTTTTTTTTTTTTTTTTTTTTCAGAGTGGGGGGGGGCAACAGAGAGTAATCAGTCCCATTGCACTCGGAGTTTGAGTTCATTAATGGAATGTATACTAATCTGTCCGAGACTACTCTGTGTATTGTTTCTGTAGGTTATCCGAAAAGGGTGGTTTTTGTGTTCGGGAACAGTAGCGGTAGTACGGGGTTCGTCACCGGGTAACTTAGAGCTAGACTGGGTTTCCCTTCTTAGCGTTGTTCGATCTATGAGGACTCAAACATGTCGCTGAAATCGGTCTGGCGAAATCTGTGCCATCGGGCATAATCAAACGTGGTGGTTCTATCTGGCCTGTCCGTGTCAGTCTGATTCATCTTTGTCTCACGCCTTTTCCCTTTCTGCCGGCCTGTTATTTCTGTCGGCCCTCTGCTCTTACCCTTGTTCAGTAGAGTCGGGCATTGGGCTTTCCAGTGCCCGGAATATTTACAAAAAGCACATTGGTTTTGCCCTAAGTCTGGTCGTCCTGCGCGTAGTGTCGGGGGATTACTTTCGGGTCGTTGTGTCTTGTGGTTGTCCTGTCTATATATTCCTTTACACCGTTCCCTTCCTGCGTTTACTCCTTGGAACCGTGTTGCCGCTATCCCTTCCTTTTGCCTACCAGATGCTTGGAAGGTTGTCTGTCGCGTTTCTTTACCTACTCTGACTTCGTCTCTTTTATTTCGTTGCATTGCTTCTTTTCGCCACATACCGAGACTGTCGAGCATAATAGGCGTTGTCTTACTACTACAAAGGGCTATTTCTAACGTTTCTATTTTATCAAGATCGAAGGATCCTATCAGTGGCCACTGTTTCTCTTGATTTTCTTTGGTATACTTGTGCCACAGCTTACTATAGGCTATGGTAACTAATCCATACTTTGTGAACATGTCTTTATTAGGGGTGCCTTCCAGCGGAGCTAGATGGTCCACCTCTAATAAATGGTCCGGGCTGAACCAACTACCAATCAGTGGGGAGAAGACAGACATGACGGCTCACAACGAGGACAAAAAGTCAGCACTGCCTATCTTATCACTGCGTGCAAAGACTAGACAGAATATTTCTATTCTACGTTGTTTGCAGGCAGTGAATACCTCATGAACCAATATCAAACAGTCAATATTCGGTCAATCAAACAATCAGTGGGGAGAATAAGTAGGCCCGCAAAAGGTCTGCGTCCTCTACCCTTTCACTATCTGCAAAGAGGAACCTGTTCTTTCCTGTTTGCAGACAGAGAATCTCCAGAAAACAATCCGCGAACAGTAGTTCGGGGTCAAAAACAATTAATCAGTGTGGGAGAGGGAAATCTCCCGAGAGTTCAAACAATCAATCAGTGGGGGAGAAAGATAGGCACGATGGCTGCGTTACCTATCCTTCACTGTTTGCAAAGAGAGAGAGCCTGTTGTTTCTCCGTTTGCAGACAGTGAATCTCCAAACAAGTCAACAAAGAGTAATACTAGTATTTTCTGAACAATCAAACAATCATTTCGCAATTCGTCGTGTTTACACGACCTTACCCGGACCGTATGGACAGTTTCTTATCTTCCGAATCCAGCGCCCGATCGTCCTCTTTTCCTCGTATTCCTCGCGGCACTCCTGATGGTTCCCAGTCAGGACCGTAGATCACTCGAGAGAGGTCTGTTCGGAACCAGTGAAGTTCGGATGATCGGCTGCCAGACGAGGGTCTATTGGGCAGGAGCTCTCCCGATCGTTGCAGTTGTTCACTCTGTCGTCAGGACCTCTCCCACTGGATCCACGTGTCGCTGATGGGCCCCACGCTTGGGACGCCAATTGTAAAAAAAGGTCAGGGACAACCAATATTTGCCCGGCGGTATCGCCTCTTTAACCCACAAAATATTAATCAATGAAGAGGCAGGCGCTGGAGACTGGAAGGCAGGAAACAAGGTTTATTCTCTCCGGAGGAGAACACATCAGTTCGGACAGCCAGTATCGTCACGAGGTGCTCTAACCGCATCTCTGAGGCCTGGCCTCTTATGCACAGGTTTATGAATTTTATTGCAGGTAACACATTCTTGCAATGCTTTGAAGTATGAAAGGACATCCTCGGAATCTCCCCTTCAGGCCCGTTCCCACACACATTTACAGTTGAAGTCCCCACCCCGGTCACAACAGGTGATGATTATCGCGCAGCTGGACATTCCGCCGATTCACGGAATGGGGGGGTTGATCGGATCTCATAGGGTGGGGGCTTTGATCAACTCGAGGGTCCTTTAATGGGGGAAGCTTCCTACTGTACGGGGGGGGGCAATAAACAGTATCCGCAGAGCCAGGTGGCGGCCTGGGAACGAGGAAGACAAACGGGTACACAGGAAAAGGGGGGTTTGTATCAAAGGGCCTGGGACCATGAAAGGAATGAAGGGAGGTGTCGCGCTGGGAACAGGATGGGATTCCGGGGCAGAGCTGCGCTGAAGAGGGGTTTACGACCCAAGGCATGTGAGAGCGGGGGGGTTGTCAGCGTGCGGGGGGGATGTGAGGGCGAAGGGCTGTGCTGGGGGCCAGTGGCGTGCAGGGGGTGGGTCTGATCGAGGCACCTAAAATGGCGGGTGCGTATGACAAAAAGTGTGGCATCAGGGGAAAAGGCAAGATGGCGCAGATAATGTTTACCAAACCGTACTAATTTTCCACATAACAAGAGTCAGTTGTTTAGCACATATATTATGCCCTCATTGTAGCTAAACCTTTGTAGGCTACACCATTATTTTTGAGGAGTAATTACCATCTATACTGTGCTGCACACATTATTAGTCAAATGTGTTAATGTCAAAGACTGTGCACAATGTGTACAAACTTTAAAATCATTGTCATTCTGTTGGACCGTACAATTTTAGGATGGTCTTCCACCCAACATTATGCCTTCCTTCTTCATTTTCTGACCTCGCGTTTGCTGGTATTGGGACTCTGCACACTTTACCACTGATAACCAGTTCTAAACTGCTTGTGCTCTCTCTCCTAATCATGGTAATATTTGTTCATCCCAAACTGGCACATTTAATCTACTTATATAACCCTAGTAAAGTGATAATACATGTACCCAGGTCCTGGACATTAACTGCTACTAGTGGGCCAACACTACTGATTGTGCCACCCACTTAAGTAGCACTTTCACCATGTTTAAGGCCTGCCATTGCAGAGCCTGTGTGTGACGTTCACACCTCCATGTCGACCTGGCAAAATAAATTTTTGCCAGTTCCAAACCTTCCCATTTTATAAATATAACTCAACCCTAAGGAAGACCCTGGTCTGGACTGCTGGACTCCTGCTTTGCTGTGCGGATTGCTGCCTGCTGTCCTCTTGCCTGGGTGAGAAGGACTGAACCGTCATCTCTTGAACCCAGAAACCAGAGTGACTCCAAGGGCTGGCTGGCTGGCCTCCTGATCTGGTCTCAGGGACATAACAGGCTTCCAGCCCCTGCATCTTGACTCTGCCATCAATGAGTCCAACCTGCCAAGTGGTGCCATCCCAGTCCTGGACCCTTGGAAGTGGACTAAAGCTGAACTGATGCATCATCTCTGCTGAGTGATGCATCCTCGAGCAGAACTGGCGCATCTTCTCAGCTGAGCGCCACATCCCAGAGCAGAACTGAAGCATTACCGCTGCTGCATGGGTTGGACCCATCGCAAAAGACTTGCATCGCTGCCACCTCTCACATCTTGAGACCATACATCGCCTTTAAACTGCTACTGCACAACGCTTTTCCAGACATAAGCTCCACTCATCCTTCATCGACGGCTGCCAAATGACAATGCGTAAACTCCACATCGCAGCTTCACCACTCCTCGGAATCGACACCTCACCTCTGCTGCACCCCAGATCCTCACACCGGACTTCATATCCTAAGCCCCATCAACAGTATCCTCAATGTTAACGCAACAGGACCTCGAACTGCAGCCTTTCAACATCTCGGAACCGATGCATTGCATCTGCTGCACAATGCATCTTCAACACGGAGCCACACAGCTCTCAGCAACCAGGATTTATGGTACTTTGTTCAGCATACCTAACTGGGCCCCTGTAGCAAGCCCATGCACCATCACGGTCGACCTGAACTTGTGACGGTCTCGGTGCATCACAACCCGATATCCCAGTAGTGCTTTGCAGTCCTTGTTTTCACTATAAAATGTAAAAATCAATATCTTCAGTTCTGTTAATTGGATTTTTGTTGTTTTGATCTTGTTTCATTTCTTAAAGTCAGATCTATTGTTCTAACCTTGTTTGGGATCTATTTGCATGGTGTTTTCACTATTTTACTGTTTGAAGTGTTGCACAAATACTTTATACACAGCTTCTAAGTTAACTCTGACTGCTCTCTGCCAAGGAACCAGAGGGTGACCACAGTTTAAGTTAGGGTTTGCCTACCCTTTACCCAGAGTAGGATTGTGGTTGCTGATTCACCAGGCTTGCACCCCAGTCAACAAGCAACCCAATTTCTAATGCCTTCACTACTGGAGCAGGTAATCAATTGAACAATGAAACATTCTCTGTTTGTTTCAGATTCAGATTTCTTCCTGCGAGCCACCAAAGAAGCAGAATTTCATGATGATGAAAATCAAACTCTTCTTTCTTCTCCTCGTCCTTTGTGAGTATACATGAACTCTAAAACATATAATGAGTTACCACAGTAAAGAACACACTTTTTCATGATAAGAGTGTGTAAACTACTAAGAAAACAATTCGGGTATCAGAGAGGTAGAAAACAAGCACTGCTTTCTTTTAGACTATCATTTGTACAGATGTTGGACAGAAATTATTGGCATATGAAGGAGGAGATGTAAATAGTCCCTAGGGGCCATATTACACTAAGTGCCCCATATGTGCAGCAGATGTGCATGCCTGCTTTCTTTCCCCTAGGCAGTGTGGTATTACAGAAGGGAAGTCCCTTCTGTAATTCGGACTGTAATGCGCTAAATGTGTGCTGGTGTGATCTCGAGTGGGTGTTTCCTCATTTGCACGGGGGTGTAGTCCCATGCACATGAAAAAACACTTTGCCACAGTGCCTGTGCCATATTACGAATATGGACACATATTTAAATGAGCTGTCAGGCTGTGCAATAACAATGCACCACAAAGAGGTGGCACCTGCTAAGTACATCCTTCAGCACCTGCTCCTCGGAAGGTTGGAACAAAGGACCTATGGACATCTGCCTGTAGGTGGGTATAATGGTGGGCATAGTCCCTTGTGGCAGAGACGTCTTTGCACCTGCACATTGAAAGGATGGCCAGTGGCTTCAAAGCGTCAGCTGTGCTGGCAACAGCCTATTAATTGAGATTGGGTTCATCTGCTCAGTTGGTGCCTGATTTGCCCAGTTTAAGGTGTACAGTATTGCAGACCAGGGCAGTGTATTCTCTCTGTGATATGGGCTCGGTGGAACTGCAGTGATACTTTTTGCCAAGGAGGAGTAATTCTTTAGTCTATTTATAGCGAATGATACAGTATTAAATTTACTTGCAACTGTGTTGTTTTATTTTATTGCACATTTTGCCAGCAGATTCACACTCCCCCACCCCAAAAAGCAATGTGAGCATGCAGAATTGTTTCAGAAAAAGTAATATAGCCACAGTTGTCATAGTTGACTTTTTGCCCCAAACTAACTCTACATTTAATCAATTTGCAGCATTTCACCATCATTTGGTTTTACAGTAGTGGTCCGAGAACGATGAGTAATAATAGATACAGATGGTCCAAATGAGGATTATATGAAGCATTAGGTTGTTCTTCTGGAATTTCAAATGGATCAGCTGAATTAAAATTGCGATTTGCAAAACTAGCAATACTGGTGACTTTCATGGCAGTCAGATCGTTTACATTTCAATTATTTAATGTTGAGTGCCCAGTGCAAATTCTGTTTTCCACACCCAAAATTCATTGCATCTGAGAGTAGCAGTGGCCCTACCATGATCCCCTTCTGCAGCTGAAAAACATATGAAATATTTCTGAGCTGAGAACCGCAGTTTGGTTATCAATCAATCAATCAAGGATTTATAAAGCACCACAAATCACCCACGAGGGCCTCAAAGTGCTGGATTTTGCCACTGCTTTTTAAAAAAAGTTTTTTTAATGAAAACGAAAGGTAAGCAAGGAGATGGCACTCAAATAACGGGGGAACAAGGAGAGGGAAAGCAAGAAGGCACTAAAATATGGGAGAAACAGCAAGAATGAAAATGCGGAGGAAGCAAGTAGAAGGCACTCAAAAAACAGGAGAAAAAGCAAGGAAAAAAAGTGCAAACAAGGGAAGTATGGGGAGAAGGCACCCAAAAAACAGGGGGTGAGGGCATGAGAAAGCAGTAAAAACTAGGGAAAAGCAAGGAGAGACACTTAAAAAACACAGGAAAAGGCAAGGAGAAGCAGTAAATTAGGAAAAAGCAATGAGAAAGCAATGCAAGCAATAAAAAGGAAGGAAAAGCAAGGAGAATGCACTGAAAAAGACAGGGGGAAAGCTAGGAATAAGCAGTGGAAAGGAGAGAAAAAAATGGATATTTTACTCTAAAAAGTGGGGGAAAAGCAAGGAGAAGACAGGAGCAAGAGCAATGCAGCAGCTCGGGGAGAGCTTTCAAAAGACCCATTTCTTCAGTCAAGGACCCATTGTTTCTTCCTCTGATTTTGCTAAGCTGCACAATGCAATAATAATATAAAATAATAGATACAAATTGGTACAGGTCATAAGCATTGAATGTCAATTATATTTTAGGTACATCACAAGACAGAATTTGTAATGCTTAAAGTCTATGATTCTGAAAATGCATATCAATATCTGAATGTTATGGATACAGAGTAATATCGGATTTGTAATGGATAGACAGTACTTGGCCTTTCTAACTGCAAACCAAGTCACCATTACAATGGTTCACAACAATATCTGTCATAAAAGAAGATGGTATGACTTAGCCTAAAAATGGGAGATGAAAAGCAGACATGAACAGTTACCCCTACATAAACAATAAGTTGGGAAATATTGGGCAAATGTAAGAGAGGCAGACTTTATTTTTAATGAAGGCCCGCAAGTCTGATTTGCTACAATACAGAATTCTGAATGGATGGCTGGAAGCATCGATTTGCATAAATACGCTGATAATTAATATCCTTTAAATAACCACTCAAAAGGCGCGTGGCCCACAACTGCATTGGAAAGAGTAGCCTAGTGCTTGGAGACCCTATTAGGGTGAACGGGGTATAATGTATATTGCCATATACTAATGATCTAATACATACATTTGATCACCTCTTTTACACAATTTGGTTTTCCTTTACTTGGTGAATTTTGCAGTCAATGGGAAATAAAATAGACACCCTACGTTTGTTCATGGAATGCCTAAACACCAAACCAGGTCCATTCCTTTCTAAAACTGCCCACCCAGACCCCAAAGATTGCACATATTAATGTCCAATAAACCTGCATTTCCACTTCCATGATACAGCACTACGGTGTAAACCTAGACTGGCCTTTCCAACGAAAGACCAGTCCAGGTTTAGACCATGGAGCTGTAAAGAAATGGAAATAATTAAATGGTAGCCTTAGATGTTTGTCCTACTTAAATTCTCTGCAGCTTCCAATCATCACTACTGTTAAAGCATAATCCTTTTTCATTTTGACAAATGAAATGCACTACTGACCGTTGTTGTATGACTCACCTTATTCTAGCGAAAAGCTTATTCCGTGCGGTGACCTCCTCATCAAAGGTATTTCAAAACCCAATTGCATCACAACAAACCTCAGAGTACTCTATTTGTACCCACTATCCACAAGTGTAATATGCAATACTTGTGGGACTGAGTACAAGACAGTCACCTTGGGAACACCACCATGCACAGAAATGAAGATTACTTTCTCCTGTGGAGCACACATGAAGCATTACTAAATTACAAATAAATAGATGCATACACTTACTTCATAACAGGTGTTCCCCTGGTATTCATGAGGCCAATCCAGCTCTAACAGAGCCACCCCTTCTCCATTTGTTCAAACAGATTAAAATACATCTCTTCAACAAGAATAGTGTATCCACATGGTGTCCTTTTAAACCTCTACATAAGCTAAAAACTCAGCACCGTTGCCTCATATTTTATAACCTAATTGCTCTATAAGTACTTCCAATAGATCAGTCTTTCTTTTTATCTCTTACCTGGTATATAAGACCTACTCATGTACAGCTCCCCAATTCCTTGCAGCTAGAATTGAGCTATATGTCACAAATAAATAGTGTGAGCCATTGTTAGTAGAGAACCACACATTGTTCAATCTATTCAAGAACATCACTGATATATCCCTGCTATATTTAATGCTAGCACTCAAGTAAAGATACCTTTTACGCATTAAACATTATTTCCTTACCTTCTTCCCCCTCTACTGTTGGTACTTCCCTACAGTTAGACCAGATTCTACCTTAGAATGTTGGAACCGAGGAATGAAAAAAGGAGCCTGTGGTAGAACGTTGAGGGAACTGTGAGAGGCAGGAACAGAGATGTAAGGTGGACAGAGGAGATCTAATAAATGCTGGAACTTACCTGGGTGAAGTTTCTTTATTTCAACACTGGCGACAAATGGTATGCACAAGGAGGCAGAACAGGTCTCCTTCCCTTCTGTATGCCTCCACCACTTCAGGATCCAGCTGTTCTTACTTATTAAACTTGTGGCCCACAAGGTCAAGGTGCTTTTTGAACTATTTGCGGCATACCTGCTTGGCTGCCATCTGCCTTCATTCCTTAGGTGGTGACCCCCCCATTCCTCGCATGGTCCCTCTCCTCTACTGTCTACAGCGAATTCTACTTCTCATCGGGCGTGTCAAGGAGGCGTCTCTACCCTTCGTGACATACACACCACCTATCTGCTCCTTCTTTCCCAAAGGTATCCCCCGCTGTGGTCAGTCAGATAACATCGCCTTCCGGCACGGTCATTATTACTTGAGGCAGCCCCTTCAGCCTCGGAGGCACTGCCACAGTGAATTACCTTCATCCTCGCCTCTCCAGTCTATCACGAAAGCGCCTCTTCCCTTTCGGTGATACGCACACGTCTTTGGAGCTGATGCTTCAATTTCCAAGGCGTTACCGCAGTTGTTAACTGTCTTACCCCACCGTCCCAGGGTATCAAGAAAGCATCTCTTCCCCTTCAGTGATACCCACACTTTCATTGTTGGTGGAGGTGGCTCCTTCAATTACAGAGGCGTGTCTGTTTAATCCTCCTCGCCTTCCCAGGGTGACACGAAAGTGCCTCTACCCTTTCAGTGATATGGACACTTTCATTCTTGGTGGAGGTGGCTTCTTCAATTTCGGAGGAATGTCTGTTTCATCCTCCCCACCTTCCCAGTGGGTCCCGAAAGCGACTCTGCCCTTTCAGTGTGATGCACACTTTCATTCATTGTTGAGGCGGCTGCTTCAATTTCCAGGTGTGTCACAGAGGCTTACTTATCTTTTCAGTGACATGCACACCCTATCATTGCACCCCCTTGGTACTTTCCTGGCCAATTTTCATATGTATTCATTTTTACATGTACTTTCCCCCCAGTTACACTTCTGAATTGCTTACCATATTATTGAGTTATATTTCCTCTGCTAATTCTCTAATTAACATACATAAACATTAGTTATTGTGAGAATAATACCCCTCTGTTGTTTGGGTCATGTTTCTGGATTCCTTTACTGGGTTGAAATACTGATGATGATGTATACGGAATTCCCTCACTCAAACTGAAAAAACACTTTGGTGATAAGATAAATATAGTCCTGAGCGCCATACATTTTTCAATAGTTCCCAAGGAAAACAAGAAAGTATTACCAGCTATGTAGCTATCTTAAGTGAGTTGTGTAAATTTGGTGAACTCAGCAATTCTCTCATAAGAGATCAACTAGTACAATGCATGAACAACTTCAAGATATAAGAAAAATTATTACATAAACAACCAAACCTACGCAAAGCTATTGAAATTGCAAAGTCCATTGAATATACTGCCATGTGTATCAAAGAAATGAAAGCCCCTTTCATACTGAGCGTGAGCAAGTTTCAGAAATGTGATAACCTATCTATTTATGACACCATATGTAAAGTAAATGCCAGCCACATTCATAATGCAGAAAACAATAGACTGAAATGTTACCGCTGTGGCATTAGTAACCAATTAGCTACCCATCCCAGTTGTCAAGTATCTGCAGGAAGTGCAAAAAGAGAGGACATTTAGTGAGAGTATGTGGTAACCTCTTGTAATATCTTAATAAATGTGTTCACATGTCTTCCTCTACTCCACCAGTGGAACTCTGTAAATATGATGTCATTTAGAATGTTATGACCTGATTCATCACAGTTGGTCTTGGGCTGAGCATCTAGCCAGACGCTCCTGGTGGGGTTTTTGTATATGTATAACTTGTCCTAATAAATCTACTTAAAAGCTACCTTCAGTCTGGACCCAAGTTACTACATTAATTTGGCGACGATTTCAAGAAAGAACCTACAATTTCCACCTCAAAAAGGAAAAGAAGATGTGTCTGGGAACCTCAAGTTATCTACACTGCTGTAACCAACTATCAAGAAATCAACCCCACCAGTGACCTCTACACCGGTCGCCCTCATCAACCTTCAAGTTGGTTCCCGTGCTGTGCTCCCAGTGAGAGCAAGCAAGACACTCCACAACCCATGTCTTCAGCGATGATTTCATGAGGGTATGAAGCCACTCCTCAACTATATTTGCGTGCTAAATCTACAAAACAGGGTGAGCAGACAATTACTCTTATTTGATCTACACTACTTCCAGACACGCTCTGCCCTGCTTTGGTCTTCTTTCAATATTGAGACCCTTGGCTGCTGTGCTTTGCATGTTGTAAGCTGAGTTTGACATTTTGTTTATAACTGGACTTCAACAAAGTCCTACATGCTGTTCCTACAGCGCATCAAGAACTCAGTCCCTACTGCCCTTACAGCAATTCATTTTAACCACAGCTAAAGAGTACTGTTCAATGTCCAAACAAATTAATATTACATGCGTGTAAGAAACTGCACAGAGACACTCCAAGTACAATAAGCCAGTTCGTTTGTTTAACTCGCATTTCCCAAAGTAATTGACTTTTGACCATCTGGCTTCAAACAGACATGCTAAAGAAATCTGCTTGATTTATGTCTATTTCCCTAATTTCATCTGTTGTGATACTAGGAAGAGCAAAACCAGGTCACGAGATGGATTTGGGGTCACGCAACTACGACAGAACAAACCTTACTGTCTTAAATTGGTCGTCTTAAACTGTCGTTAATTTTTATGCCAAGTTTTAAATACAATTGTGATGATTCTAATATTTTCAATATTTAATAAGCTTGAAGAAATATCGTGCAACTTAATCCAACGTCATATCAACTGCTCAACTGCCTTTCCACGTTTAAAACAACGTTTAAAAAATGCAGCGCGCGCCTTTTGCTTTGCGCACTCACCTGCTTTCTGTTACGGAGCTCCTATGACGCGCTGCCTTCCCTGCCGGATTCTCCGATGCTTTGGTGTGGAGAAGCGCCGTGAGCCATCCGTCTTTGCGCCACTGTACGTGCCGCCATCTTTTATTGTGTTGCGCTAGTGCGTCCTGTCACCACTGGAGTTTGTTTCCCGTCGTTCTACATTTCACAAACCACTGCGATGGGACTTTTGGAAGTGAGCTTCTACTGTTTGTTCTTGAGGAACATCCTACAGGAAGGTACTGTGGATCTACTATTTCTTTTGGTGACAGTTAGTCCTTCGTTTCAATGAGGATATATTGCTCGGGGGCAAAGATCGAGCTCCGGCGTGTAAAATTAATGTCAATGCGCATAAGAAAACTTGAGCCCCAGTGCTGAACTGCTTCATATTTACAATCCATAAGTGAAATCTGTGTTCGTCACATTTATCTGTAGTTTTCCTATATTTCCACAGAATTCATTTCACTGTACCATACTGCCATCTTCTGGGTCGAGTTAGTATTTTGAATTTTATCCACTTTAGAATAGTCCCATTTCAGTCCCATTTCCTTGCATTTTCAATGGTGCAATTTGGGAATAGTGAACGTATTTCATTTTGTGTTCAAGTTGACAAATCTATTTCTGCGGAGCTCAAAAATACCTCGTTTTTTTGGCACACTATTGTCATGCTTTCAACTTTATTTTACGCAATATTAGCGTACAGTAATGCCGTTGTTATTTCAAGCACAGTACAGTTTATAAAATTATAATAATACAGCAGTTATTTGTGCACAATTAAGTTTAGTCTTATACAATGTATATTCGTTTTGTCTCACAGTGCACAAATTTTAAGCTTCAGTCGGTTCAAGGTTTGTAGTTGTATAGCTGTTTCTCTTTCTTAAGAGTTAGCAAAAAAATGATTCTCATTTTCTTTTGGATTCTTACCCAAATAATACGTACCTCATGTTATTTCAGTATACAATGTCTACAGGAAATTTGTTTTTTTTGCAGTGCACGACTTTCTGTACTTCTTTTTCACGATGCACAATCTGTACCACGAGTCGTGGTGTCTCACAGGGTTATGGTCCTGTCTGTTAATACACATTGTTTTTTTTACTCCGCAAAAGGGTATCACGAAAGGATGTTGAGTCCTGTCATTACAGTGCACAACGTAGAGCTCTTCAAATGGTGTTCTGTTTACTATGCATAATTTTTGACCTTTCCTAAGGTTTGTTTGTTGGGTCTTCCCATCATTATATGCACTTCAGTTTACTTGTTCAATGCCCTCACTATTGTGCACATCTTATCTTTCTTCTGATGTTTAGTGTGGGCTTAGTTTAATTTTGTATCTGTGCACATTATTTTCTCCATGCATAAGTACATTTTACCCTTAATGGGTGTATGGTCTCAGTAGCCGTAATGCATGGGTTAAGTTACTCTGGGCGTTTTTGTTCATCATACTTGTTCTGTGTTTTCCACTTTAGCCCAGTTTGAATTTTTCTTATAATTAATTTTCTTCTTATATGATTGTGAGGGTTAAGAGATGTTATTCTTTTCCTTCACTGTCTATTCATTTTCTCCTGATCTGTGTTGTCCTTTTCTAACTTACCTGGCCAGTAGGTGTGAATTGAACTGCCATTGATGGTTTTCCTACCTTTTCTTTATCTTTTCTTCCTTTTCTGTGTTTAGAGAAGAGGATGAGTATTATATCTTTTATGGAATTCAATAACGAATCTCTATTTGTATTTAATTTACTTCCTCATCTCTCTTATATTGTCTTTACTTTTATTGCTGGATCTTCAATTCTCTTTACTTCTCTTTTGAACGTCTTTTATTCTGATTCTGCTCACTCTTATGCTTTTCTGTGATGTATTATTTTCTTATCTAAGTTTCTTTCTTTGTGTTCTTTTGAGAAAGGAGGATATGTAATATCTTAATAAATGTGTTCACATGTCTTCCTCTACTCCACCAGTGGAACTCTGTAAATATGATGTCATTTAGAATGTTATGACCTGATTCATCACAGTTGGTCTTGGGCTGAGCATCTAGCCAGACGCTCCTGGTGGGGTTTTTGTATATGTATAACTTGTCCTAATAAATCTACTTAAAAGCTACCTTCAGTCTGGACCCAAGTTACTACACCTCTCTAGGAAGCACAATGAAGAAGATAATTCTACTGAGGTAAAATCACAAACTGTGAAGAAAGCTGTGTTTCAAGTACTGGAGCATAAGGATGTTAACCAATTAAAATACCCTGAATCTGAAGTATGTTTAGATGGCAAGCAAGTAAAAATGTCTGCGGATTCGTGCTCTCCATTCACATTAATCAATGTTGCTGATTTCAATTCCATGAAAATCTGCAAAGGAGAAAATGTGCTATCTGCGCACATTGCCCCAAGCGGTTACACAAAGCACCCTATTCCTCTTAGAGGTATGATTAAAACCTGAATCACATTTAAAGATCCACTCAACCCTTTAAAAATTGTAGGTAGTGGTTAAAGGGTCGAACCTACTTGTGTGGCAACATCAAAAACAATTAGGAATGAAACTAGATCCTAACAACCCTGAACAGGTCCTAACTATAGACTGCTCCATCCGAGGTAAACCAGTGTGTAAACAATTCCCTGAAGTGTTCCTAGGACCTAGATATCATCCAGGCTATAGATTACCCAGAGTGGGTTGCTCCAGTAAATATCATTAAGAAAGCCCATGGGGAGGACATTAGATTATACATTGACCCAGCACCAAATTCTTCCCCTACAGGATCGGCTTACTGGAGGTACCTGCTGGGCTTCGTTGGGCCCCAGGGACCCTCAGGATTCAAGGGAACGTAATCCCTCAACTTAAAACATGCAACGGGCGCGGTTGCACACTTGTCACATCAGGCCCCACCCCCTCCCTTCATCACTGTGCAAACGGGCCCTCTGGTGCGTTGTAAATTCGGGAATTAAGTCCCCTTGAATCCTGAAGGGCCCTTGGGTCCAACTAGCCCACCAGGTACGTCCAGTAAGTGCCACAGAGCTGCATTGCAGGGAGGTGTAAAAAGGGGCGTGGCCTTAGACCACCTCTCTGCAACATAGCTCTGTGGTGCTGACTGGAGCTACCTGGTGGGCTAACTGGCCCCCAGGGAACCTCAGAATTCAAGGGGAATCAATCCCCCAACTTAAAACCCACCAGGGGGTGCGTTTGCACAGTGGTGAAGGGAGGGGTCGGGCCTGATGTGACATGTGTGTACTTAGCTAATCACTCCGCCAAAACCGAAGCACTTATGAATTCACCATGCACTCTCCTTGCAGTACTCTAATCATCCAGTCAGTACCCAAGTACTTATGCAATGACCAGGTACTAACACATGCACTGCTACAATCCCCTGAGCACTACTGATGCAGTCCAGCCATCTCCTTGTAACTACCCATGCACTCCTCCAATCACACAGTCAGCACCATGTACTTATCCAATCACTCCACCAAAACCTATGCACTCTCCTTGCAGTACTCTAATCATACAGTCACTACATATGAACTCATGCAATGGCCCATGAGGCATTAACTCATGACAAATACAGAGGAGGTCATGCTAATCACAGGGGGGCCCCAAAGCATTGTGTTCCCTAGTGTATGTAGGTGTTTTCACTGTATTCTAAGTGTCTTTTAGCATAGCACTGGATCTAGGCCTTTCTTCTACTCTGTTGGTTCTTTCTGCACATCTCTGGCTTCTTCCTGCACTTTTCTTCATCTTTCTGGACTTCTGTTGCCTCTTTCTGCATTTGTCTTTCTTCTTTCTGCGCTTTTCTTCCTCTTTCTTCACATGTCCTACCTTTGTAGGCATAGTTAGAAATTAGCATTTAAATGACCTTTGAAATTCACTGAAAAAAACAGAGGTTTCAGGGGTGTTATATTAGCACTTAGCATTTAAAAAACATTTGAAATTCACTGAAAAAACCGCAGGTTTCAGGGATTTTATAGTTAGTTGGACATTTCACTATTACAAAACCAGAGAAATTCAACCGTTATAGTTAGTTCAGCTAACTCGCGCCCCTCAATGCACTGCTGATGACGTCACATATTTCATCATTCATGACATGGTCAGTGACATTACTGATGAGATCACTGATGACATCTCAAATGACATCACTAATGACATCACTGATGACATCATCCAAGTGATAATGTGATGCACCTCCTCATACCCTAATATAACCTTTGATACACCCACTCTAAAATACAGACTACCATTTTCGAAACCATAGACACACCAATACCATTTAGTACATATCCACTCACTAACTCCTAGGTCTACACACACATCCACTCAATCATCCATACAGTCACTCAAACATGCAGCCAACCAGCAACACGGCATTATCATATGCACTCACATATCTATACAGGCACTTAGCACTGACTCACTTCTGGGAGGGAGCTGTCTCCGGTGGTGAGCAGGCTAGTTGCCCACGCCTCAGAGCCTACTTATTGCACTGACAGAGCGGACACGGAGTCTGCTTGACTAGGACTGCCGTAGCTCTGACTCAGACTCTATTGTCATGCTGTTAGCATTGAAATAACGCTGCTGCTAAAATGTTACCTTTTAATCGCTGCTGCCAATTTTTAAACTGCATAACTTTGTACAACATTGATTCGAGTCACCTCATTACTGCTGCAAACTTGTACGGTAAGCTGTTCTCACGTCATTGCACCCAGGTCCGTCACGGCAAGTGCGCTTGTACGGAGGGTGCGGAGGGCACCACCAGCACTGACTAACTTCCGGAAGGGAGCCGTCTCTGTGGTGAGCGGGCTAGTTGCCCACGACTCAGAGCCTGCTTAAACCAATGAGAGAGTGGACGCGCAGCGGGCGCACCACCGGCGCGCCAAAGGCAAGCCCGTCTGCACCCGTCCGTGCCTTGCCCGGGCCAAGGGCCATAACCCCTGCCCGAATAAAGGAAAAACCAGCTGGGCTAGTTTATAGTAGCAATGTGATACTTAAACTGAAGACTAATCCACACTGCCCTGTAATAAACCCACTGTCTGAAACTAAGCACTGCTGGAGCTGTGCACTTCCCTTCAGCTACTCCCTGATTGAAAGATTAACCCGGGACTGCCCACATGCCGGTAAGAAGAAAAACAAAGTGATCAAAGCTGCCTTTATTAATGCAAGGTCTTTAGTGAAACACAATACGGAAGTAGCAAACCTTATTGAAAATCACAACTTAGACCTGCTAAATATCACAAAGACTTGGGCAGACAATGCCTTAGATATAGATCTGGCACTGGCTCTCCCGGAGGGCTATACTATAACCCGGGCAGATAGGAGAGGAAAACGAGGAGGAGGGCTTGCTATAATTTTCAAAGAAGACCTACAGACTCGCCTACAGGTAGCAGCCCAGATTGTGAGACCTTATCATTCCTGATTACCATCACAAAAAACTACTCCTTTGAAGGCCTTCTGCTTAATAGGCCACCAAAGTCAAAAACCCCACTGACACAACTACTTGGCCCTTTTCTAGAGTCCAGCATAAAGGGGGCAGACTACACTATACTGGGGGATTTTAATCTACATCTACAAAAAGACACGGATAAAAACACGATTTTAATCTTGAAGACAATGGCCAACTGCTCCTTGACACAATTAGTCCAGCAGGACGCACATATAGCCGGTCATACACTGGACGGGATCTTCTCCTCCAAAATGAACATCAAAATTGACAAAATTATTCTGGTCCCATGGTCAGATCATAAAGTCATAAAATCTTAATTGACGGTAGAACAAACAAAACATTAAGGGCCACCCAGGGAAGGCACTTTACATACCAAGACTGGGCAAAAAATTACATACCCAAATTACAGGAGCATCTTACTGCAACCATCTTGGATCTAGACTGTGATAGTAACACAGCCACAGATCAAGTAAACTCCTGGATCAAATCCACAGTCGCGATTGCTGCCCCGGAAAAAAGGTCAAAATCAAGGAGGATTAACATGTCACAACCCTGGTTTTCAGAGAGGATGAGGCTCAAAAGCAGACATGCAGGAGGGCCGTAAGGAAATGGAGGATAAACTATGAGGTAGCAGCTAAGGAAACCTACTGTGAGACCATGGCAATTTATAAAAAACTAATAGCTGAAGAAAAATCTGCCTATTTCACAAAGAAGATAAATGAGGCTAAAAACTCCAGTAAAGAACTGTTCGCGACAGTCAATAAAATTGTCTAATCTTGCCTCAAATAAACAAATAGAAGGTAGCACTGGATTGTGTAACACACAAGGCCAATTCTTTGTCGACAAGGTAAAATCAGTATACGACTCCGTCAGTACTACCAACAATTCGAATCTGTCTCCTTGAAAAATACACGGCAACTCTAGCAGAAGCACAGAAACCGGGAACCCAGGGTTTCGGTTTGCGACCCCGTCAGTGAACAAATACGCCAAATATTATTGACATCTAAGTCAGGGGGCCTCACGGACCCATGTCCACCTAGAGTACTGCAGCTATTCCCGGAGCTGCTCAGCGAACAGCTTCACCTACTCTTCACAAAGATACTAGAGGCGAGCTGCTTCCAGGATGCCTGGAAAGCAACTTCGTTTCTCCCACTACTAAAAAATCCTAGCTTGGATCCGCTAGACCTGGCAAACTATAGGCCGATCTCAAGAATACCTTTTCCGGCAAAAGTGTTAGAAACAATCTTGAATATACTACTAGCTGGGTTTCTTAGATCCACCCATGCCTTAGATCATTCACAGTACTGGTTCAGGGAAGAACATGGGACTGAGACCGCTTTGATCATGGCAGCAGAGGAGCCCAGGAGTATAGTAGATGCAGGTGGGAAGGCTGCCTTGATTCTTTTAGACCTGTCGGCAGCTTTCAACACCGTGAATCATGAAATACTCCTGACCCGCCTAGCCAAAATAGGATTGCATGAACCAGCACTTGCACTGCTCTCATCATTCCTGGGGGAGAGAACCTTTCAGTCAAACTAGGGGACTATACATCTCCCTGAGCCCCACCCGTTTTAATATTTATGTTGCTCCATTAGCAATCATCATCAGAAACTGTGGTTTTTTCCCCGTTTCGTACGCAGATGACACCCAAATAGTGGTGTCAATCTCTCACAACACAGACAAAACAGCTGACAAGTTTAGCAACTACATGGAACAAGTCAACCGCTGGATGCAATTAAACTGTCTAAAACTAAATGGTGATAAAACAGAGGTTATGCTGCTTGGGGTAGAGCCTAGCATTTGGTCACATAAGTGGTGGCCTGACAGCTTAGGTAACTGCCCTTCACCGGTGGACAAAGTTAGGAATTTAGGCTTTGTATTTGATTCCAAATTAACATTTCAAGCTCAGATTAACAAACTCTCATCCTCAGTGTGGTATGTCCTGAAGTTAATAAAAAAGTTCTTGCCATTTATTCCCGTAGAAACTTGTAAAACTTTGGTAACCATGCTGGCTTTATCAAGGTTGGACTACAGGAATGCACTGTGTGCAGGGCTACAAAATCAATTGCTCTTAAAACTCCAGCGCCTTCAAAATACTGCAGCTAGGCTAGTTATGGACATCCCCAGGTCCGAGCCGGTGGCCCACAGACTCAGAAGCCCCCACTGGCTCACAATGGATAAAAGGGTAAGGTTCAAATCGACCTGCCTGGCTTACAAGGCTTTGCAGGGGGTAGGCTACCAATTTCTAAAAACCAACCTCAAACAATATGAACCATCAAGGAAACTCAGATCAAGCAACGCAAAGCTGATCGAAACCCGCAGATTCAAACAGCTAAGATGGGGAGGGAGAAGCTTTCTGCTGAATACATCTAAGACCTGGAACCAAATTCCATTATCAATAAACAGCCCGTCACTACTACTATTCCGGAGGACGTTAAAAACCTGGCTCTTCTCAGCATAGTGGATTCCCGCCTCGCGCAGTCCTAGACTCAATGCATCTGACTTAGTGCCAAGACGCCCTAGGGCATTTGTGCGCTTTATACATTTTTTAATCAAATCACACACTGCCACTCATCTATAGAGTTACTCTATAGAGTTACTCACACACCTAGTCAGTCATGCAAAGAATCAATTACACTCCCATTTACTTACGTATACAGCTATACACACACCACCTAACTTATTCATACGGATACTAAGACATACTTACTCTCTTCTACAATCACTGCCAGAAGCACACACTCATTGATACAGCCACTCTCACAATCACTCACTCTCACATATATTCATTTATATACTCCAACACTCACATATACTGCCTTTCACATATGTAGTTACTCACACATGTACCACTGAGACATGTAAACACTGATCAACACACCCATACATACACTCACTCACCTACGCAGCCCTTCACAGATGTACTCTTGAACCCACATACCCAGTGAATCACCCACTCACACATCTATGCACAAAGTCACGCACCCCTCACCCACCCACACAGACACTCAGGCACCCATACAGATACTCAGACAACCAATGAATAACCCATTTAGACACTCATTTAGCTACTCACTAACCCATGCAACCGCTGACACACCAACTGACAAACTAAACTATGTGAATGTCTGTACCAGTCAGTAACCCATGCACTCAGTAAGATACATTTAATCACTCACGTATACAGTCAGTCACGCACCTACTAAATCATTCATCCAGACACTTATACGCCCACTCATTCTTCAATACCCCTTGGCATATGTATAAAACATATTTAAACTGTATAGAAACATACAGTGATGTGATCAGTAATGTCATTTGAGATGTCATCAGCGAGTTATAGTTAACTGAACTAACTATAACGGCCGAATTTCTCTGGTTTTGTACGAGTGAAATGTCATATATATATATATATATATATTTATATATATATATATATGTATATATATATATATATATATACCCGACACACACTCGAATCCACAAGTGAAGAATAGACGGCACTCCAAGTCGATGTTTCACCACAATGGATTTATTGGCAGACCCCCGTGCCCCTTCAACAGACGCGTTTCACCGTTTAGGCTTCGTCAGTGTTAAAAAAAAAAAAAATATATATATATATATATATATATATATATATATATATATATATATATATATATTTTTTTTTATATGTATGTATGTATACATGCATATGCCTACAATATTTTAGATATGATATTTGTCAAGGCGAATATAAGTGGAGACAAAATTACTCCTCGGACAAAAAAGATATATTTTTAATCTGATCGTGCTTCTGTGTTCACTTATACGAATTTTGACTTTGCAACTGGTCATGCCCACATAGGACAGCTCACAGGGGCACTTGATGAGATAGATTACTGACTGAATTACAATTTGTGTGTGATCTTTGTTCCCACGGGGTATGTAGTCCTAATTCAAGGGTCTTGGTGTGTTCCGCGAATTCACAAGCCACACATGACCCACATGGAAAATGCCCTGTGACTGGCGGAGTGTTCCACAATGTCAACTGATTGTCGCCTTTAGGTTTGTATGTGTCTGTGTGGATTAGGGTGTCCCTCAGACTTCGGTTTCTTTTGAATGAGAACATAGGTTTCTCATATGTCAGTTTATTTGATGTTAATAATTCAGAGTCAGTAATCTGAGTCTGGAGTCTGGCAGATGACACACACTACATATTACAAACCACGAGGAGCAGCTACTCTGCCCTCGTATCACTGAGAGGATAGGGACCTCCCATCCTTCGAGTTCCCTCACATATGGGGTTATCAATTGCCCTGAAGAAAGTTCAGGACCTTTACGGCCACTTAGGACTGAAACATGTCGGCACCAGGGTCTTAGGACCATAATACTCCAACAAGACCTATTTTTAGATATTTTTATTTACCCAGACAGCCCCAAGAATAAGGGGAAAACGGGGATCTGTCTGAGGTATTTTATCTTTAAACCCCCTGGTCTTTTGTCTATCTAAAGAGCTCCCATCACTGTGGTTGAGCACACTCTGATGTTTAGGGGCCGGGGTGACTCGATGATGAAGCATGACACCACTAGGGTGTGTGAGGGTAATTGAAACAAAAAAAGTTGTTTTACCCACATTCATGGTTGGGTTAGGTACAACCTTTCACTAGAGAGATTTCTCCCCCCTCCCTCCTTCTTTTGTCCCCTTCCTCGGGCATAGCTAGTTAATAAGCACAACTGACCACTAAGTGGTCACTTGGAGTATTTTTTGTGATTAGTATACTACTTAGGGAAGATTTACTCCGGTTGAGATTACCTCTCAAACCCTCTAGGCACTGGGATACTTCCTAGCACCTTTACGTGTTGATATAAGGTTTTGGAAGCACATGTGGCTAGCTTCCTCTGCTTCTTTATCGTCATCCTCACCGTCATCCTCACGGTTGTGGACGAACTTAGGAGGGGGGCTGATAAGGGCATTACCCAGGCCTGGGTACTCCTTGATCTTTTGCCAGCCTTTAACACGGTTGACCATGATCTTCTGCCCAATCGTGTCAGTAAGGCTGGGTTCCATGGCCTGCCCCCTTAAGTGGCGCTTCTCCTTTCTCAGTAACTGCTCTCAAGCTATCCGCCTTGCTCACTTCTCCTCCCCCAAAGTCAAATTAGCCTGTGGGGTGCCACAGAGCTCATCTCTCTCACCGCCTCTTTTTAATTGAGTACCTACTGCCCCTGATCTACTCCCTCAGAGAAAGGAAGGTTGGCACCTTTAACTTTGCCGACGACCTCCAACTGATATTTGATATCGATCGATCGACATCTTCTGTTTCCAATTTCCAATCCACCATGCGGTATATAAGTGAGTGGATGAACAGTAACCATCTGAAATTGAACCCCAATAAAACGGAGCTGATCCTAATCGGCAGGCCAGCTAATGCCTGAAACTCCAACTTTTGGCCAACTGAATTGAGAAATCCTCGACTTCCCGAATGCTCAATCAAAAGTCTGGGCATTATCATCGGCAGCGATCTGTCGATGAAAGCCCAGATTGGGACAGTGGTTTCCTCCTGTTTCTTTCAGCTTTGAAGGATCAGGAAGATCAGTAGATTCCTTACCACAGAATCCCTGACCCAAGTTGTTCTGGCCTTGGTCATCTCCCGCACTGATTATGCCAACTTACTCTGAGTTGGTATTCCGGCATATCAACTAAAACATTTGCACCTGGTGCAAAACCAGGCGGCCAGATTAATATACCATCAGGCCAAATGCACCATGTTACACCAGTAATAGATGATTACACTGGCTCCCAGTAGCCAAACGTTGCGCATTTAAGCTGGGGTGCATCATCTTTAAAGCTCTCTATGGCAACAGCCTGGCATTTCTATCTTCTCAGATTCAGCACTACGTCCCTTCTCGGGATCTCAGCTCCTCTCTTCTGAATCTTTTGGTCATCCCGTCCTTTAAACGTAAGACACAAGGAGGACTAAGATTTGCAGTCTTGGCCCCTCAATTTTGGAATTCTCTCCTCCTGGAGATTAGATTACTGACCTCCTATGCTCAGTTTAGGAAACTTTTAAAGACCAGGCTCTTCCGCCAGGCATATGACTAAACCTCTCAAGCAGCAGCACCCCCTGGACTCCAGCGCCATGTAACTGTTTGGTGTACGTGCTCTGGGTCTGTATCTTGATGGTCTGTGACTGTTCAGCACATAGTCAGTCCAGTGCTTATGTTTATATGCCTGCATAGTGAATTCAGTTAAACGCATATTACTCCAAATTAGGGCATTATTTGAGAGAGCATAAATCAAAAACAGGAAGAGGCAAATCCTGCCCGTTTGTTCTGACCGGTACTGTCAGAATACCAAGTGACACCTTGGCGAATGAGCGGGTACGTGAATTCACTTTACATATTGGAGATTCATAAGATAGATGGTCCCTCTACGCTGAGCCAGGAAACGCCTTTAATGATATGACACATCGCAGGACACTACAAAAAAAAAATCATACCGCGAAAGCACCCTTCAAATATAGTGTGAGTGCATGAATGGGAATCTTGAAAAGTCGCATGTGGCTTTTTATGTGTTAATAGAACCAAATTATTCATTGATGTAATTTTATTTTGTACTAACCTCATCAAATCCCTATATGATTTATCACAAGATTATATTAACACGGTCCATTTGCAGCCTCACTAACTGGCCATATGATGAACTGACATTATTGCTTGTGTTCTCTATTCACAGATGTTTCCTTCATGGGGGTGGATGGTGCAACCAAACGTAAGAATTCTTTAAACCGTCTGTTTTTATCTCTTGCAAAGGTGTTCAATGCTGAACATAAACGAAAGCTAGAAATAAACATATAAAAACAAATGTGTGACAGATGTACATTTTGGTGATGTGAATAATCTCCCTAGGTTGAGTACCACTGGTGAAAATTAAAGTCTAGCAATTCGAATTGGATCAAGCTAAATCAATTTCTGGTTGTAGTTTTTTTTTAATTATTAGAACAGATGTGCTTCGTCCTGTAGATCCAGAATAAGTAAAGGTATCCTTTTAAAACAGCATCGCAAAATACAGGAAACCAAAACATGTCTACAAATATCAAGAACTTTAAGGATATAAAGTCAACTCAAAGAGCTGGTAAAGACAGAACCAACACTGCACTGATTTACAAATTGCAGTACAAAGACACAACCCTCAAGGAAAATATCTAGATCAGACACACCCTAAGGCTGTAAGTCACTGAAGTAATTATGTTTTAATTAAACGTATTCAAATAAGGCAACAATAGGTTTAATAAATGTTCCTTTAAATGCTTAGATCTCCTGCCATTCCTTTTAGTGATGTAGGAACAAAGGTATATCTCAAATTATATGAAATAGAGTATGTACTCTCACACAGCCTGTGGCCAGCATGCATCAGTTGGCAGGTGTACTAGGGATATCGGTGGCCGAGAGCCACTTATGTGCATCATTTAGTTACCAAAACGTTTGGAAATAATTTAAAGACGGTTAATGTATATCATGAGTATATTGTCGGCTATAAACAGCTGGAGTGATATATACAATAAAAAGCACTGGCAGAACCAGTGGGGCTGACTTGCATTTTTATCCTATTGGATGGAGTAACTTTAGGTGGAAGATAATATTTTCATAGGACAGCGTCAATCATGTATCTAACAATAGCATTTTTTCCTGTTATTAGAAATTGAATTATTTCTTTGGGATTGGTACCCTTAATAAAACTGATTTTCTAAGGTAAAAAGCAAAAAATAAATAAAAGTGTAAATCGAAAGTCACATTTTACTGCTGAGCATGACATAGACATATTTTCAGGTCGACCACAAAGGAAACAAGATTGGTTAAGCCAAGCGGCTCACACCAGTCAAACCTTGGGAGTTTGCTGATATTTAGGTTCTTAAAGCCCTCTGAAGGGCAAGGTAGGATGTTGAAGTGGCAGAGGGTTACTTTAAGGTGGAAATGTGGCAGTCGAGCTCCAGCTAACGCCACCGGTTTTAGCTAGAAACATTTCAATTGGGTTAGACCAGGATTTTGAAGCCAGAAAGGCTGTTTCGTTATTAGGATAGGTCCGTTGCCTCACCAACTCCAAGGTTTTACTTCCTGAGTAAGCCACCTTTTGGCTTTTTCACTGCTGTAATCTTGACAGTGCAGCAAGAATCCAGAGGTCTTTATGGTGAGGCCCAGATGAAGACTTTCTATCTACAACATAAAGCTTCATGCAGGCTACACCTGAATATATTGCCCACTGAGGGTAAGATGCCCCTGGGCATGCTTCAGCTCTTGCAACAGTCCTGCTGCGATGGAAAAAATTACTTAAAGCAATCAATCAATCAAGTGACTTGTAAAGCGTGACTACTCACCCGTAAGGGTCTCAAGGTGTTGGGGTTGGGGTGGGAGATGGTTTAGTGGGGACTACTGATTCGCTGAAGGCACTGTGGTTCAGTCTAAAAGCCAGGTCTTGAGGTCCTTCCTGAATTGTGGCAGTGACGGTGATAGTCTGAGGTGGAGAGGCAGCGTATTCCAGGTCTTTGGTAGGAGAAGGATTTTCCTCCAGCTGTGGTCTTGCTAATACATGGGACGGTGGCCAAGGCCAGATGAGTTGAGCAGAGGTCTTTGGTGGGTATGTTGAATAAGAGGCGGTGGTTGACGTACACAGGTCACGCATCATGTATGGCTTTGTAGGCATGTGTGATAAGCTTGAGCTTACAACTTTAATTAGAGTGTGGCAAAGTGTCAGCAGAACAAAAATAATCCACATCTAGATCTTGTTAGAGTGGTCCCTACAATGGTGGGGAGCATACTGTGTTCTTTAAATACCCCTCACACACCAAAAGGACCCTTGGTGTCATGCTTCATCATTGGGGTCTTCGCACCCCTCTACGGGATGCGGCGTGCTGCTAACTGGCGACTACGCGGGAGCACTTTTATGAATTGACTATGTGTGGTGTATGTGAGGTTTAATGTGTATAAGTGAGTGGTGGGTTCCGAAGAGTGACAAAGTGAGGTTAAAAAGGTACCTGGCACGTGAGGTCCACAAAAACTTTAATGGGCCCCCATACTGGCTCTGTTAAAAGGGTGATTGTGAGGTATTTTGTATGCGAATGTACAACACCTCGTGTGTGCGTCAACATGTTTCGAAGCTAGCCTTCTTCTTCAGGACGGGGTGCACAGATCACCACCTTACTCACATCCCTCGAAAATTTCGGATCGATTACAGAAAAGTGATAATAAATTTGAAAAAGGCTAGTATGTGCCTACTTGTCTATTCAGAGGTTTCTGCATTGAGAACCTGAAGAAAGAGGACAAAAAGAACACAAGAGGAGAATATTTTGGTATTATTGATGTAATATCCAAAGGTGCAGGTTCAGTGACCTAAACATTGGGAGGGCAACAACTGCTAGACATAATATGTCATCCTATTGTGGAGGTGTGCCCTGTAAAAAAGGAACAGAGACAAGACATACACAACACTAAACATAAAACACACCTTCTAGTTCATTAACCTGATTTGATATTAACACAGGAATCTAATCTTGTTAGCCATTTGGGAAAAAAAAAACAATAGTAAGCATACTTGCTGCCAAAGTCATGATTGGCACCATGAGCCTCCAAACGGTGGGTTTGTAGTGCTATTTAGCACCCTGCAAAGATAAGGTATATTGCTCAGTTTTCATGAACACCCAGTATTCACTTACTTCCGGTGGTGGCAACCAAGGTTGCTCAGTGGCTAGTTATACTCACTGCTACACAAGAATTACTGCACCATACTTCCCCCGACCGCGGCTCCGCTGATAGTGAGAAGAGCCCGGTGTCAGAGCCTTAAGTACACCCACCAATCACCGTGAATTGTTTGTTAATTGGCCAAAAAAACAGGAAGATTTGTGAGCCAAATAAGGCATTTCCGGACTGCCGATAAAGTCATGGCTGCCTCCTGCGTAGTATGCTGAATGCGGCGCATGCGCAGAGCACGGTGTGGCTATCGCGCATGTGCATACCCAATGGCAGAGTGTCTCGGGTACTGCACATGCGCGTTTGTGGCAACCGCGTAATGCGTTGGCGGTGTGCTTACAGTCGGCAATATTGTGCCAGTCTAAAGCGTGGTCCATGTAGGACTAGCTTAATTTATTTTTAAAAAATTAAAATGCGTGATATCTTTACAAAAAACAATGGGTTGTTTCTGAATAGAAAAGGATGGTACTGCCACCCAAGGGATCATAATGGCTCCTAATCACAGAGACTAATTCTTGCATGATATATATACACCTGAAATTACGAATGGTGTTGTGGTATGCTCAGTCTAATGAACATTAGTGCAGATGTCTAAGGGCGTCAGGCATACTTAAAAATAGTACAAAAAAGTCATTTTATGCACTCATGTGCGTACTATTGAGGTTAAGTGTGTGTGGATAGAACACGAATTTTAGGATCCCAAATCACAGCAGACCTAGAAATGGCCTATCACCAGCCAAGACACCATGAGATGTTGGTGCCGGTGTCATGTTGTCTTATTTCTAAGAAATACGAGTGGGGGACATAGTTAATTCAACTGAACCCACGGAATATCATCATTGAGGACAATCACGTGGGTGCCTAGCCAGAACACCCAGCATTGTTCTTTTTCAAAAAGGCCTTGCTCGGAGTGTAGTTGTTCAATTATGGTCCAGTTTAGGTCGTTCACACAGTGCATTTCATTCAAAAAGTGTGTTGACATTTTTGTTGTGCTTTTCTTGCACCTTACATTGCTCTTGTGCTCACTGATTCTGGTTTTGACTGGTCTTGTTGTCATTCCAATATATTCGAGGCCACATGGGCACGTAATCATGTATATGACATGTTTACTATTACAGTTCGTAAACTTTCTTTGATCCCATGTAGTTCAGTTCCTAAAAGCCAGGTGTCTGCTTTTCTTTGTTAAGTGGCAACTGCTGCAATTACCACAGGGGTGGTGACCCTGTATCCTATGAAGTGTGGGTTGTTCTGGTTGCTTTTTTTTTAGGACGAGTGTGGACTAGAATGTCTTTAAAGTTTCTACCTCGCCTATGTGCTAAAAGGGGTTTCTCAAAGTCCAGATCACCACACACCAAAGTAAGCCAATGTTTATTTATGACTTTTGAGATTTCATTGGAATGTGTATTGTAGGTGGTCACACGGATGGGTCTCTTGTTATTAGGCTCCTTCTGCACTTTTTCTTCCAGGAGAGACTCTCTGTTGTTATTCCGGGCTCTCTTCATGGCCTTGTTGATTACAGGGGCAGGATAATTTCTCTGTTGGAGTTTCAACGTGAGGTCTGCCGCTTGTGTTTTATATTCTCCCATATCAGAACAATTCCTTCTAAGAAGGAGGAATTGACCATACGGTAGGTTCTCACGAAGGTGTCGTGGGTGAAAGCTGTCATACCGTAGGAGACAATTTCTAGCGGTAGGTTTAGTCAATTAATAAAAGTGCTCCCGCGTAATCTCTGGTTAGCAACACGCCGCATCCCGTAGAAGGGTGCGAAGACCCCAATGATGAAGCATGACACCAAGGGTCCTTTTGATGTGTGAGGGGTATTTAAAGAACACAGTGTGCTCCCCACCATTGTAGGGACCACTCTAACAAAATCTAGATGTGGATTATTTTTGTTTAAATAAATCTGTAGAGGGAGAACAAATCCACTTTTCTCTCCTCTCCCCTTTTGTTATATTTATAAAGTGTCAGCAGAGCCATGGCTGGATTCTTTGGAGGATACAAGTAAACAATGGCCAGTCAAATACTGGCTGTTAGACAGTAGTGGTCAATGTCCTCTTAAATTAGGACAGAAACATACATTTTTTCCATTCATTACTGCCGGATGGTCACTAACGGTAAAAATGAAAAATGATGCGCACATGCTGGAAGAAAATTCCCGCTGTGTCAGAGCAATTTTATTTCATTTTAAAATATAAGCCATATTTTTTAAGCCTGTGTTTAAAAAAAAAAAACTCAACTGAGTGGCTGCATGAAACATGGCGGGCACTCAGCATAGCTACAGGGCCTTCAGTGGAGCTGACCTAGAATGCTGCGGCTGTTCCACTGAGCTTATGTGAATTCTCAGACATTGTTTTCCCCTGTGTGGAATCTGGAAACACCAAACCTGAATGGGAATGTTTCGAATCATGGCCTTTTCTCAAACACCTTATCATGCTGAATTTAATGTTTAGTTAATTGATTTGGCAAAAGTCTATATCCAGGAAATTCAGTCCTAGAATTTAAAATAGGACTAGTGCTTTTTCAAGTATAAGCTTTCCTTTTAGTAAACCAATTGCAAATGATGGCATCTTATTTCCCAGTTCTTGTTTCTGTTCTGTCCAACTCACGCCACTTTAATAGGTTTAAAAGTACTGCACTATGTGCACCACAATGTCCCTTTCCTATATTGTCATCTTACTCCAGATGCCCTTTGATCCCACCATTTTCATTTGTATGCCGTGCATAACTTGTGGTCACTTTTCTGAATTGTTTTTAGGGTTCCGTTTTCCCTCTGAAACTACTGCATTTATTTGTAAGATTACCGGATTTAATTACGAGATTACAAAGCAGGGACAGTCAGGTAGAAGGTATTATGTACATGATAAGAAGACAATGAAGGTACAGCTGAGAAGACCAACACGTGTCACTCACAAGGTACATTTTAGGGGTGATTAGGCTAATATGTAAAATAATTTTATTTTATAATGCTAATACTTTATTTGTGCGGTGCCCTGCAACAATGCAATGCTTTTTAATTGCATCGTGAGTCCATCCTGAGTATAATATTGCTCTCTGGAACCATGAACTTTGGTCATATATGTGTGTGGTGTAATTACCATTGTGGAGAATTAAACTAACTAATTAGGTAAAACTAGTTCAGGGGAGAAGCACAGTGACATAGTGCACACAATCATACAGCAAAACAGGAAAATCCAGGGCAAAGTTAAAAAATGAGGAAACAGATATACAAAGTTAAAAGAGGATGCACCCGATATTCAAAAGGTTTTAGCATTCAGAAAGCCTCTTATTTGCTAAATATGAGGGTTTGTGAATGGTAAAACTCTATTTCAAATGTACTAATCCTATTTAACGGTTTGGAAAACATTTCTGAATTCTTAAATCGGTTTAGGAAACCATGCCTAATCAGTATTTGGAAGGGGTGCCTTTAAGGCGTCGCTGACATGCGCCTATTCCTTGTGACATGTATTAATTTTCTGCAACCACAATGCACTCACAAACATTAATATTTTACCTACTGCATTAAGGAAGTCGTAATCCATTCACAAACTAGAAAGGGTCTTCAAAGGGTTCATTACCTTTGTGAATGTTGACAAACAATTTTTTTTAGGAGTAGGCACAAGCCCAACTGCTTACTCCTAAAAATGTTAGCGAAATCATAGTGAGTTGGAATGTGCAACATATTTTATTATTAAGCATGAGGTAAGTCAGATTCTGAACCAGTACGATTCGGAAGAACCTTTACTGGTCTCAAAAATTCTGGTTGTAAATTGTGACCAGCATTTTAAGGACGTATATTAGTACACGGGGCCAACATTCTTTGTCCCAACCGCAGTTAGGAGACTGGGTAAGTGGATATGAAGTGCTTGCTGCATACCAAAGACAAGCCGTGCAAGTAGCACTGGCTAGCTGACTCTGAGAAAATGGCAAGAGTATGGGTCCTACTTTATAGGATGGGACAGCCCCAGACAGCTGCACACCCACGAGCCTACATATTGTCCCTGTCCCTTCTGAATGCCCTGACTTCCTTAGTGTTTTTCCAATGATCTCCTATTCAGATATGAGGCATAAAACAGTGACAACCTCATATGTGAATTTTCTTGTCATATAGTTGGCATTACTGGTGTATCTCATTAAAAAGCAGAATATTTAACACAAGGCAAATTGCCTTGAACAGAACTCTTCACTTGATGTTTAGCCAGGGGAGCTGACTTCTGAAGAGACGTTATTATGTCTCTAAAGTTAAAAAAAAAATCCGCATGAACCCGTCCATCCAAATCTCGTTAGAACTACCAAAGAAGGGGTTCTAGGTCTTACCCATAGCACATTTTAAGGCAATGCCTCACATGTAGTGAGCCAACGGTGAGAGGAAGTTCTTGAAACTCTCCTTATTCTGCCCCCAATGGATCAGCTAAGAAGATGATCAAATACATAAATAAAGCAGAGAGATAAAAGAAAATCAAAGCATCTCTGCTGCCTTCTTCAAGCATCCAACATTGTTCATCCACTAATCACACTAAAGCTGTTTCCGAACAGTGTAATGGTCTGAAACCAGATTACAATGAACCTAGTATAGAATTATATTCAAGAAAAGCAATGAAGATTAGTGCTAAACTTCTCTACTAGACAAAACCACTGTATGTTTGCATGATGGCACCAAATGGGTGGCTAAGAGAGGAATTATAAAGGGCAGTGAGTCCAGGACAAAATCTGTCTAACCCCAGATGTAATACCAATGCCAGATGTATTTCACAATGAAATCTTGAGGTGGTGGATTAAACTAATCCTTTAACAATATCAGTAGTGATAAGGTCATATTGTGCTTTGCAAGGAAAAGGGATAAGGGATGGAAATCAAAGTGGAGACAGTGTCTCCGAAAGAAACAGAATGTGTCTCAAAATTATGGCTAACCAAAAAGGTTGATCAGAGTTATGTATTTTTGTGAGAAATAAAATTGACTCAGAATTCACAGAGCTTGTTCACATCAGTAACAGGGAGGGTGGCACATGAAGGATATAGAAAAGAGTAAACGATCTTGAAGTACTCCTCTGTAGGTAGAAGTTGGCCATATGTAGGCCCTGATGGCAGTACTAATATTTCTTTAATAGCTATTAAGAGATGGTAAAGGTCTATGTTTTGATCAATATATTAGTTCTGTCTCAAGCTAGGCTACATTGTTTTTGCATTCAAACTTAATCAGCATAAGTTTCAGAGAGAATTCAAGTGTTGAATGATGACAGCTTGCATTGTTGTTTGACTTTAGATTTGCAGTATCTTTGAGAGATTTAGGTAGCCATTCTTCAAGAATGTTATTCAAAGCCTGTAATACTTTATGTTGAGTGATGAAGAAAAAGTAGTGAAGGGCATGGTAGAAAGCATCTAGAGAAAGCAAATTGAAATTAATCAGATATTAGACCAAGAAAGGGAGAGGATACCCAACACTTGTATAATCGATAGAGGAAAAAAGATAAGATCTACCATATGAAGCTTCTCACGAGTTGTACTATGAACAAATTAAGTCAGTTCAAGTGTGGAACACATATCTGTTAGGTCCTATGTGTCAGAATATTCTGGGAGTTCCTCCTGAATGTTAAAGGTATCAAGAATCAAACATTTGCAATAGGTAACCTTAACGATTATGAAAATTCTATGAATTATAACCTGAAATTGGTACAGGTCGCACGGGGGCAAGAGATTAAAAGTCCAGTGTGAGTTTAAATCCAGGGAATTTTGCATTTGAGATTTAAAGAATGGATTACAATTTTTTTTTTTAAATCACTTCAAGCCCTCCACTGTTGTGCCAGACTCTGTCTACTCAAAGAATGCTAAAATCATCTAGAAAAGTGAGTACAAGCTCAATCTAAAAGCTTCAAGTAGCCAAGTCTCAATTAAAAACAGCATATCAAGATTATGTGACTTAATCAATTCAGATATCTCCATTAATAGTTTGGTGTTTGAATATGCTCTACATAGTGGTAGTGAGAATTCACAGAATTGTGGCCTTTACCTAAATTCATGGCATGATGCATGCATGAGTTACTCTGAACTGGTGCAAGGATGAATAAAGTACTACTATGAGAATTATTTTTGAGTGTAGGAGATAGTTGGCATGTAAATTAATTTTATGTATTGTGGCGTGAACTTGGTGGTTTCCGTACAGGCACAGATGTGCTTGCCTTTGGAGCACCTGCCTATAGCTTTGGTCTTGTGAATATGTTGGTAATTTGCATTATAAGTATTGTCAGGTGCTGTTTATTTAAACAATTCTTCACACTTCAGCGAAGTAGATGGTTTCCTGTGTTAGGTACACGACTGTAGAGCAGTTTTCCATCTTATCATGCTGTGAAAATGCAGAAAAGCATGTTTGTTCCAAAATGTGTTCAGTTTTGACTGACACATTAATCCTTCCATCTGTGAAGGAAAATCAATGTCTACATGTCTAATAGTATCCAAAACACCTTTAATGAAGCACATGTTAAAATATGGACTACTAGTAATGTAAGTTTATGGGTTTTAATCAAAAAATGTCAATAAAAGTTATATAACATCATCCATAGTACAAGTATTTGGTGATCAGTAAAAATAATTCAAGATTATAGTAACGTATTTGGTGATTACAGTTGACTTAAGCATTCTAATGGCTTGATGGTTAGACCATGATATCTTGCTTTTAAATGTCACCTCCAAGATTATCATATTGTTTGACTATTTCAATCATACCATCTCCTAGGACCCTTTGACAAATTAGCAATCAATTCGTTCTTCAGGTTAAATTCATACAAGTGGTTTAATCGATGTTGTAGTCCGTCCAGCGTTTGTGACAGAATCACCAAGTCATCAGCATAGATCAAATATGCTATTTTTTAATCTGCCAGCTTAGGTGGAATGGCATTTGACACGGTTGATTACTCCATTCTATCTAACAGACTTCGGGAAATCAGCATCCAGGGCAAAGCACTGGAGTGGTTAGGGTTCTTCATGGAGGAAAGATCCTTCAGAATCATGGAAGCCAATCTCTCCTCAGACAAAAAGCCACTGACATTCGGGGTGCCGCAGGGCTCGTCGCTAAGCCCCACGTTATTTAGCATTTATATGCAGCTATTGGCAGACATAGGTTAGGAATATGGCATTTCTATGATTTCCTATGCTGACGATACTCTGCTGGTGGTTTCACTTGAAATTAGGATCAATTGGGAATCGGTTCAGCTGGCGCCATGTCTAGAAAGCGCGGTGAAATGGATGACAGGGAGCTGTCTGAAACTGAATGCGGACAAAACTGAAATGATGGTCCTCGGAAACTCAGAAGTCCCCAGGCCTCTAACCAGATGGCCAAGTTGCTAAGGGATCGCACCAGTCCTGAGTAATGCTATAAAAAATCTCAGCTTCTGGTTAGATAAGGAGCTGACCATGGAGACAAAAGCGAACAAAGTGGCAGTATTTGCTTTGTGTTGCTCAGAATGCTGCCCAAGATCCTTGAGCTTATCCCCTCACAGCTAAGAAAAACGGTTATACATGCTCTAGTCACATCACGTTTGGATTATGGCAACTCCCTCTTTCTAGGTACACCTAAATATTTCATCAAGACATTACAGGTCATGCAGAATGCTGCTGTCAGACTTCTGTGTAAGATCCCAATTCAGGAACCAGTGAGAAAGTATCAAATAACTTTACATTGGCTCCAGATTGAGACAAGAGTCAAAATCAAAGCACTCTGCCTAACACATAGAGCCCTAAATAATAAGGAACCTTGCAAAATCAGAAATCTGGTGGGCCTACACCTACCCAAGGGACATCAGAATGGTTCACTAGAGGGAACAAAGTTTGGTTAAAATCCCCTGTAATGATTACAAAAGCTGCCCATACATTTCCATCAATTCCATTTTTTAATACCTATGTTTATTTTTTACAAGATGGTGGAAAGTAGATATCTATGATCAGTAACTTGGCAGCAGATTAGCTTTTGAGTAAGATTGACAAAATATAGTCTGAAAATGATTTTAGTTTTATACTTTTCATGCAGAGTTTATTACTGATCAATTTTCCCAACCCTCCACTCACTGTCCCAAGGTCATTCAATTTTGCTTTGATTTCATGTGTGGTGTAATTGGAGATTATTAAGATAGAGGGGTTCCAACATTCTTGAAAACATATTACACAATGATCTAGGATGAAGTTTGACAACTTTTCCCCTGAGATCTTTGATTGTTGGTAGTAGACTGATATTCCAAGTTAAATTATACACAAATCGTTGTACCAAGATTCCTGTGTTCTCTGCCCGTTAGGTATACTGATTATTTGGTAGGACCGTTGATTGGTGGATTGGCTGTAAATTCACTGGCCTTGAGATTGATCGCACATTAGGAGCAGTTTCAGTCCCTGCGGGCTGTAGGTTTTTAAATCTCATACTTGCCTCTGGACCTTTATAATGCAGTTTGATTGTCAATGAGAGGTTAAGAGAGAAGTTCCAGTCGCCGTGATTTGTAGGTTTTCAAATCTCATACTTGTCTCCTGGCCTTTTATAATGCAATGTGATAGTCAATAAAAGATTATGAGACACAGCATGCCTATGTGAATTTCTAAGCACATGTGGATATCTTGGCTTTTCAGGTTGTGAGACCATAATTCCCCAATCTGCTAGGACACTCCTAAGGCCAATATCCTTTGGGCAGTGGTTTATGTGGACTAAGTAGTTCTAGTGGTTTGAAAGTCTGAGTTTGTTTTGTGTCAGAAGATAAAGCGAACCTTTAACAATAATCATGAGACAAGATATTTTAGGTCTTCAAAGAATTTAATAGCTTTGGTGATTTAATGTTCTGGTGATTTAATATGTCAGTGGACTTTAAAATTCATATGATGGTATAAAGTCTATTATATCCTACTCTTGACAGGCGGATGGCACACAATGAGCAATTGTGGTAGCTGCTCTCTGTTCAGGTGTTGCAGGCAAGAGAGTCTCCAATTAGCTTTAGATTTCTGTCTTAAAGATTCTCTTGCAGTCGTGTCTGGCACCGATCGTGGGTGGCGGGGAGGTGGATTGGGGTCATGGGAGGGGGCCCTCGCCGTCCTTCTCCTGGAACAAAACAGGACGCACACCCTGGCTCCCTAAGCCAATCACAATGCTGCAATGCAGCCTTGTGATTGGTCTGAGGGCCGCAATTCGGTGCCCAGCCAGGGAAAGGGAGCCTGGGCATGTTCTCCCAGCCTGGGTGTTTGACTAGCCCCAGACGGCCAGCCCAACATTCTTGCGCACTTACAAAGTGTGTTCGCCACTCTGCTCCTGTGTCACAGCAGCCCCGCCCTGCAGAGCTGCTGCAGCACAATAACATGATATAAACTCGAGTTATTTTCATTTTATTTTTCCTTTATTTCGTTACTGCAGAGCAGTGGGGCAACGCTCCTCCACCTTAGCATAAGAGCCGCCACTGTTCTCTGGCTTCCAATATTGCTTGCATGGGACTTGAATTAGTTGAAATAGGTGGATAAGAGGTCTTGCCATCTAGTGATTTTGCTATCTTGGACACGCCATACATGATCTGCTTGAGCAGCTACGAGTCATTGGTTTGCATTGAATATAGGTCAGCATTGGTTTGAATATGTTATCGATTGTCAGTATGATATGTAGTATGTATCCTTGACTGTAGGGCTTCCCTGTACAATGGTTGTGGTATTTCCATTGAAGTACCAGAGGTAGACGGTGCAGCCGAAATGTCCGGAACAGGAGCGATGCTTGGCATATTGTCATCACTTGTGTGAGTCATTATTGCCATGTACAACGTGAAATATGCACTAAGTAAGACAGTGTTTCTAATCCCAAGATAATGAGCAGTAGAATGCTAAGTCATTCCACAATTTATTCACTTTTATAGATTCTCATCTTACAAGCAGCGATTTGAAAGGCATTCTTGATAGAAACAATCTCTGGACTGTTGGAGAGGGAGTGGTAGCTTTAGTACGTTCCCGCTTCAAAGATACACAAAATATACATTCGTCGAATGTTGAGTTAGTCATTTGTGAATCCTTGCTTACAAGAGTCAAAATGAAAAGCAGGCCAGATAGAATATCTCAAATACAGCAAATACAGTACAGGCCTAGTATTACATGGGTATATAAAATTCCTATGATTATTGCACATTCATTAAATCCAATAAAATCAGTATAATCATAAAAACAAAAAAAGTTCACACGCCCTTGGTCACATAGAGTCTGATTCACAAAATGAGCTTTGCAGTAGTATAAAATGTAATACAAATTTCAATTCACAAAGTATGTGTGGAGGGGGTCTGGAATTCTCTGCCCAACTGCGCAGTCTCTGAGCACTTAAGTATACATTTTAGGAGAAAATTGTCGATGGGACTGGAGGAAGTGGGTGAGAAATGGGGCAGAATACTGCAAAAGGAGGTGGGATTAGGGAGGAGTAAGAGAGGTTCAGGCAGGGTCAGGGATTGGTTTAAGGAGAGACATCATTGACCCACACACGAGTAAGCCACCTGTATTACTTTTGGGCTGGTCACATCTGTGTTACACTTATGAAGCAAGTTTACACTCAAAGGCCTTGATTCATAAAGGGAACATACACTTTTGTAGTAATTTACACCTTTCTAGTAAGTCTAGCACTACTAATGGCCAACCACTGGTATGCAACCCCCTCCTTAATGGAGGTAGGGATTTACTGCAAAAGTATTTTAGTGTGTAGTTTGTGAATCAGGACCAGACTTTGTGAAAACTAAAAGCATTATACCTACTACAAAGTGTAACTTACTCAAAAATGTAAGTTACCTGAGTCAGGCCCTTAGTTCTGGGTAATCTGCAAATCTAAGTTCATACACGTTAGTGATTTTCTTACAATTTCTCAAATTCAGAATATTAATGAAGTGTTACATATGGGTTTTCTTTCATTGTTCAGTTTTAATCTTGAATATAAATGTCCAATTTTCAGTGGGTTTACAGTACATTTTATGTACGTACATATGGCACACTACATAGCAAATACAGTTATACTCCAAATTCACACTGCCACAAGGACTCTCTTTGTTCTGAACTGAGCTTTGTTTATGTTTATTGACTTTTTAGATTACTCTAAGCTTTCTTGAATCCGGTCGCAAGTTTTACCTATAACTCAAAGTGAACCATAATTGTTATATAGTGAGACACTGCTTATTGTAAGAAATTGTACTATTATTTGGGGTGGGTGACTAACCACCTCAAAGAATAATCATAACCCTTGACAGGATCACACTCAAAGTCACTAAATTGACCTCAGCTCACTCCTCTGCTGGCAATGGCACAGAGCAGACACTAAGGTATTATTGCAGTACCAAACAGTGATAAAGTCAACCTGTGAAGCAATAAAAATACCAAACAGCATTTGAAACATCGAAGAGGATTTAATAAACTAAAGTTAGGACTCATAACTTCTGTGAATACCGAAAGGAGTAAGTGTCTTCTGTGAATACCAAAATGAGTAAGTGCCTTCTGTGAATACGAAAATGGTAGTAAGTTTAGGATTTTGTCTTAAGTTAGTTCTGTGAATCGGGCCCTATGTGTCTCTTCAGGTGTTATATCTAGGTCAATATCAGAATGACTTGACACTCTCTCAGTTCTACGAATTCTAAAGGTGGACAATATTCATGTTATTATTGTTTATAACAGATATGACCATGAGTCAGTGTTGGACTTGGCCCGTCTGGCAGGTTCACCCCTGAACTTTTCGCCTGGTGTTATTAAATAATTAATAGTGATGTCTTGGTTTCTGCGCACTTTCACTGTGTCCCAGTGGAAAGAGCGTGCGCACTCTGAGTGCGTGGAGTGAGATAGGCCTGCCCTCCCATAGGAATGCATGGGGAATGTGTGTGTCCCTGGTAGTTCCTGATGTGTGGGGAGTGCAGGCCCGAGTTTGGTATGTGTGAACTCGTGAGAATGAATGCTGCGCAACGGTATGTGCGGCTTGTATGTGTCTAGTGGGGAAGGGCTATTTCTAGACATGGCTGTGTGTGTGCAGTGAGGGTGCTGGAGCGTGATTGGCTGGAGCTGGCTGGCATGCCAGGCTCCAGGAAGTCTGGATGGGTCTGCCCGGTGGTGAGTGGGAGATTAGCATGCTGATGGCTGGGGAGGAGTGTACCTGTGTCCTGAATGAGGCTGGGTTTTCCCCTGACAATGCTGGCTCCGCCCCCCTGTGGTGCGTCTAATGACCCAAGCCCTGCCAGTGAATAGAGAGGGTGGTTGAGCCCATCAACAGTGCTCACAGACCAGCTGCGACTGGTTCTGCCCCCACCATGCCCAAAGACAAAGGAGTTGTCTGTATAAAAAGAGGCTGTGACCTCTTGAAAAATGTTCTTGTTCCCAACTTGAATCTTGCCAGGGGCGTGCTGCTGCTTGGGCTCAGGGGAAGGCTTGCCTCCCTGAGCCCTGCCCAGCCCCTGGACTGCTGAGATGCTGGATTGCCAAAGGACTTTGTTGCTGGCTGTGCCTTCCTAGCGCCTGGGAGCGCTGTATTTTCCTTCCTAGCGCTTTATCCTGCATATAGCGCTGGAAGCGCTGTATTTCTGCCCACAGCGCTTGGGAGGGCTGTTCATTCGAGCCGGTGCCCACCCGGCATTTGCCCGTTCTGTGAGGGCTCCATGACCCCCAGCGAGTGCCTACCGCGCTTGATTCCTTATTATTTACTTTCGAGGGTGCCTACCCCTCTTGCCCCCGAGAAGCGAGAGAGAGCCGGTGCCGCCGCCGCGGCGAAACCGGAAGCCAGGCCCGAGCCGCCTGACGATGGGAGGGGCCTGCATTTGGCCACTTCTGCTTCCCCCTGCCCGGGGGAAGCCTTCTGTCTGCCGTTGCCGGTCTCCCGTGTGAGGAGGGAGACCGGAGCTGATGTCTGCCCCGGGGAAGGAGTCCCCGAGGAAGCGGGCAGGGCGCTTGGTGAAGGCGGGGCTCCCATGAGGAGGAAGAGCCCTGCCGTTCGCGACCGCCGCCCGAGAGAGAGCCGCCGCCGATCCCTGACCGACCGGTGAGTGACGAGAGGGAGAGGAGGGGCGTCGGGGAACCTTGCCGGTGCCCGCCCCTCCCCTCCAGAGAGAGTCTTGTTGTGCTCAGAGGCCCGTGGGGCCTCACCGTATGCCAAGTCCCCCGAGAGGGACTCCGCCTACTCCACCCATTGTTTCTGAGCCCGAGAGGCTCTTGGGCCCCATAATTGATTTCGAGTCCCCCGAGAGGGACTCCGCCCACTCCGCCCGTTTTGCCCACGAGCCCCGAGAGGCTCCCCTGGGCCAACATTGCTTCGAGCCCCCGAAAGGCTCTTTCGCCCATTTGGCCATATCGAGTCCCCAGAGGGGGGACTCCAGTGAAGGCCCCCACCCTATTCTCGAGCCCTGAGAGGCTCCAACGTTCCTTGAGAGCCCGAGAGGCTCAGAGCATTCTTGTTTTACGAGCCCAGAGAGGCTCAAGTGCCAGTTATTTCGAGAGCCAGATGGCTCAATGTGGCGCAGTGTTCCTGAGGGGCTAGTGAGAGCCCCTGGCGAGATTTGTTCCCCAGCTGCCCAGCAATTAGTGGGCAGCTGCACCATTTAGATATTTTGCTTCCTAGGGACATGTACTCTGGACTTTAGGAGTGAGGCGCACTCCTTCATCCCTGGCCTTTCCCCAGCTGCGCAGCATTTAGTGCCAGCTGCAGCATTTAGGCCCCCTGTTCTGTCCCTCAGCTGCCCAGCACTTTGTGGGCAGCTACTACGTTTAGGTTTTGGCGCAGTGGCGCAACCTGGACCCTGGACTTTGATGTAAGTTCTATGCTAATGTGAATTATGCGAAGTGTTCTTTGCTGCACCTCTGAATGTTTTGTAGATGCATCATGTGCCTTGTTCCTTACACCGCTGAACGTGTGTTGATGCGTCATGTGTCCCTTACACCTCTGAATGAATGTTATGCATTGCATCATGTGTTATGTTCTTACACCCCTACAGGTATTGTGATACTTAGGTGGTTGTTTTTCTCCTAGTGCAGGTGGTGCTAGTGAGGTCCTGGTTACCAGTAGTTACTGGTTGTGTGCTACAGTGATTTTATATTTTACATTCTAAGTGCTATTTCTAAAAAGTGTTAGTTCTAAAAGTGCTGATTTCTGACAGTGGTCCAGGTGGCCCTGTTTTGTACATATCCCCTGTAAATTCTGCCCGTGCCTCTGGCACATTGTAAAGTGTGTGTTTTATCTAATGTGTTTTGGTGTAATACAAAGGCTATTTTTATATAACCTTGTGTGGAGTTTCCTTTGTGGTGGGTCCTGGGTGTTGTTGCTGGAGTGTGTGCGCAAATACTTAACTCACATCGCCTCCAAGTTTAGCCTTGCTGCTCGCGCCACGTTACCTAGAGGGTGAGCAGGGGTTATCTTGGCGTGTAACTCCCTTGCCCTGACTTGGGAGTGGTGGTCTCTGACTGACCTTGGCGAAAGCCCTGGCCAGCCGGGGATCCCATTTACAACAGTCAGGCATAGCTCAGGAGAAGTGTTGTCCAAGATGGAGTTGGGGACCTGATCGGAATGGAGTCCACCTTAAACGCATAAAGGCATACGTATGAGAGCTTTGTGCCACTTTTGCTCCACATGAAGTGGTACATGCGTGATGCAGGGCCCTGAAATGATTTATAAATCCACACAAAGCCAATCTGCATGGCTTTTAGTGGTCTCATAAATCTTGAGTATGGCAATGCAGTGCAAATCGCTGTGTCGCCTTACTCTGCACTCAGGAAGCGTTCCCTGGGCATTGCAGATGGTGTTTCCATGCAACACACATGGATTTTGACACTGACACAGATTTACAGAATCGTTTAAATCTGTGGAAGCACACAATCCTTACACCTCCTGGGTTGAGGCGTAATGAGGAAAAATATACGTATTTCTCCTTGTTTTTCCTCTTTCTACGTGTGCTGCAATCTAAGACAAAAATGCTTCTTGCGATTGTGTCTGTGCAGGAAGGTGTCCTTTTCTTCACAAATGCAATGCTGCAAGCAATTAAGGCACCCTTGCACCACGGATCAAGGGTGTTTATATTGGCGCTAGGCTGCCAAACCGGTGCTGGTGCAGGAAATGAAGACAGGAATGCGTCGTATTGCATAAATACGGTGTATTACCCCAGGTCCCTTATGTCCTCGTCCCAATCATTAACAACGTGGATATAACCAACTCCTGACAGAAAAAAAGACCGGAGGAATGCTGGGACCCTAACCCTGCCCCTCCCACTGGGAGTACATACCCATCACTTACCCAGCATTCCGTCTGTTCTTTATTTCTGTCTGTCGCCAGAAGTGTGATGTGGATGCTGGTGCCGCTCCTGCTTGGATTGGGTGGCTTTTCTCCTTGGAACTCCCCATCCAGCTGCCTGGCTGTTCGGTTGGGGTGTCTACTGTCCTGCCACCTGGCCTGCTGAACTTGCTGGGAGTTCTTCACTGCCAGCTCTTGTGTGCCAGCTGGCCCTTTGCGGCTGGCGTGCTGGCCTCGGCTCTATTCCGGGTCCAGGGATGCATCTTCCTGTCCTGGCTGGGAGGAAGATGCACCGGAGTTACTTCCCTGGATGTGTCCGCCCGTCCCTGGCGTCGTATCTGGTGATACACCGTGGGCTGGGAGGGGCCTTGTTCCTGTCTCTCGGCCTCCTGTCCTCCCTCCCGGGTGGGTCGGCATAGCGGTGGCTGTTTTTCCTCTCCTTTTGCTGAGGGAATTGCCTCATCTGTACAGGGGAGTGTGTCTGGTCACTGGCTGCGAGTCGGTAGGGGTGCGTGAAATGCTGCCCATCTGGCTATGGCACCTGGGGGTGCCGGTGTTTGTCCCAGCCTCTGGGCTGCTGAATGACAGCCGGCAGATTGGCGCAGTGTCGGGCAGCTTGGCTCTTCCGTGCTGTATGCCTATGTTGTGTTCTCCTTGCCTTACACACGGTTCGCTGTGTCTCCCTGTTGCTGGTTGTGGTGGGTTCATTGGCGGGGTCCATGTGTTCTCCTACTGCATTCTCTGCCATGCTTGGTAGCACTCCCCTTGCTTCTCAGGGGGTGCTGTGGCTTATCTTTTGGACATAACTTTGCTGGCGCTCGAATGTTTCAGGGGACGGCGTGTTTGGCCTTGTTTGCTTCGGTGGGTGCTGGCCATGGCATTGTTTTTGGGCTGGCTTCACCTCTACTCTGATTCCGTATGCAGTGCTATGTGGTCGGGGCTACACCTGCTGCTTCCCCCTTTCTGGTGCCTGCTTCTGCCAGTTGAATGTGTCCTCCTGTGACGTGGCTGGTGCTGGTGTGCTGCTCCATGTCCCCTCAGGTCCTGTTCGAGCTATTTCTGTTTCCCTTGGGATGTTTGTGTCTCTGGTACTTGTTATGGCCTATGCATCGTATTTCCTGTGATTTGTTGTCATTTTTGTGGCTGGTGTACATTGCGCTCCTGCTCTTCTCGGTTCTTTGGTGTGCGGGCGTCTGCGGTTCTGCCTCTGGTTGTCTGTTGGGGGCCACGGTGTCCCGGCCCCCTCACCACCTGGCTGTTACCTGAGGGTTGGTATTTGCTGCCCCCAGTGCGCCTGATGCCTGGGCTTGTTGCTCCATCTACCCTGGCGTGGTGGCTAGTGGTGCGCCTTGGGCTGGGGTGTTGTTTATGCCACACGGCTGTGTTCCGTGTGGAGGTTAGCCTGTTTTGCTTCCTCTTACCATTACTCTTACCATTAGTTCCTGGGAGTCTGGGGTTCGTGCCCCTTCCGTATGGGCCATGCTGTTTTCTGCTGGGGCTGTGTCCCGGTTGTTGGTGCCTGGTCTCCTCTCTTCTCCACGGTTCTCCTATCGGGGATCTGCCTGGGAGCCTGGTATGGTTGCTTGGCCTTGTGCCTGTTTTTGCCTCCAGCCTTTCCTCCGAGGGGTCCATGTCTCATCTGGTCTCAGGCTTTTGGCGGGGTCGGGCCTGGTTGGTGCCTGTGTGGGGCGGGCTGCCTCGGCTTTCCTGCTCCTGTGTGTTTTTGCACCTGTTGGTCACCTTCCTCTGCCCTGGGTCCTTGCCTGTGCGCTCTATGGGTTTCCTTGCATGGCACACCGGTGTTTTTTGGCTGTGCTGCTGATTTACTTGCTCGTGTCTGCTGGCTGATGGCCTGTTCCCGGGCTGGGTGCCTGTAATTGTCGTCTGGTGGCTCTGGTGGTTGTTGCTAGCCATTCTTTTCTGGGGCCTGGTCCTCTACTGAGGGGTTTTTGGGTGTTTTTTCCTCTGGGCTCTCTAGGGGCTGGTTTAATCTGGTTGGGGGGCCTGGTGTCTGCCCGGTGCTTTCCTCCTTCCTGGTTTGGTCTGGGTGGTCCTGCCCTTGGGTATTCCTTTGGGCTGGGCCTGTGCCTTGTGGGCTGGCCCTAGCCTCTTTCCTTTTTCTTGTTCCAGTATGGTTGGGGCTCGGTCTGTGTCTGTGCTGCCGCAGGGTCCTCTGTGCCTCCCTGATGGTGCTGGGGTTGTCGGCCTTTGTCTGGTAGGCTCCCTTGGCACCGTCTTGTTGGGGCTTCATCTTTTCTGGTCCGCTGCGGTCCCGGTCGTCGGTTGCTTTGGCGCCTATTTCCCTTCTGGGGCTTTGCCTCTGGGGTCTCTTTGGGGTGCATCCTTTTCGGCTTCCGTTTTTGGCCTGGTCGCCTTTTTGGCGTGCTTTCCGTTTGGCGGGTTGGGGTTTCCATTTGGTCGGCCTGGGTGCTCTGTTTCCGGTTTCTCTGGTTGACTGCCTCCTTGTTGTGGCTGTCCCCTTCTGTTTTCCTTGGTCCTGGTTTCCGGTCCTTGGATGTGTCCCTGCCAGCCTCTTCTGGCTTGCTGGCCTGTTGGGCCACTGGGGTTCTTCTTCTTCCGTGGCCTCCTTGCTGTCCTTTTGTTGTGGGTGGCCTCTGTTGTTTTTTTTGTTTGGCGTTTTCTCCCCCTTCCTTGCTCACTCGGGGGTCTCCTGGTGTGCACTGGCTGCCCTCTGTGGGTTGTCCTCTTCTTCGGCTTGGTCATCTCCCATTTGCTTGGTGGAAGCGTTCTTGCTTTGGTGGGGGGCTTTCCTGTCTTGGTGCTCTGCCTGTTGTTTCCTGCGGTTCCCCCTTTTTGGTTCCCTTGGGTTGCTGCCTCTGGTGTGATTTCCTGGGTATGCTTGTAGGTTCGGAAGGCCGGGTTTTCTGCTCTGGTATTCTCCACTTTGTTAATAAATGGGACAAAGGCATAAGGGACCTGGGGTAATGCTCTATTACTTACCGGTAATCTTCATTACTCCAGATTCCGTTGTCCTCGTCCCATTCATACGCAACCACCCTCCCTCCCAGACAGGCGGACTTCCTGTGGGGGCTTGGTGGTTCAGACGGAATGCTGGGTAAGTGCTGGTTATGTACTCCCAGTGGGAGGGGCAGGGTCAGGGTCCCAGCATTCCTCTGATTGTTTTTAGGTCTCGCGTAGGGTGCAGCGCGAAAGCGCTGCCATCGCTTTGCGAGGCATACAGTATACACTATAGTGGGGGAAGCTCAGTTTAAGCTCCACCCACTCTCTGCCCTTCTTTTGGATTGGCTTAGATGGTAAATAATGCCTCCTGATTGATTTATAGCTGGTTAGTTCCTCCTCCTGACGACCATGTTCTGATTTGTATCCTTCCAGGGCTATCAGCCCCTTTACTTTAAAACAATTTTGTTGCTGTGGCTCACCCCCTACCATTTCACAGTCCATGACTTCTGGGGCCTCATCCCAACCCACCCCCGCACTCCCGTTCATGCCTTTTTGCCCACCTGCACTCCCGTTATAAATGCAATAGGGCTTGCGTAAATGCGCGTTCTATTGCATTGCACATGCTTGTAGTAAAAATAGTCTTTTCACATGTCAGCAGCAGTTGACTGGTTGTGGGCGGCAGCAGGCATCACTTCCGCCTTGCTCGAGCCTCCTTGGAGGCAAGCCCACACTTTCCTTTAGATATACATTTTACAGCAGCTACCCGGCAGCATTAAAAGTGAAAGCGCTCGCTCACTATGAAGTGACGTTTCGCTATGTGTTGTGCCGTTGCTAAGGGTTTTTTCTCTAAACAGCAGAAAGAATGATCTATCATCCAAATGACACGCCGCGCCTGAAAGCGGGTCTTCTACCCCCGAAAGCACACAGCTGCGAGTCTCTGGCCCTCGGCGCTACTTCGTCTGGAGTCCTCTACACCTATTGCCAAATAGAGCACAAACATTATTATCACGACTGTAAGGATCTGCTCCAGTGTCCTGTTGTGCACGCACTTTTCCAGTCACCCCCTTCAAGGTGCCAGCAGCCTGCCCAAATAGAAAGCGAGGACTATAAGTGCAGTCTACCTGTAATTCTGCTTCAAATACCTTCATCATCAATGGCAGAATTATGGGTTAACACGTGACTGAACATTGCATATAGTGGCTTTGCTGGTTATAAAAAATAATATACGGCCAGACGGCATCTGTAGTAATCACTTTTATGCATCTTTTATGCTGTGGACGTTGATGATGTAATTTCTCAGTGGATGGTTTAAGAAAGGGGTTGCGGGAGCTTCCCTCTTGCATTTAAAAAGGTGGAAGGATGCGCATTGAGTAAAGAAATGGGAAAACGACTGCCTTAAATAGAGAAACTCAATAACATTGCTCAAGGGGGTAATGCACTTACTGGGGGCGGTCGGAGTTGCAGTTAGGGGTTCTTCTGCGGCTGGCTTCATGTTGTCTGCCAGCTCCGGTGTTTCTCACCAGCAAATCTTGTTGCTCAGGCTCTCTTAGGCTCCCTGTGATCCCACTGTGTACTCTATGAGGGAGCAGGACTGCAACTTCTTCTAGATGACTGGACAGCTCAGCAGGTTCACGCCCCTCATGGGAAGATCCTTGCACAGTGCGCTACTTCCTATCTTGTATGACTGAATTAGCCGTTGATCCTTCTGAAGCCGATAACATGATATCCTTTGAGACCGCTGTTTCACACGGTTATATTATTCTGCTAGACTCATGAACAAGTGAGGTAAAAGACCGTGACATATGCCTATTCAACCTCCCCACACTTCGAGAAGCTGAGTTTTTGTAAGTGAAAGAGGCTTCCCTGCTCAGGAGATGTGAACACAGACATGGCTGCAAGACCCACTGCTAGATGGACGTGGAGCGTGCACATCTGGTAAAGGGTTTTGTGTCATACACCTTTGGCCTGTTCTCGATTTGCACCCAGCTGCCAGAGTTGGATTGGGACAAAACAAAACCCAGGTACCAAAATTAAAATAGCCCCATTAGCAAATCAGGAAGCTGAAAGAAAGATGAACCACATTAGCAAATACAGGCACGATATATAGATGTTTTACAAAGTATCGGAGACTGAATGCATTTGTGCTCGCTGTTGACAGTTTGTGATCATTTCGGAGAATGAACAGTAAAAGCCACCCACCAAATCCCAACAAAGACCCACAAACAAGAAATAAGCATTGACAAAGCCAATAGGCTTTGACTATGCGAGATGGATTGGCTTTGTCAATATTTTTTAGACATGCTGCGCAGCAGCACTGTCTACTGTGTAACATGGATTAAGTTAAAAATAAAAAGTGCTATGACGGTGCCAGTGATGCCTGCCTCATAGCATTATTATTTTCTTTACTTTCAGTTGTGTTGCACAGCAGCCCATGATGCTGTGCAACATGTCTAAAAACATTTACAAATCCAATATATCTTGCAAAAGTGAAACCTATTGGCTTTGGCAGCGGCTGTTGTTTATTATCACATATGACAGGCCCTTCAAAAATATAAGTTCAGGATGTACGCTGTACAAAAACCTCATTATTTGATTTAAACGTTTATAATGTTGCTCCATCTACAATAAGAACCTGAAGAACCGGGTTATTTAAGACCCGGCGGTGCCAGGGGCACGCCCAAAGTCTTCGGGTATCACCTGTCTTAGAACACAGAGACACGGAAACTTCTTGGTGGTGTCAAAGATCAAATTTATTGGCTGCAGCCAGTAACAGAAGTCCTAGAAGTCAACACGGTATGAGTTCTCAGGAGAATGCTCAATTTTACAAAGCAAGTCATCCCTTTTTATGCCAAAAATCACATTCCAGACAAATACCTTACATTTACAAACTGTCCAATCACATGTATCCACACCAGAGGTATCACATGACGGTAAAACCCACTTTTCAGTTGCCTAGCCCATGATCAATCATCGGTCAGACCCAACATTCTTCTTTAGACAGGTCAAACGAACCCATAATAAAAAAGGGCACATCCCAATCGTAAATAGACCATAAAGAAAGGAGCAGAAACAGGTGAGAGTAGGATAAGGCATATTTGTGTGCAATAAAGTTTTACGATGTCCTGTGCTTTGATCCTCAATCTTGATCAGCTACTGGGAAAGGAACTGGCCTAACAAGGTTGTCTTCAGGCAAGAGGGTCAGTTCACTCAGGTCATTCAGAAGTCAGCTAAAGTGTACGTGTGCTAAAGACTCGTTCGGCCGTAGTCATCGGCCTATGTGAGGGCAACCACAAAATGGCTGCCATACACAAAATGGAACCCAAGGGTTCAGAACGAAATCCCTAAATACGTAGTGAATCCATCGGTCTAACATGATGAAAACACTCATACTTGTCGTACTAACTAGTTACGGTTCGCTAATATCAAATTCGTAACAAAACCATGACCTTTATGAAACGGGTTCAGAATTCACGGAACCTCAGACCCTCCTTTTGCCCTTACATAGGCAATAACCTACACTCACTTCAATCTGAGTCCAGGTCTATATTCATCAGATCATCGAGATGTTGCTGGAGCATAATCCTATTACTTAGTACCTCTCTTGGGACAGGCCTCCTTGCACACGTAGTAGCACAGAGGCCACATATAGCAGGCGCGCACTGCACACAAAGACAGAACAGGAAAAGAATCGCTAAAGCCATCCCAATGATCATCAGAATCTTCCATCCCCAGGTCGATAACAGTTCCCAGAACCATCCAATCAACGACCAATCTCCTTTATCCACATTTATAGACTCAGAGATCTTATGTAACTTGGAAATGGCCTGGTATACCGTAGGAGCATTGTCTGGTATGGAAACGAAGCAACTTGATTGGATCACTTTACATACTCCACCTCGATCTGCAAGTATGACGTCTAAAACCATACGATTTTGTAATGTCATAAGGCGATCCGCTTGAAGCTCAGCTGTCAGATTACTAAGGGCACCGGCAGTTTCATTTATGGTGGATTCAACCACTCTCGTCAATTGCCGTAAGCCTCTACTGTTAGCCATAGGCCCCCAAAACAGTAGGAAACCCTTGAAAAAGTCTCCCACTTCTTGTCCCGTGGTATCTTCCTTACTGAGGACACCCCTAACAACTCTCGTTCTGTGGTAATCTACGGCAGCAGTATATGTAGGAGGCAACAAATATGCAACATAACATGTTCCCGAAAAATCAGGGGGCAACTATGTATATGCTCTATCATAGCAGACAAAATACGTGCCCTTAGCTGCTAAAACGGTGGGGAAGTTTGGGACGCAAAGACATACGTCTGAGTACAATGACTCTTCCCTAACTGAGCTCTCGGATTCTTGCCCTTCCCTTGCAGACAAAAATGACCACGATGGAGTACAATCCAAATTGGAGGTGACCTTTTCCGTCTCTGCTTCTCACCCAGGCTAATACTATATCCGGTTGCGTTCCAACCAACAAATGCTAGTAACTCATCCTTGGGAATGGTCTTATACGTTTCGATATCTCTACTCATATCTGTGATTCCTTTCACCAAAGCTTGGTTACTCGTGTTCTCTCTTACAAAACGCGGAGGATAAACCTCAAGGGCATAAAGGAACATAGTCTGGAAAGCCCACAAAGACCTGTTCTGACTAAATGGTAAAATCAGATAAGGAATACCTCTGTCCATAGTATGTGGCATAAGACCACACACCCAACAATTAGTGGTGTTCACTACTAACTGGTGTTGATGGAGGAGTTGCACAAAGGAATTATTCACAAATTCGGACCTTCTAATTTGCTCGTGTTCAGGTAGGACATGGAAGGAATGCAAAGAAGTAGTAGCAGGTAAAGTCGTAGGTTGGAAAATGGGTGCAGAAATCAGTTGAAGAGAAAATACAAACCAACCCACCAAAGCTAACGTCATGCTAAAAAACATCAAAAGACATGTGATCAGAAAACATTTGCTATGCACAATTTTACACAGTTTCTTCTTAAAGTTAATTTTCTCAACGGCTCTCTCAATCTCAAAAAACTCCATCCTAACCGATGCTGTTCACGGTGGTTGGTTTTCTTCTGCTAAAGAATACTTCTGTCAGTCCAGGGAACTCCCTTAGACCAACCAGAACCGTCGACCTTGCGTCTTCAGCTTGCACTCTATAGTCTTTGCACCGCGACCCTACAGCTGAACCCGGATGGTGGTTCACAAAAAATATACCAAAAAAAGGTTTCTTGGTTGAGAGAGTTAAATTCCTGAGACGGTTCAGTTCCAAAAAATCAAAAAAAAAGGAAATCATTTATTTTATTAGTTCATTGTTTCTAGGGCGTAGATTATAACGCTCTTTTCCAGGCCTCGTTTGAGGCTGAAACAACAGTTCAGGTTCAGTAGTGTCTAATCTTTGAGACACAGGCACAGCTTCTTGAAGGACATCATCATTTTCTTTCTCAGAGCCTCTCCACACCAACTCAGCGTCGCTAAACGGTGCAAACTTCGGCACTCTTTCAGTCTCTGAATCTGCAATACCTTCACGGACCCACTGGTCGTACGGCAGAGGCAACGGCGCCCTCTTACAATGTACGCCGTGGATCCAGTTCTTTTTCCCGAAAACTTTCACTGACGTCCTCGTAGACAACAAGACTTGGTGTGGGCCGGTCCAGCGGGGCTGATCATTCTTGGTTCGCTGAAAGTTCTTTACCGAAATCCAGTCACCAGGATTGAGGGTGTGACCTGGATCCACAGAAGCTGGCGGCAATTTATCATGAACCTGTTGATGTAAGACACGCAATGTAGTCGTCAAGTCATACAAGTAGTCCACTAGCATAGGGTATTCGATGTCACTAAACTTCGTTGGCCTCGGCACTCCCCAAACATTTGCCGGGCGGCCAAAAACGATCTCATAGGGACTAAGGCCTATCCAGGAATGTACTGTAGTTCTAGTTGACAAAAGTGCCAACGGTAAAGCATCAGGCAATTGAAGACCAGTGCTCGCTTGAATCTTAGCCAGCTTTAACTTTAAAGTGTCATTATAGCACTCAACTAAACCAGCTGATTGGGGATGATTCGTAGCGTGGAATTTCTGGTGAATTCCCAACCCTTCACACACTCTCTTCATCACCTTCCCCACGAACTCACTTCCATAATCACTCCACACCATCCTTGGCAACCCAAACCTAGGGAAATATTCTTTGACCAGGACTTTAGCAGTGGACGAGGCAGTATTATCTTTTAGGGGGTATGCTTCTACCCATCTAGAAAAGGCGCAAACAACTACAAGGACATACTTTAAATTATTGCACCTTTCCATGTGGATGAAATCCAATTGCAAAACCTCGAACGGATAAGTCGGAGGAGCAAAGTGACCTGCTGGAGTTGGGGTTCCCTTGCCAGGATTATACATTAAACACACCAGGCAATTCTTGACCACATTCTCCGCACACTTGGGAATTCCAGCATTCTCCCATACTGGAGCCAACAACTTACAAATCCCTTTCACACTGATGTGAGACAAACCATGTGCCATAGTAACCACTGCAAGCACGTACGCATCTGGCAACATCCATCTTTGGTGTTCTGACAATTCAACCCAACAACCAGTCGAATCCAATCTACCCGTAGTTTCTCTCCATACGCTCTTCTCACTTTCAGTAGCTTCAGCCTGTATCGATTTCACACTCTCTATCGTGTCTTCACACATTCCACCAGCCATAACCCATCTCGCTGGTCCTGCAACATACATACGGCTCATCATATCCTTTGCTGTTTCCTTCGCAACTTTATCCGCAAATGCATTACCATGGCCAACATCATCCGTAACCTTCCGATGAGCGCTACACTTCACAATCGCAACTTGCTTCGGCAAAGTAAGTGACTCGAGAAGCTCATTCACCAACTGCCCATGCTGGATTTTAGTTCCATGAAAAGTAAGGAATCCACGCTCTCTCCACAAACGTCCAAAACTGTGAGCAACACCAAACGCATATTGACTATCGGTATAAACATTCACTCGTTTTCCTTCCGACAACACACACGCTCTAGTCAATGCAATCAATTCTGCTGCTTGCGCAGAATTCTGTGGTATACGTGCTGTCTCGACAACTGTATTTAAAGTTGTGATAGCATACGCTGCAGTCGTCTCGCCATTCGGAAGCTTAAAACATGAACCATCAACCCACAGCGTACCATCCACATTCTCAAAAGGAGTGTCTTTAAGATCCACTCTAGCTCTTGTTTCTTCCTCTGTGCGAAGAAAACAATCATGCTGTTCTTGGATATCCGTCTCTGTAGAGATCGGCAATAACGTAGCTGGATTCAACACGTTACATCTTCTGATATGAACGTGGCTAGCCAACAGTGTCAACTCGTAACCTGAAAGACGTGCACTAGTAAGGTGCTGTGTCTTAGTCCTGTTTAATAAGGTATCCACTGCATGTGGAACCATCACAATCAGCGTATTATCCAACACCAAACCAGCAGACTGTCGAATAGAAATGGCAGCTGCGGCTGTAGCTCTCAAACAACTCGGCAATGCTTTAGCAACTGGATCTAACGTTGATGAGAAATACGCACATGGACGCTGCTTGTCCCCAAAAGATTGTGTCAACACTGACAACGCACATCCCTCTCTCTCGTGCACATACAACGTGAAAGGAATGCTATAGTCCGGAGTACCCAACACAGGAGCCGAACACAATGCATCACGTAATTCCGAAAAACTTTTCTGACAATCGTCAGACCGCGGGAGAGGATTCGGTGTATCTTTACAAGTCAATGCCAACAGAGGTTTGGCCAGCAAAGAAAAATTCGGTATCCACTGTCTACAATATGACATGATACCCAAGAAAGCGCGCACCTCTCTCTGCGTATTTGGCACAGTCATTCGCGCAATCACTTGAATTCGTTCTGGGGTCAACCTTCTTCCCTCCTTTGACAAGAGATGACCTAAGTAGGTCACTTCTTGTCGACAATACTGCAACTTAGAAGGTGACACTTTATGATGCAAGTCCGACAAATGTTCCAACAAAGAAAGAGTAGCTTCTTTACAAGTTTTCTCATCATCAGCGGCCACTAACAGATCATCCACATACTGAATAAGAGCAGCACCAGCAGGCAACACAAGAGTATCAAGCAGAGTCTTCAAAGCCTGACTATAAATAGAAGGACTTTCGCAATAGCCTTGGGGAGCTCTCTTAAACCGGAAGCTTCGGCCTCCTAAAGAGAAGCCAAAAATATCTCTTCTTTCCTTGGCAATTGGAATGCTGAAGAAAGCATTCTTCAGATCTATAACCGAAAACCAGGCAGCTGAAGCAGGAATCAAAGTCAACAAAGCAGTAATATCCGGAACAACTGGAAACTGTGGCACGACAATCTTGTTAACCTCTCTAAGATCGATCACAAACCTGTAAACAGGTGGCTGAGAAGAGTCAGTGCGTTTCAGGACAGGCAAACCAGGACTGTTACACACATTACCTCTCGTTTCTTCAATCACATCTTTCTCAATCAGATCATAGATGATTGCTAAAAGCGCTCTTTCACCATCGCTAGAAATCCGATATTGGGGAATACGCGGCATTTTAACATTCGCTTTAAGCGTTACAACATAAGGTGGAATCTCCAAAAGACCCACATCATTAGGACCAGTAGCCCAAAGAGTATCAGGGAGAGAACGCAATTCGGTGGAAGCTGATCCTTAGACAAATACATCGGAGAGATCACTTTCTTACTCAATGTAAGCTGTACTCCCGCAGGAGAACAACGTAATGTTGCATGCAACCTTTTCAACAAATCCAAGCCTAACAAATTCTCACCACAACCTGTCGTTAAAATGAGAGGTGCTTCCAATTCACAAGACCCTATGTTATGTTATGTTATGTTATAAAATATTTTGTAACGCGCTCTGCTACTGCAAAGTATCCTGGCGCGATATGTAAGATTAACCAGAACCAATCCAAGGGAAAAATTAGGTACTGAAATTAAATAGATGGGTTTTTAGCCCTTTTTTGAATCCCGCCAGTGTGGATGCTGTTCTCAAAGAAAGCGGCAGGGAATTCCATGACCGAGCTGTTTGAACAGAGATGGACTGACCGCCCAATCTAGCATATCTGACTTTATAGTCAGATATAGAAAGAGACAAAGGACTAGAAACTGGATTACGAACTGGGGCGCCGGAGAATCCTACCAAAACATTCGTTAAGCCAGACAAAGGTGCACCAGGGAGTTTAGAACGCATGATAGAACTCTTCGCTGTACCAGTATCCAAAAGAAAAGGCTCTACCACACCCGATGTGGCTACTGCAACATAAGGCCCACTCTGATCTACTGGAACCGACACTACTCCCTCTCTTTGTCTATGGCTGTCCTAGCAATCATTATAATCAGCATTCTCACGCTCAACATAATAGTCATCAGCATAGTACTGAGTCGACCGACCAGATGCAATTTTCTGTTGATCAAAGCAATTCATAGAATTTTTGTGGGGGTAAGGAACGTTCGTTCTGAGGAAACGCACCACGTCTTCTATCCCTAGACACTTGCTGAAAACCACCACGGCCTCTCGGGCCGGCATACCACTCGCACGCTGTCGTAAAACAGGGCACTCATCTTTATAATGGCCTTCCTCCCTACAATATGCACACTGATTCACACCCAAGGGGGGTATTGGAGGAAAATACCCAGCGTTCTGTTGCGATCTCTGAAACTGTGGAGGTTGCTGAAACTGTGGGCGTTGCTGTGATTCTTGCTGATTCGAGCGAGGCGGATACGCCTGCTGCAAAAGAACCTTTGTCTTTAAGTCTTTAGTCTTTTTCTCTACTCTATCTTTCTCGTCCTTATCCCTATTCTCATAGTACTGTGCAGTCGCTAATATCTGGCCTGGCAAAGAAACAGCCCAAGAACTTTCAGAATCTTTAAACTTATTACATAGTTCAGGGAGCAAATTAAAGACAAATTTGTCCACAAATAATATTTGCCCACCCTCCATACTCAGGTCCTGACCACTATGATCTATAAATGTTTCTTCAAACCTAGTGAAGAAATCAGATACACTTTCGTCCTTCTTTTGCTTACAAGCTGCTAACTTGTCCCAATTTACTCGTAACGCTGGCATCATAGTTTTCATAAGATCTATAATTCTGCCAGGTAGATCTGCCACTAGAGCCTCAGGTTTAGCACCACCAACCTGTCTAGCGTCCGCAGCAACAATATTGAGCCATGTGTCACCTAATTCAACTGAATGATCCTCATGACGAATCTTTGCCCATAGAGGTTGGGGTACTACATTACCCAACAGCATATCTATATCAGCCAAATTCATGATGCATGCGTCAACTGTCTGGGACAATTCTTTGTAATAGCCAGCTTGATTTTTACGGGGATCAGGTAAAGACTGTTTAAGGGCCAAAACTTCCACTCTCTTCCATGGCACATGTACCCATACTCTTTGAAAATGTGCTGGTATAGCTGGGGGAACATTATTCGGACCAGCAGCTACCGCATCACGCCACACTGGAGGAACTTCTCTCATCGGATACTGTCTCACTTTCCTCCTAACTGCGGAATCATGCTCAAACAGTCGCTGAGAAGGGAAATCGTTTCTAAACGCAAGTACCATCGCAACTGGTTTCTCAATTCTGGGACCCACTATCGTCCCTTTTGCAAACTCAGACTGGACATTTAGCAATTCTACAGGGACTGAACCCAAATCATTATCTTCCCATTCCTCACGAAGGAAAGTACACATAACATCAAAAACGTACCTTTGTTTCGGTGCCTCCCACTGTTTGAAGACATCCATAACTGATTCTAAGTTATACCTCGAAACATTCGAAACCCATCTGCGAGCCAAGAGATCTAACACTGCCCGTTCTTCGGGACCAGGAAGCTGACTACGCATTTGTTTACGTGCAGAAACAGGGGTCATACTCAATGACCCAAAGAAAGGAGACAAAAGACCAGTAACAGTATCAGTCATTCGTTGTCGAGCAGAAGGAGAAGCTGTCATAAGGACAGGAGACAAAGTATTTTGGGGTGATAGAAGCGTAGGGTTAGTAGCAAGAGAAGTTGAAGGTACAGGAGAATAAGGCAAAGTAGTTCAAGACAAAACCGATAGCAAAGTCGGCGGCCCCAGAGGAGGCTGCGCCGTAGGAGGAAGAACCAGATGAGGAGGAGCCAGTGGCAGAACAGCAACAAGAGGTTGTGCAACTGGAGGTTGCAGAGGTGCCTTAGCACTCTGTGCATAAGGGGGTGGCAATCTCAACAAATGTGACATCAAAGGATCCTTCTCAGGGTCCTTTGTTGCATTCTCAAGAAGAGATGGCAAAGCTGGATAACATTTATCAATAGCCATATTATGTTGCCTATCTGACACCTCAATTGCTTTATCTTCTTCGTTTTCTTTAAACTGCCTAGCAGCTTGCATTATTGATACATCCTTTTCTCTTTTATCTCTTTTAGCCTGTTTAATTTCTCGTTGTCTGGCTTCTTTACGCCAAAGGCGAAAGGAGTCAAACATTGCCGGCCGGGCTTTCTTCTTAAATAGTTTAACTTCCAAATTATCTAGAATCTCTGTGTCATAGCTACCATGATGTGGCCATTTTAAAACACCGTCTTTCCTAGTGTATCGGACCCATACTTCATTAAACGTAATGGGGCCCACGCCATGTTTAGAATAGAGCTCATAAGTTGGAGTTCCAACTGGAGGTATCGGACATGAATCCTCCAATCGGGATCCCTGTTACAACCAAAACAGAATATTCTCCCAATTTTGCTAAGACCAGGCATCTTCGCTTACTAATCTAGCATCAAACTTCAAGGGATTATCTACAACGATAGTCTCGTAAATATACGAGTCCCTCGGCTTTGGAAATTGCAATTTTCAAATCAAAACTAAGGACCAAACAAACTAAGAACCAAGAACCAAGAACTAAGGACTGGGAGCGACCCACTTATACTTAACTGAGGTATTAGTCACGCCACCAGAAGACCCGTCTATCGTCTCGCCGTACAAAGCATCACAAATGGGTCCAAGACAGGGTGACAGTCAGGGCAGCAGTCCTTCGTAGCCATCAGGAAAGCAGGAAGCCTCGCAGAAAAGACCTTCAGTCCACATTTGACATGCTGGGGTCGATGAAGTGGTGTCCGTCCTCCAGAATTTCCTCTCGAAGCTCCTCACGAACCTCAGGCTTGGACCGGTACCGCTGAAGTCGCCCCACGTTGGGCGCCAACTGAAGAACCGGGTTATTTAAGACCCGGCGGCGCCAGGGGCACGCCCAAAGTCTTCGGGTATCACCTGTCTTAGAACACAGAGACACGGAAACTTCTTGGTGGCTTCAAAGATCGAATTTATTGGCTGCAGCCAGTAACAGAAGTCCTAGAAGTCAACACGGTATGAGTTCTCAGGAGACTGCTCAATTTTACAAAGCAAGTCATCCCTTTTTATGCCAAAAATCACATTCCAGACAAATACCTTACATTTACAAACTATCCAATCACATGTATCCACACCAGAGGTATCGCATGACGGTAAGTTGCCCAGCCCATGATCAATCATCGGTCAAACCCAACATTCTTCTTTAGACAGGTCGAACGAACCCATAATAAAAAAGGGCACATCCCAATCGTAAATAGACCATAAAGAAAGGAGCAGAAACAGGTGAGAGTAGGATAAGTCATATGTGTGTGCAATAAAGTTTTACGATGTCCTGTGCTTTGATCCTCAATCTTGATCAGCTACTGGGAAAGGAAGTGGCCTAACAAGGTTGGCTTCAGGCAAGAGGGTCAGTTCGCTCAGGTCATTCAGAAGTCAGCTAAAGTGTACCTGTGCTAAAGACTCGTTCGGCCGTAGTCATCGGCCTATGTGAGGGCAACCACAAAATGGCTGCCATACACAAAATGGAACCCAAGGGTTCAGAACGAAATCCCTAAATACGTAGTGAATCCATCGGTCTAACGTGATGAAAACACTCATACTTGTCTTACTAACTAGTTACGGTTCGCTAATATCAAATTCGTAACGAAACCATGACCTTTATGAAACGGGTTCAGAATTCACGGAACCTCAAACCTAGGCCACATAGAGTGAACACATGACAACTACCATGCCTTTTAGTTCAATAATAGTATCGTTATCAGGGCTGAGGCAGGAATGTTTCTTAGTTCCTGTTTAAAAAACTTGACTTTTAATAAATATGGTCAGTGCAATGATTAATCTCATATAGTAAGGTGGAATACTTCAGTGTTATGAAGAAATACACTTTATACAGTTTTGAATGCATCTTATATGTTGTATGTTGTTTGCTGCATGATTAATATGCCAAGTATTTCCATTTTTTTAACAATCTTTATTACACATTTTTTAATAACTTTTACAACTGGCCACCCCCCCCCCCCCAAACCCCCACATCCCCCCCGACGAGACCAGGTACCAATTTAGGAAATGAATATGCCAAGTATTTCCATAGCTCGGATCGTAATCGGGCTGTTAGAGCCAAGCCAGACTCTTGGTTTGGCTCGGGCTCTGCTCTCCCTGTTAATTTGTTGGCTATCCCACCTCTAACTGTCACTACCTAACTGGCCTCCTGGAATACAAGCTGTTGATAAGATCCAGGGATATATCATGAGTTTCATGGGCCTTAATGCACGCATGGATGTCACTTAAGGGACGTAGCTGCAACCCCTGGCTTGCCCTTTGCGACCCCAAACACTGCCTTTGCGCCCCCTGACCTCAGTGGTGGCAAAGTCAGTGCCAGGAGCACAGGAGCAGCTGGGCCTTATGGAGGTTGGTTGGGGCACCACTTTCCTTGTTTTCAGTCAGCTTTTTCTTTTATTACACTAGTAGTGAATAATATGTTATTATTAACTATTAGTGTAATAAAAAACATTGAGTACAGTTAGCTGGAATATGGCCCTATCTGGCCGCTGAAGTAAGTTAAAATGCTTTTATATGCTGTATGCATGATTTGCAGATGAGTGTGCTTATGTCTGGCTCTGTTGCAGCTATATCCCAGTAATGTATTTAGCTATACAGCACATTAGCGTGGGTGCTGAATAACTTTCGCACTAGAAGTCAGGGTAAGTGCGTATCAATAAGGAAGGTGCTTTTTGAGGCAGCAGAAGCCCTACGCTGACATCAGCTAAAATGCCAAGTGTCTCCACTTCATATGGGTTAGCAGTTATTAAACGCAGTGGCTTCAGGGCTTTGGAGGTATAGTGGGGCGGTGGTGTGACGGTACTGTTATGAATGTGCATATCCTGTAGGGGGTGTTCGGTCTGCCTTGTACCCATAGTGTCCTTTACGCATCTGTGTGCTGCATTCATCCGCGCTCTCCGAGGGGGTCCATTTGTCTCACAGCCACCTTTATTTAATGAAATCTGAACTTCCGGCCCCAGAGTCTGTAAATTGCAGTCTGGTACTGCGCCATTCGCCTGCTTTCTTGACCTTGTTCTTCAAAGGATTCAATTTCTTTTCAACAGAGTCCTTGGACCCCTCCTGTGCCACTGCAATCGATCTCTTCCAATAACGTGCCAACTTTATATCGGAAAATTCATAGAGGATTTATTTAGGGTCCCCTAGATTTATAGTACGGGCTGCTAACCATAGATGTGGAATATCCGAAAAACGGGCTGCACATTTCAGAAACCTTCAGGTCTCTGTTAGAGCAAACTGGGTTTTTAAAGGGACGTACATATAACGCTTCTTAACTTCTCTATCAAACACATTTTCATGCACACATTTTCTCTCAAATGCATGCACCCAATTTATACTCACACACACATTTCGCTTGCACATGCTTTCAGACACCCCTCTCTTCTCTCACAGTTTCACCCTCACACACACACCCACACACATTCACGCAAAAGCTCTATCACGCACACTCTCAGCTTGCCCTATCTGATACATTCCATCACCGGTGACCCTCAACATTTTGAACAGGTGAAAAAAAACATAGCTTTTTCCATTCATCATTCTCCCCTTAAATATGTTGCTTTAGGCAACCCCCAACTTTGGGAAGAATTCCATGTTAAATAACAATAGATGTTGCAGTGCCCAGTATAATGTGCTGCATGGCTAAATACTTATAAGGTCCCAAAGGCGAGACCGATTGCATTGCAAATGCTTGTTTCCGTCGGGAGATGGTTATCTCCAAATTGTTATTGAATGGGACGAGGACAACGGGACCTGGAGTAATGAAGATTACTGGTAAGTAATAGAGCATTCCTGCCCTTTCACATTGGCGCAGGGCAGTGCTGCAAGGTGACTTGATGCACTGCCCTACTCCAAAATCCAGCAAATGAGGGCCTTTATGTTAGTGTGGTTTGAAATTATAACATAGCTTTGTCAATTCTGGTGTAGATTTCCATGTGCAAAGAATGCTTGTGAAATGCTTGTGAGAAAGGTGCATTTCTCTCTTCAATTACATCAGGATCATGGGTCAAAGATATTAAACATTAATGTTCCATGATATGTTACATATATTTTTATTAAGGATATCATAGGTTCATTACAATATAGCGCACATCTGGGATTCCCTTACTCCTGAATTTAGAACAGAATTAGCTGCTGTAGTGTCTATGGGTTGCATCTATTCTAAAATAATGTTTCTAGGAGTGTGCTTATCAACAGCGACAGACTGCGGTTCTGCGAAGAGGGCAGCTTTTTAAATCATCTCCTAGTAGTTTGCCCCCCATTACAAGACATATGTATTATTATGCTCAGTTCATTTAATGAGCCAGCTTAAAACTAGGAGTGATACTTTGAAGCACCCGTAGCAGAATACAGATTTTTGCTTTACGGCACTGCTGCAGGCCTTCCTGCTGTGCTGACCTACGGGAAAAGGGCTGGAAGGCGCAGTATCTATCAGATACGGCGCATTCCTGTCATTTTTCCCTGCACTGGTGCACAATGGGTTGCCATGTGCCAACACAAGCACCATGGTGCACCATGGTGCAAGGCTGCCTGCGTTGCGGGGAAGATTATTTTTGAGCAGAAAGGGAAACCTTCCTGCACAAAAACAATCCTAAGAGGCCTTTTCCTCTTTCTATGTGTGCTGCACAATGCAGTACACACAGAAAAAGGAAAAACGAGTAGTAATACAGATATTTCCCCTCGTTGTGCCTCCCTTACGCCTCCCCTGGAAAGGCAATCATTTTTGGTGCTGCCTCAGAGATACTATTTCTCATAAATCTGGGATAGTGTCACAAAGCCATGGATGTTCCTGGGAATGCCCCCAGCAACACCCATTGCACGCCCCTTTAAAGAAGAAAACAGCATTAAAGGGAACGATATTTGAAAGGCAACATTAAGCCAAAAAGTGGCTCAGTGCTGCCTGGTAAATATGGGGCAGGCTCCTGCGCCACCAGATCGTCACAAAAAGTGATGTACTGGTGGCGCAAAGGGCTTATAAATAAGCCCCAGAGTTTGCAACTGCAGTTTCAGTTAAATGGATGGATTATGCTGTTATTAAATCTGTTCCAATAACTTTTATTATCTTCTTCCACAGAATGCCCCCGAAACCAACATTTTTCAAAGTGTGGGGCTGGCTGTCAGCCAAACTGTGAACATAGACATGTGAAGCAGCAGCGGTGTAAGGGGAAATGCGTCTCTGGCTGTGTCTGTGATGCTGGGTTGATCCTGGAGCACAAGGGTTCTCAATCCTGTGTCCCGAAACAGCATTGTGAATCTTGTCCAAAAAATGCCTACTTCAGCGCTTGTGGTGCGAAATGCCAGAGAACCTGCAAGAACTACAAATAAAAACCTAATGCCTGCCTCATGATATGTGCTCCTGGGTGTGTCTGTAAGACAGGGCATGCCTTCCATAATGGCAGGTGTATTCCCACAAGGCAGTGTCCTAGACATTAATCTTACAGAGAGTTTGGTTAATGAAAGAAGGAAGCATACCCTTGATTGTTTATGTTTCTGAGAGCAAAAGCCAAGCTGCACAACTAGCGCTCTATCAGCTAGATTCATGAAAGGGCCGTTTTGCGAGTCTTTAATAGCGATTCATAAGGAATCGCTATTAAGGACTTGCAAAACGGGATTCATGTAGGAATTGCTAAATAAATTGCGATTCCTACACATTCATTATTTGCGATTAGCTAATTGCTAATCGCAAATAAGGAATAACTCCCCATTCATTCCTATGGGCCTAAAGGCCCATAGGAATGAATGGGGAGTTATTCCTTATTTGCGATTAGCAATTTGCTAATCACAAATAAGGATGCGATTTCAAGGGTGCCAGGGGTGTCCAAAGGACACCCTGTAGCACCCCTGAAATGTGAATTTACACTAATGTTGTGCACCCACATGTCCAAAGGACATGTGTGTGTGTAACATGCAACTTAGAAAAATGCATTTAAATGCATTTGTTTTAGCTATTTACCACGAGGTTTGACTTTGTGCTAAATAGCAGTCCTAAATTGCGATTTTGCAATTTCAAAATGGTTCATGAATTGCATTTAAGGAATCTCAAATAGAGATTCCTTAAATGCAATTCCTCGCAAATGTGCGAATTCTTTATTAGCGAATTTTGCATTTGGGATGATGAATCCCAAATGCAAAAATTGCACTCGCAAAGGGCCAGATTCTCAGAATCTGGCCCTTTGGGAGCGCAATTAAGCTTGATGAATCTAGCTGTATGTCTCATGTTCATGTAGTCCCTCTAGCAGCTTCTTCTGCGCCTATATCTCCCTAGAGCTGATCCGACCTCTACAGCCATATTGGAACCGCTAGAGCTTGGCCAAATTTTAAGTGACAGTTCTTTGATCGGGGTGCACTGTGTTAACCCAGGTCCCTTAGTTCCACCTCTAGAGAGCTTAAGGACAACAGGACATGCCGCCGTATACGTGTAGATTGTGGCATAGGCACAAGAACACACATCAGACAAGCACACTTCCCTTCACCTTTTCCAAACCCTAATGCAAAAGATTTTCAGGCAAACGTCTAAACTTTGTGAAAAGATCAAAACAGAGGGTAGTATTTATGCATAAATAGAATTTGCCAGGGTGGAGCTAATTACAGAGATTGCTAAATTCCTTCTGTTCAAGGTTTTCTATGCAGAACGATCCATAAATAATGGGAAATCAGTGTTTACAGCACATATTGTGACATGTTTCTATTTTCTTTCCCAAGATAGATTTAACTAGGATTTTTCTGGTGAAATCTGTTATGGGAAAGTTGTGGGACTGTTGTAAAAAGCATACCCCCAGGTACATGACCTCTGTAGTCATAAAGACACATCAGAATGCTGATCCACGTGCAAACCTATGTTTTGCACATTGGTCAGAATTTCCCCACTAGTAATTGCCAGAGTGATCATAGTCATTTCCGTAATTATCCTTTACTCTTGTGGTGCATAATTACCGAAATTACACAATTACACCAGAGTGAGTATTTAAGAATAATTTGGGTCTAAAATTCGTACTGCTGTGGTATATAAATAAATAATACCGGATCTATTTTTGTCTAGGCATAGCAATAACAGATAGCTCAATAAATAAGAGTCAAGATTCGAGGTAGTAGGAGTTTTGCAGGTTTAATACAGCATAAGGACAGGAACAGGACGACCTGCACGGGAACAGGATGGCAGCGCTGCCGGGGGCAGGATCGGAATCGGCGTAACATTTAATAACAGTGCACGATCATATATACTAAAACAGTTGCATTACAATACATACGATAGGCGGAGCAGTGGGTGTGGTCAATAGCAGTTGATCCAGCGGGCTATAGAAAATATATCATAAACAACGCTACCCAACTTCATAACCTATAAACAAAATTCTAAACTAAATATGGACCCATTTATAAACCTGATATATTTTGGGCCTACTGAATCAGGTGGTCAGAATAAATCTATATACACATTATCTACAAACTATATACATATTTATACATTTGCAGAAAGAATATTATCATTAGAATAAAACCCAACCATTTAAACGACCACCATAGGCGACGTGATCTAGCTAATGGTAACCTACACTTCTGAATAACCAAGACCAGCTTGTTTGTCAAAAGTAAGATTTTATTTTCTAAATTATGGTATATAAGTTGAAAGTTTTATGAAAGAAATTTATTAGCAATAATGCAAGCATGATTATAATGAAATATGAGAAAATTACTAATTAAGCAATTGAAACAATTTTAAGGAAAATATATAAAGTTTAGCATTTCTAAAACCTAATTCCCTAACTGAGCTAAATAGATAGAAATTAAAGTAAAGTTCTTTGAGGATTCTTACGTGCTCCACGCAAAGTTCAGCAGCACATCACCCTCATCGGAAAGTCAGAAAGCAGCAGCCAGCCCAACCCTAAGGGCATGACTTTTTATACCTTTCTACGCTAACTAAACTAGCAAAGGAAAGTTTTCAGAAATCCTCGACGTCCCATTGGCTGAGAGTGACAAGTGACATGTCACCCGTTTCTCAAAAAGTTCCACTAAATCATGTCTTCATAAAGACCATTTTCTCTTCCACGTGAAGCCAGAAGCTTCCTGCGTTTGCAACTATGTATTAAGTCATCCTCGCAGTTTCCATAGACTTTCATTACACTTCCGCGGATGCCAAGTTAAGGACTGACAAAATGTTCACTTTCGACCTTGGCCATGTCCGACAGAATGATGTCAGCTCATCAGTTTTTGCTTTGTGAATGCAGCTTCAATAAACGTTTTAATTCAGAATGGGCGTCTCGTGACTTTCTGCAGAATTATATGTCAGCTCTTTTTCTGCGGTTCAAATGACTAGGCCCAAAAGCAGGCAACTTATGTTTTCTAGTATAAAACAAACACAAGAAAAGTATTAATGTAAGAAATAAAGTAGATTCTGTATCCACCCCATGGTTTACTAATTAATTAACCCACCCGATTAATCAAAATGTTACCTAGCCATTGCAAACAAATAAAGCAGCGTTTATATTTACCAGTCTCCGTTTTTCCATGAGACCCATATGCACCTAGAATAGTAGAAATGACATCACACAGACAAGGAAAAGCAAAACAAGCACATGCTTATTTTAAGTTTGCAGCAGTTAGTAATGACAAAAACGAAAACAATAAATTATTTTATTATTTTGCACGAACAAAAAGATGCAACATTTATGCACGTTTATGAGCACACATATTAGTCCCCCCACGTGTAAAGTTTAATCTAAGTTGTATTAGCACGACATATCACAAATCATTAATAATTTTATTCATGTTATGGAAATGTGACTTTGCGAGTTTAAACAAATTTTTGTTTTCTATCTCGCTCCATCAACTCCCTCATCTGGTGATTAACAAATCACCACACCAGCACTCAAAATTTTGGTAAATTAAATTTTTAAGAAATAGATTCAAATTCAATTGTATCAGTAAACCTAAAAGTCTGTTTCTGCATAATCTTTGCAATTAACATGACGCTCTCTATGTAACTCCTGTAATTCGATCTCCCTTTCTTCTTCTTTTCTGAGTTTATAGATTCTTTTCTTTTCTCTCAACTGTTTCTTTCTTTTATGTAACAAACAACCTAATTTGGTCAAAATAAAAATGAATACTATTATAATCAAAGGTGCCAGAATCTTGCCAAGAATTGAACTTCCGATATTATGAAACCAGTTTTTAATTGCTTGAAACCTTTTTGAAAGTTTCCCTGTAAAATCTTCTTCTTCTAAAGGAATTATCTCTGAATGCATTTGAGTAATATTCTTAATATACATTTCAATATTTTTACTTTCATCAGGTATATATGTACAGCAATGTTGGACATGTAAAATGCCACAGACTCCTCCCTCTTTTGCTAGGAGTATGTCTAAAGCAAGTCGGTCTTGAATTACCATAGATCTAATTGCAATAACTTCAACATTCACTAATTGAAATCCATCAGCAGTGTCAGTTGATAATCTATCAACTATAGTGGACAATTTTCTGATTCTCCCTGCATTTAGGGTTATACCAACAAAAGGAATTACAGCTTGAAAAATATCTCCCAGAACTTCAGTAAAAGTTTCTCTTTTAGCTCTATTTACATAATTATGAATTTTAAACAATCCTTCTGAATCTCTGTCAACAGGAAACACTTTAGGAAAAACAATTCCCACATAACAAGTTCCATACCAATGGTCTGGAAGGTTGTAGTAGGCTTTGTCACCACAAACAAAATAAATCCCAGGAAAGATAGGATCTTTCCCACCTTTAAATCCCCAACCTCCCATAATCTGATAAGTATCTTCACAGTTACTTGCACCTACAAAATAATTATCAAAAAGTGTGTTATCTCTTCTAATGCAAAGTTTTCCACTAACTGGTTTGTCTATGTGAATTGCAATATTTTCAAGCATTTTGCCATTTAATTTCTCATCCTCTTTTTGCCAGAAGGCTGACTTAGTCTGCTTGACTAATTCATTTCTCTTATAAATTGCTCTTCTCTCCTCAACCATATTCAAGAATTTCTTTCCTTCAGCACTTAATTTACATGTTAGATTATTCTTGTAAGCATACTCATATGTGAGTTCGTTAGTAACAAGGAAATATTCTCTCATTTGTTTTGCTTTCTTATGCTTATTTAAAGCATTATCAATCTTAACATTAGCAAAAATTTCGTCATAATTTGAATAGTAATATTCTAAACGTCCAGTTTGATAAAATAAACTAGTTAATACACTACATGTTACAGCATAAGTGAGAGGAAGCATATTATATGTTACTCCCTCAGAAACAGAAGCAGGTAACTTAACACAGACATAACAGTCTTTTGCATCCATTACCTTGACATATTCACTCAAAAGCTTTGTGAATGTATTACTTGAAAAATCACCTATTGATTTATCTTGATGAATGTTAGGCTGATGATCAATAACTTTTGCAGATGCACTATGTTTAGTTTGGCTAACCAGAGCTTTGCTTGTTATGTTAACTTTGTGTAATTCTCTATTCATTTCTAAAGGGATAATCACAGCTAGTACCAACCAGAGCAGAACTAAAATGAGCAGACATACCAGAGTCATCTTACAGCATCTTTTAAAAACAGAACATCTTGAAGTGTTCTCCTTAACATAAGGCATTTTTAGGTTAGTTTTAGCCTCAAAAATAAAAATAAATTTTAAAATTTATATACACCCCCCTTTTAAAATATATTTTTCTTTTATAACCCTAAACAAGATTTCTTCGACCTTATGTCATACATAAGTTTTCTTCAACTAAACAGTTTTTCTTCGACCTTGTGTCAACTAACAAGATTTCTTCAGCCTTTTGCCAATTTAATAATTCTGTACTTCAATCATTGTCACTAATTTCTTGGATTTCGTTTTCTTCTTCACTACTATCATATATGTCAATAACAGGTGGAATTACTAAGTAAGTCCACTCAGGAGACTTGTATTTCTGGTTTGGTCTTATTATTCTCTTCCCTTTTCTCGATATCACTTCAATTTTTCTTCCAACTCCAACTTCTTTTCCAGGACTCTTTTGACTACTGATTTCTTCAACTTGTTCTATTGGCTTTTTGATCAATCTGACTCTCAATCTTCCACCAGGCCAGTAGTCTGCTTTTCTTACGTACTTCTTCTTTGGTTCAGAATTATTTGATTCTGACTTCCAAGTCCTTTTCTTTCTCTTTTCACTTTCACATTCCACGTCACTTTCTTCAGTTTCGTAGTCTGAAATTTCAATTGACTCAGGAACTTCTCTATTCGGCAATTTCACTCCTTCAGGAACTTCACTTTGTCTTCCATCACTGGTACTCGGTAATTCGTTCTCCTCCTCTTCCTCAATTACCTCTAACTTCCCAGATTTCGGATTTTTGTTCCTTACTTCAGAGTTTGTTCTCTGCCTTTCGATACTCTCCTGGTCTGAAACTTCTTTTGGTTCAGCTTCTTTGTCTTCAATAGAGACAACCGAATCTTCAGTTATCTTTCCTTTTAACAGATTCTCTTCACCTTCAGAATCTATTTCAATTATTTCTAAGTCTTTTCTTGTCAGATTTCCATTCACTGGCACAGTTTCCAGATGTCGACTTTCTTGTCGATCTTCAGAATCTGGAATTACTTCACCTTCTGTTCTGTCTTCTGCTTCAGAATCAGAATCATCTGTGGTATCACTTTCAACATCAGAACTCTCAGGAGTTGGTACTGGAATAGTATGACTAGGATGAATCCAGCGTTTCAATCCTCTGCACTTTACAGCATTAGTAGTGATCAAGATTATCTGCCTAGGTTTCTGCCATCTAGGAGTTAGACAATTCCTTCTCCGATGTACTTTCGTTCTGACCCAATCGCCAGGTCTCAGATCATGAGTCAAAACTTTTTCATTTGATTGAGCTTCAGTTCCCACCTGATTAGACACAGAAGTTACCATATCAGATAACCTTTTACAGTAATCCAAAATTGCACTGTCATTTATGCTCAACAGTTTACCTACAGGTACAAAAACTTGCCTCATAACTCTTCCCATTAAAATTTCATGAGGACTCAAACCTGTCTTTTTATCTGGTGTACTTCTTAATGACATCAAAACAAGTGGAAGAGCATCTGTCCACTTAATACCTGTCTCAAGACACATTTTTCCAATTCTGTTTTTGATTGTTCCATTTATTTGTTCAACTACACCTGATGCCTCTGGTCTGTATGCACAGTGTATTTTCTGCTCAATGCTCAAAGCTTCACAAATTAACTTCATCAGTTTGTTATCAAAATGGCTTCCTCCATCACTCTCAATAGTGACTGGAAAACCGTACCTTGGGATGATTTCTCTGAGCATTAGTTTTGCCACTGTAATTGAATCACAATGTCGTGTAGGGAAAGCCTCTACCCATCTTGAGAATAAGCATACAATTACAAGTACATATTTCAAACAGTTGTGTAAAGGCATTTCAATGAAATCTATTTGTAACCTGGTAAAGGGACCACCTTCTCGACCAATTATTCCTGTCCCCACCACTGATTTTCTGTTTGGATTCATTTGTTGGCATGACAAACACCTTTGACAAAAAGATTCAGCAATGGTTCTAAATTTGGTATTGAACCATGTTTCTCTAAAAAGTCTGACCATAGAATCTCTTCCTAGATGTGCAGGACCATGATATAATCTGGCCATGTCAGCAATCAAGCAATTTGGTAAGACTACTCTGCCATCTTTGTAAACCCACACTCCATCTTCTTCACGTGGTCTACAATCTGATCTTAACCATAGGTCTTTTTCTTCATCATCTGCTTCGTTTTGTAAATCTCTAATCTCATGCCATGTTTCTACAACAGTTGTTAGCATTAATGAATTTGAATCAGTTTCTTTACTCCTCTCCCGATTGTATGAATAATTTTTCCTTGCGCAGTACTTTGCTGTTTCATCTGCGAAGGCATTTCCCTTGGAAATATAATCAGTTCCTCTAGTGTGCGCTGCACATTTGACAATTGCAATTTCTTTTGGCAATTGTATTGCTTCAATTAATCTTCTAATGAAAACTGCATTTTTAATTGGTGATCCTGTTGATGTCATGTATCCTCTCTGTGACCAGAGTTGTCCATAATCATGCACAACTCCGTACCCATACTGACTATCAGTAATGATGGTAACTCTTATATCCTTTGATATTTCACATGCACGAATTAAAGCAATCAATTCAGCCACTTGTGCTGAACGAACTCCTTCAAGACATGATGCTTCTTCAACGTCTACAACTGTACAAACTGAGTATGAAGCTTTCAAAACACCTCCTTCGGATCTTAAGCATGAGCCATCTACAAAGTAGACAAAATCCGATTCAGACAAAGGTCTGTCTTTGATGTCTTTTCTTGGTTTAGTGCAGAATTCCATGACATCTAAACATTCATGTTCTGTTTCAATGTCATCAACAATTTCAGAATCGGGCAGTAATGTAGAAGGATTCAGATTCAAACATCTTGAAATCGAAACATTATCTGCTCCCAGTATGATTTTCTCATACTTTGTCAATCTGCTACTTGTTAAATGTTGAGTCTTACCTCTTGTCAGTAATATTTCAACTGAATGAGGCACAAAAACTTTCACAGGAAATCCCATAATGATTCCTTCACTTTGTTCAAGGCTGATACTTGTAGCTGCAACTGCTTTCAAACAACCTGGTAATGCTTTTGCAATTGGATCAAGAACTGCAGAGAAGTATGCAATAGGTTTCTTTAAATTTCCATGTCTCTGTATTAATACAGATAATGCACATCCTTCTCTCTCACTGCAATACAGTTCAAAATCTTTCTCATAATTTGGCATACCTAAAGCAGGAGCTTGGCATAAGCTCTTTTTCAGGTTCTCAAAAGATTCCATCTCAGCATCATTGAGAATAATTGGATCTTTTACATCTGATTTGGTCAGTCTTTGTAGTGGTTTTGCAATTACTGAAAATCCACTTATCCATTGTCGACAGTAACCTACCATTCCCAAGAACATTCTGACCTGTCTTTGTGTTCTTGGCGGTAACATTGCTTGAATCATTTTTATTCTCTCTATTGTTACTTGTCTTTTTCCTTTTGCAATTCTGTGACCAAGATATTTTACTTCTTGTTTGCAAAACTGTAGTTTTGCTGGGGACACTTTATGTCCTTCTTCTGCAAGGCGATTTAACAGAATTATTGTGTCTGTTACACAATTTTCTCTTGTCTTTGCAGCTATTAACAAATCATCAATATACTGCACCAACGTAGACCTACCTGGTAAGTCTAAATCTTCTAATGATCTTTTTAACAGTTCATTAAAGATTGAAGGACTTTCTGTATAGCCCTGAGGGATTCTTGTCCATCCAAGGGTCTTACCTTGGAATCTGAAAGCAAAGATTTCATAACTGTCTGGATGTAAGGGAACAGTAAAGAATGCATTGCAAAGGTCAATGACTGTATACCATTCAGCATCATGTGGAATCTGAAATAGAATTACTGCTGGATTTGGAACCACAGGACAACATGGAACGACAATTTGATTAACCTTTCTCAAATCTTGTACGATTCTAAATGTTCCGTTAGACTTTTTAACTCCCATAATTGGTGAATTACAAGAGCTACTCTTCATTTCCTTTAATACACCTTGCTTGATTAATTTTTCAATTATAGGTGTAATACCTTCAATTGTTTCAGTTTTCATTTTATATTGTGGAGTGTTTGGAAATTCTATTCCCTGTTTCAATGCAATTTTTTACAGGATCTACGTTTTTCATTAGACCCATCTCATTTCCAGTAAAATCCCATATTTCAGATTTCACTGTTTTCTTTAGCTCTTCAGGTAAATCTTTTTCTTCAAATGCAGGAAACAATTTTGTTTCTTCTGCTTCCATCATCATCATTGTCATCCTGTATAAACCATCTTCCTCCATTGTTTGTAACTCAACTCCATCAGGAGAACAATATATTCTGCAATTCATTTTACATAAGATGTCTCTACCTAATAGATTTACTGGACTACTATTACAAACCACAAATCTGTGTTTGTCTCTGTAATTTCCAATTTCAACTGGTACTGGATCAGTTAAGTCTGTTTTAATTTGCTGATTACTTACTCCGACAACTTGGATGGTATCCCCAGAGAGAGGTAGGTTTTCAATTTCCACTGATCTAACAGTAGAATGGGTAGCACCAGTGTCCACTAGAAAAGTGATGTCTACATCATTAACTTTCCCGTTTACATAAGGACCAGACTGGTCAACCTCAAGAGTGGCTCCAACGACACACTCTTCCTCCTCTCTCGGGCACCGTCAGCAATAATCATCAGAATCACTGTCTTGTCTTTCTGCTAATAAAAATTGTTGTGAAGCATTTTGCATTTGAACCTTTTGCTGCTTTTGCTGTTTTTGTGGTTTTATTACCTGTTCACTTCCCTGAAATCCCACGTTTGGATTATATTTTTGAACTCCCCCACAATTCGGAAAAGGTGGTTGTGGCAATTGATCTTGACGATTATTCACCTGTTGTTGTTGCTGTTGCTGTAACTGTCGCTGAATGTTAAATTCGTTTAACCCCTGTTGCATCTGTAGCTGTCGCTGCAGGTCAACACCATTCTGCATCTGTGGATTCAATAAGGGATTCTTTAAGTTTTTAGGAGGATGAGGACACTTGTCCCTCCAATGTCCAATTTCGCCACAATTAAAACAAGGTAATCTTTGTTTCAGCTCTTCTATCTTTGGGCTAAATTTCTTTGGGAAATTATTACCTTTAAACTTTCCTTGTATCTGGTTTGTATTTCCAGTTTGAACAAAATTAGTGTTCTTATTTCCCATGCTGGCAATCTGTTGCTCAGCTACCTTTACCTGAGCCCACATGGCTTTCTCCTTCAGCTTCTTCTGTTTTACTTCTATTTCATCGCTACAATATTTTGCTTTTCTTAGAATATCATCTACAGATAGTGATTGCCATCCGACAATACTAGTTCTGATCATTTCTCCAATTTCAGGTTTTAGTCCATAAACAAATCTATAGACAAAATGACTCATGTCTTTTTCATCTAATTTTTCATAACCACTGTATTGTTTAAAGATTAACAATAGTCTTTCATAAAAAGAATGAACTGATTCTTTTGTTTCCTGCTCTGTTCTTTCTATTTTAACCCAATCAACTTCTTTGGGTGGAATTTTGTTTTTCATCCAAACAATTACTTTTTCATAGAAATCCATTACAAGTGGATTTGGGGCACCTGTTTCTTTAATTCGCTCAGGTTCTGTTTTTGGCCAACTAATAGATATTTTACATTCTGTCCAAAGATCAGATGGAACTACAATGTCAAAAAATCCATCTAAATCAATCCACAGAACTTTTGACACTTTGATAAATCTATCAACTTGCCTGTACCACTCAACTGGTTTTTCCCTCAATTTTGGAAAGTCATTTGTAAATAACAGAATGTCCTGTCTCGACCAAGGGACATGAACATATCCTCCACCTGCAACTTCTCTCATTGGAAATTGTTTTGACAATTTATCCAATCTTTCATCTTCCTTCTTTTTCGTCCATTTTACTCTCCATTTATTCAGTTCTCCTAGCTTTTTGATATAGACAATCAAATCTTTAATGTGAACTATTCTTCCCATTGAGTTCAAACTCTCAATGTCGCTTTCTGAAAAATCTAATCTGTAATGCTTTGCAAAATTCTTTTGTTTACTCACATCGATTTCAAGTTCTGCTGCTAGATCCTCTAATTGATCATATTTATTTTTCGTTTTCCACTGAATGCTTTTGCAAATGAATAGTAGTTCATCATCCCGATAGTAATTTAAACTATCTGGGCCAATTGTTCCAATTATTAATTCTTCGATATTCGCTTTTAATTTGGCCACATCAAGTTTTGGTGTGGTTACCCTGACTTCAGAACTCCCTATATCTGACATAGCACCCATTGGTGTTTTTGGAGATAAATCCTCATTAAAAGTTAAATCAGGCATTCTTGATTTAGAAGTGTTTAATTCCGTTAAATCTGAATAAAATTTTTCAGCAGCCTTTTGAATTTCTGTATTTAAAGGAATAGTTAATCCATTTTTGTTTGTATCCTTTTGATCAAATACAGGCTGAACAGGACCAATTGTTACTGGAACTGTGACAGCTTCCATGCCTTTTGTCATTCTTTTAATTAATTCTTCTTTAGATCTTAAATATTCATTATAATCAACATCTTCAACATTTCTTGCCTCTCTTGCATAATCTTTTGGAGGTTCCCTTGCTCTTGGAGTCATTGTAAAATGTCTACCTTCATTTCGAGCATTCTCGAATTCTGACCTTCTAGGAGTTTCAGTGATTTCACAATTATTTGGATAAAGTTTAGGAGCTTCACTAATTGGAGGTGCACTCGGTGAAGTTTCAGTAGAAACCACCGGAGTAGACCATGATCTAGGAGGTCTCAAAGGCTGATTAGGCTGATTCTTTCTAGTAGTTGTATATATTTCTTCCATAACTGCATCCTCAGATTCACTTTCCATAGATTTCCCTGTAGGAGAACCCATTACCATTTCATGAATTAAATACAATCCTTCACTCATGTTTCCCTGTCTCCACATTCGCAATCTATCTTCATGAGTTTCTCTTTTCCAAGATGGATTTTTAGAAGGTCTTTTAATTCCACTAGCTTCTCTTTGTAACTGATACATCTCGTCTTCCCACTCAACTAAAGCTTCAAATTGAGTTGGTCTCGGTTTTGGAACAAGAGCATTCATTTTCTCTCGTAAATTTCTTAAAACTCTTACATTAAATGAACCATCATCAGGCCAAGCTAAAACACCGTCGTTTTTAGTATAACGTTTCCAACTGTCGAACCATAAGACAGTATGATATCCGTATTCACCTTCCATGTACGCTGCAGGTGTTTTATACTTATGAAGTAGTTTACCACCTCGCGTTTCGATTTTCTTGTCAGGTGAAAATAAATTTTTGAATTTCTGAAATAATGTTGTCTTTTTCTCAACATGTTTAAAATGATAACTCATTTTTAAAAGTTAAATTTAATTCACAAAATCGTTCGTAAAATATTTCCGGGATGTTCCGCAAAACAACCAATCCGTGCGCGAAACACACCAACAAGCCAATGACAGTTGAGCTACGTCACTTTTCTGCTCAACCAATGAATTTAGAGTTTTTCCCAAGGACCAATCAGCTCACAGGCCGTCAGAGACTCAAGAGCCAATCAGAATATAGCTTGTGACGTAGGTCACCCAATCCCAGCGCGGCTTTGTGACGTACACAGCAGCTGCGGTTTCTCGCTTCTCACTCCTGGCGCTTACCCCTCCTTCACAAAATCTTTTCACAGCGCCATTTTAAGGACACTTTTCAGTGTAAATTAATTCTTAACAATGACTAAAAAGACAACATCTGTTCGTTTCACTATTTAGGATAGTTTACATACATTCAAGTATCCACACTTCGGAATAGACGGCGCTATTCACACTAAGGATAATATTCAATTGTCAGTAGAGTAACCTTACCCCACCCTTCTAACAAGTATAATTATGAACTCGCTTTGCTCTGAACCCACCGCGAAGTGAAAGTTCTAAGAGTTCCACTTGAACATAAAATACAATTCAAACTCGCACTTTTACACGGAAAATTCCCTAATTTCAAACACACATGAAATCCGTACAGGACTCTCACCTGTTTATAGAAATCATGCACCGTTAGCAAAATAACGACGTTATCCGTACAGGGCTCTCACCTGTTTATAGATATGAAACATGTACCCGTACAGGACTCTAACCTGTTTATAGATAATCATGCACCGACGTTAATTTTACCCTTCACTCAAGCTCGGATATAACTAATACTCTCCTCACAGTGAGTTTTATGGAAGGCGCTTTGTCCCTATTCTCATGCTGCTTTGATTTCTTAGAAAACCCTCACTATACAAGATTCAGACCTGGCCCTAAAACTGTGCTGCTCGGCGACAACACTATGGTACACGGCGATACCTCTTGTGATACTCGGCGATATCACTACAAACAGAACAGATGGCTTGCGTGACTAATTTCTTGCCACACAATCTATACCGGTATAGCTTACAGATAGGCACGAAAAACGGACTCAACAAGTGTTAAAACATCGATCCTATTTCCATACCATAACGTAACCCTTAGCAACCAACATATTACCTTGGTTACCTCTTAGCAACCATCAATTTCTGCTACCAGAGAATTGATCCAGCGGGCTATAGAAAATATATCATAAACAACGCTACCCAAGTTCATAACCTATAAACAAAATTCTAAACTAAATATGGACCCATTTATAAACCTGATATATTTTGGGCCTACTGAATCAGGTGGTCAGAATAAATCTATATACACATTATCTACAAACTATATACATATTTATACATTTGCAGAAAGAATATTATCATTAGAATAAAACCCAACCATTTAAACGACCACCATAGGCGACGTGATCTAGCTAATGGTAACCTACACTTCTGAATAACCAAGACCAGCTTGTTTGTCAAAAGTAAGATTTTATTTTCTAAATTATGGTATATAAGTTGAAAGTTTTATGAAAGAAATTTATTAGCAATAATGCAAGCATGATTATAATGAAATATGAGAAAATTACTAATTAAGCAATTGAAACAATTTTAAGGAAAATATATAAAGTTTAGCATTTCTAAAACCTAATTCCCTAACTGAGCTAAATAGATAGAAATTAAAGTAAAGTTCTTTGAGGATTCTTACGTGCTCCACGCAAAGTTCAGCAGCACATCACCCTCATCGGAAAGTCAGAAAGCAGCAGCCAGCCCAACCCTAAGGGCATGACTTTTTATACCTTTCTACGCTAACTAAACTAGCAAAGGAAAGTTTTCAGAAATCCTCGACGTCCCATTGGCTGAGAGTGACAAGTGACATGTCACCCGTTTCTCAAAAAGTTCCACTAAATCATGTCTTCATAAAGACCATTGTCTCTTCCACGTGAAGCCAGAAGCTTCCTGCGTTTGCAACTATGTATTAAGTCATCCTCGCAGTTTCCATAGACTTTCATTACACTTCCGCGGATGCCAAGTTAAGGACTGACAAAATGTTCACTTTCGACCTTGGCCATGTCCGACAGAATGATGTCAGCTCATCAGTTTTTGCTTTGTGAATGCAGCTTCAATAAACGTTTTAATTCAGAATGGGCGTCTCGTGACTTTCTGCAGAATTATATGTCAGCTCTTTTTCTGCGGTTCAAATGACTAGGCCCAAAAGCAGGCAACTTATGTTTTCTAGTATAAAACAAACACAAGAAAAGTATTAATGTAAGAAATAAAGTAGATTCTGTATCCACCCCATGGTTTACTAATTAATTAACCCACCCGATTAATCAAAATGTTACCTAGCCATTGCAAACAAATAAAGCAGCGTTTATATTTACCAGTCTCCGTTTTTCCATGAGACCCATATGCACCTAGAATAGTAGAAATGACATCACACAGACAAGGAAAAGCAAAACAAGCACATGCTTATTTTAAGTTTGCAGCAGTTAGTAATGACAAAAACGAAAACAATAAATTATTTTATTATTTTGCACGAACAAAAAGATGCAACATTTATGCACGTTTATGAGCACACATATTAGTCCCCCCACGTGTAAAGTTTAATCTAAGTTGTATTAGCACGACATATCACAAATCATTAATAATTTTATTCATGTTATGGAAATGTGACTTTGCGAGTTTAAACAAATTTTTGTTTTCTATCTCGCTCCATCACAGTCGCGAAAGATAAGGGTGAAAGTAGGTGTAACAGAGGCGTATACATAGACATGTGATGCAAACGTAACAGAATATGTCATGAATGGGGCGGAAACATGGAGGGGGCTACCTAAGGAGCCGGGACCTCTGACCTAATGGTGCGCGCAAACTGGCAATGACGTGTTACTAGGAGAAGCTGGGGGCTTCGAACTCTGTGCTAGGAGCAGAGACTGAAGTCTGGAGAGTCAGGGCGACATGTACCTAAGCAGTATCTAGTATCTGATGTTTAGAGAACATGTTGATAGAATCCAAAAGTTATCGGGGTAAAGGCTAACAGACTCTAAGACTGGAGCATGCATTATTCTACATGTAGTGCGTGATGAAGAATATTAAATGACCATTAAATGCAGTATTTCTCTAACATGGAGACGTAAGGGCTAGACAATGACGGAAACTATTGATGCGATTCAGTAGCTTTAGGAATGCAGAGAAGGAGGACTAACTGATAACTGGAATCATAACATACTCTTGGCAGACTCAGAGGCAGAGCCAGGCTGAACCGGGCACTGCGAGGCAGGAAGTAAGTGAAGGGTCGAGGATACAGGTGGGGGCTGTATCGCTCCTCAGCGAGGCTTCAGGAGTCAGGAGCTGAATCTGGTGTCCAGGCCCTTTTGAGGCCTAGAAACGGGGACTTTACAATGAAATAACGTGCACACTGAGAAACGTGGCAACGTAGCTTTACATAGGCCTGATATTCGTAGTATTCACGAGAACTGGGAACTGACATACTAGAGGTGGACACAACTGTAATTGCGTCATTAATCGAACATGGGGAATACATATGCATATTAATCATGCACAGATAACATATGATGGAGGACGCGTAGGGACACAGAACATGGCAAAATTTACTTTTCCACATTCCCTCCTTGTCACTACGTTTCCATCAGGAAACATCAATGTTCATGATACCATCTATCATTTCATACAGTATCATTTGCTCGTCTCGAATTTTCTTGGAACGGGATTTAGAACGGGGCTTGGGACTAGGAATACAAGAGGTAGCACAAATGCCGCAAATCGCAGGGCCACATTGTATACAGAGGCAGCAACTGAATATGATTGCTACTGCAATACCTAGAAAGGACAAGACTTTCCATCCCCAAGCGGAAATTATATTCCAGAACCAACCGGACCATGTCCAGGTGCCTGGATCTTGGTGTAACAGATGGGCAATTTTATGGAGTCTGGTTATAGCTGAATAAACAGACGGCGCGTTATTAGGAATGAAAATGCAGCAACTAGATCCGATGACTCTACAGGCCCCGCCCCTATCGGCCAATATGACGTCAAGGACGAGACGATTCTGTAAAACGACAAATCTCCTAGCAGATTGCTCTTCAGTTAAGTTACCTAGAGCAGAGGCAGTCTCATTAACTACTGCTTCAAGGGTTCTGGTTAACCTACGAATTAGCTTACTATTCTGGATAGGTCCTATAAAGAAGAAGAAACCTCTATTGAAATCTGTATACTGTTCTAGAGCAGTTTCAGTATAGTCGACAATGGGGGACTCCCTTCTATGTCTAATGTGTACTAGATGTGTGTTTCTATGGTAATCAGATGGAGCTAGGAAAACAGGTGGCAGTAGGAAGGCAATGTAACAGGTTCCCTCCCAATCGAGGGGCAGACGAACATATGCGGTCTGACCACAAATAAAATAAGAATGGCGTGAAGCTTTGAAAATAGATTTCCCACTGTCACTATATTTGACAATAGTAGTACAATCGCTATGTCCTACATGTACGGAACCATTATTTCGGACACATAATTCGCCTTTGACTGGTAGTACTGAAATAGCAGGTAAGTCTGGAGTGGAATCAGACTGAACATTCAGGACCATGAAATTCGAAGAATAATTACCTAAATTGTAAACTTCGTTTTCTAGATCTAACCCTGTTCTGTGGGGAAGACCTTGCTTGTCTGGAAAACATGTACTGTTAAGAAAAGACATATCTGTTGAGGATGACGTTAACGTGGACCATGCTCCACACGAACCATTATGTGAAAATGGATAAGGAAAGAGTGGCAGAACTCCCTTCGGTGTCTGGAAAGGGGGGAGTCGACCACACACCCAACAATTAGTGGCATTGCTGGTCTGGTGTGAATAATGTAACATGCGGATAAAAGAGTTGTTACGCATAGCGAGGCGGTAAGAGAGTTCATGAGGAGGCAGATCACTAAACGTGTGCTCTACTGTAGCATTAGAGGACTTATTTACATGAGAAACAGGAAAATACAGATAAAAAGCATAACTGGTGCAGGAAATCATAATACTGAGAAATAATATGAAACATAGAAAAACGATACATCGGATTGAGTTTTGACTAACTCTCTCACTATGGGGGTCTATTTTATACATGTCAGAAACCGGTCTAACCGTTTCACCTAGGGGAGGACTTAGACAATCAAACTGGCTGACTTATTTTACTAGACCTTAACTTGAGTTTATACTCCTGTTGCGGAGTTTTCTCTAACAGGGAGGGTGCAGTATCATTGTCTTTTGCGGGACAGTCCTTAAGAATAGTACTTTGGCAGTCCTTTGAATCCTGGGAAATGTTCTTTGAGACTGGCTTCAATCCATAAAATTTTTTAATATGCGAAAGATGCACCCAGCCTTTGCGTCCCTCCAACTTCACGGCTGTGCGGGTGGCCAGGAGGACCTGTCGGGGCTCCTTCCAGCGAGGCTCCAGCGGACTTGAGCGATCGAAATTTCGCACTAGGACCATGGATCCGGGAACGATTTCATGCGGTGCCACCTCGGTATTGTCTGGAAATGCGGCGGCAACCTGTGAACGACAAGAGTTGAGGGCAGACATCAAGGAAGCTAGGTAATCTGTCAGCATATTACTTGAAACATCGGTAATACTTCGGGGTCTAGGAGTACCCCACATGTTAGGGGGGCGGCCGAAAACGACCTCATACGGGGACAGGCCTGATCTGGAATGTGCGACCATGCGCATATAAAACAAAGCAACTGGCAGAGCTACTAGCCAGTCCACACCTTTCTCTTGACAAACTTTTGCAATTCGAATTTTCAGGGTCTGATTATGTCTCTCTACGAGACCGGCTGCTTCAGGATGGCGTACACAATGGAACTTCCACTGGTACCCTAACAAAAGGGAAACATGTTTCATCAACTCAGATGAGAATGGCTGGCCGTTGTCAGAATATACGACTCTAGGGAGTCCGTAACGGGGGAAGAACTCACGAACCAACTGCTTGGCAGTGGTCGCGGCTGTGTAATCTGGGACTGGATATGCCTCCGTCCACCTGGACAAAGCGCATACAACTACAAGGACATACTTGAAACCTCGACATCGCTCCATCTGAATGTAATCCATCTGGAGGACTTCAAAAGGGTGGTCAGGGGGCTGGAATCCACCTTGTTCCACCGGGACACTTTTACCTGGATTAAACTGACAACATATCATACAGGTACGGACTTTCTGCTTGGCTGCAGCTCGTAAATGCTTGTTGAACCAAATGTTCTGGATACTGCCTAACATAGCTTTTTCTCCTAAATGTGCTGGACTATGTGCGGTATTGATAATGACTTGAACCATGGAGTCGGGGAGAAACCATGTGGCTCTACCCTTTGTCACCCATCCCTGATCTGTCTGGACCCCTCCTTGTTCGGACCATTTCTTGATTTCATCGAGAGTAGCATGTAACTGGATATCTATGACATCTTGAGTAGGGTCTTTAACTGTCATACATGTAGTCGGATCTGGAGTGTGTGTCTGTGTCGGATTAACTGTAGTGTCTGGGGTCTGAGCGGTAAGCTTGGCTGTGCGATCTGCTAGATCATTACCTTGAGAAATAGTGTCAGTAACTTTCGTATGTGCTTTGCACTTCATGATAGCAATGGATGTCGGTAAATGTATGGCATCTAACAGAGCTTGAATGAGGAGACCATGCTGAATCTTGGTTCCATGAGAAGTCATGAAACCTCTCTCTTGCCAGAGCACTCCGAAGTCGTGTACAACTCCAAATGCGTAACGTGAATCGGTGTAAACATTAACTTTCAGGTTCTTGGCGTGAATGCAGGCTTGTGTCAGAGCAACTAGCTCTGCTGCTTGAGCAGACAGGGTGTCAATGCGGTGTGTTTCAATAACTTCAGTGTCAGTAGTCACTGCATACGCGGCTACTAGTTCTCCTGTACTTGTTCTCATACATGAACCATCCACATAAAGTGTCAGGTCTGGATCTGGTAATGGAATATCTGTCAGATCTTGTCTTGGCTTTGTCATGATGTTAACTACTTCCACACAGTGGTGTGTGGCAAAATTCGAAGTAACTGATGGTAACAATGTAGCAGGATTTAAAACGTTGCAGCGTCTGATTTCTATGTGTGGCTGGAACAGTGTCAATTCATAACCTGTTAAACGTGCAATTGTCAAGTGCTGAGTTTGTGTTCGGTTTAAAAGAACTTCCACGGAGTGTGGAACTTGTACTGTCAAGGAATGTCCTAATACTATGGAATCACTTTGTCTGATAGCTAGTGCTGTGGCTGCAACTGACTTGAGGCACGCAGGCAGAGCCTGGGCTACAGGATCTAATGTGCTCGAAAAATAAGCACAAGGCTTGTATTGTCCTGCTTGATCTTGTGTGAGGACAGATAATGCTGTACCTTCGCGTTCTGTGACGAAAAGTGTAAAAGGCTTACTGTAGTTCGGTGTTGCTAGAACTGGAGCTTGACATAGGGCTTTCTTTAACTCATTGAAACTAAGTGTATGTTCAGATGTCCAAGGGAGGACAGTCGATACGGCTGCCTCCTGTGTCGTTAACTGTATCAGTGGTTTAGCTAGGAATGCATACTGAGGAATCCATTGTCTGCAGTAAGAAGTGAGGCCGATAAAAGCACGTACCTCCTTCTGGGTCTTGGGCTGAGGAAGACTCGCTATTAACTGGATACGGTCTGGTGTCAACTGCCTACCCCTCTTGGACAGTAAGTGTCCTAAGTAGACCACTTGCTGGACACAGAATTGAAGCTTAGAAGGGGACACCTTGTGTCCCATCTCGGCTAGGAAATACAAGACTGTAAGTGATGCTCGCTCGCAAGCACGTTCAGAATGGGCTGTGATCAGGAGATCATCGACATACTGGAGCAGGGCAGTGTCAGTTGGCATGTGAATGTTGTCTAGTTGTCTCTTGAGTGCTTGACTGTAAATACTAGGACTTTCTGTGAAACCTTGAGGAGCGCGTGTGAACATATAGCTCATTCCATTTAAACAAAATCCGAAAAGGAACTGGCTGTCTGGATGAATGGGGACACTGAAAAACGCGTTCTTGAGGTCTATGACAGTAAAAAATGAGGCTTCGGAATCAATGGCTGTCAACAGGGAAGAGATATCTGGGACAACTGGGTACTGGGGAATAATACATTTATTAAGTTCTCGGAGATCAATCACTAATCGATATACTGGAGGTGCATTTGGATCAGTACGTTTCATGACAGGAATGATCGGAGAATTGCATACATTGGAGTCAGTTTCTACAACTACTCCTTGAGCGATGAGCTCGTTAATAATTTTGGATAAGGCTGCTACAGCCTCAGGTGGCAATCTGTACTGTCTGATTCGTGGCAGGACTACACCTGGCTTGAGAGTCACACGATGGGGTGTGATTTGCATAAAGCCAACATCAGTTGGACCTTGCGCCCATAGATGCTGCGGAACATTGGACAATCTCGGATCAAAATCTCGTAATACATAGTGACCCTTGAAGTCACGTAGGAACAATCGTATTCCCTCTGGGGAACAGCATATAACTGCACCTAACTCTTTCAGTGTTTTAATGCCTAATAGATTTTCTGGACATGACTTAGTAAGTAACAGATCAGTAGTGCGGGACAATGGACCTACTTCTAGAGTAACTGGCTTTGATATTTCATTTACAATAGGTTTTCCTGAAAATCCAAGGGAAACATTTCTAGAGCCTGAGAGCGGAGCCCCTGGAACTTCGGCGTGACTTATAGTGGTCCTACTTGCCCCTGTATGAAAGCTGTAGCAATCAAAAACTTCCTATCTTTCCCTAATACTTGACTGTGAACATAGGGACCTTCTTGATCTACAGGTATCTCGATGAGAGGCAAGCCTACCTCCCTCTCTAGGCTGTTTCATGAATATGGCTGATACTCTGGATACTCAGACTGTGCATACTGGTACATCTGCTGTGTAACATGCTGTGTTGCAGCGATGGGCTGCGGTGCTGTAACTGTCTGTGGTGCATTCTGTGACTGAGGAGTCTGTGTAACTTGTTCTTGTCTCGGCGGACGTGGTCTTTCTTTAGTCTTACCGGTAGCTATGTTGTGTTTCAGAACTGCACACTCGTTTATAAAATGACCTGGCTGTTTACAATAATTGCAGTTCCCTTTAACGGGAGCTGCAGGATGACTGGCTTGATTTGGACCCCTCTTCTGACTGTCTTGAGGAACAGATTGTGCAACTAGTACTTTCATTTTCGTGTCTTTCATACGTTTCCTTTCATGTTCTTGCTCTTCTCTGATTCTATTCTGGTGATATTGAAGCATCTGTAACATCTGGGACGGGGTATTAGCTTGCCAGGTACTTTCGACTTTCAAAACTCGGTTTTTAATTTGTGGACTTGAATTCTCGACTAATTTAGTAACAAAAAGATGAGGGTATGACTCGCTACTCGTCTTGAGGCCACTGTTTATGGTAAAACATTTCTCAAATCTGGAATAATAATCACTAATATCTTCGTCTTGTTTCTGTTTACAGGCTGAGATTGCATCCCAGTCTTCTTTTCTAGTTGTCAATAACCTAGGCAAAACTTGTATTAATAATTCTGGTAATTCTTTACATTTATCTCCAAGGCCGGTACCTGGTACTCGTGCCTTGTCTTCAGCTTCTAGGACTGCCCAATCGATCTTTTTCTCTCCCACCTCCCATTCTTTTTCTTTGAGTTTCTCATATACCCCTGCGGGCAACAAGACTTTTAACATTTTAATAATATCTGGATACGTGTATTCTCCCATACGGAGCATGTCTTTTAATTCTCGGTGGAACCCTGCTGGATCTTTATCATGACAGGGAATTAACTTTTTCATCTCTAAGAGTTCCATCTTTGTGATCGGGGTGTAAACAAACACTCGTTGCATTTCACCACCGTCTGTCTTAACTGGATGCACTTCCCGTAACGGATTCTGTCTGTCTATGTAAAAGGGTTTACTTTCTGGAGGTGAGACATGAACAAAATGCGGGTTCAAAAACGTTCTGTATTTGTGGCGCTGTTCTAAAATGACACTAATCAAATCGGTACCTAAACCTTTCCATTTGTACTGGAGTAACTCGTTCAGGACATCGTGTAACGGACCTGGATCAGAATGTTGACCCTCATACAGTGTAATGAGGTGCTGGATCATATACATACCCACCAGTCGCTGCTCGGCTGGGGGCAATTTCAGAAACATTTGTGCCACTATTTCGTCTGGAAAAGTGGTAGAATCAGTAATCCATCGGACTGCTGATCGGACTAGTTCTTGTTCATGCATAGTACTTAACTCGCTATAACCGATTCGTGATTTCAGAATGTGATCGGTAGCTTGAAATACTTGTTCCAGAGAACCTTGTTCTCGTGCTGGATGATGAAAAATTGACTTGTGTTCTAGGCGCAAATGGCGATCTGGAAATCTAGATTTTCCTACATACGCTATTCTGTCGGGATTCTCGTCCTCTACCTCTTCTGTATCAGAGTTACTTTCTTTCTCGCTTACTTGTGCTTCTTTACGTTGTTCGTGTACCCTTATTATTTCTTTACGGATTTTCTTGTACATACTCTCTATACTACTGATAGTCTTGTGCTTACCCTCGGCTATATTATCACTCCACCTTGTCAGGATTTTCATTTCGGCTCGATCTTTGGTCGGATAATCTTGTTCCCTTATTAGACAATTAATCAGAAACTTTAATATCATGAGCTGGACTTCAACTTTTCTTTGGCACATGACGTCACTAATACTTTCTGGATCATTCCCTGTACGGATGAAACGATATATTCTGTCTAGATCTTCTTTCATATCTGGTAGGGTAACTAGATACTCGGTCACCTTTCTCACGCGTAATGAATATAAAACCATACTATCCTCGCCTGGGACTGGATCATAGCCACATTCATTAAGGGCTTTTCTTATTTCTGCAACAGACTGATATCTGGGCGTACGCTGTGACGCTTGTGCATGTAATTCGGCTAACGTTAAACGCTTGTGTGGCGGCGGGGTTTGAGGAGGACCTCCCCCTGCGGCCCCTAAACTAGAGTCGTCTACTGATGCTCTTCGTCCTGGCAGAGTGGGAAATGGAAATGCAGGCTGGACTTGTATGGCGGGCTGGACCGGGGGTACCGTAACAGGTACTCCGGTGTCTGGAGGAGCGGGAAGTGCCTGATTTACAGGGACTGGCGGAGCGGGATTTGCATATTCTGGGACTGTGTCGTCCAAATAGGACGAGATGAAAATATCAGCTGCGGTCGGTTTGTGACGTAGCTTGGTCGGAACTAATGGTGGCGGGAAATTACTGGATGCCTCTGGGGTCGCTTTTGGCAAGCCCTCGGCAAGAAGAGGATACATACCCTTAATAAGAGCATGCCTCTGTCTGTCTGACTGTTCGGTTTTAACTCGTTCACCAATCTCGATTAATTCCCTTTCTTGGGCTCGTTCTAAGGATTCTCTACTTAATTCTGACTTTCTGATTTCTTTTTCGGTTCTTTTATGAGATTCTTTGCGCCATAACTCAATGGCATCTTTCTGTGACTGTCTGGCTTTCTTTTTCCATAATGCTTCTTCTACTCTCATGATGCACTCGGCATCCCATGTGCCTGATACAGGCCATCTATACTTTTCCTCTAACTGTTTGGTATACTCTACCCATAAATCTAGATACAATATGGCGCTTATGCCATGCTTCTGATACATGAAATGACCTGGACTGTCCCTAGGCGGAACAGGAACTGCTGCTTCTAGCAGACCTTTTCTGGTTTTTAACTGACGCAGTTTTGAAAATAGCGGCATGACTGAACTATAATCTGGACACAACACAATACACAATAAACAATAAACACGATAATTACTTCACACTCATACCACGACATTAAAATACATGAATAACATTCAGAATAACAGTTCGAACAGAATACTACCTGGAATACGGAAAACAGAATACATGAATTTTCTCGAGAACAGAACTGACTAGAACAGAAACTAGATGCACTGCTGAAACAGTACGAAACTTACCGGTCTCATACAGAGACACGTCAGGACCCGCATCCACCGAAGTGGACACTTCGTTTGTGGGACTGTGTACCACCAACCCACGGACCAGAGTCAATTAGATTGACCCTGTCTAGATACTACCCCAGCAACGGTACTCACCGGGCAGCAAGAACGGAAGGCCTCGGACTGGACTGGACTGCTTGGACGCCGGACGGACGGACTTCAGACTTCTGTTACGGGTGGACCCCCGGATACCTCGGACCTTGGACTCTCGGCTTGGGCTCTGGTCGGGACTCGCCGCGTTCCTCCACCGTCTCGTCTGGATTCTGGACCGCAACCTCCGTCTCCTCCGTGGGCCTGAGGGATACTTGAAGCAGAAATATCTGCCGGTGCGCAGAAGAGTTCCGTCACGACTGCAGAGGGTCAGGGGGTCGGCGTGGCTTCACCGACGCGTGGGGAAAGGGCAAGTCCCTATTCGGGCGCCATTATGTGGTATATAAATAAATAATACCGGATCTATTTTTGTCTAGGCATAGCAATAACAGATAGCTCAATAAATAAGAGTCAAGATTCGAGGTAGTAGGAGTTTTGCAGGTTTAATACAGCATAAGGACAGGAACAGGACGACCTGCACGGGAACAGGATGGCAGCGCTGCCGGGGGCAGGATCGGAATCGGCGTAACATTTAATAACAGTGCACGATCATATATACTAAAACAGTTGCATTACAATACATACGATAGGCGGAGCAGTGGGTGTGGTCAATAGCAGTCGCGAAAGATAAGGGTGAAAGTAGGTGTAACAGAGGCGTATACATAGACATGTGATGCAAACGTAACAGAATATGTCATGAATGGGGCGGAAACATGGAGGGGGCTACCTAAGGAGCCGGGACCTCTGACCTAATGGTGCGCGCAAACTGGCAATGACGTGTTACTAGGAGAAGCTGGGGGCTTCGAACTCTGTGCTAGGAGCAGAGACTGAAGTCTGGAGAGTCAGGGCGACATGTACCTAAGCAGTATCTAGTATCTGATGTTTAGAGAACATGTTGATAGAATCCAAAAGTTATCGGGGTAAAGGCTAACAGACTCTAAGACTGGAGCATGCATTATTCTACATGTAGTGCGTGATGAAGAATATTAAATGACCATTAAATGCAGTATTTCTCTAACATGGAGACGTAAGGGCTAGACAATGACGGAAACTATTGATGCGATTCAGTAGCTTTAGGAATGCAGAGAAGGAGGACTAACTGATAACTGGAATCATAACATACTCTTGGCAGACTCAGAGGCAGAGCCAGGCTGAACCGGGCACTGCGAGGCAGGAAGTAAGTGAAGGGTCGAGGATACAGGTGGGGGCTGTATCGCTCCTCAGCGAGGCTTCAGGAGTCAGGAGCTGAATCTGGTGTCCAGGCCCTTTTGAGGCCTAGAAACGGGGACTTTACAATGAAATAACGTGCACACTGAGAAACGTGGCAACGTAGCTTTACATAGGCCTGATATTCGTAGTATTCACGAGAACTGGGAACTGACATACTAGAGGTGGACACAACTGTAATTGCGTCATTAATCGAACATGGGGAATACATATGCATATTAATCATGCACAGATAACATATGATGGAGGACGCGTAGGGACACAGAACATGGCAAAATTTACTTTTCCACACTGCAGGAGCACAGGAACAGCGCAATAGAGAGGAGAGCAAGTGGCTGCAGGCTACTGCTGTTCACGTCCTGTCGCATTCAGTGCTTTTGTCTTAGAGCAAAATGCATCCTCGATGCCATTCTGGACGCGAGGGTGTATTTTGCACTAAGAAAATAGCACAAAATGCTTGATCACATTTGTGCATAATTCAGAATAATTTTCCGGTGATTATTAGTAATTACGCTGGCGAGAATTATGCCAGGTACGCCCACCCGTACAAATGACCAATACCATCTGTGGTTTACAGCAATTTAAGATGCTCTTCTTAAGACTGGTGGCCGTGGGCAATATTTAAAACATTTCTGCAGTATAGATATTGCTTACACTAAGATCTCCAAGCACCCTGGACTGTTGCTAGTAATCCAGATGCACCTGATAGTACTATGCATTAGTAATGTTTAAATTGCTAATTGTAATTTATCTTAGGGATTGTTTTTGTTACACAGGCAGTTCAATTAATTTAAATCAATCAGATCAAACTTTTCCTTGTAAAAATGGGTGGCCCCAACAAACATACAAATGCACAGTGACTCTATGCTACCCTCTTTCCCCCCCTCCACATTTGGTTCCCAGCTCTGTGAATCCTGTATTATTGTTGTTTAATTTGTTTATGTTTCAGTGCGTTCTTCCAAAATCTAGATTTGTTTTCTTCCAAAATCTAGTCAGTTGACTCTACTTATTGTTCAAACAATATAATTTTGCAGATTTTGACTCGAATGAATTACATTTAAAATAACCGCATATAACTTTTTGCAATAGATTATTTGTAACAACAGACATACGTGAGTTATAGACAAAGAAACTGCTTAACTTAGCATTATGGCCTCTACACCCAGCAAAATGGGGGCAGCCAGGTTTACAAGATTAACTTTGAGTAAGGCATAACCTTAGCTTAATAATACTTTGTTATGGTCAAATGGAACTGGTTTATTGGCAGAATTTGTAAACATTTGATCTGCTTCAACGCTCTAACACAAATAAAGATTTCATGCAACATTAATCAAGATGTCTGAAATGTTCTCATTGACATGTTCCCCAGATTTAAATGGGCTTCTCACAGACATCAATGAAATAATGCTGTTATTGGTTATTCTTAAAAGCTGTATGTAACCTTATCCGTAAACTGCAGAGGCTTGCAATGGATATCATTGCAATAGGACGGCAGTACATGTAGTGTCGTCCTTCGCTGCAGGTGGCATCCCATGATGTGTGCAAATGTTTATAATAATTGAACTTGAACTCAGGGGGCGTGGCCTGCTGGACCGGCTCAGCCACACCGTGAACACAGTGAAAAGAGGCTCATTGTGCATCGATGCCACACGCCACCTCTCCTGAATGGTGCTCACGTTTAGCCATTGCTGTTGTTTTAAAAACTGTGGGGCAGATTTACAAGCCCCTTGCGCCTTTTACGCTGCCGTTGCGTTACTTTTGTGACGCAGCAGCAGCGCAAAAGATGCGCCATGGTACGGGGTATTTACAAAGTGAAGCATCTGGGAGATGCGTCACGTTGTAAAGCCCTGCGCCAGAAGAAGGCGTTCCTGCGCAGGGGGGGGGGCGTTCCAGCGCAGGAACGCCTTCTAAAAGTGGCTGAGTGAAATCTACAAGATTTCACTCAGTCACTTTGAGGCCCATGCAGCGTCAAAACCCTGCACCTGCTTGAAGCAGGCGTAAGGATTGACGCAGCATTCACAAGATAGGCTCCTCCAAAGCATTGCTGGAGCTGCGTCGCGCTTGCGACGCAACTTCCAGTAATGCGTCACTTTTCGGCACAGATGCGTGACGCATCTGTGCTGCTTTTGCCCCATGATGCGCCGCATTGTAAATGCGGCGCATCCATGGTGGTGGAGGCATGGCGCACAATAAGTGGCGCATCCCTGCTGATATGCAGGGATGCGCCACTTATTGTAAATATGCCCCTTCGTTTACCAATTTCAGGCTGTGTCCCTACTCACTAGGAGAATGCAATCGTGTGTGTTAATTCAATCTCAAGCAAACATTTGCAGACTTATTAAGGTTTGGCTTGCGTTGTGCTTAAGAAATCTATCGTTTTTAATATAAACTTAAAAAGGACTTACATTCCATCTCCTCTCTTTCCAGGGTTCTCATTGGTTCCTGTGTGTGCCACTTACCTTTCATCCACGTCTATTGGCTGTAGAATATTTTCCTGTATTTACCAATGCTTCTTTCTCCTCTACTTCTCTTATCAGTTTTCCACCGCTGAAATACTGTTAACATCCTTTGGTAGCACTATATTTTCATGAAGTTTTGCCTTTTACTCTTGCAGCATATTTACATAACAATTTATCAACCAGTGAGATTAAGTGATTGGCATAGAATCACAGGATGTTAAGCAGCACCGCCAAGACTCGAACCAGGATCCCAAGCTCTTGAGTCAGCAGCTTTTGCCGTTGCGCCCCATCCTCTCCGCTCCCATGTTATTGGTCAGCAGGTGCTCAACAACTCCGTTCACATAAAGTGAAAATAGAGTTGGAGCAAGAACGCATCCCTGGCGGACACCCCTACTCACTGGGATTTTACTTGTCTTCTGCCCTTGCGCACCCCACCTGATCTGGGCAAAGTTTCCATCATGGAGCCTTACTAATAATGATAGGATGTACGAGGGGATCCCCATCTCGGACAGTACACCCCATAGGCAGCCCCGAGGCACCAGATCGAAGGCAGTCTTCAGATCAATGAACGCTAAGTAAAGACTGCCTTTTCCTATTTGTACCACTTTTCAGTAGATGTGAAGCAATCTGAATGCCTGCTCTATGGTCCCAGTGCCAGCCCTAAAGCCAGCTTCATAATAAGAAAGGATCTTGTTGCTCTCTGCCCATTCTAGGATTCGCTCGAGGACCACCTTCCCGACAACCTTCTGGGTGGAATCGATCAGGCTTATCGGGCGGTAGTTGGCAGGGTCGCCCCTATGACCTTTCTTAAAAATTGGGACGAGCTCTGCCCCCTTCCACGAGTCTGGGATTGCAGCACCGTTATCAATGGCGTTAATCAGAGTACAGATAAGCTTCCCCCACTTTGGGAGGTCTGAACGAATAAGATCTCCAGGGATGCCATCAGGGCCTGCCTCTTTATTAGGTTCAACACGCCTGATTGCATTTTCTACTTCTTTTTCTGTGAATGGATAATCGTTAGGACTCCCCACTGTCTCTGGCCAACTTTGTAAGGCGCACTCACTGTGAGCGCCCTGAGGGCACGAATACAGTCCTGAGAAGTCATCAAACCACGTTTGGCCATCAAGATTGCATGTTATGAGGTCATTTTCCGGCCTATTCTTAGGTCTTATGATACTCCAGAAGCGGCCGGCCTCCCTCCGATTACCAGCCTCCTTGAGTGCCTGCCAGTACTGGTCCTCCCATTCTTTCTTTGCTTCCAGAATCGTCTGCTGATACTCCTTCCTGGCCTGCTGAATCGGCAATAAGGACTTTAGCTTGACTGCCTTAACTAGTTCAGTTTTCTTGAGACGGTATTTAGCTGTATACCAGCCCTCTTTACCGTTAGGCTTATTTGGTTCTCTCCTCCCCCCACCCTTATTATGGACTAAGAATAAATTGCCTAATTTTTTAATAGTGTTTTGGAAGATCACAGACACATTAGATAGAACAGGACATTCTATGTAGAGTAGGTCCAGCCTAGTCTGTGCTACAATCAAGATGGCCCCGATATTCTGAACTTTCCCATCATCCTTGGCCACTTTACACCATTTCAGACGTCTCCCACAGTTAGATGGGATAACGTCTAAAGTAGACATTTTCTGTGGTGGGGGTACACAACTTTGCTCACTTGGCCATAAGGAATGTAAACTCAGAGAGAGCAAATTATGGTCACTATCTATAGTCTGGTGGACCTTCATATCCTGCATAAACTGCCAGATCTTGAAGTTAAGGAGGATGTAGTCAATTCTTGACGAATGGTTAACCCTATTATAGGTGTGAGTCCCAGTTGGCTCTGAGGTCGTTCTACCATTTGCGGCCCTTAGGCCAAATTCCATGGCTAGTGATTCATCTGGATAGCCCGTTGGGACCACCTCTTTATAGGATTAATAGTGAGCGTAGGAATGCCCTCCCAGCATCGTCTTCGGAGATATCAAGGATGTCCTCTGCCGCCAGGGGCTCGAAAGTACAGTTAAAGTCCCCGGCGACAAGGACATGTGTGCTATGGTGGCATTGCCTAAGTTCACCTTCCAAGATATTGACTATAGGGGATGCTTCCCCCCCCTTCGTGCCTCGAGCATATATATTGAATATTTCCAACACCCTCCCTCTCCTTGCATCACTAACCGAGATCCTCAGGATGTCGGGAGAATTGCATGGCATTTGCTTAATACTGCAGCCTAGATTAATACTGGTCCATATTAAGAGCCCACTTGACGGGCGACCTCTTCCTGTAGAGTTGGATTCTGCTGGCAGGAAAAAGGTAGTATAACCAACTTTATAGCAGGACTCAAAGCTCCAGGTCTCCTGAAAGAAGAAGGTGGTATGGGATTCAATCAATGCAATACAGTCTGTCAGGTCTAGTTTTTTAGATATTCCCGCTATGTTCCAACTCAGGATCTGTATCTGAGGATTGTCTACAACTATAGCTGAGGATAGTTCTGTTTGGACTGATGGCAGATTTACCTGTGAGTCAGTGGAATGTATTTCCAAAGACGGGGCGGTGATAATCTTCGTACTAGTTGTATTGCCCCCGCTAAACAGAGGGACTGGCCAAAGTAAGCTCGATTCGTGAGATTCATTACAAGAGGCCCGAGAGTCAGCTGTAGCTGTCCCTGTCCCTGGCTCTTGGGGTTTGCCCTCCTTAGTGGCTTTACCAATACACTGCATATCTAGTAATTCTATCCCTGGACTATTAATAGAACTAGTTAAACTGGTTGCAGAGATGAAATCAGAAGTTTCCAGAGTCTCTGCTATCGAGGCAGAGGGGAAACAACAATCATGTCAGAACTCATGAGCCATTCCAAATTGATTAAAATTTCTGTTAGTGGCTGGCGCTAAATGGGTAGAATACTCATTCAGATAATTATTGGGAAAAGGCCCACCTTGCACCTCCCTCCATAGTGGGCAATATGTGTCCTGATCGTGCTGCAAATAGGTGGGTTGCAAGTGGAAGTGGCTTAGGTCATAAGTGCCAATTCCACTGCTATCCTGGCCAAGTTGTTGCCTGCATATAAACCTTGCAACACGTGCACCCCTGAAATTTACAAGAATGCAATCTCCGGTGGTATCTTAATCCTACTGCCCACCCAATTTACCCTTCTCACAAGCAGAACCTGTCCGTCAAGTCCGATAGGGAGCGCTCTATTCTTGTTCAGCCAGTACATGGATTTGTTTTTGAGTTCTTGATAAGTTTCTGCCTTGCCAGGCTTTAGACGTGGAACGCCAGTTAAGACCACTACATAGGGTAGACATTCGGGCGGTAGGTTGACATGGCCCAAATTTTGGGGTGCAGGCATGGCAATATCATTTGCTGGTTTTGAAATGTTTTGTTTTGCTACCTCCCTGCCTAACGCAGGAGGGCCTCTGGCTGAGTCTCCAGCCACTTTGGCTATAGACTCACTCGGAGAGCTCCTACCAGGTTTGGCACTGCGTTTTGGATTTTCTGCTACTAGATAATTTACTGTAGGCGGGGGTGCAGAAATGACAACATTAGTTGCTGGTGCTGGCACAGGGGTAATTGTGGGATCTGACAGGGAATTTAATTTTGGATCGTACTCATCCTGTCTTCTCCTGGAGTGAAGCTTGATTAATGCTTTTACAGAGAAAAAATTGTCTAGAGTGGCTTGTTCGAATCTGTCTAGCCTCTCTGACAATGCCTTTACCCTCTCCAAAATCGGAAGGATAAGTGATTTTGCAATCTGCTCTTCTTAGGCTATGAGAGGGATCTGAGATGTGTTATTTATGGTGATGGATGGATTTTGGCTCGGGGATACCAGCTCAGATGGATCGCGGCAGGCTAAGCTACCGTCAGAAGGATTGACTCTTTGAGATACCTGAATAGGTTTTACCAAGATCCCCTGCCCTCTTGGTTTCTCATTCACACCATACAGCTTTAATTTAAAAGTTTTAGGAGTTTGTGTGCCACCCCCCCACTTGCCACTACCTACTCTTTTCCTTTTGGGACGAGCAGCATTCTGCCCTATGGTATTCGCAGGCTTGGAGTGCATCATAGGGCCCTGAGGAGGCTTGATCTTTCTGGCACTAGCTTGGGCCCCATCTTCCAAAGCTGCCTGCGGTGGAATCAAGTGGTCCAGAGGGTTTGTGGGCACTCCTCCCGTAACAGCATCAGAAGTTGCCCCTAAACCAGATGGACCCGGTAGAGGGCTACCACATGGGACACCCTCTACACACGCTTTGGTATTTGCAGGAGAGACCGCCAACACCAATGGCCCCAGGGAAGAGGGCTTATAGTTCGATAGTTCGGTGGATAGGCGTTGCTCAGTAATAGTGATTTCGTGGTCAAGAACCGAGAATTCTCGGGTAATAAAATGATCTAATGTGCCACTCACACAACCCCCCCCACCTTTCTTCCCTTTCCCGACAGTGTGGACATTGGCATATGCAACAAGGGTGTGATAAAATACAATAAATCCAAAAGTCATAGGATATATATGGCAGTTGGTGGCAATACGCTTTTCAAAGTACCTCACGATGACTGAGTCGGCTGGGCGAAAAGTTAGAGGGGTGGCCCAGCCCGGCCTCTCCCGGCCCCGGACGGCCACAGACGGTCCCGCCCTTGTCTTCTCCCAGGACACTCCCACGCGCTCCCGCGCAGCGGGTGCAGAACCCGTCTCGATAACACGTTTGGTGGCTTGTGGGCGGGGCTGGCAGGCGGGCACGGGACTAGGTGGTTCAGGTCAGGCAGGGACTCCTGGTACTTGGATTCCCTGCGGCGTCCAGCACAGACTCGCCCTTACCGCAACAGCGCCGACCAAAGCACAGCAACAGCAGGAGCCCAAGTCCCTCGCAGAAGCCCAGCTCCAAAACAACGAAGCGGCACCCGCGGAGCGGGTGCGGCGAGAGGTGATGGCAGGCTGGTAGGCGGCTACTCCCGTGGCAACCTCAGAGTGTTAGGCAATACAGAGTCCGCAGGATAGATGGTGCAAGGGCTATTTGTGCGTATGGTGGCTTGTGGGCGGGGTTGGCAGGCTGGCGGGGGACCAGGTGGTTCAGGTCAGGCAGGGACTCCTGGTACTTGGATTCCCTGTGGCGTCCAGCACAGACTCGCCCTTACTGCAACAGCGCCGACCAAAGCACAGCAACAGCAGGAGCCCAAGTCCCTCGCAGAAGCCCAGCTCCAAAACAACGAAGCGGCACCCGCGGAGCGGGTGCGGCGAGAGGTGATGGCAGGCTGGTAGGCGGCTACTCCCGTGGCGACCTCAGAGTGTTAGGCAATACAGAGTCCGCAGGATAGATGGTGCAAGGGCTATTTGTGCGTATGGTGGCTTGTGGGCGGGGCTGGCAGGCTGGCGGGGGACCAGGTGGTTCAGGTCAGGCAGGGACTCCTGGTACTTGGAGTCCCTGCGGCGTCCAGCACAGACTCGCCCTTACCGCAACAACGCCGACCTAAGCACAGCAACAGCAGGAGCCCAAGTCCCTCGCAGAAGCCCAGCTCCAAAACAACGAAGCAGCACCCGTGGAGCGGGTGCGGCGAGAGGTGATGGCAGGCAGGTAGGCGGCTACTCCTGTGGCGACCTCAGAGTGTTACGAAATACAGATTCCACAGAGACCTTGGACGTTGATTCAGCAAAATTCCGTGAACAGCGGAAGTGACATTGCATGTCCATTGACTCATTCCATTGCAGGAAGTGCCATTATATGACATTTGACCCTGGTAGCTTCTCAGAAAATGACGTCAGATATCATTAACACTGGTGGCATTAACGAGGGTGGCAGCTCTAAAATAAAAAAAATGACTACAATAATACTGAGAAAATGAACTTGTATACTAAAGTAAATAAAAGTGAACTATTGACTAGACAGCTGGGATCATGCACTAGGGGGCCAACCTCAAAAAGCCTTCAGCATTGACCAGGGAACAGTATATCATAGGACGGCCACAATCCTCATCTTCTAAAACCATGATTCAACCCCTTGGACGCGGCCGCGATTCTGCGCCTGTGCCGCCGTTTTAATGAGTGGGAGGGTTCATGACGGCCCCCAGCCGACATCAGCACACGCCCACCGTGATGCATGACGGACGGGGGCCGTCATCAGCATGGAAGGGGTTAAATGTTCAGTTACACACTCCAATATCCTGGTTCAGACATCATAAGCTATTTGATGACATGCTAGCCTAGACACACCCATAATATGCCTAAGCATAGCCACAGAGACCAAAATACAGTGTAAACAATTCAGTCAGAATTTCTACATACCACCACAAAACCACCAGATACCCAAACATAACCCAATATGCCTGTCTTGCCTCGTAAAAACATGTTTGTTAATCTAAGCCTGACCCTGGGTTTTACAAGTGTGTAAACTCTGCTTATCTAAACTCATTTGCTCACAGGATGCTCCTAGTAAGTCGAATAGACACAACTGCACACCAACAATCTGAGCACCTGTGTGCACCTAGCTCTTTCTTGTTTGCATGCACCATCACGTGTGCGTGTACACACCTCTTCCATCTGGACAACTAGTCCGAGTGCTATTGCATGTTTCTTCTTCACATCACATCTCACCATTTCGTGGATGTGCCCTTAGTAAACAATCCCATCTGTGTGTGCCAAGCCTCATTTCTCCTATGAAATCCCATCCCCCCAAACCAAACCACCTCAGCTACTCAGACTTAAACAGAGCAAACTGAGCTTTCCCTGGTCATCCAGTGTAAACATAACTACACTCTCATTTGTGCAAATGTCGCTTTCTTTCACCATTGTTTACCAGACGTCCTCTCATAGGCGGGCTTTTTACCATTATTACCTGTGGGCATGTAGCCTGGCTAACCTGTTTACAGCAGATCCTCTCTAACCCGTTTGCACCTTGCACTTTCACCTGAGTGCATATAACCTTTAATCTCAGACCCCAATATTGGTGCATCCATCCCCACACATCTAGCATCCATTAATATATGGCCAGAAAGCCGTCTCTGGCCTGGTTGCAGTAATCCTTTACCCACTAATATAGGTAAAGCCCCCTCACCTATTTAGATGTAGATTGATTTGTGTTTTGGATACTCTGCCCTCACTCACACCTTCATACTGTGGGGGACCTCTAATGTACACAGCTTCAAAGTCACATGTTCATAATATGGTTTTATTCAAACATATATTTGCACAGCCTGGCATGCATTTCCACCATTATTACACACACACTCACATAACCTAAAATGAAATTTACCAAGCCATGCATGGCCACCTTTCATGGCCCTGCATGCCTTAGTAAAGTTTGAGTAACCCAAGGCCTTGAGTTACTATGCATGATGAAACATTCCCTGATTTACTAACACTGGTAGACCTGGGAATGCATCAGAATTGTATGTCTTCCTACCAGAGGAAAAAATGCCTCTAAGAATTGTTTTAGTGCAGGACGGGTTCTCCTTGTGCACCAACCCAATCCTACCTGTAACAAAGGCACCCTTGCACCATGTTGTAAAGGGTGCACTGAGTGCATTCCTGCCCTCTCCCTTTCATGCAGTGCAGGACGGTGTCTCGCTGTGTTGCTTGAAAATATTATAAATCTGCTCCTATTTGTTTTAGTCCGCACACTACTCGCTCCTACACTTTCTCCCAGATTCATGTTCAGTTCAATTCATACAACGCACAACAGCAAGTAACGTTGCTGCACTTCATTACGTGAATGGGACAGAGCAGAACAACACCATGTCTTCTAAATTGTAGTGCAGTTCTTTCTCCCTGTACTGGCACACTTTTGCATGCCATGCTCTCATGCAGATACCCTTGCACCATAAAGCAGGGGTGTCTATGTTGTCGGAATCATAGTCTTTGTGCTTGAAAGGCTTCATTCCAGTTTTAAAACAATGTTTAAGGCATTTCGCACTTTGTCTGTGCACTGTAGGAAGCAGTACACAGGCAAATATGGAAAAACGAGGAGAAATGAAATAATTTCTCCTAGTTATGCCTGCCTCGAGTAGGAGCAGGATTTTGGCACACCTCCCTGTATACACTTCTTTGTATAAAGGGATTAGCTTTAAAACCCATGGGTGGCTGTATAGGAATGCCCATGCATTACCCATAGAATACCCTCTTGATGCAGAATATTGCAAGGCATTGCATTGCGTAATTTAGCATTACTTCTGGATACCATCCAATCCAAATCGCAATTTGCGTTAGATTGTAAATTCCACCACTACACTTTGCTATGGGTTTGCGTTAAAAAACGAACACAAAGTGTATAAATCTAGGCCTTTCTTTTTTGCGCACATGCAAACACACATATACACACACACATATCAACTGCACTTTAGAAATACCAGTCCCAGCAGTACATTTATTCCTCTAGTTATTTTCTTCCTTTCCTGACTAGAAACTACACCTTGAGCTGCAGGAAAGAGCAACATCAGACATGGCGGTAAACCCGCCCACAACAGATCTCATGCTCATCCCACAGCCTGCTTCCCAAAGAGGCTTTCAAGAAACAACAGCGCTCCAATTACTCCAGCTGCCTTCAGGGACAGATCAGCGGATGTACATTTTGGAAGAAATAAAATGAATCCCCCTTCGCCACCCGCCCAGTGCTGTTTACATTCTAATCACATTGCTCATTATAATCGCGCCTCCTGCCATCTGCCTGCTCTGTACTATACACACTTGCCTAATGTGAGACAAAACACCACAGACTTACACATCTTCACTCTACGTGCTTGCGCACATATAAGCATGACACACACGTACATGTGCAAACATACATACAGCTATAGCTTCAAACACACATTTAGAAGAAAAACATGGAGGGAAATAGCTTAATCTGTGAGATTCAGGGGTGCGAATCTCAAATTGTTCAACTAAAAAAGCAATGTGCTGCATGGCGGACGGGTGAAATGACCAAAGTTTGAGATGGACTCTTTCCAGGAGGAACAGGGTCAGTGCTGTTCTGCAATGGTTGGCCCTCTGTCTAGAGTGGCACAGTGGGTGAAGAATGCTGGGTTGGAATAATACCCTGAGCGATTGCCGCTGGTCGTGACTATTTGCAAGCACTCATCCCATCAGCTTTTGGGTGATTGATTGCCAGTGGAATGCCTGAAAACTTGAGACTGGCACAGTTTTCCAAGTCTAATACTGCCAATACTTGTGAATTTCAAAAAGTAGTCAATTTGCTCCCATTCAAGGACTCCTTCGATAGGAGTAGATTTACAACTTTTTTGGAAAAAGTTTACTATATATATTTATGATCCCATTCTAAAAATTAACTAGTTAAGATCATTTAGTGAAATGAGAATGAGGAGAAAAACGGATACAGACACAGTAGACCCGACTCAGGGCCCCCAGACCCAACTACCAATCCAAGAATGCATATGAGAGATTCACAACCCAAACACCCCCACTGAAGCTATGTCACTGCCCTTCCCAGCTGGGCCTGGTAGTTCTCTCTTGGAACTCAGGATTACGGTCACATACAAAACAGGGATTTGGAGTCCCTACCCAGGAATCACTTTTATAAAAATGTATTTTCATGGCACGTACTCTTCTTCGTCTCTTCTATAAGATGCTTTGATGGTAGAGTTGTCAAATTGGTGCCTGAGGACAGGACTTAATGTTTCTAGTCCACACTGTTTACACTATTTTTTATCTAGTGGCCGACAGACCCATGTATTAAGCCCAAGTCGCAAATAGAGGAGGACATGCAGACAAATTAATAGGGCGAGCCGAGCAAGAGCTGAGCCATTGATCTGGCTTAGCTCTAAGAGTCCCTGCACGAGCAGAACCATAAAATCATTTGGCATGAATATTGTTCATCAAATATAGCTAAATCGAACACAAGAGGTGCGTGTACAGCACGCATTCTGATTTCAAGTAAATGGGCTGATATGTGATAAGAAATAAGGCTCTGTGAAACAAAATATTTACCTAGGATTAACACAATTAACTAACTAACTCCCTGTCAGCTCGGGCTGGCCTGTTCCCATGAGGCACAGGGTCAAGACTGATTTGCATATGGCCATGTCTGAACTGGGGTGGCGTGGTGAGGAAAATAACGATGGATTAAACCCAGATCTGTGACTGAGGGTGAATGTTTTGCCAATGTGCAACATTCCGTCCATCATCTTGTGTGTTTTGCTGTTCACCCTGTGTGGGAAGGGTATGCCCAGACTTGGGTCCCATGCTCACTACGCCACTGGAGTCAAGCTATCCTGGCTGATAACGGCTGATAGCCGGAAACCATTCCTAGGATGTTTGATTCCGGTCCAGGGAAGATGTGACTTAGCGGTTCGGGTTGGACTGTTCCCATGAGGCACAGAGTCAAGACTGATTTGCATATGGCCATGTCTGAGCTGGGGTGGCATGGTGAGCAACATAACGATGGATTAAACCCAGATCTGTGACTGGGGGTGAATGTTTTGCCAATGTGCAACTTTCCGTCGATCATCTTGTGTGTTTTGCTGTTCGCCCTATGTGGGAAGGGTATGCCCAGACGTGGGTCCCGTGCTCACTACGCCACTGGAGTCATGCTATCCTGGCTGATGACGGGCTGATAGCCAGAAACCGGTCCTAGGATGCTTGATTCTGGTCCAGGAAAAACATGGCTTGGCAGTTCGGGCTGGACCTTTCCCATGAGGCACAGAGTCAAGGCTGATTTGCATATGGCCATGTCTGAACTGGGGAGGCATGGTGAGCAAAATAACAATGGATTAAACCCAGATCTGTGAATGGGTTTGAATGTTTTTCCAATGTGCAACATTTCGTCCATCATCTTGTGTGTTTTGCTGTTCGCCCTATGTGGGAAGGGTATGCCCAGACATGGGTCCCGTGCTCACTACGTCACTGGTGTCAAGCTATCCTGGCTGATGACGGCTGATAGCCAGAAACCAGTCCTAGGATGCTTGATTCTGGTCCAGGGAAGACATGGCTTGGCAGTTCGGGCTGGACTGTTCCCATGAGGCACAGAGTCAAGGCTGATTTGCATATGGCTGTGTCTGAACTGGGGTGGCGTGGTGAGCAAAATAATGATGGATTAAACCCAGATCTGTGACTGGGGGTTAATGTTTTGCCAATGTGCAACATTCCGTCCATCATCTTGTGTGTTTTGCTGTTCACCCTATGTGGGAAGTGTATGCCCAGACGTGGGTCCCGTGCTCACTACGCCGCTGGAGCCAAGCTATCCTGGCTGATGACTGCTGATAGCCAGAATGCGGTCCTAGGATGCTTGATTCTGGTCCAGGGAAGACATGGCTTGGCAGTTCGGGCTGGACTGTTCCCATGAGGCACAGAGTCAAGGCTGATTTGCATATGGCCGTGTCTGAACTGGGGTGGCGTAGTGAGCAAAATAACGATGGATTAAACCCAGATCTGTGACTGGGGGTGAATGTTTTGCCAATGTGCAACATTCCGTCCATCATCTTGTGTGTTTTGCTGTTCGTCCTATGTGGGAAGGGTATGCCCAGACCTGGGTCCCGTGCTCACCACGCCGCTGGAGTCAAGCTACACTGGCTGATGGCGGCTGATAGCCAGAAACCGGTCCTAGGATGCTTGATTCCTGTCCAGGGAAGACATGGCTTGGCAGTTTGGGCAGGACTGTTCCCATGAGGCACAGGGTCAAGGCTGATTTGCATATGGCCATGTCTGAACTGGGGTGGAGTGGTGAGCAAAATAACGATGGATTAAACCCAGATCTGTGACTGGGGGTGAATGTTTTTCCAATGTGCAACATTCCGTCCCTCATCTTATGTGTTTTGCTGTACCTATAAGATACGGCACATTCCTGTCCTTTTCCCCTGCGCCAGCGCACAATGGGTTGCCTGCACTTGCGCAGGCATCTTTGCACAATGGTGCAAGGGTGCCGGACATGCGGGGATTATTATTTTTGTACATGAGGGAAACTTCTCCGTACAAAAATAATCACAAGAGGCTTTTCCTCTTTCTATGTGTGCGGCAGAATGCAGCACACATAGAACAAACATTTACAATGCAACGGTTTCGCCTTTGGAAAAGTTAGAGCTTTTGGCATTGTAAATGACAAAATTTGTATTTATGTGTTGGTTTTGAAAACAGATAAATAAATGGCATTGTCATTTACATTGCCAATAGCTTAATCTCTCGCAAATGTGAGACCTATTGTACCCTACGGACGAGCTCAGCAGACAGCAATTACTACCACACACACACACACACACACCCAGAGCCACACACACACACCCAGAGTCAGCCACACACACCCAGAGCCAGCCACACACACCCAGAGCCAGCCACACACACCCAGAGCCAGCTACACACACACCCAGAGCCCCCCACACACACACACCCAGAGCCGTCACATACACACACCCACTGGAGCAGTCACACACACACACACTGGAGCAGTCACACACACACACACACACTGGAGCAGTCACACACACACACACTGGAGCAGTCACATACACACACACTCACTCTGAGGCAGTCACATACACACACACACATTCCGGAGCAGTCACATACACACACACACTCTCGAGCAGTCACACACACACACACACACTCTGGAGCAGTCACATACACACACACCCTGGAGCAGTCACATACACACACACCCTGGAGCGGTCACATACACACACACCCTGGAGCAGTCACACACACACACACACACACACACACACTCAGGAGCAGTCACATGCACACACACACTGGAGCAGTCACATGCACACACTCTGGAGCAGTCACATACACACACACTGGAGCAGTCACACACACACACACTCCGGATCAGTCACATACACACACACACTGGAGCAGTCACACACGCACACATTCTGGAGCAGTCACACACACAGACATACACACACTGGAGCAGTCACACACACACACACACTGGAGCAGTCACACACACACACACACTCGGGAGCAGTCACATACACACACACACACACACACACACACTGGAGCAGTCACACACACACACACACTCTGGAGCAGTCACATACATACACACACACACACTGGAGCAGTCATGCACACACACACTGGAGCAGTCACATACACACACACACTTTCTCTTATTACAGAACAGTCTGGAGACCCTGTGGTACACAGTGCCAGTCACTTGTCAAGATCTCTGAAATGACAGGCATGTCAGTATGAGTCATGCACCTGGAAGGGTGAGAGAGTTGTGACAGAATCAGTCAAGCCAGAAGTACCCTTGGGACATATAGCTTCGCTCCAGCACTACTACTTCTCAAAACAAAAATTAAGCACGCAATAATTTTAACGAACTAAAAAAAAATTTTGCGCAAAATATACATTTTACTCATACTGTAAGACAAGGTTGAACAGAGACTTGAAGGGGATACTAGCTCTGAATTATGAAACCAGGGGGCCTAATGGGCACTTGGCGATTCCTTAGTCCGATACTGGCGGGCAGTAAAGAGGACTTAGTTAGTTTACAAACCTGCTACAGACATCGGTTTACACTCCAATTAAGCCTTTTATGCTTCAAAGGTAGAGCTAACAAACCGCACGAGTTTGACAATAAACACAAATTAGTAACCAGGATATTTTTTGATATAGACGATCACGTTTTTGATGTTTTCCGAGCCCTTCCGTTCGCATAAATAACAAAACTGACGTCCATTGTTTAATCAAATATTGGTCACCACTACGGTGACAGGATATTTAGTGTATGGAAAGGTCTTAAACATGTAAAAAGTGTAAACACTGTTCTGGCAGTGTGAATCACGTCACTCATCAGGCTTTGTCACGTCACTGATCAGGCTTTATATCAATTCAGTGAAAGATTGTCTATATCCATTTTCTAAGAACATTTGCCACTTTGATAGGGAAGAACCGCAGTAAACACAGAGATTTCCCAACTCTACCACTTAGCCCTTTTTCCACATCTTAAAATTATTGTACCAGCCGACGCACTTCTTCAGCACAGACATTTATCCGCCTATCCTAAGGGTTTGTTAAATTATGCAGCAAGAGAAGACAGACTTCATGGCCTAATAAGGCCCATTCTGCGGTAGTCTTATTTCGCCCTTTTAACATATTAACACTATCTGTGTAGAGGCTCCACCTCACTGATGCCTGAATATAGGCAATAAGCAAGTGAAATGTGGCGAGTTAACCCTACAGGTGTGTGCCACTGCACGGAACGACGTTTGTAGCGTATTAAAGTCACTAATTCCGTTCGAGTTACAAACCTCACTTAGTTTGGAATCTGCAAATTATGAAGCAGTTGGTGGATTATTTGGCAAATATGGTAATTATAAATGCAAAAACGTTGCTGCCGCATAATCAGAGTCGCTGCCTATACCCAAGTACCATGGTGAGGTAGTTACACCAGAGAGATGTTACCCAAAGGAGAATAACTGCTCCCACCACAAACCACGCTCAGTAACACATCAAAGGAACACATCAGTAGGGACGTGAGCAATTACGCGCACTATGACACAATCAAAAACACTAAGGAATAGGTCACACAGGAATATGGAATTAATTAATAAAAGCGACTCTCTTCTGGTTTTGCACGAAAACGACATTAAAATGCACACATAGGGAAGAAAAACACATTTATGCACACAAAATGCACAGGAGTGCCCCCCCCCCACAATAATCCAACGACAGCTGATCTATCATATATTAATTAGACCATCGGTGTAACTTAGACAAGTATCCAGGTTGCGCGTTTACAATTTGTTATTTAAGAGCCATCATTGATGTGAAACAAACAATTCCTATAATGCAAGAGACAAAATCAAGGATGAACAAGCACCTACGGGCACACGGACAGCGGGAGGGGGGCGGGAACGGACAGCGGGAGGGGGGCGGGAACGGGGACACGAACAGCGGGAGGGGGGGCAGGATAGTGAAGACGGACAGCGGGAGGGGGGTGCGGGAACGAACGGGCACACGGAAAGTACTCACCTGGACTTCCGGCGGCGGCGGTCGGCCGGGAATGACGTAATTATAAATGCAAAAACGTTGCTGCCGCATAATGAGAGTCGCTGCCTATACCCAAGCACCATGGTGAGGTAGTAACACCAGAGAGATGTTACCCAAAGGAGAATAACTGCTTCCACCACTGAAACCACGCTCAGTAACATATCAAACAAACACATCAGCAGGGACGTGAGCAATTACGCGCACTATGACACAATCAAAAACACTAACGCATAGGTCACACAGGAATATGGAATTAATTAATAAAAGCGACTCTCTTCTGGTTTTGCACGAAAGTATTGGGGGGCGGGGTGTTGGTTGGCAGAGTCGGAGACCCGCACACGGAGGGGGGACGGCACACGGACAGCGGGAGGGGGGTGGGCAGGCACACGGACAGCGGGAGGGGGGCAGGAACGGGGACACGAACAGCAGGAGGGGGGGCAGGAACGGGAAGACGGACAGCGGGAGTGGGGAACAAGCGGGCACACGGAAAGCACTCACCTGGACCTGGACTTCCTCTGGCGGCGGTCGGCCACGGAATGACGAAAAAAAACCTTGACGAACACCAAAATAAACCCCGCCCACCGTCGCACTGACGTGTCCAAAGGGGCCGGATGAGTAAAAATGGCCGGAACGCCCCCGAATCTGCTCCGCAATTGACGGACAGATCTCTGTTCCAATGGCTAGCCCTCCATTTATGGAGCTAGCCAATGGAACAGAGGGGCGGATTCCCAGCCACACACTGTAAGACATAAGAATTCACCTGCGCGAAACGCTGCTTGCGCAGCTTTTCACCAGGTCGAAACCTAAAAAGGAAAAACAAGGGGAAATAAAGATTTTTCTCCCTGTTGTGCCTCCCTTACACCTCACCTGGGGAGGCGTGAGCTTTTGGAACTGCCTTAGATTTACAATTTCTCATAAATCTGGGGCAGTGTCAAAAGACCATGGATGTTGCTGGGAATGCCCCCAGCAACACCCATTGCATGCTCCTTTAACGCAGAACACTGCCTTAAAGGGACTGATATTTATTAGGCAGCAGTACGCCAAAAAAGTTGCTTAGTGCTGCCTGATAAATATCACATAGGCTTCTGCGCCACGGAACTTCACAAAAAGTGAAGTTCCGATGGGGCAAGTGGCCCCATAAATGAGGCCTACTACATTTAACCCCTTAGCTGCGGCGGTGATTCCGCCGCGGCGCTGGGGGGAATGGGAGCGCGGCGCCACCATGCTCGTGATGGAACCACGCCGTCATGAGCCACAGGTGCGCTTTGCTCATGACGGCGTGGTTTCGTCGCAACTCACGCCCACACAGGCGGGGAATCAGTGCCGCCTGGGCGGAGCGTCCGAGCATGACGGAACCACGCTATCATGAGCACACGGCGCCCGTGGCTCATGACGGCGTGGTTCCGTCATGAGCAGGGAAGGGGTTAAGAGTGCTCTTAACCTGTGCTTTACTCCTTTCATGTGTTTTCCATGCTCTACACTAACACTTACACAATTGTGCCTCGAATATATGCCTTGCTCTGTGCACATATTATTCTCAAGACCCTGCTCTGTGCCTGCTGTGTTCTCTGTACTTTGCACTTGATACGTGCTTTACTCTCTGTGCCGTACACGTACTCTTATTTTCATATACCATCGGCTGTGTGCAAGCAGTTGTCCTCGTACTCAGTGAAAGATTAATAGATCTAACATGTAACTGAAAAGGCCTCATTATTGATGGGTGAGTTTTGTATCAATTGTCTTGCTGGTCATCAAGCGAATAAAGGCAAGAATGTCACAACTCTCCAAAGGGGAGCTTTGAAGGGAAAACAGGCAAACAAAACGCAAAAGTACTTCTGTAACACATCACATTTTTATTTGTATCTGGACACTTGTCAGAATCACCTTGGAGGGATAGGACCTGTGCTGTCTTTTTTCAAAGATACACATGTGGGGGGTTTATAAATAGATATCAAACCCTTCCCCGCTGGAAGACAAAACTTGGGGCACCATTGAAACGCCTGATGTTCACGTGTTATGGGTAGGAAGGGCTTCTTTTGGGGATTGCAAGAATGTAAGAATGGGTCGATGAGTTATAGAGTGCATGTGATGGGTGAGTAATGCATGCAAATGAAAAAGTACTAAGCAAAAAGAGTAACACATTTGTGTGCATGCATATACACCAATAACGTGAGCAATAAAATCTAACGCAGAGACAATAAAACTAAAACAGGCAGACTAACGCAGGTGAACTAGGCTAAAACGACCTAACTTGCTAACAGAAACATTTGAGAAAAACTAACAAACGACACGCATAATCAGAAACCGCATTCTATGATACTGAAAAAACGTATTTATCTCTCAAATTGTGTCCGAGCTCCGTTATGTGGTGAACCGTGAGAGTGGATGGAATCAGATGGCGGCCTTTTCATTCTTTTTCAGGCCTGGCTTCAGTGCAGAATTCTGCCTACCTTATTGCTAACAATTCTCTTAAATATACATAGAGTGGGCTTTGACTTCACCCAGTGGAGTACCTCATGCGGTTGGCTATTTACTGTTATCAATCCCATTGAGTGGTTGCTTTGTAATGCATGGGGGACTATTAACAGTTAAAAAGAACAGTAAATCATTGCACATAACATTGTTTACCTCATAGGCGGATTCTCTACAGAAAGAAGTCATTTTTTTTGCTTTGCTTTTTCACATCAGCAAACATTTTAAATGTTTTTTTCAAGACTCAAAATACATGTCAGTCCTATTGGCTTTGCCATTGCTTCTTTATATAAAGTGATATGGCAGCTACTGTGTAAGACATGCATCTGCAGAGCTACTGCTCAATGTAATTCATAGATAGAGGCGAATGTGCGTCTGGCTTGCAGTTGTGAATTTACATTGCAACTTCGTAATTTGTTTGATGCAATTCAACAATTAAGAGCAATCCCAATTATTTTGAAAAAATAAATTCTCTTGCAAGAAATCTCAAATGGCATACCATTAAGACGCATAGCTGGCTTCATTGATGCAGTACAGCTCCTCCCCTCATGCATCTAAGCTAAAGCAATTACCTAATTGTTGCTAATTAAATAGAAAACATCAGACAAATATTTCATGAAATAATTATTGAAAAAATATCAAGCTGTTCTCGGCAAAACACTTTGAGCAGACGCTCAACCTGTTGACATGAGCAGAGCTGCGATTCACGGGAAACCGAAGACACAAACATTGAGGTAGAACATGAGACAATAACCTATTGAGAAAGGATGACATATGATTGTTGAATGTTCACAGCCCTAGTCGGGAAGTGGTCTATAAATAGCAATTCTAGTCATTTGTGCTATTCTACAAGTTTTTAATTGTACAGGCTTTCATCTTTACAATTAACGTACACAAGCGTGAACTGCCATTGTTATGCGCAGTGAGATGTTTTCGAACATTTTTCTATATTAAAACATGCCTCTGGTATGAAGCACATATTACAGAAAATCCATTTGACGAATCACCGTTTGGGCGAGAGTGCACAGCACAGGCCACTGACAAACATATATATTTTTTAAAAAGGCTGTTTAATGAAGCAGGTGCACATTACAAACCTTACCCTTACTGTACTGTGCTGTACAAACTAGAGAATACCTCACTATATATCGGCAGTCACCTACACCCACCCAAAAACTCACCCAACCAAACTGCCCATCACTGAACCTGTTTCATGCGTCCTACAAATGATTTACTTCATTGCATTTTAAACATTCATCTTCCAGCCTTCTGGAGGTAGCCCTACCCGTCAAATTGCTTCACCCACCCAAAAGGCTAAAAAACCCTTTCACTCCATAAAACATCCCATAAAACCACCACACAAGCACCTGCTCATAAACAACAATGGCCCTTACCATTGATCCCATCTCTATGCCCCTGACCCATCAAAAAATATCCTCTCACCCATACCACACCCCCACAACCCATAAAACATGCACAGGCAGGCCTCAAAAATTGCCTATGAGATAAGCCTGACTGCTTGTGCAAGTCTACCAAGGAAGGGGCAGAGGTAATTTTAGAATGGTAATCCCTAGATCCTGACTAGAAGAAAGTGTCCCTACATGGACAGGGTGCATACCTGCCAACCAGAGACCCCAACATACAGCCTATAGTAAATGCATTTAGCTATAGTAATGACATTGATTTTCAGAGCCACACAAAACGTGTGACAAAGCTCTCATGCAAGTATGTCTGTTGCTGTACGATGCAGGCTTATCTCTGAATGCTGACAAATGTGAATTTCACAAGAAAAGCTTGACATTCTTTGGCCATATCTTTCTGATGGGGGTATGAAACCTTATCCAGCTACAGTGAAAATGTTGTCTACTGCAAATCCCCCTCAAGACATTTCTACGTTTAGATCATTTCTTGGAATGGCCATTTACTGTTCTAGATACATACGAGACTATGCTATAGTCAGTGCACTGTTACAAGTTATTAACAAAAAAGAATGTGTCTTTTCATTTGTCACGTGAATGTGAGAATAGTTTCCAAAAAATCAAGCAAGCTATTGAGAGTGCCACTTAAATGGCCTTCTTTGATCCCAAACTTCAGACAGAGGTTGCAATTGATGCTAGCACTGTCAAGTTAGGCACAATCCTTGCACAGCATAACAGACAGCCAAATGCCTGAAGACGTAGCATGGCATGCGCTACTAAATGCCTGTCACAAACGTAACGTGCTTACTCCCAACCTGAATTAGAAAGTTTGACAGTGATTTCGGCTTGTGAATATTTCCTATACATACTTGTATGGAAATCCTTTCACAGTAGTGACTAATAATCAAGCACTGTTTATATTTGACAATCCCAAAGCCGAAATGCCTTCTTGATTTGAATGCTGGGTTTGAGGTTACAAGAACCCTGCTATACAATTCTTCATCGCCCAGGGAAAGATCCAGTTAATTATTTTTCAAGAGTGCCACTACAATGCCCTGGCACCCCATCTAAGACAGTAGTAGCCTAAATCAATTTTATTGTGAAATTTAGCACACCAGGTGCAATGTACTTAGAACAAATTGTCACTGCCATGAGCTAAGCTAGTAACATGTTAAATTTAAAAGACATTATTGCCCATCTACCATGCAACCAGCACTCTAGACCGCTCACTAGTGACAGTGAGTATGTAAAGTTAAAAAACGTAAGAGATGAACTTTCAGTGGCTCAAGAAGTCCTTCTTCTGTGAGGTACACAGATTGTTAATCTCGAGATTCTATGACAACAAGTGATTGATGTTGCTCCTGAGGGACATCGAAATATAGTTGCCACCAAGAGAGCTGTTCATGAACGAGTCTGTTTTCCTTACCTCGACACAAGGGTTGAAAATTTATTAAGGGCTTTTCATAAATGCAACTGTCTTTCATCTGAAGTTATTAGGCAAGCTTTGAACATGTCAGAATTTCCACATTCTTGGGGGAGAATTGCTATTTGCTTCTTTCGTCCTCTTGAGAATGGACATCATCTTCTAGACATTGTTGATGAATACATTTGTTTTCCATTGGTAAAAGACCTTTCATACACTGCACATAAAAAGGTTACTTGAATTAGATGGCATCTTTGCAACATGAGGAGTGCTTGCAGTCTTAAAATCCGACAACGGCCCACCTTTTACTAGTTGAAGCATCAAATGAGCACTCCTCTTTGGCCCCAGGCTAATGGTCTGGTAGAACGGTTCATCAGTAGCCTAAAGAAAGCTGTTCAGCTTGCTGCTTTAAAGAAGCTCGGCCTCAAAGATGTTTTAAACAATACTCTTAGAGCTAACCGTTCAACCCCTCACTCAATGACAGAGGAAAGCCCTGCAGCTCTTAAGTTTGGAAGAGCAATGATGACCAAGCTGCCTCAATGAACCAACCTCAGATCCAAGAATGAGGAAGACAGTCATACCAAGGACTTTGGCTGCAAGCAGAAGATGAAAAATATGCTCACAGAAGACAGCATGTAAAGGATGTCACCGTTACAAAAGGAGATTGAGTGCTAATCAGGTAACACAGGAAAAGAAAGTCTGATGCTCCTTTTGAGGCGGAGTCCTTTACTATCACTAAAATCAAAGTGCACTTGATGAATGCTCAGTGTCTTGGGAAGTCCCTTATGAGAGATTCCTCTCATTTTAGACATGTGACCCATCAGTCACCAAACATTGATGTCAATGTAGAGACTGGGTCCAGACAAACTGCTGATGACTTTATGTCTGCTGATGATTCCACCTCACCTTTGCAGATCACGGACACTTTGACTACAAGGTCCTGGTTTCCAGTGACCTGATCAAGATGTGTGAATCAGGCACCATAATGATTAATTGAAGAATGCTAATTGCCTATATACTTAAGTATTGATTTGTGCATTTATTCGTACATTAATTAATGTATTTGTTTATTTATTTATTTTTAAAAGTTGTAACTTTGTATTTAATAAGTCAGAATATGTATTGTCTTGCAAATAAAAGAATGCTGGAACTGTTTTGGTTCCCACTGTACACCATAGGCTTGTGATGTAAGTGTTGAAGAGATGTGTTAAAGGCAGGCTCAGAACGTTGAGTTCTGACTTACATGCAGTGGAATAAAGATGTGTAAAACTACTCTCCATGTGTGCCATTGTTATTGGCAAGTACCAGGGCTGGCAGGATGCTACACAGGTTAGGATGCAGATTCTTTATTAAAATGCTGATGTTGAGCTTTTCTGGAAGCCAGAATGCATTTCCACTCTCAGATGGCCTTCACTGAGGTTCCGAGGATAAAGTTTACTACAAGAGGTGATCGCTCTTTTTTCTTTTTTGTGGCTGTATTCTGGAACAGGCTCCCTCTTGAGCTTTGTTCGGAAGCTTCAGAAGCTCTGTTTAAGAAAAAGCTTAAGACCTTGCTCTTCGTTTAGGCATAATTCCTCATTCTCCCTAGCCTTAATTGTCTGGATACTCTTCGGAGCAGCTGTCCGCTATATAAGTCTTTATTCATTCATTCAGACAGCCAGCCACCTTGTGACCTTCTCTAACATGGTGACCAGGAGTTTAAAACTCCCAAGAAAACAGTCTCCCCTACCCCTGCCCTAAGTCCACCAATTATGTCCCGCAGTCCTCTTCACTGCATCACTCACACAAATCCCCTGGGTCGTCTGCCATCGAGCCCCCAATGTATTTCACAAAGCATGATTCATTAAAATTCCTTAGCCTTAAATACATGGTCAATACATTGGTATTGGCTGTTTTGAGCAACTGTTACAAAAACAAGTTCAAAATGAATACCTTGTGCAGAAAAATAAAAGATTGCTGCTCTTAGGTTTCAGATATGCAGAGTATTGCCAGTGCTGGAGAGGCCAGAAAGCGTGCCCCACCAAAATAGACTCACTTGTGACTCACAGCATGTTCTAAAAACTGTGAAAGGCATGGATTTGCTGAGAGAGCCTGACACAGTGAAACACATATTTCCCACTAAATGCTGTGCAGACGACAACCGCCACATTAGCAATTTCATATTGTCTGCAGAGTTGTACTTCTTAATAATCTACATTAATTAAAATAACCGTTCATTAAGTGTCTGAAGTGCAGGTTTTCCTTGCAAAATAAGTAACAAACCCTAGTCCTCGCAAGTACTAATCCTTTACAGCCCACTGCAGATGCGTCGGTGCTCACACATCGTGGAATCATTGAACGCTTCCTCTTTAAAAGGGAACTGAAACACCTAATTGTGCCTTTACAGTGTCTTTTGGAAAAATGAATAAATGAAAGACTGACTTCATGACTAAATGGAAAGATATTTGTTAAGCACATGTTCACTAGATGGTAGCATGATGCGAGTACCGGGGGGGGGGGGGGAGGCGTGATCAGGAAACAGTGGACAGTGGGGATTTCCCAATATGTTCCACAGATCCCTGAATAAATGACTCACTGGGGAACTCCAGGCTGTCATCTTGTGAATCTTTGGCTGTTAGTGCAGATATCATTGTAAGGACTGGAGTTTACCTATACAAACCTTCCTGTGAAGTGCAACCCTGCTTGCCGCCACATCGGGCTACAACTGATTGGGAAAATAGCATTCAGAGGGGTGACTTCTGTATGCGCATACCTTGAATGGAGGTTTTGTCTTTGTCTTAATAGGGAAGGTGGATACCTGACTTCCTGGAGGAAGGATAGAGGTGGAAAAATATGCTTGGCATAGTTAAGAGATACTGGAGGCTGGGCAGAGGATGGCATTTAGAGCAGACAGGCTTCAGAGTGGGAGCTGGTGGCTTTTGTTAGGTGTCTAGTTGCAGGCACACCATGAGTTGGTCCACTGGGGGCTTTGTGGCTCACTCCTGCTCCTGCTGTTGGAAGCAATGGATCCCCTTACACAACAGTGACTGAAGGTGAAGAACGAGAACTTACTTCTGTGCCACAAGTCTGAGCAGTAAAGATACTTTAGCTGAGGAGTGTGTGCTCGCAGCGACGTGATGCGGTCCGCAAGCAAGCGGTGTGCCGATCTCATCCAGCGACGACAGGCTCTGCGACGAAACTCTCAGCGATGTTTGACTTTCCCGCACCGGTCTGGTGCGTCCCGCAAACGAAGGATGCGATGGCTCTGGCAGCGGCGTCAGGCGCTTCGACGATCTCGACCTTCATAGTGGCGGGAATCTTCTCGCACTGTCGGGGATGCGCTCCGCAAGCTAGCGATGCGACACTTTTCAAATGCAAAAGTCTCTCAAGCTTAGTTTCAAGCTTCCCAGCTCAGGTACAACTTCCAGAGAACCCACAACTGGATCAAGCACTCTAGGAAGGACAGAACTCTCTCAGCAGAGTTCAGGGAAGCTGGTGGTGAAGTCCTTTTGTTCCAGCTCTTCTCAGGCCCTTGGAGATTCCTTCAAGACAGGGGACACAGCACACTAGCAAACTCCTTCCCCTCTCCTTGGCAGCAAAGCAACAGCAGGTCAGTCCAGCAGAGAAACAGCAGGACAGTCTTCCTTCTTCAGAGTCAGCTTTCTCCTTGGCAGAGGTTCCTTCTTGATGCCAGGATGATCTAATTTTCTGTTGTCAGGGGTCCTGTACTTATACCCCTAAAAGTCTTTGTTCTCTTTGTGCAAGTGGGCCCTGAGCCCAGTCTGAACCAGTTCTGGGGGTTGCTTGAGCACTTTGTTTACTTGGCTTCTCCTTTCCTTTCAGAGTGAGGGGCAGGGTCGTTATACGCCCAGCATGAGGTGGAGCCAGCATTGTGGAAGGCAGGCACAGCCCTATTCAGGCCCAGGTGCTAACTCCTCCCACCACTCCAGTTGCAAATGCAGTCATTCAGCCTAGGGCTGCCTCAGCCAGCCTCCTGGGGAATCCCCAGCCCCTGTCACTCTCAAACCAGACAGTCAATACACAAACAGGCCAAGGCACACAGAAGGTTCAGACAAGAGAACAGCAACTTTCTAAAAGTGCTGTTCTCAAAACAGTATTTAAAAACAACCTTTCCTAAAAGATGTGTTATTAAATTCTGAGTTCACGGATACTAGATACTAATGTCCTATCTTGTTCCTATGGGAAGAAATGCTGGAAGCCACTGTAGCCAGCATCCCCCATGTTAATCTATGGAGCAAGATAGCCATACAATAGTGAAAAACGAAAATGGCTGCAAATCACTATCAGAGCATGTCACCTGCACTTGTACATGCTCTACCTTTTACATACACTGCACCCTGCTCAGGGGGGTACCTTGGGCCTTCCATAGGGGTGACTGATGTGCACAAAAAGGGAAGGGTTAGACCTGGTCAGTGGGGACACTGACCAGGAGGACATGGCAGTTTTTTAACTGCACACAGGCACTGCAGTAGCAGGCCTTAGACACCATTTTAGAGCTATTCCTGTGGGTGGCACAATCAGTGCTGCAGGCCCACTAGTAGCATTTGTCATCACAAGCCCTGGCACACCCAGTGCACTTTACTAGGGACTTCAGGGTGATACAAATATGCCAATCAGGTATATCCAATCACAATATCAATCTACATAGGGAGCACTTACACTCTGGCACTGATCAGCAGTGGCAGAGGGTCCAAAGCATCTAAACCAGCAACACGAAATCCAGCACAGCATCAAAAATACAGGAGGTAGAGGCAAAAAGATAGGGGGAAACCATGCCAAAGATGCCAGGTCTAACATGAGTCCCCTCCAGCTGAAAGTGGGGAGAACTACCCACCCTCTTGGGAGTTTTCTTCACTAAGGCAGAAAAACCTGGACAGACCATCAGCATTGGCATGTTCTGTGCCAGGGCGGTGTTCCACCGTGAAGTCCATTCCCTGTAGGGAGATGGACCTCCTCAACAGTTTTGGGTTCTCACCCCTCATTTGCAATAACCATCTGAGGGGCCTGTGGTCGGTCTGAACACGGAAGTGAGTCCCAAACAGGTAGGGCCTCAACTTCTTCAGAGCCCAAACCACAGCAAATGCTTCTCTCTCAATCGCACTCCACCTCTGTTCCCTGGTGAGTAGTCTCCTACTAATGAAGGCTACCGGCTAGTCTCCTCCCTCCTCAGTGATTTGTGAGAGTACTGCTCCCACACCATTGCACTGAAGCGTCTGTCTGTACTATGAACTAATGGGAAAAGTCAGGTGCCTTGAGCACCGGTGCCCTGCACATGGCAGTCTTCAGGGCATCAAAAGCAGTTTGGCAGGCTTTGGTCCAGTCCACTCTTTTGGGCAACTTCTTGGAAGTGAGTTCTGTCAAGGGGGCGACAATGGTGCCATATCCCTTGACAAACTGTCTGTAATACCCGGTGAGTCCTAAAAAGGCCCTCACCTCTGTCTGGGTCTTGGGGGGCTCCCAAGCCAGAATGGTATCAATCTTTGCTTGCAGGGGCGCCACCTCGCCGCTCCCCACCTGGTGTCCCAAATACACCACAGATCCCTGCCCTATCTGGCACTTGCTGGCCTTGATAGTGAGGCCTGCCCTTTGCAGAGCCTTCAACATTTCACAGAGGTGTTGCAAGTGTTCCTCCCATGTGGAGCTGAACACAGCAATATCATCCAGGTATGCGGCACTGAATTCCTCCAGTCCGGACAGTACCTGGTTAACCAGTCTCTGGAACGTGGCAGGGGCATTCTTCAACCCAAAGGGCATGACTCGGAACTGGAACTGCCCCTCAGGCGTTGAGAATGCCTCCCTTTGGCCCCCTCAGTTAAGGCAATCTGCCAGTACCCAGAAGTCAAATCAAATGTACTGAGGTACTGGGCAGCTCTCAACCGATCCACGAGCTCATCAGCTCTGGGGATGGGGTGTGCATCAGTCTTCGTGACCGCATTGAGCCCACGGTAGTCCACGCAAAACCTGAGTTCTGGAGTGGCACCTGGTGCAGCAGCTTTTGGTACCAAGACCACTGGGCTAGCCCAGGGGCTGCTGGAGGGCTCAATCACCCCTAGCGCCAACATCTTGGAAACCTCTCCCTTGATGCTGGCCCTGACCTTGTCAGCTACCCTGTAAAATTTGTGTTTCACAGGCAGACTGTCTCCAGTGTCCACATCATGGACGCACCAGTTGGTGACTCCTGGGATCAGGGAGAACAGGGAGGTGAACTGACCCAACACTTGGCAACAGTCACTCTGCTGCTCTGGGGTCAGGGTGGGCGAGAGGACCACACCATCCACTGACCCATCTTGCTCCTTAACTGCCAGGAGGTCAGGGAGAGGATCACTATCCTCTTCCATTCCTGCATCTGTAGCCATGAGCATTGTCACTTCAGATCTCTTAAAGTGTGGTTTGAGGCGGTTCACATGCAAAACTCTCAGGGGCTGCCTGGGAGTCTTCAGGTTAACCAGTCCACTTGTCTTGGAGCGCGCAAGGCTCCACTGGCGCCATCACCCACACTTTCTGCCCAGGTTGAAATTCGGCCAGAGTGGTATTCTGGTTGTATCATCTTTTCATTTCTTCCTGGCTTGCTTCCAGGTTCGCCTGAGCAAGCTTCCTGAAGCGCTGTGTCTGGTTGCGAATGACCAGCACATAGCTGAACACATCCAGGGGGGTTTTCCCACGGGACTTTTCCCAACCCTCCTTTACCAGGGAGAGAGGCCCTCTCACAGGGTGGCCATACAGGAGTTCAAAGGGACTGAACCCTAAGGACTTCTGAGGCACCTCCCTGTAGGCAAACAACAGGCATGGTAACAAGACGTCCCACTTCCGTCTCATAGGCTCCGCCAGGCCCATAATTTAGAGTCCGGTTGAACCTTTCAACCAACCCATTTCCTTGAGGGTGGTAAGGAGTGGTGAACTTATAAGTTACCCCATACTCCTCCCACAGAGACTTCATGTACTTAGAGATGCAGTTGGTACCCCGGTCGGAGACCACCTCTCTAGGGAACCCCACACGGGAAAAGATCCCCATCAATGCACGGCCCACCACGGGTGCTGTGATTGTCCTGAGAGGGACTGCTTCCGGGTACCGGGTGGCATGGTCCACCAAGACCAGGATGAACCTGTTGCCTAAGGCTGTCTTGGGGTCCAGGGGCCCTACTATGTCTATGCCCACCCGCTCGAAAGGGGTGCTCACCACTGGAAAGGGTCGGAGGGGTGCCTTCAACTTCATTCCAGTCTTGCCACTGGCTTGACAGGTTTGGCAAGATCTGCAAAAGGAACCAACGTGCTTCCTCATCTGGGGCCAGTAGAAGTGGGTGACAAGCCGGTTTAAGGTCTTGTCTTGTCCCAGATGTCCTGCAAGAGGCACGTCATGAGCCAGACCCATTAGGAAGTTTCTGAAGCGCTCGGGTACCACCAGCACACGGGCTGCACCGGGCTCAGCAAATTTAGGCTCGCTATATAGTAGGTCATCTTCCCAGTAGATAAAGTGATCTCTGGCTGCTCCACCTGCTGCCTGATCTACAGCCTGTTGCCGCAGACCATCGAGGGAAGGGCATTCTTTCTGCGCTTGGCAGAATTCCTCCCTGGAGGGACCCCCTTCCTGCTGCCAATGGGTCAGCTCAGGTAGGTCCCCCAGTTCGGCCACCTGTTCCCCTGCCTGTTTCAGGGCATCCACCTCCCTCCCATTGATGGTCACCTTCTGTACATAGTTTTTAGTGTTAAAAGGCAGTAAGGTTTCCTGGACCATCTCTCGGTCTCCTAGAGAGACAAGAGTCATAACTGCTAGCTCCCCCATTCACTAGAAATCAAATCCCCTCCCAAAGCTACACTTGCTAACGCTGGGGCGGGAGCACTAGTGGGTGCTAGTTTCTTCTTGGGACATTTTGGAGCAATGTGGCCCACCTCATTGCAGTGATAGCAGGTAGGGGGACTTTGGTTATTTCTTCTGTCTCTATTGTCCCGCCTGCCCTTAGAGGGCCATGGCTGTCTAGGTTTGGGGGGTTGGGATTGCTTTCCATGGGAACTATTTTGGGGCCCTTGTGAGAATTCCTTTTGGTTACCCTTGTCCCCCCCACTCTTCTGCTGGGGACCCTGCCCACCTTTGGCTGTGGTACCCACAATTCCTCTGTGGACCCTGGTACTGGTCCAGTGATCCGCCTCCTTAGCAAGCTCAATGGGGTCTGTCAGCTCGCTGTCTAAAAGATGCTGGCGCAGCTCTGGAACACAAAGACTACTCAAGTGCTCCCAACTGATTAAATGCAACAACCCCTTAAAATCAGTTACTTTCCTGCCCTTCATCCAACCTTCCAGTGCACGTGAGTACTGATTCACACATTCCATCCAAGTCTCAGACTCTCTCTTCTTGGAGTTTCTAAACTGCAGTCTATACTGCTCTGGGGTAAGGCCATACCTGAGGCATAAGGCCTCCTTCATATTGGGGTAGGTCATGGCACCTGCCATCTCTAAGGGCTCTAGAGCACTCCTCCCAGAAGCCTCAAAATGATTCCACGGGCCCACCTCCCAATGCTGATCAGGCACACCATTCATCTTCAATGCAATTTCATACAAAGTGAACCAGGCATAAATATCCTCACTCCTATGGTAATTCTGTACCAGGTCTTTGGGAATATATACTTTACCCCCATGCACTGGCTGCGCGCTGCCACCATTTGAACTGGCATCCACCTCTTTGGCTTTAAGATCCAGCTCTCTCATGCTCAACTCATGAGCCAAAAGCAATTTATTTTCCTACAGGGCACGGGCATTTTTCTTGTCTTCCGCTGCCCTTTCTTTCTCCATTTCTAATTGTTTCATTTTCATTTTCAAGACTTCCAAGTCATATTCTCTTACTCTCTGATTTTCTTGTAACTCTTCTGGGGTGAGGCCCCTGCTGGAATGGTTGCTGCCAGCTCCTGAGCCTACTCTGCCAACTGGCAGATCTGTGACTTGAAAACTATTCCCTACATTCACATCATCATTTCCTTCCTGTGCCTCCCAATGGGCCTTCAAGATTCTCTGCAGCTCCTCCTTTCTGTAGGCGCTCTTTATGGGGCACTCAAACTCAAGGCAGAATTTCCTACGTTGCTCAACTTTGTATGAATACAAATCTCCAATGACAAACTCCAATTCTCCTTCTGCCCCCTCACTGAGTGCCTTTCCTTTCGCAGACATGATGCTTTGAAGAGTTATCAAAAATAGAATCAAAAAATCAAAAACCAGTAGTATGTGGTGGCGTAGTGGTCTACACTCACTAGTGATGTACACCAATCACTGTAGGTCTAGTACACATACAAGTTCAATCCGCACCGCTGACCAACAATGTTAGAACTGGGGGTCTCTAGTTGGCAGAGGTAGGTACCTCTGTCCAAATAGGGACCCTTGCTTCTAGTCAGGGTAAGGAGGAAAATGATGTAATCAGAAAGAAGATGGATTCTTCAAGATGGATTATTCAAGTTACTTTATTTAAGATAAGTTGTTATAAGATAAAGCGATAACCCCATCAGGAGCAGCTGTCCTGCTGCTCAGCCCTCACCCAACTGACATTCACAACCACTAACATTCCATTCATCCAACATTCCACATCACATGCATTCTAGCTGAGCAGCAGAAAGACTCAAGATACAACATATCTCCCTTCGTTAGGGGATCAACTGCATTGTGCAATAAAATGGATGGAACAATCAAGATACAGACCAAATAGATGATACATATAGTCAATAAATTTAAAACACTACACTCAACAAATTTATCTCATCTCGCGCACTACAGTCTGAACAGGCATCACATTACTTCCTGAAATAAACAACAATCCTACATCCTACATCCATATGCCACAAATCATACCAGTTGGCCAGACCAGTACAACAAGAAAGACACACAGAAACAAACCTAAATGCAATATATACACATCAGGAAATAACATGCACACCTCAAACCAAGAACAAGCACTCACATAACTCATTCATGCACCGAGAAACAACATGCACACCTCAGACCAAGAACAAGCACTTACATAACTCATTCGTGCGCCGGGAAACAACATGCACACCTCAGACCAAGAACAAGCACTTACATAACTCATTCATGCGCCGGGAAACAACATGCACACCTGAGACCAAGAACAAGCACTTACATAACTCATTCATACTCCAGAACAAGCCCTTACATAACTCAATCAATCAATCATAACATTTATATAGCGCACTACTCACCCAGAGGGTCTCAAGGCGCTGGGGGGAGGGGGTCTGCTACTGCTCGAACAGCCAGGTCTTGAGCTGCTTCCTGAAGGCGAGGTGGTCTTGGGTCAGGCGGAGGTTTGTCGGAAGGGAGTTCCAAGTCTTGGCTGCTAGGTAGGAGAAGGACCTTCCTCCTGTGGTGGCTCTTCGGATGCGGGGGACGGCGGCTAGGGCGTGGCTGGTCGACCGAAGCTGGCGTTTGGGAGCGTAGAAGTTGAGGCGGCTGTTGAGGTATCCTGGGCCTTGGTTGTGTAGGGCTTTGTGTGTGTGGGTGAGGAGTCGGAAGGTGATTCTCTTGTTGACCGGGAGCCAGTGCAGGTCTCTCAGGTGTCCGGAGATGTGGCTGCGGCGGGGGATGTCCAGGATGAGTCGTGCTGAGGTGTTCTGGATCCGCTGGAGTCTCTTCTGGAGTTTGGCGGTGGTTCCGGCGTAGAGGGAGTTGCCGTAGTCCAGCCGGCTGGTGACGAGGGCCTGGGTGACCGTCTTCCTTGTCTCGGTGGGGATCCAACGGAAGATCTTACGTAGCATGCGCAGGATGTTGAAGCACGACGAGGAGACGGCGTTGACTTGTCTGGTCATGGAGAGGGAGGAGTCCAGGATGAAGCCCAGGTTGCGTGCGTGGTCTGTGGGTTTGGGTGCACTGCCCAGGGCGGGGGGCCACCAGGAGTTGTCCCAGGCAGAGGGTGATGATCCCAGGATGAGGACTTCCGTCTTGTCCGAGTTCAGTTTCAGGCGGCTGCTCGTCATCCAATTGGCTACGTCTGTCATCCCTTCGTGCAGGTTGGCTCTGGCAGTGGCGGGTTCGTTGGAGAGGGAGAGGATCAGCTGGGTGTCGTCGGCATAGGAGATGATGTTGAGGTTGTGCTGGCGTGCGATGGCTGCGAGGGGGCTCATGTAGACGTTGAAGAGTGTTGGGCTGAGCGAGGAGCCTTGAGGAACGCCGCAGATGACTTCGGTGGCCTCCGATCTGAACGGGGGGAGGCGGACTCTCTGTGTCCTTCCGGCGAGGAAGGAGGTGATCCACTTCAGTGCCTTCTCCCGGATTCCGATGTTGCTCAGGCGCTGTACTAGGGTGCGGTGGCAGACAGTGTCGAAGGCCGCGGAGAGGTCCAGGAGGATGAGGGTCGCTGTTTCTCCGTTGTCGAGCAGGGCTCGGATGTCATCGGTGGCTGCGATCAGGGCGGTCTCGGTGCTGTGGTTGGCCCGGAAGCCAGACTGCGAGATGTCGAGGGATCCGTTCGTCTCGAGGAAGGCGGCCAGTTGATTGTTGACGGTCTTCTCGATGACTTTTGCCGGGAAGGGGAGCAGCGAGATGGAGCGGTAGTTCTTGAGGTCGGTGGGGTCGGCTGATGGTTTCTTAAGTAGAGCGCTGAGCTCGGCGTGCTTCCAGCTCTCCGGGAAGGTGGCGGTGTCGAAGGAGGTGTTGATGATGTCCCACAGGTGGGGTGCGATGACAGCGTCGGCCTTGTTGAAGACGTGGTGGGGGCAGGGGTCTGTCGGTGATCCGGCGTGGATGGAGTTCATCGTGCGGACGGTGTCTTCGGTGCTGATCGGGGTCCAGGCGCGGAGGGTGGATGTAGGGGGCGGCGGTCCGGTCGTGGCGTGCGTCGGCTGAGTGCTGAAGCTGTTGTGTATGTCCGTGATCTTGTTGTGGAAGTAGGAGGCGAGGGAGTTGCAGAGGTCTTTCGAAGGGGTGATGTCGTTGTTTCCGGCGCTGGGGTTGTGATGTTGAAGAGTTCCTTGCTGTTGTGTGCGTTGTTGTCCAGTCGTTCCTTGAATGCGGTTTTCTTGGTGGCGTGGATCAGTTGGTGGTGTTTTCGGGTGGCGAGCTTGAGGGCAGTCATGTTGTTCGATGTTGGGTCTCTGCGCCAGGTTTTCTCGAGTGCTCTGCAGTTCTTCTTGGAGCTCTTGAGTTCGTCGTTAAACCATGGGGTTTTCTTGCTGCCGGGTCTGCTCGGCGGGGTCTTCAGAGGGGCGAGGTCGTCTGCGCAGTTGATGATCCATTTCGTGAGGTTGTTGGTGGCCTGGCTAGGGTTCGCTGAGCCGGTGGGAGGGTGCTGGCTCAGGGAAGTAGCGAGCTGGTCTGCAGTGATCTTGTTCCAACTTCTTCGGGGAACCTGTTGCTGGTGGTGGTGGATCGTGTTCTTTCTGTAGCTGAAGTGGACGCAGCTGTGGTCTGTCCAGTGGAGTCCCGTGGCGTGGCTGAAGGCGATGTCCTTGCTGGAAGAGAAGACTGGGTCGAGTGTGTGTCCGGCGTAGTGGGTGGGGGTGGTCACCAGTTGCTTGAGTCCGAGGTTGGCGAGGTTGTCCAGCAGGGTGTTGGTGTTGCGGTCGTTGTTGTTCTCCAGGTGGAAGTTGAGGTCCCCGAGGAGGATGTAGTCGGCAGAGGGGAGGGCATGTGGGCTGATGAAGTCGGCGATGTCTTCGCTGAATTGTGTGCGTGGTCCCGGGGGTCTGTAGATAAGGGTGCCTCTGAGGATGGTCTTGGGGTTGACGTGGATCTCATTCATACTCCGACAGCTCCTGGTGATTTATTCACCTGCTACACCAATACTGAGAGACTATACTGCAGTCATCTCATACACACACAAACCAATGGAAGGCTTTACTTGAACCAACTCATACACAACACCTGTTGTGGAACAACTCCTGATGATTTATTCACCTACACACCGATACTGAGAAACTATACTGCAGTCATCTCATACACACACAAACCAATGGTTGGCCTTACGTGAACCAACTCATACACAACACCTGTTATGGAACAACTCCTGGTGATTTATTTACCTACACACCTATACTGAGAAACTATACTGCAGTCATCTCATACACACACAAACCAATGGTTGGCCTTACGTGAACCAACTCATACACAACACCTGTTGTGGAACAGCTCCTGGTGAGACTATACTGCAGTCATCACATACACACACAAAACAATGAGTGACCTAACAACCCAACACCACTCATACACAACACTTTAGGGATCCTGGACCATGTTGTAGTAAAGTTCTGCGACAAGTGTCCAAACGAAATGACACCACGTGGGCTCCTCGATCTTCCTGCATCGCCGGGACATTAGACCAGTTACAACTTCCTCTTGCCACACAGAACTTCCATGAGTGGAACTTTTAACAGCCTGAACAACGCTCTCGTATGTTTGCTTTTGTCTATTGACAACACCAAAAACTCTTTCCAATTAGGTCTTCTTCCAGCTTCTATACGATCTAATTACAGGAACTCAGAACCGACGGCCAATATTACCTGGCAGTAATCCATACTTTCTTTTTTTTCCGCTGCACTTCACTGAATAACTACACATTTCATGCAAGCACAATCAGGTCTGACTCCCATGAGTGTAAGGTAGAACAAAGACAGCACCTGGTACGCTGATTATTGCAGAAACATTCACGGCAAACCTCACATTGACCACAACCATCTCCATAACGTGGCTTTTCCGATGTGTACCTCTCAACCTAAATCCCAAGATGGAGGCACGCACAACGAGGAAGGCTTGGCTGGTTCACGGCATAAACATGCACCAAATAATTCCGCGCCACGCGTGCATCAGACGTACATGGAGTGCAGTTCCGTCACAGAGGCCGAGGCAGAGTGAGGTAAACAATTTATTCAGTCTCGTCTCGTGCCGATTTTAAATGAATACTTCAACCGTTATCTCCCTCCACATAAATTAACGGTCCAAAACCAACAAAAACAAAGGACGAATTTCCTTTTTTCCCTTTTTGGTTTCCAATAATAATACATCAAACCAGCGAAAGTCAAAAGACGTATTTTCTCTCTTTTTTTTTGTTGTTTTCCAATTCCTTTCATCCTGCCAAGCACCACTCAGCGGCCGGTACTCATGTACCTGCCTCTCCGAGGCTCGTTTTTCGCCTCCGAACACACCCAAACCACGCAGCTGCTGTTAATCATGTATTTCACTCTCCTCGGCTCGATTTCACATCGGCAGCGCACAGCGGCTGGTAAATCCATCACACACCGAGGCTCGATTTTTGCCCCCGACCCGCAACCGAACCATTCCGGCTTGTAATTAGCGCTTGTTTAATGCTAATAATAATGTCACTCCAAATTTACTCCGTGGCTCGATCTTTAATATGCTCGAACTAGACACTGAAGCTCGATTCCTTGCTCCCGAGCCACGCTTAATTAACCCTGATCTATTCACGCTGTTGAATCTGGCACACCTGGGTTTACGGGCGACCGATGGGATGGTCACTGATGGGGTTTGATAGCCAGTCAGCGTTAAACAAATACTCTTAGATAGCGTTAAAAGTCATTTACCTTCATATTCCTTTTCTTCTTTTATTTTCCAAACTTCTTCGGTTTCAGTTCCAACTGCTTGAACTTCTCCCTTAGCTTTCCAGTTTCTTTTAAATTACACGCATAGGTTCTTCTTCTCAAAAATCGCCAAATGATGTAATCAGAAAGAAGATGGATTCTTCAAGATAGATTATTCAAGTTACTTTATTTAAGATAAGTTGTTATAAGATAAAGCGATAACCCCATCAGGAGCAGCTGTCCTGCTGCTCAGCCCTCACCCAACTGACATTCACAAACCACTAACATTCCATTCATCCAACATTCCACATGACATGCATTCTAGCTGAACAGCAGGAAGACTCAAGATACAACAGAAACCCTCTGAGATAACCCCTGCTCACCCTCTAGGTAGCTTGGCACGAGCAGTCTAGGCTAACCAGAGGCAATGTGTAAAGTATTTGTACCAACACTCACAGTAACACAGTGAAAACACCACAAACTGACTCCACAACAGTTTAGAAAAATAAAGGTATTTAATCTAAACTACACAAGATCAAAACAACAAAAATCCAACATACACAGTTCAAGAATATGGTTTTAAAGAGTTCTTAAGGTTTGCGTTAAAATTCTTTAGGTTGCGATAGAATAATCCACAGATGTGTGAAAAGTTCACAGTTGTGTCACGTTTACTCACAGTACCTTTTAGTTGCAACAAAGTTTAAAAAGCAGAAGCTGGTGTGGTGGAAAACAAGCGATGACTTACTCCTGAGACCCTGGGAGGCGTTTGCGACAGCCCCGCTGTAGCAACGGGCGTGTTGCGACGAATCCGGTCTGTATGGGGAAGAAGGCCACTTGTATGGATTCCGGTGCATAGGTTCCATAGGAAGTTTGTTCTCGTAAAGGCACAATGCGACGATCTCGTAGGGGCTGCGACGATCTCCGGGGCGACGAAGCGCGATCCAGCGGTGATCCTCTCTCTCGCAGCTCCTCGATGCGATGGCTCTGCGACGATGCTCGCAGCGACGTGATGCGGTCCGCAAGCAAGCGGTGCGGCGATCTCACCCAGCGACGACAGGCTCTGCGACGACACTCTCAGCGATGTTCAACTTTCCCGCACCGGGCTGGTGCATCCCGCAAACGAAGGATGCGATGGCTCTGGCAGCGGCGTCAAGCACTGCGACGATCTCGACCTTCGTAGCGGCGGGAATCTTCTCGCACTGTCGGGGATGCGCTCCGCAAGCGAGCGATGCAACACTTTTCAAATGCAAAAGTCTCTCAAGCTTAGTTTCAAGCTTCCCAGCCAAAGGTACAACTTCCAGAGGCTCCACTACTGGATCAAGCACAGTAGGAAGGACAGAACTCTCTCGGCAGAGTTCAGGTAAGCTTGGGGTGAAGTCCTTTTGTTCCTGGGACTTCAGAACAGGGAGCCAGCTCTTCTCAGGCCCTTGGAGATTCCTTCAACACAGGGGACACAGCACACTAGCAAAGTCCTTCCCCTCTCCTTGGCAGCAAAGCAACAGCAGGTCAGTCCAGTACAGCAACAGCAGGACAGTCTTCCTTCTTCAGAGTCCGCTTTCTCCTTGGCAGAGGTTCCTTCTTGATTCCAGGATGATCTAATTTTCTGTTGTCAGGGGTCCTGTACTTATACCCCTAAAAGTCTTTGGTCTCTTTGTGCAAGTGGGCCCTGAGCCCAGTCTGAACCAGTTCTGAGCACTTTGTTTACTTGGCTTCTCCTTTCCTTTCAGAGTGAGGGGCAGGGTCATCAGCCGCCCAGCAGGAGGTGGAGCCAGCATTGTGGAAGGCAGGCACAGCCCTATTCAGGCCCAGGTGCTTACTCCTCCCACCACTCCAGTTGCAAATGCAGTCATTCAGCCTAGGGCTGACTCAGCCAGCCTCCTGGGGAATCCCCACCCAGCCCCTGTCACTCTCAAACCAGACAGTCAATACACAAACAGGCCAAGGCACACAGAAGGTTCAGACAAGAGAACAGCAACTTTCTAAAAGTGCTGTTCTCAAAACAGGATTTAAAAACAACCTTTCCTAAAAGATGTGTTATTAAATTTCACGGATACTAGATACTAATGTCCTATCTTGTTCCTATGGGAAGAAATGCTGGAAGCCACTGTAACCAGCATCCCCCATGTTAATCTATGGAGCAAGATAGCCTTACAATAGTGAAAAATGAAAATGGCTGCCATTCACTATCAGAGCATGTCACCTGCACTAGTACATGCTCTACCTTTTACATACACTGCACCCTGTCCAGGGGGGTACCTTGGGCCTTCCATAGGGATGACTGATGTGCACAAAAAGGGAAGGGTTAGGCCTGGTCAGTGGGGACACTGACCAGGAGGACATGGCAGTTTCTAAACTGCACACAGGCACTGCAGTGGCAGGCCTAAGACACCTTTTTAGAGCTACTCATGTGGGTGGTACAATCAGTGCTGCAGGCCCACTAGTAGCATTTGTCATCACCAGCCCTGGCACACCCAGTGCACTTTACTAGGGACTTTAGGGTGATACAAATATGCCAATCAGGTATATCCAATCACAATATCGATTTACATAGGGAGCACTCACACTCTGGCACTGATCAGCAGTGGCAGAGGGTCCAAGCATCTAAACAAGCAAAACGAAATCCAGCACAGCATCAAAAATACAGGAGGTAGAGGAAAAAAGATAGGGGGAAACCACGCCAAAGATGCCAGGTCTAACAGTAAGTAAATGCCCACAGACCGGCTTAAGATCACACAGAACTCTGGGACACTCTTGTAAAACCTGTTGTCGCTATGACCCTTGAAAATATCTTCACCCAAGATCACTTTCACGAAGAAGTTGAAAGAACCTGAGTATCTGAATTCTGAAGATGCAGTGCAGACCACTATGCAGAACCTGGTCAAATTGTGCAGGAAATGTATACAGTTGAAGAAAACACGGCATAATCTAGATACAAGTGAAATGTTTGGAAGGCAGATTAGAACTTAATCTGCGATTTGTGGTATTTTCAATGGACCTTCTGCTGAACTGCTCCTTGAGAACGTGATCATGAAGTAGTTGAAATGTGGCACGGGTTTACTGATAACATATAGACATTAAAAGCAAAGACTAATTGTATACCAAAAATCAAGCACACTAACTCTTTAGAGTGTGTTCGTCAAGGCTTAGGGCCTAGAAAACTAAAATTTGGAAATGTATTGATGTCTATCTGAATGTGCACAATCAGCATATTATTGTAGCAGCGGGTTGACATTAGTCATGTTAACACAAATAACAGAACATTAGTAGAGAAAAATCTTCCTTTGTGCTATCCAGCATGCTAAGTGTAAAGTATTAACGTTACACAGCAATCCGGATTTGCACTGAACAAGCTGCAAGAAAGAAGAGTTGGAACTTTAGCTACAGCAACAGACCAGTCCAGAAAGAGTGTTTTTTGTGATTTCCAATTAAAGCTCAACAACATTTTATATATTGTACTGTGGAGAATCCGCAGGGTCAACAAATCTGATAGTGATATCTGATGTGCTGCCACCACATCAATAAGGATGTGACTGCTGCCATTTTAGGACTGGGGACTTATTCCTGAGTCCTGAGAACAAGTTGATAACATTAGGGAGCGGGGAAGGAATACCTAGACCCACCAGGCCTGATGGGGGAGGAGGGATGGGTTGGAGGGTCCCAAAGAAATCCCTAGGCCTGGGGCCAAAAATGTGTTTATTAAAATTTTCCCATGAATCCGCAAAGAATCCATGAATCTGTGGCAAAATTAAAAAACAAATGCTCAGGCCCCCATGCTTTAAATTAAACCACCCACCACTGGACCAGGGCCGGGGGGAGGGTTCATTATATAGAGGAGTGGTATTCCTGTTCCGCCCTCCCAGATCCTGTATGTGCCATGTGGGCCACTTTCTCTATAGTTATAGTTAGGTATAGAAATTACTCAGATTTTTGCTTGCTAATAACTTTACCCCTGTTTGACTAATCTCCATGAACTTTCCAGACTTATAGCTTTTTCTACATTAGCAGAGGATAAAACGTTTCACAGTGACTAGTCAAGGTGGTGTAAAGAAAAAAGTGGGGTCCCAAAATGTGTTTTTCCACCAAGGCATTTTTTCACAGACTTTTGTATCAAATGTAGCGTGATAAAGGCTAAACGGACGGATTTCAATGATATGTGGCAGGATTATAGATTATGGTGTGCAGGTGATCCTTTTGGCTAAAATATACATATATTCAAAAAAAAATGCCCTTGCACTATACAATATTTTACAAATATAGTGCAGTACAGTGCAGTATTACATTCATTATAAAAAAAAAGTCTATGAAATACTGCAGTTATAGTACAAATTACCATGCTACTAAAAGGTTTAAAAAAGGGTTTCTTCGTAAACTGCTGTAAAATATATAAATACATTTCTCAACCTATTACCACTTTAGTAAAGTGGTGATCAGTAGGGTAGAACCATAAAACCTACTACTTACCTTTATGTTACCACAATGAACGTGTGATGAAAAGTACATGGCTGCCTTTTACATTTCGTAAAGACATGCATTAACCAATCACATACTGCCTCCCCTATGGCATGCAACACAGTATACTGTGGAATTACCGCAGTATACTGCATCACAATGTATAACAATTTATACACTTATAACTTTAACACCACTCTTCACTCTATGGAACTTCACTGTATGCCACTACATTCTATGCCATTCCACTGTACGCTATTATACTCTACCCAACTCTACTTTACGTCACTCCCCTACACGTCACTCCACTCCACACTAATCTGCTGTAGGCCACTGCACTCTACCCCACTCTACTCTAAGCCACTCCACTGAACTCCACTCCACTGTATGCTATTCCACTATGTGCCACTCCACTCAACGCCTCTCCAGTGTACACTATTACACTGTACACCAGTACAGTCTACCCTAGTACACTCTACTCCACTCCACTCTACACCCCTCAACTCTATACCTCTCCACTCTAAGCCACTCCACTCTATGCCACTCCAGTATATTCTATTGCATTGTACACCACTGTTTCACTATCCGCCACTCTACTCTATGCTACTCCAGTCTACACCACTCAACTATATGCTGCTACACTCTATGCTACTCCAATCTATGTTTTTCCACTGTATGCAACTACACTCTAGGCCACTCTACTCTACATTATTCCACTGCATGCCATTACACTCTACCTCACACCACTATAAGCCACATAACTCCACTCTAGGCTACTGCACTCTACGCTATTACACTTTACCTCACTCTACTCTACTCCAATCTTCACCACTCCACTGCACACTGTTGGACTGTACTCCACTCCACTCTATGCCACTCATCACTACGCTACTCAACTCTACGCTAGTTCAGTGTATGCTACTCAAGTGTAGGCTGTTCCTTTTATGCCACTCCATTCTAAGCCACTACCCTGTATGCCACTCCACTGTACACTACTCCACCATACACCATTCCACTCTACCTCCTCTGCTTTACAACACTCCACTGTACATTATTGCACCGTACACCACTCTACTCTACTCCACTCCAATCAACTCCTCTGTACGCTACTCCACTCTATGCAATTCTACTCTATGCTATTCATTGCATGTAACTCCACTGTATCCCAATCTGCTGTACGCTATTCCACTGTACACCACTCCACTGTATGCCACTCCACTGAATGATATTTCATTCTATGCCACTTCAATGGATGCTATTTTTCTGGACACTACTCCACTCTAAGCTATTCCAGTGTATTCCTCTCCACTCCAATCCACTCCACTGTGCTCTGCACAACAACACTGTGCTCCACTCGACAGTCTATTCCCTTCCACTCTACCACTCAATACTCCACTCTATAGCATTCCACTGTACAACATTATATACTCTCATTGTCAGTCTATAGAACACTACTTTACTCTATATCACTATGTACAACACTCTACTCCACTCAACAAAGTTCTAAAGAACTCCCTCTGTGCCTCTCCACCCACATTAGTATACTCCACTCTATGAGATGCTACTCTACTCTACTGCACTGTATTCCACTACTGCACTCTATGACACGCCACTCCACTGTGATGTACCAGACACAACTTTATGACATATCACTCCAGTGTACTGTACAATATTCCTTTCCAGTGCTTGTCCGTTCTAGTGCACTCCCCGCCATTGTAATACACAAAAGCCACTCCACTCCACAATACTTTAGTGCACTGTATACTACACCATTATACTCTACTCCACTCCACTCTACACCACTCCACTCTACCCCACTCCACTCCACGGAATGACTTGGTCAGTGTTTGTTACATACACACCACATCCACAATGAGACCACCTTTCTGTACAAACTAGATAGATGCTGTAAGAAATTGGATCATTATGGGGGTGGAAATAAGTAAGTAATATCTTTATTTGTGTGATTAATTAAAACCATTGCAATAGTAAGAACAGTTAACATGCAATTGCTCAAAGTAGTCAACCATGATTGAGGTCCAAAAATTACAGTTCAGAATTGTACCAACATTTAGATACGACAGTGCTCTGTGTGCAAAGATCATGGAGCTAAGATAATAAAAGATAGCTTGACAAAGGTAAATTACTAAATTTACTAAAGTTAAGGCACCATAAGACCATAAAATTCAGCATGGGCAACAAGCAGATGTGCAAAGTCAGAAGTCTATAAACTCATTCTATAACAAGAACAGAAATAGTTAGCAATAATTCATCAGAAGTAAAACCTGCTTTTAGCAGCTAAAATTATTGTAATTAAGAGACCGTAAATCCATACGATTCCATATAGGCTGCAAAAACCAATGTGCAAAGTCAGCAGTGTTTAGACTCTTCCTACATATGGCAGGGACCGTTGTGCAAAACAAAACTGTTTATCAGTCCCAGTTGAATGTGCAAATCAGCAAATAATTGAGGAGCTCCTTTAGGCTGTGGGCCATTATTGTTTATTATGGGGGGAGCAAATGCCCAACTCAAGGGCTAATCACAACTCTTGTCAGGGTGAACCCTTGAAGTCATACAACAACCTTAGCTCAACCCCTGGTAGCTACGGCAGAGGGCAGGCAGGCTTAACTTGGTACCATATGTAAAGTATTTAAACAGCACCAAAAGAGTAATACAGTTAAACACCAAGCAATAAAAATCCCAAAGAAAATTAGAAAAATTACATTCCCATGAAAAAATCCAATGAGGGAAATCGAGCATATGGATTTCTAAAGATGTAAGTGAAAATAGGAGCAAACATTGCAAAGCACCAATGGTAGTCAATGGTTGCAGTTGACTGGGACCTAGGAGCAATTTGAGGCCAACTGCAGTGGAGCCCCGATCAGATACCAAAAGTGGGATGGGTCTGCTGAAAAGAATGGAAGTCTGAGTTTGAAAAAATATCTGAGTCCAAATTTAAACTGGAGCTTTTTCATTTGTTTGAGTTTGAAATCCTCTCCCAGGGAGTTCAAGCTGAATCTGTAACCACCACCATGGAACTATAGCTAAGATACTTGAAGTAGGTAAAGTAGGTTGGTCTTGCTAACGCACAGGAGCTTTTCAGTTTTAGATTTTTAAAAAAAGCTCTAACACCGAAAGGGACTTTTTCCTTTTCTGATGGTGAGGAAATCTCTGAAATGCAATCTGCCACAATGGAACTGCAGGTTGAATATTTTTTTGCTGTGGGTAACACTGAGGCTCTGGACCAAAAGCTTTTCAAAGTCCAAGCCCAGTTGCCACTGGTCACATGGGCACTTTTGACACGCGCTTCTTGAGGCTTGTTGTGTCCCTGTAGCCAAACAGGAGGTCAGACAACTGACCCTTGATGTCCACAATTGTGGCTTGGGACAGAGCAGGCCTAGCCCTCAGGGCTCCTCCTAGGTCACAGCCAGTATGTCCGGACTTCTTCGGGTCTTCAACAACTCCATAAAGTGTTCATGAAGGGATCCCTTGGTGTGCCACATGTATCCCTGGCACTAGCTAGTTGGCAGGATAACTCCTGGCCACTCCCTAACCAATGGGATAAATGTTCCTGGGGTAACCTACCCACTTTTTCAATAGTTCCCTTTTGCCTTACTGCTAACAGGCCCAAATGCCATGAATCAGGGCATTTTCAAGATGATAAAATTCCTCAGCCACAATAGACGTGGTCTCTGAGGGCCAAGGATGTGTGCGAGAGTGTCATATAGACACTACCATATATCTCTCACTAAAATCCAGCTTGAAGCAAGCAGGTCCTCTACCCACAAAAAAAACAGAAACAGGTGTCTGGTAGGACAAAAATTGAGTCCTTCTGTATCCAGGCAGGGGATTCCAAAGAATGATCTTGCCATCCTGTCTTCCCACTTTCAAGTGTGCTCCAAATGTTACATGTGGCTTAACAATTCGGTCGAACAGGATTTGACAATGTGTTGTGTTAAAATGCACACAACCCCTGCTCTAAATATTCAATATAGTTCAGTGGAGTCATCTCTGAACAATCACATCAGCCTAGTGTGGGCTGATGGGAGACGTATCACACCTCTCTTCCCAGGCTGAACACAGGATGGGATAAGCTGGAGAGCTGATAGAAATTAGCCTTCAGGAAGTTTAGGCAAGAAAAAGGAATTTGCAAAAGTTACTATTTCTTAATGTTTCCTAAAAATTGAAATTCATTATTGAATTAGATGTTTAATAACTATTAAAATCTATTTTTAAATATTTTTTCTAATCAGTCTCATTCCTAAGATACAGTAAAGTATTTAAATCTGTATTCAGATTTTCTACATGGGACATCAAGGCCTGTCACAGTGAAAATAGCTGTTTGGGTCTTGTCACAGTTGTGATATGGTGGCATGGTAGGCCTGAAGCCATGATTTTCTTCGTGACACTAGTGGATGATACAATAAGTGCTGCAGTCCACAGGTGACATTTAACTTTTCAGGCAATATGTGATTTTCCACACCGTATACTATGGGTTTATAGAAAAGTTAAATACACCAATCAGGGATTAATCAACTTCCTAATGCTTTAAGGGTTAGATAACATACACTGATATCAGTGCCCCAGTAGGCAGAGTTGCTGGACATTGGGTTATTAGTTGTGTGACTGCACAAGTAATAGATCCACAATTCTCATTACTGGGAGCCAATCACCCCATGGTAGAGCTTGAGTCTCTTAGTGTAGTGAGGCAGAGTAATCCAAGACCTCCTAGGTCACAGCCAGTATGTCCGGACTTCTTCTGGTCTTCAACAACTCCATAAAGTGTTCATGAAGGGATCCCTTGGTGTGCCACATGTATCCCTGGCACTAGCTAGTTGGCAGGATAACTCCTGGGCACTCCCTAACCAATGGGATAAACTTTCCTGGGGTAACCTACCCACTTTTTCAATAGGTCTCTTTTGCCTTACTGCTAACAGGCCCAAATGCCATGAATCAGGGCATTTTCAAGATGATAAAATTCCTCAGCCACAATAAACATGGTCTCTGAGGGCCAAGGATGTGTGCGAGAGTGTCATATAGACACTACCATATATCTCTCACTAAAATCCAGCTTGAAGCAAGCAGGTCCTCTACCCACAAAAAAACAGAAACAGATGTCTGGTAGGACAAAAATTGAGTCCTTCTGTATCCAGGCAGGGGATTTTGTTTTTTGTTTGTTTAGGGGGTTTTCTAAAGCGCTTGGTGACGCACAACGGCGTGTCCCCGCGCTGAGGAGCGGAATTTACTGAAACTTACACAAACGGGACACCTTACTGTGCGAATAATGTAGTTTTGAGCTTGGCTCTAAAGAGTGGTTCTGATGATTCCAATCGCAACGCCGTGGGCAGCTTGTTCCATCTAACAGCTGCAAGGTGCCTGAAAGATCTTCCGCCCATCCGAGCTCTGGATATCTTGGGAACGACTAGGAGTCCTGAGCCGGAAGATCTCAGGGAGCGGGACGGCTCGTAGGATGTCAACAGCCCTTTTAGCGGGAGAGGAGACCTCCCATGGATAATCCGGTGACACGTACATAATGCCTTGAATTCTACCCTGCTTCTAATCGGGAGCCAGTGCAAAGACCGGAGAGCCGCTATGGACGCAGCTCTTCTGGGAAGTCTGAGCACTAGTCGGGCCGCGGCATTCTGTAGAACCTGTAGACGACTCAGATTCTTCTCCAGAGTCCCTAAGTAGAGAAGATTGCCGTAGTCCATTTTTGACGTGACTAGTGCATGTACCAGGGTTTGACGGGCTCTGATGGGTAAGAACTTCAATACCTTCCTGAGACTTTTGAGAGTCCCGAAGCATGATCCAACCACCTTATTAATCTGGGGGCCAAAGGTAAGGTCGGAATCAAACCAAATGCCCAGGTTCTTTGCTTTCTGGCAAGGGATGGGTGTTGGACCTAAGCAAGGCGGCCACCATGCCGACGTCCACGCCGATTGGCCTCCCCCCACTACCAGCACTTCGGTCTTGCCTCCGTTGAGCTTGAGGCAATTGGTGGACATCCAGGCAGCAAGGTCTTGCATGCAAGCTCTGAAGATGTCCGCCGAAGGACCGGGTGCTCGCGACAGGGAGATGACCAACTGCGTGTCGTCGGCATAAGACACCATTCGGAGACCGTGACTCTCTACTAAGGTGGCGATCGGGGCAACATAAAGATTAAAAAATGTCGGACTCAGGGACGAGCCCTGCGGCACCCCCTGATCCAGAGAGATTCGCTCCGAATAATGATCACCCTGCCTTACTTGGAAACTTCGGCCTGTAAGAAATGAGTATATCCATTTCAGCGCTGCCCCTCTCACCCCGCCTTTGTTCAGACACTGTAGCAAGATGGAATGTGCTACAGTGTCGAATGCCGCGCTGAGGTCTAAGAGGATTAAGGCCATTGTTTGTCCCTCATCAGCCCCCTGCCTAAGGGTTTCGGTAGCCCTAAGAAGGGCAGACTCCGTAGAGTGACGAGGCCGGAACCCGAATTGGGTAGGATGAAGAAGATTGCTTTCTTCCACAAATTTCATTAGTTGTTTATTTACCACCTTCTCCGCTACTTTAGAGAAATAAGGCAGCAAGGAGATGGGGCGGAGGTTGTCTAGCTTCTCACAACTAATGTTGGGCTTCTTACGGAGGGGAAGCACCACAGCCTGTTTCCAGTCCTCAGGTATGGAGCTAGAGCGGAAAGAGATATCCATCAGGTGTCTAATATAAGGTTCGAGTGCTTCCAGACTGTCTCCCAACCTTTTTGGAGAGGCGGGATCTCGAGGAGAGCCAGATTTAACAGATCTGCATATTTTAACAAAGTCCACCGATGAGGGGGTGGTGAAATTAAGTAATAAATTTTGATCGGCTTCATCTCTTGAAAACTCTGCTGGCACTACTGCTACAGGTGGTATAATAGGAAAAGCAGAGTAAATCTTTGACACTTTGTCCCCGAAGTAGTTGGCAATTCGAGTGCATGCTGCTACTGAGTGATCTTCGCCTTGAGTGGAGGTTTTTGGGGTGGCCAGAGATTTGTATATGCTAAACAGTTCCCTGGCGGAGTTCTCTGCCTCTTGGATTCTGTCAGCATAGTATATGGCCTTCTCTGTCCGGATCTTATTGTGGTAGGTGCGTCTCTTTGCGAGGTAGGCCTCTTTCATCCGGACATCATACGCCACTCTCCACTGTCTTTCTGCACGTTTGCAGTCTCTTTTGGCGCAGCGCAGCGCCTCACTAAACCAGGGAGCTGTTCTTTGTCTATGGGCACCTTTTGTTGGCCGACCCAATGGGGCTGTGCAATCGAGGGCAGCCGTGATGCGGTCATTGAGCAATTTATTTGCCGTCACCACGTCATTGCCTCCTGGGGGTCCTTCCACAGTAAGAGCCTTGTTAAACTCTTGCAGGGAGAATTTTGCCCACCTGCGTCGAGAGTAATTAAGTGGGGTAGGGACGATAGCTTTATATTTGGGCAGATAGATAGTAAATGGAACATAAAAGTGATATGTCCAGGGCAGGGGCACTGGGGGAGCAACTAAGACATCCTCCCAGTTAGCAAATATTGGGTCTAGCAAGTGCCCATGATTGTGTGTAGGAAGCTGCCCCTTCAGCTCTAACTGTAGGGTGTGAAGTTCATCACGGAACTCCACCACTCCATTATCTGATAAGTCTTCCAGGTGTGTATTTAAGTCACCTAGCAGCAGGAATTTGTCCCTCCTGATCGCAGTTTCTGTGACACACTCTAGAAGACTGGCTTTGAATCTGGACATAGGTCCAGGTGGGCGGTAGACTAGTAGTCCCTTTATAGTCATGCTCCCATCAATCTTTATGGTAAAAACACCCGCCTCACATCCTGCCAGATTGATTGGTTCAAGTTTACAAGCCCATTGCTGTTTAAAGGCGATCGCAATTCCTCCTCCTCTGCCTACAGGTCTGTCCAGGCGCACCATCTGGTAGTCGTCCGGTAAGGCCTGGACAATATCGGGATCGGAGTTTGCCTCCAACCATGTTTCAGTGATAAACAACAGATCAAGATGTTTATCGGTGAGGAGGTCATATACATCGTGCTTATGGCAGCTAAGCGACCTTGCGTTAATCAGGCCGCAGGACATCGAAGGGCACCTAGCCCTGAGATCTGCCAACACTGTACAGAAGCGGAATTGGCAGAGTTTACACCCTTCGTTTTCCCCGAGCCTTATGCTATGGTGGCAAGGAGTGCATGTATAAGATGAAAAACTTACTAAATCACTCCTACTCCAGGTGATTATGCCATTAGTGCCAGGGGTTGGGGCCCTGGGCCGTGTCCGGTCGCGGACGGGCGCAGACGGGCTTGGCTTAGGCGCGGCTTCGGCGCGCATCCGGCGCGCCCGCTGCGCCAGCCCGCTGCGCCGTCTGGCCGGAAGGCACATTATATGGAGTGTGAGGGGGGCGGGGGGCCGGCGCGACTAGAGCGCACCCCCAGCCACGCCTAAAATGGCGCCCACCGCCACCAGCGCCGAATCCCACAAGACGGCTGGGCAAGGCAGGGAAAGAGAATATCAGTGTGTGCAGAGAATGTCAGTGTTCCTCAATAGTTTCCCCAGTTAAAACTCTAATTAAAAGCCCCCAAGTGAAGATTCATCAAAACGATCTTTCCAGCTTTTAAAATACAAATTCACAGGTAAAAATGCCAGCAAGTGGTTTCTGAATAAAATCGCTCGCAGCCCTAGTGTCTCTCACCAGAGTTACTTTTTCTTAATGTTTCCTAAAAATTGAAATTCATTATTGAATTAGATGTTTAATAACTATTAAAATCTATTTTTAAATAATTTTTCTAATCAGTCTCATTCCCAAGATACAGTAAAGTATTTAAATCTGTATTCAGATTTTCTACATGGGACATCAAGGCCTGTCACAGTGAAAATAGCTGTTTGGGTCTTGTCACAGTTGTGATATGGTGGCATGGTAGACCTGAAGCCATGATTTTCTTCGTGACACTAGTGGATGATACAATAAGTGCTGCAGTCTACAGATGACATTTAACTTTTCAGGCAATATGTGATTTTCCACACCGTATACTATGGGTTTATAGAAAAGTTAAATACACCAATCAGGGATTAATCAACTTCCTAATGCTTTATGGGTTAGAGAACATACACTGATATCAGTGCCCCAGTAGGCAGAGTTGCTGGACATTGGGTTATTAGTTGTGTGACTGCACAAGTAATAGATCCACAATTCTCATTACTGGGAGCCAATCACCCCATGGTAGAGCTTGAGTCTCTTAGTGTAGTGAGGCACAGTAATCCAAGACCTACTATGGGGAGGTGGTGTGGACTAGTAATCATTGTTTGCTGGCACGCAATAACAATACTCAATAAATGGTCGTCCAGTCAGTGTTTTTTCTCTAGAAAAAGGAAAAGTACATTTATTGCTCATGCACTACCAAATACTATGCAGTAATTTACAAATATGTACATTGGAAGATGGAAAATGCCATATATTACCTTACATATTCATCGTTGAGTCGTCCCTAGAGGGGTCATACAAATAAAAACTGTACGTATATGGCTTAGTCAAAGATTAAAGATCAACAAAGCACATATTAAAAACATAATTTTGTACTGAAATGTGATCATCAAAATTAATCATCAGATGTAAATGCACTTATGAATATCAATAAAGCATTTGTACTTTGGCCAATTAAAACTGCCAACATGATTAGCATGCATAGTGCTTTTAACCCCTTTGGCGCTGTGCGGGAGAATTAATGAGTGGGCAGGGTTTGGACGGCACCCGGCCGTTCACCACACGCGCCCACGATGACGTCGGACAGCGGGACCATACTGAGCACTGAAGGGGTTAGAATGAGCAAAACATGTCTGTGCATTCTTTATAAACTTTCCAACCATGAAAATACATTTATAGAAGTAGCCCCAGAGGGCATCACATATTAATTATATTACATGCCACCATAGAATTAGACCTTAGAGGACACTTTAATGTATACATCTCCTTAGAACACCTCCAAGCCACAATAATTGCAACCATAAAATCAGTCCCTAGAGGGAGCAGAACTTCTAAATTTAAAGTTAAACCTCCAGCCTAGAGAGTTCTTTGAAACATTAGGAAAATTCCAGAGGGGTACTGGTTTTGAGGAGCACACAAACGTAGGGTGAGTAACACAAAAAAAACTATTTAGGGGCGGGAATAGCTGAGCTCTTGCAGCCCCCTCTTCTTCTATGGTGCTACCGCCATTTTGGGACCTCCACAAGTAAAGGAAATGAGGCAACTAGAAGAGCCTCACAGGGCATTATGGCGTTCTACTCTGGGAGCATTAAATATTTTAGCAGCGGCTCTCTTGCTGTGCTTGGAGAGCCACAGAGCATTCATTTTCTTTTTCTGGTGAGTGGCTGCGTGCCCGGCATCTCTTTTTCTTTGAGGGACACGGTCCCACCTGGGCACCCCACATGTTCCCTAAGTTAGGAGCAGCCCAGGGAGTCCTCACCAGGCTGCCCTGATGGCGCCTGCTTGGCAGCCTCTTCCTGCTGCTGTAGAAGCTAGAAGCTCTGTCCTCCCCACCGGCTCTGTAATGGCAGGGAGTAGTTAATGCAGTTAGCTGCCCATACATGGACATGGGGGCAGGACCACTGGTATTGGGGGAGCACATCAACGCTCCCTTGGACCAGTTGCACGGCTGGGGAGGGCCCTCCACACATGTCCCCTCCCTGGTAAATAAAATAGATAAATCCTGCGCCAATCCCCAGGGCCTTGCCACCCCAGTGATAGATACAGAATTGGCACGTCCCCGCACGTTTCATCGTTGAAAAGGTCGACAAACTTTAAACTGCCATAACTTGATCCCCAATGGGTCATTATTGGGCTCATTTTACTCCTGGTGGGGAGCTCTAGGCAGACCTCCTCACCTCCAAAGCAGTATAATGTCCAGGGAGCTTGTTACGCATAAACAAAAGGAATCCACAAAATTGGGTTCGGTGATCCCTACAGTGGTGGGGAGCAACCAGTGTTGTTTAAATACCCCTCACACACCAAAAGGCCCCTTGGTGTCATGCTTCAAGATCGGGGTCTTCGCAAACCTCTACGGAATGCGGCGTGCTGCGACTCACGACTACGTAGGAGCACTTGTAGGTGAACTATGTGTTGGTGTGAGTGAGGGTGAATTACTGTGAGTAGTGAGGTGAAAGAACGAAAAATTAAAAAATACTTGGCTCGTGGGTTTCGAAAAATTTTTATTCAGTCCCCGGCTGGTATCGTTAAAAAGTGCAAGGGAGGTAGTCTTTACTAATTAGGGTAAGATAACCTCACAAGTGCGTCGTCAACATGTTTCGGAGTAAAGAACTCCTTCTTCAGGACAAGGATATGCACTAGGTATCCTCACCTTACTCACATGAGTGTAGATGTAAAAGTGTGCTCTACAAAAATAAACCTAGGTGAAATGTACCTATCTGTTTTATTAAAGTTTGTTGCGCCCAATTGGCGAAATTACTGAACTTATGATCACAGATCTAGTAACCACATGAGCCAGATGCGTAGTATTGGGGGTCTCCTGTCCTGCCCACTTTGGCAACGGTTACAGCAGTGCCTGCTTGGCTTCCTCCCCTCAACGCGGCTCCGTCGTTGTCAGTAATTTCGCCAATTGGGCGCAACGAACTTTAATAAAACAGATAGGTACATTTCACCTAGGTTTATTTTTGTTGAAGCATGACACCAAGGGGCCTTTTGGTGTGTGAGAGGTATTTAAACAACACTGGTTGCTCCCCACCACTGTAGGGATCACCGAACCCAATTTTGTGGATTCCTTTTGTTTATGCGTACTTCTAGGGGAGACAGAATCCACTTCTCCTCTCCCTCCCCCTTTTGTTTATTACGTACAGGAAGCTTGTTATCCTGGCATCCTGAACCAGCCTTCATCCTGGTCTTGGTTTATAGGCACAGAAGTCCAGGGCTTTCCCTCAAGTGGTCCTTAGAGGGTGCGAGGAAGCAAGGATGCCAGCCTCAGTGGCCCCTGGGGTGACCCACTGGTCCTGTGGTCAACTAGGCAGAAACCTTAGTCCTTTCTGGGCATGGGGGGGTTTGTCCTTCCAGTTTTCCATGGTGGCCCCAGGGTCCAGCAGTGAAGGGCAGAGAAATTATCAGACAAGAAAGAGTCTCCCCCTTGTGCAAGAGTTTTTATAGGGGAGAGGGAGGTTCAGGAAGCCAGGTTCAGCAGCTAATCCTATGTTGACACGTCACCTCTTCAACCCTATCCCAACCCTCGTGAACAACATGCCGAGACAGTTCAAAATGGAGAAATCCAGGAGTCAATAGTCACATCTCCTCTGGGTGTGTCAGCTATGCCCCTTGCTGACTCCACTGCAAGGGCCTTTCTCACTGGATTTTAAAAGGGGAGGAGCTTCCCTGTTGGCTCCAGAGGTTTGGGTACCCTCCTTTGATCCATGGGCTTGGGAAGGCCCACCCCTGGTACAGTGTGACAACTGATTGGTTGATGCAGATCATTCCACCCCAACCTTTTCCTCCTCAGGAGCTGAGCAAAGCACTGTTAACTGTTTTTTTTGTTGGAAAGCCATTGTTCCTGCTGCTGAAGAGAAATGTTATTAACTTGCCACAGCAGGGTGAAAAAAAGGCCCAGGCTCTGATCCTGAGCTGAACTAGAGAAATATGACAATTATGGATGACTCATAATTTGTATAATTTTCCTTTTGGAGCTTGCAGAACTGATTTTCCTGCATAAGTTGCACCCCAGTTTGATACAACACTCGTCTCTGTAGGCCAAAGTGAATTGAAACTCCTCTCTAAGGCAGTTTTCTCCCTATCTGTATAATAAAGTGTCACTACAGACAAAACAGTAAATCACACTGACATTCCCTATTAGGATGCACTAAATTTATAAGGCATTCCCCAGGTCAATATCTAATCCTGCAGAGCTCCTTCTGCACCAGGCTAACTGGGCAGCACACAGCAGAAGTCTGTATATGTGAGCACATGTGTTCTCGTGTAACAAGCTAAGTGCCCCATACCCATGCTGCATCACAGCGGCCTCATCCTATTAGGTCGGTACTGGCAGTAAACACATGCAGTTCATTTTCCATGTGATTATTGTGGGTGAGACACGTGTAGTGAGACTCACCCACTGTAAAAAGTGTGATCAAAAAGTTAAAAATCCGGGTGTACAGAATGGACAGAACCCAATTGCAACAAGAGTCTTAAAACTAGAAATAAAAATCAGCAAAAAATGGATGTGTCCAAAGGGCATTTTCTCATAGTTGGATCTATATAATTTTCATCTACCAATGCAGATACTGGCGTTGGATGGTTTCCAAATTTCTCTCTGACCACTTCCACTTTCAAGGTGACTAAGGGTTAGAGAGGAATTTTGGAAAGCCACAAAAGTACTTTTTTATGGGTTTACCTAAACTTCCAAATAAAACCACGCCTTAGAATGGTCACTTCCGTGCAATTTCTACTACAGACTTCCCTGCACTTGTGGCTTAAAAGCCTGCTGTAGTAAATGCAGTAACACCTGGCCTTTGTGAATGCCTGGAAGGCCATAAACGTGTCTTTACAACCGTAAATACCTTTGTGAATAGGTTCTTGTGAATTTGCCTCATCAGTTATGTGAAAAACGTGCCCACCCCCAACCCCCACCCACCAACCCTCCCACCAATTCTAGGGCTCTATTCCAGCTGTGTTAATGGTTAGGTTTCTCTGAATTTTCTTTTTGTGTGAAATTTAACACAAAGGTATTTCATGAAGGCAACATTTGGTCTGTTCCAGCTGTCATTTTAGATGTTCAGATACAGAAAATGCTGAATTAGTAATTAAAAGTAAAGCAAACCTGGTGATTAAAAATTCGTACATACGATTAAAACAGTAACTGCTACCAGAAACATTTTTGCAGTGATTGATGACTGAATTAATATTGAACTTTTCCATGGTTTCTCGAGCTTACAAAGCCAGAGAGGAGCAACGTCAGAGATTGAATGGTATAGAGCAGTGAATGAGAAAATAATTAGAAATAAATCAAGCAAGGAAAAGAGGAACAGAGAAAAGCAGGAAGGGTGGAGGGAAGAGAAACAGAGAAATTTCGAGAGACAAAAGGAATCGGATGGGTGGAAGGAGCATAGGGGGGATAAAGCAAGGGAGGAGGGATGATTTGAAGGAATGATTGAAACAAGGAAGGAAGAATGTGAGGACATAAGGAAGGTGGAAATAGTGGGGAAGGAGGGATAAGAAGACAAGGAAAAAGTGGATGAGAATCGAATAGATGGAGGATGAAAGGAACAAGGAAAGAAAAAAAAGAAGGAATAAAATAAACAAGGAAATGATAATGGAAGGGAATGTATAAAGTAGGAAAGGTGGATAGTTTGGAAGAATTGAGAACGTCATTTGTCTGAACAGACTGAGGGGGTCCTTTAGCTTTAGCGACCAGTCTGCTGGTCTGCTCGGGCGGCAGAGGCACGTCTGGCACTTTTTAGAGAATCCCGCTTACCTGGAGAGGACCTGCCGCCATGCCACCTTTCACAGCACTGATGGCTTGCCAACAGTAAGCCTTGTTCAAAGCGCTAGCTGTGCCAACATTATTATTTCTTGTAAACAAACCAACAAAGCAGGAGTTTGTTTTCTTTAAAACAAAAAATAAAAGCCCCCCAATGTGTGGATAGTTTTCTCTCTGTGCCTGGGGGCCATTCTGCATTTTCGTTGTCATTGTCCGTTATGCATCGCATAGGCAACATAATCGATCACCTTTAGGGCCTCTGAACTCGATACTGTCCCTATGTTCACAGCCCTAGTGGACCTCAGCATCCAGCAGCGCAACTCAGGTGACGAAACATCTCCCGACCTATACAATGCAACTCACAAAACACGTCACAACCCCTACCCACATATATAGATGCACTGTCTACTTGTTCATACACCGAAAAGGTCCCCTTGCATAATGCGCTGCTCATATCGAACTGTCGTCAAGTCTGCACGTCCCTGGCGGTGAAACCAGCCTCAAAGACGTCATCCTCTGAGATCCTTAGAAACGCTGCTCTGCTCTCTGAGGCACCTAACGTTAAACTGCACGCCAAGCGCCTGCCCTAAGCTGTTTTATGGAATCCTCTATGTCCTAAAGCTGACTGAGTGTAATTCCAGGAGGATAGAGGTGAATCTTAGAGCTTCCGTCTTTGATGCCTTCGGTCGTAAGTAGATTAAAGGAGCTTTTGAGCACTAATACACGTGAATATCCGAGGCACTGTGAGCAAGTCAAAACAAATTGGATGTTTATCATCGCAACATGTGTCCCCTTCGATTAACCCATAGACCGGATATAAGTGTTCTGTCTGCGACTCATGCAGACTCGGGCACCATGTGGCTCGCGTCATCTGCAGTTATAAAAGGCCTAGTGGCGCAGCATGGAAGAAGAGGAGGACGATACCTGCACTGCTCAGGTTCGGAGTCCTAACTTTACTATTACTGAACTGAGTAAAATCCTAACTTTAAGACTTTCGGTATTCACAGAAGGCATTTAGGAGTCCTAAATTTAGGACTCCTAACTTCTGCGAATATCGAAATGAGTAAGGCCCAGATGTAGGTAAAATAGATTTACCGATTTTAAATTACCGAATCATACCGATTCGGTAATTAAAAATCGGTAAATCTAAGGGGTTGAGATGTAGGAACATCCAGATGTTCCTGCTACCGAATCGGTAAAAATCTGTATTTACCGATTCGGTAAATACCGACCGGTAATGGCCCATTCATTCCTATGGGCTTTGAAGCCCATAGGAATGAATGGGGCATTACCGGTCGGTATTTACCGAATCGGTAAATACAGATTTTGACAAGGGTGCAGGGGGTGTCACTTTGACACCCTCTAGCACCCCCAAAAAAGATTCGGGGGCCATGTGGCAGGCAGGTCTGCCTGTCATATGGCACAGGTGTGCATGCACACATGTGCATGCACACCGGAATCGTTTTTTTTACCATGAAGTTGGATTTCATGGTAAAATACCGATTCTGTAAGGCTTGTGGGACTCAGAAGAGTCCCACCTACATATCAAAAAGACCGATTGGGTATAAATACCGATTCGGTATTTTACAGATTCGGTAAATTTACCGATCGGTAAATTTACTGAATCTGTAAAATAATGTGTCCCTACATACCGATTACTGAATACCGGTCGGAAACGGCCGAAAATACCGATTTTCGGCCGTTACCGACCGACCTACATCGGGCCCTAGGTGCCTTCTGTGAATACCAAAATGGTAGTAAGTTTAGAATTTTGTCTTAAATTAGTTCTGTGAATCGGGCTTGTAATGTTTATAAACTGCAATAGGTTTCAGCCCCTGCTGAGTGTGTGTCTCCCAGGTAAAAATGCATATAGTTTTGCAGCTGCGCTATTTTAAACTTTGGCAGATTGAACCAGTTTGGAAACCAGAACTGTGTCCCCAGCACCCCCCCCCCCCCCACCTATTTTACCCTGTTATACTCAGCCTAGTCTTAGCAGAAGCAGACAGAAACCTGTGTCTACTTATGTAATATCTGATCTGTTTGTGTACTGCTGGTTGCCATCTAAATTAACAGATTGATACCAGATATAAGGTAGCTGAGCGGGCTAATGCACTTGCTACAGACAGTCCTGGAAACCCTTGGGGCATATTACCAACATCTAGCGATAATTATCGCTAGGTTGGCTTAGCGGCAATAATTTTATCGCCGTGTAGCGACGATTTTTATCGCTTAGGAGCATTGATATTATCAAGGTTTATCTCCTAAGCGATAAAAATCGGCCGAAATGCATGAATATCGCTGAAAAGTCAGCGATATTCATGCATTACCGAGCAAATGCTCTTAGCCATGTTATCCACCTCCCATTGGATAACATGGCTAAGAACTGCTCAGAGCAGGTGTTAGCTTTTGGAGATATTCGCGCTTAGCGCGAATATCTCCAAAAGTTGGTAATAGAAGATAGCGATGTTAGCGACTGTTTCCAGTCGCTAACATCTTGGCACGCCCACTTTGCATGTCATTAGTGATACATTTCTCTGATATGCAAAGCGGGGCCCAAGATGGTCGCTATCTCCTACTAGCTGTCGCTAACTGGTGTTAGCGACAGCTAGGTAATAGGGAGATCATTTTATCTCCGCTTTCTTGGCTTTTAAAGCCAAAAAAGCGGACATAAATCCCTTGATAATATGCCCCCATGTTCTCCATAGTGAAAGTTGAGTTTAACAGGGTATAGAGGCGTGTACTGCAATATACAGCTATGCCATATAGTTTATATAGGACCAGCAGAAAAAGTTAATGAACATAGTGATGATTAAATACAAGTTCCTCCATTCGGTTCCAAGGAAAGCTAGCCTTCCTGGAGCCTGCACCTTCCTTTAAATATAAATGTTCTAGCAGCTCCCTCCCACGGGAATGTTTAAAGCTGGAACCTCTTCTGCGCAGGGCTGACAGGTGTGGGTGATCCCATCATCCCAAAATATGTACTTCTGCAGTGGTTTGTGATAATTCTTTGGGAGTATAGCGCCGTGTAATAGTAAAACTATGTAGCAAACGGTGAACAGTCACAATATCTACAAAAAATATCGACTGGACAGAAAATCCAGTGTTTTATATAGAAGGACAGAATTATTATTATTATTATTTATTAATCTTATAGAGCGCGACAGCTACCTGTAAGGGTTTCCCGGCGCTAATTGACAGTAAACAACATGATTAATCCTGAAGAAAAGGGGTTATTGGGCAAACAGCCAGGTCTTTAGGGCCTTTCGAAAATGGAGATGGCACTGCTCCATTCGTAAGTCCACGGGAAGAGAGTTCCACAGTTTGGGTCCCAGTACAGCAAAGGAACGGCCTCCCACTCTGGAAAGCCTGAACCTAGGTACGCAGAACAGATGTTGGGAGGAAGAGCGAAGTGAGCGTGTAGGTACATAAGGCTTGACGAGTGCTTGAAGATAAATGGGAGCAACTTCAATTTTAATTTTATGCATAAAGCATAGTGCCTTAAATTTTACTCGGTTGTCAATATTAAGCCAATGAAGTTGCTTAATGCGTTCCGCGATTGGATCATATTTCCGGCATCCACACAGGAGCCGGGCAGTAGCATTCTGAACCAATTGGAGACGACGCAGGATCGCCTTGGTAACCCCCAGATAGAGCACATTACTGTAATCCAGTCTTGAGGTCACCAGGGCCGTCACAACAGATCTTTGTGTGTCAGATGGCAAAATCCAAAAGATCTTTCTCAGCCATCTAAGAATAGTAAAACAGGTGGCTGAGACTTTATTGACCTGGTCTTTCAACGACAGATCCCTGTCAATGAGGACCCCTAGGTTCCTAGCACGTTCCGATGGAGTGGGTGGAACGCCCATCGTTGATGGCCAGTGTCTCGGACTCCAAAGGTCAGGCTTGTTGCCAAAAACGAGCACCTCCGTCTTATCGCTGTTAAGCTTTAGAAAATTCCGGCTCATCCAGCGAGAAATGTCACTAAGACCAGTTTGCAGAGAGGAAGGTGAGGAAGGGTCTGCTTGAGATAAAGAGAACACAATCTGAGAATCATCAGCATAAGTGAAGAGGTTAAGGCCAGAAGACTGTGCAACATGGGCTAACGGGACAACATAAAGATTGAAGAGGAGAGGGCTAAGGATAGAACCCTGGGGAACACCATGAGGGGAATGATAGATGTTAGAAGTGGAAGTATTAGAAAAGATTTGAAAAGTCCTGTCAGAAAGAAAGGATGAAAACCAGAGTAAGGCTTTGTCACAGATGCCAAAAGAGGCAAGGCTATTGAGAAGGGTACTGTGAGAGACAGTATCGAAGGCTGCACTGAGATCAAGCAAAATCAGTGCAGCCGTTTCGCCTTGATCTAATAGTTGGCGAATGTTCTCAGTTACACCTAATAGGGTGGTTTCTGTGGAGAAACCTCGGCGAAAGCCCGATTGAGATGAGTGAAGAAGATTATTGAAAGTGACAAAGCGAGAGAGATGTAGATGAACGTGTCTTTCCAAAATTTTTGAAAAGGCTGGCAACAATGAGATAGGCCGGAAATTGGCAGCAACATTAGGATCTGCAGTGGGTTTCTTGAGAAGTGGGGTGACCATTGCATGCTTCCAGCAATGGGGGACAGTGGCTGAAGCAAGAGAAGCGTTAAGTAGAGAGCAGATCACTTCAAGTTGGGAAGATTCAAGCTGACGTAGAACCGAAATGGGAACAGGATCCATGGGTGAGCCAGATTTAATATTGTTTAGGATTTCTAAAAGAGTGGTAGGTACAAGGTCAGGCCAAGTCTGCAAAGAAGCCAGGGGAGGGCAAGTGGCAATAGGGGGTGACCAAGGGCAGGCAGTAGATTTCTCAAGAGATTTTATATCTCTATAGATTGTGTCGATTTTAGATGTAAAATACTGGGCAAGTTCGTCACATTTCTTACTCGAAAGAGGAGGGGGTATAGCAACTGTCTGAGAGCCAGCAAGGTCTTTTACTACTTTAAATAAAACATTTGATTTATTTATGGATTCTGTAATCAAATTTGTGACATAAGTGGCTCTGGTGTGAACACAGGCCTTGTGGTATAGTTTCAATTCGGCTTTATATGTAAGCCCGGCAGCAGTAGAGTAATCCTTCCTCCAGGCCCGTTCTAGTCTCTTACATTGAGCTTTGTGTAGACGAAGGGTTTCATTGTACCATGGGGCGGGAGAATTATGAACAACATTTTTTTTGTTTGTGAGAGGAAGACAGATGTTTATAGCATCAAAGAGCCAAGAGTTCACCGAGTTAGCAGCTGAGTTCATGTTGTCTAAGTTTGGTCGGTATTTAGGCAAAAGTTCAAGAAGCTTTGAGTTGAGAGCTGTAGTGTCCAAATTCTTCCAGATTCTCCTTTTAAAATTGAGAGAGGAATTAGGTGTAGTCTGAGTTTTGTTGGTAGCTACAGTAAATTTAACTGGATAATGATCTGACCAGGAGACAGGTAAAGCAGGAGAGCAAGTTATTTGTGAAGAGTTTGAAAAAATAGGATCTAAAAGATGCCCACCCCTATGGGTGGGGCCCTTGTTATGTAAGATTAAATTCATAGCAGCAAGATCGGTGATACAATTACCAGCAACCTTATCATTGGGGTTGTCCAAATGTAAGTTTAAATCACCAATGACAAAAAAATTACTGGAAGATACGAGCACTGAAGCTATGAAATCCAAAAATTGGGTATACCAAGAATTAGAAGTGCCAGGGGGACAGTACATTAAAAGTCCAGTAATAGTATAGTTGGGGTTTAGAGTGAGCTTGAAGTGAAGAGCATCACATTTGCTCAGAGTAATAGGATCAGAATGACATTGATATTTTTTATTTAAAATTATTGCCACACCGCCTCCAGTCCTTACAGGACGGTCATTTCGGACAATGGCATAGTCAATAGGCAATGCTTCGGCGATGTCAGGGCCAGAGTTGTCGTGGAGCCAAGATTCAGTGATAAATAGCGCATCAGGCGCCTCATCAGTAAGCAAGTCAAAAATATTGCGTTTATGTTTGGGCAGAGAGCGACAGTTATGACTGATAAAGATAAAACCAGGAGGAGAAGGAATGGTAGCTCGTTGTTGTTGACTTTTACATAAATCAGGAGTATTTAATAAGAAAGGGCAATCAGGGCAGTGCAAAGGAAAATTTCCAAGCAGGTCAAAAGAATGCGTTATATGTGTATTGAAAGGTCTTAGGTCAAGTAATTGTTTTCTGGAGTATGGGCGCGGAGCCGATGGAGAAGAACCAGGGGTTCTGGCCCCGGGACCCGGTTGGGCGCGGACGGGCGCAGACGGGAATATTGCAAATTGCAAAAATATAGTGGTGCAGAATATCGAAATTCAGGTAAGAAATATTGATTTCCATAATATCGAAGTTAGTAATATCAACAGTCATAATATAGTTGTTAAAAATATAATTTTTTTTATAGTGTTTTAAGTGTTAGTATATGTGTTAAAAGTATGTATTATGTTTGTAATGTATGTTTGAATTTTTTTAAAGTAATGAATTTTATGTTATTTAATTTTTGCGTAATTTAATTCCGTAGCGGGTTGTGGGTTTATAGGGGAATAGGGTGGGAAGTAATTTAATTATCGTAAATTAAATATAAATTTTTAGGAATTACTAATTATTTAAAATTTAATTTAGCATTTTCGTTCTGTAGCGGGTTGTGGGTTTATGGGGTTTAGGGCTAATCATTCCACCGAATCCGCGTTGATCATAGCCACTGAGGATATCCATAGGACCATGGATGATGGTGGAAGAGCCGTACTGATCCTATTGGACTTAACGGCGGCTTTTGACACCGTTAACCATGGGGTCCTAGTGAACAGGCTGCGGATGCTGGGCATTACGAACACTGCCCTAGCTCTGCTTGAGTCTTTTCTAAATGCTCGAACCCACCAGATTCACTGGGGCGGCCTCCAATCCGATGAGTTCCATCTCCCATGTGGTGTCCCACAGGGATCAGCACTTTCACCCACTCTTTTTAATCTTTATGTAACTCCCCTTGCTGCTCTGATAAAATCCCATGGCCTGCACTTGGTATCATACGCAGATGATACACAACTAGTTGTCTCACTCACACAGTCGGTGGAGGCCACTGCAGCCAGTTTCAGGAACTGTCTGTCTGATGTAATGAAGTGGATGAACGTTCATTTCCTAAAGCTCAACACTGGAAAGACCGAGGTGATCGAGTTCGGTCAAAAATCATCCATATGGAGCCACCTATGGTGGCCCCCAGAGGCAGGCAGCTGCCCGGCTCCAGCCAATAAGGTTAGGAATTTAGGTTTTATAATGGATAAAGATCTCTCCTGCACAGCTCACATCAGCCAGGTCACGTCAGCCTGTTTTGTCACACTGAAAATCCTCAGGAAAATTCTGCCCTACCTACCTTCTACCCTTAGGAAAACTGTGGTAGGAGCACTGGTGATGTCTAGGGTGGACTATTGTAACGCCCTGTACATCGGAGCCGGCGAAACACAGCTCGCCAGGCTCCAGTCAATCCAGAATACAGCGGCGAGAGTCTTGCTTGACCTCCCCAAAAGACATCCCACTTCTAAAGCTATATGGGAACTTCATTGGCTACCGGTCAGGCGCAGAATCCAATTCAAGGCCATGTGCCTGGTCCATAAGTCTCTTTACGGAAACTCTTTCAAGCAACTTTCCGATCTTCTTCCCCGCTATGTGCCGGTGCGTGCACTCAGATCCAGTTCCCTCGATCTTATTCAAATTCCCAGTATAAAAAGGGCTTGCTGGGGTGGCAGATCCTTTTCCTACCAAGCCTCTAAGCAATGGAACAGTCTGCCTAACACACTGCGCTAAAAAAAGAACTTAGCCAGGTTCAGAAGGGCCTTGAAGACCTGGCTCTTCTTGCTACCGTAACCTCCCTTTGCCTCACTTGCGTCCTTACAGCGCCGAGACGCCTCGTTATAAGAGCGCTTTAGAAATGGTTCAGTCAGTCAGTCAGTAATTAATTATTAAATGGTAATTCGTTTTTATTAATTGGTAATTAATTTTTATTAATTGGTAATTATTTTTTATTGCTTAGTAATTAATTTTTATTAATTGACTAATTTATAATTATATGAATTGTATTAATTTATTATTCAGAACGGGTTGAGCGTTTATAGGGAATAGAGTAGAAAGTATTTAGATTATAATTAAGTAATTATTGATTTTTTGTGTATTCATAATTCATCTACTGTTAATTAATTATTAATTGGTAATTATATTATTACTTATTAATTTTTGGTATAAAAAATTAATTGGTTGTTAATTATTATTTGGGAAATACCTTTTAATAAATAATATTTATTGGTATTAATAATTAATTAATTATTACATATTTTGTATTGATAAGTAATTTATTTTAGTTGAAATATTAAATCATTACTTTCCCTACTGTTGCACTCACTGGAGTGGGAATAGTAATTTTTACCCCTACGCTATCCAATGTTTTCCCTACTGTTCCACTCTCTGGAGTGGGAATAGTCATTTTTACCCCTACGCTTTCCAACGCTTTCCCTACTGTTGCACTCACTGGAGTGGGAATAGTAATTTTTACCCATAAGCTGTCCAACGCTTTCCCTACTGTTCCACTCACTGGAGTGGGGATAGTAATTTATACCCCTCCAGCTATCCAGCCCTTTCCCTATTGTTGCATTTACTGGAGTAGGAATAGTAATTTTTACCCTCCCGCTTAACATAGCTTTCCCTACTGTTGCACTCACTGGAGTGGTAATAGTAATTTTTAACCTCCGGCTATCTAACACTCTCCCTACTGTTGCACTCACTGGAGTGGGAATAGTAATTTTTACCCTCCCGCTATCCAACGCTTTCCCTACTCTTGCACTCACTGGAGTAGGAATAGTCATTTTTGCCCCCTACTATCCAACGCTTTTCCTACTCTTGAACTCACTGGAGTGGGAATAGTAATTTATACTTTTCCGCTATCCAACGCTTTCCCTGCTGTTGCACTCAGTAGAGTGGGAATAGTAATCTTTACCCTCCCACTATCCAACGCTTTCCCTACTGTTACACTCAATGGAGTGGAAATAGTAAATATTACCCTCCCTCTATCCTACGTTAAAAATATATTGATTATTTGTTATCAATATTACGTTTATATATATATATATATATATATACATATATATATATATATATATATATACAACCCGTTCTGAATATATATATATATATATATATATATATATATATATATATATACATATATATATATATATATACAACCCGTTCTGAATATATATATATATATATATATATATATATATATACATATATATATATATGTATATATATATATATATATATATATATATATATATATATATATATATTCACTGAAAAAACCATAGGTTTGACACCAGCTATAGTTAGCTGGAAATTTTACTGACATAAAACCATTGAAATTCCCATGTTATAGTTAGTTGGACTCACTATAACTTGCGCGCCTGCAATGCACTGCTGATGACGTCACATATTACATCACTCATGACATGGCCAGTGACATCACTCATGACATCAAAAAAAATTGATTGGTTAACTGGCTTATTAAGTGTATCTTACTGAATACATATATTAGCGAGTAATGTTTAAATATTTAAATATATGTATCAGTGTTTCACTTTGTGTATAAGTGACTGCATGGGTTGGTGAGTAGCTACATGTATGTGTATATGGGTTATTAGATGTTATTTAGTATCTGTATGAGTGTCTGTATGGTTTGGTGGGGGTATTACTTAGCATATAGATGCATCAATGACTGACTCACTGTTTGTATGTGTTTTGAAGACAGCATATGTGCAGGACTGTATGGGTGGATGAGTGTGTATATGTGTGTGTTAGAGAGTGAATGACTGTCTCTCTAGTGTCTTTATCAGTAACTACATATGTTTTAAACTCGTATATGTGAGTATTGATGTATATAAGTGAGTATATATGAGAGTGATTGTAAGAGTTCCTGTTTTAATAAGTATATGTTTCTATAAGTGATTGTTTAAGAGAGTAAGTATGTGTAAGTTTCCTTAGAAGTAAGGTGGTAGTGTGTGTATATCTGTATATGCAAATAAATGGATGTTCAATAGTTTATTTGCATGTGTGAGTATGTGTGTGAGTAACTGTATGGATGAGTATCGGTATGTAACAGGATGTATAGGTGTATCACTACATATGATGAGTGAGTATATGTATGAGTGACAATATAGAACTGTTGGTGAATGAGTGGATGTCTATATAGATGGTGGAATTACTGAATTGGTTTTTGTAACTGGTATGGGTATCTCCATTTTTTTGAAAATGTTAGTTTCTATTTTTGAATATGTGTTACAAGGGTTACATTACACTGAAAAGAGGTCTGTCACTCTGTCACAAGGATGGTGTCATCAGTGATGTCATGAGTGATGTCACTGACCATGTCATGAGTGATGTAATATGTGACGTCATCAGCAGTGCATTGCAGGCGCGCAAGTTATAGTGAGTCCAACTAACTATAACGTGGGAATTTCAATGGTTTTTTGTCAGTAAAATTTCCAGCTAACTATAACTGGTGTCAAACCTATGTTTTTTTCAGTGAATTTGATAGGTTTTTTAAATGCTAATTCCTAACTATAACTGGTGTGAAACCTATGGTTTTTTCAGTGAATTTCATAGGTTTTTTAATAGCTAATTTCTATTTTATAATGAATCCTATATTGTATATTTATGTAATACTATTTTTTATATATTTATTTTTTTTGCCCTGGAGCGCTCCCGGTGCGCGTACCGGTGCGCTCACCGGTAAGCGCAGTCTTGCGGCGCGCCCCGGTGCGCGTACCGGTGAGCGTCCCATTAGCGCTATTGCCGCGAACGAAAACAACATTGTGACGTATCGCGTAGCCGCGACGCCGTTCGTCATAAGACACGTTTCGCGTAGCCGCGAGATGCGTCTTATGACGCACGGCGTAAGCGCACCCGGAAGCGCCCGAGCGCATACGATTGCGCGCGCAGCATAAGCGCGTCGGGTCATGTGACCTGAAAATAACACTTTTCATTGGTTCAGAACAGTTTTGGTTTCCAAATGATGAAAGCCTGAGTCATGTGATCTGAAAATAACACTTTTCATTGGTTCAGGACAGTTTTGTTTTCCAAATGATGAAAGCCCCCACCTTTTTTCCTCATTCTCACTTTGTACTTTGATTGAGGAAGACCTGTTTACAGATCTATTTGTACCTATTTGTACTGAAAAATGGCTACAGTAGCAGCAGCAGCAGGAGCATCTGCACCACCACCACCATCACCACCACCACAAGGACCACCACAACACCACAGTGGTGGAGATGAAGAAGAGGAGGAGGAAGAGGAAGAGGAGGAGAGGCAGCAGTTCCTGCCTGAACATACTACCCCCTATAAGCCAAAGGAGCACATTGTCTGGGAGTTTTTCAAAATCCCAAAGGACCAAAAGAAAGGTAATGCGCCAAAGGTTACTTGTCTGATCTGTGGCACTGTACTGTCCAGGGGGAACCCTGCCAAAAAATACTCTTTTGGCAACAACACCATGATTCGCCACATGCAACGCCGGCATCCAAACAACTATTCTGCTGCAGAGGTCAGAGAACTGACCAGAAACCTTTCCCAATCTTTACCCAGCACCTCCCAAAGTAAACAACCCACTCCATCGGGTCCAGAGACAAGGGAGATGGTCCCAAACATCCAAACCAAGTTTGGTGGATACAAAATTGTTTGTATATTTTGTGGAAAAACAATGACCTATGGTGAGCAAAGTATTACACTCATCAACCATGCTGGTGATAACCACAAGTGCCCAAAGAAACCTTGATTTTTTCCTGTTTTTTTTTTGCTCCAGTTGAGCCGTTTACAATTCCCTGTTTTTTGTTTGTCCCCATAAAAATTACAAAAAAAATATAAAATTGTTCATAAAAGCCAAAAAATGTTCAAAAAAACAATAAAAAAATATAAAACAACAAAAAGAATAAAAAAACAGTTCTTTTTAGAACTACCTCCAATTTATTAAAAAAAGCTACATTTTTAAAAAACTCAGTCATTCTTTTGTCTCAGGGTACGTGCACCGGGGCGCGCCCCCCTCAAAAAAAATAAAATAAATAAAGGAGTTAGCATGAGGGAGGACACAGAGAGAGTGATGTTAAGAGAAAGAGAGCTAGAGGGAGCAACACAGAGGGACTGTGTATTAGATAGTAAGATAGACAGAAGGTGTAATACGGTGTAAGTGAGAAAAGGAAAATGAATAAGGGAGCGAAAGAAGGGAGAAGAGAGGAAGAAGACTAAAGCAGAGGTACTGTGAGAATGTGAGTGGGTGTTGAAAGTAAAGGGAAGGACAGTAAAGGATGGGGAATGAGGGGTAGTGACGGAACCGGAGTAAAGGAACAGCGGTGAGGGAGGCTGAGAAAAGAGCAGTGAGTGTAAGTAAAGAGGGGTGAAAGAGGGTGGATAAAAGTGAATATGGGTAAGACATGGGGAGTGACAGAGAGAAAGGACAGAGAGAGTAAAGGAAGGAGTGACTGAAAAGGACTGAGTGAAGCAGCAAAGAAAGGTAAGTGAGGGAGTGTGGGTGAGTTATAGAGAGTTAGCATGACAAAAGAGTAGTGACAGAGTGAGGGGACAGAGACAGTGACGGTAAGAGAGACAGAGTGAGGGAACGGGAGTGAGGAACTGTGAGGACAGACGGACTGAGGGAAGGAGTGAGAGGAGTGAAGTAAGTGAATAAGGGAAAGGGAATGAGTGATGGAGCGAATGAAGGGAACAGAGGGTAAGGGAAGTAAAGCAGGGGGACTGAAAGAAGTTGAATGTGGTAGGAGAGTAAGGGAAAGAGGAGTAAACATGGAGGATAAGAATAAGTGAGGGAAGCAGAGTAAGGAAACAGGAGTGAGGTAGGGTGAGAGAATAGTAGTGAGGTTAAAGCAAAGGGTGATGACAAACTACATTTTTTTAGTCACACTTACCATATAATTAATGTAAATTTAATTACATGTTTTTACTACACTTTGTATCTGTGAAAGAGGGAAGAAAAAATAAGTTATGATTAGTAAAATATATATTTTAAAATAGAAGAGACAGGTCAAGAGGTTAAAAATCATAAAAGTGTACTAAGAAATAAAGTAAAAGTGAACGACACAGAAAGGGAAATAAAATAATGTAGAAGGACAAAAAGAGGGAAAAAGAAATAGAAGGAGAGAAAATTACTAAGAGTAAGGCAGATACATTCAGTGACAGAGAGGAGGAGAAGAAGAGAGAAATGAACTGAAGGCAAGAAAAATACTAAACGAATGTGAGTTAGCAAAACTAAATCAGGAAAGAGGAGTAAGTAAAAAGGGAATGACTGAGAGTGAAAGGAGTCTGATTGAGGATGCATTTACAAGAATGAGGAATGGAAGATGACTGAGAGTGAGTGAAGGAGAGTCACAGAGTGAAGGGATGAAGGGAGAGATGATAATATAGAAGGATTGAGGCAAAAGGAGTGAGGAAGTTAGTAGACAGAGGGACTAAGGGAAGGACTGAGTGAAGTGGAGTACAATGAGTGAGGAAAGGGAAATGACTAAGGGAGCAAAAGAAGGAAAGATAGGGGAAGAGGACTAAAGCAGTGGTACTGAGAGAATGTGATTCAGTCATGAAAGTAAAGAGAAGGACACTGAAAGATAGGAAATGAGGGGTAGTAATGGAACCAAACTAAAAGAAATGGGGTGAAGAACGATGAGAGAGGAGCAGTGAAGTTGTTGTAAGAGAAATAATAGAAGGTAGATAAACACAAGTGAGCATAACACAAGGAGAGTGAGGGACTGAGGACATAGAGGTAGTGAACGGAAAATAGAGAGAAGAGGTCAAAAGAAAGGAGCAAAGAAAGATAAGTGAGGGAGAGTGGGTGAATTATAGTGACAGAGTGCGATAAAAGAGGCGAGTGAGTAAAGAGGAATTACTAAACGAGCAAAGGAGGAAAAGACGGAAAAGGGAAGTAAAGCAGAGAGACTGAAAGCTGAAAAGTGGTGCAAGGGAGAGAGGGGATGCAGACAGTTGAAATGGGAATGAGGGGTTGTGAAAGAAGTGGAGTAAAGGAACAGGGGTGAAACAGAGTGAGAGAAAGACAGTGTGAGTGAGTAAAGAGAGCTGAAAGAGGGTGGAAAAAGGAAAGTGAGTGTGAGACAATGGGAATACAATTTAAATTACACAATACAAACTATAGAATAACTTGTACAACATGTTAGATAGTTTATTTTTGCTGTTGTCAGAATATATTTTTAATTTCACTAAAAATAGTGAGTTCAAACTACTCATCATATGACAGCAGGAAAAAAACCACAATCTAAAAGATTGTATTTAAAAAAAAACATATAAACTTACAAATCACATATGTACACTAATCTTTGATTCACTTACTTTTCTTTTAAGCCAAATAGTACATCATGAAGGTCCTTTTCGTTGGAAAATACTCAGCTGTTCTCTAAAACTTCCATTTCATCGACTTTCTATAAGAAAAGCTCCAAGAACATGTGAAATATTTTTCAATGTTCTCATTTCCTTCTTGTGTTCAGTCATGACTCTTTGCTTATTCCTTCACTTTTCGATAAGGCCAAATAGTGTCAGATGTATTAGTATGTTTTCAAATTACTCAAAACAAACTCTGAAATTACCGTTTTCCCAATGTTCTGAAAGAAAAGCTCATACAACATTTTCACAATGTTTAAATATTCATATTTCCATCTCTGGCTCACTGATATTCAACATTTCCTATAATACTGATATCACTCACTATGAGATCCACTTACAGTACCTATATGACAACTAGAATTTTTATATTATCTTGAACACTTTTACTCACAATATAATTTTAAACAGCAGACTAACTATTATTAACTGCTCCCGTCTTCATAGGCCAATTACCTTTACTTAAATTTTGGTTGTAAAAACACTAGGTAAGAATTTTTTAAGTCAAAAGGCAAACGTTGTTTGAAAGTCAAATGAGTATCATTACAGTAAGTACTACCTTTTCGACATTTTAAATAAATTGTATAATGCCCTGATGTTGTTGAAGGACCGTCATGATAAATAATAGCTACAGTTCAGTGCAAAAGTTCTTCCTGAAATTGATAACTGAGAAGCCACGAAATTTTTAATAGAAGTTGTCAATTTAGTTCCATCAGGTCTACATCGTTGGAACATTAAAATGACATACTGACCATAAGTTTGTATAAATAATGTGGACAGCATTGCACACTTACATTGGGTACACACCATATTGTGATCAGCTGCTTTAACTAGATTATTAAAAGACACTGAATTGCAGTCTGGTAAAGTCAAATATATAAATCTTTCAGTGTCTATTCTAGTACTACATGATAAACTACAATTGTCACAGTCATGCTGCCATTGATAAGAAAGGCCAAAAAGATTTTCTACATCTACACCTTCATCTTCCAATACACCAAACATATACATAAAAAATTCCTGACAATCCTGCTGAATATTCTGTGAAAATTGATTTTGACCAGAACATATGTCTAAAAGATTTCGAATTTCTGAAACACTTTCTATTTTTGCTCTATCACTGCTACATTTCTCAAACACAGAATTCAATAAACAGCAGAATGTTTGATCCTGATTTTCAACAATCTGTTCTTGTAAATTTTGAAGAAAAAAAACAACATTAACCACTACATTAGCATAGCAGTTGGCACCAGAACTGTTTTCAAACTGAAATCCAACAACATCTTCAACAGAATCCTTTTTCTTTCTGCTTACAATTACAGTTTCATCTACTTTTTGTCTTTTTGCTACTACCTCACTGCAATTATTCTCATTTCTTCTTTTTCGGCCTACCACACGTTTTTCAAACAGAGGATATTGAGGCAAATGTGGAGCATACTCTCTTCTTAACCTATTGTATTCTTTAACACAATCTAGATCTGCAAAAATCTTTGTCTCATCACACTCAATCAAGTACAATCCTGATAAAGTTCTGACTCGTGATGATGCCACATATGCCATACCCTCTTTAAACACAGAACTTCCAATGTTCACCAAAGCACTATCTACACTTAAACCTTGAGATTTATGAATTGTGACCGCATATGCCAAACAAACGGGAAACTGTTTTCGGCGAACATATAAGCCTTTTACAAGCAAAAATCTAGCAGAACAACAACTGATTTGTTGTACTTCCTCAATGCCATCAAATTTAATTTTTAAAAATTCAATTCCATCTCTATTTCTGTAATTCAGAAATTCAACAACATGACCCATTGATCCCTTTACCAGACCTCTATCAACATTTAAATTCCTTCTCAAAATGATACGACAATTTAAACACACATTCAGAGTCTTTTATAAACCAGCAGTTTTCGATATACTCTTCTCTAATGAATCCAATTTTGATTTCAAATTTTCTGACAAAATAATTGTTGCTCCCATATGCTCTATTTTATCTATAGCTTCCAGTTTCACAATCTCTTCATTTTCTAACTTTAACATTTTGTTGTTGAAGATGGAACATTCTTTAAGAGTTGGCATCAAACATATCCCAGATTTGTTCTCAGTAATTTTCTTAAAAATATTCTCTGGAAGAATGTTTTCATTTGGATACAAATTTGAAATTAATCGTGCATGTAATGCTTCTTTCCCATGCTCACTTACTTTTCCGATTCTTATATCTTGTAGAATATTTTTATAATCTTCATCCTTTGCCTGTCGCATATTTTGAAGTAGTTCTGCATATTTGAAATGTAACCATATATTAACGTTTCCAATGCTTCCTAGGCACTTCCTGGTATCTTCATGCATGAGCATTTTAAACACTAGTTGTCGTTTCATTGGAGTCAACTGCAGTAGATCTCCAAAAACAATAATGTGTTTCCCTCCAAATAACACATCATACTCTGTTCTAAGGATTTCTTGCATTTTCAAATGCACAAAAGCAAGCATTAGATTTGAGACCATGCTTACTTCATCAATGATAAGAAGTTTCATTTTCTTCAGGACTCTGGAAACTTCAGAACACGCATCTCCAGATAGCTTGTGGTATTGCAATTTATTATCATGCTGAACTGGTAGCATCAGTAAACGATATAAAGTAATCCCTTTAATGTTATAAGCTGCCAGCCCAGTTGGAGCGGTAACAACACAAGACAGCGGTGATTCAGTCCTTTTCTGCAGATAAGTTGCAATTGCTTTAATCAGAAAACTTTTTCCAGTTCCCGCTTCTCCACTCATGTACAGTCGGACAGGCTTAAATGATGTACATGAGCACTCTTTTTTCTCATGACTGAATCCATATTCAACCGGTTCTGTGACTTCATCATATATCTGTTTCTGCTCAACGTTTAGTTGTTTCATCAAATCTTCTAAGTTAACTACATCCTCTTGAGCTTGTTCCATAGCTCTTTCCACCTCATCCATGGCAGTGGCAGCTTCATTTTGGATAATTGGTCCTCCTAGTGGATCCTGACTCAATGAAGTAGAACTCTGACTGTCTTGAGAACTGTCTCTAACAATCTCTACAGCAATTGTGGCTTCTTGCTCTATTTCTTCGTTCAACATTTGCAGATAATTTGGAAAAACAGGACATTCTATGGTATCCTTGGTTGCATTAAAAGAATCTTCATAACAGAGAAAATCTCCAAGTAGTTCCTCTTCTGTACGCCATGGCTTAAAGAGTTGCAAAAGAGCTAAATAGTCAAATTCCCTTTTGTCTGGAGATTCGCAACTCAATTTTTGATGATTAATCAAATGGCCTTTTCTCTGCTTCACTAGACATCCTTCACACCCAATGACAGCATATATTCCATTATTGATATCTTCTGTGATGTTCCTCTTATAACTATAGTTTTGCAGAACTTCATACAAACAACTGTTCTCAAGATGACTGCTTCTATTTGGATAGTATGTATCCAACATGTTTGTCTTCAAAATATCTGTACTGTCTGGTTCTTTCTCCACCAAATACTCAATTTCTTGTACAGATTTCAAAACTCGGTTTCGTGTTGCAGCAAGACCTAGACTCGCCCAAATGATTGTTCGAGATTTGGCATAGAGACTTGCTGATGATAACCGATCAGAACATTCATATGCTCCAATTTCTCGATGCGACAACATCTTCAGACTGAAACTGTATAATTTTTTACTTATACTCTTTTCATGTGAAATGTCCTCCCACATTTCCTTCAGTTCTGTCTTTTCTTTTTTGTGATGTAAGACGTCACATATCGAGCCACAGCAATAGAGTTGTCAGCAACAAACTGAATATCCATGTTAGCATTCCACATGGACAAAAGCACTGGGTTGTAGCCGTTGATATACTTGGACTCTTCGTTTCTTTTTAAATTGTATGTATTTTTTGGTGATTTCCTCGTCACAGTATGTCGCAGAGAAGACATCAAATTATTTACTCTTCCTTTAGAAATCACTGGTCGTGGAAACCCGAAACGGCATTTTGTATAGAACTTGTCCTTGTTTCTGAACTTTCGGCGACAGTACTTTCCACAACGATGGGATTGAAAGCGTAAAACTTGTTGCCTTAAACTGTTTTCTTCGGTAGTTTTCGGAACAGCACATGTTGAATACTCTTCAATGAAGCTCATCACTGTGTCATCCGAATCTGTTCCAAATTTGGGTGCATCTTTAATCCATAACAACATTTGTATGTGAGGAGCACCTCTCGCTTGATACTCTTTTCTCCAAAAGAAATCCAAAACCTCTCCAAGGGGAGGATTTTTTTTGTTGGTAATAAAAGACATCATAGCTTCAAATCTATGATTGAAATATCTGCATACATTCACTGGATCCAAAGAACACAGTTCTCCAGGTGTTTTGAATTCTATATTTTGTATGTTTGCGTTTGCCTCTTGTAGAAATTGAAGTAAGTCGTCCCATGCATACTCAGCACAGCTAAGAGTGAGGAACCATGTAGGAGTTCCTAAGTTTCTTAGCATACATTTCAATTCCCCATGACGATGGAACCAATACTCGTTTGTACCACGTTGACATGCCATGAGATTGATTAGCTGAGAGTCCAAAAAACTGTCTTGCAGATTGATTTTCTCCATAAAGTCCCTCGCCGAAACATTTTGCAGATGTGGTCCACTTTTCAGTATATGGTTTACTGCGTAAGAAAGCCCAGACAAGTCACTTTCATACAGTAGATGAAACAAATACGGAATGCATTGATGAAACCTTGGATCTTCAGCAGATAATCTTAAAGTCCGGTATTCAGATGCAGGAATTTGAAGTGGTCGATCGTCATATCGTCCATCTTGACCTGTTGGAAATAACTGTGGAAAACAACGAGCTTCCAAACTTTCTTCCCATATACTAATGGGACTTCCTTTTGCTGCTTTCATTTGAAACAAGTCAATTGCATTCCCCATTACTTCTTTGGAATGCAAAGGATGAACAGTATAATGTCATATATTTCTTCACTTCTAGACACATCAACTTTTTCAATTTGGCCGGCTGAACAATCACTGTCTTCTTCTGCAACTGTTTCCTCTGCACATACATGTTTGTAGTACTCATTGTTTTTGACCAAATACAACGTTGCCTTTTTGACTTTCCTAACATCCACTAAATCTTGCCAGATTTTCTTACTCTTTGTCTGAACCCCATTAACTAGAATAACCAGAGGTTCCTCTTCCACTTTTTCTACACCAATTGTATCAATATTTTTCTTGAAATCTAGAGGCAAATAAACAACTCTTCCCTTTAATCCTCTCTGTAAATCTGAAGGAGGCAATTTCCCTATCTTAGGCTCCATGCGAACAATAGCCTGAAAAGGATGCACACATTGAATCAGAATAGACTCATAGGTATTTAAATCCATCAATTCAGAAGGAATGTCTACCAACTCCAGATTATTATGAACAGCTCTAGCAGGCATTCTGTTTTCATTTAATTTACTATAACAATATTTACAAATACGTTGATCGGAACCCAAATCAAAACAATTTTCTACCAACAAATAAGTTGCAAAATCCTTCCACTCATTATTATTTACCTTTTCGCTTTTTACATATAAATCAACTAATCTAGGCTGATGCTTATAATGAGTTCGTCGACAACACACACAACTAAAATTTGGCCTTTCACTTGATTTCACCTTAAACTTGGACATTTCCTGGTCAAACTTTTCTGTACTTGAAATCTGTACATTGTCTTCCACATTACCTTCTATTACTGTGTCAATTTCTACACTGTCCTCTTTTTCACCAAAGTAACTTAACTCAATTACTTCACAAATGTTCTTCACATCTAATTCAGTTCCATGCAAAAGAGCACTGTTTAACTGTTTGAGCATAAGTGCTGGACTTTTTGCATAATACAACATTCTCACTAATTTCCTCATTTTAGTATGATGCACTGCTAACATCCTAAAATGATGAAAAACACTCTGACATACTTTTCTAGAAAGACAAGCCAGTGAATGCCCATGCAAACCTGTGTTTTCTCTCACTCTGCAAGGATCTAAGTCTTGCAACATCTTCATTTTCTGTTTTAGACTTTTCTTACTATATGTCCGTAAGAAATTACAAAGCAAATCGATTGAATCCTGTCGCACACTACAAATACTACTACACTTCCAAGTGTACACAGGACCCTTAGTACGTCTCCCTAAAACTTCATCAGCTAACACCTCCTCTGCATCTCTAGACACAAGTTTCTCTTTTTCAATCGGACAACCGTCTTTCACCTCATATGCTCGACCACTGGTGTCAACTGCATGCACCAAAACATTCTCCTGGAAGTAACTCTCCTCATTAAAAAATGGCTCACAACTTGAACTATGCATCCATTCTCCAGAAAAAACTTTACAAAAATGAGTCCGATTAATTATTCTTTTGCATCTACTGTTTGATTTGAAAACATCAATTGCCTTGTTAAGTATCCTAATTCTATTGATTACTAAAATAAATATTTTTTTCTTAACTTCAAAAGCCTGATCAACAATCTTCTCTACACTTTTCTTTTTCTTGTAAAAAGCAGCTCTCTGTTTACCTTTCTTAATATTTTTTAACAAATTTAAAACTACCCTATTGCGAAACATTCATCTACGAATGTCCCTAAATTGGTTTTGCCTTCTATTCCTAAACATACTGTTCTCTCCTGCTCCAGTATTAGCATTTTTGGGGGGCCTCTCCTTCTTTTTCAAATTTGCTCTCTCCTTCTGTATATTCACATTTCCATTAACATTTTTTTTTGATCTACATATGTTCCGAAAAAAAGACTTAGTTGTCTTACCAGGAGCTTTTTTTTTTTTAAGTATTTGTTAGAGGGGAGTGCTTTAATTCTGTTGCTGTTTTTGATTTTTTCCACTTGGCATCTTTCCTTCTCCTCTGCCTTCAGGGCATATTTCCTTACTATTGAAATCTTGATTTCAATCTGTGGTAAACAAAAAAAATAACACATTATAGACCACTATTACCAAACAACAAAGCGATGACAATAAGCAAACAATATAAACACTAGTTTACAACATATCTAAGTTTATACCACAGCAACTATGTAACTAGGAGTAAGACAGAGAAAAAGAGCTAGAGGAAGTAACACAAAGAGACAGAGAGAGTCAGACAAAGAAACAGGTAGAGGGAGTAAAACATAGAGAAGGATTAAGACAGAGAGAGTGTATAATATGTTGTAAGACAGAGAAAGGATGTAATAGGGAGAGGGGGTAAGTCAAAGAAAGGTAGAAAGGGAGTAAGCCAGAAAAAGGGTGTAACAGGGTGGAAGACAGGGAAAGGGTGTAAGAGGATCTAAGACAGATAAAGGGTATTAGAAGGGGAGAGGATGTAAAAGAGACTAAAACAGAGAGAGGCTTAAAAGGGAGAGAGAGAGAGTACGTTTGAGAGAGGGTGTAAGAAGAAGTAAATCAGAGAGAGGATGTAACAAGGAGTAAGTCAGACAGAGGGTGTAACACGAAGAGAGGAAGAGAATAAAAAAGTCAGAAAGGAAGTAATAGGGAGAGGGAGTAAGTCAAAGAAAGGGAGAAAGGGAGTAAGTCAGAAAAAGGGTGTAACAGGGTGGAAGACAGGGAAAGGGTGTAAGAGTATTTAAGACAGAGAGAGGGTGTTAGAAGGGGAGATGATGTAAAAGAGACTAAAACAGAGAGGTTGTAAAAGAGAGAGAGAAAGAGTAAGTTTGAGAGAGGGTGGAAGAAGAAGTAAATCAGAGAGAGGATGTAACAAGGAGCAAGTCAGACAGAGGGTGTAACACGAAGAGAGGAAGAGAATAAAAAAGTCAGAAAGAGGGAGAGAGGGTGTAAAACAGACAAAAGGTGTAATAGGGAGTAAGTCTGGGAGAGAATGTTACAAAGAGAAAGGTTGTAAGACGGAGTAAATCAGGAAGAGGATGTAAGAGAAAGTATGACTTACAAATTGCTGTAAAAAAGAGAGAGAGGGAATAAATTAGAGACAGGGTGTAAGAGAAAGTAAGTCAAAGAGAGAGTGTAAGAGAGTGTAACACAGAGTCAGAATGTAAAAAGGAATAAGTCAGAGAGAGGGTGTTAGAAGGGGACAGGTGGAAAAATAAAGTAAGTCAGGAAGAGAATATGATAGAGACTAATACATTGTTGATAATGCTTGGTAAAGAAATGTTGGTGCATAAAGGAATTGTATTTTCTAAATGAGTGAGGTTTCAGTAGTGTAATGAAATGCTTATACATATGACCTGTGCTCTGTTTTGTAAATGCTATTTAAAAAAAGATTTCGGGCACATGAATTGGTTTTACATTATTGACAAGGATTAGATAGTATCTGCATGATTAAAAAAATATATTAGCACATTTCACAATCATGTCACCTGTGTTTCCTCAGATTAGTAAGCAGATTATGCAGATGAGGTGAGGCCTGTCCAGGAGTGCAGAGGAGGTACGTCCTGTGTCCAAAAGTGCTGTGGGCAGGACTCACCTCCTCTGACCCCTATACAAGCCTCACCTCCTCTGTGCCCCCTGGACAGGCCTCAATCTATTGGGTAAAATAGATAGTAACAGGATGCAGATGAGGTGAGACCTGACCAGGAGTACAGATGAGGTCAGGCCTGTCCTGGGGAGCAGAGGTGTTGAGGCCTGTGTCTAAGAGGGCATTGGAATGGACTTCATGAAGCCTCTCCCCCACTGCACTCTTAGACACAGGCCTCACCTCCTGTGCACCCCTGGACAGGCCTCTCTCCCACTACACTCTTGAACACAGGCCTCATCTCCTCTGCACCCGTGGACAGGCCTCACCTCATCTGCAACCCTGAACAGGCCTCACCTCATCTGCACCCCTGGACAAGCCTCACTTCATCTACACCCTTAGACAGGCCTCACCTCATATGCACCCTGTTACCATCTATTATACCCAATAGATTGAGGCCTATCCAGAGGGCACAGAGGAGGTGAGGCTTGTCCAAGTGTCAGAGGAGGTTAGTCCTGTCCACAGCACTCTTGGATACAGGCCTCACTTCCTATGCACCCCTGGACATGCCTCACCTCATCTGTACAATCTACTTCCTAATCTGAGGAAACACAGGTGACATGATTATGAAAAGTTCAAATATATCTATTTAATCTTGCAGACACTATTTATTCCTTCTCAAAAATGTAAAAGCTATTCATTTGCCCCAAAATCGTTTTTCCAATAACATTTAAGAAACAGAGCACTCGTCCTATGTACAAGCATTCAATTTCACTACTGAAACATCACTATTTTACAAAATACAATTCCTCTCTCTTACAAATGTAGATACCAAGCATTATCAAAAAACATGACACAAACCAACAAGAAAGAATCTCAATCTGCTTCCTAATCTGAGGTCTCACAGGTGACATCATTGTGAAAAGTTCAAATATATTTATTTAATCATGCAGACACTATTTATTCCTTCTCAAAAATGTAAAACCCATTCATTTGCCCCAAAATCATTTTTTAAATAAGATTTAAGAAACAGAGTGCAGGTCCTATGTACAAGCATTCCATTTCACTACTGAAACCTCACTATTTTACAAAATACAATTCCTCTCTCTTGCAAACATTGATACCAAGCATTATCAAAAAACATGACACAAACCAACAAGAAAGAATCTCAATCTGCTTCCTAATCTGAGGTCTCACAGGTGACATCATTGTGAAAAGTTCAAATATATTTATTTAATCATGCAGACACTATTTACTCCTTCTCAAAAATGTAAAACCCATTCATTTGCCCCAAAATCGTTTTTTAAATAAGATTTAAGAAACAGAGCGCAGGTCCTATGTACAAGCATTCCATTTCACTACTGAAACCTCAATATTTTACAAAATACAATTCCTCTCTCTTGCAAACAGTGATACCAAACATTATCAAAAACCATGACACAAACCAACAAGAAAAAAGCACAATCTGCTTCCTAATCTGAGGTAACACAGGTGACATGATTGTGAAAGGTTCAAATATATTTATTTAATCATGCAGACACTATTTATTCCTTCTCAAAAATGTAAAAGCCATTCATTTGCCCCAAAATCGTTTTTTAAATAACATTTAAGAAACAGTGCACAGGTCCTATGTACAAGCATTCAATTTCACTACTGAAACATCACTATTTTACAAAATACAATTCCTCTATCTTGCAAATGTTGATACCAAGCATTATCAAAAAACATGACACAAACCAACAAGAAAGAATCTCAATCTGCTTCCTAATCTGAGGTAACACAGGTGACATCATTGTGAAAAATTCAAATATATTTATTTAACTATGCAGACACTATTTATTCCTTCTCAAAAATGTAAAAGCCATCCATTTGCCCCAAAATTGTTTTTCACATCACATTTAAGAAACACAGCACAGGTCCTATGTACAAGCATTCCATTTCACTACTGAACCCTCACTATTTTACAAAATACAATTCCTCTCTCTTGCAAACATTGATACCAAGCATTATAAAAAAACATGACACAAACCAACAACAAAGAATCTCAATCTGCTTCCTAATCTGAGGTCTCACAGGTGACATCGTTGTGAAAAGTTCAAATATATTTATTTAATCATGCAGACACTATTTATTCCTTCTCAAAAATGTAAAACCCATTCATTTGCGCCAAAATTGTTTTTTAAATAAGATTTAAGAAACAGAGCGCAGGTCCTATGTACAAGCATTCCATTTCACTAATGAAACCTCACTATTTTACAAAATACAATTCCTCTCTCTTGCAAACATTGATACCAAACATTATCAAAAACCATGACACAAACCAACAAGAAAAAAGCACAATCTGCTTCCTAATCTGAAGTAACACAGGTGACATGATTGTGAAAGGTTCAAATATATTTATTTAATCATGCAGACACTATTTATTCCTTCTCAAAAATGTAAAAGCCATTCATTTGCCCCAAAATCGTTTTTTAAATAACATTTAAGAAACAGTGCGCAGGTCCTATGTACAAGCATTCAATTTCACTACTGAAACATAACTATTTTACAAAATACAATTCCTCTATCTTGCAAATGTTGATACCAAGCATTATCACAAAACATGACACAAACCAACAAGAAAGAATCTCAATCTGCTTCCTAATCTGAGGTAACACAGGTGACATCATTGTGAAAGGTTCAAATTTATTTCTTTAATCATGCAGACACTATTTATTCCTTCTCAAAAATGTAAAAGCCATTCATTTGCCCCAAAATCTTTTTCACATCACATTTAAGAAACACAGCACAGGTCCTATGTACACACATTCCATGTCACTACTGAAACTTCACAATTTTACAAACTACAATTCCTCTAGTCTATGCAGCAAAAACTTTTTACCAAGCATTATCAAAAAACATGGCACAAAGCAACATTAAAAAAACACAATTTGCTTCCAAATCTTCTACATAGAGTATACAAGTCTCTATCTATATTAAATGAATCATTTCTCACCCGTACAAATGCTTTGGGAGATTGAGAACAGTGTCAGACACACACACCAATATTTCTTTAGCAGAGCAAAAGGTATGCACTCCAGGCACTGCAACCATGAATGGCACAGAACACCTCTAATTCTACACACATATCCCTCATGTTAACCAATTAAAACTCTTCCCTCTCTATTTTCAAACCAACACCCTTCCCCCCTCAGCCCTTTCTACCTGTTACCATAGCAACTTCCTCCTCACTGAGCTCTCAGGTTTAAAAGTTTATTCTACAATGTTGCAAATTAACTCAGCAAGGATGTTTGACCTCTCAATACACCAGCTTATCCGGTGCAATGTTTCTTTAAATGACTTTTTCCTAACCATTCAAATTACTTCTTTCACAGAACAGAACCATGCACCCTAACTTTCAGTTTTCAACTATCTGAATCCACCAATCATTGCTTGTGATTCAAGAGCACTGAAACTCCACAGTTTGTTTTTGCAAACTCCTACTGTTCCAACTGCCATTTCATTCCCACACTTCATCTGACTGCACCAGAACCTCCTCTCACCATGTATTCTGTCTGGATTATTGGACATAGCTACATCCACTGGGCTCAAAGGTATGCAGCTATCAGAAATTTTCACAACCTTGATTTACCAAATGTGGACATCAAGTGGATTGGCCAAAGAGGATTGAGATGTCATCAATTGATACCATTGGTGAAAACCTTTTACCATCTGCCACACCCTGACCTCATAATGTTGCACTGTGGTGGAAATGACCTAGGCACTTTGACTGGGGTAGGTCTGGAAATGCTTTTAAAGGACACCTTTGGGCAATTGATGACACTTTTTCCACAAACTGCCTTGGTATATTCCAATATATGCCAAAAACAGAAATGAAAGTGGTCCAACCAATTTTGTCCACAATTTGAGAAAGCACGGAAACATGTGAATAAATCTGTTTCTGCTTACATGAGAGACTATGGAATGGGTTCAATATACAACAATAACTTGCGTTACAACATGCAAGATATCTACAGAGGAGATGGTGTGCACTTCTCAGATGAGGGGAATAGAATAGTCCTCCTAAATTTAAGACTGTGCATTGGAACCTACTTGTAGGTACCTAAATCAGCCACAGAACCCAAAAGCTCTTTTCAGGGCTACCCTACCTCTGATCACTCAAAATGATTACTTTACTCTAACTTTTTTCACTGTTTTTTACCAAAGTACGCTCCCCGGTACGCTTTCCGGTGCGCTCCCCGGTACGATTCCCGGTGCGCGTATAAAGCGCTCCCCCCGCGAAATTTAAAAAAAAATTGGGACTATATGGGCCTCCTAAGCCCCCCTCAGAAAACCTAGGGGGTCAGGGGTTGTCTACCGTGCCCCCTTTTACCCATTCCCAACGTTGTTTGTCCTCCACCTTGTGTCTCAATTCTATCGAAACACAAGATGGAGGACTCCCGTAGCACTGCCGGTGCGCGTACCGGGGCGCGCACCGGTAAGCGCTCCCCCAAAAATTTGAAGTTAATTTACATAAACACCACTGGAGAGACTTTCACCAAATATAGAATAGGCCCTACTACATTCCAGTCCCTACCATTTTCCCAAATTTGGTGGAATTCCATTGAGCCATTTAGGCTGTAGCCCTGTCTAAATATCCTGAGGTAAATTACATGACAAAAACACATATGAAAGTGTTAGAATTTACAACCAATTAAAATGTTACTTTCGTTTTGTATTATTATGTGCTGACATTTGATTGGTTATGTACATGAATATATATGAAAAATGAGAGGGAAACACGGCCATTTTGACTAGTATTACCTGAGGTACATTTCTAAAGGATTTTCACTGAAAACTTCACCTGCTTTCTGAAAGGTAAGTTGTTAGTTTGTAAGGGGAACTATGTTGTGCACTTTAAGTTAATTTAGAAAAACGTTTTCTGTTAGTTATTTACTGTCCCTCTGTTATAGTTATAGATTGAGATAGGCTTCTTTGTTATAGTTATGGATTGAGTTAGGCTTCTCTGGTATAATTATGAATTTACGTAGGCTTCATCACATGCACTTTTTTATATTTCTACTTCCTGCCTGATACCATACACTGCCCAAAGATAACTTCACTGTAAAAAACTCAGAAGTACCTCTCTGAACTTAAACCCAACAGTGCCCTAACTCTACTGATATAGTTATTTTTTATGCAATTTACAGCAAGAAAATGGAAGGTAAACAAGAAAACATCAATATTTCTTTCGAAATTACCGATGAGGAGATTCTTCAAGAAGATTTTGTTGACGAGGATTTTATGGATGAGTCTCTGGACCAACAATTTATTGACTGTTTACAAAATATTGAATCATACAATTTTGAGGAGATTCCAGATCATCTGATGCTGGAAGTTTTATTAAACTATGAAAATTCTAAACAATACATTTTTATTTAATAATTAAAAATTGTTTGAGACATTATTCATTTTTATATGTAATTCATGAAGTAGTACCAAAATGATTATAATATAAAGTGAGACTTACAGTATACTGTGCAATTTGAAAACATCATAAGGGAGCAGGGTAGACTACCCATGATCCCCTAGGCCTTCTCAGGGAGTGCTTAAAGGATCTGTTTCTGCTTTCCTGACAGACTATGGTATGGATTCCATATACCACAATAACTTCTGTAACAACATGCAAGATATCTACAGAAAAGACGGTGTACATTGAATTTAAGACTCTGCATTGGTACCTACATGTTGGTACTTAAATCACCCATACAGCACAACAACTCTATTCAGAGCTACCCTACCTCTAAGCACTTTAAATTATTATTTTACTGTTTCACTGTGTTTTCCCCATGGTACGCTCCCCGGTACGCTCCCCGGTGCTCGTACCGGGCGCTCGCCCCGCGAAAACTGATTTTTTTTTTTTTCCCCCGTGGGGTCCTTTTATAGCCCCCACATCAAACCTAGGGGGTTAGGGGGGGTCTACCCAGCCCCCTTTTGGTCATTTCCCCCTTTGTTTTTGCCACCTCTTGTGTCTCGATCCTACCGAGACACAAGATGGCGGCTGCTCCGGACTGTTTGGAATGTTGACAGACACCCGAGAGCCAATCAGCTTTCCGCTTCGGAACTCGCGCTTATAGATATATATATTTTTTTTAACCTAAATTACTCAAAATACTTTGGAGCACATATCTTGAGACATAGCAAAGGCACATGGGGCTACCAGTCCCTACAATTTTGCCAAGTTTGGTGGGAATCCATTCAGCCGTTCGGGCTAAAAGTGAGTCCAACCGCCCTATGGAAATTAACATAGAGAAAACACGTTTTGGGACCCCCCTTTTATATCGGCCCCCGCTTGACGAATCCCCCCCCAAACTTTCAGGGAAGGAGCAAAGCGGAGCGGGCCATCTTCTTTGAGAAATTTGCGAAAATTCGTCCACCGGTGCCAAAGTTATTCCCAATAGAATGTTGCAAATTTCCTATGGAAACTAGGTCCTAACCATAACTACCTACTGGCGACCACCAGTAGGTAATATATATATATATATATATATATATATATATATATATATTACCTACTGGCGGTCGCCAGTAGGTATATATAGTTAGGATTTTTTCTCTAAGGGATTTTTGAAAGTTCTATGTCTAATAACTTTGGCGTTTGTGGACGGAATTGGCTGAAATTTTCAGGAAAATGGAACATTTTGTTTCTGAGCAGCCCCTGAAAATTTGGGGGGGTTTCGTCAAGGGGGGGCCGAGAAAAAAGGGGGGTCCCAAAACGCGTTTTTCCCATTCATTTTTCCATAGGGGGGTTGGCCTCACTTTTAGCCCGAACGGCTGAATGGATTTGCACGAAACTTGGCAAAATTGTAGGGACTGGTAGCCCGATGTGCCTTTGCTAGGTCTCAATATATGTGCCCTAGTGGATTTTGATAAATTAACGTTCAAAAAAATATATATATCTGTAACAGCGCTCCGGGTAGCGCTCCTGTTCGCGTACTTGACGCGTAACGGAACTTCGCGAAGCGAAGCTGATTGGCTCTCCGGTGTCTGTCAACATTCTAAACAGTCCGGAGCGGCCGCCATCTTGTCTCTTGGTAGGATCGAGAGACAAGAGGAGGCCAAAACAAAGTGGGAAATGACCATAAGGGGGCATAGTAGATCCTCCCTCACCCTCTAGGTTTGATGTGGAGGCTTTAAAAGGGCCCTGCGGGGCCAAAAAAAAAAAAAATGGACGGTGGTAATCTAAATGATGAGGGGGGGGGGGGCAGCGTTCAAAGCACATCAGCATGCATAAACACAAAAATGTTTTTATCTACCACGTACTTGACTTATCTCTCTGAGATGCATTCCCTTGTGTCTCGGCAATGGTAGTCTGTTCATTACATAGATCGCTCGAGGGCGGTAGTACAGACCGCGCGTAGGAAAGGGTCAAAAGCCAAGGGTATAGGAGTATATAACAAGCGAGCCATTTAATTGAAAAAACTAAACGTGACAAACGGTTGCAGGATCAGTGAAGGTTGATTTTATAATTGAAAGTATAACAGGATCAGTTACAATAAAATCGTCCATACGCACACCATGGGCGAGTATCATGGGTAACATTACTTCGAAGCTTTAATAATACAATAATCAATAATGAAAAATCGACATCAATAGGGTTGTCCGTATGCCCAGTCAGTACCCTTCCCTGCACGCCATGTGCACAAAGACCACATACATCCCCCATAACGGCAAGGCTAAGTAACTAGAACGTCATAAGGAGTTGCAAGTCGCTCCCATACTGGCGCCATTTTGGTCAAGGCCAGGCAGGTCCAGAGTATAGTTCAATGTCTCCAATAAGTAGCGGCAGGACCAGAATCCCTTTCGGCAGTTCAAAAAGTTCGTTAGCGCCAACAGAAAGAACAGGCAGCATGAACCATGACTCAAAGGCGAGGGAGGCAAAATCTTCCTACCGGGTCACGCTGAGGTCCCACCGGAGCTGATCAAGTTGGCAGTCTACAGTGTCTCTTAGTAATTCGGACAAAAACTGGCGTCAGCATGAGAGCACTACCATCCTGTGACAATGTTGTGGCCCCTTCCGGAGAGCGGGACAGCAGGCGTATCCCTCCGCCGATGCACTGAATCAGCCTCCCTCACGGCACCAGATGTGGATAAGGCGGCGGACACCCGTGGCAGCGGTATATCCATGGGGGATAGTCGAGCAACAGTGGCGGTTGCCGCCATCGGAAGCCCGCGGGAGTCGAGGGCCAACGACTCTCGTAGAACCTTTAAAACTGAGAGGACGTCTTCAAGAGTGGGGCTCATGTCCGAGCAGGCAAGCAGAATGAAATGCTTTGCATTTGTAGACTTCAGTTCGGTGAAGACCCAGCAGAATATTATAAGTAAATGTCATGGCACGAAGTTCAGTGGGCGGTTTGTCATTGTGAAAGCTTCAATTAAGTTGAATGGCTGCAAGAGCCCCGATTACACCAGCAGCCCTGTTAATATGCCGATCTTGGGAAAAGTTCCTCTGTTGGATTGCAATGGCTGCAGTGATGGTCTTGGGAAACTGCTTCCGAAAACTCTAAAGGCCACGAAAGCTTGCTATGCTGTTCCTTTGGAAATGCGGTGCTGGGTGATGGAAGTTATTGAAGAGTTGGCAGTGGTGTTTTTTGTGGATTTTGGACGCTCTGCCACAGTCCATTCAAGTTCCAGGTTAGACCAGAGTCGTTCTAGTGGACCAGGCCCAAATCTGGGGAGTCGGCCGCCATTTTGAGCGTTCCGCAGCAACAGCCGCTCTTCACCCTGGCCACCGGAGCGGGTCCCCGGCCATCCAACCGAGTGGAACGCCAATGGCAGTCATGGTGCAGCTGACCGGGGAGTGAAACGCTAAGGCTCGCCCTGCTGCAGCTGACCGCGGGGACGGGCCTTTGGCCGTGGTGTCGCCCCCGGGCTATTTGCACAACGGTCCTCCACCCCTAGGCCGCCACCTATGCTACCTCGACAGGAACAGCGTCATGCATTTGGTTCGATGTTGCAGCAGGCTGCCATGTAAATAGTTATTTAATAAAAAGTTTTACCGTGTTACTTTGCTGGTGTGTTGTATATATTTATAATATTTGCATAGGGTTTGTCGTTATTTTGGGCGGGGTGGGCGGCGGAGCCGAGCTAACTTCTCTTATTTAGTCAACACATAAATTGACTTACTGGTGCACATTATTTTGGGTGTACATTTGGGATATCGGTTGGGGTCGGGTTCGTCGTACTGAAATAACCCTTCAAGTTTCTGGTGTAGGCTACTCTCCCATTCACTAGCTCCAGAGAGAGTCGTTCCTAAGTAAGGAAAGTGCTATATTGTTTTTCGTCCTTCACATGCGGATACCATGTTCGGGCTTATTTTTCTCATTCCATTAACCGTTCGATCACCGCCTCAGTCATACAAAAAGCATTCTTTTATTGACCCAGTCGTGCGCCACACATACTCATTCAAACCGTACAAATCAGGGCCCATGCGCACATTCATACCATACAATCTTTCACGCTCCCAGTGATGGTCTGTACTCCATGCAATATCTCACAGCGCTTGTCTATGTCTTTCCCTACATGGAGCACGGTGCGGTCCATGTCCACTCCATTCTTCAGTCGGAACTCCGATGTAACCTACAGAGGAGAAAAGAAAGGGGAGGGGATACAGCATTCAGAGCATGTCAGCGCGCGCAAACACGAAAAAGCTTCTACTTATCATGTATCAGACTAGCTGCAGGAACGTGTGATACAACAGATCTTGGCTATCCCTTTCGCATTGTTTTTCTTTGTAACATATCCTCCCCTTCTTATGATGCAAAAAAATGTTTCATTTTGTTTGTCTCTAAATTCGAGTTCCCTCTTCGTGTATTTGTTTCTCAATTAGTCGTATTTTATGGGACAAAATACCACACCTTACATTCGGCAGATACCTTAAGCTACGGTCGACCATTTTCTAACAATTCTGGAAAAAGGGCAGGTGTGACGGATACAAATTTCAATCAATCCAAAATTCAGGCAAAGGGTCTGCATTATCTGTTTTCTATTGTTTGGGAATAACAGCCATTATTCAAAAACACAACCAACCTAGACGATTGTTATGACGCTGATTCCATACTTCCTTCGAAAACTGTTTATTGCAAAAATGTCAGTATACAAATACGGGCCTACAACCACGTGGGCCGGCCACGGAGGAAACTGGAATCGTATATGATGAGGGGACATTTACACTGTAGAAAAACGTAACGGGTGGGCCATTAGGTTGCAGGAATTAAGGTGTCTAACAGTTGCGGAATCGGTGGACGTTAATTTTATAATCAAAGTACGACAGGACCAGTTACAATGAAATTATCTAGATATACATATCCGGGCAAGTACCATGAGTAACGTTAATTCGAATTTTTAATAGTACAGTAATCAATAATACATCAGAACTTAATATCAATATGGATGTCCAAATGTTCAATCAGTACCCGTCCCCGCCCGCCATGTGCTCCAAAACTGCATACATATCTCGTGATATCAAGGCTGAGCAACCAGTACACATCAAGGAGTTGCCAACATGTGGGATACATATTATCCAAATAGAAGCAGTCACCTCGAGAATGTTTGTCTGTATGAGGTTCTACAAAATTACATATTCAAGAGGAACATCAAAGAAGATATTGATAAAGGAGTGTATGCTGTAATTGGAAGTGAGGGATGTCTGGTCATTTTGGGCGAGGCCGGGCAGGTCCAGAATATAGTCAAAATGTCTCCACCAAGCAGCGGTCGGACCAGAACCCCTTTGAGTAGTCCAAAAAGTTCAGTTAAATGACAACAGAAGGGACAGGCAACAAGAACCATCAGTCAAAGAGGGGAGGGGAAGTTCTTCCCTACCGGGTCACGTTGGGGCTCCACCGGAACTGATTGAATTGGTAGTCTACAGTGTTTCTGGATGTTTCAGACTGAAGCTGGCGTCAGCATGAGAGCACCACCATTCCGTGGCTACGTCGTGGCTATTCCGCGAGCAATCATGGCAGTCGCTCCCCACCGGAAGCCTGCGGGAGTCGGGGGCCCCGGTGACAGTTGTAGAATCTTCAAGGCTGAGGGGACGCTTTCGGGAATGGGGCCCATGCCCTAACAGTCAAGCGTCCGAGTTCCAGGGTTGCCCAGAGCCATCCTTGCAGGCCAGGCCCAAGTCTGTGGAGGCGACCGCCATTTCGTGAGCTCCGTGTCAGCCGCCTGTCGCTGTACCGCAAGAGTGGGTGCAATTCTGCCGGATGGCGGGTGAGACGCTGTAGCTGCAAGAGCAGGCGAAACTCAACCGGCCGAGTGAGGCACTGTGCCGCAAGAGCGGGCGTAACTCAGCTGGCCGAGCGAGGCACTGTGCCGCAAGAGTGGGCGTAACTCAGCTGGCCGAGCGAGGCACTGTGCCGCAAGAGCGGGCGTAACTCAGCTGGCCGAGCGAGGCACTGTGCCGCAAGAGTGGGCGTAACTCAGCTGGCCGAGCGAGGCACTGTGCCGCAAGAGCGGGCGTAACTCAGGTGGCCGAGCGAGGCACTGTGCCGCAAGAGCGGGCGTAACTCAGCTGGCCGAGCGAGGCACTGTGCCGCAAGAGTGGGTGTAACTCAGCTGGCCGAGCGAGGCACTGTGCCGCAAGAGTGGGCGTAACTCAGGTGGCCGAGCGAGGCACTGTGCCGCAAGAGCGGGCGTAACTCAGCTGGCCGAGCGAGGCACTGTGCCGCAAGAGTGGGCGTAACTCAGCTGGCCGAGCGAGGCACTGTGCCGCAAGAGTGGGCGTAACTCAGGTGGCCGAGCGAGGCACTGTAGGTCTTCCTCTCACAAAGATGAAAGTCAGAGTGAGGAAACAAGGAGGGGTTTTCATCATTTGGGACAAAAAATAGTTCTAAACCAATGAAAAGTGTAATTTTTACGTCACATGACCTAGCCTTACATCATTAGGAAACCAAAAGTTAAATGAACCAATGAAAGTTTTTATTAACAAGTCACATGACCTGTTATGCTTACGTTACGCGCTCCGCGCCGCGCCCCGGATCGCTTCCGGGAAGCTGTGCTTCGCGCCTCGCTTCGCGCATCCGGTGCGCTAACGCGGCGCGTCATATGACGCATTACGCGACAACGCGATACTACAGTGTTTCTGGATGTTTCAGACTGAAGCTGGCGTCAGCATGAGAGCACCCTGTGGCTACGTCGTGGCCATTCCGCGAGCAATCATGGCAGTCGCTCCCCACCGGAAGTCTGCGGGAGTCGGGGGCCCCGGTGACTCTTGTAGAATCTTCAAGGCTGAGGGGACGCTTTTGGGAATGGGGCCCATGCCCTAGCAGTCAAGCGTCCGAGTTCCAGGGTTGCCCAGAGCCATCCTTGCAGGCCAGGCCCAAGTCTGTGGAGCCGACCGCCATTTCGTGAGCTCCGTGGCAGCCGCCTGTCGCTGTACCGCAAGAGTGGGTGCAATTCAGCCGGATGGCGGGTGAGACGCTGTAATAGCAAGAGCAGGCGCAACTCAGCTGGCCAAGCGAGGCACTGTGCCGCAAGAGTGGGCGTAACTCAGCTGCCGAGTGAAGCGCTGGGGTGCAGCTGAGAAACCTCCACCTGGGGAGGTGGGGGAGGCTCGTTCGCGCCGCCTCTCCCTTCCAGTGCACCCCACGCCGTCTCCTGGCGCAGGTATATGTGATGGTCGGACCAGGGCACCGCAGGACGTGTCTTCAGGTCAAACGGATTGTGGGACAAGGTCCAGAATGGAAGAGTCACCAAAAGGCTAAAAGTTCCGCCGGACCCCGGGAGCCGGCCGCCCACGTCGAGTGAAGCGCTGGGGTGCAGCTGAGAAACCTCCACCTGGGGAGGTGGGGGAGGCTCGTTCGCGGTGCCTCTCCCTTCCAGTGCACCCCACGCCGTCTCCTGGTGCAGGTATATGATGGTCGGACCAGGGCACCGCAGGACGTGTCTTCAGGTCAAACGGATTGTGGGACAAGGTCCAGAATGGAAGAGTTACCAAAAGGCTAAAAGTTCCGCCGGACCCCGGGAGCCGGCCGCCTATGTCGGGGGCGATCTCAGGCCACACCAGGGCAACAAGACTTGGGGAGGGGTCAGGAGCCAAGCACCCCCTCCGAGTCCGCGCCACCACACCGCCCCTCGGGGGCCTCCATCAAGCGGCTCATGGGGGCACCGCAGGCAGCGGTTCTTCAGATCAGTGGTCTCACCGGCAAGGCTCCCCTCCGTCAGCAGCGATCGTTGGCGCTGTGGTTGCGGCCGGAGGCCCCGCCTAGTCAACGCCCCGGCCTCTCCATCTGGTAGGCCGCAGAGTAGTCGGGGAGAAATCCCGGGAACGGCGGCATGCATTTGGATCGATGTTGCAGCAGGCTGCCATGTAAATAGTTATTTAATAAAACATTTTACCCTGTTACTTTGCTGGTGTGTTGTATATATTTTTAATATTTGCATAGGGTTTGTCGTTATTTTGGGCGGGGTGGGCGGCGGAGCCGAGCTGTCTTGCAGCCATCATGGCGTCGAGCTCGGTTCCTCTCACTAGTTTCATATTTCTCATGAGGGGTTGTTCCTAATGTTTCTATTTTAGCGAGGTCAAAAAGAGATCCCATTAGTGGCCTACTGATTTTGCTTGATTCCTTTTGTTTTTTCTAACGATTTTTCACTATCTGCAAAGACTAAACAGAGTATTGCGACTCTGTGCTTGTTTGTAAATAGAGAACGAACCAAAGAGAACCAATTCCAAAACAGTAAATGCTTGGATAACAATCAATCAAATGGAGAGGGAAGCAGGCATGACGGATTACAACGGGGGCAAAGGCCTGCATTACCTACCCTTCACTATCTGCAAAGAGAGAATACTCCTAAAAGAAAAGAGGGGGGGGGCAGCGTTGAAAGCACATCAGCGTGCATAAACACGAAAATGTACTTGACATTTTAAAGCTTTTGATATTTGCTAATAAAAAACCATTGAAATTCACTGAAAAAACCATAGGTTATAGACCATATATAGTTAGGAATTAGCATTTACAAAACCTTGAAAATTCACTGAAAAAACCATGGGTTATAGACCATATATAGTTAGGAATTCGCATTTACAAAACCTTATTTTACTCACACAAAACCATTGAAATTCCATATATAGTTAGTTGCACTAACTATATATCGCGCACCCGCAATCCACTGCTGATCATGTCACATATTACATCATTCATGACATGGTCAGTGACATCACTGATGACATCACTGATGACATCTCAAATGACATAAAAATGCATGTTTTTTTTAGTTCCATTAATTATTTGTATGTTTTAAATAATTATATTTATTATTTCATTAATTTTACATTACTTTTAAGACGTTTAAAAAATGTGATATTTTAACAAACTTTGGGCCATATGTAGGTGGCCAAATACCAGTCGGTAACACCGAAAATGGGTCGTTTTCGGCGTTACCGACCGGTATTTAGCCATGTGAGATGTACGTGATACCGAATTGAATCGATAATAACGAATCGGTAATAAATTACCGATTCCTTACTTACCGATTGGAGAATACCGAAACAATGAATACCGAATCGGAAATAACGATTCGGTAAAAAACCCAAAAATGCGATGTAGCAAACCTCGTTATTACCGAATATGATCAAATTCGGTAATAACGATTCGGTATCTACCACTTTTCCAGAGCAGGTGGTAATCAGGTGTGGTGCATAAAAACAGGCCCAAAATGCATCTGTGTGAACACAATGGCGGCCCTCTACGTCATAGCAAGGCGGCTACGCTTGAGAGCAGCAGGAGTGAGGATCTGGAGACGGGAAGAGCAGGTGTACAGACTGCGCATCACATTGTTCCAATTGACTGAACCAGAAATCCATGAGAGGTAGAGACTGCACCCAGATACCATCCTTGACCTAATACGGGACCTAAAACCCTATCTGGAGTATCAGACACCAAGGGCCCACGCAATCCCCACCCATGTCCAGGTACTCTGTTGCCTGCACCTCCTTGCATCAGGAAGTTTTTAGGGTGTGATAGCCGCAGTGGGTGGTGTGTCACAGAGCTGTCTATCCCGTTTCTTCAACACCTTCCTGGATGCCATGATGGACAGAATGGAACATTACATTACCTTCCCCAGTACACAGACGGAGCTGCAGAGGACCAAGCTGGAGTTCTACCAACTTGCGCAGTTCCCACATGTAATTGTTTGCATCGATGGGACCCATATACCCATCTGCCCACCTGCAGCAAGTGAATACATCTACAGAAACAGCAAATCCACCCACTCCATCAATGTGTAGGTGATATGTAATGCCAAGTACATTATAACTGACATCGTGGCCAAATTCCCGGGAGTAGCCACGACTCGTACATCTTCCGGAACAGTGGCATCCATACACGTCTGCTTGCTGGTGAATTTGGAGACGGATACCTACTAGGTAAGTCAATGTGACACACCCTGATGTACACCCTGGCTCAAGCTGTTGGTCACACAAATTAATCTTTCTTCTGTACATTGGTGACAGCGCCTATGCCCTCCGGCCTTATCTACTCACACCATATCTCAACCCAACCACCCCAAGGGAGAGGAGCTACAATGTGGCACATAGGAGCACATGCAACATTGTGGAGCGCACATTTGGTTTGCTCAAAAGCAGATTCCGTTGCCTCCATAAAACTGGAGGTGCACGTCTGTACAGCCCCATCAAATGTTGCAAGATAATTGCTACATGTGGAATGCTACACAATCTGGCCACAAAAAAAGGAACAGCAGTGGAACTAACTGACTCAGAGGACAAGGACGAGGACAACCCTCAGCCAGAGCCCTGACCAGCTGGTGTTGCAATTGAACATGATGGTAGACAGAGACGGGCAGAGATTACGTGAAACTATTTCTGAGTGAGTAACGAGACAGAGCCAGTAACAGTTACATGTTAAGGTGTTTATTAAGCACACCTCCAGTATTGTGATCAATGTCCAATCGACATGGTGATCCAGCGGCCTATAGAAAATATATCATAAACAACGCTACCCAACTTCATAACCTATAAACAAATTTCTATACTAAATATGGACCCATTTATAAACCTGACATATTTTGGGCCTACTGAATCAGGTGGTCAGATTAAATCTATATACACATTATCTACAAACTATATACATTTTATACATCTGCGAAAGGAATATTGTCATTAGAATAAAACTTAACCATTTAGATGACCACCATTGGCGACGTGATCTAGCTAATAGTAACCTACACTCCTGAATAACCAAGACCAGCTTGTTTGTCAAAAGTAAGATTTTATTTACTAAATTATGGTATATAAGTTGATAGTTTTATAAATGAATTTTATTAGCAATAAAGCAAGCATGATTGTAAAGAAATGTGAGAAAATACAATTTAAGTAAGTGAATCAAATTCAAAATGAATATTTAAAGTTTAGCATTTCTAAAACCTATTTCCCTAACTGAGCTAAATAGATAGAAATTAAAGAAAAGTTCTTTGAGGATTCTTACGTGCTCCACGCAAAGTCCGTCAGCACATCACCCTCATCGGAAAGTCAGAAAGCAGTAGCCAGCCCATCCCTAGGGGCATGACTTTTTATACCTTTCTACGCTAACTAAACTACGCAAAGGAAAGTTTTCAGAAATCTTCGACGTCCCATTGGCTGAGAGTGACAAGTGACATGTCACCCACTTTTCAAAACTTCCATTAAGTCATATTTCTTAGAGACCATTGTCCCTTCCGAGTGCAACCAGGAGCTTCCTTGTATTGCAACAATTGTATAAAGTCATTCTCGCAGCGTCCATTGACTTTCAATTGACTTCCGCGGATGCCAAGTTAAGGACTGACAAAATGTTCTTTTTCGACCTTGGCCATGTCCGACAGAATGACGATAGCACGTTAGTTTTTGCTTTGTGAACGCAGCTTTTGACGAATAATTCAGAATGGGCGTCTCGTGACTTTTGCAGAATTACAAGTCAGCTCTTTTCTGCGACTCAAGTGACTAGGCCCAAAAGCAGGCAACTTAAGCTTTCTAGTATAAAACAAACACAAGAAAAGTATTAATGTAAGAAATAATGTAGATTCTGTATCCACCCCAAGATTTACTAATTAATTAACCCACCCGATTAATCAAAATGTTACCTAGCCAAAGCAAACAAATAAAGCAGCGTTTATATCTACCAGTCTCCGTTATTCCATGAGACTCATATGCACCTAGAATAGTAGAAATGACATCACACAGACAAGGAAAAGCAAAACAAGCACATGCTTCTCTTAAGTTTGCAGCAGTTAGTAATGACAAAAACGAAAACAATAAATTATTTTATTATTTTGCACGAACAAAAAGATGCAACAATTATGCACGTTTATGAGCACACATGTTAGTCCCCCCATGTGTAAAGTTTAATCTAAGTTGTATTAGCACAACATATCACAAATCATTAATATTATTATTCATGTTATGGAAATGTGACTTCACGAGATTAAACAAAATTTTGTTTTCTATCTCGCTCCATCAACTCCCTCATCTGGTGATTAACAAATCACCACACCAGCACTCAAAATTTTGATAATTTAAATTTCTAAGAAATCGATTCAAATTCATTTGTATCAGTAAACCTAAAAGTCTGTTTCTGCATAATCTTTGGAATTAGCATAACGCTCTCTATGTAACTCCTGTAATTCGATCTCTCTTTCTTCTTCTTTTCTGAGTTTATAGATTCTTTTCTTTTCTTTCAACTGTTTCTTTCTTTTATGTAACAAACAACCTATTTTGGTCAAAATAAAAATGAATACTATTATAATCAAAGGTGCCAGAATCTTGCCAAGAATTGAACTTCCGATATTATGAAACCAGTTTTTAATTGCTTGAAACCTTTTCGAAAGTTTCCCTGTAAAATCATCTTCTTCTAAAGGAATTATCTCTGAATGCATTTGTGTAATATTCTTAATATACATTTCAATATTCTTACTTTCATCAGGTATATATGTACAGCAATGTTGTACATGTAAAATGCCACAGACTCCTCCCTCTTTTGCTAGGAGTATGTCTAAAGCAAGGCGGTCTTGAATTACCATAGATCTAATTGCAATAACTTCAACATTCACTAATTGGAACCCATCAGCTGTGTCAGTTGATAATCTATCAACTATAGTGGACAATTTTCTGATTCTCCCTGCATTTAGGGTTATACCAACAAAAGGTATTACAGCTTGAAAAATATCTCCCAGAACTTCAGTAAAAGTTTCTCTTTTAACTCTATTTACATAATTATGAATTTTAAACAATCCTTCTGAATCTCTGTCAACATGAAACACTTTAGGAAAAACAATTCCCACATAACAAGTTCCATACCAGTGGTCTGGAAGGTTGTAGTAGGCTTTGTCACCACAAACAAAATAAATTCCAGGAAAGATAGGATCTTTTCCACCTTTAAATCCCCAACCTCCCAAAATCTGATAAGTATCTTCACAGTTACTTGCACCTACAAAATAATTATCAAAAAGTGTATTATCTCTTCTAATGCAAAGTTTTCCACTAACTGGTTTGTCTATGTGAATTGCAATATTTTCAAGCATTTTGCCATTTAATTTCTCATCCTCTCTTTGCCAGAAACCTGACTTAGTCTGCTTGACTAATTCATTCCTCTTATAAATTGCTCTTCTCTCCTCAACCATGTTCAAAAATTTCTTTCCTTCAGCACTTAATTTACATGTTAGATTATTCTTGTAAGCATACTCGTAAGTGAGTTCATTAGTAACAAGGAAAAATTCTCTCATTTGTTTTGCTTTCTTATGCTTATTTAAAGCATTATCAATCTTAATATTTGCAAAAATTTCATCATAATTTGAATAGTAATATTCTAAACGTCCAGTTTGATAAAATAAACTAGTTAATACACTACATGTTACAGCATAAGTGAGAGGAAGCATATTATATGTTACTCCCTCAGAAACAGAAGCAGGTAACTTAACGCAGACGTAGCAGTCTTTTGCATCCATTACTTTAACATATTCACTCAATAGCTTTGTGAATGTATTACTTGAAAAATCACCAATTGATTTATCTTGATGAATGTTAGGCTGATGATCAATAACTTTTGCAGACGCGCTATGTTTAGTTTGGCTAACCAGAGCTTTGCTTGTTAAGTTAACTTTGTGTAAATCTCTATTCATCTCCAAAGGGATAATTACAGCTAGAACCAACCAGAGCAGAACTAAAATGAGCAGACACACCAGAGTCATCTTACAGCATCTTTTAAAAACAGAACACTTTGAAGTGCTCTCCTTAACATAAGGCATTCTTGGTTAATTTTAGCCTAAAAAAAAAAAAATTAATAAATTTTAAAATTCTAAATTTATATTTACACCCCCCTTTTAAAATATTTTTTTTTAAAACCCTAAACAAGATTTCTTCGACCTTATGTCATACATAAGTTTTCTTCAACTAAACAGTTTTTCTTCGACCTTGTGTCAACTAACAAATTTTCTTCAGCCTTTTGCCAATTTAATATTTCTGTACCTCAATCATTGTCACTAATTTCTTGGATTTCGTTTTCTTCTTCACTACTATCATATATGTCAATAACAGGTGGAATTACTAAGTAAGTCCACTCAGGAGACTTGTATTTTTGGTTTGGTCTTATTATTCTTTTCCCTTTTCTCGATATCACTTCAATTTTTCTTCCAACTCCAACTTCTTTTCCAGGACTCTTTTGACTACTGATTTCTTCAACTTGTTCTTTTGGCTTTTTGATCAATCTCACTCTCAATCTTCCACCTGGCCAGTAGTCTGCTTTTCTCACGTACTTCTTCTTTGGTTCAGAATTATTTGATTCTGACTTCCAAGTCCTTTTCTTTCTGTTTTCACTTTCACCTTCCACGTCACTTTCTTCAGTTTCGTAGTCTGAAATTTCAATTGACTCAGGAACTTCTCTATTCGGCAATTTCACTCCTTCAGGAACTTCACTTTGTCTTCCATCACTGGTACTTGGTAATTCGTTCTCCTCCTCTTCCTCGATTACCCCCAACTTCCCAGATTTCGGATTTTTGTTCCTTACTTCAGAGTTTGTTCTCTGCCTTTCGATACTCTCCTGGTCTGAAACTTCTTTTTGTTCTGCTTCTTTGTCTTCAATGGAGACAACCGAATCCTCAGTTATCTTTCCTTTTAACAGATTCTCTTCACCTTCAGAATCTATTTCAATTATTTCCAAGTCTTTTCTTGTCAAATTTCCATTCACTGGCACAGTTTCCAGATGTCGACTTTCTTGTCGATCTTCAGAATCTGGAATTATTTCACCTTCTGTTTCGCCTTCTGCCTCAGAATCAGAATCGTCTGTGGTATCACTTTCAACATCAGAACTCTCAGGAGTTGGTACTGGAATAGTATGACTAGGATGAATCCAACGTTTCAATCCTCTGCACTTTACAGCATTAGTAGTGATCAAAATTATCTGCCTAGGTTTCTGCCATCTAGGAGCTAGACAATTCCTTCTCCGATGTACTTTCGTTCTGACCCAATCGCCAGGTCTCAGATCATGTGTCAAAACCTTTTCATCTGATTGAGCTTCAGTTCCCACCTGATTAGACACAGAAGTTACCATATCAGATAACCTTTTACAGTAATCCAAAATAGCACTGTCATTTATGCTCAACAGTTTACCTACAGGTACAAAAGCTTGCCTCATAACTCTTCCCATTAAGATTTCATGAGGACTCAAACCTGTCTTTTTATCTGGTGTACTTCTTAATGACATTAAAACAAGTGGAAGAGCATCAGTCCATTTTATACCTGTTTCGAGACACATTTTTCCAATTCTGTTTTTAATTGTTCCATTTATTTGTTCAACTACTCCCGATGCCTCTGGTCTGTATGCACAGTGTATTTTCTGCTCAATGCTCAAAGCTTCGCAAATTAACTTCATCAGTTTGTTATCAAAATGGCTTCCTCCATCACTCTCAATAGTGACTGGAAAACCGTACCTTGGGATGATTTCTCTGAGCATTAGTTTTGCCACTGTAATTGAATCACAATGTCGTGTAGGGAAAGCCTCTACCCATCTTGAAAATAAGCACACAATTACAAGCACATATTTCAAACAATTGTGTAATGGCATTTCGATGAAATCCATTTGTAACCTGGTAAAGGGACCACCTTCTCGACCAATTATTCCTGTCCCCACCACTGATTTTCTGTTTGGATTCATTTGTTGGCATGACAAACACCTTTGACAAAAAGATTCAGCAATAGTTCTAAACTTGGTATTGAACCATGTTTCTCCGAAAAGTCTAACCATAGAATCTCTTCCCAGATGTGCTGGACCATGATATAATCTGGCCATATCAGCAATCAAACAATTTGGTAAGACTACTCTGCCATCTTTGTAAACCCACACTCCATCTTCTTCACGTGGTCTACAATCTGATCTTAACCACAAGTCTTTTTCTTCATCTTCTGCTTCATTTTGTAAATCTCTAATCTCATGCCATGTTTCTACAACAGTTGTTAACATTAATGAATTTGAATCAGTTTCTTTACTCCTCTCCCGATTGTATGAATAATTTTTCCTTGCGCAGTATTTAGCTGTTTCATCTGCGAAGGCATTTCCCTTGGAAATATAATCAGTTCCTCTAGTGTGCGCTGCACACTTAACAATGGCGATTTCTTTTGGCAATTGTATTGCTTCGATTAATCTCCTAATGAAAACTGCATTTTTAATTGGTGATCCTGCTGATGTCATGTATCCTCTCTGTGACCAGAGTTGTCCATAATCATGCACAACTCCGTACCCATACTGACTATCAGTAATGATGGTAACTCTTATATCCTTTGATATTTCACATGCACGAATTAAAGCAATTAATTCAGCCACCTGTGCTGAACGAACTCCTTCAAGACATGATGCTTCTTCAACATCTACGACTGTACAAACTGAATATGAAGCTTTCAAGACACCTCCTTCGGATCTTAAGCATGAGCCATCTACAAAGTAGACAAAATCCGATTCAGACAAAGGTCTGTCTTTGATGTCTTTTCTTGGTTTAGTGCAAAATTCCATGACATCTAAACATTCATGTTCTGTTTCAATGTCATCAACAATTTCAGAATCAGGCAATAATGTAGAAGGATTCAGATTTAAACATCTTGAAATCGAAACATTATCTGCTCCCAGTATGATTTTCTCATACTTTGTCAATCTGCTACTTGTTAAATGTTGAGTCTTACCTCTTGTCAGTAATATTTCAACTGAATGAGGCACAAAAACTTTCACAGGAAATCCCATAATGATCCCCTCACTTTGTTCGAGGCTGATACTTGTAGCTGCAACTGCTTTCAAACAACCTGGTAATGCTTTTGCAATTGGATCAAGAACTGCAGAGAAGTATGCAATAGGTTTCTTTAAATTTCCATGTCTCTGAATTAACACAGATAATGCACATCCTTCTCTCTCACTGCAATACAGTTCAAAATCTTTCTCATAATTTGGCATACCTAAAGCAGGAGCTTGGCATAAGCTCTTTTTCAGGTTCTCAAAAGAGTCCATCTCAGCATCATTGAGAATAATTGGATCTTTTACATCTGACTTTGTCAGTCTTTGTAGTGGTTTTGCAATTACTGAAAATCCACTTATCCATTGTCGACAGTAACCAACCATTCCCAAGAACATTCTTACCTGTCTTTGTGTTCTTGGTGGTAACATTGCTTGAATCATTTTTATTCTTTCTATTGTTACTTGTCTTTTTCCCTTTGCAATTCTGTGACCAAGATATTTTACTTCTTGTTTGCAAAACTGTAGTTTTGCTGGGGACACTTTATGTCCTTCTTCTGCAAGGCGATTTAACAGTATTATTGTGTCTGTTACACAATTTTCTCTTGTCTTTGCAGCTATTAACAAATCATCAATATACTGCACTAGCGTAGACCTACCAGGTAAGTCTAGATCTTCTAATGATCTTTTTAACAGTTCGTTAAAAATTGAAGGACTTTCTGTATAGCCCTGAGGGATTCTTGACCATCCGAGGGTCTTACCTTGGAATCTGAAAGCAAAGATTTCATAACTGTCTGGATGTAAGGGAACAGTAAAGAATGCATTACAAAGGTCAATGACTGTATACCATTCAGCATCATGTGGAATCTGAAATAGAATTACTGCTGGATTTGGAACCACAGGACAACATGGAACGACAATTTGATTAACCTTTCTCAAATCTTGTACGATTCTAAATGTTCCATTAGACTTTTTAACTCCCATAATTGGTGAATTACAAGAGCTACTCTCCATTTCTTTTAATACACCTTGCTTGATTAATTTTTCAATTATAGGTGTAATACCTTCAATTGTTTCTGTTTTCATTTTATATTGTGGAGTGTTTGGAAATTCTATTCCCTGTTTCAATGTAATTTTTACTGGATCTAGGTTTTTCATTAGACCCATCTCATTTCCAGTAAAATCCCATATTTCAGATTTCACTGTTTCTTTGAGTTCTTCAGGTAAATCTTTTTCTTCAAATGCAGGAAACAATTTTGTTTCTTCTGCTTCCATCATCATCATTGTCATTCTGTATAAACCATCTTCCTCCATTGTTTGTAACTCAACTCCATCAGGAGAACAATATATTCTACAATTCATTTTACATAGGATGTCTCTGCCCAATAGATTTACTGGACTACTATTACAAACCACAAATCTGTGTTTGTCTCTGTAATTTCCAATTTCAACTGGTACTGGATCAGTTAAGTCAGTTTTAATTTGTTGATTACTTACTCCGACAACTTGGATGGTATCCCCAGAGAGAGGTAGGTTTTCAATTTCCACTGATCTAACAGTAGAACGGGTAGCACCAGTGTCCACTAGAAAAGTGATGTCTACATCATTAACTTTCCCGTTTACAAAAGGACCAGACTGGTCAACCTCAAGAGTGGCTCCAACAACACACTCTTCCTCCTCTCTCGGGCACCGTCAACAATAATCATCAGAATCGCTGTCTTGACTTTCTGTTAATAAAAATTGTTGTGAAGCATTTTGCATTTGAACCCTTTGCTGCTTTTGCTGTTTTTGTGGTTTTATTACCTGTTCACTTCCCTGAAATCCCACGTTTGGATTATATTTTTGAACTCCCCCACAATTCGGAAAAGGTGGTTGTGGTAATTGGTCTTGACGATTATTCACCTGTTGTTGTTGCTGTTGCTGTAACTGTCGCTGAATATTAAATTCGTTTAACCCCTGTTGCATCTGTAGCTGTCGCTGCAGGTCAACACCATTCTGCATCTGTGGATTCAATAAGGGATTCTTTAAGTTTTTAGGAGGATGAGGACACTCGTCTCTCCAATGTCCAATTTCGCCACAATTAAAACAAGGTAATCTTTGTTTCAACTCCTCAATCTTTGGGCTAAATTTCTTTGGGAAATTATTACTTTTAAACTTTCCTTGTATCTGGTTTGTATTTCCAGTTTGAACAAAATTAGTGTTCTTATTTCCCATGCTGGCAATCTGTTGCTCAGCCACCTTTACCTGAGCCCACATGGCTTTCTCCTTCAGCTTCTTCTGTTTTACTTCTATTTCATCGCTACAATACTTTGCTTTTCTTAGAATATCATCTACAGATAGTGATTGCCATCCGACAATACTATTTCTGATCATTTCTCCAATTTCAGGTTTTAGTCCATAAACAAATCTATAGACAAAATGGCTCATGTCTTTTTCATCTAATTTTTCATAACCACTGTATTGTTTAAAAATTAACAGTAGTCTTTCATAAAAAGAATGAACTGATTCTTTTGTTTCCTGTTCTGTTCTTTCTATTTTAACCCAATCGACTTCTTTGGGTGGAATTTTGTTTTTCATCCAAACAATTACTTTTTCATAAAAATCCATTACAAGTGGATTTGGAGCACCTGTTTCTTTGATTCGCTCAGGTTCTGTTTTTGGCCAACTAATCGATATCTTGCATTCTGTCCAAAGATCAGATGGAACGACAATATCAAAAAATCCATCTAAATCAATCCACAGAACTTTTGATACTTTGATAAATCTATCGACTTGCCTGTACCACTCAACTGGTTTTTCCCTCAATTTTGGAAAGTCATTTGTAAATAACAGAATGTCCTGTCTCGACCAAGGGACATGAACATATCCTCCACCTGCAATTTCTCTCATTGGAAATTGTTTTGACAATTTTTCCAATCTTTCATCCTCCTTCTTTTTCGTCCATTTTACTCTCCATTTATTCAGTTCTCCTAGCTTTTTGATATAGACAATCAAATCTTTAATATGAACTATTCTTCCCATTGAGTTTAAACTCTCAATGTCACTTTCTGAAAAGTCTAATCTGTAATGCTTTGCAAAATTCTTTTGTTTACTCACATCAATTTCAAGTTCTGCTGCTAGATCCTCTAGTTGATCATATTTGTTTTTCGTTTTCCACTGTATGCTTTTACAAATGAACAGTAGTTCATCATCTCGATAGTAATTTAAACTATCTGGACCAATTGTTCCAATTATTAATTCTTCGATATTCGCTTTTAATTTGGCCACATCTAGTTTTGGTGTGGTTACCCTGACTTCAGGACTCCCTATATCTGATATAGCACCCATTGGTGTTTTTGGAGATAAATCCTCATTAAAGGTTAAATCAGGCATTCTCGATTTAGAAGAGTTTATTTCAGATAAGTCTGAATAAAATTTTTCAGCAGCCTTTTGAATTTCTGTATTTAAAGGAATAGTTAAACCAGTTTTGTTTGTTTCCTTTTGGTCAAATACGGGCTGAACAGGACCAATTGTTACTGGAACTGTCACAGCTTCCATGCCTTTTGTCATTCTTTTTATTAATTCTTCTTTAGATCTTATATATTCATTATAATCAACATCTTCAACATTTCTTGCCTCTCTTGTATAATCTTTTGGAGGTTCTCTTGCTCTTGGAGCCATTGTAAAATGTCTACCTTCATTTCGAGCATTCTCGAATTCTGGTCTTCTAGGAGTTTCAATGATTTCACAATTATTTGGATAAAGTTTAGGAGCTTCATTAATTGGAGGTGCACTCGGTGAAGTTTCAGTAGAAACCACCGGAGTAGACCATGATCTAGGAGGTCTCAAAGGCTGATTCTTTCTAGCAGTTGTATATATTTCTTCCATAACTGCATCCTCAGATTCACTTTCCATAGATTTCCCTGTAGGAGTACCCATTACCATTTCATGAATTAAATACAATCCTTCACTCATGTTTCCCTGTCTCCACATTCGCAATCTATCTTCATGAGTTTCTCTTCTCCAAGGTGGATTTTTAGAAGGTCTTTTAATTCCACTAGCTTCTCTTTGTAACTGATACATCTCGTCTTCCCACTCAACTAAAGCTTCAAATTGAGTTGGTCTCGGTTTCGGAACAAGAGCATTCATTTTCTCTCGTAAATTTCTTAAGACTTTTACATTAAATGAACCATCATCAGGCCAAGTTAAAACACCGTCGTTTTTAGTATAGCGTTTCCAACTATCGAACCATAAGACAGTATGATATCCATATTCACCTTCCATATACGCTGCAGGTGTTTTATACTTATGAAGTAGTTTACCACCTCGCGTTTCAATTTTCTTGTCAGGTGAAAATAAATTCTTAAACTTCTGAAATAATGTTGGCTTTTTCTCAACATGTTTAAAATGATAACTCATTTTTAGGAGTTAAATCTAATTCACAAAATCGTTCGTAAAATATTTCCGGGATGTTCCGAAAAACAACCAATCCGTGCGCGAAACACACCAACAAGCCAATGACAGTTGAGCTACGTCACTTTTCTGCTCAACCAATAACTTTGGAGTTTTTCCGAAAGACCAATCAGCTCACAGGCCGTCAGAGACTCAAGAGCCAATCAGAATATAGCTTGTGACGTAGGTCGCCCAATCCCAGCGCGGCTCTGTGACGTACACAGCAGCTGCGGTTTCTCGTTTCTCACTCCTGGCGCTTACCCCTCCTTCACAAAATCTTTTCACAGCGCCATTTTAAGAACACTTTTCATTGTAAATTAATTCTTAACAATGACTATAAAGACAACATCTGTTCGTTTCACTATTTAGGATAGTTTACATACATTCAAGTATCCACACTTCGGAATAGACGGCGCTATTCACACTAAGGATAATATTCAATTGTTAGTAGAGTAACCTTACCCCACCCTTCTAACACGTATAATTATGAACTCGCTTTGCTCTGAACCCACCGCGAAGTGAAAGTTCTAAGAGTTCCACTTGAACATAAAATACAATTCAAACTCGCACTTTCACACTGAAATTTCCCTAATTTCAAACACACATGAAATCCGTACAGGACTCTCACCTGTTTATAGAGATCATGCACCGTTAGCAAAATAGCGACGTTATCCGTACAGGGCTCTCACCTGTTTATAGATATGAAACATGTACCCGTACAGGACTCTAACCTGTTTATAGATAATCATGCACCGACGCTAATTTACCCTTCACTCAAGCTCGGATATAACTAATACTCTCATCACAGTGAGTTTTATGGAAGGCGCTTTGTCCCTATTCTCATGCTGCTCTAATTTCTTAGAAAACCCTCACTATACAAGATTCACACCTAGCCCTAAAACTGTGCTGCTCGGCGACAACACTATGGTACACGGCGATACCTCTTGTGATACTCGGCGATATCACTACAAACAGAACAGATGGCTTGCGTGACTAATTTCTCGCCACACAATCTATACCGGTATAGCTTACAGATAGCACGAAAAACGAACTCAACATGTGTTAAAACATCGATCCTATTTCCATACCATAACGCTTTAGTAACCCTTAGCAACCAACATATTATCTTGGTTACCCTTAGCAACCATCAATTTCTGCTACCAGAGAATTGATCCAGCGGCCTATAGAAAATATATCATAAACAACGCTACCCAACTTCATAACCTATAAACAAATTTCTATACTAAATATGGACCCATTTATAAACCTGACATATTTTGGGCCTACTGAATCAGGTGGTCAGATTAAATCTATATACACATTATCTACAAACTATATACATTTTATACATCTGCGAAAGGAATATTGTCATTAGAATAAAACTTTAGATGACCACCATTGGCGACGTGATCTAGCTAATAGTAACCTACACTCCTGAATAACCAAGACCAGCTTGTTTGTCAAAAGTAAGATTTTATTTACTAAATTATGGTATATAAGTTGATAGTTTTATAAATGAATTTTATTAGCAATAAAGCAAGCATGATTGTAAAGAAATGTGAGAAAATACAATTTAAGTAAGTGAATCAAATTCAAAATGAATATTTAAAGTTTAGCATTTCTAAAACCTATTTCCCTAACTGAGCTAAATAGATAGAAATTAAAGAAAAGTTCTTTGAGGATTCTTACGTGCTCCACGCAAAGTCCGTCAGCACATCACCCTCATCGGAAAGTCAGAAAGCAGTAGCCAGCCCATCCCTAGGGGCATGACTTTTTATACCTTTCTACGCTAACTAAACTACACAAAGGAAAGTTTTCAGAAATCTTCGACGTCCCATTGGCTGAGAGTGACAAGTGACATGTCACCCACTTTTCAAAACTTCCATTAAGTCATATTTCTTAGAGGCCATTGTCCCTTCCGAGTGCAACCAGGAGCTTCCTTGTATTGCAACAATTGTATAAAGTCATTCTCGCAGCGTCCATTGACTTTCAATTGACTTCCGCGGATGCCAAGTTAAGGACTGACAAAATGTTCTTTTTCGACCTTGGCCATGTCCGACAGAATGACGATAGCACGTTAGTTTTTGCTTTGTGAAGGCAGCTTTTGACGAATAATTCAGAATGGGCGTCTCGTGACTTTTGCAGAATTACAAGTCAGCTCTTTTCTGCGACTCAAGTGACTAGGCCCAAAAGCAGGCAACTTAAGCTTTCTAGTATAAAACAAACACAAGAAAAGTATTAATGTAAGAAATAATGTAGATTCTGTATCCACCCCAAGATTTACTAATTAATTAACCCACCCGATTAATCAAAATGTTACCTAGCCAAAGCAAACAAATAAAGCAGCGTTTATATCTACCAGTCTCCGTTATTCCATGAGACTCATATGCACCTAGAATAGTAGAAATGACATCACACAGACAAGGAAAAGCAAAACAAGCACATGCTTCTCTTAAGTTTGCAGCAGTTAGTAATGACAAAAACGAAAACAATAAATTATTTTATTATTTTGCACGAACAAAAAGATGCAACAATTATGCACGTTTATGAGCACACATGTTAGTCCCCCCATGTGTAAAGTTTAATCTAAGTTGTATTAGCACGACATATCACAAATCATTAATATTATTATTCATGTTATGGAAATGTGACTTCACGAGATTAAACAAAATTTTGTTTTCTATCTCGCTCCATCAATGGGTTACATCACCCATCTCATGTATGGCAACAGGCATAGGTCTCTACTTCCTGTGTCCACGTGCTGCACGTGCACGTTCCCTATCAACACTGTCTGGTGTGTTGGACTGTTCCTGTGCAGCCCCGTGGCGTTCACTGCGCCTCCTGCACTCGGTGGGTGAGGGCGTAATGCTACCACGGCTGGTAGCCTCCTCACTGTCCCCCCCCTTCCATTGTGGCCGCCTTAGCATTTTGCAGGAGCTCTAGATCTGAGGTCATAGACACCACCCCCCTGGCCACATCCCTGCTGTAATGCGCCATCCCCTCCTGCATGGCGATGGACCTGCGACACATCAGTGATGTTGCAGTGGCCAGCCGGTTCACGAAATTGGTATAGGCCTGGAGCCTCTGCCTCTCCCTGCGCCTGCCAAGACGGTCCTGCTCCAGCTGGCTGCAGAGGTGGTCCACAGAGGTTGCTACTCTCTCCATTCCCGCACACATGTTAACTCCCATTGCACTGATGCCCTTTTCCATCCTGTGCATGTGCTTGTTCATGTGTGCCACCTCCCTGTGGATTGATTTCATCTCCCTCCATTGCAGGCGCTGGACCTTCAGCATGTTGCCTTCCAGTCCAGCAAACACACTTTCACCCTGCTCGGATGCTTCTGGACTGTCCGGCCTTGCCCTGCGGCGCCTGTATGAAATGTGGGCGCCCTCGGATGGAGTACCAGCCCTCTCCCTGTTGGATCTCTCATGTATTGGACTTTGTTTGCCCACTGTGCCCTCCTCTGATGACTCCTCCATCTGCTGGAGGGTGGCCATGGCATGCCTCCTGCCTGACTGTGGAGGTGGTGGTGTTGGTGTTCGTCGCAGTGGGGACTGGGTGAGAGGGGATTGCGGACTTCCCTGGCGCTGTGGTGATGGCTGTGGTGGAGGATTTGATGGCTGTGATGTCGCCGAGCTTGTGGTCCCTGCAGGCATGCTGTCATCCTCATTTTGCCTCCCCTCTGGTCTGGCTGACTTAGCTCTGCTGCCCTCTGCTGCACTGCGAGATGACTCGCCTGTAATGACACAAATGTAGATATACTCACTGCTCTGTCTGCAATGGAACTACATCAAACATCATGCCTACAGAGCACAGTGATTGTCCTGACGTAGCCAATTACTTTACCATGCTATTGTGTTTGCTAGCCTGACTGTCATATACATAAGTTCACTCTGACTACATCACCCATAATGCATTGCAGGTAATCAGTAAGACATGGAGTGGAGTGGGAGCTCCTATAGAACTATGAGGATTGGGGTTAGGGAGGGGGTAGCACAGCATTCTGGGCATGCTTCTTACCTTGTTTTCTTGCTGCTCTGGCGGAGCTGTCTGCGTCTCCCACGCCACTCACACTCTCCTGCTGGATGGTGGACTCCACCATCAGTTCCAGTGGTGTTGGTGCTGGGGCTCGGTTTTTTCCTCCACCTGTTTTGCCAGCCTGCCTCTGTCTCTCTGCCATCCTTAGTTTCGCTGTCTTCCTGAGGTCGTACCACCTCTTCCTGATGTCCTCTATGGTGCGCTGGGTCACACCTATGGCATTGATTTTGTCCCTAATGCCACTCCAGATTTGCCTTTTCTGTGACTCGGGCACTTGGTGGGACTGGGCTCCAAAAAGCTTGTGATGGTCATGGCTGACATCCTGGATCAGTACCTCCAGCTCCTTGTCACTGAACTTCAGTTTTCTTTTCCTATCACCTCCCTCCTTCTCCCTGTCCTGGCTTGCCATTTCAATGCTTCATATCTTGTTTTTAAATTCTTGCTTGTAGCTGTGCGTCTCTGTTGCTGCTGGCTCCTCAGCTCCCCTGCCTGCCTGCCTTTCTCACAGTGAGCTCCAGGTCCTGTGCACCTGCGTGGGTGTGGCCACTTCCTGTTTGGGAGGTAATTGGGTGATACAGGATTGGCTGATTCCACGAATTACGAATTTTTTAATTACCGATTCGGTATTTACCGAATCGGTAATGTATTCTGTAACTCCGATTCGGTATTTGTCTCGGTATTTTTATTTTTTACCGATTCGTTCACATTCGGTATTTATTACCGATTTTTAACGAATCGGTAATGTTTACCGATTTTTAATCTCCATGTGTTTACCGAATTCTTAATACCGAATCGGTAAAATTCGGTATTAAGGATTTGGTATTCTTGATTTACCTACATATGACCCTATATTATTTACAACGATATTTTGGATTCGAAATTTTTGTACTTACCTGTTTGTAGATAGGAATTCGATATTCTGACATTCTATATTTTTTCCTCGATATTTTGGCAGGTCGATATTTTTCTCCTTGATATTCTGTCAGAAGAGGTGTGGCGCCGCGGCCAGGGCGACTGACGCTGGAATCTGGGGACCACGGTTCGATCCCCGGCTCCGGCGGCAGGTTAGCCCAGCACCATGTGACTCTGGGCAATAGCTCGCTTAATCTTCCCGACGGCCCCCCAGCGCCTAGAGACCCTTACGGGTGATTGTGCGCTTTACAAATGTGGACTTTGTCAGTGATCCGTAGCAAGCACTAGCCCTAATATAATTTTAGGTGAGTCTTTCCAGCGATCGCACTATGACAAATTAGACGAGCTGTGCTAGGGCAGGGCTGCTTTGACTATATGTAGACAGATTCTCCTGTGCTGTCTTCCGTTTTCGATGTGTTTAGGGTATTAATGCACTTTCCATGGAGATGGCGCCTTGCACTGCTGCCAGGGTGTAGGGTCGCTAATGGGATCAGGATGGGCCGCAAGTTGGGGCGTCCCACGACTGTAATGTTTACTGCTAGGAGCTACACTTTCTGGTTCCTGCAGGTTTCATTGTGGGGTCTTTGATAACTTCTGTGATGTATTGCAAGCACAGAAGGAAAGATAGCTGAACAGGTGAACATGCCCACCGCAGTCTTTGTGATCTCAAAGAACTATGCCCCAGTGTACCTTGACAAAAACAGGGTCATACTTGCAGAGTACATCACAAAGCCCCCCTACACATCCCCCATATACACACACGCACTGTCCACACAAGTCAACTGAATATGAAATATCGCCAAATAGAGGTAAGAGCTGCTACCTCTTGCTTTCCCTTTATTAAACATGGCAGTGCCGCCAGTCACTGGCCTTACGGCACTATTTACACACTTATTTTAAGAGTTTTGGCAGGTACGCATCAGCCTTTCATCCTTTAGTAGTTCAGTCCCGTAATGCAAACCTCACCAGTGAGATGAACTCCGTAACATGACTTAGTAGGGTCAGGTATCAGCTGCAGACCTAGATGTAGTGTGAGGGTTGAAGGGCCAGTTCGGGGAGGATCAGCTCCTTCTTACACCTTTCCAAAGGGCGCTAGCAAGGGTAGGATTAGTTTGGTTAACAGCAAGGTATGTTTCTGAGTATTGAGGCAATTTTCTTTATAATCTGTATTGTAAATTCAGTTGTGTAACAGTAAACACCTATTTTGTGTCAATACAGCCAAGAGACACATCAGTTGGTGCGCTCAGCAGAGGCCAAGAAGTTAATGAGCAGCTGCCAAGGTTTTAGATTGCTATGTGTCACATTTGTATAATTTTAGTGTAATTATAAACTTTTTCACGCTGTTTTGTGGGTTATTTATTGGGGTATTAATGCACTTTCCATGGAGCCGGCCTCCAGCGCAGCTGCCAGGGTGTAGGGTCACTGATGGGACCAGGATGGGCTGCAAGTTGGGGCGTCCTGCAAGTGTAATGTTTACAGCTAGTGTTTACTTATGTAATATCTGATTTGTTTTTGTACTGCTGGTTCATACATAAATTAACACGTTGACATGAATTGTTTGGGGTATTAACATTAATACGCCTTTTGTGCAGCCGGTGCCAGCGCGGCTGCCAGGGTGTAGGGTCTATCTCACAGGGTTAATCTGCCCAGAGACATTCGCCGGCTCACCCTGGCCTCAGCTGCGTGCCGCACATGATGCTGCCAGACGGTTGGGACCCCCCCCCCTGCGGCTGGCCCGGCCTGCCTGGTGCCATCATGATGAGGGAGAGTGAGCAACTGAGTGAGACAGCCTGCACGCTAACTCAGATTCCCCCCCCGACTAACTTCCTGTCAGTTCTTGGAGGCCGGACGTGACGCGGGAGTACCCATACTCCGATACAGTGTAGCGCTGGCTCTCAGAGGGTTGCGCGCTGCTGTTAACTGTTTGCTGGGACACAGGCGGCCAGCACCTCGAACAGCAGAGAGAGCCACACCGTGACGCGCACAGTCAGTGACAGGCGCCGTTGGCAAAAGACGCTTGGCAGAACTGAGGCAGGTCGGTGCGGGCCACCAAGGAGTCCTAACACACACAATGTCATCCCTTCATATTTTCAAGCTGAACAGAATTTGATATAATGAAGAAAATGCTCACCATGCCTCCTCCATCATTGATTCAGTAGCTGCAAGTGGCTGACGCTTGGCAGGACTGAGGCAGGTCGGTGCGGGCGACGGTGCCCCCGAAGACCACAACAACAAAAACAAAATGGCGGCCGCAAGCATCCGAAAATTTTCGGATTCGGGGGCGTGTATTTGTTGTTCTTAGTGACGGGTGACGTCACAGGGCGAAAGAACACCAAAAACACGCCCCGAATACTAAAGAGACGGAGCTTGTTTCGAGTGACGCCTATCTCCTCCAATGGCTGGCCTCCGTTTAGGAAGCCAGCCAATGGAGGAGAGGCAGAGGAGAGAGGCGGGTTAAACTGCCCTACTGAAGATCATTAAATCTCCGACTTCCGGCTGGCAAGCCAGCCTTCGGTCCGAGACCTAAAAAGGAGTGAGGAGACACCAGGTGACTTTTAGTGCATACGACCATAGATGAAAAAAAACCAGAAGTTAGCTATTTGTAGGGCGGAATGCAGGTGCTGTTGGGTAGTGGCTTAAGGAGAGGGGGACCCAGGGAGACTTTGGCGGGGATCAGAGACCTCTTCCACCTCCCGACCCACCCTGTAACCTTTGCACACACCTGTGAGAGCCACGCTCCTCCGGGAGCGTAGCTGGGGAAAGAGCGGGTGCGTTGGTCTCCTCGCTCCTCCGGGATTCCGTCTGCTCGATTTTGGGGGTCAGCACGGGGATCGTGGCGCCTTCCCTTCTTTCTTATTTCTTCATCACGGGGGACTCGCTTCTCAGTGCCAGCTCTCTCATTGTATCAGCTTTCTCCCTGGAGTCGGCTCTCTCCTCGGCATTAGCTTTCTCTCGTCCTCTTCCCTCATCCGTCGTCTTTGTTATACCCCCTTTTCCTTGGAAGCGGAGCGGATGACGGGGGCGGGTTCTTCGGACAGCCTCTCCCACTTAAAGGGGCCTTGGGTGAAGAGTGATGTGTATATATCCGGGTTGGACTCCGCCGCTGTAGAGCATTCCGAGGAGTCTCCCGACTGAAAAAAGGAGAGCATTCCCAGAGTCAGGTACATACTGCCAATCTTTTGCCTGTACAGTAGGGGTCAGGACCCCGTATCATATCCCTCCCCTAGACCTTTCCCGCTGAGGGAGAGGAAACATACAAGAAAGGAAATCCAAGTTTCCGTTCTCGGACCCTTTTCTGTGTCGTACCTCAAAGGCAAACGGTTGTAAGGAAAGGTGCCATCTGAGAATGCGTGGATTATTGCCCTTGTTACGACTCATCCAGCGGAGAGGCGCAAGGTCTGTATAGAGGATGAAACGATTGCCCTCCAGGTAATATCAAAGTTTCTCGACCGCCCATTTTATGGTGAGACACTCCTTCTCGATGGTGGGATACCGGTATTTCCTGGTGAACAGCTTTCTGCTGATAAAGAGCTGATAAAGAGCATTGGTTGTTCTAACCCATCCTGGGAGAGTTGGGAATGGACTGCTTCCACCCCACTGTCAGAGGCATTGGTGTGTAGAATAAAGGGTTTGGAGAAATTTGGAGAGGCCAGAACTAGGCTAGACGTTATTGCTTGTTTGAGATGGAGGAAGAATATCTTAACCATTTCGGAGGGACATATTAGGTCCGTTCTTTTGGCTTCTTTTTTTAGGAGGTCGGTAAGAGGCCCGCTATACTTGAATATTGGGGAATGAATCTTCTATAGTATCCTAGCAACCCTAAAAATGCTCGGACCTCTCGTTTGGTAGAAGGGAGAGGTGTGTCTAGGATTGCTTTTACTTTTTCAGTTTGTGGCTCTATCAACCTGTCCCCTAGGATGTAGCCCAGGTACGTGTCCTAATGAAAAGCCATCTTTGATTTCTTTTGAGTTGACGTGTAACCCTGCTTCGGATTAGGCCTGGAATATATTCAGGCAGTGAACCAGATGCTCCTCCCATGTGGAGCTGAAGATGATATGTCGTCGAGGTAAGCAGACGAGTAGCTTTGGTGTTCACGGAGTTCATTAATCGTTGGAAGGTGGCTGGTGCTCCGTGGAGACCGAATGGGAGGACTGTGAATTCAAACAGTCCGTCAGGGGTGATGAAGGTTATTTGTTCCTTATCTTGCTCTCAAAGGGGGACCTGCCAGTATCCTTTTGTTAAATCTAGGGTTGTTATATGTTGGGCATTCCTGAGTTTCTATCAGTGGTAGGGGATATGAGTCAAATTTAGAGATGGCATTGACGGCTCTGAAATCGATGCAAAACCTGATGGAGCCGTCAGGTTTAGGTACTGAGACGATGGGGGAAGTCCATTCACTCCTAGAGGGACATATGACACCCATTTTAACATGGCTTGGATATCATTTTGGACGGTATGTCTCCTGGCAGCTGGAATACGATGTGGTTGATGTTTAACGACGTTGCCAGGGACCGTCTCGATGACGTGTTCAATTAGGGATGTCTTCCCTGGCTCATCCGAAAAGATTGAGGAGAATTGCTGAAGTATTTTTCTCAGGGTTTGCTGTTGTGTGGGGGTCAGAGACTCATTCACTGCCCGCTGGAGTATAGTACATGTGATTCGCACCCCTGTTGACATTACCAGGTGGGTTGTTTTTGGGATGGGGCCTAACCACTTTTTTAAGATGTTGATGTGGTAGGTCTGTACATTGGAAGTCTTGACCTGTATCTTATAAGTAGTTTTCCCTACTACCCCCACCACCTTATAAGGGCCCATCCACACTGCTTTTAATTTAGAAGTGGAGGAAGGAAGCAAGGAAGCAGAACCAATACCCAATCACCAAGGTACAAAGCTCACTACTTTTTCCCTTTGTCATATTAATACTTCTGTTTTCTTTGTTGTTTTTCTAGGTTAGAATAAGCAAGAACCCATAATTTCCCTATTCTAGACCTAAGACTATGGGTGTATTCAAGGAAACCACAGGTCTCATATTCCTCTTCTTTATCCCACGCCTCCTTTGTCATCTCAAGAAATGATCTGGGTTGTCTTCCATAAAGTAGGTCAAAGACTGACCTGTACTTAACTGTGGACGGCATATAGAGCAAGAGTAAGAAGTAGATGCCAATCCTTTCCCTCATTCTGAAAAATATTCTTCAGGGTCAGCTACAAGGTCCCATTATATCTCTCTACGAGCCCATCAGTTTGGGGGTGATAGACCGAGGTCCTGATATGTTCTATATTCAGGGTTTGGCACACCTCTTTCATTAGGCGAGAGACAAACGGGGTACCTTGATCCTTCAGAATTTCCCCGGGAAAGCCTACCCTGGAAAAGAGGTTCCCTGATATTGTTCTCCTCTCTACTTGTTTTGGGGGGCTGTAGAGTGGTGACAAAGAGTCTGAAAAACCCAGGATTTTTATTCCCTATTATGAGGTCCTCGGGTAGACTATCCAGTACTCCTACCCTCACTCTGTGTGGGGGCCCATGCTAGGTTTGAAGAGTCACTAGTGCCACTGTTGTTGTATGTACTTAATTTGATAAAATATTATCATAAAAGCATGTACAATCTAGATTAATCATTTAAAAAAGAATATCATTATTCTATACAACCGAAAAATATATACACATCTAAAAATTGCAATAAATACATATAGAGTAAAAACAATAAAAAAGACATCTGGTGCATAGGGGGTACAAAAACAACAGGGCATAAGGAGTAAGCCTATCTTTTGTTATCCATCAGCAGCTTGGTTCGGGTTAGCCAAGCGCAACCCAGGTACTTGGCTACTCCGCAAACCATACTGAGGGAGGAAGTGTCCGTTTTTTAGGGTACGTAACGCCTCCCTATAGTTCTTGGATCCCAGATTATTACAGACAGGTTTGAGCCATTTACTTCTCGCAAACCTGTATGCTGGGCAGGCAAAGAGAAAGTGGAGAATGGACTCGGAGGGGGCTGCACAGCCAGGACAGGAAGCAGATGTTACATTATATTGTTTCCAGCCTGCTCTGTGTTCATTGAGCGGGAGAATTCCAAACCTCAACTTCAGAAAGAGTATCCTTTCTTTCGGAGATTGAATGAAATCGAGAAAGGGCCACTGGATACGGATTAATGTCCCCATGTACACAACAAAGGTGTATGACAGAGTCCATTTCTATTTGCCTCTTTTCGACCAGGCATTGTTTCAACATCGTCTTTATTGTGCCCCCCTTTTTATTGGAATCGGAGTGGATGATGGGTGTGGGTTCTTCGGACAGTCTCTCCCACTTAAAGGGGCCTTGGGTGAAGAGCGGTGTGTATATATCTGGGTTGGACTCTGCCGCTGTAGAGCATTCCGAGAAGTCTCCCGATTGTGAAAAAAGGAGAGCGTTCCCAGAGTCAGGTACATACCACCAATCTTTTGCCTGTACAGTAGGGGTCAGGACCCTGTGAAAGTCAGGTATCAGCTGCACACTTCGGTGTAGTCTGAGGGTCGTAGGGCCAGTCGAGGGAGGAGCAGCTCCTTCTTTCACCATTCCAAAGGGAGTGGCGTTAGCATAGGTAGCATTGATTCCGTTAACAGCAACACATGTTTCTGAGTATATAGACAATTTTGTTTATAATCTGAGCACGGCTGCCAGGGTGTAGTGTCGCTGATAAGACCAAGATAGGCTGCAAGTTGTGGCGTCTTGACTGTAATGTTTACTGCTAGAAGTGACACCTTCTGGTTTTGATGGGTTTCGTTGTGTGGTCTTTGCTACCTTCCATAATACATTGCAAGCGCAGAAGGAAAGATAGCTCAAAGGGTTAACGTGCCCACCATAGTGTCTGTGATCTGAAAGTACCATGCCCCAGTGTACCCGGAGCAAAAGGAAGGTCACATTTTGGAGTACATCACATAGCTCCCCAACGCACCTCCCCCCACACACGCACTGTCCCCACAAGTTGCCTAAATATAAAGTATCACCAGATAAAAGTACGAGCTGCTACTCCTTGCTTTCTCCTTAATTCCCATGGCACTGCCGCCAATAACTGGCGTTGAAGCACTATCTATACACTCATAACAAGTGTCTTGGCAGGCTTGCATTCATCACGTCCGCCTTTCATACCTTCAGTGGTTGAGTCCTATGATGCAAACTTCACCCGTGAGATAAACTTTGTAAAATGACTTAGTAGGGTTAGGTATCAGCTAGAGACCTAGGTGTAGTCTGATGATCGTAGGGCCAGTCCTGGGAGAAGCAGCTTCTCCTTTCACCTTTCCGGAAGGGCGTTAGCAAGGGTAGCATTGATTCGGTTAACAGCAACACATGTTTCCGAGCACATAGACAAGTTGTAATGTTTACTACGGTGAACAACACTTACAACGCAACTTTTACATCGCAGAGCCTTTACAACGCAACCATTACAACGCAAACTATTACAACGCATTGCTCTGGGTGGCGCTCTAGGATAGGGAATAGGTTAATTTACTATCCAATAACCTTCCCTAGTGTCCACGGTGACTGGAGTTGGAATAGTAAATTAAACTATTCACTATCCAGCGCCCAAAAGCACTATGCGTTGTAATGGACTGCGTTGTAATACTTACGTTGTAAAGGCATGCGATGTAAATGCATGCTTTGTAACGTCATACATCCGCTTACTACTTGGAGCCACACTTTTTGGTTCTGGTGAGTTTTATTGTGGGTTCTTTGCTACCTTCCGTGACGCATTGCAAGGGCAGAATGAAAGATAGCTGAGAAGATTAACGTGCCCACCGCAGTCTGTAGGATTTTAAAGAGCCGTGCTCCAGTGTTCCCTGAGCAAAAAACATAGTCACACCTGCAAAGTACATTACAGAGCCTCCCCAACACCCCCTCCTTCATACACACATGTATTGTCCCTACGAGCTGACTAAATATAAAGTATCACCAGACAGAGGTACAAGCTTCTACCCCTTGCTTTCTCTTTAATACCAATGGCAGTGCCGCCCGTCACTTGCTTCACGGCACTATCTACACACTAATAACAAGAGTCTTCACAGATCCTTGTTTGCCTTTCATCCTTCAGTGCTACAGTCCTGTAATGCAAATCTCATAAATTAAATAAACTCTGTAAAATGACTTAGTGGGGTCAAGTATCAGCTGCACACCTAGATGTAGTAGGGTTGTAGGGCCGGTTCTCGGAGGAGCAGCTCCTTCTTTCACCTTTCCAAAGGGCGCTAGCATGGGTAGCATTAATTTGGTTAACAGCAACGCATGTTTCTGAGCACACAGACAATTTAGTTCATAATTTGTATTGTAAAATTCAGTTGTGTAACCGTAAACAGCTGTTGTGTGTCAATAGTGCCAAGAGACATATCAGTTGGTGTGCTCAGCAGAGAGGCCAAGAAATTAGTGCGCATCTGCCATGGTTTAGGATCGCTATGTGTGACATTTTCATACTTTGAGTGTAATTATAAACTTTTTTAAACTGTGTTTTGGGGAATGTAATGTACCTTGCTCTGTTTTAGATGTGTGTGGGATATTAATGCATTTTTTATGGAGCTGGGGCCCAGCACAGCTGTCAGGGTGTAGGGTTGCTGACGGTATCAGGATGGGCTGCAAGTTGGGGCATCCTAAGAGTGTAATGTTTACTGATAGGAGCTACCGTTTCTGGTTCGTGCAGGTTTGGTTGTTGGGTCTTTGCTATCTTCCGTGATACATTGTAAGCACAGGTGAAAAGATAGCTCAAAGGGCTAACATGCCCACCACAGTTTATGAAATCTAAAAGTCCCATGCCACAGTGTACCCTGAGCAAAAAGAGGGTCACACCTGCGGAGTACATCACATAGCCCCCCCATGCATCCCCTCCCAAACACATGTACTGTCCTCAGAAGTCACCTAAATGTAAGTATCGCTAAACAAAAGTACAAGCTGCTACCCTTTGCTTTCCCTTTATTGCCCATGGCAATAACGCCGGTCACTCGCCTCATGGCACTATCTACACATTTATGACAAGAGTCTTGGCAGGTCAGTGTCGGCCTTTTATCCTTCAGTGGTTGAGTCCTGTATTTTTTTTCAAATTACATCCATTTGAGCAACTATAAATTATAAGATTTTACAATTGAAGCAAAGCATTGGCACCAGTATGGATATAAATTCCAGGCTGCATTGGCTACAAAAGCAGTTACAGCAAACCGTAATTCGCTGTACACAAATAATTGCAACCATCACCTCAACTACCCTGCTCTTTTTAGTTCTCGGCTAGGCAGGGCTTGTGTTGTCTCATTGAGACATGCAGTATATTCTTTAGTGTGGAAACTTTGTTTAAGCTCTGCCCAACTTTTGTATTGGGTTATGTCCTAAACTCAACTTTCGATTTTTTTTTTTTGATTTTTATTTGAGCAGAGCATATGGTTCATGATAGGTTATATACTTAAAAACTATAACAATAACAATACGACAGCTTTTGACACAAACAGTTAATCTCATAGTCATTTAGAAGACAACCTGCAAAGTGAAAATGTTATGCTCTTTCATAGCAGCAATATGACAGAGAAATTTCCACATACACATAAAGCGCAAAGACAGAAACAATGGTAAAATAACTAAACCTACAATGATTCGTCCTATAAAGTGCAAAGTGCAAATCTGTAGAAAGCTATAGCCGATAGTCCTATTGTTATTCACCGAACAAACCTATGATCATTCGCCCTATAAAGTGCAAAGTGCCAATTTATAAAGAGTTAAAGCAGCTAATCCTGTGATTATTCACAAGACAAAGTACAAAATACAATTTATCCAAATGACATAACAATAGTATCAAGAAGCTCTACTAGGCCTAAAGTGCAATATCAATATAGTGCTAGTGCTAGTGTGCTCTTAACAATAGATACCTACTTAGCTGCTCGCTTTTAGCGCAGAAGGAAAAAAATAAAAAATAAAAAATAAAAGGTGCTAATACCCTTTCAATACAATCACATATGCAAATGTCTCCTAAAAAAAAGAAAAAGCTGCCAGATTTGTTAAATACTTCCAGTATTATGATCTCTCTTTGATCTTCTCTAACTCATTAAAAAACTTCCAATTCTTTTCAAATCTCTTAGTAGCTCCTACCCTCCTGGAGTAGGCTTCTTCAAATTTTCGAGTCCTTTTCATTTTATTGAACCATTTCAGATGGGAACGAGCTTTCCTAGATCTCCAATTTTGTAAACTTAGGGAGCGGGCTCCCGAGCTTGAAATTAATATAAAAGCTGTTTCGGAATCAGATTGCCTTAATCCCCCTTCACAAATTCTGAATAGGGCAGTTTCAGCCTCGATCGGAATTCTCTTTCCGATTGCTTGCTCGATATCTAAAAAAACTGTCTCCCAGAAAATCTTTAGGCCTGGACAGGTAAAAAAGGTGTGGTGCCACCCGCCTTGCCCCTCAACTTGACATCGGAAGCATTTGTTTTTAACTCCCGGGAATCTTTTACTTAAGGTAGCCGGAGTTAGATAGGAAAGCCATCGCGATAAAAAGGCTATCCTTTTATAATTTGCAGCACGTAATGATTTACTTCCCAGGAGGCAAACAGACTCCCACTCATTCCCGGACAGCTCACATCTGGTTTCCCGAATTATTTTCTCCAAATGAATATTTAGCACAGGGGCTTGTCCTGGTTTATGCAGCAGCCTATACCAATTTCCTACCTCTCTGATTTTAGCCACATAAAGAGAAGCCACCAAGTGGTTAGGGGAATTCAGCATATCACTGGTATTTTTTAGCAAGGAAATAATTCGTAAAAATTCAAGAAAGGTCGGCTTCTGATGGTTCTCTGCCCTTGCCAATACCTCTTGCCAGGAGATTGGCCTGTTTTGTATTATAAAATGCCTTAACTCAGACAATCCACAACCTTCCTAAATACTTATGTGTCTCAATTGTAATTGGAGACCAAGACTAACACATTCTCTAATTTTTAAGTACTGGAGACCCGACGAGCTTGACTTTTTATAAAAGGACTGTCTGAAAAGATAATCTTTTAATGTTTTATAACGTGTTTTTTTTGGAAGTTTTGAAGTTTTTAAAAATACTGGGGTTAGTGATCCAATTTCATGTGTCATTTTATCTATAAAAAAGCTGTCTCTTGCAAAATTTGATCCTATCAAACCCAAAACCAACTCTAGAAAAGCAGCTTTATAATATGTTCTTAAATGCGGCAGCGCCACACCCCCTAGATCTATTGGCAATTGTAAGACATTTAGTTTGACCCTTGGAGCTTTCTTACCCCAAATGAGTTGTTTGAAAAAGGTATCTATTTCCCTAAAATATGACTGGTTTATTTTTATCAGGACATTAGAGAATAAGAAAACTAGCAGCAGTAATATGGACATTTTAATTAGTGATATTCAACCCACTATCGATAAGGGGAGTAATGTCCATTGGTCCAACAACTTCTTAATCTTACTCTTCATTCTCAAACAGTTTAATTCAAATAGTTGATTAAACTGTGTAGATACGTATGCAGCCTTCTCATTGGTTTTAGGCTTGTTAGTCCCTCCTCCTGACGGCCATGTTGTCATTTGTGTCCTTCCATGGCTATTGGCCCCTTTACTGTAAACGCTATTTTGCTCCTATGGCTTCCCTCCGTCCCCTCCCGCAGTCCATGACTTCTCAGGACACCACCACCCAAGCCCCCACTCCAGATTGTGCCTTTTTACCTGCCCATACTCCCTTTTAAAATGCAATAGGACCAGGGCCGGACTGGTAATTCCGGGCACCGGGCAATCCCCCGGTAGGCTGGATGGGGGCCGTTTTTTTGACAGGGGTCCGGTTTTGCTGCTGGGGCTGATAATTTTTTGTCCCTGGTGACCGTCTGTGAGTCAGAGTCAGTTCAGTAGTGGTCTGTCTGTCTGTCGAGGTCAGACAGTAGACAGACGACTTTTCCGCTCAGCATTGTGCGGGGAAAACTATCTGCATAATAATGCATTAATGGAGTCTGGTGCAGTGGTGCTGCACCATCCCGGTGCACCGTCCGTGTCCGTGACCCGGTGCAGCAGGCTCCAGCCCCCCCGCACAGAGGATGCAGAGGGCAGCTGCCTCTGGTTATTTTTTTTGTATGCTTTTTTGGTACATTCCTAAAGGGGGAGAAGGGGAGAATGCAATTACAAGCAATTGCAGCACTGGACAGCTCAGTGTGGTAAATGGCAGACTAGAGTCTCTTTCTATTTCCAATGCACGACAAAATAGAGTATCACGTTTCTGTTCTGCAGACTCCAGGATAACTCAGGGAGAGGATTTCGCTATAATGAACAGAACTGACGAAATGAAGGGGAGCTGTTGTTGAGGGCACACAGCAAAACTTTAGGTCTAACCTTTAAAAACCGTGCTTTTATTGAGTTTCCGCTCTTTCTATCTGTGCTGATGTTGTCCCCTTCCTGTCAAGTTACATGTTCAGACATCAGTATGCCAGCGTTTCACTTGACACAGTGCCTGAGTATAGGCATGTTGGGTAGGAAGATTGTGGATGTGACATTTGTGTACATATAGCTATTTAAGACACGTTTTCATCCTCTGCTCTATTTTGAGTACTACTTTTTATTTTGTGTATTTTTTTGTGTCTTTGATTGTTTGATTGCTCTTTAAGTCTGACATTTTTTAATTCCCAATTTCTGGTCAGCTTTCACATTTCCCTTTCGTTTTTTCCTCCTTCATTCTTTAAGTTATATGCATCCTTATTGATTTTCTCTGCGCTAAAGTAGTTTCTTTCTTTCTTTCTTTCTTTCTTTTTTTCATTCATTCTTTCTTTCATTCTTTCTTTCTTTCTTTCTTTCTTTTTCTTTCTTTCTTTCTTTCTTTCTTTCTTTCTTTCTTTCTTTCTTTCTTCCTTTCTTTCTTTAACATCTCTCTACCTGTTTACAATTCATATTCTCTATGTATCCTTCTCTCACTTTCTCTCTCCATTCACCATTTCATCCTTCATTCCTTGATCCCCTTTTCCTTATTAGCTTTCCAGACTTTTTCTTCATTTCCCTTAGTGCTGTTCCTTTGTCGTTTATTTTCTTTATTTAAATTGTTCTTTATTTTTCCTGTTTTTCTTCCTTCTTTCTCTTTTTTCTTTCCTTCTTAATCACACCTCTCTGGTTGGTTACAATTCTCTTTTTCTATGTATTCTAGCCCCATTTTGTTGCTGTATATGCATCATTTCATTTTTTTCTTCTTTCTTTCTGTCTTTCATCTTTCTTTCTTTCTTTCTTTCTTTCTTTCTTTCTTTCTTCACTTACTGGCAAGCATAAACAGTGGCAAAGTGTCAGTCTGTACTCTGATTAACTGTCTGTCAAGGAGCAGCTTACATCACAGCCATTTCAGATGGACATTATCGTAAAGTGCTTGGACAGAAGGGAATGCAAAGCTTTGCCTCACATATTCAGACATGCCCCAATACCCTTTTGTTCTTTCAGGGTCTATCCGACCATCCTCTTCCTCAGGTTTTATGTACAGAAGGAGATTAACTCAATCAGTTGCTAAATATCAATTGGGTTGAACTACCTTGTAATATCACCTGTGTTTCTGAATAAATTTTTGTGACTTTTGTGAAGGGATTGCCTTCTTGGCTTCAATCCCCTGATTTCTAACCCCTCCTTGGACCCTCTTACTCACCTGAGGTTTCGTTTGTCTGCGGTCCTCGTCGCTCTAATCTCCCGCTTGTGGGCTCAAAAAATTAGATCGATGCTTTCTTTCGTGGAAACCAAGCAATCGTGACCAATGTCCGGTGGAGCTGCCCCATAGCTACAGGGGAGATCGCCTCTGGTTTCTCGCCGCGGCCGTCAGCTACCCAACCGGACATCAGGCACAGCTCTCCTCGCCTCTCCACTGCTTGTCTTCTTCTTCCTCCACCTTCCCATAAATCTTTAATGACCTGCGGTTGACAGAGCCAATCTCTGCGATGCTGATGCCTGGTGGAGTTCGCTGGATGGCCGTCAAGGAGTTTGGGCTTAGGTTCACCCCTCCTGAATGGCTCCCTGGCTCGACGGCTGCTGCTTGCCCTACTGCAAGCCCTCCAACATCACATCCCGTAAGAAGACTGGGACACGCAAGTCTTGTTTTTTCCCAAATTTGGGGGTGTAGCGGCGGTAAGAATTATGGCACTGTGGCACAGTCCCCTTGAGCATATCTACTTCCTTCCGAGCCTGTAGAGGCACACCCTCCTCATTCCCGCTGCTGCCTACCTTTCTCTGGGATTGCAGCATTGGCGCTCGAACAGACTTCCCCTGACCTGCGGCATACGGTTTGGTGACACTGCTTCCCCCTGTGCATGCAGACCACCCGTTTGTGTATCGGCAATCTCCAGCCTTCCTCCCCCCCTCGATACTCCGGCTGCATCGCCCTTCCAGCTCCACTCCGTGGAATTCAGCTCTCTTGGTTTTGGACTTGGATTTATGTGTACCCCGCCATTTTGGGATTATCTTCTATCGTTACCCATGACCTGGATCCGTCATCTTAGTGACCTTTTTCCGTTCCTCTTTCCCGCTGGACTCCACCTGGGCGACGTTCGTCACTGGACTGCTCCACATTTTCATCTGACTGACAATTACCTCTAACACCCCACGCCCCTCAGGTCTGCTACATTCCTCTCACCTTTTACTGTCTCCTATTCCTGTTTTTTTTTAGGATGTCTAGTCCCTATACCAGTTTGTTTATCTTTCACTTTCCTGTCCTGATCTTTATTTGCTATTCTCCAGTAACTCGTGTTTTACGGTGTAACACTGTGTAACAAATGCTTATTTTTTTGTAACCTGCAACTCGCTGTTCCTCATTTAAAGCGCTCTGATAACTCCGGGTCTAGCCAGCGATATATAAAACTCTTCAAATAAATAAATAATATCAGATTCAGGAGGTGCTGCGCTCAGCGTGCAGATGTCACCGCCACCACCACGTCTGCGCGGTCTTACTCTTCACCCTTAGGATGGGGCTGGTAATCATGCGCATTGGGGCTTAAGCAATAAAACGTGTGCATGACTGGTGAGGCGAGGTCTAGGAGGCATCCCAGAGAGACGACTGAGACAGAGAGGCACCCTATAATTTATTTCTAGCCCCCTGTCTGCAACCCGCAGGTAAGTCTAGTGTCCATCTAGTCACTTTGCAATCAATCTTCATTGCACTGGACAGGTGTCGCGACCGGGGCAGGATTAAAAGCAAAAGGTAGGTCCCAGGTCGGCGGTTCTGCACAGTGGATTTGTGAGCAGGGCGGAGCTAGATGGTGGCTTGAGTTGCGCACCGTCGCGGGCCAGGGTGGTGGCTGGCTGCAGCCTGCAGGCAATAATTGATGTACCTCTTGTAAACCAAACAGGGAGCATTGAGGTGAAAGCTTAACGTGTGTCTTTACGGAAAAGTCAACACATCATATATATGCTTGTTCGTATACCGCACCCGATTGACAATGGTATTGAACCAATTGTGCATTGTTAGAGAACAGCTAGCCCCCTTACTATGCTTGTTGAGGCTTAACAGTCAGTCAAGGTGTGATGACTACGGAAACGCCCTCTACGCGGGAGCCCCGACCAAGCCCATCAAACTACTACAACACATCCAAAACGCCTCGGCACAACTGATCCTCCTCGACGTACCACGCCACAGCCACATCACCCCCACCTGAGAAACCTGCACTGGCTCCCCGTCAACTAGAGGATATACTTCAATCTCCTCACCCACGCACACAAGGCACTCCACAAGACTGGCCCAGCCTACCTCAACAGACGGCTCTCCGTCTACATTCCCAACCGCCAGCTAGGCTCCGCCGACCTCTCACTCGCCACCGTCCCGCGCATCTGAAGAACAACCACCGGTGGGAGATCCTTCTCCCACCTCGCCGCCAAGACATGGAACACCCTCCCACTGAGCCTACGACAGACCCAAGACCTGCTGACCTTCAGGAGGATACTCAAGACCCGGCTGTTCGATCAGTAGCGGCCCACCCAGCGCCATGGGACCATCGCGGGTATGTAGTGCGCTTTACAAATGACTGATTGATTGATTGATGGCCACTCGAAAAAGCCGGGGGGGAAAGGTGCGGGTTTGGGGGGGCGGGCCACTGCATTGGCTGCTGATCTTTGCTCTACTACCACTGTTCCTTTCTTTGAGATTCCGGCGCCTGGGCCTTTATGGCAGTCCTGCAGTGTTTACTCTGCTATATTTGTGATCACAACATTAGCTGAGTAGTGTTTAAGCAACACGCAAATTAAGTTGTCAGCGTGTTGATCTGCCAGCAGCACAGTGCAGAGCTCAATCCCCTCTCTTCCATTAGCTTCAGACCAGGGCAAAAAGAGGTGAATCTACAGGACCCTCTATGATCGGACTGGCCTGTGTGGCCATCTGCAGCAGCAGAAGGCAGGCCTGACTGGTCATTGTGGGAGCCATATTTTGGCTCTTTGTGGTTATGTTTTAGGGTATGGTTGGATGGTTTTTCCTGTTAAATTTCCTCATATTACCACAAACATTACCAGCAGCAAGCACACATGCATGCATTCTCCCACAGCTTGCAGAGCACCTGTACAGCATGTCTTTACAAGTTCAAAACTGCTTCAAATAGCAAATGTGGGCCACAGTTTTAGGTCTTTGATTCCTTAATGAGGACCACTTTTATTTTGGCTCTGTTTAGGCCTATCAGTATCCAAAATTTTCTTGGGGGGAGAACCCCCAAAACTCCCCCTAGTAGTTATTGCTCACTGTGCTTGCTCGCTACACACCATATGGGGGCTGGTCAAGCTTTTACTTTGTTCTCTCTGATTCACCACTCATGTCTATTTTTGGTTCTCTCTGTAAGAATGTCTATGGGTACATAAGGCTGGGTGGGTAACCTGGTGCTCTTTAAGGGGATGTACGTTGTTACAACACAGGTTGTAACAACGCATACCTTTACCACGCGGCCGCTACAACGCAAGTCGTTACCACCACTTGCGTTGGAGGGCGCGGATTTAGGATTTTTATAATTTTATATTCCAACACCAGTCCCCGTAACAGTAGGGAAGGTGTTGGAATATAAATTTATAAAATTCCGTATCCCACAGCGCCCTCCAGCGCAAGTCGTGGTAACGACTTGCGTTGTAACGGCCGCGTGGTAAAGGTACCGCGTGGTAAAAACTTTGCGGTAAAGGTTGTTTACCCTTTAAGGTCATCATCTACTATTTACTGTGCTTTGAAAGTTGATACAATTGAATATGTAATGAAAAATGTGCTGTTAAAGTCACCATTTAGGCCTGTCTTTTTCCAAAATTTCTGTGGAGGGAGAACCCCCCCCAAACCCCCAAGTAGTGGCTGGTCTCGCTCGCTGCACTCGCTCGCTACACGCCAGGCCAGGGCTGCTTTCAGTTCCCAGTCCAGCCCTGAATAGGACTCGAGTCAATGCGAGTTCTATTTCACTACAAATGCTTGTTTTTAAAGTAGTGCGCACCAATGCTTTACATCGTAAGCATGCACACAGTTGCTTGGTTGTGGGGGGGGATAAATCGTGAAACAGGACAGCAGCGCGCTTGCGTTATAGCTTAAAATATCCATAGACAGGTTAAAAGTACTATTTGTTGCATTGCTTGTTGTTTCTAATCCCTGAGGAGGTTTCCAAAGTCCACACACCTGTTTTAGCGTGGCAGCTGCCCTGAGAGGCAGACGGGGGCCCACGGGGCAGCTGTACGGGCATCATCACCGCTGTGGGTTCTTCTTTTCCATGACGCGGAGAAGTGAGGAGCGCGCAGCCTCTTTGCTGCCAGACACTCCGTCTGGTCATGATCGACATGAAGAGGTGGACATCGGGGGTGCAGTGGCCGGCGCATCCTGTGTTAGGAGTGAGCATAGGGCAACAGGGTTAAGGTGCGCAATGCCCGTATCCTGCGCCCACAGGCGTAGCTAGGAGGGTGCGGGGGGGGGCGGTCAGTCCCAGGCAGCACAATTTTGGAGGCGGCTGCATTTACAAGGTGTGCTTGCTCTTTACACGGGAGCCGCGCGGCACTGGCGGCGGCCTTTATAATTTATTTGGGGACACGCAAATTCTATAATAAAATAAATTATAAAGGCCGCCGCCAGTGCCGCTCAGCCCCCGTGTGAAGAGCAAGTGCACCTTGTAAATGCTGCCTGCAGTGCAGCATGCGCGTCTTACCCCGTTTGTGGTGGTTGTCAGTGGATCGGATCCAGTCCCAGGGCCGTCAATCTTGTAGCGCGCGAAAGCGCTACCAATGACGGCCCTGGGCATAATGTTTGGCCAGCCCTCGCGGGAGACACGCGCTGGACCACCACGCACGAGTTTGCCTCTTGTGAGCAGCCGCCTGCACACCTATCACTGGAGGCAGGCCGGACCCAGGCGGCAAACTCAAATTGCAGCGGCCGGGGCCTGCTGTTACTCATGGGCCCCAAACATCAGCCCCAGCAAATAACCTAACGTTCTGTAAATGTGTACGACAAGTGGGTAAGTAGTGTCTTGTTTGACTGTACAGTAGTAACCATATCTTTTCTTGTCGTTGAATTTGGTAAATGTGAAAAATTAGCATGGGGTGTTAAATTTCATGTGGAATGCACAACAGTAACCAAGTTCCTTCACTGTTTGGAGAGAGGAACTATTGTTTGATGGGCACAGGTGGGGTCAACATGGAGTGTTACTCAATGTGAATAGAATAGGGTGATGGCACAAATAGTTGATGGCGAAAAATACAGCTCCTCTACAGCAGTACGCATTAAAGATACCCCTGTGCTAAGATTGGCTATTCCTTTTACAGTGGGTCACTCTAAAATCCCGAAGCTTCTCATCGATCTTCATGGCTGGGGTCGGGCTTTATGGTCTCTGATGTTGCACTTTTCTCTGTAACATGTGCTTCCAGAAGCCTTTCTTACCAGCCTTCCCTTTGTGGCAAATAAGAAGCATTGTCGAGTCAACTACTCCTTTTTCTCCAATATACTGGCCCCTTCAATCACGGTGAGCAGAGTTTAGTTTCTGCATTGATCCTCTTGGGTTAATCTCAGCAAAGGGGTGTTCGTAGTCCATATTCCTTACCTGTAGCTGTACCTTCAAGGTTCAGCACTGATGTGTATCTACACTTTCCTACCCAAGTTAACTCTTTCTTGATTTTCTATGACTAACTGCGGGAGTAAGGAGCGTAAGTGTGTACTTTCTGTGAGCCAAAGGGCAACTTGAGAGGCATCATTTTGATGTCTTAAAGTCTAGACAAAAGTTGATTTAAAAACTGTAACTTGCATAGACATTTAGGGCTAGATGTAGGTCACCAAATACCGGTCGGCAACGGCCGATTTCGGCCGTCACCGACCGGTATTTGGAATTTCAGATGTAGGGGGCTTAAAAATTACTGATTCTGTAAATTTACAGAATCGGTATTTACTGATTCTGTAAATTTACAGAATTGGTCATTTGAAATGTAGGTGGCACTGAAAACAGTGCCACAGGGCCTTAAGAATTCGTTATTTACCATCCAATACTATTTGATGGTAAATAACGATTTCCTGTGTACATACCTGTGCCATGTGACACACATACATGCCCTGAGGGCATGTATGTGTGCCACATGGCACAAATGCCTGAATGAGGGGTGCAACAGGGTGTCAAAGTGACACCCTGTCCCCCTTGTCAAATCGGTAATTTTATTTAATCAGCGTTTACCGATTCGGTAATTGCCATTGGTTCCTATAGGCCTCAAGGCCCATAGGAATTAATGGCAATTACCAAATCGGAAAATACCGATTCGGTAATTACCGAATTCTACAGATTCGTTAAATTAATCGGTAAAAATACCTAAATAGCATTTACCGATTTGTAAATACCGAATCGGTAAAATTCGGTATTTACGAATCGGTAAATGCCATTTACCTACATCTGGCCCCTAGAGACTCATTCATATGTACGTAGAGTGGTATCTGTGGTTAGGGTCACAGGGGTGATATACTGCCCTTACAGATTCCATATTTTAACAGTGTGGTAATGCACCTGGTAAAATCAAATATTCCAGAAACCAGCTTGTGTGCCAGGGTAGAAATATGTGGAATTAGATCTAGCAAAACCACCATGTTACTCCCCATTCTAGGGCTGAAAAGTCGGATTGACTAAAGACAATTTAGGTATACTGACTGGAATTGGTATGTCAGGCACTGCCCCAACTTACAATGCCAGGCTAAGCTAAACGTCCATGTTGAAAGCAAATACTTGTGGCTTTGAATCGCCAAACATGTGCAGGTTATTTACTTAAACTTTCACAGGTTGTAAGTTTTAACTTTACAAGTTACCTACTAGGACTACAGGCATGTCATTATCGAGACCTGTTCTTTTTGGGTGATTTATACTTATATTATTTCAATAGTGTCTTCAACATGGCAACCTGCAATCTAGGCATAGACCAGTACAGAAACACTGAATGCAGCTGAAGTCCTGTACTTTAATAGTCTTAATTCCCACCAACTACATCGTTATCATCCTCGCGGCTTCTTTAAGCTCCTTACTTCACATTGTCTTTTGCTATGATAGTGTAATCGGACTTTAAACGAGGCCTTCAGATTCAAAAGCAGAACTGCTACACAGGATCTCACTCGAGCCATTGAACTGCGCAGTACATTAATCATGTTTTTCATTCTTAAATTTGAAGGCATCCAATGTACCGTAGTGCTGGTCTCAAAACCACTTCAGGTCTTCGCTGTCCTATTAAAGGTTCATTTGGTAACCAAAGTCTCTTTTCATTTTGAGTAACAGCCCAGTATTATCGTGCCTCTTTTAGCCTTTATTCAAAACCTGCAAAATCTTTCTTCCCCTTTTATCCCTCCGCTAGCCTTCTCACTCCAAGTAACAGACTAATATCCACCACTGAAATTACTTCATATTTCACCATATTAATTTACCACTAATCCTTTATAGGCTTCCTGAATAGCGTGCATCAACAAGCGCTAAATAAATTCAAACCTTTGTCCTCCCCTATCCTTCTGCTATCATTCCAAATCCAAATACCTGACTAACCTATCCACCACTTAAAATGTACTTGCATGTTTCACTATACTAATTCACACTAATCCTCTATGGGTCCCGGAGTAGCGTGCTACCTGCCGAAAAAGCGCTTTGACGCCTCGTCAGGGGTAGTAAGCAGTATATAAATGCAATTACAATACAATACAATACTTTTCCCAGTAGATATATCGACCACCATGGGTCAGAGTTTGCCGCTTAATCTCGGTGCTTAACAGAATCTGTTCTTCCACTCTCTGGTGAAGAAAGAATGAAGACCTGAACACCGGGCTCTCAGTACTGGTCCTTCCCACCCCAGACCGGGCGCGGCTTCCACCAGTCTGCGTGGTAGTTACCAGCGTGGGTGTTTTACTGCATTCGGCGACACGTGAGTTTGTGATTCATGATGAAAAATATACAAGGCAAATGTAAAAGTTTACTCAGAACAAATGCATCCACTGAATAAACACAAATTTAAAAGTCGAGACTTTACCGCACACAATCACAGGACTGCGGATGCAAGGGGCGGCAATCTGAGGGATAGCCCTGGGCGCCACAGTCTCTAGCTACGCCGTTGCCTGCGCCCCATGATGTCCACATGGCAATTTACCCCTGGGTGGCCTGGCGTGGCCGCGCATCAGGCGGGATATTGGAGCCGGCGTTAGCAAAGCCTGATCGGCGAGGAGTGATGTCCCCGCTGACTCTCTCTTGTTGCAGGGCCCGGGAAGGGGAGACCGGGTTGACCTGGTACTTGTTGGCCAGTTCAGAGTCGTGAGGCCCCCAGGACCCCCCCCCACTCCCAAACAACCCAACCCGCCCATTTGCCCGCTGGGTTACAGCTGACGTGGTGACTGGCGGGACAGCTTCCATAGGGGCAGCACGTGCAGCCGGCAATGACTTCTCCAGTCATAAGTTGTTTCACCCTGGGCTGGTTTTCTGGGATCCTTGCAGTCGGGCAGGGTAAAGTGCAGTTTCTAGAGCTGGGGTAACATTTAAGCGGCATGTCTCCGTAAAAGTGTGTCTCTGTGAGGGAGCACTTTTCGCTCCTGTACGCCCCAGCATTTTTTTTCTCCTCTACTGTGTCCTGCCCGTGACATCTGAGCAGCCCTCGGCATGAGCAGGAACGGCGGCATCAGGGTTGGGCATGGGTGGCGAGCGGGCAACCTGACATGCTCCTGCTGTACCAAGGGTGACCAACCGTCCGTAAATTTCACGGACAGTCCGTAATTTCGGCCGTCTGTCCGTTGTCCGTGAAGGATTCTTTAACGGACGCCGTTTGTCCGTAATTTTAACCGGGCACCGGTCGCCCCACCCTAAAGCCAGCACAGCTTGCCCCCACCTCCCTTCTTGACTCCGATACTGCATCAAAGCTCCTCAGATACTTAGCAGCATTGGAGAGGCACAGCGGGGTGGCACCCCTCACACCTCCAGCCCTTGATGAGCTGTTAAGAGGTGCTCGAAGGTGACTGAAATGAGGGGCTGCAGGTTCAGGAGCAGGGGCATCCATTCAGATGCAAACAGCCCTGAATGCGTCACCTCTCTGCAATTTAGAGAGGCCCCAAGCATCCTAGACTCCGCCAGATTACAAGGAGGCAGCACGTGGTTCTCTTCACAGAGATTAATTACTGTCACTAAATTGTACATAAACCTCGGTTCTTCAAACATGCAGTCTATAATGTAATAAAATAAAGAAAAGGCACAATCGCACCCACACTGATTAATAAAGTATGGAGGACAATCAGTTCAATCAGTTCTCTTAGAGTATCTCCTGTAAGTACTGTACCTCACAGTGGGGGATGGCATTTTGGACAGAGAGCCTGTCTTCCTTGTCTTGTGCAGGAGGGGGCGAGGAGCCCAAGATGATACTAGAATACTGCATGCCCACCCCTGTGCCGACCCTGGTGGATCCAGTTCCCCCTCCTGTGATGCTCCTGTCCCCCCTTCCCCTGCCTGTGATGGCTCCTCTCCCCCCCTGTGGTGGCTCCTGTCCTCCCCCCCCCTCCCCTGTGATGGCTCCTGTCCCCCCCTGTGGTGGATCATGTCTCTGCCCTGGGTGGCTTCTGGCTAGTCCTGGAACGGCTCCTGCAGCGAGGGTGAAGTTCCTGATGGGCCTCTTCTCAAAAGGGCTCAGCTCAAAATTAATATGGAAAGGTGGGCGAGTGAGTAAGTGAAGGGATGGGTGGATGTCTGGATGAATTAGTGAAAGGCTAAATGGATGAATGAAAGAGTGAATACATGGATAATGAGAGAGGATGGATGGATGAGGGGAAGGATGGATGGATGGAGGGGAAGGATGGATGGATGGAGGGGAAGGATGGGTGGATGGGTGGGTGAAAGGATGGATGGATGATGAGGGGAAGGATGGATGGATGGATGATGAGGGGGAGGATGGATGGACGGAAGATGAGGGGAAGGATGGATGGATGGATGGAGGGGTGGGTGAAAGGATGGATGGATGATGAGGGAAAGGATGGATGGATGGATGATGAGGGGGTGGATGGATGGATGGAGGGGAAGGATGGGTTGATGGGTGGGTGAAAGGATGGATGGATGATGAGGGGAAAGATGGATGGATGTGGAGTGGTGTGACTCACTGGTTAGAGGCGACAGACCCGGAAGCAGAGAACGGCCCGGGACCAGGGTTCAATTCCCGACAAGGCAGGGTCGTGGACCAGGGTCAGCGGACTCGACAATTCTCGCCTCGGCGCCTACTCTAACCAGGGATCACTCTCGGCAACTCTGGGCATTAAGCTTGCCTCATCTCTACAACGGCCCCCACAGACGCCGGGGATGCCTGGTTTCACCTTGGAGATACCCAGAAGGGACCATCTCACAGGGAAAGCCAGGACGGGTTCCCCAGCGGTCTCCAGCGCCGGGACGCTTACGGGCAGCCGTGCGCTTTACAAATCCAACACATTTACATGGATGATGAGGGGAGGGATGGATGGATGATGAAGGGGTGGGTGAAAGGATGGATGGATGATGAGGGGAAGGATGGATGGATGGTGAGGGGATGGATGGATGATGAGGGGTTGGGTGGATGGATGGATGATGAGGGGAAGGATGGATGGATGACGAGGGGATGGATGGATGATGAGGGGGTGGGTGAAAGGATGGATGATGAGGGGATGGATGGACGGTGAGGGGATGGATGGATGATGAGGGGGTGGGTGAAAGGATGGATGGATGGTTGATGAGGAAATGGATGGATGATGAGGGGAAGGATGGATGGATGATGAGGGGATGGATGATGAGGGGAAGGATGGAATGATGAGGGGATGGATGGATGATGGCTGGGTGAAAGGATGGATTGGGGTGGGTGGGTGAAAGGATGGCTGGGTGGATGAGGGATGGGTGAAAGGATTGATTGATGGATGATGAGTGGGTGGGTGGATGGATGAGTGGGTGGGTGAATGGTGGGTGGGTGAAAGGATGGATGGATGAGTGGGTGGATGGTGGGTGAAAGGATGAGTGGGTGGGTGGATGGTGGGTGGATGGTTGGGTGGATGATGGGTGGGCAGGTGGGTGGATGAGTCAAATGATGCATGGATTGATGGATTGATAAGTGCAAGGGTGAATGAATAGACGTATGAGTGAAAGGGTGGATGTAAGGATGGATGAGTGAGTGAAAGGGAGGGTAGATGGACAAAAGGATGGATAGATGTGTGAAGGAGTGAAATTATAGATGGATGAGTGATAGGATCAATGAATGGATTCATGAGTGGATGAGTAGATGGATGGGTGGATGGATGGAAGGAAGGTTGGCTAAGTGAAAAGGTCGATGGAGAGAGAATGGGAGGATGGATGGATCACTAAAAGAGTGGATGGGTGGAAGGATTAGTAAGTGAAAGGATGGCTGGATTGGTGAAAGGGTAAATGGCTGGATGGATGGAATGAAGAGTGGATGGATAAGTGTACAGATGGATAGGGTGAAAGGGTGGGTGGATAATGGATGGATGAGTGGATGGATGAAGGGATGGATGAGTGAAATGATAGATGGAAGGATACATGATGGATAGGTTTGCAAATGGTTGAATATGTTTGGAAATGGCTGGGCTTACTTATATACTATTGCGCAACCTCTGATGTGTCGGTAAAACTTACCTATTGTCATGAAGTTTTGTCCTGAATTTTGACCTCCTGTCCTGAATTTGTGTCCTGAATTTTGACCCTTTGTCCTGAATTTTTACACTCAACATCCTGAATTTGCACCAATGCCAGTTGGTCACCCTAGCTGTACCCCACTCCTGTCGCAGCCCACGCAATTCAGCCTTCCTACAGCTCCCATCTCTTGGTGGGTGGGGGAGGGGGGGTAGTCTGGCAGCCACAAGCAGAGAAAGGGTGAGAGCGCAGGGTTGTAGGGAAAGGCAAACTATGGGTACAGGGAAACTTCTGCATGTCCCATGTCCTGATAACAGACATCTGCATACCCTCCACTGCCTTCGCAAACTGGAAAGCCACTGCGTGAACGTAGTCTTCCTCCCCATTAAAGATGTTCGTGCTCAATAAATTTACATGGGCACCTCAACTTTATTCCTGGGTCCCGGCCAGACGAGCCGCATCGCCGAGAATGTACATTTTGAGTGCTGTGTATCAATGTGTATTCTGGCCTGACCAGGGGCGGCTGGTGGATTTTGAAAGTGGTGAGGCGAAAAACAATACTGTAGTGTAAGAAGCGAGCGAGCGATGCGAGTGAGCCCGAACTGCAAAAGGAGGGTGCGGGGTGGATTCCCCCCGCAAGAAATTTTTTTAAAAAATGGATTCAAATAGTGGGTTTTATACCACATATTTACTGCAAATTGTTGCAAACAGGGGGTACAAATATAGCATTTTAAAGCACAAGTGAGAAGAAAACATTAGAAACATATCAAAAATGTGCCCAATCCTATAGCTGGCCAACTTGCAAAATGACCCCCAAGCCAAGCACACAACCAATGGAAACAGGCCCTCTAAGTGTTTTCTACCTGTAACACATCTCTGCCTCTTTACTGTATTGGATGATGAAGTCATCAAGGCTCACACCATTGGTAACATTGCAAGTACTTTAAAAATTAGATTGCCAAAGAGATCCATCCCAGGACTGCAGTTCATCCTTGATTTTTTTAAGATTAGCCGGACAAACTGAAATTTTATTCCAGCAAACTGTGTTTAGTTTGTAAAATATAACATTTATATACCATAAATGAACACAGACAGAAGGTCCACATAACATAAATTGAGGTGCAAAACATACAAACCTGACAACAAGATTTTGGGTGGATAGCAGAGATATAGTGAAAGTAACAGATATGTTTTATAAAATGACAATGGAGAAAAAGGAGTTAACAAAAGAAGTTTAATTTTTAAATTAAAACATAAATAATAAAACATATATAAATGTAGAGCATAACAATAAATAAAATAAAAATCAGTGAACCAAGTAGTTTTCATTTAGCGCCTCATTTATGAGGTTTTGCTGTAGGGCAGCACAGCAGGCATTCCTGTTGCTCTGCCCTATGGCACAAAAAGGGCATGAATGCACAGTATCTATCAGATACAGTGCATTCCTGTCTTTTTCCCCTGCACCGGCACACAATGAGCTGCTGTGCCCCAATGCAGGCACCCTTGCACCATGGTGCAAGGGTGCCTGCATTGCGGGCAATCACAAGAGGCTTTTTCCTCTTTCTCTTTGTGCTGCAGAACGAAACACACATAGAAAAAGGAAAAACGAGGGGAAATAAAGATATTCCTCCACGCTGTGCTTGCGGCTCCCTTACGCCTCCCCTGTGGAGGTCTTTGTTTTTGGCACTGCCTCAGATTACAGATTTCTGAAAAATCTGGGGTAATGTCAAAAAGCCATGAATGTTGCTGGGAACACCCCCAGCAACACTAAGTGCATGCAAAAAACGGTTTTAAATGGACCATATATACGAGGCAGCCTTAATCCAAATAAAGTGGCTTAGTGCTGCCTCGTACATATGGAGTAGGCTCCTGCACTATGGAACGTCACAAAAAGTGACATTCTGGCAGCACAAGGGGCCTCATAAATGAAGCCCTTAATGTACAGAAGAAAATGTAAACTTTAATTTGGCATTAACAAATAAATAAAAAAACACCCAGTAGATAACACGGTAAGAAAATATTGTTAAATAAACACAAATATGTTAAAGGGACAAAGCTTGGTTTCCACTCTTTATATTTGAACAATAATATTAAACGAGGAACTGTAATTTAAAAAATGTAAACTTTTAAGCAGCATTGGCAAATAAAGACCACACACACAGATAAATAACTATGCAAAGTGCAAACTCAAAAGACGGAAAAATGAAAAGTACTCAAATCTTTTTGATGAATACAAAAAGCTTATAGCAGCAACAGGTTGTGATTTGTAAAGCACTAGGAAAATGCTGAAAATGTGTCATTGTCATTTAGCTGTATAAGTCAAACCCCCCAAAAAAGGTTATTGGGTGTCAACCATATTCACTTTTTGTACAGAAATTTTGCACGTCGATCTTTAAGAGTAACAAACTTCTCAATAGTACGCTTATTAAAATCTGGAATGTCCTGATAAGTTCCTTTTCCATAGACAACATGGCCAATGCATTCAGACGAGTCTCTATCATAGTGTTCTTTAAGAATGTTTTAATTCTCTTTAGAGTTGAAAAACACCGCTCGGACTCTGCTGTGGTCATGGGTGTGGTGATCAGAATCTTCAACAGATTCATAGTCTCTGAAAATGGTTCTTGTAGATTGTTTTCAACAAATAAACCAAATAAAGGAATGGCACCAGTAGCTCTTCGAAATTCATGCCTTCCATATATGATCGATAGTTCAGAGTTCAATTTATCTTTGTTTAGCATGGGATATGCCTTTATAGTTTCATTGAGTATTTGATTTGGAAATGATCTTTCATGTCTGTCAAAGTGGTCACTTTGGAGTAAAGTAGCACTTACAAGATGTTTGGTAAATTCAAAGCGTTCTTTGGCGTGGACAATGATAGTATCACAAACTTCTTTGGCAACTTGGACCAAGACCTTTAAATCAGTTCTGTGGCTTGAAAACTTAGATTCTACTGGCAGTCTAGTCAACAGATGCCCTTACACGGGTGATTTGGGTGACAAAATCGGTTGTTTTGTTTTGTACATATAAGGCATCTCTGTCCCGCTTTTGTAGCTGGTTATACAAAATGTCCACCTGGTGCATTATGTCATAAAATAAAAAAAGGAAGAAAAGAAACTCCCTGTCTTCCAATGCTCTGATGAATCCATGGGCCTCACGTACAGCAACTGATTCAAAATGACCACTACTTTCAATGGCCCGAAAGCATTTTTTCAAGTCTTCTCTGTAATCATATATCATAGTGACAGTGCGTATGTGGAAATTCCAGCGAGTTGTAGCCACTTTTGGGAGTCTTCTAGAAACTATGTCCTGGAGAACTTCAGTTCTTTTTGGAGATCGTGAGAATTAAGCAGGAAGGCCACCTGTGGTATATAAATAAATAATACCGGATCTAGGTTTTACTGGACATAGTAATAACAGATAGCTCAATAAATAAGAGTCAAGATTCGAGGTAGTAGGAGTTTGCAGGTTTAATACAGCATAAAGGACAGGAACAGGACAACCTGCACAGGAATGGGATGGCAGCGCTGCCGGGGGCAGGATCAGGATCGGCGTAAGGGAATGGGTAACATTTAATAACAGTGCACAAGCATATATACTAAAACAGTTGCATTACAATGAATACAGTAGGCGGAGCAGTGGGTGTGGTCAATAGCAGTCGCGAAAGATAAGGGTGAAAGTAGGTGTAACAAGAGGCGTGTACATAGACATGTGATGTAAACGTAACAGAATATGTCATAAATGGGGCGGAAACATGGAGGGGGCTACCTAAGGAGCCGGGACCTCTAACCTAATGGTGCGCGCAAACTGACAATGACGTGTTACTAGGAGAAGCTGGGGGCTATGAACTCTGTGCTAGGAGTAGAGACTGAAGTCTGGAGAGTCAGGGCGACATGTACCTAAACCCTATCTAGTATCTGATGTTTAGAGGACATGTTGATATAAACTAAGAGTCAGGAGGGGAGAGGCTAACAGACTCTAAGACTGGTGCATGCATTATTCTACATGTAGTGCGTGATGAAGAATATTAAATGACCATTAATACAGTATTTCTCTTACATGGAGACGTAAAGGCTAGACAATGACGGAAACTATTGATGCGATTCAGTAGCTTAGGAATGCAGAGAAGGAGGGCTGGACTGATAACTAGAATCATAACATACTCTTGGCAGACTAACAGGCAGAGCCAGGCTGAGCCGGGCACTGTGAGGCAGGAAGTAAGTGAAGGGTCGAGGATACAGGTGGGGGCTGTATCGCTCCTCAGCGAGGGTTCAGGAGACAGGAGCTGAATCTGGTGTCCAGGCCCTTTTGAGGCCTAGAAACGGGGACTTTTCAATGAAATAACGTGCACACTGAGAAACGTGGCAACGTAACTTTACATAGGCCTAATACTCGTAGCTTTCACGAGAACTGGAAACTGGCATACTAGAGATGGACACAACTGTAATTGCGTCTTTAATCGAACATGCATAATAAATATGCATATTAATCATGCACACATAACATAAGATGGAGGACACGTAGGGACACAGAACATGGCAAAATTTACTTTTCCACATTCCCTCCTTGTCACTACGTTTCCATCAGGAAACATCAATATTCATGATACCATCTATCATTTCATACAGTATCATTTGCTCGTCTCGAATTTTCTTGGAACGGGATTTAGAACGGGACTTAGGACTAGGAATACAAGAGGTAGCACAAATGCCACAAATCGCAGGGCCACATTGTATACATAGGCAGCAACTGAATATGATCGCTACTGCAATACCCAGAAATGACAATACCTTCCATCCCCAGGCGGAAATTATATTCCAGAACCAACCGGACCATGTCCAGGTGCCTGGATCTTGGTGTAACATATGGGCAATTTTATGGAGTCTGGTTATAGCTGAATAAACAGACGGCGCGTTATTAGGAATGAAAATGCAGCAACTAGATCCGATGACTCTACAGGCCCCGCCCCTATCGGCCAGTATGACGTCAAGGACGAGACGATTCTGGAGCACGACAATTCTCATAAAGGATTGCTCCTCGGTTAAGTTACCTAGAGCAGAAGTAGTCTCAATCACTACTGCTTCGAGGGTTCTGGTTAATCTACGTATCAGTTTACTATTCACAACAGTACCTAAATAGGGGAAGACACCTTTATTGATATCTATGTATTGTTCTAGAGCAGTTTCAGTATAATCGACAATCGGGAGGTCTCTCTTGTGTCTAGTATGTACTAGGTGGGAATTCCTATGATAGTCAGGTGGGGCTAGAAAAACTGGTGGCAGTAGGAAGGCAATGTAACAGGTTCCCTCCCAATCGAGGGGCAGACGAACATATGCGGTCTGGCCACAAACAAAATAAGAATGACGTGAAGCTTTGAAAATAGATTTCCCACTGTCACTATACTTGACGATAGTAGTACAATCACTATGGCCTACATGTACGGAACCATTCTTTCGGACACATAATTCACCTTTAACTGGTAGTACTGACATAGCAGGTAAGTCTGGAGTAGTATCAGACTGAACATTCAGGACCATGAAATTCGAAGAATAATTACCTAAATTATAAACTTCATTTTCTAGATCTAACCCTGTTCTGTGGGGAAGACCTTGCTTGTCTGGAAAACATGTACTGTTAAGAAAAGACATATCTGTTGAGGATGACGTTAACGTGGACCATGCTCCACACGAACCATTATGTGAAAATGGATAAGGAAAGAGTGGCAGAACTCCCTTCGGTGTCTGGAAAGGGGGGAGTCGACCACACACCCAACAATTAGTGGCATTGCTGGTCTGGTGTGAATAATGTAACATGCGGATAAAGGAATTATTACGCATAGCGAGACGATATGAGAGTTCATGAGAAGGCAGATCACTAAACGTGTGCTCTACTGTAGCAATAGAAGACTTATTTACATGAAAAACTGGAAAATACAAATAAAAAGCATAACCTGTGCAGGTAATCATGAGGCTGAAAAACAATATGAAACTTAGAAAAACGATACATCGGATTGAGTTTTGACTAACTCTCTCACTATGGGGGTCTATTTTATACATGTCAGAAACCGGTCTAACCGTTTCACCTAGGGGAGGACTTAGACAATCAAACTGGCTGACTTATTTTACTAGACCTTAATTTTTGCTTATACTCCTGTTGCGGAGTTTTCTCTAACAGGGAGGGTTCAATATCATTGTTTTTTGCGGGACAGTCCTTAAGAATAGTACTTTGACAGTCTTTCAAATCCTGGGAAATGTTCTTTAAAACAGGCTTCAGTCCGTAAAATCTTTTCACATGAGACAGGTGGACCCAGCCCTTCCTGCCTTCCAGCTTGACGGCAGTACGGGTGGCCAGGAGGACCTGTCGGGGTTCCTTCCAGCGAGGCTCCAGCGGACTTGAACGATCAAAGTTCCGGACAAGAACCATGCATCCGGGAACGATGTCATGCGGTGCCACCTCGGTATTGTCTGGAAATGCGGCAGCAACCTGTGAACGACAAGAGTTGAGGGCAGACATCAAGGAAGCTAGGTAATCTGTCAGCATATTACTTGAAACATCGGTAATACTTCGAGGTCTAGGTGTACCCCACATGTTAGGGGGGCGGCCGAATACGACTTCATACGGGGACAGACCTGATCTGGAGTGTGCGACCATGCGCATATAAAATAAAGCGACTGGCAGAGCTACTAGCCAGTCTACACCTTTCTCTTTACAAATCTTGGCAATACGGATTTTCAGGGTCTGATTATGTCTCTCTACTAGACCAGCTGCTTCAGGATGGCGTACACAATGGAACTTCCACTGGTACCCTAATAAAAGGGAAACATGTTTCATAAGCTCAGATGAGAATGGCTGGCCGTTATCAGAATATACGACTCTAGGGAGTCCGTAGCGGGGGAAGAATTCACGAACCAGTTGCTTGGCAGTGGTCGCGGCTGTGTAATCTGGGACTGGATATGCCTCTGTCCACCTGGACAAAGCGCATACAACTACAAGGACATACTTGAAACCTCGACATCGCTCCATCTGAATATAATCCATTTGGAGGACTTCAAAAGGGTGGTCAGGGGGCTGGAATCCACCTTGTTCCACCGGGACACTTTTACCTGGATTAAACTGACAACATATCATACAGGTACGGACTTTCTGTTTGGCTGCAGCTCGTAAATGCTTGTTGAACCAAATGTTCTGGATACTGTCTAACATAGCTTTTTCTCCTAAATGTGCTGGACTATGTGCGGTATTGATAATGACTTGAACCATAGTGTCGGGGAGAAACCATGTGGCTCTTCCCTTCGTTACCCATCCCTGATCTGTCTGGACCCCTCCTTGTTCGGACCATTTCTTAATTTCATCGGGAGTAGCATGTAACTGGATATCTATGACATCTTGAGTAGGGTCCTTAACTGTCATACAGGTAGTCGGATCTGGAGTAGGTGTCTGTGTCGGATTAACTGGAATGTCTGGAGTCTGTGCTGTGAGCTTGGCTGTGCGATCTGCTAGATCATTACCTTGAGAAATAATGTCAGTAACTTTCGTATGTGCTTTGCACTTCATGATAGCAATAGATGTCGGTAAGTGTATGGCATCTAACAGAGCCTGAATAAGGAGACCATGCTGAATCTTGGTTCCATGAGAAGTCATGAAACCTCTCTCCTGCCAGAGCACTCCGAAGTCGTGTACAACTCCGAATGCGTAACGTGAATCTGTGTAAACATTAACTTTCAGGTTCTTAGCGTGTATGCAGGCTTGTGTCAGAGCAACTAGCTCTGCTGCTTGAGCAGACAGGGTGTCAATACGGTGTGTTTCTATAACTTCAGTGTCAGTAGTCACTGCATACGCGGCTACTAGTTCTCCTGTACTTGTTCTCATACATGAACCATCCACATAAAGTGTCAGGTCGGGATCTGGTAATGGAATATCTGTCAGATCTTGTCTTGGCTTTGTCATAATGTTAACTACTTCCACACAGTCGTGTGTGGCAGGATTCGAATTAACTGATGGTAACAGTGTAGCAGGATTTAGAACGTTGCAGCGTCTGATTTCTATGTGTGGCTGGAATAGTGTCAATTCATAACCTGTTAAACGTGCAATTGTCAAGTGTTGAGTCTGTGTACGGTTTAAAAGAACTTCCACGGAGTGTGGAACTTGTACTGTCAAGGAATGTCCTAATACTATGGAATCACTTTGTCTGATAGCTAGAGCTGTGGCTGCAACTGACTTGAGGCACACAGGCAGAGCCTGGGCTACAGGATCTAGTGTGCTCGAAAAATAAGCACAGGGCTTGTATTGTCCTGCTTGATCTTGTGTGAGAACAGATAATGCTGTACCTTCGCGTTCTGTGACGAAAAGTGTAAAAGGCTTACTGTAGTTCGGTGTAGCTAGAACAGGAGCTTGGCATAAAGCTTTCTTTAACTCATTGAAACTAAGTGTATGTTCAGATGACCAAGGGAGGACAGTCGATACGGCTGCCTCCTGTGTCGTTAACTGTATCAGTGGTTTAGCTAGAAATGCATACTGAGGAATCCATTGTCTACAGTAAGAAGTAAGGCCGATAAAAGCACGTACCTCCTTCTGGGTCTTGGGCTGAGGAAGACTCGCTATTAACTGGATACGGTCTGGTGTCAACTGCCTACCCCACTTGGACAGTAAGTGGCCTAAGTAGATCACTTGCTGGACACAGAATTGAAGCTTCGAAGGGGACACCTTGTGCCCCATCTCGGCAAGGAAATATAGGACTGTAAGTGATGCTCGCTTGCAAGCACGTTCAGAACGGGCTGTGATCAGTAGATCATCGACATACTGGAGCAGGGCAGTGTCTGTTGGCATGTGAATATTGTCTAGTTGTCTCTTAAGTGCTTGACTGTAAATACTAGGACTTTTTCTGTGAAACCTTGAGGAGCTCGTGTGAATTTATAGCTCCTTCCATTTAAACAAAATCCGAAAAGAAACTGGCTGTCTGGATGAATGGGGACACTGAAAAACGCGTTCTTGAGGTCTATGACTGTAAAAAATGAGGCTTCGGAATCAATGGCTGTCAATAGGGAAGAGATATCTGGGACAACTGGGTACTGGGGAATAATACATTTATTAAGTTCTCGTAGGTCAATCACTAATCGATATACTGGGGGTGCATTTGGATCAGTACGTTTCATGACTGGAATGATCGGAGAATTACATACATTGGAGTCAGTTTCTACAACTACTCCTTGAGCGATGAGCTCGTCAATAATTTTGGATAAGGCTGCTACAGCCTCAGGTGGCAATCTGTACTGTCTGATTCGTGGCAGGACTACACCTGGCTTGAGAGTCACACGATGGGGTGTGATTTGCATATAACCTACATCAGTTGGACCTTGCGCCCATAGATGCTGCGGAACATTAGACAATCTCGGATCAAAATCTCGTAATACATAGTGACCCTTGAAGTCACGTAGGAACAGGCGTATTCCCTCTGGGGAGCAGCAAATAACTGCACCTAATTCTTTCAGTGTTTTAATACCTAACAGATTTTCTGGACATGACTTAGTAAGTAATAGACCAGTAGTGCGGGACAATGGACCTACTTCTAGAGTAACTGGCTTAGATATCTCGTTTACAATAGGCTTTCCTGAAAATCCAAGGGAAACATTTCTAGAGCCTGAGAGCGGAGCCCCTGGAACTTCGGCGTGACTGATGGTCGTCCTACTTGCCCCTGTATCAATCAGAAACTTTCTGTCTTTCCCTAGTACCTGACTATGAACATAGGGACCTTCTTGATCTACAGGAATCTCGATGAGAGGCAAGCCTACCTCCCTCTCTAGGCTGTTTCATGAATATGGCTGATACTCTGGATACTCGGACTGGGCATACTGGTACATCTGCTGTGTAACATGCTGTGTTGCAGCAATAGGCTGCGGTGCTGGAACTGTCTGTTGTGCATTCTGTGGCTGAGAAGTCTGTGAAACTTGTTCTTGTCTAGGCGGACGTGGTCTTTCTTTAGTCTTACCAGTAGCTATATTGTGTTTCAGAACTGCACACTCGTTTATAAAATGACCTGGCTGTTTACAATAATTGCATGTCCCTTTAACGGGAGCTGCAGGATGACTGGCTTGATTCGTACCCCTCTTCTGACTGTCTTGAGGAACAGATTGTGCAACTAGTACTTTCATTTTCGTGTCTTTCATACGTTTTCTTTCATGATCTTGCTCTTCTCTGATTCTATTCTGGTGATACTGGAGCATCTGTAACATCTGGGACGGGGTATTAGCTTGCCAGGTACTTTCGACTTTCAAAACTCGATTCTTAACTTGTGGACTAGAATTCTCAACTAATTTAGTAACAAAAAGATGAGGGTATGACTCGCTACTTGTCTTGAGGCCACTGTTTATAATAAAACATTTTTCAAATCTAGAATAAAAATCACTAGTGTCTTCATCTTGTTTCTGTTTACAGGCTGAGATTGCATCCCAGTCTTCCTTTTTAGTGGCTAATAATCTTGGCAAAACTTGTATTAACAGTTCTGGTAATTCTTTACATTTATCTCCAAGACCGGTACCTGGTACTCGTATCTTATCTTCAGCTTCTAGAACTGCCCAATTGATCTTTTTCTCTCCCACCTCCCGATCTTTTTCCTTGAGTTTCTCGTATACCCCTGGGGGGAACAGGACCTTTAGCATCTTAATAATATCTGGATACGTGTATTCTCCCATACGGAGCATGTCCTTTAATTCTCGGTGGAACCCTGCTGGATCTTTGTCATGACAGGGAATTAATTTCTTCATTTCTAAGAGTTCCATCTTTGTAATCGGGGTATAAACAAACACTCGTTGCATTTCACCATCTGTTGTCCTGACTGGGTGTACTTCTCGTAACGGATTCTGTCTATCTATGTAAAACGGTTTACTTTCTGGGGGTGAGACATGAACAAAATGCGGGTTCAGGAACGTTCTATATTTGTGGCGCTGTTCTAGAATGACACTAATTAAATCGGTACCTAAACCTTTCCATCTATACTGGAGTAACTCGTTCAGGACATCGTGTAACGGACCTGGATCTGAATGTTGACCCTCATACAGAGTAATGATGTGCTGGATCATATACATACCCACCAGTCGTTGCTCGGCTGGGGGCAATTTCAGAAACATTTGTGCCACTATTTCGTCTGGAAAAGTGGTAGAATCAGTAATCCATCGGACTGCTGATCGGGCTAATTCTTGTTCATGCATAGTACTTAACTCACTATAACCGATTCGTGACTTCAAAATGTGATCGGTAGCTTGAAATACTTGTTCTAGAGAACCTTGTTCTGGTGCTGGATGATGAACAACTGTCTTGTGTTCTAGGCATAAATGGCGATCTGGAAATCTAGATTTTCCTACATACGCTATTCTGGCGGGATTCTCGTCCTCTACCTCTTCAGTAGAAGAGTCATTCTCTTTCTCGCTTACTTGTGCTGCTTTACGTTGTTCATGTAACTTTATTATTTCTTTACGAATTCTCTTGTACATACTCTCTATACTACTGATAGTCTTGTGCTTACCCTCGGCTATATTATCACTCCACCTTGTCAGGATTCTCATTTCGGCCGGATCTTTAGTCGGGTAGTCTTGTTCTCTTATTAAACAATTAATCAGAAACTTTAATATCATGAGCTGGATCTCAGCTTTCCTTTGAGACATGGCTTCACCAATACTTTCTGGATCATCCCCTGTACGGATGAAACGATATATTCTGTCTAGATCTTCTTTCATATCTGGTAGGGTGTCTAAATACCCGGTCACCCGTCTTACACGGATGGAATATATTACTGTACTATCATCACCTGCAACCGGATCATAGCGGCATTCAGTAAGAGCTCGTCGGATATCTGCAACGGACTTAAATTTGGGCGTACGTTGTAACGCACATTCATGTAACTCGGCCAACGTTCTACGTTGGTGTGGTGGCGGGGTACCAGGAGGACCTCCTCCTGCGGCCCCTAAACTGGAATCGTCGACTGATACTCTTCGTGCTGGCAGAGTGGGAAATTGTAATGTGGGCTGAACCGGGGGTACCGTGGCAGGTACTCCGGTGTCTGGAGGAGCAGGATTTACATTATTTACAGGGACTGGCGGAACAGGATTTGCATATTCTGGAACCGTGTCGTCCAAGTAGGACGAAATAAAAATATCAGCTGCGGTCGGTTTGTGACGTAGCTTGGTCGGAACTAATGGTGGCGGAAAATTACTGGATGCCTCCGGGGTCGCTTTTGGCAAGCCCTCGGCAAGAAGAGGATACATACCCTTAATGAGGGCATGCCTCTGTCTATCTGACTGTTCAGTTTTGACTCGTTCACCTATCTCGATTAGTTCCCTTTCTTGGGCTCGTTCTAAGGATTCTCTACTTAATTCTGACCTTCTGATTTCTTTTTCGGTTCTTTTATGAGATTCTTTGCGCCATAACTCGATGGCATCTTTCTGTGACTGTCTGGCTTTCTTTTTCCATAATGCTTCTTCTACTCGCATGATGCACTCGGCATCCCATGTGCCTGATACAGGCCATCTATACTTTTCTTCTAACTGTTTGGTATACTCTACCCATAAATCTAGATATAATATGGCACTTATGCCATGCTTCTGATACATAAAATGACTTGGACTGTCCCTAGGCGGGACAGGAACTGCTTCTTCTAACAGACCTTTTCTAGTTTTTAACTGACGTAGTCTGGAAAATAACGGCATGACTGAACTGTTAATCTAGACACAATACAATACACAATGAACACGATAATTACTCCACATTCATACCACGACATTAAAATACATGAAGAACATTTAAAATATCAGTTCGAACAGAATACTACCTGGAATACTGAAAACAGAATACATGAATTTTTCGAGAAACAGAACTGACTAGAACAGACACTAGATGTACTGCTAAAACAGTACGAAACTCACCGGTCTCATAAAGAGACACGTTAGGACCCGCATCCACCAAAGTGGACACTTCGTTTTGGGTCTGTGTACCACCAACCCACGGACCAGAGTCAATTTAGATTGACCCTGTCTAGATACTACCCCAGCAATGGTACTCACCGGGCAGCAAGAACGGAAGGCCTCGGACTGGACTGGACTGCTTCGACGCCGGACGGACGAACTTCGGACTTCTGTTACGGGTGGGCCTCCGGATACCTCGGACCTTGGACTCTCGGCTTGGGCTCTGGTCGGGACTCGCCGCGTTCCTCCACCGCCTCGTCTGGATGCTGGACCGCCACCTCCGTCTCCTCCGTGGGCCTGAGGGATACTTGAAGCAGAAATATCTGCACGTGCACGGTATGGTTCCGTCACGGCTGCAGAGGGTCAGGGGGCCGGCGTGGCTTCACCGGCGCGTGGGGAAAGGGCAAGTCCCTATTCGGGCGCCATTATGTGGTATATAAATAAATAATACCGGATCTAGGTTTTACTGGACATAGTAATAACAGATAGCTCAATAAATAAGAGTCAAGATTCGAGGTAGTAGGAGTTTGCAGGTTTAATACAGCATAAAGGACAGGAACAGGACAACCTGCACAGGAATGGGATGGCAGCGCTGCCGGGGGCAGGATCAGGATCGGCGTAAGGGAATGGGTAACATTTAATAACAGTGCACAAGCATATATACTAAAACAGTTGCATTACAATGAATACAGTAGGCGGAGCAGTGGGTGTGGTCAATAGCAGTCGCGAAAGATAAGGGTGAAAGTAGGTGTAACAAGAGGCGTGTACATAGACATGTGATGTAAACGTAACAGAATATGTCATAAATGGGGCGGAAACATGGAGGGGGCTACCTAAGGAGCCGGGACCTCTAACCTAATGGTGCGCGCAAACTGACAATGACGTGTTTCTAGGAGAAGCTGGGGGCTATGAACTCTGTGCTAGGAGTAGAGACTGAAGTCTGGAGAGTCAGGGCGACATGTACCTAAACCCTATCTAGTATCTGATGTTTAGAGGACATGTTGATATAAACTAAGAGTCAGGAGGGGAGAGGCTAACAGACTCTAAGACTGGTGCATGCATTATTCTACATGTAGTGCGTGATGAAGAATATTAAATGACCATTAATACAGTATTTCTCTTACATGGAGACGTAAAGGCTAGACAATGACGGAAACTATTGATGCGATTCAGTAGCTTAGGAATGCAGAGAAGGAGGGCTGGACTGATAACTAGAATCATAACATACTCTTGGCAGACTAACAGGCAGAGCCAGGCTGAGCCGGGCACTGTGAGGCAGGAAGTAAGTGAAGGGTCGAGGATACAGGTGGGGGCTGTATCGCTCCTCAGCGAGGGTTCAGGAGACAGGAGCTGAATCTGGTGTCCAGGCCCTTTTGAGGCCTAGAAACGGGGACTTTTCAATGAAATAACGTGCACACTGAGAAACGTGGCAACGTAACTTTACATAGGCCTAATACTCGTAGCTTTCACGAGAACTGGAAACTGGCATACTAGAGATGGACACAACTGTAATTGCGTCTTTAATCGAACATGCATAATAAATATGCATATTAATCATGCACACATAACATAAGATGGAGGACACGTAGGGACACAGAACATGGCAAAATTTACTTTTCCACACACCCACAATAGCAAAAAAATGTTTTACTTTTGAGATCCTTGATACTGCTTGCTCCATAATCAAGTTAAGTTGATGAGCATAGCAATGCACATAATGTGCATTGGGGTAAATATCTCTAACTTTTTTCTGGACTCCTCCAGAGCTGCCACTCATCACACTAGCTCCATCGTAGCTTTGAGCAATTACTTTTTTTTTGTTACTGGTCTCTGGGAAAACATTATTAAGTTCCTGAAGCAAAGTTGTGGCAATTGTATGAGCAGATGAATCTTTTAGTTGATTAAAACAATAAAATCTCTCAACAACTTTATTGCTGCCATCAATATAGCGGAAAACCAGTACGGATTGAGTCTGTGTGGATACATCAGTCGTATCATCCGCCCGGATAGCCACAAATTCAGAGCTTCGCAACTGCTGTATTATGACTTCTCTTGTTACTTCCAACATGCAGTCCAGGAGTTCATTATGGATGGTTTTGGAAGTGCCTTTAAAAACTGTTGCGGATTTTAAATGAGTGTCCATTGCACTGTCTAAGCTAGCAACAAAATCAACTAGGCCTCTAAAGATTCCTTTATTTGAAGAGCCTTCCTGCTCATCGTGACCACGTAATGCCAATTCAAAAGCGCCACAAAAAAGCACACAGTCAATCAATTTAGATAAAATGTACCTGTTTTTATCAACTTCTAGGTTATGGTTTCTTATTGCAATGCGATAACTGTCATCCAGCTGTGAAGCAATATTCATTCTTCCAAACATGGCAAGCTTTATTGAGCTATCTAGATGCGATTTACATGCCTCGTGCTTCTTTATTTTTTCAGAGAGATGCTTTAAATCCGTAACTTCTGTTTTTGTCCATGGTACTTCACCACCAAACAGTAAGCAGGGAAAGCAGAACAGAGAATTTTTTGTAGTGCGAGCAGTAAGCCAGATTTTCCTTGTATACCATGTAGAAGTGAATTTTCTAGTGTAATCTTTGCCACGTTCTTTTGTAAACTGTTCAAGCTTGATTTCAGGCTTATCAGGCCTTAAACTTTTGACCTGCATTTTCTCTTCTTCTTTCAGCCTAGAGAATGGTGTGAGGAGTAGCTGGTCAACTGTATTCATTTTGTATAACTGAAAATGAGCTAGTGATCCAAGTGGTGTGATGGAGTAGGGCAGTGCTTTGAGTCTTGCAGTAACTCTGGCCTTGCTGCCAGTTACTGGGTCAATCGCTGGCCCCTGTGAATAAGTAAACATGAGGTGTAAGCTTTGACACTAGATAGTGCATAAAGTAAAAATGAGATGCAAGATAACAGTGCACAGAACAAACAGTAGTGAGTAGTGCAAACTCACTACTATGAAACAGGCAATGCAGAATGCTAGAAAGTCCTTAATGCTAATGGCTTATTATCAAAGTCTCTGAAGTATGCCAGAAAGTGCTTTACAGACATGTTGTAATACTGCAAGGTAAAATTTAAACAGTTGCCCCATTCTTATATCTGATACATGTTATGTTATTGAAATCCATTGAAACTATAAGAACAGGACCTGCTCACGGTGATGGTTTGACTTAGAAGCATTTATCAGATTAGCACACTGGCAACATCTGCCTCACCCCAGATGTAATGGTGATATTTTTAGACTGGGACATTAATCACTAATTGCCTTTTCACACACAATGCCTGTTGCTTTGCAAATGCATCCTTGCTAGCTGCTCATGCCCATCAACAGAGCTTGTTTATGAAAAGGCATGTGTCTTAATTTACACTGCTGAATGAATAGAATTTTCGCTTTGGGGTTTATTCACTCGAAGGGATGCATCATAATCACATGTAGAGAGGAGCCACATATAATCCTGTTTTATGTAAACGTGTTTGTTAGAAATATAAACTATGTTAATGCATTTACATGCCATGTTTTAGCAATTATCTAGACGATGAACTAAATAACATAGGCTATTAATGTGATGGCTAGAATTACTCATGTGAAGATTCACAATGTTTTAGTTTTAGTTTAATACTGATGCTTCATTTTAGTTTAGATAATGAGCATTAGCAAAATTATATTGTAGGTGTGCTAAACTGAATTTATGTAATACGAATGATTGAAATACGTTCTTGTGAGTTGTGCGCTTAAATCGTAGGCCTGAAATACCAGGCCTTGGGGTAGTTCTCTTTCTGAATTAACTTTAAATTTCATGTGGACTGTGGAGTTTCTCTTTCTCACGTTTTTATTGCAGGTGGAGAAGCTTTCTCGTAGTAATAGTAATGTCCTTATTTTAGCAGCTAGGCAAGGAAAGGAGAAGTTACAACTGTATGCCATAAGGTGATAGGGCACGAGACTCCGTTTAGCAGAAAAGAAGGCATTAGTAGGGAACCAAGGACAAAATGTTGCCGAAGAGGAACATGGAGAACAGCGTAGAAACGTCCATCCTAGGCTGTGCCTATCATTGAAGTACGAAAATGAAGGGAATTCTGGCAAGGAGTGCCTAAAATAATTTGGCTTTTTTCTTTTTTCCTCTGTACCATTATACGTTTGTACTGAGATGCGCAAATGTCCTATTTTTGGCATTGTAATAAATCTAACTAACCTGTCCCAGCTGTCCGTGGGTTATTAATTATCAAGGTGAGTTACCTTGAATTGGTTTGTTGACTCAATTGATTTTCTCCCCTTCACACTCATGCTGCTTAAAAGATTCATCAGTAGGCATTTCTAGAAATATCCATTACAAATGGGCCCGACCCTTTCACTGCCATGAGGCTTACAGTATCTGTGCTGGATACAAACAATAGCCAGTGTCACATGGTTGATAGGGGCATTAGAGACATTGTTAAGTTAGCATGAGCCGGGTTGCCATGATGCTGCTTTTGCGCACAACACTACATGCTTTTGTTTTGCACGTCTCAGTTTCTACCTTTCACCTGAGAACACTTTGCTGTGCTTATTCTCTATCTGTTCCTGGAGTTTAGTCTGAACACTGTGAGCAAGGTGGATAAACAATGTCTCTTGTTATTCTGTTCTGGACAGGCCCTTGAGCCTAGACAAAACATAACAGTGCAGCTGCTACAGGCGGTAACTTCTACTTTGGTATTGTGGGGATGTGCGCTTAGGTGACACATACTTGGAGAGGGACCGTTCCATGGAGAAGAGCAAGTGCAACACGCACCTGTGATGCAGCAATACGATCTATGTCCTGAGGCATGGAGTTTGCTGACAAAGGCGAGAGATCTTCTCTTATATAATATTATATATTCCTGTTCACATTTCAGGACTGCTACAGCATCCACTTTTAGTAGTACTTGGACTATCCTGGCAGAATGTCTTTCCTCTGTGGTAGCAGCAAAACCAGTGGCAAAACAAATTAAAAAATGAAATGCATGGAAACACCAACGAAGTTGTGTCTAGTTACTATGATATGACATATTACCATATACTTACCAAGGGGAGGGAGGGAGCTTAGGCACTGTAGTCCTTTTTCCACTGTCTTCATATAATGACGTCTCCCTTTATGATGTATGGCCTTACTGCAGTGCTAACCATATTGGTAATATGTCTCTTTTTGCTTGTTGTGGCACGTATACTGCATCGAAGAGGACATTAATTAAAATAAATGGTTAAAACTATCTTCGTGTTTCTGTTTGATCTTATTGTGGATGAGTATGAGTAAGGGAGCAAAAAGGTGTGTCTTGTGTCCGTGATTCCTGAGAGATCCGAGAGTGTTGTGTTCTGGGGTGTCCTATCATTTGTTACTCCGGGTGTGATAGGAGAGTGAGTGAGACACTATAGCTAGTCGGTCCTGGGCTCTTGGGTAATAAGGCGGTAGGAAGGCACAACCCCTATGCACCAAGATCTCATAATCCTGTGCATAGTTCTGCATATGAGCAGAATCCCTGCAACACCAGCAAGCAGTTCATATGAAGTAGGGAAGAATACAGCTAGAAATCATGACTTTAAACAATGGCAACATAAAGAGCCCTAGTAGATTAGGATTCATCCTGTAGACAAAGTATGCATGCCATGAAAAAGAATAAAGACAAAATTCCCTTAAGCAGAACATTAAGTAACATGGATTGAGTGACTGCAGTGGATTCATTCACCCAATAACATAACACAAACTAAACTACTAAGAAAAAAATAAAATATTGTCTCACACAGCAGGTTGCCAAATACACAGTGACATTACATTAAACAAGATCTCAAAGTCCTGCATAGATAGGAGAACAAACAGACTAAATGGGACCTGTTAATCTTTTGTGCTGTTAATTTATACACATATAAGTATCATCATTACCAATGCCCCACATTACAAGAATATGCTCACTATTTACAAACCCTTTGCAATGACATGTTTCTATTCCAACTAATTTCAACTACAGTCACTAGCTGAGTGGGTCTTTCAAGGGTAGCCCTTTATTTAAAAGCGCCCACACTGCGTACTGCGCTAACAACACTTTCCTAACTCCAGTGACGCACCATCCACATTCCTACTCAGTACCAAACTTCTCTCCGCCACTCTCCCCTTTTTAAACACCCAACACCACTGCAGGATTGTAGCTTTACCTAAAGGTAGACATCCAGGCTCACCTTTCTGCAGGGCTTCCACTTCCTGTTCACCTTTCAGGACTGCTACAGCGTCCACTTTTACTAGTACTTGGACTATCCTGGCAGAATGTCTTTCCTCTGTGGTAGCAGCAAAACCAGTGGCAAAACAAAACAAGCAAACAAAAATGAGAATTAATAAGAGGGAAGGGTTTTCACATCATTCTGTGTCCATCAATATCCACTGTGTCTCTTTTTTCTTATATGTGGGAAACTCTGTGTCATTTAGTACACAGCAGAGACACAGGACCCCAGGATCTCAGGTCCTTGGGATTTACCACATCCGAGTTTATTTGTAACCTTCAGGATTCAATTTCTACTCCTGGCCTAACTCTAAAAACCCAGTTATTCAAGTTCATGAAGTGTCTATTGCAGCAGACGACTGCCTTTTATGACATTCGTGGAATAAAGACTTTACCCTTTTACACCCCCAGCCACTTCACCAGCCTTGGCAGGTGCAGCTCCAATATGCCCAGTCCTATATTGCCCCTCAGTGTAAATCTGTCTCAGCCCTCTCCTTCCCTTCCCTCCCCAGTTATAGCTCTTTGACCCCTTCTTCTAACCCCACATCTGCTCTGAACTCTCCTACCAGGGACCATCACTGCAGAGAGCTGCTGGTTGCATTTCTCCAATCCCAGACTCCTGATGGCCTTGCTCAATGTTGCTTTGCTTAGGTAGAATTACAGCTCCTCTCTAGTGACTGACTCCCACACTTACTTCCTGCACCCTGGGCGCCAATGACACCCTGTGGTATTTCTATGATCTCCACAGAAACACTACAAATCCTGTATCTGCACAGCCACTTTCCAGTTAAGTTGAGTGGACGACAGGTCTTGTGTGCATGTGAGAGTATGTGTGTGACAAAGCATGCCTATATGTGTGCCTGTGTGATCCCATTTCTATGGGTAGAATGATTGTTGGGGGCCGTGGCACACGGAGGCATAATAATTGCCACATCATAGTGTAGTAGTTCAGAACTTACTGAGTTGGGCAACCCAGCCCTTACAGCATCCCGCATACTGACTGGTGGTGGACTGAGGCAATAGATGCAGGGCAGTGGTGGGCCAGCATGGGGATGGAATGAGCAAGGCCTGGAGCTTTGGGAGCTGGGAGCTTAATTTCCCTCATGTCTTTCTTCACAACATTCACACTCACATGTACAGCCAATTTCCGATCACCAGACAACCCTTGTGCAGAAAATTAATTTAGTTATGATCGTAGCAGTTTTCAGATTCGCAGCCTCTAGCTTGAACCCTCTAGATAGAAACATACTGCTCTCCATGCTTCCTTGAATAAAAGTTGTATCTCTTAACACCGATTTTTGGCTCATCCATAAAACTGTTAGCAAAGTAGTTTTTCACAGCTTCAATACAATTATTCCATCTACACAAATCTTGTCTTGTAAAAATTAGTTCATGCTGGAACTTTTGTCTTACTATCCATCACTGCAAGAAAATTTCAAATACCCAACTATACTTGTGTCCAGGACATTGTAGAAAATACGTGGATTATTTAAAACCCTTCCTGGATGCCATATTTTATTGCCAAAAACTATACCTGTTCTATCCTGCTTAACACATAAGTTGCCATCAATATATAAATATAAAAAATGTTGCACTCAAAAGTTGTTGATATTTATAAGTTAATACTGCCAACAAAACCAAAAATAAAACCCTTTAGTCTGCACACCTCAAGATATGGTCATATTTCTACTGGTTAAAATAATCCTATGTGAGCAGCAGCTCACCCACAGACCTCTGCAGCTGGTGCATTCACTTTATGATACACTCCTGGGAGTGGATCCTGTAACCAGTAGATCACCCACAGACCTCTGCAGCAGGTGCATTACCCCTCCATGATCAGTTGATCCCCCACTGACCTCTGCAGCAGGGACATTATCCCTCCGTTACTCTCCGGAGAGTGGACCCTGCGAGCTGCAGAATACACAGACCTCTACGGTAGGGGCTCTGAAACAGGAGTCCATCAGATGCCACCCACTTTACTGGCAGGTTGCAAAGACCAGTCCTGGTACTATAGCTTGATTGTTAATTTTCCCAGATGCAGAGATGTGTGTGCACAATACTTGCACTTCACAAGTCCACATCCATTTCCAGCAATACAGCTCAGCCGGTGAATGCACTGGTGCAGAGTTTTGTGAGCTGACTACTGTTCAAAGGTGTGGATTCATGTGAAAATGGAGCATATACCTTCTTTTCATTTCATTTGCTGTGGATCAATCATCACCAGTACCTAATTTAAACCAGTTGTTTCCAATGTTCAGCACCGGCACTTAATCATCAACATTGGTGCTTTTTATGAGCACCAGTTAAGGACACATTCATTTATTAGTTTATTCATGTATTAGTCAAGTGACTTGCCAATATTGAGTACTCCAACTACATATACATCACTTACCTTTATATACACATTTAAGATTACAGGGTATCATTGCATAGTGCTCAGGCCCATTTTATGATCTCAGTTCTTCCCCGACCACACAGGTGAAACCACCTGCAACCCTCAGTGACAGTTCCCAATCTTTGCTGCTTGGTTAACCGGACACCTGCTAGGAACCTGATCCTCCCCACCACCACGTATTCAGGGAGGTACCGTACCCCATGCAGTGTAACTGTGATCCTACACTCCCGTCCTGGTGTGTAAAATTGTCAGTATAGCATGAAGCCTGTCTGACAACCTCAGTGCTGTTCTGGAGGTAATACTGCAGAGGTGTGGTAACCTTAAAAAATTAGTAGGTGCCATGGCCTGTGACAGCTACAGCACCCACAGCAAAGCCTTAAGATGAGGAGGTAAGGGTGGGTGGGCACCGCTAGAGCCCTTGGACGCCCCAGTCCTATTGTCACGGAGACAAAGAGGGATGGCCAAGCATGGCAGACATTGATGATTCCTTTGTAGGGTCCAGCATACATAAGATGGTCTTCGCATTTTTGAGAATTTGGATTTTTAACTTCAATTTGGCGATATCAAACTTTATAAGGGCTGGGAGACAGCAATGTTATCTGGCTTTGTAATGTACCACAAGGTTGCAGGCTGCTTCACAGCATATGTGCTTGGAAGATTTTATGGTCTTACAGAGTACCTGGAAGCTTGTTTAAAAGAGTCGGAGAATTCAAAGAATCTAGTGTGAGCGAGGAAAATAAGGGACAACCCTAGGCTTTCACTCCATAGATGGGACAGTCTGAATGAAAAATGACACATAAACTCTAAAGGTGCACGGTAAAAGCAGGGAGCTGGATGGTAAAATAGTTCCAGTTCCACCCTAAAACCCAGAGAGATCCATGCCCATCAAGTAGAATTATAATTTTATTCGGATAACAATATTAATAAAGAAATTAACCTTTGAGTTGCGCACATTGGTGAGACAGGTGCATATTTGATGTGTGTTTGCGCAAGCCAGATTAGATTTCCAGGTAGCTAATATCACTTTGCAGATCAAGAGTTCTATTTTCTCTTTTACATTTGAAATAAGGGCCAAGAAACACAAATATGCAGACTACTGTGGGCGATAAGACTGGGTGGGGTGGTCAAAATTAATACTCACAGGCACTGCTAAGCCACCAAGGGAGAGCCGTACGGAGTCCACCCAAGTGCGACAGTGGATCGGCCAAAATACATTTAAAGGGCAGAAGTATGTGAATTTCAGGAAAAGTGAAATTACGTCCGTAGCTTAAATCTTGGAAAAATATTAATGCCAACTGCACTATGAACGCTCTTCTTTTTCTGAAAGCTTGTTATTGAACCCACAGGCCCTGTTTATGTTTCTCTGTCTGAATGCATATTCTTCACAGCTTCAGAGGCAATCGTCATGCAGAAATTAAAGGCAGCTCCTCTCGAGCTCTACGGCTCAGTCACTCAGATAAATGATGTTCACTTCACACTTTAAGCCCGTGTTAGTATATCCCTGGAAACCCAAAGGACTGACACAGCTGAGGGCCATTAATAGAAGGCATTACAATCACACGTGCAGATTCAAGTCACAAGTAAACACTCAAGTAAAAATTGCTGCGAGCCATGAAACGCAAAGCAGGATATTTTGGAATAAAGTATGACCGATTTCCTTTAAGTGATAACACCAGCCTGGAAAACACTCTGCTTATTTATATTAATAATTTTACAGACATGGCTGTATCTCACACAGAGCCAGCCAGCAGCAGCAATCATGGCATGGATGTGCTCTGTAAAAACAATTTTTTTAAAATCACGTCCTGACTGCGCCAACAGCACAGAGTGGAGAGTGCTGTTTATGGAGCTGTCAAGCAGGAAAATCTAAATACGCGGCCGGCAGCTGGTGCCAGGTCACGCCGATGTCATGTACAACATGGGCCAGTTTGCCACTTCACCCACCCGAAGTTTGACCATTAAAGGATAGTAAAATAACTTTTTAACAAGTTCTGCACATTTAAGGGACATGACCGAAAGTTCTGCGCTAAGCTCTCGTGGTTCCAGAATCTGTGCGCAAGTACCTCTTCCAGCCCAGACTTCATGTCTTGTAGATGCAGAAATTTATATGCATAAAGCTGGACTCATGGAGCTCAGAGCAGCAATCCTGGCATTTCTCAGAGTGCTCCTTTTTTCCCAGGTCAGTACAAATAGTTTATTCATATTCGACGCTTTAATAATCATTATTTTGTAATAGGATAAGCAGAACAACAAATTCCAGAATGCAAAGAAAAAACTGCACTTGAAGAGTTACGTGGAACTGGGTAAAGTGCGAACTCTGCAGAGTTGCGGTGCTCTCCCTTCTCAGCATGGCTACTGCACTGTAACTGCACTTCTCAGGGCACTGGGGTAACAGACATCCATGCAGCTCCTGTGGTGGGGGGCTTGTTTTCCGTACTTAAAGGGGGGAGGGGCTCAGGCACTTTCAGGACCAGCACAACCGCTAACCATCGCACTCCTCAAAGTGTGACAATTGAGACTATTCTAGGCTCCCAAACCAAAGACTGGCTTAGACAGAAAGTATTAGCCATTTTCAATGTATATTGAATCAATAAATAACTGTGACTGTGATCATCCCTAAATTAGACAGAAAACGCCACCATGTGACAGACTGCCATAAGTGTAGGTGTTGAAAATTAATGGGGCAGATTTACAAGCTCCCTGCGCCACCAGACGCAGGGGGCTCCCGCTCCTCCATATTTACAAGGAGAAGAAAAGCCACCCTGCGTGACTTTTCCTCTCCTTGTAAATATGGCCCCTTCACATCATGGAAAAAGCACATCTCCAGATTTATGAGAAATCATAAATCTGGAGATGCGTGTGAATGCTATGGCACCCTAAAGGTGGCGTAGCGAGGCACGATGAGGAGAAATGTTTTTATTTCTCCTAGTTTTTTCCTCTTTCAATGCGTGCTGCAAAATCTCCCTACGACGCAGGCATCCTTGCACCATGGTGCAAGGGTGCCTGCGCCAGCGCATGGCTGCAGTATGTGCACCAGTGCAGGGGAAGCACAGAGATGCAACATATTCTTGTAAATATGTTGCATCTCTGTGCTTTCAAAAGTAACGCAGCACGGCGCCGCAAAATGACTTGCTGCACTGTGCTGCGTTACTTTGTTGTAAATCTGCCCCGAAGAGAGATAAACTACAGGTAAGTGCTGGTGCTGAGCACCGGAAAACACTGGCTCAAATTAAGCACTGGATATAGCCCTTACGAAAACAATGTGCAAGAAAGGGTTATTGGCATTCGAAATATTTTTACGTCTCTGTGGGATTTAGGATGCAGTCTGTATGCCTTAGCTAGGGCAAGGTAGAGTAATAAAGATGATAAATGGGGAGAAGGGGTCCGGGTGGTGGAACTGAGATGAGATAGTCAAGAGCTGGTGAAGGAGAGGATAAAACTAGAATCATTGGGAGGTGAAATGAGGAACATCCTTAGGTGAGGAAAAGGTCAGGCTGAGGGAGGAATAGGCAATGAGGGAGACATAAGATTCAGGACAATGATTAGGTGGAAAGAAGAACACTATGTGGAAATAACTAGGTGGATTAAAAAAATTGAAATGTTTTTGGAAAATGTACAACTGGGCATACTGAATGGGCTGAATCAGCAGCAGTGACGAGCATGGCATTGCATTAGACAAAAATAGTAGCGAACTGGACAAATATTGCTCTTTGAAATACCATCCTTTGTCATACTTGTCATGAAATGATTTGGTCACAACATGCACCATTTCACTATCAAAATGATTGTGTGAATAGTGCTCCCTGCTGTAGGATCATGTGATGCAGTCTAGTGGTTGGGGGGGTGGAGTTAAAGGTAGGAGCAGGAACGGGAGGAGCCGGGGACAGGAACTAGGGCAGTTAGAGTAGGGACAGGGAGGACACTGGAAGTATACAATAGTGATCCAATAGTGTCTGTATTTATTTGTAGCACGATGCTACAACTGGCGACGAGGGTGGGATCTGCATGACTGCAACCCACAGAGAATCAGGAGAGTGCCCTGTCCCCTGCAGCATCGAGAAAAGGAGCCCGCTGCCGTGTGGTGCTATTGCCTGAAAGAAGAGTACAGCAGCAGGTGACCCTGCCCCTCCAGTGACCGTGAGGAGCCCAGAGGGAGACACTACCACGAGCGCTGAAATGCTCGAAAGAAAGAAAGAAAAGCCATTCGCGCCGAAAGCGCGAGTCCCGCCGGATGCGTGCAACTTGGCACCCTTGAGAGAACAGGAGTCGGGAGCCCACTCCGACTCTGTCCAGCAACCCCAGAGCAAGACGAAGGTCCCCCGACGTAGAGGACGCTGTCCCCAAGAGCCTGGTGACAAGCGCTGCCGAGCGCGCTACAATTAAAGCCCGGGTGCCGTCGGAGGTCGGAAAACCTCACGCCCGATGCGTGCGCTTTAGCACGCTGTCGGCGAAGAAGAGCGGGAACTTGAAAAGTAAGGAGAAATCGGGAGCCCACCCCGCTCCTGCCTAGTACCCTGGTGACCAGAAGGCGCCTGGGGCACTGCGGAAGCCCCGTGGGTGTGCCCAGAAGCAAGAGCGCTGTTCGCGCCAAACGGAAGAAAAAGCTCACCCCCGATGCGTGAGACAGTGCAGGCGCGCCTACCGAAGGAAGTCGGGAACTCACCCCAATCGTGCCTGGCTGCTCCGGTGCCCGAGGAGCATCTGAAGGATTGTTGAAGGTGAGCTGCATGAAGAAAATTGGCTGCCGGTGAGTGCCGGTGAGTGCCGAGGAACGTGGGAGCCTGGAGAGTGAATGGCAATCAAATCTCGTGGAGAACGAGATTTCGAGTACGGAGGCCATTTTGAAGTCAGGCTGTCCCCACCAATCCCTGTCGAGGCCTAGAAGCGCCCATCTTGGAGTCAGGCAAACTTCAGTTTAATAAACAAACATTGGCAACTGTGAAAAGCAAGCATTGGCAACCGTAAGGAAACAAACCTGGGGAAATGTAAAGAACAAGCACTAGCAAAGACAAGAAGAGAAATGACAAACAAGCATTGGTACATGCAAAGAAACAAACATTGATACATGGAGATAAACAAGCACTGGCAAGAGTAAATAAATCAAGCATTGGCAAGATCAAAGAAACAAACATTGGCGAGAAACAGCAAACCGGCACGAACACCGACAAATGCGATGCAACAAACATTGGCCAACGCAAGTGAAGAAAAGAAACGAGCACAGACACATGCAAGAGCTAGGCAGAAACGATAAGTGGACACAAATAGTCACGAGCAAATGCAAGGAGTATAATAAGTGACAAGCCCAAGCAAATGAAAGAGGCGTAATAAGGAAACATAAACAAGCACTGGAGAGAAGAAGCAAACAAGCATAAGCAAACTCAAGCAACAGATAAAGGTGATGGTGAACACATACCGAAGAGCGTAAAAGGGAGAGGAGCTGCTGAACAGAATCGCACGAGGATCAGAAGAGGGCAAGACTGCGAAGGACAGTCCCAGAGACAAGCACAACATACACTGAAGTGACTGGAGGTCTTGCACTAGTGCACAGGGAACGCCCGAACGAACAAAGGTGTCAAACGTGCCCAGCATCACCGCGGAAGAGTTGGTAGCCACCCGTCACTAGCCTGCGATTCGAAAGAGAAGGAGCCCTGTGTCTAGCACAGTGCGGCTGGATGGTGGACATTTCGGAGCGCAAGAAATCCAAGTTCTATTCACTGGCGCATACTGTGGTGTTTGCAAAGATCATCAACGTCCCAGCAAATGACCAGACCGAAGGCCTTGACTAAAGAGGATCAGCTAAGAAGACGAGAAGACGAGTGAACGGCCCGTGCCTTGCGAATATAATCGATCTGAATCCTCCTCTCATGGCGGGGGAAGGAGTTGCACAACGGCGCAACCCTTCCATCAGAATACCACCCCCAGGGGTGCGGTATGATACTTGGAGTCTGTGTCTCGAACGGAACCGATGGCTGGCAACATTGGGTGACTTCCTAGACGCCAATGGTGAACAAAGAGAGAGAAAATGTCTAATGCTACTCCTCCATCTGGTGGGTCCTGAGGGCCGATACCCAATCAGAACATTCTCCAAAGAAGATACAGAAATCTATGAGAGACTCCAAGAGAAGCTATGTGCCCATCTCTCCGCACAAGCAGATGTGGATCAGGACCGCATCGTCTTCAACACAGCTCGGCAGGAACCAGGCGAACCACTGCCAACCTTCATCAGTCGGTTGCAAAACCTGGTACAAGGCTGCCATTTCAACACCTTTACGAATGAGGACGCAGTTCGACTCCGGATAATTGAAGGCTGCGCAAACTCCGCAACAAAGCACAAGATCCTGCGAGAGCATTGGTCGTTAGAAGAAATCATTAGGAAGGCTGAAATGGGAATGCACGTCAAGGCAAGAGACAGATCAACGGACCCGGCTCTGAAGGCAAAATGTCCAGATACCTGGACAGATAAATCTCGGAAGACAAACAAAACAAAAAGGAGAGAGAGGGAAGGTAGACCAGCAAAACGACAACGGGAGAGACAAAGTGACAAAGGAAGTGACGAGGAGTACTCCGAGTCAACCAGTCAAAGGAAAACCTCAAGGAGTTCTTCACCCTCAAGGTGTCATTCAAAGTCTGATGAGGAGGGAGCGTCAAGTGGGACAGATCGCACTCCTGGACAAGATGGCAACCTGCACAACAGGAGGGTAAGGAAGACAAACTATAGAAGAAGAGATCAAAATGGTCAACTCTGGAAATCGGCGCAGGAACACTCTTCGTCAAGTCGTGAAGATGAGTCCGAAGGAACATCCAGCAGGAGAACACACCACACACGTATCATGGGTGTCCGAGCACCAAACAAAGGGGAAGAAGAAACAGGTCGCATAAGACGAACTGATCCTTCCGAAGAAACAGGTCGCATAAGACGAACTGATCCTCCCCAACAACGAACAGGAAAAGACCAACGCATCAATGGCACCCGTGACAACGAAGAAACTAAGAAGGAGTCGCTGACATCGCGTGAGACGGGCAAAGATGAAAAACCTCGAGATCAAACACAAAGAACAAGCACGTGGTGGCTGAACAACTTCTCAAATGAAACAACACCAAAGACAAGTCGACGAAGGCGCCCGGAGAAGCGTCTTAAAGACAACCCTGAGACAAAGAACAACGTGTCACGGCCTACTCATTTTAGAAATCCATTACTCGATACCCTCTCTAAGGAACGCTTTAAAAGGGGCATGGTCAGGAACTCCTCTGATTCAGAGAGCGCGTCTGTCCGATCCTGGAAGTCGACAAAAGACTTCTCTGAACCAGAAAGCACGTCTGTTCAATCCCGTGAGTCGACCGAGTCATGGTGCCGACAACAGCCATGGCGTCAACCACCCGAACGCACCATGGAACCAAAGGACATCCTTCCCCTCAAGAGCAACATGTCACACACTAAGGTCTCTGAATACTCAGCCACTCCACAAGACAACCTGTCATGTCAGTCACAAGTATATCCAGACATAGATCAGACACCGTCACCCCTGAAGGGGTCCGCGAGGCTAACTCAAAGGACCAAAAAACAAAGAAGGTGTGTGGAGGGTCAGGGGGACTGTTTATTGACCTGTCTACTCGCTCCCCAGTCTTACATATACAATACACAAAAAGAGTAGATCAAGTCTAGGAGAAATGGGTGTCTGTACTAGCAAAAACGCGGTACTAATGGTGAGTTTGTGAAACAAAGAGTGCCACACATAAAATCTATTGGTGGCAGGAGGCTGATAGAATTCCCATCAGACCACCCATGAGGTGGAGTTTGCGTCACGTGGGAGTTCATAATCATGCCATCCTTAGTCCGACCAAATAGTGCCGGTACAGAAAGCAATGACAAAAAAACGTGATCATTATGTACATCCTAAAAGTAATGTAAACTAAACAAGTGCAGTGCTCAAAATTAAATTAAAAATTGGCTACCCAGACTCCAGGTGACGTTTTGAACCAGAAGTCCGAGTGTCCAAGATTAAAAACACGCTAGGTAGTTAGACTACCCTGTGGCGCTAGGTAATGTGGTCGACATGTTTCAGCCTTCAGGGTATCTAACCCGGCTTTCTTCAGGACCTCTTTATAACAAATCTCGCTACTGCGACTACAGATAGATTTCATTATAATAATAATAACAAACATGTACTTGAAAAGTTACATATATATCAAAACTTTGGATACTTAATTGTCCACTGATGGAAAAGTAATAAATCTTCTTCCTATCAAAAAACCAAAAAGACAAAATGTTGGACACCACCAAGTACCACAAGAAAACACCATAGCATACACACGTAGAGATAATACAGACACACCTGCATGAATAATTTACATTCTGCATTCAAGAAAAGCATAATAGCTTAATCACATTGAGGAATTGCCTCACAGTGATACTCACCCAGCTTTGTGTGGGTGATGGCCTCACCTCACCCGGCAACCGCTCGGGAGTATGAGGCCCCGCTCTGTAGTGTAGAAAAAGGCACAGTAAGCACACATCTTTACCGTGCCTGTCCAATCACCCTACACTTAAAATCCAACAGACATATGGTAGCTGCAACTCTGTCTAGAACGTCACCGACAAACACTAGAGCCTACAAGATGGGTATAATGTCACTCATGTTTGCAACATTAGATCTTCCTGCGTGCCTCTAAGTGGCTCTATTTAACGTGATATATTTACAACCATGGACTATTGTTAGACCAAAGTGCCTCAATATTGGATGGACTTATTAACAGCCACCCTAGGTCATAACCTGAGCCTATCTCAAAGTTTAAATTCACAGAGAGATACATATGTGCACAGGATTGTCAGCGAGCAAGGCCATAAACCCACCCGAATAATGATGGGGACAGGGGCTCGAACAACTGTGGCTGACTCATTGGTACCACGTACGAGGCAGAGCTAGGCCCTTGCCGTCTTACCTATCCGTCGGTGCCTCGGAATTGGTGGCGAGCGGAAGTGGAGGTAAAACGCGGAAGAAGCCTACCTCCTTAAATAAACGCCTCGAATGAGGCAACAATCCCTCTAAAACGTATCCCATTGGCGAAGCATCATACAAACAGTGTCCAGTCAGTTAGAGTGCGCGGCCACAGAGGAGAGGCCGCTAGCTTGTGGCGCATGCGCGGAAAGGTGAGGGATACTACTCTTTCCCGCATGTGCAGAAAGTGATTAACGTAAAAACCACTAGATACAATTAAAGGTAACAGTCATATCGTATCACGTCGTGTGAATCACAGTAAAGATGAATTGCCCATATACCAACTTGCTTATGAGATGGATTATCTTTATAAATAATAATGAGTAAATAAACCGATGTTTTCTTTCAACATGAACGTCACTGAGGACTGATGTAAAACTTCTGGGGGAGCCACTGCTCCACTCATATGTGCTTGGCTAGTCCCACAAAATAGAATAGCCAGATCTGTGAAACTGGAGATCCCCGATATCATCAAGAATGAAACATTACCCTCTATCACTAGTATACAAGCATGTATCAAGAAAGGGACCTGGTCTTCAAGGCCCATGCCATTCAGGGAGACATTCACCTAGGGTGGCTGTTAATAAGTCCCTCCAATATTGAGGCACTTTGGTCTAACAATAGTCCATGGTTGTAAATATATCACGTTAAATAGAGCCACTTAGAGGCACGCAGGAAGATCTAATGTTGCAAACATGAGTGACATTATACCCATCTTGTAGGCTCTAGTGTTTGTCGGTGACGTTCTAGACAGAGTTGCAGCTACCATATGTCTGTTGGATTTTAAGTGTAGGGTGATTGGACAGGCACGGTAAAGATGTGTGCTTACTGTGCCTTTTTCTACACTACAGAGCGGGGCCTCATACTCCCGAGCGGTTGCCGGGTGAGGTGAGGCCATCACCCACACAAAGCTGGGTGAGTATCACTGTGAGGCAATTCCTCAATGTGATTAAGCTATTATGCTTTTCTTGAATGCAGAATGTAAATTATTCATGCAGGTGTGTCTGTATTATCTCTACGTGTGTATGCTATGGTGTTTTCTTGTGGTACTTGGTGGTGTCCAACATTTTGTCTTTTTGGTTTTTTGATAGGAAGAAGATTTATTACTTTTCCATCAGTGGACAATTAAGTATCCAAAGTTTTGATATATATGTAACTTTTCAAGTACATGTTTGTTATTATTATTATAATGAAATCTATCTGTAGTCGCAGTAGCGAGATTTGTTATAAAGAGGTCCTGAAGAAAGCCGGGTTAGATACCCTGAAGGCTGAAACATGTCGACCACATTACCTAGCGCCACAGGGTAGTCTAACTACCTAGCGTGTTTTTAATCTTGGACACTCGGACTTCTGGTTCAAAACGTCACCTGGAGTCTGGGTAGCCAATTTTTTATTTTTTATTTAATTTTGAGCACTGCACTTGTTTAGTTTACATTACTTTTAGGATGTACATAATGATCACGTTTTTTTGTCATTGTTTTCTGTACCGGCACTATTTGGTCGGACTAAGGATGGCATGATTATGAACTCCCACGTGACGCAAACTCCACCTCATGGGTGGTCTGATGGGAATTCTATCAGCCTCCTGCCACCAATAGATTTTATGTGTGGCACTCTTTGTTTCACGAACTCACCATTAGTACCGCGTTTTTGCTAGTACAGACACCCATTTCTCCTAGACTTGATCTACTCTTTTTGTGTATTGTAACTCAAAGGACCTACAAAAGGAAAACAGAGACAGTGGACCTTAGTCACCGGACGGGAAGGGACCAGCCAGCCACTCCGCAAGGAAAGCCGGACATGTCAGTAGAGAGAGATCATCAGATGAGAGAGAAACATGCCTATGCACAGATAGCCCACGAGTTCGCCAGACAACCCGAGGCCGTGAATGAGTTATCGAACCAAACCAAGACAGTCTCGTCAGATAGCACCGTACTGTCTGGTATACATGACCCTGAATTGGAGGGCAGTGTTGCCCTCGACCGGACTAGACAAAAAGAAGTAAAAGTAAATGCGGCGAATGAGTTACCGAACCAAACCAAGACAGTCTCATCAGATAGCACCGTACTGTCTGGTATACATGACCCTGAAATGGAGGGCAGTGTTGCCCTCGACCGGACAAGACAAAAAGAAGTAAAAGTAGATGCGGGTGCTCGGAAGAGGACCAGAACATTATCCACTCATGAAAGAGATCGAGCATCTGAACCAACAGTAGTTACACCACAGGAAGGAAACATGAAGACTGCGGAATGTGAGAGTAAACAATTCACACGCAGCGTGGTCAAGAATGCCCTGATTAAGACAACGGAAAGATTGACCAAAGCCAAGCCCACCACTGATTCGACACTACTGAGGCTTGAAGAACAGGCTGTCTGCCAACCCGTGTGGTGGATTGAAGAACTGCGAACACTGAGGACATTAAGCTCATTTTGTTAAGAAAGGGGGAGATGTAGGATCGTGTGATGCAGTCTAGTGGTTGGGGGGTGGAGTTAAAGGTAGGAGCAGGAACGGGAGGAGCCGGGGACAGGAACTAGGGCAGTTAGAGTAGGGACAGGGAGGACACTGGAAGTATACAATAAAGCTCCAGTTCAAAGATCCAATAGTGTCTGTATTTATTTGTAGCACGATGCTACACCTGCTAACAATTTGCCTATTCAGATTTCTCATTGAGAGCATATTCTGCATAACTACGCCTTGAGACCTTGAAATAAACAAATAAACAAACCATTGGTCCTCCCTGTACAAAACGGAACTTATTGCACTGCAGTCAGTCTCTCTGTGTGCCCAGCCAGAGCCTCCTAAAAGTGACCCCCTTTCACCTCTCCTGTCGATGGCCTGCCTGCTTCCTGCTGCCAGTGTGAGTCCAGTCCCCAGAGCTCCCCTGACCCCTGCCCCCCTTAATTGCTCCCCAGATCCTGCCAGCTGGAAAGTTTCCCTTTTCCAGCCTTCTTAGCTTTGTGTTTCAGGAACAGACAGGAAGAGGCTGCTTGCTGACTCAGGCTGCCTCGATGAAAGTGTGCAGAGTGCAGGACGGTGCTTGACTAATTTAGAAGGAACACGGCCGGGCCTTTCACTGGCAGTCTGCCTGGGTAAGGCCCGGCCCATGTTCCTTAATATTTAGTCACCCAGGCAGCTTTCAAATAAATTTGTTCAGGCTGCGTGAAGCTGCAGCCATCCACTGTCATGATTAGTCGGGTCAGGAAAGGTCACTCATAACAACAACAATGCTAATACTTACTTAATAATCAGTGCTCCCCCTGCCTCATCGATATGTTCTCTTGCTCCGGGCTCACTCGTGACTGCAGACAGAGTGCACGTCCCAAGCTGGAAAATTCTGGAAGACCCCTCCCCCAGACCCCAGCACCCAATCAGTAATCAAAACAACAACTGTCACTGGGTCTCTCGAGGAAGAGGCAGAGGCCCAGCCCCACCCCACTACTTTCCCTGAAGCTGAACTGGCCCACCCCCAGCCATTGCAATGAATTGGGAGCTTCAGACTCCTCCCTGGGCTCCACGAAGTTCGCCCAAATGCAAAGCTGTATTCTGGCAGTGATACACAGGTCCTGCCCCCCTGTGTGTCATCACTGCTCTGCTTTCTGGCTCCAGGGCGAAGAATTTTTCGCCCTGCCAAAAGCATGCACAGCAGAGGCAGAGGCAGCCAAGAGCCATTATCCCCCCACCCCCTCAAGGAAAACCCAGATTTGCCCGTGTTTGTTCACCGAGCAGCCAGCACAATTTATTTCTAGCTGCTTGGTGTTTCACCTCACATTTTTTAAATCCCCCAAGGGTGGTAGGACGGCGCCCATCTCGCCCATGAACACCAGCCACCCCTGGGCCTGACCCGTTTCTCTCTCCTCTTCACTTCATTTCTCTTTCCAAACTCATAAAAGCATAGACTTGAATTCCCCCAAATTGTTTTGTGCTTGCTTTCGCACTGGTTTCCAAATGAGATCCACGATATCAGTAAATTTACTGGCCCGGGGAGCCTTTCTGCTGAGTATGGCGAATTATTAATATTTCACACACTCAAAGTGCTCACAACTTCCCCAGAAAGCAGACGGCTTCTTAGAAAATGCCAGTCGCATTCATGAGCAAGTTTTCATGAAAACACTACTACTGCTTTACAATACTGCCAATAACATATAGCATTTCTATCTTGGTCAAAAAGTACTTCTACTTGTGGACTCTGAACTTTTGTCAACACTCTGAGCAGCTGACAAACGCCACAAGCATAATCAATACTTGACAAGCCAACTGGGAACAGCCATACACGTGGTATCAAAGATATTTAGCTTTTCTCACTTACTTTCCTGTAACAGGAAATGCCAAAGCGTTATGAGAAAGTGCATAAGTGCCAATGAATGACAAGATCAGGGACCGAAGGTACGCCTCTTTAGGGCATAAGGTGTAGGGGCGTCCTGCCCTTGAGGGTTCCTGCTCCCTAAAGGCATGTTTATAGCCATCAAGTGGCAGGCCTAGCTGGTCGGTTAGGAGCTCATAATCAAATTGTGCAGTACACCTGTAATGGAGTAGTGTGCAGGAACATGTTGACTACCTTTACTAGAAGATTTTATACCAAAACTAGAAGTTTCTCTGCATTGTCTCTACAATGCTACCTAAGTAGCAAAGCAGGACCTTATTACATTTCAAACCCCAGCATCCTTTGCGGTTTTGAGGTCAAAGCCACACAAAGTGGATTCAGTAAAAACAAAACAGTATGCAACTAGAAGAGTACCAGTGAAACCAAACCTCTTTTGCAGCTCTGAAGATGGACATAATCGGAATAGTCTCAATTCAAAGCCAATAATCGGGAGCAATATCTTAAGCAGAAATATTTGGGGGTGTAAACCTGAGCTGTCTAACAAGCAACACAGACGATTTTCTTAACCCCCCCATTCCTAACCCAAAGGGAAGCTATATTACTATGTGATGTCCAAGTCTATATGATTCAACCAAAAGAGCAGCAGTCCTGCACACCCCCTCCCAGCTTAGGGGGTAATTAGGATGACGGGCGGACTTTGTCCGCCCGCCATCCTGTCGGTATGCGGGACCGCCCGCCATAAGGGCGGGGGTCCCGGGGGTGGTATTAGGATGTGCCCGCCACAGTGGCGGCACATCCTGCATGTTGAGCATTGTGGCGGCAGTGCTCTCAGCACCGCCCGCCACAATGCTTAAAAAGCACTTTTACATTTACATAATCAAGCGGCAGGCACCGCGCGGTGCCTGCCACTTTGATTATGCAAATGCTGGGGGGTACGATAGGTATTCCCCGTGTGCACCCCCCTACTCTCCTTCACTGTGGGGGCCCGCAGGGGGACCCCAGAGTGAATTCCACCTGCCTTTCCGTGGCGACATTGCCGCCACAAAAAGGCATTAAAAAATGCCCATGATAATATGACTGGCGGTGTCTGATAGACACCGCCACCATATTATTCCTTTTCCGCCTCGGCCGCAAGGCGACCGGGGCGGAAAAGCGGCGGACGGTCTTTCCGTCCGCCGAGGTCCCCCCCGCCATACTAATATGACGGGGGGAAACGTGAGTGGATGGCGGGCGCCCGCCATCATAATGGGCCCCTAAGGTCTGTGGTTCGCACCTTAGCTTTGAGCTTATCAAATATGAAAGTTACCTATAGCTGCTAAATACCCCATGTCACATGCACCACCACAGTTCAGTGCTGAAGTTTTAGACAACAGCTCTTTGCAGCACTTTCATGAGTAACGGTACCTGCAAAATTACTAGTCCTAGATGCAAAGTGCTCTGGGGTCTCTGTTATCCAGTACTGGCTCTTGGACAACAGCACTTTCCATGCTGGGATCATTGACCACTCTTACAATGTTAGTACAAACAGCGCGCTATTCTTCTGCTGCGGTTGAAGGAAGACCTGCTCGGAGGAGGGTAGATCGGAGGGAATGACCTGTCGACAACGAAATGTGCTCTGTGTGATTGGAAGGTTTTCGAATACTGTAGCCACAACTTACCTCTTCTTCTTAGTTCAGGAACTTGTCTTAAACAAAAACGTCACCGCTTAATAAATCATTATCTAGTTTAAGAGCACGCGTTTTAGAAGTAGTTTGCACCCCTCAAAAGTCTGGGGAAAGTTCTCAACACACTCCACCCCTCGAAGGTGACCTTGACTTCTTATGCTTCGTTTTTGTGCAATCTTTCTTTTCATTTCAGCCAATGGGCAAATATGATCTAGGAACCTACCAATAAAGGCGATTGTCAGAAAGAAGGCGGCACCAGAGTACATGTGTTCAGGGTAGCCAGGACAAATGCACAGCAGTAAAACCTTTTTGTATGTTGCTTTAAAATACTTTTAGTTTAAACTGAGTACTAATGCAGTGGCATAGTTATTTATAGGGCTCCCTGTTTTATGGAATTTATTCTTTTGCCATTTCCATCTGTATTTATCCATATTTATTTTTTGCTAATTTTATCTGTATTGATCCATATTTATTTTGGGTTTTGTGCACAAATTAAGCTGAAATTAGTATATTTCCACATTTATTTAACCGATAAATATGCACTCATGCTTGAATGTCTGCCAGGTTTCAGTGCTGTGATCACCTGCAGAAGATAAATCGTGCACTTATATGAAAATATGCAGATTTCAGTATCAACCTTGTGCAAATCAAGAAAACTGCCACCTGAATTTTCTCTCAGTTTTTCATTGAAAAGTTTATAAGGGTGAACTTTTGAAATAGCTTTATATTCCTTAAAAATCACTGCAATAACAAAAACGTTTTTACTAAACTGTTTTCAGCTTAGATCCCAGAACTGAATCTAGGATCCAGTCCTGGAACTACCAGAGTGATCTACAAAGTAATCAGCTGTATTTATATAGAAAAACCCATTGAGCTCAATGCCAAATTATGTTTAGAATCGTGTTGCCTACTGCAACCCCTGTACCTATTGTGTTTACAAAACTTCTTGCCTTTCTGCAAAGTACTCATCTGAGACCTCTCATATTGAGAACAGTATATTTTTGATACCTGTTGGTTTTAAAAATAAAACAACTATATCTTTGATATAAAAACAATTGGCCTGGAGTTCAGTCTTTGTGTGTGTGAAACCTTTTGCTGACTGAGTGTGTACAACAAATGCTTTACACTGTCCTCTGGTACTGCCTTACTGCTTGACCAAGCTACCACTTTAGAGAGTAAGGTCACACCTGGCTTTAACCTCTGTTATACCTCTGGGGTTTGTGGACTCTATACACCCTGTACCATATCTTGGTCCATGTTAGAACTGGGGGTCTCTAGTTGGCAGAAGTAGGTACCACTGTCCAAATAGGGACCCTTGCTTCTAGTCAGGGTAAGGAGGAAACACTCTTTAGTTAACCTCTGCTCACCCCCTTGGTAGCTTGGCACAAGCAGTCAGGCTTATCCAAAAGCAATGTGTAAAGTATTTGACCCAACACTCACAGTAACACAGTGAAAACACCACAGACTGACTCCACAACAGTTTAGAAAAATAAACGTATTTAATCTAAACTACACAATACCAAAACGACAAAAATCCAACATACACAGTTCAAGAATATGGTTGCAAAAGAGTTCTTAAGGTTGCGATAAAATAATCCACAGTTGCGTCACGTTTTAGCCACAGTACCTTTGTACGAAGAAGACGAGAAGACGAGTGAACGGCCCGTGCCTTGCGAATATAATCGATCTGAATCCTCCTCTCATGGCGGGGGAAGGGGTTGCACAACGGCGCAACCCTTCCATCAGAATACCACCCCCAGGGGTGCGGTATGATACTTGGAGTCTGTGTCTCGAACGGAACCGATGGCTGGCCACATTGGGTGACTTCCTAGACGCCAATGGTGAACAAAGAGAGAGAAAATGTCTAATGCTACTCCTCCATCTGGTGGGTCCTGAGGGCCGATACCCAATCAGAACATTCTCCAAAGAAGACACAGAAATCTATGAGAGACTCCAAGAGAAGCTATGTGCCCATCTCTCCGCACAAGCAGATGTGGATCAGGACCGCATCGTCTTCAACACAGCTCGGCAGGAACCAGGCGAACCACTGCCAACCTTCATCAGTCGGTTGCAAAACCTGGTACAAGGCTGCCATTTCAACACCTTTACGAATGAGGACGCAGTTCGACTCCGGATAATTGAAGGCTGCGCAAACTCCGCAACAAAGCACAAGATCCTGCGAGAGCATTGGTCGTTAGAAGAAATCATTAGGAAGGCTGAAATGGGAATGCACGTCAAGGCAAGAGACAGATCAACGGACCCGGCTCTGAAGGCAAAATGTCAAGATACCTGGACAGATAAATCTCGGAAGACAAACAAAACAAAAAGGAGAGAGAGGGAAGGTAGACCAGCAAAACGAAAACGGGAGAGACAAAGTGACAAAGGAAGTGACGAGGAGTACTCCGAGTCAACCAGTCAAAGGACAACCTCAAGGAGTTCTTCACCCTCAAGGTGTCATTCAAAGTCTGATGAGGAGGGAGCGTCAAGTGGGACAGATCGCACTCCTGGACAAGATGGCAACCTGCACAACAGGAGGGTAAGGAAGACAAACTATAGAAGAAGAGATCAAAATGGTCAACTCTGGAAATCGGCGCAGGAACACTCTTCGTCAAGTCGTGAAGATGAGTCCGAAGGAACATCCAGCAGGAGAACACACCACACACGTATCATGGGTGTCCGAGCACCAAACAAAGGGGAAGAAGAAACAGGTCGCATAAGACGAACTGATCCTTCCGAAGAAACAGGTCGCATAAGACGAACTGATCCTCCCCAACAACGAACAGGAAAAGACCAACGCATCAATGGCACCCGTGACAACGAAGAAACTAAGAAGGAGTAGCTGACATCGCGCGAGACGGGCAAAGATGAAAAACCTTGAGATCAAACACAAAGAACAAGCACGTGGTGGCTGAACAACTTCTCAAATGAAACAACACCAAAGACAAGTCGACGAAGGCGCCCGGAGAAGCGTCTTAAAGACAACCCTGAGACAAAGAACAATGTGTCACGGCCTACTCATTTTAGAAATCCATTACTCGATACCCTCTCTAAGGAACGCTTTAAAAGGGGCATGGTCAGGAACTCCTCTGATTCAGAGAGCGCGTCTGTCCGATCCTGGAAGTCGACAAAAGACTTCTCTGAACCAGAAAGCACGTCTGTTCAATCCCGTGAGTCGACCGAGTCATGGTGCCGACAACAGCCATGGCGTCAACCACCCGAACGCACCATGGAACCAAAGGGCATCCTTCCCGTCAATAGCAACATGTCACACACTAAGGTCTCTGAATACTCAGCCACTCCACAAGACAACCTGTCATGTCAGTCACAAGTATATCCAGACATAGATCAGACACCGTCACCCCTGAAGGGGTCCGCGAGGCTAACTCAAAGGACCTACAAAAGGAAAACAGAGACAGTGGACCTTAGTCACCGGACGGGAAGGGACCAGCCAGCCACTCCGCAAGGAAAGCCGGACATGTCAGTAGAGAGAGATCATCAGATGAGAGAGAAACATGCCTATGCACAGATAGCCCACGAGTTCGCCAGGCAACCCGAGGCCGTGAATGAGTTATCGAACCAAACCAAGACAGTCTCGTCAGATAGCACCGTACTGTCTGGTATACATGACCCTGAATTGGAGGGCAGTGTTGCCCTCGACCGGACTAGACAAAAAGAAGTAAAAGTAAATGCGGCGAATGAGTTACCGAACCAAACCAAGACAGTCTCATCAGATAGCACCGTACTGTCTGGTATACATGACCCTGAATTGGAGGGCAGTGTTGCCCTCGACCGGACAAGACAAAAAGAAGTAAAAGTAGATGCGGGTGCTCGGAAGAGGACCAGAACATTATCCACTCATGAAAGAGATCGAGCATCTGAACCAACAGTAGTTACACCACAGGAAGGAAACATGATGACTGCGGAATGTGAGAGTAAACAATTCACACGCAGCGTGGTCAAGAATGCCCTGATTAAGACAACGGAAAGATTGACCAAAGCCAAGCCCACCACTGATTCGACACTGCTGAGACTTGAAGAACAGGCTGTCTGCCAACCCGTGTGGTGGATTGAAGAACTGCAACACTGAGGACATTAAGCTCATTTTGTTAAGAAAGGGGGAGATGTAGGATCGTGTGATGCAGTCTAGTGGTTGGGGGGTGGAGTTAAAGGTAGGAGCAGGAACGGGAGGAGCCGGGGACAGGAACTAGGGCAGTTAGAGTAGGGACAGGGAGGACACTGGAAGTATACAATAAAGCTCCAGTTCAAAGATCCAATAGTGTCTGTATTTATTTGTAGCACGATGCTACACCTGCTAACAATTTGCCTATTCAGATTTCTCATTGAGAGCATATTCTGCATAACTACGCCTTGAGACCTTGAAATAAACAAATAAACAAACCATTGGTCCTCCCTGTACAAAACGGAACTTATTGCACTGCAGTCAGTCTCTCTGTGTGCCCAGCCAGAGCCTCCTAAAAGCGACCCCCTTTCACCTCTCCTGTCGATGGCCTGCCTGCTTCCTGCTGCCAGTGTGAGTCCAGCCCCCAGAGCTCCCCTGACCCCTGCCCCCCTTAATTGCTCCCCAGATCCTGCCAGCTGGAAAGTTTCCCTTTTCCAGCCTTCTTAGCTTTGTGTTTCAGGAACAGACAGGAAGAGGCTGCTTGCTGACTCAGGCTGCCTCGATGAAAGTGTGCAGAGTGCAGGACGGTGCTTGACTAATTTAGAAGGAACACGGCCGGGCCTTTCACTGGCAGTCTGCCTGGGTAAGGCCCGGCCCATGTTCCTTAATATTTAGTCACCCAGGCAGCTTTCAAATAAATTTGTTCAGGCTGCGTGAAGCTGCAGCCATCCACTGTCATGATTAGTCGGGTCAGGAAAGGTCACTCATAACAACAACAATGCTAATACTTACTTAATAATCAGTGCTCCCCCTGCCTCATCGATATGTTCTCTTGCTCCGGGCTCACTCGTGACTGCAGACAGAGTGCACGTCCCAAGCTGGAAAATTCTGGAAGACCCCTCCCCCAGACCCCAGCACCCAATCAGTAATCAAAACAACTGTCACTGGGTCTCTCGAGGAAGAGGCAGAGGCCCAGCCCCACCCCACTACTTTCCCTGAAGCTGAACTGGCCCACCCCCAGCCATTGCAATGAATTGGGAGCTTCAGACTCCTCCCTGGGCTCCACGAAGTTCGCCCAAATGCAAAGCTGTATTCTGGCAGTGATACACAGGTCCTGCCCCCCTGTGTGTCATCACTGCTCTGCTTTCTGGCTCCAGGGCGAAGAATTTTTCGCCCTGCCAAAAGCATGCACAGCAGAGGCAGAGGCAGCCAAGAGCCATTATCCCCCCACCCCCTCAAGGAAAACCCAGATTTGCCTGTGTTTGTTCACCGAGCAGCCAGCACAATTCATTTCTAGCTGCTTGGTGTTTCACCTCACATTTTTTAAATCCCCCAAGGGTGGTAGGGCGGCGCCCATCTCGCCCATGAACACCAGCCACCCCTGGGCCTGACCCGTTTCTCTCTCCTCTTCACTTCATTTCTCTTTCCAAACTCATAAAAGCATAGACTTGAATTCCCCCAAATTGTTTTGTGCTTGCTTTCGCACTGGTTTCCAAATGAGATCCACGATATCAGTAAATTTACTGGCCCAGGGAGCCTTTCTGCTGAGTATGGCGAATTATTAATATTTCACACACTCAAAGTGCTCACAACTTCCCCAGAAAGCAGACGGCTTCTTAGAAAATGCCAGTCGCATTCATGAGCAAGTTTTCATGAAAACACTACTACTGCTTTACAATACTGCCAATAACATATAGCATTTCTATCTTGGTCAAAAAGTACTTCTACTTGTGGACTCTGAACTTTTGTCAACACTCTGAGCAGCTGACAAACGCCACAAGCATAATCAATACTTGACAAGCCAACTGGGAACAGCCATACACGTGGTATCAAAGATATTTAGCTTTTCTCACTTACTTTCCTGTAACAGGAAATGCCAAAGCGTTATGAGAAAGTGCATAAGTGCCAATGAATGACAAGATCAGGGACCGAAGGTACGCCTCTTTAGGGCATAAGGTGTAGGGGCGTCCTGCCCTTGAGGGTTCCTGCTCCCTAAAGGCATGTTTATAGCCATCAAGTGGCAGGCCTAGCTGGTCGGTTAGGAGCTCATAATCAAATTGTGCAGTACACCTGTAATGGAGTAGTGTGCAGGAACATGTTGACTACCTTTACTAGAAGATTTTATACCAAAACTAGAAGTTTCTCTGCATTGTCTCTACAATGCTACCTAAGTAGCAAAGCAGGACCTTATTACATTTCAAACCCCAGCATCCTTTGCGGTTTTGAGGTCAAAGCCACACAAAGTGGATTCAGTAAAAACAAAACAGTATGCAACTAGAAGAGTACCAGTGAAACCAAACCTCTTTTGCAGCTCTGAAGATGGACATAATCGGAATAGTCTCAATTCAAAGCCAATAATCGGGAGCAATATCTTAAGCAGAAATATTAGGGGGTGTAAACCTGAGCTGTCTAACAAGCAACACAGACGATTTTCTTAACCCCCCCATTCCTAACCCAAAGGGAAGCTATATTACTATGTGATGTCCAAGTCTATATGATTCAACCAAAAGAGCAGCAGTCCTGCACACCCCCTCCCAGCTTAGGGGGTAATTAGGATGACGGGCGGACTTTGTCCGCCCGCCATCCTGTCGGTATGCGGGACCGCCCGCCATAAGGGCGGGGGTCCCGGGGGTGGTATTAGGATGTGCCCGCCACAGTGGCGGCACATCCTGCATGTTGAGCATTGTGGCGGCAGTGCTCTCAGCACCGCCCGCCACAATGCTTAAAAAGCACTTTTACATTTACATAATCAAGCGGCAGGCACCGCGCGGTGCCTGCCACTTTGATTATGCAAATGCAGGGGGGTACGATAGGTATTCCCCGTGTGCACCCCCCTACTCTCCTTCACTGTGGGGGCCCGCAGGGGGACCCCCGAGTGAATTCCACCTGCCTTTCCGTGGCGACATTGCCGCCACAAAAAGGCATTAAAAAATGCCCATGATAATATGACTGGCGGTGTCTGATAGACACCGCCACCATATTATTCCTTTTCCGCCTCGGCCGCAAGGCGACCGGGGCGGAAAAGCGGCGGACGGTCTTTCCGTCCGCCGAGGTCCCCCCCGCCATACTAATATGACGGGGGGGAAACGTGAGTGGATGGCGGGCGCCCGCCATCATAATGGGCCCCTAAGGTCTGTGGTTCGCACCTTAGCTTTGAGCTTATCAAATATGAAAGTTACCTATAGCTGCTAAATACCCCATGTCACATGCACCACCACAGTTCAGTGCTGAAGTTTTAGACAACAGCTCTTTGCAGCACTTTCATGAGTAACGGTACCTGCAAAATTACTAGTCCTAGATACAAAGTGCTCTGGGGTCTCTGTTATCCAGTACTGGCTCTTGGACAACAGCACTTTCCATGCTGGGATCATTGACCACTCTTACAATGTTAGTACAAATCAGCTACAGAGCCAGAAATGCTAAGTGTTGCTTGGAAGAAGAGAAAACAAGCATTGGCATAGCCAGTAGGTCTCGTCTTTGGGACCTTATAAGTATTTAGTTATCAGCACAATATCCTTGGTGCAACAACATTAAGTGTTGCATGGCTAAACACTTATAAGGTTCCAAAAGCGAGACCTATTTGCTATGCCATTGCTTGTTATAATCTGTGGCCTGAGAAGTGGATAGGGACCCGAGTCATGCGAGAGGCGCTGTGGATCATGATCAGTGATTCCTGGCCCAATACTCCTGCTTGGCGAGGATTTATACAGTGGATAATACTGAGTGAGCACTTTCCCTGTCTCTGCCGTGCTGCAGGAAGAACAAATTCAAGGTTCCACAAGATCGCCTCCCCAAATCACCTCCCACCGAGATGAGGGATGAGAAAACTTATTATGAGGTCCCTGAGGGAAATATTAAGTGCATCATTGTGATTGAGGACAGTATGTTATTAAAACACAGTTTGCATGTACTGCTGCACAGTGGCACCTCTTAGTTGCTCATTACTGTGTTCAGATGCTAAACCTGGTACTAGTGAGAGGAAATATTTTTTCAGACAATATTGTATGATAAAATAGTTAAATACTTCTTCCACAGATTGTGCTGCACTGCACCACATAATTAGTATTTTCTTTCCACTTAATTTAATTTACCCTACCACATAACTTGGTCTTCCATTGCTGCATAATTTCAGTAACCTTGCATAGAAAGAGAGACAGTCATCTCAAGAGATAAAAGTTGTGATGACAGTTTTTGTGATGACTAAATAGCATGTCATGCATTAAAGTGTGGTGATGCCCTAGGTGAAATTATGGTCTAAAGCAGGCTAATGCATTACTGCAACCATTGCACACCCGGGCAACAGTTCTCCCCCACATTCCAAGGGACCGCCCGAGCTGGAACATCGACTTTACTCAAATATTGCTGTAAACGAGTCCATGGTTGTGGAATGGTACTCCGATTGTCGCATCACCCATATTGTGCACTTCATAAGCTCGCTTGTTCAAATTGCTGCACTGTGGGTGAAGGTGCCTAGAAACCGCACAGCCGTTGGTGACGAGCTGTGCTAAAGGCTCCTCTTAGCTCTATAGTGCGTCAACCGTTTATTCTGACCGGTATCTTTTGCTTCATTTTTCAGGTGGGTTGGATGTCAAGCGCAGATGAAAAGACAACATTTTGTCATGTCTGTTAAGAACTTGTGACTTGTACTTTCAGTTAGGTTATGTCAGCTCGATTAATGTTTCAAACATGGCCAGTTTCGAATACAATTTCAGTTGTTATATAGTCCCGAATTCAAAATTGTCTCTCGCAGTGAAGTTTTATACGAGTTGAATTTAATTCTGGACAAGGTCCGTTTTCAAATCACAAAGGCGACATTCAAGGCAAGTGTACAATTGATGTGTTTTTTTCAGTTTGTGTTTATTAAATGAGTGCAATTGGAGACATGACAGGGCTCTTGGCAACAGGCGGTGAAAGCTGGGAGGCGTGATGTGGCCTCTCTTTTTTTAGGTCTCGGGCCTAGTTTTCCGTAGTGCTGGTCGTTGACAGCGCGCTATTCTTCTGCTGCGGTTGAAGGAAGACCTGCTCGGAGGAGGGTAGATCTGAGGGAATGACCTGTCGACAACGAAATGTGCTCTGTGTGATTGGAAGGTTTTTGAATACTGTAGCCACAACTTACCTCCTCTTCTTAGTTCAGGAACTTGTCTTAAACAAAAACGTCACCGCTTAATAAATCATTATCTAGTTTAAGAGCACGCGTTTTAGAAGTAGTTTGCACCCCTCAAAAGTCTGGGGAAAGTTCTCAACACACTCCACCCCTCGAAGGTGACCTTGACTTCTTATGCTTCGTTTTTGTGCAATCTTTCTTTTCATTTCAGCCAATGGGCAAATATGATCTAGGAACCTACCAATAAAGGCGATTGTCAGAAAGAAGGCGGCACCAGAGTACATGTGTTCAGGGTAGCCAGGACCAATGCACAGCAGTAAAACCTTTTTGTATGTTGCTTTAAAATACTTTTAGTTTAAACTGAGTACTAATGCAGTGGCATAGTTATTTATAGGGCTCCCTGTTTTATGGAATTTATTCTTTTGCCATTTCCATCTGTATTTATCCATATTTATTTTTTGCTAATTTTATCTGTATTTATCCATATTTATTTTGGGTTTTGTGCACAAATTAAGCTGAAATTAGTATATTTCCACATTTATTTAACCGATAAATATGCACTCATGCTTGAATGTCTGCCAGGTTTCAGTGCTGTGATCACCTGCAGAAGATAAATCGTGCACTTATATGAAAATATGCAGATTTCAGTATCAACCTTGTGCAAATCAAGAAAACTGCCACCTGAATTTTCTCTCAGTTTTTCATTGAAAAGTTTATAAGGGTGAACTTTTGAAATAGCTTTATATTCCTTAAAAATCACTGCAATAACAAAAACGTTTTTACTAAACTGTTTTCAGCTTAGATCCCAGAACTGAATCTAGGATCCAGTCCTGGAACTACCAGAGTGATCTACAAAGTAATCAGCTGTATTTATATAGAAAAACCCATTGAGCTCAATGCCAAATTATGTTTAGAATCGTGTTGCCTACTGCAACCCCTGTACCTATTGTGTTTACAAAACTTCTTGCCTTTCTGCAAAGTACTCATCTGAGACCTCTCATATTGAGAACAGTATATTTTTGATACCTGTTGGTTTTAAAAATAAAACAACTATATCTTTGATATAAAAACAATTGGCCTGGAGTTCAGTCTTTGAGTGTGTGAAACCTTTTGCTGACTGAGTGTGTACAACAAATGCTTTACACTGCCCTCTGGTACTGCCTTACTGCTTGACCAAGCTACCACTTTAGAGAGTAAGGTCACACCTGGCTTTAACCTCTGTTATACCTCTGGGGTTTGTGGACTCTATACACCCTGTACCATATCTTGGTCCATGTTAGAACTGGGGGTCTCTAGTTGGCAGAAGTAGGTACCACTGTCCAAATAGGGACCCTTGCTTCTAGTCAGGGTAAGGAGGAAACACTCTTTAGTTAACCTCTGCTCACCCCCTTGGTAGCTTGGCACAAGCAGTCAGGCTTATCCAAAAGCAATGTGTAAAGTATTTGACCCAACACTCACAGTAACACAGTGAAAACACCACAGACTGACTCCACAACAGTTTAGAAAAATAAACGTATTTAATCTAAACTACACAATACCAAAACGACAAAAATCCAACATACACAGTTCAAGAATATGGTTGCAAAAGAGTTCTTAAGGTTGCGATAAAATAATCCACAGTTGCGTCACGTTTTAGCCACAGTACCTTTGTTAGCGATAAAAAGTTTGAAGCACAGAAGCTGTAGCAGCGAAAAACAAGCGATGCGTTTCTCCTGAGACCCTGGGGAGGCGCTAGCGACAGCCCCGCTGCAGCAGCGGGCATGTTGCCATGAATCTGGTCTGTATGGGGAGGAAGGCCACTTGTATGGATTCCGGTGCGTAGGTTCTGCAGGAAGGTTTCTCCCGCGAAGGCACGATGTGGTGATTTTCGGGTGTTGCGACGATCTCCGGGGCAACGATGCGCGGTCCAGCAACGATCTTTCTCTTGCAGCTCCTCGATGCGATGGCTCTGCGACGACGATGATTTCACCCAGAGATGACAGGCTTTGTGACGATGTTCGCAGCCGCGGAATTCTTCCCGCTAACGAAGGGTGCAACATCTTCAGGCAGCGGAGACAGGCACTGGCACGATCTCGGTCTTCATAGCGGTGGAAATGTTCTCGCTCGGCCGGGATTGTGATAAATTTTCTGTAGCAAAGTCTTTAAAAGCTTGGTTTCCAGTAAGCATGGGCGGATTTTGCGAATTGGCAATCCGCGAACTTGCGTATTTACGGATTCGCAATCCGCAAAATCCGTGAACTCTCGCGAATTTGCGGATTTTTTTTTTGTGTTCGCAAGGGTTTCTGCCAGTTCGCGAGGTTTGTGCAATTGCGAACTTACTTGTCGGCTCGCAACGGCTGCGACTATGTTGTTTCTACGTCTGGTTCATCATCACAGGTTCACAGCACCCTCTGTTTCACCACTGCCACCCTCTGGTACACCCATGCCACCCTCTGGTACATCACTGCCACCCTCTGGTTGGTTTATCACTGTAGATTATGGGGGTGAAAAAAAGCAAGCACACCTGCCCTGCTTCAACTGACATGAATTAATGTGGGGTTGATTAATGTGTCACTGAATTTAAACTTCCAGTCTGGCTGGTACCTGCTTCCTTATCTGTAATTTGCTTTCTGTTGCAGTGCAATTTTTTTTCCACAGGACCTTTGTGGCCTACTTGTAGCTATTCTATGAGCCTGCTGTGAGGGTCAGAGCAGGGTCATAGAATAGTTGCAAATAGGCAACTGAACTCTGGAGGGGCCCCTCAGGAAGCACTAGAGTGAATGGTTACTAATGTTAAGATTGAACTTTTGCACCTGCTGAGTGCTTTCAGTTTTGCAAAAATCGCTTTTCTGCAATTTCGCGCGATTCGCGGGGCGCGAATTCATGCGAGATCGATTTTGGAAGCCGCGAATTCGTGCGAATACACGATTAGGTTTTTTTGCGGCGTGTTTGTTCGCGTGATTTTGTGCGTGTTCGCAAGCGCTTGTAGCGCAACGTTTGCGAAGTTACCCTAGCGGTCGTACATGGGCGCGGCCACCTTGTTTGCGTGACGTAATTCAGTTTCCGGGCGCTATGTGTAATCTCGCAAAGTGTGCGGCTCGCTAGTACAATTTCGCGTGTGATCGCGAGGAAAATCTCGTGCGAACTTACCCACGCGGCCGTGAACGGGCGCGCCCATCTTGTTTCTCATTCATTGCTATGGTTCTGGGCGTGCTTTCTGTATCCTCTCTGAATCTCTGCCATCCTTTGCTTGTTTGAAGTTTTTTTTGATCTATTTTACTTATTATCTATCCCTCTATTTTTCTAGCTCTATATTTTTGTGTTTTCTGCTACTTTTGGTTAATTTTAAACTACTTTTTTAAACTCTTTTCTTTTCTTCTTCCCTATTCTATTTCTTCTTTAGAATTTAGCTTCCTTTCTGCCCAGACCATGGTAAAGGGAGCCGGGAAGCATCCTGAGAAGGGGAAGGGTCCCGCACCCCGTGCCCGGCTCCCGTGCAGGCGTTTGAGGGGGGAGAATGTCCAAGCCCGGGAGATCTTCAGCGCGGAGGCGGTGGGCGCACTAGTTTTTTATGTTCAGCACCGCCTCCCCAGGACCATCATGGCAGGCGGCAGGATCGCTAGCGGGTACGGGATCCGGGAGCACCGGAAGCGGTGGGAGAAGGTGTGCCGGGCCATGTACCAACACTCTCGGGTCCGGCGCACCTACAACCAGGTCACCCACCGTTGGACGGATATCCGGAACCGGGAACGCAATCTGCTGGACCTGCTCGGCCTTGAGATCCCCGGGCTTGGTGAGTAGTAGTAGCTATTTCTTTACTACTCTGTTTTCTCCTGCTCTGTGTGTTATTATCTTGCAAATTTGTGTTTTTTACAAGAGCAATAATGCTGCTGATTACATTGTAGGTAAATTATATTTCAAAATCTTCTGTGCATTTCAGGTGCACTGCACTCCTTCTCAGTAGCGCTGCTACTATGCTTATTTGTTTTCGATTTTGTGTTCATTTCATTGGCCTGTGAAATTATGCATGAGTGTAGTTTAAAGAACTGCGTAATGCTAGACACTAAGGGTCAGATTTTTAATTACCGGCGCATCCCTGCAAAGTAGCAGGGATGCGCCAGTAATTGTGCGCCACGCCACCACCACCCATGGTGCGCCGTATTTACAATGCGGCGCACCATGTGCCCAAAACGTCACCGAAGCGTTACGCTTCTGTGCCGTAAAGGCGGCGCATTGCTGGAGTTGCGTCGCAACGATGGTGCAGCTCCAGCATTGCTCTGGGGTGCCCTATCTCCCCAATGCTGCGTCAAGCCGTACGTCTGCTTCAAGCAGGCGCAGAGTTTGAGTCACGCATCATTGTCCTCAAAGTGACTGATTGAAATCTTGTAGATGTCCCTCAGCCACTTTTAGGATGCGTTCCTGCGCAGGAACGCCCTCCCTTGCACCGCAACGCCCCCTGATGGCGCAGGGCTTTACAACGTGATGCATCTCCCATATGCGTCATGTTGTTAATATACGCCGCACCATGGCGCCTCTTTTGTTCTGCCGCTGCGTCACAAAAGTCACGCAACAATGGAGCAAAAGAGCCGCAAGGGGCATCTAAATCAGCCCCTACAGACTCAAGTCCAGTCCTTCCTTTGTACACATGGCGATAAGAAGAAATAGTGGTGGTGGATTGATAGTTTGAGTATTTTAATGACTGGTTAATGTAGTAGGAAACTTTTTAGTGTTGTCGCTGATCTGCAATCACGATGGACTTTGTCTGTCACTTCGCGTGCTGCGGACTGATGCCTGCCAGTCCTAGGTGAACCTTTTTAGTAGTTTGTTTAGTGAGTTACATAAGAACTTTCCAAGTCGACGGTCCGCAAATCAAGCAATACTAATAAGGTAGTAGACCACATGAGATCGGTCAATATATCCCGTGGAATAGTTGTCTATTTGCTATTTCGCCAAAATATTTTGTTATTGTTCTTTTGAAATGTTTGATTTGGTTGACAAATATCATCCATGTTTTCTGGTCTTTCTTTCTTTCATGTTGTACATCATCTCCCCCCAGGGGCAAAAGGGCATTGGAGGAGGCTGCTGCTGCTGCTGCTGAACGGGATCGGTCAGGCGAGGGCTCCTTTGCTGGCCCCGGTAAGTTTTAATTTTAATATAGAGTACCTATTTTTTCCTAGCGTTCCTCATTCGATTTTTTCTAAATCCTCTTTGATCTTCTTGTAGACTGTATCTAAATTCTTATCCTGCCTCGACTATGACTCCCTGTGGTATTACTAGATTATTCTTATTAGTCTGTCTGTGTAGCTAACTAAGATTTCACATTTGGCGATTCCATTGGACTCCCATTCTAGTCAGCAATAGCTCTATGCACTGAGTGCAGTCCTCTGGGATTGTCCATAATGTCTTTTCAAGTCTTCTAAATGTTTATGCTTTGACAATTGCCAACAATAAAAAGGTGAATGACCACCAAGAAAGAATAAGATACTACTTTACTTTTGGTTTGGATAGGAGGACAATCCATTCTACTACTGTTGCAACTGTTGCAGGGACAAATCTGCACAAACAGAACTATAGACACTAAATAATGCATTGCTTAGCTTATCAATTATAATAGGCGCTGTTAGACTTTCCACATACCTCAGTGATAACAGACTTTGTAGTTGAACCCCCAATCTCCTTACTGACTAGATAGTGTGGCAGAGTCATTTAGCTCCCAAAGTCACCGATGATTGATCCCCAATGATGATTATCCAACGCAGGACAAGAGTACGGAGTCAGAGTCAAGAAGTGTCAGAGGCACGGACTCATGCAAAACCTTTAGCTCAGCCACTCTAGTCTGGAGGACCAAAAACCACAGAGTCTATTTAAGTTTAAAAGCTTTATTAAAAGTAAACACATTTATTAAAATCAAGTTTGTCATAAAAGTAAACGTTTAACTGAAAATGGAAAAGTGCTTAGTGCTGATGATTAATTGAACACATTTCTTGTGGTCGAGCCGAGCTCTCACTTGGTTTGAACTTGATCTTGCTCGTGTTCTTAGAAGTCAAGCTTCTGTCTGTTAGGAGAAAAAGTGGTGCGTGTTAAAAATAAAAAGCAAGCATTCATCAGTTGTGCCAAAAAGTTCATCAAGACAACAGCCTTCCCTGGAAAAAGGGACATTTTTACTTTAAAGTAGACAGTCACAAATTATTACATTGTTTTCTGTTTTTTTTCACATTTCTTTATTCCTAGACCAAATATTATATAGTAGTGAGTGGTGTATTCTAACATTCTTAAATGTACTTTGTAGGTGGAACATCTGGTGGCCGGGCCAGCGCGGAGGTGGTGGTGCTGGATGAGGACAACACTTCCGGGGAGGAGGCGGTGCAAGTGCCGGACGACACCAATGTGCCTGTGAGGGATCACACGGTGGTGGCGGGCAGAGGTAAGCTATATGTTCCTTACTTATTGAGATTGAAGACTGCAGAGTGTGCTTTCTGCACGGGTGTATTATAAATCAACCAGGTAGTAGCCTCCTCTAAATGTACTTCGACTTAGCTGTGAAGTTTTTGGCGAGAAGAATCCCAATCAGATCTGAGATGAACTTGATGGATGGGATGAACGAAAATCGAAAGAAGGGTGTAAGTAAGTGTGGAAGGACGAGAAATTTAATGATGACTGGCAAAGAAGAATGATATGTGTTTGCTTGGTCCCCGAGGTGGCTGGGAAGGAAAGAATATGGTATGGTGCATGGCTGGGTGAATGACGAAGCAAGGATGGGTGGAAGGAGAACAGCCTGGGTGGGTGAAACAGAAACTGTATGTGTGCATATACTTTGAATGGATGGATGCCTGGATCATGGTACTATCTGACTCTTAGATAGCATATGTGTATCTAGAGAGAGTAGACGGTCACTGGATGAACTAAGTGTTACTTTGAAGAGCATGTAACACCGCACCCACACGTCCGTTCCAGTGTAGGAAAGGCAAGGAAAAGAAGTTGTAATTTTGTCCAAATACTACCATGAATAGTAGCAGTAGTTTGTATTGCAACTGCAAGCACAGAATATATCCGGTTAATACGGTGGACACTCCCTACCTCTCTTAATAAGTTTAGTTTAGTAGTAGTACGTCATTCATGTGTGGGTGTATCACTGTTCACTCAATAAAAAGCAAAGCACCTAAAGTCATCCCATATGTAATCAAATACATCCCATGTGAAGTGATAGATAATCAGATTATTTAGCTTCTTCATTTTTCTTTTCTAGTACTCATTTGCACTGTAGGGTGAAAGTTAAATTAATTAAGCAGTAGCCCTTTTAACAGAGTATTCTCAGTGCCACCCGTAATAGAAAAGTAAGAGCTTCACCACCTGCATGTACTGGACCGGTACAGTAACGCAAGTCTGTCTCACTCATCATGGTGTGCGTCTGTTTTTCTCGGGTGCAAGTTCACTGCGCTGGCATTATGCCGGCTTGCATAAGATAACGTACCAATTTTCCTAAACAAGAGAGAAGAAGAAGAAGAAGACTGGTGTACTGTCATAGTCGACTGTAATGGAAGTCCATAGTGCTCGTAGAATTTGTTCCTTAAACTCCCACTAATGTTAGAGCAAGGATGAAGAAGTGGGAGGTTAGATAGATACTGGCCTCAATAGTTATGTACTGTGCTTTCAAGTTGCTAGTTGTACTGTGACACAACTTTCTGCTCAATCATTTTGTGTTAATCTTAAGGAGCATTGGTTACAGACTATGTCTTTCTTTCTTCATATAGTTGCTCCTTCCAAATCAAAAAAACCAACAAGGAAGGAGCTGGCTCGAATGGCCCGGCAACGGAGGCTGGATGCCACTGTCGCCGAATATCGGCGGCTGCTGGCCCTGGAGGAGGAGGACACGCAGTCTACTGGCACATCCACTGCGACAGCTGCTTCCTCCTCCGTGCCCCCACGGGCTGCCAGCCAGCGCAGTGCTCCAGCGGTACGGAGCCGGGCTACCAAAGCCAACCGCCACCGCCGAGCAGCAAAGACAGCAGCTGCCCCCCACAGGAGTTGCAAGGCACGCCAGCGCCGCTTATGCCTCATAGTGTCCTACCTGGAGCAGGAGGTCCTAACATATAAGACCTTGGTGGAGGGCCTCCGCTCCGACCATACCACCCTCCGCAAGGAGTATGATGCCCTGGCCGTAGTGTCCCTTGCCCCTTTTTTAGAGACTTTTGGGGGGTGGGAATTGGGAGTTGGGTTGTTTTTGGGACTTTTGAAGGACAATCGTTGGGGTTAGGGAGGGTCTTGCGGGAGCTTATTTTGTTAGGGCTACACAAATATACTTTTTGAAACTTTATCTGAGCATACCTGTTTTTTACTGCTTTTGAGTCTGGTGGGTGGGGGTTTAACAGTAAGTTCATTTTCCTGAAACTTAAGTCTGTGTCATTTTCTTCCTTTAAGTGTAAATGGCTAAATGTTTTCAACACTAAATGCCTCTCACAGAGTAAGTGAATTCAAGAGTCCTAGTACTTTAGTAGTACTACCGTCAATCTCTCGTCTCTCCTAATACTCCATTATACTACCTCCCACCAAACGCTTATCTTACCTGTAATTTGTGTTTGAAAGTAGGGCTAGGCCCAGGGCTGGCTCCACGGGAAATGGCGATTAAGGTTGGCAATCCTGGGCGGATGAAATGTCCTCATTGCGGTGGTACTAGTGGTGTGACACAGTGGCAGTTGCATGCCTATGGAAAAAAAGAAAATGAAACCTGCTTTGTCCTTACTGGAGCATTACAACGGTACGATAGAGAATATAGCAGGTGACAGTACACTAGAACAGTGCCACAATGTAGCCTAACAAATGGTAAAGTATTGAAAGTATAACTAGTACTTGCGTTGAATTTCTTTGACATTGGCTACTACTACAAGAAATAGTACTGAAGCTGAGTAAGTCTAGAATATATCCTCGGATTCCTTCACCAGCCTGTTGCTATGACCTTATCCTCCCAGCAAGTGTGTGGAATTATTGCTGTCATTTAGTCACACATCAATCAAAACCACACAGCCCGGGGGAAGAGGGTTAGCGTTTGGAAAATGGATGGGAATGGGGGGTTATTTTTGGGTAAGTTTTGTTGAGAGAAGAAAAAAAAAGCACAGCATGGACAAACAATAATTGCAGATAAAGAAATCTTTGGGTACAAAGCTAACCATAAATCTTTTAAGTGACATAAAGGAAGTGCATGCACGACTGCATGTATGGTTACTAAAAAGTAAGTACTATTTTCGACAACCGTGAATGACAGAATGTGACAGTACAGGGCTGCAGCGTTTTCACTTGCCTATCTCTGCACTCAGAGAAACACTTCTTACATTAAATTAGGTTTAAAAAATAGCAGAAGTAAAACCTATAGAATGGCTGTAGGGATGAATTTAGAAGCAGAGAATAGAGATCCAAGAAATGCAGTCACACTCAAAGAAATTCACAGCAATAACATTACTTTAAAGATAATTAGAAAAGAACGGATACTGTATCTGTATTTTGTTGTAGTTGTCCTGTTGAATTTGGTAAGTTGCATGCATCAAACCATTCCTCTTATTAGCGGGACTCCTCCATTCCAGCTGACGCTCCGTCCATCAATGTTGGTGACCAGAAGACACCCTGTCCACTGCCTGCCTGGCGGATGCTGAATTGCGGCTCGCTAATGTGAAGCCTGACTTCATCCTTTTTCCCATTGCACAGACTGAAACCCGGCCTGTAATTATTGATGGAAAAACAGGAAGTGATATTAGAACACCACTGACAAATAAATATAAGGTATGTAAGCTGTGTAGTGCAAAAAGTCACACTTTGAGTTTCCTAATAGACAGTACAATATTTTTGAAAGTGCGTACTCTGTCTGAGTCTCCTTTTGAAGGATAAATAAGTATGGGCAAATTAATTTAGCGGATCTTTCCCCTCAAACTAGGTGTACTGTAAACTGTGTTTTAGAACAAAATTAGACCTTCCCAGCAGTGCTCCCACCCAGACCCTTACTAAAGCCAGTCGCAAAAATGTAGAAGACCCCCAATCAGATCTCAAAAAACGAGGCCTAGTAGAAAACTGGTGACAAAACGTACTTTTAAAGTAAAAGTAGGCCCAAATCCCCCCTTACCCACCGTGGATTGTATTCAAAGCACTTACAAGCAAGCAAAAGTATCCATACCCAGCATCGCTCCAAGACCCTTTCCAATCTGCGCCCTATTTCCTTGCTACCTGTCCTGTTCAAACTGACTGAAAAGTTCGTCAATAGTCAACTGACTAACTTTTTGGAGAAGAACAACATTCTCCATCCTAATCAGTCAGGATTCCGGTCAGAACATTCTACCGAGACGGCCCTGCTTTTTACCGCAGAGACCCTACGGGCGGCAATGGATCAAGGAAAGAAGGCTGTCCTTATCCTACTTGACCTGTCGGCAGCCTTCGATACGGTCTCACATAACATCCTAGTGGACCGGTTGGCTGCCGCAGGGGTAGGAGGACAGGTCTTGGCGTGGCTTAGGAACTTCCTCAGCAATAGACGCCAAGTCACAGTGCTAGGCCAATATCAGTCTGAGGCTAAAGACGTCAGCTCAGGGGTCCCTCAGGGCTCAAGCCTGAGTCCTGTACTTTTTAATCTGTACATGGTACCCCTAGTGAAACTGATCGCGTCATTCCAGATCAGTTCCATTTCATATGCTGACGATACTCAGCTCATACTGGTGCTGGATAGGGAGCGGCCAGGTGCCGAGGAAGACCTCAAGGAATGCTTAGCAGCAACTTTTAAATGGATGACCAACAACCATTTAAAGTGCAACGCCGGAAAAACAGAAATTCTACCAGTCGGGAGTCATAATTTGTTTTCCCCAAAAACGTGTTGGCCAGTGGAGGCAGATGCTCCTCCCAATACAATTACTTCTGCCCGCAATTTGGGTATCAAATTTGACGATCAATTATCTTTTAAACCCCAAGCTGTGACAGGGATGTGCTTTCAGATCATAAAAGCACTGAGGAAGTTTTTTGATCTACTTCCGTTATCGGCGAGGAAAACAGTCGCAGTGGCTTTAATAAGCTCTAGGCTAGACTATTGTAACGGGCTGTATGCTGGAGCCAATAAAATCGTTCTCCACAGGTTACAAATGGTCCAAAATGCGGCGGCCCGCCTCGTACTGTGTTGGCCTCGTAGGTCTTCAGCCTCAGCAGCACTTAACATTCTTCACTGGCTGCCAATAGGTAAAAGAATTCTGTTTAAAATTCTTTTAATTACCTTTAGGGCATTTTACCAACAAGGTCCAAAATACATATGTAACGGATTCAAAAGATATCACCCGACGCGCTGTCTAAGGTCTGCCAGTCAGAATTTACTTACTCTGCCTCGGTTCAAACTGGCTACAAAGGGTGGTAAATCCCTTTTTGTTTTGGGCGCTAGGGCCTGGAATAAGCTTCCCCCCTTTTTACGTTCATTTTCCCAAGAAACTTCCTTCAGGAAAGCTTTGAAAACTTGGATCTTCTCTTTGCCTGATGACATGTGTAGGACTCTGGTATAATTGTGGTGTAGAATGCAGGACATCCTTTTTTTCCCTCCAACTCTTCCAACTGAGTTGTGCGAGCGCCAAGATACTCCCTGGAGTGAAAACTGCGCGTTAGAAATGTCTCTTACATTACATTACATTACAAGACTCGCAAACCCCCCCACAAACAGGCCCCCACCCAAACACATGCAATACAAATACTGCTAACCCTAACGAGCCCTAAGTTAAGAATAGTGGCAAACGCTTTCTTTAACTATGGCAAATCCCCCCTTTCCCACCATGGATTTTCTTCAAATCACTTGCAACCAAAATTACACATTCCCACGAGTGCTCTAAGACCCCATAACTCAGTTGCAAAAATCAAGAACACCCCGAAACACATGCAATCCTGCTGCTAGGGCTAACCCTAATGAACCCTAAGTTACAAAAAGTGCCAAAAGGCTTTTCTGCATGGATTTTGTCCAAACCAGTTTTATCTGGTATTAGACCTTCCCAGCAATGCCCCAAGACCCGCCAACCCACCCGCAAAAACAGCACAACACCCCCAAACAGCCAAAAAGCCAAAATGGAAAATCTCATATTACTTACAATATTTTTCGGCCTTCTGTCCAAACGCGCTGTGCAGCTAGGTCATATCTCCCGTTTTCCACCATGGATTTCCTGAAAAGCAAATGCAATCAAAACTAGACTGTGCCAGCAGTGCTCCCAGACCCCAAAACCCACCCACAAACACCCGGAACCCCCCCAAAGAGCACCTCAAAGACAAGCAAGTCAGCAAAAACACAAAAAAAATGTTTGTCTCCGGTTTGGTCCAAACCAGTTTTATCCTGTATTAGAGCTTCCCAGCAATGGCCCCAGAGCCGTCAACCCAGGCGAAAACAAGTAGAAGACCCCCAAACAGTCAAAAAGCAAAAGTACAAAAATGGGGACTTTGTCACTTTTGGTGAAATTTCCAAAATCACTCCACGCGCGCTCTGCAGCTAGGCCCTAACTCCCCTCTGCCTCCATGGATTTTCTTCAAACCTCTTGCCATCAAAACTATCCATACCCAGCAATGCTCCCAGACCCCGAAACCCACCCACAAGCACCAGGAAGCACCCCAAACAGGCCCCCGAAACGCTACATTGAGCGAAATGTCAGAAAAAGCAAAAACTTTTTCCTCATGGATTTTGTCCAAACCAGTTTTATCCGGTATTAGAGCTTCCCAGCAATGGCCCCAGAGCCGTCAACCCAGGCGGAAACAAGTAGAAGACCCTCAAACAGCCAAAAAGCAAAAGTACAAAAATGGGGACTTTGTCATTTTTTGGGAAATTTCCAAAATCACTCCGCGCGCGCTCTGCAGCTAGGCCCTAACTCCCCTCTGCCTCCATGGATTTTCTTCAAACCTCTTGCCATCAAAACTATCCATACCCAGCAATGCTCCCAGACCCCGAAACCCACCCACAAACACCAGGAAGCCCCCCAAACAGGCCCCCGAAAACGCTACATTGAGCGAAATGTCAGAAAATGCAAAAACTTTTTCCTCATGGATTTTGTCCAAACCAGTTTTATCCGGTATTAGAGCTTCCCAGCAATGGCCCCAGAGCCGTCAACCCAGGTGGAAACAAGTAGAAGCCCCCCAAACAGGCAAAAAGCAAATATACAAAAGTGGGGACTTGGAAATTTTCAGGAACATTTCTAAAATCACTCAGCGCGCGCTCTGCAGCTAGACCCTAACTCCCCTCTGCCTCCATGGATTTCCTTCAAACATCTTGCCATCAAAACTATTCATACCCAGCAGTGCTCCCAGACCCCGAAACCCACCCACAAACACCAGGAAGCCCCCCAAACAGGCCCCCGAAAACGCTACATTGAGCGAAATGTCAGAAAAAGCAAAAACTTTTTCCTCATGGATTTTGTCCAAACCAGTTTTATCCGGTATTAGGGCTTCCCAGCAATGGCCCCAGAGCCGTCAACCCAGGCGAAAACAAGTAGAAGACCCCCAAACAGCCAAAAGGCAAAAGTACAAAAATGGGGACTTTGTCATTTTTTGGGAAATTTCCAAAATCACTCCGCGCGCGCTCTGCAGCTAGGCCCTAACTCCCCTCTGCCTCCATGGATTTTCTTCAAACCTCTTTCGATAAAAACTATCCATACCCAGAAATGCTCCCAGACCCCGAAATCCACCCACAAACACCAGAAAGCCCAACAAACAGGCCCCCGAAAACGCTACATTGAGCGAAATGTCAGAAAAAGCAAAAACTTTTTCCTCATGGATTTTGTCCAAACCAGTTTTATCCGGTATTAGGGCTTCCCAGCAATGCCCCAAGACCCGCCAACCCACCCGCAAAAAAGCACAACACCCCCAAACAGGCAAAAAGCAAAAATGGAAAATCTCATACTTAGAATATTTTTCGACCTTCTTTCAATTCTGTCCAAACGCGCTGTGCAGCAAGGTCATAACTCTACTTTTCCACCATGGGTGTCCTGGAAAACAAATGCAATCAAAATTAGACTGTGCCAGCGTTACTACCAGACCACAAAACCCATCCACAAACACCAGGAACCCCTCCAAACAGGCCACCGAAAACATGATAGTGAGCAAAAAGGCAAAAACTTTTTTTGCTCAGATTTTCTCCAAACCACTTTTATCCGGAATTAGACCTTCCCAGCAATGGCCCCAGAGCCGTCAACTCACCCACAAAGAAGTAGAACACCCCCACAAGTGCAGAGTCTTTCTTCATTGGGCGTAATCCAGCCATCTGCTTTGAGGGAAATAGGAGTCTGGAGGAGGAGGATAGAGGAGCATGTTCTTGTGAACTTGTGAACCTGAGGAATGCAGACTGCGGCACCTTCAAATCAATAAGCAAATAAGTGAAGACAGTTCTGCTGATGGGCTTCTTGTTGTGATTGATTAGGTGATAACATTTTTTATTTATATTGACTTTGCAAAACAAAGAAAGACATACACACAGGAATAAAAGTGAATAAGGACGAAAAAGAAAGTTATTGATTCATTGGCTCATTTTCAGGGCTCGGTGTCAGGGAAGCAGAGTTCGTCCTCATACTCTGCGAATTCAGGCGGTAGTAGGTCACCTAACAGAGAAGAAATTCCCTCATCTAAGTTGGTGTCCTCCTCATCGTCTTCTTCCGGCGTGTATTCTCGTACTTTGTAATCTGGTGGTATGAGGTGCTGATTCATCTTGATCACTGTTAACCTCTCCACATTTTTCGGCGAGAGGCGGGTCCTTTTGCAAGTTACAATGCCACCAGCAGCACTGAAAACACGTTCAGAAGACACACTTGCGAGTGGGCAAGACAAGTAATTTATAGCCAGGTTGGTGATCTCTGGCCACAATTCTCTTTTCCCATGCCAATACGCCAATGGGTCATCATGAATATAGACCTCTGTTGGGTCATTCAGATAGTCCTGCACCATCGACTCAAGGTTCTGCAGGGTTCCTCCACTTTGCTTACTTTTTGCTGGGATCTTTTCAGAAGCAAACCCAAGCTTAGTTAGCCAATTGTCTTCTTCACACAATGTTACTGTTGTGTCTGGTGCAGATGATCCGGTTGCTGGTGTCTTTAACGGCTGAGAGGTCACTTCTGCCACAGCCACAGGTGCAGGAGTGGATTCCTTGGGTTCCGGATGGCCTTCTGATGCTGATGTACTGCCTTTTCCTTCAATTTCCTGCCGTCCTCTTTCAAACCTCATGGCTGACAGACCTAGCCAACGTTTGTACTTTGAAACTTCTTCGTCACCAAAAGCAAACAATGCTCTGGCTGCCAGTGCCTTTTTGTAGCGTGGATACAGAATAGTAGCACAAATGTAATGCTGTTCTGTGTTGATCTTTTGAAGACGTTCATCGCAAAGTAGGCGCTGTAATAATTTCTCCGACAAAGTGAAAGCTTCTTGCTTTTTTCATCTTTTTGAAACGTAGAAGACACCTCCTTCAGTTCGTGCTCTAGCATGCGCAACAATGGGATAGCTTTTCCCAAACTACAGTCCTCCCTGCTGACTGCACGCATGAAGACCTCAAAAGGACGAAGCATGTCTGTCAGGCTTTTAACTAGCTCCCATTGCTCCGCATGTAACCTCAGGTCCTTCGCATCTGTACCCAGTGTAAGGAAATACTGATCGAGTACCATAAACTGCTCATACAGACGCTCAAGCATGTAGAAGGTTGAGTTCCAACGTGTTGCCACCTCCTGGATGAGTGCTTTCACTGGCAGTCGACGTTCATGTAGCAGGCCCCTCAGATGCTTCCGGGCCTTAAAAGAATGGCTGAAATGGTTGCACATTCTTCGGCAGGTATCCACTAACTCGCACGCTGGACTGTCTTCACTCAAGAATTTTTTAACAACCAGGTTTATACAGTGCGCCAAACACGGCACTCTGAAATAGTGACCCTTATCCATGGCCTTAACTACATTGGCGCCATTATCCGTGGAAACATAACCAATCATGCGCTTTTTGGGGGACAGCAATTTCAAGACCTTTGTGTTAAACTCCTGCAAAATGTTTTGTGCTGTATGACTTGTCTCCATGCCAAACATGGCTAGTGTTGCATATTTACGAGCAGCTTTAAAAACGTTGTCCGTGTCAACACCTGCCCTTAGCTTTGCTGTAACTCCTGAAAAAGAGACCCAGTGTCCAGTGATGCACATGTAATCAGTGCCTGCGCACTGGTCCACATGTCTGTTGTCAGATGTATAGTGTGAACAGCACTCTTCTTCAAAGCTGCCCCAATCGCCTCCAGCACATCTGCATGTAGTGCTGGAACCGCAACTCTGGCAAAATAGTACCGGCTAGGAACCTTCCATTTAGGGCAGAGCATTGCCACTAATTCAAGAAAACCGACCCCTTCCACAAAAGAAAAAGGGAGAAGGTCCAGCGCTAGCATTTTAGCCAGCTTAGTGTTATACAGACGCACCATTGGGTGGTTGCGTTCAAATGGCGCATCTGAAAACAAATTGCTTCTAATGGTGGGCTGGACCATTTTTTTACGGGAAGATGATGACTTCTTCGACCCAGTTACGCTCGGTGATGATGAAATTTTTCACATTGGTGTCTCACTCTCTCCCACACTCTTAGTGTGGCGCACAGGGGGTGTGCTGCTGACAGGGGTACTGGGTGTAGGTGAAGAAATGTTTGACGCTTCTTCCTCCTCGTCATCATCAGATGAAACATCAATGGATACAGTTTGCTGACTTCCAATTCGGGCTTCCTTGATCTCCTTTAGGTGCGCAAGCCATTGGACAAGGTGCTGTCTCTTAAAATGACCTCTCTGGCCTCCGGTACCTTAGTTGGTACCAAGCTTACCACGACTAACTGCAAGCTTACAAATGCTACAAATGGCTATGTTTTCCCTTTTTGGGCAAACACTAAAGAAGTCCCAAACTGCGGACTTGAAATGTCTGTGGGGGGGCGGAGCAGGCGATACTGCTGGTCATGATGCTAATGCCAGATGAAGTGGAGGATGTGTGTTGCCGAACTTTACTACGTTGTGCACTTGCATCACCACTAATTGAGGTGGAGGTGGATGGAGGTACCTTCTGGCGAGAAAATATGGAAGCGGTAGGTGGTGGTGTACTAGTTAACTGCATTTGTGGTGGTCCCGTTGTCACGTCGCCATCATCCCGCTCAGCAGCATTTCGGGATAGGGTAAAAATGTCTGTTTGCTGCATGCCCGCTGAGGCTGGAGTGACGCCTATGATGACTGCGTCGTCGTCAGGAGAGTCTTCATCAGCAGGAGAATACGCCACTTCTTCTTCTGCGTCATCATCACACTCCATAACTCTGAGACTTTCAGGAACCTTCCTTTTACGCTTAGCTACCTTTGTCAGATCATGGTGTGCCTCACTCTCAGGCAGCACTGGTGGTTCCCAATTTTCATCCATATCATCAGAAAGAAGGGGGCTTGAAGAAGAAGTAGACACCATCCTCGATCTTTTTCTTGTTGGGTAACTGGAAGACAATGAATCATCAGGAGGAGTGGCTTCCTCATGTGATACCTCGGCTTGAATGTCGATCTCCTGATGTGCCCCTACTTCGGGAGGAACAACTATTGTGGGCACTTGTGCCGCTCCATGCACCTCTGCTTGCGCATCTCCTTGCGCTGCCTCTCCTTCCACATGTACTTGGGCTTGTACTACTTGCACAGGTGGTTGTTGTTGCGGCTGTGTTTGTTGAACACTCGTCAGATCAGTTACAACAACCTGTGTTGATTGAGGGACATTGCTGCTACTTTCTTGCGATGAGCCAACATCACTGGTCGATGGTGATTGAACAACTATACTGGCGGCCTCTAAAGCACTCAAGGGCTTGGACCTAAGTTGGCGTGGTGGTGATGGCACTGAGCCCAATGGAGCGGGGCTGCTGCTCCCGGCAGCATGGTCCCCAGCAGACCCCGCTGCTGCTGCAGGCGCACTTTTAGTTTTCCCAAAAAATGTGGCGGTCGGCACACCAGTCTCCTTGGTATGTGGCGCCACTTGCTACTTCTGGTCCTTAAATGCCCCTGCAACCTTCCAGAATGTGGTGAATCATATCTTAGTTGGCAGGGAGGCTGCCTACTTGGATGACAATAGCTGTCTTCAGTAGCAGATGGAAATGCCACCTTTTTCACCTGCCAACACACAAAGGGCTGCATACCCCCTGTAGTGAGTCTAGAACCAGGGCAAGAAGAAATTACCTCTATGTACTTCAAAGACCCTTCTTTGAAATCCACCCCACTTCAAAGGCACAACTGGATTTAAGTACAGGACCTCTGGCCCTACCAACTGAGTACCCTTCTGGACCTTAAACCAACTTTCCAAGAAGAATAACTGCTGTGCTAAGGACTGCTACTTTGCTGGACTGCTGCTCTGAAAGACTACTGCATTGCTGTGCTCTTTGCTACCTGCTGTTCTCTCTGACTACACCTTCATCACTTGAACCAGATTGACTCCAAGGGCTAGATGACTAGCTTCATGTTCTTCAAAGACTCAGGGACATCAACGTCTTTTACCCAACTCCTGTGCCTGCTTCATTGGAAGTGTACTCATGTGGTTGCTCTAGGGGAACCGACGCATCCTCTGATGCGAGAGCAGAATTCACACATTGCAACTGTTGCAAGAACAGAACCTGCAGATCGCTCTTGGAACCACCACATCACCATCGGTACCGCCGCATCAGAACTACTACATCGCCGCCATTGCTCAAGGACAGTTGACGCAACCCTTAATTTGCATGGAGAAACTATATATTTATTTCTTTACTTCTACTGTAGAAAAAGAAAAACAACTTTGACTCTCTCTAATGCACTCCTCTATGTCTCATCCAATACCTCTCTCAATATTTCTTCTACCTCCACTCTCTGACTCATCCCAAACCTCATTCTACTACTCCCAAATACCCTTCTCTCGACTCTTTCCTCCTCTACCCCTCCTTGGCTTACTCCAAACCTCATTTTACCATCATGATTTCCCAAATAACCCATTCTAAAATCTTCCCTCATGAATCCCTCCTTTACTCATCCCAAACCCCATTTTACTACTATGATCTCCCTAATCCCTTTCTAGACTCCTCTTCCTCTATCCCTCCTTTGACACATCCCAAGCCTCATCTTAGTACTATGATCTCCCAGATAACAGTTTCTTCCTTCCACTATCCCTCCATTATCCTATTCAACCAAACTAACAGACTCCTGTGTTCACGACTCAAATTAACAACTTATATTTCCTCATTCTAATCAACCATTAATTCTTTCTGGGTTCCGGAGTAACTTGCTACTTGCCGATAAGTGCTTCATTCCCTCTTCAGGAGTAGCTATATAAATACAATTAGAATTACAATTACAATTCGTGAGCACTCTATGGCAGACCTAATAACTTCTGAATATTCCAAATTATTAGTACTAGTTATCCTGGTCATCAGATAACAAAATATCCCAAAAAGATCATCAATACACTACACCCTTACTATAAAATGAACCTATCTAAGAGGAAAAGATGAGAGGGTTTACTACATGCCAATTGGAGCCTTGACATTCTGGAGCCAGAGTTAGAGGATATTGAATTATGGGTGATCATCCAAGAAGCATCTAGGAAACAAGTAGCACAGAAGTGACAAAACCTTAACAATATAGCACAGCAAATAAAAGAAGTGTGTCTGACATACAATTACTATGATTTTAATTGCCAAGCCCATTCAGTCGTTGCCACCCAACTGGAAATGGAGTAATATCTGATGTGCAAAGTAGTTAGAACCAACAGATAGATTGTATGAAATAAAACACATTTTCTAGTATGTATTATAAAAATAAATCTTATTATTTTTGTTAGACCTGGCATCTGCAGCATGGTTTCCCCGGACTTTTTGCCTCCTGCCCTTCTCTTTGGCTGACTTCATTGTTTCTGGCTTTAGGACTCCGGGCACTTTATCACTGCTAACCATTGCTGAAGTGCATATGCTCTGTACTTTAAACATGGTAACTTTGGCTTATCCACAATTAGCATATTTAATTTACTTGTGAGTCCCTAGTAAAGTGCACTATATGTGCCCAGGTACTGTAAATTAAATGTTACTAGTGGTCCTACAGCACTGATTGTGCCACCCACTGAGTAGTCCTTTAAACATAGCTATGTCCTGTTACTGCCGAGCCTGTGTGGATAGTTTTAAAGTGCCAATTATACCTAGCAAGTTCAACTACCTGCCAGGCTCCAATCTCCCCTTTCATTACATAAAAGTCACTCCTAATGTAGACTCCAGGCAGCCCTATAGGCAGGGTGCAGTGTATTTAAAAGGTAGTGTAGTGTAGTTCCTATTATCCCAATAGGCTCTGCGCATTGGAATAATACCTTCAATAGTATAGGCCTAGACCAGACGTTAACTAGGTCTACTACTGTCGATATTAGACTTAAAGTTTTGGGTTTGCCAGCTAGCTCAGAGTTCACTAGAAACTTTCTCGAATAGGCAAGGAGGAGTTGAACCTCCCAGGATAGACAAGAAGGGATTTAGTTTCTGACAACCATAGAACATGACAACTTTGCTCTCCCCTAATCAAGAGTGTATCTCGAGAGTCGTGTGAACAAAAGGCAATTTATTTTACTCAGTCAGTACGTGCATTCTTAGTCTCATCAGATTGTAGAGAAAAGGAAGAGACGGGCGTGTTCAATAAAAGATGTTATTTATTGATCAGTCTCTTTTCTCATACAAGAGAAATGGATCGATATTATTGCAATACTTATGGTTAAGTAAAGTGCATACATTAAAAGCAGAAGTATAAAATAATACTGTAAAAACATTGATATGGTTTCTAAGCCATATGAAGGTTTAAAATGAATAAGATATATTACATACACATATACATTTGACTAATCGTACTCAACTGGTGTTTCTAACTACGCCTACCCCGTGTACCTGACCTAAGTCTAATGCGTGGGCGGGAATAGAAAGTAACAGTTTAAGTTAAGTTTGTTTTGCCAAGTGACTGACTAAAGAATTCTCTGTGAGGGGTTATTCAGTTCTGTACCTGGAATCTAGGATGGATGAGGGATGGTATCTCTCGTCTCTGGTCTCGATATCCCAGGCTGCCTGCGAGGGCTACCCGGAAGCGCCGGAGCTGGATTTCTCGGCAGGAGAAAAGGCAGCGTCTCATTCTCAGCGCGTCAGGAAGGTGGGGCTGCGCCAGCGGGGTCTGCTCTGCTCTGGGCTTCGGCAAGTCTGGCTGCTCCGATCTCGTCACCACCGCGTGTGTTTGCATAGGGCAATATCGGTAATATTTATACCTTTAAGGTGCCGAGATTGACGTAAGGATGGACATAGATACGTCAATAAGGATGTCATACGACCAGGTCGTTAGCACATTCTTTTGCTGAAGTTCTCGGTGAAATCAAAACAATGGCCGCAGGGTTTTTCCCAGGTTGTCATAGGTTTGATTTGTTTTGAGAACTCCGTATGCCTTATCAGGGGCTGGAAGAATATCGCTTGTCTAATTAGATGGCAAGCGTTATGACCTAATCAGATAACACGTTCCTGTGCCGTAGTGTGGCTTTATCAGATAACGGTTCCTGCATCATGGGGGTTTTCTGCCTCATGGGATGGCTGCTAGTTAACTTGTTAACCAGAATAGGGTCAGGAATAGGGGGATCGATACAGAACCTATAGGAATACATCACACCCACTCCACGCTAACTATGGACATATTTACGAATCTATGCATAGTAAAACATACTGTAGAGTATCGTGTATACCTTACCACCCCAAAATACATAAATGCATTTTGAAAATATCAAATATACGGAAAACAGTCACATGTAATGTATGCACACAAGCTGTAGAATAATGCTAAAGTAATCACGCATATCTGTACATTATAACTAACATTTATATGAGAATTTACACATGAAATGGCTCTTAATACAGAAAAAAGGTTCGAGACCATTTCATCACAGAATAAAAATAATTATGAACATACCAGCGGGCAGCTAATGTCTATAAGCTATCTAAAATTAGAAATTTTAGTTCTCCAAGAATAGTTCTTACTTTAAGCAGAAGATAGTGTCCCGAAAAATATGCAAAAATATTTTGGGGCTGCTGAAAAAAGTTGCTGTCCGTGAACTGGAGGGAAAATTGTTCATGGTATTTTGTTTTTCAAGTTGAAGGCCAAAATCAGGGAACGCCGTGTACGAGCTTGCTCAAAAGTCTCTATTTCTGCTCTGGTGAGAACATCATATCATTTAGACTCTCGAAAAAGTTGTCAACAGCTTCATGGGAGAGTTCCACTAACTCGGAAATAGGTGTAACAATGCATTCGTGCGCATGATTGTCTCCATTGACATTCTGATTAATGTCGCTGACAGAAGGTCGTACCTGATCGATGCTGCTTTCATCTTGAACTTCACTACCCCTTAATCGTAGTGGTGAAGCTTCCACGAATGCCGTCATCAGGATTGGTAGCCTTTGAGGGCAGCACAAAGCATGAGCCTTTATCGGACTCAACAATGTTTCTGCATCCATTGGCGCATCTGATTGTAGCGTCAGACAGGTGTCTAACACGCATTCTTCTCCGCATAGCAGGCACCTTAATACAGGTAAAACACATCGATGCCACATGGGTCGAAATGATAGAAACCAAGTCATGTTCAGGTCTCTAAGCCGGGATAGTCCCAGGATTTTTGATATCCGGTCCCGGTATCCAATGGCCAGGATTGTTTCTTCCCTTGTCGCAGGTGTTTTGTCTGTGACATGGTTTGCCATAACGAAATATAAGGACTAGGAATAAGATTCCTGCAATTAGTCCTAAAATGAGGGGAAGTCCGCCAAAAATCGAATGGACGAAATCTGGAAAAATACCCAGTATGGCTTTGAATGGTGTTAATGCCATCGAAAATACCGTCTTAAATACTTTTGAGACTCCACTGGTATCAGAAATATTTAAGATTTCATTCAGGATTTCTGCGAAATGTATGGGGGAATTAGTCGATAACAATGAATGTATCTCTGCAGTCGTCCTTGCGACTAGGAGATCATACGTTTCTTTTGATGACGTGAGCCTTGTCGGCGTCTGAAGAAGCACTGTTTTCATTCTGCTTAAAGTATCTATTCGAATAGAAGTAATTTTCAAGTTGGGCCATGCCCTTGCCTCCCTGTCTGGAAGGGAGCTGGGGAACAATAAGCGTCCACAGCACTTGACCTTCGCAGTCGTAGTTACAAGATAAGGAGTCCCGGGCATAAGACTACAGCATCTGCGGTCCACAATTAGAATGTAACTCCCATTATAGAGTCTTTGAAAGAATGGTTCTATCTCTGTAGCAGGTGTGCCTAGCTGTTGACATGAAAGGTTATTTGAGTTCCCTTCACAGGCTCCATGCAAACTAATTCCGTTACACAGAAGTGTACCGCTTAGTGACATCGCACAATTATTGCCACTAAGAAACACTTTCTGTCCTTTATTACTGACACATGCATGTGAATAGGGCAAGTCCCATGTTGTTTTAATGTACCCTTTTCCCAATTTTTCGTACATGCCAGCCTGTATATATTTTTGGCAGTATTGAAACCTGAAGGTTGAGATTGGAATATTAATTATCCCATGTATTATCCATTCACTGACAGGTCGTTCTGACATTGTCACTGGTAATCTTTCGAGTTTCTCAATGCTCAGGATTGTATAATCAGCACCCTTCTGGGCCATACTGATTTGTTTATCAGTAAGGTTAAAGATATTGAAAAGTGACGTTGTGTTGATTAAACGCTAAGGCACATAGCCTGAACGCAGATTTTGTAACGTCCAGCCAAGCTGTACAATAGAACGCAATTGAGACTGACCGTGTTGTAACAACAGTAAGTCTTGCGATATTATGTCGATTGCTGAAGACACAATGCTGTCCAGAGAAAAAATTCTGGAGGACAGAGTCATTAACCCATTGTCCACTACAGAAAGTGATTTTTCCAAATTAATACGGTCAATTTCCCGTATCCTTTCTGCTGTCTCAATTTGAGTAACCTTCCAGGCCTCATTGTATGCTGCATATACAGAGGCTGCTATGAAACACTTTTGACGCTGTTTGCGTGGTCCCATAGTGAAATCACGCAAGTCAGCAACATCAGTAAGTAAAGTTAGGTGTTGCTTAATTTCTGCCAGTGTGGAAGTTTGTAGCCATTGAAGGCATAATTTGCCCACACTGTAGGTGGTTATTATCCCTGGGTGATGTCTTTGGGGATATCTAGGGTCTGGCCTGGTCATTTTTAACCCCTGTGTTTTGTTCAGGAATCTGTCTTGACAGTAATTAGTATCTGTGGGCCAGATCAACCACTGTTTCCAATCAGGATGTGTTCTGTTTTGGTTTAATACATAATTTACGTCTATCTCCTCATCTGTAGAGCTATTGCTGTTCATTGTTGGTTTTGGAATAGACGGTTTATTTAAGTCTTTGATTTTTGCTAAGCCAAGACAGGTAGTTTGTTGAACAGTGTCATTTAAAAATATAATTTGTTCTGGGATCATGCAGGCTCTAAACAAAGATTCTATACCCTGTACTTGCCATTCTTTTGTGCCCCAAACACTTTTCAATTCAACATTTTTGTCCCAATAATCAAAACCAAAAGTATTCATTTGTTCAAAGAATGAGTCTGAATATATCAATTTCGTGTTTGTTATCATGGTCTTTGTCCCTGTCTTATTTGACAATTTGAAATAAAATGTTTCGGTGAGTGTGTCACGTGAGTCTTTGGTAGTTCTTTTTGTAAAAGAGCTATTTGTTCCCAGAGCAGTTTCTGCTTTATTGTTGCACCTGTGTCATCTTTGTAACCGTTTTGAATCCATGTCTGCAAATCGTTGTTATATGATTTGACGCAGTAATATGAATCGGACACTATAAGTGTCGGGAATTCGCGATCCGCATTATCTAGCGCCTTTTTCAATGCTATTATTTCAGTCTGTTGTTCTGAATTAGTTTCTACTGAGTGTGTTTTTGTTAATAGAGGTCTTAGTTTACCTCCGCGCCACACTTCTTTTGTAATCTCACATGTGGGATTGTATGCTTGTTCTCCCCAAACGGAGGGTTGAGCATGTCTGTCTGTATAGATTACACAAGCGTATTGTCGTAAGGGCAGAATGTCGATAGGCAGAGGGAATGTTCTTTCATATTCTAGATTTTTCAATTCCTTTAGTTCTGGATCAAAGTAGTAGTATACTTTGTCCGTTGTAATTGAATTCACCCATTGTATCCATTCCGGATTCAATGTTGTTGTTGGTAAATTACACGGTGTAGTTAATGCCTCGAAGGCTGATTCCGCTGTTCTGACTGTGATGTGTCTACCGTCCGCTTGATCTTTTTCTCTAGCTATTGCGGTTTGAACTGCATGAACAATGTTTTCTTTAATGCTGAATTTCTTTTCAGCTTCTGTGTACAAGTGTGATTTGAATGCAATTGGTACCTTTTCTCCCTCATTAGAGGTCAGGTATGTGAATCCGCATCTTCCTGGGATGACTCGAATCACAAGATTGCGGGTGTTATCACGTGTTTCTAATTTTGCTTTAATTAACATGTCTGTTTGTAAGGATCTCAAAATTTCTGTGTGTATTTGAGTCCAATTGGTTCTTTTAAAATCTGGTTTTATTAGATCATAAAGGGGTGTGACCCTTTCTGCGTAATTTGCAATGTATGTTCTTCCGAAATTTAGGAAGCCTAGAATTGACTGTAGGTTTTTTAGTGTTCTAGGTGCTTGGAGTACGGCACATTTCTCTAGGAAATTGTCAGCCAGGCTTTTGCCTTCACTTGATAATTCGTATCCTAAGAACAGGACTGTTAGATGGGCAATTCTGGATTTTTTAAAGTTGAATTTGTAACCCTCTGCTGCGAACCCAAGTATTATGGTGTTCACTCTCTTCAAGTGAGTATCCAAGTCATCATCTGTTAAGTATATGTCGTCGACATAAGATAATGCTTCGTCATCATATGTTTGTAGTAATTCTGTTACTCTCGCTGAGAATACTCCCGGGCTGTTCTTGTACCCCTGGGCTAACCGACAGAATTGTTTTTGAGTGCCATTTATTGAGAATGCAGACAAATATCTGCTCTCTGGTGCTATGTTTTGACAAAAGAATCCATTAGAGATGTCTAATGTTGTTTTGTATTTTTTGCGCACTATGTTATTCATTAGTGCAGCACTATGCGAGTTTAGCACTGCAAAAGTTTTGCAACATGAGTTAAGATGTCGGTAATCCAAAACTAGACGATATGAATTGTCTGGTTTGGAGACCGGAAACAAAGGGTTGTTCATTTGTGAGGTGCAAGTTTCAATCACCCCCTGGTATTCTAGCTGATCTAGGATTTCTTTTACCTGCTTTTTAGCTTCTTGCTTAATTGGGTACTGCCTTTGTGCAGTAGGTTGTGATTTTAACTGGATTTTGTGAGGAGGAGAGTCCTCATCCCATCCTACATGATTTTTATATAAAGCAGGAGCTTGAGCTACTGCCCACTTTCTGGCAAGTGTGTATTTTTTATGAATTGGGATATGATTTGAGAAGGCAGGCATAATTATTTCTTCGCCATGAGGGCACTCCCTGACAAACTCTGGTGGCCAGTCTTTTTCAGCTAGAAGGATGTCATAGCCCTTGGAGAGATTATCCCAAAATAGTCCCCTTATTTTTCTAGTCTTATCCCCCTCTATACGTAAAGTTATTTCATATATTTTGTGAGGTTTGCTAACTCTGGTGTCTGCAGTTTCCACTTGAAGATATTCATTCGTGTCCACTGTCTCCAGATGATTCATAAGGACTTTGCGAGCTATGCTCACTTCTGCTGCGCTGTCTAGCATTGTCTGAGCCCATTCTCCGTTTTTCAGTTGTGTCCTCAGTATTCTCGGCATTGTTAACTACCTTGATACTGGCTACCTTCTTTTTTGGAAATTGTAATTTCTTTTTTAGCTGAGCAGGTTCCTTGTCTTTGGACTTGGCGTGCTCTTCTCTTTGTTCTGATCGTCCTCTTCTTTCCGATTTCTGCGAGGAAGTCTGAAAAGATTGAGAGGGACGTGTATCAATGTCTTGATATCTATCAGGCTTCTTTATATTATCCCTATTTCTAAGGTTATATCTTTTCCCAGAGGGGTCACTCTGGGGTGACCTGTGTCTTTGGTTCGGAGATTTTTCTCTTCGCCTAGGAGACCTTCCTCTGGACTGGAATTTCTTTTCTTTAGGATTGGATTGTTTGTTTCCATCCCAGCTCTTTTTTTGTGATGTTGAGTTATTATTAAAAAATATTTTTTCAGGACTTTCAATCAGTTGTGGTTTTACTGGTATTCCACCTAAACTATCTCTACCTAGTTCCTCATAGGATTTTTCTATGATTCTGGCAATTTCAGCTGGTTGGTCTGCTATATCTGTCTCTTTTAACCTCTGGCGGATCTCCACGTTTGCTGCTTCTCCCTTTATGTTGGCTAATAATATAGCCGAGACCTGCTTGAAGTCTTTTAGTAATTTCATACCAAGAGTTAAAGCGGGTTCTGGACCATATTCGTCTTGAATTTGTTTTAGCACATCTGGTATTACCGAAATGGATGGAACACCGTGCGTTTTTGTGTAGATGGAAGCAAAGACTGTACCCCAAGTGTCACAGTCCTCAATGTGTGGTGCGATTCCCATTGGAAGACAGATAGTCAGAATCCTGTGTTTTTCTAACGGGGTGGTGTCTGGAAACACAGCCTCTATTTGGGTGATTTTTTGTGCTAACCAGAATGGTATTTGTTCCCGTTTAGCTGGTACTTTACCTAGGCAGGATTGTATGTTCTGTGGTGTAATTTTATTTGTGTTCCCCTGGTGAGGGGTCAGCTGTGGAATTTTAATTGCTGGCTGAATTGTTGAAGTCCGCATCACATATTGGACTAATTGTCTATGTATCTTTATTAATTGTTTTAGTTGTACTAAAAGATCTGCTGCAGGCATTCTTTCGAACTCTGGATGTGGTGTGTATCCGGCTAGGACCGGCCACGTTGCTCCTGGTCTACCTAAAGGACCGAGCCTGGTGATGTGATTATTGTGTTTTAGGGCGCCATTAAATAAGAGCAGGTGCTCTTGAAATTTAAGTGGTACTTCCACCTCCTCGAAAGGAGTATACTCTTCAGGAGGTTCCTCTGTTTTGTAATAGTGGAAGTACTTTGTTACAGCATTTGCTGCTGGAAAATGTATCCATGAATAGTATACCTCTGTCTGCCGATATTCGTGTGCCTCCATTACGAATATGACTGTACCACCTCTAGGTGTCAGTCCATTTTCTATAAGTTTTAAGGTTATTGATTTCCTTTTGATGACCGGGATGAGTATTATATCCTGGTCTGCTTCTTGCAGTGCAGTATCAGCTGCTGCGAGTTCAGTTGCTAATCTAACTGCCTCTCTTTCATCATCACTGTCTACCATTTTACCGACAGGATGGTTACTTTGTTTGTTTGCAGATCAGGTTTCTTATGGAAACAAAGATTAGATGCACAATATTTTGGAACGGTTTATCCTTCAACGTTGACTAAACCAAGTACCATACATAGGAGTTTCCTCCTGCGAGGTTTGGCGGATATTACCTTTCACCCACTCCAGACGTCTTTGGAGTATTATGGGAAAAAGGGGTCTGAGTGAGAAAGCACGACTGAGTTACTCTAAATGTCTTACGTTAGTTTTATCGCCCTTCCAAACGCGTTGGGCGCCATGTAGTGTAGTTCCTATTATCCCAATAGGCTCTGCGCATTGGAATAATACCTTCAATAGTATAGGCCTAGACCAGACGTTAACTAGGTCTACTACTGTCGATATTAGACTTAAAGTTTTGGGTTTGCCAGCTAGCTCAGAGTTCACTAGAAACTTTCTCGAATAGGCAAGGAGGAGTTGAACCTCCCTGGATAGACAAGAAGGGATTTAGTTTCTGACAACCATAGAACATGACAACTTTGCTCTCCCCTAATCAAGAGTGTATCTCGAGAGTCGTGTGAACAAAAGGCAATTTATTTTACTCAGTCAGTACGTGCATTCTTAGTCTCATCAGATTGTAGAGAAAAGGAAGAGACGGGCGTGTTCAATAAAAGATGTTATTTATTGATCAGTCTCTTTTCTCATACAAGAGAAATGGATCGATATTATTGCAATACTTATGGTTAAGTAAAGTGCATACATTAAAAGCAGAAGTATAAAATAATACTGTAAAAACATTGATATGGTTTCTAAGCCATATGAAGGTTTAAAATGAATAAGATATATTACATACACATATACATTTGACTAATCGTACTCAACTGGTGTTTCTAACTACGCCTACCCCGTGTACCTGACCTAAGTCTAATGCGTGGGTGGGAATAGAAAGTTACAGTTTAAGTTAAGTTTGTTTTGCCAAGTGACTGACTAAAGAATTCTCTGTGAGGGGTTATTCAGTTCTGTACCTGGAATCTAGGATGGATGAGGGATGGTATCTCTCTTCTCTGGTCTCGATCTCCCAGGCTGCCTGCGAGGGCTACCCGGAAGCGCCGGAGCTGGATTTCTCGGCAGGAGAAAAGGCAGCGTCTCGTTCTCAGCGCGTCAGGAAGGTGGGGCTGCGCCAGCGGGGTCTGCTCTGCTCTGGGCTTCGGCAAGTCTGGCTGCTCCGATCTCGTCACCACCGCGTGTGTTTGCATAGGGCAATATCGGTAATATTTATACCTTTAAGGTGCCGAGATTGACGTAAGGATGGACATAGATACGTCAATAAGGATGTCATACGAACAGGTCGTTAGCACATTCTTTTGCTGAAGTTCTCGGTGAAATCAAAACAATGGCCGCAGGGTTTTTCCCAGGTTGTCATAGGTTTGATTTGTTTTGAGAACTCCGTATGCCTTATCAGGGGCTGGAGGAATATCGCTTGTCTAATTAGATGGCAAGCGTTATGACCTAATCAGATAACACGTTCCTGTGCCGTAGTGTGGCTTTATCAGATAACGGTTACTGCATCATGGGGGTTTTCTGCCTCATGGGATGGCTGCTAGTTAACTTGTTAACCAGAATAGGGTCAGGAATAGGGGGATCGATACAGAACCTATAGGAATACATCACAGTAGGACATGTACTTTTCAGTATTACATGTCCTGGTAGAGAAAAACTGCTTAATGAGTTGTTCACTACTGCACGCCTATCTCTCTCATAGGTTAACTTTGGTATTGCCTTAAAATATCTTTTAAGTGTAATTTTAATTGGGAAGGGTGGGATAAGAGTTTGGTGACACTGGACTCACAATTTAAAATCATAACTTAATGTGTCAGATTTTAAATTGTAAGTCTGAAAATGCAACTTTTAGAAAGTTGCCATTTTCTTACTTAACCATTCTGTGCCTCTGTCTGTCTATGAATACATGTCTGGGTTGGGTGACAGCTGGGCTTTATGCCTTCTCTCTAGATAGTCACACAACGGGAGCTGGGGTATGACATTTGCATCCTGATGGACAATCACCAGGCTGATGGGCCTTACTGAGGTAGCGTGGGAGGGAGGAGCTGACACCTACACCCGAAGAGGGCTGTGCCTGTCCCTATACAAACAGATTCATACCCCACTGTAGTGAGTCTGGAGCCAGGTCAGGAACAGCAAGGACCTTGTGATCTTCAAAGTCCTCATTGAGGTCTCCCGCATTTCAAAGGTACATTTGGGTATAAGTATTGGACTCCTGACACCACCAAATCAGAACTCTAATGGAGCTAAGGACATTCTGCCTAGAAGAAGAGCTGCTGTGCTCTGGAATGGACTGCCCCTTTGCTACCTGCATTGCTGTGTTGGCCTGCTGCCTGCTGATTGTTGTGCTACAGGAGGGACTGCCACTTTACAGAGGGACTAGACCTGCTCTCTACATCCTTGAACTCAAGATTCTCCAATGACTTGCTGGCTTACCTCCAGTTGTCTGAAGACTCAGGGACATAAAATACTTCTTGCACTCTGCTGGTGTTGCTCTGCCCCCCCCTGCAGTCCTGGGCCTGAGAAGTAGGTTCTGCAAAAATTGGTGCATTCATCTGACTGTGTGAGAAAAACAAAAGCATTGCTAACCAACACAGTGCTGAATCGATGATGAAGCAGGTCCCGAATACAAGGTTCAATGATGATGCAGTGCCGATTCTTCAACATCATCTGTGAGGCTCAACAACGATGCAGCGGCGAATCTTCAACACAGTCTGCGAGGCTCATCTACGACACAGTGATCCGACTGCAGGGAATATTCCGATGCATCGTGTGCTCGATGACGATGCTGTACTCCAGAAAAGGTACTTTTTCAGCAGACCCTGCGTGGATTCTATAGCCAGCCTGCCCTCTATCGTGGCCGGCTTGAACTTTGGATTTGTGCTGGTCCTTCATGACCTCAAGCAACCTTTTGACCACCGGTAAATTCTAAGCACTGTTTTCACATTTAATCTTTAAAAATTAATATCTCAAATTCTACTTATTAGATTTTTGTTTTGTTCTTGTTTTACTCAGATAAATATTTTCCACTTTTCTAAACTGGTGTCGAGTTGTTTTGTGGTGTTTCCACTGTATTACTGTGATTTAAGTGTTGCACAAATACTTAACACATTGTCTCCTAAGTTAAGTCTGACTGCTCTATGCCAAGCCACTAGAGGGTGAGCACAGGTTAATATAGGGTTGTATCTGACTTACCCTGACTAGGATTGTGGCAACTGCAAGGACAGGGTGTATACTTTGCCAACCAGAAACATACATTTCTACCTATTTTATTCAGTATTGTCAAATTGCATGGCTTTGTCAAACCCACATGGTGAGAGAATGCTACATTTTTCATGTCCATGAATCCACCACTCAACTCTTCAAAAATGTTATTGTTATGTGTTCATTTTGTAGCCTTTAAAAAGTCTTCTGCAAGAAATTGGTAAGCATGCAAGAATGATGATACCTTACATTGTCCGACAACAAAAAGACAGTTCCAATGACAGCAACAATTTTACTAATTGATAATGTGTGCTAGGAGTGCCATTTTATGTGAAGGAGACCCTTACCTCTACTGGTTTTGCCAAGATTCAGGAACTCGATTATGCATTTATCTGGCTTAATGGTCTCTGCCATTAGCCCCCCTACATCTGGGAGATCAGGGAATATTTCTCTTAGGGCAGTCCCTATCCGGTGCCGGTATGAGTTGAATGCAGCCCCATCATGCAGGGTCTCTGTTAGTGCATAGGACCTTCCCCCCACAGATTTAGCAGAACTTCCAATCAATTGCGATGTCTTCCCACCTTTGTTGTTGCACAACATGAAGCCGTCATTCCTTCGGCTGCAGTTGGGTACAGGTATCAATCCACCTTTCTTGCTCGCCAAAATGTTGCTCTGGCTTGAATTCCTTAAAAAACAGAAGAAAAGAGGCGTTTGTCAAAACAAGAATAGTCAGCCGGGAGACAGTTACAGGCATGAGGTCTGATGACTGTTTCAATTTATATTGGATTCGCATTGGTCTTATATCAGGGGTGGGTGGAGTTGGCAGAGTGCCACTATGTGGAATTTCACGGAGTTGCCTAAAAACGTTGTGGAATTCTGCTACGCTCCTCCCCCTGCATGCAGCATGATGCGGGCAGCAGACCTGGAGGGTTCCTGGCTCCCAGACTGCCACCTGCTTGGCTTACTTGGTGCATTCTCTTCCGTGCCGGGGCTGTCCTCCTCTGTACTTCTTGGGAAGACTGCACATGCACGCATGCGCAGTCCTCTCAAGACGTACAGCATAGAGGTTTTCTTTCGCACGGATGGGCCCGGAGAGGAGAGGAGACAGCAAGGAGGAGGAGGACAGCCCGGCATGGTGGAGAATGCACCAGGTAAGTCACGGCTGCCTCGACAGGCGTGTGTGGCAGCAGCATACTCGGCCACGCCACGGAATCAGAGTTTTCGCTGAACACCGCGCTCGCAAAACTCCACAAACTCCGCTGGTGGAGCGGAGTTCACCACCCACTCTTATTTTATATACAATGTTACATCAAGCCATAAACGTATCTTTCGTAGCATTTATAGTATAGTGTGTTGGTTGCTTCCTTACAGTTAGGCTGACCGGTTTTAGGTTTAAACCTATACTAACTGATAAAACCCCACCATCAGGGAACTAGCCCTCACCAGTGTAAATATATAAACACTGAAAAAGCACCTGCACAACAACAAACTAAATGTCCTTCAAAGAAATGAAAAGGAGAGTGAGGGAGTCATTTATTTTCTTCCTGGAGGGCCCAATACAACGTAATGATGTTATTCAAGCTAGCAGCAAGAAAGAATGGGCTAACATTATTGTTGTTTAAGGATGTCACTAAAATATTGATTTTTCTTCCTTTTGATTTTTTTAGTTTTGTGGTCTTTAGTCTACAGTTGCAGGGTATAGAAGCATGTTGTAGGTCTTGTTTAATTATTTTATAAACTGTATAGAAACAGGAAATATCAAAATCATATTTGATATTTTGGCTGCGTTTGATTCTTTCTCTGATAGGTAAAATGGCTGGTTTCATAAGAATCTTTACCAATATGTGCCATCACATTTACCGACAGAGAATGTGTAAAAAACCTTGATACACTTAGCACCCAGTTTCTAGTGAGTCAGTATTGATAGTAGGTAAATTGCCAACACCTCAGTCTTTAAACATTCAATGAAAGGTATAGTGACAAGTATATGTGAAAAGAGTGCTATCACCAAGAACCTGGTACAGTGGTGAAAACATGACACCAGACTTCTGGAAAAAATGGAACACAGTGTCACTTGAAATGTTGCTGCAAAAAGGTTCTTTCCAAGTTCAACAAATATTGGAGTGATTTTGTTTGTATTTGCAGTGATTTAGCTACGTATATGAAAAAGTTGTTTGATGATCTGTCAAAACCGATACCTGAGCTGAAGTGCTTCCCTGTCCTTGCCACTTGTTAGATGGTATGCTGAAAGCACCCTTACAATCTTCAGTTAATGAAAAATGCTTTTGACTTTTTAGTACATTTTAATGCACTGCTTTGTTATCCCGTAGTTTCAATTGTGGTGCTTTATTTTTTACAGCTTCAATAACTCTGAGGGCATAAGCGCCCAGTTTAACGCAAATGTTGCAGAACCTTCCCAGAGAATCGCAATCTTCAAGTACACCAGTATTGGCATGGAAAGCTATGTCAGTGGCCAGAGTTAGCAAATTGTGTACTGGCTGTTTTGGCGTTGCTCGTCTCAAGTGCCAATGTGGAGAAGGTCTTTTCACAGAAAAAAATTTCGTGGGAAGGAAAGATTGAGCGCACATGACCAAAGACTCACTAAAGAAGTACTGTATGGTGTGCTGCAATATGTTTGATTTGCAAAAATTTTGTTGGACCTTGTATACACTGTACATCCACTGTCTATATACCATGCACTATCAGTGCAGAAAGCAAGCAATAATAAAATTGAAACGTTCCATAAACTCGGGAAAAACACTGTTTCTATTGTTTTTAATGCGTAAAAATGTGTAACCACTGTTTTTAAAGGTATTGAAATCACTTGAAAACACTGAAATAACACCAGAATTTACCAAAAATAGAAATTGAAAACAGGAAAGCCTACTTATAGTCATAAATGAATGGTCAATGGTTACAACAGGTGGGTCTCGACTTTGTGTGGGCACAGTGTGGTCAATGGTGCATTTGTCCAGATGTCAAGCATTAGAAGTGTGTGATCACTACATGTGCTAGGTCCTAATTGGGTATGTGTTCCTAACTCATATGGCATCTGACTTTCTGGTGCATTCTGAAGTTCACGTACCCCCTCGGGACATGTGTGCTTTATTGTGGGCAATCTCCCCTGACAATCGTGATGTTACTGCGCCTATCTGTTGCATTTATTAAGAGTTTATTGCCCACGTGTTTGCGAGCCAGCTCTGCACCTCTCACCTGTGACCCACCAATCAGTAATCCCGGGTCTAGGTTGCAGGGTCTGCCTGACTACATACTTGCGTGCCAAGGTAGATGTGGAGTTCAGACAGGTGAATTTATTAATAAGGAATAGTTCATGTTAATTGATAAACACATTGAAATACGCATTAACACAAGTCCTCCTGGCTGACTTCCAAATGCCTATGTGCGGCCTTCCGAAAGCATGCTGTCTGGTTGTGAAGTGCCAACATGTAACTTACCACATCCAGGGGGGTCTTTCTAGGAGCTTGCTCCCACTTCTCCTTCACCTTTAAACTGAGAGGTCATCTCACAGGTCCTCTCACAGGGTGCCCATACAGAATTTCAAAGGGGCTAAAGCCAACCTCTTCTGCGGTACCGTCTGTAGGCAAACAAAAGTCATGGCAGGAGGATGTGCCACTTCCTCCTCATGGGCTTTGGGAGGCCTGTAATCATGCCCTTTGGAGTCTTGTTGCACCTTTCAACAATCCCAATGGTCTGTGGATGGTAAGAACTGGAGACCCTTAGATTACCTCACACTCCTTCCACATGCCTTCATGTACCCTAACATGTAATTTGGTATCACAGTCAGATACCACCTTCTTGGGGAACACCACACTGGTCCAGGGGCCCCACGATGTCAAAGTTCACCCTTTCAAAGGGGTGAAAATGACAGAAAATGGTTGCAGGACAGCCAAATGCTTCCCTCCTGACTTGCCACTGGCCTAGCAGGCAGGACAGGGCCTGCAGAATGCATCTTAGGCCTTTATCAATTGAGGCAAGTAAAAGAACGTAACAAGCTTGCCAAATTTCTTGTTCTGTCCCAAATTACCTGCCAGGGGTACATCATGAACCAGCTCCAGTAGGAAGGCCCTGTAGCACTAGGGGACCACCAACACACGTGTTAAACCAACTCTGGAACCTTAGACTCACTATACAGGAAACCATTCTCCCAGTAAATCTGGTGATCACCAGAGGTATCACCATCTGCCTTGGACTCAGCCTGCTGGCTTAGACCCACAAGAGTAGGGCTTTTCCTCTGCACCTTGAAGACCTCCTCTCTGGTGGGACCCCCTTCCTGCTGCCTATTTGCCAGCTCAAGCAGGTTTCCCAGTTCAGCCACAACCTCCCCAGTAGGCTCTGTTTTGTCCCCCTCAGGATCAGCCTTCTCCAAGATTGTTGGAGTATCAGGAGTGGATTTCCCATGCCCCTTGCCCTTCCTCTTCTTGTCAGGCACCTGGGCCATTCTTCCAGGCTCCAAGTCCTCCTGACTACTCTCTTGGGCTGCCATGGACCATGTGGTCAGCAGTGGCATAATGAAACTTGAGGGGGTGCCCCTGCAAAGTACTTTGAGCAGCTCCCCTCCAGTCTCGTCAAGAGCTCTCAGGCCAGGGTACTGTGCTGAGGGTGCCCCCTAGAGAACGGGCTTCCCCGAACCGCGGGGGCTGCGTGGGCCTATGTTACACCACTGGAGGTCAGGCACATCCACTCTGGCAACCCTAACATGTCCAAGTGGGACCTGAGCTTCACATCATTCGGGGCGGTGCACTACAGGTAATTGCCAAACAATCTGAAGGCATGGACGGACTCATAGCTACCCTTAAGGGACCTGACACCTTCACACTCAAAGGGAACCAGAGCCACTGGTAATGACTCTTATAGTTGACAGCTGCAACAACTTGGTGGAATGCATTAGGGAATACCTGCTCTGAGGGCACCAGATGACATCTGACAGTTGTCATACTGGATCCAGTGTTTCTCAGAGCCTCCACCCTCTGCCAATTGATGGTGATCCACTGCCATATTTCCTAGTGTTGCTAGGTATGTGAGTTATCTGCACCATCGCTCCATCACCCGGGAACTCTAGTGTAACCAACCACTACTCTGTTTCCCACACTATCTAGGACAACCTCCCTCCCAAGCACTGTACTAGCCAACTCCAGTAAATGCCCACTGTTGGGGGGCTGTGCTCGCTTGGGACACTTACCATTCCCCTAAAAGTGCCCTTCCTGTTGGCACTAATAGTACTTAAGTGGTGGCTTTCCTGAATCATCTCTTGTTCTCAGTTGGGAGATGGGAGTCCTGACCTGAGAAACTAGTATGGGGCCTTTAGAAAAAGCTGTGTGTTTATTTTTATCTCCACCCTCCTTCTCCCGGTGGGGCTCCTGCCCACGCTTGATATGATCCCCCAGATACCTTTTTGTGGACCCTGGTGCTGACCCAGCAGTATGGCTCCTTAGCAAGCTCCCTGGGGTCAGAGAGTCTACTGTCAATCAGCTGCTGGCGCAGATCTGCAAAACAAAGATTGAACATGTCCTCTTTCCTAACAAACTGTGCAGCCTCTGATAATGCTTTAGTTCACTGCCCTTTACCCAGCCATAGAGTACCTTGCAAAAGGGATCAACACAATCCACCCAGGTCTGTTGGGCCGGTTTCTGGTTGTCCCTGAGCTTTTCCGTATACTCGTCTGGGGTTACACCAAATTGTCTGATAAGGGCCACCTTCATGGGCGGAATACTTCATTCTGCCCTCCTTCTCTATGGTCAGTAGAATGTCCCTCCTCTCGCTAGAGATATGCCTCCACAGACTAGCCCCCAATATTTATCAGAGATTATGTGCATCTGGATGGAAATCACAGGAGCATCAAACAACTTATCAATATCATCTCCCATAACAACGTCAGGCACCAGACCTTTAGGAATGTGGACCCTGTTGCCATATCACTGCTGGACTCTGCCTGCCTGGCCGTGAGTGAAAAGCTCCAAAGCAGTTATTCATTTCATAGTAACATAATGTTGTGGTTTCCATGGCCAGCCTCTTTTTCTCTATGGCTTTTTCTTTCTCCAGTTTCAATTTGGCCAGCTCCAATTTGAGCTTCCTTCTCTCTTCCCTCCTGTCATCCAACCCCTTTGGGACAGGCCCTGGGAAGACACACTGCTCCCCAACCTGGGAGGGATGTCCAATCCTGGGAGTAGGTTACCCCACTCCTCAACAGACTTCCTTCCAATATCCTACTTTTGACCCTGCTTTAATTCTTCCTCATCCAGCTCTTCCTCCTAATCGTGTTTGGGGTCTGTGTTGCTTCTGCCCATACCCTCAAGGCCTTTTGGAGCTCTTCTTTTTTAGTATTCCTCTCAGCGGGCAGCCCCCTCTCCTTCAAAACTCCTTGAGATGTGCCATGGTGCAGCTCTCCAAATTGGCCAGCTAAAACTCCATATTTGCAGATGAGGTCACAGATGCAACAGCCAGGTAGAGAGAGTATAATTTTGGAAAAAGAAAAAAGCAAATCATAGAGAATTTCTCAAATCCGTCTTAGATATGGGATGGCAGTGTAAACCAAATTAATATATATCACTACAGAAACACAAGTTCTATTCTCACCACTGATCACCAATTGGTTACTGGTTGACTGGGGTGTGAGCCCTGGTCAAGCAGTAACCACATCCCTAGTCAGTGTAAGGCACACGCAAATCCCAAATTAACCTGTGCTTACCCTCTGGTAGTTGGCACAGAGCAGTCAGGCTTAACTTGAAGGCAATGTGTAAAGTATTTGTGCAACACTTCAAACAGTAAACCAGTGAAAACATCCCATCCCAAGTTTAAAAAAATTGAGGGATTTTTAATAGTTAAAACAAGACCAAAACAACAAAGATGTATTAAGTAAAACCAGACATATTGAATTTTTAATGTTTTAAATAGAAATAGCGCCAAAAAACACAATGCGCCAACATGGGATATCTGATCACGCCAGACCAGGACAAAGCTACAAGCTGAGGTTGACTGCGATGGAGTGCAGATGGGCTACAGGGACCCAGTTAGGCCCACTGAACAAAGTACCTTAAATCCTGGTTGCGGGTCATTGTGTGGATCCGAGGTGATGAGGCGGTGTGAAACCAAGGCAATGAGTTGGTTTCGAGATGCAGTGAGACTGTGGTGCGATGTCCTGTTGTGTCTGTGATGAGGATCCCATAGATTGGGCTTGCAATGCGTAGTCCAGGTGGCGTGGATGTGGCGTGCCACTTTTGATGCATCAGTCTGAGGACCTGCGAGGCTAGGGTGCAGAGGCCATGGTCGTCGTTGAGCTGCCGTTGGTGAGAGATGCGAAGACCTGGGTTGGTGGTGCGTTGCACATGCGGCGATGCATTGGTTCCTAGAACTATGAGGGTGATGCGGACCTGCTGTGTCAGTGCTAGTCCACGTAGCAGCACCAATGCACCAGTTCTGTTTGAGGATGCGCCGCTCAGCTCGAGGATCCGCTGCTCACCAGACCAGATGTCCCGGTACCACTGATAAGCACCTTGGGCCCACTTCTTAGGGTCCAGGACTGATGTGGCACCACTTAGCAAGGTAGACTCACAGATGCCATAGCAGAGGTGCAGATGCAAGGTGGGTGGATGTCCCTGAGGCTTCGAACAAAGCAGTCACACTTAACTTAGAGGCAATGTGACTGCTATGTGACTGGAGTGAGGATGATAAAGGGGGGAGCCAAACCTGTTGCATCCTGCCATCCAGGAAGTAATTAAGCCAGCCCAAAGCAGTGCCAGATATGCCAATCTTGGCAAGTCGGGTGAGCAACAGCGAGTGGGGTGCAGTGTCGAGTGCCGCCCAGAGGTCAAGCAAAATCAAGGCTGCCCTCCCGCCAGCATCCAAACAGTCTTGGATGGCTTCAGAGACTTCTACCATCGCTGCCTCTGTAGTATACGAGGCCCTACACTCTGACTGGCCTATTTGGAATATGCCCCTGCTTTCAATGTACTCCTGTCAGCTGTTTGGTGATAACTTTTTCACAAACTTTTGAAATGCTAGGCAAAAGGGAGATGTGACGGTAGCTTCCAGGGCTTATGGGATCTAGTGATGGCTTTTTTAAAAGAGGTAGAATCTTGACCTGCTTCCAGGTGGCCGGAACATAGGCCTCCTATAGGGACATTTTAACGAGTCTATTAACCTCCGGGTTTACAGTCTCTGCAACATCGGTCAAGAATCTGGCCGTGCAAAGGTCAGAGGGGGAGCCTGATTTAAGGCTCTTAAGAATTCTGTGTGCATCATGCAGGTCAATAGAACCAAAGGCGGAAATACAGTGAGAGGGAGAAAAAGGAGGAGCCCCAGATTGGCAGAGTGGCTGCCAACACTTCAAACCAGGAAGTTTTGGCAGCTATCATGGGACTCAGCTTCTGCCGAGTACCACAAAAAAGTTTAAAAACAAAAGAAAAGGGCGCAGAATAGGAATACTCCGACCCCTAGATGTGGTGGGATCCCAGAAAGACCCCGCCATGGCAAAAAAAGTATATATTTTTTTATTTTTTGGTGGGAGCTGTGCTGGACCCGCAGCTCCTGTCTACAAACGTTTAAAAAAGAAGCGTGGACTTTCCTGCTTCACTATTATTGAAAACCCTGGGGTAGGCCAGGTCCTGGGGCCATGTAGGCATGAATTATGTAAAGAAGAGGGCAGACAGGGTCATATCCTTGTGGCCCTGGAAACACCACCTCCCCTGGGCTAATTGAAAAGAAATGAGGGGGTCTCACGGACCCCACCATGCTGTTGTATAGCATTTTAGGACCCTAGTGTAATTTTCCCAATTCATGCCCTTATATAGGTATTAATCACCATATCCTTATATAGGCATAGAAATCATAACCATATTTAGACATAGCTCATGTAGTCCAAATATGGCATGGCTCCTTCCACTAGTTCCGAAAACGATTTCTTGGAAAACTCGGCTTCAGCAGTTAGGGACTTCCCCTTGCTTGAATATTAATTTGTCCAAGAACTCATGGAGTTTTCAAAGAACTGAGAATCTTTGATGAAGTTATTATGTCAACCTTTACGTCAAACTCGGCACCTTCAAGGTATAAATATGCCCACACTTGCCCAAGCAAAGACACGATGGTTTGGAGCAGTTCGATTATCTACTTGCCCAACGGCTCCTGCTACAGCAAGTGCCGAAGGAAGCCAACCCTCCAGCAGACGCACTGAGAGAGACGCTGTCTTTTCTCTTACCGAGAAATCCAGCTCCAGTGTTTCCAAGCTCCGCTTGCGGGGTGTTGAGAAATCGAGTCCTGAGACTGACCTCCTTCATTCTAAACCAAGGTACGGAGCTGATTAGACCCTAAGAGAAATCTTGGATAGATTCTTGGCAAAAGAATACTAAACTTATGCTACACCACACTGACTTCTTCCCTCGTACTAGACTTAGGTTAGGTACATTGGGGTAGGCGTATTTTAGAAGGACCAGTTGAGTACTTTTAGTCTTTATTTATTTATGAATGTATTTTATGGCTTAGACCCATACCACGCTTTTACAGTATTACTTTATAATACTCTTCTTGCTGTACGCATTATACTTTACAGCCAGTATTACGATTGTAGCAGTTAATTTCTTCTGCATGAGAAAGAAGACTGTTCAATAAATACTTTTATTGAAAACTCCTGTCTCTCTATTTCTATGCACCTCTGGTGAAATGAAGCATGCACGAATGACTGAGTAAAATATCTATCTATTGTTTCCACGACTCTGAAGATCAGTTTTATCTTGGGGAAACAAATTTGTCATGTTTACGCGGTTGTCAGAAACTAATCCCTTCTTGTGAACTCGAGAAAGTTTCTAGTGACCTCTGAGCTCGCTGGCACTCACAATTAAGTCTAATATATTTGATGGAGACCTAGTAGACATAAGTCCTACGTCACATCTATAGGATATATTGTTCCACTGCACAGAGCCTATTGGGAACATAGAAACTACACTACATGGTAAGGCACTAATTTAACGTTAGATACTAGAGTAACTCAGTCATGCTTTTCACAGAGACCCCTTTTTCCCGTTAAATACTCCAATAGACGTCTGGAGTGGGTTAAAGGATAAAATCCGCCATAACTAAGTAGGACAAAAAGATCCTATGTATTAGTTGTTTTGGTTTGTGTTCAACGTTGAAGGATACAGTGTTCCAAAATATTGTGCACCTTATCTTTGTTTCTTTAAAACTTGCTCTGCAAACTGTCAGTCAACAAAATGGCCGACGATGATAATCCCGGGGCCAGTAGAACTCCAATAAATGCAAACCAACCAGGTCTTGATGTTACAGGTTTCCAATAAGAGGATGCGGATGCTATAATCATCCCGGAAAACGTACGGAAAACAATAGCTATAAAGCTTATAGAAAATGGCCTATCATTGAGAGGTGGTAGGGTAATTTTTGTCATAGAGGCACACGAATATCGGCAGACAGAGGTATTCTATTCATGGATTATCTTCCCTGAAGCACATCCAAGAACACATGTGTTCCACTTCTATACGATAGAGGAACATCCAGCGGAATAAGTTCCTTTCGAGGACATTGAAATACCACTAACTTACCAAGAGCATCAGCTCTGGTTTAAAGGCGCCTTACAACATCAAAATCACATTACCAGGCTTGGTCCACTAGGTAGACCAGGAGCAACATGGCTGGTACTAGCCAGCTATACACCGCATCCTGACATTGAAAGAATGACAGATGTACAACTGTTAGCTCAGCTAAAACAATTAATTTAAATACATAGACAATTGGTTTAAATGTCCAACCTGCTATAAGAATTCCACAGCACACCCCTCATCGGGGGAACACAAACAAAATTACACCACAGACTATGCAATCAGTCATTGGTAAATTGCCCACAAAAAGGGAACGAATTCCATTCTGGTTAGCTCAAAAAATTACTCAGATCGAGGCAGTATTTCCCGATAGAACACCTCATGTGAAACACAGGATTCTAACAATCTGTTTACCAATGGGGATAGCACCACACCTGGAGGACTGTGACACTTGGGGTACAGTCTTTGCTGTTATCTACACAAAAACACGTGGTGTTCCGTCTATGGCGGTAATACCAGCTTCCTGAAACATATTTAAATTTAATACGGGGCAGAGCCTGCTTTAAATCTCGGTTTGAAGTTACTGAAGGATTTCAAACAGGTCTCAGCTATAATATTAGCTAATATTAAAGATGAAGCAGCATCCGTGGCAATCTGCCAAAAACTAAAAGAACTTGATGTTACTGATCAACCTTATAAACGGGCCAGAATAATAGAAAAATTGTATGAAGAACTAGGTAGAGATAATATGGGAGGGAAACCAGTAAAGCCCGAACTGACAGAAAATCATGATTTTTTTTTAGCAAAAACGCACTCACTGCTCCTAACGATCAGAACACAAGGAAGAACGCGTGAAGTCCAAAGACGATCAACACGTTCAGAAAAATAAGAAAACTCAATTTACCAAAAAGAAGGTAGCAAGTCTAAAAATCAGACATGCTGAGGATCTTGAGGACACAACTAAAGAACGGGTAGTGGGCCCAGACAATGCTGGACAGCGCAGCAGAAGTTACCATAGCTCGCAAGATCCTGAAGTATCATCTGGAGACAGTGGACCTGAATGAATGAATTCAGGTTGAAACTGCTGGTACCAGGGTTAGTGTACCCCATAATTTATATGAAGTAACACTCCGGGTAGAGGGGGACATAACTAGAAAAATAAATGCACTCTTTTGGGAAAAACTATCTAAGGGTTATGACATCCTTCTGGCTGAAAAAGACTGGCCACCTGAATTTGTCAGGGAGTGCCCACATGGCGTAGAGATCATTCTGCCAGCCTTCTCAAACCATATTCCTATTCATAAAAAATACACCTATGCCAGAAAATGGGCTGTAGCCCAGGCTCCAGCATTATCTACAAATCATGTGGTATGGTTTGATGATTCTCCTCACCATAAAAGCCAGTTCAAAAATCAACCTACTGCTCAGAGGCAGTATCCAGTTAAGAAAGAAGCTAAAAAACTGGTCAGGGAGATCCTAGATCAACTTGAAAACCAAGGGGTGATTGAAACATGCAACTCGCCCATGAACAATCCTTTGTTTCCTGTCTCCAAACCAGACAATACATATTGTCTAGTTTTGGACTACAGACATTTAAATTCTTGTTGCAAACCTTTGCAGTACAAAATGCACACAGTGCAGCACTTACGAACAATATAGTGCGCAAAAAATATAAAACTACCTTTGAAATTTCAAACGGTTTCTTCTGTCAAAATATTGCACCTGAAAGCAGGTACTTGACCGCTTTTTCAATTATGGGGACACAGCGTAACTTCTGTCGTCTCCCCCAGGGATTCAAGAATAGTCTGGGGTTATTTTCAGCCAGATTAACACAGTTACTATACACGTATGATGATGAGGCATATTCGTATGTCGATGACATCTATCTTACAGACGATGATCTGGACAGGCACTTGAACAGGGTGAACACCAAAATACTCGGCTTCGCCTCTGAAGGGTACAAATTCAATTTAAAAAAATCAAGAATTCTCCCCCTCAACGTCCTATTCTTGGGATACGAACTTTCAAGTGAAGGCAAAAGCCTGACAGCAAACTTTATAGAGAAATGTGCACTGCTCCAACCTCCAAAAACGATGAAAAACTTACAGTCAGTTCTAGGATTCCTGAATTTCGGAAGAACTTACATTTTAAACTACGCAGAAAGGGTTAAACCTCTCCACAAATTAATCAAACCTGATTTCAAACAAACTAATTGGACTCAAAAACACACAGAAATTTTGCATTCAGTGCAAACAGACATGTTAGCAACAACACATTTACAGACACGTGTAAATAAACGCAACCTTATAATCCAAATCATCCCAGGGAGATGCGGATTCACATACCTAACCTTTAATGAAGGTGAAAAGGTACCAATAGCTTACAAATCAAACTTGTACACACAAGCTGAAATGAAATTCACGACAACAGAAAAAATTCTGACAGCGGTTCAAACTGCCGTAGCAAAAGAGAGAACGCTCGCGCAGGAAAAACGCAAAAGGTTGTTACTCCTGTACCTGCCCTAGAGGCAGTGACAAAGGCAAGCATTCAAAATGCAAAAGCTTTACATCCAAGATGGATACAATGTGTTAATTCTCTTGCTGCAACAGACGTTGAATACGTTTTTGACCCCTACTTGAAGACTCATGAATTTCTACAATATGAACAAGAATGTAATCTGCTCACTGAGATTCTGCCTCTAGAACATTACGGATGTATAATTCATACAGACGGATCAGCACAGCCTGCAATTGGGGGTAAACAAGCTCATAGTGCTGCGTGTGCGGTTGTTAAAGGTCGCTGGCGCAATGGTAAATTCGGACCTATGGTCACAAAAACTCAATCTCTCAGAGACTGTACAGCTCAGGGAGCTGAACTAAAGGCTTTCAAGATGGCGCTTTAGAATACTGATCGCAAATTCCCCACACTCATAGTGTGCGATTCGTATTGCTGCATCCAATCTTACAACGAATACTTGCAGAACTGGGTTCAAAACGGTTTCAAAGATGCAAAAGTTGGCAAAATTAAGCATAAATTGCTTTGGGAACAAGTAGTTCAGTTACAGAAAGAACTACAGAAGACTCACGTGATCCATGCAGTGAGTCATCAGCCTTATGGCGTTCACGTTGCAGGGAATTCATTGGCGGATGAAGTCGCGAAGGCAGCTGTGCAAACGACTTCCATAGCTGCAATCACTCGTTCAAAAACAGAAATAGACGGCGAAACAATGCTAGCTGTCAATGCCACAAGCAAATGCAGCAGGGCTGCGTTACCTCTAAACTATCCGCTCGAATATTCATACATAATTAATGCCAACTCCTTTCCTTTTGCTCGAATCCTTGGAGTGGGGGTTAGGGTAATTCCAAACAGGAATTGGAGAGGTGCTTTGATTCAAGAAGCACATATGGGAGAGGGTTTGATACATCAAGGGATCTCAAAATCTCTACTAGAATTAAAAGAGATGTACTGGTGGCCAGGGATGAATGCCCACATTTATGAATTTGGAATTAATTGCGATGTCTGTTACAGAGATCACAGCTTAGAGCGCCGCCAGATACCTGACTACAGTGTAGCCAGCCAAGTACAGACACCATTGTTAGACAGCATTAAACTTTCTACACGCAGACGTCACCATGGACGAAAGCGGTCCCACAACTATTAGGACAGATTCATTTGGATGTGGCCTCAGCGCTCGGCTGACGCCCAAACTGTTATAAAAGATTTGCAAATCTTTATCGGCACAAACGCAATTGGCACGCTACATTTTGACCAGGGTCCTGCGTTTAGCTCTCGAGCTTACAAGGAGGCCATGGCCAGCTTGGGCGTCGCATTGCGGTACTCTAGTCCAACCCATCCTGAGGTAAATTCAGTTGTGGAAAGAAAAAAACGTGACATAAAGCAATCTATAACAGCTAGGGTATTAGGTTCGGGTGACAGGTGGGTCAAACATCTCATAAGTGTCCAACGTAGTCTCAATAACCTGCAAAGAAATTCTCTGGGTGGAATCACTCCATATGAAATCCTTTTTGGTACTAGAATGGTGGTCGAAGACCTCGATAATCATACTTGTTATGTTATGTTATGTTATATATTGATTTATAACGCGCTCCGTTAGTCGAGACTGTCCTGGCGCGGGGAAGAAACTGAATCAGAGTGATCGGAGGAACAGTTATTCATAATGTATAAAAAGGTGGGTTTTTAACAGTTTTTTTAAATTAATCAGGTTGGTAGAATGTCTTAGAGCATCAGGAAGGGCATTCCACATCTGAGCTCCCCTTACCGTCAGAGATTGCCCCCCTAGGCGAACTCTCTTGAATCTAGGGACGACCACCTGCTTTCGGGAGGCAGATCGCAGCTGACGGGTCGGTAGGTAGAAGGCAAATCTTTTTGCAAGGTAGGGTGGGCATGGTCCATGTAGGGCTTTAAAAACAAGTACCAGAGCCTTAAAGCGCACTCTTTGGGCCACTGGGAGCCAATGAAGCTCCCTCAGTTGCTTTTGAACGCTGAGCCTCCTCGGGATATTATAGAGGAGTCTCACCGTCGCATTCTGGACTACCTGAAGCTTTCTAATCAGAAAGTCAGGTGCCCCGATGTAAAGGGCATTCGAGTAGTCCAGGCGGGATAGCACCAGTGCTCTGGCTACCGTTTCTTTGGCCACTTGGGGGAGAAGGGGAAAGAATCTTCGAAGGGTGGTCAGAGTACCAAAGCAAGTCCCCGCCAGTCTAGAAATCTGGTCACGGAAACACAGGTCGGCTCCAAACCAGACTCCAAGGTTCTTAGCTGTCCCACCTTCTCCCTTAGGGCAAGGTAATTCACTAGGCCAAATGGACTCCCTAAAGTCAGTTGGAAATTGGCCGTAGAGCAAGATTTCCGATTTGTCCTCATTGCATTTGAGGCATGCTCTTGCTAGCCAAGCAAATACAGAGGATAGGCATTGGCGAGCTCCTAAAGTGCAGATATTCTCCTTATTCCAGGTAAAGAGAAGTTGGGTGTCGTCGGCGTATGCCATTATCTTTGCACTCAAGTTCTCTGCCAGCCGGATCAAAGGTGTCAAATAAATATTAAATAAAAGGGGACTCAAGGTCGACCCTTGTGGTACTCCAGTCTCTACCTTGCGGTTAGAAGAATGAAAGGGAGGTAACCAGATTTGTTGGGACCGGTCAGACAGGAAAGACCTAATCCACTCAAGGACCATGCCTGAGATGCCAATATCCTCCAGCCTAGACAAAAGCTGGAGGTGAGGCACCGTATCGAATGCGGCAGAGAGGTCCAATAAAATTAGAGCCGCTCTGCCGCCTCTGTCCAGGCACTCCCTGATGGCCTCTGCCATCTCCACAAGTGCAGTCTCGGTGCTGAAAGAGGTACGGAACCCTGATTGGGCCGGGTGAAGTGCCCCAGAGGATTCCACGAACCTCTCCAGCTGCCGGAATGCGGCCTTCTCGCATACTTTGGCAAGGGCTGGGAGAAGAGATATGGGCCGGTAGTTAGATGTAATCAGTGGGTCTGCAGTGGGTTTTTTAATCAGTGGGAGGAGTTTAGCTTGTTTCCACTGGGGGGGCATTATTCCTGAAGCTAGTGACTCATTAACTAGAGCAGTTACCATGGGGGTAATTACTTCGGCCACTCCACTCAGAACCCTCGCAGGGCAAGGATCTGCTGGGGACCCCGACTTCAGAGCTTTTAGTATGGTCATCACATCCATCTCTTCAACATGAGTAAATTTAGACATCTCATCTTGAACCTTTGTTACTAGGCATATTGAAGGTGAAGGTAGTCGATTGATTAGGAGTTGATCTGTTTGCAGAGAGGATGGCTGATCCGAAGGTTTAAAACTATCTTGGATTTTTTGTATTTTATCAATAAAAAAGGTGGATAGGTGCTCACACCAATCAGTGGAGATCGGGGCTGACATCTTCTCTGCCTCCGGGGCTGTGAAGCTTTTAACAATGGAGAACATTTCTCGGCTGTTGTTCTTAGCTCTAAGAATTCTAGCCGCGTAGAATTCCCCCTTGGCCATCTTAATCGCCGCATAGTAATTTTGTTGAGCTGCTCGGAGTTCTGATTTAGCAATGGGACAGTAATTTCTTCTCCATGCTCGCTCTCGCGCCTTACATCCTACTTTTAAAATCTTTAATTGTTCAGTATACCAAGGGGATGTGGGGGGGCCCTACGGTTCTTTTTTCCTTTACACTCTGGTAATGATCTAATGGAAGAGTCTATCCAGGATGAAAAATTATCAACAGCTTCATCCAAATGTTGTGCTTTCACTGGGGCGGTGTGCCTAAGTGCCTCCACTAAGTCCGGAATATTAATTCGTCTTGGGAGTTCCCCAGGCTTGGATTTGGGCAGCACACGAGTATTGTTAATGTTCCAGGAGAAATGGACTGGAAAGTGGTCTGACCATGTGATAGGGAAGGGTGGGTCAGTAGAAATGTTAAAGTTAGAGTATACCAAGTCCAAGCAGTGACCCCCTACATGAGTGGCAGAGCGCACCTGTTGAACCAACTGGCCAAGGTTACCAATCTCTTCCAGGTCTTTTACTCCAAGAGCTAGGTTTGTGTCCATATGTAGGTTAAAGTCTCCCAACATTAAAAAATGTGGGAATCTAAGCGCTCTCTGGATAACGACCTCCTCCAGGGATTTGATAAAGGTACCCAGAGGACCCGGTGGGCGATAAATCAGCAGACCCCCCAAGGTAAATTGAGGGGACAGGGCCAGGGAGAATTCCAAAGCTTCCCTGTCCTCAATCTCCCCTGTACATTCTTTCCTTAATGACCACATCTCCCTATATATCACAGCCAAACCTCCTCCCCTACCTATTTTACGGTCCAGTCTGGTGATCTTGAACCCTCTGGGAACAGCCGGTTCAACCACTGGGGCGCAGCTCTCATTCAGCCATGTCTCCGTGATGAAGAGGATATCAAGGCCCTTGTCAATGATGAATTCATGCACTTCTTCTGAATGCTTTGATAGGGAGCGGGCATTGATAAGAGCAGCATAAATAGTTAACTCACCCGCTTTGTTAAACTGGGGAAAGGAAAGGGGATCAGAGGGATTAAATTTAAAATGACAATCCAAACAGATTCGTGAAGTGGTGTCTAAGACGTTCCAAGGGGCACCATTGCATAGGGGGTTGCAATTAAAAGCCCTCAGGTCATCAGTATTGTACGTGATAGGGGAAATGGTCTTATACAGTGCAGGTTTTGCAGAGTGTCTGGCCCTGTGCGCTGCCGGGGCGCGGACGGGCGCAGACGGGCTTGCCTTAGGCGCTCCTTCTGCGCTCGTCCGCTGCGCTTCCTGCAAATGCACATATTTAGTCTGGGTGGGGGGGGTGTGACTTCGAGGGGGCGTGGCCAGCGAGCACGCCGGCGATGGCGGCCTCTGAAGTGACTATTACCGCAACAGCGTTAAATCGGCTGTGCGATATGCTGGGAATGGGTTTCAGCCCCTAATGAAGTCAGGTAGGCTTTGTTTTTTAAAAGACAATAAATGCAAGTGACAATCACACAATTTTAAAAACAGAATGAATATCGTACCACCAGCTCCCGGCTTCCGCCTCAGGAGTGGGAATCAGGTTTCTGCGGACGCTTGTTGTCAGCGCCTTTTGAGCAGGATGAGGGGGCGTGGCCTCGAGGGGGCGTGGCCAGCGAGCACGCCGGCGATGGCGGCCTCTGAAGTAACTATTACCGCAACAGCGTAAAATTGGCTGTGCGATATGCTGGGAATGGGTTTCAGCCCCTAATGAAGTCAGGTAGGCTTTGTTTTTTAAAAGACAATAAATGCAAGTGACAATCACACAATTTTAAAAACAGAATGAATATCGTACCACCAGCTCCCGGCTTCCGCCTCAGGAGTGGGAATCAGGTTTCTGCGGACGCTTGTTGTTAGTGCCTTTTGAGCAGGACGAGGGGGCGTGGCCTCGAGGGGGCGTGGCCAGCGAGCACGCCGGCGATGGCGGCCTCTGAAGTAACTATTACCGCAATAGCGTAAAATCGGCTGTGCGATATGCTGGGAATAGGTTTCAGCCCCTAATGAAGTCAGGTAGGCTTTGTTTTTTAAAAGACAATAAATGCAAGTGACAATCACACCATTTTAAAAACAGAATGAATATCGTACCACCAGCTCCCGGCTTCCGCCTCAGGAGTGGGAATCAGGTGTCTGCGGACGCTTGTTGTCAGCACCTTTTGAGCAGGACGAGGGGGCGTGGCCTCGAGGGGGCGTGGCCAGTGAGCACGCCGGCGATGGCGGCCTCTGAAGTAACTATTACCGCAACAGCGTAAAATCGGCTGTGCGATATGCTGGGAATGGGTTTCAGCCCTTAATGAAGTCAGGTAGGCTTTGTTTTTTAAAAGACAATGAATGCAAGTGACAATCACACAATTTTAAAAACAGAATGAATATCGTACCACCAGCTCCCGGCTTCCGCCTTAGGAGTGGGAATCAGGTTTCAGTGGTAGAACAAAACCCTTTGATATCAAAGACCGTTTGGCTGTTTTACAGGACTTAAATGAAACATGAAGAAGTCTAAGCAACACCATACAGATGCCACCTGTCCCGAACGGCTACAAGATCATCCGGAGAGACCGCGTCAACCAGACAGGAGGAGGCATTGCCATCATTCACAGGAACACCATCCGCATCACGACCAATACCGACGACACCATCGCACCCGCCGAACACCTGCACTTCCAGATCCACGTCAACCCCAAGACCACCCTCAGAGGCACCCTCATCTACAGACCCCCGGGACCACGCACACAATTCAGCGAGGACATCGCCAACTTCATCAGCCCGCTCGCCCTCCCCTCAGCCGACTACATCCTCCTCGGGGACCTCAACTTCCACCTGGAGAACAACGACGACCGCAACACCACCACCCTGCTGGAAAACCTCGCAAACCTGGGACTCAAGCAGCTGGTGACCACCCCCACCCACCTCGCCGGACACACTCTCGACGCCGTCTTCTCATCCAGCAAAGACATCGCCTTCAGCCACGCCACAGGACTCCACTGGACGGACCACAGCTGCGTCCACTTCACCTTCAGAAGAACGACGACCCACCACCACCAGCAACAGGTTGCCCGAAGAAGCTGGAACAAGATCACAGCCAACCAGCTCGCCGCTTCCCTGAGTCAGCACCCTCCTGCCAGCTCAGCGAACCCCAGCCAGGCCGCCGACAACCTCACGAAGTGGATCAGCAACTCGCCCCTCTGAGGACCCCGCCCAGCAGACCCGGCAGCAAGAAAGCCCCATGGTTCACCGACGAACTCAAGAGCTCCAAGCAGAACTGCCGAGCCCTCGAGAAAGTCTGGAGAAGGGAACCAACACCGGACAACATGACCACCCTCAAGCTTGCCACCCGGAAGCACCACCAACTGATCCGCGCCACCAAGAAAACTGCATTCAAGGACCGACTGGACAACAACGCACACAACTGCAAGGAACTCTTCAACATCGTGAAAGAGCTCTCCAACCCCAACGCCGGAAACAACGACATCACCCCATCGCAAGACCTCTGCAACTCCCTCGCCTCCTACTTCCACAACAAGATCGCGGACATACACAACAGCTTCGGCATTCAACCATCGCACACAACGACCGCAGCAACGCCGCCCACCACCACCCTCCGCGCCTGGACTCCGATCAGCACCGATGACACCGTCCGCATGATGAACTCCATCCACTCCGGATCTCCGACCGACCCCTGCCCTCACCACGTCTTCAACAAGGCCGACGCTGTCATCGCACCCCACCTGCGGGACATCGTCAACACCTCCTTCGACACCGCCACCTTACCGGAGAGCTGGAAGCACGCCGAACTCAGCGCTCTACTAAAGAAACCAACAGCGGACCCCACCGAACTCAAGAACTACCGCCCCATCTCGCTCCTCCCGTTTCCAGCCAAAGTCATCGAGAAGACCGTCAACAAACAGCTGGCCGCCTTCCTCGAGACGAATGGATCCCTCGACCCCTCACAGTCTGGCTTCCGAGCCAACCACAGCACCGAGACCGCCCTCATCGCTGCCACCGATGACATCCGAGCCCTGATGGACAACGGAGAAACAGCGGCCCTCATCCTCCTAGACCTCTCCGCGGCATTCGACACTGTCTTCCACCGCACCCTAGTGCAGCGCCTCAGCAACGTCGGAATTCAGGAGAAGGCACTGGAATGGATCGTCTCCTTCCTCGACGGAAGCACACAGAGAGTCCGTCTACCACCGTACAAGTCAGAGGCCACCGAAGTCATCTGCGGCGTCCCTCAAGGATCCTCGCTGAGCCCCACCCTCTTCAACGTCTACATGAGCCCCCTCGCGCCCATCGCACGCCAACACAACCTGAACATCATCTCCTACGCCGATGACACCCAGCTGATCCTCTCACTGACCAACGACCCCGCCGCTTCCAGAGCCAACCTTCACGAAGGGATGAAAGATGTAGCCGAGTGGATGACGACCAGCCGCCTGAAACTGAACTCAGACAAGACGGAAGTCCTCGTCCTGGGCTCCTCGCCCTCCGCCTGGGACGACTCCTGGTGGCCCCCCGCCCTGGGCACCGCACCCACACCGACAGACCACGCACGCAACCTGGGCTTCATCCTGGACTCCTCCCTCTCCATGACCAGACAAGTCAACGCCGTCTCCTCGTCATGCTTCAACATCCTGCGCATGCTACGGAAGATCTTCCGGTGGATCCCCACCGAGACCAGGAAGACGGTCACCCAGGCCCTCGTCACCAGCCGACTGGACTACGGCAACGCCCTCTACGCCGGAACCACCGCCAAGCTCCAGAAGAGACTCCAGCGGATCCAGAACGCCTCAGCCAGACTCATCCTCGACATCCCCCGACGCAGCCACATCTCCGGACATCTGAGAGACCTGCAATGGCTCCCCGTCAACAAGAGAATCACCTTCCGTCTCCTCACCCACGCACACAAAGCCCTACACGATCAAGGCCCGAGCTACCTCAACAACCGCATCAACTTCTACGCTCCCAAACGCCACCTCCGATCAGCCAGTCACGCCCTCGCCGCCGTCCCCCGCATCCGAAGAACGACAACAGGAGGAAGGTCCTTCTCCCACCTGGCCGCCAAGACCTGGAACTCCCTCCCGACCGACCTGCGCCTGACCCAAGACCACCTCTCCTTCAGGAAGAAGCTCAAGACCTAGCTGTTCGAGCAGTAGCAGCACCCCCCCCCCCCCAAGCGCCTTGAGACCCTCCGGGTAAGTAGTGCCCTCTATAAATGTCCTTGATTGATTGATTGATTGATTGACCTGTCTGGATTCCAAAGATTGTGGATCTGGTGAGAGAGAAAACAGCGGATAAGAAGGAATTTGGGCCTTCTTACAGAAAACCAGTATCTGTACTGGCAATCCACGGATCAAGAACAGTGTTACTGCCGCCCCTTGCTGGAAGAAAGGAGAACCGGTTTGTATCAATTGACCTGGTAAAACCACACCATGTGGCGGATAATAAGTAGTAGGGCCAGTGGACTCCAAAGATGTAGCAGACGACCAAATCTTGCTACTATCCAAGAGGTTCAAACTGAGAGACCCATCACCTTTGAAGACTCTGCAGTAAGAAAAGGAGGACTATGCAACAAAGCAATGGAACTTGTGCCTCTTGAAACCCAAATAACAGTTTGTCAAGAAACTCCTGTCTACAATGATATAGCATCTGACTACACTAATATGTCAAGGGAACAAGCAGCTCCAGCGATTTCAAATAATCTGGATGCAATATCAACAATTGACAGAACTGCCTCTGGCTATTCCATCAACTTTGATACCTTTTCTGAGGACCCCAGTGAGCCTGAAACAACGCCAACAAATAAAACTTTCAAGGAACAAGTAACAGAACTTTTTCACCAGCTTACAAATACATATCTAGTTTCACCGCGGGTCGATATTTGGATTGTGTTAGGTGTACTTTTTCTCCTACTATGGCTCATTCTTGTTTTAAGTTTGGGAAAGCTGATAGATGGAAAATATTGTAAAATGGACACAGCAAGTAAGAACATCAAACGTGCTCCTGAAGCCAGATATCATCTCATCGTGAACAAAGAGACCTGTCATTAGTAAACATCAGAGCCGTTCCTCTACCTGGTGGTATAGCATGGGCCAGAACTGATCAAGACATTTATGGTCCTGTCGAGCTTCTGACGATTCCTCACCAATTTAAGGTATCCTTGAGTGATTTTGTTTCACTCAGTACATTTTCTGATGATTGGCAATTTGAGACTGTTAATAACATGTTGGCAGACTTAGAAATGTCAGCAAAATTTGCAAAACATGAATACTTTGAAGGTTCATTAGATTATAAACAAATGTATTGTTTTAATCATTTTGGTCATCATTATTTGCACAAATCTGCAAACCCTAGAAATATTTTAACTTATAATCAATAAGAACATTGTCCAACACCACCAAAGGTTAGCTCAAAAACGTTTTATGAAAAATGTCCATACTTTCAGGTTTTAATGTCACAAATCCAGAACATTTTACTTTAAAAATGTTTATAAGACAGGAATGAAAAGTATGTTGACCAATACTAAGCAAATTTATTCTGCGGCTTTTTGCTCAATAGTCCACATTAGGTTTTGACTTTTGGAAAGACAACATTGAGACAAAAACTGTCTGGGGCACAAAAGACTGGCAAGGTTTAGAAGCCTTATTCAGAGCCTGCATCATCCCAGAACAAATAATGTTTTTTAAATGAAACTGTTCAACAGACATCTTGTCTTGGCCTGGCTAAGATAAAAGATTTTAAAAAACGTCCATACCTAAACCCACACCTGATAGAACTACAGATGAGGAGGTAGACGTAAACTACATTTTACAACAAAACAGAACTAATCCTGATTGGAAAAAATGGTTAATCGGGCCCACAGACACGAATAACTGTCAAGATAGATTCCTGAATAAGACACAACGGTTTACAGTAACTAGGCCAGATCCAAGATATGTCCAGAGACAACTTCCAGGGATAATAACAACTTACAGTGTAGGCAAACTGTGCCTTGAGTGGCTACAAACATCCACACTCCGAGATATAAAACAACACTTATCTTTACTTAAAGATGGCGTTGATTTGAGAGACTTATTACTAGGACCTCGCAAACCACGTCATAAATGTTTCATATACGCCAGTATTTACGCTGCTTATAAGGAGGCATGGAAAGTCAAGCAAATGGAAACTGCAGAACGAATACGAGAAATTGATCGTATTAATTTAGAGAAAACTCTCTCTGTAGTGGAGAACGGGATAACAACTCTGTCATCCAGAATTTATTCTATGAACAGCATTGTATCCTTTGCCATAGACATAATGGAACAGGACTTGCTCATGTTACAACATGGCCAGTCTCAATTGCGTTCTATAATGCTGCTCGGCTGGACGTTACAAAACCTTCGTTCAGGCTATGTGCCTTGACGTCTAATCAACACCACGTCATTGTTTACTGGATTTAACCTTACAGATTAACAAATCTCTTTGTCACAGAGGTGAGCAGACTATACGGTGCTGAGCATAGAAAAACCGGAGAGATTACCATGAACCGTTTCTGAGAAATCCGCCGTTGAATGTATAATACATGTAACCATCACAATACCAGTGACGACTTTTCCAGTTTCAGTATTGCTTGAAAAACATACCAGAAGGCCTGTATGAAAGGTTGGGTAAAGAGTACATAAAGTCGACCTGGGATTTACCATACACACACAAATGTTGGAGTGGGGAAAAGGAGGTATTTCTTAGTGGTGAGAATTGCAAAACCACATTGAGCGGTACACTTCTATGTCAGGGCATTCATTTACATGGAGCCTGTGATGGTTCTTCAAACAACTTATCGTGCCACCTGCAGGGTTCCCGGGTAGCAGTGATAGATCCAATTTTTGGGCAGCTTTCCAATGGGAGCTACATAATGTTGAATGATCACAGCTGTTGTGGAATGATGCCAGGAATAGCCTATCTGGTTAGTGTGTCAGCCAGGATTACTTGCTGTATGCAAGTATCGTTTCCAAAAACTAAGACAGGCGGGCAGTGGCCACTATGGCCTTCACTGAACATCTCTTCTATACGAATTGATACTTTAAGCAGAAACTGTGCCACTGACCTCGTCATCCAGAGAGACGTATGATGTGCAAGTTGCAAGGTCCTCTGCGGAGATACAAGCCTGATTATCAACAAACTGCCCCATACATTTTGCAGAAATGTTAGGTCGTATCTTAAACATGTCTGATACCAGTGGCATTGAACATGTATTTAAGATGATTTCTTCTGGACTGTTAGCACCCTTTGACGCAGTCCTAGGCATTTTTCCTAACTTCGTGCACTCTGTGTTCGGTGGCCTGCCTCTCATCTTGGGACTCGTAGCAGGGATACTATTTTTGTTCCTTCTGCTCCGTTATGGCAAGTCCAGTCACCAGTGATACCCAGATTACCATGGAGAACACTCTTCTGGCAATGCAATATCGTAGGCGCATAACACAGATTCTTGGCTTGGCACGTTTGAGAGATCTGAATACCACATGGTTCCTTTCGTTCAGACCAATCTGGCAAGATTGCATCTTACCTGTTTTACGATGCCTACTTTGTGGAGAGGAATGCGTGTTGGATATTTGTCTGACACTTCCATCAGCACTGCCAATGGATGTTGACGCTTTGCTTGGTTCGGTAATGGCTCAATCATTGTGTTTCCCCCAACGACTACCAATTCTGATGACGGCATTCATTGAGGTCTCACCGGCAATTCCAGCTGAGGGTGAGATACGTGGACCAACAGGCACATAGGTACCATCTACTGCGAACATTGCTAATGCGACTGACGCTGACAGCGATGCTTCTCATCTGTGTACGATTGATCTACTTAATGAAGTGGTTCGACTTTCACCTACTGTGGTAGACGATTTCTTTGCCAGCTTAGAAGGTTTCATGTTTTCTCCTGACACCGAGAATAACTTTTAAAATTAGCACACAGCGTTCTATCAACTTTGAATTCGACCTTCGCTTTTTCAAAACAAAAGACTTCTAACTTTGGAACTCTATTTTTCTACAATTTGATTTGACTTTTTTCCAAAACTGAACTTTGGCACAAAGTAAACTGAACTTTGGCACAAAGTAATCTGCTGAGAGTAGAACTATTCTTAGAGAACAACAATTCTTTGAATACTTCCTAGAAACAACATTTACCTTATCCACAAATCAAAACAGTTAATATATATCCTGCTATGGGATGGTCTCGATTTCTTTTAGTTTCTGTAATTAAGAGCCATTTCATCAATGTAATTTTTGTGATTCATTCAGTTAGCATTGCCAATGTCATATTATATGCTTACAATGAAATCATTCCTTTTAAATGTGTACAGTACAAATGCTCATTTTATGTGTACAACCATTTTCAAATGCATTTTATGTATTTTTGGGTGGGATTGTAAACACATACTTTAGACTATGTTTTAGTGTCATTTTCCCGATTCATGCCCTTATATAGGTATAAATCACCATATCCTTATATAGGCATAGAAATCATAACCATATTTAGACATAGCTCATGCAGTCCAAATACGGCATGGCTACTTCCACTAGTTCCGAAAATCCACAACGATTTCTTGGAAAACTCAACTTCAGCAGTTAGGGACTTCCCCTTGCTTGAATAATAATATGTCCAAGAACTCATGGAGTTTTCAAAGATCTGAGACTCTTTGATGACGTTATTATGTCCACCTTTACGTCAAACTCGGCATCTTCAAGGCATAAATATGCCCTCACTTGCCCAAGCAAAGACACAGTGGTTTGGAGCAGTTCGACTATCTTCTTGCCCGAAGCATCTTGCTACAACAAGTGCCGAAGGAAGCCGACCCTCCAGAAGACGCACTGAGAGAGATGCTGTCTTTTCTCTTACCGAGAAATCCAGCTCCAGTGTTTCCAAGCTCCCCTTGCGGTGTGTTGGGAAATCAAGTCCTGAGACTGACCTCCTTCATTCTAAACCAAGGTACGGAGCTGATTAGACCCTAAGAGAAATCTTGGATAGATTCTTGGCAAAAGAATACTAAACTTATGCTACACCACACTTACTTCTTCCCTCGTACTAGACTTAGGTGAGGTACATCGGGGTAGGCGTATTTTAGAAGCACCAGTTGAGTACTTTTAGTCTTTATTTATTTATGTATGTATCTTTTGGCTTAGAAACCATACCATGCTTTTACAGTATTATTTTATAATACTCTTCTTGCTGTACGCATTATACTTTATAGCCAGTATTACAATTGTAGCAGTTAATTTCTTCTGCATGAGAAAGAAGACTGTTCAATACATACTTTTATTCGAAATGCCCGTCTCTCTATTTCTCTGCACCTCTAGTGAAACGAAGCATGCACGAATGACTGAGTAAAATATCTATCTATTGTATCCATGACTTTGAAGATCAATTTTATCTTGGGGAAACAAAGTTGTCATGTTCATACGTTTGTCAGAAACAAATCCCTTCTTGTGAACTCTGGAAAGTTTCTAGTGACCTCTGAGCTAGATGGCACTCACAATTAAGTCTAATATATTCGATAGAGACCTATTAGACATAAGTCCTACGTCACATCTATGGGATATATTACTCCAATGCGCAGAGCCTATTGGGAATATAGGAACTACACTACAAAGCAACGGAGACTACGACCTCCCTGGAGATAATTTATTTGTTACGAGGGTGGCTCACAACCTCCCCGCCCCCAGTGCCCCAGGGATCACCACCTCCCTGGGGTCAAGTGTTTTTTTTTAAAATAGATGGTGAGTCGCACAGTGAGAAATTAGCAGAAAGAGGCAACATAAAGGTCAGAAATGACCTGGCTGAGAATTGCTGAGACCACATGGTAGGCCCGATCCTCTTTCTCAATCACTCTGCTCAGAGGACTCCTGGCGCACTGCTGGTTAGGGGATGAAGTTCCCTTGGCTGCTCCGGGTCGTTAGGTGCCAAGAACTCCTATTGTTGTGATGAGTTAGTCCCCCATAGCGGGATTGCTGAGACGTGGTCAGAGGCCCCACCCTCTTTCTCAACCTCTCTGCATAGGGGCCTCCTGCCCCTCTACTGGTTGGGAGATGAAGACCCCTTGGCTGCTGAGGGTCATTGGGGTCAGGAAGCCCTATTGTTGTGACAAGTAATTCGCTCACAGCCGGATTGCTGAGACGTGGTCGGACCCCGTGCAGCCTTTCCCCACCACTCTGCACAGGGCCTCCTGGTGCACTACTCTTTGGGGGATTAATTTCACTTGGCTGCTGAGATTCATTGTGTGCCAAGAACCCATATTGTTGTCCAAAGTAAGTCACTCACAGCTGTATTGCTGAGATGTTGTCGGAAGCCCACCCCTTTTCTCAGCCACTCTGCAAAGGACCCGGGCTTCCTGATGCACTACAGGTTGCAGCAGCAGTCGCTCATGCTCGATCCCGCTCACCACGGCACAAACAAAATTCTGCTCCATTGCGGAGTGTGAAGTTTATCGGTAACTCAACGTTCTCTGTAGAACACAGAGTTGCCTAATTCTGCAAACTCAGTGAGTGGAGCGGATGGTATGAATTTTATGCTTAGGCCTGGTTACCATTCACAGACCCCCTCAGAGACTCACACACCCACTCCCAGACCCATTCAGACACTTACGGACCCATTCATAGACCCACTCAATCATACACGCACCCACTCAGAGACTCACACACCGACTAACCTACTTATACGCCACGCAGACACCCACTCTCAAAGGTTACGGTTAGAAAACTAAATTAAAAAAATATTTGAAATTGACTTAAAAAAACCCAAAGGTTTAAGGGACGTTATATTTAGGAAATAGAATTAAAAAAAATATAGAAATTCACTGGAAAAAAAACAAAGCTTAGAGGGACTTTAGGGTTAGAAAATAGAATACAAAAACCTTAAAAATTCACTGATAAAAACCAAAGGTTACGGGTACGTTATATAATTAAACTCAGATTTCACTCGTACAAAACCATAGAGATTCTGCAGATTTGGTTACCTAAGGTAACTATAGCTTACGCCCCCACAATGCACTGCTTCTGACCTCATATATTACATCATTCATGACAAAGTCAGTGACATCACTGATGCCATCTCAACTGATATCTCTGATATAAAGACCCCAGTTATTGAAGTTGGAATCAGTACTTCTGACTGCACTGGTGCCCCCCTCCCAACATATATGTGTCCAAATATATATGCAAAATACAAAACAGCTTGACTGAACTTATTCCTAGAGGCATGGGGAGGTATGAGAGGGATGTTTCATTTTCCTTTGTTCCATTTTCAGAAACATAGAGAGAAATGTAATATTATCTCCTCACTATTTTCAAAGGAATCATTTCCAATAATAAAACACATCTGAGTCAGAGGGCAGATCAGTGCAGTTAAATTGTTTCCGCAATGATCATTTAACTTCAGGGAAAGGTGAGCTTTACAAATAACATGTTACTAATGCACACATGTTGCCTACCATACGATTGAGTGATTTAAAAGAAGTCACCCTGCCTGATGGGTACATTCCTGCTACAAATACGATAAGGACAGTGTCTTTGGAATCACGCTGGTAACCACTCAAAAGACTCCCGCGCAGAGTCCCACTCATCCAGGAGGTATAACTGCTGCAGAGCAAATCCTGACTTTCTTTTTTAAGTTAAAAAAAAAAGTTTTATTGATAGAAATAAAGGTGTCAATACATAGTTCACAACGTTAAATTCATGTCATTACAATAGAATTTGCTGCAATAAAGATAAATAAATCGGACTTATGAATACAAATAGAAAGATTTAAAACAATAAAAGTGGATCATAGAAGCAGTGGTTTTTAAACTTCTTGCTGAGATGATTGTAGCTTGGAACATCGTCTGGCACATGTATCAAGGTATAATGTAAGAGGTGACCACAAATCTAGATTGTTTGTTGCCGTATTTATGGGATATAAAAAGGAGGTGTCCAACCTGTGACTATGGCAGACAGAATACCACCATGCCTTATTAGACACTTTTGTGAAGTCCTTCCAATTTACAGTGATTTGCTGAAATGTAACCGCTAATAACAAATCAATAATTTTAACATTAAGTGTAACATTTTCCCAGCAAGATGAGAGACTTCCTACAAAAATATGAGTAAAGGAAAAAGAAAGTTTAGTTGCAAAAATGTGGTTAATTTGAGACCATACTTGTTTCCAAAAAATGTATACAATTGGACAAGAGAATAACATATGAAAAAAAAATCAGCATTAGAGAGGAACATGCCCAACAAGCATCTGGTGCAGTCGCTAATCTTTTGCTTAAAGCATTCGGTGTAAATAAGAGTCTATTATAAACAAAAAACAGAGTTGGTATTAGGTTAGCTGCTCTGGATGATTTACGTATTTTGGTCCATAAGTTATTGCATAAAGACACTGGCCAGGATAACATAAGATCTTGTTCCCATGCCTCTTCTATTTTGGATTTCTGCCTAACTGTGTCTTTACCTTGTAAATAACTGTATATAGTAGAAGCTTTGGGTGTAGTTTTTAAACACAGTGTGAAGTTTTAAGGATGGATCCGGGATATTGGAAGCAGTAGGTGTGGCAGATAATTGGGTGTATTATCCCTCACAGCTTTCTTAAGTAGATTGTATTTATGAATAAACGAGGCAGGCAGATTGAATAATTTAGCAAGTAAGGAAAAAGGCAAAAAATCCAATTGTGAGAATAACTGATAGATCCAAAAAACCTTTTTGTCACCAAGTCTTCCAATAGAATGGTTTATTACGAATAGTCAGGTTTTTGTTGTGCCAAATCGTTGAGTTGAGGAAGGAATCAGTAGTACTATGTGTAGGGAGGAATGCAGGTTCCAGGAGTTTAGAGATTAGTTTGATTATGGGATTGGACAGGGCTTGTGGATTGCGTGAGAAGGAAAGATTTTCATAAAAGGAGAAAGGGGATAAAAAAAGACACTCAGTTGTAGTCCATAAAGGACTGTCTTTTGTAGGATCAAGCAACCAAAGTGAGGCTTGACATAAGAGGAGTGCTTTCTGATACACCTGAAAGTCAGGAAAGTTAACCCCACCTTCTGTTTTAGGGCGAATTAATTTAAGTAGAGACATTCGGGACTTCTTATTATTCCATAAAAAGGAAGAGAGGGTGGAATTAATTTTCTTTAACAATTTAGTAGGAATAGGGATCAGGATGTTAGAAATGGTATATAGAATTATAGGCGACAGCATCATCTTTATAGTGTCCAGGCGGCCCACCAGGATAAATAGAGGGGGTGCCACTTAGTGGCTAAGTCTGAAATCTTTTGTATGCATTTATTCATGCATAATGCTACTGTGTCTAATATTGAAGAAGTAACATGTAATCCTAGAAACTTGGGGGCCGATTAGGATGGCGGTTTTTCCGCATCCTCCGGGCCGGCGGAAGTGTCCGCCGGCCTGGAGGATGCGGAAAAACCGCGGCGGAGACTCCAAAGACCCACCGCCAAATTAGGATGGCTGGTGGGTCTGATAATCTGTCCGCCGCTTTTCCGCCGCGGTCGGAAGGCGACCGCGGCGGAAAAGCACTAACATGTCTGGCGGTGTCTATCAGACACCGCCAGGCATATTAGGATGTCTGAAAATATATGCTTTTCCGCGGCGGCTTTACCGCCGTGGAAAAGCATACGGACCTTCACTTCGGGGGCCCGTTGCGGGCCCCCTGGGTGAAGGTGGGGTGGGGGGTGCACATGGGGGGTACCTATGGTACCCCCCTGCATTTGCGTGCACAATGCAGCAGGCACCGCGCGGTGCCTGCCGCTTTGTGCACGCAAATGCTGTGCATGGATTTTTTACATTGCGGCGGGTGCAGCTTGAAGCTGCACCCGCCGCAATGTTAGAGATAGAGGATGTGACCGCCACCCTGGCGGTCACATCCTAATTTGATCGGAGGGAACGCCGCAGCCCATGCGGACGTTCCCTCCTCCTCAGGGGTCGCGGACGGACTCAAGTCCGTCCGCGATCCTAATCGACCCCTTAATGTGGTTAGGGCTCCAAGTAAAGTTGGAAGCACTGAAATCCTACTTAGAAATGTACTTAGTTAAGGGTAAAATCTCACATTTATCGTTGTTTAATTTGTAACCAGAGAAATTAGAGTAAGCTTGTACTTCTGCCAAAAAGACAGGGATTGCGTCACTTGGTTTTGACATAAAAAGCAAAATATCATCAGCATAAACTGCAAGTTTAATGTGGGAATTTAATGTTTGAAAACCATGTAAATTTGGGTTTTGATGTAATTTAGAGAGAAAAGGTTCCAAAGCTAAATTAACAAGCATTGGCAAAGCCAATAGGTCTCGCCTTTGGGACCTTATAAGTGTTTAGTTATCCAGCACAATAACCTTTGTGCAACAACATCAAGTGTTGCATGGCTAAACACTTATAAGGTCCCAAAGGCGAGACCTATTGGCTATGCCAATGCTTGTTGAAGATTATATGGGCTCTGATTGGAGCCAGCGGAAGCCAACTGTTGCTTTATTTATAGCTCCTGTTTCTAAAAAGTATATTTCTTGGCACAGGGAAAAGTGTGTCTAACAGCTCATAATTCATAAAGTTACTTTGCACAAAACTCGGCTTCGCTGTGATTCTTGAAGGGCTGGCGCTGAAGACCGGATGGTCTTTCCAGGCGCTTGAAATCAGTGCAGTAAGGTACAGTGAGTGCTCTTCTTGGCAATGGTGCGTGTGCGGGCAGTAAGTTCGGAATGTCCATTTTGCAAAATCCTAGTTCTCAGGTTTTACGTTTGACTACCCTTGAATTGCCTGATGGCACAAACACGCTTTAAACCACAGGCCAGTAGGCGCTTCCCGGCATAAGTTGCTTCCTTGCTTTTGAATAGAAGGCAAAACAGACAACTGATTAAAATGTTTTTTGATAGTATTCATTACTTTGAAAGTTAATAGAGAAAAGCCTTGTTTACATTTGTATTATCAATTTGTGATCACAGAGAAGGACACAATAGAATTATTATTTTAGGCAACCATAGCATTTTTAGCTTGTATAGTTCAATCTTCCTAGCTGTCTTCTATGGAAAGATTTCAGTATGCATAGCATACGGCCTTCAACATGAGACTGAAAAAAAATGTCATACACATGTGGAAGTGTTCCAGTTGTGGGTATACTAAAATATGATAGTGTGTCTGTAAGTCTTTTAATGCTGTGTGCCAGCAAGAAAACTCCGTAATAGAAAAAATAATAAAAATATAAACCTCATCTCTGTAGCATCTTCGCCCAAGATCTTCTAATGTCTGTGAAACATACCCACGGATAATGACAAACTGGCAATGGTGAAGCATGCCTGTAAAAGTGAGATTGGATTTTAAACAATGTGACCAGCAACCTCACATGGCTATTACTTTGGCGGCTGAACTGTCTGTAGTAGACTTGTGTAAAGATGTAAATTGTGGGTTAGACCTAAGGGTCAGCGTTGAAAGGTGTGCTTTGTACCCGAATAGAAGCCAGCACAGACCTGCATGGGAGAGAGACATGTGCCTTATTTTACGTAATCTGGAGAGGCATTTTAACTCTCATGGTTTCAGGTTTGCTCAATTTGGCTTTTCTGCTTTGGAAAAGGCCAGGAACATCATGTGGTAAAAATATACATTGTATGTAAGCAGTAAGCAAACTCCGGTTGCTGCTAGTGAGCTGTGGTATCCAGAATGGTTATACGGGAGGTTCACTTCTGCATTTATTCTGATATTAGCAGAAAAGACACAGACTTCGTCAGCAGGCCCTTCCAGGGGTACAGGAAACCTTTAAGTTTCCTTATCCAGGACCCCTGAGGTCATTCTTTTGGGACTTCCGGCATGGAAAGTCTTCCGCTATGTTCAGGGAGAAGGAAGGCTAATGGTGGCAACATTTTTCCTGCAACAGTACTCAGAAGTGGGACTCTGAAACCCTCAAGCTTCTCTAGCCTGTTGTCTGTCTACTAGTATATAGTGTGTGAGGATTAGATGTGGCTGAATCGTTTCAGTGCAGATATTTAGCAGTGGGCATAACCCCTAGTGTGACAAAATGTGTGTTGTGCTCTTAGTTTAACCCCTTTTCATTTTTGTACTGCTGTGTTTGTGCAGATCATACCTGTGTTTTGCCGGATTCTGCGATTCTGTAGTAAATATGTTTAGTGCTAACGGCTCTTTTTTTTTGCTATATTCAACATGGTTTTTTTTTTACTGCCATGCTCCATGAATGTTCATGACCTGCACTATCTAACCCTTTCCTTGTAGGCTAGGTCACCATGAATCGCTTTTTCATGATAACTAATTCAACACTAGAACTACCTACTTGAGTAAAAAAAAGTCTCATTTCATATACTTGTGTGCTAGCACAAACACATTTTATGCATATTAAGCAGTAGTTCACATCTTGAGATTGGGGTTTGAAATGCTAGAGTCTTTACAGAAACCAAGTGACAGAATAAAAGGTTGTGTGAACATTTTAGGTCTGCAGTTTTGGGAATACGTCTGTGACAGGTTTTTTTTCGGTATAATTGTTTTTTCTTTTTTCTCTGCTATTTGGTGCGCAGCAGGCGGGCAAGAGCCAAATTTGGGGGGGGGGGGGGCTAATTCACCAGAGGCAGAGAGGCAGGGGTGAAAACACACCAAAAGCCTCATTAATACGTAAATGCTCTTTTAAAGACCTGTGAAGTACTTCGCTGTGATTCTTGAAGGGCTGGCGCTGAAGACCGGATGGTCTTTCCAGGCGCTTGAAATCAGTGCAGTAAGGTACAGTGAGTGCTCTTCTTGGCAATGGTGCGTGTGCGGCCAGTAAGTTCGGAATGTCCATTTTGCAAAATCCTAGTTCTCAGGTTTTACGTTTGACTACCCTTGTATTGCCTGATGGCACACACACGCTTTAAACCACAGCCCAGTAGGCGCTTCCCGGCATAAGTTGCTTCCTTGCTTTTGAATAGAAGGCAAAACAGACAACTGATTAAAATGTTTTTTGATAGTATTCATTACTTTGAAAGTTAATAGAGAAAAGCCTTGTTTGCATTTGTATTATCAATTTGTGATCACAGAGAAGGACACAATAGAAATATTATTTTAGGCAACCATAGCATTTTTAGCTTGTATAGTTCAATCTTCCTAGCTGCCTTCTATGGAAAGATTTCAGTATGCATAGCATAGTGCGGCCTTCAACATGAGACTGAAAAAAAATGTCATACACATGTGGAAGTGTGAAGTACTTAGGTGTGGCTGCAATTAGAGGTCTCCAGCCCGTGAAGCTGTCTGGGAGGGAGGGAGCTGGCTGAAGCTTGGCTGTTTATCCTGCCTGCTGGGTTTGCGTGATGTCACTCTGCAGCCTCATGAAAAGGCGATGAATAAAACGCCCAATACAAGTTATGCTGGCCAATGTAGTCTACCAAGTGGGCAGAATCAAAGAATACTTTGCAGGCTCACTACAGACTTTAGTTTGATAAAATCTTAATGTAGGAATGCACAAATGCGTAAAGTTCAAAGGACCAAGGGTGAGTGTGTTAGTCACGGAAGTGAGTTCTGTATACGTTATTTAGGCAACTCGTATGCGTTGAAGAGCCGTAATTTTTAAACGGGTTACAAAGACGAGGAAGTGACTTTTGAATATGTTTAGAAGCACAGCATGGGAGGTGAGAAGCCGGTGTCTGTTGCCAGCGGGCAATGCTAGTTTGCTGAAAGGCGCAGGCTTTTGCCCTCCTTCACTGCTCTCCCAGCCCTCGTTTGTTAACCCGACCTGGTAACATTGGGCTCGTGCTGGCAGCTAACAGCTTTGTTGCTTTGTGGCACTCCCGCTTTAGCTGTAAACATCGCAAGATAAAGCGCGGGTGCCGCAATTGCTTAGAATGCGAAGAAGTAGAAAAAACATGTGTTTCTATTTTCTTACTTTTCAAGCAATCGCGGCACCTGCGCTTTAGCTTACGATGTTGATAGCTAAAGCGCGGGTGCCGCGATTGTAACAAAAGTAAGCAAATAGAAAAAAGTGGTGTCCTCACCCCTTTTTTTCAATTTGTTTAAGTTTTTTTATAGAATAGCACACAAGGCTGTGTAACCCCGAGCTCCACGTGATCCCCGACCCTGCTCCACAGACAACATCTCTTAGTATCGAGGGTGCAGCCCCGGGTGAGAGGTAGCTGCCAGAGAGCATTAAAGTCATCAACAATGCGATCACGTGGTGACGGTGCACTGTCTTCACATACTTGCACACAGCTAGGTGTAAAGAAAGCATCTGTGCCCTCCAAAAGCGGGAGGCAGAGACCGGTGCCCTCTCGGTGACTAATGTATCCTGCAGGCAGATGATTAAAGTTAGTAGCAAGTGGTGCGTGCACGAATGAAAAAAGGAGTTGGGTGAGTAGCCTACGCCAAGACCCCAAGCCATTATTAAACAAGTAAATATGAGCCCAGAAGACAGCGGCAGCCGTGAGAGCGTTTGTGCAGCGAGGAAGTAGAGGGGAGAGTATATAAACGTTCTAGCACGACGTTCGAAACTACAAGTCATTAAGGTGTAAAAGAAAGCATCTCTAACCTACAAGAGACTAATTCAAAAATAAAGGAGAACCCGGTAAACCTTTGGCATCTGGGTAAATAAAGTCATATGTAAAAAACAAGTGATGCCAAGGACACCAATAACGCACTTATAGTACTAGGTGAGATAGCTCAATTATCCCATCCTATGACAAATATATTATCTTGAACAAAATAAATTCTTGTATTTGTTTTTGTAAGGCTTCCCACCTCCGCACAGAACACACAATGTATTATTTTTCTTATTTGTTTATTCAATTTAATTTGAAAGAGAAATGGATTTAGACTAATATAATTTTTATGCCCATTTTCTATGTGTAAACGAACAAACACATATATATATATACACATCACTTTTTACATAAATATATACAAACAAATATACATACATTGATATATTGACATCTCTTTTACGAATGTTGTAGCCCAATTTCTTTCTAAAGGATGCTTGCTACATGTAAAGACTCTGCATTTCTTCTCAAGTAAGATCACCCAGACCTACACACAAGGGGTATAACAAGTCTATATCTTTTTTAGACCTATCTTAAGTCCTTTGCCCCTTGCAAAAACAAATATTTTCTTCACAACTTAAAATACTTTGGCTGGTGTCTTCTTGGAACAAAATGTTGACGCGTTTCAGCCCTCACAGTATGGGCCTCATCAGGACTCGGGCTAACAAGATATTCCGTCGTTATCTTTGCCTTCGATAGTATATGTGTCCTCTAAGATTCTCTTATTCCGTCAGGGGAAACTATTATTTGCGTAGCAGTCACTGTGCATTACTCCAATGCTGTTTCTCTTAATTTCAGTGTGAGGGCCCTCGTGTAATATGGTCTAACCTACAAGAGGACGTGCTCTGGAAGCGGGATGCAGAGACCGGTGACCTGTCGGCAATTAACGTATCCTGCTGGCAGATGATTAAAGTTAATAGCAAGTGGTGTGTGCGTGAATGAAAAAACACAAGCGCGGCCGCGAAAACAGCAATTCCCTTGCGGGAGCCAGCCTTGGACACCATCTGTTTGGAAATTAATTACAAACAGATGTTGTGAAAGCTCACTACAGCGAGGGAAGGACCAAACGTGCACGCGTTGCCATTGAGACCAATGCAACGCGTGAACTTTTTTGGGGACAAAAGCGATCGATTACATGAGGTCCCCTCCTATGTAGTGCATGCACACTGCGTAGGCGAGACCTAAGAAGGAAAGGGGAAAGAGGGCATCCTTGATGTACTCCCCTCCCTAAATCAAAGAATGGGGAAACCAAACCATTGGCACAGACAACTGCTCAAGGGTTGGAATAGAGAAGAGAAATTTAGGATGTAAATTTAGGGCCAAAAGCAAACCATTTGAGGGTGTAAAACAAATAAGTCCACTCGACTCTATCAAACGCCTTTTCGCCATCTAATGCTATCGCCACAAGGGATTGTTTTAGATGGGAAGATTTAGATAAAACATTGAAAAGGAGTAGTGTATTATCAGTTATGAATCTACCCTTGACAAATCCAGATTGTTCCCAGCTGGTCAGGTAAGTAGGAATCTAATCGTATAGCTAATGTTTTGGAGAAAATTTTGTAGTCGATGTTAACCAAGGATATGAGTCTATACTTTTTTTAATGTTTGGAATCTTTACCTTCTTTGGGGATGAGGCAGATATGTGCTTCTGAGAAAGAACCTGAGGAGCCACCTGAAGTGTTAAAGGAATTTATTAGGGAATGTAATTTGGGCATTACGAGTTTAGAGAAGTGTTGATACAATTCTACAGTGAAACCATCCAGTCCCGGTGCTTTGTCTTTTTTAAGGTGTTGAAGAGCTTTTAATAGTTCTCGGTGCGTTAGATCTAACTCCAGGGAAGATAGGTCCGGCAGAGTATGTTGAGGTGTTTGGATATTGGAGAAAAAGTACAGTAGGGAGTGATCAGAGGGTTGTGTTTCAGAAGTGTATAGTGATTTGTAAAAGAGAGAGAATTCATTCAAAATTTCAGCATCTTTAAATTTTAAATCTTATTGCTCATCATAGATAAATTCAATATTCAGCTAGTTGTGTTTAAATTTTAAATAATTGGCCAATTTTTTCCTGCTTTATTTTTACCCCATAACATTTTGCGCTGGACTTTAAAAAACATAATGCGGCATCCTCCGTTGACTTCTTATTAAATTGCATTTTGGCATTAATCAGAGCTGTGAGACAATCCTTCAAATGTGAAATGTAATAAGAATGCTCCAGCCTTATAATATCCTGAAGGAGATCCTTAGTGAATTTATGGGAATTTTTTAATTTCTTTGCAACAAAGCCCATTATAAAATCTTTCGCTGAGGCTTTCCCATAAAGTTGAAAAGAGGATGGAATGTGTCTGATTCATCTAAAAAAACTCATAAAAAAATGTTGTGAAGGAAGCAGTAAACTTTGGATCGAAGAGGAGGGCATTATTAAAACGCCATCTTCTAGGACCTGTAACTTTAGGTAGAATGGCAATGCCAATTGAGACGGGGCATGATCTGACAAGAAAATGGGACTTATCTCTGTATTTGTAAGTGTTTGCTAAACGGTATGGGAGACAAATATATAATCAATTCTTGAATGAATTTGATGTAAATGTAAATGTGAAGTAGTGTGGCTCACTGGTTAGAGGCGGCAAACCCGAGAGCAGAGGACGGCCCGGGACCAGGGTTCGATTCCCGGCGCGGCAGGTTTCTGGACCAGGGTCAGCGGACTCGATAATTCTCTGCCTCGGTGCCCACTCTGATCAGCGTTCACACTCGGCAACTCTGGGCATTAGCTTGCCTCATCTTCACTAACGGCCCCACCAGACCGCCGGGGATGCCTGGTCTCACCCTGGAGATACCCATTAAGGGACCATCTCTCAGGGAAGCCAGGAAGGGTTTCGCAGCGGTCGAAGCGCCTTGGGACCCTACGGGTAAGTAGTGCGCTATATAAATGCCTATAATTTGATGGGATGAGGAACAAAAAGTGTACTCTCTAGTGGTCGGATTACAAAGACGCCAAGCAGCCAAGCATCCAGGAGTTTATGCTGAGTGATAGCATGAACAAAAGACTTATGTAGTTTGTTGGGAACGAAGGAGACTCTAGAATTTCGGTTATTGAATGGGTCAAAAGTCTGATTACAATCACCAGCTAAAATTAAATTGTCTTCTATGCAGTGAGTAATTTGCTTGGCCAGTGTGGGCCAAAAAGAGGGTTCACCACATGTAAGGGCATAGACATTTAGAAGAGATAATAGAACACTCTTCAAAGACAATTTAACATTCAGCCATATGCCATCAACATCTGATTCTTGGGATACAAGTGAGAACAAAAGGGATTTATGGCAGAGTATCATTACTCCATTTCGTTTGCCATCACCAGGGGAGAAGAAAACCTCTCCCACCTAACCTTTTTTTAAACTTTAATGATTCAACATCCGAGAGGTAAGTTTCTTGCAAAAATAAAATATCAGCATCTAATTTGGCTAAGTGGGTCAGGATTCTTTGCCTTTTGATAGGAGAGTTCAATCCCTTAACGTTCCATGTGATCAATTTTATTGACATAAGTAATTAAAAACAAATTGAACAAAAAATGTAAAACAGAGGTACAATTCATTGTAACAACAATATAGAATGTGACAGAAGGAAATTAGGAGATATATGATTGATTCGATGTCAGAGTGCAGAGAAACAAACAGATCAAATAGCCAAAGCGAAAAATGGGAGTCGCATACAAGAATAAGAGAAAGGAAAAACCAGGTAGATATATAATAAGAGTTCGAAGAAATAAAAATATTGATAGTTGTAATGACCGAAATAGTGATAAATTTGGAAAGATAAGAAGAAGTGAAAGAACAGGAGACCCCGGCAAAAGAAACAATACGAACGAAGAAAGCAAGATAAAAGACAAAAGACACAACGAATAACATTCCTAACAAAATGCAGGAAGAAAACATACCTACAAAAAGAAGACACAGGGATACACGGAAGCCGGATTGAACCACATGGATTAGGCAACACATCTGGGGTCAGCCAAACAGAGGATCGAGGAGAAACCACGAAATGGGGGTAAAAATTCTGTAAAGACGAAAAATAATAAGGATTAGGATAAATATTAGAACATACAATTGGAACATATATTGGATCAATCGATAACAAGAATACAAACAATAACATTAAACATCTTGACATAAGTGTAATTTTGTGGCAACAGCAAGTATAACAAAAACTATAGAGAATCATTTCTTAAGTAACTGGATACTATGGAAAAGTGAACAGAATCTGAGCAGCCTGCGAAGAAAATAACAATCAATCAAGTGTTAAAAGTAGAAGGCCTAGAGGAATCCATATCATCTGTTTTACAAGAGTTTCTGAAGCTTTGTAGATGTGTCGGATCTTCGTATGTCGTTGTTCTGTTGTTATACGTTTGAAGAGACACGGATGAAAAAGGCCATATCGGACTCCCATGGAACGTAAATCAGCTCGCAACTTGTGGAAAGCCTTACGTCTATTAGCAGTAGCTTTAGCAAAGTCCTGTGTGGAAAATAAAGACGATCCTGACCATGTAATTCTTGCTGAAACTTTGACCGCTGAGAGTACTTTCAACAAATCAGTATAACCCAAGAAGTATAAGATGACTCCTCTTGGTCTTTGTGGGGGAGTAACATGAGATGGAACACGTCCCAGCCTGTGAGCTTGTTGAATTTTGAATATAGTTCCTTCTGGCATGTGAAGTAGTTTAGGGAGAAATGGTTTAAAGAAGGCGAGTGAGTCTGATCCTTCAAGTCCTTCTCCCAGGCCGTAGATAACTAAGTTGTTCCGCCTGTTGCGATTTTCGAGATCCTCAACCTGTTTATGAAGTGTAGAGACCTGAGAATGTAATTGAGAAATGTTTACACATGTTTCTTTAAAGGAAGAAACAGTATTCTCGACTGCAGAGACCCATCGTGTCTAGTTGAGATCAATTATCCGTTAAGATTTGCAGCTTGGTGTTAGTCTCTACCATGAAGGGTCGAAGGGCCGTCATTTCCTTGAGCAACAATTCCATAGATACAGGTGAGACTGACTTAGGTGGTGAGGGAGGGTCTTTTTTAAGACGTTTAGTAACAGATTTCCCAGGAGTTCCAGAGGAAGGATCCATAGTTGTTTTTGAATGCTGAGGCGTGGATAATAGAGAGTCCTCAAACTTAGAAAATTCGGTGAACATTTTTGAATTTTTTTATAAAGATATGCCTTTGTTCTGCACATATAATGCTGACCAAACACTTCCTCTTCCAGTCAGCAGTGTGAAAATGAAGACAAATATTCTCTATGAGTGCTCGCAGAAGATCACTGAATGGCCGCCAAACACATTCTTCACAGAACCTTCAGTAAACTTCTAACAGCAATATATAACATCGTACCCCAATATTCTGAAGAGTAATCATACAATTTCCAGCTGGTGGAGTATGCTGGGTGCATCAAAAAACCATAAGTGTAAGGATTAGTTGACCCTTTGTACTTACTTCCAGTCAGCAGTATGAAAATGAAGAGAAGTGTTGTCTTTGAGGGCTCGCTGGAGATCGCATAATGGCCGCCAAACACATTCTCCACAAATCTTTCAGTATTCTTTTAACATCACTATGTAACATCATACCTCAATGTTTGGAAGAGGAATCATGCAATGTCCAGAAGCTGAGGTATACTGGGTACATCAGAAAATATTTTGTATAAAATTCGGCTCCAATTGTATAGTGTCCGTGATCGCGGTAAAAAATAAAAATGGCAGCCGTGAAAATACGCGACCGGCTAGGAGCAAAGTTTTTTTAATAAAGCTACTTGCTGGTTATGAAGGAGGGCAACGAGAGTCTCATAACTTTCAACTGACCTTCATCTGCCGGCAGTTGTCTTCAAAGAGTCGCGGAACAGTCTGGAAGCATGGTATCTCCGAGACTCACCGGAGATCTTCACCCGTGCGCCGTCATCTCCGTTGGGTGCCAAGCCACGCCCCCAAAATCCTGACTTTCTAAGGACCTGGAATGTAATTGACATCAGCATATATGCCGAAGACTAAACTGTAGTACCATAGCCCACTGGCAAGGGCTGTACCAGTCGCAGAAGGCTCTTTCAACGGTGACATGCAGTGAGGGCCTGCAACGAGAAAGGTATTCTTTGACCATCTGTACATCCGAGGCAAAAAGGCCATAGTGTTGTCTTACCCATCCACCATTTGATGGTGAGTGACAGCCCGGTGCCAGCCATTAATTGATCCTCTGCAACGCATTTGTCTTCATTGAAGCTACCTATGACCCTGCTCGTAGGCAGGTCGCTCCCCACACTGCTGCACGGCTCTGCCTGTATTGTTTTTGACTAATCTTGTATTTTTACCATGTGCCTAACCTGCTTTCTTGCCCAGACTTGTTTTTATTCCCCTGTGCCTGTACTTGCTTTCTTGCCCAGACTTGTTTTTATTCCCCTGTGCCTAACTTGCTTTCTTGCCCAGACTTGTTTTTATTCCTCTGTGCCTGTACTTGTTTTCTTGCCTAAACTTGCTTTTCCTTCCTGTGCCCAATTCTCCCGCGGCCCGCCCATTTTTCCTGCCGCTGCGTCCCTGCGGCCCCGCCCACCTGCAATCCCATTCACCGCCCGCTTCCGCCTCCCAGCTGCTCCTCCCTCCCACATCCCCTCATACGGAAGCCGTTGTGTGGCCGCGCTCAGCAGGCGTGCCGCTGGGGCACCTAAGGCAAGCCCGTCTGTGCCCATCCGTGCCTGGACCTCACCCAGTGCCAGGACCCCTGGGCATCACGAACGCCACAACGCCCGACACTGCTATGATGCCAGAACCCTCCACGCACTCAACACCAGACAATCACACACCTGCTTCCTGGCCACCCCGAAGCGCACCCACGGAGCTTTCACCTGCCGGAACAGCAGCTTCACAAGCATCCGCCCCACCATGTTGCCGACCAGGAAAGAACTCAACCACCTCAGATGCATCCTTCTCAACACCTCTCCGCCCGAAAACATGCCGTTGAACTCTGGGACCTACTCAACTCAACCTCCCTGGCGACGAGGGTCAAGGCTTGATTGGGGACAAGCAACCACGACCATCAATTCCCCTACCTCAAGAATTTCGTTATGGACATGGAAATATTCGTTTTTCTAACTTTTGGATCACATTGGACACATTGAATGCAGCATACGTGTCTTGGATTTGGTTTCAACTTCCTGGGTCAATCTTCTACAGTCTAGCTGTGTTACCCTGTTGAATTGGATTGAATTTTGGGACTTTTGGCACCGTTTTGGCTGATTTGGCTATTTTGTACTGCCTTTGGAATCACAGTGCGTTCATCATGCTACAACTATGGATGACTCGACTTTGACTCAACAGTGCCGCTTTGCCCTGCCTGCCTGCCTGCGACTTGGGACAATAACGGAGGAATTACATGACTTTAGACACAAGTACTGTCATTGATCTACCTCCTGCTCGAGGCTCACCGTTTGTCCTGTTGCCATTTAAAATTGCATCGCGTGCACTCTACTTCGCGTGTCACCGCGTGAATGCAGCCAGCCTTCTCCTCCTCGCTCTGACTGTCTGAGGCGCGTCTTACGCGAACACAGTGAACTTTGCCTCCTGACGTCCGACGCGTGACGTCACCACGCAGCGGCCATATTGGATTTCCATAGTAACCACGCCGATGCGCACGGCAACGCGCATCAACACGATTATCTACGCCGATGCGCACGGTAGCGCACTTTAACCATTTTCCACAACAAGCAACAGAATATCACATCACTCACGCTGATGCGCACAGCAGCGCACTGCATTGAATGGAACTCACCGATGCACTTGGATTGTGCACATATGTAATGTAATGTACTTTGAATAATGATTACACATTACTATCCAGTCTAAGGTTTAGATCAATCCCAATTGCTATAGTGAACTGTAATCTTGAGTGGTTATTGATAATAGTAAATAGTAGTAGTAAGTAGTGAATTTTAAGTAGACCTTATTCTATTTACGTTTAGCCAACAAAAATATTAAATTCAATTCTGTTTGTTTTTAGCATATTCTTCTTAGAACATCTCTTTAGTATCTGTGCAATTTCCTCACCATGGCCACTACGTCTAGTATGTCACAACCACCTCCATTTCTTTCGGAGGAAGGTGAACCCATCCTTCCTTGGAAGAGGTGGAGAAACCTATTCGACTCGTACTTAGTTGCCATTGGAGGAGAAAAGTTTTCGGCTTTTAGAAAACAAGCCATCTTACTGCACAATCTAGGGGTGGAAGGCAGACACACCTATGACAGTATGGACACCATACCTATTGGTGGAGCTGATGGGGAACCTGCAGACATTTTTGAAATGTCAATGACAATGCTGGAACAATATTTTGGTCCAAGAATTAATGTTGTTCTAGAGCGACATAGGTTCTTTACTCGTGTCCAAGGTTCTCGTGAACGCGTGGGCACATATGTCGCGGCTCTGAAAACTCTCTCTCGAACTTGCGAATTTGGCGACTTGTCCGAATCTTTAGTTAGGGACCAGCTTGTTCGATGCACGAACAGTTCAAGGGTTCAAGAGAAGTTATTGTCCAAAAACCCTACATTGAAAGAAGCTTTGGACATTGTAGAAGGTATGGAGAATACCTCCACATGGGTAAAAGAAATTAGGAAAAATAAAGAGGATGATAGTCACACTGTCAGTGATGGTAAAAAAAAGGTTTCTGACTCTATACATATGTTAGAAGATGAAGATCTACTTTGTGAAGATCATAACGAAGTAGCAAAAGTCAATGTGAATTCAAAGAGCAAACCTTTCCAAAAAACGTTTACTCAGAAAAACACTCTCGATAATCGCCCTTCTTCCTTCAAAGAGTCTACCCTTTCTAAAGAACGTGACTCTCGCCAACAACGTCCTATAAGTAATCAAAGGATGCGTTGTTTCAGATGTGGGAGTTTCTCCCACTCCTCTAATTTTCCCCATTGTTTCGCTAGGGATAGCATCTGCAATAATTGTGGTATCAAAGGACATTATGCACGAGTATGTAGGTCTGGAAAGAAGAGAGAAGTTAGTGAGCCAACTTCTGATGTGGTACGCACACTTGTAGTATCCAATGTTAGTGATGCGATAGTCGACACAGAGCACAATTTTGTGCCAACCTCGGACATTATACGTACACTAACAGTCTCCAATGTTAATGATGTGATGGTTGACACAGAACGTATCTTTATGCCATATTGTGATGTGAAAATTGACAAATTTGTGTTTAAACTCATGGCAGACTCTGGATCTCCCTTTACGTTAATTGGTAACAAAATTTGGGATGAAGTAGTTGGGTTAGAAAATGTTCAATTATTACCTTCTGACATTTCTCCCCTTAGCTACAATAAGTCAAGAATAGAGATTTTAGGATATGTGGTGGCCAACATTTCTTTTAATGGTATGTGTATATCTGGGAAAGTTTATGTAGCTGTCAGAGGTGATAATCTCCTGGGATGGCGACATCAACATGATTTAGGGATTATTCTTAATCCAGGAGCTGAAGATCCAAAAAATCAAGTCATGTTAATGAAAGATTTTCTTTCCAGTTATCTTCATTCCCAAATAGACCTTGTGTGTGAGTCTAGTAAATACTTTGATGATTATCCCAATGTTTTTTCTGACAAATTAGGTTGTTTAAAAGGATTCGAACATAAAATCATTCTTAAGAAATCTGCCAGACCGTGTGTACACAGAGTCAGGAAAGTACCCAACATGATGCTAGAGCCACTAAAACTTGAAATTGAAAAATTGTTAAATTTAGGAGTGATTGAAGAAATTGAATCATCAGAGTGGTTGAGTCCAGTGGTTCTAGCACGCAAAGATGGTGGGAAATCAATTAGGATGTGTGTGGATCTTCGCGGGTTGAATGAGTGGATCTGGGTAGACCGTCAGCCTTTACCAAACATAGCTGAGAGCATCAGCATTTTAAAAGGAGCAAAAATATTTAGCGTTCTTGATCTCTCATCTGCTTACCATCAAGTTGTGCTGCATAAGGACTGCAGGCACTTGACATCGTTTGTTACACCTTTAGGTGCTTACCGTTTTTTAAGAATGCCGTTTGGCTTAGCCTCAGCTGCCGCATGTTTCCAAAGGGTGATGAAGATGGTTTTGGGAAGTCTTCCCAATGTAATGTTCTTTCAGGACGATATTTTAGTCCATGGTGTAGACATATGTGAACATGATAAAGTATTGAGATTGGTATTAGATAAGTTAAACGAGAGTGGGCTCACAGTAAAAAGGGAGAAGTGTCGCATTGGCTTAGAGTCCGTCACGTATTTGGGACACGTTATCTCGGGGAACGGGATTCAACCCAAATTAGAACTAGCAGAAAGTATAGTTAAAGCACCCACTCCAGTAGATAAAGATCAGGTCAAGTCATTTTTAGGGATGGCGGAATTTTATTCCAAATTCGTTAAAAGTTTTGCTAGTCTCGTTGAGCCCATTAGGTCCCTTTTGAAGAAAGGTGTGCATTTTTCCTGGTCTAATGATTGCGAGAAAGCTTTTGTTTTGGTTAAGAAAGAAATAGGTGAGATGCCAACCCTGGGTCATTTTGACACTAAACTCAAAACCATAGTGACGACCGATGCCAGCCTTAAAGGTTTAGGTGCTGTACTTTCCCAAGTTGTTAATGGTGAAGAAGTTGTTGTTGCTTTCGCTTCAAGGGCTCTAAAAGAAGCTGAACATAATTACTCTTGTATTGAAAGAGAGGCGTTGGCAGTATATTGGTCTATTTGTCATTTCAAATTTTACTTATGGGGGATACCATTTGTAGTTAAATCAGATCACCGTCCTCTAGTTCAAATTTTTTCATGTCATCAAAGTGATCATATGACGCCAAGATTGAAAAGGTGGAGCGAAGGTTTGCAAGAATTCAACTTCTCTGTACAATACATTCCAGGACTGAATAACAAACCAGCTGATTGCTTGTCACGACTTCCCATAAATAGAGATTGTGTCACTGAGGTTACCACGTGTATAAATTGGATTTTGGAGTCTACCATTTCTGAGGAAGAATGGTCACGCAAAGTTGATGAAGATGTTGTTTTTCAATTGCTAAAGAATGCGATTAGGAGTGGCTGGCCAGATCATCATGCTCTAGAGGATACATTGAAACCATTTTGGTCCGTGAGAGATGATTTAACTTTTTTCCAAGGGAATTTGATGAGAGGTGATAGAGTTGTACCTCCTGATGATTTGAAAGAGAAGATTGTCAACCTAGCCCATGAGGGACATTTGGGAAGGAATTTAACGAAGGCTCGCATCAGGGAAAGATATTGGTGGCCTGGAATGGATCGCATGGTGGAAACGGTAGTTAAAGATTGCCATTTATGTGCAGTGAATGACAAATCACGTACCACTACTCACTCACCGTTATCACCTGTGGAAGTTCCAATAGCTGTTTGGACAAAGTTAGGTCTAGACATAGCCGGCCCTTTTGAACTAATGCCCTCACATGAGAGATATGTTGTTTTACTGGTTGACTACACTTCTAAGTGGGTTGTGTCTAAATGCATGAGTGTAGTTAACTCAAGAACTGTAATTGAATTCCTAAAAGATGTGTTTGGGTCTGAAGGTATTCCCAACATTTTGCTTAACAGTCACCTTCCTGACGGAGACCTGGCTGAACCCCGCCTCGGCACTCAACATAGCCATAGCCGTCCCGGAAGGCTACAAGATCACTTGCAAGGACTGCACCAACAGAGTGGAAGGAGGAATCACCATCGTCCACAGGAACACTCTCAGAGTCTCTACCAACACCGACGACACCCTCAGCACTGCCGAACACCTGCACTTCCAGATCCACACCGACCCCAACACCACCCTCAGAGGAACCCTTATCACCAGACCGGCTGGACCCCGACCACAGTTCAGCGACTCCATCGCCGACTTCGTCAGCACACACGCCCTCGCCTCCACGGACTACATCCTCCTCGGGGACCCGAACTTCCACCTCGAGAACAACGACGACACCAACTCCACCACCCTGAATGACAAACTAGCCAACCTCGGACTCAGACAACTCGTCACAACACCCACCCACTCCACTGGTCACACGCTTGACCCCATCTTCTCTGCAAACACCCACGTCTCCTTCAACCATACCACCAAACTCCACTGGACCGACCACCACTGCATCCACTTCACCTTCAAGAAACCCACCACGCACCACCGCACCCAACAAATGCCTCACCGCTGCTGGAGCAAAGTCACCGAAGACTAGCTAACCACCACCCTCGCCCAGAGCCCACCCGTCGACCATACCGACCCCGACACCGCCGCCGGCAACCTCAGACAGTGGATCAACGACTGCGCCAACACCCTCGCCCCGATCAAGAAACCCTTCAACAATCATACCAACTAGAAAGCCAGCTGGTTCACTGAAGACCTCCGGGCCTCCAAGCACACCTGCCGAAAGCTGTAGAAGATCTGGCTCCGTCAACGAACACTGGCCCACAAGAATGCCACCCGCAGACACCATCACCTCATCAGATCTGCCAAAAGGGCCTCCTTCAAAGACCGACTAGACAACAACTGTAGTGTAGTTCCTATATTCCCAATAGGCTCTGCGCATTGGAATAATATATTCAGCAGTGTAGACGTAGGACTGAGGTTATCTAGGTCTCTACTGACTATATTAGACTTAAGTCTTGCCAGCTAGCTCAGAGGTCACTAGAAACTTTCTCGAATAAACAAGGAGGAGTTTAACCTCCCTGGATAGACAAGAAGGGATTAGCTTCTGACAACCGTACAACATGACAACTTTGCTCTCCCTGAATAAGAGTGTATCTCTAGAGTCGTGTGAAAACAAAAGACAGCTATTTCACTCAGTCAAAAGGTGCGTACTTAGTTTCACCAGAATGCAGAGAATAGAGAGACGGGCGTTTTCAATAAAAGGTGTTATTTATTGAGCAGTCTTCATCCTCATACAAGAGAAATGAATTGCCATGATTGTAATGCTTATGGTAAAGTAAAGTGCGTACAGTAAAAGGAGGATTATAAAATAATACTGTAAAAGCATTGATATGGTTTCTTAGCCATATGATACTTTAAAATAGATAAAATATATACATACATATATACATTGACTAATCGTACTCAACTGGTGCTTCTAAATACGCCTACCCCGGTGTACCTGACCTAAGCCTAATACGTGTGAAGGAGTAAGTAAGTAGCAGTTTAAGTTAAGTTTGTTTTGCCAAGAATCTGACTCAAGAATTCTCTGTAAGGGTTTAGTCAGTTCCGTACCTGGGTAAAGAAAGCAGGAGGTCTGGTATCTCTCTCTCAGGACTCGATATCCCAGCAACCCGCAAGGGTAGGCTGGAAACGCCGGAGCTGGATTTCTCGGCAAGAGAAAAGACAGCGTCTTCCTCAGCGCGTCAAGGAGGAGGGGCAGCGTCCGTGGGCTCTCGCATCAGCTGGGCTTTCGGAAAGTAGATAGCTGCTCTGCTCCAGAATTACCACCGTGTGTTTGCTTAAGGCAACGTTGGTATATTTATACCTGAAAGGTGCCTGGGTTTGACGTAAGTTTGGACATAACACGTCAATAAAGATGTCACCAAGAACTGACCGTTCTTACAGTGCTTTACAGGAGTTCTAGGACGAAATCAAAACAATAGCAAGGGGGATTTCCCAGGTTGCTGGAGGCTTGGTTTTGTTTAGAGAACTCGGTGTGCTTACTAGGGGGCCGGAGAAGTAGCCTTGCTTAATGTGACAGCATGTGCTACGACTGAATTATGGATATGATTATTATGCCGTTGTATGGATATTATTGATTATAGCCGGACAAGGGCATAAAATAGGAATATCGATTCAGGTTTCCTAGATAACACACTACACCCACTCCACGAATTAATGTCCATCATTACTAAAACTTAAGCAATAGTAAGCATAAAAGGTGCATGTGTATACCAACCCACCCCAAAATACATTTTTGCATTTGAAATGGTGTATGCGAAATACATGAAAATCATTATAAGTACTATACGCGTTTCAAGCAGTGTAATCATTCATTAAAAAAGGATGCATATATGTCAGCATGAATGATTTGCGAAATTTACACACGAAATGGCTCTTAAAAAAGAAAAAAGGGTCAAGACCATTCCATCACATATAAATACAGTCGCTGTAATATGTGCTATAGGTTGACGTGATATATTGTCTTTTAGAGTTCCTAAAATAGAAGCTCTGTTCTCTAAGAATAGTTCTACTTCAAGCAGAGTACATGTGCCAAGAAAAAAGGTAAATATTTTGGAATCGGGAAAAAAAAATTTTGCTTTCAGGGGAGAGAGAAAAAATATAGTTCCAAATATGTTCAGTAGCTTTTGTTTATCAAAGCCGAAGGCCGAATTGAGATTTCAGGGAACGCTGTGTACTAGTTTGCTTAAAAGTTATTTTTTTTGTTCGGGGGAAAACATCATTTCAGACAGACTTTCAAAAAAGCAGTTTACCGCTTCAGGTGAAAGTTCGACCAAGTTGGAAAATGCCGCAATTGTGCAGTCGTGAGCATGATTGCTATCATCGATGACAGGATCAGCAGTGCTCACAGAAGGTCGTACCTGGGTGATGTTGCTCTCATCTCGCACTTCACTACCCTTTAATCGCAGTGGTGAAGTCTCAACGAATGCCGTCATCAGGATGGGTAACCGCTGGGGACAACACGATGCATGAGCCGTTACAGGACTTAGCAAAGTATCTGTATCCAATGGTACTTCTGATTGTAGTGTAAGACAGACGTCCAACACGCATTCTTCTCCGCATAGCATACATCAAAGCACAGGTAAGATACAATTCTGCCAGATGGGTCTGAATGAAAGAAACCAGGTCATATTCAGATCTCTTAGCCGGGCTAATCCAAGGACTTTAGTTATGCGGTCCGGATAGCGTATAGCTAGGATCGTTTCTTCCATTGTTGCAGGAGTCTTGTCTGCGTTTTGGCTTGCCATAACGAAGCAGGAGAATCAAAAATAAAATGCCTGCTACGAGTCCCAACAGGAGTGGTAGGCCACCAAAGACAGAATGGACAAAATTAGGAAAAATGCCCAGAACTGTTGTGAAGGTTGTTAACAGTCCCGTAAAAATTGTCTTAAATACATGTGGGAATCCTCCGGTATCGGACATATTTAGGATTTGGCTTAACATTTCTGCGAAATGTAGGGGGCAATTTGCTGATAAAAGGCTATGTATCTCTGCCGTTGTCCTTGCGACTTGCAGATCATACGTTTCTTTTGATGACGTCAAGGGCACAGTTGTCTGCAAAAGGACAGACTTTATTCTGCTTAAAGTATCAATTCGAATAGAAGAGATATTCAAAAATGGCCAAATGTTTTCCTCCCTGTCTGGAGTGCAGTTTGGAAACAATACTTGCATACAGCAAGTGACCATGGTACTAACGCTAACTAGATAAGCTTTTCCTGGCACCATGCCTCAACATCTGTGGTCCACTATTAGAATATAGCTCCCGTTAGAAAGCCGTCTAAAGAATGGCTCTATTCGAGTTGCAGGTGTGCCATGCTGGTGACATGAAAGGTAATTTGAAGTCCCCTCACAGGCCCCATGTAAGTTAATACCTTGGCACAGAAGTATACCACTTAGTGATCTTTTACAATTATTACCACTAAGAAATACATTCTGTTCTTTTTCACTATAACATGTGTGTATGTAAGGTAATTTCCATGATGACTTAATGTACCCTTTACCCAACCTTTCATACTGGCCTGCTGGTATATATTCTTGACAGAATTTAAATTTGAAAGTTGTTATCGGAATAGTTATTATTCCATGTATTATCCATTCAATGACAGGTCGTTCTGACATTGTCAATGGTAATCTCTCAAGTTTTTCAATGCTCAGAATTGTATATTCCGCTCCTTTCTGTGCCAAGCTGATTTGTGTATCAGTAAGGTTAAAGATAGAGAATAATGACGTTGTGTTGATTAAACGCCAAGGCACGTAGCCTGAACGCAGATTTTGTAACGTCCAGCCAAGCTGTACAATAGAACGTAATTGGGACTGACCATGTTGTAACATTAACAAGTCCTGTTCTATTATATCTATAGCAGGTGATACAATACTGTCCAGTGAATATATTCTGGAAGACAGAGTCATTAACCCATTGTCCACAACAGAAAGTGATTTTTCTAAATTAATACGGTCAATTTCCCGTATTTTTTCTGCTGTTTCAATTTGCATTATTTTCCAAGCTTCATTGTAAGCTGCATATATACTGGCCTCTATGAAACGTTTTTGACGCTGTTTGTCAGCACCATCTTTAAGTAAAGTCAAGTGTTGCTTAATTTCTGCCAGTGTGGATTTCTGTAGCCATTCGAGGCAGAGTTTTCCTACACTGTATGTTGTTACTATCCCTGGATGTTGTCTCTGGGAGTATCTAGGGTCTGGCCTGGTCAATTTGAACCCCTGTACTTTGTTCAGGAATCTGTCTTGACAGTTATTTGTGTCTGTGGGCCAGATCAACCATTTCTTCCAATCAGGATGTGTTCTGTTTTGGTTAAAAATATGGGATACGTCTATCTCAACATCTGTAGTGCTATTACTGTCAGGTGTTGGTTTTGCAATAGACGGTTTGTTTACGTCTTTAATTTTGGCTAGGCCAAGACAGGTTGTCTGTTGAATGGTATCATTCAAGAATATAATTTGTTCTGGGATCATGCAGGCTCTAAATAAAGATTCTATACCTTGGACCTGCCAATCTTTGGTACCCCAGATTGTTTTTGTTTCAATATTGTTTTTCCAAAAATCAAAACCGAATGTAGTCATTTTTTCATAAAATGCTTCTGAATAGATTAATTTAGTGTTTGTCAGCATTGTTTTCATTCCTGTCTTATTTAACATTTTGAAATAAAAGGTTTCTGCTTCACTTGTGTTGAACCCTGAGAAGTATGGGAATTTCTCAAAAAATGTTTTTGAACTGCCTTTTGGTGGAGTTGCACAATGTTCCCATTGATTATAGTTTAAAACATTTCTAGGTTGAGCAGATTTATGCAAATAGTGATGCGCAAAGTGGTTGTAGCAGTACAATTCGTCATAATTAGATGAACCCTGCAAGTAATCATGTTCTGTAAATTTTGCTGACATTACTAAATCTGACATCATATCATTAATACTTTCAAAGTCCCAATCATCAGAGAATGTGCTCGGTTTTACAAAGTCACTCAATGAAACTTTGAACTGGTGTGGATACTTCAAGAGCTCGACCGGGCCATAAATATCGTACTCTGTTTTGTCCCAAGCTACCCCACCGGGTATTGGATTGGCTGTGACATTCACGGATGATAGTTCTCTTTCCTCGATGTGAGATGACTTGTGTGGCTTTAGGACCAAGTTGATGTTCTGACTTGCTTTGTCCATTGTACTATATTTTCCCTCAATGAATTTTCCCAAACAAAGAACCATGATGAGCCAAAGCAGGAGGAAAAGTACACCTAACACAATCCAAAATTCAATCCATGGAGAAATCAGATAGGTTTCTTTGAGTTGATGAAAGAGTTCTGTTAATTTTTTGTTGTTGGCTGTTCTTCAGGCTCGCTTGGATCCTCAGAAAAGTCATCGAAATTGATAAAGTAGCCAGATGCAGTTCTGTCAATTGTTGGAATCACTTCCGGATTTTTATTTGCTTTTGGAATTTTCTTTGTTTCATTAGCATAGTCTGTGGCTACATCGTTGTATTTTCAAACTGCAGTGCCCCTGCGCTAAACACAAAATTTGTATGATATGATAGTACTGTATAGTAACAAGCAATAGTCAAACTAAATCCAAACACATAGTAAATATTCAAAATTCAGTGATCATGAGCATAAGTAGAGGTTGTAATAAGATCTCTAGTCCGTTCATCAAATGTTCATATTCTGTTTAATGTTCCAAACTCATATGCCAACACGTGTTTCATCGCAGGGAACAACTGCGAATCTTCAGGGCTGGAAAGGATGGCTGTGTGGTAAGTGTTTCAAGTCGAAAACACTTGAGTTGGAGAAGCGAAAAAGAGCCGGTCAGTGTGTAGACTCTGGTTCTTGTCGGGAAAAAGAGGTTGTAGATCAAAGAAAATCTACCGAGCTGTGGCCTGGTCTGGGCACACTCTGGATTCTTAGGTATTCGGACTTCCGGTATCGAGCCGATATTTAAGCGTATTTATTGGGAATGATCTCAATTTTTCACAAACGGAGTGAAAAACGGGAGGATACAGGTCTTCGTGACAGGGCGGGTGTGCCTCTGTTCACGCAGTATTTTGTCTCGATTTTTCACAGATTTTTCTTGAGTTTCCCGGCGCCGTGTTCCTGGTCCGTACCAGGAACACGGCGCCGGGAAACTCAAGAGGGGGATTTTCTTTACGAAGACGAAGTACTCCGTGAACAGAGGCTCACCCGCCCTGACACGAAGACCTGTCTCCTCCCGGTTTTCACTCCGTTTGTGAAAAATCGAGACAAAATACTCCGTGAACAGAGGCACACCCGCCCTGTCACGAAGACCTGTATCCTCCCGTTTTTCACTCCGTTTGTGAAAAATTGAGATCATTCCCAATAAATACGCTTAAATATCGGCTCGATACCGGAAGTCCGAATACCTAAGAATCCAGAGTGTGCCCAGACCAGGCCAGAGCTCGGTAGATTTTCTTTGATCTACAACCTCTTTTTCCCGACAAGAACCAGAGTCTACACACTGACCGGCTCTTTTTCGCTTCTCCAACTCAAGTGTTTTCGACTTGAAACACTTACCACACAGCCATCCTTTCCAGCCCTGAAGATTCGCAGTTGTTCCCTGCGATGAAACGCGTGTTGGCATATGAGTTTGGAACATTAAACAGAATATGAACATTTGATGAACGGACTAGAGATCTTATTACAACCTCTACTTATGCTCATGATCACTGAATTTTGAATATTTACTATGTGTTTGGATTTAGTTTGACTATTGCTTGTTACTATACAGTACTATCATATCATACAAATTTTGTGTTTAGCGCAGGGGCACTGCAGTTTGAATTGACACAGACCAGTTTTCTGGCCTAATTTGAGTGGTTGGGAGGTGTTACCACTCGCCCCATTGCCTACACTTTTCACTTTGCCATCTATACCCATCAGCGGCCACCTAGGTGTGCGCCATATTACTCTGGAGTACGAAAAGACCTCTACAGTTGTGTCCCGGCTACATCGTTGTAGACAGGTGTTTCTTGATGAACTGTTTCAATTTGGGCTTCAAGAGGCACAAGTTCCATGGCATTATTGCATAGTCCTTTGTTAATCACTGCAGGTTTTTCAAATGTGATTAGTCTCTCAGTTTGAACCTCTTGGATTGTAGCAAGATTTGGCCTTCTGCTACATCTTGGGAGTCCACTGGGCCTACTACTTATTATTGGCCACAGGATTGTGGTTTTACCAGGTCGATGGATACAACTCCTTTTTACCAGCAAGGGGCGGTAGTATAACTGATCTTGTTCCGTTCACAGCTAAGACAGGTACTGCTTTTCTGTAAGAAGGCCCAAATTCCTTCTTCACCGCGATCTTCTCTCTGACCAGATCCCCAATTTTTGGAATCCAGACAGGCCTTGCTGGGACAGGTGGTTTCTCTTCAGTGGCTGTTGGCTGGTGTTTTAGCTTTACGTTGCTCAGGTCTTTTCTTGTTTCATTTAAGTCCTGTAAAATAGCCAAACGATCTTTGATATCAAAGCATTTTTCTTCTACCACCGAAGTCTGACTATCTAAGTCCTGAATATGCATTCTAGTCCCGAACAATAGTTCATACGGACTGAAACCTTGTAGAGAATTTCTTGGCAGATTATTAAGACTACGTTGGACACTTGTTAAATGTTGGACCCACCCAGTACCCGTACCTAATACCCTCGCCGTTATAGATTGCTTTATGTCTCGGTTTTTTCTTTCCACAATACCGTTTCCCTAAGGATGGATGGGGCAAAGAGTACCGCAATGCAATGCCCATGCTGGTCATGGCCTCCTTATAAGCTCGAGAGCTAAAAGCAGGACCATGGTCAGAATGTAGCATGCCAATTGCGTATGTGCCGATATAGACTCGCAAATGTTTTATAACAGTTCTGGCGTCAGCCGAACGCTGGGGTCTACATTTTAAGTGAATCTAGTCTTAAATAACATACATGGGGAAGCATGTTTCCTGTTTAATCATGCGTATAGATAGCTTTATGGTTTCTACTAGGTGTTCTGGCACTACTTCGGCCGGTTCGCTACTGCGATCTCTGTTGCAGTTTTCACAATTTTTTGTAAATTTGTGATTATCCACGCTCATTCCCGGCCACCAGTATTCTGATTGTAATTCTGTCAGAGATTCTTTGATCATCTGATGCCTTAGACATATTCCCATATGTGCTTCTTGTATTAAGAAGACTCTCCTGTTCGTGTTTGGAATCACTCTATCCCGCACTCCAGGGATTCGAGCAAAAGGAACGGAGTTTGCATCGATTATGTATGTATACTTGAGTGGATAATTCACGGGTAATGCTGCACAGTCGCTTTTTATAGACGTTTTTACTGCCAGCATGGTTTCCCCATCTATGTATTTTTCTGAACGCTTTTTTGTGGCTATGGAAGCCGGATTAGTTGCTTCCGCTGTGGCTGTCTCAGCCAATGAATTCCCTGCTGCGTGAACGCCATCACGCTGATGACTCAGTGTATGGATCACGTGAGTCTTTTGTAGTTCTTTCTTTACCAGAACTACTTGTTCCCAAAGCGATTTTTGCTTAATTGTGGCACCTGTGTCATCTTTGTAACAGTTTTCAACCCATTTCTGCAAGTCTTCATTGTATGATTTGACGCAGGAATGCGAATCGCACACTATTAGTGTCGGGAATTCGCGATCGGCAATGTCGAGCGCCATATTTAAAGCTTTTAATTCAGTCTGTTGACCTGAATTGTCTTTTACAGATTGTGACATTGTTACCAGTGGCATCAATTTACGTCCGCGCCACCGGCATTTGACAACCTCGCACGTAGCGTTATAAGCTTGTTTTCCCCAAACTGAGGGTTCTGCATAACTGTTTGTGTATATTACGCAGGCGTAAAGTTGTATGGGCAGAATGTCGTCAGGCAGAGGATATTCTTTTTCATATGTTAGATATTTCAATGTTTTCATTTCCGGGTCAAAATAGTATTTCACTTTTTCTGTAGCAAGAGAATTTTCCCATTGTATCCATTTTGGATCTAAAGCCACGGTAGTTAAGTTACATAGGCTTGTTAATGCCTCAAAGGCTGATTCTGCTGTTAAAACAGTAATCCGTCTGCCTTGGGTCTGGGCTCTTTCTTTTGCTACAGCTGTTTGAACCGCATTTACAACATTTTTCGCAAGACTGAATGTTTTTTCAGCTTGTGTGTACAAGTGTGATTTGTAAGCTATTGGTACCTTTTCTCCCTCATTAGAGGTCAGGTACGTGAATCCGCATCTTCCTGGGATGACTCGGATTACAAGGTTGCGTGTATTGTCCCGAGTTTGCAATTTGGTTTTTGCTAACATGTCTGTTTGCATAGATCTCAAAATTTCTGTGTGTTTTTGAGTCCAATTGCTTGGTTTAAAATCAGGTTTTATTAATTCATAGAGAGGTTTAACCCTCTCTGCATAATTTAGAATGTATGTTCTTCCGAAATTCAGGAAACCTAGTATTGATTGTAAGTTCCTCAGCGTTTTTGGAGCTTGGAGTACAGCACACTTCTCTAAGAAATTGTCTGCTAGGCTTTTGCCTTCACTTGATAATTCATATCCCAAAAATAGGACAGTCAGATGGGCAAATCGTGACCTTTAGTTGAATTTGTAACCCTCTGCTGCGAACCCAAGTGTTATGGTGTTCACTCTTTTCAAGTGAGTATCCATGTCATCATCTGTCAGATAGATGTCATCGACATAAGATAATGCCTCATCATCATACATTTGTAGTAACTCTGTTACCCTTGCTGAGAATAATCCTGGGCTATTCTTGAACCCCTGTGGGAGTCGACATAAATTTTTCTGCGAGCCCATTATTGAGAAAGCGGTCAAATACCTGCTTTCCGGTGCAATGTTTTGACAAAAGAATCCATTAGAGATGTCTAATGTTGTTATGTATTTTTTTGTGCACGATGTTATTCATTAGTGCTGCACTGTGTGAGTTTTGTACTGCAAATGTCTTGCAACATGAGTTAAGGTGTTGTGGAAAATTAGTACGGTTTGGTGAACATTATCTGCGCCATCTTGCCTTTTCCCCTGATGCCACACTTTTGTCGTGCGCGCCCGCCATTTTAGGTGCCTCGATCAGGACCATCCCTTTTGCATGCCACTGGCCCCCGACGTAGCCCTTCGCCCTCACCAAGCCTGCACACTGACCAACCCCCCCCTCGCTCGCACATGCTTTTGAGTCATAAACCCCTCTTCGGCGCAGCTCTGCCTCAAAGCCCCATCCTGTTCCCAGCGCGACCCCTCCCTTCATTCTTTTTATAGTCCCCGGCCCTTTGATACAAAAACCCCCTTTTCCTGTGCCCGTTTGTCTTCCTTGCTCCCAGGCCAACACCTAGCTCTGCCGATACTATTCCTCGCCCCTCTCCGTACAGTAGGAAGCTTCCCTCATCAAAGGACCCCCGAGTTGATCAAAGCCCCCACCCCTCGAGATCCGATCGAACCTCCCACATTCCATGAATCGGCGGAATATCCAGCTGCGCGATAACCATCACCTGTTGTGACCGGGGTGGGGACTTCTACTGTAAATGTGTGTGGGAACGGGCCCGAGGGGGAGATCCCGGGAATGTCTTTCCGTACATCAAAGTATTGACGAGAATGTGTTACATGCAATAAAGTGACAAACTTGTGTATAAGAGGCCAGGCCTCAGAGATGCTGGGTAGAGCACCTCAGAACGATACCTGCTGTCCAACTGATGTGTTTCTCCTCCGGAGAAAATAAAACCTTGTTTCCTGCCTTCCAGTCTCCAGCGCCTGCCTCTTCATTGATTAATGTTTCGTGGGTTAAAGAGGCGATACCGCCGGGCAAATATCGATTGTCCCCGACCTTTAAGTTTTACAATTGGCGTCCCAAGCGTGGGGCCCATCAGCGACTCGTGGATCCAGTGGGAGAGGTCCTGACGACAGAGTGAACGACTGCAACGATCGGGAGAGCTCTTGCCCAATAGACCCTCGTCTGGCAGCCGATCATCCGAACTTCACTAGTTCCGAACAGACCTCTCTCGAGTGATCTACGGTCCTGACTGGGAACCATTAGGAGTGCTGTGAGGAATACGAGAAAAAGAGGACGATCGGGCGCTGGATTCGGAAGACAAGAAACTGTCCATGCGGTCCGGGTAAGGTCGTGTAAACACGACAAACTGCAAAATAATTGACTGATTGTTCAAGAAAATACTAGTATTACTCTTTTGTTAACTTATTTGGAGATTCACTGTCTGCACGCGGAGAAACAGTAGGCTCTTTCCCTTTTGCAAACAGTGAAGGATAGGTAACGCAGCCGTCGTGCCTATTTTTCTCCCCCACTGAATCCTATTATTTATTAACGGTTTTCGGGAGATTCCCTCTCCCACACTGATTAACTGGGTTCTTTGACCCTGAACTACTGTTCACGGATTGTCTTCTGGAGATTCTCTGTCTGCAAACAGGAAATAACAGATTCCTCTTTACGGATAGTGAAAGGGTAGAGGACGCAGACTTTTGCGCCCTACTTACTCTCCCCACTGATTTTATTTTATTTTTATTTATTATTGGTTGTTCCTTGTTATTGGTTATTCTTTATTATTGGTTCATGAGGTATTCACTGCCTGCAAACAACGTAGAATAGAAATATTCTGTCTAGTCTTTGCGCACAGTGATAAGATAGGCAGTGCTGACTTTTTGTCCCTCGTTGCGAGCCGTCATGTCTGTCTTCTCCCCACTGATTGATAATTGGTTCAGCCCGGACCGTTTATTAGAGGTGGATCATCTAGCTCCGCTGGAAGGCACCCCTAATAAGGACATGTTCATAAACTATGGATTAGTTACCATAGCCTATAATAAATTTTGGCACAGGTATACCAAAGAAAGTCAAGACAAACAGTGGCCACTGGTAGGATCCTTTGAGCTTGATAAAATAGAAACGTTAGAAATAGCTCTTCGCAATAATAAGACAACGCCTATTATGCTCGACAGTCTCGGTATGTGGCGCAAAGAGGCAATGCAACGACAGAAAAAAAGACGAGGATAGAGCAGGTAGAGAAATATATCGACAGGACAACCCCTGGACACCACGACCCGAAAGTTATCCCCCGACACTACGCGCAGGACGGCCAGACTTAGGGCAAGACCAATGCGCTTTTTGTAGATGTGTCGGACACTGGAAAGCACAATGCCCGACTCTGCTGAGCAAGAGTGGGAATAGAGGGCCGACAGGAATAACAGGCCGACAGAAAGGGAAAAGGCGCGAGACAAAGAAGAATCAGACTCACATGGACAGACCAGATAGAACCACCACATTTGATTATGCCCGATGGCACAGATTTCGCCAGAACAATTTCAGCGACATGTTCGAGTTTTCCTAGGTCGGACAATGTAAAGACGGGAACCCAGCCTAGCTCTAAATTAACAGACGGAAAAAGATAATTATGGCCAATAACTGTTTTTATGTTTGTCTTTGGATCTTGTGTGTCATACTTTTACTGTCTCCCCGTCTGAGTTTGTGTGTACGTAATGTATGAATCTGCGTCATCCCTCTGCACGTGCTTCCGTGTTACATAAACTCTGTTAACAGAAATTTTAGCCTGAAACAACCTGGAAAGAAAGGAATGGGAAACGAAATCAGTAAGCCACTGATGAACACGAACTTTTATTTTAACATAACAAGCAAGAAACAATAACGCTAGAAACAAGAACGGTAAACTGTAGAAAATGAAAGTCAACAGAACATTCGCCCCCCCCCCCCACATTCTGGAACCTTCCAAAGTAGGGCAGGGTTACGGCTACGCCCAACCGGCGGCAACCCATATAAGGCGGGCCCCGCTGCCAACACTCGGTCAGGAAATCTTAACATATGGGGGAGCCGGAGGAGAGGCAGGGGCCAGCGGAGTCCGGCCGCAGCGGCCCTGGGTAGCTGCAGGCAGTCCCGCCACATGCCTCCCCGGCCCAGCCACAGCGGCCCTGGATAGTTGCAGGCAGTCCCGCCACATGTCCCCCCCCGGTCCGACCACCCATGGCCAGGGACCGGGGCCAGCTGGATCCGGCTGCAGCCGATAACCTAAGGAAGCCCGGCCCAGAGAAGGACGAGACACCTCTTCCTTTTCTCCTCCGTTGTGGCAGCAGCAACACGCCGGGCGCCACTTCTGTTATGAACCATGGCCGCGGCAACTCTGGACGGCGGGATGTCCTGTTCGTACCTCCATGGAATTTAGTCCAAGTTGGGCTGGGAGGGAGAGGCGACGCGGACGAGCCTCTCCCACCTCCATAGATAGGAGGTCTCCCAGCCCCCGGCCCAACGCCGAACTCCCCCAGCCAGGCGGCGGTGCCAATACCTGCGTAGCACCGAACATACCATGGTGGCGCCCCAGTACTTGCGCAGCACCGAACATGCAACGGTGCCCATATTTTCGGAGCACCGAATATGCAATGACTGCACCGATACTTGCGCAGCACCGAATGTGCGCCGCAGGTGGCCATACCTCCGTAGCACTGGGCATGGGCCTTGTGGAGCACAGGGTGTGGAGAGACCATCGTGCATGCCCATGAAAGAGAGCGGCCTGGAGTGCACCGGGAGAAGGAGACGGCGCGAACGAGTCTCCCTCGCCCCCCAAGTGGGGGCATCACAGCTGCACCCCAGCCGAACGTCCCGCTTCCACGACACAGAGTTCCGTTCCCTATTTTGTCCTCAGGAAGGTCTCTTCCACTCTTGCAGACTCGACGAGAGGGGACTACTGCAGGGCCTCAAAATGGCGTCTGGGTCCGCTAGAAGGCGGGCCTCGGCCGCTAGAGTAACTTTGAACGGCAATGTAACTCGGTCGCTTGCCCACCGGAGCACGAGCTCCCACCTCCGACAGCATCTCCACAGCCTTGAAGAGTCTACGAAGGTCCCCGGCGGAGCCCTCGGCCCCTGCAGGCTTCCGGTAAGGGACAACTGCCTTGATCACCAGCGAAATAAACATGACATTGCCACTCCTTCTGTTAGCATGAATTCTAGAACTGCCGAAAAGGACTCTGGTCCAACCGCCGGTTGTAGGAAACTTTTTCCTGATACTACTCCCGGACTGACCTGGCCCCGCCCAAAATGGCGCCGGTATCAATAGGAACTTACGAACACCTCGTGGTGTTTCTTTTTGCTAAATAAAAAAACTTGATGTTCTGAGACATGTATATGATCCTTTGTACACTTGACGAGAAAGGAGGAGAGTTCACTCGACGAACATGTAAAAGGACCCCGTTAAAAATGTTGATTACAAATGTACGATGTATTATATTTTTATAGCTGATGTATAACCTCGCTTATGACGCACGCACACGGTATGCATATAGGAAATCTGATTGCCACTAGTCTGACTATTATGAAATAAAATGCCCCCGATCCCCCAACCACTTGATAGAATGTTTTTATTGCTGCAAAACAACACCCCCACTGTACGCACTTTAGTCATTGCCGTGTCCGGCCAAATACGATTGCACCCTCATAAATCCACGTACTGAAATGATTTTGCAAAATAAAGGTTTTTCGAAATTATGAACGGGTACTGCATGCTTTATTTAAAAATGTGGGATCGGCGGGAGAGTTCTTTTCTGTGCACCCTACTCTGCTCTCTCTTTAAGGTTATTAGAAGATGGTTGCCTAGCCCCGGAGGAAGGATCGGATCTACGACACGATACTCTGCCTTCAAGGTACGCGACTGACTCATGAACTCTCGCGTGGAGAAAGACCTCGACTTCTGAGGATGGGTAAAACGAAACGGTATAAATGATGGAATGTAAAAGAAGGGTAAAATAAAACGATGTAAATGTTATAAAGTACGACGCTCAAAGGTATTAGGGAACAGAGCTGACCAAAGAACTGAAGAACCTTAGAACGTCACAGCGTTGAAGGAGATCTAAGGACCCCGATAGTGAGATACATCTACGAACTAGATACCTCGCACTAGGTACCTCTGGTTTCCTTTTTACGTTTCCCTGCACACGACCTATAAGGACACACTGCCCCCCCCCCCCCGACTCCAGAAACCATACCCCAGGGATTCTACCCCGAGGAGGAAAGACGAGTATGAGGTAAGTAAAGGACTCTCGAATACATGTATTTGATATGCGCGAATGTTGTCCCCCTCCCTTCCCCTCTTTTCCCTCCCTCTACAGGTTACATCAGGGGCCGCAACCGAGGTATGGCGAGGATCTGAAGCCTCGCCCCGTCCGATACGCAAAGCGGACCAACGCTGCAAGGTGGCGCCTAAGCACGCCCACAAACTACTCACGTAGCTAACGAGCCCATAAATTTAGTATGAGCTGATGAAAAATGATCACCCTTAACCCATGCTGCACGAATGAACCCATGTCACGTATGTTCGAAACTATGAGAGAATGTGTGTGTGTGTGTGACTGAAGCGTTGACTCAACTGGTCGAAGGACCAAGAATGCAAGAAAATGCGACACAGTGGTACCCTTTTTTCCTCTTTCTCAAAGCATGTCCCCTCTACCCTGTCTAATGCTCGTCCGCCTCAAACTGCATGCTTTCAAGATTCTAACGCAGACCCGTAAATGCCCTTTGCTGTGTAATGCATTAAATAGCCTTTCTTAAATACACTGCCACTCTCCATGTCGCACGTGTACTATTTAGCCTGCTGTTGCTCTCTCTATCTCTCTCTCTCTCTCTCTCTCTCTCTCTCTCTCTCTCTCTCTCTCTCTCTCTCTCTCTCTCTCTCTCTCCTTCACACTCCCACTCTTCCGAGCGATTAGCTCCGAAATTGGCGTACTGCCACCCCTAGCGCACCACCCAATTGGCTCCAAATACCGCCAGTATTTGCACAAAACTTGTCTGTAATAAAATCACCATGAGACCGTGTCACTACCTCTCCTTTCTGCTAAATTGACGAAAACAAGAATTGACCATAAGGGAAAGGACAGGTGAGACGACTGAGGTTCCCTAATCTGACCCGTAATAAGGGAACTACATGTCAGCGGCTCCCCTGATGGAATAGAGTGCCCCAGATAACGCGACCTTCCCCGTTCTGAATTGTCGCAATCCCCAAACCGTAAAGGTAATCGAAACCTTCCCATCTTCCCAGGACGCACCCAGTTTTGTATCAGCTGCCCTAGATGAGATTTTTACTGTCCCTCACCCCCGGTTGTAAGAGATGGGTCAATTTACGACTAACGCAGGCCAGCCATTGTTCCTAGGAATAATTTGTTGATGAGCGAACTACAGAGTTGGGAATTCGAAAAATATCACTGAACGCTTACCAACCGAACTGTGGCCTTCTGCTAAATAATGCCCTCATAACACAAAGCAAGATGATAGTCCCTCACTGCAGTTTTCTATGCCCCTAGTTGTTCTTCCCATGAGACCCCTGTCTTTTCTAATTTAGTAATCAGGCCGTGAGAGGCTGCATAGGAACCAGAATGATGTTTTACAAAGTTAAAGACTAGACCTAAGCGAAGAAAACCATTACAATGAACCTTGTTGAAAAGCGAAAATGTTTAGTTAAAAGGCAGGATGCATTGATAAGATGAAAGATGTTTAGCCTATGTTCGTCCCTCAGCGAGATACCTATTAGTACCATGTTGATAGCTCGCAACACCCTTTATAAATATAAACCCCTAGAGAATGGTATAGCTTTGTCAGGCTTGTATTACGAAGGTGGGTCTCCATCAGATGAACTGTTGTGACTATAATAAATAGTTGTGAAGGAAAGTCGTAGTAAATCCAGCAGGCCCACCATCGATCATTTATATGTCAGTTGTGAACCCTAATATAACGGACGTTTCTATTCTCGTTTACCTGGAGCTGGGAGAGAAATAGACTTATGTGATTACCTTCCTCTGCCAATTCTCTAAAGACTGTCTTTTCGAACTCATTTAAGGGTACGACTGTTGGAGGAAAGAAGGACCGGATGTGGGAGCACGTGGCCTGACTACAGATCTTGGAACACCTGCGACGTTGGCCGAGGCGAGACCGCGACAGAAAGGAGCTGCAGGACGAGGCACTATTTCCGACAAAGTGAGAGGAAAGGGCTAACCTGATGCCCCTGCCTAATGTTCAAATGTGTGCCGAAAGGTCCCCGCTCCCTAAACTCGGTCATGAGCCCGCCAACCTGAAATTTTCCGTTCCCCTAGTCTGTTCTCGGTCTGGCCTTTGCTCCATCCCCCTTTTTCTCCGACCTACCCTATGGACTATTTTTACACTCTTCTTCCATCTGAACTTTTTGACTATCGACTCCAAAGGACACAGGGCGAAAAGGACCTTTTTGACCAGAAACGCGAGGAAAAGGTCGTGCCCTGCAACACGGGACCTAGAATAAAGCTGGACCCTTAGCTCCACCGCCGGTGCTCCACAGCGCCAACAAAGGACGACAAACAGTACTGAGAACTCATTAACTTCGAACATTGACACCCTCAATCATCGTTTTTGCTACGTCTCGTTTCTCTCCCAGCCACCATTGTATTGATTATGCTCCAACCAAAGATATATAGAGCCCGTATATAATAACCTGTATGCAATGTACTCACTGCCCGCTACAGAATCATTTTTTTGTATTACATTACTATGACTTTCCTGCTAACAAGTTTATCAAAGTTTATCAATAGACCCGCCTCCTAAAACTAGAGATCTTAAATGTAATGTTTACGACTCCTTCACCTGGGTTCCTACTGCTTTTTCTTATGCCCACCATAATAGACTTGAATAGGAAATAGATCAGCAAGATGTCTTGAATATGTTAAAGGGAGGACTGTGGAAAATTAGTACGGTTTGGTGAACATTATCTGCGCCATCTTGCCTTTTCCCCTGATGCCACACTTTTGTCGTGCGCGCCCGCCATTTTAGGTGCCTCGATCAGGACCATCCCTTTTGCATGCCACTGGCCCCCGACATAGCCCTTCGCCCTCACCAAGCCTGCACGCTGACCAACCCCCCCCTCGCTCGCACATGCTTTTGAGTCATAAACCCCTCTTCGGCGCAGCTCTGCCTCAAAGCCCCATCCTGTTCCCAGCGCGACCCCTCCCTTCATTCTTTTTATAGTCCCCGGCCCTTTGATACAAAAACCCCCTTTTCCTGTGCCCGTTTGTCTTCCTTGCTCCCAGGCCAACACCTAGCTCTGCCGATACTATTCCTCGCCCCTCTCCGTACAGTAGGAAGCTTCCCTCATCAAAGGACCCCCGAGTTGATCAAAGCCCCCACCCCTCGAGATCCGATCGAACCTCCCACATTCCATGAATCGGCGGAATATCCAGCTGCGCGATAACCATCACCTGTTGTGACCGGGGTGGGGACTTCTACTGTAAATGTGTGTGGGAACGGGCCCGAGGGGGAGATCCCGGGAATGTCTTTCCGTACATCAAAGTATTGACGAGAATGTGTTACATGCAATAAAGTGACAAACTTGTGTATAAGAGGCCAGGCCTCAGAGATGCGGGTAGAGCACCTCAGAACGATACCTGCTGTCCAACTGATGTGTTTCTCCTCCGGAGAAAATAAAACCTTGTTTCCTGCCTTCCAGTCTCCAGCGCCTGCCTCTTCATTGATTAATGTTTCGTGGGTTAAAGAGGCGATACCGCCGGGCAAATATCGATTGTCCCCGACCTACACAGGCAGTGTGTGTCACATAAGCTACAAAGAGTAGAGATTCTAATTACAGCACTCCTAATAGTTACAATTATAACAGTCTGGGCATGAAATATACAAAGCCCTCGGCATAAAACACTCTAATTGTCATAGAGAATACCGCAAGGGACCAAGACAGGGTTCTATTCAGTAGGGGGTTTCAGAGAAATTCAGATACAGTCCAGTTTTTGGTTTCTTCAGTCTTTTCTTTATTGATATTCAAATTTCATAAAACAGATTCTCCCAGCACGTAAATCGCCAACACGTGTTTCGTCCCACACAAGGACTTCATCAAGGCATGAATATGGTGGAATGGTATCTTATTTGTTCTTCAAAATAGAAGACGCAAACTGCATTGTAAATGAAGCGGAGCACCATTCGGGTTGATGATAAAGTAAATATCTGCAGTATAAGATAAAGAATTGTTCCAAATCTGTCAATCAGTCGCAACAACAATCAGGTACGATGAAGTGACTGTACTCAATAAGCATGAGTCGATCTAGTACTTGTACATCTCATGTTACATGAAAGTCTGGGTAAACGGTGAACGACCAGTCAGTATTAGCGGAGTTTAAGTTTTCGCAACCATGATAAGTTGCTAACAGCAAAATAGATGATAGCGCTTCCACACCAAACCGTCTCCGCTGCACCAACCATTAAAAAAAATATAATCTTACTGGGCCGCATTGTTGATCTCAGGTGGAGACGGGGTAGACTCCAAGATTCCTGGACATTTAGGACTTGGGCCAGCCAGTGAATGGAGGTGTCAGTCCTTTACTTGTCACAGAGTGGGGCAGGGCCGATTACACTTGCTGACCACACCTCACTTTGCTACAAGGGTCGTTGATGGACACTGAGCCCAAAACATTTCAGGAATTTAAACTGAGGTGCCCAAATCTGAGTCTATCAATTACGTATCCCCTCATCATTAGGGGAAGGATCTCCAAGCACTTTTCCAGACTGAGGAGGTTACATCCTCAGTCTGTGAAATCCTCAGCCCAGCAAAGTTCAACTCTGACAGACAGGCAACTGTGTATTAAGTGCCTGTACAGTACCTGGCAGACAAACCTAAGCATGAAGGCTGTCTGCCAGGTTGACCTTTGCTCAGCCTGCCAGACACTCTCCATGTGTGCAAAAAGGTTGGGGTTGGGCTCTCCCCCCTTAAGGATGGCTGGCACCCTGCCCCTACCTGCCCAGAAGTTCAGAGAACTGAAATTTGACTGAAGGTTCATGATACTGTGGAGAAGTGTGGCTCACTAGTGGAGAAGTGTGGCTCACTGGTTAGAGGAGGCAGACCCTGAAGCAGAGGTCAGACCCGGGACCAGGGTTCAATTCCTGACGCAGCAGGGTCTTGAGCCCAAATGTCCATGGACTCGATAATTCTCGCTTCGGTGCCTACTCGAATCATGGGTTCACACTCTGCAACTCTGGGCAATAGCTTGCTTAATCTCCACTATGGCCCCCCTGCGGCGGGATGCCTGGCTTTCACCTTGGGGATGCCCAGTAGGGGTTATCTCACAGGGAAAAGCCAGGACAGGTTCGCAAAAGCAAGCGCCTTGAGACCTTGCGGTGATAAGGCGCTATATAAGAACCTTTGATATGACATGACATACTCAAAGGGCAGAGGTAACTTACACATTTGAGTAACTTTACTACTTAGGCTATTCACAGAGTTCCCTTTGGGTGAAGGGCTGCTAATGTGGTGAGCTGATGCTCACAGACATTCCCGAGAGCCTTGTGGCGTTCGCAGTGACTAATCAATGCAGTGAAAAACCCTTTTATGTGCGTGCAAGATAACTGAGAGGCAGTCCTGAATGAAAGGAAATTCTTTTGAAGCAAAACCACTTCATAGACAATAGTAAACAAATGAAGAGGCTTTTGAAGTAAACTCTTCCTATCTGCAAAGCAGCTGCAATGAAAATGCTTTTTCAGAGATAAAGGATGCATAGGTATTGCAGGGTGAGTGGGGAGCTCAGAAGGACATTTTTCAAGGCAGCTCCTTCGAACAGTGACAAACACGTAGTTGCACAGTAAGAGAATAAAGAATCGAGGTCTTCTTTTTTCCATGTAGAAAGCTGTGGACTGGTGGTGACTTTCCGTAATAATACATGAATAATAAACAAACAAATAAAAAAAAGGCATTACAAAAATATGTAATGAATAAATTCGATAACTGAATAAATCTCCAACCTTTGGTGAACCTTATCCATCGAGAAATCATAGCACTGCTTTGTGACAGGAACCCATCGCACTTTGGGCATATGTGTTATCATTTTCAATCATTTTTCCTAAAACCTATTGGACGGGAGATTCACCAACGATGATCCTTTGTTTTTTTTAAGTTTTAAAGAAAGTTTATTGGATATGAAAATAAGACGTAACAATATTAATATACAATATATAAATATAAGGTAATACAAATATTTCATATAGGAGAAAAAGAGACAAGAGAGGGGAGGGGGAAAGGAGGGAAGGGAGAAGGATATATCAAATAGTATTCTGGTTTTATGATTAAAATATAACAATTGAATTACATTAATTCCTAAAATAGTAACCTATATTATGATCAAGATATAAACAGAGTAAATAACAGATAGTAATTATTAACTTCAAGGAGGCTGCGTTAAGGAAAGTAGTTATAGGTAACCACAATAAATCTTGTTTAATAGCAAGTGTAAATGGATAGACATAAGCCCTATCTAATCTATGATTATAACAAATTCCATACCACCAGGCTTGAAAGGAAATGTTAGAAGCATTCTTCCATGACTTAGTTATTTGTTGAAATGCTACAGCTAAAAGTAAATCAACAATGGCAATGTTCGTATTGGAGGAGGACCATACATCTGAGATACTTCCTAGAAAAATATTCACAAAAGAAATAGGGATATGAGTATAACAATTGTTGTTAATATGTTGTTACACTCTGATCCAAAAATCATGGATAGCTGGGCAAGTAAATAGCATGTGTTTAAGATCTGCTGGGCTGGGCAAGATCAACAAGTAGAGGGGGTGGTAGAATCTTTGTGATGCAGTGTAGCTGCGGTGATCAACAGTCTGTTGTATATGAAAAATAAAGTTTGTGTAGTATTCGGTTCTCTAGAGGACTACCTTAGTTTAGTCCAAATTTTATCCCAGGTTAAAATAGGAAAAGATTCACCTAAATCATATTCCCATTTGCAATCTATTGTAGATTTATCATGCGTAATAGAGTAGCACCTAATTTCTTATAAATTTGGGATGCAGAGGAGGTGGTGAGTAAAAATGGGAGTGTGATAGGATAAGATTTTGTGCATGTAGATGGGGATGTGAAAAGCTTGAGCGGTTGTAGTCAATGACACATATTTGGAGGAATAGGAGAGGGAAAACTAGTCTGAATTTCAGAGAAGTGGATACAAGTATCGTCCTGAAAAAGTTGATGAGCCCATTTCAGACTGAGATCTAACCACTCTTTCGAAAAAAGAGTTTTATTTTTTATTTTAATATGTTTATTATACCAAATAGGGGATTGTAAATATCGGGCATGATAATCAAGGCCATCAAATATGAGAGGATGAAAGACTTTACAGGTATTCCTAAGATTTGGGAGAGACAATCTTGCTGGAGTATGAGATAAAGACACACATTCTTCAAAGGTGAAGGGATGAAAGAAGAAGGATTCAATTTCTACCCACAAAGGTTGAATAGAAGAATCAGCCATATTCTCAGACATTAGAGAAGAAGAATGTTTGAGAAAAAATGAGGTATGATATGAAGAGAAATCAGGGAAGTTAACTCAATCCATATTTTTAGGATGTTTAAGTTTAGAAAAAGACATCCTAGCTTGTTTGTTTTGTCATGAAAAATGTTGAGAGAATGCTTTAAATATTTTTATAACAAGACTTTTGGGATATTGATTGGGAGATTAGATAAGAAAAATAAAATTATTGGAACTAGCATCATTTTAAAGAATCTAATCTGCCCCACTAAGATAAAAATAAGGGGTGCCAGCGTGTCGGGGAATTAGTTAAGGCAAGTTGTAGATTCTTCAAATTTAATGCTACAGTATCTTTAATAGAAGGTGTAAACCATAAGCCTAGATATTTGATCTTAGTTGGGTTCCAGTGAAAAGAGGAAGATAAAAAATCAGCATGCAAACAGTGTTTGTTTAGAGGAAGAATTTTGCATTTATCAACATTATGGGGCCGATTAGGATTGCGGTGAATCCGCATCCTCCGGGCCGGAGGAAGCCACCGCCGGCCCGGAGGATGCGGATTCACCGCTGCGGTGCCTACAAAGACCCCCCGCCAGATTAGGGTGGCTGGGGGGTCATCGGCAGACGGGAAGACTGTATGCCACTTTTCCGCTTTGGTCGCCTTCCGACCGTGGCGAAAAGCTCTAATATGGTGGCGGTGTCTATCAGACACCGCCAGCCATATTAGGATGCAGGGTGTCGGGGGTGGGGGGTGCCTGCCGCTGTGTGCATTGAAATGTAAAGCATGCATTTTTAACCTTGCGGCGGGTGCTGCTTCAAGCAGCACCCACCGCAAGGTTAAAGATACGGGATGTGACCGCCAGGGTGGCGGTCACATCCTAATTGTACCGGAGGCTGCCCCTGCGGACGGTCCCTCCACCTCGGGGGTGGCGGACGGACGCAGGTCCGTCCACCATCCTAATAGGCCCCTAAGTTTGTATCCTGAAACTAATGCAAAATCTGAGACTTCTGATAGAAATGTTGGTACAGAGATTTGAGGGTTGGAAATAAATAGAAGAATATCATCAGCATATGCTGAGAGTTTTAAGTGTTTATCACCTTATGGAAATCCTGTGATAGCCTTATTCAGATGAATCTTTGTTTGAAAGGGCCCTGAGAGGATTAAATTTCAGCAAAAAATATAGTTGCAAAATCAAGAAAGGCTGATGTAAATTTAGAATCTAATAGAAGATAATTATTGAATCTCCATCGCCTGGTACCTGTAATGGGAGGAAGTAAATCCAAGCTTAAAGAAACTGGAGCATGGTCAGAAATTAAAATAGAGCCTATGTCAGAGTGGGAAATATGCTGAGTTAAAGCTTTAGAAATAAAAAGATAATATATCCAGGATTGAGAGGAATGAGCAGGCAAGTAATATGTGTATTCTTGTAACATAGGATGACAAAGTCTCCAGTAATCTACAAGAGACCGTTGAGAGATAGTGGAAGTAAATTGAGAGTGCATGGAAGGAGGTGAGAATTTAGAATTGGATCATCTATCTAAAAACGGGTCCAAAATCATGTTACAATCACCACCCATAATCAAATAGTCATCAGTATATGGCATCAAAGCAGAAAGAACTTGGGGGCCAGAATAATTTATCTTGATTAGTGGGGGAGTAAACAATAAAGATGGTTAAAGGAATCTTATTAATCAGTAAAGAAACTACAACCCATCTACCTTCAGAATCTTTATCTTGACTTATGAGCTGGACATCCAAACGTTTATGGCAGTGGATAGCGACACCATTACGTTTTCCTGAACCTGGTGATGCAAAAACATGACCTACCCAGTGAAGACATAATTTGATTATCTCAGTATCTGTTACATGAATTTCTTGCAATAAAGCAATCTCTCCTTTTGGATTAGCAATATGTGATAAAACTCGCTGACGCTTTATGGGAGACCCCAAACCTTTAACAGTCCAAGATAAGATGTTTAACAACATCTAAATGTATACATTAAATCCAACAGTACGATCAAAACAGTTATAGGTAAATATGAAGAACATTGCTACATATGTCAAATTATTAACTTGAAGAACTGTCATGGAAAAATGGTAGATATAGGAAAAGATAAAGTAGAAAGTAGGAGGAGAAAAGAAAATTAAATAAGAGATTAAATGAATTAGAAAAATAGCAGAAAAATCAGTGAGTGAAGGAAAAAAGGAAAAAAGGGATATGGGGGAGACAAGGAAAGAAAAAGGTAGAAAGCATGCAGAAGGGAGTATAGGATATACAAATAGGATAAATACAGAAAAAAGAGAAGAAGAAATGAAAAAAATAAAGGAACATACCACAAAATGACACAGAAACATGGGGATGGTGGAACCACACCTGGAAAACAGGACGCCCACGCAGGAAACTCCAAGACGAAACGAAAAAGGAAGACATATCCAGGCGAAAAAGATGAGATCACAGAAACAAGGACCACAATGAACTGCACCTAATAAAGGAAGAGAAAAACAACTGATTACAGAAAATGCAAAAAACACATAATAAAAACGTATATTAAGGGATAAAGGGCCATATGTAGGTAGCCCAATACCGGTCGGTAAAGGCCGAAATTACCGAATTTCGTCCATTACCGAGGGGTATTTAGGGTTTGAGATGTAGGAGGCAGGTTTAAGGATTCGGTAATGACTGATTCCTTAAGGAATCGGTAAAATACCAATTCCTTATTTGAAGGAATCAGTAATTACCGAATCCAAAAAGCTATGTAGGAGGCATTCAAGTGAGTGCCTTCTTGCATTCAGGATTCGTTATTTACCACCAACTACAAGTTGGTGGTAAATATCGAAAACCTTTAAAAAAGCAATTTGTGCTTTTTTAAAAGTGCCATGTGGCAGACATACATGCCTTTAGGGCATGTATGTGTGCCACATGTGCACACATGCACGATTCAGGGATGCAACAGGGTGTCAATGAGACACACTGCCACCCTTGAATATGTGATCCCTATTACCGATTCGGTATTTACCGAATCGGTAATAGTGAATGGCTTCCCATTCGTTCCTATGGGCCTCCAGGCCCATAGGAATTAATGGGAATTACCGAATAGGTAAATACCAATTCTTAAAGGTAATATTTACCGATTTGTTTCCTACATACCATTTACCGATTCTGAAATACCGAATCGGTAAAATTCGGTATTTTAGAAAGAACCTAATCATAACAGAACAGCAAAATATCAAAAAATAACTTCAAAATGTCGAAGTGTGAGGAATTTCCATGTTATCATCTTTGCAAGAGTCTAAGAAGTGTTGCAGACGTGCCGGATCCTCCTATGTAGTGGTTTTATTGTTAAAAGTCACCGTCATAAAAAAAGGGTGAAACAGGCCATATCTAGCATTCAGGTTACGAAGAGCTAGTCTCATGTCTGAGAATTTCTTCCGTCAGTCATCAGTTGCCTATGCATAGTCCTGAGCAAAAAAGAGAGTATTTCCTTGCCAAGATAATTTCCCTTTATTTTTGGCAGTATGAAGAACTTTAAGTAATTCTGTGTATTTTAAAAAATACAGAATGAGGCCTCTTGGGTTAGCGTTGGAAGACGTGAATTTTGAAATTTGACCCAAGCGATGAGCTCTTTGGATGTTTAATTTCGGAGAATCAGGAAGATCCCAAAGAGTTGGGAGAAATGTCTGAAAGAAGAAGATAGAGTCTGAACCTTCAATTCCTTTATTATCAACAAGGTTAGAACCATTGTGAGATGAGCGTGCTTTTGCCATGACACACAACGCTATTGTATACAGGTTCTATGAAAAATAGTGAGGTGAACTGAGTAAATCCCTTGTCACAAACAACTCAAAGAGTAACAGAGACAACCTTTAGTGTCATTGAAGACGTGTATTAATGAAGAAAAAATTAGCAGGAAATTACTGAAGTACAACATTCTTTTAGGAGAATCCTCCAGATGCTGTGAGCAGAGCAGCCAAAGAGTCATAGGAGCATCTGAAATAATGAATGTGGTGAGCAAGCAGCATGAGAAGAATAGTCAGGAGTCAAAAGCATGAGTGGAATTATTCCGGCAGCCGGGCAGCTCCGCAACAAATAACAGCTGCAGAAAAAACAAATGCGATAAAAAAACGCTCACCTTAGTTTCTGAAAAGTTGTTCAGTTCATAGTGCAGGATTTTATGTCATCTTGTCAGTGCCTGCAAGGTCTAGGAACGAATAAAGATAGCCAGGAACATATAGGCACAAGACATATGTTTAAAACAGCTTCGGTTATAGTGCCATGCGAAAGTCCCACAAAAGAAGCAGGACAGCTCTGAGGAGACTGAGCGTCAGATGCTCAAAATGGGGATTTGGGGGGGTGGCCAACCAACGGGAGGCTCGCCCCCCCGGGGAAGTTTGGGGCACCGGGGGAGGGGGGGGGGGAAGCTTGACACAAGGGGCTCGCCGTAGCGGCGTTTTTGGGCTGTTTGGGCGTTTTTGGGCTTCTTTTGGGCTGGGGGATTACAAAACCGGCCATTTTGTGTCACCGCACACTGTTTGTGGTGCGGTGACACAGCAGCCAGGTCCTAGGCATTTTTGTGGCAGGGTTTGAGGCCTAGCGGTGCTTTGTGGCGGCGGTGCGCGGTGTTTCCGAGCCGTTGTCGAGCGTTGCCTGACGTGTAGGGTGTGCAGGCAGTGAGCTGGTCGGTGCGCTGTGTCAGCGGTAGGGGGCGTTGCTGGGTCGCGATGGCGGACTACACGGACCCGCGTGTGCTGGAGGCGCTGAGGCTTTTGACGGAGGCGGGCCGCATGGACATAGTGCGGCCCGACCTCAAGGTAAGGCCGCCGCGGCGCGCTGCCATCGGCGCCGCGGCAGCTGTGGCGGCGTGCGACCCGCCGAGATCACGGGCGGCTCAGCGGGGCGGGAGGGGGGGCGGGGGTGCGAGGGGGGGCGGTCGGGCGGCGGAAAAGGCTCCGCGCAAGGCGAAGGGAGGGGCTCAGAAGGCCAAGCAGAAGGGGCGGAAGAGGCCCTTGCTTTTTGTGGCAGGGGGTGAGGGAGAGGTGGGGGGGGGCCCGAAGAGGTAGTGGCAGTGGTTGAGGCAGGGCCGGGTGGCCTGGGGGGCGTGGGGGAGGGGGCAGGGGACCGGGTAGTTCTGCCTGGGGAGGGTGGGGGCAAGGGAGGGGGGGCGGGGGGATGAGAGTGCGGCGGGGGGGAGGGTCCCAGTGGCAGCGGGGAGCAGGGGGGGCTGGTGGCGGGAGGGCTGGGGGGGCGGTTTTGCCGCTGCTCATAGACGAGACGGATTTGGAGGATGAAGGGGTGCGGGGTGGGGGGGGGGAGGACACGGAGCTGGACTGGAGTGGGTCCTCGGCGGAGGAAGGGGGGGCAGGGGCGAGGGGGCGGGCATCGCCTGGGCAGCGGGGCCGGGGGGGGAGACGGGCCGGGTGAGGGGGCAGGGTGGGTCGGAGGCGCTGGGGGGCGTGCGCGGAGGCGGCGGCGTGACGGGCGAGCGGGGTGGGTCGGGGTGGGTCGGTGGGAGAGGCGGGGGCGAGTTGGGGGGTAGGAGAAGGGCGGGGGGTCCGGGCGGGCTTGAGGCGAGTTTTGGGGGGGGCAGGGGGCAGTGGCGCGGCCTGGGGGTAAGCAGGGGGGGTGGGGCGAGGAGGGGGGGCAGGCCGAGTTGGGGTTCCGGGGGGTGGGGTGGTCCAGGGGGATGGGCGGGGAAGGGGGGTTGGGAGCTGGGAGGAGGGGGGGTACCGTCGCGGCGCGGAGGTCATTCGGCGGGGTGGGGGAGGGGTGCGGCGATGGGGTGGGGGTTTGGCGGAGGGGGCAGCGCGTGGGGGGGCGAGGGTGTTTGTTTTAACCCTGGCATGCTGGACTCCACCTTTTTTCCTTGGCAGGAGCTGTTGGTAAGGCGCTCGGGGGAGCAGCATGTGGCTCCCACCCACCGAGTGGATGGGCCGGCTCTGTTTGGTGCGGACGGCCGAGCTCCAGCGAGGGACCTGGCTCAGGGACTTGGTGAATGGAGGTGAGACGCGTCTCCGCAGGCCCCTCCCCGATGGGTCTCTACGGCCGCCGGGGGTGGGGGTGTAAGGATGGACACGACTATCTCTGAGTTGCCTGCGAGTGTGGTGCATGGGAGGGAGAGTGTGGACTTGATGGAGTTGATGCGGGTGTGTCGTGAGAGAGCGGGTCTGAGCCGGCTGGAACCACAGGTGGGGGGCCGGGGTGGTGTGGAGCCGGCGGATGGTGATTCTGAGGAAGAGGGGGAGATTCGGGAGGATGGGGGGGCTGGTAACGGTGTTGGACGTGTATTTCAGGTGCCAGCAAGGCAGGAAGCACCCAGAGTGACGGTCCCCTCGGCTCAACTGGTTAGGCGGCGGGATCCAGCAAGGACGCCGACCTTGACGCCAGGTAAGACAGGTGACGGCGCGGGGAGCGCTAAGAGACGTTGTGTGCAGGTGTCAGTGGGGTCCGGGGGCGATGGGGAGGATGGGTGGCGGCTGGTGCGGGGACGGTATGTACAGGACGCGGGAGTCGGTACGGACGGCGCGGTGCCGGGCGGGGCTGCACCGAGCGCGGGTGGCGGGGCCGAGGCGGCGGGTGACAAGGCGGCGGGCGGAAAGGAGGCGGCGGGGGGAAGTAAGGAGAGTTGTGTGATTCCGGTGCGGAAGCTGCCGTACATGGGGTTGACCAAGCCGCTAGGGGCCCACCTTTCCGCGGCGACGAAGGAAAAGATTTGGAAGGGGGAGTACATTGATATTTTGAAGCTGCTACACAGAGAATTGACATCAAAGGAGGGGTCAAAGGAGGAGGAGCAGGAGTTGGCAAGGCGCCCAAAGGTCCCCCTGACGCTGGACAATTGGTCAGCAGCGTTCCTCATTTACGCGAGCGTGTATTGCGAGAAATTCCCGGACAGGTGCGTCGCACTGTTTAAATACATGGACGTGGTGCGGAGGGCGCAGGTGACTTACGGCGGGTACGCTTGGTCACACTACGATGAGGAGTTTCGGGCACGCATGGCGGGGGACCCGGAGGCGCAGTGGGGGGAGCTGGATTCAGATCTATACCAGCAGACGATGGGAGGGGCCAAGTTTGGCCGCACCATTTACACGGCCAGCGGTTTGCCGCTGGCGTCCCCCCCCTTTGCGGCGCGCCCCACCCGTGGGGGGGTGGGACAGGGTGCCTCTGGCAGCCAGGCCGCGGTCGGGGCCTGCTGGGATTTTAATAGGGGAGCCTGCGGGCGGGCGGCATGCCGTTTCCGGCACGAGTGCTCTTCATGCGGACGGAACCATCCGGTGCTGCGGTGTTGGGGCCCCGGGGGCCCACCGGGGCAGCTGCCCGCGCAGGGAGGTGGATTTGCCAGAGGGGGACCAGGCGGGGGAGGGGAGGGGGTAGAGGGGGGGGAGCCGGGGCTCTGGGAAAAGGCTTGTACGCCGGTTAGGATCGAGCGGATGGAGCCCTGGTTGGCGGCGTATCCGCGGGCGGAGGATGCTGCAGTGCTGCGCCGGGGTTTCCGGGAGGGTTTTCGGCTGGGGTACGAAGGCCCTCGGATTGCTCGCTGGGCGGACAATCTAAAATCGGTGAATGCGCACAAGGGCATGGTGAGAGAGAAACTGTTCAAGGAGGTCAGGGAGGGGCGGATGGCGGGCCCCTTCACGGCGCCGCCGCTGCCAGGCTTGATCATTTCCCCCCATCGGGGTGGTGCCTAAGAAGGAGGAAGGGCAGTTCCGACTGATACAGCACTTGTCCTGGCCGGAGGGGGAGTCGGTCAATGCGTACATTTCGGCGGAGTTGGCGTCTGTGACTTACTCGTCGGTGGACGTGGCGCGACGTCTGGTTGCGGCGGCGGGACGGGGCGCGCTCTTGGCGACTCCTTCCGGTGCACCCGGCGGATTACCAGTTGCTGGGGATCCAGTTTCAAGGTCTCATCTTTGTGGATAAGGCGCTGCCGATGGGGTGTTCCATTTCATGCGCACTGTTTGAGCGGTTCAGCTCATTCATTCAGTGGGTTTTTTCCAGGCGCACAGGCTCGGAGTCAGTGACGCACTGTCTGGATGATTTCTTCCTGGTGGGGCGACCCGGTGCGGCGGACTGTCAGCGGCTGCTGGATGGTTTGGCCGGGTTGATGGGGGAATTTGGGGTTCCCTTGGCGCCGGAGAAGACGTGCGGTCCCAGTACGGTGTTGTCCTTTCTCGGTATCGAGCTCGACTCGGTCGCCATGGAAGCACGCCTGCCGGAAGACAAAAGGGTGGCAATGTTGGCTTTGGTTGATGGTATGTTGGCAAGGAGGAAGGTGACGGTGCGGGACGTGCAGGTGTTGTTGGGACATTTGAATTTTACGTGCCGCGTGGTGCGGGCGGGCCGAACGTTTTGCCGGCGTCTGGGCTTGGCGTTGTCGGGTTTGCCGTTGCCACATCACCATGTGCGCCTCTCGGCGGGGATGAAGGAGGACCTGCGCATGTGGTGGGCTTTCTTGGAGCGTTTCAATGGTGTGCCGATGGCGCCGGCGGAGGACTGGGAGTGGGATGTCACCATGTACTCGGATGCGGCGGGCGTCGGAGGTTTCAGGCTGTACTGGGAGGGAAAATGGTGTGCGGAGCAGTGGCCCGACCATTGGCAGGCGGGTGGGAGGAGCATTGCGTTCCTGGAGTTGTTCCCTTTGGTGGTGGCGGTCACGGTGTGGGCAGGGGCGTTGGCGCACAAGAGGGTGCTTTTTCGAGTGGACAACATGGCCGTCGTGCAGGTAGTGAACAGGCAGTCGGCTCGGGATCCGCAGGTGCTGAAATTGATGCGGGTGTTTGTCTTGCGTTGCTTGGAGAATGACATACTGTTTCAGGCGCGCCACGTTCCCGGAGTGGACAATGACATTGCTGATGCCTTGTCTCGTTCACAGTGGGAGAGGTTCCATGGGCTAGCCACGGCGGCGGAGGAAGTCAGGACGCCGGTGCCGGAGGACCTGTGGTCGGTGGGCGAGGCCGGGTCGTTCAGTTGGTGAAGTCGTCGGTTGCAGTGTCTACGTGGAAGGCGTACGAGCTGGCATGGGAGGAATTCCTGCAGTCAGGTGCAGTGCGGCACGGGGACAGGTGGCAGCGCGAGGAACAGGTGGTAAGATTCATGCTGGCGCTCATGGATAGAGGCTTGTCGCAGGTGTCGATTGCGGGCAAGTTGTCGGCGGTGGCATTCATGGGGAAGATGTGGTGGGGTTACCCTCCGTCGGCAGGGGAGCTGGGAACCAGGCTGCTGGAGGGGTGGGCGAGGGAATGGGGGGCGAAGGTGCGGCTGCGCCGTCCCATCACGGTAGTCTTGTTGGCAGGAGTGATTGGCGCGCTCCCAGAGGTGTGCAGGGATGTGGGCGAGACGGTGCGTTTCTCTACCTTGATGTCATGGCTTTAATTTGGGGCTTTTCGAGTGTCGGAGTTGCTGGGCGCGAGGGGGAGGCGGGGGGTGTTGTGGGGGGATGTGGAGGTTCGGGCCCAGGAGGTGGCGGTGTGATTGAGACGCTCGAAGACGGACCAGCGGGGGGTTGGTACTTGGGTGGTGCTGGGGCCGGGCGACAGGGAGGGGGTGTGCCCGGCGGTGTGGGGCAGGAGGTTGATGGCTGAAGGTGGCGAGAAGGAGGGGGAGGTTTTTGGTCGGGGTGGGGGCGGCGGAGTGACGGCGTCGCAAGCGTTGTGGGTTCTGCGGCGTGCCCTGCGGTTCATGGGGGAGGATCCCCTGGCGTTCGGGACGCATTCTTTTCGGATCGGGGCGGCGACGGAGGCGGCACGGAGGGGTTGGGGTAAGGAAGAGATACAGAGCCTGGGTCGGTGGAAGTCGGACTGTTACAGGACGTATGTGCGGTTGAGGGAGGCGGATGGTTCGTTGTCGCAGCGATTCCCGATTTTCATATATGTGTCTTTACAGGTGCTGTGGCGGGGCCGGAAGTGGCTGTCCTGAATTTGTATATTGTGGGTCATTCGTTCGTCAAGAGGGCAGAACGAGCGGAGTGGGACAGGCATCAGGCGCTCAATTTGGGATTGGATGCGGGGTTGTACAGATGTCATTGGAGGGGGAAAGGGGGTAGGCGTTGGCATGAGTTATTGCCGTTGTTGAACACACTGGTGAGAGGGGGGGTGTGCCCGGATGTGGTGGTGATTCACCTGGGCGAGAACGATTTGGTGCAGTGCAAGGGGTTGGCGCTACTCAAACAAATGAAGCAGGACCTGCGGGAAATCAAGAGGCAATGGGCGGGCTGCCATGTCATATGGTCTGAGTTTATTCCCAGGCGGGTGTGGAGGGGAGCTGAGCGCCCGGGGGCCATAGATAGGGCACGTAGGAAGATCAATCGCGAGATGCGTGCATTCTGCGCCAGGGAGGGGGTGGGGAGGATGGAGCACCCGGAGTTGCGCTATGGTGCAAACTATTTTTTCCGGGAGGATGGGGTTCACCTGTCCAGGTATGGCATGGAGCTGTATGTAGTGCAGCTGAAGGAGGCTTTAGATGGGGCCCTGGGGGTGGTCAGGTATCCCAGGAGACAGGAGTCCTAGGGGGGGGGTCGAAAGTCGTAAACGACTTTCGAGTGGCGCTGTCCTAAGGAGATAGGGTGGTGTTGCTGGAGGCCTGGGACTGTATGGTAGCGGGGGTTGGGGTCATGGAGGTCATTAGGGGCATTTAGTAGAGGGGCAGGTTGATGAGCGTATGTTGTTGTATTACTGTTGCAATGTTCGGGTTTACATTTAGGGGTGGGGGTGGGGGGCTGTCAGGCAGTTTGTTATTTAGTGAGCAGTAGTTTTGTTCGGCACAGGCCAAGGGGGATGTTTTATATGTGCACCTGATTCCAATAAAGCGGCCTTTTTCACACACTTCTGGTTGTCAGTGTCTCTGCTTCCCCCCCCTCACCTACTGGTGTGCCCCAATGGGGATTTGGGGGGGTGGCCGACCAACGGGAGGCTCGCCCCCCCGGGGAAGTTTGGGGCACCGGGGGAGGGGGGGGGAAGCTTGACACAAGGGGCTCGCCGTAGCAGCTTTTTTGGGCTGTTTGGGCGGTTTTGGGCTTCTTTTGGGCTGGGGGATTACAAAACCGGCCATTTTGTGTCACCGCACACTGTTTGTGGTGCGGTGACACAGCAGCCAGGTCCTAGGCATTTTTGTGGCCCGCCCTCCCTCCCTTTAGTAGGGTTTTTTATTGCATGGTCCCGGGGTTTTTTCCTTGTTGGGGGGGGGGGTCGGGGACATGGTCCCGAGGGGTTTTGTTGGTTGATGGTGCACTGGTTAGGGTTGCGGTTGTGTTTTTTGTCGCTGGAACAGGTGCGTGGTTGGGGCGCTGTCCTAAGGAGATAGGGTGGTGTTGCTGGAGGCCTGGGACTGTATGGTAGCGGGGGTTGGGGTCATGGAGGTCATTAGGGGCATTTAGTAGAGGGGCAGGTTGATGAGGTATGTTGTTGTATTACTGTTGCAATGTTCGGGTTTACATTTAGGGGTGGGGGTGGGGGGCTGTCAGGCAGTTTGTTATTTAGTGAGCAGTAGTTTTGTTCGGCACAGGCCAAGGGGGATGTTTTATATGTGCACCTGATTCCAATAAAGCGGCCTTTTTCACACACTTCTGGTTGTCAGTGTCTCTGCTTCCCCCCCCTCACCTACTGGTGTGCCCCAATGGCAGCCGTTAGAGGATGAGGAGAAAACTGTACCTGTACAGAAGGGGACAACCGGCTCACTCCATATGCTTGTAAACCTCGCAAAATGGGCTGCGAGTCTTCATGTCTTGTTTGCTGCCGTTTTGGAGGCCCGATATCAGGAAATGCCTCCTGGAGATCTCCGGTTCCTGGACACTGCCGCGGAGCTCTACATGAATGCGGCCATTCTCCCTAGTGCCGAAGCCACACCCCCCAACGATGATCCTTTCTGATCAGTTGAGTTAGTCATGGCCTGGCTGCAGCAGTGATGTGGCAGCCCCGGATGGATCCGCGTGCCCGGCTGTCCACGGTGCTGACGTGGGTCTCACAGATTCTACCTGCCCAGCCATCAGAGCTCTACAGGCGCTCATCGCCCGCCTGCGCCGCCAACATTGCCTGTTCAGCTCGAAATGGCACTCGGATGGTCCATTGGGACAGTGATTCCCCCACCATGGCGATGGCTGCCTGTCTGTAGACAGCCCAGGAAACCTAACAGAAGCCAGAAGAACGTGCATGTTTCCTTGACATGTGGTGCATGATCACACCTGACACGGGTGTTCTGTGACGCACCATGGTGGTAGGTACGGCCTGATCAGTAAGGGCAAAGTGTGGCATCAGCACAGGTGAGACCTTGCACCTAGTGTGTCCTGTTGGATACGTGATGATAGTAGGATGCCAGGTGGTGGGGGTGGGAGGGGGTGCTTGGCTGATTCTAGTGTGGGAGTAAGACTTATATGCACATAACTCTCTTTCCAAGTCTGTGCCTAGTCTCTGCCACTTTGCTCTCGGTGAGCCAGCCCTGATTATATCACATGCCTTCAACTCTTGTAGTCATTGTACGCCAAGTGAGTCTGTGTGTTTTACTACTATGATGCAACCCAAGCCTCAACTCAAGACTCAGTGGCAGCTAATGTTTCTGATGCAGATGTTGAGGCCCAGAACAAAATTAAACTGCTCCCAAGGCGACTAATGATATTACAGAATTGACAGCTTTAACTGGAATGAAAAACGCGAGGGGTGGAGGGGTCTAAAAGGGTATGACCTATGTAATTAAGGGCATGACTTAAACACATAAACCAACTTTCTGTGATCCCATGGTGTGCCACTCAACCAGTATTTTGCTTTCTGTCTGAGCTTTCTGTTATTGCATCCAGCTACACAACAACTGACATATTCCTAAAACCACCCAGGACTATTGGCATTGTCAATGGTTGTTAGTAGGCACTACACAAAAGTAACATGCACATAAAAATAAAATACAGAAACACAGACTCCTGGAAATAACTAATTCTCTTAGGGAATGTAATATTAGGGTAAGGACATGAGTATAGGACCCGAAAGGGACCCGTATCAAAGTCCCACTCTAATTACTACCGGGATTTAGACCCCGAGGGACCTGGGTCACATAAAGCTCTGGCAGAAATAATGCTGGGCCCCCTGACACATTAACTCACTTTAACAACAAGCACTGACAAAACCAATATGTTAGGAATTGACAATGTGTCCATGACTTATTTTTGCTCCTTTTCTCTTAATATAATAAAAGTATTTCTGTGTTTTCCATTTCCCTCACAAATTTGCTGTTTAATTATAAATTACTGCATGTCCTTGAAATGCAGTTCAGAGTTTTTGATATTCCATGTTGGTATTGTGTAATGTTTATCTTCCAATTGAGGTGATAGCCAGCACTTGTACTGATAGCCATTTCCAGGTCTTTTAATCATTACATACAGTCCTCATTCCTGATATTCTTCTATTTCAACTGCTGTGGTGATTCTGTCTGTTTTACCACCTATTTAAGGATGTATGACACTACAACGCATGCTTTTACCACGCATGCTGTTACACCGCAGTTTTTACAACGCATGCTGTTACAACGCATAGCGCTTTGGGGTGCTGGATAGTGAATAGTTTAATTTACTATTCCAACTCCAGTCCCCGTGGATAGTAGGGAAGGTGTTGGATAGTAAATTAAATCTATTCCCTAGCCTAAGCGCCCCCCAGTGCAATGCGTTGTAATGTTTTTTGTTGTAAAACATGCGTTGTAATAGCACTGCGTTGTAAAAGTTTCGTTGTAAAGGATGTTTCCCCCTATTTAATGTTATTCACCCCTGATTGAAAGCTTTGTTTTTGTTGCTTGTTTACAGTTAAGATTCTTGCAACAGCTGCAGTTTCTTTTGGGCCTCTTTTCTTCTATGTTTTTTAATTAGTATTGTCTACAGCAGTGAAGGTGTCCTGTGGCATTGAAGCACATTTCTTGAATAAATGCACACATGAAAATTTGTAATCAAACATGAAAAAATAAAGGAAACTGCATAGGAAACTTAGATAAAACGGTGTTAAATGAATCAAAACATATGCTACAATGGGTTAGCTTTGTAAAAGTGACAATTGTTCTTCACCTGTGCATCAAAAGATAATAAGTGTTGTATACAGCTTTATGTTATTAGCAATATTAAAAAAAAATAGATGATAAAAAGAGAAACATCTCATAAGGCAGAAATAGAGAAAGTGCAGGAATGAGAAGTGTATGCAATAATTATAGGGAAAGCATACTTATACAGACATTACCTATAAGTGGCTTAGTAAAAACAATTGATGCTTCACATTTCATAGTAGTAACAAAGAGTATCAAAAACCGTGACATATAATACATGGCTGTCGCCTCATCACGCTACTGCATGAAGTCAAAATGAATAGCAAAGGAATGAGGAAAGAATAAATGATAGAATATTAATAGATAGGAAGCAGCAGGACACGTTTGAGGTGTACGGCCTTCATTGTTCTAAAGTCTGTGGAGTCAGCAGATATATATTGGGTTATATGGTGGAAAGAGTACTAGAAGCAAAAATAAACATTCTATATGTGTTCAAAATAAGAATACACAGATGCAGCAGAGGTTGCACAGAAAGATTAAAACGTAACGCTTTGTAACTGGGCAACAGCATGTGCACTGTAAAATGAGAAAAAGTTAGGTGATTTACTAATATTCATGCAGTGCTGCATTGCGTCGTTAGTGCTGCGTAGGAAATCTGTGCGCTGCTTGTTCTTTTTACCTTAGGGTCATGCCGCATTTACTATATGATGTACCATCATACAAGGACGATGCAGCAACAGCGCAGCACGACCCAAAGTTGTAGCTGTTGCATATTACAATCCCATGCGACGTTGTGTATCGTAAAGCCGACTTGAATAGCATAATTCGAACTGCATGACGCAAATCTGCTTTGCATCACGGAAGACCCCAAAGAGTCGGTCTGCTCACTTTAAAACAATGCATTACGACACTTTTTTTTTGTTTCCCAACAAATTGGAGAATATGGGAGAGAATTCCAGGCAGGAGAATCCAAAAAGCACTGAAGGTGCTGGCATTGAAGGGCCTTGAGAAAGGAAAATCAAATTCTCTGAAGGAGGAGGGTGTGGCCGACAAAATGGCCAAAAAACGGCTTTAATGGCTGGCTCCTGTGCCCCTGTTCACCATTGTACATAATCCTTCAACCTGAATTGTTCTGGGGTGCCCTGTTCACATACAATTACATAGTCAGGCACTGACGGGCTGAGATAAGGGCTCCTGCGGCCCCGTGGTGATGGTGGAGGCACTTTTATGGTGCGGCCGGGCCCGTCGGTTTAGCAATATGGTGGCCCTGCTGGAGTGACGGGCCTAAGGGACAAGTCCACTGTCCCTGAGTCCCTCCAAGCAGCACCTGCAGGGGCAACTCCTCCACTAGGGCTGACGAGTGTCTCCTCACTGCTTTCTCACAGTGCAAGAAGCAGAAACACAAAAGGGTAATAAGTTTCAGTTATTACCATTTTACGTTTGGTTGCAGCGGGGCTGCTCTGCAAGAAGGAAGGGCATGAGAGGAGTTGTGCCCATTCCTGAGGGCACAATGACTGTTTGGACAGCCCTCTGAGGCTTCCCATCCAGCCCTTCTCGATGCAGGCTGCGATGCAGCCTACATACGGTGCTCTCCTTCTTTCTTGATTCACGCCCGAGACCCATGCAAGTCCCCACAAAGTTCTTGGTTGACTTGGCCTCCTTTGCTTTGAAGAAGAATTATTTCTGTTTTAACAGGGAATTCTATTTCCAGGTAAAGGGAGTGGCGATGGGGTGCCCTTTTGCCCCAGAATTGGCAGTGCTTTTTATGTCGATGTATGAGGATAGATTTATACATCACAATAATCCTTTTGCAGAATACATCAGCAAATGGTATCGTTTCATCGACGATGTTTTCATGGTGTGGACTGGAGGAATTAACAACTTAACCTCATTCCACCAATGGCTCAATACTAGAACATCAGACATCCAATTCAGTCTTTCCTACTCTGAAACCAAAATTGCTTTCTTGGATGTCGAAGTGTTTCCCAAAAACGGTAAGTTGGCTACAACTCTGTTTATAAAACCTGCAGACCGCAATAAGGCGTTACTTTTCCAGAGTAACCATCCAAGATCATTAAGAGTAAATCTGCCCTATGGGCAGTTTCTGCGCGTTCGCAGAAACTGCACAGATGTTGACGACTTTTTCCATCATGCGGAAAACTTGTTTCCAAACTCTGTGACAGAGGGTACCCGAAAAAATTGGTGAAGGACTGTATGAAAAGAGCTAGGTGGACCCCCCGCGAAACATTACTGGAGCGCAAGAAGAAACCAGAGCAGAAGCGCCAGGTTTGTGTCACTACCTTTTGCCCAAATGCCAACCAATTGAAACGCATTATTGGTCAAAATTGGCATTTGGTTAAGAATTTAGATGAAAGTTTGAGAGACCCACCCCTTTTTGCGTTTAAGAAAGAGAACAGCGTCGCTAACCACCTGGTGAGAGCCTCCATGCCAACCAAAATTCAACCATCTCTCCGTCAAATGATGGGATTACTAGGTCATCACAAATGCGGCACATGCCTATGCTGTGAAACCACCATACAGGGTTCTGTTTTCCAGCATAAGGGAATATCCTGGAAACATGAGGTATTCAGCAACTGTAAATCGAAATTCGTTGTGTATGGCATAAAATGCCCTTGCGATTGCCTTTACATTCGCAAAACAGAGCAAGAAGTGCGCCAACGCATTTCACAACACAAGTCGAGACTGAAGAGACAGGTGGACAACGCTCCGCTGGTCAACCACTGGATTAGAATGCAACATGGACTCAATGAGTTCAAATGGACAGTCATTTCCAGGATAGAAAAAGATCCTCGAGGAGGCGATTTGAGCCTCCAGCTATCCAAAAGGGAAGCGATGCTAATCGTGAAATTCGACACGGCTGTGTCAGGTCTTAATGAGCTATCTGAAATATTCAAATCATGAACCCCGTTTAGATAAAATATATCTGCCACGTTATACCACTCTGGAGTTTCTTCCCTTTTTTCCCCACAGTACTAGAGTTTCCAGCTAATTCTTCCTAGTTAGCCTGTAATTTCTTTCCATGATGACACCTTGATTCACCCTGTAGTCTTTATAAATTTCGCCAGTAACTCTTTTTGTTATGACTTTCCTGCCTTTTTGGTTCTTCTCATGCATTTAAATGTATTGTTTTTGTACCTCGGCCCGTGTCTCTCTACTGCGCATGCACCAGCCCAGGCGTGCAGAACCGCCCCCTTGCTGAGAGGTAGTGTCCTCGTAGTGTTTAAAAGGCAGTGTCATATTCAGCAGGTCAATGCGCCTGCGCGAGTGATTAGTACTCGCTTCGACGCCGCCCGGACCCACCACGATGGAATGAATCCAGGACTTCGCTTCCTTCGGTAAGAGCTGGCAACAGCCCCCGGTTCTCCCCCGACTTATGCGTAGATCCCAACAGCCCCCGGTTCTCCCCCGACTTATGCGTAGACCCAAACAGACCTTCACCAGCCCGGTCTTTAATCGTTTTTCATTTGTCGTTCTTTCTTTCCAGCACATGCGACTAGACTGCCTGTGCCTATGATTACACGCGCCTTTTGCAGCCAAGTGAAATTCGCCGAAAACCAGCTAATTTCTCTACAGGTGACACACACCTAGGTTTCCTTCTTGCCTTTCTTGATTTAGAATCAACCCCCCCTTTTTGGAATTAATGGAATTTCTTTTGTTTTGCAGGCCCCCGAGTAGATGTTAGAAAGCATTTCACGTCGCCTGTTTACATCTTTAAAGTCGACGCCTTACCCCACGGTCCACCTAACTGTGGCAGTTTCATTCCAATTTGAAGGTAGCCCTCCCTATCTTCAGTGTTGTTGATTCACCCTCGAACTATATGTTAAACGCATAGTGCACAGGGTCCTTATGCACTTCCTTATTCATTTTTTAGATTGTTCATCTTGCCATCTTTTCCTTTTGCCGCCTGTGCTCACAGATTTATACAGAGCGGTAAGTTATTATTTATATTTTTTGTCAGTTAGAGCAGTCACTCAATTTAGTCCCAATGGACTTACTAGAGTGCTCTGTTTATTTACAGGCTTCAGTATTTTAGAGAAGCTCCCCTGGTCTTTTGGACCCACATAGGTTTCCGGTTAGCATTACCTGTGGTAAGTAATTCCAGACTGCTTTACTCTCTGTGTGGCATTCCACACCCTCAGGATGGGGCAAGTTTTCTCGTTTTTCCTTGTTATCTCTTAGACGTATTCACAGTCCATGCATGACTCGCTCGCTTACCTTAGTTCCCATTGTCTAGGGTTGCCCTCCACCTTGTGATTCACTAAACCTTGAGATTCCTGATGTGCATTATTACTCTTTATTAACCTTGGACATCAATGCCTTCCATCCTTTTAATAAAATAGGTATATGCAACGTCGTTACTTGTCTCACCACATATGTCAGTATTTATGTTTATAAATCATTTTTTGTGTATGTTTTTTCTTTCCTCTTTTTAGCCGCCTGAGGCCCTGATGAGAATCTCTGCTGAATTAAAGGAGATTTGAAACGCGTAGGCCCAACATCTCTTTGGTCTGCTTATTTGTATAGGAGTTCATTTGACTTGTAAACCCCTTACAACTTTTGTACATTAACCACGTGTATCAACCCAGAGCGTTTGTTTGATAGAAAAACTTTTATGGTTTTGTACTTTTTTTCAAAAAATTGTTTCTAATTTTCCATCGAATTGAAGCAGACCAAGTTCTTTTACGTAGTGTGCTTGAGTTAAGTTTGAATGTGTTGTGAAAGTGATATGACTGAAGTTTTGAATGCTTGATGTGTTCAGTCGAATACAATCCAATGTGTCTGTCCATTTCCTGATTTTCTTTTATGGTTCTTCTCTAATGTAAAGAAAAATTTATATCAAAATTGTTGATTTTCTACAAAATAAAATTGCGACTAAACAGCAGTACCCTCTCTGGAATTAATTTTCTGCCTGTGGTTGATTAGCTCTATTATTAAATAAATATTATCAGCACTGGCATTTTCCTTTGTTACTTGGTACATGGAAAACATGGCCTCCCCCAAAGGACATGGCTGGGCGACATCCCCACCAATCACAACCCTGCTTGCAGCATTGTTTTTGGCTTAGGAGAGGGTCTGGAAGGAGCCTGGCTGCCTGCGTCCTGTTCCTGCCAGAGGCAGGAGACCAGGAGCCGAGAAGATGCAGGAACCGGCCAGCGGAGAGGTAAGTCTATTTTTTGTTGTTAAATTAACTCCCTCCCTCACTGAGTCACTCCCCCCTCCAAGAGACATGCTGGCCACGACTGCCTACATCAGCGGCAGTTGTGAGGAGTGTGTACTGAGCTGCTGGTCATTGTTCTAATCTTTTCTTGTGCGAGCCACTCCCCGAGGACTGGCTTGCACTCCACCCAACACCCATCCAACACAGGCGTCACTGGACATCTCCTTTGGTGTTGACGCACCACTCTGTAATGTGGTGGGGCCCTAGGCCACCATGCACATAGAATCAGGATACAGACAGTACAGTGTGGTTGGTAGAACTGGCCTAGGGCATGTGCACACGACCCCATTTATGCCCTTGATGCCAGAATGGCAGTGAAAGAAGGGAAAATCATGCGGGTTGAGGTGGCCTGTCCCAACATCCCCCTGATGTGTGCCTGCAGCAATTAGTTTGTGCTACGACCTCTCCATTGCAGAGCTGCACAGACTACTACAGTGCCAATAAAGGTATGTGTGTACTATGGACATCTTCCAGCTCTTCGTGTTTGGCATCACAAAGGGGATGTGACCTGCACTACTTGCGCTGGTAAGTCTACTGGGTCTTTCTTTATACCTTGGGCTGCTTCTACGTAATCGAGGAAGTGAAGCCTACTCATCAGCATTGGAAGGGCCTTGATCCTCTTCTAGAATACGGCGCCACACCATTTCTTTACACCGGAGCTGACGTTGAATCAGTTGGGTGTCTCCTGCGGCATCTAACATGTGGTGCTTTCCAGTGGTTCTGTAGCATGGTGGAGGACCTTGCCAGAATGCTCCTGTTGCCCGGAGAGGTCTATGTTGACACTTACTTCTGTTCTAAATGGCTCATTGTGCTTATCTCCACCAGCTCCCCTGAACGTACTGTGCTTCTCCTACCAACACTGCCATGGGGCGCACTAAATCCACGAAACTGGTATCCCAACACTGTGGAGGTCTGACCTTCTCTCCTCTCTCAATGTTTTGAGACTGAACTATTTTGTCTGATGCCCGATGGAGCTACCTGGTTGAGCCATAGGGGAGATGGGCCGTGGATTCCCTCCTAGGTCATCACCTACCCAGTGGGTCTTTAGACAGACTTCTTTTCGTCTCTCCTTATTGTCTCTTCCCTTATCATCACTTTCTCATCTCCCCTCCCCCCACTACTTTTCTCTCTCCTCTCCCAATGTATTGCTGATTGTTTGATGTAATGTGTAATTTGTTGATCTTTTCTGTTATATTGTTGAACCACATTGTTCCACTTCCTTTCATCTCTCCAGTCCTCTCCTCCCGCATCCTCCCTCTATTTTATGTCTCTCCTTCTCTCTCCTCTCAAAATAGTTCAGTCAATGTATTGAGACGGAACTATTTTGTCTAGCGCCCGATGGAGCTACCTGGTTTAGCTATAGAGGAGATGGGCCGTGGATTCCCTCCTTGGTCGTCACCTACCCAGTCGATCTGTAGACAGACTTCTTTTCGTCTCTCCTTATTTTCTCTTCCCTTATCCTCCCTTTCTCACCTTCCCTGCCCCATCCACTACTTCTCTCTGTCCTTTCTCTCCCATCCTAATTGTATTGCTTATTTTTGATGTACTGTGCAATTTGTTGAATTTGTTCTGTTACATTGTTGATTCTCATGTAAAGCGCTCTGATACCTTCGGGTCTAGCCAGCGCTATATTAAACTCTTTAAATAAATAAATAAATAAATAATCTTGAAGACTGTGTCCCACCCACGCACCTGGCACCCTTGCTGGAAAAACTTGATGTGATACTCATGGAAACTCGGGACTCTAGATCTGCAATTGAATATCGCATAGATGCCTTGTCAGCCAATTTTGGGATCCTCTAAGACGAATACTGCAAACTCTCTGAAAAGGTGGTGACAGTTGAAACTGTGCTATGTTGACCCAGGTGCAGGCTTTGCATTTCACTACAATCTCTGTTTCAGAGACTGGGATACTCTCCTTCAGAAGACCAAGGAGACGGCTCATATAACAATCAACAATGCTACAGTGTTTTTTTCCCCATATTATATCATGGAAGTACAGTGGAGACATGCTTCCTTCCTGGCAGTTAAAAGACAGTTGCATACTGGCGGCTCACGTACGCCTTGATGTACCCAACATGTTTGAAGGTGCTGCATGACCAAAAGTCCATGTTCTTCGATTTCCCAAATGCTGCATTGGACCGGCTAGAGCAGAACTATCCCAACATGAAATGACTTCCTCAAATGGAACGCACTCCAGGGAAACAAGGTGCACCTTCTCACCGTGTTTGATTGGGCTCAACTCTTAGGGCAGCTTCTGCAGAAGAACCATCCCCATTGCAATCTCTGGAGGGCAGGAGAGCTTCCTGTCAACGATGTCCTCGTTGGGTTCACGTGGTCAACGTCCATCTACCAGCTCCTCGGACAACGTCAAGTCAGACTCAAACTTGAATGCAAACATGACGCTCTTCCCCATTGTGACATCACAGGCTGCTGATTTATTGAACTGAATTATGTTGCATATTGAGCCTAACCTATTTTCCCCACTGCCACGTCTGGCAGATGGTTCAGATAAGTATTGCTATTGTGCTCCTCCCCTCCTTTTCTCCCTCCCCACTAGCTGTTTCTGTTCCTCCCCACCCACCCCACCCCTTCTTTCTCTCATTCCTCCCACAGGGGGCAACTGGGGAGGATGGCAACATGTGCATATAATAGATAAGTATCTTGATGGTTTTTATTTTCTATTTATGTCTTATAACAGTTATGCATTGTGGGTGGTACTTCAACCGTGCCCTTACATGCATATCCTATATTTCTCATGTCCATGTAGTTGGGTTTGGGGGCTCCTCCATCTAGGGATATTTCTTTGAAGGGTTCTGATGTCTCTCTAATACAGTGACTCTCAGGGTGGCCCTGAGCGGGAGTGATCCTTGAAACAAAACCAACTCTTTGGGGGCACTGGCCTACCATCTGCCAGCAATTGCCAAATGTCCTATTTGCACATTAACATAGGTTTATTTGGTGAAATGTGAGGTTCCGTTGGACCTGGTATTTGTGACATGTCACTTTTGTAATTCAGTTTGTTGTACTGCCTATTATGTATATTGATCTGGTCGGAAGGTCCCTGACATAGTGACTGATATCCTTATACTCTCATATTGACTGCCGCACAACACTATAAATAGTCACTTGGAATGTGAGGAGGTTGGGATCGATCCACAAAAGGCATAGAGTCCTAGCGCAACAGATTTGCTGGAAGGCAAACATTGTTTATTTACAAGAGACTCTCCTTCCTGAATAAATGGAGGGGTCAATTATTCACCACCACCACCTATTCTGGGTTAGCTCTTGGAGCAGCTGTCTGGTTGAGGGCGGGGGACTCCTTTGAAGCACAGGACATTAAAACTGGGAATGGGTGCTACCTCTTTATCTGTGGGTCATTGGATGGGGAAGTGTTGGTTCCAGGCAGCATATACATGATGAAGGCCGACCAAGACTTCTTCCTCCAGCTGTTGTCCCCAATTTTGGCGGAGTGGTCTCATCTCCCTTGGCTGATAGGAGAGGATTTCAATTGAGTATTAGAAATTGTGCTGGACCGCTCTCACTTCCGCCTGACACACACAGGAGCCACCAAACAAGCTGTGGCCTCTGGGAATTGGGTGTCCAATTGGTCCTTGATGGATATTTGGAGGGAACATAACAGAGGCATGTGGAATACTCCTCTCTCCCTCTCCCCCTTCCCCCTCCCCACCACAAGGCATCAATACTAGGTTAGAACATATCTTATGCACATCACACATGGTTGGGAACTTTACAGGGACAACCTATCTAGGAAAGACTTTCTTGGGCCATAATCCACTAGAGATTGTCCTGCAACTGTCTCCCGCCTTGGATCTTAAAGTCACCGCACCTTCTGGGATACCCTGCACCACTTAGGTAGACATCAATGTTGCTTTCTGCTCTTACTACACTGAGCTCTATAGGACCCATCCCACCCCAGCAGTCTCAGACGCTTTCCTCAATAACCTGAGACTCCACCGATCACACCAGATGCGCATGAGAGATTGGAGGCTCCCCCAACTTCAGGGGAATTACGTAGCACAATAAAGGAGATGGCATGTAATAAAATGTCAGGAATATGTTATGTTATGTTATGTTATGTTACACACATTTGTATTGCGCACAGCTGCCCCAGCTAAGGGGCGTCCTGGCGCATGGCAGGCAAATGTGCAACAGATACCAAGAACACAACAATAAAAGCAAAGGGGCAGTTTAAAAAAGAAAAGTTTTCAGAGCCTTACGAAACGCTAACAGATTGTCTATTAGCCGCATCTCAAGAGGGAGGGAGTTCCAGAGCTCAGCTGCCTTGACCCGGAAGGACCGGCCACCAACCCGACACAGCCTGTATCGGGGGATCACGGCAAGAGCTTGGCTCCCCGATCTCAAAGAGCGGGTAGGGACGTGCCAGGACAAAAGATCTTCAAGAATGAGAGGACCTCCTCCCCTCAGGATCTTAAACGCCAGGCAAAGCACTTTAAACTGAATGCGTGACTTGATGGGTAGCCAGTGCAGCGATCTCAGAGTGCCAGAGACAGAGCTCGCTCGAGGTAGGCCGACAATGGCTCTTGCCGCGGCGTTCTGCACACGTTGGAGGCGGACAGTCTCTGCCACATTGGTCCCTACCAGGAGAGAGCTTGCATAGTCTAGGCGAGATAACACAGTGGCCTGGACTATCAGCTGCCTGGTACCACGGTCAAAGAACTTCAGAATGGGACGCAGCGACCGCAAGATGCCAAAGCAGCAGGCCGCGATTTTCTTCGAATGGCCCACATAGCTGAGAGCAGGGTCCATCCATACTCCCAGATTCTTTAGTTCCATGACCGGGCAGGGGACCGGCCCCAGTTCAACGGGCCACCACTTGTCCCCCCAAAGTTCCGCCCTCCTACCAACGATCATGATCTCTGTTTTCTTTGCGTTGAGTTGGAGACAGTTGTTCTTCATCCAACTTGCCACCGCCCTAAGCCCACTCTGAAACCTAGGGGCGTCCCGGTCCGCATCCCCGCTGATCGTAACCGCTAGCTGAGTGTCGTCAGCATATGAGACCATAGTCATGTCCCATTGCTTGACGACCTCAGCCAGCGGTCTCACGTACAGATTAAACAGCGTGGGGCTCAGCGAGGAGCCTTGCGGGACTCCCTGTCTCAGAGGATGGAATTGGGACGGGAACGGTGGCAAAGCAACGCTAAAGAAACGATCGTCCAGGAAGGAGCGAAACCACTGGAGGGCAGTGCCACCCAGCCCAATCTCCTCCAGGCGGTGTAACAGGATAGGATGGGACACAGTGTCAAACGCGGCGCTCAGGTCTAATAGCACGAGCGCCGCTGTCTGCCCTGCATCCACCACTGTACGAAGATGTTCCGCCATGGAGAGAAGGGCGGTCTCCGTACTGTGGCCAGGACGGAAACCGTTCTGGGTGGGATCCAAGATGTTAGCCTGGATAAGGTGGGCCGAAAGAACTTTGTTGACATGGGCCTCTAGGACTTTGGTAGGCCAAGGGAGCAAAGAGATAGGCCGATAATTCTCGGGCTTGTCCGGGTCCAATGAGGGTTTCTTTAAGATAGGAGAAACCACCGCCCGCTTCCAGCTACGGGGAACCGTGCCCGACTCCAACGAGATGTTAATCAAGGAGTGCACCACGGTCCGACCCACGAACGACTGATCTCTAAAGAGAGTCGAACTGAGCGGGTCAGCGGGGGACCCAGATTTAACCTGCTTCGCCAAGATGTCAAACCCTTCAGATGTCAACGGGGGCAGCGTATGCAAAGCGACGTCTCCATAGATGTTTTGGACCTTATCCTGAAAGAACACGGCAAGGGCCTCACAGTGAGCGGTGGAGCCAGTCGTCGGAGCACCGGGGCGTTTAGCTAAAAGATCCTTCATCAGTTTAAAAATAGTTTTAGAGGGATTGGAGCTGTTGCCAACCTCGGCAGTATAGTAAGTTGCCCGAGCTCGGCAGATAGCCCGATGGTAAGATTTGACGGAGGCGAGGTAGATAGCTTTTTTTCCCATATCGTACGCCTTCCGCCAAGCCCTCTCTGCTCGCCTACAATTACCCTTAAGTACCCGAAGGGCGCCGTCGTACCATGGGCTGGAATCCCTAGAGCTGATCTTACAGGCGGTAAGAGGAATAAGCGCATCAAGCGCTATAATAGAATAGATTGCCTCCCCTGTCGAACTTTACTCTACTCTTGCCTCCCAGCTGATCCAGAAGCTTGAAAATGTATAAAACGCATTCCTTGAAATGGGAACATTACCTCTGACCTCTAAACAAGCCATGGCTAACTCACTGCTTAAACCTGGCCCGTCCTCTATGAATATGTCATTGTAAAGGCCATTCTCTCTCCTGAATACTGAATATAAAATTATTAGCAAAGTATTGGCCCACAGGCTACTCACCCTACTTTTGAATTTGATACATATGAATCATTGACGTTTTGTCCCACGTCGTAGCACATCACCTAACATTCAACGCGTCAGTCAGGTAATGGAAACAGTGGATGATATCTTCCCAGATGCTAGCTGCCTGTCCCGGGACCTCCAGCAGGCCTTTTATTCTTTAGATTGGGATTATATGTTTACGGTTCTGTAGATCTTCAATAAACCCCCTGCCTTTATTAATTGGGTTAAACTACTATGTGCTGTTCCTAAAGCTAAGGCCAAAATGGGTGCACACATTTCCACAGAGTATACAATATGTAGAGGAACCAGGCAGGGGTGCCCATTGTCCCCACTGTTGTTTGTGCTAGCAATGGAGCAAAAACTTCATCAGGATGCGGCGGATTGGTACATCGGGCATAGCAGGAGATACATTATACAGACTCAATGTTGAGTGCGGATCGATTGCATAACCTACTGCTTCCAGGGTGGTACTTCCTCCTGATTTTCCCCAACTCCTACGCAATGCCCTACTGTATTGCAGAACAGCACTTCGCATCACACACAACGTCACATCTTATGCACGAAAAGTGCCTTTGTGTGATATGCCTACCCCATCAGTGAGATTGGCACTGTGGGAGGCGGTGGTGGTTATCACAGCCAGTAATCTTCTTAAAAATGCATGCTATTATCCAATCAGTAATTTACAGAACTTCATGGGCTGCCGGGGACTCTTTTCATTCACACTCTAACATTACACGTTATATTCATACACACTGGTTACCGACAGGCTCAGAACCACCGACACGATTGTGTTCAAGCACTCCTCAAAATGGGCACTGGCAGGCATATAGTCAAATGGCTCTATATGGACCTATTCTCCCACTTACAGGTCCCACTGACACAGCTGATGGCCATATGAGATACAGAGCTCAGTGGTATACTCCCAACAAGAAATGAAAAATCTTGTTGGAATACCCAAGCTTAATACCCCAAAATACGAGGTTCAAATTCATTCAGTTCTTCTTGCTGCACCTTTGAAATTGCACAGGATATTCCCTGCCCTCCTCTCCTCATGCCTGCGCTGCGAGCTCCTCGCTGCAACGAGAGGAATACCTGGGGCTCTGTAAGTGACCCATTGCCATGGAGTGGCATCGATGAGTAGACTAATCTTGTGCTGTATGTTGGTGGCTGCTTTGGTCTGTTCTCATACTCCTGGGGTTTCCCCCCCTTCCTTACATAGGCTATGTATTACAAGCCTCATGCCAAGATCCAAATAATGGGATATACTTCTAGGAGGCTGAAAATAGAAAGGGGTACCCGTCAAGGCTGCCCTTGCTCCCCAATCCTGTTTGCATTTTATTTGGACCCATTTATCTCCCTAATATTGAATATTCCTATAATAAAACCTGTAGTCTCTCATAGATACGAGACAAAAATCTTGACATACACCGATGATATTGCTTTATTAACTTCAGCTCCACAAGAGGCAATAATAGAAGTAGAAAAGCTGGCAGAAAAATTTGGGAGGAGATCGGGATACCTTCTAAACAGTTCAAAGACACAAATTATCTGGCCTTCTCAGTGTATATTACAAGACTCCAGAGTGGTGGAGGCAGCAACAGATTTAGGAGTCATACTAACATCTAAAATTACTGATCTATGGGCATTAAATATAGATCTAGTGATGGCCTCAATTAATAGGGAGTTGAAACGGCTAGACCATTTACACCTCACAATAATTGGAAGGATAAATGTAATTAAAATGAAAATCTTTGCAAAAATTTTATATTTAACCCGGGCTATCCCACTAGAGCTAGCAGTAAAAAAAAATACCGAAAATAGAGGGGATGTTCTCTAACTTTATCTGATCTTCTACGTCCAAATATAAATGATGATATGGGTAGAAAGTGGGAGCAAAGGGGGTTGCAACTTTGGCAGATATCTATGCAAATCAAGAAATGGTGGAGTTTATTGAAATTGCACAAAAGTTTGGTCTGCAGCGGGACTCTTGCTTCAAATATTTTCAAATTCGCAACTGCATAAAAGGAATCGCTAAAGAGAGTATTAACTTGGGGGCGATACCAATTTTGCAGCTTATGAGCAACTCTAGGAATAGAATTAAAGATTTTTATCAAGAGTTGTTAAAATGTGTGCCCGATGATCTGGAAAAATCAGAACTAAATTGGACAAGTAAATTAAATGATGGGGAGGTTGATATAGATAAGGTGTTGAAGCTTGGAAAAAACGTTTTTTATCATACAACCTAAAGGCTCAATAATACAAAACGGTGTATAGTTTGTTCTACACACCATCAAAACTCTTTAAATGGGGAAAAAGAGAATCAGATGATTGTCCTAGATGTCGAATGGGACCCACTGACATGATACATATGTTTTATTCATGTGCAAAATTAGATAAGTTCAAAGAGAGGATGGAATCCTTTATGCTACAGACATTGGGAAGAAATATAAAGATCTCCTCCACATTGATGCTAGTGGGCTACGATTGAAGGCAGCAAGGGGATGTGTTACAGAGGGATTTTACGTTTTTAATTATAGCAATAGCACGTCTCCTGATAGCCACAGTATGGAAGGATCAGGAACCACCTACATTACATCAGTGGCTGAATAGGCTAATATGCATTGGGTGGCAGGAGATTACTCTATATAAGTGCAAAGGGGTAAAAACTATGAAAAAAGGTATTAAAATCTGGAAGCCACTTATTGTCTGGATGGAGGAGCAAAATAGAGAAGGGGTTGGTTAAACAAAATGAAAAAGGAATAGATCATATTGTGATCATAACTAATGATACTGAATATGTAAGGGTGGAAATTTTGTTTAAAGGTCTGGGGAAATGGAAGAACAAATCTAATTTTGTGCAGATTCAATAGTAAGTAATATGATTGACTAGGATGAGCGGGATACGCTTATTGTTTCTTTTTTCTGTTTCCCTTTTGCTTTTAGTGTTGTATCTTTCTCTTTTTGTACCAACACCCTACTGTATTGTGTCTGATTTCAAAATAAAAAACAAATAATTAAAAAAAGATACGTTTTTTCTTTGTTTTTGTTTGGGAGCAAAAGGGGAGGGTTTGTTATATAGACATGTGTTACCTCATGTTGCATTGCTACCTGCATCATCATACTGTACATCTGCGGATAATAGATACCAGCCTGGTGGTGTAACAGATAAGTTACGTATATGTCAACTGTACTTATGACATGGCTACCTCCTGCTGTTACATGGCTGTAACTCTATGGCAGCCTTTTACGTGTCTTGTTCATGTATTTTAGATAACCCAATAAAATCAGTTTAAAAAAAAAACTTTGCTTTCTGATAGACACTTACAGTTACAATATTTTTGTCCTAAAGATTCTTATCACAATATTTTGTCACCAATAATTATTTTTTGTTTAAACACCAGGCCAAGAGGAGTTGAATCTCATTTAGCAGCAGGTGCCATGACTTATTTCCAGATGGTTGCAGAGTCGAGGGTGTAGACACACATGAGCTTCTGACATTGCTATCTCCTCATGAATAGTGTTAAAAAGAATAATTGTATATACACCTAAAAGTATTTTTTTTGTATAATCTACAGATATATTTTCCCACCACATAATGATTGTGTTTTTAATTTTACATTATTATTTGCATTGTTATGTATCAGTATGTATATGATTTTGTTTTTTTATATTAATGTTAAATAATTACTATGAGTGCTATTTTTGTGGATACCTATTGTGTTGAATGTTGTGTGGTTTAATGCTGCGTGTTTTACGGTCAACTTAAATCTAAGCAACAAAACAAGCCAACTTTATCTGCTGGGTTTCGATAAAGGGATAACATTTCTATTTTTTAACAAATGTTTTTATTCCATGCACTGCTACTTTTACGTGTGCCCCTTGAATATTGAATCAACCATATCACTGGGACAGAATATCGATGACAGAATATCGAAAATAAAATATTGACAGGTAAATGAGTCTAGAGTTTCTATATCTAACTCCACATATATATACCTAGACAGTACATATATATTAACGGTAAATGTATGTCAATTTAGGAATAGCAATATATACTTCCCTAAATGCACTTACTTTTCAATATTTTCTCGCGTAATATTCTGTCCTAAATATTAGTAGGCGACAATAATGTTTGTGCCAATGTTTAGTGATACTTTTAGTGATAATGATATACCTGTCATGAGTCTTATCTGTTATGATATGTTGTTATATTTGGGTGCCCTTGTGCCTTTTCTCTTTTGCCTTGCAGGTGGTAATGCATACAACTTATCATCATCTTGTAAGTTTTGTGCCTTCTGTACATCTTAATTTATCATGTTTTACTGTGTATTTGCATGTTGCTTACATTTGTATCCCAATACTTCTTTTTCATTTTTCATCTTTTTTGTTATTATTATTGTTCTGCAGAGGATAATTGTTAACATATTTGCTGTTTACAATTATAAATATATTATGGATTTATATTGTGTCTGTTGTTTGGATTTGTCAATCATTTTTACCTTTTTCTTAAAATACCTATTGTTTTTAATAGTACTTTTCAAGTTGATGTGAATGTACCTACAACATCTTTGAAACATAACAGTTTTACTTTTACCCAGAAATGTTTCTGACAAATTATTGTTTTTATTGCTTGTTAATGCTATAAACGCCTTGATCGTGCGTTAACATTAAAGGAGCACGTCAATCACACAGCTAGCACTTGCTTTTATGTGTTGGGTTTGTTACGCCTAGTTTTTCCTCTCCATCCAGATTACACGTGAAATACCCTCATCCAGACAATGGTCATGAGCGGTCTCGACTATTGCAATGCTTTCCTGGTCTCTGCCAATGAGTCATCCCTCAGCAGGTTGCAGGTGGTTCAGAATACTGCTGGGCAACTTGTTATGAACTCTCCCTTCAAAACCCCGTAGCTCCCCCTTCTACAAAAACTTCAATGGCTTCCAATTCACAAGCGTGTCAAGTTCAAGGTCTGCCTCACAGTCTACAAAGCCTTACATACCAAAGGCCCATCCTATATTTCTAGGAAGATTAAGCCGTACGCTCCCTCAAGAACTCTTAGGTCAGGTAGCAAATCATTTCTACACATCCCCAGAATTAGGAAAGCAAGCTTAGGTGTTAAATCCTTTTCGTACCTCGCCACCCTCTACTGGAACCAGCTGCCCATTCATTTGAGGCTCTGACCTGATTACCTTCGCTTTAGAAAACTTCTTAAGTCCACTTTGTTTTAACTTCTTTTATCAGCCTACCAGCAGCCTTGTTCTAAGCGCAGAGATACCCCTCAGGGGGTGATTCAGGCGCTCTATATATCCATAAAATAAAAGGGCCTCCTTCTGTACAACTCTGAGTGCCATTTTAGAGAGCCAGCAGACCTTTGTTAGGGAGTTCCATGCAGCCTTCACTACCATCAGTAATGTTTTTTCTCACTTGTGTCTCAGTCAGTCAGTCAGTCAAAAAAATCTTTATTCAGCTAAATATCAGCCATAAAAGAAAACAACATTAAAAAACATGTCTAAATAAGCTTCCTCTATTGATTCTGCATGAGCACCACTTCCTGCTTGGTCTTCTCATCATCCTTCTACCCCTCCACAAGATGAGGAGCATGCAGAATATATATTGGACACCTCGGCAATGCAAGTCTGGGAAGGGAACATTAATGATTTGTTCTTCCTCCATTTCATTCTTTTTCTGTAGTTTTTCAGCAAACCACCGTAAAAATGTATTCTGCAGTCCACAATAGTGTTCATCATGTCCCTATATAATGTTACCTGTAAGCGCCCTCCTCACATAATGGAGTTTTATATCTTCACTAAGAAAAAAACAGGGTGCCTTTTCCTGAATGTTATACCTTGTTAGGTGTGCCTCTTCTACTGGAGGTGGCCACCTATGTATGTACCGGAAATGTGCAATCTTATCTAGGTTACCAAATTTACAACATAAATTATCAACCTTTCAGTGTCATAAGGGACCATGTATGAAGCATAGACTTGTTAAAAATTATAATGCATTTATTGAAAAAAGTTTAAAAAAGTCATAATATTACAAAACTGTTGCATTAAAAACCGTTACACAATATATATTCAATGTATATAGACAATATTACTAACACATTTCTTAAAAGACAATATCCAATGTATTTAAAAAGATTTTATACAGCATAATTTTCACAAAAACATATTCATTTAAAAACACAAATGTTAGGAACAAAACTGTCGACGCGGCGTTTCGGTGCCCCTGATGTTCTTGCACCTTCTTCAGGACTTGTTCCCTGATTGGTCACATCTACAAAGACATATATCATAATATATTCCATTAGGTCCCATCTTTTATTATCAGTTACATCCTCTATTCTCAGTTGCATCTACTCATTACATCATTTGGTAAATCTAACATTTGGTAACCTATATAATCTTTTCTGCACACCCCGACTTGAAATTTGTTACAACTCTATTGGTATACTTCTTACATTTTATCTGTAAATTTAGAAGCTTCTAGGCTGTATTTCCTCGCCCCAAGGATAGACAACTGACTCAGTTTCTTATTTGCTCTACTGGACAGTCTTTCAGTTGTATCTCGCTGGCGGTCAGTTAATTCCACCCACAGGGTCTAGAATGAGATTCATTTCACTTTGGTTTTGTAGATCCCTACTGGTTTCTTATTTGACTTACCCAGATTGTATTCCCTGGATCCTTTTGATCATATGAGTCTGTTTAGCATCTGCTCCTATCCTCTTTCCCTTCTTTTATATGGGACTTCTTCTCAATCAGTGTTATTGGTTTCTCTTAAGAGACTATGGAAATTTAACCACTTCAGTACTGTAAAGTAAAGAGAAAACTTTTATGTATCTTCACTTCTTTATGACTAACTCCTATTCGACTTTAGAAGTAGGTCTGTATGATCCTCACCGGTTTTTATTTCCACTTTTTACTTTAGGTGTCAGGAGGATGCCTCTGGGAGCTCCCTTTCTTATTGGTTGAATCCTTCACACCCCTGCTCCGTCTAAGGATAGGATAATCTTTTGTTAGTGTATCTCTATTCCTTATATATTTCATATAAAATTATTCCTTTCTTGTTATTTCTTACCTTTTTGGATCTTTAGAGTTACTCTTAGTCTACTTCACTCATGCGGGTAATAGTCTTTAAGTAGATGCCTTTTAACTTGGCTTGAGTTTCTAAAAAGGGATAAATATTAAGGCTGAGTCAGAATTATCTGTTTCTTTTAAAGAAACATTCTTCTCCTAGCAACGTAGCCATAACCCTATCTTTACTTACTTGATGAAGGGAGCTGAGCTGCGTGGCGTCCTCCTTAGTGATTGACCCAGTCCTTTTCCTGACAGGAAGGGTAGCTCCCTACGCATAACTTTTCTGATAACATAGTACAGTTTTATATCTTCAAACAAATAATTAATTATTGATTTTTTTATCTGTGTAATGCTTTTCATCTGCAGTAAAATTGTGAGTATAAGGGGGGCGGAGCTTGCCGGCAACCAAGATGGCCGAATAAGCCCAGAGCTCTGCTACGTGGTTTCAAACAATCCTAAATGATCCTGCACTAACCTGCTGTTTGCCTGCTGGAACTGGCTCCCCTCTATGGGTGAAGAACAGAGGCACACGACGACCCTACTCCGGCAGCGCTCCGACACCGGTAACTGGGGTTCGAGCGCAGGCCGGAGCGGGGGAGCCACGGGCCGGAAAGCCGCGGACTCGAGTGCTCTCGGCCCTGAGTGACGTCGCAGGACGTGCGGCAGACCTGCGAAGTGGCATGTCGGGACGTGCGGGCCGGAGGGCTCGAGTCCGACCAGGCGACAGGGATCGGCCCGGAGTACACAGTGAGACGGCCCCGGCCTGCGCCTAGTCAGTATGCCACGCTGGGTCTCGGGAAGAAGGCCAGGTATCACAGGAGTTACAGAGGTGGCGGCGTGCAGGGCCCATGAGGCGGCAGCCATTGCCAAAGTGCTGGAAGGATCCCAACACTAGCGGTGCGTGCAGTGGGAAGGTACCCTCATGAAAAGGATATAAGTGATTGTAGGGCATGGGGACAGCTTAGGTGAAAGACAGTGGCGATTCTGATGTACCTGTGGAGTCCACATATGGAGAGTCTGGCTAACTGACCTTTGTCCCTGATGCAGCAGTGTGGCTGAACCAGCTGAGAGAGGGGAGCAGTGCCTGGCAAATCTGGGCGTTTGACGACCCCGGGCGAGCCCAATACTACAGAACCAGCGCACGAGAGAGAGCACTGACTGGGCCACAAGCAGCACAGCGAGGCTCGGAGCCGCATTAAGCAGGCAGGAATTGCCATAAGTGTTGGACGGACGGCGACGCCTTGTCCCCTGTGGCGAACGAGGGGGTGAAACATACTGCAAGACCAGCAGAGCCTCAAGGCTAGACATTGGAGCGACTGACACGGCAGGGGGAGATCTGGGATTCACACCGGTACCGCACCTAACCTACTGTGAAAGCCGAGGGCCAGCGGACAGGGCCTTCCCGGCTACCATAAAACCGGCTGAATTATTTGACCCACCTGCGACACGGGAGCACTTTGGCCGCCCCGGTACCTAAACTGCACAGCGGCCCGTGCAACGCATAGCACCATCCGCGTCTCCAGGGGAGCAACGGGCAATCTCTACTGCAGTGCTGGTCACTGAATCTGAGCTCCGCAAGATGGGGAGAGGTAACAAAACCCAGATGAAAATCTCCTTCGATCAGAGGCGCCCGCCGGCACAATAAGCTGCGAATTCGGACAAGGAGACCTCACAGGGAAGTGAAGAAGTGGCAGCAGGCCCAGATCTAAAGAGTATTCTCCTGGCCATGGAGAAGGGCCTACAGAGCAGCCTGGCAGCCCTGGGCTCGAAGATAGACGCCCTCACCTATAGGATGGACAGGATGGCGGAATGGATCGATAAACACGCAGAAGGGCTGGGGGGAGTCTTTCTCGCAGATGTTTGTTGTGGAGCGCGCACATCGCTCCCTGGGTCCGCGTCCACGCACGTGGGACCCACCGCGACCGATCATCGGAAAACTGCTCAACTATAGGGTCAGAGATATGGCACTGCACCTGGCCAGAGAGAAGAAATTGTTGCAGTTCGAGGGATCGAAATATCTTTGTACCCAGACTTCACCGCCAGAGTGCAGGAGGCACGCAATCACTTTGCCCCATACAAATGTCAACTTAGAGACCTGGACCTGGATTACAAGATGCTGTACCCCGCAAAATTAAGAGTCAACAGACAGGGGCACTCCTACCTGTTTACAGATCCTCGTGCTCTACAGCAAGCCCTAAAGAACTGGACGAGGGAACATCGCAGGGCTGCCTCGGAGCCGAGGGAAGGAGCAGGCGAGAACAGTCAACTAGATGAGCAGGAGTAATGGACTTTTGAACGGTTGCAACAGACAGCGGTAAGGCGTTGCAGCAGCGTTTAGTGAGGCGCAATTCCCTGAGAGCCAATTGTACAGATGTAGACATCATTTAAGGCGAAGCCCCTAGGACAGAGTGGGACCTCAGAGAGGGGCTCGACGTTGCCTGGTGGTTAGGGGAGTTCACTGGCCTGTGGTGTGCCTTGCTTATAACAGCGCTGAACTATTCTCTGGGGATTGTGCACTGTTCACTAATCTGTAGAACGAAGGGTCCCATGCCAGTGCAGGGGAACGATTCTGCTTGAGACTATGTGCCTAGTAACGATTGCCCTGCCAGGCAGGGCCTTTAGCCTTCCGGGCGGTTAGTGCATACCACAAAACCACAATAAGTAGCAAGCGGACCGGCTATAGTGTAGGTCACTCTCGCTCTTTGTGCTGAAGGCATGATGACCTCGGCCCCCGTGCGCAATGCTACCATATCACTCTTTGGAGTTGTTTTTTAAGAAGTTGAGGGTTGGGCAGAGAGGGTGGGAGGGAGGGAAGGGGCTCTGCAAGGCCAAATTGGGGGTGGTCGGCTGTGGGATGGGGAGGGCATGTTTTGTTGTTCACCACACAAGTTTAAGGGGGGGATGGTACTCCTCTGGGTGCGAACACCACTCACTCTGGATAGACGAAAATTCTTACCACACGAGTTACACACACCTATGAGATATGTCAAATACAACTGAGTCATCTGCATATGATCCGCCAGCTGTGCTCAGAGCACTCACATGGAATGTTCGGGGCCTCAATGACCACCGCAAACTTCGCAGGGTTCTAAGCTAATTACAGTGGCAGAGGGTCGCCTGGCCCTTCTGCAGGAGACCCACCTTCCACTCACAAGTAAGATGCTGCTTAGTAGGGGATTGGCCGGGTTCTTCCACAGCAACAGGCTTCACGACACACTCCAGGGGCGTACTGACCTGGGTCAACCCGAGATCGAAGCTGACACTGTCGCTACTGAAGGCAGACCAGGAGGGCAGATTTGTGATTTCCCAATGCAAGGGGATGGGGATGGAATTTGGAGTGATTAATGTCTACGGCCCAAACTATGACTCCCCGGAATTCTATCATAATTTAGCGAGGATTGCACGCACTTACCCCACGACACAGGTACTATGGGGGGGTGACTTCAATTTGGTACTGAAACCGACACTAGACAGATCGGCTGGCCCACTGCGCAAGCCCTCTGCAGCCGCGCAAACACTACTAGCGGAACTCACTAGTATGGAAATGGAGGATGTATGGAGGAGTAGGCACACAACACAGGGAGGGTACACACACTATTCTGCCTACCATGACATCCACACTAGAATTGACTATTGGATGGCATCTTCTTCCATGCTGGGACGTATCAAGGATTGTGTAGCCCTGACTCGCACATTTTCGGATCACTCCCCGCTCCTGTTAGTATTAGTGGCCCCTACTAAACGGATCCCACCATTTACATGGCGCTTTCCCCCAAACTCACTGCTTGATTCGTTGTTCCGGGGAGAGCTAGCAGAAGAGATTGATATCTTTTTTGAGACTAACATTGGATCAGTGGACAGCTTCCAATCGGTTTGGGAAGCCTTTAATGTGTACATTAGGGGCATAGCTATGTCAAAACATTCTAGCGTACTTAAATCTATCTGGCAGAGACTAACAATGTTAGAGACACAATTGGCTACCCTAGAGCAGAGACAGAAGAGTGCGTCAGACAACGCTGTAGCGGAGGAGATAAAGACCCTGATCGCTGAATATAATGAAGTGCAGACAGGGAAGTGCAACATATGGGGAAATATGCAATAGCGCGAACATATGGAGAGGGAGAATGGCCAAGCTTGCTCCTAGCTAGATTACTTAAGGGCAATAGGGGGAAGTCACACATAACGGAGCTGAAGAGAACAGATGGCCACGTGGTAACTGACGAAACTAACATAGCAAACGAGTTCAGGAACTATTACACGGACCTTTATTCCTCCAGAAGTGGGAACCTCACTGATGAGATCACGGATTATTTGGAACACATAGATTTGCCCATGCTTACGAACACACACCGTGAGTTCCTTATGCTACCGATAGAGAAAGACGAAATCGCAGAGGCTCTGGCGAGCATGCGCTCTGGAAGCGCATCTGGTGCTGACGGACTCACGGTGGGCTTTTATAAAGCATTTAAGGACAAGCTGACACCACATTTATCCACCCTGTTCGACGACATCTGTGTTGAGGGTAGCATGCCGCAATCCATGAGAGAAGCCCTAATAGTCACAATACTCAAGCCAGATAAGCCAGAAGATGAGTGTGGCTCATACAGACCACTATCCCTCCTCAACGTAGATGCAAAAATATACGCGAAAGTGCTTGCGACCTGACTTGCTCTTTTGGCACCAAAGCTGGTCGCCCCAGAACAGGTGGGATTCATCCCCAGCAGAAATCTGACATACAACTTCCGCACAGTTTTAGGCACCATGCAACACGTAAAGCAGGACGCCAAAGCTATCGCAGTTTTTTTAGATATGGAGAAAGCCTTCGACTCGGTCGAATGGCCATTCATGAGAAGGGTGTTGCGGTGCCTGGGATTGGGAGAGCCTTTTCTGCAAATGCTGGGTGCCCTATACCATAAACCAACGGCTAGGCTCCGTTTAGGCGACCTGGTGACAAACCATTTTCCAATTTGCAGAGGTACTAGGCAGGGGTGCCCTTTGTACCCCTTACTCTATGCTCTAGTGGCAGAGCCCCTTGCCTGCGCTCTGCGGGAATATCACAGCAATGAGGGCGTAAGCTTCCCGACATATAAAATAGTTGTTTCGACGTACGCAGCTGATACTCTGCTATATGTTAGAGACCCAGAATGCAACTTGTCTATGCTGAGAGAGGTGGTCCATTTCAGGTCGCTCTCTAGACTAAGGGTCAACTGGTCCAAGTCAGTGGCCTTTCCCCTAACCCCGGCGACCAGCAGGTTCAAAATGGAATTCCCGCTGCAATGGACTGTGGATCCGGTTAGATATCTTGGTGTCCGGTTACACACGGACTCGGAAACACTACTCAGAGAAAACTATGGGGTGGCTTACAGCAAACTGGAAGACGACGTAGAGAAGAGGTGCAGACTACCGCTTTCCCTTTTGGGACGTATAGCCATCATGAAAATGGTGATACTGCCCAGACTCCTCTTCCTGTTCAGCGCCATTCCGATGGTGCTATCGAAAGCCTTCTTTCGGACCATGATGCAGCTTATGATTAGGCTAGCTTGGGCTGGCAAGCAACCTAGAGTGCAGTGGACTGTCCATACACTACCGTACAATATGGGCGGATTAGGTGCTCCAGATATTGAGTGCAGGCCGCTCATCTGCACACCTGGATACACAGAGACGCGAACATTCCCCATGTGAAAATGGAACGTACTTTCGCTGACCCACTACCTCTTCCGGCTACGATCTGCAGAGCGGTGGATCGACGGACAGACATATTAGACTCTATTACGGCTACGAATCATGCCTGGCACTCCCTTTTGCAGGGACAGAGTGGCGCTTTGCTATATTCACTGTGCATGCCTCTGGAGTGGGCTCTTTGTCTACCGCCGGTAAGGGAGAGAGGGGTGGTACAAGCATTACACAAATTGGGCATTCGAGTGATGGGAGACCTATTCTCGGACGACATAGTCAAGACCTGGGACCAGATAGCAGTAGATAGCGGAAGTGCCTCAATGCTGCTTCGTTTCCAATACCATAGGGTGCGTTGTACCCTTTCTGATCTGCTGGGACCGGACCTGACGGAACCACCGGAGGTTCCAGAACTCACTTACGTTATCAAAACAGAGACACCCCGTAAGCTAATCATGAATCTGTACAAAACGGCACAATCGTACCAAGAGCACCAACTCATGAAAGCCAGAACGGCCTGGCAAAGAGATTTGCAAGTGACTATCGACGATGATACGTGGCGGTACTGCTGCATGAGCACTAAAAAGGTATCACTAAACGGTAGACACAGACTGGTTCATTTTAAGTTTCTCCAAAGAGTGTACTACACCCCCGAGAGACTGCACAGATACGGTCTCAGGCAGTCGGCTGAATGTGAGCAATGCCATGAACCGGTTGCCGACTTTATGCATCTTGCGTGGCACTACCCAGGGGTACTGAAATACTGGGACAGCATTTTCACGGCAATGAATGCGATCCTGGAACTAGAGCTGACCCCGGATCCAGCGCTGGCGATACTTGGCCACTCTAGGGGCCTACCGGTGGCAGTGAGACGACTTGTTGATATGGGGATGCTAATAGCTAGGTGCGTGGTGGCGTGCTGCTGGATGAGAGGCCCGCTTACGATGGCTAAGCGATGGGCACGCGTCCTGCTGTACTGCTGCACGCAGTCTGAGACCTATAGTGAGCTACTGCCCCCAATAAGCCGACCAAAGAACTTTTGGGGCCTATACCAAACGCATCTGAGAGCGGGAGACACAGGGGCCACTGAGGTGGAGGAATCGCATGATGAACGGCTGCAGACAGCTAAAACAACTATGGAGGAAGGCGATTAGCTACCTATCCCAGCAGGGGGTCTTTACAGCAGGAGAGACTAGGAACGGTCGAGGGCACACAGAGGGGAGGGTGATGGAGAGGGGACAGAGGTGCGGGAGTCTGATGGAATACCACCGTCGCTTAGGGACAATCAGGCCAGTGAGAGGCTTGACACATGTCATAATCAGTCATGTATGTGGATTAGAGTGCTTGGGTAGACAACATATGTCCATCGGGTTAGGTTAGACCTGAGTGTGGTGAGGTGATTGATATCCGCCAACAGAGGGGGGGTTATGTGTGTGCGGGGCTGGGGCGGTGGGGGATTTGTTTGTTCTATCTAGGTATGTTTTTTTTTTAAGCCTAAGAATGGTGGGATCTTAGAAGAAGAAGTAGGACTGGGCAGGGGGTGGATGATAGGACACAATAATTCACACTTAAGGGAAATAGTATATCAACCTATACAATGAACAAAAACTGAATGATGCATAACTACAAGTGTCCTCTCCGCCGCCGGTCCCCAGGGTTGTCGGCTTAAAGGCTGTGTTAAACTTGCAATTCTGTGTATTATTCTTCAAATCCTGATGCCGCTGCCCTCTGGGTTGTAGGCTACTGGCTTGATGTCATCATAAAATGGAACAATAAAGGTTTTTGAAAATTTTTAAAAAAAAGAAAAGAAAATTGTGAGTATAAAGGTACACACACACATGCTTCTTCCAGACTGATCAAGTTACACCGCAGCTGCCTGTGTTTTCCCGCTGGGGTTTGCCCACTGGGTTTTCCTACTCAACGTTCTTCCCACCAACAGTAGCCCCGCCTACCCCAGGACAAACTTAAGGAATGCTGCAGGGTGACTGAAAGTGCACCAAAGGCAAGCCTTTCTGCACCCATCCAATCTTCGACAGTGCCCAGTGCCATGCCCCTTGGCCTTCCCATCCCCGAAGACACACCATTGACAAGCTCTACCCGGGCGTCACAACAAACATTGCCACTGTGCCGACACACGCTTCATGGTAGGACCTTTCACCTGCACCCACAGCCACTGCATCTGGCATTGCACACACTACAGCCCACCACCCAACCCCACCCTACCCCAAACACACCACAGACACGACCTGGAAAAAAGCACCTACTCGCATTCGCGCCCTTCTCAACACACACTCGCTATGCAAGCTTTCCACTGAATTATGGGACCTCACTGCCACCTTTGCACCTGACATCATCTTTCTCACTGAGACCAGGCTCAACCACACATCCACCACAGTGCTCCCCAACAGATATAAAATCACTCACCAACAAGCCGATAGGAGGAACAGCCATCATCCACAAAGACACAATATAGTGTACCACTACGAACAACACCACCACTGCCATGGAACACCTCAACTTTAAGCTTCACTCAGATGAGAAGACAACCATCAGAAGCACCCTCGCATACCGACCCTCATGTCTGTGCTACAGCTTCTGCAACACCATTGCAGACTTCCTTGCACCCCTATACTTAGACTTTAAGGACTACATCTTCCTCAGCGATCTAAAATTCCACAGCTATGACCCAACAACAAAAACACCGTACACCTCCACAACAGTATGAGTAGCTATAGATTGAACCAGATCATCTATGGCCCTACACACACCGCAGGACACATTCTGGACATAATTCTCACCTCCAGCAACCGCATCAAATACAGCCATATCCACTTCAACTTCTCAAGCCCCCACATTCCACCCTTCAAGATGACCAACTACTCCCACCGCAGGTAGAACAAAATCTCAGAGACATGTGGGCGAACTCCCTCAATACCTCCAACCCTGCTACTCCTACCAACCTCGAACAGAAAATAAAAAACTTCAACACCTGGATCACCAATTGTACCGACAGCATTGTCCCCCATCAAGAGCAACATCCAGAGAAAATTCTTCCAAAGGAAGATGGTACACCCAAGAACTCTGAACAGTGAAACAGGACAGCAAACAGTTGGAGAAGAGATGACGCACTAGCAAGGACACCACTGATGGACAGCTATCAAGACCTCCCTCAACCTCTACTGCTGCCTGCTGAGGGCAACAAAGACAGCCCTTGCTGCATGCATTGAAACCATTGCCAACAACACCAAGGAACTTATTTAAATCGTTAAGGAATTCTCCAACCTGACTGGCAGCAAAAACAACATCATACCTTCATATGAGCTGTGCAACAACCTCACCCACTTCTTACACAACAAGATCGCAACCATATACAGAAACTTCAAACCCCAACCCACACATACAAACTTCCCCGACAGATGAGCCACCACTGTAACCGACACACACCACACAATGACCACCTAGAACATATTCTCCACCCAAGAGACCACCTCCAGGATGAAATTCATCCACTCAGGAGCTCCCACTGACCCTTTCCCGGACCACATCTTCAACCTTGGGAACCACAGGATCGGCCAGGAACTCACCCCACTATTCAACATCTTCATCATTACTGCAACATTTCCAGATGCCTGGAAACACACAGAAGTCAAACCATTACTCAAAAAACCCTGTGCCGACCCCAGCGATGTAAAAAACTACTGGCCAATCTCTCTGCACCCATTCCCAGCGAAGGTACTGGAAAAGATCATAAACAATCAACTCATGACACACATGGATCAGAACCAGCTACTCAACGCCTTCCAATAAAGCTTCTGCAGCATTCATAGCACCAAAACTGCCCTGATCATAGTCACTGACGACATCCAAAGCCTCCTCAACTGTGGCGAAACAGCAGCGTTGAAACTTCTCAACCTCTCAGCAGCCTTTGATACCGTATCCAACACTTGCTGATCGAAATACTCCACCACATCGGCATCCAAGGGGATGCCCCCAGATGGATCACCTCCCACCTTTCACCTCTGAACCCAAAGAGATCACCTGTGGTGTCCTTCAGGGCTCAGCCTTCAGCCTCACACTCTTCAAAGCATAAATGACCCCGCTGCCCAACATCCTCAGATCCCACGGTCTCACCATAATTTCCTGCGCAGACGACACCCAACTTATCATCTCAGTACCATTGAGTTGGGCATTCATAGCACCAAAACTGCCCTGATCATAGCCACTGATGACATCCAAAGCCTCCTCAACTGTGGTGAAACAGCAGCGTTGATACCTCTCAACCTCTCAGCAGCCTTTGATACCGTATCCAACACTTGCTGATCGAAATACTCCACCACATCGGCAAACAAGGGGATGCCCCCAGATGGACCACCTCCCACCTTTCACCTCTGAACCCAAAGAGATCACCTGTGGTGTGCTTCAGGGCTCAGCCTTCAGCCTCACACTCTTCAAAGCATAAATGACCCCGCTGCCCAACATCCTCAGATCCCACGGTCTCAACATAATTTCCTGCGCAGACGACACCCAACTTATCATCTCAGTACCATTGAGTTGGGTAACAATAAACATCTGTTATTCAGTGCCAAGATGCCTACAGGTCAACGGGCGCTTTACAAATACATGTTATGTTATGTTATGTTACTCACCGATGATGCTACCACCACAAGAAACATCTTCCACAGACTCATGACAAGCGCTGCTGACTGGATGAAGAACAACTGCCTTCAGCTGAACACAGACAAGATGGAAGTACTGATCTTTGGCAACAGCAGCAATACATGTAATGACTCCTGGTGGCCATTAGACCTGGAACCCGCACCCACTCCCTCCAACCACGGCAATAACATTTGAATCATCATTGACAACAAGCTCACCATGAAATTACAGATCAACGCCATCTCCTCCACCTGCTTCCTCACTCTGGGCATGCTTCATAAGATCTTCAAGTGGCTACACCTACACATGAGATGCACCATGACACAGGACCTCATCACCTGCCGACTGAACTACAGCAATGCCCTCTATATGGGAATTATGCCACACCTCTTACAGAGACTTCAGACCATACAGAGCGCCACAGCAAGACTCATCTTTGGCCTTCCTGATGTATGAATTAATGAATGAATGGTAGTATTTATAAAGCGCAACGTTCACTCCAAGGAGTATCTTGGCGCTAGGAGAAGGAATATGAAGGTCAATGCAGATGTGCAGCGAGAGGGTCAAATCTAGAAGAAGAGAGAGGTTCAGATAAGAGAGAGTACCAATTTATCAGTTGTAGAAAATAGCCAGGTTTTTAAAAGTTTACTGAAGAGAAGTTCTGAATGTATCAATCTCAATTGTAGTGGAAGGGAATTCCAGGCCGTGGTTCCCAGTACCGCAATGGTTTTTCCCCCTTTTGTCTTCAGGAGGAAACTGGGGGTTGCGAGGTATTTACCAGAGGATGATCGCAGCAGCCGCTGAGTAGAGTAGGGGTGTAGTCTCGACCTGAGATAGGAAGGCCCTTGAATGCTTTGTACATGATTGTTAGGACTTTGAATAAAATCCTTTTGTGAATAGGCAACCAATGCAGCTGATTAAGTGCTGCTGCTGATGAGGATCCCCTTGGGAGCCGAAGTACCAACCTGGCTGCCGCGTACTGGACCACCTGCCGTATTTTCAGCACTGATTTATTAGCTCCTGCATAGAGGCTGTTGCAATAGTCTAAAGGAGACAGGACCAGTGCAACAGCCACTGACTTCCTAGCATTCATTGGAAGTAGGTCTAAGAACTTTCTCAGAGTTTTAATAGTGTGAAAGCACATACCTGCCACAGCAAGTGCTTGGCTATGGAAAGACAAGGTTGAATCAAACTTGATTACTAAGTTCTGTGCTGTAACCGCAGTATTGGGCGGTGGAACTGTATTAGCTGGCCACCACTGACTGGACGTAAAGGTGTTAGCCTTCCCATACAGCAAAATCTCTATTTTCTGGCTGTTGCACTTCAGATGGTTGCATTTCAGCCAGTTCATAACAGCTGTTAGGCAGTGATGGAATTTCTCTTCCGCATTAGTGGAATTTCTGTCTAGAGTAAGAATGATAAGGGTGTCGTCTACGTATATTATAGCTTCAACACCAAAGGAGTCAATTAAAATAAGCAGTGGAGTCATGTAAAGATTAAATAACGTCGGGCTCAAAGAGGATCCCTGTGGTACTCCGGTTGATAGGGTTTTTTTGGGTGATTTGTGGCAACCAAAGCTCACAATGTTGCGTCGATTTTCTAAAAACAACAAAAACCAGGCAAGTGCCTTGTTAGTGATACCACGCAACTTAAGTCTGTCTCTCAGAATTTTGTGAGAGACCGTATCGAACGCTGCCTATAAATCCAACAGAATTAGTACTGCATCCCTACCTTGATCTAAGGCAAACTTTAAGGTTTCCGTGGCATGGAGCAGCATTGATTCTGTTGAATGGCCTGATCTAAAACCACATTGTGTGGGATGTAAAATATTTTCTTTCTCCACTAATTTACTCATCCAGGGTAGCAGCGAAATGGGTCTAAGATTGGATAGAGTAGTGAGGTCTGCAATTTTCTTTTTTTGCAGGGGTTTTACCACAGCAATCTTCCAATTGTCTGGTAAACAGGCAGATTCGAATGAGGAGTTAATCAGGTGGTTTACAGTCAGATTTATGACGTCACCGAGTACATGTAGTACCTTTGGAGAGCAAGGGTCAAATGGAGAACCAGATTTACAGGATAGGATGGCTTGGATTGGATTTACAAGATAGGATGGCTTGCCTAGACTGTTCCATACTGATTTCTTGAAAACAAGAAAAGACTCCTATAGTCCTTGGGAATGAGGGATTATTAGTCGTGGGGATAGGTTCATTGAACTCTTTCGTCAGGTCTGTAATTTTTAGTTAAAAAAATTCTGCGATTTGATCGCACTGTTCTTGTGACGGTTGGATTTCAAGTCTAATATTTTAGGATTCGTGTAAGATTTGACAATATTGAAAATAAGTTTCTGATAAGCAGTTGCCTGATTAATTAAATTGGAATAGTAGGCCTTTTTCCCCCCTTTATTTGGTGGTGGTATTGTCTGAGAGCATCTTTAAGGAGAATAAGATTTTCTGATACATAATCCCTTAACTAAATTCTTTCAAGTTTCCTACATAGGCTCTGTTGATCCTTTAGAAAGGAAGTAAACCAAGGTGCAGACTCTTTGTGGGTGGTACTCTTCGTGGGGCATGCAGTGGGCGCTAAATTATCCACAAGCAATTTCATCCATTCATTGAATCTATTGTTATCTACAGAGGGGTTACCCGTAGGGATGGGTATACTTGTTTCTGCCATGGGTAGTAGTTCTGTATTGTTAAGCATACTGTTCCATTTTCATCTACCCAGGGGACCAACCTGTCCCAGGGATTTCTCAACTGGATTTATTTTATAATCCAATTTAAATGGAATGACCCTATGGTCAGACCAGTGTTGTATAAAATGTTAGGACCCTATTGTAATTTTCACGATTCATGCCCTTATATAGGTATAAATCACCATCAGCTAGATTCATCATAGTCCCGTTTTGCGAGTCCTTAATAGCGATTATTAAGGAATCGCTATTAAGGACTTGCAAAACGGGATTCATGTAGGAATGGCACATAATATTGCGATTCCTACATCATCCTTATTTGCGATTAGCAAATTGCTAATCGCAAATAATGAATAACTTCTCATTCATTCCTATGGGCCTACAGGCAAATCGCAAATAAGCATGCGTTTTCAAGGGTGCCAGGGGTGTCCAAAGGACATGTGTGTGTGTGTAACATGCAACTGAGAAAAATGCACTAAAGTGCTTTTTTCTATTTTTTCGCTATTTACCACGAAGTCAGACTTCGTGGTAAATAGCGGCCAAAAATTGCGAATTTGCAATTTAAAAATGGTTAATGAATTGCATTTAAGGAATCTCAAATAGAGATTCCTTAAATGCAATTCCTCGCAAATATGCAATTTCGTAAATAGCGATTTTTGCATTTGGGATGATGAATCCCAAATGCAAAAAGTGCGCTCGCAAATGGCCAGATTCTGCGAATCTGGCCCTTTGCGAGCCGATTTTTCGTTCATGAATCTAGCTGCATATCCTTATATTGGCATAAGAATTATAACCATATGTAGACATAGCTCATGCAGTCCAAATACGGCAGGGGTACTTCCACTAGTTCCAAAAATCCACAACGATTTCTTGGAAAACTCGGTTTCAGCAGCTAGGGGCTTCCCCTTTCTCGAAAACTGACTTGTCCAAGAACTTATGGAGTTTTCAAAGAACTGAGGGGTATATTATCAACAACTAGCGATAATTTTTGTCTCTAACTTGTTTAGAGACAAAAATTATCGCCGCACATCGGCGATTTTTATCGCAGATAAACCTTGCTATTAGCAAGGTTTATCGCAAATGCGATAAAAAACGCCCGCAATGCATGAATATCGCTGAAAAGTCAGCGATATTCATGCATTACCGAGCTAATGCTCTTAGCCATGTTATCCACCTCCCATTGGATAACATGGCTAAGAACTGCTCAGGGCAGGTGTTAGCTTTTGGAGATATTCGCCCTTAGCGCGAATATCTCCAAAAGTTGGTAATAGGAGATAGCGATGTTAGCGACTGTTTCCAGTCGCTAACATCTTGGCACGCCCACTTTGCATATCATTAGTGATAAATATCACTGACATGCAAAGTGGGGCCCAAGATGGTCGCTATCTCCTATTAGCTGTCGCTAACTGGTGTTAGCGACAGCTAGGTAATAGGGAGATAATTTTATCTCCGCTTTCTTGGCTTTTAAAGCCAAAAAAGCGGAGATAAAACCCCTTGATAATATACCCCTGAGACTCTTTGATGACCACCTTTATGACAAACTCGCCATAGCAAACACACGGTGGTTTGGAGCATTTCGACTATCTACTTGCCCGACGCATCCTGCTTCAGCAAGTGCCGAAGGAAGCCGATTCTCCAGCAGACGCACTGAGAGAGACGCTGTCTTTTCCCTTGCGGAGAAATTCAGCTCCAGTGTTTCCAAGCTACGCTTGCGGGTTGTTGGGAAATCGAGTCCTGAGCCTGACCTTCTTCATTCCAAATCAAGGTACGGAGCTGATTAGACCCAAACAGAAATCTTGGACAGATTCTTGGCAAAGAATATTACATTTATGCTACACCTCACTTACTTCTTCCCTCGTACTAAGCTTAGGTTAGGTACATCGGGGAAGGCGTTTTTAGAAGCACCAGTTGAGTACTTTTAGTCTCTGCTATTTATGTATGTATTTATCTATGGTCTGGGCACCATAAAATGCTCTTACGGTAATATTTTATTCTAATCTTTTTACTGTATGCATTATACTTTGCAACCAGTTTTACGATTGTAGCAGTTCATTTCTTATGCTTGAGAAAGAAGACTGTTCAATAAATCCTTTTATTGAAAACGCCCGTCTCTCTATTTCTCTGCACCTCTGGTGAAACGAAGCGTGCATGATTGAAATATCCATTTATTGTTTACATGACTCTGAAGATCAGTATTATCTTGGGGAAACAAAGTTGTCATGTTTATGCGGTTGTCAGAAACTAAATCCTTTCTTGTGAACTTGAGAAAGTTTCTAGTGACCTCTGAGCTAGCAGGCACTCACAATTAAGTCTAATGTATTTCGATAGAAACCTAGTCGACATAAGTCCTACGTCACATCTAAAGGATATATTATTCCAATGCGCAGAGTCTATTGGGAATATAGGAACTACACTACACCAGGAGAGCTTTATAAGAGGTTCAGATGCCAGGCTGGTCTCGTTTGTGCAAATCCCATCTAGGGTATGTCCTGCATCATGTAAAGGACCCTCTACTAGTTGTTTTAAACCTAAAGTACTGATTGTTTCCAAAAATGTCTGGTGGTGGGAATGTCCTTAGCGTCAAAGTGGATGTTAAAATCTCCTAAAATAGTAAAGGTGGCGTATTTGATCACTAGAGAGCTACTGCTTTCCGCTAGGGTGGCCAGGAATTTTGTGCAGGGGCCTGGTGGTGAGTATATCAAAATCCCCGCAAATGTGGTTCTACAGTCTAGCTGGAAACAGAAGGTCAAGCTTTCTGCTTCTGTGAGTTCTATGGGGTTACTTGGCCAGAGTTTTAGGTGTTGTTTATATATAATTACTAGTCCGCCTCCTCTCTGACCAATTCTATCTTGTCTGGTCAGGGTGTAGCCCCGGGGGAAGACCTTGCACAATATCTGGGTTTGAACATGCATTCAGCCAAATTTCTGTAACAAAGAGGCAATCAAAATTTAGTTTAATAAGTAAATCCTGAATGTGTAAAGCATTCTTGGCTACTGACCTTGTGTTATTAGGTTCACGATGTAGTTGCTTAGGCGGGGCTTTTAAATTTTCAATATACACCTGTCTGGTGTTATTGCTATTGTGAGCCAGGGTCACTCTACAAGTGCTGCACATTAAAGTGCCTTTTATAATTTCAACACAGAGCTGGGTTTTACAGGTCTTACCAAAATGTGTTATGCTCCATTAACTCCTTTTTTGTGTATCGAGTCCTGGCTTGAAATTGGCAGCATCTCTGGCCTTGGCCATGTTTCGGTCGCGACAGACGGAGACGGACTTGCCTTTGGCGCACCCACCGCGCGTGTCCACTGTGCATCCGGTGAGGCATGGGTTGAAATACTCTTCTGTCTAATGACCACTAGAGCGCTAACCATCAGTGTCAAAACCAGAATTGAGAGCTTGTGCTCGGTTTGACAGCGTTTCTCCACTCAAACGGCCAAAATTAGCCGCTGCGGACCGGAAACGCTGTCAAATTAAAGTGCTCAGTGCAGGATAACACAGACTGCTAGAGCCACAGTACAATGAAATAAAAACTATTAAAAGGTATTCAGACCGAAATAAACTTTTTAAAAAAGGCCACTGGTCAGGGTAACATTTAAGAAAGTGAAAGAAATAAAAACAGATCCCCCTCACCCGCTCTGTTCCGACCTTCTCCCTGTACCCACATTACACCCCTCCTCAGGCATCTCCACTGGCTCCCCATACAGAGGAGATGCCAATTCAAGCTGCTGACCCACGCACACAAAGCTCTACACAGCTAAGAACCTGCATACATTAACCACCGCATGAACTTCCACCAACTGTCTAGAAGTCTATGGTCTGCCTCCATTTCACTTACCCATAATTCCCACATCTACCGAAGCAGAAGTGAAAGACGCTCCTCCCACATTTCAGTAAGACCTAGAACAGCCTCACCAAACACCTCCAGACTATCAACTCACTTCCAGAAATCTGAAAGGCCCTCAAGACCTGGCTGTTCGAATAAGCCTTAGGCACCTGCAAACACCTGGATACCCTATTGGGTGATTAACCTCCCTTTATAGATCTTGATTGATTGATTGATTGATTTTTATTAATTACCTTCTACATTTCATGCCCTGATGTTATAATGTGTGTCATTTTGATTCTTGTGCTGCCAGGAAAATGAGTACTACTTCATCAGTTGCATAATATGCGCAGTATCTATGATTCATGTGCTATTTTTTTACCATCTGTTGCATTTAATGCCCTGGTGCTATAATGTATGTAATTTTTTCTTGCATTGTCAGGATAATGGACACTGACTGAGTATTTGCAGAGTATGCACAGTACTTATGATTCATGCCATTTTAGTCTTTTTGTTATGTATAATATACCGTAGATTGGTATATATAATCCTGTGTGGAGTCTCTTTTGTGGTGTATACATTGTGTTACTGGTGTGTTGCTCAAACGCTCCACACATTGCCTCTGGGGATAAGCCGGACTGCTCTGTGCCAAGCTCCCAGGGGGTGAGTATAGGTTATCTTTGGTGAATACCTTACTTGCCCCAACTACAGAGGTGGGTTCTGCCTGGCTTAGGTGCAAACCCCAGCCAACCAGGGACCCCATTTCTGACATAAGGGGATAATAATACATTTGTATAATACACCACAAGATACATGTGCATATCAGACCATGTAACTATTTCTGCTTCTCTGTATACATAAAGAGGTTTGTGCCAGCTATTTTTACTGTCATGAGTTTGTATGTATCTATAGGCTAATTACAGTTATTTGATAAAATAAAAAATTTAAAAATGTTATTCTTTACCACAATGTGCACATCAGACCATGTAAATATTGCTGCTTCTATTTACACATGGATAGTTATATAGAGGGGTTTATTCCAGCCACTAAATCTTTACCAACTTTACACGATGTGCATACAGTATGAACAAGTTAATTTCAGTTTTGTTACAAAAAATAATATTAAACACTCCCTTCAACCTTTGACACATCCCTCTTGTCTAACCCTTGTTGACTACTATGAACTCCCAAACATCTGTCTCAATCTTCCCCCTCCTTTTGAGCCAATTCACCCAACTAACACGCACACATGAGCACTACTTACAGAAAAACTTCCATTTTCCCTTTTGGAATCTATTCACGTCATTTTATCCCTACTGTAAATTATACTAAGCACACAAGAAATCAACAGTCCAAACTTAACCCAAGTAATCCACTGAGTCCGGCGTAGCATGATGCTCATTGAAAATCATTTCAACCCCTCACCAGGGATAGTAAGTGACATAAAAATATAATTTCCAATTTACAGTTACAATTACCTCTCAGTGCGAGGCCCTCCTGAAGTGCACCTAGATGTGTAAACGGCAAAATGCTGTTGCTTGCGATTACTGAGAGACCAATCATCATTGCCTGTCCTGTGGACAAAGTCCTATGCAAATGCCGATGGCAACAAAATCAATGGAGGAAGAGTGCTGACACAATGCATCATTCTATTTATGCTGCTGTGTTGGCTGATGCAAAACGTGAATAATTCTCCAATGTAGCAATGGCTGCTGTAGGCTGACCGAAAGCGCATCTATGTAAATGAAATATTGTATTATACACTATATTTTTAGCAATTGCAAGTGCTGGCAAGTAGGTAGGATTGTTAGGCAAGATACTGGGGAAATTCAGGAGGCAAAGGAAAAAGCAAGTGGTGGAAAGATGCTATATCTAGTTGAGAACACACTCCGAGTTCACCAAAAATGTACTGTACACAGAAGATCATTGTGGGCCATATGTAGGTAATCTAAATGTACTGATTCTAAAATACAGAATTTTACCTATTCGGTATTTGAGAATCGGTAAATGGTATGCAGGTATTGATTCGATACATTTTACCGAATCGGTAAAATTCGGTAAATACCCATTCAGTATTTACCGATTCGGTAATTCCCATTCATTCCTCTGGGCCTGGAGGCCCGTAGGAATGAATGGGATTTACCGATTCGGTAAATACCGAATCGGTAATAGGGGGAAGACTTACAAGGGTGGCAGGGTGTCACATTGACACCATGTTGCACCCCTGAATAGCGCATGGGTGCAAATGTGGCACATGTATGTCTGCAACATGGCACTTTTGGAAAAGCACAAATTTTTCAAAGTGTAGTAACTTGGGTCCAGACTGAAGGTAGCTTTTAAGTAGATTTATTAGGACAAGTTACACATATACAAAAACCCCACCAGGAGCGTCTGGCTAGATGCTCAGCCCAAGACCAACTGTGATGAATCAGGTCATAACATTCTAAATGACATCATATTTACAGAGTTCCACTGGTGGAGTAGAGGAAGACATGTGAACATATTTATTAAGATATTACACAAAGGTTTTCGATATTTACCACCAACTTTAAGTTGGTGGTAAATACTGAATCCTTAACTCAGAAATACACTCACTTGAGGCTCCCTACATTAAGGATTCGGCAATTTACCGAATCTGTATTTTAAGGAATCAGTAATTTACAGATTCCTTAAATTACCGATTTGGTAAATTACCGAATCCTTAAATTTGGCCCCTACATCTCAAATGCTCAATAGCGGTCAGTAACGGACGAAATTCAGTAATTTCGGCCATTACCGACCGGTATTGGGCTACCTACAACTGGCCCTGTGTGTTTAGGATCAAGTTAATACTAGATTACCTGAGTCAAGATGGTATACGGATGAGGCAGGAGGTGTGCGATTAGTACAGCGTAGCAGCTTTGTACATCACATATTACCCAAATCTACATTTTGAGGTACAGGGAGATAAAATGATTTGTTCGGCGCACAAATGTTTCACTAAAGTTTAGAAGCTGAGGTTAGAACCCAGTTTTATGGCGTGAAACATGAGTGTGCGCAGGAGATAACCCAAACAGATTGCACTAGAAATGCCACTACAGCAGCCCTATGTGGTTTATTCCAAGGTTATAGGGTTAAAGAAGCTGCCCCATCCTAAAAGGCTACCCTGATGTCTCATACAACTGTTTGTGTAGGTTCATAAAAGCCCTGTGCCAAGCTGTAGTGACTGTGTTACTGGCTTGATGTCAACTTGATTTTATCGCAGTTCTTGGGGTATGTTGATCAGTAGGATAGCCCCAACCCTGATATGTAAAAATGCATTAGTATTAACCAGAATGGAAAGTGAGCAATTCATTTCTGAATGTTCTGTTCGAGAGGCAAGAGATTAACCACTTTGTCACAAGTAGAGACACTGATGATTTGTCCAACAGATGTGTCAGGCAAACACTAAAAATCTTTAAAGTCTTTTCTACAAGCAAGTGGGTTGGAGTCTTAGGGGCCCATTATGATGACGAGCGGACTTAGTCCGCCCGCCATCATACCGGGACACGGGACCGCCCGCCATAAGGGCGGGGGTTCCGATCAGGGCATTAGGATGTGCCCGCCACACAGGTGGGCGCATCCTGTATATGTACTATTTCGGCGGGCGGAGCAGAAATCACCGCCCGCCGGAATGGTAAAAGTGCAAGTTGTGCTTTTCTAAGCGCGACATGACAGGCACCGCGCGGTGCCTGCCATGTTGCACTTAGAAATGCGGGGGGTACTATAGGTACCCCCCATGTGCACCCCCCAAGCCACGGACTCCCAGGGGGCCCGCAAGGGGCCCCCACAGGGAGTCTCCGCATACCTTTCCGTTGCGGCATTGCCGCCACGGAAAAGCATCAGCAAAAGCCCATTGTAATATGGCGGGCAGTGTCTAACAGACACCGCCTCCATATTAATCTTTTTCCGCCCCGGCCGCAAGGTGACCGGGGCGGAAAACAGGTGGGCGGTGTTTCACACCACCACGGTCCCCTCCTCCATCCTAATATGGCGGGGGGAATTGGGCAATAGATGTCGGGCGGATTTCTTCCGCCAGGCTGGCGGTGGCCACCGCCAGCCTGGCAGAGGAAATCCGCCCGACATCGTAATGGACCCCCTAGGGAGAAGTGGCGAGGGAGGTATTAAGAGTTGTTGGTCATGGATGGAAATGAACATGTCCTAAAACCAATAAATCTTTTCTTTTCACAAAGATAATTATCAGTGTTGGGAGTTTCCGGCATTATTACTTCTCAAGATCTTTTGTTTTCTAACAGTGGCTTAGACGCTGCGATTGCTTAATGATTTGCCCTTCAGCCACGGCCTGTGGGGGGAGTTCCTGCGGTGCAGACAGGTGGGGGAGGGGCAGGGTGGGGAGTGATAAACACCGGAATATTGATGATTGCAGGTAAGTAAACAATTAAATTAATAAAATGAATTTCGTAGCGCGCCCTGCATCGCATTTTACGATGCAGGGCACGGACCGAAACTTGTTTTATTAATTTAATTGTTTACTTACCTGCAATCATCCATATTTCGGTGTTTATCACCCCCACCCTGACCCTCCCCCGGGCCGCAGCTGTTGGCCTCATTTGCTTCTTTTTTGTAAGCTGTTGGAGGCTTCCTTCATATTTGGGTGTTTATCCTGTCATGATCCGCCGGCCAGGGTGTTCGACTACCCGAATCCCGTGTTCACAACATATCGGAATGACAACAAACTACGACTCCCGTCATGCTGAAGGGCCATCACGCAAGGTACGCACAGGACGTGCGCAACGAGTCATCAAATAGAGACCCGGGGAAGAAACTGTTGCCGATAATTCTGGATGTATCCTGGAGAACGGTTTGAGAGAGTGAAGAGGCGGTAAGAAAGCGGATTCTGTCCGCATCTGTTCTATTGTGCCGGCACTTCATCTCGAGGTCGGAGTTCACGCTGGGACGTGGAGCTCTAAATGTACTTTGGTTTTCCTCTCGGCTGAGGGGAAGCAACCGGTCCGTGTGGGTGTTAAATACCCGGCTTCTCATTGTTTGACTTTTAGTGTACACCGCGCTGGGGCGCAAACTTTTCTTCTCATCGGGTTTTTTCCTCTCGGCTAAGGGGAAACGTCACCCAGCCTCCTTTGTTTGTCGTGTGAGGGGCTTCCCACACATGAACCACGCAGCGTACTTGGCAAACCGTAGGATTGATTAAGAGTCTCTCAAGGTGGGAGAAACAAACTTACAAGTACGAGGAACTCTTGCGCATAGTCAGAAGACAGAGGCTCTGATACCCCTCTGGTGACTTAATCTGACAAAAAACGAATATGGGTGTTTATCTGTTTATGGTGTGAATTACGAACATCAGGATTAAGCAAAAACCCTTTCAGTTTCTGTTGTTCTTTGCATTGTTTTTCTTTCCATTTACATCACTTGTTTATCGTTTTGCCTGCTGTAGGAGACTCCAAGAGGGGTACAAACAGAGGGAATTTCCTCCCCCATTGAGGATTGTATTTTATGCATATTAGGGAGGTGTAGCATGTATACCGGTACATAGCATAGCCCTTAGTAGTTAGGGTTTTCCTGAAAACGTGTTTGTGCTTTGTCATCCTTACAGCTGGGTGGAGTGCCTGGTACCTCATCCTAGAGTGTCTTCTACAGAACCGGTCACGTGTATTTTCCTTTACAGGTACGAACGGGGGGTCTACTGTCCCTACCTGTGAGGTAAAGAGCCATAGAGAAGTGGGTGGGTTAGAGGTACCTGAGCAGGAGGGTTTTCCTAAACTAGCTGTTCTTTGTCATTTCAGGTCTCCCTCCCTGCTGTCCCCTTCCTTTCCCTCCCCGGTTGGACACCCTTAGTAGTCTGTGATTTTTACTTCAGACTCTGAGGCAGTTCAGATGGGGAGGTTATAGGTCTAGCAACACAGCCCCGAAGAGGCCAGAAAGCAGAGCCTGACAGCTTCCTTCATATTTGAGTGTTTATCCCTCCCCTGGAACATGGATGCAATAATTATGTTCTTCCACTGCTAATTTGTTAGGCTGTACTTTTTTCTTTGTGTTTAAGCAATCTGCCAGAGTGAGTCTTTTTGTGCGGGCTCATTCATGTACTTCTACTCCTTCCATGTTCCTCCTTCCCTCCCTCGTCTGTGTCGCTTGCCCTCACCCATCAATCTTTATTGTTGTCTATGTTGTCGCTTGCCACCACGCACCTTCCCACTTCTTTTGTTGTTTCTTGTCCATATCAACCTTCACCCTGTCTGTTGTTGCTTGCAACCACCAGCCCTAAACCCTTCTATTGTTGTTGCTTGCCCCACCCAACCTCCCTCCCACCTTCTGTTGTTTTTGCTTGACCGCACACACCCTCCATCCTTCCCTTATTGTTAGTAGCCTCCATTTTCAATGTTGCTGCTTGTCCCTCGTCAACGTCCCCTCCACCCCAGAATAAACACAAAAAAAGGCTATGACACGGCTAGGGCTGTTTCACAGTGATTCTTTCCCACACCCTCCATCTCTCTATGTTGCCGTCCACATGCCTTCCTTCCCTCTGTGTTGCATCACAGCCCACCAGCAAGCAACAGACGTGCTATGAAATGGCCAGCACTATATGCTAACCCACTTTTTATAATTGTTTTACTTTCATCTATGCTGTGCAGCGGTCATGCTGCTATACAGACCCATTGGCTTTCCCATGCTTGTTTTGTTTGATTTTATGAAGTAACTGAATATTTGTGAACATGAACAGTGAGCAATTAAACTGTCAGTCAGTCAGTCGAAATCACCTTATTCGATACTTAAAATTAAGATCATAAAAGAACAGAATGCACATTAAAAAAACAGTTTGGGATCAGCTTAGAAAGAAAAGAACACAGTTCATTATATAAAATTACACAATTGTCTAGTCTTCCATGAAAGGAGTAAAAATTAGGCCACAGAATAACACACTAATTGGTTAGGCAGTGATTGCAAAAAATACATCCCAGGACGACATTGGCTAAAACGGTATTGACGCACAAGCGGCCAAATAAATCTGATGCGGTGAACTTTATGAAATTTGCAGAAGAAAATAAGAAATAAGATTCCATCACACGGACAGGGGGTGGCGGGGGAGAGTTCAGAGAGAGAATATATCCCAGCTGGAAAAGAAAGCATGTAGGGGATTAAATTCACTCTGAACCTCATTAATATGAATCTGTGGCACGATATGGTCACAAACAACAAATAGGAAGCTGTGCCTTCCTGGTCTAATGGGCCTTCCTGGTATAACTTTACAGACACCTTTATACTATTCATTTTAAGACGCTCAGCTGCTTTTTGGTTAGAGTATAATATCTTGATTTATTTTTTTGAGACTAAAGTGCAACTTGATGGTGATGCAAACAAAAGTCTTAAACCAAGAGAGAAGAGACTATCTTAAACGTTTGTTAGCCACGAAATCCTGTGGACATGGTCAAGGGAGAGGCAGTCTTCTATCAGTCTCTGAATAACATTCACAGATTCTCTCCTCCAGATCAAGTACCATAAGAGTGTTGGTGCTAACCTAATGGTATCGATAATGTAAGGGATATCTAGTTCTGCATGGCAAATAAAATTGGAACAGCTGGGAGGGAGACCAACAAATCTTTTACAAAAAAGAGTTCTCGATGGTCTGGAGGTTATGAGAGTTTGCGGTTCCCCAAAACCCAGCCCCATAGCTTGCTACTGAGTTTGATTTGGCAGAGTAGACCTTTTTGACCATGTTGAGGGGCTAAGCACCCGATTTCTTAATAAAATAATTTAGTGCAATAATACTCTTCTCAAGTTCTAATCCCCTGTTAGTGATCATATGAGACCAGGTTAATTGTCTATCGAATGATATTCCAAGATAGGAGCAGGTGTCTGTGTGTGCTATTCTGCGCCCTTCTATGTAAAAGTTTGGGGCCATCTTTTGTTCACTCCGAGATATTAGGACTAGGGCCCACATGCATCAAGCATTTTTGTAGTCGCAAACGGTGCGATTCCTTAAAATCGGCCGTTTGCGAATGCAAAAGTGCTTTTTGGGATGTATGAAGCAATTTTAGAATTCGTAATATTTTTGCGAGTTCTAAAATTGCGGGTGCTTTTAAGAAGTCGCAGATGTGCGACTTCTTAAAAGCAATGCATCATTACTTTGACAAGTGGAAATTCGCAATTAGGGTGCCAAATTTACCGAGTGGTTGAACCACTCGGTAAATTTGGAAAAAGTGTTTAAAATGGTGAAAAAGTATTTTTTTCAACATTCATGTTTAACACACACATGTCTTTAGGACATGTGTGTGTGAAACATGATGCGAAAAATACATTTCAGGGGTGCAGGGGGGGGTCCTTTGGACCCCCCCCTGCACCCATGAAATTCTCTAAGTGCCACTCGCAATTTGCATTGACTCCTATGGGCCTTTTGGCCCATAGGAATCAATGGGAATTGCGAAAATGTACTTAAGAAATCGGTATTCATTTGGGATTCGGTAAAAATTGCGATTTTTACCGAATCCCAAATGAATACCGAAAATAATGATGCATAGCATTTTGCACTTCTTAATTTGCGATTCCTTATTTTTCGCAAATTAGGAAGTGCAAAATGTAACAATGATGCATGTGGGCCAAAGGTTTTTGCCTCACTGGTCATCAGATCTAGGCTGCTCGTGTATTTGACATAGGTTGCCAATAACTGCTGCAGTGCTTGACCAGTGCGGGCGATTATCACTGCGTCATCTGCGTAAAGCAAAATTGGGGTGCGCATTTTGTCAAGCGTCAGGACATTCCTGTGTGGAGTTCAGGAATGGGATAAGTACACATCCCTGCCGGACTCCCTAATTAATTTGGAATGACCTAGAGCACTCACCTTGTTTCCCGTAACGGATACTTGCCAAAGCTGAAGCATAAAGCTGTTTAATAAAATTAGTTATTGCCTCCTCAATGCCCATTTCTGCCATTATATTCCACAGGAGGTGAAGAGTAATGCAGTCGAATGCTGCTGACAAATCCATAAATGCCAGATATGGTCTGCCTTACTTTACTTGTGTATACCTGCCCATTAGTAAGCTGAGATTAAGACATTAGTTCTGAGTTCTGCTCCCTTTTTTAAACCCATATTGCACTGGGATCCAAACATTTTTACTGGTGGCCCAATCTTCTAGCCTGTTTAATAAAACACGGCCTATCAGCTTAGCTGTACTTTGCAATCAGGATATTGTCCTATAAGTAAGTAAGTAAGTACATTTTTATTTGCATAGTTAATTAAAACCGTTGCAATACAGAAAAATATATATATATTCAATAGAAATCTGTCATATACATGCATAAAACGTATTCCTTCATAATGCTTATGTCTTAAAACCATGCTAATAAAGCTTGCAAGTCTTAAACCACTATAGCAGCATAATAACTTATCAATTTTATCTCCTTAAATTATAGGTTAAAAATGTCTTCAGAGCTGCCTTTAACATCAGCTTATACTTTTTATGGCTAGGTTCTTGATGTCTCCATTTCTGGTATTTTGCTTCGGCACAGTCTCAGAAACTTTAATGCTCTGCAGTTCAATTGTGGATCGCTAGGTGCAAAGCATGCCAACAGGGCTTGCCTCCTTGTTTGAATCCCTCATAGATTAAACAATTGTTTCAACAATTTCTTTCGTTCTTTGAGGAGTTCTTTACAGGAGCATAGTAAATGCAGCAGGTCTTCCTGAGCTGTTCCGCATAATCGGCACACAGAGCCTGCTTTATTGCGTAGCCAAGGTGGAAGATGCTGGGCGCAGGGGAGCAGGGCAAATCTATATTTCATAAATGCAATTTTTATATTTTTGTCATATCTCAGGTTAAAATAGGCTTGAGCACCCGGCTTTGTGTACATATTCAAAGTCATCCATCCATGGGCTCTCTTTGAAAGTGCAGCCTTGTCTTCCAGCCACGACAGTAGTTTCACCGTCTTCCACACTAATTTTTTAAAAGTTAGGGTGGTTGTCGATGTTTCGCAAAGTTGATTTAGCCCTAATTTGTGTAAGCTGCTGTGAAGATATTTCAAAGCAGGTGATGTAGTGTGCGTTTGTAGCTCTTTCCACAGCTGTTTGTTTAACGTTCCCCAAGGAGTTTTTCGCACTTTATCCCATGCAGTGACGAAGGCCCCTTGTCTGGCAATTTTTTGTTTCAGGACGCCAAACTCAAGTCTGATTTGCGTGGGTGAGGTGTATTTTGGCAGCCCAAAAATTACCCTGTATGCATTTGATACTGTGGCACCAAGTATTTCCGCGTCCCTGCCTTTCTGTACCTCGCTACCGTAGGTGATTGTTGGTAAGAGTTTTACACGAACCACCTCTGCGAGTGGCAGGATCGATGGGCCGGATCATTTAGAGTTTAAGGTTTTTAGGGAAATTGCTATTATTAGACCTTTATGCTTTATGCAGTTCTTCTGTGCCAAGAAGTGACCACCAGAATTCAGCTTCACGCCTAGACTCGGACCCCCCCGTTTACCGCTCAACGGTTTCACGCCCTCTTGAACTCTCTCTTCAAAGTTCTTTTCAATTTTCCCTTACGGTACTTGTGGGCTATCGGTCCCACGCCTGTATTTAGCCTTAGATGGAGTTTACCACCCGCTACTGGCCTGTAGTTTTTGGGCTCAGATTTTTTTTCTTTCTTGTTGATTGAGAAAATAATCGACCTCTTCCACAAGCCCGGGGGGTCCACATTGCGATTGTATTGCAAACATTGTTAAAACCGGACTCCAAAGATCTGGCTGCTCCATAAAACAATCGATTAGTGTGCCATCCGGGCTGGGAGCTCTGTTAGTTGAACTCTGGGAGAGTGCCACCTTAATTTCATGTACATTTAAAAAATAGGGTGGACTTGGTTATAAAAGCACTAGATGCTTGCTGGCTAACCAATCCCTCCACAGGTGGATTAAAAATAGGAGAAAAGTGTGCAATCCAAGCTTTCTCATCTATGAGGCAATCTATGCTCCGCTCCTCTGGGGGGTTTAAGGAAAAGGGCATTGATAATTATCCAAAAATCCCTGGCATTATTTGAGAGGGCTGATTGGTACAGCTGCCGCCACGCCTCTTCCTTGAGGGTTTTACTTCTCACCTTCCTTGCCTCTAAATAGCGGTAATGCAATGACTGTACTAGTTCCTTGTCACTAGGGGTGGATTTGAGAGCCTGATGTAAAGCTGATGGGGCTTTAGTACATGACTGGTCATTTAGGACCGGATTTGTTTGGCGTTGAACTAACCCTAGTTAGGGTTTGTTTGGCAACTAGCAGTATCTGGTCAAAGACCTCGGGAATCTGTCTTGAATCAGTGTTCTCTGCCAAGCACGTCAGGATGTTGTTATATCTTTTCCCAACTACGCCTATTGTAGTTCTTGTAGGATGATCCAGTTTTTTCTTGCTATCATAGATCTGATATGCCTTGTCTAGTCTAAGTGGGATTCCCCCAATCCAAATCACAGGTTATAGCATCATGATCACTAAACCCAAAGGGCATGATTGTAGTGTTGGAGACTGATGTTTTAAGGGGTGAGGATGTCAGTATGTAATCTAGGGTTGAACCCCGGCCAGCTGGGCCAAATGTATTTTGCACAATGCCAGAGCCGGGGTCTACGGGATTCATAATTTCCATATCCTTAATGAAAAACAATCTATTCAAGACATCACCGTAAGGGTCATGGGCAAAGTGCAAAGTAGACTTGCCTGACTCGTTGAGCATGCCAACTTGTTTCATATTATCGTTAAAATTGTTATTATAAAAATGTATTAATAAACATTTTTCTCCATTCGGGGCTTTAAGAGAAGGAAATGATAATAGGAGGAGTCATTAAAAAGTGATACGATTGTTTCTTTTAAAGTATTTTTTAACAAAGTTAGATTTCCCCCACTAGCACGGCCCGAGACAGATTGGAGGGCAGGGGTGTTAAAAGAGCGGTAGCCATCTAAAATGATCTGTCCCATATCCAATGTTTTCTGGAAACATACCAGATCGTAATTGTTAATAATTTCTAGGCAGTCAGGGTTAAGCACTCCGGATCTAAGGCCATCCATATTCCAGGTGATGCGTTTTACATGATCATTCTGGTTCCATGGTTTAATGTGGCCAACCGTGGGAGATATGGAAGATTCAAGGTGACTTTACCTAAAGTTTGGACAGGATTAGGGTAATTAAAGGAAAGCCTATTCCTCGACTATCAAATGCACCCATCCAAATCAGTTGGGGCGCTAAAGCGGGTATTAACAGGGAAAGCGGTGAAAGGTCGAGCCAATGGTCAAATCAAACCAGATATTTTCAGAGATATAAGCAATGACTCATTTTTTCAACAAAAGATTGAAACATGTCACTCACTGTATACACTGCTCTCATAGAATCTAAACTGCTCTTGTCACAGTTACATTAATTAATACTTTGACAAAATGTAATACCTGTATCTATTTGACTACTGAAAAAAGTTTCTTTTTTTTCACGCTGGACCAAATGGTATGTGTTATTTTTTGCTGTTATGTTTTTATTATGCTGGTTCACAGATAAGATAGGTTCTGCATGATGATGAGGCAGAAGGTTTTCACGTTTGGAATGCAAACATTATTTTACATTCTGGAGTCAAAGTAAACAATAGTTTAGCTCCACAACTATTTGTGAGACCAATCAGCCTAAAACTGTGTCTTACCTAAGTGCTCCCAGTGCTCACTTTATGTAATATGGCACTTAATCTCTAGTTTTACAATGGTAGTAAGTTATGATTTCATATTTGGATTTTAAATGCATACCAGTTAGACAGTTTATTACAAAGAATGATTATGTGGCAAATGGATTCATAGAATTCTGGACAACAGAAGACAGGAAAAGGTTTAAAGATAGATGCTGTTGGCAAACAAGTGAGAACGATCCTTGGAATGTGTGTTTTAGTGGATAGGACTGTTAGCTCCAGGGAAATACAGGAGGGGCTTGCTTTCTGTGTTGACTGACACATAGGAATTCTTTCCTCTCTCTCTCTCCCTGTGCTGACACACTTTAGGCTGCCTCTCACCAATGAGCACACCCTTGCACCATGGTACTAGGTACATCACCAACAAACTCTTCTGAGGTGCAGAACTTAAGAATTATCGTGGATTCATCCCTCACCATGATCTTGTAAGTCAACACATTTACCAAATCTACCTTCAACATCATGAGAACCATGCAACGCATATTCCCTTATATTACCCACTAATCATTATATCTGGACTACTCCAAAAAACGATTTCACAGCATTGATATTTATTATGAGACTATAATAAAGAAATAGAAATTTACTCACAAGAAAACTTCTGCACTTATTTATTTATTTATTGATTGATTGGTTTGTATAGCGCTGGAATCAACTCACATTGGAGTATCTCTGCGCTTTGACACCTGTAGAACACCAAGAAATAAATATGAGTGGTAGCTAAATTTCATATTTAAACAGAATTGTTTTCAATTGTTTCCGAAATTTTAAATGGTCTGTGCATTGTTTAAGTGACAGAGGGAGTTTATTCCAGAGAGTAGGTCCTGCTATGGAGAGAGCCTTACTCCCGTGTCTGGCTTTCTTAGCCCGAGGTACCTGCAAAAGAAAATTATTGCTGGACCTAAGAGATCGAATGGGGGTATACGGGACAAATTTATTTTTCAGATAAGCAGGTCCTAGGCCATTTAGGCACTTGTGAATCAGGCAGCATATTTTAAATTTCGTTCTCTGCCGGACAGAAAGCCAGTGTACTTGGTCAAGAAGGGGTTTGGAAGCAGTTCTAGGAGGGGCATTAAGAACCAAACGGGCCGCAGTATTCTGGATAACTTGTAGTCTGTCCAATACCCCTTCATTGGCAGCAAGCAGTAGACCATTACAGTAGTCAATCCTACTTAAAACAAGTGCCTGGACTAGAGTTCTCCTCACCGAATCAGGCAGAAGAGGAAAAACCTTGCGTAGTAGGCTAATGGTATGAAAGCATATACCTGAGGTATAATTAACATGTTGCTTGAGTGCCAGATCTTGATCCAGACGGACCGCTAGGTTCTTAACAATTGACTTTGGTTCGGGAACAACACCCAAGTCGCTGGGCCACCAGTCCGGAGACCAAAGCAGTTTAGCTTCCCCAAACAACATTACCTCAGTTTTACTGACGTTACATTGAAGGCAGTTGGCCGACATCCATTGTGCCACTGCCTTCATACCAGCTGAAAAAGAGCTCTTCACTTCAGCAGAGATAGTTTTAATCGGGAAGAGGAGCTGCGTGTCATCAGCATATGACACGGGGATGAAACCGTACTTACGCATCACTCTTGCCAGGGGTGCCACATAGATGTTAAAAAGAGTTGGGCTCAAACAAGAGCCCTGTGGCACCCCTTTGGAGATCTCTACCTCTGCTGACCGATATGCACCCATGGTGACACTCTGGGTGCGGTCGGATAGGAAGCTCTTTAGCCAAGCAAGGGCTTTATGTTTGATCCCTGCGTTCGACACCCGTTCTGTCAAGATGGAATGTGACACGGTGTCGAACGCCGCTGATAGATCCAACAAAACCAGGATCACTGAAAAGCCCCTGTCTTGGTACATGTGTAAATCGTCAGTCACAGATACCAAAGTGGATTCCGTACTATGCCTTGGCCTAAACCCAGACTGGGAATAGTCAAGAACGTCAGCCAGTTCGATGTATCTAGATAGATGGAAATTAACATGCTTTTCAGATATTTTCCCAAGAAAAGGTAACAGTGAGATTGGCCTTAAATTAGTCGATTCCGTCCAAGGAATAGCAGTGTTCTTCCTAATGGGTCTGACAAGAGCTCGCTTCCAATCCTTGGGGACATGACCGGAAGTAAGAGAAAGATTCACAAGCTGCTCAAAAATAGGGCAAATCTGCCTTGCTAGAGCGGGTATAATCCTGGCTGGAATAATGTCCTCCGGGCTCCCACTTTTAATACTGGTCATAAATGTCAAAATTTCCTCCCCAGAAATGGGGGGGAAAGATTCCAGAGAATGTATATTCTGTTTCCGCTCTGTATCAGCCTGAGAAAATGCTGTTATTGAGGAAACCTTATCACTACCAGCATTAATTATCTTTTCATAGATATTATCAATTTTTGTGGTGAAGAAATTGGATATCTCATCACACAACTGCTGGGATGCTATTTCTACAGATTCGCAAGCTGTGGGCTAAACAAAAGATTGCAGAATCTGGTAAAGAACTCTGGGGGAGTTTCCAGCCTCGGCAATTTGCGCTGTTATGTGTGTCTTTCGTGCTGTCCGAATTGCCTTATGGTAGATAGAGAGTGACTCCCAATATCTTTTTCTACTTCTACCAAATGGGTGGTTCTCCATCTCTGCTCTAACTTCCTCGCAGAAAGTTTCAAGGTCCTTAAGTGATCAGAAAACCACACTTCCTGTTTAGCAGCTGGTCGGGGTTTAAAATGTCTCAAAGGGGCTATTTTATCAATGGCTATTTTAGTCGCCTTAGTGAATTTAATTAATGCCATGTCAATATTATCACTAGGAGGAATAGTGGGCATGTTAAACTTCTCTTTAAAAGAGCTCTCTGTAACTTTAGGCCATTGTCTCCGGACAGCAGGTAGTGAAATCTGCTACAACTTGACAGGCCCAGGAAATGGAGTATAAAATTCCAGGACAAAATGGTCGGTCCAGCTAACCTGCTCCGCAGGCAGACAGGAGACCAATGAAGAATTAGATAAAATCAGATCTAGCGTATGGCCAGCTATGTGGGTGGGTCCAAAGTTTCGTTTGCTTAGACCCAATAGTGACAAATCTGTCAGCAAGCCTTGTGCTTCACTGCAGTCGGACTTCTCACTGTGAACATTAAAGTCCCCTATTAATATAAAGTTACTATCACTGTTGACATAGGGAGCTAGCAACTCAATCAGGAGATTTGAAAAACCTGTACAGGAGCCAGGAGGGCGATAAACTAAAGCACCTATCTGACAGTCTTTAGACGAGTATGTAATTTTAAAGACTAACAGTTCGATGCCAATGGTCGTCAATTCCTCTAAAATTTTAACTGAAATATCTTGTTTATATATAATGGCAATTCCTCCGCCCATTTTAATAGGACGGTCTAGCCTAGTCATTTTATAGTTATTAGGAACTCCCAGCGCAATGGCAGGAGTAGAGTATGGTTTTAACCAGGTTTCAGTAAAATAGCACAGGTCAGGCTGTTTAGAGGAAATCAAATCCGGGGCTTGGGCTGAGTGTTTCGAGAGCGACCTGATATTGCAGAGGATATTTTTCCTTCCGACTCGGATAGTATGATCATTAGAGGCATGAGTCTGACTTGAGATTCACAACCACAACTCACTGACTCTCGAAGCTCTGCACAGGCTGACTGTTGTCTGAAGATCTACGTACAAACTGTGCATAACATCCAAAGTAAAAAACATAACTGAACTAATATTTTTACAATATTTTTACAGATAAAACTGAAGAAAAACTCCTAGAAAAAGATTCTACACTCCTAATTAGCCACGTAAGCAATTGTTCTGACATAAAGAAAAAAAACTGAGCATATACTTCTCTATGCAATCTGAAAAAAATATTGACCTCACTTGCGGCAAAAATACGGGCTTTTGTAAATCACCTGGGCCCAGCTTTACAAAGATTGTGCAGCTGGTTTGTGTTATTCTTTTACGCAGACGTGACAAAAAAATGTTGAGCTGGTACTTACAATACAAGTTAAATCACAATTTGTGTTAGATGGTAACTCAATGTAACACAAAGCAATGCAATGTACAGTGTGCAAAGGGAATGCTTAATGGACAGTTCCTGGGTGGTGCATGGGTGTTCCCTTGCAACCACTCATGGATTTTAATAAAAATCCCTCTCTACAAAGAATGATCCCCCCAAATGCGTCCAGCATCCATTTTGCGATTCCTTATAAGCGAAAAATAAGGATTCGCTAATACGGAATAGCAAAATGCCATGCATGAAGAACTCGCTTTAAAATTAGCGATTTCTTAAAATTCCTTAATTGCGAGTCGCAATTAGGGAATACCTCCCCATTCATTCCTATGGGCCTAAAGGCCCATAGGAATGAATGGCAAGACAATTTCAATTTGCGATTCTCAATTAGAGAATTGCAAATGAGATTGCAATTTCAAGGGTGCCAGGGTGTCAAAAGGACACCTGTTGCACCCCTGAAACCTGCTTAAGGGTACATCTTGCACACAAACATGCCCTAAGGGCATGTCTGTGTGTAAAATAGAACTTTGAAAAATGCACTTTAGTTCAACTTCATGGTAATTTGCGCCCCCTATTAGCGAAATCGCTAATTTTTTTACTTTAATGCATTGCATTTAAGGAATCTCAATTTGAAATTCCTTAAATGCAATAGCAATTTAAGTAATAACAATTTTGCAATTTCTTAAATTGCGATTTTTGCATTTGGGATGATGCATCCCAAATGCAAAAATACCGGTTGCAAAGGGGCAGATTCTGAGAATCTGCCCCTTTGCGAGCAAATTTTAGCTTGATGCATCTGGGCCTATGACAGGTATTTGCACAGAAAATCTAGTGCTTTAATTATGTAGGCGTAACAAGGATAACTATTTTAATTTCTCCTCATTGCGATGCACCTATGAACAGTTTATTTTTTGTGTAAATATTTTTTTAGTAACAATTATATTCATTTTGTACTGCTGTAATCATTTTAAATAACTAAATACAATAAAGATTTGTACCTACATTTCTCCTCATTGCTGCATTCTATAGCACAGATACTAAGGGGAGAAAACCTTAAAGCATAGCTTTCGCAAAGGAAGAGGCCCCTGGACTGAGGGATTGAGGATAAGCACCAACTTCTATCACAAACATCTATGAAGACTAATAAACAACCAATGAAATTCAGTCAACTTTCAGTAGTTACACAATCGGAAGGATAAAGCTCAGTCATAAAAAAACAATAAAAATGTTTTCTTGAACTCGTACTTCTTGGCATGACACAACATGAGAGCCATCACCAAATTATACATGACTTGCATAGCAGGCTTACTTCATACCCTAGTAACATATCCACATCAGTCTATGCCTCCTTCTGTTCTATTCTGCCTTTCAAACTAAATGATACTTTGCTCTTCCCACCAGGCTCACTGACCCTGCCTATCTAAGCATCACCCAAAATGCATATAACTGCAGGCTCTAACATTACTGCAACTACCTATAACACTGTGTCCTAAGGCAACCAAACACAAAAATAATACTCATAGAGGGACAATGTTGAAGGCAAATCAACAAATAACTAACACATCACTAAACAGTATGAAAATACTAATAATGTTGCAAAATATATGGGAAGGCGGGATTTTATCTCTAGAGTCTGCTTACCATTCTCCAAAATCCCGTCACAGGTCGACTAGACCTTTTTACCTGTCATAAAGTGAATTAGGCAACCTATTTATCAATAATCGATACTTGCAACAATTCCCATTTGCCTTCCCCAAAGGACCACTGACTAAGAACCAGGTTTAAAGATTTATTACAGAAATGAAAACAGCTGAAGATACAAACACCTCAACACGAGGTTCAAAAGGAAAACAGGCACTAATACAAACATAATCCTACGGAAAAGTCTTAGGCGACTTATGAATAAAACCAGAATCAGTTCCAGAACCATCAGGCTAACAAAAATTGCTGTAACTTGAGTTCTAGTATGCATTGGAAAGAAAAATCAAGTTAACCTGTCCCTACCCTATACTAAGTGACATCCCTACTCAACAATAGCCCATCCTAACAGAAAGGTGTCAGCCGTGGTGACTTCCAAAGAAGTTCACTCACTTTCTCTTGAGTCTGGTGTAATTCTCTATCCTAGCTGAGCTCTCTGCCTATCCAACCGCTCTCTCTAGCTCCTCAGCCCATCTGCTCTGCCTCCACCCTCGGGGTGCTGTACCTAATACAAAACCCCACAATACTGGTGCGCCCCTCCCGAAGGTGTTGGTTCTAAAATTTTCCATCATGGCACTCTTCCATCCTTTTCTGTTAAAACGTCCTTGGGTCCCAGACTCTCCGTCGCTTCAAGTTGTATCTTTAAATTCCTCAGCTACTCCTCCATGTCTGAGTCTAGCATCCTAACACTCATGCACAATTGGCCCTACTACTCTACTGTCTGCTTGGTGATGCACCTGCAAGGAAATACATGAGAATAGGCGCACACATTCTTTTAACGTTGATTATTTTTATCCAAAGGCCGCCTTTACAAAATAATTCTACCATTTAATGCGAGGAAAACATTTCCAGTCTGGCCTACTCGATTTCCATGGACTGGACCTTTGCACGTTTATAGGCCTCACATTCTACATGAAGATCTCTCCGTTCTTTAGGCCTACAACTTTAAAGCAAATACATTTTCTACTTCGAGCAGCTAATCACGTATATAAAATTGCAAGTGTGAATTTTAATAAAGTAGACCTAAACATCCAAAGGTATTCTATTTAATCAGCATCATTAGGGTTACAAAACCCTTAACATCTGTTCTGCATGTAGTTCTAACGACAAATACTTCAGTTCTCAGCCCTACATTGCATTTGAACATGATTAGTAAGCCCTTTACATATTCGGGTGCTGACTACTTGTACATATGATGCACCCCTACAATTTTCACTTCTGTCTAGCGCTCTCTCAGTTCCCCCCTTTGATGACCTGTGTCATCACCACTACACCATCCCTCAGGGTAAGAACCGGGCTAAACAGAACTCGTGGCCACTTGCCCTCGCTTAAGCATCTCTAATGCTCTCAGGCTGCGGTATTGACTGTCTTGCAGCCTTTCCATTCGCTGCTCTTGCACTCTCATTGATCTCGCCAATCTAGTGGACTTGTACCACTTATACACTCGTATGAAACCCCACAATCCAATTACACATGCCACCAGTATGATGAGGAGTTTCAGTATAAACCCAAGGAAACTTCTTCCTAGATTTACAAACCAATTTCCAACCTTGCCAAATCCCTTGCCACCGTCTCCCATGCATTCTCTTGGGTCAAATCTTCAATTTCATAATGGATTGCAGTAATGTTGCTTATATATTTCTCCAGATCTTTAGAGTTGTCTGGTATATAGGTGCAACATTCTTGAACCTTCAAACATTTACAGACCCCGCCCTCTTTTGCTAGAATGACGTCTAGGGCAAGACGGTTCTGTAAAACCATTGTCCTTATCGACAACATCTCACCCTCAACTAACACTAATGACTTAGCAGTATTCATTGACAATTCGTCCACCACAGTTGCCAACCGCCGTGTTTTCGCATCATTCAAAATGACTCCCAACATAGGTATCGCTGCTCCAACACATCTCCAATAATTGCTCCAGCACTTTCCCCTCGCTTCACCCGCCTTTGAGGCCCTCCCTCTAAGAGCGCAAAATCCTCAGTATGGTAAATCTTGGGAAAAATAATCGCTAGATAGCATGTTCCATACCACTTCTCCGGCAATCTCACATACGCATTCTTTCCGCAGACATAATACACGGTAGGTATCACCTGTACCACACTCTTCAGAAAATCTTTCGTGTAATACTCCAATGTGAAGGTGTGTTCACATGTGGTATGACCCACATACACATTTTCATAATACGTCTGTGGTCGGTGAATGCACAACTTCCCCTTCTGCACTTCATCTAGAGCTATTGGGCCATAACTCCCTCTTGACTTGTGTTTCTTCTCCTCTTCCGTCCAATCTACCTTGCCTTGCCCCGAATCTCGCAACTGTTTTTGCTTCGTGTACCTATCTTCCACCTGCTCGATGAACTTCTTTTCTGTCTCAGATAATAAGCATGTCAAATTGTGTCTGTGTGCATACGGTGTGTCTAATTCTTGGGTGGGGATGAAAAAGTATCCAAGTCTGTCCTCTGACTTATAATAATCCCACTTGTTCAAGTGCTTATAAGCAGGGACTTCTGGTAACACAGCATCATAATTCGAAAAGAAATATTCAAAATGATTTCGTCCATAAAATATACTAAGCAGCAAACTACATGAAATTCCATATGTCAGTGGAAGGTGATGATATCTAATACCCTCATCTACTGAAGCTGGCAATTGCATACACACATAACAGTCCTTCGCATCCATCGCATCAATGTATTCATACAACAGCTTTGCATATGCATTCTGCCCAAAATTTCCTTTAGACAGATCTGTATGTAACCTACAACTTTCTGCAGCCAGCAAAGCCTTCTCTGCTCTTGCTCTGTCTTCTTTCTGGCTAGGGGTGATAGGTGTCGGTGTCCCCTCGGCTTTCCCTTTCAGCTCGTGTGGTGCAAAGTAGGAAACTAGAACTACTACAACTATAAGGAGTATCACTCCTCCTAACAGGGTGCCTACTATGCACTTAGCTCTACGATTCGGGTTTCCAGCCGCCATGGTCTCAGCACAAAGTAATTCTTTCTCGGAAATCACCCAAAGTCTCTTTCTTTGTTATTTTAGTCTCTCGAACCACATCTGGCAGCAGAAATCCCAGTTTCAGTTCTTCTTTTACTTCAACAACCGACAGCCCTAACCCTTCTCCGTCCTCTGTGGAAAGTCCCTAAATTTCTTCTTCTTCCACTCGGCTCTAGATTAGTTCAACAACTATTTACAAAGTCTTTAATAATCGATGATGATACTTGATCCGAATGCCTGCAACACATAGTCTAAAAGTTCCATGCGGAGCACAACTGCGTCGTAAGATGGTATGTCCGGACCAAATGTAGGAAAAATCAGTCTATCCAGGAGTAAATCACGTATCTTGCTTAGGAGAGGGGGATTAGGAATTGTGAGTATCAGTACACCTTCGATTTCAAGTCCAGGTACCAACAGTATCACTTCCAACTTAACGTTTGGGATCGTACTGGTCACAGCCACTGACCTCACCCTCCCGGACCTCAGTACACCTGGCATTTGTAAAAGGGTAGGTCCACTCAGGGGTGGCGTATCTTCGACAAGGTACTCTCACTCTCCTTGATCTTCTCGGACCCCCTTGCTCTGATTCTTGTTCTCCCTCTTCCAGATCTGATTCTTCGGACACAGGGGCAAGATCTCTTTCGGAAACCAATCTCACATTCATTCGCCTCCGTCTCTCGGGCCAATGAGCCTCTGCACCTCTTGCTCTTCTGCTTCTCGTTTGCACCCCCTGTTCGTCCTCACTTTCAGCTTCTTCTGCGCTCAGGTCACCTTCTTCGCCACTTCCTCCTTCAGAGGCAGATTCCGTGTCACTGTTGTCATGGTCGTTTCCTGCCTGATCCGGGGAGTCCCCAACTTCCACCGGCACCCCCACAGCTTGACTCGCCTCCTCTTCTGGATCTTCCTCCTCGTCTGGATTTCCCCTTACGAGAGGAGCTGTATTTTCCAGGGGTGCTGGGACTCGCCCTGTGTGAGAAGCATGGATCCAATTTGGCAGACCACCACACTTCACAGCAGTTGTTGTCACCAAAATAACTTGGAAAGGTCCTCTCCAGCGGACATCCAGGCAGCTCTTTCTGACATGGTTCCGCACCAGGACCCAATCACCCGGACACAGGTCGTGACAAAGGTCGCTAGAAGCCGGGATTTCAGCAGCCTGCACCTGAAGAGACGCAGAACGGATGACATCAGAAAGTCCCCTGCAATAATCAAGAATCAGATCATCTGTGATATTTAGCAAGGCGGTTGTAGGGATAGATGGCCCTCCCCATCAGTACTTCATGAGGTGAGAGCCCTGTCCTCCTGTCAGGTGTACTACGCATACTCATCAGTACCAACGGCAATGCATCAGGCCACTTCAGGGATGTGGATGAGCACACTTTGGCCATTCGGGCTTTTAGAGTTCCGTTTACTTGCTCCACTATGCCAGAAGCCTCTGGACGGTAGCTACAATGCAGTCTCTGGTCAATGTTCAGGGCAGAGCAGAGCATCTTCACAACTTCGCTATTAAAGTGCTTTTCTCTGTCTGATTCCAAAGAGGTCGGAACCCCGAATCGTGGCACCAATTCCCTCAACAATAGTTTTGCTACGGTGAGTGTATCGCACCTACGAGTGGGATATGCCTCAACCCATCTAGAGAACACACACACAATCACCAAGACATACCTGAGGCGGTTACACCTCGGCATCTCAATGAAATCCAGTTGCATCCTATAAAAAGGTCCACCGGACCTCCCAATGTGACTCAATGTGACTGGTGTTCTTTTCCCAACATTCATCTGTTGACATGTTACACATCTCTGACATACTGCTTCCGCAGCCTGTCTAAATTTCGGATTGTACCACGTTTGCCTGAACACACGCATCATCGCATCCCTTCCCAGATGCACAGGACCATGTATCTGTCGTGCCATCGAACTCACCAGCTCATTCGGCAACACCGCTCTTCCATCAGCCGAGACCCACATGTCCAAGTCTCCCTTGACACAACCAGCCAATTCCCACACCCTTTTCTCATAATCTGACGCCTGTCCCTGCATGCTCTTCAACTCTTCCCAGGTGTCGGCCACTTCCAGCATCATGCTTAGCTCGGTTCTTTCCCTTGGCCCTTCGACTGTTTGTTCAGTAAAGGAGTATCCCTGCTCCGCACAATAACGTGCGACATCGTCAGCATAACGATTCCCCATGGACACAAAATCAGTACCTTTGGTGTGGGCTGTGCATTTTACTACGGCTATCTCTGCTGGACCTCGCAAAGCCTCCAGCAGTAGCCTGATAAATTCTCCATTCCTGATTGGGGAACCCGATGATGTCATATAACCCCTTTGAGACCACAATTGCACAAAGTCGTGAACCACCCCAAATCCATATTGACTGTCAGTGAATATGGTGATCCGAATCCCGTTGGCTGCCAAACAGGCACGCGTCAACGCAATTATCTCAGCCACCTGCGCGGAGTGTACTCCTTCCAAGCAGGCCGCTTCAATTATTCCAAAAATAGTACAGACAGCAAACGCTGCTCTCAACTGACCAGTATTGTCTCTTACACACGAGCCATCCACAAAGTAAATTTCATCAGGGTCCACCAATGGCTCATCAACAATATCCGGTCTAGGTTTGGTGCATAGTTCAGTCACATCAAGGCAATCATGGTCTTCCCAATCATCTTCAACATCGTTTGGTAATGGCAACAAGGTAGGAGGATTCAAGACAGAGCACCTCCTGAGGGTCACATTCTCCGCAGCAAGAATAACCTGCTCGTAGCGTGTGAGCCTGTTATTAGCCAAGTGCTGAGTCTTGGTCCTGGTCATCAACAATTCCACAGAGTGTGGTACATGCACGGTCAGTGGGTATCCCGTTACAATGCTTTCACATCTTTCAATGCTGACACCTGTTGCCGCAACGGATTTGAGACATCCGGGCTACGCTGCGGCTACTGGATCTAAGGTAGCCGAGAAGTAAGCAACTGGTCTACGGACTCCTCCATGATCCTGCACTAGGACTGCCAACGCACACCCCTCTCTCTCACAGCAGAACAGTGCAAATGATTTGGTGTAATCGGGCATTCCCAGGGGCCGGAGCGCGACACAAGTAAGGTATAAAGGTAAAGGTAAAGGTATGAAACTTATATAGCGCAGGACTTACCCTGGGGCATCTCCGCGCTTGCTTAGGGAACCCGTCCTGGTATTCCCCTGTGAGAAACCCCGGCAGGGTGTCCACAAGGTGAAAGCCAGGCATCCCGCCGCGAGGGGCCGATGTGGAGATTAAGCAAGCTATTGCCCAGAGTCGCAGAGTGTGACCCCATGAGTCGAGTAGGCACCGGAACGAGAATTGTCGAGACCGTGGAATTTATGAGCCCGAGACCCGCCGAGGCGGGGAATCGAACCCTGGTCCACGGTCGATCTCAGATTCCGGGTCTGCCGCCTCTAACCACTGAGCCACACTTCTCCACTAACCACTGAGCCACACTTCTCCACAGAGTCCTCTCTCAACTCGAGAAAAGCCATCATACAATCCGTGTCCCATGGTACCGGATCACTTACGTCCTTGTGCATCAGTTTCTGCAATGGTTTCGCCTTCAGGGAGAAGTTAGCAATCCACTGTCGGCAATAGCCAACCATGCCTAGGAACATCCTAACCTCTCTTCGGGTCACAGGCACAGTCATTCTCATGATCGCCTCAATCCTGTCAGGCGACACTTTTCTCTTTCCCTTCTCTATTCTGTGACCCAGATACTGCACTTCAGGCAGGCAATACTGTAACTTATTGGGGGATACCTTGTGTCCATTCTCTGCCAGATGGTTCAGCAAGGCAATGGTGTCAATCCTACAAGCATCTTCGGTGTCTGACGCAACAAGGAGGTCGTCTATGTACTGCACAAGAACGGAGTTCTGCGGCAGTACCAGACTCTCGAGATTCCTTTACAGTAACTGATTAAAAATCGATGGACTCTCTGTATACCCTTGAGGGATACGACACCACGTTAAGACGCGGCTCTCTATTTTGAACGCAAAAAGAAATTGGCTCTCCTCGTGCAATGGGATTGAGAAGAAAGCCTGACACAAATCAATCACAGAAAACCATTCAGCTTGAAACGGTATCTGAAACAATATCACTGATGGATTCGGTACCACTGGACAGCATGGAACAACTATGTTGTTCACCTTTCGCAAATCCTGTACTATCCTAAACTTCCCACTTGGCTTCTGCAAACCCATGATCGGAGAGTTACAGGGACTGCCCATGACCTCCTTTAGAATTCCCTGTATAATCATGGACTCAATCACGGGTTTTATACCTGCAAGTGTTTCCGGAGTCAACTTGTACTGAGGTGTTCTCGGGAATTCAGCATTCGGTCTTACTTGAATTCTGATGGGCTCTACTCCTTTGATCAGTCCGATCGCCCCTGTAAAGTCCCACACCTGCGGTGAGACCGAGTCCCTCAAATCCCAAGGGAGTTCCTCCACAGTTAAAGCAGGGTATAATTCAATGCACCCATGCGTGTTTGCAACCTTAAAGTCAGCATCGTCATCGTTCGTCAGCAATTCTACTCCCTTGGCGGTGCAGTAGATGGTGCAATTGAGTTTACACAAGAGATCTCTTCCCAACAGGCATACAGGACTGGAATCACACACTACAAACTGATGCCTGTCCCTAAAACTTCCGATTTTCACTGGGACTGGCTCAGTCAGGGGGTTTGTCATTCTTCTGTTTGCGACTCCTACCACTTGTATGGTTTGTCCTGAAAGGGGTAAGTTGGGGACTACCGCAGACCGCACAGTAGAGCGGGAGGCACCAGTATTGACCAAAAAGGTGGTGGGATGTCCATCCACATCTGCCTCTACGAAGGGTCCTCTCTGATCTACCTCCAGCACTGCTCCAACAGGACAGCCCTCCTCCCCATCCAGGTACCGCCCTGTCACTGGGTCAAAATAATAGCACTCGTCCCCTTCGACTATGAAAGGCATCTGCTTGTAAACCTTGTTCCCTGTCGAAATCTTCGGCGGCTGGGGAACCGGAGCCCTAGGGGCCGAAGTCCCCCCTTTTGGCGTCTGGAATTTTGCTACTGTCACCTTCCATACCGGAGGGTCTTGGACTTCCTCCTCCTCTTCCTCCTGTACCTGATTGTCAGGGTTATGGGGACACTCGCGTCTCCAATGCCCGACCTCATGACATTGATGACACTTGGTCGTCTTTTTCAGGGTCGCTATATCTATCCTTGGTCTCAGGCCTTCCTCGTTGTCCCTTTTCTGTCCCCCTGATTTCCTCCCCATTGTGCCACTTCCTGACTGACCCTGTCCTCCCGATTGCATCTGTACTAACATCAGTTTATCCTTAAGCTGCCTTGTCTTCGAATCTATCTCATCACTGCAATACCTCGCGTACCGCAAGATCTCGTCCAGAGGCTTGTTCTGCCAACAAATTAAATGTTGCTGTATCATGAGACAGATATCAGGCCTCAGCCCCAGAACAAACTTGGAACCAAACTGTCCCATGTCCTTTGGGTCCATCACATCTAACCCACTGTACTGTTTATAAATCTGCAATAATCTCTCATAATATTCATGTACCGTCTCCTTTGGTTCCTGCCTAGTCCGGTCTATTTTCACCCAGTCAATGTCCTTTGGTGGTACCTTAGTCTTTAACCACGTGATCGCTTGCTCATACTTTGCCATCACCCTGGGCGACGGTCCATTTGTGGCAGCATCTCGCTCTGGTTCCGCTGCGGGCCATTCAACACTGACCTTACATGCTATCCACAAATCTCCAGGAACCACAATGTCAAACAGCGTGTTTAAATCAATCCACAGTACCTTTGAGATTTTAACGAACCTCTCTACCTGTTTGTACCATTCCACTGGACTCTCAAGCAACTTTGGAAATGTGTTCGTAAAGGCAGCCAGATCTCCCCTGCTCCCGGGTACATGTACATATCCCCCATGAGCCACCTCCCGCAAGGGGTACGCCTCTGTATGCATCAACCCTCCTCCTGGGGATGTCTCAATAACACTCCGTCTAACACTCTTTTTCTTTGACCACCTTTCCTCCCATTTCTCCCGCTGCGTTCGACACGGTCTGCCACTGCACCCTAGTCCAGCGCCTCAGCAACATCGGTATCCAAGAGAAGGCACTGGAGTGGATCATCTCGTTCCTCGCCGGAAGAACACAAAGAGTCCGCCTCCCCCCGTTTCGCTCCGAGGCCACCGAAGTCATCTGCGGCGTCCCGTAAGGATCTTCACTCAGCCCCACCCGCTTCAACATCTACATGAAACCTCTCGCAGCCACCGCATGCCAGCACAACCTCAACATCATCTCTTACGCCGACGACACCCAGCTGATCCTCTCCCTCACCAGAGACCCCGACACTGCCAGAACCTACCTACACGAAGGGATGAAAGACGTCGCCGAGTGGATGAAGGACAGCCGCCTGAAACTGAACTCGGACAAGACGGAAGTCCTCATCCTGGGATCTTCGCCCTCCGCCTGGGATGACTCCTGGTGGCCCCCAGCCGTGGGCACCGCGCCCAAGCCAACCTACCACGCACGCAACCTGGGCTTCATCCCGGACCCCTCCCTCTCGATGACCAGACAAGTCAACGCCGTCTCCTCATCGTGCTTCAACACCCTGCATATGCTTCGCAAGATCTTCCGCTGGATCCCGACCGAGACCAGGAAGACTGTCACCCAGGCACTCGTCACCAGCCGACTGGACTACGTAAACGCCCTCTATGCCGGAACCACAGCCAAGCTACAGAAAAGACTCCAGCGCATCCAGAACGCCTCCGCCCGACTCATCCTGGATGTCCCCCGACGCAGCCACATCTCCAGCCACCTGAGGAACCTGCACTGGCTCCCCGTCGACAAGAGGATCACGTTCCGGATCCTCACCCACGCACACAAGTCTCTCCACGACCTGGGCCCCAAGTACCTCAACGACCGCCTGACCTTCTACACGCCCACCCGCCAGCTACAGTCCACCAGCCTCGCCCTCCCAGCCGTACCACGCATCCGAAGAGCCACCGCCGGAGGAAGATCCTTCTCTTACCTGGCTGCCAAGACTTGGAACTCCCTCCCCATCCACCTTCGGCTGACCCAGGACCATCTCGCCCTCAGGAAACAACTCAAGAACTGGCTGTTCGAGCAGTAGCATACCCCTCCCCCCAAGCGCCTTGAGACCCTCCCGGGTGAGTAGTGCGCTATACAAATGGCATGATTGATTGATTGATTGATTTCTCCAACTGGGACCATGTTCGGATTCCCCCAATCAGTTCTCTGATGTGGGTTTTTAATCCGATCACCCTCTTCTCTTCTAGTTCTTGGTCCGAGTACGGCAACCTATGGCCACCCTGTAGTGCTTTTGTCTTTGTCAAATCCACGGTATACTTATTCGCTAATTCAGAGAGTTTCTCATGAGCTGTCCTAGCTCTCCGTGTAACACCCTTCGCCACGAACAACTGCTCGTCTGGTTCGTAGAGTTCAATCCTTTCTAGTGGCAATGTACCTTCCACTATTTCCTCCACTTCTGATTTTAGTCTCAGCACATCTACCCTTCTTGCCTTTATTGCAGCCCTCAACGTACCTTGGCTAGAAGTTCCATTAAAGTCCCTCCCGCCACCATCCTGACTCTCTCGTCTTGTTTCTTCAGGTGTGTTAGGGGGAACCTTTCTGTTTTCCCAACCATCTCGGTCCCACTCCTGTCTACTGTCGCCAGAGGTGTGGCGGGACGCCCCCCCTATTCCCCACCCCTCCGTGTTCCCATTCCTGCGCTAGGCATGCAGTGAGGCTCCATCCTACTCTCCTGATTTCCAGACCCAGAATCATTTATCGATCTGTTGCTCTGAGTGTCCACAATTGTGTCCCAAGTTCTCAAATCTGGCCTTAATTCTCTCATCGACCTCGGCCGCGGTCCCCTCAGATCCATTGGTCCCCTCCAACCCCCCTGCTCTTCGGAGGAATCTGCCGATGCTGCCAAAGGAGTGCTCCATTCTACAGGTCTTGGCAACTGCCTCCATCCATCCACCACATTACTCCTGTCTTCACTGGCACATCTCTTACTCCCCATTCGTGGCGGACTCTCACCTTGTTTCTGTTCTGGATTGTACACTGATACTATGGGACCTATGGTAACGGGTACCGTAAGAGCATCTGGCAGTTTCTGAGAGTTGACACCCTCTTCTACCCGAACTTTTTGTACGGTAAATCTTCCCACTACTCTCGTCACTGGGGAAGGTGGAGGTGCCTTTCCTCCTTCCGCTGGGCCAAACTTGTCCCCTAAGGTGCTCAAACCACTCACCATCTGAACCCCACCATCCCCGTCAGAGACTTCCCAGTTCTTTGCTGATGTTGGCGTTCCCTCCAACTCAGGATTATATGGAGGTGGTCTCTCTGACAACAGTCTCTCTATTAGGCTGTCGTCTGTCTCACTGTCTTCATCCTCTGTACTTTTCCTCTGGGCATCCCCTGTATTTTCCAACAACGGGTACAACCTATCCCCTTCAATGGTCTGTACCCTCCACCTCTTGGCCAAGGCATCCCATCTCGCATCTTGTACCGCCCAAACTGATCGTTTCACTCTTTCTTGTCTCCTATCTCTGTTCTTTTCATGGGCTGCCCTGATCCATGCATTTAACGCTTCAAACTGTGTTGGTCTGGGCAGAGGCCGCAACACAGCCATAATCGCTTTCAACTGATACAACACTTCTAGTCTAAACGTTCCATATTTAGGAAATGTCAATTCTTCCTTTCCGTCTGTCATCTTACACCAATTATCAAGCCACAATATGGTATGTAACCCGACATTCGTTGCCATATAATAGGCTGGAGTATCCTCGGGTGGAGCCTCCTCCCCACCCCGCGGTTCTATCATCTTTTCACCCTTGAAACAATTCCGCAACACTTTAAAACATTTCATGATGAAAACCACAACGTTTCCTTGCTCTACGGCGCTTGTTTACTTCCTGATGACAATCCACCAATCTCAGCGCGGCTTCTCACTAACCGCCCTATCCCAGCGCGGCTCCTTCTGACGTCACTCGCCTCCGTTTCGCAGCAGTTCCCCTCCTCTCTCCGCTCGGCTCGCGGTCACGCATGCATCGCAATCATACACTGGAAATGGTCCCTTCCGACCAAGCAACCACTTCCTTGACTGTGCGTCCACAGTCTGACTGTAATTGTCACCTGAACTGGCAACTGCCTGTCCACTAACGGCTAGGCAATCGCCTCAACTGATAGGTTACAAACTCACGGCAACTTCCGACCAGCGTCCGTTACCCACACACTCACACACACATTCCCCCTATCTCGGTATTGTGGGCGGTCAATGGTACCTCATGACCCCTTTAACCATAGTTGACAATTACTATGGGTGTTCGATACACCCGAACCACTTAAACTCTCCTCCGAGCTTAAGATTTTCTCCGGTTGCGCGCGCTCACAACCTGACTTCCTTTCACACTACAGGCATTCAACCCTGCATGACAACACAACACAACAACACAACATAACCGCAATCTAACAACGCATAACCCTTTTCATACTCACTCTCCTCCGACCTGCTGCTCACTGCCGCACCGTCACTCTCCGTCAGTTTCCATGGGTCGCCATCCCCCTTCCGCGACTCTCTGGACGCTCTTCATTTGTTCTCTAATGGCCTCGGGGAAATCTCTACCTACTTCTAGGTTACCCTCACTCCAGAAGATAAACCATCCTACTCTGCTACCAACTGGAAAGGCGGGATTTTATCTCTAGAGTCTGCTTACCATTCACCAAATTCCCGTCACATGTCGACTAGACCTTTTTACCTGTCATAAAGTGAATTAGGCAACCTATTTATCAATAATCGATACTTGCAACAATTCCCATTTGCCTTCCCCAAAGGACCACTGACTAAGAACCTGGTTTAAAGATTTATTACAGAAATGAAAACAGCTGAAGATACAAACACCTCAACACGAGGTTCAAAAGGAAAACAGGCACTAATACAAACATAATCCTACGGAAAAGTCTTAGGCGACTTATGAATAAAACCAGAATCAGTTCCAGAACCATCAGGCTAACAAAAATTGCTGTAACTTGAGTTCTAGTATGCATTGGAAAGAAAAATGAAGTTAACCTGTCCCTACCCTATACTAAGTGGCATCCCTACTCAACAATAGCCCATCCTAACAGAAAGGTGTCAGCCGTTGTGACTTCCAAAGAAGTTCACTCACTTTCTCTTGAGTCTGGTGTAATTCTCTATCCTAGCTGAGCTCTCTGCCTATCCAACCGCTCTCTCTAGCTCCTCAGCCCATCTGCTCTGCCTCCACCCTCGGGGTGCTGTCCCTAATACAAAACCCCACAATACTGGTGACACTCCTTCAGGTACCCCCCTCAGGTACGCCCCTCTCGAAGGTGTTGGTTCTAAAATTTTCCATCATGGCACTCTTCCATCCTTTTCTGTTAAAACGTCCTTGGGTCCCAGACTCTCCGTCGCTTCAAGTTGTATCTTTAAATTCTTTAAATTCCTCAGCTACTCCTCCATGTCTGAGTCCATGTCTGAGTCTAGCATCCTAACACTCATGCACAATGGGCCCTTCTACTCTACTGTCTGCTTGGTGATGCACCTGCAAGGAAATACATGAGAATCGGCGCACATATTCTTTTAACATTGATTATTTTTATCCAAAGGCCGCCTTTACAAAATAATTCTACCATTTAATGTGAAGAAAATATTTCCAGTCAGGCCTACTCGATTTCCATGGACTGGACCTTTGCACGTTTATAGGCCTCACATTCTACATGAAGATCTCTCCGTTCTTTAGGCCTACAACTTTAAAGCAAATACATTTTCTACTTCGAGCAGCTAATCACGTATATAAAATTGCAAATGTGAATTTTAATAAAGCAGACCTAAACATCCAAAGGTATTCTATTTAATCAGCATCATTAGGGTTACAAAACCCTTAACATCTGTTCTGCATGTAGTTCTAACGACAAATACTTCAGTTCTCAGCCCCACATTGCATTTGAACATGATTAGTAAGCCCTTTACATATTCGGGTGCTGACTACTTGTACATATGATGCACCCCTACAATTTTCACTTCTGTCTAGCGCTCTCTCAATACATCTAACTGCAACACTTATAACAAACACTACAAAATAACCTAGGCGGGCTACCCATCCATAAAGCTCTTCAACACTTTTTCTGGAGTTGTAGGAGCTATATAAATCTACAATACAATACAATTTTATGTATAAGGTCAGGGTGACTGGAGACGTGTGCTGACCATTTCAGCAACATGTGAAAGAAAGAAAACGGTCTTTACCTATTTTCGAAATTGTTATAACAGATGCCGAACAGGAATCAGGGACTCCTAGAAATAGTTACAGTTCCATGTTGATTGTTTGTGAAGGAGGTCCACTCTTTGAGCATCAGGAACCTTATATCACAAGTAATTGATTGCGGAATATGGGAAATCAGACCTGGTGAAGGCGTTTGAGGCCCGTGAAGAAACTGATATTTACCTTCATAGACTTGAGATATGGAAAAACTCAATTATACCAAAAACTTACAAGAGGAATAAAGTCCTATCTCATCCTAAGAGGCATAGTAATGATGTGCTTTATGCCACTCATATGAGGAATTAGAACATTGGAATGTTGGGAGCTCAATTGAAAACAATGGAGTGCTCTGGGCTTATATTGGCTGGTATAAGCCTGGAGCTCCAACATTCCAATGCTTCTTTGTTCACAGCTCTGGCTGTGAACAAAGGCTTCAGGGAGCCTCAGGGGATTAAAATCCCCTCACCTCCCATAAGGCTTTGTTCTTTTTTGTTAGAACATTCTACCTTCTAGTGGCAGAATGTTCTAATAGTCTTATAGCCCTTCATAGCTGGACTATACCGGCTATTAAAGTCCCTCTCCCTTGTTTAAGGCTGGAGAGGTCCTTTAATAGCCGGTATAGCCCTCCACCGCGGACTATAAGGCTATAGTAAAGATTAAGGGCCTAATTATGACTTTGGTGGTGCTGCGCTGGCTCTCCACCAACACAGCACCGCCAAAGCCATGCAAGGACCCACCTGATTACCAGTTTTTCTTGTGCAGACAGACTGTCCTGCTGCAGTTCCCACAGTGGTGCCCTGAAAAAGGACTTGCAATGGGAACGGCAAAAATGTTCCAGTATGGCATGGACAGTTACGTCCATGCCATGCTGGGACTGAGGGGGAATACAGACAGGGGGGGCACCTTTTGTGCCCCCCTGAATGTATTCCCATGGCAGAGGAGGAATGGGGGGGCCTGCCCCCTTTGATACTCCACTGCCACACTTTCATGGCAGGGCTCCCGCCATGAAATAGCTAGCGGTGGCGAAACTTGAAATATACTGAGCTGCACTGCGCCAGTCCCGCATAGCATATTGCATTGCCCACCAACACGCCACTGTCTGGGAACAGCAGTTCCCGGGCACAGCTAATGCTCCACCACCAGAATGACTCAGAGACCACCACTGTTGCACCACCACGAGTGCGGTGGTTGTAAGATCGCTGCACATGTAATCTGCCCCTAAAATCTCCTTGGTCACAAACCCCACCATTGGTTATTTTCGGACATGGGTTTGTTTGCACTTTGAATAAGGTGTACAGTGTTTGGCAGGCTCACCGGAAAGCGGCACAGAAAATGGAGCTACAAGGATGAACTTTGAGCAATGAAAAAGTTTTATAATATATGTTCATGAAGCGCACATATAGTAAAAAAGAAACAATTATTTTTTATTGGATGTCTGAAGTAGGTGAGGTTTGAATGATGTTTAAGGGGGTTGAGTGTGTTTGTGGTCTGGGAGTCATTGACGAAATTTGTTTGTGATTGTATTTATTTTTATGTGAACAGTGCATTGCATTAAAGTCTAGAACATATATGAGGAAAATATGTATTGAATTGAAATTATTAAACTATTACATGTTGTCTCAATTAAGAAAATGTGAATATTTCGATACAAATAGGGGACTTTATCTGACGTATATTTAAGAAGTGAAAATATATTTGAGAAGTGGAAATAGGAATTATAGTGACTGATTAGCGGTTTCTACTTTAATTAGGGAGGCGGTTTAAAGTTTAGTTAGCTCCTGCGAATAGTATCCAGGCAACAAACCTGCCGCAAAGTGCTGATGTGCTCACAAAGAAAAGTCACCATGCTAGATGATTTTCTGGGTGAATAAATCATATTTAGATAGCAGAATCCTACCATTTCTGATTCTGTTAATGAGGAGCCATATTTCTCCGCATAAATGAATGAATGTATGAATAAATAAATAAATGAATGAATGAATGTTTCAGTGAGGAAATAACTGAGAAAGCGGCTCATAGGTGTACATAAAACAACTTATGTTGAGTGCATTTTGTGCCACTGAGCTGACATGTCATATTACAGACACAATATTGAGAAACAACATTCCTTGGCTTTGCATGCACTATTCACAATTATTTACTATTAAATGATCATAAATTAAGCTTTATCAATACCTGCTTCAATGAATGTTACCTTTTCAGGTACCTCCAAATAATAGTGGTCACAGTTGCAGGGCTACATAATCAAATAAAATTACTTTTTTTATATTTGAGGTGATGATTTGTTACTTCTGTGATCGAAAACGCAATTACATATTGGATCAGAGTCACCAAAGTCCACACCACTCGTACTTCAAGAGCTACCTCTTCATAAAAGCATTTGTTTCCATCCCGCTGAAACCACTGTGAAAACCTGCTGCACCTTCAAGCTATGCATGCCCTCATATATATCCATATAACATATACCACACAGTGGGTTTTTTATTGCCACCTGTGTGGGAAGTACAAACTATATTGATGCAGCAGATAACAAGAACTGATATTCTCCATGGCACCACGACAGAGACATCCCATAAAAAGAGACTTCCTCAAGTTTGTCATCAAGGAGATTCCATCCATAGCACAACAAAAGAGATTTCTACCAATGAATTACTGAAAATATAATTGTTTCCAAAGCACCACCAAAGGGACTTTATCCATTGGTCAGACAAAAGAGCCATCCTCCAAGATATATTCAACAAGATATCCCTCAAGGAACAAAAAAACAAGACTTCCATCAAGGATGCGCCAAATACTTAATTCTCAGTACAGTCAGAGACCATCAAGGAACCACCATCAGACTTTGCCCAGGGGATAACCAACGAGATTTCATCAAAGGTTTATGCAACAAAACTTCCTCAAGAAAATATAACTGAGGCTTCCATTAACCAATAACCAAAGGGGCTTCATCCACTGTACAACTCAGGAGACTACCCTCGGGCAATCACCAGAGAAGCTCTCCTCAAGAAAACACCAAAGTGACTTAATCTGTGATGAAACCAAAGAGGTTTCCATCTAAGAAGTATGAAAGATATTTCTGTAAAAGAGCCACTAAAGAGTTCTCCTCAATACAACAGGTAAAGTGAAGCCTCTTACATGGTCTCCTAATGACTCACTTTGGCACCTGTGTGAATTGTGACTACATACCAATCTGTGTAAATGTAAAGTGTGGGAATAACACTATTATGCCCCCAGCAGATATAAAATGAGCCAATACGAAAACTACCAACCACACAAATGCAAATAATTAATAGCTGTGGCTGTGTAGAATTTCTTTGGAGAGACCCCGCTTTATAATATGCCTAGAAACGGCGTAATATGTTACATAATTTAATGTCTATTAGAATCTTCAAATAGACTTTCTCAGACCATGTGAAACAAGTGGTCAAAAAACAAAGTTAAATACTGGCCATGGGTTGTTGGCCATCTGTAAAACACAGACAATGGAGATTTGTCAAAAAACACACTAAAAGCATATGTCTTAAATATGTTCAGCGGTCACAGACATTATTCTCCGTCATTTGTACTCCTCGGAGTGGAAGCTTTCACAGAAATGAAAGGATAGAGGGCTAACTCAACTCAAAGGGGTCTATTAGGATGGTGGGCGGATTGCCACCGCCCTACCGGCGGTGGTGATCCGCCTGCCAAAACACCCTGCCGTACGGCCTTTTACCCCCGCCACATTAGCATGGCAAGGTGTATCGCGGCAGACGGAAAGACCGCCCGCCGCTTTTCTGCCGGTAGGCAATCCTCACAATTGCCTACCCGGCAGAAAAGGTCTGCAATATGGTGATGGTGCCTTGCATGCATCGCCATCCATATTACAATGGTGGCGGTGTAATGCCTTTCCATGGCGGAGACTTCGCCATGGAAAGGCATGCAGTGTTTCCTTTGGGGGCCTGTTGGGGGTGGGGGGCTACACTTGGGGGGTACCCATAGTACCCCTCAACATTGGAATACACAAGGTGGCAGGCACCACGCGTTGCCTGTCACGTTGTGCATGCCAATGCACAACATGCATATATTGCAATGTGGCGGGTGCTGCTTACAGCACAGCCCGCCACAATGCAATATTTGCAGGATGCGACCATCAGGGTGGCGGTCTCATCCTAATTGGAGGTGCGGATTGCCGCACCACTGGCGGCCGGTCCCAGCACCGCTAGGGTGGCGGGCGGACAGGAGTCAGCCCGCCATCCTAACAGACCTCAAAGTATTTAGAATAGAAAATGTTATTGAACATTATGAGTCGTATGGTGCAGCACAAATAACACATTCCCCAAGAAAATCTACACATTGAAGGCCTCCTTCAGCATGTTACCTGCTAATTTCATTCTAGAATCCATTCTGAAGTCGATTTATTTGTAAGGAGGCAACGGTACTCCATGTATACCCCTGAGCCTCAAACATGATTTAAATTTCACCAGTGTTTGATTATAGGGGCCAAGGGAACAGCCTATGCCACGCTTGCTCTCTCTGCAGTTTACCGACTGCCCTTCAGCAGTTGCATATTTTTTAAAGTTAACAGCCTTCATTTTAAATAGTTATTATTGAAGCAGCATTCGCAAATCAGAGATAAATTGTGCATACCAGGGGTTCAGAAAATAGCTAGAGCTTTCACTTGATGTTAATAATGTTTAAAACGTATTTAAATGAAAGCTTCTCTGCAAACACCACCTTAGCTATGACACTCAATAAGTGCTACAGTTGCCTCTCTAGCTTGCAGTGGCGGCTGGTGACTTTTCAAAGGGGTGAGGCGTAAAACAATTGTCATACTTCACTGCAGCGAGCGTAGCCTGAACCACCTAGAACCCCGAGAAAATGTTGAAAAAAGTGTAGGCAAATGGTGCAGATTGTGACACTATCCTGGAAGTGCTGCAGGCTGTGTTCAAAATAGTTAGTAAATTAGCAAGGATATAAGGTGCCCAGACTCGTGTCCGACCAGGGCTGAGCTCTGCAGGAGAAGGGGCTGTCACTTTCACTTAGGGAGACCAGACTACTTTTATTTGCAGCCGGGCCTTTAACCAGAAGTGACAGGGTAGATATCCTGAGCTCTGGGCTGGATGGCTTGGATAAGTGGCGCAGACAGAGAAGGCAACACGGATACAGCAGCCCTCGGTGTCCCGCGGAAGATAAATATGTTCAGCATGCCACGCGTTAAGTCATCCTCAGCAGGGCGGGAACAAGAGTGAAACAGTTTGTATCACTTCAGTAATTAGAAGAGGCACTATGTAGACAGCTAGCTAAATGTGTGGATGTTTAATGCATTAAATATTAAGCAGAGAAATGAAACAATCCGTTCTCATTGAATTATCCCTCCCAGTCGCATGGAAAAATGCCTGCCAAGTGCAGGAGTACAGTAAACATACCAACAGTCGCGGCCGGCATTCCTCGCGGGTGGGGGTGGGGTAAAAATGGGGTTGCGGGGGGGATGAGGGGGGAGGCGGGAGGGGTTTAAGGGGAAAAATATATAAAAGTAAAACTTACCGTCCAAGACTCCCGACTCCCACCGTCCTGCGTTTTGGATACCTGGCTGCAGCGCTCGTCATCAGGAAGGCAGCCACCCTCCCCTCCATCAATTACAATGCTGCAATGGCAGCGTTGTGATTGGTGAGGCCGCTGCCCCACCCGGGTCATTTTTTCCATATATGATGCAGAATACAAAGAGAACAGGGAGAGTGGGCGGTGTTGCTCGAGGGCAGGGGGAGTGGCTTGTACACTGTTGTTCATACTGACTGTTTGGGCGGCCTTAGGCTGCCCAAGCAGTCAGTATGAACAACAGTGGTCAAGCTACTCCCCCCTGCCCTCGAGCAGGACCGCCCACCCCCAACCAGGAACTTCTGCTTTCTCGCCGTGCGAGAAGGCAGAAACAAATGGTAGTTATTACCATTTATGTTTCTGCCTTCTCGCATGGCGAGAAAGCAGGGGGGGCGGAGCCCAAAATCCCCTATAGAGGAGCCGCCGCTGCTAGTTTGCTTCTACTACACAGAAACTTTAAAACCTTCTTGTTTTCTCTGTATTTCCTAAAATAAGCCTGTGTCTTTATACCTGCAAACTAAGGGGGTCATTACGATGGCAGTGGCGCCGCCACTGCCAGCCATGCAGTGGTGGTCCTTCCGCCATTGGACCGCAAATTCCCCCGCCACATTACGATGGCAGGGGGATCCAGACTGCGACCGTGGTGGACGGAAAGACCGTCTGCCACGGAACCGCACAGACAATCGGACCGATTGCCTGGGGGAGCTGTCTGAATGCATAAAGTGGTGGCGGTGCCTAGCAGGCACCGTCCACCATATTATGATGAAGACCGTGAGCCAGTCTTTCCATGACGGCGACACTTTTATGAAAAGGCTGGTGGAGATCATCTTTGGGGGTCTGTTGCCACATTTTAGTGCACTAAGTGGCAGGCACTGTGTGGTGCCTGCCACGTAATGCACTGTAATGCACAACATGCATTTTTCAACATTGCGGCGGGTGTTGCTGTAAGCAGCACCCACTGCATTGTTAAAAATACAAGATGCGACCTCCGTGGTGGCGGTTGCATCCTAATGTGGTGTGCGGAACCGCCGCATGTATTGAGGACAGTCCCGGTCACCACCTCGATGACGGACAGACTCCAGCCCGTACTCCATCATAATCGGCCCCTAAGTGTTATGTGAAGTTAGTTTACCCTTTGATAAATTGTTGTTTTTCTTAGTTATGATGTCATTGAATTTGCAAATAACCTGTATGGTTGTGCACATTGCATGTGGGCATAGTTTTGGGGGGGTAGGGGAGATGTGTGGTGTTACACCGCCCTAATTAAAATTGGGGGGGGGGGAATATAACTGGGTACAAGCGCTTTCATTGGGAATGGTGAGGTGTCTGTTGGATTTCGTTCAAAATCTTTTATAAAATTTCAGATAAATATTAGAAGGCCATACATAAAAGAGCACTGAAGAAGGTACATAGAAAATTAAATCAATATAATAACTGAGCTAGCAAAATTATATAATGTAAGATAATATTAAGTACAAATGAAAAAAGTACTTATAACATAACAATTATAATAATGCAATAAAAAGAAAATGGAATGAAAAAGGGGAATAAATAGAATAATCAATACACATAATTCTCAATAGTGCTACTAAATTTAACCAATATAGCTATACATAAAAACGTATCGTTATTAGCAAAAACTATTTAGTGAGGTAAAGCAATATAATCATCAATTGGTTTCCAAAATAGATGATAATTAGAAACATTGTGGATGATGCCTGACAAAGTAAGTCAAACTAGCTCTTCCTCTGGTAAAAATGATCCAAGCCACCAGGCAATACTTGATAGTAAGGAGGCATTTTTAGGTCTCGCCTACGCAGGGCACATGCGCTGAAAAGGCAGAAAGACCTTTTGCGATTGCATTGGCTTTTCAGCCAAAAACAGCACGTGTTCCATTGCCTTCAATGGCAAGGCATGCACATGTGGCAATTCACTTGCAGGAGCAAGCACCGCCATATGGTAGCAATTATCGCTCCCACAAGTGAATAGCGCAGGTCCCCACCTCCCTCCTGCTGCAATGCGAGGCACGCGCGCGCCCCCTCCTGCTGACGCGGGCGCTTGTTTTTGTTTTTAATTGACCACAAATCATCGTCTGATATGGATGCACTTCATGATCTGGCCACTAGAACGTTAGACTATGGGTAGACATAATTCAGACATGAATGGAGACGAGACTGGGGAGCTGTGCCAACATTCCTTCATGACGTGTTGCAGTTTGTTTAAGGAGTAATAAATTGTTGTGCACATGCCAGTGCTTTTCTATGTGCCTCGAGGCCCTTGTGCTAACCCAAGAGCTGTGCTCACACTCTAGATTCTGAGAAACACTTTAATACAATGTATCACGTTGTTCATGGGTTCCACATGCCTGTGATATTGTACACTATCTTTGCGGAAGCTACAGCTTCCAGTGTTAATATTCCTCCTCTCTATAGCGCACAAACTGTAATTAGCCCGGCGTTGCAGCGCTTGTCAACTGATGGTTACTTTTTCAAATTAGGTCTTCCTCGATTTCGCTATGTGTTACACATGTAATGTTAGATTTCTTTTGTTTAAGGAGTAATACATTGTTGTGCACATGCCAGGGTGTTTCTATGTGCCTCCAGGCCCTTGTGTTAACCCAAGAGCTGTGTTCACACTCTAGAATCTGAGAAACACTTTAATACAATTTATCACGTTGTTCATGGGTTCCATATGCCTGTGATATTGTACATTATCTTTGCGGGAGCTAGAGCTTCCAGTGGTGGATAGTTTTATTAATATTCTGAAATGATAACCACATATTGCCAGGCCCGGTCATCTTGTCACTTGTCAGAGTTAGCTTCAGTGTTTGTTGCTGCTGTTAACAGGCACAGCTTCATTGTGCTCTCTGGTGTTATTAGTGCATTTGTGATGTATTTAAGGAGACAGGATTTAACAAGTGCCAATGGAAATATGCGGATTTGCAGCTGCAGTGTATAGTAATGTATCTGCCCTATTTGCCTGATAATCTATCATCTGTTGCACAGTATGCCTCCCCCTGCTCCCGCGGTCGCTTGTTTTTGTTTTTAATTGACCACCAATCATTCGTCTGATATGGACGCACTCAATGATCTGGCCTCTAGAACGTTAGAATATGGGTAGACATAATTCGGACATGAATGGAGACGAGACTGCGGAGCGATGCCAACATTCCTTCGTGACATGTTCCAGTTTGTTTAAGGAGTAATACATTGTTGTGCACATGCCAGGCCTTTTCTATGTGCCTCGAGGCCCTTGTGCTAACCCAAGAGCTGTGTTCACACTCTAGAATCTGAAAATTACTTTAATACAATGTATCACGTTGTTCATGGGTTCCTCAGGCCTGTGATATTATACACTATCTTTGCAGAAGCTACAGCTTCCAGTGGTGGAAAGCTTTATTAATATTCCGCCTCTCTATAGCGCACAAACTGTAATTAGCCTGGCGTCGCAGCGCTTGTCAACTGATGGTTACTTTTTCAAATTAGGTCTTCCTCGATTTCGCTATGTGTTACACGTGCAATGTTAGATTTCTTTTGTTTTCTATTCCACTTTTTTATGGTTACTTCCTCCCCCCGTTACAGCAAGTCTTCTAAACAAGCATTGACAAAGACAATATGTTTGGCTTTGCATAGTAAATCCACACGCAGAGTGGTGTCAGTGTTTGTTGCTGCTGTTAACAGGCACAGCTTTATTGTGCTCTCTGGTGTTATTAGTGCATTTATGATGTATTTAAAGAGACAGGATTTAACAAGGGCCAATGGAAATATGCGGATTTGCAACTGCAGTGTATAGTAATGTATTTGCCCTATTTGAAACATAATCTATCATCTGTTGCACAGTATGCAGAGTTTACCCCAAAAATGTCTAGCTTAAGCAGATCAATAGTTATTAAGAACGCTGCTACAGGTGCTGCCGTGCAGAGGAAGGCGCTTTGAAAAAGTATACTGATCAACTTTCAATTGCTTATTTTTGTATTTGTGAGTTAAACTGTTACTAATGAAGTGGAACCTTAGCTTAGCCGGGGTTAGCATATGTACACAAGTAACAAGCATTGGCATAGCCAATAGGTCTCACATTTGGGACCTTATAAGTGTTTAGCCATGCAACACTTGATTTTGTTGCACCAAGGATATTGTGCTGGATAACTAAACATTTATATGGTCCAAAAAGCGAGACCTATTGGCTATGCCAATGCTTGTTCCAATTGGGAGTAATTGATTTTAAAGCTTCAGAAATTAAAAATTAAAAAAGTTTGCTTTTAATAATAGACAGTTTGGTGGACAGTAAAGTTGACATAAAATTAATATATTATGATCAATTAGTTGTGATATTCAATATTTTAGTAACGATCATCCAAACCTCTTTGCAAAACTTACCAACAATATGACACATATAAAGCATTTGTCACAATGAGCTTGTATTCAAAGAACAATTCCAAACATTAGGTGAATTCACAATTTTGCATTATATAACCTTAACGGAGTCCACAGACAGAGAATTAGTTTGGTATAGAGAAACAGGCAGTCATCCAGAAATACTACTCAATCAAATGTTGGTCCAAGTATCTGGAGATAATGACACATCTAGTTCTGTATTCAAAAAGGAAGAGAGAAAGTTAATATTGTATCTTGCATAATAATTGGATTTTTTATAAAACAGCGTGGGATGATGAAGCAATTCTAAATCAGAAGTAGCATTATGAGGAAAAATATTTGGAAATTTATCAAAGACTGAATTACATACGAGTTCCTATTTATAAATATCTGATTGCAGTATCTTAAATCTTTGCTGCAATTCATCAAAAGTTAAAAAGGCATTTTTGTGATAAAAATCTTTTAAATAAAAAATACCAGCTTTAATCCAGAATTGCCGACATTTTGAGAGACGAGCTGCCTTGAACATAGGATTATACCATAATGAAACTTTTAATGTAAGTGACATAGGAAATTGGAAAATAAAATCTAAATATTAATTTAGTAGACTTCAGTATTACTGATCTTTTTAGCAAAGGAGTGGAATATGCCATGGTAAGCAATGCAGGTAAAGGAAATGGTGATATCAAACTTTTTTCAATACGAAGCTATGAAGGTGAATTAATAAACTCTGTTTGGTGGAACCATAAAGTACTTTTTTAAAATAAACGCTTTATGATAATTAAGGAAATCTGGTAAACCAAAACCACCATTGTACTTAGAAAATTTTATTTTTGCTAACTTAAAAGAGGAGATTTATTATTCCAAATACATTTTGTCCATATATTTATAAAACTTAAGAGGAAGTTGAATAGGCATCATAGAAAGAAGATATAACAGTTTTTTGTGGCAAAAAACCCCATTATGATAGCGTCAAGTTTTCCCCACCAGGATAAATGTATGATGGACAATTTTAAAAAATCAATTGTTTTATGATGTGAGAAAAAAAATATTTTGAGATATTTAAGTGTATCTTTTAGCCAAAATATGTCTTTGTTTGGCAGCATATCAGGAGTACAATGAACATTGAAAAGAAAATATATTTAATTAGTGTTTAGTGTATATCGTGACTTCTGAGAATAAATGTTGATTACATTTTTAATGCATGAATGGTAAAGTCAGGAATATATAGGAGAACATCATCAGCGTTTTAACCCCTTCGATGCTGATGACGGAGCGGTTCCGTCATCAGCATCGGTTGGGCTATGCTGATGACGGAACCGCTCCGTCATCACTACAGCCCTGGGGGGGAGCACTGGCGCTCCCCCACTGGGGCATCGATCCAGGTCGTTTTAGGAGGGGTGGCAGCGGAAGACTTTCCGCTGCCACCCCCTGGCCCCCCCACGCTTCCTGGTGATGTCAGCACGCACAGTGCGCGCCGACGTCATCAGGAAGCGCTGGACGCGCTGGAAGCCATTTGTTTCCAGCGCGTCCAGCAGAGAGGTGGGTGTTGTGCTGCTCCGGTGGGGCGGGGGTCCATTTTTCGGTGCCTTGAGGCATCGGGGGGGAGGAAACTGTGTTTCCTCTCCCCTGATGTCCCAATGCACGGCATTCCTGGTGCGCGATCGCGCACAGCGTCACGATCATGCACCAGGAATGCCCCACTAGACACCAGGGATTGTTTTTGGCCATAATTATTTGTGCAGGAAGCGACCCCTTGGGCAAGGGTCGCTTCCTTTTTACGCCATAATATTTATCAGACTTTTCTGTCCCCCCTGGGGCAGATCGGCACCCAGGGAGGGCAGAAAAGCCCACTAGTCACCAGGGATTTGGTTATATTTGAAAAAGGAAGCGACCCCATGGGGAAGGGTCGCTTCCTAGTGGCTCTAATTTTTTTTTAGACTTTTCTGCCCCCCCTGGGGGCAGATCGGCCGTTTTTTGGGTCGCATCTGGACCCAGGGGGCAGAAAAGCCCACTAGACACCAGGGATTGAATTATATTTATAAAGGAAGCGACCCCTTGGGCAAGGGTCGCTTCCTTAGGGGGATAAAATATTTTTCAGACTTTTCTGCCCCCCCCCTGGGTCAGATCGGCCGTTTTTTTGGCCGATCTGCACCCTGGGGGTGGGCAGAAAAGCCCACTAGTCACCAGGGATTTGTTTACAATTGAAAAGGAAGCGACCCCTTGGGGAAGGGTCGCTTCCTAGTGGCCCTTATTTTTTTTAGACTTGTCTGCCCCCCCCTGGGGCAGATCAGCCATTTTTGGGCCGCATCTGGACCCAGGGGGTGGTAGAAAAGCCCACTAGACACCAGTGATTTTATTATATTTATAAAGGAAGCGACCCCTTGGGCAAGGGTCGCTTCCAGGGGGCATTATAAATATTGTAGACTGTTCTGCCCCCCCTGGGGGCAGATCGGCTGTTTTCTTTACCGTTTCTGGACCCAGGGGGGGGTAGAAAAGCCCACTAGACTCCCGATTTTTTTTATAGGGAGCGACCCCTTGCCCAAGGGTTGCTTCCTTGGGCCCATTTGTTTTCTAAAGTATGTTCTGCCGTGTCTTTATTTGGCCTCTGCCCCCCGTAGGGTTGCTTCCAGGGGGCCCACGTTTTTAATGATTTATAATCTTCCCCCCTTTGGGACAGACACCCCATTTGTGACATACCTAGTGACATAGCCTGTTGTAATGTTTCTTCTAATGTGTATTGTTTTTTTTTCTCTTTAGATTGTTGCAGTGTGCGGTTCCGTTACTGGTGGTTCTGTTGTTCTGCTGTTTCTGTAGTTGCATTTGTTTGGTAAGAGACCTCTTTTTTGTTCAATTGTAATGTAATTGTTTATTTTGCAAAGTGTGTAGTAATACGAGTATGTTTGGTTTCTGTTTGTTGTGATTGTAAAACATGTTTTGCATTTGTTTTTGATGTGTCCTTCTGTAGATGTAAGATTTTTTTTTTCTTTCTAGTGGGATATCATTGCCTATTTGCTGTGTCTTGGCAGAGTAGGTGCTGGTGAGTGTAGTTGTGTCTTGTAAGTGAATTGTATATTTTTTCTAAATATAGTTTTTTGTGAAAAGGCTTACATTTTTTATCTTACTTTGCGCAGTGTTGGGGTTGTTGAGTTGTTTGTGCAGACTCCTTTATTTGTAAGGATAATGGATAGGCGCCGGATTACTGCTCAGCAAGTTGTTGGAATGCTTTTTGATTCTTCCTCTGACCATGGTCCAGAGACTGACACTGAATCTGAGCCAGAGGTGGGAGGTGAAGATTCAGGTCGTGAGTTTTCTCTACACATGGCTTCATCTGATGATGAAGACACTCTGAGTGCGGATGAAGCTACTTTTGGTGTGGATGATGTGCCTGTGGTTGCGGAGGACATTGCTGTGCCTGTGGTTGCGGAGGATATTGCTGTGCCAATAGTGCGGCAAGAGACATCTGGGCTGCATCCTGGGGCTGCTAGAGTTCCAGTTGGTGTAGTGAGACAAGAGGCAGCTGTGCGGCAGCCTGCGGCTGGAAGACCTGACGTTGAAAGTTCTGACCTCTAGGTTGCACCAGGCATGGTGCAGCCGGCATTGCCTGAATTTACTGGTGTTCCAGGGTGTAGGGTGAACACTAAAAACTTTTTGCCTATTGATTTTTTCAAGTTGTTTATGGGTGATGTGTCTTTGGCAGAGATTGTAGAGCAGACTAATTTGTATGCTGAAATTTTTTTGAGGGTGAACAGTGCCAGCCATAAGCCCCACGCTAGAGCTACCCGGTAGACTCCCACAAATTTGGAGGAGATGAAAAAGTTTTTGGGTTTATTTTTTTTGATGGGCTTGCTTAGGAAACCATCAAAGGCTTCATATTCGTCTACTAGTCCCTTGATGGCAACAGCTATATTTCCGACAGTCATGAGTCGTGATAGGTATTTGCTTCTGCTTCGGATGATGCATTTTGTTGACAATAGTCTTGCTTTGCCACGAGATCACCCTGAATGTGACTGTCTTTTCAAGATTCGGCCTGTCATTGATCATTTTGTTGATCGATTTCCTGAGATCTTTTATCCTGGGAAAGAAAGAAAGAGTCTTTGCTGTTGTTCAAGGGCCGCTTGGTATTTTGGCAATACATTCCTAGTAAGAGGGCACGCTATGGAATCAAACTGTATATGCTGTGTGACAGTGAGACTGGATATGTCTCTAATTTCAGGGTGTACACTGGTAAGGATTCCAGGATTAACCCCCCCTGGTTGTCCGTCGACTTTTGGAGTGACTGAGAAAATTGTTTGGGAACTTGGTCGTGGATTTTTTAACAAAGGCCATCATTTGTATGTCGATAACTTCTACACTGGTGTGCGGTTGTTCAGGGAATTGGCCAAAGTGGACACTGTTGCTTGTGGCACAATCCGCTCAAACCGTAAAGGTTTCCCAAAAGAACTTGTTTGTCGAAAGCTTGCTCGGGGACAGTGCAGTGCATTGCGTTGTGAGGAGCTTCTAGCTGTGAAGTTTTCAGACAGGAGAGATGTCTACATGTTGACTACAATACATGATGAAAGCACTGAACGGGTGCCTGTTTGGGGTCAGGTTGCAGAAGTGAGCAAACCTGTGTGCATAATGCACTACAATAAGTACATGGGTGGTGTTGACAGAGTAGATCAGAGGTTGGAACCGTATGCTGCTCTTCGTAAGGCTTACATTTGGTACAAGAAGTTGGCTATCCATCTTTTCCACTTGGCAATCTTTAATGCTTTTGTTGTGTTCCAGAAATCTTGTCCCCAGTCAAAGATGACTTTTGTGAAGTTTCAGGAGTCTGTAGTAGGCAGCCTTGTTTTAGTGGATCAGGCAAGTGTTCCTAGAGTTGGAGTGGTGGAGGATGTTGCCAGATTGAAAGATCGCCACTTTCCTGATACAATTCCTCCTACAACCTCAAAAGACTTTCCCAGTCGGAGATGTAGAGTCTGTTGGCGAAGAGGTTTGCGGAAGGAGGTTCGTATGTACTGCCCCGACAGCCCTTCAAACCCCGGGCTGTGTGTACCTGCTTGTTTTAGATTGTACCACACGCAAAATAATTTTTGGGAGTATCAATAAGTGGTAAAGTGAACTAGTTGGTCTTTATTCTTTAAAACTTATTGTTCAGTTTCAAAGTTTGCATTTGTGTAGTCTTTTTAGATTTAGTTGTTGAGTTAGTAGATTTGTATCAATTTGCAATTTGTTTTTGTTTTTATTTTATTTTCAAAAAAAACTAATGGTCTGGTGTTTGGTTGGCGGTGTGCGCGCTCTTGCGCTTGCCTGGTGTTGTGTTTGGATTTGTCTGGTGGTGTGCGTGGAGTGGTGCTTGGCTGGCGGTGTGTGTGGAGTTGTGCTTGGCTGGTGGTGTGTGTTGAGTTGCGCTTGGCTGGTGGTGTGTGTGGAGTGGCGCTTGGCTGGTGGTGTGCGTGGAGTGGTACTTGGCTGTCTGTGCACGGAGTGGTGCTTGGCTGCCGGTGTGTGTGGAGTGGTGCTTGGCTGGTGGTGTGTGTGGAGTGGTACTTGGCTGTCGGTGTGCACTGAGTGGTGTTTGGCTGGCGGTGTGAATGGTCTGGTGCTTGGATGGTAGTGTGTGTGGAGTGGTGCTTGGCTGGCGGTGTGTGTGGAGTGGCGCTTTGCTGGATGGTGTGCGTGGAGTGGTACTTGGCTGTCTGTGCATGGAGTGGTGCTTGGCTGGTGTTGTGTTTGTGGAGTGGCGCTTGGCTGGTGGTGTGCGTGGAGTGATGCTTGGCTGGTGGTGTGTGTGGAGTGGTACTTGGCTGTCGGTGTGCGCTGAGTGGTGTTTGGCTGGCGGTGTGCATGGTCTGGTGCTTGGATGGTGGTGTGGCTGGACTGGCGCTCGGCTGGCGGTGTGTGAGTAGTTACTTTCTGTTGGTCACTACACACACTGCTAGTTGAGTGACACTCCACGCAGTCCATCATTTTGTGTAGTTGCAATGTCAGAAATGTGGACGTGTGAAAGTGATGGGCCCTTGAATGGCCCTGTCTGCTGGTGTGATTGTTGAAATGTGATGGGTCCGCGGCTGGCGGTGTGAATGTTTTGTATGTGTCACACGTACGAAAGGTGTATGAATGGCCTGTAAAGAGGTTGGTGCCTTGACGTGGCTTTACAGCTCACGAGCTGTGAGTCAGTGGTTCAGTTTATCATACTTTCAATTATACGCAGTGTATTTCATTTTTGTGAAATTACTTGCGAATACAATTGTATGTACTGAATCATCACTCACCCTCGTGCCAAATCCAACCAGTATGTGTGTGTGCTTGCGGATTAGATGGCTGTGCAATCATATTTTTCTTTTATCTCTTTCTGAAGTAGGGTGTACCTTGTCCCTTATTGTGATTGTTCTTATGTGTTGCTTTTCCTTCCGGATGGTGTCAATGGTCTGGTTTGTATCAGGTATGAAAGGTGCGTGAATGGCCTGTAAAACGGTTGGTGCCTTGTCGTGGCTTTACAGCTCATGAGTTGCGAGTCACTGGTTCGGTTTTTATGCATTTATTTATTGACAGAGCATTTCATTTTTTTGAAATACCTTGTTAATAAAATTTTATGTACTGAACCATCACTCGCCCTCGTGCCAAATCCAACCTGTATGTGTGTGTCTTTGAGGAATAGATAGCCGTGCTTGAATGTTTGACTTTTGAGTAACTCTGTTAAGGTGTGGTATCATTTTACTCGGGAGAACAAGGGGAACGCTGGGAGGTAGCACATTTTTGCCGGCATGGAGATCCCACGCAAAAAAGTTTGGAAAAGTGCTATTTTTACCTAATTTTAAGGTTTGCAAGGAATTCTGGGTAGGAAAACATTGGGGGACCCACGCATGCCATACCTCCCTGGACTCCCCCGGGTGTCTAGTTTTCATTACTGTTCATGTTTGGTAGTTTCCAAAGATGGCCACCGAGCCCCGGGCCAAATCTCAGGTGCCCCCCCCCCAAAATCAAGGTTATTTTGCTATAGGGTATTTTAAATTCACCACTGTACGATTTGGACCTTTTCCTGTTGCAGCCACTATGCCTACCCACGCAAGTGAGGTACCATTTTTATCAGGAGACCTTGGGGAACGCTGGGTGGGAGGAAATTTGTGTGAGCCCAGTAATGCCACGCTTACCCACATAAAAATGTGTGAAAAATCTGATTTTTTTGAGCCCCACGTCTCCCGATAAAAATGGTACCTCACTTGCGTGGGTAGGCATAGTGGCTGCAACAGGAAAAGGCCCAATTCGTATGATGGAGACTTAAAAATTACCTTTAGTAAAACTATCTTCTTTTTTGAGGGGGTCACCTGAGCTTTTGTCCCGGGGCTTGGCGGGCATCTTTGGAAACTACCAAACCCAAACAGTTCTGAAAACTAGACACCCGGGGGAGTCCAGGGATGTATGGCATGCATGGGTCCCCCAATGTTTTCCTACCCAGAAATCCTAGCAATGGTGACAATGTCAAAACCACCAGCTTTTGCAAGAGGGGTTACCTGTGTTTTTGGCCCCGTGCTAGACGGCCATCTAGGGAAACCTACTAAACCCACACATTTCTGAAAAGTAAACACCCAGGGGCTTCAAAGGAGGTATAGCTTGCGTGGATCCTCCAACGTTCCTTTACCCAGAATCCCTTGCAAACCTTAATTTTAGCTGAAAAAAACAGTTTTTTCACACTTTTTTGTGTGGGAAAGCATGGCATCACTGGCCTCACCCAAATTACCTCCCACCGAGCGTTCCCCCAGGTCTCCCAATAAAAATGGTACCTCACTTGCGTGGGTAGGCATAGTGGCTGCAACAGGAAAAGGCCCAATTCGAACGGTGGAGACTTAAAAATTACCTTTAGTAAAACTATCTTCTTTTTTGAGGGGGTCACCTGAGCTTTTGGCCCGGGGCTTGGCGGGCATCTTTGGAAACTACCAAACCCAAACAGTTCTGAAAACTAGACACCCGGGGGAGTCCAGGGTGGTATGGCATGCGTGGGTCTCCCAATGTTTTCCTACCCAGAAATCCCTGCAAACCTTAAATTTAGGTTAAAAAACCCACTTTTCCATACATTTTTGAGTGGGATCTCCCTGCCGGCACAAATGTCCTACCACCCAGCGTTCCCCTTGTTCTCCCGAGTAAAATGATACCTCACTTGTGTGGGTGGGCCAAAGGCCTGTGACTAAGGTAGCGGGGCTTAATTTGTCAAACTTAAATACTACTTTAAAAAAAAATCATTTTTAGCCTGTTCTTCTTTGGGGCACCCACACAAGTGAGGTATCATTTTACTCAGGAGAACAAGAGGAACGCTGGGTGATAGAACATTTTTGCCGGCACGGGGATCCCACACAAAAAAGTTTGGAAAAGTGATATTTTTACCTAATTTTAAGGTTTGCAAGGAATTCTGGGTAGGAAAACATTGGGAGACCCACACATGCCATACCTCCCTGGACTCCCCCGGGTGTCTAGTTTTCAGAACTGTTTGGGTTTGGAAGTTTCAAAAGATGGCCACTGAGCCCCGGGCCAAAAACTCAGGTACCCCTCCAAATAATCAAGGTAGTTTTGCAATAGGGTATTGTAAATTCACCACCGTACGATTTGAACCGTTTCCTGTTGCAGCCACTATGCCTACCCATGCAAGTGAGGTACCATTATTTTTGGGAGACCTGGGGGAACGCTGGGTGGGTGGAAATTTGTTGATCCAGCAGATTCCAGAACTTTCCACCACGGAAATGTGAGGAAAATGTGTTTTGTTTGTCAAATTCTTAGATTTGCAAGGGATTCTGGGTAACAAAACTGGGTGGTAGGCAGTCGAGACACCCCATCCTAAATTCCCCTGGGTGTCTACTTTTCAAAAATGTATAGGTTTGCTAGGTTTCCCTAGGTGCTGGCAGAGCTAGGGCTCAAAAACAAAAGGTAGTCTCTTTCCAAAAAGGACAAGATTTCACTGGGAAATTGAGGTGCGACCATTTTGCGTTTTGCGCTTTTTCATGTCGCAGCCACTATGCCTACCCACACAAGTGAGGTACCATTATTTTCGGGAGACCTGGGGGAACGCTGGGTGGGTGGAAATTTGTTGATCCATGCAGATTCCAGAACTTTCCACCACAGAAATGTGAGGAAAATGTGTTTTTTTGGCAAATTCTGAGCTTTGCAAGGGATTCTGGGTAACAAAACCTGGTGGTATGCAGTCGAGTCACCCCATCCTAAATTCCCCTGGGTGTCTACTTTTCAAAAATGTATAGGTTTGCTAGGTTTCCCTAGGTGCTGGCAGAGCTAGGGCTCAAAAACAAAAGGTAGTCTCTTTGTCCAAAAAGGGCAAGATTCCACTGGGAAATTGAGGTGCGACCACGTTGCGTTTCGCGCTGTTTCAAGTCGCAGCCACTATGCCTACCCACGCAAGTGAGGTACCATTTTTTTCTGGAGACCTGGGGGAACGCTGGGTGGGTGGAAATGTGTTGATCCACGCAGATTCCAGAACTTTCCACCACAGAAATATGAGGAAAATTTGTTTTTTTTGTCAAATTCTTAGCTTTGCAAGGGATTCTGGGTAACAAAATCTGGTGGTAGGCAGTCGAGTCACCCCATCCTGAATTCCCCTGGGTGTCTACTTTTCACAAATGTATAGGTTTGCTAGGTTTCCCTAGGTGCTGGCAGAGCTAGGGCTCAAAAACAAAAGGTAGTCTCTTTGTCCAAAAAGCGCAAGATTTCACTGGGAAATTGAGGTGCGACCACGTTGCGTTTTGCGCTGTTTCATGTCGCAGCCACTATGCCTAACAACGCAAGTGAGGTACCATTTTTTTTGGGAGACCGGGGGGAACGCTGGCTGGGTGGAAATTTGTTGATCCACGCAGATTCCCGAACTTTCCACAACAGAAATGTGAAGAAAATGTGTTTTTTTGGGTCAAATTCTTAGATTTGCAAGGGATTCTGGGTAACAAAACCTGGTGGTAGGCAGTCGAGTCACCCCATCCTGAATTTCCCTGGGTGTCTAGTTTTAAAAAATGTATAGGTTTGCTAGGTTTCCCTAGGTGCTGGCAGAGCTAGGGCTAAAAAACAAAAGGTAGTCTCTTTGTCCAAAAAGCGCAAGATTCCACTGGGAAATTGAGGTGCGACCACGTTGCGTTTTGCGCTGTTTCATGTCGCAGCCACTATGCCTACCCACGCAAGTGAGGTACCATTTTTTTCGGGAGACCTGGGGGAACGCTGGGTAGTTGGAAATTTGTTGATCCACGCAGATTCCAGAACTTTCCACCACAGAAATATGAGGAAAATGTGTTTTTTTGGTCAAATTCTTAGCTTTGCAAGGGATTCTGGGTAACAAAACCTGGTGGTAGGCAGTCGAGTCACCCCATCCTAAATTCCCCTGGGTGTCTACTTTTCAAAAATGTATAGGTTTGCTAGGTTTCCCTAGGTGCTGGCAGAGCTAGGGCCCAAAAACAAAAGGTAGTCTCTTTGTCCAAAAAGCGCAAGATTTCACTGGGAAATTGAGGTGCGACCACGTTGCGTTTTGCGCTGTTTCGTGTCGCAGCCACTATGCCTACCCACGCAAGTGAGGTACCATTTTTTCGGGAGACCTAGGGAAACGCTGGGTGGGTGGAAATTTGTTGATCCACGCAGAGTCCAGAACTTTCCACCACAGAAATGTGAGGAAATTTGTTTTTTTTGTCAAATTCTTAGCTTTGCAAGGGATTCTGGGTAACAAAACCTGGTGGTAGGCAGTCGAGTCACCCCATCCTGAATTTTCCTGGGTGTCTAGTTTTCAAAAATGTATAGGTTTGCTAGGTTTCCCTAGGTGCTGGCAGAGCTAGGGCTCAAAAACAAAAGGTAGTCTCTTTGTCCAAAAAGGGCAAAATTTCACTGGGAAATTGAGGTGCGACCATGTTGCGTTTTGCGCTGTTTCATGTCGCAGCCACTATGCCTACCCATGCAAGTGAGGTACCATTCTTTTTAGGAGACCTGAGGGAACGCTGGGTGGGTAGAAATTTGTTGATCCACGCAGATTCCAGAACTTTCCACCACAGAAATGTGAGGAAAATGTGTTTTTTTGTCAAATTCTTAGCTTTGCAAGGGATTCTGGGTAACAAAACCTGGTGGTAGGCAGTCGAGTCACCCCATCCTAAATTCCCCTGGGTGTCTAGTTTTCAAAAATGTATAGGTTTGCTAGGTTTCCCTAGGTGCTGGCAGAGCTAGGGCTCAGAAACAAAAGGTAGTCTCTTTGCCAAAAAAGCGCAAGATTTCACTGGGAAATTGAGGTGCGACCACGTTGCGTTTTGCGCTGTTTCATGTCGCAGCCACTATGCCTACCCACGCAAGTGAGGTACCATTTTTTTTTGGAGACCTGGGGGAACGCTGGGTGGGTGGAAATTTGTTCATCCATGCAGATTCCAGAACTTTCCACCACAGAAATGTGAGGAAAATGTGTTTTTTTGTCAAATTCTTAGCTTTGCAAGGGATTCTGGGTAACAAAACCCGGTGGTATGCAGTCGAGTCACCCCATCCTAAATTCCCCTGGGTGTCTACCTTAAAAAATGTATAGGTTTGCTAGGTTTCCCTAGGTGCTGGCAGAGCTAGGGCTCAAAAACAAAAGGTAGTCTCTTTGTCCAAAAAGAGCAAGATTCCACTGGGAAATTGAGGTGCGACCATGTTGCGTTTTGTGCTGTTTCATGTCGCAGCCACTATGCCTACCCACGCAAGTGAGGTACCATTTTTTTTGGGAGACCTGGAGGAACGCTGGGTGGGTGGAAATTTGTTGATCCACGCAGATTCCAGAACTTTCCACCACAGAAATATGAGGAAAATGTGGTTTTATTGTCAAATTCTTAGCTTTGCAAGGGATTCTGGGTAACAAAACCTGGTGGTAGGCAGTCAAGTCACCCCATCCTGAATTCCCTGGGTGTCTACTTTTCACAAATGTATAGGTTTGCTAGGTTTCCCTAGGTGCTGGCAGAGCTAGGGCTCAAAAACAAAAGGTAGTCTCTTTGTCCAAAAAGCGCAATATTTCACTGGGAAATTGAGGTGCAACCACGTTGCGTTTCGCGCTCTTTCATGTCGCAGCCACTATGCCTAACAACGCAAGTGAGGTACCATTTTTTTTGGGAGAACTGGGGGAACGCTGGCTGGGTGGAAATTTGTTGATCCACGCAGATTCCCGAACTTTCCACGACAGAAATGTGAAGAAAATGTGTTTTTTTGTCAAATTCTTAGCTTTGCAAGGGATTCTGGGTAACAAAACCTGGTGGTAGGCAGTCGAGTCACCCCATCCTGAATTTCCCTGGGTGTCTAGTTTAAAAAAATTAATAGGTTTGCTAGGTTTCCCTAGGTGCTGGCAGAGCTAGGGCTCAAAAACAAAAGGTAGTCTCTTTGTCCAAAAAGGGCAAGATTTCACTGGGAAATTGAGGTGCGACCACGTTGCGTTTTGCACTGTTTCATGTCGCAGCCACTATGTCTACCCACGCAAGTGAGGTATCATTTTTTTCGGGAGACCTGGGGAAACGCTGGGTGGGTGAAAATTTGTTGATCCACGCAGATTCCAGAACTTTCCACCACAGAAATGTGAGGAAAATGTGTTTTTTTGGTCAAATTCTTAGCTTTGCAAGGGATTCTGGGTAACAAAACCTGGTGGTAGGCAGTCGAGTCATCCCTTCCTAAATTCCCCTGGGTGTCTACTTTTCAAAAATGTATAGGTTTGCTAGGTTTCTCTAGGTGCTGGCAGAGCTAGGGCTCAAAAACAAAAAGTAGTCTCTTTGTCCAAAAAGCGCAAGATTTAACTGGGAAATTGAAGTGCGACCACGTTGCGTTTTGTGCTGTTTCGTGTCGCAGCCACTATGCCTACCCACGCAAGTGAGGTACCACTTTTTTCGGGAGACCTAGGGAAACGCTAGGTGGGTGGAAATTTGTTGATCCACGTAGAGTCCAGAACTTTCCACCACAGAAATGTGAGGAAAATGTGTTTTTTTTGTCAAATTCTTAGCTTTGCAAGGGATTCTGGGTAACAAAACCTGGTGGTAGGCAGTCGAGTCACCCCATCCTGAATTCCCCTGGGTGTCTACTTTTCAAAAATGTATAGGTTTGCTAGGTTTCCCTAGGTGCCGGCAGAGCTAGGGTGCAAAAACTACAGGTTGGCACTTTGCCATAAAAGGGTCAATTTGTAACTGCAAAATTGAGGTGTGACAACGTTGCATTTTGCGCCGTTTCCTGTCGCAGGCACAAGGCCGACCCACACAAGTGAGGTACCGTTTTTATTGGGAGACTTAGGGTAATTCAGATTTGTAAATCAACTGTCATTACCAATTGAGCTTTCATGCATTTCTCCCTTTCAATGAAAGACATTGTGTAAAAAAAAAATCTTTTTGAAAAATGACCAATAATTTTCATGCTAGTAGGAGTATTCCCAATTTTGAAAATGTGCAATTATATACTGTTTCTAAACTCTATAATTTGTACCCAATTCAAAAATACATAGGTGTCTTTCATACAGATTTTTCCATGTATACATTTTCCAAGACAAAGTGCTCTATACCCAGTAAATGAAAAAATACCATTGCAAGTTGCTGCTCAGTTTTTGGATCTGGGTTTGTCGGGTTCTTGGTGAAACTACAAGTCCTATATATCCCCACAACCAGGAAAGTCTAAAGGATATAACGGTATATTGCTTTCCAATAGCTGTCAAAATTAGAAAAAGTTATAGGTGAAAACGTTGAGACAAAAGGCTGTTTTTTCAACAAATTTTCAATTATTCCAATATTTAACTGTTAGTTTCTATAAAGAAACCTTCATGGATTTATACAAATGACCCCTTTCTGAATTCAGAATTTTGTCTACTTTTCGAAATGAACAGCTTTCCAGGATCCAATATTGCTTTTAAACTCATTTCTACCATTAACTGGAAGGAGGTGGAAAGCTCTAAAAATAGCAAAAATAGGCTATGTCCCAGAAAAATGCCAAAACTGTGTGAAAAATGTCGGTTCTCTGACAAAAGACTGTCATTCCCTAAAAGATGAGAAAACGGAGATTTCATCCCCACAAACCCTTTTTTGATAACATTTTCAGGGAAAAACCCAGAGGCTTTCATTTGCAGCCCGTTTTTCCCATTTTTCTGAAAAAAACAAAAATGTCACTATATTTTGGTTAATTTCTGGGACCCCTCCAAGGGAATCCACAAACCCTGGGCGCCTTTAGAATCCACATGATGTTGGAAGAAAAGGACGCAAATTTGGCGTGGATATCTTATGTGGTCAAAAAGTTACAGGGGCCTAAGCGCGCACTACCCCAAAACGCCAAAAAAAGGCTTAGCACAGGAGGGGAAAAGGCCTAGCAGCGAAGGGGTTAATAGGAACATTTATAGGCCTTCAATTTCCAAACAATATCTAATGGCAATTAGTGAAGGTTCAATAGCAAGAAGAAAAAGCAAAGGTGATAAGGGGCAGAACCTTGTCAAGTACCCCTAAAGGAAGCAATTATTAGAAATGTAACTGCTAATGTAATGTTTGGCAGACAGACCAGACTACAGAGCTGAAATCATATGAATAAACAAAGTGCCAAAATGTAATGCATACAAGGTACAGGAAAGATACTGCCAGTGGACTTTAACAAAAAGCCTTTTCTGCATGTAATGCCAGGACACCGGCTGGTAGAGGTAGTAATGATCGAGCTTCAATTGCATGAAATAATAATTGTATGTTTTCACTAAATATCTAATTTGCATAAAACCAGATTGATCAATGCGCATGATGTTAGGATGCACAGGAGTCAACCTAGTTGCAAGAATCTTTGCATAAAGTTTACAGTCTAGTTAATTAAAGAAATGGGTCAATAATTGGAAAAATAGCTGGATCTTTTTTTTGGGAGGAATATATGTTCAGAAAAGAAGCCAGAAGTTGATCCTGTAGCAGTAAATAGTTTGAGTAAATGAGGTAAAATGTGAGGAGAAAATTATTTATAAAATTCAGCAGGTATCTCATCTGAACGTAATTTAAGAGATTTGATAGATAAATGTACTTCATCTAAAGAGATCGGTAACTCCAATTCATTTCTAACTGACGGAGAAATTTTAGGTAGACCACACCTCTCTAAAGAATTATTAATATGCAGCCTATCCTTAGGAGGAGGTTTATTATATAAAGTTGAATAATAATACATACATTTTTTAACTATTTCTTTATGGGATAGAGCAATTTGACCATTAGAACTTTGAATAGCATTAATTTGATTTTGTCTTTCTTAATAGAAGATAATGTGCCAAAACTCTTCAAGATCTATTAGCATTAAAACAAAATTTAGCTTTAATATTAGAAATCGGTGTGCCTACCCTGTTGCAAATATGGAGTGTAATTCATAATTAGGTTTTTATAATGATATCTTATATTTAATCTGATTAGATATAATAGAGAGACATCCATTCTTTGGTATCTGCCTATCCAATTCTTTAATTCTGGAGTTAAATGATTTATTATTATGTGCCGTTATAGAAATTGTTCCCCTCTGACATATGCCTTAAATGCAACCCCATCAATTAACAATTGAAGTAGAAACTTCAGAATGAACAAAAAAAATAGTCATGTACTTCTGATAACATTTTTTGTTTGTTTTTTTCCATTAGGAACAACATTAGTATTCATGCGTAATCAACCTTAAGATTGTTGAGAGGAGTTTGGGCATAAAATTCAGGAATGCATGAAGTGAGCAAATGATCAGCAATATCAATATTCTGGATAGTAGGATCAGAAACTGAAGGCATTCATTGATGGGATATTAATAAATAATCAATTCAAGAATATGAATTATGAGGACTAGACAAAAAAGTAATTGTTTTTCTGTTGGATGATGCAAAAGCCAAATATCTATCAATATGGTAGTTCTTAAAAAGGATTTAAGAGCGAAGTAAGCCTTTGGAGGATGATATTTAGCTTTGGAATTCCAGTCCGGTAATGGATCACATATAAGGTTAAAGTTGCCTCCAATAAAAAGAGGACCGTTTCCCCATTTTAGCATTTCTGATTAAAAAAGAGACCAAAAATCGGGATCTTCATTTGTGGGACCATACACATTAAGCAGGTGCAAAACAATAGCATCAATTTTGATTTTAACTATGAGATAAAAACCATCAGAATCAGAAAATGTTTGTAAAACTTGAACATTAAAATTGTTTTTAAAAAAGAATAGCAGCTCCATTTTTCCTATGGAGTTCAGGAGAAGAAATAATATTACCAGCCAATTTTTTGCTCATGTAGGATAAAACAATATCACCTATATGGGTCTCCTGAAGTAAACATATATATATGCTCTATGTCTAGCTTAGTAATCTAAAACCTTAGTACATTTAACAGAGTGCCATCAACCTTTAACATTAAAAGAAACAATTTTAATAGCTTTAATATGATTCATTATCATAGAAAAGTGAAGACATCAGAAAGGAAATAACCAGATAGACTGAAAGAATAAAAAGTAGCTCTAATACTAATAGAGAGGAGAAAAAAAAGACACAGGCAAACACAAAAAAGACAACATAGAAACATAAAAACTACTCTTGAATTGCGCCCACACACATCACCAGGATGACCAAACCATAAATTTTCCTATAAGAAACTTGTGAAATAGGCTAGACATAAAGCAATTTAAAGCCTAGTGCTCAAGTATCAGTCTCATTTGTTTCCATAGAGAGCTGTGAATGTTGATCTAAGAACAAACGAAGATCATTAGGATGCTGAAATGACTTCAAGAAACCATCCTTCCCAAATTCACATAGTAGAATGGTCAAAGAAGCCATATTTATAACCATAGCTTCTCAATCTTATCTTTCATTTAACATTTTATTAAAACAAATCACAGAGTCATCATTGCAATATCATAATACATGTACAAAGTCTTGATGGATGATTTTTTTTCCCATTTATCATTAAAGATATCATTTCTCTTGCCGCCTTCCGTATCAACACTAGATGATGATGATGATGATGACGCTGAACTTTAAATATCATTTGATGATGTTTCTTTTGGCTTGGACTGCAATGTGAAGGATTTCTGTACGCCTTTGATACGTGAAAGACCAGGGAACACATTTTCCAAGTACAACCTGCAATCATTACCTTCACCAACTTCTGGTTAATTCAATAATCTCAAGTTGTACTGTCAATTATGATTTTTTAAGTCAAGCAATAATTTACTCATTGGGTCTATTTTTGATGCTATAAGCGTGAACTGTCAATTTTAGCTCTATTATCCTGAATTTTTATTGCATGGTCAAACAGTTTCATAGAAAGACTAGCCATATCTTTGCTCGTATTTTTGATTTTTGATGCAATATTATCTGTGTTAGAGTGACAGCTCGTATTTCATTGTCATGTTTACGTTTGTTAGGCATCACATGAATATTTTTACCTTCCATATTAAGAAATGAATTATATGAAAGATAAGTGCGATAAAACTTTAAGAATTAGGCAAGCAGAAATAAAAGACTTTGCAATATGAGTCTGCGCAGCAGCTAAAACCAGCTGTGGGATTGGTCTAGGCCTCAGCCATGCCCTTTCCTCTTAGTGACTCCGACCCTCTGACAGGAAATCTCACCAGTAACTGAAGTGGAACACAGGTGAAAGGCTTGATGGAGGAATCTCCTCAAAACAGCAGAAACAAGCCTAAGCAAATTAACTCCTAGAAAGCGCTGGTAGGGCCAAGTCACTACAAACAAAAACCAGAAATAAGACTAGCCAGAAATTACATAAAAATAATCGATAAAGGACGAGAGCTGTGCTTTCTCAGCTTGAGACGGCCATCTTGATTTGCATACTTGTGCAACTATGTTTCTGTCGGATTTCACCTGGATTTTTCATATGCCAACACTGACAAACACAAACACTCACACACACCCCTTTAAGTGACCTCCTATTTCTTTCCACTACACCGTAAGTCCCCCTCATGTTGGTCCTCTCATATATGTTTTAACAAGATATCCAAGCATGATTGATAGAAAATCTGAAGCTCACACTGCACCCAATCTTATAGACTATGCTGCGCTTCTGGTACATTTTCATCCTTCTCTACAGTAAATACATGAACAGGTCAGTTGCAAGGCAGGAGCTTTAAATTGTGTTTTTGAAGTAAATCTTGTTGTCAATGCCACATAAAGGAACATAAAGCTCATTGCAAAGTTTTGCGGCTAGGAGGGCAATAGGAATTCTCATCTTTCTTCAAACGCTTTATGTTAGGAATTCTTAACAGTCATGCATTTGAGGTTCTCAAATCCCTGAAGGGAAGATAATGTTTTACCTGTTGAGATACCTTGGATCCATGCCATGAAAAGCCTGTTATGTAAGCACTAAGTTTTTAATTGAATTATCTACCTTTCCAGGAACCAGTGTACTGATCTGAGATGTGGTGATGTTTGTTGATTATGTTCTATCTTCAAAATCTGCCTGGATGCAGCGTTTTGCACCAGTTGAAGATGCCACGCCAAACTTTGAGGAAGACCAAGAAGAAGTTATTTCGCGTAATCCAATATGGATTTAGCCAGGGCATGTTTGACTGTCTTTCGCATTGATACAGGTAAGGAGGACAATCATCTCTTGAAAGAGAGTAACACAAAGTTCAAAGTTCAATTTCATTAAGCAACCTGAGAGAGGTATTACTTAAAGGCTTCCTGATGAATGGGAGGATTTGAATCGATGAAGAGCATCAGCAGTGTATGGTTAGCCTACAAAATCATCTTAAGCATAAATAAATATAGCTAAAGGGGGCATGTAGACATGAAATAATGTAGGATATTGACTGAAGAGCCCTCTGTTACTCTGTTGATTAGCCTCAGGCCTGCCCTTGCAGCTTGTCAGCAGTTTTAAACTGCAAATTCGACTTGGCCCTCTTGCCAAGCTTTAAATCCCCTTACATTACATCCAGGGACATCCCTAATGTAGGCCCTAAACTACCCACATGGCGAGGTGAATTGTAATAAAAAATTTGGACGTGTACTTTTAAGTGATATATGTCCTGGTAATAAAAAACTCACAAATTTGTTTTCACTACTGTGAGGCCTTCCTCTCCTATAGGATAACATTGGGTTGCGATATTACATTAGATTGGGAGCAGTTAGGAAAGTTATGCTTGAGTTCTGGAGATTTGTCATTTAAAAACCTCTTTAATGGTAAAATCGGATTTTAAGTTACAATTTTGAAAAAGCCACATTTCGAATATTGGAATTGTTCCTGTCCTAAATATTTGGGGCCAGATGTAGGTAATCCCCGATTACCGATTCTTAAAAACCGAATCATACCGATTCGGTATTTAAGAACTGGCAATCGGGATGTAGGTATATTTACCGAATTAATTACCAAATCGGTATGATTCGGTAAATAATGAATCGGTATTTACCGAGTCTGTAACGGCCATTGTTTCTTATGGGCCCTGAGGTCCATAGGAATCAATGTCAATTACCGAATCGGTAAAAACCGATTTGGTAATTGAGGGAAATATTGAAGGGTGGCAGGGTGTCACTTTGACACCCTGTTGCACCCCTCAATTGTGCTTGGGTGCACATGTTGCTGACATACATGCCCCTAGGGCATGTATGTCTGCAACATGGCACTGTTTAAAGAGCTAAAAAAAATGCTTTTTAAATGGTTTTCTTAATTTACCACCAACTACTAGTTGGTGGTAAATTAAGAATTCGTAAACCCTTGTAGCACTGAAAACAGTGCTACCTACATCTCAAATTACAGAATCGGTAATTTTACCAATTCGGTATTTTACCGAATCGGTAAAATTACAGAATCGGTAAAATTACCGATTCTGTAATTTTACATGCCCCTACATACCAATGTCCAAATACCGGTCGGAAACGGCCGAAAATCGGTATTTTCCGACCGGTATTTGGACACCTACATCTGACCCCTGGTGTCTACAGCCTGTTCCTGGGTCACATGACCAGGTGTGAGTGGCAGTTGCTCTTTGCATATATCTCCTAGACAGCCACGCAATAGAGAGATTGGGTGTGCCTGAATGGGCCATCACTGACAGGATGGGTGGGAGAAGTGCTCAGCCCCACTTGCACATCAATAGACAGGGCCCTGCTTACAGACAAAGAACAGCACCCTAGCTCATTGTGCCTGTATCCAGACCGTAGCCAGGGCAGGGAGACAGGAAATTCCAAAGACCTTTGAAAAGGGAATCTCTAGAAACTTCTCCTACTTCAAAGGAGGCCTCAGGTATAAATATTGAATTGTCTAACCCACTCTTCAGTTCACCACTGGATCTGCGTAATGACTCTCAGAAACTGTCTGCTGCTGGGACTTGCTGTTGCACTTCGGAGGGAGGTCTGCGCTGCTGCTTGAACCCTTCTTTGAGCCCCAAAGGCCTATTGCTTGAGCAGTACTCTTCACCTTGAACCCATGCATTTTAGAAGTGGCTCCAATGGCTATTTGGCTGCCCTTCTCATTAGAGACTCGTGGTCAGAAAAACCACCAGCCATCTTGAAACCACACCTTGATTTTGCCTGAATGAGTCCTGACCCTCCAAGTGGCACCTCTGCAGTCTTTCACCCTTGGAAGTAGTGCTAAAGCTCCGCAGCAGCATATCCTTTTCAGTGGCTCCTCTCAGAAGAGGCATCCTGCCTCATGGAGCCCTTGTCAGCTACAGTCTGCAGCTTTGTCCTAGTAGAGCTATTCAATTTCCTAAAAACAGACTAAGTCTGATTGAAAGTTTCTTCACCGCAACCTTCGACCAGTGGCTCTCCGACTACAACGCCTTCTCCTCAGACACCACAAGCATCCTTACCCTGCTTAACTTTACCTTCTCAGACATTTTACTCACGATTTTCTTCCAAGTCCAAAGGTTAGTGCAGACTTAGCCAAAGCCACTCCTTGTATACTACCTGCACTCCATCGTGGTCGGCCCTAACTTTCAACTTTGCCCAGTCTCACAGGACTAGATATTCATGGTTGGCGCTTCGAACTTTTTGGTGTGAGTTATTACTTTAAACTTAAAATTCATAACTCCAGTTTTACTGATTGGATTTTATTTGTTTTGGTGTAAATTTATTAAAATGTACTTTATTTTTCTAAATTGGTGTGGGAAATTACTTGTAATGCATTTACACTTTATTGCTGTTTGTGTGCTACACAAATACTTTACACATTGCCTCTGAGTTAAGCCTGATTGCTTTTGTATCAAGCTGCTACCAGAGAGTTGAGCACAGGTTAATTTAGTGTATTTTTGTGGTTCACCCTGACAGGGATTATGGGTGTTGCTTGACCAGGGTTCGCTCCTCTCAACCAATAACCCAATTTCTCACAATTGTGCGTGACTTCACTGGAAATTACATCAGATGAACTCCGATTATGTCATGGAAATTGTATGACATTAAATAAATTGCACTACACTACAGGACCAGACCTCTTGGAAGGAGAAGTGCATGAAGTGATATTAATCAAATGGATAAAATGTCCAAAAATAAAAATATTTCAATTACTTAAATAACATTAAAACTCTCAGGGGAATTAAAAGAATTGTCTTAAATCTCATATAATCACAAATTACCAGTCCATTTTACTTCCCTTCTTTCAGCATTGATGGGATGCACAATATAAATACTCACTCAACTTTATTTTTAGAAAATTTCTTGTGGTTCTAAACGAATAAATATAAGCATTAGCGACACCAGTATGACTTGCTTGTGAACTCTATTAATCTACTAATTCATGTTCTTTTCTCTAATTGACTGCCATGGATGCAGCAGCATCTGCGATGACCATCTTTGAAAGTATCTTCTTAAAGCAAGGAAAATTAAAAGATGTACAATGTGGCAGCAACAATCCTGGTACTTATTTTGTAATACTTTAAGAAAATCCATTCAAAGATAGTCGCTGCAGATGCCTTCATGTGTGCAGCATCCATCACTTATGCATGTATGAACAGGTGGCCATCTGGGAATGGTTAAAAAACAATTTAAGAAAACTACCACCGATACTGCAGCAGCTGCACCCAGACTGCTAAGGGACTGGGGAGAAGGGAGCAATGGGAAAGTTTAATGAAGAGAGGATGATTAGAGGAGCAGGAGCAGGGGAGTATAGAAAGGAAGACAGAATAGTCTGTCATATGCATTGGATGCAAGATTTAATATCAGCAGTGAAATTATGCATTCCATACAATCAAAACATATTGAGACTGCAATGCTCCTTGAGTGGTAAAAGGAAGGAAAGCCATTGAATCAGAAGCAAGTAAGTTAGATATACAAAAAGCCACCCAACATGAGGAATGTGATTATCCAAAGCCTGCTATAGTATTGTATTGCATTGGTCACATTATGTGTGACAACAGACAACTAAAACTGTCTCTAGACAAGACTTAAAAACAAATGTGATGTATTCTTGTACAAGATTTAGAATTTTTCTAAATACATTTGTAAAGTTTGCAAAATTTAAAGCATTGTTTGTGTGGCATTTCTTTCTTAATTGGGAGGTGACGATCTCACGGGCGTTTGTTTAAAGTAGTTAGCAGCTCTTAGTTCTGTACATCTTTTTCTGGATATTTCAGCAGCACTAATTACCAGAATTATGTTTGCATCTACCTTCCAAACATGTTTCTTCACCCCCTCGCTCTGCTATCCATGGTCTATCTTGCACCTCTCAGCAACATTTTCCTCCATTCACTAACTTCTCAGTCATCCCTTTTGTTTACACATATCCTGTGTTGAGATTCTCATACTCACTTCCAGACATTCCTATACTTCCTCTGCCATTCCTCCCTCCATTCCTTTAAACTCCAACTTAAATTCTCCCCTCATTCACCTGCATAGCATTTCCTGCATACCTTCAATCAATCATTTGTAAAGCGCACTACATACTCGCAAGGGTCTCAAGGCGCTGGGGGGGGGGACTACTGGTGGAACAGCCAGGTCTTGAGTATCCTTCTGAAGTTTAGAAGGTCTTAGTGTTAGACCTGACATCCTTGGTGAGGTCTTCCCCCAAACATTTTGCTTTCACCCCTCTTGTTTTTTGAAATTTAATTTTGTTGGCATTAGAACTCTGTGCACTTTCCCACTGCTAACCAGTGCTAACGTGCTTCTGCTCTCTCACTAAAACACAGCAAAACTGGCCTAAATCTGATTGGCAGATTTAATGTACTTATAAGTCTCTAGCATATACCCAGGGCCTGTAAATTAAATGTCGCTAGTAGTCCTGCAGCCCTCATTGTATCACCCAGTAAATTAGGACTTTAAAACTTGTCTCATGGCTGCCACTGCTGCCTGTAGTGCAGTTCTAAACTACAATTTTGACCTATCAAAAAACCTTTTGCTAGGTCTAAATCTTCAATTTTAATTTCAAATTTGTTTTATTGAGTTTAAGAGCAAGAAAAACAGGCAATGCAAGGCAGAAAGTATGCAGTAGGCTTTTGTAGTGATCGAGACAGACAGGCACGTCTTCTCTATGAAGCCACAAAGAAGCATATAAACCATGCCAACATTTTAATAATATAAATCACACTTAATGTAGGCCCTAAACAGCCACTAGGGCAGGGTGAATTATATTTAAACAGTAGGACATGTGTTTTTAACTTTTACATGTCATGCTAGTAAATATCTCCTACATTTGTTTTCACGCAAGGCCTATCTTTCCTATTGAATAATAATGGGTTACCTCATGGCATTTAATAAGTGGTAACTTTTGATTTGGAGCACATAGAAATGTCATGTTTAGACTCAAATAAATTGTAAGTTAAAATCCTCTTTAATGGTAAAGTCGGATTTTAGATTACAATTTTAAAAATGCCACTTTGAGAAAGTTGTCATATTCCTGCCAAAAGCTTCTAAGGCCTTCTAGGAGTTTACAGCTGCCTAGGTCTGTTAACGGCACCCCCCATTAAGAATGTGTATAGGTCCCAGACAGTGGCCAATAAGAAACTAGGCAGACAGTCGAGCCATCCAGTGAACAATAGAGGACTCCCTGCAAGGATGGTTGGGAGTGAAGCTGTTCCCTGCCCAACTTACATTTCAAGGGGTTTACCTCCCACATACACAAATAGACCTAATCCTATTCTTTTGTGGCCTTAGACTCCAGTTGCCTTGCTGCAGCTTCACTACTGACCTGCCACAATTAGACCTGCCTGGACCTGCAACTGGACCTTCATGAGCTGTACTGCCCTTTGCTAGAGTGAATGCCTAATACCCAAAAGATGCCTCCCAGGTTCTGGATCCCAGTCTGGCACCAGAGTGCACTCTTCCACAAGAAAAAGACAAATTCTGAAGTTCTGGACTCTTCATGCTGGACTATGATACGGTAACTTTTTCTGTGGTACTAACCTGGTTCCTGTATCCGGATCGGGCCCCATCACGGTTGGCCTGAACTTGTGACTTTTTGCCAGTCCCGGTTTAGCATGACTAGATGACTGCAAGTGGCGCTTTGTACCTTTTGGCGCTGTTTTCGCTTAAATGTTTAACATTGCATATCTCCAGTTCTACTGATTAAATTTGTGTTATTTTGGTCTCATTTTATCCATTACATTTTAGTCTACTTTTTAAAGTTGGTGTGGGATATGTCTTGTGTTGTGTTTCTTCTCCTTATAACTATTTGTGTTCTACATAAATACTTAACATGGTGCATTTATGTTGTTTTTACTTATATTAACAAATGGTTCTTCTTTTTAAGACTGATGCGCATTTGCCCCTCGTGCTTATTGATATGAGCCAAGTATACGCTTGACTCACACTCAACCGAAGCATATAATTATATCTTATTTTTAAAAAACGGGTAAAGGTGAAAAATCTCCTTTTCTTAGTGAATTTCCTCAAGGAATTAAGGCCGCTTAATAAAGTTTGACTTTTTCTTATTAACAACAATAGCTATAAATTGGAAGTGCGAGTACTGCCGTTTTGATATGTAAACAACTATCTAGTTGCTTGTTTACGCTCTAATCACTGCTCGTTCAATACACTTGACAAAATCTGCTGTAAACCGGAAGTGTAAATGTGAATGTCCTTTCTCAAACACAATTGCTCTGCTTGTTCTCGTTCTAGTTGCTGCATGTTATTTTATCCAAACTGTCGTTAGTTTTTACTACGGAAGTAGAAATGCTGGTGGCCGTATAGCGGACAGCAATTCCGGGTTTAATGCTCTAGTTCTTTTTCTCGATTGAGAACTTAAGGAGGGCTGCCAATGGCGGTCTGTGATGACTTTTTCGAATTGACTCTGCTGTGCCTTAATGCCTGAAAACTTAAGGGGTAAGAAACGCGAAGTATTATTGCACGTGTATGCGATTAGCGGTGGGTTTTACACTTTCTTCGTATTGCGTGGTAATACAGCATTAATAGGAGCACAGCATATGGTTAGTTTGCCTCTGTGTTAACAGATATCAACATTAATTTTAAAGAGTAATATTACTCTTGTTTGTAGGTATTTACGATACTCTATTGCTTGCTAGCACTTGACCGGAATATCCTGAATTTCATCATGGATATTTTTGCATTTAATGGGGCCATTTTAGTTCATTTCGACAGTTACGAGATTTTATTTTCGTAGATACTTTAACGTTACACTATTTAAGTACTAAGGGCCCGATTCACAGAACTAACTTAAGACAAAATCCTAAACTTACTACTTTTGTTATTCACAGAAGGCATTTAGTAGTCTTAAGTTAGGATTTTGTCTTAAATTAAGATTTTGTCCTAAATTAGGATTTTGTTTTAAGTTAGGATTTTGTCCTAAGTTAGGATTTTGTTTTAAGTTAGGATTTTGTCCAAAATTCGGATTTTGTCTTCAATTAAGATTTCATCTTAAATTAGGATAGCATATAGCTGTTAAAATATTTACCAAAGGAGGAAATACCTACGGGTGCTACCTGAGGAGTTGCTAGAAGGGCTTTGGAGAGATTCGTGCAAGCCCACAATGTGACTGAGAAGGGCTTGGCAGTAGTATCCCTGACATTGGAATGGCCAGCCTGGTAAGCGGGCAATCCCCCGGGAGGCTGGAACCCCAGGTGGCCGTTTTTGACACTTGGTGGCAGGTTTCAGCCTCAGGAGTAGTGGTGCACGTTACGCGATTCGGGCAGCAACTTAAAAGAGTTGTTCTGGTTCTTGTGCACATTAGAATGTCTGCACATGGGGATTGAATTTATCATTTTAGTCAGGTCTGTTTTTAGTTCCCAGTCCAGCCCTGATCCCTGACCTTCATCTCCTGGTATGCTACTGGTCTGTTAATGTGTGATCCACTTTTTTCTTCCAACCATCATAGCATAACGCATGGGGCAATGGGTCAGCCCAATTCAAGCCCTGGCTAACTTCATTGAGAGTGAATGCATTCTGCCCATTCACGAGGAGCACATTAACACACAAAGTAGAGTAAGAGACAAAGATTACAATAGCAATGTGTGCTTTTTGACCATGCTTTTTTTTAGAGTGACGAAGGCTCCGCAGTTTCGCCACCAATATATTTTGACAAAACAAATTAAAACATTTCCAAGGACAAAAGGCTAGTGGTCAATGTCAGACTTATTTGCGCTACCAGTGTTAGAATTTAAAGTACTTTTTGGCTGATCTGCTTTTTGGGTGTTTTATCTTGTACTGCGAACCTCAGAAGTCCCATATTGTCTCTCGTGGGAGCCTGCAGGATATTGTATCTGAAATGTTCTTCTCTTCTATACAATTTACTGTAATTGCTTGAAAATTAAGGATGACAGCACAATACATTATATTCAATAACAAGAAGCATAATGCCAAAAAAATGAAAGCTGGAAAAAGTAAACTAATTGCTATTTATTTGTATATAGTTGTTATTTTTTTAATGTGCTGTTATATGTGAAGACATCGAATACAGGTCTGGAATTAAATTCACACAAGTCGCATGTTTAGAGACTATGGGCATGATTTGGAGTTTGGCGAATACTCCATCACAAACATGAGGGATGTCCCATTCTCCATATTACAAGTTCCACTGGATATAATGCACTTGTAATCGGCAGACAGGATATCTTTCGTGTTCGTGATGGAGTCATCCATCTGCTGAACTCCAAATCAGGCCCTATGTCCATGATTTCGAGTTAATAGGAATCAAGGTGCTATTTATCGCATATGTTATTTACATGGTGCAATAAATAGCACCCATCCTGAGTTATTGGGGAAAGCACACAGATTTTGGTAGGACGCTAGTACAGGCACTCGTGCTAAGTCGGATCGATTATTGTAATGGCCTGCTGCTTTCAGCCAATGAAGGTGTGCTGGCTAAGCTCCAGGTCATTCAAAATACAGCGGCCCGACTAGTTCTGAATGCCCCGCCAAGGACTCCATCCAAACCCCTCCTTGAGCAATTACATTGGCTCTCGATCCGGCAAAGAACAAAATTCAAGATAGCTTGCCTGATCCACAAATGTCTCCATGGACAAGGGCCTGCTTATCTTAAAAACAAATGTATTCCCTATATGCCATCTCGAACGCTAAGATCAAGCAACAATTTGCTCTTAGTGGTGCCCCGCGCCAAGAAAGCGAGGCATGGGAATAAAGCATTGTCAATTACAGGACCCACACTATGGAACAGACTTCCTCTGTCCCTAAGACAGTGTACTGAGCACTTGAAATTCAGGAGGCAACTGAAAACTGTTTTATTTAAAAATGAGATCTAGCATCTGCTCCAATATCACATCTTCTGTTTAGCCGGCACCAAAAGCGCAGAGATACTCCATCTGGAGTCGATTCAAGCGCTATAAAAACCAGCAAAAAAATAAATAAAATAAATAAAATCTGTATAGTGCTGTAAATACCATACACTTTTCACCTGTTATAATTTGACAGGCTTAGCCTGTTGAAATTTAATGAAGTATGATGTATTCAATGCATTCAGAGATTAGTGGATGCATTAACACCTAACTCTGAATTCTGAATTCTGCCCCCCTGCTCAAACTGTAGTTTTGCATATGGGTCAGAAAACACGGACCCCTCATAATGAGAGCCTAAGGGCCTTATTTACAATGATGGATACAGGCTGCTGAAAAATAGCCCTCCCCGAAGGGTCACCCCAAATCTTATGCTTTTCTTCCTGCATCTTTTCTGACCTTTTTTTGTTGGCTTTAGGACTCTTCCACTTTAACACTGCTAACCAGTGCTAAATTGCACGTGCTCTCTCCTCCAAACATGGTATATTTCATTTACTTGTAAGTCCCCTGTAAAGTGGTATACCATATACCCAGGGTGGGAAACATCCTTTACAACGAACCTTTTACAACGCACTACCATTACGACGCAACTTTTACAACCCAAACTATTACAACGCATAGCACTTGGGGGCTCTCTAGGATAGGGAATAGGTTAATTTACTATCCAATAACCTTCCCTAGTGTCCACGGGGACTGGAGTTGGAATAGTAAATTAAACTATTCACTATCCAGCGCCCAAAAGCATTATGCGTTGTAATGGTATGCGTTGTAAAACCTGTGATGTAAAGGTAGGCGTTGTAAAAGTATGCGTTGTAACGTCATACATCCGTGCAATTTACTGCCACTAGAATTCGGCATTTAAAACTACTTGCAAAGCTTGAAACTCCCCTTTTTGTACACATAGGTCACCCCTAAGGTAGGCCATACGTAGCCCTAAGGGCAGGGTACTGTGTAAATGTCAGGTAGGACATGAACTGGTTTGTTTTGCATATCCTGGTAGTGACAAACAGCCTATTTCGTTTTTCACTATTGTTAGGCCTACTCCTCTTATAGGTCAGCATTGGGAATTCCTTAATACATTTTTAAGCTGTAATTCCTGATCAGAGAAGAGCAGCTCTTTCAGGTTCTATATGTTTGGAATGGTAATGACAAATCCTCCTCACTGGTAAAGTTGGATTTGGCATTGCTTTTTTAGAAATGTTTCTTTAGAAAGTGGACATTTGTCTGTGCCTAATACTCTGTCCGCCTTGCAGTCTGTCTCCAATAAACATCTGTGGTAGGTGACAACTACACTTTATACATTCCTTATAGAGAGCCACAACTCAGGAAGGATAGGTATGTTTGACTACTCATCTACATACAATATGCATTCTGATGTCCTGTCCCACACAAAGATGGCCCCCACAGATAGCCTGGAAACTGGACTGGGTCGAAAGGGATACCTGTGAACTTCAGAAAGCTAATTTGAAGTCACCCCAATATCAAAGGCACTTTTGGGTACAAGTACTGGGTCTCTGACCCATAAAATCAGACTGTAAGTGGCCTAAATACTTGCAACATGGATTTCGATACATCTCTTGTCTGCGAGTAGCAGAACTGGCGCATCAACCCAGTTGAGGGAGTAAAATCGTGCATCGCATCGGAACAGCGCTTTGCCTTTAGAGATCACCGAATTGTACAGTGCATCGACCCCGCTCTGTTAGATGAACACATCCCCTCGACTGCGTGGAAGAATTCAGTGCATCGCTCAGTGCTTCTAGACTCCTGCACCTGTCTTCAGAACTTATGTATCAATTTCACTATCTAGAGAAGATCGACTCATCTTGCTGTCTGCAATCAAGAAAGGCACTTTGTTTACCGGGTCCTCCGTGGGTCCTCTAGCTGGCCGACGCTCCATCATGGTCGGCCCGAACTTTGACTTTGCCCTGGACCAGGGCGACCTAATGTAACCGTTTTAGCACTATTTGCTTCTAAGTGGTTTACTGCATTAGGGCCAGATGTAGGTCGCCAAATACCGGTCGGTAACGGCCGATTTCGGCCGTTACCGACCGGTATTTGGGATTTGACATGTAGGTGGCCTTAATGTTACAGAATCAGTATATTTACAGATTCTGTAAATCAATATGTAGGTGGCACTGTAATCAGTGCCACAGGCCCTTACCGAATCGTTATTTACCATGGAATACTATTCCATGGTAAATAACGAATTCCAGTGTACATGCACATCTGTGCATGTACACCTGTGCCATGTGGCACACAGACATGCCCTAAGGGCATGTATGTGTGTCCCATGGCACACAAGCCAGAAACAGGGGTGCAACAGGGTGTCAAAGTGACACCCTGTCCCCCTTGTAAAATCGGTAATTTTACCGATTCGGTAATTACCGAATCGGTATTTGCTATTGAATCCTACGGGCTTCAAAGCCCATAGGAATCAATGGCAAATACTGATTCGGTAATTACAGAATCGGTAATTACCGAATCTTACCGATTCGGTATTTTTACCTAATTATTTACCTACATAGCAATTACCGATTAGCAAATACCGAATCGGTAAAATTCGGTATTTACCATTCGGTAATTTGCTATTACCTACATCTAGGCCATATTCCTTTAAAATTCAATATCTCAACTTCTAGACATTGGATTTTTATTGTAATTTCCTTGTTTTGATTATAATATAATAATGTATTTTTATAATCCTGTGTGGAGTCTTTTAGTGGTGTATTCATTGAGTTACTGTGTGTGTATGTGTTTCCGAAATACTGATTGCACTGTGCAAGAGGGTGAGAACACGATATCTTTTAGTGTGAATCTAGCTTACTCTGACTAGGGTGGGGGGTTCCTGGCTTGCCTGGGTGCATATATCAGCCAACCAGGAATCCCATTTCTAACACAGGATATCTTTCAGACAGTGGCAGACATCTAATCCACTGTATCAAGAGTACAGTGCTGTCATTGGTACTCTAGGTTGGCAGTACAGGCCAGTCACAAGTGTGTGGCAAATGTCCTTCTCCTCAAAACTTTCACAAAATAGAAGGGACCTGCTTTCAAGTCAGGTAGAGTGGTATCTCTGAGTGCAAATCACTCCCCCTGAGTGGGGTGGTCTTCTGGAACCCGGATTTCATGGGTGCAGGAGCACGACCAGATTTTTCCATCCATAATTCCGGCTGGCTGCCTAAGGCTTTCCTGAAACAGTAGCTACGCCTCATCCTTGGTCATACCAAGTTTTTTTTTATAGCAGGGGAAGCATACCCTTTTCATTCCCTCCACCGTTGCCCTGCATGGAAGCCTCTGCTTCTATTTACCATCTGCTCAGAGCAGGCAATAAATGAGGTCTAACTCTTTGGGGCCCATTAGGATGTCGGGCGGATTGCCCCCGCCAGGCTGGCGGTAGCCACCGCCAGCCTGGCGGGGGCAATCCGCCCGACATCCTTCCCTGAATTCCCCCCTGCCATATTACAATGGCGGGGGGGGGGACCGCAGTGGAGAAAAACACTGCCCGCCACTTTTCCGCCCCATTCGCCTTGCGGCCGGGGCGGAAAATGTTTAATATGGAGGCAGTGTCTATTAGACACCGCCAACCATATTACAATGGGCTTTGGTAGATGCCTTTCCATCGTCACCACGGAAAGGCTTGCGGTCTTCACTCTGGGGGCCCCCTGCGGGCCCCCAGAGTGAAGGTAGGGGTGGGAATTGCACATGGGGGGTACCTGTGGTACCCCCCTTCATTTGCATGAACAAAGTGGCAGGCACCGCGTGGTGCCTGCCGCTTTTTTAATGCAAATGCTAAAAGCATTTCTAGCATTGTGGCGGGCGATGCAGAGAGCACCGCCCGCCACAATGCTAGAAATGCAGGATGTTCCCGCCACAGTGGCGGGCACATCCTAATGCCACCCCGGGACCCCGCCCTTATGGCGGGCGGTCCCAAACCCCGCTAGGATGACGGGCGGACGTCCTAATGACCCCCTTAATATGCAGAATTCCTTGCAGAGTTACTAGCCAGTAACTAATTCTGGCCATTTATTAAAATAATTTGTTCCTCTAACCATCGATGTTTCAAAAATATTAACTCCATATTCGACCAGAATTTTATGATTCCAATATTTCAATTTTACCAGATAGCTCTCCAGCACCCATCCATATGTCTCAAGTTTTTCAAACCATTAAATTGTTTTAAACCATAATCATGTTCGAGTTTTGCACTCGTAATCCTTTGCCTGAACTAAAAGAATGTTAAACCGGCACACGAGGGGCTCAAAGGACTTTCGTATAACACAATATAAAATATTAAATGTTATAGGGTGCCACAAGGACAGCAGAGCGCTATGTTTAAACATCAATGCAGTAAAAAAAACTTCAAATGGATTCAGAAAATGTGCATACCACGAAGCATATGAATGATCTGAAGAGAGGAATCGTTGTAGGTGGTGGTATGCAAACTTGCATTGTTTTTTTACAACCATCATAAACTTTTAAGGAAAGATTTACAAATTCTAAAGAGTAGTAGAGTTGTTCATTTTTTCACCTACAGGGGAAAAGAGTGACTTTGGGAACATGTTATGTTATACATATTTTTACAGTCAAAGTTTTGTCTCTAGTATAGACCCTGAGCACTGCTCGTTTCCAGTACCTTCTCACTCTGAACTTCAGGATTCCAACAAACACTGGTTTGGATGAGTTTATGAGCTGCAATGTTGTAGTGTACTTGTGGTGCTGTTGTTGTAAATGTGTAATAATAATTAAGTTGATAGCTTGTGGAGTTTCATTAGTGTGGCTCAAAGTTATATCAAATGCATTAGTTAATTTATGTTTTAATTGCTTTTTCTATTTCTTATTTTTTAAGTTTAAAGAGCTTTATTGAAGCAAATAAGAGCATAGGTACGACATTACAACAACAAGTATATAGAAATGGCAAAAACTATCAGGCAAAATGTATAATATGGAGAAGTGAAAAACTTAAAATAACTATCCTTGTCAAACGAATAAAACCAGAAAAGGAAAGCGTTAGTGAAAAGTTGTACCTTGAAACAGAATAGCATTTAACATTTTTCAGAATAGGAAGAAAGCTAGAAGAAGAGAAAAGAAGAGAGGAGGGAAAAGAAAGGAAATGTAAGAAACAAAGGGAAAAAGAAAAGAAAACAACATCCTTATCAGATATGATATTTAAAACTACCAAAATACAATCATTATATTATTTCCTGAAAACAATATAGGAATCATACATTGATATATAAGAACTATATAAAAGAGATGAAACAAAATACTCATGGTGGTTGATATACGAAAGAATTGTCGTTGTTGTGTAATGCAGTTGTGGATAGATAATTGGTGAGTGGAGACCAGAAGACTTCCTTTCGACGAAATTACTGAAATGTGATAGCAGAAGCTCTATCCAATCTGTGATGATAACAGAGAAGGTTCCACCAAGCACCAAGCAAAAAAAGAGACCTTGGCAGCATCCTTCCAATTAGATGCCATTACCTGTAAGTCAATAGCAATTAACAAATCAACAAAATTACCCACCCTGCGAGATCCAAATCAATGTACAGAATTGCCGCCCAAGAATATGGAGTAGATGTCAAAAGGAAAATTAGTGGAGCAAATGGAGGAGATTGATTCACATAGCTTGGTCCAAAACAGAGTACTGCTGGGGCAAAGAAAAAAGGAGTGTATAAATGAGCCAGGGATGTTTTTACATGACCAGCCGTTCGGGGATAGATATAAATTATACTTTGGAAGAGATAATGGAGTTAAAAATAACCTCTGATAGAAATAATAAAGGGTCTGACTAATGCTGGTAGTGCAAGATGTGTGGTGCATGCGTGCCCAGATGGAGTTCCATGTGTGAAAAGAGAGGGTGCGTTGCAAATCAGATTCCCATAAGAGTTCAACTTTGCTCTTAGGGCGGTTAGGGGAGGAGAAATTGAGATATTTGTAAATTAGTTAAAAGCAATGTTAAAGAGTCATATCTAAGGAGTGAGGGGACAGGTAGGTTGAATTTAGATTGAACTTCCTGGGGAGAAAGAAAGAGCGAACCATGTAATAGAAGTTTAACCAGAAAGATCCCCTTGGCTGCCCAGTTTTTCCAAAAAATAGTACGGTTGGACAATTTAATGGATTTATTATGCCGAAGAGGTGAGTCTAGAAATATTTGTAGAGGAGTGTGGGGTTTGCGCTTGACCAGATGAAAGGTTGAAATAAATTGTGAGATGGTCGGGCAGTTAAGAGAACAAGGAGGATGGGTAAAATTGTCTAACGAGGAAAAAGGGAAAGGGTGAATCAAGGATTCCTCTCATTTATGCCAAACAGATGCAGGCATATCTTCTGAGGAGGTAACATGTGACAGATTAAAAAGGAGGAGTGATACTGTCAAAAATTAGGAAAGTGGACATCTTCCTGATCCTTAGGTGCAGACAGGAAAGACAAAGAAATACAGGCTTTTCGACCATTCCAAAGAAATGTACTCACAGTACCATTAAGGGTAAAAAAAAAATGTAATGGAAGTTTCACTGGTAAAATGGACAGATAAAAGTTGATAACGGGGAGCATCATCATTTTGATTACATCCATTCTACCCCACCAAGACATAAAAAGGGGAGACCATATTTACTTTTAATAAAGCATCTTCCAAATTAAGCTGTACCGTTCTTCTAATTGAAGAAGAATATTTAATTCCCAGGCAAGTGATATTGTTTATATTCCATTTGAAATCAATCCCATTGAACATGCTTTTTAAACAATATTTGTTCAAAGGAAGCACTTCAGGTTTAGAAAAATGTAACTTGTACCCGGACAGGGTGGCATAAGAGGATAAGAGACCTGTGAAGGCAGGCAAAGAAGCAAGGGGATCAGAAATATATAGCATAATATCATAAACATAAGCAGTACATTTGATTTCCATTGCCTTGTGTTTGAAACCTCGGAAAGTGGAAGAATGACGCAGAGAACGAAGAAAAGGTTCAAAAGAGAGGATAAAAAGCAAGGGAGAGAGAGGACAACCTTGACGAGTACCTCTTTGCAAAGTAAAATGAGATGATTGAGATCCATTAACAAAAACTGAGGTAGTTGGGCAGGAATATAACAAATTAATAAGAGACCAAACGATTCCATTTGGGGGCACGCATCATAAAAAGCCAATGAATACGTTCAAAAGCTTTCTCCGCGTCAAGGGTTATGGCTGCAAAAGGGGAGGGACTCTTAGAAGATAGAGGAATAATATTAAGAAATGTTCTGGAATTATCAGCCAAAGTCTGTCCCTTGACGAATCCCATCTGTCCAGCACCAATCAGTTCTGGAAGTACTTGATTAATACGGAGGGCCAGTACCTTAGCAAAAATTTTACAATCTAAATTGATAAATAAAATGGGGCGATGATTAGCACACAAAGAAGGGTCTTTAACTTTTTGGGGAAATAAACAAATCATAGCTTCAAGAAAAGAGCCTGCATCCTCATTATGAGAAACAAAATATTGAAAAAGACAAAGAAGATGTCGCAAAAATATTTGAGAGAGACAAGAATAGAATTTAGCAGTAAAGCTGTCTGGGCCAGGGGCCTTGTCCTTTGGTAACTTAGACAGACCTCACTTGATCTCAGAAAGGGACATATCTATATCCAATAAAGAGCAATCAGGTGGTGGAGAAAGACGGCTGGGTAATGAATCAAAAAATGAGTCAGAGGCAGGTTCAGAGGGTATATAGGGTCTCATAGAAGTTCGTAAAGCATTTCAATATCTCTTTGTCTTTAAAGTGAATAACACCACTATCATCAATGATTTTAGCTATTCTATATCTTTGGGATTTAATCTTCAAATAGCTCGCCAGCAGTTTACCAGCTTTATTGCGACCCCCATAAAACTTGGGGGCAGATTTACAAGCCCCTTGTGCCACTTTTGCGTCATGTTTCCCATGTTAAAAATTACACATTTACTTTGTGGCGCAAGGGGCTTGTAAATCTGCCACTTGGAATTATTGTTTAGTAGTGTCCCGGAAGTTTTCTCCGTGGATTTTCTATTAAAGTTTAGTTTTGCTTGGACCAAATTCTTTAGAGTAACCTCATTGTTGAAAGTAAAATATGCATGTTCCAATTTCTTAATGGAAGACAGAATGGAGGCAGACTCCTTACAGTATTGTTTCTTGTTAATAGATACATAGTCAATGATAAAGCCTCTGTCTGTCACTTTAAAAGAGTCCCAGATAGTATGAAAAGGCATATCTGGACTATCAATACAGAAAATAAATGCGGACACAAAATCTTTAAAGCGCTCAATAAAGGTAGGGTCTTTGAGAAGATAATTATTGAAGCACCAACAACGGGATTTGGAAGGTAGGGAAGGGAGATCTAGATTGATCAAGACGGGAGCGTGATCAGAAATAAGAATGGATCCAATCTCAGCATGCTGTAAATTGGGAAACTGTCTCACAAAAATATAGTCAATTCTAGATACAGAATTATGGGTGGGAGAGTAAAAAGTGAATTCCAAACAGTCTGGGTTATATATCTACCAGGCGTCAACCAGGCCTCTCCAAAGTATTGTGCTAGCAAAGGTCTTTTGCATTTTATTGGGAATATATCTAGACGAGGAATTCCTATCTGTAACGGGTTCCACAACCTGATTGCAGTCTCCCCCCACTATTAGATTAGAGTCAGAACATGAATGAAGGTGTGTGACATGGAATGCCAAAACAGTGAATCAATACCTGTGGGACCATAAATGTTAAGGAGAGAAATACAATATCCATTTATGAGAAGTGTGGAGAAGAAGCCATCGTCCATCTGCATCTTTTTCTTTGCTTTCTATAGTAAGGGAAAGGGACTTGTGAAATAGTATTGTCACTAAATTTTTCCTATCTTTAGCTGTGGAATTATAAACCTAACCTACCCATTGGTTTTTTTTAAAATTCTTTTTATTAACAAAAGAGACCAACAGTACATACACAAACATCGACCAGAGTACATTGGGTGACCATTGTTATACATATTCAGATGCGGATTTCCAAAGTAAAGGCAATCAATTAAAAAGAAAGAGAACGGAGCTAGGTGTCCTCCTGCTCCTCACTATCCGGATCTAATTCCGGAGGTGCACAGATATCGCCTCGATAGGCATTCCAGGGTTCCCAGATCTTGACCCATTTGCGGGGACGCCCCCTGGACACATACACAGACTTCTCACGAAACATACACCAGTCGAGGTCCTCCATCCAGGGCCCGATCCGGGGCACCCGAGAAGCACCCCAAAGCCGTGCAATATTACGCTTGGCAACCGCACAAGCGAGAGCCACCCAGACCTTACCATGGCTCGGCAGGTCCGTAGGCTCCCACACATTCAACAAACATCTTCTCGCTTCCATCTCAACCCTCACTCCCCACACTTCACTTATTTTTTAATGGATCTTGGTACAGAAATCACAGACCCTCTCACACTCCCACAAAATATGCAGGAACATCCCAGGCAGGCCACACCCCCTTCGACAATCGCCAGACTCAGCCAAACCCATCCTCTGCAGTCTCGGACAAGTAGTATAAGAACGGTGCAGAATCCTTAACTGAACCAAACGGAGCCTCATGGGGACCGCCCCCTCCCTGGGGGACGCCACTGCCTCCCTCCAATCCTCCTCATCAAGTACAAATCCATCAGCCACCCATTGTTCGCGTAATTGCACCAAGGGGTCCTCAGTGTGGTTGATCAGCTTGCTATACGTTAATGAGATCGTTTTGGTGGGGACAAGGCCGTCCAGAAAACGATCCTCCAATGGGGAGGCCACCGGTGGAGTCTCACCCCCAGGGACCACGGCCCTCAGGGCATGGCTGATCTGTAGGTATCGAAATCATTCTCATTCAGCTGATACTTGGCCTGTAGTTCCTCAAACGTCAACATCCTGCCCTTACCCCACACATCACGCACCTGAGTTATACCAATCAAGTCCCACCGGTCAAACCCTTTCGTTTTCCAAAGCATCCCCAATTTCTCAGAGCTCCACAACGGAGTAGCCAGTGTCAGGCGCCCGGCCCATTTAAGGTCCCTGTTGGCCTCATGCCACACTTTAGTGGAGGTCATGGGGGGCCCCACCAACGAGGAATAGACACGCCTCGCATACAGCACATGAGTGTATTCGCCCCCCGGCACCTGACCGCGATCCATCGCATACCCCGGATCAACTGGTGAGCCATAGATAGCATGGTTGATAGGGGCCAACTGGGACGCCCAATAATACAAACATTAGGCAGACCGATGCCCCCGTCATACCAAGGCAGCATCAATTTCGATAATGCAATACGCGGCCTCCCCTCCCACAGGAGGTTACGCTGCAAAGACTCCATCTCGTTAAAATACAACAGGGGCACAGGGTCAAAGGAATTCTGTAGAGCGTAAAGAAAGCGCGGGAGAGCCATCATTTTAAAACGGACAGATCTGCCAAACAGAGAGAGCGGTACCGTCTTCCATCTCTCAACATCAGCGCGAAATCTGGCCAAGGGGGGTAACAAGTGCAGCCGAAAGCGCACCTTGGGATCCTTCGAGATATGAATCCCCAAGTAGCGAAAACCAACCGGTTCTATTTTGACGGGGCAGTTCCCAGGCACCCTAGGGGGATCTCCACTTAAAACGAAAAGAACCGATTTCACCCAGTTGATCGCGAAGCCCGAGTACCTCCCGAAGATAGCAAGAACATCCATAAAGACAATAAGGGAGCTACGAGGGGAGGTCAAGTACAACAGGATATCATCAGCATAAAGCGAGATCTTGTCCTCCCACTCCGAAGTCCAACGCAGCCCCCTGATCGATCGTTCCCACCGCACTTAGGCCGCGAGCGGCTCCAAGGCCAAGGCAAACAAAAGAGGCAAGAGGGGGCAGCCCTGACGAGTTCCCTGACAGAGTGAAAAATCACGAGACTTATCGTTGTTCACGACGACGTGAGATAGGGGGGCAGAATACAAAAGACGCACCCAATCGATGAACACTGGGCCAAACCCCAACTTTGTCAAAACCGCAAAAAGATAGGGCCACTCCACTTGATCGAAGGCCATAGTTGCGTCAAGAGATAATAACACAGCTGGCTCGTGAATGCGTGACGCACCCGCCACCACACCATGGAGTCGGTGAAGATTCAGTGCGGTATTACGCCGTGGCATAAAGCCGGACTGATCCGGATGGATCAAAGTCGATATGACCTTCACGAGTCGGGTGGCTAACAATTTGGCCAAAACCTTAGGTTCCACGTTCAACAAAGAAATCGGGCGATACGAAGAACACTCCAGACGGGGCTTACCCTCCTTGTAAATGACCACGATATTGGCGACACTCTGATCGTAGGGCAACACCCCATGGTCGCGGCTTTCGATGTACATGTCCTTCAAATACGGGGCCAACCGGTTGGCATGAGATTTAAACAATTCAATGGGGAGACCATAAGGACCTGAGGCACTACCAGAATTGACCCCCCTGATGGCCATCGCTACCTCATCATTCATAAGAGTGGAGTCCAATAATTCCCTTTGATCGTCCGACAGGGCAGGCATCGGTATGTCCCGTACCATTTCGGCGTTATCCGCCTCAGTGAAAGTTCCGGCCGAGGTATACACCTCCTCATAGTATCTAGCAAATTCATCAACAATCAACTGGGGGTCCGGCGTGGCCCCCGAGCCCGCAATATTCAGCTCCGGCACCAAGCGAGGGATGTATGACGGTACGACGCGTACCGTCACAACGCGTGCTGTTACAACGTGTTTTTTACAACGCAAGTCGTGACAACAACTTGCGTTGAGGGCGCGGATCGAGAATAGTATAATTTACTATTCTAACACCAGTCCCCGTGGACACTAGGGAAGGTGTTGGAATAGTAAATATACTATTCTTAATCCTGTAGCGCCCTCCAGGACGCGTCGTAACAGCACAGCGTTGAAACATCCGCAGTGTAAAGGATGTTTCCCCCAAGCGAGACCCCCAGTCACCCTTCTCCAACCAAGCGATCAACTTTCCTGCCTTGTCCCCGTGCTCATAAATCCTATTCTGCGTGTTGGCGTGTTGTGCCTTAGCACTGTCACGTGTCAGGGTCCTATATTCATCCCGGAGGAGCCCGAGGCGATCACTCGCTCCGGGGTCCCCCCGGAAGAAACAGCAGTTTCCAAGGCCAAGAGCTCTGCCTCAACCCTATCCAACTCCGCCCTCTTCTTCTTCTTCTGCACAGATACGAGGGAGAGGACCTCCCCTCTCACAACTGTCTTATACTTCTCCCAAAGGGAGCACCTCGAGGCAACCGACTCCTCATTCTCACGGAAATAGTTGTCCGTAAACCGCACCGACTCTTTTTTAACCACAGGGTCTTTCAGACGCCACGCATTTATGGGGGCTATCCTACCCACATCACCCTGCCCCACACACAGCCAAAGCAAGATCGGCGAGTGATCGGAGACCCCCCGCGCCAAGTGAGCCACGTCCCAAACGATGGCCGCCTGCGCCACTGGCAACAACACATGATCAATCCGCGAAAGGGAGCGATGCGCCGCCGAGGCATGGATATATTCAGTAGCGCACGGGTGTCTGAGACGCCAACGGTCAACCAGCCCCGACGCAGCAGTAAAGTCAGGCAACCACCTCCAAGATGGCAACAACACACGGGAGGGGAGCCTATCCAGCTTCCCGTCCATGACTGCATTAAAGTCCCCGACCAGCACAGTGGCGCCGACTGTCAAAGTTAAAAGCATCCGACCTAAATCACGAAACGTGTCAACCTGCAGCGCCGGGGGGACATAGATAGATACAAGTGTTACAATCCTGCCTTCCCATAGATCCGATATGGCAACATAATGGCCGCGATTATCAGACCAGGTCGAATGGATCGCAAGGGGGAAGGAGTTCCTAACCAAGATGCCCACACCCCTTGAGCCAGATGTAAAGCCAGCAAGGGCAACAAGTTTGTAACCGCCCCTGTGCAGAGCCATACAGCGCCTCCCCATGAGATGCATCTCCTGCAACAATACAACGTCTGGCATTTGTCGCCTAATGAACTGACTCACCATGGTTCGCTTTATCTTATCACCCAATCCATTCACGTTCGCCGCTGTGGCCGAGGATCTCCTGGTCCAGCCGAGGGGTAGTTTGGCGGCGGCCGTCTGGACTCTTTGGAGTCTGTCCAGCAGAACAACTGGGGACTCGAGCAGAAGTGCATTGCAATAGTCAAGGCGACTAAGGATAGTACACCTGACTATTAGTGCTCGAGCCTGTGCAGGAAGAAGTGGCATGATCTTGCGTAGAGAACGCAGTAGGGCCGAGCAGGTGGATACTGTTTTTGCGACCTGCGTTTCCATGCTGAGCTTGTTGTCCATCATGACACCAAGGTTGCGGACAGCGGTGACCGGCTGAGGTTTTTCTGGGGCTTCCGGGGGCCAGAATTCCGCAGGAAACAGGCGAGGAATCCGGCTTTCAGCGCAGAACAGAACCTCGGTTTTGGAGGAATTGAATTGCAGGGAATTTTTGTGCAGCCAGCCAGCTGTGTCTCTCAGGCAGTCGTGGAACGATTCCAGGGGGATTGAGTTTTCCCCCTCCCAAGAGAGGATAAGCTGTGTGTCATCCGCGTAGTTTATAGCTTTTAGCCTGTGGGATTTGATCAGAGTGACTAACGGTTTGAGATAAACGTTAAAAAGGAAGGGGCTGATGGACGAGCCTTGGGGCACCCCGTGAGGTACTGGGGAGAAGGCGGATTGAAAAGGGGGAAGGGACACAGCCTGCTTCCTGTCTCGCAGATAACAAGTGGAGGTTGGAAATCAATAAAGAAGAATAGGAGAAGGTAAAACTGAGGAAGAAAAGGGAGAAAAGGGGTCAAAAGTCAAAGAAGATAATATAGAAAAAGGAAAATATGAAAGGAAGACAAAAGAAAAGAAGAGAGTAAATGATAGAAAAAGGGAGGTTGACAGGAAGCCAGGGGACTTCAGTCAATAATGACGGAATACATATGCAAACTGAAAACCGTATCATGAGGGGGCAGGTAGCCATGGATGGAAGACAGATGAAAAAGCCAGTGACGACAACGGGAAACGAAGGGAACCAATAGATACAAAATATGGAAAACGGGGAGCCTAGTGAGAGATAAAACAAAGGGAAGGACCGCCAACATAAAAAAAACTAAATTAATAAGTATAAAACAAGCAAACAACAACAACAGGAATATCTGGATGAAGAATGAACACTTATCGAACATGAGGAGTAACTGTGAACATTAGGAGCGGAACGGGAAGGCAGGAAGGAAGGAAACATCAGGGAAATGGGTCTGTACGGTAAAGGAGACATCTGTGGAGAAAAAAAACAAAGAAGTAATAAGAAATAGCCTTCAGAGAAGGCAGGCAAACAACGGCAGTCTGCAATAACAATAGGCCACAATTGAAAAAGGCAAAAGAAAACTGATTTCTTCAGAACATAGGAATGGGAAAAATTAACTCACAAGAAAGTAAAACAGAGGAAGAGGAGACAGTGCTCAGGCCCCTTCAAAGTCCATCTCATCACCTTGATGGTGAGAAATAAATTGTCTTAGATCTTCAGGACGGTCAAAAGAGTAGGACTTTTGTTTATAAGTAACTTTAAAAAGCAAGGATTCACCAAGTCGTATCTGGCATTCATGGAATGAAGAGCCAGGTAAAGCGAGAGGAATTCCTTGCGATGAGCCACAGTGGGCCAGGCCACATCCTGAGAGAAGAAAACCCTTCGCCCAGACCATAACATCTTTATTTTATTTGAGGAGTTTTATATAGCGCTGACCTGCCCGGTGGGTAGCGGAGCACTTTACATCAGTTACAGAGCATGATAAACACAAAATACAATGATGCGGACAATCCCGTAATACAATAGATCACAATGCCAAATAGATCACTTTCGAGGTCTAGCTGGCGTAGAGTCAGGACAGAGTGAGGAATTGATTTCAGCGCTCCAACTGGTCCTATCGGTTCACTAGGGATCGATCGAGGAACAGGATTATGAGCTGGATTTTGAATTTAGCAAAGAAGGGAATAGTTCTGATGTGGGGAGGAATAGAGATCCAGATTTTGGGCACGTTTCCGGCAAAGGTCCTGGCCGTGGTTTTTTGTTTTCGAGCTTTCAGTGGTATGAGTAGTAGGGTGTTTGAGCTTCTGAGGTTCCTGCTTTTTTGAGTTTGGCCTCCGGGTATTCGGGTTTGCCGGTGTGTAGGGCTTTGTGTGTGAGTATTTCTACTGGGAGCCATTTGAGTTCTCTGAGTGCCGGTGAGATGTGCTCATATTTCTTGAGTCCGGTGACCATTCTGGCAGCCGCGTGAGAGTAGTTTTAAGGGGAGCAAAGATGTGATTCTGGAATTTCCGTGAGGACCGAATTTCCGTAAACTAATCTTCACAGCACCAATGATTGAGTGGCTTGTTTGAGATCTTTGGGCGGGATGAAAGGTTTTATTTTGTTCAATAACTTCAGGTTGAGGAAGGCGCTCTTAGCTGAGTTCTTAATGTGTTTGGTCATGTCAAGTTTCGGGTCTAGCGTGATGACTAGTGATTTAACAGAGTCAGCCAGGGTGAGGTTTCCATTGAGCACATCGATAGCTTTTAGCCAATCCACCATTTGGGGGTTCTCTACTTTGTTCGATATGAGGAGTAATTCAGTTTTGTAAGGATCACATTTTAAATGATTGTTTGAGAACCAGAGTTGCACTTCCTTCAGTATGCGGTTGAGTCTTTGAATGTCATTAACAGAGGAGATTTCAAGTAAATCTGCTTATCGTCAGCATACAGGTGGAAGGGTATGTTAGCTTTTTTGAGTAGGGTGGTGAGGGATTCCATGTAGATGTTGAATAATTGAGGGGAGAGCACTGACCCTTGAGGAACTCCCCTGCTGACTGGGTGAAGGTCAGACTCAAAGTTTTTGATTTTGATTCTCTGGGAGTGATTGTGTAAGAAGGAGGAGAACCATTTGAGGACTACTTCATGAAGCCCGGCCCATTCTAGAAAGAGCCTTGACGAGAAGATTGTGATCTACTGTGTCGAATGCTGCCAATAGGTCGAGGAGAATAAGGAGACAGCATTGATCTGAGTCCAGTGATTTGTGGATGTCATCGATGATGTTGAGGATCGCGGATTCTGTGCTGCAGCCTTTCCTGAAGCCAGATTGATGGGAGTCAAGGAGGTTGATACTGCCTATGTGTTGAGTTAGTTGTTGTAGTACACATCTTTCTAAGATTCTGGACAGAAGAAGAAGGTTGGAGAAGGGTCTGAAGTTGTACAAATCGGATGTATCTAGGCCAGGTTTTTTCAGCAGCGGGGTGACTTGTCCCACTTTGAGGCAATGTGGAATGATTCCGCTTTTTAGAGAGCTGTTTATAATCTTGCACCAGAGTGGGGCTAAGGCGAATTTCAGTTTTTTGGTCAGTTGCCTGGGTGGAGGGTCTAAGAAATCCGCTGGGAACAGAGTGTCTAAAGTTCCCAGCAAAAAAATGGATAGCACACTAAAAGCTTGACGACCAAATTCAGTCATAACCGCCTCACAGGAGAAGCAAACCAGCTCAGAGAACGGAGCCTCAATAAAATGTAGCCACCTTGTAAAATTTCAAGCTGTTCCCAACATACGATTGTACTTTAGTCACATCAGGCAATTCCAAGTTCTATTTAATGTCCATAGTAAAGGATTCTCCTCTGGATTGCCTCCTGTTCGGTTCCAGTGAGTCTTGGGTGATTAGGGATAGTGGCCGAGGCAAGTTTGTCGGGTCGGGAGGGATTTACAGTTAGTTAGTGATCCCCTGCTGAGATAACCATTAAAAGATCGGTGTACTCCAAAAATAGAATGATTATTCCTCTGGAGCGGTCGACCGACAAGGTAGAAGATGAGCCTCCAGGTCTATAACCAATGCGATGGACATGTTGCAAGTTGAGAGTAGTGTCGTCCTTGAGACCAACAATTTTAGGAATGTGCGTTTTTAAAAAGGCGAGCATGTCAGACCCTTCCTCTCCCTCAGGAATACCATAAATTTGAAGGTTGTTGCGCCTATTGCAATTTTCCAAGTCCTCCATTTGCATTTTGAGGAGAGCAATCTCTTTAGACATAGTTGCAACTTGAGGAATCACTTCCTGAGTATCACTGATTCACTGTTCCACCACCGACACTCTTGAGTCTAAGTTAGACCACTTATCCTCTAACCTCTGGACGGTAGAGTTAGTGTCAATCACAAAGGGTTTAATAAGCTTTGTCTCTTCCATGAGGTCGTCCAGTGTTAGAGGAAATGGAGATTTAGTAGGAGAGTTGGGTTCCTTCTTTTGACATTTGGAAGAACAGCAGTATTGGAGTCTTTGTGGATTGAAGACATATTTGCAGGGGTACTTTTTGGGCCGAGGGAGGGAGAGGTCACCATATAGAGGAATGTATTGGTGTATGGAGGTCTCAGGAGACAGGCAGTGTATAGGAAAACCTGCGAAAACTGCTAAAAGGAAAAACAAGTCCAATCCTTAACATGTAATCTGGCTACAACAGCCTGCAAAACAGTCAGGAGTGTCTTCAAACATAAAATTAGTGCTGAGAAATTTTCACAAACAGCCCAGAGGATTCTAAAATCAGCTAAAATCTGTCATTTAGATAGTAGTGGCTGGCTGCTACTGAGGGATGAAGCATATCAAAAACTATTAGCCTCAGGCTGTGAAAATGCTCCTCTGATCACCACAACCCACTGGGAAAAGAGTGTCTAAAGTTACCAGCAATAAAATGGAAAGCACACTAAAAGCTTGACGACCAGACTCAGTCATAACCGTCTCAGAGGAGAAGCAAACCAGCTAAGAGAACGGAGCCTCAATTAAATGTAGCCACCTTGTAAAGTTTCAAGCTGTTCCCAACATACGATTCTGCTTTAGTCACATCAGGCAGTTCCAAGTTCTATTTAATTTCCATAGTAAAGAATTCTCCTCTGGATTGCCTCCTGTTCAGTTCCAGTGAGTCTTGGGTGATTAGGGATAGTGACTAAGGCAGGTTTGTTGGGTCGGGAGGGATTTACACTTAGTTAGTGATCCCTCGCTGAGATAACCATTAAAAGCTCGGTGTGCTACAAAAATAGAATGATTATTCCTCTGGAGCGGTCGACCCAAAAGGTAGAAGATGAGCATCCAGGTCTATAACCAATGCGATGAGCACATTGCAAGTTGAGAGTGGTGTCGTCCTTGAGACCAACAATTTGAGGAATGTGGGTTTTTAAAAAGGCGAGCAAGTCAGACCCTTCCTCTCCCTCAGGAATACCATAAATTCGAAGGTTGTTGCGCATATTGCAATTTTCTAAGTCCTCCGTTTGCATTTTGAGGAGAGCAATCTCTTTAGACATAGCTGGAACTTGAGGAATCACGTCCTGAGTATCGCGGATTCTCTGTTCCACCACCGACACTCTTGAGTCTAAGTTAGACCACTTATCCTCTAACCTCTGGAGGGTAGCGTTAGTGTCAATCACAAAGGGTTTAATAAGCTTTATCTCTTTCATGAGGTCGTCCAGTGTTATAGGAAGTGGAGATTCAGTAGGAGAGTTGGTATCCTTCTTTTGACATTTGAAAGAAGCAGCAGTATTGGAGTCCTTGCGGGTTGAAGACATATTTCCAGGGGTACTTTTTGGGCCGAGGGAGGGAGAAGGCTCCATATAGAGGAAGTATTGGTGTATGGAGGTCTCAAGAGACAGGCAGTGTATAGGAAAACCTGGGAAACCTGCTAAAAGGAATAACAAGACCAATCCTTAACTTGTAATCTCGCTAAAACAGTGTGCAAAACAGTCAGAAGTGTCTCCAAAGATCAAATTAGTGCTAAGAAATTTTCTCCAACAGCCCAGAGGATTCCAAAATCAGCTAAAATCTGTCATATAAATAGTAGTGGCTGGCTGCTCCTGAGGGTTGAAGTATACCAAAAACAATTAGCCTCAGGCTTTGAAAATGCTCCTCTGATCACCGCAACCTGCTGGGAACAGAGTGTCTAAAGTCACCAGTGGAGAGCACACTAAAAGCTTGACGACAAGACTCAGTCATAACTGTGTCACAGGAGAAGCAAACCAGCTCAGAGCCTCAGTTAAATGTAACCACCTCGTAAAGGTTCAAGCTGTTCCCAATATACGATTGTGCTTTAGTCACATCAGGCAGTTCCAAGTTCTATTTAATGTCCATAGTAAAGCATTCTCCTCTGAAAGTAGCAGGTGGGAACACTTACTTTAAGGACATAGCTGTGCCAAATTCATGGAGCTCCTAAAGTAAAACAGCGCAGCTCCAAAAGCGCAATTCAGGCAGCACAGGTAAAGCCAGAAAATAAAACAGCGTCCCACCGCGTGCAAAATGGCAGGCGCTGCAGAAAATCCAGAGGTGAGCATGGCGCAGTGGAAGCAGGGCGAATAACCGGTCAAAATGACAACAACAAAAAAACTACCTGTGCCCCCACGCCCGCCCCACAAGCAGACTCAATCCATTGCTCCAGAGGTTGGCGAAATTGGCTCCGGAAAGAAAGAAGATCCCGCTCGAAGCGCAGAGCCTCAGCCGGATGTGGCCATCTTGTGGCAGCTCAAGCCACACCCCTCGCTTTGTCTATTTCCTGGCATATTATTATTTGAGTGTGTTAACTTCACTTTAAGGTGCCATTTACTAGTGAGAATGCAGGTCCATTAAAGTTAATTACTTTCCTGGGCCCACCCCAAACTGCCTTTCTGGAAGAAAGCATATCCCATCCTCTCTCTCAGTTTTTACTCCTCATTAAGTTCAAACACTTGACTGACAGATGCTAGAGAGTTAATAAAGATTAGACTCCAGGAGATTCAGGCAGGCAAAAGGTGCATTTGTAAATGTCACTTTTCCTAAATACTTATTTAAATTCCAACTTTAACATTGAGTTGAGCTTTTAATTAATATTTCACTTCCTTCACTTCATAAAACCAATGCGATAAAAGAATCATTAAAAACAGCCAATATAATTCATTAGGTTCATACACAGTTTACACAGATTGTTAAATTTGATATAAAAATTTGATATAAAAAAATTCCGTGATCCAGTTCCTGATGCAGCACCTCCCACAACCCAGATTATGTCCAGAAATGTACAGTATTAAGGTCGGTCATACAGACTCTACAATGCCATTCTGGTGGGCCATTCTTTTTAGGATGGCTCTTCGAGTACAGCACATAGTAAATAAAAGCCGCGAAACTGAGAAGACAATAGGCATTTGCGTGTCAGGTTTGAGTAGCCAATACACTTCGCTACGTCAAGTCAAGTCAAAAAATGCTTTATTCGAGATTTCACTCATAAAAGCAAGAACATTCTAAGTTTAAAAGTACAATTAAATTTACAATCAATTATATTAAAAACTAAAGCATAATATTTACAGTTTATGACTCGATATACAATTCCAATTTTGAAAGTTTGCATACAATACAAAATTAGCCATTTTAAAAAAAATAATATTAAAAGAAGTTAAAAAACAGCTAGATATAACAAATTTGTAATAAAAACGTAGATAAAACATGCTGACAGATTATTCAGACAGAGAATAGTCAACTGACTAGCAGTCTCTGTCTAATCGACCATGCCCATCCAAGGTATTTGGCAGTGGCTATTGATATCCACATCACAGTGCTAGTACATATAATACGCAAGGCAACTGTACTACTGGTAGTCCCTAAATTCTTGCACATTGGTTTTAACCATACGCGTCTTGGGTCCGTATAGGCTGTACAAGAAAATAAAAAATGGCCCGTTGTTTCTTTGATGGAACCACAAGCTATCGCACGACCCACCTTCCCATTTAGCTGTCAAAAATCTGAGGGGGAGTGAACCTGCTCTCAATTGGAAAAGAAGTTTTCTATCACCAGGTCTAGTTATGATATCCCAGTAAGGTTCCAAGGAAGGATACAACTTAGCCTCTAAGAATCCTTCAGTCATAGATCCTGTACTAGAGCTACTCCAACCCCGGGCGGCTACCTTTTCCCAATAAATTTCTTTTAGAGCACTTTTAGTAGGGAATGTTGCTCCAGCTGGGTCTGTCCAAAGCGAACTCATTCCAAGCTCAGTCAAAGCTGCTTTCAGCGATTTGAGCCACCCGATTTTTTGGAATATATCCGCTTTGATGATGTCTAAAAACCCCTCAGCATAATGGGAAAGCTCAGGCGTGGTCCAGAGCCTTCTCCAGTACAGAATCGGTCGAAGCCTGGCCAAATCTGTAACCGCTTTTCTGCCCAGATCGTACCTAAGGGGCAGCAAGGGAGAACTTTTAGGGACACCAGTTATTGCCCGGAAGAACGTATTTTCCGAAATTTGTAGGGCAGCCACCTTCTCGAATCCCCATAGCTCAGCACCGTATAGTGCAGAGCCAAGAGCTTTTGCTTCATATACCTGCAGAGCAGGCTTTACAGGTTTCGTCAGGGACTTTCTATGCTCGGAACTAATGGCACCTGATAGTTGCCTGTGTCTCAATGTAGCGACATCTATATGTTGGCACCATCTGCTCTTATTTGAGATGTGGATACCCAGATACGTAAAAGTGTTCACCACCTCTAGAGGACGACCATTCATGATAATTTTAGATTTAAAACTACGGTGGGGATTAAAAATCATAAGTTTTGATTTGGTCACATTGACCTCAAGGCCGTGCTCCCTACAGAATAAATCAAAGATAGACAGTGCACGCTGTAAACCACTTGGAGTCTTTGATAGGATAAGCGTGTCGTCTGCGAACATTAAAATAGGTATTTTTATGCCAGCTAATGAAGGAGCGTCCAACTTCGCAGATAACATGCGGGATACGACACCGTTAATGAACAGAGTGAAGAGTGTGGGAGCCATTGTACAGCCTTGCCGGACGCCCCGCTCAACCGGGAAATTTGCTGTCACTATGCCCTGCCCCCCCCCACTGGATTCTAGCAAAGGTTACTTCATGGAGCCGCAATATCAGTGTCAATACATCATCTGGTACTCCCAGGTTCTTGAGAACAAACCACAGCTTCGACCGCAGTACTAGATCGAAGGCAGCCCGTAAGTCGACAAAAGCCGCATATAGGCTACCCCCGCCCAGCACCACGGTCTTCCATTGCAGCAAGTTAAAGCGGAAAACCTGGTCCACAGTACTTGTGGACCTACGGAATCCCACTTGAAACGGTGAGAGAGCGTCATTATCCTCAGCCCAGTCAAGAAGCCTGTTCACAATCACACGCCCTACTATTTTTTGAATGGTATCAATAAGGCTTATCGGCCTGTAGTTGCCAGGCTGGGATCGGTCACCTTTCTTAAACACTGGTATAATTACTGCTCCCTGCCAGAATGTCGGTACCTCAGCACCCTTAGCAATATTGTTAATAAGAAGGTAAATGTACTTACACCAACGTTCTTTGTCATTAATAAAGACGTCGGCAGGAACACCGTCTATGCCAGGGGCGCGCCCGCTATTCACGGAGCTCAAAGCCACCAGAATTTCTTGAAGACTGAAGGAATTATCTTTGAAGTGGGTTTGACATATATCCTCTAGAGATGTAACCAGTTTTGCCTCGGCATACTGTGTTCTAAAGAATTTTACCCACTCTTCTTCCGGAACATTGTTATTTGGGGGTGCAGGTATCTCCTCACCACCCCACTTAACAATGCTCCAAAACAGTCTAGAATCTTTCTTGTCACTCGCTCTTTTTAATTCGGACCAGTGATGCTCATCCCAGGCTTTCTTTTTTTTTTTTTTTTTGAAAACCTTTATTTGTAAGAAAAGGAATACAGTTACAGGCCTACAACCACCAGGGCCGGCCAGTTATACTCAGTAACAATAGCACATTAGGACACAGCTCATCAGCCGACAACCCGAAGGCCCGGCAGCGAATAAACACAACGGTATCTAGAGCTCGTGGCAATAAGAGGATAAATAAAAGGTTTCACATTTTATACAAGATAAACAACAAATATTAAAACATAAAAAAAATCGAAGCGGTACCATGCAATGTAATGACTGTCTCATACGGCAGGGGGATATGGCGAAAAGTAATCAGTGCAATAAAGAAGGAGAGACCCTGGTAGAAGGGGGGGGGCAGAGAGCAAGCAACACACCACACACAACGGGAAACTGGGAAATTGAAACGCACAGTCAAGGAGATTGAGGAGTGTCGAAAGCTGCAGTAGGGGGGGGAGCGCATATCTCTCCTCGGTATGAATTCCATTGGCCCCATATCCTGCTCCATTTCTTGGGCCTACCACGGGAAACATACACGATTTGTTTCTCTAAACATGCACCAGTCCATGTTTTCTTTCCAGGTGAGGACTGATGGCGCCCTCTGAGATCCCCACAATTGAGCAATGTCCCTTTTCGCAACCATATTGCTCAGCGTGACCCATTGAGTCTGAGCAACAGTGCAGTCATTCGGCTCCCAAACGTTCAACAAACAGCGTCTGGCCTCAGGCAATAACCCAACACCCGTCACCTCACCCATCACCGCATGTACTCGAGTCCAAAAAACCACTACCTCCGGACATTCCCATATAATGTGGAGGAAGGTAGCAAGCATACCACAGCCATGTCTACACAGCCCATCTGCAGAATAACCCATATGCTTCAATAGTGGACCCGTTACATAGACTCGGTGCAGAATCTTCAGCTGTACCAATCGGAGACGCGCTGGAATCGCGACCTCTTTAGGAGAGGATATCGCAGCCTGCCAGTCTTCCTCGTCCAGTTCCAGGCCATCGCCAGTCCACGCACCCCGAAGCTGTATAAGGAGGTCCGAACGGTCATTGATGAGTTTTTTATAGATAAGAGAGATAGTGCTGTCTGGGACGTGCCCGTCCAGCACTCTGTCCTTCAGGGGTGAAGACTCCGGGATCGTAGATCCAGCTGGGAAAACCGATTCAAGTGTGTGACGTACCTGGAGATATCGGAAATATTCTCTATCACTCAACTTATACTCCCGCGTCAGTTCAGCAAAGGTCTTAACTCTATTTTTGGCCCAGAGGTCGCCCACTTTGCTGATGCCAATAAGGTCCCATCTATCGAATCCCTTCGACGTCCATAGACCACCCAGTCTCTCTGCAGCATATAGGGGGTTGCTCTAGTCAGCCTATCCGTCCACCCCGTAGCCGTAGTTGCACTACCCCACACTCGCACCGCCACCCCAGTGGGACCCGTCAGGTTCTTCCTGGCGGCTCTAGAGTAGAGCGCTCTATTATAGTCGCCCCCGGGCAGTTGCCACCTATCCATCTCGAATGCGGGATTCGGAACAGGACCGTACATGGCATGGTTAACAGCGCTCAGTTGAGATGCCCAGTAGTATCTTTTAATATCAGGCAATGCTATACCACCGTCGTACCAGGGCAAAGTCCACTTTGCCAATGCAATGCGGGGCCGTCCGCCCCACACCAGTCTCCTCTGGAGGCCCTCAATTTATCGAAAATAGCTAGCCGGCACCAGATCAAGTGTGTTTTGGACGGCGTACAGGAAGCGGGGAAGAGACATCATCTTGAACAGGGCCGCTCTTCCCAAGGGGGACAGAGGCAAGCCACACCATGCCGCAACATCCGACCTAAGCCGGGCAAGTGGAGGTAATAGATTCCGCTCATATCGCACCGCGGGGTCTAATGAGATGTAAATCCCTAAGTATTTAAAGCCACCTCTAGAAACGGGGATCGGGCAAACACGGGTCAGAGAAGGTAACTCTCCAGTGAGTGGGTAGATACAAGACTTGGCCCAATTGATAACCAAACCGGAGTTCCTCCCGAAGGAACTCAAGACGTCGAAGAGTACTCCCAGTGACTTACGAGGAGAGGACAGGTACAACAATATGTCGTCGGCGTATAGTGATATACGATCTTCGAAGTCAGGGGACCATCGAATGCCCTTGAGCAAGGGCTCCCAGCGGAGCCACGCAGCAAAGGGTTTGAGGGCAAGTGCAAATAGGAGCGGCGACAAAGGGCACCCCTGCCTCGTGCCGCATCCGAGAACAAAGGGTTCCGAGGCCCTGCCGTTGACCACCACCTGAGCCAGCAGTTGCTCATACAGGAGCCTGACCCACTCAATGAACTTAGGTCCAAAGCCAAACTTAGCAAGAGCAGCCCACAAATATGGCCACTCCACCGTGTCGAAGGCCATCGAGGCATCAAGAGAAACCAAGATGGCCGACTCATTAAGAGACCCCACCCTCGCCAAGACACCATGAAGACGGCGAAGATTGAGCGCGGTGTTCCGATAGGGGATAAAACCAGACTGGTCCGGGTGTATCAAGTCACTGATCACCGTAATCAGCCAGTTTGCCAGGAGCTTCGCCAGGATCTTGGGTTCTGCATTCAAAAGCGATATCGGCCGATACGATGAACAGTGTTCGCGGGGTTTGCCATCTTTATGGATGACCGCAATGGACGCCAGTCTCTGATCCCGGGGAAGGGACCCAAGGTCTCGCGATGCCGAGAACATCCGACAAAGATACGGCGCCATTTTGTCAGGGCAGAGCTTGTACAGTTCGACTGGTATACCGTTCGGACCAGAGGCCTTCCTCGAGCGAAGTGAGCGGATAGCGAGCGCAACTTCATCGGTGGAAAATTCCGCCTCCAGAAGCTCCCTGTCCGATTCTGACAGGCTAGGCAACGTGACATCCCAAAGCAACAAGTGCGAGTCTTCCTCCGGTCTACCCGAGACCGGCGCATAAACGTTCCGAAAATGCTAGGCAAAAACCTCGACTATCTCAACCGGGTCCACCACTCGCGTTCCGTCCACTTTATCAACAACAGGCACCACCCGATTCAACCTATCTCGTTTGTCTAGCCAAGCAATCAACTTTCCCGCTTTGTCACCCACATCATACAAATGCCCCTGTTGCTCATGATTCATTGCCTTGGCTGCGTCAGTCACCAGAGCCCTATAATCAAACTGTTTAAGAGCCAAAAAGTGCAGTCTCTAAGGCGTAGCCCCAGACTCCAACTGTTCCTCCAACCCAGTTATTTCATTTTCCAAGCCCACCACTTCCTCATTTTTGCGCCTCCTCTCGCTAGCAATCAAGGACAAAGTCTGACCACGAATCACAGTTTTATAAGCCTCCCACAAGGAGACAGGGGAGGACACCGACCCCTCATTCTCAGCAAAATAGAAGTCCATACACTTAACCACCTCCGATCTAATTTTGGGGTTATGAAAGTGCCATGGGTCGATCGGGGCAATCCGACCCCCGGACCCCAGCTGTACATCAATAGTGAGCCAGAGTGGGGAGTGGTCGGAGACCCCCCTAGCTAAATGCCTGATTTCCCTTACAGAGACCATCTGCACCGCCGGCACGAGGATATAATCGAGTCTCGAGAGACTCCCATGAGCTCCCTAGTAAAAGGTGTACTGGAGCTGTCCAGGGTGCAGTTGCCTCCAACAATCCGCCAGACCCAATGTGTCCAAAAATTTCCCCAGCCACAGCTGCGATGTGGGAAGGAGTCTGGGGGGGCTACGATCTTCCTCCCCATTAACAACTGAATTAAAATCGCCACCCACTACCAACAAGCCGTCAGGAAACCCCAGAACCACCCTACCCAAATCAGTGAATGTGGTGGATTGTAGACCAGGCGGAACATACACAGACAATATGGAGATCATCTTCCCCTCCCACCTACCCGTAATAGCCGCATAGCGGCCTCTATCATCCAGCACCGTGCCATCTATCTCCAGGGGGAGAGAGTTCCTGACCAGGATGCCCGCCCCCCTCGACCCAGTAGTAAATCCGGAATGGGCCACCAACCGGTAACGCCGTCTATTCAGTGCATGGCATGTGTTTCCCACTAAATGAGTCTCTTGGAGTAAAACTATATCCGGGGAGCATCGCTTCAAATATTGCAGTACTATCCCCCGTTTTATCCTATCACCAAGACCGTTGACGTTCCAGCTCAGTACCCTCAGCCCCCTACCCCCATCCCAGAAGTGAACATTCTGCCCCCCCTGCCACGAAACAGACACATAGCGGCCAATATGGAACAAAGCGCAGCCTCGATACAAACGAGAAAGAAAGGACCCCCCCACTACCCCCCAAGAACCCTCAAAACACACACCCCCCACCCTGCACCCCTGCGGTAGACCAAACAGCCACCCCAACTTGCAGTGTGCCTGTCGCCCCATTAAACTAACCTACAAGAAGAGAGAAAAGTCCCCAGAGGAGGAAGAGTCCCGAATCCCCCCACCCCTGGGTATCCATACGGTATAAACATAACAGTCACAGAGCCACTGCCAGAAAATCAGGCTCGCCGGCGTAGACTCACTACTCCTGTTCTTCCAAGCCACCTTCGGCGCCCCTTGAACTCTCCGGGCTGGTATGGCGCGTCGACAAAGTGTCTAACCAGTCACTGGCCACCTCGGGGCGGTCAAAAAAGAACGCACGTTCTTCATGTTCAATCCACAGGCGGGCCGGGAAAAGCATGGCGTATTTCAGTCCCATGTCCCTGAGTCGCCTTTTCACCCCCGTAAAGCCCATACGTTGTTTCTGCACCGCCTGTGTAAAGTCGGGGTAAAAACTGATCGACACGTTCTCACACTTGGTGGGACCATTGGTACGTGAGGCTTGCAGGATAGCGTCCCTGTCCCGGAAATTTAAAATCCTGGCTATTATGGGCCGCGGAGTGGCTCCCAGCTTAGGCTTCCCACCAGGGACTCAATGAGCCCCCTCCACCGCAAAACGTTTACTGAGGCCCTTCGGTGCCAAGTGGTTCAAGACAAGGTCTTCCACCAGGACGTCTGTAGACAAGTCCGCGGAGTTCTCCGGAACACCCACGATGCGAACGTTGTTGCGTCTGGCCCGGCTCTCGAAATCATCCAGCCGATGGGCAAACAGGTCTCTGGACGTTCGGAGATCGCGGACTTCGGTCTGGAGATCCGAGACATCCGTGGTCAGGCTCGCAGTCTTGACATCAAGGGACTTGACCCGCTCATTGGTTCTCCCCAAGTCCGCCCTGATGAGATTGACTTCGATCGCCACCGTGTCTATCTTAGCTGCCAGGGTTTCATACTGCTGACCCATAGTAGTCCGAACACTTGCAATGGCGCGCATAACATCCTTCAAAGTTGGCTCTTCAGGTTCAGGAGCACCATCACCAGTTTCCTCGAGGACCTTACTCGCTCCGCCTGGGGATCCCTTTGGGCGAGTAAAGCGATCTATAGTCTGGGATTGGGCAACCCCTCCCTGGGATGGACCTCTGGTGGTACGCTTCTTAACATCCGCCCTGCCCGCCATGATGGGCGACGAGCTCTGACGGAACCTTTGGGATCTGGTCAGAATGATTACCGTCGTGGCAAGCCTGCAGAGGCGAGAGGGCAAGGATCCATAGCCGGCCCAGAGTCGGCAGCGAAATCAGGGCAGACGCGCCGATCGGCAGCAAGTCACCGTCCACAATGACCAAAAACGAAACCGAAAGTACCACAGGGGCAGTGGACGTGTCGCACCAGCCGTTGTTGTTCAATTGCCACCTGGGTACCTCGGGGACTCAAGCCCCCGGACGGTCTTCGGTTGAGGCCGCAAAGTTCAAAGCGCAGTAAGTCCGGTTTCCGGCGGCCAATTCGATTTTCGGAAAAAGTGTATGCATCTGCAGGGCATCAGCGATAAGTACCCGTCGTCCAAATGAGGATTTTTTACAGGATAGATGCGGGAGGCGGAAAGGGTCTCGGGAGCCCTGTGCTCACGCGTCCATCTTGGATACGCGCGAAGCTCCTCCCTCGATCCCAGGCTTTCTTAGAGTTCGCTATACTAGCTTTATAATCCTTTCTAGCTGATTGGATAGCCATGGACTCCCTACCCTTTAAAGCGGTACCTAGGGCAATTTGTGCATCCCTGCAATGGGCATTGTACCATTTTGCATTCTTAGGGACTCTCTCACCCGTGCCCTTCACAGGCTTCAAGAAGTGGTTTTTAATCGTGCAAAAGAGAGTATCATGAATTTCAACCAGGCTACTCAACCCAGAACTAGTAGAATTATTATGTTCCAAGGCTAATATCGCTTTATCGGCTTCAATGTTGATATTAGCAATGGCCTGTTGGTTGGTCGCTACGTTTACCCATCTCAACCTAGGCATATCGTTTCCGGGGACAATTAAGGGTGGAACAAGGGCAGTAGAGCCGCTGGGCCCGTTGGAAGGTGACCACCATTTATGCTCTATACACAGAGGGTTGTGGTCACTCTCGGTCCTCCACACAACCTCCATGTCACAGACCAACGGCCATAGTTTCAAGCTACAGAGTACATAATCTATTCTGCTCTTATGCCGTCCATTGTCAAATGTCATTGACCCATTTTTGTCACTTAATGTCCTTCCATTTATTGCTCTTAAACCTTTTTCAAAACATAAGGCATTCATACCAATCACATCCTCGGTCCAGCGTGCAACTGGTTTCAACTCTAGTTTTGGGACTCTCCAATGCCAATCCTCTTCATCCCCAAGGAAATCGTCGTCTGTGGCTAAGGGTTCAAATGTTCGATTAAAGTCACCTGCAATGACAATATTATTATCTTGAGAGTAAGTATCAATGTGGGAACCCAAGGCCGCTAAAACCTCTGACCTCCCGCCCTTGCTACTCCTCACATAGACATTGTAGATGTCCAGTGATCCCAAACTATCGGAATTCATTCTGATTAGTTGAATGTCTCTGTGGTTGGACTCTATTACCTTAACATATAATTTTAGGGACTGACGAACCCAAATGGTTAGACCACCCATTGGTCTCCCCTTTGGTCCTTTTAATGCAGGCACAGAGTAGTTTAAGTATCCCTGCGCAAAGGATGGTTCACATGACCAGGTCTCCTGAAATATACATAGATCAAAAGAGTTAACAAATCGAAGCCACTCTCCAGAGTCCAGGTTAGAGCACAGCCCTGCAATGTTCCATGAAAACAATTTCCCCACATTGGCCATGATACCATCCAGGTCCTTCGATAGAGGGTTGGCATAGTTATCCTCTGACAATTCTTGTTCAGTTACATTTAGCAAACCTTCGTGACAGTTAACATCAATGACATCTACCCTCTCAGGGGCATTCTCAAAGTTAGGGCTTGCTATAGATGCAACAACACACACTTCAGATTCAGCCTTCGAGGTGGAATCGGACGGGAGCTTGGGGTATTCATACTCCTTGCTGTTTACTAGAGAAATTGTCACACCTGCTAATCTTCTTTGGGTCATGGAAGTAACATTTGTATAACCATTTCCCTCGCCTATAGGAATGTATGTTCTGTTAAGCTCAGCCAGATCATTAAGCACAACACTGCCAGCCCTCTCAAGTCAATCACATTCATTCAAGTCTGACAGTGCCGCAAATCTGTTTTCAAGGCTAATTCCCCATTCACTGGGTTGTACACCCCTACCCCACTTAGTTGTCACCGAGTTCCACTTTGTCCTTAGTATACTTGGGTTCACTGTGCCACCCCTACGGTAGAAAAAATCCAGAGTTAGCGAAATAATCTCAGTGTTCCTACGTTGTGGGGGAAATATGTTTCTTAAGACATCAGGGAGTACTTCTGGACTTAGAAAATGCAGAACTCCTTAGAGTTTTTTCACACTATTCCCTATCCAGTCCACCCTTCTTGACATAGTAATTTCTACCTCAAGAAAAAAACACCAACCTACGGGCCATGCTAAGCTTGCCACCGGTTAAGGGACATCATAGATGCGGTACTTGCACATGTTGTGAGACAACAAAAGAAGTATCAGTCTTCACACATAATCGGATAAGCTGGAAGCATGATAGTTTCTCGAAATGTAAATCACGCTACGTGGTCTATGGAATTCTATGTCCATGTAACTTAGTGTACATCGGCAAAACAAATCAAGAAATACGTTCACGGATACAACAACACAAATCAAGAATCCGAAATAATGTAGCAACAGCACCCCTAGTAAACCACTGGCGAGAAAAACAACATAAAGAGACTGATCTAGTATGGACAGTAATTGCAAAAGTGGAAAACGATGCCAGAGACGGATATTTGGATGCCAAACTGACAAAAATGGAAGCAATGCTAATTGTCAAATTTAATACGGCATTATCAGGATTGAACGAGATGACGGAAATGTTCAGGCTATGAACCACGGTCCTGTCTCTTTTGAAGAATAAATCCCCACTGGGTTGACAGCCACTATCTCTATATAAAAAACACTCAATTTTTAAGATCACTGAACTTGAGAATGAACTCCCCAATACAATACATCTAACTTATGGAAACAACGAGAGGGCTAACCGTGCTTCACTAATCCCCCAGAAACAATAACATCTGATCACTTCTGAAGCGTGAATTTTATAACAGCACCAAAAGCCATCTAAAAACGAAGGATTTAAAACTAGTCTCCGGATCGCCTCACATTTCTGTATTAAAACCGGGACTCACTGTGCTAAATTAAAGGGACATAGATGTTAATACTCTCCATTAGAAACTTCGTATACCATATTTCATTGGACGGCAGCAGAAAAACAATATGAATCCTAAAAGAAGAGGACCTTTTGAATTAAAACGTCAAATCATGAGATTTCTATTGGATTCTATGGCGAATAAGCCAAATATGAGGGACAATTGAGATACTTCTACAAAAGAACAAGGTTATTTCTACATCGCCTTGTTGAGCGGAATTGTAGATATATAGATCGGGAGAGGAGCAAACCACATGCCCCATGATCCCTTGCGGACCCGGAAGCACACGCGATTAGGTCGTGGTAGATCCCAAACAAACGGAGAAGACCTTTGCACACCGCCTCGCCGGAGCACGGTAAGATTAACCCCTTGCCACAAGTTCGTAGCAATGCAATAAGGCGACATTCGTCGGAGTAGTTTGAGGGAATAACCAAACGCCGAATTATTCTATTTTCAGACTCCCAGGCGAAGGCGCAGAACCCACATTCGAAGAAGCCCAAAACCCTCAATTGAGGTAAGCGCTTTTTCGAAACTAACCAATGCTCAAACCTTTTCTTTTAAACAAACCTATCCCACACAGGGCATTGAATAATTCCTTCCCCTTTCTTCTGCAGAAATCAATAAATTAGCTTGCTACACTAACATATTGGGAAACAAGTTTTCAGCTAAAAAGTAAGTGAAAAAAATAGAGATAGGCAACGATTAAGATGGTCTGAGTGTCAAACACGAAGTGGTTGTTGACCCATTGTGTTGTATGTCTTTACATTAGATGTTTTCTGTCTACGGGGATAACTCTAGTTTGTCTGGTTTCTGATTGAGAGGTAAGATAAAGGAGCTTGAGTAGGGACAGGGGCAGCACTGTGTTGAGAAAGGAAGCCAAAAAATACCATGAAATCTTTTTTCTTCTCTTCCACAGACTATTGTCCTGATGAGAACTCAACACTGCTATGAGTCCGAAACGCGTAGACTAAAAAAGCCTGAAATAAGTAAAAGTTAGGTAAAACAGAGATAGACTTCTGTCAAACATAAAAAATGTGCATGGCTTTGTTGTGATTTTTTGTATTGCAACTGGAAAATAATTCATAGATTTTTCTTATTGTCTGTATATATTGTTGTGTGGTATGCAAGTAGTATGATTGATGTTTTGAAAGGGATAATTTTGAAATGTATTTAGTATGTTAGTTGTAAATAGGAATTTGAGTAAATGTTCTTTCTTCTTTGTTGTACAAAAGGTCTTAAAATATGAACTTGCAAAAAAATTAATTTCTCAAAGAAAAGGTCAAAAGTGAATAATTGACTCAAGTTTAAAATAAAAATTTATACATTTTGATCACAAAACATTTGTTTGATTTCACATGTTTTGTTAAAACTAGGTTAGGTAAGTAGGCAGCAGCACGTGCACTCTCTTTTGTTTATTAATAGTAATTTCCCCAGCTAACTGCTGTTTACCCCTCGGAGATATCATCATGTTATTACTTAGCCAGTGGAATGCTTTGCTGATCAAAGAAGTAGAAGATTCCACTTGACCTGGTTTTAGGGGAGGTACATTGGCCAGGACCAGAACAAGAGGAGAGGCCTCTACAATTAGTTGAACCGGGCCTTTCTCTATACCCATCCCTGCTGATTTTGATGGAAAGTCTTCATTGTCCGTTACCTGAGCGTCATTGGCTACTGGGTGCTGAATAGGGGGTGGGTCTGATATCGTCTGATATCACTTTATCCCTACCCCCTGCCCCATCCCCAAGAATATTCGCAGTTGATTCAACTCTATTTAAGACTAGAGTTGATATGTTACCCACCTCCTCCACTGACTTGTTTATCAGTCCCCCTAGCCTATTTACCTCAGCTGTTAACTGGTCAATTTGGCTACCAATGGTTTAATTATAAATTTAATCTTGGAATCGATCATACTCACTAGCTTTTTAATCAGCTCTTCCTCTAATATCTCCTTCTCACCTTGCTCCCCATTAGCCTCAAATGTAGCCATATTTTTAGGTGGGGAAGCTGTTCTTTTCCTGCTAGAGCGTAACCCACCTCGTTTACTCTGGCCCTTTCTACATGCTCTGACAGCTCGAGTTGCAGGCACAGACACAGGGGAGGGGGAAATATCTTCTATCGTGTTTGACTGGTCAGCTGGATCATTGACCAGATTAACAACAGTATTTAGATCAAGATTGACATCAGGGGGAGACTCAATATCTGGAGCGTCACTGGAATGCACCTGTATCGGGACTTCTACCATAGTGGGTTCTAGCAGAGAGCTCTGAAAGGGGATAATAGGTGGTGAACTCAAGCCCAGCGATATCCTTCTTGTGCTATTAATTTTACTTACAACCTGCACCAGGTAATTGTCCATAGTATTAGATACAGAAAGAGACCTTTGTTTGGACATGTTGCACACAGTGAGATGGTAGTGAGCTAGCACTGGTAACCCAGAGGCAGACAATAAATAGAGCTTGCCAGTGATATAGAAACACAAGAGTTCCAATATATTGTTGAGAAAGATAAGTCTTACTAGAGGGATACCAGAGATGGACCACGGCAGCAACAAACAAGGGGCCTGGCCTGGCACAGTCACGGTCAGTCTCGGACTGTCTCAGACTGTCCGCCCTTTGTCCGGGCTTCGTCCGGCACGTCCCGCGCGCGTCCTCGCGGACGAGGAAGCAGGCAGAGTTTTATGCGCCTCCTGGCGCTTGAAAGTGGTGGGGGCGTGTCCTGCCGTCGAGGCTGCTGGGAGTAGTAGTTCATGACCGGCGGAGCCAAGCCCGGCTAGTCAGGACGTGCAGGACAGCAAAACAACAGGGAGACGTGAAGAAGCCTCAGCGGAGCAGGGTGAGCTCGGCCGGTATGCTGAACCCTTCTAAAGCAGCAACCACGTCCTCGGCAGCAGGCAGAGTTTTATGCGCCTCCTGGCGCTTGAAAGTGGTGGGGGCGTGTCCTGGCGTCGAGGCTGCTGGGAGTAGTAGTTCCTGCCGGCGGAGCCAAGCCTGGCCAGTCAGGACGTGCAGGACAGCAAAACAACAGGGAGACGTGAAGAAGCCTCGGTGGAGCAGGGTGAGCTCGGCCGGTATGCAGAACCCTTCTAAAGCAGCAACCACGTCCTCAGCAGCAGGCAGAGTTTTATGCGCCTCCTGGTGCTTGAAAGTGGTGGGGGCGTGTCCTAGCGTCAAGGCTGCTGGGAGTAGTAGTTCCTGACCGGCGGAGCCAAGCCCGGCCAGTCAGGACGTGCAGGACAGCAAAACAACAGGGAGACGTGAAGAAGCCTCGGCGGAGCAGGGTGAGCTCGGCCGGTATGCAGAACTCTTCTAAAACAGCAACCACGTCCTTGGCAGCAGGCAGAGTTTTATGCGCCTCCTGGCGCTTGAAAGTGGTGGGGGCGTGTCCTGGCGTCGAGGCTGCTGGGAGTAGTAGTTCCTGACCGGCGGAGCCAAGCCCGGCCAGTCAGGACGTGCAGGACAGCAAAACAACAGGGAGACGTGAAGAAGCCTCGGCGGAGCAGGGTGAGCTCGGCCGGTATGCAGAACCCTTCTAAAGCAGCAACCACGTCCTCGGCAGCAGGCAGAGTTTTATGCGCCTCCTGGCGCTAGAAAGTGGTCAGGGTGTGCCCTGGCGTCGAGGCTGCTGGGAGTAGTAGTTCCTGACCGGCAGAGCCAAGCCCGGCCAGTCAGGACGTGCAGGACAGCAAAACAACAGGGAGACGTGAAGAAGCCTCAGCGGAGCAGGGTGAGCTCGGCCGGTATGCAGAAAACTTCTAAAGCTACGATGTCTGGACCCCAAGTTCCTGCAAAGTTGGAGCAACCAGCGTGACCTAGGCTGCCTATAGCCCTTACAAAAGAATAGCACATGCAGTTCTGTTTCATCAGGGGAGTTACATGCCGGACACCCCCCATTTGAAGCCCACTCCCACCCACGAGTGAAGGAGCACAGCGGGAGGACTCCGTATCTAAACTGTACATAAAGCTTTTTGGCAAGGAGTGGTTGGATATCGTCCAGCACCAGTTCTAAACTGTACCTATTTTTTACTGCCAGGAACTCCGTAGTCAGGCGACCGGCAGTGGTTCTCCCTTCAAGATTGTTGAGCTTAAGCTCTCTAAAGCTCTCTACCAGAGTCTTTCTAGCTGTTATTTGGGAGGTATCTTCTGCATTACTCCATAGGTTGCCCCTACCCAAACCCTCACAGATACTCTTAATGTAGACCAGCCAAGGTATTTTCCCCGAACCACGCAGACCCATAACATCAATGAATTCATCCCTGTATGGAGCTAGTTCTAGGGTACTCCAAAGATGGCGCCAATAGAGAAGGAGAGCAACCTCGTCTACAATGGGTCTAACCCCAAGGTCCAAGCGGAGTGGTGTTAAGGGTGTACTAATAGGGAGGCCCATGAGCTGTCTGATAAAAAGTTCTCTTTATGGACCTACAAGACCGATGCGCAATGTCCCCAGAGTTCTATAAAGAACAGCATTTCTGGCCTGCACTTTGTAAATTTCTACCACTGGGCTAATGAATTTTTCAGTGCAACTTCTGTGTAGTTTTAGGATACCCACCGTTGTTTGAGTTATTTTCAGTCCTGCTTTATTAATTTGAGCACCCCAGTTCATTTTGTTGGTCAGCGTTAATCCCAGGTACTCAAAGATGGTTACTCTCTTCAGAGGTCTGCCGTCCAAGCAAGGATTGGGGCGGGTGGAGTTGCCTACATTAAATGCCATGTACTTGGTTTTTTGCAGGTTGATCTCCACACCCCGATGTTTGCAGAAGGCACTGAAGTTGTCAAGAGTCCTCTGAATTCCCATAGGTGATTTTGCGAGCAGGAGCGTATCATCTGCAAACATCAGGGCTGGGATCTTACACCGCGCCAACCTGGGGGCATTGATGTTCTTCCCTGCAATCAAGAAGTTAATTAAGCAGTTAATGTGAAGGGAAAAAAGTGTGGGTGCCAGGACACAGACCTGGCGGACGCCTCTCTCTACGGGCAAAGGGCCTGAGAGTTCGCCGTTCTTGCCATATCTGATTCAAGCAAAATTACCCTCATGAAGACATTTTAGCTGCTGGCACAGATATTATGTTACTCCCATATCTGTTAAAATTGCCCATAATTTGTCCCTCTGTACCTGGTCAAAAGCAGATTTTAAGTTTACAAAGATAAGCTAGAGGCTGCCCCCCTCGATGTAGACAGATTTCCAATATATCAGCTGTAACCTAAATATTTGGTTGATCGTTGATGTTCTAGCTCTAAACCCGGCTTGTAGGGGGGTTAGAATGTTATATTCCTCCATCCAGGCTTGGAGGTGCCCCAGTAAGACTCGGGCAAATATTTTCTGGCCAACATCAATGAGGCTAATCGGGCGATAATTGACAGGCAAGAGCGGGGAACCCTTTTTATACATTGGCATTATTTCGGCCCCTGCCCAAGTGGTGGGGATTGCCATGCCTTGTAGAATGGCATTTTACCGAGTGGCCAGGTAGGGGGCCCAAATGGTAGTGTCAGAGGGGTAGAGGTCACCAGGGATCTTGTCTAAACCTGCCGCTCTTGCAGGTATTATTTTCCCTAGGGCATTGGCGCCTTCTCTTACCGTGATTAGAGGAACACCGTCTGGGCTTGGGCCCGAATGCAGCTGTACTTTTGCCATACTTGCTTCCCCATCCTCAGGCTTTGTAGTGTGCCTTCCAGACTCCTTCATCTATATTGGGTTCAATAGCCAGCCTACCAGCCTGAGAGCCAATGTTTATAATGTTCCAGAAGGACCTCAGATCATGTGAGATTAATGCATTTCTAGCGTCCTCCCATTTTTGTGCTTCCCAGAGTTTTTTAGCTTTAGTCATGGCGCCCTTATAAGCAACTCTTGCTTCTTAAATTGTTGCTTTGTCACTACTTTTAATGGCGGTGATTAGGTCAGATTTGGTTGCTCGGCAACTATCGTTAAACCATTGGTGCTTGGGCTTGATGGGCGCTCTCAGCTTTCTATTTTGATTAAAAAAAGGCAGCCAGATCATGGTAATTTTTAGAAATCCCTAAGAGGAGGTTAGGGGCTCCTCTACTCTATATTATTTGAGATGTGGTTAAGAGATATGGAATTACTTGGTGGTAGAGTTTGGCCAGTTTGTCCTGCGATTGGGAGATTTCAGCCCAGTGGAGTCTCCTCCCTCCACTGGTCAGGATCATACTATGGGTTGGAGTTGGGGGTTTATCCTGTGCCTTCGTGATACATGGTACTACTATTTCTAAAATGAGAGCATAGTGTTCGCTATCGTGGCGGGACTAGTTTTAAAATCTATCACCCTATGCCAGGACTTAGAATCTTTTTTTTGTAAACAGGGAGATAGGTCCTGGGGAGTAAGGACAGCTGGACCCTATGTAAATTCTTAGAGAAAAATAGTGCTGACCATACAAAAATTATAATAACTCCGTATTTAGAGTAACAAATCAACCTTAATTAAAGATTTGTTTGGTATTATTTATTTATACCCTTTTAATTCATTTGTTTTTTCGTTAGAAAATAGTTCAAACAAAAAGACATACCTTGTACATACAATTATTCAAAAAAAGAGAGAAGGGGGAAAAAAAGAAGAACAAACTTCAAATGACTGTACTTAATCACAATAACATTTACATAAAACATAAATCCACAGCTATGTACATTTGCACAATTATTTGTGTACCAACACAAATACTCATTAACAGTTGATTTCTAATCCAAAGAATCAAGGAAATTCAAGAAAAAATCAGATGGAGAAAAGATAAATCAATATCATGCACAGTATAAACAAGGCTGAAATGCTTAATCAAACTTTCAGTCATGAAGGGAGCAATTTAATCCCAGATCTTTAAACGGTGCTTGTCTCCATTTGGCCGACGCGTTTCGAACTCGCTAAGGTAATTTGCGTGTTCTCATCAGGTGTTTATTGAATTTTCCTGCATAATTTTGTGCAAAAAATAAATGAAAAACGAAAATTTGCGTCACTTCCTCTAAAATAGTGAATAGCCTCATTTTATCGCTCCAATATATACAGTGAAAGCAAGGGGATTACCTTACTGGGGTAGTCGCAATTGGCTGGGGTTCAATTATTTTGTGACGTTCTCGCCGTGATGTCTGGAAGAGGAAAGACCTCATCAATACAGTGTTCCAAAAGAGAGCGGGTTGTCTGATGCCAACCTAATGTGCACCCCTACCTTGAGTCTTGTCTGTGTGATCCCTTCTTAAAGTCCAAACTCGGTAGACATTCAATGTGGTTTAGTAAAGATTTCCCAAATGCCAAGGGTCCCGTTTGTGAGCCTAAAAAAATTGGTAAAGGAGAGCTGTAACTCGTCCTCGTTGTATAATGAGGCGCTGCTAGCATCCTTGACTGGCAATAATCTACCTGTACTCCGGGGCTCAGCGGAAATATTCTCACTGCTGCAGGCGGCGTCAAGCAGGGACGGCTCAATACAAATTAGAGCGGACCGGGTGCTGTAACAAAGACGAGCACTCAATTACTAGCTGCTTGCCATATATGACACAGTTCGAATTCAGCGCGACCGGGCAGACATCACTTACCCGTTGTCTTCAGTTTTAGGCTGTGCTTCCAACTCCTGGCGACCTAGCATCAAAGCGCCATGTTGGAAGGAGGCGGTGGTATTTTATCAAATCACATGACATTTGGGAATTATGGGATATGTAGTCCCCTACAATGCCTATACTCGTGGGGCTTTGGATGAGATTAAAAGCCTGTATTGCTCTTTTTACAATCTTGAAATCTCAGACATGGAATTTAACCCTGTCTGAAAGCTATTAAATCTCAGTATCAGATAGGCTTCCTTTTTGAGAAGGACATCATCAACATCTTGTACTCTTTTGTTATGCCCAATGGTGTACAAAACAGTCCATCTAAAGTCCATTTCTGAATTGTTCAATAAAATGTTGAACCATGGGAGCAGACGCAACTTTGTTTTTGATGCGTGATCTGTGTTGTGTAACACAAGTGTTAATTTGCTGGTTCGTTTTGCCTATGTACAGTTTGTCGCAACTGCATGTGATTGCATAAACCACATTTTTGGTTCTACAATTACTAAAATTCTCATTCTTCCATTTTATATTCCTGTGTAGAGATTCGCTGAGCCCCGGAGTACAGGTAGATTATTGCCAGTCAAGGATGCTAGCAGCGCCTCATTATACAACGAGGACGAGTTACAGCTCTCCTTTACCAATTTTTTTAGGCTCACAAACGGGACCCTTGGCATTTGGGACATCTTTACTAAACCACATTGAATGTCTACTGAGTTTGGACTTTAAGAAGGGATCACACAGACAAGACTCAAGGTAGGGGTGCACATTAGGTTGGCATCAGACAACCCGCTCTCTTTTGGAACACTGTATTGACATCACGGCGAGAACGTCACAAAATAATTGAACCCCAGCCAATTGCGACTACCCCAGTAAGGTAATCCCCTTGCTTTCACTGTATATATTGGAGCGATAAAATGAGGCTATTCACTATTTTAGAGGAAGTGACGCAAATTTTCGTTTTTCATTTATTTTTTGCACAAAATTATGCAGGAAAATTCAATAAGCCCTGATGAGAACACGCAAATTACCTTAGCGAGTTCGAAACGCATCGGCCAAATGGAGACAAGCACCGTTTAAAGATCTGGGATTAAATTGCTTCCTTCATGACTGAAAGTTTGATTAAGCATTTCAGCCTTGTTTATACTGGACATGATATTGATTTATCTTTTCTCCATCTGATTTTTTCTTGAATTTCCTTGATTCTTTGGATTAGAAATCAACTGTTAATGAGTATTTGTGTTGGTACACAAATAATTGTGCAAATGTACATAGTTGTGGATTTATGTTTTATGTAAATGTTATTGTGATTAAGTACAGTCATTTGAAGTTTGTTCTTCTTTTTTTCCCCCTTCTCTCTTTTTTGAATAATTGTATGTACAAGATATGTCTTTTTGTTTGAACTATTTTCTAACGAAAAAACAAATGAATTAAAAGGGTATAAATAAATAATACCAAACAAATCTTTAATTAAGGTTGATTTGTTACTCTAAATACGGAGTTATTATAATTTTTGTATGGTCAGCACTATTTTTCTCTAAGGACTTAGAATCTAGCATAATGTAACCAATAATTGAAGTATGGCCAGGTCTATTAAAGTAGTGGTTCCCCAGGCTATCAGATGTAGTGCGTCCATTACATGCTCTCAATGAAAAGTTTAATGCTAAAGTATGTATCTGGAGAGCTAGCGGGGTCCAAGCCCTCACTGGGGGATTGTTAGGCTCAGGGATTGACCAATATTAGTCCTCCTCATCCATTATACCTGTAGCCAGACCATTCAGTATTAAGATGGTCAAAAGTGGTAGACTCTTGGGTCCGGGGCATCGGACACGTATATAGGTTTATTAAGAGAATACTTGGTGTTGACTGGAAAGTTAAGAAGACACAAAGTATATCACAAGAGGGGCATTCAATAAGTTTAGCCTTTCAACCTAAATGGATTCCTACCCAAGAGGAAAGTCCCCCTGAGGGGCTACCTCTCCCCGCGTGGATGGTTGGGATACTAAAAACCGCGTATCCTGTTCTAGTCAGTTCGTCCCTAGCCTATGTTTCCTGGAACATATAGATTTTGTGGTGTTCAATAAATAAACCCCAGTCCGGGCTCTACAGCTTACATGTTAGTCCCGCTGTGTTCCGGGAAAGTATTTTTATACTGGGGGGTGGGGGGGACACTGGGGTAACGTGTAAAGGGGTTGAATGATATTACTGACTAAAGTAGGTTCCTTTAGGGCAGGGTAGCTTGATCTGGTTTTCAAGGTATGTATGCTTTTGGCTGCTAGGGGGGAGTCTACATCCCTAAATGCTGGTTTAATTGTTTGCATATCATTATGGGGTGTATCAGGGTTCGATATATCTGTGAAGTCTGGGTTCAGATTGCCCTCTAGTAAGATGTGTTTCCCCGCATCTTTTGGCTGGGCTGTAGCCACAGGTTGTGTTAGTGGGTCACTCCATTGATCGGTTCCCCTTGCCTGAGTGGTAAGCATTCTAGGTTGAGCTTGGCCTTCTGATAGGGGTTCTACCTTCCTGAGTCAATCCACAGCCTCAAGGGGGCTAAACCTATTATTCATAGGGATATTAAAATATAGTGCTGATGGCTGTGCCTGTAAAAGTGGAGAGAATTGATAGTTCTGTCAGCACACCCTCCTCAGGTAATTGACTCCTCTGGGCTCTTGTGGATACGGGCCTGGGGGTTAAAAGTAGCCTAAGGGCAGTTAGATGACGGACCTCCCAAACCTATAGAAGTGATGATCTAAGAGAGAGTCTGCTATCGCCCTACTCCTGAAATTGATGACAACACAGTCACCAATGATATCTTTGGGTCGCCAGCCTACGGACCCCACCCTATGACTCATATTGATTTTGTTTATATCTCTATTGGAAAACTGTTTGGTATGTATTAGCCAATGTATACATTTATTCCTTAGATCAAAATAGGATTCCCTAGTCCCTTTTTTTAGTTCCGGTACTCCTCCTAGAATAACTACATAAGGGGTTGAAGCAGGGGGTAGATTAATGCACGGGAGGGCTGTCCCTACCTCGTGGGGTCGCTCCTGTAGTGTGCTCTTCTGCCTGGCCCTCTTTCCAGTAGGGTGGCTCACAGAGGTTCCAGCTACCCCTGGAATATTAACTTTTTCCTTCTGTGCTCCCTGCTTTTGCTCCTGTCCGTGGGTACTATTTCCTTTTCCCACCCCCTCAGGGCTGCTGGGTCGCTTTACCTCATTTTCTGGTTGGGTTGTTGTGTCTTGTTGGGAGGGGGCGTATTATCTTTTAAGACCTGAGGGCCGGGTCTTGTGTGGAGCATTGGGTTAACCGATTCCTTTTTCCTCAAGATCACCTCAGTCCTGTCCACCCAGCGTTCTACCAATTTTGCAAGACTATCAAACCAATCCCATACATTTTTTAGTTCGTCCCTCACTATTGTCCTTATTTAGACCTGCATGTCCACCACCACATCCATGACCCAGGCAGGCTGTTCTGGTCCTCCTTTAGCTGAAAGTCTTTGATCATTCACCCTTGCGGCGGTTGGTGTCTCGGGGGCTGGAGCTTTGTGTTTGGGCCACCTGGGTGCAGTGGTTTTGGCTTTCTCTTTTTTGGGGCAGGTCTCCCTGGGTATGGATCATCTGCCCTGCTTGCTGCTTCAATTCTTGTGTCACAGGAGGCGTTGTATCGAGGGGGCTAGGGGATGCGGCAAAGTTCAGTGTCAGGGATAATCGTCTTTCTGTTAATTCAATCTCGGTTGCAACAAAGCCAATGGCTCTCTGAAGCATCCAGTCTATTAATGTTTGCTGGATAGAAGAGGCCGGCTGCGCTGTTGCTGCTTTAGGCTTTCTCATCCGGCTATCCACCCCATATTTATGAGAGAGTCAAGTTAATACCCAGTAGTGAACTGCGCCTGGGGCCTTATGCCACTATCCACGATGAAGCTTTGAAGAGGGCCGCTCACCAGGAATTCCCCTTCGAGAACTGAGGGGGGCCCAGCCTGGTCTTTTCCGGCCACTGACGTGCAAGGACGGGCCCGCCCTTGGCCCGGGCTTCGCCAGGGCGCGGCCCATGCGTGGCGCTCGCCACGGGTAGAGAACAGCCGCGGACCGTGGAGGGAGTTCTGTGGGGCAGGCAGGCGGGGCTTCATCTTCATCTTGTGATGGATGTTATTTTTAAGTGATTAAGCGTTGGGCCCACCAGTCTGTAATCTGCAACTTGTCTCGTTTGCTTGGGAGACCTCCCAGGTCTGTGATCCGCCATGACTGCACCGTTTTGTGGTTTGGACCATGAGTTGGGAATGACTCTGTTTGGGTTGATGCTGGCCATCCTTCCATGCCAGCGAGCCTTTAGAAAACAGCGTGTGGTTTGTGGCAATGGTTGACTGCTTGCATGCCTTAATGATCCATGAGTTCTCTGATTGTGAGAAATGGGGTAGCATGGTGCAGAGCGGGCAGGCCAAACTCCAGAGGACATGTGCAAAGCATCCGCGTAGCACGTACAGGCGACACACAAGGCACACTACAAAAAGAGTCCATACCAGGTTGGGTAAAAAAAACAATATGTGTATTATAAGATGCCGCGCATTGTTGGTGATTGCTGTGGTCAGCTCTGCAAGGATTCCAGAGCCAAGGAACCAGCGGGGGCCGTGGGGCACTATCGCCAGCCCCTCCCACCTCACCTGCTGGGCAAACTGTGGTTTGGGAATTACTCTGTTTGGGTTGATGCTGGCCATCCTTCCATGCCAGCGAGCCTTTAGAAAACAGCGTGTGGTTTGTGGCAATGGTTGACTGCTTGCATGCCTTAATGATCCATGAGTTCGGTATTAAAACACAAACTGACCAACTTACCCTCTTGATCAGCACCTTAGAAGGAATAATGGTGGCAAAAATGGAAGAGCTGATTAGACCCCTCTCAAGTAAGCTAGATACCTTGGCTCTAGAGGTAGATAGACTAGGTGGACTGTTATCAGCACACCTGTCATCGGCCCGCCTGTCAGACCTAAGGCTGTGGCAATATGGCAGGGACCCTTGAGGGAGTCGGTACGGATTGCTAGCGTGTGTTGGTCCCCTGAGGCGTGAGCCGGGGGCTGTCTTTTTTTAATTGTGTGCCTTTGAATATTTGCTTTAACCTTCGTCATATAATTAACGTTTTAAACTCACCAGACCAGGGACTTCTCCTGCACTCGTTCCTGCCCCCAGCGCAGCAGAGTCAGCGCTGACGCTGTGCGAGGCAGGGCTCTAGGAGGCCATATTGGAGGGAATCAGGGTTGGCGCTCGAGCTGTTGGTCGCCTCCCGGCCGCCCAGGTATAAAATCGGATCAAATGCGCGAGCGCATTGATTGCTAGCGTGTGTTGGACCCCTGAGGCGTGAGCCGGGGGCTGTCTTTTTTTAATTGTGTGCATTTGAATATTTGCTTTAACCTTCGTTATATTATTAACGTTTTAAACTCACCAGACCAGGGACTTCTCCTGCACTCGTTCCCGCCCCCAGCGCAGCAGAGTCAGCGCTGACGCTGTGCGAGGCAGGGCTCTAGGAGGCCATATTGGGGGGAATCAGGGTTGGCGCTCGAGCTGTTGGTCGCCTCCCGCCCGCCCAGGTATAAAATCGGATCAAATGCGCGAGCGCGCTGATTGCTAGCATGTGTTGGACCCCTGAGGCGTGAGCCGGGGGGATGTCTTTTTTTAATTGTGTGCATTTGAATATTTGCTTTAACCGTCGTTATATTATTAACGTTTTAAACTCACCAGACCAGGGACTTCTCCTGCACTCGTTCCCGCCACCAGCGCAGCAGAGTCAGCGCTGACGCTGTGCGAGGCAGGGCTCTAGGAGGCCATATTGGGGGGAATCAGGGTTGGCGCTCGAGCTGTTGGTCGCCTCCCACCCGCCTCTAACCTGAATAAAGGGATGTTGTCATCCCGTCCGCGCAGCGGGCGGGGGCAGCGGGCGTGCCGGCGGCGCTCCGAAGGCAAGCCCGTCTGTGCCAGTCCGCGACCGGACGGGGCCAGAGGCCACGACCCCTGTCTATTTCCACGGCCCTCATAGAAGATATAATTTCAGTGAGTTGCTCAGCTTGAGACCTTTGGTAAAAGAAAAATGCGGCCATCTGTATCACCCTTTGAATCTGCCCTCCTACTGTCAACACTGTCATCTTTATCCTAGAGGCACCATGACTATTGAACCCCGGTACTCTTTTAGGATGCTCCTTGTAAATTGCAGATCTTTACCCAAGCACCAAACAGAAGTATCCCTATTGCTTGATGAGCATAATCCGGATGCAGTTTTTTTTACTGAGACATGGCTAACCCCGTCCTCTGAGCCTGATCTCATTCAAGCATTACCACAGGGCTACCAAATAGCCAGGGCAGACCGTACATCTGGGAAAGGAGGAGGTCTAGCTATAGTGTTTAAAGATAGTTACACCTGCCGATGCGCTCCCACCTCCGTTCTGGATTGTGAAAGCATGTCGTCTAGTCTGGAACTGTCACCAAACATAAATTTTTCCGGAGTATTGGTCTACCGCCCTCCTGGCTCGGTCAGACAGTTTTTAGACTCCACGCCCTCAGCAGTTGAAGATCTTGCCGCTACCTCTGCTAATTTTACGCTGTTGGGCGATTTAAATATGCACTTTGAGGACATTGACGATCACGCTGCCCAAGAACTAATCGCTGGTTTATCTGCATTACAGCTAACCCAACTTGTCTCTTCACCCACACATGTGAAAGGGCATCTGCTGGACCCTGTGTTTAGCAACTGCCAGGATCTAGTGATAGAGCCCCCTATTGCACTCCCGTGGACTGACCATCGACTTGTCCCGTTAACCTGGCACATCCGCAAACCGCCTGCCCTTATGACAGGATTACGGGACGCACGAAATTGGTCCAAACTGCCAATAGATAAGTGGGCTGATGAACTTCAAGCTACAATACCTTTTATTACTACAGATCCCACGGTAGCCAATGATACCTTTAACAATTGGATAACTCAATCGTTGGACACCATTCTCCCAGTGAAGACAACACGGGCCAAAAGATCTAGGATTTCGGCCCCTTGGTACACTGAAGAGCTTAGGGAGACTAAACAAAAGTGCAAAAGGTTAGAGAGGAAATGGCGTCTGGACTACACATATTTAGATAAAGCTGTATATAGGAATTCCATCAGGGACTATAAGCTGGAGATTGAGAAAGCTCAATCTCGGTATTATACGCAAAAGATCACTGAAGCCAGATCTAACTCCAAGGAAATTTACAGGATTGTAAAAAGCCTCACTGTCCTCCCCCAGCCCCCCATAAATAGTGATAATTTACAAGTCCGTTGTAATGAGATGGCAGATTATTTTTATAATAAAGTAGATCTTATTTACTCTGCTTTTCCAACCACTCATTCAGATACCCCAGTAGCCACTCCTGGGTACTCCAAACACGACACGACAGATAACATGTCACCAGTGCTGGAGAATTTCCCTTTGCTGCACTTGGACCTATTAGCCACCTTGATGGCCCAGGTCAAATCGGGCTCTCCCAGCGACCCCGCCCCTCCGAGCTTCTTAAAGACCGTTAGTCAAACCATCCTTCCGGTCATACTGAGGGTACTTAATGCCTCAATCTCCACCAATACAGTTCAATCTGCGTGGAAAGAGGCTAGGGTAAGGGCACTTGTTAAGAAGCCCAATCTGAATATCAACAACTTCAGCAACTATCGTCCAATTTCCCTGCTTCCTTGGGCCTGTAAGCTACTGGAAAAATATATCAACAGCCTCTTAACCAATTTTCTAGAGAAGAACAGTCTGCTTGATCCCTCGCAAACCGGTTTCCGCCCCAAGCATGGGATGGAATCCGCCTTATTGGCGGTCCTGGAGGAAACAAGAGGCATCTTGGATCAGGGAGGATCGGTGGCAGTCATCCTCCTCGATCTAAGTGCAGCTTTTGACACTGTAAACCATAATATCTTATTGCAGCGTCTCCAGGACATTGGGATTCAAGGAGGAGCATTGGAGTGGATTCGTTCATTCTTAACCGATAGAAATTTTCAGGTTTTTGAGGGAACCACCATCTCTACCAGCAGGCCCCTGGACTGTGGAGTTCCGCAGGGTTCTTCACTCAGCCCGACGTTGTTCAATGTATACATGAGGCCGCTGGCTGGGATCATCCGTAATAGTACACGTACCGAGTAACAACCAAGTATAGTGGTCAGTAGCAATGGGAGGATACAAATGACGACATGGCTGTACTAAGCAAGGACTAATAAACCTCATAATCAATCAGAGGGCAGCATTTACAAAGGACAAACACATGAGCCAATGAAAAATAAGGGCGGGGGAGTGGGCGAAGCTCCTCTCCATAGTGAACTACCACAGCTCTTCGCAGAGCAGTACTTGCACACTGGCTCATGCTCGACCTAAAAAAGTATTGAAATCGAAAATGGCGTTCCTTTGTGAGAAAATAGCTAAGAAGGTAAATGGTGTACATGGGTGAATAATAGGATAGATTTCACTACAATACTCTTTAATGTTGAAATACGTGGGCCTGACACATTCTTTTCAACAAAGCTTGTCATATATTGGATGGCAGCTGTTTTGCACAGAAAATTGTGGGCGGCAAACTAAAGATATTATAGTGGTTAGTATTCACAGTCACAATAATCTGATGTCTGAAAAATATGTTTTGTGTTTGACACATAATAGACTGTGTAGATTTGTGGTAGTAAGAGGCATTCTCATGATTAGAACAGGTTTTGTAAAGGGTTGAAGAAAAATGTTGCTGAGCAGCGACTGAGACAGAATCTGCTCTTTTTCTTAGTTTGTTTTTTAAGCAAAATTGGGATAACAAAATGCTCAAATCTGCTCTACTGCCAAACCAGAGTAAAGGGTAGCTTTACTCCAACTTGCTGATATTACCAAACTGATTTTTGAAAAAACAGGCTGGTAATTCTCAAGCAAATTCTGGACATTTACAATTCTCCTTTTTTGCCCATTGTAGGTGGATGCAGATCTCTAGAAATGTATTTGCTTCCCTCTGTGAGGTGCTCTCACATAATACAGAAAAGGAAAACAATCAAGCACTGGCCACCAGTCTTTTAGCTTTTTCAATGTTTGTTTTGTTTATAATAGTTTTTTCAAAACTTTTTTGTGGCGGAAGCTGCCAGGCACTTGCCAATCTAAAAAAAAAATCTAAAAGCAAAGAATTTTGGGGTCTCAAAAAGCACACATTGCCATAGTAGTCCCTGGTACTTTGGAAACTACTTTGGGATATAGGACAACAGCACATATCACATACCACCTTGTGTGAAAAAGGAGAGCTTTGTGGAAACAGGTGCACATCACATCTTTTCCTGGCAGACTGCCTTACAAAACTGAACCTCACTGACATCAAAGGTAACCAACTAATGTCCCCCACCCCTACGGCCCCCACACAAGCCCTCCTGCAGCAATATTCTTTAACTGTAGTGCTTTTCGACATTTAAAACTTTGTATTTCCCCAACAGTCTATGACTGCAGGTCTCAACCCCTAAGCAACCAAAAGTCATAAAATGAACCTTGAACTACCTGCCTATTCTCCCTTTAGCATTGGTTCCTCAACTGGCAAAGCCAACCAAACTTCTGAAAACCTTTGAGAACCCTACCACCGAGGAAAATGGTGTCAGCTAACTTGTTCTGCCCCTCCCAAGCCCTCGACCCCACTGGCCCCTTGTGTAGATACTTCATTTCCTAATGGTCAGAATCCTGGACAAAACCTCTCTCAAGTCCAACAAATATAAATCCATCCTGACGAATGACTAGTGCACCCCATCACCTTGAAAAAACTCCTTCTCCTCTAATTTGATGTCAGAATGCCAACGTCTACCCAGGCCATCCTCCCTGCAGAAAAGTGTGGTTTCCTGATTGACTTTTGCAGGCTCTATCAATGGGTAGGTTTTTTCACCCCCTCCAAGAACTCTTTGGGATAAACTCTGTCCATAAGACAAAGCAATCGGACCAGTACGCCTTCATTTCCAGCAAATCTTTCATCAATTCCTCATTAAAACCACACCTTTCTCCTGCAACGTCATTTTCACCTAAGTGTATGATCTACACATCTGTACACCTGCGACCCTCGAGCATGCAGTTTAAGCATTGTAAGAGCTCCCTCCAACACATCCCCCCTTTACCCTTCCATGTATTTGGAAACAAACGTTTATTCAGAGCCAAAATTGTACCAAAGGTTCTCAGATGAACGTGCACCTCTGCCCACTTGATGAAAGAGTGTCCCACCACCCACATCTGCAGCTTAACCTGCCACAGAACCTAGAAAGAGACAAAACAGCAGTAAGGCTACAAAAAGACCTGGTCCCTGGTCTCCCTGTCCTCCCGCACATAGCATCAATAGCAATCTGAGAACCTAAGTGCATGATATCGTCCAGCCTAATTCCCTGCTTCCGTCGCCGCACCAATGAGAAACGAAGGGGTTCCAAAATTAGTAGGGGAAAGCCCCATTCTAACAAGAACTTTTTACAACACTGCTATCCTGTGAAAATGCAGTGTCCATCCGTGGCTTAAAACCACACCTGTGCTATCTCCACAGCATGCTGCCCTAAGCAAAGAACCCCCCACTTCACTGGGCATTGCCCAATTATCATACTGTGTGCAGAACTGCTCTCTTACTCTGTGAACTGTGGTCTGTCTTGAACCGATGGAGTCATACATCCAATCTATCCCCTCTCTGGATAACAGCCTTCCATAGCACCCCTTACTCTCCCCTTCATCACAACAATTCTGACACCTGAAATTCATCAAAAATCATACATGACATAATTACAGAAAATAAGCAACAATTTGATTCCTTGTACGACACATGCAACAGCTGCCCCAGTATTCTACACATTAACTGCCAAGTTATTGGTCTCCTTGTCTGCTCCCTACTCCCCATTTCCCTAGCTCACTCTTCCAGTATCATGTGCCCCAACTCCCCGGTGAATGAGCGTAACCCCACAACAGTTTGCCCATGAAAGCCACTCCTGTCAGTTTGCCTGTAATTTTAACTCGGGTCAGGCCTTTTTCAATTAGCTCTAGTGTAAATTGAATCACATCCTCTACCTGCAACCAAACTTCCTCCCTGTGCTGCACCCCGAAAACCAATATTTCCATCCATGCCTGACTGTAAGCTCACCTTGTGCACTTCGCGAGGGGCCCTACCACTAGTTGAACCAGCCTGTGTTGCCTACCAACCATAACTGCTCTGGAATGCTTGTCGGGTCTCTGTTGGCATCCTTGGCCAACCCTCGGAATCTCCTCCACTGTGAACTAGACAAAGCATCCACAATGTCATCGTCCACACCTGCTACATGCTGCCCTCTAAAAGAAAAAACATTGCGCAAATAATCGAAAACAAATACCTGCAGCAATTTAAGCACCTGCGCGTCCCTGGCTGAGTGCCTGTTCACCTCCTCAACTACAGACATAATATCCACTCTCAAAAGGACCTTTCTTTGTGCCAAACTCTGCACCCTACAGGGTCATTGCTACCACTAAGGGAAAAAGCTCCAGAAAGGCAATGCTGCTGCCCCCATTGGCCCACAGCTCGAGCAATGTCTCCGGGCACCCCCTTCACTGTCAAAAATGGCCAAAACCCACTCTCCCAGCTACTTGGAGAATATTGGTACAGCCCACTTCAGGTCATCCTGTCATGCTAGTCTAATCCTATTGAAAGAGTGCATGAAGAAACACCTAATCCATAGATCCTCTTTTGCCTCGGCTGAGAGTCTTACAAGATGATGAGGTAGTGAAAGACCTGACAGAACAAGCCCTAATATCCTGCAAAACGTTCTACCTGCCCTCACCACCCTACAAGAAACATTCAGGTGGCCTAAGAGGACATGGACCTCTCACACTATCACCTTCACTCCTGCGAGTATGCAATCTAACAGGCTTAACATCTTCTCTTTTTCTCCCACGCTTCAATGTTTTGAGTCAATTTCAATTCGGAGAAAGGATAGCATTGTTTGAGGACCCACAGTTTTCTACAGAGCTAAAGGCAACCCCAAATCACCCATGAGCTCCTGGAACTTTACTAGCACTAGCTGGCAGTCCCCCGAACCAGGTGCCGCCACAAAAAAGAAATTGTCTAACTGGAGCAACCCATTGGCAATGCCTTATCCAAATACCAACATCCTTCAAATTGAATCCCTAAGAGCTGAAAGTCCTCTGGATGCACCGGAAGCAGCTGAAAAGTTAACTTCACATTGTTTTTTGCTATTAGTGCTCCTGGCCCGCAGTCATCACCAGTGACATGGCCACATCTACGAAAGAACATGACACAGATGCCACCTCTTCTGTGATAAAATCGTTCCCTGGTGGTTACGACAAAGGCTGGATCAGGTAAAACTGCCCCTGCTCCTTTTTGGCAATCAAATCCTCCACTGGCCAATCATAGAAGGGGACTACCAACCTACCCTCCAAAATGTCTCTCTCTAATTTGTCTTGGACCGCACGCTTACTGACCTCAAGTTATCTGCCCACCGGCGCACCCACAGGCCCTTGTAACCCAAACGAAAACCCCATCTAAACCCTTCCAGCAGAATCTCTGCTTCCTCTCATCACCTGTAGAAACTCAGCCAGTACTCCAACCTTTCTAGTTTAACTGGAGTATGAGTGTTTTGGGCCAGATCCCTGGGCCACACCCCCTGGTTGCCTGCAAAATGCTGGTGTGACCCTGAACTCCTCCGTTTCAAAACAGTTAATGAGAGGGTGCCTGCCCGCGCACTTGGAGCACTTGTGGTGAACTTTACAGTATTACAGAGTGTACATCTCTTTACTACAGTCACACCATGTACCCCCGGTCCACAACAGGCTCTTCCCAGTGGCACCCACCCCTCCCTGGGTGGGGCACCCTTGAAAGGGCCAGTACACAATAAGCAAACCACTTGCTGTAAAGATCGTATTACCAAGATTAGCAGTCATCATGGTGTGCTGCCAGAAATCCGAGTATAACTCACCTACTTTGCCTCAGGATCCCACGCTAATCTCTCTCTACATTTCTCATCGTACTGGACCCAAGCATAACCTCCCCCTGTAATGTGTTCTTTTCTGGATAACGTCCATGTATTTATACATGGCGACACAGCCCTCCAGATACTTCTAACAGTAGACGCTGGCATATATTAGGAATGCAGTGGTCCAAGTTTCAATCGTCAGTGGTACTTTTGGGTGCCTGGCTAACTCGTATTGCTGCATCGGGAGGTGTGCTCCAAGGAAAGTCCTTTGAACTTTCCTTGTAGCACACCTCCCGATGCAGCAATTTGAGCATTTCAACATACTCTCCTTTCAATTTCAGTTCCTTCATGGCTAACACTAAGGAGTACATGCATCATAATCCAAATTTGCGATTCCCAAATAGCCATTACTACCGAATCGCTATTTGGCAATTGCAAAACTCAATGCACTAAGAAAATTGGTAATTTTTTGCGATTCGGTAATACTCGCACGCTATAAGTGATTTCATAATAGCGAATCGCTCTTTTTAGCGAATACGCTATTAGAGAATCGCTAGAACAGCACTTGGAGGATATTTTGAATATCAGAACCTGTGCAATTCTCCAGCCTTGCATCAGAAACACCCCAGAAGGAGAGTAAAAGAAAGCTAGAGTTCAGTGAAAAGGAGATGGAAATCCACATTGAGGAAGTGAAGTTGAGCAGCCATAATGAACTTTTTGGAAAACAATCACGGCATGTCCCAGAGTCTGAAAAAAGAAAATTATGGCTGGGAATACAATAAAAAATGAGCGCAGTGAGGGTCACCCAGTGCTCCATTTGGGATCTACGCAAGCGGTGGTATGACCTGCGAAGCAGGGCCAAGGAAAGGGTTGCTGCAAGGCTGGCTGATGCTAAAAAACTTGAGGAGGATCATCCACAGAAACAGCCCCCACAGCCTTAGAGGACCTGGTGGAGTCCACCATTCAGCCTGAGGCTGATGTTGGAGTGATGTTAATTGATTCCTCAGCACTGCCCAGTACTTCCCAAGGTAAGCTGCATGCAAATGACCATTCAATGCTAGATTAACTAAACAAATTTAGTAAATCAAATCCGGGTTAGTGTAGCAAATAATGCTCCAGTCCATATTTTACTTGTAACACACAAATGCATTATGGGAATAGCGGTCATCAAATCAATTTTGAAAGGCAAGTGGGAAGCAAACCAGCATAGGTGCAATCAATTGGGACAAGCACGTTTAATGTCTCTACACACAGTGTTTTGAATAATTACTAAACATGATAATACTAAATGCAAGATGAAACACGTCCTTTTTTTTAATACTGAATTTGCACTGTTTCACATCACAGATGCACCTGCGCAGGAGTCAGATGACAGTGAAGGTCATGCACCCCTGGAAAGTGAGCCACAGTCATCAGAGGACCTCACAGTGTCACCTACACCCACAACACCTGCACCTACAAGATGCAGGACCACAATCCCATCATTGCCTGCATTTGAAATGGAAGAGGATAGCCAATCTGACCCTCCAACTGCACAGGCTGGGCAGACACACACATCAAGACCACGTGTCCTAGGTCGGGATAGAAACATCTGCATCAGGAGGCTCATGGCAGGTGCACAATTGAGAGCTGTTGAAGGTGACAGTTCTACTTCGTTTGGTGGGCTGGAGAACGCAATGTTGAGGGCACAGCGCCTGCAATACAAACACATGCGCTTAATGCAGGCACACCTTTCATTTCTTGCAAAGAACATGGGAGAGATGAGTGACAGCATTAAACAGCTGACAAAAACTGTGCAGGAAGGTCAGAGGGATACAACACAACACCTTGGGGACATGGCCCAGGCACTCAAGGACTTAGGAAAAGTGATGCAAGAAGACCAGCTGTCCCAACGCACAAAACAACATCAATTCCCTGGCCATTTGGATGGGTACACCATGGCCATCAACTACCTAAGCTCCACAACTGCACAACTGTCCCACCGTGCAGTAGGCATGCAGGTTCAAATGACACATTGCTGTAGGGATGTGGCCAGCGGACTGATAAAGGTTACCAATGCTGTTGAGCAAATGCAAACAACTACAGTTGCTGTCAGTGGTACCACAGGTGGAGGGGATAGTGAGGATGCCTCCAGCCTCAGTAGCAACATGGCTCCAGTGACCGAATGTAGGAGGCGCAGCACAAGGAATACTCCTGCATCAGAGTGCTCAGACAGGGATGTGTCACAGCACCCTGTACGGGCATTGGGAGTGCATGGCCACCGTAAATAGTGTGGACATGAGCACAATACTTCATTTGGTGACGTAACCATATTCTAAATTTGTCTGGGCTGATGTTCAAGGGCCATGGCAAAATCATCTAGTTGCTTTACGTCAAATTGTGCACATTTTCTGCCTGGTATGTGTGCATTAACACAACCCGAGCTAAAAAGTTATTTGAATAAATCAAAATGGTACTGGAACCATGTAGTGTCTTGTTTCATCATAACCCACCTTCAAAATAATGCAGTGTTATTTTGGCACGTCTCTGTCTCCCCTCAGCTGCGCTTGGCCCGCATGCTGCTTGTGGTGGTTGGGCTGGCTAGTTGTCTTCTTCAGTCTCGTTCTCAGACAATTCAACGGGTATGCCTCTCGAAGTCACAATGTTGTGCAACATGGCACAAGTGGCCACAATTTTGCAGCAGGTATCTGGTCGAAACTGCAATGCACCGCCAGTCATGTGGAGGCAGCGGAACCTACTTTTCAGTAGGCCAAAGGTACGCTCTTTGTCGTTGCCGGTGGTGATGTGTGCTGCACTGTAATGCTGCTCACTTGGTGAACTTGGGTTGAGGTATGGCGTCAGGATGTAAGAGCGCACAGCGTATGCGCTGTCACCTACAGGGTAGAAAGCAACACATTACTCACTGCTATGTGTCACCATGTGCCCAGAGTATGCAAGACATAGTAACATATTTTACCAAGCAGGTATCCTTCACCAAATTCTCCACCAAGTAGACGTGTGTGTATGCCACTGTGTCTGAATATGTATGAGTCATGTGTACTACCAGGGAATCAAGCCACTATGTCAGTTATGATGTGTTTGGAATTGCAAATGACTTGTACACTTAGTGAATGGTATGATTTTCTGTTCCTGTAAATGTACTCATTCACTGAGGGGGGGACAAATGGCTACGTGCTTCCCATCAGTGCAACCGATCACGTGGGGAAATTGGGCTACCTGATAGAAATCTGTTTTTGTTTGCTTTAATTCCTGGGGAGTTGATGGAAAGCTCATTTGGTAGTGTATCCTGTTCAACATGGCGTCAAGGAATGAATTGAAAAGCGCAATAGGGCACTTTATGATTGTGAGAAATGGGGTAGCATGGTGCAGAGCGGGCAGGCCAAACTCCAGAGGACATGTGCAAAGCATCCGCGTAGCACGTACAGGCGACACACAAGGCACACTACAAAAAGAGTCCATACCAGGTTGGGTCAAAAAAACAATATGTGTATTATAAGATGCCGCGCATTGTTGGTGATTGCTGTGGTCAGCTCTGCAAGGATTCCAGAGCCCAGGAACCAGCGGGGGCCGTGGGGCACTATCGCCAGCCCCTCCCACCTCACCTGCTGGGCCATAACTACTTCTTGCGCCTCCCGCTTCGCGGGAGACGCAGCGCATTGTTGGTGATTGCTGTGGGCAGCTCTGCAAGGACTCCAGAGCCCAGGAACCAGCGGGGGCCGCGGAGCACTATCGCCAGCCCCTCCCAACTTATCTGCTGGGCCATAACTACTCCTTGCGCCTCCCGCACCGTGGGAGACGCCGCGCATTGTTGGTGATTGCTGTGGGCAGCTCTGCAAGGACTCCAGAGCCCAGGAACCAGCGGGGGCCGCGGAGCAGTATCACCAGCCCCTCCCACCTCACCTGCTGGGCTTATAATCATCGCACGCGGGCGGTCGCCGGGCTACGCCCGGGCAAAGGGCGGGCTCTCTGTGGCCCTCAGAGGCCTGAGGAGACTGGGCTGGGCCACAGACTTTGGTCCTGTTGATAAGGACATCATTTGTTGAAGTGAGACTTTATATTTTAATATTTGAGTGTTTCTGTAAAAGTGCTTTGTATAATTGCAGACTGTTCCATTTCATTATTCTCTACTTTGACAGTGGCAATAAGCTGACGTGATGTCTAGTGGTAAAGCAGATAAAGCTACTTCTGGGATGAGCACCATGGATAATTATCTAGTTAAAAAGGTTAATCAAATTAACAATGATAGAAGGGCCTCTCTAGGACGGGGAAGTGCTCCACTAGTACAGGATGAGGCGCTTCTCGCAGTAGTGGATACACCTATGCCTGATAACCCTAACACCCCTGATATCAGTAATAGGGATGCTATAACAACTGTAGTTCAGGTACATGTAGAGACACATGAAGATCGGCTAGATACCTCTATTGAGGAAACAGAACAGGTACAGCCAGCACCGAGACCGGTGAGAAACTGTAGAAAATCACAGCCTAAATGGGGGGTAAGCATAATAAAAAAAGAGCCGAAATAGCTGCACTAGTCAATAATGACCCCATCATAGGTCCTTGTCCTTCTGAGGGGCATAACGAGGGCGGTATTAAAACACAAACTGACCAACTTACCCTCTTGATCAGCACCTTAGAAGGAATAATGGTGGCAAAAATGGAAGAGCTGATTAGACCCCTCTAAAGTAAGCTAGATACCTTGGCTCTAGAGGTAGATAGACTAGGTGGACTGTTATCAGCACACCTGTCATCGGCCCCGCCTGTCAGACCTAAGGCTGTGGCAATATGGCAGGGACCCTTGAGGGAGTCGGTACGGATTGCTAGCGTGTGTTGGTCCCCTGAGGCGTGAGCCGGGGGCTGTCTTTTTTTAATTGTGTGCCTTTGAATATTTGCTTTAACCTTCGTCATATTATTAACGTTTTAAACTCACCAGACCAGGGACTTCTCCTGCACTCGTTCCCACCCCCAGCGCAGCAGAGTCAGCGCTGATGCTGTGCGAGGCAGGGCTCTAGGAGGCCATATTGGGGGGAATCAGGGTTGGTGCTCGAGCTGTTGGTCGCCTCCCGGCCGCCCAGGTATAAAATCGGATCAAATGCGCGAGCGCGTTGATTGCTAGCGTGTGTTGGACCCCTGAGGCGTGAGCCGGGGGATGTCTTTTTTTAATTGTGTGCATTTGAATATTTGCTTTAACCGTCGTTATATTATTAACGTTTTAAACTCACCAGACCAGGGACTTCGCCTGCACTCGTTCCCGCCCCCAGTGCAGCAGAGTCAGCGCTGACGCTGTGCGAGGCAGGGCTCTAGGAGGCCATATTGGGGGGAATCAGGGTTGGCGCTCGAGCTGTTGGTCGCCTCCCGCCCGCCTCTAACCTGAATAAAGGGATGTTGTCATCCCGTCCGCGCAGCGGGTGGGGGCAGCGGGCGTGCCGGCGGCGCTCCGAAGGCAAGCCCGTCTGTGCCAGTCCGCGACCGGACGGGGCCAGGGGCCACGACCCCTGTCTATTTCCACGGCCCTCATAGAAGATATAATTTCAGTGAGTTGCTCAGCTTGAGACCTTTGGTAAAAGAAAAATGCGGCCATCTGTATCACCCTTTGAATCTGCCCTCCTACTGTCAACACTGCCATCTTTATCCTAGAGGCACCATGACTATTGAACCCCGGTACTCTTTTAGGATGCTCCTTGTAAATTGCAGATCTTTACCCAAGCACCAAACAGAAGTATCCCTATTGATTGATGAGCATAATCCGGATGCAGTTTTTTTTACTGAGACATGGCTAACCCCGTCCTCTGAGCCTGATCTCATTCAAGCATTACCACAGGGCTACCAAATAGCCAGGGCAGACCGTACATCTGGGAAAGGAGGAGGTCTAGCTATAGTGTTTAAAGATAGTTACACCTGCCGATGCGCTCCCACCTCCGTTCTGGATTGTGAAAGCATGTCGTTTAGTCTGGAACTGTCACCAAACATAAATTTTTCCGGAGTATTGGTCTACCGCCCTCCTGGCTCGGTCAGACAGTTTTTAGACTCCACGCCCTCAGCAGTTGAAGATCTTGCCGCTACCTCTGCTAATTTTACGCTGTTGGGTGATTTAAATATGCACTTTGAGGACATTGACGATCACGCTGCCCAAGAACTAATCGCTGGTTTATCTGCATTACAGCTAACCCAACTTGTCTCTTCACCCACACATGTGAAAGGGCATCTGCTGGACCCTGTGTTTAGCAACTGCCAGGATCTAGTGATATTGCACTCCCGTGGACTGACCATCGACTTGTCCCGTTAACCTGGCACATCCGCAAACCGCCTGCCCTTATGACAGGATTACGGGACGCACGAAATTGGTCCAAACTGCCAATAGATAAGTGGGCTGATGAACTTCAAGCTACAATACCTTTTATTACTACAGATCCCACGGTAGCCAATGATACCTTTAACAATTGGATAACTCAATCGTTGGACACCATTCTCCCAGTGAAGACAACACGGGCCAAAAGATCTAGGATTTCGGCCCCTTGGTACACTGAAGAGCTTAGGGAGACTAAACGTAAGTGCAAAAGGTTAGAGAGGAAATGGCGTCTGGACTACACAGATTTAGATAAAGCTGTATATAGGAATTCCATCAGGGACTATAGGCTGGAGATTGAGAAAGCTCAATCTCGGTATTATAAGCAAAAGATCACTGAAGCCAGATCTAACTCCAAGGAAATTTACAGGATTGTAAAAAGCCTCACTGTCCTCCCCCAGCCCCCCATAAATAGTGATAATTTACAAGTCCGTTGTAATGAGATGGCAGATTATTTTTATAATAAAGTAGATCTTATTTACTCTGCTTTTCCAACCACTCATTCAGATACCCCAGTAGCCACTCCTGGGTACTCCAAACACGACACGACAGATAACATGTCACCAGTGCTGGAGAATTTCCCTTTGCTGCACTTGGACCTATTAGCCACCTTGATGGCCCAGGTCAAATCGGGCTCTCCCAGCGACCCCGCCCCTCCGAGCTTCTTAAAGACCGTTAGTCAAACCATCCTTCCGGTCATACTGAAGGTACTTAATGCCTCAATCTCCACCAATACAGTTCAATCTGCGTGGAAAGAGGCTAGGGTAAGGGCACTTGTTAAGAAGCCCAATCTGAATATCAACAACTTCAGCAACTATCGTCCAATTTCCCTGCTTCCTTGGGCCAGTAAGCTACTGGAAAAATATATCAACAGCCTCTTGACCAATTTTCTAGAGAAGAACAGTCTGCTTGATCCCTCGCAAACCGGTTTCCGCCCCAAGCATGGGACGGAATCCGCCTTATTGGCGGTCCTGGAGGAAACAAGAGGCATCTTGGATCAGGGAGGATCGGTGGCAGTCATCCTCCTCGATCTAAGTGCAGCTTTTGACACTGTAAACCATAATATCTTATTGCAGCGTCTCCAGGACATTGGGATTCAAGGAGGAGCGTTGGAGTGGATTCGTTCATTCTTAACCGATAGAAATTTTCAGGTTTTTGAGGGAACCACCATCTCTACCAGCAGGCCCCTGGACTGTGGAGTTCCGCAGGGTTCTTCACTCAGCCCGACGTTGTTCAATGTATGCATGAGGCCGCTGGCTGGGATCGTCCGTCCATATGGTATTAAGATCGTGACCTATGCGGACGATACCCAGCTGGTGGTCTCTTTGGCGCGGGCCGAAGACCCTGCGGGTACGGTGGATCTGGTGAGCTGCCTGGGTGAGGTCAACAGCTGGATGACCCTGTCTTGTCTCAAACTGAATGGGGACAAGACAGAGGTCATGCTGTTGGGTCATTCAGCTCCATCTGCGATCGACCAGATCTGGCCAGCTTGCCTGGGCACTCCTCCAGTCCCTAGGGATGCTATTAGGAGCTTGGGTGTTTGGTTGGACAAGTCCTTGACGTTTGACCATCAGGCTGTTGTGCTATCTGCCACCTGTTTTGGCCTCATTAGAATGTTGAGGAAGATTCTTCCCTTGTTACCATTTGAGGCCAAACAAATTGTTGTCCAGGGACTGAGTCTTTCCAGGTTGGATTTTGGAAATGCGCTCTATCTTGGGGCCCCAGACTTCACACTAAAGAAGCTACAGGTGATCCAAAACTGTGCGGCCCGGACCCTGCTTCAAATCCCCCGCAGGACCTCTGTTAAACCTGGATTAACAAGACTGCACTGGCTCCCTGTAAAGGACAGGATTAGTTTTAAATCTCTCTGTGTTGCTCATCAGTCATTCTGGGAAACTGGCCCGGCGATTAGTCGTCCCTTAATCACCACTTACCTCCATAGCAGACAGCTACGGTCTACCAACGCTTTATGTGCTGTTGTGCCTAAGGTCAAACGGTCCAGATCAGGAGGTCGCTCTTTTTCCCTGAATGCGGCTAGGCTTTGGAACAGTCTGCCCCTGTATCTAAGGTCCAACTCAGATCTTACCTCTTTCAGGAAGCACTTGAAAACTTTTTTGTTTAATAAATAGATCTGTTTTTTGTTTCTGCTCACCAGCTCAGCTGTCTATACACTGTTAGCATCAGCGCTTGGACGCCTCTGGGCAGCTAATTGTGCTTTATAAAACTCATTTTCATTTCATTACAGCAGACTTGTCGGCAAGTCTCTGCAACAGATAACGCTTTATCTGAACCCCCACTCTGACCAAATACTCTCAGTCAGAAGGGTAAACTGGATTGGCCCATCTAGAAAGTCAAATAGTGGGGATTGTATCGTAGTTAACTTTAGACATCCCCAACATGTGGCAACAGTTTTACTAAGAGCATCAACTTTATTGTCGGATGCGAACAGTATATGTGTTCGTCCACTTGGATATTTTTATACCCACTTGATTAAAATTCCACCTAAACGTAGGAGTCATAGGCCACTGTTTCAATCTCAGGCTCCGGCCCCAATATCACCATACCTGTATAATGTTGTTGATCAAAATAGGAATGGGTTTATGGTAGAAACACAGAATAGATTTGATTTGCTTTCAGGCCTTGAGGCATGTGATTGACGGGAGGAGTCTATGGGCCAAGGAAATGCAGATTCTGGTGAAGTGGGTCACATGGAGACTACACAGGTGAAATCGCCCGGAAACAATGTAATCTCTTGGAATATCGCGGGACTGGGCACAAAGATGACAGATTGTAACTGGATTAGATATATTAAGCAGTTTCAGATCATTTGTCTGCAGGAGACTTGGTTAGTGGAGTGGGACTTCTTTCTTGAAGGGTATAAGGCCTTCTATGTTCCTGCCATAGCATCTAGCAGAGGTAGACCTAAGGGGGGCCTGATCACATTTATCTCTGTCGCACTCTCTTGTAAAATACGTAGAGTTTTAACAGACAACAGAATTATTGGTTTAGTACTAAATGGAGATAACTGTTTGGTTGGTCTGGTGGATTTTTACAATGCAGTTAACCTTTGTTCAGCTGTTAGTTCAATATTAGCACTAAATGCATTTATCAGTACTTCAATGAAGGTATGTCTCCATAATCTCATGATTATGGGTGACTTCAATGTTCATCCATGTGGGGACCCCTGTTTAAAAGCCTCTCAGACTTGTACTGTGACCGCTTCGAGGGCTTGCATTTGGAACACACAGCTGAGGGGGGAGTTTTTAATGACTTACTGAATAATCTGGATTTATCACTGACAATGGCATTGAGGGATCCCTTTAAGCGCTATGAGATCCCAACTTTTAAGGGTCATGGTAAGGGTACCTTCATTGATTATGTTTTACTCGCTGTGTCAATGCAGACCTTTGTGGACTCCTTCATCATTGAACATAGTGAATTCAGTGATCATAATCCACCGACTGTACATTTGAAGGGGCCCTGGGTGGGCAAGGAAGGACGGAATTGTACCACTGGTAGACTGAGCACCACTGATGGTAGACAGCGCCTTAAATGGTCTATGATCACACCTGACCTGTTGTATAAAGACTTTAAGGATAATTGTACCGAGGAAATTGCAAAATGTACTCAAGAAGGGGCGGAACCATGCCAGGTTCTAAGTGCTTTCCAAAATATTTCAGACAAGTGTCTCAGTTGATGTTAGCTCCAGCAAAGCGTACAGAGATCGGGGGACCAAGATGGTTTAACCACGACTGCTCTAGGGCGTCACGTAACTTAAGGATAGCCCTGGCAGAAAATCCCAGAATAAAGGAGAATATCCATCAGTGTAGGAAAGAATATAAATCTGTTATTAATAGAAGCAAGGAATTTTTAAGAGAAGAGGCATGGAGTGAGATCCTCGACCCCTCTATTTTGAAGTGTAGCTCTAGATTCTGGGCGGTAGTAAAAAGACCTTTTTTGGTCCAGGACCCAGGGGATGGTCTAGAATGCTGCATAACAAAGGAGGAATGGGAAACACACTACACGCAACTGTATGATTGTACGATGAATGATAATTTCAATCTTCATCCTTGCAATAGCGGTGATCCTATTAGGTTTGATAGAGGTGAGGTCATTGAGGGCATAATGGGGCTTACAGCTGGGAAAGCTCCGGGTCCTGATGGGATCCCGCCAGATTTATATAAGTCTGAGCCCAGCTTTTGGGCACCCATATTAGAATCGGTCTTTAACGCAGCTGCTAAAATTGGCTAATGGGGGGTATCAACGATTGTCCCAGTTTTTAAGAAGGGGTCAAGGGTAGCCCTCTTTGTTATAGACCTATTTCTCTAATTGATTCCATGGGTAAAATGGTGGGCAGAATCCTACTGCAGAGGCTCTCTGACTGGGCGTTGGAAAACAGTATTATGTTCATTTCTCAGTATGGCTTCTGCAGTGGACGCTCTACTATCACACAGTGCCTTAACCTCTTTTTAATATTAAGCAAGTACACTGTTGCCCAAAAGGGTACTGTCCACCTTGCCTTCATGGATCTGTCTTCAGCTTTCGACTGTGTTAATAGGGGAAAGCTGTGGCAGTCCATGAGGGACAAGGGTGTCGACAGTGGGATTGTCAACTTCCTTGTTGACCTACATAGTAACACTAGTGCTAATGTTAGGTATTCTCAAGAGCTGTGTGTAACTGGTAATTTTAATATTGGGAAGGGTGTGCGTCAAGGATGTATTCTCGCCCCCTTTCTTTTTAATTTTTATATTAACGAGCTAGATACCGTATTGCAGAATGTAAAGTCTGACTGTCCCAGAGTCGGCATGTGAGGTATTCCAGTTCTTTTATATGCAGATGATGCAGTTTTAATTTCTAGAACAGAGAAAGGTCTCCAAGCTTTATTAAATGCTTTTAAGAATTTTATGACGGATAGAGACCTCCTGGTCAACAACTCTAAATCCTTCATCATGCAAGTTGGCCAACAACCAAGAAGAAACTTCACATTTAAAATAGATAATGTAGCAATCTCCATCTCGAAGTCATTCTCGTATCTTGGGGTCCTTTTTGATTCCAAACTTAGTTGGGGTCCACATCTTGACAAAAAGAAAAGGGACTTAGTAAGGGTGAATGCTACTATTTTCAACTTTGCATCAAAACTGGGGAAAAACCTAATAATGCCATGATGGAACTCTATAATCCAAAATCAGTGGCAACTGCCGTTTACGGCAGCGAAATATGGGGCTATGTGGCCGGTGAGCAACTACAGATTGCTGAAAACTCCTTCATGAAACGCCTCTTGTGTGTCCCAGTAGGCACATCTAATTTTGTAGTACATGAAGAGCTAGGGTCGCAATATCTATGTGATATTTTTTCTTTACGCCCGTTGACTTGTTGGCTAAAACTATGGTTGAATCAAGATATACCACTGACCCACCTGATTATGAGAGATTATCTGTCTCAGCATAAGGCAATCGGCACACCCTGGATAAAATATTTGAAATCAAACTTCTCAAGACTCGGCCGCTTGGAATTGTTTGAGCACCCGAGCGGGATTGTAAAGGGTGATGTGGAGGCAGTTAAGCATGCCTTCCTTGTGGACAGAAAGCTCAAAAGAGAAGGAGAGGAGCTCCTGAAACCCAGTGTAAGAAAATTTGCTATGTTAAAAACAGTTGATACGATGGAGCCCTATCTGATGGGCTCGTTGACTTCCCACGAGAAGTTCCTGCTAACGAGGTTCAGATTAAATCTCTTTCATCATCTGCTGTTTAGACCAAAAAATTATGCTTTTATTAAACCTATCGCTCCCTGTGGCTGCGACGGTAAGTCTCCACAGGATATGCTACATTTTATATTTTTATGCAAATTTTATGAATACCCTCGCAAACGCTATCTGGTAGATCTTTTAAAGAAACTTTATTTTAACCAGATCAGACCAGCATTATTGAATCTGCAACTTTTGCACAGTGACAGTATTCTTCAAGTTACTGAATGTTTAAAATTGTCTATTAAGCTGAGAAATTGTTTGGACCAATGATGGTATCTTTGTTGATTTGATTATCTTTACTAATGAATTTGCTATGTATGGAATTTGCTGTACCCTGCACTTTTGTATTTTATCGCTCATGTTTTATAACTATTGTGTGTTTTAAAGTGTTTTAAATTGTCTATATTGCACATGTACTTTTATGGTTTGAATCAAAACCGAATAAAGTCTCTTTACTTACTTACTTACTTATAAGATAAACACCTTGGAACGTAATCAAAGTTCAAACAGCCTGCACCAGCCGGCACTAGGTAATGATTTATACGGGGACTATTTACAGGGCAGCGCCAATAGGGCCACTGCCAGGACCATTGCTGGTACAGTTCGGAGGAAGGTAAGGGTAATGGACATGGGCACAGTCTGTCACTTAATATATAACATGGCAATATACATGGGCCTAAACATAAGGCAGGTACTGTGAGAAGTTGGCCTGATATGCAGTGCTCACTATTCTAGTGAACACTATGTATCAGTCCAAACAACCCTTATTGATGATTGGTTGTAAGTCAACCTGATAGACCAGCTATCCTAGTAGCATGGATACGAGCAGTCTAAGGCTAAGACTCTAGAGGGCGTGTTAAGCCAGCTGTTTTACCATCACATTACCCCTTGAACACCAAGTGAAAGGACACCACACAAGTTGTTATGAAAATAAACAGATATTTATTTATAACAAGACTACCCTGAACTCTTTATGAGTCAGGGAGCTAAGCACACAACAAAACTCTTACGAAAATACTTTAAGTCGCACAATTTACACAGATGCCCTAGGGGCACGAATATACACAAGAAGTGGAATGCGAACTTGCTAGCAGGTAAGTAATACTTTTCTAGACTTAGGAATCGCTAGGCCTACAATTCTAAACACTGGGATTAGATGCAGGAGGCCTGTGGACGTCGTGTGCAGAGTGGGAACTCTCACGCGTAAGGCGGGAAAAAGTCTATGGAGGCTAGCAGTTACAAAGTTACTGTTCTCGGGCGAACCCGACTAGGTGGGTCGAAAACGAGAGTGGATCCGAACACTTAGGGTGTTGGACTATGCTGGAGCACCGGAGTACTCAGGTTACCTAGCCCAGGGGCTGCGGCTGCATAGGGTTGAAGTTGCGTCGGAAACCCTCCTTGAAGATCCAGGAGCCTGAAGAAAGAGTTGCTGGCAGGCGGCCAGTGAAGAAAGTTCGGAGTGATCCAAGCCTGGATCAGGGAAGAAGAAACCTGTAAGCAGAGGGGACCAAGTTCTGAATCACTAGCCAGTGATTTGAGTGGGCACCAGGATGGCACCGGACGAAGTCACCTCAGCCAGGTGAGTGGGCGCTGCTGGGCTCTGCAGTCTCTCGGACCAGGAGGCGTTGTCGGCGACCAGGATGGAGGTGCGAGCTGTCCCACGAAGGTACTTGCTGTCGACGTCGCTGGACCCAGGATTGGGCAACAAGTCTTGGCAAATGCAAGGCCCACGCGGTGGACCTAAAATGGCGTCTTGAGTGGACCAGGAGGGTCCAGGGTGCTCCTCTTTTGGAGGGGAGCAAGGGCTAGTCTGGAGCAACCAGACCAGCAGTAGTTGTCATCGTGGAGCGTCGTGAGGGGGCCACTAGCCAACGGGCAAGCGACCTGGACAACGCGGTGAGCAGAAAAAAGCAGAAGGGCCCCACGCAGGTCTCGTGGATGCAGGGGGGCTGAACTTCGGTGCTGGAGCTGCTCAGGGTCGGGGCTTCTCTTACCCCAAAGCACTTGGTCGAGGGTCACTCGGGAGTCGTGCTGGACAAGCGTCGTGCAGTTCTGAAGATGGCCGGTCCCTCGAGGTCTCGTCACACCCACGGGTCACAGCTGGGCTGATGATGTAGGTTGAGGTCAGAGGTGCCAGGGAAGCCGATTCTCGTCGTGCTGGAGCAGTCTTGATCCGAAGGAGAGACTGGCAACAAACCGCGATGCTTGGTTGGTGCCTGCTGCTGCAGGGTGACTACTCCTTAGTCACAAGGGAGAATCTTGGGAAGAGTCTTGAGTTCCTTTCGTGGAAAGTAGTTTCAGGATTCAAAGATGATCTGATTTGGAAGGGGGCCAGTTCCTACCTTTATCCTGCAAAAAGGGCCTGGCACGCTACTAAGTCCTGCCCTATGGGTGGGACTAGGAGGGGGGTGGTTACACCCCTCTCCTTTGGCGGGCTTTCCCCAGATCAGGGGCTGGAGTGCCCCTGGAACTGGTTCAAGCCGGCCTATGCACAGTGAGCACCGGGGTGCCACTTGCAGTCACCTTCCTCTAAAGCCCTGCCTACCTAGAATACACAAAATCCTGTCTGGGACGGTGCTGGCACCGCCCCTGGCAGGAAACCCTTTGTCCTTGCCTCCTGGGCTGGGAGGACTCCCAGCAGCAGGAGGGCAGACTTGTGTCTCGGTGGCAGCATCCATTTTGTGGAGCTAAGGCTCTGTCTGACTTTAACCGGGGTTACAGGTTACATACATGTCGTGTCCCTCTAGAAGGGTGGAATGCTAACCCCGTCGCCAGAATTGGCGAGGGGTTAGTATTCCAATTCGTATGACACCTTACTCGACATGTTTTGATAAAGCGATACCAGAGTTGGCATATAACCGCGAGGATTATAATGCACTTAAGAGTATATGGTATGCGATATCATGGAAACGGCTAAGGGATGGATCCCGAAAGCCGCAGACAGGCTCAGCTCATGCCAGAGCACTATCTCACACGATTCCAAGCACTCTGCCTTCAGGATTGTCAAGGCCTGCCATAGGAGTGACTGATAGGAGATATGTGTGTCCATTTAGGTTTAGATATAGGAATACTATATCTACAGCAAAGGGTGATTACACCACCTTGCCCCAGCTGTCGTGCAGCCAGTTGTGTCAGATTTGGATGGCCAGCCAGGGGTGGCATAATACATGCTGCAGCCCCTGCTAGGCCCTGGGTACACCTATGCCCTGGGCACCTAAGGTACTCTGTACAGGGACTGATAAGGTGACTCAGTATCCAATTAGATATGTACCTAAGTTACATGGAATCCATTTTACAGAGAGAGCAGTAGGCCTGGGGTCCTGAATAGCAGGGCCCCAGGTCAACTAAGTCAGAAAACCAGCAAAACACCAGGCAAAAACTTGGGGGCAACCATAGTCAGGGATCTACCTTCCTACATAACCCCCCCCCCCCAAACGAAAGGAGATAAGGCTATCCTTGACAGGTAAGCCTATATTGCCTAAGTGGCCATATAAGGAAGTACCAGCACTGGCATGGTTACCCCCTATCTCATGGTCCACTAAGCAATCCCTCACCCTAAGGGTGTCTGAGGGTCTCCACCATAGGGAATCTCTACCTGTGGTGTGTTTTGGCAAAGTAAAAGGCTGGTGCTGAGATGGAGTACTGAAGTGAGGCTCCACTAATTTTGGGCTCAGCTTCCTCCAATCATTATCCACCATAGAGGCCTTTCTTTCCAAGATTGAGTTGTGTTGAGCTCTCAGGGTCAACCTCTGGCTACCTACAGCTGGAGGCTGAGTCCCTCTGTTTGGCTTACTGGAGGGACAGGCCAGGTTTGGGGCCCTCAGGTCCCAGGTTTGGCTGTGCCCAACAGTGTCCATCTGGGGGAGTTCCCTAACTAGGTTTAAGGGGGATCCCTCAGGAGTCTGTTTTATTTTCACTTGGCTAGGATTACTAGCTTCAGTGCCCTTAATCTGCTGATTGGGAAGTTCTTTTGGACAGGGGGCCCTTTGGGGTCCACCACTGGCCTCCCTGACTTCTACAGCCCTGGGCTGACTGAGGCAGGGTAGAGAGGGGCAGGTTACCTGCTCCAGACTGGGTCCCACCTTGGAAGGGTCCACTGACATCAGGGGTTCTGCCAGGCTAGGCCTGACTACCTCTGGGGCAGTTTCTTCACAAGGGGTCAGATCAGTTCCCTGAGGAGGCTGATCCTTTCCTAAAGTCTGGTGGGAGGGAGATTTCTCTTCCTCCTCAATGCTCTCTGTCTGAGTGGAGTGATCCATAGTTTCAGGCTTCACAACACTATTATCTGTCTGAGTTTGAGCTGTGGCCATCACAACTCTCCCAACCTTTTCAGGAGGGGACTCAGTTTGGGTATGGGCTGTGACCATCACAGCCCTGCTAACCTTTTCTGGGAAGGAAGCTGTCTGAGATCGGGCTGTGACTGGCACAGCCCTCCTGACCTGTTCAGGGAGGACATCTTGGACTGGGGCTGTGGCTATCACTGCCCCACTAACCTTACCATGGAGGTTCACCATTTTAAAATGGGTTTCTTGCTCTACCTCAGCCCAGGCTGAGAGCTCTAAATCATTCCCCAGTAGGCAATCTACAGGCAAGTTTGGTGACACTGCCACTCTCTTGTGGCCAGTGACACCTCCCCAGCTGAGATTCACCACTGCTATGGGATGATTTCTCTGTACTCCATCAATATTGGTCACCTGGTATGTGGCACCAGGTAAAAGTTGCCTTGAGGGGACTAGACTCTCAGTCACCATGGTGATGCTAGCCCCTGTATCTCTATAGGCCTCAACTTTTATACCATTGATGAGGGGCTCCTGTCTGTACATGCTCAAAGTGTTGGGACAAGTGGTGAAGTTGGCAAACCCCATGCCATTTTCACAGACAAGAGTATCTAGGTCAGGGGACCTGGTTAGGCCAGAGTCCCCAGGAACTCCCAAAGTAAATGCACCCAAATTCTTGGGGGCACTCCCACCACCTGGGGGATTACTACTAGTAGTAACAGGAGGTTTGGGAATGTTACTTGGGGGTATGTTCTCCTTATTGTTGTTCTTTGGGCAACTGCTGTCAGTTTTCAAATGACCCACCTGTTTACAGGGATAACAATAAGGTTTCTTCTGGGCATTGGAAGGATTCTGGGACCCACCCCCCTCAGAGGATTTTTGGGGCCCTGACGTGGTTTGAGCTGAAGATTTATTCCCACCCTTCTCTTGAGGCTTGGTTGATTCCTTTTTCTGGTCACCACCTTGGTTCTTAGGCCTAATCCTGGTTCTGACCCATTTGTCTGCCCTCTTACCCAATTCTTGTGGAGAGGTCAGATCAGAGTCTACCAGGTGCTGGTGTAATAACTGGTTCTGACAATTATTTAAGACTTGCTCTCTCATAATAAGATTATACAATCCTGTGAAGTCAGTAACCTTGCTACCCAGTAGCCAGCCTTCCAAAGCCTTAGTGGCACAATCAACAAAGTCAGCCCAATCCTGAGACTGAGTTTTCTGGGTATCCCTGAACAGCAACCTGTACTGCTCAGTGGTTAAGCCAAACCCATCAACCAGTGTATTTTTCAGGACTTGGTAATTGTTAGCATCCTCAACTCTAGTAGTGAGGAGCTTATCTCTACCTTTGCCATCAAAGGAGAGCCACAGTATAGCTGCCCACTGACTTTGGGGAATGCCCTGCACAGTGCAGGCCCTCTCCAATGCAGCCATCCATTTCTGGATATCATCCCCTTGTTTAAAGGGGGGCACTATCTTTGTCAGGTGTTTAGTATCTAAACCCTTCTCTTTTTCTCTTGGGAGATTGCTGCCACCAGTGGGAACTGTCCCACTCATCTGCTGCTCTCTAGCAAAGGCAAGCTTTTCTTTGGCCAGGGCAAGTTCTTCCCTTTCAATCCTCAGATTAGCCTGTCTCATCCTTGCTTCATGCTCTATTCTCTGAGGGGAAGTCAGTCTCCTCTGGGGAGAATTCATCCTCCTCTGGGAAGAGGCATTAGAGTGCAGAGATCTATTGGAGTCGTCCCTAGAAAGAGATCTATCTCTCCTAACTCCAAGGTTAGGCCTCATTAGGGTCAGTACTGGGGGTCCCCCAGATCCTTCCCTAAGTAGGTCTAAGTTGGCCCTAGTAAGTCTGCTGACTAACTCAGACCTCTTGTCTGCCTCATCCCCAGAGGTCTCCTCTTCTTCCTCCTCCTCAACTGCATTTTCAGTGCCAAGGAGGTCTGGATCACCAAGGTGTCCCTCTGGGCTGGCATATTCCCATCTCCCTGAGATGCTTTCCTAGCATCATATGTCTCTAAGAGACCTATCAGAAAGGCAATGGTGGGGTTAGACCCCTGTTTCAGTTTCCTGGAGGTACACACTTGTCTCATCTCCTGGAAACTGAGAGCTGCATATCTTGACTTGACCTGTGGAGGGTCAATAACCACAAGGGGAGTCTCAGTAGACTCTCCATGGGTAGACATGCTTTTTCTAGTGAGGTGTAAGTGGTGCACTTACCTACACTATATGTTTACCTACTGATCCCATGCTAGAGTTGTAGTTTAGGGTGTGCTAGGCCCTAGGAGCTACAACAGCTGGTTCAGTAGAACTCAGAGTATTCTAAGCTAAGTTACATGTACCTTAGTACTTATGTGATCTTTCAAATGATTTTCTTAGGATATGTGTGGTAAAACAACAGCAAGCTCAAATCCCACCGCTGCCACCAATGTGAGAAGTTGGCCTGATATGCAGTGCTCACTATTCTAGTGAACACTATGTATCAGTCCAAACAACCCTTTTTGATGATTGGTTGTAAGTCAACCTGATAGACCAGCTATCCTAGTAGCATGGATACGAGCAGTCTAAGGCTAAGACTCTAGAGGGCGTGTTAAGCCAGCTGTTTTACCATCACATTACCCCTTGAACACCAAGTGAAAGGACACCACACAAGTTGTTATGAAAATAAACAGATATTTATTTATAACAAGACTACCCTGAACTCTTTATGAGTCAGGGAGCTAAGCACACAACAAAACTCTTACGAAAATACTTTAAGTCGCACAATTTACACAGATGCCCTAGGGGCACGAAAAACCATATACACAAGAAGTGGAATGCGAACTTGCTAGCAGGTAAGTAATACTTTTCTAGACTTAGGAATCGCTAGGCCTACAATTCTAAACACTGGGATTAGATGCAGGAGGCCTGTGGACGTCGTGTGCAGAGTGGGAACTCTCACGCGTAAGGCAGGAAAAAGTCTATGGAGGCTAGCAGTTACAAAGTTACTGTTCTCGGGCGAACCCGACTAGGTGGGTCGAAAACGAGAGTGGATCCGAACACTTAGGGTGTTGGACTATGCTGGAGCACCGGAGTACTCAGGTTACCTAGCCCAGGGGCTGCGGCTGCATAGGGTTGAAGTTGCATCGGAAACCCTCGTTGAAGATCCAGGAGCCTGAAGAAAGAGTTGCTGGCAGGCGGCCAGTGAAGAAAGTTCGGAGTGATCCAAGCCTGGATCAGGGAAGAAGAAACCTGTAAGCAGAGGGGACCAAGTTCTGAATCACTAGCCAGTGATTTGAGTGGGCACCAGGATGGCACCGGACGAAGTCACCTCAGCCAGGTGAGTGGGCGCTGCTGGGCTCTGCAGTCTCTCGGACCAGGAGGCGTTGTCGGCGACCAGGATGGAGGTGCGAGCTGTCCCACGAAGGTACTTGCTGTCGACGTCGCTGGACCCAGGATTGGGCAACAAGTCTTGGCAAATGCAAGGCCCACGCGGTGGACCTAAAATGGCGTCTTGAGTGGACCAGGAGGGTCCAGGGTGCTCCTCTTTTGGAGTGGAGCAAGGGCTAGTCTGGAGCAACCAGACCAGCAGTAGTTGTCGTCGTGGAGCGTCGTGAGGGGGCCACTAGCCAACGGGCAAGCGACCTGGACAACGCGGTGAGCAGAAAAAAGCAGAAGGGCCCCACGCAGATCTCGTGGATGCAGGGGGGCTGAACTTCGGTGCTGGAGCTGCTCAGGGTCGGGGCTTCTTTTACCCCAAAGCACTTGGTCGAGGGTCACTCGGGAGTCGTGCTGGACAAGCGTCGTGCAGTTCTGAAGATGGCCGGTCCCTCGAGGTCTCGTCACACCCACGGGTCACAGCTGGGCTGATGATGTAGGTTGAGGTCAGAGGTGCCAGGAAAGCCGATTCTCGTCGTGCTGGAGCAGTCTTGATCCGAAGGAGAGACTGGCAACAAACCGCGATGCTTGGTTGGTGCCTGCTGCTGCAGGGTGACTACTCCTTAGTCACAAGGGAGAATCTTGGGAAGAGTCTTGAGTTCCTTTCGTGGAAAGTAGTTTCAGGATTCAAAGATGATCTGATTTGGAAGGGGGCCAGTTCCTACCTTTATCCTGCAAAAAGGGGCTGGCACGCGACTAAGTCCTGCCCTATGGGTGGGACTAGGAGGGGGGTGGTTACACCCCTCTCCTTTGGCGGGCTTTCCCCAGATCAGGGGCTGGAGTGCCCCTGGAACTGGTTCAAGCCGGCCTATGCACAGTGAGCACCGGGGTGCCACTTGCAGTCACCTTCCTCTAAAGCCCTGCCTACCTAGAATACACAAAATCCTGTCTGGGACGGTGCTGGCACCGCTCCTGGCAGGAAACCCTTTGTCCTTGCCTCCTGGGCTGGGAGGACTCCCAGCAGCAGGAGGGCAGACTTGTGTCTCGGTGGCAGCATCCATTTTGTGGAGCTAAGGCTCTGTCTGACTTTAACCGGGGTTACAGGTTACATACATGTCGTGTCCCTCTAGAAGGGTGGAATGCTAACCCTGTCGCCAGAATTGGCGAGGGGTTAGTATTCCAATTCGTATGACACCTTACTCGACATGTTTTGATAAAGCGATACCAGAGTTGGCATATAACCGCGAGGATTATAATGCACTTAAGAGTATATGGTATGCGATATCATGGAAACGGCTAAGGGATGGATCCCGAAAGCCGCAGACAGGCTCAGCTCATGCCAGAGCACTATCTCACACGATTCCAAGCACTCTGCCTTCAGGATTGTCAAGGCCTGCCATAGGAGTGACTGATAGGAGATCTGTGTGTCCATTTAGGTTTAGATATAGGAATAGTATATCTACAGCAAAGGGTGATTACACCACCTTGCCCCAGCTGTCGTGCAGCCAGTTGTGTCAGATTTGGATGGCCAGCCAGGGGTGGCATAATACATGCTGCAGCCCCTGGTAGGCCCTGGGTACACCTATGCCCTGGGCACCTAAAGTACTCTGTACAGGGACTGATAAGGTGACTCAGTATCCAATTAGATATGTACCTAAGGTACATGGAATCCATTTTACAGAGAGAGCAGTAGGCCTGGGGTCCTGAATAGCAGGGCCCCAGGTCAACTAAGTCAGAAAACCAGCAAAACACCAGGCAAAAAGTTGGGGGCAACCATAGTCAGGGATCTACCTTCCTACAGGTACAACGGACATTACAACTCTAGCGCATTAGGCATAGATAGTCAAGTCAAGTCAAGTCAAATAATTTATATAGAGCGCTACATACCCAGAGGGTCTCAAGGCGCTTGAAGGGGGGTGGGGAATTACTTGTCGAATATCCAGGTTTTAAGTTGCTTTCTGAATGCTAGGTGGTTCTGAGTGAGGCGAAGGTGAATGGGAAGTGAGTTCCAGGTTTTAGCCGCCAGGTAGGAGAAGGATCTTCCTCCCATGGTGGTTTTGTTGATGCGTGGTACAGCAGCAAGGGCTTGATTGGAAGAGCGAAGCTGGCGGGGGGGGGGGGTGTAGAAGGAAAGTCGTGTGCTGAGGCATTCGGGTCCAAGGTCGTAGAGTGCTTTGTGTGCGTGGGTTAGGAGGCGGAATGTTATCCTCTTATTGACGGGGAGCCAGTGGAGGTTTTTCAGGTGACCAGAAATGTGGTCTTTACGCGGGATGTCTAGTATGAGTCTGGCTGATGCGTTCTGGATGCGTTGGAGTTTTTTCTGAAGTTTTGCGGTGGTACCGGCGTATAGGGTGTTTCCGTAGTCCAGGCGGCTTGTAACCAGTGCGTGGGTGACCGTTTTTCTAGTTTCGGTGGGGATCCAGCGGAATGTTTTTTTGAGCATGCGAAGAATGTTGAAGCAAGATGATGAAACGGCGTTGACTTGTCTGGTCATCGAGAGTGAGGAGTCCAGGATGACGCCCAGGTTCCGTGCGTGGTCCGTTGGGATGGGTGCTTTTCCAAAGGCCTCTGGCCACCAAGAGTCATCCCAGGCGGAGGGGGAGGTACCGAGGATAAGGACTTCTGTTTTGTCTGAATTCAGTTTCAGACGGCTGTGCTTCATCCACTCGGCAACTTCTTTCATTCCTTCATGTAGGTTGGTTTTGGCGGTGTTAGGGTCATTGGTGAGTGAGAGGATCAGTTGAGTGTCATCAGCGTAGGAGATGATGTTTAGGTTGTGTTGGCGCGCGATGGCCGCGAGGGGGCTCATGTATACGTTGAAGAGGGTGGGGCTGAGTGAAGATCCTTGTGGCACGCCGCAAATTACTTCAGTGGCCTCTGACTTGAATGGTGGGAGGCGGACTCTCTGAGTTCTTCCGGCAAGGAACGAGGTGATCCATTCCAGTGCTTTTCCTTGGATTCCGATGTTTCTGAGGTGTTGTAACAGGGTGCTATGACAGACTGTGTCGAAGGCTGCGGAGAGGTCGAGGAGGATGAGGGCGACTGTGTCTCCATTGTCCAGTAGAGTTCGAATGTCGTCTGTTGCTGCGATGAGTGCGGTCTCAGTGCTGTGTTTTGCTCGGAAGCCGGACTGTGAGGAGTCGAGGGATTTGTTGGTTTCGAGGAAGGCGGCGAGCTGGTTGTTGACAGCTTTCTCGATGACTTTGGCCGGGAATGGAAGGAGCGAGATGGGGCGGTAGTTTTTGAGTTCGGTGGGGTCAGCTGTGGGTTTTTTCAGGAGGGCGCTGAGTTCGGCGTGTTTCCAGCTATCCGGGAAGGTGGCAGAGTTGAGGGAGCAGTTGATGACGTCTCGGAGGTGTGGTGCTATGATGGAGTCTGCTGTGTTGAAGATGTGGTGAGGGCATGGGTCTGTGGGGGATCCTGAGTGGATGGAGTTCATCAGGCGAATGGTGTCTTCAATGGAGATTGGGTTCCAGTCATTAAGGATGTTCAAGGGGGGTGAAGGTACGGCGGAAGATTGGGTGCGTTGGTCTCCGTGTTGGTTGTCGAAGCTGTTGTGGATGTCAGCGATTTTGTCGTGGAAGAACGAGGCTAGGGAGTCGCAAAGGGTTTGAGAGGGAGTGATGTCGTTGGAGTTGGCAGTGGGGTTGGTAAACTCTTTGACGATGTTGAATAATTCCTTGCTGTCGTGGGCGTTGTTGTCTAGTCGGTCTTTGAATGCGGCTTTCTTGGCAGTCCGGATCAGTTGGTGGTGTATGCGGGTAGCGTTTTTGAAGGCGTCTCTGGTGCTGGTGTTTGGGTCTTTTTTCCAGGCTTTCTCAAGGGAGCGACAGAGTTTCTTGGATTTCTTAAGATCATCGTTGAACCAGGGGGCGTTTTTGCTGCCTAGTTTGATTTGACGTTTTTTCAAAGGTGCTAGGTTGTCGGCGCTGTTGGTTAGCCATTGAGTAAGGTTAATGGCTGCTTGGTTGGGGTTCGAGGAGTGGGCAGGGGGGTTTTGGAGGAGCGATGAGGGCAGCCGAGCTTTGGAATTCCCTCCCAGTTGAACTGCGGCTATTAGACGATCTGTTAGCGTTTCGCAAAGCTTTGAAAACCTTTCTCTTTTAAATGTCCTCCTTGTTTTTATTTGTTGTGTTCTTGGTAGTTGTTGCACATTTCCTGCCATGCGCCAGGACGCCCCTTAGCTGGGGCAGCTGTGCGCAATACAAATGTGTGTAACAGAACATAACATAACATAACATATCTGGTCGATGGTGATTTTGTTCCAGTTTCTTTGCAAAGTAGGTTGGGGATGGTTGTGGGTTGTGGTCTTTTTGTAGATAAAGTGAACGCAGCTGTGGTCCGTCCAATGGAGAACTGTGGTGTGACTGAAGGAGATATGTTTGCTGGAGGTGAAGATAGGGTCAAGTGTGTGACCTGCGTAGTGAGTGGGGGTGTTGACAAGTTGTTTGAGTCCGAGGTTGGCGAGATTGTCCAGAAGGGTGGTGGCGTTGCTGTCTTTGCTCTTTTCCAGGGGAAAATTGTGGTCTCACAAATAGAATGTAGTCCTCGGAGGGGAGGGCGTGTGGGGTGATAAAGTCAGTGATGTCTTCACTAAATTGTGCACGGGGACCTGGAGGCCTGTAGAGGAGGGTACCTCTGAGTGTGGTCTTGGGGTCGGTGTGGATCTGGAAGTGAAGGTGTTCGGCGCTAGCGAGGTTGACGTCTGAGCTGGTTGAGATGCCGATGGAGTTCTTATGGACGATAGCGATGCCTCCTCCTGTTTGCTTGTTGCGGTCTTTTCGGATGATCTTGTAGCCTTCCGGGATGGCAATGGTGATGTCTGGGGCTGAGGAGGCGTTCATCCATGTTTCTGTTAGGAAGGCGACGTCCGGGGAGATGGTGTCTAGTAGATTCCAAAGGTCGATGGCGTGTCTGTGGACTGAGCGGGTGTTGAGCAGGATGCATTTTAGGTGGTTGGTGTCGGATCTCTGTTTGGTGTTAGTGGATGAGGAGTTGGTCTTGGTGCTGTCATACTTGCAGGAGTTGCATGTGAAGGGTCCATGGGTGTGTCCAGGAGCGGCTTGGGCGCAGTTGGGGAGTCGGCCGGGGTTTAGGGCTAAGAGGGCGGAGGCGTCGTATGTAATGCGGGTGGGGTGGGTGGTGCGGGGGCCAGGGGGTCTGGCGCTGGGCGCGGTCTTGGCGCGGACGGACGTAGACGGGCTTACCTTTGGCGCATCTTCGGCGCGGCCGCAGCGCGTGGACGCTGCGCGTTGGGCATCAGTCATAAATGGTTAGTGGAGGGGCGGAGCGTGGGAGGGGCAGCAGGGAGGCGGTAGCAGGGAGGAGGGGCGGGCCAGGGGAAAACCCCAACAACAAAATGGAGGGTCAAAGGGAAAGGGAGACAGGGGCAGCAAATGTCCAATGGCACTGAGTGTGAAACCAAAGTTCAAACATACAAATAAGCCTCAGCAATGTCGCGCTGAGAGCAGGGCAGAGAGTGCGGCACTATGTAGAAAAAAAACGCTCAATGTGAAGAAATGATTATTCCTAAGGTGAAGCTATGGTAACAGGTAAAAAGCGCTAGCAGTTACAGTTAACACAAAAAGCGCTAGCAATTACAGTATCACAAAAAGCGCTAGCAAATACAGTATCACAGAAAGCGCTGGCAGTTACAGTATCACAAAAAGCGCTAGCTATTACATTTATCACAGAAAGCGCTAGCAATTGAAGTTATCACACAAAGCGCTAGCAATTAAAGTTATCCCATAAGACGATACCGGGTCCGTTAAGGAGTGAGTGTCAGCAGAGTGGAATTGCGCGTGGCAGCGCGAAGAGGTTGTAGATTCTGGGAGCGTGGGGGAGTGACCGTTTAGGAGTGGGTCCGGACGGTCACCGGCATAACTCCTGTTGTCCAACACTGAAGCCTTATGGGGAAAAACATTACCATCATGACCGCAACATCAGTAGCATAACTCAGTAGGCCTCACCTGTGAGCATAAGAAATATTAACAGTGGGCATCACCCTGGGGAAAAACTTTAGGCACATTAGTATAGGTGCATCACCATGGGGGTTACACACATAAACGTAGGGCACATTCGCCTGCGACGTAAGCAGTGGGGGCAAACAGCATTAAGGCATATTCATCATGGCCTCGGCCTAATCATCGAGGTCGGGCACAAACAGGTGAACCTAGGGTGTCTTCACAAGACCCATAAGCATGATCAACACTTTAAACCATGACAGGCATGTCCACCAGCATTAGGCCTAGAACCTCCCCCTGGGCTCAACATTACAACTGCCCACTGTCCAGCGGGGCAGTTGTGAACTGCACTGCTCCGTCTTGGTTAGGGTGGAGCCCCTCTTCCAGGACTCTGGAACTAGAAGTAGGCCCAACCACGCAAGTGCCTGCTTACAGACGGGGCACTTGTGAAATCAGCCCAGTCACTGGGGGCGGGCACCGACCATATGCCCCGACGTGCCCCCCAACTGCAAACAGCCAGAGCCCCACTCACCGGCAGTCCTCCGGGACTCGTCCCGATTCCAGGCTCTCCCGTTCTTCTTGCCGGTCTCCTCTGGGCGGCCGGCACGGGGCACGCACTGCTCCAGCTTCTGGGGAGGCTGCAACTGGAATCCCAGGTGGCGGCAGGCGCGGGGCTTCCCTTTACCACACAGGAGCCCCGCCAGCGGCAACACCTTCCTGGCGGTGCCCCTCACTGGCGGCCACTACATGGCTTTTCACCAGGGTCCCGCTCCGTGGACCCGGGCCTTTAACCGGCAGCAGGTACTTCACCACGGAGGGGGCAGGCACCGACAATGCGTCTCGAAGCCCCCCTCCGCACTCACCAGACAGCCGTGGGCACTGCAGGATGCGGGGTAGGCACCCACTTAAGTTTAAAAAAAACGTAGAGGGGCCGCTATTACACCAGGGTGGGCACCCGCTCATTAAATAAGCAGGATGCAGGGTAGGCACCCGCGATTCTCCTAAGGCATGCAAAGCACCGCCACTACGCAGGGTAGGCACCCGCTGCACTTTTAAATGACGCAGTTCTCCAGGGCCACACAGCGCTGTTGGGTCCATGCTTTTTCTGGGACAAAAGTAGTGTAAAGTGCGGCAGGAATCAGCTCCTCACCTCTGGTGCCAGGAATATAGCGCTGCACTCACCAAGCGCTAGTAAGCAGGCAAGCTTGGGACAGAAGGTAGCGCTCTGTTTCACTGGCACTCTGTTTATAGAGCTCCTCACCGCCTTCTGGGCGCAGTCAAAGGTGCTCCTCGGCAGTCAGTTAAAGTGCTCTTCTCTTCTAGGCGCTTGGGAGCAGTCAGGGCCCGGGTGTAGCGCTCGCGAGGCGCTAGGTCCCACCAGCAGCCTCAGGGACCTAAGATGGTGCTCTTTCCTTCTTCAGGGGCCAGGTAGAAGAGCAGCAGGCACTACTGGGCAAGGTCAGCCGTCAGTGGGCACTCAACAGGACAGGGCGGTAGGCTTTAGAAACCATCCACCTCTGAAGTGTGGCACTCCTCCTGTACAGCAGCCTTTACTCCTGCAGTGGGGCTTTCCCTAGCCCTGGGGACAGCAGAGGGGTTTCAGTTGGGTGCAGGGTCCAGTACACAGGCCCAAGTGGTGGTACCCCCTGGCAGCAGGTCCCCTCAAGTTGATGTCCCTGCTCTGTCTGAGCACATGGTGGCACATCCCCCTTATTTATATGCCCCGCACCCCACCTACCAGACAGTGCCAGAAGCTTCTAGAAGCATCTGGGGAGCTGGTTCTAACTGGCTCAGGGGGAGGAGCAGAGCACCCTGGGGGCCAGGCTTTCCCTCCAAACGCTGGGATGGCTGGGAACCGAACATCTAGACTGCTAACCCACTGCAGTTAGGTGGCACCACACACAGCCATGGCATCCACTTTAAACGCAGCATGTTACCAGGGTACAACCTTTTGATGGGGGAATTATAGGTGCGCACACCATTGCATTACATTTAATATGACATCTCACACCACACATGGCCTATACATTTCCCTACCAAGTGGGAGACATCCTAAAATAGGGAAGGTGAAAAGCAAAATATTTTGGGAGAAAGGGCGAAGTCCAACAATGATACACCTCCAGCTGCAGCTATTACACCCTGGAAGCTACTTGACGCAAGGTGGTGCGGTGAACATAGGACAAGCACATGAGTGGGGATGGCATGTGTCCTTAGAGTCTGGCGCTGCAGTAGGGGATCTTATTCAGCTATCAGATCCTAGATCATGTCCGCATTTAAGCTATACTTGTCATAGATCTCTTCCTCTGTCTGGCCCAGCAAAGTAACGCCCACTCTAAATATGTGCTCCTGTTTCCTCCTCTTCTCTATGCTGCTGCTCGTAGCCTCATCCTCCTCACCATGACATAGAGCACTCCTATTGTGAAACATTCTGAGTCCTTCTGAGCCTATTTATATCATTTGCCAATGGTTCACACATGATTTGATTGATTTCACCTGGTTACCACCTGAATGGGTTTGATGCTATTTTTGCATGTGGTAAATTGGGAATCCCTATTTAATCGGAATTTGCAAGTTTTCATGCATATCTTTGCGATTCATCTCCCTACCCATCTGCACCCCCTGTAATGCCCACTGCGCACCCTCCTTGTCTCATTTGCTCATCTAGCTGAGACACCATATCCCTCCCACCAGTACCTAACTAAACACATGAGAGCTACACTTTTTGGAGGCCTCACCATATAACCCTTGCCGAGTATTTTTTCATTTCCACCACTATGCCAAGCTCCCCATCTGCAGCCTATCCTCCCTCCACCCAGCTCCTCTATCTCCTCCTCATCATGTTCCTTCCCCTGCCCCTCACCCCTTACAGGTGCTCCAGGCCCCTGCCAACCACATCCACTGTAATGGGCACCCCTTTCCCCTTTTGTGATTTCCCTACTGTCTCATTCTCCCATTCTTCTGCCAGAAACAACGCTAACAATGCTGCGTGCTTCTCTAGCTGATCTCTACTGTCAATTACATTGCTCGGTGTGGGCAGGTCATAAGCGCCGCCCACGTCCACAGACATCCTTTCTCTACTACCCCATACACCCATATGATGGGCGAATAAGGGCAGTGTCCATATCTTGTGGGGCATATGATTCCAGCTGCACCACGATGGTGCATCTTCCAGCCGCGTAATGTTTCTCCACAGCCCTTGGGCCCACCCCACCCCGACAATGCTATGTCTTTTATGGGCACTGTTGGTTGGCCCACAGATGCGCTGCCGGCCTGAAGACTTTCGGTATTCACAGAAGGCATTTAGGAGTCCTAAAGTTAGGACTCCTAACTAAGCATGGGCGGATTTTGCGGATCCACGATTCGCGGATTTACGGATCGTGGATCCGCAAAATCCGCGGATTTTGCGGATTTGCGGATCCGCGGATTTGGGGCGGGGCTTCCATGCGAGTGCACATGCCTCTTGTGTGTATAAAAGGTCAGAGACCGATCAGAGCAGCAGATGAAGATACAGAAGCTCCTGGCCACAGGAACAGCACGAGGATTGCGCTCGTGAAAGTCAAGGATGCAAAGGCCTCTGTCCAGCATCACAGCTGATTTTCGATGGTATATTTGGGAAGAAGGCACATCTGCCTAGCCTTGACAACGCTCACGATTGTTTTTGGGCTGATGAATGAGTCACTGAATTTAAGCTTCAACTAGGGCACATGCTTAATTGATATCTGTAAGTGCCTCCGGTTGAGGTTTAATTTTTGTGCCAGGACCATCGTGCCAGAATGAACCCTGCCCTTCATATTTATTCAAGAAGACGCCACACCTTCCTGGCCTGTTGTAACTATTTTACGATGGCGCCGGCAAGCTGCCAGCGCCATCCTAAAATAGTTACTAAATTAGCTTCAACAGGAAGCTCTAATAGATAAAATAAAGCAGGTGCTCGAGCACCTGCTTTATTTTATCTATTAGAGCTTCCTGTTGAAGCTAACTTAGTAACTATTTTAGGATGGCGCTGGCAGCTTGCCGGCGCCATCGTAAAATAGTTACAACAGGCCAGCAAGGCTTGAACTTTTGTCCCCGGAATCCGCCACTCGCAGATTTGCGAATTCGAGGTAAATTCGCGGGAGTTCGCGGATCGCGAATTTACCGAAAATCTGCAAAATCCGCGAGCGTAACGGATTTTCCGCCCATGCTTACTCCTAACTTCTGTGAATACTGAAATGAGTAAGTGCCTTCTGTGAATACCAAAATGAGTAAGTGCCTTCTGTGAATACCAAAATGGTAGTAAGTTTAGGATTTTGTCTTAAGTTAGTTCTGTGAATCGGGCCCATGGACCCCCAATTCAGCGCCAGGTAGGGCTGCACTGGTCTCAGCACCCTAAAGCCGTTCCTGAGTAGTACCCTTTGTGACAATATGCCTCCCAAGATAGGTGTCAGATATATATAACTCTTGGAACCTTTACACCTACTGAGCAAGCTATCAGAGACAAACAATTCTAAAGTGTGCAAGAACCCAACCAACTTAAAAGACTGCACTTATTTAATCAAATAAAAAATGCAAAATGTGTGTGACTATACCAGAAAATTAGGGAGAGGCAGTTGCAAATAATGTTCTGCTGGATTTATATAATCTTGCTTGATATCTACATAAGTGAATGGTACTTATTTTATCAGCCTCAGAAAAAAGAAAGCCTGAGTTGCCCCTCCAAATATTCACACATATATATATATATATATATATATATATATATATATATATATATATATATATATATAAAAATAATGTTCCTGTTCCGCCAATGGAGGACGGAATCACACCAGGTGCGGACCTCCAACCAGCCTCGTTACTGCAGCGAATAAATAATCCAATAGAAGATACAAATCTTCAAATAGGTAGCAGAGTAAGTTTATAGTTTTAAATTAAAGGACGAATGTCCATCCGACGACGCGTTTCACTCCTCAAGGGAGCTTGATCACATAACACGCTCAGAAAGCTCAGCCATTTAATAATAAACATAGTAGTGGGACAAATCATTAAAGTGCACGCCCTCACAGTGAAGATGGTGTAAAAACAAATGACAGACCAATGTTTCTAGTTATGCTTGTGATCTACAAACAAAACGCCATTTTAGAAAGGTTAAAGTAGCTAAAAATGTTAATACATTGTATCAACTTAATGCAAAAACTTGTAATTGTTTAGAGATCATATTAAGAGCAACTGCTTTATAGTTGTAGAATTAGAACAGTTAACTGAGTAAATAATTTGTTCAAAACAAATAATAATAACAACCATTAACGGCAAAGCATAGAATAATCATAATTACGACATAGTGTCTTAATGAAATTCGCATTTGCAAATAGATATAAACAATTCATATTGTCTATTTCGCAATATACAGAGCTCCAAAATTACTGTCAAAAATATTTCAAGCCTGCATATAAATAGTTTAGTACTTTCCTATGTTTTAAAGATTATCGGTTGCCAAAAAAAAGAGTGCTCAAAATGTGCATTTCCATAAACAAAACCTGAATCATCAAATTGAAACCCACAAACAAGTATAGTTAAAATATGAGTCGCTCACAGCCGAGTAAGCAGACCCGACTGCTTCACAAGATCCTGTAATATTATATAGAAATTTATGAAAGTCTTGTTCTTAATAGATTCTTACATAAGAAAATTAATTGCATTGGTCATCAGCCGATGACAAATTACTGTAGTTATATCTAAGACAGAGGGGGTTTTATATATTACAGGTGAAAGGCAGCCGCATGCGGTAGATGCATAACCCAGAGGCCTATTTTTCAGAAAAGTAGCATAAGGCGGGCAGGTTACGGCAAAAAATACTGGAATCCACTACGTTAACTTATGATTCAAACATGAACCTCAGGTTATGTACAACTCTCTGCATTAATCAAGGTCAACTTATAACAATTCAAACCTATAACTAATGATTCATACAGACATCTCTGTAGCAAATATGTTAACTACAGAAGCTGCTGTATTATATGGATATAAATACATCTGTGCAACTATAGCTTTAACGCCCTAATCCGTTTTACGAGCAGATAAACATAATCAGCATATATAGCTGCTAAGGTATGTCCATTGAAAATTCTCCTGTTATCATAACATTAAGGCAACCTGAAGGTCACAGGTTTGAAACTTGTTGTGGTAAAGTCATTCTTCAATGTTGAATAGAATGAGCATTATTGGGGTTGGTAATTATAACTCCTGGTAGCATTACCACTCAACTCATAGACTGTTAAATAAAATATAAAACACGCCCATAAAAGATCCTATTCCATTTGTTAATAGGTATTGTAAGGAATTGGAGTATAATTTAAGGGTGGTGAAAACCACCTCAAATAGAAGTCACAGTCCTTGTCAGGGTGAACCACTAAAGTCACTAAATAAATTTGTGTTTAACCCCCTGGTAGCTTGGAACAAGCAGTGAGGCTTAACTTAGAGAAAATGTGTAAAGTATTTATGCAATACTTAAAAAATAATAAAGGGAAAACGCAACACAAGAAAAATCCCAAACCAGTTCACAAACATAGAGGACATTTAAATAAATAAAATGACAGCAAAATGATAAAAATCCAATAAGTAAAATCAGAAATATGCATGTTTAAAATTTGACTTAAAAATAGCCACAGAAAAATCCCAAAGTGCCAGTCTCCATTATCTGGTCATGCTACAGCGGGCCAAAGATAGGATTGACTGCGATGGAGCGCAGGTTGGATACAGGGACCATGTTCATACCTCTGGAAAATTGACCTTCTGACTTAGAAACATATTTGAAGACAAAGTGGTCATCAACGATTTGACAGCGGGGCAAGTTGCAAGCTGGCTCTGGATCAGGACTCGATGATGGTGAGTTGCTGACGAGCGGGGGTCTCAATGTGGTCGTCGATGAAGGTTGGAAAGCTCTGAGTAGGCCAAGCCCAAAGTCTGTACCCAGGAAGACCTTGACATCGATGTGTTGCTACTCAGCGCCAGTGATGATAAAGCTCACTAAGTCAAGACTTACAAACTTCTCTGAAAGTCAGATCTCCTTTAGCAAGACAAACAAACAAGATGAACCCAACAGTCAATGGGTTTTGACATCTTCAACTCGATGGCAGCCAGGGTCCTTGACTTGTTCGCTGGAGGAAACGTTAGTCCTAGGTTTTTCAATTTGGACAGGAGAAGTACTTTCTAACAGCAGTCAAAGGCCCAGTACCCAAGGGGCATCACTTGGAGGTTAGGACTCCCTCTAACAGAGACCAGCATCAGGGTTCAGGGCATGCCAGTTGTAACTGGTCAGCCGGGCAGTTGCAAAGACAGAGACATTTGAAAGCTTGTTGTGTCCCTGTAGCTCAAACAAGGAGGTCAGCCAACTGGCCCTTGCACCCCCTCCTGGGATCCTGGGGTCACAGCATGCAAGTCCAGTCTTCCTTCAAGTTCTACAAAGAGCAGGGCAGGCTTATTGGGATTCTCCTCAGTTCCAGGAGTGTTCTGAAGGGAAATCTATGGGGTCCACTTTTATTCCCTGTGCCCACCTATGGAAGGGGGGCAAGCCTTTGCTGTCCTCTATACCAGTTCCGGTCAGTTTCCCTACTCCCAGTGGGTTTAACGCCAGCCTGACTAGAGAGAGAGAGAGAGAGACATGCCTATGTATGAACTTCATCTGCATGTTTCAAGGTAGGCATCCTTTGAAGCTCAGGAAGGGGCTTGGCCCAGTCCCCAGGCCATTCTGTCAAGGAATGATTGCCCCTTGCCATTCTCAAGGCCCTCTGTCCATTGTTTGGGAGCAATATCCATCACACCAAAGGGGAGGCATCAGGGTAAGTTAACAGCTGGACAGTGGCAGGAAAGCCCTTCAGGTTTAGGCAGGAAAAGGGCACCTTTCTGAAAGTGTATTTCCAAAATTGTAATATATAATCTGACTTTAATATTAAGATGGATTTTAAATTACTATTAAAATGAGTCCTTGAATCATCATTCTACCAGCACTTAAGCTGAAATCAAGCAAGTTGTTATAGTGTAACGCACCGTTTCTCTACGGGGGGCCAGCCTTGATACAGTAAGAAAACGACTGTAAGTTTTTCACCGCCAGGACGTGTAAAAACATTAAATATTCATGTCCTACTTTTTAAATACCCTGCACACTGCCCAATGAGCATTTAGGGCCTACCTAATGGGTGACGTTTAAGTGCTAAAAGGGAATGTTTAGGCTTGGCAGGTTTATTCTGTAAGGTCAAAATTGCAATTTAAAACTGCACACACAGGCTGCAAGTGCAGGCCTGGGGACGTGTTACAATGCTCCTTAAGTGGGTGGCACACTGAATCAGCGGTGGCCAGTACGGATCGGAGGTAGGAGGCGGGGACAGGGCAGGGGGGAGGACGCACGGGAAGCAGGTATTAAAAAATAAAATAAAAACGTACCTTCTTGACGCTTCCTCGCCGCGTCTCTCCTCCATAGTCCTTCCTCGCTGGCCTGAACAGAAAGAACACCCAGGGTCCCAGTCAGCCAATCACAACGGTGCCTTAGCAGCATTGTGATCGGTCTGAGAGCAGTGTTTTGGCGCTCAGAAACTGACTAGGAACCTGCATTACAGCCTGCGTGGAGAACAGGCGAAGTGCACAAGACTGTTTGGCCGGCCCGAGAGAGCCAGGCAAGCAGTCATTGCGCACTTTGGAGAGTGCTACCACTCCTCCAATGCCCCCACCCCCAACGGCTCACGCAAAGCTGCAGAAGTGGGACAAAATATAATGATAACGCGAGCTAGTATCACTTTATTTTCTCTTTATTTTACTGCTAAAAAGCAGTGGAGCAACTCTCCCCCAACTTAGCTGAGGAGCAACTGCTGCACCCACTTGCAGCATTTAAATTACAGGCAGGTTAGCCCAGCACCATGTGACTCTGGGCAATAGCTCGCTTAATCTTCCCAATGGCCCCCAGCACTGGGACACCTCTCCGGAGGTAGCTGTGCGCTTTATAAATGCTGGTATTTCATTTCATTTTCGGTACATGCAGTACCAGGCACTTATAAGTAAATTAAAAGTGCCAATTAGGTATATGCCAATTTTAACATGTTTAAAGGGTGATCGCAAGCACTTTACCACTGGTGAGCAGAAGTAAGGTGTGCAGAGTTCTATGACCAACAAAAACATGTTCATCAAAAGAAGACAAAAATCTGGGATGATTCTCTCTGAAAGGCAAATTTCCAACATTTACATACTTTTGGGATGGCAAAGGTTAGTGAAATAGTAAAGGATATTGTCAAAAAGCCCACCGTGAGGCCACAAGTTCTCTGTTCCCCCAGTGGTGCCCTTCCTTTCTTAGTCTTCATTAGTGTTGGTGGTCGCAGTTGAGTACATTACACATTTTGGGACCACCATCTGTGGAGGAGTCTACGCAAGGCAATACATATACAGAACAGCACCCTAAACCCCAAGCCACTGAAGAAGGGACAGTCAGGGAGAGCTGGGAAGCCAGACATGGTGCAGGCCATGCATACGTAAATACCTAGTGAATATATACCATATACACCAACTGAAACCAATGCACTGTACATCAGACATCAACAACCAGTTCCAGGAAGTATGATAACAGAGCCATTCTTCATAGCTATTTAGAATATGTTAAATCTCCATACGTGCGCAAATGGATGAAGACAAAACCAGCTGCAACAGTTCAACTGAACTTAGTTTAACATAGGGTCCAATTAAAGGGTAACACCTTTGTTTATTTTATACCGAGTGCTTTTGCCCTATGACCTGAAGAAAGATGTTTCGGTGTAGTTGAGGCTTTAAAGCTATTTGAGTGTTTCCTATGGTGCCTGTGTGCCCATCCATGACCTACCTGTGCTGCTGCACGGTCAGCTCCTGAGCTCCGGAAGCTCACTCTGACACAGTGCCTCGAGACAGCTCTATATAGAGGTTCCAGCCAGGGCCGTCACGAGAGGAGGCCCCACGACTCTGCTCTTTCCAGAACCCGCGCTGCCGCTGCTAAGCGTGTTTATATATCACAGGTCCAGTCTCCCTTGATGAAGCGGGTAACACAGAAGGTTAAAGTGTGGGCTATGGGTTAAATGCGCGCATTGGATTGGCTACATCTTTCTACCCTAACTTCAGCCCTTCGTCTTCAGCATCGAACACGCAGTGGTGGAGTTCGGCAGGTGATCTGTGCTAAGATCCCCTTCAAACACTGGTTCACGCGCTCACTCGCTTACGTGCTCTCGCTCATACACGATCTCACCCGGGAACAACAGAATCGGAGGGTCGTTAATCTTACCCAGTTTGCGGATTAAATCTGACATGCAGGTGACATCAACAAAAGGGTTTAAGAAAGCATTACAAACAAGCAATCAGTCAAATAAATAGTTTGCCCTTTTCACTTGTTTGCTGTAAGTGTGGCGGTGCCGCCACCTAGTGGATTGCAGTAGCCAGTACTAGGCATTTTATTTAGAGAGAGCAGCGGAAAAAGACGATTTGCAAAACTAATAGGTCTGGCAGGAATTGACTGACCCTCATTAACCTATTGGCTTTGTCAATATTTGTTTTGTCATGGTTTTGGTACAAACGTTGTTGGTTGTTCAATGACACCGGCCGCTACTTATAATGTCATCACTCAAAATGAAGTAAGCCAACAGCTGAAGTGGGTTGGTGCCCCAAGCTGTTTACTGCAGTGGGCGGAAGGGAAATGTGAAGGACTCAAAAGTGGCGGCTCCTCTGCAATGGCGCAGGAGTGTCACCCCACTGCCTGGCTCAGAGCCAGCAAATGTAAAATAAAAGGATGTTCTTGCATTGTTTTGTTTAGCATTTGCCAGCAGTGTTGGGAGGAAGGCTTAGGCATGGGAGGGGGAGGAGGAGTGCTATGTGCACTCCACTCCCTGAGTGCGGATATGTGTTTTGGCCGGCCTTCTCAGGCCGACCAAAGCATACATGTGCACTTAGGTTTTCCTCAACCCAGATGCATTAAGCAGCCGGGCTGGAGAAACCCCACAGACTACCTGGCCTTAGCAGGGCATCTTTCCTCCTTGCACAGACGAATCCCCACACTGCTCTACAGCATGTTTTTTTTTTTTTAAAGAAATTTGTAAAGCGCACTGACACCATAAGTTTCCTGGCGCTGAAATAAAGAGTGCACAAATTGCCAAGGCGGATTAATCAGTTAAAGTGAAAAGCCGGGTCTTCAAGGATTTCCTGAAATTCATTATGGAGCAGCTTGACTTGACTGACAAGGGAAGAGGGTTCCATAACCTAGGGGCCAAATGAGTGAACCTACGGCCACCAAACTTTTTGAGTTTAACTGCAGGGGCGACCAACAGGTGGAGATGAGCCGAACGAAGATTACGCACCGGATGGTGCGGCGCGTGATCAGTGTTTTAAGGAACTCAGGGCTAGTACAATGGAGAGCCTTAAAGACAAGGCAACCGATCTTAAAAGCCGCCCTTTGCTCCACTGGCAACCAATGAAGTTGACGCAATAGTGGCTTCGCTGATTGCCACTTTGGAATTTTATAGATAAGTCTGGCTGCCTGGTTTTGTATAATTTGGAGCCGGCGAAGCAGTGATTGTGAGAGTCCATGGTATAAGGCGTTCGAAAAATCCAGGCGGGATAGTACCAGAGAAATCACAACCTGGACCAATGCCGCATGCGGTAGTAAGTGGGCTGTTTTACGGATTTTACGTAGTTGAAACATGCTGGAAGAAATCACAGCACTTACCTGGGCCTTGAGAGAAAGCTCCGCATCGATAACCACCCCGAGGCTCTTTACTGAGTGCAGGGGGGGAACCCAGTTCCTTGGGCCAGAACTGGGGACCCCAGTGTGCTGGGCTATTACCAGGGAGGATAAGCTCCGTTTTCCCCGGGTTTAATTTTAATTGTTTATGGTTCATCCATACCTGTATATGGGTCATCACTGCTTGAAAACTTTTGGCAGCATCAGGGGAATCAAGAGGAAAGATGATCTGTAAATCATCAGCGTAGTTGAACACTGTGATGTCCCACCTCTTGAGTGAATGAATCAGTGGCCGGAGGAATAAATTAAACAAAAGGGGGGAAAGAGAGGAGTCCTGGGGGACTCCACAGGTCGTGGGTACCCTGGCGGCTGTAAAGGGGCCCAGGCGAACAGCTTGAGCTATGCCCGTGAGAAAAGACTCGATCCTGAGGGCCCTGAATGCCAGCCTGTCCGACACGGTGGAAAAGAATGTTATGGTCCACCGTGTCGAAGGCAGCCGACAGATCTAATAACACCAGGGCCTGAGGTGACCCTTTGTCGGCATTCCCCCTTAAGGCATCCAAGACTGCCAAGATAACGGCCTCGGTGGAATAGGCCGGCCTAAAGCCGGCTTGATTAGGCTCAAGATAGCTGGAATTCTCACTGAAATTAGAGCGGCATCGGGTGACATACGCCTCAAGGAGTTTGGATAAATAGGGCAAGAAGGAAATGGGACGATAATTGGAGAGATCAGCAGGATCCACACCTGGTTTCTTCAGCAATGGCACCAGGATGGCCTCCTTAAAGCAGCTGGGGACTATGCCGGTGGTGAGGGAAGCATTTAACAAGGGAAGTATGCAATCCGGTAAAGTAAGACAAATGTCCCGAAGGACAGAAGGGGGGCAGCAATCATTAGGAGGCCCAGATTTAACACGGGTCGCGAGCTCTGCCAGGGAATTAGGGTTGAGGATAGGGAACTGAGTGAGGGACGAGTGATTAATAGGGGAAATATCTGGTGAACCCAGGGGGGTCGGGAAAGGAATAGATTGCTTAATCGTAACAATTTTTTCAATAAAAAAGGAGTTCAAAGCATCACAGGTCTCTTGAGTTGGGACCTGAGTGGGGAGGGTTCTGTCATTCGTGGTGAGCTCATTCATAATTTAAAAAAATTCTTTAGGCTTATTGTGGGCAGAGAGGATTCTGTCAGAAATATGTGTGGATTTGGCCAGGAGAATTGCACCTTTGTAGTCTTTGCGAGCTGCCACAAAGAGCAGTCTGTCGGGGTTGGAGTAATTGCGTCTCCAGGTCCTCTCTTCAATTTTTGTTCCTTAAGGGCACTAGAGAACCATCTGTGTGAGTTGCTAAGTCTAGGGCGCGGGAATTTGGTGACGGGAGCAAACTGGTCACTGGCCGATTTAAGCCAGGTACAGATGTCACCTTCCATTACCTCGACACTGGTATCAATGTCAGAGGTAGGTCGAGTCTTGGCCAGGGTAGCAAGAAAGCCGTGGGAGTCATAGGAACTCCATTTATGTGATGACCCGCCTGCCAAGATAGGAACCCTGACCCTACCAATGACAGTGATAGTGGTGTCGATTAGGTGGTGGTCCGACCAGATACAGGGAGAGATAGCCGGGCAAGATATAACTAACTCATGGGTCCAAATATGGTCAAGAATGTGACCCTTAATATGAGTAGGCACGGAAATGTGTTGGACAAGATTGAGGCTGGTTAGAGCTTCAAACAGTTCCGTGGCATGGGGGTCGGCTTTCTCATCATTAAACCAATAGTTGAAATCACCAAAGAGGGCAATTCTGGCATGATCTATCATTAAGTTTGCCAACTGTTCACTCAAGGAAATAGGGAACAGAGGCATAGGATGGGGGGGGCAGTATAGAAGTACGATTGTGAGGGCACCAGCCACTGTTTCTAAACTAATGACCAGATTGTCCACCTCTGAAATGACAAGAGACGCCGAAGAGATAAATGTGAATTGTTTTTGTATAATGGCTGCCACCCCACCCCCAGTGCGACCAGAGGGACGGTCAGCATGCAAGATGTAATAATCAGGGGGGAGGGCCGACAAAAATATCAGGGAGAGAATCGGTGGTGAGCCATGTCTCTGTGATTAATAATATATCCGGTTTTTCAGTGGTGAGGAGGATGAAGATATCAAGATGATGCTTTACCAGTGATCGTGTGTTCAAGTACATTACACGAACAGGTGTCTCATTCCTTGCAGGCCTCACATTGCACTTACGGCTCTCAAAAATACTGGAAGCCGTCCGAGCAATGCCAGCGATGTTAATACGCCTCACTACACCAGGGGAAAGCGGCAGATGCAGAGTTTGTAGCTGTTTGAGGGAATCTGCTGAGTATGAGAGAGGTTGGCCAGCATCCCTGGCCCCTAGACCCGGCCAGGCGCAGACGGGCTTTCCTTTGGCGCGCCCGCTGCGCTCCCTATAGGGGGGGGGCATTTTGTAGTTGTTGGGGCGGGAGGGTCCGAGCACTAGACCGCTCGCCTGCTCCACCTCCAAGATGGCGGTCACTGAAAGATCGAGCCCCAGGCAGCGCCTAATCGGCTGCAGTGAGGGAACAGAGACCGGTTATGTGGTCGACTGAAGGCAGGTCAAAGCAGTGCAGGAGTAGCTGACTATTTGTCCAATGCCAGAAGTTTAAAACACGAAGATATGTGCAAAACGAAATTAAAAGTGCAGTCTTAAAATACACAAGCATACAATTCAAAACGAGCACACGAGTCCCGGCTTCCGCCTCAGGACAATTGCTAACACACTGTCAATCGGAGCTAGCATGGTGCAGGTTCTTTTGTAGTTGTTGGGGCGGGAGGGGCCGAGCACTAGACCGCTCGCCTGCTCCACCTCCAAGATGGCGGTCACTGAAAGATCGAGCCCCAGGCAGCGCCTAATCGGCTGCAGTGAGGGAACAGAGACCGGGTAAGTGGTCGACTGAAGGCAGGTCAAAGCATCGCAGGAGTAGCTGACTATTTGTCCAATGCCAGAAGTTTAAAACACGAAGATATGTGCAAAACGAAATTAAAAGTGCAGTCTTAAAATACACAAACACAACAATGATGGATAGAATGTGGATCAATGTCACACATTCACCCCAGTCCAAAGATCTGGGCCCAAATCCATTGTTTTTCCACTCCACACCACCCTGGGTTAGACAATGGCGATATGCAAATCAGCGCTGACCCTGTGCCCCATGGGAACAGTCCAGTCCGAACTACAAAAGCCATGTCCTTCCCAGAACGGAAACAAGCATCCGAGGACCGGCCCGGTTTCGAGGTAACACCTCTCATCAGCCCGGCTAGCTTGATTCCAGTGGTGTGGAGTAACGGGGACTCACGTCTGAGCATCCCCAGTACACTTAGAGCGGTAACTGCAAACACAACAATGATGGACAGAATGTGGATCAATGTCACACATTCATCCCAGTCCAAAGATCTGGGCCCAAATCCATCATTTTTCCACTCCACACCACCCTGGGTTAGACAATGGCGATATGCAAATCAGCGCTGACCCTGTGCCCCATGGGAACAGTCCAGTCCGAACTACAAAAGCCATGTCCTTCCCAGAACGGAAACAAGCATCCGAGGACCGTCCCGGTTTCGAGGTAACACCTCTCATCAGCCCGGCTAGCTTGATTCCAGTGGTGTGGAGTAACTGGGACTTACGTCTGAGCATCCCCAGTACACTTAGAGCGGTAACTGCAAACACAACAATGATGGACAGAATGTGGATCAATGTCACACATTCACCCCAGTCCAAAGATCTGGGCCCAAATCCATCGTTTTTCCACTCCACACCACCCTGGGTTAGACAATGGCGATATGCAAATCAGCGCTGACCCTGTGCCCCATGGGAACAGTCCAGTCCGAACTACAAAAGCCATGTCCTTCCCAGAACGGAAACAAGCATCCGAGGACCGGCCCGGTTTCGAGGTAACACCTCTCATCAGCCCGGCTAGCTTGATTCCAGTGGTGTGGAGTAACTGGGACTCACGTCTGAGCATCCCCAGTACACTCAGGGCCAGATGTAGGTAATTTTTATTTACCGACCTCTTAAATACCGAGTCACACCGACTCGGTATTTAAGAGGTCGGAAAATAAAAATACCGAGATGTAGGTAATTGCAGATGTGCAATTACCGAATCGGAAACAGTCGGTAATTTCCGATGTGGTAAATACCGACCAGTTAATGCCCATGCATTCCTATGGGCTTTGAAGCCCATAGGATTGATTGGGCATATACCGGTCGGTATTTACCACATCGGAAAATACCGACTGTCACAAGGGTGCAGGGGGTGTCACTTTGACACCCTCTGGCACCCCCAAAAGAGGCTCGGGTGCCATGTGGCAGGCATACCTGCCCTAAGGGCAGGTCTGCCTGTCATATGGCATAGGTGTGCATGCACACATGTGCATGCACACCAGAAACGGTATTTTACCATCAAGTAGTATTTGATGGTAAAATACCGATGTGGTACTGCTTGTGGGACTCAGAAGAGTCCCACCTACATACCAATTGTCCGGAATCAGTAATGATACCGACTCGGTATTTTACATACTCGGTAAATTTACCTACCGGTAAATTTACCGAGTCTGTAAATTACAGGGACCTACATGTCAAATTGCTTTTACCGGGTGGTAACGGCCGAATTCGGCCGTTACCACCCGGTAAAAGCCTACCTACATCTGGCCCTCAGAGCGGTAACTGCAAACACAACAATGATGGACAGAATGTGGATCAATGTCACACATTCACCCCAGTCCAAAGATCTGGGCCCAAATCCATCGTTTTTCCACTCCACACCACCCTGGGTTAGACAATGGCGATATGCAAATCAGCGCTCACCCTGTGCCCCATGGGAACAGTCCAGTCCGAACTACAAAAGCCATGTCCTTCCCAGAACGGAAACAAGCATCCGAGGACCGGCCCGGTTTCGAGGTAACACCTCTCATCAGCCCGGCTAGCTTGATTCCAGTGGTGTGGAGTAACTGGGACTCACGTCTGAGCATCCCCAGTACACTTAGAGCGGTAACTGCAAACAAAACAATGATGGACAGAATGTGGATCAATGTCACACATTCACCCCAGTCCAAAGATCTGGGCCCAAATCCATCGTTTTTCCACTCCACACCACCCTGGGTTAGACAATGGCGATATGCAAATCAGAGCTGACCCTGTGCCCCATGGGAACAGTCCAGTCCGAACTACAAAAGCCATGTCCTTCCCAGAACGGAAACAAGCATCCGAGGACCGGCCCGGTTTCGAGGTAACACCTCTCATCAGCCCGGCTAGCTTGATTCCAGTGGTGTGGAGTAACTGGGACTCACGTCTGAGCATCCCCAGTACACTTAGAGCGGTAACTGCAAACACAACAATGATGGACAGAATGTGGATCAATGTCACACATTCACCCCAGTCCAAAGATCTGGGCCCAAATCCATCGTTTTTCCACTCCACACCACCCTCGGTTAGACAATGGCGATATGCAAATCAGCGCTGACCCTGTGCCCCATGTGTGACATTGATCCACATTCTGTCCATCATTGTTGTGTTTGCAATTACCGCTCTAAGTGTACTGGGGATGCTCAGACGTGAGTCCCAGGCACTCCACACCACTGGAATCAAGCTAGCCGGGCTGATGAGAGGTGTTACCTTGAAACCGGGCCGGTCCTCGGATGCTTGTTTCCGTTCTGGGAAGGACATGGCTTTTGTAGTTCGGACTGGACTGTTCCCATGGGGCACAGGGTCAGCACTGATTTGCATATCGCCATTGTTTAACCCAGGGTGGTGTGGAGTGGAAAAACGATGGATTTGGGCCCAGATCTTTGGACTGGGGTGAATGTGTGACATTGATCCACATTCTGTCCATCATTGTTGTGTTTGCAATTACCGCTCTAAGTGTACTGGGGATGCTCAGACGTGAGTCCCAGGCACTCCACACCACTGGAATCAAGCTAGCCGGGCTGATGAGAGGTGTTACCTCGAAAACGGGCCGGTCCTCGGATGCTTGTTTCCGTTCTGGGAAGGACATGGCTTTTGTAGTTCGGACTGGACTGTTCCCATGGGGCACAGGGTCAGCGCTGATTTGCATATCGCCATTGTCTAACCCAGGGTGGTGTGGAGTGGAAAAACGATGGATTTGGGCCCAGATCTTTGGACTGGGGTGAATGTGTGACATTGATCCACATTTTGTCCATCATTGTTGTGTTTGCAATTACCGCTCTAAGTGTACTGGGGATGCTCAGACGTGAGTCCCAGGCACTCCACACCACTGGAATCAAGCTAGCCGGGCTGATGAGAGGTGTTACCTCGAAACCGGGCCGGTCCTTGGATGCTTGTTTCCGTTCTGGGAAGGACATGGCTTTTGTAGTTCGGACTGGACTGTTCCCATGGGGCACAGGGTCAGCGCTGATTTGCATATCGCCATTGTCTAACCCAGGGTGGTGTGGAGTGGAAAAACGATGGATTTGGGCCCAGATCTTTGGACTGGGGTGAATGTGTGACATTGATCCACATTCTGTCCATCATTGTTGTGTTTGCAATTACCGCTCCAAGTGTACTGGGGATGCTCAGACGTGAGTCCCAGGCACTCCACACCACTGGAATCAAGCTAGCCGGGCTGATGAGAGGTGTTACCTCGAAACCGGGCAGGTCCTCGGATGCTTGTTTCCGTTCTGGGAAGGACATGGCTTTTGTAGTTCGGACTGGACTGTTCCCATGGGGCACAGGGTCAGCGCTGATTTGCATATCGCCATTGTCTAACCCAGGGTGGTGTGGAGTGGAAAAACGATGGATTTGGGCCCAGATCTTTGGACTGGGGTGAATGTGTGACATTGATCCACATTCTGTCCATCATTGTTGTGTTTGCAATTACCGCTCTAAGTGTACTGGGGATGCTCAGACGTGAGTCCCAGGCACTCCACACCACTGGAATCAAGCTAGCCGGGCTGATGAGAGGTGTTACCTCGAAACCGGGCAGGTCCTCGGATGCTTGTTTCCGTTCTGGGAAGGACATGGCTTTTGTAGTTCGGACTGGACTGTTCCCATGGGGCACAGGGTCAGCGCTGATTTGCATATCGCCATTGTCTAACCCAGGGTGGTGTGGAGTGGAAAAACGATGGATTTGGGCCCAGATCTTTGGACTGGGGTGAATGTGTGACATTGATCCACATTCTGTCCATCATTGTTGTGTTTGCAATTACCGCTCTAAGTGTACTGGGGATGCTCAGACGTGAGTCCCAGGCACTCCACACCACTGGAATCAAGCTAGCCTGGCTGATGAGAGGTGTTACCTCGAAACCGGGCCGGTCCTCGGATGCTTGTTTCCGTTCTGGGAAGGACATGGCTTTTGTAGTTCGGACTGGACTGTTCCCATGGGGCACAGGGTCAGCGCTGATTTGCATATCGCCATTGTCTAACCCAGGGTGGTGTGGAGTGGAAAAACGATGGATTTGGGCCCAGATCTTTGGACTGGGGTGAATGTGTGACATTGATCCACATTCTGTCCATCATTGTTGTGTTTGCAATTACCGCTCTAAGTGTACTGGGGATGCTCAGACGTGAGTCCCAGGCACTCCACACCACTGGAATCAAGCTAGCCGGGCTGATGAGAGGTGTTACCTCGAAACCGGGCCGGTCCTCGGATGCTTGTTTCCGTTCTGGGAAGGACATGGCTTTTGTAGTTCGGACTGGACTGTTCCATTGGGGCACAGGGTCAGCGCTGATTTGCATATCGCCATTGTCTAACCCAGGGTGGTGTGGAGTGGAAAAAAGATGGATTTGGGCCCAGATCTTTGGACTGGGGTGAATGTGTGACATTGATCCACATTCTGTCCATCATTGTTGTGTTTGCAATTACCGCTCTAAGTGTACTGGGGATGCTCAGACGTGAGTCCCAGGCACTCCACACCACTGGAATCAAGCTAGCCGGGCTGATGAGAGGTGTTACCTCGAAACCAGGCCGGTCCTCGGATGCTTGTTTCCGTTCTGGGAAGGACATGGCTTTTGTAGTTCGGACTGGACCCATGGGGCACAGGGTCAGCGCTGATTTGCATATCGCCATTGTCTAACCCAGGGTGGTGTGGAGTGGAAAAACGATGGATTTGGGCCCAGATCTTTGGACTGGGGTGAATGTGTGACATTGATCCACATTCTGTCCATCATTGTTGTGTTTGCAATTACCGCTCTAAGTGTACTGGGGATGCTCAGACGTGAGTCCCAGGCACTCCACACCACTGGAATCAAGCTAGCCAGGCTGATGAGAGGTGTTACCTCGAAACCGGGCCGGTCCTCGGATGCTTGTTTCCGTTCTGGGAAGGACATGGCTTTTGTAGTTCGGACTGGACTGTTCCCATGGGGCACAGGGTCAGCGCTGATTTGCATATCGCCATTGTCTAACCCAGGGTGGTGTGGAGTGGAAAAACGATGGATTTGGGCCCAGATCTTTGGACTGGGGTGAATGTGTGACATTGATCCACATTCTGTCCATCATTGTTGTGTTTGCAATTACCGCTCTAAGTGTACTGGGGATGCTCAGACGTGAGTCCCAGGCACTCCACACCACTGGAATCAAGCTAGCCGGGCTGATGAGAGGTGTTACCTCGAAACCGGGCCGGTCCTAGGATGCTTGTTTCCGTTCTGGGAAGGACATGGCTTTTGTAGTTCGGACTGGACTGTTCCCATGGGGCACAGGGTCAGCGCTGATTTGCATATCGCCATTGTCTAACCCAGGGTGGTGTGGAGTGGAAAAACGATGGATTTGGGCCCAGATCTTTGGACTGGGGTGAATGTGTGACATTGATCCACATTCTGTCCATCATTGTTGTGTTTGCAATTACCGCTCTGAGTGTACTGGGGATGCTCAGACGTGAGTCCCAGGCACTCCACACCACTGGAATCAAGCTAGCCGGGCTGATGAGAGGTGTTACCTCGAAACCGGGCCGGTCCTCGGATGCTTGTTTCCGTTCTGGGAAGGACATGGCTTTTGTAGTTCGGACTGGACTGTTCCCATGGGGCACAGGGTCAGCGCTGATTTGCATATCGCCATTGTCTAACCCAGGGAGGTGTGGAGTGGAAAAACGATGGATTTGGGCCCAGATCTTTGGACTGGGGTGAATGTGTGACATTGATCCACATTCTGTCCATCATTGTTGTGTTTGCAATTACCGCTCTAAGTGTACTGGGGATGCTCAGATGTGAGTCCCAGGCACTCCACACCACTGGAATCAAGCTAGCCGGGCTGATGAGAGGTGTTACCTCGAAACCGGGCCGGTCCTCGGATGCTTGTTTCCGTTCTGGGAAGGACATGGCTTTTGTAGTTCGGACTGGACTGTTCCCATGGGGCACAGGGTCAGCGCTGATTTGCATATCGCCATTGTCTAACCCAGGGTGGTGTGGAGTGGAAAAACGATGGATTTGGGCCCAGATCTTTGGACTGGGGTGAATGTGTGACATTGATCCACATTCTGTCCATCATTGTTGTGTTTGCAATTACCGCTCTAAGTGTACTGGGGATGCTCAGACGTGAGTCCCAGGCACTCCACACCACTGGAATCAAGCTAGCCGGGCTGATGAGAGGTGTTACCTCGAAACCGGGCCGGTCCTCGGATGCTTGTTTCCGTTCTGGGAAGGACATGGCTTTTGTAGTTCGGACTGGACTGTTCCCATGGGGCACAGGGTCAGCGCTGATTTGCATATCGCCATTGTCTAACCCAGGGTGGTGTGGAGTGGAAAAACGATGGATTTGGGCCCAGATCTTTGGACTGGGGTGAATGTGTGACATTGATCCACATTCTGTCCATCATTGTTGTGTTTGCAATTACCGCTCTAAGTGTACTGGGGATGCTCAGACGTGAGTCCCAGGCACTCCACACCACTGGAATCAAGCTAGCCGGGCTGATGAGAGGTGTTACCTCGAAACCGGGCCGGTCCTCGGATGCTTGTTTCCGTTCTGGGAAGGACATGGCTTTTGTAGTTCGGACTGGACTGTTCCCATGGGGCACAGGGTCAGCGCTGATTTGCATATCGCCATTGTCTAACCCAGGGTGGTGTGGAGTGGAAAAACGATGGATTTGGGCCCAGATCTTTGGACTGGGGTGAATGTGTGACATTGATCCACATTCTGTCCATCATTGTTGTGTTTGCAATTACCGCTCTAAGTGTACTGGGGATGCTCAGACGTGAGTCCCAGGCACTCCACACCACTGGAATCAAGCTAGCCGGGCTGATGAGAGGTGTTACCTCGAAACCGGGCCGGTCCTCGGATGCTTGTTTCCGTTCTGGGAAGGACATGGCTTTTGTAGTTCGGACTGGACTGTTCCATTGGGGCACAGGGTCAGCGCTGATTTGCATATCGCCATTGTCTAACCCAGGGTGGTGTGGAGTGGAAAAAAGATGGATTTGGGCCCAGATCTTTGGACTGGGGTGAATGTGTGACATTGATCCACATTCTGTCCATCATTGTTGTGTTTGCAATTACCGCTCTAAGTGTACTGGGGATGCTCAGACGTGAGTCCCAGGCACTCCACACCACTGGAATCAAGCTAGCCGGGCTGATGAGAGGTGTTACCTCGAAACCAGGCCGGTCCTCGGATGCTTGTTTCCGTTCTGGGAAGGACATGGCTTTTGTAGTTCGGACTGGACCCATGGGGCACAGGGTCAGCGCTGATTTGCATATCGCCATTGTCTAACCCAGGGTGGTGTGGAGTGGAAAAACGATGGATTTGGGCCCAGATCTTTGGACTGGGGTGAATGTGTGACATTGATCCACATTCTGTCCATCATTGTTGTGTTTGCAATTACCGCTCTAAGTGTACTGGGGATGCTCAGACGTGAGTCCCAGGCACTCCACACCACTGGAATCAAGCTAGCCAGGCTGATGAGAGGTGTTACCTCGAAACCGGGCCGGTCCTCGGATGCTTGTTTCCGTTCTGGGAAGGACATGGCTTTTGTAGTTCGGACTGGACTGTTCCCATGGGGCACAGGGTCAGCGCTGATTTGCATATCGCCATTGTCTAACCCAGGGTGGTGTGGAGTGGAAAAACGATGGATTTGGGCCCAGATCTTTGGACTGGGGTGAATGTGTGACATTGATCCACATTCTGTCCATCATTGTTGTGTTTGCAATTACCGCTCTAAGTGTACTGGGGATGCTCAGACGTGAGTCCCAGGCACTCCACACCACTGGAATCAAGCTAGCCGGGCTGATGAGAGGTGTTACCTCGAAACCGGGCCGGTCCTAGGATGCTTGTTTCCGTTCTGGGAAGGACATGGCTTTTGTAGTTCGGACTGGACTGTTCCCATGGGGCACAGGGTCAGCGCTGATTTGCATATCGCCATTGTCTAACCCAGGGTGGTGTGGAGTGGAAAAACGATGGATTTGGGCCCAGATCTTTGGACTGGGGTGAATGTGTGACATTGATCCACATTCTGTCCATCATTGTTGTGTTTGCAATTACCGCTCTGAGTGTACTGGGGATGCTCAGACGTGAGTCCCAGGCACTCCACACCACTGGAATCAAGCTAGCCGGGCTGATGAGAGGTGTTACCTCGAAACCGGGCCGGTCCTCGGATGCTTGTTTCCGTTCTGGGAAGGACATGGCTTTTGTAGTTCGGACTGGACTGTTCCCATGGGGCACAGGGTCAGCGCTGATTTGCATATCGCCATTGTCTAACCCAGGGAGGTGTGGAGTGGAAAAACGATGGATTTGGGCCCAGATCTTTGGACTGGGGTGAATGTGTGACATTGATCCACATTCTGTCCATCATTGTTGTGTTTGCAATTACCGCTCTAAGTGTACTGGGGATGCTCAGATGTGAGTCCCAGGCACTCCACACCACTGGAATCAAGCTAGCCGGGCTGATGAGAGGTGTTACCTCGAAACCGGGCCGGTCCTCGGATGCTTGTTTCCGTTCTGGGAAGGACATGGCTTTTGTAGTTCGGACTGGACTGTTCCCATGGGGCACAGGGTCAGCGCTGATTTGCATATCGCCATTGTCTAACCCAGGGTGGTGTGGAGTGGAAAAACGATGGATTTGGGCCCAGATCTTTGGACTGGGGTGAATGTGTGACATTGATCCACATTCTGTCCATCATTGTTGTGTTTGCAATTACCGCTCTAAGTGTACTGGGGATGCTCAGACGTGAGTCCCAGGCACTCCACACCACTGGAATCAAGCTAGCCGGGCTGATGAGAGGTGTTACCTCGAAACCGGGCCGGTCCTCGGATGCTTGTTTCCGTTCTGGGAAGGACATGGCTTTTGTAGTTCGGACTGGACTGTTCCCATGGGGCACAGGGTCAGCGCTGATTTGCATATCGCCATTGTCTAACCCAGGGTGGTGTGGAGTGGAAAAACGATGGATTTGGGCCCAGATCTTTGGACTGGGGTGAATGTGTGACATTGATCCACATTCTGTCCATCATTGTTGTGTTTGCAATTACCGCTCTAAGTGTACTGGGGATGCTCAGACGTGAGTCCCAGGCACTCCACACCACTGGAATCAAGCTAGCCGGGCTGATGAGAGGTGTTACCTCGAAACCGGGCCGGTCCTCGGATGCTTGTTTCCGTTCTGGGAAGGACATGGCTTTTGTAGTTCGGACTGGACTGTTCCCATGGGGCACAGGGTCAGCGCTGATTTGCATATCGCCATTGTCTAACCCAGGGTGGTGTGGAGTGGAAAAACGATGGATTTGGGCCCAGATCTTTGGACTGGGGTGAATGTGTGACATTGATCCACATTCTGTCCATCATTGTTGTGTTTGCAATTACCGCTCTAAGTGTACTGGAGATGCTCAGACGTGAGTCCCAGGCACTCCACACCACTGGAATCAAGCTAGCCGGGCTGATGAGAGGTGTTACCTCGAAACCGGGCCGGTCCTCGGATGCTTGTTTCCGTTCTGGGAAGGACACAGCTTTTGTAGTTCGGACTGGACTGTTCCCATGGGGCACAGGGTCAGCGCTGATTTGCATATCGCCATTGTCTAACCCAGGGTGGTGTGGAGTGGAAAAACGATGGATTTGGGCCCAGATCTTTGGACTGGGGTGAATGTGTGACATTGATCCACATTCTGTCCATCATTGTTGTGTTTGCAATTACCGCTCTAAGTGTACTGGGGATGCTCAGACGTGAGTCCCAGGCACTCCACACCACTGGAATCAAGCTAGCCGGGCTGATGAGAGGTGTTACCTCGAAACCGGGCCGGTCCTCGGATGCTTGTTTCCGTTCTGGGAAGGACATGGCTTTTGTAGTTCGGACTGGACTGTTCCCATGGGGCACAGGGTCAGCGCTGATTTGCATATCGCTATTGTCTAACCCAGGGTGGTGTGGAGTGGAAAAACGATGGATTTGGGCCCAGATCTTTGGACTGGGGTGAATGTGTGACATTGATCCACATTCTGTCCATCATTGTTGTGTTTGCAATTACCGCTCTAAGTGTACTGGGGATGCTCAGACGTGAGTCCCAGGCACTCCACACCACTGGAATCAAGCTAGCCGGGCTGATGAGAGGTGTTACCTCGAAACCGGGCCGGTCCTCGGATGCTTGTTTCCGTTCTGGGAAGGACATGGCTTTTGTAGTTCGGACTGGACTGTTCCCATGGGGCACAGGGTCAGCGCTGATTTGCATATCGCCATTGTCTAACCCAGGGTGGTGTGGAGTGGAAAAACGATGGATTTGGGCCCAGATCTTTGGACTGGGGTGAATGTGTGACATTGATCCACATTCTGTCCATCATTGTTGTGTTTGCAATTACCGCTCTAAGTGTACTGGGGATGCTCAGACGTGAGTCCCAGGCACTCCACACCACTGGAATCAAGCTAGCCGGGCTGATGAGAGGTGTTACCTCGAAACCGGGCCGGTCCTCGGATGCTTGTTTCCGTTCTGGGAAGGACATGGCTTTTGTAGTTCGGACTGGACTGTTCCCATGGGGCACAGGGTCAGCACTGATTTGCATATCGCCATTGTCTAACCCAGGGTGGTGTGGAGTGGAAAAACGATGGATTTGGGCCCAGATCTTTGGACTGGGGTGAATGTGTGACATTGATCCACATTCTGTCCATCATTGTTGTGTTTGCAATTACCGCTCTAAGTGTACTGGGGATGCTCAGACGTGAGTCCCAGGCACTCCACACCACTGGAATCAAGCTAGCCGGGCTGATGAGAGGTGTTACCTCGAAACCGGGCCGGTCCTCGGATGCTTGTTTCCGTTCTGGGAAGGACATGGCTTTTGTAGTTTGGACTGGACTGTTCCCATGGGGCACAGGGTCAGCGCTGATTTGCATATCGCCATTGTCTAACCCAGGGTGGTGTGGAGTGGAAAAACGATGGATTTGGGCCCAGATCTTTGGACTGGGGTGAATGTGTGACATTGATCCACATTCTGTCCATCATTGTTGTGTTTGCAATTACCGTCTTAAAATACACAAGCATACAATTCAAAACGAGCACACGAGTCCCGGCTTCCGCCTCAGGACAATTGCTAACACACTGTCAATCGGAGCTAGCGTGATGCAGGTTCTTTTGTAGTTGTTGGGGCGGGAGGGGCCGAGCACTAGACCGCTCGCCTGCTCCACCTCCAAGATGGCAGTCACTGAAAGATCGAGCCCCAGGCAGCGCCTAATCGGCTGCAGTAAGGGAACAGAGACCGGGTAAGTGGTTGACTGAAGGCAGGTCAAAGCAGTGCAGGAGTAGCTGACTATTTGTCCAAAGCAAGAAGTTTAAAACACAAAGATATGTGCAAAACGAAATTAAAAGTGCATTCTTAAAATACACAAGCATACAATTCAAAACGAGCACACGAGTCTCGGCTTCTGCCTCAGGACAATTGCTAACACACTGTCACAATGGCAGTCTGGGTTCCAGGGGCTGCTGGAACCCAGGACGAGGAGAGGCGGCAAATGCGACGTGATGCTGAAGGCGGCCAGCGGCAAAAGTTTTTTTTTTTAAATAGTGTATTTCTAACATCCCCGCGCTGCCCCTCCTGTGCAATCCCACCACCCTTTGTTTAAGGCGGCCGCCGCTGCACAACTACGGTCCAATGGATGAAGAGAGTTGGAAGCAAGCTCCTAAAAGTAAGTATATATCATTTTTGCAAAATGTCAAGAATAACACCATATTTAAAAGCATCAACATATCTGAACAGAAACATATTAAATTGTTGAAACCGTAAACAAAAATGCAAGATCTGTCATTGTTAATGCATTGTTAAACACACTTGTCATTGTAATTGTATTCATGTAGCGCTTAATATCCATGATGAGGCATTAAAGCACTTTATGGCCACAGTGCTCCAGAACCCAACATGAATTATTGGTGGATCAATATATGAAAATATAATTGGTTAATTTGAGCTATGGACATGTGATTCTGTTAGAATGTGTTATTTAGAAGATCATAGTAGTAAAATGAGGTTTGGGATTAGTCAAAAAAGGGGTAGAGGAGGGAATAGTCCACAAAGGGTTGTTTGGGAGATCACAGTAGTATATTGAGGTTTGAAATGAGTCAAAGAAGGGATAGAGAGGGAAGAGTCTACAAAGGGTTGTTTGGGAGATCACAGTAGTATAATGAGGTTTGGAATGAGTCAAAAGAGGGATAGAGGAGGGAAGAGTCTACAAAGGGTTGTTTGGGAGATCACAGTAGTATAATGAGGCTTGGAATGAGTCAAAGGAGGGATAGAGGAGGGAAGAGTCTACAAAGGGCTGTTTGGGAGATCACAGTAGTATAATGAGGTTTGGAATGAGTCAAAGAAGGGTTAGAGGAGGAAAGAGTCTAACACGTGTTATTAGGGAGATCATAGTAGTACAATGAGATTTGGAATGAGACAGAGAGTGGAGGTAGGGGATATAGTGAGATAGGTATAGGATGAGACATAGAGTAGTGCACTAGAGAGGGTTGAAGGCTTTTTTTTTTTACAGTAGGAGTAAATTAGTAAATATAGAGATACAAACGTACACAGAAAGGTATATATTTCCCCCAATATTTCAATAGTGAAGCATTTGTGGATACAATGATGTCATATATATATATATATATATATTCACTAAAAAAACCATAGGTTATAGACCATATATAGTTAGGAATTAGCATTTACAAAACCTTGAAAATTCACTGAAAAAACCATAGGTTATACACCATATATAGTTAGGAATTAGCATTTAAAAAACCTTATTTTACTCACACAAAACCATTGAAATTCCATATATAGTTAGTTGTACTAACTATATATCGCGCACCCGCAATCCACTGCTGATGATGTCACATATTACATCATTCATGACATGGTCAGTGACATCACTGATGACATCACTGATGACATCTCAAATGACATCACTGATGACATCACTGATGACATCTCAAATGACATCACTGATGACATCACTGATGACATCTCAAATGACATCACTGATGACATCACTGATGACATCTCAAATGACATCACTGATGACATCACTGATGACGTCATCCAGTGACTGTATAATTCTGTAAAGTTAAAATATGTCTTACATATTTAAGAATTAGTGGATGTATAAATGTCTGGATGAAGGATTTATTAGGTGCATGACTGACTGTATGAGTGAGTGGTTAAATGTGTCTCACTGAGTGCATGGGTTAGTGACTAAACTGTCTCAATTTGTGCATCATTATGTTTGTTGTTCTATAAACTGCTGCATGTGTTGATCATTAGCTATATGATTAACTATATGCGTTATTGATTGGTTGCCTACGTATTTGTATGGGAGACTGAGAGTGTGTATGGGTGGCTGGGAGGTGTATGACTCTGTGCATAGATGTGTGAGCAGTTGATTCACTAGATGTATGGGTTCAAAAGTGCATGTGGAAACAGCTGTATGTGCGGTTGACTGTGTGCATGAGTGTATGGGTGAGTGAATGGATATCTCAGTGCTACATGTAAAAGTAAGTACATATGTAAAACACAGTACATGTGAGAGTTGACATATATAAATAACTGTGCATAAGAGCCAGTGAATGTGTGAGTGGCTGTATGGATCATTGTGAACTTGTATCAGGGATTGTATAAGAGAGTAAATATGTGTTAGTATATCTTTGAATAAGTAAGGTGTGTATAACTGTATAGTTGAGAAAATGGATGTGTGATTGATTCTTTGCATGACTGACTAGGTGTGTGTGTAACTCTATGGATGAGTGACAGTCTGTGAGTGTCTGTTTACACTTACTGTATCTAAGGTTATATTAGAGTCTGAAGAGCTTCATCGTATTATCACATGAATGATGTCATCAGTGATGTCATCAGTAATGTCAAATGAGATGTCATCAGTGATGTCATCAGTGATGTCATTTGAGATGTCATCAGTGATGTCATCAGTGATGTCATTTGAGATGTCATCAGTGATGTCATCAGTGATGTCATTTGAGATGTCATCAGTGATGTCATCAGTGATGTCATTTGAGATGTCATCAGTGATGTCATCAGTGATGTCACTGACCATGTCATGAATGATGTAATATGTGACATCATCAGCAGTGGATTGCGGGTGCGCGATATATAGTTAGTACAACTAACTATATATGGAATTTCAATGGTTTTGTGTGAGTAAAATAAGGTTTTTTAAATGCTAATTCCTAACTATATATGGTGTATAACCTATGGTTTTTTCAGTGAATTTTCAAGGTTTTGTAAATGCTAATTCCTAACTATATATGGTCTATAACCTATGGTTTTTTCAGTGAATTTCATTGGTTTTTTAAAAGCTAATATCTACAGAAGTAAAATGTATTCTTCTTTAAATCCAAAAATATATTTTATATGTTTATTAATAATTTTTTTTTAATATTTTTTTTGTTTCGCTCCCGGTCCGCTAACCGGGAAGCTTCCCGTTAGCTCAATTCGATTCCGCGATCCGGTCCGCGAACCGGTAACAAATCAACATAGTGACGGTATTGCGTTGCCGCGTAATGCGTCTTATGACGTACTGCGTTAGCGCACCCGGAAGTGCCCCGGGGCGCGGACCGAGGCGCGAAACGCAACTCCCCGGAAGCGATCCGCGGCGTGAAAGCGCGACGTATCGCGTTGCCGCGAAATGCGTCTTGTGACGTATCGCGTTAGCGCACCCGGAAGTGTCCCGGGGCGCGGACCGAGGCGCGAAGCGCAGCGAACCGGAAGCTAACCGGGGAGCGTTCCGCAGCGCGTAACATGAAAGTTAGAGGTCATGTGACTTGTTAATAAAGCTTTTCATTGGTTCATTTCACTTTTAGTTTCATAATTATGGAAGGCTAGGTCAGGTGACCTAAAAATAACACTTTTCATTGGTTGAGAAGTATTGTTTTTTCCAAATGATGAAAACCACTCCTTCTTTCCTCACTCTGACTTTCATTATTGTGAGAGGAAGACCTATTTTGCTTCTTGGAAGACCTATTTTGATTGTATGAAAATGGCTTCACTGATTGCTTCAGCTGGTGCACCCCCACCACCACCTCCACCTCCTCATGGGAAGAGAGGACCACCTCCCCAGGTGGTTACCAACACTGAGGAGGAAGATGAAGAGATGGATGAGGAGGGAGAACAACCACAATTTCTTGAAGAGTTGCCCCGGGTTTCAAGAAAGAAACCCAGTTTCATCTGGCAGTTTTTTTCCATCCCTCGTGGCCAAAAAAAGGTCAATGCCAGGTACGCAACATGCCTCATATGCAAGGAACAATTGTCCAGAGGGACGGACAAAAAATACAGCTACGGTAATCATACCATGCATAGGCACATGACGAGGAAACATCCCTTAAATTACAGCCGGGCGGAATTAAGGGATATGATGGACAATCCTCGACCAACTCCTGTGACGAGACCAGCAACATCGGTTTCTTTATCACCAGAGGAGGCACGGGAAACTGTGCCAAATATCCAACCCAATTTTGGGAACATGATACACTTATGTATGCGCTGTCGTGCATTATTAGCTTGTGGCAACATGAGCATCAATGCACTGAACCTGGCGTATGAACACCATGATTGCCCTAACCGCCCCCAGTAATTTTTTTTTGCTCCTGTTGAGCCCTTTTCAACGCCTGTTTTTTGTTGTTTCCCCCCCCCCCCCAAAAAAACCAAAAAAAATATAAAATCGTTCAAAAAATACAAAAAAAACAAAAAATGTTCAAAAAATACAAAAAAAATATAAAACAACAAAAATATAAAAAAAAAAGTTCTTTTCAGAACTACCTTCCCTTTCCAAAAAAATTGCTACAATGTTTAGCACTCTAGCAAGCTCTCTTTCTTTTGGTTCGCTCCCGGGTTAGCTTCCCGGTACGCGGACCGGGAGCTAACCCAAAAAATTTTTTTTTTTTTAAAAAAGAGTAAGTATAAGGAAAGTAAACAGAGAGTAATGTTTCAAGAAAGACAGCTATAGGGAGTAAAGAAGAGATACTGTTTAATAGATCTATTTACCAAAGAACAGACAGAAGAGGGTATAATTGTGAAAAACAAAATAGATAACGAAGTGAAAGAAAAACAAGCATTGGCATAGCCAATAGGTATCGACTTTGGGACCTTCTAAGTATTTAGTTATGCAGCATAATATCCTTGGTGCAGCAACATCAACTGTTGCATGGCTAAACACGTATAAGGTCCCAAAGGCGAGACCTATTGTCTATGCCAATGCTTGTTTCTTAAGTAGAATTGCAATACGTATGGCTCTTCCATGTAAAAAAATCTTATCTTGTGCTCTAAAGATTGCTAAAGTCTCGACAGAGAACAGGCTAGATTGTAAGTAGGGTAAATTGCGCTTGGTGATCTGTTTGAGGGAGCGTCTGCTTTGCCTGGTGTCTTTGGAGAGCAATTTTGATTGTTATACTGGACAATATAGCCCTAATGTAAATAACATAGGGGCATATTATCAACATAGGCAATAAAAGTTTTGCAGCTTTTATCGGCAGAAATGTGTCGCTAAAGCTGCTTTTGCGGCAGAAAACTGCTGCTAAAGCCGCTTTTGCACCAGTTTTCTGCCAATAAAAAGAGCAATAATTTTATTGGCTGCATTCATAATATGCCCCTTAGTGTGCTTCAACTACACAGAGAAAGCATTATGAACAAATAGTGATACAGTGATCAGTCAAAGACACTAAGAGTAATAGAGACGGAGTGAGTGAACAAGAGTGAGGAACTATGAGAAGAGAGGGACTGAGAAAAAGAGTGGAAGGAGTTGAGTAAGTAGGTAATAGAGAAAGGAATGAGGGAAGTAGCAAAGGCAGGAAACTGAGGATTAAAGAAATGAAGCAGTGGAACTAATAGTAGTTCAATGTGATAGAAATGTAACGAAAAGAGTACAAAATACTTACCTTATAAGTGTCGTTAAATTCCTCACTTTTTATTTTTATACTTTCAATCTGTGAAAGAGAGAACAAACATTTGAAAAATATAAAAACATGTATTAAAAAATTACAAAAGACAAGGGCAAAGATTGAAGGACAAACAGTTTTTCAATAACTTTGACACTTACAGAAGCTACACAGTCCTAAAGATATACATTTTAAACTAACACTATCTTGATGCAGATGAAGTGAGGCCTATCTTAAAACATGGTGCATCTTTTGCATTGCTGTTGTCTCAGAAAAGTGTCGCAAGACACTAAAATTTAAAATAATTGCTTCAGGATGCCAATAAGATGTCTACTATCCAGAGTTTTGTTTCAGGTGAGGCCTACTCAGGGTTGCAGATGAAATTTCGAGTTGTTGAAGAGAATAGAGGACATAATACATGTGAAGGTCTACCAATGAAGTGAGTCATGTCCACTGCAATCTTCAACAAAGTCCAAACCTCCTATGTTTCCCTGGACAGACCTAAACTTGATCTGCACAATGTGATTCGTAATGATAGGAAACACACATGATGTAATTGAAATACATGCAATTTATTTTGCTCATTTCACAATCACATCACTTGTGTTTCCTTTGCTTAGGTATCTCATTGTGCAGATGTAGTCTAGCATATCAAAGAATACGCAGAAGTGCAGCACTGCATGCAACAACTTTGACACTTACAGAAGCCTCACCTTCTCCATGCCTCCTACACAGTTCTACATATACATCATAAATGCAAACAGTACAGAATTAATTATACATGTTAAATGGTTTATTTTTGCTGTTCTCAGAATGTATCAAAATTCACTAAAAACAGTGACTTGAAGGTATTCATCATGTAACAGCGGGGAAAAAAAAACACAATCAAAATGATTGTGTTTAAAAAACCCATACAACATCAGAAATCAAAAATCAGAACTCCTTAAAGTTAACTTACTTTCCATGACGTCCAAGGATGTCCTATGAATAGCTTACACTCTTTTGTGCTGTTATTACTTTCAGCCCGCCACTTTCTGAAAGAAAATCTCCATCGTTTTTAAAAACATGTTACATACAATAAATGACTTCTTGCTCTCTACCACAAGATTCCACAAGGCCAAATCTTGTCAGAGCCATGTATAACTCTTGGATTTCTTGTTAGCCAATCCCATCATTTGGCATTCCCGCAACTTTCAGAATTAAAATGTTGAAGATCATTTTCACAATCCTGGAATAGTAATATCTTCCCCTTCTTGCTCAGTCATGTTCTACATTTCCTATGACACTGATACTGCTTAATATGAAGCAGACTTACACTACCTCTATGACTACAACAATTATTTAATTCTCTACATCACTTTTAATCACAAAGCAATGTAAAACAGTAGACAGCATTGCAGACTTACATTCCCTCTACTCCATGTTTTGATTGGCTGCTTCAATTAGCTTATAAAAAGAAACAGTTTTTCTGAACTCATTCAAAGTGCACATATATCTCCATGATGTCCAGTCCTATGATTAGAAGTTGTGTCTCTGAACTACACTTATCCTCAAGGCCAAATTGTGTAGGAGCCATTAGAACTTCTTGAAATTCCACAGAGCACATCCCGAGATTATTTCCCTAAAATTTTGGTTTTAAAAACACCAGGTAAGAGTTTTTAAGGTCATACGGCAATTTTTTTTTGAAAATTAAAACAGAATCATTGCAGAATGACCAGCCATTTCTAGACTTTAAATAAGCTGTGTAATGTCCTGATGATATTGAAGGGCCGTCATGATATATAATTGCTGTAGTTACAAAAGTCCTTCCTGATATTGACAACTGCGAAGCTACAAAATTTTTTATTAAAGTTGTCAATTTTGTTCCATCAGGCCTACATCGTTGGAACATTAAAATGACGTACTGGCCATATGTTCGTATAAATAATGTGGACATCATTTCAGATTTACATTGGCTACACTCCATGTTGTGATTAGCAGCTTTTACTAGCTTATTAAAGGAGACTGATTTACTGTCTGGCAAAGTTAAATATATAAATCTTTCTGAGTCTACACTAGTAGTACTTGATATCATACAGTTCTCGCAGTCATGCTGCCATTGATAAGAAAGCCCAAACAGCTGATCTACATCTACACCTTCAGCATGTAATACATCAAGCATATACATTAAAAACTCCTGACAATCTTGCTGAATATTTTGAGAGAATTGTGTTTGGCCTGAACATCTGTCTAACAGATTTCGAATTTCAGACACACTTTCTATGTTTCTTCTATCAGTGGTACATTTCTCTAACACAGAATTTAACAAACCGCAAAATCTTTGATCAGAATTGACCACAATCTCTTCTTTTACATTTTTTAGAGAAAACAAAACATTAATTACTACATTAGCATAGCAGTTGACACCAGAACTGTTTTCAAACTGAAAACCAACAACATCTTCAACAGAATCCTTTTTGTTTCTGCTTGTAATTTTAGGTTCATTCACTTTTTGTCTTTTTGCTATAACCTCCCCAGTATTGTTCTCATTTCTTCGTTTCCGGCCTACCAGACGTTTCTCAAACAAAGGAAACTGAGGCAAATGCGGCGCATACTCTCTTCTTAACCTATTGTATTCCTTAACACAATCTAGATCTGCACAAATGTTTGTGACATCACACTCAATCAAGTACAATCCCGATAAAGTTCTAACTCGTGACAATGCCACATATGCCATACCCTCCTTGAACACAGAACTGCCAATATTCACCAATGCACTGTCTACACTTAAACCTTGCGATTTATGGATTGTCACCGCATATGCCAAGCAAACTGGAAACTGCTTACGGCGAACATATAAGTCTTTTACAAGCAAAAATCTAGCAGAACAACGAGCAATTAGCTGTACTTCCTCAATGCCATCAAATTTAATTTTTAAAAATTCAATTCCATCTCTATTTCTATATTTCACAAAATCAACAACATTACCCATTGATCCATTTACCAGACCTCTTTCAACATGTAAATTCCTTCTTAAAATTATACGGCAGTTCAAGCACACATTCAGAGTCTTTTCAAAACCTGCAGTTTTAGATATACTCTTCTCTAATGAATCCAATTTTGTTTTCAGATTCTCAGACAAAATAATTGTTGATCCCATATGCTCTACTCTATCAATAGCTTCCAGTTTCACAATCTCTTCCTTTTCTAAATGCAACATTTTGTTGTTAAATTTGGCACATTCTGCAAGAGTTGGCATCAAACATATTCCAGATTTCTTTTCAGTAATTTTCTGAAAAATATTCTCAGGCACAACATCTTGTTCTGGATATAAATTTGACAGTAATCGTGCATGTAAAGCTTCTTTCCCATGCTCGGTCACTTTTCCAATTCTAACATCTTGTAGAATAGTCTTGTAAACTTCATCCTTCGCCTGACGCATATTTTCATGCAGTTCAGCATAATTGAAGTTTAACCATATATTGACGTTGCCAATGCTGCCTAGGCACTTCCTGGTATCTTCATGCGTGAGCATTTTGAACACAGGTTGCCCTTTCACTGGTGTCAGCTGCAAAAGATCTCCGAAAACAATGATGTGTTTGCCACCAAATAACACATCATACTCTGTTTTGAGAACTTCTTGCATCCTCAAATGCACAAAGGCAAGCATGACATTGGAAACCATGCTTACTTCGTCAATGATAAGAAGTTTCATTTTCCTCAAGATTCTTGAAACTTCAAAACAAGCATCTCCAGATAGCTTGTGATATTCTAATTTGTTGTCATGCTCCACTGGCAGCATCAGTAAACGATGTAAAGTAATCCCTTTAATATTATGTGCTGCCAGTCCAGTTGGAGCAGTGACAACACAAGACAGCGATGACTCTGTCTTTTCCTGCAAATAGCATGAAATTGCTTTAATGAGGAAACTTTTTCCAGTTCCCGCTTCTCCACTCACGTACAGTCGGACAGGCTTCAACGACGTACATGAGCACTCTTTCTTATCATGACTTAATCCATGATCAATTTGCATGGTAACTTCGTCATATATTTTCCTCTGCTCAACGTTGAGTTGCCTTTCCAACTCTTCTAAGTTAACCGCATCCTCTTGAGCATGTGCCATGGCTCTTTCCACTTCATTCATAGCAGTGGCAGCTTCATTTTCGATAAGAGGTCCTCCTAGTGGATCCTGACTCAATGAAGCAGAACTCTGACTGTCCTGAGAACTGTCTCTGGCAATCTCGGCTGCAATTGTTGCTTCCTGCTCAATTTCCGCATTCAACATTTCTACATATTTGGGAAAAGCAGGACATTCTATGGTCTCCTTGGCGGCATTGAAAGAGTCTTCGTAACAGAGGAAATCTCCAAGCAGTTCCTCTTCTGCACGCCAAGGCTTGAAAAGTTGCAAAAGTGCTAAATAGAAAAACTCCTTTTTTTCAGGAGATTCGCCACTCAATTTTCGATGGTTTATCAAGTGGCATTTTCTTTGCTTGACCAGACATCCCTCACTTCCTATTACAGCATACACTCCTTTCTCAGTATCTTCTTTGATGTTCCTCTTGAATATGTAATTTTGCAGAACCTCATACAGACAAACATTCTCGAGGTGACTGCTTCGTTTTGGATAATATGTATCCAACATGTTTGTCTTCAAAATGTCGGTACTGTTTGGCTCCTTTTCCGCCAAATACTCAATTTCCCGCACAGGTTTGAGAACTCTATTACGCGTTGCAGCAAGACCAAGACTCGCCCAAACGATACTCCTGGACTTGGCATAGAGACTTGCTGAAGACAACCGGTCAGAACATTCGTACGCTCCGATTTCTCGATGCGACAACATCTTCAGACTGAAACTGTACAACTTCTTGCTGAGGCTCTTTTCATGGGAAATGTCCTCCCACATATCCTTCAATTCTGTCTTCTCTTTTTTGGTGATGTAAGACGTCACATACCGAGCCACAGCCATACAGTTATCAGCCACAAACTGTATATCCATGTTAGCATTCCACATGGACAAAATCACCGGGTTGTAGTCGTTGATGTACTTGGACTCTTCGTTCCTCTTCAAATTGTATGTGTTTTTAGGTGATTTCTTCATCACATTGTGTCGCAGCGAAGACATCAAACTGTTTACTCTTCCTTTAGAAATCACCGGTCGTGGAAAGCCGAAACGACATTTGGTGTAGAACGTCGGCAGTACTTTCCACATCGATGGCTTTGGAAACGCAGAACTTTTTCTCTTAGGCTTTTCTTCTCCTTTGCGTTTGGAACAGCACATGTAGAATACTGTTGGATGAAACTCATCACTGAGTCTTCTGGATCCGTTCCAAATTTAGGTGCATCCTTGATCCACAGCAACATATGTATATGAGGAGCACCTCTTGCTTGGTACTCCTTTCTCCAGAAGAAATCCAACACCTCTCCAAGAGGTGGATTCTTCTTATTCATGATGAAAGACATCATAGCTTCAAATCTATGATTGAAGTACCTACATACATTGACTGGATCCAAAGAGCACAGTTCTCCGGGTGTCTTGAATTCGATGTTATCTACGTTAGCATTTGCCTCTCGTAGAAATTCAAGTAACTCTTCCCAGCCATACTCGGCACAGCTCAGAGTGAGGAACCATGTGGGAGTACCTAAGTTCCTCAGCATACATTTTAAATCACCATGACGACGGTACCAGTACTCATTAGTACCACGCTGACACGCCATGAGATTAATCAGGTGAGAATCCAAAATACTATCTTGGACATTGACTTTATCCATAAAGTCACTTGCCGAGATGTTTTGCATGTGTATACCACTTTTCAAGATGTGGTTCACTGCATATGACAGTCCAGACAGATCGCTTTCAAACAGGAGATGAAACAAATAGGGAATGCATTGTCGAAACCTAGCATCTCCTGCATACAATCGCAAAGTCCGGTATTCAGAAGCAGGAATTTGATGAGGTCGCTCATCATATCTTCCTCCCTGACCTGTTGGAAAAAGCTGTGGGAAACACCGAGCTTCCAAACTTTCCTCCCAAACACTAATGGGACTCCCTTTGGCTTGTTTCATTTGAAACAACTCAATAGCATTCCCCATGACTTCCTTGGAATGCAAAGGATGAACACTATAATGTTCATATATTTCTTCACTAGTAGAGGTTTCTACTTTCTCAATTTGACCAGCACACAAATCGCTATCCTCTTCCTCACTTACTTCCTCTTCTGCAACATATACATTCTTATAGTATTTATTATTTTTTTTCAAATACAATGTTGCCTTTTTAACTTTCCTAACATCTACTAAATCTTGCCATATTTTCTTATTCTTTGTCGGAACCCCATTAACTAAGATAACCAGAGGTTCCTCTTCCACTTTTTCTACTCCAATTGTGTTAATGTTTTTCTTGAAATCTAGAGGCAAATAAACAACTCTTCCCTTTAATCCTCTCTGTAAATCTGATGGAGGCAATTTCCCTGTCTTTGGTTCCATTCTTACAATAGCCTGAAAGGGATGGATACTTTGAATCAAAATAGATTCATAAGTATTTAAGTCCTTCAATTCAGAAGGAATCTCAACCAATTCCAGATTATTATGAACTGCTCTAGCAGGCATCTGGTTTTGTTTTAATTTGTTACAACAATAAGTACACACACGTTGATCCAATCCCAAATCAAAACAATTTTCTACCATCAAGTATGTTGCAAAATCCTTCCATTCACTATTATTTTCCCTTTCACTTTTTGCATATAAATCCACTAACTTAGTCTGATTCTTATAATAAGTGCGTCGACAACACACACAAGTGAAGTTAGGCCTCTCACTTGATTTCACCTCAAACGTCGCAATTTCCCTCTGGAAATTATCTGTACTGGAAACCTGTACACTATCTTCCACATGACCCTCTACTTCTTGCTCAATTTCAACATTCTCCTCTTTACTTCCAAAGTAACAAAACTCAATTTCTTCACACATATTCTTCACATCTATTTCAGAACCATGCAAAAGAGCAGCGCATAATTGTTTCAGCATAATTGCTGGACTCTTAGCATAATACAACATTCTAACTAATTTCCTCACTTTGTTATGATGCACTGCTAGCATCCTGAAATGATGAAAAACACTCTGGCATACTCTCCTGGAAAGACAAGCCAGTGAATGACCATGCAAACCTGTCACTTCTCTTACTCTGCAAGGATCTAATTCTTGCAACAACATCATTTTCTGCTTCAAACTTTTTTTGTTAAATGACCGTACAAAATCACAAAGCAAATTGATGGAATCCTGTCGCACACTGCAAATACTACTACACTTCCAGGTGTACACAGGACCCTTAGCACGTCTTCCTAAAACCTCATTACCTAACACCTCTTCTGCCTCTGTTGTCACAAGTTTTTCTTTTTCAACTGGACAACCATCTTTCACTTCATAAGCACGACCACTGGTGTCAACTGCATGCACCAAATCATTATCCTGGAAATAACTCTCCTCATTAAAAAATGCCTCAGAGCTTGAACTATGCATCCATTCTCCAGAAAAAACTTCACAAAAATTACTACGATTAACTATTCTCTTCCATCTACTATTTCTTTTGAAATCAAAAATTGCCTTGTTTAGCTTCCTAATTCTATTGATTGTCAAAATAAATAACTTACGTTTAATTTCAAATGCCTGATCAATAACTTTCTCAACTATTTTTTTTCTCTTATAAAAAACTAGTTTCTGTTGACCTTTCTTAATATTTTTTAACAAATTGCCAATTATCCTGTTGCGGAACATTCGTTTACGAATCTCCCTAAACTGTTGTTTCCTTCTACTATCATGCACAGATTTATCTCTTGCTCTAGCAGTAACATTTTTCATTGTCCTTTTCTTTCCATTTGATTTCCTTCTCGTGTTATGGACTGAAACATTTTCTGTAGTAATATTTTTTTTATTACAAATATTTCTTATGAAATATTTAGAGCTCTTACCCGGTGCTTTCTTCGTGGCTTGAGAAATCTTTTTGTTAGAGGACTGCTGGGTTTTTGTTTTCACCTGCTGTCTTTGACGTTTTGCAGCCTTAATCTGTCTTTGTATTGTAGGCATGGTAAAATCTTGAAATGATCTGCAGTTGAATCTGAGGAAAAATATAATAAAAAATGTTAATAAACATTATTACCAAACAGTAAATCAGTAACAGTGATCAAAAACTTAACACACTACTTGACATTTTAATTTGAAGATTTTTTAGTCATTGGCAATCTTACAATACAAAAATACCAGAAAAGAATCTATGCTATTTTATATGTGAATCTGATCTAATTTTATGAACATATTTTAATATTTTATTGAAGACACTACACATAACCTGTTTTTGAAGGTGTCTTTATTTTTAAATTAAACGGTTTACCTTTTTACTTTTTATTAATTATAAATTTTAAAAATAAATGTTTATATTTCCAAAGGCTCAAGCAGGTCAGCTTCCCATCCTATATCATATAGTTCGGACAAATCTGCATCCTCATCACGCTCTTCTTCATCCTCAGGATTTAAATCATCCAAAGGATCAACATCCACTGATGTTTCAATTACAAGTTCAATGATGAGGTCAAAATCAACTGATTGCAGATTGTCGCTCATGTTGAGGTTGTCTTTATCTTTAAAGAAAGATAACAACAATGAGATGTTGCAGAGTAAGAGACAAATCTCAGAGATTATATTAGTAAAATTGTTTAACAAGATTAACATTTAGCAGCTATTATTTAGCCATGTCCAGCAATGCTGAGCAGGTGAAGCCTATGTCTAATTATTCACTGAACAGGACTCATCTCTTCTTAACCTTGGATAAGCCTCACCGACTCTGTGTCCCCTGCACATACTTAAATGTAAAGGGGCAGATTTATATTAAATGGCACATCCCCAGGCATGCACCAGTTAACGTGCACCACTGCTCTGCCACCCATGGTGTGCCGCATTTACAATCAGATAGGAGAAAGCTGCGTCAAAACCCTGCGCCTGCTTGAAGCTGGCATAGGTCTTGACGCAGCATTGTGGAGATGCGGCACCCCTGAGCCTTGCTGGAGCTGCATCGCACTTGCAATACAACTCCAGCAATGCGCCACCTTTACGGCACATATGCGTCACGCATCTGTGCCATTTTTGCCCCATGCTGCGCCGCATTGTAAATGCAGCACACCATGGGTGGCGGAACAGCGGCGCAGGATGACTGTCACATCCCTGGTGATGCGCCAGTCATCATAAATGTATCCCTAAGCTTCTTATCTTGTTAGAGATGAACTGCCATATGTATCATCAAAATATTTTACATTTCCTAAATAGCGAATTTTAAGGAATAAATAGCGATTCTTTACCATTCCTAATTTGCGATGAGCAAATTGCTAATTGCAAGTTACCCATTCATTTCCATGGGCTAGGAGGCTCATAGGAATGAAGGTTTAATTTGCGATTACCATTTTGCTCATCACAAATTAGGAATTTTTCCAAGGGTGAAGGGGTGTCTCAAGAACACCCTGCTGCACCCCTGAAAAAGAAAATTGGGGGCATATGGCACACATACATGCCCTAAGGGCATGTGTTGGCGTCATATAGCACCTTTTGTTTTTTTGAAAAAAAGCTTTTTGAAAAGAATTCACAAATTACCACCAATTTACCACAATAGTTTCCAAATCCTTAATGTCATTTTTTACATATTTTTTGTTTGATACATTGCATTTAAGGAATCACAAAATTTGCAAATCCTTCAGTGCAATTGCAAAATAAGGAATAGCAAATTTTGCTACTCCTTATTTTGCATCAAACTTGTTTGATACATACCATTTGTCTAATTAACATTAACAAAGGCTGAAATTCGTAGAATTTTGATCTTTGCAAATGCTAATTACCTTCATACATATGGCCCCAAGTGAGGCCTGTCTTGCGGCATGGTGCATCTTTTGCATCACTGCTGCTTGGGTTTTATGTGGTACGTTTTTTTTACACCATGACATATCTGCCTAAATGCATCAATTTGTAATGTTGTCGCCTCATAGCAAATCTTTTGCACCACCGCTGCATCATAAAAGTGACGCACAGTGGCACAAAAGAGGCATACACCCATCATAAATCTGTCCCTACCATTTTAAATGATTAATCCAGGATGACAATAAAGTGTGTCCTATCCAGAGGTTTGTTTAAGGTGAGGCCTACTCAGGATTGCAGATTAAAGTTACGCTTGATGAAGAATACAGAGGAGATAATACATGTAAAGGCCTACCAATGAAGTAAGTAATGTGCACTTTATTGCGCTAGTCATCATAAATGTATCCCTAAGCTTCTTATCTTGTTACAGATGAACCACCATATGTACCATCAAACTATTTTGCATTTCCTAAATAGCAAATTTTAAGGAATAAATAGCAATTCTTTACTATTCCTAATTTGCAATGAGCAAATTGCTAATTGCAAATTAACCATTCATTTCCATGGGCTAGGAGGCTCATAGGAATGAAGGTTGCAATTTGTGATTAGCAATTAGCTCATCACAAAATAGGATTTTTTTCAAGCGTGCAGGGGTATCTCAAGAACACCCTGCTGCACCCCTGAAAAAGAAATTTGGGGTCATATGGCGCACATAAATTTTAACAACATTCCTTTACCTCAACAACGATTTTCAAATCATAACTTCAAAACACTACACATGGGAAAATTACTTAAATTGTCCTTAAGACACATAAAAGCGTTTTTTGATTGGCTTTCCTGCATGGTAGGGTCACTTTTAACATGGCTATGTAACACAAACATTCAAAATCTAAATTTTCCATGCACATGTGGGAGCATATTTACAAGCAATTTGCGCTACAGAGAAAGGTCTTACACTAAAATGAGAAAAATAACATCAGGGACAGTCAATTGCCTTATAAAGAAGCATACACCATTATGTCCTTGTCATGATTTTAAAAACAATTCCTTTTCCCCAAAAACGTTTTTCAAATCATAATTTCTAAACACTGCACATGGGAAAATGACTTCAAATGTCATTAAAACACATGAAAGCGTTTTTTGATTGCCTTTCGAGCATGGTTGGGTCACTTTTAACATGGCTATGTAACACAAAAATTAAAAATCAAAATTTTCCATGCACACGTGGAAGCATATTTACAAGCAATTTGCGCCACAGAGAAAGGTCTTACACTAAAATGAGAAAAATAACATCAGGGACAGTCAATTGCCTTATAAAGAAGCATACACCATTATGTCCTTGTCATGATTTTAAAAACAATTCCTTTTCCCCAAAAACGATTTTCAAATCATAATTTCTAAAAACTGCACATGGGAAAATGACTTAAAATGTCCTTAAGACACATAAATGCGTTTTTTGATTGGCTTCCCTGCATGGTAGGGTCACTTTTAACATGGCTATGTAACACAAACATTCAAACTCTAAATTTTCCATGCACATGTGGGAGCATATTTACAAGCAATTTGCGCCACAGAGAAAGGTCTTACACTAAAATGAGAAAAATAACATCAAGGACAGTCAATAGCCTTATAAAGAAGTATACACCATTATCTCCTTGTCATGATTTTAAAAACAATTCCTTTTCCCCAAAAACGATTTTCAAATCATAATTTCTAAACACTGCACATGGGAAAATGACTTAAAATGTCAATAAAACACATGAAAGCATTTTTTGATTGCCTTTCCAGCATGGTTGGGTCACTTTTAACATGGCTATGTAACACAAACATTCAAAATCAAAATTTTCCATACACATGTGAGAGCATATTTACAAGCAATTTGCGCCACATAAATCATAATTTTCTCCTTAAAACACACTATTCTCTATCTAAAGTAAAGAAATATTTTCTCACCTTAGCAAATACTTTGAGTTTGAAAACAGTCTCAGAAACACACCAATTTGTCTGCAGCAGAGCAAAAGGTATGCACTCCAGAGTCTGCAGCTATGAAAAGCACAGAAATGCTGTAATTCTTCACACATATCTCGCATGTCACCCAATCAAAAGTCTTCCCTCACTTTTTTCAAATGAAAACCCATCCCCCCTCTGCCCTTTCTGCTTTATCTGCATGGCAACCACCTCCTGGAAGAACTCTGTTGTTTGCAAGTTCACACAACAATGTTGCAATTGAACTCTGAACTCTCAGTGCACCTGCATATCCAGTGCATTCTTTCATTTAATGACTTTTTATTGACCACTCAAAATACATCTTTCAAAGAACACATCCGTGCACCCTAACTTTTTGTTTTCAGCAATCAAAATCCACCAATCACTGTTACTGCTTCATGAACACAGAAACTCCACAGTTTTTTTCATTTCAAACTCTCATTTTTTCAACTGCCATTTCATTGCCACACTTCATCTGACTGCAGGAGAACCTTCTCTCACCATGTTTTCTGTCTGGATTGTTGGTCATAGTTATATTCACTGGGCTCAAAGGTACGTTGAAAGCAGGAATTTACCTAACCTCAATTTACAAGATGTGGAAATTAAGTGGTTTGGCCACAGAGGATTAAAATGTCACCAATTGATACCATTGGTGAAAACGTTATGCATTTGCCCAAACCTGACCTGTTAATTGTGCACTGTGGAGGTAATGACTTGGGCACTTTGACTGGGGTAGGTCTGGAAATGCTTTTAAAGGACACCTTTGAGCAATTGATGGCACTTTTTCCTCAGACTGCCTTGGTATATTCAAATATATGCCAAAGACAGAAATGGAGGTGGTCAAACCAATTTTGTCCACAAATTGAGAAATCGAGGAAGCATGTAAACAAATCTGTTTCAGCTTACATGAGAGACCATGGAATGGGCTCCCTGTACAACAATAACTTGCGTTACTACATGCAAGATATCTACAGAGGAGATGGAGTTCACTTCTCAGATGAGGGCAACAGAATTTTCACTCTGAATTTAAGAATGTGCATTGGTACCTACTTATAAGTACCTAAATGTACCATAAACCCAAAAGCTCTTCTCAGAGCTACCCTACATCTGATCACTCACAATTATTATTTAACTCTAACATTTTTCACTAATTTTCAACAAAATACGCTACCGGGGCCGCTACCCGGTACGCGAACCGGGAGCTAACCTCGCGAATTTTTTTTTGAAAATGTTTTTTTTTCGCACATATAAGCCTCCTCAGCCACCCTCAGAAAACCTAGGGGGTCAAGATAACTCTACCGTGCCCCCTTCTACCCATTCTGAACATTATTTGCCCTCCATCTTGTATCTTAATTCGACCGAAACACAAAATGGTGGACTCCTGGAACGCTTAAGGTCCGCAAACCGGGGCGCTCAACGGTTCGCGTACCGGGTCGCTCCCTGGGAAGCGCACCATCAAAAAAGGTGGGAAAGTAGTTCACACAAAAGCCACTTGAGACAATTTCACCAAATATAGATTAGCTCATACTACATACCAATCCCTACCATTTTCACAAATTTGATTGGAATTCCATTTAGCCATTTAGCCTGTAGACCTCTCTAAATACCGTGAGGTAAATTACTTCACAAAACACATCTGAAGTGTTGGAATTGACAACCAATTAAAATGTTACTTTCATTTTCTACTTTTTTTACCTGACATTTGATTGGTTATGTACCCGAATATATATAAAGGAAGAGAAGGAAACACAGCCATTTTGACTACTACTTCCTGGTGTACATTTCAATAGGATTTTCATTAATAACTTCAACTTCTTTTTAAAGGTAAGTTGTTATTTTTAAAACTGAAGTATATTGTGCACTTTAAGTTAATATGGCAAACTTTTTCTGTTAGTTATATACTATCCCTCTGTAGTACTTAAAAATTTAGATACAATTTTTTATATTCCTACTTCCACTCTGATACTATACACTGCCCAAAGATAAATTCACTGTTAAAAACTGCCTATCTAAAATTAATCCCAACAGTGCCCTACCTCTACTAATATATATTTTTTTTATGCAAATTTCAGGGAAAATGGAAAGCGAACAAAAAATTTCATTTGAAATTGTCCTTCCAGAGTCCAACACAGAAATCATTGATCCAAATGAGATTGAATTTATGGATGAAACTTGGGACCAAGAACTACTGCAATGTGTACAAGCAGTAGATAACCTCCTTGCAAATGAGGACATTTTACAACCTCAGAGACTACAATGTATATTCCATGATAATTTTGAAATTTCTGACAATGAAATGTTAGAAAGTTTAATAAATTATGAAACACAATAAAAAATGCTTAAAAAATAAAAAAAATAAAAAAATAATCAACAAAACCAACAATCAATTAACATACAGCATTTGAAAAGTCTATCATTCATTTTTCATTGCAGTACGCTGCCCAGAACGCTTCCCGGTTCGCGTACCGGGCGCTACCCACGCAAAAAAACAAAAAAAAAATTATTTTTTTTTTTGCCCCGCGGGGCCCTTTTAAAGCCTCCACATTAAACCTAAGGGGTCAGGGAGGATCTACTATGCCCCCTTATGGTTATTTCCCCCTTTGTTTTGGCCTCCTCTTGTCTCTCAATCCTACCGAGAGACAAGATGGCGGCCGCTCCGGACTGTTTGGAATGTTTACAGACGCCGGATAACCAATCAGCTTCGCTACGCGAAGTTTTGGTACGCGCCCCGGTCCGCGAACCGGGAGCTGCCCAGTCCGCTGTTACAGATATATATCTTTTTTTAAATGTTAATTTCTCAAAATCCACTGGAGCACATATATTGAGATCTACAAAAGGCACATCGGGCTACCAGTCTCTACAATTTTGCCAAGTTTCGTGCAAATCCATTCAGCCGTTCGGGCTAAAAGTGCGACAGACCGCCCTATGGAAAACTCAATGTTAAAAACACGTTTTGGGACCCCCCTTTTTTCTCGGCCCCCCCTGGACGAACCCCCCCCAAATTTCCAGGGGCTGCTCAGAAACAACATGTTCCATTTTCCAGAAAATTTCAGCCAATTCCGTCCACAAACGCCAAAGTTATTAGACATAGAATTTTCAAAAAACCCATAGGGAAAAAATCCTAACTATATATACCTACTGGCGACCGCCAGTAGGTAATATACACACATGTATGTGACTTTTGACTGTGTGTCCCTGTAGAATGTGTAGAGCCTGTTTCCCACTAGAAATCATGGCCCAGCACCCGCAGAGAGTCTTTGAAAGTGGAAGCATTTGAGCATTTAAATGTATCAGCCAATATGGTAACTGCTCATGACTTCCCCGTAAATTTCAGAAGTTTGCTGTTCTCCATTTTGGGTGCAAGCATGGCTACAATGGAAACTTTGGTAATTCACATACACTAGCTAATTAACTTCAACACCACCCTTGTTTCCTATGGATTCTTTCACTTTTTAAACTGTAAGAATTCATATCTGATTATCACTTTATTTAATTGTGGCCTTTTTCTCTGATTTTACCTATTCCACGTTCTCCTTTTTACTAAATTAGTTTGGGCGGCATAAATACTTTACATGCTTTCTCTAAGGCTTAAACCAGCTACCAGGTGTGACCCCAGGATTCACCATTGAAGCCTGATTTTATCAAACAAGACATTGAATTGCTAATTTAATGGGCCTTCTCTCTCAAATTGATAATCCAGTTTCATATACATCTTCTCCATAAATAGTAAATCGAGGTGCCTATTTACAAGCTGATAGCGTCACCGGTGCGTCATTTTTAATATGGGAAAAAGTAATGTACTAAAGTTACAAGCGGCTTGTAAATATACCCCGAGTCTTTTATCTCAGTATATGTCTCTAGCCTATTACAGGACAGAGTAATCTGGTTACATACTTTTGCAAGCTTGTCATTGAATGGTCACTATTGAGGGCAATCTGACAACTACCCCCTTCCTCTTAAGAATTTACATACCAATGTCCATCTGCAAGAGATGATTTTCACCCCTACTATCCTTATCTTAAAAAACATTTCCCCATTTGATTTCTTATTGGACGTGCTTTATGATACTGTATTTTTGTTTCTTCACACATTGTTTTTCTCTCTCTAGACCAGTGGTCTTCAAAGTTTTTGATGCTACAACCCCTCTACCCCCAGTGTAAAAATAAAGTCATTGGGGGGCCCCCCCTCCGAAATCCCCCCCCAAAATGTAATTGTTAATGCTTCAATATGTTTAGACTTATTTAAATATTACAGTTAAGTTCAGTCAAACCTTTTAAAAATGCAGTCAAATGCATGATTGCCAAACCTGGTAATCTGGCTAGCTAAGCCTTAGTAACGTGCAAATGTATCCACAGGGTGATTATCCGAAATGGGGGCAAGGAGGTTTGAAAAATATTTGGATTCCCTTCCCTTCTGAATTATACTTCCAGCCAAGTATAAACGACAAAAGAAATTAGCAATGGCCCATTACAGAGCGGCTTACTGCTGACCATTTTCAAAACTAAGTACTGCTATCAGCATGGTGCTTCTTTTATCCACAGCATGGAGTTCTTTAATCACTTGGCACACAAAGACAACCTTCGCTTCCTGGCCTCAGCTTTGTTTCTAGGTCTCACACCAAGAGTACATTTATCAGGAAACGAAGTCTAAAAAGCTGCACTTTCTGTTTGAAATCTGTTTAAGGTTGATGTAAAAGTGATGTGGCAGCAGGGCGCTAGGTTGCGCCCAACACATCTAGAATAAATCAGTGCTTGTCCAGACTCAGCATTGCCACTCTTGGGTCACGTATGAATGGTTTCCCATCTCAACACCATTAAAATACTGTCATTTAAAGAGACCAAATAGTCAACCTCTAGTGAAGGGTTGTCCAGTTTGGCCCGAGAAGGCAGATTTTGAAGGAAATCCTCAAGTGATTCAGTTCCTTACAATAAATCTAAACAAGAATCATGTGCATAGCCTGTCATGGATCTGTCTCTCAAAAAACAATGTTTGCCAACCGCGATCTGGCACAGTCCAGGCTAGATAACCGAAACATGCACCATCTGGGACTTTACATGTATATACCGAGGAGACCTATGTACAGCGGTTATCTACCGCTCTTCAATGGCGGACATTTTACAGAGAGATGCAGCTTGTATGATAGGTCAGATCTTCTACTAAACCTGTTCAACTTGCATTGACTCTCTAGTCACAACATTCGAGATGGAGCAGACTCTGTGCACAATTTAAATTGTGAGCTACTTCTGAAGGACCCTACTTTCTCACAGCATTGATTCAGCCAAACAGGTTTCTTACCTCTAGAACTCATTAGCGCCAGATATATATATTTTTTTAAACGCCCCACTATAAAAAGAAACTAAAAGGTAATATTCCATACCTGGCAAAAAAACGGAGTCCATAGCTGTGTGGTTCTGTGCCCCATGAACAAAATTGTGACATTAAGGGGGCAGATTTACAAGCCCCTTGCGCCACTTTTGCGTCAATTTTAACATGGGAACATTGACGTAAGGGTGATGCAAGGGGCTTGTAAATAAGCCCCTAAGTGTTCATATGTCAGCCAAACGGACAGACCACCGCTGTGGTGGTTGTATGTCCTATAAAAAGCATTTACCCCCAGATTCATCATGCTCCTCTTTTGCGAGTCCTTAATAGTGATTATTAAGGAATCCCTATTAAAGACTCGTAAAACGGGATGCATGTAGAAATCGCAAACTTTATAGTGATTTCTACTGCTTCCTTATTTGCTAATCGCAAATAAGGAATGACTCCCCATTCATTCCTATGGGCCAAGACCTATAGGAGTGAATGGGGAGTCATTCCTTATTTGCAATTTGCAATTAGTGAATCGCAAATAAGGAAGCGATTTCAAGGGTGCCAGGGTGTCCAAAGGACACCCTGTAGCACCCCTGAAATGGTAATTTACACTGGTGTTGCGCACACACATGTCCAAAGGACATGTGTGTGTGTAACATCCAACTTAGAAAAATGCACTAAAGTGCATTTTTCTAAGTTTTCGCTATTTACCACGAAGTCAGACTTCGCGGTAAATAGGGGCCAAAAATTGCGAATTCGCAATTCTAAAATGGTTCATGAATTGCATTTAAGGAATCTCAAATAGAGATTCCTTAAATGCAATTCCTCGCACTTTAGCGATTTCAAAGTTTGAGATTTTTGCATTTGGGATGATGAATCCCAAATGCAAAAAAAGCGATCGCAAAGGGCCGTTTGCGAGCCGATTTTTGCTTCATGAATCTGGCTGTATGCTCTTGGGTGCACACCCTTCACCCTGTAGCAAAACCAGACAGTACAAAAGGGGGTGGTGATGGACGGAGCATCAGAACCAATCAAACACTCACACCCAGTCAAAAGATCTGGGTTTGATCCATCACCGTTCTTTAGCCCACTCTGCCACCCCAGTTCAGACATGGCTATATGCAAATCAGTCTGACCCTGTGCCTCATGGGAACAGTCCAGCCCGAACTGCCAAGCCATGCCTTCCCTGGACCGGAAACAAGCTTCCGAGGACCGGTTTCTGGCATTCCAGCCGTCTTCAGCCTGGCTTGCTTGAATCCAGTGGCAAAGTGAGTAAGGGACTCACGTCTGAGCATACCCTGCCACACTTATGGCGGCCAAAAGCGGTACAAAAGGGGGTGGTGATGGACGGAGCATCAGAACCAATCAAACACCGCCATGGTGGTTGTGTGCCCTATAAAAACCATTGTACCCTTGAGTGAACTCCCTTCACCCAACAGCACAGAGTCCATTGCCATAGTGGTTGTGTGCTCTATAAAAAACGTTGTGCTCTTGGGTGGACACAAGTCACCAGGGATGTAAAGCAAGTCCCTGCAATATAGGGCCCCCCCAACTTTCAGGTGGACCCAAACTCTTCAAGGGGGTCTCCATTAAGGCCAAAGTCAATAATATTTGTTGGATTTGGGAGATCAAGGGCCGCTTATCACGTTCTGCAGGGAGGTCCCCATCATGTTGCATTATGCAATAACACAGAGACTGCAGCCATGGTGGTTGTGTGCACTACAAACATCCTTCACCTACTAGCTGCATATCCGTCACCCACAGCAGAAATAGATTCCCGCCTTGCTGGTTGCACATCCAGAAAAATGAAAATAATATAAACTCCACTGACCTTGGAAAAGTCAGAACCATCTATAACGCTCGATATTTTCGCCCTCACCCGAGAAAAAGGGCATGCGGCGAAACACGGTTGTCAGCAAGATAGATTACTTTTTCTATTTACGGGTTAACTTTTTTTTTTATAATCAAGCAGGTCTGACACTTCAGTGAATTGATTTAGGTGCCGGCGCAACGTGTTCAAGTTTGATGGAATTGTGTGTTTGTATCAGGACTTTATCAGTAAAGAGCTTGAAATTGCAAGACTTTGCCACTAATCCTTTAAGAGGCTTTCCTGTCGTAGGAATTCACGTTTCTCAAATCCCGCATTATTTCAATACCTGGTTTGACCCAGGGGTCATCGCCAGCGGCACAGAATTAACCCTGTCGTTTTTTTCACCCCTTGCTTCTTTGTCGATGTCTTGTGCATCTCTTGAGCTCAGATCCAATCACATACTAATAATCCTTTATAGTTTCCGGAGTAGCGTGCTACTCGACGAAAAAGCGCTTCGACGCCTCGCCAGGGCTAGTAGGCTCTATATAGAAGAAATTACACAATACAATACTTGAAGTGGCGCATGTCGTCCATAACCTTGCGACTAAACAATGTTCACCTATAAAGTTTTTTATGACTGTAGCATTACCCTTTGAGTTAGTTGCGTCAATGTTCGCCTTGTTAAGGAGCAGAATGCAGACACTCACAGTAAAATAAGCCAACATCTGAGGTGGGCTGACCCATTGCCCCATACTGTGGACTCTCGTGGGCGGGAGAGAGGTGTGAATGTCACAACAACAGACTAATGGACGAAGAGCGCAGGAAGAATGCTCCTATAAGTAAGTATATATCATTTTTGCAAAATGTTAGGGCTAAGGCCAGATCTTATAGCATCATGCCTGAACAGAAACGTTTTAAGTTGTCGAAACCTTACATGAAAATGCAAGATCTGTCATTGTTAATGCATTACACTCGTTAGTTCTGACATCTGTGAGATGAGCTCGCAGATGTTAGAAGTTTTTATTTTTAATTTGGAGAATAAGTTTGCCTGCATAGCAGGATCTATATTTGAAATTGACATGAACTGCCTTATAATGCTTCCGGCAAAGGGCCCTCAGACACAATTAGGAGCATATGTAAATGTACATGTATTTATATAGCGCAAATCACCAACACGGTATCTAAGCGCTTGCTTAGGGAACCCGTCCTGGTATTCCCCTGTGAGATACCCCGGCAGGGAATCCACAAGGTGAAAGCCAGGCATCCCGCGGCCGTAGTGGAGATTAAGCAAGCTATTGCCCAGAGTCGCAGAGTTTGACCCCATGAGTCAAGTAGGCACCGGAGCGAGAATTATCGAGTCCGTGGAATTTTAGAGCCCGAGACCCGCCGAGGCGGGGAATCGAACCCTGGTCCACGGCCGATCTCAGCTTCCGGGTCTGCCGCCTCTAACCACTGAGCCACACTTCTCCACCTACCCAAGGACTTGCAGAGTCTGGATTACTTCCTGGTAATCTTCATTATCCTGGCATCTCCTCTTCACCTTCGTAGTCCTTAACAGCTGAAGGCAACCCACCCCTGGATTTAGGCATATACTCATCTATATTAAATGTACAGGTAAAAGGTAAAAGATTTTAAATTAAAAACTCAATGCCCCAGTTGGAAGCATACAAGATGTACTCTCCAACAATCCACTTGTGGAATAACAAGCAGTAAAGTGAGGATGAAGTGATCTGTAACGCTATAGAGCGTGCGATGAGAAAGAGTGGGACTTGTTGTAATGAAGCTTACAGGTGAGTTATACTGGCAGTACCACTTTGTTCCTTCCTGTAAGAAATGTGCCCTGCCCATTTAATTTCCCTGGATTTTTCACTTTTTAGGCCACCTAGTTTAAGGGCTTCTGCTGTGTTTGAGACTCACCCACTGTAAGCTATGTTATAATACACTGTGAGTGCTAACCACCAGTGTCAGCCTTTAAGATAAGGAGCACTGCTGGTTCTCAACTGGTTCTGCCTGAACATTTGTGCCTGCTCATGGTCTTTGGGTTCAGGCTTTGCTAGAGTCGTGAACGTATTAGTTGGATACAACCATAGGTTTTCCTTCGCCATCAAGCACATATTTGTATATTAATGCATCGTATTGAGCAGTGTGTGTGTAATAAATGACTTTCATTTTACTTTAAAGCATGTGCTGATTAATGTTGTAGCTTATATATTGGGTGTGGTTTGTTGAGGACTGGGGCATTAGCCCACACCACACTCCCCGAGTAGGCCTTGGACTGCTGCGCCTCACTGTCCTGAGAGTCAAGTGAAGTACTTGGTTCCCAGTAGGTGGAAGGTTGCAAACGTATTACTTGTGAACGACCCACATTATAGTATAATGAACGTTATACATGTACATCTAAAGTGTGATTTTTATGCTAAGTTTGTCCATAGTTTGATTCTCATGTTATGGTTAACCATAAAGTGTGTTCACGTAAAGTTAACCATAGTTAAACAGCTCACTCAAACATTTAAAATGCATTTTGGCTGTTGTGTTCTATCTCACTCTTTCTCTCGTTTCAGAAGCTGAAATGCAGTGGCTTAAAATTAATGAAAATTGTTCTGAATGTTTTATTCTGTGAGAATTGTTAGTTCACTGAAAGTTGAATAAATGAGTTTCTTGCACCCGTGCTGGGGATTGGAAGACTCTGATGTACCAGGTGTCTCCTGACGGTTGGGCAGCTGTCAGCTTCCTTTGTGCAAGGCCTGGGAAGGAGAGCGAAGACACCTTATAGCAAAAATGCTGGATTGTGTTTGATCTCTTCTTGGGAACAGTGAAGTGTTTCAGAATACTGATTTGCTGAGCTAGTTCGTTTTCAAAGCTCCTATCATTCTCCAAAGGACAGATGCCCATTTGATCTCTCTTGAGACTGTTTACTTTCTTTGCCCCAATTTCAGAGTTAAACTTTTGAGAAAATCCGTTCCTCTTTGTCTGATAGAACCTTCATTTGGTTCTGCTTTTAGAGGCTTTCTTTGCGGACACTTGCTGCTCAACTCCCCCCTACCTCATTTCAATCATCGGTTTAGCATTAAGGAATTTACTTTCAGGGGAAACTGAATCTTACTCGATTTGCATACATCGGTTAGACCTGGCACCATTGACGTGGGTCTCCCTTACATTTATTTGCTCTTGCCTCATGTATTTTTGCTGATGTTAGATGCTTAGGGCACTGTGCCACTGCTGTCCAGTGCCACAGTGCGAGTGCTCCCTGTTGTAAATTAATGTATTATTTAGTGATTCCATGATTGACTATTTGGTTTACCTGTCAGACCCTAGTACAGAGCACTGAGTGTGCCCAGGGAGTGTAAATCCAAATGCTGCTAGTGGGCTCGCAGCACTGGTTGTGTCACCCACAGAAGCGGCCTTGTAAAACGTGTCTAAGGTCTGCCATTGCAGAGCCTGCGTGCAGTCTAGTACTGTCATGCTGACTGGGCAAGTGTACCCACTTGCCAGTCCCTAAACCTTCCCTTTTCTTCATATTAGTCACTCCTATGGCAGGCCCAAAGGAAGGGTGCGTTGTAAGTATAAGGTAGGACAAGCCCTGATGTGTGTGTGGCATGTCCTAATAGTGAATTATAGCCATTTTCGTTTTTCACTATTGCAAGGCTAACAGTTCTCCATAGGCCAGAATGGGCTGTTAGAATTATTACATTTTATAATCCTAACTGACTCCGAGAACTTGGTAGAAATTCGAGTTTAGTATGCCTGGGCTCAGAATGATAAAATACATCTTTTAATAAAGTGGGTTTTAACATTCTGTATTTGCAAATACCATTTTTAGGAAGTAGGTATTTGCTTGCCTAACCTTTCAAGCTTGCCTCTGCGAGGTTGTGTATTCCTTTGTCTGGTTTTGTGAGCGACAGGGCTGGGGGAGTCCAAGAGACAGGATGAGTCAGCCCAGTGGTGAGTAGGGAGATCTGCATCGAGATGGGAGGGAGGAGTTGCACCTGAACCTTGAATAGGGCTGTGTCTGCCTTCCACAATGCTGGCTGCACCTCCTGGGGTGTGGCTGATGTCTCCCTGCACACTGAAAGAAGAGAAGGAAGACTGTCAACAAAGTGCTCCAGGACTGTACTTGCCTTCCACAATGCTGGCTCCACCTCCTGTGGGGTGTCTGCTGTTCCTGCCCTGCACTGTGAAAGGAAAGGAGAAGTCTGGTAAACAGAGTGCTTCAGAACTGGTTTGGACTGGGCACAGGCCCCTCTGCCCTCAGAGAACAAAGGATTTTGGGGTATAAGTATTGGGACCCTGATCCCAAGAAATTAGATCACTTTTGGACTACAAGAAGAAACCTTTGCTGAGGAGAGGAACCTGAAGAAACTGAGGAGAGACTATTCCCAAGCTGAAGTGCTGCTTGGGGGATTGGCCTGCAGTGGTTGCCCGACTGCCAAAGAGAGGAGAAAGAACTTAGTGTACTTTACTTTCAACTTGTGAAAAGATCTCCAAGGGCTTAGAAGAGAGCTTGCCCCCTGACCGAAGTCTCAGGACCAGTAGACTTCACCAGCCTTTGCAGATTGCTGCTGGAAATGCTGTTTCAGTGGCTACAGAGGCAGGGAGCTGTGACCGACTCTCACGACCGGCCTGGTGTCCTGTAGACACCACATCGAACAACGTCCACCTCGAGCAACGCAAGCTCTGAGCTCACCGACTCTGTCGCGATTCCGTCACCGGGCCGTTGCCTGCACCGCGACTGGTGGACACCGCGACGTGCAACGCCTCGCTACACCGACTCGTACTGGTCTGACCAACGCAGTCACTGCTGCCGACTTAGAGTCCTGTGAACACACCAGAGTTGGGCACCGCCTCGCACGCTTTGCGACGCACCACCCGACTCACACCACTGTCCGAACTGATCGACGCCAGGTCCCGAACTCCGGCTCTGTTGCCGCACCGCAAGCTGAGAGTACCGCAACGAAGCACCGTCTCGCCCTGCGACGCACGCCTTGGATCCACCAACTCTGTCAACGGGCCACTGCCTGCACCGCATCGAGGAACAACGCGTTGTGCAGCACTTTCTTTTCTGCACCGCGACGAACACCGGAACCGGCTCGCAGGTCCGTGCCGGCCGCATCAAGTAAAAGGTACTGTGACAGTCTGTAGATAGTTGAGTGGGCCCGGACCGACGCGGTCCGCTGGATTTGTTAGACTTTGTGCTATTTCAACAACGCCGTAGCCGGACAGGGTTGCCGTAGCCGGACAGGGCTACCGAATCGTGCAGAACATGGTTTTAAGCCTTTTAACCCGAACTCTTGTATTCTAATAGTACTGTGGATTATTTTTGTCATTTATTGGTCTTGTGGTAACTCTATATAAAAGAATACGTATTTTGATATAAAACCTTGTGTGGTGTCCATGTGTAGTGTTGTCACTAGGTTACTGTTAAAACTGGGGGTCTCTAGTTGGCAGGGGTAGGTACCACTGTCCAAATAGGGACCCTTGCTTCTAGTCAGGGTAAGGAGGATACACTCTTTAGATAACCCCTGCTCACCCCCTTGGTAGCTTGGCACAAGCAGTCAAGGCTTATCAAAGGCAATGTGTAAAGTATTTGTACCAACACTCACAGTAACACAGTGAAAACACCATAAACTGACTCCACAACAGCTAAGAAAAATAACAGTATTTAATCTAAACTACATAAGGCCAAAATGACAAAAATCCAACATACACAGTTCAAGAATATGGTTGCAAAAGAGTTCTTAAAGTTGCGATAAAATAATCCACAATTGCGTGAGAAGTTCACAGTTGTGTCACGTTTAGCAAACAGTACCTTTAAATGCGACAAAGTTCCAAAACAGAAACTGGTGCGGTGGAAAACAAGTGATGCGTCACTCCTGAGACCTTGGGGAGGCGATGCAACAGCCCCGCTGGATGGAGCGGGCGTGGTGCGGTGACTCCGGTCTGTATGAGGAGGGATGAGATACCTTGTAAGGATTCCGGTGCGGAGGTTCCGTAATGAAGAAGCTTGCAAAGGCACGATGTGATGATCTTTGGGGCTGCGACAATCTCCGGGGCAATGATGTGTGGAACAGCGGTGATCTTCCTCTCGCAGCTCCTCGATGCATTGGCTCTGCGACGACACTCGCAGCAACGTGATGCGGTCCTCAAGCAAGCGGTGCAGCGATCTCACCCAGCGACGACACTCGCAGCAATGGTAATCTTCCCGCACCAGTCTGGTGCGTTCCGCAAACGAAGGATGCGACAACTCTGGCAGCGGCAACAGGCGCTGCGATGATCTCGGCCTTCGTAGCAGCGGGAATTTCCTCGCACTGACGGGGATACGCTCCGCAAGCGAGCCACGCGACAAAACTTGCACAAAGTCTTTAAAAGCTTGGTTTCCAGCTTCCCAACACAGGTATAACTTCCAGAGGTACCACAACTGGCCCAAGCACTCTTAGAAGGACAGAACTCTCTCAGCAGAGTTCAGGGAAGCTGGGGGTGTAGTCCTTCTGTTCCTGGGACTTTTTAACAGGGAGCCAGCTCTTCCCAGGCCCTTGGAGATTCCATCAAGTAAGGGGACACAGCACCAAAAGCAAAGTCCTTCCCCTCTCCTTGGCAGCAAAGCAACAGCAGGTCAGTCCAGCAGAGCAACAGCAGGACAGTCTTCCTTTTTCAGTTTCAGCTTTCTCCTTGGCAGAGGTTCCTTCTTGATTCCAGGATGATCTAATTTTCAGTAGCCAGGGGTCCCGTACTTATACCCCTAAAAGTCTTTGACTCCTTTGTGCAGGAGGGCTCTGAGCCCGGTCTGACCCAGTTCTTAGAGTACCTTGAGCACTTTGTTTTCCTGGCCTCTCCTTTCCTTTCAGAGAGAGGGGCAGGGTCGTCAGCTGCCCAGCAGTAGGTGGAGCCAGCATTGTGGAAGGCAGGTACAGCCCTATTCAGGCCCAGGTGCTACCCCCTCCCACCACTCTGGATGCAGATGGAGCTATTCAGCCAGGGATTGCCCACTCAGATTCTGGGAGCCACCCAGCCCCTGTCACTCACAAACCAGACAGTCAATTCACAAACGGGCCAAGGCACACAGAAAGGTCAGACAAGAGCACAGCAACTTTCTAAAAGTGCTGTTCTCAAACACAGGATTTAAAAACAACCTCTCCTAAAAGATGCGTTATTAAATTCTGAGTTCAGGGATACCAGACTTTTATTTCCTATCTTTCTCCTATGGGAAGATATGCTGGTAACCACTGTAGCCAGCCTTCCCCATGATAGCCTATGGGGCAAGATAGCCTTACAATAGGGAAAAACGAAAATGGCTGTAATTCACTACGAGAGCATGTCACCTGCACAAGTACATGCTCTACCTTTCACATACACTGTACCCTGCCCAAGGGGGTACCTTGGGCCTTCCATAGGGGTGACCAATGTGTACAGAAAGGGAAGGGTTAGGCCTGGCCAGTGGGGACACTGACGAAGAGGACATGGCAGTTCACAGACTGCACACAGGCACTGCGGTGGCAGGCCTGAGACACCATTTTAGGGGTACTCATGTGGGTGGAACAATCAGTGCTGCAGGCCCACTAGTAGCATTTGTTATCAATAGCCCTAGCACACTCAGTGCACTTTACTAGGGACTTCTTGGTGACACAAATATGCCAATCATGTATAACCAATCATAATAACAATTTACACAGGGAGCACTTGCCGCTTTGACACTGAACAGCAGTGGCAAAGTGCCCAAAGAATCTAAACCAGCAAAACCAAAATCCAGCACAGCATCAAAAATACAGGAGGTAGAGGCAAAAAGATGGGGGGAAAACACACCAAAGATGCCAGGTCTAACAGTTACTGTACGTGAGAAGTTAGCCTGGCATATGATGTCCACTATTCTAGTGGGCACCTTGCACCAGTATAAACGACCCTTATTGATGGTGGTTGTAAAGTTAACCTTATAGACAAGCTATCCTAGTGGTAGCATGGACCAGCAGTCTTAGGCTAAAACTTCAGAGAGCATGCGAAGCCAGCTGTTTTACCATATATAATCCATTGAACACCAAATGAAAGGACACCACACAAGGTATATATCAAAGATATATGTATTTATTATTAACACAACCCCTCTGCACGCTTTATGAGGTCAGAGTTCGAGATACGTTACAAGTTACTCATTAAGCATACTATAAGTTGCACAAATACAATTCTGCCCTAGGGGCCTCACGAACCATATACTAAGTAAGTGGTATAAGAACCACTTCAGGAATGGTGACTAGGCCTAGAGCCTAGGAAATCGCTGGGGCTACACTACAGAACCAAAGGTTAGGAAGTAGGAGACCCACGGGAGACGCATGCAGTGTGGGAACACAGTCGCGAGTTACCATTGACTTACAATGGAGAACGAAGAAGTCACAAAGTTACTGATTAAGGACACTTCCTGGTGGACTACGGTGAAACCCCTTTAAACTAGGACACTTGGATAGTCAATACCCATGGCAGCACCGGAGTGCTCGAGTTACCTCACCCAGGGCAGCCGGGTGCATAGGTGTCTTTTCGTGTCGGGTTTCGTCGATGCTTTCAATGGAGACCAGCAAAAGAAGTGCTGCAGGCGGCCGAAGGAAGAGTGACCGGGTGGATCGAGGAGCTGAAGAACCTGAAAGCAGAGGAGACAGAGTCTGGGTCTCTAGCCAGTGACCAGGAAAGAACCAGGATGGAAGCAGGTAATGTCGTGATGCAGACGGGTGAAGAGGTGAAGCTTGTTTTTGCAGCCACGAGGACCAGGAGGTGTCGACGACAACCAAGAGCTGGATTCAAGCTGTCCCACAAAGGATCTAGTTGACTGCGGTGTCGGTATCCGGATTGGACCCAATAAGCCTTGGCAACCGCAACCCACGCAGGAAGTGAAGATTGAATTCAGGTCAGGCCAGCAAGGTCTGAGGGGCTTCTCCTTTGCAGGGTAGCTGGAGCTATCCTGGAGCAACGAGGAAAGTAAGATGATTTCAAAGGTTCGCCTTCAAGGGGCTAACTAGCCAATGGGCTAGCAAACGGGAAGACGCGTCCAGCTGAAATGCAGGAGCGGGCTCCACGCGGCACCCGTAGAGTGTGGAGGGCTGAGCTTCGATGCAAATGGCGCTTGGGTCTGGGGCTTCTTGTACCCCAATGCACAACTGCGAGTTACCTCAGGAGTCGATACAGTTAGCAATTTGCAGGATGTCCAGGGAGTCTGGTCCCACGTCTCGTGTCCGCCACAGGTCTCTGCTTTGTTGTGGATGTGGGTCGTAGTCCAAGAAGTCTGGAAGTCCAGTAGTGAGTAGCTGAGTCTTCGGGTTCCGTCAGGAGCATTGACAGAGCAAACCAGCAAGTTACTGGTGGTGCCTGTTTGAACAGGTTGGTCACTGCTTGACCACAAGGGAGATGTCTTACGTCTTCTAGTCGATATAGAAAGTCGAAGGTCCAAGAGTTCGTTTCAGAGTTTCAGTCCAGGATAATCTAATGTCTCTAGACACAGCTTCTATCTTTATACTAATCTAAGGGGCTGGATTACCTGCTAGGTCCCTCCTATGGGTGGGCCTTGAGAAGGGGGTGGTTACACCCCTCTCTCTTTGTCCAGTTTCATGCCAGAGCGGGGCTGGAGTGCCACAGCAACTGGTTTGAACTGCGCTTTGCATGGAGCACCTTGTGTGCCCCAGGCAGTGTCCCGTTTTGCAGCCCTCCCTGCCCCAATACACTAAAAGCCTGTCTGGGGAGGTGCTAGCACCTCCCAAGGCAGGAAACCTATTGTCCAGGCCTCCCCTGTCGGAGTTTCGTCCAGCAGCACGAGGTCAGACTTGTGTCGGTGGCAGCAGCATCCATTTTGTGATGCTGAGGCTCTGTTTAACTTTAACCGGGTAAAGCAGTAACCAACATGTCTTCTCCCTCTAGAAGGGTGGAATGCTACTCCTGCCGCCAGAATTGGCGGGGGTAGTATTCCAAAGTGTTTGACACATTACACAACATGTTTTGATAAAGCCAAACCAAAGTTAGCATTAACCGCGAGGATTATAATGCACTTAAGAGTATATGGTTTGGCTATATCATAGAACAGCTATAGGGACATGGTGCCGAAAGCTGCAGTGGGGCTCAGCTCATGCTAGGGCACCCTCTCACATAAAACCAAGCACTCTGCCTCCAGGATTGTTAAGGCCTGCCATAGGAGTGACTTATAGGTTACTATGTGTCTATATATAAGGTCAATATAGGTATACTATATCTAAGTAAGGGGTGAGAACACCACCTTACCCAAGATGAGTGATCAGCCTGTGCTGTCAGTTTGGATGGCCAGCCAGGGGTGGCATAATACATGCAGCAGCCCCTGGTAGGCCTTGGATGCACCTATGCCCTGGGTACCTATGGTACACTATACAGGGGCTCACAAAGGTGACCCAATACCCAATCAGGTATGTACCTAAAGTACATGGTATCAATTTAGAGAGAGAACAGCTGGGCTGTGGGTCCGATTAGCAGGTTCAGAGCCACACTAAAGTAAAAAAAAAAAAACAGAAAATCACAGCAAAAAGTGGGGGTGACCATAGGAAGCAGACCCTAAACTCCTACACAACCCCCACCCCACAAACGCAGGGACATTAAACTAACCTTGACCAGTTGAGTCTTCAAGTGCCAAGTGGAAATATCTGGAGAGTACATCTGCATTGGCATGGTCAGTCCCAGCTCTGTGTTCCACTGTAAAGTCCATCCCCTGTAGGGAAATGAACCACCTAAGCAGTTTGGGATTTTCACCCTTCATCTGATTTAGCCACAAGAGGTGCTTATGGTCTGTCTGAATCTTGAAGTGAGTACCAAACAAGTATGGCCTCAGCTTCTTCAGGGCCCAAACCACAGCAAGGAGTAGTTTCTGTCCTGTAACTCCAGTTCTGTAGTAGGGGTATCTCCGTTATAGCCATAATCTAGTGAATAGTCCCGCTCATGAGCGTGGACCCCGGAGCAATCCAAAAGAATCTCTTAGCTGTCTAAAAATGCAGACCTGCAAAGACACTTAAGAGAGAATTTAAAGACATATAATGCAGCCTATATCCACAGGCTACACTGTCCAGCACTTCAACTAGACATCCCACATTCCACCAAAACCACTACCAGCCCAGCTTGCCAAGTTTTCTTCACAGAGAAAACTTCCCCTTTTACCAGTAAAGCCTCAGGAATGATAGAGAGGAAGGGGAGGACAGACAAGCCCCATAGGCTGCTATTATGTGGCTCAAAAAGGGATACCGTGCCTTTGGGAAAACTTTCTAGAACGTTCGCAGTATCCCAGAATGCCCTGCAGGTCCCATTTACTTTCAGTTCTTTTTGAAGGCGTAGAACGCCTAGACCTGTAGCATTCCGAACAAAAACATCTGTCTCCAACGGGAAGGAGGGAGGGCGCTTATGACTATAACAGAGATACCCCTACTACAGAACTGGAGTTACAGGACAGAAACTACTCCTTCTGTAGTAGGGGATCTCTGTGTATAATCATAATCTAGTGAATAGAATGGCAAGCCCATCCCCACACAAAAGCGGCGGTGGAGATAAAGAGTACCACACCACTACTGTGCGAACAGATTTTGCAGCGAAGCCTGCCCAACCTGAGCATCTGCCCTGGCATCAGAGTCCAGACAGTAATGCCTAGCAAAGGTATGGATCGACTTCCACGTGGCGGCCCTGCAGATTTCTGCAATGGCAACATTACGTAGCAAAGCATCGTGGCAGCTTTGCCCCTGGTGGAATGAGCCTTAGGTTTACCCCCTAAGGTCTTATCAGCCTTTTGATAACACAATTGAATACAGGACACAATCCACCTAGAAATGGACTGTTTAGAGGTAGCAAGACCTGTCCTGACTGACCCATAGTTGATAAACAATTGGTCCGACCTACGAATACCCTTGGTTTTATCCAGATAAAATTTCAACACCCTCCTGACATCCAGGGAATGTAGAGACCTTTCCGCTGGAGAAGAAGGATTCTAAAAAAACGTAGGCAAAGTTATGGTCTGGTTAACATAGAAATCAGAAATAACCTTAGGAAGAAATTTAGGGTGAGTACGCATAACAACCTTAGCAGCATGAAATACAGTATAAGGTTCTTGAGAACACAACGCCTGAATTTCACTCACCCTGCGGGCCGTTGTAATGGTCACGAGAACGCCACCTTCCAGGACAGGTGCTGCAGCGAAGCCTTATGAATAGGTTCAAAAGGTTCCTTCATCAATCTGGGCAGCACCACATTCAATTCCCATGAAGGCAAAGGACGCCGGACAGGAGGAAACACTTTCTTCAAGCCTTCCAAAAAGTCTTTGATCACAGGGATCTGGAAGAAGGAGGTCTGTGAAGGGCATTTACTGTAAGCAGTAAGCGTGTCGAGATGAACCTTAATGGAATGACAGTTAAGGCCAGCCTACGCCAAATGTAAAAGGTATGGAAGGATGACATCTTCCTTACATGTCGTCGGATCATAGTTCTTGGACTTGCGCCAGATGCAAAATCTCTTCCACTTGTACGCATAAGAGGTCCTAGTGGAGGGTCTCTCGGCTTCCTTCAGTATGTCCATACAATCTGTGGGGAGATTCAAATGGCCATATTGCACTATCTCAGGAGCCATGCCGCCAAACTCAAAGACGAGAGGTTGGGGTGCACCATCAGCGCCCCGAACTTTGTGAGAAGGTTCTGCCAGCACGGCAGCCGAATGTGAGGAAGGAGAGACCGGTGAAGCAGGTCCATGAACCACCACTGCCTGGGCCATTCCGGGGTAATCAAGATCATCTGCGCCCTGGACTGGGCTAGTTTGATGAGCACCGCCGAAATCAGGGGAATGGGTGGAAAAGCGTACAGAAAGCTGTTCGACCTGTCGATCCATAGCGCATTCCCCAGCGTTCCCTGCTGGAAGTACCTGGATGCGAAGTTTCGGTATTTGCTGTTTTCGGCGGTGGCGAACAGATCTACGTCAGAAGTGCCGCACCTGTCGAAGACGTCTCCGAGTACTCCGTCCTTTATGACCCATTCGTGGTTTTCCTGGATCAGTCTGCTCAGTGCGTCCACCTGAACATTCTGCACACCTGGCAGATGAGTAGCCGTTATCGTCAGTCCTCTGGTTAGAAGCCAGTGCCAGATCGCCTGCGCCTCCTGCGACAGGGTGCGCGATCTCGAGCCCCCCTGCTTGTTGAGGTAATACATCGTAGTCGTATTGTCCATCTGTACAAGCAGAGAGTTGGTCCGGAAGGACGGATGAAAGGACTTCAGTGCCAAGTGAACCGCTCTGAGTTCCAGGAAATTGACATGATACATGGACTCCGTTGGGGACCACGTCCCTTGTATCTGTAACTCTCCGGAATGCGCTCCCCAGCCCTGGAGAGAGGCATTTGTCACGATGGTCTGAGTGGGAATGTCCTTGTGGAAGAGAACCCCCTTGAGGAGATTCTCCGCTGAACACCACCATTTCAGAGACTGTAGAGCATGCAGAGACAGTCGTATCTTGTCGTCCCAGTTTCCTCTCCTCTGGTCCCATTGATCCTCCAGACACTCCTGCAGCGGTCTCATGTGTAGCCACGCGTGTGGTGTGAGGAAGATACAGGAGGCCATCGACCCCAGTAGAGAAGACACAGTCCTCGCTGACGTAGATGGAGCGGTCATAAGATCCTGAGCCTTCCGAAGGAGTGATAAACGTCTTTCCTCCGAAGGAGACACGCTTGCAGACAGCGTATTGATGGATGCTCCCAAGTACTGTAGGCATTGGACCGGAGTCGGGACAGACTTGGACATGTTGATGTGCAACCCCAGCACATCACGGACGTCTTCTGGAAGTGCGCTTGCGCTTCCGCGAAGGAGGATGCCTTGATCAACCAATCGTCAAGGCACGGGTAGACAAACACCTTGTTCTTTCTCAGGTGTGCCGCTACCACTGCCATGCATTTGGAAAAGGTCCTGGGTGCTGACTTCAGCCCGAACGGCAACACTGTGTATTGATAGTGATTGGGGCCGACTTGGAATCGCAGGAACTTCCGGTGTTTCTGTGCAATGGGCACCTGGAAGTATGCATCTTGCAGGTCTATCGCGCACAGCCAGTCTCCCCTTTGCAGTTGAGGGTAAATCTGGTGTAAGGACAGCATGCGAAACTTTTCTCTGCGAATCCACTTGTTTGCTTGTCCCAAATCCAGAATAGGCCTGAACTCGTTCTTGTCCTTTTTGCGGACTAGAAAGAACCGTGAGTACAGACCTTTTCCCCTTTGGGACAGAGGGACGTCTTCTATCGCCCTTTTCCTTAACAGGGTATCGGCCTCCGCCTGGAGCTCGCGCAGCTGAAACTGCGAGCAAACCGGTGGAATTGCTGGAGGCGGGCTGATGAACCGAAGACTGAATCCATTGCAAACAATATTCAGCACCCACTTGTCCGGAGTAATTTTTCTCCACTCTGCCAGAAAATATTGAACGCTTCCCCCCACTGGAGCGGGTAACGGATGACAGAGAAGTAACCGCTCAGGGCCTAGACCCGGCCGGGCCTTTGGTCGCGGTGGCAGACTGCTGACCACCCCTGTCTCTCTGACGTTTCTGGAAGGGCTTCCTCTGGAACTGATGCTGCTGTTGCTGCTGTCCAGACTGTTGACCTCGCCCTCTGCCTTTCGCCCCGTACCGTCTTTGGAACGGGTGGTAGTTCTTCTTCAGGTCCTTGTGCTTCTCCAAGCCCATCGCCGTCAGTCTCGGCCTCCGCCTTCACGCGGGCCATCTCATCGTCGGCGTGTTTACCGAATAGAGTCTCGCCCGAGAAGGGCAGGTTGGCCACCCTCTTCTGGGCTTCAGGCATGTCAACCTGAGCCAAGTGTGGCGCCTCTCTTTAACTCCATGGCAGTACCCGTGGGCTGCCAGGAACGACTAGTCTGCAGCAGCACTGATCAGTTGTTTCGACACCAGCAACCCCTCATTCAGGATCTCAATAAAATCCTCCTTCTTGTCCCGTGGGATGAGGTCGGCAAACTGTTGGAGGGACTCCCAAAGCACCCGGTCATAGCGCCCCAACAGCGCAGATGCACTGGCAGCTTTCATAGAGGTAGCGGCCATCCCGCACACCTTCCTGCCCGCTGAGTCCAACCAGCGACTCTCCTTGTCCGGAGGCACATTGGAGGACGGGGTGGTGGCGTGTTGTTTCCTTGCCGCAGTCACAATGACGGAATCCGGAGTTGGATCCATTCGTAGGAAAGCCGGGTCCGCATCAGGCACCTTATACTTCTTTTGCAGACTGGAGGGAGCTGCCTTCGTCACCGCCGGAGTGAGGAAGAGCTCTAAAGCGGGTTCCACTAACCCAGGAACCAAAGGCAACAGAGGTCTTGATAGGTGCTTCTTGTGGAGAGTCTCAAAGATTACGGAAGTCGTGGACGTGGGCACTGTCAGTTGGATGCCCAGCTTGCTCGCACCCCTCAACAAGACCTCCTGAAAAGAGACCACGTCGTCCACAGGGGACACCCTCGTCCCAGGGGATCCTGACATGGTTGGTGAATAATCCCTTGCGCTGGACGACTCCGTGCTGTACCGAGAACGACCCCTCCTATGGCGTCGTCTTGATCTCGTCAAACGTCGGTTACTCCTGGATCTCCCTCTCCGTCCGGAGCGAGATCTGGGCTTCCTAGGCCTTGGACGTTCAGCAGGTGCTTGCGGCAGCACCTGCGGTTTTGCGGGTGCCTGCGGCGGTACCTGCAGAGGTGGCCTGACCGGGGACCTCGGCCGAGGTGCCCCCTTAGGCGGCGTAGGGAAGTGTGTCAGTGAGACCGACCTTCGAGGCCGTGGAGGTGCATGTGGAGACACCGGAGGAGGAGGTGGCGGAGGAGTGCGCGGAGGCGGCTTCTTTGGCAGTGGAGGAGGAGGAGGAGGAGTAACTGACTTCGGCTTGGGAGGAGAGTACACCGAGCCCGGTGACTCCCTCATCTTCTTCCTCGGTGTAGGAGACCGAGAGGCAGCGCCCCCTGTCGGTGACCGACGTCGCCGTTGTGCCCCTGAGGACCTGGAAGGAATCCTGGCTCCAGAACGCCTCCTGGAGGGTGATCTCTTCCTCTTCGGCGTCGAACGCCCCTTCGGCGTCGAAGAATGCCTCCTTGACGCCGACGAATGTCGTCTCGACGTCGAAGACCTATGCCTCGATGGCGGGCTTCGCCGCCTCGACGCTGAAGATCTGCGCCTCGACGTCGAACGCCTCCTTCTCGACGCTGATCGCTGAGTCGACGTAGAGGGTGAACGGCGGTGTCGCCTCGATGGCGAGCGCCAACGCCGTCTGGAGTCCTCACGACGTCGATGTCGATTATGATGACCTGTTACTCCAGTGTAAACACTCACACACTTGAAAAGTGCAAAAAATTCTATAATACACCCAAAAAGGGAGAGCTCAATGCTTCAGGGTCCTGCTAGCAGGAGCCGGAAAAAAGAACTGAAAGTAAATGGGACCTGCAGGGCATTCTGGGATACTGAGAAAGTTTTCTTAAAGGCACGGTATCCCTTTTTGAGCCACATAATAGCAGCCTATGGGACTTGTCTGTCCTCCCCTTCCTCTCTATCATTCCTGAGGCTTTACTGGTAAAAGGGGAAGTGCTGGACAGTGTAGCCTGTGGATATAGGCTGCATTATATGTCTTTAAATTCTCTCTTAAGTGTCTTTGCAGGTCTGCATTTTTAGACAGTTTAAGAGATTATTTTTGATTGCTCAGGGGTCCACGCTCATGAGCGGGACTATTCACTAGATTATGACTATACACAGAGATCCCCTACTACAGAAAGGCCTCCCTCTCAATAGCTGACCAACGTTTCTCTCTAGAGGTTAACCTTCTGCTAATAAAAGCTATTGGCTGGTCTTTACCATCTTTATTTAATTGTGAAGGAACAGCTCCCACACCCAACTCCGAAGCATCTGTTTGGACAATGAATTCTTTGGAGTAATCTGGACTTTGCAGAATAGGTGCAGTGCACATGGCCGCTTCAGGTCATCAAATGCCTTTTGACAGCTTACTGTCCACTGAACTTTTTTTGGAATTTTCTTTGAGGTGAGGTCATTAAGAGGAGTCACAATGGACCCATAGTTCTTAACAAACTTCCTGTAGTAACCAGACAGGCCCAAGAAAGCTCTGACATGTGTCTGGGTGGTTGGAGGAGTCCAGTCCTTTATGGTCTGGATCTTGCTCTCCAGTGGTTGAACCTGACCCCCACCTACAAGGTGGCCCAGGTACACAACCTTACTCTGCCCTATCTGGCACTTGGTAGCCTTGATAGTTAGGCCTGCCTTCTGCAGGGCCTCCAAAACATTCGTCAGGTGGAGCAGGTGATCTTCCCAAGTGGAGCTAAAGACAGCAATATCATCAAGATAAGCTGCACAGTAGTCATCCAGACCTGAGAGGACTTGGTTCACCAACCTTTGGAATGTGGCAGGTGCATTATTGAGAGCAAAGGGCATTACCACAAATTGATAATGTCCTCCTGGGGTTGAAAATGCTGTTTTGGCTTTTGCATCCTCAGCTAGTCTGATTTGCTAGTAGCCAGCTGTCAAGTCAAATGTGCTCAAAAACATGACAGAAGCCAATCTGTCAAGAGCTCATCTACCCTTGGTATTGGGTGGGCATCTGTCCTAGTGACAGCATTTAGACCTCTGTAGTCCACACAAAACCTCATCTCTCTCTTACCATCTTGGGTGTGAGGTTTAGGCACTAGGACTACAGGACTGGCCCAAGGGCTCTCTGAAGGCTCAATAACTACCAACTCCAACATCTTTTGGACTTCTGTCCTGATACAGACCCTGACAGGATCATGTGGCCTGTAGATTTTACTCTTCACAGGCAGACTGTCACCAGTGTCCACCTCATGGGGGCACCAGCTTGTCTGACTTGGAGTCAGTGAAAACATATATCTGTAGGACTGGATAACTTGTCTGCAGTCCCTCTGTTGCTGATCAATTAGGCTGCCTGCCAAGGCTACACCATCAACTGACCCATCGTCGGGGTTCTGAGAAAGCAGGTCTGGGAGAGGGTCACTCTCCTCCTCCTGTCCCTCATCTGTAGCCATGAGCAAGCCCATGTATGCCCTGTCAACATATGGCTTCAATCTGTTAACATGAAGCACCCTGTGGGGGCTCCTGGGAGTTCCAAGGTCAACCAAGTAGGTTACCTCTCCCTTTTGCTCAACAATAGTGTGGGTTCCAGACCATTTGTCTTGGAGTGCTGCTGGGGCCACTGGCTCCAACACCCACACTTTCTGTCCTGGCTGGTATGCAGTCAGCACAGCCTTTTGGTCATGCCAGGCTTTTTGTAGTTCCTGGCTAGCCTCAAGGTTTTTGAATGCCTTTTTCATGTACTCGCCCATCCTGGAGCGGAGACCAAGTACATAGTCCAAAATGTCTTGTTTAGGCTTTTTGAGAGGTAACTCCCATCCTTCCTTCACCAGACAAAGGGGTCCTCTTACAGGATGCCCTAACAGAAGTTCAAAAGGGCTGTAGCCAACCCCCTTCTGTGGGACCTCTCTATAAGCAAACAAAAGGCAGGGCAGAAGGATGTCCCATCTTCGTCTAAGCTTTTCAGGTAAACCCTTGATCATGCCCATTAAGGTCTTGTTGAATCTCTCCACCAGACCATTGCATTGTGGATGATAGGGTGTGGTGAAATTATAGTTCACTCCACACTCCTTCCACATAGAAGTCAAATATCCAGACAAAAGTTGCACCTCTGTCTGAGACAACCTCTTTCGGAAAACCCACTCGAGAAAACTCCCAGGAGGGCTCTTGCCACAACAGGTGCTGTTGTGGTCCTTAAGGGAATAGCTTATGGGTATCTGTTGGCATGATCTACTATCACCAGAATAAACTTGTGCCCAGATGGTGTTTGGGGATCCAATGGTCCCACAATGTCTATCCCAACTCTTTCAAAGGGAACCCCCACCACAGGTAGTAGCATTAGGGGGGCCTTTGTGGTGCCACCTGATTTGCCACTGGCTTGGCAGGTGACACAGGAGCGACAAAACTCCTTGGTATCTTCTGACATGTGGGGCCAGTGAAAGTGAGGATCACGTCTGTCCCAAGTCTTGTTCTGGCCAAGATGTCCTGCTAAGGGAATATCATGGGCTTAGGTAAGAAGGAAGCTCCTGAATGCCAAAGGTATGACCAATCCCCTGGAAGCACCAGGCTTGGGGTCTCTAGCCTCTGAATAACGGAGCCCTTCATCCCAATACAGTCTATGGGTACCTGTAGCATTCCCAGCAGCCTCAGCAGCAGCTTGTGTCTGAGGGGTTCAAGAGAGGGGCAGTCCAACTGCGCCTGCCTCAGATCTGCCCTTGAAGGTCCCCCTGTCCCAAGAAACTCAACCTGATCAGGCTCAAGCTCTTCTAGGACAGTTCCTTCCTGGGTCTCACAATCAGCTTAATCAGAAGGCTGATCCTCATTCTGAGGCAGGGGGAAGGCACTGCCTTAACCCTACTGCTCTTTCTCTTGGTAGGCAACTGGTCCATAGTTTCAGGATCCAGGGCCTGTTCAGTTTTGCACTTTTTGGCCTGTGACCTGGTCACAGAAAGGACATGTACGGATATAACTAACATCTCTGCATGGGTCCTATATTCCACTTCAGATCAGACTGAAGATTCCAGATCATTGCCAAGCAGACATTCTACAGGGAGGTCTGAGCTAACAACAACTCTTTTGAGGCCAGTTACCCCTCCCCTGGAAAAATTAACAATTGCCATACTATGGGTGGTAGTGACTTTGCTTGCATTGGTCCCTAGGTAATTGTCACCTAGTATTATCTGTCCAGGGTCCACAAAGTTAGGTGTCACCATGGTGACACTGGTGCATGTGTCCCTGTAGGCCTGAGCCACTTTGTTATTAAATAAAGGTGTTTGTCTGTACTAGCCCAAGTTATTGGGGCTCACAGTAGAGGACATAGCCATGTCCACATCACAGACAAGAACAGCTTGAATTGGTATTCCGACTAGGCCAGAATCCATCTCAGTACCCAGGGTTAATTCCACTATAGCCTTGGGTTGAGAACCACCACTATTAACTGTACTAGGGGGTGCAGGTGCCTTAGGGGCAATAGTGGTTGGAGACGTCTCCTTTTTGGTGCAATCACTGGTCCAGTGCGTATTAACCTTACAATTTTTTCACCATTGTTTCTTCGGGCCTTCCTTTTTCTTATATTGTTGGGAACCCCCACCATGAGAAGCTTTTTGGGGACCTTGTGCAGACTTCTGGTCTTTTGTTTTTTCCCCATCCTTTTGGTCTTGCTTCTTCTGATCACCACCTTGGTTCTGGAACTTCTGCTTCACCCTGATTCTGACCCACTTGTCTGCCTTCTTTCCCAATTCTTGGGGAGATGTCCGATCAGAGTCAATCAGGTGTTGATGCAATAACTGGTTCTGACAATTATTAAGAATTTGTTCACTCATAATCAAATTATACAATCCTGTATAGTCTTTGACCTTACTGTGAAGTAACCAGCCTTCCAGAGCCTTAGTGGCACAATCTACAAAGTCAGCCCAGTCCTGAGTCTTTGTCTTCTGGGAGTCTCTGAACAGTAACCTATACTGTTCAGTGGTTAAGCCAAACCCATCTATCAGAGCTCTCTTCAGGACAGTGTAGTTTTTAGCATCCTCATCACTAACTGTGAGGAGCTTGTCTCTACCTTTTTCTGAAAAGGAGAGCCATAAGATTGCTGCCCACTGACGTTGGGGTACCTGCTGTACTTTGCAAGCCCTCTCCAAAGCAGATATCCACTTGTGGATGCCATCCCCACTCTGGTAGGGAGGGACAATCTTACTTAGGTTTCTATGGTCATTTGACCTTTCCCTATCTCTAGGGATGTTGCTGCCACCAGTGGAATCTAATCCACTCAACTTTTGCTCTCTAGCAAGAGCAAGGGTCTATTTGGCAAGGGCAATTTCTTGCCTCTTGATCCTAAGATTTACTTCCCTCATTCTAGCCTGATGCTCTCTTCTCTGAGGGGAAGTCATTCTCCTTATTGCTGAGGTATCTGACCCTACTGAGTCACCAGAGTGGTGGGAGTCACTGGAAAGTGACCTCCTCCTTCTGTGCTCAGTGTTAGGCCTACTTGGGGGCCTGAATTGGATTCTCTCCTGTCCAACCCCAAGTAGTCCTAGGTTGACCTGGTTCAGTTCTCAAACTTGGACCTGATCATCATCAGAACCCCCTGGATTGTCATCCTGGGAATCCTCTGTTGAGGGATGCCCCCCCTTCCACCACCTGTCGGATCTGGGGTTGCTGCCTTTTCTACATCATACTACACTAATAGATCTATCAGGTGTCTCAGGGTTGGACTCCGTCCTTGTCTCAGTCTCTGGAGTGAACACAAACTTCTAAGCTCATTAAAAGTAAATGTGTCATAGTTAGAAGGGACCCTGGGAGGGTCCACTTCTATGGGGAGAGACACACTAGGTTCTCCTCTCAAGGACATTCTCTAGTGAGGTGTGTGCACCTACCTACACTAAGTGTTACCTACTAAAACCTCTCTAGGAGTTGTAGTCAGGGTGTGCTAAGCCCTTTCCTCTACAACAATTAAGTTCAGTAGAACCAAAGTATTATAAGAACTTGATTTATATGTACCTCCAGGTACCTCATTGTGATCTTTCAAATGATATCTTAAGATTATATGGTAAAACAACAGCAAGCTCTTATGGAGTGCCCCAGCAACTGGTTTGAACTGGGCTATGCATGGAGCACCTTGTGTGCCCCAGGCAGTGTCTCGTTTTGCAGCCCTCCCTGCCCCAATACACTAAAAGCCTGTCTGGGGAGGTGCTAGCACCTCCCAAGGCAGGAAACCTATTGTCCAGGCCTCCCCTGCCGGAGTTTCGTCCAGCAGCAGGAGGTCAGACTCGTGTCGGTGGCAGCAGCATCCATTTTGTGATGCTGAGGCTCTGTTTAACTTTAACCGGGTAAAGCAGTAACCAACATGTCTTCTCCCTCTAGAAGGGTGGAATGCTACCCCCACCGCCAGAATTGGCGGGCGGGTAGTATTCCAAAGTGTTTGACACCTTACACAACATGTTTTGATAAAGCCAAACCAAAGTTAGCATTAACCGCAAGGATTATAATACACTTAAAAGTATATGGTATGGCTATATCATAGAACAGCTATAAGGAGATGGTTCCGAAAGCTGCAGAGGGGCTCAGCTCTTGCTAGGGCACCCTCTCACGCAAAACCAAGCACTCTGCCTCCAGGATTGAGAAGGCCTGCCATAGGAGTGACTTATAGGTTACTGTGTGTCTATATATAAGGTAGATATGGATATACTATATCTAAGTAAGGGGTGATTACACCACCTTACCCAAGATGAGTGATCAGCCTGTGGTGTCAGTTTGGATGGCCAGCCAGAGGTGGCATAATACATGCTGCAGCCCCTGGTAGGCCTTGGATGCACCTATGCCCTGGGTTCCTATGGTACACTATACAGAGGCTCACAAAGGTGACCCAATACCAAATCAGGTATGTACCTAAAGTACATGGTATCAATTTAGAGAGAGAACAGCTGGGCTGTGGGTCTAATTAGCAGGCCCACAGCCACACTAACGTCGAAAAACCAGAAAATCACAGCAAAAAGTGGGGGTGACCATAGGAAGCAGCCCCTACTCTCCTACACTGTATATGTTCACAAATGCTTTACACACGGCCTGTCTGCTCATGCCAAGCTACCAAGGGGGTGAGCAGGGGTTATTTTAGGAGTGTACCCCCTTAACCTGACTAGAGGAGAGGGTCCCCATTTGTCGCTAGTATCTATCTGTGCCAACTAGAGATCCCCAATTCTAACACCATCTTTAACCGCTTGTGTGCTCAGAACGGCCTCTGGCCGTCCTACGTCACGGTGGGCGTGTGCTCAGGACGGCCCCCGGCCGTCCGAACGCCATTATGCCAGCGCGGTGCAAATTCCACACCTGTGCAGAACAAATAATTAGTGGGCAGAGTTCGGACGGCCCCCGGCCGTCATCCGCCCACGCCTACCGTGACGTAGGGTACGCAAAGGGTTACGCCCCCTAATTTGTTTATTTTTTGCAGAGTTTTATATAGCACGAACTAGAACCGAATCAGTTATCAGAGCGCTTTACATAGCACCAGTTACGTTACATGAGGACACACTTTTTTTTTTTTTTTTTGTTTAGGCACGGCAAGATTAAGTGATTTGCCCAGAATCACAGGGGGTTTCTGGCGTCGTTACCGAGACTCGAACCCAGACCCGAGGTCGAGCGCCTTAGCCGTTAGGCCAACCCCTCTCCCCTAATTAAATCCCCGCAGCGGAATTCACACCGCAGGGAAGGGGTTAAACAATTTGTCTTCTATCTGTTGTTTTGGGCTTGATTTGGATTATACCGAGCAGTGCTTTTATATTGGAATTATTGATTTATGACTAATTAGAATGATTTGAGCTGGTAAACTGGCTAATCTGTTAATAAACCTTAATTGTTTGCAAATGTACTACTCTCTGTCATGCTTGTGGGTCCAAATGGGGTTCACTGTTATGGATGCATTACTGATTTATTTATTTATTTTAAGCCTCAGCTGGAGACAAAGGTCCATCTACTTGAGTGCAGCTTGAACTTGAGTTTGTACCAAAGATCTTCAAGGTGCAAACCCCATCCTGCACTGCTTCAACACCAAGACTGTTGATGACCACCATTACATTGCATGTCAGTGTGTTCAACTCTGAATACTCACATGTACCCAAAGCTGAACCACATCATTTAGACCCAAAAACATCAGGAGTTATCCAAGAAGCAGCACAGTAAATAGAAGCTCAATGAACCACTGATCAGAAACCTATGAGGATACTTACCATCAAGAAAGAGGGGCCTTCAAAGCACCATAAATATATATGAAGAGCCAGGTAACATGCCATAGAGGCAGCAGTGTGAAACAACCCATTAAAATTGGTTATGAAAACTGCATTATCCCTTGTTATACATTAAGAGAAGATAAACAACAAGTGAAGCATGAAACAGTGTAATGCTGACCGATCAGAGTTGAAAATTGAGTAAATATCAAGACAGAAACAAACATTGCCACTAGAACACTGGTAGGAAGTGTTAGCAAGGTAAATAAAAAGACGAATTGGAAACCACTCTTAGGCGGAAAACAATATTGAAACTGACTCTACATGAAGGAGAAACACTGAAGAACAGCTTGTGTTAACAAAAACACCTAACACACCATCCTATCTGGTAAAAGTTACAGTTAGAAATACATCACAACTGGAAATCACCTGAAAGCAATCTCTTCAATGGCACAAAAAGGAGGAGCCATTGATACAGCCAGTGAAGCACCAGAACAAGGCAACAACAGCAAATGTCAGGAATAGAATGTTTGAATACTATGGCAGCCTTGGGGTTCCCTTCCAAGAGATCAGGTGGATATTCACCCCGAGTAAATAACAAAAGCCTCATCAGATCATAAGATAGGACTGCAAGGGACCCAGATATACACCATAAACAAAAGAAAAAAACAAAGATGGGGACATAATCTGAGGGTCACAGGACTTATATAGTGGGGAAATTCGCTGCTACTGCCATTAAAGGCCTTCTATGGACTCCATGCTGGAAGATAAGAAGCACCTGCAAAGATGACATTCAGAAAATAATCAAACATCCCAGGGGGAATACAGGAACTGATCATGAACCCTTGGAACAGCAACGAGGAAATCCAGTTGATACTTCTTGCAGTGTGGAGACCGCACAGGAGCAGAAACAAAGGAGGAAAGCAACTATAATCCCCAAGGATACCAACAAGTAAGGACAACATCCTTCCAGAAGTGGTGGCAACACTTGAAGGATCAGTTTTGCAAGAAGATTGCCCAGCTTGGAAGTAAAGAGATTGATGAGGGGAGCTACTGAACCATATGTGGCAAGAATGTAACATAGCCAAGTCCAGCAAGCAGGCAATGGGAAGAGAAAATCCATGTTGGTCAGGATTTTCACTAATCTCAGAGAAGAGAGCGGTTGTCCATCAGCTAGTGAAATTATTAACCAGCCCCAGGATACAGACTCCTTGTGATGTGACATCTAGGGTTGCAGCCACATCCCAAATAGGGTAGATGCAAATCAAATTCAACCAAAAGATCTGATTTCAATAGTCATCTCGCTTAGCAGGAGAAACAATAATATGGAACCCTTCCGGAATACAGATATAACACACCCTTCTGCAGCATTTCCCCACGCTTCTAAGGACACATAATTGACGTTGGGACCTATCTGTAATAGCTAGTGTTACAGGAAGGTTGCATGGCTTCTGCGTGTGGCGAAATACCCTTTTTGCAGGATCATAGCCACTTTTTGCTAGACTAAAGGATAGTTTACTAACTCTGAACATGGGGCTCTGCTGTCCAACATCATGGGTATGTGCTCTGATCTCTAAAAACATGTAGGACTGGCTAACACCTTTCTGATATAACTAACTCACCTGTAAGTCCTTAGGAATGGAACTCTGTACTCTGGATACCCAGGTCCTGTATGTTAAATGTCACTAGTTAACAGCAGCACTTTTTTTTCCACCACTATGGCCTGCCATTGTAACTTAGCATGGCAGTAATGAACTGCCAATTTGACCTGTCACATAACCCTTTTAACAGGCCTAATCCATCCTTTTCAATACTTGTCAGACACCCAGAAGGTAAGCTCTAAATGCCTATAGGGCAGTATGCATGGTATTTAAAAAGTAGGGCATGTGTACAGGTTTTACAATGTCTTAGCAGTGTAAATCACAGTGGCACGCCTTGCTTTCACACCAACTGTACAAGCTTCAAAGAGCAGCCCCTTTAGTAGGAGGATGTAACTCACACCTGGGCCTGCCCCTGCCATTGTCCCAGTAACCAATGTGGCACCTGACCCAGTGGGGAGAACACCTGTACCAGGAATGGCTCTACAAGGGGTGTTCCTCTTTTCCCTAGACAAACTCAGGGGTTGTGTCCGGAGATTTGATCAAGGATAGAAAGATTCTGTCATGTTGGATTTTGGTAGAGGAAGACACTGTGGGATTGTTTAGGGACAAACTCCCAGGACGCGATGTCAGAGTGGGTAGCCTTGCCCGTGGTAACTTATTCCTTATTAATTAGAAAATCTCCCTCACCCACAAGTTGGTGGTAGGTATCAAAGTGGCAGCTCTGAATCTCTTCTTTACAACACTGCTGGACCTGTGGAAAACAGAAGAAGTACTGCCGCTGCTGAGCTAACAGACTTGAACTAAGAAGGACCGAGCCTGCTGTTTTACCGGTGGAGCGATACCCCAAGGCCTGGATCTGCTCTCACTTGAACCCAGGATAGAAGAGTGGAGTTAAGGGGCTAATTGACTAGTCTCCTGTTAAGTTCCGGGAACACAAGCTGCAAGAAGCCTGCAAAAAAGAGGAGCCCAGCTGTCCTACACCCTGCTGGTGGCTTCATAAGTGAGTCCTAACTCACCAAGTGGTGCCAAAAACGTCCTTGACCCTTGACTAGCTATAGAGTGCACTCACCCACCCCTTGTGATGGCAAAAGTGTACACTTTGAAACTTATTCAGAACGTTTTCATAAAAGAACCAGAGACTACCAAAGAACCGCTGCCGAACCACAACCTCTGTCGTCGCATTACCGCTCAGATACTACTTTCTGGTTTGCTCTGCTGAAAGCAGCTCTACTTACATTAAAGGTTTTAAGTCCTAACATGGAGCATTTTACTAGGACCAATGCTGAGCAGCACCCTGCCATCATCAAGCCCTGTGTCAGATCATGCCAGCAGCCTGCTCCACTGACTAGAAAATTCCTCCTTAAAGACTACTGGCCAGATTTATATTTAATGATTCAGAAAAGGGGGTGGTGATGAACAGAGTGTCTGAATTAAGCAGACCACTCTTACCCAGTCCAAAGATCAGGGCTTGATCCATCACCGTTATTTAGTTCACTGCCCCATCCCAGCTCAGAACCTGGCTATATGCAAATTAGTCTGTCCCTGGCCCAGTGCATCATGGGAACAGGGCAGACCAAACTACCAAGCCAATTCTTCACCAGAAGGGAGACAAGCTTCCGGGGACCGGTTTCTGCCATTTCAGGCGTCGTCGGCCCGGCTTGCTTGAATCCTGATGGAGCAGTGAGCAAGGGACTCATGTCTGAGTATACCCTTCCACGCTTATGGTGGACAAAATGATTCAGAAAAGGGGGTGGTGATGAACAGAGTGTCTGAATTAAGCAGACCACTCTTACCCAGTCCAAAGATCAGGGCTTGATCCATCACCGTTATTTAGCTCACTGCCCCATCCCAGCTCAGAACCTGGCTATATGCAAATTAGTCTGTCCTGGCCCAGTGCATCATGGGAACAGGGCAGACCAAACGTTCATCACCACCCCCTTTTCTGAATCAGATTTATATTTAGGCAGTTGGCTCGTTTCTCACCTGGGGTGACTGAGTAAATTACTCTGTTGCCTTGATGGAGGTGTTACCCGCCCAAGTTAGAAATGACCTCCATGCTGGCGGTCATTTCTAATGCGCTGGCAGAAACAGCTGTCCCGGTGGTAAAAAAACAAGTAGCGACTAGAAGCCCCGCCCACTGGCTTGTGCCATTGTGTGTCCTAAATGCTGGCTTCTCATTTGTCAATCCGCTTGTTAGTCCCTCCTTAGTACTGCCTCCTCTTCATTTGTCACCTCCCATGTCAACTGTTCTCTTTACTTCGTTTGTTACACGGTACATGACATTTTAGACTTTGAGCACTATTTTCTTTAACCCTTTGCATGCTGATGACGGCCCCCAGGCGTCATGCACTACAGTGCTCGTGTGCTGATGACGGCTGGGGGCTGTCATGACCGCACCCGCGCTGAAATCTTCAGCACAGGAGCAGAATCGCGGCAGCATGGAAGGGGTTAAGGAGCTTCTCCTCCTCATGCACAACATGCTTTGGTGCATTCTTTAACCCCCCCCTCCACTGTTATCCGTGCATTGTTCGTTCTGCCTGCCCTCCCTCCCCTTGTCCATGCCTTCAAAATCCCCTCTCCTGCCCTCACGTTGTCCAAGGGTAACGACGTCTACCAAATGTGTATTTTATTGTCCGGAACACCACTAAGATGTTCATGGAATCTAGTCCCAAATAGTGACGGTAGTATAGGTCAATAGGCGGGTAAACATACAAGCCAAGGGACTTGCCTTGGTCACTGGGTCAGAAAGGGTTAAGCGTGCTTCCCTTTCATTATTCTGCGATCTCGGGAGGGTCGACGGCACCATTAACAGAGGTCTGTGAAGGCAATTGCTGATGACAGCAGCTCTGGTATGTGTTTCTCCTGGATGGGAGGACTTACTTTTGTTTTCTTTAGGCATAATTAGGGGCCACTTGGGCCATATGCTGTAGTGTGGATTAATTTGTACAAATAGACTGGAACATTAGGAAGCCTCTGCTCTGCCTTGTAGACCACATGGCCCCAGCCACACTCCCTTCTCCCTTTGCAGTAGAGCAAGTGCTGACACCAGAGGACCCGACGCAATGCTGGGCCTTTATTTAACCAATCATTGCTTGGAGGTGTTAGCCCCTTTACCGCGGTGATAATTTTGCCGCAGTGCGGGGGATTCTATTGTGTGGGCGGGGCCGCGTCGGCCAACGGACGTGCGCAACACTACCAAGGTAGTGCTTGCGACGGCCCACGGCAGCAGCGAAGGGGTTAGTTTGACTGGATCAAGTAAGCTGACCCAAGACTACAAATCCCAGAATACATTTGACAAGTCCAGCAACCGTACATTGGAGGCTGCCTCATCACCATACCTGTCTTTACATTCAAACACCATAACTTCCTCCCACGTCTTTCCGAATCCTGTTCCTGATTTTGTCCCTTGTCACGCTTACATATTTTTGTGTACGTAGTTCAGCGTATTTACAAAACTTTGATTCGGGGAACTTTTCTTTATTTCACTCTGGAGCCGGTCGTACCCTTCCACGTTTTATTTGTGGCCCTCTTATTCTAGTCAGAGCTGAGCCGTTCTCTTATCTCTTCTTCATTCTGTATTATCGGACATCTTTAGAAATTTAGATGAAAATCTGTGGGCTACAAGAGAAGGTTTGCCGTGCATCAGCAGCCGTAGGCCATACTTTGAGAACCACTGCTATAGCGATATCATTAAGGCAGCACTCTTCTTTTTGTAAAATTACTATCTGTAAGGAGCACGTCCACTTTGTAGGTCTAGTTCGCATTATATAAAACTTTTAACAAATATTTATTAGGAACTGTTTTTTGGGGGTTCTGATGGTGCATTGTGCAACTGATAAGGTAATAAGTAAGGTGACAAGTAGAGAACTAGCGGTGGGAATCCAACAATCCACTAAATGCAGGGTATAAAAACAGGAGATCTCAGCCCGCAGATAACATAACCCTAAGACAACGGCCCGACAAATCAAGTCCAGCAAGTTCAAAGGGACTGACCCTATCCAGAACAACCCCCCAAAAGTATACCCAGATGAGAGGTAATGTGGCAAACGAGGGAGGAGTTGATGTATCTATAAACTTACCACCTGAATGCTGTCCCTATGTGGCAGTCCTCATTAACGTCCCCTCCCTTACAGCCAGGTCATAAGGAAACCCAGGACACCCTAAAGAACAGAGTGGTACACTGGCTTGATAAGAATTGTGGATACCCGGTGGCAGGAGCGGACCAGATACTTTTAACGTGAAGAATGAGCTGGATTGGCCCCTTACAAAAGACTCTTAAAGGAGGTTATATAATTATTAATTTTAGAAACCCAAGCTGGATAAGAAATACCGTATAGAGCAATTCCGCCCATGCAGTTCTACCTGAATAGGTCACTACAACCCCTTGGCTTTTTCTATAGGCACCTAAGGTTGACAATACAGGGAAGACGGGTCAGCCCATTTACGTAGGACCACAGATTTGAAAACCGGAACCAGATTTGAAAAGTTACAGTTGTACAGCGTAATGATAACCTTCAGAGTCTGGTTCGGGTTCAAACTTCAATAAAATATATTTTTTAAGAAGCCTTTCTCTACAACAGACCTTGATTGCAACCCAATTAAAAAAATAGTTACCAGAATGGTCCGCTTAATTTTATTAAACTCTTCTTTATCGTTCCAAACAAAAAAAATGACATGGACACATTATTCACACTTCAATCTAAGGTGGGAGGGTACAAGCCTCAGCTTGGCAAGGTTCCTGGTAAGAGAAAGAAAGAAAGGGGTTGAAACAGAGCAGTCTTTATTTGTAGAACTCATGCTCCTGTTCGTCCTTCTTTATGACTGTTTTGTAGGCCTTCTCAAAATCCTTGGACAGGACGATGTACCGGTTCTCCCGGACTGCCAGCATACCACCCTAGGGATACAGAACGACAGCTCAGTTTCATGGCTCCAATCACACTGCTGCCACACTTTGTTGACGATCATGCTAGACATAAATTGAAGGACATCCCCTAATCCAAGAGTGTCACTTTCACAGCAGCAAAGAGTAATACACGCGCAATCATGTTAAGTGGGTAAGAGGAACGAATGAGCTGAACGGACACGTGATTGAACCAAAGAGAAAGAAAAGCTAGATGCAATGCAGTTCTGCAGAATGATAATTTTCATAACTTCACATTTCTATTATTCACCACAATCATTCGGGAAAGCAGAACTATAAAAACGTATAACATTTCAATAACTAATCTATCTCACTGTAGGGCCCAGGATGGAGCAAATAAGGTGGAAAGGCCTCTGCGCTCCACTTAGTCTTCAAGGCTTCTATTGTTCAGAACTTAAAAGCACTTAAATACACAGTAATGAAGCACCCCGTGGAAATATCAGGAGGTAGGGATGCATGTAAATTAGACCACACCAACCATGCAGGCTTCTGGTTGGAGAAAAAGTGGGAGAATCAGAATGTGTGGTTTAAAATGGAATTCCAAGGGCACTTTAGGGATAAACTATGGGTTCACCTTCAGAACAACAGGGTACCTGTAAAATTTCATAGCTGTTCCTTGATACCAAAAGCTTGAATTTCACAACTTTTCTTGACAAAGCTGCTTACTGGCATTTACTACAGTTTTAGAGCAAGTTTATGCAACAATCACTGTGGCAGACAAAGTATTCTGCATACTTGCTAGACTTGCATCCCAAGTTTTTTGCAGGCACACAATAGCAACATTAGTTCAAAGAAAGCCTCATTACTCAGTTTGTTAGTAGAGCCAGCAATGTTCCAGCTAAGAATCCGAAGTATATCAGATAACCCCTGTCACTGCTGTATCTTGTGTCAGCCTGCACCTGTTTGTGTACTATGCGAGCTGAGTTCCAAATACGGGAAGGGTTTAAAAAACATTACAGGATTCGGGTGATTGGTCACTCCTTTAATAAAACAATTAGAGTGGAAAATTTGTCAATCCAGCCAAGACAAAGTCAACTTTTATTAACTGGTGGCCTTTATTTAGCACTTACCTCTTGGCAGATTGAGTTGATGTCTGCACCAGAGATCTTATCAGGCCTCGCAACATCTGCAGCAGTGAGTAAAGGAATATTTTAAAGCAGCATGCTGAATGGAAAATACTAGAAACATCATATCTAGGGGCTGGGCAGTGAAAGGTCAACCCCTTCATAAGGTCTATGCCACACGTATAAGACACAATCAAGAAGCCTAATGATGAAGAAAATTTTCAGAAAATGACAAACTCATCAATCACATTCTGGAAAATAATTGTGCATCCAGCAGTGCAAGTTCTAATATATACAAAATATTACTGGACCAAATTTGCAAATACTTTTTCAAAAAAAATCTTAGACTAACAATGTACAAAAAGTAAAGAATACTATACTGAAACACATGACAGAGAAGATCTTGAAGAGATCGTATTTCTAGCGCACACATTTCAAATACTCGCATAACAAACTTGAGTTTTTGTTGTGCTTCCCCATTGGGATGCCCTAACACGTTATCCAATTTCTAATGCAGTACTACTTAATTTGGCTGGGAGTACTAGGTTTATTTTAAATGAAGGACATACCAGATTTATTTTATATTAATTGCGAGTGAACCAACTGTGCAAATACTGCTCATGTTTTTTGATGTGTTCTAATGTTCAGCCATCATTCAACAAGAATCAAATGCCAGAGGATTTCAGACTCAGAACAGACAGTTCTTTTACCCACAATCCATCGAATTCTGTTAGGATGATGTAAACTTTGCTGTAATTTGCACTGTGCTGGGAGTTTCTAAAATGCAACATTTGTTTAATGCATTAGGTTTCTGAAGCACTGCATTATTCACTTTTTACTTTCTAAGTGTTACATAACAGGTGTAGCAGTTTGGAAAGGACCTTAAACAAACAAGACTATAAAGATCAATAGTAAATAGCTAGAACATAAATGGGAGCCACCTTACGCCAAACAGTTACAAATAAGGGGAAGACGAAAGGAGAAAGAGTAGCCACAAGTACACACAAATCACCACAGTAACACGTCATGAAAGCAGAAGACCGGGTCATCAAACTGTATATGATCCTGGTTTTATTCAGCATTGGCAAACACCATATAACTTGTTTGTTAATTTCTAAGCCTTGTCATCATGGATTTACCTACAGTGTCGCTGATGTTAAAATCATGGATTATAAAACACAGTGAATAATTTCCTCTTCAGCTTAGCTGAATATATGTTAGGTTAATTTGTAAAGCGCACTATCACTCGCATAGGCATCCTGGTGCTAAGCAAATGAGTGCCTAGCCCTGCCTATAGCAGATTGGTTAATTGAAAGCCAGGGATTAAACTTCTTGCGGAATTCAAGAAGAGAGGAGGAAGCGCTTATGGAGTGGAAGGCCGTTCTACGCTTTAGGAGAAATGTAAGAGAATGCCCTTCATCCTGATCTTGGTCTATGAATGTGTGGGATGTTTGCAGGCAGGAGTCCGGAGAGGTGGAGTCTGGGTGGTTGTGGAAGGAGATAAGACTGTTCATGTATGTGGGGCCTAAGTTATGTAGTGCCTTAAATATGTGCAAGGAGTTTGAAATGAGTTAGTGGAGCTCCCAGAGACGTGGCGTGAGGGGAGTTCCGTGTGGGAGATAATGTTAGAGTCTGACTGCCAAGTTCTGGATGTTTTGTAGTCTTCTAGCGAGTTATGCTCATCCTAGCATAGAGGGTGTTCCCACAGTCCAACTTACTGTTGAGTAGGGTGAGTGGCACTTTTTCTAGTGTTGCTTTGGACACATTTCAGGAACTTCCTCAGAATCTTAAGGGAGTGGAAGAACGATGCAGTGATTGTGTTGACTTGTGTGGTCCAGTTTGCGGTCAATGATAATTCTGGGACTCCTGGCAAGGGTGCTGGGCGTGGGTGTTCGTTTAACTGGCCACCAGTTGGAGTCCCATGGAGACGTGTGTTTGCCCAAGATCACTACTTCTGTCTTGTTGGCTTTCATTCAGTAAGCAACTTCAGTAATGCAGGCGGTGAACAGGGGCATGACAGTGAGATGCTAACAGGTGTCCTGGAATGTGGCTGAGTCAATGAAGGCATTGAGGATGGAAGTTAGTGCTTTGCTGATCAGTAGGATCTGATGGTGAAGGTGTGGTGGGGCAAAGGTCAGATAGGGTTGCAGTGTGGATGGTCTTTATGATAGCAGGGATTTTTTTCAGGGCTGAAGGAGAGATAAGAGGTTGGGGTTCATTCTTTGGTCGTGATGGGATGTTGATTTGTGACAGTGAAAGAGTCCGGTTGAAGGTCAAGGTTGCTTTATTTGGAGAGGATTTTGTTACAGAACAATTTAGTGAGCTTGTTGCAAGGGACATGTGAAAGGGTGATACTGCAGGAGGCAAGTTGAAATAGAACGATGGCAAAGATTTCCTTGCTGCAGTTAGCGCCGGCATCTATGAAATGTGCAAAAGCTGTGTCCTTGGTGTTCTGCATCTGCTGGTGGTAGCATCTTAGCACTGATTTGAAGATTTCTTTATATTGACTTGTTTGCCATTTACGCTCCAGTTGCTTTCAGTGGCATTTTGATAGCCTGAGTTCCTCTGTGTACCAACTGGCCAATGGTCGGGCTCTTGCCTTTGGGTTATGATGGAGGGGACCTAGGGTGTTGGCGCATGCGGTGACCGAGCTGCTGAGGTTCTTGTTGCAGGTGTGTTCAGGCCAGTGCACAGATGCTTTTCCATCTGCAGCGGGCGGTTCCCATGGTGGTGCACAATGAGTATGTTGAAACGGACGAGGGCATAGTCATGTACAGGTCATAGTAGCTGCTTAGTTGACTGAGATTTCGGATTGATGAGAAAATTGGTCCCAATAGGCGGACGGGTTCGGTAATGTGCTTGGTGTGGCAGAGGATTTCTACAAGGGTCCTAGAACCTGGGTCAGTGTAGTCTTAGGGTATACGGTAAGGTCTCCAAGAAAGATGAAGACGATGGCTATGATGAGGGTTGTGATGAATTCAGTGATGTTGCTGGCAAATTTAGTGCAGGTACCTGATAGTCTGTATACGAGAATTCCATCCAAGGAGAAGTTGGCTGTGATGCATATCTTGAACGTGAAGTCTTCCACGTAGCCGGTAACAGTATCCGTGTAGGTGGTGCAGCTGATGGTATCTTTGAATAGGATGTTGAGTCCCCCTAAGGGCTTGTGCGGATGTCTTGCCTGGTGAATTTTTTGGTCCGGCGGAGGATGGCTGTAGCGATGTCTGGTGCAGATGTGGAGTTCTGCCATTTTTCTGTGAGGAAGAGCAGGCCCAGAGAATGGATGTGCAGTAGGTCCCATATCCCAGTAGAGTCTTTGGTGAGCAAGGGGGTCTTGAGGAGCATGCATGTGAATGTGGTGCGCTGTGTGGGTGGTGTTTGGTGTCTGTATAAGCATGTGTGTGTACCTTGTTTGATCAGGTGTGAGCGAGTGGGATGCTGGGTGCTGCTGATGGATTAGTGGACGCACGGTGTGGACGAATGCATGAGAACTTGCAGGAGGGGCATGTGAACCTCCTGTGTTGTGTGGTACAGTGTGGCAAGCAGTGCGGAGCGCGGTGGCCAGGGATGAGAGCACAGCTGTAGATAGTGTCAACATTGCTTTAGAGCCCAATTATCAAGGCATGCCATGCCTTTTCACTTCTTCAACATGTTTTATCACGCTCGTATTTTCATCCCCCATTGCCAAATTGTAGATAAAAGCAAAAGTGAATCAAGAGCCTCACACTCAACGTCAGTGGGCAGGCTCAGCAAGGACATTAGCAGACTACACACTTAAGATGACAGAGCTAGGTCACTAAGGATCTATTTACTTACTGCAGTTTGTATTACTTAAATTGTAAAAGTGCTTGCTAATTTGCCCTGGTTATATTTTGAATATTAGCACTTGCACTGCCGGATGCATATTTATTCAGCAGAATGTGATTCACAAACATATGTGACCGCCGACTCTCCTATCTTTCGTGCGCTGAGATCTCTGCACGTGTAAGTATATGGTTTTGTCGCAAATGAAGGAGAGACAGGGGATTGGCTAGAAAACGGGAAATACTTATTACTGAACTGGGGGAGGGGTTTAAGGAGGAATAAGTAGAGGTTTACTAAAGGGCATGCTAATACAAACACTCACCTACAAACGATTAAGACCGTTGCTGTCACAAAAGGTCACAAAACTACAATAAACAATATCAGTGGCAGGGAATATCTATGAGACCCATCAGGAAATAATGTCAAAGTATTTTAATGTTTTGCAAAATTAACATTTTAGAAATGAAGAGCAAACTTTTTTTTTAATACATTAAAACTAAATTTGTGTTAAAACTGTACATTTAGCGCAACTTGAATAATACTTAATTAAATGTACTAAAAATCTAAATGCTAGTAAGGGGGGTTTTATTTGATTTAAAACTTACTATTTATAAATTAATATATTTAAATTTGAAATTTAAAGTTTTATTGTGACGGGTTAATACGTTAATACATTTTATTAGTTCCAGGGAAAAAAGTAAATTTTAGTTTCAATTTATATTAAAATATTTGTACAAAATAAACAAACGTTATTCATGTTCACTATACTTTCCCAACAGTAGTTCTCCGCCACTGTGCAGAGATCTACATCTACATGTCAAGTTACTAGTAGTAAATTTACACTCGTTATTTCAGTCTTTGATGTCTCCAGCCCCTGAACGGAGGGGGGCAGACCCAACTACACTTGAATGCAAATTTACAATCAGAAATGTTAAGTAGGAAAAAAGCATAGAATTAGACTAAGTTGCAAGTGTAAACTTACAAGTAAATCACAACATTAAAGTTTACCTTTGTGAAAAGTGCCCCAAGTGTTTAAAGTGCTGCTCGCAAAACTCTTACCAGTAGATAATTCTTCATTTTACAGACATGCCAGATAGGTTTTGGAGATGGAGAACGTGTGTGAAAATGAGCCACTTAAGATAACCTGAAGTACCCTACTCATGGAAAAAAGTCTGTATACATCTTACACCAGAAGAAAGGCATTGGCAGAATAAAAGGATTCCCCTCTCACCCATCACATTATCTAGATTTTAATCACCACAAATAAACTGTATGAATGCAATAGGCAAGCTGCTCATGACTATTAATTTAGATGCTGCTTAATATAAAAGCACTGGGAAACCCTTGGCCAAGTGAAAGGATACTTGGTATCTATGTTGGATGAGGGAGATTTTTTTTTTTTTTTACTATATGTCAATTGAATCGTCAAGAGCTACACATACATTTTAGATATTAGATACCTGCCACCACAGACTAACTGAACCCATTGATTATGCTGTGACATTAGGGCAGTAATAACAATTGACTTAACTGACATCTTTTAGTATAAGTTAGTATTTTCTTTTAAAATTACTCCTAAATATGAAAGCGCAAACCCATTACACACAATAAATGCAAATCACATACCATACTTGCACGAATACCACTACTCCTTTTGTGGATGTTCAACATGATAATTTATGCAGGGGGTTTCAAAAAGCGAACAGTAACAGTAATTAATCATGACTTGATTAGAATTCTACACACTCCACCCTTCATTACAATTACAGTATAAAAAGGATACAGTCCTCTAGATCAACCTCCTCGGACAGGTTCATTTTGCTTGTGATGGTGGAGAAGATGAGGCGCTTCTGTCGTCTGTCTGGGACTGGAAATTCAATCTTACGATCAAGTCGGCCTGGCCTTAGCAGTGCAGGATCCAGAGTGTCAGCTCGATTGGTGGCCATTATGACCTTGAAGGAATTTGCAAGCATGGTTAAGAAATGATAATCAATGGTAACCGCTCAAAGGTTTAAGCATCAAGCTAAATATTCCACCGTTTTTAAGAAGCATATTATAAAACAGAACCATTTAAAATGTTAACTTTCACGTGGGATAAAAAAAAAAAAAAAAAAACAGGAAATGGGGTGAACTACATTTTGCAATTTGACCAGCCCGTACCTTCACATTAACATTTTGATCAAAACCATCCATCTGGTTTAACAACTCAAGGAGGATCCGCTGAACCTCCCGGTCCGCTGTAGGTGAGAAAAAAAGGCAAGGTTACTTTGGGTATGCTGGGCTGGTAATCTAAGATAAAATACAATTGCCTATTTCAACTATTTATACAGGTTATGCACAAATAACTAGTTTTATGAGCAGGCAAAGCAGAAGAGGTGGGAATCATGATAATATTAAAATCAAATAAAAAAAATTGCATCTATAATAGGAAAAATATCTATCATTCTTCTTAAGGTTTATAAAGTACATGCAAACAATGAATACTGTAAACATTCTAATGGGAAGCTTAGTCTTATATGCTGCTAATTCATAGAAATCAGAAAACTTACAACCAAAATGAACACTAAAAGACATACCCGAGGACTACTTGTGATAGGTGGTATATGCCATTTAGCAGTGCAATGGTTAAAGGAAATTGGCAAAAAGAAGTTTAACAGCAGAGTGCTAAAATACATAGTACGCATATTAGCAAAAATCAACTTTGGTCTGTCCTTTATTATCGCTCCCAACCGGGCATAATAATGTTCAATTTCTGCAAATGATAACTTTTGGCAGCTCGAACGAAAAGTGTAGTCAAGACAATTAAGAGGGTCTCTAATGATTTTGGCCACTTGTGGTGTGCAGTCTTGTTCTGCTGCTGTGTGGTCTCCAAGAACCCCGAAGCACCTCGAGACCAATGACAATTGCTAGAGAACTCCCTAGGCGTAGAGGGACTACTTCCCTGCAATAGGCTGGCACCGAACCCACAGAGTCCGGCTTACCGACCGGCTGCTCCCTGGCAATGCAGGAACCGAACCTGAAGCGCTACACCAGCTTCTGAGGGTTATATCTGCCCCTCCCCCCCCCCCCCACACCAAGTGAGAGGACACCAGGCGCTAACTGAGTCGTGCAGGAGCAAAACCCACGGAACCAATCCACCTGCAACCGACAACAAAGAGTCCAATTCGGACTCCAACTGCCCAGGAAGCAAGCACCCGTCAAGGAACATTGGAACCCGAGGCCCAATTAACGAGTGGACCAGCTGTCTGGAAATAATCCTGCAACCTGCTTGCCCCGGATCATGAAGACCATCTTGAAGCTCAGATCCCAGCTGAACTACCTGCTCTGCACCCAGCGCGCCTGGTCTTGGAACAGACTAACCAGCTGTGCATGCATGGTTCTGAGGCCATTGCGATCTAACCAATCATTAGAGGTCCCCAAGACTTATCTGTAAGTCCCATTATGCAGCCTCTTTTGAGGTGCCCCTCTTCTCCATTGCGTGCCTGCTACCAACGACCTTAGCACCCTGCTCCCGGCCAAATCCGGGACGCTCAACGCTCTGCTGGTGGAATATTGGAACTGGCCTTGCTACCCTCCTAAAACCCGATGGTGAACTTCGAGAACCAACTGTACAATTTCCTATACATTTTTTCTAGATTTCTCAATAGACTTCTATTGTGCGTAATTGCGCACAACAGAGTTATTTTCCCCAACTGAAAAAAGTACTTGCCTGTGAACAAAGTTCTTGGTCTGTTAAGTTTTTATAACAACAATTGCTATTTTTGCAAATTTGGTCTCGGATTTATTCTCAAGTATGTGTCTCATTTCTTGCCTCTGTGAGTACACCAAATGCTTAGCACTGCTCTCTGGTAAGCCTACCTGCTGGCCCACACTACCACAAAATACAGCGTTAGTTTTATCTACTTTTGCCTCTATATACCAATCTGGACCTCACTGAACTCTCTGCATAGTGTACTTCGTTTTACTACACTATATAGAGAGCCAGCTTCCTACAGCTGGCCTTCACACAAGCCTTGAAAAACTAATTTCAATTATTGTAGTAGCTTGCCCTTGTACATGATGGCAAGTATTCTCATCTTTCCTTTCACTTTCTACAGCTAATATGGTCTACGAATCATAGCACCAAGATGTACTTGTGTCAACTACCACTAAATAAATAATAAATTACCAAAGTAAAAATGCCACTGACATAGTAGATTTTACACAACACCATATCATAATGCTGTCAATCATGAACGAAATATCTTCAGTGTGCATTTCTACTCAATTTGTGATATTATGGATGCATATGTGCAGTGCTCAACAGCATATTTAGGTGACCAATGTAAAACTAAAATCTGGATAACGGTTTAAAATTATATTGCGTGGCTACTATATCGGATCATTATTAATTATAGGGTAATTTAACTAGGAATGGAGGGGGGGTTTTATTGCCTTTCACCCACCTTCTAGATTTCATTTTCTACTCATGTCTGTAAATTGTTCAAGCAGGCTGTTTGCGGGGGACAAATAATGACAGACTGGAGATGCATTAGTCAGAAACTTTTCAGTAATTTTCAGAGGCATCTACAGACCATGTGTTACAAGAAACAGCAGCTGTACACTGCCTCTGGGTCATCGCAGAAGACAAAATTGCACATCATAGTCCTTAAAATTGCGTAGCCTTAAAGGACTATGGGTTGGATAGTGAGAAGCAACACAAGTAGAACATGTTGAGGAGACATCCTTGGAGTCGAGAGCCTTTAAGATCTAAGCTCAGACCAATGTAAACTTGATGACGTTATACAGGGCATTAACATTAAAGAGAAGGAGGACGAGGTTGGACCCGCAAAGGAGTTGAACCTTGAGAACTATCAAGCTGGTGTGGAAGATGCAGAAGGAAAGTTCTGGAGAGAGATTAGGACTCAGAAAAAGTGATATAAATCGTTTCTTATTGCAACCCTTTACTACTGTAACCAAATCTTAGAATATAGGCTCTTTTATAAACATCTATGGGTGAATTAATGAGAAGGGGGAAGAAAACCACCAGTTATTTTTCATTAGTAAAGTCACAAACCAAGTAATGGCATTTGAACCAGTGGCAGGGTTTGCAATTACCATCACGCAAGCTCTTGTAATGGTCACCAAAGAGAATTGGAACTGCCTTTCTCCAGAAGCACACCAATCTTTAAGAACAATTGCAACACGATCCTGTTTTAGGCCAATTTCACAACTGTTTGGGGTGCACCTATGGGGCAGAGTTTAATTGCCATCTCTAGCCATGCCAATTACAAAACATACACATATAAGGTGTGTCGATGCTTCTAATGGTTTTGTACTCGCACACAATCTTCTCTTTGGTGGAATACAAGCGTTGCTAAAGGTCCCTGGAACACTGCTCACACCTGCGTTTCATCATAGAATTGCAATTTTGTTACCTCGTACATCAGCTCTCTACTTTTAATTTGATTTTTTTTTATTGAATCAATTCGTCAGACACCAAATGACCTAATGCTATGGTACAACGTGGGACATGTCCACTCACTTCTATTTCAGAACACACATTGAGTGTAGATAATGATTCTAACAATACCTCCAGTCTGTGCATCAAAACGTTTCGTTGCAATGGCATCAATTTCATCAATGAAGATGATGGCAGGGGCATTCTCCTTAGCCAGTCGGAAAACGTCTCGCACCATGCGGGGTCCTTCGCCCAGGTACTTCTGTACAAACTCTGAGCCCACCACTCGAATGAAGGCAGCTAGAAGGAAGCACAGAAACAGTGACAGCACTGTGATGCATGCTGGGTGTGAACATGAATGAAGGGATTCTTCGCAAATATTAGAACCTTTCGTGAAGAACAAGAGCAGGCTCCGAATTGGAAATGGGCGGTGTGTCACAGTATGTTCTTTCACCCTAATTCTTTAAGGTATTTCGCTGCAATACACATAATTTACATTTTGAAGCTCCCTGACCAGGCAAGAGTCTCACTAAGACTCTAAGAACATGAACTGCTTCAGTCCTCAATCACTTATGCAATTACAGAGCCCAACAAACCACCCTTCACACCTTAATTTGTAGCTGCCTGCAGCAGATACTAAAATGTAAATGCCATGGCACAAATCTCTCACCTGCATGTATTCCTTCCTAAACCACTAGAGTTTGTACTCACCTGTGGTATGATGAGCCACGGCTTTGGCCAGCATAGTTTTCCCACATCCAGGAGGACCGTACATAAGAACCCCACGGGGAGGATCAATGCCAATCTGCACGAGATAAGAGGAAGGTGGTGAAAGGATATCCGTTAGTAACTCAGGGGTCTCCAACCTTTCCAGAACAGGAACTACTTATGGTCAATGAAAACCATCCCGAGCTAATAATTATTATTACTGTTACACCACATAAGACAAGATTGCATTAGTGCCATCCTTTACAAGATTACCAGCAGCAATCACCACTGTGCAGGGTTGCTAGCAGTAATGCAAAAAGGCTTTGGTTTTATCAATTTGGAATGCCTCTAATGGGATAATACACAATAGCTACTATTGCAATGCCCCGGCACCTATTAAGCCTTTATAACTCCACATGGGTTACCGCTCAAATATGAGCTTTAGATGTATTTTGGAAATTATAAGTCCTCATAATATTTTCTTTTCAAATACACACTTTTCAATTTTGGTATACATTTGCTAATTTAGGCTACACGTTGGCGAAGCATGCATTAGTTATTTATACCAAGATTCTACACTGAAATATATTCTATATAACAAGGATTCAGCAGACCGTTAACAGTTTGATCCTTTATGTGTACTTCTTTGCAACACAAATGCTTTGCCACCAAATTAGGCTACTAGAACGAAGTATGTCCTTTTCTCTTGATCCTAAAAGAACGCTTATTATGTTATTCAAATTTGAGTTTACAAACGTCAGTTCTTTTTACCTGCAGTTCTATTTTAATGTTTTTGCGAAGCATTGATGGCCCAAACTGCCAACATAAATTATGGATTGAATTAATGAAATGCTGCTCAATTTCAGGTCTGCAACTACCTGGACTATTTGAATGCGAACTGACTTGGAGCTATATTGTACCCTTGCACTTCAAGCACGATCTTACGAATCGGTGGTAAAGATGCAGAGAAAACAGAATACAAAATATATAAAATCAACTGATCAGAGTCAAACTATGTAGGAAGTTGGCTCTCTATATAGTGGTTATCAAGAGGGTGTACAGAGTTCCCCAAGGGGTGAGTTAACTACGGGAAGGGAGGGGGGCGAAAGGGGGAGTAGCCGCTCTCTCTAAGGAAGATAGCAATTTGCTTACATCTCTATATAGTGGACCAAATAGAAGCAGACTGTGCAAAGAGTCCAGGCAAACTCGAATGGAATTAAAGAGGCACAAATGACACCCCCAAATGCTCTCCTTGGTGGTGGTGCGAGAGCAGTAAGGAACATATTTGTTGCGCACACACAATATACAACCTCAATAAATAAATCCACCAACTAAAAAATTAACATACTTTTATGTGAATTTAGATACCCAGATCATCTGCAACAGGTAAGTATTTGTCAAGTTATGAATTTTTACAGTTTTCAAAAGCTGAAAAAGTGCAATTTAGGGAGCGGTAATGTTATCCTATGGGGGAAAACGTACTACATTCGGGCATTTAGGAAACAGGGTTTTTGTAGCAGTAGTCCCCCCCCCCCCTCTCCCTCCCACACACACACTTTTGCCTGGTATTTGATGGAACTCTGCAAAAACAAGCAGATGATGAACGGAGCGCCAAAAGTTTTCAAACGCTCATCCCAAGTCACAGATCTGGGTGAATCCATCATAGTTGTTTAGCTCAATTAGCCTCCCCAGTTCAGACACCGCCTTATGCAAATCACTCTAGACACTGTGCCTCATGGGAACAGTCCGGCCCAAACTGCCAAGACAGGACTTCTCTGGACCGGAAACCAGCATACTGGGACCAGTTTCTGGGTAACACCCCTCATCAGCCACGTTACCTTGAATCCAGTGCAAAGTGAGCAAGGGACTCACGTCTGGGCGTACCCTGCCAACTTAGGGCGTACAAAGCAAACACAAGGAGATGGACAGAGCGCTGAAACTTTGACGCAACTCTGACTAAAGTGCGCTGGGGGACTGCTAACCAGGCCCCAGTAGCAGTGTTTCTTTCCCAAAACAAGACACCTAGTCACTTGATGGATTTGCAAACTACGCAGCATTTCATGCGGGTTTAACACTGATCATGAAATGCATTACTTTTTAATGTAAGATGGGTTTCTTTGTATTACACTCATCTCGACCTGAGACCCTGCCGAGCCTATTATTACAACACAAAGGGTAACTGTCATGTAAAATAGCGATACTTGGGGAATTCTGATGTGGTGTAATTGAAAATGTGGCAGAATGTGTTAAACATATGACACTGCTCTAAAACTTTATGCTCATTGACCATTCATACTTGGCATGTTATACTCTGTTGAATATAAGGAGTTACTGTTAATTCAGATGTTACCCTGGCATAGCACACTGTTTCAGGCTATAAGAGACTAATGGGCAGTAGTTTATCTTTGATTGCTATCATTAATTGCTGTTCATCTGGATTATGATTCATGGGAGTAATCAATACCTTTTGATGTGTTGAACTACCATCTGCTATATGTATACCTTCTCCCTGCTTTACTTTGTCACTATTGACTTTGTCTCATAAGTTGCCTGCAAATTGTGTCCACCTTTCCCAGTGGCAAATCATATACCGAATATACAATGAATTTTTAGTTCCGTTTCTGCACTTCGCTTTTAAGTTATGTGAAAAGTGCGTCTTCGCATGCTCAGTTTACCGTGATCCTCTTAATCGATATAAATACTAGAGAGGCGGTATTCTTTGATCGCTATTGGCTACTCTACCGATTCTATTTTTTTGTTTGTGTTTACATATCAATCCACTTGCATTTGCACATGCGCAGTGTACTAGGAATTGTCCTGGAACCGTTATTACAGTGATGCGCGCTATTATGTTGTTTACCCTCTTCCGTCACACTTAGCTCCAATATGTTCAATTGTTTGATAGGGCTGCCACCTTACGGAAATACTATTAAGGTGGTCAATTCAATTCAATAATCTTTTTTTGTTGCAATTGCATCATAAAAGATATACAATTAAAAAATCATTAAAATACGATTTTATAATAATCAAAAACACAGGTGGGATATAGGGTGTCTACTCAGAATTACATTACATTATCAGTTCAGTTCATCCCGGTATACATCATCATATTTGAGTCATGGTATTACGGCCAGTAAAATCATCACACATTGATTTGATGAGTTAAAAGTAATCAACATATTTACAAGCTAAAAAGACAATTAAATTTGTAACCACCATGGCATAATAATAAAAAATTACAATGAGATGATAAAAAATAATAATACATGGTTGGTATACTCAACCATAAAGTTGGGTACTCGGTCATCCTTTGATTATGGCATATATAACAATCATGGTAGTATTAATTTTAAGAGGGCTTCATGAAGTTGTATGGTTAGAAATGAAGACCCATTTTTAATCTAATAAAATTAGCAGCAAGAAGAAATCTGCTGATGCCAAACACAACTAATTGACTGGTATCTGTTTTTAAAATTCTACCAGCCTCCTTAAGAGAATTCAAACCAATAATACGACATAGCGGCACTATCCACTTTTTCCTTGACTTCGCATAACTGGGGCAGAAAAATAGTATATGTAAGACATCTTCCCTTGCATTGTTAGAGCATAGGGTGCAGAGATCACTGTTTGTCTTCACCCAACTTTTCTCAAGAGCTTTAGTTCTCAATGTTCCATACCTGATTTTATATACATGGTTTTAGCTAGTGGCGGCTGTACCTCATCCAAAAATGTCTCAAAGTGTGCCACATCTTTAACCATTAAAAAAATTTCAGTTAAGGGGCCATGGATTTTTATGTATACAGAATCATAGTTTGTATAGGACCAGAAAGACATTTTGACAATTTTTCTTCGATTCTGGCTCGCTCCAAAAATGGGCTACTCCTAGTTTAACTAACCAGGATCTTACATGCTTTAACATGTAGATTTTGCTGCCACTGTCTAGATCCATGACTTCTTTCAACCCAATTTTATATTCATTCAGTTCGGGGGTTGTCCATAATCTGACCCACAGCAATAACGGTCTCAGCATTGCATGTTGGTCAGTACGTTTAATATTCAGATCCATAAATAGTGGTGTCAGCGGGGTGTTAATGGGCACTTTTAATAATCCCCTAAAAAACTTGTTCAAGGGTTTCAAAGGTGGTCCTACATGCTGGTCCCCATAATTCTGCTCCATACAGTACTGCTGATTGGACCTTATACCTAAAGATCTCTAAAGCTGGTGTAACTGCCTTATTCAGACATTTATTGTGTCTTTTTAAAATTGGGAGGCAGTTTTGTTTAAACACTATTTTTGTTTTTTCTAACTGCGGTCTCCATGCTAGTAGTGAATCAATTAATACGCCTAAATATGTAAAATTCTGCTCATGATCTAATTTGTGACCATTTAGCATTAGGTCTTTTCTAAAACTTTTGTGCGAGCTCAGTGCCATATATTTAGTTTTTTTTTATGTTAATTTCTAACCCTTTAAGATTGCAATATGACTGGAACCTTTCTAATAAATTCTGGAGACCCCGCGGTGTTTGTGAAATAAGGATTGTATCGTCCGCAAAAAGGAGGGACGGAACCCGTTCACCCCTCAATCTAGGTGAATCATTGTCGTTTGTCGTTTCAAAATGCTTTATTCGGTTTGTACAAGTACAACCATATAGCAACATACATAAATACAATTTCAAATTCACATTTATGTAGGTTTTAAATGATGAAACAGTTTAAATGATATCAATATCTATACACCAAACCCATTTTTCGTTATATTATTATACAAAGCATGTCTCATTTGAGTGCAAAAAGGCTATTAAGTCACTATAAACATTGTAGCAGCAACTATTATAGTAAGAAAAGTTTGTGCAAAAACGCTAGTGTAAAGTGCAAAATACCAATCCTATCGTATACATATGGTACTTTCGGCAGGTGCAAATATGCAATATAAAGTGCATAGCAAATAAATACATATTTAAACAGTTTGACTCAGGCGGTAAATTACACACAAAGTAGTACACATTCATATTATAAAAATCATATTATGATTGATTTCCTTAGTGACATACATTTTAAAATGTAGGTGGCCACATAATAACACACGTTTGGGGAAGATAAATTAAACATCAGTTGCATCGCGGCGCTTGTATTGCACATATTATAGTTTAGAAACAATTGCTTCAGATAAAACTTTCTAAAACCAGTATAAAAATTGCAGAATAGTAAGAAGTGGCAGATGCTCTGTTTAGATTTTCCATCACATGGACACGGACATATCCCAGGTTTTTTTGCAATGGGGAAAGCCACTAAGTGATGAACTATTCCAAGCCTCAGACGCGCAAGGACTGAGCGATGGGAGTTAATACTAACAAATGTAAGATAAGAAGATAGACCTGTGCTACGATTGTATTCCATATATAAGTTAAACGTACTTTACATGGCATACTTGTTCATTCTAGTCCCTTTTGCATGGTCCAGGTAAGTGGATTTAAGGTCACGCTTTGTTAAAATTGACTCTGTTAAGGTATCTTTAAAAATATCCTGACAAAAGAGGGTCTTGTACCAAAATTGTATATGTTTGAGCCAAGGGATATTGGAGTGACGATCAAGTTTAATACAATCCACAATTACTTCCTGTGTGAACCTTGTTTCTTCCTTGGCCCATATAGATCGCCATAGGGACAAGGGATGCAATGCAATCAAATCTGTAACGTAATTTAGGCCAAGCTCTCTGTGTGTAATCTCGCTAGAGGCCGCAGCAGGGAGGCATAATAATCGTTTTAAGTACTTGTTTTCCTCCCGCTGGATGGACAGGGCAATTTGGGGGTTATAACCCCATATCCCAGCTCCATACAGGGCAGAGGCCATACACCTTGAATTGTAGATGGAGATCATCTCACGAATTCTGCGACCCCCGAGTTTTGATGCAAATCTGAAAATGCAATTTACATTTCTGATCATTTTCAGGTCAACACATGATTGTTCATTGGCCCATCTCCCATCTCCTGAAAAGGTGATGCCTAAATAACAAAAATTCCGCACGGCCTCAAGTTTTTCCCCATCCAGAAGGAATGCCTTATTTTTCCTCATTTTCTTTCCTCAGGTCATAGTCATCGTCTTACCTTTGTTAATTTTAAGCTTTCTACCCTGTGTAAAAATATAGAACCTGTCAATTAACTTTTGCAGTCCTTTGGAAATCAGGACCGCGTCGTCCGCGTATAAAAGGACGGGTATTTGCTTTCCATTAATTATCGGTGCATCGGCATTAGATTCTCGTAAAAATTGATCAACATGATTAATAAAAAGAGAGAATAAAAGTGGGGCTAACACGCACCCTTGTCGGATGCCTCTTCCGATTTTAAAAAAGGGGGTACATTCACCATCTGTTCCGAATCTAACCTTACTTGAAAGACTACTATACATTCTGGCCAGGAGGTGAATGATTTCTGGTGGTGCACCCATGGCAAGAAGTGTTGGCCAGAGCAGCGCGTGTTCCACCAGATCAAATGCGGAACTTAAATCGGCAAAGCACATAAACAAATTCCCTTCCTTGGCTTTCGTGTACTTACCGATAATAAGTTCCAGGTTCACGCACTGCTCCATAGTTCCTAGGCCCCTTCGAAACCCATACTGGATAGGTGAGAGGATATTATTGTCTTCTGCCCAGGTTTCTAGTCTCACCAGGAGAACGCGACTCAAAATCTTTAACGACGAGTCCAAGAGTGAAATTGGGCGATAGTTTCGTGCTTCTGCCCTGGAACCCTTTTTAAATAGTGGCACTATGATTGATTGTCCCCATGAGGTCGGTAACTTATCTTCAATTGCAGCATTAAAATAACGGGTCAGAATGGGGGCCCATAGGATGATCTCAAATTTATAAAAATCCACAGGGACCCCATCGGGCCCAGGGGCTTTTCCCCCCTTGCTGTTCTCAATTGCCTCAATCACCTCGCTTAGTGTCACAGTAAACAATATTTTCTCCCATTTAAAGCAGGTAGTAACATCAGTATTTATGGTTAAAACATCGGAGTTAAAATCAGGAGTTAAAATCAGGAGTAAAATCAGAGTTAAAAATCCCAGTAAAATGTGCTATCCAGGCCCGGCAACTGACGTGCGAAGTTAGTTCTGGAATGTTATCGTTCTTCAGAAACGGGCTGTTTACAGTCTCCCAAAAAAGTTTATGATCTTTTGTATCTGCAGCTAAGTCTAGTTTTGCCCATGCCTCATCCTGCAATTCCTTCTTCCTGGTTAAAAGTGCAGTTTTGTAGTTGTGCCGCTCTTCCCTGCTTTTACTAGCATCTCTTGGTATAGCATCTAATGATGTTTTTAGCTTTTTTAGTGACTGGGCACAATGTTCATCAAACCACACAGCCTTGACCTTCCTTAATTTCCGATTACTGTATATCAAGGATTTCTCAATCATTTTTGTAATGTTTAGAAAGTTGGATAACAAGGTTCGCGGGCATGTATTAGAAGACAGACAATACTCAACCTCACGGCTACATTTTAAGATCACATTGGCTACAAAATGAGTTGGGTCAACTTTTACCCATTTCACCCTCATCCCGTTTGGTCTTTCAGCCGCAATGTCATGAATTGGTTGACTATAGACATTCCTTTTGGCCCCCCATCCCAATAGTTCAACGGTTACACTATTGTGATCACTTACTGATTGTTCGATTACCCACACATTGGAGTAAACTACGCAACAGGATATCATAATGTGATCAATAAATGATTGGCTATTTAACCCATGGAATGTTGGACACATAACATTTATTTATTTATTCAAAGTTTTATATAGCGCGAACAAGATTCTTACAGATATCAGAGCGCTTCACAATGAAAGGGGTAGGGGCAGTAGGAATGAACAGAGGTAATGGGAGCAATGTAGTAGTCACTAACATGAAAGGATAATAATAACATACATAAAACATATCAAAATACAGTCAGGTAAACAAGTAATATAAGACGGCACAAGTCATTGATCCCACTACAGAGGTGTTCAGGTACACTTTGGGTGTGTGGAAGGCTTATAACAGTGTTTTAGTATAGAGAGAGCACTGAGTGGGGGCACCGGGAGGGTGAATCAGTGACCCAACGTGTATCATATATTGGTTGGTAGTAAGAAAGTAGCGTAGTAGTGTCTCCCTCAAGTAGAGGTATAGTGCCAAAGGACAAGGTGAGCATTGACATTTGGCTAATAGGTTATTTAATGCGCTGCCATAGTTATTATGTGGGAAATGGTTATATACACTAGTATCCCTTCCTGAGTACTCCTCCCTGTGGCCACAGGCCCCCTTAAGAGCATAGTTACATGTTTTAATATTAAAATCTCCTACCCATAAGATTGCGGCTGATTTAGATGTTCTTGATAAAGTCACATCAATGGCCCGCTCTATGTCAGAAATAATCATTCCCCGTTTAGGCCCCACAATGTTATTGTAGAAGTTTACTACTATTAAATCTCTGCATCTACTATGGGCCATGCGCAAAACGGAAGCATGCTCTCCAACTACTACATGATGGCTAACACTAAACTCCGTCAATGCGGTGGATACCAAGGTCACTAGTCCTCCCTTGGCTCTGCCAGCCTGGGATGCCACCGCCTTCACACTAAAAGAAGTGTATCCTTCGACGTGTATTTCATCCATGTGCCAGGTTTCTTGCAGACAGATTATGTTGAAGCCCTGTTTAATGAAATCATCCCAGATGGGGGTAGTTACCTTAGAAGCTATCCCTGCTATGTTCCAAGTGATTGTCATACTTCTCCATATAGGACGGGATGTCATTAACAACAAGCATTAGAAATGCAATAGGTCTCGCAGCATTAGAGTTAGTGCTTTTAGAATTATTAGGTTTTTTTGTAAATCTTTAGCATGAGGTTGAGGGTGAGTGAGGGTGAGTGAGGGTGAGTGAGGGTGAGTGAGGGTGAGGGGTTGAGGGTGAGTGAGGGTGAGGCTGAGGGTGAGGGTGAGTGAGGGTGGGTGAGGGGTTGAGGGTGAGGGGTTGAGGGTGGGTGAGGGGTTGAGGGTGAGTGAGGGTGAGGGGTTGAGGGTGAGTGAGGGTGAGGGGTTGAGGGTGAATGAGGGTGAGGGAGGGTGAGGGGTTGAGGGTGAGGGGTTGAGGGTGAGTGGGGGTGAGTGAGGGTGACACAAAAGGTACGAGAAAAAGAACGACGACAGGCTGCTATGGTATTAGGCGCACATACATATAAGACCATGAGCACACAAAACACGCCCATTGTGGGAGAAGACGTGCAGTAACACTTCCAGCCCACATAACTAACAGCATGAAACCATGTGCTGCCTTGCAGCACACTGCTCAATGTCAATCTTTTATGTATGCGTCTACATGCGACTCAGTCATGATACCAAGAACGAAGGAACTTCAAAATTCTGATGTCACGATACTGTTCAAAATAGTATGAAGGCGAAAAGTTTGTTCAAATCTGCAATCATAGAACAGAGCACTCTAAATGTAAAATGCTGTTGCATGTTGTACACAACGCGTTTCTCACTTGCATCTACGTGAAATTTAAACCAGTTCCGTAAAAAGACCGTAATACTGTGAGTGTGTCTGCTGTAAGACTTGGTGATATCAACATCTGTTCTCGAATGCGTTTCTCAATTAGAGTTACCAAAAATCGTAAAACAGACTCACCAAAGATGAAAGGTAGCGTGGGGTTCCTTTCAACACGATCTTTATTCATTGAGTAACACGCTCTGTAAAAAGACCGTAAATGCGATAAGTTTACCCGCACTAAAACTTGGAGATGCCTGCCGAGTTCCCAGTCAAGAGTAAGCACTTCTAGAATCCTCTACTCACCAGTCGAAAGCAGCCTGTGGTGTTGTCTCCTGAACACGAAAAACGCGAAAAGCACGGAAACGAAAATCCGCGGGTGACTGAATTTAATTAGCCTGTACCTCCTGAATGCGCTTCCTGCATGCGCATGAAAAGAGGACTAAGCTTATGCGCCATATTGAATGGGTAACTAGACCGTAATCTACGCTAAAAAGCGGTCCATATAAGAAAACTGCATACAGCCGAGACACAATTAAACAACTCAATGCAATGGTCTGAATGTAAAAAGAATCCAGCTAGAGGGTGCCCAAATCTCCACAACAAGGCGAAATGCTTATGAAATTCGGTGGTTTGAGCAGTTTAAAAAGTGCCTGGACTATCCGCTAGATACTGTGATTTAAATTCATAATGAAATGTAAACGTCAGGAACAATATACTCGTTGCTTATTTAAAAAGTTCCTGGAAGTTTGTGTGTTTGAATGCTAATTCATGAAGTGAACGGACGGAGGAGAGGGGAGGGGGGAGGAGAAATGCGACACGGCGGGAAGGGGAGGGCTTTGCATTGGACTTACCGGAGGACTTCGACTGCGAGGAAGACCGCTCACAAGACTGCTCAGCAAGTAGGGATGTGCAACCTTTTCCCCTTTCGACCTTCGTGTAATTTGAACTAATGCGGTTAGCACCCGCAAACTGAAGTTTACGCGCTTTCACGTTAAAAGTAGGAATTTCATTTCCCTCTGAATTTTGGTTTGAGAAAAAGATCACCAATATCGACCCACTTCCAACGTTGCAAGGAAAATGGTTTCAAAGTGTCTTTTAACATGTTTTTATTGACGGAGCGGGGGTGTGGGAGAAGTGCGGCTGGCTGCCTGATGGAGTGGAGAGCGGGCGGGCAGAGAGAGTGAGGGGGCGGAGCGGGGGTGTGGGAGGATTGCGGGAACAGACGGGAGGGGAGGAGAGTAGGAGGAGGAGTAGGGGAGGCACGGCCTAGCGGCCGTGCAATCAAGAAGTGAGGGGGCGGGAGAGTAGGCAAGGCAGGCGGCCGGGGCCATGTGCACGCGCTTTTAAGCTCAATGCGCATGCGCATTGAGCTTAAAAGTCACGGGCACTGCAAGGAATCGCCACGATTCCTTGCAAGTTAGATAAAGAGTCGATGAGCCCCTATAGTCTCGCTTGCTCGATGCGCATGCGCATCGACAGGCGAGACCTAAAAAGGGAGAAGAGTGTAGGAGCCAGCATGCATCCCTGGCGTACTCCCTTTTTATAGGGATTGTGAAATTTCCCCGTTTGGGCCCCACCTAACCTTAGCGTAATTCTCCTTATGAAGACCCTTCACTAAATTTAACAAATCACCTGGAGTCCCTGGCATTTCAATGATTCCCATAGTAGATCTCGAGGGATAAGGTCAAAGGCTGCTCGTAGGTCAACAAATGCTACATACAAGTGGCCTTTGCGAATGAGGACATATTTCCAGTACAAGCAGCATAGCCTTAGTACCTGATCTATGGTTCCTGTTTTTTCTCTGAAGCCCGCTTGATATTTTGTTAAAACTGATTCTTGTTCCAACCATGTATTAATACGGTTTAATATGTGCCTGGCATATATTTTTTGGGTTATATCTAAAAGACTTATGGGGCGATAGTTAGCTGGATCGCTTCTGTCCCCCTTTTTAAAAATTGTGATAATTTCTGCGCCATTCCATGTCTCCGGGATTGGTTCGCCAGCCGCAACTATGTTGCACAAATGATTTAGATATGGTACCCATACAGCCATGTCATGCTTAAAGAGGTCACCTGGGATTTTGTCAAGTCCAGGGGCTTTCCCCTGTTTGACCGAGTTAATAGCTACCTCTGTCTCCTGTAAGTTAAAGACTACCTATGGGTGTACATCATCTACAACAGGTAGAACTCCCTCTTCCTGCACTGCTCCCCCAGACCCTTGCGCTGCGTTAAGGTTCGTAAAGTGGTTTATCCACGTAGCCACATCTAGGAAGACCTCTCTCGAGCCTTTCTCCCTTTTATTTCCCTTAGCTACAATTTCCCAGAATAACTTCTGGTCCTTTGTCTTAGCCACTGACAACATACTGGACCAGAGTTCTTCGTCCCAGGAAGATTTTGCTTTTGTCAGTACTCTGTTATATACTTTCCTTTTTTCTTTTACTTCTAGAGCACCTTTTGTTTTAAGTGCATCAATTAGTATGGATTTTGCGACACGGCACTCTTTACTAAACCAGGGTTTGCCAGCAGGCATTACATTCACTACACCAGTCCCTTTTTTAGTTTTTTTTTGTCATGAGTTCTAATAGTTTGTTGAAAAAGGCTTTGTGCAGTCTAATAAATTCACCTGATTCGCATTCAAAAGGGTTATACAAGTCAAATGTATTCGCAAGTGAACAATAAATTTTGACCAGCAACTCTTCTTTTCCCAAGATGTATGCCCATTTCACAGACCGTCTATTATTACTAAGAATAATGTTGTCTATCGTGGGTAGTTGTATTTGGTTTTGACCTCCCTCGCTTACTTCCGACCCCTTTAATAAACTCTGTAAAAAGCTAATTTCAAGGGGGCGGTGATCGCTGTCAAATCTTTCCTTAACATTCAAGTCTTTTGTATATGGCCATAGATCAAATGAAAAATAACATAATCTATTTTACTTTCACATGTACCCCTCGTGAAAGTGGGAGCTTTCGGGGTATCCGATGGCAGGCGCCCATTACATGCCCTCAGTCCTTGACTTGAGAGTAACCTTGTGATCTGAAGAGCTAGGGTGGTCCCAGCAGCCGCCCCATTACTAACTAAGGAAGGTATTCCATTAGCAGCATCCTCTTCTTCATACAATTTATACATGCCTATAATAGGTTCAAAATTACAGTTCATGTCCCCACATAAAATTACACTTGCTTCTGGGCCCAAAGTGTCCATAAGGATTTCTAGTTTATCAATGCATGGTGACTCCTTATAGGATGGACATGGTCTATTGGAGACATTAATAAGATATATCCCCCTTTTATCATCAGTGGTAATTTCCAGGCCAAGTAGATCTAAAGACTCGATATTTAGATTTTTTATGCCGATGTTAATAGATACACTGACCCATATTAATAAACCACCTGAGGCCCGTCCTCTGGTTGATGGAACCGCGTCTATCTGATATGTTTTATATCCAACTCTGTGTATTTGGTTTGTAGCCCAAGTTTCCTGCAAAACGCAGATATCAAAGGTATTCATGTAATTATTCCATTCAGGGTCACTTGTTTTTGTACTCACTCCTGCTACATTCCATGAGACTAATTTAACTATACTCAACCCTTCATTTGTGCCTCTACTACTCAATGGTGGAGGTGTAGTTGGGCTTTTAATTGCCCCTATTCGAGAACTGTCATACCTGCCCACTACTGGTAGGTCTGTACAGACTATTCCTGTCTTTAAGGCTGTGACCTCTTCTACTATACCTCCACTTGGGGACTGGTCTGTAGTGACAGTTATCCCCTTTAGGTCAGCTGCCTGATTTGTATTAGGACATACTGCTCCATTAGTGTCCCTAATTCCTGCCTCTTTTAAATCGGGTACTCTAAGATATTCGGGTACCTGTTCTACAGTCCCTTGACGTGATGGCAATAAAAAAAGAGGAGGGGGAGGGGTATCTTGCAGTCAATCAACTGCATCTAAGCAATCGAAGCGATTGTTGGTGGAAATATAATCTAGATATAGAGGCGGCTTTAGCCAGCCTTCACCACGTGGCCCTCTACCATTTCGCTGCACCATTGTCCAACCATCTGCCCTAGATGAAAAGTGGCCTGGTGGGTAGAAATAAGTCAGCTGAAAAGTGGTGCCTAAACTAGGGTACCTCCAGTTGCAGATATGTTTCACTACTCTAGGATTGTCAAAATTTATTATTATGCAGTCCCCATTTATATTTTTTGCCAAATGCCCCACCCAGGGTACTCGCCTGATATTAAGGATTCTACCCATCATATGCGAGGGTAGTGGTCTATTAACATCCAGCCATTGGACCACCCTGTTCCATAAGGATCCAGTGGATTCTACCTCATGTTTGCCCAATTCCGGCACTCCAGCCAGAATAACCACAAATGGGCAAACGTCTGGGGGGAGGTGAATGGTCTTTGTAGTGCTTTCTGTGCTGTAATTGTTGCCATTACTATCCTGTGGTACACTATTTTTATTTAGCTTACTTATTTTAGGTTCCGATACATCCTTCTCTTTCGCTGCCTCAGAAATCCCCTCAGTAATTTTTGGTACTGGTAGGTTCTTCGGTACCACTGATGCCTCTGCAGTTTTGGTGACCTTAGCCTTCGGTAGCGTATGGGATACACTAGGTTTGACATTTTTTAGGGAGGATTCTGCAATTCTCTTAATATCCCTCTCAATCCTTTTTAGATAGGTCTCTACCTTACTCAACCTCTCCTCAAGTGGACGTAATAAGAGTTTCAATGTGCCAAAAATAATGTTTGACTCAGTATTCACAATTCCTTCCGTAACCCCTGTAGTTAAGTGGCCCCCTGTCGGTTGTATCGTGTCCTCATTGTCTAATGCATCATGCTCCACATTTGTACTATCACTGACAACAGGTATTTCCGTGATACCAAGGCTTGTTGCGGTATTTTTAGAACCCTTTTTTTTCCCTTCCTTCCACCATGTGTAATTGGTGGGCCCGATTTCACCTCGGGAATAGTCCCTGTATTAGATCCTTTCTGTTGTCTTGTGTTATGCACCTTGACAACGTTGGGGACTGTAGGCAATTTATTTGGTGAAAATAAGAGTGATTCTGAAACAGTAGAGGAGCTCCCATCTGTAACATGTGGTGTATCACTATTAGTTTCCTGCAATGGGATGATTTCTAAGATTGGTGAAACATTGACTCCCCCATTAGATACAACTCTACCCGAGGAAACAGGAGTTTGTGCGTTGGCTATTTGGTCTAGTGAAGATCGTCTTGCAATGGCCAATTCCTGGGAAACCCGTCTCTCCATAATGACAATACTTTCATCAACAACAGAGTTCATCTTTTTAATAAATTGGTCCATTGCTCCTGTGAATGCAACAGTGTCAGTTTTCCCTTTAATCTCATTTGATGGCATTGTTCATGGGGCAGTCAGAAATTGGGAGTTTAAATAAATAACAAGAAATTAAGTCCACAGTACTCACGAAATGAAGATTTATGGAATGTTAGTGGGGCAGCCCGTCCCGGCCTCTGCCGGTCTTGAACGGGCTTAAACGGGCCCGCCCGGCGTCCCGCGAAGCGGGCCTCTGCGATGGCTTTATGCACCTCCTGGTGCGGGCGCGTCGTCAGCGGTGCGCGCCGCCGCTTAGCCTGCCGGGAGTTGTTGTCCCGGGGCGGCGGCGCGTAGATTGATGCTGCTGACTCTCGGCCGGTAGCGGCGTGGCTTCTGCGTCTTTCTGTGGCCCCCGGTGACTCTTGGCAGTGGCGGTGTCCCAAAAGCTAATTCCGGTAAGTTTCACCCCCTCCGCCGGCCTCTGCGCCGGCTTTATGCACCTCCTGGTGCGGTCGCGTCGTCAGCGGTGCGCGCCGCCGCTTAGCCTGCCGGGAGTTGTTGTCCCGGGGCGGCGGCGCGTAGATTGATGCTGCTGACTCTCGGCCGGTAGCGGCGTGGCTTCTGCGTCTTTCTGTGGCCCCCGGTGACTCTTGGCAGTGGCGGTGTCCCAAAAGCTAATTACGATAAGTTTCACTTTTTGGGCACTTCCACGAATTTTTCATCACTACACCATGCCAAAGAGCAGAAAAGGTGGTCTTCTTTGATCTGTATGGGCTATTTTGCCCTGGCTTTCTCTTTTTTACGGGTTTACTCGTTATTATACTTGCATTTACGCTTGCGCAGTATACCATGGATCGTCATGGTAATCGTTATAACAATAAGGAAGAAAAGGATGGGCGCATGCGCTATGGAGTGAATGTCCCCAAGGCAACCATTGTAACGACGCACATTCTTCCGTCACATTTAGCTCCAATATGTTCAATTTGCCCTGGCTTTCTATCTTCCCCTTCTTCTTTGGCTCACTCGTTACTCTGATTGCATTTGCGCCTGTACAGTGTGCCATGGATCGTCATGGTAACCTCTATACCAATAACAATAAGGAAGAAAAGCATGGGCGCATGCGCTACCAAGTGCATGTTCCCATGGTAATCAATGTAACAATGCATACTTTTTTGCTTTTTGACTCTGCGTACTCAGTCTGACTGTTTTACTATTATGATTTTTGTTCTACGAACTCATTCTGTAATTGTCCCTCTAGCATGCATCTTGGTCTACTGACCGCTTATTCGCAATATTTGGAACCTGGCGATGGTTATTATTCTCCAGCAGAGACTTGTTATTGGCATTGTTTTTCATCCACTTAGTCTTCTGTCGTTTTTCTGTTACTAATGTCCATGCATATTCTGTCAAACAATCACCTTTTAACTTGGTAATGATGGCGTCCATGTAGAAACAACTTGGGATGTTACCGGTCCTGGGTGGGGGCCGTGGGAACGGGTGGTTACTCCATTGTGAATGGATGGGACGTGTTAATTGAGCATGGCTCCTGCTATTTAAACAGGGTGGGACCCTGGGCTCAAACTCATGCACAGGAGCATTACGTTACGCCACGCCGCGCCATACCGAAATTGTAAGTACTTTGGGAAAAAACTAATGACTGGGCTCGGTTGGCGGACCATTATCCTTTTTTTTGGTGCCGCTCCTTCGTACTACGGTTATTGCTGTCGCCATAGCTTTAGAGTTGGGCGGCCTTTTGGTTAATGGCATTTAGGCCAAGTACTTTTATACGGCTTCACACGAGGCAGGTATATGGCGGTCCGTCTACTCATCCCCTATATGCTTTGTGCGTTTGCAATATCTTTACAGCACGCTCTGCCTCCCCCCTCCTTTTTTCTTATTAAGAGTAAAGTACGAGGGACTTTATTTACGACCAGACAAGTAGTGTACACATTACCTTTTAGTCAGTTTATACTGTGATTAATCTGGTGTCTTTCAGGTTGCTAGACTGGGCTTAACACATGTCAGACTTGATGCATTGCTAGGTTTTGCACTTACAATTTTAAACGCGGAACCAGCACCCTTGATAGGGGATGCTGGGATTTATAGTTCGAGTGATTGTGTGTGTTTTTTCGTCAGTTTAAAAATGGCTTATGACTGTGGGATGTGTATTGCATAGTATTTATAGTGGTTTATGAATGTCTTTCTGATTCTAACAGGTCTTGAATGATGGACAACGCGATATAATATACGTTCACTAAAGGGACACCATGTTTTTGTTGTTGTGCAGTTGCAATCTATGACTGGGAGTTTTCACCTGCGGCTTTCTCTCTCTTTTTTTTGGGAGTGCACAGAGTTCTTGGTGTCCACTTGAACAAAAGAAGGCATGTGTTGAATATGATGTTTGTGCTAGTTCAATTGGGACTACCCTTTGCTTCTTCCCCCAGTTACTCTCTCCCATGGATCTACAGCGTGACGATACTAATGTGTGCTTGTTATTGCAAGCCTTCATCTTGGACCAAATTCCCTATACAATCATTGGGTATGGAATTTATGTTTGTAATGAAAACGGGTGATATGGGGTTGTTCCCTGTGAAGGGTTGGTGTGTGGAACTTATCTTTCCATTCAATACGGGCGACATGGGGTTTTCCCCTGTGGAGGTTTAGCTTGACAAATGCTTCAACTGGGAGATCTATTGTTTATTTATATTTTTTCTTTTAAATACTTTTTATCACCTGTTCGTGCCCCTGTTGTCCTTTTTTGGGCACCTAAGATCTCTTCATTGCTATTCCCCCTTCTTTCCCGATTACAGAGTTCCTTGAGGTCCCCGTGTGAAAAAATTAATGAATCTCTTGAGTACCGCTATGGCGCTGATCCTTGCCTTTGGAGGCTTATAGTTGGACTTTGAGGTGGGTTGACCGGGGAACCGTGTTTTGCATATTGCTTTGTCCTCCTGTTCACACATAAGTTTATACGAAACATTGATTGCATCTTTCCCTCATATGTGGACCGGTTATCCAGGCGTTTGTATGTCATTTTGAATTATTGTATTTATGCCTTTTTAGAAGCGTGGGACTGGCGTGACAAGAACTGCTGCCGCTCCACTATTGTCCCTAACGTCGGGAACTAAATTGGACTGTCTATAACCTCAAGGTCCGTCCTTGTTTTGACTGCCATTCTACGAGGACGTAGTTTGTGCTCCTTCTTAGGCTGTCAGGTAACACTGACGTTATCTCTCTTTCTTTTTTCTTTTTTACTTGATACATCCCACAGGACCCTCTGGACAGCGACAGACTCCAGTATTACCTACTGCGCTTCCTCTGATTGCATTAGCAACATCGTTATTCGTATATTTTGTCGGTGAAACTGACGGATTGCAACTATATATTTTTGTGGTAAGCAGCAAGGCATTACACCAAACGTTTTGGGTCAATTGATCTTGTGGTTTTGCGCCTGCACTTTAGGTGGAATAAGAAGAATTTGTCATTCAAACACTCTTCTCTTGTAGATTTTTTGCTCCTTATCTCCTCTTTTTCCCCTTGGACTTCACTTGATCCCTTAAACTTTTTTCTGTTCGTGTCCACATTTCTCTTGATCCGTTTTCCTGCCAGAGAGTTTTTTACCCTCCCCTTTTCTTTAAAGTCCTGGTAGGTTTTCAGATTCTTGAGAGATGCTAATTTTATTCTTTTTTAAAAAAAAAAAGGTGAGATGACAAAACGTGTCTGAAGTGCCATAAGCTTAAAGTACACAGGCGTTTGTCTGTACTTTACTCTCATGTTGGGTGGTCATAGATGAATGTGCTATTTGTCATTTATGTCTCCTTGACTAATGCTTCACTTTATTCATGACATAATTTGAATGTATTGTGATGATTCTTTGTATTTTTTGTAATTGTTCTTCTGATGCTCTTGTGCCGTTTTTCTGTGTATTTGTATTTATGTCTATATGCCATACATGCTGTTTTTATACCAGTTATTTATCTAATTTGTATGTTTATTTTTGGTTTCAGCCCTGAGGAAGCTCTCAATGTGGGAGCGAAACGTGTTGGCTGATATTCTGATTCAACTGGTTTTAAACTGAAATAATTTGATCTAATAAAGAAGTGACTTTTTTCACATATTTTTGGTCTCCTGGACTTTGTAAGTTGTGCACCCCCATCGTTGTTTAAATTACCTAGTCACTTGATGTCCAAGTGAGCAGGCCTTTATTGTCTCTTTAAGTCCCTTGTAAATGGTCCCTCAACGTGCAGGTCTGTCTTCCTCAGTAATTGATGTCCAGACAGGACAAAACAAGCCTTGGTTGCTGCAAGGGGTCCAGTGTTGTCGGCTCCAGTCGGTCCTGGCATCTCCACACTTGGAGGGAAGATGATCTGCCAGGGGGGAGCATGGCTATTTCTTCCTGGGCATCTGCTGCTTCAGTAGTCATGGTGGGAGGCAGGTCGATGTAATGGGCATTGCTTCTTTGGTGCTAGCTCCTCTACTCCAATGGAGTTTCTGTGGCGACTGGCGAAGCACTGGTAGCCCTTCAGGTTTCTTACATTCAGCACAGCGGCAGGACAAGTTGGCTGCTCCATGAGGGTCGGGTGCAGCAGGCAGGCTGGCAGGGTTGGGGTCAAGTCCGCAGTACTCCTCGAGGTCAGCATACTTCTTTGTCCACTCTGTTTTGTGTCCGTCTAAATCGGAAGTCCTGGTATAAGGGGGTCCCCTAAATACTCAATTTAGGGATGATAAGGGGAGTTATGTTATGTTATAGAAGCTTATACAGCGCTCAGCTGCCCCAGCAAAGGGGCGTCCCCGCGCTTCCAACAACAAAGAGATATAACTGATTGCTATGGCGGGAAGCTCAACCTAACAACGGCAGAGTAAACTATTTTAGAGGAAAGAGGTGAGTTTTCAAAGCCTTCCTAAAAGCCAACAGATCCTCCAGTCCTCGTATATGAACCGGCACCGAGTTCCACAATTTGGCTGCAAGGTAGCAGAAGGAACGCCCTCCCGCTTGACAATGTATCACCCGGGGAACAGTGAGCAAGTGCTGCCCCAGAGAATGCAGTGCGCGGGGAGGGACATATGGGGTCAGCAAATTGCAGAGCAGATTAGGTGTGGCAAGTTTCAGGATCTTAAAGGAAAGACACTCTTGAATTGGATCCGCTCCGCCATAGGGAGCCAATGAAGTCTCCAGATGGTATCGGCGATAGGACGGAACTGTGGAAGTCCTACCAAGGCTCTGGCTGCCGCGTTTTGAATACGCTGCATCCGGATGAACTCAGCTTGGTTAGGCCCCAATAAAAAGGAACTAGCATAGTCCAGGCGAGAAAGAATAGTCGACTGGACTATCAGTAGGCGAGTTGACGGGTCAAAGAATTTCAGGATGGGTTTAAGACCTCTTAAAAGGCTGAAACATGTACCTGCCACTTTTTTAGTGTGAATACAAAAACTAAGAGAGGAGTCCATCCACACCCCCAAGTTCTTGACTTCCTTCTTAGGTTCCGGGGCTTTGCCTAAAGCATTAAGCCACCAGTGCTCACCCCATAGGCTAGCATTCTTGCAGACTAGTAAAACTTCAGTTTTATTTGCATTTAATTGCAAATAATTAGAAGGCATCCAACCCGCCACGGCCGTCAGGCTGCTTTTGAACCTAGAGGCATTCAGGGTAGAGCCTTCCGGCAGTGCAACCACGAGCTGCGAGTGCGGTGCAGTTGCCAATGGGCTACTTACCCCTGGGGTAACTACACCCCCTAGATTACCGTTCCTTCGGAGAATGGGCTTCCCCTTGTCCCAAAGTTCCTGATTCCACCACACACAAGATGGTGGAGTTCCTAAATTCGTGTTCACTTCAGGCTGTTCACTCTAGAGGTGTGTCCAGCCTGGCAGTGCAACACGCCTTCTGCATAGCTAATTTTTAGGGGGAAACAAACTTGTTTGTGGTGGCAGGCTGGACTGGAACAGTCAATAGCACACTAGAGGTCTAGTTGGGCTCAGGGGATGCCTCTAAGGTACCCACTAGGTGAATGTATTAATAAATACATCACTGTAATCAGTGCAGAGTTATACCAAACACCATATGTCTCAGTGAAGTCATAGCTGGGGAACTCGTTTTGACCGGTGCCCAGCACATACCTTAAACAAGCCTTACTGCTCATGAGGAATAGGCCTGCTTTAGGGGTGGCTTGCAAATATTAGATGCAGTGACTTTGGCATGTCACACAGGAGTATGTTATGTTTTCAATCATGGTTTGCACCATGTCACATAGCCTATGATGGCAGCTCTGTGAATGTTGTATGTTGGCCCCTTGGGGTGTCAAAAGATAGGCTGCAGCCCTCAGACAACCTCTTCAGTTCCCGTGCCCCCAGTACCTTGGGTACCATTAACTAGGGACTTCCAGGGGTGCGGAAATCCTTAGTCAACTGTAGCACAATTACACAAAACCTTATTTTGGGGAAGGAGTAGTGGCACGGAGGTCTGGGTAGAAGGCCGCTGCACTGTCAGTCGAAAATCCGCATCTAGTAGCTAAACACAGGGGCAAAAAGCGGGAAGACAACTGCGACAAAAGCCCTGTATCCTACGAACTGTGTGCAGCTAAGCAGACAAGAGACTGCACATTTTGTGTCAAGAGTAACCCAAGAATGCTGCTACAGGTACACCTTGTTATCCGACAGACCTTAGATCCTAGTGAAAGAATTAAACTTGTTGCAATGAACGTACCTGAACATTGTTAGACTTAAAGAACATATTAAACAAGTTTTAATCAATATATGTGCCTCGTAGTTACTAGTTATGAAAAATATACCAAATAGCTACTCTGAAGGCGAAGAAGAAGTGCATAACATGCTTTCACTGTGCTAAAAAGTTAGGGTGAGTTATTCTATCACATACGATAAGTGGTGTGCCACAGGATTGAACAAGATTAATTGGATCCTTTGTTTTTGTTTGAAGTCAGGGAGGGTGTTTACTCCTTCAGCTGCAGGGTGCATGTTCCATGGTGGAGATCCTACATACAAAAAGCACTGGCAAAATCAATAGATTTGACATATGCGAGATCTATTGGCTTTGTCAATTTCTTTTTTTATATGTTGCACAGCTTTGCGAGCTGGTTTGCTACATAGCTTATAGTTAAAAAAAAATTTTTTAAAACAGCGATACGTGCCTAGACTGCGTCATAGTGCTTTTTTTTTCTTGCAGCTGCGGACATCCAAACAAGCTAAAATCGTTATTTTTCTTATACATAATATCTAGTTTAGATTCTTGAACAATTGCCTATTGCAGTTACCAGTTTGTAAATGAACGCACACACACACGGGTATAGATATTGTTTATGAGAACAAGCTCCCATCTTTTAAAAATAGATATGCATTACTTAACCCTTCCTACCACTAAAACCATCCCTTTACTAGCCCAACACTACCCAAAAAATATTTTTTTAAACGAACCTTAACCCACCTATTCTTGGACCCTAAAAGAAATTACCACGCCTTAGCACTACCCATCTCTCATCCGTAAAGTCCTTAATATCCTTATTGAAGTACCACAAAGGTTAAAATAAATATATATATATTGTCGTTTGTAAATAGCGTATTTTTACATCTTTTACCTGAATTGACTAAATATTTTATTTATGTCTGGGTAATACTGAGCCAAATTTACAATTGATTGAATCATTACACATGTGAAAAAACAACAACATGATTACATGTTTATATTGTAAATTATGTTCAGTATGCCAGCATGATGATTTTTCCCAGCTTTTAATGATTACAAAAGCAATGATTGGGATGAGATTAGTAAATGGTACTTCTCTTTAAACTAAATACAGTTTTTAAGAAAAATTATGTAATGATATATATACAGAATACGCAGACTCTGTCTATGATGACGCACAGAACCTAACTTGCACAATTATAGCACTGTCACTTTAAATACGTCAGCACTCCATAGCGTGTCATGTGATTAAGGGCCGGGGAGGCCCGAAATGAGTCATGGCGGAGGTGCAGGGTCGACAAACTTTATGCACTCAAAACCGGGTCTGCTTTCGTCCTTCGAAAGTTCATAGACATTGGGAACGGCGAGTGTTGCAGCCAAATTACCGAGTGGCTTTCTCGGTTGAGCGGAACCCCTCCTTCAATCTGGGCGGAGCGGTCCTCAAGCAGAGTTTCTGGAATCCGGAAACAGTAATTTTTTCCTTGGAAGGAATTGTTGCCGCTTTGCCCCTGGACAAACTACAGTGCTCAAACTACGGAGTGGGAGCAGAACCCGAGTCGAAGACGCGTGTGAAGCTGACCAGCTGTTTGAGGTTTGAGAGTTTTAACAGTTCAGAGAAGGAGTGTGCACATAAGACGACTGGGACATTTGTCTGAAACAGTTGCAGTATTCAATATTTTCGAGATACATTAACACACCATGGCAGCCGGCGCGCTAAGGAGTCGGGAGGAAGCAGCTAACGATATATTCAATGACAATCCATCTGGGGCGGCTTTACAAAACTTGCCATCAACTTCAGTGAAGGCTCCAGTCCGACTTAGAGACGTAATAAAGCGATGGGAAAAACTGAAAAAAGGTGAACAGGCAAAATAGTGGGAACACCATTCACTCTCCCGTTACCTAGAAGTAGGAAGAGTGCCGCGGGGACTCAATCATGGTTGTTCCTAGTTATGAGGCACCTAATCCGGACATGTTAACTGAATGGGCGCAATGTAATTTGCAATCGTCTAGAAATTTGATGGAGATACTTGTCAAATACGCAGCAAGTGATCGAGCTGTTTTTGAACAACAAATTGCTGAGCTGGAATCTGAGCTTGACAAGTTTGAACAGACTGCTGCAAATAACAAGCTCAAAGAAGACATGCTGGCACGAGTAAGGAAGGAGGAAGAAACCATCAGAAAAAGAAAAGCGTTTAAATTCACACGCGATAAACAAGACTACGAACGGGGCCACGTTTTTACATATGCTAAACGCTATGATGCTGTAAAAATGAATATCACAAGACCGTTGATAGTGCCCCTCTTGAGCCAAGCATCAAGTAATACCCACAGTATGGCGAAAACCTCAACGTCTATATCTGAGCTCAGTGCCTGACAGTGGCTCAGATAATGAACATGCCCGTAATGCTAATAATTTGAGGTTTCAGCGATATTCCCTAGCCCAGGAGGTGGACTGTATGAGGCGAGATTGTCTAGATACACTGCGTCCAAGGCAGCCAACAACAAAGCCAGGACCGGGAAAAATTTCAAACGCCACCAGCGACGGAAATGCAAACGGGCGAGGGAGAGGGAACAGAAAAAGGAATTTCAATTGGAAACGCTAAGTGACACCGCAATAGGAGATGTGATATCCAGCAAATCAGTTATAAATCTCTCAACGGTCCAACTTAATGCAGCGGAAATCCAAATTTTGTCTTTGGGGCCATCAAACAGCACGGAGAGCAGTTTCCGCTATGCCTAAAAGAGAGTTGATATATACCAACATATTTGTAAACTCAAATTGAAAAAGTTTTTTGCAGCAAAGGGAAACAGGGATATAACTGAGCCCAATACCATTTTCACTACCAGCAGCCCTTGCGCATGGACTGTTGGAGATACGGGTTTGCTCAAAGATTTACAGCAATTACAAGGTTAGAGTAACCTGTCTCAGCATAATGAAAATGATTTTGTTCCTTCAGAGACATGGCACCCTTTTTCCAAGTTCAAACCCAAATCAACGTTTTGCCCATTGATGTTAAAAGACAATATTGACATATATCAGGACCAAGTAACTGTTGACATCAAGAAGTTACATCACAAGACTGCACGTTGTCACTTTAAATATTCTAAGCATGACAAATTGTACCATGAACTTATTAAAAAATTGCAGAATGACAAATCCGTCATTATTCGTCAATCAGACAAAGGCGGAAATATAGTGATATGGCCTAGGGATATGTACTTAGAGGAGGCTTGGAATCATCTTAAAGATAAAAAGTGCTACAAAAGAGTTGATGTACACACTGTAAAGTCATCTTGGAACAACTAGTATATGAAGTCAGTAGCATGGAAGAATGTGGGTTTGTTAAGTTCAGATGAATTTAAATTTCTTAAGAATGACCACCCAGTAATCGCATGCATATATTTCATACCAAAAATACATAAGCACATCTCAAAACCAACTGGCAGACCAATCATTTCTGCATGTAAAAGCCTGTTAGAAAACAAATCTAAGTATATTGATTTTTTCCTGCAGGAACACGTAGCACATTTACCGTCTTACATACAAGACACAGGAGATTTTTTAAGAAGAATACAGGAAATAGGGTGGCAAGATGATTACATCCTTTTGACTTTAGACGCAACGGCGCTCTAAACTAGCATTAATCATCTAGATGGTCTAAAGGCGACCCAACATTTCCTCAATTCCAGACCACTACACTGTATCGCCAACAACAGGATGTTATTGAACATGATTGAAATATGTTTGGAAAACAACTTTTTCCTGTTCCAACAATCTGGTTTTCAACAAATTAGGGGCGTGGCCATGGGATCCTGCTTCTCCCCCAGTTATGCATGTTTGCATATGGGACTGTGGGAGGAGCAGGTTCTCAGAACCCAACACTCCAAAACTATTACTGATCATGTAATCTGCCTTTTTAGGTACATAGATGACCTTTTCCTTATTTGGGAGGGTGATGAGAGTTTGGCCTGCGTATTTATTGACGAACTGAACTGCAATACACTCAATCTTCATTTTACATAAACTCCGAGCAAAACATCCATTTATTTTCTGGATGTTGAAGTCTTTATTTCGGACAGTACAATTCAAACAAAACTCCATCGCAAGACTACTGCGAGTAATACGCTGCTACATGCTTCCAGCCATCACCCTAGACACCTAATACACGGCATCCCCTTTGTGGAAATGTTGCGAATTAAGAGGATATGTAGTAAGGAGGAAGATGTGAAGGAAGCACAGGCCATATGCTGTGCACGTTTTCTCGCTAGAGGTTACTCCGACAAGACCATTAAGGCAGCAATTCAACTTACTAGCACAATGACTAGAGATGAGGCCCTCACTGTTAAAAAAAAAGCAAGTCCAACACCAAATAGTGAGCAGCCGATTGGACTCATTTTAACTTACAACAAACAATATTTTGCAATACGTGTCATCATGTCTAAACATTGGGCACTCATCAGAAATGATCCTGTCTTTAACATGGCAAATTGTGTATCTCCGACCATCACATACAGAAAAGCAACTTCTATGCATAACAGCCTTGTTAGTAGTAGCCCTGAAGTCTTGACCAGCACGAATTGGCTTAGTTCACGCACTGGATTTTTTAAATGTACATCTTGTAAGGCTAGTAAATAGGGAACAAATACATCAACATACATGACACCTTTCAAAGACAAAGCTATTCCAATATCGAAGTATTTAACCTGCAAAGCAGGTGGGGCACTTAAGGGGGAGAACACAACATGACTGAGCCAGCTGAATAAGAATACTTTGATAGAGTGTTCAAACAGAAAGAAAAGTGTAGCTCAAAAACAAGGCAGTAGAGGGTCCAAGCAATGAGTCCATGCTCCGGACAAGTGACAAACACACAGAAAAGGAGGGGCCATGCCAGGAGTACATCTGACCAATAAACACCAAGGAAATGAGACCGAGTGATGCGAACCAATGATAAGTAATTGTGAGCTCAAAGACCAATAATGGAGAACAAAATGTCTCAGTGACAGCTCATGAGCTGTCTAGGTAAGACCTAAAAAAGACCCTACATATCTGCGATCTAAAATGTCTGATGTGCTAACCCACGATGTGCAGGTAGTAAACCCACAAACATTTTATAATTTCGGAGTAAAGAAGAGGAATGCAACCATTATTAAAGAACTATGAGTGTAACAGGCTCATTGAGACTATGAAGAAAAACATTTTTTGAAAGTTCATTTTATGACACATAAATGTATCCTCGATACACGAGCCATGAAAAATAGCAATACAAAACGTTAATGCACTTAAAGAATACAAAGACCCTTTGCTCAGTGGGGGAAAGAGATTCTCAAACATTTGCAGAATAATAAAGTTATGCTAGTCATCAAAGAACAACACCGTCAGTTAACCATCTAAGTAGCACATGCTGCATTGTAATTTGTAACAAGAAGGGCTTCTACTGCCATGTTTAAGAATGTGGACAGCATTAAAAAGACACAAGTACCTCAATGAGCTCACGAAACACTCATCCGCAGACACAGCACATACTCGCCTGTTTATACAGCTCAAAGTGGGTCAGTGGCAGCTCAACTGCCTCCCTAACTTCCTGCTTCTGAATGTCCATTCCTCCAATATCCGAATACAGAACATCTGGCTTTTGGTCTGAGAGCAAAAAAAAAATAATAATAATAATAATAAATTAAAAAAACATTAACAGGCTACATTTGTATGAAACTTCCAAAACATGCGAGGGCATGTGCATGGAAATCAAGAAACAGGCATATGTCATAACAGCAGGACTGACAACTTTAGAAAAGGGTGTTCTCTAGAACTGGGTGAGGTCATCATGAACAGTTCAAATTAAGTTTGATGGAGTGCTCCGGCATCAGAGCTCTCAGGCAAAGCGACTACTTTGCTTTGCATGTAATCTCAGTTTCTGGCTTGGTCAGATGAGATCCACGCCTATATAACAAGCTGAATAGTAATCTGGATGGACTGAGCCCAACATCTAGTATTTTTTTTATTAGATTTTAGTCTCCGTGTGCATATGTTACTTCTCCATTTGTGTAGCGTTTCCTGATCTTCGAAGCTCCTGATAAAATGTGCCAAAAGTCCCAATTTAATAAACAGTGGTTCCTCTTGTTGAAGCCATAAAACGTATGCTTCTTTTTTAACATAAATGGCTGCATGTGGCATACTGCTCTAAGGATTTGAGCCAGTCCGTTATTCACCAATTTAAATAGGCTCTGTTGAAACATGCAATGCCACTTGAATATCGGATACCTATAATCGGATGCTCTAAAATGGAAAGGCAGCTCTAGCAATATGCTACCCCCCACGGGTTCTCAGTTGCGTAACAGCTTTAATCAATAGCACAGTTTTTCAACATCTATGCAACTTTCACAACCTTGGTCAAAATTTAAGGACTGGCTGAACACAGCTGTTGTCAAGTGATAACAAAGAGCACAAAAGGTTCTGTTTCATAGCAACCGCAAAACAGTGTTGCACCAAAGCCTTTAATAAAAAGCACCAGCAACAATGCCATCTTTCCGTTTATACTCAACAATAATCAAATACATTACAGCTTTCTTTGATCTAGCATATTCTAGTTCAAGATGCCAGTAAAATGAATGAATTCTCTGTTCATCAACTCTACACATGGAGAGTTTGTCATTTTTTGATTGCTGCATTAATGTTCTATTTGTATTTATGTGGAACCAGCTGTCCTGGAATAATCTATTAAAGGAAAAGTAGAATAAATCCTTGAGCGACATATCTAAAAATCCTGCGTTTCAATCTTTCCTTTCAGCCCCTCCCGCCCTCAGTTCAGTGCTTAGCCAAGATGATTTTTACTTCTTGTACTCCTGACAAAGACAGTAGCATCTCCTCTTATATTACATTGAAAAAATAAAGATTACATAAAATACCACGTCCCACTAAATACATATGGCTAAATGAAAAAGAAATTAAAAGAAAAACCCTCATTCTAATCTGTGGCCAGACCGCAGTTGAAAATTAGAACAAAACAGGAATGGTAAATATATGTCCAACTGAAAGTTAGACAAATAAGAGGCCCATCCAGATCAAACAATCCTCTTCAGGCAAAGGATCAAATTAACTCTGCATGGGATAGCAGTATACAACAGGACACACACTGCTGCCCTAGGAGGGAGGCTTGGAGAAACACTATTAAAGCACTCAAGTCAAAGCAAGATAAGTCACAACAAGAGGTCTTGAATGAAACACATTAGACCCTTACCTGAACTAAGCATCATAATGCTACTGTCAGCCTCAGGAGGCAGCACGTCCACAAGGGCATTGCTGTGTTTGTGAAGAGCAACTGAGGCATTGGGCTTTAGTAGCTCCCGGTCAATAGTGCTAAGAATCCTCACGTAGTAGTTGGAACCTGATGGGAGATATCAGATTGCAAGTAAGATTGGACTAAACACATTAAGTATTAAGCCAATTAAAACAACTAATACCAGAAGCAGTTGATCACCTGTAGTGGACCCAACAATAGCAGTGTTCTGATCCACAGCCTCAAGAAACTGGCCAATGACCAATGGAATACTCTGGATCCGCTTCACCTCTTCCTGAGCATGGAGGAATTCCTTCTTCAGGTTTTTCTGCTCATCCTTGATGTACTCCTCCTGCACCTCCAGAAACTCTAGCTCCTGTTGCAATTTCTGTAACAAACAAAAGGTTTTTTTTTTTTAAATCCCAAGAACACTAACTATCTAGACTGCTTTCTCCAACAGCAGAGTCTCTGGAAATACAAGAAACTGAAGGCAAAACAAAAATAATCTCTTGCAAAATAAAAGAGATAATATACACATATGAAAAAATTCTTTGGAAACATACACCACACTAGAAAATCTCCAAGTTAATATTGCTTTATTTAGAACAAAACCGCTCCACCAGCTTGTTTCACCCTCACAGGATCTTTTTCACAGTAGGCGAGTCTACGCTCTAAAAAGGTTTATATACTACTTCCACAGCAGCTAACTGGGAAGCATTGTGGGAGCTGGAGTTTCACCATAATTATTTACAAGCAAACAAAAGAGGCAGTAGTGCTTTTTGTCAATGTAACATTTTTTACCTTTCTTGTGGTCATCATGTTTTTTACATTGCGTTGTGTCCCTTCACGCAGATATTAACTTATTTAGCACATGATTAATGGTATTTTTACGATTGTGACATTGTACATAAATTGCATTCTGGTGATATCTAGTATCTGACTAGGATTAGAGACTAGTACCATCTTTGTTTTTAGTTCATAGTTGGTATACCCATTTCAGTTTCTTGATTTGTTGCACTTCATACTAACACTGCAATGGACATCATTGCATGTTCATATTCATTCACAGCATGTTCATATTCATTCATAGCATGTTTATAGATATCGTTTCAATAGTTTCTTTTTATAGATGTACATATAATAATTCCTCATCGTTATTCAGACCTCTCAGTGTCTTTGTTTTGAGTCTGACAATATGACGAGATTCCAATTGTCTTAATCTTTGGGTTTTGTTACCCCCACATTTGTTCTGAGAAATCATAGCCATATCCAAACTATTAGATTTTGCAAAAACATTGTGTTGTTCTTCCAACCAATTCTTTTCAAATGGATTTGCAACAGTTGGTCTTTTAAGGATTGGTTTTCCTGTAGGCTACTAAAGGACGTGGACCTAAAAATATGAATATGTCTGGATTCTTTGATATCAAGTGCCAGTGTTTTTGGATGATATTGGTGATTTTCTTGCTTCTTTAGTGTATGTCATTATCAAGCTTGGCGCATCTTGTTCATGTTCTGTGGGTACTACTGCATGTTTTTAGGTCTTGCCTGGCGAAAGCAGCGCATGCGCTGCTCTCACTATTGGGAGTACCTTTTGGAATCGATTCTGCCGAGGGCTTTCATGCACGAGTCTGCATGGACAAACATGCCTGCTGTTGCCATTTGTCCATAGCAAACAGCATGCGTGTGTCCGTACGGAGTGTGGACAGTCCGACGTCATCTTGCAAAGCTTTAGTTATCATAGCAACGAAAATGCTGCTTCGCGTATGCAGCTTGCCGTAACCAGTCCGCCACCATCAGTACGTCGTACACATTATATTACGGCACTTTGCACATTAGGTTACTAGTTATGTTAAGTTCATTGTATGTAAGGCTAAGCCACTTTCAGGGCGCACGCTGCTTTGCTATTTCTTCTGGTGCGCGTGAGTTTCTTTCTAAAGGCGTGTTTAGATAATTAACATTAGTGTAACATCACTTAATTGAGAGTCTATTTTTTGGGCGCACCTGGGTCTATGGACATATATGTATATATTTATAAATCTCTGTGGATGGCCCAACCCTGGGAACGGGACCTCTCTGAATTAGCAAAGAGCACACAGTGCTGTTTGTGCAAGGGAAGGACCTTTGAGACCGAGGGCCTTGGACAGGGCGGGGCTGGACATGCAAATTCTGCAGTGTGGGCAGGGCCAAGGGGCATGGCTCGGTGATTCCTCGCTTCCTAACAGCATCTTCTGTGACTCTGGGCATCACCGGCGCTTCCAAAACTGCCCCCGTTTCTGTGAGTGCCCAATATATTCACAGACACCTGGAGATATATCACTTTATAAATAACACTGATAACAAGTTGAAGAGCACAGCAGCAGTTTCGTCGGGGTTATGGTCGGTGTCTTAAATCCGTGCCAGTCTGCGGGAGCGCCCGGGTGGCACTGCAGTGGGAGGAGACCCGTCCGGGCACCTGGGGTTGGGAGCCTGCTTGACTCGAAAACAAGGCAAAGGGGGTTGCGCGGGTTCAGAACACATGCCCTAGAGGCTACACATAGTCCGCTATGGCAGGTGCATTTACCCACTGAGCTTTGTGCCCAAGATTAGTATCTGTGACCTGCGCGCTACACATGGGTCATGGAAGTTGCTGCATTAACTGATTTACTGTTTCCCAGGGATCAGCTCAGCTCCCGTCTCAGCCTCAGACATGTCAGGGCCAAACTACCCTCTCCAGAAACAGGTTATCCGTTTAGATGAAGAGCAACGGTTGGCTTTGGAGACTAGAAAAGGCATGGGGACGACGTTTCAAATAGTTCCTACCCACTTCGACCTCTGCTGTGTGGCAGTGATCGTGAAAGAAAAAGTTTGAGTATTCGCTTCATGTCAGCAGTGTGTGTGTGTGTTTGTGAGAAATGAAATGAAATGAAATACCAGCATTTGTAAAGCGCACAGCTACCTCCGGAGAGGTGTCAAGGCGCTGAGGGCCGTCGGGAAGATTAAGCGAGTTATTGCTCAGAATCACATGGTGCTGGGCTGACCTGCCGACGGCGTGGGGGATCAAACCGTGAACCCCGTTGACCGGAGTCAGGCACCCTAGCCGCTGCGCCACACCTCTTCCGCGTGTCGAGTCTAGGCTGCTTGTTTCCAGGCCAGAGAGGACTTGCCCTGGCAGTTTAGGTTGGACTGGTCCCATGAGGAGCAGGGTCAAGACTTATTTGCATATGGCTGGGTACAAACTGGAATGGCATGGGGAGCAAAAAAACTATGGATTTAGGCCCAGATCTCTGACTGGGGGTGAGTGTTTGACATTATTTAGCGTTAAGTCAATCTTTTCTTCTTTTTGCATGTGCTGAGTGCTTATGCAGCCGTCTGAGAGAGATGTGCTGCAGAATGTGTGTGTGTGTGTGTGTGCGCGCGTGTGTGTGCGTGTGCACACACGTGCAGTGTGACATGGAGGGTATGCTGCAATCTGCTTTAGTACCTGTGATGTTTTTTTCGGAGCGGTTACACCCGGCTCCTGCACTGCTATTCAAGGTTCTACTAAAGAATGGATTATTTTGAACATAAACACACAAATTAACCCATCCGGTTGTTGCACAGTCGCCTTAGGAAAGTGCATGGTGTGTTTATGTTTATGTTTATGTTTATGTTTATTGGATTTGTAATGCGCAACAAATACCCGGAGGTGTCTCGGCGCAGAGGATTTATACAGTGACAGTGAATGAAGAATGGTACTATTGATCAAAGAGCCATGTTTTCAGCTGTTTTCGAAAAATACAAAGGGTAGGACTGGTCTTAATGGTAAGAGGGAGAGTATTCCACAGTCTCGCCGTGGCTACCAAAAAACGTCTGTCTCCCCAGGCAACTGTTCTGGTGCGAGGAAGAGGAAGAAGGTAGTTGGAAGCCGAACGGAGAGACCTCGTGGGAGTGTAGATCCTGAAGGTGTGCCAGGCCGAGCGGGGTAAGCGGGAGAGTCCATGTGCACAGAAGCAGGGTTATCTTCTTAAGACACTGCGCCATTTATGGAATGGAAGCCAGGGGTCTCCATCACTAACAATGCAAAGTAGCCTGTCCGCCAAACCGACTGTCTCCCCGCTCTATGTAGGATAGGGCAGACTGCCATATTGCCAACGCTCATCTCTCTTGGCGCCGCCCGTTGCAGTCCTTCGCTGACTGACACTCTCGCTGACTGACACTCTCGCTGACTGACACTCTCGCTGACTGACACTCTCGCTGATTGACACTCTCGCTGATTGACACTCTCGCTGACTGACACTCTCGCTGACTGACACTCTCGCTGACTGACACTCTCACTGAATCTCTGGCTAAACACTTATAAGTTCCCAAAGGCGAGACCTATTGGCTATGCCAATACTTGTTCTCTCGGAGTAATCAGTGTCTTTGCACGAGATTTATTTCTGACACATTTTTGCAGATCTCTTAGTTTACATCCTTTTTCCCAATCTGTACACTGTACCAGAAAACTCTGCTTCTGCGTCCTCTTCTTTGGAACAGTTCCTTCGCATTCTGATTAGCTCTCCCTGCGGAATGTTTTTGATCAGTGATGTCGGATGGAAGCTTGTTCCATGAAGTATTCCGTCAGTTGAGGTCTCTTTTCTATATGACGTTCAATGGATTTCACCTTTTCTATATAGACCTGTATATCCAAAACTCGTATTCTAGTGCTGCTGGTTGAACAGGGAAATGATAGTATTAAACTTTTTTGATTCAACTTTTCAAAGTACTTCATGAATTAGTTATTGTTCCCATTCCAAATTAAACATAAATCGTCTATGTATCTGACCCATAGTACTATCCTATTGAGTTCCTGTTGATTTTCTGTTCCGCAAGCAATTTCCTTTTCCTACCAGCCCATTACAATTTTAACATAATTTGGTGAAGAAGATATGCCTATGGCATTTCCGCATTGCTGTTGGTAAAACTAGTGGTTAAAAAGGAAAACCTTATTAGTCAGGCGCATTTCAATCATTGTCAATAGCATCCTTGAGTGTTGCAATTCTGTGATTTTCCTTTACTTCAAAAAATAGGTTCAAGCCTGCAGCTCTATTGCATGTCTAACTGAGCTGTACAGAGACACCATGTATATTGTTACTATTAAGAGATTTTCATTCCAACTGGTCTCAGATAGTATGCGTAAGAAATCTCTCATCTCTCTTATATAAGAGCTTAAGCTGTAGACTATTGGTGCCAGGTATTGATCTACATAGATCAACATGATCATGTACGAGTTGCAAGAGGAGACAATAGGTCTGGCAGGAAGAATGTGGAGTGTTTTGTGAATTTTGGGTAAAAAGTATATTGTTGGAATAGTAGGTTGATCATTTAACATGAAATGATATTCGTCGTCATTGATTAGAGTTAAATCGTGCCAATTCTTTAAGTTTTTATTCAAATCCATAGTCATCCGATTTATACGATTAGGGTTTAGTTTTGTGTAGTTGGTGGTGTTGCATATTTGTCTGTAGGCTTCTGCCATATAGTCACTTTTGGTAAGTAAAACTTTATTGCCCCCTTCGGGCAGGTTTGATTATTAAGAAATCATTTTCCATCAATGTCAATGCTGTTCGTTATTTTAGTGTGCAGTTTTCTATTTTACCACAATGTCATATCTTTGTCATTTTCTCTAGATCTGTTGTAATAGCTTCAGAAAAAAGATCGAATTTACTTCTTCAGGACAGTGAAGGACAATATTTGGATTTATTTTTCAGTTTACTGTTTGCTTGTTTCTATAGAAAGTTCCTGTAGGATTTATTTTTCTGTCATGTCTTCCTCATCAAGATTATACACAAGGTCGAACACATTTTTGATATTTGGAATTTGTTCTATTGGGAGATTGGTTCCTTGTTTTGTGTTTGGGGAAACTGATTTTAAAGGTTTACATGCATGTATTTTTGCCTACTTAAGTTGCCCTATATATTTATAATTATCAATCCTGGTGTCTGTATAGTTGAAGTTCAAGGCAAAAAGAGGCGTTTATTGAGTAGTGTATGTTCATCTTTAGTTAGTTCATGATTGGAAAGATTGATTAAATGTTACACCACCATTCAATTACTACTTTTTGCTCAAATTGCATAGACCTCACTTCAATACGACATGAAACACGGCTGCAGGCTTGCACCTAATTTTTAAAACAGAGGAAAATCACAGAAATGCAACACTCAAGGATGCTATTGACAATAAATGAACTGTGTCAGAATAATGTTTTCCTTTTTAACCACCAGTTTTATCAACACCAATGCGGAACTGCCACGGCATATCTTTTTCACCAAATTATGCTAATATTGAAATGGGCTGGTGGAAAAAGAGGATTACTTGGGGAGCAAAAAAATCAACAGGAACTGGATAAGACTATAGGTCAGATATATATAGACAATTTATTATTAATTTGGAATGTTAACAATAACAAATTCATGAAGTACTTTGAAAAGTTGAATCAAAACAGTTAGGACTATCATTTACCTATTCAACCAGCAGCACTGGAATTCACTTTTTGGGTATAGAGGTCTATATGGAAAAAGTTGAAATCCATTCACATAGAAAAGAGACACCAACTAACAGCATACTTAATGGAACGAGTTACCATTCGACACCACTGATCCAAAGTATCCCATATGGTGAACTGATCAGGATGCGAAGGAACTGTTCCAAAGATGACGCATAAGCAAAGTTTTCTGATACAGTATACAGTTTGAGAAACAGAGGATACAATCCAAGATCTGCAAAAATGTGCAGAAAAAGTAAAAATATCTTGTGCAGACATGGATTACTCGAAGAGAAAAATAAGCATCAGTACCCACACATTAAGAACACGCAGCACCAAGATTTATAACGAAAGCAAGAAAATTACCAATATAATCCCAAAACACTGGCACTCAATATCCAAAGATCCAGACATGGGTACATGTTTAGGACCACGTCCTTTAGTAACCTACAGGAATACCAAATCATAAAAAGACCAGCTGGTGCAAAGTCATTTTCAAGACAAACTCAAAATAAAATTGGTTAGAAGAATGACACAATGGTTTTACAAAATGCAGAAGTCACAAGGCAAGCAAAATTGGGATTAATATGCCAACTATCACAGATAAATACAGCAAATGAATCACGATCTCCCATGTAATCACCTAAATGACAAAACTCTAAGTTTACATCATTCAATGCGCGGCTGTGGGCTACGATATGTAGAAAGCACTATATGCATGCTGAAGAGAATATTAGAACACATAACAGTGGTCCCAGAAAAAAAAAAAAAAAAAAGAAGATCTAAACTATGCAACAGCCAAACATCTTGCCCTATGCCAGAACAGTAACTGGAAAACAATGTGATTCTTAGGATTGGATATGATTCCTCACAACAAACATGGAGGTAACAAAACACAAAGATTAAGACACTTGGAATCACTTTATATTATCAGATTTAAAACCAAGACACTGACCGGTCTAAATAACGATGAGGGATTATATGTACATCAAAATCAAGAAACTATTGAAATTATATTAATGAACAGGTCATGAATGAAAATGAACTTACAATGATGCCCCTTGCAGTGTTAGTTTAGAGTGCAACAAATCAAGAAAGTAAAATGGATATACTAACTTTGATCTAAAAACAAAGATGGTACTAGACCTAAATTACAGCTATAAAAAAATGCTACAGATTTTTTTTTTTTTTTTTTTAAGAGACTAAGCTCTTATACAATAATCATGGTCAGATACTAGTTATAACCTAGATGTAATTTTGCAATTAATGTACAATGCTGTTATATATTGTGAGTTACACAATTGTAAAAATACCATTAATCAAGTACTAAACAGGTTACTATCTGTATGAAGGCGCACAACACAGTGTAAAAGAAAATGCTGACAAGAAATGTAAAAAAAAAGATTACTTTGACATAAAGCACTACCTCCCTTTTTAGGTCTCGCTGGTGTTAGCGCTTCTGCGTCCAGCGAAAGACCTTATGTTGTGCACTTGCCGGGAATGTTGGAATGTTGATAACGATAAAATAAACACACTGGGAACAGCCCTTTATAACAATAAGACAACACCCACTATGCTCGATAGCTTCGGCATGTGGCGCAAAGAAACAGAACAGCGGAAAAAGAAATGAGTTCAGGTTAGAAAAGGAATTACGCAAAGCAGCTCACCTAGCCGCTAGCAAATTGAAGGAAGAAATAAAAGAAAGAGAGGAAACCAAGCTAAAACAAGATTCCGAATCATCGGGCCAGTGTCCCGTCATGACACCCTCTACACTTTACCCCGAGCTACCTTCGAAACAGCGAACGAACGATGATTTACTACTAGGTCCCCCGATCATCTACATGCCCCCTCCATATGCCCCTTCCCAGCCCTTAGCGCAACACCCGCAACCCCCAACGACAGGCGAGAATAGTGCCGGAGCCTCGGTCCTCATGGCCTCTGCGCCGACCGAACCCCTCGCACTCAGCGCAGCGCGAGCAGCGACTTCAGATGATCCCGAAGCTGGGAGGAAAGACCCTGCGAGATCGAATAGATTAAGTAAGGATGAACGAGCTGGGATCGATAAGATTGTAAAGACACTGGTGGTGCGAAAGGAAAGTGAGGATTATGTAACGGATATGTACAATACATATGCCAATAGCCACAGACGACACTTTGTCGTACGCCTTTGTTACCACACCCTTAATGCCTACGAGGACCGATACCAAGGAAAAGGCCCTGAAAACCTAACGACTCTGTATAGGAAAGTTGATGTCGGAGATGGGGGCGAGTGTGATGTGACGAACCTCTTCACGCGTACGCTTGAAGTTTTCCGCCACCTCACGGAACTGAAACCAGAGACTAACACCATGACTCCTGCAGCGACTGAAGCCAGAGTAGAAAAAATTGACACTATGATGCCCATAAAGGAGGCCGCTCCCTATTGGGTCCCCCCACGAGGACAGGGAACACACGACGATATTAACCACCAAGATGCGAGAGGGAGGGTAGTTTACAACTGGGTTTACCAACCATGGGATCGGCAAGACATCCTGACTTTCCGAAAGTCCTTGCCTGATCTGCGAAAGAACCCCACAGCCTTCTATACAGAATTAGCCACCGCTTTGGGTTCGACGATTATGACCCTAGCGGACATCGATTTGTTTTTCGGGTTATGTCTGCCAGCTGATGTGTGGAAGCAAATCCGGAAAGTCGACCACCTTGAGCTGTTCGGACATACCTGGATACAACTCGGTGACGTAGACAAACAGCGAGAGCCGGGACAGAAACCTTTGAAAGCCATTCTAGACCTACCAGATAAGATCGTGCAGAAATTAAAAACCTTAGTCCCAGAAAGGAAGGTGGACTGGTCGATAGTAACGGCCTGTCGCCAGAAACCCCAGGAAGACGTATCAGAATACTTCTCCCGGTTTGAAACGGTGTTCTCCGATTACAGCGGCCAGGACATGACCACTGCAACCGGACATCACTTGTTCATCCAGAACTATGTGAAAGGCCTGACACCAGTAGTCTCGCAGAAACTACAGACTAGCGAGAGTAGTTGGGCGGCCTCCAAGCCCGCAGCTATCCTTCAGATGGCTCAATACTATGAGCGACAAAAGAACGAGAACGATCGAGCGACTGAGAAAAAGGAAAAGGACTTGAAAGAGAGGGTGATGATTGCTCAGTTGCAAGGGGTGACTATAGGAAGGGAACAGTATAGAGGGAACTACCAGTCGAATGCTCCTAGAAATCCACCCCCTAGAGACCGCACACCCGCACCCGGCGCTCCACGAACAGACCTCGATGAGAACCAGTGTGCGTTTTGAAAAGGATTTGGCCATTGGAAATCTCAATGTCCAGCTCTGCAAGAAGCACTCAGAAATAAAGACACGAGAGACGTAGCGGGCGGGCCGAGAAATAGAGGACAGGGACGAGGGCACACAAACGACACCAACAATGACAGACCTGGCAGACCGAACATGTTTGACCGTCCCCGACAGAATCAGTGCCAACAGTCTGACTGCGACAATGCCCACGACTTTGCATAGGACTGCCAAGGGCAAGGAAGGGATCCAGTCGAGCTCTATGTTGACCAGCAAGGTCCTTATGTCACCGCTAAGGTCCTAGGTACGAAGTCTCCATTTCTGGTAGATACTGGTGCAACACGTAGTGCGTTGTCTAAACGATTGATTCCCAGGGCACCCTTGTCTGGCTCACATGTGACATCAATAGGTTTTGATGGAACGCCCTCCACTAATCCCTTGTCCACACCGATCTCTTTTAACTTGGACAATAACACCACTGACACAACGTTTTTGCTCTCCTCCAACACCCCCGACGCTATTATGGGACTTGACTTGTTGAAACATTTTCGAGCTACTATTAGGTGTTCACAAGACGGAGTTCGAGTCATTCTGTACGACAACCCAACGCTGCTCAGATCTTGTCACACACAACGCATGTTTTCCATCACTGACGCTGACTTGTCCTTACTCGACACCCTACCTCTGTACCTATGGGCAAAGACTGACTCGGACGTAGGACGCACGATGATAGACCCTGTACACATAACTGTTCGACAGGATGCAGTGCTCCCAAAACTCCCACAGTATCGGATATCGCCCGAAGGCGAGAGGGCATTGGTAAAAATCATCCAGTCCCTGGTAGGCGCAGGAGTGGTAGAAGAAGTAGTTAGCAATGTTTTCAAACAGCCCTATCCTACCCATTGTGAAGAAGCAGGGTGAGGGAGATGAAAAAGCGTACCGCTTCATCATCGACCTACGAGAAGTCAACAAAGTAGTCGTACCTCAGTACCCTGTAGTCTCAGACATCACCACCATTCTGACCCCGATTCCTTCCACTGCCACCACCTTCACGGTAATCGATCTCAAGAACGCATTTTTCTCCATCCCCATCCACTCAGACAGCCGCTACCTTTTCGGCTTCACTTTAAAATCCCGCTCATATAGATTTTGTAGAGCACCCCAGGGCTACACTGAAAGTCCAAGCATCTACAGCCAGGCCCTCAAGAGACAGCTGGATGCAGTCCAGTTACCGGATGGAGTGGTGTTGATACAGTACGTCGATGATATCCTTTTGGCGGCCGACACCACTCCACTTGCAGTCACAGCCACCATCCAACTCCTGCACTTCCTCGCGGAAAACGGCCACAAGGTCTCCAAGAAGAAGTTGCGATTCTGCCAACCTCAAGTCACTTACCTAGGCCACCTCTTGTCCAAAGATGGGAGAAAACTCACACCCGATCGAATTCAGGCTATTCTAGAGACCCCTATCCCTAGAACCCCGAAGCAAGTCCGCTCTTTGGTAGGCCTCCCCTCCTTCTGTCGACAATGGTTGCCAAATTTCAGCCTCATTGTGAAACCACTACTTTCCCTACTGGCTAAAGATGTCCCCTTCCCGCTCCCTTGGACCCCTGAATGCCAATCATCCTTCAAGGAACTACGAGACGCCCTTTGTTCAGCACCAGTCCTAGGAACCCCTGATTATACAAAACCCTTCTCTCTCTACACCCACGAAAGGGAGGGATGCGCTTTGTCTGTCCTGACCCAAACCATCGGCCCCAAACAACGACCATGTGCCTATTTCTCTGCCACTCTTGACCCTGTAGCGAGAGCTTTGCCTGCCTGCCTTCGAGCAGTAGCTGCTGCTGCTGTCTCTATCCGACAAAGTGAGGGGATCGTACTCTCGAATTCCCTCACTGTACTAGTGCCCCATGCTGTTGACACCCTCCTAAACCAGACCAAGACACAACACCTGACCAGCGCACGACTGACTGGGTACGAACTGACACTGCTCGCACCTCACATCACGTTGAAACGATGCACCACACTGAACCCAGCCACCTTGTTGCCTCTGCCTGAGAATGATCCCGATATGCCCCCTATACATGACTGTGTGACCCTCACGGACGAACAGACTAGGAGTAGAGTGGACCTTCGAGACACAGCTTTCCCAGATCCTGACGGAGAGCTATGGGTGGATGGCTCTTGCATCAAACTCACCGATGGCACCACCTCAGCTGCGTATGCAGTCACCACAGCCCGAACTGTAGTTGAGACCGCCCGCATCACACAGAAATCTGCACAGGCAGCAGAACTGATTGCCCTCACACAAGCTTGTATCCTAGCAGCAGGGACGACAGCAAACATTTACACGGACAGCCAGTATGCCTTCGGGGTGGTGCATCATTTTGGGCTCCTGTGGAAGGAAAGGGGATTCCTGACCTCACACGGCATCCCCATCCTACACGGAGATCTAGTCTCCGCTTTGACTGAAGCAGTTCTCCTTCCCAAACGACTTGCTGTGATCAAATGTCAGGCACACAAAAGTGTGACAGATATCGTCGGACAGAGGAATGCACTGGCGGACATCACCGCCCGGACGACAGCAGAGAATAGGACGACAACATGCATATACGTGACCAGGTCACAAACAGAAAAATGGAAGGACGCTAGGGAGACCATTAGGGACATCCAGATAGCCAGTGCACCACACGAATTGACTGAATGGGCACGGGTGGGACTGAAGGACGATGAAGGCTGCTGGCGGACAAAAGACACGAACAAATGGTTGCTACCCAATTCATACTTGATCCTATACTGACCATGGCTCACTCCCCTGCACACATAGGAGCAGCCCCTATGGCTGAACTTGTCTCCCGAGTGTGGCATAACGACAAAATTACAGACTCAGCCAAACGTCTTGTCCAACAATGCCTAGTTTGTCTGCAACACAACCCTGGGAAAGGAACTGTCGTACCCCGAGGAGGATTTGGGGTCCCCAACCACCCATTTGAAGTCCTACAGATGGACTATATTCAGTTAGAGAGATGTCAAGGACTGAAGTATGTACTTGTTGTTGTATGCGCTTTTAGCAAATGGGTGGAAGCCTACCCGACGCGTGACAACACTGCCATTGCCACTGCAAAAGTACTACTGAAAGAGTTCTTCCCTCGCTACGGCCTTTGCCGTATTTTATGGAGTGACAATGGCCCTCATTTCATAGCCGAGGTTATCCAGCTTATCCTGAAAGGATTGGGGGTACGACAGAAATTCCACGCAGGTTTTCACCCCCAATCTGCTGGACTGGTCGAGCGGCACAATGCCACATTAAAACTAAAACTGGCGAAAATAGTGGCTTGTGACACAAGGGATTGTACAGAGTTCCCCTAGTAAAGGTCTATAAACGAGTCTCGCTCTCAGTGAAGGTGGTGGAGAGGAGGGAGCCAAAGGGTCCCTTTTCGGAACTAAGAAACCTCATACAACTGCAAGGCTGGATGACATATTTCGTTCAGCCCTTTGTGATGTTGTTTGCATCATCGGCTTCCTGCTCCTGCGTCAAGCCGGCGCTGCAATGCCTGACGGGTAACACTATGTGTTACTCTCTGTCGGAGTTCTTTTGTTCCTTGCCGTGATGTTTTGGTCTGTGAGGTACAAAAAATAGGTGAAGTAGTGAGCGGAATGTGGGTTAAAATAAGTTAGGTAGTCCACTAAGAACACTTTAATGGTGTGGCTAGCTACTTGTTTAAAAAGTGAAAAGAGGGGTATAGAGGACCAAGGTAACCATTAGTACGGCCTCATTTCAACCCTCCAACATGGTCAACATGTTTCATGCCCACAGGGGGCAATTCTTCAGGACCAAAAATTGTGCTCATAAACTTAAAAAGTACCCTTGGGGAGACCTCAAGAGTACGGTTAATACAACCTTGTTAGGTCAATGCCCGGAGTTCAGCCAAAAAAGTACTGTCACACCGTCGGACCAAACTCAAGGTTGTCTCTATCTGCGCGACTGGTTCCAGTGGGGCGTGTGCTAGAGGGGTTGACCTTAGCCACAGCGGGACAATGCCGATAGGAACCTACCCCCACTCGCAGCGGCGTGTGGTGAAAACGCGAACCAGCCGGTAGAAAGAAAATAGTGGCTACCACAGGACTAAAATGGCCAGACGCTCTTCCCCTGGCATTGCTGTCAATGCGTTCCACCCCCACCAAACACCACTTGACCCCTTACGAGGTCGTTTTCGGCCGGCCCATGAGTATCTGGTCTGCACCCAAACCGACATCTATTCACGACGTCCCGGACGTCCTAATGTCTGACTATCTGTATAACCTAACTAAAACACTGTCTGTTATTCATCATCAGGTGCTGCAGGCCATCCCCGATGCTTCCAGGGGCCCCGGACACACCATCCAGCCTGGAGATTTCGTCCTAATTCGGAACTTCCAGCGGGAGAAGAGTCTGGAACCCCGCTGGACGGGCCCCTGGCAAGTCTTGATCACCACCCGAACAGCTCGAGTGGAGGGGAAGCGAAATTGGCTGCATGCACATCATTGCAAGAAAATCTCTCCGACCCTGACGTCGACCGAAGACGTGACCGCCCAAGAAGAGCTCCTGAACAAAGACCGACCATCCCTGAGCTGCTACCCTGAGACAGAGACACTCGAATTGGCGAAATTCCCTGATCCCACTGTGCCATCCAGAGAAGGGTATAACCTTGGCTGATCCTCTTGCAAGAGAACTACAGAGACAATGCCACTTCCAGCGGAACTATGTCGTACTTTTATCATGGGGTCTGGCTGAACAAAACCGGAAGAACTGCTGCTCCCTTCTGCCCTCTATCCTCCAATGCTTCTGTTCACATGGACATCCCCGCCAAAGAAAGGGTGGAGATGCAAGTATTCAACAATCCAGCCAGACCCACCTTCTCCTACCTCCGGAAACGAACGGCTGCCACCCTGACTGTGGCCCTATCTGTCGTCAATGTTTCGGGCCTTGTATGCATCACAGGCCATGGGACACAACTGGTGGGCCACAGCGCTTGCCGCATCACCAGAACTTTGGACTCAACCAACCCACCCTCTTTTGTCACCTCTCCAAACATGTACTTCGTCTGTGGTACAAAAGCCTACACCTGGCTCCCAAAGGGCTGGGGAGGTACCTGCTACATTGCCTTCATCCTTCCTCCGACCTATGTGGCTCCGGCAAACCATCACCGACAAAAACGAGCAAAGGACATTGAGCAGGCCGACTCCACTGGAGCACAATTCTTGGATGCAATAAAGGGACTTGTTCCACTTTGGGGTCCGATGGCGAACAGTCGTGCCATTCGGCATTTGTCCCAGGCAGTCGAAACAACGATGAACATTACAGCTGGTATCCTCACAAACAATACAGCCGAGCTTCAGGCGGTACGTCTGGTGGCTCTTCAAAACCGCCTTGTTCTAGATGTGGTTCTGGCGGACCGTGGAGGAGCATGCCGTATCATCGGGTCCAGCTGTTGTACCTACATACCAGACAATTCGCCCTCAGTCTACAAAGCCATTGAACACCTCCACAGACTCTCCTCAGAAGTTCATCAGGAACAAGACGGATGGTCACTTGGGAGTTGGTTCTGGAGTGCTGTAAAAGACTGGGGATGGAGGTTGTTCATGATCGTACTGATACCAATCGTCGTAATATGTGGACTCTGCCTGGGTATTCAATGCTTGCCGCCTCTGTGCTCACTGTTTGCTAACTGTATTTGCCCTAAAACTCCGAACTTTCGAAGCTGAACGTATGAAAGCTTTGTATGATATCGAAATACGTAATATAATGGGGATAGACATAAATTGACAAGCTGGCTAGATATGTTGAAAAGGGAGGACTGTTAAAATCTGGATTGTGGCGTAAACATTATCGGCGCCATCTTGTCCTTTTCAGATCCATACGTGCGCGTAAGCAGCAGCCATTTTGATTGCCATGGCCTCTCTGCCCACTCCCGATAGCTAGCGCGTCTCTCCCCCCTCACTCTCTTGTTTCCCCAAGCATCCCCCCCGCGCTCCGGCAACCCCCGATCTCTCCTCCTTGAACTATAAACGAACCATAAGCGCGATCCTGCCTCAGCGCAATATCCCGAGCCGAAACCATATAACCCTTTCATCCCTTCACAGGAACAAGCCTTTGATATCCTCTTCCTCCCTGCCCGATTGTCCAAGCTGTTCCCAGGCCACCGCCAGGCCCCTCAGATGTAGTTCATGGCCCCCTACTGTAGGAACTCACCCCATCAAAGGAGCGGGGATTAATCAACATCTTCGCACCCCGAAGATCTGACTGATCACACGCATCCCCGTTCCCAACGGAATGTCCAGCTGCGCGATAACCACCACATGCTGAGATCGGGGTGGGAACTCTACTGTAGATGTGTGTGGGAACGGGCCTGGACCGGGAATTCCGAGGATGTCTTTTCTGTCCTTCAAAGAAACATTACGGATGCAGTGTATGTAATAAAGCCATAAACCTGTGTATAAGAGGCCAGGCCTCAGAGATGCGGTTAGAGCACCGCGAGAAGATACCCTGTTGTCTGATTTAACGTGTTCTGCTCCGTCGGAATAAACTCCTGTTTCTAGCCTTCCAGTCTCCAGCGCCTGCCTCTTTGTTTGGTAATATCGGATGGTATGAGAGGCGGCTAACGCCGGGCAAACACTGAAGGTTCTTGGTCGACATCGGCTCTACCTTTTTACAATGTAATAGCAGTCAGATTACGGAGCGCACACGAACAGGAAGCCACTGATGCAGGGTAGGTGCAACTGACCGAGCACCCAACGCAAGCGTAAGTAGGATGCCCCACTTTGGTGGACAGAGCTTTCAAGCATGAGTCGAAGCCTTGGTAAACCCCCCCATTATACCCTGTGTCTAACTGCACTCGTGATGTTGTCTCCCCTCCCCGCTTTTACCTATACCCCTTTATTAGGTACTAGGGTGCGAGCCATCAGCTAGGACATGCCACGGGATACTATTTCCCCCCCATTTAGGGTAAGCTTTCACTCTCGCCGTCACCCGTGTGGATAGTATCTGTAAAAGCATTGCCCGAGCACTCCCCGAGACCTGTATATCTTTCCCGTGTGTGAGAAAGTACTGATGTCACGCAGACGGGGGACCGTGTGCTCCCGTTGGTGTCCTCCTGCACACTGCGGGATGCCTCTCTCCCGCCTCTGACACCCTGTGGTGATCTCTCTCACTACCTCACGGTCATGAATGTGCTCCATCTACAGCGCTAGTCCCGGCTTGCACTGGGGTGGGGCGGCAGCACTTGACAGGGTCAGTGCACATGCCCCCCCCTTGTTTTGCTGGAGGACTTACAGCTACCAGTACGCTATATTACGAGTATCTGTTTCTTCTCTCACCCATTTCCCCCTTTTGTTCTTTGTGACATCCCCCTTCTTTTTTTAGGTACTTTCTCTTTCATTAAGGATTATCTACAGTTCGAGATTTCAATCACCATAACTTCGAAGCCTGCCATGTGGTTGACCCTTCAGTACCTTTAACTTTATCTGGTTACCACCTCTTTTTGGCACCCAACCACCCACGTGCACTATCTCACTTCTCTCTAGGGCCTGAAGAAACGCCACCGATCCAGCAGTGGACATTTAAGGCATGAAACATGTCAACCATTTAGCAGTTACTTGGGCACATTAAGCCCCAGAGTAACCCACCAACATGTGTGGTTTTTTAACTTACCAAGGTTACTACGCTATTACAAATCTCACAGTGGATACCCTTAGGTATTTCAATATTTGTACATATTTTCACAGCATGTATTTCACTCCCTTTACCCCAGGTCCTAGCCCGAATACCCGCACTCACCTGTTGGCTTTTCTCTTAAAAGATCTCCGTGAAAGTGACCATTTCAATAGGTGTCCCGTCGGGCATTGCAGCGCCGGCCCGACGAGGAGCATAAGCCCAGGGATGAAACTTGACTCCCTTCGGGAAGTGTGAGGGATAACAGTAGATGCAAGACCTTACCCTCCCCATCAGGACTAGTTCCTTGAGACTGGGGATGTACATCTGCCTCTCCTTCTCTTCACCCTTTTTCTACAACCTTTCTTCTCACCCCTGCTCTCCACTTTTTTGATGAGTGGGTGATAATTTACACCCTGCTCTTGGTAACCTTATCATTATGACATAGTTTTATCTTTGTTTGGGCACACATGGCATATTTTCCATTTGCATGTCCACATAATTAGAGTGTTTAGACCGGTGCGTTACCATTTATGTATACATACAAATGTACAAATCTATAGGTTATGGTTCCGCAGCCCTGAGGAAGTCCTTTTTTAAAAAGATACACGTGTTGGCAGTGCCGGTACTATCAGAATTAAATGGCACTTGGCTGCGCTGGTAAAACTTGGACAACATTGTGTCTTGTGGATTGATTACGCTGCACATTAACATGTGTCATACATGTCCTGCCAAGCAGGTCTGCAAAGTCTTTGCCAACTCCCAAAATGTGCTTTGTCTCAGGGCCAAGAGGTGAATGTCGTGAAGTACTGCCCAGTGCCAAACCTCCTGTGCCAACTGTGAGAGCTGGGGGGGTGCCCCTCTTTGCTTCCGACTTTAGAACACAGCCATCTTGTCTGTTATTATGACCACAGTCTTGTGAGCACTCGGTGAAAAGCACTGAGGACTCTCTGGATGGCTAGCAGTTTCAAGTAGTTAACGTGGTGGCCCATGGCAGCGAACAGGCCAAGTGTCCTGGACTGTCATGTGATGAAGGTGGCGCCCCACCCTGTTCGAGAGGCATCTGTGGTAATGGTCACTTGCGAAAGGGTGTCTAGAAAGTCTCTGCCCTTTCAGAGGTTGTTGGTGTCCCACCAGTGGAGGGAATGCTGGGCCCTTGTTGATTCCAACGCTGGAGTCACCCAATGGCCTTCCACTTGTGCCCACTGTCTTGCCAAACAATCCTGTAAAGGACACACAGGTAGCCTGGCATTGGGCACTATTGCCATGCAGGAAGCCATCATGCCCAAAAGTTTAATTACAATTCCTACAGTAATGGGAAGTTGTGTCTGGAGGAGCGCAGTAGCTGCTTGAATGCCTTCAACGCCACAGCACCCCTCAACGCCACTGAATCACTCTACACCACTGAATCACTCTACGCCACTGAATGTCACAGCACCACTCAGCGCCACAGCACCACTCAGCGCCACAGCACCACTCAGCGCCCGCCACAGCACCCCTCAACACCTCAGGGCCACAGCACCCCTCAACGCCACAGCACCCCTCAACGCCACAGAATCACTGAAGGTCACAGCATCACTCGCCACCACTGAAGGCCACAGCATCACTCGCCACCACTGAAGGCCACAGCATCACTCTGAACCACTGAAGGCCACAGCATCACTCGCCACCACTGAAGGCCACAGCATCACTCGCCACCACTGAAGGCCACAGCATCACTCTGAACCACTGAAGGCCTCAGCATCACTCGGCACCACTGAAGGCCTCAGCATCACTCGGCACCACTGAAGGCCTCAGCATCACTCGGCACCACTGAACGCCTCAGCATCACTCTGCACCACTGAACGCCACAGCATCACTTTGTGCAACCATTCAACAACAACTGGTTCTAATATGTTCTCTCAATGTTTCAAGCTTTATTACAAATGTCACGGTTAATATTTCACTTCTGTTCTTGGATTTTCATCACAATAAAATACACTGAACATAATCTTCCCAAAAGTTATTTACAAAAGTTTAAGCTATTGCCGTTATAAATTACAATAACTTATTTAAGTATTAATTATTTTTAAAAAAAGCCATTGTTATTTGTAATATTAATACATCTAAGTCATGTAAATACAACACATATTGCATTACAAATGCTATAGGCGTCACGTCTGCGAAAGTTAAAACTAATGGCATTGTAAATGACAAAGCTATTAATTTCGCTATTTTCAAAACCAAAACATAACTAAAAAATGTGTCATTTACAATACCAATAGCTCAAACTTTCCTAATGCGAGACCTATTCCATTTCAAATGCTTGTTTTGCTTGTAAATAAGTATGGTGAAACTCCAACTCCCACAATGCTTCCTTATTAGCTGCTGTGGAGTAATATATAAACATTTTTGGAGAAAAGACTTGCGTACTGTGAAAACAACCCAGCGAGGTTGAAACGCGCTGGTGGAGCAGTTTTGTTAAACAAAAGGAATATTAACTTTGAGATTAAAAAGCACTGGCAGTTGTGAAAATATCACATACGGAACAGTTGCAGTATAGGTAGAAAGAAACACTAACTCAAAGATCGGATGGATAGATGGAGAAAGGCTTAAAGAAGAAAAGGCAGATTTGGCTCAGTGCATTGGCAGTGTTGAAAAGTACAAAACTTTTTTAAAACAATCAAGAGATGGACAAATCAAAGTTCACCCCACCTTATAGCGGCTGTACAGGTCCTCCAAATCTTCGGGCTCTGGGCCCAGGAATGAGAGTCCAGTCTGGGGTCTTGATACAGATAAAATAGGAGTTTCATCCTGACAAAAATGGCAAAAAAAAAAAAAAAAGTCATGCTAACATTTGTCATCGACAGTGAAGTATCTGCAGACTAGAGGTCGCCCAACGATATGTGGCCAGTGACTTAGTCTGCAATAGTGCAATGCAGCGGATCAAGTACATGGCTAGCATGCAGGGCAAATAGCACGTCAACCTCACTTTTTTGACTGGCAAATTGGTATGAAACAAATGGATAGGAGACATTTTAACGCATCTTACCCACGAAACACATTTTTTTCCTTTGCAAGGGTATACTCCTTCAATTTAATGGAAGAAGTTGACGCCCATACTTTCAGGCATGTGCATGATCTACATTTAGCTTCCTTGCATGCACCACCTGTTTCACCCTGCAATTGTTCTTTTCAAAGGCATTACAGCAATGAGGACGTACTTCAGAAATGACCAATAATTCCCACTATGGTAACTATAATCATATACACTCCCAATCCTACTGCATCTACTGGTGACTTCTAAGATGCCTTGAATAGACTCAATATTGTTAGGAAAAGTTTTTCAAAAAAGAAAAAAAGTGTCAATGTATACAAGTACAAATCACATTCTATTGTAATTACAGAAACTCGAACAACTATATTCAAAAATGTCAACTGAAATGTTAAGAACCATGTCAAAGCTAATAAGCTTATGAATGCATCAGTCATATTTTCTCATCATGTATTTATCAGTCGTATTTCTCTGGCAGATATCACATTCTAGTCCCCACTTGTACAATAACCTTAATAAAAGTGTACATACAAAAATACCTATTTAGCGAGATGGTTTTAAATAGCAGCAGTGACGCAGTAACATGGTAAGAGTTCAACTCACTTAAAGGATGCTTCGAAAAAGCGTTAGCAGTGGCAAAAATACCAGTGCAAGAGAAAAGCGGAACCATCATTAGAAAGAAGTATTGTTTCAAAAATGAGGTGGGTAGATGGAGAAAGTTAGACTTGAAGAATAAAAGGCAAGTTTGGCTCATTACAGGTTGCAGGCGATGATATTAATTGTAATTATAAAGGTCTCAATACCATCGAAAAACAACTCCGATGCATTTTATTTGAAACTGTGCACAACATTCCCTCTGTTTGGAGAACGGTGACAACACTGACACAGAGGTAAACACTCAAAGAACGCACCCTAAGTGAAGAACTCTAAGACAACTCCCAGGCTGAGGGCTTCTGTTATTGAGGGAAGAGATTCATCGCATCCCTGGCACAACTTGGACAAGTGCCTGTGACTCTTAACTGGTTCCTTCTGACTGAAGAAAGAGACCAATCACTCAGACAGGTCTCAATGTGTATCACTTACTAGGAAGTCAATGTCCGTAACCCGCTTTTCCAAAGGAGGCTCTTCCTTGCAGTAGGAGTATAGATGGCACTCCTCAAGAGGATTCAAATTACACTGATAAAGATATTCCAGCATTTTGAGGAGCACCCGACTCACACAGCGGATACAGTCCTAGGTGTAGAGAGAGGGATACGTGAACGATAAAGATAAGGTCAAGAATATATCACACAAAGAACAGGGGACTAACATTATCCAGCTATCCAAATATTCCCTGGGAAGACAAACACCGATTTTGCAGAGGCCTCCTGTCAGTGAGGAAAACGTTCTAGAACTCCAAGAGGTATTCACACTAGTCACAGCATTCCAGGAGAGCACTGCATTATCAGACACTTTTTGTACCTCCAGGTTATCGTTGTGTTCCAGGCTTTTTTAGCAGTAACAAATTCCAAACAGGTCTGATCCTGGCGAACCGTCTCAAAAGTCACCTGAGGCAATACTATATACCTCAGACTACTAAAATATCTATATTAATCAATCATCTCATTTGTAGAGCGCACTACTTATCTGTGAGGGTATCAAGGCGCTGGGGTGAGGGGGAATGCTGCTACTGCTCGAAGAGCCAGGTCTTGAGGAGTCTTTTGAATGTCAGCAGGTTTTGGCTCTGTCGTAGGTGGGTGGGACGGGTGTTCCAGGTCTTGGCGGCGAGGTGGACGAACGATCTGCTGCCGGAGGTCCTCCTTCGGATGCAGGGGAGTGTGGAGAGGTCGGCGGAGCGTAGCTGGCGGGTGGGAGTGTAGAAGCGGAGTCGTCTGTTGAGGTACGCTGTTGTGGAGTGCCTTGTGTGCATGGGTGAGGAGCTTGAAGATTTCCTCTTGTTGACGGGGAGCCAGTGCAGGTCTCAGGTGGGGAGTGGTGTGGCTACGGCGAGGGATGTCGAGGACCAGGCGTGTAGAGGTGTTCTGGATGCGTTACAGCAGTCTCAGTAGTTCGGCCAAGGCTCCTGCGTAGAGGGCATTTCCGTAGTCCAACCTGCTGCTGACGAGGGCCTGGGTGACCGGTCTTTTCTTTCGGTGGGTATCCACTTGTAGATCCTGCGGAGCATGCGGAGGGTGTTGAAGCAGGAGGAAGAGTCTGCGTTGACCTGCTTCGTCTTGGAGAGGGTGGGGTCGAGGAGGACCCCCATGTTGCGTGCGTGGTTGGTGGGTTTTGGAGCTGTTCCCAGTGCGGTCGACCACCAGGAGTCGTCCCAGGCCGAAGGGATGGATCCGAGGACGAGGACCTCCATCTTGTCAAAGTTCAACTTCAGTCGGCTGTTACTCATCCATTCGGCGACGGCCTTCATTCCTTCGTGGAGGTTGGTTTTGGTGGTGTGGGGGTCTTTAGTGAGGGAGAGGATCAGCTGGGTGTCATCGGCATAGGAGATGATGCTGAGGTCGTACCAAGCCACGTGTGACTAACTATATTGCAAGTGGTTTCTATGCATGGTTATTAATATATTCCTACAATGACACATTTTTTTTAAGTGACTCCTTGTTTGAACAAACAAAGTCCCTGGAAAACGAGTAAGCAATGTTTTTAAAGAACACTACCAGCTCTAGATCAGACCTAGCGACGCAGGAGGGTTTAGCAGGGAGGAAAAGTGCAAAAATTAACAGTGCTACTGTAATTATTTTTGTTGAGTATAGTGATAAATACCATTCAGGGAAGGAATGGAAGACGTGAATTTAATTACACAATGGGCAGGCACAGTATACAGCCAACAAAAGACAACTGACAGTTGCGACACAAAAAAGCAGCACGAGCATCATTAAGAGAACTATGTTCAAAGACACCAGCTTTACACTAGGAATGAAGATTGTTTTATATGAATATGCAGTGAAAAAGATCACGACCAAACCATTAGTACTGGAAACAGAAAACTCTAGCAATGAAGCCACCCTGGTGTGCAATCGTTGCAGCCTGCTATATGCGTTGGAAAGTTCTGGGAAAATACCATGCTCAAAGCACAAGCAGATAAACCACTAGGACATATGAATACTGAGGGAATAGAAGCGTTCACCGGTTCCGGAAAAGTTAAGTGTTCAAAAAGGGAAACTGGGGGAATGCTATCAGTTAAACTATGGCATTACAATGAAAAAAGAAGAATAGGAATAGAGAAGCAAATAAGAAGACGAGAAATGATTTACGGTACCGCATTAAAAAAATTAAGCACAGCAACATAAATAGCCAATACTATAGCAGGTAGTAAAGAATGTGCTAGATTATGATAAAAGGCCTTTAATTATCAGTTTCTTAAAGGTTGAGGGTAGGGTGCCAGAATTCCAAACTGCAATTCGTTCGATTCCTCACAAATCCTTAAACCGGATCACAAGGGGATATTTATGCTATTAGGAAACCACCGAAGCAACGGTACAGACAAGACTTACTGAAATGCAGGCCCCACAGGAAGCAATATGCTTCACGTAAGTCGTGATAGGGGTAATTAGGGTGGGAGGGTAGGCAGGAGGTCGGATGGCAGGCAGAGAAAAGGGTAGGAAGCAAGGGCAGACGACTATCCCTGTATTACAGTTAAGAGAGTAGGGGTAGCGTAAGCTTAGAGATGAAAAGGTGCAGGTAGGTGATTGTTAAGCAGTGGCATGCAATCACAGTTGCATAACTCTCAGTCTTAACGTAATTCAGGCTTTAATCTATTATGTCTAGGGTAACCAGACGCCCCGGTTTTCAGAGGACTGTCCCGATGTTTTTCCTAATTTTAATTACGTGTCCCGGTATTTGGGCCAAAGGTCAGGTCATCCTGCAAAGCAGAATTAAAAGGTATGCTCCGCTTTCAGAGGCGTATCCGAAGTCTGAACAACTGTAAGTCATCTATTTATTCTGTCAGGCAGCTCCCAGTAGAATGTGAGAGTGGGAGCTGCGGGGTGAGGGGGGCCGGCGGTGGAGGTACTGTCATAGCTAATATTATGTAAACACAGTTTTATAAATATGTGCATTCATATATAGATATATCTATACATAAAGGCACACCATTACAAAACTACGTTTACACAAGGTAAAGGCATATATTTATAAGACACCTAGCATATATAAAGGCCCATATTTTTACATGGCCACACAAAAACCGGGATAGGCCACATATAGTCGTGAGACTAAAGGCTTTAGTCCTACTATTATGTCTGGCTGTCTCCGTTTTTGCTTCTCAAAATATGGTCACCCTAATTATATGTCAGACACCCTAATATACATAGATTTGTAAAGTAACACTATAGTACTGAAGAGAGAGAACGTAATTTTAATACGGAGGTAAGTCCCCCGGATGGACAAACTGCAATGTTATACACTACACGAGCCTGCAAGGGTGGAATGATTGGACTGCAAACTTATATTAAGTGGTATCAGGCGAGCAACACCCATTGGGCTCACCGGGCTTCAGCCCCCCCCCCCCGTCGTCTTCTTCAGCCCGGGCTAATTGACACGCACTGAGATGACTGCGCATCGGAGCTGAGAATGTCATTGTTATTGATGCATTCTGAGAGGCCCGGCAGCCCGAGCCAGCCAGCCTCTGAACAGTATCAAGTAAACCCCCAGCCCCCCCCTCTTGTTTTCCTTTACTAGCGCCGAGGTGATATCCTTGCCTGAAGGCAGGGATTTCACCTAAGCACTTGATGTGTTCAGCATGGGGTGGGAGTGGGAAGATGCACACAGCAGGGGGAAAGGGCTGGCCAGTGCAGGTGACGCTTTTCCTTTGTAAAGGAATTTCTGCTGGTGTCATATCCCAGGGTTTGCTGTCTGTGCACTTGTATGGATGTGTATTCCATACAAGTGCACAGACCGCAAACCCTGGGCTATGACGCCAGAAGGAATTAATTTACAAATGAAAAGCTTCACTTGCACTGGACATCCCATTCCCCCTGCTGTCCATGCACTTGTAGGGAATTCACATCCACAGCGCACCTCACCAGATAAATGGTGAACAGGGCCATGTATCTTTCTCTAAAGAGGAGAGTCCCCTCCGAATATGAATATGTAGTGTAAGTTTGTAGTGTTCATTTTTTGGGGTGCTAGTGGGTAATTTTAGGGTTCAGGGTGGGTTACGAATTGGGGTGCCAGGGGGTAATTGTAGGATTCTGAGTGGGTATGGGTTTTAGGGTGCCAGGGATAATTTTAGGGTAGTAATGGGTTTTGGTGTGCCAGGGGGCAATTTTAGGGGTCAGGACTGGTATGGGGGCCAGGACTGGTATGGGGGGTAATTTAGGCGTTCAGGGTGGATGTGGGTTTTGGGGTGCCAGGGGTAATTTTAGGCTTCAGGGTGGGTATGGGTTTTGGGGAACCAGGGGTAATATTAGGGTGCAGCGTGGGTATGGGTTTTGGGGTGCCAGGGGTAATTTTAGGGTTCAGGGTGGGTATGGATTTTGTTGGGCAAGGGTGTAATTTTAGGGTTCCAGGGGTAATTTTGGGGGTCAGAGTGGTAATGGGTTTTGGGGTGCCAGGTGTAATTTTAGTGTTCAGGGAGGGCATGGGTTTTGGGGTTCCTGGGGTAATTTTAGGGTTCAGGGTGGGTATGGGAATTGGGGTGCCAGGGGGTAATTTTATGGTTTAGGGTGGTAATGGGTTTTAGGGGGCCATGGGGTTGTTAGGGTTCAGGGCAGGTATGAGTTTTAGGGTATGAGGGGGTGGACATTTTAGAGTTTAGGGTGGGTGTGGTTTTCGGGTGTCAGGGGGCAATTTTAGGGTTCACGGTGGGTATGGGTTTTGGGGTGCCAGGGTGTAATTTTAAGGTTTAGGGTGGTTAAGGGTTTTGGGGTGCTATGGAGTTAATTTTAGGGTTCAGGGTGGGTATGGGTTTTCGGGTGTCAGGGGGGCAATTTTAGGATTCAGGGTGGGTATGGGTTTTGGGGTGCCATGGGGTTCATTTTAGGGTTCAGTGCGGGTATGGGTTTTGGGTTTGTGAGGGGGGGACATTTTAGGTTTCAGGGTGGGTGTGGGTTTTCGAGTGTCAGGGGAGCAGGGGGGCAGTTTTAGGGTTCAGGGTGGGTATGGGTTTTGGCAGTGGCGTCACTAGGTGGGTGCGGGGGGTGCGGACCGCACCGGGTGACACCAACACATGGGCTGACACCAATCTGCACTGCAGCCTCACATCTGCTCTCACCTTTACTGTCGCTCCCTGTGCAAGCTTGTTCCTCATGCTGTTCACACTCGCCAGCGTCTCGCAGGAGATCTGCAATTCTTGACTACAATTTTCTTTGCTCACAAGGCAACTCTATAGCAGCCTAGCTCATCTGAGGGTGCATGGTTTCCTATTTTTCAGTATCTTGCACAGTCTTCAGTGAACCAGTTCCAAATTTCAGCTTGCTTCTCACTACAGTGCAACCTGTTGATCGCACTCTTGTTTATACAAATCCAGGGAAGACAGATGGAGTAAGAGAGAGAGGGAGACAGAGGGAGCTAGAGGGAGTAATACAGAGAGAGGGCGCTAGAGAGAGCAAGACAGAGAGAGAGGGAGATAAAGGAGTAAGACAGAAAGAGAGAGGGAGCTAGAGGGAGTAAGACAGAGAGCGAGAGAGCTAGAGTGAGAAAGACCGGAAGAGAGGGAGCTAGAGGGACTAAGACAGAGAGAGAGGGAGACAGAGGGAGCTAGAGGGAGCAAGACAGAGAGGGAGAGGGAGCTAGACAGAGAGAGAGGGCGCTAGAGGGAGTAAGACAGAGAGAGGGAGCTAGAGGGAGCTAGACAGAGAGAGGGGGCTAGAGGGAGTAAGACAGAGAGAGAGGGAGCTAGACAGAGAGAGGGAGCTAGAGGGAGTAAGACAGTGAGAGAGGGAGACAGAGGGAGTAAGACAGAGAGCGGGAGCTAGAGGGAGCTAGACAGAGAGGGAGCTAGAGGGAGTAAGACAGAGAGAGGGGAGCTAGAGGGAGTAATACAGAGAGAGAGTGAGCTAGAGGGAGCTAGACAGAGAGAGTGAGCTAGAGGGAGTAAGACAGAGAGAGAGGGAGCTAGAGGGAGCTAGACAGAGAGAGGGAGCTAGAGGGAGTAAGACAGAGAGAGAGGGAGACAGAGGGAGTAAGACAGAGAGAGGGAGCTAGAGGGAGCTAGACAGAGAGAGGGAGCTAGAGGGAGTAAGACAGAGAGAGAGGGAGCTAGAGGGAGTAATACAGAGAGAGAGGGAGCTAGAGGGAGCTAGACAGAGAGAGGGAGCTAGAGGGAGTAAGACAGAGAGAGAGGGAGCTAGACAGAGAGAGGGAGCTAGAGGGAGTAAGACAGTGAGAGAGGGAGACAGAGGGAGCTAGAAGGAGTAAGACAGAGAGAGAGAGGGAGCTAGACAGAGAGAGAGGGAGCTAGAGGGAGTAAGACAGAGAGAGAGGGAGCTAGAGGGAGTAAGACAGAGAGAGAGGGAGCTAGAGGGAGCTAGACAGAGAGAGTGAGCTAGAGGGAGTAAGACAGAGAGAGAGGGAGCTAGAGGGAGCTAGACAGAGAGAGGGAGCTAGAGGGAGTAAGACAGAGAGAGAGAGGGAGCTAGAGGGAGTAAGACACAGAGAGAGAGAGAGCTAGAGGGAGCTAGACAGAGAGGGAGCTAGAGGGAGTAAGACAGAGAGAGAGGAAGCTAGGGAGAGCAAGGGAGAGGGAGACAGAGGGAGACAGAGGGAGCTAGAGGGAGTAAGACAGAGAGAGATGGAGCTAGACAGAGAGAGGGAGCTAGAGGGAGCAAGACAGAGAGAGAGAGATCTAGAGGGAGTAAGACAGAGTGAGAGAGAGATCTAGAGGGAGTAAGACAGAGTGAGAGAGAGCTAGAGGGCGCTAGACAGGGAGAGGGAGCTAGAGGGAGTAAGAGAGAGAGAGAGGGAGCTAGAGGGAGTAAGAGAGAGGGGGCTAGAGGGAGTAAGAGAGAGAGAGAGGGAGCTAGAGGGAGTAAGACAGAGAGAGAGGGAACCAGAGGGAGCAAGACAGAGAGAGGGAGCTAGACAGAGAGAAGGAGCTAGAGGGAGTAAGACAGTACCTAGCGCCGTACATTTCTGACAGAGGTGGTCCATGCGGTAAGTCGTGAGGGGGTGACACCATGAGTTACCCGCACCGGGTGACACCAACCCCAGTGACGCCACAGGGTTTTGGGGTGCCAGGGGGAGAATTTAATGTTCAGCATGGGTATGGGTTTTAGGGTGCCAGGGGTAATTTTAAGGTTCAATGTGGGTATGGGTTTGGGGGGCAAGGGTGTAATTTTAGGGATCAGCGCGGGTATGAGTTTCTGGGCTTCAAGGGGGTGATTTTAGGGTCCAGAGTGGTAATGGGTTTTGGGGTGCCAGGGGGTAATTTTAGGGTTCAGGGTGGGTATGGGTGGTAATGGATTTGGGGGGGCAAGGGTGTAATTTTAGGGATCAGTGCGGGTATGGGTTTTGGGGAGCCAGAGGTAATTTTAGGGTTCAGGGTGGGTATGGGTTTTGGGGGGTAAGGGTGTAATTTTAGGGATCGGCGTGGGTTTGGGGTTCTAGGTGGATGATTTCAGGGTTCAGGGTGGTAATGGGTTTTGGGTTGCGAGGGGGTAATTTTAGGGTTGCATGTTTTCTCCACTTGACCTGAGCATTAATCGATCCCGTTTATCTGACATTTTAGCCCCGCCCCATTAATTAACATTAGCCACGCCCCTTCATTTGCCATGTTAGCCCCCCCCGAAATTAAGACCTAGTTGCGCCCCTGAGTGGTATACTTATTTTTTTTATTTTAGGAGAAATAAGGCATGCAACCTTTAAGATAGATAAGCTATATTTTTAGCGTACGAATATAAAAGTATCCGTTCAAGGATTGTTTTGTAAAAGTAGATGGTGGCGGGTGCACTTTCAATTGCAAATTAACGAGATGTACATTACCTAACGGTATTTGACATGCAGTAGTTTCAAGGCCTGTTTGTTATAGAGTTCTTTACAGCCATTTGCTGCTCGGAGTACTCACCAGGCCTTTATGGGGAGTCCTGTACATTAATTTTAATTTAGGGGGAGCGCTAATCAAGATGTTAAGTCTATTGAAAAGAGTACGCTCAAAGTCTGTTATGAGAGGAGGTCGTGGAGCACTTTTAAGTATGCCCGATTAGGTCGAGGTCCATTTTTTCTTCTGCTTGGAGGGGGGGTTTATGATACTGCACCCTAACGCTGTTTCAAAACGAGTGTTACTTTAACGAGGAAGGATGAAAGCGATAGTCTTTAATATTACTATACAGTAGTAGTTAGGAACATTTCAAGTGACATTTTCAGACACAATCAAATGTAAAATCAGTTTCTAGAAATCGGCGGTAGCAGGACCAGTGTTCCTCTATGCAGACCTCCGCTTGCCCTCCCTCATTAGTGTTCTTCTGTGCAGACTTATTCTGCTTGCACTCAAAGACCCTGCAATCAGTGATTAACTATGAGCGTCCAGATGTCACAGCCAGTAACCTGTCTGAGACTAACTTCAGACAAAGGACCTACATTAAACGACGCACTCCAGAGCTGACATGGCTGCGGCCCACACCCCGGCATACCTGCACTTTTTCAGCCACGGCAATTCCTAACTCCTCCATGACTCGGGATTTCTGTTACTCTGCCGGGCGGCACCGCAGCAGACTTAGGACGTCACTTCCGCTCACCAATGCACAGGGGACGACGGGAACTGTGGTCCTCCATTAGCCACAACAGAAACTATGTCTGTCACCCATATACTTGCAGACGTTCCCCTCAGATGCCGCCCAGCTTTGAACTAGACATACGTCTCTGCCCTCTGAGATACTTCTCTGCACTGCCTCATGGCTACTTACGGACTGTGTGTCAATTACGCAACTGCTTGTGTTGCACCTTTTTCATGTCCCTAAATTTAAATCCATGCAGATGCGTAATAAGCCGATAAATAGATTTTTCATCAATTGCAAAAGATCGTACTTTTTCCCTTTAAAGGGTCCTCTCTTACGCTGTCAGTCAGTAGCAAGATGGCGTTACTCATAATGTAGAACTAGAAACGAACTTTTGATGTTGGTGACGCAAATCCTGAGCGCTGCACTGAAATGTCCGGTAACGTTTACCCGTAAGAAAGGCCGGATACTAGAACGTACAAACAAGCATTTATAGCTGCCAAGGTTTCTGATTGATTATGTATGACATTTTCATAATTTCAGTGGAATTATGAGTGACATTCAACTACTATGAGTGACACTTTCTCGCAAGCAAAATCAAGCACTAAAGACCAGCGAAACATATAAATATCAGAAATTACACCCAACTGACCAACAAGAAACTCTGAGAAGATCTTAATACTGCTAAAAACGCCAGAAATGGAAACGCTGATATAACACATGTACCAGAATAAAGTAGCTTTAACCAGCTAATTATTGTCATAAATTTCTTAACAAGTGTTATCAGGGAACTGCCAAATGTGTGACACTTAGGGTAACATTTTCTCTCGAGTAAAACAAAGCAATGAAGTGCATGGAAAGAGATAAAATATCAGGCACTTTTGATCAACGAGAAACCCTAAAATACATTGACACTGCTTCAAAACCCCTGAAATAGAAGATCAAGATACGGATACGAAATGCTTTTTCTGCAAAGAAGATATGAAAGTAAAGAAGTTGTCATAAAACCTTTCACATCCCTATGTCATTGCCCTTTATTGCGGCCTGATACAGGTAAGCAAGTGCTGCACAGATTAAACGAACACAGGGCAGATATGTTATTCAGGCATGTAGAAAAATAATCAAAATCACCTGAAGCTGGTAAATATTTGCAACCTTTAACTGAACATGCTACAAACAACAAATGCACATAGAAAGCACTTTAAACGTGTTCTAGCACTGATACATGACTTACTTAGAGTAATTACAAAACACAGAAATAGAACGTTACAAATCAATAAATCGGATTTTGTTTCCAGTTCTATTTAGTATTAAATCCAGGCATTAGCAAACTTGATAAAACAAACTTCTCTTGGGAATGTGACAACCCTAGTCAGAGTGCTTGACTCACCTGACTACTGCTGTCCATTCCACCACTGCCTGGGAGTGGGTCTGAAGGCTGAATGCTTTGCCAGCTAACAGTTTTTTTTCACATTGTTGAGGTGCGACGTGTTTCGGTGATTCAGCTGCAGTTTAAAGCTGAGTCGGAGGGAACAGAGTGCCACAGGCAGCTCTCCTCAAGATTGTCTTGCTCTAGTTTGCACTTGGCAGTAGTTTTTTGATACAGGACCCCGAGCATGTTATTTTCACCTGAGCACCTGTGATGCCTTCCTGGGGGCTGGCAGGATAATATAGTTAAAAACATCCTGCCAGTCAGGAGCGCTGACAACCCTGTGAAGGTTTGAGGTTGACACACAGTGCACTGCCAATTAAGTGTCATTTGGACAAGACGACGCCAGCCTCATATGCTCTCTCTCTGTTTACGGCGGGCCGTGCGTACCTGAAAAGAAAGTTTAATTTGCCCGCGACTATCACTCATTACTTGGCCATAATCCATACATGGTGCAAGGGTGGCGCCAGTTGCCAAAAACATAGAAAGGCAAGGCGCCACCCCCGGATCATTCAGTGCCCGGCACTCTGCCGCAATTTGATTACTGTCACAGAGCATAAGACAGTTTCTATATTTATGGTGCTGCAGTCACGTGAAGCTGCGCTGCAGCCCGGGCTGAAAGTGAGTGGCTGATTGAATGCGGCCAGCTCATGTGAACTGGTGATAATTGTAATGCTTCCCATCAGCAGGGTATGGTCAGGCAGCACAGTGTGCGCACTGCACGCACCAGGCTTGCGCTGCTTTACCAAATGGAGCACAGCTCCTACATCAGTCTCACTTGTGCCACCAACGGAAATGGTGTTGAAGGGCGATATGAATGCATGACAATGCATTTTAATGCGGTGATGCGCACCATCACACTAAAATGCGTCAGTCTCACGCCTGATGCGTGATACTTGGCAGGGCTGCATTTACAATGCAATGGTCTCGTCTTTGTTAAAGTTAGTGCCATTGGCATTGCTCATGACATTATTTTTGTTTTTAAAATATATAAATAAATGGCATTGTCATTTAAAATGCCAATAGCTTAATCTCTCACAAATGCGAGACCTATTGCATTTGCACCCACACACACACACACAGAGGCACACACAGAGCCACACGCACCCACACACACACACAGAGCCACACACAGAGCCACACGCACCGACCCACACACATAGAGCCACACGCACCCACCCACACACAGAGCCACACACACACAGAGCCACACACACACACAGACAGAGCCACACACACAAAGAGCCACACACACTCACACACACAGACAGACAGAGCCACAAACACACACACACACACACACGCAGACAGAGCCACACACACACACACAGACAGAACCACCCACACAGACAGAGCCACACACACACAGACAGAGCCACACACACACAGACAGAGCCACACACACACATACAGAGCCACACACACACACACAGAGCCACAAACACACACACACACAGACAGAGCCACACATACAGAAACATATGCTCACACAAACACAAGCACACATAGAATCACATGCTCTAATACAAAAACACCCAAATACATGTCCACACCATCACACGCACAGACATGCACAAGCACACAGAAATGTGAACATAGTCTTTCATACACGCACAGGCGCACACACACACACGTGCGTCCGCACACACCCCCTCAAACACGTACAGACGCTCACACAAAAGCACAGTATGCTGCTTACTTAGGTGCTTCAAGGTCGGCTTGGGCGGTGGGGAAGAAAACCACTCACCCTGGTCTCACAAGGGTATGTGTCGAGTGCAGGCGAGTTGTGTGAGATCGGCTCGCAAAAATAGAATGGATGATGATGTTGGAGTGAATTAGCGGACTGGAGGCCTGTATGGGGTATCAAATAGGCAGCCAAGTGTCTCTTCCGGTGGGTGACCCTCTGGCGTATGTGGTTGCAGCATCGCGGGCTCGGCGCATGGCAGGCAGCGGCCTTGAATCCAGAAATATGGCGCAGGGGTGTGGAATTTTCCAAATAATCTAGTTGTCCAAGGGACAAAATGCCACTGAGATCTACATGTCCTGTAAAATCCACTTGTCCCACCTACTCCCGCCCCACATCAAACATAAGGGCTCCGGCTGACCGAGAAATATTAATATATTTTTGCTTTATTAAAATCAGTAAAGCTGTGCAATAATAATGCTAAAGGAAAACTTGACAAGCAGCGATATTATCCCTTTTATCCAAACATATAGAAATTGAATAGAAATACAACAATAAACGATTATGCATGGCAGGATGCTCTAATATTAGCAATACTTCAACAGTTATGATAGATGTGGCCTTTTATGTCCGGACACATGCTTTGTGCCTCCTTTTGTAAGCCAGAGATCAATAGCTCTGCTGGGGTCATAATCCTCAAAGTTGGGTCCTTCTACCTTAAGAAGCATTAGGTCTTGGAGAACATCTTGATTTAACCGTGTTCTTAGTGGGTTCTTAATGATATTCATGGCAGAAAACACACGTTCAGCTTCTGCTGTAGATACACTGAATGTGAACATCATCTCCACAAGCTTCAATATATTAGTCAACGAGTAAGGTTTTGTTGCTAGCAGGGTGGAATATGCAGGCAATACAGGAATACCTTTGGTCTGAAAGCTTTTCATATGGGTTTTAAGTCCACAAAACTCCTCTACAATTGCCAACCTCTCGTCTGTGGTGAAAAGTACCTCAAAATGTTGTACAATTGCCTCAATATCAGAGAGCCCATATGTATAGAGCTCCTCTCTACTTTCTGGCCACAGTGTATAATCGAATGCCTGAAAACCTTGAACCGGCATGCAATTAAAATTTTCAAATCTCTTATCAATGTACTTAACCATACTGTCAATGAGCTCACTGTCACTTTGGATTGTTGCTGCTGGTGGGCAGTGTCCTGATAACTTTATTTCCCAGCCATCAGTAGAAATGTGTCCAAACTTCTTTTCTTCCGGGTGGTACAGTTTTTTAAACTGCTGCATATATTCACCCAGCTCACTCTTTAGGCCTACTAGGGTCAATGCACACTTCTCTACAGCAGGTGGTACATGCAATAAAAGCAGTTCATTAGACTGAAAGAATTCTGAAAGCTGAGACACTGGCTTCAGAACATCTCTCAGACTGTAAAGGTTTTTTATGAATGTAAAACTAGTAACAACTGAGAGGTACTTTTTTGCCTTAGCAGCAGAATCATCACTACCAGCTGCGACCTGTCCCAAGTGTAGAACCACTGTCTGCAGGTTTTGTTGCATGGCTGCCAAAGCCCTGGTTTTGCTGGATACCCATCTAACCTGTTTAATATCAGTGAAATGAGCAAAGTTTTCATCAATTATTCTTGAAATTTCTTTGGCATCTCTTCGCCTCTTAGGACTATACCAATAGAATTTGAAAATCCATTTCAAAGTTTGCTCAAACTGACCAATAGAGGGATGGGATTTTACAGCATCTAGAATCCCAAGCTGAAGCTTGTGAGCTACACAGTGGAATGGGAGAAGAAAAGGAATGTCTTTCTTCAGGAGTGCTGCAACCCCTCCCTTAGATCCCATCATAACTGCAGCACCATCGAAATTGACAGCGATTAGTGATGGACCCGGATGTTCTGTAGACCTCATATCTACTAAATCCAAAGATAACCTTTTGATTCCTTTAACTATACCGTCCACGACTCCTGGAGCATGTGCATGTTCAAGTGGAACAAGATCTGCAAATAGAGTGTAGGGTTTTCCACCATTGACTACTCTGACCAGTACAGTTTCCTGTTCAGTGATGGCACTATCTGTGCTTCCGTCAGCAATAATGCAGATGAAGCGAGAATTTGAAACAATTTTTTTGATGTCCTGTCGAAGTATATCCGCCTCACATCTAATGAACTCTGAGGCTTTTTCGCGGTTTGCATAATTTTCTCCTATATCTACACCTGCTTTCTTCATAGCCCTACATAGGGTGTCCATGTCTGAGAGTGGCTTTCCTTGTTTTGCAATTAGGTAAGCATTGTTAAACAAGATGGTCAGTTTCTTTCTTTCTGTTTCCTTCAGTTTTTGCAGTGCTTGCATGATGAGGGGCTGCTCTGTAGGGACACTGGATGTTGAGGTACTGGCTGTAGGAGTCTGACATTGCAAAGTGGTTTCTTTCATTTCCTGGCGGTGCCATGAAACACATGTCATATGTGCCTTACTAGTTTCATGAGCTCTGATTGGTTCAATGCGCAACTGGTCACATCCACTTAAGAATGCATTCCTACCGGAACCGGAATAGCTGACTGCTATTGTAGGATATTTTTGGCAAATAGTGCAGTACATTTTTGGTCCTTCCCCCTCTGGACTTTCCTTCAGGGCTAGCCATGGCCAGGATTCCACCCAGTGTGACTGAAAAACTCGTTTTCTTTTTTCAGCGTCATACTTTTTGTTCTTAGTTATGTTAGGATTCTGTGCAGTGGTAGGCCCAACTTCAGTTGTTGTTTTTTGGTTTCCTTCTCCTGGACTATCTTTATCACTGTCTTTATGTTTTTTGAATCCAAAGCTGAATAGACTTTGTTGAGACATATTTGCCTGTCAACTAGACAAAGTAATCAAGTATGAGACTATACTTAATTCAGTTTTAAACTCACTGTCCAGAAATGTTGAGCTTTTTATAGCAACAGACTTTTCACAGACAGGAAATTACACTAAATCTTGAAGATGCAGGTTTCCTCCTACACTTGTCCAAACTCTTCGAGAACCAAGGGTTGCGGCTGCCTGCTGCAATGAACCTCTATGCTGCCTCTACGCTTCGTAGTGTATCTGTTTCAAGCCAAGTTGTGAACGCACAGCTGGTGCTACACTGGTTGGCACTCTAGACCTAGAAGCCAAGAAAATATGTAACACTAAGAACAAGGATTTGAGCTTTGGAAAAGTACAAGCTTACATAAAGGTGATTCAAATCTACCATCCATGTTACCAATAAAAAAATCAATGAAAAATATTAGAAATCGTGTGTAACTGACTGCTCGACAAAGATGATTGATGGATAAAATAAAGGAAATAATGAACAGAAAGGAATAAAATGAAAGGTAAAAGAAAATAAGGCGAAAGGAAAGAAAAATAAAGAATGAAGGAAGGTAATAAAGAAAGGAAAGGAAAAAGGGAAGATAAACAGGAAAGGCAGAAAAGAGAAAGAAGGAAGACAAAAAGGCAAGAAAGAAAATGGAAAAAGGGTACTTAGTATAAAGAAATATTGGATACTAAAAACCAAGTTACATACCCCACCTTTATTTCAATAAAAGTACAGCAAATTAAACACCATAAAATGTGTTTTTTCCCTGGGCAAAAGTTGCAAATAACCACTGGTGAAAGAGAGTCCGGGAATGCCATGAAAGAACAGCAGTCCACTTCAAAAAGCATTTACAACAGCGCTGGAAGGACTAGGAGATAGAACTGATTGACTTTAGACTCCACTCCCTCACCCTCCCCCCCCCTTGTGTGTGTCAGCCTGGGCTGAGACAGCTTAGCACACACGCAGCTGCAACCAAGTACTTCACAGGTCTTTTAAAGACCATTCGCTTGTTAACGAAGCTTTTTATTATGTTTTCACCCCTTCTTAGAGCCCCTGCATCGCCACTCTCTGCCTATAGTTGGAAAATTAGCCCGCCACCCCAAATGGGCCTCAGTCTAGTTGCGTCTCTGCTGTCTGGCCTATTGACTTTAAAAAACATGAATCCACTATGCAGATGATCAAATGCGCTATACAAATATGTATTTATTTTACATGTTTTAAACATTTTACCAGTACCTAACCCTCGGTGCACAGTGTAGTCGGTATCCCGCTGAATATAACGGTGAAAAAACAACAGCTTGCAAAATGCAACCCCAAGTTTCACACACACTAACTTTGGTCAGGCCCAGTAGATAAAAACTTGAAAACATGAAACCCGTTTTAATACAAGTGCTTAAGCATGTTACTTTTGAATATTCCTGTGTAAAACTCACTTTTTTTGCATTTTTTCTTCAGGCCATACAGCACCCTCTCTTGCCAGATATCGGCTGTATACATTCAAACACCAACACTTTCCGGTTTGATTGTTTTGTCCATGTTGTGGCTATGCGGGCAGTATCTGCTCCATTACTTCCTTTGAGGAAGAAGGAATTCAGTCTGGGTACTTCACATTCGAGGATGAGGTCACCCCCGCTGATTTGCGGCTTTGGGTGGCAGGAGGCCTTTGCCTGGGATTGTTTCAATTAAGTCGCCTCTCTCAGGGTGATTTTTGCTGGGTATGTCAGAGCCTTCCCTCTGAAGACTAGATTGATTACAACCTTGCCTGCAGAAAACCCGTTACTGAATACACCGACCCCCATCCCAAAGCTGGCAAATGAGTCATCAACTTCCTTGTGTTTTTTATGCTCCGTGCATCAAAAGAATTTCGGCCTCTGAAGTACTTTGAAAACCTGACTCGGATCACAGTGTAACTGAATGACGCATCCACCGAGCCCGCCACCCAGGCCCTTCATATTTATCTTCACTGTACTTCTGTCGAAGAACTCTCGGTTTTTGGGGTCACTAAACACTTCTGAAGCCTCTGCAATCACCATTAAGCTGTCCTCAGAGGCTGGCTCCTTATTTTTGTCACGGTGGTGGCGCAGCGCGCCTGCTTGCAATACGCTTTTTTGACGTCCTCTTCTGAGGCGCCACGGTGGGCCAGGCCTAGGCTTTTAAAGTTATTAATCTTTTTACCCATTAGAAGGCATCCAAAATTACATTATTGCTGTGAGAAAGGGAGCATACATGCGATAAAATGTAATTTTGCCTGCGGCCTCCGAAAGTCTTTGCACTATCTGACTGCAACTGGAGATAAATCCTGCGAATCGAGCACACTTAAAGTCACTGTTGCCCAGAAAGAACTCCAGCACTGACTATAAAAATATCCACTTTCCCTTCACCTACACATCTCCTTATTGCCACCTTGGAGCCCCTCCAGAGAAAAGATTTTTCAAAGCCAGGCCCAAATGACATTTCTGCGCTTGGTCAGTGATGAACAACATTATCATTATTACACATATTAACATGATGATTCATTAAACTCATGCAAATGCATCCGATTAGGATCCGAAATATTTATATATTTTTATATTTATTTTCGCAGCCAGGCCCAGCGGCCTTCTGACTGGCTCACTCACCGGCGGTGCGTGCGCTGTCTCTGATTGACTGCTCAAGTCACTCACGAGTCACAACCTCACCTGCTGCTGCCTGCTGCTGCTGTGAGGTACGTACGACGACCCTGACGACCACCGGCCAGACCCAGGCCTCAGGCCTGACCACGGCTATGCTGTTTTGGCTCGTTCGAGCCTTGTGGTGCTGCTGTGCTGGGGAGAGCGGGCCGGCGCCGGCGGGAGACGTTGTCGGGACCGGTCAGGGGAATCCGTGTGGCACTGGCAGGTGGCAGCTTCTGAGGGTAATTAATTATTACAATAATTATTATGGGCAAAGGCCGGGGCCCGGGGGGAGGCGGGAGCAGCGCGCAAGGCAGACACACACAGTCCGTCCCGTCCCCAGCGCGCCGAGAGAGAAGGTGGCACTGTGCGCCGTGCTGGCGTCACCGTCACTGGCCTGCCCTCCCTGGCCGAAGCTCTGCTCGTGGATTGGCCAAGATTTGTTCCCCAGGGCCGTCATTGGTAGCGCTATCCCAGCGCTACAAGATTGACGGCCCTGGGGACCCACTGAGGACCCGCACGCACCCCGCTCTTCTACACACACACGCCATAATTAATAATAATTCTTATCTAGGGGTGTGCGCCGCTCGGCCGGGCTAACTAACCTGACGCAACACAACAACAACAAGCATCAGCAAATGCAAACGTTACATCAGCAGGCCTGGTGGTGGCCAGAGGTGCGCTTTCGCTTCACTTTGCACTGAGTCCAGACAGACTCCCAACAAAATGCCGCCCTCTGGATTAGTTTAATGCGAGCATCCAACCTCACACTTTCAAATACGAGCAATGCTGAAGCGGGCAAAGCTGCTTAATTTACCTGACTGCGAGCTGCGCGACGGCCACGGACTTCTGTGCATAGGCTGAGTGACGTTTCACCCCCCCCAGCCAATCACTGGCTAGAGCCCTGTGATGGACTGCTAGCCAATCAGATGCCTCCATAGACTATCTGCACGCTTCGGATTGGCTGTGAGCCCCAGAGTGCCCACAGCCTGTTGTTTTAACGTGATTTAATGTCTACATGTCCGTCGGACATAATAGACAATAAATCTTCTTGCCCTGCAATAAAAACAACATGGTTCGGGCGTCGGGCGATATGATTCCCCCACCCCTGCGTTGACCGAGTTATCGTTCCTGGAGCCCCCGCTGGCGCAATCTTAGTTGGGGGGCACTCACCCCTCCGCCTCCACTCACTGCAGTGCCCAGGTAAGGGGGGGTCAAGTCCCACCAGTGGCCCAGCAGGTCTTAGGCCGTGCCACTATTTCAGCAGGGCATTAGGAAATATGGCGGTATTCTATGCTCATCTGGCTGCACCGCCCGACCGCTGCACAACGGTCCCCGTGTGCAGAAGGGTCCCAGGGGTGGTCACAGTCGCAGCAGCGCAGGCAGATCAGCTGCTGGAAAGGGAGCCAGAGTCTCTGATCGTGCCACAGTCCCCCAGCGCTGCCAGTGCTTCTAGGGTAACAACGCGCTGGGCAGCGCACCGGCGGACCCTCTCCCCATGTTCCGCCCGGCCGCTGCCGCAGCCAGCAAGGTAGGGGGTGGTACTCCCTCTTGCCGCACCGGACCAACACAGGGGGGATGCGGGCACCACAGCGGCCGCGGCAAGGGCCCCCAGCCAGTGCGAAGCACTCACCGCGGCAGTCCGGCACGGTTCCGTCCGGGCCTCCAATGCTGTAGACGCCTCCGCAACGCACTGTCAGAGGGCAACGGGGTCTCCCAGCAGAGGACAGTCTCCTTTGGTCACGGACGTCACTCCGCGCCCCGTAGGTCCACAGCTAGTTGGGCCAGGAGCACAGCAGGCCTCCGTCTCCCCAGACCGTCAGCGCCGCTCAAGTCAGCGCGCTAGTGTCTCCGGCCGTTTTCCAGGGCGCCGCGGACGACATTTCATGATTGTCAGTGGCAGGGATCAAAGGACGAGTAGCTCGAGATCGGGGCCGATTTGCGATCTACAATGGGTCTTGCAGGGAGCTCCGTGGGACCACCCAGAGGCAAAAGGGCCATCACTAGAGGGCAGATACTTACCCTCGGTAGATGGCAGCAAAGCCAGCTCCGGCAGGAAAGCGGACCATGCCATGACACCACCATGTTTCTCCACGGTCAAGCAGAAATGCCTCGGAGACACGCCCCGTCATTTTCCGACTGGGGGGCGTGTTTTTCTTTCTCTCCTCTTCCCATTGGCTGGAATGTAAAATTCCAGATAATGGGAAGAGGAGAGAAAGAACTTAAAAAAACACACTCCTCAATCGGAAAAAGACGAGGCTTAAATGGACAGACGCCCCTCTTCTCCAATGTCTGGCCTCCGTTAGGAAGCCAGCCAATGGAGAAGAGGGGCGGGTTCAAGCCCCCACTCTGTAAAACATAAAATCTCACCAGAGAGACTGCGCAAGTGCAGTCTACGCAGGCCGAGACTTAAAAACCGAACCCTGGCAGGACGGATTGGTCACACTCATAGACATAGCGTAAAGCCACACACGTACTAAACTAAAGGAGCTCCTAACGAAGCTCCATTCTAGTCCTATTTTTGTTTCCAAGTTCATTGTTGCTTGGTTGGGCAAGGCAAGTTGTTTCAAACTGAAATATAAAGAGGACTGTAGTTGAAGGCATGTCAGCATTTAAGACAATCAACTTAAGAAACAAGCAAAACAAGAAACTCGTTTACCGTTCTGTGCATGGTACAGTGGGACTGGAAATTCAGGGAGGGCGGAGAAAACGGGAGGAAGATATAGAATTGATGACAGGCCCTATGGAAGAGAATAGGTGGAAGGCAGTATGCGGGGTAAGCTGTGGCTTAAAAACATAGCTGTCAGAATTTCAGTATTGTATTGCGATCCTGAGCATACATGGAGGCGATGTCAGCAAAGTGTAGGGGTGCTGTAAGATGCATAACTAAGAAAAAAAATATTTTGTAACTATATTGTTGGACTTTCACTTAGAGTTAACTTCACCTCAATGAAGCTTCTGAAAAGGCTCTTCCTTGGTTTCCATACAATGCTAGATGCACTCTTCTCCAAGTTCTCATAATCAGTCTCCTGAACTACGGGAATGCTCTGTTAACATCAGTAAACAACTCTTTTTTGAGGAAGATGCAGGTGGTACAGAACACCTCCACTAGACTAATTTGTAAGCTTCCCTCTCGTTACCCCTCTTCCCCTATTCGGAATCTCCATTGATGGCCTATAAAAAAAAAAGGGTCATTTTGAAACTCTGTTGTCTGACACATAAGGCACTTCAGAAATCACGCCCTGTCTACCTGTCCATGCATTTAATACCTTATCATAAAGCGAGCTGCCTTAGATCCTTCGATGAGGCTCTTTTGACTATCCCTTGCATTTGGAACTCAAATCAGGGGGGGTAGATCTTTTTCCTACACTGCCCCTTATCATTGGAATAAACTCCCCACTAATCTTCAATTATGCTCACTCACTATCTTCTTCTAGAAGGCTTTGAAGACCTGGCTGTTTTAGGACGTTTATTCTTCACAGCAGTGCAGCGCCGAGATACTCCTTCGGGAGTGATTCATGCGCTATATTAAATGTCATAATATAATGCTCACAGCTTAAATGTGAAATACATGCTAATATTCACAACAGTGCAAGGGACCCCCCATTCTCTTTTTTAACATGAAGTTTCATAGGGTTGTCATTAATATTGCAAGAACAGTTATTCTGTACCAAAAAGTCTGGGAACTGTTTCGATAAAAGGTAAAAAAAAGATTGGAAACGTGATTCCCAACAGACCCCCATACCCCACTTCAACCTCTGCTAAGGTTCAATTATCAGGTTACGAGATGTTCTATGCATCTTAGGGCAATGTTCCACATTACTGGAAAAAAAAACATCATGCAAAGCAGCCTATTAAAAAATGGAGTGCTTTTCATGCTTTCTATTGTCAGTTCTGCTATTGTTAGAGAGGCTGACAGTGACACATCGGGGAAGGTGGCACACAGCAGCCAATGGGAGTTCTGGTAAGTTATGATGGGGGGTTCACCGTGCTTGGACTGTGTATTGTAATGCTTTGCACAGTCTGACCTGTGTGCCTCCCCTGGCTCTTATTGGCCAGTATCAGCCGCATGTGTGCTGCTGTACAGTCTGCCCACCACAACAAGACTTAACTGCTGCCTGGTTAGTGGAGTGTGCGTGCTGATAAAGGAAGTTCAGGAGCCTCCTGAGTATAGACTACTGGGTTTGTCCAAGAAGCATGAAGTAAAGAAATGTCAAAAGGGTGTTCTGGACAGGAGACGCTGATATCATGGGAACAACAACTGTCCTAGGGTTATCCGAGGCATGATGATGAGCAGAGTCATGATTGTAACAGATGTCCTCCATGCCTCTTTGGGCAGGCTGGTGCACAGATGATAAAGTGGCAGGCTCAGATCACCACCGGAGCAGCGTTGCTTAAGATTGGCAGTAAGAATGTAAATCCGTATTTGTAAAGTGCAAACTACTCACCCTTATGGGTTTGAAGGCACTGGGGGCCGTCGTGGAAATTAAATGAGCTGTTGCCCAGAGTCACATGGTGCTGAGCTGATCTGCCACCGGAGCCGGGGATTGAACCGTAAACCCTGTATTCCAAAGTCAGCTGCCCTTGCCGCTGCACCACCTGAATAGTTAAAGCCACCAGGAAACACTGACAGAGGGGCAGGAGTGCCTTTGAATTTTACAGATGTAGGTCCGGAGGGAATCGCTAAATGACACAATGCCCAGTATAAAATTAATGATAGTGTTGTGTGGAGCACTAATCAACATACAAGCACAGTTTAGATGTGATTAATCCATGTTAATTAAACTATTAGTGATGCAAGCTTTCTCATCAGTCACAAACTCGATAGAAGACTGTTCTCTACATGGGACATTTATTTCAAAACAAGATGCAAGAGTGTATCCTTCCACTAACCTTGCTCAGTGGTGAACTCTCAAATGTCTTTCTCTCTCCTACACTTTGTCTGCAACCTCCACTGACATACTGCTGCTGGCATTTTTCAGAAACATACCAAGTACTCAAAAAGCATATACAAAGAAATACCCTTCAATCTACGGAATGGGCTTGATGGTTCATCTTCCCTCCTGGCACTTATCAGTTAACTGAAGACAATTCATGCTCTGTGTGTAGGCCAACTCATAAATGAATGAATGACTGGTAAAAGCACACAGCTACTCCAACCGGAGTGTTCCGGCGCTACAGGTTCACACACGACTGCTCCTAAAAAGCCATGTTTTGAGCAGTTTCTTGAAATTAGACAGATTAGTGGAGGTTCTGAGGGCAACAGCAAGTTTATTCCATGTTTGAGCCCCCAGGAGACTAAAGGATTTACGGCCCGGCGTGCCAGGCATACCTTAGGGAAACATGCATAAACCGCAGAGAATGATCTGAGTACTCTTGTTGGTGTGTAGCGACAGACGCGTCTTCTGAGGTAACTAACCCCCTTACAGTGGAAGGCTTTAAAACAAGTTACCATGGCCTTAAATTTTATCTGCTCCCTCACCAGTATTCAGTGAAGGGCCTTGAGATGAGGGGCCATATGGGACCTGGGTTTTAATGGGAGAATAGACTTAGCTGCTGAATTTTGCAACACCTGAAGGTGCTGCAGCAGGAAGTCCGGTAGGCATAGGTAAAGGACGTTCGCATAGTCCAATTTGGATGTAACCAGTGCCTGGACAACTATCCTCCTGGCGTCCAATGGGAGGAGCAGAAGACATTTTATCAACACCCGAAGTAGGCCAAAGCAGGACACCACTATGGCCTGAAATTGGGAGCGCATATAGAGGGCAATGTGAATGTAGATTTCCAAATTCTTCACTGTGGATTGGGTAACACTCGGGTAGAGAAGTCCTCCGGCCACCATTGGTCCAGTCGTGCAGAGAGGGCAGGCCCAAAAAAACAATTTCTGATTTACCAGAATTGCACTTAAGCTGGTTCTTCTCCAGCCATATGAAGACCACAGCGAGTCAAGATCTAATTGCGCCCCCTTCAAAATTTGTGCCCTTGTTGCAAGAGAAAATCAGCTGAGTATCGTCAGCGTATGAAATTATCTTGGCACCATAGGCCTCCACCAGTAGTGCTAAGGGAGACATGTACAAATTAAAAAGCTTTGGCCTCAGAGAAGAGCCCTTAGGGACTCCCACCTGCATACTGCACATGGGAGAAGAGAAAGGGGGAGTCCAAATAACCTGTTTTCTGTCCTCTAGATAGGATGTTATCCAGGCTAGAGCACTACCTCCAGTACCCGTGTTCTTCAATCTATCAATGAGCCTCATATGTGGCACTGTGTCGGACACTGCTGAAAAGTCCAACAATATGAGGATCGCTCTGCCCCCCTGATCCAGCTTCTCCCTAAAATGTTCTGTCACTTCCAGCAAAGCTGTTTCAGTGCTGTAGTTGGCCCTGAAGCCCGATTGGGTGTGGTGCAATAGATTATGATTCTCCGCATACTCCATCATTACTTTATTGACGTGCTTCTCCAACACTTTGGAGCAGGCTGGAAGGAGGGAGATAGGCCTGTAATTTGTGGGTATATTTGGGTCAACACTCGGTTTTTTCAAGAGTGGCAGGACTTTTGCCTGCTTCTAGAGTGGTGGCACGATGCCCACTGCCAGAGTTGAATTCAGCACCTTATTAATTGGTTGGTTCATGATGGGTGCAAGGGCAGGTAAAAGTTTCGCTGGGCATGTAGGAGAGTAGGATCTGCTTACTATGGCTACCCCCACTTTTTGCTGGTGTTTCACTGTTTTTCGACTGTAGTCTGGCTGGGGCCCTGCTAGCCAGGACCCCAGCCTAGTTGCTTCCTCTCTAAATTGATTGCATGTACATTAGGTATACTCCAGATTGGTTAGTGGGTTACCCTTGTGAATCACTAGTATATGGTACCTTAGTTACTAAGGGCATAGGTACCCCAGAGGCCTACCAGGGGCTGAAGCATGTATTATGCCACCCCTGGGAAGCCTTCCAAAATGACACCACAGGTCAGCTAATGCAGCCTGGGTAAGGTGGTGCATGCACCTCTTACTAAGATATAGGTTACCTATATCTACCTTATATCACTGACACATATAAACCTATAAGTCACCCCTATGGCAGGCCTTATCAATCCTGAAGGCAGAGTGCTTGGTTTGCATGAGAGGGTGCCCATGAATGAGCAGGACCCCTCTGCAGCTATCGGAATCACTTCTCTGTAGCTGTTCTGTGATTCAGCCATACCATATACTCTTAAGTGCATTATAACCTAGCGTTTAATGCTAACTTTGAGATGGCGGTACAAAAGGGGGTGGTGATGGACAGAGCATCTAAACCAATCAAACACTCACACCCAGTCAAAAGATCTGGGTTTGATCCATCACCGTTCTTTAGCCCACTCTGCCACCCCAGTTCAGACATGGCTATATGCAAATCAGTCTGACCCTGTGCCTCATGGGATTAGTCCAGCCCGAACTGCCAAGCCATGCCTTCCCTGGACCGGAAACAAGCTTCCGAAGACCAGTTTCTGGCATTCCAGCCGTCTTCAGCCCGGCTTGCTTGAATCCAGTGGCAAAGTGAGCAAGGGACTCACATCTGAGCATACCCTGCCACACTTATGGCGGCCAAAGCGGTACAAAAGGGGGTGGTGATGGACGGAGCATCTGAACCAATCAAACACTCACACCCTGTCAAATGATCTGGGTTTGATTCTTCACCGTTCTTTAGCCCACTCTGCCACCCCAGTTCAGACATGGCTATATGCAAATCAGTCTGACCCTGTGCCTTATGGGAACAGTCCAGCCCGAACTGCCAAGCCATGCCTTCCCTGGACCGGAAACAAGCTTCCGAGGACCAGTTTCTGGCATTCCAGCCCGCTTCAGCCCGGCTTGCTTGAATCCAGTGGCAAAGTGAGCAAGGGACTCACGTCTGAGCATACCCTGCCACACTTATGGCGGCGAAAGCGGTACAAAAGGGGGTGGTGATGGAGGGAGCATCTGAACCAATCAAGCACTCACACCCAGTCAAAAGATCTGGGTTTGATCCATCACCGTTCTTTAGCCCACTCTGCCACCCCAGTTCAGACATGGCTATATGCAAATCAGTCGGACCCTGTGCCTCATGGGAACAGTCCAGCCCGAACTGCCAAGCCATGCCTTCCCTGGACCGGAAACAAGCTTCCGAGGACCGGTTTCTGGCATTCCAGCCGTCTTCAGCCCGGCTTGCTTGAATCCAGTGGCAAAGTGAGCAAGGGACTCACGTCTGAGCATACCCTGCCACACTTATGGCGGCCAAAGCGGTACAAAAGGGGGTGTGAGTGTTTGATTGGTTCAGATGCTCCGTCCATCATCACCCCCTTTTGTACCGCTTTGGCCGCCAATAGTGTGGCAGGGTATGCTCAGACGTGAGTCCCTTGCTCACTTTGCCACTGGATTCAAGCAAGCCGGGCTGAAGATGGCTGTAATGCCAGAAACTGGTCCTCGAAAGCTTGTTTCCGGTCCAAGGAAGACATGGTTTGGCAGTTCGGGCTGGACTGCTCCCATGAGGCACAGGGTCAGACTGATTTGCATATAGCCATGTCTGAACTGGGGTGGCAGAGTGGGCTAAAGAACGGTGATGGATCAAACCCAGATCTTTTGACTGGGTGTGAGTGTTTGATTGGTTCAGATGCTCCGTCCATCACCACCCCCTTTTGTACCGCTTTGGCCGCCATAAGTGTGGCAGGGTATGCTCAGACGTGAGTCTATTGCTCACTTTGCCACTGGATTCAAGCAAGCCGGCCTGAAGGCGGCTGTAATGCCAGAAACTGGTCCTCGGAAGCTTGTTTCCGGTCCAGGGAAGACATGGCTTGGCAGTTCGGGCTGGACTGTTCCCATGAGGCACAGGGTCAGACTGATTTGCATATAGCCATGTCTGAACTGGGGTGGCAGGGTGGGCTAAAGAACGGTGATGGATCAAACCCAGATCTTTTGACTGGGTGTGAGTGTTTGATTGGTTCAGATGCTCCCTCCATCACCACCCCCTTTGGTACAACTTTGAATTGGCTGCATGTAAACATGTCTTGTTTGGTGTCAAACACTTTGGAATCCTACCCCCCGCCAGTTCTGGCGGCAGGGGTAGAATTCCACACTTCTAGAGGGAGAAGACATGTACACACTTACCTAACCAGTAATAGTTTAAAATAGCCCCGCATCACAAAATGAATGCTGCAGCCACAGACACAAGTCTGACGACCTGCTGCTGGACAAAACTCCTGCAGGGGAGGCCTGGACAATAGGTTTCCTGTCACAGGAAGGTGTAACCACCTCAGACAGGCTTTCGTGTATTGGGGCTAGGTGGGTGCATTCAGAGAATGCTTTTCAAATAGTGCTGGGGGCACACTTGGTGCATACCCCAGTTCAAACCTGTTGCAGGGGCACTCATCCCCTGCTCTGGCGCGAAAGTGGACAAAGGGAAAGGGGTGTAACCACCCCCTCCCTGGGTCCTCCCATAGGTGGGACCCTAGAGTAAGCCCAACCCCTAAACTTAGAATAAGTATAGGAACCCAGTCCTTAGGACTTTAGATTACCCTGGACGAAACTCTGCAACATATATCCTGGAACTTTGACATTCTATTTCGACTAGAAGACAGAAGAATCTCCCTTGAGGTCAAGGAGTGACTCCCCTGTTTAAACATGCACCAAAGAATCATTTTGCTGGTCCGCATTTCCAAGGCTCCCGATGGATTTGCGACATAGGACATGGACTTCCAGACTTCTCAGAGGCGGAAACGAGATCCCAGCAAAGCTGAGACCCGCAGCCCTCCAGAGTGACGTGGGACTGAAACTCCTGGACACCATGCACATTCGCAAGTGCATCGACTACCCGAGCTTTCCCGAAGTTGTACATTGGGCTACTTGTAGTCCAAGCCCCAAGCACTATTTGCTCTGAAGATTGTGGGCCTACACTCCACGAGTGTTCTATGGGCCCGCTTCTAGCATTTCCGCTCGAGGCTCCTTCGTGATCCCTGGTCTGCCGACTGGTGGGTCCCCACGAAGGTACCTCTTCTGTTTCTTAGGCTTTCCTGGTTGCTCCAGACGTGCCCTGACTCCACTCCAAAGGGTGAGTCCCTCAGACCTTGCTGGTCTGCACCAAAGCCAATCTCTGCTCCCTGCGTGGGTTGCTGTTGCCAAGGCTTGTTGGGTCAAATCCGGAAACCGACACCGCAGCACTGGACATCCTTTGTGGGACAACTCGAATCCAGCTCCTGGTCATCGTCGACACCTCCTAGTCCTCGTGGCTGAAGAGTCAAGCTTCACCTTCTTCACCTGAAATCCTCCGATAACGGTTGGCATCTTCTCATCGCCTTCCTGGTCACTGGCTAGTGACCCAGACTCTGTTCCCTCTGCTTTCAGGTTCTTCAGATCTCCGATCTACCCTTGGATCCACCTGGACACTTTCAACTTGGTCGCCAGCAGCACTTTGCAGCAGATCGCCATTGAAAACGACAACGAAACCTGACACCAAAAGACACCTATGCACCCGGCTTCCCTGGGTGAAGTAACTCGAGTACTCCAGTGCTCCCGTGGGTATTGACTCTAGAACTGCCTAGTTCTAAAGGGGTTTGCTTCAAGTCCAATTCTAAGTGTCCGTTATCTGTAATTTTCCAACCGTGACTTTCCCCATTGAAGTCAATGGTGATTTGCGGTTGTGTTTAGACACTGCATGTGTCCCCGTGGGTCCCCTGTGTCACTACCTTGGATGGTTTCTGGTGGCCCCAGCTGTTCTAAAGGATCTGGGCCTTGTATCTATGCCAGTCATGGTTCTTATACCACTTTCTTAGTATATGGTTTGTGACGCCACTAGTGGCTAATCATATATTGTGCTAATTTACTGTGTGCTAAATAAGGTTATTGAATGTACTTTTGCCTCTAGCCTCATAAAGAGACTAGAGGGATGTGTTTAGAATGAATACATATATTTTATATATATACCTGGTGTGGTTCTCCTTTCCGTTGGTCATTCATGAGATTATAGACTGGTAAAACAAGCTGCTTTACATTCCTTCAAGACTTAGCCTGAAGGCTGCTCTCCACAGCTACCACTAGGATAGTCTTCAAACCTACCATCAATAAGGGTCGTTTGGACTGATGCAGGGTACCCACTAGAATAGTGGACAGCATATGCCAGGCCAACTTATCACAGGGCACACATCTGCTGGTGATCCAGATTTATAGTTCATCAGATTAGTAAGTGAGACCTCTATTTCAATGGCCAGAAAATGTAATAATTGTGGGCCTTGTGAGAATCCCAGGAGGGAGGAGGCCTAATTATTTCCTCTTCCGTACTAAATGAAGGTCTACCCTCTCTGGTCGTCGCAGAGAAGGACTGCTGGATTTCAAAGGTGTCTCAGACCTGCCACTGCAGTGTCTGTGTGAGCAGTTTTAAACTACCATGTCGACCTGGCAAGTACACCCACTTGCCAAGCCCACACCTTCCCTTTCATTACCTGTAAGTCACCCCCTAAGGTAGGTCCAACGTAGCCCCATGGGCAGGGTACAGTGTACTTAAATGGTAGGACAGGTAGTGATTTGCTTTTACATGTCTCGATAGTAAAATACTGTGCATTTTGTTTTTCACTATTACACGGCTATCTCTTCCGTAGGATAATATGAGGTATGCCTGTAAACACCCTTTAAGTGCAGATTCCCATTGAAAGATGATAGTAAGTTGGAGTTTGGGATGTCTGAACTCACTATTTAAAAATACATGTTTTAGTGAAGATGGTTTTTAAATTGCTTGTTTGAAAATGCCTCTTTTATAAGTGGGCATTTTCCTGCATACCTGCCTGTGGAATTCAAGTCTGTGTTGCCTGACAGCTGGGCTTTCATGCATACACTTTAGACAGTCACACAAAGGGAGCTGAGGTGTGCCCTGCATATCATGATGGCTTATCACCCACTTGATGAGCCTTCCTGAGCTAGAGTGGTGGGAGTAATTGTCACTGACACATGAATGGGGCTGTTCCTGTCTCCACACAATGACACAATGCTGTCTCCAAACCTTGTAGTGTGGCTTGGGGCAGATCCGGGAAGTGCAAGTCTTGAGAGCAACAAGAATTAGTCTTTGATATTTGTTGGACTTGGCCCTTTTGGCAGGTTCACCCCGAAACGTTTTGCGTTCTCCTAGCCTTTTCTGTAACCTGGTGTTGGTGATTTTAGACCTCTGAGCACTTTAGCACTGTGGTCCAGTGTAAAGTGCGTGCACTCTCTGTGTATGTGTGGTGAGATGGGCCTGCCCCTCCCCTAGGAATGCATGGGGGATATGTGTGTCCATAGTAATTCCTGATATGAGAGGAGGGCAGGGGCGAGCTTAGTATGTGTGGACTCGTGAGAATAAATGCTGCGCAATGGTGTGCACAGATTTATGGTAACTGGTGGAGAAATGCCACTTTTAGAAGTTGGCATTTCCGTGTACTGTGTGTCTGCCTGCCTGATGGGAATTGCATGTCTGGCTTGTGATTGCCAGGTGCTGGATGGTGTGGGTGGCTCCAGGAGCCAGGAAGAGTCTTCCCAGGGAATAGGGATTTCTGCATGTAGATGGGAGGGAGGAGTTGCACCTGGGACCTGAATAGGACTGTGCCTTCCCTCCACAATGCCGGCGCCGCCTCCTGTGGTGCGTCTAATCCCTGAGCCCCCACCTGAGAAAGGAGAGAGGAGCTGAGCAAAACAAAGTGCTCCAAAGCTCCCCTATACCAGTTCTAACTTGTATCCCTAAACCCTGTGCAGTGACACAAAGGGAGTTGCTAATATAAATATGGGGGCTGTGTCCCCCTGAAATGGTTCAGTGGCTCACTTGACTGGAGGGGGGGGGACTTGCTGCTGCTGGGGTCAGGAGGGACCGCCATGGGGGTTGATTCCCTGCTGGAGGGCCCTGTGTGCGGGCCCCTGGGCCCAGTTCAACCCTTAAGCCCCTTCCTTGGACTTTGCCTGCTTTGTTCCTGACCTCCAGACTTTTGGGACCCTTGTGCTTTTCTGGCTACAGGCCAGGACTTTGTCCCTGCTTTTTGCACCTTGGGAGCGCTACATTTGAATTATTGCCCCAGAAGAGAGCGAGGAGCTGACGGCGTACAGCGTGCTTCTGCCGTGAATTGAGGGAATCCCGTCGTAGGGACTCCCCCCGAAATTACTGGGATTGCGGGTGCCCACCCGCTTATTGATTTTTCCTTAGAGGGAGCCTACCCCTCATTGCCTCCATGCATTGGTTACAGGCGGGTGCCCACCCCGCGTTATATATTTCACGATAGGAGGGAGCCTACCCCTCATTGCAGGAGAATCACTGCCGCAACCCCGATCGGCCGAAAACCGGAAGTCAGGCAACCTTCGTGGTGACGTGGGTGGGGCTTGCTCAGGGAGCAGAAGGGGAGTGCTGCCGGAAGACCCAGGCGGGAGCCCACCCCACACTGGGATGTGCCGAGAGGAAGCCTGGAGCCTCGCAGGCTCCACGTTCAAGTCTCGGGTCCCAGGAGGGGGCCCGGGTGAAGAGGAAAGGCCGCAGATACCAGACGGGGCTCCCATAGGGAAGAGGGAGCCCCGCGTGCAGCCTGAACCACCTGGAGCCTTGCAGGCTCCTTGTGGAAGTCCCCATCCCAGGAGAGGGACTGGGTGAAGCACAAAGCACCCGGAGCATCGTGGGAGACCGGAGGAGTCCTAGTGAGCCCGGTGAGTGGGGGCTCTTTTTGTTAGTGACAGTGCAAGGCACAGAGTCAGAGCAGCCCTGTCTGGCAGCGGGCCGCCTCAACGTGGGCCATGTTTGTTTTAGAGCCCAGTGGTTTTGCTCCATCGTGGGCATGTTTTGTTGTAGAGCCCCGTGTGGCTCCATCGTGGGCACGTTTTGTTGTAGAGCCCCGTGTGGCTCCATCCTGGGCATAGTTGATTGTAAAAGGGCCCAGAGGGGCCCATTAATTTTTCGTCCTTTGTGTGGCCATTCCTCCACAGCTGCCCCGTTTCACTATAGGGCAGCTGCAACGTTGTGGGGGCTCCCAGATCGGAGCACATTGTTGGTGCTCGTACTCCTTCCAGTTTGGGCACATTTGTTTTCAGGGCACATTCGGTGCCAGTGCCCCATAGTTGATATTCACAGTTACCCAGCAAGTAGTGGGCAGCGGCATCGTTTAGGCCCCCCACTTGGTCTGCACAGCTGCCCAGCAAGTAGTGGACAGCTGCAACGTTTAGGTCTGCGCAGATTGTGCACCCTTGACTTTCGCTGCTTTGGCAGCGCACCCTGACTTTTGGAACATAGGGCATTTGAGCCCCTTTTGAGATGGCCGGTTGGCCAGGGGGACTGAGAGTGATAGGGCGCTTGGCCCTAATGTGATTGTGGTGCTAGGAAATGTAATGTATGTAGTATGATTTATGCACCCTGTTTTATACCTCTAAATGTGGTTTTTCTGATTATGAGGTTGTTTTGCATATTATGCTAGTGAGATTATGTTTCACCGTCTGATTTATGCCTCTAATGTGAGTTATGCTTAGGAGGTTAGGGTCTAATGTGTTTAGACTTGTGAGAGGATAGGATAATGTGTTTATGCTGGTGAGGTTGGCGCAGAATGTAATTCGCGCCTGATGTGATACTGTGTTTAATGTAGTTTATGTTACAGGCTGATGCTAAGTACAGTGATCACCGGTGGTTACTGGTTGTACATTTATGATCTGTTTAGCTTTTACTAAGTTCGCTTTGTGATGGTTCTGACAGTGGCCCAGTGGGCCCTGTCAGCTGTAAATAATCCCTTGTAGATAAGACTCAGTGCCAGGTGGCACCATGTATACTAAGTGTTTACTATTCTAACGTGTTATGAGAATACAAAGGCTATTTTTTATATAACCTTGTGTGGAGTTCCTTTTGTAGTGTGCCTGGGATGTTGTTGCTGTGTGCTTGCACAAATGCTTTACACATGGCCAACGGTTTAAGCCTGACTGCTCGTGCCAAGCTACCAAGGGGGTGAGCACGGGCTATCTTTGGCGTGTAACTCCCTTGCCCTGACTAGAGTGGTGGTCTCTGCTGGAGTTCTGGACTTTTTGGTTCCGTCCAGAGGTGTCAGGGACAACACCCGAAGACCCCGGAGTTCAACCTGTCTCGGTGCACAAACAAACAGAAACACGGGCTTCTCGATGGTGGCGTCAAAGACCAAAGGTTTATTACTGCAGGGACACAGAAGTCACAGAAACTACACATGGGCAGTATCTAGGAGCCTGTTCAATTTGTACAAAGAGGGTTGTTCCTTATATACTGAATATTGGGCTTCAGGCAAATTTCTTTACATGTTAGCACATTCCAAAACCTTTGTATCTTAAACAATAAATATTTGGCGTTGCACAGGAATCGTCATCAATATCTGATGTCAAAACATTACGAACGAGGGGTTCCCACTATTCCATCATAATCCCATGTCAACTTCTCATTCAAGACCCGGACCGCCTCATCGTAAATTTCGTTACCTCCCCCTAATAAAGGCCCAGAAGGAAAGGAGCAGAGCCAGGTGCAGAAGATAGAAAAGTAGGATAAGAGATGTTTGTGGGTCGTAAATGGGCACGGCTACCAGCTTCGGCCGCCTAATCATGATCAGACCAACGAACACGAGAACCAGTATAGCAGGACTGGCCTCAGGCTGGGGAGGCAGCTTTTGCCGAGTCATGCTGCCACAGCGTTGCTGGCCTAAGGTGCACGTGTCACTAGCAAGGTGAATTGCCGGCTAAAGCCAACGTGTCCTTAAATGAAAAAGAGGTCATTGCGTGTCCATTGACTATGTGAGGGCAAGGAATACAAAATGGCTTCCTTGTTCTAAGATGGATGCCACGGGTAGAACAGAAATGTGTTTGTAACAGGAGTGCTCTTGCTCGTAGCATAGCGAAAACACCAGGATATACTAAATGGATCATTTGCGGTTCATTGATACCAAAATTATGTATTTGCGACTATGTTACAAACACGGGTTAAATCGTCACGGAACCTCAGACCCTCCTTTTGCCCTTACATAGGCAATTACTCAGTCTATGTCAGAATCTAACTCTATGCTCATTAGGTCAGTGACATGTTGTTGCATCATCATCCTGTCTCGTGCCTTTTCTCCTAATGCAGGTGGTTTTCTGAAACAGGTTGCAGCACAGAGGCTACACAAAGCGGGACCACATTGGATAATAAGGCAGCATGAGAACAGAAATACTAGGATGACACCAATGACCATCAGAACCTTCCATCCCCACGCTGATACCAGAGTCCAAAACCACTCTATGAAGGACCAGTTTCCCTTGTCTACGTGTATAGAGTCGGAAATCTTGTGTAGCTTAGAGATCGCTTCATAGACGGTTGGAGCATTATTGGGAATAAAAACACAGCAGCTCGATTGGATCATTCTGCATACCCCACCTCGATCTGCAAGTATTACGTCTAGAACCATACGGTTCTGCAACGTCATGAGACGATCCGCCTGTAGCTCAGCTGTTAAGTTACTAAGGGCACCAGCAGTTTCTGTAATAGTAGATTCAACTACCCGTGTTAGTTGACGTAGATTTCTACTATTGGCCATAGGCCCCCAAAACGGAAGGAAACCTTTGAAGAAGTCTCCAGCTTCCTGACCAGCGGTATCTTCCTTGCTGAAGACACCCCTTGCTACTCTGGTCTTGTGATAATCAGAGGAAGCAGTGTATGTCGGAGGTAACAATCGAGCAATATAACATGAACCTGAGAAGTCAGCAGGCAGCCATGTATACGCTCTGTCTTGACAGATGAAGTAAGTACCCCTAGCAGTAAGGAAGGCAGGGGAGGAGTTAGACGGAAATACGTAAGTCTCAACGCACTCACTCCTCCCTAGCTGAGCTCTCAGATTTCTCCCATTTCCTTGCAAACAGACCTGACCTCGGTGAGGCACGACCCAGACTGAAGTGGAGCTTTTACGCTTGCTTTCTCCCAAACTAAGGCGATACTCGGTAGAGTTCCAACTCAAATACACCCGTAATTCATCTCTAGGGTAAGATGGAGTATTATTGACGTCTTTAATCATGTCAATAATTCCCTGGACTAAAGCTTTGTTGGCTGAGTTGTATTTAGTGGACCGTGGTGGACGCGGAGGATAGGTCTCAAGGGCATATGAAAAAATGGTCTGAAAGGCCTGAAATGATCCATTGTAGCTAAAAGGCAAGACTAGATAGGGAATGCCTTTATCCATAGTGTGAGGTATCAAGCCACACACCCAGCAGTCTGTAGTATTAACTACCAGTTGGTGTTGATGCAAGAGCTGTACAAATGTATTGTTAATAAATTCTGAGCGTCGAGCTTTTTCGTGTTCAGGAAACGAGTGAAAAGAATGCATAGAAGAAACCCTAGAAGTAGTAGGATCAAGGGGAGGTACTGTAGTTACCGGCATAAAAATCAAATGTACACCAAAGATGATTCCACCCACCAACATTATTAAAACAATTAAAAATGTAACTGCACATTGCATTAGAAAGCATTTGCTGTGAAGTATTCTGTACAGTCTATTTCTGCGCACATAAATTACATTCTTTCGTTGCGGCTCAGGAAGCTCCATCTTCTACAATCCGCTCGTGACCACTGATGATGTGTACGTAGATGAAAATGCCTCTATCAGCCCTGGGAGTTCCCAGAACTAACAGAAAGGTCGACCTTGTGTCTGACCCCCGCAGATTCAACTAGGCACACAGCCACGACCCTACGGCTACCCAGACGGCAAGGCAAAATTTTAAAACAACAAAAATAATAGTAAACTTCCTGGCTGAAGGCAATGTATAGAAAATTCAAATCTGAAAATAGGCAGTTTTCTGCTTTATTTGTCCATATTGCGAGGTCGCAAGTTGTATCTCAGTTTTGCAGGAGCTGTCTGATCTGGAAATAATATATTTTCAGCCGACGCTGCAATGTTCGCGTTTGCAGATGACAAATGTTCTTTTGGTGCAGATGGCAAGTGTTCAGGGTTCAAAAGAGCAGTTTCAGGAGGAGAGTCAGAGTTTGATGTATCAGTGATCAGTTCTGCATCACTGAAAGGTATGAACCTGGGGACTTGTTCTGTTTCAGAGGCACCGATTCCTTTCTTTACCCAGTTGTCGTAAGGAAGTGGCAGAGGCACACGTTTGACATGTGTCGTATGGATCCAGTTCTTCCGTCCGGCCACACGAATAGCAGTTCTCGTTGCCAATAAGACTTGGAAAGGGCCGATGAATCTGGGCTGAAGATTTTTCGTTCTTGCAAAATTTCTAATGACTACTTGATCCCCAGGTTTCAGCTGATGACCTGGACTCTCCGGTGGCTTTGGCAATGCATCGAAAACCTGTTGGTGAATAAGGCTCAATTTAGCAGTCAAGTCGAAAAGATAATCAATTAACATTGGGTATTCCAGCTGCTTAAATTCTTTCGGTCTAGGTACCCCCCAAACATTTGCAGGACGACCAAAAATTATTTCATATGGACTAAGCCCTACTCTAGAATGTACAGTTGCTCTTGTTGATAACAAAGCCAAAGGCAGTGCATCTGGCCAGGACAAATTTGTGGATGCTTGTATCTTAGCAAGTTTCAGTTTAAGGGTGCCATTGTAACCCTCAACTAAACCCGCGGACTGGGGGTGATTCGCACTATGAAACTTCTGTCTAATCCCTAGGCCGGCACACACACTCTGCATAACTTTCCCTACGAACTCACTTCCGTTATCTGACCATACAATCCGTGGCATTCCGAATCTGGGGAAGTATTCTTTAAGGAGGATTTTGGCAGTGGACAAAGCAGTATTGTCCTTTAGCGGGTATGCTTCGATCCATCTGGAGAAAGCACAAACTACCACCAGGACGTATTTCAGATTATTACAACGATCCATGTGAATGAAGTCTAGCTGGATCACTTCAAAGGGGCAGGAAGGAGGAGCGAAGTGACCTGCAGGTGTGGGGATTCCCTTGCCAGGATTATGCATCAAGCATACCATACAATTTCTCACCACTCTCTCTGCACACTTACTAATCCCATCATTCTTCCAAACTGGAGCCAACATCTTACAAATCCCTTTTGAACTGATGTGCGCTGTTCCATGTGCCATCGTTACTACTGCAAGCACATACGCATCAGGCAACATCCAACGCTGTTGTTCCGACAAGTCAATCCAACACCCACTCGAGTCCAATTTACCCGTGCTCTCTTTCCATGCACGCTTTTCCTCCTCAGTCGCCTCTTTCTGAATTTCTTTCACGCTTTCCACTGTGTCTTCACACATTCCAGACTCAGAAATCCATCTTGCAGACGTTGCAACATACATTCTACTCATCATATTTCTAGCTGTCTGTTTTGCAGTCTCATCAGCAAAAGCATTCCCACGACCAACATCATCCGTGATTGCTTTATGAGCACTGCATTTCACAATCGCAACTTCAGTCGGCAAGGTTAGAGATTCCAACAAGTCATTAACTAGCTGGCCATGTTGAATCTTAGTCCCATGGGACGTAATGAAACCTTTCTCTTTCCACAAACGGCCAAAACTATGGGCCACGCCGAATGCGTACTGACTATCTGTGAACACATTCACTCTCTTTCCCTTAGCTAAAACGCACGCTCTTGTCAGCGCGATCAATTCTGCAGCCTGGGCAGAATTCTGACTCACTCTCGCAGTCTCCACAATCGTACTCAAAGTCGTTACTGCATAGGCAGCAGTCACATCACCATTCTCCAATTTGAAGCAAGACCCGTCAACATACAACGTGCCATCTGGATCTGATAATGGAGTGTCTTTTAAATCAATTCGTCCTTTTGTTTCTTCCTCAGTTTTAAAACAACAGTCGTGTGGTTCGGAATCACTCGACTCTTGGCTAGTCGGCAACAATGTTGCTGGATTCAATACATTGCATCTTTTGATCTGAATATGACTCGCTAACAATGTCAGTTCGTAACCTGATAATCTAGCACTGGTAAGGTGTTGCGTCTTGGTTCGATTCATGAGTGTATCCACAGCATGAGGAACCATAACCACTAGCATGTTGTTCATTACTAAACCAGCAGATTGCCGAATGGAGGCTGCAGCTGCGGCTGTAGCTCTCAAGCAACTAGGCAACGCTCTAGCTACCGGATCTAATGTTGATGAAAAATACGCACAAGGGCGTTGTTTATCACCAAATTTCTGTGTCAAAACACTCAACGCGCAACCTTCTCTCTCATGGACATAGAGCGTGAATGGTTTACTGTAATCGGGTGTACCCAATACAGGAGCTGAACACAGTGCATTTCGTAACTCAGAAAAACTCTCCTGGCATTCGGCAGACCATGGCACTGGACTCGGAACATTTTTCCCAGTCAAAGCTACCAACGGTTTCGCCAAAAGAGAAAAATTTGGGATCCATTGCCTACAATATGAGGTAATACCTAAAAAGGCACGTACTTTTCTCTGCGTGCTAGGAACATTCATCTGTGTAATTGCTTTTATTCTCTCTGGGGTCAACTTCCTTCCCTCCTTTGACAAGAGATGACCTAGGTAGGTCACTTCTTGGCAACAGTATTGCATTTTTGAAGGTGACACCTTGTGATTCAAATTTGACAAGTGATGCAATAAGGAAATTGTAGCTGTTTTGCAAGTTTCCTTGTCATCGGCAGCCACTAGAAGATCATCGACATATTGTATTAAAGCAGAACCAGGAGGAAGTACAAATGAGTCTAACTGGCTTTTTAATGCTTGACTGTAGATGGATGGGCTTTCACAATAACCTTGTGGAGCGCGTTTAAACCTGAAGCTTCGTCCTCCTAGAGAGAAACCGAAGATATCTCTGCTTTCCTCGGCTATCGGAATGCTGAAAAAGGCATTTTTCAAGTCGATAACTGAAAACCATGCTGCTGTAGCAGGAATCAACGTTAACAATGCAGTAATGTCTGGAACCACAGGAAACTGTGGAATCACAATTTTATTAACCTCTCTAAGATCAATTACAAATCTATATACTGGAGGTTTTGTTGGGTCAGTTCGTTTCAGAATGGGCAGTACAGGACTATTGCAGACATTACCTCTAGTTTCTTCTATAACGCCTTTCTTGATCAGATCTTGTACTATCAGTAGGAGCGCACGCTCACCTTCACTAGATATTCTGTATTGTGGAATTCGTGGAAATTTTACATTCGCTTTCAAAGTTACTACATATGGTGGAATTTCTAAAAGACCTACATCATTAGGACCAGTCGCCCAAAGAGTATCAGGGAGTGAATGCAGCTCTGGTGGGAGTGCATCCATCGACAAGTACATTGGAGAGATGATTCTTTTACCCAACGTAAGACGTACTCCTTCTGGAGAGCAGTACAATGTCGCATATAGGCGTTTTAACAAGTCTAAACCAAGCAGATTTTCATTACAACCTGTCGTCAAAATCAGGGGTGCTTTCAATTGTCGGGGTCCAACAGAAATAGACAAAGGACCAGAAACAGGGTTGTGAACAGGGGCGCCTGAAAAACCTACTGAAACGTTTGTTGAGCCAGACAAAGGTGCGCCAGGGAGTTTCGCATGTATGATAGAACTTTTTGCTGCACCAGTATCCAACAGAAACGGTTCGACTATACCTGATGTTGCTACTGCGACATAAGGCCCACTCTGATCTACTGGAACTGATACTACTCCCTCTCTTTGTCCATGGCTGTCCTAGTACTCCCTTGGCTGACCTTCCTCACTAGCTTCATAGTAATCTTCAACATGATACTGTTGAGACCTATTCTGTTGGGCAGATTGTCCATTTCGTTGGTCGAAATAATTAGAAGGGCGATCACTTGTCTGTGGAGGCATAGCACCTCTTCCTCGACTTCTAGAGTTTTGCATATAACCACCACGACCTCTTTGAGCTGCCGCAGCATTATTTTGTGCCCGTACCGGACACTCAGTCTTATAATGGCCTTCCATTTTGCAATAAGCACACTGATTCCATTGGTACTGTGGCCTCTTAGAATTATACTCCGTTCTTTGATATGACCCTTGCTGTGTATTGGTCTGATTGGTGCGAGGCGGATATGCTTGCTGTAAAAGAACTTTAGTTTTTAACTCTTTCGTCTTTTTATCTGATTTTTCTTTCTCCTCTTTGTCCCTATTTTCATAGTACTGGGCAGTAGCAAGTATTTGCGCAGTCGTGGAGACAGCCCACGCACTTTCAGAATTCTTTAATTTACCACTAAGTTCTGGCAACAGATTGTGCACAAATTTATCAACAAATAATCTCTGGCCTCCTTCTGTGCTCATATCCTGACCACTGTGATCCACGAAAGTCTCCTCGAATCTTGTGAAAAAGTCGGAGACGCTTTCGTCTTTCTTTTGTTTGCACGCGGACAATTTGTCCCAGTTAACGCGTAATGCTGGCATTAGGGTCTTCATTAAGTCGATTATTCTACCGGGCAAATTAGCAATTAAGGGTTCAGGTTTAGAACCACCTATTTGTTGACCATCCGCTGCAATTATAGCTGCCCAATCACCACCTAGGGCAACTGGATGATTCTCTCTACGAATTTTAGCCCAAATTGGTTGCGGTACTACATTACCAAATAGCAGATCTATGTCAGCTAGATTTAATACACAAGCGTCAACTGTCTGAGCCAACTCTTTGTAGTACCCTGCAGGATTTTTACGCGGATCTGGCAAGGCCTGTTTCACTGTTAATACTTCAGCTCGCTTCCACGGAATATGTATCCATACTCTCTGGAATTGGGCCGGAGCGGCTGCAATACCAAGGTTTACATTAGCTTGCACAGCTTCACGCCAAATTGGTGGAACCTCTCTCATTGGATATTGACGATTTTGTTTCGTACTACGTTTCTCTGACTCCCTCGGAGAACGAAGGGATGGGTTATTCCTATAACTTAAAACCAGTTCCATCGCTTCTTTTATATTTTGTCCAACTATCATACCTGCAGCAAACTCTTTCTGAACATTAATTAATTCTTCTAGATTTGATTCAGGGTCATCCTCTTCCAATTCCTCACGTAGAAGGAAGCACATTTCATCAAACACATATCGTTGTGTCGGTTCGTTCCATTGCATAAACGTATCTAATACATCTTGTACATTATATCTTCCAACTTTCGAAATCCATCTAAGAGCAGTGGAATCTAATATCCCTCTTTCTTCAGTACTGGGAAGCTGACTACGTCTCTGCACAGAGTCAGAGGTAGGAGTCTTAATCAGAGTTTTATAGAAGGGAGATAAAATGTTAGAGACAGAATCAGTGATTCTTCGACGAACAGAAAGTGGAGTCATAATATTAGCAGAAGCAGTAAATAGAGTAGCAGTTGGAACAGATAGATTAGGAACAGTAGGAGTAGCGGGCAAAACAGCTTGTGAACTAGCAGGTGTGAGCGATACAGGTATAGGTAAAGGAGCCGGCAACCCTGAAAGAGGGGGTGCCGAAGGAACATTAATATTGACCATAGGAGGTACAGAAACTTGATTCAGAGGAGCAGGAACACCAGGTTGTCCAGCAACCGGTAATTGAACATTCGGTATAGGTGGAGCCGTAGCACCCTGTGCATACGGTGGGGGTGATCGTAACAAGTAAGACAACAGGGGATCCTTTTCAGGGTCCTCTACTATCTTAGCTGTACTTGATGGCAAAGCAGGATAGCACTTGTCTATTGCTAAATTATGCTCTCTATTGGCCACCTCCATCGCTTTCTCAGACTCGTTGAGTTGTAGCTGCTTAGCAGACTGTTCTAAAGTCAACTCTTGCTCTTTCTGTTCTTTCTTCAACTTTTTAATTTCTCTCTGTTTAGATTCTTTTCGCCAATAACGGAAAGAATCAAACATTGCCGGCCGGGCTTTCTTCTTGAACAATTTCGTTTCTAAATTATCAAGAACTTGAGGTTCGAAACTACCATGCAGTGGCCAACTAAGGACACCATCTTTCTCTGTGTAGTGGATCCATACCTCGTTATAAGAGATAGGGCCCACACCAAATTTGCAATATAGATCATAAAGGGGAGTTCCAATCGGAGGAACCAAACACGAGTCCTCCAACTGGGAATCACTGTTGCAACTAAAACAAGACAACATACAATTTTTCCGACTTACCATTTTATAACCCGGAACACAAAACAGACGAAACACAAATTAAAGAAAGGTGCGCACTTGAACCAAGAACTTAGGCCTACCAGAACTGACAAACGTATCGATACCCGAACTGAACTGAATGATTATCGTAACCAGAATAACCAGCGACAATCTTATAAAACCGAACCAAACCAAGAACTAAAAGGATTAGCAAAACAGAAACAACCCTTACAAAGTAACCAACTATCAACCACTTAATACTTAACTGAGGCACTGAAGACGTCACCAAGGAGAAACCCGTCACGTCTCGCCGTACTAAGGACTGCACCTCGGGTCCAAGACAGGGCGACGGTCAAGGCAACGAACCACTGCAGCCGTCTGAACGGGAACCCTCGTGGAAGAGAACGTCGGGCCACTTTTGCGATATGCCGGGATCGATGAAGTGGGGCGCCTCCCTCTGAAATCTTCACACGAAGCTTCTCGAACTCTTCAGGCTTTTGGACCGGTACCGAATGACGTCGCCCCACGTTGGGCGCCAATTGGAGTTCTGGACTTTTTGGTTCCGTCCAGAGGTGTCAGGGACAACACCCGAAGACCCCGGAGTTCAACCTGTCTCGGTGCACAAACAAACAGAAACACGGGCTTCTCGATGGTGGCGTCAAAGACCAAAGGTTTATTACTGGAGGGACACAGAAGTCACAGAAACTACACATGGGCAGTATCTAGGAGCCTGTTCAATTTGTACAAAGAGGGTTGTTCCTTATATACTGAATATTGGGCTTCAGGCAAATTTCTTTACATGTTAGCACATTCCAAAACCTTTGTATCTTAAACAATAAATATTTGGCGTTGCACAGGAATCGTCATCAATATCTGATGTCAAAACATTACGAACGAGGGGTTCCCACTATTCCATCATAATCCCATGTCAACTTCTCATTCAAGACCCGGACCGCCTCATCGTAAATTTCGTTACCTCCCCCTAATAAAGGCCCAGAAGGAAAGGAGCAGAGCCAGGTGCAGAAGATAGAAAAGTAGGATAAGAGATGTTTGTGGGTCGTAAATGGGCACGGCTACCAGCTTCGGCCGCCTAATCATGATCAGACCAACGAACACGAGAACCAGTATAGCAGGACTGGCCTCAGGCTGGGGAGGCAGCTTTTGCCGAGTCATGCTGCCACAGCGTTGCTGGCCTAAGGTGCACGTGTCACTAGCAAGGTGAATTGCCGGCTAAAGCCAACGTGTCCTTAAATGAAAAAGAGGTCATTGCGTGTCCATTGACTATGTGAGGGCAAGGAATACAAAATGGCTTCCTTGTTCTAAGATGGATGCCACGGGTAAAACAGAAATGTGTTTGTAACAGGAGTGCTCTTGCTCGTAGCATAGCGAAAACACCAGGATATACTAAATGGATCATTTGCGGTTCATTGATACCAAAATTATGTATTTGCGACTATGTTACAAACACGGGTTAAATCGTCACGTAACCTCACTGCCTGGCTTTGGCGCCAGCCTTAGCCAACCAGGGATCCCATTTCTAGTAATGTTTAACTCCTTCACAGACCAAAACTGGTATAAGTATTGGGACTCTGACATCACAACTTTAAATTACTCTGGACTAAGGACTTTGTAAAGAACAAGAGCTGCAAACACTGTCAGGAGAGATTACCACTTTGCTGTGTGCTTTGCTGTGTTAGCCTGCTGTGTGCTGCATCTGTCTTGGGCAGTGAAAGGACTGAACTGAGCTTTTTTTATTCTGCTGTTTAAGTTTCTCGAAGGGCTTGAAGTAGAGCTTGCCTCCTATTGGAAGTTACAGAAATATCAAAGACTTCAACATCATCTACTTACCAGCACTGGGAACTGTGTGTGCATGCTGCAACAGAAGAAAAAATAACACCAACGCCATTTCTGATGCCAACTCCGACGATGCTGCCTGCACCGTGACCTGACAGCGCTGCAAGAAGCATTGCCCCACTTTACCACACAGCCCTAGTCTCACAGCTACCGATGCCATCATCAAGCTGCTGCTTGCACTGTGACCTGTGGGCACCACACATCGTATCACCTCGCTTTACATCTCAGCCCTGGTATGACCGATGACGATGTTCCAAGCTAACACCGACACCGCTGCCTGCACCGTGGCCTGTGGACACCGCTCGTGAGGTACACAAAGCATTGCCACGTCCCACACTGCAGCCCTGGTTCACCGACATCAACTCCTTCAACTCCAGCATTGTCAACCGATGTCACTGCTTTCATAGCGGCCTCGCCCGCTTTGCATCGCAACCTTGGTTCTACCGATGACAGTAATTCATCAACAACGCCATGCTGCCGCCTGCACCGTGATCTTTCTACACCGCACTTCACATCTCCCCACTTCAAATCGCAGCCCAGGTCTCACTGACGATGCCGGATGCCGTCACTGAGCCACTGCCTGCACTGTGACAGGTGGGCACTGCACGTTGCATTGCAGCCCTGGCCCACCTGACGCCAGCGCTCCTGACTTCGACCTCACAGATTTCGATCTGCAATGTGTATGACTTCAAGGGTCTGATGACTTCTGCACCGATCTCTAGAACCAACACCTGCAGATTCCAGGGAAGCTGCAACTTTGGATCTCATTGCTAGGTCCACAATGACATGCATTTCCAAGGTACTGTTTGCAGGTCTTCCCCACAAAGTAGCCCTGCGACCTCAAGATCGGCCTGAACTGCTGGATTGGTTGGTCACTATGCTGCAATGGCCCTGGATGGAGATAACGACTTCAAGGAACTGTATTTAAAGGTTATTCTTGTAAAATCCTTATCTCTATTACTGTATGTTCTATTTTTATAATGCCGGTCTTGTTTTACACAGCTAAATATTGTCTATTCTTCTAAAACTAGTGTAGTGTGATTTTGTAGTGTTTTCAATGTATTACGATGTGTTATGTAAATGTAAATGTAAATTGATACTTGTATAGCGCACTACTCACCCACAAGGGTCTCAAGGCGCTTGTACGAATACCGCTGTGGAACCCATCCTGGCTTTCCCTGTGAGGTGTCCACTCCTGGGCACCCCCAAGGTGGAGGCCAGGCATCCTTAGCGTTGTGGGGGCCGTTGTGGAGATTAAGCAAGCTATTGCCCAGCGTTGCAGAGTGGGACTCCATGATTGGAATAGGCACCGAGGCGAGAATTATCAGGTCCGTGGAATTTTGAGCCCAAGACCCGCCGAAGCGGGGAATTGAACCCTGGTCCCGGGCTAGCCCTCTGCATCAGGGTCTGCCGCTCTAACCATTGAGCCACACTTCTCCACTGTACAAACGCTTTCCACATTGTCTCTGAGATAGGCCTGACTGCTCGTGCCAAGCTACCAAGGGAGTGAGCAGGAGTTATTGTAGGTGTGTAACTCCCTTATCCTGATTAGAAGGAAGGATCCCTACTTAGACAGGGTGCAAGCCACTGTTACCTAGAAAACCCCATTTCTAACTAGGACATTCTAATGAGCTTGTATGACAAGCTCAGGAGGAGATGGGATGATTTCCTGTCATGCCTGCTGTTTGCTTACAGTGGGGTTCAACAGAAGGGGATGGGTTTTAGCCCCATTGAGTTACTGTTTGCCTGTCCTGTAAGAGGGCCTGTGAGTTTGGTTAGAGAAGCTTGGGAGAAGCCTTTCAAAGATCTAAAACAAGATATGCTGGACAAAGTGCTAAGCCTGTGATCCTGCTTGGTCGAGTACATGAAGAAGGGAAACAGCAACCTGTAGGCCAGCCAAGAGTTTATTAAGTTCTGGTATGACCTAAAGGCAACCATGCCTGAGTAGCATCCAGGACACAGGTGTGGTTGTTGCAGACTGTGGCTCCCAGGGCCCTCCAGGGCAAATGGACTGTGCCCTACCCCATTCAGAAGAAAAAGGGTGAGGTCACCTACATTTTGGTCCTTGGCTCCCCCAAGAGTCCACACCGGGTACTCCATGTCAACATACTGGAACCCCACCTAGACCCGGATGACCTGACCATCCTGATGGTCACAGATGAAGGGGAGGAGGAGAGCGAGTTTCTACCTGACCTTTCTACCAATGCCGAAGATGGGACAGTGGAGGAATTAGTGTTTACCCCCAAGGTGACCGGCAAGCAGCAGAAAGACTGTAAACAAGTATTGAAACAGTTTGCTGGACTGTTTTCCTTGACCCCTGGGCTAACCAAGTGGTGTCTCCACGACATTAACATCCTACGTTTCAAAAATAAACTGTATATGTTGTCTGATCAGGTCAAGGCAGGCACAAAGGCTGAGATAACCAAGATTCTTGAGTTGGGGGTAACTGAGCTCTCTGAAAGGACAATCCATGGGCCAGCCCACTGATACTAGAACCAAGGCATAATCCCCAAGGGGGGGGGGGGGAATTAAAGTTTTGTGTGGACTACAGAGGTTTCAGTGCAGTCACAAAGACTCATATTCACGCCACACCAAGAGCTGATGAGCTCAGTGACAGGATGGGGACTGCAAAGTCTGTGAGTACTAGAAGATTGTCCAAAGTCCAGGAGCACAGGAGAAGTCAGCGTCTTCCTCCCCAGAGGGCCATTTTTAGTACAAAGTGATGCCCTTTGGCTTGAAGAATGCCCATGCCACCTTCCAAAGGTTAGGAAACAGGGTCCTGTCTGGGTTGGAAATTTTCAGTCTAGCCTCTCTGGATGATATTACTGTATTCATTTCGACCTGGGAAGAGCGCCTGGTCCACCTGAAATTAGTATTTCAGGCCCTGAAGCAGATGGGACTGACTATCAAAGCAAGCAAATGCCAGATAATTCAAGGTACAGTGGTGTACCTGGGCCACCTTGTAGGTGGAGGCCATGTACAACCTCTCCAACCCAAGAACCAGGCCATCCTGGTTTGGAATGCATCTAAGACCCAGACACAGGTGACGGCCTTTCTTGAACTGACTGGGCGTTACAGAAGATTTCTGAGGAACTATGTTCAACCAGTTGCCTATAATAGCAAAGGATTGAGGTAGTACTGGTTAATTTGAACCACAGAGTGCCAGCAGCCTTTGACGTTCTAAAGAAAGTTATGTTATTGGCACCAGACCTACTGGCCCCTCACTACAATAAGGAGTTCATGGTTCAGATAAACATTCAGAGCAATGGATTGGGGTAGTACTGGCACTAGTAAATGGAGAGGGCCAAGATCAACCAGTTGCCTTCAATAGCAGGCAACTATTCCCCAAAGATCAAAAATGGAGTGCCATCGAGAGAGAAGCCTTTTCTGTGGTCTGGTCCCTGAAGAAGCTGAGACCATATGTTGCAATGGCGGGCCTTATGACCCGTGACGCAGTTAGTTGATTTAAGAATGCTTCTTTTATTTTTACAGTTATGCACCAAAGTACATGTTCCAGTGTTGTCTTCTCTTTTTCTTTTGCAGATATGGGGAAGCCGGGATCACCGAGATGACGTATGCCCCTCAAAGGAAGGAGAATGCAACAGGTAAGTGCATAATAAGTGTATAATGTTACATTAGGGGGAGGGTTCAGGAGGGATGTCACCCGATTCATTCTTGTCTTCCTGACTCCGTCACCAATTGTAGGTATTTCTTAAAGGATGAGGATAGCAACAACTAAAGCAGTAGCATAAACCTAGTTAGCGTCACTAGGGAAATGCACAAATTAAGTTATAAAGTCAAAGCAAATGAATCCTCAGCAAGTTTCAGAATGACGGACGTACCAATTCCTAGCACGCATAGGGACTTTAAGAAACACTTGCCCAGAGCTTTAATAAGGTAGCAGCCCCTGATCCTGATTCCCCACCACAACTCAGGCTTCATACTCCTTCCTTCCGAGCTTCCCCAGGAGACAAACATGTATCTGGATAGCCTCGCTCCTCCAGAAATGTGGCTGGGCACCTCATAGTGATGGTGGCCTCCTAGCGTTCTCCCGACCTCGGACAGTTAAGGGGTGTCTCTTCTCGAGTGGCATGCTCTGTTGTCTCCCCCAAATCAACTGCAGTTTCAGGTGGTAAATCTTCCGGCTCATCTCCACCCCCTGTCACCTGTTAAGGGTTCACTTTTTATGTCTTGCTCTGGGTGACATAAGTCATGTCCTCCCCGGAATTAAAAGGACCCTATTCCAGTATTCTTGTTGGGCAATACTTCTGTCTTTGGTTTCCATTGATTGTAGGGAAGAAATGACTAAATGTCCCAATCTCTGTTGCCTGACTTCCTATCACTAGCTGTAAACAGAAAACACCAGCGTCAATATGGAAGGATGTGGTGGGAACATGTCAGGGGAATTTATCCACCTCATCCTCTCCTCTCGGATCTGGAGAAAGGTCAGTCTGACACCATAGCTGTTTGGTACTCATTTCCATCATACAAATCGACCACAGACACTTCTGCTACCTCATGCAGATGAGCAGGGAAAAACCCAAAATTGTTTAGGTGCTCCTTCCCCTAGAAGTGATGGACTTCACAGTGTGGCACAGAGCTGGGACTTCCCATGCGAACGCAGATGGACTTTCTAAGTTCTCCCACGTAGACGATGAGGACTACCAGGGAGTAAATTAATCACCTCTTACCTTTCTTCTCGGAGGGGGTGTGCAGGAAAGTCATCCCTTCGCCCTGATCACCCCCCATTTTTGGACTGATGCTGGAGGTTTCTGACTCTCTAAGTGCCCTGGGCTCGGCTAAACAGTCCCAGGGCCAGTGCTCTTTCATCAAAGGTATATGCTGATCAGTATAATTCTAATTGGTAAGATTGCCAACCTGCAAGTCTCTAGTATATGTAGAGAAAGTCATCTTTGAGACCCCAGTGGCCTAAATGCACTTAAATCTTCACTGTTATGGTGTCTGAAATGAAATGATGTTGAAATTCGATTTTGGAATTAAAATCACTTCCAAAGTACAAAACTACAGTTTTATTACTCATAAGGCACCCCTAAGGCTGCCCTAGGTACCCCATAGATACAGTGCACAGTTATAAAAAGCAGATACAATAAGAAAGAATGTTTTATTTGCCCCGGTAGGGAAAAACAGCCAATGCAGTTTTTCCCTATTGTTGTGATGCTAGCACCATAAGCTCACATGATAAAGACTTTATTAAATTTAATAAAGTCTAACTTGTGGATTTGAGATAGATAGTGTTGGGACAGGAAGTCTTCATCTATGTCTCTGGAGAGTGTGCTTCCCCTGACTTATGCTGATCTTCAGCCGAGTCACTGAAAAGTTACTGTATAATTTCTGGATCCCTACCTCAGTGAGCATGACACTCATGTATGTCCACTGATGGTCTCCCAGTTTACGAGCATTGAGAACCCCAGAGCTTGCCTCTGAGTTCGGGGAGGGAGGGCATGCATAGTGCACCCCTATTTCACAGAGAGTGGCTACTGCCCTCTCTACCCATGCTGTGGCATATTGACAGTGGTATCAGCAATCAGTCTATAGTCAGGGGTACCTATATGCCAGTATTCTAATGAAAGTGGACTTCTAGCCATCCTCCTGATCAAGCCTGCGCTGCCTCCCATCACTGTGGTCCTGTTGCCTTAGTCTACCTGACGTGTGTTTGAGACCTCCTGGTTGTACTAAGTGAGGAGGTGAGGTGAGCCATTGTATGTATTGTTATCTGAGCTGTTCTGCTAGACATTTCAGCTCCCCTGTGCCCCTCCCTATTCCTTGGAAAAGCCTTGTGGGCTGGAGGCAGACATTCACTCTTATCCGTGTTTGGCTGCACTAACTCTGCTAGGAGGGACCCTACACCCCTTTCTTTTGGTTGATGGGCAGGGCCTCCTGGTCTGGAGTTAATTAAAATTCCTCTCTTGGGACTAACCAGGGCTGGTACAATGGAAGACAGTAAGTTATCCTTTACATGCCTTCAACATGCAGGGAACAGGCCACAGCTGTGCCTCATGATTGGAGAACCACCCAGGATTCAAATGTAGCAAACCCTCTGATTGGATCAGACTATCAAACAAAAGTGATAAAAGCATGGCTTTAGCAGTCAGTTTTTGTTCAAGACCAGTCTATCTTTCGACAAGGAGGCTGGCCCACACTGGGTCGGTCCAAGGAAGCTAGCCACAGCCCCTGGTGTGAAGGCAAGATAAGATGTTTGCTCACAGCATCTCTGAAAACAGTTTGAAAAGGGTTGAACTTGGGTAATCTCTGTGACTTATGGATTATGCTTCAAAGGCATTTGCCAGTTTGACGTGGAGCAGGTTAGCAGCCTCGCTCAGTGAACCAGTTGTTCATGTGAGGCTTGTGGAGCGGGTGACTTGAAACACAAGGAAATTGCAGACAGCTGCTCAAGATAAGGAAGCTTGCATCAGATCAACTGAGTCAGAGGGAGATGGGGAAGCTTGAACTCAGTCCTTGAAGGTGAGATCACTTTGCCCAGACACTCTCCTGTGCTGTGGGAGCCTGCGTGGTACTTCCAGTTACAATATGTAGCTGGTGAAGCTTGTCCTGTGGTTCAGGCCCACACCTTTCTTTTTGTGACATCTGGGGGTATCAGGGTGTACTGGCGCTCTGTCCAGTCACTACCCTTCTACAGCTAGTCAGTAGCTACTGGACTAGTGGGACGCCAGTAAACTGTGTCAAGACATCGAGACACCTTCGATCACGGCCATGGCACTACTAGAGCTTTGTCCTTACTCTGGACGAAAGAGCACTTCTGTTTCTTTGGGTGACGGGTTAAGGGCTGATCAACAATATTTGACTTTACCTCAAATGCTGAAACTCTATCATTTCAGCATAAGGATTGGTATCATGACTCTAGTGAATGAGAGCAACATTGTCTGTAAAAAGCAATGCTAATTGTTTGTCAACATGTTAACTGTGTTTTTGTAGTGCTTAGCGTCCAGGTGCCTAAATACAGTTCAAGGTCAGCACTTTGGCCCAGAGGGTTGTACAGACATCTGTTTTTCACTGTTTAGCTTAGTGTTTTGTGGAGTATATTTCTCTGGGGTGTATTAAAGAACTTTAAAAAAAAAAGTAAAACACTGACTGTACATTGATTTTATCAGCTGGTAGTACGGTGTGCACTGTATTCTGAATTTCTAACCCCACCCCACATCATTTCCTTGAGTAAGCCTTGAACATCTCTGTCTCACTAACCTGAGTGAGTCAAGTGCTGGAGAGAAGTAGTTGGTTATCCAGTTTTGGGTCCACTAGTACTGAGGCCCCAGGACACCAGTGGGGAACACTCTGGTTGATGCGATTGGAGCATAGTAACCCCTCAGAGCTGGGTCTAACAGATAGATATATCATTCAAGGTATCAAATTAATAGTCACATTAAATCCAACAACTTGCCAGATTTCGTATAACTATTGCAGGACAGTAGTTTTAGAACTTCCTATCCTAAAGTTACCTAAAGCAGCCATGTGGCAGCCTCTTCCGATTCGTCAGTCTTTGATAATCTGAGCTAAGCTGCTTCCTGATTAGGTGTGAGTTCTGCAGCTCCAACAATAGATCCATTTGGTGGGAGGAGATCTTCTTACCGAAGAAGCCATCAGTGGTAAGAACCACCCCAAGAAGCTGTAATAAACATCAATGGGCTCCAAGCTGTAAGGATCAATTGTCACCCAGGTTTAACAAGCATGCATGGGCCTTACGCTCTATCATGAAGCAACGGGCCTTAAGCTGTAACAGGCACCAATGGATCACTGCAGAATGGTACTCACAGGCCCTGGGCAATTGCTGCATCAGTTTAGATTGCTTCATTAGGTTTTAGAGTACCCTGAACTAATCTGAGGTGTTGTACTGTATGCACTACACTTGACTCTGTGGGTCTGGCAGAGAGGCCAGATCATGACAAGATGTAAACAAGAAATTCCCTGCTTTAGCCCTTTAAGTGCTGCCGTCGGCCAACGGTCGTCACGGGCACTACCTCCCCAGTGCTGCGTGCGACCGCTGGACGTCCAGTTCAGCACTGGATAATGGACAGCGCAGCACTGGGGAGGTTTATTTACGAAGCTCCTATGAGGTTAGAGAGTGAAATCTGATGTTGTCTATACTTCACAGCCTCCAAAACTATTCTCAACTCTCTCCATTGCAATAACAGCCCCTGCAGCAATCTCTTCTGCTCTACACTTCACCCATGCCCACCTTCGTAGAGCAGACAAATAAAATTTTACCCAACTTGGGGAATACATTTAATTCTAGAAACTGGAGTAAACTTGATATGGATCTTTATAACCATCATTTAATGGAAACCATGCTCTCCATTAATCAGACCTCTATGACTGATTTAGGGACTATTATGAATTGGATTTCTAATTCTGTTGATTTCTGCCTCCCTCTTTCCTCCCAGATAGTAAAAAATCATCGTCCTCCGGCCCCCTGGTTCTTATCTACTTTACAAAAAGTGAAGAGTAAGTGCAAAGCATTAGAGAGACACTGGAGGAGAGATTCTGTCTCAGAATCTAAAATGATATTTAAACAGTCAATCAGAGAGTACCACCGTCTCTGTAATACTGCCCGGGCCGAGTATGTAAGCACTACTATTTCTAATACTCAAATTGCCCTAAAGCCCTGTTTAACTTGGTTAAGGAACTTTCTGGTGCTGTTTGTCAAGCCCCACAACCAATTCTATTAGAATCGCAATGTGAGGAGCTTGCGATATTTTTTCTTGATAAAGTGGAGCAGATCTATTTCAGATTAAATACCTCTATGACTTTTACTTTACAACAATGCATGGCCACTACTGTTTTATCTAATCCTGGAATTCAGTTAGAGGTTCAGGAGGAGACCAGCATAAGTAAACAATGGACTCTGTTTGACACGATTTCTTTTAATCGTATTTTAAAAATTGTTAAATCAGGTTCCCCTCGGGACCCGCTTTCCATTACTATACTGCAAAAAATGGACTTACCTGCTCTAGAGCAGATTAAGGAGCTACTTAATGCCTCCTTACGCGAAGCCATGATTCCTCCTGAATGGAAGCATGTGATGGTTCTTCCGCTGTTAAAGAAACCTAATGCTGACCCAGCTCAACTATCCAATTTTCGACCCATTTCCCTGCTTCCAGTTTTCTCCAAGTTATTGGAGAAACATGTGAACTTGCAACTAACTCACTATGTGGAATCCCACAAGCTCTTACACCCATCTCAATCAGGGTTCAGAGAAGGGTACTACACAGAAACCACACTTCTGGGAGTTGGTGAATTGTTGAGTAGTCATTTGGATGTTGGGGACACTGTGGCGCTCATACTGTTAGATCTGAGCGCCGTATTAGACAAGGTGTCCCATACTGTGCTCTTGCAAACACTCCGATCCATTGGTGTGACTGGAGCTGACTTGAGGTGGCTAGCAAATTTTCTGTCTGGTCGTACATTTCAGGTTTCTTCTTCTAAAGCAGTTTCTAAATTCCATGTCTCCCCCTATGGGGTAATTTCAAAAAGGGGGTGGTGATGGACAGAGTCTCTGAGTTAATCAGAACACTCCTACCCAGTCAACAGATCAGGGCTTGATCCATCACCGTTTTTTAGCTCACTGCACCATCCCAGTTCAGAACCTGGCTATATGCAAATTAGTCTGTCCCTGGCCCAGTGCATCATGGGAACAGGGCAGACCAAACTACCAAGCCAATTCTTCACTGGAAAGGAAACAAGCTTCCGGGGACCGGTTTCTGGCATTACAGCCGTCTTCGGCCCGGCTTGCTTGAATCCTGATGGTGCAGTGAGCAAGGGACTCATGTCTGAGCATACCCTTCCACACTCATAGTGGCCAAAATAATTTCAAAAAGGGGGTGGTGATGGACAGAGTATCTGAGTTAATCAGAACACTCCTACCCAGTCAACAGATCAGGGCTTGATCCATCACCGTTTTTTAGCTCACTGCACCATCCCAGTTCAGAACCTGGCTATATGCAAATTAGTCTGTCCCTGGCCCAGTGCATCATGGGAACAGGGCAGACCAAACTACCAAGCCAATTCTTCACTGGAAAGGAAACAAGCTTCCGGGGACCGGTTTCTGGCATTACAGCCGTCTTCGGCCCGGCTTGCTTGAATCCTGATGGTGCAGTGAGCAAGGGACTCATGTCTGAGCATACCCTTCCACACTCATAGTGGCCAAAATAATTTCAAAAAGGGGGTGGTGATGGACAGAGTATCTGAGTTAATCAGAACACTCCTACCCAGTCAACAGATCAGGGCTTGATCCATCACCGTTTTTTAGCTCACTGCACCATCCCAGTTCAGAACCTGGCTATATGCAAATTAGTCTGTCCCTGGCCCAGTGCATCATGGGAACAGGGCAGACCAAACTACCAAGCCAATTCTTCACTGGAAAGGAAACAAGCTTCCGGGGACCGGTTTCTGGCATTACAGCCGTCTTCGGCCCGGCTTGCTTGAATCCTGATGGTGCAGTGAGCAAGGGACTCATGTCTGAGCATACCCTTCCACACTCATAGTGGCCAAAATAATTTCAAAAAGGGGGTGGTGATGGACAGAGTATCTGAGTTAATCAAAACACTCCTACCCAGTCAACAGATCAGGGCTTGATCCATCACCGTTTTTTAGCTCACTGATATTTGATATTTATTAGTTTTTATAAAGCGCGTCTATCGCTCCGGAAGGAGCATCTTGGCGCTGAGCAGAACAGAAGAAGCCAACTGGACGTGAAACAGGATCAGAATCAGATGGCTGCGAGGACTGAAGAGTCGAGCTGAGAGAATATCCATGTCTTCAGGAGTTTCCTGAAGAGGCTTTCTGAGGGGGCATGCCTGAGGTAGGAGGGGAGGCTATTCCATGCCTTTGCTGCCAGGAGCGAGAATGTCTTTCCGCCCTTTGTTTTGAGCTTAAACCTGGGTATGGCGACCAGGTTGGCTCCTGATGACCTAAGGGAACGTGATGGAATATAGTGTAGGAAGCGCTTAATGAGATAGGAGGGGCCTGTGTTCTTGGTGGCTTTAAAAACTGTGACAAGAAGTTTAAAAAGAATTCTTTTGGGGAGGGGCAGCCAGTGGAGAGTGTTAAGGGCTGCGGAGGCAGAAGACCTTCGGGGGAGTTTGAGGACGAGCCTAGCCGCTGCGTGCTGTACGCTCTGTAGCTTCTTAAGGGTAGACTTCTTTATGCCTGCCAGGAGACCGTTGCAATAGTCAAGCCTAGATAGAATCAGGGCAACGGCAACTGATTTCCTGGCAGAGATAGGGAGAAAGTCCAAGAATTTCTTGAGTTGTCTGATAAGGTTAAAACAGCATCCCGCCGTGATGCGCACATGATCGTCAAAACTGAGGGAAGAGTCGAATTGTACGCCCAGATTGCGGGCCGAGGAGACTGCACTGGGAGGAGCTTCCGAATGTTGAGGCCACCAATCTTTTGGGGAAAAACAGATGTTTTTACCTAAGGGTATGATTTCCGTTTTGGCGCTATTGCACTTTAAATGGTTGTTTTTGAGCCAAGCAAATACTTGGGAGAGGCAATTCTGGAATCTCAAAGCGGCATCCGGTGTTTTTTTATCCAAGGTGACGACGAGTTGTGTGTCGTCAGCATAAGATGTTACTAGGATGCCATGGGATTCAATCAGGGCGAGCAGTGGGGCCATGTAGATATTAAAAAAGAGGGGACTAAGGATAGACCCCTGGGGCACCCCTGATATAATGGTTTTTTCACCGGAGAGAAAGGGGCCAAGTGAGACGGTTTGGGACCTTTGGGAGAGGAATGACGTTATCCACTTCAGTGCAGTACCTGCCACACCGATCTCGCGCATTCTGTAAATGAGGGTGTCATGGGAGATGGTATCAAACGCGGCAGTCAAGTCGAGCAGGATGAGTACAGCGTGTTTCCCCTCATCCTGCAAGAACTTGATGGTGTCGGATAGCTCGATCAGGGCAGTTTCAGTGGAGTGGCCGGGGCGGAAACCAGATTGTTGTGGGTGGAGGATGTGGTTATTTTCCACAAATGCTTTTAACTCCTCATGTACTATTTGCTCAGTGATTTTGCCTAGTACCGGGAGTAGGGAAATTGGGCGCATGTTGGAAAGGTCTGTGGGGGATTTATTTTGTTTTTTCATTAGCGGCTTAACGATGGCCTTCTTCCATTCTGCGGGGACGGTGCCTGAGCTGAGGGATTGGTTAACAATGGAATTGATGAGAGGGTTGACGGCCTCGATGAAAAGGTGGAGGATAGCAGGGGGGCATGAATCTGTGGGGGCTCCTGATCGGCAAGACATAATGGCCTTCTGGGTTTGGAGCAAGGTCACTGTTGGAAAATTACCAAGCAGGGTCAAATTGGTGGTGGCAGCTTGTGGGGGGCCGGAAGAGGGGGAAAATCCTGACGAATATTATAGATTTTCTCCACGAAGAAGTCGGCGATTTGGTCACAGAGGGTTTGGGATGGGGGGATTTCCACTGTGAGGGCCTTGGGATGGGTGAAGGACTTGACAATGTTGAAAATCGTCTGTTGTTTCTGATTGGCTGATTCAATTGCTGCAGAAAAGAACTCCTTTTTTGCGTTTTTTATGAGAGACAGGTATTGTTTCCTCTGTTGGGTGTATCGGGTTCTGGAAGAAGGATCATAGGTTTTCCTCCACTCTCTTTCAAGAACCCTACACTTATGGTGACTATCGGTAAGGGTCTGGGTATACCAGGGGGCATTGGGTTTTCTTTTGTGAATAGTAGATTTTAGGTGGGTTGAATTAGAATTGGCTAGAACAAGTCGATTGATCCAGGTGTGAAAATTTATGGAGTCTTGTGATACATCTCCAACAATAGTGGGCGGGGGGGTGGGGAGCTGAGGGTGGAGTTTAATAGAATCCGCTACTTTCTTCCAGTTGGTCGAGTAGGTTGGGGGGGTATTCTTGGTACTCGGTTGTGCTATGGGTTTTACCAGGACTGAGAAGGGTATAAAGCAATGGTCAGTCCAAATTTGTGGGATAGGGGGGGCTACAGCTAGAGTGATTGAATTTGAGCAAATGCCATCTAGTGTGTGGCCAGCCCGGTGTGTGGGGGGAATGACTAGTTGAGAGAGACCAAAGATGTCAAGGGATTGTAGGAAAGTGAGAGTGTGAGGGTCTACGCGGGATTCCAAATGAAGATTGAAGTCACCGAGAAGGGTGAAGTTGGGATAGTGGGACAGAAGGGATCCAAGGGTTTCATCCAAGGAATCTAGGAAGGGCGTAGCGTTACCTGGAGGGTGATAGACAAGGCCTCCGGAAAAGGAGGTAGAAGGGTTAATATGGATTACAAAACCTATGCTCTCACAGTCCTTGAGGGAGGCCAGGTCAAATGTATGGCACCTCAAGGATTTTCTAATTATGATAGCTAACCCGCCTCCCCTGCCAGCTGGTCTATCCCGTCTGTAGATGGTAAAGTCAGGGGGAAGGGCAATTGCCAGATCTGGGTTAGATGAGTCATTGAGCCAGGACTCGGTGATAAACAGGGCCTCGAGATCATGAGAAAGTACAAGGTCATGGATGTCTTGTGCGTGGCACGCTAGAGATCTTGCATTAATAAGTCCGAAGTGGAAGGAAGGTGGTTTTCCCGAAATTGGGGGGGGTTGCCGTAGTAAATTGCTGGTGGGCGTCAGAGAGGACCATCTACATCGGCGACACGAGAAAGGGCCCCAAAGATGGTAGATGGGAGAATGATCCTTACAACTATGGCTGGCAGTTGGCCGTCGTATTGTAAGTAGATCATTCGAATTGTACCTGATTATTGGGAGGATTTGGGCAGTATGGCCGGCTCTCGGCGCGGACTTGGCACGGACGGGCACAGACGGGCTTGGCTTAGGCGCGGCTTCGGCGCGCGTCCGGCGCCTCCGCTGCGCCAGCCCGCTGCGCCGTCTGGCCGCCGTGCACATTTAATAGGAGGCAGGAGGGTGGGAAGGACGGCCCGACGTGAGCGCTGTCCCCACCTGCCACACTCAAGATGGCGCCCACCGCCGCCGGGATTCGGCACCATCCCAGTTCAGAACCTGGCTATATGCAAATTAGTCTGTCCCTGGCCCAGTGCATCATGGGAACAGGGCAGACCAAACTACCAAGCCAATTCTTCACTGGAAAGGAAACAAGCTTCCGGGGACCGGTTTCTGGCATTACAGCCGTCTTCGGCCCGGCTTGCTTGAATCCTGATGGTGCAGTGAGCAAGGGACTCATGTCTGAGCATACCCTTCCACACTCATAGTGGCCAAAATTATTTCAAAAAGGGGGTGGTGATGGACAGAGTATCTGAGCTACTTTCTTCCAGTTGGTCGAGTAGGTTGGGGGGGTATTCTTGGTACTCGGTTGTGCTATGGGTTTTACCAGGACTGAGAAGGGTATAAAGCAATGGTCAGTCCAAATTTGTGGGATAGGGGGGGCTACAGCTAGAGTGATTGAATTTGAGCAAATGCCATCTAGTGTGTGGCCGGCCCGGTGTGTGGGGGGAATGACTAGTTGAGAGAGACCAAAGATGTCAAGGGATTGTAGGAAAGTGAGAGTGTGAGGGTCTACGCGGGATTCCAAATGAAGATTGAAGTCACCGAGAAGGGTGAAGTTGGGATAGTGGGACAGAAGGGATCCAAGGGTTTCATCCAAGGAATCTAGGAAGGGCGTAGCGTTACCTGGAGGGTGATAGACAAGGCCTCCGGAAAAGGAGGTAGAAGGGTTAATATGGATTACAAAACCTATGCTCTCACAGTCCTTGAGGGAGGCCAGGTCAAATGTATGGCACCTCAAGGATTTTCTAATTATGATAGCTAACCCGCCTCCCCTGCCAGCTGGTCTATCCCGTCTGTAGATGGTAAAGTCAGGGGGAAGGGCAATTGCCAGATCTGGGTTAGATGAGTCATTGAGCCAGGACTCGGTGATAAACAGGGCCTCGAGATCATGAGAAAGTACAAGGTCATGGATGTCTTGTGCGTGGCACGCTAGAGATCTTGCATTAATAAGTCCGAAGTGGAAGGAAGGTGGTTTTCCCGAAATTGGGGGGGGTTGCCGTAGTAAATTGCTGGTGGGCGTCAGAGAGGACCATCTACATCGGCGACACGAGAAAGGGCCCCAAAGATGGTAGATGGGAGAATGATCCTTACAACTATGGCTGGCAGTTGGCCGTCGTATTGTAAGTAGATCATTCGAATTGTACCTGATTATTGGGAGGATTTGGGCAGTATGGCCGGCTCTCGGCGTGGACTTGGCACGGACGGGCACAGACGGGCTTGGCTTAGGCGCGGCTTCGGCGCGCGTCCGGCGCCTCCGCTGCGCCAGCCCGCTGCGCCGTCTGGCCGCCGTGCACATTTAATAGGAGGCAGGAGGGTGGGAAGGACGGCCCGACGTGAGCGCTGTCCCCACCTGCCACACTCAAGATGGCGCCCACCGCCGCCGGGATTCGGCACCATCCCAGTTCAGAACCTGGCTATATGCAAATTAGTCTGTCCCTGGCCCAGTGCATCATGGGAACAGGGCAGACCAAACTACCAAGCCAATTCTTCACTGGAAAGGAAACAAGCTTCCGGGGACCGGTTTCTGGCATTACAGCCGTCTTCGGCCCGGCTTGCTTGAATCCTGATGGTGCAGTGAGCAAGGGACTCATGTCTGAGCATACCCTTCCACACTCATAGTGGCCAAAATTATTTCAAAAAGGGGGTGGTGATGGACAGAGTATCTGAGTTAATCAGAACACTCCTACCCAGTCAACAGATCAGGGCTTGATCCATCACCGTTTTTTAGCTCACTGCACCATCCCAGTTCAGAACCTGGCTATATGCAAATTAGTCTGACCCTGGCCCAGTGCATCATGGGAACATGGCAGACCCAACTACCAAGCCAATTCTTCACTGGAAAGGAAACAAGCTTCCGGGGACCGGTTTCTGGCATTACAGCCGTCTTCGGCCCGGCTTGCTTGAATCCTGATGGTGCAGTGAGCAAGGGACTCATGTCTGAGCATACCCTTCCACACTCATAGTGGCCAAAATAATTTCAAAAAGGGGGTGGTGATGGACAGAGTATCTGAGTTAATCAGAACACTCCTACCCAGTCAACAGATCAGGGCTTGATCCATCACCGTTTTTTAGCTCACTGCACCATCCCAGTTCAGAACCTGGCTATATGCAAATTAGTCTGTCCCTGGCCCAGTGCATCATGGGAACAGGGCAGACCAAACTACCAAGCCAATTCTTCACTGGAAAGGAAACAAGCTTCCGGGGACCGGTTTCTGGCATTACAGCCGTCTTCGGCCCGGCTTGCTTGAATCCTGATGGTGCAGTGAGCAAGGGACTCATGTCTGAGCATACCCTTCCACACTCATAGTGGCCAAAATAATTTCAAAAAGGGGGTGGTGATGGACAGAGTATCTGAGTTAATCAGAACACTCCTACCCAGTCAACAGATCAGGGCTTGATCCATCACCGTTTTTTAGCTCACTGCACCATCCCAGTTCAGAACCTGGCTATATGCAAATTAGTCTGTCCCTGGCCCAGTGCATCATGGGAACAGGGCAGACCAAACTACCAAGCCAATTCTTCACTGGAAAGGAAACAAGCTTCCGGGGACCGGTTTCTGGCATTACAGCCGTCTTCGGCCCGGCTTGCTTGAATCCTGATGGTGCAGTGAGCAAGGGACTCATGTCTGAGCATACCCTTCCACACTCATAGTGGCCAAAATAATTTCAAAAAGGGGGTGGTGATGGACAGAGTATCTGAGTTAATCAGAACACTCCTACCCAGTCAACAGATCAGGGCTTGATCCATCACCGTTTTTTAGCTCACTGCACCATCCCAGTTCAGAACCTGGCTATATGCAAATTAGTCTGTCCCTGGCCCAGTGCATCATGGGAACAGGGCAGACCAAACTACCAAGCCAATTCTTCACTGGAAAGGAAACAAGCTTCCGGGGACCGGTTTCTGGCATTACAGCCGTCTTCGGCCCGGCTTGCTTGAATCCTGATGGTGCAGTGAGCAAGGGACTCATGTCTGAGCATACCCTTCCACACTCATAGTGGCCAAAATAATTTCAAAAAGGGGGTGGTGATGGACAGAGTATCTGAGTTAATCAGAACACTCCTACCCAGTCAACAGATCAGGGCTTGATCCATCACGGTTTTTTAGCTCACTGCACCATCCCAGTTCAGAACCTGGCTATATGCAAATTAGTCTGTCCCTGGCCCAGTGCATCATGGGAACAGGGCAGACCAAACTACCAAGCCAATTCTTCACTGGAAAGGAAACAAGCTTCCGGGTACCGGTTTCTGGCATTACAGCCGTCTTCGGCCTGGCTTGCTTGAATCCTGATGGTGCAGTGAGCAAGGGACTCATGTCTGAGCATACCCTTCCACACTCATAGTGGCCAAAATAATTTCAAAAAGGGGGTGGTGATGGACAGAGTATCTGAGTTAATCAGAACACTCCTACCCAGTCAACAGATCAGGGCTTGATCCATCACCGTTTTTTAGCTCACTGCACCATCCCAGTTCAGAACCTGGCTATATGCAAATTAGTCTGTCCCTGGCCCAGTGCATCATGGGAACAGGGCAGACCAAACTACAAAGCCAATTCTTCACTGGAAAGGAAACAAGCTTCCGGGGACCGGTTTCTGGCATTACAGCCGTCTTCGGCCCGGCTTGCTTGAATCCTGATGGTGCAGTGAGCAAGGGACTCATGTCTGAGCATACCCTTCCACACTCATAGTGGCCAAAATAATTTCAAAAAGGGGGTGGTGATGGACAGAGTATCTGAGTTAATCAGAACACTCCTACCCAGTCAACAGATCAGGGCTTGATCCATCACCGTTTTTTAGCTCACTGCACCATCCCAGTTCAGAACCTGGCTATATGCAAATTAGTCTGTCCCTGGCCCAGTGCATCATGGGAACAGGGCAGACCAAACTACCAAGCCAATTCTTCACTGGAAAGGAAACAAGCTTCCGGGGACCGGTTTCTGGCATTACAGCCGTCTTCGGCCCGGCTTGCTTGAATCCTGATGGTGCAGTGAGCAAGGGACTCATGTCTGAGCATACCCTTCCACACTCATAGTGGCCAAAATAATTTCAAAAAGGGGGTGGTGATGGACAGAGTATCTGAGTTAATCAGAACACTCCTACCCAGTCAACAGATCAGGGCTTGATCCATCACCGTTTTTTAGCTCACTGCACCATCCCAGTTCAGAACCTGGCTATATGCAAATTAGTCTGTCCCTGGCCCAGTGCATCATGGGAACAGGGCAGACCAAACTACCAAGCCAATTCTTCACTGGAAAGGAAACAAGCTTCCGGGGACCGGTTTCTGGCATTACAGCCGTCTTCGGCCCGGCTTGCTTGAATCCTGATGGTGCAGTGAGCAAGGGACTCATGTCTGAGCATACCCTTCCACACTCATAGTGGCCAAAATAATTTCAAAAAGGGGGTGGTGATGGACAGAGTATCTGAGTTAATCAGAACACTCCTACCCAGTCAACAGATCAGGGCTTGATCCATCACCGTTTTTTAGCTCACTGCACCATCCCAGTTCAGAACCTGGCTATATGCAAATTAGTCTGTCCCTGGCCCAGTGCATCATGGGAACAGGGCGGACCAAACTACCAAGCCAATTCTTCACTGGAAAGGAAACAAGCTTCCGGGGACCGGTTTCTGGCATTACAGCCGTCTTCGGCCCGGCTTGCTTGAATCCTGATGGTGCAGTGAGCAAGGGACTCATGTCTGAGCATACCCTTCCACACTCATAGTGGCCAAAATAATTTCAAAAAGGGGGTGGTGATGGACAGAGTATCTGAGTTAATCAGAACACTCCTACCCAGTCAACAGATCAGGGCTTGATCCATCACCGTTTTTTAGCTCACTGCACCATCCCAGTTCAGAACCTGGCTATATGCAAATTAGTCTGTCCCTGGCCCAGTGCATCATGGGAACAGGGCAGACCAAACTACCAAGCCAATTCTTCACTGGAAAGGAAACAAGCTTCCGGGGACCGGTTTCTGGCATTACAGCCGTCTTCGGCCCGGCTTGCTTGAATCCTGATGGTGCAGTGAGCAAGGGACTCATGTCTGAGCATACCCTTCCACACTCATAGTGGCCAAAATAATTTCAAAAAGGGGGTGGTGATGGACAGAGTATCTGAGTTAATCAGAACACTCCTACCCAGTCAACAGATCAGGGCTTGATCCATCACCGTTTTTTAGCTCACTGCACCATCCCAGTTCAGAACCTGGCTATATGCAAATTAGTCTGTCCCTGGCCCAGTGCATCATGGGAACAGGGCGGACCAAACTACCAAGCCAATTCTTCACTGGAAAGGAAACAAGCTTCCGGGGACCGGTTTCTGGCATTACAGCCGTCTTCGGCCCGGCTTGCTTGAATCCTGATGGTGCAGTGAGCAAGGGACTCATGTCTGAGCATACCCTTCCACACTCATAGTGGCCAAAATAATTTCAAAAAGGGGGTGGTGATGGACAGAGTATCTGAGTTAATCAGAACACTCCTACCCAGTCAACAGATCAGGGCTTGATCCATCACCGTTTTTTAGCTCACTGCACCATCCCAGTTCAGAACCTGGCTATATGCAAATTAGTCTGTCCCTGGCCCAGTGCATCATGGGAACAGGGCAGACCAAACTACCAAGCCAATTCTTCACTGGAAAGGAAACAAGCTTCCGGGGACCGGTTTCTGGCATTACAGCCGTCTTCGGCCCGGCTTGCTTGAATCCTGATGGTGCAGTGAGCAAGGGACTCATGTCTGAGCATACCCTTCCACACTCATAGTGGCCAAAATAATTTCAAAAAGGGGGTGGTGATGGACAGAGTATCTGAGTTAATCAGAACACTCCTACCCAGTCAACAGATCAGGGCTTGATCCATCACCGTTTTTTAGCTCACTGCACCATCCCAGTTCAGAACCTGGCTATATGCAAATTAGTCTGTCCCTGGCCCAGTGCATCATGGGAACAGGGCAGACCAAACTACCAAGCCAATTCTTCACTGGAAAGGAAACAAGCTTCCGGGGACCGGTTTCTGGCATTACAGCCGTCTTCGGCCCGGCTTGCTTGAATCCTGATGGTGCAGTGAGCTATGGGGTGCCACAGGGCTCGATTCTTAGCCCCTTATTGTTTAAAATTTATTTTAAACCATTGGCTGACATTGCTGAGGAGGCAGGACTGTCAATTTTTTCCTATGCTGATGACACCCAAATAGTCTTCTCCTTCTCTGCTAAAGGAGCCTCTAGGCCCTCTTCTCTTCAAGATGGATTGAGTAAAATCATGCTGTGGATGCAGGTACATTCACTTAAGCTTAATGGGGAGAAGACAGAGGTGCTCATCCTAGGGAAAAATAAAGAACTCTGGGGCCCCCAACACTGGTCTCCTGAATTGGGTGCCACCCCTCAGCCTACTAAACAATTTATAATGGATGATCATCTCTCGATGAGGCCTCAAGCCATTGTAATGATTTCCAGGCAGGTTCCGCAGGAGCGTCAGGAATCTGAAGATAATTCCTCAGCCTTCCCCTACGGCCTTCCGACTCTATCAAACACTAGAGTAACGAGAGGCTCGCCAGGGGAAAACAGGGAGACAAAACAAGGAAAAGTGGGGGAAGAAAGATAGCTTGACTGTAATCTTCTGTGTGAAGTAGCGTGAACACTGCAAGAACTTCAGGTGGACGTGGGGCTGAAAGAAAGATACAAGCTTTCTAATCACAGTAGCATGCAAATATAAACTTATACTTTCTGTACACAATCTCTACATACCATGAATGATTCAGGCTAAGCCGCAGAACGGATGTGTAGTGATTGTAGGTCTTGACTCGAACTAACAGCTGGAGAATAACATAACAATAGTAACTCCCCTGAAACCCCTAAGAACATGAGTAAGAATGTCCTATAATGCAAAGCTCACACTTGATTCTGTAGGAGGCTCTTAGACGCTTGCCTAAGTTGAATGGAACAGGACCATACTTCAATACTAACTCCACTGTTTTGTCTGGAAGTCTATGATGCAAAATAGATAACGTTTAGGACTCAATGTACCTATATAACGATCAAAAAACATATGTGTAGCGCACAGCGCTGTTACCGTGATTCTGGGTTGAGAAGTAGAAGGTCTGTGCCCCACTCGAGTCCACGCAAGTATCCCCAAACACACCTGAGAGGCTGGCCAGGAACCACCACTTGAAGGGCCAGCTGATTACAGCCAAAAATGGGGAAATGTTGGAAATGATAAATGGGGAAACCACCGGATGGCGGAGACAAAGCCCGACCGCCGGGTGGTCTGCTCAGGACAACAAAAGAAACCTAAATACCTAAAAATGTTCACCCTGCGCTCGGCCAGACGGCGGAGACCAAGCCCGGCCGTTGGGCGGAGCAGGTGAGCACCGGGATAGAGGATGGGAATAATAGCCCAGCCGGACGGCGGAGAACAAGCCCGGCCGTCGGGCGGAGCCAGCAAACGAAGGAGTGGAGGTAGGGAAATACAGCCCGGCCGGACGGCGGAGAACAAGCCCGGCCGTCGGGCGGAGCCAGCAAGCAAAGGAGTGGATGTAGGGAATTACAGCCCGGCCGGACGGCGGAGAACAAGCCCGGCCGTCGGGCGGAGCCAGCACTACGGTAATGTGCAGTACAATGCACAAGTAACGGGACAAATAATTGGAAGCACAGAAGACTGCCAATGGACGACAGAACGGAGGACTTCCAACTACTATCGGGATCCGGAAATACAAACAGGAAGTCAGGCACAATAGAGCAAGACGGAACAGAGAACACTGCGGAGCTCGACGCAAGAACGTAAAGCGTTGCTCCTAGGTCTCAGGGGACTTTTATAATGTTGTCTCTAAAAGGGGCAGTATGACGGGATTCTCGAGGCATGACAGCCATAAAGGTGGCTGCAACATGTTTCTCCATACTTAGATGGCTCGAAAAGATTCTATGGATGTTGCTGGATTCTACAAAAAGAATGGTAGTCCAGGCTCTGGTCACCTCTCGCCTGGACTACGGCAACATCCTTTTTCTTGGAGCCAATGAGGAGGTTATTCATAAGTTGCAAATTGTCCAAAATGCTGCTGCTCGCCTGCTCTGCCAGATTCCTAAATTTACATCTGTATTTAGTTCCTTGCGCAATCTCCACTGGCTGAAAGTGGAGAATCGCATTAAATGTAAGACCTTAATTTATATGTATTGGATTAAAATAGGTAAGGCACCTCAATATTTGAGATACATTGCCCAATTGTATGTCACTCCTCTTCCTCTTCGTTCAGCCAATCAGACAAAATTTGTGGTCTCATGGTATAGATTATCCAGGGTAGGCGGTCAATCTTTTTCTTATTTCGGGCCTACTTTGTGGAATTCTCTCCCTCTGCCTTTAAGGAATGAACCTACATTTGTGCACTTTCTTAGGATGTTGAAAACCTGGCTTTTTAATCAATAGGTTTCCGTCTTTCATTTGTTCTCAGACTTTTTTCAGGTGGCGCCGGGAAACCCTTGAGTAGCTGAGCGCCTTATAAAACAAAATAATATTACAACATAACTTCACCATCACTGATTCTGCCCTTACATGTAAGAAATTGAGTTGTTTATTAACTGGGGTGTGAGCTCTGCTCAAAAAGCAACTATGATAATTGTCAGGGTGTGGCACAAGTCAACCCTAGATTAACCTAGAACCTCTGATAGCTTGGCACTAAGCAGTCAGGCTTAACGTAGAGGCAATGTGAAAAACATTTCTGCAACACTTCAAACAATAATAAATTAAAAAAGAACATGCAAAAAGGATCCACATCAAATTAGAAAAAGTAGATAAATTTTTATTAAATAAAACAAGATCAACAACAGAAATCTAATCAGTAGAACCGGGGATATTCAGGTTTGAAGATCTCTCTTAAAATAGCTGCAAAAAGTACAAAGTGCCAACTTTGGATATGTGGTTGTGCCGGACAGGGACAAAGTCACAAGTTCAGGGTAACCGTGATAGAGCATAGGCCAGCTACAGGGATCCAGTCAGGCCCACTGAGCAAAGTGGGCCTAGTTGCAGAGCATTACATGGTTCAGCGCTGAGGATGCACCACACAGCAGAGGTGAGGCATTGGTTCTGAGGTGCCGTGGGGCTGTGAGGGGAGGTCCTGCATCGTTGTTGAGGATCCCGCCGACGAGAGATTGCAAGGCAAAATCTGGTGTCAGGGACGCGTCTTGTAGGTGAGGCAATGCATGAGTTCCAAGGAGTTGCAAGGTTGCGATGTGAGAGCCTGCAGTGTTGCTGTGGCTGCCGTCAAGATGCAAGGGCCTGCATCAGGAAAGCTTTACACAGGCAGCGGTTCTGATGTAGCTTCAAATCGTTGCGGAGTCCTTTGAATCAGAACAACCCTCGCAAACCTAGATGTGTCCTTTCTAATCAGGTCGGTGTTGCAGAGCAGGGGAAATTCGTTGGTTGTGCTGGATTCACCAATGGGCTAATAGAGCACATAAAGCCCACTTCCAAGGGTCCAGGAATAGGGTGAAACCACTTGGCAGGGTAGAACTCACAATTGACCAGGTCCTGAGTTCCATGTTGTTGGGGACTTCTGTCCCCGAGTCTATACGCAGGAGGCCATCCAACTAGCCCTTGGAGTCATTGTCGGGTCCTGGGTTCAACAGATGCTGGTCCAGTACCTCTCACATGGCAATGGGCAGAAGGACAGCACAGCAAGGCACTAGTCCAGCAAGGCAGAAGTTCAGCAGGGCAGCCGTCCAGATAAGTGACAGCCCTTTCAGCAGCACAAAAGTCCTTCTTCTTGCCAGAGTATCCAAAGGCCCAGAAGTGCACTGAAGAAGTGGTTTCGGCGGTCCAATATTTATACCTGATGCCGATTCCATTTGAAGTCCTAAGGCATCCTGCCTTTCCTGACCTGGCTCCAGAATAACAACTGGAGGTAAGCAGCACTTTGTGTGAAATGTAAGGAGGGCTGTGCAAAGCTCTGCCCTCCCATACTGCCAGTGATGGCCCATCCAATCACACCTAAGCTCTGTCTTGTGTATAGTTGTCTAGGAGGAATACACAAAGGCTATCCGGCAGCTGCACCCAGTTATGTTATGTAATTTTCATTACAATTTCAAAGACACCAAACATTAACTGGTTACCTGTTCCCATTTAGAAATTACAGCTTATAAAATTTAATAAGGTAACTCCAATGTTGTCCTATGGGAGAGGTAGGCCTTACAGTAGTGAAAAACGAATTTATTCGAGGTGCAAGGACCTCCTATAAGGTTTGAGGTGCTAAGACCTCCCAAATTATTTGAGGTGCTAGGACCTCCCATAATGCTCAGGTGATCTGGCTCAATATTCTTAGATTTCTTAACTTTTTCCCCCATTTTGATAGACGTGTCATTATGGGTATTAACGTTAGAGCCTTCAGTAAAGTCGTCCTGTTCAGAAGCAAGAGATCTTTTGGCGGACATAACCTCCTTTAGAGTATCCAACATACAGGACCTCAATTCTTTATGGATAAACTTTTTAAAAGATTCATCATTAAAATTTGGGGAACTGCCCACAGCATCATCGGAATCCATATCCGACATTCTTAGGCTCAGAATAAGAAGGAGTAGAGAGAAGGCTGAGGGTTATTTAAACCAGAAGGAAAGCATTAGAAACACGCATATAAAAGCGGTAGAAACACATGTGGGTGCCCGCCCAGAAGTAAAGAGGAAAGAGGAGAAAAGCTCCGGTGAGGAGGTAAGAAGGGAGGGCAGGAGGGGGATTGATAACCAAAAATTGGAAATCAAGAAAGGAGTTAAAGGAGGGTAGGTTGGAGGAGGGGATAAATTGGTGTAAGGATAGCTAAACAAAAGGCAAGATATCGCAACAAGTCAAGGTATAAAACAAGGGAGATGGTAAATTAACTTATCTGCTTGGAGACGCATTTAAAAGATGCAGACTGTTTTGTGCTCATGCCTTTTATACTGTTTGATTGTTCTATTCTAGAACTGTTTTACTTTGTGAAGTAGTGTGGCTGCTTGTGACTGCATTAAAAGATGAATGCATAATGTTAGCCTCAGTGTCTTTAATGAAATCCAGATTCTCTAGTCATGTTATTAGGAGAATCACAATTTTTCACCACCAGTACATGTAAGTAGATTGGGCTGTTCAGGGCCTACCCTAGGGAGGACGAACATGTATTAAAAAGGAAGGGGAGGGCCTTGCAAAAGGTTTACTTTACCAGGGCAACATGGCAGTTTAAAACGGCACAAACAGGCTGCAATGGCAGGCCTGAGACACGTTTAAAGTGCTACTTAAGTGAGAACAATCAGTGATGCAAGCTCACTAGTAGTATTTAATGTATATGCCCTGGGCAGAGGTAGTGGCACTTTACTAGGGACTTACAAGTAAATTAAAGAAGCCTACTGGCTATAAGCCAAGTCTACCATGTTTTAAGGAGAGAGCACAAGAACTTTAGCATTGGTTAGCAGTGGTAAAGTGTGCAGAGTTCTAAAGCCTGCAAAAATGAAGTCAGCAAACAGGAGGGTTGAAGGCAACAAGTTGAGACTTAAACCACAACAAGGATGCCAGGTCTAACACTGCAACTCATACTTCATCCACTTTCGTCCAAAGCTCATCATGCTCTGCTAAGCATTGCAGTTTTCCAAAATAACAGAATTAAGCCTGGCCTAGAATTCTTTCTCTCTTTATCGTGTGTTCTCTGCTCCTCTCTCTCACTTACTCATCTACTCTCCCTCCTGATCTATTTTTCTATCTTTCTTTCTCTCTCTCAACCCCTCTCTGATCTAAACTCTTGTAATTAGAGACTCATACAAGTCTGCTATGAAACTTCATTATGAAAGAAAATAATGTTATAGAGTCTGTTGACAGACATTTGTCATTTCAGAAAGGAAATGCAATATTAGTGGAAGTTTTGTTTACTGAATGCTTTGAAATGGGTCACTTGGACACCTTTTTTAGGAGAAGATAAGAAAAAACGAGCATTTGCAACGCAATCGTTCTCACATTAGTGAAAGTTAGAGATATTGGCGTTGCAAATGACAAAGTTTCTTAGTTATTACATTTTTTGTTGTTGTAAAAAAATACCCCAGCAGTAGCATAAGCAATAAAAGAAAATCTGCAAAGCATGGAAAGGGTGCAGTACCCCATGCTATTACTAGGTGTCTCTATGGAGTTCTAAAGGAACCTCTAGTAGCCAAATTAGGTACTGAACCATGAATGCAGCCTACCAAAGGATGTTGTTCCCACACTGTTTTCTGTTGAATGCAGTGTCAGAGGTGCAATGCTTCTATTTTCGCTGTTGACTCATGTGTTTTTGCTGGTGTCAGATGCTTTGGGCACTGGGCCCCTGCTATTCAGTGCCACAGTGCAAGTGCTACCTACTAAGTGCTCCCTACTGTAAATTGATGTACTAATCAGTGGTTCCATGTTTGGCTATTTGGTTTACGTGTCAAACCCTAGTCTAGTGCACTGAGTGTGGGCGTGTAAATCCAAATGCTGCTGGTGAGCCTGCAGCACAGGTTGTGCCACCCACAGAAGCAGCATTGTAAAATGTGTCTAAAGTCTGCCATTGCAGAGCCTGCGTGCAGTCTGGTACTGTCATGCTGACGGGGCAAGTGCACCCACTTCCCAGTCCTTAAACCTTCCCTTTTCTTCATATCAGTCACCCCTATGGTAGGCCCAAGGGCAGGGTGCAGGGTGCATTGTAAGTATAAGGTAGAACAAGCCCTGATGTGTGTGGCATATCCTAATGGTGAATTACAGCCATTTTCGTTTTTCACTATTGCAAGGCTACCTGTTCTCCATAGGCCAGAACAGGCTATTAGAGTTATTACATTTTATAATCCTAACAGGCTCAGAGAACATGGTAGAAATTCGAGTTTAGTATGCCTGAACTTAGAATAATAAAATACATCTTTTAGTAAAGTTTATTTTAATATTCTATGTTTGCAAATACCACTTGTAGAAAGTAGGTATTTGCTTGTCTAACCATTCAAACCTGCCTCTGCTAGTTTGTGTATTCCTAGGTATGGTTTTGTGAGTGACAGGGCTGGAGAAATCCAGGAGACATGCTGAGTCACCCAGTGGTGAATAGAGAGATCTGCATCTAGATGGGAGGGTGGAGTTCACCTGAACCTTGAATAGGTCTGTGCCTGCCTTCCACAATGCTGGCTTCACCCCCTGGGGAGCGGCTGATGTCTCTGCCCTGCACACTGAAAGAAGAGAAGGAGTCCTGTAAACAGAGTGCTCCAGGACTGCACTTGCCTACCACAATGCTGACTCCACCTCCTGTGGAGCGTCTGATGTGCATGCCCTGCACTGTGAAAGGAAAGGAGAAGTCTGGTAAATAGAGTGCTTCAGAACGGGTTTGGAATGGGCAAAGGCCTCTCTTCTCTCAGAGAACAAAGGATTTCTGGGTATAAATATTGGGACCCTTCTGTAACTATATGCAGTAATGCCCAACTTGAACTAGTCTCCTGCTCCTCTCAGGGTCTGCTTTAGAAGTCTACCCCATAATGAGGAGTTGGGGCAGGGCCCCAAGGTCTGTCGAGCCCGGGGCTTTCTTAGGGCTTCACGGATACCCGTCGATGCCCCCAGAGAAGGCTTATGTAGGGCACCCTTCCTGCATGAGAACAGGGGAACGCAGGATGGAGTCACAGCTTTGATGGCAGCAGGACAGTTTTGCAGTGCCAAGTGGCGGGTGCCGCTCATGGGGGAAGCGCATGACACACATCAAGCTCCCCTGGGGCATGAAAGGAGGCTAGCGGCCTCAGATGCAGAACTGGGCAACTGGCTGGCCACACTTGACTTGAGCCTTGCAGGCTCGGCCTGCTCCTAATTGCATGGTAATGGGGCAGTATTGGAAGGTGCTGGTGTGGTGTGGGAAAGGCAGCAGGTGCCTCGACCCTGTATGTATGCCTAGAAATGCAACATTGTATCATTGTGTAATGTAACTGGTGCTCATGTAAAGCGCTCCAATACCTTTGTGTCAACTTCACGCTATATAAATCTGCACATAAAAAGAAATGCCACTTCGGCCGTGGATTGAGGATGCCCAGCCTGTGCTGGTGCTCTGATGGTGGCAAGCAATTCACCACTGGCTGTCCTTGTCAGCAAAAGATGCTTTGAAAATGTAGGCTGCCACAACAACTTCTGTTTGAAAGGGGGAGTTTTCACACCTGTTCTTTCAAGCTCCAGTGCTTTTGTAATTTTCCGACTAAGGGGATGAAGCGCCAAAGCTGTAAGTAAAAGATAAAGCGCGGTGCTCTGAAACAGGCACCGCGCAGACAGTTAAAGTTTGTTGAAAGTCATTAAAAATATGGAGGTGGGCGGGCCGCACCGTGCAGAACAAAGGAAATGTGCAGCTGCCAAACTTGAAGATACAGCTAGGCGTGCTGCTCTGCAACAATTATAAAAAAGATTTCTCTGAAACAACATATGAACAATGGAAGCAGAAGGAAACAGTACTTGGGCGGTGCTTTTGTGGAAAAAACAAAAGTAAAATATCTCTGCAATAACCATTTGGGAAGCAGCATAGAAGAGCCATACTGCCTTGAACCAATGGGACGGCAGCAGGCGGGAGCCTAGTCCTTTATCGAGTACAGAAGGTCTTGCAGACAGCGCATGCGTGCTGTCTAAGTTTGGCCTAAAATGGCAGCATTTCTCTGTCATCCTCAAGGGACTCAGCTAGAGAGAATGGATTAAGCTACATGCACAGATTGGTTAAACATGTTTGCTGAAATGGGACAACCTTTCAAAATTCACATTAGCATTATAGATAATACAAATACAGTATGTTAGTTGATAATTTTCTTTCATTTACTGTACATTGCAAGATTGATGTGACAAGGTATTTCCTAAAAGACGTTAGTGAAAATAGCTTCAAAACCAACAATACAATATAATGACACTCTGCTGGACAAAGCAAGATTATTGATCTCAAATTAACAGTTTGGTTGCAAGAAGGGCTATCATTCTTCTTTACAGAAATTAACACTAAGCAAATGTGCTAAATATGTAATGCACACTTAAGAAGACTTAGGGCCTAATTTAGTGTTTGCTAATGGGTACTCAGTCACAAATACAATATGAGATCTTTTGCAGAAAACTCAGCATAGGTTTTAACACAACAAATACTCTTTACTTTCAGGAAACTCAGTTGTGCTCACATAATACAACAACAAAGGTGGAAACGGATCATAAGTTATCACACCAGTCCCCTGTTCCAAAAAACAGTCAATAATAAAAATGCAATTTAAATCAGCGTGCATTCACAATAAACACCTGCTGTAAAGGTGCAACCTTTTGGTCAAAGAACGAATAAAATGCAAATAAAGATGCTCTGCAAGAATTATTTTCACATGAAAGAAGCTCTATTCAAATTCCAATGCTTTCCAGTTCTCCATTTTATTTTATTAAAAAACTGAGTGTCACATAATTACAGTGCGGGCAGCCTGTCCACGCTGTAACTATGTGATGCTCAGTTTTTAAAGTGTAAAAACAATTGTAGCGGTGCATCTCTATTTGTGTCATATATGAGCTCCCATTATGTATCGTATCTCACAACCACTGATTGAGGCCCTCTATGCTGCATTTGGCAACTTGTCCTATGTTCCTAGATTGGTAACAGAAACAGTTATCTTACTTGTCTTAATTCCTGAACAAATAGGCCCTACTTACACATTTACGTATCATATAACGCACATGATAAATAATGATACCACGGAGTACATTATTTATCTTGTGCGATAAATAACACCTATCAAAAGTTTGTGTGGAATAAAATGTAGATTTTGGGGTTTAACGCAGCAAAATACACAAATACAGTATAATGTCCCCTCTTAAATTTCGGCAGGTTTAACCTGTTGAAATGTAATGACAGCTGAGGTATATAACGCATCTCATAATTATCGGATGCGTTAAATATAGCCATACTCGTAATTCTGACCCATGCGTAAGGGGATAGGCATGGGTCGGAATTTACCGGCCCACTCCTAACGCGTACCTAATCACTCAACACTTTCCAATTCTTCTTCTTCTCTAACGTTTATAACAGCATGCATATTTGCTTTCTTCTTAAATTTGTTGCTGATTTTGAACCATCTTGTCACATTATTACCTAAAGTATCACCTGTTTTTCGATAGACTTTACAGCTGCTATACAATACGCTTGGTGCCACTCCAACACATGTAAGCAAACAGCACACTTCTTTAGTGTTTATTGACGTCAGGCTCATATACTTTGTGTGTATTTACGACTAGCAAAAATAATTTAAAACGAGGTTTGACCCATTGCAATGCTAGTCATCATTTGCTTCCTGTCATGTTAGGATCTATTCCCAAGTGGGTATGGACCCCAGGTGCACGGACTCTACAGACTGTTCTCCATGTTCACCATTTTTAGGTCGAGCCTAGCATTACAGCGCATGCGCTGTCGCTTTGCGAGACATGCAGTATTCAGTATAGTGTGGAAGCTTCGTGGAAGCTCTGCCCACTCTCCGCCCATCTTTTTCATTGGCTTAGGCCCTTTATTCTGGCTTCCGATTGGTTTTAGACTTGTTAGTCCCTCCTCATGACGACCATGTCGTCATTTGTATCCTTCCAAGGCTACTGGCCCCTTTACATGGAATGTTGCACTGTAACTATTTTCTTCCAGTGCCTTCTCCTTCACCGCCCGCCTCCAGCAGTCCAAGCATTATCGCCCCCCCCTCTGTTGTTCGAGCTTTCTCGCTCCCTGCCGTCCGCCCGCACTCCCGTTTTCAATGCAATAGGTCTCGCATAAATGCGAGTCCTATTGCATTGCTAATGCTTGTTTTTCAGTCCCTATGCCTTTAATGCGCTGAAAAACAAACAACGTTTTAACAGGGATTGCATGCTGTCTCGTTGGTCTAACCCCCTGCACCCAAACACTCCCTCTCCCCGTGTCCCCCCACCCCCAAAGTGGAAGGAGGTGTGAGTTGGCAAACCCCCGGGTCCACCCAGTTTATACGCCGAGTCGCTCACTTTAGGAGTCTATCGGTCACACTGGCTGAGGCCGTCTACAGAGAGCGCTCCCGTCAGTTACCAAAGCCACGCCTGGGACTCTTGCACCTCTGACGCCGTCACCAAGGCTACAGCTGTCCCATTGCTAAGGAGTGGGTGCTGTAAACACTGGTACGAGGGGGTAAAGCAGCGATGCTTCACACTCAGAGTATTGCGAGAGCCGCCGCCATAGCATCCGGCACCAGAGCGCCAGTAACCAAGGTAACGGAGTTGCGCTGTTGGTGGCCCCCTCGGCTTCTATCATCTGTTCTGCCCCTGTGCACGAGTTGCTACCTAAGCTGCCAACTGTCTCATTACCCTGAGACCTCCGGGCGTATCCACTTGTTTGCTATTGCCTTGCAGGTGCCCTGCGCATTTCCCTGTCCTGCGCACCCAGGCTTGTGGCTCACCAAGTGTGTGTCTGCAGTCTGTGCCAGCGTGGGCAATTTGTGCACATAAGGCTATTCCTACCAGCTGTACTGCCACTATATACCTCCAAGTAGGTGCTCCATAGTCAGTGCCTCCAGTCTTTGCTTTCTTCTAGCTCATGCCACCCTCAACCTGTGCCCCCATGCCAGTGTCTCCCTCTCAGATTGTTCCACGCCATGCCTCGGCCCCAGCAGGGCCTGGCCTGTGCTTCGTAGCACGCTCTCTCCCACTCTCTGTGCTACACCATCCTCAGCAGTTTCATCTGCACTTCTGGCTCTGTGTTGCCCATACAACCTTGGCCTATGTCTATAAACATTACTTCAGCCCCTACTTGGGCGTGAAGTCATTGAGCGCCCCCCTTGTGTGAGTCTACCACGTCCGGTGTTAACCAGTCTCTGGTTCGAGTGCCCTTCACCACTGGTAATTATTCTTAGGCCACTTACCTATTGACAGTGATAATTGTATTAATTTAAATAGATATCTTTTTATTGTGGGTCTTTTATGCGTGGCAGGAATGAAGAATGGCATAGGAAGAGAGGAAAATTTAGAGGGAATCACTAGGAAGGACTGATGGTTGGACCCCTACTCCCTCACAGCTTCCTGTGGTGGTTCTGTGAGTGAGGAGCTAGGTAACCGTAACTAAAGTCCAGGGCTTTAAGTAGGCCGGGTCCTGCCATTGCTCAGCACAAGCAGTTCTAAAATGCAGGTGCTGAGATGGGTCTCTACCGGGAGCTACATTTTTGCCATCACCCTCAGGGTGAAAACAAAATCTTAGCTCTGCAGCAGTACCACCCTTCACTGCCTTTGAGGTAACTTCAGAGAGACTTGTTTTCGTTCTTTCCCAATCATTTCAAAACTGAAGCATTTTCACTATTCTATAGGGGAGACTTACTATGCCACTTGCCTGGACATACTGCTTCTTGCCGCCCTGCTCCAGAGAACTGCTGCATTGGAAGTTTTTGCGCTGTTGAGCGCACTGTCATCTCGGTAGTTGGTCCCCCCCGCCGCTGTTCACTACACCAATTGCGGCCGCTGAGCGGGGGGACAACAGCCCCCATAATTCCCGGCGGGACAGCCCCGCCCACCTATGCGCACTTCCTCGCCTGGAGGCGCACAAAACACCGGTGCTCCCTCGAAGGAGCGGGAGACTTACTACGCCACTCACCACTTGCCTGGACATACTGCTTCTTGCCGCCCTGCTCCAGAGAACTGCTGCATTGGGGGTTTTGAGCTGTTGAGCGCACTGTCATCTCGGTTGTTGGTCCCCCCTGCCGCCGCTCACTACACCAATTGCGGCCGCTGAGCGGGGGGACTACAGCCCCCATAATTCCCGGCAGGACAGCCCCGCCCACCTACGTGCACTGCCGCGCCTGGAGGCGCACAAAACACCGGTGCTCCCTCGAAGGAGTGGGAGACTTACTACGCCACTCACGACTTGCCTGGACATACTGCTTTTTGCCGCCCTGCTCCAGGGAACTGCTGCATTGGAAGTTTTTGCGCTGTTGAGCCCACTGTCATCTCGGTTGTTGGTCCCCCCCACCGCCGTTCACTACACCAATTGCGGCCGCTGAGCGGGGGGACTACAGCCCCCATAATTCCCGGCGGGACAGCCCTGCCCACCTACGTGCACTTCCGCGCCTGGAGGCGCACATAACACCGGTGCTTCCTCCGCGTCGCATGACGCGCGGCCGTCGCTGGGCTAAGCCCAGGACAAGGGCGGGACCGTCTGTGGCTGTCCGAGGCTGGCCAAGGCTGGTGCTGGGCCACCCCCCTTTCGACCTTGCTTTGGTTATTCGAGACACTCATTTAAGGTCTGAGAACATCTTGTGTATTAGATTGTAAGGTACCTGGTTCTTCCTACCAGTTTAATATAGTCGCAGTAACACAGGTTAAATATGAATACTCGGCTAAAAACAGGCAGAACTTCTTTGGTGGGAGGTTCTGTCCAAGGGACCTTAGAACAGTTCATAACAAGGGCTGCCTCCGCTTTAGAACACAAAATCGCATTCACTGAGCGGCGCTTGTCTTCTGAGCTGCAGAACAAACGCTCTTCCCTAGGTCATATTCAGTTGGCTACTACTCCATCTCATCATGCCACTGGTACAGAACCAACAAGTGACATTGGTATTCACCTATTGTTAGAAGATCTACCAGAGTCACCGGTTGGGAGTAGGGTACCCAATCCCATTAGTATTAGTACAGGATCACAAATAGAAACTTCCTTTGAGGAGCAAAGAGTAGTGACATCCAGCATACCCACGACTAAGAAGACCACTATAAAAACACCAGGCCCAGTTCCCTCAACAAAAAGAAAGCGTGGTGGGAATAAGCAAAAGGGAAGTCGAGCAAGAACCCCCAAAGTAGTCACAAGCCCCATAAATACTAAAGGCCCTGTAGAACCGAAATCTGGCCAAGGAAAAAATGTAACCATAACACACCACCAAGATCTAATAAGTGATTTAGTACATCTGGTTAAATCTCTACTGTTACCGCTCATTGAGAGGGTAAAGAGAATGACAGAGCAACTGGGGTCTATTCAAGACATGGGTATTGTCAATGCAAATTTACTTAAGGACCTGTCAGTTAATCAGCCTGATCTGTTTCCTACTGTCCCGAAGGCGGTTTTAAACGTAACCAACCCTGTAAACAGTGCAGAGATGCTACCTTCTGCATGTGATAACATCCCGGCCAAACAGGTTACGATTATTGATCCTAAACCTATACAGTCCAGGGGAGTAAGAAACAGAGGGCAAGGTAATAATCAGGGTCATGAAGAGGGAAACATCGTAAGGAGACCTTATCTGGATAAAAACTCAAAAGGGCTTGTCCAGCATATAGATCTTCCACCGGAGGCAGCACCCTATGTTATCGTACTTACAGGGGTACCAGAGCTATTAGAGGGGAAATTCGAAGGTCATCAGAATCTTAAGAACAAGGTAGTGCACTGGTTAAGAGTGAACAGACCACTACCTCCCAATATAGATGGTGAAATTCTAAATGTAAGAAGATTGGGATGGGTGGGTCGAAGATCAAAGGATTTACATGGGGATATTATTATTATTAACTTTAAGGATTATAGGGCAACAGCCATATCAGAGATTGGTACCCAGAGGGTTATGAGGGTGGCATATCTACGTGAGATTTAAGCTACTTTTACCCAAGGGCCCTAGTAGGAAACCCACCGAGACCAGGATATTCGAAAATCCGGCCTACGGCGGGTCCCTTCTATAACATTACCACCTCCAACCACTTTGCCCCTCTATCAGGATTGGATGGCGTAGACTGACTTCCCAGCGGGTCTGAAGAGAACGTGAGGGAAAAGGAAGCATCCGAAAACACCGCTGATGATACAATAAATAGGGCAGAAGGCCAAATTGACATAATCTCTAGTGTGGGACAGCCTGAAACTAATGTTAAGACTATTTATAAAGGCCAATGGATTCTGTCGTGGAATCTAGCAGGCTTAAAAGACAAAGTGGACCGTCCAGAGTGGCACGAGATAATAAACAAACACAATATTTTGTGCCTCCAAGAAACCTGGACGGCCCACGAGATTCACTTAATGGGATACCAAACTTTTAACACTCCTGCCATTGTTAGTAATCATGGTAGAAACAAAGGGGGCTTATGCACCTATATTTCTAACGCATCAGGGATTACAGCCACTAAATTCATCTCGGCAGAGTGTTGTCAGATCTTACTAGTAAGGAGGCCGGGCATAAAGAATATGGCCATTATACATTTCTACAATAACGCCCATGCCTCTACATGGGAAGGGATAATCATCAGTCTTCGAAGATCATTAAGGGAACTAGAAAAAATAGGTGATGGGGATTTGGCACTCCTATGGGTGGGTGATTTTAACTGCTCCTTATGTACCAGTCATGTGACTGGCACTTGTCTCCTGGCGGAGAATGATGAAGACATACCAACTCATTTTATCCATTCCAGGCTGGGGGACTTGGTAAATTCTTTGATACACGAGTTTGATCTGGGTTATATCAACGAAAACTGCTCACCAGCGGTAGAGTTTAAACCCACTTTTAATGGGAGAGAGGCTAACTCTATAATTGATTTCACCCTTCTATCCTCTAGATATCTGTCACTAGTGCGGTCTTGAGAAACATTAGATGCCGCCCTTAGTGATCATTATCCCATTTCATTCTGCCTGATTATAAAGGGACTTGAACCAACTATTGAGGTGCTTTATAACACCTCAATCAATCTGGCAAGCACTAATGGCTATTATATCAAATGGGCAAAAGTAGACCCAAACATCTTTATGCATAAATTGGTGACCAAAGTTTCCGACCACCTGCAAATTTGTCTCTCAATACCTGTAAGCAATCAGCAAGTTCTGGATTCCTTTAGGGAAATCACGAGTGAAATTAAAAAATTGCTGTCTAGAGAATACAAAACCCGCACTCATAAGGTGTAGGGCTGGTTTGATAAAGAATGCTCAAAGGCGCACCAAAATTTAATAGCGGCCCTACATGAAACCCCCAGATCCCTAGAACTGGTAAGGCAGACCCGAAAATTGTATTGGGACGCCTTAGCCAGAAGGAAAAAAGAGCTAAAAAATGAAATCTGGCAGGATCTCCACGATGCTTGTTTAAAAAAAGATAATTTAGCCTTCTGGAAAGCTGTAAAGGCTCCATTTTTGTCAGACAGAGAAACGGACATCATTGATATAGCAGTCTCAGGAGATACTTGGGTTGAACATTTTTCTAATTTATATAAGAACCCTAACATGCCTGAGAATAACAACGCTACAGATAATCAGGAACGTTCTGAACCATTTCCACTGGGAGTTGTCTTTGACCATGTGGAGGTTATTAAGGCTATTATGGACAGTGCTTCGGGGAAAGCACCGGGGCCGGATGGTGTCCCAATCGACCTATATCAATCTGAGTTATCATTATGGTCGCCCCTTTTAACAAATGTCCTAAATTGTGCCAACGCTTCTAGCTTCATTCCAACTTGGCCAGAAGCAGTTGTTATACCAATTTTCAAAAAAGGGGACAGGAATAACCCCGCTTGTTATCGACCAATATCTCTTCTGGATGCCTTAATGAAGGTCGCGGGTAGAATATTTCTCAGCAGGCTCCAGGTCTGGGTAGAGGACAAAGAAATTATCTCAAATTTACAATACGGATTCCGTAGTGGTAAGGGGACGATTGAACAGGGCCTAAACCTAGCTTTGCTGACCGCAAAGTACACCCAGGCCAAGAAAGAACGCCTTTTTATCACATTCGTGGACCTGAGCTCCGCGTTTGATTGTGTGGACCACTCTTTGCTATGGAAGACATTGAGCGATATGGGCACAGACCAACAGATCGTCTTATTTATTCGAGAATTGTATAGGAACGCGGGGGCCAGGGTACGGTATGGGAGGGGGGGGTTGTTCTGATAAATTAAATATTAAGAGAGGAGTGAGACAAGGGTGCATTTTGGCACCCTTCCTCTTCACCTTGTATATCAACAGCGTGGGACAACACCTTAAGGGCTTTCAGTTCGATTACCCTGCTGTTGGTGGAATACCTATCCCCATCCTTTTGTATGCGAATGACGCAGCAATAATGTCACGTACACTTATCGGCCTACAAAGGGCTGGTGCCGAATTTTCAGACTACATGAGTACCCGCGGGTTGGTAATTACCGTCTCCAAAACTTACTCAATGACAAGTAGCACTTCAAAAAAAACAAGTAAGGCAATCTTTCTGGAAAATAATAAGATTAAAAACACCAACAGATTTTGCTATTTAGAAGTTAATTTTGATAGCAGGAGTAATTGGAAAGAGGCAGTGTTTGCTAGAAAATTGGCCTTTAGTAGGGCCAATGGTGCCCTGATTAATTTTTCTGGGAAACTAGGCGGGCGACCTGTTAAGGAACTTATTCAAATTTACAAAGCTAAATGTATTTCCACCGGAACTTACGGGGCCGGGCTTTGGGGGATTGTCAACGCAGAGCAGATTCAACGCTATGAAAATGATTTTATCCGCTACCTATTGGCAGCCCCCAAATCCATACCTATTTATTTTGGCCATAGCGAACTGGGGATACCCTTTATTGAGGATACGATTAAGTCATTCCCACTGCTTCTATGGCATAAAATCTAGGTAACTCCGGAAACCTCGTTAAACAGGGATGTTGTTACAGATTGATTAGCGTTAGATGGAGCTGCAAAGATCAAGGGGTTAAACTACATCAAAACCATGGCATCGGATTTAGGACACAAAGAATATTTTGATAACCCAGCGTGTCTAGAATCAGTTCCAAGACGCACAATTAAAAAATTGATCTTGGAATTTCTATACAATATAAGATGGCTCGCTGGAAAGCATAAATGTACCACCTTGGAGAACCAGTCACTTATTACTCATGTTGGGATACAACTTATTTATTGATGGAACCCAGTTCCTTCACGAGAATGTTGTTGACTAGGTTCCGGGTGGATACTTTTTTTCGTTTGGTAACATTTCCCAATTGTAATGATTGGTCCAAACTTTTAGAGAAGTGCCCCTGTGATGATTCATCCGATCAATCTAATATTCATTGCATCCTGTTCTGCAGGCTTTATGTGATCCCCAGGAAAAGGTTTTTGAAGACGATCCTTACAAAATGGGGTATCAGGGGATGCAGAGCAGCCTTTCGCAAACTGAAACAATTGGAAACAGAATACGTGGTAAAAGCGGTCTCCTCATACTTGAGAATAGTAATTGGCTTGAGGAATACCATGTGATTTGGGCTAATCTTGGCTATAGTATTTGTTCCTTTTCATCTTTATTATGGAAAAACTTATGAATTTCATGGATCTTAATTGTTTATCTCTTTTAATCGGAGCTTAGAAAAGGCTTAGTAACAGGGATGTTCTTTTTTGTCATATTACATCTGCCGTTTTCTAGCTCTGGACTTACATAAGAAAATTCGACCTTTGTTGCATATGACCTTTTTTAACCTGTGTAAATATTTGATGACTCTATTTTTAACCTTTTAATGAATTTGACTGTATTATGATATATGTGGTTTTATGATTTTACAACAAAAAATCGATTCAAGCTAATTTTGAACTTTGAACTTTGAATACTCTTCTATACAATGAAGCTATAGTTGTTGCTTATTTATCTTATGCAACTAACAACCAATGGCATAGCCAATAGTCCTGGCAAGTTGTAGGTGTAATGTTACTTGTTGTATTATATATATGGTTGTAATAACAGAAGCAGTAAATTACCAGTTTGTGCCCATACCATGCTAACCACATGTTTAGCTTAGGTGTTTTATGCCACGCCCTAATTAGATCGACCACGCCTCTGTGAGAGATCCCCCAGTTTTTCATCCCAATTAAAGCCCTGCTAAGGTCTACTCTATTCTTCGTGGCTAGGAGAGAAGGGAGCGGAAAAGGTTAGTCATCCTAGAGGAGACAGTTGCCAAGCGAGAGAAACATACAAACTACATTTATGCGATCTCGCAGCTCAAGAGGCGCAACGAGTGAGAATTATATCCAAAGTGGCCCATTGCAAGTGAACTAGCCCTCTTCTGCAAAACACAAATTACATATTCTAAGCAAGTGCACACCCGCCGTGCGCAGAACAAATCTCAGAATCATAAGTACAACACTCATTTCCTTCAAGCACACATCCCACTCAGTGAACTATTCTACAAATCACGCATTCGGAGTAAATGCACAACCCTAACCGCTCCTCACAAGTGCTCTGCCAGTCATCAAATGAATATCACCAATAAATCAATTACACAGCAGTTTTACTTCACAACATCTTACAAAATGATGCACAACCACATCTTCAAGATCAGGCTTCTAAGATATACACAAGATCGGAGATTAATAAATTCTCCCATGGATTAGCCTGGAGCAGTTCATGTTTTTCTCGGAATGGTGACAGCCCATGTCCACCACTGGAAACGGATTCGGGACAAGAAAGTCATATTTAAATGGTACTCTATAGCGATTCAGTTTTTTAGTGCGCACTGGGCAGCTGTCAGGGCCCCTGCAGCCCACGCGGTGCGGGGGGCCCCTAGCTCCAAGGGGCCCCCTAGCTCCAAGGGGCCCCCTCGGCACTGAACTCCGGGAGAGCTCCTGATTGAGCCCGGAGGGGGCCCCCCTAAGTACCGTGCAGGGAGGCCCCCTTACTTTTCGTTATGCCAGTGGCATGACGTAACCCACCAAAGGGTTTTTCGTGAACAAAATAAGGCTGCACGTTTTTGGGTGTTAACCACGCAGCACAGCCCCGGTGAACAGTGCATCCATAACCAGTGCTTTAAATAGAAAAAAATAAGTGCAGGTACTCACCAAAAGGAGCAGTGGGTGGAGTTAAGGGCGGTGCTAAGGTGGGACAAGGGGCGGAGCTAGCTTTTTGACTTTGCCAAGGTTGTATGCACAAAATCTACATGCATCTGTCCATTAGTTATCTTACTAATATTTATATATATGGCACTTACTTATAAGTGTTTATTACTACCCAAAGTAGGCTTTTTTAGCATCCTTAAAATAAGAAAAGATTGAGGAAATAACAGCGAGGTTCTAAATATATGCCTTCTTGTTTGCAGGCAGGTCCTTGCTGCAGGGTCATAACTCGCTAAGCTATTTTACCAGGATCTTAACTTTTGACCTGCAGGTAACACAAGGCTCTATTCAACAAAACTGTAATGTTTTGATTTGTTCTGCATTCCGTCCATCAATTGTGTGTATTTTGCTCAGTTTGTACAGCACACACTATTGGTGCTAGGTATTTGTCAAGATAACCATAAAGGAAATGTGACGTGTGCTGTGAAGAAAGGCGCAGCAAGATACTGTAAGGTGACCAGTAGAAGCACCATAGTTTCTTTTGTGAGTTCGGATGAGTTTGGTATGTGTTTAATTGTATGTGTGCATGTTGTATGTGTGTGTCTACCGATGGAATGTGTGTGCTGTGTGTCCGTGCTTGTGGTTTTCGTAAGTGTTTGCATGTGCCTGCTTGGGCATGAATCTTTGGTGCATGTACATCTGTGCAGTATATACTCATCCGTGTCTGTGCATTATGTTTTGTGTGCCTGTATCCGTTAATGTGTTGTGTGCGTTTGCCTACGGTGTTTGTCTATTTGTGGAGTGTGTGTTTTATTTGGGCAATAGTGAAATCAAGCATTTCATGAACATTTGTTTAAAAATTTTTTTTTGTAAAATTGAAGGGTATCGAAGAGTGTGTTCTTCCGAATGAGCTGCGTTCATTCCTGTGACCTCCAGCTTGTTTTCTCAACCACGTACACAAACACTTGGCACGTATCCATTATAAAGGAACACGTTTCAAAACAAGATAGAGTTTTACGAAATATAGACCAAGTTGTATTGGCAGCCAAAGTGCTTAATAAGTGCTGAAGAACGGTGCCCCCCCACCATACACCCAGGGCAGGCCAGTAAGGCCTGTAGTTGGAAGGGATCCGAGGCCGACAGGGGCAGGCCAGCTGGTGCCTGTCCCCAGGTGCGCTTAATGGGCCGCCGTTAGTTAACACTCAGTGGACATCACTCTCACAGCCATAAACCCACTTTTAAATCTGTTCTGTTCAGTGCGTCCCATTAGATTTTACAGCCCCCTCTCGGCCCCACTGTGAAAGAACAATGGATCCGATAAGCAGACCCCCTCCCTCCCCGCTCTGAAGACTTCCAAACTTCCAAAGGTGACCAGCACTCCCGTGATTAATTCCCTGCAGTGCTTGTTAAAGGAGCTGCAGTGGTAGTGGAGGTGATAAAGGAAGCGCTGCCTGGGCTGAAGTCAGGTCCCATGAGTACCGGTACTCTCTTCGTTCAAGGAAAAGTGCCGGTACTCAAGGGGAGAAAAGGAAAAATTGCCGGTACTCCGTACCGGTGAGTACCCGCCCATTTAAAGCACTGTCCATAACACATGACCTGCAAGAAACACGCCCCAAACCACCCGGCATTTTCAAAGGCGCATCTCTGGCGCGGCTTCTAGCCGTTAGGCATGTGCCAATGACGGCCGCGGACACTGACTGAGAAAGGAATCACTGGCGAGTTATACCATATCATTCAGCTCGTTTGGGTAAAGTCCAGGGTCCACCGCAGAGGACCACTACTGTGAGGTGCTTCTCTAGTGGTGGCAGTTAGCAGTGATGAGATGGTGTGCTGTTGAGGGGGGTGGTGAGAGTTGAGAATCATGAAAATTTTGATTCTGTTGTACCTGTCACTAACGAGGATGTTACCTGGAAAAGAATACACTCCAAACCTAAGTGGTTGGAGGATTATATTTGTTGATTCATTTGTTTTATTTTATTTTCCTTCCAAAAGGAGGAAGATGTGTCATGTTTGTAATATGTAATAGAATTGTTTTCCCTTAACCTTTCGTTCCTCAAGCATTCCCTGCAAGGTTCTGTGTTCCTTGCTGTTAGTCAGATGCTGAGGAAGAAGGCCTGTGTAAGCTGCGTCCTACCTTGCTCCAGTGTTCCTTTATCAATAAACGATTTTACTTCAATATTCACGTTTATTGGACTTTACAGGAGGCAATTGGTTAATAGTGGCAGTAGTGTTGGGATGATCATACGATGATGATGGTGGGCCGGCAGTGTGGAGAACGAGGTGGTAGTGCACAGGTGTGGACTAGAGTGGGTGCAGGTGGCAGTGAATGCGCGGGGTGTGATGGTAGTGAGATTACTTCAGGTGGTCCTGTAAGAATGGGAAGGGTAGTATAGTAGTGGTATGTGGCAGCGTGAGGGTGCTGAGTGGTAGAGTCCTTCTGTGAGGTGTTTCTCTAGTAGTGGCAACTAGCAGTGATGGGTTGGTGGTGTGCTGTTGAGGGGGGTGGAGAGAGGAGGCCATGGGTTAATAGTGGCAGTAGTGTTGGGATGATCGTACGATGATGATGGTGGACTGGCAGTGTGGTAGTATGTGATGAAAGTGTGGTGGCATTGGGTTGTAGTGCTGTCTTATGCTGGAATGCCTCACTGAGTTTGGCAGTCCTGTGGAGTGCAGTATGAAATGGAAGAAGCTTGAAAGGTATTGTGATGGTTCATAGTAACCTTGAGATGTGAAATAGGTCAGATGAGGCAGCTACTGTGTAAATATGCCTGATTACGTCGTACACGTGCATCATTACACATGCACATCTACAAAATGATGCAGGGGTCGTTTTTTTAGGTCGAGCGGGCAGTGCATGTGCTGCTCTGCAAGGCATGCTGTGTTAGAGTATGGACTCGAAGCTCTGTACACTCCCCGCCCATATTTGTTATTGGCTTGTATCATTGTCTTTTATAAATGCTGGCTTCTGATTCGTTTACAGGATTGTCAGTCCCTCCTTAGTACTGCTTTGTCTTCATTTGTAACCTCCAATGAGGACTAACCCTTTTACTTCTGCTGCTACATGGGATGCTTTATACAGTCTGGAAGCACTATTTTCTTTAAGGAATTTTGTCGTACTGTAGGCACGAAGTGCTTTCCTGCAACATTCAGCGTGCCAAGCGCACTTTCACTTTCCAAGCAACCCGGGACAATGGCGGCTGCTTCCTTGCAATGCAAACGCTCTTGCATTAACAAGAGTTTGAGCTATTAGCATTTAAAATGACAATACCTTTTAATTATGTCTTAATTTTCAAAATAGATAAAAGGCATTGCCATTTACAATGCCAATTGCTTAAACTCTCGCAAATGCGAGACCTATAGCATTGCAAATTCTTGTTGATTATTACTGCTGGTTAAGCCTGGGCTGAGTTAGCGGAGTTCCACAAAGTAACCAAAAAACTCTGCCGTGCTACGGGGAGTTCCCAAGCGGCAGAGTGCATTAGGTCACGTTGTTCATGCTGATTTTTTGTGCAGGTGTTTGTTCTGCACTGGATAATCAGCGCGAATTGCATCATGCGCAGCACAACAGGGAGCTGCTTCTTTCTGCCTTTCAAGTAGATTTTCCACTCGAGTGGCAGCTTCCTCAACACGAACGAATGGTTTCTCAAGGTGAGCGGTCGCGACCAACCGCGACCGCATGCATTGATTAATCTCCCTGGGAGGTGGTCTAGCATTGGATTTTCCTCGCTTGCCTACTTAACATTGGCGAGCGTGAGTGAGGAAAAAAACTTAGCAGTGTTTTTCAGACCTCCGCATGCTCTGCGGAGTGCAGAAAACTCTGCAAACTCAGTGAATAGAACAGATTTCACCGCCGAGGCCTAAGGCCTTTATCGTTTTTGTGTACTCCAGTAGTCTTGTGCTCTAGAAGAGGGTGCAGAGACCCGGACTAATCCTCAGTCATCTTGTTTCAGTAGACCATGTCGCAAATCCGGTACTCATGCTGGGGATGGAACTTTCTATCCGCTTCACAGCCACTTTCCATTTCGCCAACAGCAGAGCTATGGATGTAAATTTCCTGTAAGGTTTGGGGACCTCTTCTACATGTCCGGGTAGGGCTACTGATGGGGTATTTTGCCAGCTCTCTCCTGTCATTATTGTTTTGTTTCATATATCTTAGTTCAAAACCGTGCAAGGCTGTAGGAAGCCTGCATCATCAGCTCTACATCTGCAACAAGTGCTGGAAGCAGCGGTATAATACATGGCCTTAAGCTGTAGTGTGCAATACGCTCTGTCCACATACTGTGTTAGTTTGTGACATGACAAATGGCATATGTTAATTTTGAGCCTTGCATCGCTTCCATATTTCATCTCCTAATGAGGGACCGGTATCTGTCTGCCATTGTATTTTGGCTGCATCCTGCACTTTCAGTAGTGATTCAATAATTAGAGCATAAATAGTTGCTACAATCCGTTTTGCAGCATGTCCAGGTCTGAAAAAAATCCATATCTCAATTAGCGAAGTAAAAATATGATTTGCCCTTGTTGAAAAAGGTCTCCTAGTTTAGCAGTGTCACTTTATTGCTTTCGAGTCAGTCTGTTGGTTTGATGGGAATAGTGGATTGTCTGCTAAGGGTATCAGCGGAGAATATATTGTGTACCCAATATACAAGCTATTTGGTCCCAAACACGTCGAGTGGTATTACGGTGTGATTGATGTCTTTCCTGTCTTTAAGAACGGTCTCCATTACTGTCGGACCCCTCCAGTTCCATGATATTGTCAATGTATCTCACCCAACTGCAGCCTGTTTCCCAGTCCATATTAATCTTAGTAGCTGGGTTAATATTTATATGAAGAAAATCTTATAAGGAGGAATTCGAATAAATAAAAACATGTACATGAATTTGGTTATTATCTTCATTTTGATTATGGCTATTCTCGCCAACACCACTATTTTAAAGAAGATCCATTTCTCAGTTTGATCCTCTAAGTTAGATATTGCCCTCCCATAGTTTTCTTGTATCATACTACTTGTATTGCAGCAAATAACTGTGCCTATGTATTTAATCCTATCCGGTCGCCATTGCATGGGATAGCCTAGGGCTACTTAGGTGGTCACACCAGCAAACTGTGGTCCTGTCGGGCTCTGATTATGCTTGTTACTTCACAGCATACAGTTCTTTAAAAGGTTTGGAATCTTTGAACTCGCATGCTTAATATTTCGGTCTCTTGCTTTTAGTTAGCCTCTTGCTGGTTGTTTGTTTATTTATTTAAGGTTATAACACGTTGCATATAAGTTTGACATAGGCAATAAACATGGATGGGTATAGAAGGAAGTGACTACATTCTGACATAACCAGTGTATATACAATAAACAGAGGAGCAACATGTCAGCACTATGCAGAGAAAACCAGCATTTACATATGAGGAGCGTCATGTCAGCAATATGTAGAGAGAACCAGAGTACCAAGTAAAAAGCGACCCCCTGAGTCTAGATAGAGGTTCTAGGACAGGGCAACAACAATTTTAGTAATAATAATTCCTAGGCAACAACATAACTGTCTAAAGTCAGGTTAAACATGAGAAATTGGTAAACAAAAGCCTCAATATACTAGCAGACAAAAATAATATTAAAAAAAAATATATTTATTTAGTTGTTATACATAAAAAAGAAATTGTGTTTAAAAAACGAAATTGCATACATAACACAACCACCATACAATTATTTCAATAATTCATTACAAACATCAATATCCAGAGAAAAAAATTATGTCAAGGGTTTTCAGAAATTGAAGTAGATAGGATGACAATTTCTACGCGCGTTTCGGCGTAACAACGCGTTCTTCAGGAGAACCTCTTGAAATTCAATACATAAACGGAGTGTGTACTACAAAGTACTGGACCATCAGATCTGACTAGTACAGACTGCTAATTTGATACAATGAAAATTGCGTAGCTGCTGATAAGCGACATAGTAGCCAACTATTCTCAACTGGGCCACAAAGCCTTAAATCTGATCTTGACTGGGGAAAACTGCAAGTATTCAGGACAATGTATTGTAAATTAGGACGCTTGCAGGGACGATCAATTGCAAAGACGATTCTGTGTCACTATAGATTGTGAGAATTCCGAAATTTTGGATAAATTACTGACTGATATAAAATGGGGACACTGGCGTCTGAAACACCTACATATGATAGTTAGGCGTTCCACATGAATAAACCTCCGATCTGCACAGCCTGGAATGAGAGAACCAGAAATTACATTTAAGGGAGTAATAAATCAGTACGAAGAATAGGAGGAACCAAGCAGACATGAAATTTTGCAGAAAAATAAAAGCAATTCCGCAGAGCAGTGTGCGCGATGAGAGATATTTATGGGAGGAATTTGCACATTAGAAAAGTTTTAGCTTCCTTTTTAAAGATTGACAGAGAAGTTATTCTTCGAATGGAGGACTGCAGTGAGTTTCAGATTCTTGGTGCAGCCTCAGAGAAGGCTCGCTTATAAGTTTTTCCCTTATGAAAGTGAGGTGGCTGGAGCACAAAGTCTCTTGCGGACCAGGAGTTTCTGATTCCCCAGATCCCAAGATTGTACCTAAACTAAGGTTTTTAGGTCTGCAGCTTCAAGTAGGGGTTTTAGTTTCCTCAAGTAGCTCAGTTGGAACCTTGCAGTTTTGGCCATCGAGCTGATGTGGTCATGCATATTCAAGTTGCTGTCCATGGTTATGCCAAGAGATTTGCAGATTCCACCATGGTCGGTGTGCAGTTAAGTGCGGTGATCAAGTTGGTCCATTCCAGGATGTCAGTAGAGCTTTTAGGGGTGCAGATGAGAAGGTACCCTGTTTTTTTGTGCACTAGGTTTGAGCTGGTTGCTGGCTAGCCATTGAACAGTCAACTTCAGTGCCTCATTTAAACAGTTATCTCCTCTAGAGATGAGATTTTGATGTAGATCTGAGTATCATCGGCGTACATGTGGAAGGAGATGTTGGCAGTGCGGAGTATTTTAGCTAACAGTAGTTCGAGGTAGAGATTGAAGAGGGTAGGGGACAGAGTTGAGCCTTTAAGGACACTGATTGTTATCAGGGAAGGAGCAGATCGGTTACTGTTGACTAAGAATCTCTGGGAACAGTTCGGGAAGCAGGTACCAAACCATTTGATGACGGTACCTCCTATTCCAATCCTGTGTTTGAGGCAGTCCAGTAGTTTCTCGTGGTTGACTGTGTCGAATGCCAAAGATAAAACCAGTAGGATTAGGAGACAAGTTTTGCCTTGGTCAAGGGCTTGAAGAGCGTCATCAACAATGTGGAGAATAGTGGTTTCAGTGCTGTGCCCAGGCCTGAAACCAGATTGGAATTCGTCTAACAGGTTGAAATTAGCAATGTGTTGGCTCAGTTTGAGTTGCACACATTTCTCCAGCACTTTTGCAAGAAGAGGAAAATTGGATATTGGTCTGAAGCTGTCTGGAATAGCAGAATTCAGAGTGGGTTTATTTAGGATGGGGATGACTTGCCCGATTTTTAGAGAGTCCGGTATGGACCCTTGTAGAAGCGTAGTTTTGATTATTGTAGTCCAAATGGGAATGATGAATGGGAAGGTTGCTGCCAGGCAGTTGGAGGGGAGTGGGTCATTAAAGTTGTTATTCCGTTCTATGGAGGATAGAATGAAGTGGTCATCATATAATTTGAAGATGGACCAGTTAGCTTGGTTTTTGGGCGTTGCCTGGTGGGGATGAGAAGAGAGATAGGTCCCGGCAGGAGGAGGTGAGAAGATTGAGGCGGAATTAAGTTCGTTTTCTAGGGAGTTAATTTTGGCTGTAAAGAAGGAGAACTCCTCACAGGTTATATGGGATTTTGTAGTTTCTTTGGAGGTTTTAGCTAGTTTGTTTGATTGGTGTTTGAACATTTCAAAGAGCTTGCAGGGTCTGTTCTTAGGTTTTTCCAGTTCTGATCTGAAGAACTGTTTTTTGGATTTGAGGATGTTCCTGTTTTATGCAGTTCTAGTCTGACATAGACGTTTTAGTTGGGAGGCTGAGGGGTGCTGTCTCCAGTTTATTTCTGTTAGCTTGAGAGCTCTTCTTACATTATTGGGGGTTCGTTGAACCAGGGTTTTTTGTCTTTGATTTGGTATTTTTTTAGCTTTATTGGGGCAAGATCATCAAATATGTTGGACACAGTCAAGTTGTAGTGCCCCGTGAGGTAGTTGACTGTAGATAGATTTGGGAGGGGGGTGTAGTCCATTCTCGCAACGAGCACTCAGCTTCTCGAGCTCAAGGCTCTTAGTGTCTCTGAGCCAGCGTTTCGGTACCAGAGGTTGCCCAGGCCTATTTTATGAGGAAACCAGGAATTAGGAAGGTAATGGTGTGGTGGTCTGACCAGTAGCATGGATCTATTGAATTAAACCTGACCACCGTTGCCTTTGCAATGATCTAATCCAGTGTGAAGCCTTCCGTGTGAATTGGTAATGTGTAGGCTTGTGTGAGTGATTGGTCAGCAAGGAAGACTTTGACAGGGTTGACCTGCAGGTCATTGGGGTCATTCCAGTGCAGATTAAAGTCACCGTAGAAAATTTCATTGGAGTGGGGGGCAGCCTTAGCAGTGATGATTTCCAGTTGGTGGTCGATGAATTTGTCATTCTTGCCTACATGATTGTAGAAGATGAGCAGTTTGAACAACTGAGTAGCATTATTACATATGGAGAGAGCGATATAATCGCAGGAATCAGTGGGGTTGGCATGGATTTCTGTAACAAGGAGGTCTGAGCGGTAGATGCAAGCAACCCCCCCTTTTTTATTTGTCTGTCAAGCCTATCGATGTTATAAATTGGCGGGACCAGTAAATCTAGGTAAGGTGATGATGATTAGTTGATCCATGATTCGTTTAGGATAAGCATGTCCATTTTTTGGTTCAGGAAGAATGCAACGGTGTCGGAGGCATGCTTCACTGCTGATCAGCAGTTAAGTAGGAGGCCAGAGAATGGAGCATCAGGGCATGTGTTGTAAGAGGGGAGAATAGGGGTACTTGTGCTAAGTTGTTGCTGTTTACTCCTCTGTTACAGAGAGATGATGATCTATTAGTGTTGATTGAGACAGTAGGAATTAGGTCATCAGCTTTCTTGTCCGGAGGACTGGAGGCGTCGGAAGAGGTCTTGTAGGATAAGAGGAGGGCTAGAGTTTCATCCTCCGAGAGGTTGTTGGGATGGTTGAAAGGGCAAAGGTGTCTATTGGCCAGCGGCATGGGTTGGAGGGAAGGTATGGTGAGCGGGGGAAGGACTGAGTTATGGGACGGCTTGAGATTAGCGATTAAGTGTTCAGTGAGGTGAAGGACGTTCTTGAACTCTAGAATAGGTTTCTAGATGCTCTGAACTATGTAGGATGCTCTGATGTTCAGGGTTTTAAGGTCCATTAGTAAAGGTTGTACTTGCAGAAAGGGGACCTGTGGGTCAGGACTAGTTCTGGTGGCATGAGTGGGAAGGCTGTGGAGGAGCTCAACCACCCTAAGGCTAGGTCTCTGTAAGGAGGGGTGTGTGGAGGCAGGGCTGTTGAGGCAGGTATCAGGTGAGCTGGGAGTGACGTGTGTGTTAGTTACTAAGCCAGAAGGAGAGGGGCGAGGATAGGAGGAGGGGGGAGGGGGCTTTGCCTTAATATCAGATACTGGAGGTTGGGGGAGTGGAGGGAAGTTCTCTAACAGCACCAGGGGATCTACAGCCTAGGGATTTGTTCTGAGTGGGAAACACTTTGGGGAGAGTTGAGCCACCCCGGCCTTTGGGAGGGAGTGAGGGGGTGCATGGGGGAGTGGCTGCAGCTTTGGTAGTTTCTATATTTCTAAGAAGAACGTGCAGTACCCTTGTATGCTTGATTTGATTTCTTACAGGTGCTGTTCTACTTGACACTGGAGTTTCATAAAGCAAACATTTTCTTTCTAAATGGGAAATGTCCCTTAAGCCCAACAGTTTTGAGGCCACCAAGTTTTTCAGGTAAGTTATTCAGAGTTTTTCTCAGTGGTGGGAAGTAGGCAAACAATACAGTGCAGCTGAGCTCGTTTTCTGATTGCTTTTCAAGGCAACTAAGTATGACATTTAGAGCATTGGGTAAGATGGTCTGGTGTTCTCAGGAGACTTTAGTACTTGTGTATCTCCCACGAATACCAAACTTCAACCGCATTGCCTCTTGGGGAATGTTGTTTTCAAAGACAGCTGTTCCAAAAGGATCCAGACCTGGTAAAGTATGCCACCTCATCCCGAAATCTATTTGTCAATTCTGGACTCTGTTCCTTTTGAATCTGGGCCGACTCACAGACTGAATCAGGTGTGAATCGTGAGACCTTGGTTTGGTTCCAGGGAGTGCGTGGGAACATTGGGTGCTCATGTTAGTTTCGCCGCTGTCAGTGCACTGGGTGGTGAAATTACTGCTTTTTTTGGGTTCCAACTCTTGATCTGGAGATTTTCTTGTGGGTAATACTTTTGCCCCCTTACACAATGAATGTGCTGAGTGCTCCTGCTGATCTTCCCAATGTGAGTGTGCTGGATAGCCATGACAGCTGTCCAAAGTACCACCTGTTCAGGCCAAAAGATAACAGGTTTCATGAAAAAGAGCATACAAATACCTCAGACTTTAACTCTGCTCTCCTTTTCCCCCTTACAATCTTTCCACTCTGATTGATCACATATTCCCCTTCTCCCTTCCTAGGGCAATATACATACCCATCATTTGGTTACACTATGTACTCAAAAGAGCTTTGTTTTCAAATGGGCCTGCACTTTGTAAAGACTGACCATATAGGCACAGTAGTATCACAAGCATCTAACCCCCAGATTCATCAAGAACACATTTTGCTATTCCTTAATAGCGAAAAATACTGATTCACTATTAAGGAATAGCAAAATGCTATGCATCAATAAATCACTACAAAAATAGCAATTTCTAATAATTCCTTAATTGCGACTCGCAAATTGCGAGTCGCAATTAAGGAATATCTCCCCATTAATTCCTATGGGCCTGGAGGCCCATAGGAATGAATGGTAAGACAATCTCAATTTGCTAATCGCAATTAGCGATTCGAAAATTGAGATTGTAATTTTAAGGGTGCTTGGGTGTCCAAAGGACACCCTGTTGCACCCCTGAAATTGATTTTGTGTGCGCATGTGTGTGCGCAACATGAAACTTTGAAAAATGCACTTTACCACGAAGATGTACTTCATTGTAATTTGCGTGCCCTAATAGCGAATTCGCTATTTTTTTCACTTTCATGCATTGCATTTAAGGAATCTCAATTTGAGATTCCTTAAATGCAAAGAATCGCAATTTAGCGAATTTTTAATTAGCGATTTTTGCATTTGGGATGATGCATCCCAAATGCAAAAATACCACTCGCAAAGGGCCAGATTCTCAGAATCTGGCCCTTTGCGAGCGGATTTAAGCTTGATGAATCTGGCTGTATATTATTAAATGTTACAAAACCCTCTACTGCAGGCAATATACCGTTAATGCCGGAAAAAGCATTTCACCCTAAGGAGATGCCTTTTTGTGTTTAGTTTATTTGCTACTGGTTTAAGCTCGCAGCTCCTTGTGAAACTCGTGACTCTGGCTTTTGTCCCCTTGGCTGCTGCTCCTTGAAGTGAGGGGGAAAGATTGCATTCTTATCGTGAGTGAGGCTGTTTGTTCAGGGGCCGGGACTGCGAGACCCAGGGTCCAGCGCAGGAGCACCGGAGCACACCTGGAGTCTCTTCCCGCCCCTGCTCCCCTCTGATTGGCTGCCTGCCCTCGTAACAGCTCGCGGCCCCCGCTTCGCGGGAGCCGCTCGCAGCTCCTTGTGAAACTCGTGACTCTGGCTTTTGTCCCCTTGGCTGCTGCTCCTTGAAGTGAGGGGGAAAGATTGCATTCTTACCGTGAGTGAGGCTGTTTGTTCAGGGGCCGGGACTGCGAGACCCAGGGTCCAGCGCAGGAGCACCGGAGCGCACCTGGAGTCTCTTCCCGCCCCTGCTCCTTCTATTAAGCCACACCCCTGACGCTAAGCGGGACGCCGGGCTAAGCCCGGGCAAAGGGCGGGTCCTCTGTGGCCCTCAGAGGCACGAAAAGGCCAGGCTAGGCCACCCCCCTGTTACCCACTGCTTGGCGTTGATAAGGTACTGTGCATAGCTTGACTTTTCTGATTTTAATATCACGCGGACGAGAATAACCTGCTCTACTTGTCGCCGCTGACCTAATTACTGCCAGCCCAGACAGCCCCCAACAGACGGCAGCAAATATGGGTAAGAAACTGGCACCCGTCCCCACCGAGCCACTTAACACTTTAGACTCATATCTGGTACAAAAGGTCAGCAAAATCATCACCGAGAGAAGGCAATCTCTAGGCTTGAGCCAGTCGCCTATCTTGCCCCCAGAAAGCCCTTCCACAAGCGCTTTAAGTTTAGCAACAGAGGACATCCCGCCTGAAATTTCTCCTATAAATCTTGCAGTTTCTACCCACCAAGTGAACGTTAACGAGGCTTACGACTCGGACTCACAAATTGATTTAATAGATCTATCAGATAATACCATTGTTGATCAAGATCACCAGGCAGCTATAGTGGATGAAGTTCTATCACCCCCGCAGCCCGCTAAACGGGCGGTCAGAGCCTGTAGAAAATACCCAACAAGGGGTGGTGATGGACAGAGTCTCTGAATTAAGCAGAATACTCTTACCCAGTCAAGAGATCAGGGCTAGATCCAAAACCGTTTTTTAGCTCATTGCACCATCCCAGTTTCAGAACCTGGCTGTATGCAAATTAGTCTGTCCCTGGCCCAGTGCATCATGGGAACAGGGCAGACCAGACTACAAAAGCCAATTCTTACACTGGGAAGGAAACAAGCTTCCGGGGACCGGTTTCTGGCATTTCAGCCGTCTTCGGCCCGGCTTTCTTGAATCCTGATGGTGCAATGAGCAAGGGACTCACATCTGAGTATACCCTTCCACGCTTAGGGTGGACAAAAATATTTACAACAAGGGGTGGTGATGGACAGAGTCTCTGAATTAAGCAGAATACTCTTACCCAGTCAAGAGATCAGGGCTAGATCCAACACCGTTTTTGAGCTCATTGCACCATCCCAGTTTCAGAACCTGGCTGTATGCAAATTAGTCTGTCCCTGGCCCAGTGCATCATGGGAACAGGGCAGACCAGACTACAAAAGCCAATTCTTACACTGGGAAGGAAACAAGCTTCCGGGGACCGGTTTCTGGCATTTCAGCCGTCTTCGGCCCGGCTTGCTTGAATCCTGATGGTGCAATGAGCAAGGGACTCACATCTGAGTATACCCTTCCACGCTTAGGGTGGACAAAAATATTTACAACAAGGGGTGGTGATGGACAGAGTCTCTGAATTAAGCAGAATACTCTTACCCAGTCAAGAGATCAGGGCTAGATCCAATACCGTTTTTTAGCTCATTGCACCATCCCAGTTTCAGAACCTGGCTGTATGCAAATTAGTCTGTCCCTGGCCCAGTGCATCATGGGAACAGGGCAGACCAGACTACAAAAGCCAATTCTTACACTGGGAAGGAAACAAGCTTCCGGGGACCGGTTTCTGGCATTTCAGCCGTCTTCGGCCCGGCTTGCTTGAATCCTGATGGTGCAATGAGCAAGGGACTCACATCTGAGTATACCCTTCCACGCTTAGGGTGGACACAAATATTTACAACAAGGGGTGGTGATGGACAGAGTCTCTGAATTAAGCAGAATACTCTTACCCAGTCAAGAGATCAGGGCTAGATCCAACACCGTTTTTTAGCTCATTGCACCATCCCAGTTTCAGAACCTGGCTGTATGCAAATTAGTCTGTCCCTGGCCCAGTGCATCATGGGAACAGGGCAGACCAGACTAAAAAAGCCAATTCTTACACTGGGAAGGAAACAAGCTTCCGGGGACCGGTTTCTGGCATTTCAGCAGTCTTCGGCCCGGCTTGCTTGAATCCTGATGGTGCAATGAGCAAGGGACTCACATCTGAGTATACCCTTCCACGCTTAGGGTGGACAAAAATATTTACAACAAGGGGTGGTGATGGACAGAGTCTCTGAATTAAGCAGAATACTCTTACCCAGTCAAGACATCAGGGCTAGATCCAACACCGTTTTTTAGCTCATTGCACCATCCCAGTTTCAGAACCTGGCTGTATGCAAATTAGTCTGTCCCTGGCCCAGTGCATCATGGGAACAGGGCAGACCAGACTACAAAAGCCAATTCTTACACTGGGAAGGAAACAAGCTTCCGGGGACCGGTTTCTGGCATTTCAGCCGTCTTCGGCCCGGCTTGCTTGAATCCTGATGGTGCAATGAGCAAGGGACTCACATCTGAGTATACCCTTCCACGCTTAGGGTGGACAAAAATATTTACAACAAGGGGTGGTGATGGACAGAGTCTCTGAATTAAGCAGAATACTCTTACCCAGTCAAGAGATCAGGGCTAGATCCAACACCGTTTTTTAGCTCATTGCACCATCCCAGTTTCAGAACCTGGCTGTATGCAAATTAGTCTGTCCCTGGCCCAGTGCATCATGGGAACAGGGCAGACCAGACTACAAAAGCCAATTCTTACACTGGGAAGGAAACAAGCTTCCGGGGACCGGTTTCTGGCATTTCAGCCGTCTTCGGCCCGGCTTGCTTGAATCCTGATGGTGCAATGAGCAAGGGACTCACATCTGAGTATACCCTTCCACGCTTAGGGTGGACAAAAATATTTACAACAAGGGGTGGTGATGGACAGAGTCTCTGAATTAAGCAGAATACTCTTACCCAGTCAAGAGATCAGGGCTAGATCCAACACCGTTTTTTAGCTCATTGCACCATCCCAGTTTCAGAACCTGGCTGTATGCAAATTAGTCTGTCCCTGGCCCAGTGCATCATGGGAACAGGGCAGACCAGACTACAAAAGCCAATTCTTACACTGGGAAGGAAACAAGCTTCCGGGGACCGGTTTCTGGCATTTCAGCCGTCTTCGGCCCGGCTTGCTTGAATCCTGATGGTGCAATGAGAAAGGGACTCACATCTGAGTATACCCTTCCACGCTTAGGGTAGACAAAAATATTTACAACAAGGGGTGGTGATGTACAGAGTCTCTGAATTAAGCAGAATACTCTTACCCAGTCAAGAGATCAGGGATAGATCCAACACCGTTTTTTCGCTCATTGCACCATCCCAGTTTCAGAACCTGGCTGTATGCAAATTAGTCTGTCCCTGGCCCAGTGCATCATGGGAACAGGGCAGACCAGACTACAAAAGCCAATTCTTACACTGGGAAGGAAACAAGCTTCCGGGGACCGGTTTCTGGCATTTCAGCCGTCTTCGGCCCGGCTTGCTTGAATCCTGATGGTGCAATGAGCAAGGGACTCACATCTGAGTATACCCTTCCACGCTTAGGGTGGACAAAAATATTTACAACAAGGGGTGGTGATGGACAGAGTCTCTGAATTAAGCAGAATACTCTTACCCAGTCAAGAGATCAGGGCTAGATCCAACACCGTTTTTTAGCTCATTGCACCATCCCAGTTTCAGAACCTGGCTGTATGCAAATTAGTCTGTCCCTGGCCCAGTGCATCATGGGAACAGGGCAGACCAGACTACAAAAGCCAATTCTTACACTGGGAAGGAAACAAGCTTCGGGGGACCGGTTTCTGGCATTTCAGCCATCTTCGGCCCGGCTTGCTTGAATCCTGATGGTGCAATGAGCAAGGGACTCACATCTGAGCATACCCTTCCACGCTTAGGGTGGACAAAAATATTTACAACAAGGGGTGGTGATGGACAGAGTCTCTGAATTAAGCAGAATACTCTTACCCAGTCAAGAGATCAGGGCTAGATCCAACACCGTTTTTTAGCTCATTGCACCATCCCAGTTTCAGAACCTGGCTGTATGCAAATTAGTCTGTCCCTGGCCCAGTGCATCATGGGAACAGGGCAGACCAGACTACAAAAGCCAATTCTTACACTGGGAAGGAAACAAGCTTCGGGGGACCGGTTTCTGGCATTTCAGCCATCTTCGGCCCGGCTTGCTTGAATCCTGATGGTGCAATGAGCAAGGGACTCACATCTGAGCATACCCTTCCACGCTTAGGGTGGACAAAAATATTTACAACAAGGGGTGGTGATGGACAGAGTCTCTGAATTAAGCAGAATACTCTTACCCAGTCAAGAGATCAGGGCTAGATCCAACACCGTTTTTTAGCTCATTGCACCATCCCAGTTTCAGAACCTGGCTGTATGCAAATTAGTCTGTCCCTGGCCCAGTGCATCATGGGAACAGGGCAGACCAGACTACAAAAGCCAATTCTTACACTGGGAAGGAAACAAGCTTCCGGGGACCGGTTTCTGGCATTTCAGCCGTCTTCGGCCCGGCTTGCTTGAATCCTGATGGTGCAATGTGCAAGGGACTCACATCTGAGTATACCCTTCCACGCTTAGGGTGGACAAAATATTTACAACAAGGGGTGGTGATGGACAGAGTCTCTGAATTAAGCAGAATACTCTTACCCAGTCAAGAGATCAGGGCTAGATCCAACACCGTTTTTTAGCTCATTGCACCATCCCAGTTTCAGAACCTGGCTGTATGCAAATTAGTCTGTCCCTGGCCCAGTGCATCATGGGAACAGGGCAGACCAGACTACAAAAGCCAATTCTTACACTGGGAAGGAAACAAGCTTCCGGGGACCGGTTTCTGGCATTTCAGCCGTCTTCGCCCGGCTTGCTTGAATCCTGATGGTGCAATGAGCAAGGGACTCACATCTGAGTATACCCTTCCACGCTTAGGGTGGACAAAAATATTTACAACAAGGGGTGGTGATGGACAGAGTCTCTGAATTAAGCAGAATACTCTTACCCAGTCAAGAGATCAGGGCTAGATCCAACACCGTTTTTTAGCTCATTGCACCATCCCAGTTTCAGAACCTGGCTGTATGCAAATTAGTCTGTCCCTGGCCCAGTGCATCATGGGAACAGGGCAGACCAGACTACAAAAGCCAATTCTTACACTGGGAAGGAAACAAGCTTCCGGGGACCGGTTTCTGGCATTTCAGCCGTCTTCGGCCCGGCTTGCTTGAATCCTGATGGTGCAATGAGCAAGGGACTCACATCTGAGTATACCCTTCCACGCTTAGGGTGGACAAAAATATTTACAACAAGGGGTGGTGATGGACAGAGTCTCTGAATTAAGCAGAATACTCTTACCCAGTCAAGAGATCAGGGCTAGATCCAACACCGTTTTTTAGCTCATTGCACCATCCCAGTTTCAGAACCTGGCTGTATGCAAATTAGTCTGTCCCTGGCCCAGTGCATCATGGGAACAGGGCAGGGCAGACCAGACTACAAAAGCCAATTCTTACACTGGGAAGGAAACAAGCTTCCGGGGACCGGTTTCTGGCATTTCAGCCGTCTTCGGCCCGGCTTGCTTGAATCCTGATGGTGCAATGAGCAAGGGACTCACATCTGAGTATACCCTTCCACGCTTAGGGTGGACAAAAATATTTACAACAAGGGGTGGTGATGGACAGAGTCTCTGAATTAAGCAGAATACTCTTACCCAGTCAAGAGATCAGGGCTAGATCCAACACCGTTTTTTAGCTCATTGCACCATCCCAGTTTCAGAACCTGGCTGTATGCAAATTAGTCTGTCCCTGGCCCAGTGCATCATGGGAACAGGGCAGACCAGACTACAAAAGCCAATTCTTACACTGGGAAGGAAACAAGCTTCCGGGGACCGGTTTCTGGCATTTCAGCCGTCTTCGGCCCGGCTTGCTTGAATCCTGATGGTGCAATGAGCAAGGGACTCACATCTGAGTATACCCTTCCACGCTTAGGGTGGACAAAAATATTTACAACAAGGGGTGGTGATGGACAGAGTCTCTGAATTAAGCAGAATACTCTTACCCAGTCAAGAGATCAGGGCTAGATCCAACACCGTTTTTGAGCTCATTGCACCATCCCAGTTTCAGAACCTGGCTGTATGCAAATTAGTCTGTCCCTGGCCCAGTGCATCATGGGAACAGGGCAGACCAGACTAAAAAAGCCAATTCTTACACTGGGAAGGAAACAAGCTTCCGGGGACCGGTTTCTGGCATTTCAGCCGTCTTCGGCCCGGCTTGCTTGAATCCTGATGGTGCAATGAGCAAGGGACTCACATCTGAGTATACCCTTCCACGCTTAGGGTGGACAAAAATATTTACAACAAGGGGTGGTGATGGACAGAGTCTCTGAATTAAGCAGAATACTCTTACCCAGTCAAGAGATCAGGGCTAGATCCAACACCGTTTTTTAGCTCATTGCACCATCCCAGTTTCAGAACCTGGCTGTATGCAAATTAGTCTGTCCCTGGCCCAGTGCATCATGGGAACAGGGCAGACCAGACTACAAAAGCCAATTCTTACACTGGGAAGGAAACAAGCTTCCGGGGACCGGTTTCTGGCATTTCAGCCGTCTTCGGCCCGGCTTGCTTGAATCCTGATGGTGCAATGAGAAAGGGACTCACATCTGAGTATACCCTTCCACGCTTAGGGTGGACAAAAATATTTACAACAAGGGGTGGTGATGGACAGAGTCTCTGAATTAAGCAGAATACTCTTACCCAGTCAAGAGATCAGGGCTAGATCCAACACCGTTTTTTCGCTCATTGCACCATCCCAGTTTCAGAACCTGGCTGTATGCAAATTAGTCTGTCCCTGGCCCAGTGCATCATGGGAACAGGGCAGACCAGACTACAAAAGCCAATTCTTACACTGGGAAGGAAACAAGCTTCCGGGGACCGGTTTCTGGCATTTCAGCCGTCTTCGGCCCGGCTTGCTTGAATCCTGATGGTGCAATGAGCAAGGGACTCACATCTGAGTATACCCTTCCACGCTTAGGGTGGACAAAAATATTTACAACAAGGGGTGGTGATGGACAGAGTCTCTGAATTAAGCAGAATACTCTTACCCAGTCAAGAGATCAGGGCTAGATCCAACACCGTTTTTTAGCTCATTGCACCATCCCAGTTTCAGAACCTGGCTGTATGCAAATTAGTCTGTCCCTGGCCCAGTGCATCATGGGAACAGGGCAGACCAGACTACAAAAGCCAATTCTTACACTGGGAAGGAAACAAGCTTCGGGGGACCGGTTTCTGGCATTTCAGCCATCTTTGGCCCGGCTTGCTTGAATCCTGATGGTGCAATGAGCAAGGGACTCACATCTGAGCATACCCTTCCACGCTTAGGGTGGACAAAAATATTTACAACAAGGGGTGGTGATGGACAGAGTCTCTGAATTAAGCAGAATACTCTTACCCAGTCAAGAGATCAGGGCTAGATCCAACACCGTTTTTTAGCTCATTGCACCATCCCAGTTTCAGAACCTGGCTGTATGCAAATTAGTCTGTCCCTGGCCCAGTGCATCATGGGAACAGGGCAGACCAGACTACAAAAGCCAATTCTTACACTGGGAAGGAAACAAGCTTCCGGGGACCGGTTTCTGGCATTTCAGCCGTCTTCGGCCCGGCTTGCTTGAATCCTGATGGTGCAATGTGCAAGGGACTCACATCTGAGTATACCCTTCCACGCTTAGGGTGGACAAAAATATTTACAACAAGGGGTGGTGATGGACAGAGTCTCTGAATTAAGCAGAATACTCTTACCCAGTCAAGAGATCAGGGCTAGATCCAACACCGTTTTTTAGCTCATTGCACCATCCCAGTTTCAGAACCTGGCTGTATGCAAATTAGTCTGTCCCTGGCCCAGTGCATCATGGGAACAGGGCAGACCAGACTACAAAAGCCAATTCTTACACTGGGAAGGAAACAAGCTTCCGGGGACCGGTTTCTGGCATTTCAGCCGTCTTCGCCCGGCTTGCTTGAATCCTGATGGTGCAATGAGCAAGGGACTCACATCTGAGTATACCCTTCCACGCTTAGGGTGGACAAAAATATTTACAACAAGGGGTGGTGATGGACAGAGTCTCTGAATTAAGCAGAATACTCTTACCCAGTCAAGAGATCAGGGCTAGATCCAACACCGTTTTTTAGCTCATTGCACCATCCCAGTTTCAGAACCTGGCTGTATGCAAATTAGTCTGTCCCTGGCCCAGTGCATCATGGGAACAGGGCAGACCAGACTACAAAAGCCAATTCTTACACTGGGAAGGAAACAAGCTTCCGGGAACCGGTTTCTGGCATTTCAGCCGTCTTCGGCCCGGCTTGCTTGAATCCTGATGGTGCAATGAGCAAGGGACTCACATCTGAGTATACCCTTCCACGCTTAGGGTGGACAAAAATATTTACAACAAGGGGTGGTGATGGACAGAGTCTCTGAATTAAGCAGAATACTCTTACCCAGTCAAGAGATCAGGGCTAGATCCAACACCGTTTTTAGCTCATTGCACCATCCCAGTTTCAGAACCTGGCTGTATGCAAATTAGTCTGTCCCTGGCCCAGTGCATCATGGGAACAGGGCAGACCAGACTACAAAAGCCAATTCTTACACTGGGAAGGAAACAAGCTTCCGGGGACCGGTTTCTGGCATTTCAGCCGTCTTCGGCCCGGCTTGCTTGAATCCTGATGGTGCAATGTGCAAGGGACTCACATCTGAGTATACCCTTCCACGCTTAGGGTGGACAAAAATATTTACAACAAGGGGTGGTGATGGACAGAGTCTCTGAATTAAGCAGAATACTCTTACCCAGTCAAGAGATCAGGGCTAGATCCAACACCGTTTTTTAGCTCATTGCACCATCCCAGTTTCAGAACCTGGCTGTATGCAAATTAGTCTGTCCCTGGCCCAGTGCATCATGGGAACAGGGCAGACCAGACTACAAAAGCCAATTCTTACACTGGGAAGGAAACAAGCTTCCGGGGACCGGTTTCTGGCATTTCAGCCGTCTTCGCCCGGCTTGCTTGAATCCTGATGGTGCAATGAGCAAGGGACTCACATCTGAGTATACCCTTCCACGCTTAGGGTGGACAAAAATATTTACAACAAGGGGTGGTGATGGACAGAGTCTCTGAATTAAGCAGAATACTCTTACCCAGTCAAGAGATCAGGGCTAGATCCAACACCGTTTTTTAGCTCATTGCACCATCCCAGTTTCAGAACCTGGCTGTATGCAAATTAGTCTGTCCCTGGCCCAGTGCATCATGGGAACAGGGCAGACCAGACTACAAAAGCCAATTCTTACACTGGGAAGGAAACAAGCTTCCGGGAACCGGTTTCTGGCATTTCAGCCGTCTTCGGCCCGGCTTGCTTGAATCCTGATGGTGCAATGAGCAAGGGACTCACATCTGAGTATACCCTTCCACGCTTAGGGTGGACAAAAATATTTACAACAAGGGGTGGTGATGGACAGAGTCTCTGAATTAAGCAGAATACTCTTACCCAGTCAAGAGATCAGGGCTAGATCCAACACCGTTTTTAGCTCATTGCACCATCCCAGTTTCAGAACCTGGCTGTATGCAAATTAGTCTGTCCCTGGCCCAGTGCATCATGGGAACAGGGCAGGGCAGACCAGACTACAAAAGCCAATTCTTACACTGGGAAGGAAACAAGCTTCCGGGGACCGGTTTCTGGCATTTCAGCCGTCTTCGGCCCGGCTTGCTTGAATCCTGATGGTGCAATGAGCAAGGGACTCACATCTGAGTATACCCTTCCACGCTTAGGGTGGACAAAAATATTTACAACAAGGGGTGGTGATGGACAGAGTCTCTGAATTAAGCAGAATACTCTTACCCAGTCAAGAGATCAGGGCTAGATCCAACACCGTTTTTTAGCTCATTGCACCATCCCAGTTTCAGAACCTGGCTGTATGCAAATTAGTCTGTCCCTGGCCCAGTGCATCATGGGAACAGGGCAGACCAGACTACAAAAGCCAATTCTTACACTGGGAAGGAAACAAGCTTCCGGGGACCGGTTTCTGGCATTTCAGCCGTCTTCGGCCCGGCTTGCTTGAATCCTGATGGTGCAATGAGCAAGGGACTCACATCTGAGAATACCCTTCCACGCTTAGGGTGGACAAAAATATTTACAACAAGGGGTGGTGATGGACAGAGTCTCTGAATTAAGCAGAATACTCTTACCCAGTCAAGAGATCAGGGCTAGATCCAACACCGTTTTTTAGCTCATTGCACCATCCCAGTTTCAGAACCTGGCTGTATGCAAATTAGTCTGTCCCTGGCCCAGTGCATCATGGGAACAGGGCAGACCAGACTACAAAAGCCAATTCTTACACTGGGAAGGAAACAAGCTTCCGGGGACCGGTTTCGGGCATTTCAGCCGTCTTCGGCCCTGCTTGCTTGAATCCTGATGGTGCAATGAGCAAGGGACTCACATCTGAGTATACCCTTCCACGCTTAGGGTGGACAAAAATATTTACAACAAGGGGTGGTGATGGACAGAGTCTCTGAATTAAGCAGAATACTCTTACCCAGTCAAGAGATCAGGGCTAGATCCAACACCGTTTTTTAGCTCATTGCACCATCCCAGTTTCAGAACCTGGCTGTATGCAAATTAGTCTGTCCCTGGCCCAGTGCATCATGGGAACAGGGCAGACCAGACTACAAAAGCCAATTCTTACACTGGGAAGGAAACAAGCTTCCGGGGACCGGTTTCTGGCATTTCAGCCGTCTTCGGCCCGGCTTGCTTGAATCCTGATGGTGCAATGAGAAAGGGACTCACATCTGAGTATACCTTTCCACGCTTAGGGTGGACAAAAATATTTACAACAAGGGGTGGTGATGGACAGAGTCTCTGAATTAAGCAGAATACTCTTACCCAGTCAAGAGATCAGGGCTAGATCCAACACCGTTTTTTCGCTCATTGCACCATCCCAGTTTCAGAACCTGGCTGTATGCAAATTAGTCTGTCCCTGGCCCAGTGCATCATGGGAACAGGGCAGACCAGACTACAAAAGCCAATTCTTACACTGGGAAGGAAACAAGCTTCCGGGGACCGGTTTCTGGCATTTCAGCCGTCTTCGGCCCGGCTTGCTTGAATCCTGATGGTGCAATGAGCAAGGGACTCACATCTGAGTATACCCTTCCACGCTTAGGGTGGACAAAAATATTTACAACAAGGGGTGGTGATGGACAGAGTCTCTGAATTAAGCAGAATACTCTTACCCAGTCAAGAGATCAGGGCTAGATCCAACACCGTTTTTTAGCTCATTGCACCATCCCAGTTTCAGAACCTGGCTGTATGCAAATTAGTCTGTCCCTGGCCCAGTGCATCATGGGAACAGGGCAGACCAGACTACAAAAGCCAATTCTTACACTGGGAAGGAAACAAGCTTCGGGGGACCGGTTTCTGGCATTTCAGCCATCTTTGGCCCGGCTTGCTTGAATCCTGATGGTGCAATGAGCAAGGGACTCACATCTGAGCATACCCTTCCACGCTTAGGGTGGACAAAAATATTTACAACAAGGGGTGGTGATGGACAGAGTCTCTGAATTAAGCAGAATACTCTTACCCAGTCAAGAGATCAGGGCTAGATCCAACACCGTTTTTTAGCTCATTGCACCATCCCAGTTTCAGAACCTGGCTGTATGCAAATTAGTCTGTCCCTGGCCCAGTGCATCATGGGAACAGGGCAGACCAGACTACAAAAGCCAATTCTTACACTGGGAAGGAAACAAGCTTCCGGGGACCGGTTTCTGGCATTTCAGCCGTCTTCGGCCCGGCTTGCTTGAATCCTGATGGTGCAATGTGCAAGGGACTCACATCTGAGTATACCCTTCCACGCTTAGGGTGGACAAAAATATTTACAACAAGGGGTGGTGATGGACAGAGTCTCTGAATTAAGCAGAATACTCTTACCCAGTCAAGAGATCAGGGCTAGATCCAACACCGTTTTTTAGCTCATTGCACCATCCCAGTTTCAGAACCTGGCTGTATGCAAATTAGTCTGTCCCTGGCCCAGTGCATCATGGGAACAGGGCAGACCAGACTACAAAAGCCAATTCTTACACTGGGAAGGAAACAAGCTTCCGGGGACCGGTTTCTGGCATTTCAGCCGTCTTCGCCCGGCTTGCTTGAATCCTGATGGTGCAATGAGCAAGGGACTCACATCTGAGTATACCCTTCCACGCTTAGGGTGGACAAAAATATTTACAACAAGGGGTGGTGATGGACAGAGTCTCTGAATTAAGCAGAATACTCTTACCCAGTCAAGAGATCAGGGCTAGATCCAACACCGTTTTTTAGCTCATTGCACCATCCCAGTTTCAGAACCTGGCTGTATGCAAATTAGTCTGTCCCTGGCCCAGTGCATCATGGGAACAGGGCAGACCAGACTACAAAAGCCAATTCTTACACTGGGAAGGAAACAAGCTTCCGGGAACCGGTTTCTGGCATTTCAGCCGTCTTCGGCCCGGCTTGCTTGAATCCTGATGGTGCAATGAGCAAGGGACTCACATCTGAGTATACCCTTCCACGCTTAGGGTGGACAAAAATATTTACAACAAGGGGTGGTGATGGACAGAGTCTCTGAATTAAGCAGAATACTCTTACCCAGTCAAGAGATCAGGGCTAGATCCAACACCGTTTTTAGCTCATTGCACCATCCCAGTTTCAGAACCTGGCTGTATGCAAATTAGTCTGTCCCTGGCCCAGTGCATCATGGGAACAGGGCAGGGCAGACCAGACTACAAAAGCCAATTCTTACACTGGGAAGGAAACAAGCTTCCGGGGACCGGTTTCTGGCATTTCAGCCGTCTTCGGCCCGGCTTGCTTGAATCCTGATGGTGCAATGAGCAAGGGACTCACATCTGAGTATACCCTTCCACGCTTAGGGTGGACAAAAATATTTACAACAAGGGGTGGTGATGGACAGAGTCTCTGAATTAAGCAGAATACTCTTACCCAGTCAAGAGATCAGGGCTAGATCCAACACCGTTTTTTAGCTCATTGCACCATCCCAGTTTCAGAACCTGGCTGTATGCAAATTAGTCTGTCCCTGGCCCAGTGCATCATGGGAACAGGGCAGACCAGACTACAAAAGCCAATTCTTACACTGGGACGGAAACAAGCTTCCGGGGACCGGTTTCTGGCATTTCAGCCGTCTTCGGCCCCGCTTGCTTGAATCCTGATGGTGCAATGAGCAAGGGACTCACATCTGAGAATACCCTTCCACGCTTAGGGTGGACAAAAATATTTACAACAAGGGGTGGTGATGGACAGAGTCTCTGAATTAAGCAGAATACTCTTACCCAGTCAAGAGATCAGGGCTAGATCCAACACCGTTTTTTAGCTCATTGCACCATCCCAGTTTCAGAACCTGGCTGTATGCAAATTAGTCTGTCCCTGGCCCAGTGCATCATGGGAACAGGGCAGACCAGACTACAAAAGCCAATTCTTACACTGGGAAGGAAACAAGCTTCCGGGGACCGGTTTCTGGCATTTCAGCCGTCTTCGGCCCTGCTTGCTTGAATCCTGATGGTGCAATGAGCAAGGGACTCACATCTGAGTATACCCTTCCACGCTTAGGGTGGACAAAAATATTTACAACAAGGGGTGGTGATGGACAGAGTCTCTGAATTAAGCAGAATACTCTTACCCAGTCAAGAGATCAGGGCTAGATCCAACACCGTTTTTTAGCTCATTGCACCATCCCAGTTTCAGAACCTGGCTGTATGCAAATTAGTCTGTCCCTGGCCCAGTGCATCATGGGAACAGGGCAGACCAGACTACAAAAGCCAATTCTTACACTGGGAAGGAAACAAGCTTCCGGGGACCGGTTTCTGGCATTTCAGCCGTCTTCGGCCCGGCTTGCTTGAATCCTGATGGTGCAATGAGAAAGGGACTCACATCTGAGTATACCCTTCCACGCTTAGGGTGGACAAAAATATTTACAACAAGGGGTGGTGATGGACAGAGTCTCTGAATTAAGCAGAATACTCTTACCCAGTCAAGAGATCAGGGCTAGATCCAACACCGTTTTTTCGCTCATTGCACCATCCCAGTTTCAGACCCTGGCTGTATGCAAATTAGTCTGTCCCTGGCCCAGTGCATCATGGGAACAGGGCAGACCAGACTACAAAAGCCAATTCTTACACTGGGAAGGAAACAAGCTTCCGGGGACCGGTTTCTGGCATTTCAGCCGTCTTCGGCCCGGCTTGCTTGAATCCTGATGGTGCAATGAGCAAGGGACTCACATCTGAGTATACCCTTCCACGCTTAGGGTGGACAAAAATATTTACAACAAGGGGTGGTGATGGACAGAGTCTCTGAATTAAGCAGAATACTCTTACCCAGTCAAGAGATCAGGGCTAGATCCAACACCGTTTTTTAGCTCATTGCACCATCCCAGTTTCAGAACCTGGCTGTATGCAAATTAGTCTGTCCCTGGCCCAGTGCATCATGGGAACAGGGCAGACCAGACTACAAAAGCCAATTCTTACACTGGGAAGGAAACAAGCTTCGGGGGACCGGTTTCTGGCATTTCAGCCATCTTCGGCCCGGCTTGCTTGAATCCTGATGGTGCAATGAGCAAGGGACTCACATCTGAGCATTCCCTTCCACGCTTAGGGTGGACAAAAATATTTACAACAAGGGGTGGTGATGGACAGAGTCTCTGAATTAAGCAGAATACTCTTACCCAGTCAAGAGATCAGGGCTAGATCCAACACCGTTTTTTAGCTCATTGCACCATCCCAGTTTCAGAACCTGGCTGTATGCAAATTAGTCTGTCCCTGGCCCAGTGCATCATGGGAACAGGGCAGACCAGACTACAAAAGCCAATTCTTACACTGGGAAGGAAACAAGCTTCCGGGGACCGGTTTCTGGCATTTCAGCCGTCTTCGGCCCGGCTTGCTTGAATCCTGATGGTGCAATGTGCAAGGGACTCACATCTGAGTATACCCTTCCACGCTTAGGGTGGACAAAAATATTTACAACAAGGGGTGGTGATGGACAGAGTCTCTGAATTAAGCAGAATACTCTTACCCAGTCAAGAGATCAGGGCTAGATCCAACACCGTTTTTTAGCTCATTGCACCATCCCAGTTTCAGAACCTGGCTGTATGCAAATTAGTCTGTCCCTGGCCCAGTGCATCATGGGAACAGGGCAGACCAGACTACAAAAGCCAATTCTTACACTGGGAAGGAAACAAGCTTCCGGGGACCGGTTTCTGGCATTTCAGCCGTCTTCGCCCGGCTTGCTTGAATCCTGATGGTGCAATGAGCAAGGGACTCACATCTGAGTATACCCTTCCACGCTTAGGGTGGACAAAAATATTTACAACAAGGGGTGGTGATGGACAGAGTCTCTGAATTAAGCAGAATACTCTTACCCAGTCAAGAGATCAGGGCTAGATCCAACACCGTTTTTTAGCTCATTGCACCATCCCAGTTTCAGAACCTGGCTGTATGCAAATTAGTCTGTCCCTGGCCCAGTGCATCATGGGAACAGGGCAGACCAGACTACAAAAGCCAATTCTTACACTGGGAAGGAAACAAGCTTCCGGGGACCAGTTTCTGGCATTTCAGCCGTCTTCGGCCCGGCTTGCTTGAATCCTGATGGTGCAATGAGCAAGGGACTCACATCTGAGTATACCCTTCCACGCTTAGGGTGGACAAAAATATTTACAACAAGGGGTGGTGATGGACAGAGTCTCTGAATTAAGCAGAATACTCTTACCCAGTCAAGAGATCAGGGCTAGATCCAACACCGTTTTTTAGCTCATTGCACCATCCCAGTTTCAGAACCTGGCTGTATGCAAATTAGTCTGTCCCTGGCCCAGTGCATCATGGGAACAGGGCAGGGCAGACCAGACTACAAAAGCCAATTCTTACACTGGGAAGGAAACAAGCTTCCGGGGACCGGTTTCTGGCATTTCAGCCGTCTTCGGCCCGGCTTGCTTGAATCCTGATGGTGCAATGAGCAAGGGACTCACATCTGAGTATACCCTTCCACGCATAGGGTGGACAAAAATATTTACAACAAGGGGTGGTGATGGACAGAGTCTCTGAATTAAGCAGAATACTCTTACCCAGTCAAGAGATCAGGGCTAGATCCAACACCGTTTTTTAGCTCATTGCACCATCCCAGTTTCAGAACCTGGCTGTATGCAAATTAGTCTGTCCCTGGCCCAGTGCATCATGGGAACAGGGCAGACCAGACTACAAAAGCCACTTCTTACACTGGGAAGGAAACAAGCTTCCGGGGACCGGTTTCTGGCATTTCAGCCGTCTTCGGCCCGGCTTGCTTGAATCCTGATGGTGCAATGAGCAAGGGACTCACATCTGAGTATACCCTTCCACGCTTAGGGTGGACAAAAATATTTACAACAAGGGGTGGTGATGGACAGAGTCTCTGAATTAAGCAGAATACTCTTACCCAGTCAAGAGATCAGGGCTAGATCCAACACCGTTTTTTAGCTCATTGCACCATCCCAGTTTCAGAACCTGGCTGTATGCAAATTAGTCTGTCCCTGGCCCAGTGCATCATGGGAACAGGGCAGACCAGACTACAAAAGCCAATTCTTACACTGGGAAGGAAACAAGCTTCCGGGGACCGGTTTCTGGCATTTCAGCCGTCTTCGCCCGGCTTGCTTGAATCCTGATGGTGCAATGAGCAAGGGACTCACATCTGAGTATACCCTTCCACGCTTAGGGTGGACAAAAATATTTACAACAAGGGGTGGTGATGGACAGAGTCTCTGAATTAAGCAGAATACTCTTACCCAGTCAAGAGATCAGGGCTAGATCCAACACCGTTTTTTAGCTCATTGCACCATCCCAGTTTCAGAACCTGGCTGTATGCAAATTAGTCTGTCCCTGGCCCAGTGCATCATGGGAACAGGGCAGACCAGACTACAAAAGCCAATTCTTACACTGGGAAGGAAACAAGCTTCCGGGGACCGGTTTCTGGCATTTCAGCCGTCTTCGGCCCGGCTTGCTTGAATCCTGATGGTGCAATGAGCAAGGGACTCACATCTGAGTATACCCTTCCACGCTTAGGGTGGACAAAAATATTTACAACAAGGGGTGGTGATGGACAGAGTCTCTGAATTAAGCAGAATACTCTTACCCAGTCAAGAGATCAGGGCTAGATCCAACACCGTTTTTTAGCTCATTGCACCATCCCAGTTTCAGAACCTGGCTGTATGCAAATTAGTCTGTCCCTGGCCCAGTGCATCATGGGAACAGGGCAGGGCAGACCAGACTACAAAAGCCAATTCTTACACTGGGAAGGAAACAAGCTTCCGGGGACCGGTTTCTGGCATTTCAGCCGTCTTCGGCCCGGCTTGCTTGAATCCTGATGGTGCAATGAGCAAGGGACTCACATCTGAGTATACCCTTCCACGCATAGGGTGGACAAAAATATTTACAACAAGGGGTGGTGATGGACAGAGTCTCTGAATTAAGCAGAATACTCTTACCCAGTCAAGAGATCAGGGCTAGATCCAACACCGTTTTTTAGCTCATTGCACCATCCCAGTTTCAGAACCTGGCTGTATGCAAATTAGTCTGTCCCTGGCCCAGTGCATCATGGGAACAGGGCAGACCAGACTACAAAAGCCAATTCTTACACTGGGAAGGAAACAAGCTTCCGGGGACCGGTTTCTGGCATTTCAGCCGTCTTCGGCCCGGCTTGCTTGAATCCTGATGGTGCAATGAGCAAGGGACTCACATCTGAGTATACCCTTCCACGCTTAGGGTGGACAAAAATATTTACAACAAGGGGTGGTGATGGACAGAGTCTCTGAATTAAGCAGAATACTCTTACCCAGTCAAGAGATCAGGGCTAGATCCAACACCGTTTTTTAGCTCATTGCACCATCCCAGTTTCAGAACCTGGCTGTATGCAAATTAGTCTGTCCCTGGCCCAGTGCATCATGGGAACAGGGCAGACCAGACTACAAAAGCCAATTCTTACACTGTGAAGGAAACAAGCTTCCGGGGACCGGTTTCTGGCATTTCAGCCGTCTTCGGCCCTGCTTGCTTGAATCCTGATGGTGCAATGAGCAAGGGACTCACATCTGAGTATACCCTTCCACGCTTAGGGTGGACAAAAATATTTACAACAAGGGGTGGTGATGGACAGAGTCTCTGAATTAAGCAGAATACTCTTACCCAGTCAAGAGATCAGGGCTAGATCCAACACCGTTTTTTAGCTCATTGCACCATCCCAGTTTCAGAACCTGGCTGTATGCAAATTAGTCTGTCCCTGGCCCAGTGCATCATGGGAACAGGGCAGACCAGACTACAAAAGCCAATTCTTACACTGGGAAGGAAACAAGCTTCCGGGGACCGGTTTCTGGCATTTCAGCCGTCTTCGGCCCGGCTTGCTTGAATCCTGATGGTGCAATGAGCAAGGGACTCACATCTGAGTATACCCTTCCACGCTTAGGGTGGACAAAAATATTTACAACAAGGGGTGGTGATGGACAGAGTCTCTGAATTAAGCAGAATACTCTTACCCAGTCAAGAGATCAGGGCTAGATCCAACACCGTTTTTTAGCTCATTGCACCATCCCAGTTTCAGAACATGGCTGTATGCAAATTAGTCTGTCCCTGGCCCAGTGCATCATGGGAACAGGGCAGACCAGACTACAAAAGCCACTTCTTACACTGGGAAGGAAACAAGCTTCCGGGGACCGGTTTCTGGCATTTCAGCCGTCTTCGGCCCGGCTTGCTTGAATCCTGATGGTGCAATGAGCAAGGGACTCACATCTGAGTATACCCTTCCACGCTTAGGGTGGACAAAAATATTTACAACAAGGGGTGGTGATGGACAGAGTCTCTGAATTAAGCAGAATACTCTTACCCAGTCAAGAGATCAGGGCTAGATCCAACACCGTTTTTAGCTCATTGCACCATCCCAGTTTCAGAACCTGGCTGTATGCAAATTAGTCTGTCCCTGGCCCAGTGCATCATGGGAACAGGGCAGACCAGACTACAAAAGCCAATTCTTACACTGGGAAGGAAACAAGCTTCCGGGGACCGGTTTCTGGCATTTCAGCCGTCTTCGGCCCGGCTTGCTTGAATCCTGATAGTGCAATGAGCAAGGGACTCACATCTGAGTATACCCTTCCACGCTTAGGGTGGACAAAAATATTTACAACAAGGGGTGGTGATGGACAGAGTCTCTGAATTAAGCAGAAAACTCTTACCCAGTCAAGAGATCAGGGCTAGATCCAACACCGTTTTTTAGCTCATTGCACCATCCCAGTTTCAGAACCTGGCTGTATGCAAATTAGTCTGTCCCTGGCCCAGTGCATCATGGGAACAGGGCAGACCAGACTACAAAAGCCAATTCTTACACTGGGAAGGAAACAAGCTTCCGGGGACCGGTTTCTGGCATTTCAGCCGTATGGATCAAGCCCTGATCTTTGGACTGGGTAAGAGTGGTCTGCTTAATTCAGACACTCTGTTCATCACCACCCCCTTTTTCTGAATCGTTTGTGGCCACTATAGGTGTGGCAGGGTATACTCAGACATGAGTCCCTTTCTCACTGCTCCATCAGGATTCAAGCAAGCCGGGCCGAAGAGGCTGAAATGCCAGAAACCGGTCCCCGGTAGCTTGTCTCCTTTCTGGTGAAGAATTGGCTTGGTAGTTTGGTCTGCCCTGTTCCCATGATGCACTGGGCCAGGGACAGACTAATTTGCATATAGCCAGGTTCTGAGCTGGGATGGGGCAGTGAGATAAATAACGGTGATGGATCAAGCCCTGATCTTTGGACTGGGTAAGAGTGGTCTGCTTAATTCAGACACTCTGTTCATCACCACCCCCTTTTCTGAATCATTTTTGGCCACTATAGGTGTGGCAGGGTATACTCAGACATGAGTCCCTTTCTCACTGCTCCATCAGGATTCAAGCAAGCCGGGCCGAAGAGGCTGAAATGCCAGAAACCGGTCCCCGGTAGCTTGTCTCCTTTCTGGTTAAGAATTGGCTTGGTAGTTTGGTCTGCCCTGTTACCATGATGCACTGGGCCAGGGACAGACTAATTTGCATATAGCCAGGTTCTGAGCTGGGATGGGGCAGTGAGATAAATAACGGTGATGGATCAAGCCCTGATCTTTGGACTGGGTAAGAGTGGTCTGCTTAATTCAGACACTCTGTTCATCACCACCCCCTTTTCTGAATTGTAGAAAATACCCAGCAAAGCGGGGAGGGAAACAACAAGGTAGGAAAAAGCCCGTCACCCCCCCACCACGCCGTGATGGGAAAAACAACGATGAGCCCGACCTTGACGTAGAGTCATGCCGAATGGTTAATGACGACTTATTCATCAGGATCCAAGATATGATAGACATTAAAATCAGGACTATAATAAAACCCCTGATTGGGAAACTGGACAAACTAACTTCTGAGGTTAAAAAGTTGGGAGGTGTACATAGCAAGTTGGTTGAAGAGGTGGGGAATTTATCTTCTTGTGTAACAAACATGGTGGCTCCAGATGTGGCGGTTACTCCAATTGAATGCAACCCACTGCCCGCCTTACAAGAGCCATTGCCACTATCTCCATCTCTACCAGTACCCAGACAGGAGGCAGAAGCTGCGGATCTACCTATTAGCACATCCACTGCTATAGTGGATCCGCAACCAGAGGATGTCTCAGCCCAATTTATTTTGGAAGCTTCACCAGTGGTATTGGTATTAGCAAATGTTCCTGTTTTAACACAAGATAAACTAGAGTCCAACCAGGGCCTGAAAGACAAAGCGTTACACTGGCTTACTAATAATATGTATATGGCACAGCAAGGGATAGAAAAATTGGCTGGGGATATAATCATGACTAGGAGGGTACCTTGGATTGGGAGTAACCCAAAGAAGTTTAAGGGGGATTGTGTAATTCTAAATTTTGCCAACGCTGAGGTTCTTCCAGAGATTTTGATTAATATCTTCCCACCCCAACGTCGCAGGGGCTCCATAATCCCGCTCACCCTTAAATTTTTCTACAGTAAATCGCAGTCCGCAACTATTCACAATATCCCCATCTTGAAGGGACCTTCTAATATCACTAGCTGGGGAGGGGATATTAGACCTCGTCATTCTATTGATTATTTTCAGTCTACAACCAACCCAGATTTAGTTAGATCTAATTACCCGAATGAGCCATACAGCAGGCCCGGTACACTACACGAACCCAGTGTTTTTGGTTGGGGCACTAGCCTCCCGGGTTATGATCATCGTGGACAGGGCAATAGGTTTATATACCCAATGAGAAACGATCAGATTAGGATACGCCCAATTACACCTCAACCCATGTGGAACATGCCAGCTCTTGGCCAGGGTCAGGTAGCCACCCCCCTTGGATGGGGATTTGGCACGAGAAATAGGTACGGCCCTCTATCCGACCTAAACACCTGTGATTGACTCAATGCAGGAGCTGATCTAGCAAATGAGGCATTGATCACGCCATTAACAAAAAGTGGCCGAAATAACATCATCAAAACCAATAGCAACCCTAACCACAAGGAAGCTTTGGGGTCTCAAGAGCCCCCAAAATTCAACCTGCCTCCGACTCTATCTCAGAGGGAGGTTTGTACTGTGACAACCCCAATTAGCGAGAACATACAGAGTTTCTCTCTAGGGGAACTTAATGAGGGACCACTAACGCCACGCATTGTAGAAGGGGATTTGGAGGGGATTAAAGTACCTAGGTTATCCACTGATTCCTGTAAGATCTTAAGCTGGAACATAGCAGGTTTAAATGCGAAACGTCAGGATAACGCCTGGTTGAGTTTTACCTCAAACCATCATATCATCGCCCTGCAAGAAACTTGGGACACATCCGCCAGTCTTTGGTGGGATGGGTTCACTAGTTTCACCAAACCTGCAGTTCCCAGCAGAGCGCGTAGAGCCAAGGGTGGCTTGGTTATCTTGTTCTCCTTAGACATAAAAGGTAGCTATAGGCAGATCAGCACCGACTCTGACAATATTTTAATGGTAGAAAGGGTGGTTAGCAATAGTAGCAGGACTTTATATGTTAATTTTTATAACTCTGGGAATAGTGACTATAGAGGTCTCAACATTGCTAACCTAGATAGTATTTTATACTCAGTATCTCAGAATATCCAGTTTGCTTATGAGTTTATTTTATTAGGCGATTTTAATATTCACTTATGTAACCTAGCATGCAAGGGAAGTAGCGTTAATGAGGAAGACGACGCAGCCTTAAAGGGTCCTCACTTTGAACACTCTGTAGAGGGGCAGGAGCTTGAAGACTTACTCGCTAATTATGATTTGTACGAACCCGATTGGGGCCTAAGAATGCCAACTTTCACTGGTATCCAACATGGAACAGTGATAGACTATATCTTTGTCTCACATGGCATTTTGGGCCGGACAACGGATTATCGCACTGTCTTAAGTCATCATAGCGACCATAACCCCGTATTACTTGAAGTGACCTGGGGAGCTCAGATGGGGGCACCCCCAATCTTAGCGAAACCTGCACAACCCCTGAGGTCCACCGATAAGGACAGACGAGTGAAATGGACCAAAGTTATACCGGAAAACTTTTATGCATCAAACTTCCCAAAAATCAAAGATTATGTAGAGCTCTGTAAAAAACCTGGTGCGCAGGGGAAAGAAATAGTATCAGCATATGAGGCAATATGTGCCCAGGTGGCAAAGGACCTTCTAGCTAAACCTACAAAGGGGAGCCCAGGAATTAAGCGCTGGTTTGACTCCGCATGCTCGAATGCCCATAAAGAATTGTTGGTAGCCTTAAAAAACGTTCCAAGGGTTAAAGACGATATCTCCAGATTAAGGAGAAATTATAAGGCAGCCATAAAGATTCGCAAGGATACCATCAAACGCGAGGCCTGGGAAGACCTCCTTTCAGCGGCAGTGTTGAAGGATAGTAGGAGATTTTGGGATATCATCAATCAGCCCTTTTTCTCTGACGACAATAACGCACCCATGGACTGCGTGATTACTGATGAAAAATGGCTGTCTCACTTTAAAGCTGTCTATGGGGGCGTGGAAGAAGAAACTGTAGAGTTTCCACTGCCTACCGTGGAGGTACAACCCATCATCTTTAACCCCGAAGAAGTAAAAAAAGCTCTTTTGGCAACCACAAAACATAAGGCACCTGGCCCTGACGGAGTCCCTGCTGACTTTTTTATGTACTCTCCAAATTTATGGGCGGAGGTGATGTCAAATGTGTTCAACGCAGTTAATGCCAATCATGCCCCCGTCTCGTGGGCCATATCTACCATCGTCCCTATTTTTAAAAACAAAGGCCAGCGGGATGATCCCGCGTGTTATAGGCCCATATCTCTTCTGGACTCAACCATTAAAATCTTGGGCAGAGTACTTTTATCCAGATTGAGGGAGAATGTTGAGGGCTGTGGCGGGCTGTCTGAACTACAATATGGTTTTAGAGAGAGAAAAGGGACCATTGAACAATGTATTAATCTGCATTTACTTATCTCTAAATATACTGTGGCAAAGGAGGGTTCCGTGTTTCTTGCTTTCATGGACCTCTCCTCGGCCTTCGACCTGGTCAATAGAACGAAATTATGGTCGATCTTGTTGGAGATGGGTATTGATGAAGCCCTTGTTATGTTTATGGCGACTATGCACCAGGAGCTCTTTGCAGCTGTTAGAGTGACAAACTACGGCAGATGCACCCCATTGTTTAAATCTTTAGAGGGGGTACGGCAAGGCTGTATTCTAGCCCCCCTGCTTTTTACCAGTTACATTAATGGCTTGGGAGAACATCTGCGGTCCCAGGTAGCGGATGTTCCGCGTGCAGGTGGCGCCCAAATACCGGCACTCCTGTATGCGGACGATGCCGTGTTGATCGCTCGAACTGGCGTTGGCCTTCAGCTCCTTTTGGATGCTTTTGGTTCTTATATGGACAATCTGGACCTCAAGGTTAACGTCTCTAAGTCACATACGATGGTAATGGGGCGCGAGTGCCTAAAAAAAAGACACAAAACATTTTTCTGCAGAGGGGTCCCTGTCTCTAAAGTAACCACATTTCCCTATTTGGGCGTTTTGTTCGATCAGAAAGGATCATGGGGCCCACAGATAAGAGCAAAAAGGTTGGCTGTAACCAGATCTTCCTCAGCTCTCTTGGGCTTCGCTGGCAAGCTAGGGGCTAGGCCCATGGAAGCTCTTTTAAAAATCTATAAGAGTAAGCCTGTGGCTATTGCGCTATATGGGTCCCCCTTGTGGGGGTATGCAAATCTTGACCCTATCCAGAGAGCAGAAAATAGATTTATTAGATCCTTGCTCTCTGTACCGCAGTCAACTCCAACGTACCCTATTCACAAAGAGGTGGGCTTACCCTATCTGTCAGACACACTGAGCCTAGCCCCTTTGACCCTGTGGTTGAAAATGTGGTTGAACGAAGACCTCCCCTTAAATCATAGAATTTTACATGACGTCCTAGCGCTCGATAAATACAGCAGCATTCCTTGGCTGTCGTATTTGGCCAAATCGTTCTTAGACCTAGGTCGCCCTGAACTTTTCTCATCCCCTCAGAAAATTAGGGCCCAGGATATAGACTACATAAAAAAGTCCTTTATGGACAGGAAGGAAAAGCGCCGTGAGGCTCAAGAATTGTTGAAACCAACAGTTAGGGCTCATAGCCTCCTGGTTAGCACATCTTCGCTCGCACCTTACCTTAGCTTCGTTACTTTCCCCTACCACAGGTTTTTATTAACAAAGTTTAGATTTAACCTGTTACACCTTTGTCTAGGTTCTTTTAAGAGCTGGCAGAAACCAGATTCAGCCCCCCCTTGTAGCTGCGACCATTTTTCAGTGCAGGACACAATGCATTTCGTAATGTTTTGCAGTTTGTATCATGAGCAGAGGAAAAAATATTTGTTGCCAATCCTGAAAGAAGCCGGCTTTACACAGGTGCGCCCGGCGCTGCTCTTTTTACAACTTCTGTCAAACCCTCGCATTTCCTTCTGCACTGCTAATTTTTTGGTGGCCGCAGCAAGGGCGAAAGCTGCTGGCCATATTTCGCCTTAAAAGTAATGGTTCTATAATGTTCCTTTTTGACATGAAATGTATTTATATTTTTATTATGCACATAGTTTTTCTAATCGTACAATATGCCTGCTGCTTTTAAGATCATTATGGAACATGTATTTTATGTGATGTTTTTTAGTGTGTTCGTTTCTTTGTATGACTTGAAAAAAGTCGAATAAAGATATTCTGACTGACTGACATACTGGTTTAAGTCATTATGTTTCGTGGTGATTCAGGACTGGGTTTATTTTTAGTCAACAAGGAGCCCCATGGATTTTTAGGTCTCGGCTAGGCAGCGCGCATGCGCTGTCTCTACGAGACATCTAGTAATCTGTATCAGTGGGTAAACTCCACCCATTACCTTCCATTGTGTTTCCTTTGGTTTAGGGCCTTGTCTGATTAAATCCTTTGCTTTTCACATGTAATCTGTGTTTTAGTTCCTCCTTACTTTGTTTTGGCACGCCTATGCAGCATGGACTAACTACTGTAAACCTCCTTTTCGTATGCTGAAGTATTTGTCCTGGAACTATTTTTCGTTTTTTGTGTGTTCCGTAATTTTCTTGTGCATTGATTGTATTGCCCGGTGTTTTTTTTTTTATGTGCTTGCGAACCCGGGTTCCGGCTCTGAGGTTATTATGGGTATCCAGTGAGTTATAAACAACAGAAGTGAGTGATTTCGCCTGCAGCGGGGTCATCCTTTTATAACGCCTCCATGCTGCTTCAGTATTTTGCCCAAATTCACAGTATGTTGAGCCCAAGCCGAGACTCAAACCTCCATGTTCGCTGCCGACAGGAAGGAGTGGTTTTGCCTGTAGCTGAGGCTCCGTCCATAAAGCCACCATGCTCCTTCAGTGATTAACCCACATTCACAGGATGTTGAGCCCATGCCGAAACTCAATCCTCCATGTCCGCCGCACTTTGTTTTTTTTCCTCCACCTACACTGCTTTCGATTGCAAGCGGTCACAGCAGTGGGTGGTTTTGCCCTGCTGCAGGGGCCTACTTTAATAAAGCCTCCATGCTCCCCAAGTGATTTGCCCACATTCACAGGAAGTTGAGCCCACGCCGGTATTCAAACCTTCATGCCTGGAGCTACACTTTTTTTTCCTCCCACCTAACCCGCGTTTCGCTGTTTGTTCACTTAACAGGCTTACAAGCACTTCTCATAAGTGCCGCCGCTTCATCTTTCAGCCTTGCAGACGTTTTGGGCTGAATATTTAATATATTACAAAGTTCCAAAGACTTATTTGCCACCCTTTTGTTTCACTTAACTTAGCTGATCGTATTTTAGTTTGAAAATGCTTGTTTTTCAGCTGATCCTCATTAGTTGCTTGCAAACTACCCAGGATCCGCTGAAAACACAAGTGATTGCAGCTTGTGTTTTCAGCCTATCCTTGCCTCTCCGCTCCTGGTTTCATTTGTCAGCAAACACTCGTGCTTTCAGACGATCCTCGCCCCCACCAGCCCCTCTCTCCTGGTGCGCCCTTAAATTCTGGCTTAGAGCTTTGGTTGTATGCATGCACACGTCTGATACAGGTTCGCCATAGTTGGCTAATAAGATGCATGTTTTCACAATAACCTCTGGGTCCACATAGCCCTAACTGCAAACATCAGCAGGTATCTTTTTTCTCTTCATTTTACACATTCCCTATTCTACTACGCTGGCACTGGCGATCGCGGCTGGGCTATATTATCTAGCAGAACTGATCGAAGAATATACAGTGGCTACTAGCCGAATTATCAAATATACTCATTTCAACCGAGTGCCTGTTTAGGCATGCACAGCAGTGTCTTCAATAAAGATGTCATTAAGACTTTCAAAGAAATTTGAGCGAAGATGTACATAAACGGAGCCAAAAAAGGGGGGGCAGGGCTGACCAGGCAAAGTTAAGAAACAGAGATCCGCGATCAAAACATTCACCCTGTACTAAGGGTATCAATCAATCATGACATTTGTAAAGTGCACTACATACCCGTGAGGGTCTCAAGGCGCTGGGGGTGAGGGGGGAGAGAGGGTGCTGCTGGTGATCAAAGAGCCAGGTCTGGAGCAGTCTTCTGAAGGCCAGTAGGTCTTGGGTCTGCCGTAGGTTGGTGGGGAGGGTGTTCCAGGTCTTGGCGGCGAGGTGGGAGAAGGATTTGCCGCTGGCAGTCGTTTTTCGGATGCGGGGGACTGTGGCGAGGGCGAGGCTGGCGGAGCGGAGCTGGCGGATGGGGGTGTAAAAGTTGAGTTGTCTGTTGAGTTATGCCAGGCCGGTCTTTTGGAGAGCTTTGTGTGCGTTGATGAAGAGTTTGAAGGTTATCCTCTTGTTAACGGGGAGCCAGTGCAGGTCTCTCAGGTGGGGGGTGATGTGGCTGCGGCGGGGGATGTTAAGGATCAGACGTGCTGAGGCGTTCTGGATGCGTTGCAATCGTCTCATGAGCTTGGCCGACGTTCCTGCGTAGAGGGCGTTTCCGTAGTCCAGCCTGCTGGTGACGAGGGCCTGGGTGACTGTTCTTCTCGTCTGGGTGGGGATCCACATGAAGATCCTGCGTATCATTCGGGGGGTGTTGAAGCAGGATGAGGAGACGGCGTTGACCTGCTTAGTCATGGAGAGGGTGGAGTCGAGGATGATCCCTAGGTTGCGTGCATGGTCGGTGGGTGTCGGGGCTGTTCCTAGAGTTGTCGGCCACCAGGAGTCGTCCCAGGCTGAAGGGGTGGAGCTGAGGCAGAGGACCTATTCTTGTCCAAGTTCAGCTTCAGTCGGCTGTTCCTCATCCATTCGGCGACGGCCTTCATTCCTTCCTGGAGGTTGGTTTTGGCGTTGTGGGGGTCTTTGGTGAGGGAGATAATCAGCTGGGTGTCATCTGCTTAGGAGATGATGTTGAGGTTGTGCTGTCGGGGGACATGGGCGAGCGGTGCCATTTAGATGTTGAACAGCGTCGGGCTGAGGGAAGAGCCTTGGGGTTCACCACAGATGATTTTGGTGGCAGTGGAGTGGAAGGGGGGTAGGGAGATGCTCTGAGTCCTGCCGAAGAGGAAGGATGTGGTCCAGTCCTTCTCTTGGATACCGGTGTTGTGTAGGCGTGTTCGTAGTGTGCGGTGGCAGACCGTGTCGAAGGCGGCTGACAGGTCCAGGAGGATGAGGGCTGCTGTTTCTCCGTTGTTAAGCAGGTCCTGATGTCATCAGTGGCGGCGATGAGGGCGCTTTCGGTGCTGTGGTTGCTGCAGAACCCGGACTGGGACGGGTCCAAGAGGCTGTTCTCCTCGAGGAAGTGGGTCAGTTGTTTGTTGATGATTTTCTCGGTGACCTTTGCCGGGAACGGGTGTAGTGAGATGGGTCCGAAGTTCTTGAGGTCCTTGGGGTCCGCCTTGGGTTTCTTGAGTAAGGCATTGATCTCGGCGTGCTTCCAGCTTTCCGAGAAGGTTGCGGTCTCGAAGGAGATGTTGATTACTTTCTGGAGAATGAGTGCGATGGCTGTGATGACTTTGTTGAAGATGTAGTGAGGGCATGCGTCTAACAGTGATCAGGAGTGGATGGTGTTCATGGTCTCGCTGGTGTCCACGTCGTTGATGCTGGTCCAGGAGAGCAGGCGGTTGGTGTAGGTGGTGGTCGTGGGGGCGGGGGTTGTCGGGGTTCCCCTGGCGTGGATGTCGGTGATTTTGCACTGGAAGAAGGTTGACAGCGAGTTGCACAGGTCTTGCGAAGGCGGGATGTCGTATGTGTTGGAGTTGGGGTTGGAGAGTTCCTTCACAATGTTGAAGAGCTCTTTGCTGTTGTGTGCGTTGTTATCCAGGTGGTTGTTGAATGATGTCCTCTTGGCGGCTCTGATGAGTTGATGGTGTCTGCGGGTGGCGTTCTTGTGGACTGCGTAGCTGTCTGGTGTTCGTTCGAGGAGCCAGTTCTCCAGTTTTCGGCCCATTCGTTTGGAAGCCTGGAGAGCTTCAGTGAACCAGGTGTCTTTCTTGTTGGTGTGGCTGTTGGAGGGTGTCTTGAGTGGGGCGAGGGTGTTGGCGCAGTCATTTATCCATTGTGGAGAAGTGTGGCTCACTGGTTAGAGGCAGCAGACCCGTAAGCAGAGAACGGCCCGGGACCAGGGTTCGATTCCCGACGCGGCAGGGTCGTGGACCAGGGTCAGCGGACTCGATAATTCTCGCCTCGGTGCCTACTCTAGTCAGAAACCACACTCGGCAACTCTGGGCATCAGCTTGCCTCATCTTCATAACGGCCCCCCCAGACCGCCGGGGATGCTTGGTCGCACCTTAGAGATACCCATCAGGGACCATCTCTCAGGGTGAGCCAGGACGGGTTCCCCAGCGGTCGAAGCGTGGAGATACTCCTCCGGGAGTCGATTCCTAGCGCTATATAAACCCGCAATTAAATTAAATTAAATTAAATTAAATTGTCTGAGGTTGCGGGTGGTTGTGTCGGGGTCAGTGGAGTCGGTGGGTGGGTTCTGGGCGAGGGTGGTGGTTAGCTAATCTTCTGTGACCTTGCTCCAGCATCGTCAAGGCATCTGTTGGGTGCGGTGGTGCGTGGTGGGCTTCCTGAAGGTGAAGTGGATGCAGTGGTGGTCGGTCCAGTGAGGTTCAGTGGTGTGGTTGAAGGAGACGTGGGGGCTTGCAGTGAAGATGAGGTCGAGCGTGTGGCCGGCGGCGTGGGTTGGTGTTGTCATGAGCTGTCTGAGTTCGAGGTCGGCGAGGTTGGCGATCAGGGTGGTGGAGTTGGTGTCATTGTTGTTCTCGAGGTGAAAGTTCAGGTCTCCGTGGAGGATGTTGTCCGTGGAGGCGAGGGCGTGTGTCCTGATGAAGTCGGCGATTGAGTCGCCGAACGGTGGTCGGGGTCTGGGGGGATCTGTAGACGAGGGTTCCTCTGAGGGTGGTCTCGGTGTCGGTCTGGATCTGGAAGTACATGTGTTCGGTGGTGCTGAGGGTGTCGTCGGTGTTAGTCGAGACTCTGATGGTGTTCCTGTGGACGCTGGCGATACCTCCTCCTACGCCGTTGGTGAGGTCCCTGCGGGTGATCTTGTAGCCTTCTGGAATGGCTATGGCGATGTCGGGAGCTGAGGTGGGGTTCAGCCAGGTCTCCGCCAGGAAGGCGACATCTGGGGAGGTAGAGTCAAGAAGGTCCCAGAGTTCGACGGCGTGTTTGTGGGCGGAGTGGGTGTTGAGGAGGAAGCATCTGAGGTAGTTGGGTCTTTCGGTTGGTGGTTTTGCAGGCTGAGTGCTGGGGAAGCTGCAGTTCCGGCAGGTGAAGGGTCCTTGGGTGCGCTTTGGGGTGGCCTGGTAGCAGGTGTGTTCACGTCCAGGGTTGAGTGCATGGTGGGTGCTGGCATCGTAGCGCTGTCGGGCGTTGTGGTGTTTGCAGGGGCCAGGGGTTCTGGCGCTGGGCACGGTCCAGGTGCGGACGGGCGCAGACGGGCTTGCCTTAGGCGCGCCCGCTGAGCGCGGCCTCCATAATAAGGGGAGGTGGGAGGGAGGAACAGCTGGGAGGGGGGATCTGACGAATAAGAGCAGGGGGGGCGGGGCCGAAGGGGACACAGCGTCGGGAAGCGGGACCGGTGATGGCACAGAAGGAGAATTGGCACAGCGAAAAAGGGGGGAAACAAGTAAGAAACAAAGCTGAGCACAGTGAATACAGCTAAACAGACACAGTAACGAGTACAAAAATAGCAAAAAGCGGCAGAGAAAGCAAACCTGAGGCCTAGCACTGCCATCAGGGATGAGGCGCAGGTGGTAGCCTGCGGGTGGAGGTGGGCCTCAAACTCACAGCAGCTAGGCTGAGATGCAGGCACAGTCAGGATGAGCTGCGTGTTGTGGAGGGAGCGACCTGCGAGAGGCCTTATACCATGTATAAAAGCAATGGCTGTATTTGAGGCAACTAATTATCCTAACATGTACTACCTTAATGCGCATACGAGTAACGTAAACTTTGTTTTATGCCGTTCCTATGAATTTAACAGAAATGAAGCGCAATATATAAAATGTACATCGTAGCAGCAGTGTATGATTTAAAAGGCTGTGTTGTACACAATACTTAATCTCATTAGCAGATGACTTCACCATGCATCCCTGGTAGTGTAAGCAGAAAGCGTGCCCATGTTTGATCAGAAAGTAGGCAAAAGCAAACAGATGACTGATGCGGGTGACTTATGTTATCTCTGCCGGGCTGCTGCTCCCCTGGTGCCCTCTGCGAGTGCTTCAGTGGTGCAGACATGCTCATTGTATGCTCAGAAAACAATCATGTTGTAGGTGTTTGGCTTTTTTCTCCCGCAAACGCTTGTAATATGTTTAAAACAAGCGCGGCCCGCAGCCTAGAAAGTTAAAGCACTCACAGCGTTTACCTTGCGGGAGCGAGTGCGATAATTGCTAACAGATGGTGCCGCTGCTCTCTCCCGCAAGGGAAACGCTAAACGTGCACGAGTGGCAATTGAAACCAATGCAAAACATGCACGAGTTTCAAGCAAAGTCCTGACCGATTGCTAAAGGTCCCCTCCTAATCAGCGTGCTGCATAGTCGAGACCTAAAAAGAATGTGGATCATCAGTTATAGGGCAATAATAATTGAAGACAGAGAGGGCATCAGTCCCTTGTTTATCTGTTACTTTAATTCAGCTACTTAAATCATCTCTTTGCTCTTTAGTAGTTGTTAACTCTTGTGCTTTTACAGAGGTCTATGGAGGCAATCGGTGATGTCAGCAGCTCTTGTATGTGTTTCTCCTGGATGGAGGGAGTTACTTTTGTTGTCTTTAGGCGTAATTAGGGGCCACTTGGGCCATATGCTGTAGTGTGTCTTAATTTGTACAAATACACTGCAGCTTTAGGAAGCCTCTGCTCTGCCTTGTAGACCACGTGGCCCCAGCCACACTGCATTCCCCCCTTGCAGTACAGCAAGTACTGATACTTGAGAACCCGACGCAATGTTGGGCCTTTATTTAACCAATCATTGCTTTCAGGTGTTTGTATGACTGGATAAACTGACCTGACTCAAAACTACACATCCCAGAATACATTTGACAGTCAGTCTGCTAACCGTACAGTGGAGGCTGCCTCATCACCATACCTGTCTTCGCATTCAAACGCCATAACTTCATCCCATGTCTTTCTGAAACCTGTTCCTGATTTTGTGCCTTGTCACTCTTACATATTTCCGTGTACGTAGTTCCGTGTATTTAGAAAACATTCTCGCTGGGAACTTTTTTTTTTCTCACTCCTGAGCCTGTCGTACAATGCATGATTTATTTCTGGGCCTCTTATTCACTTTGCCACTGGAGTCAAGCAAGCCCGGCTGAAGACGGCTGTAATGCCAGAAACCGGTCCTGGGAAGCTTGATTCCGGTCCAGGGAAGACATGGCTTGGCAGTTCGGGCTGGACTGTTCGCATGAGGCACAGGGTCAGACTGATTTGCATATGGCCTTGTCTGAACTGGCGTGGCGAAGTGAGCTAAAGTACGGTGATGGATTAAACCCAGATCAGTTGACTGGGGGTGAGTGTTTTTGTATTGTCAACGCTCCGTCCATTACCACCTTTGTTTTTTCTTTGTTTGCCCTAAGTTGGCAGGGTATGCTCAGACGTGAGTCCCTTGCTCACTTTGCCACTGGAGTCAAGCAAGCCCGGCTGAAGACGGCTGTAATGCAGAAACAGGTCCTGGGAAGCTTGATTCCGGTCCAGGGAAGACATGGCTTGGCAGTTCGAGCTGGACTGTTCCCATGAGGCACAGGGTCAGACTGATTTGCATATGGCCTTGTCTGAACTGGGGTGGCGGAGTGAGCTAAAGAACGGTGATGGATTAAACCCAGATCAGTTGACTGGGGGTGAGTGTTTGTATTGTCAACGCTCCGTCCATCACCACCTTTGGTTCCTCTTATTCTAGTCAGAGCCTATCTCTTCTCCGTTCTGTATTACTGGACATCTTTAAAAATCTCTAGCCTGTTGCCACGCATCCCCCTCTGTTGAGAGTGCCCGATTTGCCTTCATCGCAACGCCCATTGTTTATAGTCAGCATCGTGAGATACCATGTTTCAATATATAAAATGGACGCTGCCCCTTGCTTGCCGTAGTTTAATGTAACCTTGTAAATTGTTGCAATACACTATGAGAATGCATGTGGCCTGTTTGCGTGCTCCCCGGGTAATTCCCCATTATTCATCTATATTGACAGTCTCTTCTCAGTCCCATAGTACACATCTTCACTAAAGCAACAACATACATAAATGAAAGTAAAGAAGGCGAGTTAAAGTGTATATGTTTTTGGGGGGTGAACAAAATGCACAACGCTAGCTTTGCTGCCATATAAGCAGTCTCCAAAAAGGGGAAGGAACCTTTGTTTTTCAGTACAAATGGGCACCGTGCTATAGGTCTATTACCACTACACATATGACAACATTTCGAAACCAGCATTTGCAATGCAATAGGTCTCACATTTGCGAGAGTTTGAGCTATTAGCATTGTAAATGACAATGCCTTTTATTTATATGTTTTGAAAACCTGCAAGCAGTGCATAAACATGCACTTTGTACTTCTAATCATTGCTTACAAAAAGCAAGGCTGGCTGTAAAAGAGGCGCAGTTACTGCCAGCCTTGCTTCTCGGAAGCAAGGACTTTAAGTATAAAGTGCATGTTAACGCACCGCTTGCAGGATTTTAAAACACATAAATGAAAGGCATTGTCATTTACAATGCCAATAGCTCAAAGTCTCGCAAATGCGAGACCTATTGCATTGCGAATGCTTGTTTTTTTACAGGTGTGAGCAATGACTTCAGATTGTAATGCAGGGTCAAAACAGGAATGCAGTTTGTTTTGGTAGTGCGGACACTGATGCCATCTATTGCGTCCGGACCCTCTTTGCATAGTTTCAAATGGAGCATGTGGGTATGCTGCTGTGTCAATGAGTGATGAATGATAAGTAGTGGTCACACAAGGTTTTTTTCCCCTCATATTTTGAAGGTTAATTTATTCTCTGGAATTTCGCCTTACATTTTATGTTCCTATTTTGTCTTCTTTGTTCGCTTGGTGACTCACCAGGAACTTTTTCAGGCCTAAAAAAAAAATCGTCAACCAGATATAAGTAAAATATTTGGAGTTTCTTCCATCTATCTGTGGAGTTCCCCTCCTTTTCCTATTTCCCAATACATTATGCTCAGCCCTAGTAGATTTGTCGTTCAGAAGTGCATATCCACAAACACTTACATTCCAGGCATCCACGTGTCCCAACCACCGATGGAGTTCTTCTCTCACGTCATCCATCAGGGGACCCTGGTCTGTGTAAGACAATACCTTCTGTAGGTGCTGCAGTTTAAATCTCTGGAGTGCCCTGTAGTGAAGGGGTTCAGAAAAATGGCCTAGATGCAAGACGAAGCCAGCAGGCTGACCGAGCGAGCGATCTCTCGCAGGGAAACTATTTAATGGGAAAGTATTGATTTCAGTTCCTTCTTTATTTCTCACAGTTTGGTTTTGGGGAGCTTCATTTCTACAGACTCAGAATCGATCTCAAACCCCAGAAAGTCTATTGTCTGAGCTTGTAGAAATATTCACAAACGTTGTCTGAGATTGTAGAAAGGTTAACAAACGTATCAAAACATGACACTTTCCTGGGTCTGCATGTGATTCTTAAAGTCACCATAGACACAGTTTTACAAAGTTAAATCCCAATAAATAATTACAGCTATTATAATAAAAAAATATATATTTAACAGCCATACTAATGAATAACCAGAGCAAAATATTCAGGTGTAACCATTCCTTTTCGTAAATTTGATTGCTGCTGATTTATGTCTCCGCATTCTCTCTATGTAAATAAGCCTGGGAAATGTAACTATATTGACCTCGATTTGATCAGCACTCTTATTTATTTAAAATAAATCATTATCCAATGAAAAATTATGTTTACTTCAAGTTATTACCACAGTTAACATACAAGGTTTTGGTGTGACATTGTGAACGCATTGCGCCTCTAGATGGCAGCCTCTTAACATTATTTCTCATTCCACTTTTTGTCTCAAACACTAGTGGCTGGCAATAATTTTCAGTTCCATTATGCATCTTATAATCAAACAACAATTGCCAGATCTGGCTTTAATATCGTGATGCGTGCATTCACAGACACATACAAATACATTTGCACTGATTGTGCTGTGTCTCTCTGCAACCTGCCGCTCTCTGCTCCTCTTAGGCATGTTCTCTATTTTTGTTGTCGTGCTGCGCGGCAGCAGCATCACAAACTTGGGGAATTGCAAACAGCAGCCCCATAATTGTTTTAAGTAAGTTACAGTGTTGTAGTTCCATTCATATCACGTCAAGCAAGAGGCCTGATCCAGAAAAAGCAGCCTCTTTCATTGGTGCCAGCTCCTTGAAAATTGAAATAAATGTGGAGAAGTGTGGCTCACCGGTTAGAGGAGGAAAACCCTGTTGCAGAGGTCAGACCCGGGACCAGGGTTCAATTCCCGACGCGGCATAATGTCCACGGACTCGATAATTCTCGCCTCGGTGCCGAATCGTGGGTTCACACTCTGCAACTCTGGGCAATAGCTTGCTTAATCTCCACCACAATGGGATACCTGGTCTTCACCTTGGGGATGCCCAGTAGGGGTAATCTCGCAGGGAAAGACCAGGACGGGGTTCCCAAAGCAAGCGCCTTGAGACCTTACGGTGATAAGGCTCTATACAAGAGCGTATGATTATGATTACGATTAAATGTCTGTTCCTTGCAGTCACAATGGCAGGTGCATTCAGGACTTTGCCTCAGTTGGGGCTCAGTAGCAGGGTTCAATCCAACTACATTTCCCCATGGCACAGGGCAGGGCCACCGACATGACGCAGGACCTGGAAAGAGAAGAACAGAGGCGGGCATTCGTGGAAAAGAAAGACGAGAGGGTTAGAAAGGGAGGCGGGGGTGGAATGAAAAGGAGGAGGACAGATGGGCTGAGGTTGGTACTATGGCCCTCTAGGGAACCAGGGTGTGGGGGTGGAGAATGGCAACCTCCAGGAAGTTGCCAGGGCCAGCAAATACACCAGTGATCACGAAGGATGCCAAGAGGGACGAAATGCAACAATGGCTGAAAGGGCCAGAAGAGGGCAGCACAGCGCCTATGGTCAAAGATGCCTATATGAGCTTGAAATGTCACTCTCACGTCGTAGTTGCGCCCTCCTCACAATACATTAACAACTATCTGTGAGTAAAGCATTAGATGGGCATGGAAAAGTATTTAAAGGAAACTGCCCCTGATGCACGTCGCACTTTATATTTACAATTCCGCCTAGGCATGTTACATGCCAGATCGTTTGTCGCTAAAATTGCTCATTGAAGACCGACCTCTGACTGTAAGTTTGGAGACATTAATACATTTCCTGCTATTTTGCACAAAAACAAAACCCCTAACTTTTAAACGGCTCTTATCTTTGTTTAAGCAGTTTTTGATGGCAACGTATTCCAAAGCACTGTTGTTTTGTTTTAGAATGGACAATCCAGTGGTATACAGGTGTGTGGCATGCTATATTCTGACTGCAACAAGAAGGCAATGCCCTATGTTTCTGAATAACTATGCCAGTATTCTTTCACGTATACTTACTAGCGCTTTAATCCTTAATTTAGCAGGATAAAATATAATTTATTCAAGTTTGAGGTGTATGTTCTATCAACCACAAGAATGCGCAGTAAGCTAATGTTAGACGTTTCTTTTTAGGATCGATTTTTTATTATTTTTGCCCGATGAGCATTAACAAAGCTTTTGCCTACAACCCTTGGCAAGGCAGCAAGTGGAGTGCATAGAGATACCACACAGCCTGTTGCCTACAACCTGGAGGCCTGCGGCGTATCGCGGACCTAAGAGTTTTACCTGTTAAATAATAAGATGAGAAAAGACGTAATGAGAGCAGCACAGAGAGTTAAGAAGGCACAGAAGGCTGAACATCCCCCCCCCCCTCGTCTCCCTCTCCCCCGGACTCCTCCGCTCCTGGATTCTGTGTCCCGAGCGTTTGTTGGCTCCCTGGTGTTGGCGGGGTGGGCCCTTACTTAGGCAACATTGATGTGCTTTCATTATCCATCAGTGGTAGAAGAGGCAACATTTGTAAGTATTTATGGCAGGTTACCTCCCTAAGTTCTTTAGACAGAATGGTAACGAACAGGCCCATCATTCTGCAAAAGCCTCTGCCTTGTTATCCAACATCTTCGACATTCTTTCCATTGCCAGCAACACACAGAGTTTTCCCAGCCAAAGTATGTGATCGGGGACTATCTGTAACCCCAGTGTGCCAGGAGGACCTGCCTTGCAGCGTTCAGCGCAAGTGCATTGTCTGCCTCCAATCAAGCGTAAGGGAAAGGTCAGGGGGTTGGAGAGTCCTAGGATTGTGCATTCAGGGAATCGGAGAATTGATGTGTCAAATGATTGGTCAATGTCATTCAGGACCTGTTCTCAGTATCTAACCAGCTTGGGACAGTTCCACAGCAGATGCAGAAGGAAGCCCGTTTGACCACAGCCCTGCCAGCAGAAGGCGGATCGCCTCCTGTTCCAGCCATGAATTTGAGCGGGTGTTAAATACCAATAAGAGGCGACCTTTGACTTGGGCTTGCACCGCATTGCGCCCATTTTGGGACGAGGTAACAGCAAAAACGAATAGCACACTGGGACGTATATAGACTGCCTCGATTGCATTATGATTATTAGGACTACTTCCCCATTCACCAAAACGGAGAGTTGAGAGTGAATGTATAGATCTTGCTATGGTCCTAGCAAAACGGCGGATAGCAAAATCCTGGAAATCCACCGTGGGATCAAGATTAGACGCATGGAAGGGGGACGTAACTAACTGGGCGGGAGCTGAGGGTAGAGCCTTGGTAAGGGTGGAGGCCAAAAGGAATGAGACACCGCCCCATAGCTGAACAATGGAGGGAACTTTTTGACTAAGGGAACTTTTAACCACCTGGGAAAACCAATCGCAGGTGCAGAGCGGGGAAGAAGAGAACAGGGGAGCGGAAACGCCAGATTACACAATCACAGGCAGACTGAGGTCATGGAGGGTCACACCACTGACGACAAAACCGTAAAGAACATAACAGGGAAAACTTTGGTTTCATCTCAGATAGCACTAACTACGCTCACCTAATGTACCACTCTGCCAATATATCATTAATGTGTCCTTACAGACTCCTAACATACCCCATTAACTGACGACTTAAGGTTTTAGTCTCCTTTATTGTTAATAGATAACTTTTGAATAACTGCCCATATCACATTCTACAACTTCCCGAAAAGTGCACCCTATCGATTACCCTACACACAGACTTAGCTGGGTACAATATATACGATGTACAAAAAGATTGCATAAAATATGAAGAGACGATAAACCGAAAATGGGCGAAACACTCAACCTGAGTACTGAACTATGTAAAATATGTATTATGATCTTTATACCTTGAATGTGACAAAGCTACACATGTATAATTGAAGTAAAAGAGGCCAGGGACGTCTTAAGGATCTTGAGGGCCCTGGGTCAAACGTATTTTGGGGGCCCCTGTTTGGAACAGATTTGAATTTATGATCCTGTTACAGCTCTTTCACACTCTCTTTGGCCAAGTCACAAAATCAAAATGTGTTTACATCTGATATTCAGGGATAGTGATGTGGTTTTCAATATTGTAACACAGCGCCAGCTCGGTAATATTACTGCAAATAATTTCTATGACCCCTTCCATGGGAGGACCTGTTTTGATCTAAAGGAAACTTTTTTATGGATGTTGCATGAAACATAACCACAACATTTTTCTGAAAAATATCTGCAACAGACTCTCACACATTGCCCTCATTAAAAATAAATTAATGGAAAATGCTATTTACAACAATCTGTTTAAGAATTATTAAAGTTCATCAGGGGAAGACTCTCTCAGGGGGTCCCCAGGAATGTTGGGGCCCTGGGCCAGAGCCCACTTTGCACATGCCTTGAAACATCTCTGAAAGAGGCAGCCTAATAGGCTGTGTCCGTACCTGAGATATCGTGTGCCGTGTGATGTAATATGTAGAAGATATCTTGCTACTCCTTACCTAACCTGGAGATGAGAGCTTTTTTAAGTTTGCCATTGCCAATGACAGAAGAACTGGAGGTAGTTGGTTGTGTTGATTGCCTTTCTGCAGTGCGTACTTCTGAGGTAGTGGTGGATGCTGGTCTCAGCAGGCGCCTTACAAATATGGAAGTTGGCAGTGATGGTGGTGGAACCAGTGCTACATCCCTCCGAGCAGGTTAAATAGGGGGTGTAATATCAGTATCCTGTGAGGCAGCTTCCATACTGACAGTCACTGGTTCATCATCATCATCACTTTACCATTCAATAATTCTAAGTTTTTTCCTTTTCCCTTGCCTCTTGTGGCTGGTCTTGGACTCAGCCGGGGTCCAGTCCAGTGCCAGATCATCAGAATGGGGGCTTGGCGAAGATGGTGGAGTACCCTTTCTTTTTCTTGCTGAATATTGGGAAGCCAATGGTTCATCAAGAGCTACATCTTGCTCAGCTGGAAGCTCTACCTCATGTTTGGTTGTTACTTCAGCAAGAACTGTTTCTCCTGCTGTCCACTTATTTCAGTTAACTGCAATGATTGAGTAGTTTATGGCTGAGATAAATCCAATTCAGACTCAGTGCTCATTGTATTCAAGCAGTGGCTGCCTCGCTGAGAGACATGGCATTGGGCTTATGTTGGGGTGGTACCGTTTATGTAGGAATGCTGCTCCCAGCTTGCTCTGCGGTGGATGATGCGGAAGCGTGTCACGTTTCCTAAAAAAAAAGGGGAGGCCAGCACACCAGTGGTGGCACCCTGCTTCTTCTTCTCCTCCTCATTGGCCACGTGCTTGGCAGGAACACCTTTCTTTGGTGCCATTTTCAAGCGCTGTTAGTTGGCTCTTAGCTTCACAAGTGGAAGCAGTCAAAGGAGTACTGACGCGGTGTGGTGTGGTGTGGCGTCACTTTGTGCCGGCCTTCTGTCTGGCAGTGCTGTGGATGATGTCTGTTGTGCACCTAAAAGGAAACAGACAAGAAAAACCTTCTGTGAAATGTGGCAATTTTGCAGTCTGAACTATTCATACAGATAATATAATGTAGTGAGGTTATCCCATTCCCAAATAATTAGCAACAAATGTGTATCTATTAACATCACAATCCAAACCATAACATAATATTTCAATTAGGATAGCAACAACATACAGATTTAAAAGTTAGCTTTATGTGCCTCTAAGGTGAGACTCCTGTGGCAGGCAGGCAGCTGGAGGGAAAAATAGAAAAATACTTTAAAACGTGAATGCTGGTGTGTCTGCCTGTGGCCCAAGAGACCTATCACAGGCAGGGAGTTCTGGCCAGGTAACAATGTAATAATCTTTAAAAAGGTGAATGCTGGTGTGCACGTATGGCCTAAGAGACCGATAGTAGGTAGGGGCTGCAGGACAGGGAAAACAATTGAATAATCCTTAAAAAGGTCAATGCTGGTGTGCACCTATGGCCTAAGGGACCCATGGCAGGCACAAGGTGCAGAATACAAAAGTGAAATGCTAAAAAAACACGTTTTGCATGATTTAATTCAACACAATCACTGGTCTGAATCATATATGTTTTAAAACAACATAGACCATAGAAATATTTGTTTCATTTACCCAATGACTAGTAATGGCTGGATAGCCCATGGACAGTCTAGTCCACATGGTAAGATAAATGCAAAATTAGCAAACATGGCAAAAATGTACTTGAATGTGCAACCTTTTACCCTTATAAAAGCTAAAAAAACAAATGCGAAAAAATTCTATGCATCTACTTAAATTCCAGGCCACCCACCACAACCACATTTAAATTTTAAAAAATGAATACAATTTCAAATATATGCTGGTGCATGCCTTCTATCTAACAATTCCCTTATCCAAACATTTTTCGACTTACATGTGATATCACAAAACCAACTCCCTTATAAAATCCTACAGTATAAATGCAGCAGGAATTGCCAACAGAGAGAGTGATCCATTCACCTCCTAATCCAAATGAAAAGTGACCTGGAGATGGACAAAGCAGTGGAAGGAGCCTTCTGGACAGGAAGAGGAAGTTGGAGTCTCTGTGCACTTCCTACCTGTTGAAAAAAAAATAACAACACATGATTTTCACACTAATACACAACCTGAACTATCTGTTTGAGTAGAATATCAAAGGTATTTTTGAGTTAATTTATCTACTTCTCAAGTAGAAACACTACTCGATAAGTAGGCCATTGCGATTTCTGGCATATATGTTGACTTAGCCTAAAAATGATAATAACCTTTAGAGGGAGGGAGGTGCAGGAGCGGTTTGAAGAGGAGGGCATGGTTGAAGAGGAGGGTATTGTTTCCCCCACACAGAAATGCCAAAGAAAGAAATTCACAGCTGGGCAGTAGTGTTCTTCTTAAATCCCTGATGAGGATTTCTAGTCCCACGCCATTAGGCATGCCGCCACAGAAGCTAAGTCCGCTTATGCAGCAATCACCAATAGACAGCCCATTCATCAGATGTCTCTCTATACTATCCCTTACATTTCTCTGCTCTTCCACACAGCCTCCCAGGCTCCACCCATGTCCATGCTGATCAACCTGCTAACCATTTGAGACAGGCACAGATGTGTAAGGGTCGGCATAGTCTGATGCTGGCCACTGGGAAAATCAACTTTTCCAGCAACAAACTGATGTGCGGCTGGATGTTCGTGCAATGAGGACTACTCTTTTTGAAATTGCAAACTCACTTCAAGGACTATGGGTTTTTAGGGAAGAGGGAGCAAGATCCTGACCATTGGCCATGCAGGAGATTATATACAGATATCTACACCATCCACCTGCATCACCACTTGCTCTATTTGCATCACCTGAACAACCACCTGCACTACCTGCAGGACCAACTGCAGTGCTACCTGCATCACCTGTATCATCTGCAGCATCATCTACACCACCTGTATCACCTGCACAACCACCTAGAACATGTTCACAGTCTCAAAGACTCTCGCCACCACCAGCATTGCATAGGTGGAGCAATATTAGAAAACCCCGTAATAAGGAAGTAATTTTTTTTTTCTCACCATTTCTAAAATTAAAAATATGAGGACTTTCATCTGTGTTAAATGCTTTAGTTTAACACATAGGGTAGTGATATCTATCTTTGTTGTTTGCATACTTTTAAAGCTAAGCATTTCAAATTTGATGAGAGATGTAGAAAGCATTTTTAAAACAACTAATAATGTCCTTGGAAGTACATAGAATGCATCATATAGTTTGTTTAGTAAATTCAAGAAATAACGTTTTGTTTGAGTTCAAATTATCTATATTGTTAGAATAATTTTTATCTTATAACAAACAATATAATTGAGGCTTCTTCAAAATGAAGGCCAAAATAAAAACATATGAACTCTTAAGGCATGTGAGAAATGGAAACGAGGAGGGGCTGGGCAAATTATTACAAAAAAAAACAGGCAAATTCAAAGGAGCTAGTCTTCATACAAAGGGTTGAAGAAATCCATAGTCCATATAGAAGAAAACAGTCCATTGTTAATTTATAAAATTAAGTTCAACCCCCAAGCCAGAGGATGGGTCCTGGGCTATGGCTCATTGGCCTTAAACACTCTCCGCACCCAATCCTGCTTGGGTGCAGATGTACATTGGCTGGCCAATGCAGGACCAGATAGTGAAATGGTTGCTTTAGGGACACCACCTGTGGTTATTCAAAGTGAGGAGGACAATCTACATCTTCTTCCCACTACCTCATGATGCCCACATTCACTGCCCTTCTGGAGACTGTTCAGGCTCCACCTAGAGTTCCTTGGTGGTGGATTGAGTAATTTTCCTGGTGTATGAACTACCCCTGCTGGTATTGGATTCCTCCTCTTCCCTGCTAGTTGTATCAAGGCAATGTGCCTGACTCCAAGCTAGTTAATTAGCGCAGTCCACTGAAAAGAAATACAAAAATGGAGAATTTGTTAACTCGTTAAATATATATCTGTATAATTATAGCTGACAATGTTGGCACATCTACCAGCTATCCTGTGCTTTTATACGAAAATGATGCAAATTAGAAGTGCATTACATTTCTAGATCACAATATATATTACTTATCAGTCATTCAAAGTGCGTGCACGTTTAGGTATGAGTTTAGTAATGTGAAAAATAATCTTTCACCTATGCGAAATTTAGGTTTACAACAGGTTACACACACTGTCTTCGAGAAAATATAATTATAATAATATATTATTAATTGCGTGAACTTATAAAGTAAAACATTACAGATGTATGTTCTTTAGGAAGTAATACAAAGGTACACAATGTCAGCCTTTCAATTAGTTGAATAGCAGTGAAGACAACAAACAATAAAAAGCAACATATCAAATATGAATTATCCTAACTATCAGAAAACCCCAATACACGTTGGGTATTTTTTAAGTTAGGTTATGTGAAAGCTCACAGTGAACACACACACATCTACGTGCCAAATACAAAAAGACAGGTACCTATCACATCCCTGCTGCTCACACTCTTTCATCTGAGTATGGAGAGTTGGCCAGGGAGCTTTCAGGACCTGCTGGTAGAGTGGTGTCATGTGGGGGTGCTGTGTATGTGGCTGGCAGTACAAATCTTAGAGATCTGAGCCTGCCCTACCTTGCTCAGCTGCATATCAGTTCTTCCATAAAATTGAGGGTACCTGGCTATATCCCCCTCACTGATGATTGGTAATTCAGTTTCAGGAAAAATGTAAGCCTTCTCTTCATGTCCCTCAATCAAGTTGGGGCACAATTTGACAAAGTAGCGAAAAGATGGAGGAGAATGCTTCTTTGAAGAAAGGATAGCTCAGAAGTAAAACAATTGTGTATGCAATTTGTCTGTTAATTAGCAATATATAGATCTCCACCCTGAGTGGGGAGTCTCTGCCCCAGGCGCAGAGTGTCCACACCACGCACGGAGGAGAACCTGCGCACACAGGCGAAGACTAAGCAAGCAGGAGGGAGACTACCACTATCCACTAAAATACATTCTAATGTTAGACACACAATCAATTATGCTTGTATAGAGTTATAATCTTAGTATGTTTTCCCTTCAAAATGAGTGCAGTATGTGACGTAAGGTAGTTACATTTTGAGTTAGATAAGTGTAACAATGTTGGAGAACAAGAGCATTCACCTTTTTTTATTACCCTGAGCATAAAATGTTAGTTTTATTACATTACGTAAAGTAAACAGAGTTGTCTCAGGATGGTATTTATGCACAGTGTGTTAGTTGTCCAACATTTCTTCATTGACAAGAGACTGTCCAACAACATAAATGCAGTAACCAGACTAGCAGCTCAAGAAAATAATTAGTTGACTAACTCATCTCATAACTGCAGACCTGGACCTCAGTTCTGTACCGCACTCCAGCTACCTGGATGTGGGCATTGATTAGGGCCAAGATCTATTTGTAAGCCACGATTGACAAGGTAAACTACTTTCACCCCTCATCCGGCACCCCGCATGCTGTCACAACGCGGTCGTAACAACGACCGCGTTGTCACAACGCATACCATTGTCCCGCAAGTCGTTACAAAGACTTGCGGAGGGGGGAGAAGGTGTTGGATGTAAAATCCAACACCTTCCCTACAGTTCGCACAGACTGGAGTTGGAATAGTAAATTTTACTATTCCAACATCCAGCGCCCTCCCTCCGTAAGTCGTTTTAACGACTTGCAGGGTAATGGTATGCGTTGTCACAACGCGGTCGTTGTTACGGCCGCATTGTGACAGCATGCGGGATAATGGTAGGCGGAGTGAAGAGGCAAATTTGTTTGGCAATGTACAACACACAACAGGCTACAAAAATCTTGCACACATCTGGGGAGTACACCAGCATCCCTGTTTAATGGTCAAGACATCTGCTTCATGACCTAAAGTCCATTCAATAAAGGCTTGTGTATGTATTTGTGCCCTATTGTGCCTCTGCTGAGATACTGTAGTTGAGCGTCTGTGAGGAGATGGGATGAAAAATCATAACTGGCATCAACTGAAAAAATACGTTTTTAGTAAGGGCATTCTGTTCTAACTGAACTATGTTATGCATGGACACCTATATACAGTGTGTGATGTGTCAGGGACATGAGTGTTTACTGTTTTGTAGTGGTTTTTGATTAGTGTTTAGGTGACACCCTTGATTTAGTGTCAGAAGTGTCTGTTGTGGAAAAAGTGTGCTGTGAGAAGAGGTGATGAAGTGCCATAAGGATGGGGGCGCTAGAGGGCGAATGGCAAGATGGCCGCTTTGTAGAGCTGCTCCGCCGGCCGAGCTCCTAATCCGACAAGAATCCTCGACATCCAGGCCTGCCTCCTGCCTCAACTGACTGCTTGTACTTCAGCGCATGGGATTGGGTCAAACTACTCTATGCACACCCTACGGTGTGGGTCAGTGTGGGGGTCATACCTCAGACTCGATCTCCATAACTAGAGACACCCGGCAGGGGTGCCCCCTCTCACCGCTGCTGTTCTCCATAACACTGGAATCCCTGGCCTGTCTCGTTAGGCAATTTCACAAATATGCGGTTATCAATTTGCATCATCGTCCGCTCATCATTTCGCTATATGCAGACGACATGCTGCTTTTTATTTGGTAACCCCGCACTCACTTGGCACCTGTTCTGCGGGAATACATTCGGTTTGCTCAGTTCTCCGGATTATCTATAAACTGGTCTAAATCGGTGGTGATGCCACTGACCACATGCACACTTCCGCATGAGCTGGAATTGTCCCTTGTGTGGGCGATGGAGTCGGTTAAGTATTTTGGGGTCCTGACAGAGTACTCCGGGAGAGAATTATGGCATTGCCACAACGTTGTTAGAACATCAAATAGACAGGTGGATTCTTCTTCCCCTTTCCCTTGGAGATCGCATCGCTCTTGTAAAGATGGTGGTGTTGCCGACATTTTTATATCTTTTTAACCACCTACCGATCCCTCTCTCCCAACATTTTTTTAAGACACTGCGTTCATTGCCTCTTCGTCTAATATGGGGGAAGCAGGCTCGATGGGCTGGTAAACTCTTCTGCTTGATTATAAGCATGGGGGATTCAATGCACCTGGTATTTATTTGTATTAACTATGTGCTCGTCTGAATATTGCATTGACTGATTAACTGCCCTAATAAAAGCTTGGTAAGCGAGGCACTAATACATCTAATAAACCCCGCTCAAGGAGAATTGATAGGTTAGGTTTGTCATCACTCTTTTGCACATGCAGTAAAGATATAATAAGGCGTATGTGTTCATTCTTTCAGCTTATTCAAACCTGAGAAATATATGTGAACGATTTATCGTCAGCCTAAGAAGAGTTTATGTACCTGCATAGAGCCATAGAATAGCTGAGGTAAGCAACAAGTAAATATACACTAGTTACTCCATAGAATCTAAGCATTATTATAACTTTACCCTCTCTTTATTGTAAGTTCACATAGGCTAGTTCATGCTGCCCAGTACATTTTGAGAACAATCATTAATTTTTTTCCTATATGAGAATCCAAATATAAATATAGCCAAACACAGAAAGATATAAAGAAATCATCTACTACTGAGAAACTATATTTTAGACATCTTCCTTATTTGCCATGTACATGTGTTGCTGGTCGTGCCCACATAATGTTTCTATTGATTCTGAATATATAAGCAACAGTGCTTTTGCCATGAATCTTCCCCAACTTAGAGAACCAATTATATTATATAGTTGGTGTTCTTTTATGACCACTTAGAGCTAATAATAGATAGGTTAGTCTTAGACCATTAATCTTTACATTAGACTCTCTGTAAAATCCAGTGCAAATAAAATAGAGTGCAGATAGTATTTTGACATAGGCTGGGATAGCCTGGGAGAGGCCCGTAGGTGAATCCAACTCCTGCTCTTAGTCAGAAACAAAGTCCAGGATCCCATCAGGTGCAACGTTGTGACTGGAAATAACAGATTGGCTGGACATACAAAAGATGTTGATCCTTTGCCTGTAAATCATCTCTCTCCCCCTCAAATAATTCCTCCTCAAAACAAGGTCCAATCCTACAAACTTGTTTAATGACATTGTGAAGGCAGGAAGACATTTCTGGTGTGTGAGTTTCTTTGTATGTACCTGGGTGTGATTTGTTGTCTCTGTAGTGAACCTCTGAGATGGGCGGTGGAGTTGAGAAGGGAAACATCCATTACAAAGCAGTCATTACAATGACCTACCTTTACAACACAACTGTTACAACTGCCTTTACATCGCATGCCATTACAATGCTTGCCATTACAACGCATACCATTACAACGATTATAAGGTAAGTAATGGAGATTTTTTTAGTATTAGGGTGGGTGTGGGTTTTGGGGTACATGGGAATGGTAATTTTGATCCCTACACTATCCATTACTTTTCCTACTGTTGCACTCACTGGAGTGGGAATAGTAACTTTTACCCCTACATTACCCAACACTTAGTAAGTTTTACCCCTACACTATCCAACACTGTTGCACTCACTGAAGTGGGAATAGTAATTTTTACCCCTTCACTATCCAACACTTACCCTACTTTTGCCCTAAAAGTATTATGCGTTGTAATGTTATGTGTTGTAATGGTGGTTTTTAAAAATGCGTAGTATTGGCATCAGTTGTAAAATCATGAAATGTAATGGTAGTTGCACTGTCAATCAATCAATCAATCAATCAATCAATCAATCAGGGAATTGTAAGCGCGCTACTCACCCGTGAGGGTCTCAAGGGGTTGGGGGGGAGGAGGGTGAGCAGAACGGTTTAGCTGAAGAGCCAGGTCTTGAGGGTCTCCCTGAAGGTGTTCAGGGAGGGGGCGCGTCTGATGTCTGCCGTTAGCTCATTCCAGGTATTGGCTGCAATGTGAGAGAAGGATCTTCCGTCTGCAGGCTCAGTGGATGCGCAGGGTTTCGTCCAGTGCGAGGTTGAAAGATTGGAGGTTTCTTTTGGGTACGTGGAAGTGGATTCTGTCATTGAGGTATTTGGGTCCGATGTTGTGCAGGCATTTGTAGGCGTGAGTGAGGATTTTCAAAGTGACTCTTTTCTCCATGGGGAGCCAGTGGAGACTTCGTAGGTGTTGGCTGATGTGTTCGTGTCGGGGATACCGAGGACAAGTCTGGCGGCAGTGTTCTGTATTGTATTGCGATTGCGGAGTAGGGACTTGTTGATGCCAGCGTAGAGTGCGTTTCCCTAGTCCAGTCTGCTTGGGATGAGCGCGTGGGGGAATGTCTTCCTTGAGTCAGGGGGATCCACTTGAAGGTCTTGCAGTGGATGCGGAGGGTGTTGAAGCAGCTGTAGGTGATGGCGTTGACCTGTCGGTTCATGGTGAGTGATGAGTCGAGGACGATGCTGAGGTTTTTGGCGTGGTCTAAGGGGGTTGGCCACCAGGTTCTGTCCCATGCAGAAGGGTTGTGTTGGACTTGGCCCTTTTTGCAGGGTCATCCCTTAACTTTTTGCCTTTCTCCTAGCCTTTTTTCTAACATGGTGTTGGTGGTTTTAGGACTCTGGGCAATTTAGTACCGCTGTTCAGAATAAAGTGCTTGTGCTCTCTGTTGTAAACATGGTAAGATTGGTCTACACCTGTTTAATTTACCAGTCAATCCCTTGTAAAGTGATATCTCATACACCCAGGACTGTTAAATTAAATGCTACTGGTGGGCTTGCAGCACTGATTGCGATACCCATCAAAGTAGCCTTTCAAACCTATCTCAGGCCTCTGCCATTGCAGGGCCTGTGCGTGCAGTGTGACTGCCGCTGTGACGTGGCACCTAAAGTGTGTGCCATGTCCGTGACCCCCCTTTTACTACATGTCAGTCACACCTAAGGTAGGCCCTAGCTAGCCCTATGGGCAGGGTGCATTGTAGGTAAAAGATAGGACATGTGCCGTAAGTGTGTGACATGGTAGTGGCGAACAGCCATTTTTGGTTTCTCACTACTGTGGGGCTGCCCTCCCATGGGAATGCTTTGGGGATTCCCTGATAAGTGTTTCAATGGTAATGCCTGATATGAGAGGAGCAGCTTGGTCAAGTTTGGTAAGTTTGAAATAGTAATAATAAATGCTACGCAACGGTGTTGCGCAGATTTATATAACTATTTTAGAAATGCCACTTTTAGAAGTTGGCATTTCTGTGTGCTATGTGTCTGCCTACCTAATGTGAATTGCATGTCTGGCTTTTGAGTGACAGGGGCTGGTGAGGTGTGGGTGGCTCCAGGAGGGGCAAGGTGAGTCAGCGCTGGGCTGAATAGGAGATCTGCATTTGGAATAGTGGGATGAATAATTCCTGAACCCTGAATAGGATTGTGCCTGCCCTAGTGAATGCTGGCTCCGCCCCCTGTGGTGTGTCTAATTACTGAGCCCCCACCTAACAAAGGGGAAGTGGAGCCTGGTAAACAAAGTGATCCATTCCCCCCCTGAACCAGTTTTGACTGGTTCCCCCAAAGCCCTGTACTGCAGACAAATGAGAATATGTGTATAGAAATAGGGTCTGTGACCCCATGTTTGGGTGTGCTTGAGCTTACTTGGAGGGGACCCTCTACCAGGAGGAACCCAGCGGGACCCAGCTGCTGTCTCCTGGGGGTCCCTGCATGCTGACCTGCCTGGCTGTGCTGTTCTGTGCTCTCCCCATCAACAAGGACTCTTTATTTCTGCCTTTTTGGGGACACTACTGGGCTGGTAAGAAGCAACTCTGCTGGGGAAGAGCTGCCCTGTGGTCTGCTGACCTTCGCCCAGCTCTGCCTACTTTCTAGGCCCCGTGAGCCCTTTGTCTTTATTTCCCAGGAGGTGAGGAGTGTCTGTCCCCTGCAGTGCGGTGTTGCGAGGGAATCCCCGGCGTGTGGGATTCCCCCTGCGCTCCTGAAATCAGCAGGAGCTCACCCCGCATTTTTGCCTTTCAGGCGGGTGCCCACCCCGCATTTAGGTTTATTGAGTGGGTGCCCACCCCGCAGTGCTACCTTCCAAGCGGGAGCCCACCCTGCATTATCACGGACAAAAAGAGCCGCTGCTCTAAGAGTGACCTGGAAGTCAGGCGGAGCTGCCTGGTTCTGGGCGGGGCCGCGAAACAGAAGCAGGAAGTCCTGAGCCTCTGGGCTCCACATCGAAGTCCTGCGTCCCATGAGGGGGCCTGGGTGAAGTGAGGAGAGGGCCGGTGCAAAGGACGCCAGGCGAGCTGGCACCGGATCGTCGGCGGGGTCCCATATCTGGAGAGAGCACCGCATGCTTAGTGAAGGAGAGGAAGTGTTCAACCAGAGCCTCCAGGTCTCCCAGTGAAGAGAGACTTCCCCCGCAAGTGGAGAGCCCCGGTGAGTGGGGACTCAGATTGGGCTGTGTGCGTGTCGGCCTCCTGCCACGTGGGAGCATATTGGCATTTAGGAGTTCTGGATTGGGGCTCCAAGGGCACAGTGGTGCCTGGGCTAAGTTTGCATTCAGCTGCCCCGCTTGACAGAGTGCAGCTGCAATGTTGGGGGCAATCTTGGCTCCACTGAGGCACATTGTAGGTGCCTGGAGCCGCATTGGTGCTCCCTGGGGCCCCGTAGTGCCAGTGCTTGTTTTGTTTCCTTAGCTGCACCGCTGTAGCTGGCAGATGCAACGTGGGGCACAGTTTTATTTACAGAGTCCCTGAGTGAGGCTCACTAGGCACCGTAGTGCCAGTGACATTTTCCTTTGGGGGCAGGGTTTTTTTAACAGAAGAAAGGAGTGAGATACACTCCCACCCGCCTGCGCAATTGCGAACTTTGATTACACTCCCAGGGGCAGTTTAGCACCCTGACATTTCTGGACTGAGGGCATTTGAGCCCCAGCGAAAGGCCAGTTGGCCTGGGGGTCAGTTCTATGATAATACCTAATATCAGTAGTGCATAATGTGATTAATGTGATGTGATTTATTCACCCTGTGTGGTGCGATGGGAGATGGTGTTGAAGGCCACTGATAGGTTGAGTAGGCTCATGGCTGCGGAGTGGCCTTGGTCCAGGAGGGTGCGGATGTCGTCTGTGGTGGCGAGTAGGGCGGTCTCTGTGCTGTGGTTGCTGCAGAATCCGGATTGGGACAGGTCGAGGAAGGCGTTCTCTTCAATGAATCGTGTCAGTTTCCTGTTGACTGTTTTCTCTGCAACCTTGACTGCAAAGGGGAGGACCGAGATGGGATGATAGTTCTTGAGGTCGGTGGGGTCAGCTGTGGGGTTCTTGAGCAGGGGTGTGACTTCTGCGCTCTTCCAGTCATCTGGGAAGGTGCCTGTTTTGAAGGTGGTGTTGATGGTGCATTGTAATTCGGGTGAGATGGCGGCCGTGGCTCTGTGGTAGATGTGAGGGGGCAGGGGCCGGTGGGAGCCCCAGAGTGGATGCTTTTCGTGGTTGAGGCAGTGTCTTCCATCATCGGTTTGCAGTTGGAGATGGTGGGCTGGCTGGTGTTTCTGGGGCGCGGGAGGGCATTGGTGGATGGTCGATGAAGTTGTCGTAGAGGTTTTTGATCTTGATGTGTGGTGCAACCCCCTGGCACGGGCTGCAAGCTGCCATGCTCAGTGCGGACTATGGAAAATTCCAGTGGAGCCTCGCTGATCGCGGAGAAATCGGTATTACAGTGCCCACCACCGCAGTGCCAGCCAAACAGCGGCGGCATGTATGCTCAGAGCTGCCAGCAAAGCAAGGGTTTCACTAGGTGCTCTGCACCGGAGTGCCCATTCCCAAACCAGTGACAGATAAAACACTCACGGGGTGCATCGATCGCTGAACTCGTTGGCCACAGTCTCGATGCCGCCAGCACGAGCGATGGCGACGTGACAGTTCTGGAAGCCCAAGTCAAAGCCGACCACCGACATGATGACAGCGGAGCCCAAAAAGACGCAGCTGGAAGACCACAGTAGGAGCCTCGGCTGTGGGCTCGTTGACCTGTCGCACCAGGCGCTTCTCCTGCACTATACCCCGGTCAGCAGCTTGTGTTGCGAACGAACCGCCTTTAACAGTTTACTCCGGCTCTCCACGAACTTTCCAGAAACTGCTGCCCGAGTTCCACGTGCGCCGGCCCCTTCCATCCTCTCCAGCCTTCTAGAAGGAGGAGGAGCCTCAGCAGGCAGACGTGTCCTGCTGAGGCTCCGCGATCGGGCTCTCATACTGCCCGCTTCCTAGCGTCGCCCCGACCTGTACGGACATCGGCCGGGTGACGGAGCGCCTGCAGCGCTGGGAGATGCCGCGAAGTCATGCCTGGGTGCGCTCCCAACAACAGAACGGGGAGAGTTGGACTGTATGCTCCCGGTGGCAAGATGGCGCCCGCCGGGGCTCTGGGAGTCCGTACCGGTGCCTCGAGCTATGCACCAGGAGCAGCACGGGGGCACTTGTTGGCGGCCGCAGCGGAGGAGTGGCGGCACTCCGGCAGTGCCATTCCCTGACGAGTTCTGGAGGGCACACGCAGAGGCAGGTGGCGGCGATCGGTGACGGCCCGCCATTTTGGCTGTCCTGGTCTCTGCCTCGTCGCTCCACAGCCCCGCGATCACACCGAGCATGGTCGTGACGCCACCCATCCATTGGCGGCAATCTGGGAGCTGGAGAGTCGATTGCTGCCCCCAACACCGCATTGAAGCACGAAATAGCCCCCGATCGGCAACAATCGCCTGACTCCAAAATGGCGTCCAGTGTTGAAAACGACCGACGGAGCCGATCCTGAATTTCTGGAGACTCCTGGGGGTGTACAGCACCATCGGGACAGAGGTGAGCAGCGGACCACGCGCTTCCAGGGACAAACCTAAAGGGAATTTCTCTCTCTTCAGCAAGGACATAACAAACACACGGTGGTAAAGACACAACCGTTGCTGCGGACTGCCTTTCTCCCCCCGAACTTGCTGGCTATGGCAGCACTCTTCCTGGACTTTCAGACCTAGACCTCTGTGTTCCCCGCCATTTTCTATTATGACTCACTTCTTCTTCTACCTTTCTCCTCCGCCTTTTTAGCGATCCCTGACCTCCCCCCTCTGTCCTAGTGACCTCTCTATTGTCTCTCCTGATGCCTCTGACACAGTCCTCGCTGTCTTACTTGTTACTATCTGCTTCCCTCTCTGGTTTGTCTCACTTTCCTGCCCTTCTCTGTCCCTCCCTTGGTGCTGTGACTGTATATCCAGTCATATCCCCTCCCTATGTATATAGAGATAACTCTAATCACTAGTATATGCAGTAGACCGTTGTGCTCTCTTCCATTGCTAGGTGACTCTTAGAGTATATCCAGGTGTATCCCTCCCTATGTATATAGAGATAACTCTAATCACTAGTATATGCAGTAGACCGTTGTGCTCTCTACCATTGCTAGGTGACTCTTAGAGTATATCCAGGTGTATCCCTCCCTATGTATATAGAGATAACTCTAATCACTAGTATATGCAGTAGACCGTTGTGCTCTCTTCCATTCCTATGTGACTCTTAGAGTATATCCAGTCTTACCCCTTCCCTATGTATATAGAGATAACTCTAATCACTAGTTTATGCAGGAGTCCGCTCTGCTCTCTACCATTCCTTTGTGACTCTTAGAGTATAACCATGTGTATCCCCTCCCTAAGTAGACAGTGATTTCACTAGTATATGCCTAGAGTTTATCGATTTGTATCTCCTCCTTGTGTGACTTTATCTCTTGTACATTTGCAATTTTTTTCTGTTTGTACCTTTTTATAACGCATGTAATCCTAAGTCCGTATGTTTTCAACTGGTTCTTATGTAAGTCAAAAATTTGCAAATTCTTTTTGTACCGTCAGTCCTTATGTTTGAAACTGGGTCCTATGTAAAGCGCTCTGACACCTTCGGGTAAAGTTCGCGCTATATAAAATCGCATAAATAAAAAAGGTTCCAAGCTTGTCGCAGAGGTCTTGGGATGGGGTGATGTCTGTGGCTTCGCTGCATAGGTTGGTGAATTCTTGAATGGCACTGAAAACTTCCTTGGAGTTGTTGGAGTTGGCCAGGATTTTGTTGTGGATAAAGTTCCTCTTGGTGGCTCTGATTTGGTTGTGGTAGTCCGTCATGGCATCCTTCTAGGTGATGAGGTTTTCGGTTGTCTTGGTGTTTCTCCAGTTCCTCTCCAGGCGCCTGCAGGTGTGTCTGCCTTCTTGGAGAGTGGTGGTGAACCGGGCGGCTTTTCTGGGGCATTGTCTGCCGGGGTTGCGTAGCGGGGCAAGCTCTTCTGCGCAGTTGGAGATCCAGGTGTGGAGTTCTCTGCTTGCGTCGTTTGCGTCAAGTGCCCAGGTGTGGTTGTCTCAGGTGAGGGCGTAGTTAAGTTGCTCATTGGTAACCTTGCTCCTGTGTATTCGTGGTGGGTGTGGGGCTGGTTTGGGTGCCTTGGGTTTGTTGATGGCGATGTGTACGCAGTGGTGGTCGGCCCATGGTGGCTGCATTATGTGGCTGAATTGGACATGGTATCCTGCAGCGTAGATGGGGTCGAGAGTGTGTCCTGCTCTGTGGGTTGGTGTGTTGACGAGTTGTTTAAGTCCGATGCTGGCGAGGTTGTCACGAAGGATAGTGGAGTTGGGGTTGCTGGGGTTGTCGAGGTGGAAGTTCAGGTCTCCAATTAGTTTGTAGCTAGTTGAGGCGATGGCGTGGGTTGTGATGAAGTCGGTGATGGTGGCGGCGAAGGGTGTTCGGGGGCCATGGGGGTCTGTAGACGAGGGTTCCTTGGAGTGTGGCTTTGGTCTGGATCTGGAAGTGCAGGTTTTAGTCGCAGGGGAAGGTTTCGCTGGAGGTGGTGAGGCAGAGGGTGCTCTTGTGGGTGATGGCAAGGCCCCCTCCTGGGGGTTTGGATTGTCTTTTCTCTAGTTCTGTATCCGTCTGAGATGGCAGTGCTGATGTCGGGGGGGGAGGATGCGTTGGTCCAGGTCTCTGTGAAGAAGGCAATGTCCGGCAAGAGAGAGTGGAGTAGGTTCCAGATTTCCATGGCGTGTTTGTGTACGGAGCGTACGTTGAGGAGGATGCATTATAAGGTGTCGCCGGTGCTGGTGTTGGCAGTGTTGGAGACTGGAGTGGCTGTGAGGGTCTGGCGGCAGTGGAGGCAGGAGATCTGGCTGTGGGTCGTGTTTGGCGAGGCCTGTTGGCATTCTCTAAGTCTTTCAGGGTTGAGTGTGAGGAGGGTGGTGATGTTGTAGCAATGGGTAGTGGGAGGTCCAGGGTTCCTGGCGCTGGGCGAGATAGGGTCGCGGACGGGCGCAGATGGGCTTGCCTTTGGCATGACTGCACAGCAGCCTCCATTAAGTAGGGGAGGTGGGATGGAGGAGAGGCCGGGAGGCGGGAGCAGGGGAATTCCGGAGGGGAGGGGCCACAGGGGCAGCAGCGGCGAAAGGCGAAAGGAACAGGCAGGCACGAGAAAATAAAAACAGTGGCGGAATTAGAGCAAGAGACAGATAGGCACAATAACAGTGGCACAACAGGGAAAAAATTAAGAAAAAAGAAAGACTGCATTGTAAAAGCATGTGTTGTAATTGCATGCATTGTAACATCATGTATTCGTTGTGAACTATCATTCCTTCTGTTACCAGGTGTGTTACAAATGTTGAAATCATTGTTATATATATCTCCAGCATTTGGCTTTATACTTTTCATGAACTTATATTTAAAAAAATGTAAAGAATGTTACATATAAAATATTCTTAAACTATGTATTACATTTCTTTGGAAGTGATGCATACAGTCTACTCAATATATTTGTATTGTACTCATTTTTAAAATTAGATTATATTTTAAAATAAATGTTGTTTCTTGAATTATAGAACAAATATCTAATATGAAAGTAAATTATTAAATTATTAAATGCACTTAAGTCAAGTCACTGTATTCTTAAATTACTTAACAAAATAAATGTAATTTAATATTATTACCCATGTGTTTTTTAACCTGTTCAGTGCTGCGGACGGCTCTCGGCCGTCCCACGTGACGGTGGGTGTGTGCCATCCGAACCCCGCCCACTGAGTAAAACCCTGCACCCTGGCGAAATTTGCGCCGCGTTCAACGGGTTAAGTCCCTGCTTCTATTATTTTCCATGGGAGGGTTTTGCAGTACCAGTGTTTGGCCATGTGTGGTGCTCAACCTACTACTAGTTTATTTTGTGTGCATTAGTAACTTAAAAAGTGCAGTTCGAGAATAGCAATGGGCTTAATATTTTTTGGGTGAGTGATGTTCCTCTTTGCACTCCTCCCTACCTGCCCTAAACCCTTTCTTTATCCTTCCTAATTCTCTCCCTTTGGTAGTAGGTATGTCTCTTTTTCCACCCACTCCTCCTTGTCCTGCCCACATTTACTATGAAAACGTATTCTTGAGTGTGCGAATACTCCACCATTGGGTCAGTGATCTCTGCACATAATGAATATGAGAGGCAGAGGTGGAAACCTCACATGTAGGCTTGCGACTAGCATATTGTAGTATGTTCTATACCGGAAAGTGCAGTTTGTGAATCAGATCCACAGTGTCTTACTATCTTGCATGCATTACACACAGTACAAGCACTTGACATGCCCCCCATATGTTAAAGTTCTAGATTTCATATAATATCAGACAGCCGCGGGCCATGGAGGGAGTTACGGTGGGGCAGGGAGGCGGGGAGGGGTAGGGGCAGGGTGGAGAGGGCTAAAAAACGGCACCTGGATAATTACAGGTAAGTAAACAATTTGATTAATAAAACGAATTTCGTAGCGCGCACTGCATCGCATTTTGCGATGCAGTGCGCGCTACGAAATTCGTTTTATTATTTAAATTGTTTACTTACCTGTAATTATCCAGGTGCCAGTTTTTAGCCCTCTCCACCCTGCCCCTCCCCCTCCCCACCTCCCTGCCCCACCGTAACTCCCTCCACGGCCCGCGGCTGATATCAGAACTTTACACAAGAGGGCCAAGTAGGACACGCTCTTATTAACAAAGATAAAAAAGGTCTGGTTCCACTAAGGATTCACAAAACATGGTATGCTGCAACTACTGCTTTATGTGCTCAACCTAGGACAGTTACATTAGTGTTCTGTCCACTCTGAGGGCACACTTGGTGCACCTTCAGGTCACAGGATAGGTCCTGGAACTCACATTGTCAGGTACAAGCTTAAGGCTTAGCATACATGCTAACTTAGCATGAGTCCAGGGCCAAAATAAAAGTCAGGATACATGATTCTTATGCAGTGGTGTGATGTATTTCCTATGGGAACTGTATCAATATTCCTGTTTCTGACCCTTGTCTGGTTAATAAATCAATAGTGGCCATACAACGGCACAGAAACCCGTTTTCGGATTAGGTCATAGCACATGCTACCTTGTTAGGCAAGCACTATTCCCCCAGCCCCCATAGAAAGCATACCGAGTTCTCAAAACAAATCAAACCTCCAGCAACCTGGGAAATCCCCCGCAGCTATTGTTTTGATTTAACCACGAACTCCAGTAAAGAATGTACGAACGACCAGTTCTTATGACATCCTTATTGACGTATTTATGTCCATCCTTACGTCAATCTCGGCACCTTTCAGGTATAAATATTACCGACATTGCCCTAAGCAAACACACGGTGGTGGTGACGAGATTGGAGCAGCGATACTTGCCGAGGAGCCCAGCTGATGCAGAAAAAGCCCACGGACGCTGCCCCTCCTTTTTGACGCGCTGAGAGAGAGACGCTGCATTTTCTCTTGCCGAGAAATCCAGCCCCGGCGTTTCCAGCCGCCCTTGCAGGCAACTGGGATATCGAGTCCTGAGATTGAGATACCAGCCCTCCAGCCTTCTAAATCCCAGGTACTGAACTGAATAACCCCTCACAGAGAATTCTTGAATCAGATCCTTGGCAAAGCAAACTTTAACTTAAACTGCTACTTATCTACTCCCGCCCACGTATTAGGCTTAGGTCAGGTACACTGGGGTAGGCGTAGCTAGAAGCACCAGTTGAGTACGATTAGCCAATGTATATATGTATATAACTTTTATCCATTTTAAGTATCATATGGCTAAGAAACCATATCAATGCTTTTGCAGTATTATTTTATAATCCTGTTTTTACTGTATGCACTTTACTTAACTATAAGTATTGCAATAATAGCAATTCATTTCTCTTGTATGAGAAAGGAGACTGATCAATAAATAACACGTTTTTATTGAACACGCCCGTCTCTTCCTTTTCTCTACAATCTGGTGAAACTAAGAATGCACGTACTGACTGAGTAAAATAAGTTGTCTTTTGTTTTCACACGACTCTAGAGATATACTCTTGATTAGGGGAGAGCAAAGTTGTCATGTTCTATGGTTGTCAGAAACTAAATCCCTTCTTGTCTATCCAGGGAGGTTAAACTCCTCCTTGCCTATTCGAGAAAGTTTCTAGTGAACTCTGAGCTAGCTGGCACACACATAACTTTAAGTCTAATATCGTCGGTAGAAGACCTAGTTAACCTCAGTCCTACGTCTATACTATTGAAGATATTATTCCAATGCGCAGAGCCTATTGGGATAATAGGAACTACACTACATGGCGCCCAACCGTTTGGATAGGCGATAAATCTAACGTAAGACATTAGAGTAACTCAGTCGTGCTTTTTCACACAGACCCCTTTTCCCATAATACTCCAAAGACGTCTGGAGTGGGTGAAAGGTAAAATCCGCCAAACTTCGTAGGAGGAGACTCCTATGTATGGTTCTTGGTTTATTCAACGTTGAAGGATACACTGTTCCAAAATATTGTGCATCTAATCTTTGTTTCCATAGAAACCTGATCTGCAAATAAACAAAATAACCTTCCTGACAGTAAAATGTCAGAAACTGAAGAAGATAGGGAGGCAGCTAGAATAGCAGCTCAACTCCTAGCGAACGACAATAGTCTCCTACAACAAGACCCGGAGGCAATACTAATCCCGGTCAACATAAGAAAAACTATAACCTTAAAACTTATAGAAAATGGACTGACACCAAGAGGTGGTACAGTCATATTCGTAATTGAGGCACACGAATATCGGCAGACAGAGGTATTCTACTCATGGATAAACTTTCCAGCAGCAAACGTTGTAACAAAAGAGTTCCACTATTATAAGATAGAGGAACCACCGGATATCTACACTCCTATCGAGGAAGTGGAGATATCACTCAAATACCAAGAGCACCTGCTCTGGTTTAAAGGCGCCCTAAAACATAATAATCACATCACCAGGCTCGGTCCACTAGGTAGACCAGGAGCAACGTGGCCGGTCCTAGCCGGATACACACCACATCCAGACATTGAAGAAATGTCTGCACCAGATCTTTTAGCACAGCTAAAACAACTGATTAAAATACACAGACAATTAGTCCAATATATAATGCGGACTTCAACAGTCCAACCAGCTATTAAAATTCCACAGCTGATCCCTCATCAGGGGAACACAAATAAAATTACACCACAGAACATACAGTCCTGTTTAGGTAAAGTACCCGCAAAACGGGAACAAATTCCGTTCTGGTTAGCACAAAAAATCACTCAAATAGAGGCGGTATTTCCGGATACCACCCCGGTTGAGAAACACAGGATTCTGACTATCTGTCTTCCAATGGGAATCGCACCGCATGTAGAGGACTGTGACACTTGGGGTACAGTCTTTGCTTCCGTTTACACAAAAACACATGGTGTTCCATCCATGTCAGTAATACCAGATGTGCTAAAACAAATTCAAGATGAATACGGTCCAGAACCTGCTTTAACTCTGGGTATGAAATTACTAAAAGACTTCAAGCAGGTCTCGGCAATATTACTAGCCAATATAAAGGGAGAAGAAGCAAATGTGGCGATCCGCCAGAGGTTGAAAGAGACAGATATAGCAGACCAACCATTTGAAATTGCCAGAATCATAGAAAAATCCTATGAAGAACTAGGAAGTGATAGTTTGGGTGGAATACCTGTGAAACCCCAACTAATTGGAAAATCCTGAAAAGGTATTTATTAAAAACAATCTAAACACTCAAAAAAAGAGCTGGGATGGAAATAAACAATCCACTCCTAAAGAAAAAAAGATTCCAAACCAGAGGAAGGTCTCCTCAACGGAGAGAAAGATCTCCGGACCAAGGACGCAAGTCTCCCCAAAGGGAGCCCTCTGAGAAAAAATACAACCTTAGAAATAGGGATAATATAAAGAAACCTGACAGATATCAAGACATTGATACACGTCCCTCTCAATCTTTTCAGACTTCATCGCAGAAATCGGAAAGAAGAGGACGATCAGAACACAGGGAAGAGCACGTCAAGTCCAAATACAAGGAACCTCCTCATCCAAATAAAAAATTACAATTTCCAAAGAAGAAGGTAGCCAGTATTAAAGTAATCAACCATGCCGAGAATACTGAGGACACAGCTGAAAAACGGAGAATGGGCTCAGACAATGCTAGACAGCGCAGCAGAAGTGAGCATAGCTCGCATGATCCTGATGAATCATCTGGAGACAGTGGACACAAATGAATACATTCAGGTGGAAACTGCAGATACCAGAGTTAGCAAACCTCATAAAATATATGAAATAACATTGCGTATAGAGGGGGATAAGACTAGGAAGATAAGGGGTCTGTTTTGGGATAATCTCTCTAAAGGCTATGACATCCTTTTAGCTGAAAAAGACTGGCCACCAGAGTTTGTCAGGGAGTGCCCTCATGGCGAAGAAATAATTATGCCTGCCTTCTCTAATCATATTCCAATACATAAAAAGTATACACTTGCAAGAAAGTGGGCAGTAGCCCAAGCTCCTGCATTATATAAAAACCATGTGGGATGGGATGAGGACTCTCCTCCTCACAAAATCCAGTTAAAATCACAACCTACTGCACAGAGGCAGTACCCAATTAAGCAAGAAGCTAAAAAACAGGTAAAAGAGATCCTAGATCAACTTGAATACCAGGGGGTGATTGAAACATGCACCTCACAAATGAATAATCCTTTGTTTCCTGTCTCCAAACCAGATAATTCATATCGTCTTGTTTTGGACTACAGACAATTGAACTCATGTTGCAAAACTTTTGCAGTGCAAAACTCACACAGAGCAGCACTAATGAATAGCATAGTGCGCAAAAAATACAAAACAACATTAGACATCTCTAATGGATTCTTTTGTCAAAATATAGCACCTGAAAGCAGATATTTGACTGCTTTCTCAATAAATGGCTCGCAGAAAAATTTCTGTCGTTTGCCCCAAGGGTTCAAGAACAGCCCAGGATTATTCTCAGCAAGAGTAATGGAGTTACTACAAATGTATGATGATGAGGCATTATCTTATGTCGATGACATCTATCTAACAGACGATGACTTGGATACTCACTTGAAAAGAGTGAACACCATAATACTTGGGTTCGCAGCAGAGGGTTACAAATTCAACTTCAAGAAGTCAAGAATTGTCCATCTGACTGTCCTATTTTTAGGATATGAATTATCAAGTGAAGGCAAAAGCCTGGCTAAAGATTTCCTAGAGAAATGTGCTGTAATCCAAGCACCTAGGACACTGAAAAACTTGCAATCAATTCTAGGTTTCCTGAATTTCGGAAGAACTTACATTATAAACTATGCAGAGAGGGTTAAACCCCTCTATGATTTAATAAAACCAGATTTTAAAAGAATCAACTGGACTCAAAAACACACAGAAATGTTGAGATCTTTATAAACAGACATGTTAATTAAAACAAAACTACAAACACGTGACACGCAATCTTGTGATTCGAGTCATCCCAGGAAGATGCGGATTCACATACCTGACCTCTAATGAGGGAGAAAAGGTACCGATAGCATACAAATCACACTTGTACACAGAAGCTGAAAAGAAGTTTAGCATTAAAGAAAACATTGTTCATGCGGTTCAAACAGCTGTAGCAAGAGAGAAATACCAAGCTGACGGTAGACGTATTACAGTCAGAACAGCAGAATCAGCTTTTGAGGCATTAACAACCCCATGTAACTTACCAACAACGGCACTGAATCCAGAATGGATACAGTGGGTAAATTCTGTTGCTACAGACAAAGTAAAATACTATTTTGATCCAGAAATGAATGAATTAAAATATCTAGAATATGAAAGAGAATATCCTCTGCCAATCGACATTCTGCCTTTACGACAGTACGCCTGTGTAATATATACAGACGGACACGCTCAACCCTCAGTATGGGGAGAGCAAGCATACAAGGCCACATGCGAGATTGTAAAAGACGTGTGGCGCGGAGGTAAACTGAGACCTCTATTTACAAAAACACACTCAGTAGAAAATAACTCAGAACAACAAACTGAAATAATAGCGTTAAAAATGGCACTAGATAATGCCGATCGCGAATTCCCGACACTTATAGTGTGCGATTCGTATTACTGCGTCAAATCATACAATAACGATTTACAGAAATGGATTCAAAACGGTTACAAAGATGACACAGGTGCAACAATAAAGCAGAAATCGCTTTGGGAACAAGTAGTTCTTTTACAGAAAGAACTACCAAAAACTCACGTGATACATTCACTGAGTCATCAACGTGATGGCGTTCACGTTGCAGGGAATTCATTGGCTGAGACAGCCACAGCGGTAGCAACTAAATCGGCTTCCGTAGCTACAGAAAAGCGTTCAGTAAAATACATTGACGGTGAAACAGTGCTGGTGGTGAAAACGTCATCGAAAGGCGACTGCTCAGCTTTACCGATCAACTATCCACTCAATTATACATACATAATCGATGCAAACTCCGTTCCTTTTGCTCGAATTCCTGGAATGGGGGATAGAGTGATTCCAAACATGAACAGGAGAGTCTTGTTAATAGTAGACGCACATATTGGCGAGGGTCTTAGAATTAAGGATTCTCTAGCAGAATTACAATCAACATACTGGTGGCCAGGAATGAGTCTGGACCAACACCTATTCGCGAGAAACTGTTCAAACTGCAACAGAGATCGCAGTGGTGAACGAAACTGTGTATTCCCACGGCTTTTTGCTCAATAAGGAATAGGCTAACAACATAAACTCACCCAGTATGAATAATGCGTCTTATTAACATGTAGAGACTACTTCCACTTGTAATGTAGACCCCAACTTTCGTCTGACGTCTGAACTGTTATAAAAGATTTGCGAGTCTATAATGGCATATACGCTAGAAGCAGGCTACGTCCTGACCAAAATCTTTCCTTTAGCTCCAAAAAAGCTTGTGGGAGGGTGCTTGGCCAGGATGAGCATTGCATTGCGGGACTCTTCTCACTTCCTTCCTGAGGGAAACGGGATGGTGTAAAGAAAAAACCAAGACATAAAGCAATCGATAACAGCAAAGGTATTAGGTTCGGGAGCTGGGTGGGTCAAACATTTAATAAGTGTCCAACGTAGTCTTAATAATCTGCCAAGAAATTCTCTGAGAGGTCTCAGTCCGTACGAACTATTGTTTGGGACTAGAATGTTAGTCCAGGACTTTAGATAGTCAGACTTCAGTGTTTAAAGAAAAATGCTTTGATATCAAAGATCGCTTGGCTATTTTACAGGACTTAAATGAAACAAGAAGAGACCTGAGCAACATAAAGTTGAAACAACAGCCAACAACCACTGAAGAGAAACCACCTGTCCCAGCAAGGCCTGTCTGGATTCCAAAAATCGGGGATCTGGTCAGAGAGAAGATCGCGGTAAAGAAGGAATTTGGGCCTTCTTACAGAAAAGCAGTTCCTGTCTTGTCTGTCAACGGGACGAGATCAGTAGTATTACCGCCCCTTGCTGGTAAAAAGGAGAACCGAGTTGTATCCATCGACCTGGTTAAACCACAATCATGTGGCCAATAACAAGTAGTAGGCCAAGTGGACTCCCAAGAAGTAGTAGAACACCTAAGTTTGCTACATCCACAGAGGTTCCAACTGAAAGACTGATCACATTTGAAAAATCTACAGTGAACCAACAAGGACTATGCAACAAAGCAATAGAACTTGAACCTCTTAAAACCCAAATCAAAACTTTACATCAAGAAACTCCACTCTACACTGATGTAACGGACTATGCTAATGAAACAAAGCAAATCCTAAAAACAAAAAGTAATCCAGATGCAATTGAAACAATTGACAGAACAGCAACTTCGATGATTTTTCTGAAGATCTGAATGAACCTGACGATAATCCAACAAAAAGAACTTTTAAAGACAAAGCAAAGAAACTTTTTCATCAACTAAAAGAAACCTATCTGATTTCTCCATGGATTGAAATTTGGGTGGCATTTGGTGCATTTATCCTCATACTTTGGCTCATCATGGTACTATGCTTGGGACATTTCATTGAAGGAAGATATGCTAAAATGGACACAGCAAGCCAGAATATCAACTTGGTCCTTAAACCACACACATCTTCACACGTCGAGAAAAGAGAACTTTCTTCTGTCAACTTCACAGCCAATCCTATACCCGGCGGGGTAGCATGGGACAAAACTGAATATGAAATATATGGTCCGGTTGAAGTACTGAAGTACCCACACCAATTTAAGATTTCATTAAGTGACTTTGTAAAACCAAGCACATTCGCTGATGATTGGGATTTTGAAAGTATTAATGATATGATGTCTGATCTAGTGATGTCGGCCAAATTTACAGAACATGATTATTTACACGGTTCATCTAATTACGATCAAATGTTTTGCTATAACCATTATGGTAATCATTATCTGCATAAATCTACTAAGCCTAGAAATGTTTTACATTTTAACCAATGGGAACATTGTGCAACTCCACCAAAAGGCAGTTCAAAAACATTTTATGATAAATATTCCTACTTTTCAGGGTTTAACACAAGCAATGCAGAAACTTTCTACTTCAAATTGTTAAATAAGACAGGAGTGAAAACCATGCTTACAAACACAAAATTGATATATTCAGACTAATTTTTTGAAAAAATGAATACATTTGGTTTTGATTTCTGGAATGATAACATTGAAACGAAAACGATCTGGGGCACAAAAGAATGGCAAGTGCAAGGTATAGAATCATTATTTAGAGCCTGCATGATCCCAGAACAAATTATATTTTTGAATGACACGATTCAGCAGACCAGCTGTCTTGGTCTAGCCAAAATCAAAGACTTAAACAAACCGTCTATTCCAAAGCCAACAATGGATAGTAATAGCACCTCTGATGTGGAGATAGACGTAACCAGTATTTTAAACCAAAACAGAACACATCCTGAATGGAAAAAATGGTTGATCTGGCCCACAGACACAAATAACTGTCAAGACAGATTCCTGAACAAAATACAGGGGTTCACATTGACCAGGCCAGACCCAAGATACTCCCAGAGACAACATCCAGGGATTGTAACTACTTACAGTGTGGGAAAGCTCTGCCTTCAGTGGCTACATACATCCACACTGGCGGAAATTAAGCAACACCTAACTTTACTTAAAGAAGGTGCTGACTTGCGCGATTTCATTATGGGACCACGCAAACAGCGTCAAAAACGTTTCATAGCGGCCTCTATATATGCAGCTTATAACGAAGCATGGAAAGAAACTCAAATTGAGACAGCAGAAAAAATACGGGAAATTGACCGTGTTAATTTGGAAAAATCACTTTCTGTTGTGGACAATGGGTTAATGACTCTGTCTTCCAGAATATATTCACTGGACAGTATTGTATCTTCAGCAATCGATATAATAGAGCAAGACTTACTGATGTTACAACACAGTCAGTCTCAATTACGTTCTATCGTACAGCTTGGCTGGACGTTGCAAAATCTGCGTTCAGGCTAAGTGCCTTGGCGTTTAATCAACACAACGTCGCTGTTTAATATCTTTAACCTTACTGATAAACAAATCAGTTTGGCACAGAAGGGTGCTGACTATACAATTCTGAGCATTGAAAAACTTGAGAGATTACCATTGACAATGTCAGAACGACCTGTCATTGAATGGATAATACATGGGATAATAAATATTCCGACAACTACTTTCCAGTTTCAATACTGCCAAAAATATATACAGGCAGGCCAGTATGAAAGGTTGGGTAAAGGATACATTAAGTCGACATGGGACTTGCCCTATACACACACATGTGTTAGTAATAAAGGACAGAGTGTATTTCTTAGTGGCAATAATTGTGCAAAATCACTAAGTGGTATACTTCTGTGTCAGGGTTTAAGTTTGCATGGGGCCTGTGAAGGGACTTCAAATAACCTTTCATGTCACCAGCTAGGCACACCTGCAACACGAATAGAACCATTCTTTAGGAGACTCTCGAACGGGAGTTACATTCTAATTGTAGATCGCAGATGTTGCAGCCTAATGCCCGGAAAACCTTATCTCGTGAGCGTGACTACCAGGGTCATGTACTGTGAAAGAGTATTGTTCCCAAACGATACTCCAGACAGGGAGGCAAGGTTATGGCCCAGTTTTAATTTCTCTTCTATTCAAATTGATACTTTAAGCAGAATGAAGACTGTGCTCCTACAGACGCCAACCAGGTTGACGTCATCAAAAGAAACGTATGATCTCCAAGTTGAAAGGACAACGGCAGAGATTCATTCACTGCTATCAACAAATAGCCCCCTACACTTCGCAGAAATATTGAACGAAATCTTAAATATTTCTGATACAAGTGGTATCGCCAGTGTATTTAAGACAGTTTTTTCAGGCGCTTTAACACCATTCAAAGCGATCCTGGGTATTTTTCCAAACTTCGTCCATTCTCTCTTTGGCGGACTACCTCTCCTGTTGGGACTAGTAGCAGGCGTCCTATTTTTGCTACTTTTGCTTCGATATGGCAAACCGTGTCACAGACATGACTCCAACAACAATGGAAGAAACGATCCTAGCTATCCGCTACCGGGACCGCATAACTAAAGTCCTTGGACTAGCACGGCTACGAGATTTAAATATGACCTGGTTTCTTTCATTTAGACCTTTATGGCAGAACTGTGTTATGCCTGTATTAAGGTGCTTGCTATGCAGCGAAGAATGCGTGTTGGACACCTGTCTCACACTACAATCGGAAGTGCCATTGGATGCAGAGACTTTGTTGAGTCCAGTTAAGGCTCATGCATTGTGCTGTCCCCAGCGGCTACCAATCCTGATGACGGCATTCGTGGAGACTTCACCACTGCGATTGAAGGGTAGTGAAGTACAAGATGAAAGCAGCATCGATCAGGTACGACCATCTGTCAGCTATGCTGATCAAATAATAATAATAATAATAATAAGAGATTTATAAAGCGCCTGGCTGCACAACTGTGTATCCCCGCGCTAATTGCCTACAAGACTCACCGAGAAAAGATAAGGGACGGTCAGAAAAGACAGTTATTAAGGAAACAGGTAAGTTTTAAGTTTAGCTCTAAAAAGCGTTTCTGAGGGTTCCATTCTTAGATGGGTAGGCAAAGCATTCCAATGTTTTACTCCAAGGTAGCGAAAAGAGCGGCCACCTATTTTCGCTTTATGGACACGGGGGATTTTGAATTGTGACATTCCTGAGGACCTAAGGTCTCTGATTGGGCGGTGAATAGTCAATAGATCTCTTAGATAAGTGGGACCTTTGTTGTGGGCTATCTTATGGGCATAGCAGAGGCCTTTGAATTTAATTCTTTCCCTAACAGGGAGCCAGTGTAATTTGGACAAAGCTGCCTTGGCGGATGTTCTTTTGGATAAGCCCAGTACCATGCGCGCGGCCGAATTTTGTAAGCATTGAAGCTGGTGAAGATGTTTTTGGTTCAGTCCTAATAGGAGAACGTTCCCATAGTCCAAATGGGGTGTAATTAGCGCATGTACGATGGTTTTTCTGGCTTCAGTGGGAATGAGATCAATGATTTTTTTTTTAATTTTTAACGTGCCGATGCATTTGCCTATTATTTTGTGGACATGAGATTTTCCTGACAGATCAGAGTCGATCATAATTCCAAGGTTTTTCACTTTTTCGACAGGGTGAGGGCAGTCGCCCAAAGTAGTGGGCCACCACGTCTGCGACCATAGAGAGGCTTTATTTCCTACTACCAACACCTCTGTTTTATCTCCATTCAGCCGGAGGCAGTTGTTATCCATCCACATGGCGACAGCCGCCATACAATTCGAAAAATTGGAGGCGTATTTCTCGGTGTCAGGGGTAAGCTTAAACATAAGCTGGGTGTCATCGGCGTAACTGACAATGCCCACCCCGAAGTTCTCTACGACCCGAGCCAAGGGCTCCATATAGATATTGAACAGGGTGGGGCTCAAACTGGAGCCCTGTGGAACCCCATGGCTCGCGTTACGAGAAGATGATTTAAAGGGTGGGCAGTGTATCTGAAAAGATCTTTTCGTAAGAAAAGATTTAATCCACGCCAAAGCATGTTCTTTTACTCCGATGTCTGAGAGTCGGGACAGCAGCGTGGCATGAAGCACAGTATCAAAAGCTGCGCTTAAGTCTAACATGACCAACGCTGCTGTCTCCCCCTCGTCCACCATCCTACGGATATATTCCGTGGAATACAAAACAGCTGATTCCATGGAATAGTTGGCTCTAAATCCGGATTGAGTAGGGTGGAGTGTGTTTTCTGATTCTAAAAAAGCCATCAGTTGTTTATTTACTACTTTTTCAATTATCTTGGCACATTGTGGCAAGAGAGAAATTGGCCTGAGATTTTGAAATTGAGTAACCGGAATATTGGGGTTTTTTTTGAGAGGAATAACTTGAGCAGTTTTCCAAGCTTCCGGGACAAAGCATTCTTTAAAAGAGAGGGTTATCATCTGACTTATTTGATCCATAAGTAAATGATCCATGATGTCCTTACTTTTTTCTAGAGGACACACATCGTTAGGGGAGCCAGAGTGGATACTGTTGATTATGCCAGACAGGTAAGCTTTGTCAGGAGTATTAAATTGGGTAAGGAAGGTTTTTTGAGGGGGGAGTGCTGCCTTTCCCGAAGTAGGGGGAGTGGGGAAGGTTGCGTGAATTTTCTCTACTTTATTGACAAAGAAATCCGTTATTTGCTCGCATAACTCGTTTGAGTAAGTGTCCTGAGTATCTAATCTAGAAGTGCCTGTCAGTTCCTTATAAATCCGGAATAGTTCTTTTGTTGGGTTGGTGGTTTCTTCAATTCTGCTCTGATAAAAAAGACTTTTTTCCTCTCTTATTAATTTCTGATAGGATTTTAATTCCAATTTATAGGTTTCCTTAAGTTCCGTAGAATAATTTTTTCGCCATTTCCTTTCAATCGTTTTACAGCGGGCTTTAGCTGTTTTTAATTTTTCTGAGAACCAAGGTTCAGATTTTAATTTCCTGACTGGGGGCTTAGAAGTCCAAGGTGCAATTTTATTTAGTGCCCTGTTCAGCCAAAGTTCATAATTGTTCCAGGTGTCTAGAAGAGATTGTCCTGGTGGGAGCGGGTTAGTTTTTAATTCGATGATAAAACGTTCAGGGGTATAATTTTTCCAGTTACGACGCTTAGTGTACAGAGGTCTGTTCACACTATTCGTAGTTTTTTTAATGGGTATGTTGAAAGTAATCATGTAGTGATCAGACCAAATTATTGGGACGGGGGGGGGGGTGTATTTCGATACCTTCCCAGGTAGCAAAAACAGGGTCAAGAAGGTGACCATGTTGATGAGTGGGCAAGGTAGAAAGCAATGTAATTCCCAATGCGTGAAGAGCTGTTTTAAGTAGTTGGGCTTCTCCAGCATTCATATCTTCAAAATGAAGATTTAGGTCACCTAGAATCATAAAGTTGTTATATTTTATGGCTAATTGTGTGGCTGTTTCGATGAGCTGATTACAGAAAGGGGTAGAATTGCCCGGGGGCCGATAAATGAGAAGACCAGTAATGGTCATTGACGGATTCACTTTTATAGAGAATGTTCCACTTTCACTATTAGTAATGGTTTTATTGGTAAGGGTGCATTCCAGTTCTTTTTTGAAAATCATAGCCAGACCTCCACCCCGCTGTTTGGGTCTATCGATTCTCAGTAAACTGTAGTTCAGAGGCACTGTCTCAAGTATATCGGGGGCTGAAGATTCCTCTAACCAAGTTTCCGTAAGAAACATAACGTCAGAATCTTGTTTCTGTAATAGGTCCCTTAGTTCCTCTTTATGTTTTATCATGGACCTACAGTTTAATAGCATCAATTATTTTAAGTTAGGCACAAGGGAATTGCAGTTAGGAACAGTCTGGAATGAATGATAACATATGGTACATTGTGGTGGAAGCGCACTAGGGTCCATGGTATGCCAGCATGATTTAATGGGGATCTTACCTATTTCTAGTAGGGTAGCTCGTGTATATAGGGTGCGCTGTTGGGAGTTCTCCCTAATAGCTGTCAGGGCTGTGTTATTTGGCCCAAGGAGTCCTGCCCCGCGCCCCGGTCGATCGCGGACGGGCGCAGACGGGCAGGACTCTGGCTTGACTCCGGCGCGCGACCGGCGCGCCCGCAATGTGCGTCCGCTGCGCGGAGCCATTTACGTCTGGTTTTAAGCGTTCTGTAGCGCGACGTGCAGCGCGAGCCCACACAAAGTTGGCCGCTGCCTGACTCTTCCATCACTGAAAGCAATCATGCTCATGACTGCATGGTAGCGTCATTTTCCAACCTTGTCGAACTCTCACCAGAAGCTGTTGACTGTTTTTTTGAACATCTTAATGATATGATGTTTTCACCAGAACAGAAAGAATGACTTTGAGCAAACATGCACACAGCGTTCCCTGTACTCTGAATTTGGCCTTCAAATTTAAAAATAAAGCCACTACGAATTTTTCGAGTCTGCTCCGGCAAACAGGAACATTCTCCAAACATCCAAAATATTTACCTTTCAGGGACTTATCTTCTGCTTAAAGTAAACTATTCTTAGAGAACAGACACTTCTATTTTTAGGTACCTCAAGAAAACTTTACCTCGACCTCTAGGTTATTTACACATACGATTGTATTTCTATGTGATGAAATGGACTCGCACTTTTTCTTCTGTATTAAGAGCCATTTCATGTGTTATTTTCGCAAATCATTCGTGCAGATATAAAATGTGCATCCTCTTTGAATGATTACACTGCTTGAATGCATACAGTAACTATATTTATTTTTCATGTGTTACGCAAATCCAAAGTTAATGCAAAATTAATGTATTTTGGGGCAATTTGGAATACACATACAATATTAGTTATGTTTACTATGCTTAGGTTAGTAAATATGGACATAGATTCCGTGGAGTGGGTGTGATGTATTTCCTATGGGAACTGTATCAATATTCCTGTTTCTGACCCTTGTCCGGTTAATAAATCAATAGTGGCCATACAACGGCACAGAAACCCGTTTTCGGATAAGGTCATAGCGCATGCTACCACGTTAGGCAAGCACTATTCCCCCAGCCCCCATAGAAAGCATACCGAGTTCTCAAAACAAATCAAACCTCCAGCAACGTGGGAAATCCCCCGCAGCTATTGTTTTGATTTAACCACAAACTCCAGTAAAGAATGTACGAACGACCAGTTCTTATGACATCCTTATTGACGTATTTATGTCCATCCTTACGTCAATCTCGGCACCTTTCAGGTATAAATATTACCGACATTGCCCTAAGCAAACACACGGTGGTGGTGACGAGATTGGAGCAGCGATACTTGCCGAGGAGCCCAGCTGATGCAGAAAAAGCCCACGGACGCTGCCCCTCCTTTTTGACACGCTGAGAGAGAGACGCTGCCTTTTCTCTTGCCGAGAAATCCAGCCCTGGCGTTTCCAGCCGCCCTTGCAGGCAACTGGGATATCGAGTCCTGAGATTGAGATACCAGCCCTCCAGCCTTCTAAATCCCAGGTACTGAACTGAATAACCCCTCACAGAGAATTCTTGAATCAGATCCTTGGCAAAGCAAACTTTAACTTAAACTGCTACTTATCTACTCCCGCCCACGTATTAGGCTTAGGTCAGGTACACTGGGGTAGGCATAGCTAGAAGCACCAGTTGAGTACGACTAGCCAATGTATATATGTATATAACTTTTATCCATTTTAAGTATCATATGGCTAAGAAACCATATCAATGCTTTTGCAGTATTATTTTATAATCCTGTTTTTACTGTATGCACTTTACTTAACTATAAGTATTGCAATAATAGCAATTCATTTCTCTTGTATGAGAAAGGAGACTGATCAATAAATAACACCTTTTTATTGAACACGCCCGTCTCTTCCTTTTCTCTACAATCTGGTGAAACTAAGAATGCACGTACTGACTGAGTAAAATAAGTTGACTTTTGTTTTCACACGACTCTAGAGATATACTCTTGATTAGGGGAGAGCAAAGTTGTCATGTTCTATGGTTGTCAGAAACTAAATCCCTTCTTGTCTATCCAGGGAGGTTAAACTCCTCCTTGCCTATTCGAGAAAGTTTCTAGTGAACTCTGAGCTAGCTGGCACACACATAACTTTAAGTCTAATATCGTTGGTAGAAGACCTAGTTAACCTCAGTCCTACGTCTATACTATTGAAGATATTATTCCAATGCGCAGAGCCTATTGGGATAATAGGAACTACACTACAGTGGTAGAGGGCAGGAGAATACACACCAACAAACCACAGACTCAGCAATTTATTTTGAGGTACTAAAATGTTTGTTTTGCCAGGACACTACCTTTGTGGGCTGAGTCTGGTTCCAGTGCTAGCAGACATCTAGGTAGAAAACTAGCTTTGGTTCACTAGGTTAACTCACATATTCTTGAAGTCACCACCACCATTTAATACAGCAAAGAAACACAATATCGATGTCAGGTGGGCTGCAAGGATCAAAATCAAAACCTTTGATGATTTCATAGATACGCTGGAAGAGGAAAACAATGAGAAGATCATTAAATACTTGAAAAACCTTGCCGGTGGTGGAGTGACAGAAGGGCAAAAGAAAGTCTCACAAACTGCTGCAATGTTGGACCAAATGATAAAAGAAGTGTTGGAAGCCAGGTTCAATCCGGTGCCGAATGTCAACTATGTAAGATGCAGCTTCAATCAAGCACAACAACAGGATGGTGAAATGATGGATGAGTTTGTTGAGAGTCTTGGCGCACAGTCAAACACTATAAGATGTGTGATTTCAATGTTGAAGAAGCCATGTGACCAGAGTCATCGATGGTTGTTTCTCAGACTCTTTCAGAAAATGCAAGTTGACAGAGACACTCAGTTTTGAGAAAATACCAAGGGCTGTGAGGGCAGAGAAATGGGCAAATCGACAAGCTGTTGATATGGAATCATCAACACCATGCCGTCTGAATTTGAGAGTCTATTCCCATTATTTTTTCTTGCCCTAGGAAGACTCAAGACAATGAAAGTGCAACTTCATAATAATGAGGACATTCACTCTATTGCCCAATGGCACCGTAGAGTTCCTATCCACTTACAAGGAGCCATTGAGAAAAAACTAGAAACACTGTTGAAACATGACATAATTAAACGCTCCACTGCTCCCACACAGTAGGTTTCACCCATAGTTGTGGTGCCAAAAAAGGACAGGGGAGGTTCAGTGCGAATTTATGCTGATATGTGCCAGGCCAACAAATCAATCAATAGAGGTCCAAACATTGCAAACATGATCATCCAGCTGAATGGAGTCAAAGCCTTCTCCCATCTTGAACCGAACAAAGAATACCATCAATTTTAACTGGAGGATAACAGGAGGTACAGTAGTACTTTTTTTACTCATGTTGATTTGTTAAGATACAAAAGACTGAGGGCCCGATGTAGGTAATTAGTATTTACCGATTCGTAAATACCGAATTTTACCGATTCGGTATTTACAAATCAGTAAATGCTATGTAGGTATTTTTACCGAATTAATTAACGAATCGGTAACATTCGGTAATTACCGAATCGGTATTTACTGATTCGGTAATTGCCATTGGTTCCTATGGGCCTTGAGGCCCATAGGAACCAATGGCAATTGCCGAATTGGTAAATACCGATTCGGTAAAATTACCGAATTGACAAGGGGGACAGGGTGTCACTCTGCCACCCTGTTGCACCCCTGATTCAGGCTTGTGTGCCATGTGACACACATACATGCCCTTAGGGCACAGATGTGCATGTACACAGGAATTCGTTATTTACCATCAAATAGTATTTGATGGTAAATAACAAATTCTTAAGGGCCTGTGGCACTGTTTTCAGTGCCACCTACATCCCACATTACCGATTCTGTAAATTTACCGATTCGGTAATTTACAGAATCGGTAAATTTACCGATTCGGTAAATTTACAGAATCGGTAATTTTTAGGCCCCCTACATTTGAAACTACAAATACTGGTCGGTAACGGCCGAAATCGGTCGTTACCGACCGGTATCTGGCCACCTACATCTGGCCCTGAGTTTTGGGCTTCAGCTTGAGAGATATTTCAGGATGTTATCCACCTAATTATTCAACCTGTCACACATTCTTGCAATTACAGTGATGACATACTGGTATTTGGGACAGCGCAAAAGGAGCATGGCAAGGCCCTTACGCAAGTGTGCCAATTGCATGCTGATGCAGGTCTCACTTTGAATGAGGTAAAGTGTGAGTATCACAAAAACAAACTCAAATTCTTTCGCTTTTTTCTCTGATGGGGGAATGACTTCTGACCCAGATAAAATGCAAGCATTGTCATCTACTTGTAAGATGTAACCATGCTGCAATCCTTACGCATGGGCAGTTATTGCTCCAAATGCATTTGTGGTTTTGCTATAATGAGTGCCCTATTGAGAGACTTAGCAAAGCAAAATGACCCATTCCAGTGCTCTCCTCAATGCAACCAAAGTTTCAAAGACATAAAACATGCGATGTAGAATGCAACTGAAATGGCCCATAACATACTGAAATCATAATAGATGGGTCTGGGGGCAATCTTTGCTCAACAAAATGGCCATAAGAATGTCTGGAGACACATTGTGGCCTATACCAGTAGAAGCGTGTCTGGAACAGAATGTGCACACTCTCAGCCGGAGAAGGAGAGTCTGGCTGTTCTGTGGGCCTGCAAACATATTCATGCATTTTTAAATGGGAAATGTTTCACTATCATCACAGACCACCAGGCATTGCTCACTGTCTGCGGATACCCAAAAGCTAAGATGTCCTCTTCTATCGAGAGGTGGCGGTTGTGGCTGCAAGAGTATGACTACGTAATTGTACACAAGCCAGGGAAAGATCAAAACCCAGCAGACTACTTTTGACAAGTGCCACTACATTACCAAGCTTAATGCCCAAAGCGGCTGAAGAGTATCTCAATTTTATTGTGAGGTCCAGCATGCCAGCAGCTCTGTCAATGGAACAAAATATTGCCGCTACAAATGCAGTTAAGGACATGCGCAGCTTCAAAGACATCATTTCAATACAACCCTGGAAGAAGAGTGTGAAAAGTGGACTTAAAAAAGCTTAAACATGTAAAAGATGGGCTATCCGTCACCTGAAAAGGCAGGAGCGGCTCCTCCGCTAAGGCCGAGAAGTGTCACCCCACTGTTTTTAAGCACTGCAAAAATGGAAAAATAAAATGATAATAACACACTGTTATTATGATTTTACTTTTCACTGCTGAGGCGGGGCATGGCTGCTCACAGAGCAGGGGGAGGAGTAGTTGGGACACTTTCTAAGTGCTCAAGATGGTTTAGCCAGTCGTTCTGAGCTGGCCGAACAGTCATGCACAGTTAGCATGTTCTCCACCGGGCTGTAATACACAGCCTGAGTGGAGTACATGCACGGCTCCCACTGCCTGTCTGAGCTTCGTACCAATGCGCTCAGATCAATCACAACGCCGCTGACAGCAGCATTGTGATTGGCTTAAGGGAGTCTGTGTGCCTGTGTGCTTCTGGTCCAGACATAAGTTGAGGATGGAGAGAAAGTGGCGGAGGAAAGGTAAGCGCTCTATTCTTTTCTTTTATTTTAACCCCCCCTTCCCAACCTCCTACTACTAGCTGGGAGTAGCCTCCACTGTGAGAAGATATCATATTGAGAGGTTAGAGAATTGTTATATTCATGAGTTTGGGACAGCAATTCATTGAACTGGCCCAGGAAGAACATCATGACATTGTAGCCACCAACAGAGCCTTAAGGGACCGAGTGTGGTTAACCCACCTAGATGAAAGAGTTGAGAAAGGGCTGAAAGCATGTTGAACTGGCCCAGGAAGAAAATCATGGCATTGTAGCCACCAACAGAGCCTTAAGGGACCGAGTGTGGTTAACCCACCTAGATGAAAGAGTTGAGAAAGGGCTGAAAGCATGTTGAACTGGCCCAGGAAGAAAATCATGGCATTGTAGCCACCAACAGCGCCTTAAGGGATCGAGTGTGGTTAACCCACCTAGATGAAAGAGTTGAGAAAGGGCTGAAAGCATGTTGAACTGGCCCAGGAAGAAAATCATGGCATTGTAGCCACCAACAGAGCCTTAAGGGACCGAGTGTGGTTAACCCACCTAGATGAAAGAGTTGAGAAAGGGCTGAAAGCATTCGCCCTTTCTAACGGTTTATCCCCCAAGATAACTCAACATCCATTGACAATGTCTGACTTCCCTGCGAATGCCTGGGAGAGAGTTGCAGTTGACATCTGTGTGCCTCTAGGAATTGAACACCATCTCTTCATAGTCATTGATGAATTCGCGATTTCCGTTGGAGGAAGACTTGACATCGGCAACCCATTACAAAGCCATTGAGTGGCTTGATACCATCTTTGCATCATGGGGCATCCCCGCTATTCTCAAAACGTATGATTCAGCGATCAGGGATCAATAATTTTCATAAACATAGGCCCATTTACACTAACCAACTAATCCCTTCATGCTAGGGTTCAGTGTGATGCAAGTTTAGACCTAACTTATCAATTATGCACTTAGAACCTGCATTTCTCTTTACAATACATCTGTGGCGATGGATACTGTAGTTGAGTAGTTGATGGTAAATAATTATTCACTCATCTATACTACTAAATAATAACAGACTCAATATATTGAATGTTAAATGTTTATCTAAATAATAAAATGAATGCTCATCAAGTACAGTCACACATTGTAAGTCACAAATTTTCACAGTGAACATATAATTGCAAAGGAAGAAAGCAAACTCATATCAAATAAAATGCTTTGAAGGTGTGGGTAGGCGAAGAGAGAAAAGTGTTAGAGACCAAAATACATTTGCAAAGTTTATGCAAACTCAGATTATTATACCAACCCAAAGGGAAAACTAGAAAACTACCCCACCGGCCAGGTAGAGCAGCAAGACCTTCAAGAAGAGTCGAACTGCAAAGATTAAGTCAAGGAAATAGGTAGGCCCCCATCTGGAAGCAGCAAACCGACGACAACGACGATCTCCCACTAGCTTTGGTTAACACCTGCAAACCACACCCCCCAGGGCACCACAATTATACCCTAAAACCTAAATGTCCATCCCACATTTGTTTCAGAATTCATGAAATCTTTGACTCTCATTGTGTAAGAATGGGGGTGTCTCTATCACACGAGTGGGGCCTTTTTATTTACTAACTCATTGTTCAAACTTTCAATATTTCAACATCCTTTTTCCACAAAACATTTTGGCCATAATCTGAGCACGTATTTCCTGAAGAGCAATACATGTAACAAATGTAGCAAGCCTTTCACGCTCTCTTTGTTTTACTTCTTCCATTTCATAGGGAAGTTGCTTTGCTTCCACCGATATCACTTTTTGTTCTTTAAAGTGTTTGGCAGTCAGTCAGGACAGCTCGAAGGACACTCTGTGCCTTTGCGTTTCTATCCCCAGATCCGAGCTTATTTCTTAATTTTGTTCCCGTTCACAAGATTTAACCGTTGACTGGCATGCAGAAGTGTAGGCCTATACTTAATTCACTACGATACACAAAACACAAACATCTATTATTTTCATGAAAATGTGATTTCACACATCCCAGCATTGCACTAACCCAGCACAACCCTTGTTATTCCTAGCAGGATATTATTCACATGCACTAAACAGCATTAGTCTTTTTATTTCATTTAATACTTATAAGCAAAATGCGGCCTAGTTTTTCATGCATTAGTACACATGTTAATTTTCCCCATGTTTCCCCATGTTAGCATTTCATTTAGTTTTCTTCACAGCTCACTGTTAATGTATGTTACTGAGGGTTTAATCTGATCAGGTTTTATTTTTGCAAAACCCTGCTCCCTCACTAACAATGACCCACCTTTCAATAGTAAAGAATTCAAGGAGTTTCTTGTTCGCTCAATGTCAAGCATCAAAAGAGTACATCTCTTTGGCCTCAAGCTCATAGTGTTGTTGAATGATTCCTGGGCACCCTCAAGGAGGTAATTCAGCAAGCATTGATGGTGGGAATCAATCTCAACCAAGGCATGTGCCAAGCCCTTTGTGCCTATCGATCAACTCCTCACTCCACCACTAATGAGAGCCCTGCTACCTTGCTATTTAGGAGAGCCATCAGAACCAACCTACTACAATGGACATCGGACCAATCAACAAATGCTGATGAGGTTCATGTCACAGATATTTCACAAAAGTGCAAGATGAAAACATGCTGATCAGTGCAGATGCAGCCAGGAAACAGTCTTTGGGGAGGGCACTTGGTACTGGTCAAATAGAAAAGGAATAAAAAAACAGACTCTCAGTTTGATGTGGACGTTAGAGTGTGGAAACATGCAAAGGACACATGGTGCCAGCACATCGTCCCGAAAAAGTCCATAACATAGGAGTCGTCACACTTTAAACACCTACCTTAATGTTCATCAAATCCTGAGTGAGGCACCCCTCCTACCTGTCTAAATCAGGCATCTGAACCAATGACATCGGTGCCTGTTCAAGGGGCCCCTCAATTACCTCATACCACCCGATCTGGATGACCAGTGTGAATGCCTTGACCACTCATTGAGGAACTGAGATGCTAATGCAGGCTGTCCTATTTATTTAACACATGGGGAAATGTAGTGTAATTATGCAGACCAGGACCTATGGGGTTCAGGGCAGACTCTAAACCAGAATTACATAATCTGCTGGGATGTGTTAAGATGTGGTTATAAAAGTTATGATGCAATACTTGCACTGTGTGGTTGTATGTTAAAAAATAAATGTGTGTGTTGCAGAGCTCTGTGTGCAGCTTATTTAATTTGCATGCTTCCGGGCTGGGAAAGACGCTCCATAGACTACTCTCTGTTGCCAAATCAGTGACAACTATTACAGTTGGGTTATTCCACTTCTGCAATGGGAGAAGGTTTTTTTGTATTTGGGTATTTGGACTTTTTTGGAAGGTTCAAACCCTCTGAGTTGCTTCACTTGGACTTGAATAATAGGGCTATTCAATGCATATACTATTCACAACACATCATGAGTACATTCGTTTTTTACCAATATGACAAAAGGATGAATACATTTATATATATATATATATATATATATATATATATGTATACATGCAATGTATAAAAATAGTTGTATAGTTTCTATTAGGAGCTAAATACACTGAACGAGCTGGCAGAATTCTGGTAATTTATAAGCTGGATACTGCTGCCTGTCTAGCTGCCCTGTGAAGTGCTCTACCTCGCAAACATGATAAAGAGGACTGTGAAGGGCATTAAAGGCAATTGTAAATAATGGGCTGTTTGTTAGAAATTATGGGCCAGTTTAATGGCCAGGTGGGTCAGTTTATACTGTTGATTTCTCTGATAACCTTTTCAGCTATATCAATCAATAATCTGGCTACTTTAATGTTAATCCCTGGACCTATTTTTGACCCAGTCCGACTCTGCCCACTTCCACATTTCCTGACTCCTAACTTGCACAACCGGACAATGGACTTCTCTGTCTTGGTAGGAGGAGAGCCATATTTCTAATATTAGTGATTGCTGCACACCTTCTGTAATTGGCAGGGCGGGACAGGTGCTTGAGTTGCAGGTGTGTCCAAATAAATCACACACAAATATACTCATCTAAATACTTTGCAGATGGTACATTTGTTTGCCTTGCTACTAATACCATACACACCTCAGAACTTGTCACTGGCCATATAAACCTGGCGCCTCTGAGATGCTGTTAGTTCACCTCTTACATCAAGGTTTGCCGGAATTGGAGAGAAAGAAAGGTAGGCTTTTGTTTGTACTTTCTAATTTGATTCTATAATTTTCCAAACATGATTAGGAACAAAATCTTCCATGAGCATTACCTATCTGCTGTTTCCTCAGTATTTGACTTTCATAACCCACAGTTTGTTTGTCGATGTTCTTTGTATGAAAACAAGCATTGTCTAAAAGCCAAGGAGTGTGTGTGTATAAATGTATTTATGTAATGTGTGTATATATATATATATTCACAGAAAAAACCATAGGTTATAGACCATATATAGTTAGGAATTAGCATTTACAAAACCTTGAAAATTCACTGAAAAAACCATAGGTTATAGACCATATATAGTTAGGAATTAGCATTTAGAAAACCTTATTTTACTCACACAAAACCATTGAAATTCCATATATAGTTAGTTGCACTAACTATATATCGCGCACCCGCAATCCACTGCTGATGATGTCACATATTACATCATTCATGACATGGTCAGTGACATCACTGATGACATCACTGATGACATCTCAAATGACATCACTGATGACATCACTGATGACATCTCATTTGACATTACTGATCACATCACTGATGACATCATTCATGTGATGATACAATGAACCTCTTCAGACTCTAATATAACCTTAGATACACTCAGTGTAAACAGACACTCACAGACTGTCACTCATCCATGGAGTTACTCACACACCTAGTCAGTCTTGCAAAGAATCAATCACACCTCGATTTCCTCAACTATATAGTTATACACACCTTACTTATTGGAACATATAATAACACATATTTACTCTGTTATACAATCCCTGATACAAGTTCACAATAATCCATACAGCCACCCACACATTCACTGGCTCTTATGCACAGTTATTTATATATGTCAACTATCACATGTACTGTGTTTTACATATGTACTTACTTTGACATGTAGCACTGAGATATCCATTCACTCACCAATACACTCATGCACACAGTCAACCGCCCATACAGATGTTTCCACATGCACTTTTGAACCCATACATCTAGTGAATCAACTGCTCACACATCTATGCACAGAGTCATACGCCTCCCAGACACCCACACACACACTCAGTCTCCCATACAAATACTTGGGCAACTAATCAATAACCCATATAGTTAGTCATATAGCTAATGATCAACACATGCATCAGATTACAAAACAACAGACACAATGATGCACAATTTAAAACAGTTTAGTCACTAACCCATGCACTCAGTGAGACACATTTAATCACTCACTTATACAGTCAGTCATGCACCTACTAAATCCTTCATCCAGACACTTATACATCCACTCATTCTTCAATATGTAAGACATATTTTAACTTTACAGAAGCATACAGTCACTGGATGTTGTCATCAGTGATGTCATCAGTGATGTCATTTGAGATGTCATCAGTGATGTCATCAGTGATGTCACTGACCATGTCATGAATGATGTAATATGTGACATCATCAGCAGTGGATTGCGGGTGCGCGATATATAGTTAGTGCAACTAACTATATATGGAATTTCAATGGTTTTGTGTGAGTAAAATAAGGTTTTCTAAATGCTAATTCCTAACTATATATGGTCTATAACCTATGGTTTTTTCAGTGAATTTTCAAGGTTTTGTAAATGCTAATTCCTAACTATATATGGTCTATAACCTATGGTTTTTTCTGTGAATTTCATTGGTTTTTTAACAGCTAATATCTGTAGCTGTAAAATGTATTCTTCTTTAAATCCAAAAATATATTTTATATGTTTATGAATAATTTTTTTTTTAAATATTTTTTTTTCTTCGTTCCCGCTTCGCGAATCGGGAAGCTTCCCGTTAGCTGACCTTGATGCCGCGAAATAGACCGCGAGCCGGTAAACGTTTCTTTACCGCAAGTGCCGCGTTAGAAAACAACATCGTGACGCCTCCCGTCCGCATGACGTTCCACGTTGTCGCGTGATACGTCATATGACGTGCTACGTTAGCGAACTGGTACGCGAAGCGAGTGCCAAAGCGCAGGTTTCTGGAAGCAAACCGGGAGGCCCTGCAAAGCGCTTAACGTAAACACAGCAAGTCATGTGACTTGGTAATAACACTTTTCATTGGTTCATTTCACTTTTGGTTTCCTAATGATGTAAGACTAGGTCATATAATCTAAAATGAACACTTTTGATTGGTTGAGAACTCTTGTTTTTCCCAAATGATGAAAATCCCTCCTTCTTTCCTCACTCTGACTTTCATCATTGTGAGAGAAAGACCCTTTGTGATCACTGAGCAATGGCTTCTTTAGTAGCTTCAGCTGGTGCTTCCCCACCACCTCCACCACATCCAAGGAAGAGTGGACCACCTGCTCAAGTTGTAATTCAACAAGAAGAAGAAGAAGAGGAACAGGAGGACGAGCACGAAGAGAGGCAGTTTTTGCCTGAGCAGCCCAAGACGTCTCACCGGAAAGAAAACTTCATTTGGCAATTTTTTAAAATTCCCAAAGGTCAGAAAAAAGTAAATGCAAGATACGTAACTTGCCTTATATGTCAAGATAGACTGTCCAGAGGGACCGACAAAAAATACAGTTTCGGAAACTACACAATGCATCGCCATATGACTAGGTGGCATCCTAACAACTACAGTGCTGCACAGTTTCGGAACGACCTAGATAATCTCCCTATTATGGCCAGAAGATCTGTTGTACCGGAAGTAACGGGACCAGAGGGCAGGAAGATGGTGCCAAATATACAAATGAGATTTGGTGAAGTAAAACACACCTGCGTATTTTGCGATGGATTCATTTCCTACGGAGAAAGAAGCATCACTCTGATCAACAGAGCTATTGACTATCATATGCAAGTTTGTCCGAAACGCCCAAAATAATAAATACTTCTTTTTTTTGTTTTGTTGCTCCTGTTGAGCCCTTTACAATGAATCGTTTTCATTGCCCCCTCCAAGAAAAACCCCAAAAAATATAAAACTGTTCCGAAAAATTCAAAAACAGTAAAAAAATGTTCAGAAAAATAAAAAAAAAAGTTCTTTTCAGAACTACCTCCCCGTTATTAAAAAATTGGTACAATATTTGGAACTGTGCCAACCTCTATTTCTCTTAGTTCGCTTCCTAGTTCGCTCGCTGGTACGCGAACTGGAAGCGAACCAAAAACAGTAAGTATAAGGGAAGGAAACACACACTTATGTTAAAAGAAAGACAGCTATAGGGGAGTAAACTAGAGATACTATTACCCATAATCCACTACTGATGATGTCACATATTACATCATTCATGACATGCTCAGTGACATCATCAGCAGAGGATTGCGGGTTTTTTGGCAACATGCCTTATCCACGGTTTAATAACGCTGCCTTTTGCTTTATATACGTTTTCAAATTGTATGAAATATATACCAATAGGTCTTTATGAACCTTTAGGTAGTGCTTTTGTTCATGAGGTCTGGTCGCTTCCATACACATACAGATGCTTCAAAGATGATCAAGAAGTTTATCTGAATGGAGAGGAATGCACTGAGACGCCAGATCATTCACTAATGTGTAGGCACATACAGTTACACGATTCATGCAACAAACACCGACCAAATATGGCTTGCGTGTTGCAAGGCACGCCAGTTCCTGCTATCATCCCCACGTTCAAGTTGTTGGAAAATGGTAGTTATTTGATGCTCAATAATGAAGATTGTTCTGAGTTAATTAAAAGTATTCCTTTTATCGTAACAGTAAGTGAACGGGTTATTTGCTGCAGAAATGTTCTATTTCCTCCCACACATGAACATAGGGAGTTTTCAATCTGGCCACAAATACCAACCTTGGGACACGTTTCAACGGCATGACAAGAATAAGAGCTCTTTTGTCTCAGAGAGAGGTGGCCTTGAGTTCGGCCCGTGAAACTTTCGTACTTCACATAGCGAACACCCGTACACAGGTTTGCCTTTCAATTTCAGCAACATGTTTCCGACTATCTTTAACGCATCCTCCACAAAATCCCTGGCACACTTTTTTAAAGTTGTTACCAGTGGTCTCGTGACTTCATTTGAGAAAATCTTTGGAGTCATCCCTGCTCCCTTTCATTGTATTTTCTGCACTCTGGTTCGTGGATTGGCATTTTTACTTGCATTACCAGCGGACGCTCTTGTGCTTTTTTACATTTTTAAATATGGATGTCCCTCCTATGCAACCTCCGACCCTGCAGCTGCTGACACTGTTCCGCAATCGCATGCTAGAATATTATGGCACAATGCCGTTGGCGATATTAAGCACGGCATATGGATTATCTTTTCGGTTCTCCTACTTCACCTGTGTCCAGCCTGTATTTCACTGCCTGACCTGTGATTTCGATTGGGCCATTGATTTGTGTCTCTGCGGACCGGTTTCTCCTGACGTCGACTTTAATCAGCTGATGACTCCTATCATTACTCACGAGTTGATTTGTCCTGGCGAAAGGATTATGGCTGTGGCATTGATGCATGGACTACTTGGTCCCTGGAATTTACTGGCGGCAGCACAGTCTTTCTTGGAACACAGCTTTCTTGAAAACCCACCGAGCTGTCCTCTGATGGTGATAGAGGATCCGGTGCTGGGAGAGCACGTATGTTCTTTTCCGCCTTTAAATTGGATGGCTGAACTGTTTTCGGATGAAGACGGTGACTTCCTATTGGAGGCTGTTGCAGCTTATTTTGCATACACAGTTATGTCATAGACCTTTTTCATGTTTGATATGCTGAGTACTAGCATTTCATTGACAATTCATTGACTTATTTGTCAAGTTTTTATTATTTACCTTGCCTATTGGCTTAAGACTCGATAAAGTACTTGGCTGTTTTATTTTTCTTTAGCATTGAATTTTCCTAGTTTTTAATGCTTTACCTTGCGGACCGTCCACATATAAACTTGCAATCTGCTCTCATGAGATGGCACTTCTATTATCTTATTCAGTTCGTTTCCGGATCATGAGGAGGTGTCATCTAGGTCCTGGATATCTTTACACCGTGTTAAGTTAGCATGGGCTCATTACCGGTTTAAACGCCATTTTTCCTTTTTTGCAACTTCTGCACACGACACTTAGTTGTTGCTTTAGCTTTCCACCTAGTAGTTCATCGTGGTTTACATGAGAATAATATGTTATTGGTCTACTATCTGCTTTACTTGTTAAACTATATCTGTACAGCGAGTGCTAAAGTTTCAAGAACAACACGATACAGAATTTTTATGAGGTCTGATCTCCACGACTTCATACTCATAACATAAGTGCAACTTCTGCCAATTCTGGGCATGAGGCGGGTTTTATATTGCTTTGCCGAACACACATACACAACAGTTGATGCGGTTCACATGAAGAGAGAGCTGGTGTATGCTGATGTGATTTCTTCAAATCTAAGACACTAAAGTATGGACACGCCCTAAACCAACACAAAGAGACCTTCTTAGCAAATAATATAATATGTGTATTAGGGAGGGTGAGATATAAGCAGCCGCGGGCCGTGGAGGGAGTTACGATGGGGCAGGGAGGCGGGGAGGGGGAGAAGCAGGGTGGAGCCCTCTCTACCTTGCCCCTCCCCCTCCCCGCCTCCCTGCCCCACCGTAACTCCCTCCACGGCCCGCGGCTGCTTATAAGTGTTGCTAACTCTTATTCATTTACAGCATGTTAACATACTATCACCATTCACTTTTTATGTACTAGTAACTATGCTGGTAATTTTGCTACTGATAATATGTGTACTTTTATTATCTAAGGTACTACGCCTGAGAAGACGGCATTAGTAAATAAACATTTCAAATACACATCTGTTCTTCTTAACTCCATGTTCTGGTTTCTAAGAAATCTATAACGACCGACTGTTCATGAGTTCCACGTATCCTGAGGTACTATAAGTTCATATTCTGGATTGTCTAAACATTGAGAGTTTGTTATATCCAATGTGACACTGTACCTAGCTTGCTAAATAGTTTTTGATTACTAACGTGAGTTTTGGGACACCCTAATTCGCCGAGGTTCCAATCCTCTGTCCACAGTTCTGTGTGAGAACAGAAACCCTGCGACAGGGGCACCCCCGACCCTTGCTGGAGCTTCATCACACTTGCGATACAACTCCAGCAATGCGCCACCTTTACGGCACAGATACATCACGCATCTGTGCTGTTTTTGCCCCATGATGCGCCGCATTGTAAATGCAGCACACCATAGGTGACGGAACAGCGGCACAGAATGACTAACACATCCCTGGTGATGCGCCAGTCATCATAAATCTATCCCTATGCTTCTTATCTTGTTAGAGATGAACCGCCATATGTATCATCAAAGTTATTTGCATTTCCTAAATAGCGAACTTTAAGGAATAAATAGCGATTCTTTACCATTCCTAGTTTGCGATGAGCTATTTGCTAATTAGCCGAATGTAGCCCAATGAAGCCCAATGTAGCCCAATGTAGCCCAAAGATGGCCGCCAGACACACAAAAAAACAAATGTAGCCCAAATATCAGCCAGATGTAGCCCAACTATAGCCCAGTGACAGAATGACCAATCAGCTTCGCAAACCTCCGTTACGCGAAGCGGAGCGCTGTTACAGATATATATCTTTTTTTGAACGTTAATTTCTCAAAATCCACTGGAGCACATATATTGAGACCTAGCAAAGGCACATCGGGCTACCAGTCCCTAATATTTTGCCAAGTTTCGTGCAAATCCATTCAGCCGTTCAATTATTATTTTTATTATTTTTTTTTGCCCCGCGGGGCCCTTTTAAAACCTCCACATCAAACCTAGGGGGTCAGCGAGGATCTACTATGCCCCCTTATAGTTATTTCCCCCTTTGTTTTGACCTCCTCTTGTCTCTCGATCCTACCGAGAGACAAGATGGCGGCCGCTACGGACTGTTTGGAATGTTGACAGACGCCGGAGAACCAATCAGCTTCGCTTCACAAAGCTCCGTTGCGCGAAAAGTCCGCGAACCAGAGCGCTAACCGGTCCGCTGTTACAGATATATATCTTTTTTTAAACGTTAATTTCTCAAAATCCACTGGAGCACATATATTGAGACCTACAAAAGGCACATCGGGCTACCAGTCCCTACAATTTTGCCAAGTTTCGTGCAAATCCATTCAGCCGTTCGGGCTAAAAGTGAGGCCAACCGCCCTATGGAAAACTCAATGTTAAAAACACGTTTTGGGACCCCCCTTTTTTCTCGGCCCCCACTGGACGAACCCCCCCCAAATTTTCAAGGGCTGCTCAGAAACAAAATGTGCCATTTTCCTGAAAATTTCAGCCAATTCCGTCCACAAACGCCAAAGTTATTAGACATAGAATTTTCAAAAAACCCATAGAGAAAAAATCCTAACTATATATACCTACTGGCGACCGCCAGTAGGTAATATATATAGACTAAAGATAGCATTAATATATATATATATATATATAGACTAAAGATAGCATAATATATATATATATATATATATATATATATATATATATATATATATATATACACACATATATTTATACTATCTTTAGTCTATGTGTAGATAGATATGTAGGGATTTGTTTTGGTTTGATAATACATTTGACACTTAATGATGAGTGTGTTCTGGTTAATCTATTTGACCATTCAATACTGTATTGCTAGAGTGTGCTGCAGATTGTCATTGTTGTGCCTTGGAAACACTGTGCTCGGGCTGCTTGGATTTGGGTTAGGGTTTTTGTGTTTCATGTACTAGAAGTGTACATGGATTGCATTTATATACTGAAACTCAATGGTAGAGTTGATTGTCATCCCCAGACCTGAAATGACAGTGAAGCTGCATTTTAGGATGGCGATTCCTATTCAAAATATTTGTGGTTCTGTAAGTGAAGAGGTGTTGCAGTTTACTGTATAATAAGATACAGTAGAGTTGATAAGTTGATAAGAGTTGAGTGGGATTTATAGGTACTAGAATACCAACTGAGACGAAGCAATTTCCGATTGAGGTACATATTATGCTTGCCCGCGGTGCTATCATATTAGTGATGGGTTAGAAAAAACAAGGATACCCCGTTAAGCGAACCTGGCGTTGTAATGTATGTATAATGAACAATGGTTCAGGGGTGGCCTATTTAGGTCCAAGGCACATGCTCCCTAGTTTATTCAATAAATTAAGGGAGCACAGTATGTAGGGCAAAATGTGAACTTTTAATCATCACGGTTGCTAGTTTGCTTTTCACAGTTATGTTCAGGTGCTCACATGAGTGACAAAGGTGCATAGCGTGACTAAGTGAAGGTGAGGATACAGGGAATATCACAAACAATATACAACAAGAAATCCACAACGATATATACAATGGGGGAATTTCATGGGGGGTGTCGACGACGTTTCGAGCTTTACTTAGTCAAGATCATCATCAGGACAGGGTGAGCAGTCTGGAATAATTTGGGGGCAGGTAAATGCAGAGGAGGATTGTTTAGCATACTTTATATAGGTCTAATCACTTCATTGTAGCACTCGGTTATGGAAGAATTTGAAATCTCAGGGAGTATGGTGACCCCTACATCAATTATTGGTTCCTGTTAAGTAATAGGAGGTCGTGATTTGGATGTCCAGTGTACTCTGTGTATGTTCAGTCACTTCAATGTAGTGCTTGATTATTGAAGGATTTGCAAACCAGAGGAGTATAGGGACCTTTGCGTCAATGGTTGCTCCCAGTTGAGTAATAGGGGGTCGTGGTTCTGATTCGCGCGTGGAGAATATACATATGTATATGTATATGGTGAAGGTACTCTTAATTTCGAGGTGAATCCAATGTGGCCTTTACACCTCGTCTAGGGTCAGGATTTAATCGCCGAGGAAAAAAGCTCTCTGCTCCACGCGGACGATGCGCTGAATGCTGCTGCTTCGTCCTTTTTTATTAGTGATGCTACAGTCTAGACATGAAGTGCATTGGCATAGTTGGGTAGATTTACAGATTCTACACATATCAAGGTACAGCCTGGCATGAGGATCAGGGTATACAACGTTTATAACGCAACTTTTACAACGCACTACCATTACAACGAAACTTTTACAACGCAAAGTCCATTACAACGCATACATTTACAACGCATTTTTTTACAACGCAGATACTTTTACAACGCATAACATTACAACGTAAGTATTGGTAAGTATATAATTATATTTAAAATATTATAGGTTTGGGTTTTTGGGTAAAGGGGTATTTTTAGGGTTCAGGGCTAAGTTTGGGTTTTTGGGTAAAGGGGTATTTTTAGGGTTCAGGGCCAGGTTTGGGTTTTTGGGTAAAGGGGTATTTTTAGGGTTCAGGGCCAGGTTTGGGTTTTTGGGTAAAGGGGTATTTTTAGGGTTCAGGGCCAGGTTTGGGTTTTTGGGTAAAGGGGTATTTTTAGGGTTCAGGGCCAGGTTTGGGTTTTTGGGTAAAGGGGTAATTTTAGGGTTCAGGGCCAGGTTTGGGTTTTTGGGTAAAGGGGTATTTTTAGGGTTCAGGGCTAGGTTTGGGTTTTTGGGTAAAGGGGTATTTTTAGGGTTCAGGCCAGGTTTGGGTTTTTGGGTAAAGGGGTATTTTTAGGGTTCAGGGCCAGGTTTGGGTTTTTGGGTAAAGGGGTAATTTTAGGGTTCAGGGCCAGGTTTGGGTTTTTGGGTAAAGGGGTATTTTTAGGGTTCAGGGCTAGGTTTGGGTTTTTGGGTAAAAGGGTAATTTTAGGGTTCAGGGCTATGTTTGGGTTTTTGGGTAAAGGGGTATTTTTAGGGTTCAGGGCTAGGTTTGGGTTTTGGGGTACAGGGGTACAGGGTAAAAATAAAGTAAAATTAAATTTAAATTAAATTAATTAAATTAAATTAAATTAAATTATATTAAATTAATTGTAATTAATTTACATTAAAAAAATTATTATATACTTACCAATACTTACGTTGTAATGGTATGCGTTGTAAAGGTATCTGCGTTGTAAAAACATGCGTTGTAAATGTATGCGTTGTAATGGTTTTTGCGTTGTAAAAGTTTCGTTGTAAAAGTAGGCGTTGTAAAAGTATGCGTTGTAACGTCATACATCCGAGGATCAGAATTGGAATAGTGCCGGGTGATTCTATAGACATACATCACATGAATTCAAACAAATACCTGAGCTCCACTGCAGGGGGATCATGGATGACTGTAGAATATTTCACTCCTCGTCTCTATGAGACACCTGCCCAATGCTAGACTTGAGTAAAGGAGGTCCCTGGTGAAAGGGGGATAGGAAGAGAGACTGCAGCCAGTTGTTTACTGTAGCACTATGCAAGGGTTTGGTGACAGAAGGAAATAGAAACACACCGATAACTTCAGATATTAAAGAGGATGTGACATTTTATACACACTAAGGGGCAGATGTATCAAGATACCATTTTGCGATTCTCAAATAGCGATTTTTAAGGAATCGCTATTTGAGAAGTGCAAAATGGTATGTATGTAGAAAGTCGCTATTTTTTAGCGATTTCTTAAAATTCCTTAATTGCGATTAGCAAATTGCTAATCGCAATTAAGGCATAAATTCCCATTCATTTCTATGGGCCAGGAGGCCCATAGGGATGAATGTGAAATTATTCTCAATTTGCGATTAGCAATTTGCTAATCGCAAATTGAGAATAATTTCAAGGGTGCAAGGGTGTCTTAAGGACACCCTGCTGCACCCCTGAATTTTACATGTGTGCGCATATGGTGCACATACATGCCCTAAGGGCATGTATGAGCGTCATATGGCACCTTTAGAATTTTTAAAAAGTGCATTTTGAAAAGAATTCGTCAATTACCACCAACTACAAGTTGGTGGTAATTTGCGAATTCTTAGTCAAAAATCGCAACACTGAAATGCTTAATACATTTCAAATAAGAAATCGCAATTTGCCATTTCTTAAAAGCCTCGCAATATTGAGGAATCGCTAAATTTGCGATTCCTTAATATTGCGAGGCTTTTTGCATTCAAAATCCCTTTTTTTTGTCGCAAACGCTGCTATTTTGCGAATCGCAGCGTTTGCGACAAAAAAAACGGATGATACATCTGCACCTAAGACTCTTGCCACTATCCTTTATTCTATCTTAACCTTCTTGGCTCCCTGCACTCTGTTACAACACATATATATTCTTTCCAGTAACTCTCTGTTATAAAAAAAATGCATTCACTTAGAATGCGAAAAGAAAGAACTGAGTATTGCAATTGCAGATTAACAGTTTTCCCATCGGGTCTTCTTTAGATTTATAAGTCCAACAGAAATATAATCAGTGACTTTCCAGGCACTCAGAAAATACACATAAAGAAAATTAAATTTTAGCCCAGGTTGTAGTCACTTTCAAACAAATAATGCCATGTTTTACATACTCTCCAATGTAAAGGGTATGTTCCAGAATATTTTTTTTATTGTTTGATTAATTAAATCATTACAATATGTATAAAACTTTCATCAGAAATGTTGTGCTGCTCTGCTCCCATCGCAATCAATGAAAGTATAACAGTTACATATTACTATTTAGTAGAAAGTTCCCGCCTGGGACAAGATAGCCATCGGGTATGAACAAGCGCAAAGCGGCGTTGTATTGATATCTACATTTAAATAAAACATCTCTTTTCTAATAACAAGGTAGCCACCAAATAATAACCAGTTCAAAGTAAAGCTAAGGTGCTTACATGTTGGTTGACTAGTGCAAAATGAAAAATGTTAAGTTTCTGAGGAACTTAGGACTGTGTTGTCCAACAGTTCATCCATACATTGCAAGTGGTTGAATATTTAATGTTCCAGAATAGTTTCCATCAGACAGCGAAGAAAAAATAGAAGTTTTCATACTTCACCCTTGGAAACTCTTCAATTCAAAGCAGTTGAAATTAATCACACTTTATGTCTTCACACCAAATCTCAGCAGACCAACTAGCACCGGAGAAATGGATAGTTTAGGAAGCGTTGTGCTCACGTTCCCAACAGCCTTTAAGGTACCAGTCACTGCATCATCAAAGACTAGATCACAGTTCCAAAAACAACTTTAATATGGCTCTTGAACACCTCTTCCAAGTACCACGCATTGGGGGTTAGGCTGACGGATTTTAATGTGGTGTTCGCATCACAACATGTAAATGCATCAGTCATGTGGTTCTAGGACAATTACCACACTGTGCGAGGCGCCCTCAAGGAGTCTAGAGCTGCATTTAAGCAGCATGCACGCTGCCAGTGAGTGCAGTCTGTGCTGTCTAAGAACCAGGCCTGCTGTGTCAAATACACTTTTGGCCCGAGCTGTATGTATAGACAGTCGAGGCTTCAATCAAGTAGCCGAGCCAGCCGAGCCAGCCTCTCGCTCCAGCATCCCATATGGTCTGCCAGCACCAACTGGGTTATAAAATCAAATCAGGACAACCCAGACGTGCCCTCATGTGGATCTGAGGGTGGTGCATTGTCTGTTTGGTATCTCTCAAGAAAGGCACCACTCTACTGTGACCACGCAATGTGGCTGATTGGCCCCGGAGATGTTAAGGCAGCGGCCTGCAGCGTTCGTTTTCCTTGCTGCGCTGTGCAGCAGTCGGTGAAGTGCACAGGGAAGATCTGACACAGGTTAGACTTTAAGCGAACATCTTTTGGCTGTTTGAGCGTATGTTGTGTCCGGTGGGCAGTGCGTGGGTTTACTGTTGATTTCTCCCACATTAGCAAACCTTACCTGGACCTTCAATGCATGGAGTCTCTACCAGGGCTTTAAGTGGGATGAAAAAACTGGAGGGTCTCTTAAAGGGGCGTGGCCAATGTAATTGAGGGCGTGGCTTAACACATACGCTAAAAAATCTGTGCTTAGCATAGTGTGCCTCCCGACTTGTATTTTGCTGTTTCTGTAGTTGCATCCAGATATATGACACAACAAGTAACATCACACCTACAAGAAGTCAGGAGGACTATTGGCTTTGTCAATGGTAGTTAGTTGCATAGGATGAATAAGCAGAAACTATGGCTTGTATATAATATTGAAAAGGTTTCCACTTAAAGCCCTGTTGATGACACCACGAAAATGTTGCTGCTCCCGAGTTTCAAAAAGAAAAGGGAAATCCAGAAAGAAAATGACCCTTTAAGGATTTCTCTTCCCCTACAACACTCACCTGGTATGAAGTCATGCTGTAACGTCTCCACTAGTGAAAAGTGAGCAGTGTGAGCAGCGCACATGATGTGCCTGTATCACTACAATCTGGAAAAAAACGGACCGCCTGTGCCAGGGCAGAAATCAGAGCCCGATAGAGGCCCGTTTCGAGGCCCCATTTAAAAGCTGCCGGTGCTCAGACCCGGTGAGACCCTGTCCACTTAAAGCCCTGGTCTCTACCTTGCACAACACCTATGCAGGTCATAGGAGTGAGGGGTGGCAGATTTCGGGTTCTTTGCTGCATCTGACTCCACTGCAGTCCCTTCCCGAAGTATAGATGGCATGTCACCATCACATGTCAGTGAGGGGGCGGAATATCTACTTCTATTTCAGGGCCTATTCATTTTGGTGCTCAGGGCTGGGTTTTACTGTTGATTTCCCTGATATAATTAAGAAATCTTGCCTGAGTATAAATGCAAGGAGCCTCTACCTTGCAAAACACCAATACAGCTGAGGTGTCGGGAGGCAGATTTTTGTTTCCTTGACACGCCAGCCGCCAGTGCAGTCCCGAGTCCCCGAAAGGTAGGTCATGTGATAGGTCAGTGTGCGGGCTAATCTTTTTTGGTCTATTTGTGGGCCTGGTGCACCAGACTTTACTCTTGATTTTCCTGTTGATTTCCCTGATATTACAACAAACATTACAGGCAGCAAGTTAAATTGCATGCAGTCTCCGGTACCTTGCAGAACACTACACACATCGTGCCCTAACTTGCAAATGTGGGGCACATATGAATCGCCTGGTTTGGGGAAGGGGGTTACTTTTATTTTGGTACCAGAGTTTATTTTCTGTCCAAGTCTTGCCCTGGCGGGGAAGATATATCCTCTCTGGTCTTCCTAGCGGACACAGCGGGGCTCTCTGACAGCTCATGCCTGGACCATCTGCAGCTCTACAGCCGGCATGAATCTGCATTTCTTGCTGCTGCAGCCTGGTGGCCCACTATCCATCCCAGCCAAAGAACTTACACTCAAGGCTAATGTTCATCCTGGCTGACACTCCCTATGCATTTCTGGTGGCGCAGTCGAGTCAGGCGAGTCATGAAATCTCTGTACTGAACTTCACTCATCTCTGAGGCATGTACATTAACTTACTAGGCTACCCTTCGATTTTTAGCAATATTGTACTGGCAATCAGAGGCTTTCTTTTCTTATATTTTCAGACACACTGGCCTCAAAAACTTACTATGTGCTTGTTGCCTAGTGTCGATCCACGATTGATGTCTTGCTGGGGTAAGTAAGTGGCTACAAAGCCCACCCTGGGAACTTTGTCATAGTGTGTCTTCATTGTGATGAATGACTGTGACACAATTGTTTTGCTGAACGGTCGGTCTTCTTAGAAAGAGGCTATTGGTTAGTGACCTCTCATTACAGGAGTTCTGTATTAGTTTCACCATATGTTTCAAGATTCTCATTATTTAAAATGTTCTGATTTCTGTTTTTGCTCTTTCAATGCACTTCAATGAATGGTTTCACTGTCGAGAAAGTATCACTGCTAGGGCCAGATGTACAACCCTAAATTATATGCGCAAAAGGGTTTGCGACCCGTTTGCAAATGCAAAATGTTACAGAGCCATGTACAATTCCTAAGTAGCGAGTCACAATTTATTTGCGACACGCTAATTAGGAATTGCGAGTCGCTATGGCCGTGCCAGGGGCATCCCTTCCTAATAGCGAGTCTCTACCCTATGTTAGAATGTTTTGCTGCTGGCTGCTAAAATATTTTTTAAGGGCATGCAGTGGTCTTAAAATATGAAACGAAAACGTATTATTTTTTTTTTTTAAATGCATCCAGTTTTCGTTTAGGGAATGCGCACTGCATTAAAAAAAAAAACAGCTTTATTGAAAAGCAGTCCCAGACATGGAGGTCTACTGAGAGTAGCAGGCCACCACCCTTGAGAGGGCCAGCAATTCCCAATGGTGTCGGAAATTGGGAGTGGCTCATTAATATTCATGACCCTGCATTTTGCGATTTCATTGGGAATCGCTAACAGTGTCTCTGACACTGTTGTACATTTGCTTTTGCGACTCGCAAATTGCTACTCGCAATTTTTCATAATTTGCGAGTCGCAAAAGCAAATCGTTGTACATTTGCCCCTTAGTGTTACACATTTGGCAGCTGAATGTCACTCATTAGTTTATTGAGACCATGAAAATAACCCAAATAAGCAATCTGAAAACTTGCAAGCTATGCTTGAACCTATGCAGCAGTTTGCTGCTGCAATTCCTTTTAATTCTGATTTAACTATTGCGTCAAAGGAAATCGCTGAACTGGTATTTGAGAGTGAATTTTTTGCTGAAAAGTTTCATTAAGGAAATTATCTCAACTAGCACAACAGATGAGTCCTAGTAAGCATTTTCAAAACATAATTTCTTGAAATAACCAATACAGAATCTTCATTTGTGAAAGTATAGCTATGTGTATGTTTAAGATTAATGTTATATTGCATATTATATCAAGTTCAACATGTACCCCAATGAGGATCTCTTGGCTCTGAAAAACTCTGAGACTACTGTTATCTCATTTGTACTATGTCACCTGGGTTTCATACACTCAAAATTTGATTTGCATTGAATGGTGTGTTCTTACACAAGGTCACGTGATATTCTATTATACTCGAGTCTAGGGGAGGGTATGCCAGGCTTTTGAGGCTTGAACATGAAATGATTTACTGCTTCTTTTTATTTTCCTGATCTGTAACATGACTATCAGATATAAATGAACCAATCACAATGTCAGGCAGTTTAGTATGGACAGTTCGCACAAGGAGCAGGGTCATCCTTGATTTACTTAACACAGGCCCCAGTCTAGAGTGACAAAGTTGGTAAAAACAATGGAACGATGGGTTGGAATGCAACCTGAGCAGTTGCCAGTGGTTAGACTATTTGCAAACATTCCTCCTATCACCCTTTTTTTTTATATATATAATGCCTCAAGCTGCCATGGGTATGCACAGATTGTTCGCTGTGGCATCGGATCCAAGCTATACCTCCCTGACGAGGCCTAACAAGGTTGAAACGGGTCCGGGATTGCTTGCTGTCATTTCTTGAAGAGGCTTTTCTTGGCAGTTTGGGATGGACTGTTCCCAAAAGGAGCAGGGTGAGCACTGATTTGCATTACGAAGGCCTTTGTCTAGAGCATGGGTAGTTGCAAACATTTGTCCAGGGGCCAGAAAGTACGGTCTGTGGTGTGTCCGAGGGCCGAACCGATGCCAGCAGGGTGGAGGTGGGGCGTCTGGGTGGTTGGTAAAGGGGTCTAAACAAATGTTAAATACATGGGCAAGCATTTATTTGCATGTTAATAAATGCTTACTCGTGTGTTTAACATTTTTTTCTGAAAATTAGAGCTCAGCTACTAAACAGTAATATGAGTATCACTGGTCTAGAGCAATACAGTGGGCCAAACATTGTGGCTTAGAATGCTGCCAGAGTGATCACCAGTGATTTGAAAGCATTTCCCCCATCACCTTTAGTAATGCCCTAAGTGGTCAAGACTATGCCTAGACTTGGTTCCCTTGCTCGCTGTGCACAGGTTCCATGATATACTTCACTGACACTGACAAGATCGCAACCGGTATTTGTTTGCTTTTGGTCCCTTCTGGTCGGGGCTTTTACCTGGTAGTTCAGGATGTAGTGTTCCCATGAAGAGCAGGGTCTCTGCTGATTTGCATAAGGCGGGCCTTTGCCTAGAGTGACACAGTGGATGAAAAACAACGGGTTGTGATGTTACTTGATCCAAGAGGTGCCAGTGAATAGACTGCTTGCAAGCATTCCTCCCATTCCTGCTTTAGATGCCTGAAAAGTAAACATCTTGCTAATAATGAAAGGGGGGCCCTCCCTCTGACGCAACCAACCCACAAAAAAGGTAGATCTAAACAGAATGCTATATTTGCTAGCAGGCAGTGACTGAATCTCAAAACAGGAATCTGGACATTCTGCCTTTGAGCTGTAAGATTGGTCATCATCCCTCTATCATCCCCTCCCCCAGCATCTCCAGGATCTTGCAGAAACACTTGTTTCACCAGGACCAGGCTGTTTAACTCCTGTTCTTAAATGGCTGATGTGCCTGTATTGGCGAGCAGTGGCAAAGGAGAGAACAGTCCATGCTACTGGGATGGCAGAGTGATGCCACGGCAGAGATACATGGGGTGCACAGGATGGAGTAGAAATGCCCCTGATGGCAAGGACTCAAGTGCTTTAGAACAGATTTGTACTCGTCTAACAACGTTTACCCTGCAGCTTGAAAGTTCCCAGATAGATCAGACAATGCAGCAGGCTCCAATCTATAATAAGAGGGGAGATGGTTTGGTGCAAACCTGTGTGAAGAGTAAAGTGAAGGACAATGGTCGCTGTGTCATAATCACGCGGGGTTAACAAACAATCTCTACCTAAAGTCCCAATATTAAGAACACAGGCATAGCTGCAGATCTGGATTTCTTTGCATTGGCAGAGTGGAGTGAGTCATATTCCTATGATTGCTGGGTGTGGTGCACTAGTACTAAGTGGAAATGTACTGTACATAATATCATCCAGTTCTCTGGACTCCACCCACCTGCACTGTTTACAACCATTTATGTACCTTCCTTGGCGTTTTAATAAAGTTGACAACAGTTCACCCGATGCTAATTGTCCTCAGCTGGTATCCGGAATCTCAAGGACCGCCTCGCGCTCAGGATCATCTGGGCCTGCACAGCATGACCCCCGCAGGGCTAGCTAGGCGGTGCCTGGCTGCTGTTAGCTGTGCATTAAGCTGTTAAGTTATCCTCTTGCATATACAATCATATGTCAAATGCCCGTGATTCATCATCACCAACCCTATAATTTAATGTATCGTGGGTGTATCTTGTTGAGTCACATGAAGACATTTTTGCTCACTCTCCTTTGGTGTCATCTGACACTAGATCACTTATTTATTTTGTGGCAAGTCGCTGGTACGCTTTCTTAAGGACATTAACAAACGAGATCCAGTCTCAGGTGTAGTCATTTCTAGGAGTTTATGATGCTGTTTTCCTCACATCTTAACAGATGCATTACATTCTGGATAATGAGGTTCTGTTCTAGAATGTTTGTTGACCATATATCTTGCCAAACAACTGATAAAGAAAACATGCAAAGTTTCATTTTTTGTATTTTGTACCTCTTAGGACCAGGGTGGTTCCTGGCAGAGTTTGTGAAAAAAAACCCCATATTTATAGAACTGAGACACAGATTATGAACAATAGTAATTGCAACTAATGTGCCATTTCCTGATTTACATATATTTATGATTTAGACATAACTTAACTGTACTCATTGAACAGGGTGACTGGGCCACTTTTCCAAGAATATGTTAGCTATCTTCTTCCTTAGTTTCCCCAGCTACAACGGAACATCAGGTCGTAGAATTCATCTGCGGAAACCCAGACTACAAGATACGGCATATTCCTGTCCTTCTGTCCTGCGCCATAGCAGCCGTTCACCAGCGCAGGCACCTATGAGGCATGGTGCGAGGGTGCGTGCGTTGCAGCAATTCTTTTTTTTGTGCAGGAAGAGAGACCTTCCTGAACAAAAGCAATACTTGGTGGTATTTTCCTCTTCCATCTGTGCTGCAGAATGCAGTATGCATAGAAAGAGGAAAATACAAGGAGAAATAAAAGTATTTCTACTCATTGCCCCATTCCTATGCCTCCCTGGTGTAGGAATCTGACGCATTCCCAGGTTTTCGATTCCTCATAAATGTGGGAATGCTTCAGATTCCGTGGGTGTTACGTGGGAATACCCACAGCAACACCCATGGAACGCCTGTTTCACACAGTGTTCTGCCTGAAACGAGCACATATTTTCAAGGCCATTGAAAGCCAAGTAAAGTGGCTTTGCGTGTCCTTGTAAATATGCTGCAGCACACTGTGCCACCAGAGTGTCAAAAAAGGACCCTCCAGCAGCAAAAAAGTGCCACTAAGGCCTCGTAAATGAGCCCTTAGTAAGTGGTGGCAATCAACACTCATTGTGTGGGAACTGGGCTAACATCAGAACCACAGAAGGGGAAAGAAAAGTGGAAATAGGAGAAAGAAGAAGGGAGAGTAGCATAGGAAAACAGCGACACATGAAGCAAGCAGGAATGGAAGAGAAGAGTGAATGAAAGGAAACAGAAAGTGAGGGTGGCGGAAGAACTGTGCATGAGGCTGGATAAATACAAGGCACCCTTGATATTTGCCAATACCAGGAACTGGGAAGCACCATTGGGAATAAAAACTAGAGGACTTATTACCAAAATATGATGCAGCTAAGTGCCACAAGCCATTTTGCTGCACCGAGGGGTATCATTTTAAAAGCACATGGATGCATCATATTTACAACAACATGACACATCCCTGTGCTTTCCCCTGCAATGGCCCACAAATGACTGCCATGTTCCAACACAGACACGCTTGCAACATGGTGTAAGGGTGCCTGCATTGCGGGGATGATTGTTATTGTGCAGGAAGGTGTAGGAAAGTAGGATCTGCTTCTTATGGTTACCCCATGTTTTGCTTCGTGTGATACTGTATTTTACTAGTCTGACTGGGATCCTGCTAATCAGGGCCCCAGTCTATCTGCTTTCTCCCTAAACTGTTATATTATTTACTTAAGTACACTCCAGATTGGATACTGGGGTACCCTTGTCAGTCCCTAGTATATGGTAACCAGGTACCCAGGGCATAGGTACCCCAGAGGCCTCCCATGGGCCGAAACATGTATTATGCCACCCATTAGAGGCCATGCAAAATGGAACCTACAGGCCTGCCATTGCAGACTGTGTAAGATGGTGCATGCACTTCTTACTTGAAATATAAGTTTACTATATCTAAGAGTCACTACACTTAAAACATATAAGTCATCCCTTTAGCAGGCCTTGACAATCCTGTAGGCATGGTGCTTGGTTCTAAGTGAGAGGGTGCCACTGCATGAGCAGGACACCCCTGCAGCCTACGGAGTCCATTCTTCACGGTTGTTAAAGCAGCAGTCATTAGCAGGCATTATACAACCGCGTGATGACCAACGCTAAAACAGCTGAAAGTAACCCTATCTTGTTTGGCATCAAACATTGTGGAATCATACCCCCACACCAGTAACCGTTGTGGGAGGTATGATTCCCCCCCTCGGAAACGAGCTTTGATAGTTACCTGGTGTTCCCAGTATCATCCTTCCAGCCCCGGGCAGCACAAAATGGTTGCTGCCAACCAAAGACACATTTCTGCCCTCCTACTGCTCAGCCAAGCTCGAGCAGGGGAAGGCAGAACAATCAGCATCCTGTCACATAGAGGTGTGACCACCTTCCAGACAGGATTTAGTGTATTTGGCCTGGGTGGGTGCGCTTGCCAGCAACCAAAAGTCTGCATGAGGGGCAAATTAGGATCCCTGTGCATAGTTCAGTTCAAACCAGTCCTGGGAGCTCCTGCTCTGGTACGAAACTGGACAAAGGACATGGGAGTAACCTCCGCACTGTCCTGGCCCTCCCCTGGGAGGGTCCCCTGACTCTGTCCAACCCTCGCCCATGGGTACAAAAGGCTTACCTGGCTGTAGGACCCAAGATTCGATGTGGACAATATTCTGAGCCAGAAACCACTAAACGTCAACCGTCCCAACACTCTGGACTTCACTGGACTTCGTTTGGGCCCAACTTCATCTCCCTCTCTGTCCGAAGCATCGTCTGTGCGCCATTCAGGTTCTGTGCAGGACCTTTGGAGCATCAAGGACAAGCAAAGATATCGCCCTTGGAGTGAAAGAGTCACTCACCTGTAACTGTAGGCACCAGATCTCTATTGACCGGTCTGCTGCTCCTGAGCTCTTATGGGCTCCAAAGGCTTCAGCAACACAGGAGGTAGGTTTCCACGTCCCACCAGATCCTAGCTGCCCTCTAACCAAGTTTGAGGCCAGAATCCCTCGTGGGGGCTGCAATACCCGTACCCTTGTGCACCGGGTTCAATTTGCAAGTGCATTTGCTTGTTGGCGTTTCCCGAACAAGTACACTGGGCTCCAAGTAGCCCTTACCTCTGGCATAATTTCCTACAAAGAACTCCAGCTTCCTCGCACCAAGTGCTCTGTGGGCTGTTGCTTTGTGAAATTGTTCATGGTCCCCTCGCAACTCCTGTGCCTCTGGCCTGTGGGTCCACTTGAGGGTCAACTCTGATTTTCCTGGGCTTCCCTGGTTTCTCCAGGCTTGGCCTGACTCCCCTATGTTTGTTGAGTTTCCTGGATCTTGCTGGTCGGAACCGTAACCCTTCTTGACCTTCTGCGTGGGTTGCCGTTGCCAAGGCTTTTTGGTGCTCCCGCCGGACACCGATCCCTAAGTACTCGACATCCTTTGTGCGATAGCTTGCATACATCTCCTTGTCACCCTTGACGTCTCCTGGTCCCGGTGGCAGCAGAATCAAGAACCCCCTCAATACACCTTAAGCACCCAACTTTCGTGGCATTCGTCTACGAAGCCCCTGGTCACTCCTGCGTGACCCACACTCTGTCCCCTATGCTTTCAGGTACTCTTCAACAAGAATCCCCCTTTGGATTCCAACACTTTTACTATTCCCAGTAGTGGCTCTTCTTCAAAGTCCTCCATAGAGACCGACGGCGGTTTCCGATGCCTCTTCAAACCTATGCACCCAGCTTCCCTGGGATAGGTAACTTGGGTACTACAGTGTCCACAGGTGGGGTGGCTCTCCAAACTCCTAAGTTCCATGGGGCTTCTTCGAAGTCCACTGGGAAGGGTCCTTAAACTTTAAAACTTCAACCTCGACTCCTCCATAGAATTGTACTGAGCGCGTGGTTGTGTTCCCACACTGCACCCGTCCTCAGTGGTGTCCCTACTCACTCAACTTGGGTTGTTCCTTTGTGTCTCAGCAATTCTACATCCTGTAGACACTGTCTTCACTCAAGTCGTGTTTCATATACCACTATTTTAGTATATGGTCTGGTCTCCCCCTGGAGCTCACTGTCTATTAGTGCTATTTACTATTGTTTCTGTGCTACAGTGCTCTGTGCTTTGTGAGTATCTTCGTGTAGAAGATACTGTGTCATAATTGAGTGCCCTTTCATGTAACCAATACTGTAAGATTGCATTCTGGTAAAACAAGCTCTTTAACATTCCTTCAAGACTAAGCCTGAAGGCTGCTATCCACAGCTACCACTTGGATAGCTTTCTAAGGTTATCTTTTACCTCTGAAATAACCATAAGGCTTGTTTGGACTGGTGCAAGGTGCCCACTTTAATTAGTGGACACAATATACCAGGCCTACTTCTCACAGAAAGTGTCCCCCAAGAGTGTGTTTCCTCTTTCTTTGAGTGCTGCAGAATGCAGTATACATAGGCAGAGAAAAAAATGAGGAGAAATCAAAGTATTTCTCCTTGTTTCTCCTCCTTATGCCTCATTTGGGGAGGTGTAGGATTCTGACGTGTTCCCTGTTTTATGAAATGTAAATCTGGAAATGCTGCAGAATCCATGGGTGTTTAATTAGAATACCCACAGCAACACCCATGGCACGCCCTTTTCATGCAAAGTTATGCATGAAAAGGGGCCATATTACCAAGGCCTTGAAAAGCCACACAGGGTGGCTATGCGTGGCCTTATAAATATGGGGCAGCACACTGCGCCGCCAGTGCATCAAAAAAAGTGATGCATGGGAAGCGCAAGGAGCTTGTAAATAAGTTCCTATGGGCCTCAGAACTAATCATTGACCAGATATTAAACAAAAAACCTTTAGGACAATAAACAACCTCTGGCAGTGCCCCATATCATTTTTTTTAACAAAATAAGCTGTTGATACTCATTAGAAAATGTACAGGAGAGAGGAAATGTAAAAGATTTACAAACTGGAAATGTTGTTTTGTATGCAGGGGCCCCCACCAGCACATAATCATCAACATCAGTGCTTGAGCACCAGTGAAGGACAAATTCAGTTTTGGTAGGCACAGGGAGATAAAGTGATTTGCTGAGAATCACAGGATGTTGAGCCGACACAGAGACTCGAACCTGGTTCCCCAGCTCTGAGGTCAGCAGCTCTGGCCATTACAACACTTTCTCTCCCACTTGTAGGGTTCCATGGGTCCTATTTACGGCAGAGCTAACAGGAGAATTGGGCTGGTGGAAGCTGCCTCCTGAAAAGAGCCCCAGCACTTATCATTTTAGAAATTAACCACTAGCCGGACTCCATATGCTTGCAGGGCAATATAAGGAGTGGACTAAATGAATGCCCAGGGACGTTTTAAGGATTTTGGGGACTCTGGGCCAAATGTATTTTGGGGGTCACTGGTCGGAACAGCTTTGATTTTATGATCCAGTTTCAGCTCTTTGGTCAAATTCTAAATGTGTGTACATCTGATATTCGGGGATAGTGACATGTGTTCTTAGTTATGTAACATAGTAGCAGCTCACTAACATTACTGCTATTATCCGCTGACTCCCCCGTTTCTCATATGTGCGGTCCTGTATTGCTCTAAAAGAAACGTTTTTATACGGATGTGGCATGAAACAAACATATTTTGTCTGCAAAATGTCTGTAATAGACACTCACACATCAAATATAAATGTTAGCTAAGAATCTGTTATTCAAGGTCATCAAGGCAAAATGCTCTGCAGAACAGAGCTGGCTCTATCAGGGGGTCATATATCATAAATAGAGACCACTTCTAGAATATGACAAAGTCAATGTGAAGTGCCGAGTGGTGACAAGGGCATCTCACAAAAAGTGATAGACTGGCATCACACACCACCAGGTGTCATGCTTCATCATTTGCAAGTCCTCGCCCTCCAGAAACCCCGTTTGGTGGAGGGCGGGCATACACCTGACGACAGGGATGCACTTTCTAAAGTGAGTGGGGGTCCAAAGAAAATAGTGAGTTTAAAAAGCCATCACAGTTCCCCCATGCAACTTTATTCAGTAAGGAAACTGTGTGGAGTCTAAAAACAAAGGCGCAGTGAATAAGAAAGCAATCATCCCGTCACCGCTATTTGAATATTGAGAAATAGGTCAACATGTTTCAGCCAAAGGTCCCTGTGGGTACGTGGCTTTCATCAGGACCGAACTGAGGGGCTCCAATCTTACCATACAATACTGGTAGTGCCACTCTGTGGATGTGACCTATAGTCACCGTCCACTCAGGGGGTTCATTGTCCCCTGAAATGCTGGTGCTCTGGGCCAGAGCCCACTTTGCCCATGCCTTAAAAGATCTCTGTGTATGCCAGCACCTGAGAACCAAGGCCACCGGTCCATTTACATGCTGGGGAGAATGTGATCCCAGGGTTATAACAAGCATTTGCAATGCAATAGGTCTCGCATTTATGAGAGTTTGAGCTATAAGCATTGTAAATGACAATGGCTTTTACTTATGTGTTTTGAAAAGCTGCAAACAATGACTATGAGTATAAAGTGCACACAAAAAAGGCATTTTTATTTACAATACCAATAGGTAAAAGTTTCGAAAAGGCGAGACCTATAGCATTATAAAATGCTTGTTTAACTTTAGCCACCTTGCACAGGATCGGGAATTCTTTGCAGGGTGTTTAGAATCCATTAGCACAGTCAATAGATCACAAAGGCGATACCTATTGACTTAGACAATGCTTATTAAGGAATGCATCTAGTAATATATCCTTCTGTTACGACCTTGGAGCTTGTTTGGTATCTGATGAAGGCCACAATATATTGTTTGTGTAAAAGAATAGCCATTTCAAATAATTTGTGCTACAAACGCTCATTGCCTGCGCATTCACCCTTCCTTAGCAGACCTCTTGCGCTAAATCTTTAAAAACATAATCTGGTGGCATCATGTACTACGGTGCACGTTGTTAATTCACATGCTAGAATTATTTTTATATTTCATTAAAACCCTGTGTTATTCTGCAATTATTGTTAGAGATGAAAAGGCTGCTCCCAGGAGAGAGTGCGTCTGGAAATGTTTTCTGTTTTATTTGCAGATGTGTCCCAGGGGGCAGCCGGGCTGAGCAGTGGGCGGTGAATGACGGCTCTGTCCACACCAGGGTCGTAACACAAGCCCCTGCAGCCCCCGTGTTGCGGGGAGGCCCTGCGCTCCAGGGGGCCCCGGGCCTGCCGCACTGTAATACATGCATCCCGCGCCCAGCCTCTGTAATAAATTGAATGGTGGTGCACTGGTGCTAGAAGGCTGAGGCTCTGACAAAATGGTGCACGCCGGGCCCCAGTGAGTCTTAGAATTGGTGCGGGGGCCCTCGCCGGGGCCCCTGAGGTTCTTAGAAATGGTGCGGGGGGGCCCCGGCCGGGGTCCGTGAGTGAGGCACTTATGTTGTCTGGGCCCCGTACGGGACCTTGAGACTCTTGAGGATGAGGACTGGGGCGGGGGCCCCGGCCGGAGCCCCCTGAAATTGTTACATGGTGCGGGCGGGCCCCGGCCGGGGCCCGTGGCGTGAGGCTGGCACTGAGGCAGCGGCTCTTGAGGAACGGTGCGGGTCGGGGCCCATGAGTGAGGGCGGCAGCCGCGGTAGTTATAAATGGTGTCTCTGGGCCTCTCTTGATGCATGTAGAAATGGTGCTGGGGCCCCGGCTGGGCTGGGCCCCTGAAATTGATACCAATGGGGTAGGCGGGCGGGCCCCGCACCGGCCGGGGGCCGGGTGTGACTGGTAAGTGACTGAGAGCGAGGCTCTCTTAATGGTGTGAATGCGCGGGCAGGACTGACTGCCGGCCCCCGACTACTCTCGAGAGTCAGTCGAGTCGAGACTGAAGTGGACGGTGTGGGCTGCAGCGGGGACCCCCCTGAGGCATTTCTAAATGGTGCGTGGGCCCTGAGGCTCTTCAGAAATGGTGCCGGGCCACCCTGGCCTGCCCTAAGCAGGCTCTTTATAATATCACTCTATTCCATATAGGAGCTTAGGGGATATAAGAAACAGGTCGTCCCCCTCTCTATGTACTTTAAACAACACGGGACCTGTGACTTTCAGTGGTACAGATACCCTTGGTCCACCCCTCCTGTTTAACTTTAGGATAGGGTAGTCACCAGTTATTCTGGTCAGTCTTTCTGGGCCAGGTTCTCCACTTTCTACTTACTAAAACAGAGAGAGAGAATGCTGTTAACTCATCTTTCTCTACCTAACTCTCAGTGACAGAAAGATAGGAAAAGAAAAGTCAAAGTGAAAAAGTGAGAAACGGAGTGGTGTCGCCTCACGGGAGTAACACCATGGAGGCTTTGCAGGAAGGTATTCGCCTGCCGCCTAGGTTCTCATCATTAGCATACACCACTCCAACATGAATTGTGAAGTGAAAAAGAAAAGAATAGAATAGGTGAAGGTGCTTGGGCAACAGAGCCTGCATGCACCAAAGATTATGTGCAGCAAGCCTGTGCTCTTCAGGACAGAAGTTAAAAGTGAGCGTCTACTTGCTGGCCTGCTCTATTTTATTCTAGGCTGCTAGTGAGCTCGTATTAAAATGGCTACATGTTTCGTTGCCTATTAGAAAACTTACGGCAACTTCTTCAGGGCTTGTGTGTGTCCCTTCACCCTACACCCATTCACAGATATGCCTATACCTGTGAATAAAAAGACAAGGAAAAAACAGCATTCTCCGTAACAGTGACATTTGGTATACAAGGCTGGCTCGCTCTACAGCAAAACATATATTCCTAATTGGGCACATTTGGAAATACATTCTGAAGTGTAAGGGGATATTTACCATTTCTCCTGTGTCAGAGGGCATACCTATACCTCTCTCAAAGTGATACCTGTATCACCAGTTCGTGACTGGTTCCTCTAAAACTGCACCCGTCAGTTTCTGCAACAAAAATAAAACCATGTTAGTGATTCTATCAACGAGCAATCTAGTTCATTACTCAGATTTGCCCGTGTAGCATAATCATTTCTTCCCTTGTATGCCTGTTGCTCCCTGTGGCTGTTATTCATCTCCCTCTTGTGCCACTATGCATTACCATTTAGGTTCCCCTCTTAGGTTTGTTAACTGGTGTCTGTGCTGTTATCAGTGTCCCCACTTAAAATTACGCCCTGTTTCGTCATCTATAAATGATGTCGCTCTTTTTGCAATAGTAGTAGAGTTTTCTATTAATGTGGCGATGTACATAGATTGCAAAGGATTGCAATCGCTTGGTAAAGGGAATCACTTATTAAAAGTTACAGCCGCCGAAAAAGAAACCCCTTGAAAACTCGGCATTTCATATCAGTAGACTCATCTTACCAGAAACGGCTTAATCCGGGCGTTGTCTCGGCAGCACCCGGCACATAAAGCGGCTGGCTTTTAAATGTTTGTGAGCGTATTCGGAGCCGTCTTCATTCCGCGACTCCTCCCCTCAACAGCCATCACTATGGCCGCCATCTTGTAATGTGTTTTAAAACCGATTGAGTGTATCATAATTCTCGATTGTATATGGTGTGGGGTCACTACCAATGTTACTGATGAACCATATGATGTTTCTCTCAAAGCAGAGCTTAGATGTCGTAGTTTTGGCTAGTCTTTCTATATTTTTGCGCTATTTACAGGACGAAGGGTGTTAATAAAAAAGCGAAGGGAGTTAATAGAAAAACTCAGCATTACGGTTCCATTACGATTTGTAAAGGAATTACTCGATTCCTCGAGTGCTATTAAATGACATTAAATGACAATGCTCTCAATACTTCACCACAGTCAGACCTGTCTCAGCATCTGGTGGTTACTATAGTGCAATGCAGGAGTGATCTCGTGAGACCATCTTGTCACTCCTAGATCATATTAATGTCAGGACAGTATACATTGTACTCCATTGTCCACCAATCTGTGACTGATTTGGATGGTGTGTCACTGCAGGTCGATGTGCATCTCTTGCCCAAGGTAATTAATCTGTATACCATCTATAAATCAATTTCTTAGCAAAGCTAGAAATATAGATATTGGTGGGTCAGATATTTACTTTGGCCCATTCAATATAGTCATTCAGACCAATTTGGTCCGCACCCTCCCGGTATATCCATCTAGCTTCTCTGGTGCAAAGTTTGCGTTCAATGTTGTACTGGTTGCCCTGTACTTTTTCCAGTACCGTCCATCGCAATTGTCTCGGGCTGTGTTGCATTGTTTTAAAATGCTGGACTAGTTTGGCCGTTCGTATGGTACTCAAGTTTTCCTGGATTTGGATCTTAACCTTGCGTGATGTTAAACCTATGTAATGTAAATCACACGGACAGGTTATTCTATATATCACGTGTGTTGTATTACAATTACTAAATTTGTTTAGGTACCAGACCTGGTTGTTCTGCAAGGTTACAGTTTTGGTAGTTTGTGTTAGTTCACACACTGAACACCCCCCACACGGATAATGTCCCTGGGGGAGGTTAGACTCCTTCAGTGTGGGTTTGGGGCGTGTGTGAACTAGTCGATCACGAAAACTCGTGGAACGTTTGAACGCAAATCTGGGTTGCGGCATGGTCATGTTCTTAGTGCTTAGGAGGTGCCAGTGTCGTCTGATGATCTGGCGTACCTGGGTTGAAAGTGGTCCGAATGTGGTGACCACTGGGATACAGTCCTGGGTTTCTTTGATTGTTCGCTCCAGTAATGCAGATCGTGGGGTATTCAGTGCTCGCTTCTGCGCATGGCGAATGATTTTCTTAGGATACTCTCGTTCCTTCAGTTTGACAGCCAGTTGTTGTGCTTGCTCTGTGAAATCCTCCGTCGTTGAGCAATTTCTGCGATACCTTAAAAATTGGCCCACTGATAAGTTATCACGCAGTGCTCGGGGGTGGTAAGATTTGTAATGCAATAGCGAGTTCTTATCTGTCGGTTTTTGAAGAACTCCTGTGACTAATTTGTTGTCTATTGCATGAATATCAAGGTCGAGATATGTCGCTGATGTTTGACTTTTGGTCCATGTGAATTTTAAACTGGGATCTAGAGTGTTTATCCAGTGTAGGAACTCCATCAGGCGGTCTTCAGTGCCATGCCAGATGCACAAGATGTCATCGATATATCTCTTCCAGAGGGTGATGTTCCCCTGGAAGAGATTGGTCTCATGGTTGATATAGTGCGACTCAAATTGGCCAACATATATGCACGCCAGGCTCGGGGCAAATGTGGCCCCCATTGAGGTCCCAGACACTTGCAGGTAGATCTGGTCTTGGAATGCAAAAAAGTTATTAGTGAGGGCAATCTCTATGCATTGCAAGACGAACGATTGTGGTGTGTCATAGAACCACTCGCATGCCCCCAGGAAGCGCGCTGCTGCCACCAGCGTCGCCTCCTGGGGGATGCTGGTGTATAGAGATTCTATGTCTATGGTTACTAGCCAGTCTTTGTCCGAGTTGAAAACGACTTCTTGTAAGATTTTTAACACATCTGTAGTGTCTTTCACAAAGGACAGTTGTTTCACGACACATTCCCTTAGGAAAAAGTTGGAAAATTGTGATAGGGGTTCAAGTAGTGATTGTATCCCCGAGACAATGGGCCTGCCAGGAGGGGGCCTCTGCGGCTTATGGATTTTTGGCACTATGTAGAACGCCGGCATTCTCGGTGTTGTATTAACCAAAAACTCAGCCTCTTTATAGGTCACCCATTTTTAGGTCTCGCCCTGGAATGAGCATCCAAAGGATGCGTCCAGGGTCGGAGACGTATAGTTAGCTGTCTCGAGGGAAGGAAGGACGAGAAGGTGTACGAGCTTTGCTTGGATTTCTCTGCCTGCACGCGCACCGCCACTCACGCATGCGCACAGCCACACCGCCACTCACGCATGCGCACATACACATCCATACACAGGCACACACACCCCCGTCGCACCTACACGCATACACAGAAACCCCTCCACACACACCAGCCCCTCTCCTCCCGGCTCCACTCACCGGTGTCTGGCAGGCGCTCCCCGGGTCTCCAGGCTCCTTCCCTTCCTCCGCAGCTGCAGGCTCTCCCCACATCACGCGGGACTCTCTCTCCACATGGGAGCCCCGCCTCCTCAGTGCGCCCGCTTCGCCCCGCGGGTCTTCACCCGGTCCCCCATCTCGGGACCGGGACTTTAAGGGAAACAGTATCCAGGGCTCCTTCCTGGTCACGGGAGCCCCGGGGCCGCAATGCTCACGCCACTTCCTGCTGCCGGCTCCTCGTCCTGGTTGCACGTCAGGTCCCGGGCCAGCAGCCAATCAGAGCGCGGCCCGGGAAAGACGTCACAGAGGTGTACCGCCCCCGCCTGCCTGACTTCCTGGTTCTTTGTAGCTTTCGAAATCAGTGTTACAAATGTGTGATACGTGTTTGGAAAGGAAGGTCATTCGAAAGGGAGCTTTGCGTTTGATTCTGAGCGTGTTTGTTGTGAATGTGCCTCTCTTTCCCATATGTAGAAAGTTATGATTGTAGTTTTGGAATGTATTGTGGAATGTATTAGGTCATAGTAGTATGTGGGTTGAGGAGAAGAGAGTAGGTGGGTAGACATTTGCTTTGTCCCTGCTGATGCTTGGGGTTTTGAGTCAGAAGATTAAAAGTTAAAACGATAGCCCGTGTCCGCTGAATTTCTTCGAATTTTGGTGATGAGCTGACCCTTAACCCGTGCCGAACCCAAGCTACCTACATTGCAGTAAGACTTTTTTTTCAGCACCCTGCTTGGCGGTGGGGACCGTGTTTGATCGGCGTTGGCAGGAATTTGACTGTGGTGTGTGGCGTGTACCAGGTTTCTTTTGCTGGGCATACTTTTGGAATATTTTCAGATGCCATACTTCATGGGATTGCAGTAGTTAGGCGCAGGCCGGGAGGGGCGCAAGCTCCCTGGACGGTGCGTGGAGTGATTTGCATGCTACTTTCCACACTCGAGCTGCAATCAGCATCTCACAGGGGGGCAGAAGCGTCACAGGGCCACAAGCAGCAACTCTGTACATCCAGGCACGTCACCGATGGCAATGTGAGCACGTCGGTTAACTACACAGCGACCATCTTGTATTGGGCGGTGTTTATACAACTGCAAATCATCATTTGGAAAGGCTGCATTTCTTTACATCAATTCATCGGTTTTATGATGCGCCTGCACATCGGTGCATCGGAGATTTGGTATTTCTGTTCAGTGATTCGCACACCACATAGCACCTATGTGCACATCTGAGCTCTGGAGTTTCTCTCTGGTGATGCGCAGTCAATTCCTGAACTCTTCCCCAACGTTCCCTTATTTCAAGGCACAACAATAAGCACATGCTGTGACTAACGTAGTACCGGTGCCACCGCATGGCTAAAGGATTAAAGATAAACACAACACCCACCGTTAATAAATAGGTCAGCCACAGGAGAATCTAGTGTCCCATTTAGTAAGTGGTTTTACAGTTGCAAATGCTGTGATTAACAAATCACAGGATTTGGGACAGCAAACTCCCAATTCACACTGTACTAAAGTTAATCCTGACTGACGAAGTACCTTTGTGACCAAATCACAAATATGAGAGACTGAAATGAGCATCCCTCGCCTTATTGACTTACAATGGTATGTATGAATATCTTGCAACCACAACTGAAGGTAACTAACACGTATGTATAGCCTCGCTATGGTTTTGTCAGAGTTTGCAGTCAGACTGAGAACCCTGTTGGTGGGAAATACAAGGTCCACGAGAAACACAATGGGCCATTGATATTTCCACCAGAGATATCAACTATTAAGCAGCTGAAATCTCAGGCCAGTGGAAATGCCTTTGGACTCTGGTCCTCTTATCTCTAGATGGTGCTGAATTAACAGTGATTATGGGTTAAAGTACTATGAGTATTGAGGAAATGTCTGGGGTATAATTCAAATTTTGATTGCCCATTAGATGAGTTGGTAAGGGACCAAGTAATTATGTACTGCAATAACCCCATTTTTTTAGGACAAATTGTGTGCGCATGGGGAATCCACTCTGCAGGAGGTCACTCCTTTTATAACCAAATCAAATCTCACATCTAGGTGTGCTAGAGCAGTTGCATCTGCTAGTAAAAAAGTTGGGAGCAATGAAGTTGTTAAAACTGTATGGAAAAAGGTTCACACAAAAGTGAACAAGATAATAACAAGGAGATGCAGATTGTAGGGAAGTCTACAAAATCTAGTAAAACAGTGAGAGATTGGAAAGGAAGGTGTTACCGGTGTGGTAGCACTTCCCATCTAGCTAATGACAAGTGCCCTGCACTGGCTCAAATGTGCGCTAAATCTGGGATCAGAGGGCATTTTGCTTGTGTTTGTCGCAAATCCAAACGTTTAAAGTGTGTGTGGAAGAATGGAATAGGAGGAGGATCACTTCAGTTCCGATACTGACAACCCACAGATCTTGTGTATATAGAAGTGTTTGGGGTGTAGGAGGACAAAACAGGAAGAAACCTATTTGCAAGTTAGTAGCTAGTGGGATTCATGTATCCTTGGTGGGCGATTCAGGGCATTCATATTCTATTAAAAAAGATATGTGGTTTAACTTATTTGCCAATAAAATAGGATCCAACTTAGAAGAGCCGGACGTTCATCCAAAGAGCTTCGCTAGGGGTTCAAAAAATATGTTAGGGTTCCGGAAATTAATCTTTGAGTTTAAAGGGAGGAAAACTGAATGTAAATGGTATGTCGCAGTGTTGAGACCTTGTATTCTGGGATGAAGGAATCAGGGAGAATCGGGCATTATACCGGAGCTGAACAATCCGGATCTGGTCTTAATTGAGAGTGGTGATAAAAGGATTCGCTTAAAAGTGGTCAGCAAATTACCCAGGGTTTTTTCAGATATGGTGGATAAACTTAAGGTGTTTGTCCACAAAATTGTTTTGAAGGAGGACGCATGCCCCTGCTTACACAAGTTTAGGAATATTTCTGTGAGCGTGAAGGATGAGGTTATCAAACAATTGGGCAAATTGGTGGGGTGGGGGGTGATTGAGCATGTGCAGTGATTGGATTGGGTGTCCCCTCTGGTGGTGGCTAGGAAGGCTAATGGCTGCATCTGCCTGTGTGGGGATTTGAGGGATTTAAACAAGAACATTTATGTGGATATGTTCCCATTACCCCACATTAATGAACTGTTGTCTGTAACTAAGGTGATGAAGTAGTTTTCCACTATAGACCTTACTTCAACTTAACACCAGGTGCCCCTTCACCACAGCAGTAAACACCACACGGCATTCATTACCTCCATAGGGTATTTTCAGTTCTAAAGAGTACCTTTCGGGCTAGCCTCAGGGGCAGCCATGTTCCAACGCCTCATGTACAAAGTGTTCCAGGACAGAAAGAATGTCATGTTCTTCCAAAATGGCATCTTGATTATGGGAAAAGACAAAAGACATCTAACATTTCTTATGTGGGTGGACATGTGGCCTCCAGAGCTGCACTCTGATCTCAATGCTGCTCCATTTTGCTGCTGCATAAGTCATAGGTGGGCTGCATCATTATATGTCAATATGCAACATATTTTATATGTCCCTTTTTATAAAAACAAAACGTAACTACTGCAAAAAAAAAGTAGCCAATGCCATTTACAATACTAAAAGCTCAAACTTTGCCTAATGCGAGACCTATTGCATTGCAAATGCTTGTTTCTCCTTAGCATCTGCTACCAGTTTACTGATCATATCCTGTAACTCTTTGGTAGGGTCCCTGGCTAGTGGTTTATAGTTCCGGCGGTCACTTAGCAAGCGTTGGACTTCCATGTTGTAATTCTCCGTGCCCATAACCACCACCGCCCCGCCCTTATCCGCCGGTTTGATGGTAATGGCCATGTTGTTTTCCAGGTTTCTCAAAGCATCCCACTCTTTTCTGTTAATATTCGTGTGGGTGGATTTAGAAGCCTTTTGTTCTAGTATATTAATGTCTTGTAGGATTTTCTGTTCGAAAACCTGTACTTCTGGGCCCACTGTACTATTGGTGGGGCAGAAGGTGGAAGGACATCTCAAGTTGGTAGAGAACAAAGATTGTTGACTATATTCATCTTGTTCCTTACCCTGGAAAAATTTGTTTAACTTTATCCTTCTCATCATACCGTGGATTTCTCCTCTAAGTTGGAAACTATCATGTTTGGGAGTGGGTACGAATCCTAATCCTTTATTTGATACTCTTAGTTCATCTGAGCTCAGTTGGTATTCTGATAGATTTACCACTATTGTCTCTGGTGTTTTTATAGTTGTAGTGTGCCCCTGCCTCGACTGCGTGTTTGTCGTGGTGAGAACATTTGCCATGTTGTGTTGGAGTTCTGTTGCCCTCGGCCTCGCCCCTTGCCCTTGTTGCTGGCCCCTCTTGTGTTGTGGGGGTGTTGATTCTGTTGGCCTAAAAAAACCCTGAACAGTGCTCCTAGGTCTTCGTTAGTTCTTTCAGTGGTATCAAATGTAACCCTTTGGTTAGATGAGTTTGGATGTGTGCTTAAATCCTCCTCCTAACTACTGGTATTCTCAAAGGACCAGTTGTTTGGCGCCCTTTTACCTTGCCGTTTGCCCCCTCTCTGGCCCTGTGGTGCTATATTCTGCTCTTGCCCCTGTTGGTAATGTTGATCTTCTGTATAAGGGTAAGCCCACTCATGGCTGAATCTGTCCAGGTTGCGCTTCAGTCCTTTGATTTTTTGATTTACCATGTACATCTGGTACTCGCCTAAGTCGCGTTGGATTTTGCTGAGCTGTTCTTTTAAGTCCGTAATGGTCTGGTCTGCTTTCAGGGTTGCTTCTATGTCAAGGATTTCTTTTAGAAGTTCCTCGCTGAGTCTTTTGGCTGTTTCTATTATTAATACCAGCCAGTCCCTTGTGCACTTATTTGCGATATAACTCCAGTCTACCCTGAAACTTTTATCTTCTAAGAAGATTTTTGGTTCTATACGGACCAAGAGGCTAGCTGGAGCTGCTCCTGCCCTGAGGTATTCTGTCATTAAAGCCCCATGCAGTGCTATCCTTATCTGTCGCTTCCTAGTGTTTGAAAGTTTTTCCCATTCATCCCGTGTGGTGGATTTAGTATTGAGGGGGGCGTCTGGTAGTAGTGAGGGGCCCGATAGAATAGAGGCTATGTGTTCATCTGTGAAGGCTAAACAGTTTTTAGCCATGCCACTGCTGATAGAGACTCGTGTGGCTGCGGTGTATTTCCGATTTGTAATGTTTATTCCCAATTTGTAATGTTTGCTGTAGAGTGGTCTGCCGAGATGGAAACCTCCCCCTGATAGGATGTGGTGTAAGAATATGTATCTTTAAATTTTTTTTAGCTCTCACGGCTAGGCTGCCGTTCTCAATGTCTATTCCATATAGGAGCTTAGGGGATATAAGAAACAGGTCGTCCCCCTCTCTATGTACTTTAAACAACACGGGACCTGTGACTTTCAGTGGTACAGATACCCTTGGTCCACCCCTCCTGTCTAACCTTTAGGATAGGGTAGTCACCAGTTATTCTGGTCAGTCTTTCTGGGCCAGGTTCTCCTCTTCAGGACAGAAGTTAAAAGTGAGCGTCTACTTGCTGGCCTGCTCTATTTTATTCTAGGCTGCTAGTGAGCTCGTATTAAAATGCCAACATGTTTCGTTGCCTATTAGAAAACTTACGGCAACTTCTTCAGTGCTTGTGTGTGTTTTCTATTAATGTGGCGATGTACATAGATTGCAAAGGATTGCAATCGCTTGGTAAAGGGAATCACTTATTAAAAGTTACAGCCGCCGAAAAAGAAACCCCTTTAAAACTCGGCATTTCATATCAGTAGACTCATCTTACCAGAAACGGCTTAATCCGGGCGTTGTCTCGGCAGCACCCGGCACATAAAGCGGCTGGCTTTTAAATGTTTGTGAGCGTATTCGGAGCCGTCTTCATTCCGCGACTCCTCCCCTCAACAGCCACCACTATGGCCGCCATCTTGTAATGTGTTTTAAAACCGATTGAGTGTATCATAATTCTCGATTGTATATGGTGTGGGGTCACTACCAATGTTACTGATGAGCCATATGATGTTTCTCTCAAAGCAGAGCTTAGATGTCGTAGTTTTGGCTAGTCTTTCTATATTTTTGCGCTATTTACAGGACGAAGGGTGTTAATAAAAAAGCAAAGGGAGTTAATAGAAAAACTCAGCATTACGGTTCCATTACGATTTGTAGAAGAATTACTCGATTCCTCGAGCGCTATTAAATGACATTAAATGACAATGCTCTCAATACTTCACCACAGTCAGACCTGTCTCAGCATCTGGTGGTTACTATAGTGCAATGCAGGAGTGATCTCGTGAGACCATCTTGTCACTCCTAGATCATATTAATGTCAGGACAGTATACATTGTACTCCATTGTCCACCATTGTTTTTTTTAGGCCAACAGAATCAACAGCCCCACAACACAAGAGGGGCCAGCAACACGGGCAAGGGGCGAAGCCGAGGGCAACAGAACTCCAACACAACATGGCAAATGTTCTCACCACGACAAACACACAGTCGAGGCAGGGGCACACTTCAACTATAAAAACACCAGAGACAATAGTGGTAAATCTATCACAATACCAACTGAGCTCAGATGAACTAAGAGTATTAAATAAAGGATTAGGATTCGTACCCACTCCCAAACATGATAGTTTCCAACTTAGAGGAGAAATCCACGGTATGATGAGAAGGATCAAGTTAAACACATTTTTCCAGGGTAAGGAACAAGATGAATATAGTCAACAATCTTTGTTCTCTACCAACTTGAGGTGTCCGTCCACCTTCTGCCCCACCAATAGTACAGTGGGCCCAGAAGTACAGGTTTTCAAACAGAAAATCCTACAAGACATTAATATACTAGAACAAAAGGCTTCTAAATCCACCCACACGAATATGAACAGAAAAGAGTGGGATGCTTTGAGAAACCTGGAAAACAACATGGCCATTACCATCAAACCGGCGGATAAGGGCGGGGCGGTGGTGGTTATGGACACGTAGAATTACAACATGGAAGTCCAACGCTTGCTAAGTGACCGCCGGAACTATAAACCACTAGCCAGGGACCCTACCAAAGAGTTACAGGATATGATCAGTAAACTGGTAGCAGATGCTAAGGAGAAAAAATGGGTGACCTACAAAGAGGCTGAGTTTTTGGTTAATACAACACCGAGAATGCCGGCGTTCTACATAGTGCCAAAAATCCATAAGCCGCAGAGGCCCCCTCCTGGCAAGCCCATTGTCTTGGGGATACAATCACTACTTGAACCCCTATCACAATTTTCCGACTTTTTCCTAAGGGAATGTGTCGTGACACAACCGTCCTTGGTGAAAGACACTACAGATGTGTTAAAAATCTTACAAGAAGTCGTTTTCAACTCGGACAAAGACTGGCTAGTAACCATAGACATAGAATCTCTATACTCCAGCATCCCCCAGGAGGCGACGCTGGTGGCAGCAGCGCGCTCCCTGGGGGCATGCGAGTGGTTCTATGACACACCACAATCGTTCGTCTTGCAATGCATAGAGATTGCCCTCACTAATAACGTTTTTGCATTCCAAGACCAGATCTACCTGCAAGTGTCTGGGACCTCAATGGGGGCCACATTTGCCCCGAGCCTGGCGTGCATATATGTTGGCCAATTTGAGTTGCACTATATCAACCATGAGACCAATCTCTTCCAGGGGAACATCACCCTCTGGAAGAGATATATCGATGACGTCTTGTGCATCTGGCATGGCACTGAAGACCGCCTGATGGAATTCCTACACTGGATAAACACTCTAGATCCCAGTTTAAAATTCACATGGACCAAAAGTCAAACATCAGCGACATATCTCGACCTTGATATTCATGCAATAGACAACAAATTAGTCACAGGAGTTCATCAAAAACCGACAGATAAGAACTCGCTATTGCACTACAAATCTTACCACCCCGAGCACTGCGTGATAACTTACCAGTGGGCCAATTTTTAAGGTATCGCAGAAATGGCTCAACGACGGAGGATTTCACAGAGCAAGCACAACAACTGGCTGTCAAACTGAAGGAACGAGAGTATCCTAAGAAAATCATTCGCCATGCGCAGAAGCGAGCACTGAATACCCCACGATCTGCATTACTGGAGCGAACAATCAAAGAAACCCAGGACTGTATCCCAGTGGTCACCACATTCGGACCACTTTCAACCCAGGTACGCCAGATCATCAGACGACACTGGCACCTCCTAAGCACTAAGAACATGACCATGCCGCAACCCAGATTTGCGTTCAAACGTTCCAAGAGTTTTCAAGATCGACTAGTTCACACACGCCCCAAACGCACACTGAAGGAGTCTAACCTCCCCCAGGGACATTATCCGTGTGGGGGGTGTTCAGTGTGTGAACTAACACAAACTACCAAAACTGTAACCTTGCAGAACAACCAGGTCTGGTACCTAAACAAATTTAGTAATTGTAATACAACACACGTGATATATAGAATAACCTGTCCGTGTGATTTACATTACATAGGTTTAACATCACGCAAGGTTAAGATCCGAATCCAGGAACACTTGAGTACCATACGAACGGGCAAACTGACGACCAAACTAGTCCAGCATTTTAAAACAATGCAACACAGCCCGAGACAATTGCGATGGACGGTACTGGAAAAAGTACAGGGCGACCAGTACAACATTGAACGCAAACTTTGCACCAGAGAAGCTAGATGGATATACCGGGAGGGTGCGGACCAAATTGGTCTGTATGACTATTTTGAATGGGCCAAAGTAAATATCTGACCCACCAATATCTATATTTCGAGCTTTGCTAAGGAATTGATTTATAGATGGTATACAGATTAATTACCTTGGGCAAGAGATGCACATCGACCTGCAGTGACACACCATCCAAATCAGTCACAGATTGGTGGACAATGGAGTACAATGTATACTGTCCTGACATTAATATGATCTAGGAGTGACAAGATGGTCTCACGAGATCACTCCTGCATTGCACTATAGTAACCACCAGATGCTGAGACAGGTCTGACTGTGGTGAAGTATTGAGAGCATTGTCATTTAATGTCAGTTAATAGCGCTCAAGGAATCGAGTAATTCCTTTACAAATCGTAATGGAACCGTAATGCTGAGTTTTTCTATTAACTCCCTTCGCTTTATTATTAACACCCTTCGTCCTATAATAGCGCAACAATATAGAAAGACTAGCCAAAACTACGACATCTAAGCTCTGCTTTGAGAGAAACATCATATGGTTCATCAGTAACATTGGTAGTGACCCCACACCATATGCAATCGAGAATTATGATACACTCAATCGGTTTTAAAACACATTACAAGATGGCGGCCATAGTGGTGGCTGTTGAGGGGAGGAGTCGCGGAATGAAGACGGCTCCGAATACGCTCACAAACATTTAAAAGCCAGCCGCTTTATGTGCCGGGTGCTGCCGAGACAACGCCGGGATTAAGCCGTTTCTGGTAAGATGAGTCTACTGATATGAAATGCCGAGTTTTAAAGGTTTTTTTTTTTTCGGCGGCTGTAACTTTTAATAAGTGATTCCCTTTACCAAGCGATTGCAATCCTTTGCAATCTATGTACATCGCCACATTAATAGAAAACTCTACTACTATTGCGAAAAGAGCGACATCATTTATAGATGACGAAACAGGGCGTAATTTTGAGTGGGGACACTGATAACAGCACAGACACCAGTAAACAAACCTAAGAGGGGAACCTAAACGGTAATGCACAGTGGCACAAGAGGAAGATGAATAACAGCCACAGGGAGCAACAGGCATACAAGGGAAGAAATGATTATGCTACACGGGCAAATCTGAGTAATGAACTAGATTGCTCGTTGATAGAATCACGAACATGGTTTTATATTTATTGCAGAAACTGACGGGTGCAGTTTTAGAGGAACAAGTCACGAACTGGTGATACAGGTATCACTTTGAGAGAGGTATAGGTATGCCCTCTGACACAGGAGAAATGGTAAATATCCCCTTACACTTCAGAATGTATTTCCAAATGTGCCCAATTAGGAATATATGTTTTGCTGTAGAGCGAGCCAGCCTTGTATACCAAATGTCACTGATACGGAGAATGCTGTTTTTTCCTTGTCTTTTTATTCACAGGTATAGGCATATCTGTGAATGGGTGTAGGGTGAAGTGACACACACAAGCCCTGAAGAAGTTGCCATAAGTTTTCTAATAGGCAACGAAACATGTCGGCATTTTAATACGAGCTCACTAGCAGCCTAGAATAAAATAGAACAGGCCAGCAAGTAGACGCTCACTTTTAACTTCTGTCCTGAAGAGGAGAACCTGGCCCAGAAAGACTGACCACAGGCTTGCTGCACATAATCTTTGGTGCATGCAGGCTCTGTTGCCCAAGCACCTTCACCTATTCTATTCTTTTCTTTTTCACTTCACAATTTATGTTGGAGTGGTGTATGCTAATGATGAGAACCTCACTTTTTCACTTTGACTTTTCTTTTCCTATCTTTCTGTCACTGAGAGACAGGTAGAGATAGATGGGTTAACAGCATTCTCTCTCTCTGTTTTAGTAAGTAGAAAGTGAAGAACCTGGCCCAGAAAGACTGACCAGAATAACTGGTGACTACCCTATCCTAAAGGTTAGACAGGAGGGGTGGACCAAGGGTATCTGTACCACTGAAAGTCACAGGTCCCGTGCTGTTTAAAGTCTTTATAATATCACCCAATGGCAGCAGGACAGGGTGGGTCAGGTGCGCGCGGGCTTGGCGTGCACTTGTTTACTCCGAGATGTCGATGAAGTTTCCGCCTTCCACTGGGGACGCGTATGCGCATGGGGGCGGGGGCAGGGCTGGCTGGTGACCAATGCCCTCATTACATTTGTCGGGACAGGGCAACAACACATGCGCAATCGCCGCAATGAGGTTGCACGCAATAAAAAATGCGCGTTAGCGTAAGGTGTGGCATCAGGCCAGGGGCACGCATACTCGCATAGCCACGTCGACGTCGACGAAGTTTCCGCCTTCCACTGGGGACGCGTATGCTCGTGGGGGGCGGGGGCAGGGCTGGCTGGTGACCAATGCACTCATTACATTTGTCGGGACAGGGCGACAACACATGCGCAATTGCCGCAATGAGGTCGCACGCAATAAAAAATGCGCGTTAGCGTAAAGTGTGGCATCAGGCCAGGGGTGCGCATACTCGCATAGCCAACTTGCCAATTCCAAGAGAAGACAGAGGCACGCTCAGCAGGACTGTCCGTAGTCCGTCACTGGCGGGGCCTTTATTTGCCAATTGCCATAATTTAATTTGCTCGGCCCCGGCCCCTACCTGGCTAGCCTTGCGCTGCCCCCCTCCTCAGCCCCTGCCTGCATTCTACCCATCCCGCTCGCGCCGCTCTAACTCTGAGCTGCAATCTCAGGCCAGGCCCAGCCCAGCAGGAGGCCCTCAGCCCTCAGGTGAGTTCGTTTCCTCTGGTTCACGGTCTGAGTTTGACCCAGGATAGGCAGGAGGCGAGCCAGGGGTGGTTCGGGACGGGTGGGGGCGAGGAGGACCGTCGGACTGTTGCGGGGTCACTCCGCTTAGTAGAAGCTGGACCTGATCTCTCAGCAAATTGGTAACTGTGGGAACAGGAGTCCTTAGAAAACTCATTAAGGATAATGATAAATGTTGGCAAAACGTAAGGTGGGAGGTTTACAAAATTATTTTTGGTATTTATTCTAAGTTATAATCATACAAAACCACTATGTATCACTATTTTTCATTAAGGTCCATTTTTGCAATTGCACACTATGGTTATTGGCATTCTATTTATAGTGGCCCTGCACAAAAAAAGACTTTACATGGAGGGAGAAATTATAGCCCCTGTAGATAAATGTAGGTCTCAGGCCCTCCCTAGCAAGATAACTTTCCATAGTGGTAGACATGGCAGAATTACTGAGCTGGGAATATGAATACAAGAGCTCAGGTGTGATATGCAGATGAGATCCCAAGTTCGAATCTTGCAGGGCCAGCTTTTTCTTTCATCCTTTGAATTTGGTAACCTGTGCTCCATAACATTGGCTGTAAGCAAGTTTGTGACAGAACGATCTAGTAATTCAGGATTCACGTCCCCCTGTCATTGCAGGACCCTGTATGTGGAATTGAGTGATGCTGGTTTTCAGGGCTATCTATACACATGTTCATTATTTAGGAATTACTAACAGCAAAGACGATGTCCCCAAAAATTATCAGATGTGACTTACTAGATGCATATCAATACAAATACAGTGAACTGTTGCAGCGCTGCATAAACACGAGTGGGTGGACGCGTGCACATACTTTGCTCGGCCTCTTATGTGTGTAAATGCCTCTCTTATGCCCCAGTTGCACACCACTTGCGAGACTGGCAAACGTGAATGTCCAGCACAGCTTTGCTTCCCCGACGAGGCGAGGGGAGCTGTGCTGCAGTGAAATATACTGTATCGCTGAACACGTTTTCCTAAGGTCATTTCAAAAATATCCCTCTAGTCTGCACACGGGATGCTGTGCACAAACTCACACGCCCACTCGACGCTCTTATCTCATAATTATCCCAGCTACAAAATGGAAAAGATGCTCCTCAAAACGTGCGGGAACGCTTAGAAATAGCCAGACGCGCCGCAAAGGTGCACTCACCCATCAGCAGCCAAATGGAGCCCCAGGAAAGCAACAACGGCTACAGCACTAATTTATGAAAAACTGTGCTTTGAATTACTATATAAAAATAAGTTATCATCCGATGTATCATCTAAAACAGATTGATTTACTTTTAATATGCCTACAACCCTTTTTGCATATAAAAAGACAGCCATCTTCTATTTGTTATATAGTAGATTGTAGTGTTTTTCATATGCTTGCAGCCCCGTACACATAGTAGACAGCCTCTCATCAGCTCTATGGACAGGAGTTCTATGCCATATAGCATAGCTGTGGCATCACGGGACATATAGCATGTCAATCGGCCAATATACTCCTTACAGGCTTCTTGAAGCAGCCCATTTTGAACCTGTCCAGCCTTTGGCTTTGGGGTTAGTCTCAATTTTGAAGGATGATGCTGCAAACACATTTGAACTAAATACTTTACAAACTAGATTTATAGGAGATTCTCTAGACTTCTTATTGGAAAAATCCATAATTTAAATTTAGCAACATTTCTGCATCACCACAAGCCTTACGCCCAAAAATACGACATCGTAGGGTTTTGTCTGCCTGTGGATTATTGAAGGCTTACAAATGTATAAGTTAACTAGATTGTAATTGTTACCTAACGCATATTAAAATGTGTCTACTTGAAAGAGCTAGAACAGATATTTTCTAAAGAGAGAGTTCACTTGTAGAAATGCCCTGCGCAGATGATCTTTGTTATTTTTTATTTACTGGTCATCCAAAATCTTGGATCAGAAAATAAAAAGATAAATAAAATGTCACCTGCATTATTTAGTAGGCAGCACGCGCATGGTGTTTATGCATGTGTACAATCAAGTCATCACGCATGCATGATGTGCCTACTGGATGCAAAGGGCGCTATTACGTTGTGACGTCATGCCACAATGATTAGTTTCTTTTTTTATAAATGGCGCACTCGCACAGCCTCGCCAAAAAGCATTTTGCTTTTTACAGACGGTGTAAAGCATCGCTAAAAAACATTGGCAACGTAAATAGGTCCAAAAGGCAGAACCAAATGTCTTTGTAAATGTTTGCTATCGCCTTGTGGCAAGTTTTAAATGTAAACATTTGTTTTAAAGAGAATAAAGCAATATGGTAAGTAATTCTAATTAGATGAAGCGAGTGATATCATATTCATTACAGAACTATGATAATAAATGTACAGAAATACAACAATTTAAAATACATGCAAAAGCACACATGCACATTTGTTTTTTATGCTTTGAAATGCTTCCTAAAAGGTTACATTCAGAGATTGGAAGAAAGAGTAGTGTGAATAACTAGTAGGCAATTAAGTAGGTCACAGATGTATGGTGAAAGGTACATTTAACAAGAACGTTTCTGGCAGGCTCTGGAGAGAGTGTAAAGCTTTGAGATGTTACTGACCTAACAACCTGCCTAAACGACCATTCCACGGAGATAAACAGGCTACATTAAGGGTACTTTGACTTAGACTTGAAACCTCAGGAGGAACATTGAGCTAGCCCCCACAGGCAATGCATTTTTTCTGTAATAGTACAAACGTATAGGAGTTCCAGGTAAAGAAATACACACTGTCGAGGCCCACACTAAGCTTAAGTCAAAAAGAAACATGCCATCAGAAGAAACACAAACATAAAGGATATTGTTCAAATGGTTCAAAAGTTATTTAAAAAACAACCATTATTATAGGGAAAAAAGGGTCAAAAGACTACAATATTAGTTAGACTGAAACTGCACCCCCTCCCCCCACCCCCCAACATGTCGTTGTAGTCTTAGGGAAAGAAGCAACCTAATTTTGGTTATTCAGCATGGCTGTTTTGAGTCAGTACTTTTCATTTGAACAAAAAAATGTGTCCTTTGAGCCAATAGCAAAAGTGGTTGTAAATGGCTAATGGGCATGGTGAACTAAATAGGCAAGTAGATCCTTGCTGCATCTAAGGAAAGGTGTCTGTCTGATGATGACCAAATTAAATGTGCTATTAAAGGAATAAATATCTGCCATAAAAATATTAGAACAGGAGATCAAAACATGTAATGATGCCCATCAAGGCAAGTTTGAAATCAGAAAAACCAAGCACAAAAGGACTACTTGCTGCTTCGTGGGAAGCTACAAATGGGTCGAGGGGTTTCCTGAAACTGCACATTATTCCCTACACCCTAGATCCCAATTAAGACAATATAGAGGCATTTCATTTAAATGTTGGAGGTTTCAAGCAAAATATGCTAGATTTCTGGCAGGGTGGTAGGGTAAAGTGGTACATGGTGGGCCGCGCGGCTCGCGCCGCTGGGGGGGTCCCTCCATGTGCTTTGCAGGGGGGCCACCTCAAGTTTCGTTACGCCACTGGTCCACACTAGACAGCCTGAGCCATGCCACCGAGTGATGTTAGGGAAGGGGTCAACAGTCCACTCACCGTGGAGTTGGATTTATGGGGCATATGAATCATTTTCATAATATTAACCCCTTGCGCATTGCTCAGTCCGTTGGAGACACACCGTAACATCCTCCAAGTGCACATGCGGAGACCCAAAGAATGAAGCAGGTGGGAGAGCAGGAGCAGAGGTGTGAAGGTTAGAAGGCAAGGAATGGAAGGGGGACAGCAGAGAGGAGAAAAAAGGAATGGAGGGATTGAAGTAAGGAAGGAAGAGAGAGAGAAGAAAAAGAAGGAATGGAGGGGGAGAGGGGAGGCCGCAATGAAGGGGGAGACAGCAAAGAATGGAAATAAGGAATGGAGGAGAAAATACTCAAGGAAAGAGAAAGCTGGAGAATGAAGGAAAGTAGAAGGACACAAGGAATAGAAAGGGAAAGATAGCAGAGAGGAGAAAGAAGAAGAGTAGGAAGAGAGAGGCAAGGAATGGAGAGGGAGCCGGGGAGCCGGGGAACTGTGGGGCTGTAGCAGGGAGAGTAGACTACAACTTATTTAATATTGGTTTCCATGGTGCATATTACCTGTTTTATGTTTTACAGCAATATTGTGACGCTAGATACTGGCTTGTAGTTATACATGCTCTTTTCTGTGAGCATTTTCTGTATACCTGATATTTGGAGTGTTCAATAAAATTTGCTTTCCAACAAACTAGAAAACCTAAATTCCTTGAACTAAAGATTTGCAACACTGTGACGCCTGCAGAAGTTCCATATTGTATGTCCTTTTGCAGTGTTCCTTGGTAGCAAGAGAACACAACCTCAAACATGAAACAAGCTGCACCTGAGAGGTTACAGACACTTTATTGGATGGACGCCAGTCCACACCACTATAAGATGGTAGTGTTGACAGGAGTCCTCTTATTTTAGCAGTAAGGCAGCCAGCCAGAGGTATACAACACTTTGTATTAACCTACAAATGTAAATCTTCAAATTGGCTCTCCGTAATGTGATCCTTTTTGTAATATTTGTTTGCCAATGAATTAACTAATGTTTGAGTGTATGGGGTTAAGTTCAAACTAGCCCTTAAACTTGTACAGCATTCCATAATGCCCTTTTCACATTTGGGCTTGTGGCATACTCTTTTCGCACTGCATTGTGGCTGCCTGTTGGCACTTATTCCTCATAACCCGCTTTTAGCCATTATAAACCAAAATTATATTCCTTCATACTTGTTATGGGATTTTAACACATATAATAAAGCTCTGTCCCTGAATTACCTACAAAAAGAAACATGAAAAAGTAATGACTTGCTAAATGACGTGTGTGTCTCAAGAATTATTATGGACTCAATTTGGAGAAAAAGCGTGTTAAGGAAAAGGATGTTTTAACTGAGCGCACCACCAGCGCCCGGTCTACCCTTTCACTAACAAATAAGAAATATTTAAGTTAAGTAGTTCTCTATTCTTTGCCATCACATTAATGAGTTTCCAAACTGTTCATTATCTGCTTCTGGTTTTTCTATCTATATGGTCAAAGCTTTTATCCTAATATCATTTGGCATTTAAGATCTCCGGAAAGGATTTCCTGTTTATGGCATTACAACATAATTAGTGCTCGTTGTTTTACAGTATTTACCATTTAGGGCTGTATTTATCCTTATTATCTTATATCCACATGATTATTATGAATCTAAATTTAATTTTTGTTTTATTAACAAATCAAGTTGTATCTAGAATATTTCAATCTTTTTTAACTGATAAATTGTACCCTCTTACTTTGATGCCGACGAGTATTAGCACTATAAGCAGACAAGTAGAATATAGTAATAGGCTTAGTGAAAATATTACCATTCTAGTACAAAAAGTGCACATACTAAATTATATCTCCATGGTATCGATCACACAGATATTGCACAGATATTGACCTGAAAATATGGCGTAGCAAGCAATAGATAAGAACACAACTTTTCTATATTTTTCTGTTTGATTGCATAAATGCAGACAGAGCATACACTACGTTCTGTCTCTATTTATCTGTACAAATCAATAAAAACAGGAAAAAGGGAGCTTTAATCATAAATAAGGCAGATTTTACAGAAGTGCATGGGTTCTGATGCTCGCTACTTACAAGTAGCGCCTCTATAATACACTTGTGGCCAGATGTAGGCCCCTCAGTGTTTGTGACTCGCAATTTGAATTTATTCACAAATTACAAATTATGGGTCACAGACACTGATGTACAACAGTGTCTGAAACACTATTTGCAATTCCCAAAAGAGTCGGAAAGGAGCTGCCTCATTAATATTCATAAGGGAGGTTGCATTTTGCTACCAATTAGAAATTGCCATCACTCATAGTGATGGTGGCATGCTGGGGTCATCATACCACTATGTCTCTGACTGCTTCTTCAATGAAGCAGTTTGTTTTTAATGCTGTCCGTTTTCCATAAACAAAAAAGTGGTGCATTTAAAAAACATTTCAGTTTAATTTTTTTAAGAGCAGGAATGGTACGTGGGGCCACTGCCTGCTCTTAAAAAATATGTTTGCTGGGGACCCCTTCCCGTTTGTGACTGACTAACCACCAATTTGAAATTGGTCGTAAAGGCGATTGTGTACAATCTTACATCCCTCTGCGACTTGCTATTAGGAAGGGATGCCCTTCTACTCCCCTTCGTAATAATGACCCACAGAACTTATTTTGCGAGTCGGTAACAGATTACGGATTCGCAAAATAGGTTTGGTACATGCTACAAAACTTTTCAGCAGTTGCAAACAGGCTGTTTTTCCATTGACGACAGCCTTATTGACTCAAGCTTCTCTGAGATACATCTCAGTACACAGAGGAGGACCCACTGCAGTCTACGGTAGGCATTTATTGCTGTTAAGTACTTAAAGTGGAGATGTTCTTGCACACTGCAGCTTTATCGAACACCATATATAAATGTCTATTTGCAGTCTAGCAGACAACTGTCAAGTCTTCCATTTGGCAGGGCCCTTGCAATTTAATATAATTTCTATACATTAAGGGCCAGATATCCCAAAATAAAAATCAGTTTGTGATTTCCTAATTGTGAATTTTTAGAATTCACAATTAGGAAATCAGAAACAATATACAATGGTGTCTCATACACTGTTTGTGATTCCCAATGGTTCGCAAATGGACCAGCCTTATCAATATTCATGAGGCAGGTTGTAATTTGCGACCCATTGGGAATGGCACCAATCGCAGTAATGGTGGCTTGTTGGGTAAGCAGACCACCAAGTTTGTGATTGATTTTTAAATAAAGCAATATATATATTTTTTGTAATGCAGCCCCTTTTCCTTAAAGAAAAATGGGCTGCATTTGAAAAATACAAATGAAAGAGTAGACAGTGGTCTGTGTGACCACTGCCTACTCTTGAAAAATGTTTCTCCCTCATTCACAAAGGGGAAGGGGACCCTTGAGGACTCCTTCGCGATTGCAAATGGGTTGCTGACTTCTCTTCAAAGTTAGTAAATTATGAATGTTTTGCAACCACATTCCGGTCACAAAATATTAATGCATACCAGTGCTATTCGGTATTAGGACGGGACACCCTAAACACACTCCTTCCTAATACTGAATCACAAAAGCAGAATACGATTCGATAACAAGTTATCTAGCTGCAATTTGAGTTTTGTACATGGCAAAATGCATTTTACCGGTCGCAAAAGCCTGATGTGCAATTTGCATCCAGTGAAGAGCTTTGTACAGCTGGCCCTAAATCTGCAAACTGCATTGGACCCCATTTTTTATGTTGTTGATTTATGGTGCCTCATATATTGTTTTTGGTTTGTTTGCAAGTATTTCAATGCAGAAAGAGGTCATCTTTAAAATGCTATTTTTCTCTGTGTCCACTGTTTACATGAAGAGTGAATGCTGATTTGGACCACATGGTGCCATTTACAGGCTGCTGGGTAACATTGATTTCTAAAGAGAATATAGCAATTCCTCATCAACTTTTCTTCTAAGCATTTCAACTTCTATCTGATTTCAGGTTAAATTTACTATCAGAATGGCACAAAACATACTGGTATATACATCAGCAGCCCTTGCGTTAGGTGAGTATACGCAAACAACACACAGCTGACACAATACTCCTTGGTGGCACATATTGACTTTCATATATCAATGTAAATACTTTGTAAACATCTTTGCAGTTTGATGGCCGTGATGTTCACTTGCCTTCATCCCTAAAGGTGAAGCTTGAAACATGTGCAATAGTGACTAAATGTCCACTTCTGAATATTGCATCGTTCAAATGTATGAATGTGCAGTCCCCTAGAGCAGGAATGGAATGGAGTGCTGTAGAGTGGACGGGAGATGGGCTACAGCAATGAACCATGTACAATTATAACAGGTCTACATGTAAAGGGAGCTGTACTCAGATAGTGTCTGTGTAGGTAATATTGTAGATGGTGCTAGTTACAAATGATGTTCTTGAAGACTTTTGTCTTTAACATTTACCTGAATAGGAGGAGAAATGACCTTTGCTGTATTTGTGTTGGTGATGAATTTCAGATCATTGTAGTATAGAATTAAAAGGTCCAGCTCCCGGGTTCTTCCTTCCTTGCACTTCTATGTTTCAAGATGGGAATCTCAAGACTGCATGTGTTTCTATGTCCACTGTCCATCTTTACCTTGACTGCCAGGTAGTGTAGAATGTAGGCGTCAGCACTCTTGCAGGTGTGACAATAGATTTTGATGGTGATACGGGTAACCAATCAAAGCCAGTTTTGTTCTTGATTTTGTCATACATTGTCCATCCCTTGAGGAATTGTGCAGTTATGGGGAAGATGCTTAGAGTTGTACCAGGTGCATGGCTGTGATGCAGTGAGTATGGAGTTCCAGCAATACCCTTGCAACAGGGTCAATAGTTGACAATAGTGCGAGGAATTGGGTTCCTGGTTGGCAGAAGTATGCACCCTGTCTAAGCAGGAACCACAATCCTAGTCAGGGTTAGTCAACAACACACCGTAAATGAACCTGTGCTCACACTCTGGTAGCTTGGCACTGAAACTCTGGCCACACTGGACTGGGACAGAGTCAAACGTTCAGGCCGACTGTGATGTAATGTGGCCTGGCCAGTGAGAAAGTACTTATTGCGTCAACGACAAGATGTGGGGTGCTGACATAGCGATGTGTCTACAACGGCCCACACAGCAAAAGCATGTGTCAGTTTTCTCCACACAACAGCAGAAATGCGTTGGGCACGACGGCGTTGACCTGGTTCAAAAGGGAGTACATTGACTCTGCTTGGCAGTAGAAGATGCATTGGTTTCCAGGGCGGTGCGCTGGTTCCGAGATATGATGTGTTGGGTTTCTCCATGCAACAGAGGCGATGCGTCAGTTCTGTAGGTGATGCACTGGTTCCGAAGGGGATCCATTGACTCTGCTCTGGCAGGCCCAGTTCCAGGGCGATGAGCTGGTTCCAAAAGCTATAAGCTGTTTATGCGCAATAGTGGCGATGTGTTGATTCCTCTCTCTCAGCATAGGATGCATCGGTTCCGATGAAACAAACACCATAGGCTCACTTCCCTGTGGTCCAGGTGTAAGAGCAGGGTGGTTGAAAGTCTTTTATGTCCCTCGGACTTCAGATCAGAACGCAAGTCAGCAAGCTCTTGGGGGTCACTTTGGATTCTGGGTACTAGAGAGGCAGGTCCAGTCCTCATCCAGGCAGAGAGAGCAGCAGACAGTAGGACAGCCCTCAAGAACTCAGTTCTTCCATAGCAGCAGTCCAGCAAAGTGGCAGTCCTTCAGCACAGTAGGCTTCCTTCTTGGAAGAGTATCTTCAGGTGCAGAGGCTGACACAGTAGGGTTTGAAGCACAGTTATTTTGCCCAGTGGTGCCTTTAAAGTGGGGGAAACTTTAAAGAAGTGCTTTGAAGTGCAGAGTGGTCCTCTCTTCCAGCCTTGGCTCCAGGCTCACTGCAAGGGGATGTGCAGCACTTTGTGTGGGGACAAGAGACAGCCCATTCAGGTGAAAGTGTGAGGCTGTGTCCAGCTAATCCCTCCCATCCTGCCAGGATGAGACATTAAAGGCCCATCAAGTCACACGTAATATCTCTTTGTTTGTGGCTTTCTAAGTAGGGGTACACAAAGCCCAGCTGTAACCCACACCAGACTGATCAGGGACAGGCTGCAGGCACATAGCACTAAATTTGAGACTTTTTCGCTACCAAGTAATGTAAACCTAAAAGTACATGCCCTACCTTTAAAGTACATAGCACCTTGCCCTATGGGCTTCCTAGGTCCTATCTTAGGGGTTACTTATATGTAATAAAAGAGGAGTTTAAGGCTTGGCAACAAGTTTTAGATGCCAAGTTGACAAGGCAATGTAAACTGCACACACAGGCTCTGCAGTGGCAGGCATGAGGCATGTTTACAGGGCTACTTAAGTGGGCGGCACTATCAATGCTGGAGGCCTACTAGTAGCATTTAATTTACAGGCCCTGGGCACATGTAGTGCAGTTTACGAGGGACTCATAGGTAAATTAAATATGCCAAACAGGTGTAAACTATTTATACCATGTTTTAGGGAGAGAGCATATGCACTTTAGCACTTGTTAGCAGTGGTAAAGTGTACAGAGTCCTAAGGCTAACAAAAATAAGTCAGAAAAAAAGGGGAGGAGAAAGGCAAAAAATTTGGGGGTGACACTGCAGAAAGAGCAATTACCAACAAATAGTTATGAGTATGGAGTCCATGAGGTCTGACCCTGAGAGGATGTGAGAACTGATGATAAGGTTCCTTACTCTGCTAACAAACAACAACTGCGATCAGTAGTAAATCTGGTTGGGTTTGCATTTTCTCAGAGTTGAAGGGTAATTCACTGATATTCCATGCTGTGAGAATGTTTTATATTTATATTTACGCCAAAGTTCATTTTTCATGGACTTCATCCTTAGGAATATGTTCTGAATATCTGTGCAAAAGCCTTAGTACTAATTCAATAGTACACAACAAGAGAAGGGCACCTAGTTATCTATTTTACCGCTATTTATTTTATGTAGAGAAAAAACAATGACCATTAGGTTCATCTGTTCTTGCCATGCGATTTACATTATTTTCATAGCATATCTAAACATATGTATGATGGACATTCAAATCATGCCTGAGAAGCAATACAATTCAACATACAAAATGTTTGTGGGTTGGATACATCAACCATGTGAATAAAAGTGAAACAAAAAAGTGCAATAATTTCACACAAACAATATAAATTGGACAAAGTGCATAAAATTACACCAGCATAGCATATTCATTGAAAAGTCCCCTTATTCGCCACCCAATAGGCGGTTGTACGGCTTTACAACGCGCGCTTTTACACCACGTGCCGTTACAACGTGGTTTTTTCAACGCAAGTCGTTACCACGACTTGCGTTGGAGGGGTGCGGACTTAGGAATTTTTTGATTTACTATTCTAACACCAGCCTACGTACAGTAGGGAAGGTGTTGGATAGTAAATAAAAAAATTCCTTGTCCTGCAGCGCCCTCCAGCGCAAGTCGTGGTAACGACTTGCGTTGAAAAAAACGCGTTGTAACGGCACGCGGTGTAACAGGCGCGTTGTAATGGCTGTTCCCCCCAATAGGCGTGTTTTGTAGAGGAATTTGAACCACATGGGAAATGCAAAGCATCCAATTGACCTGAAGGCACCAACATCTGAGGTGACAAAGCCCTGGCAATTTCTTTGTTAACAGACCACTCTTTACTTTAAATGGAACCTCTAAATTCACAAGTCAGGCATCCATAGCTGTGAGGGAAAGATGAATCAACTAGTCAGTGTCACCATCTCATATCATAATATACCAACACGAGTGTCTTAATGGATTAGAACTGCATTCTACTACTGACTTTCTCTTGGAAGTTCCTATACACTGCAGGGATGTCTGGACTTTGATGCACCATCTCACCCACTTTTTCCTCTAAGGAGGCTAAAATATCCACACATGAGTATGCAGGGGGAAAGGAGAATTGGGAAAGACGTGTCATTGTTCAACACCCGCCCTTGGACTTGGTTTGGATTAGTCTCCTACAGCTGTGTCCTGGAGAATACTAAACAAACACATTTACTAAACAATCTACTGATTAAAACTATTTTAGTACACTGTTTCAATATTGGTTCACACTCTGCAGCTATGTGTGCTGGTGAATTCTGATTATTCTAGTTTATTTAATAGTGAAAAGTTATATTTATGCAGCATGTACCTATTTCGACCACCTGAATGAACATTGAATGCAGTTTGCAATGAACTCTAACATTTCAAATGAAGTATTTCAAAGCCTCAGAACAAGAAAATTGTACCTGCTCTCGAAATAGAGTTCAAGTTCATACAATCCCTGGTGAAGGTTATCTAGTTGGGCTGTACGTTGTTACCACACGATGTATTACATCGCGGTACTTTACAACGCATCTTTTACAACGCAAGTCGTTACCACGACTTGCGCTGTAGGGGTGCTGGACTTAGGAATAGTTACATTTACTATTCCAACACCAGCCTACGTACAGTAGGGAAGGTGTTGGAATAGTAAATCTACTATTCCTTAGCCTAGAGCGCCCTCCAGCGCAATTCGTGGTTACGACTTGCGTTGTAAAAGACGCGTCGTAACTGCACTGCGGGGTAACATCCACGTTGTAAAGGATGTTCCCCTCCAGTTGTAATTCATTTGGAGAAGTGTGGCTCAGTAGTTAGAGGCGGCAGACCCGGAAGCTGAGATCAGCCGTGGACCAGGGTTCGATTCCCCGCCTCGGCGGGTCTCGGGCTCAAAAATTCCACGGACTCGACAATTCTCGCTCCGGTGCCTACTCGACTCACGGGGTCACACTCTGCGACTCTGGGCAATAGCTTGCTTAATCTCCACTACGGCCCCTCGCGGCGGGATGCCTGGCTTTCACCTTGTGAATACCCTGCCGGGGTATCTCTCACAGGGGAATACCAGGACGGGTTCCCTAAGCAAGCGCCTTGAGACCCCTGGGTGAAACGTGCGCTATATAAATCGAAATACATTTACATTTACATTTACATTTCATGAAAGTGTTTCTGCTACCGCAGTAAGAAATGTCCTTCAATAACAAACGTACAGCTAAATAGTCTTCAAAATGAGCAAGGCTTGGGCACACAAACAATAGCAATTGGGAATCAACGAACTTCATGGTAATTGTTTTGTTATAAAATGAAGTAAAAAAAATGGCTACCGTATTTAGTTCATGTTTGTTTTTGTTCACGACATGAATTCTCACGTGGTTGCTATCTTTCTTTGGGAGAAAATACCTAACACTTAATATTTTGGCTTACATCTTGAAAGTATGCTCTTTATCAAATCTAGATTCAATATTAAATATAAATGTCTTCACAAAACAAAATCTAGAATACAATGAATGTTTTTGTGCACAATGCTTAATGTACCTAATGCTCCATCTACATTGATTGGCTCTCACTGTGAAGATATTCCTGATTGCTGGAGGACATCAAATATCCTTGCAGATGCAAAAAAGTCTATAATGATTTAGGTTGTAACTGGGCAGCAGAGGTAATTGCCTGCCTAAAAATAAGAAATTTAAAGGAGACTAACTTGCACATCCTACCAAAAGCTTTGTACTCTAACAAAAAAAGTATAGAGCCCAATCGCAAACATCTGCTGTTGTGATGTTGAGGACTCTTGTCTCCAACTAACATGTTTTATTTCTCTCCTAAAATCTGATTTAGCAAGCAGTCTAACTACTGAAAAAAGCCATTTGGGTGGTGGAATAACCTGTACCAATAAAAAAAGGTATAACTCCTGGTAAGACAAAAGAGAAGTACCAACCATGAATCCAGAAGGCCCAGGCAACCATTTGTCTTGAAGGCCCAGGTTTGCATCCCTGCTATTTCTCCAGCCCCGGAGTGAAATTCTGTTGTGAGATTGAAAAGAGTGATGCTCCCCACATCCAGGTGAAAATCAAGGAGGCTGGTCCAAGATCATCAGAAAATTGTAAAAATCAACGTTCAAAAAATTTACATGCAAAAATCTTTGGAACTGCTCTGGAAGAAACCCATTTTGCAGTGCTCTGGAAGAAACCCCTTCTGCAGAGCTCTGGAAGAAAACCCTTCTGCTGAGCAGGGGAAAAGAGGTTTCTCACAGATATTCCCTGCAACTACAAAACAACAGAGACAATACATAGCAAATTTAGGATCCATTGCGAGGGTCATGTAAAAATAGGCACACACATGTTCATGGATAAGACTACTGTACCACCAGCCGCAAGCGAAGGTTTTGATAAACGGGTTATGCTCAGACCCCTTTACGGTGTCACGAGGAACTAAGCAGGGGTGTCCGCTTTCACCCCTGTTGTTCGCATTAGCGGTGGACCCACTGGCTGCTAAGTTGCGCCAGCTCCATTGAGACCATGCACCACGTTACCCCAGCAGACATATTCTAATATCCCTATATGCGAACGACATAACCCTCTATGTGCGCGACCCACATATCAGACTAAGCCCCATATTGCATGAAACCACAGCATTCAGAGGAATCTGGGGTATAAAGATTAATTGGGGCTAATTGCAGATATTCCCCTAACAGGGGAGACCCGGGAATATGCCCTAGATTACCCCATTGTTTGGTGTCAGGAAGAGTTCAAATATTTGAGGACAAAGGTCTCAAGGGATAGGACAGAGCTAATGCAAGCAAATTAGGGGAACGTCTTAACTTCCCTCACGGACATGGTAACAATATGGATTGCCATGCCCCTCTCGATGCAGGAAGGATCTCGCTAATGAAAATGGTGATACTCAATAAACTCCTATATTTGTTCCTTAACATCCATATAACCCAGGTCAACACTTCTTTAAAACGCTCCAAACACAATTAATTAGACTGGCGTGGGGAGGGAAGACACCCAAGCTTACATGGGAAACCCTGATACGGCCCTTCTCACAGGGCGGCTTCGAAGCCTTGGACATGAAGTTGTACAGGCACATTATGCCATATATTGGTTCCATCCCCCCTCTACATGCCGCACATGGCTATTAAGAAGGGATATATGGATCCCATCCCACTGACAGGCTTTCTAGCGTGCAAGCCCAAAAACAGAGACACAGATCACGCTACAGTGGCCTTCACCACAGCCTGGAGGGGGATTGCTTGCAGAACAGGGACGCCCATGCTCTGTTTACCTAGGTCACACCTTTCACAATACCTAGACGTCAAGGTAACACAAGAGTTAGGCTGCTGAAAAATGTTGAGGAGGGTTAAAGTACATACCTGTGTAGATCTTTATGATAATGGTACATTTAAAACCAGGGAACTATTTTTGCATGGGGGCGAACCCACAACACTGGAACTATTCCATATGTAAGGCTCCGTCAGAGTGTCAAATGCATAACACCCACATTCCCACAGGAACCGTCCACGCTTGCCCTGCTCCATGCCATACTGCAAAGCAACTCCCCGGCACACGGAGTATCTCGTATATATCATATGTCTCAGACTTCTAGGACAGACAACGATGGGAGATAAATTTGTGAGAATCCCTCTCAGATCATCAATCGAAATACTGCTGTGAACAGACACAGAATATATCGGCCAATAGTCGCCTGTGAATTATACATTATAAATTCCTCCACCGCATATACTACACACCGGCTAAACTACACAGATTCCACTTACGAGAATATAGTGCATGTGATAGATGCAGACAGATGCAGATTTCTTACATCTCACCTGGGACTGTGAATCAATACAGGCATACTGGCAACAAGTCCTTAGGGCAATGGGAGACATGATAGGAACTCCCATCCCGGCATCACCAGTCATAGAACTACTAGGATACACCGCGGACATAGAGACGGCCCACAGGAAATTCACAGCACTGCACTGGGACTTTTACTATCTAACCGAAGAGTTGCCTGTAGATGGGGAAGAGGCTGAGCACCTAAATTTAAAGTCGGATGACAAGACTTAATATTGTGTCTGGAGCAAACCATGACATATGTAGAACTCCTTCCCCCACCTCTAGGCATAAGGATATATGGAACCCATTGAAAGCGTATTTGCAAACGCACCCACTATGAGACTCTAGAGTTACACCAAGAACATACATGTACAGGGGATATGATTGGAAAACAACAGTAATATATTGCCACTGATTGTGACATGCAGAGACAAAAGGAGGCAGATGTGCTGGGGATTACACACGATTGCCTGCCAAGAACCCTGCCAAGAACTCTGCGACAAACTGTCTAATTACTTTCATGAGAAAATTGCCCTCATCTATGCTTCATTTAATATAGCAAATAACCCAGACACAGCGGGCCTACCCCCCAGTGATCTTACGCCCAAGGTCACGAGGCTTGGGGCGTTCAAACCTATTACCTTTGACACAGCAATGAATAAACTTCAACTATGCAAATCTGGCTCACCTTTAGACCCCATGCCTGCTCAAGTCTTTTCTACAGTCGCTCCTGCGATTGTACAGCCCCTCCTATCGATATGGAATTCCTCTCTTGTCTCAGGCCAGTTTCCGGAGACCTGGAAGCAGGCAATTCTTATTCCTCTTTTAGAAAAACCTGATGCAGACCCTGCTGTGCTCAGCAACTACCGTCCGATATCTCTGCTACCTAAACCGGCCAAAATTTTGGAAAAAATTGTGCAAGAACAACTTTCGGACTTTGTTGAAAGCAATGGCCTGTTACATGACTCACAATCTGGCTTTAGGACCGGTTATAGCACGGAGACGGCCCTTTTGGAGGTGGCGGAGACCGTGCGGGAGACTGTGGACAGGGGAGAGGTAGCCATGCTTGTGCTCCTCGACCTGTCCGCAGCCTTTGACACGGTCTCCCACGCCATCCTCCTGAGCAGACTCCGAGAGATGGGAATCGGGGGCTCCCCTCTGGCCTGGATTTCCTCCTTTCTTACAGATCGCACACAACAAGTCTGGTGCCGACCTTTCTGGTCTAAGGACAGGAAACCTCTTGGCTGTGGGGTGCCCCAAGGATCTGCCCTCAGCCCCCTTTTCTTTAACATTTACGTCGCACCCCTGGCAAAGGTGATTGAGTCTCCGGGGGTCAGAGTGATATCTTACGCTGACGATACGCAGCTCATTGTCTCCCTTAGAGATAACTCGCTTTCTGGCTCTGAAAATTTTAAAACCTGTCTCTCCAATATTGTGGCCTGGATGACCTCTAACACGCTAAAACTTAATACGGATAAAACGGAGGTGTTGTTCTTTAATCAAACTGTTCCCTTGTCGCCCGCCGCTTGGTGGCCTAAGGAACTCAACCCCCCACCCTCTCCCGTAAAAGTGGCCCGCAATCTTGGAGTCCAGTTTGATAATGATTTATCTTTTAAAACACAGATCCAGAAAGTTACCTCTGCATGTTTCGGGAAACTCCATATGATAAAAAAAATTTCCCCCTTCCTCCCCACTGAAGCACAGAAGACAGTGACACATGCCCTGATCACCTCGCATCTGGATTATGCGAACTGCCTGTATGTGGGGCAACCGGCGTACCTCCTCCACAGGCTGCAGATTGTGCAGAACGCCGCTGCTAGGCTGATCTGCAAAGTCCCCTATCGACACTCGATCTCCCCCCATTTAAGGAAATTGCACTGGCTCCCGATTACGGCCCGTGTCAAATTTAAGGCCCTGGTCCTAGCCTTCAGGGCACTCAACAGAAAAGGCCCAAAATACCTGAGACATAGACTAAAACCAGTCCAATCTTCCCTTAATCTCAGGTCTAACCATCTTCGCCTTCTGCTCACCCCTAGATTGCGCTTAGTAAGAAAGGGCGGCAGAGCATTTGCAGTGGTAGTGTCAAAACTCTGGAACTCCCTACCCATCAGCCTTCGGCTCATTGACATCGAGTCTCAATTCAGGGGCAAACTGAAAACTTTTTTATTTTCGGGTCAATAAATTTCCTCTCCCCTTGATCTGCATTCCTCAGCGCCGGGACACCCCCGTTGGGGGTAGCTGTGAGCTTAATAAATGTCTTAATAATAATAATAATAATAATAATAATTGAGAATTGATGTGATAATTACATCCAGAGTTATTTGGATTGAAGGCCATGTACTGTATAACAATGGATAAATGTAAGATGTTAAAGATGTACTGTTTTTTTCTTGTTTTTTTGTTTTTGCGCTGTATTGTACTAAAGAAACCAAATAAATAAAGTTTAAAAAAAATGCACACACCTGTAAATTGGATAACCATTGGAAACTATATTTAACAATTGACAATTGACATACCTCATCTAGCTTGTGGGTCTTATATAACTGGGGGATAATGCAGTGATAACGTAATTTCTCCTGTTAACAGTTGTGTAAATGCAATATTTGGGTTATTTACCTGCATAACTTGTGCTGGGTTTAAGATAAGGAAAATCATTTGGGTACACAACAAAAGGGACAGAATATTAACATTTTTAATATGGATCATTCCCAGGCTAACCCTGTCACTTTTCAAAGGTGGGAGGAATATATTTCCAGAACTCGTCAGAGAAATGTTGAGGGTTATATCCTCATTTCAATGAGACTGCGCCTTGTGCTGTTTGGAAACTAAGACCTTGCCAACTTATAAAACTCCAGAGTAGGGTACTCTGGGATAGTTTACTGGAAGATAAACAGGTACTGCTGAAAAAGCGGGCAATCTCATCTGTTGAAATTATTTTGGGAGTGGGTCAGGAGCAGTCACCAGTATGTAGCTACAGTGCATTATGAAACTGGTTTCTTACCACTAGACTTTCAGAGCATAATTGTTTCTGGTGAAGAAAAATAGCAAACGTAATGACTGGATCTACATGAAGAGAAGACCAAGCTGTGGCTTGCTCTCTTTTTGAACATACGGATTGGACATTCTCTTACAGTACAGTTGGCTGGCCTCTTCTTAACATCAGGGTAAAAAATTGTGAAAAATACTTCCCATGTGTAGGAAGCTTGCTCTGCATATGATATCACCACTAGGTGGAACCCCGGTGCACAGAGTACAGGGATTCCGCAAAAGTACACAGGGCTCAATGTAAAACCCAAAGTGCCCTATTTGTGGTAGTGTGGTCGAACAGCCTTAGGCCTAACACAGAGGAGTGTAAGATATCTATTGCACATACAGTATCAATAATGAGATCCGGGCCAATTTGATAAAATAATACTTTGTTACTATTTTTATTTTTAAGACCAAGTCTTTGTAAGAAGGTGCAGAGTCAACAGTATAGTATTTGGATAGTTCAAGTTCTCTGAGGAGGAAATCAGATGAGTAAGTAACTTACAATTCCAGTCATCGGGTGGTCAGACCCACATGAGGTGTAGGGTCATTCATGGAGTACTAGGTCACCCCTACAGTGCGGATTTTGGTGCCATCGCCAAGGCGGTCGATACCTGCAGTGTTCGTCACCCTTGAGTTCAGCAGAGGCAAGGAGCGGGATAGGGTTCAGCAGGCGGCCAGCGCAGTTACTGTCACAGTTGCTGGCAGTTGCTGACTGTAGATCGGATGGAGGTCCGCCGTCATTGGATCATCTTGGAGAGATTGCTTTTGGGTTGAGATGCTGGATCATCTTGGAGAGATTGCTTTTGGGTTGAGATGCTGGAGATGACCAGTAATACCACAAGCACGAGGGTGGAGGCTCACAGGCACAGAGATCTGGGCAACTCAGGTCGTGGGATTAATAGGATCCCTCGAGATCATCCAGCTGTAGGGCGTTCTGCGGTTAGGGTAGAGTCACATAAACACAAGGGCTGGTCTCCTGCGGTCTTTGGGAGATCTTTGGTCATGGTGAGTCGTGTCGATAGCAGTGTCGGTCCTCAGCCGCAGCGGTTCTTCGTGTTCTTGTGCAGCAGGGAGTCGGGTCGACCGGGGTCGGTCCACCCTGTGGCGGATCCTGGTGTTTGGTTCTTCTTGGACAGGTCCCATGTCCTTGGGAGATTGGAGTCTTTTTGTTGAAGGCAACAGTCCTCCTAGGGATTTTGGAGGTTGTGCTGAAAGACAAGTCGCAGGTTTTGTTGAAGTGGGAGATAGGCTGGTAGGGATCGGGCCAAGGCAGTTGTCATCTCCCGGCTTTGACTGCACAGTGTCTTCTTGCTTCTTAGGTCATCGCAGATCTGGGGCTCACGCCTGGGGTAACCACCAAAATAGTACATTTAGGAGGCATTTGTAGGGGAGAAGCAGATAGGGCAAATGGGCACCACACCTAGGGTGACTACACCCTCAGTTATGCCATCCTCCTGTGGGAGGGGGCATTGAATTAGCCCTGATTGGGTGGGTTCCCCCATCCTCAACATGACGGTACTGAAGAGTGTGCGTCACCTCACTTCCCACCACTTGTGAGCTTGGTTCGGCAGGGGTGGGCTCACCTTCTGTCTTTATGAATTTCCCTGCTCATTTTCCCACCCAAAGTGGGGTTGTGAACCTGGGGCTGCCATCTGCTGCTAGCAGTAAAGGCTGGGGGTTGCACTACAATTGTGGCAGGCCTTAGAAGCTTTCCTTCTTCAAGCAATGGCCCATCCTGGGGGAGGAGAGAGGACACCTCCGTCCAGGACGTGTATTGGTTTTGGTCCCAAAGAACAGGGGTTCTCTACCCAGGGGTCCATAAGAATGTCTGTGGGTGCTTGGCAGCATACAGCCTGTCCGAGACCACACTAGGGTTGGTAGGGATTCAGTGGGCCCTCTGGGTCCATGGTGCAAAACAACCCACACTGACATCAGTGTGGGTTGATTATAAGGAGTAATTTAGTACTAAACACTCCTGTATTTTGTGAGGACATCATGATGCTAGGGAAGTCGAGTTGCAGAGTTCTCAGCTCATGGCTTCTTGATGGTTTCACTGGTACTTACAACATTAGGAGATCGTGCCCAATATTGTAAGGGCATATCTGCTCATGCCGATATGCCCTCACCTGTAGTATAGTGCACCCTGCCTTGGGGCTGTAAGACCTGCTAGAGTGCTGACTTACCTATGCTGCCAGGCAGTGTTAGCTGGCATGGCACCCAGCCAGGGTGTCATGTCGACTTTGTAATTTTTCTCCCTCACAGGGGCATGGTGGCTGCAAGGTAAGTGGCATGGTACCAGTGAGGGGCTCCCAAGGGACCATCTTCAGCTCTCAGGCCTTAGGTACCCAGGGTACCCATTTCTAGGGACTCACGGGGGACAGAAATACCAATTGGGATTTTGATTTAGGGATAACGCATGGACACAGGGCAGCTGATTGAAGGGACCACGTGCACGACATTCAAAACCACATCAATACCAGGCAAAAAGTGGGGGATAACCATGCAAAAGATGCACTTTCTCACACCCAGTCTGTAAGAACGTGCTGCCCAGTTAGTAATGGACAACACTGGACAAAGTTGGATCTCTTGATGTAATGATATCTTGTCACTAAAAGCCTCCTCTGAAACTCTGAGAGTATATGGTGTGACCTACAGGAAGTTTTCGCATCACCTCCATAAAGTTTCAGTTTAGTTATTTAGACATCCAGAAGACTAAGAACAAATGCAGAGCTTTGACAGGATTAGCAGGAAAACCTGGCAAAGTGACTTCAGTGACTACAGTTTGAAATCTTTTCCCTCCCAGAACTTTTGGTGCAAAAACTAAATACTTCAGTGGCAACCCAGGTGGACTGCTTTTAATGTAAAGTAAAATATTTACTTGTTGCTATTTTCCAAAGCAGAATTGTATGCATATTGCAGTTCCAAATTGGGGACAGACAGGTCTGCTGAGCAGTTGCCAAATTGTTTGCTTGTTTCTTTCAACCGCAGGAAAGTTATTATTGTTTTGTCTTAACTCATGGGATGTGTACATTACACAGCACATATGCTGATGAAAATCAGGCATATGTAAGCTTTTTGAAAATATAAAACAATGCATACCTGCTTTGTCCCAACATACCTAACCTGTGCATCTGAAATATTTTATTTACTTTTAACAATACATTTTAAGTGGTTTTCCCAAATAGTCCCAAAAGGCACACATTTATTTGATTGTTCCTCTGTCATTAGAGGAAAAAAAAGCTTCACCATAAGCATGAGGTCCACCAGCATGAGGTCCACTATGATGGGCACCAAAGGTTAGGACATGAGTCTGCCTAAAATATTTGCAATACATTAAGATATTTGTATGCATTACAACCTTAGCAGAATCTACAGACTGGTTAGGGATACTTACTAAGGTCCAGTTTACTCACATGTTTTGAAATGACCCAGACAAATTTGAATTACAGCAAACAAAGGATGAACAGAATGCTGATAATGCAAACATTCTTTCCAATTCAAAAGATCTCGGTTAAATCCATCGTTCTTTTGCCACTACGCCACCCCAGTTTGGACCCAGCCATATGCAAATCAGTCTTGACCCTGTGCCCCATGGAAACAGTCCAGACCGAACTACCAGGTCAGGTCCTCCCTGGACCCAAAACAAGCATCCTGGGACCGGTTTCAGGGTATGTCACCCTTCATCATCCAGGCTAGCTTGAATCCATTGGCACAGTGAGCAAGGGACCCACGTCTGGGCATACCCATTCCACTTAGGGCGAGAAGTGTTACAGCATACAAATGATGGACGGAATGCTGACAATGCAAACACTCTCTCCCAGTCAAAAGATCTGAGGTAAATCCATCGCTCTTTTGCCCACTTCTCCACCCTATTTTAGACCCAGCCATATGCAAATCAGTCTTGACTTTGTGCCCCATGGGAACAGTTCAGACCGAACTGCCAGGTGAGGTTCTCACTGGACCGAAAACAGGCATCCAGGGACTGGTTTCAGCCTGGCCAGGATGGGAGGGGGAAGCTGGACATATCCTCACACATACACCTCAATATACTGTGTCCTGTCTCCAAACAATGAACTGCTTAACCACTTGTAGTGAGACTGGAGTCAGGGCAGGAAGGAAGGACATCTGTGCAACCCCCTTCTTTGAAGTCTCCTCCACTTCAAAGGCACAAAGTAGGCATAAGAGCTATACTTCTGACCCTACCACTTCAGTACACTTCTGAAGGAAGAAGAACTGCTGTGCTGCCAAAGGACTGCCACTCTGCTGGGCTGCGGCTCTGGAAGAGATACTGATCTACTGCCTGCTGCCCTTCTTGACTGAGAGGGACTGGACCCACATCACCTGAATCCAGACCAGAGTGACTCCAAGGGCTTGTTGGCTTGCCTCCTGATTGAAGTCTCGGGGACATAAAAAGCTTACAACTCACCTGCTACAACACCTGGACATCTGTGAGTCTGCCCTTGGATATGGTGCCAACCTAGTCCTGGGACCTTGGAATTGGGTATAAAGTGCTGTTTCTACCAAAATCCATGCACTGACAACATATCGCCAATCGGAACCGGCGCATCTCCTTTGACACTGACGCATTGATGCTGCTGCAAGGACAGAGAACATCACCGACTGTGTTTCTCGCATCTCGACTCTGGTGAAGACACATGCAAGACACTTTTCAGTGGACCAAGGCTGATCCCTTTATCCGACCCACACTCCATCACAGTCGGCCTGAACTTTTGGATTTACACTGGTCTAGCACAACGAGATAGACTCGGTTGGTGCTTTAAGCATTTTAGAAATACAATTTAATTTAATCCTAACTCCGGTTACATTTATTGGATTTTTGTCATTTGGATCGTGTTTTGTTAATAAAAATATAATCTATTCTTCTAACCTGGTATGATGTCTTTTTGTGTTGTTTTGATAGTATTACTGTTTGAAGTTTTGCACAAATACTTTACACACTGCCTATTAAGTTAAGTCTCTCTGCTCTGTGCCAGGCTACCAGTGGGTTTGAGCACAGGTTATTTTAGGGTGTGTTTGTGACTTACCCTGACTAGGATTGTGGTTCCTTCTGGCACATGATGCATACCTTTGCCAACCAGAAACAACCTTCATCTCCTTAAGCTAGAAAATATTTTTTTTGTATTTCTCTTATGAGCTAATTGTGTAATTGGGTAACCAAATACTGTTACCCAGTCAATGGAAAGACCTACCTGTCAAATTTTTGGGAAGTCTGTTACTTAATTTCAGTACATGCAGCAGAGGAAGGCTTATTTCCCTCCCTGATCGCTGTTAGGATAAACAACAGAGCTTGCACCATCGATAAGCATTATATGAATTATAGAGTCTGCTCCATTCAAATCACCTATATTTGTTGAAAACAAATTTGGCAGAAGCAAAAGGCTAAGAAGGGATGAAAAATCTTGATGGCGCCCAAAGATAACGTGCCACTTAAATAAGCCGTACATTGTCCCAGTCCTTACAGAATGATCCGACCTCCCTCTGGTAACATGACGCAGCAAAAACAAAAGAAATCCATAACCCCCTCTCCACACCTCCCACAGGGCTCCAACCCTGTTCCTGGAGTCAAAAAGGGAAGAAGGACCCTACTACATTCTCTTTTTTTCTATCTGCTTACCCAGTACCACAAGGATTAAGCTAAGCCGCATTTCGTTTTTGTCTAGTATGGATTTCATTCCTGATTGGAAGGCGATGTACTCTTTTTAGTAGCATTTTCGGTGTGCAGACTAGGGCTATCTAGCACCAGATAAATTCTCTTTAAGACAAGTGCTCGACCTAGGTAAGTATTTTTAGAAAATGGGGCTCACCTAGAAAAGGGGCCAGTGTCATATATTCGGAATCAGACCTACATAGCAGCTTGGATTTCTGACCCCTGCCTGGCAGGGCAGAGTCAAGGTTGCAAGCGGGTAATCAAGGTAGTGTAGCAGCTTTCCGCTAGGTGAATTGAGATGACTGTAGTATATGGCAATATAAGCCATGTTCTTAGGTCCTGTCTGCAAAACAGCCTCTTCTCACATAGTTGCTTGTCAATGGGACTGTGACTGTGGCGGAAAGTTGCAATGTATGCATCATGCACGTCAGCAGTTGGGTAAAAAAAAACTTGACTTGATTGCAGAAACTGTAAGTTTGATATCTTTATAAAAAAAATTAAAATGGCTTTTATTTAAACATGAACTTCTCATAACTGATAATCAGATAGATGAGAGTTCATGAAGTCTCATGAAACTTCAAATTGCAAGGTCGCTGAGCTGTCATGTGAGGTTAGTGATTCAGTATTTATGGTCCTTTCATCTTCAGGTCCTTATGTGTTTTTGTTGGACGGTATGATGAGAACACTTAGCCATCTTTTGTATTTTCCCTTTTCAGTCCCAATTCAGTTCTTGGAAGAGTTTATTAGCAAATGTTTGTGTATCCTGCTTGTGTTCAGTGCTTTTATACAGTGAAGAAAAAATTGATGGATGGAATATTTCAATTAAACTCAGCCACTCAGTACCGCAGCCCAACCCATCACTGGTTTGCACACCATGTCACCTCAGTTTGAACCCATCTATATACAAATAACTCTCGACCCTGCTCCAATCGGACCTGAACTGCCAAGCCAGGTCCTCCCTGAACCGGGCCACAAGCAACCGAGGACCGGTTTTGCCCTAGTTATGGGTACAGCTTGGTTCCAGTGACACAATGTGATGGGACTCAATTTTAGGAATACCTATCCCACTTAGGGCGATATAGTAACGTATACAAAATATATTTTGAAGGCATCATACATCCCAGAAGAACAAGACAGGCGGGCTTAGAGAAACGTCAAAGAGTGCAGTTTGGCACTGCCTCTGTTCAGATATGGGCTATGTCTGGAGTCCCTAATTGGTCTGATTTATAAGAGCTGTAGGATCAGTTATCTTCAGAATTCTTCCTGTGATGCATAGTCCTCCTCTTCAGTCTCTTCCTGGCCTTTCAGAGAGTATGATGGTGTAATACCTGATCCAGATCCATCTCCTGAAGAAAAGCTGTACAACACTCTGACCTGCCTTCAATTTTCAAATGGGACACAAACTTTAGTTTTGGTGGAGGGGGAGCACCAAGCCACCTTTTCATCCTAAATCATAATCCACTTTCCTACAATGACAACTTCAGATCTAGAGTTTGTTGGTGCACAATTTCAGGCCATGGTGGGACTGGGCTGGTATTTGCCTCAGGAGAACAGCTCAGCCAGGCATTGCCTTCAAGTGCAAGGTGAAATGGTGGGTTGCATTTTTAGTGGCTATGGGTGGTTACAAGGTGGCTCTGGGTGTGACCATCTTTTTGGGTTATATTTATTATCTTTCCAAAGGCATCCTGTGATGCTATGGGCTCACTGGCACATGGTGTCATGCCTCGAGGTCCGCAAACGGGCGGTCCCTTTAAGAAACCCCTTCATAAGCTGTTAGAGCCCTGGGAGCGACGCTTTACGTCCTTGCGTCAAGCTCCCGTTACAGCGTTTCCTGTCCTGGTTTCCTGTTGCCTGATTTCCGGATATCCTTAGTGGAGGATCGAGCTCTCCTCCGTTCCTCTGCGTTTGAGGTTATCTTCTTGTTCCTGCTATAGTTCCAAGCTCTGGAACTAGTTCTTGAGCCCCGTTTGTTTATAGACTGCTCCGCCCGACGGCCGGGTTTGACTCCGCCGTCCGGCCGGGCAGAGTGTCAGTGTTCCCCTTGGTTTGCTGCTCCGCCCGTCGGCCGGGCTTGTGCTCCGTCGTCTGGCCGGGCAATCACTGACCTCTCCTCCTTTTTCCTTGGCTCCGCCCGACGGCCGGGTTTGTTACTCCGTCGTCTGGCCGGGCTGTTTCTCCCCCGTCATTTCCCTATTCACTGCTCCGCAATTCAGCCGGGCTTTTCCCCCGCTGACCAGCAGGGGACCCTTTAGGTATTTAGCCGTGTTTGTGTCCTTCCCTCACCCGGCGGCCGGGCTTAGTCTCCGCCATCCGGTGATTCCCTTACCCGCAGTTTGTTTCCTTCTTGGTACTTATCATCTTCCCTCACTTCCTGCATTCCTGGCCATACTTGCTGTGTGTGGGTTCTGCACTTGCGTGGACTCGTGAATGATTCATCTACACTACTCCCAGAATCACGGTAACAGCGCAGTGCGCTATTTCTATGTTATTCTCTATGAAGTCATACTTGTATTAATGTATGTTTGTTTTACATCTCAGCCAGTTAATTCTACGTGAATGTTACCGTCTGGTTCGGGTGGGCTCTACTGCAATACAGATGTTGGTTTAAGAGTCTTCTACATATGACCAAGTAAGACTACTATAATCCTGAACAGTGTAGACAAGTGCACAGTATTCCTCGAGTACTCATTATTGTGTTTCTTGTTTGTTCCTCCACCTTAGCTCAACCTAACTCCTGTCCCCCATACACAGTTATATGCCAGCAAAGTTTATTTACTCTTGGTATGTAGTACACATAACCTATAGATGTGCCTACTGTTCTTTTGTGCATGTTTCTGAGGGTTAGTAATTCCTGTTTTGGTTTTAGCCCCTACAACCATCAGAGGTCCAGGCCAGGTGCATGTACAACCACACAGAAGTCGTCATACCAAGAAGAATATTTTTTCCCCGCCTTTCCTTGTTTTGTCTCCCTGTTTTCCCCTGGCGAGCCTCTCGGTACTCTAGTGCTTGATAGAGTCGGAAGGCCGTAGGGGAAGGCTGTGGAATATTCATCGGATCCTTGGCGCTCCTGTGGAACCTGCCTGAGAACCATTACAGAACGTAAAGCCCACGTGGTTTGTTCTGCCCGAGCGTCATGGATCTCGATGCAGTATCCCTGGCTGATGTTGCTAGTATGTTGGGGAATTTACAGGTAGAGACCCAAGCATTGATAACTAGAATGGATGTATTACAGCGACAACAGTCGAGTGGAGCTACCGGGGGAAACCCGTCGGTGGTTCAAGTAACCACACCCCCTTCTCTACCTTTAGCACCACCTGAAAGGTATTCTGGAGACGGGGCACGATGTGCCGCCTTCCTTAGTCAGTGTCAGCTACATTTCTCCTGTAAGGCTGCATGTTTTCCGTCTGACCAGGCTAAGGTAGCTTTCGTAATTTCCTACCTTAGTGGGGGTGCTGCAGATTGGGCCATACCATTAGTTGACAGGGATGATCCGTTGCTACACAGTTACCCCGCTTTTAGGAGGGAGTTTCGTAAACTTTTTGATAGACATGTATACACCCAGTCTGCGGATACAGAATTATTAGCATTGAAACAGGGCAATCAAGATCTCGTGTCCTACATTACTTCTTTTCGTAGACTTGTAGTCGAATCCCACTGGCCAGAGGAGAAACGTGGTACCATGTTTTACAAAGGTCTCAGAGATGACTTGAAGGATGCTTTATCACAAATCGTAGATCTGCCTACATCATGTAACGAGCTCATTGATTTAGTGGTAAAGATAGATCACAGACAACAAGAAAGAAAGAAAGAGAAGGGTAAACCTGAAGCAAGGTATCTGCCTTTACGTGAAAAGAAGGTCACTGCAGAGAAATCCACTGACGAGAGTGAGCCCATGCAGATAGGCATAGTGAGGGGACCTCTCACACAAGAGGAAAGGCACAGAAGACGAACACTCAGACTGTGTCTGTATTGTGGGAAGGCAGGCCATTTTTTGAAGGATTGTCCTATAAAACCCGCACAGTCTAAGTTTTCGGGAAACTAGGAAGCCTGGAGTCCTGTGAGACAAGGACTCCAGGTAGGTTAGGATTAACCGTCTCTTCCACTGACTATAGAAACACCCCAACGAATCACATGTATGTGTCTGCCTTTTTGTCTAGCGGAGCGCATGGTTTACATGCGCTAGTAATGATTGATTCAGGGGCATCAGGAAATTATATGGACCAAGAATGGGCCAAAGAAAACATGTTACCTTGTACTCCAAAAACAATAGCCAGTCATGTCACCACCATTGACGGTAGTCCCCTTGTCTCAGGCCCTGTGACACATCATACCTCTGTATTACACATGACTATAGACCCCGAACATCACGAAGACATAAGTTTTGACCTTATTTGTTCTCCGCAATTTCCAGTACTCCTAGGCATACCCTGGCTCAGAGCCCAAAACCCTAACATCAATTGGGAAACCTCGACCATAACGTTTCCACCTAAACCAGGAGAACCAGTGGGAGGTACATTAGTTGACATGGGTTACTTATGTAGCAGTAGTGATGAGAGCAAGACTAAACTACCCTCGTGTTACCAAGATCTGCACTCGGTCTTTGATGCTAAGGAAGCAGAGATCCTCCCGCCACACAGGGTGTATGACTGCCGCATAGACCTAGAGTCGGGAGCAAGAATCCCATGTAGCAGAGTATATGCTCTTACAGAAAAGGAGAATATATATTTACGCGATTACTTGGACGACATGCTTGCTAAAGGCTTTATAAGGTCTTCCCGTTCCCCGGCCTCCTCTTCTCTATTTTTCATCCCTAAACGAGAAGGAGGTCTGCGGTGCTGTATTGACTACAGGAAGTTGAATACTGTCACGATCAAGAATCGTTATCCATTGCCTCTGATCAATTCCCTCCTTTACCGAATCCGCAATGCCAAGTTTTTTACCAAGCTGGACTTGCGTGGCGCATATCATCTTGTGAGAGTCAGGGAGGGAGACGAATGGAAAACCGCGTTCTGTACTAAATTCGGGCTATATGAGTATCTGGTGATGCCCTTTGGGCTCTGCAACGCTCCTGCAGCGTTTCAGTTTTTTATAAACGAGGTCCTGAAAGAAATGCTGGATCTATACGTCATTGCATATATTGACGATCTTCTGATTTTTTCTTCATCTTTGGGTGAACATGTACAGCATGTACGCAACGTGTTGGAACGTTTACTTGAGAATCGTTTGTATTGCAAACTTGAAAAGTGCAACTTCCATACACAAGAAGTCCCCTTTTTGGGTTATATAGTGTCTCCTTGGGGTCTCAGCATGGATCCCGCGAAGGTGGAGGCAGTCTTGTCCTGGCCGGAGCCTCGTACAATAAAAGAGATCCAAAGTTTTTTGGGATTGGCCAATTTTTACAGAAGGTTTATACATGGCTTCTCTACACTTGTAGCACCTATCACTGCTTTGTTGAAGAAAGGCATCCCTTTCGTTTGGTCCCTAGCGGCAGCAGAATCTTTTCGCCTGCTGAAGAAGGCCTTTACTAGCGCTCCTGTTTTGAGTCATCCGAACCCGGCCTTTCCCTTTGTGGTGGAGGTAGACGCCTCACTGGTGGCAGTGGGTGGAGTATTGTCCCAAATAGACACGGAGGCAGGCGAATGTCATCCGGTGGCCTATTATTCCCATAAGTTCACCCCTGCTGAATACAACTATGCAGTGGGAGACAAAGAATTACTGGCCATCAAGAAAGCATTCGAAGAATGGAGGCAGTATTTACTGGGTGCCAGATATCCCGTGGTGGTATATACGGACCATCGCAACCTACAATATATCAATTCCGCTAAGGCACTTTCTATGAGACAATTACGTTGGTCACAATTCTTTAGCGAATACAACTTTACAGTTCACTACAGACCAGGGAGAAAGAATGGAAAGGCCGATGCTCTGTCAAGATTAGGGTTTGAAGTTCCTACGGACGTAGTTGAACAACCGTACATTATCCCTAGGACTAGTATTGTAGGAGGGACTTCAGAGGAAGAAGATTTCATAGCACAGGTTCAGAGGAGCCAGGCTGCAGTAGACATGACAACGTTGGTGGGTTCCCAAGACATGATTTTGAAAGAGGGTTTAGTCTGGGTACAGGGGGGAGTGGTGATACCTTCTACTGACCTACAACAACTAGTTTTGAAGTGGTATCATTCACATCCAGTGGCAGGACACCCAGGTATAAAGAAGACCACCAAGGCAGTGAGGGAGAGGTTTTGGTGGCCTGGTATGCTTAAGGATATAGAGACCTATGTGAAGACATGTCACGTTTGTGCCCAAACTAAGGCTTCTCACCTTAACCCAGTTGGCCTGCTCATGCCGTTGGCTTCTCCTCCTAGCCCTTGGCATACGGTGTCACTTGACTTTATAGTGGATTTGCCTGTGACTAAGAGGAAGAACAACACACTACTGGTAGTGGTAGATTTATTTACGAAAATGGCCCATTTCGTACCTCTACAGGGCTTACCGACAGCAGCTAGCTTGGCTTCCATATTTCTACAACACATAACCAGACTCCATGGGGTCCCTTCCGTCTTAGTGTCCGACAGGGGTGCCCAATTTGTGTCACGTTTCTGGAAAAGTTTCTGTTCCATGCTCCAAATCGATGTCCGACTGTCCTCAAGTCACCATCCGCAGACAGACGGACAGACAGAAAGGGTCAATCAATGTTTTGAACAATACATACGTAATCAAGTATTACAGTCATTGAGTGATTGGGATGAGTTAGTATGGTTGGCCGAGATTTCATACAACAACAGCCCGCATTCTTCTATCAACACAACCCCTTTCTTTTGTTCTTATGGGTATCACCCCAAGCTATTGCCTTCAGTAGTCCATACTGATGGATCCAATCCGGCTGCCATTGACAGACTAGAGAAACTTCAACAGGTACACAAGAATACCATCGACTGTCTAGATATGGCGAAGGTGCGGTACACAGAAGGTGCTAACTTACACAGGAGATTAGAACCCATTTACACTCCAGGAGACAGAGTATGGCTTTCCACAAAACATATAACATTGAGGGGTCCACGCAAGTTCAACCCTAAATACATTGGCCCCTACAAAGTGCTGAAGATGATAAATCCGGTGGCCATGAAACTGGAACTTCCACCCTCTTTCAGGATTCACCCCGTGTTCCACGTTTCCCTGTTGAAACCGGTTGAACCAGGTACCAAACTGCCCCAAAGACCTGCTCCTGTGTATCTCCAAGATTCAGATGAATATGAAGTGGAGGAGATTCTGGATTCCCGTAGAAAAGGAAGGGGATTGCAGTATCTGGTGCACTGGAAGGGTTATGGAATAGAAGAGCGTACATGGGAACCTGACACTAATATCCATGCCCCACGTCTGATTCGTTTGTTTCACCAAGGTCATCCTGACAAACCCAAACCTGGAGAGGGGAGTTGTGGGGGGAGTGTGCTGTCATGCCTCGAGGTCCGCAAACGGGCGGTCCCTTTAAGAAACCCCTTCATAAGCTGTTAGAGCCCTGGGAGCGACGCTTTACGTCCTTGCGTCAAGCTCCCGTTACAGCGTTTCCTGTCCTGGTTTCCTGTTGCCTGATTTCCGGATATCCTTAGTGGAGGATCGAGCTCTCCTCCGTTCCTCTGCGTTTGAGGTTATCTTCTTGTTCCTGCTATAGTTCCAAGCTCTGGAACTAGTTCTTGAGCCCCGTTTGTTTATAGACTGCTCCGCCCGACGGCCGGGTTTGACTCCGCCGTCCGGCCGGGCATAGTGTCAGTGTTCCCCTTGGTTTGCTGCTCCGCCCGTCGGCCGGGCTTGTGCTCCGTCGTCTGGCCGGGCAATCACTGACCTCTCCTCCTTTTTCCTTGGCTCCGCCCGGCGGCCGGGTTTGTTACTCCGTCGTCTGGCCGGGCTGTTTCTCCCCCGTCATTTCCCTATTCACTGCTCCGCAATTCAGCCGGGCTTTTCCCCCGCTGACCAGCAGGGGACCCTTTAGGTATTTAGCCGTGTTTGTGTCCTTCCCTCACCCGGCGGCCGGGCTTAGTTTCCGCCATCCGGTGATTCCCTTACCCGCAGTTTGTTTCCTTCTTGGTACTTATCATCTTCCCTCACTTCCTGCATTCCTGGCCATACTTGCTGTGTGTGGGTTCTGCACTTGCGTGGACTCGTGAATGATTCATCTACACTACTCCCAGAATCACGGTAACAGCGCAGTGCGCTATTTCTATGTTATTCTCTATGAAGTCATACTTGTATTAATGTATGTTTGTTTTACATCTCAGCCAGTTAATTCTACGTGAATGTTACCGTCTGGTTCGGGTGGGCTCTACTGCAATACAGATGTTGGTTTAAGAGTCTTCTACATATGACCAAGTAAGACTACTATAATCCTGAACAGTGTAGACAAGTGCACAGTATTCCTCGAGTACTCATTATTGTGTTTCCTGTTTGTTCCTCCACCTTAGCTCAACCTAACTCCTGTCCCCCATACACAGTTATATGCCAGCAAAGTTTATTTACTCTTGGTATGTAGTACACATAACCTATAGATGTGCCTACTGTTCTTTTGTGCATGTTTCTGAGGGTTAGTAATTCCTGTTTTGGTTTTAGCCCCTACAACCATCAGAGGTCCAGGCCAGGTGCATGTACAACCACACAGAAGTCGTCATACCAAGAAGAATATTTTTTCCCCGCCTTTCCTTGTTTTGTCTCCCTGTTTTCCCCTGGCGAGCCTCTCGGTACTCTAGTGCTTGATAGAGTCGGAAGGCCGTAGGGGAAGGCTGTGGAATATTCATCGGATCCTTGGCGCTCCTGTGGAACCTGCCTGAGAACCATTACACATGGGTCCTCTGGTTCTGTATTTCCTTCAGCAATTGTCACCTGCTTCCTAGGACCCCAACATCAGTAGCATCCTAGGTGATCTACAATGTTGATTACTTCCTGCAAAACTCAAAAGACATGTTCCTCATTCCCCCCAGCACTGGTAAAAAATTACAACAATTGGCAGCAGGAAACGTTGGGGGCAGTACGGAAGTCCTTTCTGCTCATGGCCAAAGACTTACTTGAGAGTGTTCTCCTCTAATTGGAAAAAACTGGCTGTAGTGGTTTGGGTCCCTCTATAGTTTGACTCTCACTTGGAGACTCATGTAATTATTATTGGCAAAAAATATTGCGATAGTCCTTTTGAGCAAACAGGGACAGGTCCTTTAGGGCCAGATGTATGAAGCGTTTTACCGTTTGCAAACAACCAATTCGCAGAATTGGCCCATTTGCGAACAGTAAAAAGCCTTTTGGAATGTACCATCTTTAAAGGCATTCACAGAATAGGGAATTGCAATTTTTGCGATTACCTATTTGGCTAATGCATTCAAGGAATCGCAATTTGCAATTCCTTAAATGCAATGCAGGAAGCAAAACAAAATTGCGACCGGGCTTTATGGAATGGCAAATTACTACCAACTTCTAGTTGGGGGTAATTTGCGAATTCCATGAAAAGTGCACTTTCTTGCATTTTTCTAGGTGTTATGTGGCGTACATACATGCCGTTGGCATGTATGTGTGCCACATGTGCACACATGCATATTTCAGGGGTGCAACAGGGTGTCCATTTGGCACCCTGGCAGCCTTGAAATTGCATGCGCAATTTGCGAGTACCAAATAGGTACTCGCAAATTGCGAATGCAATTCCCATTCATTCCTATGGGCCTTTAGGCGAGTCGCAAATAAGTCGCAAATAAGGAATGCGTAGGAATCGCACTGTTATTTGCGAAGCCTACATACATTGCATTTTGCGAGTCCATAATAGCAAATCAGTAAAAATTGCTATTAAGGACTTGCAAAATACAATGTTGATACATATGGCCCTAAGTTCTTACATTTTACTTCCAAATTGGCAGATGGATGGAAACACATTTGTTAGCTCTGACGGCAATTCACATTTGCACAGTAGATAAAGTGCAAGTATATTGTCTGAGCAAGGTGTTTCCTCCATCTCAGGACTTTATCTTGGCTTAACCCGTCTTTCAGATGTGTGCAGTAGGTTTAGGACTCCAACTGTGAACTTTCTCCCAGCACACGCATTGCACATGTTCCCTGCTTTCTTTCCAGTTTTGTGGAGATGAGAGAAGCTGGGTGCTTTCCTACAATTTATTTTAGTTTCCTGACTGTTGGTGAGTCTTCAAAGTAAAAAGGTGAATCGAATTCACATAGTTCCCTTCTGGACTTACACTGCATGGTGTCCTCTGCTGAGACAAAGGGCTCTGGCTTGAATATTTCCTCAAAACCCTGGTCCTCTCAGAGCCCTTTTCCCTCTCAGATCTCCAGACATCATCTTTATCTAAAGGCTTGGTAGAGTAGAATAGGGGTCGAAAACAGTTTAGACTTCCTTCCATTTAGTGACCTTTGTACAAGAATCACTGAGACATTTATGACTTTTCTTATGACCATCACTGGGGCTCAGAGCAATATTTAGACACTTGTAGGTGTGTACAGATGCTGCATCATTTTAGTATCATTGTGATCCACAGATTTAGTGTATGATGGTGTTTAGATTTAGCGTATGATGGTGTTTGTCTATCTATGCACATCTGTACATTATGTTTTATCTTCATGGTTTACGTTTGTTATTTATTTCTAAGCCATTGTGGTCATGTTGATGCACAATGCCCATTTTCGTTTTTAGGTTGAACTTCATACTTGCCATTACAGTTATATCAGAGATGTCAAGCGTCCCACCTTATTGATGGGATTGAATGTTATAGTGACAAATCTAGACTGACTAGTAAGTGTGTGAGGTGGGACACTTGCTTGATGTAATTTCTTGTAATCTAGACTCTCTGAAGTCTTTTCCTCCTCTTTCACTAAACTGGCCTGATCATTTCGCGGTTCCATTTTTGCTCCACCTGAGTACCCCTGCTACATCCACTTCTACTACAGGCAAATGAGTCTTTGGCCCTCTGGTCCAACAATGTCCCCTCAAACATACACTCCCATTCACAACGTTTTTAGTAACTTTTGGTTTGTTTTAGGTAGAAGCAAGCTTTGTTAGTTAAAATCTTCAGATTATGCAGCAGATGATGGATTATGTGGAAAATGTGGAAACATCCATAATTTTGTGAAAAAGCCACAGGTACTGAATCGCATAATGCAAACATAAGAAGATGACGGACAGAGTGCTGAAATTTTTCAGACACTCATCCCCAGTCACTGATCTGGGTTGAATCCCTCATTTGAGTCAGTCACTGATCTGGGTTGAATCCATCATTTGAGTGTCCGAAAAGTTTCAAAGGTCTGTCCAGCATCCCCTTGTCTTTGCTTTGTTTGCCCTAAATTTGCAGGGTAGGCCTAGATGTGGGTCCTTTGCTTGTTATGCCACTGGATTGAAGATAGCCTGGCTGATGATAGGTGATGTTCCAAAACCGGTCCCAGGATGCTCATTTTTTGGGCCAGGGAGGACCATTGCCTGGCAGTTCGGGCTGAAGGCTGATTTGCATATGGCTGGGTCCAAAGAGGAATAGTGTGGTGAGCAAAATAACGATGGATTAAGCCCAGATCTGTGACTGGAGGTGAATGTTTGAAAATGTTCATCATTCCATCCTTCATTTTTGTGTTGCACATTGAATCACATAATTCCATTGACACAGCCTAGAAGGTAGCCATTTAAAAAATATCAACACCTCCTCCATGCTATCCGTAAAACCGACTATCCCAATAAAAAAAATAGTTTAGAAATACTCCCAAAGAAAATTGTAGCATAATCAAAGGTTTACTTAGTCCCACTGCATGCAGCAAATACATGCCTCTGCCCCAAAAGCTATGCTCCAACCTCTCTGCCTTCTGCAGAAGAATGCTGTCCCTGCCAGCATATTTCCCTAAGGAGCCTCCATGGGAATATACTGTTTCCACATTACTCCATCAGACCCCTGTCCACTCCCAGGGCCTTACCGACTTAAACATCCTTATGGTAGAAGAGGTGAATAAACTTATTATGGCCAACATTAAATCAAGTTCCTCTACTGATCCTTGCCCGCCTCATGTTATCAGTCTTGCCCCTTTTATTCTCCACCCTATTCTTACTGATCTGTGCATTCTTTACACCTCTTCAGTTTTAATCCCCGACTGCTGGAAGCATGCCATCACAGTTCCCCTTCTAAAGAAGTCATCCACTGATCATAATACATTGAGCAACTTTAGGCCTGTCTCATGGCTTCTGTTCCCAACCAAAATTGTGAAAAAACCATCAAATCCCAACTCCAGGAATTTGACACACATAATTAACTTTTAGATACATTCCAATTCGGATTACACCCTTAGCAAATAACTAAGTCTGCACAGTTAGCAGTTTGTGATAATCTGAGAAGCTACCTAGATTGAGGGCATTTTGCAGCCATGATACTTTTAGACCTGTCAGCAGCATTTGATACTGCCTCTCTTACATTACTTTACACAATAAGTTCAACATTGGCATAGGACTAAAATAGATTGCCTCCTTCCTTTCTTCTAGATTTCAGACATTATCACTGTCCCTTTCCTATCAGGTCTACCATTACAGTATGACATTCTGCACGGCTCTTCCATCAGTTCCACTCTTTTCAACATGTACATCCATCCCTTAGCACACATAGCTTCTTCTTTTAGGTTCAAAACTATTTTCTTCACAGATTATAATTTCAATCTCCAGTAGGCAGAACAGAGTTGAACAGAATTTCTATAAGTGTATGATTCAAATTGCGTACCTAATTTGGGAAAACTGCATGAAACTAAACCGAAATAAAGATGAGGTCTTTCTCTTTGGCCTTCAACTAATCCAATGGACCCCTGCTGGGTATCCTACTGACCTTGGTCTTCTCTCCTGGTGGCTGGTGACCTTTAAATACGGTGAGGCGTAATCTGAAGCTTGAATTCTAGTGAGGGAGTTGGACTTCTCAATGGGTTCGAGTGGAGGGCTCACTCAGTCATAATTTAACTTACTCACTCTACTCATTCTCAGATGATCAAGCTCATTCTCACTCAATCTCATTCATTCTCCCTTAGCCTCACACACTCTCACTCAATCAGCAGACTCACTCTGACTCGTCTAGTACTAATCACACTCTGACTCACCAAGTCTCCATCAGTCTCACTTGTTTACACTTAGTCCAACTCATTCTGGCACACTCAGTCTCACTTATTCTATGACTCACTCAGGCTGTGACTCACTCAGTCTCATTCATTATCAGTCAGCCTCACTTAATCCGTCTTATTTTTACTCATTCTCAGCCAACAAATCTTACACTGGTTTATTCAATCTCACTGTCTCACCTAGTTTCAATCATTCTTATTCATTCCTACTTAGTCCCTCCCATTCAGAATCACTCTGACAAAATCACTCTCACTGTTTCTAATTCTGTCTCACTCATTTTGACTCAGGCTGTGACTCGCTCAGTCTTACATGCAGTAACACTCACTGACCTTCTCCCTTACAGTTACACTCACTGTCATTCTCCCTCTCTATTACACTTACTGACATTCTCCCTCACAATTACACTCACTGTCATTCCCCCTGACAGTAAAACTCACTGTCATTCCTCCTCACAGTAACACTCACGGTTATTCTCCATCACAGTTGCACTCACTGTCATTCTCCTGTACAGCAACACTCACTGTCATTTGCCCGTCAGTAACATTCACTCTTATTCTCCATCACCGACACTCACTGTCATTCTCCCTTACAGTAACGCTCACTGTCATTCTTCTCACAGTACCAATGACAGTCATTCTCCCACAGTTAAACAAAGTAATTCATCTTCACAGTAACACCCATTGTCATTTCCCTAACAGTAACACTCACGGTCATTGTCCCTCATTCACTATTATTCATTCACAATCATTCCCACTCTTCCTATCACTCATTGTCACTCCTGACTCCCTCCACTGGTTCTCCCACTATCTTTCTCTCACTCACACACACCCCGCATGCACATGCAGTCTCTTACAGACACACTCTTACTCACAACCACACACCTTTATCCATGCACACAACACAAAACATTCAGTAAAAGTACCAAGCTGCAGGTCCTGTTTGGACTTTTGCTCCTTTCACCTTCCAGCTGGAGCATGACAATGAAATCTCAAACCTGCAGTGTCTCAGATTTAAGATTTTACTTTCTGTTCTTTCACCCCACCCATTTCTATCTCTGTGACAAGTTGGGAAAGGGTGGTGTGACAGGCTGATTGGCATGTAGCCACAGGCACTTCACGGCTTAAGCCTGCAGCACCCTTGTCCATCTTTAGCTATGACACTTAGCACACTACAAATGGGGGAGGCACAAAGGCGTTGCAGGGCCCTAGGCTAGAGATGGAATTTCCCCATCATTGCAGCAAGGAAAACTATTGTTCATTCACTGATTGCTTGTTGGATGGATTATGGAAACTCTCTGTATCTAGGTCTGCCCAACTAGCTCATTCGGAAACTTCAAACTCTACATAACTCGGCAGCCAGGCTTATTTTACATTGTTCATTTTATTCCTCTGTATCTAGTAATCTAAAAGACTGCCATTAGTTCAGTTCAAAAAAAGTTTATTTGGAATATACAGTCCTTAAAAATATAAAAAATCACCATAAAATACAATGCCTAAAAATTGCAATTTACACAATAAAACAACATCATAACATTCAAGTTTAAAATTGTTCGTTCTTGACTTCAACTCTAATAAAAGAGAGAGGGACCCCAAAGCCAAAGGGATAGGGTTCCAGAATAGACGCAAGTCAGAAAGAAATTCCCTTTGGGTGAATTTACAATGGTACATGGATACTCACAAACATACAAAAACCTACCAACATCTCATATATCACACGGAAGCAATGTAAACAAGTGAGAATTATAACATATGTGAAAACACTATTACAAAAAATATAAGATATTAAAACAATTTATTGAGCATACATTACATCAAATTAAAAACTAAAAATTGGGAAACACATACAGGACAGTACAATAATTAATAAAAAGCACATTCCAATAAAAAGGAGTACACAGGGAAAAAGGATCAACTCAAACAAGAACCATTAGTTTTGAATTCCTCCTTAATTTATAATCCCAGATTAACTCCTAGGGCGTCGACGCGTTTCGGCGGTACATTCAATTAAATCCGCCTTCTTCAGGACAATGTATAAACAATGTTTCCCAAATTTTCTCACACAGAAGATATATACATACACACAGAGGTGTGTCGTTAGGGGTGTTCAACCTCCTTATCTATAAGTGGGAGCCTTCCTCCAGCGAATAGCCTTCTATAAATGTCCAATGTACTATTTAGATTCAATGACAGGACGCATATTAGATCATTTTAGTGTCCGCAAGTCGCAACCAGCTTGATGACTGGAAGATGCGCTTATAGGGCTGCCTCAGACGTACGCGGTAATTATATATTAGGTTCCGACATTCGTTTCTAATGCCTTTTCGAGGATCGGTAACCTTGCAGTTAGAGGTTAAGGGTTCCACTTCAAGAGTGCTCGCTACCCGATGCTTTTTCCTTAAAGTTGACCCTATCGTATCCCGGTTACGCACGTCCCGCGTACTGATCCTCTCGTCTTCCCGGCAAAAAGCCGGGAAGACGAGAGGATCAGTACGCGGGACGTGCGTAACCGGGATACGATAGGGTCAACTTTAAGGAACTTTAAGGAAAAAGCATCGGGTAGCGAGCACTCTTGAAGTGGAACCCTTAACCTCTAACTGCAAGGTTACCGATCCTCGAAAAGGCATTAGAAACGAATGTCGGAACCTAATATATAATTACCGCGTACGTCTGAGGCAGCCCTATAAGCGCATCTTCCAGTCATCAAGCTGGTTGCGACTTGCGGACACTAAAATGATCTAATATGCGTCCTGTCATTGAATCTAAATAGTACATTGGACATTTATAGAAGGCTATTCGCTGGAGGAAGGCTCCCACTTATAGATAAGGAGGTTGAACACCCCTAACGACACACCTCTGTGTGTATGTATATATCTTCTGTGTGAGAAAATTTGGGAAACATTGTTTATACATTGTCCTGAAGAAGGCGGATTTAATTGAATGTACCGCCGAAACGCGTCGACGCCCTAGGAGTTAATCTGGGATTATAAATTAAGGAGGAATTCAAAACTAATGGTTCTTGTTTGAGTTGATCCTTTTTCCCTGTGTACTCCTTTTTATTGGAATGTGCTTTTTATTAATTATTGTACTGTCCTGTATGTGTTTCCCAATTTTTAGTTTTTAATTTGATGTAATGTATGCTCAATAAATTGTTTTAATATCTTATATTTTTTGTAATAGTGTTTTCACATATGTTATAATTCTCACTTGTTTACATTGCTTCCGTGTGATATATGAGATGTTGGTAGGTTTTTGTATGTTTGTGAGTATCCATGTACCATTGTAAATTCACCCAAAGGGAATTTCTTTCTGACTTGCGTTCTTGACTTCAAACCATAAAACATATCCTAACACGTATCATAAGCTAAGGCTAGAATTCATTATTGGACCCATTTCAGATTTCTTTGGCTTGATGAATACTCTTCCCTAGGGCACAAACTATAAATGCAACATCATACGATTCCAATGTAGGAACATGAATCCTTTTTTTAATTATAAAAAAAAATGCAAACAGGCGCACTTTAGGAAGCTAGTCACATTTCAGAGATTCTTTTACTTTTTGAATAAACCTCCCCAGAGCACAAGCTACATCCAAACCCCTCATTTCTATTAAAAGTTCTACTCCCAGTGCCCTGTTTATGCTATACTTTTTTTTAAATTGGGCGTAAAATCTCTTTCTGTTTATCTAAAACCATTTGGAAATCCAATAAAATGTGTACGATATCACACATTGTCCCCAGAGAACAGTTACATTTCCCATTGCTATCGATCATTGCTCTTTTTACTCCATTGTTAGAGTACCAGGGATTGACACCAATTCTCAACCTTAAAACTTCTGTTCTCAGACGCCGGCAGGGTAATCTATCGATGTAGGGGAAATAGAATTCATTTTGCCATGAATCAGCCATAAAACATACCAATTTTTTCCTTCCCCCTGGGGTACTCCTGATCATGGGCTCGAGAGATTTCTTTGCCCAGGGACCTAAGTTCCCTCCTCTCAGCCTCAATTTGTAGGGACAAGAGGCTAATCTTAAGCCTCATCATTGTACAAGCTTTTATCAGAGTTTTTCTTATCTCTTTTGCCCATGTTAGATCACTCATCAGTATCTCATTTCTGCATCAATGCAATACTTTATTTTCCTCTCCCAGACCCTGGCGCTGCCAGAATCTTACTAGGGACATGCAGGCGGTTATATTCCAAGAGGTGATACCTGTTTCTAGCCTCGGTGCTTGCACCATTGAGGATTCGGGCAAAGATAATACGTTTTTCAGTGCTTTTCTCTTTTCTACATCCCATTAATTTTTCCTGCTCAAGTATAGGAGTTTGGCTCCGTATAGGAACTGCGGTGGAACCAGTGCTGTGTATGCTTTTAATACCTGTCTGTCTGACTTTTCCCCATATACTCCATTACATTTCTTTAAACCACTAACTGAAGCTGATGTCCTTACTTTTAACGCTTCGGGGTGGGTAGACCAGTTCATATTTTTCTGAAACCACATGTCCAGGTACCTATATTCATCTACTATTTCCAGCTTTGTGGAACCCAAGTACCAACTGAACCTTATTTTCCTTCTACCAAATCTCATGATCTTTGTTTTGTCTATGTTCACTACGAGTTTTTTGTGCCCACAATATTTGTTAAAACAGTTCAGCTTTCTTTGTATCCCAATCCTTGTTTGGTCTACTATGACTAGATCATCCGCACATAGTAGATAGGAGATATGTTTCCCATCAACTTTGGGCTGGCCTAAAACTGAGGGTAAATCAGCAATGAATAGGGAAAATAGTAGAGGGGCCAATACACACCCCTGTCTACAGCCCATTTTCAATCTGTTTTTTCTGAGACAGGCTCCCCTCTGTATCTAGAATTACTTGCACCCAGTTGGAAGTCTGAAGTTCTTGTATCAGACATAGTAAGTCTCTTGGGATTTTATAGCCGATCAGCATCTCCCATAGCCTCCCTCAGTCCACTAAATCAAACGCTGCTTGGAAGTCCACAAAGCAGCATTGCAGATTTCCAATCTGCTAAATGGACTTCCTCGCAATTGACCAGAGTGCAAAGCAGTGGTCAACCGTTAAATGTCCCTCCTTAAACCCCCCTGCTCCAGGGGCACAATCTGGTTCACTTCTGCCCACTCCTTAAGCCTCTCCAAGATTATTTTGGCGAATACTTTTCACCTATGTCTAAAAGGTTAATTCATCTGTAGTTCTTAGGGGCATTTATGTCTCCTTTTTTGTTGATAGGTCTTATAATTGCACCTCACCAGTTTTCTGGTATGATATCTGTATTAAGTATCCCCAGAAACATTTTTTAAAAGAAGTCTGCCCACCACTCAGGCCTATTTTTAATGATCACTGCCAGGAGGTTATCTGCGCCATCTGCTCGAGTCAGTGTTAGATTAGATATGTTTTTTTTACCTTGCTGTTAGTAAACTGATCCTTAATTTCCTTTCTCACTCCTGGCCATAATTTTGAGATTGATCCCTCATTTTCTTTCCAAATACCATACATTTTACCCATGTAGGTAACCCAGTGATATTCTGGCACCACCCAGTTCAAGCAAGCTAAAGATTTCCCTGAGCTTTCTGGTACCAATTTCCAGAAGCCATTCAAATCTTTATATTCTATCGCAGATAGCAATTTAACCCAGCAGCTCTCTTTGTAGGATTTTTTTTATTCCTTACCATAATTTTATAAAATCTCCTTTATTCTGGAGGCTGTAAAGCAATTCTACATTGTACTTTACCCTGAGTCTTCTTTCTTATTGTCTGATACTTGCTTTAGCTTTACAACATTCTTCGTCAAACTATTTCCTCTCTATACTTTGTGGTTGGTTTTTGTTATTGTTATTGTTAAAAGGGATTTGATACCGCGCACATACACCAATTGGTTTCTTGGCGCTCAAGACAGGTGGGTAGGGGAGCAAAGAGGTGAAACAGCTAGCCATGAGCAAGACGGAACAGGTGAGTTTTCAGGAGATTACGAAAAGAAAGATAGTCAGTAGACAGACGAATGGAAAAAGGGAAGGAATTCCAAGTAGATGGTGCAAGGAATGAGAAACAAGCACCCCCGTGTTTCTTGCGATTAAACCTGGGAGTGATCAAAAGATTGTGGGCAGAAGATCTGAGGTGTCGGGGGGGGACGTAAACGTGCAGACACAGGGAAATGAAAACAGGAGCACGGACGAACAGAGATTTAAAGATGGTGCAACCCATTTTAAAAACACACCGTTGCGCAACTGGAAGCCAGTGTAAAATCTTCAGCAGTGGAGTGACATGCTGATGTTTAGGCTGCTGGAAGATTAGTCTGGCTGCCTGGTTCTGCACCAGCTGGAGTCGGGAAAGATGACAGGCAGGGACCCCCACGTATAGACAGTTGGCATAGTCTAGCCGTGAGGTAATTAAGGCCAGAATGACAAGGGTAAGGGCCTCTTGGGATAGAAACCTGCGAATCTTCCCGATTCGGCGAAGATGATAGAAGCAGGCCGAAGTAACGGTGTTGATGTGCGGCCGCATCGAGAGATCGCTGGAGATGGTAACACCTAGGCTCTTCACAGTATTAACTGGGCAAGGAGGGGGGCCAAGGGCAGTGGGCCAAAAGTTGGAGGACCAGGGAGTTTGAAGGCCGCCAGTCAAAACCAGCTCTGTTTTGCTAGGATTGAGTTTTAGCTGGCTGAAATTCATCCACTCATAGATAAACAACATAGTATTTTGAAAGTTAGAACAAGAAGGGGGAGAGGGATCAATAGGGAAAATAAGCTGCAGATCGTCTGCATATTTGAAGGCAGTAACAGAAAATTGGCGAAGAGAGGCAAGGAGAGGCTGCATGTAAAGATTGAACAAAAGCGGGGACAAAGCGGAACCCTGGGGGACACCACAGGAAAGTGAGATAGAGGGAGCAGAAAAAGAGGATAGCCGAACAGATTGAGAGCGAGATTGGAGGAAGGATGCCACCCACGACAGGGCCAGACCAGAGATGCCAGCGTTTCTGACACGGTCGACCAAGATTCCATGGTCGACCGTGTCAAATGCGGCCGAAAGATCCAATAGTACAAGGGCCTGGGCTAAGTTCTTATCAGCTCCCTGTCTCAACGTATCCATAACTGCCACCACCACCGCCTCAGTGGAGTGAGCAGGTCTAAGACCTGCCTGTCGATCATCAAGGAAATACGTTTCCTCGATAAAAGCACTAAGGCAGCGGGTGACGTAAGTCTCCAAGACCTTCCCCAGATAGGGGAGAAGAGAAATGGGTCGGTAATTGCCCAGCGTGGCAGGATCAGACCCGGGTTTTTTTAAAATGGGGACCACCACAGCGCTTTTAAAAGCGTTGGGGACAGAACCTGAGGAGAGTGAACGATTTAAAAGATCGAGAGGAGGGCCAGGGCAGGCCATAAAGGCATCTCTTAGAATAGATGGAGGGCAGCAATCATTAGGAGAGCCGGAGCCCACAGCCTGAAGTAATGAAAGAAAAGTATCCAGAGAAATGGGAGGAAATTCAAACAGGGAGTGAGGGTTCGGGGGAGGAAGAACAGAGTCATGGGAGAGAGTGGTGGGGGGAATGTTGTTTTTAATCATGGAGATTTTATCAGAAAAAAAAGAGTTGAGGGAATCGCACAGGACTTGTGAAGGTAAAGGCTGGGGTGTGACTCGATCAGGGAGGGAGAGTTCGGCAACAATAGAGAAAATTTCTTTTGTCTTGGATGCCGAAGCCAAAACTTTCTGGGAGAAATAGGAGAGTTTAGTCGAAATAATCGACTTTTTATAGGTTTTTAATAAATCAATATAAATAGACTTGGATAAAGAATCATAATTACGCCGCCAACGGCGCTCAGCCTGTCTAAGGAGGAGTTTGTCAGCCTTCAGTTTGGAAGTGAACCAGCGCTGAGCGTCGTGGGGACCTTTGGACTTGACAATTTTGATTGGGGCGACAACATCACAGGCTGAGGACAGCCACTGATCAAGTGAGGCTGCCTTTAAGTTCAGGTCAAGATGGTCAGGAAGAAGTGTGGAAGCAAGGATCAAATGAAGACAAGGGATGTCAGCATGCTTCCAGTTACGGGCCCTGAAATTGTGAGGGACAGGGGGGCAGGCAGAGGTAAATAAGTGTAGAGAAAAAGAAATGAAGAAATGATCGGACCAGGAGCAAGGATAAACCAGAGGAAGGGAAATATCAGAATTGATGGACCAGACCTGGTCCAGGGTATGACCTTTATTGTGTGTAGCAACAGAAATATGTTGGGAAAAATTCAAACCAAGTAATAACCCAGAGAATTCACGAGAGAGGGAGAATTCTTGGGGGTCTGATGGCCAATAGTTAAAATCGCCTATGATCAGAACCCTAGCGGAATTGATGGCTATTTGCGAAACTAAATTACTAAATGAGGATGGGAAAAGAGGCATGTTGACAGGAGGGCGATAAACTAACATACAAATGAAGGAGGAATTGGGAGAGGTAAATTTCAGCGTGAGAATGTCCGAGTTAGCTATAGAAGGGGTTGTGAGGGTGGTGAATTGTAAATGAGAGCGAATGATGGCGGCGACTCCACCGCCGGACCTACCAGAATTCCTGTTGGAATGGAGGATATAGTAACCCAAAGGTATGGCGGCCAAGATGTCAGGATAAGAGTCAGCATTTAGCCAGGTTTCCGTGAGAAGCAAGATGTCAATAGTGCCGCCTTCTAGAAGTTGGTATATATCTAGTTGATGTTTCGGAAGGGAGCGGGTATTGAGGTAAACTAGTGAGAGGGGCTCCCTACCACGAGAACTAGGCTTAGTCAGCAGAGGGGCCACAGGGGTAGGGGGAGAAATACAAGGGGGAGGGACCGAAGGAATAATGGACGGGGGGGGGGGGGAATATATTGTTTTCCAGGACAGTGGAAATAACATGAGGGGCAAGGGGAACACGGTGCAATAGGGCGCGGAGAGCTTGTGAAGAATAGATGAGACGTTGCCCAGCATGCGTGGCCCCGGGCCTCGGTCGGCCGCAGACGGGCACAGACGGGCTTGACTTGTGCGCGACTTCGGCGCGAAGTCGGCGCTCCCGCTGCGCTCGTCCGCTGCGCTTCCTCCAGATGGCCATTTATACTGGTCAACGTGAGCCACTAGACCGCTCACCTGCGCGGTCTGGAGGCAGAGCGGGTAAGTAGAAAAGTAAGCGTCACAGCATAAGTTATGTTAGCGCTGGAAGCCTCAACACACAATAACAGTGCAAGAATGATAAAACGTGCGCTGAAGCTCGTAATCAGCTCCAGTGCACACAAACATTAAAAACATGAAGAGCTACAGCTCAGAGTCAGCTGAGGAAAGTTAGAACACTCGTCGGCAGCGCTGGTGCACGCCAGTGGTCCCACACCCTGGTTTTCTACATTTAATTTTTACCCTTATGCATTCCACCAGTTTCCTAATAGTATTTTCGAACACGACAATGTCATAAGAATTCGGAACTTCATCCAACAAAAGTGTCTGCTGCAAGGCAGCTAGCTTTTCTATAAAATCCTCTGATATCCGAGTTGTAAGGCGTCTTGGGTAATCAATGTGGACCTGTAGCACAGTGTCTCTTTGGTTTTTTTTTATACCGTATACTTATGTCTTCAGGGGGTAATGATCACTTCCTTCCACCTTTACCACCACAAAGCACTTAATTAGATCAAAGTTCCAGGCATGTACAAACACATAATCTATTGGGCAGAGTTACTGGCCTGACTTGAAGGTGCGCTTTGCTGGTCTATCCGTGTCCAATCTGCCGTTCGCACAGACCAAACCCAAGGCGCCAAGCATCTGACCAAGAGACACATCATATACTAACATAACCCCTCTTGGAAATAAGGCTTCCCCAATATTATATGAAGTTAACAGTTCCTTGCACCATTGGCCAGTCCTACATGGGTTTAGCTTGTGGTTAAAATCGCCCATCACAAACAGTACATCTTTTTAATTATTATCCGATAGAATTAACAAATCCTGATTTAATTTTCCCATTTCGACCTTATAATCGTTCTCTTCCCCCCTCTGGATGTATACATTTACAATATGTATGCCTTCAAATCGATGATCTGGATTCGATAACAGTACTCTACATCCTAGTGCCCATTTATATTTTACATCTAAAAGTACCACCTTCCTGGCAATAATAGATGAAACTAGCATCAGTTGCCCTCCTGAGGGTCTACCAAAACAATTCTTTTATGCAACTTTTGTCTGATGGGCGAACCCCTCAATTACTAGGGTTTCGTCGCACAGCCAGGTCTCCTTGCAAACAGATAATCTCATTGCTGGCAATGGCCTTTTTGAAGCTATCCTGATTCGCTATTCTATTATAACTATTTATATTCCATGATAGAATGGTTAGGCTGTGTGACAACCCAGGCTCCCAATCTATCTCACTTAGGCACCCATCTCCCTCATATGTTGGGATGCTAGGGCTCTATATCTGTTTCCTGCTAGGAATCCTTCATCGTCTCTCTCACTTTCCCTACCTCTTACGGTGATTTCAAGATCATCCTTTTTATCGCAGCAAGCATCGATCAATCTAACCTGCCTTTGGCCCATTCCTGCATGGTTTATAAGGAATGATCTCTCATCCCTATTATAAACTTGCAATTCTATCCCTTTTACTAGTCTGATCCCTTCCTTATGAAGCTCATGTTCTGCTTTTATTATTGCACTCTTTACTAGACCAGAGTAAAGTAAAACCTTGTTTACGTCTGTCCCCTTACTATATAAGGTAAAGCCAACTTCTCTAAGATCCTCTGTGCCGATATTCCATAAGCTTTCACAATTAGATAGGGAGGAAAGCAGTTGTGATTGAATTTAAGGGAACTCATTTCCTCACTCCCCCACCCTTTACCCTGGCCGATCTGCTCCAAGAATACCCACAAGTCCTGTCTACTTTTTATCTCGACCTCATGGGGGCACCCCTTTGATCGTACTCGCTTATACCTTAATGAAGTATCTCCTTGCCTTTCTCCATATGGCCTCTAATAATTATTGTGCCTCCTTGTGTTGACTTCACCAACTTCCTTTCCTTTTTCCTCTCTTTTTTTCTACTCGTTCTTTATTTAAACAATTTTGCCTCGTCCTAAGTTTTCCTGTCCCTTTTTACTTCCTTTCCTCGCCTTCTGTGTTACTCACGGATGTTCCTTCTCCTAAATGATTTACCTTTAATGGGGCTAACCTTACCTTCATTCTTACGAGGTCTTGTCTCCATAACCGTTCCTGTGATGGAGTTAGGCCCTTTCTAGATTTCCTCTTCCATCTCTTTGGGTATGGGATACGCTGCTTATAACTCCTCCTTTCCTCCTGTTTTTTATAATCATTGGGTGCCGTGAAATAAATACAGTATGCCCTTCGTTCTGTAGTGGGGCCTCCAGCGGTGCACCTTCATACCGAGACCCATCCTCCTCTTGGTGGACCTCGCCAACTGGTCTACATATCGAGGGCATAAGCTCCCTGATTTGTTTCAGCTCCCCTATCATGATTTTGAACGGATCCCTTTCGGTTTTAAAACCTCATTATTCATTACTGCTACCTCTAGCAACCCTTGCAAAGATTTTTGTAAAATTAACATTGCGTCCAGCATAGAGGCGCTATAGGTACCTGTTACCTTCAAATTAAACAAAGAAGGTCCCAACATATCGTTCACTTTGTCCTGGGAATTTCCCGTATCCCCCTTCTAATCCATATATCCTTTTATAAGATGGAAATGACTCTGTCCTTTGTCGTCTGTTTTCGACTCCTTGATTTCTCCCTCAATCTCTATCTCTTGGACACTCAGAGAGGTAGAGAATCTAGGAGATGAGGACAACCTTGGGTCCAGAAAGAGTCCGGAGAGGTTAAATTGACTTTGGTTTGGTGAGGCTCGCTCCTGGGGTGCCAGATTGGCTGGAGTTAACTGATTCTCGCTTGCGCTCTTTAATGCCCTTCCTTTTAAAATGTTACCCTACAAAATCTTTAATAGAGCTTGTAACCGAGGCTCTGAGGAAAAGTAGAAAATGACTCACTCTCCCCACCAGGGATCTATCCAGAAGTTTGCATAATAAAGCAGCAAAGGAATTGACAGCCAATCTGTAAAATTAAAAGACATCTTTATTATAATTAATTATGAGGCTTCGTCGTCCAACCGTAGTTTTACAACTGAAAGAGGGAGCCTGCCTGAGCTTTCTCAGGCAGGCCTTTTATACAAAAAGTTTGGCCCTAGGCTCACATTCTTGCTGTGAAACACATCATTGTAGGTCGCTCCCATGGTACCATAACAAAGCAGGCTATAATTATGAATTCCATTCTACTTGCCCAAACTGACCAACCCATCTTCCATCATGAACATATGTCAAACTTCACATATTTTCCTGTGCAGGCCGGAGTAAATCACAATAGAACTGGTTTCCTCCCCATCATATAAACAGTCACCTCCCCATTGTAAAAGCCCAGAAGCAGAGAAACAGAGCCAGGTGTGGAAGATAGAAATGTAGGATAAGGGATGCTTGTGGGTCATAAACAGGCATGGCTACTGTATTCGGCCTTCTAATCTTGCTCAGGCCAATGTACACAACAAGTTGCTCAGATCTTTAATATAGATTGACTAGAGGGCATGGACTGGTTTGGTGAGGCCAACATCACGTAGGCAGATTCAGCCTGTTCAGGTCAAATGGGAGTCAGGAAGAACTCAAGCTAAGGAGTACGTGTCCTTTAATACTTGCTCTACCAGAATCATTGGCTCATGTATATGCCTATGTAAAGGGCAACACCTAAGATGGCTGCTGTTCACAACATAGAACCTGTGGGCTCACAATGAATTTGTCAATAACTTCTGCATTCATCATTGTATCGTGATGAAAATACACACACATATAAAACTTGCCATTTTCGTTTCTCTGATATCAAAATCATAGCAGAATAATGATATTTTAAACACAGGTTCAGATTTCAAAGAACCTCAGACGCCCCTTTTGCCCTTACATAGGCAATAACCTATACTCATGCTAAATCTGAGTCCATGTCTATCTTCATCACTAGCTGGTGTTGATGTAGAAATTGTACAAAAGGAATTATCAGTAAACTCTGACCTAACCAGTTCATGTTCAGGTAAAATATGAAACTCATGTGAAGAAACAGTAGAAAAAGAAAGAGTATGTTGGGAAGTTGGTGCAGACGTCAATTGTGTAGAAGAAACAAACCAAAATATAGTAGCCAATAAAATACATAAAAGTATTAAAATAGATAGAGCTATACCGCACTTAGAGAACAATATTCTATAATGTCTGTTTTTCATCTCTTGCTTTTTATCGTCATTTCTCAATACAATCTCCATTTTCTAATGTCGCTCACGCAATCTTGGTAGAGTACTTCAGCTGTGATTATTAGCAGGTCATAGGGACACTGCAAGTCCTGCAGGCCTACTGCCACTACTCAGGTCACAAACTGAACCGTTTGTACTCCTACGTGACCCTGCAACTGGCAAATGGTAACCAATCAAAAATTTAACAAAAAAAAAACATAATACAATTTCAGAAAAAGCAAGAGAAAAATAAAAACAAAAGTCAAATGCAAAATACTTGCACAATCCTAAACAGAAAGCAAATCCTAGAATTATCTAATAACATTTTATATAGCTTCCTATGCATTTCAGTAATTCATTATATGTTTAAGTGAAACAATGGTGTTCCTGATCAATGCTCTCAGATGAAAAGGGATACTGTTCCACAGAGAGTGGACTTTATTCTGCTTCTACTAAACAGAATAGTACTTTAAAACAATGCCAGCAAAGCTGCAAAAATTAGTTTCCAAACTCCAATTCTAGACAAGCTCACAGAAAATACCCAGAGTCCGTCAAAGCCTCTACTGGCAGGCTTCTATTGTCCATCAAATCCGCTTCCAGTGTCTTCTTCGCGTTGGGCCTCTTCAAGTCAGGCTTTTCATGAGAAAACAATACTGTTTAGTTGGAGTGCTCTCCGGGCAAAACACTCACAGCTCACTCGAAAGTCTCAATGTCTCAAAACAATGCACCAGTGTCTGTTCTTTGTGGCAGACGCTACAAATGATGTGCTGTTCATTGATCAAGGGCACAAAGCATCTCGTGCAGATCCAAGCACTACTTAGCAAGATCAGCAGCATCTTCAGACTCCAACACTCATCATTTAGTGTCAGAGGACGCTCAAGCTGCTCTCTCATGGGCACCAAAATGTAGTGCCTTTTTCCAAACGTGGATGCTTGGGTGTACTGCCGTTCCACTGGTGCAAAGCAAAAGAGGTGTGAATGTGGCCAAAACTCGGGCCCAGGGCTCAAGGGAATGTACACTGACAGAGGTTTCCAGCACATAACAGGTACAGAGCCCAAACAACAAATAAAAGAACCAGCTCCTCCTTTCTTCTGCAACGCCTTTCGCAAATCAAATGCCTTGCTTTGGAGGTACCACTGATGTCGCGCTGATGATCGCTGTTAAGCTTCGCGACTTTCTTGTTGCACGAATTGTAGAGCCAGGAAATCTATTCATCTCAGAGCGGTCACTGATGGGGAGTGAGCTTAGTGTTGATCAGAGGTCTACAGGGAATCACTCTTCCTTTAACTCTGGAAGGTCTAGCAGAGCCTAGTGATGCAGGGAATGTAACACAATTGTTAGTTTCCTCCAAATCAAGCACAAGAAGCAGTTCATGTGTTTTAACAAGGGGACTGGTAAGCATGTGGCCTGTAATTCTGCAAGGGAGTGACAATGTGCCATTGGCATAAAATACAAGAGCAAAGGCAAAAGGGCAAAACAGTATCTTTAGAATCTTCAGTTATGTTCTTTTCATTATTCTCTGTCATCTATAGCTACACAGGAATTCTATCCAAATGAATTTCCTCACACAGTGGCGTTGTCTAATGGGGTAAATACATGTGTTCCCTCAATGACTAAGCCTAGGTGTTCCTAAATTCCTTATCTAGAACATCTCGAATAGAAAAATAACATGATTCAGATTATCAAGGACATGAAGAAAAGTCCCTTAAAAATGTGCATTAAGTGCGCTATGCAACACAAAGGCTAATGATCAAATGTGAAGACAAAGAACAAACACTAGAAAGTCCTGGTATTTGCATGATTAGAACACATCTAATTAAAAAAATTGAAACAGCAGAAACAGAAGAGAACTGAAAAATTAAAAATAGACATTAAAAATATGTCGTACTAAAAAGAATGTAAACTTGAGATATCTCCTATTGAGATGGAAAACTTGTATTGGGTCAATTAACCAGGCTATCACTATCCTGACAGTCAGTCTGAAAAGACATTTGAAGTGGGCCTAAAGAAAATTCTTGAAAACTAGTCTGATCAATCAAAAGGGAATGTATGTGGCATAAGGGGGGTTCCTACCACATCACTGCAGTCTAAAAGTGTGAACATGACCAATACACCCATAATAATAAATGGCTGACTGGTGAAAGGAAGATGGAGAAGGGAAAATGGAAGTAGAACACAACAAAAATCTTCAATAACTAAACATGATGCAACATTGGTCAGGTAAGGAGCAAAAAGAAAAATCTATAGGAAGGACAAGAGTTTGCTTGGGTGGCCTAAGGCGTGTGACGCAGCACCAAGAGCACGGGGATACATGAAAGACCAATGTTACAGAAATTTAACTCTACCGCTGACAATCTATACCCTACACGGTGATTCCAACTAATGTTCAGTTGTCTCTTCAGGGAAAGAAAAAAAATGAATCCATAGGCTAATCAAAAAATGCGATCAAAAAATGCGATATCGAAATTAGGCCACCTTTAGTCACGGATCTATAATTCCATCCTTAGGCCCAATCAAGGATACATAAATGCAGAGCTGCCTGTCCTTAAGGGAAAAGGGCAGTAAGTGACTAACAACGGGTGGCACACTTTGATCCAGTATATCATTTTAGTTTTCTTAAATATCATTACAGCCAAATTTAGGCATGCACTGGAAAAACTGCTGCCTTACTCGCTCACAGTATGAGGTCCATATCTGTGAAATTTATCTTAATACAATATTCATCCAATTTATTGTGAAATAACACATATCGTCATATGTGTTCCTTCACAGCACAGGGGATTAAAAAAAATACACATATCAAGCCATCTCAAGCCATAAGATATACTTGCTGTATATCAAGCACAAGGAGAAAAAAAAAAAACCCGCCCAGACAAACAAACAGCATATATGAATAAGCGGTCATGCATAATACCATACTATACTATAAACCTGCAGCCCAATCTCAATTGTCAAGTCTAACCCTCCTTTTGACAGCAGGGCATCAGATAATTGATACTCTGCAGTCAAATATAATGTCGCTGTGTCAAATAACATGTTTCAGTGGGCCAAATGTACAAATGAAAACATAAACACACACATGTTTCTTTTACAAAAAATTGTCTCTTCAACCAGCCAACTCACGTGTCTTGTAAATTAATCCATGAATCATCTGTAGGAAGAAGCAGAAAAAGATACACGACACACACATTTTTCATAACACAACATCAATTATAACCCTTTTTTATCAGACTACAGAACATGACACAATGTGACATACAAAAAACCTCTCATTATTTACCTGTAACTTTTTGTCCATGTACCTTGCAAAAACGCCCATTCTCACTCAGGCCCAAGGCCTTTAAGTTGCAGAATTTGGGGAAGGGCTTCTACTTATCGCCTATCTAAAACTTAATGTAACACTTCGTTTTTCTTTTTGTCAAATAAACTTAACTAAGAAAAATTAGTTCCTAGCATGGAGACACACATGTTCCCTCATTTTACACAGTGCTTAATTTGTAAGACATGAAGTGCAGGTGCTACAATTTTGCATGAGGAATACCTTTCCTATTTGTTTATTATCTCAGATGTGCGCTTTTAACGCAGATGTAATGTGAATGCGGCAAATGAGAACAAGCCAGCCTGCAATGAATGAAGGTTACAGATTTAAATCATATACAATCAACTACATCTCATATAAAGCGCTTGTGTGCAGCATTTTGAAAGCAACTGGGAGCTATGCAAACCACGTGTGGGCTCTAGAATCCTTCAGGGTACTGACAAATGAGGCTGCAGTTTTTCAAATTAAATAGTGTTCCTTTTATTATTGTTAGCGGGATGCAATGCTGTGTCAGCCCCGCCGTATTTCTGATTTGAGATAAATGTGTTGATGACATAATTTACCGAACAACAAGCGTTTTGTGGGAACATGCTGGAGCTATTATTTATTCTTTGGCTAAAATGCAATCATCATTTGCTGTACATGTGCCCTGCATCCTCTGCTCATTTTAGTTCAAAAACAAAAACCCCATCCCAGCTAATGTCAGATTTGTAACGCTTTAAGAAGACACTTTTAAATTATGAACATGAGCAGGAATTAAATTTATCTGAGCAAGTCAGGCTATTCAAGTGACCTCAGGTCAGGACCGTGGCAGGGGCAGGGATTCAAATACAAAGAGGCAGCTGAAGTTAGCATCAGATGCATGTTTAACCATGTCATGCTGCATTCCACAGGCGAGGCCCTAATTAAAAGGTCACAAATGTCAACAAGACAGCCTTGCAAGATAACATCTCGGCCGCTACTGCTGGAACACGTTATACAGGTTCTGCCAGTCCCCTGCTCGTGGTAACTGAAGCTGACAAGGCCAGTAGGTTTAACCACTTCCACATAACCTGCAATATTTCACTATATTTAAAACAATTTCATGACACATTGACTCGCTGAATCATAAGAAGGCACAACCTGCAAACATATATTATGACCTAAATGTATGCATTTTACTGAAGTGACGCTTTAAAAAGGGGCCCTGTAACCATTCAAAACAGTCTATTTATCTGAAAATCGACTTTTGCATTCTGGATACTAAGAGATAAATATCCTATAATTTTATTGCATAATGGGTATTACTAGAATGCCTACTACCTAATTTATGAGTCATACATGTGAAAATACTAAGTTATACCTTATAGAAATGAGCTTGTTTGCGCCTAGGGTAAGGGAAATTGCGCACAGAAGTGTTTGGTCATTTTCGTGGTACAACATAACTTAAATCAAACATTTTAATGCTAGGGGGTCATAGTATGAGTGTTAAGCTTCACAAATATTAAAAAACGATTTTTGTAGCACTTGTTTTTAATTAATATTTTTCATAATTAACAATTATTTTCTCCTAATGAAACCTAATTATTGCTATTTGTGACTGTTCTACATATAAAATGCTCACTACATCCCTTGCCTATTATTTAGATACATATTAACACACAAGCCTAGGCGCAGCTGCCTAACTGGGACTGCGTGAGATTACTGCGCCACATATTTTTAAAAAGGACTGTTTGCAAAATTCCACCACCCGTGTTTAACTAGAGAGGTGCTGGCTGAATGAACATTCTTATTAGATATACTGCAGCTGAAAAGACTTGGCTGTGAACATCTAACACCGTGCGTCTAAAGAACAGGCAATTTCGTTTTTTTTTTTTTTTCTTTGGAGCCTTATTTACATCTATTGAACGTGACCCATACACATACATACATTGAGCTCATTCCAGACACAAAACAGAAGGGGGGTCAAACACTCAGGACACACAAAACAGCGTGCTCTAACCATTTCTTGTAAATAGTGCCGTCGCAATTTACAACAAAACCCACAAACAACATAGACATTTAAACACACATTTTAACCCATAGGTCAACACTTAGGACAGAAACAAGGAACAGCCTACAGACTGTGCTCAAAAATAACCTGCCAATACTAGTTGTAAACCATATTTACAACAAAAACGTTTTTGTTCCTATTTTTCTTGTTTTTTTTTTAATTCTACAACAGACTTCCAGAAGGCTGCAAAAAGGGACAGCCTCACAGACCTTTAGAGAGAGCTCATAAATTGGAGTTCCAACCGGAGGTATCAGACGCGAATCCTCCAACCGGGAATCCTTTGTTGCAACCTAGTCAATACTAATACAAAACAAAATACCGCGACCAGGCATCTGCGCTCACTAGTCGGGTTTCAAACTTCATGGGGCTATCTCCAACGATATACACGCAAATGTACGTGACCCACGGTTTTTGAATACTGCAGTGTTCAAATAAAACTAAGGAACCAATACTGAGGAAGATTATCCAACTAAAGCAACCGGCGATAATCTGAACCACAGCAACCAAAGGCCTACCAAATGAACCAAATGTACCGGTACCCAAACCAAAGATTATCTTAACAAAAGCAACCAGTGATAATCTACAAAAGCAACCAAGAGTATCAATAAATACTAAGGACCGCGTCACATTTCTGCGACCAATAAATAACTAAGGACTCAGAACCACAAAGGACTGGGAGCGACCCACTTATTCTTCAACTAAAGCAGATGGAGAAAATATCTCTTCATTAACTGCCTATACAAATTGCAATTTGCATATACACAAATATTTATCCAAATTGTAACTGTCAATTCCCCACTGCACTAACAGTCTGTTAAAAAATACTTACAGCAAAAAAAGAATGGGTTCCTTAGTCAGGAGTGACATCTTTAGGAGAGTTTTAAGTCAGAAAAATCAAAAAACATACTGGGCCACAGAGACAGATAATCCCCCAGAAAACCCTGTGCCCAGAGTACCTCTTTTTGGTAGAATTCTGTCTTGTCTTCCCCAGTAGTTTTTCCATCCTTTGACAAAACACTCCTGTAGATAACCACTCCATGATAAGGCCCACAGTTGGATGCGCCATTTGAGGAAAAGTAGAAAATGACTCACTCTCCCCACCAGGGATCTATCCAGAAGTTTGCATAATAAAGCAGCAAAGGAATTGACAGCCAATCTGTAAAATTAAAAGACATCTTTATTATAATTAATTATGAGGCTTCGTCGTCCAACCGTAGTTTTACAACTGAAAGAGGGAGCCTGCCTGAGCTTTCTCAGGCAGGCCTTTTATACAAAAAGTTTGGCCCTAGGCTCACATTCTTGCTGTGAAACACATCATTGTAGGTCGCTCCCATGGTACCATAACAAAGCAGGCTATAATTATGAATTCCATTCTACTTGCCCAAACTGACCAACCCATCTTCCATCATGAACATATGTCAAACTTCACATATTTTCCTGTGCAGGCCGGAGTAAATCACAATAGAACTGGTTTCCTCCCCATCATATAAACAGTCACCTCCCCATTGTAAAAGCCCAGAAGCAGAGAAACAGAGCCAGGTGTGGAAGATAGAAATGTAGGATAAGGGATGCTTGTGGGTCATAAACAGGCATGGCTACTGTATTCGGCCTTCTAATCTTGCTCAGGCCAATGTACACAACAAGTTGCTCAGATCTTTAATATAGATTGACTAGAGGGCATGGACTGGTTTGGTGAGGCCAACATCACGTAGGCAGATTCAGCCTGTTCAGGTCAAATGGGAGTCAGGAAGAACTCAAGCTAAGGAGTACGTGTCCTTTAATACTTGCTCTACCAGAATCATTGGCTCATGTATATGCCTATGTAAAGGGCAACACCTAAGATGGCTGCTGTTCACAACATAGAACCTGTGGGCTCACAATGAATTTGTCAATAACTTCTGCATTCATCATTGTATCGTGATGAAAATACACACACATATAAAACTTGCCATTTTCGTTTCTCTGATATCAAAATCATAGCAGAATAATGATATTTTAAACACAGGTTCAGATTTCAAAGAACCTCAGCTCCACCGTTTGCCCCCCGGTCTACTTTGCTGCGAGTTGTGGCCAGTGGTTGAACTTGTAATGCTTTTTTTACATCCGGAGGCGTCGCCGTGTGCGCCTTTTACATTTCCTTTCCCTTTGAAGGATATGACTATATCCTCTCCGCCCATTTGGCTATGGTCGGGTTTTTAAGAGTTTTTTGGGCCTTTCCGTGCTTTTGCTTTGCTAAGTGCCATCACCTTTTTAGTCCTTCAGCACTTTTCCTCCTTGTTTACAGATGAACCGCTAAAATACCATTCTACTTCCTTCCCTTTTGGCTTTCCCCGTAGGCTTCCAAATCAACTTCTGTTTGAGTCCCCTCTTCTTGCCTGGGGCCTTCTCCAACGCAGTTTGTCAATCTGCCACAGCCCCCCTTACCCCTTCACTTACCTCTGTTCCACGGCTGCACACTACTATCTCCCAGCTCAGCTCTGCTCTGCTGCTCTGCTCTGCTGCACCTCACAACTCGGTCAATTAGCAGCTGGGGTTTTCCTCCACCATGCACCATACACGGAGGGAGACCAAGTACAGCTCAGCACCCAGGCCCGGAGTGGCCTTTGCGGGCACCGGGCAATTCCCCGGTTGGCCGCAAGGGTGGGGGCCGTTTTTGGGCCCCTGGGGGCCGTTTTTGTGACAGGGCCGTTTTTGCAGCTAAGCTGCAAAAACGGCCCTGTAACAAATTCGGTGGAAAAGCGGCCCTGGTAAAGAGCTTGGTGGCATCCCCCCCCTCCCCCAGGGGGAGGAGGGGGGGCCGGCCGAGCACTTTGCCAGGGCCGGTTTTGGTTCCCAGTCCGGCCCTGTCAGCACCCTGCACTGGGAGCCGGCAAGGCCTAGGCTCACTCCATGTGCTATGGCCAAGTGAATTAAACCTACCTAATACGGCTTCTCCCAGCATTTCTGGTGCGCCTTCACTCGACTTCAATCAGCGTCTCGCTGCACCTTTTACCGGCGTTTCAGGTGTGCTTTTTTTCGTGGAGTCCTGATACACCTTCCTCTTCAGCAGTGGCGATGTCCGGTGTCACTTGATGTTGGGTCGTGATGCTGGCCGTAACGTAGCATAGCGTAGCGTAGCGTGGTGCGGCCAGAAACAGAGACTGCCATCAGGAAAGCGAGCTGTATTTAAAGCATGGTGCTTTACTTGCAGACCGATCTGCAAGGTGGGCCCATGTATCTGATAGGTTTAGTTAAGGTTTACTGACACATTAATACTCTATGTTCTTTGAAGACCCTTCTCAACCTGCATCAATAAGTCACACTCAGGTAGCAGAGCCTCTGTCTCTCGGCCAAGCTCTGGAACTCCCTCCCTCTAGCCCTAAACTCACAACTGACCAGGAAATGTAAGACACTCTTCGAATTCCTTTTCGTTACTGCTTCCTACTTCGGGAATTTACATTCTCTGCAAATGACATAACATCAAGTAATGTAATCATAATGTAATATAGTGTATCATAACATAACATCTGGATAACCTTCATGATCTTATTGTGGCTACAAATCTTTAAAAATACGAACTGTGATGGACTCATACATATATGTAATTGAACAATTCAGACAAAAATGTGTAAATCCCTACTAATGTTCAGTGCACTATTAGTCCCTCACTAGGTTTGTCTTTATAAATAACGATAAATTGTAAGTTCAAAATTGCATTATAATTACATGTATTATACTGTGTTCTGTTAATGTTATGTGTTAAGGTAAGAGGCAAACCATTGCGAGAGAATCAGATTTCATAATCGAATCATAACTAAACTTAAACTTAACAACATCCTGTATACAAAACGTCAGAAAAATCAACATGATGCAATTAGTGGAAGGGTGGTAACATGGCTACTCCTGCTGCAGATGGAATGCTGTCGTAGAATGGAACATTTACAGCTGCAGGCGGGATGTCAACACAACATGTATGGTTTGCTGATGTATGAGGAATGGTGAAGCACACATTTGTAGCGATCAGATATGCTGCAGGGACTGCAACAGTGCACCTGCAAAAACAGCCAGGGAGGCTGTCACTTCTTGGAACTGTCAGAGATGGATGTATGTCACTACAGCGCATGCTTTTACAACGCATGCCATTACGACGCAGGTTTTACAACGCAAGTGGTTACAACGACTTGCGTTGGGGGGCGCTGGATAGTGAATAGTTTAATTTACTATTCCAACTCCAGTCCCCGTGGATAGTAGGGAAGGTGTTGGATAGTAATTAAACTATTCCCTATCCTAGAGCGCCCTCCAGCGCAATTCGTTGTAATAACTTGCGTTGTAAAAGTTGCGATGTAATGGTAGTGCGTTGTAAAGTTGCGTTGTAAAGGATGTTTCCCGTCAGAGATGCAATAGGGTGCTTTCACATACTGAAACTATATGAGCTGCAGTAAGGATGCTAACACATACTGAAACTATATCAACAGCAGTAAGGACGCTAACACATGCTGAAACTGAATGAGCTGCAGTAAGGATGCTGACATATTCTGAAGCTACATGAACTGCAGTAAAGATGCTTACACATACTGCAACTATATGAGCTGCAGTATGGATTCTAACATACATTAAACTATTTAAGTTGCAGTAGGGATATCAACAAACAGGAATTATCAAAGCTGCCGATGTAATTCTAATACATACTGAATGATCAAAATTGCAAAATGGCAGCAAACTAATAGTTATCACTGTTATGAGGACAATGTTAACACATTATTGTCTTTTCTGTTTTTAGTGTGCTCTGTGGTGCTTGCTGAAGGACAAACAGGTAAGCAGCTTCAGTTTTAGTAGAGGCTCAAGTGTTTTACATTTTTAAAAATATAGGGGCTTATTTTGAGATATTTGTGGGCAGTCAGAGTACAGCCTGGTAGATTACTGCTGCCGTATGTAGAGATCTCTGCCTGCCTGGGGGAGATCTCTTTGCCTTCAGAGGAGCTACCGCATAGGCACAAGATTTTACACTGCACTCTTGGTCTTCCCGTCAACCACGTCAGGTTCATCTATGTTTCAGATCTTTGGTCATTCTTCAGAGGTTGCAAAAAATATGTGGATGTTTTGTAGCTTTAATAAATCATATGTAGTGTGGCCCATCTGCAAATCGTTATATAATATAAGTGTAATAGTGTACAAGAGGTTATAACTAAAGCATGACATGATCCAGGAAGATACAGCAAAACTTTCCTCAGAGTATACAATGAATACTAGATACATCATAGTAATCATATTTATAAAACAAATCATTTATATTAGATGATAATGGCTACAATGGTAAATAAAAAAAACACAAAAGCATACCATCTTCTCCCTACCAACTATCCAGCAATATATTCAAAATGTCCTTCTAAATAATGATAATCAGTAAGACAGTCACCTTCTACAAGCCTGGTCTCTGGAATTTCCCCACCTTAACACCAATTTTTCAGGAGCATTGTTTTTCTTGTTTTTTAACTTATCATTTAGCAAAAGAGCAGGGATTGAGGAATGGGCTGGACTTCCAAGTATTAATTAAGTAGAGATCAACTTCTCCTATACTTCTGCTAGAAATAGATGAATTTTCCATTAACTTCATAGTCTACACAATACTCTAGGTCTTCACCAAATGACAAATATTATAAACAGTGCCAGCAGAAGGGTCTCTGTTGCACTAGGTAAATTAAAACATTGGTGTCTTCTCCCATTTCAATGTGAACATAATTTTTGCTTGTAGGACATTCTAGCATCCCCTTATCGGGGTATATTATGAATTCATCTTCGATTGGCTTACCCAACAACCAGACTTTAGCTTCAGAGTAAAACAGACAGGAAAAGGGGAGAGTTCTACGGAAAGGCTAAAGAGGGAATGAAAATTGGAGCAAAGGCCAGTAAGACGTTGAGGTGCAACAAGAGAGAGTTTGGCAAAAATGAAAGGAAGAGAAGGGATTAAGGAAAGAGACTGTGAGAAATAACTAGAAAAAAAGTGGGACCCAAGGAGAAGAAAGATAAGGAATGAGGGGGGGAGGCTCAGAATTCAGTGTGTTTGAAGCTTGGTAGTGTACACCGGAACACCACCATTTTTATTTTAGTTTTTTAATACAAACAAATAGGCATTAGAATGAGCATGTAGTAAACAAGGGTGGAAACACTGGAGAGGCCAAGGTGAGAGTTTTCAAGTGAAATTAAGTAAACAGATTAAATCGATGAGACTCATGGGAGATGGGAAGGCAAAACAACAAGGAGGGCACTGAGAGAGACAAGAATGAGGATGTGAGTGAGTGTTAATTTGTGAAAGGAATTAGATCAGTGGAGAAGTGTGGCTCACTGGTTAGAAGCGGCAGACCCTAAAGCAGAGCTCGGCCCGGGACCAGGGTTCAATTCCCGACGCGGCAGGGTCTTGGGTCAATGTCCGCGGACTCGATAATTCTCGCTTAGGTGCCTACGCTAACCATGGGTCCCACTCTGCAACTCTGGGCAATAGCTTGCTTAATCTCCACAACGGCCCCAGCAATGCCGGGGATGCCTGGCTTCACCTTGGGGTGCCCTCTCACAGGGAAAGCCAGGACGGGTTCCCCAGCGGTATACAGCGCCAGGACGCCACGTAACGAGGTAACAGTGCGCTTTACAAGTATACATACATTACATTACACATTACATCAGAATGTAAAAGGCAAAGCGAGATTGTAAAATAGGACTTGGAAGTTGGCTGAATCTCAGGGAGCAGGACATATGAAAAGCTTAATCTGCTCTCTCTGTTCTTTCCAAACCCACAGAGTGTGGAGAAAACATGCATTTTGAAAAATGTGGAACGAAATGTCCGCAGAACTGCACCAACATCGGGACAGCAATCCCGTGCCAAAGGCGGTGTGAGGCCGGGTGTTTCTGCAATTCCGGGTTCGTCTTTGAGGATAACACTTCAAAACGTTGTGTTCCAGAGATTTTCTGCAACTCCTGCAAGGGCAATTCCCGTTATAGTTCCTGCGTCACTCAATGCCCGCCAACTTGTGACAAACCAAGTCCTGAATGCTCCCGTGACAAGTGTTGGACCGGATGTGTTTGCAGGGATGGTTACGTTTTGGCATCTGCTAGTTCTCGTGAATGTGTGCTGCTAAGCGAGTGCAGTAAATAAGAAATTAGCAAGCAGCACTGATTACCACCCCCATCTCACAACCTCTCCTTTCGGGTCTATATTGCACAGCAAGACCAGTATCTGATTGTAACTCCACAATTATTATCTGTAACCGAGAGTAACCCTACTCCCCTCCCTCATGCTGTATTACTGAAAGATAGCCTGAAGTGAATCGAATATTTTAGCATTTGGTCGAATCTGTGGATTCATTGAACTAATTATTAAAATGCAACTTTTACCAGTTGAATAATACCAATAAATAAAACATAATTATTAAAAAGTAAGTTCATATGTTTCTTTAATTATAACCATTTCCAATAGCCTAGTATGAACAATTAAAACTTGAAATCGAAAAGATAAAACACCTGCTGGAGCCAGATATCTGAGTTATAGAAATGCATGTGTAGTATGTAGTAAAAATGTGGTAGTAAAAATGTGGTATGTTTCTTTAATCATCATAATGTATTGTGGAATTGTTGGGCTGTTTAGAATGTCCCTTGTTGCCAGGGGACATAGAGTGTATTTATTTGATTCTTGAAGCTGTGTTGTTGGCGCTGTTTGTTTCCCTGCTGCTCTGCATCCATGTAGCCGTCTAATAAATTACTTCAAGATCATCGAATTTCCTGACTCATCTCTGCAAATTTATGGCGATGATCTTGACTACATGGACGTACCCATTGTGCACTTGTACGTCCAGGACCAACAACTCTGTTTCTTTCCACCCCCATCAAGAAGCCTGGTCCATCAATCAATTTCGGCTTGACAATTTTTCTATACTCAAGTTACCAAGGTACCTCAGTTACTTAAGAGGGTTACATTTTTTTGCACTGCTTCTGCTTCATCAAAACTGGCACCAACTTCACGCATCGCCCTCACGCACTTACCGGCATTGTCCTCCTCACAATGCTGCACCAGCTTCACACTCAATGACTCATTGTGTCACACGCGCACCTGGTTGCTTATTGCTGCATGCGCTACAGTCTTATCACCTTTTCAAGATGCTCGCTCTCTGTTCATCATCACGCATCAAGTGATACTAGAGACACGTATCACTTCACGTACGACGTCCACGGTCATCTAAACACTTTGGGGAAACCGTTATCTTCAGATATCTGTGGACATTTTAACGCTCTGGGTAAACCCTTTATCATGAACTCCACAACAGATCCACGACTTTGACAACAACGCGTCCTGATTTACACCTTGAGAAGTCGACTTCGTTATTCGAGTACCTACACAGCAAATGTTTATTGGAAAATATTTACTGATTTTCTGAGCTCATCAACCATTATTTTCGCAGTGATGGAAACACTTTGACATTATTTTCACAGTATACGAAGCACTTCTCAAGCATCATTATTCCTCTAGCTTCTGTGTATCATTCAGTGATACACATACCTCATGTGTGTCTTCTTATAAGTGTGTTGTTTGATGACATACATCAATTTTCTTTCTTCCTGTGCATTATTGGTGATATTCACACCTTTAGTTGGTTCATCACTCCCTTTAGTGTGTTTTTCAGTGAAACACTCACCAATAATTCTTGTTTAAAGAAGATTTACAGTTTTTTAAAATGTTTTGCTTCTTCATACTTTCTGCTTTTGTCATTCCATTTCTTTATTTTAGCCATTACTTCACATTATGTGCACCTTGTAATCAGTTAATCCTCCCCCTGCATTTTTCGACACTTCAGGAGAACCATCCATCAGATGGGAGGTATAGCATGATGCTTTTGAAACTTATTTAGGCACAATTGGTGGAGATTAGTGAAAGAAAGAAATGTTTACTATTACACTCTCTTGGTTTTGAGGGAAGGTCTGTTTTCAAACAATTTGCCACAAGAAGAAGATGAAGGAATCAATAAATATCGAGAAACAGTTCTTAAACTTAAGCTCAGGTTTTACAGACAACCCAGCCTCATGGTTCTCAGACATACATTTTTTAAAAGAAGCATAGTGAAGCAGATGATGTTGATTCCTAAATCTCGGTTTTACGCAGGTTGGCAGCTGATTGCTGGTTTAAAAAATTCACTGACCTACTTATTAGGGATTAATTTGTATGTCATTGCAAGGATAAAAGCATTAGGCAAATGCTGTTAAGCATAGTGACCCATCTTTAGATGAGACAATTAAGCTAGCTAAGACCATTGAAATCTTGATAATCTCCTTGAAAGAATTGGAGGATAGTGTACCTGAGGCAATTAATGCTGTAAATGTCAACTCTCCTCTCAAGTTACTTAAAAAATCAGGGAGAGGTGGTAGCAATGTTGTTGCCAAATCTGTCAGATCTGAAACTACATTTACCAATGGTTCTAACATGTGTCTTAGGTGTGGTAATCCTCCACATTCCAAAGGAGCCAGGTCAATGTGACCTACATCTACTCTAAGAAAGTGGGCCACTTTGCCAAAATATGTCTAAAAAGGAACGGGCAAAGGAAGCCTGTTACGTGTGTTGTAGAGTCCGAAGATGAATCAGACACAGAGATAGTTTCCGTAGTCAGGAATGGTAGTAACTGTCATGAAGGTCACTCTGTTTCACAAGATTTGGTTGAAGGCGATCCTTCATCTTCTGTTGATTCCATCATTGACATTGCAGTGGGAGGTAACACTATAAATTTACTTGTTGGCTTTAGTGCCAAAATAACAATGATCACACAAAGGTAATTTGAAGAGACATGGAGAGGTCTGCAACCTCTGTTGCCAACAAGATCGCTCTCCTGTATCTTACGAATGTCGTAAAATAGTATTGATGGGTCACTTTGAGGAAGAGATGTACTTCAAGGGGAGGAAAATCAAAGGGAAGATCTATTTAGCAGTAAAAGGGTTGAACATTCTAGGTTGGTTCAATCAAGGGCTATTTGGTATGATTCTGAAACCAGGAGCAAAGGAACAAGTGTTGGTTGTGGGGTATGCTGACAATATTCAGGCTTTGAAAAATAAGTTTCCGTCTGTCTTTGGGAATTATCTGGGCAAAATCCAAGGTTTTAAACACAAGATTATCGTAAAGGAGGATGCGATTCCTGTCAAACATAAGCTCAGAGAAGTGCCTTAGAGTGTAAGGGATGACCTTGAGAAAGAATTAAAGCAATTATGTGTGAAAAGGGTCATCAAACCCACAGAGTCTGTTCTGTGGCTTTCTACTTTGGTGGTTCCCCAAAAGAGGTGTGGTCAACTCAGAGTCTGTGTTGATTTAAGGTCCCTCAACAAGGAGATTTGGGTAGACTCACATACTCTTCCCAAAATCAATGATTTATTTGCATCCACCAAGGCAGCCAAGTTTTTTTCCAAACTTGACCTGGCCAGTGCATACCATCAGGTGGAACTACATCCTGATTCTCGTCATCTTACAGCTTCAGTTTCACCTCTAGGCACTTTCCAATATCACCAAATGCCGTTTGGTTTAGCATCAGCGGCATCGTATTCCAGAGAGTGATGAGGAATATCCTTAAAGGGTCGATGGCTTCCTTGTGTTCCAAGATGATGTTTTGATTTCTGGTGTTAAAGGCAGAGAAATTAAAAAAAATGTGTGTACAGAAGTGGAGTACGTGGGACACATTCTCACACAAGAAGGGGTCAGTCCCAGACCAGGCTTGCTGGAGGCCACTGCTAATGACCCTGCACCAACAGACAAGACTGTAATCAAATCTCTACTGGTTTTGTGTGAGTACTATTCCAGGTTTATCCCTCACTATGCAAACATTGTACGACCCATCAGCAACCTTCCTAAAAAGAGTGTGAGGTTTGAATGGTGCAATGATTGTGTGATGGCTTTTGATCAAGTTAAGTTGTTGTTGGAAAAGAGTGCTGTTCTCAAACCTTTTGATCCTAGTCTATCGTGTTGCTTCACAGTGGATGCCAGTCAAGTGGGGTTGGGAGCTACTTTGACGCAGGTAGAGGATGGTGTAGAAAATGCGATTAGATTTGCCTCCAGAGTTTTGAGAGCCACTGAGTTAGTGATTGAGAAGGAGCTTTTGGCCTATTCTTGGGCGATCGAAAATTTTCGCCCATACATTTGGGGAAAACGCTTCTTTCTGCAAACAGATTACAAACCTTTGCTTAATACTTTGGGTGGTAGTATGAGTATGTGTTACAAAACCAGGATTTTGTGGCTGGTCAGCAAAGTTTTGCAGTATCAGTTCGATGTTAGGTACATTTCAGGAGGTAAGAACGGGAAAGCAGATTGTCTGTGTCATTGCTAAGCCCACTAAATAGGAAGAGTACGTTTTTGTTTTTAAAAAAAACTATTTGTTTGTTGTTTTGGGAAGAAGGGAAGACATGTAGTAAAAATGTGGTATGTTTCTTTAAGCATCATAATCTATTGTGGAATTGTTGGGCTGTTTAGAATGTCCCTTGTTGCCAGGGAACTTTAGAATGTATCTATTTGATTCTTGAAGCTGTGTTATTGGAGCTGGTTGTTTCTCTGCTGGCTCTGCATCCATGTAGCCTTCTAATAAATTACTTCAAGATCATTGAGTTTCCTGCCTCATCACTACAGCATGTTTGAAGCCTCTTTTTACTTTAATAATCAGATCGGCAATGTCTTTCTGCACATACACACAATACTCCACTCATTCCATCACTAAAAAAAGCATTTGCCAATCCAAAACAATCTGAACAATATGAAACACAACCCAATAGGCCACTTTGACTCTATTCGTGTAGAATCCCAGAACACAGAACGACACCCAGATACTGGGGGCAGCATAACATAACACATACCACTCCTCCCAACATATGTAGTCCTACAATGACCATCTGGGGCATCCTGAGGTTTCCATCACTCTCATTTCTGCCCTGGTGGAGGAGAGGTCTACCATTATAAATATCTTAATTTTCCTGCCCCAATTCTGTACTAATGAGAAACCTTTCATCCCAGATAATACCTGGCGATGTCCATATCACAATGAGTAACTCTGCATGTGGTATCATGACTGTGTTGCAGAATTCGTAGGTGGAGGAGAAATAAGAAGCTGAAAGTGTTGGTGGAAAATGACACTCCATTATATATTACACTTACCACTTATTACGCTCACAGATTTTAAGGTTGTGAACCCATGGCTATTATTTTGCATTCATAAGTTATCAAAATTTTCTGAAGTTTGTGACTTACAGAGAAGTTGCAAGTTTAAAAGTAAAATTCTCATGGATCCAGGCTTTGGGCCATGCAAAGCGAGTGCTGTACTCATGGGTGGTTGGGCAATTGACTGATCCAGGCCCTGCATCCTGCCCCTGTTGTGTAGATCCAACGGGCATGCATGACTGGTGCAGGACACATAGGTGAGTACCCTGCCTCCAACTGCCCATGTTCTTTTTAGTACACCACCAGAATTCACTACAAAATGCAATAAATTGCTGAGGTCCTGCAAACACTCAACATTTATAAAGAAATAAACCTAAGAAGTTACCGGGATTTTTTTTTTCAATGTCATTACTGGTTAATGTCAATACCTAAAAGCCCCTGAAATGAAGTATTTCTGGATTGCTACACAAAGTATCATAATAACATGCTTTCATACTCAAAAAAATATCCCATACATTGTATCAACTGTTGATTTGGACCTGTAGTGTTTGTCATCTTGAAATTGCCAGCAGAGCCCTCTCACATACCCCAGGTGGATTGATATGTCAGGGCCGGACAATGATGTGTTGCTGCTACATCTGCCTTTTATAGTAGCTGGGCTCTTCATCTCCCAGTTAGAGGATCTAATTAAAAAGTCTGCAGAAGACTGTGCATTCATAACTCCTGCCCATGTGGATGGGGGTAGAGAGATTTTGGGACTATTTCTTTGGTCCTTCTACATTGGTGAAATAGGCCTCCTAGATGGTATGGAAAAGGTTAGTATTAAAGTATGTCTGATGTGCTGTCACATGGCCTATAGGGACATTGTGGTCTTCACTAAGTTAGCATGAGCACGTTGTAGCCTACCTGCTGCTTTGCGCATGTTATTGCATCTCTTTATTTTGCAATATTTTCCATAGCCGATTTCACATGAGAACTCATTGCTGTGTCCACTCTCTGCAGGTTCCTGGGATTTAGACTGAACATTATGTGCAAGGTCGATCAACAATGCCCCTTGTTATTTTGTTCTGGCCAGGCCTTAGCCCTTAGACAAAACATACCAATGCAGCTGTTGTTTGGACAACGTACTGTGGATTTTTGGGGATACACTAATAGGTAGCACAAACTTGAAGAGGCACCTTTCCAGGGAGAAGAGCAAGAGAGCACCTATGATGTAGATCTACTATCTATAGGCTAAGGTATAGGGTCTGCTGACAAATCCCAGAGATCTTCTATCATATAATAATACTGCGCTTTAGCAAGGGGAGGCAGGTTAGGCTCTATTGTCATTCCATGATGACATCTCCCTTCATGATTTATGGACCAGCTGCTATGCTGACTATATTTGTACCATGCATATTACTGCTTGTTGTGGCAGGTATACTGCATGTTAGGGCACATTAGTTGACATAAATATTTTAAACTGTTTACAAGAGTGTGAGTGAAAGGGTGTGTCTTGTTACCGCGATTCCTGAGAAATCTGGGAGTGTTGTGTTCATTGGGTGTCTAATCATTTGTTTCTCTCTGAGTGAGTAGGAGAGCAAGTGAGACACTATTGCTAGTCGGTCCTGGGCTCGTTGGTACTAAGGTGGTAGGAAGACCCCGTCCCTATAAACCAAGGTAACATAATTCTGTGCATAGTTCTATATTTGTGCAGAATCCCTTGCATTATGAAATTTGAGGAGGGTAGCGCCACTGGGATTATGCAATACTGGAGCAAGAGCATTTTATGCATATTTGTGGATTTACAGTAATTTCCATAAATGCGCCGACTTCTACAATATGTACAGGTTTGAGAATAAAAAGATCCTAGTTCATACGGATCAAATGTTACTGAAGAAAAGCACTGTGATAAAGTCCCTCTTTTTGCACAAAATCACACCAATTTTCTGCAGACTGCTATTTTTGGAACTCTGCTCACTGGGGCACTGCTTTTCCCCAAGTCTCAAGTGATAGAACCCTGACCCCTAAAGCATGGTAAACTTAGCAGCTCTCCAATTGGAAAATGTAACTTTCCAATAAGGCCATAGTGCAGGAAATATACCAAAGGCATGAGAGTTAAGTGACTCTTGTGACTGCAGCACACATCCACTATCCACAAGGCTGATGAAGGAAATATGGCCTCAGGCCTACATGTGTAGCTTGAATGCTGTAGCATTCTACATTTTCAGATGAACTTACAAAAACATTTTTTACAGGAAAAAAGATACTTTTGAATATTAACTATGTCATCCTTAAGTAAGTTTTGCACCCTAGAAGTAAGGGTGTCTAGTATTAAAAGTGATACATGCAAGCATTTAGTGTTAGCATTTTCCAACAGTGACTGCCCCTCAAAAAGTATATCACTGTACGAGGCTGTAGCTAATCTTTGAGGAAAATTAAGTGCAATTAAAATATATTTTTTTCCTTTCAGGTTTGAGATAAACTATAGAAATTATTCAGCAACTGTTTTGATTTTTTCTTAAAAATATAGATAAAGTAACTTTTAAAATGTTAGATATTGACTTACATTTTGTAGTAGAGGGACTTCTATTACAAATGTATTGGAGTACCTTGTCCTTTAAATTCTCAAACTGCATACCTCATTTAGAAAGGGTCAGACCAAATGGTTTCTGGCTCTCCTCTTTTTTCTCCATCTCTGCGAGGAAAAATATGGCAGTGAGGTGCAGAAAAAAACAATGATTTTTATGCCTTACAAGAAATCTCTCATGGTGTTGAGGTCAAACGTTTGTTGCTTTTCAAAAACAAACTTCCTAGATTTTGGATATTTGACTCCTCACGTCAGGTAGGGCAGTTGGGGAGGGTTCAGAAACTTAATTTCTTAAAATGGGCAGGAGATGTCTGCACAATTCATTGTTAAAGGTAAAGAAAGTCCTGGAGAAGAGAAGCATTTGGTCAGCAGATACAGTGTTGACAGCTTCTTACCAGCCCAATGAGAGGTGCCTGGCCTCACTACTGGTTTGACATGATTGAGAAGGATGGGACTGCTCATTTTCCTAGACACATCCCTGACTGGGACCCCAGCCACATCCTTTTTAAAACATTTAAAAAAAAATTTTTTTATTCACAGCGCGAAAAACATAAAAGTAGAGTTCATTCAATTGGAGCATACAGTTAAACAGTTCAATATAAAGAGATCTACACAGAGGTATACTTTATGACAATTAAGGAAAAATCGGCAACACAAGGATTTCTTGTTAGACATAATAAACTCAGTACAGTTACTGCCTTGACAGTAATATAAACGTATCCCCATTTAAGCACAGAGGAGGGTTTTAAAGTAAAATTCAAAATTATATAAATGTACCCCAAATTTTATCCAGTTTCATCATTGATCGTTTACCCTGTCCACCATTCCATAATATGCGGAGATTTCGCCGAAATCCAAGCCCTTGCAATAGTCAATCTAGCACACGCAAATAAAATAGTAATTAGAATTTTGTGTTGGCAGTTTAATGATTTTATATCTAACTATATCTTGCTGAAAGAGGAGAAAAAATAATCTGCTTCTGATTAAAAATATTTTCCAGTCCTGACCAAAACTCCGACAGTGCGGGGCATGAAAAAAGCATATGTTCTAAATCTGCCGCCACAAGATCACATTTGGAGCATTTAGAGCGATCATTTGCTAAACTGTTTGATGACCATATTGATATTCTTTGCGGAGTATAATACAAAGAACATATAGTCCTATATAATTGGAGTCTTAAATTGGAGGACTGAACAACGCGGTTAATACTACAAAAAGAAGCAGAAATCTGATTAGGTGTTATATTGATACCAAGTCTAGTAGTCCACTTTATGGCAAGTTTTATGCAGTTGTCAGCCTTTTGCTGATTAAGACATTTATAACTCTCGCTGATTAATGATTTTGTTTTATCAGAATAAAGACAAGTCCAAATGTCTGAGTCAGAAACTTCTGAAACCTTCATTTTGCGGACTAAAAAATCCTGAATTTGTATGTATTTAAATCGCATGGAATCATTCAAATTGTAAAGAAGTTTAAGGGTTACAAAATCTAAGAGTTCATCTGGACCATAAAGATCCCCTAAGGTGTTAATGCCACAATTAGCATGAGTGCAAAACTTCCTAGGCAATTCTTAAAGGAAACAAGTACAAAACAGGGAAGCATCATGAGACAAGAACATTTATAAAAAAACATTCATTTTAATGATAGCATCATAGGGGAGGAGCTTCGCGGGCATCCATGATGGTCGCGTGAGCACAGAGCTCCCGAGACCCGCGCCGCCCTTCGCAAATATCCTGCTAATATCCTGTTTCTGAAGATGGGCTTTTGAAGGCGATCCTCGGCTGAACTCAATATTCCTTTCAAAATAAAAATCGGACGTCGGGGGCCACTTCTACATCGACTCGTGCTTCTGCGACCTGCCCCGGGACGTGACCGGGGGCTCTGCTGATTTTCAGGCCGGGGAGTAGTTGAACAACAACGGCCAGAGGGGTCTTCCCCAGGCGGCCTCACTTCAACTTTCAGTTTCACTTTCCTACTCCGGGCTCTGATTGACTGGCATTCCTTCTGCTCTACTCCAGATCTGCCTGAGTCTGCTCTACTGCTGTGTGCCTTCCTCAGTGAGGGTCCGGCTTCCAGCCCTATTGGATTTTCTCTCCTTTTGCCCATTTCGTGTACTTTTGGCCTCATCGTGGTCGGCCATTTTCACAAGATCGCGAGGGCCCCTCCGGGGCTCTGTTCCCAAGATGGCCACCAAACCGGACACTGAGAAGCGCAAGACGAAAACGCCTCTCCGTGGGGGACTAACTCAAACTAATGTGATGGACCGTTACACCCATCCTAAAGGGTCCCCCAGCGGCACCGGCCGTACTCCTGAGGACCCATCGGTGGACCTTGCTGAGCCCTGTGAGGTGTCGCTTCAAGATGTCATGAGCGCCATCGCCAGTATGAAGGCGTCCATGGGACAGCAGTACGAGGCCCTCGCCTCCAAGATCGATACGGTGGCTGTCAATGTCACGCTGATTAGAGCGGACCTGGCGAAGACCAATGAAAGGGTAATGGCTTTGGATTTAAAGACCTCCAGCGTGACGACTGATGTCACGGAGGTATAGACCGAGATCCGCAACTTGCGTTCGTCACAGGACTTGGTGGCCCGTCGGCTTGAGGAATTTGAAAATAGGGCCCGGCGTAATAACGTACGCATTATAGGTGTTCCGGAAAATCCCGAAGACGCTGCCACCGTCACCTTGGTGGAAGATCTGGTCCTGAATCACCTCGCCCCCGCCGGTCTCAGTAAATTCTTTGCTTTTGAACGGGCCTACCGATTTCCGGGTGGGAAACCGAAACCGGGTGCCCCCGAGACCCATTATTGCCACACTCTTCCATTTTCGGGACAGGGACGCTATCCTTCGGGCTTCTCGTGAGTGCGGCCCTGTGAAACTCGACAACACCACTGTGCACTTCTATCCCGACTTTACTCCATTGGTTCAGCGGCAGAGAATGGGGTTTCGGGAAGTGAAGCGGAGACTGCGCGATCTGGACCTTACATATGCCATGTTGTTTCCAGACAAACTATGAATCGAATATTAGGAACAAACGTTTTTCTTTGATCGTCCGGACAATGTCAGTGATTGGCTTGATTCCCTGCCCAGAAGAGGTGACCGAACTGAGCACCCCGGTGGCGCCGACGGTGGCTCGCAGGAGTGACACTATGGTTCCCGACGTCTGAACTTTCTGCTTATTTGTCAGCTGAGTTTGAATAATTGTCCTTTTGTTTTATTGCCGAGGGTGGCGAGGGTGTAAGGGGTCTCTTCCTCCTCCTGGGTTTCTTTGTGTAGATTAGTTTAATGGATGGGCGACAGGCACACTGCAAGTTGGGGTGGCTTCTGAGTCGTACGCAGGGGTGCAGGGTGGGGGGTGTTGTAACGGGTTCAGGTTGGGGGGTGGTGGGGGGGTGTTCATCTGTTTATTTCTTCGTTCACAAGGCATTGTATTGTTTTTCGTCCATTCCAATCATTGGGTCCTGTGAGGGGTGTGCTCTGTCTCTTCTACGGGGATGGGGGGTGGTGAGTTGAGACTACTATCCTGGAATGTCAATGGTTTGGGAGACAGGATAAAACATGGGGTTGTGCTGCAGTTTCTCAGACGCCACTCCCCCGATATTGTTCTTTTGCAATGAACGCACTTAATCGGTAACACATGTCAAGCTAAGAATAGACGTGGATACCGACTGGTCGCTCACTCTGGATTCACTTCTGGCTCCAGAGGAGTGGATATTCTCATCCGGTCCTCCCTCCCCTTTGAAATTGATGATGTAAGGCTCGATGACAGGGGGCGCTATGCCGTGCTCACTGGTAGATGGGAGGGTAAGACGCTTTCCATACTCTCACTGTACGTCCCTCTGGGCCTGCAGACGTCCACTTTTGCTGACCTTGGGCGGCTCCTATTGGGTCTTCCCGAGGGTCTTCTGATCCTGGGCGGTGACTTTAACTCTGTGGTCTCCGGCACTTTGGATCGCCACCCCCCTAGAGAATTTGACTAGGTCTCAATTGTGGCTCGCTGACCTGCTGGACACTTTTGGCCTTATAGATAGTTGGAGGTTGATGCACCCTACGCAGCTACAATATACCTTTCACTCGGGGGCCCATGGTAGTCTTTCCAGGTTAGATTATTTCTTAATGCCGGCAGCGCAGTTACCCTCTGTCAAAGAGATTCGTCAGCTCCCAAGGGGCATTTCTGACAACTCCCCCCTGTGGCTTTGTGTTAAGGCTGGGGTGGGTGGCGAGGGTAGAGTGGCTCCTATAAACCCCTGGCACCTTCGCAATCCTAAAACCCGCTCTGCACTGCTGAAATCCATCGACCACTACTTCGATGAAAATGTGGGGTCTGTTTCTTCCTCTGTTTCACTGTGGGAGGCCTTCAAGACTGTTATTCGTGGACATTCATTGTCTTTGATTGCTGCTTCCAAGAACGCTAAATGTGAGGAACTTGTACGCATCGAAACTGAAATAACTGTGCTTGAAAATGCTCTTGAAGGTGCTGTTACTCGTTCTAAACTGCATTCCCTCAGTCTGTAACAAGTTGAATACAGGGCCCTGGTGACTGATGCGGCGAAAGCGATGAATAGAGAGCAACAGGGCAGGATGTATGACCTGGGCGAAAAGGCTGGTAAATTGATTGCGTGGCTGGACAAGAAAGAGAGAGTGAATCGTGTCGTCCCTGTGCTTGAAAGGCCGGATGGTGAATGTGTTACTGACCCAGCTGGTATTGTTGAGTTCTTTGCTGATCATTTCAAAACCGTATACGCCTCTGTCAGTGATAGGGACGAGGAGGATTCCCATTTGTTGTTGCGAGACATAGCATTGCCTCGCCTCTCCGGTGATAGAGCCCAACTTGGCGCGCCTTTCACTATAGACGAGGTCAATGTTGCTATACGTTCCCTTCGCTCTGGCAAGGCACTGGGTCCTAATGGCTTGCCCATCGAACTCTATAAGCTACAACCCGACAAAATGGCGCCCCACTTAAGGAATATGTTCCTTGAAGCTTTCAATTCTGGTTCCCTCCCCCTTGATCAGCGATTAGCCACCATCGTAGTAATCCACAAGGAGGGTAAGCCGTGTAATCGCTGCGCCTCGTATCGGCCCATTTCACAACTTAATGCCGAACCTAAGATACTGGCTAAATTACTAGCTAACCGTTTGATTACGGTGATCAGCGACTTGATCCATCCGGATCAATCCGGCTTTATTCCACACCGGAATACCGCCCTTAATCTTCGCAGACTCATTATCAATTGGACCAAATCATGCGTCTATGTTCTGTCCGGTGAGCTTCCCCCACTGCCGCGTAGATTCCCCATTCAAATTGTTGACACTGGCGTTAAATAGTTGGGGATTTATGTTTCCTTGGATCCCGCAGTTCGCTATGAACGCAACCTGCTACCCCCTCTTCACCGGCTTAAACTTGACGCTGCACGGTGGCGGCAGTTGCCTTTGTCGCCACTGGGTCGCGCGGCTCTTTTCAAAATGATGTCGCTGCCCAGATTTTTATATGCCCTCCAAAAAAATTTTGACCCCATTCCTTCTGGATACTTTCGTGAAGTGGAACACCTGCAGAGGCGGCTGATCTGGGACGGGCGTGCGCGCATTGCTCTGTCCAAGCTCACGCTTCCGTGGTACGATGGAGGCATTGCCCTCCCAGACATCAAGCTCTACTATTGGGCTTCTCAATTAAGTGCTGTTAACCACGCAACTTACGCTCCCGGTCCTACCCCGGCCTTTGCCATGGACAAGCACCTCTTGCCCGGTGGAAATTTTAATAGAGTGCTATACTCCAAGGGGCCTCATAGGACGTTGACCGGGCCCACGAAAATCGCCGTCAGGGTGTGGCGCGATGCGAATGCGGCCTTGGGGTGGTGTGACAGGCTGACGCGTGCGACTCCCTTGTATGTTTCCGAAGGTTTGGGCAATCTATGGCGGACGAAAGGTTTTGATAAATGGGACATGATTGGTCTAAGTAGGGTGGGTGACCTTTGGACTAAAGGAAATGTGAAGACCTTTGAGGTGCTCAAGATGGAATATGAGCTTGAAGACAGGGAATTTTTTAGATATGCTCAGGTACGTCATGCTCTACTGTCAGTTTTCGCTGTGGGAACTACTAGTCCCGATTCCTCGCCTCTCGAGGATCGTATCCTGGACGGCCATGTCCCCGATAGTACAATTTCACTGATTTATAAAAAACTGATCAACACTAGAATTGACTTGCTTTCACACCTCAGGGCATTATGGATTGCTAACGGGCTGGAACTGGACGACAAGGACTGGCAGTCTGCTTTGTCCTCGCCTAAAGAGTTTGCCGTACCCGCCCGCCTTCGGTTTGTCCAACTTAAGATCCTTCACCATGTGTATGTTACTGGTCCGAGTCTGGTTCGAATGGGTTATTCGTTAAATGGGTTGTGCAAGCGTGGCTGTGGCATGACTGGCACCTTCCTTCACATTTTGTGGGAATGTCCCGAAGTGGCTGGTTTTTGGTCCCGAGTGCATGCGGTTAGGGAAAATGTCACGGGGGTCCCGCTTCTCCCTGAGGCCCGACGCTGCCTCTTGAATGTATGGGAACCTAATGATTATATCAAATCTGCTGGGCGACCCTCGGCAACATGGTTGCTAAGAGGGATATTGCACAGCTATGGGGCTCTCATAGACCGCCCACTGTACTGGCGTGGAAGGAGAACATGGACTGGTGCATGTTTCGGGAAAAGACAGTATACTTGTCCTGGGGCAGGCCCAGAAGGTGGAACAGAATATGGTCACAGTGGAATGCTTATTGTGGAAATATTTGTACTCCCCCACATGTCTCTACCCCTGATGTCTCCTTGTCCCCCTAGCCGGCATTCCCAATGTTTTGTTATGACAATATATATTGCATTGTTTCCTCGCTGCCCCCCCCTCCTTCGCTATTGCTTTCTGCTATACTGTACGTTTTGAACTGTTCGGAGCTGCTCCCGACTGGACTCAAGATTGCCTTCACTGTATTTTTGGCTTGTGTTTTTGTTTTACTATTTCTTGTTAATTTCAATAAAATTTAAAATAAAAACAAAAAAAATTATATCATCATAAAAAATTACTGTTATGTAACCTACAAAACACATAATTACATAAAAAGACACAATATTAAAAAATCCAATCCTTTCCAAGAACAAGGACGAATCACTGCAATTGTATTTATACAACTTGGTGGCAAAAAATTAATCGACGTGCGTTTCGGCGTGTACAACGCCTTCTTCAGGAGCCACACAAATACACAGTTTTGTTTCTTTTCTAAATGTTGCCTCTTAAAGGCACCTAATACATCAGATGAACTGTTAGTAGCGGTTTATTCACAAAACTCCGTTCCCTGATAATGTAAAATCCTCCTGTTGCGAGAATATAATGTATTAAAAACGGGATTGAATTGTCATATTTATCCTAATCTAGTTAGAAAAACATCCAAAGTCCGTTACGGTCCAAGTTTCTGTTATTTAATTGGCCGGTGTAGTACGTGGAGCACAGCCGATGTAATAAAAACGATGCCGTTCTCGTATGAAAGGCGCAGACTCAGGATATATGAGTCTTCCGATATCATTAGCCGATGTTGCCTCGAGAGGAATAAATTAGACCAGAACAATTTGACCAGCTAATCTCCGCACCATCATTGAAAATCCTGGGAAGTCCCGGATTGCCCCACATCTGTAGTTTTGAAAAAAAAAATAAGTTTTACTAATAGTCAAAATCAAGTTCCTTATTCAGACTATCTCCCTAGCGGTCTTAAACTTGACCCGCTTAAAATAATTTGGGTCATTGACCCTTGCCAAAAACTGGTTACAGTCTATACTCAACATAAACTGATGAAAGTAACACTGGTTGTTAGTTTTGAGCAAGCTTCGAAGACGACCAAAAAAGGTTGCAAAAACATATAGTCTAAAATCAGGGAAATTCAACCCTCCTTTTTCAATTGATAATTTAAGCAAGGAGATCGACCTACGTGCTTTTTTATATCCCCATATATAACTACTACTTATCCCCTCTAGTTTTAAAAAAAAGAATTACTAACGCATAAAGGGATTGATCTAAATAAATAAAGAAATTTTGGTAGTACCATTTAAATTAAATTAATCCGTCCACCTAAGCCAAGTGGGATCTTATGCCATTTTTTCAGTGAAAGTGCTACTTCTTTTAATAAAGAATCATAATTCAGTGAAAGCCATATGCCTTCATCACCGCCCATAGATAGTCCCACCCCACTCGGTCAAATGCTTTCTCAGCATTTAACAGCACCATTCCGAGTGGGGTGGAACTAATCGTTGCTACGTCAAAGGCAGTATTTGCCATATTTACATGGCGGTGGTATCCCTCCCCATAACGAATCCATGTTTTTGTGTCTTAACTAACTTCGGCATAAAGGGCGCAAGTCGCATGGCTAGTATTTTCGCAAATGCTTTTGCATCCGCGTTAATTCGCGAAATAGGTCTATATGACCCGCACTCATCGACAGGTTTGTGTTTTTTCAGAAAAAATACAATTTTAGCTGTGTTCCTTGAGCTAGGAGCTTTTCCAGTTTCCTCGATCGAGTTAATAACTAAACTGAAGAGACAAAGTAGTTCCTCAATACACATTTTATAGAGTTCTATAGGAAGCATATCCTCTCACGCAGCCTTGCCAGAAGGGAGAGAAGCGATCGCAAGTCTGATCTCTGTTAAGGTAATATTTTCAGCCAATTGTCCTAATCCTTCTCTATCTCCATCATTCGTCAAATTAATGTTAATATATGATTATATGTTGTTCTTTGTAGGATAGTTTTCAGGAGTATATAAATTACTGTAGTGATTAACAAATTGCTCTAATATCTGTTCTGGTTGATTGTAAATTATAGTATTCATTACTTCAATAGATTTAATTAATGTATTAGCCTTCTTATTAGCAACTTTATAGGCTAAGATTTTCCCAATTTTTCCGCTGCTCTCGTACTGGGATAGGTGATATTTATGTAATTTAACACTACATTCCTCCCTAAATATCTTTTTCGTGGCAGATTGTAAGCTCACTAATTTAAATGTTAATTCAGCAATATTCGGTGTTCCTTGCTGAAGTGCTTCTGCCAGATGGTTTTCTAATGACAAGATGTTAGATGTCGTAGTTTTAATCTCTTTCCTATATTCTAAATTCTTTCTCAAAATATATTGCTGAACAAAATGCCTAATGCTAGCCTTACAGGCATCCCAAACAAATATAGATAAAGTAGAGTTTAGATTAATTTTAATAAATTCATTAATGTGTTCTTTAAGTTGAGAAATAAATGCTGCGTCTGACAAAAGATATCTAGCAAATGTAAACAACCTTAAGCTTTGCTTCTTTGTTGTAATATTAAATTAAAAAAGTATAGGGTTGTGGTCTGATGTAACTCTAGAGCATATCTCTATAATACTAGAGTCTATGATCTTATCCACTGCCCAGACCATATCTATTCGAGAGCATAATTTATGAGGTGCAGAATAATAAGTATATCCTGCTACATTAGGATGTATGGTCGGCCAAACATCTTTTGAGTTGTGTAAGCGGCTTAGTTGTAGTATGGCAGCTCGAGTCTTCCGCATTCGTTGGAAGGCACCCCGCCTAGTAGTATCCACGTCATAATTCATAACGCAATTAAAATCACCCATTATTATCAACTCTCCTTCCCAGTCCAATAATTCCACCTTTAGCCGATCAAACATAGATGGATCATCAATATTAGGTCCGTATATCACACAAAAGACATACTTGCAGTTTTCAAGTTCTATTTGAGCGATTGCCCATCTACCTCCTTTCTCTCCTGCAGTTTGGGTGATTTCAAACCTTAGTTGCTTTTGTTTCAAAATTGTAACCCCTCTGATAGAGGCATTTAAAGTAGAGCACACTATTAAATTGTATCCTAATTGTCCTAGTAATTTCCTATCTTTATAACCAATATGAGTTTCTGAGAACAAAACTAGATTGAGTTTGTACATTTTAAGCTCTTGTACTAAGCGTCTTTTATTCTTACTGTTAAGGCCTTCAACGTTCCAGGCTAAACACCTAAAGCGATACATTCCTTAAGTATATTGCATTCCTCTGTTCTGTTAAGTACCAAAATATAAATGCTACATCATAATCATTTTTAAAAATACTAGATCTCGTGCTGTCATTTTTATTATTTCCCCCCCCAGCCCCTCTCTTGAAAGCCACCCTCCCTTCCTCGCCACCATCCTACCCCCACCCATTTGTCCCTACGGGAAACCACCCCTCTATTCCTTGCTGCCGCTGGTAGGGCAGCCTAACAGATAGGTAGCATCAGAGCCCCCCCCCTGCAACCACTAATCTACAAAAAAGGAAAAAAAAGGAAACAAAAACAAAAAGGAAAACACCGGAGATTAAATGAATTATGACTCTGGTAATTTCGATCCATTGCAATTTTATTCTAATCAAAGAACTATTAGACCCAAGATAAGGGCCCAAAGAATTCCCTAAAAGAGTGAGTAGCCGTACCAGCCCTTATGGGCTAATGAGTCCTAAAAAAAAGAAAAAGAGAAAGCCAGATTCCGCTATACCATAATCAAATTCAAACATGCCCCTTATTCCTTATTATGTATTTGACATTCCTTCCCCTGTTAATATTCATTTAACCAGATTTGGAACCCAATTTGGAAAGTGCCACCTCTGCTTCTTTAATATCAGTGAAGGAGTATGTTTGGCCATCCTTAATCACTTTGAGGCAGGCTGGCTCCTGGAGAAACACCTGTCCCCCCAATGATTTAAAAGGATCAATCAACTGACGTAGTTGCCACCTTTTATCTATTGTGGCCTTACTGAAATCAGATCTTACAAAGAAAGTGATGTTATCAATCGTAACAGGGGAGTTAAGCCTAGCTTTAAGAGATACAGCTTGCCTGAGTAAAACGTTTCCAAAATAAATCAGAAAGGGGCGAGGGAATTTACTCTCTCTATTTCTATGCATTATTGGTAGTCTATGCACTCTTTGGAGTTGCGAGTCCCAGTCCCAATCTGCCAAATCCGGGAAGGCCCTTTGGAGTAGTTTAACGATATAGACTCGTGGATCTGCTCCCTCTGATCCTTCAGGTATGCCAAAGAGCCTGAGGTTTTGCCTCCTTTGCCGATTCTCCATATCTTCAATCTTGCTTTGTAGATTCGTAATCTGTGTGGCATGTTGAGTAGCTAAAACCTCTGTGCGGACAGATAATTCTTACACATCCACCACTCTTTGTTGAAGTTCTTCTATTTCTAAAATAATCCCAACAAGCTTGTTGGTCACTTCTGATAAAGAATTCTGAATCCTGCTGTTGTCTTCTCTTAACTGTAGGGAGTGCTGTTGTGCTTCCTGTCGATTCTCCGCTAGTGTCTTTAATATGAAATCAAGAGAGGAATGATCAGCTACTGGGTTTCCTGTGAGCTCTAGTGCCAGAATGTCTGAGACATTAGCAGCATTGTCCTTGCACCTGTCTTGACTTTTTGCAGTGACAGCATTTACCGTTATAGATTGAGTTTCAACACCTGTTTCAATTGTAACGGCAGTATTGATTGTATCAGTAGTTATAGCTATATCGATTACCGTAGAACCTCAGGATTTAGGCAACATTTCTGACTTCTCTAAAAGACTTATTGCATAGCTTGCATGTATTTTAGAAGTGTCCGGCAAGTCAGGTACAGCTGAAGGGGGAGAGTTATAGTCTATAAACAACAACGGTACCAGAGGGTCTCAAAGGGTGTGCCCAAAAGAAATAGAAAGCCAACCAATCCCTAGAAACCAAAGGGATACGTCACAGAAAATTCTCAGCAGGATGAGAAAAATACCCATCAGTCACCATACGGATCCGCCCTTCATCATTTGGGATTTTATCCGTACCACCCGTCTGAGAAGCTCGGTGCCACACTTAGAGGTCAACCCGGTGGTAAGGGGGTTCCTCAGAAGGTATAGGCAATGACAGTGTGGTATACCACTCGATGTTTATGAGTGGCCAGAGACATGGGACTGGGGTGTGCAGTGCTAGAAAAAGTGAAGGAGTGAGAAAACCAAAAGGGAGTGTGTTAAAATTGGTTTGAAAAAAGCACTTGACAACAATTTTATTCGGTGTGTGCTTAACATACCAAGGTTAAAAATCAATGCAACCTAAGGCTATCTAATTATGTAGACCACCTGAGGTAGAAATGGTCAACTAGTTTCTGCAATTCTGGGACTATTTCGTCCTTGCATTCATCAGGACCGAAATACAATAAAAACTACTGCACCAAGTGAACTAAGTAAAGTAAAAGGTGACACCAGGATAACAAAAATAAGTGCACTAGGTCACCTGAATGCTCCGGGTGCCCTTACAGTCTGTGTTGATCACTATGGAAAGAGAAAAGGGTTTAAGTATAGCTGTCGTGATCTAATGGGCTGACAAGTAAGTCCATTTCATGTGGATCAAACATAACATCACACTCAGAGTATTGACATGCAGGCACTTAATACTAGTATGGCCTGATTTTAATTCATTTGGGAAGAAAATTTCATAAGCCAAATGTCTTACAGTCCTTACCTCGATCTGTAAGGTAGACTGACCTCACCCCACCTGGCAGCGGCTCAGGGGAAGATGAAGCACCGCTCTAGAAAACATGTTGAACACACGTAAAAACACAGTACGCACATGCAGGGACAATGCACTTCCTATTGTCGGTAGCCGACATGGAATGGTCTCGTTATCTTAAAAAAGAATTTTTTTGTACCCAGCGGTAGCGGAGCCGAGACCCCGTTTAAAAGAAGGATACGGTTTGTTGGAATGACTACCAAGCGACTGTTCGGCCAATGACCTTTTTCGGCTTTTAGTCTAATAGCCTATGAGTACGCAGGCTTGTCTGACTCTGAACCAATCATACGGGTCAGCAAAGCGCCCCACGTGACTTCACGTGACCTCGCAACCAATAGCAGCGCGGCTTATTAACAGCCGCATCTTGGCCTCTCGTTACCTCCCCAGTCGGCCAGGACGCCGGCCCTGGAGTACCGACGGATAGGTAAGAGAAGCCCTTCTCTCCTCTTTACGCCTTGCTGCGCTCTTCCAACAAACCGTATCCTTCTTTTAAACGGGGTCTCGGCTCCGCTACCGCTGGGTACAAAAAAATTCTTTTTTAAGTTAACGAGACCATTCCATGTCGGCTACCGACAATAGGAAGTGCATTGTCCCTGCATGTGCGTGCTGTGTTTTTACGTGTGTTCAACATGTTTTCTAGAGCGGTGCTTCATCTTCCCCTGAGCCGCTGCCAGGTGGGGTGAGGTCAGTCTACCTTACAGATCGAGGTAAGGACTGAAAGACATTTGGCTTATGAAATTTTCTTCCCAAATGAATTAAAATCAGGCCATACTAGTATTAAGTGCCTGCATGTCAATACTCTGAGTGTGATGTTATGTTTGATCCACATGAAATGGACTTACTTGTCAGCCCATTAGATCACGACAGCTATACTTAAACCCTTTTCTCTTTCCATAGTGATCAACACAGACTGTAAGGGCACCCGGAGCATTCAGGTGACCTAGTGCACTTATTTTTGTTATCCTGGTGTCACCTTTTACTTTACTTAGTTCACTTGGTGCAGTAGTTTTTATTGTATTTCGGTCCTGATGAATGCAAGGACGAAATAGTCCCAGAATTGCAGAAACTAGTTGACCATTTCTACCTCAGGTGGTCTACATAATTAGATAGCCTTAGGTTGCATTGATTTTTAACCTTGGTATGTTAAGCACACACCGAATAAAATTGTTGTCAAGTGCTTTTTTCAAACCAATTTTAACACACTCCCTTTTGGTTTTCTCACTCCTTCACTTTTTCTATAGCACTGCACACCCCAGTCCCATGTCTCTGGCCACTCATAAACATCGAGTGGTATACCACACTGTCATTGCCTATACCTTCTGAGGAACCCCCTTACCACCGGGTTGACCTCTAAGTGTGGCACCGAGCTTCTCAGACGGGTGGTACGGATAAAATCCCAAATGATGAAGGGCGGATCCGTATGGTGACTGATGGGTATTTTTCTCATCCTGCTGAGAATTTTCTGTGACGCATCCCTTTGGTTTCTAGGGATTGGTTGGCTTTCTATTTCTTTTGGGCACACCCTTTGAGACCCTCTGGTACCGTTGTTGTTTATAGGCTTTCTTGGGGATTGTATCCAGAGCTTGGTCTGTAAACTTCCCCTAGGTCCCCCCCTATCGTAGTGTTTTTGTTGGAGAGTTATAGTCAACAGTTGCAGAAATGTCTTTCAAATATTCCCCTTCCGTAGGGCTATTACCTGATAGGCGTAATACCATACCCTTGACCCCTCCTTTTGCCTGGATCCATTTACGTAAGGGGCTTGCCTCGTTGATAGGCTTCCCTCGTGTATTCAGATTAGAGATGGAATTGGAAAGAATAGCGGCAGAAGCAAGATGGCGTCTGGCTGACAGCGGCGGTTCAGATCGCTCCAGATGCTGAGAGATTGACCGAGGCAAAGGTGTGCTAAAACACCGTGAATAAGACTGTATCATTAACGGAAACACCCACCTGATGACAGACGATGCTGCTCTCTGTGTCAGCAGCGCTTGTGGAGCTGCAAGAGCATCGAGGGAGAGCCTGCGGAGTCGGCAGAGTTGGAGGCGGAGACAGCTACAGCCAGGGCAGCGGAGCCCAGAGCCTCACTAACAGAGTGCTGCTAGCGATCCACTCGTTGCAGAGAGTTGGGGGAGCTGAATCTGTGGCTAAAATTGCAGAAATTGCCAGGATGGCAACAAAGAATATCCGTGGAGGACAGGGGAAGATTGTAGATCCTGATCAGGGGGGGCACCCCAAAAGACAGTAACACAGGCTAAAGACCCGGGAAAAGAGCCGGGAAAAGGCACCAAGAATACTCCAGGTGAGCTGACTGATGCACGAAAGGGAAATGACATGGGGGCATGGAGTATTACAAGGGGGAGAGGACCTAAGCCAGGCGAAGCGAACATTGGTGGCCTAAAGAGCATAACTGTTTTTTTTTCTCCGGCTAATCAAAGAAGCCAGGTAAAAAAAAGTACACTGGCGCTAGATAAAGATAGCATAGCCCTAAGGGGGAAGAAGGACGCGCAGGTTGGCTCCCAAGAGACCCTAACTATAGCAGCCCCCACCGAGCTAGGACTAAAAGTAACCATCCCGGGAGCAGAGCAAAAATTTGGACCGACACGAACACTAGGCTGGCGCAATTGGAAGAACGTACGAGCCTGTTGGAAGATTGTCAGGCTAAAGACTCATCTAGACTAAACTCGTATGACAAACAGTACTCGGAAGTGCAGTGGAAATTGGAAGACCTGGAAAATCGTCAAAGATGAAACAATCTTAGGGTCCTGGGAATAGAAGAAGGAGCAGAAGGGGACGATATCAGGACCTTTGTCTTGAAATTAATGAGGGGAGCCTTCCCTGAATTAAGCCAGTGGGAGTGGGAAAAGGAAGTACAGAGAGTTCATCGATTCCCACTAGCCCTCAAGAAAAATCACGCTAGACCACAGGTAGGAGCACCTAGACCAAGAACGAGAGCAATATTGATAAACTTTGGGAACTATCTGCTGAGAGAGGAAGTATATTCTAAGGCTCGCCCGAACGCTAAACGATCCTACGACAATCATACATTCTTCACTAACCCTGATTTCTGCCATCTCACCGCCGAGAGACGCTGGCGACTGAGAGAATTGGTAGAACCATGTCGGCAGATGGGCCTGCAGGCGTATCTTATGAATCCGGCAAGGCTCAAGATCATCCATAAAAACACCACTAGGGTATTTTTATCTGAAATTCAAGCCAAATCCTATATGGATACACTAAAACCAGGAAACGGAAATGGAAATGCTGAACCCCTGTGAAAAATGAGAAGAGGAATGATAAACTGAACAATTATTATAGATATTGACATTGATATTGATATACCTATGAAACGATATGGGTAGATAAAAGGAAACAGAATAGAGTAGAAGGGGGTGTGGGAGGGGAAGCCTACACAGCCAGATACTTAATGGGGAAAATTCCTGATTCAGAGGATAAATCCAGCGGGGTGATTTAGAGATAAGCACACCATAAAGGAAGGAACATATTTAAAAGCTCGGCAACTGGAGGTCGACCGCCAGGCACCATCACAGAGACCTTAAGTCTGCTTGCTTTTGTTCGTGGGGGGAGGAGGGAGGGGCTCACGAAGGGGGGGTTCGGGGTTGGGTCTGGGGGTAAAAAGAGAGAGAAAATCATCATCATCAGTTAATGAAATAAATCAGTGTGTGGCACATAGGAAAATAAAGAAGGTGGATTTAAACAAACTTCATGCGGATAGTTACACTAAATATATGCGGTTTGAATGACGCAAGGAAACGTAGGGATTTGAAAGAGTATCTGATAACAGTACGTGCTGACATAATATGCCTGCAGGAAACGCATGTAGAGGCCTCCCGTAAGTTCCTACTGGAGCAGTTGGGTTACCAACTTCTAACATACCAGGAACCAGAACACGGGGGTGGCGATATTAGCATGACCCAAGGTGGTAACAGTAAAACCCACATGGCACAAAACTTATGAGCCAACCATCACCTAGATGTAGAGCGGGCCTATGCATAACGATATTTAAGAACGGTATAGTGCTCATACAAGCAACTGATAGCGAATTAAACAAATTTGACAATCTGTTCTCAACCTTAAAAGGATGCATAATAAAGGCAAGATCCCAAACACACCTGACCACACAAGATAACACCATAGATCATCACAGAGCTTCCAACTCAGACCGCATACCTGACACAAACCATCGGGATCCACTACCTCCAACACATCAAGGTGACATGAGCGAAACAAGAGGATCCCAACCGAGGAATGACACAGTAAAAACCATCTTGGACACAAAAGGTGCAAACACAGCCCGGAAAATCTCTCAGATGGAAGATTCGACACAACTTCTCAAGACCAGAAAGGACACAGGAAGAGTTGAATTGGATACACGTATTGCGAATGCCATCCTGAAACCCTATCAGAGGAAAGATTCGACATCTATCATCATAGACAGGTCATCACAGATGAGTAAGACACCAAATGAGAACACGGAAACTACTGAGATGGTCGACAACATGGCTTCACACGACATGGACAGAGGCGGAGCAGACTACCAAACTAAGGATGATATAGAAGACAACACGGCTGTACAAGATATGGACAGAGGCAGAGCAGACAACCAAAATAATGACGACATAGAAGACAACACGGCTGCCCACGACATGAACAGAGATGGAGCAGACTACCAAACTATTGATGATATAGGAGACAAAACGGCTGTCCACGGCATGAACAGAGATGGAGCAGACTACCAAACTAGTGACAAAAAGGGAAGATGTCCGATGAAGAGGTCAAAAATCAAAAGCATGAACGCAAAACAAGGTTATAGAAGGAGGAAGTCGAACGCACTTAACACCTCATTCCAAACTCGAAGAATAATCAAAGAGCTTCAAACACAGATGGTCAGTATTCTAACCAGGGTACAAGAAATGAAAAAGATGCTGGAAATCACTGTTAGCACCCACAACAAAGTCAAGCACATCCGAGAAGTTCTTCTTAATTCTCAAAAAGAAGGAAATAAGATGGCATTACCCCTATCAAACAGACAAAATCGACCTGGCAGGAACCTCAACCATCTTACGGAAGAAGAAACACTCTCCTTACTTCGGGAATATGAGTCTACTGACCTCGCTGAAGGTGAGAAAATCAGAACAGTCCAGATCGATGCTAACAGAACATCAAGACAAAATGAAAGGAAAACCAATCATAACAACCTACAACAAGTACAACTAATCGCGGAATCACAGAACATGAACACAAGGATCGCAGGGAAACCTATAAAATGCCTACTCCTTAACTGTCGGTCGGCAGCAAAACATGCATCAGACATAGCTGATCTCATCTTGAACAAAGAAATTGATGTGACAATCCTGACGGAAACATGGCTATCGGAATCCTCGTCTCCTAGTATGAACCTATTAGTACCCCCACAGTATAATATTGTGAGACTCAATAGACTAAAAAAGACAGGGGGTGGGGTTGCCTGCATTTACCGATCGGAAATAGAAGTCAAACAAGTGCCATCAGAACCTCTCGAATTCTGTGAACACCTAAATCTCAAGATAAGATCAGCAGATAATCAAATATGCAATCTACATGCACTTTACCACCCTCCAGGCAATATTACTACCTTCATAGACAAGTTAATGGAAATCATCACCACCGACTCCAATTCTGAAAATAACAACATTGTCCTGGGGGACTTTAACTTACACTGGAATGACAACCACGACAAACAAGTCAACGCTCTGAAAGACCTTCTAACGGAGTTAAATCTTAACCAAGCATGCACAGAGCCAACACACGAAAAAGGAGCCACGCTGGATTGGATAATATCAAAAACGAACAATACCTCAATTATATCAATTGAGCCATGTGACTGGTCAGATCACCATGCCATAACTTTCCTGATAAACAATATGAAAAAGAACAAGATGATACAACCTACCAGACACAAGAAATGGATGCGAGATACTAGAGATCCGAATATAACATTGTATTGTATGTTATGTTATGTTAATTTTGTCTTTTATAGCGCGCGGCTACTCCGATAGAGTGTCCCGGCGCTTTTGTTTGACAGCCATCGAAAGACAAACACAACACTAAAATAAAAAGACAAAGCCAGCAGATAAAAGAGGGGAAACTAAAGGGCAAAGAGCCAGGTTTTAAGGCCCTTCCTGAAGGTCAACAAATTAGCGGTGCTACGTAGTGCCAGAGGCAAACTATTCCAAAGCTGTGGAGCCCGCAGCCTAAAAGATTGGCCTCCAATGCGGGCCTTCTTCACACGAGGGACCACAGCAAGGTACAACGCTTCAGATCTCAGAGAACGAGCCGGATGGTAAAAGGCAAGCCTGCTTTGAAGGTATTTAGCCCCCGAGGCGTGAAGAGCCTTGTGTGCCAGGGTCAGGGCCTTGAAAACTATCCGCTTCCGGATAGGCAGCCAATGAAGAGACTGCAAAATGCCGGAGACCCTGGCTCGCTATGGAGGCCGAAAATGGCCCGCGCGGCCGTGTTCTGGACCACCTGCAGTCGTTGTAAGAGATACTCTGGCAGGCCAAGGTATAGGACGTTGGAATAGTCCAATCTTGAGCCTAATAGGCCTGTACCGTAGTCTTCCTGTGATCTTCAGAAAGCAAAGGAAGGAACTTCCGGAGCATCCTGAGGAGGCCAAAACAAGTGCCCGTAAGAGCAAGGATCTGAGATCTTAAAGTCAGACCGTTATCAATCTTAATCCCCAAGTTCTTTGCCACCTGGGACGATCGTACTGGAGGAGACATGTCCGCAGGCCACCATTCCTGCCAGTCCGGATCGGATTGGCAGCCGAAGAAGAGTACCTCAGATTTATCTGAGTTGCACCTGAGGCTGTTCAGCTGGAACCATGAAAAAACAGCCCCAAGGCACTCGCGGATACTCTCTCCATCAAAATCCTCTCCTTTCCCGCAAGTGAAGAGGAGCTGGCTATCGTCGGTATAGGATACGATCTGGGCCCCAAAAGACTCAGCCAATGCCGCCAGAGGGGTCATAAAGATGTTAAAAAGAGTCGGACTCAGCACAGAGCCCTGCGGGACTCCGATTCCCAAAGGCGGCATCGCAGCAGAACTAGATGAGGCCCAGACCGTTTGTCGACGGCCAGCCAGAAACGATCTAAACCAGCTAAGCACCGTCCCCCTCAGACCGATCTCATGTAGTCTGACGAGCAGATCCTCGTGGGGGACGGTGTCAAAGGCCGCCGACAAGTCAAGCATCACAAGCATGGCTTTGCCTCCCGAATCCAGAGCCTCTTTAATGGCTTCAGACACCTCCAGAAGCGCCGTCTCGGTACTTAGGTTAGGGCGGAAGCCAGATTGAGTGGAGTGTAGCAAATCGTGGGATTCCAAGAAGTTGGAAAGCACAATGTGCACATGCTTCTCCAGGATCTTGACCAGCGCAGGGAGGAGAGAGATGGGCCTATAATTGGCCAAGACCTCGGGATCGAGACCAGGCTTCTTGAGGAGGGAAATGACCATCGCCTGCTTCCAAGCCTGCGGGACCACCCCCCGGCTCAAAGAAAGATTCAGAAGTGGGTTCGCCAACGGGTTAACAACTGCCGCCATCTTCGCCAAGAACTTGGCCGGGCATGGGTCGAGAGGCGAGCCAGATTTAAGATTGGCCATAAGTGTCAATGACGAAGAAACTAAAATAGGTGGAAAATCTGCCAAGACTGACCCCAAAGGGGCCGATAGAGCTGGTCCGTCCTCAAAGCTGGGGGAGACTGCAACCGGCCTCGGCGGGAAGGAGTCCTGGATCAGCTTTATCTTGGTAGTAAAAAAGTTGGCAAGATCAGAAACCCACGCCTCGGTAGGGGCGGTCTGGGTCGAATTAGACCGTGGAACCGTAAATTCCCTGACAATCGAGAAAATCTCCTTGCAGGAATTAGAGGCAGCCTCTATCCTCCTAGCGAAATAACCTTTCTTTTCAAGGAGGATATCCGGTGATAGGTTTTAACCATTGTCCTATAGGCAAGCCGGGCGGCAGAATCATACTGAGCACGCCAAGCCCTTTCGGCCACCTTGCACTGCCTGCGAGAGATCGACAGCGCTTCGGTGAACCAAGGGGCAGAAACCCGTTTAGATGACAAGCAAGGGGCCATCGCAGGAGCTAGGTCGTTCAGCCTGTCCACCAGCCACGTCTGCAAAGACTCCAGATCCGTATCCAAGTCCCCCGTGAAAGGGCAGGGATGGTCAAGAGATGCCTGAGCCAGCATTTCTGGAGTCACCCGATGATACGCCCTCCGCGCTAGTCTGTGCTGTCTAAGAGCAGTGCTCGACGGTTTCTTTGTACCCAGCACAAAAAAATTGACCAGCCGATGGTCTGTCCAGAGGACCGGCAAAAGTGCCGTCACCTCTATAGGGGACGTGGAAAAGACCTGATCCAAGGTATGGCCTTTATCATGTGTTGGTCCAAAGAGATAGGGGACCAGGCTAAGGGGGGCCGTGATATCGATCAATCTGATCGTGCCAGGGTCCGACCCCTCATCCATATGGAAGTTAAAGTCCCCAGCCAATACACAGTGCTCCGCTCCCAGGACCAGCGCTGACATTACAGACTGGAGCTCATCAAAAAAGGATCCGGCCGGGCCAGGGGGCCTGTAAACTAACAGCCCTTTAAGAGATTGATGAGGCGCCAATACTATAGAAAAAGCAAGGGATTCAGACCCTGTGATAGCCTCCGTAGGAATAATAGAGCATACGGCAGAATCATTCACTACGAGTGCCACACCCCCACCCCTCCCTTCGATCTATCTTGCCTAAAGATATTGTATTCTGGGGGAATTGCTGTGGCGATATCGGGATTAGATTAATCTCCTAACCAAGTCTCTGTCAGCATCAGGCATAACGGCTTTTCAGTAGTCAGGAGATCAAAAAGCTCCTGGGCATGTCTGTGCACTGATCTGGTACTTAAAAGCAGGCAGAGATGCTTCACACTGTCCGTCTCCCTGTTAGATAACGTGGCCGGGGCATTGTATTGTATTGTATGGCATTTTTGTAGAGCGCATGGTTACCAGAAGGCATCCCAGCGCTAAGATAGAGTGGGACTCAGAAGGGGGGGGAGCATGGAAGGGAAGGGGGGAATCATTTGGGGAAGAGGTGAGTTTTCAGAGATTTACGGAAGCGGAGGAGACCGGGTTCCACGCGAAGTTGCAATGGGAGAGAATTCCAATGGGAAGCCGTGTTGACCAAAAAGCGGCGGCCTCCGGTGCGAGTTTTGTTGATTCTAGGCACCGTGGCCAGGAACCCATTGTCAGAACGCAGGGGTCTGTTGGGTGTATAGGGGGGTGACCAGGTTTCTCATAATCGGGGGTCCTTTACCTTGGAGGATTTTGTGAGCAATGCATAGGGATTTGAAAATAATCCTTTCTCGTACGGGGAGCCAATGAAGTGCTTTGAGAGCAGGTTTGGCTGATGACCTAAGGGGGATACCCATTAAAAGCCTGGCAGCGGCATTTTGGGTAAGTTGAAGCTTGTTGATTGTAGCTTCCGGGACTCCCAGGAAGATTGCGTTGCTGAAGTCTAGTCTAGAAAGAACTAGACCTTGTTTCAAAAGCCTCCTGGAATGCTGCGGGAGAAGGGGAAGAATTTTGCTGGCGGAACGGAGTAGGCTGAAACAGGTACCTGCTGTCTTTTTCGCATGAGTCTTAAGCGAAAGGTCCTGTTCGAGCCAAACCCCCAGACTTTTGATTTCCTTTCTCGGGGTGGTTAGTGGAAATCTGTGAGAAGAAACTGATTCCACCGAACAACTTGCAGAGTGTGGAGGAACTTACAGATCATTACACTAAAACAGTAACGAATATAGTCAACAATACAATGCCTTATAACATCCGTGGCTAAAGGGTGGCTTTTAACATACAGTGAGGCAAATTACTATAAGAAAGTAAAATTCAAGACATTGGGGGCCATAATGTCAGTATGGACCTCGGTCTGGAAAAGGCTATACGTTGGCAGGATTAATTATTATACTCCCCTATTCAATAATCCCTCACTGCCGGCGGTGTTTCACAACAACGTGATGAAATGGTGGGATGCGCTTGGCATTAAAACTATAGGGGACTTCACAGATGCCTCCGGCATAATCATCTTCGACAAAGCACATCACCTATACCATCTTGAGCGCAGAGACTTTTTTAAGTATCTGCAGATCAGGTCCGCTCTAATAAAAAAACAAGAGGCAATATGGTATTCAACAGAGAAGAAGTCATGGAACAAGTACGTAGTGAGGGGGGATGCACAATCTCACATGTATATGAAGAACTGAGCCAGTACTCTGAAGATGATCAGGGGAAAGCTTCTGAAAAATGGCGAAGAAAACTGAATTTAGAAGGGAGCGAGTTCGTAAATTTGCTCAATCCGGGAAATACAGTGCTAAAGTTAGTAAACCTCCAGGCATAACACTTTAAAACTATCCATGAGCTCCATTACACTCCACATAGAATAGCTCGTTGGGGGGGAACAAGCGGCATAACCTGCCCACGATGCCAAAGTACTGAAGCTGATACAATACACATGTTTGCCTCCTGCCCAAGCTTGAACCCATTTAAAAACTCAGTAGAACAGGTTCTGAACAGAGCAATGGGGGTCTCTGTTAGTTTAACCAACGAAGTAATGGTATTGGGTGTAGCAAAGGAGGGGGTCCCTGTAGTTCACCAAGAATTAATTTTTTTAGTGATGACGATAAGCAGGATATGTTTATGGAAAGACCTAAACCCTCCAACATTCCAACAATGGATCTCACGGCTATTAGCTAAATATAACTTTGAGAAGGCACTATACGAGAAAAAGGGTCGGAAAGCTAAACAACTGGGGAAACGTATCTGGACCCCAATGGTAGAGTGGAAACAGAGGATAGAAGGAAGTCAAGGGTAGTACCAGCAGCATGGAATATATCCGGTGGCCAAGAGGCTGCATTTTGTTTTGAAATTCTTACACAATATTGTAAATATTGATTTCCTGTTTCTTGCTTCCTTCTCTCTTTGCTTATTTTCCTTTGACAAGAAGCTTTGACTGAAGGTGTTCACTGTGTGTGTCATAATGAAATGATGAAATTATGTACTGATGATGATTAATAAAAATGATTTTTTTTTTAAAAAGGAAAGAATAGCAGCATTAGAACTTTTCCCTTTAAACAATCCTCGCCCTCATTGGCATTATCATTAACATTCTTCCTCCCACAGTCCATCGCACACAATGTCCTTTTATCCTCAGGGTTTCCTATTTTTTTAAGATTTTCCATCTCAGATAGAAGACTCGTACTGGGAGCTTCTGAGCTTGGATTAGGAAGAGTCTCTACTTGATTGACATGATTGGGTTTATGTAAGGACATAGCACATTCAGCTATTCCGCTTGTTATCCGAGTACTAAAGTTTGCTGTGATTGAAGTTGTAGCTGCACTTAAACTCATTCCGTCCATGCAAGCTAAATCAATGTTGTTAGACAGCCCTTTTGATGTTAAATCTAGGTCTAACCCATTAGACCCATTAGACCCATTCAAACCAGCCATCTTGACATTAGTATCTTTATGTGCCATGATATTCTGGGAACAGCCCCCTTTTAAAGTCTGTACTGCATCATCTTCGGGGGTATCAACAATTTTAAAGGTCATATTATCATGAAGTCCATCTGAATTTAAGGTCTGTTCCGTATCTTCCTTCTGCATGCTACAATGTATCCAGGGCCGCCTTTAGCGTTAGGAGTTTTATCTAGTACCGCAAACAGTGGGGCACGGATTAATTTCTTACCCGTCTGCAGCTCAGGTTTCTCGATAGCAGTAGCAAGAATAGATACTGCCCCCTTTGCCGTCGCTGAAACCGTTACTCTGCTTACGATGTCTCCTCCGTCTATGATCGCATTATCAGGGGCGGTGGGTGACATTTGAAAGTGGTGAGGCGCAAAGTGATTTGCATACAGCACCGTAGCGAGCGAGCGTAGCGAGCGAGTCCGAACCCCAAAAGGGGGGTTTGGGGGGATGACATCCCCCAAGAAAATTTTGAAAAAAAAGAAGAAAAATCGTGCATTTTCAAGCAAATTTGAGAAAGCAGGAAGGTTAATAAAGCAATTGTGAAAGTGCAGTTATTACATTAATAGATGGGTAAAATAGGTAGCTGCTTATTCAGTATAACCACAGAGTGTTGCATAGGAAGGCCTGCAGAACTCACCCTTCAGACGGTCTCACTCAAACATATATTCCCCCCCTGTCACCATCATCAGTCATGGCTTTCACCCCTCCGCCGCTCCCTCCACTGTGTCACCCTCATCTCAGGTGAATGAAAGAGGGACTTTAGTCTCCGAGCACAATCCATCCTTCACCACTGGCGTGATGTGCAGTCGATGGAGGGTGGATGGAGTGTGTCGAGTGGTCCCAACCTTTATAACTGACCAAAGGATTCTGCACATAATTCGTTTTTACAAAATGGTATTTTTGTCATATGTGTATAAGAGTCTGCAGTGAATAGTGAAGTGAGGGAAACCTATGGTTTCCATGAAGAAGGAGGTGGGGGTCACCCGTGGGCGGTAGAAGATCCTGAACCGTGGGCAGGAGGATCCACCCCAGACGGGGACAGAAGTTATCATATTTGTCATTTCTACTACACAGTGCAGTCCACAGGCTGAACTGAGAGCTGAGCACCCAGCACACGGGCGCTCACGGCACCAGCCTCGGACAGGAAGCAAAGGAGCAACAACACACACAGTTGTTTGCAAATCAAAAAAAATGTGTTGTCCTTTGTGCCATCCTGAATAAATCAAATAAAATACCCAACTTGCAATTTTTGCTTTTCGACCATCGGATCGTCACGAGAAGGATGAGCAGATAAATACAACCAATATGTAATATTCTTTGAGGCAAAGTGAACGAAAGGGCGAATATTAATATTTTTAGAACTTAGACGATTCGTACATTATTTCATCATTTTTCAGGTGTTTTAAAAGGTATTTGTTTGGGAGAAAACAGAACTACCAGCAAACGAGACCACCCATTTAAAGATCTGCTGTAATTAGGTCTTTACATATACGTAGGATATAAATAGCAGAAAAAAACACCAAGAAAGCTAAGGAATGGCAAGAGAAATCACTGAAAATAAAAATAAAAGGCAAACAAAGGGACATCCTGTTGTATGTTCTCACTCGATGGGAAGAGTTAAAGCAGGCCTCAAAGACCTCTAGAACTGTACAGACTGAATACAGCGACCATAAAACCGTGATCCAGGGCTGCGTTCTAAAACTCCAAGGGCATCTCGTGATTCGGACGGTAAACCTCAAGCCACCAATCTTCGACACACTAGCTTCTTATGCCACATGGAAAAGGTTTATTAGCATATGCAGTGGGTAAATGTAAAAGCAGAATTATTAATATAATAACACCAACAACCACAGCGACAGAGCCAGGGGGACTTCTAAGCAGTTATCATGAAGGGATTTCCTGGCAATGCAGTTTATTTTTGGGAGTTATCTACATTCGTTTTGCAAATTAATGTGCTCTGTTCGTGGCCATGCATTAAAAATCATTACCATAAATGTCGGGGGAGAATACAGCGTCCCACAGACTCTGGCACAGCTTGTTAAGTGCTAATTATTTTTAGCTTTATCTATGGCATCGGTACTCACTAACTCTCTCTCGGGGCCAAATTTACAGTGTGGTTTGTGTCCGAGGGCCGTCCCGGTGGGGGCGGGGTCAGTGGGGGAGGGGGCGGACTAGATCAACAAAAAAAACTATGACCATGAGGTTGATCACAGGTCCCTGCTGCAGCTGCTGCACATGCCTTCATCCACTGAGCCATACACACATCTCCTTACCTCCCTTCCTCCCTCCCTCCCCCTCTCACTCCTCCTCTCACTCCCTCCCTCTCTCACTCACTCTCTCACTCACTCCCTCCCTCTCTCTCACTCCCTCCCTTGTTCCCTCTCTCCCTCTCTCTTTCACTCTCTCTCTCCCTCTCCCTCCCTCCCTCATTCTCACTCCCTCCCTTGTTCCCTCTCCCTCCCTCGCTCCTTCTCTCTCTCTCTCTGTCTGTCTCTCTCACTCCTTCTCTCACCCTCTCTCTCTCTCTCTCTCGCTCCCTCTCTCCCTCCCTCTCTCCCTCCCTCCCTCCCTTGCTCCCTCTCCCTCTCACTCCCTCTCACTCCCTCTCTTGCTCCCTCTTGCTCCCTCTCTTGCTCCCTCCCGCTCTCCCTCTCCCTCCTTCTCTCCCTCCCTCTCGCTCCCTCTCGCTCCCCTCCCTCTCTCTCTCTCTCGCTCCCTCTCCCTCCCTCTCCCTCTCGCTCCATCTCCCTCTCTCGCTCCCTCTCTCCCTCCCTCCCTCGCTCCCTCTCTCCCTCCCTCTCTCCATCCCTCCCTCTGTCTGTCTCTCTGTCTCCTTCCCTCTGTCTGTCTCTCTCTCTCCCCTCTCACTCCCTCCTCTCACTCCCCCCTCTCACTCTCACTCCTTATCTCCCTCTCCCCTCCCTCACTCCTTTGCTCTCCCCCTCCCTCTCTCTCTCCCCCTCCCTCCCTCTGTCACCCTCTGTCATCTCACCCTTCCTGCGTGTCAGCCGGGGCTGAGACAGCTTCCAGGTGCTCACCTACACAAACACACACACACATAGCTGCACCCAAGCACTTCACAGGTCGTTAAAGGCCATTGACATGCTAATGAGGCTTTGCTGTATTTCAACTCATCTTAGGCCCCTGTAAAAAATAAATGTGGTTGCATTTATGAATTTCATAGTCCCATCTAGGTAGGTATATGTTGACCTAGCCTTGATTCACAACTTCAGTTCAGGTGTCTGTTACTAACACAACATGTATGAATACATTACCATTATATAAAATGAATGCTCAGTCAGGGGTCGCTTGACTAAACTAAAGTGTACATGGTAAGTGGAGGATCTCCTGTGCGTCTTTACCTGGTATGTCACAGACCCAACGTTGGTGTCCATGACGAGGTAATATTTCATGCGTCATTCCACAGAACCGCGGGTCTCCCATCTATGCAGTGTGCAGAAACAATAGTGTAATATGCCTGCAGCCTAGCGGTGCACCTGCCCAACACATGTGTGCTCCGGGGGCGAGACAACCAAAGAAAGTGGCGAAATGTTAAACTCCATATAGAAGCATTTACTTCGCAAGTGTAAAGCTTGTAACTGTTGTACAATCAATATGCGAAGTGGATGCATTAGCGGAAGCTGAGAGCAGTGTTGCCGAGAGTGACCAAAGGTGACGTCATAGAGGAATATGTAGCATACAATGCTGGAATGTTGATATTTAACGCCTGTATGCGCAGCGCAGCTACCATATACTCTGCCTTAGAAATAGCGGAAAGAGTGTTGCCTGACAGAAATATGCATAGACAAGACCGCAATGCTCCCAAAGTCTGTTGTAATTATTATTATCAAATGTATATATATTTCCTAATTAATGAAACCAAAATACCAATCTGGAGACCTTAGCGGACAAATAGTCATTCCACTGTAGTTCGGGAATTAAGAGTTCATTATAAACGAAGGTACGTTGCTCCAGAATGTTTCTGCTTGAATATTGGAGATGGCCGCGGCTGTTTCTCGGTTGTGTTAATTACTGAAACATGTGCACTTTACAATCCTGAAATTTGCTCAAGTGACCTTGGTCAAAAATGATGAAGCATGCAGCGCAGGCCATTGTGCGCCATAGTTAGGAATGTGCAGTCATGACGAGGCATTGCAAAGATGGAACAGTTCTGTGACTCACATCAGCCATTCAATTTCTAAGCATGGCCTACTTTAAACCAGATTAGCTGCAGCTTTTCAATCAGTGATGTTTTGTTGTACTTTGATACTGTCTTTGGTTAATCGTTTTAATCTCCTCCTCATCTCCCCAACCCCCCCAACCCACAGCCCCCGTCGGCTCAGTTGCAGGAGTGCAGTGTAAAATGAGGGGTGAGCTAATGGCCAGAGCTGCCGACTATGACAATGAGGAACCAGCATAGAGTCCCCATGTCGGCTCAGTATCGTGTGATCCTGGGCAAATCACTTAATCTCTCCGTACCGAAAAAAGTGAATCTTACCTTGTGTGATTGGAGCTCATGTAAAACGCTCCAACGCTGTCGGGTCCGTTTGTGTATTATCGTGTGACTATTTACATCTTTATCAGGGCAAAAGTCCTAAAACAAAATTATAATAATAATAATTGGGGGGGGGGCTAACCAAGTTAGTAAACATGTAAATGGCATCACAAGCAGCCCGCCAGCGTGAACAGTGGGTGCCTGATTCCCTCAGAGTCCCTTACGAATGCGCTCTACTGGGCCATCCGAGGCCTCCCCCCTCCTTCACTCGGTCTCGACTCTGCTCCGTCCGCCCTCATATGCTGGCCTGCCCTGCACATGCCCACAAGCGACCTGCACCTACCATCGAATCTTCTGTGACTTGAACTTCTCTCTATCTCGAATCGATCCTGACCCTGTCTCACTCTCTACTCGAGTCAACAACGTCTGCTGCTGCTGCCTGTGGCGACTGGCGACGACAGACAGCCCCGCCCCCTACACTGACTAGAAACTACAAGCAGCACGAATGGCCAATCACTGCATGGCTTCACATGCTGAAGTCACACAGTGATTGGCCATGATTGGTCCAGTGTGCCACCCACGCGCGGCATCCAATAATGGATTGCCATCCCTTCAGCGCGGTGGACCAGCCAATCCTAGCGCTGCATGCAGCGCTAGGATTGGCTAGGGGGGCACACTGACTCCTCACCCTGGCACCTTTCTTACCACGGGGCCTGGCTAAAGCAGCACCCCTGGCCCCTTCGGTCTCTCTAGGCAGTTTCAGCGCATGCTCGGGCTCGTTGCAGCCCTAAATTCCTCATGCGCGGAGACATGCTGTGCTGGCCTGCTGCAGTCTACAAACTGTCACTCAGCAGACCGACCAGCAAGCCCCACCCCCTGCACACTCCCTATTCAATCGGGTGTGTCCCGGAACAGGGAAGCGCTGCGCTAATAAAATTCAAATCACTTTAAAAGTATGCTGCTCTTGTCGGGTGCGTCCATCCAGGCTTAGTGGGGCTACGCCCCTACGCCCCTACGCCTCAATGGACGCACCGCTGCTGCGCATTATTCTCCGACAAGGCACCTCTCCCAACATGAGTCGATCGAGGAATATTTTTAGGCGCCATAGTATGCATTGTCGAGGGAGCCCGCACCTTGCCGGCCGTTGCAGCACTCGAGGTAATCAGAGCAGTTGAAGGAGCAGTTAGCAGCAACAGACCAGAGCAGTCAAACCCAGAGACCACAGGTTGTGAGGTCCTCGAGAGTCGGGTGGCTAACAGCCTCCACCCCAGCCGACTTTTAAGAAACCGCAGCATTCAGCGTTTCAGCGTTTTCAATTTTCAGCATCCAGCGTAAGAGTTTAAGTATAAACGTTTAATCCCTTGCTCTTCATGGATCTTCCCGCAGTTCTCAGAATTAATTTTTCGATGTTCGCCTCATTAGTGGAAGTGAAGCAGGGAGGCTCCGATAGTGCTACCTCTCCGTGGCGTCTTCAACCCGCCATCTTGGATTCCACCGTCTCACCAGAGCGAGTTCACTGCATCCTGCAGCTGTGTCAGCCGGTCCGCCGCCTCGACCCCATCCACTTCCAAGAGCAGAAGGGCACTGCCATATTGGAAACTAACCTGGAAAAGTATGGGATAGTTTGCAGGAAAGCAAACAGAATGTACTGAAAAAATGAGTAAGTTTGCCCTTGGGGACTCTTTTCTCAGTTATTTTGGCACCCCAGCTGATCAGAACACATATTGACCAGTGGAATATCAGAAGAGGACTGGATCTGCTTTCTGTGACCTATGGGGAGACCAGCAGGACCTTAAGTTGAGCTTGGCTGTTCTGTGCAATAGCCGACAGTGTTGAGTCCATATTTAAATATAGAACTTGTATGTTGTACCTGTTGAGATTTTGGGGGTATTACTTTGGAAGTGCTCACATCCTCCCCAAGTAATAGCTAATTTTATACAAGCACCAAACATGGTCCTATGCAGTGACAGACCAATGAAAACATTTAGTCATGGCATTTTAAGCATTGATTGTTGTAGTCAGGGATTAAATGTGTAGTAATGAGGTGAATTGTTTGCTCAGATAGCAATAATATGTGTTTCTATTGTTATGTTCCATATAGGTATGATAATATAGGCCGCAGTAATTTCACTACCCTTAACCTGTATTCCTCCCTACATTATACTTGTGACAGTGTACAGGAACTGACCTTTTACCCAGATATTACACTGCATTCAGAACACAGGTTTTCCCTAGTTCGAAATCTCATACATTATGCATGAGGATTCTTGGAAGCACAGCAGGACTACTATCTCCTGTATACAATCTATGTATGAAGTTCATACCCGGCAACATCCTTAGGCTGACACAGTGATAAAGCAAGGTAGGACCCCTGGGGAGACCTATGGGTGTATATATATATATATATATCACATCTTGCTAAGATAGACAGAGGAGACCGAGACTTCCCAGCAGACACACTGACCAGAGACACTGAGGTTCCTTCATGCAGATACTCCAGCTCGCACTAGTCTAACATCCCTCGGGGGTGTCCAACTCGAGACCAGGTCGGGTTCCCATAGTCTCTAACTTCAGGTAATGAGGTTGACTAAATCCTAGAGGGATTCTTGGCTTAACACCTACACCCATGCTAGGTACACTTAGGTATATCTAGTTAGGGAGGCATCGTAGAAGTACACATCTTTTTATCATGCGTTTTATATACTTAAATATATTCATAACTTCAGTAACATGGTAGAACTCTACCATCAATTTACCTTTATAGTACTGTTAATCATTTATATCTTATACTGTCTAAGGGTTGTTGCTGCACATCTCTTAAACACCAGAATAACAACTGTTCAATAAATGCTTATTAAAAACGCCCAACCTATTTATTCGGTGTGTCTGTCTTAGACACACTAAGTAAGCATGAGTGACTGAGCGAAAGGTAGTATATTGTTTTCAAGGTCCTGAAGGACCAGGGTTGTCATGGTCTATGGTTGCCAGGAACTATTCTCTCCTTGATAAGAAGATAGTATAGTGAAGCTGTGAGCTAGTTGGTACAAAAAGACCAACATACTCGGTGGGGTAGATCAGAGTTCGTCTGACACCAATCCTAGAGTATATGTTGTCTAAACGCACATATCTATATACGTTTTATAGGATGTACACAACATGGCACCCAACGTCAGTTGAGTAAATATTTAACAATAGAATCGTTCAGTCGTGCTATTCTCAGAAAATCCCTATTCTCAAAACTTTGGAGACGTCTGGAGTGAGTGGGAAACACTCCACCACAGCTGAGTAGGCAACATATCATATTTATTGGCTGGTGGTTAATCAAGCTTGAAAGACACAGTGTTCCTAAAATTGTGCAAAACACATTATCTTAAGTTTCTTTGAAAAATTATTGTCCTCTAAAAACAATGACTGAAGACGTGGATAACAGAGAAAGAGTCATCCAAAACTTGCACCTCTCAGAGGAAGAAGAAAATGCAGATGCAATACACATTGCAGAAAATGTTAGAAATGCAGTCACCCTGAAAACTGCTTGTGCGTGGTCTAACACCTCGGGATGGCATAGTAGCTTTTGTGATTGAGACACACAAATCATACAGAACAGAGGCATTTTATTTGTGGGTTACATTCCCAGCAGCAAATGCAAGAACAAAAACATTTCAGTTCTACTTAGACGGTGAAGCACTAGCGGAACACTGTCCGTCTCAGGACATTGAGGTTCTGCTCACGTACCAGGAACACTTATACTGGTTTAAAGGCGCCCTACCCCACACAAGAGGAAGAGTAAGACTCGGTACCCTCGGAAGAGAAGGAGCAACATGGCCGATATTAGCAGCCTAAACACCACATCCTGACATTGAAACAATGCCGGGACCAGACTTACTCATACTTCACAAGGAATTTATAAAACTTTACAGAAACATAACACAATTCGTCATGAGGACACTCACGGTCCATCCAGCGATGGTAACAACAAATACAGAATAAACAACTAAGGAGTGACTCAGTGACGGAATAAAAGTAGAAAAAAAGGGAAGAAAAAATATTTTTATGTGTTTTATTTTTATCCCAGATGGCGAACCGGGATTGAGGAAACACACAAAAAGGGCAACCTTTGCCCTTGTGCAATTGAAAAAAGGTGAAAGACAAGTCTTTCACTTTTTAAAAGGATCCTCACTCACCACTAGTTGGTGACATGCTTCATCATAGGGTCCCCGCTGGGGTGGCCGAATGCCTCCCCAGCGTGCTACAACGCCTGAATTACAGCGGAGTTGGATGATGGTGTGTGTAACAGTGCTCTAAACAATATGTGAGTGCAACTGTGAGTGAAAAGTTAAAAAATACAAGGTTGAAGCCTATAATTTTTTTTTAATAAAGGCCAACCTGTATTAGGTTAAAATCAGTGCAGAGCGGACAAAACTAGGTTCTATATTAGGAAACCCGTGTCCTTAAGTTAGATGGTCAACATGTTTCTGCTGCTAGTAACGCAAAGTCGCTCAGCATTCGTCAGGACCTAAAGATAATTAAAAATGGTCCTCCAGTGCTATGCGCGCGCTAAGGCGCACCCTCCCGTGAGGATCTTTAGTGTGAAAAAGGAATTTTATTTAAAGTGTTACTCACGGTTGTTACCCGTGGCAGCTCACTGAAATTCACAGGAGCAAAAATACCTGCAAAAAGGGAAGAAAAAGACAAAACACAATGACATAAAATGACCTACACTGAGACATAGTTAACTTCTCACATATGTCAGAAAGTCCATAGCGGCATGTCATGCTGAATATCATATATATATATATATATATATATATATATATATATATATATATATATATATATATATAGCATGCAAAAGCCAATGCTCTATACAGATATCCTGTTAGCAAACTTCTAGTCGCTCGTTAGTAGGATGTGACCCTCTTAAGTTTATAATTAATCATAAAGAGGGGTAAGTTAGCGCTATATTTAAGCGACTGAAGATTACAAAGGCAAAGTATCATAGAGACTTTCTATTACGATCTCATCATTGTGGTGCCCAAAGTAAATTGTGAGGACAGTAGCAGTAGCATTAGATTGTCAATATTAATGGTCAGTCTCATAGGGCTTAATGACCATGCCTCCATCTCAAAGACTCGGAGTATACTAAAAAAGGGGGGGACAAAAGAAAATAAGAGGCACTCACGTATTGAGAAACGAGAGCTCTCTTCATGGGTAGAGACGGCGCGGGATTTCTTCACGCGGTGTCAATTCTATGTAAAGGATCAGAACACATACAATTTACCCTGCAGGCGATATCTGTTCCTAAGATTTTGTACACAACGATCCCTTGATTGTGTTGGGGTAAAGTAGCCACTTACTTCAGCACACACGACTCCCCGCAACAAACCTACATTCAGGTCTACCGTCCTCCCGGAAATAAATTAGGCCAGCGGGAATCGTTAGTTTTGAAGCTGCAATAGTTCCGATCACGTGGTCAACGTGGTCGGACGTCTATAGTTTGTAACTCACTTAAAGGGGATATTGCGCATTTCCCCCTTTAAGACAAGGGTTCGGTCCCCCGTTATGGCTTCTCATAAAAGGAAATGAGATGTGTCTACAGTGAGTGAGGGTCCTTTTAAAAAGTGAAAGACTTGTCTTTCTCCTTTTTTCAATTGCACAAGGGCAAAGGTTGCCCTTTTTGGGTGTTCCCTCAATCCCGGTTCGCCATCTGGGATAAAAATAAAACACATAAAAATATTTTTTATTCCCTTTTTTTCTAGTTTTATTCCATCACTGAGTCACTCCTTAGTTGTTTATTATATATTGACAGGGGTATAGGAGTGTCTATTCATGCCCTCACTCTCTAGTTGATATCCTTTATAAACAACAAATACAGCTCACGTTCAAAACACAGCAACTAAAACTACACCACAAACATTAAATGCAATAATGGGTCAAATGCCCGTAATACATGAACAAATGACATTCTGGGTAGCTCAGAAAATAACACAGTAGAAGCAGTATTCCCAAATACTAGCCCCTGTGAAAAACACAGAATGCTGACAATCTGCTTGCCCATGGGGACAGCAGCGGTGCGTCCATTGGGGCGTAGGGGCGTAGCCCCACTAAACCTGGATGGACGCACCCGACAAGAGCAGCATACTTTTAAAGTGATTTTATTAGCGCAGTGCTTCCCTGTTCCGGGACACACCCGATTGAATAGGGAGTGTGCAGGGGGTGGGGCTGGCTGGTCGGTCTGCTGAGTGACAGTTTGTAGACTGCAGCAGGCCAGCACAGCATGTCTCCGCGCATGAGGAATTTAGGGCTGCAACGAGCCCGAGCATGCGCGTTAGAGACTGAAACTGCCTAGAGAGACCGAAGGGGCCAGGGGTGCTGCTTTAGCCAGGCCCCGTGGTAAGAAAGGTGCCAGGGCGAGGAGTCAGTGTGCCCCCCTAGCCAATCCTAGCGCTGCATGCAGCGCTAGAATTGGCTGGTCCACCGCGCTGAAGGGATGGCAATCCAATATTGGATGCCGCACGTGGGTGGCACACAGACCAATCATTGCCAATCACTGTGTGACTTCAGCATGTGAAGCCATGCAGTGATTGGCCATTCGTGCTGCTTGTAGTTTCTAGTCAGTGTAGGGGGCGGGGGCTGTCTGTCGTCACCAGTCGCCACAGGCAGCAGCAGCAGACGTTGTTGACTCGAGTAGAGAGTGAGACAGGGTCAGGATCGATTCGAGATAGAGAGAAGTTCAAGTCACAGAAGATTTGATGGTAGGTGCAGGTCGCTTGTGGGCATGGGCAGGGCAGGCCAGCATATGAGGGCGGACGGAGCAGAGCCGAGACCGAGTGAAGGAGGGGGGTGGCCGCGGATGGCCCAGTAGAGCGCATTCGTAAGGGACTCTGAGGGAATCAGGCACCCACTGTTCACGCTGGCGGGCTGCTTGTTATTATTATTATTATTAAATTACACTTGTATAGCGCTATCTACCCGGAGGCCTCGTAGCGCTCATGACTGACACTTTATTAGCACAGGCTCAGGGCAGATCAGCGTACTTTCGCATACAAGTGTGTTTTAAGGGTTTTCCTGAAGGAAAGGTGGTTGGTGATTTCCCGGAGGGATAAGGGGAGGGCGTTCCAGAGCCTGGCCGCGGTATGTGAAAAAGAGCGGCCGCCCCATCGAGCCTTCTTGACTCTGACGGAGGTGGCCAGCTGGAGGGAGCCAGAGCGAAGGGAACGCGAAGGAACATAGGGGGTGACCAGGGTCTGCAGAATTGCGGGGCCAGTATGATGGAAGGCCTTGTGTAAAATACACATAGCCTTGAACTGTACTCTCGCTGCAATTGGGAGCCAATGGAGTTCTCTTAAGGCATTCCTAGCAGACTGCCAGCGCGGGAGATTGTAGAGAAGGCGGGCCGCACTGTTTTGGGTGACTTGGAGCTTTTGAATGACAAAGGAAGGGGCTCCCATAAAAAGAGCGTTCCCATAGTCCAGGCGCGATAATATCAGGGCCTGGACCAGGATCCTCCTGGCCTGAAAAGGAAGCAGGGGGAGCACCTTCCGAAGCATCCTCATCAACCCAAAACAGGTGGCTGCAATCTTAGTGGCTTGTACCGAGAAGTTCAAGGCTGGGTCGAACCAAATCCCCAGGCTCTTTATCTGGGGCTTGGGAGTGGGGGGCTCACCCAGACATGGTGGCCAGATGGATGCAAAAGCGGAGGGGGAAGAATTCCCCAGCAGAATGACGTCCGTTTTCTCCCCATTAAGTTTTAAACAGGAGGATTGCATCCATCTGGCGACCGCCTCCAGACAGGGACCTAAGGTGTGGGGCGAACCCTCCGCGTGGTCTAAAGAGACCACCAGTTGGGTATCGTCCGCGTAGGTGACAATACGCACACCGAAGGGTTGGACTATCCTGTCTAGAGGCTCCATGTAAACATTAAACAGGGTGGGGCTCAGGGAGGAGCCCTGAGGAACCCCACACCTGAGAGAATGTTTAGGGGACACTGCCTCACCCTCAAAGACCTGGAAAAACCGGTCGGTCAAGAAGGACGTCAGCCATTCCAGGGCCGCGCCCGACACGCCCATGTCCGTCAGTCGTTGCAACAACGTGACATGGTTAACCGTGTCGAACGCGGCACTCAGGTCCAATAGGATAATGGCGACTTTCCCACCCTGATCCAGCACAGCTCTTGCTTCTTCCGTGACCGCCAAAAGAGCAGTTTCTGTCCCATGTCGCGGACGAAACCCTGTCTGAGAGGCACGCAGGAGACTGTTTGACTCCAGATAGTTCGTTAGGGTGTTATTTACGTGCCTCTCAAGCAGTTTGCTCAACCAGGGGAGCAGGGAAATGGGGCGATAGTTTGCAAGGTTGCATTGGTCAAGATTGGGCTTTTTCAGCAGCGCTCTTACCATTGCGCACTTCCATGGCGGGGGAACGGATTTGGAGGAGATGGAGGTGTTAAGGACATCCAACAAGATGGGGCGGATCGTATCCATAGCCAATTTAAGAGTTTGTGGGGGTGCTGGATCATTGGGAGATCCAGAAGTGACTTTAGCAGTCAGTTTATCTAGTGCCGGAGCATCCAAGAGTGGAATTGTGTCTAGCCTACAAGAAGCTAAGGCCTCGGCGGTTGGGGGGATGCAAGGTTCCAGCTCATTATTGGCATCCTCAAATGAGGAGTAAATTGTAAGAATCTTTTGAGAGAAAAAGTTAGCCAAATCGTTGCAGCGGTTTTGAGCACCCTCAGTATCGGGGCATTCGACCGGAGGGGAGACGAGGGATTTCACAATTTTAAAAATTTCCCTAGGGGCATTGGCGGCTGCTTGAATTCTGCTGTCGTAAAAGGAGGTTTGCGCTAGTTTTATCTCCTGTTTATAGAGCTTAATATTGGCTCTATATTCATCCTTCTTAGTTTGGGAATAGTCCTGTCTCCAAGCTCTCTCCTGCTTACGACAGGCTAATTTTATGATCTTAAGTGCAGGTGTATACCATGGAGCAGCTTTTGTTTTTTTTGTAAGATTATTGTTTTGAACAGGAAGAACCATATCAAGTGAGGAGGTGATCCAGCCGTCGAAATTGTTGGCTGCTATATTGGCATGCATCACCTTCCCAGGGGGGCTTGTGATGCCATTTACATGTTTACTAACTTGGTTAGCCCCCCCCCCAATTATTATTATTATAATTTTTTTTTAGGACTTTTGCCCTGATAAAGATGTAAATAGTCACACGATAATACACAAACGGACCCGACAGCGTTGGAGCGTTTTACATGAGCTCCAATCACACAAGGTAAGATTCACTTTTTTCGGTACGGAGAGATTAAGTGATTTGCCCAGGATCACACGATACTGAGCCGACACGGGGACTCTATGCTGGTTCCTCATTGTCATAGTCGGCAGCTCTGGCCATTAGCTCACCCCTCATTTTACACTGCACTCCTGCAACTGAGCCGACGGGGGCTGTGGGTTGGGGGGGGTGGGGGAGATGAGGAGGAGATTAAAACGATTAACCAAAGACAGTATCAAAGTACAACAAAACATCACTGGTTGAAAAGCTGCAGCTAATCTGGTTTAAAGTAGGCCATGCTTAGAAATTGAATGGCTGATGTGAGTCACAGAACTGTTCCATCTTTGCAATGCCTCGTCATGACTGCACATTCCTAACTATGTCGCACAATGGCCTGCGCTGCATGCTTCATCATTTTTGACCAAGGTCACTTGAGCAAATTTCAGGATTGTAAAGTGCACATGTTTCAGTAATTAACACAACCGAGAAACAGCCGCGGCCATCTCCAATATTCAAGCAGAAACATTCTGGAGCAACGTACCTTCGTTTATAATGAGCTCTTAATTCCCGAACTACAGTGGAATGACTATTTGTCCGCTAAGGTCTCCAGATTGGTATTTTGGTTTCATTAATTAGGAAATATATATACATTTGATAATAATAATTACAACAGACTTTGGGAGCATTGCGGTCTTGTCTATGCATATTTCTGTCAGGCAACACTCTTTCCGCTATTTCTAAGGCAGAGTATATGGTAGCTGCGCTGCGCATACAGGCGTTAAATATCAACATTCCAGCATTGTATGCTACATATTCCTCTATGACGTCACCTTTGGTCACTCTCGCCAACACTGCTCTCAGCTTCCGCTTATGCATCCACTTCGCATATTGATTGTACAACAGTTACAAGCTTTACACTGGCGAAGTAAATGCTTCTATATGGAGTTTAACATTTCGCCACTTTCTTTGGTTGTCTCGCCCCCGGAGCACACATGTATTGGGCAGTTGCACCGCTAGGCTGCAGGCATATTACACTATTGTTTCTGCACACTGCATAGATGGGAGACCCGCGGTTCTGTGGAATGGCGCATGAAATATTACCTCGTCATGGACACCAACGTTGGGTCTGCGACATACCAGGTAAAGACGCACAGGAGATCCTCCACTTACCATGTACACTTTAGTTTAGTCAAGCGACCCCTGACTGAACATTCATTTTATATAATGGTAATGTATTCATACATGTTGTGTTAGTAACAGACACCTGAACTGAAGTTGTGATCAAGGCTAGGTCAACATATACCTACCTAGATGGGACTATGAAATTCATAAATGCAACCACATTTATTTTTTACAGGGGCCTAAGATGAGGTGAAATACAACAAAGCCTCATTAGCATGTCAATGGACTTTAACGACCTGTGAAGTGCTTGGGTGCAGCTATGTGTGTGTGTGTTTGTGTGGGTGAGCACCTGGAAGCTGTCTCAGCCCCGGCTGACACGCAGGAAGGGTGAGATGACAGAGGGTGACAGAGGGAGGGAGGGGGAGAGAGAGAGGGAGGGGGAGAGCGAGGGAGTGAGGGAGGGGAGAGGGAGATAAGGAGTGAGAGTGAGAGGGGGGAGTGAGAGGAGGGAGTGCGAGGGGAGAGAGAGAGAGACAGACAGAGGGACGGAGACAGAGAGACAGACAGAGGGAGGGATGGAGAGAGGGAGGGAGAGAGGGATCGAGGGAGGGAGAGAGGGAGCGAGAGAGGGAGAGGGAGCGAGAGGGAGAGGGAGGGAGACGGAGCGAGAGAGGGAGAGAGGGAGGGGGAGCGAGAGGGAGCGAGAGGGAGGGAGAGAAGGAGGGGGAGGGAGAGCGGGAGGGAGCAAGAGAGGGAGCAAGAGGGAGCAAGAGAGGGAGTGAGAGGGAGTGAGAGGGAGAGGGAGCAAGGGAGGGAGGGAGAGAGGGAGGGAGGGAGAGAGGGAGCGAGAGAGAGAGAGAGGGTGAGAGAGGGAGTGAGAGAGACAGACAGAGAGAGAGAGAGAAGGAGCGAGGGAGGGAGAGGGAACAAGGGAGGGAGTGAGAAGGAGGGAGGGAGAGGGAGGGAGAGAGTGAAAGAGAGAGAGAGGGAACAAGGGAGGGAGTGAGAGAGGGAGGAAGGGAGTGAGGGAGGGGGTGAGAGAGGGAGGGAGTGAGTGAGAGAGTGAGTGAGAGAGGGAGGGAGTGAGAGGAGGAGTGAGAGGGGGAGGGAGGGAGGAAGGGAGGGAGGGAGATGTGTGTATGGCTCAGTGGATGAAGGCATGTGCAGCAGCTGCAGCAGGGACCTGTGATCAACCTCATGGTCATAGTTTTTTTTTGTTGATCTAGTCCGCCCCCTCCCCCACTGACCCCGCCCCCACCGGTACGGCCCCCGGACACAAACCACACTGTAAATTTGGCCCCCGAGAGAGAGTTAGTGAGTACCCATGCCATAGATAAAGCTAAAAATAATTAGCACTTAACAAGCTGTGCCAGAGTCTGTGGGACGCTGTATTCTCCCCCGACATTTATGGTAATGATTTTTAATGCATGGCCACGAACAGAGCACATTAATTTGCAAAACGAATGTAGATAACTCCCAAAAATAAACTGCATTGCCAGGAAATCCCTTCATGATAGCTGCTAGCAGTCCCCCTGGCTCTGTCGCTGTGGTTGTTGGTGTTATTATATTAATAATTCTGCTTTTACATTTACCCACTGCATATGCTAATAAACCTTTTCCATGTGGCATAAGAAGCTAGTGTGTCGAAGATTGGTGGCTTGAGGTTTACCGTCCGAATCACGAGATGCCCTTGGAGTTTTAGAACGCATCCCTGGATCACAGTTTTATGGTCGCTGTATTCAGTCTGTACAGTTCTAGAGGTCTTTGAGGCCTGCTTTAACTCTTCCCATCGAGTGAGAACATACAACAGGATGTCCCTTTGTTTGCCTTTTATTTTTCTTTACAGTGATTTCTCTTGCCATTCCTTAGCTTTCTCGGTGTTTTTTTCTGCTATTTATATGCTACGTATATGTAAAGACCTAATTACAGCAGATCTTTAAATGGGTGGTCTCGTTTGCTGGTAGTTCTGTTTTCTCCCAAACAAATACCTTTTAAAACACCTGAAAAATGATGAAATAATGTACGAATTGTCTAAGTTCTAAAAATATTAATATTCGCCCTTTCGTTCACTTTGCCTCAAAGAATATTAGATATTGGTTGTATTTATCTGCTCATCCTTCTCGTGACGATCCGATGGTCGAAAAGCAAAAATTGCAAGTTGGGTATTTTATTTGATTTATTCAGGATGGCACAAAGGACAACACTTTTTTTTGATTTGCAAACAACTGTGTGTGTTGTTACTCCTTTGCTTCCTGTCTGAGGCTGGTGCCGTGAGCGCCCGTGTGCTGGGTGCTCAGCTCTCAGTTCAGCCTGTGGACTGCACTGTGTAGTAGAAATGACAAATATGATCACTTCTGTCCCCGTCTGGGGTGGATCCTCCTGCCCACGGTTCAGGATCTTCTACCGCCCACGGGTGACCCCCACCTCCTTCTTCATGGAAACCATAGGTTTCCCTCACTTCACTATTCACTGCAGACTCTTATAACATATGACAAAAATAACATTTTGTAAAAACGAATTATGTGCAGAATCCTTTGGTCAGTTATAAAGGTTAGGACCACTCGACACACTCCATCCACCCTCCATCGACTGCACATCACGCCAGTGGTGAAGGATGGATTGTGCTCGGAGACTAAAGTCTCTCTTTCATTCACCTGAGATGAGGGTGACACAGTAGAGGGAACGGCGGAGGGGTGAAAGCCATGACTGATGATGGTGACAGGGGGGGAATATATGTTTGAGTGAGACCGTCTGAAGGGTGAGTTCTGCAGGCCTTCCTATGCAACACTCTGTGGTTATACTGAATAAGCAGCTACCTATTTTACCCATCTATTAATGTAATAACTGCACTTTCACAATTGCTTTATTAACCTTCCTGCTTTCTCAAATTTGCTTGAAAATGCACGATTTTTCTTCTTTTTTTTCAAAATTTTCTTGAGGGAGGTCATCCCCCCAAATCCCCCTTTTGGGGTTCGGGTTCGCTCGCTACGCTCGCTCGCTACGGTGCTGTATGCAAATCACTTTGCGCCTCACCACTTTCTAATGTCACCCACCGCCCCTGCATGGGGATAACACCACCAATAAAGGATTGTACGGTACAAGGGGTACAGTTTTCGCTGCCATATATACCAGAATACATGGTATACCGTCATTATCAGTAATACCAGACATATTTAGACAAATACAGAACAAGTACGGAGCAGAACCTTCTCTGAACTTAGGGATGAACTTACTAGGTAACTATCCCTAGGTGTCAGGAACCCTTCAGCCTTTGCAGAAGCAGAACAGATGCTGCTCCCTATGCCCGCCCACCGGTGCTGCCACTTTACTAATCAAGCAACATCACCAATAGAGGGGAAAAGGGGAATGGGAGAGAAAGAAGAGACACTCCGTCAACAGCTACCACCCTCACTGTAATGCAGGATTCTTCTGTAGTAATGTTCCTGGTCACGCAGTGGGTGCCTAATACACAGATGGGAGAGAACATAAATACTGCAACCAATTAAGCAGTCAGAATATCTATTGACTCTAAGTTAAATTTCCTCCTACTAGCAGTCTTTGAAGTTTTAGCCTCTCTTCTATAGTGTGTGCGTATTGTGGTATTGCGTTGAAGGGACTCAACTATCTGTGAAGGAAACAATAGAGTTAGAAAGGGATTCTAACAACTCAATTCTATGATGTGCTCACTGTCTGGCTAATACCTTCTATCTCCACAAATACTTTGTTGTATTTTAATCCTTCTTAATTCTTTGTAGACTTCCAATATTCATTTGATGAGGAATAGTCTTTTGCCAGTTAGTTCTAGTCCTCTCAAGAAGCGCGCAAAAAGGGACAGGGTAGAAGCGAAAGGGGAGGAAAGGTACAGGAAAAGCGCCAAGAGGGAAATTGCAATTACTAAATTGCTATACTTATACTGGCGTAGAATATTGCTACTTTCTTCAGAAAAGTCTTACTTTAGCGTAGTCCCACTTTCCTTTCTCGCTGCTCTGGCGTTCCGGTTTGAAGGAAGCCTGTCAGCTTTTGTTTTTCTTACCGCTACTCTGAAGTTTCACTCAACGACTGCCTTTGGAATGCTGAAATGCCAGTCGAGTGACGAAGACAATTTGACTCACGAAATTCTGTTCTTCACAACAGCCTCTCTAACTCAGAATGGAGGCCCCTGGAACTGTGAAGAGCGGGTAAAAACTATTCTGCTCCTAAACTCTGGTTAAGTAAACGGAAACTCCCGTTCTACATAAAACGCGGAGAAACGGTTTCAAGATGCTTACTGATTCAAAACTCAGTTGAAGTGCGCAGTTAGAATCACGCACGCTTCACTTGAAAACTAGACTGTGCAGGCATGTTCTAAGCATACAAAACTACTGCAAATGCAGCAGCCATCTTGTAATTGGTGATTGGCTATATTATATTGTACCAATGATTTACCACACTGGGTTTGATAATCACTCGCGTTCTGTTCTGTGACGTGTGTAACTTCTGGTGTAGGACTGAAGCAATGGTGTGTTTCCTGACAGTACCCCCTCTCAAAGACCGATTTATTGGTCTAGGTTTAGATGGGTGTTGTAAATTAAATCATTTTAGTAACTGTGGGGCATGGATATTCTCATGTGGCTCCCAAGACCTCTCTTCTGGACCATACCCTTTCCAATCAAACAAATAATGGAGTTCCCTTTTACGAAGTCTAGAGTCCAAAATTCCCTTCACTTCATATTCCTTGGATCTCAAGGGGTTCTGGGGGCTTTGCTATCCGAACCTGTGGTGCAGTCTTTTTCAAAAGAGAAACATGAAAGACAGGATGAATACCTAGTTTAGCAGGCAACTTCAATCTTACAGTAACAGGTCCCAACACTTTTTCAATGGTGTATGGACCTACAAAGCGAGGCTGAAACTTCCTATTCCCTTTCAAATGTAAGTTGCGAGAGACAACCAAACCTGATCTCAATCAATCAATCAATCAATCATGCCATTTGTATAGTGCACTACTCACCCGGGAGGGTCTCAAGGCGCTTGGGGGGAGGGGTATGCTACTGCTCGAACAGCCAGGTCTTGAGTTGTTTCCTGAAGGCGAGATGGTCCTGGGTCAGCCGAAGGTGGATGGGGAGGGAGTTCCAAGTCTTGGCAGCCAGGTAAGAGAAGGATCTTCCTCCGGCGGTGGCTCTTCGGATGCGTGGTACGGCTGCGAGGGTGAGGCTGGTGGACTGTAGCTGGCGGGTGGGCGTGTAGAAGGTCAGGCGGTCGTTGAGGTACTTGGAGCCCAGGTCGTGGAGAGACTTGTGTGCGTGGGTGAGGAGCCGGAACGTGATCCTCTTGTCGACGGGGAGCCAGTGCAGGTTCCTCAGGTGGCTGGAGATGTGGCTGCGTCGGGGGACATCCAGGATGAGTCGGGCGGAGGCGTCCTGGATGCCCTGGAGTCTTTTCTGTAGCTTGGCTGTGGTTCCGGCGTAGAGGGCGTTTCCGTAGTCCAGTCGGCTGGTGACGAGTGCCTGGGTGACAGTCTTCCTGGTCTCGGTCGGGATCCAGCGGAAGATCTTGCGAAGCATACGCAGGGTGTTGAAGCACGATGAGGAGACGGCGTTGACTTGTCTGGTCATCGAGAGGGAGGGGTCCAGGACGAAGCCCAGGTTGCGTGCGTGGTCGGTTGGCTTGGGTGCGGTGCCCAGGGCTGGGGGCCACCAGGAGTTGTCCCAGGCGGAGGGCGAAGATCCAGGATGAGGACTTCCGTCTTGTCCGAGTTCAGTTTCAGGCGGCTGTCCTTCATCCACTCGGCGACGTCTTTCATCCCTTCGTGTAGGCAGGTTCTGGCGGTGTCGGGGTCTCTGGTGAGGGAGAGGATCAGCTGGGTGTCGTCGGCGTAAGAGATGATGTTGAGGTTGTGCTGGCGTGCGATGGCTGCGAGAGGTTTCATGTAGATGTTGAAGAGGGTGGGGCTGAGTGAAGATCCTTGCGGGACGCCGCAGATGACTTCGGTGGCCTCGGAGCGAAACGGGGGGAGGCGGACTCTTTGTGTTCTTCCGGCGAGGAACGAGATGATCCACTCCAGTGCCTTCTCTTGGATACCGATGTTGCTGAGGCGCTGGACTAGGGTGCGGTGGCAGACCGTGTCGAACGCAGCGGAGAGGTCCAGGAGGATGAGGGCCACTGTTTCCCCCTTGTCGAGCATAGTCCGGATGTCGTCGGTGGCTGCGATGAGGGCGGTCTCGGTGCTGTGGTTGGCTCTGAAGCCGGACTGCGAGGGGTCGAGGGATCCGTTTATCTCAAGGAAGGCGGTCAGCTGTCTGTTGACGATCTTCTCGATGACTTTAGCAGGAAAAGGGAGGAGCGAGATGGGGCGGAGGTTTTTGAGATCGGTGGGGTCCGCTGTAGGTTTCTGCAGGAGGGCGCTGATCTCGGCGTGCTTCCAGCTCTCAGGGAAGGTGGCGGTGTTGAAGGAGGCGTTGATGATGTTCCGGAGTTGGGGTGCGATGGTGGAGTCGGCCTTGTTGAAGACGTGGTGTGGGCAGGGGTCGGTCGGTGATCCGGAGTGTATGGTGTTCATCGTGCGGGCTGTGTCTTCGGTGGTCACCGTGGTCCAGGTGCGAAGGGTGGTGGTGGGGGGCATTGGTTCGACGGTTGGGTGCGTGGGTGGGGCGCCGAAGCTGTTGTGGATGTCGGCGATCTTGCGGTGGAAGAACGAGGCGAGGGAGTCGCAGAGGTCATGTGACGGAGTGATGTCGTTGGTGCCGGTGCTGGGGTTGGAGAACTCCTTGACGATAGTGAAGAGCTCTTTGCTGTCGTGGGCGTTGTTGTCCAGTCGTTCCTTCAGGGATTTCTTCTTGGTGGTGTGGATGAGCTGGTGGTGCTTGCGGGTAGCGTGTTTGAGGGTGGTCATGTTGTCGGTGGTCCGGTCGAGGAGCCAGGCTTTCTCGAGGGTGCGGCAGGTCTTCTTGGAGTCCTTGAGGACGTCGGTGAACCAGGATGCCTTCTTGCTTCTGGGTCTGCTGGGAGGGTTCTTTAGTGGCGCGAGGTCGTCGGCGCAGGCGGTCAGCCACTGTGTGAAGTTGCGGGCTGCTTTGTTGGGGTACATTGTGTTGGCGGGTGGGCTCTGGCTGAGGGAGGTGGTGAGCTGGTCTGCGGTGATCTTGCTCCAATTCCTGTGAGGTACCTGTTGCGGGTGGTGGTGGGTCGTGGATCTTTTGAAGCTGAAGTGGACGCAGCTGTGGTCGGTCCAGTGGAGTCCGGTGGCGTGGCTGAAGGTGATGTACTTGCTGGAAGAGAAGATGGGATCAAGCGTGTGGCCGGCATAGTGGGTGGGGGTGTTGACCAGTTGCTTGAGTCCGAGGTTGGCGAGGTTTTCCAGCAGGGCGGTAGTGTTGCGGTCCTTGTTGTTCTCCAGGTGGAAGTTGAGGTCCCCGAGGAGGATGTAGTCAGTGGAGGGGAGGGCGTGCGGGCTTATGAAGTCTGTGATGTCTTCGCTGAATTGTGTGCGTGGTCCCGGGGGTCTGTAGACGAGGGTGCCTCTGAGGGTCGTCTTAGGGTCGGTGTGAATCTGGAAGTGGAGATGTTCGGCTGCGGCGCAGGAGTCGTTGGCGTCGGTCGTGATGCGGATGGTGTTCCTGTGGACGATGGCGATGCCACCTCCGGTCTGGTTGATGCGGTCCCTCCTGATTATCTTGTACCCGTCCGGGATGGCGATGGCGATGTCGGGTGCAGAGGAGGCGTTCATCCAGGTTTCCGTCAGGAAGGCGACGTCCGGTGATGTAGCGTCGAGGAGGTTCCAGAGTTCCACGGCATGTCTGTGGACGGAGTGGGTGTTGATCAGGATGCACTTGAGGTGGTTGCTGCTGTTTGTCTTGGCAGGTGCGGGGCAGGTTCGGAGGCAGGTGAACTTGCAGGTGCAGCAGGTGAAGGGTCCGTGGGTGCGTCTCGGGGTGGCTCGGCAGCAGGCGTGGGTCCGGCCGACATTGAGTGTGTTGAGAGTGGTGGCGTCGTAGGTCAGTCGGGTTGTCTTGCCTCGGCGGGGAGGGCCAGGGGTCCTGGCGCTGGGCGCGGGCCAGGCGCGGACCGGCGCAGACGGGCTTACCTTTGGCGCACCTTCGGCGCTCAATCGGCGCTCCCGCTGCGTGCGTCCGCTGCGCGGTCGCTCTGGGGGGGTCATAAGTAAGGAGCCGGGAGGGAGGAGCAGCTGGGTGGCAGGAGCGGGGCGGCGAATGGAATCACAGGGGGGCGGGGCCGCAGGGAGGCAGCGGCGGGAAATTCCAAGAAGCAGCGGGCAGCGGGAAATTCCCAGGAGCAGCGGGAAATTCCCAGGAGCAGCGGGCAGCGAGCGAAGGAATCTGCAGGCAGGAGGCGGCAAAGGCAGGCAGGAGCGGCAGCAGTGAGTGGGGCGACCAAGCCCTGTTGATATTTTGGTGCTGGTCTACGGTGTCTATCGGAACATTTCTTATAATTCATCTTTGCTTTAATCAAATTAACCTCTGCAGATTTATGGAGGAGGGCTAAGTCTTTCATTAAATCCCCCACTGCAGGAACTTCCAAATCTTCTTGAGTTTGAAAAGGGTTAGGATGGCGACCGTAGTTTAAATAAAATGGGGAGTAGCCTGTGGACGCACTCTTCGCATTATTACATGCAAATTCTGCCATCCACAACATTTCTGACCAATTTCTGCCCCGATCGATGAGGAACAGACGAAGATACTGTTCCCATTCTTGGTTTACTCTGTCTGACCATAAGTCTCAGGATGGTAACTGTTAAAAAACCTAGCCTCCACTCTGAGTCCCTGCAAGAAGGCCTTCTAAAAATGGGATACAAACTGAGAACCCCGGTCTGAGATTACCACCTTGGGAATTCCATGTATCTTTACTATGTGTTCGCTAAATAGTTTTGCTAATTCTTTTGCTGTAGGTAACCCAGATAATGGAATAAAGTGGCTCATCTTAGTGAAGGTGTCTACAATTACGAAAATGGAATTGTATCCCTTACTTAAAGGCAAATCTACAATTTGGTCCATCCAAATGGTGTGCCAGGGGTGAGTCGGGTGGGGAGTGGTTGTAACATTCCCTGAGGGGCCTGCCGACTAGGTTTACTCTGGGCACATAACTCACAAGTCTGGACATACTGTTTGATATTAGAGGACAATCCAGGCCACCAAAAATAATGCTGCACCAAATCCATTGTCTTGGATAGTCCTTTATGTCCAGCTAAAGGCAGATCATGACAAATTCGAAGAGCCTTCTGTTGCAGGAGTTTAGTGGGAAGATATAATGCTTCTTTGTAGTAAGGTAACTGTTCGTGAATCTTTCTTTCTGCTCCTTGAGAGACCCAGTCATTAATCTCTTCCGTTGTAAGACTTTTCCGAACTTCTTCTTGGAAGTTGTCAACAGAGATGGTACAAATGATTTTGGATTCCGGAATTATTGGTTGTTGCTCCACAGAATGTTCAAATTCTTCAGTGTGTATTCAACATAATGCATCTGCTTTTCCATTCTTGTTTCCAGGACGATATGCAATAATAAAATCAAAATCTGTGAAGTATAAGGGCCAACGCAATTGTCTTGGAGTTAAAGTCTTCGCTGTCTTCAGAAATTGGAGATTCTTATGAACAGAGAATACTGTGACAGTGTGTTTAGCACCTAACAAATAATGTCTCCAATCTTCAAAAGCATCTTTTACTGCCAGAAGCTCTTTCTCCGCTATAGTATAATTAATTTCTGCGGGACTCAATTTTCGAGAGCGATAGGCTATGGGATGGAGCTGTCCAGTGTCACGATGTCTTTGCCAAAGCACCCCTCCTATGGCTTGATCGGAAGCAGCTGCTTCAGCAAAGAATGGTTCCGTGGGATCGGCATGCAACAAGATGGGGGCTGAGATGAACTTTTTCTTAAGGCCTAAGAAGGCTTGTTCCGCTTCTGACGTCCACTGAAACTTCACTCCTTTCTTCAGTAAGCGAGTGATTGGAACAATCAATTGAGAAAATCTTTGAATGAACCACCTATAAAAGTTTGCAAATCTGAGGAATCTTTGAATTTCCTTGACATCTTTTGGAGACGGCCAATTTTCCACTGATTGTACCTTTCCAGGATCCATAGTAATGCCTTGTGGAGACAAGTTAAACCCAAAAAACTCTAACCTCGATGAACTGAACACACATTTTTCAAGTTTAACAAACACAAACAAACAATGGGTACATAGACATTCTAACACCGTCCTAACATGTTCAGAATGGTCTTGTGGGTCTTTTGAAAATATTTGTATCTCATCCAGATAAATGATTGCAATCTTGTCAATCAAATCTCCCATTACATTATTGATGAAGTGTTGGAAAAACTGCGGGAGCATTGCAGAGTCGAAAGGGCATCACTCTATACTCGAACAATCCAAACTTCATTCTGAATGCAGTCTTCCACTCGTGACCCTCGTTCATGCAAACTAAGTGACAGGCCCCACGCAAATCAAGGTTTGTGAAAATTTGAGCTTCCTTAATTTGGTCCAACAGGACAGAAATCAAGGGATGAGGGTAACGATTTTTGATAGTTGCATGATTTAATGGTTGATAATCGATGCAGGGCCTGAGATTTCCTTCTTTCTTTTGTATGAAAAACAGCTGAGATGACACTGGTGACTGGGAGGGTCTTATAAAGCCGTTTGCTATATAACAACCTAAATAATCCTTAAGATGATTATTCTCTGCTTCTGTCAAAGTACAAATCCTGCTGCAAGGCAGCACCGCTCCTGGCTTCAATTCTATTGTGCAATCGTAGGAGCAATGTGGTAGTAAGTGCTCCGCTTCTTTTTCGCTAAATACTACTTCGAAATCTCGGTACTCTGTAGGAATTTCCATTGAATTAATTACCCCAATTGACTGTCCTCCAAAAGAGAGTAATGAGGCTTGCGTTTGGTTCAACAATCTTTTCTCCTGATTGATAGCAATGTTCCAAGCAAAAGTTTGATTGCATCTTGACTGTTCGATTCTCCCAATCAATGGTTGAATTATGAATTGCCAACCAGGGCAATCCTAAAATAAGTTGAAATTGTCGGGTATCGATGAGGTTAAATTGCAGAACTTCCAGATGACCATCAGCTTGAATTAACTCTGGTGGCTCAGTATGACTGGTGATTGGGCCTAAGGACAAATTAGCTGCGTCAACTGCACAAACTGATTCACTTCTTTCTTTACGGATAGCTTGAATTCCTATTCCTTGAGCATATTTGATGTCACAGAAGTTCCCTGTGGCCCCTGAATCCAACATGATTCCCACTCCAAGGATCTCTTGATTTCTAAACTTCAAAGTCATATGGAGAATTACATGTGGGGTCAATGTTTGTAGTGTGTTCATAATCAGATGAGAATCTGGAGTCGTCTTTTCTTCTTTTGCCATCAGAGCGACCCCCTCTACTGATGGTTCAAGGCGTTTCCCTTCATCATTGTCTTTGGACATTTTGGGCATTCTTTTACAAAGTGTCCAGAAACACCACAATATAAACACAACTTCTTCAACCGTTGTTGTTCTTTTTCCTCTTTACTAAAGGGTCCTCAAAATACCCCAATTTGCATTGGTTCTGCTTCATTATTCAATCCTGCCACTCTTCCACCTTCTGTAATTACGGAAGTCAAGTTCTAGAACCAAATCCACCAAAGCCGAAAGTTCAGTCGGGCGATTTGGTATTTGTGCCAAAGTATCTTTGATTTCATCGCATAATCCACGATAAAAAAGAGCTGCTCTTTTGTCTTCCAGCCAATTAGTCCCAATGATCAATTTATTAAATTTAGTCAGAAAAGAGATTATGTTTCTAGATCCTTGACGAAGCTCTAGCAATTCATTATCGGTGGCCTGGGATATCCTTCTCCTGTCAAATATTCTGAGAAATTCAGTTTTGAATAGGTCATAGTCTAAAAGAAAACGGTCATCTCTGGATACTAATGGCATAGCCCAGTTTGCCGCATCTCCCCCCAAATAGGACAAAACAAAGGCTACTCTAGACTGGGCATCTGGAAATAAAGTGGGGCGACACGTGAAATGTAAGGAACATTGAGTTAAGAATAACTGGGCCTTCTGAGGGTCTCCTTGAAACCTTTCTGGAGCTGCTAAAGGTATTAATGGGGAGACTGAATGAATTACCTGCGCTACAGCTCTGGGATCAATATCAGGTGTAGTTTTACTGGGAGCAGGAGAGCTGGTGGCAGGATCTCCCATGGCTAACCCATCAACCTTTTGTGATAATAACCTGGTTTTCTGGCGAGAAGCTATTAATTCTTGTTTCAAATTTTTATTTTCTTCCCTAACTGCACCAATCTCACGCCGAATCCCAGCAAGCATTTCTCCTAAAACCTTGAAATAAAACCATTCTGCCATTCTGCTTGGGCAAAGTGACTTCTTGGGCACTTCAATCTGTCAGGAACCCTTAGGTCTTTGCAGAAGCAGAACAGAAGCTGTTCTCTATGCCCGCCCACCAGTGCTACCGCTTTACTAATCAAGCAACAGCACCAATAGGGGCAAAAAGGGGAATGGGAGAGATGGTCAACAGCTAACACCCTCACTGTACTGCAGGATTCTTCTCTGGTAATGTTCCTGGTCGTGCAGTGGGTGCCTGTAGCGGGGAGGAGGTGCCGAATGTAACAACTAACGAGTGGTGGAACCCTGACTGTACCTCACCTCCTTCCCCTCAGACTAACTGGAGCAGCTGTCCGCAGCTATCCGACACGGACGAAGAAAAAGAGGAGGGCGCCTTTAACTGGGCATACACCACCGAGACCACACCCCCTCGTGACGATGAAACGCCAGGAGTGGTCAAATACCAGGAAGCCCTCTACACGGGGTGTGGAGACACCCAGGAGGGAGCGGAGTGGAACACGGAAGTCGGGAGTGAGAGCGGAGACGTTGGAGAGCTGAACGAGTACGGAGGGGACGAGAGAACAGCCGGTGACGGAGTGCCAGGAGGCCAACGACCCGGTGAACCGCCGTGCCACACTCCCGAGGGAGGAGTGTGGCTGTCACAGGTACGGCGGCATTGGGCAGCCTGGGTTGGGTGGAAGGGAGGAGTGTAAATTTGTAAATACCCTGCCTTGCCTTTTCCCGCCGTTCCAATCCAACCCCTTACCCACGCTTGTTCCTCACTCACGCCCGAGCACTATATATAGTATAGCATCGGTGTCCCCCCCTCACAATCACTGGGTTCCCTGCGGGCAACAGGTAGCTGATGGAATAACTGACGGCCTCCCTCTGTTGCTTCTCTTTTGGGGCCGAGTGAAATACGGAAATCAGAAGACCACGGCTGTTAGACGACGAAGACGATCCCATCCAGGAGGGGGAACCGAACCGCAACCACGGACCCAGCAGAATTCGCAAGGGAGAGACTGATATCATGTAGCAGAAAAGCTTTACAACGAACAAAACCTTCTTTGACCAGAAAGAGCCTCCAGCCTATCCTTAACCCCACGCCACAGTGCCTAATACACAGATGGGAGAGAACATAAACACTACAACCAACTAAGCAGTCAGAATATCTATTGACTCCAAGTTAGATTTCCTCCTATCAGAAGTCTTCGAAGTTTTAGCCTCTCATCTATAGTGTGTGCGTATTGTGGTATTGTGTTGAAGGAACTCAACTATCTGTGAAGGAAACAACAGAGTTAGAAAGGGATTCTAACAACTCAATTCTATGATGTGCTCACTGTCTGGCTAATACCTTCTATCTCCACAAATACTTTGTTGTATTTTAATCCTTCTTAATTCTTTTGTAGACTTACAATATTCATTTGATGAGGAATAGTCTTTTGCCAGTTAGTTCTAGTCCTCTCAAGAAGCGCGCAAAAAGAGACAGGGTTGGAGCGAAAGGGGAGGAAAGGTACAGGAAAAGCACCAACAGGGAAATTGCAATTACTAAATTGCTAAACTAATACTGGCGTAGAATATTGCTACTTTCTTTGGAAAAGTCTTACTTTAGTGTAGTCCCAGTTTCCTTTCTCGCTGCTCTGGTATTCCGGTTTAAAGTAAGTCTGTCAACTTTTGTCCTTCTTGTGCTACTCTGAAGTTTCACTCTACGACTGCCTTTGGAATGCTGAAATGGCAGTCGAGTGACGAAGATGATATGACTCAGGAAATTCTGTTCTTCACAACATCCTCTCTAATTCAGATTGGAGGTCCTCGGAACTGTGAAGAGCGGGTAAAAACTATTATGCTCCTAAACTCTGGTTAAGTAAACCGAAACTCCCGTTCTTCATAAAACGCGGAGAAACGGTTTTAAGGTGCTAACTGATTCAAAACTCAGTTGAAGTGCACGGTTAGAATCACGCGAGCTTCACTTGACAACTAGACTGTGCAGGCATGTTCTAAGCGTATAAAACTACCGCAAATGCAGCGGCCATCTTGTAATGGGTGATTGGCTATATTATAGTGTACCAATGATTTACCACACTGGGTTTAATAATCAATCACGTTCTTTTCTGTGACGTGTGTAACTGCTGGTGTAGGACTGAGGCAATGGTGTGTTTCCTGACACCAGGTATCAGCCATAATATAAGCAAATACTAAAGGAGAGGCAGCATCAGTGGCTATCCGCCAACACCCAAGGGAGTTCAGTCCTTTACAACAAGAGCATGAACTGCCCAAAATATTTGAAACTGCGTATGCAGAATTATGCAGGGACAGTTTGGGTGGGTGGAAAAGCGTTAAAACCACAACTGATGGGTAGTCCCGAGAAGGAGACATTCAAGCAGACACCTACTTCTTCTAAAAAGAAGTTAAACAAGAACAACAAAAAAAGTTAAAGAAAACAGATCTCAATCCAGAGGTAGATCTCCTCCACGGGAGCCCTCCGAAAGGAGGTATAACCTTAGCAATAGGGATAATATTAGGAAACCAGACAGGTATCAGGATACTGATCCACGTTTCTCTCGTTCCTTTCAGGGTTCATCGAAAAACTCCTAGATGGAAGGACAGTCAGACAGACAAGATGAGCATACCAAGTCCAGGGACAAGCAGAACACTCAAGACTATACTTTCAAAAAATGAAGATAAAGCATAACCAAAACCACAGTTCAAAAAGAATATATTCTGAGGACTCGGCGACTAAACGGGGAATGGGCACTGGCAATGCTAGACAGTGTGGCAGAAGTAACATTAGCTCACCAGAACATGATGGAATTTCTGGTGACAGCGGACTTGAATGATTATATCAAAGTGGAAACACCTTATACTAACGTAAGTGTCCCACATAAATTATATGAAATAACACTCCAAATGGAGGGGGACCAATGCAGGACAGTTAGAGGTCTCTTTTGGGAGAATCTAACATTTGGTTTTGACATTTTGTTAGCTGAGCAAGATTGGCCACCAGCATTCGTCATGGATTGCCCAAGGGGAGTGTGGGAGAGTGGGCCAGACAAACAGATGAGGAGGCTGTATATAGTGGCCTAGTTGGACTGATTTTATTTAACACAATAAAGTCAAGGTAATTTTTATCAGGTATCGTCTTTGGGATTTCCGCGCCTGATGCTCCGGATCTTCTTCTTTGATGGCCCTGGGATTTCTCTGTTTCCAGTGGGGCGTCTTTGCGCTTGATGGTCCTTCCCCTGGCGGCTCAGAAGAGGAAAGAAATAACAAGGAGCTATCAGTTGTCTCTGGGTTTCCCACTTTTCAGACAATACCGTCTCCGTCACCACACCCGATTGGTGTTTAGGGATAAAATGGTCTGGAAAGAATGTGAGGAGGGGCTGGATAATGCGAGGGAAGGCAGTGAAGGATTAATTTGGAAGGTAGGCCGTGAATAGGGGTAACAGGCGAAGAGAAGATGGGTGTGAAAAAGAGGTGCCACAAATAACTTCTTGTTCTAAGAAATGATATGTTAGTGAGGATGAAAATTAAATGCCCCCTCCTATGGGCCTAATGGAATTTTGCTCTGTCACAAAGCGCGATAGAAAGGATAAAAGAAAGAAGAAAAAAAAACACAATATGCAATACGACGGAAATTCCCCCTATTTTTCTCACTGACCTCCCGCCACCCACCTGTACACCCTTAAACCTCCCACCTCCCCACTCCTTCTTTCCCCAGATTTGGAACTCTCCTGAGTTGCGGCCGCTCTTCGGCCACTTCCGGTGGCGATCACCAGTCCTCGCACCACGTCTCGTCTTCTTCCCATTCTCCTGCGACTTCTCCTTCCTCATCTTGGTTTGCTCTGCACTCCTCCTACCTTCCGGCTTCTTCGCGTCCATTGTTGGTTTCACCGGCCCTTTTCACCTCCTGCGAGGGTCCTCTTCCGGGGTTAGCCCTGCCTCCTTCCACTTTGGCGGCATAGGAGTCATGACGCTGTACGGGGAGAGGACATGGAGGAGGAGTGATGTTTTACAGCAGCGTCTTCCCGCGTTTGAACCTGGTTGAGGCCGTTCTTACTGGTAAGCCCTTGTCAAAGCGTGCGTGTACATTTCGACATCAAGCACGTCGGGTTTGGCACCCCCTCACACGGAGAAACAGTAATTTTACCAGCATTCTCCAAACATGTCCACAAATATTTCAAATATACATATGCGCGGAAGTGGGCAGTAGTCCCCCCCCCCCCCAGCATTATGCAAAAACCATGTTGGATGTGATGAGGTTTCAAACCACCACATATTTCCATTAAATAATAATCCAACTGCACAAAGACAGTATCCAATAAAGCAAGAAGCTAAAAAACAAGTTAGGGAGATCTTAGATCAACTTGATTACCAAGGGGTGATTGAAATTTGCACCTCTCAAATGAATAACCCTTTGTTTCCAGTATCAAAACCCCGACAAATCATATTGTTTGGTTTTAGATTACAGACATTTAAACATCCGCACAAAGACATTTGCAGTTCAAAATGTAAACAGTGCCGCATTAATGAATAACATTGTGCGGAAAAAATACAAAGCAAAATAGATATCTTCAATTGAGTTTATTTTCCAAATAATAGCACCTGGGAGCAGATATTTGACTGCATACACAGCGCTAGGGTCTCAGCTGCAATTTTGTCAACTCGCCCTTGGGTATAAGAATAGCCTGGGGTTATTTTTCGGAAGAGTAACTGAATTACTTCAAAATTTGGATGAAGAGGCATTGTCCTATGTGGATGATATTTATCTAATGGACAATGACCTGGAGGAACATACATTTTGGGATACGCAGAACGAGTAAAACCTTTCTACAATTTAATAAAATCCGACTTTTGAGTTAGATAATGGACACAGGAACACACAGATACTCTTCATTCCTAACAAGCTGACATGATAGCTTCCAAACACTTACAGGCATGCGTTAATGTACGCAACCTGGTGATCCGTGTAGTTGTGTGTCAATCTGGGTATACCTATCTAACATATAATGAAGGTGAGACGCTAACAATAGCATATAATTCACATTTGTTCACAAATGCTGAGATGCGCTTTGCATCAACTGAAAAAATTCTAACAGCAGTACAGACTGCTGTAGTTAGAGAAAGAGCCCTGGCTCAAGAGAATTGTATAATTCTCGTTACCCCTGTTCTAGCCTTAGAGGCTGCGACAAAGGCAAGAGCTCCCAACGCTAAAGCCTTATATTCAAGATGAATACAATTGGCTAATTCTCCCACTGCAACAGATTTGGAATACAGGTACGACCCAAATCTAAAAACACAAGCATTCCTACAATGTGAACAAGAATTTCCTCTACCACATGAAATAATGCCTCTGTATCAGTATGAAGTTATTATTTACACTGATGGATCTGCTCAACCAGCCATAGAGAGTAAACAGCAATACAGCACCGTGTGTGCTATTGTTAAAGGATGTATGCAGGATGAAAGATTCATCCGAATTGCACAAAAACACACTCTCCTGGAGACTACACGGCGCAGCTGGCAGAATTAAAAGCACAAATACTGGCACCGGTAAATACAGATCGAGAATTCCCCACACAAATCATGTGTGATTCCTTTTACTGTGTACAGTCATACAATGAATATTTACATAACTGGGGACTGAATGGGTTTAAAGATGCAAAGGTTGGCACTATTAAGCACAACACGCTATGGGAACAGGTTGTGGAACTACCAGGGCTCATGTGATACACACACTGAGTCATCAACGTTTTGGCGGTCACGTTGAAGGGAATTCATTGGCCGATGAGGTTGCAAAGGGGGCTGTACGCACGGCTTCCATAGCAGCGATCACTCATTCAAAAACGAGAATAGACGGTGCGATAATGGTTGCGATTATTGCCACACGCAATAACTCATTACAGGTAAGGGGTTTCCCATTATGAGTTTGTGGACCTGGGTAGCATTCAATATAGAAGAAAAATGGTCCTCAAACTAAACATTTCAAATTATCAGAGTTAATCAAAAAATTCTGAAATTTTTGCGCAACTGATCAATTGCGCTCCATATGAGTCGATTTTTTCAGTTCAATTGAAAAAGGATGTGCAGAGATATCAATTTCATATGTAACACAGCTAAATCTATTTGCATAATTAGGTTTTAATCGCTATACATTTGGTGGTTGCTCCAGAGGGGGAACGTGCAAAGAAAATGGTATCGAATATAAGTGAGTAGGGGAACTTATTCTCAAGGTGAGAAGAATAGTAGAGAAAGGTTGAAGTATTAGTGTGACATTGATCATCTGTATCAATCTTGCTGTCCTGTCCCAAATACTATTTTACATGGTCTATTTACAATGGTTTAGTACAATCACAGATTGCATTCATCTGTGGCAAGTAGCAATGATAAGTAGAATGGGGGTCCAAGTACATAAGGGTTGTCGACGTTTTGACTCGACTTGTAGCATGCGGGATATTTGAACCTTGCCTTCGAGTCTTCCTCAGGACGGGATGAATGGGGGATGAAGGGAACGGGGGCAATCAACCCCTGGTTAATTGTGAGACTCTCGTTTTCTACACAGACGCCGGTGACCAGAAAACACCCAATTGAGTTGCTCTAGCGGACTGACCCTAGATGGGCTTCCAGCTATACCTTTTACAGCCAAGAAACATGGCATTATCCACACACGGATAGGAGCGGATAAGGTACAATTAACCAGCATTGGCAATTAATCAATTTTAGACCGTGGTGAGCTGCCGTAAGGGAGGGGTCAACTAGCTAGGAGTGAGAAGAGAGTGCAGTAGACTTCCCCAGCCCCTCTGATTGTAAAAGAAAAAAATAGATTTTGCCCAAATAAACTTAGAGGATATAGTGCAGGTAGTATTCTTGAACTATTCCCCAGATCTAGAGGAGAGTTTTGCAGACAGAAATGACTTTTAGACATATGAAAAAAAAAATGTGTGCTTTTGAATTGGAGTTTTTTGCAAGACAAGTGATACTTGTTTATCGTTTCAGATTGCGGCGCAGGGGTGCGAGTGACGCCCTCCCGGTATGCATGGGCCCCTTACCCTCCCCACCCCCTTGTGTGTGAGGGCCGCCCCCAAACCCCTCCCCCAAGCCTGGAGCCAGACCAGATGGTCCAAGGTGAGGTCCTGTGGCTGATGGCAGACGGGAGCTTATGATTTATAGAGAACCAGATCGGATGGGGTTCTTCCTTGCCGAGGGGATACTGAGGAAGTTGGATGCCAGAGGGCTATCCTCTACACAAATGGACTGCTTCTTTCTAAGCGAAGAAGGGATCAGCAGAGTGTGCTACAATTGGAACTGTCCCCTTCAAGTGAGACTGACTTTCAAAGCATGAGAGCTGTGTGTCTTTCGCACAGGAGAACTGCTTGTGCACCCTGACAAGAGACAGCGGTGTTTTTGTTTTCCTTTTTTCACAGAAAAGAACATTCTTTTTTTCCAATAGAGACACTTTGCTGCAATTGGAGTAGATATTTTCTGAGCTACAGTTAGCTGCCTTCGCAGTATAATTTGCAGTTTCATTATTAGAGGTTCAAATGACACAAGCTGAATTATTTTTAGATATTTCACCTGAGTTATTGTTTTAGGTAATGCAGTCTTTGCCTGCTTCATAGTGATCATATGTGATGAAGTTTAAAAAGAACAAAACGAGAAAAACAGTTAATTATGATCTGCTTTGAATTAAATGTTTTTGAATAGTCACTTCAACACGAGAGTTAGTGATTAAAAATATGCTTTTTAACAGTTGTGTTTTGGATTCTGAAATGCAGTTTTTCAATTGTAGATACTCTTTCAAATATGGCCTACAGTCTTGAATCTTTCACTCTGAACATTTAGTTTTTAAGGCTTTGCCTTTAAATGAGACATGCAATATTTCAATGACACTCCAATCTTCAGTTAGATTTTATTCAGTTGCTGGTTATTATGCATTGATACCGCTTTTACAGTTAACAGATATAGTGTCCCAATAATATTTTTGTTTTTCAGTCATAATACGCAGTTGCTAGTTACTTTGCAATAATGCCAATTTTGCAGTTAAAAGATGCAGTCATAGCTGTGCCTTTAGTTCAGTGATTTTATTTTTGATATATGTGAATGGTGATGTTCAAGGGTCATGGGGTGAATTGTAGTGAATTAGCCACTTTAGTGGTCTGATGATCTGTGATGACCCTCGATCACCACCATTGTGTACTGACTTTAGTGTGCTATGTTACCTTAGCCTTAATGTAGGATGGTCTTGCATATGCCTATTTCTCTTCTGTTCTATACTGTTGCTGTTTTTCAGTAGAATAATCTTGCCAAAGAATAGAAGGTATGGGATGTCGAGGTGCAGTGTTGCTGGTGATGGTGCACACATGTGCTCCATAGTGGATACTGAGGGATTAAGTGCATAGTGTTATTTGAGTTAGGTGAATTATGACTTTAGCCTATTGGCTTTGACGTGGTCTAATATCATTCTGCTTTCCAAGTAGTAGCGGCCTATGCTTGAGCAACTCCATATTCTAAACTGCAGCCATCTTCTGAGCCTCTTTGTGAGAGGTTATGTTTTAGATTCCATGTGTTGTTCACTAGTAGTGAACCAGACAGGACCGGTTCTTATCAAGAGGGATGTGTTCACTCGATGCCGAAGTCATAGCAAAACGCTTGGCCAGCTGCTTGTTGTGCTCTTGGTACGAGGTGGTACAGGAATCCAGTGAGAACTGAGGTGGAGTTAGCTAGAAACTTCGATGGAGAGCTGCATTCTATATTAGAGAAAGGGGGTCCGAGAGAGGGTGAGATGCTGGTCTGGTGGTTTGGCGGTCTGGTGATACATCACGGTGCAGACGTGCAGTCGTGTCTGTGGAACAGAGAGTCCTGAACCAACCAGAGAGGGAAAGAGAGCCGGACCCTTCTTCAGATAACAAGATGCTTAAGATCATGGTGAGGTGTTCCATGTATATCTAACTTTATCTAACTATGCTTTTATTTTCAGGCTCTATGTATATGTATGTGTTGATGATTGCTGCTAATGTTTACTGTGATGTTTAGATATTTCTTTCTTTTGTCATCCTATTATCATGTAATAAAGAACCCTGGAAGCATATCATTCGTCGTTATTCCTTGTGAAGGAAGGTCAAGTCCCTTTTTTACCAAGTACTTACAGAGGGATGGGTGATTCCCCTCTAATGGGTAATTGTTGATACGGAAGGGAACTGGGCTCCTAGCATGGATGTCTAAATTCTAAATATTCTATCCAATACATTGCTAGGAGGAGCATGCGCTGTGTACCCTCTCGGATGGGGAGGTGTTGTAATTTGCTACGTATCCTCTCGGATGGGGAGGTGTTGTGACTTGTTGTTATTTGCGAGCTCCTAGGCAATGGTCTTATAAGTTGTCAGTGTTTATTCCTTTCTTGGGTAAGTATTGTGAAATGTTGTGTCTTTCTGGCTCCTGAGAAAGGATGGGGTAAGTAATGGCCTGGTGACTGACAGAAGCACCAAAACATCCAGAGAAGTAGGTCATTACAGTAACATAACATCCCAAGAAGAGGTTACACTAGATGACATCATACAATACAATAGATAAGACCCCGATTGGAAGGGATGGTTGATTTGGCCCGTAGACACCAATAACTGTCAAGAAAAATTACTGGGTGAAACTAAAGGATTTAAAACCAATAGGCCAGATCCACACTATATACAGAGACAACACCCAGCAGTAGTGACATCATACAGTGTTGGGAAGTTATGCCTTGATTGGCCTTGATTGGCTAAAGACCCCAACACTCATACAGGTGAAACAACACTTTTCCTTACTTACAGAGGATGAGGTCCCAGGGAACCACGTCACAAACATTTCCAGTTTGCTGTCTATAATGAGATTTGGAAAATATCACAACAGGAGGCCGTGGAAAGATTACGAGAAATAGATTGTATTAATCTAGAGAAATTTCTAGCAGTGGTCAATAATGGGTTAACACTAACTTCCAGGATATATTCACAGGGCACCAATGTATCTTCTGCTATCGATGTACTAGAATAAGATTTGTTTATATTACAACACACAGTGCGACAGGCTATTTGCCTTGGCGTTTCATAAACAGCTCGTCTCAGTTTTCTTCATACAATCTGACAGAAAAATATATAGAAATGGTACAGAGGGGGGCAAAGTATACAATGCAGCGCATTGAAAAAGTGGACAGATTAGCTTTCACAGTGGCAGAATCACCATCCACAGAATGGTTAATCCACGGCCACATAACTCTTCTGGTCACAACCTTTCAATTTCAGTATTGCCTAGTAAAAATGCAGGCAGGCAGATATGAAGAAACGGGTAGGTAATTCAACAAGTGAATCTTGGGAATTACCGTACAGATTTAGATGCCGGAGTGGGGAAAAAGAAGTCTTTCTAAGCGGTACTAACTTCAAGAATACTTTAGGTGGATCACTTATATGCCAGGATATAATGCTTCATGGGGCCTGTAACAGTTTGGTGGCAAACTTGTCCTATCACTTAAAGGGTGCCGTGATCACTTCATTATTCAGACTACTCTCAAAGGGGAGTTACTTGATGCTGAATGATCAGGGTTGCTGTGGGATGCTTCCGGGCATCGCATATCTGGTAACTGTGAGTTCCAGGGTTACTTGCTGTATACAAGTATTGTTTCCCTCAACACATACAGTCAGGGAGGCGGCGCTATAGCCTTCATTAAATATTTCATTAATATGGTTTGATACTTTGAGCAGAATGAAAGCCAGGCTTATATAGAAATCCGTGCCATTAATCTGCTTGGAAGACATTTGATCTTCAAGTAGCAAGGTCTTCATCAGAGATACAGGCACTTATACATACAAATTGCCCTTTCCATTTAGCAGGAATGGTAAATTGTATTTTTAAGATGTCTGATACAACAGGCATTGTCAACCTATTTAAGACCATAGGCTGTGGACTATTAAGCACCTTTCAGACGGTCTTTGGTTTTATACCAAACTTTATGCACTCCGTATTTGGAAGCATATTTGGAGGGCTGCCGCTGATCCTGTTTCTAATGGCAGGTATCCTGATTGTCGTTTGTGTGCTATGCAATGGACGTCCCGGTCACCAAGGAGATGGAAACAGTACTCCTGGAGCGAAAATACCGTGATTGCATGGTACAACTTCTAGGCACACCTCGCCTAAGGGAAATAAGTGCTTCTTGGTTCTTGTCATTTAGACCAGTCTGGATGGACTGCATCTTACCTGTCCTCCGATGCCTGTTAAGCGGAGAAGAATGCGTATTGGATCTTTGTCTGACACTACCATCATGTGCGCAACCGGACATTGATGCTTTACTAGACCTGATAATGGCCCACGTTCTGCTGTGTCCCCAGTGTATTCCTATGTTGATGGCGGCATTCCTAGAGCCAACACAGTAGTATCAGCTTCTGTTGGTATAGACACTGGCTCCTCCTCTGACACCCAGGCCTTGAATGGCACACACGATACAGAAAAGGGGGTGGTGATGAACAGAGTGTCTGAATTAAGCAGACCACTCTTACCCAGTCCAAAGATCAGGGCTTGATCCATCACCGTTATTTATCTCACTGCCCCATCCCAGCTCAGAACCTGGCTATATGCAAATTAGTCTGTCCCTGGCCCAGTGCATCATGGGAACAGGGCAGACCAAACTACCAAGCCAATTCTTCACCAGAAAGGAGACAAGCTACCGGGGACCGGTTTCTGGCATTTCAGCCTCTTCGGCCCGGCTTGCTTGAATCCTGATGGAGCAGTGAGAAAGGGACTCATGTCTGAGTATACCCTGCCACACCTATAGTGGCCAAAAACGATACAGAAAAGGGGGTGGTGATGAACAGAGTGTCTGAATTAAGCAGACCACTCTTACCCAGTCCAAAGATCAGGGCTTGATCCATCACCGTTATTTATCTCACTGCCCCATCCCAGCTCAGAACCTGGCTATATGCAAATTAGTCTGTCCCTGGCCCAGTGCATCATGGGAACAGGGCAGACCAAACTACCAAGCCAATTCTTCACCAGAAAGGAGACAAGCTACCGGGGACCGGTTTCTGGCATTTCAGCCTCTTCGGCCCGGCTTGCTTGAATCCTGATGGAGCAGTGAGAAAGGGACTCATGTCTGAGTATACCCTGCCACACCTATAGTGGCCAAAAACGATACAGAAAAGGGGGTGGTGATGAACAGAGTGTCTGAATTAAGCAGACCACTCTTACCCAGTCCAAAGATCAGGGCTTGATCCATCACCGTTATTTATCTCACTGCCCCATCCCAGCTCAGAACCTGGCTATATGCAAATTAGTCTGTCCCTGGCCCAGTGCATCATGGGAACAGGGCAGACCAAACTACCAAGCCAATTCTTCACCAGAAAGGAGACAAGCTACCGGGGACCGGTTTCTGGCATTTCAGCCTCTTCGGCCCGGCTTGCTTGAATCCTGATGGAGCAGTGAGAAAGGGACTCATGTCTGAGTATACCCTGCCACACCTATAGTGGCCAAAAACGATACAGAAAAGGGGGTGGTGATGAACAGAGTGTCTGAATTAAGCAGACCACTCTTACCCAGTCCAAAGATCAGGGCTTGATCCATCACCGTTATTTATCTCACTGCCCCATCCCAGCTCAGAACCTGGCTATATGCAAATTAGTCTGTCCCTGGCCCAGTGCATCATGGGAACAGGGCAGACCAAACTACCAAGCCAATTCTTCACCAGAAAGGAGACAAGCTACCGGGGACCGGTTTCTGGCATTTCAGCCTCTTCGGCCCGGCTTGCTTGAATCCTGATGGAGCAGTGAGAAAGGGACTCATGTCTGAGTATACCCTGCCACACCTATAGTGGCCAAAAACGATACAGAAAAGGGGGTGGTGATGAACAGAGTGTCTGAATTAAGCAGACCACTCTTACCCAGTCCAAAGATCAGGGCTTGATCCATCACCGTTATTTATCTCACTGCCCCATCCCAGCTCAGAACCTGGCTATATGCAAATTAGTCTGTCCCTGGCCCAGTGCATCATGGGAACAGGGCAGACCAAACTACCAAGCCAATTCTTCACCAGAAAGGAGACAAGCTACCGGGGACCGGTTTCTGGCATTTCAGCCTCTTCGGCCCGGCTTGCTTGAATCCTGATGGAGCAGTGAGAAAGGGACTCATGTCTGAGTATACCCTGCCACACCTATAGTGGCCAAAAACGATACAGAAAAGGGGGTGGTGATGAACAGAGTGTCTGAATTAAGCAGACCACTCTTACCCAGTCCAAAGATCAGGGCTTGATCCATCACCGTTATTTATCTCACTGCCCCATCCCAGCTCAGAACCTGGCTATATGCAAATTAGTCTGTCCCTGGCCCAGTGCATCATGGGAACAGGGCAGACCAAACTACCAAGCCAATTCTTCACCAGAAAGGAGACAAGCTACCGGGGACCGGTTTCTGGCATTTCAGCCTCTTCGGCCCGGCTTGCTTGAATCCTGATGGAGCAGTGAGAAAGGGACTCATGTCTGAGTATACCCTGCCACACCTATAGTGGCCAAAAACGATACAGAAAAGGGGGTGGTGATGAACAGAGTGTCTGAATTAAGCAGACCACTCTTACCCAGTCCAAAGATCAGGGCTTGATCCATCACCGTTATTTATCTCACTGCCCCATCCCAGCTCAGAACCTGGCTATATGCAAATTAGTCTGTCCCTGGCCCAGTGCATCATGGGAACAGGGCAGACCAAACTACCAAGCCAATTCTTCACCAGAAAGGAGACAAGCTACCGGGGACCGGTTTCTGGCATTTCAGCCTCTTCGGCCCGGCTTGCTTGAATCCTGATGGAGCAGTGAGAAAGGGACTCATGTCTGAGTATACCCTGCCACACCTATAGTGGCCAAAAACGATACAGAAAAGGGGGTGGTGATGAACAGAGTGTCTGAATTAAGCAGACCACTCTTACCCAGTCCAAAGATCAGGGCTTGATCCATCACCGTTATTTATCTCACTGCCCCATCCCAGCTCAGAACCTGGCTATATGCAAATTAGTCTGTCCCTGGCCCAGTGCATCATGGGAACAGGGCAGACCAAACTACCAAGCCAATTCTTCACCAGAAAGGAGACAAGCTACCGGGGACCGGTTTCTGGCATTTCAGCCTCTTCGGCCCGGCTTGCTTGAATCCTGATGGAGCAGTGAGAAAGGGACTCATGTCTGAGTATACCCTGCCACACCTATAGTGGCCAAAAACGATACAGAAAAGGGGGTGGTGATGAACAGAGTGTCTGAATTAAGCAGACCACTCTTACCCAGTCCAAAGATCAGGGCTTGATCCATCACCGTTATTTATCTCACTGCCCCATCCCAGCTCAGAACCTGGCTATATGCAAATTAGTCTGTCCCTGGCCCAGTGCATCATGGGAACAGGGCAGACCAAACTACCAAGCCAATTCTTCACCAGAAAGGAGACAAGCTACCGGGGACCGGTTTCTGGCATTTCAGCCTCTTCGGCCCGGCTTGCTTGAATCCTGATGGAGCAGTGAGAAAGGGACTCATGTCTGAGTATACCCTGCCACACCTATAGTGGCCAAAAACGATACAGAAAAGGGGGTGGTGATGAACAGAGTGTCTGAATTAAGCAGACCACTCTTACCCAGTCCAAAGATCAGGGCTTGATCCATCACCGTTATTTATCTCACTGCCCCATCCCAGCTCAGAACCTGGCTATATGCAAATTAGTCTGTCCCTGGCCCAGTGCATCATGGGAACAGGGCAGACCAAACTACCAAGCCAATTCTTCACCAGAAAGGAGACAAGCTACCGGGGACCGGTTTCTGGCATTTCAGCCTCTTCGGCCCGGCTTGCTTGAATCCTGATGGAGCAGTGAGAAAGGGACTCATGTCTGAGTATACCCTGCCACACCTATAGTGGCCAAAAACGATACAGAAAAGGGGGTGGTGATGAACAGAGTGTCTGAATTAAGCAGACCACTCTTACCCAGTCCAAAGATCAGGGCTTGATCCATCACCGTTATTTATCTCACTGCCCCATCCCAGCTCAGAACCTGGCTATATGCAAATTAGTCTGTCCCTGGCCCAGTGCATCATGGGAACAGGGCAGACCAAACTACCAAGCCAATTCTTCACCAGAAAGGAGACAAGCTACCGGGGACCGGTTTCTGGCATTTCAGCCTCTTCGGCCCGGCTTGCTTGAATCCTGATGGAGCAGTGAGAAAGGGACTCATGTCTGAGTATACCCTGCCACACCTATAGTGGCCAAAAACGATACAGAAAAGGGGGTGGTGATGAACAGAGTGTCTGAATTAAGCAGACCACTCTTACCCAGTCCAAAGATCAGGGCTTGATCCATCACCGTTATTTATCTCACTGCCCCATCCCAGCTCAGAACCTGGCTATATGCAAATTAGTCTGTCCCTGGCCCAGTGCATCATGGGAACAGGGCAGACCAAACTACCAAGCCAATTCTTCACCAGAAAGGAGACAAGCTACCGGGGACCGGTTTCTGGCATTTCAGCCTCTTCGGCCCGGCTTGCTTGAATCCTGATGGAGCAGTGAGAAAGGGACTCATGTCTGAGTATACCCTGCCACACCTATAGTGGCCAAAAACGATACAGAAAAGGGGGTGGTGATGAACAGAGTGTCTGAATTAAGCAGACCACTCTTACCCAGTCCAAAGATCAGGGCTTGATCCATCACCGTTATTTATCTCACTGCCCCATCCCAGCTCAGAACCTGGCTATATGCAAATTAGTCTGTCCCTGGCCCAGTGCATCATGGGAACAGGGCAGACCAAACTACCAAGCCAATTCTTCACCAGAAAGGAGACAAGCTACCGGGGACCGGTTTCTGGCATTTCAGCCTCTTCGGCCCGGCTTGCTTGAATCCTGATGGAGCAGTGAGAAAGGGACTCATGTCTGAGTATACCCTGCCACACCTATAGTGGCCAAAAACGATACAGAAAAGGGGGTGGTGATGAACAGAGTGTCTGAATTAAGCAGACCACTCTTACCCAGTCCAAAGATCAGGGCTTGATCCATCACCGTTATTTATCTCACTGCCCCATCCCAGCTCAGAACCTGGCTATATGCAAATTAGTCTGTCCCTGGCCCAGTGCATCATGGGAACAGGGCAGACCAAACTACCAAGCCAATTCTTCACCAGAAAGGAGACAAGCTACCGGGGACCGGTTTCTGGCATTTCAGCCTCTTCGGCCCGGCTTGCTTGAATCCTGATGGAGCAGTGAGAAAGGGACTCATGTCTGAGTATACCCTGCCACACCTATAGTGGCCAAAAACGATACAGAAAAGGGGGTGGTGATGAACAGAGTGTCTGAATTAAGCAGACCACTCTTACCCAGTCCAAAGATCAGGGCTTGATCCATCACCGTTATTTATCTCACTGCCCCATCCCAGCTCAGAACCTGGCTATATGCAAATTAGTCTGTCCCTGGCCCAGTGCATCATGGGAACAGGGCAGACCAAACTACCAAGCCAATTCTTCACCAGAAAGGAGACAAGCTACCGGGGACCGGTTTCTGGCATTTCAGCCTCTTCGGCCCGGCTTGCTTGAATCCTGATGGAGCAGTGAGAAAGGGACTCATGTCTGAGTATACCCTGCCACACCTATAGTGGCCAAAAACGATACAGAAAAGGGGGTGGTGATGAACAGAGTGTCTGAATTAAGCAGACCACTCTTACCCAGTCCAAAGATCAGGGCTTGATCCATCACCGTTATTTATCTCACTGCCCCATCCCAGCTCAGAACCTGGCTATATGCAAATTAGTCTGTCCCTGGCCCAGTGCATCATGGGAACAGGGCAGACCAAACTACCAAGCCAATTCTTCACCAGAAAGGAGACAAGCTACCGGGGACCGGTTTCTGGCATTTCAGCCTCTTCGGCCCGGCTTGCTTGAATCCTGATGGAGCAGTGAGAAAGGGACTCATGTCTGAGTATACCCTGCCACACCTATAGTGGCCAAAAACGATACAGAAAAGGGGGTGGTGATGAACAGAGTGTCTGAATTAAGCAGACCACTCTTACCCAGTCCAAAGATCAGGGCTTGATCCATCACCGTTATTTATCTCACTGCCCCATCCCAGCTCAGAACCTGGCTATATGCAAATTAGTCTGTCCCTGGCCCAGTGCATCATGGGAACAGGGCAGACCAAACTACCAAGCCAATTCTTCACCAGAAAGGAGACAAGCTACCGGGGACCGGTTTCTGGCATTTCAGCCTCTTCGGCCCGGCTTGCTTGAATCCTGATGGAGCAGTGAGAAAGGGACTCATGTCTGAGTATACCCTGCCACACCTATAGTGGCCAAAAACGATACAGAAAAGGGGGTGGTGATGAACAGAGTGTCTGAATTAAGCAGACCACTCTTACCCAGTCCAAAGATCAGGGCTTGATCCATCACCGTTATTTATCTCACTGCCCCATCCCAGCTCAGAACCTGGCTATATGCAAATTAGTCTGTCCCTGGCCCAGTGCATCATGGGAACAGGGCAGACCAAACTACCAAGCCAATTCTTCACCAGAAAGGAGACAAGCTACCGGGGACCGGTTTCTGGCATTTCAGCCTCTTCGGCCCGGCTTGCTTGAATCCTGATGGAGCAGTGAGAAAGGGACTCATGTCTGAGTATACCCTGCCACACCTATAGTGGCCAAAAACGATACAGAAAAGGGGGTGGTGATGAACAGAGTGTCTGAATTAAGCAGACCACTCTTACCCAGTCCAAAGATCAGGGCTTGATCCATCACCGTTATTTATCTCACTGCCCCATCCCAGCTCAGAACCTGGCTATATGCAAATTAGTCTGTCCCTGGCCCAGTGCATCATGGGAACAGGGCAGACCAAACTACCAAGCCAATTCTTCACCAGAAAGGAGACAAGCTACCGGGGACCGGTTTCTGGCATTTCAGCCTCTTCGGCCCGGCTTGCTTGAATCCTGATGGAGCAGTGAGAAAGGGACTCATGTCTGAGTATACCCTGCCACACCTATAGTGGCCAAAAACGATACAGAAAAGGGGGTGGTGATGAACAGAGTGTCTGAATTAAGCAGACCACTCTTACCCAGTCCAAAGATCAGGGCTTGATCCATCACCGTTATTTATCTCACTGCCCCATCCCAGCTCAGAACCTGGCTATATGCAAATTAGTCTGTCCCTGGCCCAGTGCATCATGGGAACAGGGCAGACCAAACTACCAAGCCAATTCTTCACCAGAAAGGAGACAAGCTACCGGGGACCGGTTTCTGGCATTTCAGCCTCTTCGGCCCGGCTTGCTTGAATCCTGATGGAGCAGTGAGAAAGGGACTCATGTCTGAGTATACCCTGCCACACCTATAGTGGCCAAAAACGATACAGAAAAGGGGGTGGTGATGAACAGAGTGTCTGAATTAAGCAGACCACTCTTACCCAGTCCAAAGATCAGGGCTTGATCCATCACCGTTATTTATCTCACTGCCCCATCCCAGCTCAGAACCTGGCTATATGCAAATTAGTCTGTCCCTGGCCCAGTGCATCATGGGAACAGGGCAGACCAAACTACCAAGCCAATTCTTCACCAGAAAGGAGACAAGCTACCGGGGACCGGTTTCTGGCATTTCAGCCTCTTCGGCCCGGCTTGCTTGAATCCTGAGGAGCAGTGAGAAAGGGACTCATGTCTGAGTATACCCTGCCACACCTATAGTGGCCAAAAACGATACAGAAAAGGGGGTGGTGATGAACAGAGTGTCTGAATTAAGCAGACACACTCTTACCCAGTCCAAAGATCAGGGCTTGATCCATCACCGTTATTTATCTCACTGCCCCATCCCAGCTCAGAACCTGGCTATATGCAAATTAGTCTGTCCCTGGCCCAGTGCATCATGGGAACAGGGCAGACCAAACTACCAAGCCAATTCTTCACCAGAAAGGAGACAAGCTACCGGGGACCGGTTTCTGGCATTTCAGCCTCTTCGGCCCGGCTTGCTTGAATCCTGATGGAGCAGTGAGAAAGGGACTCATGTCTGAGTATACCCTGCCACACCTATAGTGGCCAAAAACGATACAGAAAAGGGGGTGGTGATGAACAGAGTGTCTGAATTAAGCAGACCACTCTTACCCAGTCCAAAGATCAGGGCTTGATCCATCACCGTTATTTATCTCACTGCCCCATCCCAGCTCAGAACCTGGCTATATGCAAATTAGTCTGTCCCTGGCCCAGTGCATCATGGGAACAGGGCAGACCAAACTACCAAGCCAATTCTTCACCAGAAAGGAGACAAGCTACCGGGGACCGGTTTCTGGCATTTCAGCCTCTTCGGCCCGGCTTGCTTGAATCCTGATGGAGCAGTGAGAAAGGGACTCATGTCTGAGTATACCCTGCCACACCTATAGTGGCCAAAAACGATACAGAAAAGGGGGTGGTGATGAACAGAGTGTCTGAATTAAGCAGACCACTCTTACCCAGTCCAAAGATCAGGGCTTGATCCATCACCGTTATTTATCTCACTGCCCCATCCCAGCTCAGAACCTGGCTATATGCAAATTAGTCTGTCCCTGGCCCAGTGCATCATGGGAACAGGGCAGACCAAACTACCAAGCCAATTCTTCACCAGAAAGGAGACAAGCTACCGGGGACCGGTTTCTGGCATTTCAGCCTCTTCGGCCCGGCTTGCTTGAATCCTGATGGAGCAGTGAGAAAGGGACTCATGTCTGAGTATACCCTGCCACACCTATAGTGGCCAAAAACGATACAGAAAAGGGGGTGGTGATGAACAGAGTGTCTGAATTAAGCAGACCACTCTTACCCAGTCCAAAGATCAGGGCTTGATCCATCACCGTTATTTATCTCACTGCCCCATCCCAGCTCAGAACCTGGCTATATGCAAATTAGTCTGTCCCTGGCCCAGTGCATCATGGGAACAGGGCAGACCAAACTACCAAGCCAATTCTTCACCAGAAAGGAGACAAGCTACCGGGGACCGGTTTCTGGCATTTCAGCCTCTTCGGCCCGGCTTGCTTGAATCCTGATGGAGCAGTGAGAAAGGGACTCATGTCTGAGTATACCCTGCCACACCTATAGTGGCCAAAAACGATACAGAAAAGGGGGTGGTGATGAACAGAGTGTCTGAATTAAGCAGACCACTCTTACCCAGTCCAAAGATCAGGGCTTGATCCATCACCGTTATTTATCTCACTGCCCCATCCCAGCTCAGAACCTGGCTATATGCAAATTAGTCTGTCCCTGGCCCAGTGCATCATGGGAACAGGGCAGACCAAACTACCAAGCCAATTCTTCACCAGAAAGGAGACAAGCTACCGGGGACCGGTTTCTGGCATTTCAGCCTCTTCGGCCCGGCTTGCTTGAATCCTGATGGAGCAGTGAGAAAGGGACTCATGTCTGAGTATACCCTGCCACACCTATAGTGGCCAAAAACGATACAGAAAAGGGGGTGGTGATGAACAGAGTGTCTGAATTAAGCAGACCACTCTTACCCAGTCCAAAGATCAGGGCTTGATCCATCACCGTTATTTATCTCACTGCCCCATCCCAGCTCAGAACCTGGCTATATGCAAATTAGTCTGTCCCTGGCCCAGTGCATCATGGGAACAGGGCAGACCAAACTACCAAGCCAATTCTTCACCAGAAAGGAGACAAGCTACCGGGGACCGGTTTCTGGCATTTCAGCCTCTTCGGCCCGGCTTGCTTGAATCCTGATGGAGCAGTGAGAAAGGGACTCATGTCTGAGTATACCCTGCCACACCTATAGTGGCCAAAAACGATACAGAAAAGGGGGTGGTGATGAACAGAGTGTCTGAATTAAGCAGACCACTCTTACCCAGTCCAAAGATCAGGGCTTGATCCATCACCGTTATTTATCTCACTGCCCCATCCCAGCTCAGAACCTGGCTATATGCAAATTAGTCTGTCCCTGGCCCAGTGCATCATGGGAACAGGGCAGACCAAACTACCAAGCCAATTCTTCACCAGAAAGGAGACAAGCTACCGGGGACCGGTTTCTGGCATTTCAGCCTCTTCGGCCCGGCTTGCTTGAATCCTGATGGAGCAGTGAGAAAGGGACTCATGTCTGAGTATACCCTGCCACACCTATAGTGGCCAAAAACGATACAGAAAAGGGGGTGGTGATGAACAGAGTGTCTGAATTAAGCAGACCACTCTTACCCAGTCCAAAGATCAGGGCTTGATCCATCACCGTTATTTATCTCACTGCCCCATCCCAGCTCAGAACCTGGCTATATGCAAATTAGTCTGTCCCTGGCCCAGTGCATCATGGGAACAGGGCAGACCAAACTACCAAGCCAATTCTTCACCAGAAAGGAGACAAGCTACCGGGGACCGGTTTCTGGCATTTCAGCCTCTTCGGCCCGGCTTGCTTGAATCCTGATGGAGCAGTGAGAAAGGGACTCATGTCTGAGTATACCCTGCCACACCTATAGTGGCCAAAAACGATACAGAAAAGGGGGTGGTGATGAACAGAGTGTCTGAATTAAGCAGACCACTCTTACCCAGTCCAAAGATCAGGGCTTGATCCATCACCGTTATTTATCTCACTGCCCCATCCCAGCTCAGAACCTGGCTATATGCAAATTAGTCTGTCCCTGGCCCAGTGCATCATGGGAACAGGGCAGACCAAACTACCAAGCCAATTCTTCACCAGAAAGGAGACAAGCTACCGGGGACCGGTTTCTGGCATTTCAGCCTCTTCGGCCCGGCTTGCTTGAATCCTGATGGAGCAGTGAGAAAGGGACTCATGTCTGAGTATACCCTGCCACACCTATAGTGGCCAAAAACGATACAGAAAAGGGGGTGGTGATGAACAGAGTGTCTGAATTAAGCAGACCACTCTTACCCAGTCCAAAGATCAGGGCTTGATCCATCACCGTTATTTATCTCACTGCCCCATCCCAGCTCAGAACCTGGCTATATGCAAATTAGTCTGTCCCTGGCCCAGTGCATCATGGGAACAGGGCAGACCAAACTACCAAGCCAATTCTTCACCAGAAAGGAGACAAGCTACCGGGGACCGGTTTCTGGCATTTCAGCCTCTTCGGCCCGGCTTGCTTGAATCCTGATGGAGCAGTGAGAAAGGGACTCATGTCTGAGTATACCCTGCCACACCTATAGTGGCCAAAAACGATACAGAAAAGGGGGTGGTGATGAACAGAGTGTCTGAATTAAGCAGACCACTCTTACCCAGTCCAAAGATCAGGGCTTGATCCATCACCGTTATTTATCTCACTGCCCCATCCCAGCTCAGAACCTGGCTATATGCAAATTAGTCTGTCCCTGGCCCAGTGCATCATGGGAACAGGGCAGACCAAACTACCAAGCCAATTCTTCACCAGAAAGGAGACAAGCTACCGGGGACCGGTTTCTGGCATTTCAGCCTCTTCGGCCCGGCTTGCTTGAATCCTGATGGAGCAGTGAGAAAGGGACTCATGTCTGAGTATACCCTGCCACACCTATAGTGGCCAAAAACGATACAGAAAAGGGGGTGGTGATGAACAGAGTGTCTGAATTAAGCAGACCACTCTTACCCAGTCCAAAGATCAGGGCTTGATCCATCACCGTTATTTATCTCACTGCCCCATCCCAGCTCAGAACCTGGCTATATGCAAATTAGTCTGTCCCTGGCCCAGTGCATCATGGGAACAGGGCAGACCAAACTACCAAGCCAATTCTTCACCAGAAAGGAGACAAGCTACCGGGGACCGGTTTCTGGCATTTCAGCCTCTTCGGCCCGGCTTGCTTGAATCCTGATGGAGCAGTGAGAAAGGGACTCATGTCTGAGTATACCCTGCCACACCTATAGTGGCCAAAAACGATACAGAAAAGGGGGTGGTGATGAACAGAGTGTCTGAATTAAGCAGACCACTCTTACCCAGTCCAAAGATCAGGGCTTGATCCATCACCGTTATTTATCTCACTGCCCCATCCCAGCTCAGAACCTGGCTATATGCAAATTAGTCTGTCCCTGGCCCAGTGCATCATGGGAACAGGGCAGACCAAACTACCAAGCCAATTCTTCACCAGAAAGGAGACAAGCTACCGGGGACCGGTTTCTGGCATTTCAGCCTCTTCGGCCCGGCTTGCTTGAATCCTGATGGAGCAGTGAGAAAGGGACTCATGTCTGAGTATACCCTGCCACACCTATAGTGGCCAAAAACGATACAGAAAAGGGGGTGGTGATGAACAGAGTGTCTGAATTAAGCAGACCACTCTTACCCAGTCCAAAGATCAGGGCTTGATCCATCACCGTTATTTATCTCACTGCCCCATCCCAGCTCAGAACCTGGCTATATGCAAATTAGTCTGTCCCTGGCCCAGTGCATCATGGGAACAGGGCAGACCAAACTACCAAGCCAATTCTTCACCAGAAAGGAGACAAGCTACCGGGGACCGGTTTCTGGCATTTCAGCCTCTTCGGCCCGGCTTGCTTGAATCCTGATGGAGCAGTGAGAAAGGGACTCATGTCTGAGTATACCCTGCCACACCTATAGTGGCCAAAAACGATACAGAAAAGGGGGTGGTGATGAACAGAGTGTCTGAATTAAGCAGACCACTCTTACCCAGTCCAAAGATCAGGGCTTGATCCATCACCGTTATTTATCTCACTGCCCCATCCCAGCTCAGAACCTGGCTATATGCAAATTAGTCTGTCCCTGGCCCAGTGCATCATGGGAACAGGGCAGACCAAACTACCAAGCCAATTCTTCACCAGAAAGGAGACAAGCTACCGGGGACCGGTTTCTGGCATTTCAGCCTCTTCGGCCCGGCTTGCTTGAATTTAGACCAGTCTGGATGGACTGCATCTTACCTGTCCTCCGATGCCTGTTAAGCGGAGAAGAATGCGTATTGGATCTTTGTCTGACACTACCATCATGTGCGCAACCGGACATTGATGCTTTACTAGACCTGATAATGGCCCACGTTCTGCTGTGTCCCCAGTGTATTCCTATGTTGATGGCGGCATTCCTAGAGCCAACACAGTAGTATCAGCTTCTGTTGGTATAGACACTGGCTCCTCCTCTGACACCCAGGCCTTGAATGGCACACAGACTGCCCCAGCACAGACTTCCCCAGCTGTGGACAGTACGGAAGATCATCTGTGCTCAATTTACATAATCTGCAAGGTGTTACAGCGACCGGCGACTGCAGAGGCAAGCAACAAAAATAATTTGGGAAAACAAACAGAAAAATTGGAACTCCATATCAAAATTGACATTCCTTTTGAGCATGTATGGCTTTTAAAACGCTTGTAGTAGTTCGGGCAATACCTACAGACATATTAGAGCTGCAGTTTTCAATTTCTAATATTTTCTCTTTTTTAGCATTTTTAGAACCCTTTTTTTAAACCTTTTTAAACAATGTTTTTGTTTAAAACAACAAGAAACTAATGTTTTATCTATTTGTGTATAAATGTCTAGTTAACTTAGTAGTACGTTCAGAATTTAACTATGTTGTCTATTCGGAAGGAGTGGGTGTTCCATATAGGTACCATAATATAGGCCTCGGTAATCTCATTACCCTTGACCTATATTCCTCCCTACATTACACTTGTCACTTGTCATGGTTTACAGTGACTGACCTTTTACCTATACCTATATTACACTGCATTCAGAACGTAGATTTTCCATAGTTCGAAATCTCATACATTATGCATGAGGATTCTTGGAAGCACAGGAGGACTACCATCTCCTGTGTAAAACCTATGTACAAAGTTCATACCTGACGTCATCCGTAGGCCAAAACAGTAATACAGCAAGGTAGGTCCCCTGGGGAGAACTATGCGTATATATACATCACATCTTGCAGAGGAGACTGAGACTTCCCGGCAGACACACTGACCAGAGGCTCTGAAGTTCCTGCATGCATATACTCCAGCTCGCAGTGGTCTAACATCTCTTGCAGGTGTCCAACTCGAGACTAGGACGTAGTATCATAGTCTCTCACCTCAGGTAATGGGGTTGACTAAATCCTAGAGGGATTCGTGGCTTAACACCTACAACCATGCTAGGTACACTTAGGTATATCTAGTTAGGGAGGCATCGTAGAAGTACGCACCTTTTACCATGTGTTCTATATACTTAAATGTATTCATGACTTCAGTAAGATGGTAGAACTCGACAATCCATTTACCTTTAATACTTTTAATCATTTATATCTTATTCTGTCTAACTGTTGCTGCAGCACATATATTATACACCAGAATAAAAACTGTTCAATAAATGCTTATTGAAAATGCCCAGCCTGTTTATTCAGTGTATCTCTCTGAGACAGACTAAGTAAGCACGAGTGACTGACCAATAGGTAGTATATTGTTTCCACGGTCCTGAAGGATCAGGGCTGTCATGTTCGATGGTTCCCAGGAACTATTCTCTCCTTTGTAAGCAGAAATTACTGTGGCACTGTGAGCTAGTTGGTACAAAAAGTCCAACATACCCGGTGGGGGTGATCAGAGTTTGTCTGACATCGATCCTACAGTGTATGTTGTTTAAACGTGCAGATCCTGTATACTTTTTATAGGAACTACACGGAACTATGAATACATTGTGACATAATACTACGCCAGAATATACCACTCTGTTCCACATTATTTGCCGTTTGTTTTTGCATAGTTTAATCAAGCTTGCACGCAGTTTGATCATCCTTTGTGATTTAGGTTAAATAGCACTGGTTATAGATGTAGCTGAAATCTCAAATAATAAGTTGCAAGACAAAGCTGATATTTTTTATGTTCAAATGGAGCAATCTAGTAACATTATAATGTTTCTCCTTTGGTGCATGTTTATTTATCTATTTTACATTAAACACATAGTGGGGGTTGTCTTTTCTAATAAACCCTAATTGTGTATTTCATAGGATGGTTATAAATGTCCTGTTTGGTGAGACACCATTCCAAGATACCTGCCACAGCTTATCAATGTTCTGTTTCTATTTTCACATCTTGGCCCACGGCCTTTTGCCATGACTGCACCATTTGTTTTTTTTTTATGTGCAGCCACATGCATATTATATATGATCTCTTATATGCAATATGTGAATCTTTCCTTCAGCTATGGCTTCTTTCAATGTTAGACCAGAACTACTGTCTTTATTGCTGCTTCCCTCTCCTTATTACTGTGGCCCAGAGGTGTGTCTCTTTTGCCGTGTCAGTAAAGTTCTGTCTCAGTTATTAAAGGCAAGGTGTGATGTCTTATCAGAGGTATTGCTCCAAAAAAGTGAGAAAAAGGGGGACTAGATGTTCAGAGGATGGGAAAGCTGTGGCTTTTCCCCACCCAATAACATTTCAAAGAGCTGCCTCAAGCCCACTCACAAGGAACTTGACACCAGCCCTTTGTCACCTTAGACCTCTTAGAGCCTGGGTAGAAGGAGGAAGTACAATTCCACAACCAGATGGAGGAAGAACTTAGACATTTCTCCCACTTTAAAGGCTGACACCATGTATAAGTATTGGACCCTCAGCCTAACTTCTCAGTTCATCCATGGACCTGCATATAACTACTAGAAGGATTGGCTTATTCTGCAGGGGACTGACTTGCTGTTTGAGGCCTGCTTTGTACCTTAAAGAACTGCCCTGCTACTACCAGTGGACTGAACTGAAGTTTAAAGACAGTTTTGTACCCTCAAAGGATTGCCTTGCTGATTGAGGACTGCTGTGATACTTAATCCTAGGATTAAGTATCACAGACAAGAAGATGCAGGAACCCATCAGTAGATTAAATAGCTTACTCTGTGACATTAAGAGAACATCACACATTGTCTCTCAGCAGCTGCCTCCTATCCTCAGAAATGCTCTTGCATTCTTTCCCCGGTATATCTTATTTTAAAATTAAACACCTGCATTTTGACTAAAAACCCTACCAATCTTGAACTTGACTTTACTAAGCAAGGGGTTTATGATCTGTCACAGGTATCAACTCTCTGCCCCACAGGTAAGTAGACAAATGATGAGTAGCCAAAACACATTTTAATGTTTCTCTCTCTATATCGCTTTCATTTTTACCATTTTTGACAAACTCCTTGAGGTAAAAGAAACAGCATTCTCCTTTCCCTCCACCATTTGGTTTAAGTCCTACTCCACTTGCATCAACTGTAACAATGGATTTGGCAGTGTCATCAAGTGGTGGGAGAGAAGGAAGGTCTTATTATGGAGTTCTTAAAAGACTCAAATATTCATTTCACTTCTTCAACCGAACAGAATCTGACTCTTTCCCTAAGAAGTTTCCTTAATGGCTCTCTCTGCAAAGAAAAAGACCTGACAAGTCTTAGATTATATATTCACAAAGGCCTAGAAATGATCTTAATTGGTCATTATCCTTAGGTTCAGGAAGTTTATTTGATCGCCATCTGAGGTCTAATACCAGTTGATGAAATATGATGACCTACGTATTGTACTTCTCTCACAAGAAATTTACATTTATCCCTTTTCACAGTCAACTTTATACCTTCAAGAATACCCAAAACCTTTACCAGTTAATGCAAAGACCCTCTTCTGTCTTAAGGAAAATTATAATAACATTTTAATTTGCTAATACATGAGATACACCATCAAGAATGTGATACATCACCTTCTTTAAAACAGACGCTGCTGAGGCTAGGCCAAACAGTATGTGTAAAAAATAAAACACACCAAATGGGGTGTTAAAAGCTGTTAATCCGTGGGATTGCTCACTCAACTCAACTTGTTGATATGTCACCCTCACATCTGAAAAATAAAGCAGAATCACAAGTTTGAATATCATTTCCTACATATTTAGAAGTAGAAAACAGTCCACCAAATATGTCTAATAAGTAATCCTACATCAACACATAGTCTCAAGTTCCCAGATTTCTTCTCAGCTACAATGATGGGTGACATCTACAGAGAAGATTTAACAGGTTTTACAAACCTTTCCTTATTTAGCTTGTCTAAATGGCGTTTCAACTGACTTCTTAAAATCAAAGGCACATTTTGAACCTTAGGAACCACTATAATCACATTAGGTTTGACATTTTTATGTTTTTCATATTTCTAATCAGGCCTAAGTGACCCTTTAAAAAGTTTTATGTTTATCCAATACCCCTTGAAAAGATTCTCTTTCTTGGTCCTTATTTTCAACCAACGAAATACGGTGCTCAGTTCCATGTTTTCTTTTGATACCATACCAAATTCACAGTGATCTTACCAACCCAGAACATTATATTTATTGTTCACAACATTAATCGTAATTTGAATGTTCTTATCTTTGTAGTGTATACTTTAATGAAACTACCCCATTATCATAATATCAAACCCCTCCCAAAAGCAACAGTATGTATGCCTGGAAGTAGTAATTCAACACTGCTCCATTCCTTCCAGTATAACATGTTCGATGTGGTCATTACTTGACAACCACAATGACTCTAAGTTATATTGTGCTGACTCTGTTGGACCTGGCCCTTTCTGCAGGGTCATCCCCAAACGTTTCTCCATCCTCCTCCTACTTTTTTGCTGAATTTATTTTTGTTGGCTTTAATACTCTATGCACTTTATCTCTGCTAACCAGTGCTCAAGTTCTTGTGTTCTCTCTCTTAAACATTGTAATATTGGTTCATCCCCAACTGGCATATTTATGGTAATACAAGTACAAGGGCCTATAAATAAAATGCTACTAGTGGGCCTGCTGCACTGATTGTTCCATATCCTTAGGCAGACCTTTAAGCATGTCTCAGGCCTGTCGCTACAGAGCCTCTGTGCCATTTTGATGTAGCAAAATAAACCTTTTGCCAGACCCAAACCTTCCCTTTGTATAAAAATGTCACCCCCAAGGTAGCCCCTGGACACGCCCAGAGAGCAGGGTGCAATATATGTAAAAGGGAGGACATGTACCTTTCATTTTACATGTCCTGTTAGTAAAAAACTGGCAAATTCATTTGACACTACTACACGGTGAATCTCTCCCGTAGGATAACATTGAGATTATATTATTACATATTATGAGTTTAATTCCCATTTGGGAAGATATAAACCCTTCAAGTCTGGTGTCTTTGTAATCACAATTTAAAATCTTAACTTACGGTGAAGTTGGATTTTAATTGCAATTCTGAGAATGCCACTATTAGAAAGTTAGTTATAAAAAGGGGGGTGGGCCCTATAACACACAGCTATATTGGGCCAATAAATGTAAATAAACAAAATATCTAGCTGACCATTAATTAGGCTGCTAGCTATTCAAGCAGACTAAGATAAAAATCGCAAACAAGATGGCATACATCATTTAATTATTCATTTTTTTCATTATTATTCGTTTTATAAGTTCACAAGACAGATATGGACTACACTTCACAATTACATGACATCAAGACAAAACTGAAGAATTAAAACATCAAGACAAATTAGACATCACAAAAAATTGAAACTGTTACCAGTCAACAAATAACAATCAGGTAACCCACATTTCCATCAATAACAGTTTAAGTGAAACAGACTTGGGTTACCAACCAACGTGGGTAAAGCATTTCGGGCAACAGAGGATATACATGTTAAGCACAATATTTCCCTCAGTGGCTATACATATTTTTATAAAACCTCTTCCTCTGATGGTGATATATGCCAAAGCGTTTTGAATTCCAAATTATTTCAAGGGATTCTCTTCAGGTCTGTGACTGGATTCTGTAAAACCAATAAGGAAAATAATTTTTTAACAGAGAATGTCCTCCTTAACTCTTTACAATATAGACTCTTAAGCAAAAGCAGTGGAGTATGTACCAGTTTATAAGTCTGGGAATCTCTTCAAAGTTGTGGGTAGTCCGGTTTACTCATGTTGCTGATTAGAAGGCCTGGAACATGGACGGGCTGAACAAAGTTAAATGTGAAATAATTTGAAGAGAATAGTTATAACTTTTAAGTACTGGCTATTCAACTTACTTGTAGCTTCTGTTAATGTGGACAAAGCTAAAAGTTTTTAAGAATGGTTGGTTTTATTGCCTGAAATGACAGAGACACTTAATCAGTAAACGGAGGTATGATAACATCATTTTGAATCCTCTTCAGTAGTTTCTTTATGATGTAGAGGCTTTGGACTTAGTTGGTGCACACTAGTGCAGCCGTAAATGCTGTTACATCCACTTTAAGTAGCAGCGTTAAGTTGATGCGCTGTTTAATAGGTGCTGCTAGGTCATTTTATATTTTCCATTGCCAGCGGACACATGGTTGTAATTTTATTCTGAAAGTAAAGCTCGAGTTCCAAGAGTTCTAACTCCATGTTGCTGGTTCAATATTTTCACATACAGCTTTAGACTTATTCCTGCTATCAAACACATCAGTATATATTGTGAATTCTGCTTCCAGTGGCAGTATGGAATTACTCGCGGCTACGTCGCCGTATCGTGGTTTCCAATAACGGTGGGCGTTTACAAGTTATTTATCTGAAAGAACAAACCCGAATAGGTTCATTTTTAACTGTGCTTTTTCTTTAAATGAAAAAGCCCTTTCACCAAGATACATTGTAACAAACGTGATGACTCACGCTTGTTACAATGTATCTTCTCAATGGGCCATCAATCCATATCTCCGGCCTCCGTCTGCCGTGCAGAATGATGTTATGTTATGTTATGTTATGTTATGTTATTTATTGATTTCTATAGCGCACGGCTACTCAAAAAGAGTGTCCCGGCGCTTTAATGGAGAAAGAAACAATGCTGCCACACATAAAAAACATAACACCAAGATAAAAACTAACAGAAGAATAGGCCGGAAGTTAGCGGGAGACCGGCTACTGAGTAAACAGCCACGTTTTGAGGCCCTTCCTGAAAGCCAGTAGGCTGGTCGCTCCCCGTAGGGCCAGTGGTAAAGAGTTCCAGAGCTGAGATGCCAGCAGTCCGAAAGAGCGGCCTCCAAGGCGCGCTTTCTGTACCCGGGGAACAACTGCAAGGTGCAAGGCTTCCGACCTTAGAGACCTGGTCGGATGATAAAAGACCAGTCTCTTTTGGAGGTACTTGGCTCCCTCCTTGTGAAGGGCTTTATAGGCCAAGGTCAGCGCCTTAAAGGCAATCCTCTTGCGGATAGGAAGCCAGTGTAACGTTGCCAACAAACCCGAGGCCCTGGAACGCCTGCTAAGGCCAAAGACAGCCCTGGCAGCGGCATTCTGTGCCACTTGTAGCCGCTGCAACAAGTACTCTGGGAGGCCCAGGTAAAGAACGTTGGAATAATCCAACCTGGACCCGATCAGAGCCTGGACAGTCAGCGTCCTATGTTCCACGGATAACAGAGGAAGAAACCTCCGCAACATCCTGAGGATGCCAAAGCACATGCCCGACACCCCCAGGATCTGGGATTTTAAGGAAAGCCTGTTATCCATCTTCACCCCCAGATTCTTAGCGACCTGAGAGGAGCAGGACGGAGGGAACATATCCCGAGGCCACCAGGTCTGCCAGTCTGGTTCTGTATCGCACCCAAAGAAAAGAACTTCGGACTTGTCGGAATTGCACTTAAGGCTGTTTAGATGGAACCAGTGAAAAACAGCCCCAAGGCAATCCCGAATGCTCTCCCCATCAAAGTCGCCTCCTCTCTTACAAGAGAAGAGGAGCTGGGTGTCATCCGCATAGGATACGATCTGGGCACCATGCGACTCCACCAGCGCCGCCAATGGGGTCATAATGATGTTAAAGAGGGTCGGGCTCAAAATAGAACCCTGAGGGACCCCGACTCCCAGAGGCGGCATCGCGGCGGAATCCGGCGGGGCCCAGATCGACTGCCGGCGGCCGGCTAGGAAAGAAGAAAACCAGTCGAGCACCGTCCCCCGTAGGCCAATCTCGAAAAGTCTGGCGAGAAGACCATCATGGGGAACGGTGTCGAACGCCGCCGACAGATCTAACATCACCAGCATGACTTTGCCCCCCGAGTCCAGAACCCCTTTAATGGTTTCCGAGACCTCCAGGAGCGCTGTCTCAGTACTGAGATGGGGACGAAAGCCCGATTGGGTGGCGTGCAGAATCTCATGAGATTCAAGAAAGTTGGAGAGCACGCCTTGGACGTGCTTTTCCAGAATCTTCGTGAGGGCCGGCAGCAAAGAAATGGGCCTATAATTAACCGGGGCCTTCGGATCTAGGCCAGATTTTTTAAGCAATGGAATCACCATCGCCTGCTTCCAGGCCTGCGGGACCACGCCGAGCCTCAGCGAAAGATTTAAAAGCGGATTAGCCAACGGGTTGATCACCTCCGCGACTTTCGCCAGAAATTTGGCAGGGCATGGGTCAAGAGGAGAGCCCGATTTTAAATTGCCCATAAGAGCCAGAGAGTCCGGAGCAGAGATAGGAGGAAACACACTCAACGTCGCCCCTGGCCCAGCCTGTGGCAGTGTGGTAATGTCAGGTTCAGTCTGGCCCGCAGACACTGGTGCCCGGAATGACTCCTGAATGCGTTGGATCTTGCTTGTAAAAAAAACAGCAAGGTCCGTGGCCCAGGAGCTAGATGGTTTTTGGTTCGAGGTGTTGGACCAAGGTGTGGTGAATTCTCTTACAATGGAGAAAATCTCCTTGCAAGAGTTGGACGCAGCATCAATCCTCCTTGCTAGATAGGCTCTTTTTTCCAAACGGATATCCCGGTGATAAGCCTTAACCGCCGTTTTGTATGTCAACTTGGCGCCAGTGTCATATTGCGCCCGCCAGGCTCTTTCGGCTACCTTGCACTGCTGCCGCGTAGCCGACAGTGCAGCGGTAAACCAAGGTGCAGACACCCGTTTCGGTGTCGGGCGAGATGTTACTTCCGGGGCAAGATCGTTTAGCCTATCCAATAGCCAGTCTTGCATGGTCTGTAGATCCCTGTCTAGATCACCCACAAAAAGGCAGGGATGGGCCTCAGCTGCCTGGGCCAACATCTCCGGGGTAACACGATGGAAAGCCCTGTGGACACGACCCTGTTGGTGTACCGGGAAAGGCACAGATTTAACTATGCCCTTGATGACAAATTTTGCAAGAAAGTGGTCCGACCACAGGACAGGAGTGATCTCTATATCCTCAAGGGGAACAGACGAGAAGACCTGGTCAAGGGTATGCCCCTTCTCATGCGTAGGCTCCTGAAAATAGGGGGTGAGCCCCAGCGGGGTCAGCGCCTCCGAAAGTTTAGCGGCTGCCGGATCGGATGAATCATCCATCCGGAAGTTAAAATCACCAGCTACGATGAAATGTTCGGCTTTCAGGGCCAGCTCCACCAGTACCATATCCAGGTCTTCAAAGAAGGTGCCGGGAGAACCAGGTGGCCTGTATACAAGCAATCCCTTAAAGGATTGATGGGGCGACAGAGTGATGGAAAAGGCTAGGGTTTCTGAACCTCGGATGTCAAAGGCTGGAAGGATCTCACAAGGGGTTCCCTTCCGTACCACTAGCGCTACTCCACCTCCCCTTCCGTTGGTTCTGTCCTTTCTAAAGATGTTGTAATCGGGCGGGATTGCCAGGGCGACGTCAGTATTAGAGAAGTCACCCCACCAAGTCTCGGTGAGCATAAGGCATAGTGGTTTATCTACATCTAGAAGCTCATAGATGTCCTGCGCATGTTTGCAGGCAGACCTGGTGTTCAAAAGCATGCACCCAAAGCCCATTCTAGAGACGTTGTTGCTGGGCCGTGAGAAGAGCGAGCGGGTCGGGCGCCAGCCACAACCCGGGCAACGGGATTTCCCATGGTAGCGACCAGGGAATACCGTACGACACCCATCACCATGAGGTAGAAATGAGCGAAGTTCGCTAGGGGAATAGCGCAGAAGAGAGGTCCCTGGGGGACACATCCCTGGTGGTAGAGTCCCCCCCGCCGCTCCGCCCGCCTCCGGGACGCTGACGGGCGCAGACGGGCAGGACTCTGGCTTGACTCCGGCGAGAGTCCGGCGCTCCCGCTGCGCGTCACCGCTGCGCGCAGGAGGCGAGCTTTAAGTAGGGCTCACCTGTGTTGTAAATGAGCGCTAGAGCGCTCCCACAAGTGGCACACTCGCTCCACACCACCCCCAAGATGGCGCCCAGCGCCAAACACGAAGGCTGAGAAGAAAATGAGATAGCTCCGCGAAAAGCGCGGTGGGGGGCCCAATTTAGGGTGCAAGTGAGAGGGCACACAGAGGTCGTGCTAAGAACAAGGTAAAAACAATTTAGAAATTAAACTGCAAAAAGCGATTTTTTAAAAGTTATGGCAGCGCTAAGAATGGTAATTTCAGCAGAGTAGCGCGCGTGCGTGCTGCTCCCTTTCTCCAGGTCGAGCTACTACCTAGCTCGCCTTAAGTAGGGCTCACCTGTGTTGTAAATGAGCGCTAGAGCGCTCCCACAAGTGGCACACTCGCTCCACACCACCCCCAAGATGGCGCCCAGCGCCAAACACGAAGGCTGAGAAGAAAATGAGATAGCTCCGCGAAAAGCGCGGTGGGGGGCCCAATTTAGGGTGCAAGTGAGAGGGCACACAGAGGTCGTGCTAAAAACAAGGTAAAAACAATTTAGAAATTAAACTGCAAAAAGCGATTTTTTAAAAGTTATGGCAGCGCTAAGAATGGTAATTTCAGCAGAGTAGCGCGCGTGCGTGCTGCTCCCTTTCTCCAGGTGTCAGCTCGTCTTTGTTAGTTTGCATTGTTTAGGAGTTCCTGTTCCTTAGCCACGATTTGTAAGTGTTTCTATTGTTTTTTAACAATTTCACCTCTCAAGTAGTCAACTATCAAGTACTTCAGCGTCCGTCTAGAGTGAGACATGATGTCAGCACAACTATACTCAGCCATAATTTGCCAAGCCACTTACCAATTAATTCTTGGAGATATAGTGCGTTATTACAGTCATGACGAAGCGTGTTCAAGTATTAGCGATGTTTTAAGTCCTTGATATTTCAAACAAGTCGTTCAAACAGGATATGGCATGATTAAACTTGAGAATGAGGTAGGCTTCTTTTTTCAATGTGTCCGCCTCTTGCTGTCTGTTTAACCACACAAAGGACAGTCCATTTAATGTCTCTTTCACTAGGGTTAGATTGTATGAAGTGGCTAAACATAGAGGCTCTCATCACTTTTGTACATATTCTAGATCAATGTTGGATAATTCGTAATTGGATCTCTTGGTTGGTTTTACCAATATACAGTTTGCCACATGGGCAAGTGATTCCGTAAACAGCATTCTTAGTTCTACAATTAGAGAAAGACTTGCGAATCCATTTAATGGTGTTGTGTTCAAATATGGATCCTTGACAGGTGGTTTCGCATGATACACAATTCCCACACTTGTGATGACCTTTGATTGGTTTTAGGTTCCACTGGGAATGTAAGTCTGCTTGAATAGCTGGCAGCCTAATAAATGGTCAGCTAGATATTTTGTTTATTTGCACTTTTAGAAAGTTGGCATTTTCTTGCTTTAGCCTTTTGGTGCCTAAGCCTGTCTTTGATCACATGACTGGGTGTAGGTGAAGTTGGGCTTTGTGTATTCCCTCTAGACAACCACAAACAATTGGAGTTTAGGTGTGTCTTAATGGGCCATCTCTGGCAGAATGGGAAGGAGGGGCTGGGTACAGCCTCACTTACATCTGAATGGGCTGTGTCCTGTCCACACACAAAGGGCTGCATACCCTTGTAGTGAGTCTGGAGCCTGAGCAGGAAAGGAGGACCTCTGTGTAAGTCTCGCTCACTTCAAAGCACCACTGGGTATACGTTTTTGACCTCAGACATGATCAATTCAGTGCACATTTGTACCTGTTGATACTCGGTCAGAAAAAAGGACTGCTGTCCTGCTGAAAGGACTGCCACGCTGCTGGACTGCTGCTCTGAAGAAGCTGTTGACTTGCTGTGCTGACCAGCTGCCTAGCCTGGAGAAGAAGAACAGGACCTGGAACCCCTCTTGAATCTAGGACCCCAGAAAGACTGAGGGGGCTAGTCTGCTGGCCTCCTGGTCTGAGCCACAAGGATGGAACAGGCTTCCCACAGCTTCTGGACCCTTCTTCAATGAGTTCCTAGCCACCAAGAGTTGCCTCTCAGGTGCTTGCTTCTCAAGCTCTTAAAGTCAATCGTGTTGGCTCTTTGCAACCACAAATGGTCCAGTTCACACCAGAACTGCACCGCTCCATCAGAAATCAGCATGAGTCACTTCAAGCTCATCTCCTTGCACAGCAATCATTGTCCACCCATGTGGATCACCACCACGAGGTTTTAGCTTGGCTCTCCGAGATGCCTCGCCTGCTCTCCATGCTCTGTGGACCATCGTTTGTGACACTCTCTTTGCTCTCGGCAAATTTCTTCCCTGAGAATGGGACCCTTGACACCAAAACCTGAGAAGGTAAAAGTTCAGTGGGACTAATTTGGGATGGCATCTGACCCGCACTCCATCGAGGTTGGCCTAAACTTTTGACTTTGATCCATTCTAGTGCGACTAGATAGCCTTTGTTGGCTCTTTCTGTTTCTAGGCACTATTTTACAGTTTATTCATTAAAAAGTCCTAGCTCTGGTCTTACTGATTTGATGCTAACTGATTTGGTCTTGTTTAAGGTATTACATTTTGGTCTATATTTCTAACCTGGTTTGGGATCTTATGTGTGGTATTTTTACTTTCTTACTGTTTGAAGTGTTTCACAAATACTTCACATATTGTCTCTAAGTTAAGCCTGACTGTTCTGTGCAAAACTTAAAGAGGATGAGCACAGGCTAATTTAGGGCTTGCCTGTACCTTACCCTGACTAGGATTGTGTTGGCTGCTTGATCAGGGCTCACAGGTCAGTGAACCAGTAAACCAATTTCTAACATGGACGATTTAAGTAGTAGTGTAGCAGGCACAAGTTGCCTCATAACTGCTTGGTTGTATGGTTGGCATATGCTCAGTTTGTTCACCTTATTTGCACTCACAGCTCCTTTTTTTTGTTTCTCCTTTGTCTTTCTGCCTGCTTACCAGCTTTTTCATTGAAAAAGGTTCCTGTGTCAGCATGGACCATCTAGACCTGTACAAAATCCCTGATTTCAAGTGTGATAGTCTTTCTTTCTGAGAATGCCATATTTAAAGAAAGATTACCACTGACCCGGGGAGATTTATGTCTCTTCAGAAGAACCACTGACTCTACGCATAGTAGACCCAGGGAAATGAGGGATTGCTGGGCAATGAACCTTAACTTAATGAAGATTAACCCATGACCCACCTGAACTTTGCATGAGGATGGTGCATTCTGGGCAGCTATTGAGCTCTTTTACACTGACAGGATCATTTGTTGCTAGTGGTTTCTAAATACCTTTTCACCATGAATAGATACACTCAGGAATACACTCCAAATATATTTATGGTTTTCAAATTAATGTGCACAGTCTGGGAGTCCAGGGAGTAGGACGTAATCATCACCCAAGCATAAGAGCATGAGAGCTTGAACAGCAGTTCTGAAGTCGCTTTCATAAACAAATGGTTTAACTTTCATTAGAAGAAAAAGCTGGTACCAGACCATCTTTGTTTTTTTTGTCAATGTGTTCAATGAGGGTGATTTTAGTGTCTAGAGTGAATCCAAGTGACTTGGCTTTAAGTGAAAGTTGGGGGTCGAAACCATCGAGGTTCATGCTATTGAGTCGGGTTTGTTTTTTTCTTGTTTGTTGTTCTTGGCAAATAGCATGAATTTTGTCTTGGTTGGTGTTAGACCTGGGAGTCGCTATTTGGCTGAGGTAGGTACCTTAGGCCAAATAGAGACCCTTGCTTCCACATCAGGGAAAGGAAGGACACCTTCTCAGATAGCCCCCGCTCACCCCCATGAGACCTTGCCTCGAGCAGCCAGGCTTATCTTCAAGGCAAGTGTGTGAAGTATTTGCAACCACGCTCTCAGTAACCCAATGATGACACCACAAATGAACTCCACATGAGTTTCATAAAAACAAGTACATGTTTATATAAAAAGATATACAATGAGACCACACAATATAAATCCAACATATGTGTATTTGTAATATTCCTCCTGGCCGGTTATTAGGCCAGCCAGCCCTTGTAAGTTCTGGCGATATTAATGAGCAATTCTAAATGATCTACTGCAGGCCTAACACAATGCTATGCAGTTCGTAATGCAAGAATCAGGCACTTTGCAATGTAAAAATAATGCAGTTCATTATGCAGCAATCAAGCAGTACGTATTGCTAAAGTAGTGCAATGCGTAACACAACAATCAGGTAGTTCATTATGTAAACTAACGCAATGCGTAATGCAACAATCAGGTAGTTTGTTATGCAAAAATAGGGCAATGAATAATGCAACAATCAGGCAGTTCGTAATGCAGCAATAATGCAATGCGTAATGCAACAATCAGGTAGTTTGTAAGGCAGAAATAATGCAATGCGTAATGCACTAATCAGGTGGGTCGTAATGCAGAAATAATGCATTGCGTAACACACTTCAGGTAGCTCCTAATGCTGAAATAATGCAATGCGTAATACACTTCAGGTAGTTCGTAATGCAAAAATAATGCAATGCATATTACAACAATCAGGTAGTTCGTAATGCATAAATAATGCAAAGCGTAATACGCTCCAGCACCGATCACGGTGCCCTAGGCGATCTCTCCGCCCCTTGTAATGACTCGCTGTCAGCTTCGGTCAACAGAAGCCACAACACGGGCCTAATGTAAACCAAAAGTGCAGCTCCGCAATCCAGCCCCGGCACTGCCACTCCTTGGCAAGTACGGTCCGCAATACAAGCCGAAGCAGAGGCTCCAGCTGCAGGAATGGGAGAGGCCGAGAGAGTCCCTTTTCAAGACCCCCCCGCCCAGGCGGTAACACACATTACCTGGGGGGTTCGATCTCACTCTCCTCTCCTCCTCCTGCGACTTAGGCCTCAGATGCAACTAGTGGATTCCGGGCAGTGGACCTCGGGCCCTCCTTTGATGTGGTTGGTTCGAGGTCCCGCTCTGGGAATGAAGGGCTCGGGCCGCTGGCTCAGCTCGTCTGGTGCTGCCGGTCCGGGCCTCTGGTACTAAGAAGATAACAGGCTGCAACAAGGCACATGCACACAGCGTCGCTGAGATTCACTTGGGCTTCTGGTGTGCACGATCACAGGGCACTCCTCCTGAGGTTCTCAGGCTGCACGAAGCACACGCACACAGCGTCACTGAGACTCACCTGAACTCTGGTGCAAGATAACAGGGCAATCCTCATGAAGCTCTCAGGCTTCACAAAGCACACACACACAGCGTCGCTGAGACACACTCTGACTCCGGTGCACGCAATAACAGGACAACCCTCATGAAGGGCTCAGGCTGCAAAAAGCACACACACACAGCATTGCTGAGACTCGGGAAACATCCTTTACAACGAAACTTTTACAACGCAGTGCTTTTACAATGCAGGTTTTACGACGAAAACCATTACAACGCATTGCGCTGGGGGGCGCTCTAGGATAGGGAATAGATTTAATTTACTATCCAACACCTTCCCTAGTGTCCACGGGGACTGGAGTTGGAATAGTAAATTAAACTATTCAATATCAAGCACCCCAAAGCGCTATGCGTTGTAAAGGTTTGCGTTGTAAAAACCGCGTTGTAACAGCATGCGTGGTAAAAGCATGCGTAGGAACGTCATACATCCCTGAGACTCGCATGGATTCCAGGTGCCCACGATCACAGGGCAATTCTTTTGAGGGTCTCAGGCTGCAAAAGTACATGCACAAAGTGTTGCTGATACTCTCCGGGAAGCTTTTGTGTTCCTGAGTTTCCACAACAGTGAGCCAGCTCACCTCGGGCCCTCGGGGATAAGTTACTTCTGGACATAGCACACAGCAAAGTCCTTTCAAGCAGGGGGACGGACTCCACACTGCAAAGTCCCTTCAGGCTCTCCTTGGTTAAACAAGCAAACTGCAGGCCAGCACCAGAACATACAGCAAGGGACCGTCCTTTCCTTCAGTCTCTTCAGCTGTTTCTTCCTTGACAGAGGTTTCTCTTGACCACGAAGTGGTTCAATCCTTTACAGTCTTGATCACTTCATTTCTCCATTCCATTCCAATGTTCAAGGGCTTCAGCTCTCATAGTTATACCCCTAAATGTCTTTGAAGTCTTTGTGTTCTGGGTGCCTCCATGTCAGTGACACCTTCTTCCTTTGATTAGTTGGGGATCTGGATTCTCAATCACTCAGCAGGAGATGGGACCTTTGTTTTATGGCAGCAATCCAGGCCTCTTCACCTCCAAGGCTACTCCTCCCCCATACACTCCAGATGCAGATCAGCTTGTTGCAGTCTCACCTCCTCCCCTGGGTCAAAACATTCCCCAGATCCTATCACTTTCAAATCCAGACAGTCAATTCACAACCAGGCAGAGACATACAGAAATGTTAGAGCACAAAAACCCAGCCACTTCTAAAAGAGTGGTTACTAAACACACAATACAAAAACCACCTTCATAAAAAGATGTGTTATTACATTGTGAGTTCATGCATACTAAACTTCACCTCTCTATCTTAAGCTTTTGAGTAGATAGGCTGGAAAACATATTACACTGCCTCCCCATTCTGTCCTATGGGCAAGATGGCCTTTCAAGAGTGAAAAACAAAGTGGAGAGTATTTCAATGTCAGGACATGGTACACACCTTAGTACATGTCCTACCTTTTACATGCACTGCACCCTGCCCAGGGGGTACCTTGGATCTACCATAGGGGTGTCTGATGTGCATAGAGAGGGAAGGGTAAGGCCTGGCAAGTGGGTGCACTTGTCAGGACAACATGGCCATTTAACAAACTGTGTGCGGGCACTGCAGTGGCAGGCCTGAGATTTCTCTTTAAGGCTACTGGTGTGGGTGGCACAATTAGTGATGCATGCTCACTAGTAGCTTTTGTTTTTCCAGCCCTGGTACACATAGTGCACTTTACTAGGGACTACAGGCAAACATACCAATCATGGACAGCCATTCACCAGTACACTTTACACAGGGAGCACTTGCATCTAAGTTGGCAACCCTATGTCAGAAAAAAGGTCTTGGGGGAAAGCAAAAACTTTAGGGAACTTTAGACAAAAAGGGCGAAGTCCAACGATTGGGTTGAATTTCAGGTAAGCACTAGGCAACCACGTATGGATATCGTGCAGGCAATGTTTGAGGAGCTGAATGTCTGCAGCAGAGGATACTTTCAAGTAACGCTGTATATATAATTGGCATATTGGTAAATCTTGATGCTGGTATCTGTAAACAGAACACCAAGCAGCTCCATGTAGAGATTGAAAATCATGGTATGGAACCCTGGGGTGATATGTAACAGACTGGTGTCAGTTAGAAAGATAGGATAAAACCCAGTTTAGGACATTGCTGGTAATCCCACTTAAGACACCAGGGTGCCTATAAAGATGAGATAGTCAATTGTTTTGAAGGCAGCTCACAGGTTCAGCAATATCAAGATGAAGGGGGCATCTTTTTTGATCAAGACGGCATTGTCTACAATGTGTAAGGTTGGAACAATTTGTGAGGTAATGGTCTCCATGCTGTAGCATGATCTGAAGGCAGACTGATACTCGCACAGTAGATGCTTAGGACTGATTTGATTTTAGAGCTGAACATAGACTGTTATTTTAATGATATTGCCAATGAATGGTGAGTGAGCGACGGACTGGTTGTTGGCAAAGTCATCAGGGTCTAGTGAAGGCTTCCTTAGGAGTGGGATGATCTGGCTTATATTCAGAACTTCTGGGAAGAATTCTTGAGTGAGGGAGGCATTGCCAATGGTGTGTAGGGGTGAGTGAGCATTCCCAGAGATAGCCTTGATTTAGTATGGGAATAAGACATCTGCTTTATATGAAGTTGCTTTGAGAGAGTTGAATATGTTAAAGAAATCAGGCTTCCAGGCTGACAATTACAGGTCTCTACGGGAAAGGATAGGTTTGCGAAATGAAGAAGGCTTTGTGTAACTGATTTTCACACCTATTCTAGCAAAGTGTACTAGAGTAATCGATTCATCAATAACATGCTGCTGTGTGCTTATGGTTTCTCAAATACAAATGAAAGGAACAAAAATCCAGTTATACATGAAAATGAAATGCAGACAATGTGCGAATCATATGTTAGGCCTCATATTTAGGCTTATAACACATTTTTAACATAAACCCAATGCATTTCCGGTACAACCCTTCATCAGGGGCATACCATTATTGTGCGTTTTCGAACTTCTGTTCTTTTGATTATGAGTCTTGTAGCCACTTGCTGGAACAAGGAAACAAACTCTATGAGCTTCGCTCAATGAAAACAAAAATACTAATTTTTGTGCTTGCAGCCACTATCGAAAAACATAAGTGTATACTGCATGTAGGCTGTCAGTAGAAACCAACATCCCCAACATCCCCAATAGGTGCAGAAAGGTGAAAGAAAAAAGCACAACTCAACGCTTCAATCATATCCAAGTGACCAGCAGTATTTCTCGAAGTACCTAAAGGACCAAGTTTGTACCAAGTACAATGCACTAGGGGAGAACTCCCTGTGCTCTTAATGTCTAAAGAATGGAGATTACTCAATAGTCAGTCAGAAGAAGTAAACAGCATCTTTATACTGGAACTACATGAGTTTTTATTGTACCGAGTTATTTTACATGGAATGACAAACATTCCTTACAAAAAAACGGTACTTCCATGGGCTTTCCTTGAACAACCTCATATGCAAACACCTACATGGTTTCTTTTGAACATAAGCACATTTTGAACAACATTCAGTGGCAAAAACACCTAGTCATGTATATGCGATACATTGACGATATACTCATTACATGGCTAGGGAATCGTGCAATACTAGAGAAGAACATTCTATTACTTAATCAATGCAACCCACGCATACAATTCACGCATGACATTCAAGTTCACAAGATTCATTGTTTGGACATTGAAATACGCAACATAGCAACGGGTTTAGAAATGAATCATTGAAACAATAATGATGTAAAGAATATCGATGTACAAAAATAGCGAGGAAAAAATATAGAATACCAAAATATCAACCTCCTATCTCCAAACCGGTAAGTACAAAAATATCGAATCAAAAATATCGATGTAAAAAATATAGTCAGTCAAAATATTGAATTTTTTAAAATGCTTTAAATTACTTAAAAATTAATGAAATAATGAATATAATTAACCTAAACATACTTAAAATACTTAAATAGCCTTAAAAATAATAAATAATACAATTGATTTGTTAATACATATATATATATATTTATATAAACATAATATTAATAAAGAAATTACAATATTTTTACCGTAGGATAGCGGAAAGGGTAACATTTACTATTACCACTCCAGTGAGTGCAACAGTAGGGAAAGCGTTGCATAGCATAGGTGTAAAAATTAATATTCCCACTCCAGAGAGTGCAACAGTAGGGAAATCATTGGATAGCGGGAGGGTAAAAATTACTATTTCAACTCCAGAGAGTGCAACAGTAGAGAAAGCGTTGGATAGTGTAGGAGTAAAAATTACTATTCCCACTCCAGAGAGTGCAACAGTAGGGAAAGCGTTGGATAGCGTAAGGGTAAAAATTACTATTCCAACTCCAGAGAGTGCAACAGTAGGGAAAGCGTTGGATAGCGTAGGGGTAAAAATTACTATTCCAACTCCAGAGAGTGCAACAGTAGGGAAAGCGTTGGATAGCGTAGGGGTAAAAATTACTATTCCAACTCCAGAGAGTGCAACAGTAGGGAAAGTGTTGGATAGCGTAGGGGTAAAACTTACTATTCCCACTCCAGAGAGTGCAACAGTAGGGAAAGTAAATACTTCATATATAAATCAAAATAAATTAAATATTAATACCAATTACAAATTAATTAAAAGTAATTAACAATTTTATATAATATAATAGGTAATCAATTAAAAATACAAATACAAATTAATTATTAAAAATGATTACCTATTAATACAAATTATTGACCAATTTACAATAAATTGATTAACAATTATAAAATATTTAAAAATTAGAACAACAAAAACCCATTAAATAATAATTATCCACAAATAAATTACTTCCCACCCTATTCCCCTATAAACACAAAACTCACAACAGAAAATAAATTAATAACATTAACATAATTATCAATTAATCAATTAATTAAAATTAATTATGTATTATATTTTAATGAATTACCAATTACAAATTTAAATAACAATTAATTCAAAATAAATATCAATAAATAATTAAAAAAATTAAATTATTTATAATTAAATTACTTCCCAACCTATTCCACTATAAACCCACAACCCGCTACAGAAAATAAATTATTAAAACATAATTATCAATTAATTAATCAATTAAAATGAATCACCAATTATATTTGAATTAATTACCAATTCACAATTAATTAACAATCAAATCAAAATAAATACCAATAAATAAATTAATACTTGTAATTAATCATAATTAAATTACTTCCTACCCTATTCCCCTATAAACCCACAACCCGCTACAGAAAATAAATTAATAAAATTAACTTAGTTATCAATTAATCAATCAATTAAAATAAATCACCAATTATATTATTAATTAATTATTAAAAAATTGAAATTAACTTACTTACCTCAAATTCGATATTTTTGTTGTCTATATTCTGTCCATTCTATATTTTTGTTGTCTATATTCTGTCCATTCGATATTTTGTCCATTCTATATTTTGAATTCAATATTACTGCTATTCTATTCGATATTTTTGTAGTCTATATTCTGTCCATTCGATATTGTGTCCATTCTATATTTTTAATTCGATATTAATGCTAATCGATATTAAAAACTCGATATTTTGAGTGTATACCTTTAGAAATACTGGTGTACCATAAACCTACTGACAAAATCAAAGCTTTACATTTTTCCAGTTTCCACCAGATTTCATTAAAAAGACATCTCCCGGTTTCACAATTCATTTGTATCACAAGGATCTCTTCCAATGTCGCAGAGTCTAACACTTTAATTCAAGCTCAAGTGGAAAGATATCGAAAACAGAGATATCCACTAGAGATACTTGAAAACGCCAAGTTAATTGTGGAAAACAAAAAACGTGAAGATCTACTTCAGAACACACCAAAAACGACAAAAATACGTGAAGTATTCATTCTGAAACATTCCTGGGTGACCACAAAAATCAAAAAGATTATAAGTAAGAGATGGGAGATTGTGGAAAAGGAGCCTGACTTCATGGAAGTATTTTTGGATAAACACCTTTTTGTGCATACTCGGTGTAAAAACCTAACAGAACTCTTGAAACCAAGACCCAGACAGCCTACCAAGGTACATAAGGGTATGAAAAAAAATTTCAATTGTGGACAATGTGGAAATATCATCCTAAGCAATACTTTCTATCATCCACACACGGGTAAAACAATCAAACTTAAACACACCTCGGACTACAATACGGAAAGAATTATATATGCCATACGATGGTCCTGCGGACTTATATATGTGGGAAGAACATCTTTAAAAATCAAAACACGCATCATTGAGCAAAAAAGCATGATACGTAACAAGAATAGACAATCTTGCCTAGCGGCACACTGGATAGACACACCACACACCATTCCACAACCATTCTAGAAAGCATCAAGCATAGAGCTGGCACAGACACTAACACATTGTTAGCTCAACGTGAAACGTTTTGGATAAAACATCTTGACACTATCATCCCAAAAGGTTTAAATGATCACTATGAAATGCTATGTTTTCTATGACCGTTGTGTAGTAGACTATTCTTACCAATTCCATATATGTTTTCTTTGTGCTAACTGTCACGCAGGCTTGTACATCTGCACTTGCACTCACTATCATTCATCTCTATTTACCCTCATCATGGGTGATTTTTTACTGAGTATTATTTTGGCATGATCATTAACATCCTTCTTTAACCGCATGCGCGCTGCGGCGATTTTCGCGCTACGCGGCTTTTTTCAAAAAGCCGCGTTACATGACGAGCTCAGCTCGTCATCAGCGTGCGAGCGGCGCAACTGATGACGAGCTCAGCTCGTCATCAGCGCCGAAGGGGTTAATTTCACACATTATTATTTATGATCAGAGTAGTGACCTTGACATCGATATACATCATATGTTTTATTTCCACTTTCACGTTCTGTTTGGGTTGCATACACGCATTGGAATCAATAACGTTCACATCTTAGGTCTAATATTTGTTTTGGTACGTGTTTTTCACAGTGAATTTTACAGTGCCGCTTTTCGTTGGATTGAGCCCGCATTTTCCTTTGAGCGTTTTTTAAATAAAGTTTGGTGATACTTGAAATACCTCAATAACCGGGTATACTCCTTTAAATGTTCCGATCTAGTGATAACACCACATGGGGGTTACAGACGTCGCACACAAATATTTCTACTAGCGTCTACTAGCTTTAATCACGCTTGAGCATTCTTGGCATCAGGTCGGAGGATTATCGCGCCAAAACTTGGTAAGCGCATATTGGGTATCCTTAATGCGGTATAGGTGGCTTTATATTTTTCCTTCCTTCTGATAGCTAATAGGTTGTCTTTTCCGTTAATAGGTTGTGAACGGCAGCTAAAATATACTTGAATCTTGGCTGTATAGTTACCAGCACAGGTACTATTCCTTCCCTTTAACACAGGGGGTCTTGCTCGGTCTTCCTGCAGTGCACACGTTGTTGTATTTTCACTTTTTGTTTCTTAGTTCTTATTTTTGTCTACTTAGCAACAGAGACACGCTTTGTGGGGAATACGGTTTTTCCGTCATATCCCTTTCCACTTTCAAGATATCCGCACCATCTATACTACTATAATAAAGGAAGAACTTTCAGCCTTTGAGGCGGGTAAACTCGGGAACCACAGCGCCAATCCACACACCCGATACACCGTTGTAATCGCCAGGGTGTGTAGATGGTTATAGGCTATATAAATTTAAAAAAAAACGTTATTTAAAAAATGTCAAGTAAAAAAAAAAGTAGTCCCTCCGAAGTAGCGCCGGCCGCTACGTGCGTGCTCACGTCATGAGCGCGGGGAGGAGCAGCGGATAGGCAGGAGAAGCGGCGGCTCAGGTAAGGGGACCCATGTCAGGGCAGGCGGGGGTCGGGGCAGGCAGGGGACAGGCCGGGCGGGGGCACGGGCTGCTGCATATTGTCGGGGCGGGAAGCCTGTTGCACCCGGGGCAGGCGGGGGTCGGGGCAGGTGGGGGGACAGGCCGGGCGGGAGCCTGGGCTGCTGCACAATGTCGGGGCGGGCGGGGGTCAGGGAAGCCTGTTGCACCCGGACAAGGTCGGGACAGGCTGCTAGTTGTTATATAAGGTAATTTCTAGGTCAATACCAGCATATGCTTTTGGAACATCAGCCAGACCTCTGCCTCCTTGACATGTGAATTTCCACCATCATATTACATTTCTTGAAAGATAGAGATAGAGATGAATGTAGTTCTGGAACCCAGGGAGATCATCCTCCAACCTCCAGTGTGTTTTTTCTGCTCCTATCCCAATTTCCCCCTTATGAGATCCTGCAGGTTTGAGTTGCTTTAAGTCTCAGCCTACAGCTCTTATTTGGTGGATCAGGAGCAGGGCATGCTTCTTGAACCCTTACATGGTTTATAGCTGCTTTCACTCGTTTTGAGAACAGGAGCATCTAGCACTCATAGTGAGGCTGGGAGGGCTCATCAGGAGCCGCAAAGGAAGGTCCAGATGTTATATTGTATGTGTGGCTATAACTTGCAAAATCCTTAGAATGGTGTTCTTGGATGACAGAGCAAAATCTAGGTGCTCTATATGCTGAGGAACACGAGGGAGACAGATGTGAGATGAACAGGTATCGTATTTTAAAGTTGATAGGGAGTGATGGGGCTCCTAATTTTTAGGACGTTTGTTAAGAGTGGGTGTGGCATTCTTTTTTCTGAATAATTTGGGAGAGCACCCAGATAGTGATAGGGAATTTAAATGGTTAGTTAAATGTCTGTGATTGGGTAGCAGCATGGTGAGTATGGAATTGATTGTTTCCACACTACTTACTTTTCATGTCCAAGAGGACAGTTTATGAGGGGTGGGAAGGACAATTGCGGAGGCATATATATTTAGCTTAGAATTGTGTACAAGAAAGTAACATCCCTAGGGTTTTAAGTGACATAAATAGTTCAAGCATTGCAACCGTTGTCTAATGTTGGTACTTAAACACTCACTAATACATATGTTCTTATTCATTTTACTTGCGTAATCAGCCACGCCTTAAATGCCTTATTAATATCATCAATCATGAAGTGCAAATGAAAGGCAATCCAAGTGACACGCCCAATATAAATCAAGAGGAAAAGTCAAACAATTCAGTCTAAAAAACACCATGACTTTGCATTTACAGCTTCCATCTCGTTAAAAGAAATAATAGCAATAATCCTGTGTCTCTTCATCTGCTGCTACACCCTATGAATATAAGCATTTCAGCCTCCACTTGCAATGGTTTACGAATCTGGTTACAGCTCAGGAATGGGGAAACGTAAGGTATGTAAACAAAAGCTCTAATTTCTTTGTACTTTTTGTTTCTTAAAAAAAACTAAATTAGATGAATTTTTTACAAATTGGAAGTGTGAAAATGATATGCCTGAACAGGTGGGGCAAGGTGACAAAAAGCCTTTCACATCTATGATGCTTGTATGAGATGGCAAATGTATGCAGTGACAAAAATACCTTACCATCTGGAGGCAGCTTGGTGAACTCTGTGAGGCTTGTTCGCTTTTGTTACAACCTCAAAAAGGCAACCTTTAAGCAAAAGTGTATTGATGGTACAGTCATGTGCATGTGTATTACCTCTAAGATTCCCTGAATATTCCCAAATGTCTTTGTGAATAGGCCCCTTTAAATTTAGCTTAAGGTACATGCAGAATACAAGTGCAACATCCTCATTTTGGTATTGAGTTGCTCCACATCCATCTTCCGCATAAGTTAGAAATTGTTTTTACCTAAACAAGCTATCTGCATTGAGGAACTGCAACTCTGGTGACCGACTGCAGAAGAAAAATGACACAGGCAGTTTGCAGAATACAGCCACTGTTAAACTAATTGACTCAAAAATGTAATTTACAAAAAGCTTTCTTTACTTCAAAGCAATGCAAATAATAAATATAGTCATTGCATAAAGTAATATTTTTAATAACTAATACAAAGTCAAAACAGTTTTGCTATTACAATAAAAATATATAATTGATAATTAAAAATAACTTAAAAGTTTAACCATTTAAAATTGTTAAAAATCTATATAATGAGTTTTTACTTTGAAAAACATTTGGACTCTGGGTGTGACATATTGACTTTTACAAGTCTAAACTTAGCAACGGTGGGGAAAGTGCTGGACTTTGATGTTTTTGGTTTACTATTCCTTCTGCAAACCTAGCCACGATAAAGAAAGTGTTGGAATTTGGCAGGGATGTATTTCCTAATTCCACTTGAAACTTACCCCTATTGGGGAAAGTGTTAAACTTTGAGGGTGTTCTATTTACTATTCAGACTCCAAAATTAGCCACATTCAGAAATGTGTTGAATTTTGGGGAAGAGTATGTAAGATTTACTGTTCCCACTTAGACCTTAGCTATATTGGAGGAAGTGTTAGACTTTGACAGGGTTGGATTTACTATATTCTGCCCGTATTTAGCCTCATTAAGAAAACGGTTGTATCCTGAGGATGCCAGATTGACTATTTACACTCCTAACGCAGCCACAAGGTAGACATTATTGAACTTTGAGAGGTAAGATTAATATTCCCACTAGAAACGTGGCCACATTAGGGAAAGTGTAGGACTATTTGGGTTTCAGATTTCCTAATCCTACATCAAACATAGCCCCATTAGGAAAAGAATTGGACTCCTAGGGGTGGGGGTTAAGTTTTTCTATTCCAACTACAAATGTACACAAAATATGAAAAGATTTGGACATCGGGTGGCAAATATAAGTATTCCCATTTGAAACTAATCTACAGTGAGAAAAGTGTCATACTTTGGGGGTTAAATTAACTATTCCCACTGAAAAATTGGCCATGTCAGGCAAAATAAAACAATCTCATCCAAAACTCAAAAACATTGAACATTGTAAACTATGGGGGATTTAATTAAATAAGCCCTTTTAAAATGAATCCACGTTCATAAATAAAGTGAATTGCAATTGTAAAGGGGCACGTTTAAAAAATCCAACTACAAAAATATATATATATATATATATTTCCTTTTTCTTTATTCTTTATTTCGGTTTTTGAACCATAAAAGAACTTACACAGATAAATACAAACTTTATGAGAACACTTAAAAAGACAAAAAATCGAGACAAAAACAATGAGCGGTTAAAAATATTTATTAAAGTTAAAAAAAACATGAGAAGATCATTCACAAGGCCCAGTCATTGGTTATTCTTTAAGATAATTCACCCGTGCCTACCACATAGAGCTTAAAAATCAGGATAACTCATAAACAATTGGAAGTTCAGTCTTATGTTTGAGGAGCCTAAATTCTTTTGCCGAGATTCCTACACAATTAAGATCAACCATCTGTGTTTGATGTTATGGTAGCCCGCACAAAAGAAGAATACGTGGAGTTCAGACTCCTCCCCCGAGCTGCTCGCTGGACATTCCAAAGTAATACCACTTGACCATTTGTTGGTGAAGGCATGCAGGGGAAGAGAGCCATGCCGGAACAAAAATATGAAAATAGTACACAACAAAATAACATTCCACATGGAAAAAAACTACTAAATAGCATAGTATATTATTAATTATTTATGAAAACTCATAAATTTAAAATATATTTGTTAACAAAATGTTAAGATAATAACAAAACACTAATTTAAATTTCTAAAAAGTATTATAACTATTTAATATAACAATAATCATAATATAAAACTACCTACTGCAAAAATATTCAAAATCTAAATAACCTACGATAATTATACACACATAAATATTTGCATTTTAAATTATTAATTAACACATATCAAATAATATGAAACATTTTTACAAAACATGAACAATTAATAAAAAGTTAATAAAACACAAACTTTTTTCTATAAAACCGTCTTAGAAATATATAAAAAAAGATCAATCTAGTAACAAAAAAAAGAAAAATTACTTAACCGAACCAAAGTTAAATATTATTTACAAATGACATTTTTTACAATTTGTTTTACAAAATTCTACAATCTAAAATAAATTTGATTAAATCCTGAACATTATGTACATATGAAAAATGATTACAAAATTCTAAAATGTAAAATCAATTTGACTAAAACCTGAATTATTAATAAATACATTAAATTGAAAAAATATACAAATTCAAGCATTAACCATTAATATCTTCAAAACTTAAGAAATAGAAATTGCAAAACTCACATCCTACCTAAAATTAAGAAATTGAAAGTTACAATTAGACATTTTTAATAAAAACAAAATAAAACACTTTCCCAAAAAATAAAAAAGTAAAATATTCAAAAATACAAAAATAACTTAATACATCCCATTTTTTTTTAATGAAATCTAAAAATTAAAACATCATTAATAAACAAACAAGCATTTCAAAAACACTACCCACTCTACTGCCCTACAAACCACTCATAAACTATAAAAAAATGACCTGCATTACATACAATACATTTTCTTCAGTGCCCCTTGGATCATTAAAGTTACTCCATAAATTGCACTTTTTTGCAGCTCCCATACATTGGGATCGTTCTCAGCGATTTGAGCTCACATGGGTGTTTTCCTTTTTGGTTTATTATTAACCCTGAATCAGAGTTGTATTATTCCATTGCACGCGATAAGGTGGGTGGGACTCTGCTAAGTCCACTGAGTAATGCTCTGTGAGTTCCGCCCATCCCTAATTTATACACCAGAGCTGAAAGTCTGGCATCAATGCAATGGTCCATGTGACCTTTAATGCTTCACAAAAGTGTGCTCAGAAGCCCAAGTTCCAGCCCTACAAATCTACCCCACAGGGACACCTTAAAGTTCAGCCTAAAAAGCAGCTAAACGTCTTGTAAAAAGACCTAGAAGGTTTAGGGAGATTAGAGATGGTATTGAAGAGCGCATGCTCTATTTTACGGAGCACTGGTTTTAATCAGCGAGATGTGTGTATTTTTAATCAGCGAGTTCTGTTTGATTTTAGCACATTTTAACTTAGACCCTGAAAGGGGGGGGGGTGATTTTAAGGTTATTTGATACTTTTAAGGATACCTCACCAAGTTGTAATTGCACTGCTCTCCCGCCAACTTCTCCTATTCCCTGGTCCACCACGGAGAGTTCCATTTGTGTGGAGGGACACGGCGTCAGGAGGTGGAACACAGGGAAGAGGTGAGGAGGTGGAGCCACTGTCTACTTGCGACGCATGGCAGCATAGATGCGCACAGTGGGCGCGCCGCTGGCACGCCTAAGGCAAGCCTATCTGCACACATCCACGCCCATCTGTGCCTATCCGCGCCCGTACGTGACTTTCCGGGACTAGGTGCCAGGACCCCTGGCCCTAACACAGGGCTTTTTAGCTACTCAGGGTCCCAGCTACTGGCACTACGAACACACGACAATAAGAAATGCAGGCACTGTGTTAGCTTAACCTCTGACCTAAGAGCCTGCCTAAATTGCCCTTTCAAATTAAGACACTCCCCGCTGGGGTTTGCCAGAAAACAGAATACAACAGAGATAAATATGCTCCTCCTGAAGTGCAGGTCCTTACCAAAACACTTCTCAGAAATAAACATTCTACTCAGTGAAGAGCAGCCAGAGGCTCTGTTTCTGACTGAAACGTGGCTTCACAATGATGCAAGCCTGATGTGGTACAGGCGTTACCCCGCGGATATCACATACTTAGGAGGGATAGGGTATTACAGAAGGGCGAGGGTATTGCTATCATCCTAAGGATTATGTTATGGGGCGTATTGATCGAGATATCATCCAGGATTGTAAAGTATGGGATTCACACTCACCTTTTCCCAAACATGCCCATTATCAGGAATTCTGATTTACCACCCACCAGGTCCTTGTGGGGTGGTCGTCGAATCCCCTTACAGACATGGCGGCAACAATGGCAAGCTCCACCTCGAATTTCACTATTTTGGGTGACCTCACTTAGAAGACCCAAATAAAGCTGAGGTTCTGAGCCTTATACAATCTACAGGCCTTACAACTCTCTCAAAAAGTCACTAACCCTACCCACAATAAAGGTCACATCCTACATTCAGTATTTTTGAATAATGAGAAGCTCTTTGTAGACAGCCCATTCCCAGTCCCTTGGTCGGATGACCTTTTAATCCCGATACTCTGGAAACCATCAACCCTTACACCCAGCAAGCTACTAAGAGTTGTGACCAAACTTGGGCAAAACTTGCTCCAGAAGTCTGGTCCACAACACTACTGAACGCTAACCCTTCAGGTGACCCTGACCCTTGTATAGGCTCCAATAACTTGGAGTACAAAGATACATAAAGAAAAACAATTTCCATGGTACACCCAAAAAGATGGGAATTTAAACAAAATTGTAAAAAACTTGAGAGGGCCTGGAGGAAAGATTACAGTTTAGAGAAAAAACTGAATATAGAGAAGCGATCAAAACATATCAGACAGAAACTAAGAGAGCTCAGGCACAATACTATGAGGAGAAAATAAATGGGACAGCCAATGTACCCAAGGAAATTGCAGGAATAGCAAAAAAACTGACAAACTTCCCCCAGCCAGAAAGGTTAGCAGATTCTATACCTCAACACTGTATGGAATTAGCAGAATTTTTTAACAAAAATATTCTTGATATATATATCGCATTCCCCCCAGCTCCTGGCCCCAAGAACCTGATCTCTGAATCAGAAAGGGTTTAGGATGGATCTGCTCTTATAGAAGATTTTCCCTTGCTAGACCTTGCCACTCTCTCCAAACTTTTCACTACAATCAAATCAGGATCCCCCTGTGATGCAGCCCCAGTGCACTTGTTGCACAAGGTAAAGGTTATACTACCGGTCTTATTGGAAGTTCTCAACTCTTTCATAATCGCCACACAAGTACCGAGGTCTTGGAAGCGCGCCATGGTAAAGGCATTACTTAAAAAGCCCAACCTCTTGACCAGCAACATTTTCAAAAAAAATGTAAATAAGACCCTCACTAATTACCTTGAATCACACTCGATTTTACATACCTCCCAGACAGGCTTCAGACCTAACCACAGCACATAAACATCACTGTTACCAGTTATGGAGGAATCACGGAAAGTCCTTGATCAGGGAGGCACAGTGGCGATCATCTTGCTTGATCTGAGTGCTGGATTCAACACTGCAAATCACAGCATTCTCTTGGACAGACTCAAAGTGGTGGGAGTGTCAGGCAAAGCACTCTCCTGGTTTAAATCCTTTCTAACAGACAGATCATTCCAGGTATTCAAAGGCATTCATACTTCAAGAAAGATGCTAACATGTGGAGTCCCACAGGGAACCTTATTAAGCTCCACCCTTTTTAATGTGTATCTAAGACCCCTCGCTGAGATAGTCCTTCCGTATGGGGTCCAGATTTGGACCTATGCAGAAGACACACAGCTGGTTGTAGCCCTTAACCACCCTAAGAAGATCTCAGTCGACCTAGAAGCATGCTTAGGAAAGGTGACCACTTGGATGGACCAGTCATATCTTAAGCTGAACGGGGATAAGATTGAGCTAATGATTCTCGGTTATCACACTAGCAGCTCTCTCGCCCCCAAAACCCAAAGAAAGGACCAAAAACTTAGGAATCTGGCTAGACAGGCCACTTAAACTGGACTGCCAAGCAGTACAAGTAGCAGCTACATGCTATGGCATTTTTAGGCAATTGCGGAAAATGTTGCCACTGCTCCTGGTAACTGCACGCAGATTTATGGTACAAGCATTGGTGTTGCCATGGTTGGACTATTGCAACTCTCTAAACTTGGGCACCCGGAAAGCTACCACAAGGAAACTACAGGTGTTATGGAATTGTGCAGCAAGGATGCTACACAACATCCCCAAAAAAACAATCGACTAAACCGGCACTGAAGGCACTGCACTAGCTACCCATCACAGAACGCATAATGTTCAAATCACTTTGCATAGCGCACAAAGCCCCTTTGGGGTACAGGTCCAAAAATGAATCATGATATGATGTCTTTCCATCGGTCCTTTCATGGCCTGAGATCGGCCAATCTATTCCAAAGTTAGGCGAGTACGATCTGGTGGTTGTATGTTCTTATGCAATGTGTCTACTCTATGGAACACGCTTCCAATCCAGCTCCGGTCGATGACTCACCACTTTGCATTGAGGAAGCAATTAAAAACACGGCTCTTCCAGAACCTGCAGTGATTCTGTAGTCTTCTAGTGGTTGCAACAGCGCTGGGATGCCTAAGGGTAGCCATGCGCTATATCAAGAATGAATTAATAATAAACATAATATTAATAATAATATTATGATGGTATATGACAATCCAGTGATTCAAAGTGTTCTTGGATGCCTTATTTCCCTTCCCTGCGACTCCAAACATGACAAACATTGAATTAGAGTCTTTGGATCTTAGGAAGAAAGGATGGATCAGGATGAAGAACCACAACATCCTCAAGAAAAGAACGAAAGGGAGGATGACAGAGCAAAGCAGATAGTTCAACTAACTGATGGCCTGAAGTGGCAGCCGCCAAGAGCGAAACATTAAAGAAAAGGAATTTAAGATCCACTGTTTTCAACAGTTCGAAAGAGGGGTTATGCAAAGCTTTCAAAACTAAGGGAAGGTCCCATGAAGGGAAGGCAGTGGAGTAGCAAGGGGGTGAGTGAGGGTGGTCTACCCCAGGCAGGAAGAAAATTGGGGTGTCGGCCTCCCCTCAGTTCTTACTTGCAATTACCACCCACCAGCTCTTCAATGCGCGGAGCGGCAACAGTCTGTGGAATTGGCCAGTCCTCCCCCGCTCTTCAATGCAGCCACCATGGGCGGCAGATGCAGGGGCTGCCCTGGGAGGTCGAATGGCTAGCTACATCAGTGAGGGGAGGTGGACTTCACTGAAGGGCAAGAGTTAGCAAAGTTGTTGAATAACCTAGAAACCAATGGAACTGCCCCATTGACCCAGTCATACTTCACATGGAATGTTTTAATTGCATACAATTGTCACTTCAAGGTTGACAAGTCAAGATTTTTAGGAAACTCATTCAAGAGAAACTGGAAAATAAAAGAGACAGAACAGTCTTCAGATGAGAACTCTGGAGCAGAACACCAAGGGGCCACAACCGGTGCTGCCCGTGCTTTACGTGACACCGGGGCACTCTAGTTTTTCTGATGGGGCCACAAATGCTTCTGCAGTCCCTTCTTGAATACAGATGGGGCTGGTGCACATATAACACCAACACTATCATTAGAGGGCATGGTGGTGTAGCTTAATACAAATGAGAGAATCTCTTTGCCTGTTAGACTGTGTTGTATTATGGATGTGGGGCCAGAGGCAAACATGCATTTAGACAGCGCATTGAAAGTATGCCAAAAAAAGGTGTCACACTTTCAGTGTGCCTTCTAAATGCAGTTCTCTTAAGGGATGAAAGGGGGTTCTATGTACTTTGCCATCACTCAATATACCCACCTGCAAGTGGATCTCTAAACCATTTTAAAATTGCAGACTGGTTGCCGCCTGCACAGAGAAACATGGAGCAGCTTTAAAACGGCTGCTCTGTATTTCTCTTAAACATGCTGCTCTGGGGCAGCGCAAGTTCACGGCTGCCTGAAGGCAACATATTTTTCCTGATAGGGTGCACTTTACAACTTTGCATGTTTGCACCTGACGCACCTGCTTTAGGGTGCGCCAAGGCACAAACATGGAAAGTGTGCCCTTTATGTAATAAGGGACCAGCCATCATAGACCTCTGAGTATTTAGAATAGGAAGCAAGTGTAGAAGATCTTCTAGACTTCTGTAGAGCAACAATAATATGGAGAGGTAGACCTTGTTCCTCCAACCTCATCCTTTCAACCTCCAAGCAGAGAGGGAAAGACAACAGAGCTAAAGCTCTCTGTAATACATTAGAAGAGCAGGAAAGAGAGGCAGGAACCACATAAGACCCCATTCCATGTTTGCTCAGGAGCAGGAACCAACTGCATCTGGGCCAATAAGGAACCACCATAATTAATTGGGCCATCTCCTGCTGATTCTTGCACAAGAACGTCTGGATCACAGTAGTTGGAGGAAAGGCAAAAAATGCTTCTGGGATTAAGCCAAGATCAACACATCCAAACCCCAAGCTCTCTCCTCCAGCAATCTGGAGCAAAACCTCAGGAGAAGCGCACTGAACCTGAGGCAAAAAGATCTAGAAAGGGGAGGCCAAACTACCTGCAAATGTTCCTAAAAAGGGACTTTGTCAACTGTAAATCCTGAGAATGGAGAAACTCCGACTCAATGTGTCTGCCACCACATTGTCCAGACCCTTGATGTGAACAGTTGTTAAAGAAAGGATGCGAATTTCTGCCCACCGACCAAGACTACAGGCCAACTAGTTCAGTGATTGCCAAAGGGTACTCCCCTGATGATTGATACATGCCCCCATCACAGTGTTGTCTGATCTTATCAACAAATACTGGTGGAACAGGAAATTACTGAAATGAAAAAGAGCACAGAGAACTGCCATCAATTATTTCCAATATGCTGACCTCTGTTCTTCTGCCTCAGACCATATTGCTTGAGCTGAGTGGGTCCACGATGATGCCCACAGCACTCACTTCTGTTGTCACCATCAATGGAATATCTGGCCACATCAAAACTCTATTGCAAATGCTGTCCTTGACCATCCATCACTGCAGAGATAGTTTGATATTCAGGGAGACGGAAGCAAGAAATGTCATGTCCTTGATAGACAGGGCCCACTGGGAAGTAAGATGGTACAGCAGTGGCCTCCTATGAAGCCTTGCCTATGGAACTATAAAAATAGTTGCTGCCATGTGATCCTGATTCTTCAACCATAGAGGCAGAATTGCTTTCCATGAGGTTCCTCAAGAACTCCTGGAGTCACGTCATCCTGACTATTGGAAGAAATGCCTTGCCCAGCTGAGTGTTGCACTGTGCCGTGATGTACTGAAGATCTCTGGACGGGAGAATATGACTTTCAGAAGATTCATGAGAAATTCATGATGATTTAGCCTAGCAATGGTCAAAGTCAAATGATGCATGAGGATTGAAGGAGATGTAGCTATGACCAACCAATCATCCAGATAAGGGAATATCAAGACCCTCTTGAGATGAAGATGCACCACTAGGGGGGCCACCATCTTTCTGAAGGCCCTTGGAGAGGATCTGAGGCCAAACGGTAGCACGCCAAACTGACAAAGTTTCCCCCATACACAGGACTAGAGGAATATCTGATTCTCAGTGAACATCAGGGTATGTAGGTAAGCATCCATCAAATTCAATGTAGCTAACAAGGCATTTGGCTCTATCAAATGAATGCTCCTATGCAGTGTTTACATTTTGAAGGGTAGCTTCTCCACAAATGTGCCAATCTGCCAATCTGGAAACCCCCATTGGCTTTGGGGACCACAAACTCAACAGAATATATCCCTACTCCTTCCTCCATCTTCGGAACAGGCACAATGGCCCTATTCTTGACCTGATTGTGCTGGAGAGGTGCTGAATTCGATCTGGTACTCCCTCTGAACATCTAGGACCTAATTGTATGTGGTTATGGAGTGCCATGCATTCTGGACATATTGAATCCTGCCATCAATCTCGTACTTTGTCTATCTATTATCCCCAACCTGGGATAGTCAGGAATCATGACTGGCTCTCTGGAGAACAGGTTTAGCCTCTGAAACTTTCTGGAGGAGGATCAAGGTTGACACCTTCATCTCTGCTCCATATTCTGCTGCCCCTTTTAAGATTGTCTGAACGATCTTACCTTAAACTGAAAGGAGCTCCTCTGGACAGATTGCTTACAAAATGAAAATTCATGCTTCCTTTCTTTAAATACCTTAAGAAGTTTTTGTTCAGTTTAGGACCAAAGAACATATCACCTTTAAAAGGCATTCTCAAGTCTTTTGAGCAGAGTCTGAATTCCAGTCCTTCAAAAACAAATTCCTTCTTGCAGCCTCAGACGCACCACACGAGAGTGCAGCTGCACAGACTGTATCAAATGAGATATCAGATAATAACCCAGCCTGTTACTTGATGTTCTTCAACAGTTCTGGACATGGTACACTCTCATGCATAGATCGGTGTAAAAGTTCTTTAAAGTCTGACAACAATGATTGTGCCATGTAAGCTCCATAAATCTAATTGCAAAGAGCCAAGTGGGAACCAGGGTAGGCCTTCTTCAGGGCGCCATCCACCGTTTTATCATTGACAATGCTCTCCTCTGACATCGATGAAGAACCCACAAGACTCGCCACCACAGAGTCTACATGTACATAGTCAAGAAATGTCTCCTCTGTCCCTTCCGAAGGATACAACTTAGACATAAAGCATTTTTTCTGGGTTTTTCTACTCATTAAGATCCACATCTAGGACACAATGATGAATAGTAACCCCCACATTCACAGGCTTCTTATATGGGCGCAGAACAGCATCCTTGGCAGTCTCCATCACCTGCTGAGATGGAAATCCCATGTTATTCATGATATGGGCAAGTAATTTAGTCAACATCTCTCTTGAAACATACTTCCCCTTATGATCAGGAGGAGGAGGGGATGAACCCCACGAGAGGTGTGAGCAAAAAGATCTGAGTATAAGCTTTCAAGATCTGCATGATGCCTGGTCTCCCTTTCATGTTTCTTCAATAAAACTAGCACCTCCATTACCCAATTTCTCGATTAAATCCGCCTTTGGGGAGGATCTCTTCTTCTTAGGTGGTGAAGGAGAAGAAGAAGACACAGTGGGTGATGAAGTATCAGGAGGAAGGGAAATATTTCTCTCTTCCTCAATAAGCATTTGCCCATAACTCCAACCAAACATAGAACCTCCTAGCAGAAATTCACCTCAATACCGACCACAGACTTCCCCAAAAACAGGTTTAAATGTCTTTAAGTAATAAAAAAATGCACTACCCTCAGATGATCACTTACCTTAAAACCACCTAGCAGCTAGTGTGCATGCATGAAGGAACAGTGTCTTCAAATATAAGCGTGTGCAGTAATAACTTCACCACTCGCCATTAATTCATCCACAGTTGCTCCTCACTCACGGGGTATGTACATTCAATCTCTCACCTGACATGCCTGGGCACTGCCTTACTTGCCGCTACTTTCAAGTAAATCCATTGCTGAATGAAACCTCTGAAAAGAAGAAATGCAAGCTCGCAGATTTGCAGAGATCAGTCTCCCGCCTGACGTATGAGTCAATCTCCGGGTGCGCCGGCTGTACCTTATCATTAAATCCGGGCTAAATCCTGCACAAGCACGTTGGAATCAATTAATAAGGAAGCCTTGAAGGCCCGTACCTGGTAACATTGCTAATCACTGCCCGGGATTCATTCCACAACTCCCCATTAGCACTACTCCATCATTGGTAGGGACATAGGGCCAAATTATGCTGGCCACAGGACAAGCATCGTACCGCCATCCTGTTGGGAATGGCTGACAGGGAGAGAGCGATCCCTCCAGATGAATTACAATTCAACCACCTCCATGGCAGTCAGGAACATGCCTCTTAGCACTGAGGCTTGTGCTGCGCCCCACAAAAGGGCTGCAGCACAAGCCTCAATGCTATGAGGCATGTTTGCAAAAATCTCTGCAATTTGTGACAGGCTCCTATTGGTGCATGCCACACGTTGCAGGGATGTGTAGGGATGTTTAGGGGGGAACCATAGGTGCCCCCCAGGCCCCATAGTGGAGGGCCCAGGCCTACAAAGAAACTTGCCGTCTGCCTTTCCTAGAGGGCAACAGCCATGAAATGGCAGCCGGAAAGGGACATTGTAAAACATACGGTGTGCCTGAGCAGGCACCGCCCCTGTTGTAGGGATTGCAGTACCTCCAACGGTCATACGGGCTCCTTGAGGAGGCTGACATTTCATTTAATTGATAGCTAACTTTGAATGCATCACAAATTGCATTGTCTTGTTATTGATATTAAATGTATATCAACCTTCCAAGGACTCACAGCAGTTTAAGTTCTTCTGTGATTTATATCTGTGACTTGAACACTTCAAATTAACCTTTCACTACTACAGTAACATTTCTTTACTGTTAAATATCTAGCAGCAAAGCAAAAAACAAAATATATCAGCATCTTAAAGGAAACAAAATATGGAGGCATGTGATCCCCTAGTTAAAAACAGGAGGTTAACATATGCACACTTGCAGAGCACATTAAATCACTATCTCTTGATGACATCATAGTCTATAGCATAAATATAACACAGTGAGAGAGTGCTTCATCTTCCTTGATTTGTGGCTCTAAGATCCATGCTCATAACAGTCACAATTTGAACCAGATTATTTAAACACAACTTGGTGAATGAAAAATTAGATTTATTAAGCCTCGCAAGGTCACCCTGCTTGGCTTCTTAAATCTCAAGTAATGTAATGCAACACAACACAGCTCAAAACGCTGAATTATATCACTCTGCACCAGGGAGGCATTTCCACGGGTGTTCTCACACAAGATCCATGTATTTTGACGCATTCCCAGATTTACAAGAACAGATAAACCTAGGAACATGCTCAATAGATACACCTCACCAAGAGAAAAATCTTTATTTCTCCTCATTCTTTCCTCATTCTATATATTCTGCATTCTGAAGCACACATAGGCAGGCTCAGCTCTAGGGCGGTGTAATCGGTGCTACCGCACTGGGGGCTGACTTTGGGGGTCTCTGTATTTTCACGTACAATATGATTTTAAAAGCACCTACTGCCACCTTCCTTGCCTACAGCATTTTTCAGGCAACCATAAAAATGTCAAGATAACTCTAGCGATAAATGTCAAGATAAATACTGATTGGTGAACCTGCTGCAGAGAGACAGGAGTTTTGGTTAATGGACGTTTTGAATCATAAAGTAGCGCATGATGTTAAAATGCCTGCTGCAAAGTGTGTGTACCATGCAGATCACAAATTGCATACAATGTAAAAAGTGTGTTCCTGCTTCTATCAGAGTGCCCCGTTTGTGAGTTGCTGTGTCTAAGTTTAAATCCTAATATAGAACAGTGAGCTATTACCTACCATCAAAGGAGCTTATTAAGACAGGCTTTATCTCTGCGTTTTTGGCTTTAAAAGCTAAAAGCCAAAGAAGCGGAGATAAACATATCCCCCTATCAACAACAGGGTGCTAACATGCAAAATCGCATGTTAACACCCTTTTTCACTACGCTTTGCTGTGCATCTCTAATGAGATGCAAAGTGGGCGTTCCAGAGCAAAATAATAGAATAAATGTCGCTAAGCGACATTTCTCCTATTATCAAGCTTCACGCTAACCCTGTTAGAGACAAAAAAAGCAGCGCTACCACGGTTAACGCTGCTTTTTTATATCTGCTAATTTACAGATTTAGCCATGTAATCCAATTGGAGGTGAATTACATGGCTAAATCCACCATGGGCTATCAACAAGGATAATCCTATCCTTGTAGTTTTATTGCTGCATTACCAGCGATAACCTCCCAAAATTCCGCTATCGCTGGATTTTTTTATCGCCTAGGCGGTTGGCATTGTTAATAACGCAATAACCAGGGGATATTATCCAGCGGTAGCGGGCATTAACAAAATTAACGCTAACTGCCCTTCGCGTTAATTTTCCCTGTTCCTTGTTAATATGCCCCTAAGAGCTGCATGAAAACTGCTAGGTATAGATTTGATCATTGTGATTTTTTTTCTCCTAGACTTTCATTATCCTTATGTTGCAAAACGGGTTCACGTGGGTAGAAATCAATTCTTATTAGTAAAGCCAAGCCTCAACCATGGCGTTACATTTTAAATTCTGAGTTTGTGCTTCTCGAGACCAAGTGCTCTTAAACTATACTGTCCACCAGAAGGGGTGGCTTGTGCCTCGTACACCTTGTTGTCCTATGTCAGATGTAACATTTCTGATACACTGATTTAAATACTTATGATTCATTGTCTCTGTGTAATGTGTATGTGATGTAAAGTGCTCTGACACCTTACGCTAGTATGAGTGGTGGTTTAAAACAAAATAAATCCATGAGAGAGAAAGAGTGTTTAGGGAGACTTGAGGGGCCCTATTAAAGGGTGGTAGGGGCATATTATCAAGGACAGGCGATACATTATCGCCGCTTTTATCGGCAGGAAACTGCCGATAAAGCAGCGATAATGGCCTTGATAATATGCTCTATGAATTCCAATCAAAGCCCATGTTAGATGTGAACACATCTAACATGGGCTTCGATGTGTGATGTTTGAATCGAAAATTATGTTTATTTGGATTTTGCCATCCTTCTCTTATGAGATGAAGCAATATCCCTATGACAAGAGAAACTTTTATCTCGTGCTCCTTAGGGAACTATCTTCTGTGTTTGTAGTTTAATGTCAAGAAAACATCCCTTACAGGGTCATCATCAACCTCAAAAAGTTTTGCTTGATGAAAGTATCTTCTTAATTTCTGACAGCACAATAACTTAAGCGCACATTTTTATTTTCAAATATTAATGCCTTTTTGTATAGCTATAGCAGTGTTTATTTGCCTATGGCATAGACGAAGTTAGAACAACTCACAACAGTATGAACTTTTGTTTGCAGATCATCACAATGAAAAGCAAGGTCGGTGCTGCACTGGCGCTCCTCACAGGTGAGGGTACAATGATTTGATGAAACACAGTGTTTAATATGTACTAACTAAAGCCTGCACATTGTGTGGTGCTGCCATGGTTATTGACTTTGCCAATTACGTCATTTTACAGATATACCTAATGACGCATTAACTCTTTCTGCTCATAACCTTTCAAATACACGTGACAATGCATGACCTTGTGCGAAATCGGTTCATGTGCCCATTGGAGATCTTCCAAGAGACCTCATGTCTGAGTACTTGACAACACCAAGTATGGTATCCTGACAAAAGAGAAATCAGGGCGGAGGAGGTGGAGCATTTATCATGCATAGCTTGTAAAAGTAACCAAGAACGTCTTACACATACAATAAAGAGATCATAACCAGGTGTCAGTCAAGCATCCTTTAGGACTTGGCCTGCTCCCTAGTAAGTGCCCCAGCATCTTCCCCACACGCCTCCCTGACTTAGCCCAACTCATCCTATCTTGCCATTAATTGTATATCTATGTTGGAAACATTGAATCTATGGCACACGTTCATCCACCCACCTATTTCAATTGAAACTTTGAATACGTTGATACCTTAAGCTTCCTCCTACTTTCAGAACAACAACAAAAAACACAGAACTCACAATAAAGTCAACTCTCATGGTTGAATGATGTCAGTGTCGAATACTTAATGAAAATGAGGTTGGCAGTAAACATGCTGGGCACAAGCTCCAACCACAAGGAGATAGAAATCTTAAAAAACCTACGTGATCCCTGCGCGCTCAACATTCACCTCGAAGACATCAAACCAATTTCTCTGTCCATCAGAACACACAGTTATTATCGCCTTCACCCATTTTGCTCCTTTATGCAAGTAGAAAACTGAAAAACAACAGAATAATTTAACAACAGCTGTAACCTATTTGTGTGAACTACAATAATTGATTGCATCTAATGGTGGACCTATTGGTGTAAAATATATTCGTAAGGCGGTACCGTTCCCTAAATCAGGGCAAAGAAAACAGACAACTCAATCACAAAGGCCTATTTTTTGCACTTCCTCTCCAACACCTCTCCAACAGCTGGAAAATTGTGGTTAGCCATAATTACTGAAATTTTTTGCAATAGCATCTAGTAAATTCTGAACCACTGCAAAGAGCGTGTGTCCCCAAAACCCGTCACACATACCAGACAGTATCTTGCGCCTTACATAACTACCACTAACTAAGCCGCAAACGTGCATACCGTAGCGTCTTTTTAGCCGAGGTATGTTATAGTTAGGCTGAGATTTCACTCATATAAAATCTGTGAAATTCAGCAGTTATAGCTACCTGAGGTAACTATTACTTATACCCCCACAACGAACTACTTAAGACCCCACATATTACATTACTAATGACATGGTCTTTCCAGGTAGGTTGCTCCCCCACGCTGCAGCTCCACCAGCGCTTTGTGCCTGTGCCCTTGGCTTTGTTCCTTGCTTCCCATTCCTGTGCGCTGTTTCCTTGCCCCCCCTTGCCCACTGATCGATTTCCCGCTGCTGCTGCCCCTGTGGCCCCGTCCCCCATTCCCACTGACTGCCCCCTGCCCCCGCCTTCCAGCTGCTCCTCCCTCCCAGCTCCCCTTAAAACGGCGGCAGCTGAGAGGTGAGGAGAGCGACCCTTGACCGTCCAGGTAGGTCGCTCCACCCCGCTGCAGCTCCACCAGCGCTTTGTGCCCTGTGCCCTTGGCTTTGTTCCTTGCTGCCCATTCCTATTCGCTGTTTCCTCGCCCACTGATCGCTTTCCCACTGCTGCTGCCCCTGCGGCCCGCCCCCTGCACCCACTCGCTTACCCCTGTCTCCTGCCTCCCAGTTGCTCCTCCCTCCCAGCTCCCATTAAAACAGTGGCAGCTGAGCGGCCACGCACCGGACGCGCGCAGCGGAGGCGCACAGAGGACACGTGTAGTGGGCAAGCCGATGGCGCACGCGCCTAAGGCAAGCCCATCTGCGCCCGTCCGCACCTGGACCGTGCCCAGCACCAGAACGTCTGGCCCCCGCACCAGCCATGAAGACCGCCTCCGATACGACACCAGCACCCTCATCGCTCTCAACCCAGGATGAACCCCCGCCTGCTTCAGAGCCACCCCAAAGCGCACCCACGGCCCCTTCGCCTGCCAGAACTGCTGCTACTCCTGCATCGATGATGCATAGACACCCGCCACGACAAAACACAACCAGATCCGATGCATCCTGATCAACACCCGCTCCGCACGCAAACATGTTGTCGAGCTCTGGGACCTACTCGACAGCGCATCTCCAGAGGTCGCCTTCATGACCGAGACCTAGATGAACGAAGTCTCCTCCCCAGACATCACCATAGCCATCCGGCGGCAGATATAAGTTTGCCCGCAGAGACCGCACCAACGGAGTTGGAGGAGGAATCGCCATCGTCCACAGGAAAACCATCAGGGTCTCAACAAACACAGACGACACTCTCAGCACCGCCGAACACATGCACTTCCAGATCCCCACGGACCCCAAGACCACCCTAAAAGGCACCCTCATCTACAGGCCACCCGGACCCCGACCGCAATTCTGTGACGCCATCGCCGACTTCATCAGCACGCACGCACTGACCTCCACCAACTACATCCTCCTCGGAGACCTGAACTTCCTCCTGGAGAACAACAACGACAGCAACTCTGCCACCCTGACAGACAACCTCGCCAACCTCGGACTGGAACAGCTCGTCACATCACCAACCCACATCGCCAGACACATGCTCAACGCCATCTTCTCCTCTAGCCCACACGTCTCCTTCAGCAACATCTCCGAACCCACCTGGACCGACCACCACTGCATTCACTTCACCTTCCGGAAACGCGTCGCACCTCACCGCACCCTACAGATCCCCCATCGCTGCTGGGGCAAAATCACCGAAGTACAACTACAGACAAACCTCACACTCAACCCACCGACTAACCCCTCCAAACCCGACAAGGGTGCACGCACCCTCAGACGATTGATGGACGACTGCACCAACACCTTAGCCGCGCTGAAAAAACCAACCCTCAAAGACACCAACAAGAGAGCCAACTGGTTCACCCCGGAACTCCTAGCGTCAAAGCGCACCTGTCGGAAGTTGGAGAACATATGGCTCAGCGAGAAGTCGCCACACAGCCCACAAAGACGCCATCCGCAACTACCACCACCTTATCAGGACCGCCAAGAGAACCTCCTTCAAAGACCGGATCGACAACAATGCACACAACAGCAAGGAGCTCTTCAACATCGTGAAGGAACTCTCCAACCCCAGCTCCAATGCCAACGACATCCCACCATCGCAAGCATTTGCGACTCCATCGCCTCCTTCTTCTACCGCAAGATAGCCGACATCCATGATAGCTTCAACCCCCAGATGTCCCCAACAGGTCCCAACACGTCGGAACAACCTCACCCCACCGACAAAGACCACCTGACAACCTGGGCCAATGTGAGCATCGAAGACACAATCAAGACCATGGGCACAATCCACTCTGGCACGCCGTCTGACCCTTTCCCACACCATATCTATAACAAAGCCGGCAGCTCCATCGCACCCCACCTACACAACATCATCAACCTCTCCTTTCGAGACCGTGACCTTCCCTGAAAACTGAAAACACGCCGAGATCAACGCTCTACTGAAGAAACCCATGGCGGACCCGAGCGAACTGAAAAACTTCCGGCCCATCTCCCTACTTCCGTTCCCAGCTAAAGTCATTGAGAAGATAGTCAACATCCAACTCACCCACTACCTCGAAGAACACAGCATCCTGGACCCCTCCCAGTCTGGTTTCCGCAGAAACCACAGCACCGAGACCACCCTCATCGCCACCACAGACGACATCAGGATACTACTGGACAACGGCGAGACGGCGGCCCTCATCCTCCTGGACCTCTCCGCCGCCTTCGATACCGTCTGCCATCGCACACTACGCACATGACTTCACGACGCAGGTTTCCGAGACAAGGCCCTGGACTGGACCTCCTCCTTCCTCTCCGGCAGAACCCAGAGAGTCCGCCTCCCCCTGTTCCAATCCGAAGCCTCTGAGATCATCTGCGGAGTCCCACAGGGATCCTCCCTCAGCCCGACGCTGTTCAACATCTACATGGCGCCTCTCGCACATATCATCTGACATCACAACCTCAACATAATCTCCTACGCCGACGACACGCAACTGATCCTCTCCCTTACCAAGGACCCCCTCACTGCCAAATTCAACCTACACAAGGGAATGAAGGCTGCCGCCGACTGGATGGAGGATAGCCACCTTAAACTGAACACAGGTAAGATGGAGTTCCTCATCCTCTGGCCAACCCACTCAGCGTGGTACGATTACTGGTGACCCACATCACTGGGGACCCCCCCCGCACGCAACCTGGGAGTCATCCTCGACTCGAAACTCACCATGACCAAACAAGTCAACGCTGTCTCCTCCTCCTGCTTCAACACCCTCCGGATGCTCCGCAAAATCTACAGATGGATCCCGACAGACACAAGGAAAACAGTCACACAGGCCCTAGTCAGCAGCAGACTCGACTACGGAAATGCCCTCTACCCCGGAGCCCCAACCAAGCTCATCAACAGACTGCAAAGAATCTAGAATGCCTCTGAACGCCTGATCCTCGACGTCCTGCGCCGTGACCACATCACCCCCCACCTGAGGAACCTGCACTGGCTCCCTATTGACAGAATAATCTCCTTCAAGCTCATGATCCACACACACAAGGCACTCCACAAGACCGGCCCAGCCTATCTCAACAGTCGACTCTCCTTCTACGTCCACAACAGGAATCTCCGCTCAGCGGACCTCTTCCTGGCTACCATCCCACGCATCCGCAGAACAACAGCCGGAGGCAACTCCTGCTCCCACTGCGCCGCCAAGACCTGGAACACCCTCCCCCTCATCCTATGACAAACCAAAGACCTTCTAACCTTCAGGAGACACCTCAAGACCTGGTTGTTGGACCAGTAGCTACAGCACCCCCTTCCGCCCTACCCCTCATTGCCTTGAGACCCTTCCGGGTATGTAGTGCACTTTACAAATTATATGATTGATTGAATGATTGATGGTCAGTGACATCACTGATGACATCTCTAATGTCATCACTGATGACAACATCTACAGAACCATTCACAACTCCACTCACACCCCCATAGACCCTCTTGTAGGCCAACTGACACACCCAAACACCCATTTACAAACCCATACCAGTACTCATATACTTACTCACTCGTCCATAGAGGCACACCCAACCATTCCCTCACCCATACAGCCACTCATACAACCAGCCACTCACCAGTACAGCCACTCTCATAGCTGCACACTCACCCATACAGCGACTGACACACTCACTAATTTACCTATAGAGTTACTTGTACACCCACTCACTCACCCATACAGCCTCTCAATACACCCATTCACTCACTCTTACACTCATTCACACACAAATACAACCACTTACATACCCATTCACACATCCATGCAAACACTGACACATCCGCTCACACACCCGTAGAGCCATTCACACACATTCTCCAATATAGCCACATATACACCAATGTACTTAACAAAAACCTACTCAAACCGGAAACTCAAGGTCGATGGTCAGACCTCGTGGAGGTCAGAGGAGCGAGCGAGGCAATCCGCAGGCTCCAGGAAGAACTGAGCAGGGCTCCAAGTGGGCCAAACTGGGCCTGGGGAGCCTGATGGAAGCTTCTGTAAGCGTGCTGGAGCTAACACACCTCCAGCCGTATTGCCATAAAAACACATGCAGCACTGGCTGCTTCGCTCACATGACAGGTGCTTGGTCACCGGTGCTAGCTGCCTGTTTAGCAAGGTTGCCAGCCCCTCTGGCTACCCTTTTAGCCCCCTCTGGCTCCCATGTCTTCTGCTTTGTGGCCCTATGGCTTTGTAGTCAGTGAGTGGAGCAGGGGTGAGTAGGAGACTGGGCATGCGGGCCTCGCTGGTGCCAGAGACACACCAGGCACATCCCAGGACCACTCAATACCAAGGAATAAGGAGAGATGCCTTGACTGCAACTGCCCTTGCTGCCCTGCCCACAGAAGGATACTGGGGCAGGGAATTACATCCCCCAGTAACCCCAGCTGCAGTGTTTGTTCTCTGGCACTGATGCGCCATGATTTGGCCTGAAGCGTCCCGTCTGCACATATCCATGGCTGGAAAAGGCTGGGCCCGCTTCCCATCACCCATGGTTGTTATTTGGTGAATAAAATCATCCATCCCTATGATGGGCAAGCGAAAAGGAGCAGGGGGGTTTCTGGATTGCCCGTTGGTCAAACTACTACTATTGGTAGCATACTGAAGAGGGCAATGGGGATTGTGGCAAAGGAATTTACTGAATGGAGATTATCTTTAGAGTGTGGCCTTAGTCTTAGACCTCAACAAGACTATATGCCTCTGTTCTCCCACATCACATTTGTTCTAAACAGAATGTTCCTGCAGTTTCTGTGATAACAATGTCAAGTAAAGTTGACAACCATTCACCCTCCATAAATTCTGAAAGTTCCATATGTACTTTCAGCAATATCAGCAACACACCCTTAAGATGAAAAGGCAGGCACTTAAGGTACTGGAAGTGCCAGTTGCATGGAAATGTAAACCTACTCACCAGGGACAACTGGTATCTCAAACAGCCCTTGACACAATCAACGCAGACTGTAGGTAGTTGCATCATGGAGTCACCAAACTTTAATATATTGAAAGAAAAACTGGGTGCTGTTTAGATAAAAAAAAGCTTCATCCAATTAGGGTGCATTTGCTGAGTATTGAGAAATGTTTGCCTGATATTGTCTCCAAACTATGCACTTTTAAATCACCTAGATTGCTACCCTCACCTACATCCAACTCTCAACCACCCATAAAGGTGAATAATCTCACTCAAACTTATTGTCCAGTTGATATTGTAACCACTGTTAATGTGTCCGATGGTATTACACAGGAGAAATCTATGATGTCTGCTAGCTCAGGACGCCGTGAAACCCAGCAAAATAATCACCTAACTCACCTGACAGACTGGCCAGCATACCTGACCAAACCAGACCCGGCCCAGTCATCTAATAATCTAACTGAGTCTAATAATAATAATAATAATAATAATAATAATAATAATAATATTTCTTCTCCTCTTCCTTACAAGGTTAAACTTGACCTGCCCCCATCATCATGCCCGTATGTTCCACCCTCAAGCAGACCCAAAATGAGCAACGGCCAGAGCTGTGTACTAACTGTATAGACTGGCTTCAAAAGTATAAATGCCTTAACAGCTCACATTTTAATGATATCCTGATGGCCAGAAGGGTGGGCTGGGTGGTTCACAAGAGGAAGGACATTCCAGGGGATTGTACTAGAAACGTCCAGATACTATCCATAGTGTGGTACCTGCTGGGCATGAAGGAGTCTAGAAATCAGATCCCTACTAATATATGTGCTCTCCCATTTGGCTATTTTTAGAAGCCAATTGCCCATGGGTCCCCTTTTGGTGGTGCTGGTCTATACAATCCTGTGCCCCAATTTGTATCCGAAAATTGGTATGCTTTGTTGAGTGGCTTTGAAAGTCTAGGGGGCATATTATCAAGGCGGGCAAAATGAGATTATCGCCGCTTTACCGGCTGTTTTTGGCCACAAAGCGCCGATAATTTTAATACCCTATTAGCAAGCTGTCGCTAACAACAGTTAGCAACAGTTTGTAGGTGATAGCGAGCGGTTTGGAGCCCGCTTTGCATGTTTGGCGATATTTATCGTTAATGACATGCAAAGTGGGCATACCCAACCTGTTAGCGACTGAGAGCTGAGCTCGTCATGACCACACCCGTTTCCGTGGAACATTCAGCACAGCAGGGGAATTATCCCCGCATGTGAGCGTTCCACGGCTCATGACGAGCTCAGCTCATCATGAGCACCTGAGCACCATGCCTCATGACGAGCTGAACTTATCATGAGCACTTAAGGTGTTAAAATAACCTTAAAAGCTACAGCAATAAATAAATCAAATACAATTGATTTAGAGGTAATTTGATCCGAATCAGGAGACATCGTACCTAAAAATACATTGTGTATATTAAAAAATCAATAAGCACTTTGGCCAGACAGATTTCCAAAAATCATACGTTTTGGGGCAGTAATAAAGTAAATGTGTTAGAGAGCCTTCTGCAGTAGAACATGACCAACAAGATGATGAGGCGGACTGGTTAAATTTGTGTAAAAGTAGGGGAGTAATGACAACTCTATTACAAATAAAATAAAACGATTGTATAATATTAGCAGCTTTGGAAGTTTTGAAGAGTTTTTGCCAGAAACTATCCCATTGGAGAACAGATAGTGGATAAGTCCTGTTCCCAACATAGCTCAACAGCTGTTTTATTCCTTGTGCCATTATATGTAGATAAGGTTTCATAAATAAAAGAGGCACTAGGAATAGTATCAGAGGAGAATTAATATAAAGGTGTATCAGGTGTGAATGAAGCAGGGGTTGACAATGAAATGAACTGTTGTAAAACATTCTGGAGAATTGGTGCTAAAAAATATATTGAAGAACACATGAATCAGGTAAGTTAAAGGTTTCTTGCAATTGAGTGAAAGGTAAAATCTTATTATCGACAATCAATTGATTGACATAAAAAATACCCTTTTCTTTCCAATGTTAAAATAATTTGTGACGTAATTTAATGTCTTTGTTGTACCATAGTGATGAGGCAAAAAAAAACTGAAAACTGTCAAAATTCTTAAAGAAAAGTGTATGCAAAAGATATTGAGAGTATTTTAAAATTGGATACTTGGAAATAAATGTACAATTGGTCATAAAAACAATATAGTGTAATGAAAAGTCATTAAGCAAAGAACATTCAGCAGTAATCCAAGAGGGTTTAGGAGAATCTGCCCCCCCCTTCAGTTTTGGGGCGAATTAGTTTGGATAGGGTAATGTGTGCATGCTTATTATTCCAAAGAAACTTAGGGGTCGATTAGGATGGTGGACGGACAAAGTCCGTCCCCCATCCTGTCTGGGGCAGGTACCGTCCGCCACAAGGGCGGAGGAACAGTGCCCCCAATTAGGATGCACCCGCCACAGTGGCGGGTGCATCCCACATTTTTAACATTGCAGCGGACGGTGCTTAAAGCACCGCCCGCCGCAATGCTAAAAAGGCATGCTGTGTGTTTCAAAGCATAACATGACAGGCAACGGGCGGTGCCTGCCATGTTGTACTTGGAAACGCAGGGGGGTTCCATAGCTACCCCCATGTGCACCCACCACCCCCCCTTCACCTTGGGGGCCCGCAACGGTCCCCCAAAGCAAAGACCGTATGCCGTTCCGTGGTGGCATTCCCGCCACAGAAAGGCATACCCCACAGCCCATCCTAATATGTCTGGCGGTGTCTGATTGACACCGCCAGCATATTAGAGCTTTTACACCACGGTCGCAAGTCGGCCGCGGCGGAAAAGCGGCGGACGGTGTTTCTGATCGCCGCGTTCCCCCCCGCCATTGTAATATGGCGGGGGGAAATTGAGAGCGGACGGGCATCCTAATCGGCCCCTTAGTACATAAAGAGTTAAGTTGGGAAAAATAATAGTTGGGGATTTTGAAGGGTAACATTGATAGCGTGAATAATATCTGGGGAACAATCATCATTTTAATTGTGTCAAGTCTACCGCACGAAGATAAAAATGAAGGAGACCAAGAATTCAGCAAATTGTTATTTTTAAGTTTTAGAGCGGGAAAATTATGAGATAGGGTCTCACGAATATTAAAGGAGACCATGTGCCTAAATATTAAATTTTTTGAGGACACCATGTAAAATTAGAGGAATCAAACATGTGACTATAACATGAAGCGTTTAAAGATAGAATTTCAGTCTTGGAGAAATTAAGTTTATATCCTGAGACATTAGAACATGGAGTGATTTCCTGTAGAAAGGGAGGTAAGGAATTGGACTGGATTGGACATATAAATTAAAACATCATCTGCATATGCAGAAAGTTTAATTTGGTGTGATTTCGAAGTAAAGCCAGTAATAGGAGGATTATTTCTAATACGCTCAAAGAAGGGTTCCAAGCATAATAAGAAAAGTAAAGGGGGAAGTGGACATCCTTGACGTGTACCTCTTTGTAAAGAAACATATGGGGAAAAAAGACCTTTGACACAGACACATGCTTTTGGATTTGTGTATAATAATTTGATATATGAAATAAACTTTGGGACGAATCCAAACTAGTGTAATGTATGTAACATAAAATCCCAATTGACTTGATCAAATGCTTTTTCAGCATCTAGAGATGAAGCAGCTAGTGGAGAAGGATATTTAGTACTAAGGGTGAGAATGTTGGCACCCATTCTGGCATTATCAGACCCTAAATGTGCTTTAACAAAACCAGCCTGATCTGGGTTAATGAGAAGGGGGATAACTTTCTCAAGATGGGAGGCCAAAATCTTTGCAAAAAATTTACAAGCATAATTGATTAGTGATATAGGATGAACATTTTTGCAGTAGGAGGGGTCTATATTAGGTTTAGGGATAACAATGATAAGGGCTTCTAAAAAGGAGCCACAGGCCTTGGAATTGGAAATAAATAAATTAAAAAGATACAATAATTTATGTGTGAAAATGGAGGAAAAAGCTAAAAATAATTCAGCTGAAAAACCATCAGGGTGGGGAGCTTTTTTATTTTTTCAAGCATTTGAGGGCATCAGATATTTCTTGAAGAGAAATATCCTCAAGTGGTAAAAAGATATTTGGGAGAGATGTAGGTTTAGGAATATTTTGGAAAAATGATATAAAGTCATCTTTAGAGGGGTTAGTAGTTTCTGTGTATAAGACCTTATAATATGATTGAAATGTACTAATAATAATAATAATAAGAATAATTTTTAAATAATTCGCTAAAATTTTCCCTGCATTATTGTGGCCTCCATGAAATTTAGATTTGACCATAAGGAGTATGTTACAGGCATCCACAGTAGCAATTGTATTCAAGGTGGATTTAACCTTTATTAGTTCTTGTAGTGATGAGGGGGATGTGGATGAGAAATATTTGTGTTCCAGGGTTTTAATTAATGTTAGTGTGTCTTTACAGTTAGAATTTAGTAATTTATTTTTCTTTGATGAAGAAGCGATAGTGAAGGCTCTAAATGATGCCTTAAAAGCAGCCCAAATATTGTGGGTTGAAGTATATAATTGGTAATAATAATAAAATAATTAATGAAGGCTATTGCTTCCGAAATAAAAGTGCGGTCTGATAAAAGATAATTGTTAAAACGCCAGCGACCTTGTTTGCATGAAGTGATGGATGAATCAAAAGAGGTGGAGACAGGAGCATGATCAGAAATAAAAATAGAACCAATTTCAGAAGAGTGGAGACAAGGTAATAAAGATTTGGAAATTAAAATATAGTCAATGCGAGACCTTGTATGATGTACAGGAGAGAAAAAATTAAATTCGGAGGTATCAGGATTACAAGTTTTACATTAATCAAATAAAGGTCGAGATGAAATGGCAGATTGGAAAGATTTGTGGGTTTTGTCATGTTTAAATTTGCACTTGGATTTCCTGTCTGCAAATGTGTCAAAAGCGGTACAAAAGGGGGTGGTGATTGGCGGAGCATCCGAGCCAATCAAACACTCACACCCAGTCAAAAGATCTGGGTTTAATCCATCACCGTTCTTTAGCCCACTCTGCCACCCCAGTTCAGACATGGCTATATGCAAATCAGTCTGACCCTGTACCTCATGGGAACAGTCCAGCCCGAACTGCCAAGCCATGCCTTCCCAGGACCGGAAACAAGCTTCCGAGGACCGGTTTCTGGCATTACAGCCGTCTTCAGTCCGGCTTGCTTGAATCCAGTGGCAAAGTGAGCAGGGGACTCACGTCTGAGCATACCCTGCAACACTTATGGCGGCCAAAAGCGGTACAAAAGGGGGTGGTGATGGATGGAGCATCCGAACCAATCAAATACTCACACCCAGTCAAAAGATCTGGGTTTAATCCATCACCGTTCTTTAGCCCACTCTGCCACCCCAGTTCAGACATGGCTATATGCAAATCAGTCTGACCCTGTGCCTCATGGGAACAGTCCAGCCCGAACTGCCAAGCCATGCCTTCCCTGGACCGGAAACAAGCTTCCGAAGACCGGTTTCTGGCATTACAGCCGTCGGCAGCCCGGCTTGCTTGAATCCAGTGGCAAGGTAAGCAAGGGACTTACGTCTGAGCATAACCTGCCCCACTTATGGCGGCCAAAAGTGGTACGAAAGGGGGTGGTGATGGACGGAGCATCCGAACCAATCAAACACTCACACCCAGTCAAAAGATCTGGGTTTAATCCATCACCGTTCCTTAGCCCACTCTGCCACCCAAGTTCAGACATGGCTATATGCAAATCAGCCTGACCCTGTGCCTCATGGGAACAGTCCAGCCCGAACTGCCAAGCCATGCATTCCCTGGACCGGAAACAAGCTTCCGAGGACCGGTTTCTGGCATTACAGCCGTCTTCAGCCCGGCTTGCTTGAATCCAGTGGCAAAGTGAGCAAGGGACTCCCATCTGAGCATACCCTGCCACACTTATGGCGGCCAAAAGCGGTACAAAAGGGGGTGGTGATGGACGGAGCATCCGAACCAATAAAACACTCACACCCAGTCAAAAGATCTGGTTTTAATCCATCACCGTTCTTTAGCCCACTCTGCCACCCCAGTTCAGACATGGCTATATGCAAATCAGTCTGACCCTGTGCCTCATGGGAACAGTCCAGCCCGAACTGCCAAGCCATGCCTTCCCTGGACCGGAAACAAGCTTCAGAGGACCGGTTTCTGGCATTACAGCCGTCTTCAGCCCGGCTTGCTTGAATCCAGTGGCAAAGTGAGCAAGGGACTCACGTCTGAGCATACCCTGCCACACTTATGGCGGCCAAAAGCGGTAAAAAAGGGGGTGGTGATGGATGGAGCATCCGAACCAATCAAACACTCACACCCAGTCAAAAGATCTAGGTTTAATCCATCACCGTTCTTTAGCCCACTCTGCCACCCCAGTTCAGACATGGCTATATGCAAATCAGTCTGACCCTGTGCCTCATGGGAACAGTCCAGCCCGAACTGCCAAGCCATGCCTTCCCTGGACTGGAAACAAGCTTCCGAGGACGAGTTTCTGGCATTACCGCCGTCTTCAGCCCGGCTTGTTTGAATCCAGTGGCAAAGTGAGCAAGGGACTCCCGTCTGAGCATACCCTGCCACACTTATGGCGGCCAAAAGCGGTACAAAAAGGGGTGGTGATGGACGGAGCCTCCGAACCAATTAAACACTCACACCCAGTCAAAAGATCTGGGTTTAATCAATCACCGTTCTTTAGCCCACTCTGCCACCCCAGTTCAGACATGGCTATATGCAAATCTGTCCGACCCTGTGCCTCATGGGAACAGTCCAGCCCGAACTGCCAAGCCATGCCTTCCCTGGACTGGAAACAAGCTTCCGAGGACGAGTTTCTGGCATTACCGCCGTCTTCAGCCCGGCTTGTTTGAATCCAGTGGCAAAGTGAGCAAGGGACTCACGTCTGAGCATACCCTGCCACACTTATGGCGGCCAAAAGCGGTACAAAACGGGTGGTGATGGACGGAGCCTCCGAACCAATTAAACACTCACACCCAGTCAAAAGATCTGGGTTTAATCCATCACCGTTCTTTAGCCCACTGTGCCACCCCAGTTCAGACATGGCTACATGCAAATCAGTCTGACCCTGTGCCTCATGGGAACATTCCAGCCCGAACTGCCAAGCCATGCCTTCCCTGGACCAGAAACAAGCTTCCGAGGACCGATTTCTGGCATTACATCCGTCTTCAGCCCGGCTTGCTTGAATGCAGTGGCAAAGTGAGCAGGGGACTCACGTCTGAGCATACCCTGCCACACTTATGGCGGCCAAAAGCGGTACAAAAGGGGGTGGTGATGGACGGAGCATCCGAACCAATCAAACACTCACACCCAGTCAAAAGAACTGGGTTTAATCCATCACCGTTCTTTAGCCCACTCTGCCACCCCAGTTCAGACATGGCTATATGCAAATCAGTCTGACCCTGTGCCTCATGGGAACAGTCCAGCCCGAACTGCCAAGCCATGCTTTCACTGGACCGGAAACAAGCTTCCGAGGACCGGTTTCTGGCATTACAGCCGTCTTCAGCCCGGCTTGCTTGAATCCAGTGGCAAAGTGAGCAAGGGACTCACGTCTGAGCATACCCTGCCACACTTATGGTGGCCAAAAGCGGTACAAAAGGGGGTGGTGATGGACGAAGCATCCAAACCAATCAAACACTCACACCCATTCGATTCCTCAAATGGGTCAAACCAATTATTAAAATCACCCCCAACAACAATGTTAGAATTAGACATGGATACAAGTTTATTTTTTATAGTTTGCCAAAATTCTGGATCAGGTTTAACAGGACCATAGATATAAAAAACAAAAAAATGCACTTTGGTTATGGTTGCATCAACCAATACCCAACGACCATATGGATCACATTCTGATGATAATATTTGAGCATTAATAGATTTGTGAAACAATGTAGCAATAGATGGTGAAAAAACAATTTGACGAACAAACTGGCGTTTGAGTTTAAGAGACTCTGCATCATTGCAATGAGTTTCCTGAAAAAAGCAACTTGTACATTAAGTTTAGCTAAATTAGACAATGCCTTTTGATGTTTGACAGGATGACCTAGACCACGAACATTCCACAAGACCACAATAATCATGACACTGGATTAGGGAGTACATGAGGAAACAGGAACACAGCACTGCAGGGTGAACAAAGAAAAAAAAGAAAAAGGTCATTTTTGTGTGATGAGAAAAGTACATTTTTAAACATAAGACATAAACAATAAACAAATAGTGAAAATGAGAGAGAACAAGAAAAGCAAGGAAGAAAAAAGAAAAGAAAGGGAAGAAATAGAAGTAAGCAACAGATAAACAGATCAAAGGATAGTATCCAGATCTGTGAAGATAAGAGGAATCGAAAAGAGCGGGGCATAGTGACGCCAGAGGACATGGACCATAATATCGGATAGAGGAAATGGAGAAACAGAAAACCTCACACATATAAGATGAAAATAGAAAATCAAGAAATCAAGCATATTTTGAAATCAAATCGACATTCCTGCTAGAAAGGAAAAATCAAGCATTAGTATCCATTCCATGAGATGAAAGATTATGGAGAAAAAGTTTGAGTTTATCCGGATCATCAAAAGAATGTGAGCGACCATTATGCGTAATTTTGCAGAGACATGGATGGAGAATCCCGTATTGGATGTTAAGATGCCGCATCTGAGGGTGAAGAGTGAGAAATTCTTTATGTTGGGCGTTTGTTGCATTGGAAATATCTTGAGATATGAATATATTGTGTCCCGTCCAAGTAAGACGGCGTTTTAGTCTAACAGCTTTCAAGACTTGCATCAGTTCGGTGAATTCCAGAAAGAGCATTATGATCCCACGTGGTCTAGCAGCGGTAGGATGAAGACGACCCAGGCGATGTGCTCTTTGTGTATTGAGAGGAGTTGGTGATGCCTGGAGACCTAGAAGTTCTGGGAGGAATTTTTGCAAAAAAGATACTATGTCGGACCCTTCAGTATTCTCCTAACTCGTTGTTCAAGATCCAATACTTTTGCTTCCATAGTCATGTATCTTTCTTCAATTTGTTTTAATCTGTCATTGGTAGTGGCCATAAATGGCTGCAAACTACGCACTTCATCCAATATAGAGTCCAAGACTGGATTCTGTGATGAGAGTATAGGAATAAAACGCCTCAAAGGACAAAGTTGTCGTAGGGAAACAATTGTGCCAAATGAGGGTATAAAGGTTGTAGTTGTAGTGAGTTCTTCAATATGGAGCAGAAAAAGGCAAAAAGACTCACAATTCCTCCACAAAATAACAGGAAATATACACCTAAATTGGCATAATAAAAGTTATTCCATGCTCATAAGGGAAATTGGCTCCTCCTGTGAAAGAAGGCAGAAAGCGAAAACAGTCAAGCATTTCAATAAGCACTGGCACATACATGGAGTGAAGAAAGTTGTTTAAACTGGTGACCCTTCAGGAGAGCTCCAATTGTAGTGGCCTATCTCAACAATTAATCACTGGAAAATAATGGCGCAGCCCTACACCTGCTTGCAAAAATAATATAATAGTGCAGGATATGCAAGACAGGTATATGCTGGCATAAAAAGCATGTGAGGCATAGTAAAAACGGAGGCAGTCAGTCAAGCTAAATGTTTTGAAGGTACCTGTATTTGTAGTAGATATTGGTAAGAAAAGCAACCCCTTATATATTCTGCTCACGATGCCCAGTGCAGAAAGGCGAAGAGAAGCAGACCGCCACCATGAGGAGAAACGTGAGCGCCGAAAACAAAATGGCGGGCGCCCGCGTCTTGGATGAGGAGAATGTTGCTGCGGCTAAAAGACTCATAAAACAGGCAGTGGGAGCAGCGCAGATGTGTGAAAGGTGCTCATCGCACCTTCATGGAGCCATATCGACGGTTCTGGGCGGAATAGCAGGCGTGTGAAGCTCGCTGACGGCATTTAGGTCTCGCTGCGCTATGGAGCTCAAGCGGAATCCGCCATGTCACATCGGCGGGTAAGCCACACCCCATATTTTATAAATTTTTATAACAGTGATTTCTGTAGCACTCCCAATAAAAAATGTATACATGTTTTTAAATTTATGACTGAATTGCAAAATGGTGAGGCAGCTAATGGTCTTTCACCTGGGTTTTGTTTGGCAGGAGATTTTAACGCTAGATTGGGTATAGACTACATCCCTACAGTGAAGGAGGAACGCCACAAAAGATGTATATTAGGCATTGATACTCAAGGAGCAGTTTTGAAGAATCTTTTGCATTCTCAATAATTGTTTAACATCATGGATCTTGCTGGTTCTAGTGAGTGCACATAGGGGCAGAGGCTGCCCCTCTACGATAGACTATTTTATAACAGACAGCTTGGTTGTTCTTGCATTCCTGGGGAGAGTGCTGGACTCTAATCATGGGTACCATAATCCTCTTAAGATAACTTTTGATCTGCCAAATAAGGACGTTTTAAGTGTGGAGCGTGGAGCAAACATCCTACAAATAAATGTTAGTGGCTTCAGATAGAAATTGAGAGTGATTAACAAAACCAACTCTTCTATATTATAGTCAGAGAAAATATGGCACTGGTGGAAGTGTGCAAGGATAATAACGGTGTGAATCATGGTGTTCTCCTGGCTTTAACTCAATTGTGCCTTAACATTAAGAATGAGTGGCTACATCCCTCACAAGTTAAAGTAATCATACTTAGATGGTTTTATCATGAATATTTAATGTCCAACCTCAATTCAAGAAAGGCACATCTATTCCGTTTGAGATAAATCACAAGTCCACCAACATCATACAGAGCCGTACTAGCGGTCCTCCCACCATTGTAGGGAAATGGAACAAAATGTTAACCAACCCTGATCTCAACAATAAAGGCTTAGACCTCAGATCCAATTTAACAGGAGACCCTGCTAGGGACTCACAACATTTTACCTCTTGTATGTCTCTACTCTGCAAAACTCTAGCCCCCCAGTCAACTTAAAAAGGAAAAACCCATCATTAAAACCCACTCCCAACAAAAATTGATAGATCAACATCTCCAAAGTAAGCAGCTCAAGCGTTGATGGAGAAGAAACTACAAACCAGACGATCTTGCCCAGTTTAAACTAGTCTTAAAAGCCTATCCTCGTCTAACCCAACTAGAAAAGAAACAATATCTCTCTAAAGCTGACTCTGACCCAAAAACTATTTTTAAGATAGTGAAATCTTTCACGCATCCCAAAGCACTTGAATGAGAAACTCCTCCCTCACAGTCTCTCTGTAATCAAATAGCCGATTTTTTTAACAGAAAATTCAAACCATTCATGCGATTTTAAGGATATACCTCCCCCCACCATTAAACCAGCCACTAAAGTCCAGAATAAATCGCACTACCTACATTAATTTCAAATGATTGATATGGAACAATCCTGCCAAACTATCCACTCCTGCAAATTAGGATCCCTTTTTGACCCCTGTCCCCTGAAAATTCTTCACGACATTGTTGACGCTGTGAACTTATTCATTAACAGTATAATCAATTCTTCACTTTCATTAGCAGGGGTACCCTCAGACAGGAAAATCGCGGCAGTCAAGCCCCTCCAAAAAACAGTTGGTAGACCGTACCACCCATTCCAACCTCTGGCCTATTTCCCTACTACCCTGTCTCAGTAAAATTACTGAAAAAATAGTCAATAGTCAACTTACGACCTTTTTGGAAACCACAAACACCCTATCTCGGATTCAATCATGTTTTAGGCCATTACACTCCAGAATCAGCACTTCTACCTACGGCAGAGAGACATAAATCCTCCTTGAATAAAGGGAAAAACGAAGTACTGATTTTGTGAGACATATCAGCTGCATTCAATACCACCTCCCATGAGATTTTGCTACATGGCCTCAATGCATGTGGCATCTCCCATCTGGTTTTGGTCTAGCTCAAATCATTTCTGACAGGCCGCCAGCAAGTAACCACGCTTGGACCCTACCAGTCAGCCATGAAACCTCTGCATATAGGTGTCCCACAGGGATCTATATTGAGTCCAGTACTGTTTAACATCTACATAACCCCACTTATAGAACTGATATCAACATTCAACATCAAAACCACATCTTATGCAGACAACACTCTGATTCTAATATTAGATCAACAATGTATCAATGTTGAAGAAAACTTCCAACAGTGTCTTACAGAGGTCTTTCATTGCATGAAGCAGAATCACCTGAACTGTAACTCGGAAAAGACTGAATTCATGCTCCTAGGCAAGGCCAACACCTTCACTCCCAGTAGCTGGTGGCCAACAAATAACCCTCCGCCACTCAATACAGTGCAAGTAGTAAACAATCTTGGGTAAAGTTTGATTCTACCCTATCCTTCCATCTGCAAGTACTATCAGTGGCAGGGAAGTGTTTTCAGCTGATCATCCCTGTATTATTATGTTTGTCTCTCATTTAACCCTTTCAGTCCCTCCAAAGGTAACTAGGACCACCCTGTACCTTTCCATCTATTTCTGTAATGCGCCAAGGTACTCCTGTCGGAGTGATAGTCACGCTTTAGAAATACCTGATACATACATTCCCAGGAATCCCATAGTATTGGCCACACGTCAAAAAAGGCTACTGCAACAGAAAATGGGTAATGTTGCAAAATCAGTGGACTTACTTGCACTATCCGCGGCTACAAAAAATGGTAACCTATTTTGGAGTGAGGTATCTGCATTAAGGAGAGTGACCCAACTGGTAACACCTTTAACATGTCATATTGCTAGTGCCACCTGGGAGGCACACTTTTTTGAAATATACTCTGCTGTTGGTAACCCTAGTATGGGCTAAGTGAAGGGCCTCTGCAATGATTTCTCGGTTCCCTTAGAGGAAGTGAAGGACGGAATCGCTCAAAGCCTGGGTGGTAAGGCACCCGGACCGGACGGAGTACCCATAGATCTTTTTAAGTACTCCATCAAGTTTTGGGCACACTTGTTAGTGAATGTGTTTAATGGTTTGACTCATTACTCACCCCTTGCCTCTTGGTAAATGTGTATCATTGTGCTGATTTTTAAAAAGGGAGATTGTACTCAACAAGTTGCCATATATATATATATATTATATTTTATATAATCGCATTTAGGATTGGGCAGAAGCAATGTCAATTTTATATCCCTGCCAAAATATGGGTTCAGGAGTAAGGTTGGTACTGTCAAGCAATGTTTAAATGTATCATTCATTATAAGTAAATTCACAGTTGCACGTAAATCACCAGTATACATAGCCTTTACGGACCTATCCCAAGCTTTTAACTATGTAAATTGGTCTAAGCTTTGGGCGATCCTTTTGGCGTATGGAGTGGATGTGGGCACCGGTGCACTTTCTTGTTTTTTTGCACAGATATGAAGGCCAAGGTTATAATTACTGCTATGGGTGAGGTCTCAGCTCCTATAAATGTCTTTCAAGAAGTAAGGTAAGAGTGTGTGCTGGCACCATTTTTATATATTTAATATATGAATAATCTACACCCGTTTTAACTAAGCTGATCCCAGATGTTCCTCTAGTCAATGGCTCTCCTTTACTCTAACTTTTATATGCAGGCAATGCAGTTTTAATGGCGCATACACCAATTGCTTTACTGCGATTGGTGCTTGGCTTTGCTGATTTTATGGCCACTCTAGACCTGCAAACACATTTTAGAAAACCTTTTCTTATGGCCTGTCACACAAAAAAACATAATCTAGCTTTCATCTTTGCAGGTAAAAATAAGTTATCACAAGTCAGTACTTCCTCCTATCTGGGAGTATCATTTGCAGCCACAGGTTCGTGGGCTACCCAGGTTGCACAAAGCAGGCTTAAACTAACATAAATGTTAAAAAGTAGGGGGCTCAGTATTGAACCATGTGGCACCCCCTGATGCAGGCAATCTCCCGCAAATAAAAAGGTGGCAACAAGACCTGGAAAGATCGCCCCTCCAGGAAGGTACAAAACCAGGCCAAGGCCGAACCCCTGATACTTATCTCCTGTAAGCGCTGTAAAAGTATCACATTGGAGACAGTGTCGTAGGTGACACTCAGGGCCAGGAGAACTAAGGCCGCAGAGTCACCTACATCAAGACTGCCACGGATTTCTTCCATCACTGCCACCAGAGCTGATTCTGTACTGTGGCGAGTTGGGAAACCATTCTGCGAAGGATCCAAGATTGCATTATGCTCAATAAACTCAGTGAGAATGGTCTTCACATGAGTTTCGACCAACTTAGCCAAAAAAGGCAGCTGGGATATAGGGCGATAGTTGCCCGGCTCAGAATGATCCAGAGACGGTTTCTTTAGAAGAGGAATAACTTTAGCGTGCTTCCACGCTGATGGCACAGAGGCTGTAGTCAGGGAGAGGTTGACCAGAACCTTGCTCACCAGTGAAATCAAAGCATGAAACTGACGGAAGTGGGCAGGTGTCAAGGGGTCAGCTGGCGAGCCCGATTTCATTTTCAAGCAGAGGGACTCAAAATCAGAGGCCAGTAAGGGAAAAGATTACAATTTGTTGACCACCAAGGGTCCAGTGTCCCCTGGTCCATCCACAAAGTCGGAGATGTCTGTGGCCGGAGGGAGGCTTTTATATATATTCTCCACCTTGTGAAAGCTCAACCCAACTATAAAGTCCCTGCAACCTTTGTTTTTTTTACTGAATTTCTGAGGCTTTTTAAAATTCCATTTCCTAACTATATTGTCCCTGTTACCTTTATTGTTTTAAGTGAATTTCCATGGTTGTTTAACTAATAGTCACATTTGCAGAATGGTGGACAAAGGGGACGGTACCTATGACCAGCTCTAAGGAATCCTGCTATAAGGGACTTCTTGGCCCCAAGGTCACTCAGAAGCCAAGGGGACTTCATCCCCTCAGCAGTAGTGCACCATGAGGTGCATCTGCAGAGATGTGGAGAAAGGGATAGTGGCCTCTGAAGTCCTTCGAGCAATAGTGCTATGTGGGACTTACTGGAGGTACCCAGAGTGGTAGTTGGGCCCCAAGAACCCTCTGTAACCAAGAGGAGTTCATCCCCCAACCAGGAGTGCACCAGGAGGCACATTTGCAGAGTGGTGACCAAAGGGGGCATGAACTCCGATAACCTCTAAGCAATCCCACTGTGTGGGACTTACTGGAGGAAACAGGGGGGTAGTTGGCCCCCAAGCACCCTCTGCAGCCAAGGGGACTATCCAGTAGTACGCCAGGAGGCGCTTTGCAGAGTGGTGAAGAAAGGGTGAGTGGCCTCTTAATTTCCCTCAGTAATCAGGCTTTATGGTATGTTACTGGAGGGCTTGTTGGCCCCCAAGGACCCTCTGAAATGCCCCAGCTGGTGATCCACCAATGCAAGATGTGAAGCTAATGATTGTGAGAGCTTGCTATAGCAGGGTATCTCTACCATGCTCTTCTCTGCTCCTTATCCGCCTGATTAAGTGCACAGTGAGCACAAACTTCCTATAGCAAAGCCTCACCCCATCGATTTAACAAGAACAAATACCTGAAAATTGCTTGAAGATGATCTAGTACAGAATTAAAATAGCAGACAGATAAATTGGTGGGATGTATGTCATTATAACGCATGCTTTTACCACGCATGCCTTTACAACGCAGGTTTTACAACGCAAGTAGTTACAACGACTTGCGTTGGGGGGCGCTGGATAGTGGAATAGTTTAATTTACAATTCCAACTCCAGTCCCTGTGGATAGTAGCGAAGGTTTTGGATAGTAAATTAATCTATTTCCTATCCTACAGCGCCCTCCAGCGCAAGTCGTTGTAATGACTTGCGTTGTAAATCCTGCGTTGTAAAGGTACTGCGTGGTAAAAGTTGCGTCGTAAAGGATGTTTCCCAAGTGGTGGAGCTTGCTTTTCTAGGCATTTCTAAGGGTGGAGGAAGTAGGCCCTCTTAAGGGAGGAACTAGACTGTTTTACTAAAGCTTGAAAGTTTCTGGGGAAGATCTATTACTCATTTAGTGATTACTGTGGTGAAGAAGACTAGTGAGGAGGTAACGATTCATGAATATCCCATAAAGTTTTAACCTATCAAGGAGTAAGCAATGACTTTCGCCATAAACCAGACATTTATTCATTGTTAGTGTTTCCAGATCAGCATCCTATAGATCTTATTTAGCTTAATGCTATGGTAAAAGTAATGTATCATGTTGTGGCATAAGAGACCCCCTGTGTGACCCATTGACATTACCAAATATGAAGCACTGTTTTGGTAAGTTAGTTGAGTCAATTTTCCTTTCATTGACTTTTGAACGTACAATGACAAATAAAATAAAAAGCACAGTCATTTTTGGAACTTCATAGGCATCCCAAATTCTACTGAAACAAGTGACTCCTAGGGAACACAATCAGGTCTATTCACCGAGTCAGCTTCCACTTGTGAGTAAGTTTCATGTGTAAATTTACTTATAGATATTTGAGTAACTTTAATAGTTTTGGTTATACACAAAATCCACCTATAAATCTACTCGAGTGACTAGGCTTACAAATCTTATCACCTCAAAAAGACAGTGAGGACAAATTTATGATTGTTAGTTACTACTGTCAAAAAGCGAGCAGAAAGTCGAAAACCGCACAACATTGCCAGCCCATGATACTACTGTAATACCCTACACTAGAAATCATTGAAGGTAACAACTTAAATATGAAATGATGTTAAATTGGTTAACATTATTTAAAATAGTAAAACATATTACCTACTGGCGGTCGCCAGTAGGTAGTTATAGTTAGGATTGATTTCCATAGGGAAATCGCAACATTCTATTGGGAATAACTTTGTCGCCGGTTGAGGAATCTGCCTGAAATTTTCCTCAACTTTGCCTCGCGGCGCTCCGGTCCTTCCCTGAAAGTTTGGGGGGGGGGGGTTCGTCAAGCGGGGGCCGAGATAAAAGGGGGGGTCCCAAAACGTGTTTTCCCCATGTTAATTTTCATAGGGCGGTCGGTCGCACTTTTAGCTCGAACGGCTGAATGGATTTTCACCAAACTTGGCAAAATTGTAGGGACTGGCAGCCCGATGTGCCTTTGCTATGTCTCAAGATATGTGCTCCAGAGGATTTTGAGTAATTTAGGTAAAAAAAAAATTATATATCTCTAGCCGCGACCCGGTACGGCCACCGGGGAGCGCTCCGGGCGCGCCACGCGACTTGCGCACGGAAAGCTGATTGGCTCTCGGGTGTCTGTAAACATTTGAAACAGTCCGGAGCGGCCGCCATCTTGTGTCTCGGTAGGATCGAGACACAAGAGGTGGTAAAAACAAAGGGGGAAATAATCAAAAGGGGGCAGGGTAGACCCCCCCTGACCCCCTAGGCTTGATGTGGGGGCCAGAAAAGGGTCCCTCGGGTAAAAAAAAAAAAAAAAAAATCGGTTTTCGCGGGGGGAGCGCCCGGTACGCGCACCGGGGAGCGTACTTTGGTGAAAAATAGTGAAAAAAGTTAGTGTAAAATAATAATTTTGAGTGGTTACAGGTAGGGTAGCTCTGAAAAGAGCTTTTGGGTTCTGTGGCTGTTTTAGGTACCTACAAGTACGTCCCACACACACCCACACGCACACAACCCCACACCCCCACACCTCACACACGCACACCTCCATCCACACCTAAACACCCCACACCCCCACACCGACACCTTACACATCCACACCCACACATTCCACACACCCACACTCATACACCCCCAACACACACACACACACGCACACACCCACACCTCACAGACACACCCACACATCCCACATATACACACATATCTTACACACATACCCCCCCATACCCCCTCCCACACACACCTCACACACCCACACCTCCACCTACACTCAAACACCCCACACACTCACACCCACACACACACCTTACACACCCACATCCCCACCCACACCCACATACCTCATACACCTACATACACCTATACACCTCACCCCCCCAGACACATACACACACACACCTCACAGACACACCCCACCATCCTCCACACACACCTCCCCCCCCACACATGGGGAAAACTCAGTGAAACAGTAAAATGATAATTGAAAGTGCTTAGAGGTAGGGTAGCTCTGAATAGAATTGTTGTGTTGTGTGGGTGATTTAAGTACCAACATGTAGGTACCAATTTAGAGTTTTAAATGCAATGTACACCTTTTTTTATGTAGATATCTAGCATGTTGTTACAGAAGATATTGTGGTATATGGAATCCATACTATAGTTTGTCAGGAAAGCAGAAACAGATCCTTTAAGTACTCCCTGAGAAGACCTAGGGGATCATGGGTAGTGTACCCTGCTCCCTTATGATGTTTTCAAGTATTACATTTTACTCTCTTCTGAATCTACACAAAATTGGCAGTGATATGATACATTAGAGACAGAGAGTGAGAGAAAGGAGGCAGGAGATGAAAAAGAGATGTGAAAAACACATTGGAGATAATATCGTGGGAGAAAGGAAGTAACTATGAGCGAATTTACTATGTAACACAAACAAGTTGCACTGTAAGTCTCAGTTTATATTATAATCATTTTGGTAGTATTTAATGAATTACATATAAAAATGAATAATGTCTCGAACAATTTTTAATTATTAAATAAAAATGTATTGTTGAGATCGTTCATAATTTAATAACACTTCTAACATGACATTATCCGGAATGTCCTCCAAATTTTCATTACATGATTCAAATGATTCAAGACAGTCAATTAGTTGTTGATCCTCAGACTCATCCATGAAATCCAAGTCTTCGTTAAGAATATCTTTATCCATAATTTCAAAAGAAATTGTATTGCTCTCCTCTTTACCTTCCATTTTTGCTGTAAATTGCATAAAAAATAACTATATCAGTAGAGTTAGGGCACTGTTGGGTTTAAGTTCAGACAGGTACTTCTGAGTTTTTAACAGTGAAGTTATTTTTGGGCAGTGTATGGCATCAGGCAGAAAGTAGAAATATAAAAAAGTGCATGTGATGAAGCCTAAGTAAATTCATAATTATACCAGAGAAGCCTATCTCAATCTATAACTATAACAGAGGGACAGTAAAAAACTATCAGAAAACGTTTTTCCAATTTAAGTTAAAGTGCAGAACATAGTTCCCCTTACAAATGAACAACTTACCTTTCAGAAAGGAGTTGATTTTTTCAGAGGAAATCTTTTATAAATGTACCTCAGGTAGTACTAGTCAAAATGGCCGTGTTTCCCTCTCATTTTTCATTTATATTCATGTACATAACCAATTAAATGTCAGGAAAAAAAAGTAGAAAATGAAAGTAACATTTTAATTGGTTGTAAATCCAAACTCTTCATATGTGTTTTTGTCATGTAATTTACCTCAGGATATTTAGACAGGGCTACAGGGCAAATGGCTCAATGGAATTCCCCAAATTTGGGAAAATGGTAGGGACTGGTATGTAGTATGGCCTATTCTATATTTGGTGAACATCTCTACAGAGGTTTTTATGTAAATTAACTTTCAAAAAATTTAGGGAGCGCTTCCCGGTGCGCTCCTCGGTACGCGTACCGGCAGCGCTACGGGAGTCCTCCATCTTGTGTTTCGGAAGAATTGAGACACAAGATGGAGGACAAACAACATTGGGAATGGGTATAAGGGGGCATGGTAGGCACTCACTGACCCTCTAGATTTTCTGAGGGGGTTTTAGGAGGCCCATATAGGCGGAATTTTTTTTAAAATTTTTTGCGGGGGGGGGGGCGCCCGGTACGCGCACCGGGAAGCGTACCGGGGAGCGTACTTTGGTGAAAAATAGTGAAAAAAGTTAGAAAAAGATAATCATTTGAAGTGATCAGAGGTAGGGTAGCTCTGAAAAGAGCTTTTGGGTTCTGTGGCTGATTTAGGTACCTACAAGTAGGTACCAATGCACAGTCTTAAATTCAGGAGGAATATTCTATTCCTCTCATCTGAGAAGTGCACACCATCTCCTCTGTAGATATTTTGCATGTTGTAACGCAAGTTGTTGTTGTATATTGAACCCATTCCATAGTCTCTCATGTAAGCAGAAACAGATTTATTCACATGTTTCCGTGCTTTCTCAAATTATGGACAAAATTGGTTGGACCAGTTCCATTTCTGTCTTTGGCATATATTGGAAAATACCAAGGCAGTTTGAGGAAAAAGTGCCATCAATTGTTCAAAGGTGTCCTTTAAAAGCATTTCCAGACCTACCCCAGTCAAAGTGCCTAAGTCATTTCCACCACAGTGCAGAATTATGAGGTTAGGGTGTGGCAAATGCAAAAAGGTTTTCACCAATGGTATCAATTGGTGACATCTCAATCCTCTCTGGCCAATCCATTTAATGTTCACATTTGGTAAATCAAGGTTGTGAAAATTTCTGGTAGCTGCATACCTTTGAGCCCAGTGGATATAGCTATGTCCAATAATCCAGACAGAATACATGGTAGAGGAGGTTCTGGTGCAGTCAGATGAAGTGTAGGAATAAAATGGCAGTTGGAACAGTAGGAGTTTGCAAAAAAAAACCTGTGGAGTTTCAGTGCTCTTGAATCACAAGCAATGATTGGTAGATTGAGATAGTTGAAAACTGAAAGTTAGGGTGCATGGTTGTGTTCTGTGTAAGAAGTAATTTGAATGGTTAAAAAAAGTCATTTAAAGAAACATTGCACCAGATAAGCTGGTGTATGCGCAGGTCAAACATCCTTGCTGAGGTGATTTGCAACATTGTAGAATAAACTTTTAAACCTGAGAGCTCAGTGAGGAGGGAGTTGTTATGGTAACAGGTAGAAAGGGCTGAGGGGGGGAAGGGTGTTGGTTTCAAAATACAGAGGGAAGAGTTTTGATTGGTTACCATGAGCAATATGTGTGTAGAAACAGAGGTTTTCTGTGCCATTAATGGTTGCAGTGCCTGGAGAACATACCTTTTGCTCTGCTGAAGAAATATTGGTGTGTGTATCTGACACTGTTCTCAATCTCCTAGAGCATTTGTAAAGGTGAGTTATGATTCATTTAGATAGAGAGTTCAGATTAAGAAGCACATAGGACCTGTGTTGTGTTCCTAAAATGGTAATTGAAAAACGATTTTAGTGCAAATCAATGGGTTTCAGTAGTGAAAATGAATGCTTGTATATAGGATCTGTGCAGTGTTTCTAAAATGTTAATTGAAAAACGATTTTAGTGCAAAACAATGGGTTTTAGTAGTGAAAATGAATGATTGTAAATAGGATCTGTGCTCTGTTCATAAAATATTAAATAAAAAATGATTTTAGGGTAAATTAATGGCTTTCAGTAGTGAAAATGAACGCTTGTACATAGGGTCTGTGTTCTGTTCCTAAAATGGTAATTGAAAAACGATTTTAGTGCAAATCAATGATTTTGTGCATAATTATATAAAAATATTTGAATCTTTTACTAACATGTTACCTGTTTTACATCAGATTGGGAAGCAGACTGAGTTTCTTTGCTGTTGGTTTGTTTCATTTTTTGGATAATGCTTGGTAGGAATGTTTGCAAGAGATAGGAAATGTATTTTGTAAAATAGTGAGTTTTCAGTAATGAAATGGAATGCTTGTACTCCAGCAATGCATCCTTTCACATGGGGGAAAGCCCTATGTGAAAGCGTTTGCCTCAGTGTTATGCCTGCTGTGAGGCAGGTGCAAGATTTTGATGTAACAGTGTCCTAAAAGTGACGCAGTGAAATCTCTTAGATTTCACTGCGTCACTGTTACGAGGCTTTTTGCGGAGAAATGACCCCTCTGTGTACATTACACCTGACAGACGTATAATGTGGCGCAGAGGTTTTAAAAATGACGCATCTACCTACATGCGTCACTTTTTAAATATGGCGCAAAAAGGTACATGTTTTATGTCGCCGATGCGTCACAAAAAGTGACGCATCAGCAGTGCAAAACTGACGCAGGGCCTCATAAATGAGGTTCTTTTTTTTTGCACACTACTCCAGTTTAGTCCTGTCCACTGCACTCTTGGACACAAGCCTCACCTTTTGTGCTCCCCTGCACAGTCTTCATCTCATCTGCACTCCTGCTTAGGTGTCAGAATCCTATCACATGGGGAAAGCTCCATGTGAAAGCGTTTGCCTCAGTCTTATCCCTGCTGTGAGGCAGGTGCAAGATTTTGACGTAACAGTGTCCTAAAAGTGACGCAGTGAAATCTCATAGATTTCACTGCGTCATTATTACGAGGCTTTTTGCGGAGAAATGACCCCTCTGTGTACATTACAATTGACAGAGGTATAATGTGGCGCAGAGGTTTAAAAAATGACGCATCTACCTACATGCGTCACTTTTTAAATATGGTGCAACAAGGCACATGTTTTATGCCACCAATGCGTCACAAAATGTGATGCATCAGTAGTGCAAAACTGACGCAGGGCTTTATAAATGAGGCTCATCTTTTTCTTGCACACTACTCCAGTTTAGTCCTGTCCACTGCACTCTTGGACACAAGCCTCACGTTTTGTGCTCCCCTGGACAGGCTTCATCACATGAGTATTACTGCTTAGGCCTTATATTTCTTTTTAGAATAACATTTGAAAAACAATGAAAAGGTCATATGTATAAGCTTTTCATTACACTACTAAAATATTTTTGCTGCAAATTAATGAGTTTTATATTTTTGAGAAAGTTTAAATAGTAGGACCTGCACTGTGTTTCTAAAATGTTATTGAAAAATCGATTTTGGGACTAATCAATGAATTCTACATTTTTGATAAAGAATAAATAGTGTGTGCATGATTACATAAAAAATTTGACCTTTTCACAAATATGTCACCTGTGTTACCTGAGATTAGGAAGTAGATTGTGCAGATGTGGTGAGACATGTCCAGAGGGACAGAGGAGGTGAGGTTTATGATCAAGACTGTAGTGGGAGAGAGGCCTTTCCTGGGAAGCATAGGTGGTGAAGCCTGTGTATAAGAGTGCAGTGGACTAGACTTCATGAAGTCTATCCCCTACTGGACTCTTAGACACAGGTCCCATCTTCTTTGTACCTGTGGACAGAGCTGTCTTCCACTATACTCTTCAATACAGGCCTCACCTTTTGTGCACCCCTGGAGAATCCTCACCTGATCTGTAACCCTGAATAGATCGTTTGCTTTTTGCCATTGCTTTGTTGTTTGGTAATAGTGGTCTATATTGTGCTATTTGTTTCTTTAACACAGATTGAAATCAAGATTTCAAGAGTAAGCAAACATGCCCTCAAGGGAAAGGAGAAGAAAACAACATAACCGCCAAAAAACAAAAACAGCAACGGAATTACAGCACTCTTCCACAACAAATACTTCAAAAAACAGGAACCAAGCTCCTGGTAAGACAACTAAGTCTTTTATACGGAACATATGTACTTCAAAAAAAATTGTTGGACGCAATAGGGTGGTTTTAAATTTGTTAAAAAACATTAGGAAAGGTAAACAGAGAGCTGCTTTTTATAAGAAAAAGAAAAGTGTAGAGAAGATTGTTGATCAGGCTTTTGAAGTTAAGAAAAAATTATTTATTTTAATAATCAATAGAATTAGGACACTTAACAAGACAATTGATGTTTTCAAATCAAACAGTAGATGGAAAAGAGTAATTCATCAGACAAATTTTTGTAAAGTTTTTTCAGGAGAATGGATGCACAGTTCAAGTTGTGAGCCATTTTTTAATGAGGAGAGTTACTTCCAGGAGAATGATTCAGTGCATGCAGTTGACACCAGTGGTCGAGCGTATGAAGTGAAAGACGGTTGTCCGATTGAAAAAGAGAAACTTGTGCCTAGAGAACCAGAAGAGGTGTTAACTGATGAAGTTTTAGGAGACGTGCTAAGGGTCGAGTGTACACTTGGAAGTGTAGTCGTATTTGTAGTGTGCGACAGGAATCAATTGATTTGTTTTGTAATTTCTTACGTACATATAGTAAGAAAAGTCTAAAGCAGAAAGTGAAGTTGTTGCAAGACTTAGATCCTTGCAGAGTGAGAGAAAACACAGGTTTGCAAGGGCGTTCACTGGCTTGTCTTTCTAGAAAAGTCTGTCAGAGTGTTTTTCATCATTTTAGGATGTTAGCAGTGGATCATACCAAAATGAGGAAATTAGTGAGAATGTTGTATTATGCAATAGGTCCAGCACTTAAGCTTAAACAATTAAACAGTGCTCTTTTGCATGGTACTGAATTAGATGTAAAGAAGATTTGTGAAGAAATTGAGATTTGTTATTTTGGTGAAAAAGAGGATAGTGTAGAAATTGACACAGCAATTCAAGGTAATGTGGAAGACAATGTACAGATTTCAAGTACAGAAAAGTTTGAGCAGGAAATTACCAGGTTTAAGGTGAAATCAAGTGAAAGGCCGAATTTTACTTGTGTGTGTTGTCGACGAAGTCATTATAAGCATCAAACTAGATTAGTTGATTTATACATAAAAAGTGAAAAGATGAATAATTATGAGTGGAAGGATTTTGCAACTTATTTGTGGGTGGAGAATTGTTTTGATTTGAGTTCTGATCAGCGTATTTGTAAATATTGTTATGATAAATTAAATCAAAACAGAATGCCTGCTAGAGCTGTTCATAATAATCTGGAGTTGGTAGACATTACCCGTGAATTGATGGATTTAAATACATATGAGTCTATTTTGATTCAATGTGTCCACCCTTTTCAGGCAATTGTTCGCATGGAGCCTAAGATAGGGAAATTGCCTCCTACAGATTTGCAGAGAGGATTAAAGGGAAGAGTTGTTTATTTGCCTCTTGATTTAAAAAAAAATATTGATACAATTGGTATAGAAAAAGTAGAAGAGGAACCTTTAGTTATTCTAGTTAATGGGGTTCCAACAAAGAGTAAGAAAATCTGGCAAGATTTAGTGGATGTTAGGAAAGTCAAAAAGGCAACGTTGTATTTAGTCAAAAACAATGAGTATTACAAAGATGTATGTGTTGCAGCAGAGGAAACAGCTGCAGATGAAGACAGTGATTGTTCAGGCGGACAAATTGAAAAAGTTGATGTGTCTAGAAGTGAAGAAATATATGAACATTATACTGTTCATCCTTTGCATTCCAAAGAAGTAATGGGGAATGCAATTGAATTGTTTCAAATGAAAGCAGCAAAAGGAAGTCCCATTAGTGTATGGGAAGAAAGTTTGGAAGCTCGTTGTTTTCCACAGCTATTTCCAACAGGTCGAGGTGGACGATATGACGATCGTCCACTTCAAATTCCTGCATCTGAATATCGAACTGTAAGATTATATGCTGAAGATCCAAGGTTTCGTCAATGCATTCCCTATTTGTTTCATCTACTGTATGAAAGTGACTTGTCTGGGCTTTCTTATGCAGTAAACCATATACTGAAAAGTGGAGCACATCTGCAAAATGTTTCGGCGAGGGACTTTATGGAGAAAGTGAATCTGCAAGATAATATTTTGGAATCTCATCTAATCAATCTCATGGCATGTCAGCGTGGTACAAATGAGTATTGGTACCGTCGTCATGGGAAATTGAAATGTATGCTAAGAAACTTAGGAACTCCTACATGGTTCCTCACTCTTAGCTGTGCCGAGTATGCATGAGATGACTTACTTCAATTTCTACGAGAGGCAAATGCAAATATACAAAATATAGAATTCAAAACACCTGGAGAACTGTGTTCTTTGGATCCAGTGAATGTATGCAGATATTTCAATCATAGATTTGAAGCTATGATGTCTTTTATTACCAACAAAAAAAATCCTCCCCTTGGAGAAAGGAGTATCAAGCGAGAGGTGCTCCTCACATACATATGTTGTTGCGGATTAAAGATGCACCCAAATTTGGAACAGATTCGGATGAAACAGTGATGTGTTTCATTGAAGAGTATTCAACATGTGCTGTTCAGAAAACTACAGAGGAAAACAGTTTAAGGCAACAAGTTTTACGCTTTCAATCCCATCGTTGTGGAAAGTACTGTCTTCGAAAATTCAGAAACAAGGACAAGTTCTACACAAAATGTTGTTTCAGCTTTCCACGACCAGTGATTTCTAAAGGAAGAGTAAATAATTTGATGTCTTCTCTGCGACATACTGTGACGAGGAAATCACCAAAAAATACATACAATTTAAAAAGAAACGAAGAGTCCAAGTACATCAACGAACACAACCCAGGGATTTTGTCCATGTGGAATGCTAACATGGATTTTCAGTTCGTTGCTGACAACTCTATTGCTGTGGCTCTATATGTGACGTCTTATATCACAAAAATAGAAAAGACAGAACTGAAGGAAGTGTGGGAGGACATTTCACATGAAAAGAGTCTAAGCAAGAAATTATACAGTTACAGTCTGAAGATGTTGTCGCATCGAGAAATTGGAGCGTATGAATGTTCTGATCGATTGTCGTCAGCAAATCTCTATGCCAAATCTAGAACCATCATTTGGGTGAGTCTAGGTCTTGCTGCAACACGAAATCGAGTTTTGAAATCTGTACAAGAAATAGAGTATTTGGGGGAGAAAGAACCAGAAAGTACAGATATTTTTAAGACAAACATGTTGGATACATACTACCCAAATAGAAGTAGTCATCTTGAGAACAGTTGTTTGTATGAAGTTCTGCAAAACTATATTTATAAGAGAACCATCAGAGAAGATATCAACAATGGAATATATGCTATCATTGGGTGTGAAGGATGTCTAGTGAGACAGAAAAAAAGGCCATTTGATTAATCATCGAAAATTGAGTTGCGAAAATCCAGAGAAAAGGGAATTTTACTATTTAGCTCTTTTGCAACTGTTTAAGCCATGGCGTACAGAAGAGGAACTACTTGGAGATTTTCTCTGTTACGAAGATTCTTTTAATGCAACCAAGGATACCATAGAATGTCCTGTTTTTCCAAATTATCTGCAAATGTTGAACGAAGAAATAGAGCAAGAAGCCACAATTGCTGCAGAGATTGCTAGAGACAGTTTTCAAGACAGTCAGAGTTCTGCTTCACTGAGTCAGGATCCACTTGGAGGACCAAATAAAGCTGCCACCGCCATGGATGAGGTAGAAAGAGCTATGGAACAAGCTCAAGATGATGTAGTTAACTTAGAAGATTTGGTGAAACAACTAAACCTTGAGCAGAAACAGATATATGACGAAGTCACAGATCAGATTGAACATGGATTCACTCATGAGAAAAAAGAGTGCTCATGTACATCATTTAAAGCAATCCAACTGTACGTAAGTGGAGAAGCGGGAACTGGAAAAAGTTTTCTGATTAAAGCAATTGCAACTTATCTGCATAAAAGGACTGAATCACCACTATCTTGTGTTGTTACCGCTCCAACTGGGCTGGCTTCACATAACATTAAAGGGATTACTTTACATCGTTTACTGATGCTGCCAGTGGAGCATGATAACAAATTGCAATATCACAAGCTATCTGGAGATGCGTGTTCCGAAATTTCGAGAGTCCTGAAGAAAATTAAACTTCTTATCATTGATGAAGTAAGCATGGTGTCAAATATAATGCTTGCTTTTGTGCATTTGAGAATGCAAGAAATTCTTAGAACAGACTATGATGTCTTATTTGGAGGAAAACACATTATTGTTTTTGGAGATCTACTGCTGTTGACTCCAGTGAAAGGACAACCTGTGTTCAAAATGCTCACGCATGAAGATACCAGGAAGTGCCTAGGAAGCATTGGAAACGTTAATATATGGTTAAACTTCAAATATGCAGAACTGCTTCAAAATATGCGGCAGGCAAAGGATGAAGATTATAAAAATATTTTACAAGATGTAAGAATCGGAAAAGTAAGTCAGCAAGGGAAAGAAGCTTTACATGGACGATTAATTTCAAATTTGTACCCAAATGAAAACATTCTTCCAGAGAATATTTTTAAGAAAATTAACAAGAAGAAATCTGGCATATGTTTGATGCCAACTCTGAAAGAATGTTCCATGTTTAACAACAAAATGTTAAAGTTAGAAAATGAAGAGATAGTGAAACTGGAAGCTACAGATAAAATAGAGCATATGGGAGCAACAATTATTTTGTCTGAAAATTTGAAATCAAAATTGGATTCATTAGAGAAGACTATATCTAAAACTGCTGGTTTTGAAAAGACTGAATGTGTGTTTAAATTGTCGTATCATTTTGAGAAGGAATTTAAATGTTGAAAGAGGTCTGGTAAATGGAGCAATGAGTCATGTTGTTGGTTTTGTAAATTACAAAAATAGAGATGGAATTGAAATTTTAAAAATTAAATTTGATGGCATTGATGAAAGAGAACAAATGTGTCATTGTTCAGCTAGATTTTTGCTTGTGAAAGACTTATATGTTCGCCGAAAACAGTTTCCTATTTGTTTGGCATATGCGGTGACAAGTCTCAAGGTTTAAGTGTAGATAGCGCTTTGGTGAACATTGGAAGTTCTGTGTTTAAAGAGGGTATGGCATATGTGGCATTATCACGAGTCAGAACTTTATCAGGATTGTACTTGATTGAGTGTGATGAAACAAAGATTTGTGCAGATCTACATTGTGTTAAAGAATACAATAGGTTAAGAAGAGAGTATGCTCCACATTTGCCTCAATATCCTCTGATTGAAAAACGTGTGGTAGGCCAAAAAAGAAGAAATGAGAGTAATTGCAGTGAGGTAGTAGCAAAAAGACAAAAAGTAGATGAAACTGTAATTGTAAGCTGAAGGAAAAAGGATTCTGTTGAAGATGTTGTTGGATTTCAGTTTGAAAACAGTTCTGGTGTCAACTGCTATGCTAATGTAGTGGTTAATGTTGTTTTTTTCCTTCAAAATATACAAGAACAGATTGTTGAAAATCGGGATCAGACATTCTGCTGTTTGTTGAATTCCGTGTTTGAGAAATGTAGCAGTGATAGAGCAAAAATAGAAAGTGTTTCAGAAATTCGAAATCTTCTAGACATATGTTCTGGTCAAAATCAATTTTCACAGAATATTCAGCAGGATTGTCAGGAATGTTTAATGTATATGTTTGATGTATTGGAAGATGAAGGTGTAGATATAAAAAATCTTTTTAGCCTTTCTTATCAATGGCAGCATGACTGCGACAACTGTACTTTATCAAGTACTACTAGAATAGACACTGAAAGATTTATATATTTGACTTTACCAGACTGCAAATCAGTGCCTTTTAATAATCTAGTTAAAAAAGCAGATCACAATATGGTGTGTCCCCAATGTAAGTCTACAATGCTGTCCACATTATTTCTACAAAATTATGGTCAGTATGTTATTTTAATGTTCCAACGATGTAGACCTGATGGAACTAAATTGACAACTTCTATTAAAAATGTTGTGGCTTCACAGTTATCGATATCAGGAAGTACATTTGCAACTGTTGCTAATATTTTTCATGACGGTCCTTCTACAACATCAGGGCATTACACATGCTATTTAAAAAGTTGTAAAGGTTGGACGCACTGTAACGACATTCATTTGACTTTCAAACAACGTTTGCCTTTTGGCTTTAAAAATTCATACCTAGTGTTTTTACAACCAAAATTTAGGTAAAGGTAATTGGCCTATGAAGACGGGAGCAGTTAAGAAAGGTTATTTTGCTGTTTAAAAATATATTCTGAGTAAAAGTGATCCAGGTAATATAAAAAATTGACTTGTCATATAGGTACTGTAAGTGGATCTCATAGTAAGTGATATTAGTATTATACAAAATGATGAACATGAGTGAGTCAGAGATGGTTTTACAAATAGTTAAATATTGTGAAAACGTTGTAGAGCCTTTCTTTCAGAATGTCGGAAAAAAGGTAACTTCAGAGTTTCTTGGAATTAATTTGAAAATATACTCATACATCTGACACTATTTGGCCAAAAGGAAAGGTACAGGAATGAGTAAAGAGTCATGACTGAAAAAAAGGAATATATGAAAATAATGAAAATATTTAAGATGTTCTTGGAGCTTTTCTTCTAGAAAGTCGATGAAATTAATTTTTTAGTGAACAGCAGAGTACTTTGCAACGAGAAAAGGACCTCCATGATATACTATTTGGCCTCAAGGAAAAGTAAGTCAATCAAAGATTAGTGTACATTTGTCATTTATCAGTATCTAAGGTTTTTTTTAAAACACAATCTTTTAGATTGTGTTTTTTTTTTCCCCGCTGTCATATGATGAGTAATTTGAACTCACTGTTTTAAGTGAAATTCAATATATTCTGAGAACAGCAAAAATAAACTATGTAATATGTTGTACAAGTTATTCTATACTTTTGATTGTGTAAATTAAATTGTATTCCCATTCTCTGACACTCACTTTCCTTTTTTCTCTCTCTTTCAGCTCTCTTTACTCACTCACACTACCTTTCTCTCACTCTGTTTCACACCCATTTGTTTACTCCACTTCTTTCACAACCCCTCATTTCCATTTCAACTGTCTGCATCCCCTATCTCCCGTGCACCACTTTTCAGCTTTCAGTCTCTCTGCTTTACTTCCCTTTTCCGTCTTTTCCTCCTTTGTTCTTTTAGTAATTCCTCTTTACTCACTGAGTAGTATTGTCGCACTCTATCACTATAACTCACCCACTCTCCCTCGCTTATCTTTGTTTGCTCCTTTCTTTTGACCTCTTCTCTCTATTTTTCGTTCACTTCCTCTTTGGCCTGAGTGCCTCACTCTCCTTGTGTTATGTTCACTTGTGTTTATCTTCTAAATGCATCATTATTAGACTCTTTTCCGTCTCTGTTATTATCTTTTTACTTACTACTGTTTCCTGATTTAGTTTTGCTAACTCACATTGTTTTAGTATCTTTCTTACCTTCAGTTCATTTCTCTGTTCTTATCTTCCTCTGTGTCAGTGAATCTATATGCCTTACTCTTAGTAATTTGCTCTCATTCTATTTCTTTTTTTCTCTTTTTATATTTCTACCTTACTTTATTGCCCTTTCTGTGTTCTTCACTCTTACTTTATTTCTAAATACAGTGTTATGATTTTTAACCTCTTCATTTGTATCTTTTAATTTAAAATACAAATTTCACTAATTATAACTTATTTTTTCTTCTCTCTTTCACAGATACAAAGTTACATTAATTATATGGTAAGCATGACTATAAAAATTTATTTTGTAATCACCCTTTGGTTTAAGCTCACTAATATTTTCTCAACGAACCTCACTCCTGTGTCTTTATTCTGCTTCCCTCACTTATTCTTATTCTCCATGTTTACTCAAATTTCCCTATTTCCCCTCTCATATTCAACTTCTTTCAATCCCTATTCTTTACTTCACTTACTCTCTGTTCCCTTCCTTTGCTTCTTCACTCATTCTGTTTTTCTTAATTATTTACCTTACTGCTACACACACACCTCATCCCCCTCTCAACACATACACACACCTCTAACATACACCCCATACACACACCACACACACACCTCATACACACAAAAAATCCTCACACACACACTCTTCACATACACACACACATTCCATACACACACATACATCGCACACATATACACCCCACACCCATACACTGCTCACACATACTTCACACACCCTCACCTTCACGCACACCAAAACACCCCACACAGCAACACCCACAGACACACCTTACACACCCACACCCTGACCTACACCCACTGACTCCCTATAAGTCACACACACTGCATTACTTATCTTTCTTTGCTATTTCACTCAAACCCATTCAGGTACTGTTTCCTTTATTCTCTCTGTCCTTTCTCTTTGTCACTCCCCATTTCTTATCCTAATTCAATTTTTCACTCTCTTTCACCCCTCTTTACTTATACTAACTGGTCTTTTCTTACCCTCCCTCACCGTTCTTCATTTATCCCAGTTACGCCACTACCCTTCATTCTCAATTTTTTTCTGTCCTATCTCTTTCTTTCAACACCCACTCACATTCTCCCACTATCTCTACTTTAGTCTTCTTCCTCTCTCTTCCCTTCTTTCGCTCCTTTAGTGATTTTACTTTTCTCACTTTCACCCTATTACACCTTTTCTATTTTTAACTATGTAATAAACAATCCCTCTGTGTTTCTTCCTCTAGCTCTCTTTCTCTTAACATTACTCTCTCTGTGTTTGTTCCCTCAAGCTAACTCCTTCATTAATTTTTTTTTTCTTTTTTTTTTTGGTGTGCTCCCCGGTGCGCGCCCCGGTGCACGTACCGGTACGCGTACCCTGCAGAAAAAAGGTTGATACAGATTCTTTTAAAATATAGGTTTATTTTTTATAAAGTAAAGGTAGTTTTAAAAAGAACAGTTTTTTTTCTTCTTTTTGTTGTTTTATATTTTTTTATGTTTTTATGAACATTTTGTACTTTTTTTCGCTTTTCTGAACACTTTTATATTTTTTTTGTATTTTTAATGGGGAGAAACAAAAAACAGGGAATTGTAAATGGCTCAACTGGAGCATAAAAAAACCCAGGAAAAATTTGTTTTTTTTTGGACACTTATGGTTATCACCAGCAACCATTATAAGTTCGATGCTTTGCTCACCATAGCAAAGTGTCTTGTTACAAAATTTGCACACGATTTTGTAATCGGCAAACTTAGGTTGAACAGTAGCCAATGTGTCTCTTGCCCTCGGACCCGATGGAGTGGCTTGTTTTGATGTTGAGCGTCTAGACGTTGATGGGGGTAGTTTACTGCAGAGGTCCCTTAACTCTGCATTAGAGTAGTTGTTTGGATGCGCACGCATCATGTGGCGAATCATCGTATGATTCCCGAAGGAATACTTTTTGTTAGGGTTCCCCCTGGATAGCTCAGCACCACAAATTAAACAAGTCACCTTTGCTGTGTTGACTTTTTTAAAACCCCTTGGGAGTTTGTAGAACTGCCATATAAAGTGCTCTTTGGGTTTGTAGGGCTGTTTATCTTCAGGCAGGAACTCCCTTCTCTGTGCCTCCTCTTCATCATCCTCCTCCTCTTCCTCTTAACCACCAACGCAATCTTCTGGTGGTCTTTTAGATGGTGGTGGTGTTGGGCCAGATGCTCCAGCTGCTGATACTACTGTAGCCATTTTCTGAGATAGAACTCGAAACAGGTCTTCCTCAGTCAAAGGACAAAGTCAGAATAAGGAAAAAAGGTGGGGCTTTCATCATTTGGAAAACAAAAGTGTTCTGGACCAATAAAAAGTGTTATTTTAAAGTCACATGATCCAGGGTTTCATCATTTGGAAACCAAAACTGATCTGCACCAATGAAAAGTGTTATTTTCAGATCACATGACCCGACGCGCATATGCTACGCGCCCCGGGGCGCGCCCCGGGGCGCATCGCGTAAGCGAGTCGAGACGTTGCGCGATCGTATGCAATCGCGTGCTTCCGGGTGCGCTTACGCAGTGCATCATATGACGCATCACGCGACTACGCGAAACGTCACGATGTTGTTTTCGTACGCGGCAATAGCGCTAACGGGACGCTCCCCGGTACGCGCCCGGGGCGCCCTGTAACATTGCGCTTACCCGTACGTTCACCGGTATGCGCCCCGGGAGCGCCCCGGGGCAAAAAAAATATAAAAAATAAATACATATTTACAAAATATAAAATTCGTTATAAAAATTATTACTTTTCATACCTATAGATATTTGCTATTAAAAAACCTATGAAATTGACTGAAAAAACAGGTTTCACACCAGTTATAGTTAGGGATTAGCATTTAAAAAACCCATTAAATTCACTGAAAAAACCATAGGTTTCACACCTGTTATAGTTAGCTGGAAGTTTTACTCGCATAAAACCATTGAAATTCCCACGTTATAGTTAGTTGGACTCACTATAACTTGCGCGTGCAATGCACTGCTGATGACGTCACATATTACATCACTCATGACATGGTCAGTGACATCACTCATGACATCACTGATGACACCATCCTTGTGACAGAGTGACAGACCTCCTTTCACTGAAATGTAACCCTTGAAACACATATTCAAAAATAAAAAATAAAGTTTTCAAAAAAATGGAGATATCCATACCATTTACAACAACCAATTGAATAATTCCACCATCTATATACACATCTACTCATTCACCAACAGTTCTATATAGTCACTCATACATATACTCACTCATCATATGTAGTGGTGATACACCTATACATCCTCTTACACACCGACAGTCATCCAAAAGATACTCTCACACATACTCACACATGCAAATAAACTATTGAACATCCATTTATTTGCATATACAGCTATACACACACTACCACTTTACTTCTAAGGAAACTTACACATACTTACTCTCTTAAACAATCACTTATAGAAACACATACTAATTTAAACAGGAACTCTTACAATCCCTCACTCTCACATATACTCAGTTATATACATCAATACTCACATATACTAGATTAAAACATATGTAGTTACTGATAAAGACACTAGTGAGACAGTCATTCACTCACTAACACACACATATACACACTCATCCACCCATACAGTCCTGCACATATGCTGTCTTCAAAACACATACAAAGAGAGAGTCAGTCATTCATGCATCTATGTGTTAAGTAATACCCCCACCAAACCATTCATACACTCATACTTGTACTAAGAAAAACATCTAATAACCCATATACATACACATGTATCTACTCACCAACCCATGCAACCTCTTATACACAAAGTGAAACACTAATACATATATTTAAATATTTAAACATTACTCTCTAATATATGTATTCACTAAGATACACTTAATAAACCAGTTAACCAATCAATTAAAAAAAAAAACATCCAAGTAAACACTTATTTAAACATGTATTCTTCCATCAACTTTTACATATACATATATAACACATATTTATTTTTCAGAAAGACACACATTCACAGGATTCACTGGATGGTGTCATCAGTGATGTCATGAGTGATGTCACTGACCATGTCATGAGTGATGTAATATGTGACATCATCAGCAGTGCATTGCACGCGCAAGTTATAATGAGTCCAACTAAGGGCTCCATTATGATATCGGGCGGATTGCCTCCGCCAGGGTGGCGGTGGCCACCGCCACCCTGGCGGAGGCAATCCGCTCGACAACCACTCTCGTTTTCCCCCCTGATTAGGATGGCGTAGGGGACAATGGCGGACGGAAAGACCGTCCACCGCTTTACCGCCGCGGTCGCCCTGCACATCCTGTAGTTTTAACATTGTGGCGGGCGGTGCACTCTGCACCGCCCGCCACAATGCTAAAACTACAGGATGTGCCCGCCACTGTGGCGGGCACATCCTAATTCCCCCTACGGGACCCCGCCATTATGGCGGGCGGTCCCGTTCTGCGATAGGGTGGTGGGCGGACAATGTCCGCCCGTCATCCTAATGGAGCCCTAACTATAACGTGGGAATTTCAATGGTTTTATGCGAGTAAAACTTCCAGCTAACTATAACAGGTGTGAAACCTATGGTTTTTTCAGTGAATTTAATGGGTTTTTTAAATGCTAATCCCTAACTATAACTGGTATGAAACCTATGGTTTTTTCAGTGAATATATATATAATTAAATGTAAAAAAGGAAGAATAAAACATATTCAATAACTACATAAAATATTATTTTTTTATTTCAACTTCAAAATGAATTTGTAACATGTTAATAAAATATAAATAAATAACTTAATTAATTCAATACATCAATCAGATTGTTACACTTTAATTCCAGCTTCATATATTTTTTTCATTTTCTCTATTATTTACTTTACCAAGATTTTTGCCATAGTGTGTAGTCTCCCTATGATAAAGTAGAGGGGAAAAGTAAAAAAGTTTGTACAATATTATTGTAAAATATTTTTATACATTAATATTACATGTTCGAATAAAAGAAAAAAGATGTTACGTTACAGCAATGTTAACTTACTTTTAAATGAAATCTTTAAATATTTCTAATAGATCACGGATACAACGTCGACTCTGATAACATCGAACTACAAGAGTAAATAATATGGTCAACAAAAATAGTGACACAATACACAAAATAGAAATGACACTAACATCGATAAAAATATATTGTTTAAATAAATCACGATTACAAAAATATCGCCGACAATAATACAGAACACAAAAATATTGATAAGATTAAAATAAATTAAAATCAACAAGAAATTGATATAAATATTATTGACAACAAAAACATCGATAAACTATATCAAAAATACCATTTAAACTTAAAAAATATTATTTCCGATAATACAATAATATATAATACTGATTATTTTTAAAAAGATTACAAGTAATAACAAATTATTAACAATAATTGAAACTCAGAAATTAAAAATACAAAAACAAATAAATGAACAAACAATACAACATGCAAAAGAAATTAAAATTAATGAAAAAAACCATAAATAAATATAGAGTATATACATTTTAAACACATTTATCTACATAATAAATAACATAAAATGTACCGTATAACGATGACCACAAACAAAGAGCGAACCTTTGAGAGAGAGACGAGAATACGAAAAACCATTACACCAAAAACTATTCCAAGCATCCCGCATTAATGGTAAGCACAAAACTTTGTAAGTGACTTAGTAAATGAAATAGGCTTGTACAATATATTAACATGTTTTTCTTAACATATAACAAATTCAACCTTACTAAAATTGCCGCTACAGACTTCAACACAAAGATTTACTTACACAACAACAAGATATAACAGAAAAAGTAAGTATATAACTTCACAAATAAATAAGTTACATTTTTTAAAACTATTAAGCTTAATACATTTTCAAAACATAGCTAACAAAGGTTACTATTTGTTTTTGAAGCTTCTACAAAAATCGACAAATCACAACATCTACCAAGAACACAGCATAAAAAAATATTAATTAAATATAAACACTAATGAAAATAATAAAATTAACTGAAATGACAGCATAATCTTTTATGTCACAGATTATCCTTCACAATAACTCAATCCAAAAACCGCAAAACAAACATTACGTTCAATTAAATATATAGACTAATAATCTCACATAAACAAATAATACTAGAATTAAAACCTTTTATTTTATATTTCAAAGTTTACACTTCAATAAAAGTCCACCTTAAAAAATCAAAGCAAGAATTAACTTCGAAAACAAACACAAAAAGAGCAGTACAGAAAAATATAGAATTAAGTGAGTATATAAATTAACCAGCAAATACAACTAACTAATAAACAATATTTAAATAAATTAAAAAGGAAAATATAACTAACAAATATGTTTTTCTTCTAGCTGCTAAAAACTACAACCTACAACAAAATCATCAACGAAAAATAGTAACTATTTTTTTCTAAAATAAATACAAATATAAACTAAGGGGCCCATTATGTTTGCATGCGGATCGCCACCGCCGGTCCGGTGGTGGCAATCCGCCCGCCATATGACCTATCTTCACCCCCACCATCTTAGAATGGCGGGGGCACCATGGTGGACGGAAAGACCGTCTGCCACTTTTACGCCTGTCGGATTGCCGGCCGGGCGGAAAAGGGATTGGTAATGGTGGCGGTGCATTGCAGGCACCGCCATCAATATCAGGATGCAGGCCTTTCCATGGCAGAGAACCCACCATGGAAAGGCATGCGGGAAAACACCACAGAAGGCCATTGCAGACCCCCGGGGGTGTGGGTAGCTGCACTGCGGGGAACCCTTGGTACCCCACATCATTGACATGCACAAGGTGGCAGCCACCGTGCGGTGCCTGTCACGTGTGCATGGCAATGCACAGCATGGGCTTCAACATTGCGGTGGGTGCTGCTAACAGCACCACCCCCCACAATGTTGAAGTCGAGGATGCGGCTGCATCCTAATTTGCCTAACGGGACCGCCACAACTTCGGCGGTCAGTCTAGTGCTCCGTTGCGCTGGCACAATAAAATGTAACACTTTAATAAAAATAACATTTTGCTTTTAAACCAACAGAAAAAATAATAATTGGAAAAACATCAACAATCAAAAGAAAACCCATCAAGAAAATACAATCAAAACATTTGTAAGTTATTTTCAAATGTATTAATTATAATAATAATAATAATTCTTTATTCGGTTAATCACAAAGAGAAACCATAAAAGAAACAAGTAACATAAGGAATTCATACATACATCGATTAAAAAGAAAACCATTTCATATATAAAAAAAAAACATTTGTGCCTTTAAGCAAAAGGGAAAAAGGTAATTTTGTTTCAGAGAGTCTTCGGTCATTAAATAGTTTTCTTTTACTTTTTCCTTAGTGCAGTTTGCTAAAGGTTTTTTCTGTGGTTCAAAATGCATTTTAAAAAGTTTAAAACCAGGTAACAGACTTCTTCCGACTCTAAGGTTTGCAGTCTTAGAAAGGCTGGTCGACATTGTCTGAGGCCCCATCGCCTGCACAGCGGAAGTATCCAATATTTTCTGTGGGGATGATAAAATTTACAGAATAAAATAACGTGGATATTGGATTGGGTTGATATCGCGTCGCAAGGGCACGGAGGCAGGTCCCAGGCTTTGTTTAATGGAAAGGCGACCAGTCTGTGAAAGAGGTTCAGTCTGAGCCTGGTAAGTAACATCCTCTCGAATGTTTTAGTGTCGAGAGTAAGATACGGTTGAATGCCAAACGTTTGCTGGACCGTGTTTGCGTGAACCACTGAAGCTTTTGCTGACTCGGATGACAGTCTTAGTGTTTCCAAGTGCCGTAGTGCGAGTTCCTTGAGTTCCTTTTTTGGGAGAGCTACCAGTAATTCTGGCTGGAGGTAGTGTTTTTCGAGGCCAAGGTCGGTGAAAAAGTTTCTGACGTAGCTAAGCCACTTGATTCTGTAGGCGTAGTCGAGTGACATTATGTCGGCCACTATCGACTGTGATAGTGTGTTAGCTTCCGACGTCCAAATACGCCTCCACAAAAGTAGTGGCTGAATTTTAAGGAGATCCTGCAAGTAAGGAATACCCAATTCCATGTGGGAGGCGTAATTTGATGAGCCTTTTGGGGTGGCAAGAAGGAATCTTACAAATCGATTTTCAATTATTTGGAGGGCTCCAACATCTGTGTGACCCCAGATCCCTGCTCCGTAGAGAGCTATCGCCTGGCACTTGGCATTGTAGATTCTTAAGAGTTCTACTGGGCGCCTCCTTCCCAGTTTCCGAGAAAAGGTCTGCAGGGCTGCTATTGCGCGCTTAAAATTGTGACATCTCGCCTCGACTGCTGGTCTCCATGTTAGATTATCGTCAATCACAATCCCAAGGTATGGATATTGTGTGGCGATCTCCAAAGGTTGACTATCGAGGAAGATGTTTTTTTTCCCTTTCTTCCCCCTCCCCGTGGTCATGTCAAAAGTTTTTTTTACGTTAACCTTTAAGTCCAGGGAGTTCATGAAGGTGGTATATCTATCTAGAGAGTACTGAAGTTCACGCAGGGTTCGGGCCAGGATGACGGCATCATCCGCGTAGAGGAGCGCTGGGATCAGTCTCTGTTTCATTTTTGGGAGGTCCTGGGCCCCTCTCAGCATTGCCTCCTCCAAGCCGTTTGTGTAGAGCGAGAAGAGAAAGGGGGCCAAGACGCAGCCCTGCCTAACTCCTCGCTCCACCCCAAATGATGCCGTCAACTCGCCGTTCTTTCCGAACCGTACTCTGGCTGAGGCACCGGAATACAGCTCTCTTAGAAAGTCCAGCAATGAGGGGTCCACATTCATCTCTTTTAGGACTGTCCATAGTTTGGAGTGTGCGACGCAGTCGAAAGCGGCAGACAGGTCTACATAGACCATGTATACCGTCGATTTCTTTGCGTGCATGTATTTGGCCATTATGAGGCTGAGATTAAGTGCCTGCTCAACTGTCCCAAGGCCTTCTCTAAAGCCGAATTGTAAATCCGAGATAATGGACTTTTCCTCACTCCACAGTTGCAATCTCTCCAGAATGACCCTTCCCACCACTTTGCCAAGGGAGTCCAGAAGGGATATGGGACGATAGCATTTTGGGTCCTGTCGGTCCCCTTTCTTGAAGATGGGGACCATGATTGATCTTGTCCAGGAGTCCAAGATGCCCTCGCTAGCTGCTGCTATACATACTCTTGTTAAGATAGGTGCCCAAAGCTCCTGGTTGAACTTAAAAAGGTCCACAGGCACGCCGTCCGGACCCGGGGCCTTTCCAATTTTGCTTTTATCCAGAGCCACCAGGATTTCTGTGATGTCAAAAGAAATTGGGATTGGGTATTGTACTTCGTTGTGGTGGTGAGGTGGATGATCTGTAATTACTTGGTTTTTGAAAATTTGTTCAAAATGAGCTATCCAAGTTCCCTCATCTATTGCCACCTCTATCTTAGGAGAGTTGTTGTCCGAGAGGAAGGGGGATCTGATCGTTCTCCAGAAGTCCTTACTATTTTTTGATAGGGAGCTCTTATCTAGGTCATTCCAGAGTTTCTCTTTCATTTGTTGTAATCTCTTTCATTTGTTGTATTAATTATACAAAATGTTTTCTATTCTAAATCGTATAATTAATAAATATACATACATACACTCACAGATTCTCCCAGAAATGGCAGAGAGAGCAAAATTCATTACTTCACAAAAGGGTAAGGTACTTCTGTGCTCCATGTGCTACACTTATACACACGAGAAAATGAGTGGAAATAAAACTCAATCGAAATGCAGTAAAGATTATTCTAACTCTTGTTATGGGAGAGCCAATACGATAGAAACCAATGTATTAAATGTTAATGAACATAACCACCCCCCTAATGTATCTGAAATTTAAGTTAGAGATGCCCTGAGACAATCAGAGAAGCAAGTACCAGCTCCCAACAAACAAGTACCCAAATACTTAATAACATGTTAACCAGGGTACCTGAACATGTCACAGGACAACTTCCATCTATTCCCACTCTGAAGAGATTAATTGCCAGATTAAAAAGAGAACTGCTCAAACACCACCCACCCCCAAAGTTTTGCCGAAATACAAATATTACCTCAATACACCATCTCTCACAAAGATGAAAAATTCCCTTTCCAGGACAATAACAGTCATAAAAAATTAATTCTTATCTTTGCAACAAATAACAATTTACAAAATCTTAAATACTGTGAAAAGTGGATGATGGATGGCACGTTCAAAGTTTGCCCAGCCGTTTTATCACTTATATAAATCCACGGCCAATATGTAGAAACAAACATCCCCTTCATATACGCCCTACTCACTGAAAAACAAAACACCACATACATAGAGCTCCAAACAGTACTATAACAATACACCGAAAACTACTTTCCTCAAAAAATCATCATTGATGTTGAACAACCAATGATACTTTAAGTATTGATTATGCAACCAATAGCAACTGTGCCTACCAAATAAAACAATGAATTGCCCTGGCCTATGTACCAACAACTGAAGTAGCAAACCATTACAACCTACTTCTTGAAAGCCCCTTCTATCAAGCAAATGAAACTAATCCAACTCCCTGCCTAGACTACTTCGAAGACACTTGGGTAGGAAGGCAAGATAGGTCAGGGCACCATAGGCAACTCAAATTCCTAATACCCTGGTGGAATGTATATGATAGTACTCTAGATCAAAAAAGCTAAAACAAACAATGCCGTAGAAGGATGGCACAATGCCTTCTAAGCCACTAATGAGAGAGGACAACCAACACTACATAAACTTATAAAAGCTATCACAAAAGATCAAAGGGGTCTATTAGTATGGAGGGCGAAGGCACCACCACAGTGCTGGCGGTAGCAGAAAATGCTTTTTTCCGCATTCCAGCAGCGGTCTTCACGTTGGCCATATTAGTATGGCCAACATAGCCCATTTCCCATCCACCGTGGTGCTACGCGAACTGCCATCAAAGTGCGGCCGCCACTGCAGCCGTGGCAGCCAATGGAGACTCACCGCCGTGCGGAATGATGTCCCATCTGCTGTACAAATCAGAATGTTCCAAACCGCCAGTCACACCGCAGTGGAGAAACCGCCCACCCAGAGATGGCGGAAGTACCACAGTGGAGTGCGAAACCAGATTCCCGGTCCCCTTCACCCAGTCATGACCGCAATGGATCCAGCTCTACAAGTCTTCCTGGTGCTGCTGTACCTGATACATTACCAGCAACACAAGGACCGTCGCGGACGCCGCCGCAGGTACGCAAACACACAACTCCGCACACAATCAAACCACACCACTCCAGGGCTGATATACGGTTCCTGTCCACACCAGGGGAAAGGAACACATCCACAAGTGTACCCACATACGACCTACCTGTCACCAAGTCACGCCTCCACATCCAGCTCACCCATTTCCACGTACTTGAAGCAATGTCCCGCTCACATCACCGCAGCAGTGAAGACAAGGGAAAACATGTGCACAATGCAGAAGGCAGGGCCAGCGTCAGGCATGGGAAGCCAAAAAGACCACGGGGCCACACCTCCCACCCTCCACACCCCAGGCCCCCCCACCATGAAGGGACATGCCATGTGCTCCTCCTGTGCCCCCCATGCACAACAACAAGCCAGGTGAATCCACACCCTGCACCACACACCAAACAACTAAGGAGACAGCCACAGCAGGACTGGCTGCAGACGAACACACAGCACAGACGCACAGGCCCAGGGCAACCCACACACAACCACAGCACCACGCACATGGCAAGAAAACTGAGTCCAAGCACAAACTGAACACACACACAGATAATGAACAATCACTCCACTGGACACACAGCCTGCCAAGTCACACAGACATACCCCACACTGACACAGAGCCACATACACAGACCACATGCCAGCAGCAATGGAGGACAACAAATAGGAAAACTAAAGTGAGGTGCACACAAATGGAAGGCCAAGTAGATAACCACCAAGCATGTGTACATCACATGCAAGAGAAGGAACATATAACAACACCCTCAGCCCATCAAATCACACATGGCTGGCACAGTGAGTGAAGTCAAACCACAGTCACCTCAGTGCAACAACTCAGGGAGACAGCAAGGCAACCTATGTATAGGCACAAGTATGAAAAGGAAGGCTCTGAAGTCAAACAGTGAACAGTCACACATCTTCATCCAACTACGTGACAGGAGTATGTCAGCAGCAATACACACAGGGCCCATTGACACACTCCATGACTGTCAAACACAAGTAGGAACCTTCACACATACCCCACCCCCTCACACCTGCAGCACACAACACCACTGTCAAACACACAGAAGGTTGCCAATAATATACAGTCAATACACTGACAAACAACCACACTCCCTGGGGGGTATCCACAAACATCACACACACTCAGGGATTCCTAAACCAATGTTTGCACAAAAACAACAGACAAACACAGCACTCAAGAACAACACACACAGAACTACAATAAGACCAGACATGACCTGTGCAGCAAAACTGTGGAAAGGCAATGGGAGCACAGACAGAACAGGAGTACATAACCTCATCAGTCAGGAACAATGCACACACAACATACCACAAAACAGGCAAGAAGTACACCATCACAAAACAATCATGGACACAAAATGGGCCTACACTGACACACAGACAGACATACCACACCACCCAGCAAGTCAACATGATGTCACAGTGTACCACATACCTGCACATGCACAATCCTGACAAGAGACAGGTCAAATATTAGAGGAGAAAACACCAAGGATGCACCTAACACAAGCACAGGAACTAGAATAGACCTAATTTCATGTGACAGACACAAAAGTAAGGCACACCACAGTGGCACCACACATTGGAATGAAACACACCACACCAGCAAAACACACACGCTAACAATCAAATAGAACACCACATACAGAGCATCAGTCAGCTGTAAGAGACAACACAGCCCAAACACTGCAAACAGCTGCATCAAACTCAAAACAGATGCACATGCCAATAATTCACATAGCAAACACAGCAGGACATCAGGGGATGTACACCAGGCAAGGATAAGGCAACATACACCCACAGCACTGCATGCACAACAAGCAGTGTGTGCACACCAAACATACCAGTTCCACACAGATATGAGTAACACACCATGAACACTCTCAACAACAATCAAAACAGCACACTGACAACATCATGCTCAGGACGTGAGGCAGTACCTCAGCAAACACATATACACCTAACCCAACACACACAGACAAGTGGTAATTCTGTGCTTCAACCCTACTTTAGTACAGCTAAACTGCCGCTTCACAAAGTTTTTTTATCTCACTACACTGAGACTGAAAAACGTAACATCATTGGCCGTGAATTCTGCCTCACAAGATGGCTCATCAAGACAACTTTGAGAACACCCTTAACAGCTCCATGTACCACAAAACAGGCACAACCAGTTACTACTTGCCGCTTGGGTTCATTTTTAACGCTTAGCCCACTCTTAGGAAAAACTAGATAATCCAGAGTGAAAGCTTTGCAAGAGACTTTGGCAGATTGAGAATCTAAAAAATCAATTCTACTAAACAATCTTTTAGACTGAGCACCAATTGTTAAGGAAATGACTTTTTATGTTATAATCTTAATAGTTTTATGTATAATAACAAAGTGGAACGTCTACTTATTATTGATTAACTTTTATACCAACACAACTGGTTTGTTTTTAATGACTATATACGCAATGGTTTTAATTAATCAAGCATATTAATAAATTTACCTTACCTTACATGGATGATCAACAAAGCAAAACACTGACTTGCCAGTCACATACACTGCATTCTCACAATTTCTACAAACAACAAGTAGGAGTCAGCCAGTACTGTAAGGACACACCAACACACTGCACAGTGCACAACACACAACATACACATGTGCACACAATCACAATCACAGGGCTGAACAATCACACAAACAGGCACTCAACTCCTGGGTGACACATGTGTGTAGTTGACATTGCAGGGGCACACACACATCAACACTCCCGACAAATTCACCCACTTCACACTGCACACTTCTTGACCACACAAGTGCACACATTGAAAGCAAGCCAAGTGACATGGATGATTGACCCTCACAAGATGACATTACACGTACACTGCTGGGCACACATAAAATAAGAACACACATACATGATGACCGTGGCCAGCCTGCCTGCAATCCTGTAGATAGAATCCCACTCTGTGCTGGCAGTGCCCCCAACCCTGACATGTGTGCAATATACCGAACATGAACAAAGAATGATAATGACAACATCATTCTATCTAAAACCAGCATCATTGCACCAACAAGTATGAGAGTCAGGTAGAACTGAAGTTCCTCTCACCCTTGTAAAAACTAGAAAAAGTGATACAAGCCATTGGCAAAGTTGAAGTGGCATACAGAGCGTGTGACACAGTAAACAATATACACACATGAAAAGCTTTATTCAGTAAGGACACTGACAAAACAGACAACAGGAGCAACTGTCTTTATTCCCAAACTGCACAGATAGGAAACAATATCAGACAAGAGCAAGCTGTATAGGCAAGGGGCACACATCAGGGAACAACAAGGCCAGTGGCCAGTTCAATATGCAGAGTATGTACATGAGAAGCTGCACAGGGAAAGGGCAAACATTAAGGAACAACAAGGACAGTGGCCAGTCCAATGTGCAGAGTATGTACATGAGAAGCTGCATAGGGAAGGGGCAAACATTATGGAACAGCAAGGCCAGTGGCCAGTCCAATGTGCAGAGTATGTATATGAGAAGCTGCAAAGGGAATGTGTGCAACATTATCCTGCCGTGGTCAGCAACACAGTCAGGGGGGTAAGAATGGGCAGTACAGGCCTGCTTTGTGAGAGACTTAGCTGTCAGTCGGACTGGGAGCTGGCTGTGTGTCGGAGACAGTTGGAACATTTGACTGGGGAGAGAGTCCCATATGAGGTAGAGCTATCAGTGTATTGGGAACTGGAGGGATGCTTGGACCAGGTGGTATAGTGGCACGTGGAGGTGGAGTCATGCTGACGAGAGACACAGAGTGGGTGGGAGATTGTGGAGGGGTGGCTTTCCACTTCTTGGGGATTCTAACTGGACTCCCTGACTTGGGATCAATGGGAAGTGGTGTGGACACAACAGGCACACTCACCAACAAATCTGCATCAGTTGAAGATGCTGACACTCCTTCTGGGGACGTGCTGTATCCAATGGTACGCTTCGCCTGGCCTTGCCTTTGCCCCTCCAGCCCCTGTTTACCAGGTATTACCCCTACAGTGTCCTCTTTCCCTTGCTTCAAGGGGCTTGGAATGGGAGTCGAGGTGGTGAGTGAATCTTCCTTGGAGCCCTTTTTATGTGTACCCTTGGCATGTACCACCTTCTTAATGGGCACGGAAACTGTCTGCTTTTCTTTGCGAGACACTTTAGGGACAGGAGAGTTCTTGACTGCGGATGCCTCTGAGGCATGTGAGCCTGAGGTCTGCTTCTTTGCTTTTTGGCCCTTGGTGTTATCTGACGGGCTTTTGTCTTTGCGCTCTGGGGTGGCTTGAGTCTTCTTTGGGGATGGTGTCTGCGCCCTGGACCGCTTGGGCTGCTGCTGCTGTGTGCTTCATGTGCTGTATCGTGACCTTGAGGTCTGTGGAGCGTGGTCACTATTGTCAGACATGGCCACTGCCAGGGGTAGGACAAAGGGATTGGAGGTGGACTCTGAGTTTGTGCCAGTTGAAGGGCTGCTGTCACTGCGGAAGACAAAGACTGGACCGTCCGGTGCAGCCCACCCACGTCTGAATGTATGCCCTCCATGAAAGCAACCACCAGTGCCACTTTTTTGTCGTGGTCTATGAATGCATTGAGGAGAGCTGTCTGGCACCCACACAGCTGGTGCAAAAGGTCCACAGTCTCAGTTCTGATGGCAGCAGGGGGAACAGGGGGAGGGGCAGCGGTGCCTGGTGTGAAGGACACTCTTCCCCTCTTACTGGTGCGAACACGGGCAGCGCCAGAAGAAGTGGCTGGGAGGGTGGGCACTGTTTGCTGTGTGGTGGAAAATGAGGGAGAGTCCTCGTTCCCTGTGCCCGCCATCATGGATGCGTCACTGCTGGCATCAGATGACGTTGAGCTTTGCGTCTCTGGTTGTGATCCCTCCAGTGGATTCCTGTCCCCCTCCGAGGCGCTGGTCACTTCTGTGTCACTGTGCTCCTATGCAGCGGTTGTGCTTGATTCCCCACCACTGGTGTTCGTCCCCTGTCACTCCATGACCACGGGAGATGCTGCACGAGAGAGAGAAGTAGGGTCAGTTCAGTGGCAGCAACAGAACAAACATATGCAAGCCAAGCTACACTGAAGATGACTAAATCTACATGTTGCACACCACCCTGTGCAATAACAGTGTGCAAATATACTTCTTTTGACTCAAACAGTGGGTGTAAATAAGAAAACCAGTCATAATTGAGCCATGAGGTGACCACTCCCCACTACATCCTGCTGGTGGCTCCGTTCAACCAGACACAAAAATAGCTCATCAGAGCACACCTAGGGCCATGATGGGGGCATGACATTCCATAATGGCCATGAGCCCATGCCATCCACCATGTTGTACTTTGGGGCACAACTACTCTTGCACATTGTTGTCAGATGTCAAAGCCTCACAAATCTGAGGTCAGACAATGCACGCATTGATGAAAGCACACTCAGATTGGGCACACTGCTGTTCCCTTCCATGGGTTTTCCCAAATTACACTAATTCAAACGATACCTGAAGACCATGACTCAGAATGCAATGGAAATGCACAGTACTCAAATTACCTTAGTAAGTACAGGTAAGGCAAATGCATGACAGCTGCACCCAGCACAGAGGCTACTTATAAGCCACTGCATCACACTACAATCATCACATAGGGCAGCGCTGGCACAGGCTGTGAACACATGCAGCCACTCACAGCCAAAGTCACCCTTCCCAGAATACTCACCCCTAGCTTGCTGTAGATGCTCCTTCAAACGTGCATCCACCTCAGGCTGTGTCACGGCCAAGATGCAGCGCATTAGTGGTGTCCTGCTGCGGTGTGCCAACCTGCCAGTGTGAGGGAGCAGCCCCAGTGTCATCTCCGACATGTTCTTTGCTAGCGGGATGATGTTGTCCCACCTATTGTTGCAGTGGGTGCGCCTTCGGTTTGAGACACCCAGAGCCTGCACCTTGGTCACAATGGCCCTCCACACAGCCTTACACTGGTGTACTTTGAGCTGCAGGCATGGGAGACAATCAGTGACATAGAGTTATGTACCAATATCTCTCAGTACAGTAGCATGTTACTAACTCATCCCAAATCCACTGATATGTCTCACAGAGACAAGAATGCATCTCACATGGAACATCTGCATGGGAAAAGCACACGTAAATGCATGCTGGTGTGAGGGGGGACACAGTAAATGCACAGCTCACACACATGCAGGTTGCCAGCACAGAAAGCCATGTGTAGTCTGCCCACATCTACTGTCCATTTCTAGGTTGAGCAAGACATACATCACATATCAACTTGTGTTTAGGGGTAGACTCACTGTGTCCAACACTGCGCAGCCCTCAATGTCCCTGCCGTGTGAATAGTTCACTGTGTCATGGATGTCACATTGAGGGATATGATCTTACAAAACCAAAACCCTTCTCACAAGGCCTGTTATGTGCAATCTACAGGGCTGAGATGGCTCATTGCTGGAGTGCAATGAGAAAAAACACATGTAAAACTCTGTAAGTTCAGTGATGTGTCCTTCTCATTTTGGGCGGTGACTGTGCAGGCCAGGTGGACACACACTGAGATGTACAACAGGGACCCACACAGCAATTCACCCAAGCAAACACTGTCCAGACTCCTGCATTACCAACTTGCTGCGTCACTGTATGGATGGCAAGACAACACATGTCACTCAAATACTGATGTGCAGGCACGGAAATGTGTGGAATAGTGTACACCCACCGTTCCCCTGGAGATATCATGTTAGGGAGTTCATGACACAACGCCACAGTCTCAGGCACATACTTGGACCAACTACATGTGTGCCCTCCCCCCACCCCCGCCCCCAACTGTTGAAGACTTACCACAACATTTGGGGCACCATATAGCCGTGGGTACTGTGTGAGCACCTCGTCCACCAGAACCTCAAGCTCCTCGCTTGTGAAGGGACGGCAAGGATCTTCTCAGTCCTCGACATCACTGTGGACATTAGACAGCAGCGGCAGAAGTGGGTGGTGAAGGGTCTCTGGCAACAGGCCCTGGAGGCAGCAGCAGATGAGGGGTCTCTGGCGGCAGTCCCTGGAGACAGCAGCAGATGAGGGGTCTCTGGCAGCAGTCCCTTGATGCAGCAGCAGATGAGGGGTCTCTGGCAGCAGTCCCTAGAGGCAGCAGCAGATGAGGGATCTCAGTCAGCAGGCTCTGGGAGCAGTGGAAATGTGAGGCTCTCTCCCACACATATATAGCCCCCTGGGGTTGTCTCAGTGGTGCTAAGCTGCTGCAATTGGTGTTCCAGGTCTGCCTTTTTGAAATGCATCCAATGACCTGCTCGCGGAGCAAGCGTACTACGATTACTCAAATTGTTTCATGCTACCGCGATTAAGGTTCCCATTGGCTGTAAGGGCATAGTCCATGGCGGTGACACACTGCAGGGGCCCGGCGTGCGCTACCAATGTGGTGCATCTTTCAATTGCATCCAATGACCGGCTCTGCGGTGCCGGAGCTCGCCTACCGCGATTTTCAAAATTGTATCATGCTACCGCAATTAAGGTTCCCATTGGCTGTACATGTAAATGTAAATGTAAATGTCATGGTACTTATAGAGCACATTGTCACCAGACGGTCACCTTGCGGTGTCGCCTATTCGGCTTCCTGGCGCTGATACTCATACCGCTGTGGAACCCCTCCTGGCTTTCCCTGTGAAGTGTCCACTCCTGGGCACCCCCAGGGTGAAGCCAGGCATCCTTAGCGCTGTTGGGGCTGGTGTGGAGGCTAAGCAAGCTATTGCCCAGAGTTGCAGCGCGGGGCCCGTGATTAGAATAGGCACCGAGGCGAGAATTGACAAGTCCGAGGAAATAGAGCCCGAGACCCCGCCGAGGCGGGAATCGAACCCTGGTCCCTGGCCAGAACTCTGCATCAGGGTCTGCCGCTCTAACCATTGAGCCACACTCCTCCATGGTACATTGTGGTGACACACCGCAGGGGCCAGGCGGGCGCTTCTGTGATTTGGGTGCCATACATTCATATGGCAAAAAACAACAAGTGATGGACTGAATGTGGATCAATGTCACACACTCCCCCAGTCAAAAGATCTGGGCCCAAATCCATCGTTTTTTTGCACTCCACACCACCCTGGGTCAGATAATGGCTTTATGCAAATCAGCTCTGACCCTGTTGCCCCATGGGAACATTCCAGTCCGAACTACAACAGCCATATCTTTCCCAGACCGGAATCAAGCATCCGAGGACCGGACCGGTTTCGAGGTAACACCTCTCTTCAGCCCGGCTAGCTTGACTCAAAGTGGTGTGGAGTGCCTGGGACCCACGTCTGGGCATCCCCAGCGCACTTAGGGCGGCAATTGCAAAAAACAACAAGTGATGGACTGAATGTGGATCAATGTCACACACTCCCCCAGTCAAAAGATCTGGGCCCAAATCCATCGTTTTTTTGCACTCCACACCACCCTGGGTCAGATAATGGCTTTATGCAAATCAGCTCTGACCCTGTTGCCACATGGGAACAGTCCAGTCCGAACTACAACAGCCATATCTTTCCCAGACCGGAATCAAGCATCCGAGGACCGGACCGGTTTCGAGGTAACACCTCTCTTCAGCCCGGCTAGCTTGACTCCAAGTTGTGTGGAGTGCCTGGGACCCACGTCTGGGCATCCCCAGCGCACTTAGGGCGGCAATTGCAAAAAACAACAAGTGATGGACTGAATGTGGATCAATGTCACACACTCCCCCAGTCAAAACCGGTCCGGTTCTCGGATGCTTGATTCCGTTCTGGGAAGGACATGGCTTTTGTAGTTCGGACTGGACTGTTCCCATGGGGCAACAGGGTCAGAGCTGATTTGCATATCGCCATTGTCTAACCCAGGGTGGTGTGGAGTGCAAAAAAACGATGGATTTGGGCCCAGATCTTTTGACTGGGGGAGTGTGTGACATTGATCCACATTCAGTCCATCACTTGTTGTTTTTGCAATTGCCGCCCTAAGTGCGCTGGGGATGCCCAGACGTGGGTCCCAGGCACTCCACACTACTTGGAGTCAAGCTAGCCGGGCTGAAGAGAGGTGTTACCTCGAAACCGGTCCGGTCCTCGGATGCTTGATTCCGTTCTGGGAAGGACATGGCTTTTGTAGTTCGGACTGGACTGTTCCCATGGGGCAACAGGGTCAGAGCTGATTTGCATATCGCCATTGTCTAACCCAGGGTGGTGTGGAGTGCAAAAAAACGATGGATTTGGGCCCAGATCTTTTGACTGGGGGAGTGTGTGACATTGATCCACATTCAGTCCATCACTTGTTGTTTTTGCAATTGCCGCCCTAAGTGCGCTGGGGATGCCCAGACGTGGGTCCCAGGCACTCCACACCACTTGGAGTCAAGCTAGCCGGGCTGAAGAGAGGTGTTACCTCGAAACCGGTCCGGTCCTCGGATGCTTGATTCCGTTCTGGGAAGGACATGGCTTTTGTAGTTCGGACTGGACTGTTCCCATGGGGCAACAGGGTCAGAGCTGATTTGCATATCGCCATTGTCTAACCCAGGGTGGTGTGGAGTGCAAAAAAACGATGGATTTGGGCCCAGATCTTTTGACTGGGGGAGTGTGTGACATTGATCCACATTCAGTCCATCACTTGTTGTTTTTGCAATTGCCGCCCTAAGTGCGCTGGGGATGCCCAGACGTGGGTCCCAGGCACTCCACACCACTTGGAGTCAAGCTAGCCGGGCTGAAGAGAGGTGTTACCTCGAAACCGGTCCGGTCCTCGGATGCTTGATTCCGTTCTGGGAAGGACATGGCTTTTGTAGTTCGGACTGGACTGTTCCCATGGGGCAACAGGGTCAGAGCTGATTTGTATATCGCCATTGTCTAACCCAGGGTGGTGTGGAGTGCAAAAAAACAATGGATTTGGGCCCAGATCTTTTGACTGGGGGAGTGTGTGACATTGATCCACATTCAGTCCATCACTTGTTGTTTTTGCAATTGCCGCCCTAAGTGCGCTGGGGATGCCCAGACGTGGGTCCCAGGCACTCCACACCACTTGGAGTCAAGCTAGCCGGGCTGAAGAGAGGTGTTACCTCGAAACCGGTCCGGTCCTCGGATGCTTGATTCCGTTCTGGGAAGGACATGGCTTTTGTAGTTCGGACTGGACTGTTCCCATGGGGCAACAGGGTCAGAGCTGATTTGCATATCGCCATTGTCTAACCCAGGGTGGTGTGGAGTGCAAAAAAACGATGGATTTGGGCCCAGATCTTTTGACTGGGGGAGTGTGTGACATTGATCCACATTCAGTCCATCACTTGTTGTTTTTGCAAATACATTCATATGGGTCACCGCGATTTGGGTGGTGGAGCATGCCAACCGCCATTTGGGCATGTTTCTATGGCTATCACTACCGCACTTGTGTCTTGGGCATTGCCGCTGACACACCGCTGGTGCCAGGCGGTGGCTACCGTGATTTGGGTGCCATGCAGTGACATGGGTGGCCAGGACTGGGGTGGTGGGGCATGCCAAGCATCATTTGGGCATGTCTCTATGGCTATCAGTACCATACTTGTGTCTTGGGCATTGGCGGTGACACACTGCTGGTGCCAGGCGGTAGCTACCGTGAGTTGGGTGCCATACAGTTACATTGGTTGCCGGGATTGGGGTGGCGGATTACTTTGACAACACCAATGGACACATCATGCTGTATCAATGGCAATCTGGCAGTCATCAACAGTGCACAGTGGCCACATGGTTAATGGCATATCATTGTGCACACAATGCCAATGTTCCATTTACCCCACTGCAGACTACACATGCCATATTTGTGTATGTGATTTTGTAGAATGGCATGTACTCCCTCACATGTCACTTGTGATATTGATGGGACTGTACACAGGACAGTGTTGTTATGGACTCTACAATGTGTACAAATGCCAATGTGTTAAAGTGCAGTGCAAATCACACCGATGTTTGTATCAATGAATAATGTTCTCTTATGTTTGATCATGCCTGTGGTCATTGTATTGTTGATGTGTGCCGGGTTAAAATGACGCCTGAAGGTGTGTCAGGTCCAGCAGCTAGGTATGAGACAGTGGGGTTGCATTGTTACACATATGCTGGATGATGTACTCCCAGGCGTACCCATGGTAAATGTGGCCATATCCCTATGTGCATTCACATAGACCGAGGTGGTTTTGGAGGTACTTGCTGTGTGTAAGTTGACAAGTGAGCGATTAGTGTAGCTGAAGTTTTCCCTACATGTAAGCTGGTCTCTAACTCAATTTTGCTGATAGTCATTGCTGACATTGTGTCAGCCAAAACTTGAGATGCTGTGCCCGTCTCATGATGTATTGCATTGACATGTGTCCACTTTCATCTCAACTAGGAGGAGACCAAATCTGCATCGTTCACATTCAAAGTGCTGGTAGACATGGAGGATGAGGCGATCATCCAGAAATTCCATCTGGATAGAGCCACCCTACAGACCCTTTATGCTATGTTGGAGCCCCACCTGCAGGCTCACAGAACATATCCAAAAGCTTTCACCCTAACGTCTAAGGTGATGGGGGCCCTGCATTTCTTTGCCACTGGATCATTCCAGCACATGGTGTCCAGCGCAGGTGGGATGTCGCAACCTATGTTCAGCATGGTGCTGCGTGAAGTTCTGTCTGCTATCATGTAAATGTAAATGTAAATGTTTTTGAGCTTGTAAAGTGCACTGCTACCCGTCCATAGGTCTCCTGGCGCTGTATAACTCTGGGGAACCCGTCCTGGCTTTCCCTGTGGGATGGTCCCTTGCTGGGAGTCCCCAAGGTGGAGTTGCCGAGTGGAACCCCTGATTAGAGTAAGCACCGAAGCGAGAATTATCGAGTCCGCTGTCCAAGGTCCACGACCCTGCCACGTCAGGAATTGAACCCTGGCACCGGGCCGACTTCTGCTCTTGGGCCTGCCGTCTCTAACCAGTGAGCCACACTATTCCTTGTAGATGATCTACAAGGACAAATATATCCATTTCCCCAGGGGGCCTGAATTGGCGGCTGTGAAGGGAGATTTTTATCCTCTTGGACATATCCCCCATGTTGTTTGTGCCATTGATTGCACCCATGTTGGGGTTGTACCACCACAGGCACGTGAGCACATCTACAGGAATCGTAAACATTACCACTCCATAAATGTGCAAGTGGTGTGCCAGGCAGATATGATCATCTCACACATGTGTGCCAAATTTCAAGGCTCAGCCCATGACTCATACATCCTGCGTAACAGCATTGTACCCCAGCTGATGGCTTATCTGCTTCCGGAGTGTGAATGGATTGTGGGTGAGTATACCTAGTCAAATAGCATGTTATGTGTGTGATCTGCTGTCCTCTGCCACAGTGACATTGCAATGTTTATCTGTGTTTGTCACACCTAGGTGACTCTGCATATGCCAACTGTCCTTGATTGCTGATATCACTGCAGAATCCAAGGACACCAGCTGATGTCCGCTACAATGATGCCCTTGGGAGGACACTTCGTGTGGTGGAGCATACTTTTGGTCTGCTGAAGTCACGTTTCCGCTGCCTGGACAAGACCAGGGGTGCACTGATGTACTCGCCCAGGAAGGTGTGTCATTTTGTAGTGGCATGCTACATGCTCCACAACCTAGTCATTTGCAAGGAGATTCCCCTGATCCAGGATGATGATGAGCAGCCAAGGCTCCCGCCTGCAAACCAACCCATGTCCAGTGAGGAGGACAGTGGAGAGGAGGAAGGTGTTGACCTGCGTCAACAGCTCATCACCTGCTACTTCACTTGAAGGTGGGTGACAATGTACAGCGGACACATTGTCTGATGATGTTGCTGTTGTTGTGAAGGTGTATGTAAGATTTGTGACTGCAGCCTGTTGTTGACTCAGTGGTGGCTGACAATGTTTCTGGGACAGTTAATTTAGGAACATCTACAGGATGTGTATGTTAGCACTTGTTGCCCATTGTGATGTGTGCATGTAGGATCATCTTGATGTTAAGTGTTGTGTGATGTCTGTGCTGCCACACGCAGACTCGTGAATGTTCTGTTGTGTTATCCTAGGTGTCTTCAACCTCTCCTTGGCCGAATACATTGCATACTCCTGGTACATTGTAATCATGGTGAAGACTGTACATCCTGGAATAAAGACGGAGCAGGTACAACAACATGTGTGTAAGGATTTTTTTATTTACAGTGGTGACATGTGAGGGGGTGAACATTTACATTGAGGTGATATGTGAAGCAGTGAGTTGACACATAGATGTGGTGACCCAGTCCAACAGACAGATGCCATTGACAAGGCAGTGTGGGGAAGGACAGTCCAAAAAGTCAATGCAGTGGTGAAGAGGGTTGCCATCATGGCTGGCTCTGGAACTGGTGTTTGCCAGGTGCTTTGCCAACAGATACTCCCAGGGTTTTCATAGGACGGCCCCTTCGTCATTCGGCAGGGGGGGCCTCTGCTGAAGGGCCAGTGGGGTCTGAGGACTCACCACTCTCTGTGGCCACAGGGGAGGATGTTGAACTGTCATCTTGCTGCCCACCAGATGGAGGTGGGGGTGTGGGTTGTGACGCAGGCCTGTCCCTCAGTACTACCACTGGCTGGCCCAAGAGGTCTCCAATTTGGTCCATGCGAGTGTCCATGGACCTCATCAGCAGGAGGAGCTCACGGCAATCTTGTTCTGACCGGCCCGTTCATCCCTAGGCCCGTTCATATGCTCCAAGGACTCTGTTTATGTGGTCCAAGGATTCGGTCCCAGGCTCTGGTTGCCTGTAGGTGACTCTGCCCCTCCCGCCTGCCCTTCTGCCACGGACCTGTTGCCTCACCACTGTAGGCACCCGCACCTGCATCCTCTCCCTGCCCTCCTCAGTCGGTGGGGTGGGGTGGTCATGCTCTGGGACAGGGAGAGTGTTGCAGGCAGCACTGGTGGTGCCGTAACAGCAGGGGTCTGCAGAGACATTGGTTTTGCCGCAGATGTGGAGGGGGGATGTTGGGGTCCTGGGACCTGTTGTGCCCTGGCACACCAGATGGGCCGGTTTAGAGCTTTTTGTCCAAAGAATCCCGGTAGTCAACATCCGAGAGTCCATGTTCCCGGGGGTGAGGGGGAGAGGAGGAGACTGGCTCTGCAGGTTGCTGGTGTTTTCCTCTGCAGTCAGTTCTTGGTCACCTGTGGGTCAGATGGGAAATGGTCATTGTAGTGCCCTCTGCAAGCTTTGCGTTAGCTGTGTATCATTTACTGTTTGTACACCACAAAGTTAACTAATCATCACATTGTTTTCTATGTGCACTACTGTGCCTCCTAACATAATGCTGTGGTACATGCATTACTTGTCCCTGGTGTGAGGTGTCAAGACGTACCATGTGCCACGTACATAATTTGTGATTACGGGGACATGTTGCCATCTAGGGACAAGCGCAACGAAGATTTTCTGTGAGGACTCTTTGTTGATTACTCTGCCCTGGTACACATTACATCTGGGCATGAACTGGCCATTGTCCTCTCCTGCATACCTTTGTCTTGTCATGTGCATATCTGGATTTGTACCACCAACCATGCTTTCTTTGTTTTCATATGGTCCTTGTTGCTCTGGCCCCATGGTACTTTCACATGTCATTCAGTGCTGTGCATGATTGTGCACAGGCTTTCTTCTACATGTGCATTGGTGTGCCACACTTTGGTTGCTGTGACAGTTTAATTTGCTTTGCTGTCTGCACACTGTGAGTGGCAATATGATCTGTGTGTATGTTTGTGCAAAGAGAGGGCTGGTGTTGTCATATGGCACCATGCTTTTTGAGAAGAATAGCTTGGTGCATGTACTGGCTACTTACCTGTTATGTTATCCCATCTGGCTTTGTTTTGTGACACATCTGTGTGTGTGTGTGTGTGGTGGAGGCTTATATCCTGCTCAGGGGTGGGACAAGACAGCAAAATATGTCTACCTACCTGTTAGTTTGTTTGTAGTGATCCAATAGCTGACGCTTGCATCTGGGTGGGAGGGAGTGTTCCATTTTTATGGGATGGGGATGAGGGGGCCTTGGGTGAGTTGTTGTGCAGGCCTCCCACCCCAAACAGCCCGCCATGGCAAGATGGCTATCTACCTTTTAGTTTGATGACGGCAATGTTTTGGCTGACACATGCTTCTGGGTGGGGTCAGGGGAGTGCTCCATCTTGCTAAGCTGAAAGACAAGGGGGCGTGACGGGAGTTGTAGTGCTGACTGCCTGTATGCATGCCCCCATGCTAATGTTGCTAGCTACGTTTGGGGTAAATGGGAGGGAGTGAATGTTGAATCTGTGAGACATGTGTTGAAGATGAATGGAATTTGTCCTAGGAGGTGTACCTTTGTAGTTGTGCAAGACAGTACATAGCAGTGTGGTGGTAGTCATTTGTTTGTACTTACCAGCCTCTAATCCCCCGGCTACTCCTGTGAGACTATCTGGATGCAGTATGGCAAGCATCTTCTCCTCCCATGAAGTGAATGTTCTGGGTGCAATGGGAGGGCCACCATCAGTCCTCTGAGGCAGCTCACAGTTCTTGCTCCTCTTCTGTTTGACAACCCTCTTCAGGTCATTCCACCACTTCTGATTTCATTTTTGATCGTGGGGCTGTCTCTACTGCATTGACCTTCTTGACTATCCTTGCCCACATTCGAGCTCTTGTGGCTAATGGTCTCTGTTGGACCAGGCTACCAAACACTCTGACTATCTCAACTACCATAACCTTCAACTCACTCTCTGTGAATTTGGGCATTTTCTGTGTTGCCATGGTGTGTGATGTGCAAAGTGGGTATGGGTGCAGGGGTATGAGTAGTGGTGATGTGTATGGTGTGTGATGTGCAGGGGGTTAGAGGTACAGGTGTGGAAGTGGTGGTCGTGGTGCTGTGTGTGGTGTGAATATTAATGGTGTGTTTGCCTCGCCTTCGTGCTCTGGTGTTGGGCCCTTCAGCTGTGGAGTATTACAGAGGACTGTGGTCAGGAAAGGGGTGGTTTTATACTCAGCTATCTGGGTGTGTACAAATCGGGGATTGATCTCAGGTGTGTTGTGTGGATTGTCCTGGGACTTGTATTTTTATATCTGCAATGTGGCTGTGTCATTGGGCTGTGTTCTGTGTTTTTGGGTGGCATGGCTAATTTCCTGTGTGCACTTTGTGGCCTTATTGTGGGTTTTTTCTTTCGGCCGTCATATTTGTCATGGAGCGTCCGCAGCGGTAGCTAAGCTGCAGCTCTTCTGCTGGCTCTCCCATTCATCACTGTCTGTGACCGCAGCGGTCGGAAACAGCGTAACGTTATGCGGGGCCATCGGGAATATCCTAATTTTCCATGCGTAGTCTCCGCTATCCACCCCGGTCTGTGATTTTTGTTGGTTGTTCCTAATTTTGCTGCCGGTCAACCGCCCGTACCGGCGGGCGGTTGTTTTCCGCTTCCATGGCGATCGGGGTGGTTTTCTGACGGCCATGCTAATAGACCCCTAAGTCTGCAGTTCTGGATTTTACTTACTTTAAAAAATACTTGGGTTTGTCTGGTCTGCCTGGTTTTCAAATCACTCACACTCTGGATCTAACTTTTGAATCTCCAGTGCTGGCACAATTAGCCTGTGCTGCAGTCCCCCCTTACACTCCAGTAACCTAGTCATTTTGTGACATGGTTCCTGTGACAGGTGGTAGGGCTGGCGCTGGGTCAGTCAGATGTTTGATGGGAGAATGGCCAGTAAAGTAACCTAGTAATTTTGTGACATTGTGTCTCTGGAAGGTAGGCAGTGCTGGCGCCAGTTCTGTCGCATGTTAGTAAGAGACTAATCTTGATGGAGAAGTGGAGAGTTTGCAAAATATTGATGCAGAAGAAAGGCTGATTGGGCTGGGTTTGAGTCAGCCAATCATCAGTGCAAGCCAACAGAGCTGTGTCAGAGCTGCCCCCACCTTTCAACAATTTCCAGATTTCCAAGTTTGCCTCTGCTGTGGCCATCTTAAAAATGGGTGAAGCTGCTCCCCCGTTTTTTTCTTTATAGACATAATTTTAGCAAGAGATGGGAGGATACAGAGCTTGAAAATCCAACTTGTATGTTTGTGTGCGCATGGACAGTATGAGTGGAAAGGTGCATATCCATGGGTATCTGTGTACATGGGAGGTGCTGTATGGGGTATGCTTTATGTGTGTATCTGTATGCATTCTTTCTGTCTGTGAAACTGTGCAAGTATGTCTGTGTCTACCTACGTGTGCTAATGGACATCTGTCGATGTGTTCACCGGTGTGTTTATTTGTTGTGTACCTCTTCAAACCCTGGCGGCACAGCACCCAGCATAATATCCTGCATAGCTGAAACGGCAAGACCTATTGGCCATGACCGCTAATGCTTGTTTATCACACTATCAGCGCCTCCTACATCCTATTTTGCCAGTCCTTCTATACCTCACCCCCTCGGGACACACATCAACACCCCCTCCCCTCCAAACAACTTGGAAACAGCTTGACCGAGGTGGGGTTATTCAGGTGAGCTTCGGAGGTACAGAGCTGTGTGTTAAGAGGCCAGGTGCTGCCTTGATGTGGCCAGCCAAGGGCTGCTTGCGAAAACAGCTACTGCTCATGTTATTCACCAGCAGTTGCGAGGGCAGCAGATTTCTTTCCGCCCAGGGCGCTATTGGACCTAAAAGTGTTAGCGCCAATGCTAAGCACTCGTGCACTGACCTACAGCGCATGCCGTGCTGTGGAGAAATTGGCAATAAATGATCAGATCGGGCCCTTTTCACCTTTGATGATGTCACAAACATGGCACTTGGCATGTGAAGTGTGGTAAATAACTTCCAAGGCATAATAGCTTGTTAAGGTGGTTTATTCAGGAGGACCAACATGAAGAGTCAAGGGCACTCCGTGTGTTGCAAATTTTAATTCCTAAGTATATCCCAGTTCAATGTTTGGGCATGCAGCTCGACTGTGGTCTTTCCTAAAACCACGTGAGTACTGAGTAGTAAACTTTAACGAAGATGAAGCGGATGCACTTCAAACTCGAGTGCACTGCAAATGCCAATAGCGTATCAAAAATCCACCAATTTCTTCCAATTTAAATCCTTGTATTGCGAATAGTTCAAATTGTTTCTTCAATTGTACTTGTTACATAATGGACCGAAAAAAGCATCAATGCTTCTACACGGCAGCTGTGCTCAAGCCTCTTGCTGTTGCATGCCCCATACTTTAAACAAGTCCTTAGTGATTCTTCTTTATTCCAATGCATTTCGGGCTAACATAGTAGCCCTTCTTCAGGGGTTCACTAAAAGTTTAAAGAAATATGACCGTTACATATTTTCATGGCCCAACTATATTTTCAACATTGCATCGTTATTTTACTCAGATGGGCCATGAAAATACCTAACGAGGCTTGAGCACAGCTGCTGTGTAGAAGCATTGATACTTTTTTCGGTCCATTATGTAACAAGTACAATTGAAGAAACAATTTGAACTATTCGCAATAAAAGGATTTAAATTGGAAGGGGGGCGTGGCTACGGGCCAAGCATGGCGGACGAGATCTAATCCAGCTCCGTCCCATGCCCTGAATACTTGCTGATTATCCTGTAAGCCCTGCTCAGAAACGACACCCACCTTCGCCCGATAACTTGTAGTACCCTGGGGGCCGACCGCAGGGACTCTAGGGACGATCCCTGCTCCTGGAAGGGAGGAACACCGCCGAGCGCTGTGTGGCCTTGAGGACTGTCGGAGACTGCGCCCTGGAGTAGGAGAAGGGGAGGATCCGAGTGCGGTGCACGCCGAGAGCCGCAGCTATGAGGTCCGGAACTGTGCATACCACGACCCACGTGGGCAAGGACAATAATCATCTGCACTTTACGGAGCTGCTGTGCAAGCGGGCGGATGGAGGCCCCGGGAGCGACGCCGCGGGGAGTCCCGTCTTTAGCAGAGCCATTGTGCAAAGGTACGCGGCGCGTCCCTACTTGTGAGGCAATAGCGGGGAGCCAGAAGGGAGAATTATTGAGGCAGAAGCCGATCTGCGACTGATGCCCTGGGCACCCTGGACTGGGGGGGGGGGTGAATACCCGGGCATTTGAAACAAACAAAAAAACGGCGGGCGCCATTTTGCTGTGATCGGCGCCGACTTGCGCCAGGCGTATGCTCCACTGACTGCCCCCCCAGCCCGGGAGCGCTTGAATGGCCAGCGGTGGGATGAACCAGACAAGAAACTTCATTGTTGCCTTAGTGCTCCATAGAGTGCGTGTGGCGTCTGGGACTGAGGCACCTTTGCGTTCTAGCCCCTGAGAGGAAGCCTACCGCCCAGTCGGCTGCCTGCCGGTCCCACATAATATACAGCCTGTGCACAGCAAGTTGGACATATATAACTATTGAAGTGGCAAAGGTTCCCCGCATGAAGTGTGTGCGGTGACGGCGCTGAGTGCGGCACGGGGGAGACCCCCCCTGTGCTCCCCTCCCCCTGCCCAGACACAGGGGATACCAGATTGTCCTGTGGGAAGTGAGTGGCCTAGAGCAGCAACGGTCCACTGCACTGGGAACGGACCACTTTCACAAATCGTTGGAATATACTTACCATCCCACACGTAACCATGGGCAGGAACAGGCTCAAATACCAGGAACCTGCGGCGGACACGGAACAGCAGTCTACTGGCTCTGAGGACCCGCTGGCCTCTTCCAATAACAACATCATACCTCCGACTGGCAAGGACACGCAGGAGGCTAAGTTGGACCTTATATTAACGGTAATACGAGCTTCGAGGGAAGCGCTGGAGTCACGGATGGATGCAATGGTGACGGGCATGACATTTCTGCAAGCCAACCACAACAAGCTAGCTGAGAAAGTACAGGAACAGAAACTTGCATTAGACGATCTGATTCCGCAACAAACAGAACACGCAACGAAACTGGAGAACTTGGATAAGCAGCTTAGGACTTTAAGAGACAGGGTGGATGTGGCAGAAGGGCGCTCGCGCCGAAACAATGTGCGCATATTGGGGGTACCGGAACGCAGCGAAGGGAGGAACCCCACGCAGTTCGTGGAAGATTGGCTAAAGACAATGGTGGGGCCTACGGATCTTACTCCCCTATACAGCGTGGAGAGGGCGCACAGAATGCCTCCGAAATCGTCGAAACCGGGGGCCCCACCGAGACCCCTGATTGCACGCTTGCTGCATTATAAAGATAGAGACTCAGTACTCAGAGCAGCCCGGGAGAAAGCTCCTTTGAAGCTCGAAAACAAAACGATATCTATCTATCCGGATTTCACGCCCACAGTCCAAAAGGCCAGATAAACTTTCCTGGGTGTAAAACGCAAGCTACATGATTTTAATCTGAGGTACGCACTCCTTTTTCCAGCATGCCTAAAAATTATGCACGGCAGTAAAACGTATTTCTTTGACTCCCCCGAAGACGCCTCGGAGTGGATAGAAGTGACACTTACGCCGAGGCGCACACAGGATCCAATGGAGGAGGACCGAGAGGAGGGGTCCCCTCGAAGCGGGGAGGCGCGGCCCGCTGCTCGGGACATCATCATGGAGAAACACAGTGCGAAAGGACGAAAGGCACAGGACAAGCCAAGATCGAACTCGCCAATGACCTTGCTCATGACAGATGCGCTGGCGGCGCATGATGCCAGAGATGAAATGAAAGGGGAAGGCAATTCGGACTCGCACATGGAACTGTCAGGCTCTGTCACTAGTGTGCAACTGTTCCCGAAAATCACTGCAGAAATGGCGAATGAATTCTAATTGTGACTACGGAAGATCTCAGTTGGTAATGTATGATGCTGATGTGCAGGGGTGGAGGTGGGCAAGTAGGAGCAGGGTTTTTTGGGACCCAGGGCAACTTACTGTACGTATCGGGGACCACTAAGTGTGTGTGGGCGTCCGACCACACCCCCCAAGGCGCAGTCACGAATTTGTTTATTTGTTGCCCACATTGGGCGTTGATGTTCGGTCCCCAGATCTTTGTAGATGGAGACCTTAAGGTTAGAGGGTTTATTATGATGTGGGCACTTGTGGAATCTAATATCATACAATACATGACACTTGAACTGGGCTCGAACTATGAAATTAATTCGCCCTGCCATGGAGACTCCTAACTCATATAAGATATGCACTTGGAATGTCAAAGGTATGGGGTCTATACACAAGCGACATAGAATCCTAGCAAAATTACACCGGAGGCAGGTGACTATAGCGTTCCTCCAGGAGACACATCTTAATGGTGCAGAAAGTGCTAAATTACAAAAGAAATGGAAAGGCCAATTATTTGCCACTACTTATTCCGCTTTTTCAAGAGGAGCGGTGGTGTGGATTAAAAACTCTGTCCCCTTTAAAATGATAGAGCAACGAGTGGACACAGAGGGTAGATATGTGTTGGTGAGAGGGACGTTGGATGGTTCCCCTATTGTACTTGGCAGTGTATATGCACCTAACACGGACCATTCGTCGTTCCTCACCAAACTTAGTAGGGTACTAGCTGAATTGTCAGAGTATGCCTGGATAATAGGGGAGGACTGCAATGCAGTGCTGGATCTCTCCCTTGACCGGTCTCATCCCCCATTACATACAGCAGAAAGTAGAAAACAAGCGGAAGCACTAACTCAGTGGGAAGACGGTTGGGACTTGCTAGATATATGGAGGAACAAAAACACATTGCACAGGGAATACACTTTCTATTCTCCACCTCACAAGTTGCACACTAGAATAGATTGAGTTTTTTGCTCTAGGGTCTTATTGGGGTCTGTGATGACTGCTGAACATATGGGGAAGACGCTATCCGATCACAACCCATTCGAAATCACGATACGCTGGGGTAAGATCCCCACCCCAATACCAACAGGGCGCCTATCACCGGAGCTACTAGAGGATGCGGTTTTTAGATCCACCCTATCAGAGGCTATTACACAATGCTTCACCTTGAATGCGGGCACAGCTAGCTCGAGACAGGTTGAGTGGGACGCCTTTAAGGTGTCCATACGTGGCGTTGCGATGAGTACGAAAGTGGGCATGAGGTACACGGTGCTGGAAGGACTAAAGGAAGTGGAGGGGAGACTGGCAATGCTAGAGAGTGAGGCAGCGGGCACGAATGCTCAGCTTACACAACTACAAGAAGCACACATCAGACACGCTGAATTGCTGGAGGAGTTGAGAATCCTAGATTATAGGGAATACACATGCAGACAACATGCCCAGGCTGATAGAACGGGACCCTTGTTGGCAAGATTAGTGCGGGATGCGCCCATACATGCCCCCATAATGGAAGTGACTAACCAAAATGGCTCAACAATGCAGACACAATTAGACATAAACAATACATTTCAGGAATATTACGAGGCACTATATGGCCGACACCCGCAATTATCGGAGGAACAGTACGAATCCTTTATGGCAGACCTCACCATGCTGTGCCTCATGGCAGACCAGAGCAAGAACTTGGCCCACCCCATCACGATTCCAGAAATACGGCAGGCGATCCGAGCGTTGCCAAGAGGTAAAGCCCCAGGGACTGATGGCCTACCGGCTGAGTTCTATGGGACGTATGTAGACATAATTGCGCCACATTTACACGTGCTTTATATGGAATCACTGAACTCTACCGGACTTCCGCCCACAACGCTACAGGCGTTGATAGTCTCAATGCTGAAACCTGGTAGAGACGGGCTCCACTTGGCAAACTACAGACCACTATCGCTATTAAACACGGACTACAAGATCCTCAGGAAGATTTTGGAGGTAAGATTGGCCCCTTATGTCCCACAATTGATACACTCGGACCAGTGCGGCTTTGTTCCGGGCCGGAGCACAGCGATGAACCTACGCAGGCTTAGCCAAATAATGCTCCACGAAGATGTGGTAGACGGAACAGAGGGCTGCATATCCTTAGACCTGAAACAGGCGTTTGACTCCCTTAGGTGGGATTATATGGTGGCAGCACTCGGTAGATTCGGACTCCCGCCCGAGTTCGTGGCGTGGGTGACTCTGTTATATACCCACCCTACGGCCCCGGGTACGCACTAATAAATGTATCTCCAAACCACTGAATATTGAGAAGGGCACTAGACAGGGCTGTTCGCTGTCCCCCCTTTTGTTCATCCTAGCATTGGAACCACTATTACATAAACTCCAGACTTTCGCTCACCAAAGAGGTATCCGGAGGACTACAATGACGCATTTAGTATAGGTTTATGCGGATGATATAATACTATACATAGGGGACATGGGGGATTGTCTTGACCCGATACCACAAATATTTTAAGACTTTCAGGTTATATCAGGCCTTACGATCAATGACACTAAGTCATATGGTTATTGTTTTAATGCCTCGAGAGTGGACGCACAAGTGCGGTTTCCCCCATATTGCTTGCAGACTGCAGCGGTGACCTTTAAGTATTTAGGGATACAAATCTACAGAGATACGAAAGACAAACTGGACAGAAATCTGGGCAGGTCAATTACTGCCCTGAGGGCACAAGTGCAGTTTTGGAACACACTGTCATTATCGGTAGCTGGAAGAGTGGCCATCTCCAAGATGGTAGTCTTGCCCCATCTTCTCTATTTTTTTTACGAACTTACCGCTTATGATCCCCACAAATATGTTTAAAACAATAAACACGATATTAATAGAGCTGGTGTGGGGATCAGGTAGGAGGCGCATTAGCCTTGCTAAATTGCAATTACCGACTGCTCAAGGGGGTATGGGAGTCCCAGATATGATGGCGTATGGGTACGCCTGCCAACTGCAATGGCGAGCGTACTGGCTAGCAGGCCGGAATCTACATGAGATCAACATGACAACAGCAGACAGAGCACGGGGCGCCATTCATACACTATTGCTACGGAAGGCTAAACTTCCCAGTTCAGCACCGCTTCTGCTCCGACTCGCAATTAGTTGCTGGCGAAAGGCAGTGCGGTATACGAACGTGGAGACATCCTATGCACCCACGATACCACTGTTAGGGATTCCGATTGGAACTAGTACATTAACAGACCTTGAACTAACTGCATGGCATGACGCAGGCGTCACGCAAGTGGGAGACCTCTCTGAGGATGGCACCTTAATGCTGTATGCGGACTTTAACAGAACACACCAGACCCCCGAGAGGTTGTTTCTTTTATACGCCAGAGTTAAACATTATATTACACGGACATGGGCGCCGACTAATGCGGAACCACCCACGAACTTGTTACTCACTATGCAGTATCTAATGGGGGCAGCTAGTCATTTAACGAAATGGATAACACATGGCATTAGAATTGGAAGGGCAACTTCACTCCGACCCATCAGTGACCGCTGGGAGGAGGACGTGGGAAGAGTTTTTAGGGACAAGGAGTGGGAGAGAATCCTGAAATTCCCCCAAAAGGTATCGAGAAACCCGAAATTTAAATTCATACAACTAATGATCATACATAGTGCGTACCTCACGCCGCATCGGATACACACCATGTTTCCTGATGCTCCAGATACATGCCCTAGATATCAGGCGAATGACGCACAGTTACTACACATGATATGGGACTGCCCAAAATTAGGGTACTTCTGGACTACAGTACATGCAATACTAACGAGGGTGGCACCAGCAAGACCATACACCTCCATGGAATACAGCATATTAGGGTTGGGCCCCACTGAAAAGAAAAGGAGTGTAGTGTCCCGCTTCGCTGATCTGGGTATATTATTGGCGAAGAGAACAATCACTATGAGGTGGAAATCGGCTAGACCACCGGACCCGGACAGCTGGCACGGGGAGGTGATACGGTGGGGGAGAGCAGAGAGTGTGGAACTACAACGGGAGGAGCATAAGGGATTACGACGAACCCCCATCTCGATGGATTGGAATGCAATACTAATAGACTTTGAATCAGGCACTGCTCTTAGTGAAACTCAATCAGATGATGAAGGCAATTGTAGCGAGATGCATAACTAGCGAAACAACTGTTGTCCGCCCATTCCTCCCTCCCCCTCCCCCCGCACCCGCCTCTCCTCCCCCTCCTCCTCCCCCCGTTTCCCCCCCTACAACCATGACCCACATTCCCCCGCCCTTCCCCCCCACCCCCACATCATTGATCGCACATAAGAGAAACTGAGGCTGCGTACCCAGGTGCAGCAGAAGGAAGGTCTGAATGGAACAGGGAAACAATACCGTTAATCTGTTCAGTTGAAACAAGGAGTGAAATGGAAGTGTCAGGGTAACATTAGACATTAAGGCTATACGCCTTCTCAGAGGATTCGGCCAAGGTACAGGTGTTGTAAAAAATGAAATGTATAAGTGCCGGGGAAGTTCAAGGGACGGGGGAGTTGTTTTACGCAGTAGGGAACAAAAACAAAATAATTTGACATTATGCCTGGTATTTTATGCCTTAAATGGACTGTGGATTCATGGTATGTGATTACTGTAATGTTTAAACTGGCTATTGTCCATAATTGAATCCTGCAATAAAAATATTTTCAACAAAAAAAAAAAGGATTTAAATTGGAAGAAATTGGTGGATTTTTGATACGCTATTGGCATTTGCAGTGTGCTCGAGTTCGAAGTGCATCCGCTTCATCTTCGTTAAAGTTTATTCAGGAGGACAACAGAGAGTGACCCAACGCCTACTAACCGGACTCCAAACTGCCTCAAAGAGTACATGGATTGTAGAGTGCAAGTAACACATTTTCTGGAATGTGGGGAATATATAGAGAACAGGGATCATAGAGATATGAAATACAGATAGTATTTACAACACATCTTCCTTCTTTACCAAATGCAGAAAAGCAAACATTAACTAAGTGAACAACAATGAAGAAATGCATAACAAATGAATTGCACACATAATAATTTAAATAGGTAGGTGGTTTACGATACCTTGTAGTTCTGACATTCACATCAAAGGAAGAGTTTTGAGAAGCAGAGGTATCAGTGATGGCACTTGGAACATTTGAAAAACCTGAATCAGAGGCATCACCTCCACCATCACAACTTCTGTTAAAAGGAGATGAAAATGAAATAGAATCTTCTGTAGATGAAATCATGTAACCACTATTCTTCCCGTTGTGGAAAACATCACAGGAATGCTTCAAACAAGTGCCATTACCCGGTGACCCATTCTTTTGATACAAAGCAACTCTACTCATGTTCCATTTCTCACCATTGGAGAGAACGACAAACAGAATCACCCTTTGAGAATGCCAACTGAATTGTTCCTTTTACAAGTCTATTGACTCTCTCGCAGAGTCCATTTCCCTGGGGATTGTATAGAGAGGTACGATGATGCAACACATCACACTCAGAAAGAAAAGAACGCATATTCTGTGACACCAATTGCGCCCCATCATTAGTAATGATAATATTTGGGTAACCCTCTCGCTAAAATAGAGATTTTAAGAATTTAATAGTGCTTTCAGTTGTAATGTCTTTTACAAATTCAACACACAACCATTTACTGAAAACATCAACCCATACAATGGCAAACCGTTGATGCAAAGTGAGTTCTTCCATAGGCCCAATAAAGTCCAAGCAAATGGTATGCCAAGGAATGTCCTGAGAAACTATCTTTCTGACTGTTGAACCAACAGCAACTTTCAATCTCTTTTCACCTTCTTTACATGTTTTACAATTCTCAACCCACAATGAAACCTGAGAGTCTACGCCTGGTCACCCAAAATTTGCTTTCAACCTCTCTTGAGTTAAGGTCTGATCAAGGTGTCCCTCATGTGCAATACTAATAAGCCTATTTCTAAGTTCTGAAGGTGGAACAATCTTGTCATTACGCAATAGAATATTTTCACTGTAAAGTGATAATTCATCTAAAACCTTGTGAAAAGGGTGAACAGCGACATGGAGACAACTCTCCCTTCTTGAACCTTGTTTATCCATGCATATAACTTCTTTTAAAATGTGATCATTTTTCATCGCTCTGACCCATTCATCCTGCGAGAAAGAACCTTTGCTAACTGACATTACATCCTGGATCCAAGCTACACTCTCATCTGTAATATTTAAGTTGAAAGAAGCAGTCAATTGTCGCCATAAATGTGGTAAATAACTTAAAAGGCATAGTAGCTTGCTAAGGTGGTTTATTCAGGAGGACAACAGAGAGTGACCCAAGGCCTGCTGACCAGATTCCAAACTGCCTCAAAGAGAACATGGAGTATAGAGTGCAAGTAACACATATTCTGGAATGTGGGGAATACATAGAGAACAGGGATCATAGAGCTATGAAATACCGATAGTATTTACAACAAGAAGATTGTGGTCGACATTTTAAATTGAATATAATTGCGCTAAGATTTGTTTACAGCGTTTGACTTGAGAAGAGCAGCGCTCCCCTAATTTACAAGACCTAAAACTTCACTAGGAAGGGAATTTGCAAGCAGAAACTGCAGCTATGAACTTCTGGTTCTCTGGACCAATGTAAGAGCAGAGGAGACAAAGATTCCTTTTATATCCGGATGGGTTTTGTCTCTTCAGAATTCGTGGAATTGTTCGGCCCTTCAAACAACACCACAACTGGAATTAAAGGAAATAGGACAATGCATTCTCTGAGTTGCGGTTAGAGGACACAGCATACAGAAGAGTGGGTACGGATTATGGAAGAGTCCTTTGTGTGGGTTGATAAAGTTTTATAAGTAAGTTTAAATATACCAAAACACACCACCCCTTCTATGCAACATCCTTCGTTTAGCTGCTGGGAATTCTGTCACGTGAATCTTTCATAATCATTTCCTCAGGTGCAAAATGGCTATGATTACCTTGCTTGGACTTTACATTTATTTACAGTCGTCAGTGATGGCTCCCTGAGTTAAATGCTTGCTACTGAAAGATGCGGCGATCTTCAAATCCCAGCAAGACCATCTGCACCAGGTTGGTAAAATGAGTAAAATAATATCAGAAGACATTAAACGTATTTATTGTTTATAGCTCATCGAAGCAGCGCAAGGTTGCTATGAAGCGTTACATAAGAAAACTTGTTGCATAAAAATATAAGTTTACGGGGCCTTCTTCACACAGACAGTATTTTTTAATCCCTCTTGGGCCGCCTCACTGTTTCATGCTTACGAGATCAAGAAAATAACAACCGATGCCTTAACAAAAAGAAAGTTCATTTGGCGATAATCTCTATCTAAATCGCAATTATTATTAGCGTCATCGTTATCTTTGTCATTATGATTACCTTTGTTGTTCCTATTATTATTATTTTTATGGTAGATTTGGGAGAGTGCAGCACGCTCGGTGTATGCCTGCCTGCAGAGTGGGCTCTCCGTTCATAGAAACACTGCTTTATTTGTTCTGGTTTTTAGGTGCAGGCACTGATGTTTAGTGACCCACACATACTTTAATCCTCCGACTTTGAGCTAGAACAAGAAAGAGAAAGGTAGCAAAGGGGAACGAGGGAGAACAAATAGGAAAACAGAGAAAAAGCAGGGACAAAAAAGAAGCAGCAGTGAGTAAAACAGAGAGAGACGAAGGGCAGGTGGAAGAAAGAGCCCCGAGATGGAATTAAGACGAAACTATCTCGGTATTATTGAATGTGGACATTCATCAGAACCAGAGCCTGGCTCCTAAGGATGGCTCCAGCCCCTGTATTTATAGTTTTGACAGATGAGCAGCACCTGATGGGGCCAGGAGCCGTCTTGTTTCTAACGCCACAGTTTGGCTGCAGCTGCCCGCCTTGCTGCTCGAGTGCAAGGAAAGGTTTAGATGCTGCATCCAGCAGAAGAGGTGCCCCCTCCTGTCCCTTTTACCACAGACTTCCCCATGGAGAGTCTTTAGTTCATGGCATGGACGGCATACACTTGAAGTAGGCCCAAGGTAGCAGGGCCACCAAAGCCAGACTGGCGTTCATCTGGTAAACGCTGCAGAATACAAGATTATGGCCTAGTGCTGGGCGGCGGAAACGGAAAACCCCCAGATGTGTGAAAGAAGGAAGAGGACACAGAGGCCTAGGGTGGAGGAGAGGGGAAGCGGAGAGCAGGGAGAGTTCTGGGGAGCCGCCCGCAGAGGAGAAAGGTAGCCCCACAGAGGGAAGCTGTGCAGAGACCAGAAAGATGAAGGGGACGCAACTGCAGAGCCCAGGCAAGACACCGCCTCCCCGGACAAGGGAAGACTGTGTTTCCAGGTGAGGAGCTCCATAATATAAATAGTTCTACTTAAAACACCACAGTGTAACAAGAGAAGTAAAGGAGCCAATAGCTATGGGAGGTGACAAATGACGACTTAGTCGTCTTGAGGAGGGATTAACAAGCCTCAAAATTAATCAGAAGACCGCATTTACAGGAGGACAAAGCCACAAGCCAATGGGCGGAGAGTGGGCAGGCTTCCACGATGCTTAACTCCGTAGTGTATACTGCATGCCTCGCAAAGTGAGCAGCACATTCGTGCTGCTGCTATAGGCTCGACCTAAAAATGAATGTAGTGCAGAGAAATGGTAGGGGGGCGAGTACACCATCACGTCCCCCCAACACAAGGGTGGCCCACAACAGCCCCCAGAAACCTATCCCCGCCAGCCTTTCAATGTTAAGATCTTAGCCTCAAAATCTGCTTCTAATACTCCGAGAACTGTGGATAGTATGGTTCTGACACACCTAAGCACAGCAGAAAACAATGTAAGCAAGCTGGTTGAATTCCCCCCTATATCAATGGAGGACATAAGCACTCTAATCAATCAAACTAAGAGTGGATGCCCTTCGGATATTATTCCAGCTCGGATCATGTCACTTCTGAGGAACGATCTGGGTGCTGGAATTCAGTGGGTTGTCAATCTTTCCTTGAGATCAGGGGAAGTCCCCTTAGATTGGAAGCGTGCTTTGGTGAGGCCTTTAAGGAAGAATAACTCCATTCCTTGGACTGATCTCACAAACTTGAGACCCATCTCTCTCCTCCCTTTTTTAGGGAAGCTTACAGAGAAGTTTGTTAACCGGCACCTATCTAAATACATCGAGAGTGCAGGGGGACTAGACCCCTCTCAATCGGGTTTTAGGCCCAGGCACAGCACTGAGACCGCCTTGCTGTCCGTCGCTGACAATCTTCATATGCTTCAGGATAAGGGGTACTCCGTTGTCCTGGTGTTGTTAGACTTGTCAGCGGCGTTTGACACTGTGTCACATGATATCATGACCACCAGACTAGTTGACATCGTCTGGGAGGTAAGGCGCTGGCCTGGTTAAGGAGTTTTTTCATCAAACGCACTCAGAGAGTCATACTGGGTCCCTATAAGTCAGAGGAGGTGGAGATCTCAAAGGGGGTGCCACAGGGCTCCTGCTTGAGCCCTACGTTATTTAACATCTATGTGGCACCCCTAGCTAACATCATGAGATCCCACGGGTTTATCCCTGTATCGTATGCAGACGATACACAACTCCTCTTCCCGTTTAAAATCATGACTCCCGAAGTGCGTAACTCCTTTGCCCAGGGGATGAAAGCAGTGGCACATTGGATGGCAGCAAACTTCCTTCAGTGTAACGTCTCTAAGACGGAGGTGATGCTCTTTGGGGAAGCCAAACGTTTGTGGACTCCTGACTGGTGGCCTCAAGACCTAGGCCCAGTCCCTGAACCTAAAGTGGTAGTGAAAGATCTAGGAGTTAAACTGGATCAGGAGCTTATTTTTAAACATCACGCCACTCATGTAGTAGGCTCCTGTTTCCATGTTATTGGGCTTCTCCGAAGGGTATTCCCCCTACTACCTGATACCACCAGGAAAACTTTAGTTCAGTCGCTCGTGCTGAGTAGACTGGATTACTGCAATGGTTTGCTGCTAGCCGCCAATGAGGGGATCATGGCCAGACTACAAGCTGTGCAGAACACGGCGGCTCGCCTTGTTCTTAATGCCCCGGCGCGGACTCCTTCTAAACCCCTACTCAATAAACTTCATTGGCTCACGGTAAAACAAAGAGTGATGTTCAAAATTTGTTGTATCATCCACAAATGCCTGTCCGGTAAAGGCCCGGATTATTTAACTAAGAGATTTATCCCATACACCCCCACAAGATCTCTGAGATCTGGAGACCGTGAATTACTGTGTGTCCCTAGATTCTGGAAGACACGACAAGGAGGAAAGGCTCTGTCAGTAGTGGGTCCGAAGCTTTGGAATGAACTTCCATTTGACATCAGATCATGTAGGGAACATTTTCCCTTCAGGAAAAAATTAAAAACCTTCCTGTTTAACTATTAATTCTGGTTGAGCATTTAATAACACATGATTGAGCTTTTTGCTTTCTGATACTGCCAAAGGCGCGGAGATACTCCTCAGGGAGTCGATTCCCAGCGCGGTACAAGTGTGCAAATAAATAAATAAATAAATGGTGGTTTACCCGCCACGGAAAGGCTGGCTGCGACCAGCATTGTAATTTGGCAGACGGTGCTTGCTATGCACCGCCACCATTTTACAGATGCTAACCGCTCCACCTGGCAATTGGAATGATTGCCTTGGCGGATCCGTGGCAGGCGGACTTTGCGTCCGCCTGGGTCGTGGTCCGCTTCCCCGCCATCCTAATTTGGCGGGGGAAAATTGCTGTCTGATAGCGGAGGGCCCGCCACCGCACGGCTGGCGGTTGCAGGCCTTCTGCCATCGTAATCACCCCCTATGTTTTGTTTGTTTTATACTATTATTATTTTATGTTTGTGTGGGAGGGATTTGTGTTATTTTTTTTCCGGAACTGTGTGTTACAGACTTGGCGTTGTAAGAAGGCTTTTTTTTTTTTTAAAGGAAATTTGTATTAGTTCTGAGTATACAAGTAATTAATTTACATTTTCTTGATGATTTGTTGGGTTTTCCTCAAGTGTTTTTTAAAAAAAAATCTTTTTTTTGTGGTTCTATGCTATGGCTATTGTGCTGGAGGATTTTGTTTTGGACAGTTGTATCTTTCCATAGTTTTTGGGGGTTCTATTATTGTTATGTGAAATTCTTTTTATATAAATACATTATTTGACATATTTTTATATATTATATCTTAAAAATAATTTTAAGGTTTTGTTAGAAATGTAATTTAGAAATTGGTGGTTTTTCGGTAGGTGTGTATGTTTTTTAGTGTATGGATTTTGCGATGGTTTCTAAGTATTCTAGGTTTTTAGTGTTTGGGTAGAGCCTTACTTTAGTTAGTTTTGTTAATTTAGGACATAGTTGTGTTACAGATTGCTCTGGTATTAATTGTTGGTAGTTTTGTTCTTTCTGGACCGATTCTCGTACTTAATGTAGGGTGGGTTGGGTTCTTCCCATTGTGGCTTGGCAGTCATTATGCCATCCTTCCACTGCGTTATTCGTTTTTTCTTACTGGTTTACTGTACTGCTGTACACATTCCACCATGGAATGTGGAATTTTGATTGTCTTCTTAGTTCAGATCTATGTAGTCTTCCCACCCAGGTATCCTCGAAATAGTCTAGATGGGGACTTAGGGGGTCATTATGATGGCAAAGTCCGTCCGCCATCATCACAGGGAATGGGACCATGCCGCCTACTGCGCGTTGATGTCATTAACAGAGTTAAGGTAAGGTTGGGAGTGTAGATGGGTGCTGATTATAGATTCTAGCTCTGTTAATGGGAATTGCTTGAGGTTCCTTGTCCAGTGCATGAGTTTGTTGGCTGATGGAGAGCGAGTACTGGAATTTGCCCTGAGATAAAATCATATTAGCTGGTGGTCAGACCAGTCCGTGGGTATGATGGATTGAAGGGAGACAAGATTGTTTGCGGTAATTATAGTGCCTAGCATGGAGCCTTTATTGTGGGTCTCTTTGTTACAGAGTTATTTAAGTTTGTTCAATTTAAGAATGTCTAGACTGTGATGTCATCTGTGTCAACATTGTTATTAAGTTGGTTAACTCCTCAGTGAAGTGTGTACGATCACCGGGGGAGGGGTGATAGATCTTGTGGAGTGAGATAGGGGGTGGTGCCTTTTACTGAGAGATAAGTGCAGAGATATTCAAATGTTGAGTAGTCCATGGATTGTAGTGTGTTCAGTTTGAATTCATCTTTATTTATGACCACTAATCCACTCCTGTTCGCATGGGTCTATCTCGTCTAATAATCAAATATCCAGGGTGAGTAAGCAAGTCCCACTTGGGGGAGAGTGTTAATTAAGCCAGGTTTCCGTTAAGAAAGCGATGTCACTGTTGTCATCTAAAATGGTTTCTGATATTTCTGTTGCATGTTTAACTGCTGATTTGCAGTTAAGAAGTATGCAGGAAAGGGAGTTCAAGTTGTTAGGAGTAGAGTGTAGCGTCCAAATCGTGGTGTATTGGGCTGGTGGTCTAGGTTATACATTAACTCAAGGGATTCTAGTTCTGCTAAAGATTACTGGGATTGAGGATGGAGACTTGGGGTCTATATGTTGAGTATTTATGTTGTATGATTTGCAGAGGGATTCAACTTCAAGTGGGGATAGGGGATTAAGGCCTAGATGTATCAAGTTTTTTGCGATTCGTTAAGGCCGAAATTCGCAGACATTTTGCATCTTTTGGAATGTATGTGAAATTAGCAAAATAAGGAATCGCAAAAAATTGCGATTCCTTATTTAGCTTAAGCATTTAAGGAATCGCAATTTGCGATTCCTTAAATGCCATGTATGAAGCTTTTTTAAATTGCGAATTCAGGTTAAGGAATTGCAAATTAACACCAACTTGAGGTTCGTGTTAATTTGCGAAATCCTTTCAAAAACCCAAATTTGGCAATTTTGAGGGTGGCATGTGACACACATACATGCCCATAGGGCATGTATGTGCGCCATATGCACACACATGTAAGTTTCAGGGGTGCAGCAGGGTGTCCATGAGACACCCCTGCACCCTTAAAATAGTTCTCAAATTGCGATTAGCAAATTGCGAATTCGCAACTTGAGAATTACTTCACAATCATTCCTATGGGCCTCCTGGCCCATAGGAAAGCATGGGAAATTATTCCTTATTTGTGAATTCGCAAAATGCAAATTCGCAAATAAAGAATAATAAGGAATCGCTAAAAAAAAGCGATTTTTTACATACATTCCATTTTGCGAATTCTAAATAGCGATTCGCTAAAAATCGCTATTTAAGATTCGCAAAATGGAATCTTGATACATCTAGGCCTAAGTGCTCAGTAGGGTCTGTGGGACATGAGGCTCAGAGGGATGGAGGTCATGCAGAGGTGGGGGACACTTCTCTGTATTTGGAGTGGGATAGCATGTCAATTTGTTCAGGATCGAATTATCACATATAACGAGAGAGAGGTCATTACCTAGAGTTTTATTCTATGCGGGGGAGATAGGGTAAGTGTATCAGTGAGGGAACCAGTTCTATTCGGAGGAAGACAAATGGAGGGGCCCATGACAAGGGAAGGTGGGTTGTGATCAATAGTGGGAAGAGCAGTGACCTTGAAGCTGGAACTTGCGGGGTAAAAATTGGTTTGGGGCAATTCCAAATTAAGAGTGGGTTTCTGAAAAAGATGAGTTCAGAAGTGAGAGAGCTAAGCTTGGGATTGGTGCTTGTAGTGTCCTCTTGGCAAGTAAGAGACCGACACTCTGTTCATTCAATGGAGCTTTATTCATCACGTCTGCTTATCCCCTCGTCCCTACTTTAACTGCCCCTCCAGTCCGTCCTTGGCTCCTCCCGTTCCTGTTCCTCCCCTTAACTCCACCCCCCAAACACTAGACCGTATCGCACAGTATTACATCTCCCCCTTTCTTAACAAAATGAACTTAACTTCCACCGTGTTTGTAATTCTTCAATCAACCGCACAGGTCGGCGGACAGTCTGTTTGAGCTGCAGGGATACATCTCCATGTATGAGCTCAAAATCAGTACGTTCTTCAGGCATCAGTAGTGTTGAATCAGTGGTGGGCATGCCTTTGGTCAATCTTTCTGTTGTCTTAATAAGAGCATCTTCTTGTGGTTTCACTTCTTTTGTCTTTTCGGTCACGGACAACAATGTCCTCGTGTTCACAGTCCTGCGTGTCAGACAGTAAGGCATTATCCGAACTGAGTGTCCTGGTTCGGTTCTGGGACTCAATACTTGGCTCTGTTTGTCTTATTCGCTCCCACTCGCGTTTGGGAATGTTGATATCCTTGACCATCCGGGCATGTGCATGTTCCTCTCTCATCCCTTTGTGTTTTGAGAATGATTTATCTCTGTCAACACATTTTGCCTTTTTGCAGGGTGATGAGACAGTCCTTTCCTAACATGGTTGGTAATGCCCATATATTCGTTTTCCTTTTGCAAACCTGACCCCAGGACACCCCCACGCCACACGTCCCACCAGCTGAAGGCGCGTCTCTGCCCCAGCGCCACAGGTCCGTCCCTGACCTCGGTGCCCCCTCGCTGCAGCTCAATCTTTGTCACCCGTTTTGCCCGTTTTGCCCTCTGTGCCTTCGTTTACTGTACTGTATTTATTTTTCTGGCTACCGCTCGCTCTTTGTCTCCCGTTTTGCCCGCTTTGCCCTCTGTGCCTTCGTTTATTGTACTGTATATATTTTTACTGTATTAGTGCTTTTCTTCTGTAAGTAGGTTTTGCTGCGCTTCTCTTTCTACTGTACCCCTGGTGTGACCCCCCTCCGCTCCCCGCTTCCCGCCGTCGCTACCTTGCGGCCCTGCCCCGTCCCTTCTGTTTCCCCATTGGCCGCCCGCTCCCACCTCCCAGCTGCTCCTCCCTCCCACTTGGCCTTAAATGCGCGCAGCGTAGGCGAGTGTGTCCTGACCCCAGAACACCCCCACGCCGCACGGCCCACCAGCTGAAGGCGCGTCTCTGCCCCAGCGCCACAGGTCCGTCCCTGACCTCGGTGCCCCCTCGCTGCTGATCGCTCTTTGTCGCCCGCTTTGCCCGTTTTGCCCTCTGTGCCTTCGTTTACTGTACTGTATTTATTTTTCTCGCTACCGCTCGCTCTTTGTCTCCCGTTTTGCCCTCTGTGCCTTTGTTTATTGTACTGTATATATTTTTACTGTATTAGTGCTTTTCTTCTGTAAGTAGGTTTTGCTGCGCTTCTCTTTCTACTGTACCCCTGGTGTGACCCCCCCTCCGCTCCCCGCTTTCTGCCACCGCTAACTCGCGGCCCCGCCCCCGTCCCTTCTGTTTCCCCATTGGCCGCCCCGCTCCCACCTCCCAGCTGCTCCTCCCTCCCACTTGGCCTTAAATGGAGCCCGCGCGGTGTAGGCGAGTGTGACCTGACCCCAGGACACCCACACGCCAACCAGCTGAAGGCGCGTCTCTACCCCAGCGCCACTGGTCCGTCCCTGACCTCGGTGCCCCTCGCTGCTGCTCGCTCTTTGTCGCCCGTTTTGCCCATTTTGCCCTCTGTGCCTTCGTTTACTGTACTGTATTTATTTTTCTCGCTGCCGCTCGCTCTTTGTCTCTCGTTTTGCCCGTTTTACCCTCTGTGCCTTCATTTATTGTACTGTATATATTTTTACTGTATTAGTGCTTTTCTTCTGTAAGTAGGTTTTGCTGCGCTTCTCTTTCTACTGTACCCCTGGTGTGACCTCCCTCCGCTCCCCGCTTCCCGCCGCCGCTACCTCGCGTCCCCGCCCCGTCCCTTCTGTTTCTCCATTGGCCGCCCCGCTCCCACCTCCCAGCTGCTCCTCCCTCCCACTTGGCCTTAAATGGAGCCCGCGCGGCATAGGCGAGTGTGACCTGACCCCAGGACACCCCCACACTGCACGGCCCACCAGCTGAAGGCGCGGCTCTGCCCCAGCGCCACAGGTCCGTCCCTGACCTCGGTGCCCCCTCGCTGGTTCTCACTCTTTGTCGCCCGTTTTGCCCTCCGTGCCTTCGTTTAATGTACTATGTTTATTTTTCTCGCTGCTGCTCGCTCTTTGTCTCCCGTTTTGCCCGTTTTGCCCTCTGTGCCTTTGTTTATTGTACTGTATATATTTTTACTGTATTAGTGCTTTTCTTCTGTAAGTAGGTTTTGCTGTGCTTCTCTTCTACTGTACCCCTGGTGTGACCCCCCTCCGCTCCCCGCCGCCGCTACCTCGCAGCCCCGCCCTGTCCCTTCTGTTTCCCCATTTGCCGCCCCGCTCCCACCTCCCAGCTGCTCCTCCCTCCCACTTCGCCTTAAATTGAGCACGCGCGTATGCGCCGATTGTGCGCCGAAGGCACGCCAAAGGCAAGCCCGTCTACGCCCGTCTGCGCCTGGACCGCACCCAGCGCCAAGACCCCTGGCCCCCAACGATGCCAGCGCACCAGACGGACCTACAACGCAGCCACCCTCCACGCACTCAACGCCAGCCAATACGCCGCCTGCTACCAAGCCACCCCGAGGTGCACTCACGGACCCTTCACCTGCCAAGCCTGCCACTTCATCTGCCTCCGACCCGGCACCTCGACCGCAAAGCCGAGCACCAGCAACAACCACCTCAAGTGCATCCCGCTCAACACCCGCTCCGTCCTCAGGCACGCCGTGGAAGTCTGGAACCTCCTCGACACAACCTCACCAGACGTCGCCTTCCTCACCGAAACCTTGATGAACGCCTTCTCAGCCCCCAACATCGCCATAGCCATCCCGGACGGCTACAAAATCATCCGGAGGGACCGCGTCAACCAAACCAGAGGAGGCATCGCCATTGTCCACAGAAACACCATCCGCATTACGACTAATCCGACAACACCCTCAACGCCGCCGAGCACCTTCACTTCCAGATCCATACCGACCCCAAGACCACCATCAGAGGCACTCTCATCCACAGACCCACGGGACCACGCACATAATTCAGCGAAGCCAGCGCAGACTTTGTCAGCCCACACGCCCTCACCTCATCAGACTACATCCTCCTAGGGGACCTCAACTTCCAAATGGAGAACAACAAGGACTGCAACACCGCTGCCCTGCTGGACAACCTCGCCAACCTCGGACTCAAGCAACTGGTGAACACCCCCAACCACTACGCCGGCCACACGCTTGACCACCGTCTTCTCCTCCAGCAAGCACATCTCCTTCAGCCACTCCACCGGACTACACTGGACAGACCACAGCTGTGTCCACTTCAACTTCAGGAGAACCACGACCCACCACCACCCGCAACAAGTTCCCCGCAGAAGCTGGAGCAAGATCACCTCCGACCAGCTCACCACCACCCTCAGCCAGAACCCGCCCACCAACTCGATGGACCCCGACGAAGCAGCCCGCAACCTCACACTGTGGCTCACCAACTGCGCCGACGAACTCGCACCACTGAAGAACCCTCCCAGCAGACCCAGCAGCAGGAAAGACTCGTGGTTTACCACCGACCTAAAAAACTCCAAGAAAACCTGCTGCTCCCTCGAGAAAGCCTGGTGCCACGACCAGACAGCAGAACACATGACCGCCCTCAGGAACGCCACCCGCAAACACCATCAGCTGATCCGCACCACCAAGAAGACAGCAGTGAAAGAAACCTGGACAACCACACCCACAACAGCAAGGAGCTCTTCAGCATCGTCAAATAGCTCTCCAATCCCAGCGCCTGCAACACCAACATCACTCCCTCGCAAGACCTCTGCGCGCTCTTGCCTCGTTCTTCCACTGCAAGATCGCCGTCATTCACAACAGCTTCGACGCACAAACCACGCACCCTACTGCCGAACCAGCGCCCCCAACCACCACCCTCTGCACTTGTACCCCTGTCAACACCGAAGACACCACCCACGTGATGAACACCATCCACTCCGGCTCCCCCACCGACCCCTGCACACACCACATCTTCAACAAAGCCGACTCCATCATCGCACCCCAACTCCGGAACATCATCAACAGCTCCTTCGCATCCTCCACCTTCCCGGAGAGCTGGAAACATGCCGAGCTGAGCGCCCTCCTCAAGAAACCCACCGCGGACCCCACGGACCTGAAGAACTTCCGCCCCATCTCGCTCCTCCCCTTTCCAGCCAAAGTCATCGAGAAGGCCGTCAACAGACAACTCTCCGCCTTCCTCGAGACCAACGGATCCCTCGACCCCTCACAGTCCGGCTTCCGAGCAAACCACAGCACCGAGACCGCCCTCATCGCAGTCACCGACGACATCAGGTCCCTGCTCGACAACGGAGAAAAGGCTGCCCTCATCCTCCTGGACCTCTCAGCAGCCTTCAACACCGACTGTCACCACACCCTGATACAGCACCTCAGCAACACAGGAATCCAAGGAGCGGCCCTGGAGTGGATCATCTCATTTCTCGCCGGAAGAACCCAGAGAGTCCGCCTCCCCCGTTCCGATCCGCGGCCACCAAAGTCATCTGCGGCGTCCCGCCAGGCTCCTAACTCAGCCCAACCCTCTTCAACGTCTACATGAGCCCCCTCGCAGCCATCGCCCGCCGACACAACCTCAACATCATCTCCTACGCCGACGACACCCAGCTGATCCTCCCCCTCACCAACGACCCCACCACTGCCAAAGCCAACCTCCAGGAAGGAATGAGAGACGTCGCAGAATGGATGAAGATCAGCCATCTGAAACTGAACTCAGACAAGATGGAAGTCCTCATCCTCGGACCATCTCCCTCCGCGTGGGATGACTCCTGGTGGCCCCCTGCCCTGGGCAGCGCACCCAAACCAACGGACCGCGCACGCAACCTAGGCTTCATCCTGGACTCCTCCCTCACGATGACCAAGCAAGTGAACGCATTCTCATCATCCTGCTTTAACACCCTGCGCATGCTCCGAAGGATCTTCCGATGGATCCCCATAGAAACCAGGAAGACGGTCACCCAGGCCCTCGTCACCAGCCCTCTGGACTACGGAAACACCCTCTACGCTGCAACCACAGCCAAACTCCAGAAAAGACTCCAACGCATTCAGAACCCCGCAGCACGACTCATCCTGGACATCCCTCGCCGCAGCCACATCTCAGCCCACCTGAAAGACCTGCACTGGCTCCCCGTCAACAAGAGGATCACGTTCAGAATCCTCACCCACGCACACAAGGCTCTCCACGACATGGGCCCGAAGTACCTCAACAGCCGCCTCTCTTTCTACACACCCACCCGTCAGCTCCGATCTGCCAGCCTCGCCCTCGCCTCCAATCCCACGAATTCGGAAGTCCACCATCGGAGGAAGATCCTTCTCCTACCTGGCAGCCAAGACATGGAACTCCCTCCCCACTCACCTACGGCTGACCCTGGATCACCTCTCCTTCAGGAAACAACTCAAGACCTGGCTGTTCGAGCAATAGCGACCCCCCCTTCAGTGCCTTGAGACCCCTACGGGTGTGTAGCGCGCTATACAAATTCTTGTGATTGATTGATTGATTGATTGAACCCTTTGAGTCAGCCTCGCTGACCCCATCCGGGTTGACGGTATGTTATTTATGTTGTGATATAACTGTGACTGACATGCCATGTTGCGTGGCGGGGTGATCGAATAGTTTGGGTCATCGGCATGAGATATGTTGCTCTGGACGGGGAGAACGTTCTCTGTTTCCGTTGTGCATTCGGGCGATCGATGCCATGGGCGTTTTCGTGACCTTAATTTTGTTGACTCGAGTGATTGCAGAGACAGGCTTTCTGAATCAGAGGAGTCTTTTACTGATTTCCTTTGAGAACGTTCAATTGGGTGTGTCTTAAATGGTAAGTCCCTTGAGCTGGTAGGCTGTGACGAACTGCTTTTGGAGTCAGAGCTATCTGTGGGACATTTCTTTGGGAGCATTTCTCGAATGGTCTTCTGTGCTATTGTAGTGGAAAGATTGTTTGATAGCCACGCGTTTATTTCTTTTGTTTGATCCCAAGACATTTTGTCTCCCTTGTATGGTGTTAGTTGTCTCCTCTCAGTTTCCTAGTTGTCACAGGTGTCTTGAGTGTGTTTGCCTACCCCTTTCCGGCGTCTGAGTGAATCACTCCGTCGTATGTGGTTTGTTTCTTCTTCTCACCTGTTGGGCGCACTAACATCTGTGCCATGGGTGTGAAGTCTCCTGCTGCTTGATGCTTCTTTGGACTCGTCTACACAGTTTGACAAACAGTGGGTTGCTTGAGTGTGTTCGGGTACCAGTTTCCAGGGTTGGCATGACTGGTCCAGCCTTCTGTAATTTGTCTTTCCTTCATACTTGTTGAGCGGGCTGTCATCTGTTCCATTTGTGTGGTCTCTCCCACTTGATGTTTCTTCAGAATAGTTTGTAACGTTTGTTGAGTGTCTCCTTGACGTTGAATGACTGTCATCTGTTCCATTTGTGTAGTCTGTCCCACTTGATGTTTCTTCAGAATAGTTTGTAACGTTTGTTGAGTGACTCCTTGACGTTGAATGACTCCTTGAGGTTATATCCGTGAGACTGTCATAATCCTAGATCATCCTGGTCTTTTGTTGGCCATCCTCCACTGTCTTTTGTATTGTTGAATTAGAGTATTTCATGTCACTTTGTCTCTCATGCTGTCTTATCTCTAGTCTACCTTTGCCCTCCCTCTTTCTGGTTTTGTTTGTTTCTTGGGATTGATGCACAGACATGAGAGATATCTCCTTACTTTTATCTTCCTTTCTTGCTTTAAGGTGCAATCCTTTTGACAATTCTCTTGCTTTGGCCCACTCTCGAGCTTCGGCCCTCCTGATGATTTCCTTTAGCGAGAACTGCACTTGAAGGATCTTGCGCTTTGTGTTAGGTTTTGAACAACCTTCGATTATCCGGAGTCGAATTGCTTCCTCGTCTGAGAATGTATTGAAATGGCAGTAGTGCACCAGACTTTGTACCCTTTCTATGAAATTCGGTAATGATTCCCTGGGTTCCTGCCGTGCCGCGTTGAAGACGATGCGTTCATGATCCACGTCTTCCTTCGTGTCGAAATGAGCACGTAGCGTCTCTTTGAGTTTTTCATATGTTTTTGTGTCCTTTGCTGAAAATGTTCTGATCAGTCGCCGGTCTTCATGACCCACCAGCTGAAGCAATAATAGTAGACGTTTTCCCTCTTTTCGCACCCCAGTTGTTTTGAGAAATGCATCCAGTGAGTCCAACCACCGGTTCCATCTCTGACCTACACTCTGGATGTCAGTCTGTGTCACTGGGGGTGGCACTTCAATGTAGATATTGGATTTTTGTTTCCCTTTTCCCACCGACATGACGGAGGAGAGTCTTCACTCACAGGTGACCACTGTAATGATTCCTCCGGCTTCACCTTTCCCTTTCACAACCAACCTGGCTTGGTGTCCACCCTTAGCGTGACTGGCTCAGTATGCTTCAGTGAGTTCAATATGGCCGCTACTCAGCTGCAGCATGCACAGCTCGTGTCTTAGGGAATTTCTGCTTTCTTTAATGCCGCGTGCTAGCTGCAGGTGTTTAGTGTTTCCTCAGCACTGGTACTTGGCGATGTTGCCATCTTGTTCTTGTATTTCTTTTCACGACTAGTGCAGGTTACCAGTCGCTTAATCGAGAGCGGAAGCTTCTTCGATGTTTGTTTACTCGTGTTTCTGGATCATTCATTTTCTTTGTTTCCTTTAATTTCTATTGCTTATTTTCACTTGGTGCAGGAAATTTAATTTTGGGACTTGTATTTGTTCGTGCTTGTTGCATTCCAGACTTACATTTGCTCGGGCTTGTTGCATTTGAAGCTTGTCTGTGTTGCATTCCGAATTTGTATTTGCTTGCACTTCTTGTATTCACGCCTCGTATTCCTTTATGCTTGTTTACGTCTGACGATTGTATTTACTTGTGTTTGTTTGCTTTATAACTTGCATTTGTTGGTGTTCGTTTACATTTGAAGTTCGCATTTGCTTGTGTTTGTTTACGTTCGAATCTTACATGGGCTTGTGCTTGTTCACGTTGAAAGCTTGCATTTACTTCACGATAAGGACGGTAGATGGGCTATCGCACAAATCAATTATGCAAACAACAAGGATGTTCTATGTGTGGTTTATGGCTCAAATCTAGATGAACCAATTTATTTCTACCAATTAAATATGAAGCTTTTGGACTAGGAGGGGGAAATCATTATAATGGGGGATTTTAATTGCATCATGGACTACAAAATCGATACAACTAAGCCGCATGTTCATCATAGGATGCACAAGACTAGGACATCCATATTGGACCTATGTCAGACACATAATATTAAAGACGCTTGGAGATATCTGAATCCAAATACACCGGGGTATACATATTATTCAGCGCCCCACAAAATGTGCACCAGATTAGACATGGCTTTAGTCAGCGATAAGTTACTGCAGACTGGTTCCATGACTCTTTGCCCCCGAATAACCTCCGACCACAACGCTTTAATTATGACATTTGACACACTAAGCATCAGGACACCTCCCAGACCATTTTCTTTCCCTAGACACCTAATTTCAGACCCAAGTTATGTGATCCAGCTCAAAGCCCATCTCAACGAATTTATAAGTTTTAATAAGAATTCAACTGGATGTTGTATGGTATGGGACTCCTGCAAGGCAAGCATCAGGTGTTTTACGCAGGCCTATGTGATTAGGCAAAATGCAGAACGAAAGCAACACAAGATTACACTATTAGCAAACATAAACAAACAAGAAGAACTACTGGCCACAGCTCTACAGCTTAACCCCCCAGCAATAATAGAAATCAATTTAAAACTTAGCGCACTGAAAAGTGACATAAAATCTAACTTCATTCAAAAAAGTAGCGCAAAGATTCATAAATTCAAAATTGCGCAATATGAGGGGGGGGATAAAATAGGTAAAATTTTAGCCTATAAAGTTGCTGAAGACAGAGCAGACACCCTAATTTCTAATATTCGGGGGCAAGGGAACAAACTATATAATCAGCCACAAGATATACTCGAGCAATTTGGTGACTATTATAGAAACTTATATACTCCAGACAGCCCTGTAGATTCAGACCTAATCCGGGAATATGTCGATGAACATCCAGTGCGCACAGAGAACTTATTAGGCTTGGGCTCACTTTCTGACGACATATCATTGACAGAACTACATCAGGCTATTAACTCCCTACCGTCTGGAAAAGCGGCAGGAGAGGATACGATACCCTTGGAACTTTATAAAACTTGCAGATTGGAATTAGAACAGCTACTACTTGAAGTCATGCAATCAATTGGGCTAAATGGAGCGGCTCCCAAATCCTGGAACAGGACAAAAATAATCTTTTTCTTAAAGAAAGGTAAGCCCAAGGAGGAGAGAGGGTCATATCGACCCATCTCCCTGATAAATACTGATGCGAAAATATTCGCTAAAATTATGGCACTCAGATTAGCCCCAGTTATGACCAAAATTGTCAACCCACAACAACACGGGTTTATCTCCGGGAGAGATACAACTACGCATGTAAATATGGCTATTACGGCGTTTGATGTCACGGAGACTGAGTCCACCCCACTCGGCATGATCTTATTAGACGCTGAAAAAGCTTTTGACCGAGTGGGGTGGGACTATCTCTGGAGTGTGCTGTCCAAAATGGGTTTTGGGGGAAACTTTTTGAAGGGTATAAAAGCACTTTATGACAAACCAACCGCATGTATTAGCTATGGGGGCCTGACCTCATCAGAATTTCCTATCATGCGTGGGACCCGTCAAGGCTGTCCCCTTTCACCCCTTTTATTTGCCCTCTCATTAGAACCATTTTTGCTCGCCCTCCAGTCTCAAATCTTGATTGTCCCCTTCAGCTCTGGCTCACAGGAGTTGAAAATGACAGCATATGCAGACGACATCGCCGTATACACTACTGACATCGCCGACACGCTGAAAGGAATTTCTATAGAGGCTGGGAAATTTGGGAAGGTGTCAGGTTACAAGCTTAACCGACAGAAGACACAAGTTATAGCTAACTACTCCCCAAATACGGCTATCCCCGAGATTTGTAAAGAAGCAACCTACCTAGGGGTTAAATTAACGGCCAGACTACAAGATATTACTAATATAAATTATAATGATTTGATTAAAAAAACTACTCTTCTACTGAAAAAATGGAATAGATTGCCCTTGAATCTGATTAGTAGAATTAATCTTATTAAGATGAAGGTTTTGCCAAAGTTTATTTATTTATTCCGATCTATCCCACTGGCATTAAATAATACATTTTTTCAGCACCTAGATGGGATCCTGAGCAGCTTTATATGGAGCTACAAGAAGGCTAGAAGATCATTAAAAATGTTGAAAAATAATACAAACAAGGGAGGGCTGAACTTTCCAGACTTCAAATTGTATTTTTGGTCTGCGTTTTTTACACGTCTACGTTCCTTATTGTATGGGGACAGAGCTCTTTTTTTTCATTTTTTTATGTTGAAACTAGATTCAAATTTTTTTTGCTTAGAGCTAATGGCCCGAACTATTACAAGCGGGTGAGATTTAAGACCGCTAGAGACATTGTTAGGATCTGGGGCAATGTACTAAAATTTTGTAAAACAACCTTTTTTCACCCAAAATTGCCGCTGTGGGGCAACCCAGGCCTTCCGGCTATTTTCACGGATACTATTACTCATAATTGGGCGTCGCTCGGGATTAAGGTATTGGTGGATCTGTACGGCATACAGGGCTTTCTAGAATTTAATACGCTCAAACAGATATATGATACACCGGAAGCCACAAGGTATAAACACCTGCAAATGCACGACTATTTAATCAATAATAAAAAGATTCAAAATATTACTGAATGTGACATATGGACTTGTCTTTATTCAAATAAAAATAAATCAGTTATTAGCGAAGCCTATAAAACACTCAGTACCTTTAAAACGAACGATGGCGACAAACTGGCCGTGAAGTGGGGCACCCAACTAGGTTTAAATATTACTTCAAATCAGATCGAGCACTCTTTGGCTAATATTAATAACCTTGTACGGTCATCTAGCCTTCGGCTACAACAATTTAGAACGACCTGTATGCTTTACTACACACCTGAAAGAATCTCTAGATGATCCTCCATTGCTTCTTTTAGTAATCGTACTAAATGCCCTAAATGTCTAACCGAGGCAGTCAACTTAGTACATATGCTGTATTCCTGCCCCAAACTCAAGACCTTTTGGGGGGATATACAGAATGTTCTAAGAATAAAAAACATCTCGCTACCCACCATTACGGCGGCCTCGGTTCTACTAGATTTTAATCCTTCTTCACCCCCACAATCAGCCTTAGCCACTATACTTATCTCCTGTGCCAAATTAACCTTGGCTAGGGCTTGGACTGATTTGGAACCACCGACGGTTTGGAAGTGGTGGGCACTAGTAACAGAGATACACGCCATGGAGTTAGCCCTAGCAAATCTTAGGGGAACACGCTCACTGATCAAATTTAATAGAAACTGGGGCACTTTTCTAGAGTAAAATAATTTTTAAATGCTGCATAATTGCTAATTCTTTTTTTTGTTTCTTTTCTCTTTACAAAAAAGAATATGTCTATAGTTTGATTTTGTAACAGAACTTTTTTATTGTCTCCATATATCAAATTATTTGGTCTACAACATATATACTTGATGTCTCTCTGTACATGCATGAAACCATTTATGTATACTTTGTCTTCTTCTTTTTTTTGTCAGCCGGCAAACAAGAATAAAAAAAAAAGAAAAAAAAAAAAAGTTTGCATTTACTTGTGCTTGTTTAGTTCAGTCTTGTCTTGGCTCGTGCTTGTTGCTTTTCTAATTGTCTTTGCTTGTGTTTGTTTGTTCTCAAACGTTGTCTTTGCTCGTGCATGCTACATTCGGGATTTGCATTCACTCGGGCTGGTTATGTTGAGATTCGCATTTGCTCATGCTTGTTGTATTTGAGGTTCACATTTGCTTTGGCTTGTTAAGTTTGAAGGTTGCACTTACTTGTGCTTGTTATACTCTGAATTTGCATTGGCTTATGCTTATTGAATTTGGGGCTTGCATTTGCTTGGGTTTGTCGTGTTTGACACTTACATTTGCTTGTGCTTGTTGCCTTTTGGTCTTGTCTCTACTCCTGCTTCTTGCTTTCACGATTTATGTTTGCTCGTGCTTGTTGCGTTCAGGATTTGCATTTCCTAGTGCCTGTTGTATTTAAACTTTGCATTTGCCTGTGATTATTGCATTCAGAATTTGCATTTGCTTATGCTTGTTGAAAGTTGGTTTGCTTGTGTTTGTTGACTTTTGCTACTGCCTGACTTCAAAATGGCCGCTCTGGATCCTTGCCAGGGGATTGGAGGAGTCGCCTGACTCCAAGGTGGCCACCGATCTTAAAATCTCACGTCTCCCGAGATTTGGCTCTTTTTCATTTTCAATTGCAGTCGGGCACGCACCGGGCAGGCGCGCACCACGCGGGAACTCGAAATCCTCCCAGGGGCTCCCGTGTCCATGCCACTCAGCCAGGAAGACTCTATGCTGCAGGTAGGACCGGGGTGGGCTCCCGACGTCCTTATCTTCACTCACCGCGCGACACCACGCATCAGGGGTGAGCACCCAGGTTCAGCGACGGACCTGCAGGGCACATACGGCGAGGCTGTCTGCTTCGACTTCGGTCCTCACTTAGTTCAGCGCTCGACAGCGCTTTCACGGTCAGGCTCCATGCGGTTTCCAGCCACGGAGCTGCAGGGCACATACAGCGAGGCTGTCCGCTTCGATTTCAGCAGCGGTTCTCGCTCTGAGCACGTCTGTCGCGACGGCGACCTTCACATGTGCTCACGGGACGAGTCACTCAGCTCCTGGGGTCAGTGCAATGGCACAACGCGATGATCCCACCTTCGTCGCCAGCTGTAGTGTCCTCTTGGCAAGTAAGAGACCGACACTCTGTTCATTCAATGGAGCTTTATTCATCACGTCTGCTTATCCCCTCATCCCTACTTTAACTGCCCCTCCAGTCCGTCCTTGGCTCCTCCCGTTCCTGTTCCTCCCCTTAACTCCACCCCCCAAACACTAGACTGCATCGCACAGTATTACAGTGCTATTGTGGCAAGTGTATGTCTCCTAGAGCTTCGTATTGTGGCTTTTCCTTAGGGTTGTCGAGCTGGAGGGCAAATGTGTGTGTTCCAGAATAGGGGTATGATCGTGAGGGGAGAGATGTAGAAATATATAACTTTTTTCACAAGTTGGTGAAGTGTTTGTATATTTAAAAGCACTAATGTGTTAACAATTCAATTATGTCCTATCTTTCCAGATCATAACCTCAGGAATATACCTAATAGGCATGGTATTTGCATGAAAACAAATGTTTCATCATATATTTTCTCTTCCCCTTAATAATAATTAAGAAGACCGACCAGTTTTTTTTAGGTGTGGAACAAGAGATCATTTACTCTGGTCCTGACGAAAAAGCCTTAGGGCATAGGTTTGAAACATGTAAACAAGAAGACAGACACCCATCACTGTGTAGGTCCCCCCCCTCATTTGTAATAGTACCAGCTACAGGATTAATTAAAATGTAATTTCCATGTAGCCAGGTATTTTTTAATAAAATGCACCTGATTGACCCTCCCACCCTCGTATCACCTATCAACTAACCCCCCCAATAGTCAACACCCTACAAAGTGCTCCCACGTCTCCATCGGTCATAGCACGCCCGTCCCCCAGCGGGGCGGGAAGAACTCGATCATGAAGCATGCCACCATGGGACATTTCGGGTGGCTGAGGGTTATTTTAAGGAAACTTTAAACACAAACGAGGGTAATATTAGGGAAAATGTTTATTGACCTGGCATTGCTGCGATCCCTACATGTAATACAAAAACTATGCACAGACAATGGGTCCGAGATAATAGAAGCTAACTAAGAAACTGTACATTTATCGGGTTACAATCTAGGAATCCATGGTATTCGTGGTGAAAAAAGTGTGTTCCCATCAGATACCCATCCTGTTCCGCCCTACATCATTTGGGATCCTTCACCCGAAGAAAGTGGAAACATGTCCACTGTGGATTAGGTAGATTGTAGCCTAATCTTCTCTGAGGATACTTTTTGAATTTCTCAAGTTTGGTGAAAAGTATAGAGTCTCTAAACTCTTTACTAGATTTATTGCCATCCTCTTGTTGTTTCGAAAAAGTTTTACTTGATGAAATGGTTGTTTTTATTTGTCCCTCCAGGACCTGGATCTCCACCAAGATTTTATCCACTGTCTTTTTCGCCGTTCCTATTATAAGCACTAACCAGTCTCGTGTGCACTTCCACGCTATAAGCGACCAGTCATGCAGGAATTCCTTATCATCTAAAAAGAGGCGAGGGATATTTCCTACAATCAGACCGCTGGGGGCACAATTGCTTCTTAGATAGTCTGCCATAACTATTCCATGTACACTGACTCTGGCCAGATTCTTTTTGAGAACCAGTACTTTCGCCCAACCCTCCTCAGGAATACTAGAGGTGGTTGGTAACATGTCCAGCATGCTGGGATTCTCCAGGAGCAGTGCCTGGATTTCGGTTTCATCAAAAGCTAGGCCTAGATTCGTGGCCATGATGTACTATCTGTATGTGTCTAGTAATTTACTACAAAGGCTCCTCTACTCAATCAAAATACTTCGCCTGTGACCCAATTGAGTCGCGGAAAACTAATGACACACCTGCAATCAGGAGACTGCTCTAGAATACTTTAAACACAAACGAGGGTAATATTAGGGAAAATGTTTATTGACCTGGCATTGCTGCGATCCCTACATGTAATACAAAAACTATGCACAGACAATGGGTCAGAGATAATAGAAGCTAACTAAGAAACTGTACATTTATCGGGATACAATCTAGGAATCCATGGTATTCGTGGTGAAAAAAGTGTGTTCCCATCAGATACCCATCCTGTTCCGCCCTACATCATTTGGGATCCTTCACCCGAAGGAAGTGGAAACATGTCCACTGTGGATTAGGTAGATTGTAGCCTAATCTTCTCGGAGGATACTGAAATATGATGAAGGGAAAATGGTATCAGGGGGTAAGTGACTAGCAGTGCAAAGGAAAAAATGAAAAAAATGTGCCGAGTTCAAAGGAACTATGTGAATGGTTTAATATTGGGTTGCAGGAGTGGAAAAAAACTTTTAATAGGATCCTACCCACACCCAAAGGATAAAAACAGTGCAAAGTAGTATAACAAATGACTACTTAGATGTTACGAGGTCGACATGTTTCTGCAGTGTGATAGGGTCATGTGATCCCTGTCTGCTTCTTCAGGACCTTTTCAATAAATGCTACTGCTGGTGTGCTAAACAAAAATAATTTTTAAATAAAAATTCATATCACCTGAAATCGCCCATGGAGATGATCCAGTTGGTCATGTGAGCATATGGAACAAAGGCACACAAATAAATAAATATATACAGTTAGTGACGATAGCTTCAAAGGAAAAAACACAAGTGTGTATATAAAAATATGTCAAATAGTATTGATCAACAGTTGCTTAATGGTCAACTTAGTTGCTACAGCGCAATATGCATATATGGCCAGGATAACACTGAACCCACTCACCCACTGTTTGGGGAATGAACTCTCCACCTCACCCGGCTACAGCTCAAGTAGAAATGGAGCACCGCTCTATTAAGAAAAACAGAAGAAATACTATAGAAAGAGGAAGAACCGAAGAGACAAATAACTAGACATGATCGACTATGATCTTTTTCAGCCATCATTTGCGCCTGATCGGCGCTGTTTACAAAAAGCAACAGTTGACAAAAGAACATTAACATATGTAGAAGATGTTATATACATATCTCTCTGAGACTCGTTGTCTTACATTTACTCGCGTTGTACGTTATTATTCCTTTAGAAATACTCGCGCTGAGCCGGCAGGCCATGCAAGAGGATTAACCCCACTATGAATGTCAACATGGTTACCGACTTAGTAGGGAAACCCCGCCAGTTCACAGGCAAAAGGTCGATGCCTCCGTGACAGGCGCTCCTGCTCTATGCATAACTCACATGGCCGAGGTCGACAAAGCCCCCGCCTTAGCGCATTGCTTACGCAGTAATGGAAAGTCAAACGGGAATGCAAAAAAAGGTGCCGAACACAGTCCCCTTCTCGTAAGCTTACCTGTCCGTCGGTACTCCTGACATCCGTCTAGGCTGTCAAGTGGGAGGTACCTAAACGGACAGGAAGCGGGGTTATGAACTGTGTTCGCGCGCTACTGTGTAGGTCAGGTGACCGCTGATCGCGGTAGATTTCTGGGAATTGGAGTCTATCGTAAAAGACACTGAGAAAAGACTAGGCAAGTATTTTACCCGTTAACTAGTTTGATATTAGACCATCGGACATATCCAAAACATCTAATTCGATTGATTATGAGATGAAAACCGAATACATGTAATCGGATATAATATTTGTAACACTGACTTCTAGTTAAAAATATGCATGAGTCCTGTGGTTGGGCGTGGTACATACCACACAGGACTCTTGGGAAATGTAGTTTTTTTCATATGCGGAAGTATAGCGCGATGTTTGCGGGTTGAACTACTGGATGGTTGACAACAGACGCTCTTGATAGTCAACCTGGCATATGATCTGCGGTGACTTTATGTAATCATACATCGCATACATATTCTATTGGAAATCAATTTTATAGAGATGATGATTAGTAGGGAGACCTGCTTATTCGCGGTCTATCCGTTGTCATTACGAGTAGGTCGTTATGGGATGCTTGAACAGTGCGTGTATTTTGCAAGACTACTCGTGAATATGGTGGAAATAATTATCAATGATATTATAGCATTGGTACTCATTGTTGTAACTGAGGTATTATCTAGACCGACATTCTTAGTGGACGTTGCTTAGTTAGAGGCCACTATGCAGCTCAACTCAAACAGTCCAATTTATATACCCATAGTTATCAGGGGTGATCTGCAATGCCAGGTCTTAATATGATCCATTATAGAGACAATCACCACCATGGAGGGGTTATAGCGACATCCAAGGGATGTCTTCATTCAATCCCATTTTATCCGTTTTAAGTCTATACACCCATTTTTGTTCTCTTCTGTGTAGAAAGGTACTGATATTGGAGATGTGTTTGGGTATGACTGGTTGTTCCAACACCGTGCAGCGTAAATTGGTTGGAGAGTGTTGGGCTGATAAGAAATGATTGGTTAATCTCGTAGCCTGCTTGTTACAACGTATCGAGCTCTTATGCTCTGATATTCTTATCTTTATTTTTCTCGTGGTCATGCCCACATACCTTTTTTCACAAGGGCAAGTGATGAGGTAGATTAGGTTTGAACTATTACAGTTCGTAAACCTTCGTTGTTCCCATGGTCGTTCTGTTCCAATGTTAATCATGGTAGATTTAGAGGTTTGGGGGCACGCAGCACATTGTCCACACGGATGGTGGCCGGTAACTGCAGGCATATCCCAAAGGGTTCCTACTACTCTCGGAGTGTCCGTCTTTGGTCTAGTGTGGACCAGTTTATCTTTTAAATTTTGACCCCTCTTAAAGGCAAAAAGGGGGACTGGCAAAGTGTCCTTACCGGTGTTAAGAATCCCCCAGTGTTTTTTAATGATTTTGGAAATCTGATTAGATGATGTGCCAAACGTAGTCACACATGTCATCCGTGTTGGTTTTTCTTTGGGAGGTAGTATATCAAGTAGGCTGGCTCTGTTATTATTCGCCGCTCGTTTTTTAGACTGATATACCAATTTCTTGGGGTAGTCCTTCTCCAATAGGTCTCGTGCCAAGTTCTTTGCGTGTGTTTCAAAAGACAATTTAGTCGTACAGTTTCTTTGTATGCGCAAAAATTGCCCGTAGGGCAAGTTATCCCTTAGAGATTTGGGATGGCAGCTATGATAGTTGAGCAATGAATTCCGAGCCATCGGTTTGCGGTTTGCGATAAAGCTCTGAAGTCAAGCCTTGGGGTGTGCCATGAATCAATAAGTCCAAAAATGCCAATTTACCAACGTCATGTTCCATGGTGAATTTTAGGAACCGATTTCATGGAACTCTTTGAGTTGGGATACATTTCCACGCCATACGACGAAAATATCATCAATATAGCGTTTCCATGCTCGCAGACACTTCAGATGGGGGTTAGTGTCTGCGAGCACGTGCTCCTGTTCGAATTGGTGCACGTAGAGATTTGCGAGGCTAGGGGCAAAAACGCTGCCCATGCTGGTCCCGCTAATCTGTAAATATAATGAATCTTCAAAGGCGAAAAAATTCTCTGTCATGGCCAGTGTCGCTAGCGTCATGATGAACCTGACTGGAGTTATAGAGTTCAGCTCTCTTGCAAATAGTAACTCCTCAATCACTTGTAATGTCTCAGTTTGTGGTATTGATGTATATAGACTTTCGACGTCGAATGACACCAGGATGTCGGTCTGGATGTCATAATCGATTTCCGGTAAAAGTCTAAGGACATCTTTTGTGTCCTTCAAAAACGTTGGCATTTCTTGTACCATCGGTTGTAGAAAGACATCGACGAAAGTCGATAGGGGCTCCAGCAATGATCCTATCCCAGATATTATGGGACGCTCAGGTGGTGGGCGCTGAGCCTTATGTATTTTAGGTAGTTGGTAAAAATAGGGAATGACAGGATTGGATGTACAAAGGTATTGTCCTTCTTTCGGAGTGAGCCATCCCTCAGCGAGAGCTTCCTCGACTACATGTCCGATAATGTTTGTTAATCTTGCAGTTGGATCTTCTTTAAGTTTTTTATAAGATTTACCGTCATTAAGTTGCCTTAAGCACTCATTGCGATAAGTTTCGACATCTAGAATGACAACTGCTCCCCCTTTATCAGCAGGTTTCACTACGACTAGGGTTTTTTTTGTCAATGCTTCAATGGCATCTCGCTCTTTTCTGGATAGATTAGAGAAGTTCTTTTGTCTGGTAGCAAAGAGTTCTTGAATGTCATGATTTACAGCTTCCTCAAAAGTGAGGACCTTTGGAGGCAAACCCATCGTGGTGGGATTGAAAGTAGAGGGTTTTTTTAAACCTGTGTTGACACTAGGACTAGTTTGACTCATTTCTGTTGTTTTGTTCGCGAAGAGATAGTGGAGTCTTATCTTTCTGTAAAGTTTGCTTATTTCGATTTGTGCCTGAAAAGGATCAGTACGATTCGTTGAGACGAAACCAAGGCCTTTATTTAGTACCTGTTCTTGAATCTCAGTCAATGGTTGGAACTGAGATTAATGACTAAGCTGGTCCCGACATGGTTGCTAGTTGATCCTGTGGGATCTTCTTCCCACTCCTCAGATCCATGGTCTGGGGGGGTAGATTCCAGCGAACCTGTCCCTGCCTGGGAGTTCTTTGACGACCCCGGCTCCTCCTGCCCCCTCCTAAAAAAGACTGTTGGTTGTAGTCCCCATAGAATTGCGGTGGGCCATATTGGTTCATCATTGCTGGAAAAGGGGGTGGGCCCCATGGTGAGGGCTGCCACCAAGGTGGAATAGGTGGTTGGGAAAAAGACTGATTGTACCATCTCCATCCCCTCCTACTGCCTCCCCTTCCCCGCTGTCTAAGTGATGACTGGCTGGTATTTGATCCATCCGAGTCACTGGAGGCACCATCGGAACTAGTACTCCCATAATTAGATCCTCCCTTTCGGCCATCCTTTTGATTGGAAAGAAAGAAATTATCGCTTGTATATGGATAAACCTTCTCCATTGAGAATTTGGCCAGGTCCTTTTTCAATTTCTCAAGTTTGGTGAAAAGTATAGAGTCTCTAAACTCTTTACTAGATTTATTGCCATCCTCTTGTTGTTTCGAAAAAGTTTTACTTGATGAAATGGTTGTTTTTATTTGTCCCTCCAGGACCTGGATCTCCACCAAGATTTTATCCACTGTCTTTTTTGCCGTTCTTATTATAAGCACTAACCAGTCGCGTGTGCACTTCCACGCTATAAGCGACCAGTCATGCAGGAATTCCTTATCATCTAAAAAGAGGCGAGGGATATTTCCTACAATCAGACCGCTGGGGGCACAATTGCTTCTTAGATAGTCTGCCATAACTATTCCATGTACACTGACTCTGGCCAGATTCTTTTTGAGAACCAGTACTTTCGCCCAACCCTCCTCAGGAATACTAGAGGTGGTTGGTAACATGTCCAGCATGCTGGGATTCTCCAGGAGCAGTGCCTGGATTTCGGTTTCATCAAAAGCTAGGCCTAGATTCGTGGCCATGATGTACTATCTGTATGTGTCTAGTAATTTACTACAAAGGCTCCTCTACTCAATCAAAATACTTCGCCTGTGACCCAATTGAGTCGCGGAAAACTAATGACACACCCGCAATCAGGAGACTGCTCTAGAATACTTTAAACACAAACGAGGGTAATATTAGGGAAAATGTTTATTGACCTGGCATTGCTGCGATCCCTACATGTAATACAAAAATTCCCAGAAATCTACCGCGATCAGCGGTCACCTGACCTACACAGTAGCGCGCGAACACAGTTCATAACCCCGCTTCCTGTCCGTTTAGGTACCTCCCACTTGACAGCCTAGACGGATGTCAGGAGTACCGACGGACAGGTAAGCTTACGAGAAGGGGACTGTGTTCGGCACCTTTTTTTGCATTCCCGTTTGACTTTCCATTACTGCGTAAGCAATGCGCTAAGGCGGGGGCTTTGTCGACCTCGGCCATGTGAGTTATGCATAGAGCAGGAGCGCCTGTCACGGAGGCATCGACCTTTTGCCTGTGAACTGGCGGGTTTTCCCTACTAAGTCGGTAACCATGTTGACATTCATAGTGGGGTTAATCCTCCTGCATGGCCTGCCGGCTCAGCGCGAGTATTTCTAAAGGAATAATAACGTACAACGCGAGTAAATGTAAGACAACGAGTCTCAGAGAGATATGTATATAACATCTTCTACATATGTTAATGTTCTTTTGTCAACTGTTGCTTTTTGTAAACAGCGCCGATCAGGCGCAAATGATGGCTGAAAAAGATCATAGTCGATCATGTCTAGTTATTTGTCTCTTCGGTTCTTCCTCTTTCTATAGTATTTCTTCTGTTTTTCTTAATAGAGCGGTGCTCCATTTCTACCTGAGCTGTAGCCGGGTGAGGTGGAGAGTTCATTCCCCAAACAGTGGGTGAGTGGGTTCAGTGTTATCCTGGCCATATATGCATATTGCTCTGTAACAACTAAGTTGACCATTAAGCAACTGTTGATCAATACTATTTGACATATTTTTATATACACACTTGTGTTTTTTCCTTTGAAGCTATCGTCACTAACTGTATATATTTATTTATTTGTGTGCCTTTGTTCCATATGCTCACATGACCAACTGGATCATCTCCATGGGCGATTTCAGGTGATATGAATTTTTATTTAAAAATTATTTTTGTTTAGCACACCAGCAGTAGCATTTATTGAAAAGGTCCTGAAGAAGCAGACAGGGATCACATGACCCTATCACACTGCAGAAACATGTCGACCTCGTAACATCTAAGTAGTCATTTGTTATACTACTTTGCACTGTTTTTATCCTTTGGGTGTGGGTAGGATCCTATTAAAAGTTTTTTTTCCACTCCTGCAACCCAATATTAAACCATTCACATAGTTCCTTTGAACTCGGCACATTTTTTTCATTTTTTCCTTTGCACTGCTAGTCACTTACCCCCTGATACCATTTTCCCTTCATCATATTTCAGTATCCTCCGAGAAGATTAGGCTACAATCTACCTAATCCACAGTGGACATGTTTCCACTTCCTTCGGGTGAAGGATCCCAAATGATGTAGGGCGGAACAGGATGGGTATCTGATGGGAACACACTTTTTTCACCACGAATACCATGGATTCCTAGATTGTATCCCGATAAATGTACAGTTTCTTAGTTAGCTTCTATTATCTCTGACCCATTGTCTGTGCATAGTTTTTGTATTACATGTAGGGATCGCAGCAATGCCAGGTCAATAAACATTTTCCCTAATATTACCCTCGTTTGTGTTTAAAGTATTCTAGAGCAGTCTCCTGATTGCAGGTGTGTCATTAGTTTTCCGCGACTCAATTGGGTCACAGGCGAAGTATTTTGATTGAGTAGAGGAGCCTTTGTAGTAAATTACTAGACACATACAGATAGTACATCATGGCCACGAATCTAGGCCTAGCTTTTGATGAAACCGAAATCCAGGCACTGCTCCTGGAGAATCCCAGCATGCTGGACATGTTACCAACCACCTCTAGTATTCCTGAGGAGGGTTGGGCGAAAGTACTGGTTCTCAAAAAGAATCTGGCCAGAGTCAGTGTACATGGAATAGTTATGGCAGACTATCTAAGAAGCAATTGTGCCCCCAGCGGTCTGATTGTAGGAAATATCCCTCGCCTCTTTTTAGATGATAAGGAATTCCTGCATGACTGGTCGCTTATAGCGTGGAAGTGCACACGAGACTGGTTAGTGCTTATAATAGGAACGGCGAAAAAGACAGTGGATAAAATCTTGGTGGAGATCCAGGTCCTGGAGGGACAAATAAAAACAACCATTTCATCAAGTAAAACTTTTTCGAAACAACAAGAGGATGGCAATAAATCTAGTAAAGAGTTTAGAGACTCTATACTTTTCACCAAACTTGAGAAATTCAAAAAGGACCTGGCCAAATTCTCAATGGAGAAGGTTTATCCATATACAAGCGATAATTTCTTTCTTTCCAATCAAAAGGATGGCCGAAAGGGAGGATCTAATTATGGGAGTACTAGTTCCGATGGTGCCTCCAGTGACTCGGATGGATCAAATACCAGCCAGTCATCACTTAGACAGCGGGGAAGGGGAGGCAGTAGGAGGGGATGGAGAGGGTACAATCAGTCTTTTTCCCAACCACCTATTCCACCTTGGTGGCAGCCCTCACCATGGGGCCCACCCCCTTTTCCAGCAATGATGAACCAATATGGCCCACCGCAATTCTATGGGGACTACAACCAACAGTCTTTTTTAGGAGGGGGCAGGAGGAGCCGGGGTCGTCAAAGAACTCCCAGGCAGGGACAGGTTCGCTGGAATCTACCCCCCCAGACCATGGATCTGAGGAGTGGGAAGAAGATCCCACAGGATCAACCAGCAACCGTGTCAGGACCAGCTTAGTCATTAATCTCAGTTCACAACCATTGACTGAGATTCAAGAACAGGTACTAAATAAAGGCCTTGGTTTCGTCTCAACGAATCGTACTGATCCTTTTCAGGCGCAAATCGAAATAAGCAAACTTTACAGAAAGATAAGACTCCACTATCTCTTTGCGAACAAAACAACAGAAATGAGTCAAACTAGTCCTAGTGTCAACACAGGTTTAAAAAAACCCTCTACTTTCAATCCCACCACGATGGGTTTGCCTCCAAAGGTCCTCACTTTTGAGGAAGCTGTAAATCATGACATTCAAGAACTCTTTGCTACCAGACAAAAGAACTTCTCTAATCTATCCAGAAAAGAGCGAGATGCCATTGAAGCATTGACAAAAAAAACCCTAGTCGTAGTGAAACCTGCTGATAAAGGGGGAGCAGTTGTCATTCTAGATGTCGAAACTTATCGCAATGAGTGCTTAAGGCAACTTAATGACGGTAAATCTTATAAAAAACTTAAAGAAGATCCAACTGCAAGATTAACAAACATTATCGGACATGTAGTCGAGGAAGCTCTCGCTGAGGGATGGCTCACTCCGAAAGAAGGACAATACCTTTGTACATCCAATCCTGTCATTCCCTATTTTTACCAACTACCTAAAATACATAAGGCTCAGCGCCCACCACCTGGGCGTCCCATAATATCTGGGATAGGATCATTGCTGGAGCCCCTATCGACTTTCGTCGATGTCTTTCTACAACCGATGGTACAAGAAATGCCAAAGTTTTTGAAGGACACAAAAGATGTCCTTAGACTTTTACCGGAAATCGATTATGACATCCAGACCGACATCCTGGTGTCATTCGACGTCGAAAGTCTATATACATCAATACCACAAACTGAGACATTACAAGTGATTGAGGAGTTACTATTTGCAAGAGAGCTGAACTCTATAACTCCAGTCAGGTTCATCATGACGCTAGCGACACTAGCCATGACAGAGAATTTTTTCGCCTTTGAAGATTCATTATATTTACAGATTAGCGGGACCAGCATGGGCAGCGTTTTTGCCCCTAGCCTCGCAAATCTCTACGTGCACCAATTCGAACAGGAGCACGTGCTCGCAGACACTAACCCCCATCTTAAGTGTCTGCGAGCATGGAAACGCTATATCGATGATATTTTCGTCGTATGGCGTGGAAATGTATCCCAACTCAAAGAGTTCCATGAGTGGTTAAACCAACGAAATCGGTTCCTAAAATTCACCATGGAACATGACGTTGGTAAATTGGCATTTTTGGACTTATTGATTCATGGCACACCCCAAGGCTTGACTTCAGAGCTTTATCGCAAACCGATGGCTCGGAATTCATTGCTCAACTATCATAGCTGCCATCCCAAATCTCTAAGGGATAACTTGCCCTACGGGCAATTTTTGCGCATACAAAGAAACTGTACGACTAAATTGTCTTTTGAAACACACGCAAAGAACTTGGCACGAGACCTATTGGAGAAGGACTACCCCAAGAAATTGGTATATCAGTCTAAAAAACGAGCGGCGAATAATAACAGAGCCAGCCTACTTGATATACTACCTCCCAAAGAAAAACCAACACGGATGACATGTGTGACTACGTTTGGCACATCATCTAATCAGATTTCCAAAATCATTAAAAAACACTGGGGGATTCTTAACACCGGTAAGGACACTTTGCCAGTCCCCCTTTTTGCCTTTAAGAGGGGTCAAAATTTAAAAGATAAACTGGTCCACACTAGACCAAAGACGGACACTCCGAGAGTAGTAGGAACCCTTTGGGATATGCCTGCAGTTACCGGCCACCATCCGTGTGGACAATGTGCTGCGTGCCCCCAAACCTCTAAATCTACCATGATTAACATTGGAACAGAACGACCATGGGAACAACGAAGGTTTACGAACTGTAATAGTTCAAACCTAATCTACCTCATCACTTGCCCTTGTGAAAAAAGGTATGTGGGCATGACCACGAGAAAAATAAAGATAAGAATATCAGAGCATAAGAGCTCGATACGTTGTAACAAGCAGGCTACGAGATTAACCAATCATTTCTTATCAGCCCAACACTCTCCAACCGATTTACGCTGGACGGTGTTGGAACAACCAGTCATACCCAAACACATCTCCAATATCAGTACCTTTCTACACAGAAGAGAACAAAAATGGGTGTATAGACTTAAAACGGATAAAATGGGATTGAATGAAGACATCCCTTGGATGTCGCTATAACCCCTCCATGGTGGTGATTGTCTCTATAATGGATCATATTAAGACCTGGCATTGCAGATCACCCCTGATAACTATGGGTATATAAATTGGACTGTTTGAGTTGAGCTGCATAGTGGCCTCTAACTAAGCAACGTCCACTAAGAATGTCGGTCTAGATAATACCTCAGTTACAACAATGAGTACCAATGCTATAATATCATTGATAATTATTTCCACCATATTCACGAGTAGTCTTGCAAAATACACGCACTGTTCAAGCATCCCATAACGACCTACTCGTAATGACAACGGATAGACCGCGAATAAGCAGGTCTCCCTACTAATCATCATCTCTATAAAATTGATTTCCAATAGAATATGTATGCGATGTATGATTACATAAAGTCACCGCAGATCATATGCCAGGTTGACTATCAAGAGCGTCTGTTGTCAACCATCCAGTAGTTCAACCCGCAAACATCGCGCTATACTTCCGCATATGAAAAAAACTACATTTCCCAAGAGTCCTGTGTGGTATGTACCACGCCCAACCACAGGACTCATGCATATTTTTAACTAGAAGTCAGTGTTACAAATATTATATCCGATTACATGTATTCGGTTTTCATCTCATAATCAATCGAATTACATGTTTTGGGTAAAATACTTGCCTAGTCTTTTCTCAGTGTCTTTTACGATAGACTCCAATTCCCAGAAATCTACCGCGATCAGCGGTCACCTGACCTACACAGTAGCGCGCGAACACAGTTCATAACCCCGCTTCCTGTCCATTTAGGTACCTCCCACTTGACAGCCCAGACGGATGTCAGGAGTACCGACGGACAGGTAAGCTTATGAGAAGGGGACTGTGTTCGGCACCTTTTTTTGCATTCCCGTTTGACTTTCCATTACTGCGTAAGCAATGCGCTAAGGCGGGGGCTTTGTCGACCTCGGCCATGTGAGTTATGCATAGAGCAGGATCGCCTGTCACGGAGGCATCGACCTTTTGCCTGTGAACTGGCGGGTTTTCCCTACTAAGTCGGTAACCATGTTGACATTCATAGTGGGGTTAATCCTCTTGCATGGCCTGCCGGCTCAGCGCGAGTATTTCTAAAGGAATAATAACGTACAACGCGAGTAAATGTAAGACAACGAGTCTCAGAGAGATATGTATATAACATCTTCTACATATGTTAATGTTCTTTTGTCAACTGTTGCTTTTTGTAAACAGCGCCGATCAGGCGCAAATGATGGCTGAAAAAGATCATAGTCGATCATGTCTAGTTATTTGTCTCTTCGGTTCTTCCTCTTTCTATAGTATTTCTTCTGTTTTTCTTAATAGAGCGGTGCTCCATTTCTACCTGAGCTATAGCCGGGTGAGGTGGAGAGTTCATTCCCCAAACAGTGGGTGAGTGGGTTCAGTGTTATCCTGGCCATATATGCATATTGCTCTGTAGCAACTAAGTTGACCATTAAGCAACTGTTGATCAATACTATTTGACATATTTTTATATACACACTTGTGTTTTTTCCTTTGAAGCTATCGTCACTAACTGTATATATTTATTTATTTGTGTGCCTTTGTTCCATATGCTCACATGACCAACTGGATCATCTCCATGGGCGATTTCAGGTGATATGAATTTTTATTTAAAAATTATTTTTGTTTAGCACACCAGCAGTAGCATTTATTGAAAAGGTCCTGAAGAAGCAGACAGGGATCACATGACCCTATCACACTGCAGAAACATGTCGACCTCGTAACATCTAAGTAGTCATTTGTTATACTACTTTGCACTGTTTTTATCCTTTGGGTGTGGGTAGGATCCTATTAAAAGTTTTTTTCCACTCCTGCAACCCAATATTAAACCATTCACATAGTTCCTTTGAACTCGGGACATTTTTTTCATTTTTTCCTTTGCACTGCTAGTCACTTACCCCCTGATACCATTTTCCCTTCATCATATTTCAGTATCCTCCGAGAAGATTAGGCTACAATCTACCTAATCCACAGTGGACATGTTTCCACTTCCTTCGGGTGAAGGATCCCAAATGATGTAGGGCGGAACAGGATGGGTATCTGATGGGAACACACTTTTTTCACCACGAATACCATGGATTCCTAGATTGTATCCCGATAAATGTACAGTTTCTTAGTTAGCTTCTATTATCTCTGACCCATTGTCTGTGCATAGTTTTTGTATTATTTTAAGAAAACTCATTTTTTCCTTGAACCATTATTAAGACCTTTGGTCGGACCGTCCCTTAAATTACAGGTGGACTCTTTATGGTTACTTACATAAGATAGGAGGCTGAGTCCACAGTGAACCTGACCTTTCTCTCCCCTTTTTGTTTGTTTCATTGTTTAGGTGTTAATCTGCATCCACGTTACAATGGGGTTAATATTATATTGCCCTTCTCTCAAGTGAATCTAATTTCAGCTTTCTCAGTCCCCTGGGTGATGGCTGCATTGAGAGCTTGCTGTGGAAAGAATTTCCTGGAAATACCACAGATAGTTTCTAGAACTGGTTCTGGAGCTGTATGCAAGGCAGGCAAGTCCCAATCCATGTGAGATGAGCACCTCTACAAATACTAGGAGCGGTACAATCGCATACAAAAGGAAGCGTTCTGCACATCTTACCTTGGCTTCATGTGCATTTGGAAAGTTGCAGGGCTCTTGCTCTAGTGATACATATCACTTTCTACCTGCTGTACTTGAGAAATAACTTCTCGTGGTGATGAAAGTCTGTGAGCCTGCTTTCAACTGTGAAAGCTGGGGGTTGGTGTTTGTAGAAATCTGAGCCAATAGCTCCTCTGGGGAGCCACACTAATTCATTAGGAATGCTAGCACTTGACAACAAGGGGCTAGGGTAATGAGATGGGAAGGACCAAGTAGCGATGTTGATATCACCAACCCCTCTAAGCTGGGTTATCCTTGAACTCCACAGACTCCACGTGAGTGCTATTATTGTGTCCGGTGCTAACCCAAGCAGTTTTGAAACATTGCCCCTAGAGACATGGGGGCCTATTAGGAGGTCCAACCGCCATCCCTGTAGTGTTGGGACAGGCCGCCGGACGTGCATCTGTCCTGCAAGTCTAATTAGGATGCGATTGCCACCCTGGGGGTCTCATTCTGCATTTTTGACATTGCGGCGGGTGCAGCTTACAGCAGCACCCGCCGCAATGCCAAAGTGCCATGGTGGGCATTTCCATGCACAATGTGGCAGGCACCGAGCAGTTCCTGCAACCTTGTGCATGGAAATGGAGGGGGGTACCATGGGTACCCTGCAAGTGCACCCCCCACGCCCCCGGGCCCTCAACAGGCCCCCTAAGCACATCCCTGCTAGCCTTTCCATGGCCGCATTGACGCCATGGAAAGGCCTTCCATGCACTCATCATACTACGGTTGGTGGTGCCTGCTAGGCACTGCCACCATATTGTGGCCCAAGTCCACCCAGCCGGCAATTGGAACGATTGCCTTCCCGCGGAAAAGTGGCATACGCACTTTGTGTCCGCCGCGATACCCCCACCATTATAATATGGCGGGGGTAAAGCAGGTTGCAATGGCGGGCGGATCCCCACCTCCAGGCCGGCGGTGGTGATCCGCCTGCCATCGTTCTCAGCCCCGTTGTGAGGAATAACCTTCAGCTTATTCATAGGAAAATTAGACGTAGGTGCTAGCTGCTATGTTCCCACTTCTGCTGCCTCTGTTTGCCTTGCCCAGGCCTATAGTTGTCGGAGCTCTGATACAGCTTTCTCTTTAGCAAAGGCCTGAGTCTCACTTTTTGCCTTGAGTTGCAGCTTTGTGGCTCAATAAGCTAGACTATCCCAGCCCACAAATTTGAGAACTTTTGAAAATATGTTAGGAAGCTGCTGTTGGTGATCTTGAGCAGGAACAGTCAGAGCTGCAGCTTCTCCTCTATTGTCACTCTCGAGGTAACTGTTTAAAAATTCCCTATTCATTTCATTCCTAATTCAAGAACTGTGCACCTCTATGCTTATTTTAAACCACCAACAGGTCTTTCATTAACTGATCGTTAAGTATCGTCATGATGATTCCTGAACTTTAAGATCCATCATATATCTCTTTACATTCTCATCTGGTCGCTTAAATAACAATCTAGAAGCCTCTCCTGTCTGAGAACCAAAATGCAGTTCTGGGCTTTGGACTCCATACTGATATTCATCCAACTCTTGACCCTCCACAAGTGTACAAACAAGCAGATGTTTAACAAAATCGGACTTTCTCCGCCACCTTAGTGCTCACTAAGGAACTTTTTTGATTCAGCACTTTAGCGTTACATATCAATAGCACTCATATATGTTAAAAGACCTGTGCCAGTACTTAGTTTCAATAGTTGGCTGTTAGACCTCGCATCTTTGGCGTGGTTTCCCCCTATCTTTTTGCCTCTACCTCCTGTAGTTTTGATGTTGTGCTGGATTTCGTTTTTGCTGGTTTAGATGCTTTGGGCACTTTGCCACTGCTGGTCAGTGTCAAAGTGCAAGTGCTCCCTGTGTATATTGTTATTGTGATTGGTTATCCATGATTGGCATATTTGTGTCACCAAGATGTCCCTAGTAAAGTGCACTAAGTGTGCCAGGGCTGGTGATAACAAATGCTACTAGTGGGCATGCAGCACTGATTGCGCCACCCACATGAGTAGCCCTAAAATGGTGTCTCAGGCCTGCCACCGCAGTGCCTGTGTGCAGTCTTTGAACTGCCATGTCCTCCTGGTCAGTGTCCCCACTGACCAGGCCCAACCCTTCCCTTTCTGTACACATTGGTCACCCCTATGAAAGGCCCAAGGTACCCCCTTGGGCAGGGTGCAGTGTATGTAAAAGGAGAGCATGTACTTGTGCAGGTGACATGCTCTGGTAGTGAATTACAGCCATTTTCGTATTTTAACTATTGTAAGGCTACCTTGCTCGTAGGCTATCATGGGGAATGCTGGCTACAGTGGCTACCAGCATATCTTCCCATAGGAGCAAGGCAGGACATAAAAGTCTGGTATCCCTGAACTCAGAATTTAATAACACATCTTTTAGGAAAGATGTTTTTTAAATCCTATGTTTGAGAACAGCACTTTTAGAAAGTTGCTGTTCTCTTGTCTGCCCTTTCTGTGTGCCTTGGCCTGTTTGTGAATTGACTGTCTGGTTTGTGAGGGGCAGGGGATGGGTGGCTCCCAGAGTCTGAGTGGGCCATCCCTGGGCTGAATAGCTCCATCTGCATCTAGAGTAGTGGGAGGGGATAGCACCTGGGCCTGAATAGGGCTCTGCCTGTCTTCCACAATGCTGGCCCCACCTCCTGCTGGGCGGCTGACGACCCTGCCCCTCTCCCTGAAAGGAAAGGAGAGGCCAGGAAAACAAAGTGCTCAAGGAAAACCCAGAACTGGTCCAGACCGGGCTCAGAGCCCTCCTGCACAAAGGGATCAAAGACTTTTAGGGGTATAAGTACAGGACCCCTGACTACAGAAGATTAGATCATCCTGGAATCAAGAGGGAACCTCTGCCAAGGAGAAAGCTGAAACTGAAGGAGGAAGACTGTCCTGTTGTTGCTCTGCTGGACTGCCCTGCTGTTGCTTTGCTGCCAAGGAGAGGGGAAGGACGTTGCTTTGTGCTGTGTCCCCTTGCTTGAATGAATCTCCAAGGGCCTGAGAAGAGCTGGCTGCCTGTTAAGAAGTCCCAGGAACAAATGGACTTCACCCCCAGCTTCCCTGAACTCTGCTGAGAGAGTTCTGTCCTTCCTGGAGTGTGTGGCCCATGTGTGGTGCCTCTGGAAGTTGTACCTGTGTTGGGAAGCTGGAAACCAAGCTTTTAAAGACTTTCTGCAAGTTTTATTGGATCGCTCGCATTCGGAACGCATCCCCGTCAGTGCGAGGAAATTCCCACCGCTACCAAGGACGAGATCGTTGCAGCGCCTGTTGCCGCTGCCAGAGTCGTCGCATCCTTCATTTGCGGGACGCACCAGTCCAGTGCGGGAAGAATACCATTGCTGCGAGTGTCGTCGCAGAGCCTGTCGTCGCTGGGTGAGATCGTCTCACAGCTTGCTTGTGGACCGCATCACGTCGCTTCGAACATCGTCGCAGAGCCATCGCATCAAAGAGCTGTGAGAGGAAGAACAATGCTGGACCGCGCATCGTCGCCCAGGAGATCGTCGCAGCCCCAAACATGATCGCATTGTGCCTTTGTGAGCTTTTTCCCTACGGAACCTCCGCACCGGAATCCATGCAAGCTATCGCCTCCCTCCCCATACAGACCGGAGTCACAGCAACACGCCCGCTACATTCAGCGGGGTTGTTGCATCGCCTCCCCAGGGTCTCAGGAGTGACACATCACTTGTTTCCCACCGCATCAGCTTCTGTTTTGGAACTTTGTCACATCTAAAGGTACTGTTGGCTAAACATGACGTAACTGTGAACCTTTCACGCAATTGTAGATTATTTTATTGCAACTTTAAGAACTCTTTTGAAACCATATTCTTGAACTGTGTATGTTGGATTTTTTTGTCGTTTTGGCCTTGTGTAGTTTAGATGAAATACCTTTATTTTCTATACTATTGTGGAGTCAGTTTGTAGTGTTTTCACTGTGTTACTGTGAGTGTTGGTACAAATACTTTACACATTGCCTTTGATAAGCCTTGACTGCTCGTGCCAAGCTACCAAGGGGGTGAGCATGGGGTTATCTCAGAGGGTTTCCTCCTTACCCTGACTAGAAGCAAGGGTCCCTATTTTGACAGTGGTACCTACCTCTGCCAGCTAGAGACCCCCAGTTCTAAGATTGGCTCTCCAGGAGAACTGAAAAATAAAGGAGGAGGATTAAAGGATTGCATGACTGTCATTGCTTCGAATAGCTCAGTAAGCTAAAATAAAAGTGGTGTGAAAGTATATGTGCCAAAGCTAAACCACATATAAATGCAAAGGGAAATTGCATGTGCTGGATTTACAGCTATAACATAAAATAACAAATAATTACAAAAACCATTGTACCAAATCTGAATTTGTCAACCACAAATTGTTAACAGAAATTAGTTTTTATAAAATGGACAAGAGGATCATAAAAGCGTTTTGTAAATTACCCAGCAGAATGTTGGTTTGTGCTCTACTGAGTGGTACCTCTTTAGAAGATCTCTTCACTGTAAGTGTTCATAACCATAAATAGGAGCACAATATGTGTGTACGTAAATTATGTGCACTGTAATCATTCGGTACCATCAAAATGTGCAAAGGATGAGTAGATAATATATAACTTACTGGCCATAATGTATGTGCATCACCGAGATGTTCTGATATGTACCTTAAATAGATGAGTGTGTGCATCACAGAAATATGCTGTGCAAACCATCTCCTTATTGTAAGAATTAGGGTCATTGTTGTGCAGAATGTATGTCTTGTGCAAATAATAGGTCCACAATTATCTCCTTACTGGGAACCAAGTGCTTCATGGTAGCACTTGAATCTCCTAGGGTAACGAAGGACAGCGGTCCAAGGCGTATGCAGGAGAGGTGTTGTGGACAAGTACTCTCCATTCGCTGGCATGCGACAACAGCAATCAATAAATGTTTATCCAGTCAGTGCTTTTTGTTTAAAAAAGTAAAACTACATATATTAATCACTCACTGCTAAATACTATGCCTTAAATTACAAACAACAACACAATTAAGTATTATCTAGTCATTAAGTAAAAAGCACATTTATTAAATACACACTACTAAATAAGTAACTAAGTAAGTATCGGATTTCTACAGCGTGAACTAAGCCCAAGGGCATCAAGGCGCTAATGAAAACTTCAAGAGAGGAGCGAACTAGACAACATGCTCATACTGGAATATGTGAAAAGAGACAGGTTTTTAAGGTTTTGCGGAAGAGAGAATGAGATGCCTGACCAGAAAGCTCTTCCGGGAGGGCGTTCCACTGCCTGGCTGCAGCCAAGGAGAAGGCTCTACCTCCCCACCTGGCCTTTTTAAACCTGGACAAAAATAACAGTTTTTTGTCTGAAGAGCGAAGAGGTCTACTAGGAACATATCGCTCAAACATCGCCCTGATTCCCTCTGGGCCTAATCCATAATAGGCATTGTGAGTCAGGCAGAGAGACTTGAACAGGATCCTTTGTTCAAGAAGCAACCAATGAAATTACATAATGGAGTCTGTAACCGAATGAAATTTCGGAAGATTCATCACCAACCTAGCTGCAGCATTTTGCACCAACTGCAAACGTCGCACTAGACCCATGTTACTGCCCAAATAGAGGGCATTACAATAGTCCAGTCTGGACGTTACCAGTGCAACAACAGCCTGCTTGCGTGCTTCAAAAGAAAGAAGATGAGCAATTGTTTTTAAGGACCCTAATGATCCCAAAACAGGTTGATACGGTCCTGCTGACCTGACGATCCAGGGAAAGTGAATTTTCAATGATGATCCCTAAATTCTTTCCATGTGAAGCCTGACAGGGACACGCACCTAGACTGGCAGGCCACCAGTCAGTAGATCAAACGTCCAATTTACTGCCAAAAACTAGGACCTCCATCTTATCTCCATCTAATTTTATGAAATTATTCACCATCCAGGAGGAGACGGCCTGCATGCAGTTCCTGAAATTAAGGGCAGAGTCCCTGATATTCTGGGTAATAGAGACCAATATTTGGGTGTCGTCCGCATGGGAGAACACCTCCAACTTAAAGGATCTTACAACCTTCGCCAGAGGTGCAACGTAAATATTGAAAAGCGTTGGACTCAGGGAAGAACCCTGAGGTACACCACATGACAAGAATTTGGGGGCCGAGTAGTTTGACCGTTGGGCCCTTGCACTCAGAAAAGAGGAGAGCAGCCTCAATGCCGAGCCCCCGATCCCTATCTCCCTGAGTCGTTCAACCATCCTCAAGGGAGACAGGGTATCAAAGGCTGCGGTAAGGTCAAGTAAAATGAGCAGAGTAGTATTCCCTTCTTCCACTTTAGTACAGATATTATTAAAAACAGTAGTAAGTGCTGTTTCCGTACTGTGATGGCTTCTAGATCCGTGTTGGGACACATCAAGCAGTGAGTGGTCCTTCAGGTAGGTACTAAGATGGGAGTTGAGGTGACTCTCCAAAGTCTTAGCTGGGACGGGCAAGAGGGAGATTGGTCGATAGTTTTTCAATTCTGCCGGTTCAAGAGAAGGCTTATGGAAAAGTGGCTCCACTAATGCCATCTTCCATAGGGTGGGGTACTGTCCTTCAGAAATGGCTGAATTAAGTATAGCCGTAAGGTGAGGAACAATGACCCTACGGGTGATTTTTAAAACCTTGAGGGGACAGGGATCAAGTGGTGAGCCTGATATGACTAATTGTAAAAGATGATCACTCTCCTCCAGCAGCAGCCTGGGAAACGTAAGAAGCCTGGGAGAGTCATCCAAAGGCAAGGCATCACTTAGATAGGTGGAGATGTGAGCAGATGGAACCGCCCTGGGGAGAAATAAGGGAATTTATTATTTTGAAGAGATCCCTAGAAGATTTCAATGATCCTGTGATCTTGGAATAGTATAAACTTTTTTCCTTCATGATGGCTGCATTGTAATCCTTTAGGCACTGCTTGTGCAGTTTCCTGCCTAGAGGCTCTAAGTCGGCATGCCATTGCCTCTCCTGTCTTCGGCAGTCCTGTCTCATTTTTCTAAGTCTTTCCATACTGTTAACTTGGCAGCTTCACCGTGGTTTACTCTGACTTTTTGCCACTACATCCGGTAGGTTTGATGCTGCGCTGGATTTTGTTTTTGCTGGCTTAGATTGATTTGATTTGATTGCAGATGCATCCCTGATTTCCATGCATCATACCGGTGCGACCATTCCCAAAGCATCACCCGCGGACTAGAACCATCTCGAAATTAATGTATTACTTCCCCTGTCAGACCGGATTGGACGCACCACTTTTCCTGCATACAGCTGACTTGTCGCATCAACTTTCCATGGTCTTAGGAACTGACGCAGGTCTTTGTTTTTCGACGCATCGCATCTCTGCGGCTATTTCTCTTTGTAAGTTTTGTCACAACTACAGGTACTCTGAGACAAATCACGCATCCATAGTTTTCTATGGGCCAAGTTGTTTGAAATATTTTTAAAGTCATATTCCTATTACATGTATGTTGGATTTCTGTTGTTTTGGTCCTGTTGAGTTTAGATAAACATACTTTATTTTTCTAATCTGGTGTGGTGTCCATTTGTGGTATTATCATAGTATTACTGTGTGTTTTGAGTTCAAATACTTTACACATTGCCTTTGGGATAGGCCTGTCTGCTCGTGCCAAGCTACCTAGGGTGTGAGCAAGGATTATCTAAAGTATGTATCCCCCTTGCCCTGACTAGAAGCAAAGATCCCTATTTGACCAAAGGTTTGCCACCTAGAGACCCCAATTTCTAACAACTACACATTAAATTCCAAATATATACATAAGGTAAATGGAAATACCTTTGATGACATTCTCAAATCACATTTGATCCGCAGTGGTTCATGACCTTCATAATCACACCCCCCCATACCAAATGTAATATCACATAATAAGGAGGTGTCATAATAAGTGAAGCAGGCCTATTGGCTTTGTAAAAGGTTCATCACTTTAATCTATAAGGCAAACCTATTAGCTTTGTCAGAGGGATGTCACATCAAGATAAAAGGTAAACCTATTGGCTTTGTCAAGGAGTCACAGCATTAATCAATAGAGCAAGCCTATTTGCTTTGTCAGGGTCATTACACCTGTTATTACTACCATTAAAACCAATCTGTTCACTATTAATCAAAGCATATCAATGGTCATGAATAATCATTGTTAATCAGCATTTGAACCACATCCATATGTTTCAGAGGCTTTCCTACGCACAGATTAGGCAACATATGCAGCCATAGGACCAACCACATGAAGTCACTGCATTTCTGGGGGTTATAGCAAAACCTCCAGCTCTAGAGTAGTTTGAATCACGATGAAACCCTCTCGTGGGTCATGAATTTATTGAGCCAGGGGGCTTAACATTAGTTTCTGAATGGCTTTCCTTTAACGTCTGCCACACTTAATGCAACCTCCCATAACACGTGCAAACTACGTTGGTGGTGACTTCCTTGGGGCACCACATGGAGATATAAAGTATGTTGGGAAGTCTTTGCAGGGCATTATGGGGTGCTCCCTACCGTAACAATGAATAATAATGGGTGGGTTCTTCCACTGTGCAGCTTTTGTTTCACGGCCTCGCTGCACCTCCCCTTTTATTTCTTTTTTTAAAACCTCTTCCATGCTCATGACGGCTCCCAGCCGTCATGAGTCACGGTGGGCATGTGCTGATGATGGCCGTCATGACCACGCCCACGATCGGAATGTTCAGCACTGCGGCGGAATTCTCACTGCAGTGATGAGGTTAAAACCCTGGTGCTCATGTTAATAGGGTACCCAGGTGCTGCTTCTCTTGGTGGGGGTAGTAAGGGACCTCGCTCGTTCCCGAGTTATGTGTGCACCTCGGTACAGCGCACTGGAAATGGCGCTTCCTCAGCTGCTCCTCTGGAGGAAGCAGCTTCTCTCCTGCTCCTGTACTCAGTGGGAGAGGCCCTGTGACTGGGTACACCCGCCTCCCCAGACATAGGCACTGGAGGTGGCAACATGCCCAGTGAATCTTTCCCTGCCTTGGAGGATGGGGTGCCTGAGGCAGAAGAATGTTTGCGCTGGTCTGCTTCTTAGTTCTGGGTCCTGGAGATCGGATCCTGGGACTAATCATCCCCTGGGGAAACAGGGCCCTCATAGGCAGTTAGCATTCAGGTAATGGGGCCCCTGCACGCCTTTCCCCATTTTCGCATCAAAAGAGTAATCTACAATTACCAAAATTACTCTGACTACTCCAGCATCATTACACTTTCAACCAATCATAATAACCATGCTCAGTTCAATTACCATATGATTACTGTGAGTGAGACTTAGATAGTGATACCCCCCACAGTAAAGATCGAAAAACCAGATGATCAAAAGCAAAAAATCATGGTGAACTAAATGGGAGGAACCCTTATGCTTAAGGCCTACACATTGGCAGGGAATTTGTTTAGACAACACCTCTTCTTTTTCAGTAGATGGTGGTCACTAGCACCTTGTGTCACTCAGGGTCTGTGCTGCAACGCCCCAGACATTCGCTTGCCTTCTTTGCCATAGCAAGGTTGAGCACATGCACACTGTGATGCGTTTTTCTGTGGTGTCACCTCTTGATGAAAGGAGTTTTGTGCATCATGGCTACCTGAGTGGGCTACGTGAATGACTGAGTTTACCACAGAAGGCATGCAGTCTAAGCTCCCTCCCAGTGCAGCCGTTGTAGGTTCCTGGACGTCATGAGCACACGTCACTGTTGTCATTATGGGGTCAAATGTCACTGAAAAAGAAGATCGTACCTGATTCACAAACCGCACTCTGAAGTACGTTGTGCAGTATTATATTAGTACTTCAAAACGTATGACAAAGTGCTATTCATGAACTGCACGTTTGTATTAACTTACTTTTTTGAGTACGTTTACTACTTTTAGTTATTCACAAAAAGCACTTTTGTGGTAACCGAAGTACCGATTTAGAGTTTAACAGGCATTTTACTTAATCACAAATGAAACAAATATCCTGTCTCCCATATTACATGTGTCATTGGATACAATGCACTTGTAATATTGCAGACAGGATATCCGTCACGTTTGTGATGGAGTAACTCATCCTCCAAACTCAAAATCAGGTCCTCACTCTTTTGCAGTAACTTACACTTTTGCAGTAAATCCCTACCTCCATTATTTTCTTTGGGCGATGGTAGTTTCAAACTGGAGTCTGTACTGCTGCTGGAGTCCTTAATATGAGAGATACGTTGTGATAAATCATTAAGGTAGTAACAGCTGGATATACAAGATATCAGCTGTGATAAAACATAAAAGCTTATATTTGATAATCTCTGACAAAGTTCCTCATAATTCAGCGTCTGTGTCACATTGCTGTAATACTTATCAATATTGCCTCCAGTTGCATGGGATTTATTTTTGTGACAAAGTAGTCTTCTCTTCATAACAATGGCAATGGGAGTAATTATCTATATCACATTCTGGTCAAAAGGCCTTCTGAGTCAGAGTTCGTGGGTGATAGCACGTTGCCTCCCTTCCAGTGCAGGGTGATGTCACGTGGCCTCACTGGGAGAAGATTTCTGGGTGACTTCACATCCTTGTCTTTTGACCTCCAGGAGTCAAGGTTTGGGCACACAGCTCACATGACTGTCCAGGATCAGAGTTCATGGGTAACATCATGTCCAATTCACTTGACCTTCTAGAATCAGGCTCTGTGGCTGACGTCAAATTCTGGTCCCAAAGCCTGAAAGTGATGAAATATCTGGGACATCATCTGTATATAAGCCACTCCCAGGGGATGGGCCATGGACCCAGGAAGTCTTGGCTTCAAAAGTGGCATCATAATCTAGGCATGGCACATGTCACTTTTAGGGTTGATCAACAATATCCTTGCTTGCTACACCAATCAAAGAACAATGCTCTGTGGTTTGAGGGTCAGGGGGGCTGCTCATTATAGCCTGTTCCTGTCTTTCAAATCATGCGAGTTGTGTGAGATAATGATCATGCTTTATATGCCAGAAACTCCAACTAACGTATTTACATATTCCTTTCTTTTTTCTACAGGATTTACCTTGATTGTGACATCTACACTTGGCCAACGTAAGGACTATTCTATTCACAGTTATGATCAGTGGAGCAAATTACTGTAAAATATTACGTTTTCTAGTTATTACTCGATTGTTTGGAAGGTGTCCTATAAATAATGAGAATACCCAATTGTAACATTGTTACAGCTGGTTATTCTGTATTCTTTATTCAAGCAGACGTTCGGTGAAGGGGCCATTGTTGCTAATTACTAGGAGATATGACAGTATTGCTATCATGCTAACCAGTAACTATCACCAATCAATGCAGACATATGGTAGGGAGAATTTCCCAATGTTCTATCAGTTCATCAAATTCTTAATGGGAGGGATAATAGTGAAATTACGAATCATACATTCACCGTATGTGATGGGATTGTAATGAATAAATTGGTAAAGGAACAAGTTAATATTCTTTAGAATTTCAATTTTACATAATGTAATAATACATATTGTTCAGCATCCTAAATTGTGACATATAGAAGTGCATCCTCTAGTGTATTACATAGTTCAACAAAAAGAGTTAAGGATCAGAGTCACAAAGCTTTGGCATTTTGTAATTTGTTATGTACACCATGTTACGCATGCCTGCAAGTTTACAAGTACATTATTATTCATACGAATTTAATTTTGATTCATGGCCAAAATGCACATGTTGTGAAGTATTTTTGTAAGCATATACTATTGCCATCTTCTTCACAATTATGACTTGCCCTCTTTTTTTTATCACTTATTGCCCACAATCTTTAAACCTCCTGGATTTTCCTTTCTCTCTCTCTTTCCTCCTGCCTGCCTCCCTTTCACTTCTTTTGAAATTTTACTTCCTTGTCTCAAAGTAGTCGCAGCTTTCCCGAAGTTCTGCTCATAATTGGCCATATGTAGCAAATTCTGGATTTGTGATTTCCAAATAGCAAATCCGTGGAAATCGCTATTTGAGAATCGCAAACCGATATGTATGTAACTGCAGATTCCACAAGTAGTGATGCCTATGGATTTTCAGTTGCCATTAGAAAATCGCAAAAAAGGAAACTGCAAAATGGAGATTTCCTAATAGAAAATTGCAAAATAGGAAACGGAGCTTTCTGGATGTAGAATGATGCTGTCAGATCAGTGTGTTTACAAGTATAGGGTGTGGCTACAACACAGAGGCCTAGTCTGGAAGTCAGGAGGTCTCCTGCATCACGACTGCAGCCACTGAATAACACTATCCCTGGAGAAGACCATAGCTACAGAGATGGGAATAGGAAGAGGAAGGCCACATTTCCTGAGAAGGAGCTGGAGCTCCTGACGGAGGTATGTGTGGCTAATACTGACCAACTGTTTGCCATGCCAGAAAACCAAAAGACATGGATCCGGGCCAGCATCCTTGAGACATTTAAATCCTTAGGAGTTAGCCAGAGGACCTTTCCTGAGAACTGCAAAAGGTGGTATTACTTGAGGTCCTTTACCAAGGAGACAGTGGCCCGCAGGATGGCTGAGGGGCGTGGAACAGGTTGAGGACACTGAAAACACCCCCCCTCTGGATCTCATAGAGACACTAATTGAGTGAACCTTCGAACCAGACAGTGTGGAGGGAGTAGCCGACATCGACACCTAAACTGCATCAGACACCATCCCGGAAAAGTCATCATGCCTTTACTTACCTAACAAAACATAATGTTAGCAAATCCATATATCCTACATCACAGCACAAATAACTTAATTGAGATGCTTGCCCCACCCTGGAAATGCATCATGGGAGTTGCAGTACACATAATTTTCTTGGTGAACTGTGTGCTGATGACCAGATCAAACATAAACATGTCACAATCACATGAAGCAGAGTCACAGCAATAATGTGGGCATACTTTTTATTTACACTAACTATTTACATGTATTTACACAGATCACACACGGGTGTCTCAGGAACCTTTGCAGCCAAAAGGCCTACTAACACTGATGTGGTCATTGAGAAAACACCACCACCATCCCCTTAGCCCATTACCCCAACGGGCATTAGAGCTACCATCAAACTGCTGCCAGAGTTTTTGCACAGTGATGAGTAACAAGGGCAATCACAAAGCAGGGACCCAACAACATCAGAGGCCAGGGCACACACACAGCGCAGAGGGCAAAGATCAGCAGTACACCCTGAGAATGTGTTGACATGTCAAAAACTCCTGCTTTGTATGGTGGGTTGGAGTGTTTCATAATTTCCGTATAGCGCCTGCAGAAAAAATCAAACACGGACTTTCAGTAGGCAGCTGCAAAGAATGTAGAAGTCACTGCAGAAAATTGAAAATGGGCAGGAACAGTGGCTAGCGGAAATCGAGAGGGAGTAATGTGTGCAGAGGCAGAGGCACAGTCACAGTCACTACCTGACAAGGTTTGAATAATTCATCCAGTCCATGAACTGGCTGGCAGTAGCCACAACAATGCTAGAAAAGCTGGCAGACTGACATGGGGCACTGCTGTCAGGATGCTGCACATGGGCTAGTTCAAGTAACCACAGCCCTTGAGAATATCGACACCCACAACCTCTGCACCCCCACCCTTCTGCTCCCACCTGAGAGCTAAAAGGGCTCTATCCTCAGTGACACATCCGTTCAGGAGGCATGCAGTACCAACACCTTCAAGCAGACATGTCTGGGACTGACATGTCACCACTCCCACAGCTTAGTGAAGTTGACAAAGCACCCAACCCCAGAGGCCGAAAGAGGTGTACCACTGGACACTCAGAGGAATGAGTCGCCTTTGTTTTGTTTATCATTACTTACATTGTTGTTCAGTTTACAACGTTACATCCAGAAGGATACGGTTGATCCTTGAGTAAAACAATGCTGTTGCAACCTGAATAAAAGGTGGTCTCTAAGTTATGCACCAAGCATTAGCATGATGTATGATGTCTCATTATTGGATGTTCTAATTTCTCTCACCTCAGAAGTAGTTGCTGGTGATCTATATGTGTCATGCATGTCCCTCCTGCTTCACCTGTAGTGTTGATAAATAATCATCAGAGTTAGATGTCGTGCAGACCCTTGTTCATTATATTGTGCTGTAAGGCATATGTGACGATTATCTTGCAACATGTATCGGGTCCATATAGTAGTGCCCCACCGGTTTTGTGGGGGCAGAGAAAGCAGGACTTCAGGATCTGAAAGGTTCTCTCTATTATTGAACACGTTGTCCTGTTGTACTTCCTCTCACTTCTTGTCCTCTGAGTCAGGTACGCTGTGAGTAACCAGGAATGTAAAGCATATATGCACTGTCACCTTGAGAGCACGAGAAGGAAAACCATGAAGTCACATTGCACACACTGTCCTGCCCACTGTAGTCATTGAATCTGCGATTCCCTTTCGTAGTAGGAAACCACCGCCAAATTCACCCTGTGTCAGACAATTTTGTATTCCACTGTGGGGGAACATAAATGAGTTTTGGGTGCTGCCTTGTAATCTGGCCACAAGGTCTGTTATGATACAGGAGGCATCACACAGTACCTGCACATTGACTGACTGTGAGCTTTTCCTGTTTCTCTATTTGTAATAAGTTGCTGATGGGGGGCATATGGCAATATCTGATCCATCAACAGAGCCAATGACATTAGAGAACTGTGTTATCCTGTATAACATGCATTTTGTTTGTTGCTATAAATGGTGGGTATTGGGGAATAATATATATTGGTTGACTATGCTCACAATGATGTCCAGGAACCTGTGAAAGAACCTGGAAAAATCACTTTGTGACACTCCCCCCACTGCTATAACCCCTGATAACTGCCAGAAGCTAAGACGTGTAGACAACACAATACCTACACATGTGTCAGAATTGTGTTTGCTTCTGAGTGTTGGGTCCTGTAGCTGAGGTTGTAACTCAGCAATAAAATTAGGTATTACCAGACTACTCAGTCTGTACCTCTCAATAATCTCCTCCTCTGTCTGTTCAAACATGGTGACCTCACCCTAGATATCCTCTACTGTCCACTTTCTCCTCCACCTCACATCCAAAATCCTCATCCTCCTCATCAGAATGCATAAAGCCTCTATTTTGAGTGGCTTTTTATAGTTTGAACCTGGTTACCTCCTAATCCGAATCAATGGCAATTGCATTTCCTAAATGGCCATTTTGCTAATAGTCTCAATTAGGAAATCCTTTGTACATGCAGTAAGCTGTGGTAAATATTGTACACATTGTATACAGAGGCAGCAACTGAATATGATCATTACTGCAATACCTAGGAATGACAATACTTTCCATCCCCAGGCAGATATGATACTCCAGAGCCAACCGGACCAGGTCCAGGTGCCTGGATTCTGGTGTAACTGATGGGCAATTTTATGAAGTCTGGTTATAGCTGAATAAACAGACGGCGCGTTATTAGGAATGAAAATGCAGCAACTAGATCCGATGACTCTACATGCTCCTCCTCTATCGGCCAGTATGACGTCAAGAACGAGACGATTTTGGAGCACGACAAATCTCATAGCAGATTGCTCTTCGGTTAAGTTACCTAGAGCAGAAGTAGTCTCATTCACTACCGCTTCAAGGGTTCTGGTTAACCTACGTATTAACTTACTATTCTGGACAGGTCCTATAAAGAAGAAGAAACCTTTATTAAAGTCTTGATACTGTTCTAGAGTAGTTTCAGTTTGATCGACAATTGGGGACTCAATCTCCCTCCTATATATCTGACGTGTAGTAGATGTGTGTTTCTGTGATAATCAGATGGGGCTAGAAAAACTGGTGGCAGTAGGAAGGCAATATAACATGTTCCATCCCAATCGAGGGGCAGACGAACATATGCGGTCTGACCACAAACAAAATAAGAATGACGTGAGGCTTTGAAAATAGATTTCCCACTGTCACTATACTCGACAATAGTAGTACAATCACTATGTCCTACATGTGCGGAACCATTCTTTCTGACACATAATTCGCCTTTGACTGGTAGTACTGAAATAGCAGGCAAATCTGAAGTAGTATCAGACTGAACATTCAGGACCATAAAATTCGAAGAATAATTACCTAAATCATATACTTCATTTTCTAGATCTAACCCTGTTCTATGGGAGAGACCTTGCTTGTCTGGAAAACATGTTCTATTCAGAAGGGACATATCATTTGAGGATGACGTTAACGTGGACCATGCTCCACACGAACCATTATGTGAAAACGGATAAGGAAAGAGTGGCAGAACTCCCTTCGGCGTCTGGAAAGGGGGGAGTCGACCACACACCCAACAATTAGTGGCATTGCTGGTCTGGTGTGAATAGTGTAACATTCTAATGAATGTATTATTTCGCATAGCAAGACGATAGGATAGCTCGTGAGGAGGCAGATCACTAAATGTGTGCTCTACTGTAGCGTTAGAAAACTTGTTTACATGTGAACTTGGAAAACATAAATGTAATGCATAACTTGTGCAGGTAACCATTAAACTTAGAAACAATAAGAAACTTAGAAAAACGATACATCTTATAGAGTTTTGACTAACTCTCTCACTATGGGGGTCTATCTCATACATGTCAGAAACCTGTCTAACCGTTTCACCCGAGAGGGACTTAGACAATTAAACTGGCTGACTTATTTTACTAGACCGGAGCTTCAATTTATACTCCTGTTGCGGAGTTTTCTCTAACAGGGGAACTTTATGTTCAGAATCAAGTTCAGAGTCTGGTTTCAGGCAGTCTTTAGAAATGTCCTTTGAAAATGTTTTTTTACGAATTCCATGGAACTTCTTTATATGGGACAGATGGACCCACCCCTTGCGGCCCTCCAACTTCACGGCCGTGCGGGTGGTCAGGAGAACAAGTCGCGGCTCCTTCCAACGAGGCTCCAGCGGGCTTGAACGATCAAAGTTCCGTACTAGCACGAGGTTGCCTGGAATGACTTCATGCGGTTTCACCTCGGTGTTGTCTGGAAATGCGGCGGCAACCTGTGAACGACAAGAGTGTAGGGCAGACATCAAGGAAGCTAGGTAATCTGTCAGCATATTACTGGAAACATCTGTAATACTGCGGGGTCTAGGTGTACCCCACATGTTTGGGGGGCGGCCGAATACGACCTCATACGGGGACAGACCTGATCTGGAATGTGCAACCATCCGCATATAAAATAGGGCAACTGGCAGGGCAACTAGCCAGTCTACACCTTTCTCTTTACATACTTTGGCAATGCGAACTTTCAACGTCTGATTATGTCTCTCTACGAGACCGGCTGCTTCAGGATGGCGCACACAATGGAACTTCCACTGGTACCCTAACAAAAGGGAAACTTGTTTCATGAGTTCAGATGAGAATGGCTGGCCGTTATCAGAATACACGACCCTAGGGAGTCCATAGCGGGGAAAGAATTCACGAACCAACTGCCTGGCAGTGGTCGCTGCTGTGTAATCTGGAACTGGATATGCTTCTGTCCACCTGGACAAAGCGCATACAACTACGAGGACATACTTGAAACCTCGACATCGCTCCATCTGAATATAATCCATCTGGAGGACTTCAAAAGGGTGGTCAGGAGGTTGGAATCCCCCTTGTTCCACCGGGACACTTTTACCTGGATTGAATTGACAACATATCATACAGGTACGGACTTTCTGCTTGGCTGCAGCTCGTAAGTGCTTGTTGAACCAAAGGTTCTGAATACTGTCTAACATAGCTTTTTCTCCTAGATGTGCTGGACTATGTGCGGTATTAATAATGACTTGAACCATAGAGTCGGGGAGAAACCATGTGGCTTTTCCCTTCGTCAACCATCCTTGATCTGTCTGGACCCCTCCTTGTTCGGACCAATTCTTGATTTCTTCGGGAGTAGCATGTAACTGTATGTCTATGACATCTTGTGTAGGGTCCTTGACTGTCATACAAGTAGTCGGATCTGGGGTGAATGTCTGTGTCGTATTAACTGGAATGTCTGGAGTCTGAGCTGTAAGCTTGGCTGTTCGATCTGCTAGATCGTTACCTTGGGAAATTATGTCAGTAACTTTCGTATGTGCTTTGCACTTCATGATAGCGATAGCTGTCGGTAAATGTATTGCATCTAACAGAGCTTGAATGAGGAGACCATGCTGATCTTGGTTCCATGAGAAGTCATGAAACCTCTCTCCTGCCAGAGCACTCCAAAGTCATGTACGACTCCGAATGCATAACGTGAATCTGTATATATGTTTACTTTCAGGTTCTTGGCACGTATGCAGGCTTGGGTCAGAGCGACTAGCTCTGCTGCTTGAGCAGACAGGGTGTCAATACGATGTGTTTCTATAACTCCAGTTTCAGTAGTCACTGCATACGCGGCTACTAGTTCTCCTGTACTAGTTCTCATACATGAACCATCCACATAAAGTGTCAGGTCGGGGTTAGGTAATGCAATGTCTGTCAGGTCTTGTCTTGGTCTTGTCATAGTGTTAACAACTTCCACACAGTCATGTGTGGCAGGATTTGAAGTAACGGACGGTAACAGTGTAGCAGGATTTAGAATGTTGCAGCGTCTGATTTCTATGTGTGTCAGTTCATAACCTGTTAAACGTGCAATTGTCAAGTGTTGTGTCTGTGTTCGGTTTAAAAGAACTTCCACGGAGTGTGGAACTTGTACTGTCAGGGAGTGTCCTAACACTATGGAATCACTTTGTCTGATAGCTAGAGCTGTGGCTGCAACTGACTTGAGGCACGCAGGCAGCGCCTGGGCTACTGGATCTAATGTGCTTGAAAAATAAGCACAGGGCTTGTATTGTCCTGCTTGATCTTGTGTGAGAACAGATAATGCAGTACCATCACGTTCTGTGACAAAAAGTGTAAAAGGCTTACTGTAGTTAGGTGTAGATAGAACAGGTGCTTGGCATAAGGCTTTCTTTAATTCATTAAAAACAAGTGTATGTTCAGATGTCCAAGGGAGGACAGTCGATACGGCTGCCTCCTGTGTCGTTAACTGTATCAGTGGCTTGGCTAGAAATGCGTACTGAGGAATCCATTGTCTGCAATAAGAAGTAAGGCCAATAAAAGCTCGTACCTCCTTCTGTGTCTTGGGCTGTGGAAGACTCGCTATTAACTGGATACGGTCTGGTGTCAACTGGCCTAAGTAGATCACTTGCTGGACACAGAATTGTAATTTGGAAGGGGACACCTTGTGCCCCTGTTCTGCCAGAAAATACAGAACTGTAAGTGACGCACGCTCGCAGTCACGTTCAGAACGGGCTGTGATCAGTAGATCATCGACATACTGGAGCAGGGCAGTGTCAGTTGGCATGTGAATATTGTCTAGTTGTCTCTTAAGTGCTTGACTGTAAATACTAGGACTTTCTGTGAAACCTTGAGGAGCTCGTGTGAATTTATAGCTCCTTCCATTTAAACAAAAACCAAAAAGGTACTGGCTGTCTGGATGAATGGGAACACTGAAAAATGCATTCTTGAGGTCGATAACAGTAAAAAACGAAGCTTCAGAATCAATGGCTGTCAATAGGGAAGAAATATCTGGGACTACTGGATACTGGGGTATGATACATTTATTAAGCTCTCGAAGGTCAATCACTAATCGATATACTGGAGGTGCATTGGGATCAGTACGTTTCAGGACCGGAATGATAGGAGAATTACATACATTGGAGTCAGTTTCTACAACCACTCCTTGAGCAATAAGCTCGTCAATAATTTTGGATAAGGCTGCTACAGCCTCAGGTGGCAATCTGTACTGTCTGATTCGTGGCAAAACTATACCTTGTTTGAGAGTCACACGATGGGGTGTGATGTGCATACATCCTACATCAGTTGGACCTTGCGCCCATAAATGCTGTGGAACATTCAGTAATCTTGGATCAAAATCACGTAATACATAGTGACCTTTAAAGTCTCTCAAAAACAATCGGACTCCTTCCGGGGAGCAGCAAATTACTGCACCTAATTCTTTCAGTGTTTTAATACCTAACAAATTTTCTGGACATGACTTCGTAAGTAACAAATCAGTAGTTCGGGACAATGGACCAACTTCTAGAGTAACTGGTTTTGAAATCTCATTAACAATAGGCTTTCCTGAAAATCCAAGGGAAACATTTTTAGAGCCTGAGAGCGGAGCCCCTGAAACCTCGTCATGACTGATAGTAGTCCTACTTGCCCCTGTATCAATCAGAAACTTTCTGTCTTTCCCCAATACTTGACTGTGTACATAGGGACCCTCTTGATCTACAGGTATCTCGATGAGAGGCAAGCCTACCTCCCTCTCTAGGCTGTTTCATGAATACTGTTGATACTCTGGATACTCTGACTGAGCATACTGGTACATTTGCTGTGTAACATGCTGTGTTGCAGCGATAGGCTGCGGTGCTGGAACTGTCTGTTGTGCATTCTGTGGCGACTGAGAAATCTGTGAAACTTGTTCTTGTCTAGGCGGACGTGATCTTTCTTTAGTTTTACCAGTGGCTATGTTGTGTTTCAGAACTGCACACTCGTTTATGAAATGACCTGGCTGTTTACAGTAATTGCATGTCCCTTTAACGGGAGCTGCAGGATGACTGGCTTGATTCGGACCCCTCTTCTGACTGTCTTGTGGAACAGATTGTGCAACTAATACTTTCATTTTCGTATCTTTCATACGTCTCCTTTCGTGTTCTTGCTCTTCCCTGATTCTATTCTGGTGATACTGGAGCATCTGGAGCATTTGGGACGGAGTATTAGCTTGCCAACTACTTTCGACTTTCAAAACTCGACTTTTAACTTGTGGACTTGAATTCTCGACTAGTTTGGTAACAAAAAGATGAGGGTACGACTCACTACTTGTCTTCAAACCACTGTTGATAATAAAACATTTTTCAAATCTAGAATAAAAATCACTAGTGTCTTCATCCTGTTTCTGTTTACATGCTGAGATTGCATCCCAATCTTCCTTTTTCGTGGCTATTAACCTTGGCAAGACCTGAATCAATAACTCGGGCAATTCTTTAACCTTAGCCCCTAGACCGGTACCTGGTACTCGTATATTATCTTCAGCTTCTAGAGCTGTCCAATCAATCTTTTTCTCTCCCACCTCCCATTCCTTTTCCTTGAGTTTCTCATATACCCCTGCGGGCAACAGAACCTTTAACATTTTAATGATATCTGGATATGTGTATTCCCCCATACGGAGCATGTCTTTTAATTCTCGATGGAACCCTGCTGGATCTTTGTCGTGACAGGGAATTAACTTCTTCATCTCTAAGAGTTCCATCTTTGTGATAGGGGTGTAAACAAATACTCGTTGCATTTCACCACCCGCTGGCCTAACTGGGTGTACTTCTCGTAACGGATGCTGTCTATCTATGTAAAATGGTTTACTTTCTGGAGGTGAGACATGAACAAAATGCGGATTCAAAAACGTTCTATATTTGTGACGCTGTTCTAGAATGACACTAATTAAATCGGTACCTAGACCTCTCCATCTATATTGGAGTAACTCGTTCAGAACATCATGTAACGGACCTGGATCAGAATGCTGTCCCTCATACTGTGTAATGAGGTGCTGGATCATATACATACCCACCAGTCGCTGCTCGGCTGGGGGCAGTTTCAGAAACATTTGTGCCACTATTTCGTCAGGAAAAGTGGTAGAATCAGTAGTCCATCGGACTGCTGATCGGGCTAGTTCTTTTTCATGCATGGTACTAAGTTCACTATAACCGATTCGTGATTTCAGAATGTGATCGGTGGCTTGGAATACTTGCTCAAGAGAACCTTGTTCTGGTGCTGGAGAAGGAAAAACTTTCTTGTGTTCTAGGCGTGAATGTCGGTCGGGAAGTCTAGTTCTACCTACATACGCTATTCTAGTGGGATTCTCGTCGTCTACCTCTTCGGTAGGAGAGTCGTCTTCTTTCTCGGACACTTGTGCTGCTTTGCGTTTCTCGTGTAACTTTATTATTTCCTTACGAATTTTCTTATACATACTCTCTATACTACCTAGTGTCTTGTGTCTTCCCTCGGCTATATGATCACTCCACCTTGTCAGGACTTTCATTTCGGTCGGATCTTTAGTTGGATAATCTTGTTCCCTTATTAAACAATTAATTAGAAACTTTAATAGCATGAGCTGAGTCTCAGCTTTCCTTTGAGACATGGCTTCGCCAATACTTTCTGGATCTACTCCTGTACGGATGAAACGATATATTCTGTCTAGATATTCTTTCATATTCGGTAGGGTGTCCAAATACTCAGTTACCCGTCTTACACGTAATGAATATATGACCATATCATTGTCGCCTGGGACTGGATCATAACGGCATTCGGTGAGAGCTCGCTTGATATCTGCAACGGACTGGGGTTTGGGCGTACGCTGTAACGCACGTTCATGTAACTCGATTAATGTCACACGTCTGTGTTGCGGCGGGGTACAAGGAGGACTTCCCCCCCCCCGCGGCTCCTAAACTGGAATCGTTGACGGGTATCGTACGGGCTGGCAGAGTGACTGATGTAGCGGGTACATGTACTGTAGGCTGGACCGGGGGTACCGTAACAGGTGCTGCAACGGGTGCCCCGGTGGCTGGAGGAACAGGAATTACATTATTTACGGGAGCTGGCGGAACAGGATTTGCATATTCTGGGACTGTGTCGTCCAAATAGGACGAGAGAAAAATATCAGCTGCGGTCGGTTTGTGACGTAGCTTAATCGGAACTAATGGCGGTGGAAAATTACATGGTGCTTCCGGGATTGCTTTCGGCAAGCCCTCGGCAAGAAGAGGATACATACCCTTAATAAGGGCATTTCTCTGTCTGTCTGACTGTTCGGCTTTAACTCGTTCACCTACTTCGATTAATTCCCTTTCTTGGGCTCTTTCTGAGGATTCCCTACTTAATTCTGATTTTCTGATTTCTTTTTCTGTTCTTTTATGAGATTCTTTGCGCCATAACTCGATGGCATCTTTCTGGGACTGTCTGGCTTTCTTTTTCCATAATGCTTCTTCTACTCGCATGATGCACTCGGCATCCCATGTACCTGACATGGGCCATCTATATTTCTCTTCTAATTCCTTGGTGTACTCCACCCATAAGTCTAGATATAATATGGCACTTATGCCATGCTTATGGTACATAAAATGACCTGGACTGTCCCTAGGCGGGACAGGAACTGCTTCCTCGAGCAGACCTTTTCTAGTTCTTAACTGACGTAATTTCGAGAACAAAGGCATAATTTGGGCTGGAGTCTGGACACAATACAATACACAATAAACACAATAATAACTGGAAAACGAATCACTCATACCACGACATTGAAAACACATGGAATAACATTTAGAATAACAGTTCGAACAGAATATTACCTGGTATACTGAGAACAGAACACATGAATTTCTCGAGAACAGAACTTACTAGAATAACTAGATGCACTGCTAAAACAGTACGAAACTTACCGGTCCCATAAAGAGACACGTCAGGACCCGCACCCACCTAGGTGGACACTTCGTGTTGGGTCTGTGTACCCAAACCCACGGACCAGAGACAAATTAATTTGACCCTGTCGAGATACTACCCCAGCAACGGTACTCACTGGGCAGCAAGAACGGAAGGCCTCGGACTGGACTGGACTGCTACGACGACGGACTACGAACTTCGGACTTCAGTTACAGGTGGGCCTCCGGATACCTCGGACCTTGGACTCTCGGCTTGGGCTCTGGTCAGGACTCGCCGCGTTCCTCCACCGCCTCGTCTGGATGCTGGACCGCAACCTCCGTCTCCTCCGTGGGCCTGAGGGATACTTGAAGCAGAAATATCTGCACGTGCACGGTATGGTTCCGTCACGGCTGCAGAGGATCAGGGGGCCTGCGTGGCTTCTCCGGCGCGTGGGGAAAGGGCAAGTCCCTGTCGGGCGCCATTATGTGGTAAATAAATAATTTATTACCGGATCTATTTTTCAGAAATAATCAATAAACAGGTAGCTCAATAAATAAGAGTCAAGATTCGAGGTAGCTGGAGTTTACAGGCTTTAATAGGCATAAAGGACAGAAACAGGACAGCCTGTACGGGAATAGGATGGCAGCTGCCGGGGGCAGGATCTGGGAAGCATAAGGGGTAAGGCATTTAATAACAGTGCACAATATTTATAGTTAAACAAATACATTACATTCAATACAGTAGGCGTAGCAGTAGGCGTGGTTCGTAACAGTCGCGAAAGATAAGGGCAAAATGATGTAACAAGAAGGCGTGTACAGGGCGTATACATAGACATGTGATGCAAACGTAACAGAATATGTCATAAACGGGGCGGAAACATGGAGGGGGCTACCTAAGCAGCTGGGACCTCTAACCTAGTGGTGCGCGCAAACGGGCAATGACGTGTTACCAGGGAGAACTGGGGGCTATGACTTCTGCGCTAGAAGAGGAGACTAAAGTCTGGAGTGTCAGAGCGACATGTACCCAGGCATATCTAGTATCTGTTGTTTAGAGTACATGTTGATAGAATCCAAAAGTTATCAGGGCAAAGGCTAATAGACTCTAAGACTGGTGCATGCATAATTCTATATGTAGTGTGTGTGCGAGGAATATTCTATGAACATTAATACAGTATTTCTCTTTCATGGAGACATAAAGGCTAGACCATGACGGAAACTATTGATGCGATTTAGTAGCTTAGGAATGCAGAGAAGGAGGGCTGGACTGATAACTAGAAGCATAACATATTCTTGGCAAACTGGGAGGCAGAGCCAGGCCGGGCCGGGCACTGCATGGCAAGAAGTAAGCTAAGGGTCAGGGATGCAGGTGGGGGCTGTATCGCTCCTCGGAGAGTGTTCAGGAGACAGGAGCTGAATCTGAGTCCGGGCCCTTTTGAGGCCTAGAAACGGGGACAATTCAATGAATTAACGTGCACACTGTAAAATGTGGCAACGTAGGTTTAACATATTCTGATATTCGTTGCTTTCACGAAGACTGGAAGATGGCATACTTAGAGATGGACACAACTGTAATTGCGTCTTTAATCGATCAGAGGGGAATACATGCATATCGATCATGCACATATAACAAAATATGGGGAACACGTAGGCACATACAACATGGCAAAATTTACTTTTCCACAAAGCAGTTCCCTATTTGGAAATCCCTATTTGTGATTACCTTTTTAGCGGTATCCAAACAGCAATTTCTACAAGGTAGGAATGGCATTTTGCACAAAAAGGCGAACACCTTTCGTACATTTAAAAAATATATTTTACATTTCCTAATGGCCCGAAATAGCAATTTGCACCATTAAGATATGCAAAATGCCTTTGTACATATGGCCTCATGTTCTTTCTATAAGAATCAATTTGCATATTTTGTTTCCTAATCCACTCATAGTTATTATCTTGTTTTCAACGTGTTAATTTGTTAATGATGTAAGAGAAATTGTACTCAGTTTGTTGGTTATGCAACATGGGGTTCTGTCAATTACGAATTTGTTCGTGCTCAGCCTCCATTTTGTAATCGCCGCCATTTTGTGTTGCCCTCACTCAGGCAGCGTGGCGAACGCGATGTTTTTGTCATTTCTGCATTCACGTGTCAGGTGGCTTCTTTGCTCATGTTTACCGGCGAGTGTCGGGGTCTGGTTGAGTACACTAATTCCTGTCTGAGCTGATTAATCCCCGTCCAGACTATTTGTTGGCTCACACCCTTCTTTCCTCCAGGTTATCTTATCTGCTGTCCTTCGCTACATGTCTCATGTATTCTCCTATTTCACGACTATCCTTCTAACACATACAGCTGTGTTTTCTCTGCTTGTAAACCAGATTGTGTGGATTCACTTGATGTTTTACTTGAGGGGTCGAGTAACAAACGCAAACGGGAAACTTGAGTTACTTTGGGTTTAAGGCATTGTTTATAACATTTGTTTATGTCTCCTGCTCTTGTGTGATTGCATTCTGCATTGTATTGTACCATATATAAACCTGTGCGCCACGGAGTTAAGTGGCAGTCTCTTTTGAACCTTGTTGTACTGACGACTTCTAAGACCACTGTACTAGCTGCAGCTAATAAATACCATCTTCTACGCCAGACGAAGAGTCGGTGTCTCTGTATTTGACAGGGCAGGTGAATCCCGGGGATTTCAGGCGTACCCTGCGCCACCGGGCCTTAAGGCTACGGTTCTCCAACTGGCGCCCAACGCGGGGCGACTTCAGAGGTAGCGGTTAAGCCCGAGGGTCGTGAGGAGCCCCGCAAGAAAAATTCTGGAGGACGCGCACCACGTGATCGACCCCTGTATGTCGAAGTGGACCGAAGGTCTTTGACAGCGCGGCTACTCCTTTCCGACGGCTACTGAAGACTGTCGCCCTGCCTTGGACCCTTCTGATGACATTTGGTAAAGCGAGACGATAGACGGACCTTCGCTGGTGTAGGACGATTCTTAGTTAAGTATTTGGTGGGTCGCTCCCACGATTCTTTGTTTTGTTTTGTTTTTGGGTTTTTATTCAGGTATTGCAATACCCGAAGCCAAGGGGTAAGTACGATTGTCCTGTTTCAGTGATTTATACCCCTTGTTGTTTGTGAACAGTCTAGAGAAGTAACGATGCCTGGACTGAGTAAGTTCAAAAGGATTTGTTGTTTAGGTTGTACAAGGGACTCCCAGTTGGAGGATTCATGTCCGATTCCTTCAGTTGGAACTCCCACTTATGATCTCTATTCTAAGCATGGTATTGGTCCCATTACCTTTAATGAGACATGGGTCCGATACACGAAAAATAGTGGAGTTTTGAGTTGGCCCCAAAATGGTAGTTTTGATCCTGCCATACTAGATAATTTGGAAACCATTTTGTTTAGAAGAAAAGCCCGGCCGGCAATGTTTGACTCTTTTCGCCTTTGGCGTAAGGAAGCTAAACAGAGAGAGAATAAGCAAGCAAAAAAAGATAAGAAAGCACAAAATATGTCAATTATAGAGGCTGCTCAACAATTTAAAAATAATGAAGCAGATGGTGCAAATGAGGTATTAGAAAGACAACATCGCATGGCTATAGATAGATGCTATCTGGTGTTGCCTACTTCCTCTTCGGATAAAAAATAAGGAATTAGAAGAAGATTCCCTAATGTCTTGTTTATTGAATTCACCTCCGCCCTATACCCAAAATGCTAACGCACCTCCGTTACCTCCTCCTATCGCTCAACCACTGGTTGCTCAACTGCCGATTATTCAGCAACAGGCTCAGCCCATTAATGTTTCCCTGCCTGTTTCTGCTCCGTCTTTACAGCCTGCAATTCAGCCCCCACCCCTACCAATTCCCACTCTCGTTCCTCAGTCGGCTACATTTCAGTCTCCGTTACCGTCTGCATCTGTATTGCCTCCCATTCTCTCGAGGGATTCCCCTACATCACATAGGAGACTGGCTGAGGCTGTCTCGAATTACTTTTCTCTTCTTCTCGGGTCTTTGAATTTGTCTCCAGCTTTCTCTAGACGACAATCCCGTTGTCAGCTTCCTCTTACGGACGAAAAGGTAGTTTTGGGTTCCCTCGCTCGTAAATGGATCGAGACAGGACTAGATTATTGTACAGAAGATATTATGAGTTCTTTTCGCCAATGGGTAGAGCCCACACAGAGATATGTTTTTAATGTCATGTGTCAGACTCTCATCAAAGGTTGAAAAGATATGGGGTTGGATACAGTTCCTTTAGAGCTGTTGAAATTACAAGCTGATTTCGATAAAGGTTTTATTGTAGGGCCACGAGTCGAAGAGGCAGTCTCTAAACTTATTGCGTTTTGAACAATGTTCTTGTCTTTATCCCTTTCCGAGGCTGATCCTGCCAAACACACAGGCGTTAAGAATTATCCGATGCGTGAAGTTCCTCCTGTATGGAGAGACGCGATAGTTGGTCCACCTGCTGTTCCTGCTCATTTCCAGCGTATATGGGTCCACGAACCCTGGAAAAGGTCTGAAGTGTTGGCGCTTAAGCAAACTCTTCCGGCCCTTCGTAAAAATCCGGCTGGATATAATAAAGAATTATCTCAAACAGTTGATGCTTGTATTATGAATTTGGCCGATATAGATATGTTGTTTGGGAATGTTGTTCCACAAGCCTTGTGGGCACGAATTCGTAGGGAAAATCATAATGCTGAATTAGGTGGTGATTGGGCTGCTATTAGAGCCGCTGATGCAGGTCAAGTGGGTGGTGCAAAACCCGATGATCTGATTACGGCCCTACCAGGCAGAATAATAGATTTAATGAAAACTATGATGCCCGCAGTACGAGTTAATTGGGATAAGCTGGCCGCATGCAAGCAAAAGAAAGACGAAAGTGTTTCGGATTTCTTCACCTGTTTTGAAGAGACGTTTATTAATCACAGTGGTCAGGATTTGAGTGTAGAGGGTGGACAACGGTTGTTTGTGCATAAGTTTGTATACAATTTCCTTCCTGAATTATCGAATAAACTAAAAAGTTCTGAAAGTGCGTGGGCTGTTTCTTCCCCTGCTAAAATACTGGCTACTGCACAGTATTATGAGAATAGAGATATGGAGGAGAAAGAGAAACAATAAAAGAAAAATAAAGATTTGAAAACGAAGGTGCTTTTGCAGCAACCTTATCCTCCGCGATCTACGCAGCCTCGATTTTCTCAACCCCAACAGTTCCAGAAAGTGTTTCAGAAACCTGAGTATTTTGCACCACGTCTTCCGTTGGGTCCTAATCAATGTGCGTATTGCAGAGAAGAGGGACATTTTAAGAATAGTTGTCCGGTCCTATTACAGCGTAATAATGGGATGTCTGCTCCACGAGGTTGTGGTAATTCTCAGTCAGGATCTAGAGGTAGAGGACGAGGTGTCCTCTCAGGAGCAGCGTTCTATTCCTCCATCTACTACGAACTATTTTGATCAGCAGAAAGTCCAGTCCACACAGTATTATAATGACGATTATTGTGAAGAAAGGGCTGACGATTTTCAGATCGAATAGGACAGCCATGGACGAAGTGAGGGAGTTGTGTCGATTCCAGTAGATCAAAATGGGCCATATGTCACGATCAATACTATGGGTGTTTCAGAACAGTTTCTTTTGGATACTGGCGCGATGAGAAGTTCTATTATGCATGCTAAACTCCCTGGGGCACCTTTGTCTGGCTTAATAAATACTTCTGTAGGATTTTCTGGCGCCCCAGTTCGTAATCCGGTTTCTTGTCCCTTGCCTGTTTCGATTGGTCCTTATGATCTAAAAGCTCCGCTTATTCTAACAACTGGCTGCGGCGAAAACTTGCTGGGTCTGGATTTATTGAAAAGATTGCATGCAACACTATATTGTTCCCCCTCGGGTGTGCATCTGACGTTGTGGAAGAAAATGACATCTTCCGTGTATCTGTCACGGGACAAGTTTCCACCCGAGTTGCTTTCTTTTCCTGAAAGTCTTTGGGCTACGGGCCCAAATGACGTGGGTTGTCTTGCAATTCCACCATATGTTGTCACAGTTAAGGAGAATGTGAACATGCCACGCATTTCCCAGTATCGTATATCTAGTGATGGAGAGAGAGCACTTTTGGCTATTGTCGATGATTTTATACAGAAAGGCGTAGTTGAGGAAACAAGAGGTAATGTTTGTAACAGTCCTGTTCTTCCGATTCTTAAGAGAACTGATCCTTCACAACCTCCTGTTTACAGATTTGTTATTGACCTTAGAGAGGTCAATAAAATTGTGGTGCCACAGTTTCCTGTTGTCCCGGACATTACAGCTTTTTTGACAATGATTCCTGCCTCGGCAGCTTGGTTTTCAGTTATAGACCTCAAGAATGCTTTCTTTAGTATTCCTATTGCTGAAGAAAGTAGGGATATCTTTGGTTTCTCTCTTGGAGGCCGAAGTTTTAGGTTTAAGAGAGCTCCTCAAGGCTATTGTGAAAGTCCATCTATTTATAGCAAGGCTCTTAAGTCACAACTAGATGCTTTTTCTTTGCCTCCTGGCGCCACACTTATTCAGTATGTGGATGATTTGTTGGTGGCTGCTGATACAGAAGATGTGTGTAAGGAAGTGACTGTTGCGTTGTTACACCATTTGTCTGCACTACAGCATAAGGTGTCCCCCTCTAAGTTGCAATATGCCCGCCAAGAGGTTACCTATTTAGGTCATCTCTTGTCGAAGGAGGGAAGGCGATTGACCCCAGAACGTATTCATGCTATTTCACAGATGTCTGTACCCACTACACAGAGAGAAGTGCATGCCTTTTTGGGTATCACTTCCTACTGTAGACAATGGATTCCCAATTTTTCACTTTTGGCTAGACCTTTATTGGACTTAACGTTGAAAGATACGCCACATCCGCTCCCTTGGACGGATGAATGTCAGAAAAGCTTTGTTGACCTACGTGCTGCTCTGTGTTCTGCTCCAGTGTTGGGTAACCCAGATTACAGTAAGCCTTTTACACTGTATGTTCACGAGAGAGAGGGTTGCGCATTGTCAGTTTTGACGCAGAAATTTGGAGATGAGCAGAGGCCATGTGCCTATTTCTCCGCTACATTAGACCCAGTAGCTAAAGCTTTGCCCAGTTGTCTTAGAGCCAAAGCAGCTGCGGCAATTTCTATTAGACAATCGGCTGGATTAGTGTTGGATAACACACTCATTGTTATGGTTCCACATGCAGTGGATACCTTGTTGAATAGAACCAAAACACAGCATCTTACGAGTGCTCGTTTGTCTGGATACGAGCTAACACTTTTGGCAAGCCATGTGCACATCAAGAGATGTAACACGTTAAATCCAGCTACACTGTTGCCATTACCAGATGAGAAAGATGTTCAGGAGAAACATGATTGTTTTCTTCGAACGGAAGAAGAAACGAAGGGTAGAATTGATTTAAAGGACATTCCGCTCAAGGACCCGGATGGGATCCTATGGGTAGACGGTTCCTGTTTTAAGCTTCCAAATGGGAAAACTACTTCTGCTTATGCTGTTACCACCTTATGTACAATTGTCGAGGCGGCACGTATTGGACATAATTTAGCCCAAGCAGCTGAATTGATAGCCTTGACTAGAGCGTGTGTGTTGTCAAAAGGAAAGAGAGTGAATGTGTACACCGACAGCCAGTATGCTTTTTGGCGTTGCACATAGTTTTGGTAGGTTACGGAGGGAGAGAGGATTCTTTACCTCTCACGGGACAAAAATCCAGCATGGTCAGTTAGTGACTGATCTTCTTGAGTCACTTACCTTACCTGCACAGATAACAATCATAAAGTGCAGCGCACATAAGAAAGTCACAGATGATGTGGGTCGTGGAAATGCGTTTGCAGACGAGGTAGCGAAAACTACAGCTAGAAACATAGCTAGCCGAATGTATGTGGCAGGTCCTGCAAATTGGGTTAGGGAAATTGGAATGTGTGAAGATACGATTGAGAGTGTGAAAACGATTCAGGGAGAAGCGATTGATAAGGAATTAAGAATGTGGAACGAAAGTACGGGATGTTGGACTTAACGGGTTGTTGGACGGAATTGTCGGAACATCAGCGATGGTTATTACCGGACGCTTATGTATTGCCGGTTGTAACTATGGCTCATGGTCCAGCACACATTAGTTCAAAAGGCATTTGTAAGCTTTTGGCTCCTGTGTGGCAGAATGACGGAAATCCGAAATGTGCAGAGAACGTGGTTAAGCATTGTATTGTTTGTCTAATGCATAACCCAGGAAAGGGTACCCCAACTCCGGCAGGTCATTTTGCTCCGCCTCATATCCTTTTGAGGTGTTGCAGATGGATTACATTCATATGGATCGATGTAACAACCTTAAGTTTGTTCTGGTGGTGGTATGTGCCTTTTCCTGTTGGATAGAGGCCTACCCTTTGAAAGATAACACTGCTCTGTCAACTGCTAAAGTGTTACTTAAAGAGTTCTTCCCTATATTTGGTTTGCAGCGGATTGTCTGGAGTGACAATGGCAGTGAATTCGTGGGTCAAATTATGCAGAAAGTATGTTCTGGTCTTGGAATCAGACAGAAATTTTATGCGGCAAACCACCCACAGTCAGCAGGTTTGGTTGAGTGCTATAATGGTACACTCAAACTTAAACTAGCCAAGATTCAAGCCAGTACGGGTCTTGCATGGCCAGATGCCTTGACCCTAGCTCTCTTGTCAACCAGAACTACTGTAAACTCTCGTATGGGACCTAGCCCGTATGAAGTGGTATTTGGACGCCCAGCAAACGTTTGGGGTGTCCCCCGCCCCAAAAAGTATTCTGATATACCATATCCTTTGCTAATTGACTATTTGCACGATTTGACTACTAAATTAAGTATAATTCGTCAACAGGTACAAAGTGCTTTGCCAGAGGCCTCCACGGACCCAGGTCACACCATCCTGCCCGGTGACTGGGTCTGCATCAAGAATTTCCAATGGACTAAAAACTTGGAGCCTCGTTGGTCTACACCTACACAAGTTTTGCTCGTCACCCGCACGGCTGTGAAAGTGGCCGGCAAGCGAAACTGGGTGCATGGTGTGCACTGTAAAAAAGTGCCATTGCCATTAACCTTTGACCAGTGGATTCGCAGTGGTGTAAGAGAATCAGATACTGCAGCAGTCCCTTGTTTTGTGCCCTTCAGTGATGCTCAAATTTGTGGAACTCAGTCCGAAAAAGCAGACGACGACATTCTTCAAGCTGCTGTGCCTGCGCACCTTCGAATAGACACTACGAATTCAGAGACATTGTTTAAGGATCAGACAGTGCCGAGCAAAACTCGCTATAACTTGAGGTCGAGAGTTGATCAGAAGAACTGAATACTTTGAACACATTTTTTTCTCCTTCTTTCTCATACCATTTAAAGACACTTTTTGGTTGCTTTGTCTTCTTGTTGTCCTTTTGTTTTAGTGAAGTATTAGTATTAGAAGTGCCATCCGTCTCCGTCGCAGGGTCACGGTAGGAGACTCAGACTGTAACCTGGTTTTTGTTCTTTTAGTAAGTGGCTAGCGCCTCAGGATATACAGAAGTACATAGCTGAGTGATTTAAGAAGATTGCCGTGAGCGACATTTCTTTTAGATAAAGATGGATGGTACAACAACCATAGGTAGGGAAAATAGGAAACAAGAAATGAGATTGAAATATTGCAAATTATTGCGTAGTCGATTTGGCGTAACTTTGTGTATTTTTATGTTTTTGTGTATTTTATTAGCTTACATCGGTTGGGTTGTCCATGTTCTACAACCAAAGAATGATGTTAACTCTACAACTTTTTTTCCCCCTCATCTTTCTGTCCTGTCACATAAAATGCATGTTTTACCCCCTCATGAACAGATAAGGAGAGCTGAATACATGAATAATACATTCATTCAGTTGTTGCACCAACATCAGCCAATATGACTGATTGTTGGGTGTGCGGTCTCATGCCACATAATACACAGAAGGGAATGCCTTATTTGGTCCTCCCTTTCTCATATGAAGGTTCAGCTTGGGCCTATCTGACTATGTTTTCGGCCGCATACCACAACAAGCTTAGAAATCCTGTAAAAACTTCCGGAACTGTTCTGGTTTTGAAAAAAAAAACTTCCGGAACTGGATTGGATTTCAGCCACAGCTCCTTAATAAAAGCTATAGTTGTGATGGCTAAGATTGTAGAAAAGGGAAAAATTCCGGTAGAGGAGAAGAGAGCTTATGATGGATGGAATGTCACGCACTATGTTTCGAGTCTTGGTGACAAAACTAAAAAGGGTGAGTCCTGTCCTGTATGGACTATTCCCCATCAAGGTAATTTTTGTCTCCAAGTAAACAGTAAGAAAGTTAACAATAAGCAGGGTTGTTTACACACTTACATTTTCTCGTCTTCTGATTTCCCTCCATTGGTTCCATCTCAGGGAACATATTTTGTCTGTAAGGACAGGGCTTACACCTGGCTCCCTTCTAACTTTTCTGGATCCTGTTATGTAGCTTTCCTTCTTCCCCCTACTTATTCGGCTCCGTCGGACCACCATAGAAGCAGATATAACCGAAGTATATTTGACACCAAGGACACAGCAGCCCAAGAAGGAGGGGATTTCCTTAAAGGATTCCTTCCCTTTTGGGGTCCGATGATTAACAGCAGACACATCAGACAATTGGTTCGCGTGGTCGAGACCACTATTAATGTTACTGCAGGCGCAATAGGCAACATTACAGCAGAGCTTCAGGCTGATCGTCTTATGACGTTGCAAAATCGAATTGCGTTAGATGTGATCCTAGCAGACCGAGGAGGTGTCTGTCAATTGATCGGATCTAGTTGCTGCATTTATATTCCAGATGATGCTCCGGCAGTATATCAAGCCATTTCCAAATTGCATACCATCTCCGAATCGATTCATCAGGATGAAGGGGATTGGTCTTTTATGGGATGGTTTTGGAGAATATTGTCAACATGGGGATGGAAGATCCTGAAGCTCCTAGGAGCAATTTTGGCCATCATATTCTCTTGTTGCCTTTGCTTCAATGTGGTCCCGCAGCGTGTGGCCTGTTGGATACTCTATGCGTCCCGCGTCCTGCAACACAGAGGACAGAGAATATTAGGATGATGGTGCAGAAACAGCTCGAAGACTTTATGAACATCGATGCTGAGTCTGACTCAGATTAGCATGAGTTGGCTTGTTCTTGCCTGAGTAATGGCAAAAGGAGGGTCTGAGGTTCTGTAAATTACGAATTCGTTCGTGCTCAGCCTCCATTTTGTAATCGCCGCCATTTTGTGTTGCCCTCACTCAGGCAGCGCGGCGAACGCGATGTTTTTGTCATTTCTGCATTCACGTGTCAGGTGGCTTCTTTGCTCATGTTTTCCGGCGAGTGTCAGGGTCTGGCCGAGTACACTAATTCCTGTCTGAGCTGATTAATCCCCGGACGGACTATTTGTTGGCTCACACCCTTCTTTCCTCCAGGTTATCTTATCTGCTGTCCTTCGCTACATGTCTCATGTATTCTCCTGTTTCACGACTATTCTTCTAACACATACAGCTGTGTTTTCTCTGCTTGTAAACCAGATTGTGTGGATTCACTCGATGTTTTACTTATGGGGTCGAGTAACAAACGCAAACGGGAAACTTGAGTTACTTTGTGTTTAAGGCATTGTTTATAAAATTTGTTTATGTCTCCTGCTCTTGTGTGATTGCATTTTGCATTGTATTGTACCATATATAAACCTGTGCGCCACGGAGTTAAGTGGCAGTCTCTTTTGAACCTCGTTGTACTGACGACTTCTAAGACCACTGTACTAGCTGCAGCTAATAAATACCATCATCTACGCAAGATGAAGAGTCCGTGTCTCTGTATTTGACAAGGCAGGTGAATCCCGGGGATTTAAGGCGTACCCTGCGCCACCGGGCCTTAAGGCTACGGTTCTCCACAGTGATGGCACTTTAGTTATAGTGAGCAATATGATTATAAGTATTTAAAAATAAAGACCACGAAGACCCTATATATGCATATATTTTTCGAGGCCCATTACTGTAGATATTATATGGTTCAGACCCATTTTCCATTACAGTTGTTTGGATGTGCCTATAATTGTTGACTGGACAAACCTCCATGGAACCCATAACTAATCAAAAATGAAATGAAATGTAAATTTTACTAAGAAAGTGTACTTTTGTGGATTTGGTATAGATCTGTCTAGTAATATCTGAAAAATTAGCATCTAAAAAGATGTTGAACAAACTTTGAAAGGTTAACACATTGGCCTGGTTTTCCACTAACATTTTGCCTTCAAACCTCCACTTTTTGCTGACTTTGTTTTGGCTGACCTTAGGACTCTCAAACCTTTACCATTGCTAGCCAGTGCTAATGTGGTTGTGCTGTTTCCCTAAAACTTGGTAATGTTGGCTCATATCTAATTTGCATATTTAATTTACTTGTAAGTCTCTAGCAAAGTGACACTACAAGTGCCCAGGACCTGTACATTAATAACTACCAGTTGGCCTGCAGCACTGATTGTGTCACCCACTTTCATAGGACCTTAAACATATCATGAAGAGCCTGTTTGTGGAGTTTTAAACTGCTATTTCGATCTGGCAAAACAAAACTTTTGCCAGGCCCAAATCATCCTTTTTAAAACATATCCGTGATCCCTAGAGTAGGCCCTGGACATCCCAGAGAGCAGGCTGCAGTGTATTAAAAAGTAGTACATTTAATAGGCTGTGCTATATCCACACAAAGGGTTGCATACTCCCTGTGGTTAGTCTGGAGCCAGTGCCAGGAAGGCAGATATCTGTGCATTACAAATAATTAATCAGGGTTAATATAGAGTCCAGCTAAGCACCTGTCTGGGTCTCAAGGCCCTGGGGTGGGTTCTGCAGTTCAAAGAGCCAGGGCTGATGTCCTTCCTGAATTGAAGCAATGAATGTGATTGCCTAAAAGTGCACACCTGTGCATAAATACAGGACCTCACCACCACCTCAGTACACTGCTGGAAATGTGGAGTCTCTGCCCAGAAGAAAGGTTACTGTGCTGCTACAAAGACTGTATCTCTGCGGAACTGCTGCTCTACAGAAACTGCTTCTCTGCTGTGCTGACCTGTTAACTTCTACCCTCTTACCTCAGGAAGAACTATACATGCCACTTCATCTTGAACCCAGGATCCCAGATTGACTCCAAGGGCTAGTTTGCTAGCTTCCTGATCTGAGCCTCAGGCACACAAAGGCACACAAAAGGCTCCCCAACCAGCTTGTTGACCCAGCTACAGCAAGTTCCTGACCTCCAAATGGTGTCTTCTAGGGCCTGCAACCTTGGTGTGGCTTGCAGGCTCTTAAATAAAGCTTTTGGGCTCAAATGGGCCAATTTGCATCAAAAGCTCTCTGCTCGCATTGGAAATTAGCACAAGCCATCATAGCTCATCTCTCTTACAACGAAGCATTGACCGCTTGCAGGGGATCAAGCTTGCTCTTCGTGCCATGCGGACAAAATGACTGTCTCTTTGCTCCCAGTAGCTCTCTCCAGCGTGAACAGGAATCTTGGCACAACACTTCAGTAGGTAAACCTTCAGCTGGACTAATCTGGGACTGTGTCAGACTGGCACTCCATCGCTGTCGGCCAAACCATTTAACTTTGCCCTGGTCCAACATGACAAGATATACCCAGTTGGCGTTTTGTGATTTTAGGCACTATTTCTCACTTTCTACTTTAAAAATTCTTAACCCCAGTTCTACTGATTAGAGTTTTGGCATTTTGTTCTTGTTTTATTTATTACATTTTCCCTGTTGTTCTAACTTGTGATACTTTTTGTGTGATTTTCACTGCTATACTGTTTGGAATTTGCAGAAAGACTGTACACATTGCTTCTAAGCTAACCCTGGCCTCTCTGTGCCAAGCTACCAGGGAGTTGAGCACAGGTTAATTTGGGGTTTTATTGTGCCTTACCCTGACAGGGAAGGTGGTTCCTGCTTGACCAGAGCTCATACCCCAGACAACTAGCAACCCAATTTCTCACAGTATGTCTCTGCCAGTTCAAATCACAATTTATGACTTGCAAATCTAGCCATTCAAATAATGTTTTAAGAAATGTGATTTCCTCCACATGGGCTCTGAACTTTTATTGGCCATCTTGAAACTCACGAGTAAGTGTCACCGTGTGAGTTTAACAAAACATATCAGCCATTTAGGGGTCACCCCTAGAGGTTACCATCCCCAGGGGAGTACTCAGTGATACCCAAAGACATGTGACTCAAATGTTTAAAGCATGAAAGGCATGAGGAATGTGTACAATGGGGCAGCAGATTGTGTGCCCAACCCTTGCTATTCATTGCCAGTAGTTTTACCTTTCTGTGAAATAAATATAGATCACAAGCCAGTCTTTGTTCTAGTGGATTAGTAAAAATTATTGTGGAAAAGTAAGAAAATTATTTTTCCAGGCGTGCGTCCAGGGTATAATATTTTGACTGATTCTGTTTGGGAAAATATAGATCTTTATTGAGCACAAAAGTGAGTGCAGAGACTTTGCCACATGCGAGGAGACTCATAACTTTACTACATGTATGTATCTTTGTGAATCGTCCCATAGTCTCTCTCAACGGCCCACTGTTTTGACCACTGTCATTAGGTGTTTCTTTCCCAAATGCGAGATTAAATAAAAGTAGGAGTTTATTTTTCATCCACAATTGAATGGTCAATTAGAAAGGTTCAACAGAAAATTATATTCAATTGGCAAGTCTATGTTATTGATGTATAGGACAACACCCAATACTATTTCTTAGGTAAGTCCTTTTGAACTTTTGAGGGGATGTAAATCTGGCATATAACTTGTACCTTAGGGGTAGACGAACAAATGTGGGAAGTATTCTATATGATTATCACAGCATCATACTGGGAGCCAAAAACTATAAATAGGATAAAGTGACTCTGAATCATCATCATCAACAAATCACTTTAATAGGTTTTTGCATAAAACCATAAAAGTCAAATAAACAGTATATACAGAGAAATCTATCATTAAGAAAATGTACCAGGTGACATCAAACGCTATACACAAGGATAAACTATACTGTTAAGAAGTGAATATTTAATGTATGTTTAAAAAATGGTTAAAAAAACAATACAAAAGACTGGGTACAGAATAACAATACTTCCAGGATCACATCTCAGCCATCCTGTATATAAATCTGGCAGTTAATCACAACTGGCTCAGAACCTTACAGTGGACTTTAAAACGCTAAGAACATGAAAAGCAATATTGCCCGATAACATTTGTAAAAAGGGAAAAGCAGGGCGCTCCTGCCTAAACGTAAACTTTTTCAAAATGTGGATGATAAAAGTCTTCTGGAGTACCTCGTAATAACTGTGTGAGATAAACCATTTAGGAAATGGGTAAAAAGTGGACCTACGATAATCAAAAACAAGAACCAGAAAAGAGAAAATATCAAAAATAGAATTTTTATTATTTTTATGTTCATAAACCAATTATTGGTAAGAAATATTTTTTGTAGATATTAGATTTTTTTTTAAAATAAGAAAACATGCAATATTAATGACACTTTTGATACATATACAATTCTATTTTTGGCCTATGTAACACGTGCAAGATGATTATATAATTGTTATTAATGCTATACATACGTTCTTATCCATTCATACATGGCCTAATTAAGCATTTCAGTGCACGTCAAACACGATGATGTTGTACCTCGTAATAACTACAGATCATTATAAAATGGAGCATGTCCTATGGAGACTTACCGTCGCAGCCACAGGACATTAAGCTCTGATGCCTATTACACTCCCGAGCCTGCGCGAGGAGAAGATAAAAGAGATTCAAATGGAACCTGGTCAATAAAAAACAATCCTAACCACTTAAAGGCCCTAAAAGATATAGTTCAGTGGCTTGCATGATTTTCAAAATGATAAATCTGCGTACATTAGGCTTCCTTAACTCCCGGTATTTCCTATCTATGGTTCACTGTCTAAAAAAAATACCCCTTACCTCACCCCAGGTCCTTCATGTTGATCGATTCCAGATTGGAAAATAAATCAGCTCTTCCCAGGTTTGAAGAACATCCCAATACAATTGAGCCGGGGGATATGATGGGCGTGTCAAGGGTCATACAATCCTTCAAAAACAGTTCATTTAAAGTTGTCCCCTGACTAAGCCAGATGTTTAACCACAGGGAGCCTAGGCGCAAAGACAGCAAGTCAGAAAGGTAAGCCACACCCAGCTCTTCATGTACTGCTAGGGTTCAAGCTCCCTGGGTTACACTTAAAAGATGTCTCACAAAACTATTTTCGACTGCTTGGAATTAATCGTGGGACATATATCCACAGATTTCACTGCCATAGGACATCTTGGTGATACACTTGTTCCAGTATATCTGCAAGGGAGCCCTAATCAGTCTCTTCCTATTCTTGAGGCAAAGTTAAAAATAGCGGCATTGACTCACGCTAGTTCTCCTTTCTTTCTGTGTTTTAAAGGCCCCAATTCATCTTATCATCTAATAGGATCCCCAGGTAGGAAAAAACATCTGCCGATGGACCTGAACAGATCCAACCTGGAAAGGTTGACTCCATATTGAATGGGATCCCACCTGCATCACATAGGATTTCAAATTATTTGTCAGTAGGCCATGTTCCTCCTTAAATGAGGCAAAACAATCAAGCAGAACTTGCAGCCCTCTCGTGGTCCAGGCTATGATGACCGCATCGTTTGCATACAGTAGTACGGGCAGACCACGCCGACCCACTTGAGGATAGCCCATCTTAGACTCCACTAATAACTTCTCAAAAATGTTGATGTATAAATTAAACAAGGGGCCAAAATACATCCCTGTTTGACTCATCTCCATATTGAAAACTAGTCGGTAACCTTAAAACCTTGCATGTATCAAACCTCAGCTTTTGTGTATCGTTGGAGGTCCCTAAGGAAGAGTACAATATCTCCATCCACCCCGATGGAAAACATGGTCTGCCAGAGCACTGTTCTATTGACGCCATCAAACACAGATGACAAGTCCATAAAGGCCAGATGGATAGTGCAAGGGTGAGCAATCGTGTACTTGTTAAGAATCATGTTTAAACATTGATCAATGGTCGACCGCCATGGGCAAAAACCTTACAGGGAATTTGCTAGATTGTTATCTTCTTCCCAGTTGGTCAGCCTATCTAGTAAAATGTGTTTGACCACCTTGACCACTGAGTCCAACAGGGAGATTGGCTTGTAGCAATGGGCACTGCCTCTATTTCCCTTTCCAAATACTGGGTCATGGTGGATATCGCCCAGTAACCATGGGGCCGGCTCTCACGGCTGCATTAATGACAGCTGTGAGAGACGGTGCCCACAGATTCAAGTTGGATTTATAATGGTACGGGGATCCCATCTGGTCCTGGTGCCTTATTTCTGGACAGCCCAACAATGCCCTTCCTAAGTTTTTTAGTTGAAAATACCAGGGCAGATTTCCCTTTACCCAATCCAATGGCTGTGATCTTGTCAGGAGGCACTGAAACATGTTCTCGAAATGGTGCACCCATTTGCCTCTGTTATGTGGGCTCCAAGGACATTTCCAGTATCCTATGTTAACAGGGGACTATTTATAATGCTCCAGACCGTGGAGCTTCTCTTTAAGGTACTTGCCTCAATGAGCTCAATCCATGCCTCTTCCTTCAGCACAGCCTTACGTCTTGCTAATTCAGCTTTAAAAGACATTCGGCAAGTCATTATCAAGGCAGTATCCCTGGGTCTTTGACCTAGTGCCTCCAACAGGCTGAATCAAACCATCTGGGGTCCAGATCAGAAAATCTCCATTCTGGGGCATTAAGAAGGTGTGTTATGGTGCTAGAGATGAGCTTAAAGGCATCTATGATATCACTTGGTTCCTTATGTGGGCTATTGAAATGGATAGCTCCTTCTGGCACAGGGCAGATAATGATGCATGAAAGGAGTCTGCCTTATCTGAGCCCATTTTATTAAAAAGAGGACTTGACACTAGAATAAAATCTATAAACGAACCACATCCACTCCCTGAAAAAAAGGGGTTAATATCCTTCCTGCCAGGGTCCATTTTGCACATGACCGATGTTAGGTCCAATTAATTTACAAATTCACAAACGTTAAGGGAGTCTCCCTGGAAATTATGCTCAAAATGGATACCATTCAGGCATGGGGAACCCAGGTCTATAAAACCCATTACCCTAGGGTCCCTGCACAGGTAATGGTAAAATATCCGAAAATCATTATGTTGTTGTAATCTAGGAGGATCCAGTTTCGTAAAAGGGAGCCCAACCCATCATTTTAAACGCTATGTTGGTGGGGCCTGTAACACCGCATACATACATTCACTCAATTTTCTGGATCAAACGCTAAGGTAATAAGCTGCTGGCCAAACAGAGTACTTTGTTAAAATGACAGCTATTATAACTTACACATTATAAACATTAACTTAGGATCCTGTCATGTTCAAACATCAAAGTAGTCCGCTATTAACCTTTAACATTTATAAATCACGATTTTATTTTAAAGAACCACAGACTCATTTAGATTCAGCATATAATTTTATCTAAATTCTTTGAGCAGATAAGTAACGTTTTTTATTAGACAACATACATTTAATATTTTATTCAGCGTTTAAGTAAACATTTAGTAAATAGAAACAGAAAATATTAATTACGTTTGGCCGTAGGGCGATGACCAGAATGGTTCACCAGGAAAGAAAGATGAACCGCAGGTCACAGGATAGGACTCCCAAAAATGACTGACTGTCCCACTAACCTCCTCGGATGCAATCTCCTCCTGGGACAACTCGCGCAACGATCTCGTTCCTTCCCCAGTCAAAGTTTAAAAAAACCAGAAAGACAGAGTCTCTCGCAGCATCAGGATAGGAAAAACAGCAACAACAAACCCACAACTTAAGAGCAGAAGCTCTTATACCCTTTTCTCTGGCTCACTACACTCAAAATTGCAATCTTTGGGGGCAGAAATGTTGCTAATTGGTCCATTGGAGGGGTGGTGATGGTCACCTCATTGTCCTTCTTGTTTGAACTGGTTTGCAGACAATAACGCATACAATAGTTCTCATAATCCACAATGTCCAAAGGTGATTCAACTTGTTCATGTATTTTGTAACAAAATCTGATGGTCACACATTAGTTCATCGTTTGTAGCTCGATTCTTCCATCTGTTCCCATTCATACTTGCTGAACTCTTGGCATGACTCTTGCTGAAGGTCAGGCTGGCCTTGACATCCCTCACTCAGGGCACAGGCCGCATACACTGACTGGAGCTTTCACTCTGTTCATGCGCGGGGGCCATTTTATTCAGCGCACGTAACTGTTAAATCTGGGGGTCTCTAGTTGGCAATGGTATTCACCTTTGTCCAAATAGGGACCCTTACTTCTAAGTCAGGATAAGGGGATTACACTCCTTAATAACCCCTGCTCACCCCCTTGGTAGCTTGGCACGAGCAGACAGGCTTATCTCAGAGGCAGTGTGTTAAGCATTTGTGAATATACACAGTAATACAGTGAAAACACTACAGATGGACACAACACAGGTTTTATAAAAATAAGTATTCTTTATATAGACTTAAACACAAGACCACAAAGTACAACATCCACAATACTACATTTAATATTGCTTAAAAGATGATTAAAGTTGCTTAGTTCAAGTTGATGGTAAATGCGACAAAGTTCTCAACAAAGTACCTGGATGCATAACGCAAAGTAAACACAAGGCTCGCAAAAGGGGAGATAAGTTGGTTCCGTGATCCGGGGAAGATGATGCGTCGTGCCTCAATGCTTGCACAGAGTAGGGGATGCGTCGTGCTTCGTACTGGTGCAGAGGTGATGCGTAGATTCTCGGCCTGCGGGCCCGTTGTGGTGCGCAAGATGGCGCCAAGATGCGATGCGATGATCTGGCAGCAATGCGAAAAGATGGCACCCTTGATGCGGCAATGCGATGACGATGTGATGAAGCCCTGGCAGCCTTGGGACGTTGCTGTACTTTGGAGGCGCGACAGGCCCTACGACACTCTTCTACGGTGATGCGATGGTGACTCTCACGATGGTGTCACGCTTCTCCTGTGATGTGACAGCAGGCAGCTTCGATGAACACACACTTCCAGGGAGATGCGGCAAAGGCTCGCTTCTCCGACGTTGCGACGATTTCAGCCTGCGGCGGCGACGCGCTTCTTCTTGTTCCAGCTCCTAGTGGCACGCAAGTGTCTGGAGTCTATATTCCCAGCAAGGAAATTCAGTGGGTTACTGGAGGTGAAGTCTTTAGTCCCTGAGACTTCAGCAGGAGGTAAGCACAGTTCAAACCCTTGGAGAATATTCTATAGATGAAAGTCCTTACAAACTTCCTTCTCCTTTCCCTTGGCAATGAAGCAACCACTGCAGGCCAACCCAGCAAACAGCACACTGGAAGGGGGGCAGTCCAAACTCCTGCAGCTTCCTTGGTTCTTCTCCTTGGCAGAAAGGTTTCTTGTCCAGAAGTGATCTAATTTCTTGGGATCAGGGTCCCAATATTTATACCCCAAAATCCTTTGTTCTCTGAAGACAGAGGGGCCTCTGCCTAGTCCAAACCAGTTCCTGAGCACTTTGTTTACATGACTCTCTTCTTCCTTTCACTGTGCAGGGCAGACACATCAGCCGCCCCACAGGAGGTGGAGCCTGCAAAGGGGAGGGAAGATACAGCTCTGGAGCACTCTGTTGACATGATTCCTCCTCTCCTTTCACAGTGCAGTGCAGAGACATCAGACAAGCCACAGGAGGTGGAGCCAGCATTGTAGAGGGAAGGCCCAGCCCTATTCAGGTTCCAAGTGCAACTCCTCCCTCCTCTCTAGATGCACACCTCTCTATTCACCATCGGGCTGCCCTAGCCTGTCTCCTGAACGGGTAAACGTTGTTTACAACGCAGTGTTTACACCGCACGACCTTTACCAGGCTGCCATTACAACGCAAGTCATTACTGCAACTTGCGCTGGATGGTGCTGTTGGTTAAGGAATATTGTAATTATATATTCCAACACCTTCCCTACTGTTATGTGGGCTGGTGTTGGAATAGAAAATTATAATAATCCTCAATCCGCGCCCTCCAACGCAAGTCGTTGTAACAACTTGCGCTGTAAAATCCGCGATGTAAAGTACCGCGATCAAAATGATTGCGTTGTACTATCATACATCCCCTGAAATTCCCCCAGCCCTGTCACTCACAAACCCAGACAAGGAATACGCAACCCAGCAGAGGCAGGCCTGGATAGTTAGGCAAGAACATGCCTACTTTCTAAAACTGGTATTTTCAAACACAGAATATTAAAACCAACTTTACTAAAATATGTATTTTATTATTCTGAGTTCAGGCATACTAAATTCGAATTTCTACCATGTTTCCTGAGTCAGTTAGGATTATAAGAATGTAATAATCTAACTGCCCATTTTGGCCTAAGAAAACAGGTAGCCTTCAATAGTGAAAAACGAAAATGGCTGTAATTCACTATTAGAACATGCTACACACATCAGATCATGTCCTACATTATAGTTACAATGCACCCTGCCCTTGGGCCTACCATAGGGGTGTATAATATGAAGCAAAGGGAAGGTTTAGGGACTGGCAAGTGTGTGCACTTGGCCAAGTCGACATGGCAGTCCTAGACTGCACACAGGCCTTGCCATGGCAGGCCGGAGACACACTTTACAAGCTGCTTCTGTGGGTGGCACAACCAGTGCTGCAAGCCCACCAGCAGCATTTGATTTACAAGACCTGGGCACACATGGTGCACTGTACTAGGGGCTGACAGGTAAATCAAAAACCCAATCATTTAACATAGGGAACACTCACCGTGGCACTGATTAGCAGTGGCACAGTGCCCAAAGCATAAAACCAGCAAAAACATATCAAAACTGAGGAAGCAATCTGTCAAAATAGAAGGGAGACTTACGCCAATGATGCCAGGTCTAACAGTAACCTTATCCATTTCCGACTGCCATTTTCGAAGCGGGGCATAGCAGGCCTGAATGAAACTAATATAAGAACAAACACAAAATTAGACAGAGAAAATAAGCCTTTCTGTTTACCACCCACCATTCTAAAGACCCGTGTTAGGTATTACCTAGCAGAAGCGGCATTTAAAGCCATTTTACTTACCGTCTGCACTCTTTGCCACAGTACAATATCCTACACAACACAAATCATGCAATTTACTCCATTTACTACGCAAATCACATTTCTAATGTTATTTTACTTTACATTTGTAAATGAATCAGAATTTGCAATTCCAGCAAGTTGTCCACATGTACTGTTTAATAAAGGTGCCTTTGTTGATTAATATGTGCGTTCAAACAGTCAGTATCATTAAAGTGATGAGGTCATCAACAGTGGCGGCTGGTGCATGGGGGCGAATGGGGCGTTGCCCCACTAGCCTCAGGAGTCAGGATGAGGATCGGGGAGGGGGAGACAAAAGAGACACGTACCATGCGCAATGCAGCAGTGTCAAATCATGAATGAAGTGCTCACTGCCCCATGTGTCGCAAATTAAATAATTCTTTCTGACTCTGACTGTTTTGCTTTCGTCAAGGGACGGACGATGACGAGGTCACAGGAGTTCAGAGACCTCCTGTGTATGTGCTGGGCCGGGGCGAGAAATATTGCTCGCCCTAGAAGCACAAATGTGGAAAGAGTGATGTCATCATGAAGGGAGTGGCGTAAGAAAGGGGAAAATACCTGCTTTCAAATGGGCACCTATGCTGCGCCACGGGAGTCTTTAGCAGTGCGCCACTGATATCAATGGCAAGGGGCAGGGCAGTGGGTGGCAATAACCAGAGCACTCCCCTTGCCTTCGCGCTACTCCCAGGCCTCTGATTGGACAATGGGAGGCGGGAGCTTGTGCATTTCTCAGGACGGACACCGGCACTGGCCACAGTCGGAGCACCACCACACTGCAGAACACTCTCGCCCTCCAGCCTCTCACACGCCACAGGCCCGGATGTGTTTCTTGAGCAGCAGAGATCAATGTCACTACTTGGTAAATGGATCGTTCAAAATAAACGGTGCGGAAAAATGATCGATTTGGCAGCTAGGAAAGCACAAGCAGAGTGACGCCAGGTAGGCACAAAATAAAATAATCCGTGGGCCACTACCAGGCCCGGACTGGCCGTTGCGGGCACCGGGCAATCCCCTGGTGCACCGCAAGGGTGGGGGACGGTTTTGGGCCCTGGGGGCCGTCTTTGTTACAGGGTCGTTTTTGCAGCATAGCTGCAAAATCGGCCCTGTAACAAAATCGGCTGAAAACCGGCCTCGGCAAAGAGCTCGGTCGCACCCCCAGGGGGCCGGCCGAGCACTTTGCCAGGGCCAGTTTTCGTTCTCAGTCCGGACCTGGCCACTACACAACACCCTTGTGGTGTTTCCACCCCAATGACACTCTCGCTGACCTGACACCATTGGTGACCTCATTAAACAAGCTATGTGTTGCACTCCGTACAGCAAGGGGGCAAGATGAGACACTCTTCGTTATGCAAAACTGTGTTCTAAACACAACTTTGCATCTAGTCAAACTCTCTAAGAAGTACGTTGATGTGCAAGGGATGTGCTTTGCATCAGTGCAAAGAGTTTTTGGAATTCCGGACAAAAAGAATTTTGAGATTGAAGCACCCCCTGCCCTAATAAACAGGCAATTTGTCTGTTTGTAATTTGGCATCACCGATTTGTGGCATCTTTGTCCATCGTTATGGAAGTGGCGGCCATTATTCCACTTGGTTAAGCGCACCTCTTCAGAGTAGTGCCTCTCAACAGTCTTACCAGGGGCAACAGCAAGTCCGGGACCATATTGCATTGCTAGGAGATCAGTAATTATGGATTTTGACGCAATTGCTACACAATCCATTATCGGCTTTATAATTGGCAGGATTTAAAAACAATTGTTTCCAGCTCAACAAACTGATCAAAAGTTACTAAAATCACAGCAACATATGTTGCTGTGCAGTATAAGGCCTTTCACAAAGGTTGACTAGTTATCTTTCTTTTGCGTTTTGCTGTATTTGGCTGTCAGACTGCTGCTAATGAAGTGAAACCTTTGGCTAGATACTGATAACGTATAAAAATGACAAAATAATTAGGTGATACAATCACAAAATGTGCCATATTGCACTGCAAAAGTTGCCTTTTTGCCCCATAATTTAGAAAACTCTAATTTGATCCTCGCTAGCCACATAATTGCAGTGGCCCTAATAGTAGAATGATCGAAAGATGTCTGTGCCCAACTGGCTACAGTTGTTTAAGAGTTGCCTCGGCTTCTTGTCTCTCATACTGTACATGCAGGTTACTGCATGTGTCTGTGTCAGTTACTACACATGGCGATCCTTTCATGGCATTGTGTCTATTCATGAAGGTGTTTGTGTCAACTACTTTGTGTGCACTCTTTAGCTGGTGATATTTTATTTCAAAAGCTTGCCTGTCTCCGTCGATGGCTTTATCGGAATTAAAAAGTGCACAGGGCCTATACCATTGGATCAAACATTATAGGATTTTCAATATGCCTTTACTAGGGGTTTTCCAGTTAATTCCTAAACACCTACGTAGATAATGTATGTTATGTTATGTTATGTTGTTATGTTAAAAAGATTTGTAGCGCACCCAGCTACTCAGGAGTGCCCCGGCTAAACACAAAATAGCAGGAGGAGCTGAAATGGGAACCAGTGAGTTAAGAGAAAAGCCAAGTTTTAAGTTGCTTCTTGAAGAGCCTGTGGTCTTGGTTTCGCCTCAGATAAAGAGGTAGATTGTTCCAGGTGGATGCGGCCTTAACCGAGAGGGAGCAGCCTCCCATCCTAGAGAGCCGTAACCGAGGAACGATTGCCAAAAACTAGTTGGTAGATCTCAGATGTCTGCTAGGGGCATATAAATTAAAACGTGTTCTCAAATATGATGGGCCCTCATAAAACAGAGCTCTGTGTGAAATTGTGAGAGATTTGAATTTAATGCGTTGGGCAACGGGGGAGCCAGTGAAGCTCGTTCAGAAGAGGGGAAGCGCTGCATCATCTATGAGTGCCTGACAGCAGTCGGGCGGGTGAGTTTTGGACAACCTGCAGCTTTTGGATTTGATAGGCAGGAAGGCCCACATAAAGGGCGTTAGCGTAATCCAGGCATGAAAGTATAAGTGCTCTGGTCACCATCTCTCTTTCGCCTTTTGGAAGGAGCGGCAGGAAGGTCCTGAGTGATTTCAAGATTCCAAAACATGACCATTACCTCCTCGTCCTGTCTCCCCGTCCCATTCCTTACAAGTGAGCAGCTAGTCTGCTCCACAGAAACCCCTAGCCTAGCTGAGCTGTTTGCACTTCCCCCAGGATGACATCACCATCACGTGACGATAAAGGGAGAAGTGCATCAAAGAAACATCCTGTTCTTTTTTTTCTGCACTACGTTCCGGATTTGCCTGGCTGTGCTGTAAGGGGTTGCCTTTCTGTTATAGGTAAGTTCATTGTTGTTTGATGTTACTGTTTACGGCGGCCTGCTTTAGCGGCAGCCTTTGGTTTTGCTGCTGTCATTTCCCCCGCGCTGCCTCTGAGTTATGGCGGCGGTCCCTTTGCTTTTATACGCGGTTCGCTTTAGCGGACGTCTTCGCTCATGTTCACTCACCGGGTTTGTTGGCCTGCTTCAGCGGCCGTTCCTGGGTGGTCTCCAGTCCCGCTACGCCCTGCATTAGCGGGCAGGGGCTTTTTGGAGTTTGTGATGCGGTGCACTTGTGTTCTTGTGCTTTTGGGGGCAATTTTGGCAGCTGGCTGGGATTTTTATGCCGGCCCAGTTTTCCCTCCGCCCACGGGTGCTCGGGTCCTCGAGCCTATATATGGGGTCATTCATGGCTGGTTTTTTTGTCCTTGTTTGTGCCTGTTTTGGTGGTTTTGGACTGGGTGCTGAGCTCTCTGTCTTTTGTTTCTGCCATGGCTTCTGAGGCTTCTTCTTCTGTGGCCCCTCTGGATGCCCTGCGCTTGATTATAAATGAGGCTGTGGCTGCTGCTTTCCTGGCTAGGGACGCGGCTGGGCCTCCTCCCAAGGTGCCTCGTGTTTCTATGGATCCGCAGGCTGCTCCTGAGGATGGCTTTGGTCCTGATGAGGATGAGGGTGTACATGGTCGTTTTGTTCAGGGTGCTGAGCTCGCTGAAGTGTTCACCCATGTGCGATCCAATTTGGGGTTCTCTCCTCCTGCTGCTGATGTTTTGGAGGATGACTTCTTCACGCAGTATGTCCAGCCTGCTCCAGACTTCTTTCCTTTGCACGGGGCGGTGCACAAAGTGCCGTCTCACGAATGGAAGGAGGTGGACAAGTCTGCTTTTCCTCATTTCCTGTCTAGGCGTTACCCTCTTGAGGGTTTTGCTGCTGAGTTCCCTCAGGCTGTGAAGGTTGGCAATTTGATGGCTGGCCTTTCCTCTCAGGGTTTGGTCTTTTTGGATGACGCCCTTCCTGCGGACGCTGTGGATAAGCATGTGGAGGGGGCGGTGAAGCGTTCCTATGCTGCTTCCAATTTCTCTGTCCGTGCGACTGCCTATTCTAACTATATGGTTCAGTCGCTCCTTAAGGATTTCCAATCCCTGTCAGTTCTGCTGCAAGAAGGCGAGGATGCCACGCCTCTCTTGTCTTTGATGGAGTTACAGGTGCGGTACCTCTCTGATATTTCCTTTGACAATTTGGGGGCAGCGTCGGCTGCTTCTGGTGCTTCCATCGCTGCCCGTCGTCATATTTGGATGCGTTCCTGGAAGGCGGAGTCTTCCCAGATGTCGGTCCTCCTTAAGTTGCCCTTTGAAGGTTCAAAGGTGTTCGGTCCTCAGTTGGAGGATATGGTCAAGCAATCTGCAGAGAATCGCAAACTGGTGGCTCCTGTCCGCCCTCCTTCTCGGGGTCGTGGGTTTGGTTACCGTCACGCTTTTGGGCCTCCTGCTCGTGGCGCTTCATAGCCCTTTCGTGGCCAGGGGGCCCCTGGAAGTGCCAAGCCCCGGGCCGCTGCCGGTGTTGCCACCCCCGCTTCCTCCTCTTCTCAATGACTGTCTGCCTTTGCCAGTTGGTGGTCGCCTCCAGTCCTTCCGCGCCCAGTGATTGTCGGTTCCGGATGCCTGGGCAGTTCAGACTGTTTCGGAAGGTTGCCGGATCGAGTTTTCCTCTCCACCTCCTCCGTGTTTTGTTCAGACTCCCCTGCCCCATCTTCCTCTGCGAAGAGATGCTTTGTTGGCAGGTGTGCAGCTCCTGTTGGAGAAGAGGGCTATTGTGGAGGTTCCTCCACTGGAGCGGGCCAAGGGCTGCTATTCAATTCTCTTTCTGGGCTCCAAGAAAGACACTTCGGATCGTCGTCCTGTTTTGGATCTGAAGTTGGTCAATCGCTTCGTCCTCCATCGTCCATTCAAGATGGTGACTCTCCAGTCCATTTTGCCTCTGGTCCTTCTGGGAGGCTCCCTGACGTCCCTGGATCTGATGGATGCGTATCTGCACGTTCCTGTCCATCTGGAGGACCAGCCTTTTCTCCGTTTTGCTGTGGGGGCCCTTGACTATCAGTTCCGGGTGCTTCATTTTGGCCTGTCATTGGCGCCCAGGGTGTTCACCAAGCTCTTGGCTCCTCTGGTGGGTATTCTTCATTCCAGGGGGCTGCTGGTGTTTCCATATCTGGATGACTGGTTGATTGTCTCTCCGTCTTTTTCGCAGGCTCTGTCGGATGTGGAACAGGTGTGTCTTCTGCTGGGTTCCTTTGGGTTCCTTATCACCCACCGAAAGTCCTCCCTGGTGCCCTCCCAGTCCCTGAAATTCCTGGGGGCTCTCTTCCGCATGGACCTGGGCATGGTGTTCCTCTCCCAGGAGCGCCAGTTGACTTTGTATCATCACCTTTCCTGGCTTATGTCACAGTCCCGGGTATCTGCCAGACTCTGGTTGCGGAGTCAGGGGGAGATGGCGTCCACTTTGCATCTCCTTCCTTGGGCCAGGCTGCATCTGTACCCCCTGTTACATCATGTCCTGTCGCACTGGGATCCTGCCTCCTTGGACTACGAGACTCTCATCCCTGTCACTCCGGGGATTCGGGCGGATCTCCAGTGGTGATTGACCCCTCTGTCTCTGTCCCGGGGGTTCGATCTCCTTCCTCCTCAGTCTGTGGTCTTGTTGTCCACGGATGCCAGTGCTTTGGGGTGGGGTGCCGTTCTGGGTGCCTCCAAGGCTCAGGGTCAGTGGTCCAGTTTCGAATCCCTCCAGTCCTCAAACTGGAAGGAGTTGAGGGCGGTTTGGTTGGCTCTTCCTTGGTTGGCTCATCTCCTTCGGGGTCGGGCGGTCTCTGTGCAGACCGACAATCAGGTGGTTCGTTCTTATGTGAAACACCAGGGGGGCATGTGTTGTGCTCTGTTTCTCCTGTCCCGGAAGATCGGCCTTTGGGCCGAGTCGACTCTCTTGTCTCTGACAGCGGTCTATCTTCCAGGGAAGGAGAATGGGCCTGCGGATTCTTTGAGCAGGGTGTTCCCCTCCTCGGTGTCCCTCTGTCTGTCCCCGGATTTGTTTGATCTAATTGTCCTCAGGTTCCGCCTTCCTTGGCTGGATCTTTTTGCCTCGGAGGATTCCGCCCTTCTTCCTCTGTTTTGCAGCATCGTTCCCTCTCCGTTGGTTTCGGCCACCGATGCTTTCTCGATTCCGTGGTCGGAGGGTCTGCTATTTGCCTTCCCTCCGTTTGCCTTAATTCCGCGGGTCCTCCGGAAGATTCGGTTGGATCGGGCAGAGGTTCTCCTGGTGGTTCCGGAGTGGTCTCGGCAGTCTTGGTTCCCCCTTCTGCTGACCATGTCTGTTTGCCCTCATTGGAGGTTTCCCCTGTCTCCCTCCCCCCTGCGGGCTCCTGTTCTCGGGCTTTTCTCCCTGCGACGCCTCCGGCTGGGGGTTTGGCACTTGAGAGGTTGAGTTTGCTGGGTCTGGGTTGCTCGGTGGAGGTTGCCCAATGTCTCCAGCTTTCCCGGCGTCCTTTCACCTTGAAGTCGTATGCCCGTCATTGGAAGAGTTTCTCCACCTGGTGTCTTGGGAGGGGTCTCTCTTCTGCCTCCTGGGAGGCCGTGAGGGTGTTGGACTTCTTGCGGGATGGTTTCATCATGGGGCTTAGGGTTTCTTCCCTGCAGGCGCAATGGGCTGCCGTTCTTTCTGTTCGTAGTTCCTCAGTTTCCTCTGTCTCCCCGTTGGTGGCTCGCCTTCTGAGGAGTTTCTTGCTTCAACGTCCTGTCTCTCGTTCTCCTGTGCCTCCTTGGAATCTTCCCTTGGTTCTGCGGGCTTTGACGGGACCTCCTTTCGAGCCTTTGGACTCCGTGGCCCTGAAATTCCTTTCTGCTAAGGTTATTTTCCTGGTGGCCATTACTTCTGGGCGGAGGGTTGGTGAGATTGGGGCGCTGATGGCTTCTCCCCCTTCTTGCGCTTTTGTGCTGACATGGTCATTCTCCGTCCGAGTCAGTTCTTTCTTCCTAAGGTGGTGTCTTCTTTTCACTGTCAGGAGGATATTGTTCTCCCGGTGTTTTTTCCGGCTCCTGCCTCTCCTGAGGAGGTGCTCCTCCATTCGTTGGATGTGCTGAGGGCTCTCCGCATCTACTTGGAGCGTACCGCTGATTTCCGTAAGGTTGATTCCTTGTTCGTCACCTATGGCCTCTCGGGTCTGGGGCTTTGGCCTTCTTTGTCCACCTTGTCTCGTTGGGTCCGGGGCGCTGTGGTTTCTGCTTACGATTCTGCCCACAGTCCTCTGCCTTCTTCTGTTCAGGGTCGGTCGACTCGGAGCGTGTCGTCCTCCTGGGCCATGTTCAAGGGGGCCTCATTGAGGGACATTTGCAATGCTGCCACGTGGGCTTCTCCCCATACTTTTGTTACACATTATCGTCTTCAGTTGGTAATTGGCGGCCTCTGCTGCCTTTGAGGCTCGTGTCCTGTCTGCGGTACATGATTTGTAGAATTTACTGTTTTCTGTTGATTAAAATGGACCTGTTTTTTCTCGAACTTTCTGGTCTGTTTTTTTCTTACAATCACTGTGTGCTTGGGTATGGGCTCACTTGTAAGGAATGGGATGGGGAGACAGGACGAGGAGGTAATGCCCAGTTACTCACCGGTAATATCCATAATCATATATAATAACCATAGTCCTGCTCTCCCCGTCCCATACCTGAGCCCTTCCCTCCCTCCCTGGTTTGGGTTTTCTTTGGGTGATTGTCTGTTTTTCGTTCTGGTTTCTTTGGTATTCTCAGGATGTTTCTTTGATGCACTTCCCCCTTTATCGTCACGTGATGGTGACGTCATCCTGGGGGAAGTGCAAACAGCTCAGCTAGGCTAGGGGTTTCTGTGGAGCAGACTAGCTGCTCACTTGTAAGGAATGGGACGGGGAGACAGGACGAGGAGGTAATGGTCATGTTTTGGAATCTTGAAATCACTCAGGACCTTCCTGCCACTCCTTCCAAAAGGCGAAAGAGAGATGGTGACCAGAGCACTTATACTTTCATGCCTGGATTACGCTAACGCCCTTTATGTGGGCCTTCCTGCCTATCAAATCCAAAAGCTGCAGGTTGTCCAAAACTCACCCGCCCGACTGCTGTCAGGCACTCATAGATGATGCAGCTCTTCCCCTCTTCTGAAAGAGCTTCACTGGCTCCCCCCGTTGCCCAGACTAGCTGCTCACTTGTAAGGAATGGGACGGGAAGCCAAGGACTCGGAGTAATGGATATTACCGGTGAGTAACCGGGCATTTCGTAGCATCTACTCAGTAACAGTGGTCAACAATGTACGTGCTTTAAACATTCCTTCAAAACTCTCTCCCCTGCCTCTGTGTCCCTCCATATTATTCAATTACTTTGTACACAACTACCCTCCCTACCACTTACTTCGTTTCGCACACACTTTCCTCTGCTAGGCCCCCTCTTCCCCCCACTGTGAACCCACCCCCATCCGAATCTGCCTCTTGTTTCATTCCTCTGCGCTTTCTCCACTTCTTCATTTCTCTCTCTCCTAATTCTGCCTTTTTTCTTCCTCTCACACACGACCTCCCACACTCTTTGATTCTCCAGCTCTTCATATCCCATTCAGTTTTGCACTCCTGTTCTTCACCATGTTTTTCTTCATCTGTCTTCTTTGTCACTTTCCGCACCTTCACACATATTCTTCCACCTTGCTTTTTCCTCTTTCTCATTCTCTACATGTCCTCTTCTTTTGTCTAGTATCCCTTTCTTCTCGGCTACTCTTTCTTTCTCTGGTTCCCTTTATTTTCCCTCTCCACTGTCTAACTCATTTTTCTCTCACCATCTCTCAGTTCCTGTTTGTTCACTCCTTCTTCTTCATTTGCTATTTATGCCCTGCCTGGATTGGCTTCACATTGCAATCAGCGTGCTCCTCATGGTAAAATACATGGCATGCCTGCATGGAGGAAATGACAGCCTCAATGCCAAGCATGCCCTCTTCTCTCAATAAATTAAGATTTTCTTCCTCTGCGCAATTACATTCTGACGCTAGCCAGGCTTTAATTAGAGTTTTGAGAGGAGGTGCGAATGTGAAAGTGAAAGATCGACTGTGGTGGTGAGTGACAGCAGTGCAGAAGTCTATAGAGTAGCGCACGCGTGTACAGTACTTTCATAAATTCCCGAATGTGGCTTGAGTGGTTAAATTTATAGATTTGTGCACGCGCGAAGTTGAGCTCTGGCTGCCAAAAGGAGGCATCAGGTATTGTTTCTGTTTGGCAGAAGTCAGTTGAACCCTCCCAAGCCCCCTCCCCCTCCCACCACTGGGCACTCAACTCGGACCTCCACGCCTCACCACCTTCAAATGTCACCAGCCACCTCTGGTCATTAAGTTCCAAGGGGTACAAAAAATATTTTGTTTCCCCTGCTCCATCAATGCGGACATTCTTGAATGTTCTAGAGCTTGTGAATGTTGGAGGATTGAAGGGTAAGGAAGGCACATGAAAGATCACCTTGAATGTGTCTGTGGTATTGAAACGAAGGAGTCAAGCACGGCACAATCCTAGCAGACATATGTACATTAACAGACTAATAGGTCTCCTGGTTATTACACAATATATGAAGATTATCCAATAGTGTCAACATTTGGACACAGCACGTGTCTCAAATAGGAGTTTGTCCAAGTTGTTACTTGGACAAACTCCTATTTGAGATACGACGTGACTGCTTCGCTTCGCTTAGCCTTGAAAAAGTCTTAGTACTGACTTACAGTACTGACGAAACACGTGTCGGCTGTTTCTTGTCAAGTCTACTCCCATGGATTTCCTAACAAAGAATATGACAATTTGAACTTTTTTGCCTGTTTGTTGTGTCCAAATGTTGACACTATTGGATAATCTTCATATATTGTGTAATAACCAGGAGACCTATTAGTCTGTTAATGTACATATGTCTGCTAGGATTGTGCTCTGCTTGACCCCTTCGTTTCAGTTGTATTTTGCCAATCTTGGATTGTCATTAGTCTCTCTTGGTAGTGGGGGACAGTGGTCTATGTAGCACTCCGTCTTCTAAACTGAAGATCTATCATTATTCCAGTACTGGTTACAGCTTGACTATCAATAGTGCATGTGCGGTCTTTTTCCTTTGGATACACCACTACCGATCTTCTTTTGTGTCTATGGTATTGTTACACCCTGTTCTGCTCCTAGTAAGTTGAATCAGAGTCCTTCTTCCATCAGCTGCAATGTTCAGTGTTGTCAGGGAGAGAGAGAGAGAGAGAAAGATGGAGGTAAGGGAGTGAATAGTTAACAATGAAAAACAGGTGAATAGAAATAGAAAAGATATTAAAAATGAAAATTAGACCTAGAGAAAGATAGACAGTGAAAGAGCAGAGACAGACTAGGGGGAGTGGATAAACTGCTTGACCGGTAGCATCATCAATAAAGTGATATCCATTGACTTGTCTCTTAACATTTTCTCAACAGGTCGATGCCCAGCACGTATGCATTTCAAAGAATGCGCAAGTTTGTGTCCAGAAAACTGCGCCCAGCATATTTACAATTGCATAATGAAGTGCGTTCCAAAGTGTGTCTGCAATAATGGCTTCATCCTTGAACACTCAACCAGCAATAAATGCCTGCCCAGGAGACTGTGCGATTCCTGCAAGCGCCCTGCATACTACACTACCTGCGCTCCGGACTGCCCTCTGAACTGTCAGAACTTCAGAAAACCACCAACTAATTGTACCCATGACTGCGTTGAGGGGTGCGCCTGCAAACCAGGACATATCTTCAGGTCTGGGAATAACGGCCCATGTGTGCGTCGGTCGAATTGTCCGAGATATAGCGCAGAGTAGGCACAGATGGCAACGTGGGAAACAACCCACTTCCCCACTACCCCTTCTACTACACTTTCACAGCAGCACTACTCTAATGATTGCAAATCACAATCTTCCACCTCTTTCTGACGTCTAATGGGCTCCAAGTACTGCCAGCCTGGCATTCTCACCCAAGCTACAGCCGCATATGTAAAAAAAAGTCAATAAAGTTCCTCAACTTTAGAGTTTTTTATACATGGAACCTGGTCAATTAAACACTTTGCTCACATTCATGCCCGGGCTCTCACACGAGCCTAAGGCACCATCACACCAAAGATGAGGAACTAGAAGGTTGCCCTGCACGACAAATGGAAGCTACCTTGAAAAAATGTCTTCTATCATGGTTCAATGCACTGTCCACCTCCCTGTGTTTGATAAAAACAACCTGAAACCGTGCCCAATGCTCGGTGAATGAGTGTGCGCTATCTGAATGATGGATCATAGAACCGTGCCACTGGCAGTGTGGACTATATCAGAACATTTCAGAGAAATTACATGTTGACGGGGTAACCAAATTGATAAGCAGGCACTCACTCCCCTTCCTGGGCATAAGGACCACTTTATATGATTTTAGGGGACATACAGCGCCTCCTCATAGTTGTAAACTAGGCAGGCTTCCAGCATTGCCTTGCTGTAGAATCCAACTGACCCCGCTGAATGAGTGAGAATAACCTGCAGACAGTGCAGATAAGTATAGTAAGTGTGTTGCTGTTAAATTACCATTAACATTATTAAGATGTTACTGATGAATATTACACTTTCTGTAATATCAACATGCTGGAAACCAGTTGAAAAGAATTATAATAAAATAACACACAACCATGAAATCGAGCAACATACCAATATTAAATAAGTGGTAACTTTTATGATTTTTACGTAACAGGGGAAACAGCCAGAGTAAATAAAGGTGAAGGTGCGGGGCAAAAGGAGGAGAAAATGAGATGGCATGCAACAAATATTCATAAAAACATTCCGTCTTTAATAGTTTAAAATGCAAAATACTCCTCAGCAAACAGTTTCCAACTCCACAGATTTATGTTGGTCCTGTTCAGCGCCACATGCAGACCTTTTTCACATGCTTTTTGATTGCCCCCTAGTCCGCACTTTTTGGGTGCAGGTATGGTCCCAGATAAATAAAAAACATTTTTTCACACATCCCTTTTCTGTTTCACATATTTTCTTGGGGAGCGTATCTCCTATTTGGAGTCAGTGTACATTGCATACAAGGATAATTGATCTATTGCTAGCAGTAGCTTTCCAACAATTGGAAAGACTTCACCAAATTATCTTATCAGGCTTGTTGGTATGCTGTCTGCTATAACCACAGACTAGATACGACCTTTGTTTACCAATTGACCCTGGCGACAAAAAGAAAGGAACTGTGGGATCCTGTGACCTCCCTGTTTAATGATAGCGCTAGAAGCTCTTTGCCATTATCTCCCTTGCAGCAGGAGGTTCCCAAACCTCCTTAAACGCCTCTTGCTTGTTCCATATTGCTCCATATGCTACATGTCTCATATTCTACTTCTGTATTTTATAAATTGTATATTTCATATTATTGTTTTCAATTTCCTGAATGGTTTATTGGTATACATTTTGATACTTCTCAGTCATGCTTACAGTTTACTACCTAATTTCAGATTTTTTTTTCTTCTTTATTTTTCTACTTTCTCCTTCTCTCCTCTCTTTAGATGTTATTGTATTAATGCTCGATCTTATGTAGCATTTCTCTGATCTATTGTGCTTATTTTGTCTGAAATTACTTTAATAAAAACTCTTTTTGAACTTAAAATACAAAATACTCTTTACAGAAAACGAACATCGTTTAATGCTTAAGAAGAGATCTAAATATTATATAGTCTATTTAAAAGAACTACCGGGGATTTTATTATTATATTATTGTATTTTTTTAGCATATTCTTCGTGCTAGCTATATCATGTTCGCCTCTGCCATATGGTATTCTGTAGATAGTCAACTCCTTTGACCCCTAGAAAAAAAGGGCTACATCTAAAAATATTCAGGACAGACATGTCAACCTGTACATACATAAACAGAAACATCATGACAATCACTATATTATCACGGTAAGCATATCTATGGAAGTATAGATGTACTACTCTAACTTCAGATCTACTTACCATCTTAATATAGTGCAAGTCAATATTGCGGAATCAATACATGTGATTAGAAATTCAATATTTTGGTGCCACTCCATTGGAATGTCAGCAGAGACGTTTTAAGGCATGGGCAAAGAGGGCTTCGGTCCCGGGCCCCAACCTTTCAGCAAGGCCCCTGATAGGGCTATCTTTGTCTTTGACCTTGAATAATTCTTAAACAGATTGTTTTAAATACTGCTTTACTTGAATTTATTTTTAATGTGGGTGATGTGTGAGAGTCTATTACAGAGATTTTGCGATGCGCGCAGCACATTCACCGCAAAGCACGCGCCTGGGGCAAAATGGCCCAACTATAGCTCCCTCACCTTATTGACATCAGGTAACACACATATACCGTTATGAGGGGTGTTGGGGGTAAAGATCTCAAGTCCCTCACATGGAACGTGAACGGATTGGGCGACAAACTAAAGAGAGCTGTAGTCCTGCAGTACTTAAACCGCCAAGCACCTGACATAGTGTTTCTACTGGAGACTCACCTAATAGGCAATACATGCAAAGCCCTTCATAGACGAGGTTTCCAACTTATCGCACAAGTAGGATTCACCACTAGTTCCTGGGAGACGCGCAGTCTTCTCCGCAAAAACTGCCCCTACATGGTCAGCAACACATGGACAGATGGGCAAGGTAGGTGTGCAGCGGCTGCAGGCACATGGGAAGGGAACCCCTTTAATGTATTATCAGTATACATCGCTCCGGCACTGCAACAAGCCACATTAATTGACCTTAGCAAATTCATCATTGACCTTCCTGTGGGACAATAGTAATTGGAGGAGACTTCAATTTACCAATGGATGGGTTGTTGGATCGGCGACCCCCTGCAGGGAACCAATTACGGGGTCCAAGCTTACGGATGTCCTCTCAGCGCTCGGCCTGGTCGATATCTGGAGGCAGTTCAACCCCAACACTACCCAATTTACCTTTAATTCCGGGGCCCTTGATAACCAATGTGGCATAGATTCCTTAATCACCCACACAGAAGATCTCCCCGATTTCACTGAGACCCGATGTTTGGTGATGGGAATCTCAGACAACTCCCCAGTGCTCGCAAGAATGGAAATAGGTGTATAACCTAAATGCACAACTTTAACAATCAACCCATGGGCACTAGAAATACCTCATATTAAGGCAGAATTGCTAAAAGGAACAGATCAATATTTTAATGAAAACATAGGCTCAGTTCCCTCGCCACAAACGATATGGGGAGCGTACAGGGATGACATTAGGGGCAAAGCACTGGCCTTAATAGTGGGACATAAAAAGTAACTAACAAAGCAACCAGAACAACTATAGGACGGAATCCTAACAGGCGAAAAGAACTTAGCACAGGTGACTGATGACTCCCTTAAACAGACGTTGGAGTCTAAGAAGCTAGACTACAGGCAATTTCTCACTGAGGCGGTGAAATCTAGGCAAAAGACCATATATCACAAAATATACAAACTTGGGAAACGAACGGGTAAACTGTTAGCATGCTTGAAAAATGAGAGCAGGAGCAGAGATGGGCACCGCAACTGAAGGTAGAAGAGAACATAGACATAAATGACCTTCAGGAAATAGCAGAGACATTTGCTGATTATTTTGAAACCATCTATGCATCGGCTTCGGAAACCACAGCCCTTGACGCTCGCGACCTTCTTGCCACTATGCACGTCAAGGGTCTCTCCTCGGCTTCCTTGAGGAAGACCTCACGGCAGAGGAAGTACTGTCAGCAATACAAGATATTCGCTCGGGAAAGGCCATGGGTCCCAGCGGGCTTCTTATAGAACTCTTGAAGTTGGCAGCAACAAAACTTGAGCCCCAAAAATGTATCTAGATAGCTATAACAAAGGACAGCAGAGATACAACTAGCCACCATTGTGGTTATACATAAGAAGCATTTGCAATGCAATAGGTCTAGCATTTACACGAGTTTAAGCTACTGGCATTGTAAATGACAATGCCTTTTATTTGTTTATTTATGTTTTAAAAAGCAAAACAAAACAAAAAATCTTTGTTCGTTTAGAATGCCAATAGCTCAAACGTGCGTAATTCCGAGACCTATTGCATTGCAAATGCTTGTTATTTTCTCCTGTTCAATATTTTGACAGACGTGTAAATCCTTCAAACACTGAAGCACAAAATCAAATAGGCACACGTGATCATTGCTCTGTGCAATTTGCAGAGGGGGCAAGGACTTTATAAGCATTTATTTTGTTACCCAGTGACAGATATTGTGTGAAAGTGACACTGCTTTCAGCATCATTTTGAAAGCTCTCAAGTATGGCCTTTTAGAAACAACCACCCACAGCCAGAACTCACAAAGACAATTGGAAGCGACTGCGTTTGCAATACGCATGATATAAGAGTAATATATAATTCTGAAAAAACACAGAAAAATGCACGCATTATTAAAAAATGCAAGATTAAGTAAAATGTGAAATGTAAACAGACTAACTGGCAGATGCATCAACGAAAATACCTCCCGGTAAAACACCGAATCCGTAAAACAGGCCGATACCGAACGCAAAACCAGAAAATGCTATGCATCAAACAATAAATCGGAAAAAAATAAAGAATCGCTAAAATCCCCCGCGGTAAATTACCGAATCGCTAAACAGACAATCGGAATTACCGAACCCCAAAGCTGACTTCGGAAATACCGAATCGCTATTAACGAATCGCAATGGTATGCATGAAAAGTCGCTAATACCGAAAATCCCTAAAATCGCTATTTAGCATGAGCAAAATAAGGGGAATCACAATCAGGAGGTAAAGTTAACTGAAGGACAGAAAAAAAAATTCTAACTCCATCAGCAGGTGCTGACAATCAGTAACCCTTCATAAATGCCCTGGGAAACCCCACATGTCAACCAAAATGGCTGCCCTCTACGTGCTTGCTAGGAGGAGGAGGATCAACGCCCAGGCCCAGCGCAGGAGGATGATACAGGACAGGATCTTCAGGGTGCGCATCACTTTGCTGGGGCAGACCGAGGAACAGGTGTACGACAAGTATAGACTCAACCGTGCCATGATAATGCGCCTAATAGCAGACCTGGAACCATTACTGCAGCACGAGACCCGTAGGACCAACGCCATACCAGCCCATGTGCAGGTCCTATGCTGCCTGCACCTGCTTGCGTCTGGAAGCTTCCAGGGGGAAATAGCTGAGACTGGAGGCGTGTCGCAAAGTGCTTTATCACGCTTCTTCCACCGGTTCCTAGAGGCCATGCTGACATTAATAAATCGCCACATCACCTTCCCCACAACCCCCCGGCAGCTGACCCGCACCAAACGGGAATTCTACCAGGTGGCACAATTCCCCCATGTCATAGGGTGTGTTGACTGCACCCATGTCCCCATCTGTCCTCCATCAGCCACCGAATACATATTCCGCAACCGGAAGTCATATCATTCTATCAATGTGCAGGTGGTGTGCAATGCCAAGTACATCATTACGGACCTTGTAGCCCAATTCCCCGGGAGCACACACGACGCCTACATATTCCGTCACTGTGGCCTCCACAGGCGCCTGATCAACGGTGAATTCGGAGAGGGACACCTACTAGGTACATATAGATGCATCATCGTACTCTCCATCCACTCCATCCCCACATGTATATTTTCATTCATGCTGATTACCATTCTCTCCCCATCCTGCAGGTGACAGCGCATACGCATTGCGTGAATATCTCCTCACTCCCATCCTCAACCCAGCTACACCGCAAGAGCAGCGCTAAAACAGAGCACACATCAGCACAAGGAATGTGGTAGAGCGTACATTCGGCATCCTCAAGAGCCGCTTCCGAATACTGGAGGTGCCTTGCAGTACGACCCAGTGACCTGCTGCCAGATCATTGCTGTGTGTGCCATCCTGCACAACATCACCACATGCAGGGGGATACCCATAGAGGTGGATGGAGAGGATGAACTACGTGCACAGCAACCCCCCCCCCAACACCGACAGGCGCATGTGCCCAACACAGCTGAAGGGCAAAGGAGGCGGACATACATGACACGGAATCATTTCTGAGACAGGTAAGAGAGTGACTTGACAACAGGATCAGATTTGCAAGGGTTTAATGGGCATGGACACCTGACTGGTGCAGAAATACGTAACACAAACATGCTGCTGCTGCAGTTAAAGTCAAACTATAATTGTCCCTTCTCAGAACGGGTGATGCGTGCGGCACTTTAGTCTGGCCATGGTTACGTCACCAAGGACAGTGTGACTTTGCCACATGTTCACTCCCGTTTGCCGCGTACCCCCAGTCTCTTGTCCTGTGACTCCTCGGCTTCTACACGATGGGAGTCAGTGGCAGTTGCATTGCGGCCACTGCGCCTCCTCCCGCTGGTCTCCGACAGGGAGACGCTGCTGACACTGGAGGCTGCCTCACTCCCCTCTTCCGCTCCCAGACTGCTGACACTGGCTGACCCAGGCTGCAGTTGCTCCACCGCAGTGGTCACCCTCTCAAGGGCCTTTGCCACATCCCCACAATCATGACCTAGGTCCACTTGCAGGGACACGGACCTGCGGGACGGCACAGCCGTGCTGTTGCACAGCTTATTAATGGCCTTGTTAGTTGTATTCACTGCCAGCAGGATCTGCCTGTGACGCCGGCGCTCACTCTGTTGGCCTGCGACTACGGCACGTGTCAGTTTTTGCTCGCAAAGCTTGATTTCATTGTTGCCGGCAGCTACGGCAGTGGTGTGCTCACGCACAGCGTCAGTCATGTTGCCTAGTTTGTTGCAAAGTTTGGTCATGGAGAGTTTCATGGCACCCATGTGTCTCTTTTAGCATATGCTCCCTGATGAAGGGCGACAAAATGCCCGAAATGCATTGGAAAAATGAAAAGCTATGATGTCAGAAATTGTAATGAAATGAGAATAATTTCATGAATCGAACGAATAATTATACTGAACGCATGAATTAAAATAGAACTACTAAAAACCATTCAAATTTGAGCAACTATAACTTATGTCATACGGGAGAGTATCAGAGATGGTGTACACTGCTGATCCACCAAAGAGTATTCCTTGATCAAATACCTACCACTACAGTTATTTGAATCATGATAGCGTCAAAATAGTTATGGGATATTCAGTGTAAATAGGATGTTAACAAACATGTTTTCTCTTTTAAATCTACTTGATCGCTACTACGTTTTCAGTAACATTTTACGCAATGGGAGTTACTTCTCCTGGGACATGATTTATTTCTCCCAGCTCTATTCAGGTCAAATTGTTTCAGATAGATACCATTACCCCAGTAAAACTCAATTGTATGCCCAATTAATTATGTCTAATGCACACAACGGTTTCCGATAGACAAGTATCTCAAGTTACAGAACAATAATGCAGTCGAATATCAGGGGTCATGTTAAAGTAATATTTGAATTACGTGTCCCTATTTGGTACTGCTTTTAAATCCTATGAATGTGGTCCAATATAATTTAAAAGATAATCTTTAAAATGCACAATTTCAAACTAGTTTAGGCAAACCTTTCACTGATCCATAGTAAAAGGCACGGTCACTAATTCTATAACTCACTGCTCCAAGCTACCTCAAATTGACCCACATTCAAACTTTAAAATGGTAGTAGGTTTGAAATCTCTCCTTATTAAAAATTTAAAAAAATCCAATGATCTTGCAATACATTTAGAAAGTGTTCATCAAATCGTTGGGTACTCAAGAATGAGGTTTCTGAAACTTGTTATCGAACATTTTCTGCTCTTTCACTCAAGCGGAGATTTAATTTGAGCTACCAGAGTCTCCTTTTCTTTTTGTGTGTTACTCTTCCTCTAAAGTAAATCGCATATTAATTGCCTCAATTTTGAACTCATTTGTTTAAAATATGGATACAAGATTCAGTAGACTGCTTAAGAGTTTAGTTTGAATATAGTTACAGATTGCTGCTTCGTTACTACTGTCTGCTCAGCTGGCATCAGCTTCCTTGTCTCAGCCTTCCGCATAGCTGCTGCTTTTGTTGCTGCAGCACTTAGTTATGACTTCTGGGTCAGGTGACTACCAGCCGCGTCAGTCAGTAAAAACCAGAAGAATCTCGTGACCGAGTCTCTTATGAAGTCATGGCAGAATGTGAAGCGAGCGGGATTTGAATACATTGATTCGTAGTATGAACAAGCATTTGCAATGTAATAGGATACGCGAGACATATTGCATTGCAAAAATGGAGTGCGGCGGGGGTTAGATGGGGTGAGAAGGCACAAACAACGGGAGTGCAGGGGGAGAGTATGCACGGAACTCGGGGTGGGTGAAGGCACTGGAAGAAAATAGTACTCATGCAAGCGCTCGAGGTAAAGGGGCCAGTAGCCATGGAAGGATACAAATGACAACATGGCCATCATAAGGAGGGACTCACAAGCCTATAAATCAATCAGAAGGCAGCATTTAGAAAAGACAAAGACACAAGCCAATGAAAAAGATGGGCTGGGGAGTGGGCTATGGCTTCTCTCCCATACTCTACTACTACAGACCTGGCTCAGAGCTCGACCTAAATAGGGTAAACCTGCAGAGGACTGCAAATCCTAAAGACCTATCTTACTTCTGACAGCAGAGGCCAACATTCTTGCTAAAGTGTTTGCTAATAGACTCATACCCCTACTTACTAATTTGGTGCATGCTGAAAATCAGGTTTTATGCCAGGCCAAAACATTGCCTCAATTCTGCGGCGCCTCCGCTGGGTGTTGGACAGGGAAGACACGATCTTAAAGTCCACATTTGATCTGGGAGGAAGCAGCCCTGCTGTCGCCTAATGCCAAGATGGCTTTTGATACCATTGAGTGGTCTTTTCTATTTGCGGTATTGGAATGAATGGGTTTTGGTCCCAATTTCATTAAGTGGATTAGGCACCTATATACCGAGCCACAAGCACAGATTGTGGTAAACCAACACACATCGCGGAAAATTCACGTGAGGAGAAGAACGAGACAAGGGTAACTCCTGTCGCCGTTAATTTTTCGCGCTAGTACTGGAACCTCTAGTGATATGGGTAGGGGGTGACCCTCGATACATGGACTCAAATGGACAGAGAACCGTTAGGACAAAATCTTCCTCTATGCAGACGACGTACTGCTGTATATGGCATCGCCCTCGTCGTCTATCCATTGCATACTCCACATATTTAGAATTTTGTATAGCCACTCAGGCTACACAATAAACTGGTCTAAATCCCTCCTCTTCATACTACACGGGGCAAAGCCTACACTGGCACAAAAATACAGCATTCCCACAGCAAAAGTAGGATTCGGTAACCTTTGAATATATGTCACCACTGAAACACCACGATTTTTACAACACCAACTTACAGGGTCCTCTGGCCCAGTTGCTAACAGATGTTAAACACTGGCGAGCCCTGCCACTGACCCTCTAGGGCAGAGGTCTTCACACTTTTTGATGCCAAGACCCCCTTGTTAAACCTTTTTGATGCCAAGACCCCCTTGTTAAACCTTTTTAGGTGTAAGGACCCCCTTCTGACAAAAGTTTCTAGAAACTGGTACTCCTCATCATCAACAACTATCGACAACCATAAATGTGCCTGTTAAATCTGGCATCTTTTGGCATGTTTCCCCTGTTTTTTTCCTTTCTGACATCCTAGTTTTGACTCTTTTTTTCTGGTTTAGTGTTTCTGCGCACTTTCTCACCATCCATCCATCCATCCATCCATCCTTTCATCATTCCATCCATACATCCATCCACCCCTTTCATCCTTCCATCCATACATCAATCCTTCATCCATCTACCCTTTCATCCATCCATCCAGCCATCATTCATCCACCCACCTTTTCACACATCCATCCATCCATCATTCATCCATGCAACCTTTTATCTATTCACCCTTCCATACACCCATCATTCACCCACCCACCTTTTCACACATCCATCCATCCATCATTCACCCATGCAACTTTTATCCATCCATACATCCATCCTTCATTTATCCACCCTTTCATCCTTCATCCATCCATCCTTCATCCATCCACCCTTCCATACACCCATCCTTCATCCATCCACCCTTTCATCCTTCCATTCATTCATTCCATCCATCCTTCATCCATCCACCCTTTCATCCATCCATCCACCCATCATTCATCACCCACCTTTTCACACATCCATCCATCATTCATCCATCCATGCAACCTTGTATCCATCCATCCATCCATCCATATACCCTTCCATCCATACATCCATCCTTCATCGGTCCACCCTTTCATCCATCCATCCATAGACCTACCTTTTCACACATCCATCCACCTTTTCACATATCCATCCATCATTCATCCATGCAACCTTTTCTCCATCCATACATCCACCCTTCATCCATCCACCATTTCATCCTTCCATCCATACATCCATGCTTCATCCATCCACCCTTTCATCCATCCATCGACTCATCATTCATCCACCCACCTTTTCACACATCCATCCATCTTTCATCCAACCTTGTATCCATTCATATATCCATCCTTCATCCAACCACCCTTTCATCCTTCCATCCATACATTCATCCTTCATCCATCCACCCTTTCATCCATACTTCCATCCTTCATCCATCCACCCTTCCATCCATCCATCCACCCATCAATCATCCGCCCACCTTTTCACACATCCATCCATCATTCATCCATGCAACCTTTTATCCATCCATACATCCATCCTTCATCCGTCCACCCTTTCATCCTTCCATCCATCCTTCCTTCATCTATCCACCCTCATCCATCGAGCCATCCATCCATCCATCCATCCATCCATCCATCCATCCTTCATCCACCACCCACCCTTTCACACATCCATCCATCCTTCATCCATCCACCCATTCATCCTTCCATCCATACATCCTCATGGGGGGGCAGTATCTCTCTGACTCTTCTTTCTTCTCCCTCTCTCATGGGAGGGCATCTCTGTGCCTCCCTGCTGGGGGCGGGGGGAAGACAGGCTGTAACAACATCTCACACTGAACAACAGACTCACAGTCACATTACCCCCGCACAGGCTCCAGGTATGAGGGCTCCTGGGACTTGAACCAATGATTTATGGGACGTGTCGGAGTGGGGGGAGAGGACCTTGCACGTGCTTTACTGGCGGGACCCACAGCTCCAGTCGCGCAATGCCCACTGAACTCAAAGGGCTACATCCCCTTCCCCCAGCCTCCCCCACCCACCGCCCTCCCCTCCTTCATGTATGTGAGCCAGGCTGAAACAGCTCCACGGACACACACAAGCCACACCTGAGTACTTCACAGGTCTTTAAAATACCTTTTGCTTGTTAAAGAGTCAAAATCCCCTGAATCTCCTAAGACAGAAACTGTCTTATTCTTAAATATCACATGCAATTGATCCAGCACACAAATAAAGTTATAAAGTTAAGGCAATAACAATAATTATCAGACACCAAATTAGTAATAGCAGAATCAGCAGTGTTGTTTGTGGTTCATTCTTTATTGATATCTTCAGTAAAATACTGTAGCCATAGCCAACGCGTTTCGTCCTTCACGGACTTCTCCACTAAACAGAAATGAAAAGCTCGATGGTATGACGGCTAGACCACCCTACCTGACCTCGAGCTCTATTATTGGGCATCCAAATGACGATCATAAATCGCTGGGTCTATGGCCTGCTAACAAACTTGTGCCTTCGTACCGATAGATGACTAATGGGAGAGGTAGGATACCGTAGAGCACTTTATGCCAACCATAAACGCTTACAACTCACCGGCCCAACGGCCCGCACAATAGAAAATTGGCACTCAGTCACACAAAAACGTGGGTGGCACAGGAAGATTACACAAATTACTCCGCTGTGGGAGGCTGAGCAGCTTGGCCATTTGAGCATTTGCCCCGGAATCGACAAGTGGGATGTTATAGGTATTTCGGAAGAGAGAGACATGTGGACTAAAGATGGAGTGGCAACCTTCGCAGCACTGCAGAAAGACTATCAGATTGCGCAAGCTGAAAGCTTTAGATACTTACAAATTAGCCATGCCCTAAAAACAGCGATATTGGAGGGCGGCCCGCTACCCGAAGCATCCCTCCTTGATGACAGATTACTGTTGGACCTTATGCCTAAGAAAGCTATCTCACTAACATACAAAAAAAACTGCTTAACAATCAACCAGACCCACTAATCCATTTAAGGCAACAATGGGAGATAGATTTGGGTGACCTAGAGGATGACGATTGGCGAGATGCACTCACCTCACCCCGGGAAATTGCTATTCCCATGAAACTTAGACTAAATATGCTCAAAACCCCGCACCGAGTCTACTTATCTGCGATAGTCCGGGCTAAGATGAAGAGGAGAGATGACACACATTGCTTACAAAATTGCTCTCATGAGAGAACCTTCTTTCACACGATATGGGAATGCCCAGTCATTCAAACATACTGGGTAGCGGTCACATAAAAAATGGAAAGTGCGGGGGGAAACTCAATGCCACCCCGAAACTCTGTTTGTTAAACATATAGGAAGCCAGCGACCTAACATAAACTGAAAATTCATGGGCATTGTTGGGATTGGCTCTCACAAAACGGAACATAGCTCAAAAATGGGGAATAGAGGAACCACTACTAGTAAAAGGCCGGGTGGCAGACATGGACAGGGCTATGATAGCGGAGAAAGACGTCTTTTAAGACAGGGGATGCCGCAAAAATTGGGATCAGAAATGGGCGGCATGGAATGCATACAGAGGCGATAACTGCTTGTCCCCAGCAGCCGGGCTGGACAGGAGGGAGGCAAGGTTGGTAGACACACTCTATTGGAAATGTCTCAAATTGTAAAAGTAAGCATATGGAATACCAATGTTGTAACCCACCAATGTTAAGCTAATAACTGTTTAGCTGTCTCTTTTGCAGTGTTTATTTATTTTATTTATTTAAACTTATAATGCGCCACAGCTACCCGCAGTGGGTTTCCCGGCGCAAGGGATAGACTAGAGCAGAAAGTGTGGACACAACAACAGTACTGTTGACAGCTAAAGCGGCAAATAATCTATTGAAAGAGTAGGGTTTTCAGTTTTTTTCGAAAACAAAATATATTGGTCTCTGATTTCAGGGCAATAGGTAGCGCCGTTCCGTTCAATAAAAAGAGTTTTAAAAAAAGGGTGAATTAGATGTGCACAGTGCACTGAAATACATATGCAACACATTCGTTTTTTTGAGAAATGAACACACTTCCCTTGTTTGAGGTTGCTCATGTGGGTGATCGTTGTTGATGCAATGCCTGGTGCTGCAACCTTAGTAGATCAGACTTTGCATCAAAACCTATGGGTGTGTGCATCGATCATCCTTCAGTAATGCCTGCTTAATGCAAAGCAATGCAATTCGGCGTTTGCAATGTAATTATGTCACCTTTATTATGGAAAACACCTTTTGTGCTAGATAGTACATAGCCTGGGGTACTTTGTGTCAACTTCCTTGACTTTGTGATGTTTTGTGTTCCACTAACTCTAGTTAAAAAAAACATAAATAGAATTTAAAAAGCTAGCACGTGACATCCACATGAAACGACATACTGTAAGAAACTGAAGTATTAGTTGGGAGGGGTAAGTATCCATATCAAGTAATATTCACATTTGTCAGGGTGAACCACTCAAGTCACTTAATAAACCTAAGCTCAAGCACCCATTATGTGGCACAGAGTGGACAGGATTTAGAGGCAATGTGTAAGGTATTTATGCAGAACCATAACATAAACAAATGTCAGAAAACAACACAATACCAATTAAAAAAAACTGATAATATTTTAATAAAGAAAATTACACCAAATTGACGACAATCCAATAAATGGACCTAGAGCTATGATTTTTTAAAGTTTAAATGAAAATAAGGACCAAACAGCATTGTGCTTTGACGAGTACCTAGGTATGAGTTAAGACATGATGGAGCATTGGTCCAATACAGAACCAGGTTGGACCTAGTCAGATATTTTACGTTCAAACTTAGGGCCTGATTACAAGTTTGGTGGTTTTGCAGTGGACCCCCACTCTAGCACCCTGATGCAAGAACACCAAACCTGTAGCCAGCCTGCCAGATTATGAGTTTATTCCTGGTGGGTGGTCCTGCTGCAATGGTCCCACAGTGGTGCCCTTCTAAGGCTCAAAGGAGAGCCAGAGAAATGCGGCCCCATGGGAGTGATGCAGCACGTTCCTGCACAGGGAGACATGCACCATGAAGTGCATGTCTTTCTGTGCAGGAACTGTGAGTGCTAACATGCAGGGGGCACAACATGTGCCACCCTGCATGCACTCCCCTGCACAGAGGCAACAGTGAACCATCACCACCTTGGATAGGGTCATAGTGAGGCAACTCATAATTTGCTCGGCACTGCCAGCATATAGCGGCCTCTGATCGTTATGCCACTATTGGGGGATCCATGATCCCCACCAAACTCGATATACACTTTGACACAGCCCCAGTTTCCAGGACGTCAGGAACAACACTTGAGGATCAATACTCACACCAACCAAGGCCAGGAGTAGTGTCCAAGGCCAGTCTAGTTGGAGCTGGTCATCTGGGCAGTTGAAAGAAAGGGCTCTTACAGCTTGTTGTGTCCCTTTTATCAACCTTAGATTACTTGGAGTCCACGCCTTTGTCCTGGGCACAGAAGGGAGAGCAGTTTCAGTCTTCAAGTGTCTTCCAGGTCTCAAATAGCAAGTTCAGTCCTCTTCTGATCTTACACGGGTCCAGCGAGTGGTCTGAAGAAGGTACTAGGCACACCACATTAATGCCTGGTGCTAGTTTGTGGGTGTGAGTGGCTCCTGGCCCCTACCCAACCAATAGGGTGAAGTTTCCAGGGGGAACCCTACCCATATTTGCAGCATTTCCTGTGTGCCCTGCAGCAAACAATGCTCCTGTGTGCCTACCCCAAAAGGAGATGAGCAACCCTTCCTCTGTGGTCACTCTATATTGTTCTATGGGTAGCCCCTCTCCCACTGATGTTGGTGGCTGCCTGAATAGGGGAAAAAAGGAAGGGCTTGCCCAGGTGGCAGGTAAAATATATCTGTATTCAAGGGAATACTTCCTCCTCACACCCAAGGCCTTTGTCCTGATGTGGGAGATGTTTTCTCACCACATCAAGGGTGCTATTCAACTGCCAGGGGATAGTTGAAACTCATGCAAATTGGCAGACAGAGGCTTTAGCAAGAGAAAAGGCAACTTTCTAAAATTACATTATTCTTACTATTTTTCAAAAATAAGATTTTACAATTACATTGGAATTTGAATAACTATTAAAAAGAGCATTTGAAGAATGTTTGTAGCTGTTTCCTAACCACCATTAGCATTATTTATTGTGATAATGTAACCCAATATTTCCTCATGAAACAACCAGCTTTGCTGAAGTGAAAATATATTTTGAGGCTTTTCAACTATAAGGACATGGTTAACATTACACTTTTACATGTCCTACTTTTAAATATCATGTACTCTGCCTAGTGAGCGATAAGGACTACTTAGGAGTGAATTATAAATATTTAAAATGAAGGTTTTGTCGTGTCACATGTTTGTTTTTTTAAGGTGCCATTTGCAGATTTAAACTGTAAAATCCCAGGCTGCAAATGATAGACCTGCAGGTGTGTTTGCACTACAATTGCACTGGGTGGAACATTGGGTTCTGCAGTTTACAAGTGACAATTAACTTACAGGCACTGGATGTCAAACACTGCCCTGTTTATACCCTGGAGACACACTGGACTTCCAAGTTCCTAGTTCCCAACACTAACTGGGTATCCTATCCCTACTCACAAACCCACGTCGATAGTGCAGGCGCATCTTGGGGGAAAGGGGATGGGATGGGGAAAGAGAAAGAGAGGTAATGGCACTGGTCTGTTCTGCATAACTCAACGGATACCATCATCGTACTAGTCACACTTTACTGCAAAAAGATTAGGATGTTCGATTCCTAATGCTTACCATGTGTGCTTAACTCCCGTCTCCTAGATACATAGAATCCTATCCCTAAATACCTACAATGATCCCCTTTCCCATTTTTGGTGATCTCTCTTCCCTCAGTAAATGACTTCTATAGACATCCCAGTTTGCACTAAAAGAGAAAGGGTGTATTAGTATTTGAAGTAGTAGTCTACTTATCATCCCTCGCAAAAAATTACACCTGCTAGTGGTATTGTGATTTATCCTTTTAATATTTTGTTGCTACCCCCTCTCTGAGTACATCCTGATCTGTTTGTCCGTGAGGCTTCAGGTACATATATAATTCACAGTGGTAAATAGGCACACAATGAGAATGAGGCTATGATAAAAAAAAGAGGAGAAGCATGCATAACAAGTTTCATTGTGTTTACAGGTTAAGCTTCACCCATGCACAACACATACTGGCAGATGCATTAAAGTTATGTTTTGCGAGTCCTTAATAGCGAATTTTAAGGAATCGCTATTAAAGACTCGCAAAACGGGATGCATGTAGGAATCGCAATGTTATTAGCGATTCCTACAGATTCCTAATCGCTAATAAGGAATGGCTTTCCCATTCATTCCTATGGGCCTTTAGGCCCATAGGAATGAATGGGAAAGCCATTCCTTATTAGCCATTAGCTATTACCAATCGCTAATGTTCCGCTATTTCAAGGGTGCCAGGGTGTCCAAAGGACACCCTGTTACACCCCTGAAATGGACCTGTGCAAAAATGTTACACACACACATGCCCTAAAGGGCATGTGTGTGCGCAACATGTAACTTTGAGAAATGCACTAAAGTGCATTTTTCAAAGTTTTAGCAAATTACCACGAAGTTCAACTTCATGGTAATTTGCTCCCCCTATTAGCGAATTCGCTATTTTTTGGGGTTTCATGCATTGCATTTAAGGAATCTCATTTTGGGATTCCTTAAATGCAAGAGCAATTTAAGGAATCGCTATTTAGAGATTCCTTAAATTGCGATTTCTGCATTATGGATGATGCATCCCAAATGCAAAAACACTGGGAGCAAACGGCCAGATTCTGAGAATCTGCCCGTTTGCTCCCGGTATTTTCTTTGATGCATCTGCCTGTATGTACATAAATTAGGACCTCAAATGCAACATAGTAGCACACCAGTATCACAGTATAATATGCAACAGTAGTATCAGAATCTGACTATAAGCCTCTCCATGTACATTTGTTATCAACAAATAATAAGCCTTAATAATCTGCAGATTAATCAAGAAAATACACAGGGTCTGCCTAGCTATCAGGTAAGGGTGCCAGATCTGCAGAGTAATTCGACAAGGCACGAAGTCTGAAATATTATCAAGTAAGCATACACACCTGCAGAATAATCTGTTAAGTTTGTAGAACAATCATGTGAGTACACAGCACAATCAGGTAAGTATACACATCTGAAGAACAATCTGAGAACTTAATACATCATGATTTGCAAATGTAAAAATCTAGTCAAGCGCACGTATAGTACTGCGTTACCAACTCTGTATGTTTTTGCTCTCTGATTGTCTTCCATTTCAGGTGTGCAAGAAAAATCAAGCCCTGAACTTGCGGATGCCTGAAGGAGTAGGGCCCACATGCATCATTGTGACATTTTGCACTTCCTAATTTGCGAAAAATAAGGAATCGCAAATTTAGAAGTGCAAAATGCTATGCATCATTATTTTCGGTATTCATTTTTGATTCAGTAAAAATCGCAATTTTTACCGAATCCCAAATGAATACCGAATTCTTAAGTTAATTTTCGCAATTCCCATTGATTCCTATGGGCCAAAAGGCCCATAGGAGTCAATGGGAAGGCATTAGCAAATTGCGAGTGGCACTTTGAAAATTTCATGGGTGCAGGGGGGGGTCCAAAGGACCCCCCCATGCCCCCCGGAAATGTATTTTTCGCATCATGTTTCACACACACATGTCCTAAGGACATGTGTGTGTGAAACATGAATGTTGAAAAAAAAACATTTTCAGCATTTTAAACACTTTTTCCAAATTTACCGAGTGGTTCAACCACTCGGTAAATTTGGCACCCTAATTGCGAATTTACACTTTGAAAAGTAATGATGCATTGCTTTTAAGAAATCGCACATCTGCGACTTCTTAAAAGCACCCGCAATTTTAGAACTCGCAAAAATGTTACGAATTCTAAAATTGCTTCATGCATCCCAAAAAGCACTTTTGCATTCGCAAACGGCCGATTTTAAGGAATTGCACCGTTTGCGACTACAAAAATGCTTGATGCATGTGGGCCTAGGTGCTGTGCTCCAATGTGCTCTGGTGCAAGTTCAGACAGCAATCAAAGATTCAGGAATGGGCATGGCTTTAAATAGCAATCGCGCCCGAACCAGCTGGAAACCTCGTGAAAGTTTGCAAAAGTAATCTTTCAGGAAGATTTGGATGTAGATGTACTGGCTTGTGCATGTTTGGACAATGGGGCCTTTTAGGTAAAACAACATTCAGTAGCTATACCGGACAGCAATTCCCTTTCCTGACGCTATGCAATTTAACATTTTTTAATTTTAATTGTGGGTTTATATAGCGCTAGGAATCGACTCCCGGAGGAGTATCTCCACGCTTCGACCGCTGGGGAACCCGTCCTGGCTCACCCTGAGAGATGGTCCCTGATGGGTATCTCTAAGGTGCGACCAAGCATCCCCGGCGGTCTGGGGGGGCCGTTGTGAAGATGAGGCAAGCTGATGCCCAGAGTTGCCGAGTGTGGTTTCTGACTAGAGTAGGCACCGAGGCGAGAATTATCGAGTCCGCTGACCCTGGTCCACGACCCTGCCGCGTCGGGAATCGAACCCTGGTCCCGGGCCGTTCTCTGCTTACGGGTCTGCCGCCTCTAACCAGTGAGACTCACAAAATGCCTTTTGTGAGTCTATTTAATGCTAGGTGAAGGTAGATGCTGCGTGATTCCAGGTCATTTGCATATGTGGGGTCATTGCTGGAACTGACGAACCAAATGTAAAGCATGAACGTGTCCCATTTTTCCAAGATCGATTCTCGGAGTCGTAGCCTTTCCAGTGCAATATGTGATATAATTTGTTGCTTAATCTTTTGGAGTCTAGAACAGCTTTCACCTCATACTCTGGGTAATTGTCGAACATCAAAGGAGGTGGACTTTTTGGACATTCCATATGATCTGATGCTGGTTTTAGTAATAAAACATGAAGCATTGGGTGAATGGCTAATGTAGGTGGTAGCTCTGGTTTCATCGCTACTTCATTTATTCTTTTAATGATCTTCAAAGCAACAATAAACCAAGGGTGAAATGTTCGTGTTCCTTTGTGATTAATGTGTTTTTTAGACAACCATACAAACTATCCTTCTTGATAATTAGGCCCTGGATGCCTCTTTTTGTCAGTACACAGTTTGTAATGTTGTTTGGCCACTCGTAGGTGCTCTTATGCATGATTTTGGAAATCTATCAGTTTTGTTACAAATTCTAGTACGGGTGGGATGTATGTCATCACAACGCATGCTTTTACTACGCATGCCTTTACAACGCAGATTTTATAACGACTTGCGTTGGAGGCGCTGGATAGTGGAATAGTTTAATTTACTATTCCAACTCCAGTCCCCGTGGATAGTAGGGAAGATTTTGGATAGTAAATTAAACTATTCCCTATCCTACAGCGCCCACCAGCGCAAGTCGTTGCGTTGTAAATCCTGCGTTGTAATGGTAGTGCGTCGTAAAAGTTGCGTTGTGATGGATGTTTCCCACAGCTGGTATAGATGAATGGGTGCAGTACCTTTTTGCAATATCCATGGATGAAAACCATAAGTACAGATGAATGGTAAAAACTCAAGGGAAGCATACACAACATTACTGTATGTATATTCTGCAGCCAACAAACAGTCTGCCCAGTCCTTATCTGAGCTTAATAAATAACAATGTAAATATGGCTCCATGCACTGGTTCTGTCTGACCATCAGCTCGCGGATGATGATTTGATGATAGACGAGATGGACATCCATATCCAACTGACTGCAAAGGAATTTCCAAAATTTAGACACAAACTGCACACCATGATCCGATATCAGGACTGATGCAAGACCCGCGAGATGTGCCATGGACTGCAGAAAGAATTTCAGCGAATGCAAAGAAGTGGGTAAGCCCCTTGAGTGGGAAAAAATGTGCCAATTTGGTGAAATGGTCCACTACCACTAGAATAGTGGTATACCCAGCCTGTAATCGAGGTAATTTGACTGCAAAGTCTAATGACACTGTGTGCAATGGTGAAAGTTATAGCGGTAATGAAATCAGTTGTCCAGCCGGGGCCTGGTGGGAATCCTTTCCTTGTGCACATAGCACACAGTTTCTTACGAATGCCTTTACATTGTTGGATATAGATGGCCACCAGAAATTACATTGTACTAGATCAATGCTATTCTTTTCCCCTTGATGACCTGCAAGGATACTTGTATGACACCATTCTAAGGTGCTCTTTTGTAAGATAAGACTTGGAAAGTATAGTCTCTGTTTAATGTAGCTTAGCCCATATTGAACTACCAAATCTGTGGAGTGATGTTCCAAAATGTCAGATGCTTCTGTTGTGTGTTGTGCTTGATGGGCCTCCTGCAAAAAGTCTGAGTCAGTTATAACGGCTCCCAATATTTTCTCTGGGGGAATGATCAAAGGGGACTCTGTTACAGGATCAATATTCTTATATCCATGTCTGGAAAATGCATCAGCCTTTCCATTCTTCCACCCAGGCTGAGATTGAATTACAAAATCATAGTTGTAAATAATTTGGGACCATCACAGTTGTTGTGTTGACAAAGTCCCCAAAGTCTAGTGATTGTTAATTCCCTTCTGTCTTTTCCCCTTCTGCTTGGTTTGTTTTGGAAGTACTGACGGATTGCATTCATAGCGCAGGGACGCACTGTCTCTCTGTGTAACCAGGCGCTTAATAAATGTTTTTATTATTATTATTAAAGCTTGTTGTGTTGGCAAAGCTTGTGCCAGTGTCAGGAACTGTAAATTCTTCTGGTCGGTTAGAATTGTTACAGTTTGTAAACTTCCCAGAAGGTAGTGCCTCCACTTTTCAAAAGCTTGTATTATGGCTAGCACGTCTAGATATCTCACTGATAATTGAATTCTGCAGGGTTCAACTTGTAGGAAAAATAGGCAGCTGGGTGTAACTCTCCTGTATCTTTGTCTTATTTGTGACAGGACCAGCCCCCAACTGCTACTTGGGAGACATCAGCTTCCACTAGTAACAGATGTGTAGGATCTGAATGAAGTAAGATTGGGGTCTGCACAAATTTAGCCTTCAGTAACCAAAAAGCCTCTTTGTCTTTTTCTCCCCTTTGAAATTTTACTCCTTTTTGTAACAACTTAGTGATCGGGAAGATGATCGTGCAGCAATGGTCAATGAAACGTCTATAAAAATTAGCGGTTCCTAAAAATCTTTCTGTTTCCCTCATGTTTTGTGGAGATTTTCATTGTTTTATGGCTTTTACCTTTTAAGGATCTATCCGGATTCCATCTGTTGCCAAGATGTAACCAAGAAATTCCACTTCATGCAAATGGAAACTACACTTTTCCAATTTGGCAAACAGACGACTCTGTTTTAAGGTCTTTAAAATGTCACTGACATTCCCGACATGTTCTGCATGTGAATTAGAATAAATCAAGGTGCAGCCTATGTAGACGTCTGCACAACAATCCATGGATTCTTGCAGTACATAATGAAGTACTGGAAGGCTGCGGGTGCGTTGCAGAGTCCTAAAGGCATAACGAGGTACTTTTATAGGCCAAATATGGTATGGACGGCCATCTTTCACTCATCACCCTCTTGGACTCTTACAAGATGGTAGGCGCCAATAAGATCCAATTTGGTGTAAGTTTGTGCTGTCTTTACCTGGTCAAGCAACATGGAACAGTAGAGAGTATCTGTTTTTCACTGTAATTTTACTTAAAGACCTGTAATCGATGCAGGTCCTGAGGTCCCCTCCCTTCTAAGGCACTAAAAATATTTTAGAAGATGAAGGTGAACGTGATGGCAGTATAAACCTGATGTCTGGCGTATCATCAAGATATTGACGCAAATTAGTGTTTTCTTTCTTGGATAGTGTGTAAAGAATGACTGCATGGGATTTGTGAACCTGGTTCTGAATTGATCCTGAAATCAAACAGACAATGTGGTGAAAGGGTGGTTTCTTTTCACTTATTAAATATGTTCACATAACCCCGGTGCTCAATAGATAACTCATTGTCTTCAGTTACTGGTGCTCCAATAGCACATGGGTCCACTTCACTCGGTATAGGGGGATACTAACAAGTTTCCAAACAGAACGGAGACTGTAGGGAGTAAACCAGGCAATATGTGGGTTGTGAATGTGGAACCACGGGATTCCTAAGCTGGCCTTGAATTTGGGGGCATTAATAATGTCAAATTCACCATTTCTTGGTGGAAATTCTGCATGACTAGTGTCATTTCACCTGTGGTTTGAGTAATGGGCCCAGAGGACAATTTGCAACCATCTATAGTTTCCACCAACTCAATATATTATTTAGAGTGAAGTGGTATATCCTGTTCTTTTGCCCATGAAATGTATATGAAATTACCGGAAGCTCCAGAATCAATGAGCAAATGGATTCGGGTATGGTTGTCTTTTTGCTCCAATCCTACATGTGCAGAGATGTTTAGATACCTGTAGTTACTTTGGGAACTGGTTTGGGCCAAAGAGTTGGAACATTCCTGAACTTTTGCACCAGAGCACCTAGTATACAAAATTGTCGGATGTTTTAGTTTCCTGCTGTGGTTTTAACTGCCCCAGTCCCTGCTCCATGTTTCTCTCCTTCAACCTCTCTTCTATTGGGTTTGGCAATACAGTCTTCCAGGAAGTGGCCTTTTTTCCTACAGTATAGACATTATTTTGTATCCTGTATCCGCTGTCTGTCCTCCTTCGAAAAGCGACCCCTAATTCTACCTATTTGCATAGGCTCTATTTCTGCTGAAGTCTTGGTATTGTCATGGTTTCTGTCCTGGACAATAAAAACATTAGCGTCTGAAGGCTACATCGCTCCAATAGGCAATGGTAGAGCTTCACTACCAAATCAATTAACTCTTCGCAAGTGTCAGGAGGATTCACCACCTGTGTTAGTGAGTCTTTTAATTCTTTTTTCAAGCACCTGTAAAATAAATACCCTCTCTTTTTGATGGGCCACTCAGATTTGGCCACAAGTCTCTTAAAAGTGGTCATGTTAGTAATGAATGAAGGAATGCTTCCGCACTTGTATAGCGCATGGCTACCCAAGGGCATCCCAGCGCTTCTTGTGACACCTTATCATTCACCACTGCTCATGGAAAGAGAAAAGTCTTCAACGGCTTCCTGAACCTGAGATAGTTATGTTCAAGAGGAAAATGGTCCAGAAGCTGGTTCCAGAACTTAGCCTTGTTGTAGGGGAACTGTCGACCTCCCATCCGTGACCGTTTAATCCTGGGGACTGCAAGAAGTGGTTTATTGTTAGATCTAAGAGTGTGATTGGTGCGATATAATTGCACCATGGACTCAATCAAAGGGGGGCCATTACCAGTAATGGGCTCATGGACAATACACATTGCCTTAAACCGAATTCTTTCCAGAACAGGAAGCCAATGCAACCTGCTAAGCGCTAACTGTAAGATCTTAGTGGTTCCTTGTGGCACACCTAAGTAAACTGCATTCGCATAGTCCAGCCGTGATGAAATAAGGGCTTGGACCAGCATACACCTAGCTTCAAACGGAAGAAGAGGCAGAATCTTCCTTATCGATCTAAGAAGACCATAGCAGTTAACGGCAACTTTACGTGCTTGAACTGTGAAGTTCAGGTTGAAGTCAAACCATACGCCCAAACTCTTTATTTTTCTCTTTGGTACATGAGGGGGGCCAAGACAGCTAGGCCACATAGGATCTAAATTCAAGGGGGCCGCATGGCCTAGTATCATCATTTCTGTCTTGGCACCGTTTAATTTAAGAAAGGACAGATCCATTAAGTCCCAGACCTTCACATGGCAGGAAGTTAGACCCAGTTTAGCATTATCTTGCTGGCTAAGGGACACCACCAACTGGGTGTCGTCAGCGTACGTGACCGTCTGGATCCCCCAGTGGAGCACCACATCCGCAAGGGACCTCATATAGATGTTAAACATGGTGGGACTCAACGAAGATCCCTGGGGGACTCCATACTGCAAGGGAATCTGCTTCGACAGAACACCCTCTTCAAAGACCGCAAATGATCTGTCTGAGGGGAAGGACTGCAACCATTTAAGGGCAGTCCCTGCTACTCCTACCTCCCTGAGTCTTTGGAGCATAATTTGATGGTTCACCGTAATAAAGGCTGCTCTGAGATCTAACAAGATGATCGCAGCGCAGCCTCCTTTGTCCAAGATTTTTCTGGACTCTTCATTCACGGTGAGAAGGGGGGTCTCCATAAGGAGATTTTAATTGCCTTGCTGCAAATTTACCAGCTCCAAATCAACTGACTGCAAATTTACCAGCTCCAAATCAACTGACTGCATAAAGGTGGGGGGCGTGGCGAGCAGACACTCAGTGGCGAGCTCCGTACCAGGCACGGCCTTATAATCCTGAATAAACCACACGCACACATGATTTACCGCAGAGCACTGAGCTGCTGCCTGTGGAGGTGACCCAACCGCCTGGGGGCTGCCACTGATGTCCCTGGAGGTAACCGTGCATACATTTACTGAGGCCCTGCTTCTAAATCTGGGGCCTAGTACTGCATAGCTGTGGCAACACAACAGAAATTGGACACAAGTTTGCTGACAACAAGCAGCACCCTGCAGAAGGACGAGGGAGAGGCCCCTGAGGAATTCGGATTACTGATCTGGGCAAAGTAGGGATCTGCTACTACACGGTGACTAAACAGCGAAGGGGCTGATGAGAAAAGAAGTGGCCTGGCCTGGAAGCAGAGCCCACCTGGACGAATATAAGTACAGCCGCATGGAGACACGAGTCGATGCCAGCTGGAGTTGGCAGTGAAACAGTTCTAGCAAGAGAGGTTAGTCCGGCAGTCCCGATGGGGGCCCAATGACATTGAAGCCGATTGCAGAGATTTGTGATGCAGTACATAATTAGTGAGAGCCCCTGGAAAACGTGCCACCTGTCCTGAGGGTGCCTTTGGAGGTACCAAATATCGCGGACCGATTGAAGAGACGTGTGGGACAGTGGAAGTTCTGCAGGCCCTCGGGGATTCCTGTGGGCGGATGAGCTGCAGAAGTACAAGCACACAGGGCGGAAGAGTTCAGATTCAGATCAAACCACAGCACCGAGACAGCCCTCATCGCTGCCACAGACGACATCAGACGCCAACTAGACAACGGCGAAACATCAGCCCTCATCCTCCTGGAGAGCCAGCCGCCTTCGACGCGGTCTGCCATCGCACTCTAAAGACACTCCTTCTAGAAGCCGGAATCCAAGAGAAGGCCCTTGACTGGATCTCGTCCTTCCTCACCGGCAGAACCCAGAGCGTCCACCTCCCACCCTTCCGATCCGAAGCCACCGACTTCATCGGGCGTCCTCCAGGGCTCATCCCTCAGCCCGATGCTGTTCAACGTCTACATGGCCTCCCTCGCACTAGTGGCCCGCCATCACGACCTCAACATCATCTCCTATGCCGACGACACCCAGCTCATCCTCTCCCTCACCCAGGACCCACACACTGCCAAAACCAACCTCCACGAAGGAATGAAGGCCGTCGCCGACTGGCTGTGGAGCAGCCGTCTGAAGCTGAACTCGGACAAGATGGAGGTCCTCATCCTCGGATCCACCCCCTCATCCTGGGACGACTCCTGGTGGCCGAGCACACTGGGAACAGCACCAACACCCACCGACCACGCACGCAATCTAGGATTCATCCTCGACTCCTACCTCTTCATGTCTAAGCAGGTCAATGTCGTCTCCTCCTCCTGCTACAACACCCTCCGCATGCTCCGCAGGATCTACAAGTGGATCCCGACCGAAACAAGAAGAACGGTGACACAGGCCCTCGTCAGCAGCAGACTGGACTACGGAAACACACTCTATGCAGGAATCCCAGCCAAACACCTACGACGACTACAACGCATCACAAACGCCTCCGCCCGACTGATTGTCAACATCAGCCGCTGAAGCCACATCATCCCACACCTGAGAAACCTACACTGGCTCCCCGTCGACAAGAGGATCACCTTCAAGCTCCTCACCCACGCACACAAAGCACTTCACAACACCGGACCAGCCTACCTGAACAGCAGACTCAGCTTCCACACCCCCACCCGCCAGCTCCGCTCCACCAGCCTTGCCCTCGCCGCTGTCCCCCGCATCCAACGAACGACCTCCGGCGGCGGATCCTTCTCCTACCTCGCCGCCAAGACCTGGAACACCCTCCCCACCCACATACAGCAGACCCAAGACCTACTCACCTTCAGAAGACTCCTCAAGACCTGGCTTTTCGAGCTGTAGCAGCACACTCCCCCCTCCCTTCAGCACCTTGGGACCCTCACGGGTAAGTGGCGTGTTTTACAAGTACATTGATTGATTGAGTGATTGATTGAAGAGTGTGGCACAAATGTGGAGTGTAGGGGGAAGATTTGCTTGCCTAGAACAGGCATAGGTGTGGCAAAACCGAGCTGGCAGAGAGGTTCCACTGACCATACTCTACGTGCCCAGAGTGACGGCGGAACCCCCAGAAGGGGGACTGCCTTTTGAACTGCCTTGGAAAAACACCAGAACTACACTCAGATGCGGCATAATTAGCCAGGCAGCACACCTCCAGCTGCTCTAAGCTGAGCAATGAAGCAACGCTAGAACAGGACTACAAAAGAGGTAAGGACTTAACAGAACAGTTGACTCTGCTACTTCAGTATTCTATGACTGTGAGACAGGGATCCTTTGTAGCATGCCTGGGGAGGCGCTCGCCATGCATTTGCCGCTGACTACACTCGGAAGATACGGAGTGGTTGAATTGAAGTATAGCAGATGTCAGAGGATCGCACTGGGAAACCTTGGTAATACAAATGAAGAATCGCCAAAAAAAAGATGCAGGGGTAAGGCGATAAGAAGCCTTCACTGCTGAGTATAGCAGAACCAAGTCAAACACAAGATTACCCAGGAAGATAGAATGGGTAAAGAGGAGCCTCATTAGGGGAGCGGTTCACCAGCAAGGGGATTCCTCTAAGGCTACAAGACATAGGGAGGCTGAGGAAACAGATGGGCAAGATCAATCAATCCACATGCGGAGAAGCGTGGCTCAGTGGTTAGAGGCGGCAGACCCGGAAGCTGAGATCAGCTGTGGACCAGGGTTCAATTCCCCGCCTTGGCGGGTCTCGGGCTCAAAAAATTCCACGGACTCGACAATTCTCGCTCCGGTGCCTACTCGACTCACGGAGTCACACTCTGCGACTCTGGGCAATAGTTTGCTTAATCTCCACTACAGCCCCTCGCGGCGGGATGCCTGGCTTTCACCTTGTGAATACCCTGCCGGGGTATCTCACAGGGGAATACCAGGACGGGTTCCCTAAGCAAGCGCCTTGAGACCCCTGGGTGATTCGTGCGCTATATAAATCGAAATACATTTACATTTACATTTACATGCATCTAGATAAAACACTGGCAGCTATCGCCGACACAATGGCTACCCTACAATAGTGACAGTGTCCATTGTTCTGGGCTTGCTACAAGCAGAACACCACAAAATTGTGGATAGAATGAAAGATGTGGAGCAGACAGTGGAGAAATTGGTACCAGAACACAAGACCGCACTACACCACCTACCCGACTTTACTACCAGGGTAGTGACCTTAGAGAGGAGGGCTGAATATGCACAAGGGCATAATCTGCAAAATAACATCAGGGTGGCAGGGATACCAGAAAGGGCAGAAGGCACAAACATGATCACTTACCTAGAAACATGGCTCTGACAAACAGTGACACAGGAAATTCTTTGCACTTGAAAGGGCACACAGGGTCCTGTTGTGGCCTCTAGGTCGCAGTGACCTCCGCTCCCAGAGGTGGCACGACTGTTACACTATAGAGACAGTAATTCTATAATCCAACATTCCTGTAATCTTGGCCCATATACGATTGACAACAATAAAGTATCCATTTTCCCAGACTTTGCGGCAAAAATCAAAGCACAACGTGCTTCCTTCCTAGATATCAAAAAAGCTTTACGGAAGATAGGCATACAATATTCGCTGCCAAACTTAGATTGCAAATAGAGGACCAAGCATATTTGTACGAATCTCTCGAAGAAGTATGGGCATGGCTAGAAATGTATAAAGCAGGCAAACATCTGGGAGACCTGCAGAAAGGCAAGATGGCAGGCCCCACACCACAGTGCAGAAGACTCAGGAGATCAACATGCACCCCACTGGTGAAGAAACCTAACTCATCGCAAACAGCACAAGAACGTCGACCAGCATTGCAGACTGTGGAGGAGGTTATGTCTTCTCCCCTGAAGGAAATTGTGACGCCCGTTTTTACTGATCACAAAACAGGAGGTTCGCAATCTGGAGAGTCAATGAAGAGTGACATGCAAATGCCAGTAGTGACACCAGGCTCCGTGGACAAAATTATTTGAAGGAACTTAATGAGATAAGTACTGTTAAATAAGGCCATGGGGAAAAACACAGGGAGGATAAAAATCGGGGAGGTGGGAGCACTGATAAGGTAATTGGGGGAGAGTGGACAGAAGTTACTCTATCTGAGGACCGAAAGGAGCTACAGAGGAGGGATATGACGTTGATGTCTGACTGAGATTACTCAGTGCATTACAGAGGGGTTCAGTGCAGTTGGAATGGCTGTGATGGGACATAAATTAGCCTGGGCAGGGCTGAGTAGCCCCACAGGAAACACAGTCATCTATTTTTCTTATTTTTTAGTTCTGTTACAGGTTTGGGCGGCAAGCCATTGCAACACTTTCCAAGGGAGGGGGAGTTACTTGTTTATGAAGTTTAGTTATTGTCCTGTGTATCTTTAATATGTTATTGAGTGCCCCAGCAGTTTAAGATGTTGACATGGAATGTCCACAGACTGGGATCCCCTGTTAAACACCGTGAAATACAAAGCTACATTAACCCGTTAGACGCTCAAGACGAGCTCAGCTCATCATGAGCCACGGTGCTCATGATGAGCTGAGCTCGTCATAACGGTCCAAACGCTGGCACGTGGGGCTAATTTCCCCGCTGTGCTGAACGTTCTTAAGAAATAGGTGTGGCCGTGACGAGCTCAGCTCATCATGAGCATAGGGCCACCGTGGCTCATGACGAGCTCAGCTCGTCACGAGCATTGGGGTACTGTGTGCGCCCCCCAGCACAGTGGGGGAATTAACCCCATGGCCAACGGGTTAATAGAAGAGGGGCTCATAATGTCATGATGTAAGAAACTCACCTGACAGCAGCAGAGGGGGTTAAGATGCGGCAAAAATGGTGCAGACAAGTTTATGTAACCTCTTACTCAGCCTTCTCTAGAGGGGCATTGTTTTGGCTCCAAGCTGGCACCCCATTCACGATGCAGAGCACGGTGGTGGACCCAGAGGGTAGATTTGTACTGGTGCGAGGTAGGCTACTTGGGCGGGAAATTGTATTGGGTAGCATTTATGCCCCGAATCATGACCAACTAGTATTTTTGGACAGAAAGTCTGCATCCCTATCTTTTTTACATGGGGTTGAGGTGCTACTGGGTGGAGACTGTAATTGCATAGCAGAGATTGACCTGGACCACTCAACCCCCCTACTACATGGTGCAGTAGTCGTCAAGTTAGCACAGGGGTTTAAGAGTTGCTTGACAGTGGAAGTTTGATGACATCTGGAGACTGCAACATGGACAGATACAAGACTACTCTTATTATTCACACCTATATAATCTACATACTCAACTGGATTTGTTTATATGTTCAGACACACTGACGATCCGAGCAACACATGCAGAATATGTTGGACGCACCTTTTGTGATCAAAATCCCCTCCTTCTCTGTTATCAGCCCCTAACGTAACCCACAGCTACATCGACATGGTGCCTCAGTCTGACCTTAGTAACAGATGACTGCTTCAGGCAATTAATTGAGGACAAGATGGTGGAATATTTCCAATGCAACCAGGGCTCGACTTGCTCTAGAGCCACAGAATGGGAGACGCTTAAGGTGGTGATAAGGGGACACTGTTAAGGCGCCACAGTGGGATTGAGAAAAGACCTGCAGTGGAAGATAACTTGGCTACAGTCCCTTCTATATGAACAAGGGCGCAAGCTGTTGACAGAAACAAGCAAACATGAACAGCTAGGAAACTCTAGGTGGGAATATAATTGGGAACTCGAGAAGCTATGAACACTAGACATACACGAATATCATACTAAAGTACATGCAGAGGGAGGTAAAGCAGGCAGATTATTGGCATGGTTAGTCGAACCAGAAAGTAGGGGAGTGCCAACGACGCAAATTGTATCTGAAGACGGAGAAACGTTATACCTCCCCAACAATATTAACAATGAGTTTCGTGCATACTATAAAAAACTGTATGAGGTGCCACCTATACACCAGACAGAAGACCTGGGGGCCTTTTTTGTCAGATCCCGTCTGGGCGCCTGCAGTACAGCGCAATGCGATACAAAGGACTATCTACACTTTCATTGAGGAGAAAACTACATTACCCAGAGGCCTCGGCTGAGGCTACATTAGTCAGGGCGACACGCATCCTGTTGCGTGTTATTCCGTTTCCTGTCATCCGTTTTTGGAGGAAGGAGGTCGCGCCTTGCTGCTGGCTGAGGGGCTCGTCCTGGACGGCTGCTGTGATACTGTCAGCGTGTCAGGTAGGAGCGGCCCCTCGCCGCTAACTTCACCGTCATTAAGCGGAGCGCTGTGGGGATCCACGCGTTGCCGTTTGTTGTTGAAGCGCGCAGTGAAGGAACTGCAGCGTTTACCTTTTGGTTATTGGACTATCAGAGGAGCGGAGCGGAGTGGTAGGGCGCCACACGTTGCCGTGTCTTCTATCTTGTGTTTCCTTTGGTGGATCTACTTGTGTGCTACTCCTGAAGTAGGTGGTGCACGGTGGCGGTCGCAGCTCCACGCAACCAGTACAAGCGCTTGTGTGTTTTGCTCTTGGTTTATGGGACGATCAGTTTCACAGTACTCAAGGAGCGCTGTAGCGGTCGCAGCTGCGCGTTGCCATAAGGAGTAGAAACGACTAGGAGGTTGTGTTGTTTCATTGTGGAACATTTCCGCTTTCTTTTCAAGAACCCTTATTATTTACTTTGCTCTCTTTCTTTCTTGGTACCTGGAAACTGCCTGGTGTTCAGAGGGTGCTTTTCTCGAGGGAGCGGAGTGCAGTGGTTTTTGCTTCCCACGCATTACCGTGTCCTGGATTTAGAAGTGTACACAGCTGCCTTGTGCTCTCTCATTTATGTTCTTCTTTCATGGTGGCGAAACCCACACGGAATCCCTTATTGTACAGGCATAGGCTGTGTTCAAGGTATAGAGGAGGGTTCTGTCTGGGTAATGAGTGTGTTAGTATATGAGAACTGTATTGAGGCTAACCTGTGTGTGTCCCCTATAGGTCTCAAGCTTGTATATCTAAAAGGAGAACAGCGAAAACAACCAGTAGAAAAGCCCTGCCTTTTTCCCCACAGGTATTCAGTCTACTTATCAGTACATTAGATGTTACGGTGTTGCACGATAGGTGGCCTTACCCCTGTATGTTCTGTCGTTTCAGGTACATCCCTTTCCCAGCTGTTCCCTTCCTTCCCTTCCCTGTTTATTATTTTACTTTTCCCCTCACCTAATGGCTCAAATCCTCTGTTGACTCGATATCAGAGTGTTTGTGACGTTTGGAGGTGGGCTTTATATTCATCACTCGGATCCTGTGGAGCGTACCTGACAGAATAACACGCCCACGAATACAGCTACACCCGATCCGGGTGAGGTCTATATGGCTACCTTAGAGGATGTGCTTCAGGCGTTGGTGTTGGTGCAGCAAGAACTTGCTGCCTCCAAGGCTGAGGCCTCTGCCCTGAGGGAAAAGGTAGACCGATTGAGTAGGAACCCCTTTGATGCCTCTCCCTCACAGATTCAGGTTACGGTTCCTCCTCCTATACCCCTTGCCAGCCCAGAGAGGTATTCAGGGGACCTGGCAAAGACCCAGATATTTTTGACTCAAATCATGATGCATTTTTGTGCAAACCGGCCTCTTTTCCGACCAACCATTCCAGAGTGGCTTTCGCCATTTCATACCTGATTGGGGATGCGGCTAATTGGGCAGTACCATTGGTGCGCAACGATGACCCTATGCTGAACAACTGGTCGGCGTTTAGGGCCGAATTCGAGCGAGTGTTCGATCGCCGGGCTACAACCTTCAGCGCAGATCGTGAGTTACTGACACTCAGACAGGGAAAGAGAGACCTGATATCCTACATGACAGACTTTAATCGGCTGATAGCAGAAACTGCTTGGCCAGAAGAGAAAAGGATGTCCCTATTCTATCAGGGGTTGAGGGATGGCCTCAAGGATGTTATTGCCCAAATAGATCCCCAGCCTACCACCTGCACAGACATGATAAACTTGACCTTACGTTTGGACAGCAGAATGAGCGATAGAGGGAGTGATCGGAGAAGATGGGATAGGGGGTTTCTTGGGTCTGAAGCTAGCCCACGGAGAGCGATTATGGCTCCTGAATCAGGTTCTGAACCCATGGAGATAGGGGCAGTCAAGGCCCCGTTATCCAAAGAAGAAAAGGAACATAGGCGGGCCTTGGGCCTCTGCCTCTATTGCGGTAAAAAAGGCCACTATGTTAGGGACTGCCCTACCAAACCCAAAACCAGTGGCGTGTGGAACCGCAGCAAACGGTTGGCAGTCACGGCATTGGGGGCAGTGGACAAAGGAGGTAGGGCGGACTCTTCCTTCGATGCCAGTACTCCCCCCTATCAGATCCCTTCGTTGACAATCATGACACTGTTAGAAACCGAGACGCATATACTCCTGCCCATGTGTTTAGAGAGTCATAGTCAGAGTCACCAAGTGAGGGTCATGATAGATTCCGGAGCCACGGGGAACTTCATCGATAGTGGGTTGGTAACAGCACTGGCCTTGGAGAGAGTGCCAAGAGATGTCCCGGAGGACGTGTTGGCAGTGGACGGAAAGCCACTAAAGTCAGGAAAGATCACCGAACAAACCGATTCTTTGGTATTGTCAGTTGATATCCCGGGAGGTAATCACAGGGAAGTGGTAACGTTGAACATCATTGAGGCACCCCAATACGAGGTCATCTTGGGTATGCCCTGGTTAAGCCTTCACAATCCTACTATCGATTGGGGGTCCAAGGAGGTCCGGTTTGCATCCGAGGAATGTAGGGAGCATCTGGTTCCCGCATGTTTGACGACCGCAGCAGTGTCCTATCTGCCTTTGGTGGTTGCCACTGCTGCCGAGAAATTGGTGGTTTTGCCTTCGCAATATAAGGCCTATGAGGAGGTGTTCAGCGAAAGCATGGCGGAACAACTACCTCCTCATCGGCCTTATGATTGCCGGATAGACTTAGTGGATGGGGCCACTCTGCCTTCTTGTCGTGTGTATGCCCTCTCGGTTCCTGAGACCGCTCACTTGAAGGCGTATCTTGACCACTATGTGGATATTGGGTTTATCCGTCCCTCTGGATCCCCGGCTGCCTCCCCCATGTTTTTCATTAAAAAAGCTAATGGCGAGTTAAGAGCGTGTGTCGATTATAGGGTGTTAAACAAGAACACCGTCAGGAACAGATACCCCTTACCCCTCATTACTGTACTACTGGATCAGGTGAAGGATGCTCGCATTTATACACGGCTTGATTTGAGAGGTGCCTATCACCTGGTCCGGGTAAGAGAAGGCGATGAGTGGAAGACTGCATTCAAGACCCGTTATGGCCTTTTTGAGTATACTGTAATGCCGTTTGGGCTGTGCAACGCCCCGGCGGCATTTCAGTATTTCCTGAACGATGTTTTGAAAGAATTCGTGGATGTCTGTGCTGTTGTGTACATAGACGTCATCCTCATCTATTCGGACAACACCATACAACATCACGCACATGTGTCCCACGTCTTGCAGAGATTGGGTGAGAACAAGTTATACTGTAAATTGTCCAAGTGCGAGTTCAGTGTGACTGAAGTGGAGTTCTTGGGGGTGGTATTGAGTCATGCTGGATTACAGATGTCTGACAGGAAAGTAAAGGCAGTGCAGGACTGGCCGATACCGACGAGCATGAAGGAAGTACAGAGCTTCTTAGGGTTCTCAAATTACTACCGCCGATTCATAGCACAATTCTCTCAGGTGGCTGCTCCTCTGTCTAGGTTGTTAAGAAAAGGGGTCCCTTTTCGATGGTCAGAGGACACCGACAGAGCCTTTCAGACCCTGAAAGAAGCGTTTACTTCTGCTCCTATCTTGGCTCACCCCAAACCTGAACATCCTTTCATCGTTGAAGCTGACGCTTCGGATGAAGCTGTAGGGGCCATTTTGTCTCAAAGGAATCACCTCACGGGCCAATTACATCCAGTGGCATATCTTTCAAAAAAGCTTAGCCTGGCAGAAAGGAACTACACTATAGCAGAGAAAGAACTGCTAGCTATCAAAAAGGCGTTTCAGGAATGGCGTCAGCACCTGTGGGGTGCTGCGTTTCCTGTTACTGTGTATTCCGACCACCGAAACCTGCAGTATATGAAGACTGCTCGCAACCTCACACAGAGACAAATGAGGTGGATGCTCTATTTTTCGGAATACGACTTTGTGATCACTTTTCGTCCTGGGGCTGACAACAGAAAGGCTGATACCCTATCTCGACAACAACAAGGGGGGGTGTCAACAGAGACTGCAAGGCTGGAACCCATTGTGGAACCCGGAAAGGTGTTGTGTGTGATCCATGCTGATACGTTCTTGGATCGCGTTGGTCGAGCAAAGACCCCAGGGGAATGGGTCGTGTGGGCTACTCAGGGGAGTGGCCGAACCCTTAATAAAGGCCTCCCTTTTCAAAACGCGAAGCTGTTCCTCCCAAGCGAAGCGCTCAAAAAGACTGCCTTTGGATGGTGTCACGATTCCCACTTGGTGGGACACCAAGGGGTGTGTAAGACAGTTCAGTTGTTACAAAGGTACTTTTGGTGGGACACGATCAAAAAAGATGTCGTTGCTTGGGTAAGAACGTGCAGTGTCTGCGCCATGGCAAAAACAGAGACTGGAAAAAAGAAAGGGTTGTTGTGTCCACTTCCTACCCCCAACAGACCATGGCAACACATCAGCATAGACTTTGTAACAGGTTTGCCTCCGGATCAGGGTATGACCGCCATCCTAGTGGTGGTAGACAGCCTCTCCAAACTAGGACATTTCATCCCTTGCGTAAATTTGCCTACAGCGGGACAGACAGCCCAGCTACTGATGACCAACATCATCAGGCTACATGGGATACCCGAGGTCATTGTATCAGACCGGGGTCCGCAATTTATCGCCAGGTTTTGGAGGTTTTGGTGTCAGGCCCTGGGTATTCGCTCCTCCCTATCTACCAGCTTCCATCCGCAAACAGATGGTCAAACGGAGAGGTTGAACCAAACCCGTAAAAAATATCTCCGGTGCTATGCTGCAGACGCTCATGACTCATGGGTCTCGTTATTATGGATGGCTGAGGTGGCCTATAATAACGCCTGGCATTGTTCTTTGGGGGTGTCTCCGTTTTGTGCAAAGTATGGGTATGATGCTAAGGTCCTTCCCCTTACCCTTCCTAGTGGTATAGCAGATCAACCTTCGGTTTTGAGTCAGATGCGGAAGATCCAGACAGTGCACAAGAAAATCAGGTCCCATCTGATTAAGGCAAAGAAGGAATACAAAAAGCACGAAGACAGACACCGAAGACAAGGACCAACGTACGCAGTGGGTGACAGGGTGTGGCTGTCGACCAGGAACATCAGGTTCAAACTCCGCAGCATTTTTCACCCTAAGTACATTGGGCCGTATGTGGTGGTAAAAAAGCTCAGCTCGGTGGCGTACAAACTGAAACTGCCTGGTTCGCTTCGTATCCACCCAGTATTCCACTGTAATTTGCTGAAGCCAGCGTTCTCGGAAAGGCGCAGGGCGCCTCCTCCGGTTTTGTGTGATGGGGGTTTCGAATATGTGGTGCGGAGCATCAAGGACTCCAAGTACAGGAGGGGGGTGCTTTGGTACCTGGTGTCGTGGAAGGGTTATTCTGTAGAGGACGATTCCTGGGAACCGGAGTCCAACATCCACGCTCCGGTGGCTATCCGTTCCTACCACAGGCGGTTCCCTCTGCGCCCTGGTCCTAGTAGGCGCTAGAAGGGAGGGCATACTGTCAGATCCTGTCTGGGCGCCTGCAGTACAGCGCAATGCGATACAAAGGACTATCTACACTTTCATTGAGGAGAAAACTACATTACCCAGAGGCCTCGGCTGAGGCTACATTAGTCAGGGCGACACGCATCCTGTTGCGTGTTATTCCGTTTCCTGTCATCCGTTTTTGGAGGAAGGAGGTCGCGCCTTGCTGCTGGCTGAGGGGCTCGTCCTGGACGGCTGCTGTGATACTGTCAGCGTGTCAGGTAGGAGCGGCCCCTCGCCGCTAACTTCACCGTCATTAAGCGGAGCGCTGTGGGGATCCACGCGTTGCCGTTTGTTGTTGAAGCGCGCAGTGAAGGAACTGCAGCGTTTACCTTTTGGTTATTGGACTATCAGAGGAGCGGAGCGGAGTGGTAGGGCGCCACACGTTGCCGTGTCTTCTATCTTGTGTTTCCTTTGGTGGATCTACTTGTGTGCTACTCCTGAAGTAGGTGGTGCGCGGTGGCGGTCGCAGCTCCACGCAACCAGTACAAGCGCTTGTGTGTTTTGCTCTTGGTTTATGGGACGATCAGTTTCACAGTACTCAAGGAGCGCTGTAGCGGTCGCAGCTGCGCGTTGCCATAAGGAGTAGAAACGACTAGGAGGTTGTGTTGTTTCATTGTGGAACATTTCCGCTTTCTTTTCAAGAACCCTTATTATTTACTTTGCTCTCTTTCTTTCTTGGTACCTGGAAACTGCCTGGTGTTCAGAGGGTGCTTTTCTCGAGGGAGCGGAGTGCAGTGGTTTTTGCTTCCCACGCATTACCGTGTCCTGGATTTAGAAGTGTACACAGCTGCCTTGTGCTCTCTCATTTGTGTTCTTCTTTCATGGTGGCGAAACCCACACGGAATCCCTTATTGTACAGGCATAGGCTGTGTTCAAGGTATAGAGGAGGGTTCTGTCTGGGTAATGAGTGTGTTAGTATATGAGAACTGTATTGAGGCTAACCTGTGTGTGTCCCCTATAGGTCTCAAGCTTGTATATCTAAAAGGAGAACAGCGAAAACAACCAGTAGAAAAGCCCTGCCTTTTTCCCCACAGGTATTCAGTCTACTTATCAGTACATTAGATGTTACGGTGTTGCACGATAGGTGGCCTTACCCCTGTATGTTCTGTCGTTTCAGGTACATCCCTTTCCCAGCTGTTCCCTTCCTTCCCTTCCCTGTTTATTATTTTACTTTTCCCCTCACCTAATGGCTCAAATCCTCTGTTGACTCGATATCAGAGTGTTTGTGACGTTTGGAGGTGGGCTTTATATTCATCACTCGGATCCTGTGGAGCGTACCTGACATTTTTAGCACTGTTGCCACTGCGGACCTTGGAACTGAGACTGAGGAAGGGACTGGGGGAACTGGTGACAGCTCATAAAATACAGGAAGCTATCCGGGAGAAGGCCACCGGGAAGATGCCGGGACCTGATGGATTCCCAGCAGAATTTTATACAATACTGGCACAGACTCTGGCCCCTAAGTTGGAGGCACTGTATTCTGAAGCATGGCATAAAAAATATGCTAACAAACTCCACCAGTGATGCGTTGGTGATTCCCCTCCTGAAAACTAAAACAGAAGCAGCAAGTGACTCCAAGTTTAAACTTCTTTCTATGCTAAACACAGATTTAAAAATCCTGAGCTAGTTCTTGTCAAGACGAATATTACCACACATGATGACGCTCATACACAGGGACCAGAGAGGGTTCATACCGTTCAGGGCCACATTGGCTAATATCAGAAGACTCTTCCACATCCTGCATCTTCTGGATAGAGACCGTTACCCTGAGGCACTGATAATGTCAGTGGATCTGGAAACGGCCTTTCACTCTCTGAGATGGGATTTCCCTTATGTCACAATTACCAGGATGGGACTAGGAGGCGGATGGGTAAAATGGGTCAACATACTGTATTCTCACCCCACAGCGCAGGTTAAAACCATGGGGTGATCGTGGGACTCTATGGCATCTTTAGGGGCATCAGACAGGGGTGCTCACTATCTCCCCTACTGTTTGCTTAAGCTATTGAACCCCTAGCAGAAGTATTTAGACAGATAGGAAGATCACATGCAATGCTACTGGAGGAACAAGAACATATAATCTCGCTATACACAGATGATACACAGTTATATCTGGGGCAACGGAAGAGATGTGTGGCATAGGCGTTGGAACTCCTGGGCCTAAAGTTGGAAAAACTACAACTTTTGTTTTTCTGATGATAGATGGGACTGAATGCCCAGCTGACCTTCCCACAGGCTTAAATTGGGCCCCCAATCCTTTAAATATCTAGGGATCCAAATATATCATGATCTAGTAAGCCTAAAAGAAGGCAATTTGAAACCAGTATTGCCGTCCTTTGGGGCAACAATTCCTATCTGGTGCTCCTTGAAGCTTCCAAGGATGGCCAGAGTGGCACTGACTAAAATTATTATGCTCCCAAGACTGCTTTACTATTTTGTAAACTTACCAGTGCAAATCCCAGCAGGTTTGTGAGATTAAACAAAATGGTACCCGACTTGATATGGGATGGTGGAAGGAATATGGTCTCTCTGGCCACTCTGCAATGAGTCCCAAGGAAGGGGCTCTAGGAGTTCCAGACTTTGAAATATAGTACCTGGCGGCACAGCTGCAGTTGTTAGCCAAATGGGTCGATGGACGAGACCTGGACCTTTTAACGACTGTGACCCACAAAGCCGCCCAGCGGCAACTTATCGCTAAGCTCATGCATCCAATAGTAAATGTTCAGCACCCAGGAGTGTTGCTGGAAAAAGTGGCAAAGACACACAGCTGGTAAAACACTGTATGCCCGAGACCTGCCCTTAGTTGGGATTATTATTATTATTATTAAATTAGTTTTGTAACGCGCGCAGCAACCCAAAAAGAGTTTCCCGCGCCAAGCACACAAATTGCTAGAAAAGGAGCAGTCAAGAACCATTTGCTACTAAAAGAGCCAAGTTTTAAGATTTATTTGAAAGCTGAGATAGGACGGGTCATTCTTCACGGACACCGTAGGGGAATGTCAGATTTTGAGGCCAAGACAAGAAAAGGAACGGCCTCCCAGTCTCGCAAGTTTAAATCTGGAAATCACGAAGTCTCCGTGGGCTGTAGCACGCAGGGGACGAGAAGGAATGTAAGGATGGATGAGCTCTTGCAGATACGCTGGTACCACACCTTGTTTGATTTTAAAGATGTAACACTGGGTTTTAAATTTAATTCTTTGATCAATTCGAAGCCAGTGAAGGTCACGTAAATACGGCGAGACGTAAGCCTGTCTAGCAACTTGACAAAGAAGGCATACTGCAGAGCTCTGAACTACCTGTATCTTTTTCAGTACTGTTTGGCAGCTACCGAGATAGAGAACATTGCCATAATCGAGGCGAGAGGTGATGAGTGCCTGGACTACCGTGCATTGGGTTAAGGCAGGAAGCATCCAAAGGATCTTATGAAGCCACCTCAAGATCGTAAAACAGATGGCAGCAACACTCTCGCCACCTGTTGTCTCATAGAGAGACTATCATCAATAATGATGCCCAGATTACGGACATGGGTGACAGGTAGGGGACAGGAACCCATTTCCTGAGTCCAATGGTGAGGGCCCCATAGGTCCTTGTGCTTGCCCAAGATAATAACCTCAGTCTTATCCCCATTTAACTTCAAAAAGGTAAGGCGCATCCACTCTGTCACTTGCCATAGACCGCACTGAAGGGCAGATGTCGTAGCGTCTTTAGTGGTGGAAAGCGAGAAGACAATCTGCGTATCATCCGCATACGAATATAGGGAAAGATCTACCTCTTCTACAATCTCTGCCAGAGGTCTGACATAGATGTTGAAGAGCAGGGGGCTTAAAATGGATCCTTGTGGGACTCCATGTGCTGATACGCAGATCTTAGATGATGCCTTAGCAGAAAAGACTTGAAAAGTGCGACCCTCAAGGAATAAAGCAAACCAGGATAGGGCAGTGTCGTCCAGCCCAAATCGTTAGGAAACATTGGTCTATACTGAGCACTCCCTCGGATGAAATGCCACCCCCACGGTTTGCTTTTAAAAGAGCCCCCAATCTAAGGACAAATTGGTCCATACTCGGAATCTCACTATTTCAGCGGTGAGTTCCCTACCAGGTGGACATTATCCCTGTGCCAGCTGTTGGGTCTGCACTTTGACCCAGGCTACAAAGGAGGTAACACTTAACGATGGTAGGATTTGGTACCTAAAAGATTTAGCAACTGCAACACATCACATGTGATTTATAGACTGACTTGTAGCTGCGGTCTGCACTACATCGGGTTAACATCTCGTAAGGTGAAGGCGCACATTCAGGAGCACCTCAGCACAATTAAAGCTAAAAAACTTTCCACACGCCTTGTACAGCACTTTATTGACAAAAAACACGAACCAAGGGATCTTAGATGGGTGGTGCTGGAGAGGATACTGGGTGATCCACACAACATTGAGAACATACTGGCCAGAAAGGAGGCCAGATGGATTTATTCAGAAAAAGCAGATAAGGAGGGCCTAAATGACCTTATTGAATGGAATAAGATCAGCAGATATTGACCTAATTCTGTGGGTTGCAGTAAATGTCCATGAGTTTACAAAGTTAACATTGTGGCCGTGTTTAATTGTATTACAGTTAATGAGGCCATGACGTCCTGTACACCCCTGCCAGATGGTATGTTCCACTCCTCTCAGTATTTCAATACTTAATGATATGTGATTAATTTGGAGGCATGGTTGTTGATGAATAGTGTAAATCTATGCCATTTGACAGGCCCTTACTCTCACTGGAAGTGGAAAATGATGATATAGTTTTTGAAATTGGAGTGATAAGCTATCAACTTGATTGAAGTCACCATTCCTTATTAGATTGGAAGGTCACCACGACGATGTTGCAATTGCATTGCCGTGGGAGTGAATTCTGGTTCCCGATTTGGATGACATACAATTTAGATGATGAAACCTGGGACAGTACCATGGGGGCGTGTCTGCTTTTGTACACGGTCCATGTGACAACAGATCCGGCTTGCAAGAATTTTTTTTTAAATTGCTGGTCAGGCTGTTTAGTAAGGGTTTCCTAAACATTATAAGATATTAAGAACTTTACATGAAATTAAGTCAAAACCGAACGCCACAATGAGCGTATTGGTGAAACAAGATCGACTGAGTTGAGTGCAGGGTAGAGCTTGGCGATATTTTGTGGCGTGAATTGCACTCTACATTATTCAGTAATTAGTGCCCTTATTTATTGATGCATGTTGTTTATGAATAAATAAACTAACCACGACAGCTGAGTGGCATTGAATATAACTATGTAAAACTATACGCTAAGATAGTCGCTGCGTTTACACCGAGAATCCCCCGCCTTTCCCAAAGTCCCGTGAATCACGGGATGTGTTTGGAGGACGGCATGAAGGGAGGTCTTTAAACTGATGTAGAACGCGACGTTCAGAGTTGGAGCTCCTAAACGCCGGTGGGACGCGGCAGCAGTAAGGATTACTATACTTGACGTGACACGTCCTTCGAATACAAGGCCTTGTTGCTTAAGATGAAGCTATGTATGAGCGGTCTTAGACACTATCGAGGATATTGGAATGCGTGTCAATTTGGCTGCGTTGGTCGCGCCATGATTATGATTGCCGTGGTGGTTTTCTGTGTTAGAGAACTGGTGAATTAATTAAGAAATCACAGTAGAAAATCTTATGTGATATTTTCAAAAAAACGCCTGATCCCTTGGATGTGCATAATATATGCACGGGGTTCTAATATATTGGTCTTTTTAGGTTCCTATATGTATACTTACAGAATCCCAGAACCACAGTGGGTTTCGCAGGAACACGTGATCAGCTGACACAGAGGTTCCTGAAAGGAGGTGTGTGGGTATGTTGTAACTTCGCAACCTCCAGGTAATTATGTTTTAAATGATCCAAGCGTCACTAGAGCTCATTGCTTTCATCATGCTCGTTTTGGTAGAGCTGGCTAATTTTATGTTCCCGTGTTATTGTCTACCACTGCAGGTGTTAAATTGGAAAACACAATGAATAAGTGAAAAGACAACCCCTGTACAGCCCTGATGAAGTTGCGATAAGAGTTAGCAACGAAACATGTTGGCAATTCACCATTAGGTTTGGTATAATAAGGACCAATTTTAACTTGGGAGGTTTGCAGCCCAGAATAAAGCTTGAGTGGCTAGCAAGCGTCTCAATTTTAACGTTGAGAATTACACTTTTCCTTTCTCACAAGGGGTGTTTTGTGGATTCATGCACGAGTGGGAGTGATTGATTGAGTCTCTTTAGAACGGACACCAGTTTTTGGTTTCACTTCTCTTCTCCCTTTTCTTTTCTTTATTATTCACGATTGAGAGAGAGTTACCAATCAAGTGGGTTAAACTGGTAATTGTTGGCCAGTAACCCCTTGTGGCGGTTCTTCCGTGAGGTGCTCTCTCTCTTTCCCCACATTTTTCTATTGTATGAAAGGTGGGGAGTGTGGTGGTCAATGAACATGCTGGGTATTTGGTTTTAAACATGACACTGTGACCTCTGTGTATAAAAATTAATACATATTAAGAAGGGGATGAAAGGATATTGTATACCTCGAAGAGTCACGTTGAAAAGGAAAAGAGTGTCGTTAAGGTGGAGGAGGAATGGTATCAGAGCCAGCTAACTTCTTCACTACCGAAAATAGAGCCCGAGGACGATTAGATGCCTTAGTAATTGTGTTAGCAACGTAAAAAATGCGTGCCTCTTTACACGCTGAATGATAACTTTTAAGAGCAGCTTTGTAAGCATCTTTACAAGTTAAAGAGTACGATCTCCTCCATCTTCTTTCTAGTGCTTTACATTTAGACTTAATAACTTTAAGATCATTTGTAAACCATGGGGCAGGGGGATGATGAGTAAAGCTGCGTTTGGGTACAGGGGACAGACAGATGTCAATGGCATTGGTTAGCCAGTTCGAGACAGCAGTATTTAATGAAAGCAAAGGTAAAGTGACATCAGGTATGCTAGTAGACAGAATAGTATTAAAAGACTCCATATTGAACTTGCCCGAAGATCTGAGATTACCTGAGCTAGTAGGAAGGGCCACTACCCTAGATGTGGAAGGCTGCAGGTTGAATGGAATTAAAAAATGGTCGGGCCAGTCTAACTGAAGCGCAGGAGTACTACAGTCATAGCAAAGATTGGACAAAATTGGATCCAGAAGGTGTCCCGCCTTATGAGTAGGGCCCTGATTGCATAACCGTAAGCTTAGAGCCTCCAAATCAGATAAGAAAGTGCGTCAGATGTTATTCTGATTGTCTTCTAGGTGAATGTTCAGGTCACCTAGCATTGTAAAATTCGCTGCCTTTAAAATAAAGGGAGCGATAAGGTCAGGGAAATGAATGAAATGAAAATGGTGCTACCTGATGAAAATGGTCGACAGGGGGGTTTTAGTCAGATTTATTAAAAAGAAAAGTTTTTAACTGTTTACGAAATGAAGACAGATTGGGGTTGGATCTGAGATAGAAGGGGAGTGAATTCCACATTTTGGCCGCGTTATAAGAAAACGGCCGGCCTCCTGATCTTGATCTCCTAATTTTGGGGACTGTGGCAAAAAAGGCATGAGTAGAACGAAGCTGTTTATTGGGAAGGTACGGAGTGATTAAAGAATGATTAATCACCGGACCTGTTTTCCAATAAGCCTGATGAGAAATACTCAGGATTTTAAAATTAATTCTCTCCCTAACAGGGAGCCCATGTAGACTCCTCAGCCCCGGCTTAGCTGAGAGCCCACGGGGGAGCTGAATAAGCGTTCACGCGGCACAGTTCTGAATTAACTGAAATTTCTGCAAAGTGTACTCAGGGGCTCCTAGATAAAGGGCGTTGCCAAAGTCGAGGCAAGACTGAATCAGACCTTGAACCACCATTTGTTTGGCCTCGAAGGGCAAGAGGGGGAGAATCTTCTTGATAAGTCTGAGCAGGCCAAAACAAATGGCTGATAGCCTGGTTGCCTGGCTGTTAAAAGTAAAGGACCTGTCCAGCCAGATACCAAGGCTTTTTATGGTATCTTTGGGTATTGGTGAAAGTGGAGACCCAGGGGCCAGGCTTCCCCGGAGGGCGATAAATGAAAATGCCAGACAAGCTCAGTTGAGGGGATACAGAGAGTTTAAACAAAGCCGATTCACACTCTGTGATGGAAATAGCTTCAAATTGACAGAAATGAGTGGATTTATAAATTATAGCAATCCCCCCGCCTTTGCCTGTGTCTCGATCTTTCCTGGTAATGACATATCCAGGAGGAAGAGCAGTGGCAATGTCGGGGCCCGAACTGGCATGCAGCCATGTTTCGGTCGGAAAGAGTGCATCTGGATGTTCAGTACTAAGAAGGTCAAAAATATGCTGCTTATTTTTGGCCAGAGAACAACAGTTAAGGCTTAAAAAGTACAAATTCTGGCGACAAGCCATTTTGGCATAGGTGGTGCTGTGACAGACCTGAAGGCCAGTTCTGGAAATAGTGTTTATAAAACGCATAGGACCCAATGTAAAATTGCATTGAATGTAAGTAAAGCCGCGATAAGGAGTACATACAGCGCATTTAGGAGAAATATATTTCCACACAGGACATCCCCATTCCTTTTCCAGAGACACAACTGATAAGCTGGACTGAGGCCGGAGTCAGGTCAGTGGGACTCCTACATCAAAATAGCAAATTGATCCCATTAGAGGAATTCCTAGACCTAAATGATCTGCCAAGTGGCGAATTTCTCACCTACTACTCAATGGTGAAAGCATTTAAGGAGTTGTCGGGCACAGCTCAAAGAGAACTGCAATCACATGACACTTTACAGCCCCATATCAAGTTGGGATCCATGGACCACCTAGTAAAATGGCACTACAGAGCTTTATAAGGGATGGTAAGAACACCACTAGAGAGAGTCAGAACTAAGTGGAAAAAGGGACTTCAGTGTGCTCTAGAAGATAAAGAATTGGCTACAATACTTCAGAGCGCAAAGAAAATCTCTAGAACCACTGCACTAAAACTCATTCAAATGAATTACATAAATATGGTTTACCTCACCCCCCAACAACTTAATGCCATGTACGGAGGAGGAACACGGAAATGCCCCAGTTGTAGAATTTATACATATGACCGGGGGATGAGTATTGGGACGCAGTACTAACTCAATTAAATGTGACACTGGTTAGTAACCTGCCAAACACAGTGCGTGTATGTCCCTTGGGACTATTTCCAAGTCTAAAAAAGGCCAAAAAGGTGGTCTCATGATTTATAGACCTGGCATTGGTCCTAGCATGTAGGCGGGTGGCCATAGCTTGGAAGACCCCGAGGGGTCCCACCGTATCACAGTGGGAACAAAATGTAGATTGCTGAGGAAAGACAGGGGAAAGGCCATACAACGAGAGGAGAAAAGAGATATCAGGCGATGCCCCATCGCAGATTTATGGACTGAGATAATTAGGGTTTTGTATACTAGGACGTGAGCGGAACAGAAGATGAGACAAATGCAGAGGGAAATGTAGAATAAGATATTGACTCAAACATGGCAGATATGAGAAATTGCAGATAGTAGTGGATTAAACAAATAAAGGATATGTTAGCCCTTGGGGGGGACCCCACCCACCGCAGCAAACAGAGCCTCCTTTATAAATGTTAAGCATGGATTAAGCGCTACAGGACAACGCAAAATTAGATTATTTGCCAGTTCTAGGGATAAGTTGTTTCTACTTTATTATAGCAGACTGAAGTTCCTTACCGGAAACACGGACGGAGATTAGCTTCCCTGAGTAAATGCTATGGTCACACAGATCAGAGGGCATAGCTCCAACACGAAAGAGAAATACCAGGAGTTGGCCAGATACTGAGGTTGAATACTGATGAAAAGTGCTAAATCTAAAATGTGTATTATAAATGATGTAGACCCAAAACCAAGATTTGGTACCCAGATATATCCTAGGGAAAGAACAACATGTATGAAATGCCATGTCCTGATCAAATGTACAACTGTAAATATATAAAAATACATTTTAAAAAACAAAACTGCCTGCATAAAGGTATGCCTATCAAAAAGCTTTTTCGTTTGAGTTTTAAATACATTGTAATCATAGAGTAGGTAGGGGATTAATTATTTCTACTAAGAGAATAGGCTCTGGGGCAGAGGTCTTCAAACTTTTGAAGGTCGAGCCCCCCCAGCTGAATTTTTTTAAATGTCGGGCCCACCACCACCGGACAGAAATTTCTGGAATCTGGTACACTACATAATCGACCGCCACTCGCATATCCCGGGCCATATCCAGCAAATAATGTTCAAAACAATGAGTGTTTCCTCCTTCTCCATGAATTCTCTCACTACCACTCACCAACAATGCACCTCATCTCTCTATAGCACCTTTCTGGCAAACATATAATTTTTTTTATAGTGTTACGCATAGTTTCATCATACTCAGGGGCATATGTACAAGCCCCTATAGACACCACGCTATCACTTTTTATGATGTTGTGGCGGTGATATTGGCATTGCCTTATTTACACGGCAGAGTTAAGCCACTTAACTTGGCTTAACGCTGCCTTGTAAATAAGGCCCCCTTTTATGCTATGCTTAGCGTGAAAGGGTGGGCAGTGGGTGTTGCGGTGGGTGTTCCACTGCAACAGGCACTGATTTCGATGTTGTGCCCTATTTACAAGGGCAGCGTAAAAGTGAGGCAGCGTTAAAATTAAGAACAAGGAAAACCTGGTCTTAAGCTTGCGAAACTAGGAGAAATGCATTATTTCTCCTTATTTTTGCTTCATCCATGTGTGCTGCCTTGTGCAGAACACATGGAAAAATCAAAATGCCTTGTATTTGTAATCTTTAAAAAATAAATCCATTTTGTGATTTCTGTGTGAGCTGCATTACGCAGCACACATGGAAGTGAAACAAATGGCATTTAAAGATTGTTTATGTACAGGAAGGTCCCCCTGAAGGCTGCCCATATTGTTGTAAATATTGTACAGCCTTCGGTTTCTGAAGTGGCGGAGAGAGGCCGTAACCCATGACTGCTAACACCTCACTCCGCAACTTCCTTGAACATAGGCTCCTCAGTTCTTTGATTTGAATGGTACACCTTCTTTGTAGCAGGCACATTAACCCTCTGTGCTGTGAGGGTGGCAGGAGTGCTCATGTGAGTGCACAGTGAGGTATGCGACAGTGTGAGAGTAGGGTAAGTGGAGCTACTGCAGGGTGATTGAGGTGACCATATGAATTTGGGTGTGCATGTTAGTGCAGAAATGGAATAATGAATGAATGGTTAGTGATGGGCTTGTTTAAGTGAGATTGCAGATTGAGCAGTGAGGGGGACAGGTAAGTGAAGTGTCACATGAGTGCAGGGTGGGTAGTGTGCTTGTGTGGCTGCAGGTTGAGGTACAGGGAAAACCGCGCAAGTGCATTGTAAGAGCAGAGTGATCACTGAGTGCAGGATGAATGGTGTGAGTGCATGGGGGTCAGTATGAGGGAATTGTGATCGCTGTGAGTGCAGGGTGAGCATGAAAGTGAAGGGCAAGAATGAGGAGCAAGTTGTCTGAATGCAGGGTGAATTCCCAGACACTTGCAGTAACTCAGCATGCTATTGACGGCAGCGCAGGGTTTCAGATATGTTAAACTATTGCTATTGTAAGTATGGCATTAACCAGGAATCGAGGGTGGAGGAAATAAATACTGGACTGATCTTGCAACAAACTTCCAGTTTTATGATTAGGGTTGCCAGCTCATTATTTTGATGTCCCAGGTGGCACAAAACTAAGCAGTCACTTAAAAGCTCTATTTTCAGCACTTATCTGTGCATACTCTGAACAACAAATATAAATAGAAAGCACTTTAAATTGTTTTTTAGGGCTACCTGAATGATATGACTGATAATAAAAGGGAATAAAGACCGAAAAATCACATCGTAAATGAATACATACTTCTTTATTTATAACCCATATTTAGTGTCAAGAGAAGCAATTTGCAGGCTGTTTAAACACCTGACTGGGATTTGTCTTTTGTCAACTTAAAACCCTTTAGCCCTGTGATCATTGGGCTCCTGCCGGTGTAATTTAAAAAGCAACATTGTCACCTTTCTGGGAAGAGCTGTCCCTCCCTGGACGGGGTTAAATTCTGAAAGCTTTAATGCTTCAGCTGCAGTGGGAGGCAGGAAGCCTTCCCTGCTAAAACTGAAAGCAAGTAACAGACATTCATTTCATCTGCAGTGTGAGGCAAGGAGTCTCCTCTGCTATGAAATAGTGCTTTCAGTTTTAGAAAAGGGGGCTCCTTGCCTCCCTCTGCAGCTAAAGCATTTCAGCTGTATGAATAAACCAGGATAGCCCCCCTTTCCCCCCCCACAAACCCCGTGTGGCAGCCTAGATGAGACAGCTTCCTGGGTGCGCACACAGCCGCACCCGAGTATTTCACAGGTCTTTAAAAGACCTTTTTCTCGTTCATGAGGCTTTGATGGTTTTCACCCCTTCTTAGGGCCCCTGCAGCTCCACTCTGCCGTTTGTTTGAAGAATCAGTAGAGGACAAAGGAGAGCTTTAAGGGAGGAGTGCGCGCCCCATCCTGAGACGGTGTCGCGGCGCGCCCCACAGATTAAAGAACTCTGCTCTGGGAGAACTAAGGGAGGGAGAAGGTGGATTAGATGCTTGAATAATCTGATTAGATTAAGAATCCCTCGAAGGGACTGAGATAGAATAAGTAAAACTGGGTGGTTTCACAGTGGATTTGGGCTTAGCCCCAGTATATGAATCCCATGATGGGTCAGGAGCCACAGTGGGCCATTTAGCTTGAAGTTCATAGAAATGTTGAGCTAACACCTGTGTCTCATGCTGTAAATTCCCAATCATGTTAGCTACATCAGACAAAGAGGTGTCCCTTGACTCCATTGTGTCCAGGTGGGATTTTAAATGTGGGCTTGCTTTTCTGTCAAACACTGACCGGTACATCCCATGGAGACACACTGTACATCCAAGCTGCTGAACAGGCGTCCCCGTGCCTAGAGGAGGGGGGACTTAGTTGCGCCATAGGACTGAACCCCCAACGGGTTGGCTAAGAAGGGGGTATATTAAGTAAGGAGGGACGGTGATGTCATCAGGGCACGCAGGCAGACAGGGAAGAGTTATTTAAGGCTGCGCCCTGGAGTATTCTGCCTCTTAGTCCCCTCAGACCTCCAGCAAGCTGCAGAGGTATGTTGTTGATGAGGAGCGAGGTTTCAGATCAGCGGTGTGCAGTGTGGCACAGGAGGTTTGAGGGGGCCTAGGTGTAGTGTTAGTTAGTACCAGGGTATGCGTTAGTGTTTAGTTTATACGTTAAAAGCGCTTTCTCGTCATATAGAAGTGGTATTAAATGCAGTGTGTATGGTTAGGCGGTCACACCGTGATAGGCTGGGTACGTGCCCTTGTTCTCACTGCTGGAGCTGTGACCGTATAGGGGGGTGGTACTGGCGGCTCGCGGCTCATAGCCGCTGTCACAGAAGTGGAGTCCCCCGCCCATAGCATGGTACACTTCTCAGCAGCCCGGCCCACTTAAAGCCCTGCCCTTAAATGTTGATCTCTCTTCAACACCAATACTTTCACGTGAGGCGCCCACCCCTTTAAAAATCCAGGGCAATTGCTTTGATGGGCAAGTAGGTCAGTGACCTTTCACAAGCACTTTGGGGCTTGGAAGCTATGCTACTATCGTTTGTAGCATTGGCAGACCATTCCACGGGGTGAAGTGCCCCGCCCATAGCAACCTCAGATGCGACAAAGGGGGTGGCAGGAGATGCGTGACTGTGTTACATGGTCTCGCTGATGCTTACCACCTCTGGGCATCAGAAGCGGCTCGCGGCTGGCACTTCTCTGAGTGCAATGACTGAGGCGAGGTTAAGCGCCGCTTAAACCGACTCAGTCTACTGGCGGGGCTGAGCCTGTAAGTGGGGGGGTTGGTAATATCCTCGCAGCCCTCGAGGCCCTGTTGCAGAGGGTGGGCCGTTCCCGTAGCAGTCGAGATGTGTCTCGAGGTGTGAGGCGGCCCACGGGGGTATGAGGGGGATGAGCCCTCAGTCTCAAAGGGGCAACAATGGTCAGCAGGGCACACTTTGCACAACATCAAGGCGGACCCGAGCTGCAGCCAGCTTCTGCATTGTGATCTAGAGCTGGGACGGCAGATAGGGATGGTCTCTTTCCGAGACCCGCAAGCATGAGATCTGCCAATGTGTTTAATGACATAGAACGTTTTCAAGGTACCATTAGTCTGGTAATTTGTATTCATTTTCCATTCAAGTTGTTCCTTGTGTACAGGGCGGTGATGGATAGCAGTGCACACATTGCACAATGTCAAGGCGGGCCCGTTCTGCAGCCGTCCTCCACTTTGTTATCTAGAGCTGGGACAGCAGTTAGGGATGGTCCCTGGTGTTCGTGGGTACCCAAGCCTTACCCACAAACACCATGTGAAAAATGCAGGGGCATCCTGGGGTAAAGGGGATTGAGAGAGATAGACAGATGATGGTACTGTTCCTGTTCTGCATGACTCAGTGGATATCCTCAACAATCTAGTTACACTCTGCTGCAATAAGAGTAATGGGATACCTATTTGTACTACCTACAATGAGTGCTAGACTTTCCGCCCTCTAGATCTGTAGAATGCTACCCCTACATCCTTGCAATGATCCCCTTTCCCACTTTTTTTGGTGATCTCCCTTCCCTCAGTAAATTACATCTAAAGACATCCTAGTGTGAACTAAAAGAGAAAGGGAGTATTAGTGTTTGAAGTAGTAGTCCGCTTATCATCCCTCACAAAGAATGACACCTACAAGTGTTATTATGATTCATCCTTTTAGTACTTTTTCATTACACCTCTCTGAGTACATCTGTTAGTCCTTAAAGCTTTAGGTACATATATTACTCATAGTGTTAAATAAGTACACAATGAAAATTAGGTTAAGATTAAAAAAAAACAAGTGAAGCATGCATAACTAGTTTCATTGTGTTTAAAAAAAATGTTTTAATCCTCATCCGCCTCAGACCGCATTTCACAGAAAGTAGGATGTCCATACCGTGACTCGGTTTCAGGAGACGTAGGCACTTGAATTGGAGGGGCCCGGGGGACAATGCCCGCCTACCGATATATGACAGTCCCACAAAAAGTTGCATACTCCTTTCCTAGAAAAGGGGTGGTCTCACTCTCTTCTGATGGAAGACAACAAATGACTGTTGGTCCAGGCCCGTATAGGATGGTAACTTCATCGCCCGACGTACCCCAACCCAGTCTGAGAGTTTCCAATGAGGCATAGTCTTAGGACAAAAGATGTTGTTTTTAAACTAAAAACATAACCAACATAAGCCCGGGAACCAAAATACTAGCCACAAAATGACTAGCACATTTGCCAAATTACATTTCTTGCACCTAACTGGTGAGCCCTTTGCCATTTTTGAAAGTCTTGCTGGAGATAAATAGGCCCTATGTGTAGCGAAGTAGTGGTTCCTCCGCAATTAGGTGGGTTTTACAATAGAGAACAGTGTCTGGAAGGAAGTCTACCACACCTCCTCCCAACACACATGTGGCATAAAGGCTCCCCACAATTCGTCTGCCAATTTAAAGTCTCAATAAATAGTTTCCACCATGGAGCAATAGAAAAAAGAAACTTATTTCCCCCAGAAAAAACTAGAAACCAATTGATCAGATTGTTAAGATTCTGTGACCAACTCAGCAACTGTACGTACTTAAACCTAGACATACCCAGCAGGTTGTGAAAACACTCCTAAGGTAGAAGGGACCCTTCAGAAGCCAGATCCTCCATACTAATAGCCCTGCTGTTCTAAGTCTTATCGCTTCAAGCATTCCGGGACTCCCGGAGAGTCCCAGAGAGGAGATAGGCTGGAGTAAAAAGTAAAAATTAAGGCCAGTTTGCTGCTTAATTCTGAGCCATATCCATACTGCGTCCAAAAGAACTTTCAACCTGATCTTCTTGATGTACTTTTGGGCACCGAATTTAAAAAGGACACCCTCAAGCGGTAGTCCCACCCCCTTCAACATGGCCAAAAACATAATACCTCTTTCTGAGTCATCTGGGGATTTTACCAACATCCTAGAGTGCGATAATTGAAAGGCCCAGGCATAGTACTGAAGGTCGGGAAGCGTAAAACCACCCTTCTCCCTTCTGCGCCTTAGCTTCTTCCATGCTATCCTTATAGATTTATATGCCCAGGCAAATCAATTAATAGATTGTTGTAATTTGTCTATTGTCTCTTTTTGAAAGTGTAAGGGAATAGTGTTAAAAAGAAAAGTAATTTTCAGATTCATTCTACCAAACATAGGGGCCAATTATGATGGCGGACGGACCTGAGTCCGTCCGCCACCATAGAGCAGGAGGGACCGCCGCAGGGGTAGCGGCGGTCCCTCCGTGCAGATTAGGATGTGACCGCCAGGGTGGCGGTCACATCCTCTATCTTTAACATTGCGGCGGGTGCAGCTTCAAGCTGCATCCGCCGCAATGTTAAAAATGCATACACGGCATTTGCGTGCACAAAGCAGCAGGCACCGCGCGGTGCCTGCCGCTCTGTTCACGCAAATGCAGGGGGGTACCATAGGTACCCCCCATGTGCACCCCCCACCCTCCCTTCACCCAGGGGACCGCAACGGGCCCCCGAAGTGAAGGTCCGTATGCTTTTCCACGGTGGAAAAGCCGCCGTGGAAAAGCATACTTTCTACTCCATCCTAATATGGCTGGCGGTGTCTGATAGACACCGCCAGCCTTGTTAATGCTTTTCCGCCGCGGTCGGAAGGCGACCGCAGCGGAAAAGCGGAGGACAGATTGCAAGACCCACCAGCCATCCTAATTTGGCGGTGGGTCTTTCAAGCCTCCGTGGTAGATTTCCTGCATCCTCCGGGCCTGTGGTGGCTTCCGCCGGCCCAGAGGATGCGGGAAATCCACAATCGTAATAGGCCCCATAGTCAGGGGGAGATGTGCCCAAGATTTCATGAGCTTCTGGCAATCCCTAGTAATATTTGCGATATTATTCCCCGCTATCTTATCTATGTTCTGTACAATCCTAACGCCTAAATATCTCATGTCACCCTTGGTCTGGTAGCTGCTCCCTGGCAAATTCCATGCCATAATCTCTATTTTTCCTGCATTCACCTCGTAGCCAGAAACCCGACCAAAGTCTTGTGCCAACTTAATGACCTGGGGGAAGGATACCTCCAGCTCGGATGACAATATCTGAATATCATCCGCACACAGGGCAACCTTCCTCTCCCATGCTCCAAACATAAATGAAGAAATGCTCAATTCATCTCTCAGAAGCTGAGCAAAAGCCTCAATATACAAATCAAAAAGGAGCAGGGAGAGTGGGCTGCCCTGTCTGGTTCCCCTTGTAATCTTAAAAGGATTAGTCAGTTTCCTTTTAACTAGGAGTCTTGCAGTAGGGTCTTGATATATAAGCTGTATAGCACAGCAACATCTCTCTCCTAAGTTAAACCTTTCCATCACTGCTGTTAAATATATCCAGTTGACCCTGTCAAACGCCTTAGTGGCATCCAACGTCATTGCTACCAAGGGTAAAGAGAAAGTTGAAGCCAGGTCAATTGCACCTATAAAATCATGAGGGTAAAGAGAAAGTTGAAGCCAGGTCAATTGCACCTATAAAATCATGAGATAGGAAAAAAAGGTTTCTGCCCCTTACAAAGCCCTTTTGGTCTGGGTGTAACACACTGCCTGCTACTGCTCCCAACCTATCTGCCAAAATCCTTGTGAATATTTTATAGTCTGTACTCAGGAGGGAAAAAGGCCTATAGGACCCACAACTTGCCGGATTCTTTCCTGCTTTCAGAATTAGTGAGATGATAGCTTGACCCCATGAAACAGGGGATGTGGTACCCTCAGATAGTAGATTATTAAAGAGTAGCCTTCATAATGGGTATTATTGTCTCTCCAAGAGATCTGTACAATTCCGCTGGGAGCTCATCGGGCCCAGCTGCCTTACTTCCCTTGCAGGCGTCAATGGCCTTCCTAACCTCCTGCTGGGATATGTTCTGCTCCAAATTATCTCGCTGGGAGGAGTTTAGGGAGGTTAACATGCATTTCCCTATCCAATCCTTCACATAAGCTTTATTATTATTAGGGACATTTATAAAGCGCTGCGTTACGCACACCGGCGTGTCCACGCGCTAAAAAGTGGACACGTTATTATCTTCCTTATATAACACCTGAAAAAAGGCGAAAAAAGCCTCTCCAATTTCTTCATCCGTAGATACTGAAGAGGAGTTTTCCTCACTATCAATCCGTTTTATCAAGTTGCCTGTCCTATCCGACTTGACCTTCCATGCCAGAAGTTTGCTGGCTCCCTCTCAGTATTCAAAATGGGCCATCTTGCTGGCTTCCATCTTTTTGGGATCCTGTGCTTGTTGTAAACGTATCTAGGACCCTATTTAAAATATTCCCGATTCATGCCCTTATGTGGTCATAACAAATAATATCCTTATAAAGGCAAAAGAATCATATCCATATTTAGTCATAGCCAATGCAGTCCAAATACGGCAATGCTACTCCCATAGACTCCTAGAAAGCACAACGCGTTCTTTAAACAAACCAAGCCTCCAGCAGCCCGGGAAATCCCCCTGCTTTTGTTTTGATTTGCACAAGAACTCCTGGAGTCCAGAAAGAACTGTAAGTTCTTAGTGACGTCTTATGTCCAACCTTACGTCAAACTCGGCACCTTCCAGGTATAAATATACCAACGTTGCCTTAAGCAAACACACGGTGGTTTGGAGCAGAGCGGCTATCTACTTGCCCGAAACCCAGCTGATGCGAGAGCCGAAGGAAGCCGACCCTCCCATTGACGCACTGAGAGAGACGCTGTCTTTTCTCTTGTCGAGAAATCCAGCTCCAGTGTTTCCAGTCACCCTTGCGGGTTAACTTAAACTGCAGCTCACTTACTCCTTCCCACGTACTAGGCTTAGGTTAGGTACACCTGGGTAGGCGTATCCTAGAAGCACCAGTTGAGTACGTTTAGTCAATGATTTTATGTATGTATATTTTATCCATTTTAAGTATCATATGGCTCAGAAACCATATCAATGCTTTTACAGTATTATTCATAATACTCCTTTTACTGTACGCACTTTACTTTATGACAAGTATTGCAATTATGGCAATTCACGAGAAAGAGTGCTGCTCAATAAATAACAACTTTTATTGAAAATGCCCGTCTCTCTATTTCTCTGGACTCTGGTGAAACTAAGCATGCACGATTGACTGAGTAAAATAGGTGTCTATTGTTTTCACACGACTCTGGAAATATACTCCTTGTTCTGGAGGGAGCAAAGTTGTCATGTTTATGCGGTTGTCAGAAGCTAATCCCTTCTTGTCTATTCAGGGAAGTTAACACCTCCTTGTTTACTCGAGAAAGTTTCTAGTGACCTCTGAGCTAGCTGGCATTCATAATTAAGTCTAACATATTCAATAGGACCTAGTCGACCTCAGTCCTATGTCTAAACTATTGTTTATGTTATTCCAATGCGCAGAGACTATTGGGAATATAGGAACTACACTACATGGCGCCCAACGTTTGGTAAGGCGATAATCTAATGCTAGATGCTAGAGTAACTCAGTCGTGCTTTTCACACAGACCCCTTTTTCCCGTAAAAACTCCAATAGACGGTAAAAGGTTAATATCCGCCGGAACTTAGTAGGATGAGAATCCTATGTATTAGTTTTTGGTTTAGTCAACGTTGAAGGATACAGTGTTCCAAAAATATTGTGCACCTAATCTTTGTTTCCTTGAAACTTGCTCTGCAAACAAAACTTTCTGTCAGTAAAAATGGTGGAAAGTGACGATAAAAGGGAGAGAGCTAGAATAGCAGCTCAACTTTTAGCGGATGACACAAGTCTCCAAAATGATGACCCGAATGTTATTATCATTCCGGTAAACGTAAGAAGAACTATAACTCTTAAACTTATTGAAAATTAACTATCACCAAGAGGTGGTACAGTAATATTTGTGTTAGAGGCCCATGAATATTGGCAGGCAGAGGTATTCTATTCATGGATACATTTTCCAGCAGCACACGCTGTGACACAAGATTTCCTCTATTACAAAATAGAGGAATCCCCGGATGAATACGCTCCTTTCGAGGACGTTGAAATTCCACTAACATACCAAGAGTACCTGCTCTGGTTTAATGGCGCCCTAAAACATCAAGATCACATCACCAGGCTCGGTCAACTAGGTAGACCAGGAGCCACATGGCCGGTTCTAGCCAGCTATACACCACACCCTGACATTGAAAAATTGTCAGACCGAGAACTGTTAGCTCAGCTAAAATAACTAATTAAAATACATAGACAATTGGTACAATATGTCATGCGGACCTCAACGGTCCAACCAGCAACAAAAATTGCACAACACACCTCTCAACAGGGGAACACTAATAAAATCACACCACAGAATATACAATCAGCCATTGGCAAAATACCCGCAAAACGGGAACAAATTCAATTTTGGTTAGCTCAAAAAATAACTCAAATAGAGGCAGTATTTCCTGATACTACACCTCAGGACAAACACAGAATTCTGACTATCTGTCTTCCAATGGGGATCGCACCACACGCGGAGGACTGTGACACTTCGGGCACAGTCTTTGCTTCGATATACACAAAAACACATGGTGTTCCGTCTATGGCGGTTATACCAGACGTACTAAGACAGATTCAAAATGAATACGGTCCAGAACCTGCTTTAACTCTAGGTATGAAATTACTAAAAGACTTTAAGCAAGTCTCGGCTATACTACTAGCCAACATAAAAGGAGAAGCAGCATCTGTGGCGATTCGCCAGAAATTGAAAGAAACAGATATAGCAGAACAACCTTTTGAACTTGCCAGAATCATAGAAAATCCTATGAAGAATTAGGTAGAGATAGTTTGGGTGGGAAACCACTAAAACCCCAACTAATTGAAAATCCTGAAAAAACATTTATTTGAAAAATTCTCATTACTTCGAAAAAGAAGTGGGAGGGTAACAAACAAACTACTCCAAGAGAAAAACAGTTTCAGTCCAGAGGAAGGTCTCCTCAACGGAGAAATAGATCTCCAGAACAAGGAAGCAACTCTCCCCACAGGGAGCCCTCTGAGATAAGATACAACCTTAGAAATAGGGATAAAATTAACCCTGGGCGTCCGTATCAACTACGCCCACGGAGTAGGCGTAGTGTTGCCTCCTACGCATTTTGCGTAGACAGCGTAGCCGGCAACACTACGCCACTCCGTGTGCGTAGCCGAGTCGGCCGCCACCCGCCTCCCTCCCGCCCTCCGCTACATACAATATTTAAGCAAAATACCCTTAATAAAGCAATTTTAAAGCATTTACCGTGTCCGGGGCTCGTCCGGGGCTCCCTCTTGGAATAGCGTCCCTTCATAGATACCAATGCGCATGCGCGGCCGCCCGCACATGCGCATTGGTATCCATGACGACGCCATTCCAAGAGGGAGCCCCGGACGAGCCCCGGACACGGTAAATGCTTTAAAATTGCTTTATTAAGGGTATTTTGCTTAAATAATGTATGTAGAGGAGAGCGGGAGGGAGGTGGGTAGTGGGGCTACGCGGAGTGCGGGAGTGGGCGTAGCTTCTCGCCCATTCCGCGTAGCTCCGCGGAGCCCCACTACGCCCACTACGCCCAGGCTTAGATAAAATAAGAAAACCTGACAGATATCAATATAATGATACTCGTCCCTCTCGATCTTTTCAGACTTCCTCACAGAAATCGGAAAGAAGAGGATGGTCAGAACACAAGGAAGAGCACGTCAAGTCCAAAGACAAAGAACCTGCTTATCAAAGTAAAAAATTACAATTTCCAAAAAAGAAGGTAGCTAGTATTAAAATAAAACATGCCGAGGATTCTGAGGACACAACTGAAAAACGGAGAGTGGGCCCAGACAGTGCTAGACAGCGCAGCAGAAGTAACCATAGCTCGCAGGATCCTGATGAATCTTCTGGAGACAGTGGACAAGAATGAATACATTCAAGTGGAAACTGCAGACGCCAGAGTTAGCAAATCCCATAAATTATATGAAATAACATTACGTATAGAGGGGGACAAAACTAGGAAAATAAAGGGTCTCTTTTGGGATAACCTTTCGAAATGCTATGATATCCTTCTAGCAGTGAAAGACTGGCCACCAGAGTTTGTCAGGGAGTGCCCACATGGCGAAGAAATGATTATGCCTGCCTTCTCAAATCAAATTCCAATTCATAAAAAATACACATTTGCAAGAAAATGGGCAGTAGCCCAAGCCCCTGCATTATATAAAAATCATGTAGGGTGGGATGAGGATTCTCCTCACCATAAAATTCAGTTAAAAAATCAACCAACTGCACAAAGGCAGTATCCTGTTAAGCAAGAAGCTAAAAAACAAGTCAGGGAGATCTTAGATCAACTTGAATATCAGGGGGTGATTGAAACATGCACCTCACAAATCAACAATCCTTTGTTTCCTGTCTCCAAGCCAGACGATTCATATCGTCTAGTTTTAGACTACAGACACCTAAACTCTTGCTGCAAAACATTTGCAGTACAAAACTCACACAGTGCAGCACTAATGAATAACATAGTGCGCAAGAAATATAAAACAACATTAGATATCTCGAATGGTTTATTTTGTCAAAACATTGCACCAGAAAGCAGGTATTTGACCGCTTTCTCCTGTATGGGGGCACATTACAATTCTGTCGACTCCCACAGGGATTCAAGAATAGCCCAGGATTATTTTCAGCCAGGGTAACAGAGTTACTACAAATGTATGATGATGAGGCATTATCCTATGTCGATGACATCTATCTTACAGACGACGACCTGGAGACACACTTGAAAAGAGTGAACACCATCATATTTGGGTTCGCATCTGAAGGATATAAATTCAACTTTAAAAAGTCACGAATCTAATTGTCCTGTTTTTAGGATATGAATTATCAAGTGAAGGCAAAAGCCTAGCAGACAACTTCTTAGAGAAATGTGCAGTACTCCAAGCTCCAAAAACGCTGAAGAACTTACAATCAATTCTAGGTTTCCTGAATTTCGGAAGAACATACATTCTAAATTATGCAGAGAGGGTTAAACCCCTCTACGAAATAATAAAACCTGATTTCAAACCAATCAATTAGACTCAGAAACACACAGAAATTTTAAGAACATTTCAAGCAGATATGTTAACTAAAACTTAATGCAAACACGCGCAAACGAACGCAACCTTGTACTCCGAGTCATCCCAGGAAGATGCCAATTCACGTACCTGACCTCTAATGAGGGGGAAACGGTACCAATAGCTTATAAATCACAATTGTACACACAAACTGAAATGAAATTCAGTTCTACTGAAAAAATTCTGAATGCGGTTCAAACTGCTGTAGCAAAAGAATCAGCCCTTGAGACAGTAATGAGACCACGCATTCCAAATGCAGATCCAAAATGGATACAATGAGAAAGTTCTCTTTCTGCAGAAGACGTGAAACACGCTTTTGATCCAAAAATGAAAAGACTAGAAGATCTAGAATATGAAAATGAATATCCTCTGTCAATCGAAATTCTGCCTCTTGAACAATACACCTGTGTAATCTACACGGACAGATTTGCACAACACTACGTTGTGAAAAAACAAGTTTACAATGCAGCATGCGCGATTGTTAAAGGTCGCTGGCGCTTAAGTAAATTTAGACTGATGGTCACCAAAACTGAATCAATCAGAAACTGTACAGCTCAGCGCATTGAAATAAGATCTTTAAAGATGGCGCTTGAAAATGCCGATCGCGAATTCCCCACACTAATAGTGTGCGATTCGCATTACTGCGTCCAGTCTTACAATAATGACATGCAGACATGGAGCAAAAACGGTTACAAAGCATAAAAAACTTTGGGAACAAGTAGTTCTTTTGCAGAAAGAACTACAAAAGACTCACGTGATACATACACTGAGTCATCAAGGTGATGGCGTTCACATTGCAGGGAATTCATTGGCTCACAGAGCCACAGCGGCAGCTGTCAAACTGGCTTCCATAACTACAAAAAAGCGTACTAAAAAACATATAGACAGTGAAACGCTACTAGCAGTAAAAGCCTCAATGGAAGGCAACTTTGCGGCGTTACCTCTAGATTATCCCCTCGGAAATAAATACATAATTGATGCGAACTCCGTTCCTTTTGCTCAAATTCCTGGAGTGGGGGATAGAGTAATTCCAAATACGAATAGGAGAGCTTACTTGATTCAAGAAGCACACATGGGAATGGGTCTGAGGCACCAAGAGATCTTGAAATCTCTAATAGAATTACAATCACAATACTGGCGGCCGGGGATGAACGTGCAAATTTGCAACTTTGCAACTAAATGTCAGGACTGCAATAGAGATCGCAGTGGCGAACCGGACGAGACACCAGCCCAGATACCTTTATTAGAAAGCATAAGGCTATCTATACGCAAAAATCCAGATGGAAAAAGGCGATCCCATAATTAATAAGACAAGATTCACTTAGATGTGGCCTCAGCGCTCGGCTGACGCCACAACTGTTATAAAAGATTTGCGAGTCTTTATTGGCACATACGCAATTGGCATGCGACATTCTGACCAGCGTCCTGAGTTTAGCTCTCAAGCTTACAAGGAGGCCATGGCCAGCATGGGCATTGCATTGCGGTACTCGAGTCCATTCCATCCCGAGGGAAATGCGGTAGTGGAGAGAAAAAAACGAGACATAAAGCAATCTATAACGGCGAGGGTATTAGGTTCGGGTGAAGGGTGGGTCAAACATCTAACAAGTGTCCAACGTAGTCTTAATAATCTGCCAAGAAATTCTCTAAAAGGTATCACTCCATACGAACTTTTGTTCGGTACTAGAATGATAATCCAGGACTTAGATCGTCACACTTCAGTGGTGGAACTAAAAACATTTGATATCAAAGATCGTTTGGCTGTTTTACAGGACTTAAATGAAACAAGAAGTCTAAGTAACACAAAGCTAAAGCCAACGGCCACTGAAGAAAAACCACCTGTCCCAGCAAGACCTGTCTGGAGTCCAAAGATTGGGGCTCTGGTCAGAGAAAAGATCGTGGTGAAGAAGGAATTTGGGCCTTCTTATAGAAAAGCAGTACTTGTCTTAGCTGTCAGCAGAACAAGATCAGTAGTACTACCGCCCCTTGCTGGTAAAAAGGAGAACAGAGTTTTGAACCCTCCTGAGGCACAGCCGGGAGTAGCAAGGAAAACTGAGCATAACTTTGTTTTAAAAACTGTAAAATTTCACTTTGTTTTTTAAATCATTTACCTTCCCTGTCACACAACTACAGTGTGCAGGCACCCCTTCCTGCTGAAAAACGAGCACTGGTAAGGGCAAAATCGCCGTTTTCCCGCCAACTTCATTCCCCTCTCCCTGACTGGGACACGCCCACTTCGTGGCCACGCCTCCCCCTTCAAAGTTATAAAAGACGCGCTGACTATTAGTGCTTTAGATAACTTTTGAACCCTCCTGAGGCACAGCCGGGAGTAGCAAGGAAAACTGAGCATAACTTTTTTTAAAAAAACTGTAAAATTTCACTTTGTTTTTTAAATCACTCACCTTCCCTGTCACACAACTACAGTGTGCAGGCACCCCTTCCTGCTGAAAAACGAGCACTGGTAAGGGCAAAATCGCCGTTTTCCCGCCAACTTCATTCCCCTCTCCCTGACTGGGACACGCCCACTTCGAGGCCACCCCCCCCTTCAAAGTTATAAAAGACGCGCTGACTATTAGTGCTTTAGATAACTTTTGAAACCTCCTGAGGCACAGCCGGGAGTAGCAAGGAAAACTGAGCATAACTTTTTTTTAAAAACTGTAAAATTTCACTTTGTTTTTTAAATCACTCACCTTCCCTGTCACACAACTACAGTGTGCAGGCACCCCTTCCTGCTGAAAAACGAGCACTGGTAAGGGCAAAATCGCCGTTTTACCGCCAACTTCATTCCCCTCTCCCTGACTGGGACACGCCCACTTCGAGGCCACGCCCCCCCTTCAAAGTTATAAAAGAGGCGCTGACTATTAGTGCTTTAGATAACTTTTGAACCCTCCTGAGGCACAGCCGGGAGTAGCAAGGAAAACTGAGCATAACTTTGTTTTAAAAACTGTAAAATGTCACTTTGTTTTTTAAATCACTCACCTTCCCTGTCACACAACTACAGTGTGCAGGCACCCCTTCCTGCTGAAAAACGAGCACTGGTAAGGGCAAAATCGCCGTTTTCCCGCCAACTTCATTCCCCTCTCCCTGACTGAGACACGCCCACTTCGAGGCCACGCCCCCCCATTCAAAGTTATAAAGAGGCGCTGACTATTAGTGCTTTAGATAACTTTTGAACCCTCCTGAGGCACAGCCGGGAGTAGCAAGGAAAACTGAGCATAACTTTGTTTTAAAAACTGTAAAATTTCACTTTGTTTTTTAAATCACTCACCTTCCCTGTCACACAACTATAGTGTGCAGGCACCCCTTCCTGCTGAAAAACGAGCACTGGTAAGGGCAAAATCGCCGTTTTCCCGCCAACTTCATTCCCCTCTCCCTGACTGGGACACGCCCACTTCCAGGCCACGCCCCTTGCATTGTTCCCTCCCTACAAATATGTGCATGTTCCGGAAGCGCAGCGGACGAGCGCAGCGGGCGCGACGATTGCGCGCCGAAAGCGCGCATAAGGCAAGCTCGTCTGTGCTTGTCCGTGCCGAGACCGGGCCAAGGGCCAGAACCCCTGATCAATCCCCGCGACTGGCTCCCCACATCTACCCAAATCCACATTGATGGCATTACGCACGCCTAACACCGACTGCGCTCAATACAATCCACACCTATGGTCAGATACCACAAAATTTACATGTCCTCACTGCAACGTTAAGTTACAGATAACTAATGAAAAAATCAAAACGCATGCTGTCACTGCATCTATGTCTACCGACATCACTGCTGCACTAATTAATGCACGATCCCTTGTCAAGCACCGGCAAGAAATACACGATCTTATTATCAATAACAACCTTGATTGTCTTTTTCTCACGGAGACATGGACGGATGGAGCATCCGATCCTGACATGGCAGTTGCGACCCCCCCCAGCCTATAACGCCTATCGCCTAGATAGAGTGGGGCAGCGCGGAGGAGGACTAGCCATCATCGCCCGCGACCACATAACGGTCAGAATATCTCACATCCACTCCACCTCCTGCAAAGCCCTTCTTTTCGATCTTAAACTCACCCCAACGTTTCATTTTAAAGGCATCCTCCTATACCGACCACCAGGCCCTCGCACCAACTTTCTATCAAATCTGGGTGCAATACTAGAAGCTCCAGCGCTGGAAGACTCATTTACATTATTGGGCGACTTGAACTTCCATCTTGAGAATACATCTGATAAAGACACCTGTTCCTTGATATCAGACATGCACACCATGAGTCTTCGGCAACTGGTAACCACCCCCACCCATATAGCCGGTCACACGTTAGATGGCATCTTTACTAATATGCAAGGCGTTAATATAATAGATACCTTACCAATGCCATGGACCGACCACTTCGCCATTTTAATAAAAAATATCAGTACCAATAAATAGACTCAGATCCCACTCTGTACTGAAACCACAAACCATCAAAGTTTGGAAGGACATCGATCACGCTGAGCTAACGACCTTACTTGAAAACACCCGTCCTGATTCAACATTTGATCCAAACTTGGCCACCCGACAATTTCAGGAGTGGATAGGTACCGCCACCCACTCCTTAGCCCCAACTAAAAAACTCTCTAGAAATAGAGCAACGCCATCAGCCCCATGGTTTACAGAGGAGCTCCGTATTAAGAGGCAATGCTGTAGAAACAGGGAGAGACACTGGCGCAGATCCTACAGCGCTGAAAGCAAGACCAGTTATAAGGAAGCACTCGGACAATACAAAGCCCTTATTGTCGAGACAAAAAAATCCTATTTCACTGAACAAATCAATTCTGCTAAAAACTCAGTAATCAGCTCCCCCACATCTAACAACGGGATCAATAATATCGAACTATCTCAGTTCTTAGACCTTGGAGAAACACAAATCAAGGAAATAACGGCCACAATCAAATCAGGCTCAGCATTAGATCCCTGTCCTCTAAAAGTCATTCGTCCGATCATGGACTATCTCTCCTCTGACATTGTATCAATCTGCAACACAATGTTCAGAACTGGGATATACCCAGACTCCCTTAAAAACACCTTGGTCAAACCCTTACTTAAGAAAGCTAATCTGGACAAGGACCAACCAAAAAACTACCCCCCATAGCCAGTCTTCCCTTTTTAGCCAAGGTAGTGGAAAAGCCTATGAACTTACAACTCTTGTAGTTCATAGAAAAACATCAACGATTGGACAACACTCAATTTGGTTTCCGCAAGTTCCATGGAACCGAAACTGCCTTAATAAAAGCTACAGAGGACATAAGAGTGATACGGGACCAAGGAGGTACAGCAATACTCGTATTGCTCGATCTGTTGGCAGCCTTCGACACGGTCGACCACAAGATCCTGGTCGACCGTGCCGAAAACCTGGGCATCCGCCACATGGCTAGAAATTTGCTTTCCTCCTTCCTGGCCGGTAGATCACAGGTGGTCACACTGGGGCCCTTCCAATCGCACAAGCTGTCACTACCGTGTGGGGTTCCTCAAGGCTCATCCCTCAGTCCGACACTATTCAATATCTACGTGTCGGATCTGGCCTCTGTCATCAAGGCCTATGGGATGAGCCTTACCTCATACGCGGATGACACCCAGCTTGTGTTGGCCATCAACGGGAATGGAGACAAGGTAGCCGAAAACTTCCAAGAGGGCATGCGGGCGATCGGTGAGTGGATGGCCTCTAACTGCCTAAAGTTAAATGCTGAAAAAACGGAGGTCGTCATATTTGGACATCTCTCCCCCGGATGGTCAAACACCTGGTGGCCCCCTACGCACGGAACACCACCTACACCAGCCGTCACCGTCAGAAATCTGGGGGTGATTTTTGACGATAAATTAAATTTCATGGCCCACTCAAATAAAATAGCAGCAACAGCCCATCATAAACTCAGGCTGATCAAGAAAATCATGCCGTTTCTACCAACCTCAGCAGGTAAGACGCTGGTAAGCGCCCTCGTGTTGTCATCTCTTGACTACTGTAACGGCTTATTCATCAACGCCCAAGCAAGAGTGACCAACAAAATGCAGACCATCCAGAATGCTGCAGCCCGTCTCCTGTCTGGAATCCCAAAGTTCTCACCAATCTCCGAGACCATAAGGGACCTGCATTGGCTCAAGATTCGAAACAGGATCAAGTTTAAAGCGCTGTGCATACTCTATAAAGCATTGCACAACTGTGGCCCACATTTCCTGAAATCCCAACTCAGATACCAATCCTCCACAAGATCGCTCCGATCTAACAACCTTAAAATCCTACAAATACCATGAACAAAAACAGTTAACTGGGGTGATAGACGCTTCCTTTTGGCAGCTCCCAGATTATGGAATTCCCTACCAGTTTCCATCAAAGACAGCCCATCCCTGATGCATTTCCGCAGAAAGATAAAGACCTGGCTGTTTGATCAAGAATAGTTACCGGCCTAACCTCGGGAATACATTCAAAGTTTCTAGCGCCGAGACGCCTACGGGCAATTGTACGCGCTGTATAAATCTCAAAAATAAATAAATAAATAATAAATAAATAAGTTGTATCAATCGACCTGGTAAAACCACAATCATGTGGCCAATAATAAGTAGTAGGCCCAGTGGACTCCCAAGAAGTAGCAGAAGACCAAACCTTGCTACAATCCAAAAGGTTCAAACTGAGAGACTAATCACCTTTGATAAACCTGCAGTGAATAAAAAAGGACTATGCAACAAAGCCATGGAACTTGTGCCTCTTGAAACCCAAATTGCAACAGTTCGTCAAGAAACACCAGTCTACAATGATGTAGCCTCTGAACATACATATCCAAAGACAAATGAAAATCCGGAAGCAATTCCAACAATTGACAGAACTGAGTCTGGCTACTTCATCAATTTCGATAACTTTTCGGATGATCCAAGTGAACATGAAGAAACACCAGTAACAAAAACTTTGAATGAAAAATTGACTGAACTATTTCATCAACTGAAAGAAACATATCTGATTTCACCATGGATTGAATTATGGATTGTGTTACGAGTACTTTTCCTTCTACTTTGGCTCATCATCATTATATGTTTGCGTAGATTTATTGATGGAAAATATAGTACAATGGACACAGCAAGTCAGAACATCAACTTGGCCCTATAGCCTCACAGATCTTCTCACATTTTAAAAAGAGAACTGTCATCAGTGAACATCACAGCCAATCCTATACCTGGGGGTGTAGCATGGGACAAAACGGATTACGAAATCTATGGCCCGGTTGAACTCTTGAAATATCTACACCAGTTCAAAGTTTCATTAAGTGACTTTGTATCACCAAGTACTTTCTCTGATGATTGGGACTTTGAAAATATTAATAATATGATGTCAGATTTAGAGATGTCAGCAAAATTCACAGAACATGACTATTTGGAGGGTTAATCTAACTATGAAGAAATGTACTGTTTTAATCATTATGGTCATCACTATTTGCATAAATCTGCTAATCCTAGAAATGTTTTTACTTATAACCAATGGGAACATTGTCCCACACTGCCAAAAGGCAGCTCGAAAACATTTTATGAGAAATGTCCATACTTCTCAGGGTTCAACAACACAGATCCAGAAACGTTTTATTACAAAATGTTAAATAAGACAGGAATGAAAAACATGTTGACAAATACTAAATTGATTTATTCTGAAAAATTTCATGAAAAAATGTCTACATTTTGTTTTGAATTTTGGAAAAACAACATTGAGACAAAAACCATCTGGGGTACAAAAGACTGGCAGGTACAAGGTATAGAATCATTATTTAGAGCCTGCATGATCCCAGAACGGATAATATTCCTGAATGACACCATTCAACATACAACCTGTCTTGGCCTAGCCAAGATAAAAGACTTAAACAAACCGTCTATTCCAAAGCCCATACCTGATAGTAATAGCACTACAGAAGTGGAGATAGACGTATCCCATATTTTACACCAAAACAGAACAAATCCTGATTGGAAAAAATGGTTGATCTGGCCCACAGACACTAATAACTGCCAAGATAGATTCCTGAACAAAACACAGGGGTTCAAACTGACCAGGCCAGACCCAAGATATTCCCAGAGACAACATCCAGGGATATTTTATTTTTATTTATTTGTGTATTTTATAAAGCGCGCAGCGACCCCCACGGGGCATCCCGGCGCTAACAAAAGACTCTGACAACAGGAGGAAACAGGAAGGGAACCACACTAAGAAGAAAAGAGAAGGGTTTTCAGGGATTTGCGAAATGCGGGTTCTGTTTGGGAGGAGCGAAGGGCTAGGGGAAGCTGGTTCCAATGTTGAGAGGCGCAAACCGCAAAGGTTTTGCCACCTGCCCGGGACCGTTTGAAACGGGGGGTTTCCAGCAGTAGAAGGGCATTGGAACGTAGTATCCTGGGTTTGACATAAGGGCGAAGGGTGGTCCTCAGATGGGCTGACCCAGTGCCTTTGGATGCACGGAAGGCCAGCGTCATTGCCTTGAAGACACACCTTTTCGCAATGGGTAGCCAGTGAAGTTTCCGGAGATGAGGAGAGATGTGGTGTCTAGCGGGGATTCTCTCCACCAGCCGAGCAGCGGCATTTTGGACCGTCTGTAGTTTGTGACACAGGCCAGCTGTGATACCAAGGTAAAGGGCATTGGCATAATCAAGATGGGAGATGATTAGTGCCTGGATCACAGTCTTACGGCAGTCCTCCGGCAGATAGTGAATGAGTCGTTTGATTGTTCTAATTTTAGCGAAGCAAGAGGCTGCTACGGTCTGGACCTGGGTGTTAAAGCTGAGATTATTATCCCAGCGTACTCCTAGATTTCTCACAGAGTCTTTGGGCGTGGGGGCTTGGCACAGGTCTACGGGCCACCACAGACTGGGATCAAGGGGAGAAGGAGATTTGAAAAACAGGATCTCCGTTTTGCCTGCGTTGAGACGGAGGGAATTAGCGTCCATCCAGTTGGAAATGTCTCTAAGGCAGGATTTCAATGGCTCGAAGGCGGAGGCGGAAAGGGTGTCAAACGTAAAAAGTAGCTGAATGTCATCAGCGTAGGATATGGACTTAATCCCGGTCTGAGCAATCAGCTTAGCCAGAGGGGAAAAATAAACATTAAACAAAAGCGGACTAAGGGAAGAACCCTGTGGGACTCCCCATCTGAGCGGTCTGGCTGGGGAAGTGAAGGGAGGAGTGAAAACTTGCTGTGTACGGTCAGATAGGTAGGAAGACAACCACTTCAGGACAGTGCCCCCCAGTCCTAAGTCCTCCAACCTTCCCAGCAAGATCTTGTGAGAGACGGTGTCAAATGCCGCTGAAAGATCCAGCAGCACTAACACCGCCCTCGACCCTCGGTCAAGCGTCCACCTCACAGAGTCGGCCATTTCAATAAGGGCCGACTCCGTGCTGTGGCCCGACCTAAAGCCGTGCTGGGAATCATGGAGAAGCCCATTAGACTCAATAAAAGTTGCCAGTTGAGAATGGACCAACTTTTCCAAGACCTTGGCCGGAGCAGGCAGAAGGGAAATAGGCCTGTAGTTACTGGGAAGGTCAGGGTCGAGGCTGGGTTTCTTCAAAATGGGGACCAAGGAGGCATGTTTCCATTTAGAAGGGAAACATCCTGCTCTGAGGGAGTCATTCCAAATAAGATTAAGATGTGGGTTGAGTAGGGGAGCTAATTTTTTGTATTCCTTGGCAGGCCAGGGATCGTTGGGAGAGCCTGATTTGCATTTAAACAGCTCTGTCAGGGATTCGGCTTCCGATATTGTGGCAAATTCGCACATAGAAAATGGGGTCGATAAAGGGGAAATGAGTCGCTCGATACCTCCCTCTCGATCAGCGGAGGGAAAGGATGAGTGAATGGTTTCAATTTTGTCCTCAAAGAATTGGGAGAGTTTATTACATAGCGCTTGTGAGGCAGGTTGGGATCGGAGCAATGAAGTGGGATCAGTGAAAGATCTCACAATGTTAAAAATCTCCCTGGCGCCGTTACTAGCGAGTTTAATTCTAGAGGCCAGAAAGTCACGTTTGTGCTTCTCGATCATTCTCCTATATTCTTTAAGGGCAGTTTTATAGGAGGTTTTGCTGTCCAAAGAATAGTTCTGTCTCCAGTGGCGCTCAAGAGTTTTGCAGGAAGTCTTTTTCTGCCGAAGTTCGTCGGAATACCAGGGGGCTGATGGTACCGCCCTGTGAGTTTTAATGGTTTTAATGCGGGCCAGGACATCTAAGGCCTGACCAATCCAGGTGTCCAGATAATTAATGGCTAAATTAGGGTCGGACGAGGGAAGTGGTTGAGTATTGTGGAGTTGTTTTTGGAGCGCATCCAGGGTGATGCGGCTCCAGTTTCTACCTGAAGTTTTAGGGTTGATGGTAGGTCGGATTGAGCAAGGGATGTCAATCTCGAATGAGATAAAGAAATGGTCCGACCAAATTACCGGCACAGGAGGTGCCGTTCGGATAGAGGGGAGATTGGAACAAATTAGGTCAAGAATGTGACCCGCATTGTGTGTAGGTAGGGTTATGAGTTGGACTAGATTACAGGCCGCAAGCGTGGAAATGAAATGACTGCTGTGTGGGCAGGATTCATTGTCAATGTGGAGATTAAAATCTCCTAAAGCGGTAAAGTTGGCGTACCGAGTGCTGAACTGAATAATATAGTCCATCAAGGTCGATAAATGTGACAAATTCGAATGGGGGGGACGGTAAATGAGTATTCCTGAGCAAGAGAAGGTCGGAGAGGTTTGGATGCAAAAAGGCAGGCCCTCTATACAGTCAATTCGGTCGAATGTGGGGAAAGAAACTGCCATGGTAGATTTATAGATTAGAGCAGCACCACCTCCTGTTTTTCCGGTGGGTCTGTTGGCGCAGCTAATACTGTAGCCATCTGGTAAGGCAAGGGAAATGGCAGGATTTGTGGTGTCAGCCACGTTTCAGTCAAGAAGAGCAAATCCCAGTTGTTATCTCGGAGGGACTGCCAGATATCAAAGGCATGTTTTGACAACGACCTGCAATTGATAAGCGCAGATCTAAGAGTTAAGGAAGGGTCGACAGCCGAAATGGAAGTCAGGATAGGAGAGCAAGATCGTCGAGTGGTAGAAATTGTAGGTAAGAAGGAGAAATGACACACTGAACAGGCATAGTTACAAGCTTGGCTGTCCATGGGAGGGCAGGGGTGGAGCGTGCAAGGGAGAGGTCTTAACACCAATAGGTCATTCCGAGTGTATGCTGCGATGTTGTGGCAGATGGGTCGGACAGGGGGACCGGCCCCGGTCGCGTCATGATCGCGGACGAGCGCAGACGAGCTTGCCTTATGCGCGCCTTCGGCGAGCATTCGTCGCGCCCGCTGCGCTCGTCCGCTGCGCTTCCTGTTCGTGCACATTTTTATAATGAGGGGGCAAAGGGAGGGGGGTGTGGCCTCCGGATGGGCGTGCCCCGGTCAAGGCGTGGGGAATGGCGCTGGGAAGCTCGGCGATTTCGCCCTTCCAAGCGCTCGTTTTTGCGCTAGAACAATGTGCCAGCAGCAGAAATGGTGAGACAAGGTAGGAGCAAGTGAAGTTTAAAATAGGCAAATATAACAATTTTAAAAACACAATAAAGCAGTTTCTGTATATAGCTCCCGGCTGTGCCTCAGGAGTTTGTCAGAGTCTTAGACAGCGCGCTTGTGAGTCAGCGCGCCTTTATTGACCTGGGCGGGGGGCGTGGCCTCCGGATGGGCGTGCCCCGGTCAAGGCGTGGGGAATGGCGCTGGGAAGCTCGGCGATTTCGCCCTTCCAAGCGCTCGTTTTTGCGCTAGAACAATGTGCCAGCAGCAGAAATGGTGAGACAAGGTAGGAGCAAGTGAAGTTTAAAATAGGCAAATATAACAATTTTAAAAACACAATAAAGCAGTTAGTTACAACATACAGGGTAGGGAAACTATGCCTCGAATGGCTACAGAAATCCACACTGCAGGAAATCAAGCAACACTTGACTTTACTTAAAGAAGGTGCTGACTTGCGAGATTTCATATTGGGACCTCGCAAACAGCGTCAAAAATGTTTCATATACGCCGGTATATACGCAGCTTACATCGAGGCTTGGAAAGTAATGCAAATTGAAACTGCTGAAAAAATACGAGAAATTGATCGTATTAATTTGGAAAAATCACTGTCTGTAGTGGACAATGGGTTAACGACTCTGTCCTCCAGAATTTATTCACTGGACAGCATTGTATCATCTGCTATTGATATAATAGAGCAGGACTTGCTAATGTTACAACATGGCCAGTCCCAATTACGTTCTATTGTACAGCTAGGCTGGACGTTACAAAATCTGCGTTCAGGTCACGTGCCATGGCCTCTAATCAACAAAACATCATTATTTTCTATCTTTAACCTTACTGATAAACAAATCAGTTTGGCACAAAAAGGAGCAGATTATACGATTCTGAGCATTGATAAACTTGAGAGATTACCATTGACAATGTCAGAGAGACCTGTCATTGAATGGATAATACATGGTACAATTACAATTCCGATAACAACTTTCCAGTTTCAGTATTGCTAAAAATATATACCAGCAGGCCTGTATGAAAGGTTGGGCAAAGGATACATCAAATCAACCTGGAAACTACCTTTTACACATAAATGTTATATTGAAGGGAAAAAAGATGTATTTCTTAGTGGTAATAACTGTAAAAATGCACTAAGCGGTACACTTCTGTGTCAAGGTATTAACTTGCATGGAGCCTGCGAAGGTCCATCAAATAACCTTTCGGGTCACCTGCATGGCACTCCTGCAACACAGATGGAGCCTTTTTTCAGACAACTTTCCAACGGCAGCTACGTTGTAATAAATGACCGCAGCTGTTGTGGCATGGTGCCAGGAAAAGCCTATCTCGCAACCGTTACTTCCAGGGTCATTTGCTGTATGCAAGTATTGTATCCAAACAGCAAACCAGACAAGGAGGCAACATTATGGCCTTCTGTGAATATCTCTTCTATTGGAATTGATACTTTAAGCAGAATGAAGTCTATTCTTTTACAAAAAACTGTGCCTTTAACCTCGTCCAAAGAGACGTATGATCTGCAAGTTGCAAGGACAGTGGCAGAGATACATACCCTATTATCGACAAATAACCCCGTACATTTCGTAGAAATGTTAGGTCAAATTTTAAACATGTCTGATACCAGTGGCATCACACATGTATTTAAGACCGTTTTTTCGGGACTGTTAGCACCCTTTGAAACAGTTCTGGGCATATTCCCGAATTTTGTGCATTCGGTATTTGGCGGACTGCCTCTTTTTTTGGGACTCGTAGCAGGAATTCTATTTTTGTTCCTTCTGCTCCGATATGGCAAGTCAAGCCCCAGACAAAACTCAGGCTATCGTATCTATACGATACAGAGAACGGATCACTAAAGTCCTCGGCTTTGCCCGGCTAAGAGATCTGAGTACTACCTGGTTTCTTTCATTCAGACCAATCTGGCAAGATTGCATCTTACCTGTGCTTCGATGTCTGCTATGCGAAGAAGAATGCGTGTTGGACGTCTGCCTTACACAACCATCAGCAGTACCTATGGATATCGATACTTTGCTTGGTTCGGTAACGGCTCATGCAACATGTTGTCCCCAGCGGCTACCTATTCTGATGACGGCATTCGTTGAGACTTCACCATTACGATTAGGTGTCGGTGAAGTACGAGATGAAAGCAGCACCACACAGGTACAACCTTTTGAGAGCATTACTGATCCAGACATCGATGATAGCAATCATTCTCTCATATGCACTGTTTCAGCTTTTTCGAACTTGGTCGAACTTTCACCTACTGTTGTAGACCAATTCTTCGCAAGCCTGTCTGATATGATGTTCTCTCCTAACAACGAGAATAACTTTTAAAACAACGAGCACACAGCGTTCCCTGAACTCTGAATTCGGCCTTCAGTGTTGATAAACAGAACTACTGAAAACAATTGGAACTATTTTTTCCCCTGAAAACAAAATTACTTTTTTTCTTTCCATTTTCCAAAATATTTACCGTTTTTTTTTTTTTTTGGCACATGGTACTCTGCTTAAAGTAGAACTATTCTTAGAGAACAGAACTTCTATTTTTAAACTCTAGAGACAATTTTTTGATTCAGCCTCTAGCACATGTACAGTATTGTATAAATATGTGATGAAATGGTCTCGACCTTCTCTTCTGTATTAAGAGCCATTTCATAAATGTAATTTTCGCAATTCATTCAGTCGATATTTATGTATGCATTATTTGAATGATACCACTGCTTGAAAAACGTACAGTACAAATACTCATTTTCGTGTATATACCATATACCATTTCGAATGCATTTTATGTATTTTGGGGCGGGTTGGAAAACAAATGCATCGTTATATGTTTAGTATTGCTTAGTATTTTAGTAATGATTGACATAATACGTGGAGTGGGTGTTGTAAACGTATCTAGGACCCTATTTAAAATATTCCCGATTCATGCCCTTATGTGGTCATAACAAATAATATCCTTATAAAGGCATAAGAATCATATCCATATTTAGTCATTGCCAATGCAGTCCAAATACAGCAAGGCTACTCCCATAGACTCCTAGAAAGTACAACGCGTTCTTTAAACAAACCAAGCCTCCAGCAGCCCGGGAAATCCCCCTGCTTTTGTTTTGATTTGCACAAGAACTCCTGGAGTCCAGAAAGAACTGTAAGTTCTTAGTGACGTCTTATGTCCAACCTTACGTTAAACTCGGCACCTTCCAGGTATAAATATACCAACGTTCCCTTAAGCAAACACACAGTGGTTTGGAGCAGAGCGGCTATCTACTTGCCCGAAGCCCAGCTGATGCGAGAGCCGAAGGAAGCCGACCCTCCCATTGACGCACTGAGAGAGACGCTGTCTTTTCTCTTGCCGAGAAATCCAGCTCCAGTGTTTCCAGTCACCCTTGCGGGTTTCTGGGAGATCGAGTCCTGAGACACGAGATACAAGACCTCCTTCATTCTATAACCAAGGCACGGAGCTGATTAAATCCTTAAGAGAATTCTTGATTCAGATTCTTGGCAAAAAACTAACTTAACTTAAACTGCAGCTCACCTACTCATTCCCACGTACAAGGTTTAGGTTAGGTACACCGGGGTAGGCGTATCTTAGAAGCACCAGTTGAGTACGTTTAGTCAATGATTTTATGTATGTATATATTTTATCCATTTTAAGTATCATATGGCTCAGAAACCATATCAATGCTTTTACAGTATTATTTCATAATACTCCTTTTACTGTACGCACTTTACTTTATGACAAGTATTGTAATTGTGGCAATTCTCTTGCATGAGAAAGAGGACTGCTCAATAAATAACAACTTTTATTGAAAATGCCCGTCTCTCTATTTCTCTGCACTCTGGTGAAACTAAGCATGCACGATTGACTGAGTAAAATAGGTGTCTATTGTTTTCACACGACTCTGGAGATATACTCCTTGTTCTGGAGGGAGCAAAGTTGTCATGTTTACGGAGAAACACCTCTTTATGTCAACCGACAAGGAGGAGAAAGAGCCTCCCAGGAAGCCACTGAGGGCCCTCCAATTCCCTGTTCCTCTATGATTTTTCGGCTTTCTACTGTTTCATTGTCGGGCGTGTTCATGGAAAAGCAAACTGGAGTAGCCAATTGTGGAGAAATATTATCTGAAGCCACATTTAGTACTATTGGGACTGTCGCTGAGAGTCTGCCCCCCTACAGAGGTTTTTTCCTGCCAAGTCCATCTTTGCCGTCTTTTCCAAACCTGAAGATGGTTCTGACTGTCCTTTTTGGCTCCATCTCAAAGCTTCCCCTTGCTCAGCGATGTCTAAGACTAATGGTTGGACTTTAAAATAGGACTATATGGACAGAGTAATCGTAAGTCTGGTATATGTGAGATGGCTTTTTGTCCCCGTTTTAATACTCCTACCTTTTACATCCCCATGTTGATGGAAAATTTACCAACTTTTCTTAAGTCAGAGGGTGTACTCAAACATATGTTTTCCTCTCCCTCGCCTTCATCTACCTGTGGTGCGCTAACACTTGAGCCTCCGCTGAAAACCTGAAGACCTCTATCAGCTTTAGAATAATTTTTAGCAATTTTCCTGGACTCAGACTTCGTCTTGGTCTTAGTCTTAGTCTTCATTTTTGTGGCTCCCTGTGTCCCACCACCGTGCTATCTCCCCTTCTTATCCTTGGCTTTAATGGGCGTGCTGTTTTCAGTCCCCTTCTCCTCCTGAGCCTCCTGTACCGGTGTAAATGGATTCGGGTGCAATGTCTGAGCAGCATTAAGCACCAATTTGCCTCCCTCTGTAATCAGTGTGGCAGTGCCTGTAGGGGTGCAAGGTGATACACACATGAATTGGGCTAACTGATTATAGATATATATTTATGCAGGCAACACATACACATACAGAGACGACAGGCTCTCATGGATCGTGGTGCGAGCCGGAAGCCACGAGCGACCCCGGCCCCTTTATTTATGCTCTCTGGCCACGCCTGGCCAGAGAGTGATACATAGTTAGCTAGTGCCTCCGGGGGAGACAGCTCTCAGGGAGCGAGCAACTACCCTGCTACATCCCATCCCAACTTGGTTCTTCAAACAGTTTCAAAGGAAAATGTGCATTAACATACAAAGTCAGTTAGTCTCTTGTTAGGTTGGGGATTGCGCCTGAGGTTGTAGTGGTGCCGGCGGCCTTCAGGCTCTTGCCTTGGACTCGTTGGTCCTTGACTGCTGGCCATTGTTTCAGGGCTGGGAGCTTCCGATGATGAAGGTTCCTTAGACGGAACGTCATCAGAGTTGCCTCCGGCTTCGACACTTTGTACCTCGGAGGTTCCTGATGCGTTTGTCCTGCGGAATGTTCTGACGAGAGGTGGAACTTCCTTGAACCATGAAATGTTTCTTGTTATTGTCTCGTCGTCTCGTTCTGCAGTGATTGCCGTCCCTTTCGTCGACTTGACAGTCCATAGCCCGGGCTCATAGGGAGTTCGGAACTTCCCTCCGCCCCACCGATTCCGTAACAATACACAACACCCAGGATTAATCACCCGGACTCTCGCTCTCCGTCGATGACTTGCTTTGTCATTGGTTTTCTGTCTCCGTGTCTGTGTGGCGGTTGGATCGTAAGGTTCTTGCTGCCAGTTGTCAGACATGGGCAGCATGTCTCGTCGAGGTCCGGTTAGCATGAGTGACCATGGAGACCGCTTCGTTGTGCAATGGGGTGTGCTGCGGTATTCTTGCAGGAAATGTTGTAGAGCGACTTCTGGATCCATGCCTTCAGCCATCTCTATGCGCAGTATTTTGTTTGCGGTGCGCATGAATCGCTCAACTTCACCATTGGCTTGGGGCCACTGAGGGGTGATTCGGTGATGCTTGATTCCTACGCGGGCTAGGAACTCGTGGAACTCACTGCCTTGGAACGGGGGCCCATTGTCGGTCTTAATGACATGTGGTAATCTGAATAATGCAAACGACTTTTCCAGGACGGGTTGCAAGTTGGCAAATGCAGTGGACGGTAGTATTTCGACTAATGGATACTTGGTATAACTATCAATGAGAACAGCCGTGACTCGTCCATCAGGGAAACTTCCGAAATCAAGGCTTACCCATGACCATGGCGATGGAGCTGGGTCTTCGGTGATTACAGGTGCTGTGGCCTCGGAGTTGCTTGTAATTTGACAGGCTCGGCAGTTAAGTGCGACGGTGTCCACGCTGCCTTCTAGATCAGGGAACCACACCTTTTCCCTCATTCTGGACTTTATTCTCCCGATGCCTTGATGCCCCTCATGGGCGAGTGTCGTCGCTTGTACTTGCAGACTTTGCGGTATGACAATGCATCTGCCCCTTAATATGATTCCGTTCTCCGCGGAGCAGAGTTCGTTACGAATCTTCCAGAATTTCCCCAGGCGAGTCCTGTCGGGTTCACTCCAACCTTGGATGTTTTTGAGAAGTCCTTCCCAAGATCCATTCTTCAGGGCGTCAGCTACTCGTTGAAGGACCGCGTCATGGTTCATATGTTCCTTTACTTCCTCTATTGAGAGGGCTCGCGGACATGACCACTGGGTGACCATGTTCACAAATTGTCTTTGCTTCTTGATCACTCTCTCCTTTGATTGTCATTGCTGAGTGCCGAGATAGGAAATCTGCGGCGTTCTTTGCTCCTGGCCGGTATATTAGTTCCATTTGGTAATGCTGTAATTGAATGGCCCATCATTCTATCCTGGGTGGTGGATGTGGCGCTGTTCCCTTGAATAGCTGGACGAGAGGTTGATGATCGGTTATTACTTGAAAAGGATGCCCGCTCACATATAAATGAAAGTGGTTGCATGCCCACTTGATAGCTAATGCTTCTCGTTCTATTTGTGAATACCGGGCTTCTGTCACTGTGAGTGCCTTGCTTGCAAAGGCTAGTGGAACCCACGTTCCTAGTTCAGTTTCTTGGGTGAGTAGAGCTCCGAGGCCCACAGGGCTGGCATCCACTAGCAGTTCTGTGGTGCGCGTGGTGTCAAAGTATGCCATGGTCGTGCTGTCTAATAGGGCAGACTTCACTAGTTTGAAAGCACGCTCCTCCTCTGCGGTCCACTTCCAGGGAGGTTCATGGCTCGATTTGGCATCCTAATGTCGATGCAGATCCGAATCTTCTCAGGCTGCTTGGGTTTTTTGGCACTCACCATGGGAGATACCCACGGTGTAGGTCCTGTTACTTTCTCGATCACTCCCTGTTGTTCCAGCTTCACAAGTTATTGCTCTACCAACAGCCAGAGGTGGAAGGGGATTCGTTGATGTCTTAATGCAACAGGTTGTACCGCCTTATCAAGATGCAATTTTACGGGTGATCGTTTGATATTTCCTAGTCCTTTGAACAATTGTGGGAACATCTCCAGGATGTCATCAGTTTGGAGAAGTTTCACTGCGTTTGCAAATGCGATCAAATTAAGGTCTTCTGTGGTGTGGCTTCCAACCAGTATGTCTGCTTCTCTATCAACCACGTGAAATGTTGTTGTCACTTCCTGGGTCTCAGACTTTACTTGAACTGTCATTTTCCCTTTCAGGGGAAGCGGCTCCTGGCTTCCATATGTAAGAATCCTGATTCTGGATGGGGTGAGTAATGGCTTTGGGTTTAGCTTTTTGTTGTGTTACAACCCCATTACTTTGACGGTTGCCCCTGTATCAATTAGGCCCGTTACCGGAGACCTATCGATTTCAATGTTGCATTTGGGTTGCGGCCGCCGTCTCCTTTTGAGGTTGCTTGCAAACGACACAAAATAGAATTCTTCATCCGCTTCTGTGGAAGAATCATCCAGGCGCTGGATGTAATGAGAAGAGGTCCTCATTGATCATGAGGTTGTGGGCTCTTCGAGCACTCGTTGTCTAACCGCTCCTGTCACCGTTCTCCTCCCTGGGTTACCTCTACCTCGTGAACCTCCCCGACACACGCTCGTGAAGTGGTTCCGGATGCCACACTTAGAACATGTTTTTCCTTTCGCCGGGCAACTCTCTGGAGGGTGCTCTTCTTTCCCACAGTATCCACACTGTGACCGTCGTGCTGTCCTGATGGGCCACCTTCCTCGCCCCCCACGAGATGAGTTGCGAATGGCGTCGGCTCGCTCCGTCTTGACACTCACCGGTTGTTCCGTTTGTTGGTTGAGCGGGGTTTCCATCACAGTTGCCCGGATGTCCGATAGTTCGTGTGAATGTGCAAGGATTAATATCTCATCTAGAGTTATGCGGGGTTGTCGGAGTATGAGTGTCCGCAGCGTTTTGTTGCGACAACCTTGGATGAGCTGGGCTGTCACCTCTTTCGTCTGGTCATCTTCTGTGCAGGTGCTTGCGAGTTCTCTAAGCCACGCATGAAATGCGTCCATTGACTCTCCCTCTCTTTGTCTGGCTTGTCTGAGTTTGAACCGCTCGTAGTGAGGGTTGAGCTGAGGGTCAAAATGCGCATCTAAGGCTCTGACTGCAGCGTCATAGTCAGTGGCTGCACCAGTATTTGGAAGATTCACGAATAATTTGTATATTTCACCTCCCGCGAAGTGTAGAAGCAGCGATCTTTTGACTGCGCCATCCGTCTCTCTCGTAGCCACAAAATAATTGTTGAGGCAGCTAACCCACACCTTCCATCTTGGTGCTGCGGTGGCAGGGTCGATCAATTCACTTAATCCAGAGAAATCAGTGCATCTCCAGTCTGCGTGTAGCAGCACAGATGCATCGATCAGCGCCTTTAGACCTTTAGGGGTGAGTAGATGTTCTTTACAAGCATTTAACTTACTAATTGACTGATTGGGGAGCAGAATCTGCATATCGGAACTGTGAATCATCGCCACATCAGTGTGGAGAAATCTACGCATCCCCTCGACTGCACAGAGAAAACCTGTGTCTCACACTTGGAAGCAAGGCATGTCAGCTTCGGCACTTGGTTTTCAGAAATTACGCATCGCCACCAATACAAATAGAAAATCGACAGATCTCCTTGCAGCGGGAATGACATTGACGCATTATTTGTCTGCATCCCACATCTTGCTGTTGCAACCAAGATCAAGGTACTTTGTTCACCGGTCCTGCGTGGCTCCTGCACCTGGCCTGTGCTTCATCATGAGTGGCCTGAAAGTTTGAATTTGCCCCGGTGCAGCACGACCACATAACCCCGATTCGCGCTTATTGCTTCTAAGCCCTAAGAACACAATTCATATATCGATTTCTACTTATTGGATGTTTGCTGTTTTTCTCTTGATTTAATTTTACAATTATTGTCTGTTTTTCTAACCTGGTGTGGAGTCTTTTTGCAGTGTTTTCATTGTGTTACTGTGTGTTGTGTTGCACAAATACTTTACACATTGCCACTTTAAATTAGCCTGACTGTTATGTGCCATACTACCAGAGGGTAAACACAGGTTATATTTTTGTGTGTATCTGACTTACCCTTAGTAAGATTATGATTCCTGCTTAAAGGGTGCATACCTCTGTCAACCAAAAAACATTTTCTAACGGTATGTTATTCATATCTGCCCCACAACAGGTGTCCTCACCCCTTTTCTTGTCCAATGAGAGAGCCGGTGAGGGCTTGCTGGGACATATGTAACATGGAATTGTTAACATGGAACTAACATCCCTATAGCTCAAAATCACAATGATAACTTGAGCCTCCTAAATCCCCCCAGTGAAAAGAACTGCATTAATTGTACTTAACTTTGAAAATTTCTATATATTGTGATTTAGTGCTCTTGAGGGATGGACCAGGTCTTGAGCACTCTGCAATCATGTCATCAATCAAGTGGCACAACCAGTACATACCAAGTAGAACGGACACATAACTCTGAAATATCAATGTTTCACATTCAATAAATCAGTTAGACCTACAAGAATGTGGTCTCTCCATGCCATCCTGTACCCTTTAAATATAGGTGCTTGGTCTGTCAGAACAGGTGAGTTGCAGCTCCGGAGGGGTGAAGCTTGAGGTAAGGCAAGAAACATTTCCTTTCTATTCAGTTCAGTTCAGTTCCAATAGCTTTATTCGACAGCATGTATCATAAAAGCTTCAAATTGCATTTATACAATAAAACAATATTTGCTAAATTTTAGGATAAAGTCTTGGAGTACTGTGCAGATGGTCGTTAAAAAATCTTGACATAAAATTAATAGCAGCATATTTGATTTAAAAACATACAACAAATTTCATAAAAAGCTTAAGTCTGGGACACTATATACATAAGGGGGCGTAATCCATCTCAGTAATCAATGTATAAAGTACAAGTGCTATCTATATAGTTGACAGTGTTCAGAGGTTCTACAACATTCCAGGATGGTATATAGTTTTAGTAGCAAGTAATGAGTCATAAATATCTATTCATGTTAATTACAGCAGGTTAGGTAGTTCCAAACCGTGTGAACTATTAGTGACATCGGACGACTATGAGTTTTGTTTCTTAAGTAAAAGAGTCCCCTTTAGTTAGAAGAGTGGTTATATTACTAAGTAGATACATCAAGGTGACAAGTGCCTTTCACATCTAGGTTAAATGTATAAGATGGCAAAGGTGAGCACTCTGGTGAACTCTGGTCAAGGACTGACTATACAAGTGCACACTCTACTACCCCCACCTCTCCCCCATAGGGATCCTTTTGATTTGAGGGCATGTGGAACATGCAGGCATGGTGCAAGTACCTTAGATGCTCCATGTAAAATACCATGTTCCACCGAAGTGCGACCCTTTCAGTAAGAACATTATTGTTTTCGGGAGTTTCGTGCTACTTGTATTTAATGCCACATAGTGATGTTACCCTAGGACTCTCGCTGGCTCTGGGCATACCTGAGGAGAGCAGGAACTTATGCTGATGTATGTTGCTGCCTGGGTCCTTTCCACTATGTTCATCCAGAGCAGAGTGAAAGCCTTTTAACTAAGCCGGGCTGTACTTTCTTTACCCAGGGGCCATACTGCGAGCACACTGAGTGGAGTGTGCTCAGGTGGGGTCAGATTTTGAATGTTCTAACCCCTTTTTGTCAGTAGTGAATGAAACATTTACAGATTTTACTCGGAGGCATGACTGAGTGGATATGCTGTGAAAGCCAGTACAGCACTGCCATGTCACTGAGAAGTAGGGTTTAGAACTAAAGGGCAAGTTTACATTGAGAGTAAGATTTGAAATAGGTGTTGGGTAGAGTGGGGTATAAGGCATTCTACACTGAAGCAAGCCATCTCATTAACACCCCCTTGGATGACAGGTTCCATATATATTCCCTACCATGTCTGTGTTTTTTAAGTAGGCACCAGACACATTATTTCATGGTCAAGTTCACCTGCCAGCGCTATTTTGGATAAGTATTATCTGAAAATCCTGAATCCATGTCACCTGATAGTATTTTTTGTGTGTACATAATTGATACATTATATTTAAAATTTGTTCTTTACTTTAGCATTTTATTTGCAATGTGTGGTATGTCCCTTCCTAACTTGTGAGGAGGATTGTCCCACAGGAAATTGTAGGAAGCAGGAAAGTAATTATTCTTGGACATTGAGTGAGAACATCGACAAGTCTGATAACAGTTCACTCACATTTGCACTTCAATCTATTTAAATACAGCAGCATATACTTTTGTTGTAGTTAGATGTTGCTCCTGAGAAAAAATGAAATAGTAATTTTTATAACGTTGTTACCCAGATAAATTGCAATGTAGTATATTGGAAATTGTAATAATTTTAATTACTTAATGGATGATTTAGGACAAGCCAGATCTAGAAGAGCATCTGTACATATCATAAAAGTAATAACCAGAATAGGCTACTACAGTTAGAATTAACAATCGAAAACTCTTTTTATGATCCATCAAAAAATCTATGAATTGCCAAAAAAGTGTACATCCAGTAACAGAAAGTGTTATAATTTGGTTATTACAGTTCATAATTCAAATATACCAAAAAGTTTGGCACTATGAATCCAGATAGCCAACAAGCACTACTAGAGATTTCAAGAACACAGTATTCTATTTATGTATTTATTATTTAATCTTATAAGGCACACAGCTACCAAAAAGGTTTCCTGGCGCCACTCGACAGGGAAAAGAGGAAAAAGTTTATTGGTTAAACAACCAAGGGCCAGATGTAGGTAACTTCCATTTAGCGAGTCCTTAATAGCGATTTTTACCGAACCGCTATTAAGGACTGGCTAAATGGAATGAACGTAGGAATCGCTAAAATATTAGCAATTCCTTAACATTCCTTAATAACGAATCGGTAATTGAGATTCGTTATTAAGGAATACCTAGCCATTCATTCCTATGGGCTATGAGGCCCAGAGCAATGAATAGGAAGAGATTCACTATTAGCGATTCGGTATTACCGAATCGCTAATAGCGGGAGCTATTTCAAGGGTCCCAGGGTGTCTAAAGGACACCCTGTTGCACCCCTGAAATGTGCAGGTGTGCACATGTGGCAAACAAACATGCCCTAAGGGCATGGATGTGTGCCACATGGCACATTTAAAAAAAAAACAAAGTTTTTTTTTTAATGGAAATCGCTACTTACCACCAACTTGACGTTGGTGGTAATTAGCGATTCCTTAAGGCTGAAATGCACTATTTTTAGTGCTACGCACATTGCATTTAAGGAATCGGTATTTCTGATTCCTTAAATGCAAGAGCAAAATAAGGAATCGCTATTGGCGATTCCTTATTTTGCAAGTAGGTTTTAACTCACCTACATTGCACTCAGCCAAATATCGGTCGGTAATGCAGAAATTCTGCGAATTTCAGCGTTACCGCTCGGTATTTGGCCACCTACATCTGCCCTAAGTTATTAAGGGTTTGTCAGCAATTTATTAGTTAAACAACCAGGTTTTTAAGTGTTTGCGAAAATTGCTGAAAACAGTTTCGTTCCTGAGAGGTGGAGGGAGGGAGTTCCACAGATGAGGACCCAGGAAAAGAAAAGGACCGGTCGCCCATTCGTGACAGTCTAATCGTTGGAACTGAGCATTTAGCCTGAGTGGAAGAGCAAAAAGAGTGTGATGGTATATAAGGATGGACAATGGCCTTTAAATATATAGGGGCACTACCAGACTTAACTTTAAACATATAGCACAGTGCTATGAATTTCACACAGTTGTCAACCATGAGCCAATAAAGATCACGAAGAGAGCTTGAGACAGAGGACATTCTAGGGGTCTGACAGAGCAATCTGGCCTGCTGCATTCTGCACCACTTGAATCTGCGTATCACATCCTTATTGATGCCTAAATACAGGATGTTGCCGTAATCCAGTCTAGATGTAATTAGAGCCTGGACTACAGTTCTTTGAGTGGAACTTGGCAACATCCAAAGGATTTTTCTAAGCCATTTAAGGATGGCAAAGCAGGTAGATGCCACCTTCACTGCTTGCTGCTTCATTGACAGTTGGTCGTCAATGATAATACCCAGATTGCGAACTTGAGTAGTGAGTTGAGGGAGAGTTCCCATTTCAGATGCCCAGTGCTGGGGTCCCCAAAGGTCCTTGTTATTTCCCAAAATCAGTACCTCAGTTTTTTCGCCATTGAGTTTTAGCGAATTGGCTTGCATCCATCCACCAATTTTCCTCAGAAGAGATGATGTCTTAGGTACCCTGTCCGCAGACAAGGAGAAAATGATTTGGGTATCGTTGGCGTAGGAAAAAATCGACAACCCAGCTTCTTCAGCAATAGTTGCCTAAAGGCTCAACATAGACACTAAACAATAATGGGCTCAAAATGTAGCCCTGTGGAACTCCATAAGGTGAAGAAATTTGTTTTGATGCAGCCTCAGAAGAAAAATCCTGGAACGTGCGATTAGTCAGAAAGTCACCAAGCCAATTAAGGGCTGGGTCAACAATGTCCAATGATCGCAGGGCTTTCAGGACACGGAATGGGACACAGTGTCAAAGGCAGCACTTAAATCCAGCAGTGTAAGTGCCGCAGTATTCCCAGCATCCAGATGACCATGCAACATCTCAGTAACTCTGAGGAGTGCAGTTTTGGTTGAAAAGCCTTCCCAGAAGCCTAACTGAGATGGGTGCACAAACGTTTACGAAGCAACAAATTTGTTTAATTGAGTTTCTAGAATTTTGAAATACACTGAAAGCAAGGAAATCGGGCAAAAATTAAACAATTGCGCCGGATCAGCATTTGCTTTTTCAGAAGTAGGAGGACCATAGCATGCTTCCACTCAGCTGGAATAATTGATTCGCGTATGGAGGCATTAAATAACTCCATAATAATTTTTAAAACTTTCAAAACAGATAGATTCATTTTCTGCATTACCATAGCAGGAAGCTCGTCTCTAGGTGAGCAAGATTCAAGGCTGTTTAAAATGTGTTTAAAGGAAGTAACATCTAGTAGTGCCCAATTTTCTAGTTTAAAACTAGATTCGGCAGGCTGACCATCCAACTGTTCGGTTCTGCTTAATGTTATAGGAATTTTAGTGGCTGGCTGTAGAATATTAGTCTGCTTAACATTCAGAGCTGAATACATTTTTTACACTTTTCAGAGAAAAAACTCGGCCAGATCCTCACATTGTGCTCCGGTAAGTGTAGGGGGGCGGATAGATTACCTGCACCAGACAAATATGTAACTACTTTTTACAGGGTTTTAGGACTGTTCTGTGCATTATCTATAGTGGTGTTCACGTATTCAGCTCTGGCAATGTTACAGAGAGACTGGTAAGCTCTTATTGCCATTGTATATGCGAGCTTAGATTCAATTGCGTAATCCTTCCTCCAACGTCTTTCAAGCGCTTTACATTTACTTTTTTCCTGCTTTAACTTCTCTGAGTACCAGGGGTCAGGAGGGCGGTAACTGTTCATTTTCTTTGTAGAAAGAGGGAGACACATGTCAATGGATTTTGTAATTCAACAATGAAAATTTTCTAGGTCTGATTATGAGACCTGGTTAGATCAGGCTAGAAACTGATTAAAAGCTTCCACATTCAGCTTCCCCCAATTTGTACATGGAACTTTACAACTCACGACAGGTGTAGGTGGATTAGGTAGATCTTGCTTAACTCTAAAACTAGCTAGATAGTGGTCTGATCACGTCACTGGGAGAGCTGGGAACCAAACAATCTTAAAGAGATTGGAAAAAATAGGATCTAGTAAATGCCCATCTGTGTGGGTGGCACCAGAGTTGTGAAGTAAAATATTCATAGCAGCTAAATCCGAGATCAAAGTGGTGCCTAATCCACAAGTCGGGTACTCGAAATGGAGGTTTAAATCGCCCAAGATGGTAAAATTGGCGGTATTCAGAAGATCAGGAGCAATCAAATTGGGAAGTGCGGTAGCTCAAGGGCCAGCAGGTCCAGTGGGTCGACAAAGCAAAAGCCCTGAGAAGGTAAACTGGGGATTCAAGGCCAATTTAAATAAGGCGGCCTCGCAACCTGTAAGGGTTAAATCTTCGAATGTGCATGTGTATCGCTTTTTATAAATTATCACAATTCCACCACCTATTTTATCTTTCCTGTCCTTCCTCATTATTATCTAATTATAGTTTTTATCAATGTAAAATTAATTTAACTGGTTATGTGTCAAAGAACAAACAGTTTGGGACTGGTTGTACATGAGGCCTTCTTTAACAATCACACTTGAGCCTTCTTTAGGAAATGCTCATAACTTTTGATGGACCCAGTAACAGGAGTTAGTGGTATCAGTTACCTCAGGGACACCAGCTACTCAAAGCAGCAGATTTTAATTAATTAAACAATCAAATTATCATTCACTACTCAAACTTAAATCTAGGTGTAAAAATCCACTGAGGAATGACGGATAACTAGTGGAATTATTTGTCTTGAATATGATTTCACAGATTATTTGCCATTCCCAAGTCAGATCATGTTTTCTAAACCCCAGTGAAGTCCTTCTAGCCATAATGGTTTTCCAAAGGAGCAGGATTACCGCACCAATTAAAGGGCTACTCGTAATGAGGGTCTTAAAGAGAAAAAAGTAACGAAGCAGTAGGTGACTCATTTGAGAAGGCTAAAAGTCACAGATATGAACCGCAGCAGAACTGAAACTGCCTTAAATTCATGCAGGGTATACACAGATTACCACTGATCTGAGTAATAACAACACTTCTTAACAAATGTCAAAGACAATACAGTTTGTGATGCATGTTAAGTCAATTACGAAATGTCACTATACATTAATTGAGGAAGCAAACAAGACATATTCAATATGCAATCGATATCCTTGTCAGATACTTCTCTGGGCTATCTTGTAAATATAACAAGGACAACCCTATAAACCCAAAGGGACCAGGGCAAGTATTATATATATGTAGAAGGTGCCGTGGGCATCATTCCGAAGGAGGGAATCACATCACAAATGAGAGACTTTTGCAGTTATTCTTATATCATAGAAAATATTTTCAACTACACCCCACAAATAAGAGACCTGACACGAGTTACTTTAGTTGGCGTATACTCTCAAAACAATACTCCGTAGTTCTCAGCATATTTTGCACGCAAAGTGCAAACGATGCAGTGCTCAAGTAAATGTGACAATAAATGTCCAAAAAAGACAAGAAGACTGGTTGGATAGAGATGAACTGTCTATTGAGGTGGACATTTTTAGTTATGATATACCCTTCATCAACGGAAAATCGGCTCGCAAAGGGCCAGATTCTGAGAATCTGGCCTTTGCAAGCGCAATTTTTGCATTTGTGATTCATCATCCCAAATGCAAAAATCGCAAATTGCGAAATTGCTAAATTGCGAGGAATTGAATTTAAGGAATCTCTATTTGAGATTCCTTAAATGCAATTCATGAACCATTTTAGAATTGCGAAATCGCAAATTTTGGCCGCTATTTACCGCGAAGTCTGACTTCGTGGTAAATAGCGAAAACTTAGAAAAATGCACTTTAGTGCATTTTTCTAAGTTGTATGTTACACACACACATGTCCTTTGGACATGTGTGTGCGCAACATCAGCCTACATGTTCATTTTAGGGGTGCTACAGTGTGTCCTTTGGCACCCTTGAAATCGCATCCTTATTTGCGATTAGCAAATTGCTAATCGCAAATAAGGAATGACTCCCCATTCATTCCTATGGGCCTTACCATAGGAATGAATGGGGAGTCATTCCTTATTTGCGATTAGCAATTTGCTAATCGCAAATAAGGGAGCTGTAGAAATCGCAAAAAATATTGCGATTTCTACATGAATCCCGTTTTGCGAGTCTTTAATAGCGATTGCTTAATAATCGCTATTAAGGACTCGCAAAACAGGACAATGATGAATCTGGGGCCAAGTCCCGATTAACTCTTTCGGAGCATACAGGTGATGCGTGCACTCATAGCATGTCCTGATTGTCTGGAATAGAGACTCACTTTTGAGTGTTCTAGACAGTATATGTGTCTCGCTCCCACTCTCCCATTAGTTTAGCAGCATTACCCAGGAATGCCAATTAACAGTTCTAAGCAGAGGACCCGGTGGGCTCCTGTTTTGTACAGAACCTGTGATGAATACAACAGAGGTCATATGAAGTTATTAGAAGATTCGATATACACATTCTTTTGTGAGTGATATTTTGAAGTGCAGGCTGTATTCTGACTGTCTCTCGGTTGTCATATATTTAGAAACTAACATGTGGCTACTGGGTTTCTGTCCCCTGGTTCTTAGAGATCCTGAGTCACACTACTTAGTCTTGTGGAGACCTTTACCTTCATCCTCGGTCGAAACGTCAAACTCATTCCTTAGCTCACATTTGTATTATGAATACTGTGGATATGCATTTTAATTGCTGGCATATTTCTTTGTTAAAACTGTTGGATGAGTCTGGATTGTACAGTGTCTTTTGTCCACATTAATTTATTGTCACATTCACTTGAGCACTGTTTGCACTTTGTGTGGAAAATGTACTGATAACTATGGAGAATATATATCAACTAAAGAAACCGATGTCAGAACTCTTATTGTGTGTTGTAATTGAGAAATTGTCTCTATTATACAGGAATAACTTGATTAGTGCGGGGAGTCACTCATTCATGTGTGATTCTCTGGGATAACTGGCAGTATTATTGGGTTCCTTGGAGACCCCTCTGTTTTATGCCATGCCGCTGCATTTTGAGGTTGTGTACATTTTCTCGGATGCACTTTGCATTGCTTTGCAGTACACACGTGATGTTCCAGTTCTGATAGACCAAGCCCTTGCTGAGCTTCGTCTAGTGCTGCCCGTCAGCCGGATGATCCTAAGAAAAGCAAAGTGCTAGTGAGTTCAACTGCTTATCCCCAGGGAACCCACAGCCTCTGCCACGGCCTTACAGGACAGCGTCGCTAGACTGTTTTAAAAGAAGCCTCTTGGAGACCATGGCTGACCAGATGAACTTGAATTGCTCTACGCTTGTTGTTGTGACGGGCTTGCTGCTCTGCTGCATGTTTACCCATCGGGGGGGAAGAGGCAGCCAACATTGGCCTTCAGCACTACTAATGTTTTGCAGCTCGTCGTGTTCCTCGGTGTGTTCAGTGACCTGCAGGTCTTACTGTCCAACTACTTCTCCAAGCACCAACAGCATAAGCCACGTTCATCATGCTGCCCTAAATGCATGGTGCATGTTGGGCCTCTTGGTTCTGCAGAGGGGTTGGGAAAACAACAGTTGCTGCTGTCCCAGCACTTGTGGGCTTCAAAGAGGAGGAAGTGACCGAGGTGGGTTTCGGCCCCTCGGGAGCTGCGCCCTTGACCCCACAAAGTCCTAGTGAAGCTCGGCAATCCTCCTCGCAATACAGCGGGATTCTAGGTGATTGCGAGGGACCCAATAAAATGTCTTAAAGTGATACAGTGTACATGTTTTTAGATTTCAATATGTATTGTGATGCATTTCTGTCCCCCTAGTAACAAATCTGACGGTACGATTTTGTATGTTTTAACATCTTAGAAAGACGTGTTGCTCTGGTGGGTTGTTGTTGTTCAGTTGAAAAGGAGGCTACCCAGCCAGAATATTCTCTTGTAGGTGCAGCTGCAGACCTTGAATTTCCAAACTTGCTCAGAGACTCTAGCAAGAAGCTGACATCCTTAATGGCAGACGACCCTATGTAAAGAAGAAATTCCACTGATTACCAAGAGACAAACCGAGCGATACCAGGTCAATGGTAGTAGTTACCACCTCTCCCTGCTAGGCCTAAGGTCTTCATAAGCAGCATCAGCCACATCACTCCTGGCCACTGTTGGCCCTGAGGAAATAATCTGATAGAGAGTTGCCCTAACACACCTACCAAATCTGTCAATTCCATCAATGTCTCGCACAGGTGAGTCACTGCTTTAGTGAGATTTTTTGGACTTCGTTTGCATGGCATGAAACACCACTCAAATTCAGACCCTTTTCACCAGAGCATATTTTTGGTGAGGGTCCGGAAGTGTTCCTGTCCATGGAGTACTCAATATTCAGCTAATTCCTCCATGGCTTACACTGTCGCCTGTTTCACTACTCTTCTTCTACGAAAACACCCAGGACAGTCTTCTACACTGATGAGCATCTGTGCATGTTGTTTATGTTTGTGGTCTTGCTGCTGGGCAGCTTTTGCACACATCATTGCCTCCCATACTTGTCTATGTGCTTTAGGCTCTTCATTGGATGCCTTTCTTCTCTATTTCTATGTTCTGCTTCTAATTTGTTGCTTTCCTCTGTATCCTGTGTTTGGTCCACCACTGGAGCATAGCTCTCTCACCCTGCTTTTTGACTTTGCTGACAAGTGAACAGGAGATTGGAATTTTTTGACCATGGTAGTAATCTAAATGTTTTAACATTTCATTGATCTGCACAGGTCACTTTACTGTTTTAGATTACTGGGATTGTTTTTAGAGCATGCTAGGCTTTTTACTTAACTTTAGTTGCATACATACGTCATTGACCATTTTCAGTGTCACAAGTGCTGTGAGGGACAATCTAGTCCTTGTCCAGGCACCTATTTATTCAGCCTGAGGGCACGCAGTAGGCACATCGCGGGGACACCAAATGCAAGCCTGTCTGCTCCCATCTGCACCGACCGTCGCCTGTCGTCAGAATCCCTGCCCATTTTTCCAGTGATATGATGAACCACCCAATGTATTCACTTGAAAATCTGCTTCAGCTTAGGTCTAATAATGATGGTATGGTTCACTGCTTTAAGGTTTCCCGGCATGGATTTCAATCACCATTTCTGTTTAAATTGTGGATGGTGTAGCCTTCCCTAAACTGAAATTAAGAAATTGATGGAGGAAAGTGTTTTGCCTTGGCAAGTATCAAAAAACGGAAATACTGGTTCAAAACAAAGTGATAGAAAGAGATATAAATGGAGTGCCTATAAAATGATTACAGGTCTGATTTCGATATCGGAAGGACTGCTGCTACCAACCAATGGTCAGTTGCAGTCCTTCCAACATCTGCCCCTGCGGTTCCCCCTGCTTCATTACAATGCGGCGGGTGGAGGCATCCGTGGCACTTCCGATGGGCTCAAGAAGACCGTTGGTGGGTCAGAAAGACAGCATAATCCCTTAATGACAGCAGCTCCGCCATCGGAATTAGGATGTAGGTTCCTTTTCCCACATGAAAAGGCTGTGAGAAAGTGCTATTGGGGGCCCTAGCAGGACCCCCTCCACCCCGGGCATCCCTGCATTGTGTGGCAGGCACTGCATGGTGCTTTCCACACAGTGAAGGGATATTTAAAATCATTCATTCTGTAATGGAAGCTTGTGTTGTGGGCTTCCATTATAGAATAGAAGTTTCAAACCTCCATATGGTTGGTTGCATCCAAATCAGGAGGTCAGAACCGCCGAACTGTGGTCAGGCAGTTTCAGACCGATACTGTGCCAACATCATAATCAGGGCCTTTCTTTTAACTCCAAATCGATTCCCAAGCACTACTTAGAGGTCTGGGATACTATTAATAGTGTAAAACCAGATCAAGCATTTATTACTGAAAACTGGCTCAGTGACCACGCCACGCCTGACTTAACTATGGCAATACTGAATAAAAAAACAGGATAGAGTGGGAAAGGCCATGGGGAAGTGTGGCTATAGTGTACAAAGACATTCTTGAGTCGTCACTTAAGAACAATGACATGCAGAGAGAGTTTGAATGGGAAATGTTAATATTTTGCATTGCAATTATTACAAATATAATACTTGGAGGATCCTTTATTTGCCGAACCCCGGGTACAACTCTGCCTTTGCAGCAAAAGTAGCTGATATGCTGTCCTCGTTGGTTAAGATTTCAAAATGTCCTATGAGTGGGAGATTTTAACCTACATTTTGAGGACCAGACCTCCAACAGAGTAGATGATTGGGCAATGAGATGAACGCTTTATTTATTATTTATTTATTTATTTGTTTGCGCTTTAGACGGCCACAGTGAGAGAGAGTCTAACAACTACGAGTCAGGGGGGAACAGATAGGTCTTGAGCTGTTTCCTAAAAACAAGGTATTCCGTGCATTGTTTTAATTGGGCAGGAAGCCTATTCCAGTGGCAAGGGCCCAAGTAGGATAGGGCCTTGCCACCTCTCCTGGCTCGCTTAATTCTGGGCACCGTAAGAAGTTGTTTCTCTGATGAGCGGAGGGACCGCTGAGGGACATAAGGAGTGAATTTATCCACCAAATAACTCGGATTGAAAAGGGCCTAATGAATAATACAGCACACCTTGAACTGTGCCCTTGGGGGCACGTTTAGAATCAAACGAGCAGCCGTATTCTGGACGACCTGTAATCTATCCAATGCAACCTCATTGGCGGACAGCAGAAGGCTGTTGCAATAATCCAGGCGACTTAATACAAGTGCCTGGGTTAGCCTCTTCCTAAAGGAGTCCGGAAGCAAGGGGAGTATACGGCGCAATAGGCCCAACATGTGGTAACATGAGCCAGCTATGTGGGTGGCATGCTCTTTCATGGTAAGGGTCTGTTCAAGGCGAACACCTAGATTTTTTACATAGGTTTTAGGTGCTGGGGGAGAGCCACAATCTGAAGGCCACCAATCGGGGGACCACAATAGTCGGGCTTCCCTGAAAAGCATTATTTCGGTTTTCCCCACATTGCACTGTAGAAAATTAGTCCTCACCCATTGAGAGATGTTTCTCATCCCCTTAGAGAAGGCAGCCTTTACAGCTTGAGCAGTGGATAGAGGGACCTACACACAAGGCAGGGCAATCGTTAGTCTCAGTTTTCTCTAGTGTGAATTCTATAAAAATATAAACAGTAGAGGCCATCACATGGTGTGACCACTTTTTGATACAGTTCCAACTTTCACTGGAGAATGGGGAGGAACTAATAACGTCCCTGTTACCAGTAGCTGTCTATTGAGGAAGGTGTACCCTGAATCATTTATTAACAATTTGAACCAACCTGCCAACTATGAAAGAAGACTGGTAAGTTGACTACACAGCCTGGGAATGGAAACATGCTATGACTATAGCTTTAGACTTCTGCGCCCCTGCTGGGAAAAATTGTCCCCCAAATAAACATCCTATTGGGAAGTGGTATACAGGAGAGTTGAGGAAACAAAAAGGGACTGTAAAATCTTGGTGTGCAAGTGGCAATGCACAAAAAATTCAGAGGATCGAATGATGTAATAACATGCAGTGAATGCATACTATAAATAACTAAGAAAAGCTAAGCAACAGTATTATATATCAAGGGCCTCATTTATGAAAAGTGTTGCATCACTGCATGTAAACAGCGATGCAACACTTTTCAGTGCGCCCTCTTTGCGACACCATGGACACACAGTATTTACTGTATGGTGCTCCATGTCACATAGATTTACAGATAAGTCAGTATTCCTGACATATCTGTAGGCACAAAAGTGACACATTGCTGGGGTATGTCTGAAAACGGGCGCAACTCTGGCAATGTGTCCTTCCACATGGGGAAGGGCCTGTATCAGTCTTGTGCTTACTGTGAGGCAGTCATGAGGATTTGATGCAGTCACGTCCTAGAAGTGTTGCAGTGAAATCTCATATATTTCACTGCAACACTTCTGCAAGCCTTTTTTGCAGGGGAACACCTGCCCTGCATACGTTATACATAACGGAGGAGTTATGTTGGGCAGGGCTTTACAAAGTTTGTTTGTATATAGGGCACAGTGTGGCTCATTTTTTACACTCCACAGTGCCACAAACAGTGATGCAATGGCAGTGCAAAGGGCTCATAAATAAGCCCCTAAACCTGGAAGAAAGTAGCAACTCACCCAGGAAGGTATAGTAAATTATCAAAGAATTCGCTCAACCTATTGTGTTGAGTTAAGCAAATAAAGCCTCTGCATCTTTTTGTGAGGACTTAGCAACATTTTTCAATGCCAAAGTCGTATCCTTCTATTCAACTTTTGGGGAAGAACTGATGGATCTAACAGCTGAAATGGTGGAAAGAACAATGGGAATTGAAACGTCTGTGTCAGCCTTAGACCCTTGTACTCATTTTGGCTATTCTCTTTTAATTCCCGTAATTGCACCTCAGGTAACACTTCTCCGGAATAAATCACTGAAGGAGGCAGTTTTCCAATTGTTGGAAACAATCCATAGTTGTGCCATTAGCGATGAAGGAAGAGGGGGATGCCTCCGCTCTTTCCAACTATTGGCCTATTCCATTGACACCTTATCTGGCTAATGTACTGGAGTGATCAGTCAATATTCAATTGACTCAGTATTTACAGAGCAACAGCATCCTAGATCCAGTTCAAACAGGGTGCAAGGCGAGAAATTGCACCAAACATCTTTATTGGCGGTAACTGACAGCATAAGGACGTTAGTAGACTAAGTGCAGTAGATCTATCTGTAGCCTTCGACACTGTGCCTCACCATCATTTGCTTTAAAAGCTGCATGAAATTGGTCTACATTCAGCCACCTTCCATTGGTTCTGCTCTTTCTTAAGCAATAGAACACAATCGATCAATCAATGAATCAGTCTACTTGTAGAGCGCGCTTCTCACCCGCGAGGGTCTCAAGGCGCTAGGAGGGAGTGGGGTGGGGGGCTACTGCTTCTTCTCGAATACCCCTGGCTCCCTTAAAATCTAGCCACAAAGATCTGCATTGCAGAATACTCCAGGTCTCCTCGTTGAGCCCAACACTGTTTAATGTTGATCTGGCTTCACCAGCAAATATTGTGAGTAAAAGAGGATTTGAGATCATCAATTATGCCGATGACACTCAACTAATCATCTCTATCGATGATAAAAGTGATGAAACAAGAGATAATTCAGTTCAGTGGCAAAGTGGCTGCATACTGCTTAAAGTTAAATGCAGATAAATTCGAAATTGTATTGTTTTGTGGTGTTGAAAAGTTTTGGAATGATCCGTGGTGGCCAGCTGCGCTAGGTCCCACACCAACACCCAAAAAAGTGGCCACAAACTACTGAATATTTTTATTTCCGCTGCCCCTCTCTTTTCTTGCGGATGCTTCTGATCTCTTCTCACTCCATCATCTAAATATTTGTCTCTCTTGCTACTCATCTCTTCTTTCTATTTCTGTGGCTCCAGATTCCCATATGCGCCCTTGTCTTCTGAATATTCTTCTTCCCCGCCACCACTCTCCTGCACCATGATGGTAGCTCCTATTGGCTTTATCAATGCCGGAGGCTTTTAACATCCATTGGCACTGGCTCAGCCAACAGCATATACTAGTCATGCAAAATATAGAAAAACATTATTTATATACTTTTAAGATCACCACTGCATTGTCACATGACGCAATGGAGTGGCATCTAGAATATTTAGAAAACAATGCTTTTATCTTTGCTGCTATGTTGTGTCATCAAATTGCACCATGCAACCCAGAGGTGATCATCAGACTTACAAAAACAATTTTCTATACTATTGATGTAGCCACTGAATTTTGAATGAGTGCCTTCTGGCTTTCGGAATTTGGACTTTGTTCTTACAAGCCGAATGCTTCTTTAGTGATAAATATTGGCCTGTTGATCATAATAACAAAATGTATCTAATACATTTTAATTGGTCAATCTTAGAACTGGCCCTCTCAGCAGGGTCTTCCCTCAAACATTTTTCTTCATCCTCCATTTTCTGCTGATCTTGTTTCTTCTAGCCTGGTACTTTGTGCACAACTGCAGGGAAAGCCCTCTTTAATAGTAATGTTGGATTTTTCATTACCATTCTATAAATTCCACTTTTAGAAAGTTGACATGTTCCTATCCCAACTATTTGGTGCCTGCAGCCTGTTCCTGGATCACATGCCTGCGGCCTCTTCCTGGGTCACATGACTTGGCGTGGCTGTCAGTTGGTGTTTATGTATTGCTCCCATACAGTGAGACAAAGGGAAGATAGGTGTTGGCAGGATGGCTCACTCTGAGTTAATGAGGAAAATAAACTTGCAGATCACAAGGGCTCTGCTTGAGCACACTCACAGTCTATTGTGACCCCAGACAATCTGAGGCCAGGGCATGAGGGCAGAAGTAATTCCAACCATCTCCAGGGGGTGGTGGGGTGGAAACCGCTGCAAGTTTCTCCTATTTCAAACAGACACCAGTTATAAACACTGGACCTCAGACCCCAACAATTCAGATCAGTACAGGACATGTGGACTCTGCCAGGAAGAAGGACTGCCCAGCTGTGAATTGTGCCCTGCTGACCTGCTTTGCTGCTCAAGGCCTGCTTTGCTGCCAAGGATTGCTGCACCAGGACCCTTCTGCTTTCAGATTCCCTAATTAAACCAGGTCTGCCTGGGTGTCTGAGGACTCTAAGATCTCCAAGGGTCATTCGACTGACCCTTTGTTCTCAAGCCACAGGTATACCACAGGCTTCATTGCGCCACACATCTTTGACACATGATCATGCATTGCCTAGACAGCTCCACAAGCTAGATCCAGTGAAATGCATCTTGATGCAGACAGCCAGCCCAGCTCAATGGAGGGTGGTGAATCTTGACCAAGTCCTCGCAAGCCCCAGTGGCTTGACCAGCACTGGCCCAGGGTGACACACCTTTCCCTCAGCACCGACCCATCACTACGCACGTCTTCGCAAACCCCAGAGGCTTCCTATGTGATAACACCAGACCTCTCACCGCAAGCTTCCATAGACTGTCACTGACTTCACTGCGCAATGCACCTTAGAGCAGGACCTTACATTGCAAGCTACATATCTATGGTTTTCTTGCCGCCAGATAGCAAAACTCAATGCAAGGACTTCGATTCAGTACCACTACCAGGAAATAAGGCACTCTTGTTCATCGGACCAAAGTGAGTCCCTGTAGCCAGCCTGTGCTCTTTCATAGTTTGCCTGAACTTTTGACATTCCAGTGTGACCAGATAACCACAGTTGAAACTTTGTCCTTTTTGCTACTATATTCACTGAATTCATTCATACTGTGTATTTTCAGTTTTACTGATTGGATTTTTGTTGTTTTAGTCTTGTTTTATTTATAAAATGTAACTCCACTTTGTCTAATTTGGTGTGTGTTAGAAATTGGTTTACTGAATGACTGGGGGAAAGCCCTGGTCAATCAATAACCACAATCCTAGTCAGGGTAAGAGGCAGGAAAACTGTAAATTAACCTGTGCTAACCCTTTGATGCTTGGCACAGAGCAGTCAGGCTTATTTTCAAAGACAATGTGTAAGGTATTTGTGCAATACTCCAAACTGTTTAACATTAAAAACACCACACAAAAAGATTCCACACCATGTTAGAAAAATAGAAATTAATTCAATAAATAAAACAATCCAATAAGTAGAACTTAAGATCTGAATTTTTGAAGAATAAACGGTAAAATAGTGCCTAGAGGCAATAAGTACTAACGTAAGAAATCTGGTTGCGCCGGACTGGGACAAAGTAAAAAGTTCAGGCAGACAGCGATGGAGGGCAGACCGGATATAGGAACCCAGTGAAGACAGTACCTTGATCATGGCTGACTCGATGTCGAAACTGAGGGGGACAGCCAAAGCAATGCGTCGGTGTCAATACATGCAGTGGTGGCAAAGTACTGGTCCTAATACACGCAATGGTGGCACTGTGCGGGTCATCATTCATGCAGCAGTGGTGATGTGTCGCCTCCAATGAGCAAAGAGCTGAGATGTGGAGATTTGGCATTTTCATTGAGGATGCCATCAACAGTGATGCAAAAACCTTGCACCATGGAGAGCGTCGTGCAGAGGTAGTTCAAAAGGTGATGCATTGAGGTCTATGCATGCAGCAGAAGCGATGCACCTGTTCTGGTCCATGCAACAGGAGCGATGCCCAGTTCAGATCCATGCAGGGCTATGATGTGCCAATTCGAAAGAGGATGCATAGATTTCGTGGAGTAAGCACCTTAGGGAGGGGCCAATGTAATTAAGGGCGTAGCTTAAAAACACATAAGCTAAAAATATGTGCATGGCAGAGTGTGTCTCCTGACGTATTATGCTGCTTTTATCGTTGCATCCAGATATATAATACAAGTCATATTACACCTATAACAAACCAGGACTATTGCCTTCTTCAATGGATGTTAGTTGCATAAGGTAAATACGCAACAACTACGGATTCATTGTGTATAACACTGAAAATGCTTCAGATCCAACATGATGAGAATGTGAAAGAACTATAACGAGTATCGTAAAAGTTACATCAGAGTTAAGATTTGTTTTTTTCATCCTGAGGACAAAAATGGAGAGCCTGATAGGGACCCATTGCAGCACCTGCTTTTCAGAACTGTTGCTGATAACCACCAGCAGGACCCGACTCATTTAAACCCTGCCCTTAGACAAACTTCCAAAAGTCCAGGACTGGGTTGGCACCACTTAGCAGGGAAGACTCACAGATGGCAGTGTCCAGGTTCAAGAGCCGGGTGGTTAGAAATCTTTTATGTCCATGAGACTTCATATACATAGGTCACACCTAATCCTTGGAGTCACTCTGCATACAACTGGTGCAGTTCCATTCCTTCTCACCCAGGCGGAACAGCTGGCAGCAGGACAGCACAGTAAGCCAAGAGTCCAACAAAACAGCAGTCTAGTAAAGTGGCAGACCTTCAGCAGCACAGCAGACCTTCCTGGCAGAGTTTTCACAGGCCCAGAAGTGTACTGAAGTGGTGGTGTCAAAGCTCCAGTTACTATACACTATTGAGTCCTTGAATTGTGGGAGACTACAAGGAGAGGTCTTAAAAGTGCACAGAGGTCATTCCTGTCTGCTCTGGCTCCAGACTTACTACAGGGGGGTATGCAGGCCTTTCTGTGGGGGCAGGAAACATCCTATTTGGTTGTAAGTGAGGCTGGGTTCAGCTTCTCCCTTTTATCCTCCCAGGATGGCCCATCAAGTCGGATGTATGATGTAACAACGCGATCATTTAGATCGCGGTACAGTACATCGCTGTTTTTACAGCAAGTCGTTACCACGACTTGCGCTGTAGGGCGCTGGACTTAGGAATAGGATGATTTACTATTCCAACTTCAGCCTACGTACAGTAGGGAAGGTGTTGGAATAGTAAATCACACTATTCCTTAGTCTAGAGTGCACTTCAGTGCAAGTCTTGGTAACGACTTGCATTGTAAAAGCAGCAATCTAAATGTACTGCAGTGTTTTGAACGTGTTGTTAAGGTCGTTTCCCCATCAAGTCACACCTAAGCTCCCATTGGGTGTGGCTGGTTCCGGAAAATACACAAAGCCCAACCAAGACCCACTCCAGACAAGTGATCAGAGACAGGCAGTAAGCACCAAATGGCTAAAGTTAGAAAATGCTGTTTCATAGCGTTTTAGGACCCTAGTGTAATTTTCCTGATTCATGCCCTTATATAGATGTAAAATACCATATCCTTATATAGGCATAGAATTCATTTCCATATTAAGACATAGTTCAAATAGTCCTAATACGGCTTGGCTACTTCCACCAGTTCCGAAAATCTACAACGATTTCTTGGAAAAACCAGCCTTCAGCAGTCAGGGACTTCCCCCTGCATGAATATTAAGATATCCAAGAAATCATGGAGCTTTCAGAGAATTAAGTCTCTGATGACGTTCCTATGTCCAATCTTACGTCAAACTCAGCACCATCAAGGTATAAATATGCCCACACTTGTCCAAACAAACACACAGTGGTTTAGAGCAGTTCGACTATCTACTTGCCCGACGCGCCCTGCTGCTGCAAGTTCCGAAGGAAGCCGACCCTTCGACTGACGCACTGGGAGACGCTGTACTTTCTCCTGCTGAGAAATCCAGCTCCAGTGTTTCCAGGCTACCCTTGTGGGTTGCTGGAAAATCGAGTCCTGAGAGAGAGATACAAGACCTCCTACATTCTAAAACCAAGGTACGGAGCTGATTAGACCCTAAGAGAATTCTTGGATTATATTCTTGGCAACTAATACTAGAACTAGGCTACACCTCACTTACTTCTTCCCTTGTACTAGACCTAGGTTAGGTACACCGGGGTAGGCGTATTTTAGAAGCACTAGTTGAGTACTTTTAGTCATTATTTATCACTGTATGTATTTTATGCATTTTAGGTATCTTATGGCTTAGATACCATATCATGCTTTTACAGTACTATTTTATAATACTCTTTGTATTATATGTTCTGTACTTTACCGCAAGTATTACGATTGCAGCAGTTCATTTCTTATGCATGAGAAAGAAGACTGTTCAATAAATACCTTTTAATGAAAACGCCCATCTCTCTATTTCTCTGCACCTCTGGTGAAACACAGCATGCACGATTGACTGAGTGAAATAACTATCTATTGTTTCCGCGACTCTGAAGATATATTTCTTATTCTTGGGAAACAAAGTTGTCATGTTTTAAGCGGTTGTCAGAAACTAATCCCTTCTTGTTTATTCGAGAAAGTTTCTAGTGACCTCTGAGCTAGCTGGCACACACACAATTAAGTCTAGTATATTCGGTAGAGACCTAGTTGACTTCAGTCCTACGTCTAAACTACAGGATACACTATTCCAATGCGCAGAGCCTATTGGGAATATAGGAACTACACTAAATGGCGCCCAATGTTTGGTAAGGCGATAATTCAACGCTAGATACTAGAGTAACTCAGTCGTGCTTTTCACACAGACCCATTTTTCCCGTAACATACTCCTATCGTTGTCTGGAGTGGGTTAAAGGATAAAATATCCGCTTTAAACTGAGTAGGACGAAAAAATCAAATGTATTAGTTTTTAGTTTGTTCAATGTTGATACAGTGTTCCAAAATATTGTGCACCTAATCTTTGGCTCCTTCAAAATTGTTCAGCACACTTGTGGTCAACAAAATGATGGATAGTGACGACGAGAGAGCTGCTGCACTTGCAGCTCAGGCAGTTTTAGACTACGCAAGTCTCCAACAAAATGACCCGGATGGTATACTCATCCCGTCAAATATAAGGAAAACCATTACTATAAAACTTATAGAAAATGGAATATCACCAAGAGGTGGTAAAGTAATATTTGTTATAGAGGCACATGAATATTGGCAGGCAGAGGTATTCTATTCATGGATTCTGTTTCCTGCAGCAAATGCAGCAACACATGAGTTCCAATACTATAAATTAGAGGAACCTCCAGTGGAATACGTTCCTTTCGAGGACATTGACATTCCACTAACTTACCAAGAACATCAGCTCTGGTTTAAAGGTGCCCTACAACATCAAAATCACATTATCAGGCTCGGTCACCTAGGTAGACCCGGAGCAACATGGCCGGTAATAGCAAGCTATACACCACATCCTGACATTGAAACAATGACAGCTCCTGATTTGTTAGCTCAGCTAAAACAGCTGATTAAAATACACAGGCAGTTGGTTCAATATGTCATTAGGACTTTTACAGTCCATTAAGCTGTAAGAGTTCCACAGCATATCCCTTATCAAGGGAACACAAAAAAAATGACACCACAGACTATACAGTCAGTCATTGGTAAATTGCCTGCAAAACGAGAACAAATTCCGTCCTGGTTAGCACAAAAAATAATTCAAATGGAGGCAGTATTCCCTGATAGTACACCTCATGAGAAACACAGGATTCTAACAATCTGTTTACTAATGGAGATTGCACCACACGTAGAGGACTGCGACAATTGGGGTACAGTCTTTGCTTCAATCTACACAAAAACACATGGTGTCCCGTCTATGGCGGTAATACCAGATGTTCTAAGACAGATTCAAAATTAATACGGTTAAATCTGGGTATGAAATTACTGAAGGATTTCAAACAGGTCTCGGCTATACTATTAGCCAACATTAAAGGTAAAGCAGCATCAGTGGTGATTCACCAAAAACTAAAAGAAACAGATATTACTGAGCAACCGTATGAGCTTGCCAGAATTACTGAAAAATCCTATGAAGAACTAGGTAGAGATAGTTTGGGTGGGAAACCTTTAAAACCCCAACTAACTGAAAATCACTACTCCTAAGAAGAAGTGGGAAAACACTAAACAGACGCTTCCTAGAGAGAAGCGTTCACAATCCAGAGGAAGGTCTCCTCAAGAGGAGCCCTCTGAAAAAAGATATAACCTTAGAAATAGCGATAATTTGAGAAAACATGATAGATATCAAGATAATGATACACGTTCATCTTGTACCTTTCAGACTTCCTCTCAGAAATCCGAAAGAAGAGGATGTTCAGAGCAAAAAGAAAAACGGGTGAAGTCCAAAGACGAACAGCACGTTCCAAAAAATAAGAAAAGCCAATTTCCAAAAAAGAAGGTAGCAAGTCTAAAGATCAGACATGCCGAGGATCTTGAGGACACAACTCAAGAATGGGGAGTGGGCCCAAACAATGCTAGACAGCACATCAGAGGTAACCATAGCTCGCAAGATCTTGAAGGATCATCTGGAGACAGTGGACTTGAATGTAAGTATCCGAGTTGAAATTGCAGATACCAGGGTTAGTGTACCCCATACGTTATATGAAGTAACACTCGGATGGAGGGGGACAAAGCAAGAAAAATTAGAGCACTCTTTTGGGAGAAGCTCTCTAAGGGTTATGACATCCTACTAGCTGAACAAGACTGGCCACCTGAATTTGTCAGGGAGTGCCCACATGGCGAAGATATAATTATGCCGACCTTCTCAAATCACATTCCAATTCATAAAAAATACACATATGCTAGGAAATGGGCTGTGGCCCAGGCCCCAGCACTATAAAAAAAATAATGTAGGATATGATGAGGATTCCCCTCACCATAAAATCCAGTTGAAAACTCAACCAACAATCCAAAGGCAATAGCCTGTAAAACAGGAAGCTAAAAAACAGGTCAGGGAGATTTTAAATCACAACTTCAATACCAAGGGGTGATTGAAACATGCACCTCATCAATGAATAATCCTTTGTTTCCTGTCTCCAAACCAGACAATTCATATCGTCTAGTTTTGGATTACAGACATCTAAACTCTTGTTGCAAAACTTTTGCAGTACAAAATGCACATAGTGCAGCATTGATCAATAACATCGTGAGCAAAAAATATAAAACTATATTAGATATCTCAAATGGTTTCTTTTGTCAAAACATTGCACCTGAAAGCTGGTATTTGACCGCTTTCTTCATAATGGGGGTACAAGGACAATTTTGCCGTCTTCCCCAAGGATTCAAGAATAGTCCAGGGTTATTTTCAGCCAGAGTAACGGAGTTACTACAAATGTACGATGATGAGGCATTATCCTATGTCGATGACATCTGTCTTACAAATTATGATTTGTTGGACGTGCACTTAAAAAGAGTGAACACCATAATACTTGGGTCTGCTTCTGAAGAGTATAAATGCAATTTCAAGAAATCACAAATTGCCCACCTCAACATCCTATTCTTAGGCTACGAGTTATCAAGTGAAGCCAAAAGCCTGGCAGCTAACTTTCTAGAGAAATGTGCGCTGCTCCAACCTCCAAAAACGCTGAAAAACGTACAGTCAATTCTAGGTTTCCTGAATTTCGGAAGAACTTATGTTCTAAATTACGCAGAAAGGGTTAAACCTCTCTACGAACTAATTAAACCTGATTTCAAACCTACTAATTGGACAACAAAACACACAGAAATTTTGCGTTCAGTGCAAACAGACATGTTAGCAAAAACACAGTTACAAACACGCGACAACGTGCGTAACCTAGTGTTCCGAATCATGCCAGGAAGATGCGGATTCACATACCTATCCTTTAACGAAGGTGAGACGGTACCAATAGCATACAAGTCACACTTGTACACACAAGCTATAATGAAATTCACTTCAACAGAAAAAATACTGACAGCGGTTCAGACGGCTGTAGCAAAAGGTAGAGCCCTTGCACAGGGTAAATGCATAAAAATCGTTACACCTGTACCTGCCTTAGAGGCAGTGACAAAGGCAAGCATTCCAAATGCTAAAGCTTTGCATCCGAGATGGATACAATGGGTTAACTCTCTTGCTGCAACAGACGTTGAATACGTTTTTGACCCGTATTTAAAAACACACAAATTCCTGCAATACGAATTAGAATGTCCTCTACCAACTGAAATTCTGCCACTTGAACATTACGGCTGTATAATATATACAGACGGATCAGCACAACCCGCAATTGGGGGTAAACAAGCTTACAGTGCTGCGTGCGCTCATTGTTAAAGGTCGCTGACGCGAAGGTGAATTTAGACCTATGGTCACAAAAACTCAATCTCTCGGAGACTGTACAGCTCAGCTAGCTGAACTACAGGCTTTCAAGATGGCGCTTAAAAATACAGATCGCGAATTCCCCACACTGATAGTGTGCAATTCTTATTACTGTGTCCAATAGGCCTATTCACTATTCTTGAAGTGGTTCTTATACCACTAACTTAGTATATGGTTCGTGAGGCCCCTAGGGCAGGATTGTATTTGTGCAACTTATAGTATGCTTAATGAGTAACTTGTAACTTATCTCGAACTCTGACCTCTTAAAGAGTGCAGAGGGGTTTTGCTAGTAATAAATACAAATATATTTGATATATACCTTGTGTGGTGTCCTTTCATTTGGTATTGGAGAACCTGACCTTACGGGCCAGGCGTAGCAGGGCACGCCTAAGATCTCCGAGTTCACCTGCCTCTACTGACAGAGACACGAGACACTCTGTTAGGCGTAGAAAAGTAGATTTATTAGCTGCAGCTAAGTACAGTTATCTAAGAAGTACCACACAGGTAGGTTCTCAAGAGACTGCCACTTCAATCCGTGGCGCACAGTCTATTATACAGAACAAGTTTACAATGACAACTCCCAATATACACAAAACTGACAAATAGGAATAGTTCGAAAACAAGCTATCGGATGTCTAAAACACACCCTCCTTTTAGACCCTGTGTGCTCTACTCCCCTCAGGTTAATCAACACTAGTGCCCGTAATTCAATTTGCAGGTGGCAAAACATGTGTAGAATGCTTCAAAAGAAGGGCTATGTAACAAGAGAACACACGAAGAGAATAGTGAAGGCCAGTTAAACAAGATAAAGTAGAGAAGAATGGTGGGACCCAAACAGTGGAGTAAGACGTGGATTAATCAGTCTAGACATGGCTTTGCGAACTCGGCCAGACCCAGATATCAGTATCGCACACAAGGACAAAGGTTGTTCTTTAACGGAAAAAGACATGGAGCAGCTGAAAAGGCAGAAAGACCATTTTACCGCGTTAGCCGTGCTGCCTGAGTGAGGCAACATAACATGGTGGCTAAACACAAAATGGCGGCTGTAGCGAAGCGGTGCCGAAAACTACGTAACCTCAGACCCTCCTTTTGCCATACTCAGGCAATGCACAAAGGAACCCATGTTAGTCTGAATCGATATCAATGGTCATGAGGTCATTGAGATGTTGTTGCACCATCGTCTTAATATGTTCTGTCTGCTGTGCTACTGGTTTGGAGACACAGATCGTGGCACAGAGTCCACAAATGGCTGGACCACACTGTAGACAAAGACAACAAGAAAAGACGATTGCTAAAATCATTCCAAGAAAAGTTAGCACTTTCCATCCCCAAGTGGACAGTAGTCCCCAAAACCATCCCATCACAGACCAATCTCCAGTATCTTGGTGAATAGACTCAGAGATGACATGTAGCTTAGAGATGGCTTGATATACTGTAGGGGCATTGTCAGGAATATAAATGCAACAACTAGATCCACTCAGTTTACAGACTCCTCCTTTATCTGCAAGGACTATGTCTAAAACCATTCTATTCTGTAAAGTCATAAGTCGATCCGCCTGAAGCTCGGCAGTCAAATTCTTTAATGCTCTGGAAGTTACATTGATTATGGCATCAACCACGCGGACCAACTGTCTGATATTTCTGCTATTGACCATCGGACCCCAAAAGGAAGAAACCCTTTCAGGAAGTCCCCTCCTTCTTGTCCTGCTATATCTTCTGAATCTACAACTCCTCTACGAACTCTTTTCCTATGATAATCAGCAGGAGCAGTATATGTAGGGGGAGGAGAAAAGCTACATAACACGTTCCCGAGAAGTATGTGGGAAGCCATGTATAAGCTTTGTCATGACAGATAAAATATGTACCTTGAGATGCCACCAGTGGTGCAGGAGTAGAAGGAGTATAGACATAAGTATGGGAGCAATTACTCCTCTCTTGCTTAGTTTTGGTATTCTGGCCATTTATTTGCAAGCACAAACGACCTCTTTGGGGTAGTACCCAAATTGGTGTAAAACTCTGCTGCTTAACCTTGTCAGTGAGGCTGAGAGTATAACGAGTTATATTCCACCCATCGTATGCTCTCTTCTCAACTTTGGGAATCTTGATAATGTCAGCAATCTTTGCCATCGTTACAATACCCTTTATCAAAGGACTGTGACTGAAATCCACTCCACCATTATAGGATCCACCAGAAGGATATCGAAGTAAGTTCTGGTATGCATCGGAAAACATAGCCAGATACGCCCAAGCAGAACCTTCATAAGAAAATGGGAGGACTAGATATGGCATTCCTCTCTGTGTATTATGTGGTATGAGACCACAAACCCAACAATCAGTAACATTTACTATCAATTGATGCTGGTGTAACAGTTGAATGAACAAATTGTTAAGGTATTCCATTCTTCTCATTTGTTCATGATCTGGGTGTGAGTAAAATTTATGCAGAGAAACAGTAGTAGAGGGAGTTAGAGGGACGGAAGTGGGAACAGGTACTAACTGTAGCACGTGAATAAGCCATCCTATGCATGCTAATAAACTACATAAACATACTAAAATACATAATGCTACGCCACAATGACTGAATAATAATTTCTTATAATGAGCTCTCTTCATCCTTTTAACATCACTTCCTTTCCCTGTACTATCCATTACTCTAAAGGCGCTGCTCACGATAATCTTCCTTTATCACTTGGCTGTGATTGTTAGCCATCCTATGACACTGCAAGTCCTGTTGACCTAGTCACTATTCAGGTCACAGCTCAAGACTCCTACCGTGACCCTGCAACTTGATGGATAAAGGAAAAAGGGACGTTTCTTTTTAAACAAAATGAAAGAAAACCAAAATTAATTGTCTTTAGGCAATCTCTTTCTCAGATTGTATCGTCTCTTTCAAAGTATTGTCTGGTCCTTGAATAAATGTTCGGGATCTGTTGTGTTAAGTCTCAAATGCACAGGTACAGCTTCCTGTAAGACGTCATTGTCTTCCTTCTCTGAGCTAGTCCAATCCATGCGTGCACTGCTGAACGGTACGAAGTTGGGTACCTTGTCACATTCGCTATCACCAACACCTTCTCGGACCCACTGGTCATAAGGTAAAGGCAATGGTACCCTTTTGCAATGCACGCCGTGGATCCAGTTTTTCTTTCCGATGACTTTGACAGCTGTACGAGTTGTGAGTAATACTTGTCTCGGTGGCCCCCAACGAGGTTCCAAGTTCTCTTTCCTCTGGAAGTTCTTCAGACACACCCGTACGGGATCTGAGGAGGCCTCCGGCAAAGCGTTTTGGACCTGTTGACGAATGACATGCAATTTAGTGGTGAGATCATGCAAGTAGTCAACCAACAACCGGGACGGAATATCTGAGTACTTTTTGGGTCTGGGGACTCCCCAAACATTAGCTGGGCATCCGAAAACAATCTCGTATGGGCTAAGCCCCAAACGAGAATGAACAGTCGTTCTAGTTGAAAGGAGTGTCAAAGGCAAGGCATCAGGCCAAGAAAGGCCTGTGCTGGCCTGAATCTTTGCTAATTTAAGTTTGAGAGTGCCATTATAGCATTCTACCAGACCCGCTGACTGAGGATGGTTTGCCGCATGGAATTTCTGTCTAATGCCTAAACCTACACACACCTTTTGCATAATTTGACCTACAAATTCACTTCCATTGTCACTCCAGACAATGTGCGGCAAACCAAATCTCGGGAAGAATTCTTTCAAAACTATTTTTGCAGTGGACAAGGCAGTGTTGTCCTTTAAGGGGTAGGACGCTATCCATCTAGAAAAAGGCACAAACCACCACCAGGACATACTTGAGATTGTTGAAGCGTTCCATATGGATATAGTCTATTTGCAGTACCTCGAATGGGTATGTAGGGGGTGCAAAGTGACCTGCTGGAGTTGGAGTTCCCTTTCCTGGATTGTGCATCAAACAAACAATGCAGTGGTTCACCACATTTTCTGCACATTTAGGAATACCTTCATTCTGCCATACTGGAGCTAAAAGCTTGCATATACCCTTTGCATTAATTTGGGCTGGTCCATGAGCCATAGTAACTACAGGCAGTACATACGCATCTGGTAACAACCATCGTTGATGCTCTGACAATTCCGTCCAACATCCCATACTATCCAACATTCCCGTACTCTCTCTCCACGTACTCAATTCTTTTTCGGTGGCCTCCTTCTGAATCGCTTTCACACTTTCCACTGTGTCTTCACACATACCACCTTCTGCGACCCATCTTGCAGGGCCCGCAACATACATGTGACTTTCAACATTCCTCGCTGTCTCCCTCGCTATTTCATCTGCAAATGCATTTCCTTGACCCACGTCATCAGTAATCTTTTTATGTGCACTGCACTTCACAATCGCTATTTGAGTAGGCAAAACAAGTGATTCAAGAAGGTCAGTTACCAACTGACCATGCTGTATCTTGGTGCCGTGGGAGGTAAAGAATCCTCTTTCCCTCCACAAACGACCAAAACTATGGGCAACGCCAAATGCATACTGACTGTCAGTATATACAGTCATTCTTTTCCCTTTCGCCAACACACATGCTCTTGTCAACGCAATCAATTCTGCAGCTTGCGCTGAATTTTGCGAAATGCGTGCAGTTTCTACCACTGTGTACAAAGTCGTTACTGCATAAGCAGCTGTGGTTTCGCCATTAGGAAGTTTGAAACAAGACCCATCTACCCATAGGATCCCATCCGGATCCACAAGTGGTGTATCCTTCAGATCTATTCGACCCTTCGTTTCTTCTTCAGTGCGAAGAAAACAATCATGCTGATCTTGTACATGGTTCGCACCCAAAACAGGCAACAATGTTGCTGGATTCAGAACATTACATCTTTTTATGTGTATATGGCTAGCTAGAAGTGTCAACTCATATCCAGACAAACGGGCACTCGTTAAGTGCTGAGTTTTCGTCCTGTTAAGAAGAGTATCTACTGCATGTGGCACCATAACATTAAGAGTATGATCTAACACTAGTCCAGCAGATTGACGAATAGAAATTGCCACTGCTGCTGTTGCTCTGAGGAAACTAGGTAATGCCTTAGCTACTGGATCTAATGTTGCCGAAAAATAGGCACTCGGCCTTTGTTTGTCGCCGAATTGTTGCGTCAGAACTGATAATGCGCAACCTTCCCTTTCATGGACATAAAGCGTGAAAGGTTTACTGTAATTCGGAGTACCCAACACAGGAGCAGAACACAAGGCAGTACGTAAATCTGAAAATTCTTCTGACATTCATCCGTCCAAGGCAGAGGCTGAGGCGTATCTTTAAGTGTAAGTGCCAACAGAGGTTTAGCAAGTAGGGAAACATTTGGAAAGCACTGTCTACAGTAAGAGGTAATGCCCAAGAAAGCACGCACTTCTCTTTGTGTGAATGGTACAGGCATCCGTGCAATTGCATGAATACGTTCTGGGGTCAATCGCCTTCCCTCCTTCGACAAGAGATGACCTAAATAGGTAACTTCTTGTCGGCAATATTGTAACTTAGAAGATGACACTTTATGGTGTAAATCAGACAAATGTCGTAAGAGTGACACAGTTGCAGTTTTACAGACATTTTCCGAATTAGCAGCCACCAACAAATCATCCATGTATTGGATAAGAGTAGCACCCGAGGGCAAAGAAAAGGTGTCAAGCTGAGACTTCAAAGCTTGGCTATATATTGAAGGACTTTCACAATAGCCCTGAGGTGCACACTTAAACCGGAAGCTTCGGCCTCCGAGAGAGAAGCCAAAGAGATCCCTACTTTCTTCAGTAATAGGAATGCTAAAGAAAGCATTCTTAAGATCAATAACCGAAAACCAAACCGCTGAACCAGGAATCATAGTAAGCAAGGCAGTTATATCTGGCACAACAGGAAACTGAGGGACAACAATTTTGTTGACCTCTCGAAGATCAATTACAAAACTGTACACAGGTAGCTGAGAGGGATCAGTACGTTTAAGAATAGGTAAAACAGGGCTATTGCAAACATTCCCTCTAGTCTCTTCAACCACACCTTTCTGAACCAAATCATGAACAATGGCCAACAAAGCTCTCCCACCATCACTAGATATTTTATATTGAGGAACACGTGACATCTTAACATTGGGTTTAACGGTAATCACATATGGCGGAATTTGCAATAAGCCAACATAATTCGGACCCGTAGCCCAAAGTGTGGCAGGAAGTGAACGCAATTCAGGTGGTAGCTGCTCTTTAGATACATACATCGGAGAAATCAATTTATCACCCAAAGTGAGGTGCACACCAGAGGGTGAACAATACAGCGTAGCATGTAAACGTTTCAGTAAGTCCAAACCCAATAAATTCTCTCCGCAACCTGTTGTTTAAAGAAGCGGAGCTTCCAAGTCGTATGGACCAATAGAAATGGGCAAAGGACAAGAAACCGGATTTGAAACTGGGGCGCCAGAGAATCCTAAAGAAACATTTGTTAAGCCAGACAAAGGTGCCCCAGGGAGTTTAGAATGCATGATGGAACTTCTCATTGCACCAGTATACAAGAGAAATGGTTCTGTAACACCTAATGCCATAACATTAACATAAGGTCCTTCCTGATCTACTGGAACTGATACGACTCCCTTACTTTGCCTATGGCTGTCCTAGCTAGTATGAAAATCAACGTCCTCATTATCGAGACAATAGTCATCATTGTAATATTGTGCAGATTGAGAAGTCTGCTGATCAAAGTAATTTGTAGAATCCTGAGGGGGAGAGGGACATCGTTCCTGAGTCGACACACCAAGACCCCTACCTCTGGATATGGACCGAGAATCACCACGACCCCATGGTGTTAATGGTCCACCATACCGCTGCAATAAAATCGGACAAGTATTCTTAAAATGACCATCTTCCTTACAGTAGGCACACTGATTAGGACCCAATGGAACTCGTGGAACTGAGAGTGCCGGTTTCTGCAACAACCTCTGAAACTGCGGGGGCTGTTGAAATTGGGGTTGAGCAGAACGAGGGGGATAAGCCTGTTGCAGAAGGACCTTCGTTTTTAATTCTTTAGTCTTTTTCTCCGCTTTCTCCTTATCTTCCTTATCCCTATTCTCATAATATTGAGCAGTACCCAATATCTGGGCAGTGGAAGAAACAGCCCACGAACTCTCTGATTGCTTCAATTTATGTGATAATTCCGGAAGTAAATTAAAAACAAATTTGTCTACGAACAATCGCTGTCCACCTTCAGTACTCATGTCTTGACCACTATGGTCAATGAAAGTCTCCTCGAAACGAGTAAAGAAGTCGGAGACACTTTCAACCGGCTTTTGTTTACATGCCGCTAACTTATCCCAGTTAACGCGCACCGCAGGCATCATAGTTTTTATCAAGTCTATTATTTTTCCAGGTAATTCCGTAATCAAGTCATCCGGTTTGGCACCACCTACTTGTCCTGCATCCGCAGCTGTAATGGCAGCCCAATCACCACCTAAAGCTGCAGCATGATCCTGCTTACGAATCTTGGTCCATATTGCTTGTGGGACAACATTTCCCATAAGTAAATCAATGTCTGCCAAATTCATAATACAGGCGTCAACAGTCTGGGACAACTCTTTATAATACCCAGCAGGATTCTTACGAGAATCCGGTAAAGACTCTTTAAGTGCCAATACTTCTGACCTTTTCCAAGGGTCATGTACCCATATACGCTGAAAATGAGCAGGAACACCTGGATTAGCACCTGCTTGTGCAACTGCATCTCTCCATATTGGAGGAACCTCTCGCATTGGATATTGTGCCATCTTACGACGAACCGCGGGATCAGGCTCAAGAGAATTTTGAGAGAAAAAGGCGGATCGAAAAGTAACAAGCTTCTGAACAGCATGCTCTACAGCAGGACCCACAATAAGTCCCTTATCAAATTGATCCTGTATGTCGAATAAATCCTGAGGAGGTGAGTCTAGATCCACATCTCCCCATTCTTTAATCAGAGTATTGCACATAACATTAAATACGTATCTCGGTGTTGGCGCGTTCCATTGCAGAAAAGTATCTAAAATATCACGTACACTGTACTGTACACTACTCATAATCCAATTACAAGCAAGAGAATCTAATTTAGTCCGTTCTTCCAAATCTGGAAACTGACTACAGGATTGTCTCCTAGACGACGCAGTAAAAAAGTAAAGAGGCCCAAGAAAAGGCAACAAAAGACCTGAAACAGTGTCGAGTAAACGTTGTCGGGCTGTAGGGGAATCTGACACTAAAACAGGAGACAACGTATTCTGTAAAACAGAAGAAGAATCTGTAGCAAAGGAAACGACAGATGGAGGAGGCTGAGGCTCAGAAGACTGGGGTACAGATGTCGCTGGCAAAGGGGGTGTAACTGGAATCACAGGAATAGGCAATTGAGCAGTAACCAAAACAGCTGGATTAACAGCAGGTTGTAATGGTGGTGCGTTAGCACCTAACGAATAAGGTGGAGGTAATGTCAACAAATGGGACATAAAAGAATCGTCATCGGGGATTTTACTCTTCGATACAGTAGATAACACAGGATAACATCTATCTATTGCCATACGATGTTGTCTTTCCGACACCTCAATCACCTGATCAGCTTCATCATTTTTAAATTGTTGGGCAGCCTGTTGAATCGACATACTCTGCTCTTTCTTATCTTTCTTCATTTGCTTAATTTCTTTCTGTTTGGCTTCCTTACGCCATAGGCGAAAAGAGTCAAACATTGCCGGCCGGGCTTTTCTCTTGAATAGAATTGTTTCCAAATTATCTAATATATCGGGCTCAAACGAACCATTTTGTGGCCACTGTAAAACACCATCCTTTTTAGTATATCGGATCCATGTTTCATTAAAAACAATAGGACGCAAACCATGTTTTGAGTAAAGTTCCAACTGGAGGAATCGGACAAGAATCCTCTAGCCGGGAATCCCTAGAACAACCAAAACAGAAACATTTCTTAAACTTACTAAATCCAGGCATTTCGTAATGAACTGGACTTCCTTACAAACGTCAAGGGATTTTCAGACAATAGAGTTACAGCACAAGCGTACTTACCCCTTGGCTTCGGTTAGCGCGCTAATCGAATAACAAAAACAAAGAGTGGGCGCTACCCACAAACACTTAACTAAATGCTTTTCTCATGCCAACAGATGTCCGTCTAACGTCTCGCGATACCAATCATCACCAAAGGGCCAAGGCAGGGCGACAGTCAGGGCAGCAGTCGCAGCAGCCGTCGGGAAGGAGTAGCCACGCTTCAAAAGCCCTTTTGTTCCACTTCGACATGCAGGGGTCGCTCACGTGGTTCGCGAAATCCTCCGGAATTTTCTTGCGAAGCTCCTCACGACTCTCGGGCAAAAACTACTACCGCTGAAGTCGCCCACACGTTGGGCCGCCAATTGGAGAACCTGACCTTATGGGCCAGGCGGCGCAGGGCATGCGCAGGGCACGCCTAAGATCTCCGAGTTCACCTGCCTCGACCGACAGAGACACGAGACACTCTGTTAGGCGTAGAAAAGTAGATTAATTAGCTGCAGCTAAGTACAGTTATCTAAGAAGTACCACACAGGTAGGTTCTCAAGAGACTGCCACTTCAATCCGTGGCGCACAGTCTATTATACAGAACAAGTTTACAATGACAACTCCCAATATACACAAAACTGACAAATAGGAATAGTTCGAAAACAAGCTATCAGATGTCTAAAACACACCCTCCTTTCAGACCCCGTGTGCTCTCCTCCCCTCAGGTTAATCAACACTAGTGCCCGTAATTCAATTTGCAGGTGGCAAAACATGTATAGAATGCTTCAAAAGAAGGGCTATGTAACAAGAGAATACACGAAGAGAATAGTGAAGGCCAGTTAAACAAGATAAAGTAGAGAAGAATGGTGGGACCCAAACAGTGGAGTAAGACGTGGATTAATTAGTCTAGACATGGCTTTGCGAACTCGGCCAGACCCTGACATCAGTATCGCACACAAGGACAAAGGTTGTTCTTTAACGGAAAAAGACATGGAGCAGCTGAAAAGGCAGAAAGACCATTTTACCGCGTTAGCCGTGCTGCCTGAGTGAGGCATCATAAAATGGCGGCTAAACACAAAATGGCGGCTGTAGCGAAGCAGGGCCGAAAACTACGTAACCTTAGTATTCAAGGATTATATATGGTAAAACAGCTGGCTTCATGCTCTCTGAAGTTTTAGCCTAAGACTTCTGGTCTATGCTACCACTAGGATAGCTTGTCTATAAGGTTGACTTTACAACCACCATCAATAAGGGTCGTTTAGACTGGTGCAAGGTGCCCACTAGAACAGTGGACATCATATGCCAGGCTAACTTCTCACGCCACACACACCAGGGCATGCCCCACCTCTCACATACACGTCACCCTGCCTAAGGGAAACCTTGGACCTACCTTAGGGGTGACTGATATGTAAGAAACGAAAAGGTTAAGGCCTGGCAAGTGGGTGCCCTTGCCAAGTCGACATGGCAGTACTAGGCTGCACACAGGCTCTGCAATGGCATGCCAGAGTTGCATTTTATAGGCTGCTTCTGTGGGTGGTCCAATCAGTGCTGCATCCCACTAGCAGCATTTGATTTACAGGCCCTGGGCACATACAGTGCACTGTATTAGGGTCTGACTAGTAAATAAAATATGCCAATCATGGAAACACCAATTCATACAACAATTTACAGGGAGAGCATATGCACTTTAGCACTGATCAGCAGTGAATAAGGTTTAGCTTATGTGTGGCCACAGAGGGCTGATAATTGTCAGGTTGTTCCTCTATTTCTATACAAATCATTGCTATTTTTGCCCCTGAGCTGATACAGACAGACTATCCAGTTTACTTAGCTCTGTGTACCAGATAGAGCATTCCCTCTCCTCTGGTAGTAGCTACTTGAAGGGGGCTAAGATAAGAAGGGGGCTAAGATAAGACAAAATAGTCCTTTTTTTCTGTCACTTTTTCTATTCTAGTTTATTTTAGGTTTTCGATGTATGCATTGTTGATGTTGTGGTGCTGTTAAAATTTTGCAATATATATTTTCTATTTCACTGCTAAAAATCCACTCGTACCATTCTGAACTAACCATTGCACTTTGCTACGGGTATTACTATTTCATTGCACTTGTTTTTGTCAATTGTTAAGTGTTTTTGTGATGCATCGTTTATAAATATAGCTCGTAACCAGTGGATTGTTCATGGTACAACCCACTGTACACAGCTTCGCCACAATCAGAGTGGAATTTGTAATTATTTAAAAACTCAAAACAGTCAAAGGTTTGTAAACTCCTTAACAAGTGTCCTCATCCATCATGTAAACACCACTATGCCACATGCAGGCTAGATTACCTACACACAGGCTTTGAAACTAGAGAAACACATCAGTGAGTTGCATGCCCATACCAAGGCATACACATTTCCCTGGACTGAGGGGGGAACATTTGATACCAACATATTAGAACACATGATAACATACACACAGACCAGGTATGCTGGACAGAATAGAGATAAACGAAAGTCACTTATAGAGCAACGGGACTCTTTGTTATGCAAGAATATCCTCGAGTCTACAAATGAGGCTTCCATACCCCCAGCATACACCAACAGGGAAGTGCTCTCTCTGATGCCTGTCATCCCAGCTGCGTCTGCTCTGGGTTACACCAATTCATTGGTAGAGGGGTCTGGAGGACCCCCACTTGGCAGCAATCCACCAGACCAGGGTAGCGAGTCCACCAGACCAACCTGCCCAGGTTAAGGCAACCCCTCCCAGTCCTGTTCCAGGCCCCCGCCAAGTTTGACTGTCCACCCATTGGTCGTGGCCCAACAAGTTCCAACGGGATGAGGAGGACATGCTACTAGCCACCCTCCAAATTCTCTAGAGTCAGACAAAGGTCCATAGCAGTTCTGTAGGAGGATACCACCAATGGAGGGAAAGATAGAGGTCCAGGCACTCCATGGTCCGAGGCTGTGGGAGGAGCCATAGGACAGGCTCCCACAGGATATGCGCAGGCTATGGAGGAAAACAAACATAAGGATATGATATGATGGATGGAGTGCTGAAACTTTTCAGACACTCACCCCAGTCACAGATCTGGCTTGAATCCATCATTGTTCTTTTGCTCACTTCACCACCCCAGTTCAGACCCAGCCATATGCAAATCAGTCTTGCCCTATTACTCATAGGAACAGTCCAGCCCAAACTGCCAAACCATGTCTTCCCTTAACCGGAAACTAGCATCCTGGGATCGGTTTCTGGATAACACCCCTCATCAGCCTGGTGAGCTTGCATCCAGTGGCAAAGTAAGCAAGGGACCCACTTCCAGGGAGGACCTAGCTGGAATGTTCCCATGAGGAACAGGGTCAAGACTGATTTGCATATGGCTGGGTCCAAACTGGGGTGGTGTGGTGAGCAAAAAAACAATGGATTAAACCCAGATCTTTGTGACTGGTGGTGAAGTTTGCATTGTTCAGCATTACATCCATCATTTGTTCCTTTTGCAGGCTGTGCAGGAAGCATCAGAGCAAGAGCTTGAAATCAAAACGCTACCAAGAAGAACAGAATGCGACACTGAGCGACGGAGGCAACCCAGGTGATTTTCTAGATAGAATGAGGGAACTACAAGCACAAGAGACAGGACAGCCCTGGACTGACCTGGGTCCCCAGGTTGCATTTTTCTACTGAGATACAAACCAGACTAGATAGCATAGTACAGCTAGAGGCCAAACCTTGCCAAGAAATATAGGCAGTAGCACACCCAAGAGACACCGCCAAATTGGTCCAACAAAAATTTACAACGGCTGCCCTTAGGTGGCCGTGTTGGGAGCAAATGTACAGGTGACATCAGTTTTAATGGGAGTTCTGCCTCAGGACCCCCAAGTGTATCCACTTAGTTCTAGAGGCATGAGCCAGGGAAGCTGGCTACAACCAGGTCTCATAGAGTGCCACTATTGTCACAAAATGGGCTACCTAGTCAACCGATGCTGCCTTAAATCATGTCACGAGTAGAAAGGAATAGTCCCAGGACAGCCCCCACAGAACACTCATGCCCAATGCCAAGCCCAGAGCAATGCAAATGCATCGTACAATCAGTCTCAAGGAAATAAGTCTACAGTCGCCCTGCTGCAGTAGGGACTGGGTGGTGACCGGCCATGTGGCAACCGTCACAGCAGACGGGGAGCTCAGCCCAGCAGAGACCAGGACCACAGTCTCGACAGAGAGTGGTGATTGTCTGGGGTGGCAATGCCCCAGCAAAATCACAGAATAAAAACACACAGTAAGTATAAAACCACCCCCCCACATAACCTATCACCTTCAGATCGCTTCCGAATACATTTCCTTACATGCATCCGAAACTAACCTTTAGTGCTGCCATACTATATTGATAAAGAATTTACGCTAGAGTTTGCCATCCAGGTGCCCGGTGAGGACTGGGCCACCCTCTGCTTTTGATCCCCCGGGCGAGGTTGGCTGACAATGCCTCTTAGGGGAAGGCAGTCTGACGAGGTAGCAGGGCGGCACCCAACTGGTGCATAAAGCCCAGCACCCAGGTCCAGTGAAACCCGCACAAAAAAGCCTGAAAGTAGCCCAAAAAAATCGCAATTTTCCAGAAAGAGGGCATGACCCAATCACCATTAGAGAGGACTTCATTACACGCCACATGCAGAGACCAGAGGTATTTGCAAGTGACAATGGGAAGATCGCCTTTACCCACAAAACTCCCACAAATTACACATCCACTTCTACTCACACTCGGTTGAAGAGGTGTGGTGCAGCGGCCAGGGTGCCCGAATCCAGATCACGGGGGTTCACGGTTCAATCCCCGGCACCGGGGCAGGTTAGCCCAGCACCATGTGACTTTGGGCAATAGATTGCTTAATCTTCCCGGCTGCCCCCAGTGCCGGGACAACTCTCCGAGGTAGCTGTGCGGTTTACAAATGTTGGTATTGTATTTCATTTCACATTGCAAACAGCCCATGCAGTTAAAAACGACAACACACACCAGTAAAATGACACACAAACAAGCACATACATTTAACAGAAGCAGCCCACAGAGGAAATTATTTTCCCCACTGCTGGAGGGAGAGGGGGACCAAAGTACTCCAAAATAATGCTTAAACAACTTGAACTCCCAGCCCTTAAAAGTCCTCCCACCTCCTTCCAGGACCCCACTAGAATGTTCTATACACAGTGAAGCTATAGTGTGTGACCCTGAAAAAAACATTGTTTTTTTCAAGCTATTAAAGTCTAAAAACAATTCCCTTTGGGACATTCTCTTAACATTCCAATTTTACATACAACATCCAAAAATCACTCATACCCTAGTTTCATTCAGCACACAGTGGGTCAATATATTCAGTTACCAGAAAATCAAAATATCAATATAATTTTTATAAAAGAATATATTTCCTTAAAGGAATTTGATTAGATTGGTTTATAACAAACACAATTTTATCATTTAAAAAATATCACATGAATATACACATTAAAAACCACAAGCATAAAGATAAAAATCACAATATGAATAAATCAATAATTGTGACAAAACAACAGCACATTAATACATCATCAATTTGCATAGGTAATACAATGCAGAATAAGTTTCATGGGAACTTGTTTTCTATATGTAGGCCACAGAGCGACGCGTTTCAGAGGATTAACACTGGTCCAACCTCCTTCTTCAGGCTTGCTACAAGTGTATTCCAACACTGTATATCATAATATGCACAGATGAGTAACCATGCTTGAAGAATCTCTTGATAAAGGATCTCTTCTCGATGCTCAATGGCATAAAGATCCACGGACCACTGCCGTTTGAGGTTTGTAATGGTGGCCCTTCTTAGGTTACTGCATATCCAGAACAGGTTATATTTCTGGCAGTTTCACAACAGTTGTTTCAAGTCTCCCCAAATGCAAATTCAAAATCCTTGTTATGTTTAGTGAAGCTCACAATTCTTTTCTTCCTTACTAATGAAAACGTTTTATTTATTGCATTAAGTCGCATAACCGGGATTTAAGAATCTCCTGCCAAATACGCCATAGTCATCGGACAGTCATCGGACTGTGGCGTATTTGGCAGGTGAATATCCCAAAGGGAATTGTTTTTAGACTTTAACTTCTTTATGGTGTCTTGTCCCTTTGGTGTGTTGGACCCCACTCCTTGAATTTGAGTTTTTTTCAAGCTAACCCACAACCCACAGTTATTCAACAAGTCTGCAATCAAGCCATACATGCATTAAAGTTGCCCACCGCCCCTTCAATCGAAGCTCTCATAAGGACTTTAGCAAGGCCAACTGCTCAAGAACACAGACTGCAGGTTGACATTATAGGCACTATTTGATGAAAAATACTATTTTCTACATTGCACCAATGAAAGACACCCTTGTGCCCCCAGACGACAGTCCATCTCAAAACCTATTTTTTTTTTCCAAGCTAGAAATTTATGTATTTTTGTACACTCTCTCTGCTTAGCATGGGTGTTCTCGCGCCCCTCCATAGCCCGAAATATGCTTAGTTTCATGGAACCTACTTCGACATTCTTGCAGCACATGCACAGGGACCTCTCCAACCTCACTTACACCAATACTGAACTAAACACTAGCATGCCTCATGCACTACACAGTGCACTCCTACACAACACATGGTATAAACATATGACTCTCCCGGGCACTCAAAACGCAAACAGGTCGTGCTACATATATTCACAGCTATCCCACCCCATAGGCACAGACAGGCTTTACTTATCCCAAGAGATAGCCCCCGAAAAAATCAAAATGTCTCATCCACCTGAACCTATTTAGGATTAGGGCCATGATTTAACCCACTAGAGTAAAACCTCATAGAGAAGTTGTAAACATCCCCCTGTATGAGACTAACACCACAACACTGTACCTTTTTACCGAATCTAGCGGTATTCAAACTATTTGAGACTGAATTTTTCAATGACAAGTGGACCCCGGATATGGAATTCCAGTGCTGGGCCCCTCACCTCGACCATGCTAGGTAAAATGAGTCCCATGGAAGGGGATTAAATGCTAGCATAGACAGCCCAGGCCAGGAAATCTGGGATACCAAGATTAATAGGTACACATGGTTGGATGGGTCGGGGCAAAACCCAATTGTATGGAAACTTACACTGCATTTGCTTGGTTCAAATGAGAAATGTGAAGTAATACTGCATATACCGGACTTGCACTGGAGCACCTCCACACTGATGGATATGTACTGGCAGTGTGGCAAGCTTGCCTACACCCAGCTCATCCCCGGATAGCAAGGCCCCTGCACTCCTGTGACCATAAACACCACAACACTGGTCATCCCTGGTGAAGATCTGTCTGAGATGCCCAACATCCGCTACAGAAACAAACAACTCTGTTGTATTGGACGCGAAGAACAAGATTTGCTGATTATTTTGGCTGGGCTCAGTACAAGGACATTGCAGATGAATTTTGACTGGTTTCCTATGACAATGAGCGCAGACTGAACGTTATCAAGCAGGAAAAGTGCAATCCGCCTCATGTTGATGCAACATCGGTTCATGTTGGACTTGATGACTGCAATGGAGGGTGGGGTGTGTTCCAAGATTGGTGCTTCCTGTTGTACGTTTATTTCTGGAAATGATCTTGAAAACGGAACTCCCCCTCTTGCAATCCAAGCAATGTATCACCTGCAGCTGACATTAAGAAGGAGGGAGGTGCCCCTGAGCAGGACTAGTTTCATATGTTTTCCTGGTCCCAACTGTTCACATCATTACTTCCAGTTGTCATTTTGTTACTACTGTTGTGTGGGTACATACAAATGGGGCATCCTGCTGTAAAAATGCAGTTTTCAAATTAGGTAGTTTGCATATAGCTCGGGAAAGGATTACAGACACTACAGCAGCACACACTGGCCACTGAGTTTAAATAAACTAATGTGTTCCTGTTTTGCCAAACACGTCTTGTATTTTCATTTTGTCAAGGTAAAATCATATCCAAGCAACACTGTGATATCTTGCTAGAATTGAATTGGGTTCCAACTGCATAGCAGACTACAATGATATGTACCAGGTCCCCATTGATGACCTCAGCAAGGCAGGGCAGTCAAAGCTCTGCAAAGAGAGGTGACTATATGTGAAAAAGGGGTCCTCAAATCAGGACCTTCAGCATGTCCTGTATGACTTTGAGATGGCGCACATTGGGGGGTGACATCCTCAGAGGACCAAGAAGGTAATGGCCATGAGAGGGTTAATAAGGAGGAGGTAAATGACTTAGCAGTGGCTCCAGAGGATAGTGTAGGGCTCACAGAGATGGAGTCCCCTGTGGGGAATTGTCTGGCTGGCTGTCGTTTAATTGATGATCTCAATTTTAGGGTACTTAGAAAAATCATCTATGACCAGCATATACCCGCCATCAGGTAGACTACTAAAATCTATACTGGCCTTGTGCCATGGGAAAGGTGGTATGTTGTCTGTGCTAATGGGTGACTATGCAGGTCCCGCAGCTTGATACAGCAGACATTGTCTTACTTTATCTTCTACTAGAACATCTAGATTTAGGAGTCATAGCTTGCATCTCAGTCTAGATTTGGTTCTGACAATCCCATGATGAGCCGTGAGAGCAAAGTCAGCCATCTGTTGTTGCATAGTTCTTGGGATTGCAAATCGGGGGCCTCTCATCAGACACCCTGCTGGAGAGACAGCTAACCCCAATCGAACATTGTAGAGGGAGACCAGTGTTAGCCTTGCTTCTTCTGTACAATAGGGGCCTTTTGAGTGAGAGTGTGCCAATTTCCAGATGTTACCCTGGAGATGGTCAGCTGAAGACATTCCACAGTGGTGGTGGCCTGAACAATGTCCGAAAGAAGATGGGCAGTGATCTGGATTATTCTACCAGTCAAACAAACTCCTTCACTTCCTCAGCATCTGACTCCTCTTTCACTGTGGCTGGCCTTGCATGTCTGAATAAATAATCAGCACGATTTTGTGATCTGGGGTGGTATACAACTGAGAAACAGTATGCCTGCAGATGAATAATCCATTTCTCTATTCTTGGTGGTGGTTTGGAGGAGGATCCAGTGAACAGAGGGACTAGTGGTTTGTGGTCCATATGAAATGTGAATTATTGGCTGTATAAGTATATGTGAAACCGGTGACAGCCCCAGTGCACCTCAATGGCTTCTTTATCAATGTGGGAGTAGCGCTGTTCAGTCTCACTCATGGCACAACTAGCATATCCCTCTGGGGCCCAATCACCATTTAGTTTTTATTGTGATAATACAGCCGCTAAATGAGTGGGGCTTGCATCGACCGATAGCTCTGACTCACAGCTTTGGTCAAAATAAGCCAACATGGTGTCTGCCGACAAATTACTGTTGGTTGCATGAAACACCTCTTCCTGGGTGGGTCCCTAGCTCCATATGGCATTAGCCCTTGTCAGTTCTTAAAGTGATGAAACTCTCACAATATTTAACCATCCCCAAAAAACTACACACACCTGTGACATGGGTGGGCTCTAGTGCTGACTGGATGTTGTGGACTTTTACAGGATCTGGTATGATCACCTCCCCGAAAAAAAGGTATCCAAAAATGCTAGCTCCTTCTGAAAGAATGCACCTTTCTCTTTGTGGAGTATGAGACCGTTGTCCCTTAATCATTGCAATGTGGCTCTTAGACGTTCCAGATGTTCTTCCAGTGTAGGGACATGTACTAGAATGTTTTCACTGACATTGATGACAGCTGCAAGCCCAGGCAAGACTCCTCTGATAATGTCTTGAAATACTTCTGCCACACTCAACACCCCTAAACTGAGGCTCTTATATCTCAGCAAACCTACATGGGGATAGAAGGCAGTGATTACTCTAGATTCTGGGGAAAGCATTAACTGGTGGTATCTTGCATGGAGGTCCATTTTGGAAAACCATCTAGAGCCGCTAACTTTAGTCACAATGTCATCGACAGTGGGTGTGGTATGTCTTTCTTGTTGTCAAGGTAAAATCATATCCAAGCAACACTGTGATATCTTGCTAGAATTGAATTGGGTTCCAACTGCATAGCAGACTACAATGATATGTACCAGGTCCCCATTGATGACCTCAGCAAGGCAGGGCAGTCAAAGCTCTGCAAAGAGAGGTGACTATATGTGAAAAAGGGGTCCTCAAATCAGGACCTTCAGCATGTCCTGTATGACTTTGAGATGGCGCACATTGGGGGGTGACATCCTCAGAGGACCAAGAAGGTAATGGCCATGAGAGGGTTAATAAGGAGGAGGTAAATGACTTAGCAGTGGCTCCAGAGGATAGTGTAGGGCTCACAGAGATGGAGTCCCCTGTGGGGAATTGTCTGGCTGGCTGTCGTTTAATTGATGATCTCAATTTTAGGGTACTTAGAAAAATCATCTATGACCAGCATATACCCGCCATCAGGTAGACTACTAAAATCTATACTGGCCCTGTGCCATGGGAAAGGTGGTATGTTGTCTGTGCTAATGGGTGACTATGCAGGTCCCGCAGCTTGATACAGCAGACATTGTCTTACTTTATCTTCTACTAGAACATCTAGATTTAGGAGTCATAGCTTGCATCTCAGTCTAGATTTGGTTCTGACAATCCCATGATGAGCCGTGAGAGCAAAGTCAGCCATCTGTTGTTGCATAGTTCTTGGGATTGCAAATAGGGGGCCTCTCATCAGACACCCTGCTGGAGAGACAGCTAACCCCAATCGAACATTGTAGAGGGAGACCAGTGTTAGCCTTGCTTCTTCTGTACAATAGGGGCCTTTTGAGTGAGAGTGTGCCAATTTCCAGATGTTACCATGGAGATGGTCAGCTGAAGACATTCCACAGTGGTGGTGGCCTGAACAATGTCCGAAAGAAGATGGGCAGTGATCTGGATTATTCTACCAGTCAAACAAACTCCTTCACTTCCTCAGCATCTGACTCCTCTTTCACTGTGGCTGGCCTTGCATGTCTGAATAAATAATCAGCACGATTTTGTGATCTGGGGTGGTATACAACTGAGAAACAGTATGCCTGCAGATGAATAATCCATTATTCTATTCTTGGTGGTGGTTTGGAGGAGGATCCAGTGAACAGAGGGACTAGTGGTTTGTGGTCCATATGAAATGTGAATTATTGGCTGTATAAGTATATGTGAAACCGGTGACAGCCCCAGTGCACCTCAATGGCTTCTTTATCAATGTGGGAGTAGCGCTGTTCAGTCTCACTCATGGCACAACTAGCATATCCCTCTGGGGCCCAATCACCATTTAGTTTTTATTGTGATAATACAGCCGCTAAATGAGTGGGGCTTGCATCGACCGATAGCTCTGACTCACAGCTTTGGTCAAAATAAGCCAACATGGTGTCTGCCGACAAATTACTGTTGGTTGCATGAAACACCTCTTCCTGGGTGGGTCCCTAGCTCCATATGGCATTAGCCCTTGTCAGTTCTTAAAGTGATGAAACTCTCACAATATTTAACCATCCCCAAAAAACTACACACACCTGTGACATGGGTGGGCTCTAGTGCTGACTGGATGTTGTGGACTTTTACAGGATCTGGTATGATCACCTCCCCGAAAAAAAGGTATCCAAAAATGCCAGCTCCTTCTGAAAGAATGCACCTTTCTCTTTGTGGAGTATGAGACCGTTGTCCCTTAATCATTGCAATGTGGCTCTTAGACGTTCCAGATGTTCTTCCAGTGTAGGGACATGTACTAGAATGTTTTCACTGACATTGATGACAGCTGCAAGCCCAGGCAAGACTCCTCTGATAATGTCTTGAAATACTTCTGCCACACTCAACACCCCTAAACTGAGGCTCTTATATCTCAGCAAACCTACATGGGGATAGAAGGCAGTGATTACTCTAGATTCTGGGGAAAGCATTAACTGGTGGTATCTTGCATGGAGGTCCATTTTGGAAAACCATCTAGAGCCGCTAACTTTAGTCACAATGTCATCGACAGTGGGTGTGGTATGTCTTTCTTGTTGGATGGCCAGAATGGGCAGACACATATCACCGCAGAGTCTGACCTACCCTGGATGCTTCAGTTTCCGGACCACCCCTATCGAAGACACCCAGGGTGTAAGGTCATCAACATTCTAAATGATGTCTGCTTGTTCTAGTTTCCGCAGCTCGGCTTCTACCTTGGAGCACAGATGGAATGCTACTCCTCGATGATTCAGTGCAACAGGTTGGATAGAGTCATCAATGTGCTGGTGTATAAAATGGTCTTTGAGACATCATATGGCTTCAAAGAGAGATGCAAACTCATTCCCTAAATCAGCCATTCTCCCAAGGTGGAAGCTGAAGGCAAAAGGAACGTGTTGAAGACATTCTGCTGTCCGACAGGTTAACAGCATTCCAGAGCAACCTTTAGTCACCTACACCTTGAAACGAGTCGAGTGAGACTCATGCACGATTTCTGCTTTGAAGACGCCTGCTAGTGGGCACAGGGTTGATGATCCATTTGCAAAACCAGGGCGAAGGGGGGCAATAAGACTGTCCAATTAAGAGGCATGACAAATTGCAGGACCTCGAATGTTATGTATCTCATTCTATGTCCCTGCGGCCTGGACTACATTGGAGAGACAGACAGAGAAATTAGAGTTAGAATCAGAGAACATAAATCCAATATCCGCAACAAGAGAGAGCGTGCGCCTTTGGTCCAGCATTCGCTTGAACAAGGGCACTTTGAGAAAGGACTGAGGTGGACTGTCATGAGAGGATTGTATCCAGTCAGAGGGATGGATGACATAAGACACTGCAAAAAAGAGAGGTCTTTTGGATTTTCTTTTTAGAGAGATTCAGAAAGTGATTGAATGGGAGTATACCATGGGAAAGGGCAGTGTAATTATTTTTAATGTCCATATCTGTACTGGCATCCTGTATTTTCTAATTTTCTGATATTCTCTTTTAAAATGACAGCCGGCCTATACATTGGGTTATCTGCTCTGCGAGTCAACCCTGACTCTGGTGGACAACAGTATGGGGTGTGTAACGATGGGAAGTCACTCCTCCACTTGATATTGATGTAATCAAGTTTAGATGTTTACCGCACTTGAGAGGAGAAATTCCCTCTATTTACATCTAAATAAGTATAATTTCTGAGGCAAATTTAATTACGTTTGTTGGTCCCATATTTATAAGTCTGTCTTTGATCTAAATATATCCCTTCCGAGATGGCGGCTGTATTCTTTTGGCTTAGCTACTAGGATATACACTAATGTCCTATTCCGACGTCTTCACCTTTACTCCCACTCTTCCGTAGGAGCAAGGGGCCTTGATTGAATAGGTGCCTTTCGGAATAGCTATCTAGCTTTCCTGCGATAGGGCAGGTATTTTAATGCATAACTCTTCTAGACAGAGAAGCACGTAAGCTATGAACATTTTGTGATTTGGTATGCTTATCAGTGTGGTATATGGGCCAGTCTATCATGTATCAGATAGTACAGCATGCTTACGTGTTGTAGGCTATACTCACTTAATCTGTACTCCTGTCTACTCTCTGGTATTCTGACTGTTTTTGTTGATTTTTTATTACTAATTTTCGATGTGGCATGCCGAACTGATTTAAATTCTGTTTTGTTGTGATTTCCTACTTTTAACTCTTTGGCTATTGCTGGACACTGGACTAGAAGTACAGAGATCTGTTCTGTATCTCGGTCATGTAATATTATCTCCTGTTGATCGTATGTTTATTTATTTATTATCACGTATATATTTTTGACTGAGCTATCATTTTGTTTTGGACTAGTGTACTGTTGGTTTTCTCCCCCCCCACTTCAAGCTCCTTTGAACTTGATAACATCCTCCTTTAGCTCCCTGAAGAAGGTGTTACCCATATTTTGGTGGCCACTGAAACGCGGGTCTGCGCTGGCTACAGTAGGAACATTAGGATATTATGCCTAGAAGGATGAAACTATTCTAGGATATACAATGTCGGGAAGCAAGATATGCTGAGAGCTATCTATGAGCCTTGCATTTCCTATCAAATTGAACGTAATGTAGTTATTCATTGTCTTTATATTTCATGAAATTGTCTCTTGAATTATATAACATATGTACTTTTAAATTGTACTACTGTACTGTGCTTTATTCTCAGGTGTTATTTTTTTGTTCTGGTACATGAAACCTTTTCGTATGTATTTTGTTTTGTTGGATGATAGATGTATGTGTATGGTTTGAGTGATTGTGGTTATAAGTGGATGAGGATTTCTTGACCGATGGAGTTTGTGAGATATATATTTGATTTCTTTTGGTTTTGTGTTTGAAAAGAGTGAACTATATATAATAATCTACTTAATTTGTGATTAATACTGTATGTATAAGTAATTTGAATTGCACTCTTTTATTAAATATATTTATACCTGGTTTAATGTATTGTGTTTTGTGTATTGTTTTTATATGATTCGCTGTGTCGAATGATTATCTCAGACAAAGGTGAGATATTCAATTTCATTTATGAGTTTGGGCAGGCTATTTCGTTTGCATTACAGAAGAGGGGGCATAGGACAGGTTTAAAAGGGAGGGTCTTTAGGACGCCCTGCACTCAGATAATAATAGAAGCTCCTGTGTCGAATAGCGCCCGCAACTAATAGTCTGCCAGGAGTATTCTACAGTTAAGAGTGCGTCTCCGCGGATACCCATTAGGTTGCATCGCATAGATGACAAGAATAGCTCCTTCAGGGTCATCATAGTGATGTGGTACAAAAGGGGGGTGGTGATGGACGGAGCATCTGAATCAATCAAACACTCACACCCAGTCAAAAGATCTGGGTTTAATCCATCACTGTTCTTTAGCCCACTCTGCCACCCCAGTTCAGACATGACTATATGCAAATCAGTCTGACCCTGTGCCTCATGGGAACAGTCCAGCCCGAACTGCCAAGTCATGCCTTCCCTGGACCGGAAACAAGCTTCCGAGGACCGGTTTCTGGCATTACAGCCGTCTTCAGCCCGGCTTGCTTGAATCCAGTGGCAAGGTGAGCAAGGGACTCACGTCTGAGCATACCCTGCCACACTTATGGCGGCCAAAAGCTGGACTGTTCCCATGAGGCACAGGGTCAGACTGATTTGCATATAGCCATGTCTGAACTGGGGTGGCAGAGTGGGCTAAAGAACGGTGATGGATCAAACCCAGATCTTTTGACTGGGTGTGAGTGTTTGATTGGTTCAGATGCTCCGTCCATCACCACCCACTTTTGTACCATCATAGTGATGCAGCAGTAATTTCTTCTGGTAATTTCTCAATGCAAAACCCTCTTGCTACCTCTATTTACTTCTGAAAGGGTGGTTGGTCCCATGACACCATGTATTACCTTCAGGAGACTTTAAATAAACATGAACAGTCAAAATGCAATTATTATTTAAGCCAATGAAGAGAGTTGTTGAGTATTTTAAAGGGTTTTCTTTTCTAGTCAAAAGTTAAGGTTTTTCTCTAACCCTTTATTCATTAGTAAATATCAATCAGGTTACAGAATTTGGAAAACAGGAAAAATAGCATTAATCCAGAACATATTACAGTCTGCATATAAGCATCACATGTAGAAAAGAAAATGTGGCGCAACATGTCAGTCAAAACTCTTATAGAGTTTCTAAGAAAAATAAGTCTTGCAAGGCTAACCCATAATTAAATAGTTTGCAAAAATCTCCCATAAAGAGAAATAAATGCATAAGACAAATACATCTTTTCAGACCTAGTTAATTATTCAAAGCATAAACTTAAAGTTTAGAATCTAATTCTAAAAAAAGCCTTTCTATCTGTTGCTGCTCTCTGCATCACTGCCACTCTGATAGGAGCTGCTCCTTGAAAGCACCCCCTCCTTCACCAGAACTTAAAGTAATGTGGCCTGGTGCCAAAAATATGACGTGCAAGGATTCTTTGAAAAAATATGAGCAAGGGAACCCCCCTCCTGACTCTCCTCGGAAGCAATCTCACCCCAAGGTCTCCTCCTGCGACGTTCTCGTACCTAACCCATATGAATGAAGCAGAGCCTAAAGAGCCTAAGCCTGAGCCAAAGCCAAAAGTGAGCTAAAAGCCAAATGAGCCTAAAAGTCAACCACACCTCCAAAGAGGTCATTATTTATAATCTAATTCTTGGCTGACTACACAAAATGTTGCATTTTCAGGAAAGCTTGTACCTGATTGGTCAGTCACAATGGCATGAGGTCTCACTATCCTGACTCATTCTAAATTCTAACCTATACCGGTTTTAACAAAAGAAGCATAAATGATTGAATACATTTTATATGTTTAGCAACATTTTCTACAAAAAATATTTCCTTCTAATTTCCTTCCTTCCTACCACAGCACAGGCTGGGAGGATACTTTAACTGCAAACACATAAAGGGGTAGGTAGAACAAAAAACCCACACACCCAACAATAGACACGAGAGTGGCAAAACTAAAATATGTGTGACATGCTTTATCATCGGGTCTGCTTACAAAACGCCCTGGCGTAGCCACGCTCAGGACAGAGCATAGGGAGGGGGAAACAAATAAAGAGTCAAACCAAAACACACTTATACTACACAACACAAATGAAATAAAACAGTGATAACACAGTGAGTATCACCCTGTGACTAGGTATAGTGATAGAACAAAGTGCAGCATGGAAAGTGCTTTAAAACTGGCTCGTGGATACCCTTAGAACATTTATTTGTAGGTTCTACGACCAGGATTAAATTAGTGAAGGCTAGACAGTGTCTGAAGAGAATATTAAGTTCTCACAACACCCCTCCTTAAACTGCCTGTGCCAACATGTTTCGACCGACTTACTGTGCCAATAATAAGCTGGTCACCCCGGTCTTCTTCAGGACATATATCTCTCCCAGTCCTGTTACCCACCTCACCTCAGTCCGGCAAATAGGTGGAGAAAAAATGGATCATGAAACGATCAAATCCGTGTGGACGATAGTCCCACCATCATGGGATACAAATACTGGAAGAAAGCACAATAAGTCATATGCTTTCATGTATCATGCAAATAGTTGATAAACACCATTAAAGAATTACATCTGTCTTGCGTCTCAATGATGTTCCCCTCAATAGCAAAATATTCGGGACTATTATATTATACAGACCACTGGAGTGGTTAATAAGTATCCGTAAATGGTTTTTCCTGACCAGTGGTATAGCAGGTCCTCTTTATTCGCTTGGGCTCATATATTTGAATTAACCTGGGTGAGAGAGGTACCTACTATATCACATGAAATACAAAATAATCGATTTAATGTTCTTGGGTTCCATCTACTGATGGTACAGTGGGCCACTAATCAATCCCACACAACAAACCCTCCACCCCGTCCCCCTTTTGCAATCTGTGGAATGGGGTCAGTGTGTTGTTAGACTGGTATACCCTGTATGAAGTATGTCCTTGCCATTACTAGGTAGAGAGAAGGCTTCCATTGCATTGTTGAAAACAGTGCATTACAACACTATGTACACATTGACGGGAATTCCTGAGAGGCCTTGGAACATGTTTTTCATAGCCTACGCTCGGAATTCAGAGTGAAGGACTTCAGTCGGGTTGTGATGACAACCACCGGAAGGTACTTTTCCTCCCAGCAGCCCCACACTCATTGACACACGGACACGTGCACGCTCTCTGGCGGCTGTGAGAGAGCTGGTGTGTCAGAGATTTTCATTAAGTTACGGAGCCACCTCGCGCTTGACACACTGCGCGGCGGCCCAGGAGCAGACACTATTAGTGCGGATATCTGACAGAACAGTAAGGAGTATCGCTGTTGTTGGAGGGGGGCTTAAGTTAAACGACTGTAATATTGTGTGGATGTCCTCAAATCCTGTTGGTAGTAAATATGCTGTCTGGAGGGGACATCGGACTTGGATGTATGAAACGATCTTGTGTCGTCCTTTAATTATAGAACTAACGGTTCCCCACCTTTCTTTCTTTCCCTCAAACACAGGTTGTGTTCTTTGGAATCCTCCCTGCCGGGTGCCCTTTCTAGTTTAAAACATTGATAAACTCGGTAAGTACGCCATGAGAGTCGGGCATAGATGAATGATATTATACTAGTTTTTATGCATGCCGACTTTTAGGACTACCTGCAGCAGGTCGTGCGGTAGGGAAATGTGGTACTTTTCATGCAGCAGTATATATTTTAATTAACTTTGTTTACGGATACCTGATTATGGCATGTAGGGTGGTGAGTACATTCAAGAACCACTCCAGGGGTCTGTTTAATATAATAGTCCCGAATATGTTGCTATTGAGGGGGACATCATTGAGACGTAAGACAGATGTAATTCTTTAATGGTGTTTATCAACTATTTGCATGATACATGAAAGCATATGACTTATTGTGCTTTCTTCCAGTATTTGTATCCCGTGATGGCGGGACTATCCTCCACCCGGATTTGATCGTTTCCCGATCCATTTTTCCTCCACCTATTTGCCGGACTGAGGTGAGGTGGGTAACAGGCCTGGGAGAGATAGATGTCCTGAAGAAGACCGTGGTGACCAGCTTATTATTGGCACAGTAAGTTGGTCGAAACACAAGCAGTATAAGGAGGGGTGTTGTGAGAACTTAATATTCTCTTCAGACACTGTCCATCCTTCACTATTTTAATCCTGGTCGTGGAACCTACAAATAAAGGTTGTAAGGGTATCCACGAGCCAGTTTTGAAGCACTTTCCCATGCTGCACTTTGTTCCAGCACTATACCCAGTCACAGGGTGATACTCACTGTGTTATCACTGTTTTATTGCATTTGTGTTGTGTCGTGTAAGTGCGTTTTGGTTTGTTTCTTTATTTGTTTCCCCCTCCCTATGCTCCGTCCGGAGCGTGGCTATGCCAGGGCGTTTTGTAAGCAGACCCGATGATGAAGCATGTCAGATACATTTGTGTGTGAGTGAGGGCAGTTTTCAAAACATATTAGTTTTGCCACTCTCGTGTCTATTGTTGGGCGTGTGGGTTTTTTGTTCTCCCTACCTCTTTATGTGTTTGCATATTGTCTTAGGGGGTTCGGGGTAGTGGAGACCCTTTTTTGACCCTCTCCCCTCTTATGTGAGTGAGGATACTTTAACTAACATTGGTACATTGGCACAATCACAAGAATATACAGTTCACAGTGACCTTGACTCTTTCTGTTCCTGAGGCAAGGTGGTGTAATCTGCGCATGCTCTCTTCTTTTAATGCAAGTCACAGCCTTGCTGGATTCACAGGCAGCCATTTAATTGTACGCTCAAAAAATAAAACAAACAAAAGAGAAAATTAATTTCATGTAAATCAGCCCATTATGTTTTCCTAACTCTATACTAATACCCTTTATAAAAGATTTCCTAGCAAAGCTATTAAAGCAGCTTTTCTTATTAATTGTGCACAACATGCAAAAATATGTGCAATGTACAGCATAGCATTTCTATCCATTAGTGTAAATTTTAAAAGCGCACACAGTTAATAATATTTTAGCTAGCTTTTCATGCAAAAAAAGCATTTAGCCCCATGTGTATTGTTTGGTGCATTATCCATTTACACACATTATAAAAGAGGTATTATAAACTAAACATGTTTATTCAAACAGGCAACAAGGCAAAGTCTCTTAAGACAGTGACAGGGGTGTACATTATAAGGAAAAATGCTGGGAAAAGAGAACATATTCTATGGTTATTCTTCACAACTAAAAAGGCCACTTTTCTCTACCCTGCAAAAACACATGTCAATTCAGCACAGCCATTTCAGACTGACTAGGCCTCACTTTCATATTTTTCATGTGCCATGTTTTTAACTTCCACCAAAATGTGCGTATCAATTAAATGCAGTCTGTCTGAAGCACAAAAATAAAGCAATGCCTGACTCCAGATGAAATCTGCTCCATCAATTGTCCATGTCTTCTTCATCTTCTGGCATTGTGGGAGTCTGCTTTGAGTTTCTGCCCCTTTTTGGGTGTGGAAGAACAGCACACTTTGGCAAAATGATTGAGTTTTTTGCGGGCTGAACACTTCCTTGTGTGTGCAAGGCAGGGTCCTTGGTGCAAGCAGGAACCTCCACATCTGTAACACATCATGGGAGTCAAGTTGGATCTGGGGCATGGTTTCCTTTTCTCAGTGCTCACTATCACCACCGTATTACCTAGCTGCGTCTTCATCCAGCGTTGCAGAGCTCTTTTCATATGTGCTGCACACACTTTGGATAGTTCTTGGCCATGGACATCCCTGGGCCTTGGAGAATGTTTTCCCTGAGCTTGACTGAGGAGCAGCACCAGATAAATTGAGCTCACATTTTATCAGCAGCATCGGGCAAAGTGAATGTGCTTGCTGCGTTTTTAAGCTCAGCATAAAAGGTGTCCACAGATTCTTCAGGTAGCTGACAGGTTTGGTGCAACAGACCCTCTCATAATAGGGATTTGCGAGGGGCTCGAGATGTGCAGTAAAAGCCAATTTTGACTTAGTGTGTGTGAAGGGAGGGCCAGCCTCGATAACAGACTTCCCTAGTTTATGAATGGCTGCACCTTCCAAGGGCCATAGCATGGATTGCCGTTGATCATTTTCCATGCCCATAGATGTAAAATAGGTTTCCAGGAGCTCATCCCAGCCCTTCCATGCATCTGCTTTAGCGGCTGGAGGGGACATCTACCAACAAAGGTTCTAGAGCAGGTAAAGAGGTCATAATGAGGACAACAGTGGAGCTGGTTTACACGGCATAGGTTTCGATCAATGACCCTAGGCAAAGTGTCAAGCCCCGACGGTGGAGCTGAGGGCAAAGCAGGCATGGGACGGCGTGAGATAGCACCAACAAGCAGTGGTCTGACCTGTGACATAGCGCATGTTTCCCAGGGGTATTGGATCACGTGCGGTCGCTTCTCTGTGCAGACTGACCCGCCTAGTGAAATTTGTGCTGGGTAGGCGTGCATGTGGTGAGTATGCAGGAAGAACTCTTCAAAGAAAGAGCAGGTGGCAACAGAGATGCCCAGTAGGATGCACCTAGCAGCCATATGGCAAGCTGAAATGCAGGCAGGAAGGCAATCTATGGATGGCAATCATTACTGATGCAAGGAGTAAAGAGCCATAGAAAGCAGACAGACACCCCTCATAGGAGTCCCCTGGATGAAGGATCGGAAGGTGGAAGGCATGGCATCGCAGTCACTGCTGCACTCAGGAGGTTGGGAAGGTGAGAGAGAGCATACCTCTTCTCTCACCGCTAAAGACAGATGCACGTTTGCACTGCCATGTGCAGGCGAGCAGGAACACAGCCGGATTGACAGGTATAGTGCACATCAAAGGCAGCAGAGCATCAGCAGACAGTCCACGTCCCACAGGCAAGAGTGCTGGCTACCACAGAACCAGAACAAGAGAGCGAGGGTGAGTGGGCAAGTAGCACCTTGTCACCAGTTGTGGTGTTGCTGAGTAGGTCAAGTGTGTTCTTCAAAAAAGGGAGGCACGGGCTCAGGTGAAGTGAAATACGGGCCAAGAACCACAAGGTAGGCTCTAGGGCCTTTTTTTATTTCTTTTCACTCTGAAGTCACCACTGTAGTTATTGATGCCAATGGTGCTGGGGTTCACCTTCTAAACACCCCTGGGTAATTACCCATCTTGGGATGTTCCATTCCCAACATAAAACTCACAAAGCAGGATTTTTTGTGTGCAGCTCCTAGTCTATGTTCTGCCTGTACATTCCAACATTGACATGATGAAGCTGGTGCCTGGAAGGTACACCAGTTCCAGGATGCACAGCCTGAAAGTTGAACCATGTACCATTGTATTTCAGCAACAATCTCGCTTACTCAATTTCATCCATTTGAATCCATTTTTAATAATATTAATCCAGTAATCCAACTAAATGAAATGATAATATTTAAAACTTTTATGAATTATGTGACGATATGATTCCATAATACAAAAAGAAGTATTGATGAAGTCCACAATCATACAAACCCAAGTATTATCCACTGCAATTCAAAATAAAATCATGTGAAAAAAGAGTGAACTCGAAACAAAAAAGTGTTAAGCCCCCCCAGAAACCAGAAAAGTTAGTGCCAAGTAACTTGTATGCAGATAATAATCTTGGTTTTTTGTTTGAAGTTTACTCCATTTTCACGTTATTTTAAACTGCAGGGAATACTACCCTATTCTGGTTGCGGGGTTGTATGGTAGTTATAATATGGGTTGGGTGCACGTCATATTTTGAACCTTTTAATTAAAATGTTACCATATTTTGGTGGTTATCATCTGTTGGACACATGTCTTTTGATGTTTTTTGATAGGACCTTTTCGAATTTTCGTATTGCAGTTACCCCTGAAGAAGGAAACCATCCAGAAATGCAGTGTGTTCATGTCCTGCTTGTCGCGTAACGGGGTGCGGTTCGTGCCGGAGTGTGGTTTTACGGAAGTTTTGAGCTCTCGTAGAAAAAGAGCCGTACGGAGTGTGTTCTACACGGACCGTACTTCCTGGTTCGGAAGACGCGGTCTTTTTACATTCGGACGTAACGTGGAGCTTCGGCCGACTGCAATTCGTATGGACTTTCGATTCGTACAGCATTTTTTACGAGGCATACGGAGTTAGGCTTTAGATTGTGATCGTACTTGCAGATTCGTACGGGGACGCCTACAGGTACGATTCGTACGGGGAAAAACGCTCCAAACCGCAATTCGGAGCACTTTTTACCGGATCGGAATCGGCCCCAAAGTGCTAAGTTCCCCCAGAAACCGGAAAAGTTAGTCCCAAGTAACTTGCATGCAGATATTAATCTTGGCTTTTTGTTTGACGTTTACTCCATTTTCACATTATTTTAAACTGCAGAAATACTACCCTATTCTGGTTGAGGAGTTGTATGGTAGTTATAATATGCGTTGGGTGCATGTCACATTTTGAAACTTTTAATTAAAATGTTACCATATTTTGGTGGTTATCATCTGTTGGACACATATCTTTTGATGTTTTTTGATAGGACCTTTCAAATTTTCGTATTGCAGTTACCCCTGAAGAAGGGAACCATCCAGAAATGCATTGTGTTTGCATGATTACAACAGTCATCAATACAGCTTTTTGTATTATGGAATCACCACATCATCAATAAATTTATGGAAGACTTGAATATTATCTTTTTATTTACTTAGATTAATGGATTAAAAATGCTGAAAATGGATTTCAACTGATGAAATTAAGAAAAATTAGATTGTTTCTGAAATACAATAGCCCATGGGCCGACTTTCAGGCTGTGCACACTGCGACTTGTGTACCACACAGACACAAGCTTCATCAAGTCAATATAAACCTTTTGCCAGTGCCACACCATCACATTTTTACACATATAAATGACCCATAGGGTAGGACCTGGACAACCCTGAGGTCACGGTGCAGTGTATTTGAAAGGTTCTACATGTACTTGTATGTTTTACATGCCTTGGAAGTGAAAAACTCTGACATTTGTTTTTCACTACCACTGGGCCTATCTCTCCCATAGGATAACATTGAAGTTGCCTTTTTATATTTTATAAGTGTAATTTACGAATGGGAAGGAAAATCCAGTTCATGGTTTATGTCTCTGGAATCACAATTTAAAATTCTAACTTACAGTAACATTGGATTTTAAATTAAAATTCTGAAAATCCCATTTTTAGAAAGTTGGCTAAACGAAGGGGCAACCAGTATCCCTAAGAATCTAAGTGAATATATGTCACCAAAAACAACGGGTCCCATGGGGAAAGCTTGAGCCTGTGCTACCCAGGCAAAGATAGGTACTCACGCTCATGAGTTTGATTTGGAATAGACCATCAGTTTATTGGATATCCATGAATCCTGTTCTGCACAATCCTGTGCAGAATATGAACAGATTAATAGTATTTGACACAATTTTTCAAATACTTCACAAAACAGTGTGACACACAAGAATGTAAGTGCTTTTGGTGAACACTGCAGTTTAGTGACTAGTGAGATATACAGTGAACAAGGAGTATGCTGTGAAAAAAAACATATACAGTTGACTTATAGTTGCACAACTTCAACCAAAATGCAGGCATGTGTTCAGGGCCTAACAAATAGCTCTTATTATTATAAAGTATGAACAACATGTCGATGTTTCGACCTCAAAAGAACAACTTAAATGGAGTCTTCATCAGGACAGTGCAAGTAGACACCTGAAAAAGTGTTAGGGAAAGAATGTATGAATAATTTTTTTTCTGAATCTATCAGTTTTACAATGCCAATCAGTGTTTAAGGTGGGGTGCTGTAAAGCACACTCCTGGTAAATAGAAGTATCTACATCACAAAAGAAGCCTCGGGTCCATAGTGAAATGTAGGTCTATCATGTGACTCAAGAAGTGTCTTTGTGAAGAACAGGGGATTTCCCTTTTTAAGGACAGTTCCCCTCACACACCAGAGGTGTCATGCTTTATCATGGGGGTACATCCTCGCTTGCGAGACCTCACGCGGGCTGGAACCCCCTCGCTGCAAGAGAGGAGCTCAGGGATGTTTTTGAAAGGGAGGACGGGTGTACTAAAACCCTATGAGAGCTGGGTGTGATGAAAGAAATGCAGTGTTGTGATATAAGTGGTTAAAACGGGCTAGATGGCCAGCTCTGAAGCAACTTTTATTCAGCTGCCGGGTGTCAGGATTAAAAACAGAATATAGCTTGTAACGCAGGTGCCAGAATTCAAGGCCTCAGTGTTATTACAAGACCAACATGTTTTAGCCTATCAGACCTAGAATAATGTCATGGCTTTCTTCAGGTTCGGTAATGTAGCTACTACAATAAATACATAAATTATGCGTGAAAAAAATAGAAAGAAAACGTAATAAGTGAATGATAAAATACTGAACCAGGGATTTTTATGATCAGTATGTCAACGTACACCCTATGATGGAGACAAATAACAATATGTCACATTTATATACACAAATATGTTACGAGAGCACAATTAGATCCCACATTATCACATATATTCTGAAACATTCTCATATTAGAATATTGTATTTATACACTAGGATGCGTGACTCACCACTCTGGGTATACGGAGTTCACCACATCTGTCCTGGCTTTTTAGCCATATGGTACATGTGCCACTACCTGTGGAAGAAGGTTCGCAGCTGTGTCAGAGTTTCTGAGGAGTATCATAGACATGCGCAGACTCAGAATGTAAGTATCCATATATTAAGGTAAAGGCAAACTTCATGGATCCAAAAGCAACAGCAGGGAGATGCGCAGGACAAGGGCTGTGGAACGTGGATCACAAAGTGACAGACCAGGAAGGCGGAATGGCTGAATACACCCTTGTCGGAAAATGCAAGGGCCCGATATACAGTGAGGGCTGGGTGTGCCTAGGCGTAAAAGTGAGGCAGAGGTGGGAGCTAAAATAACGCCATGCACCCCTCTATAATAGCAGGATAGCGCCCAAATGTTTAAAAAAAGGCAAGATAGTATTAATCAGAAAGAAGGGGGAGCCGGAGATGACAGTAACCAAGCCGTGTTCTGTCACCAGGATGCCAAAGTGGACCGGGGTGTGGTAGGGAGAAGCGGGACCCAAAGCAAGGAGGGTTGGTTGAAATAAACTTACCACCAAATGTGCAGTCCGTTGTGGAAGGCAACGCTCGTCCAGTGACAGGAGACAGAGTGCTGGCAGACCTACGCCTTAAGTCAAAGGGTCAATTGGTAAAATGATAATCCTGTGGGCGAAACTCCAGCTGGATATCGGCTGGAAGAAATGCGTGCTGGGAAATGTAGTTCCAGTGGTTGCAGCAGATGTGCATCGGAATCATGTCCAGACACCGAACAAGGCATTACAAAGTGAGGACTTGCCCGGATGGGCATGAGATGGATGCTACAATGCAGAGCATATCAGGGGGCAATTGGTTACTGCACTAGTGTAGTTACAGTGCTGACCAGGGGTCTAGAGGGATCGACTCTCACTGTGGCTATGCCCATAAGGGGAATTGGACATGCCCATGCCAGCTAGGAACAGTGGTTCCAATTGCAGGAGTCAAGGTACTGGGGGCACGCTGCACCCAGTGGGGCACAAGATAAAAGTGCTAAAGCCCATAGGAGCCGATCCAGCGATGGATGATCAGATATGAAGGCGGGCATGGTACTGCTGGTGGTAGAGTAGAACAAGGGCTCTCTAAAACCATATGGGATAACAAGTGCGCGTCGCTGCTCGTTATGCAGCGCTATAATGAAGGCAGGCCAGGATGACTGCTGATCTCTCTCCGTTTGGTTGACAGTATAGTGGGAGACGGTCCTACCAGTACCAGCCAGGGGATTGCTGCATTCACGCTGTGGGGGTGAGGAAGAGGGTGATTATGCCAGTGCCAACCAGGGAATGTCATCATTGAGTCCCACATTGGCGGTGCCAAGCGTGTACATCCACCTCTGCTCCAGCCTAAGGAGTTTGTTTGCCAGATCAGGTGTAGTTGCGTTCAAATTTGGTTTGTCAAGGACAGTCCAGCTAAGTGTGTCATCTCCATGCTGCAAGTCAAAGAAATCTTTAGTTAGTTTTGTTATTTGTTTGGCACACCTAATTGTGCGCTTTTGTTCCATGATTTAGTTTCATACCTTTCTGCTGGTCATCCCCACGTACCTCAAACCACAGGGACAGGTAATCAGACAGATAACATGTTCACTGTTGCAATTTGTGTGTTGTTACAATACCCATGGTCTAGATGTTCCTATATCTATGTTTTTAGTCACTTTCATTTGTGCGCAAAAGGCACAAGAACTGCATGGATAGTGTCCTTTGACATTGGGTAGGTTCCATAAAGTGTTGATTTGCGGTATAGTTGTAAGTGGGGGTCTGGTGTGGATCAAGGTATCCTTCAAATTTCGGCCCCTATTGTATGCAAGGAGAAGTTTCTCAAGAGTCAATTGTCCTTTATTGATAATGTTCCAATTATGTAATATTGATCTTTTGACTGTATTTGAGAGAGTACTGTGGGTGTTGATGCATACCAATTTAGATGAGCCTATTCTTTCACTGGGCTGTTCTAGTAGGGCTTCTGTTGTTTTTGAGGGCCTGTTTCAAAGATTTCTTGATCAGGTTAGCTGGGTAGTGTTGATCCAGTAGATTGTTTTGTAACCTTGAGGAACACATGTTATACTTCTCAGTGTTGGAACAGTTATAACAGAGTCTCAGAAACAGTCCATAGGGCAAGTTGTCACGCAATGCTTTCGGGTGATAGCTCTCATATGGAAGTAGAGCATTGCAGACCATTGGTTACTGGTAGAGTTCAGCTTCAAGGGTTCCTCCCGATGGATAGATCCACAAGTCCAAAAAGGCCAGTTCTGTCTGACTGTACTCACATTTGAATCGTAAATGGCCGTTCCTGTTGTTCAGCCAATTCTGGAAATGTTTGATGGTAGTGTCATCTCCTCGACAAAATATCTGGTATCTGGGCAGCACCTTCGCGCCCTGACCAGCAAAACGTACACGCATGTGTTCAAAGAAGGTGTTGTCCTTGAGAGGCACAATCCATTCCTCACACAGATAATTTTATGGAAGAGGTACATAGACGACATCTTGGTCATTTGCTGAGGAGATGACGCTACCATGAAACTGCCACGGTTTCGCCGTTGTCCAGTAGCATCCTGATGTCGTCTGTGGGGCGGTTTCGGTGCTGGATTGCTGCGGAATCCCTATTGGTATTGCCTGTTGGTGATCTTTTCGATGACTTTCGCCAGGAATGGTAGCAGAGAGATGGGCCTGAGGTTTTTGAGGTCCTTTGGGTCCGCTGTGGGTTTCTTGAGAAGTGCGTTGAACACGGCGTGCTGCCCGCTTTCCGGGAAGGTAGGGGTCTCGAAGGAGCTGTTGATGATCTTCCGGGGTTGGGGAAGCGATGATGCGGCTTGCTTTGTTGAAGATGTGGTGAGGGCAGGGGTCGGATAGTGAGCCGAAGTGGATGGTGCTCATGGTCTTGATGGTGTCATCGTCATTGACGTGGGTCCAGGAGAGCAGGTGGTTGGTGCGACTGGGGGGTGGTGGGTCTGCAGTGTCGGTGGCTGTAGCGAGGGTCTGGGTGTTGAAGCTGTTGTGGATATCTGCGATCTTGCGGTGAAAGAATGTGGCTATGGAGTAGCATAGGTCTTGTGACGGCGGGACATCGTTGGAGCTGGAGATGGGGTTGTGGAGTTCCTTCACGATGTTGAAGAGCTCTTTGTTGTTGTGTGCATTGTAGTCGATGCGTTCCCTGAAGGCGGTCCTTTTGGTGGCTCAGATAAGTTGGTGGTGTTTGCGGCTGCCATTCTTCAGGACTGCATGGTTGTCCAATGTCTGTTCGTGGTGCCACTTTTTCTCTAGTCTTCGGCAAGTCTGCTTGGATTCCTAGAGGTCGGTGGTGAACCAGCTAGCCTTCCTGTCTGTGCATCTGTTTGAGGGTTTTCTGATCAGGGCGAGGGTGTTGGCACAGTTGTCGATCTACTGCCTGAGGTTGCTGATGGCTGTGTCGGTGGTGTCTGTTGGTGGGTCTCGGTCGAGGGGGGTGAAGAGCTGGTTTTCAGTGACATTGTTTCAGCTACGGTAGGGGATCCGTTGCGGTAGATGGTGCATGGTGGGTTTCTTTAAGGTGAAGTGGACGCAGCGGTGGTCGGTCTAGTGGAGTTCGGTGGTGTGGCTGAAGGTGAAGTGGTTGCTGGCAGAGAGGATGGGGTCGAGCGTGTGTCTAACAGTGTGGGTCGTATAGAGCTGGTTAAGTCCAAGGTTGGCAAGGTTATTGAGCAGGGCGATGGAGTTGCTGTGGTCCGGAAAGGCGGGAAAATGCCAGGGAGAACGTGGAACAAGTAAGAGGGGCACAAGAGCTACAATGCAGGCATTTACAGTAACAGAGCAGGCAGTATAATTTAACAGAAAGCAGAAAATAGCACAATTTAACCAGAAACGGAAACAGAAGAAGCGCAGAGGCAAAATGAAACAAGCATTTGCAATGCAATAGCTCTCACATTTATGAAAGTTTGAGTTATTGGCATTGTAAATGACAATGCCTTTTATTTATGTGTTGTTTTTAAAACAGATAAATAAAAGGCATTGTCATTTACACTGCCAATAGCTTAAACTCCCACAAATGCAACACCTAATGCATTGCAAATGCATGCTATACATTTTTTATAAAGCGTTAGGAGAGAGCGTTTCATGCCTGCAACAGCAGTCAGGACAAAGCTATTTGAGAAAATAGCGCTTAGAGGTTGTAATTAAAGCCTACCGAGCAACAACACACGTAACAGGGGGTGTCTCCATGGGAGGTTACAAAATGAGACAAATCAATACTAAGGAAGGACTACTAAGCTTTTTAACCAATGAAGAGCCACAGTTTACAGTGGAAAATGACACAAGCCAATGAAAAATGTGGGCGAGCTTCAAGTCCCTACCCCAATACAGCATGCCTCACATTGGAGCGCACGCACTGCCCAGGCTCGACCTAACAGGCTGTACCTCCAGATACAAAAGATGTTCCCCAACCAGGCAGTCATCCCATAAGGATTCAATGGAATTTGTTAAAGAGTAATCAGGGTGGAGAACAGCAATCAATATTGGCATCCAGGTGGTCTCTTGGAGGTCAGAAGCCCCTGGTGTGAAGCTGAACAGCTCTCTCCCCTGTCTGGATCTATAAAATGTGGATTGAAGGGTTGGTAATCACCAAAAGCTCCACATGAGACCTGAGAGCAACTTCAAGTAGCTGACTAACGCAAACTGCACACACTCCATCTCTCGTTCACCTTTTGTCCCCCACCCTGTGGAGCCTGTGGACAGGATAAGAGCATCACTCGGATTACTTATGCATGACACCAAAACACTTCTCACACAGGCCTCATTACAAGTACAATATCCTTCCAACCAAGCAATATCCGGAGGTGTAGCCTGCTATCCATATGATAATACTCTCCAGTGCCTCGAAATGGACGATGATCGTTTCTCTCCGACCCTGCATGGCCGAGTAATCGCTCTCGACGTCCCAGTAGGCGAGTAACTAAGATGGCACCTGACGAGCTGGTGGACTGCGCCCGGAGACTGAGAGGATCTAGCCGTGACGTTGCCTGTCTCCACTCAACCAGCGAATGAGGTTCTGCCATCTCCCCATACCATACTGGACACGGCGGAGACGCAGCGAGAGGCCTGCCGGTGCAGAGAAGGCGCACACAGCTCGGGTAGGATTTACCGATCCTATGGGGATCCCGCCCGCCATTGCCGACATCCACCGCAAGATGAGAGACGGTGAGCGGGGGCATTCCTAACATTGCTGGGAGAGTCAGGGGGCCTAATGGTGAGCCCGCGAGGCTGAGACCCTCGTCACTATCCCCCTTGGTCATTTTTAGGGCATAAGTCTGTAATGGAGAGCCTATATTTAATGAGGCTGACCCCAAAATGGCGCCTACAGAAGATCGTCGCCAGGGGTCATAGGGGCAACACCCCTTGGTAGGCCCCCACAGACATCAACAGCATAGTGGCCACAGGTTAGATGGTAATGACAGCAACAGCACCGACCTCTAGAGAAGACTACGATCTGCTTTAAGACCAACCAAATAATACTCCAGAGGCGCCCTGCCTGATCCCAAATTGGCGGCTGTCTCTCCCCCCTTGAAACTACAACTCGGAAATACCCACCTCGGGAGACAAGCAGTCACTGGCTCTGCCCTCAAGCTCCTCCTCTGCACAACAATCTTCACCCCCCCCCTGTTGAGCAAAAGATAAAAATGGGGACCGGCTGAATGTTAACACCATGACCAGAACCCCTTGCCCGACCCCAAGATGGATGCCACTATAGTCCCTTCCATGTTGTGCTCCTACTTTGAGATATTTAATTTGACATTGACCCTTCCCCCATCCGGACATTGAATCTGTGAACTTACCCCCGACCGTGGAGACCTAGTTTTCTGGCCGACGCCCGGTGGAGCTACCTGGTAGCTGAAGAGGAGATGGGCTATGGACTTTCCCCCTTGGCCGTCACCTACTCAGCTGGACGTTGGGCAGATTTTTTCCTGCGTCTCTTTGTCATATGCTCCCTCCTACTCCTTTACCCTACCCCATTACCCCTCTACGCTCCAGTTATTTTGCCCTCTATGTTCTTTAAATGTTTTCCAATTTGAAACCTAGCTATTTGGCCAATGCCCGGTGGAGCTTCTTGACAGCTATAGAGGAGATGGGTTTTGGGACTTCCCCCTTGACCGTCACCTACCCAGCCGGACTTTGGGCAGACTTTCCTTCGTCTCTCTGCCGTACCTCCCTCCTAACACCTGTCCTGGCCAAATCAGTGGATCAAGCATTGGATAAAAGAAAGTTTGTCAGACTAAACCTCAGCAAGAAAGAACAAAGAGCATTGACTGATCTGTGTACTAATAAGGAAGTGGTCATCAAACCCTCAGACAAGGGCGGGGCTATTGTTGTGCAAGACCTGTCTAATTATAAGGAAGAAATCTATAGACAACTAGCAGATGGTATCAGTTATCAGGAACTACCAAGTGACCCAACAAGAGAGTTAGCCCTTACAATCTTGGCAACCACACAGAAGGGTTTGGAGGAAGGTTTCTTAAGTGAACAAGAATTCAAGTTTTTAAACCAAAGATTCCCGAGATTGGCCACAATCTACACCTTACCCAAGGTACATAAGAACCTGAACAGCCCCCCTGGACGTCCCATTGTGTCCGGGTGTGGATCTATGCTAGAACCGTTATGTAAATATATTGACTTCTTTCTAAAGCCCCTTGCCCTTAACACCAGGGCTTACCTTCATGATACTACCCAAATCATTAAATTGATAGATGATAGACCTTTTGATCCAAAAACAACACTTCTGGTAACGTGTGACATCATATCACTTTACACCAGCATCCCCCAACAAGATGCCTTGGACGTGATGAGAGACGCCTTAGATAGAAGACCAGCACCTGTCCAAGTTGCAACGGATTTTATAATTGAACTATTAAGTATTGCAATGAAACAGAACTTTTCATCTTTCAGGAGAAATTCTACGTACAGACCAATGGCGTGGCCATGGGTGCTACTTTTGCTCCCAATCTGGCCATCATTTTCATGGACCACTTAGAACAAGAATATGTCTTCTCACCAAACAATCCGTTTTCAACTATGCTGGCCCTATGGGTCAGATATATTGACGATGTTTTATGTATCTGGGAAGGCAATAATGACCAACTGAAAGAATTCCATGAGTGGCTCAATCTACGGAATCCTCATATTCAATTTACATTGGAAGCTAGCAACATAGCTATACCTTTCTTGGATATTTCAATCTATGTGGATACCGATCACCTGCAGACCACACTCTTTAGGAAACCGACTGAGCGGAACTCCCTGTTACAATACGGGAGCCATCATCCCAGAGGCCTCAAAGACAATTTACCCATCGGCCAATTTCTCAGAGTTAGGAGAAATTGCTCGACGCGAGCCAATTACATCAAGGAATCTGAGATCCTATATGAGCGCCTCACATCTTGTGGTTATCCTGCCCGAATGGTTAGACGCGCCAGGAAACGAGCGTGGTATAATCCATGGGACAGCCTGCTGAATCCAGAAACTCGTGATCTAACTGAGCAAAATCGAATGATCTGTGTCACCACTTTTACAACAAGAAGTAATGAAGTGAAACAAATCATAAACAAGAACTGGCCTCTGATAGCAGAAGAGATTGGACAATCACATCTCCCCTTGCATTCTTTTAAAAGGGCCAAGAATATACGAGACATGGTGGTACACTCATACTTGGAACCAATGAGTCCTCCTACGCTTACAACTCTATGGAATTTACCACCAGTGATAGGACACTACAGATGTGGTACATGTACTGCATGCGATACCACTATCCAGACAGAGACGTTTGCACATGGCGAGAAGGTTTATACCTTAAAACATCATACCAATTGCAATACAAGTAGTGTAATTTACATTATAGTATGCCCATGCAATCAAGTATATGTTGGACAAACGCAACAAAAAATTAAAGCTCGCATCTCCTCCCATTGCAGCAGACTACGATGCAAGGTGTTGGGTGCCCCTTTGGTAGACCATTGGCAAACCGCTGGACACATCGTGTCTGATTTAAAATGGTTGGTCATTGAGAAGGTGTCCTTGGGAAGAAGAGGGGGTAATTTACAAACTGTCCTTAATACACGTGAATCCAAATGGATGTCCCTCTTAGACTCCATAAAAAATGGGTTGAATGAACAAGACAGTAGCCTAGCACAATTGGCAGCATTATGCTGATGGTTTGAACTAATGCTGTTAGGTCCTAGAGTTTGTCTTCATAAATTGCACTCGTCTACACTCCCATGCTTGGTAAGTGCACAAGTTACCTTATCTGTATCGGGTCCACAAAGGTTTTTATTAATTTTGAGGTATCAGAATGTGGGTGCTCGTTTACACTCTCATGCTAGAGAAGTGCACGAGCTATACTATAGGTAACAACTGTACTCAAATTTTTCATTACATAATATTTGGACTCAGTATGTAATAGCGTGAGCTGCATCACACTTAAAAACTGTATTTGTTTGAAATGCTTCTAATTTAGATTAGATGTGAGAGTTTGAAATCTCTTATGTCCTGAAATCCTCTCGTTTTCCCATTGACCAATTATGTCATATATTTGAAACTTTCCATGTGAGTGTAACCCTTTTACTATTTGAACACATGAACACTCTTGTTGTTATTCAATTTTGACAATGTTTTTAGAGTTGACTTTGCGGCACCTAACCGAGTAACTCTTCTATGTCCTTGACCTTAGTCTAAGAGTGGCTCCGCCTCCAATCTCCGCGTAGCTGCCGGCGGAGTTTGCAGAGACGAGTCTGACTACCGCGACTTCGCCTCTCTGTGGTCCAGTAAGTAATATCTCTGACGTTGCCACCTACTTAAATACTTGTTGGCCGTCGAGATCTGATTAGAACTCCCTTCCTGACCCGTGATTTGTTTCCTGTTCAGGATTCTTTGATCACGGAGCTTCCTTTGCTTCCTTTATTCACGGAAGGCTGAAATATGGCGGAATTCACCGTGTTTACCTGGCAGAGTTGTTCCAGTTAACTCGGCTCTGATGTTGTAAGAAAAGAATTTCCCACAAGGTATGTTACGGAGCAATTTGGCCCCTAACTCGGAGCAGTCTTAATATTTAATATATTATATATTTTTTCGAGTGACCATGTTACCAACATGGCCTACCTTGCTCTATTACAGCGACTGAACCCGCAACAGTGTCATAATAGAATCCACGTCGGTCCTGCCCACATTAATACAATGAGATATATCGGCTTTTTTTAAGGTATGACTTTTTTAGTTTGGATGTAGTGAACCTTATGTCGGACAACCACATAGTTATGTTTCTAATTATGGTTTTAATGCTTCTCAACAGTGACAACTCGTGAGGCAAAGTGACATCAGGCACCTTATCCTAATCGCATAGACTACCAGTGTAATTTTTCCTGTGTAGTGAATGTAAGTCATATATGGAATTGTATACCACTATGTGTACGTCGTTGTTTAATTTAATTTCATTAATAGATTAACAACATGGTTACACCTTTAACTTACAGTTGGTGTATTGTCGGAGCAGCTAGTCTTATCTGGAACAGTAATTGATTGGACGCTCTTCTCTACTTCAGCAACTTGATTCTAGGCTGAAGTAAGTTTTTATTGTGTAGCTTTTTCATCACGTAGGCTCTAAATTCTTGGTTGGTTAATTTTCCCTCTGCAAGCATAATTTATATCATTTGAGTTTGAGCTTGACTTTGCGCTGGCTTTCTCTCATTGTCCTCGTCCGGAGGCTCCTCCTGGCCCGGACTCCATGGTTTAGTTCTTCTGTATAAATAAAGCACTCTGCTAGACAGAATGATGACTGTTAGGTCACATGAATTTATTAAATTTACTTGGCTTTTTAATTTCACAGATAGGACTGCCCCACCCTACCTCGTCCTCCTCCCCCCCCTGTACCTGTCCTGATGAAGACCCCGGTAAAGGACCTAATGTAGCCTACGGTTAGGGGTCGAAACGTCGACGACCTTCCTTCTCATTTGGGACTTCCGGCACAGCCCCTTGATTACATTGAACCATGTATGTGACCGTTGAATGTCCCTAGGTCAATAGTGATACAATATATGCCGCAATTGTGTAGGTTTTTGTGTCTAGGACTAATTCCAATTGTGAATTGAAAATTGTAATAATCTTCTTTTTCTTTTTCTTTGACTCTGTGTATCCCCTTTGACTTTACACCGCTTTTGAGCACAATTTCTTCTCCCCTTTCCCCTCTTTCCCTTTTTTTGGGGCTATTCACTTAATAAATTTAAATGTAATGTTTTATTGATTTAAACCTAGTGTTGTTAAATAAATGACAATACATGTTACGAGTAACCTTGATTATTCTTGATTTAGGTCTCTTTTGATTCTTAACTGTGTCAGTGTGGGTCTCACACAACACGTTCTGCTTGCGGGGACCCCTCTTTACATGTACCACATTACGCCCAGGTCCCCGCGACTGCATGGGTAAAACCCCCCTTTTTGTAATGTCCTCTGAGCAGGTGCTGACCTGCGAGGTTTCCAGTATTTCAGATTTACATCTAATCAACCATGGTGGAATCTGAGTTATTGTCCTACACAGAGGAATATATTAACCAACTTACAAAGGATTTATCTACTACTTTTCTTTCAACGACTGCCCCCATAATTGATATCTCTCTAAATGATAAAATATCTCGTCTAGAGAGATTAGAGAAGAAGCTCATTAGAACTAGGTTGCATGGGCATCTGTTTACCAGATATTTACAAGAAAACATAATTCCGGTGGGACTACAGATCAAAATCGAGCCAGCTATATTTGTGGACGTCCCGAAGTTTAAAGAAGGGTTCAGCTACGTAGCAAATAACTGCTCCCGGCATTGGATGGTGCTGGGGGTGGAGACGGCAGCTGAACAGGTAGTTACACTAAGCAAGGAAATTTCGGACCTCAAAGCCCAAATCTTGGGGGATAGTACACTGACAAAAAGTAAGGAGGCTCTAGAAAGTTTGGAAGCATCAATTAAAGACTTTGATGTAACAGCGCAGACCAAGAAATTGGAGAAACTAGCTAGAGACCTGAGAACATTTGATAAAAAATCTGTTTACCCCTATCTGCAACCTGACTACTATAAACAGGACACCCAAGGACGCTTCTCCAACCGCGGTCGCGGGGGCTACAGAGGAAGACGAAATTTCACTACCTTTTCTGATTCTTCTTACAGCTCAGGTAGCGAGAGTGAAGCTGGTCCTAGTACTTCCTACAACTACCCACCTGTTGATTCCAACTACCAACAGTACCCTCCACAATTCCAACCTCATTTTTTAGACCAGGGCCAGGGACAATGGCGGCCCCCACGAGGACGGGGCAACAACTGGGCCAGAGGACAGGGGAGAGGTCAGCAACAAAATTCCGGATGGGATGCCAACAGGGGCAAACAACAGAAACGGGTGACATTCCGTCCCGAAGTACACGGAGAAATCTCAACCCGGAGAAACACTTACAGATGGTGAATGAAATAGCCACCACCGAATCTAATGCACCTGGTATTAACAGGCCCACTGTTAACCCTGTGATCAACATCTCAAAATATCAACTAAAGGACGAGGAGATCAAGGTTTTAAGTAAAGGCCTGTCGTATGTGCCGACTGCTCCAGCCAACAAATTTTTACTTAAAACGGAATTATACAGATTCTTCAGAAAGATTAGATTGAGGTATTTCTTTCGTAATCAAACCACCAGGCAACAAAGGTCCATCACTGGTCTGAGGGAACCATCAACCTTTTTTCCACCCACATATGCAATGAGCCATAGGATTTTGGCTTTTGATGATATTGTCACCAAATCAGTGGATCAAGCATTGGATAAAAGAAAGTTTGTCAGACTAAACCTCAGCAAGAAAGAACAAAGAGCATTGACTGATCTGTGTACTAATAAGGAAGTGGTCATCAAACCCGCAGACAAGGGCGGGGCTATTGTTGTGCAAGACCTGTCTAATTATAAGGAAGAAATCTATAGACAACTAGCAGATGGTATCAGTTATCAGGAACTACCAAGTGACGCAACAAGAGAGTTAGCCCTTACAATCTTGGCAACCACACAGAAGGGTTTGGAGGAAGGTTTCTTAAGTGAACAAGAATTCAAGTTTTTAAACCAAAGATTCCCGAGATTGGCCACAATCGACACCTTACCCAAGGTACATAAGAACCTGAACAGCCCCCCTGGATGTCCCATTGTGTCCGGGTGTGGATCTATGCTAGAACCGTTATGTAAATATATTGACTTCTTTCTAAAGCCCATTGCCCTTAACACCAGGGCTTACCTTCGTGATACTACCCAAATCATTAAATTGATAGATGATAGACCTTTTGATCCAAAAACAACACTTCTGGTAACGTGTGACATCATATCACTTTACACCAGCATCCCCCAACAAGATGCCTTGGACGTGATGAGAGACGCCTTAGATAGAAGACCAGCACCTGTCCAAGTTCCAACGGATTTTATAATTGAACTATTAAGTATTGCAATGAAACAGAATTTTTTCATCTTTCAGGAGAAATTCTACGTACAGACCAAGGGCGTGGCCATGGGTGCTACTTTTGCTCCCAATCTGGCCATCATTTTCATGGACCACTTCGAACAAGAATATGTCTTCTCACCAAACAATCCATTTTCAACTATGCTGGCCCTATGGGTCAGATATATTGACGATGTTTTATGTATCTGGGAAGGCAATAATGACCAACTGAAAGAATTCCATGAGTGGCTCAATCTACGGAATCCTCATATTCAATTTACATTGGAAGCTAGCAACATAGCTATACCTTTCTTGGATATTTCAATCTATGTGGATACCGATCACCTGCAGACCACACTCTTTAGGAAACCGACTGAGCGGAACTCCCTGTTACAATACGGGAGCCATCATCCCAGAGGCCTCAAAGACAATTTACCCATCGGCCAATTTCTCAGAGTTAGGAGAAATTGCTCGACGCGAGCCAATTACATCAAGGAATCTGAGATCATATATGAGCGCCTCACATCTCGTGGTTATCCTGCCCGAATGGTTAGACGCGCCAGGAAACGAGCGTGGTATAATCCACGGGACAGCCTGCTGAATCCAGAAACTCGTGATCTAACTGAGCAAAATCGAATGATCTGTGTCACCACTTTTACAACAAGAAGTAATGAAGTGAAACAAATCATAAACAAGAACTGGCCTCTGATAGCAGAAGAGATTGGACAATCACATCTCCCCTTGCATTCTTTTAAAAGGGCCAAGAATATATGAGACATGGTGGTACACTCATACTTGGAACCAATGAGTCCTCCTACGCTTACAACTCTATGGAATTTACCACCAGTGATAGGACACTACAGATGTGGTACATGTACTGCATGCAATACCACTATCCAGACAAAGACGTTTGCACATGGCGAGAAGGTTTATACCTTAAAACATCATACCAATTGCAATACAAGTAGTGTAATTTACATTATAGTATGCTCATGCAATCAAGTATATGTTGGACAAACGCAGCAAAAAATTAAAGCTCGCATCTCCTCCTATTGCAGCAGACTACGATGCAAGGTGTTGGGTGCCCCTTTGGTAGACCATTGGCAAACCGCTGGACACATCGTGTCTGATTTAAAATGGTTGGTCATTGAGAAGGTGTCCTTGGGAAGAAGAGGGGGTAATTTACAAACTGTCCTTAATACACGTGAATCCAAATGGATGTCCCTCTTAGACTCCATAAAAAATGGGTTGAATGAACAAGACAGTAGCCTAGCACAATTGGCAGCATTATGCTGATGGTTTGAACTAATGCTGTTAGGTCCTAGAGTTTGTCTTCATAAATTGCACTCGTCTACACTCCCATGCTTGGTAAGTGCACGAGTTACCTTATCTGTATCGGGTCCACAAAGGTTTTTATTAATTTTGAGGTATCAGAATGTGGGTGCTCGTTTACACTCTCATGCTAGAGAAGTGCACGAGCTATACTATAGGTAACAACTGTACTCAAATTTTTCATTACATAATATTTGGACTCAGTATGTAATAGCGTGAGCTGCATCACACTTAAAAACTGTATTTGTTTGAAATGCTTCTAATTTAGATTAGATGTGAGAGTTTGAAATCTCTTATGTCCTGAAATCCTCTTGTTTTCCCATTGACCAATTATATCATATATTTGAAACTTTCCATGTGAGAGTAACCCTTTTACTATTTGAACACATGAACACCCTTGTTGTTATTCAATTTTGACAATGTTTTTAGAGTTGACTTTGCGGCACCTAACCGAGTAACTCTTCTATGTCCTTGACCTTAGTCTAAGAGTGGCTCCGCCTCCAATCTCCGCGTAGCTGCCGGCGGAGTTTGCAGAGACGAGTCTGACTACCGCGACTTCGCCTCTCTGTGGTCCAGTAAGTAATATCTCTGACGTTGCCACCTACTTAAATACTTGTTGGCCGTCGAGATCTGATTAGAACTCCCTTCCTGACCCGTGATTTGTTTCCTGTTCAGGATTCTTTGATCACGGAGCTTCCTTTATTCACGGAAGGCTGAAATATGACGGAATTCACCGTGTTTACCTGGCAGAGTTGTTCCAGTTAACTCGGCTCTGATGTTGTAAGAAAAGAATTTCCCACAAGGTATGTTACGGAGCAATTTGGCCCCTAACTCGGAGCAGTCTTACTATTTAATATATTATATATTTTTTCGAGTGACCATGTTACCAACATGGCCTACCTTGCTCTATTACAGCGACTGAACCCGCAACAGTGTCATAATAGAATCCACGTCGGTCCTGCCCACATTAATACAATTAGATATATCGGCTTTTTTTAAGGTATGACTTTTTTAGTTTGGATGTAGTGAACCTTATGTCGGACAACCACATAGTTATGTTTCTAATTATGGTTTTAATGCTTCTCAACAGTGACAACTCGTGAGGCAAAGTGACATCAGGCACCTTATCCTAATCGCATAGACTACCAGTGTAATTTTTCCTGTGTAGTGAATGTAAGTCATATATGGAATTGTATACCACTATGTGTACGTCGTTGTTTAATTTAATTTCATTAATAGATTAACAACATGGTTACACCTTTAACTTACAGTTGGTGTATTGTCGGAGCAGCTAGTCTTATCTGGAACAGTAATTGATTGGACGCTCTTCTCTACTTCAGCAACTTGATTCTAGGCTGAAGTAAGTTTTTATTGTGTAGCTTTTTCATCACGTAGGCTCTAAATTCTTGGTTGGTTAATTTTCCCTCTGCAAGCATGATTTATATCATTTGAGTTTGAGCTTGACTTCGCGCTGGCTTTCTCTCATTGTCCTCGTCCGGAGGCTCCTCCTGGCCCGGACTCCATGGTTTAGTTCTTCTGTATAAATAAAGCACTCTGCTAGACAGAATGATGACTGTTAGGTCACATGAATTTATTAAATTTACTTGGCTTTTTAATTTCACAGATAGGACTGCCCCACCCTACCTCGTCCTCCTCCCCCCCCTGTACCTGTCCTGATGAAGACCCCGGTAAAGGACCTAATGTAGCCTACGGTTAGGGGTCGAAACGTCGACGACCTTCCTTCTCATTTGGGACTTCCGGCACAGCCCCTTGATTACATTGAACCATGTATGTGACCGTTGAATGTCCCTAGGTCAATAGTGATACAATATATGCCGCAATTGTGTAGGTTTTTGTGTCTAGGACTAATTCCAATTGTGAATTGAAAATTGTAATAATCTTCTTTTTCTTTTTCTTTGACTCTGTGTATCCCCTTTGACTTTACACCGCTTTTGAGCACAATTTCTTCTCCCCTTTCCCCTCTTTCCCTTTTTTTGGGGCTATTCACTTAATAAATTTAAATGTAATGTTTTATTGATTTAAACCTAGTGTTGTTAAATAAATGACAATACATGTTATGAGTAACCTTGATTATTCTTGATTTAGGTCTCTTTTGATTCTTAACTGTGTCAGTGTGGGTCTCACACAACACGTTCTCCTTGCGGGGACCCCTCTTTACATGTACCCCTTCCCCCATCCGGACATTGAATCTGTGAACTTACCCCCGACCGTGGAGACCTAGTTTTCTGGCCGACGCCCGGTGGAGCTACCTGGTAGCTGAAGAGGAGATGGGCTATGGACTTTCCCCCTTGGCCGTCACCTACTCAGCTGGACGTTGGGCAGATTTTTTCCTGCGTCTCTTTGTCATATGCTCCCTCCTACTCCTTTACCCTACCCCATTACCCCTCTACGCTCCAGTTATTTTGCCCTCTATGTTCTTTAAATGTTTTCCAATTTGAAACCTAGCTATTTGGCCAATGCCCGGTGGAGCTTCTTGACAGCTATAGAGGAGATGGGTTTTGGGACTTCCCCCTTGACCGTCACCTACCCAGCCGGACTTTGGGCAGACTTTCCTTCGTCTCTCTGCCGTACCTCCCTCCTAACACCTGTCCTGGCCCTAGTCCCTACCCTGTTTATCTCCTCGCTCTACTCCTCTCCACTTTCCTGCTGCTAACCTCTGCCTTCACCTGTCCTGACCCTTGTCCCCACCCTGTCTATCTGCGAATGTTCCCTCGTCATTTGAGATCTAGCTATTTTGTCTGATGCCCAATGGAGCTACCTGGTTTAGCTACAGGGGAGACAGGTCAGGGATTCCCTCCTTGGACGTCACCTACCCAGTCGGTCTTCAGCCAGACTTCCTTTCATCTCTACTATCGTCTCTTCCCGCAGCCTCCCTATATTTTTGTCTCTCCCTCTCTCCTCTCTCAATGAATTGAGACTGAACTATTTTGTCGAATGCCCGATGGAGCTACCTGGTTTAGCTATAGGGGAGATGGGCCGTGGACTCCCTCCTTGGTCATCACCTACCCAGTCGGCCTTTAGACAGACTTCATTTCGTCTCTCCCTGTTGTCTCTTCCCCTATCCCCCCTTTCTCTCCTTCCATGCCCCCTCCCCTCTACGCTCCATTATTTTGCCCTCCATGTTTCTCTAATTGTTTTTCCCATTGAAACAGAGCTATTTGGCCTATGCTCGGTGGAGCTACCTGATAGATATAGAGGAGATGAGTTTTGGGACTTCCCCTCGACAGTCACCTACCCAGCCGGACTTTGGACATACTTTCTGTTGGAACTTGCTCTTCTTGCAGGGTCGTCCCCAAACTTTTTGCTTCTTTCTCCCTTATTTTTCCTGACCCGTGGCTGTTGGCAATAGGACTCTGCGCACTTTACCACTGCTGATCAGTGCTAAAGTGCATATGCTCTCTGTGTAAATTGTAACTACGATTGGATATACATGATTGGCATATTTGTATCACCATGAAGTCCCTAGTAAAGTGCACTGAGTGTGCCAGGGCTGGTGATTACAAATGCTACTAGTGGGCCTGCAGCACTGATTGTGCCACCCACATGAGTAGCCCTAAAATGGTGTCTCAGGCCTGGCACCCCAGTGCCTGCATGCAGTCTGTGAACTGCCATGTCCTCCTGGTCAGTGTCCCCACTGACCAGGCCTAACCCTTCCCTTTTTGTGCACATTGGTCACCCCTATGGAAGGCCCAAGGTACCCCCCCTGGGCAGGGTGCAGTGTATGTGAAAGGTAGAGCATGTACTGGTGCAGGTGACATGCTCTGGTAGTGAATGGCAGCCATTTTCGTTTTCACTATTGTAAGGCTATCTTGCTCCATAGATTAACATGGGGGATGCTGGCTACAGTGGCTACCAGCATTTCTTCTCATAGGAACAAGATAGGAGATAGGAGTCTAGTATCCCTGAACTCAGAATTTAATAACACATCTTTTAGGGAAGGTTGTTTTAGAAAGTTGCTGTTCTCTTGTCTGACCCTTCTGTGTGCCTTGGCCTGTTTGTGTATTGACTGTCTGGTTTGAGAGTGACAGGGGCTGGGGATTCCCCAGGAGCTGGCTGAGTCAGCCCTAGGCTGAATGACTGCATTTGCAACTTGAGTGGTGGGAGGAGTTAGCAACTGGGCCTGAATAGGACTGTGCCCGCCCCCCACAGTGCTGGCTCCACCCCCTGTGGTGTGTCTGATGTCACTGCCCTGCACTGTGAAAGGAGAGAAGGAATCATGTCAACAAAGTGCTCCAGGACTGTGCTTTCCCTCCACAATGCTGGCTCCACCTCCTGCTGGGCGGCTGACGACCCTGCCCCTCACTCTGAAAGGAAAGGAGAAGCCAGGAAAACAAAGTGCTCAAGCAACACCCAGAACTGGTTCAGACCGGGCTCAGGGCCCACTTGCACAAAGAGAACAAAGGCTTTTAGGGGTATAAGTACAGGACCCCTCACAACAGAAAATTAGATCATCCTGGAATCAAGAAGGAACCTCTGCCAAGGAGAAAGCTGAAACTGAAGAAGGAAGATTGTCCAGCTGTTGCTCTGCTGGATTGCCCTGCTGTTGCTTTGCTGCCAAGGAGAGGGGAAGGACTTTGCTTTGTGCTGTGTCGCCTTGCTTGAAGGAATCTCCAAGAGCATGAGAAGAGCTGGCTCCCTGTTCTGAATTCCCAGGAACAAAAGGACTTCACCCCCAGCTTCCCCTCCCTGAGCTCTACTGAGAGAGTTCTGTCCTTCCTGGAGTGCTTGGCCCATGTGTGGTGCCTCTGGAAGTTGTACCTGTGTTGGGAAGCTGGAAACTAAGCTTGAGAGACTTTGCTAAAGAAAAGTTATCGCATCGCTCGCTGCGGAGCGCATCCCCGACAGTGCGAGAAGATTCCCGCTGCTACGAAGGTCGAGATCGTCGCAGCGCTTGTTGCCGCTGCCAGAGCCGTCACATCCTTCGTTTGCGGGACGCACCCGATCGGTGCAGGAAGTTGAACATCACTACGAGTGTTGTCGCAGAGCCTGTCGTCGCTGGGTGAGATCGCCGCACCGCCTGCTTGCGGACTGCATCACGTCGTTATCAGAGTCATCTCCGAAGCCAACGCATCGAGGAGCTGCGAGAGAGAAGATCACCGCTGGTCCGCGCATCGTCGCCCCGGAGATCGTCGCACCTCCAAAGATCGTCGCACCGTGCCTTTGCGAGAGCAAACTTCCTACGGAACCTACGCACCGGAATCCATACAAGTGGCCTTCCTCCCCATACAGACCGAATTCGTCGCAACACGCCTGCTGCTGCAGCGGGGCTGTCGCAAACGCCTCCCCAGGGTCTCAGGAGCTACGCATCGCTTGTTTCCACCGCACCAGCAACTAAAGGTTCTGTGAGCTAAACGTGACGCAACTGTGAACTTTTCACGTAACTGTGGATTATTTTATCGCAACCTGAAGAATTTTTTATCGCAATCTTAAGAACTCTTTTGAAACCATATTCTTGAACTGTGTATGTTGGATTTTTGTCGTTTTGGTCTTGTGTAGTTTAGTTTAAATACCTTTATTTTTATAAACTGTTGTGGAGTCAGTTTGTGGTGTTTTCACTGTGTTACTGTGAGTGTTGGTACAAATACTTTACACATTGCCTCTGGTTAGCCTAGACTGCTCGTGCCAAGCTACCTAGAGGGTGAGCAGGGGTTATCTCAGAGGGTTTCCTCCTTACCCTGACTCGAAGCAAGGGTCCCTATTTGGACAGTGGTACCTACCCCTGCCAACAAGAGTCCCCCATTTCTAACACTTTCCTTTCGTCTCTCTGCCGTATCTCCCTCCTATCCCTTTACCCTTACCCCCTTCCCCTCTACACTTCAATTATCTCGCCTTCTATACTCTTGCAATTGTTTGTCTAGCAACTGAGGTAAATTGGAACTGATGTAATCTTGTAATGTACTTTTTGTGAAACCTCATGTAAAGTGCTCTGATACCTCCGGGTCTAGCCAGCGCTATATAAAACTCTTGAATAAATAAATAAATAAGGAAGAAAGAGCGTGTATGAGAGTTGCAGCATCTCCCGGCAAAGGTACGTAACTGGTACTCATGTAAAGCGCTCCAATACCTTTGGGTCGAGTTTGCGCTATATAAATCTGCAACAAAAAAAAAACAAGCGTGGCCAAGACGTCAGGAGTGTGTTTTGGAGGAGGGTGGGGGCCGCTCTGTTATTGGACCTAAGCAGAAAAAAAAGAGCGTTGGGCCGTCCGCACTGCCGAACAAGCGGTTAGCTTAAGCCCCCAAATCATGACCGCAGCAGCCCAGTCCGTGTGACTACTTAGCCCAAAATCGGGGCGTGGCGCCCGCAGAACAACAAATGTGAACACGTTTGAGGCCCGTTTTGCACAAGTTCCCAGCATAATACAAATATCATAAAGTTGGCGGCGAGGTGCGTACAGTATTGTTCAGTATTAACACACACCCATTGTCCCTGTTCTAAAACAAGAAACTGGAATAATATGAAATACAGAACCTGTATAAACGGAGATTGGAAGCATGTGGGAATGGGAGAGAGAGTCACTCGTTTACATAGTTGATCAGTTCTGTTTATTGAGGAAGTGAATTAGGAGGCTAGTCCAGGGCTCATCCTCATATTTGACGTGAATCAGAGATCAGCGCGTTTCCTGCTGAAAAGGGTGAGAGATGAGATTTCAGCCAGCCCACGAGAGAGAGGCTTCCTAGTTCACAACAGTCTTGCTATATAAACAAGCCGATGGGAGTAATGAAAGTGAAAGCGCTTGACCCGCGTTTTCACAGGAACACACACGCATTCCTTACGCACTGCACATGCATGTGGCCAACTTTGCCTGGGGCATGGAGCGCGCGGCAGTGTCAGGGTGTTCCATGAGCTGAGGGAGCCCCGCGTATTGTAGCCCAGGTGATGGAGGCATGGAGCCCTCCCACAGAGATAAGTCCAATGGGAGCCCACCCCGCCTTTGTGAATGCTGCTACAGGGCTCCTGTGAGCATGATGTAGCCCCGCGTGTGACCAGAAAAGAGGCCCCATGCCACGAGGAGACCAGCCGGGGAGGAGCGCAGCCCCCACAAGAGCCGGAAAGTGGGGCGTGTGCAGTGCGCGTGAGCATTTAAAAAATGCTATGCTATTGAAGGAGGCTGACTTGCCTCGGAAGCGGGAGAGGCGATGTGGACAGCGCGTGGCTGTACGTGCGCGTACACCTGCGCAAATCACCAAAAGCCCTGCGCATGCCCATCTCCTGTCCCACTTCTGAGGCAAGTACACAATATTAAGCCTCGCTCGCGAGAGCGCTTCGCGCAGCGTACGCCAGGCTCGACCTAAAAAGTGGATGACACCCACTCAGGGACGCGGCCACTACCTGCACCGGGTCTCGAACCCTAACAGCGCGCGGCTCAGCAGACGGCGCAGTGGCAGGGCACAGCAGAGCTGCTGGGGAGAAGGGCAGGCCTCAAACCCGGGGCCAGAGGTCTTGCCAAGGTCTTGACAAGTATAACACGTATGCCTAAAGGTTACAAAACAACCTACTGGATAGACACTACCCAGCTAACCTGATCCAGAAATCCTCAAAACGGGCCCTCAACAACAACAGGGAAGCCCTAATAGAACAGCCCAGTAAAAAAGAAAGCTCATCTAAATTGGTATGCGTCAACACCTACAGTACTCTCTCAAATACAGTCAAAAGATCCATATTACATAATGGGAACATTCTCAATAAAGCCTTCATTATAGCGCTGCATAACGAACAGCAATGCGCACTTGTTACCTCATATGGTTTTAGCGAGCCCTTGTTCTGCTCTTCCACCAGCAGTACCATGCCCACCTTCATCTCTGATCATCCGTCCCTGGTTTGGCTACTGTGGGCTTTAGCACCTTTTTCTTGTGCCCCACTGGGTGCAGCGCGCCCCTGTTACCTTGACTCCTGCAATTGGAACCACTGTTCCTACCTGGCACAGGCATGTCCGCTTCCCCTTATCGGCACTGCCACAGTGAGAGTCGATCCCTCTAGTGCAGTAACCACTCGCCCCCTGGTACGCTCTGCATTGTAGCGTCCATCTCATGCCCATCAGGGCACGTCCTTACTTTTTTAATGCCTTGATCATTGTCTGGACACGATTCCGATGCACATCTACTTCAACCTCGCAGTTGCCATGACTACAGGCGCTGGAACTACAGTTCCTGGCACGCATTAGCTTCCAGTGGATATCTGGATGGAGTTTTGCCCACAGGTGAATCTCATTTTCCCAATTTACTACTTAAGCAGTAGGTCCACCGGCACTGTCTCCTGTTCCTGGACAAGCGCTGCCTTCCATGACGGACTGCACATTTGGCGGTAAGAATATTTCAACCAACCCTCCTTGCTTGGGGTCCCACTACTCCTTACCACACCCCGGTCCATTTTGGTATCCTGGTGACAGAACATGGCTGGGTGACTGTCATCTCCGGCACTCCCTTCCTTCTAATTAAGACTGTCTTGCCTTTTTTTTAAACATTTGGGCACTACCCTGCTATTTTGGAGGGGCGCATGGCGTTATTTTAGCTCCCACCTCTGCCTCACTTTTATGCTCAGGCACACCCTGCCCTCACTGTATATCAGGACCGTGCATTTTCCGATAAGGGTGTATTCGGCCATTCCACCTTCCTGGTCTGTAACTTTGTGATCTACGTTCCACAGCCATTGTCCTGCGCGCCTCTCTGCTGTTGCTTTTGGATCCATGAAGTTTGCCTTTACATTAATCAATGGATACTCACATTCTGAGTCTGCGCACGCATATGATACTCCTCAGAAACTCTGACGCGGAGTTTCTACTTTCTTACTCTTTTCCCCTCGGGGTTTTTCCATTTTTAAGTACTGCGAACCTTCTTCCAAAGGTAGTGGCGCAAATACTATATGGCTAAGAAGCCGGCACAGATGTGGTGAACTCCGTATACCCAGAGTGGTGAGCCACACATCCTAGTGTATAAATACATTATTCTAATATGAGAATGTTTCAGAATATTTGTGCTAATGGAGGATCTAATTGTGCACTCGTAACATGTTTGTGGATATAAATGTGACATGTTGTTATTTGTCCCCATTACAGGGTATACGTTGAACATACTCAACAGAATAATCCCTGGTTCAGTATTTTATCATTCACTTATTACGTGTTTTTTCCTATTTTTTTTCACACATAATTCACGTATTTATTGTAGTAGCTACATTACCGACCCTGAAGAAAGCCATGACACTATTCTAGGTCTGATAGGCTGAAACATGTTGGTCTTGTAATAAGACAGAGGCCTTGAATTCTGGCACCTGCATTACAAGCTATATTCTGTTTTTAATGCTGACACCGGGCAGCTGAATAAAATAAAATTAATAGCTGACCATGTAGCCAGTTTTAACCACTTATATCACAGCACTGCACTCCTTTCATCACACCAGGCTCTCATATGGTTTTGGTACATCCGTCCTTCCTTTCAAAAGCATCCCTGAGCTCCTCCCTCACAGCAAGGGGGTTGTAGCCCACATGAGGATTAGGCCTCTCAGGCGAGGAGGTACCCGCATTATGAAGCATGACAATTCTGGTGTGTGAGGGGAACGGTCCTTAAAAAGGAAAATCCCCTGCTCTGCACTAAGGCACTTCTCGAGTCACATGATAGACCTCCCTATTACTATGGACCCGGGGCTTTTTTTGTGACGTGAATACATGAGTGGGGAGTTGGCTCCCGCTGGTCCTTAAACCTCCTCTAGCCCCCTTTTGTGATTACACTAAATAGAAATAACAGTCAGGATCATAGTGTCAGGGAAGATTCCTCTCTGCAGAAGGCTGACCGTCCTTCTGAAGAGAGGAATCTTTTGGGTTGAATCGTCGACCTGTTGTTTGGTTGATTTTATAACACTAATTGCCTTTTGTTGTACCCAAACACAGGGCTGCATAATTTTTTTAACTGTGCACATATAAGTCAGCTGTATATGTTTTTCATCTCACAGCGTGTTCCTAGTTAACTGTCTTTCTCACTAGTGGTGAGGATTGGACTTGTGTTTAAGCCGTACCATGCAGTGATTTCTTGTAAAGTCAAGTTTAAATTATCCCTTGTTCGCCTTTTAAATTTTTCAGAATACCCTCTTTATCTGTGGTGCCTGAATCCATCTTTAAAAGTATAGCTTTTGAACTGGCAAAAATGGCGTCCTACATTATAATCCAACTCAGGGAATTCTGTAAAGAGAGAGGACTTCCAACCAAGAGCACCGCCAGGAAGGTGGAATTGCATAAGGCTCTGAGGGCTTGAATGGAGGTTTACCAGCCACTGGCTATAGCCACTAAAAGAGATGACAAGATGGACAAGCAAAGAGCGGCTTTGAATATCTGTTCCGAGGGCCTGCAGCCTGCTGAAGGGGATGAGTTGACCCTTGACTTGGGGCTCTATTCCTACTTAGAGAGCAGTGCATCTTCCCGCGGTCTGTCCCCAGAGGAGCTGGGTGGGAGAAGGGAGGAGATACAGTTAAGTCTGGAGAGGGCCATGCTTAGGATAGAGGAGAAGCAACTGGCTTTGGAGAGTTTGGCTCATGAAATGAGCCTTAAGGAGCAGGAACTGAAAGACAGGTAGTCAGATTCCACCAACATTGGTGGCAGCATACCTGTAGCGTCTGAAGAAGACAGAAAGTACCATATCCCCAAAGATTTGGTGTCCAGTTATGTTGTGGGAGGTGATATTGGCAAATATGTTTCTACCTAAAAGTTAGTCCTGAGAGTTCTCAAGATCACAGAACAGCAATGAGGGGAGGGGTGATTTGTGGAAACTTATGCCTATAGTGGGATGGGACACACTTATTACTTTAGAGATTGGGGACCAAACCAGGTACACCCCCATGAAAGCCATCTTGATTGCTAAGTTTGTATCAGACCCGGAAAAGTACTGGCAAAAGTTCTGGGACAGTAAGAAGCTCTCCAACCAGTCCTGCGTTGATTTTGTGGACTACTCTAGAAAAGCACTGAATGGTTGGGTGCAGGCAGCAAGGTTAATAAATGTAGTTAGTTGTACAATATAATTTTTAGAGAATATATGCTCACTATTTGTTTTCCAGAGCTGCACCAGTACCTCGTTGGCAGCAGGTTGATTGACACCTGGAAGCGAGCTCATGAGGCATACCTCTTGGCCAGAACCAGAGTATACAAAAAGGTGTCTGGGAGAGCCTCCCACAAGGGTTGTCAGGGGTCGTGACCCAAGACGAGGCAGGAGAAAAGGTTAAGATGAAGGAGTTCCCTAAAGGCCCCCCGAAAGACCCCAAGGGAACAATGGTAACCAGTCACACACTGAGCCTTAAACAAAAGGGGGTCTAGGATAAACAGACAGGGAGGCTTATACCCCAACGCACAGAGTGCTACAAAGATGAGAACTCCAATAGTAACTCCAAATGTCCCAACAGGCACAGCCCACCACTGGTGGATAGACACCTGGGTTGGCGAGTGTGATGCTCAAGGAGTAAGTAGTCACTGTTAGCTTTGGGGAGAAGACAGAGGTGACCCTAGTTTCCCTTGGTGACAAGGAGATGGCGCCAAAAGCCCTTATGTCTCCAAATACTTCTAAGTGCAGGCAGTGGGCCACCATCAATGGGCAATGGGTGGAAGCTCTAAGGGACACAGGAGACAGCATGACTACTGTGAGGTGTTGGATGATGTCCTTAGAGCAGGTCCTCCATAACACATTCCACCAAGCCATAGTTGCAGACAACTGTGAGAGTCATCTATTGGTGGCTCTACTTCCTTTGAGTGGGGAGGGGTCTCAGGTTCTTTAAAAGTAGCTGTAGCCCTGCTATGCCTATGTAATGTCTCCTGGGCAAGGACCTGGAGCACATTATCCGGATGGGGCCTAGCTCAGGTCACACTTGGAGATGTTGGGATTGCCTGAATGGGTCTGTATGACCACAATGTCAAAGACTGCCCAAGAAGGGAGCCAATGGCATCTGGTTATAGGAACAATATCCCAGATAGCTGCCATGAAGGAGAGGGGCAAGGAGTGTGGGAAACCAACACCTGAAGATCCCACATTTCAGTGGGATGAGGCACCTGAGGAGAATTCCCTCGTGCCAACAGATGATTACATTTCTGCCCTGACCTGCCAGAGCTTACAGTTTGGCAAGTTGAGGGTGGGCCCATCACAGAGGAATTTTACAAAGTGCAGAATGAGTGCCCCACTCTAGAGGGCTTGAGGCTGCAAGTTGAGGCTCAGGCAGCAGGTGACACCCCTGGAGATCACCTGATATATTGGGTAATGACCTCCTATATAGTGAGCCTAAGGCTTCTGGATCTGGGGCAACCTATGTGTTGGTTGTCCCCCAGTGTTATAGGACCTTCCTACTGGGTTTGGCAAATGACCCCTGCCAGGACATCTGAGGCAAGACAAGATGTTTGCCAGCCTTTGTGTTCACTTCTAATGGGCACTGATGAACATGGCCTCAGATGCATTCTTTAGGTCCTGCCTCCTCAATTACCAGGCCAGTGGGATGTCAGGGAAAACATTCAAAGCTACCCCGACCCCATTACCTATCATTAGCACTTCCTTTAAGAGAGTAGGCATGAACATTGTTGGACCCTTGGCTCCCTAGACAGTTTCAAGCAACAGGTTCATCCTGGTCTTAGTGCAACAAGTCACTCATTACCCACAGACCATCCCTCTGAGGTTGGTAGCTGTGTCTGTGGTGGCCAAGGCACTGATGAGAATTTTTACCTAGGTGGGGTTCCCCAATAAGGTAGTGTTTGACAGAGGCACTAACTTCAAATCAGCGTACATAAAGTCCAGGTGGAATGCATTTGGGGTAAATTTACACCCTATCACCCCCAAACAAATGGTCTTTTGGAGAGATTCAACACCACCTCAAAGGGCTTGAAAAAGGGCCTTGCTCTGCCCATGAGGTACACATGGAATGTCCTCCTTCCATTCTTTCTCTTTTCCTACATGGAATTGCCACAGTAGAGAGAAGGGTTTAGCCCTCCAATCACCAATATGGCCACCCTGTTAGTGGATTTCTTAGCATTGTGAGAGAGTAGTGGGAGCAAGCTCCCAGAAAACCTCCTCAGGATGTGGTCATCTACATGCTCAGTCTCTGCAACCAGATGCATGACTACTGGAAAAAAGTAAAAAGTAACCCTGAGCCCAGTCTATAAGTTATGAAGCTCTGGTATGACTAGAAGGCAATACAGTTGGAATTTCAAACTGGTCAGAAGGTGTAGGCTATGAAGCCTGTGAAGCCCAGAGCTCTCCAATATCACAGGATATTCCCATAGGAGGTGAAGGAGCTGAAGGAGTAGTCCACTTACTTGATGGACCTTCAGACACATAGAAACCCCTTAAAGGTGTTCCATGTGAACTGCCCCAAACCACAATTTCAGAGGTCGGAAAGGAGCAGGCTCCTGGTGACCGATAATGGAGTGGAAGAGGAGAGCAAGCTTCCCCCATACCTTCTGTCACCCCAGGAATACAATGGGTCAGTGAAGGGTGTCAACCTCTCCCCTATGCTGATTCCAGAATTGCTGAGTGACTGCCACCCCTTACTTACAGAACGATTCTATGTTCTCCCTCACTCCTGAACTCACACACCTGTGCATTCACAATATAGACACTGGAGACAGGACGCCTGATAAAAATGAGATTTACAGGTTGTCAGACAAAGTGAGGGCAAGTATCAAGGAGAAGGTCTCCAAGATGCTGGTGTTATGGGTGATTACGCCCTCCAACAGTCCCTGGTCTAGCCCTGGTCTAGCCCTGTGGTTCTGGTACCCAAGGCTGCCTCACATGGCACCACTCCAGAACTTTGGTTCTAAGTGGACAATAGGGGTCTTGATTCCATCACAAAGACTGACACACACCCCATCCCCTGAGCCGATGAGCTCATAGATTGGTTGTCAACTGCCAAATTTCTCAATACCTTTGATTTGACATTAGGGTACTGGCAGAACGTTCTGACTGAGGGGGCAAAGGAGAGGTCAGCATTCCCAACCAGACAGGGCCAGTTCTAGTTTAGGATGATGCCCTATGGTTTGAAGAATGCTCCTCTCATCTTTCAAAAGGTAGTCAACAGGGTCCTGGCTGCAAAGAAGGAATTCTGTGTCGCCTACCTGGACAACATAACTATCAACAGCTCGCTGTCTTACCTCTAGGAGGTGCTTCAGGCCCAGCAGCAGGCAGTTCCAATGATCCATGGTGTATCTGGACCACATGGCGGGTGGGGTAAGGTGTAGCTCCTTCCATGCCAAGATTTAGACTACACTGGCCTGGTAACCCCTTAAAATACATAAAGATGTGAGGGCCTTCTTGGAGTCGCAATTTATATATATACTGGTCAGACCAATATGGGTTCCTTTTTTATGTCCTAGCCCACCATCTACTTTACTTTGAAAGAATAATGTATTTTACAGTTATGAAACAGCCATGTCAAACTGACAATGAACAATGTGAACCTTACTCTTGTTTTCAGATCAACATCCTTGCCATCGTTCACAATGGGAAATAAGGACATTATTCTACTCATGGGTAAGGTACAATGATTCAAACAACCACAATGCTTATCAGATTCCAAAGTCTTCACATTTTATGATGCTAGAATATCTGTTTATATTTTCTTGTGGAACCATTTCACATACCTACCTAACACTGCATGAAAACGTCAGCACACAACCTACCAGTAGTCCTGTTTAGGGAAGAACTTGACTAAAATATGCGAATATTCCAATCTGAGGTACTTCAGGAGGTCTACACTCAAGGATTTACCCACATAAATTATTACAACCTGAAAAAAGAAGATTCAAATAGAAAGGGGTTGAAGCAATTATCACTTAGCATCTGTTTGATGCTAAGTTTTTCCACCTTTCACTGTGGCAACAGACCTGGCCTCACATGTAAAGGTGGACAGGGAGCCCTCAGTTGGTGGGTGCAGTGAGTGACTTCACCCGCCTGCAGGTGGCCGACCGTTGTACACCAGTCTCTCCACAATGAGGCACAACCTCTCCCCCAGCTCGCTCTTCTCTGCGTGTGAAATACTGCACGGACTCAGAAGTGTTTCCTGATTTGCATTGTCTGTTGTCCATGCCCTCTTGAAAATGAGGGAACTCCCCCTCATAACTGCACTGGCAAAGAATGTGCTCTGACACAATCCATATCATAAAAGCGGCTGCACAAACTATGGCCTCTTTCTATAATACCAAAGAGCCATGGGGGAACAAGAAGTGGGTTCCAATTCTTGTTGTTCACTAGGGGAACACACTGTAATACATCGTTTGGAAAGAAAAGCCATAAACGCTTTCAGCCACCTTGCTACTTTACAAAAATCCAGAAAACAAAAAAGTGACAAGTTAGTTAACAAGCATTTGCAATGCAATCGGTCTCGCCTTTAGGACCTTATATGTATTTAGCTATGCAGGACATTAGCCTGGGTGCTGAAACATCTACTATTTTACTGACATCTGCTGGTCGTTTTCCATCAAGACAGTTAAATAGAGGCAGTTGAACAGAAAGCAAAGTCCCTAAGTGGAAGCAGACAACTCCTAGGGCTGATCTCCAGAGCCCACAAAGTGCATACACATATTTGTATATACTAAAGAATATACTAAAGTATATACAAGAGGTTTTGAATGCTCGACCTGAAAAGGAAGGCTTTCTGTGGCAGATTACTTGCAGTGAATCAATTTCTAGGTCTCGGCTACAGAAACATTCACCTGTATTTTAGCAAGATCTGCTGTTTCCAAAATACATATAGTGGACTTTGGGTCAGCCCCTTGCTAAAGAATAGATAGCTTTGTTGTGTATCTCCCTTCCCTATTCCGGACTTGATTATTTTCTTCTCTATTTGTTAGAACGTACTGCCCAGAAGCATTTCGATCTCAGTTATCTAATTCCCCACCATTTTGCTGCTTTGCCCTTGCTCCACAATTTTACCCATTTCACACACACATATATAACTTTAAGAGAACCTGGAAGCTGCAAATCACTACTGGGCCACTCAAAATGTTCTCCCCACGCATGGTTGTAGGCCTTTCTTTGATATTTTATATTAAATTGACATCTACCATGTTAGATTGCCAAATTAAAATTGGGAGCTGGCTACAGGACATAAGTGCACACTGAGTAGTTTGTTGGTAATGATGAACAGTGGAGAGTTTACTTGAGTATTGTAGAGTTGTTGGGAGTTAAAAAGGAGTTCCAGAGAGTCAAATGACTAACATGACAATGTTTAAAAGCCAGTCTGGATATTTAAGGAGATCCTGTACATAAGGCTGCAAAAAATCATTTGAGTAAATCACATGAGATATTTTTGCTTCCAGTTCCATAGAATGACTGTTTGTTGCTCTGCAGTCAATCAGCTACAGTGACGAATAGGTGACAAAATTGATTGACTTCGATGAGAAGTAGAGGCAAGAGAAGCACAGGAGTACGAAAAATAGTAGGTGAGAAGGGGTGGAATTTGGTGTAGTAGTAGAGTTAATGAGGCAAAACTATTAAGCTGAAAAATAAGACAGGCAGATGAACACACAACGGAAGAGTTGTTTAGCAAACAGTAGGAAAAAAGATGTGGTACTAAAGAGCAGGATTAGAGGTAGGAATATGAGGAGTAAGAGGAAAATGTCTAAGTAGGAGTAGAAGTGGCAGTAAATTCCAGTGGGAGTAGGCGAAGCAAGAGTAAGAGTTTGAGAAAGGTTACAAGAGAATGTTAAGTAAGAAAAAGTAAAAGAAAGGAGTAATGTCGTACATGAACAAGAGTAAGTGCAAGAGTAGGAGTAAGAGTAGGCATAATCTGTACGAATATGAATAAGCAGGAGTAAGAGTAGAAGTAGGCATATTATTAGGGATATGAGTAAGTCAGAAAGAGTAGGAGGATGGATATTAACAGTTTTAAGGGTAGAAACAGGTGAAGAAATAAGCACTTGGTCAGAGCAGCAGTTCTGAGTAAGAGCAGTGATCGGAGAGGGGTTAAGTGACATGACAGACTAGGAGTATAAATGACATAAGAGGTAAGTACAGGATAGAAGTAAGAAAGGTGGTGTGCTCCATTATAATGCATAACAATAAAAGAGCTCTTTAGGTGGATTAATACACCTGATGGCCAAAAACTTGTGTGGGCTCACCCAAGAAAGTCAAAAACTTTCACCAATTAACAGCAGGAAGCAACCAGTTGATGTGGAGTGCCTAAGACAAAAGGTTATGAAGACATTCTAGACAAAACTATGCTTTGCTCCAGCGGGAGCCTAAAGAATGTAATGCTTGCAGAATGCATCTATCCTGGGGAGGGGAGGGGTAATCATTTGCCATGATTATTTCTCTTATATGTACATCCCTATAGAGTACCACCAAAGCCATCTTAGCTCCAATTGATAATGGACTGAGGATCAGAATCACGCAGTCCTGCAGGAAAGAGATATAAGAAGTGTCCATCTGTCAATGGTGGCCTAAGGACGCTGCATCATTGCTACAAAAAATTTAATTCACAAGGTTAAAATCTAAGAAGGTCCTCACATTCAAATTGGGCAGCAACTCTTCATTCAGGGAAGCGCAAAGACATGAAAAGAAGGTAGGTTAAAAAATCACATTCAAACAAAATTCTTTAAGCACCTTATTGGCAAAGGTGGGATGAGCCCTCAGGCCCACCTTGCCCTGTGCCCTGATCAGGAACAGTGTTACAGACTAAAACATTTTTTAAAAAACCAGTTGCAGTTAAAAAATATATAACAAAAGACTTCTTTTGGTATACAGTGCATACATGAGATTGCAATGTTTGATGATTCAATGGTCTTTTGAGATGTAAAATGGTGCCTCGTGCATTGCAATGCATGTACCCCGTAGGAGGTGAAAACGTACACTAAACCGTGAGTATTGCCTTCTCACCTCGTGCTATTGGCTGAGGCAGAGCCAAACCCACTGTATATAGTAAAAGCAAAACGCCCAAAGCCTCCCCAACTGGTTGTCGTGTCACACCAAAATAGTGGCTCGCAACGCGAAATGGCCTCTTATAAACCCTTCGCAGCCCAAAACCAGCCCAACCAGCCCAAAGGCAGCCCAAAAAAGGCCCAACCAGCCCGTGGGGTCCGGCTGCCCCTCGGCCCAAAACCCCCCAGGGGGGCAGGCCTCCCGGTGGTCGGCCGCCCCCCCAAAGCCCTATTCTGCTGTTCTGTTCAAGAAAAAACTGAAATAAACTATTTTTTCATTTCCATTTAATTACTTCGAAATGCTGGCACATCTAGCTGGTCGGCCACAGACTAGCTTGTTGGTGTGAAAAAGGCCGCCTTATTGGAAACAGGTGCACCTTGTGCTTGTGCTGTACAGAACTACGCCTCACTAAATAGTGTCTTCCTATTGTCCCCCTCCTCCACCCCCTCCCCTAAACATGTTCCCCCTGCAACAATTATAAACACAACTTGCCATCCTAACTTCTCTACACCTACCTACCTAACTAGGTAAACTTCTTCTGTTCTTTCATAACTGTAACCCTCCATCATTATATCCTGGATGACCAAGAAAAACGCCACTCGAAAGTTGTCCCTGGTGGCTTTTGACCCCCCCTACAGCAGCATAACGCAGCTCTGGGTGTTCCAACCTCCCAAACCCCTCCTTGTCACAGAAGATCCTCATGTCCCTATTGATTTTCCTACGCGCTCTAGCTATTGCTGCCGGCCGCTCAGCCCCTCTCCAAATTTTCCTATGTATAAATTCAGACCAAATGATATGGCAACCTGCCCACTGCCGCCGAATCTCCAGCAAATCCCGCTTCATTTGCTTCAACAATGCCAAGCCCTTGCATTGCACCAGATCGCTCTCTCCTAAGTGAACGACTAAGACAAATTCCCCCCTTGGCCACCTTATTCAATGCCGTAAATAGCTCATGCCACCTCATGCCCCACTTTCCCTGCCAATGACAACGGAATATCCTAGGATCGAATTCTAAATTAAGATTCCTGTTCTTATCCCATTCGGATTGCTCCACTCGCTTCACAAAAGAGTGCCCTAAGATGAGGATGGACAATCCTCCCGCGTCCGGCCCCGCCACAGCACCTGAAAAGACACACATGTAAGACAATGGAACAGCAAGTTAGGCCTCCTCCTCCATCCCGCAACCCCTCAACCTGATGTATGTCTTGTAACAGTCCGATTGCCAACGCTCCAAAAGCATGAGTTCCTTGCCCACCCCCTCCGTGCTGCATCCGTTACCGCACCTATGCGAAAAGAATGCGTCCCAAAAAGTCTGGGGTCCTCACCCATAATGTGTAGGGCATGACGAAGAACCCACACCCGGCCACAGTCGGCCCAGCGAAAAACCTCCCTTTGCCACCTCACACGCCCTGGACGCCAACATCTCCCCCACATTGCTGGGCAAACCGCTCGATCCACCACCAGTCCGATGACTATCCACTTCCCCATGCCCCGTTGATCGGTCTTCGAGCGCCGTAACAGAACCGCTACCTCCCCGGACTGCAACTCCACCTCCCCCCCCATCGCAGCCCCTGTTTACCCCTTGGCCCTACTAGCTTCGACACCCAAAAGACCCCGAAATACATCCACGACATGAGTGTGGAAAACAGGGTGGCCTCCTCCTGGTGCGGCAGACGCTCGGCATGAGCCGTATCAAGCCGCCAAGAACACCCGCCGTTATGGGACGGCGCTAAAGGGCCCTGGCGCCCCTTTCTTGCACCCATCCTTCCAATATACGTGTACCCAATTAAGCCGCTGACAGTGCATAACCCCACCACATCTTCCCCATAAATGCTATGGCCGACAGCTTGCCTGCAATCGTCACTTTCGACATCCCCTGTCTATCATTCCCAGTATAAACTGTACCACCTGTTCGCCCCTCACCCATGTACTGTCATGAGGCACTGCCCAACTGTCTAAAAAATCCCACCATGCCTGCTCGTACGCCTTCCATGTGGAAGCGGCCACTGACCCTCTTACCAGCTGAACGACCCTTTCTCTCCTACTGACCACACCGTCACTGCCACCACCAAGGGGAACAGTTCCAAGAATTCAATGCTCGTCCCCCCGCTCTGCCAATGTGGCGGCCAGATCTCCCCTGCCAATACAGACCAAAACCGCCTACCCCCGCCACTTCTGGGGACATCGTCACGTCCCACTCCCACTCTTCCAGAGGAGCCATAGGTATACCATTAAAGCGCTCCAAAAATGCCCGCCACATGCACAGGTCCTCCTTCGTATCCGATGACAAGTGCAGATGATGGTGCGGTAATGTCAAACCGGACAGGGACAACCCCAAGCGCCTGCAAAAAGTGCGTCCTGCCCGCACCACTTGGTACGCAAAGTGCAAATGCCCCAACAGAACCTGCACCTCACGCACCGTCACCTTCTGATTCACCAACATGGTATCCACCAACCACAGCATGTGCTTCTTGTCCCCCAGCAAGCACGCCTCCATTGCCACCGAGTCTAGCTCTATTCCCAGAAATGACAACACTGTGCTGGGACCTTGGGTATTCTCTGGCCCAGGAGTACACCCAGGTAGCCCATGAGCTCAGGAAAACCGTCCAGCTGTTGCTGGCAGTCCACCGACCCGGGCAGTCCCACCAAAAAAAGTCATCCAGGTAGTGCATCACCGTCTCTTTGCCCATGCACCACGAAAAGACCCACAGCAGGAAGGTACTGAAACATTCAAACAAAGCGCACAAGATTGAACACTCCATGGGCAACGCTTTGTCGACAAAGATGGACCCGTCAAACTGTATCCCCAGCGGTTGGTAGTCCTCCGGGTGTACCAGTAACAGCCCAAAAGCTGACTTTTGCCATTACAACGCCTATCCCCATCGTCGCAACCCAACGCTGCGCCACATCCACTGAGGAGTAGGATACTGACGAGTTTGGCTGCTATGTCCGACCATGACAGATGCTGAATCAGCCGATACTGACCAGGATCCTTCTTTGGCAGCACACCAATGGGGGAGATGATCAGATTCTGCATAGGGGACTCTCTAAAAGGGCCTGCCCAGTTTTTCCCGAACCACCGTCTTATGCATGTTGGCAGATTTCAGATTTTCGGCCCACCTGACAATTCTCGGACCCTCGTACCCCAGCCAGAAACCCTCCCGAAACCCTTGCCATTGCAACCCCGCGTCTTCAGTCCGTGGGTAAGACGCCAAGAAGGTTTCCAGCCGATCCTGTTTAACTGTCGTATGAGTCTTTTTCCAAAGTCCCCTATCCTCCCCTGCCCCCTAACTGCTGCCCCGTTGGCACGGACTGCTGACCTTGACTGCCACCCCTGTCCCCCAGCTTTGCACCACCGGGTGGCGCATTTGGAACATTCATACCGGAACTTGCAATATTGCCTTGTACAAGCTCCCTGTTGTAATCCCAACATGCTCCCACCATGACACCATTGGTATTCTCTCCCTGTCCCACCCCCCCACGGGTGGGGCGGGTTTGAAAGGGCACTAGTGATAAACCGCTGGCTGTGTATATCATTTTGCCGAACTTCGCCCCCTCCCCCCATTGTCTGCTGGTAGAGATCCAAATCGATTTCCCCCCATTTTGCCTCCGGGTCCCAGGCCAAACATGCTCTAAACTCCTCGTCATAGTGCGACTAAGCGTAACCCCTGTACGTGACCTGCGCCCGCCCTATCACATCCATGTTTTTAAAAGAGCGCGACAGACCTTTCCAGGTACTTGTTGCAGTACACACTGGCAAAGATCAAGAAACCCGCTGACCAATTTTAAATGTTCAAGGGCACCCTGGGTCGCCTGGCCAACTACAGCTCCTCCTCCTTAGACCCCTCTTTCACCATCATCTCACGATGCAGGAGCTATAGAATATCTACGTACGCCCCTTCCATATCTTTTCCTTGGTCGCCAATGACAAGTGTGCCCCCAAAAGTTTTGCAGTGCCCATGTATGGCAACCTACGTACCAGGACATCATGGCTCTCCTTACTGTCCCTACTGTCCTTTGACGTACCCCCATCCACCTATTTGCCCGAGAACCCACCCCGTCTGTACTCGTGTCCTCCGGCCCCCCCCCTTTGTCCCACACGTATGTACCTTTATTCAAACGCACCCCCATCCTCCCTCCCGCTCGCACCCGTGTCTACCGATACCCTGACCTGTGGGGCTCCCCCGGACCCGCTCCCCGCTCAGTGCCATGCCTTACCTGGCGTCAAGGTCGGCATCTGCACTGGTTCCTACCGCCTAACCAGTTGAGCAGGAGGGGCCTCCACTAGAAAAAACATTACTCTGATCCCCCATCCTTCCCCTCCTCTGCCTTTTCTCCTGTATTTCCCCTTCCTCCAGGCTCTCTTCATCGTAGTCCAACTGTGACGTGCCGCCCTCCTTGGACTCCAGCCCTGTTAGCCCCATGCGTTCGTGCCATAGGCCCCCCTCTGCGGGCTCCAGCCTACTCAGCCCTACCTGTTCCCTAAATGTGCGAAGCAGCTCTCCCAGATCCACACTCTCTCTCCTTTGCACTGTATGCCACTCCTCAGGGTCCCGATTCGGACCGACAAACCTCTGCCCCGTCCCCCAGTGGCCGCATCGACCCGTCGGGGTGGGGCTGGCGGGGACTTACAGTCTGCCTCCCGTAGGACGCGACCGTCAGGTCCCTCATGGGAACGCGACCGCCCACATAAGGCAGAGCCAGCCGATCCCCTCGGTGGAGCCGCATGCTGCTCTCCTGAGCACCTCACCAAGCATTCCTTTCGAAAGAAAGAAGTGGAGCCCAACATGCCGGGTTAAACCTATCCCCTGCGCCTCCGTACCCCACAACATCCCCCCGGGATCCCACCCGCCCCCGCCCATGACGAATGTCCCCTGTGCCGTGACTTAGTAGACCTCCAGGCCCCGTGCCCCCTTCCCCACCCCGGGTGCCTCATCCCCCTTCCCCCCAACCGCCTCCGCTCTCCTCCCCGTCACTCCAAACCAAAGACTCCAGTTCCCGACAGACCGTGCCCCCCCTATTCCCCCAATTTCCCTGCGCCTCACCTACACCTGACCCGCCCGCCCGCTCTCCCAGGCCCCAGTGACCAGCCTCCAATCAACCCAACCGGTGGCCGCCCTCCCTTGCCACACACCCTGCGTCCAGCGCTGGCATAGACCCACATCGCGGAAAGTCCCTGCCTCCTCCCCATGGGACATCCTCCACCTTTTGTCTGTCATCCCCCTCCCCCGCCACCCGTGTTCCACCCCCACCTCCTTCCAACTCGGTCCCTCCCCCACACCCAGTCTCAGGGACCTGTACTGTGCCCTAACTCCCCTGCCCTCCCCCTTGCAACCTCCAATGCCCCCTGCCCACCCTTTGCCCCCTCCCCCTTCCCCTCCTCAGTGCTATCTATAAGGACACGAGAAAACCCCCGCAGACCCCTGGGGCGGGCGCATCCCCTCTGCTCCGCCCCTGCCCTGAGGCTACGGTACCTTCTTGAGTGCCCTGCTTCCATTTTTTAATGCCAGCCCCACTCAACCCCGTCACACCTGCGCCCCCTGCACCTCTGTGGTCCGTGCCGCCCCGCCCCCTCCTTAAACGTCAAACGGTGCCACTTTACCCCGCTTCTGTGCCCGCGGCAGATCGCAGACGCGAACCGCTGCTGTGACGCTGCGTGCCGCAGGTGCCTCACCTTAACGTCGGGCCACAGTATATCAATGTGTCTTCTAGCAATTGGATGGCCTCTCCCACCCGCAAATCATTCAAATGGGCCATCCTGACATGCGAGGAGTCCCATGCAGGTATGCAGCAATCTCCTCTCGCCTCCGCCGCTGCTGCCCAAAGCTCCAGCTGCTTCGATCTCTATGCGACACCGCCGCTGCAGCCCACAAGCTTCTGCTGCTCCTACCCACCATGACGCCCCACAAACAGTGAGCCACTGACCCCCACAATGCTAGGCCACCAAAAGCAAAACGCCCAAAGCCTCCCCAACTGGCTGTCGTGTCACGACCACCAAAATGGTGGCTCGCGACGCGAAATGGCCGGTTATAAAACCCCCTGCAGCCCAAATCCAGCCCAGCCAGAGCCCAACCAGCCCAAAGAGAGCCCAAAAATAGGCCCATGCAGCCCGCAGGGTCCGGCTGCCCCCTGGCCCAAAAAACCCCAGGGGAGGGTGGACTCCCGCTGGTCGGCCGCCCCCCCCAAAGCCCTATTCTGCAGTTCTGTTCAAGAAAAAACTGAAATAAACTATTTTTTTATTTCCATTTAATTACTTCGAAATGCTGGCACATCTAGTATAGCAAATCCACGTTTCAAGATGGTGACTTTGTTTATAGTGTGCTTGTTTTGAATGTGCAAAAGATTTCCTATTATGGTAGTGAAATTTGGAATGACTATGCAATCGGGATGCTTGTTATGAAATACACGTCCCCGTAGGGAAATGGAAGACGAAACCTAATGAAGTAAAGGGAAAGGGAATAAAAACCCGCCGCAGTAGCCCTTCTAATGCACTGTGCGTGGATGTTGTCCCGGCTGGCAGGGAGGGGCTCTGGAAGAGAACTCTGAGGCTTTTTACATTTTAAGTGATAGGGCTTGTACACTTCTCATTCACTTACAGGGAAGCTCAGGGAAAGCGAGAGGGAGGAAGGGGTTAAGGGTGGGTGCATGGTGGGAGGGTGACTCGGTGAGGGAAACAAAGTTAAGCACCTTTAAGGGGCTTGTCTTGAAGCGAGGAGGTGGCACAACATATAAAGCTGCCGACTTTGGAGTTGGAGAGCAGGGTTGGAGCCTCAGGGTTGACTGGATCACCTAAGTATAAATAAATAAACTGCAATCTCGGAGGGCGTTGGGGAGAGACAAATAAAATGAATAAATAAATAAATAAAAGGAGATCTCAGATGGGGGAGAGTCAAATAAAACAAGCATTTGCAATGCAGGGGCAATGCAGGGGGTGTAGAAAGTAGTCAGTCAGTAAAAAATAAAACAAGCATTTCAATGGGGGGAGTAGAAAATAGTCTGTGCAGTGAGGGGCCAGTAGCCGTTGAAGGACACAAATGAAGACATGTCCATCATAAGGAGGAATTAACAAATCTACAACCAATCGGGAGGCAGCATTTATAAGACACGAGCTAATGAAAATGATGAGTGGAGAGTGTATGGAACTTCCATGAAGCTTCCACACTATAGTGTATACTGCATGTCTCAACGACCTAATAACTGAATCAGCAATAATCTATCTCCGAACTAAAATGGGTGCAGGCTGAGCCAGAGGGAGGAGATAGACCAATATGTACTTAGAGGAGGACTTCACTGCATCATGAATCAGTCAAGAAAGAATTATCTCCAGTCTTAGCTCAGTAATGCAGTGAAATTCACTGGTGAGTTGCGTAAGGTCTACAAAAAATGTATGGCCTGTCATATTTAGCGCCAACCTCTCCCACAGACCTCTGCACCAATCAGCTATGATTTTTTAGACCCACAATTGTGAAACCTGCGCCTTTTATAACTATTACTAACTGAGCTGCTGGTGTGGCCTCACCAGAGGATGCCTGATAGTTTTTATTATTTTGCTTCTGTTTTTCATATAACTAATTATTATATACAGAGAGCATTGAATTCGACAGAGAGCTTCCGCACAAGCTCAGTATATAAAATGGCCTGATTTATGAAATATATCAAATCTGCACAGTTGCAGACTAGAAAAAGCACCTTCTGTAATGGGCAACTTCACAGAATATGCAAATGTAAGAATATGAAAAGTAAACCAGGTTGTGCCTGTCCACATTATCTATGGAGGCACTTTGTATCGGTGGATAGTTCAATAGTGCTGATGGGCACAGATATAAGTGTCACTAATAGCACACATACAATAAGGAATATGTGTGGGGGCACTTTTACACCAACAAACAAAATGCTCTGTAAGATTTATGTTGCTTGATGGTCAGAGTCCTGCTGCCTAGAACTGCCCCTGTCCCTCTGCTCACATGAGTCATGCGAGATAAAACACATTACTAATGACACATTTCTGTCTTTTATCTTACAGTATTTGCCTTGACACTGGCACCTACACAAGCTGCCAGTAAGTAATAATCCCACTTTTACTCTTTCACTCAGATATGAAGCTTGTTATGCTTTCCAGCAATAAGCGTAAACATGGCAGCAAGAGCAGCAGCTGTATTGGCCTTACTGCAGACATTACCACTGTATTTAGAGCATGTCCTGTAAATAATGGTAATAATGAGTTGTAACATTATTATTTTTGGTCATTTTCTCACCTTTCCTCTAGCAGACGCTAACTCCCAGAAACAATACTATTAGGAAAGGTGTGACAGTATCATTGTGACTCCTGACAGTAATTGCCAACAGTTTCAAAGTAGAAGACAGAAAATATAGCCGCCCCACTATATGCTTTGAAACAGGGGGTGGAAGACTACTTTCCAGTGCTACAAGAACCTTTCAGTCTCTCTCTCTACGAAGTGGAGTACTAGCTTCCCCTTGGAGACATGCAGTGGTAAAGACACTATTAAAAAATCCACTCTGGATCTACTACGAACGGAAAACTATAGACTAATCTCATGTTATAGAAAGTTGGGACGCTGCTGAAAATGCATGTGAACCAACATTTAACACAATTTCTTGAATATAATGAGATTCTTCACACCACACAAATGGGGTTTAGACACAAAATAGTACTGAGACAACTCTGATTGAGGTAGTATAAAACCTTAACATGCTCTTGCACCAAGTGGGCTTTACTGCAGTCATATTATTAGATCTAAGTGCAACGTTTGTCACTGTATTCCACTCAATCCTACAACAGGACTTGGGAATGTGGTGATCTTATGCTAAACTGGTTTATTTAATTCATTCAAGAAAGGAACTTTCAAGTATTTGATAACTCATGCTAGCCTGAGACATGCCTCTTGAAATGTGAAGTGCCACAGGGCTCCTCTACAAGCCTAACCATAATTTATCTCTATGTGCGTCCTCTGCCACACATTTTTCAGGTCTTTGGTCTCTCAATATTTACATATGTGGAAGACACGCAAATAGTTCTGTCCCTCACTCCAGAGAACTGCTCACAAGGTGGATCAACTTGGATCCTTCCTAAAGGAATTGGTAGATTGGATTGCCAATTGCTGCCTTAAACTCAACTGTGATAAAACTGAAATCTCGGTGGATGGTAATAACTTTAACAGTTGGCCTCCAGTATGCTGGACAGATTCTCTAGGACGTCCTCCGACGCCTTAAGCCTCCATAAAAATCTAGGCATCTAGTTGGAGTACTCTCTCCGTGGAAATTATAGCCAGGAAGGTTGTGGTGAAATGTTAATGCCTACCCAGAATGCTCAGAAAAAAATTAGGTTCTTTACCTTTTCCATCTAGAACTCTATTTGTACAGGCGTTTGTTCTGTTGCATCTTGACTGTGGAAACTCTCTCTAATTAGGTTCTTCACAATATACAATAAAAAACATACAGGTAGCGGAACATGCTGTTGCCTGTCTCCCATTGAAAGTTCCTATGCATCAGTCAGTGACAAGCTCATTGACCTCCTTACATTGGCCACCAGTTGACCAGAGGATACAATTTAAGGCTCTCTGTATAGCCCAGAAGTCCTACCATATACAAGTCACCCAACTGATACAGTTCCTTCTGTAGTCCTATACACCTGCTAGGGCCTAGAGGCCCATAAGCACACTGCTGATGGTGACTCCAAAAATCCGTAGAGAAAACAAGGGTGGTCATTCCTTCTCCATTCCGACCCCCAAGCTATGGAAATCTCTACTGATTCGTAACATTGAAAATTAATTAAACTTCAGGTAAAAGTTAAAAGCATGTCTGATTGTTAATTGAGGGGTCTTGAGTCTAGTACATGGATTAACTGATGGGTTGAAGTCTTGTTTGCTGGTTTAGTGCTGGGAGGCCCATTTAGGTAGCCATGGGCTCTATAAATTGCCTAGAATAGAATAGAAATGTATAGTCATCCAAATGTAGGGTATAAACTAATAAGTATTGCCTAGAATTTTAAAATGTGATATATTTGTATAATTTGTGTAAAAGGTAAGTACGATGACGGGAAGATCTGCATTCACCAGTGACGCTGTTCATCGATTGTTTCGTTCAGTGTATGCTATTGTCCAACAAAAACACTAAGGATCAGTCACAAAGTTCTGTAATTTGTTGTATTCCATGTCAGGAGTACAACATACAAGAAAGGATATTCACACAAATTAAAAAAAACATACATATTTTCTTTCCATAAATGCCTAAAGCTGGCATGTTGCAATGCATTTGTCTAAATGAATTCTAAAGGCTAATGCCATCTTTCCGTAATGCATATTGTGCATAAAAAGACAGTAAATCTCCGTAGGATTATAAAAATTAAGGAATTCCTTTCACATTTTCGACTGCACCCTTTTAACTATGAACATTTTAAAAGTACATGAAAGTCCGTCATACCCACTAATATCTAGACATATTGGTGCACATTCCTAAAGCCTTATGCCTGAACCAATGGAGCATGTGCCTCATACGAAAGAACAAAATACCCATGTCTTCTGCTGTGAGAATGTATATAATGATGCCTTACAATGCATCTCTTGTCTACATCTGCAGTGTAATTGAAAAATCCTTGAAGAATAAGCAGTTAGTGTGTCAAAGGTCAGAGGCCACGCTACTGATCTCTTATTCCTTGCACCTTTTCTTCCAATTTATCACTTTTATACATTCGTCTCGCACTCCATTGATATCTTGATAGAATTAGCCAGAAAGTGACCAAGCATTGGTAAATTCAGAATGTTTTTAATGGTGGTCTACAGTGATGTTGGCTTGCTAAATGCTGGGCACGTCACGTCATCCATCTAAAAAAAATGGGGTTCCCCCACTATTTTTTTATATAAATAAAGTGTGACAAAAAGCATACAAAGAAAACTGCACTTGTGAGCCTACTCACAGGTGTCCATTATTGAATGGTTTTCAAATTCTTTATAATTCTTTACTCTTGCAAGATGGCAGACAAATCGTCTTCAACACAATAACATGCAAAGTCAATTCCTCTGGCATTTTCATAAATGAAGATGCGTCTTCAGTGGTAGGCAAGTTTCTCTGCATGGTTATGTGAATTGGTGAGTGAGTAAATGTAAAAATGAAATAATTATTGGACTAACGGTTGGATGAATAAGTATAGGAATGTATGGATGGATGGATTCATTTTTGAGTAAATGTATGGATGCAGGTTTAAAGGAGTTGCATAGGCTGTAAAGGTAGTAGGTGGGTCAAGTACAGTGAGGACTTGGATAGCGGAGGGGTAAAATCTACTAATTCCACTCCAAGCATTACAACAGTAGGGAAAGTGTTGGACTGTCGAGGGGTGCAATTTACTATTCCCACTCCAGTCAATACAACAGTAGAGAAAGTGTTGGCTAGTGAAGGAGTCAAATTTACTATTCACGCTCCAGTCAGTACAACAGTAGGGAAAGTGTTTTATTGGTGAGGTGTAAAAGTTAATATTCCCACTCCAATGAGTGCAACAGTAGAAAAACTTGGGATCAAATTTACTATTCTCACTCCAGTCAGTACAACAGTAGGGAAAGTGTTGAGATGCCTGCCACTGGGTGCAGGGATGAACTGCACCTATGCTCTTGGCTATGAGAGCATGCATTCTGTTTGGAATGCATGCTCCCATAACAAAGTAAAGAAATGCGACCGAACAGGGTTCATTCGCATCTTAATAGCTGGGCTGGAACCGATGACAGGAGGTCGTCAGGTTCCATTTCCAGAACAATGTTGGACGGACTCTGGTCCTTTCGGAATCGCAATTGTGCCCTTGGTTGTTAATTATTATTTATTAATTAACTGATAATTAATTAAGTAAATTGTGTATAGATTTTTTTCTAGGTGTTGGTTGTGGGGCTTATAGGGATAAAGGGTGACAGGCACCTCAAGGTGCCTGCCACCACGTGCAGTGATCAACGGGGGGCACTATAGGTGCCCCTAGGCTGCCATTCAGTGGCCTTGCATCCATGGGGACCCTGCTGGGGCCCCCCAAAGATCGTTTCGACAATGCCTTTCTGTGTAAGAAAGTCCAGCACAGAAAGGTAGTGGAAAACTGCCACCGTAATCCCTCAGCCAGAAAGCGCCAGACGAGGGATTGCTGAAGGTCTTCTGAATGGCGGATGGGCTCTCTGAGCCCGTCGTAAGCCATTCAGAACTCCTGTTTGGAATAATTTCCGATCGACTCCCATCAAAATGGGTCAGTCAGAAATTATTCCAAACAGGAGATTAAGATGAGGTAACAATGGCTCTGACCGATGGTCGGGCCATTTCTCACCACATCGTAATATGGTCCTAAGTATTAATTAATTCAAAATACATTACTTCCCACCCTTTACCCCTATAAACCCAACAAACTGCACATAAAATATACATAACATTTTTTATAGCATTATTAGCATAATTAAATATAAATTAAATAAATAATTTTAAATACAAAATAATCATTATTGTATTATCATTAACTTACTTCCCTCCCTATACACCTATAAACACTCAACCCGCAATGTCACTAAAAATCACAAACATTAATTACATTAAATCTAAAACTGATCAACTAAATTTTTTATTAACATATTAAAAAAATAAACAATAATTGTACAGAAAATTTGCATCATATACATGTAAAAAATATACTAAAATACATATCAATAATTTGAAAACGTTATTTTAAACAACTTTGTTTTTCAATCAATATTTTGATGAATATTAATGACTTTGATATGTTAAAAATCAATATTACTTACCTTAAAACTGATATTCCTACCTATGATTTTTCCATATTACTGTATTTTGTACACAACATTTTGGTATGGCCATATTTTTACTCCGAGGTTTTGAATACCGAAAATAGTTTTACACCAAGCAACAGACAGGCACAGACAAACATATAGAGACATAGAAGTAGACCAGCTACCCATTCTACATGTGAGTTTTGGACTTGACCCAAATTTACAAATTTCTAACCCATCTACAGTGGTCAATCAGCAGGTAGCCAGAGTGAGACTTTGTACCACAAAAGGTTTGCTTGCTAAGAATGGAAGCACCAACTGGTCTAAGCCGAATGACAGCAATCTTACCAAATCATTCTCTCAGCTTCCAACTCTCTCTTTGTAAAGAAGCATTGACAAAATAAATTGAACAAAAAGGAGGGATGGGAATAATAAGAGAGAAGGGCAGTGAAAGAAGGAATGGATGAAGCAATGGAGTGGGTGGAGAAGGACAACATTCCAATCATGTTTGCCTGAGAAATTACATAACAAACAAGCATTTGCAATGCAATAGGTCTTGCATTTGGGCAAGTTTGAGCTTTTGGCATTGTAAATGACAATGCCTTTTAGTTATGTTTTGGTATTTAAAACACAAATAAAAGGAGTTGTCATTTACAATGCTCATAGCTTAAACTCTCGCAAATGCGAGACCCATTGCATTGCAATTGCTTGTTTTTATTTATAGCCTCGCACTCCATTACAGTAAACACTGTCTTCTAGGAGATGGCTTGACAGGTCACACCATATTGGCAGGGTACTACTTCTCAAGACCTGGACTTTCATCCAAATATTTTACCTAAAGGGAGGAAGAGCAATGATGCCTGTCTGTGCCCTCCTTACGATGCATCTCAACATTTTAATAGCCAGATCGTAGTTTTGTTCGTTATCGGTTTCATTACTTTCTGATGCCCTCATATCTGCAGTATGACCCTCCATTCACAGTAACTGTTTGCCCCTCAAGTCCTGGTTTCTTTCACAATGCAGCATCTTCTTCACAAGATTGACTTCTTCTAGACATGGTGCATGTCACAGAGGCTTGTAGCTACTGCCCTGAAAAGTGAAGAAAAACCTCTACACGGCCGCGGCAGTCATGAGAATGGAAATGGAAGAAAAGGAGAAACAGGGAAAGGAGGAGAGAGTAAAAAGAGATATAGCCATAGAACGGAGTTAAGGGAAATAACGTTTAGGAGGAGAAACAAGGTGAAAGAGGACAGAAAGGTGGGAGGAGGAAGACAAGAGAGAAGGGAGGAGAATGCAGAGATAGTATAAGAGAGAGAAAGAGAACAAGCATTGACAAAACCAACATACCGCGTCTTTATAATGCGAGTGCCAAGCTGTTGGCTTTTGTAATGTTAATATGTAAAGTATTGTTTACAGAAAATCAAAAGAACAGAAAACATGTGAAACAAATAATTTTATGATAATTGAAAGCTGTTTAATTCTAGTAATGTTTGGAAATGGTATGACTTTTTTTAGTTGTAAATGTTTATAATGGAAACTTAAACCAAAGAAGTAAGCGGCGTAGTTAGTGTGTCATGGGCTATAGTGCAATTAAGGAAATGGGCTTTTTGGCTCATACTTGAATTTTGAAATAAACTTGTGCTTTATTTAGTGCACAGTGCCACTGCACCTGTTGCACAAAGGAGGCTAGGGCTCATTAAGCATCACTGCATTGGCTAAGGAGGCAAGAGGAAGTTTGAGAGGCTTTTTTGGGGTTGGACAGGCTAAGGAAAATGTATCTTGCTAGGTGGGCTTGTATGAAATATTTATAAAAAATAGCATACTTGTTTTTTTTGGGGGGGGGGCTGAGTTTGAAGTCCAGGCAGGGTGGAGTGTGATTAGTGTAGTACAGGAGTCGACAAATGGTGAAAGTAAAGTCCATAAATCTAAGAGGCATGTGAATGTCGATAACTGCATGCGGTGGTGGCTAAAAACATGAATGGAGATTTGTGGGTGTGAGTTTAGAGAAGAACAATGACCAGGATTAATGGTTGTTTACATATAACACAGATGACAAAAAGCGCCACATGCCTGGGTCGATATCAGAAGCATGTGGGAGACTAAACAGTGGAGCACCAAAGGGGAGGGGGAGCCTGTGTTGGCATGGTTAAAACATGTAATCATAAGACATAGGCCTGGGGGGGATCCGTGAATCTTAGGAGGGGGCAGTTTCACGATGACATCTTTGAAATGGCATAGCTTCTACCTCAAACAGAAACAAGTATAAAGTGCGCAGAGTGATATCCAGTGTGTTGTTGGGCCCAAGTGCAAGGAAGGGAATGGGATCATTGGCACATTGCTTTTCCCTTTCTCACGCACTTTTACACCATTGACCTGTCATAACGTGCAGCTCTTTCAAAGCACCACCATCCAGACCTTCCAGCGTTGGCTTGCTGTTTGGTAATGCCAATGTCCCTGAAACCTAGAAGAAAAACACGATCTGCCATTCGAGCACTGGCTGGCACACTCGTCAAGCCGAATCTGCTGATGTGGTCACAGGCAAGACTAAACGAACACTCTTGGAAAGAAGCCCTACAACAGTAGTGTTGTGATTGCATGTTAGCACCTGGATAGTGCATAACCTTCCTTTAATACTCCATTGTAGTGCCGTTCGGTCGTCTGGGCTGTGACTCCCATCGCCTTATCAAGGGACCATGATGTCAAACGTGAAAACATATTCTGAGAGGTAAGTTAACATGGGAAGTGTACAAATAGCAGAACGCCTTTATCTGCAGCTCAACAGTACAAGAATCAAAGATATTTGAGTAAGAAAATATTCCTCGTCCAGACGCATCCAAGAATGAAACTCACAGAACAAAGATTTCTCCTACGCATCCGTATTCGGATTTATGAAGCAATTAAAACAAGTGACACGTAAAAGTTAAGATAGCGCTTCCTGAGCGTTCTATTCTGCGCAGTGAAGAGAACTACATTGCGGTTTGAGTGTAGCGCTGTACACAAGGATGTGAGGTGCAGTGGAACAAAACAGAGGAAGATAAGGAATCAAGGAAAATGTGACTGCCTCTGCGTGCGTTTGTTTGGGTTCTTCCCGCGTTATCTGGCAGACAGATAAAGCTGTCTGCATCCAGGTCGAAAAATGGGTATAGGGAGACTGCGGAAGAAAGAGCTGGGGTAGTCAGAAATAAAGAAGTGAATAGGCATGAGTGAAAAGTGGACAGTCAGAAACGCCATAATGATGCATCGTGCAGGAGAGAGGGAGGGTCATACTAGAAATAAGGACGAGGATAGGTTGGCTGTAATGTAAATGTGGCTGTAACGTAAATGTGAATATCCTGTTTCCATGTAGTGCTTAATGTTGGAGAATATCCTTGTATGGAAGTATTATTGCAAATTTTGGCAGTGAAGAGAACTAAGGGACGGACACAGGGGAGTGGCTGCAAGGGATCATTACAGTGTAGATAAAATGTGTTAGATGGCAAATGGTGAGCACTTTCGTGGCCGCTTTGATGTTCTCAGTGGCCGCGCGGCTCACTGAGAACATCTAAGCGGCCGCAAAAGTCCTCCCAAAGGCTGCAGGCGGACAAATGGTGCCCGCGCCCGGCACACATGCACTGTACCCGATCCGCCTGCAGACTTTGGGAGCATTTTGGAGAACCCTTACTTAACTCTCGCAGAACTACGCATGCGCGTTGGCTAAAAAGGAGGAAGTAAATGGTACAGCACGAATTTTCAATCAGAAAATAAATATAGCATATGCTACTGTCAAAAAGGCAGCACACCTTTAGAAGCAAGAACCTGATGTTTCCAATTAGGATGCTTTGAGCAATGCTGATATCTGATGTCACATCTCGGGGGTAAGCAAAATGACTTTAGTCACAGCGGTATGAAAAAATATATGGGATAAAGTACCCTTGCCATTGATTATGAGGATATTACATGCCACCACGTGGTTCCATGATCAAAAAGAGGAACAAAGTTGAATATTACACACACCTAAAGTATGCCTTACTAGCTCTAAGACAGAGTGCATTTAAAAGGAGGACATATGGAAATTTAAGATTGCACTTGTCTCCCTTTTGTCTTCCTAGTCAGGCTGGCTCCAAACCTACTGGGAAGGGGAGCTTCCCCAGACTTGGTTTAGAGTGTCCTGAAGGAGGGTTTGCCCATTTCCACAGCCATGTCTCTGGGTGGCCACAGGGAACTCTGCACAGAGGAAGAGCAGTTATGCTATGTTTGTATTTGGTAGAACATTGCAGCATGGGATTGTTTGCTGCCAGGCAAACAGGAACTGCTAAGTAAGTTGGTAGGAATTCCCCAGTGAATCTTTTCCCTACTGATTAGGGAGGGGCCATAAGTAACACACCAAACATGCTTGTACCTAGCATAAATGGTGCATCTTTGGGTACCTTCTTAAGAACACTACTGGACCTATGGAAGACAGAAGAAGAACTTTAGGGCAGGTTATACTCCCACTTGCAACCATGACATAGCACTGGCATGCAATAATACATTCAATATTGTTATCTCTAAGAAACAGCTACACAATTCATTCTTGGCCTTTATGAAATATTTGTTACAAGCCCAATTTACTGGTGGAATCAGATTTATAATACATAGTCTGGAAAATATACTTTTATAAAGCTACACTTTCCTTGCCTAAAGCCCCTGGTTGTACGTGTGCCCACCTATCATCTGGCACCTGCCTAACCCCACTGAGGAAGACAAAGGCCTTGGGTGTGGGGAGGTGATGCTCTTCCCATGTCAGGATGGCCAGTGAGCTATGCCCAGGAACTTGATTAACTTCAAAGAGACCTATCTTGTCACAAGTCAATGTTAACTGACACCTGGGAAGGAATTCCTTTGCTCCCCCAGCCAGGCAGTCATCAATCACAGTGGAAGATGAGCTGCTTCCAGAACAGGTTTAGAGTGACCATAGACGAAGGGTTGCTCATTTTACTGGTCACACCTCTGATTAAATATCAATTAAATAAATAATATATTTTTTTAAATAATCATCAATGTTTTAATTAAATTACTTCCCACCCTATACCCCTGTAAACCCATAACCGCTATGGCACCGATATTCACAAAAATAATTTACATTAAATTTAATAAGTGCTAGAAATGTAATCAACATATTAAAAAATATAATGCACCCTGTACAGGGAGAGAAATGCCATCTTTGTTTTAGGTAGAGAGGGATTGCTTGTAGTGTTTAACACACTAAAATGCTGCAAAGGTGGGTGGGGCTACCCCTGGGAGAGGACAGAAGAGGATTGTACTACCTTTCTATGACCTGGGAATAGCCCAAAAGACTGGACCTGTTTCCTCTCTTGTAACCAGGACAAAGAAGGGGACTCGAAAATTATTAAGGCTGACTTCCTGTTCAAGCAATAGGGATGCAATGAGCTGCAAGAGGCCTTTTCCTATAATTGACTAGCTGAACAGTTCCTACTGGACATGCCCTGGAACCTGCTGGCCGCCTCTGCTGGAGTGAGTCTTTACCCCACAGTGCTGTTCCCAAGGACCTTGACTCTTGGCTGTTATCAAAATGCACACACTCTCAATATACCCTGAAATTTGCGACTTGAAAACCTTTTGGCTCCAAAGGCATTCTCGGGACCTGATCCGACCTGTCAAGCCAATCTAACATAGGGCCAGAATACGATGTAGGTCAGACAGTTGGATTTTCCAAGACTGTGTCGGAACCCATCCTCCAAACTCAGTGGAGACATTTCCGACCCACCGATTACAATGCTCGCTGTCGGAAGGGGAGCCATTCGATTACTTTGAATCAGTTCCAACTGGCATTTGGGGAATCCGAGTCAGTCAGAGCCGATTCGTACGGCTCAATGGGCTGTGTTTCCAACTGATTACGATGTCAGATTACAACAGCCTTTCCGACATAGGGGTCAATTAGGATGGCGGATGGATCGCCACCGCCATGCAGGCGGTGGCGATCCGTCCGCCATCCTTCCCCGTCCGCCACCTATTTCACCGCCATATTACAATGGTGGGGGGGACCGTGGTGGACGGGAAGACCGTCCGCCGCTTTTCAGCCACGGTCGCCTTGCGACCGCGGCAGAAAAGCTCTAATATGGTGGCGGCGTCTATCAGACACCGCCAACCATATTAAGATGTGCTGGGGGCTATGCCTTTTCATGGTGGCAATGCTGCCACGAAAAGGCTTACGGTCCTTGCATTGGGGGCCCATTGCGGGCCCCCAGGGTGAAGGGAGGGGTGGGGGGTGCACATGGGGGGTACCTATGGTACCCCCCTGCGTTTCAAAATACAACATGGCAGGCACCACGCAATGCCTGTCATGTTGTGCTTTGAAACGCACAGCATGCATTTTTAATACTGCGGCGGGCGGTGCTTTCAGCACCGCCCGCCGCAATGTTAAAAATGCGGGATGCACCCACCACTGTGGCGGTTGCATCCTAATTCCACAGACGGGACCTCCGCCCCTGTGGCGGACGGTCCCGTCCTCAAACAGGATGGCGGACGGACTTTGTCGTCCGCCATCCTAATTGACCCCTTGGTCTTTCCGACATGAAAAGGCTGTCAGAAACTGACTTTCGGGGCCCCGAGCAGGCCACCCCTTCATCCTGAGTCTGCCGGTTTGGGTACGAAGGGAACCCTCTGTAAAACCAAGCACTATGTGGCAGATGCCATGGGGTGTTCGCGACAGGGTGCAAGGTTTTGTGTAGACACCCATTTTCCTAATAGGGGCCTGTGTTTACGGTGGGGACACAGGCTCCCATTGAAGTCAATGGGAGTTCTTTCCAATGGTGTTCGTAAGCATCATATTCGGTCAGAAGGAACCGCCGACCATGAGTCATTCTAAACTGAATCTGACAAGGAGTTGTACGGTTTGGTTTCCGACCGACACCGTAATCAGGCCCAGAGTGTGTTGCTGCTAGGCCAAACATTCAGGTTGTTGCCACTCAAAGCTTTTTCACAGCAGCAAATCAAATTCTGCTGGACTTGCGAAGAAGGTATCTGGTTTCATGGAGTCCATTTTGTCTGAATCCTGCACCCTTAATGCACTGTAATATTCGCGCTCCAAAGAAGTACCTAACCATGAAGCTAGACCTGCAGGACAGTATCCCACCAATGAAGGACCTTCTCTGGGTGTAGGATTCAAATTTCTCCCACTTTGAGCTTTCCTGACAAAAGCCAATGACTTCAGCGAGACCTTGTCCAGTGGGTATTCGATGCCCTGGAGCCTCATTCGGCTATAGCATGCTGCCTTGTTTCCAGTCAAGTGCAATCAGATGACTGCTTTTGGTACTTAGGGGCTGTTTGCGATGGCAGATGGACTTCAGTTTGTCCGCCATCATATCGGTGATTGGGACCGCCCGCCTACAAGGCGGCAGTCCCACATGGCTAAATATAATGCAATGCCATTGTGGTGGTCGCATTGACCATGTTTTGTATTGCAGCAGGTGCTGCACTCTGCAGCACCTGCCTCAATACAAAACAGAGACCCCACACATATCCCTGCACTACGTGGCAGGCGGTGCCTGCCAGGGGGTGCAGGGATATGTAGGTCTCGTGTCGTGGGCTAGGTGGGAAGGAGGGCCTGCCACGGGCCCCTAATGTCCCTTTCTGCGAGCCTTTTCATGGAGGTTAACCTGCCATGAAGCGGCTGGCGGAAAGGGACATCGTAATCCATACAGCGGTGCTTGGTGGGCACTACCAGCATTATATGGTCTATGAGCCCTTCCGCCGCACCGGCAGATTCAAGGAGCCCATCGGATGCATGGCGGTCTGTCTTTACGACTGCCACACTTCCACCCACAATCGATATTTGGTGGGGGGTAAAGTTGGTTACGATGGCGGGAAGACCGCCACCGACAGCCTGTCGGTGGCAGTCTCCCCCCATTGTCATCAGCCCCCAAATGCTTTTTGGTGCTATTTTTACATTTAAATGTTAAATATTCACAACTTCGGTTTACCTCATTGGATTTTTGTTGTTTTGTTGTCATTTTATTTATTGAGTTTTACTCTATTTTTCTAAATTGCTTTGTAATTGTTCCTGTGTTGTGTTATGATTTATTACTGTTTGGGTCCTGCATGAATATTTTACACATTGCCCCTTATGTTATGTTATGTTATTTTATTTTATATAGCGCACAGATGCCGCAGCCAAGAGGCGTCCCGGCGCCTTAGTTAGGCCTGTCTGCTCTGTGTCATAGCTACCATGGTACTGAGCTCAGGCTTATTTAGTGACTTCAGTGGTTCATTCTAGCAAGTTTTGTGGTTATTATTTGAGGTATGTAGTCACCCCCTCAATTAATACCCGAATTGATATAAAATATAACATCAAATGTAGGCAACTAATTACCCCATATTAACAGCATGAAGGAAAGGATAAACTGTGTGAAAAAAAATCATCCCAAGGGCCTTCACAAGTAACATAAATATGATCCAACCTATCAGTGGCACATTAAGGGCAAATGAATGACTCTAATGGATTTGCTACTTTAAGGCTTGTGAAAGGGAAAAAACACAAACATGTAACACTCTAGTGGACAAACTCTTTAAAGAAAAGACAAGTGAGGAAAGAAAACAATACAAAAAATATTGGAGAATGAAAGAAAATGAGAAAGCCCACAATGACCAGCGAAAAACAAAAAACAAAGACAATTTGAAAAAAAGCATATGGTTAGGGTGAAATTACAAGTATCAAATAGAAAAAATATAAACAAATACAGACCACTTAAAACAGTAAGTTCGTGTAACAGGCCATGGATGGAGTGGGGTGAAAGAGAAAGATGATCAATGTATCAAAAATGAGGAAGAAAAGCTGGAACGCAGGAACATATGATTACAGAGAAGGTGAGGGAAATCCTCACATTAGTGATGACTGTACTGTACTATACAAAAACACTCAAGCAACAGAGTAGTGAAGAACCACATGTTGAGATAGGCTCAATTCCAGTCACCTGTGATTAAAATATTAGACCGCAGAGACCAAGGAATGAAGGCAGACCACTAATAACATGTGATGTCGTTTATGGCATTGATTTGTACACTCACCCTTTCCTAGAATTTTTTTTAATTTGAAGTGATGAGTAGGACGAAGTTGTTGATTTCTTTCATGTTACAAGCAGCTTCACTCTGTAATATTTCAAGGTTCATTGAATGGTTATGGTTTATGAGAATGAAACGACACATGGGACACCCGTGTAATTGTTCAGGGCACTGACTCTTCCATGGTTTGCTGCTTATCTCCTTATACGCCACTGTGTGTGGCAGGTGATTGGGTTTAGGGTATCACTTCATTTCAGCCAGGGTAGCTTGAGTCCAGTGGCATGGAGAGCACAGGAGCCACGTCGGGGCATACGCGTCCAACATGGGGTGACAAGTACAAGAATAACAATTGATGGACAGAATGTTGAGCAAAGTCAAACATTCACCCCACTACAGAGATCTGGGCGTAAATCCATTGTTTTTTTTGCTGTACAATGCACATGCACCTGCGCTAGGAGGAAGCATAAGTATATCATACCCTGGTAGACATAAAGCACCTCCTCAATCTCCATTCCACACATTGCAGCGCTGCAACTTTGCTTGGTGCCTGCGCCCCGTGAAAGAATAGCAACTATGGCTCTGTGTGCCTAAGTAACACCTGTTGATCTGTGCGCTTTCTTTACTACTCAAGAAATGCATTGAATGTACCAAAATATCCTATCTGCAAATGGCTCAGAAGCATCTATACACATTATTCCATAACGGCAGAACACCAACTGGCTGGGCTTTAGGGTAAATTGCTAATCCATGCCAATAATGTCATTTAATGTTTAACAAATCCTTTTACATTAATCAATTTCACTGAAATAATGTGTTTTATTCTTCAAACTGTCTACAGTCAAAGATCGTCTGCCAACAGTGTTATCTTCACCATTTATTTCTTGAAACGTTCTACAGAAGTTATTTCTTTTATAGGTTATGCAGGTATGAGAGTATTTCCTCAATTAAAAGTAGTAGTCAAGTCAAAATATTTATTTCCAGGAAATAAATTCTTACAGAAACATTGCATGTTACCCAATTCATTATTATAAACAATCACAGGTGTCATAAAATCCGTAGTGCACAGCACAAATTTGAGTCAATTTAACCAATACATGACTTCGACTAATAGCAATTTAAGCCTTTAAAATGTCCCAATAGAAGCTCAACAGCAGAAAATCCCACATATATTAAGAAAACATAAGAAAGAAAGAAAGCTCTAAATTAACCAGCAGCATGAAACTCGTTTTGCTCAAGCAAAACAGTATACAGTGCAGCATGTATAGCAGCTTATCACAATCACAAGGGGCTTTCTTAATCAACCTTACTGACAGGGACACATTTCCCATCTCCAGTGCGACTTTGACAGTGCATCCTCTTAATGCGGTGAGCATCTTCTCACCAGTTAAAGCCACCACAATACTGACCTTGGGGGAGTGCAAACCTAAATCTAAGAGGGGAAAATTCTAAGATGGCATATTGTGATTTTACACAGGCATAGAATAGTGGCTACATCCAGATATCTGGTGCCACATATTACGCTCAAACCCATTTCTCTCAACCATGTCTCAAACTTTTTAAAAATGGGCCAGAGAATTTTCTACCTTTTCTCTAGGAAGAAAACACAGTTTAACAAAGTGTGGCTAACAGAATATTTCCTACTCCGTTTACATTGGCAATGACCATGGTTCTCGACTTGTTCAGTTTTTATCCCCAATATTTTCCATCCAGTGTCAATTCCCACGATCTGCCGCAAAATTTCAATTCGTAGACATTTATGTGCAATTTTATGTAAGTACGGGAAGAGGTCCATACTCGCCTGGGAAACTAGAAATAGGGTAACTGAACTCTTGACCTTAAGATGTCCTCCCCCCAGCTGGATCCGGCAACACATTGCCCGAGGGGATTCTTTATTTTACTGATTTGGAGTACTTTACCTATTTCAAGGAGCACATCAGGGACTCCCAGGGGCTTTAACATTACTGTCACAGGGTTCCTCTTGCTAGGGGAAATTGACAATATTTCATGTAAAATGAACACTGACAGTTTATCGCCGGGGACCCCATTTTGTATTGATAAATAGAAACATAAAGCTCTGGTATATGCCAGAGCATTTCACGCTATGGTTCTCAACTCCTGCCTTACAGCTTGGATCATTACATTTTTAGAAATCAAGGAGCACTTTCAAGGAATTGCCTTCTAAGCTTTCCCATGAGACTCTTCTGTCCATTGCCAGAACCTCCCCTCCATAAAGAGTCTGAGGGATTAGCTTGCCCTTTATGACTTTACTCAGGGGATCAAAAGTATAGCTGTCATATTAACAATTTAACGTTTTTTAGGCTATTCACTTTTGCTGATAGTATCCGGGAGGCCATATGTTTATCCCACCTCAAACCCTCTGAGAAGATCAAACCCGGGTACTAATACTCTCTGACCTCTTCATCTGCACATTACATAAGAACCAAGAACATTTATTTTACTTTCCTACGAAGAACAACATTTTTGCCTTGTCAACATTTATTGTTAGTTTATTCTCTAGACAATAAGAATTTAGGACGTCTAATTTTTGCTGGAGCATATAGGCGTGAGATCCATCACCACCAGATCGTCCGTGTACATAAGGCAGCTGATATGTCTACCCCCAATCTTTAGTGAGTAATTATGCCTACCACTTAATGTCTGAGCGATATCCAAAATGAACAGACTAAACAGCAGGCCTGCTAAAACATACCCTTGCCAAATGTGGACTGTGGAGTCCATTTAAAGTATGCAGATTAATATACCAATATTATAGTGTAAGTTTTAACAGCACACAAAAAAGGTAACCTGAACTTAGGGTGTTGAAAGTTTTTTGCAAGTCTAACACCAGGGAAGTATACATGGCCATTTCCCTTGGATAGCCATCCATGATGCAGTAAAAGTGTTGAATGTTCAGAGAGGTATTCCTGCCCAGAATGAAACTGTATTGATCTGCTTGCACCAGGCCCTGAAGCAGTTGAGGAATTCCATTAGCCAGGATCTTGCTTTGGATTTTGGAATCCATTTTTAGTATAGTTATTGGGTGACACTAGGCAAGGCGCTTCTCAGGTTTTAAGAGTACTGAAGTCTCATGAAGTGTGGCCAGGAGACATCCGGTCTCCAATGCTGCTTCATACAGCTCTGCCATATTAAGAGATGGATAGCCTGCAAATGTTTTGTAAAATGTGTCTGGGAGGCCATGGGTTCCAGGAGATTTCCCACCCGCTACCTCTATTATAGCCACCTTTAACATCTTGAGCTGTGAAAGGGTTGTCAAGTTCTTCATTGTCCTCTGAACTCTATGTAGAGTGGCTGTTGCTAGGAAGGCCAGCACTATGTCTGACTGAGGATCTCCCTAGAGCCCTGTAGTAGGTGACAAAGACTTCATGTCGCCCTCCAACAGGGAGTGAGCAGACTCAATGAGCACTCTTGGTGACGTAATTGTCGCCTATATGGCTCCACTGGCAGAAATAGTGTCTCCATTTGTAATACACGTGGTGACCTTCGGTGACGACACTCAATTGGTCGTAGCATTGAGCCACCCCAGCCAACAAGATAAGGGTTTCCTCCCCTGCCTTGAGGAAGTAGTAAAGTGGATGAGTCTCTCCCACCTGAAAGTCAATGGGGAGAAGACAGAACTCATGATACTGGGTGATTCTCCAAGCCCTTGTCTAAACACGCAATGGCCATCTTCAATGGGATTATTGCCTACCGCCAAAACAGAAATAAAAAGCCTAGGAATATGGCTAGACCAGAACCTCACCTTTAAAACCCAGGCAAGAAAGACAGCCGCTTCGTGCTATGGCCTTCTTAGAATTATTCATAAAATCCTCCCTTTCCTACCCCCACTTGCAAAAAGATTAGTGACCCAGGCCCTCAGACTGGACTATGGCAATTCCCTTTACCTAGGTGCCCCTAAAGAGGTAATTTTCAAAGCTGCAGGTCATACAGAATTGTGCAGCAAGGCTGCTCACTGATACCCCCAATCGTTGCTCATTAAGACCAGCCCTCCACTCTCTTCACTGGCTCCCAGTACAGCAGAGAATAAACTTCAAGGCCCTTTGAATAGCACACAAGTCCCTTAATGATCAAGGGCCACTAATCAACAGGGCCATAATTCGTCCATACAGAGCAAACAGGGCACGGCGTTCAAATGAACTCCATCTTGCGACGATTCCAAGGACAAAGAAGGCCAGAAGTGGTGGTAGGCTCTTCTCACTCAACGCCTCCAAACTATGGAATGCCATCCCACTGCATCTACGGAGTGAACATAACCATCTGAAATTCTGTAAACTACTGAAGACCTGGCTGTTCATACAGAGCCCTCCTCGTCCCTCTCCTCAGATCCATGCAGGGATGGGATGATTCCGGGTAGCAATGCGCTATACAAGTAACAATACAATACAATAAATAATCAATGTTGTTCAATTCTTAAATTCTTTTATTTTGTATTTCCATCTTTGTTTTATGCTTCATTTTTCAAAATTCGTTTTAAATGATTCTTCTCATATGCATATCATTAGTGAGGTAAATCATCTAATTACACAGCTACCCCAATGCATTTCGGATATCTGCCCTTCATCAAGGGGATAAGTCCTGAAGTAATGTCGATGTACGCTCTCTCTATCCTCTTCTCGTTGGACATCTGTTGTGAGTGGAGAAAGGTACCCTTCCAGTGTAAAGAAAGACTACCTGTAGCTGTCTTAGAGGTGGACAGGCAGATCATCCTATAGTGTGCGAGGTGTGTAGGAGGCAAAACCCAAGCAGCAAAGCAGCTCGATCAGTAGAACCACAGCCTCACAGAACTTAGCCTCCAAGGTTCAGAGCAAGGGTTTCTCAGCTGCTCCTCGCTCTACCTCTATGTATTCTCATTTGTAAATGTCTCATTCTCAGAGTACCATCATTCGTACCTCTGAGACCATGAGAATTTAAATGCCTCATACAACTAAATGAAGGCCTCCCATTCAATAGTAGTCAAATAAATTGAGCCTTCCTTGTGCTCAAAGTATTCACAAATGTTCTCCTATGTGATGTTTCTAAATGGTGAATCCTCTAGAGAAGAGGCCTGTAGGCACTAAGTTGGACTAGGGAAGGCAGTTCTGCCCCAGTTCAGGCTCAGTATCAGAGGAATATGATCGGATAATACACTACTAAGGTTGTCCAGAGAGGAAATGTAAACGAGACTCTCCTATAAAGGCGTGAATACAAGTCATGTACCAGGGAGTAGTAGGAATAAAGTTTGATTCCAGAGTGGTGATGGCACCATGCTGCATGTAGGACGGAACCACCATCCACTCTGAACCTGTTTTGTTATGGGGTAACTGATGTAGCAAAAGATTTGTCAGACCTCCTCCTCCAGCAACAATGACGATGGCCCAACCTCCAGGTCGACCATTGCGAGGGAACAGCTGTTTGCGCTGAAGATCCACGAGTCACTGACCAGTCCCATGTCTCATAAGTGCCAGAGAAGAAATGTTCTTTGTTACCAGGATAATTTTCAGTTTTGGGGGGGAAGAAGGGCATATTTGACCCCCATCTCCCACAGTTTCACTTGACGCTTAGAAACGAGGCTCTCTGATGTTGGACAGCCAATGTCTAATCAGGAAAGATAGTAATGGTCTATTTTCCTCTGAGGAGTGGGTCAGACCATCTTGCCTTCTTAAGGATTGTATCTCGATTTTTTAAATGGAGAACTTTGACCACTGTTGGTTTTGAGGATGCACTTGTTAGGGGGCTCCTGATGGGTACTCGTGCCCTGTTATTGGAAAATACTGATGTGAGGTCATGCACATCCAAAACCTCCATAAATTGCGTCATATTGAGACCATTGCTGCCCTCTAGGAGGACCTCAACATGTATTTAACTGTACCTGGTTTGTCCCAAAGCATCTTTGGCCCTGTCCTTGTGGAAGTGGACCTGTTCTATTAGATTCCATACTTGTTTGAGGAGGTCCTCTGTGTGAGGCTGTAGGTAATTAGGCATTTTTTCACAGTGGGATACCTACTCTGAGAGTTTACTGTGGTCATCCAGCAGAAAGTTTATATCTTCAGGCACCACGTCAACCTTCGGCTCCAGGTGCACTTGAGTGGCCTCACTCACCTGGAGGATAGCATCTAGTTATTCCGGGCACTTAGATAAGGGAACAAGCTAAGGGAGCAATGGAGTCTGAGCACCAGTCATGAGAGACTAAGTATGTCCCTTCGTACCAGAAACTATAAAGTGGCGATAGAGGCCACAAGGTGAGTCGCTGGGCCCACTTTTCACTGCCCACAGTGGCCTCCTAGGGGTGAAGCAGCATTTTTTTTTATTTTTTTATTTATTTATTGCGTGATTTAAAAACCATTGCAAATACAAAACTTTAAAAATAAAAATAAAATAAATAATAAATTATTAATATATTTTTTTAAAATAAGAAACAAATGTCAAGATTTCATTTAAAATGTCATAATTCGTAAAAACCAGCAATAACATCATAAAACCAGTAGGGGTAGCAATAACAGGTGAAGCTTATGTAACATTATGCCAATGGGGAATCGCATGCTGTCGGCGCCTCACTGAGTTTTTTTAACAGCATGCTCCATGAATTTAACTAGGGCACAGTTTAATTTAGTGTTCCTAGGATCAAAGCAGGCCAGGACTGCTGCTCTACAGCTTCTGATCATTTTTAGGTTCCAAAGAGGCTTGAGCAGGCCTCGTCTCTCAGTCAGCAGTTTTGGGCACAAGCAAACAATGTGTGTAATGTCTTCTTTATGGTTCCCACACAGTGGGCATAGGTCACGTTCGAACTCTCTTTTCCATTTTGGCCAATGAGTCAGCAAGTTGATAACTCCCAGTCTCAACTTTAAGAAACTTAATTTGGTTCGTACACTAAAAGATATGGTAAGGTACGGCTGTGGGATTAGCAGGGCATAGTATTGAAGGGTCATCCACCCATGACTTCTTTTTGCTAGTGTAGCTTTATCTTCCAAAGTTGATAGATGTTTGGTACTAATTTTCGCTAGCCTTTTGAATTCCATTTGACTAGCGTGCAAGTTCCAGAGGTCATTTAGGCATAGGGTTGTTAGACCTTTTGACCAGTAGTCGTGTCCTGCTCGCCATGAGTTATTGTCAATACTGGCCCACAGGTGGTGCCCTAGACTTCCCTCCTTTGATAGCCTCAATTTGTGACAGCACACTAGAAAGAACATCGCTCTAGCCAGGGATTGCTTGCAGATGCCTAGTTCCAACCTAATTTGTGCCGGTGATGTATGGGTTGGTAATTTAAACACTGATCTATAGAACTTAGAAATGATTGTGTCCAGTTGGCAACTGTCCAATCCTTTTAGAGCTTCACTACCGTAGGTTAGGGTGGGAATAATTTTTGCCTAAGCGGCCTGTAGTGTAGGTGCAAGAGTTGGGCCTTGCATCTTCTTTTGAATTAGGCCAATTGCAAACGCAAGAGTCGCACCCTTCCTTTTTTGTTCTTCAAGGTGGGATTTGTATTTTTCATTATTGTTAAAAGTGACTCCGAGGTACCTCTGGCAGTTTGATTCAGCGATGGTTTCATTATTCAAGGTCCAGCACTGTTTCTTAGCTTTCCTTGGATGAATTTCTAGGAATTTCGTCTTCCTGTTGTTAATTTGAAGTTCATTATTGTTTGAATATTCCAAGATAGCATCCAGGAGCCTTTGCATTCCGATCTTTGTTTTAGTTAGCAGGACCACGTCATCAGCATAAAGTAGATTTGTCAACAAAAGACCAGATAGTTTGGGAGCATGGGAATTGACCTTGTTGAGGACTTCGGGCAGGTCGGCTAGAAATAGATTAAAAAGTGTCGGGGCCAAGACGCAGCCCTGTTTGAGGCCTCTTTTCGTCAGAATAGGGCGGGATAGTCTTGTGCCATCCCCGATCTTAATCTTGACCCATGTGTCCTGGTGTAAAAGTTGTATGGCTCTTAGGAGGTCCGCTGGAATGTTAAGTCTAGCCAACTTCTGCCAAAGTTTACTTCTGTTAACGTTATCGAAGGCTGCTTGAAAGTCAATGAATCCCATATAAAGTGGGCAAGAACAGAACTTCGCTTGGTCAATCAGGCAAGAGAGGGTCATAAGATTGACGGAGGTCCCAGTGTTTTTTCTGAAGCCTGTTTGGTTCAGAGGAATTATCGAGTTCTCATCCGCCCATTCCCTAAGTGCGTTAAGCAACACTCCCGCAAAATACTTTGCTTTATTGTCAATGAGTGCGATGAGGCGATAGTTCCCTGGGGATTTTTTATCCCCTCCTTTGAAGATCGGTGCGAGGATTGATCCACGCCAGGAGGGCGGTATGATGTTATTTTGCAGGCTTGAAGTGAAAAGGGTGCTTAGGTTCGCAGCCCAAAAGGTTGCGTCTTCCTTGAATAGAGCTTGAGGAATTCCGCCTGGGCCAGGAGCACCATCCTTCCGTCCCTTTTTTATCATTTTTTCTATTTCGTCCTTCTGGACTATTATGGAATTAACCTTGCTTTTAGTCGATACTTGCTCTTTTGTTAGTGTTGTTTTGTGATCTGCATAGGGACATTCCTTGGTTGAGGAGTTTACAGTATTTAGAGGTGATGCCCGGACACTCTCTTTTTGTGTTGCTTTGGCCAAGGAGGGTGGACTTAGGTGGGTAATCGCTTCATGATCGTTGAAGTGAGAATAGAGAAAGTCGACCCACTCTGTCTCAAGTATGCACGAGGAGGCAACTTTAGGTGGGCGCCCAGATACGCTATTGATTGTACGCCAGAACCTAGCAGAATTGTGTGTTTTGATGTCATACTGCAGTTTGGACCAGAAAGAGTTCCATTGGCGTATTCGTAGCTCACGTTTTGCTTTCTTATGATGGCTTCGGGCCTCTCTCAATTTTGTTAATTTAGTGGGATCCATTGGGTCAGTTTTTAAGGCCCGCCATGCCCAATTCATAGTTCTTGTTGCTGATTGTATCTCTGGATTCGAGCGGGATGTATGTTTTTGTCCGGTTTGGATTGTGAGCGTTATTAGTTTCGCAAATCTGTCAATGAGTTTGGTTGCAAATATTGACCAGTTGGTGATTATATTTTCTGGGCTCCTGCTTTGGCGGTCAATTATTAGTTTGGCCTCTGTTGATACTAATTGAAGCTTCTTGGGGGAGTATTTGATTCGTTTGAGGTTTTTTGTAATACTCTCGGATGGCAAAGCCCTTTCTTCTTCATGTTGCTTGTGACCGGTCCACAGCATAAATTCTTGGGGACAATGGTCACTTTCCGTTCTGTTTCCAAGACAATAACCTGCTATTTGATGGAGGAATGAGAGGCTAACAAAGGTATAGTCAATTAGTGAAGTGCCTTTTTTCGATAGATATGAAAATCGAGGAGGCTTGTCGGAGGAAAAATGCCAGTTTAACGCTCTAGGACCGAGGTTTTCAAGGTTGCCTTGTAGAGAGCTTCCATAGGGATCGATCTTGAGCCGTCCAGGCCGATCCTGCGGTGGTATCACCCAGATGATGTCGTGGGATTTGGTGACCTCATTTTTTTGGAGGTCTGACATTAACCACATGTTAAAGTCACCAGTAAATAGAATTTCTGAATTTAGAGGGCCTGTTTGCACTCTCACTACTGACGCTGTGGCTTCTTCTACAAAGGATTTCCTTGATGCTGTATTTGGACGGACGTAGGCGTTCATTAAGATTAGTCTCCGACTTTGGCCATTGCTCGAAGCGTGTGAGATTCCCACACACTGGAGACTATATGATGAGCCCGAGAGGTCCCAGGAGGTGACTGCATTTTTTGTTGATATGTAGACTGCAAGGCCGCCACTCCCTCTTCCTGGACGATTAAGTTTGTTAGCTGGAATGTGATGAATTTTGAAGCCTTCTAGGTGCTGCGGTGCCATAAGCCAAGTCTCTTGTAGTAACAATATATCAAAACCTTGAAAGTAGGATATTGTGGCGTCGTCCTCAAGTGTACTTGTTAGACCGTTAATGTTCCATGAACAGATTTTTAAAGGAGTCGTGACATTGCGGTCTTCCCTGTTGGACTGTCAACATAAGAGGCAGGTTGTGTTCAGTGCGCCAGCCAACCATGACGATGTGCCGGCCTCGTCCTGATTCCTGGTTGGTGTGATCCTGTCGTCTCTTACTTTCCTCGTTGAGTGGACAGGAGTGGGTGTTTTGTTGCGTGCACCCCTAAGGACGGAGTATACTGAACCCCTCCCTTAACGACTGTGTTCCTCACCACGGCTTGCCTGTAAGACGTGTGGATAACCCGCTTCCCTGCCCGGTTGAATCAATATTCCCCATTGCTTGAAGGTATCGATTGCCGCTAGAATGCTGTTCATTGCCTCTGCGGTGCTCCAGGTGACCTTTGTGGATTCGTTAAATTGACCTTGACACGGGGCAATGAATTCGACCAATATTATATCTTGTGAAGTTATTGTGTTTGACAGGCCTGTCGCTTGAATCAGCTTTAAGATGTTACCCCGATTTAGGACGTCATGGCTACCTTTAGACTTGTATTCAGGATAGAAGATGGTAGAAAGGGCGTCCCCTCTCGGTACTGTGCTGATCGGCCAAGGGATGGCCTCTATTTTATCCGCATGGGACGTTTGAGCACCCTTTAACAGGGGGCCCGTGGGAAGGGCCTCGTTTTGAACGGTATCAAGCCTTTCATTATTTACTTGACCGGAGGCCCATTTAGAACTTGCCGAGCGTGTGCCCTGTTGGTTGTTGGCACAGTTAGCTGTGCCGACCTGCATTAGCATGGGGCCTCCAGGCTGCGTTGTCTCAAAACTTGGTGTGTGGTTCTCGGCCTTTTCGTTCTGCTTGATAGATGTGTTTGGGGGAGCCGTGTTGGCAGTAGTTTTATCTTCTTTTACGCCACTGGGGACATATTTCCCTAGAGGGGACATTAATGATTTCTTTATTGTTGGCGAGCAGGAATTGTCACTCTTCCTACTATCACTATCCTGGATGGATGGTTGATCTTCCGTTGTAATTACTGGATCGGAGGAGATTTTTGGATCATTGTCTCCTAAGGCTCCTGGTCGTCTTAGGGTGTTGAACATCGGATAGAGATTTAAGACTTGTTTACTCCTTATCATTTTGTTGCGACCTTTCCGCTTTCTTTGTCTTTTCACTTTTCCCACGGGTGCACCCTCGTCTTGTTCAATTGGAGAAGGAAGGGTGGAATTTGCTCTGCTGGTGCCCTGGGGAAATTGCTGTTCAATCCTTCCGCAACCATGCACCGCTATCTCTTTGAGTCGTGTGGTGTTGATGCCTACTTCCCCTCTTGGGCTTAAGTTAGAGCCTGTTTGTCCTTGAGGGTCTTCACTTGGAATTCCTGAATCTACGTCACTACTATTTCCAGGGATGGGGTTAGCTTTTGCCATTTCTTTAAGGTCTACTACAAGCTTTTCCATTATGCCTGGGAGTGAACAAAGTTTCTCCACTATAGGTGTACAGTCACATCCTTGCTGCGGGCGGTCTGCGGCTTCCTGGGCCCGTCTGATCAGGCTGTTTAGATTTGAGACCCTCTCGTCGATTTTGACTACGTACACAGCAAGTGTGTTTAATAAGCTGATTTGAATGTCCATTTTGTCTGCCTGGTAAGTCATTGCATCTGCTGACTTTTGGAGAATGTCGAGGGCGGTAGCCCACGCTTTTTCTTGCGAGGGGACCTCGCTTTTGTCCTGCCTTGGTGATACTGGTGGCTGAGGATGTCCAGGGATTGTGTTCCCATAAGAGTGCAACATTTTTGCCCATTCCGTTGAATCGAAATAGCAAGGCTCTTTCGTGCTTCCCTCTGCGTCCTCTGTGTCCATTGTGATGTCGATAGGTACAGACTCGGGTTTACTCGCACGATGTTGATCCTGGTCAGCTCCCCTTCCCCCAAAGGAAGTGCCAGCTCCTGCCATCGTCAATGCGATTTCAAAGCCCTTAGTAAAGTGAAACGCAGATTCACCTTTTTGACTACACGGAATACTGAAGCTAGCTTCAGGAAGCATTTGGCTGAAGTGTTCCAGGTTGCTGTTTTTTTCTTCAGCTGGTTCTTCTGTTGGTTCAATATGGAGTGTATGGAGTTCCAGTGTAATGGGTGCCACACTGGAATTGGCGACCCCAGCTGGTGCAGAGTTATGCCGACGCGCTCTCTCTGTTAAGGGAGACTTCCTTGCTGGACTCCCCTCAGCCCCGGTTCCGTCTGCCGTTGACGATTTGGTAGTGGCAGTGACTGACATGTGACTGTGTTGGGAGGACCGTGAGGCCCCATTTGTTGCATTGCCCTTGATGATGGACATCAGTGGACTTAGGGGAATTGGGAGACCAGTGATGTTCTTGTTGCTAGAGAAGACCGTTTGCCCGACGTCCTTTAGATAATTGAATTTTGTAGTTATCTTTGGTTGGTTACCAAAGAATTTGCAGGTGTCAGAACACTTCCTGGTGGCTTGAGACGTGCTTTCAATTGTGGTGTCAGAGTCACTCAGCAACAGATTGGGTAACTGCTCAGGGTCCAAAATTTCCCTCGCATTTTTGCCTCTGCTTTTCTTTTTCCTTAGGGGAGCCATTGTCCTCACCCTGCCAGATCTCATCACTGGAAGACAGGTCAGGCAAGGAACGGAAGCCGGCAGGTAGGCACACAAGTCTCCCACTGGACTGCTGAACCACTACCCTCGCTCAGCTGCAAATCCAGCCAACTGCCACTGGCCACCAATCGCTAGGCGTAAGTCACGGACACAGGTCCCAGGTTCCTGCCCACACTCAGGCTCAGACTCCACGAGCTCATGCGCCTCACCACTGCCGCTCCTCTCCTCTTCTCACCATCGGCAGCCACAGACACAGTGCACAACCAGAGCAGGAGGGGGGTGGCGGTAAATCAGACCCGGGCGTGCAGCTTAGTTCTGACACGGTTTGACTGGTGAGGGAGGAAGTATTGCGGTGGCCGGGAAGCAGGGAAGCAGGATTTCAGGTTAGCAGGTTAGCAAGTGGACACAGGTGGGCACAGGTATACAGTTAAATGACGCCCGAACTCGCGGCTCACGGCTCGCGGCTTGCCCCAAACACTGCCCTCACACCTCTTGAGGTGTTTTTAGGGTGGAACGCGGCCCCTGGAATGATCGGACACGTCCGTCCTTCCTCCAGCAGCCCCTCCAGCAGCTCGGCCCGGCTGCGTACCATGGCACGCAGCGACGCCCATTGCACTTCAGGTGCTCTGCTCTGCTATTCGGCTGCCCACCGCACCAAGTTCACCTCCGGTCCCCGGACCACAGTCCACACAGTGGCCCCCTCACACAGTCGCCCCGCAGTACTTTCACGATTCCAGTATCGTCGGGGGGGGGCAAGGAGCAGCACAGCAGCGGCGGCAGCAGCAACGCTCGTCCAGCACAGCCTCAGGAACTGCTCCACAGCGCTCAAACCGGAAGCAGTATGAGCAGCCCAGCCTCAACTATCCCTTGGATATTCACAGGTGCTCTCAGTGGACCCTTCTCCAACTAGGGGAATTCCCTGTTGTAGCAGTCAAACCATTCATTAAAGGCGACCCCCTAAGTTGCTGCCGGCAATGGGGAGGACCTCCACCCCAAGAGGGGCCCCTATGCCAAAGGCCAGGCAGGTTTCAAGTTGTGTCCCATAGATGATTAGTTCCTTTTCTAACAAGTAGTAGAGGGTCATACTCCCATGTATAGCTGCCGTACATAGGGGAGTTACCACTAAAGGAAGCAGTGGGAGTCCAGTTTCAATTGCTGTCCGCCCCAACCCACACGTGGCACCCCAGAAAACCTCAACTCAGAGCCCAAGTTGCCCCACTCTGCGGGTTTATGAAAGCAGCCCTCTCTCACCCAATCCTCACACGAGTATTCCACCAGGGCCCCTCAAGGCTGGTAACTGCTGCGTTTCAGTAAAAGGCACAGAACTTCTCAGCTGTGTACAGGAGGCCCCCAGTGTCCTACTGATTGACTTGCGATCAGGTCTCTCCATGGGTACCCTCCTAGCTCCCCACTGTAAGGTGGCAGAGGAAGACTGGCAGGTCCAGGCCTCATTGGAAAGCCACATCCCTCCCTTATTATCTCAGCAGGTGAGTCCCAGGCCACCAGGAGTTAGCTGCAAACCACACCGAGGCCAGAGGCCCCACCTGGGCCCATACTGGCAGGGCATACTTCAGGACCCTTCCTCTGCCCCATCAGTTCTGGTGTGCCACCTTGAATCTCACAATGTAACTCAGGCAAGATAAAGTAGGAGGGTCACCAGATGCCAGAGGATTAGGTCAGATAATTAAGCCATAAGCCGGAAACGCTTGGCTCAGACATCCACCATGATGGCTGTCCAATCCACGCCCCACATTGTTCTTTCATTTGTTGCTATGCACTTATTCCTCTATTCCTTGTAAATCCAACTTTTGGTAGTGGCTATTGCCATTGACAATTCATTGTAACTTTATTAATCATAGAAAGTTCATGTAGCTTATTCAAAATAATTTGTACTAAATTATCTATCTATCTATCTATCTATCTATCTATCTATCTATCTATCTATCTATCTATCTATCTATCTATCTATCTATCTATCTATCTATCTATCTATCTATCTATCTATCTATCTATCTATCTATCTATCTATCTATCTATCCTCACTTCCGTGACTTTAGACAACAGGTAGATTTCCTTCGCCTCAAGATCACTGGACACGGATCAACAGGTAAGTGCAAATCAGATTAGTTTATTTCTGGTACGCCACCATAAAGTTTCGCTCATCCCAGCCTCGTTCACATGACAATGTAACGCTAGCAAGCTCCCAAATTTAAAGTGACAGTGCATTTCGAAAACAACCACATGAGAGGCATAACAATAAACATAAACAAGTTACTGACAGTGATTGATATTCCTCAAAGTCGGGATAAGCGGATGGATAATAAATGCCAATAACATAGAAACACCTTGTTAGTCCATGTGGAATACATAAAGATTTTAAAACCTTTGTTGAAACCTTGTTAAAACCATCACTGTTCCCAAGTGCATAAAATTCTTGTATATGTGCAAATACCTGTGCAAAAATACTGGTAACGTGCAAACTAATGCTACTGTGAAAAATACACTTTTGTACACCACAATCACTGTTTAAATGCATTTCAATTAATGTATGTCTCAACGTTTGGATATGGATTCCACAAATAAAAATAAGTGTTACAGGCTAAATTCCCTCATCCTCAAGTTTAGATGTTAAATGAATAGCGGGATAAATCCCTATTGCAAACAGATCCCTGTTTTTCTTTGTAAGCAATACTGTCTATGTAGCGGTCTCAGGTGCGTATATAAAATTGGTGTGGTGAAAGAGATGATGATGGTGACAGATAAAAATCAAACATTTGCTAATCCAAGGTAGTTCAAAAGAAAAAAGTTACAATCATATTACATTAATCTTGTACTGTTTCTCAGAAGTACGCAGTCAGTACATTTTCAAAATTCACAGATACAACAAATTGCATGTTTTTTGGGCTGGATATTCTACCCCCAATGGTATCAGATAAATTGTGTTGTATATCACTAGATTGACATATGCACACGCTTTGACCCCTTCTCTTGAATATAGAGCAACCTATTGCCTTGGCCCACTCCCCTTAAGTCTGTCAAAGACTTCAAGTTTAAACCTGTTGATTGCCCAAAGTTAGGCGCCTTGTAATAGACCAAAAAGAACCCCATTGGAGGGCTCCCCTAACTGTGGTAATGGTTTTTAAATATATAAATAAATAAATATATGCATCAATATAAAGATATATATATATAAATAAATAAATAAATAAATAGATGTTGTGAAACAGTCAAGTAACATCAATAAATATCTAAAATACCAATACCAAAAAGACATTAACAAAGCTTCTTTGTAGTCTAAAAATATATATATTATGGGCCCAGGCGTTAATCCTAGATAAAGACGCCAGCACTTTCCATTTTAAACTATCAAATGTTATCATAGGGTAGTCTGTTTATGGTAGCTTAGCCTAAACAGGTATGTAAATCCTCTGTGATGTTGAGGCCACCTGGGGTGTTAGAATCTAACTGGGGAATACATCGCGTCTCTAATCTCCGAAGCTTGGATTCTCTGTCACCGCCCCTCCTGGTGGGTGTTACTGCATTGATGACAAAATATTTGAGACTACTGTTGTTGCTGAGGTGAGCCTCCCTAAAATGTCTGGCCACCGGATACGTGTTATCCTGATTGAATATGGCACGGAGGTGCTGCAGAATGCGTTTATATAGGGCAAGCTTTGTACTGCCAACGTCCTTGAGTCCGCAAGGACAAACAAGTAAGTATAAGGCATATTCAGTTATACAAGTTAAGACTTTGGTAATCTTGCGCTCCCTGTTGCTAAAGGGGTCAGTGTATGTTTTCATATTCACACCATGGGTGCATGCCTTGCATGTTTTGCATTTGTAGAACCTACTATTGGTCTGTAACCAAGTGGATTTATCAATCATTTCAGCACTAGTATTGACTAGGCTATCCCTCATTGAGGTGGCCCTGCTGTGTGTGATTGATATTATGCTGGGTAAGGTTGGACCAATGACTGGGTCACTCAGAATAGTTGGACAATTCCTATTCATGATTTTATCAAGGTTTGAGTGTTGTCTGCTGTAGCCTATAATGATTGTAAAGGGGTTGGGTTTGTTTCCCCCTCGTAAGTAATTAGTTGTTCCACCTTGGGATTCCGTGTGTTCTATCGCATTTGTATCTCTGAGAGGTTCATATCTGCTGTGTCTCCTGGATTTTAAGATGGCGCTGTCTATAGTGTGCTCAGAGTACCCTATCTCACGGAACCTGTGTTTGGTCAATTGCTGTGCCTGTCTCAACTCTTGAAAATGAGTGGGCGGGGTCAGAGCATGCACCACTTCAGTCTGTCCAAAACCTCTGAGGAAGAAGTCCATTAACTTCGAAACGCGTACGGCATCACGGAGACTGGAACTGCTAATAGCATCAACATACAGAATCTCGTTTGTAGCAATAAAAGGTTTGTAACCTGAGACAGCTTCTGAGTGCTTCCTGCCGACTGGCAACCTTTTGAGCAGTGAGATTTTGGCGGCCGCTCTGCCGCCAGAAGTGCACCACCCCGCAAATGGGGGCTTCAGGGTCTGGATTTAATGAACCCGATTATGAGGAGCTGGACTGGATTGAGAACGGGACCTGTGACTGTGCAGTTGTATGAAAGAGTGCCAGTATCGATAAAAGATCGCTCTGAACCACTGATCCCACAATTCCTCACACAAGACTTACTTGAGCAGTCCATCCTGGGTGGGCGGAAACTATTGAAAATTAGTGGGCGGGGTCAGAGCATGCACCACTTCAGTCTGTCCAAAGCCTCTGAGGAAGAAGTCCTTTTACTTTGAAACGCGTAAGGCATTACAGAGCCTGGAACTGCTAATAGCATCAGCATTTAGAGTGTTGTTTGTACCAATAAAAGGTTTGTAACATGAGACAGCTTCTGAGTGCTACCTGCGGACTGGCAACCTTTAGAGCAGTGAGATTTTGGCAGCCACTCTGCCGCTGGGAATGCACCAGCCCGCAAACGGGGGTTTTAGTGTCTGGATTTACTGAACCCGATTATGAGGAGCCAGACTGGATTGAAAACGGAACTTGTGAGTTGAGGCCCATTTGGGGGCTTGTAACTGTGCAGCAGTATGAAACAGTGCAAGTATCGATAAAAGATCGCTCTGAACCACCGATCCCACAATTCCTCACACAAGACTCACTTGAGCAGCCCAGCCTTGGCGGCGGAAACTATTGAAAAAGAGTGGCTGGTGTAAGAGCATGCACCACTTCAGTCTGTCCAAAGCTTCTGAGGAAGAAGTCCTTTTACTTCGAAACACGTAAGGCATCACGGAGACTGGAACTGCTAATAGCATCTTGTTTGTACCAATAAAAGATTTGTAACCAGAGACGGCTTCTGAGTGCTTCCTGCCGACTGGCAACCTTTTGAGCAGTGAGATGTAGACCGAGATATATATATATATATATATATATATATATATATATATATATATATATATATATATATATATATATATATATATATATATATATATTACGCCACAAATACCTCTTATTCTTGAAGTAAACCAGGACACTCGGAAACCATATGAAGAATTTATTTCTGCAGGTGAAAAAAGTGCGACGCGTTTCGCCGATAAGGCTTGCTCACGCTCGTCTAGATTACAATGACGGCCATTTTTTAAGTGCTCAAAAAACACACCCCCAAGTGAACACATAGTATTATTGTGGCATTGTGGGCTGACATCTTGTAAAGTGTTTGTATATTCACAATATCCATTCAGTAGTTATCTACAAGTTTCGATAACCATACAAGCTCAACATGTATAAAATATATATCCTCCCAGTTAAATTAAATCATAACGTAGTTCCATTTGTCAATAAAACTACAAACAGTCTCTGTCTGGGGACAAAATGCTCCAATATCGCAAAAATGTTCCGACTTACATTCAGTCTGAAACTACAAGTTATATTCAAATATATATACTCTATATTGGCCACAAAACGTTAGACTTACTGCCATATATGTAAAGTATACCGCGCGGCTAAGTGGAATGCGTGAGTGCAAGATCCCTTCGCTCATTGGTTCTTAGGTTGTTGGATTGTGTTATACCCGATCTTATTGGTCGTGATTGCAATGACACGTGTTACCATAACAACAAATAATTACAATTGCAGCTCGTCTAGCGAGTAATATTGTAGTGATTTTCGCACCAAACCTCGGTCCCAGCTAATACAGAATACTGCTACAAAAATTCATGCCCAAGTGGGCAACAGTATAGAGTTCAATAATATAAATCCAGTCCTCGCCCAAGTGGGCGACAGTATAGAGTTCAATAATATAAATCCAGTCCTCGCCCCAGTGGGCTAGATATTATACTGTTGGGAAGATCCTGGTGAGCTCATAATATCTCACAACCAAATATGGTGTCAATGTGTCCAAAAGTTTCCCACAATGCATGCAAATGAATAAAATTAAAACATTTAAAATACAGACAGCCGATATTTGTGTTCATGACAGATAAATGTACATAGTTACTCATCATATAAATGGACTGACAATTCCTCACTGGTATTTAACCCTGTAGGGGTCAGACATTGGAAATCGATAATGTACTTGGATTCAAGCTTTCTCATTGACAATTCCTGATTGCCCCCACGTACCCCCAGATTTACACAGTCAATAACTACCATTTTAATTTTATTCATTTGCAGGAATTGTGGGAAACTTTTGGACACATTGACACCATATTTGGTTGTGAGATATTATGAGCTCACCAGGATCTTCCCAACAGTATAATATCTAGCCCACTGGGGCGAGGACTGGATTTATATTATTGAACTCTATACTGTCGCCCACTTGGGCGAGGACTGGATTTATATTATTGAACTCTATACTGTCGCTCACTTGGGCATGAATTTTTGTAGCAGTATTCTGTATTGCTGGGACCGAGGTTTGGTGCGAAAATCACTACAATATTACTCGCTAGACGAGCTGCAATTGTAATTATTTGTTGTTATGGTAACACGTGTCATTGCAATCACGACCAATAAGATCGGGTATAACACAATCCAACAACCTAAGAACCAATGAGCGAAGGGGTCTTGCACTCACGCATTCCACTTAGCCGCGCGGTATACTTTACATATATGGCAGTAAGTCTAACGTTTTGTGGCCAATATAGAGTATATATATTTGAATATAACTTGTAGTTTCAGACTGAATGTAAGTCGGAACATTTTTGCGATATTGGAGCATTTTGTCCCCAGACAGAGACTGTTTGTAGTTTTATTGACAAATGGAACTACGTTATGATTTAATTTAACTGGGAGGATATATATTTTATACATGTTGAGCTTGTATGGTTATCGAAACTTGTAGATAACTACTGAATGGATATTGTGAATATACAAACACTTGACAAGATGTCAGCCCACAATGCCACAATAATACTATGTATTCACTTGGGGGTGTGTTTTTTGAGCACTTAAAAAATGGCCGTCATTGTAATCTAGACGAGCGTGAGCAAGCCTTATCGGCGAAACGCGTTGCACTTTTTTCACCTGCAGAAATAAATTCTTCATATGGTTTCCGAGTGTCCTGGTTTACTTCAAGAATAAGAGGTATTTGTGGCGTAATTTAGAGGCCTGTCGATGGCCTACCCAGGACCGCTTCGCGACAGCCCAAAGTGCACGAACCGGCACTGGAGGAAAGAGAATATATATATATGTATATATATATATATATATATATATATATATATATATGTATGTATATATATATATATATTATATATATACATATATATAACAACCGTGTTGTGATTCCCTGTGGGGTAAAACATTTGTTGTAAATGCTGTTTACCATATATATATATATTTATATATATATATATTCACTGAAAAAAACATAGGTTTCACAATCGTTATAGTTAGGAATTAGCATTTAAAAAACCTTTCAAATTCACTGAAAAAACCATAGGTTTCACACCAGTTATAGTTAACTGAACATTTTACTCATACAAAACCATTGAAATCCCCACGTTATAGTTAGTTGGACTCACTATAACTCGCGCGCCAGCAATCCACTGCTGATGATGTCACATATTACATCATTCATGACATGGTCAGTGACATCACTGATGACATCACTGATGATATCTCAAATGACATCACTGATGACATCACTGATGACATCTCAAATGACATCACTGATGACATCACTGATGGCATCATCCAGTGACTTTGTGTTTCTGTAAAGTTAAAATATGTTTTACATATTGAAGAATGAGTGGATGTATGAGTGTCTGGATCAAGGATTTAGTAGGTGCGTGACTGACTGTATGAGTGAGTGATTAAATGTGTTTTACTGAATGCATTGGTTAGTGACTAAACTGTCTGAATGTGTGCATCAGTATGTCTGTTGTTGTGTAAGCTGCTGCATGTGTTGATCAGTAGCTATATGAGTGGCTATATGGGTTATTGATTGGTTGTTCAAGTATTTGTATGTGAGGGTGAGTGTGTGTGTGTGGGTGGCTGGGAGGTGTGTGACTCTGTGCATATATGTGTGAGCAGTTGATTGACTTGGTATATGGGTTCAAGAGTGCATGTGGAAAGAGCTGTATGGGGGTTGACTGTCTGCATGGATGTGTTGGTGAGTGAATGGCTATCTCAGTGCTCCATGTCCAAGTAAGTACATATGTAAAACACAGTACTTGTGAGAGTTGGCATATATAAATGACTATACATGAGAGCCTGTGATTGCGTAAGTGACTGTATGGATCAATGTGTACTTGTATCAGTGATTGTAAAAGAGAGTAAGTATGTGTTAGTATATGTTTGAATAAGTAAGGTTTAGTGTGTATAACTGTGTAGTTGAGGAAATGGGAGTGTGATTGATTCTTTGAATAACTAACTAGGTGTTTGAGTAACTCTGTGGATGAGTGTCAGCGTGTAAGTGTCTGTATAGGTGTATGAGTGGATATGATAGTGTTCTATTTATGAGTGACCGTATGTATGAGTGATTGTATGGGTGAATGAGTGGATGTGTGTGTAGACCTAGAAATCAGTGAGTGCGTATGTAGTTACTGGTATTGGTGTGTCAATAATTTCAGGAATGGTAGTTTGTATTTAACACTGGGTGTATCAAAGGTTAGATTAGAGTGTGAGGAGGTGCATCGTATTATCACATTTAATCACTCACTCATACAGTCAGTCACGCACCTACTAAATCCTTCATCCAGACACTCATACATCCACTCATTCTTCAATATGTAAAACATATTTTAACTTTACAGAAACACAAAGTCACTGGATGATGTAATCAGTGATGTCATCAGTGATGTCATTTGAGATGTTATCAGTGATGTCATTTGAGATGTCATCAGTGATGTCATCAGTGATGTCACTGACCATGTCATGAATGATGTAATATGTGACATCATCAGCAGCGGATTGCGGGCGCGCGAGTTATAGTGAGTCCAACTAACTATAACGTGGGAATTTCAATGGTTTTGTATGAGTAAAATGTTCAGCTAACTATAACTGGTGTGAAACCTATGGTTTTTACAGTGAATTTGAAAGGTTTTTTAAATGCTAATTCCTAACTATAACGAGTGTGAAACCTATGTTTTTTTCAGTGAATTTCAAAGGTTTTTTAAATTCTAATTCCTAACTATAACGTTTGTGAAACCTAGGGTTTTTTCAGTGAATTTCATAGTTTTTTTAAAAGTTAATTCCTTTGTATATCGACTTTGTTACCTATGATTTTTTTTTTTTATTAGCTGTTTTTTATAACTATTAATTATAATTATTAATTTTATTTTTTATTATTTGTTCACTGTAATTTTCTTTTTTTTATCATTTTCTCTTGGTGCACTCAGGGTGCGCGCACCGGTAAGCTTACCCGTATCATTTTGACTTGGAGCGCTCAGGGTGCGCGCACCGGTAAGCTCTCCCGAGAGCATAGCGAGAGCGCTATTTCTGCGTTGGTAAAATAAAATATGTAAGAAAACTAAATAATAATGCAAGACATTCAGTACCATACTTATAAATGCAGTATTTCTTATTTACGTAATGAAAATGATTTTGCATTTCCGTAAAGCTACCAAAACGTCACTCAGGCGCGCCGCTTAAGCGCCCCCGGAAGCGCCTACGTTCAAGCCGCGTAAGCGCCCCCGGAAGCGCTCCGGTGCACGCAGCGTAAGCATGTCAAGTCATGTGACCTTAAAATAACACTTTTCATTGATGGCTAACAGTTTTTTTTACAAAGAATGAAATCCCCACCCATTTCCTTCACTTCTTTTTTCACTTTTGTGACTGCAAGACCTGTCTTTTTCCTGCTTAATCTTTTTTGGATTATCATGGCTGCCAGAGCATCCAGCAGCAGTGAGGACTCAGATGGATTCATAGATGAAGAGCCTCCTCAGCCGAAGGTGAAAGAACATTTCATTTGGAAATTTTTTGATATACCTGAGGGACGTAAAAAAGTAAATGATCCAAAGGTGGAGTGTAATAACTGCCATACTGTACTTTCCCGAAGAGACCCCACAAGGAAGTACAGTTTTGGTAATTCTACCATGATTCGCCACGTCCAGAGAAGGCATCCCCAGAACTATGCCCAGGAGAGTGTCAGGGCTCTGGCACGAGAGGCTCCAAGAGATGGTGCCTCTACTTCAACTGGAGGAGCAACTGCATCGGTGAGGGGGCGACCAGAGCAGCTGATCCCAAATATTCAGCCTATTTTTAATGAGGCCTCCATCAAATGCAAACATTGTGATGCTCTACTTTGTTACGGGGAACAAAGTATTATGATCTTTGCTCGAGCATTAGAGAACCACCGCTGCTGTCCCCAGCCCTAATTTTGATTTTGTTTTGCTCCTGTTGAGCAGTTTGCCATTCCCTGTTTTTGTTGAAAAAAAAGAAAAAAGAAGAAAAAAAAGTTATTTTCAGAACTACCTCCAATTCTCAAAAAAGAGCTGTATTCTTAAAAAAATGAAAAAGAGTAACTGAAGTGGAGTGCAGTGAGAGAGGAGAGGAAAATGAGTGAGAAAGCAAAGAAAGGGACGAGAGGGGAAGGGAAGTGAAGTAGGGGGACTGAAAGAAGGTGAGTGTGGGGAAGGTGAGTGAGGAGAAGGAGAGTGAACATGGGGAATGAGGATAAGTGAAGAAAATGTAGTAAAGGAACGGGGGTGTGGAAGGGTAAGAAAAGAGCAGTGATGTTTAGGAAAGAGTGGAGATACAGACTGGACAAGTGAGTGTGAGATAGGGTGAGTAAGGGAGTGAAGAGACAGAGAAAGTGAAAGAAAAAGTGAGAGTAGAAGACTGTGGGCCTCATTTATGCCGTCACTTTTACGCATTCCGGTGCGTTACTTTTTGTGACACACCAGTGGTGTAAAAAATGCACCTTGTTGAGTCATATTTATAAAGTGACACATCTAGGTAGATGCGTCACTTTGTAAACCCCTGCGCCACATTATACCTGCGCCAGGTGTAAAGTATGCAAAGGGGGTGTATTGACGCAAGGAAGGGTCGTAGAAGTGACGCAGTGAAATCTATGAGATTTCACTGAGTCACTTTTAGGACGCCATTGCGTCAAAATCTTGCGCCTGCCTCACAGCAGGCGTAAGACTGACGCAGGCCCTTTCACATGGGGCTGGCCCCATGTGCAAGGATGCATTGCTGGAGTTGCGTCACTTTTATGACACACTCCAGCAATGCATCACTTTTGCGCTTACAGATACATCAGAAATACTGACGTATCTGTAACTCCTTGCGAGAGTAGAGATAGAGACTGGATAAAGACAAGTGAGTGTGGGACAAGGTGAGTAAAGGAGTGAAGAGACAGAGAAAGTGAAAGAAAAAGTGAGGATAGAAGACTGAAGGCCTCATTTATGAGGCTATATGTCACTGTTACGCTGGTGGTGCGTCACTTTTTGTGACGCACCAGTGGTGTAAAAAATGCACCTCGTTGAGTCATATTTACAAAAGTGACGCATCTAGGTAGATGCGTCACTTTGTAAACCCCTGCACCACATTATACCTGCGCCAGGTGTAATGTATGCAAAGGGGGCGTATTGACGCAAGGAAGGGTCGTAGAAGTGACGCAGTGAAATCTATGAGATTTCACTGCGTCACTTTTAGGACGCCGTTGCGTCAAAATCTTGCGCCTGCCTCACAGCAGGCGTAAGACTGACGCAGGCCCTTTCACATGGGGCTGGCCCCATGTGAAAGGATGCATTGCTGGAGTTGCGTCACTTTTGTGACACACTCCAGCAATGCGTCACTTTTGCGCTTACAGATACGTCAGAAACTGACGTATCTGTAACTCCTTGCGACATAATGCGTCATATATTAAATATGACGCATCAGGAATGTCGCAAGGAGAGAAAGTGAAAAAAAAAGTGAGAGTAGAAGACTGAGGACCTCATTTATGAGGCCATGCATCACTTTTACGCCCGCCGGTGCGTCACTTTTTGTGACGCACCAGTGGTGTAAAAAATGCACCTTGTTGAGTCATATTTACAAAGTGACGCATCTAGGTAGATGCGTCACTTTGTAAACCCCTGCGCCACATTATACCTGCGCCAGGTGTAATGTATGCAAAGGGGGCGTATTCACGCATGGAAGGGTTGTAGAAGTGACGCAGTGAAATCTATGAGATTTCACTGCGTCACTTTTAGGACGCCGTTGCGTCAAAATCTTGCGCCTGCCTCACAGCAGGCGTAAGACTGACGCAGGCCCTTTCACATGGGGCTGGGCCCATGTGAAAGGATGCATTGCTAGAGTTGCGTAATTTTTGTGACACACTCCAGCAATGCATCACTTTCCTCTAAACACTCTACTTTATTTTTTTTACACTGTTTTTCCCTGTGGTGCGCTCAGGGTGCGCGTACCGGAGAGCGTACCCGGGAACGCACCCAACGCTTACCTCGCGAAAATAAAAAATAAAAATAAAAGTTTTTTTGCCCTCAGGGTCCTTCTAGGCCCCCCTCACAAAACCTAGGGGGTAAGGGGGTGTCTACCCTGCCCCCTTTTAATAATTTCCCCCTTTATTTTTCACCTCTTGTGTCTCGATTCTACCGAGACACAAGATGGCGGACTCTCCGGACTGTTTAGAATGTTCACAGACACCCGACAGCCAATCAGCTTTCCGCTCGCGCACTCCCGTAGTGCGTCGGGTGCGCTCCCCGGTACGCGTGCCGGTGAGCGCTCGGAGCGCGTCTATAGATATATATGTGTTTTTTAAGTTAATTTTCAAAAAAAACACTGGAGCAATTTTCACCAAACATAGCAAAGGCACATCTGCGTACCAGTCCCTACAATTTTGCTAAGTTTGGCGTAATTCCATTCAACGGTTCGGGCTGTAGACTTGTCAGACTGTCCTATGGAAATCAACATGGGGAAAACACGTTTTGGGACCCCCCTTTTTTCTCAGCCCCCACTTCACGAATCTCCCCGAAACTTCCAGGGAAGGAGCGGAGCAGAGCTGGCCAAAATGTTGGAAAATTACACACAAATTCTCAACCGGCGCCAGAGTTATTCCCAATAGAATGTTGCGGGTTTCCTATGGTAGCCAATCCTAATTAGAACTATATATATATATGCTAAACAGTATTTACAAGAAATTTTTTACCCCACAGGGAATCAAAGCGAAACAAAAGGGGATGATGGACGGAGCGTTTGAGCAAATCAAACACTCACCCCCAGTCTACTGATCTGGGTTTAATCCATCACCATTCTTTAGCTCACTCAGCCACCCCAGTTCAGACATGGCCATATGCAAATCAGTCTGACCCTGTGCCTCATGGGAACAGTCCAGCCCGAACTGCCAAGCCATGTCACAACACGGTTGTTACAACGACCGCGTTGTGATTCCGCATACCATTACCACAGGGAATCACAACTCGGTTGTTACAACCGCGTTGTGATTCCGCATTCTGCATACCATTACTCCGCAAGTCGGAACAACGACTTGCGGAGGGGGGCGCTGGAAGTTGTAATAGTATAATTTAACATTCCAACTCCAGTCTGTGCGGACACTAGGGAAGGTGTTGGATTTTAAATCCAGCACCCCCCCACCTCCGCAAGTCGTTGTTCCGACTTGCGGAGTAATGGTATGCAGAATGCGGAATCACAACGCGGTTGTAACAACCGAGTTGTGATTCCCTGTGGGGTAAAAGAATGCGAGATTTTAAGGTATATTCATATATATATTCACTGGAAAAAAACACAGGTGTCAGGGGTGTTAGAGTTAGTTGGACATTTCACTCTTACAAAACCATTGAAATTCCCCGTTATAGTTAGTTGTAGTAAGTATAACTCACACACCCGCAATCCACTGCTGATGATGTCACGTATTACATCATTTATGACATGGTCAGTGACATCACTGATGACATCACTGATGACATCTCAAAAGTTATCACTGATGACATCACTGATCACATCATCCAGTGAATGTAGTTTGCTTCGATATCTAAATAAGTATTATATATATATAGAAATCTGTCTTGAACACTGAGTGGATGTATAATGTATGTATGTATGTATGTATTGGCATACTTATATAGAGCTATGTCTGTCACCCAACGGGCATCCTGGCGCTTTGACTTTGAAGGAAATGGTCCCTCCTATCGCTCCCTGAATGGGAACGCGCCCTTACCGAACATCCCCCACAGAGGTCTACTAACCCCAGTACTGCCACGACTAACTTTGACACCTGGATCTCCAGTACCCTCGATCAGGTTCTTCCCCGCACTCCTTTAAAATCAATAACTAGATCCAAAGTTGCCCCATGGTACACACCAGCCCTCAGAACCATGAAGCAATCATGCCCCAGACTCGAGAGAGTGTGGAGGCAAAACCACTCTCAACAGAGGAAGGCCGACTATAGAGCTGCCATCAAACTGTATAAGGGGGAATTTGCCGCCACTCAATCCCGTTTCTACAACGTGAAAATTAATATGGCGGCTAATGCGCCTAAAGAAATTTTTAAAATTGCAAAATCTTTAATTTCTCCACCCTCTGAGCGACCATCATCTGACGGCGCACAAACCCGGTGCAATAATCTTGCTACCTTTTTCTCCCAGAAAATCCAGGCAATTTATTCTTCATTCATCACTGATGATGTTAACAACAAATCTACTCCCCTCCCTGTCCCTGCCGCCCCCACCCCCTGCATACTCGAAACACTTCCACTACTTGATCTGGTATCATTAGATAAACTAATCCCTAAAATCACCTCGGGATCCCCTAATGACCATGCCCCCCCTCATGTGCTTACCAAGGTCTTAGATGTTATCCGGCCAGTCATCTTAGACGTCCTCAATGCCTCCATCGCCTCCAACACCGTCCCTCCTCCATGGAAGTGTGCAATGGTAAAAGCTTTGCTGAAAAAGCCCATGTTGGATCAGAACAACTTAGCCAACTACCGTCCCATTTCTTTACTTCCATGGATGGGCAAGCTACTTGAGAGGCATGTTAATAACATCTTAGTAGACTTTCTTGAGTCCAACTGTCTGCTCCGTTCCTCTCAAACAGGGTTCCGTCCTCAGCACGGTACCGAAACCGCTCTCCTGGCGGTGACGGAAGAAGCCAGAACTGTGCTGGATCAGGGAGGGAAGGCCTCCATCATTCTACTCGACCTCAGTGCCGCGTTCGACACGGTCAACCACTCTACTCTTCTCCATCGGCTGAGTGGTTTGGGCGTGTCGGGCGCGGCCCTGAAATGGCTTGCCTCCTTCCTGGACGGCAGATTCTTCCAGGTGTTTGCGGGTGAGTCGGTTTCCCCAAAACATCCTCTCAGTTGTGGAGTACCTCAGGGTTCCTCCCTGAGCCCTACTCTTTTCAATGCCTATATGGAACCTTTGGAGAGGATAGTCCACCCCTTTGGTGTGCGTATTGTCACCTACGCAGATGACACCCAACTGGTGGTCTCACTCGACCACCACGTGGGATCCTCCTCCACCCTAGGCCCTAGCCTGGAGGCTGTTGCCAGATGGATGCAATCCTTATTTCTCAAACTGAATGGGGAAAAAACAGATATAATGCTGCTGGGCAACCCCTCTCCATCTGCCCTAGTTTCCATCTGGCCCCCATCTCTGGGCCCGCCCCCTCTTCCCAAACCCCAGATCAAAAGCCTGGGAGTCTGGCTGGATAAAGCACTCAATTTCTCAGTACAGGCCACAAAAACTGCTTCTACCTGCATCGGAATGATGAAGATGCTTCGCAAGGTGTTACCCTTGCTCCCATTCCAGGCCAGGAGGATCATGGTCCAGGCCCTGATCCTCTCCCGCCTGTATTATGGGAATGCCCTTTACATGGGAGCTCCATCAGCTGTGACCCGTAGGCTCCAGGTCACACAGAACTGTGCTGCCCGCCTACTCTACAATATCCCCCGCTGGCAGTCAGCTAAGAAAGCTCTGAAGGAGCTCCATTGGCTCCCTGTAACAGCCAGAATTCAGTTCAAGGCCATGTGTATTACGCACAAATCCTTTCACCGCACGGGCCCAGCAATCCTTCACACCATAGCGACCCCTTATGTTCCCGCCAGAGCTCTATGTTCCAGCTCCTTGCAACTGGTATCCACCACCAAAATTAACAAAGCCCGTTGGGGTGGCCGCTCATTTTCCCATACTTCGGCCGGGCTCTGGAACTCTCTTCCCCTCTCCCTCCGAGAAATCAACAACCATCTTTCCTTTAGAAAAGCCTTAAAAACTCACTTGTTTGTAAAGATGTGATGATCCCCCTGAGCTTCCACCAGTAATCAGCTTAAAGCGCTACGAGGCCTCCGGGTAGATACGCGCTATACAAGTGCAATTTCAATTCAATCATCCTTACAAGATGTTACCAGCTACTGTCCCACTTACTCTGCTCTGGGAAAGAGGTGAGTTTTTAAAACTTTCTTGAAGGAAGTAATATCTCCCGTGGTTCTCAACCCCAGTGGCAAGGAGTTCCACAGTCTTGCTGCAGTAAACCTAAAGGATCGGCCTCCCATCCGGGAAGTCAGAATCTTGGGAACTGATACGAAGCAGGCTGAGGCCGAACTGAGAGATCTGGAAGGAGTATACCAGGAGAACATGTCTTGCAATGGTGCTGGTCCCTGGACATGAAGGGCCCTAAACACCAAGCCGAGGGCTTTAAAATCAATCTGCTGAGAGACTGGCAACCAATGGAGATCTTTTAGTGCCTTTACAGAGGCATCAGAGCGATGATGCGAAAGAGCCAATTTAGCAGCAAAGTTCTGCACACGCTGCAATTTCCCCACCAGAGTCGTTGGCGCCCCCAGAAGTAATATACATGTCTGAATGGAGGATTTAGTAGCAATGTGATTGAGTGTCTAAGTGACGAATTTAAAGTGTCTCACAAAATATATGGAATAGTGATTAAACTTTGTGAATACATGTATCACTCTATCTCTTGTTGTGTAAACTACTACATAAGTTGGTTACTAGGTATGTGAAAGTCTACATTAGTTATTAAATAGTTAAGTAAGTATTTGTATGGGATAATGAATGAATGTGTGTGTGGTTGGGTGGGACGTGTGAGACTGTTAAAAGATGTGTAAATAGTTGATTTAGTACGTATATGAGGTTAAGACTGTATGTGAAAACAGTTGTTTGGGTGAGTGAATCTCTTTATGGGTGTGGTGATAAGTAAATATATTTCTCAATGATATATGTGCAACAAACTAAAAATATAAAAGACAGTGTATGTGACAATTGTTGTATATAAATAAGTATACATAAGACTCAGTGATTGTATGAGTGAGATATGGATAACTGTATACTTGTAATAGCGATTGTATAACACACTAAGTATGAGTTACTATCTATATGAATAAATAAAGTGGTGTTTGTGTAAGTGTGTAGCTTAGTAAATATAAGTATGATCAATTATTTGCATAAGTGAGTAGGATGTCTGCATAAGTGAATAGGATATGTGCTGGTGTGTAATGTTGATGTAGGTGTATAAGTATATTTATTAGTGTTCTATTGATCTTTGTTAGCATGTATAAGTGAATCTATAGGTAAGTGTTTAGATGTGTGTGTAGATCTAGTAATCACTTAGTGTTTTTTTTAGAAACTTGTACTGGTGTGTTAATGGTTTCAAATATAGTACTTCATATTCTATAATGAGTGTTGAAAGGTTATGCTACTGTATGATGAGGTGTATCAGTTTGTCACATGGATGATATCATCAGTGATGTCATCAGTAATTTGAGATGTTGACCAAAAAGACATAAACCCTGTTCAGAAGTGTAGAGAAGGGAGAGAGCTCCCTTATTGGACACAAGAATTATATCTAGGCACAAAAAGTGTCTATTGGTGCAACCCAATTCACACTAAAACAATGTATTTGACCACGTTATTAAAAAAGGTTTCACAGTACTACGCAACACAGACAAACTGTTTCAAAATGCAGATATAAAAATATTAAAAGGTTCATTTTATTCATTTAGACCATAAAATTAATATCCTCCTTGTTCAACCTCCCAATGGGTTACAAACTAAAGGATGCAGGTATTTCAACCATTTACAGTAAAGTTTATTAAAAACAATCAATTGAGATGTCATCAGTGATGTCATCAGTGATGTCACTAACCATGTCTTGAATGATGTAAAATGTGACATCATCAGCAGTGGATTGCGGGCGCGTGAGTTATAGTTAGTACAACTAACTATAACGAGCGAATTTCAATGGTTTTGTAAGAGCGAAATGTCCAACTAACAATAACCCGCCTGAAACCTGTGGTTTTTTCAGTGAATATATATATGAATATACCTTAAAATCTCGCATTCTTTTACCCCACAGGGAATCACAACTCGGTTGTTACAACCGCGTTGTGATTCCGCATTCTGCATACCATTACTCCGCAAGTCGGAACAACGACTTGCGGAGGGGGGCGCTGAGGTTTTTTAAATACTAATTCCTAACTATAACATGTCTGAAACCATTGGTTTTTTCAGTGAATTTCAAAGGTTTTTTAAATGCCAATTCCTTACTATGACATATCTGAAACATATGTTTTTTTTCAGTGAATTTTAAAGGTTTTGTAAATGACAATTTTTAAATATATTTATTCTTATATTTATTTTTTTGATACTGATTTACTATTTTTTTTTAAACTTATTTATTTTTAGATATTTTATTTTTGAAATTACATTACATTTTGTGGCCCCCCTTCGTTTTATTTTTTTTGGGCCCTGGACCCCATCCCCTAGAGCATAGCCCGCAAATCCAAATGTATTAATTTTTTTTATAGGAATGGGATTCCTATGGAAGGAAATACAAGTTACATGTAAGTATGCTTGGAACTACTTTTCATGGTCAGTGCTGGGCTAAAAGATGCAGCACTGGTTTCTCTCCTAATAACAAATGAATAAATCGGAATTCGTTCTTCGGATGACTTAAGGTGAATATTTTAAAGTTCGAAAACTGCACACTTAGACGAATTTGAAGCCGAAATCAGTCAATGTCAGCCTATGAAAGGAAATTCACTTAGCAGGTAAATAGTGTTATTATTTCTTTTTCTTACTCAGGGGTGGATCCTGAATCCAGCACTGCTGCATCACCTCTAAACAGTTCAAAGAATGCAAATTACCAAAGACACGCGGAAGCCCGTGTCTCTTTTTTTAATTTATATCACTAGCATACACGCACCCTGCGATTTTACCCCAAAAAAATAAAAATATTGGGGCCAAGGGGGTCCTTGTGTAACTATCTGAGCAGACCTAAAGGGTCAGGGTGTGTCTACCCACCCCCTTTTCACATTTTAAACTCAAAATCCACACGCTTCTTCAGCCTCCCTTCTACCGAGGCATAAAATGGCTGCCAACAGTTTCAAGTTTCGAATGTTGAGAAGCACTCGAAAGCCGATTAGCATTCAGCGCATGATCAGAAGGCTGCGCTTATGGTACAATGACAATAAGCGGAGTATCCGTATTCAATTTTTTAATGGGAAGGCGGCCACGTGGCCCCCCGCCCGTGGTCATTTCCGGGCACAGAGATCCCCACCCCCATGGCTAATTATATATTATTATTTTGTGGAGGAGGGCTGCATAGCCCCCCTACTGTAGCCACTTCAAGGCCCCGGGGACACCATTCCCCGGGGACGGCCTTTTTAAAAAAAATTATTTTGCCCGTCACCGTTGGGGACCGTGCAAGGGTCTTCAATTCCCCCACTGTCCCACCGGCTCCCCTCCTCCTGCGGAAGCCGGTGTTCTATCGACATCCGATGTCCATCTGTGTTTGTACCACCTAGGAGTTGCCTTCACTTTGCGCATGCACGTTTGTGGTAGCACATCCGTGTTAATATTACGTATCCGCACAATACGTCCCACCGGCTGGCTATGTACTTCTAACATATTTCATTTTATTTGCGCATGCTCAATTACAACATGCCCAATCTCAGCTCTCACACCCAGGGACATCATGCTCAACCAATCATCATTTTCCTTTTCCGCAGTCACAGCCATTGATAGTGTTCATATCCACTTCTTTCTAGGTGAGCACTTCTTTTTAAGAATAATTAAATTAATTGATCTGAATGATCCTCAAATACCGCGTCAATGCAAATTTTTGTTCGATTTGACAATGCTGTTTTTAAGCACGCGTTCCGACTTTTTTATATCGTTAAAGTTGACTTCGTAACTTTTGTTTCTGAGCAAATCACTTAATCCTGCCGCCTTCTATTTTGTAAGTAGTGCACCACGTGCTACTTCCTCCCTATGCAGTGCACATGTAATCGATTGGCCAATGTAGTATTTTAGCACGCTCTCCATGTTTTTTAATAAAGTTAAACTTGATTTCTTATCCTTTGTTCTGTGCAAATCAGTTAATCCTGCCATGTTTCTTTAATTTGCCAAGCGCCACTTGGCCCTTCCCGCATCAGTGTGCTACGTACTGTTCAAGTTAATGCAATGTAGTTTTTCTCGTGTAAGTAGTGCGTTACGTGCCCCATGCATTGCAAAAGTAATGTTTTCGGCAATAGTGTATTTTAGCACGGTTTCCAGCTCTTATACTTCCAATATCTTACCTTGATAGGCGATGTTTCTAGGAAAATCACTTAATCCTGCCGCCTTCAATTTTGTAAGTAGTGCGCCACGTGCTGCTTCCACTACATGCAATGCACATGTAATCAATTGACCAATGTTGAATTTTAGCACACTCTTCATGTTTTTTAATAACGTTAAACTTGATTTGCTATCCTTAGTCCTGTGCAAATCACTTAATCCTGCCACGTTTCTTTAATTTGCTAAGCACCATGTTGCCGTTCCGGTAACAGTGCGCTACGTGCTGTTCAACTTAATGCGATGTAGTTTTTCTCGTTTAAGTAGTGTGTCACGTACCCCATGCATTGCAAAAGTAATGTTTTCGGCAATAGTGTAATTTAGCACATTTTTCAGCTCTTATACCTCCAATATCTTACCTTGGTAGGCGATGTTTCTGGACAAATCACTTAATCCTGCCTCCTTTCATTTTTTAAAGTAGTGCCCCACGTGCTACATCCTCCCCATGCACTGCACATGTAATCAATAGGCCAGTGTTGTATTTTAGCACGCTCTCCAAGTTTTTTAATAACCTTAAACTTGATTTGTCCCCTGTCCTATGTCATTATACAGATATCTCAACCATGAGACGTACTGGTCGCCACAAGCTGTTTATTCCTGCCCATGCATTGTACCAGATGGTGGTCAACCACTCGACATACCAGATCCACTGACTGTTCTCCATATGCTATCAGACGAAAATTGCAATGGACCTAATGGAGTTATCAGATTTGACTTTAACATTTCATGATTGAAAAGCATTCTAAGATAAGCATCTGTGTATTTCATGTGTTTGCAGACAGATAACTGTGCTGTTCTTCTGTTTTGGTAGAATAAGTGGACATTCTGGTATCAAGAAAACAAATAAAAACATGTCATCGCGATTTTATTGGCCTAATATGTGATTTGAAATTTAACAATGTGTGTTATAAATTTTCTTGCTTCTATAAATATTTTTTATAAAATGTAAATCTCCATTGTAATAGTCTTATAGACGTTTGTTTCTGAAACCCATATGTTTCTCATTTAAATGCTCGTTACACGTTTTCAGCCTGCACTTGAGATACAAAGTGAAAATGTTGTTTTGAATTCTTTTATTTCAAGACGTGTCTTTCAATTTTTCTTGATGTTTATTTCTCAATTTCTAGATCATGGAAGAACAAAAAGGGTTCTATCAGATCAAGGCCAGGAGTTTATAAATGAAGTGAGTGACCAATCTCGGCCTAACATTTGTATAATGCAATGCTATTTCCTATTTTGCTTGCCAAATATAACTTCTGATGATTGCTTTTCATCCCCAATCACATTGAGAACAAATGTTTTTATGTACATTTAAATTAATCTTGGACATATGTATAACATATACATGTTTAACTCTTTTTTCAGTTTGCAGAATGTTTGTTGCCGAGGTTGAAGAAAAGTATATTCTCCTTTTCCAGCTGATAACACCAGCATTTACTAGTTGTCCGAAGCCATGGAGATTCACAAATTTTTAGCGGACAACGTTAAGGTAAATACTCTCAATATGAGTAGTCGACAAAGTTAAAAATTAACAGATATAAGTACCTGAGGGGTTTTTGATATTGTCCAATTCACACTTGTACAGATGAGTCTGATACAGGGTGGATCTCTGTATAACTAATGGATGATTAGGTATTAGGATGGCATACAAACCTCCCAACCTTCTTACTTTTTCTCTTAAAGGGTTCCAAATTGAGGACGAATAATAGGCTGTGCAGTAGAGGTTGACGGTGTTGCTCCACTGGTACTTGGGCCTTCTCATGAAACAGAAGGAGCCTCTCTCAATATCCTTAACTCTTCCCTTCCAAAGTTGACAGGATTCTTAGCCTGCAAGTCCTTCCGCATACTTGCAGTTCCACACCAGTACTCTTTATTGGGGTCTCCTCTTGAAAGCAGTGTTGCATATCAGGCAAGTAACCAACCAAAGCGGAGTTCAAGTTGTGAACTCTGTTGGCCACAGTGTTTACACAAGGTAAGCAGAGATATATAATTCCTCCAATTAAATGCATTAGAAATAAAAGAGCTTATTTACAAACCCCTTGCACCACTTTTCAGTCACTTTCAACATGAGAAAAGTAACACAAAAGTGGCACAAGAGTTTTGTAAATAAGCCCTAAAAAAATATTGTCCTGCATAATGACTTCATCTCTCACCTAATTCTCTCGCATCTGCGAATCATTTTAAAGACCTGTTCATCTGTAATATCAATATGACGCCGTAGGCACTTCTATACAGACACTGTTTGAATGCAAGCCTATAAGATAAGTGAAATCTATCAGGTACACCGCTCACATTAAAAAAATAGAAAGTATAGTCAACTGTTACTTTGACTTGTAATGTGTGACCTCATTTAGTCACATCGATCTAATTTTAAACACTAATTTTCTTTTTTGTTTTGCAGATTAACTACAGTACTTCTATTGGACTCCATATTATATGTTGTTTGTTAGATTGTTTTGTTAAAGTTATGGTTCTAGGTATTTACTGTATTGTTATCTTTTAGTTATATTTCCAGTTATTTATTGTTTTAATAAAAGTTAATAAAAAAATACATACGTCTTTTTTTTTGTGGGGGTAGCAGTCTACAATAGAAATTATATTTATAATTTGAAGTATAATTCTGAGGCTAGCTCTTCACCAGATCTTAGAATGTGTATACCTACAACTTTCGGTTCCAATTCAAAAGAATAAAAAGTACAACTCCATTTGCAACATAGTGTGGTGAACTTATAACCTCTGTGCTCATGTAAGTATTCCATGAACTGTTACTATAGTAATAGGCAGAAAGCCGTTTGGGGGTAGGGTTGAAAGATACTGACTGTACAGAAACCAGAATATTAACACTGGACCCTCTACATGACAGAAAGGAAAGCAAAGTAAAACAAAACACTGTGTACCAGATTTACAACCCCCTTGCACCACTTTCGCATCCAACTCCCCCTTCAAAATTACAAGTCTGTGGCCTCAACGACCCCCCTCAAGCTTCGGAAATCACCACCCCCGGGAATTTGCGTAATATGGGAAGCAGACTGCGTGGCCTTCCGCCTGGTGCCCTCGAGGGACCTGGAAACTACTACGACCGGCTCCTGCAGTGTCCTGGGTTGCCTACCCCCGGTATACTGCTGTTTGCTTTGACAGAGCGGAACTCTCACGACTCCCGCCCTCCCATAGCAAACATAGTTTGCATTTTGAAAGACAGAGCAACGAAATCTATTCTCACTTTCCAAATCCATGCATTTCCATATACAAATTAGCATCTACCCATGCAAAAAAGCAATACTGACCCCGAAGAACGCAAAAGTTCATTACACAATGTTGCTAAAAAAAACAGCAAGTGTGCTCGACTTCTCAATATACTACCTTATCCTACGTAATGTTATTATTATTATTATTATTTTTTTTTTAAACACATTTTTATTGAGACAAAAAATTATACAGAAAAAAGAACAAAACTCACAAGGCAAAAGTACATTGACATATAATCACGGGTCCATGCAGGCAAAGCTCTGGTATTAGATACATATAGTGCAAATGATGAGCATGGGGTGAAGGGGGCGGACAAGGAGACAATCAAAGAGTTGTTAGCATTATGGAACAACTGTATGCCAATTAGGGGGACGTAGAAACGTCAGGGTTTACATCATGTGGGGGGTACAAATATTCCCACGATAGGCGTTCCATTGGGACCAGATTCTACCCCATTTCCTGGGCCGGCCCCGGGAAAGGTACACCGTCTTTTCCCGAAACATGCACCAGTCCATGTTCTCCTTCCATTGAGATACAGTGGGAGGCCTATGCGATCCCCAAAGCTGAGCAATGTCCCTTTTTGCAACCATATTACCAAGGGTCGCCCATGCAATCTGTGCCGCGCTGTAGTCATTAGGCTCCCACACATTCAACAGACAACGCCCGGCCTCGGGCAATAGCGACACACCCGTGACATTCTCTATCACAACATGTATTCGGGACCAAAATTCAACCACCTCCGGGCATTCCCACAATATATGGAGGAAGGTGCCAGACATTCCACATCCACGCTTACACAGCCCATCCAAAGAGTAGCCCATCCGTACCAGACACGGCCCAGTGACATACACTCGATGGAGTACCTTAAGCTGAACGAACCTCAGGCGAGCGGGAATAGCAACTTCCTTGGGTGAGGACAAAGCAGATTGCCAGTTCTCATCATCCAATTCAAGTCCGTCAGCACTCCACGAGGCCCTAAGGCGCACCAGCAAGTCAGCTCTATTGTTAATAAGTTTCTTGTAAATCAAGGAGATCGTGCTGTCGGGCACATGATCATCCAGAATGCGGTTCTCCAGAGGGGAGGATTCAGGAATCTCATCACCCGCAGCAAACACGGACAACAGAGTGTGACGGACCTGGGCATACCTGAAGAATTCCGTGTCACGAAGGTCGTACTCCACTTTCAACATGTCAAATGACTTGACGGCACCCTTCGACCACAGATCACCCACTCTACTTATACCAATCATGTCCCATTTATCAAAGCCTTTCGTTCTCCACAGGTGTCCCAAGCATTCAGAATCATACAAGGGGGTAGCCCAAGTAAATCTGCCACGCCAACCCAATGCAGCATTGGCATCACGCCACACCCTCACAGCAATTTTAGTGGGACCAGTCAGTGTTCCATGGAGTCCCTCGGAGTACAACGCTCTGTTAAAGGTCCCCCCAGGCAAAAGAAATGTATCCATGGAAAAAACCGGTGCAGGGCCCGGGGCGTAGGTTGCGTGGTTAATAGCACTCAGCTAAGACGCCCAGTAATAACGTCTGATGTCTGGGAGGGCGATACCACCATCATACCACGGAAGTGTGAGTTTGGAAAGAGCGATACGGGCACGCCCATCCCAGACCAGTTGTCTCTGTAGGCTCTCCACTTCACGAAAGTAGCCCGAGGCGAGCGGGTCAAAGGAATTCTGAAGTGCACATAAAAATCGAGGCAGAGACATCATCTTAAAAAGCGCCGCTCTACCGAGGGGCGATAGGGGCAACCTACGCCAGCGCGCAACATTCAGCTTGAACCGTTGAAGGGGGGTAGTAGATTACGCTCATACCGCAGAGAAGGGTCCAAGGAAACGTAGATCCCCAAGTACATAAACCCGGTCTCAGCCACTTGAATCGGAAATCTACGAGGCAATGGAGGGAGTTCTCCAGCCAAAACGTAGACGCAGGATTTAGCCCAATTAATAACGAGACCCGAGTTCTTCCCAAAGGAGGTAAGAACATCAAAAAGTACATTCAGGGACTTCCGGGGAGAGGTGAGATAAAGGAGGATGTCATCTGCATAAAGCGAGACTCGGTCCTCAAAGTCGGGAGTCCACCGGATACCTCGCATGGAAGGCTTCCAAGGGAGCCACTCCGCCAGAGGCTCCAGGGCAAGAGCAAAGAGCAATGGAGACAGCGGACAGCCCTGCCGGGTACCACGCCCAAGCGTAAAAACACAAGACACCTTTCCATTGACTACCACCTGAGCCAGGGGCACCTCGTAAAGGAGTTTTACCCAGGCGATGAACACCGGCCCGACGTAATGTTATTTTAATCACGTTCTGATAACCAATGAGAATCATGCTTTTAAAAAACAGAAACATGCACCCTAGTTTTCTGTGTAGAATGTTGTCAAACAACAAATCATTTATTTTCTGTTATAATTTCACTTTTTCCCCAAACTCCCTTTGTCTATTCTAACATATGCCAAAGGCTGAAATGGAACTAATCCAATCTATTTTGTCGACAGATTGAGAAAGCTAGGAGAAAATGTGAATAAATCTGTTTCTACTTTTCTCCGAGACTATAGAATGGTGTTCATATACCACAACAATCTGTGTTTCAATATGCATGGCATCTATAGGAGGGATGCTGTACATTTTACGGATGAAGGGAAAAGAGTCTTCCTCATAAACTGTAGACTCTGCATCGGTTCTTACTTGTAAGTACTAAAATCTCTCAATAAACACAAGGGCTCTTTTTAGAGCCACCCAACATCTATACACATAAGCTTGATGTATATCTCAAAAATACATGCTTCTTTTTTTTTGGCGGCGAAATGCGCAGATCGTACTCGCATCCCATGACTTTTAAAAAAAAAGAAAAATACTATCTTACTTTTTTGGCTCTACGGGTCCTTATGTGACCCCCTGAGCAGGCCTGGGGGGTCAGGGTGTGTCTACCTGGCCCCCTTTTCACACGTTCCACTCATATTTTAATGACTTCCTCAGCCTCACTTCTACGAGGCACAAAAAGGCTGCCAACAGTTCCTGGTTTCAAATGTTTACAACTGCTTGACAGCCAATTAGAATTGAGTGCGTGATCGGAACGGTGCGCTTATCCTACGAGGCCAATCCTCGCACAATCCACGGATCCTCCACGCCCATAGATATGTAAATGACTTTAACCGTAATTTTCAAAGAAACTACTGAACAGTTTGACACCAGATATGCCAAAGGCACAAGTCGGAACTGAGGACTACCTCTCTGCAAAACTTGATGTAATTCAGTTCAGCAGTTCGAGCTGTAGCCATGGCTAAAGGTCCTATAGGAAATTGCATGGGGAGAACATGTTTTGAGACCCCCTTTTTTCCCGGCCCCCGCTTCACCAATCACCCCCAAACTTTCAGGAAAGGAGCGGAACTGGGCTGGACAAAAGTTTGGAAAATTTCAAGAAGATTCATCAATCGACGCCAAAGTTATTCCAAAGAGAATGTTGCAGATTTCCTATGGATTATAGGTCCTAACTATAACTACCTACTGGTGACAACCAGTAGGTAATATATATACATATATATATTCACTCAAAAAACTACAAGTTTTAGTGGTTTCAGGCCTTATATAGTTAGGAATTAGCATTTAAAAAAACCTTTGAAATTCACTGAAAAAACCATAGGTTTCAGGTGTTATATAGTTAGGAATTAGTTTTTAAAAAACCTTTGAAATTCACTCAAAAAACTATAAGTTTTAGTGGTGTTATAGTTAGCTGGACATTTTACTCATACAAAACCAATGAAATTGCTCCTAAATAGTTAGTTGTACTAACTATATTTCGCGCACCCGCAATCCACTGCTGATGATGTCACATATTAGATCATTCATGACATGGTCAGTGACATCACTGATGACATCTCAAATGACATCACTGATGACATCACTGATGACATCATCCAGTGAATGTGGTTTGCTACGTTATTTAAATATGCATTATATATATAGCAATTTACATTGAAGAATGAGTGGATATATATAAATAAATATTTGGCTGGAGGATTTAGTAGCAGTGTAATTGACTGTTTACTTGACCAATTTATAATGTCTCACTAAATATAGTGGATAGTGACTAAACTGTGTGAATATCTGTATCACTTTGTCCGTTGTTGTGTAAACTGATTCTACAGTTGGTTACTAGCTATGTGAAAGTCTATATTAGTTATTGATTAGTTAACTGAGTATTTGTATGGGAGTGTGAAAGTGTGTGTGGTTCGGTGGGGGGGGGTGTGACTGTCCAAAGATGTGTGAATAGTTGATTCAGTAGATATGAAGTTAAAACTACATGTTCTAACAGTTTGGGTGAGGGAATCTCTTTATGGGTGTGGTGATGAGCAAATATATTTCTCAAAGGTGCAGGTCCAACAAACTAGAAAAATAAAAGGCAGTGTATGTGTCAGTTGTTGTATATAAATAAGTATACATAAGACACAATTATTGTGTGAGTGACTGTATGGATAACTGTATACTTGTAATAATGATTTTATAATTCACTAAGTATGACTTACTATCTAAATGAATAGAAGAAGTGGTGTTTGTATAAGTGTTTTGCTAAGTAAATATGTAAGTATGATCCATTGTTTGCATAAGTGAGTAGGATGACTTCATATGTGAATAGGATACGTGCTGTTGTTTAATGTCGATATAGATGTATAAGTATTTTTGATAGTGTTCTATTGTTCATTGACAGCATGTATGAGTGAGTCCATAGGTAAGTGATTAGATGTGTGTATACATCTATGAATCACTGAGTGGATTTTTAGATACTTGTATTGCTGTGACAATGGATTTAAATATGATACTCTGTATTTTACAAACAGTGATGAAAAATTGTAATAGTGTATGAAAAGGTGTATGTGATTGTCACGTGGATGATGTCATCAGTGATGTCATCAGTGATGTCATTTGAGATGTCATCAGTGATGTCACTGACCATGTCATGAATGATCTAATATGTGACATCATCAGCAGTGGATTGCGGGTGCGCGAAATATAGTTAGTACAACTAACTATATAGGAACAATTTCATTGGTTTTGTATGAGTAAAATGTCCAGCTAACTATAACACCACTAAAACTTATAGTTTTTTGAGTGAATTTCAAAGGTTTTTTAAAAACTAATTCCTAACTATATAACACCTGAAACCTATGGTTTTTTCAGTGAATTTCAAAGGTTTTTTTAAATGCTAATTCCTAACTATATAAGGCCTAAAACCTATGTTTTTTTCAGTGAATTTCAAAGGTTTTTTAAATGCTGATTCCTAACTATATAAGGCCTGAAACCCATGATTTTTTCAGTGAATTTCAAAGGTTTTTTAAATGCTATTTCCTAACTATATAAGGCCTGGAACCTATGGTTGTTTCAGTGAATTTCAAAGGTTTTTTAAATGCTAATTCCTAACTATATAAGACCTGAAAGCCCACCAGGAATCTCCAGTATGCGCCAGGGGACTGCATTGCAGAGAGGTGTAATGAAGCCACGCCCCTTTTTACACCTCTCTGCAACGCAGCCCCTGTGCATGTTTGAAGAGGGGGAACTAATTCCCCTTGCATACTGGGGGCCCCTGGGGGCCAACTAGCCCACCTGGAACCTCCAGTATGCGCCAGGGGGCTGCATTGCAGAGGTGTAATGAGGCTATGCCCCTTGTTACACCTCTCTGCAACGCAGCCCCCTGCCGCGTTTGCAGAGGGGGAACTAATTCCCCTTGCATACTGGGGGGTCTCTCTACTACTCACTCTCTGCTACTCTGTCTACTGCTCTCTACTACTCTCTACGACTCACTCTCTACCCTCTATTACTCACTCTCTACTCTCTACCTCTCTACCTCTCTCTACTTCTCTCTCTACTAGTCTCTACCTCTCTACCGCTACCTCTCTACCTCTACCTCTCTACCTCTACACCTCTACCTCTCTACCTCTCTCTACATGCACACATATACACATATATATATATGCATATATATATATATGCATATGCATTTATATATATATGTATGTGTATGTATATATATATATACATACATACATATATAAACATATATAATCTGTATATCTATATAAATACAAATATAAATGCATGCATACATATACATATATGCATACAGATGCATGTTATTTACATGAAAGTTTAAAAAACACTAATAAAAGCAAAGCTAAAAAGCCACCTCATTACAAACAGAATGGCTTTAACTTAAACGAGGGCGAGATCTATTGCATTTTCAATGCTTGTTTACTTTGGTTCCATCAAGAAGGCATTCAGATGTGTCACACATTTGCCATAAATTCTGAATGTTAGCACTCTAGTTGCTCATTAGATCACTGTAGTAAAGCTACTGCTCACCGGGGAAGTCTGCTGATGGTATTCAAAGTGCATGTTTCAGTCTGCATGTCAGAATTTTTTTAATGAAATAGAAGAGGATTTGAGAAGTCACTCAAAATTATCCATAATTTTTCTTTCTGAAGCACTAATCATACTTTCTATGGCAAAATGAACCCCCTCATTTTGTTCCTTTTTAAATTAAATGTGTTCAGACTTACCACTTCATTCCAATCAAGATGGCTTCTGGTGTGCCATACTTTTGTCATAAGTAAGACTGTTAGCGCTCTAGTTGTTCTTTAGAACACTCTGGGACATTCTGTCATTGGGCTATACTTGGGCTACATCTGGGTGATATTTGGGCTACATTTAGGCTCTTTTGTCTCTGGTGGCCATCTTGGGAGACTGTATGTCAGAATGTTTTAATGAAATTGAAGAGGATTTGAGAAGTCACTCAAAATGTGCCCTAATTCTTCTTTCTGCAGCACTAATCATACTTTCTATGGCAAAATATAACCCCTCGTTGTGTTCCTTTTTAAATTAAATGTTTTAAGAGTTACCACTTTATTCTAATCAAGATGGCTTCAGGTGTGCCATACCTTTGTAATAAGTAGGACTGTTAGCGCTCTAGTTGTTCTTTAGAACACTCTGGGACATTCTGTGATTGGGCTATACTTGGGCTACATCTGGGTGATATTTGGGCCACATTTGGGCTCTTTTGTCTCTGGTGGCCATCTTGGGAGACTGTATGTCAGAATGTTTTAATGAAATTGAAGAGGATTTGAGAAGTCACTCAAAATGTGCCCTAATTTTTCTTTCTGCAGCACTAATAATACTTTCTATGGCATAATATACCCCCTCATTTTGTTCCTTTTTAAATTAAATGTTTTAAGAGTTATCACTTTATTCCCATCACGATGGCTTTAGGTGTGCTATACCTTTGTAATAAGTAGGACTGTTAGCGCTCTAGTTGTTCTTTAGAACACTCTAGGAGGCTGCAGTAGAACACAAAGGAATCAACTGACAGTCTCTGTCCTTGTTGGATGTACATGTTTTACTGAGAATGTCAGACTTCATTCTCACATGACTGAGAAAGATAATGTGAATTTACAGAAAATATGCTTTCAGTTTAGCTTATAGATCCCCATCCAAACCACTGTGGGAAAATCATGAGATATTAGTTTTCTTTCAAACATGATTCATGATATCACAGCAGAAGGCTTTTTCACATGGTAAAATCACCTTAGAACACACCACAATTCCTAAAATGAGTATTGTACCATCAACAAATGATTTATAATGTAACTAAAGTCCTAATACCCTCTATTAACTACAATGCTTTTTAATGAGGTACTATCATGTATATTGGTCCCAAGATGGCTGCCAACACTTCTTGGATGAAGTGCTGACAGCCAATCAGATCAGATGTGTGGTTAGGCTCCGCCCAGATATATATATTTTTTTGAACCTAAATTACTCAAAATCCACTGGAGCACATATCTTGAGACATAGCAAAGGCACATTAGGCTACCAGTCCCTACAATTTTGCCAAGTTTTGTGGAAATCCATTCAGCCGTTCGGGCTAAAAGTGAGTCCAACCTCCCTATGGAAATTAACATGGGGAAAACACATTTTGGGACCCTCCTTTTATCTCGGCCCCCGCTTGACGAATCCCCCCCAAACTTTCAGCGAAGGAGCGGAGCGCAGCGAGGCAAATTTAAGGAAAATTACAGGCAGATTCCTCAACCGGCGCCAAAGTTATTCCCAATAGAATGTTGCGGATTTCCTATAGAAAACAATCCTAACTATAACTACCTACTGGCGACCGCCAGTAGGTAATATATATATATATATATATATATATATATATATATATATATATATATATATTCACTGAAAAAACGATAGGTTTCAGGCCTGATATAGTTAGGAATTAGCATTTAAAAAAACCTTTGAAATTCACTGAAAAAACCATAGTTTTCCGGCCTGATATTGAAAGGAATTCGCATTTAAAAAACCTTAGAAATTCACTGAAAAAACTGTCGATTTTAGGGGTGTTATAGTTAGCTGGACATTTCACTCATACAAAACCATTGAAATTCCTCCGATATAGTTAGTTGTACTAACTATATCTCGCGCACCCGCAATCCACTGCTGATGATGTCACATATTACATCATTCATGACATGTTCAGTGACATCACTGATGACATCTCAAATGACATCACTGATGACATCATCCAGTGAATGTGGTTTGCTTTGTTATTTAAATATGTATTATATATATATAGCAATTTACATTGAAGAATGAGTGGATATATAAATATAAATATCTGGATGGAGGATTTAGTAGCAGTGTGATTGACTGTTTACTTGACTATTTTAAAGTGTCTCTCTAAATATATTGGATAGTGACTAAACTGTGTGAACATCTGTATCACTTTGTCAGTTGTTGTAAAAACGACTTCTCCAGTTGGTTACTAGCTATTTGAAAGTCTATATTAGTTATTGATTAGTTAACTAAGTATTTGTATGGGAGAGTGAATCTGTGTGTGGTTCGGTGGGAGGTGTGTGACTGCCCAAAGATGTGTGAATTGTTGATTTAGTAGGTATATGACGTTAAGACTACATGTTATAACAGTAGTTTGGGTGAGTGAATATCTTTATGGGTGTGGTGATGAGCAAATATCTCTCTTAATGGTACATGTCCAACAAAGTAGAAAAATAAAAGGCAATGTATGTGTCACTTGTTGTTTATAAATAAGTATACGTAAGACTCACTGATTGTATGCGTGACTGTATAGATAACTCTATACTTGTAATAGTGATTTTATAACACACTAAGTATAATTTACTATCTATATGAATAGATAAAGTGGTGTTTGTATAAGTGTATAGCTAAGTAAATGTAAGTATGATCCATTGTTTGCATAAGTGAATAGGATGACTTTATAAGTGAATAGGATGTGTGCTAGTGTGTAATGTCGATATAGGTGTATAAGTATATTTGATAGTGTTCTATTGATCATTGACTGCATGTATGAGTGAGTCTGTAGGTAAGTGATTAGATATGTGTATAGATCTAGGAATCACTGAGTGTTTTTTTAGAAACTTGTATCGATGTGTCAATGGATTTAAATATGGTACTCTGTATTTTACAGTGAGTGACGAAAGATTATACTAGTGTATGATGAGGTGTATCGTCACGTGGATGATGTCATCAGTGATGTCATTTGAGATGTCATCAGTGATGTCACTGACCATGTCAGGAATGATGTAATATGTGACATCATCAGCAGTGGATTGCGGGCGCCCGAGATATAGTTAGTACAACTAACTATATCGGCGGAATTTCAATGGTTTTGTATGAGTGAAATGTCCAGCTAACTATAACACCCCTAAAATCTACAGTTTTTTTCAGTGAATTTCTAAGGTTTTTTAAATGCGAATTCCTAACTATATCAGGCCTGAAACCTATGGTTTTTTCAGTGAATTTCAAAGGTTTTTTAAATGCTAATTCCTAACTATATCAGGCCTGAAACCTATGGTTTTTTCAGTGAATTTGCAAGGTTTTTTAAATGCTAATTCCTAATTATGATGTGTGTGAAACCTATGCTTTTTCTGTGAATTCCTAAGGTTTTTTCAATGCTAATTCCTTTTTTTTTTTTTTTTTTTTTGTTGTCCTCATATATGCCACCAGAAAGTATCAACTCTAGATGGGGTCTCTCTCGCAGGGCCACTGGCACCAATCGATTTCGATTCCGCCCCTGGATTGAGTGCTAGGCCTGCAGAGGTCGCCCAGAGGTAAGCTGTCTCCTTGTCCAACTCCCATTTCCGTTCCGTTGTACCTTGCCCCTTGGGAGGACCGGACCACAAACCTCTGGCATAATCATTGGACTCTTTATTTGTCAGACCATACTTTCAGAGCAGACCATACCTTAGTAGCACCCTCTCCGCTACATAACATATCAAACTGACTGATAGCCATGACATTTCTTAGGCAGTCAGCGAATATCGGGGGGCCTCAGATTTCCACTCTCTGCAAATCTCCCTCCTAGCAATAACAATAACATAGAATATGAACTGTGTGGCACTGTCTCTGATGTTATATCCACGTGGGAGGCCTAAAAGAATCAATCTCGAACTACAAGTAACTGGTGTTAATAGTACCTCCTCTAGGAACCCACACACATGTCGCCAGTAACTAATAATTTCTGGGCAGTCCGCAAACATATGTATGTCGTCAGCTGCAGGGAATTTACATCTTGGGCAGTAATATCGATTAACTGAGATCTTTGATAGTTTCGCTGGAGTTCAATAAATTCTATACGCGGTGAACAGGTGGTTCCTTCTGAGGTTAGCAGGTTTTATGATCTTCTGTGAGATTGTAAATGAGTCTATCCAAGCCTTCATCATCTCATCGGTGTTATCAATTAAAAGGTTATCCCAAAGCTTCGTGATTTCAGACTCTATACTATCCTTTACACCCACTAAAGAGTTATACCAAAGTGAGATCTCCCCTTTCCTGCCTCTCCCTCTATTGGTTAAGTCTAGGATCTGGGTCTCTTCCTCATTCCCCCTTCGCTGCCTCCCCCACCAAGAGGACAATTGATAATATTTAAATCTTGTGAGGGACCCCCCCGTTAGATTAGATAGAGATTCCCAATCCATTAGTTGAGAATTATTGCAGAGGTCACCCCATTTCACAAAACCCGCCTCCCTCAAGGGGAGGGCCAATCAATCTAATAGACAGTCAGGGGTGCCCGGGGAATCCCATATTGGGGCTTGGGCATTATAATATGGGATCCCCAGAATCTGACGTATGGACTGCCAGTTCTTTAATGCCGCCTGTAGTAGCTTCAAGCGGACCTTTTTGTAGTATTTTTGATCCCCGAATTTGTAGAGGAAGTAATCTAGACCTTGTGGCTAGTCAGATAACAAAGCTCGAAAGAGACGGCCGTGAGAGGAGGAGTCCAAGTTATTTGCAAGGAGTCTAAAGTTTTTTGACTGGAAAGCGTAACAGTAGAAGAGCAAATCAGGGAGAGCCAGCCCCCCCACTTTTAGCCCCCTTCTTAATTTCTTCCACGCAATCCTTGGGGATTTAGTTGCCCAAATGAAAGACCCGATCTTCCTCTGTAGACTACTAATATCTTTGTGATTAAAGATCAGGGGAATATTGTTAAATAAAAAGGTGACTTTGGGGAGGATGATCATTTTGATCAGATTGACTCTACCATAAATATTCAAGGGTAGACTGCCCCATATGCTCAGCATCTTACTTATCTCCTTTACCACTACCTGCCAACTGGTTTTTGGAACTTCTGCTAGTTTCTGAGTGAGGTGTATACCCAGATATCTAATTTTTTGTTTAGCACCAGGTATCGGGATCGGGATATTCCAGCTCATGATATCTGTTTTTTCCTTGTTTATTTTATATCCTGACACTGTGCCAAATTCTTCTGCTAACTTAAATAATCTCGGAATAGCCTCTACAGGATTGACAGTATAGAGTAGAAGATCATCAGCATATAGTGCAGTCTTTAACTCTAATTCTCCCAATTTAAAAGGAATAATTACCGGATCTAATCTCAGAGAGCAAACAAAGGGCTCGATATATATATCGAAAAGAAGCGGGGACAGAGGGCAGCCCTGCCTCGTGCCTCTGGAGATATGAAACCAGTTGGTCAGGCCGCCATTAATCAAAACCTTGGCACGAGGGCTCCTATATAATGATTTTATTCCTTCGATAAGGGAAGAGGGGAATCCAAACTTTGCCATAGTCTCCCATAAAAAGACCCAGTTGACCTGGTCGAATGCTTTTGCAGCATCAATCGCAACAATGGTGAGTGACAGTCCTTTCTCCTCAGCTACGTCTATTGCTCCAATCACCTGAAATGTGAGCTCGTTTAGCTGGCGGCCTGGTATGAATCCCCTCTGGTCTGAGTGAATTATGGTCTTGATCACTTTAGCCAGTCTAGTTGCTAATATTCCGGAGAATATCTTTAGATCTGAATTTAGGAGGGAAATGGGTCTGTATGATTCGATCTTTTTAGTGTCCTTATTTGATTTTACTATCAGGGCAATGGTGGCTTCAGACCAAGAGGGTGGAATATCACCTCCATATCGAAAGATTCTGTTGAAGAGTGACAGTAATACAGGTAGAATCTCCTCAAGATTATCCTTATAGACCTCAGTCGGTAAACCGTCTGGGCCAGCAGCCTTGCATCTGTTCATCTTATTCACCTGTGCTCTTATCTCCCCCTCGGTGATATCACTGGCTAAAATAATCTTATCGAACTCGCTCAGTTGGGGCAATTCCCTCGAATACCACCACTGCTCCAGCTCTTCAACTCCCGGGCGGTTATTTTCTTGATACAATTCCATCATAAAACCTCTTGCTTCTTCCCTAATGTCCTCATCTTCCGTTAATACCCCCCGTGTCTCGCTGGATTAAAGAGTCGATGTTATTCCTACTCCTCTCAGATCTTGATTTCCAGGCAAGAAGGGCGCCGCACTTTTCTCCATACTCAAAGTTCTTAAGCTTACTACTCTCCCATCTATCCTTAATTAATTTTTCAGCTCTAGCATTAAATCGTGATTGTAATTCTAAGAGTTCCTTTTCTAATTTCGGTATTTCTCCTCTGTCTTCCAGGGCAGCCAACTGTAACTGTTGCTCCTTCTTTTTAATGCAATCAAGGTCATTAGAGTCCCTTTCCTTAATAGATCTTCTTTTATGGGCCATCTGAGAGCTCAAGATCCCTCTCATATAAGTTTTAAATGCTTCCCAGACTATTTGTTCCGTGGCTGTGCCCATATTGAATAGGAAGAACTCGGAAGCACTGTTCTTAACCTTAACTTTAATTTCCTCATCTAGTAAGAGTGATCTATCTAGGGTCCATCTATAGTCTAAAGGTCTGGCCTTAGAGTTGACCTTTAGTTAGACCACAGAGTGGTCAGAAAGACCTGCTGGAATATATGAAATTGAAGCAATGTCAGACATAAACACACGGTCTACCAGAAAGTAATCAATTCTGGAATATTGCCTATACTTTTTGCTGTAGAAGGAATATCCCCTTAAGGCACCATGCTTAGCTCTCCATATATCTTCCAGACTGAACTCCTTCATAATATGTCCCAGAGCCGAGAGAGAGTTTCTTGGGACATTATATTTAGCTTTAGAAGTACGATCCAACTGACTATCTAGCGCTAAATTAAAATCGCCTCCAAATATTAGTGGCGCTGTGTACTGTATCAGGACTCCCTGTAACTTTAGAAGGAAGCTAGGATTATCCTCATTGGGACCATAGTATACAATATAATTCCTAACTATAACGTGTGTGAAATCTATGTTTTTTTCAGGGATTTTACAAAGTTTTTTAAGTGCTAATTCCTAAATATAATGTGTGTGAAACCTATGGTTTTTTCAGTGAATTTCCAAGGATTTTAAAATGCTAATTTCTGTATCTATTTTTATATTTTTAAATATTTATTTTCCAATAAACTGCCTTTGTATATTGTAATACATTAACTGTATTCGGTAATATGCAGCGGCACAGCTAGTTTTTATGATTTGCATAAAGTTAAACTGTATAGTCTACATCTTCAATCAAAATATAAACAGTCAAATTTGTGAATTTATTTTTTTTTTTCAACGTGCGCGCAACGTGCGCGCACCTCGTGATTTTATTTTTTTTTAAAGTTTTTTTTCCCTGTAGGGGTCCTTCAGAGACCCCCTGAGAAGGCCTAGGGAGTCAGGGAGTCTCTACCCTGCCCCCTTTTCACATTCTCCACTATTGTTTTTGACTCAGTTCTGCCTCGAGGGTGCGAGCAACGTGCGCGCACCACGCCATTTTTAAAAAAATAATAATTTTTTGCCCTTCGGGGTCCTTCAGGGACCCCATAAGAAGGCCTAGGGCGTCTGAGAGTCTCTTCCCTGCCTCCTTTTCACGTTTTAAAAGCTTTTACGAAAAGCGGGTAAAACGTCATTTATATGCGACGGTCGCGCAACGTGCACGCATGCGTGCGCACACGTTGCGCACACATAAAGTCATGTGACATGAAAACAACACTTTTGATTGGTTTATAGTAGTTTCTTTTCCAAAATCTTGAAAAACCCCACCCACTTCCCTCACTATCTCTTTTTGGTTTCTGAGAGAAGGATCTCTGCTTTGTTCCAGATTTTTTCATATAAAAATGGCAGAACAGCAGCCTCAGGGTTCTTCTGAGTTTGTGTGTGAGTAACTCTATAGATGAGTGTCCATGTGTAATAAGATGTATAGGTGTATGAGTACATATGATGAGTGAGTATATGTATGAGTGCCCATATAGACCTGTTAGTGAATGACTGGATGTGTATGTACATTTTGGAATTACTGAATAGGTTGTTCTAACTGGAAATGGTATCTCCATTTTTTTGAAACTTTTAGTTTCTATTTTTGAATGTGTGTATTAAGGGTTATATTACGCGGAGAGGAGGTCTGCCACTCTTTCACAAGGATGATGTCATCAGTGATGTCATCAGTGAAGTCATTTGAGATGTCATCAGTGATGTCATCAGTTATGTCACTGACCATGTCATGAATGATGTAATATGTGACATCATCAGCAGTGGATTGCGGGCGCGCGAGTTATAGTGAGTACAACTAACTATAACGGGGGAATTTCAAAGGTTTTTTAAATGGTAATTCCTAACTATAACGTGGCTGAAACCTATGGTTTTTTCAGGGAATATCAATGGTGTTGTAAATGATAATCTTTAAATGTATTAATTGTTATATTTTTTATACTGATTTACTACATTATTTAAAATTATTTATTTTTAGATATTTTATTTTTCAAATTACATTACATATTTTTAATACAAATTGAAAAAAAAATGTTTTTACACCTCTCTGCAACGCGGCCCCCTGAATCGTTTGCAGAGGGGGAACTGATTCCCCTTGCATACTGGGGGTCCCTGGGGGCCAACTAGCCCACCAGGAACCTCCAGTATTCCCCAGGGGGCTGCATTGCAGAGAGGTGTAATGAGACCACACCCTTTTTTACACCTCTCTGCAGCGCAGCCCCCGGGCGTGTTTGCAGAGGGGGAACTAATTCCCCTTGCATACTAGGGGTCCCTGGGGGCCAACTTGACCACCTGGAACCTCCAGTATGCGCCAGGGGGCAGCATTGCAGAGAGGTGTAATGAGGCTATGCCTCTTTTTACACCTCTCGGCAATGCAGACCCATGGCGCATTTGGAGAGGGGGAACTAATTCCCCTTGCATATTTTGGGTCCCTGGGGGCCAACTAGCCCACCTGGAACCTCCAGTATGCGCCAGGGGGCTACATTGCAGAGAGATGTAATGAGGCTATGCCCCTTTTTACACCTCTCTGCAACGCAGCCCCCTGGCACGTTTGCAGAAGGGAAACTAATTCCCCTTGCATACTGGGGGTCCCTGGGGGCAAACTAGCACACCTGGAGCCTCCAGTATGCGCCAGGGGGCTGCATTCCAGAGAGGTGTAATGAGGTCACACCCTTTTTTTAACACCTCTCTGCAACGCAGCCCCCGGGCGCGTTTGCTGAGGGGGAACTAATTCCCCTTGCATACTGGGGGTCCCTGGGGGCCAACTAGCCCACCAGGAGCCTCCAGTATGCGCCAGGGGGCTGCATTGCTTTGCCCCGGGGGACAGCGGTCACCGGGGCCGTGTGTGGGGGGGATTGGGCCCCCCCACACTTTTTTATCACTATGCCCCCGTGATTTGGTCCCCCCAGGGGGTAATTTGAAAAAAAACAGACCAGGTTTTTAAAAAACATTTTTTGGGCCTTGGGGGTCCTTGTGGAACCCCCTGAGCAGGCCTAGGGGCTCAGGGTGCTTCTACCCTGCCCCCTTGTTGTGTTCTACACGTTTGTTTTTCTGATTTCTTGTGCCTTGGTCTACAGAGCACAAGATGGCTGCCAACACTTCCTGGTTTGAAGTGTTGAAAGCCAATGAGCATGCAGCTTGTGCTGATTGGCTGCCACTGTCTATCAACACTCCAAAACAGAAATTGTTGGTAGCCATCTTGTGCCTCGGTAGACTGAGGCACAAGAAAGCAGAAAAACAAACGTGTAGAACTCAAAAAGGGAGCATGGTAGAAGCACCCTGACCCCCTAGGCCTGCGCAGGGGGTCCCAAAAGGACCCCCAAGGCCCCAATTGCGGGGTACGCGTACCGTACTCGTTCGGTTCGCGCACGGTACGCGCACGGTGCGCGCTTATAGATATATATATTTTTTCTCTTTTGATTTTCTCAGGAACTACACCATTTAAGCAAAAGCGTGATCTGCGAATCAGACTCTACCATTTCGCCAAATTTCTTGTAATTCCGTTCAGCCGTTCGGGCTGTAGCCGTGTCTAAACGTCCTATGGAAAATAACATGGGAAAAACACGTTTTGGGATCCCCCTTTTTTCTCAGCCCCCACTTGACAAATCCCCCCAAAACTTTCAGGGAAGGAGCGGGCCATCTTCTTTGAGAAATTCGCGAAGATTCATCAACCGGCGCCAAAGTTATTCCAAATAGAATGGTGTGGATTTCTTATGGAAACTAGGTCCTAACTATTTCTAACCTACTGGCGACCGCGAAGCTAGAATAGCGAAACGCGTCAGTCAGGGGTGACGGGGGGTTTGCAAATAAAGATTTTCTAATCGGATTCCAGTGTGCTTGCCTGTTTCTGACTTGGATAAGTTGGAATGTCGTGAAAATATATATATATGTATATATATATATATATATATATATATATATATATATATATATATATATATATTCACTGGAAAAAAAAGTGATGTCACTGACCATGTCATGAATGATGTAATATGTGACATTATCAGCAGTGGATTGCGGGTGCGCGATATATAGTTAGTGCAACTAACTATATATGGAATTTCAATGGTTTTGTGTGAGTAAAATAAGGTTTTTTAAATGCTAATTCCTAACTATATATGGTCTATAACCTATGGTTTTTTCAGTGAATTTTCAAGGTTTTGTAAATGCTAATTCCTAACTATATATGGTCTATAACCTATGGTTTTTTCAGTGAATTTCAATGGTTTTTAAGCTAATATCTATATCTGTAAAATATATTCTTTATTACGTGACGTATCACGTAGCCACGTGAGACGCCTCATGACGCGTCGCATAACCGTGACGTATCGGCTTTGCAGCGCAAACAAAACCGGTAACGTAAGCGCGCCGGAGCACGCTTACAGATATATATATTGTTTTTAACCTTAATTAGACAAAATCCACACGTGCACATATCTTGAGGCCTTGCAAAGGCACATCAAACAAACAGTCCCTACAATTTTTCAAAGTTTTCTTGATAATCTATTCCATTAATTTTTTTTTTTACTGTTTCTCTTGTTACGCTTACCGGGAAGCTACCCGGTACGCGAACCGGACGCTCCAAAAACAGAAGATGGCGGACTCCCGTTACGCTGCCAGTTAGCTTCCCGGTTCGCGTACCGGGACGCGCCTCTATGGCGAAAAATCGCAAAAAAATGTTTTTGCCCCGCGGGGCACTTTAATATCCCCTTCATCAATCCTAGGGGGTCAGGAGGGGTCTACCATGCCCCCTTTCCTTCATTTCCCCCTTTGTTTTTCACCGCATCTTGTCTCTCGATCCTACCGAGAGACAAGATGGCAGCCGCTCCGGACTGTTTAGAATGTTGACAGACACCAGAGAGCCAATCAGCTTCGCTTCGCGAAGTTCCGTTACGCGTCAGGTACGCGAACCGGGGCGCTGCCCGGAGCGCGCTTACAGATATATATATTTTTTTGAACGTTAATTTCTCAAAATCCACTGGAACACATATATTGAGACCTAGCAAAGGCACATCGGGCTACCAGTCCCTACAATTTTGCCAAGTTTCGTGGAAATCCATTCAGCCGTTCGAGCTAAAAGTGAGGCCAACCGCCCTATGGAAAATTGCATGGGAAAAACGTGTTTTGGGACCCCCCTTTTTTCTCGGTCCCCCCTTGACGAAACCCCCCCAATTTTTCAGGGGCTGCTCAGAAATAAAATGTGCAATTTTCCTGAAAATTTCAGCCAATTCCGTCCTCAAGCGCCAAAGTTATTCGATATAGAATTTTCAAAAATCCCATAGAGAAAAAATCCTAACTATATATACCTACTGGCGACTGCCAGTAGGTAATAATATTATATATATATATATATATATATATATATATATATATATATATATATATATATATATATATATATATATATATATATATATATATATATATATACACACACACACAGAGGGAAACTAACTAAACATTTCATACCATACTGAACTTTCTGATTATATGGGCAGTCTCCCCATCTGAGGGCTTTCATAAACATTGTGCAGGGGTCAAGGGCAGGGATGTAGGATCTTCATATCGCCTAGTTTAAGTATCATTGTTTTTACTAATTTTACATTGAGCAGTTGTTTCCTGTTCCACCAGAGTCCCATCGGGCAGCAGCAACTCTCACTTTGCTCCCAGACAGGCCGGATGCATTGTCTTGGAGCAGCAGAGGAGCGACTGGCAGTTTGTCACATTTGCTTCCTAGAACACTTACCTTATGGCGACCTGCCCGCAGGTAGTATCTCCAGTCCCAGAATTCTTTCCATGCAGGAGTCAGCAGGGGGTATGCTGTAGGCATCTCCATGTTTGTCTTGGTCCTCCTTTCCATATTTCTCTAGAAAGAAATTCTGGGTGTTTGGGAAACCCAATCCTAAATCGCAACTCCTCTAGCCTTTAGCTTTTTTCCCCAAATCATCATGGTAGCTTGCATCTTCCTGAGAGGTACTTTCCACTTTAACAGTATATAAGGCCACTTTCTCACTTGCTCCTTGCATTGCACACGTCTTCATCACTGTGGGTGTTTTTCTTTACTTTTGTTCATTCCAGTCTTCCTGTAAGTTGAATTTCCCCACATGTTCTGCATCTCCAGTTTGGTCCTGCCTGGTTGTGTTTTAACTTGATTTTTTTCTACTTGTGATTTCAGTCACTAGGAGGTATTTTACCTAAGGGCTTTTTCTTCCTCCGGGACTACTTCTGGAAGGCAGCATCTGCTTAGGAGCTTCCAAGTGTACAAGTGTCAGTAGCATTGTTACTACTGGAAGTGGTTGCCCCTACCCCGGACAGACCAAGACTGTAAAACCCTGGACTTTATGGACAACTCACAGTCACAGGCTGCTTTCTGAACGACCAACACCCAACAAACGTGTCAGTTTCCATCCTCCCTTAGAGACATCAAGATAATGCTGGACATGCAATTGGATTCCCGTTGTGCATATCCTACTTATCCAGGGAAATGTTCCTTAAGTGATTAAATGTTGTGAACTCGTATTTCAGTCGTATGAATGGCCAAGTAGGCAAGCCAGTTAAATGCTAATTTAATTAGAGTTCTTGGGGTTAGGATAATAGTCATCTTTTACTCTGCGATCACATTTGCAACTAGCCTTCCAAATTGGCAACCTGATGCTCTGTACTTCATGTTGAATCCTGTCATTATCCACTGCTGCAGTACATATTAATGTGAGGTTGGTTGTGTTTTCTTCATCTTTTTATTTAGAGTTTGATAGGCTGACCTTCTATTTGTCATAATTCAGCAGGTAGTGTGAAATCCAAAATCAGGATGTTAAAATTCAATTTGTAAAGGGATATCTGACCAATATTATTTATTCATTTGGTATGTCACTACATTGAGGTTGATAATATCGACCTACAATAATATTGCATTTACAACATTGCCCAACTACAATTTAAGTTTATAATCATTTGTCTGAAAGTGGTGGGCCATAATACTTGCCACAGGTTCATCTCGTTGTTTTCAAAATTTGCCTGGGTATGCCCTCACACAAACATGTACCTATACACTGACATTCACTTTTTTTACCAAAAAACACACTTGCACACACTCACACTTTCACAATCACTCTTCTGCTATAATATTAAAGTAGTTGCGCCAGAGCCTCTTTGTAATTATAATTGTAACTTGGTACTTATAGAGTGCACAGCTCCTCAAATAGAGTGTCCCGGCGCTATAAGACCTCAAGACAGATACTGACAGTATAACTACCATAGACTCGGCTCATAGCCTATTGCTGGAATAACCATGTTTTCAGTTGCTTCCTGAAGGTAAGCAGATCCTGCACCTAAGTGCCAATGCCAGGCAGTTCCACAGACGGGAGGCTTGCACATGGAAGGAGCGGCCACCTATTCGGGCGAGGGAGCACTTGCGGGTGAGCGCCTGCTGCTGCAATGAAGACCTCAAAGTTTGGTGCGGAATATAGTACTGGACACTTTTCCTAATATAGGAGGCACCCATGTCATAGAGAGCTTTGAAGGCCAGGAACAAAGCTTTGAACTGGATCCTCTTGTGGATCGGTAGCCAATGGAGGTATTTCAAATGGGCGGACATCCGCGTTCTAGGACCTAGCATGAGTATCGCCCTAGCCGCTGCGTTCTGGACCACCTGAAGGCTTGTCAATAAATATTCCGATAGACCCAGGTACATAATGTTCACGTAGTCCAGCCTTGATACTATTAAAGCCTGGACCACTATTTTCCAGTGTGCAACCGGAAATAGGGGCAGAAATTGTTTTAGCATTTTTAGCGGGCCGAAGCAGGACTCAGCTACTGCTTGGATCTGGGCCCACATCGATAAATTATGCTCCAGCTTGACCCCCAGGTTCTTTACTGTCTTTACCGAGGTTGTAGGAGGGGACATGTCTGAGGGGCACCATTGGCTCCACAAATCGCAAGGGGAAAGGCCAAAGAAAATGATCTCTGATTTCTCTGAGTTACATTTTAGTTGGTTCATTGCAGCCAGGAGAATACCTCTCATAGGCAGGTGTTAATCACATCCCCTCTAAAATAGGTGCCCTTGTCACAGCGAAATCATCCGCGTATGATACTACAGTCTCTCCTTAGGCCTCGGCCAAGTGCCCAAGGGGGGCCATATAAAGTTTAAAAAGTGTTGGGCCCAGAATCGAGCCCTGAGGAACCCCTACCTTCATGGGGTGTTGGGGGCAGCAAAGGGCGGGGACCAAATTGTTTGCTGACGCCCTTTCAGAAAGGAGGAGATTCAATTAAGTACCATGCCACCAAGGCCGCAATGCGGGAGTCTCTGCAGGAGCCGGTCATGGGCCACGGTAACAAAGGCCGCAGATAGGTCCAACAACATCAACACAGCCTTGCCTCCCTTGTCTAAAGTCCCCTTAATGACCTCAGACACATCCAGTAGCACTGTTTCAGTGCTAAAGTTTGCTCTGAAGCCGGACTGGCTCTGGTGAAGCACCTGGTTGGCCCCCACATATTCAGTGGTAACAAGGTTCACATATTTCTGCAAGATATTGGTCTGTAATTAGAGGCTATTGTGGGATCACCTAAAGGCATTTTTAATAGGGGGAGAATTATTGCATTATCCCAGCTGTCAGGTACCAGCCCATTCTAAAGTGAAACATTGACAAACAAATTCACAGCTGGGTTGATAATCCCAGCTATGGAAGCCAATACTTTGTCTGGGCAAGGGTCAGAGGGTGAGCCTGATTTGAGGGCTCTCATATTTTCCAAGGATGTTTCCTGGGGAATAGGAGGAAACTGCAAGAGAGACAGTCCCTTCACATGAGTGGAAGAGGCCAGGGGCCCCGAACACCCTCCCTTGACCAGGGGCTGATCCGAAAAAGCATCTTGAATATTTTTAATTTTGTCATGGAAGTAAGAGGTCAAAAGGCTCGTCCATGCATCAGTGAGGGTGAATGCCCTGACAACTTGACTCGGCAATGAGAACTCTTTTACTATTTTAAAAATTTCTTTGCTTTTGTTTCCAGCCAATTCAATTTTGGAGGAGAAAAAAAGTTTTGACTCCTCATCAATCTTATTTTAATGAACCTTCAGTGCCTGTTTGTAAATTATTTTGTCATTAAGGTTAAAGTTCTTCTGCCACACCCTCTCCAAACGTTTACAGGCACTCTTCTGAGGGCTTCTGTAAACCAAGGAGCAGAGGCTCGAGCTGACTTTGTTGAGCGAGAGGTGGGGGGGGGGTGCAAGCTACCACGCGCAAAGCTGTAGCCAGTTCTCCAAACAGACTACATCATACTCGAGATTACCACTAAAGGGAATTGGATGATTACTGAGGGCAGCGCTCATGGTGTCTGAAGTGATTTGGTGAAAAGGTCTAAAAATGCAGCGCCAGCCCAACTAGGAGCTGCCCTATGATGAAGCATGACACCACTTGGGGTGTGTGAGGGCCATTGCTCCTAATTGGAAGTATCCCTGGACGAGCATTATCTCTCTTGCTCCCTCTAGCACCTACCTACATCCGCCATTACTGACGTGCCTTTCCTCCTTCCTTTTTTCCTCCCCTTTTCCCTCTTTCCCTCCTCTGGACCCCAGGAACAGCAAACCTTTTGTTGAAAACGTCTGATCGGGCCCGTATGCTGGACCTACCAAGCCCCCTGTCCCTTCCTGTGAGACTTTATATCAGTGCAGCAAGAAGCCGTATGGTGCTGCCTGGCACCAAAATGGTGCAAATGAGGTCCCTGGAGTTTTGGGGTTTAGTTAAATGATCCCTGCAACAGGTGTTGGTTTTCCTTAATTGGCTGTAGTTTGATTTCTACACTGAGGCATTGGTTAAGTGAGTTGAGCAGATTCAAATTGTCAGAGGTCTGTTCACACCCCTTCCTGCTCCTAGGAGGCCCACACCGAGCCACCATGAGATGAGTTGGACATTACCTACAACATCTGGGCTGAAGGCACTGGATCCTGCAGTGATGAAGCAGAGCAACATACACACAAGAAAAAGTATTTGTGAAACTTGGTATTAACAAGAGAGTAAAAAAAATAGTAGGGATAGAAAAAAAAATTTAAGGAAAAGAGAAAGAGAGAGATCTAAAAAGTAAGGCAAGAGTTAGAAAATAAAGATCAATAAAGGTAAAAGAGACAAAGAGAAAGTAAATGGAAGATAATGCTTCAAGGCGAGAGGGAGAGAGAGAGACAGAGGAGGCAGGGGGTGGCTAAATGATTTTACATGCAGAACAGTATATAACGTCACTAAAATATGACTTGCCTCTTGATTTTTTTTTCAGAAGTTCAATGCCAAGCCGGTATGCGTTTTGACAACTGTGGTAGCGCTTGTCCTGAGAGCTGCTCCCAGCTGGGTAAGGAGGTCATCTGCGGAAAGCAGTGTGTCCCAAGATGTGTCTGCAGAGATGGCTTCATCCTGATAGGCTCGGGGCGCCCGTCATGTATACCCAGGGATAGATGTTATGCCTGCAATCGCAACAACGGCGTCTACTCTACCTGCGGCACGGCCTGCCCCTTGAACTGTCAGAATTACCTTGCACCCCCACCCGCATGTGTAAGGAGCTGTGTTCAGGGCTGCTCCTGCAAGAGTGGCTATGTCTTGAAGAGCGCAAATGAGGCCATGTGTGTGCCAACGACCGAGTGTCCGCAGCTATAAAGGGACAGTAGACACAGATGGGAACATGGGAAACAGTATTCTTGTCCAACAACACTGCTATTGCATTATTTTCTCTGGAATTCTCATAATAATGATTGCAAATCATACATGACCTGTCACCTCCTTGCTTCGTCTAATGGGTATCGAATACTGCTAGTCTATCATTCACCCCAAACTATAGCTGTACGTAGAAAAAAAGTAAATAGTTTTCTACAGTTTCAAAGTTTTGTGTTAATGCAATCTGCTCTATTAAACAATCTATCCATAGTCATGCTCCATGCGCTCCTATAAATCGAAGGCATGCCCGACACAATCACCTAGGAGGTTGCACTAAAATGCAAGCGGTAGTTACCTTGACAATCACTTCTTCTTCCAAGTTTCTCAGCACTGTCCACCTCCCTTCATTTGATAACCCGCATATTCATGCTGCTTGGACTTTAGACCATATTAGAAGGACAATGTTCGTGCTTGTAGGACAAATAAGGTGCTCCCTCCTAGTGGTGAACTAGGCAGGCACCTAGAACTGCCCTTGTATTGGCTTGCTGTAGCATCCAATTGACCCTGCTGCATTAGAGAACGCACACAGTACATTAATTCGTTCACCTTGTCTTGTTGCCAGACATTGAAAAGGGGTTTATTTTTTGTGGGACTCACAGAGGTCAAACTATTTTTTTTAATGTAAAACTTGTTACATGAAACTACACCTACTCAGCCTGAAAGACACTTATTAGTGCACTGCAAAATAAAGTGTTCTACATGGTTAAAATTCAAGAATCCATACTTGTGTCTACTGTAAACAATACGTTCTCCTAGTCCTCCACAATTTCTTATTGCTGAATTACTCACAATTTCACGCAGTTCCCCAATCGTTTTTCTTTCATTTACACACACTAAGATACACACTATGCAAAATCCTTTACGAACAACTCTCTCGTCATTTCACTTACTCGTCCCCATGCTTGCACGCTCACTCACTCACTGATTCACTAATGTGTCAGAAATGTCAGCAATCACATGCCCTTAGTTCTGTTAAAAAGGCCCTGCAGTTTGCCTGCCCCAGTCCCTGAGTTATCTTGCAGGGACCTTCGTGAATGGAGAAGAGTGGTCGTTGTGGTGTGGTAGGGGGAATTCCTGTAAAACGTCAAGACGGACGCCTGCCGAACAAGTGTACGTTGGTAGATTTAGTCATGTATTCCCTGTGGGTGGAAACCTTGCATTAGCCTTTTGCCTGACGTTGAGCACCCTGCCCATCATAATATCTACTACACTGTACCTGCTCCAACCTTAAGAAATACGAACATGTTTACCACTCCTTACTCCACTCCACTCAGAAGGCTGATCTCTGGATTCATTATTTTTTAATGAGTGGGAAATCTTACAGATTTTCTAAACACATTTAGAATATTCTCTACATCATAACTTGAAATGTTAGAAGGGAAATCATATCTTAAAAATAGACAAGTATTGCTGTGTATAAAAACAACAAATACATGCTGGTCATTGTTAATGTCTTCAAAATATTGAGGACAGAAATATCAACCTGCACATAAACTGACTCCAAATAATTCTTACTGCCTCTACACCGACAAGGTCATCACAGCTATGAAAATATAGATTTACCATTCACACTCAAGATCCTATTCTTCATAATATAGTATAAATCATTATTACAGCATCTATAAGCCGAGGTTGATATTGAAAATTCATTATCTTGGTAAGACACAAATACATCTTCCAGTAAAATGCACCACCCCAGCTCGATGAAAGGCTGCACTCATCTTCCTCATCCCTCATACATATTAGGAGGATTGTTCTTAAAGGAATTGGTGGGTGGGAGACCACAGCTCTGGTGAGTGGGAGTTGAATGTAGTTTCATGAAGATTAAGAATGAGTAATCAAAGCTAATCGATCTTCATCATACCCATTCCCATGCTGCACCCTTTACCATGTCACAAGTGAGTGAAAACAAACCCAGAGTCTAAAATCAAGAGTACCTTTGTAGCCCTTCTAGTCATCTGTAATGTGAAGTCTACTGCAAGGTAAGCTACAGCATCATTCAGGGAGCTAGAGTTGCTTGCGTTACCATTCAGTATCTGATTTTAGCCTCTTCCTTCGGAACCCCCACCTGCACCCACACCTGCAGTCCTCCTGCAGTCCTCCTCTCTATGCACCGCAGCCAAATGCATGTTCACCTCTGCATGCAGCATGTACTTTCCTTGAATGACTTAAAACTTCTGTTTGAAGTTTTTATCAAAGTTCATATAAATGAGCATTTTTCTTGAAACATTTAAAGTCGTTTATTTTGATGTATTTAGTTCTCTGCTGTACTGCTTGATTCACATGGTCTTCTGATATAGTTTTTCATTGTTCTTGTCAATGGCTTCCTCTTAAATAGATTGCTATTTAATTGTTTTGCATATTTCGTTATACTAATTGTTTTGCTTTGCAATTCTTTATTGAAAAATCATAGCAAGACAGTATGAAAGGCAGAGGGAACGAGGGCGTCGGAGCTGCGGAGCAGGATGCTCAATACGTCGTTCACTTCACAAGGGGCTCCCCGGGCCCTGGTGCAGGTGGCGGCGTCAACAGCGTTGGAAACAGGGTTTCTTACTTCTCTTAAGTTTTTCCAGTTCCCAAAAGCAGAAACAACCTCCTGAGGCCCAACATACAGTTACAGGCACCTCCTAGCAGGTCAGAACTCCCAACAAGGACTTTCGGTGGAACTGGGGGTGAAGTATTTTTGTCCCTGAGACTTTAAAACAGGAGGCAAGCTCTTTTTCAAGCCTTGAAGACTTTCCTCAAGCAGGGGACACAGGACACAGCAAAGTCATTCTTCTTTTTTGGCAGAAACAGCAACTGCAGGCCAACCCCAGACACAAAGCAAGGGCAATACTTTTCCTCAATTTCTTCAGCTCTTCTCCTCAGCAAAGGTTCCTCTTATTTCCAGAAGAAGTCTTAAGTTCAGAGGTTTTAGGTCTGATACTTATACCCCAAAAGGTCTTTGATCCCTTTGTGCAAGGGGCTCTGAGCACAGTCCAAACAAGTTTTAGGGGCACTCTGGCAGTGCACAACAACATCCTTGGCTCCAGACACACAGCAGGGAGGTGGAGCCAGCATCATGGAAGGCAGGCACAGCCCTATGCAGGTACAGGTGCTACTCCTCCCACCACTCCACTGCAACTCCCCAGCCCCTGTCACTCCAAAACCAGCAGTCAATCCACAAACAGGCAGAGGCACACAGGAAGGTTGAACCAGCAAATTGTCACTTTCTAAAATTGGTATTTTCAAACACACAATTTAAAATCCATCTTTACTAAAAATGTGTTATTAAATTCTGAGTTCAGGTATACCCAAATCCATTTTCTTATTTCAGTCCTATGGGAAGGTATATTTGTAAAAATTTTACAAAGCATTTCCCATTCTGTCCCATTGGCAGGATAGCCTTTAAATAGTGAAAAACGAAATTGGCAGTATTTCACTATCAGGACATGTTGCACATATCAGTACATGTCCTACCTTTCACATACACTGCACCCTGCCAAGGGCGGTACCTTGGGCCTACCATAGGGGTGTCCTATGTGTAGGAAAAGGGAAGGGTAAGGCCTGGCAAGTGGGTGCACTTGCCAGGTCGACATGGCAGTTAACAAACTGCGCGCAGGCACTGCAGTGGCTAGCCTGAGACATCTTTTTAGGGCTACTCATGTGGGTGGTACAATCAGTGCTGCAAGCCCACCAGTACCATTTGATTTACTCACCCTGGCACACTTAGTGCACTTTACTAGGGACCTACTGGTAAAACAAATATGCCAATCGGGGAGAACCAATCACATTAACAATTTACACAGAGAGCATATGCACTTTAGCACTGATGAGCAGTGGTAAAATGCCCAGAGTCTTAGAGCCAACAACCACAGGTCAGGAGAAAATAGTAGGAAGAAGCAAAAAGTTTGGGGCTAACCCTGCAAATAGAGTGATTTCCAACTAGAAAGTTAAGGTAAGGAAGATAAAAAAGGAAAACAAGGAGCGAGAGAGTGTGGGGAAGGTGAATGCAAGAGAGAAAGAAGAGTGAATGGTAGAGTCATACTTCAACAAGGGCTACGCCGGGGCAGGTCCACATTTGTGATGCATATCTTAGTCATGGCAAGTGCCATATGCAAGATACAGCCTTGTAGGTGGGAGAGGTCTGGAGAGTCTGAGAGGTCACGTGGAAAGATCAATGGGCAAAGAGCTTGTTTGTGACCGACAGGGTCTCACTCAGCGTGCTGTCATCTGCCTCCCAGAAAGAACGTACTGAGGGGCAGTCACAAAGAACATGGAGCAGATCACTGTGGTCATGGAGATGGCCAGAGAAGATCGCATGGAGTAACAGGCCTGCAGCTCACAGCTTCATCGGAGTCCAGTGCCAGGCATGTATTGATTTTAAAGGACAAAAATTCAAGCGTGCCTCTCCTGCCCCACAGTTAAGCGGCTACAGGGGTTCCGCGCAATCCTCCGGTTCATAGTCTGTCGATAGCCTGTTTTCCATATGGTACTGAGGCTAATGAGGAGGTGTAGGGAGTAAAGATGATGTCGTAAGAGGCGATAGAAGCCAGATATCACCCTGAAGAAGTGGCCCCAAATTCAAGGATGGGAGACTATAGAAGAAGGTTGGAGGACCCATTGTCACGCACCTCCAGGACTGTAAGGGCAAAAGGCCGAATTCATTGAAAAAACACTGTAAAGGGTTTGAGGGCAACCTAGCAATAATCTGGCTGAGACTCTTGATGCCCCCTAAGCACCAAGTCTCCCAGTCCAAAATTTCACCACCTATGTGCAAGCTAGAGCTACCCCTTAGTGGTGCATGTTCATTAAGAAGGGAATTCATTCGGAAGATGTGGTGGGCATGCCTCCACGATTTTACCATGGCTTGAAGAATTGGGTTGGTGGGACCCGGCAGAGGTGCGCCAGATTTGTAAAGTACGTGCAGCCCTTGTGGACAATCAAATAGTACCTGCAGGGGTGGGTCTGGAGTCCCGGGAGCATATAAGCAAACTGGGAGAGGTGTAGAGACAATCACAGTGTTAAACCTAAGGATGATCTAGGCCTCCTCAAAAGTGATAAGCCAAGAGTTTGGTGCTGGCCAGGCGGGAGCTGGAAGGTCCCCCAAACAAAAGACCCATAATGAGAGACAGAGGTGGGACTATTTCTCAAAGTCTAGCTTCATGTAGGCCCGGAGGCACCATACTGTTCAATCTTCTATTGATATAGAACCCCAGATACTTGAAGTTGAGAACTTCCACTATAAAGGATAGGTGGCTAAAGCCACACAAGTGGTTATTCATGGCTTAACCCAGTTGACTCAGTAGACCTAGAGTGCAGCAAAGCCAGTTAGGATATATAGTAAGACCGTGAGGGAGCAAAGGAAATCCGAGACGGCAAGTAGGGTATCATCAGTCTAAGGATATACGGCGAATGTCCCGATTGGATGGGGATGCTAGTAAAGAGCGGGGGTTCACAAAGAGAGACTGTAAGAGGCTTATTGTCAAAATGAACAGCAGGGGGGATAACAGGCAACCCTGCCTGGCCCCCCCTCTGGATTGGAAACGGGTCCGAGAGAAACCATCCACAGTTAACCAGGGCAGTATGTGCATCATAAAGCCAACAAACTTTGGCTATGAATCCCTCCCCTCAGGCCAAACTGCCTGAGGGTCTTAAAAAGGTACACCCACTCAATGCGATCGAATATCTTCCATGAGTCCAGGGAGAGAGTGAGGGCTCTGCCCTGCAGACCGTTAGCTGACCACAGGGTATGGGCAAGAGTGCAGAGGTGATTCCTCAAGGAGTGGCCTGCGTATGGGGAATTAGGGACAGAATCACCTTCTGAAGGCGGGTCGCAAGTACATCAGCAAGTATTTTCATGTCCCCGTTGAGGAGGTGTGAGAAGTTGGCCTGATATATGATGTTTCCAATTCTGGAACCACCTTGTATCAGTCCAAGCTTTCCCTTATGGTGTCTGGTTGTAAGTCAACCTTGTAGACAAGCTATCTTAATGGTAGCATAGACTAAGCAGCCTTAAAGGCTTAACTCAAGAGGTCGTGTTAAGCGAGCTGTTTTACCAATCACAGTTCTGTAATATCAAATGAAAGGACACCACACAAGTATATATTATAAAAATATATGTATTTATTACTTAAAATAATCCCCAGTATTCTTTATGAACAAAGGGGCACAAGCGTTAAATCAAAAGCACAGTATAACATACAAAGTTGCACAATTATGGATGAGGGCGAGGGGCCACTCAGACCATATACTAAGAAAGTGGTATAAGAGATACCAATCGAACAGTGGTTAGGCCTAGGGCCTAGGGAATCGCTGGGAGCAGCCGGGACAAGCAATGCTGAAGTCGGGAAAAGCCCGCGGGATTGGGGTGCAGTGCTTAAAGCACACGCATGCACCAATGGAAGTCAATGGTGCGTAAAAGTTACACAAATAGAGTTTTAGTATACTTCCGCTGAACCTAGAAGGACAAAACTTTAGACACAGACACTAGAGGTATGTACCAGTGTGGGAACACCGGCGTTGCAATGTTACCTCACCCACAGGAAGCGGGTGCATAGGGTCGAAGTGGCATCGGGTTTCGTCGTGAAGGTTCTGGGTGCTTGAAGCTGAAGAGGCTGCAGGCGATGTGAAGGAGAAGTGTCCGGTGTGATCCAAGGGTGGATCAGAGTCGTAAAGTACCTGAAAGCAGAGGGGACAGAGTCTGGGTCACTCAGCAGTGACCAGGGTGGAACCAGGATGGAACCAGGCAATGTCGGGCGCAATCAGGTGGTTGTCAAGGAGCTTCTCTCCACTGTCACGTGGGCTCTGGGGCATCTGCGATGTCCAGGAGCAGGTCACGATCTGTCCCACAAAGGCTCTCGCCGTCGGCGCTGTCGGCTTCAAGATTGGAGCAAACAACACTTGGCAAAAGCAATCCACACGGAACTGGAAGATTGCTTCTCACTCGGACCAGGAGGGTCAGAGTGGGTACTCCTTTTCAGGGGAGTGGGTGCAAATCTGGAGCAATCAGAATCACAAGTCGTATTTCGGTTTTCGTTGGCACAGGGGCCACAAGCCAGCTGGCAAGTGACCGGGCCAACGCGTTGAGCCAAAAGAAGCAGAAGGGCCCCACGCAGCACTCGTCGAGTGTGGAGGGCTGAACTTCGGTGCAAGAGTGGTTTAGGATTGGGGCTTCTCAAACCCCGGTGTACAGCTTCAAGGGTCACTCGTGGGCTGCACGGTCAGCGTCTCGTGGTCTTTCCAAGATGGCGTGCCCCATGCTTCCGGTCGCCTCCACGGGTCCCAGCTCTGCAGGGACTGTGGATCGGGCTGTTAGGAGGCAGGCAAGTTTAATCTCGTTGATCTCTGTTGCTCGATTTCCGGCGGGAACTGCAACAAAGCAGACGTCGAGGTGCTGGATGGTGCCTGTTTGCACAGGGTGGTCACTCCTTGACCACAAGGGAGATTCTTCAGTCTTCTACATTGAGTAGGATGTCGAAGGGTCCAGAGTTTCGTTTCTTATGTTTCATCAGGATAATCTGAAGTGCATTGGCACTGCTCCCACTCTTATTCGAATCTGGGGGGCTGGATTACCTGCTAGGTCCCCTCCTATGGGTGGGACCCAGGAAGGGGGTGGATACACCCCTTTCCTTTGATCCAGGCAGCGCTGGGACTGGGGCTGGTGTGCCCCAGAACCGGTTTGACCGGATTATGCATGGGGCAGCCTTGTGCTCCCCATGCAGTGTCTGGTTTCTTTCAAACCTCCCTGCTACAATCCACTATCTCCTGTCTGGGGGGGTGTGACACCTCTCTACGACAGGAAACCCTTTGTCCAGGCCCCTTTGGCAGAGTTTCGGTCAGCTTCAGGGGGTCAGACTTGTGTCTGTGGCAGAAGCATCCATTTTGTAGATCTGAGGCCCTTTTAGAAATTAACCGCAATACAGTAAAGTAACATGTCTTCTCCCTCTAGAGGGGTGGAATGCTATCCCCGTTGCCAGAATTGGCGAGGGGATAGTATTCCAAATCGTATGACACCTTACACGACATGTTTTGATAAAGCCAAACCAAAGTTGCTATATAACCGCGAGGATTATAATGCACTTAATACTATATGGTATGGCATTATCCTGAAACAGCTTAGGGATTTGTTCCCGACGGCTGTAGACAGGCTCAGCTCATGCTAGAGCTCCATCTCACATTAAACCACGCACTCTGCCTCCAGAATTGATAAGGCCTTCCATAGGAGTGGCTCACAGGTTTATATGTGTCCAGATATAGGTTTAGATATAGGTATACTACATCTAAGCAAGAGGTGATTACACCACCTTGCCCCAGCTGAGGGATCAGCCAGTTGTGTCAATTTAAGGACCAGCCAGGGGTGGCAAAAGATATGCTGCAGCCCCTGGTAGGCCTTGGTAGCACCTATGCCCTGAGCACCTATAGTGCATGGCACAGGGGCTGACAAGGAGTCCATTTCCAATTGTGGTATGTACCTATAGCACATGTATTAATAATTTAGAGAGAGAACAGCAGGCTGGGGGTCTTATTAGCAGGCCCACAGTCTCAGTAGTCGAAAACCAGTGAAGCAAAAAGCAAAAATTTGGGGTGACCATAGGATAGCAGACCCTACTCTCCTACACAACCCCCCCCAAACGCAGGGACATTAAACTAACCTTGACCAGATAAGTCTTCATGTTCTAAGTGTAAGTACCTGGAGAGACCATCTGCATTACCATGGTCAGTCCCTGGGCAGGGCTCCACTGTAAAGCCCATCCCCTGTAGGGAAATGGACCACCTGAGCAGTTTGGGATTTTCACCCTTCATCTGATTTAGCCACAAGAGGGGCTTATGGTCTGTCTGAACTAGGAAGTGAGTACCAAACAAGTATGGCCTCAACTTCTTCAGGGCCCAAACCACAGCAAAGGCCTCCCTCTCAATAGCTGACCAACGTTTCTCCCTGGGGGTCAGCCTTCTGCTAATAAAAGCAATGGGCTGGTCTTGACCATCTTGATTAAGTTGTGAAAGCACAGCTCCCACCCCCAACTCAGAAGCATCTGTCTGTACAATGAACTGTTTGGAGTAGTCAGGACTCTTCAGGATAGGTGCAGAGCACATGGCCTTCTTCGGGTCATCAAATGCCTTTTGACAGCTAACTGTCCACTGAACCTTTTTTGGCATCTTCTTGGATGTCAAGTCATTTAATGGTGTCACAATGGACCCATAGTTTTTCACAAACTTTCTGTAATACCCAGTCAGGCCCAAGAAGGCTCTGACTTGTGTCTGGGTAGTTTGAGGAGCCCAGTCCTGTATGGTCTGGATCTTGCTCTCCAGTGGCTGAACCTGACCCCCACCTACTAGGTGGCCCAGGTATACAACCTTGCTCTGCCCTATCTGGCACTTGGTAGCCTTGATAGTCAGGCCTGCCTTTTGCAGGGCCTCCAGAACTTTCTTCAGGTGGATCCGGTGCTCCTCCCAGGTGGAGCTAAAGACAGCAATATCATCTAGATATGCTGCACAAAAGTCATCCAACCCAGCAAGGACTTGGTTCACCAACCTTTGGAAAGTGGCAGGTGCATTATTCAAACCAAAGGGCATTACCACAAACTGATAATGTCCACTAGGGGTAGAGAATGCTGTCTTGGCTTTTGACTCTTCAGCTAGTCTGACCTGCCAGTAGCCAGCTGTCAAATCAAATGTGCTCAGAAACTTGGCAGAAGCCAATTTATCAATGAGCTCATCTGCTCTTGGAATGGGATGAGCATCTGTCCTAGTGACAGCATTGAGACCTCTGTAGTCCACACAAAATCTCATTTCTCTCTTTCCATCTTGGGTATGAGGTTTTGGCACAAGGACCACTGGGCTAGCCCATGGGCTTTCTGATGGCTCAATCACTCCAAGCTCCAACATCTTTTGCACCTCAGCCTTTATACAATCCCTGACATGGTCAGGTTGCCTGTAGATCTTATTCTTCACAGGCAGACTGTCACCAGTCAGTGTCCACCTCATGGGTGCACCAGTTAGTTTGACTGGGTGTGAGTGAAAACAAGTGTCTGTGGGCTTGCAAAACTTGTCTGCAGTCCATCTGCTGCTGGTCAGTGAGGCTGCCTGCCAAGGCTACTCCATCAACTGAACCATCATCAGGGTTCTGGGAAAGCAGGTCTGGGAGAGGGTCACTCTCTTCCTCCTGTTCCCCATCTGTGGCATGAGCAAGCTCATGTCCTCCCTGTCCACAAATGCTTTCAAACGATTTACATGAAGCACCCTGTGGGGGCTCCTAGGGGTTCCAAAGTCAACCAAGTAGGTGACTTCTCCCTTTTTCTCAATGATAGGGTAGGGTCCAGTCCATTTGTCCTGGAGTTCTGCTGGGGCCACTGGCTCCAACACCCACACCTTCTGCCCTGGCTGGAACTCAACCAGAACAGCCTTTTGGTCATGCCAAGCTTTCTGCAGTTCTTGACTTGCCTCCAGGTTTTTGGATGCTCTCTCCATATACTCAGCCATCCTGGAGCGGAGACCAAGTACATAGTCCACAACATCTAGCTTAGGCTTTTTGAGCGGTAACTCCCATCCTTCCTTCACCAAACATAGTGGACCCCTCACAGGGTGGCCAAACAAAAGTTCAAAAGGGCTGTAGCCAACCCCCTTCTGTGGGACCTCTCTGTAAGCAAAGAGCAAGCAGGGTAAAAGGATGTCCCATTTCCGCCTGAGCTTCTCTGGTAAACCTTTTATCATTCCCTTGAGGGTCTTGTTGAATCTCTCCACAAGCCCATTGCACTGTGGGTGATAGGGTGTGGTAAACTTGTAGTTTACTCCACACTCCTTCCACATTGCTTTTAGATATCCAGACATGAAGTTTGTACCTCTGTCTGATAGTACCTCCTTTGGGAAGCCCACTCTTGAGAAAACAGCAATGAGGGCTTTTGCCACCACAGGTGCTGTGGTGGTCCTTAGGGGAATTGCCTCTGGGTACCTGGTGGCATGATCCACTACCACCAGTATGAATCTGTGCCCAGATGCTGTTTGAGGATCCATGGGACCCACAATGTCTATTCCAACACGTTCAAAGGGTACCCCCACCACAGGTAGTGGTATCAGGGGGGCCTTTGTTGTGCCACCTGACTTACCACTGGCTTGGCAAGTGACACAGGAGCGACAAAACTCCTTGACATTTTCTGACATATGAGGCCAGTGAAAGTGTGGAACAAGCCTGTCCCAAGTCTTGCTCTGGCCTAAGTGCCCTGCAAGGGGAATATCATGGGCCAAGGTGAGAAGGAAACCCCTAAACCTCAGAGGTATGACCAACCTCCTGGTGGTACCAGGCTTGGGGTCTCTAGCCTCTGAGTAAAGGAGTCCATCATCCCAATAAACTTTATGGGCACCTTGGGCATTCCCTGCAGCCTCAGCAGCAGCTTGCTGTCTGAGGGGTTCAAGTGAAGGGCAATCTAATTGAGCCTGCCCCAGGTCTGCCCTTGAGGGTCCCCCTGTCCCCAGAAACTCAACCTGATCAGGCTCCAGTTCCTCGGAGACAGTCTCCTCTTGGACTGCAGAATCAGTTTACTGTGAAATCTGATCCTCAACCTGGGGCAAGGGGGAAGACAAAGCCTTAACCCTCTTGCTCCTTCTCTTGGGTTGTGGTTGGTCTATTGTTCCAAGATCCACCACTGGTTTAGGAAGGCACTTCTTAGCCTGAGTCCTTGTCACTGCAATGACATGTACTGAAATCCCTAGCATTTCTGCATGAGTCCTGTACTCCACTTCTGACCAAACTGAGCTTTCAAAATCATTGCCTAACAGACAGTCTACTGGGAGGTCTGCACTCACAACATCTTTCTTTAGGCCATCTACCCCTCCCTAGGAGAAGTTCACAACAGCCACACTATGGGAAGTAGTGGAGTTGCTTGCATTGGTCACTAGGTAACTTTCACCTAGTACAATCTGTCCAGGGTCCACAAAGTCAGGTGTCACCATAGTGACACTGGCACATGTGTCCCTGTAGGCCTGAGCCTGTTTCTCATTTATCAAAGGCGTCTGCCTATATTTGCCCAGGTTACTGGGACTCACTGTAGTGGACAAAGCTAAGTCCACATCATATAGGAGAACTGCCTGAGTAGGGATTCTGACTAAGCCAGATTCCATCTCAGTACCCAAGGTTAACCCTACTATACCCTTTGGTTGTGTACCACCACTGTTAACTGTACTAGGGGGAGCAGGTGCTTTAGGAGCTACAGTGGTGGGGACTGGATTATTCTTGGTGCATTCACTGCCCCAGTGTGAAACTGATTTGCAGGTATTACACCAAGGTTTCTTTGGGCCATCATTCTTCTTTTTCTTGTTTCCATTTTGGGAACCACCCTCCTTATTATCAGTTTTGGGGCCTGAAGATTTCTGGTCCTTTTCTTTATCTTTCTGATTCCCACCCTTCTGGTCTGTTTTCTTCTGGTCACCACCTTGGTTCTGGGGTTTCTGCTTAATCCTTGTTCTGACCCATTTGTCTGCCTTCTTTCCCAATTCTTGGGGAGAGGTCAGATCAGAGTCAATAAGGTATTGATGCAACAGCTGGTTCTGACAGTTATTAAGGATCTGCTCTCTCATTATAAGATTGTACAATCCTGTATAGTCTGAGACTTTACTTCCCTGCAGCCAACCCTCCAGAGCCTTAGTGGCACTCTCAACAAAATCAGTCCAGTCCTGAGTCTGTGCTTTTTAGGTGTCTCTGAACAACAACCTGTATTGCTCAGTGGTTAGGCTAAACCCTTCAATAAGAGCACTCTTCAGGACAGAGTAGTTTTTGGTATCCTCAGGTCTAACTGTGAGGAGCCTATCCCGCCCTTTCTCAGAAAAGGAGTACCATAAAATTGCAGCCCACTGATCCTGAGGAACCTGCTGTACCATGCAGGCTCTCTCAAGTGCAGTCATCCATTTGTGGATGTCATCCCCTTCCTTGTAGGGGGGCACCATTTTTGTCAGGTTTCTATTATCATAGCTCCTGTCTTTCTCTCTAGGAATTATGCTGCCACCAGTGGCATCTAAGCCACACAACTTTTGCTCTCTTGCCAAGGCAAGTCTAGCTTGAACCAGGGCTACCTCCTCCCTCTCTATCTGGAGTTTGACAGCCCTCATCCTGGCTCTATGTTCTATCTTCTGAGAAGAAGTCTTCCCTCTCTGAGATTCTCTTGAGGCACTAGAAATGTGAGAGTCCCCTGATGGAGATCTCACTTTTCTGTTGCCTGGGAGAATGATATTTTGGGATCTGGGGAGGTGCTGGCCCTCTCCATTCCCCAGTAGGTTTAAGTTGGCCTGGTTAAGCCTGGCAACTATAACCTGGCTACCCATCTGATCCTGATTTTCTGGGTCCTCTACATCTGAGTCCTCCTCCTCCTCCTCTTCCTCTTCTTCTTCCTCTGCAGTGGTATCAGTTACAGGGGGTTCACTCCATCTCCTGAATCTAGGGGAGCTGCACTCGCCTTAGCTAAGTCATCCTGTTCCAGAATGGCTATCAGGGTAGGAATGGTGGGACCTCTGCCCCTTTTTAGCCCTCTTGATATGCACAAGGCACACAAGTCTTTGTGGCTAAGTTTGTCATAGCTGTAAGTTGCCTGGGTAAGGTCAACTGTCACAGGCAGAGAGCTTGGAGCTTCACCTGTGCCAGACATGACTGCTAGTTAGGTGTAAGTGGTGCACTTACCTACACTAAGGTGTTTTACTACTGTACCTTGCTAGTGAGTTGTAGTCACGGTGTGCTAATCCCTTTAATCTACAACTACTAAATTCAGTAGAACTTAATATGCTAAGCTTTTGATTTATATGTACCTAAGGTACTTGATGTGATCTTTCAATTTGATAAAAAGATTGCAATGGTAAAACAACAGCAAGCTCAAATCCGCACCGCTGCGCACCAATGTGAGAAGTTGGCCTGATATATGATGTTTCCAATTCTGGAACCACCTTGTATCAGTCCAAGCTTTCCCTTATGGTGTCTGGTTGTAAGTCAACCTTGTAGACAATCTATCTTAATGGTAGCATAGACTAAGCAGCCTTAAAGGCTTAACTCAAGAGGTCGTGTTAAGCGAGCTGTTTTACCAATCACAGTCCTGTAATATCAAATGAAAGGACACCACACAAGTATATATTATAAAAATATATGTATTTATTACTTAAAATAATCCCCAGTATTCTTTATGAACAAAGGGGCACAAGCGTTAAATCAAAAGCACAGTATAACATACAAAGTTGCACAATTATGGATGAGGGCGAGGGGCCACTCAGACCATATACTAAGAAAGTGGTATAAGAGATACCAATCGAACAGTGGTTAGGCCTAGGGCCTATTGAATCGCTGGGAGCAGTCGGGACAAGCAATGCTGAAGTCGGGAAAAGCCCGCGGGATTCGGGTGCAGTGCTTAAAGCACACGCATGCACCAATGCAAGTCAATGGTGCGTAAAAGTTACACAAATACAGTTTTAGGATACTTCCGCTGAACCTAGAAGGACAAAACTTTAGACACAGACCCTAGAGTTGTGTACCAGTGTGGGAACACCGGTGTTGCAATGTTACCTCACCCACAGGAAGCGGCTGCATAGGGTCGAAGTGGCGTCGGGTTTCGTCGGGAAGGTTATGGGTGCTTGAAGCTAAAGAGGCTGCAGGCGATGTGAAGGAGAAGTGTCCGGTGTGATCCAAGGGTGGATCAGAGTCGTAAAGTACCTGAAAGCAGAGGGGACAGAGTCTGGGTCACTCAGCAGTGACCAGGGTGGAACCAGGATGGAACCAGGCAATGTCGGGCGCAATCAGGTGGTAGTCGAGGAGCTTCTCTCCGCTGTCACGTGGGCTCTGGGGCATCTGCGACGTCCAGGAGCAGGTCACAATCTGTCCCACAAAGGCTCTCGCCGACGGCGCTGTCGGCTTCAAGATTGGAGCAAACAACACTTGGCAAAAGCAATCCACGCGGAACTGGAAGATTGCTTCTCACTCGGACCAGGAGGGTCAAATTGGGTACTCCTTTTCAGGGGAGTGGGTGCAATTCTGGAGCAATCAGAATCACAAGTCGTATTTCGGTTTTCGTTGGCACAGGGGCCACAAGCCAGCTGGCAAGTGACTGGGCCAACGCGTTGAGCCAAAAGAAGCAGAAGGGCCCCACGCAGCACTCATCGAGTGTGGAGGGCTGAACTTCGGTGCAAGAGTGGCTCAGGGTTGGGGCTTCTCAAACCCCGGTGTACAGCTTCGGGGGTCACTCGTGGGCTGCACAGTCAGCATCTCGTAGTCTTTCCAAGATGGCGTGCCCCACGCTTTCGGTCGCCTCCACGGGTCTCAGCTCTGCAGGGACTGTGGATCGGGCTGTTAGGAGGCAGGCAAGCTTGATCTTGTTGATCTCTGTTGCTCGATTTCTGGTGGGAACTGCAACAAAGCAGACGTCGAGGTGCTGGATGGTGCCTGTTTGCACAGGGTGGTCACTCCTTGACCACAAGGGAGATTCTTCAGTCTTCTACATTGAGTAGGATGTCGAAGGGTCCAGAGTTTTGTTTCTTATATTTCATCAGGATAATCTGAAGTGCATTGGCACTGCTCCCACTCTTATTCGAATCTGGGTGGCTGGATTACCTGCTAGGTCCCCTCCTATGGGTGGGACCCAGGAAGGGGGTGGATACACCCCTTTCCTTTGATCCAGGCAGCGCTGGGACTGGGGCTGGTGTGCCCCAGAACCGGTTTGACCGGATTATGCAAGGGGCAGCCTTGTGCTCCCCATGCAGTGTCTGGTTTCTTTCAAACCTCCCAGCTACAATCCACTATCTCCTGTCTGGGGGGGTGTGACACCTCCCTACGACAGGAAACCCTTTGTCCAGGCCCCTTTGGCTGAGTTTCGGTCAGCTTCAGGGGGTCAGACTTGTGTCTGTGGCAGAAGCATCCGTTTTGTGGATCTGAGGCCCTTTTAGAAATTAACCGCATTACAGTAAAGTAACATGTCTTCTCCCTCTAGAGGGGTGGAATGCTATCCCCGTCGCCAGAATTGGCGAGGGGATAGTATTCCAAATCGTATGACACCTTACACGACATGTTTTGATAAAGCCAAACCAAAGTTGCTATATAACCGCGAGGATTATAATGCACTTAATAGTAAATGGTATGGCATTATCCTGAAACAGCTTAGGGATTTGTTCCCGACGGCTGCAGACAGGCTCAGCTCATGCTAGAGCTCCATCTCACATTAAACCACGCACTCTGCCTCTAGAATTGATAAGGTCTTCCATAGGAGTGGCTCACAGGTTTATATGTGTCCAGATATAGGTTTAGATATAGGTATACTACATCTAAGCAAGAGGTAATTACACCACCTTGCCCCAGCTGAGGGATCAGCCAGTTGTGTCAATTTAAGGACCAGCCAGGGGTGGCAAAAGATATGCTGCAGCCCCTGGTAGGCCTTGGTGGCACCTATGCCCTGAGCACCTATAGTGCATGGTACAGGGGCTGACAAGGAGTCCATTTCCAATTGTGGTATGTATCTATAGCACATGTATTAATAATGTAGAGAGAGAACAGCAGGCTGGGGGTCTGATTAGCAGGCCCACAGCCTCAGTAGTCGAAAACCAGTGAAGCAAAAAGCAAAAATGTGGGGTGACTATAGGATAGCAGACCCTACTCTCCTACAGGAGGTAAATGGGCCTGTAGCCTCCACAGAGTAGGGGCTCTTTCCTTGGTTTAGGAAGGATTGCAATCACCGCCTATTAGAGATGGAGCCAAAAGAGTCAGCTTTACCAGCCTCATGGAAGGCATCATAGAAGGAATTCACAACGTCCTCATCCGCCCATTTATAGAAATCCACAGGAGCCTGGTGGTAGGGAAGTCTGGAGATGGCCTGCACAATTTCAGTATAGCTAACTTCCCCCTTGAGCAGGTCTCTGAGGCTAGGAAGGTGAACCCCACCAAAGAAGACCTCTAAACTGGTAGGGTCATCCATAATCTCTGAGATGTATATGGCTCGATAGAATTCAGTGAATACATTAACATGAAGTGACTGGGCTAAGATAGAACTGCCCTTGGATCAAATAGCCAGGGTGTGAAGCACTGCCTCTTGCTGGAGCAGCTGGGCCACCAATAGTCGTCCTGCCTTCTCGTCTTGTTCAAAGCGATGACCCTTAAGCCACTGGAGCGTAAATTAGCCTTAGAAGGGAATAGTTTGTTGAAGTCCATACAGGCTTGCTCCAGGTGGTGACGGAGAGTGGATGAGATCTTCAGGGTGTAGACATGTGAGACACCAAATCTCGCCCTGCAGGCCCCTCTGCTGGGATGCTCACTGGACATTGGTCAGGGTTTCGTCCCACATGAGCTGGCCACGAATATTCGATGTAGCGGCAGACCATAGGACTCGGTGGGAGGAAATATGAGAGTGGAGCTGAGTTATACCCTGAGGGGTACAATAGCGTTATATTGGCTTGCGGCCTTGAGGCAAGACCCAAATCCAGGAAAAACAGAATAGGAGAATGGTCAGAGAGTGCATCCTCCATGATCTGGGAGTCACTGGATAGGAAACCAGGAAATATTCCAGCTTGGACTGGGTACTGTAAACCAGCGAGGAAATTATATATTCCTCATCCTCCTGGTGTGAGAACCACCAAAGATACACTAGGCCATGATCAGAGATTTGCGCCTCTCGGAGAGCCCAGTACACATTCTTACCCACATCTAAAGGGTCAGTGGGGTCAAGTTCCACATCTTGCACCAGGTTCCCATTTCCTCAAATGAGATAGTGTGATTCTTCGATCTCCTTGAGGCAACGATTGATCAGGAGAAAGAAGTAGTGCTAGGGGACCCTTCAGTGCATACTGTGAGCCACCACAGAGCGTCTACCCGGCGAGCTAGAATTTGGAAAAGACATAGCTGTCATCTAAGTCCACCCATGTCTTAAGGATAGTGAAGGCCAGGGACCTGTACAAGAGGGTTGCAACAGCGCATTTCCTGGAGTGGCAGAGGCCAATTCCTCAGGCAGACGAGCAACTGCTGAAAACCACCTGCTCACCAAGTCGCGACACAATTTTTTGGACTTCAAGTGGGAGAGGTCAGATTCCTTCAGGAGGGCCATGTTCACACATTTAGACTGCAGATTGAACAGCACCTTCTTGCATTATATTAAGGGCGTCAGACAATTGACATTCTAGGAAAAGGATTGCAGGGGGAGGGAGCAGAGGGGGCAGAGGCGGCCCTTAAGATGAGGGCAGTGGCACAGATAAGCAGGTGTGTTACAAGATAGGAAAAGAAAAGAGAAGACGAGAGAAGGAAGGAGAAAGGGGAAACGAGAGAAGGAGGAACAGTAAGGAAAAGAAGAGAAGGGGAAAGAAGGGGAGTGATCAGAAAAGACCCTTGGGATGCTGCAGGAGGGCAGATGGCCTGCTACAAAATCAGTGTAAATAAATTATAAGGGGGACATAGGGGAAGGGATCTGGCACAGAACCTGGGGTGGAAGCTCAGAGGGAACCAGAGGCCTGAACGGCTGGTCTAAACTTGTGGGTCCAGTACACTGGAGGTCCTGCAGAGAGGAAAAAACACAATAATGAGCTAAGTTGGAGATACAGCCTGGAGGTCTAAAAAAGGGGAAAGGGGGATGAGTGACGAGGGTCAGCATGCCCATAGGCCCCCCTGGGGAAGTGGGGTGCGCAGAGGAGACATAAATGACGACTGTCAGCTGAGAGGGAGGGTGGGGAGATTTGGGCAGGAAGGGAGGCTCAAATGCAGGACCCATGAACCTAGAGACCCATAAACCCAGAGACCCATGGGCCAGGAAGTAAGGTTGGTGCGCCGGAAGTAATGAATAATTTCAACAGCAACAAACTGTGTAGCGGGGCAAAATATAGTGCAAAACACCGTAACATAGGACCATAGTAATGCAAAACAGACCATCGTAAAACAAAATGAAGCACTGCTGGTCAGAAAGAACCATCAAGTAACATGACAAGTAGAAGAGAGATATGCAGTCTCATCCATCAATCCTGAGGATGCCAAATGCCTTGCTATTCAGCTGTCGGGACAAGGGAGTATTAGACCCAGAAAGGAAAAAAAGTTTCAGCCGCTGCCCTCAGCGTGCGAGGGCTTAAATGGGAATTGGGTTTTGTTGTGGCCCTTATCCTCTCTATGGGCTCCCATATCTTGGAGGGCAACGACCCTGCCATCCTGAGACCGCATCAGTTGTTCCAGGTCCATGCCCTAATTGTGGCCCCCAAAAGTGCTCCAGAGGCTGCCAGATGTGTTAGGGGATGAGTCTGGGGGGCATCAGGTGAGTCCAGGGTCCATGTCATGGTTGGAAAGTCCATCCAGAAAGGAGCGATGGGCATCCAGGTTCAAGAAGTCTTTGGACCTGCCAACCATTGTGATCCACATACCGGCAGGTTTAAACAATCCAAATATAATGTAATTTGTTTTATCTGAGGCCGGAGAGCCAGGAAGGCCTTTCTTTTGTCATTGGTCTCCCAGGCGAAGTCAGCGGCAATGCAGATCTCAGTCCCCTAATAGACGTACGCCAGGAGTTGTGGCACCTGCTCATGGCAAAGGAAGCAGGCTGTGAGGGGGACTTTCCTTGCCGAGGAGTCCAGAGGAGAGACGCCCACGTGATGAGCTTGCTGTATCTCCTGGAATAGAAGATGAGTCCTGTAAGCATGGGAGAATGTGCTTTGAGAATGCCTCTAAAATCCATGCCCTCAAACTGTTCCCTGAACCCAAAAAAGCAGACATTGTCCTTCCAACCTCTATCTTCCAGGTCCGTGAGTTTTATCCTTATGTACAAGAGTACCTGGTCTCTGTCTGGTAATCAATTGAGGCATCCCTCCATGACTGTAAGGCAGTGTTCCATCCCCTCCACCATGTCCTGAAAGCCTGCAATGTCGGCTCGGTTTTGGCCTCAGTAGTGAGGTTAGGGATTTTGGAGTCCATGCCTTCTAAGCGGTGGCCAAGCACACTTACCACCTGTACAATGGGGCCCTTCTTAGAATCCGGATGAGACGGCAGAGCTGAAAAAGGGGGAGCAGTAGATGTGCAGAAGGGATGGCCATGTGCTGTTGCTGAGAGACTCCCTCTGGAAGGATTTGCTCAAGGGGATGCTGGAGGGCACCACTGGGTCAGGGAATAGAAAGAATAAAAATTATTTAATCCCAGGGGGATGCTTCAAATCGGAGAAGGCAGACGGTCAGTTCGCTATAAGGGCATTCAGAGAGGGGGAGACACCCGAGGGATAAAGAGTGCCTAGGGCGCAATGTATCTGGGAGGTATCGTCCATGCAGGGAGGAGTATAATATGGTGCAACAGGCTTGAGTGCCCCAGTAGGAAGCAGCAATGTAGGCCCAGTGCGAGTGCATGTAGCAGTGTTTCTCGTGTCCCGAGAGTAGGCTCCTGGTGGCAGCGGGCTGCTGGTCCATGGCAGAGAGGTCCAACCTGGAATATGCAGCCCGAAGCCCAGTAACAGGGAAGGTGTTTACGGTTACTCAGATCCTGGAACTAGAGGTCAACCAGGTGCCATATGGCTGTCCAAGTCCAGAGAGGTAGGAGAATCAAAGGGCCCCATATGGCTGAGAAGCTGTGCTGGCCCCCAAATGCAGGTTGGGAGAGGGGCCCATTTTCAGGGCACTCACGGGAATATACAGCCTAAAGGCATTCTGTGCCCAAAGTCCCAGATAGGCGAGGGTAAAGCCTTGTGACCCATCCTGAAATGGCGGTGAGAGGCCCTCTGATGGTTTGGGCCAACCTACATAGTCCTAAAGCAGGTGGCTGGGGTGAGGCTGTGCAGGTGAAAGTTGTGGGTGAAAGGAGCAGAGGTCCAGGTCCCCAGTTGGCCCACTGGCAAGGATCTCCCGATGGTGTGCTATGGGCACTGGTGCACCAATGCAGGCAGGGAGCAACTTGTTGTGCACGATGAGGGAATGCAGCACTCCTAAATTCAAAGGCAGTGATGCTCCTTAGGTTGCAGCCCCTCCGGCGTGTCCCTGACTGGATCAGTCAGGTCTTCGGCAGCGCTGGGTCAGCTTTTATTTATTTATTTCATTTATAAAGCGCTCTCTCACCTAACGGCATCCTGGTGCTGAGAAGCAAAAGGGGTACGTAGCAAGAAAAAAAGACAGGAAAGGCACGGGCAGCTGGTACAGAACAACAACAGTTACACCCTGGGAAAGAGCCAGGTTTTTAACCTTTTTCTAAAAGGTAGGAGTTAGCTGATCTGTCTTAGTTCCAGAGGGAGTCTGTTCCAAAGTCTGGCCGCAGCAACCGTAAAAGTTCTGCCGCCAGTTCTAACTTTCCTAAAGCTGGCCACCTTAACCAATCTGGCTGAGGCGGAACGGAGGTCCCTAACTGGGGCGTACCACACAAATTTCCTCTGTAGCACAGCTGGGCCCATCCCATGAAGAGCTTTAAACATGAGACAAAGGGACTTGAACTTTACTCTCTGTCCCACCGGAAGCCAGTGTAGCTCTGCAAGGGCCCTAGAGGATGAGGATCGTCTCGGCCACCCCAAAGCAAGCTTAGCCGCGACAGACTGGATTCTCAAAAGTCTGTCCAGCAGGGCATTGGGGGATTCAAGCAAAAGGGCGTTACAGTAGTCCAGTCTACTCAAGACTGAACTCTGTATGACTAGTGCCCCTGCTTGAGAAGGTAGTAAGGGGAGAATTTTGCGTAGAGACCTAATGACTTCCCACCGTTTTGGTGACTTGGGCCTCCATAGTCAGTTTGTTATTAAACATAATGCCTAAATTACGAACCTTCTCCACTGGTCTCACTCCAGTTGACATATCACTAGGCCAGAAATTGCTCGGCAGCGCTGAAGGAATCCTGTCCACAGGACAGAAGAGGATCTCCATCTTACCTGCATTAAATTGTAGTGAATTGTCTTTCAACCATTGACCCGTGTCGCGCAAGCAGCAATGAAACTCCTCAATAGATACAGAATGTTCACCCTCCAGTGAGAAAATGAGCTGTGTGTCATCGGCATAGTTAGTAATGTTAATACCATGCTCTTTGACAACCGCAATCAAGGGTTTCATATAAATATTGAAGAGTATCGGGCTGATAGCCGAGCCCTGTGGAACTCCATGAGAGATGTTAATCTGTTCGGACCGATATGGAGGAAGGGACACCGCCTGAGTTCGACCCGTAAGGAAGGAATGAACCCATTGCAGGGCACAGCCCTTCACTCCCACCTTCTCCAGCCTTCTTATCAGAGTTCCATGGTTAACCGTGTCGAACGCGGCAGACAGGTCAAGCAGGATAAGAACCGCTGCCTGATTCCTGTCTGCGCGCGACCGAAGTTCGTCCAACACGGCCACCAGGGCCGACTCTGTGCCATGGGCAGGACGAAAGCCGAATTGAACCTCATGTAGCAGTTTATGCTGCTCCAGGTAGTTAGAGAGGGTTGTACTGACCACTTTCTCCATGATCTTAGCCGGAAAGGGTAGGAGAGAAATCGGCCTGTAGTTGTTGGGGCATTCTGGGTCCAGGGTGGCCTTTTTCAGCAAAGGAGTTACCAAAGCTTGTTTCCACTGCAGCGGAACTACCCCGCTATTAAGAGACTGATTACAAATACGCCTAAGTGTGGGAAACAGCTCTGTCTCAAAGGTCTTCCAAATTTTATGAGGAACGGGGTCAAGAGGAGAACCGGACAAAATGCCCTTGGCTATTCTACAAAATTTGCAAGCTTTGGCAAGTAGGCCCCCCAATGGGAATGGAGGAGCAAGGTGGCCTCGTGAACTGATACATGAGAAGACCCCATTGCTTTCAGTGTCCTGCTGTCATCCTAGATAACACACCAGCATGTGGAGACCACCTATCAATTGCCTATAATTGTCTGTGGCCAGACCACACCCCGTTGTTATTCTTCTTCATATTGAGGATTTACAAAAAAGCCTCCCAGATTTACTAAGCCTTTTCATTCTTCTTGCAACACAAAAGGCATTGCAAGGACAAGGCAAAGGCTTCAGTAAGAATTTCAAAGCCATGCAAGGGGTAATTTGTGCCACCCTGTGTGGATTTGTAAAGGAAGGTAACACAACACATGTTCTTGAAAGTGGATGGATATGACACAATTCCAGATTTACAAAGCTTTGTAACCTGTGATAGCGTCAAATCACGATGTCTCGCAAATGAAGGGAAAACAAGGAGAAAATGTTTTTTCCTCTTGTTATTTCCTTTTTCTATGCATGATGCATTCTGCATCACATATAGAAGGAGAAAAATGCATGAATAATAGTAAATACGACCCAAAGTGTTTAGATTGCTCATGTCTTCTTATGATTTTTAATTTGAAGGAATACAGTGGGGCATGCATTCGCTAAGCCATTTGTACCTCAACATTCACCTTACACTAATGATGTGATTTCTGAGTGTATATTTCAAAATACAAAATAAAAATGTTCACACTGCTATTGATTACTAGGGAGTTAACTCAAATTGCTTCTGGTATTGATTTCCCTTTGTATATCAGAAAGTTCCACAGAAATGGATGAGAAATATATTGGAGAACTCAGAGAACATGTCCTCATTTTAGCTTTCCAGTGCACTAGTCCTATTTTCTATGACAGAAATGCTGTTTATTAACTGCAATTTATTTCCTGTAGTGTTTTCCTTTCAGCTTTACAGCTTTTATTCCATCATGATGGCATTCAGATGTGCTACACATTTGACATAGAAACAGAATGTTATCCCTCCTTGTTCCTTAGAACTCTGTGGGGAGGTGTCAGTAGGATGATGGGAAATCAACTGACAATGTTCTGCTGCTACTGGACATACATGTTTAACTCAGTCTATAAGACTGTATTCTCAGATGGTTGAGAGACATATTCACTTTTGGAGCACTTTCCATAGCTTTTGTGAGCAAACCATGAAAAAATACAATTTCTTTCAAATATGAATCCACACATTACAGCAGAGGTGCGGCAATGTTGACAGGGTAAAATCACGTTAGAACTCACCAGAATTCCTAAAATGATTATAACATGATTGAAAAAAGATTTGTATTGGGGTTGACATCTGTTACCACCCTTTAATTGTGCTCCTTTTTGTGACCCTCAACAACGTAACATTCATTACATTGCATTTCAATGAAGACCATGTCCCCGAGCCCTGTAATTGATGTATTTTCTATATTATATAGAGTTCTATTTTCCTTGGAACTGAGGACTCAGTCATTATGCCAACTGGAGTAAGAAAACCAGTTGGACTGCAACCACCCCACAACCACTAAGAAATAGTTGCATGAAATGTGTTTCAGGTAACAATCCATCCCATGGGATATTACAAGAAGTTTGTGGAATCTTAAATACTCTTTCATTAAGTGATAAAACACTCAGGACCACTAGAAAATGAAAGATACATTTTTAAGATTTCTTTCAAAATCAAACCGTAGCTAGTGCACACAATATGAATTGTAACTACAACAAAAATAAATAAAATGGCAGCAACATCTTTTTTGAAAAGCGTGAACAAGAGGAAATTCACCACACAATGGTTTCTGTTATACATGCATGGCAATTCTACGTCAATTGTTCTATTTCTAAGTGATAAGCTAATTCTAGCATAGAATAACATAAAAAACCTGTTCCAAATTTCAGAGAGAGTTCACAGCATACCTGTTTAAACAATAGGGCTTGTGTTCGATATAACAGAACAGCCTTTCTGCTTTTGTTGTACAAGGCTGGTTGCAATGATACCTGATACATTCAGCCAGTAAAGAGATGAAAGCTGAGAGCATCCCCAGTAGCCATCAAATAGAATCTGTGATATAAATCTGCATGGCCTAATCCACAGTCGCTTGATGTCATCAGTGATGTCACTGACCATGTCATGAATGATGTAATATGTGACATCATCAGCAGTGGATTGCGGGTGCGCGAAATATAGTTAGTACAAATAACTATATAGGAGCAATTTCAATGGTTTTGTATGAGTGAAATGTCCAGCTAACTATAACACCCCTAAAACTTATAGTTTTTGAGTGAATTTTAAAGGTTTTTTATATGTTAATTCCTAACTATATAAGGCCTGAAACCTATGTTTTTTTCAGTGAATTTCAAAGGTTTTTTAAATGCCAATTCCTAACTATATAAGGCCTGAAACCTATGTTTTTTTTCAGTGAATTTCAAAGTTTTTTTTAATGCTAATTCCTAACTATATAAGACCTGAAAGCCCACCAGGAATCTCCAGTATGCGCCAGGGGACTGCATTGCAGAGAGGTGTAATGAAGCCACGCCCCTTTTTACACCTCTCTGCAACGCAGCCCCCGTGCATGTTTGAAGAGGGGGAACTAATTCCCCTTGCATACTGGGGGCCCCTGGGGGCCAACTAGCCCACCTTGAACCCCCAGGATGCGCCAGGGGGCTGCATTGCAGAGGTGAAATGAGGCTATGCCCCTTGTTACACCTCTCTGCAACGCAGCCCCCTGGCACGTTTGCAGAGGGGGAACTAATTCCCCTTGCATACTGGGGGTCCCTGGGGGCCAACTAGCCCACCAGGAGCCTCCAGTATGCGCCAGGGGGCTGCATTGCAGAGAGGTGTAATGAGGCCACACCCTTTTTTACACCTCTCTGCAACGCAGCCCCCATGCAAGTTTGAAGAGGGGGAACTAATTCCCCTTGCATACTGGGGGCCCCTGGGGGCCAACTAGCCCACCTGGAACCTCCAGTATGCGCCAGGGGGCTGCATTGTACAGAGGTGTAATGAGGCTCTGCCTCTTTTTACACCTCTCTGCAACGCAGGCCACTGGCGCGTTTGCAGAGGAGGGACTAATTTCCCTTGCATACTGGGGGTCCCTGGGTCAATATTCTCCACTACTCTCTACTACTCCTACTACTCCACTACTCTCTAATACTCACTCTCTACTACTCATTCTCTACTACTCTACTACTCTCTACTACTCTTTCTCTACTACTCACTCCCTACTACTCACTATCTACTACTCTCTACTACTCACTCTCTACTACTCTCTACTAATCACTCTCTACTACTCTCTCTCTACTACTCACTCTTTACTACTCACTGTCTACTACTCTCTACTACTCACTCTCTACTTCGCACTCTCTACTACTCTCCACTACTCACTCTCTACTACTCTCTCTCTATTACTCTCTCTCTACTACTCTCTACTACTCACTCTCTACTACCCTCTACTACTCACTCTCTACTACTCTCTCTCTACTACTCTCTACTACTCACTCTACTACTCACTCTCTACTACTCTCTACTATTCTCTCTATCTGCTACTCACTCTCTACTACTTTCGACTACTCACCCTTTACTACTCTCTACTACTCACTCTCTACTGCTCTCTACTACTCACTCTACTACTCACTCTCTACTACTCTCTACTACTCACTCTCTACTACTCACTCTCTACTACTCTCTACTACTCACTCTACTATTCACTCTGCTACTCTCTACTACTCACTCTCTGCTACTCTCTCTACTGCTCTCTTCTACTCTCTACTACTCACTCTCCACTCTATTACTCACTCGCTTCTCTCTACCTCTCTCTACTTCTTTCTCTACTAGTCTCTACCTCTCTACCTCTTCCTCTCTACCTCTACCTCTCTACCTCTACCTCTCTACCTCTCTCTACACGCACACATATACACATATATATATGCATATGCATTTATGTATGTGTATATATATATATATATATATACATACATATATAAACATATATAATCTGCATATCTATATAAATACAAATATAAATGCATGCATACATATACATATATGCATACATATGCATGTTATTTATATGAAAGTTTTAAAAACACTAATAAAACCAAAGTTAAAAAGCCACCTCATTACAAACAGAATGGCTTTAACTTAAACGAGGGCGAGATCTATTGCATTTCCAATGCTTGTTTACTTTGGTTCCATCAAGAAGGCAATCAGATGTGTCACACATTTGCCATAAATTCTGAATGTTAGCACTCTAGTTGCTCATTAGATCACTGTAGTAAAGCTACTGCTCACCAGGGAAGTCTGCTGCTTATCAGACTTTCCATTTCTATGGCAAAATGCCTTTGCTATATTTGGTGAAAATTGCTCCAGTGGTTTTTATGAAAATTAACTTAAAAAACACATATATATCTGGGCGGAGCCTAACCACACATCTCATCGTGAGATCTGATTGGCTGTCAGCACTTCATCCAAGAAGTGTTGGCAGCCATCTTGGGACCAATATACATGATAGCACCTCATTAAAAAGTATTGTAGTTAATAGAGGGTTTTAGGACTTTAGTTACATTATAAATCATTTGTTGATGGTACCATACTCATTTTAGGAATTGTGGTGTGTTCTAAGGTGATTTTACATTGTGAAAAAGCCTTCTGCTGGGATATCATGAATCATGTTTGAAAGAAAACTATTATCTCATGCTTTTCCCACAGTGGTTTGGAAGGGGATCTATAAGCTAAACTGAAAGCATATTTTCTGTAAATTCACATTATCTTTCTCAGTCATGTGAGAATGAAGTCTGACATTCTCAGTAAAACATGTACATCCAACAAGGACAGAGACTGTCAGTTGATTCCTTTGTGTTCTACTGCAGCCTCCTAGAGTGTTCTAAAGAACAACTAGAGCGCTAACAGTCCTACTTATTACAAAGGTATGGCACACCTGAAGCCATCTTGATTGGAATAAAGTGGTAACTCTTAAAACATTTAATTTAAAACGAACAAAATGAGGGGGTATATTTTGCCATAGAAAGTATGATTAGTGCTGCAGAAAGAAAAATTAGGGCACATTTTGAGTGACTTCCCAAATCCTCTTCTATTTCATTAAAACATTCTGACATGCAGTCTCCCAAGATGGCCACCAGAGACAAAAGAGCCCAAATGTAGCCCAAATATCACCCAGATGTAGCTCAAATATAGCCCAATGACAGAATGTCCCAGAGTGTTCTAAAGAACAACTAGAGTGTTAACAGTCTTACTTATGACAAAAGTATGGCACACCAGAAGCCATCTTGATTGGAATGAAGTGGTAAGTCTGAAAACATTTAATTTATTAAGGAACAGCATGAGGGGGTTCATTTTGCCATAGAAATAGTAAGTATGATTAGCAGCAGACTTCCCTGGTGAGCAGTAGCTTTACTACAGTGATCTAATGAGCAACTAGAGTGCTAACATTCAGAATTTATGGCAAATGTATGACACATCTTATTGCCTTCTTGATGGAACCAAAGTATATATTTATATATGTGTATATGTGTGCGTGTAGAGAGAGGTAGAGAGGTAGAGGTGTAGAGGTAGAGAGGTAGAGGTAGAGAGGTAGTGGTAGAGAGGTAGAGACTAGTAGAGAAAGAAGTAGAGAGAGGTAGAGAGGTAGAGAGAAGAGAGTGAGTAATAGAGTAGAGAGTGAGTAGTAGAGAGTAGTAGAGAGCAGTAGAGAGAGTAGCAGAGAGTGAGTAGTAGAGAGTAGTAGAGTGAATAGTAGAGTGAGTAGTAGAGAGTAGTAGAGAGTGAGTAGTAGAGAGTGAGTAGTAGAGAGTAGTAGAGAGTAAGTAGTAGAGTGAGTAGTAGAGAGCAGTAGAGAGTGAGCAGTAGAGAGTAGTAAAGAGTGAGTAGTAGAGAGTGAGTAGCAGAGCGAGAGAATAGTAGAGAGTAGTGGAGTGAGTAGTAGAGTGAGTAGTAGAGAGAGAGTAGTAGAGAGTGAGTAGTAGAGAGTAGTAGAGAGTGAGTAATAGAGAGTGAGTAGTATGGAGTAGTAGAGAGAGCGTAGTAGAGAGTGAGTAGTTGAGAGTAGTAGAGAGTGAGAAGTAGAGAGGGAGTAGTAGAGAGTAGTAGATAGTGAGTAGTAAAGAGTGAGTAGTAGAGAGAGAGTAGTATAGAGTGAGTAGTAGAGAGTAGAGAGTAGTAGAGAGTGAGTAGTAGAGAGTAGTAGATAGTGAGTAGTAGGGAGTGAGTAGTAGAGAGAGAGTAGTAGAGAGTAGTAGAGTAGTAGAGAGTGAGTATTAGAGAGTAGTGGAGTAGTAGAGAGTAAGTAGTAGAGAGTAGTGGAGAATATTCCAAAGTTTGGCACAGCACCACTTGCACAATACGTCCAATCAAATCATATCACTTAGAGTCCTTATTGAAGCGCTTAATCTTGGTGTATATTCAAATGCTTACATTTTCCTTAAGTGTATGTACCACAGCCAGCTGACGCGTTTCGTTCTGTACAACAGAACTTCTTCAGGGCGTTCTTATTTCCTTCAAGTTATGTCGGTATCCTGTTGTCATATAACTAGATATTTCTTCCAAATGTTAGACGAGACGTAAGTACATTCTTATTCAAAGTGACTAGGTATCAATTTTACCCACACAATTCGGGCAGACTTGAGTAATTTATAGCATACTCAAAGTCAGTCTTTCAAAAATTCCAAAGTATAGGACATGATAATCCAAATCCAAATGTTTCTCAAGAAAAGTCATTTTCAATCGTTCGGAATTTTGGCGTTTGGGCAGGTATGACCCAGGGACCCCCAGTATGCAAGGGGAATTAGTCCCCCCTCTGCAAACGCGCCAGTGGCCTGCGTTGCAGAGAGGTGTAAAAAGAGGCATAGCCTCATCACACCTCTGTGCAATGCAGCCCCCTGGCGCATAATGGAGGTTCCAGGTGGGCTAGTTGGCCCCCAAGGACCCCCAGTATGCAAGTGGAATTAGTTCCCCCTCTTCAAACATGCATGGGGGCTGCATTGCAGAGAGGTGTAAAAAAGGGTGTGGCCTCATTACACCTCTCTGCAATGCACCCCCCTGGCGCATCCTGGAGGCTCCTGGTGGGCTAGTTGGCCCCCAGGGACCCCCAGTATGCAAGGGGAATTAGTTCCCCCTCTGCAAACGCGCCTGGGGGCTGCGTTGCAGAGATGTGTAACAAGGGGCATAGCATCATTACACCTCTGCAATGCAGCCCCCTGGCGCATACTAGAGGTTCATGGTGGGCTAGTTGGCCCCCAGGGGCCCCCAGTATGCAAGGGGAATTAGTTCCCCCTCCTCAAACATGCACGGGGGCTGCGTTGCAGAGAGGTATAAAAAGGGGCGTGGCTTCATTACATCTCTCTGCAATGCAGTCCCCTGGCGCATACTGGAGATTCCTGTGGGCTTTCAGGTCTTATATAGTTAGGAATTAGCATTAAAAAAACCTTTGAAATTCACTGAGAAAAACATAGGTTTCAGGCCTTATAGAGTTAGGAATTAGCATTTAAAAAACCTTGCAAATTCACTGAAAAAAACATAGGTTTCAGGCCTTATATAGTTAGGAATTAGCATTTAAAAAACCTTTGAAATTCACTGAAAAAACCATAGGTTTCAGGCTTTATATAATTAGGAATTAGCATTTAAAAAACCTTTAAAATTCACTCAAAAAACTATAAGTTTTAGGGGTGTTATAGTTAGCTGGACATTTCACTCATACAAAACCATTGAAATTGCTCCTATATAGTTAGTTGTACTAACTATATTTCGCGCACCCGCAATCCACTGCTGATGATGTCACATATTACATCATTCATGACATGGTCAGTGACATCACACGGTTTTTTAAATGCTAATTCCTAATTCACTAAAAAAACATAGGTTTCAGACATGGTATTTTTAGGAATTAGCATTTAAAAAACCTTAGAAATTCACAGAAAAAAACATAGGTTTTAGGGGTGTTATAGTTAGCTAGACATTTCACTCGTATAAAACCATTGAAATTGCACCGTTATAGTTAGTTGTACTAACTATAACTCGCGTGCCCGCAATCCACTGCTGATGATGTCACATATTACATCATTCATGACATGGTCAGTGACATCACTGATGACATTACTGATGACATCTCAAATGACATCACTGATGTCATTTGATGTCTATTCTGTACTATACCATATATCTTGCAGACAGGTGTTCTGAAGCTGTCCCCTATTTTATACCTGTCTGCATTGGAATTTTCTGGCAGAAATCTAGTGCATCCATCTTCCTTTTCTTCAACTGTGTGGAAACACAGTCCATTGTGCATTTTAAGACTTACTAAAACTTACCTCAACAGTAATACACGTAAAAAATGGTAAACATTTTATTCACTTTTTTTTAATAATCTAAATGATGGTAAATTTGATATCTTAAAATTAAGATCTGTAAAAGAAAAGAAAAAATAGTTATACCATGTAATAATACATTTTTAATAGCATATCATAATTTTAACATTTTACCAAGTAATTTTTTTGCCTTTTTTGCTGTTCTCAGAATATATTATATTTCACTAGAAATAGTGATTTCAATTGACTCATCACATAACAGTGGGCAAAAAAACCCAATCAATTAGATTGCTTAAAAAAAAACAATAATCCATCTATAGTAAAATACTAGAGAATACAAATCACACGCATATAAAATGATTACTGATAAGATCATTTTATAACTTAAAATTATAAACACTATAAATGATGCCAGTTAAAATTATACACCAAGACAATGTGCAACAAAAAGTCCATAATTCAAAGAAATACCTTTCCTTGAGGCCAAATTGTATTTTTGCAGTCATTTTTATGTAAATTGTCCAATGGTAATCCTATGAAATGATAATAATAAATTCCTCAGAGGCTGAATTATCTTCCTAAAACTTTGGCTTTAAAAATATTAGGTAGGAATTCGGTAATCCGGAAGGCAAACGTTGTTTGAAATCCAACCCCGCAACATTACAAAGACTCCAGCCTTTCTCACTTTTTTAATAGGCAGTGTAATGTCCCGATGTTATTGAAGGACCATCGTGGAAAATTATTGCTACTGCTACAAAAGTCCTTCCTGATATTGATAGTTGTGTAGCTACAAAATGTTTTATTAAAGTGTCCAATTTCCTTCCTTCAGCTGTACAACGTTGCATCATTAAAATTATATATTTTCCATATTTTTGTATAAATAACGTTGATAACATTTCTGATTTGCATTGGCTACACTCCATGTTTTGGTTTGCAGCTTTAACTAATTTACTGAAAGACACTGATTTACAGTCCGGTAATGTCAAATATAGAAATCTTTCAGTATCTACGTTAGTGCTACATGTATACATACAATTTTCACATTGATGTTCCCATTTATAACAAAGGACAAAAATATTTTCTTTGTCTACACCTTTCTTTTCCTATACTGTAAGCATATACATTAGAAATTCCTGAGCATCTTGTTGGATATTTTGTGTAAATTGTGTAGAACCAGAACATACATCCAAAAGATAACGAACATCAGAAACGCTTTGTATTTTACTTTTATCTGTTCTCAATCTTTCATGAACAGAATGCAACAAGGAACACAATGTTTCTTCACGATTCTCCATAATTTTCTGTTGCAAACCGTCAAGAAAAAAAACAACATTGACCACTACATTAGCATAGCAGTTGACACCAGAACTATTTTCAAACTGATAACCAACAATCTCTTCAACAGTGTCCTTTTTCTTTTTGCTTGCAATCACAACATTATCTTTTTTTCCATTCTCCAAACCTTCAGTACAGATATTCTCATACCTTCTTTTTCGACCAACCACACACTTTTCAAATACAGGATATTGACATAAATTAGGAGCATATGTTCTTCTTAACCTGTTGTACTCTTTGACACAGTTGGCATCTGCAGTAATCTTAGTATCATCAAAATCAATCAAAACCAATTCCAGATAATGTTTTGACTCGCGACAAAGCAACATATGCTATACCCTCTTTAAACACAGTCTTTCCAATGTTCACCAAAGCACTGTCAACATTTAAACCTTGAGATTTATGAATAGTCACTACATATGCCAGAGAAAGTGGAAAATGTTTTCTACGGACATATAAATCTTTAACAAGCAAAAAACTAACAGAACAACAACCAACTTGTTTCACTTCTTCATTATGATCAAATTTTATCTTTAAGAATTCAATACCATCTTTATTTTGATAATTAACAAAATCCACAACTTTGCCCATTGGTCCATTAACTAAACATTTTCCGACATCCAAATTACGCCTTATAATTTTCCGACAGTTTCTAAATGCATATAGATTCTTTTCTAAACCAGCAGTTTTAGATATTCATTTTTCTAAAGAATCCAATTTTGTCTTCAATTTTTCAGTCAAAATAATAGTAATTCCTTCATGCTCTATTTTGTTGATGGCTTCCATTTTTATTATTTCTTCATTTTCCAGTTTCAAAAGTTGATCGTTGAATATAGAACACTGACACAGTGTTGGCATTAAGCAGATTACAGATTTGTTTTCTGCAATTTTCATGTATATTTTCTCAGGAAGTACGTTTTCATTTGGAAACAAATTGGAAAGTAACCGAGTCTGCAAAGCTTGTTTGCCATTGTCAGTTAGTAGTCCAATTCTTATATCTTGGAGAATAGTTCCATAATCAACATCATTTGCCTGTCGCATATTTGTAATGAGTTCTTTGTATTCAAAATATGACCAAATGTTCACGTTTCCAACACTACCCAGAAACTTTCTGGTGTCTTCATGCGCAAGTGTTTTAAATACTGGTTGTCCTTTTAGAGGAGTCAGTTGCAGTAGATCTCCAAAAACTATGATATGTTTTCCTCCAAATAACACATCGTACTCTGTTTTAAGAATTTGCTTGAATGCCCAAACGCAAGCATTACGTTTGATACCATGCTTACCTCATCATTAATGAGAAGTTTAATTTTCTTCAAGACTCCCGAAACTTCACAAAAAGCTTCTTCAGATAGCTTGTGGTATTCCAATTTGTTTTCATGCTCTACAGGGAGCATTAGTAAACAATGTAAAGTATTCTTTTAATATTGTGTGCTGCCAACAAAGTTGGAGCAGTGACAAAACAAGGCAAATGAGACTCAGTTGTTTTCTGTAGATAACTGGTGATTACTTTAATTAAGAAACTTTTTCCTGTTCCAGCTTGTCCACTCACGTACATTAGGATAGGTTGAAATGACGTGCATGAGCACTCTTTCTTTTCATGAAGTAATCCATGGTCAATCTGTTGTCTCACTTGCTCATATTTTTTTTTGCTCTACATTTAGTTGTTCTTCCAAGTTTGCTAAGTTAGTTACATCTTCTTGAGCTTAATGCATTGCTGTTTCCACCTCATTCATGGCGATTGCTGCTTCATTTTCAACAATTGGTTGTCCTAGTGGATCTTGACTCACCACAGCAGAACTTTGACTGTCTTCAGAACTGTCTCTAGCAATCTCAGCTGCAATTGTAGCTTCTTGATAAATTTCATCGTTCAGCATGTCCACATAATTTGCAAAGGCACTGCATTGTATGCTATCTTTACAAGCATTAAAGGAATCTTCATAGCTCTGGAAATCTCCAAGTAATTCCAGTTCTGAACACCGTGGCTTGAATAGTTGTAAACGGGCTAAATAGTAAAATTCCCTTTTATCAGCAGTGTCGCAACTCAGCTTTCTGTGATTAATCAAATTTCCTTTTGTTTGTTTCACCAAACATCCTTCGGAACCAATTACTCCATATTTTCCATCATTGATGTTCTCTGTAGTATTCCGTTTATAAGTGTAGTTTTGCAGCACTTCATAGAGACACATGTTCTCAAGATGATGACTTCTGTTTGGGTAATATGTGTCCAACATATTTGTTTTCAAAATATCTGTATTTTCGGGATCTTTTGATGCTAAATATTCAATTTCTTGTACAGATTTCAGTACTCAATTTCACATTGCTGCAAGACCTAGACTCACATAAAGGATTCTTCTAGATTTGGAGTATAGACTTGCAGATGATAACCGATCTGAGCATTCATATGCTCCAATTTCTCGTTGCGATAACATCTTCAAACTGAAACTGTATAATTTCTTACTGAGAGTGTGGAAAAGTAAATTTTGCCATGTTCTGTGTCCCTACGTGTCATCCATCATATGTTATGTGTGCATGATTAAATATGCATATGTATTCCCTATGTTCGATTCAAGACGCAGTTATAGTTGTGTCCACCTCTAGTATGCCAGTTTCCAGTTCTCGTGAATACTACGAATATCAGGTCTATGTAAAGCTACGTTGCCACGTTTCTCAGTGTGCACGTTATTCCATTATAAAGTCCCCGTTTCTAGGCCTCAAAAGGGCCTGGACACCAGATTCAGCTCCTGTCTCCTGAAGCCTCGCTGAGGAGCGATACAGCCCCCACCTGTATCCTCGACCCTTCACTTACTTCCTGCCTTACAGTGCCCGGTTCAGGCTGGCTCTGCCTTTGAGTCTGCCAAGAATATGTTATGATTCCAGTTATCAGTTCAGTCCTCCTTCTCTGCATTCCTAAGCTACTGAACCGCATCAATAGTTTCCGTCATTGTCTAGCCTTTCCGGCTCCATGTAAGAGAAATACTGTATTTAATGGTCATTTCATATTCTTCATCACGTACTACATGTAGAATAATGCATGGTCCAGTCTTAGAATCAAGTTAGCCTTTCCTCTCCTGACTTCTAGTTTATATCAATATGTTCTCTAAACATCAGATACTAGATACTGTTTAGGTACATGTCACCCTGACTCTCCAGACTTCAGTCTCTGCTCCTAGCACAGAGTTCATAGCCCCCAGTTTCTCCTAGTGACACGTCATTGCAAGTTTGCGCGCACCATCAGGTTAGAGGTCCCGGCTCCTTAGGTAGCCCCCTCCATGGTTTCCGCCCCATTCATGACATATTCTGTTACGTTTGCATCACATGTCTATGTATACGCCCTGTTACACCTCTTTTCACCCTTATCTTTCGCGACTGCTACGCGTCACGCCTATTGCTCCACCCACTGCTACGCCTATTGTAATGTAATGCTATGTGTCTGCGTTATGTATATATGCTCATGTATTGTTATTAAAAGTCATCCTTTCCCTTGTCCCGATCCTGACACCAGCAGCGCTGCTGGGCCTTGCCATCCTATTCCTGTATTTGCTGTATTAAACCTGCAAAACTCCTACTACCTCAAATCTTGACTCTTATTTATTGAGCTATCTGTTATTCATTTATTCATTCAAAAATAGGGTATTATTTATTTATTTACCACATAATGGCGCCCGAACAGGGACTTGCCCTTTCCCCACGCGTCGGTGAAGCCACGCCGACCCCCTGACCCTCTGCAGTCGTGACGGAACTCTTCTGCGCACCGGCAGATATTTCTGCTTCAAGTATCCCTCAGGCCCACGGAGGAGACGGAGGAGGCGGTCCAGCATCCAAACGAGACGGTGGAGGAACGCGGCGAGTCCCGACCAGAGCCCAAGCCGAGAGTCCAAGGTCCGAGGTATCCGGAGGCCCACCCGTAACTGAAGTCCGAAGTTCGTCCGTCCGACGTCGAGGCAGTCCAGTCCAGTCTGAGGCTTTCCGTTCTTGCTGCCCGGTGAGTACCGTTACTGGGGTAGTATCTAGACAGGGTCAATTTAATTGACTCTGGTCCGTGGGTTGGTGGTACACAGACCCACAAACGAAGTGTCCACTTCGGTGGATGCGGGTCCTGACGTGTCTCTTTATGAGACCGGTAAGTTTCGTACTGTTTCAGCAGTGCATCTAGTTCCTGTTCTAGTCAGTTCTGTTCTCGAGAAAATTCATGTATTCTGTGTTCCGTATTCCAGGTAGTATTCTGTTCGAACTGTTATTTTTAAATGTTCTTCATGTATTTTAATGTCGTGGTATGAATGGGGAATAAGTATCGTGTTTATTGTGTATTGTATTGTGTCTAGATTATAGTTCAGTCATGCCGCTCTTTTCGAAATTACGTCAGTTAAAAACCAGAAAGGGTCTGCTGGAAGCAGCAGTTCCAGTTCCGCCTAGGGACAGTCCAGGTCATTTTATGTATCAGAAGCATGGCATAAGCGCCGTACTGTATCTAGATTTATGGGTAGAGTATACCAAACAGTTAGAAGAAAAGTATAGATGGCCCGTATCGGGTACATGGGATGCCGAATGCATCATGCGAGTAGAAGAAGCATTATGGAAAAAGAAAGCCAGACAGTCACAGAAAGATGCCATCGAGTTATGGCGCAAAGAAGCTCATAAAAGAACTGAAAAGGAAATCAGAAAGTCAGAATTAAGTAGAGAATCCTTAGAACGAGCACAAGAAAAAGAACTAATCGAGATAGGTGAACAAGTCAAAGCCGAACAGTCAGACAGACAGAGGCATGCCCTTATTAGGGGTATGTATCCTCTCTTTGCCGAGGGCTTGCCAAAAGCGACCCCAGAGGCATCCAGTAATTTCCCGCCACCATTAGTTCCGACCAAGCTACGTCACAAACAGACCGCAGCTGATATTTTTATTTCGTCCTATTTGGACGACACAGTCCCAGAATATGCAAATCCTGTTCGCGCTCCGCCAGTCCCTGTAAATCAGGCACTTCCCGCTCCTCCAGACACTGGAGTACCTGTTACGGTACCCCCGGTCCAGCCCGCCATACAAATCCAGCCTACATTTCCATTTCCCACTCTGCCAGGACGAAGAGCCTCAGTAGACGACTCTAGTTTAGGGGCCGCAGGGGGAGGTACTCCTCAAACCCCGCCGCCACACAAGCGTTTAACGACAGCCGAATTACATACACAAGCGTCACAGCGTACGCCCAGACATCAGACTGTAGCAGAAATAAGAAAATCCCTTGCCGAATGCGGCTATGATCCAGTCCCAGGCGAGGATAATATGGTTTTATATTCATTCCGCGTAAGAAAGGTGGCCGAGTATCTAGTCACCTTACCGAATATGAAAGAAGATCTAGACAGAATATATCGTTTCATCCGTACAGGGGATGATCCAGAAAGCATTAGCGAGGCCATGTCTCAAAGGAAAGCCGAGATCCAGCTCATGATATTAAAGTTTCTGATTAACTGTCTAATAAGAGAACAAGATTACCCGTCTAAAGATCAAGCCGAAATGAAAACCCTGACAAGGTGGAGTGATAATATAGCCGAGGGTAAGCACAAGACCGTCGGTGCTATGGAGAGTATGTACAAGAAAATCCGTAAAGAAATAATAAAGGTACACGAACAGCGTAAAGCAGTACAAGTAAGCGAGAAAGAAAGTAACTCTGATACTGAAGAGGTAGAGGACGAGAATTCCGCCAGAATAGCGTATGTAGGAAAATCTAGATTTCCAGATCGCCATTTACGCCTAGAACACAAGTCTACTTTCCATCATCCAGCACCAGAACAAGGTTCTCTAGAACAAGTATTCCAAGCTACCGATCACATTCTGAAATCACGAATCGGTTACAGTGAGTTGAGTACCATGCATGAACAAGAACTAGTCCGATCAGCAGTCCGATGGATTACTGATTCTACCACTTTTCCAGACGAAATAGTGGCACAAATGTTTCTGAAACTGCCCCCAGCCGAGCAACGACTGGTGGGTATGTATATGATCCAGCACCTCATTATATTGTATGAGGGTCAGCACTCTGATCCAGGCGCGTTACATGATGTCCTGAACGAGTTACTCCAGTATAGATGGAAAGGTTTAGGTACCGATTTAATTAGTGTCATTCTAGAACAGCGTCACAAGTATAGAACGTTTCTGAACCCGCATTTTGTTCATGTCTCACCCCCAGAAAGTAAACCATTTTACATAGAGAGACAGAATCCGTTACGAGAAGTCCACCCAGTCAGAGGAACGGGTGGCGAACTAGAACGAGTGTTTGTTTACACTCCGATTACAAAGATGGAACTCCTCGAGATGAAGAAATTAATTCCCTGTCATGATAAAGATCCAGCAGGGTTCCATAGAGAATTAAAAGACATGCTCCGTATGGGAGAATACACGTATCCAGATATAATTAAAATGTTAAAGGTTCTGCTGCCCGCAGGGGTGTATGAAAAGCTCAAGGAAAAAGAATGGGAGGTGGGAGAGAAAAAGATAGATTGGGCAGTTCTAGAAGCTGAAGATAAGGCACGAGTACCAGGTACCGGTCTCGGGGATAAATGTAGAGAATTACCTGAATTATTAATACAAGTTTTACCTAGATTATTGACAACTAGAAAAGAAGACTGGGATGCAATCTCAGCCTGTAAACAGAAACAAGACGAAGATATGAGTGATTTTTATTCCAGATTTGAGAAATGTTTTAGCATCAACAGTGGCCTCAAGACAAGTAGTGAGTCATACCCTCACCTTTTTGTTACTAAATTAGTCGAGAATTCAAGTCCACAAATTAAAAATCGAGTTTTGAAAGTCGAAAGTACCTGGCAAGCTAATACCCCGTCCCAGATGTTGCAGATGCTCCAATACCACCAGAACAGAATCAGAGAAGAGCAAGAACATGAGAGAAAACGTATGAAAGACACGAAAATGAAAGTACTAGTTGCACAATCTGTTCCTCAAGACAGTCAGAAGAGGGGTCCAAATCAAGCCAGTCATCCTGCAGCTCCCGTTAAAGGGAACTGCAATTATTGTAAACAGCCAGGTCATTTTATAAATGAGTGTGCAGTTCTGAAACACAACATAGCTACTGGTAAGACTAAAGAAAGACCACGTCCGCCTAGACAAGAACAAGTTTCACAGATTCCTCAGCCACAGAATGCACAACAGACAGTTACAACACCGCAGCCTATTGCTGCAACACAGCATGTCACACAGCAGATGTACCAGTATGCACAGTCTGAGTATCCTGAGTACCAGCAGTATTCATGAAACAGCCTAGAGAGGGAGGTAGGCTTGCCTCTCATCGAGATACCTGTAGATCAAGAAGGTCCCTATGTTCATAGTCAAGTATTAGGGAAAGACAGAAAGTTTTTGATCGATACAGGGGCAAGTAGGACCACAATTAGTCACGCCGAAGTTCCAGGGGCTCCGCTCTCAGGCTCAAGAAATGTTTCCCTTGGATTTTCAGGAAAGCCTATCGTAAATGAGATCTCAAAGCCAGTTACTCTAGAAGTAGGTCCATTGTCCCGCACTACTGATCTGTTACTTACTAAGTCATGTCCAGAAAATGTATTAGGTATTAAAACACTGAAAGAGTTAGGTGCAGTTATATGCTGTTCCCCAGAGGGAATACGTCTGTTCCTACGTGACTTTAAGGGTCACTATGTATTACGAGATTTTGATCCCAGATTGTCCAATGTCCCGCAACATCTATGGGCGCAAGGTCCAACTGATGTAGGTTATATGCAAATCACACCCCATCGTGTGACTCTCAAGCCAGGTGTAGTGTTACCACGGATCAGACAGTACAGATTGCCACCAGAGGCTGTAGCAGCCTTATCCAAAATTATTGACGAGCTCATGGCTCAAGGAGTGGTTGTAGAAACTGACTCCAACGTATGCAATTCTCCGATCATTCCAGTCATGAAACGTACTGATCCAAATGCACCCCCAGTATATCGATTAGTGATTGACCTACGAGAACTTAATAAATGTATTATTCCTCAGTACCCAGTCATTCCAGATATCTCTTCCCTATTGACAGCCATTGATTCCGAAGCCACGTTCTTTACTGTAATCGACCTCAAGAACGCGTTTTTCAGCGTTCCTATTCATCCAGACAGCCAGTTCCTTTTCGGATTTTGTTTAAATGGAAGGAGCTATATGTTCACACGAGCTCCTCAAGGTTTCACAGAAAGTCCTAGTATTTACAGTCAAGCACTCAAGAGACAACTAGACAACATTCACATGCCAACTGACACTGCGCTGCTCCAGTATGTCGATGATCTACTGATCACAGCCCGTTCTGAACGTGCTTGCGAGCAAGCATCCCTTACAGTCTTGTATTTCCTAGCCGAGATGGGGCACAAGGTGTCCCCTTCTAAGCTTCAATTCTGTGTCCAGCAAGTGGTATACTTAGGACACTTACTGTCCAAGAGGGGTAGGCAGTTGACACCAGACCGTATCCAGTTAATAGCGAGTCTTCCTCAGCCCAAGACCCAGAAGGAGGTACGTGCTTTTATCGGCCTCACTTCTTACTGCAGACAATGGATTCCTCAGTATGCATTTCTAGCCAAGCCACTGATACAGTTAACGACACAGGAGGCAGCCGTACCGACTGTCCTCCCTTGGACATCTGAACATACACTTAGTTTCAATGAGTTAAAGAAAGCCCTATGCCAAGCTCCAGTTCTAGCGACACCGAACTACAGTAAGCCTTTTACACTTTTTGTCACAGAACGTGAAGGTACAGCATTATCTGTTCTCACACAAGATCAAGCAGGACAATACAAGCCCTGTGCTTATTTTTCGAGCACATTAGATCCTGTAGCCCAGGCTCTGCCTGCGTGCCTCAAGTCAGTTGCAGCCACAGCACTAGCTATCAGGCAAAGTGATTCCATAGTCTTAGGACACTCCTTGACAGTACAAGTTCCACACTCTGTGGAAGTTCTTTTAAACCGAACACAAACTCAGCACTTGACAATTGCACGTTTAACAGGTTATGAATTGACACTGTTCCAGCCACACATAGAAATCAGACGCTGCAACATTTTAAATCCTGCTACATTGTTACCATCAGTTACTTCGAATTCTGCCACACGTGACTGTGTGGAAGTAGTTAACATTACGACAAAGCCAAGACAAGATCTGACAGACACTCCGTTACCAGATCCCGACCTGACACTTTATGTGGATGGTTCATGTATGAGAACAAGTACAGGAGAACTAGTCGCCGCGTATGCAGTGACTACTGACACCGAAGTTATTGAAACACACCGTATTGACACCCTGTCCGCTCAAGCAGCAGAGCTAGTTGCTCTGACACAAGCCTGCATACACGCCAAGAACTTGAAAGTTAATGTTTACACAGATTCACGCTACGCATTTGGAGTTGTACACGACTTCGGAGTGCTCTGGCAGGAGAGAGGTTTCATGACTTCTCATGGAACCAAGATTCAGCATGGTCTCCTTATTCAAGCTCTGTTAGATGCCATACATTTACCGACATCTATCGCTATCATGAAGTGCAAAGCACGTACGAAAGTTACTGACACCATTTCTCAAGGTAACGATCTAGCAGATCGCACAGCCATGCTTACAGCACAGACTCCAGACATTCCAGTTAACATAACACACACTCCAGATCCGACTACATGCATGACAGTTAAGGACCCTACTCAAGATGTCATAGATATCCAGTTACACGCTACTCCCGATGAAATCAAGAAATGGTCCGAACAAGGAGGGGTCCAGACAGATCAAGGATGGTTAACGAAGGGTAGAGCCACATGGTTTCTCCCCGACTCAATGGTTCAAGTCATTATTAATACCGCACATAGTCCAGCACATTTAGGAGAAAAAGCTATGTTAGACAGTATCCAGAATATTTGGTTCAACAAGCATTTACGAGCTGCAGCCAAGCAGAAAGTCCGTACCTGTATGATATGTTGTCAGTTTAATCCAGGTAAAAGTGTCCCGGTGGAACAAGGTGGATTCCAGCCCCCTGACCACCCTTTTGAAGTCCTCCAGATGGATTATATTCAGATGGAGCGATGTCGAGGTTTCAAGTATGTCCTTGTAGTTGTATGCGCTTTGTCCAGGTGGACAGAAGCATATCCAGTCCCAGATTACACAGCCGCGACCACTGCCAAGCAGTTGGTTCGTGAGTTCTTCCCTCGTTATGGACTCCCTAGAGTCGTATATTCTGATAACGGTCAGCCATTCTCATCTGAACTCATGAAGCACGTTTCCCTGTTGTTAGGGTACCAGTGGAAGTTTCATTGTGTACGCCATCCTGAAGCAGCCGGTCTCGTAGAGAGACATAACCAGACTCTGAAAATCCGAATTGCAAAAGTGTGTAAAGAGAAAGGTGTGGACTGGCTAGTAGCTCTGCCAGTCGCTTTATTTTATATGCGCATGGTCGCACATTCCAGATCAGGTCTGTCCCCGTATGAGGTCGTTTTTGGCCGCCCCCCTAACATGTGGGGTACTCCTAGACCCCGAAGTATTACCGATGTTTCAAGTAATATGCTGACAGATTACCTAGCTTCCTTGATGTCTGCCCTCAACTCATGTCGTTCACAGGTTGCCGCCGCATTTCCAGATAATACCGAGGTGGCACCGCATGAAATCGTTCCAGGATCCATGGTGTTGGTGAGGAATTTTGACAGATCAAGTCCGCTGGAGCCTCGCTGGAAGGAGCCCCGACAGGTCCTCCTCACCACCCGTACAGCCGTGAAGTTGGAAGGTCGCAAAGGCTGGGTGCACCTTTCTCATATAAAAAAGTTTTATGGACTGAAACCCGTCTTAAAGAACATTTCCCAGAATTTGAAGGATTGCCAAAATATTGTTCTCAAGGACTGTCCCGCAAAAGACATTGCTACAAACCCTCCCCTGTTAGAGAAAACTCCGCAACAGGAGTATAAACTCAAGTTAAGGTCTAGTAAAATAAGTCAGTCAGTTTGATTGTCTAAGTCCTCCCCTAGGTGAAACGGTTAGACTGTTTCTGACATGTATAAAATAGACCCCCATAGTGAGAGAGTCAGTCAAAACTCAATTCGATGTATCATTTTTCTATGTTTCATATTATTTCTCAGCATTATGATTTCCTGCGCCAGTTATGCATTTTACCTGTATCTTCCAGTTCTTCATGTAAATAAGTCTGCTAATGCTACAGTAGAGCACATGTTTAGTGACCTACCTCCCCATGAACTCTCTTACCGCCTCGCTATGCGAAATAATTCCTTTATCCGCATGTTACATTACTCACACCAGACCAGCAATGCCACTAATTGTTGGGTGTGTGGTCGACTCCCCCCTTTCCAGATACCGAAGGGAGTTCTGCCACTTTTTCCTTATCCATTTTCACATAATGGTTCGTGTGGAGCATGGTCCACGTTAACGTCATCCTCAACAGATATGTCTTTTCTTAACAGTACATGTTTTCCAGACAAGCAAGGTCTTCCCCACAGAACAGGCTTAGATCTAGAAAATGAAGTGTATAATTTAGGTAATTATTCGTCGAATTTCATGGTCCTGAATGTCCAGTCTGATTCTACTCCAGACTTACCTGCTATTTCAGTATTACCAGTCAAAGGCGAATTATGTGTCCGAAATTATGGTTCCGTACATGTAGGACACAGTGATTGTACTACTATTGTCAAGTATAGTGACAGTGGGAAATCTATTTTTAAAGCTTCACGTCATTCTTATTTTATTTGTGGTCAAACTGCATATGTTCGTCTGCCCCTCGATTGGGAGGGAACCTGTTACATTGCCTTCCTACTGCCACCAGTTTTCCTAGCCCCACCTGATTATCATAGAAACACACATCTAGTACACATTAGACATAGAAGGGAGTCCCCAATTGTCGATTATACTGAAACTGCTCTAGAACAGTATACAGATTTCAACAGAGGTTTCTTCTTCTTTATAGGACCTATCCAGAATAGTAAGCTAATCCGTAGGTTAACAAGAACTCTTGAAGCTGTGGTAAATGAGACTGCCTCTGCTCTAGGTAACTTAACCGAAGAGCAATCTGCTATGAGATTTGTCGTTTTACAGAATCGTCTCGTCCTTGACGTCATACTGGCCGATAGGGGCGGGGCCTGTAGAGTCATCGGATCTAGTTGCTGCATTTCCATTCCAAATAACGCGCCGTCTGTTTATTCAGCTATAACCAGACTCCATAAAATTGCCCATCTGATACACCAAGATCCAGGCACCTGGACATGGTCCGGTTGGTTCTGGAATATAATTTCCGCCTGGGGATGGAAAGTCTTGTCCTTTCTAGGTATTGCAGTAGCGATCATATTCAGCTGCTGCCTCTGTATACAATGTGGCCCTGCGATTTGCGGCATTTGTGCTACCTCTTGTATTCCTAATCCCAAGCCCCGTTCTAAATCCCGTTCCAAAAGAATTCGAGACGAGCAAATGATACTGTATGAAATGATAGATGGTATCATGAATATTGATGTTTCCTGATGGAAACGTAGTGACAAGGAGGGAATGTGGAAAAGTAAATTTTGCCATGTTCTGTGTCCCTACGTGTCATCCATCATATGTTATGTGTGCATGATTAAATATGCATATGTATTCCCTATGTTCGATTCAAGACGCAGTTATAGTTGTGTCCACCTCTAGTATGCCAGTTTCCAGTTCTCGTGAATACTACGAATATCAGGTCTATGTAAAGCTACGTTGCCACGTTTCTCAGTGTGCACGTTATTCCATTATAAAGTCCCCGTTTCTAGGCCTCAAAAGGGCCTGGACACCAGATTCAGCTCCTGTCTCCTGAAACCTCGCTGAGGAGCGATACAGCCCCCACCTGTATCCTCGACCCTTCACTTACTTCCTGCCTTACAGTGCCCGGTTCAGGCTGGCTCTGCCTTTGAGTCTGCCAAGAATATGTTATGATTCCAGTTATCAGTTCAGTCCTCCTTCTCTGCATTCCTAAGCTACTGAACCGCATCAATAGTTTCCGTCATTGTCTAGCCTTTCCGGCTCCATGTAAGAGAAATACTGTATTTAATGGTCATTTCATATTCTTCATCACGTACTACATGTAGAATAATGCATGGTCCAGTCTTAGAATCAAGTTAGCCTTTCCTCTCCTGACTTCTAGTTTATATCAATATGTTCTCTAAACATCAGATACTAGATACTGTTTAGGTACATGTCGCCCTGACTCTCCAGACTTCAGTCTCTGCTCCTAGCACAGAGTTCATAGCCCCCAGTTTCTCCTAGTGACACGTCATTGCAAGTTTGCGCGCACCATCAGGTTAGAGGTCCCGGCTCCTTAGGTAGCCCCCTCCATGGTTTCCGCCCCATTCATGACATATTCTGTTACGTTTGCATCACATGTCTATGTATACGCCCTGTTACACCTCTTTTCACCCTTATCTTTCGCGACTGCTACGCGTCACGCCTATTGCTCCACCCACTGCTACGCCTATTGTAATGTAATGCTATGTGTCTGCGTTATGTATATATGCTCATGTATTGTTATTAAAAGTCATCCTTTCCCTTGTCCCGATCCTGACACCAGCAGCGCTGCTGGGCCTTGCCATCCTATTCCTGTATTTGCTGTATTAAACCTGCAAAACTCCTACTACCTCGAATCTTGACTCTTATTTATTGAGCTATCTGTTATTCATTTATTCATTCAAAAATAGGGTATTATTTATTTATTTACCACAAGAGTCTTCTCATGAGAAATCTCTTCCCAAATTTCTTTCAATTCCGTCTTTTCTAATTTTGTAATATAGGACATTACATATCGACTAACAGCAATGGAATTGTCCGCAACATATTGAATGTCCATGTTAGCATTCCACATGAACAAAATTACTGGGTTGTAGTCATTTATGTATTTTGACTCTTCATTTCTTTTTAAATTGTAGGTATTTTGTGGAGACTGTCTTGTGATAGTATGTCGCAAAGATAACATAAAATTGTTCACTCTTCCTTTGGACATGACAGGACATGGACATGCTAAATGATATTTGGTGTAGAACTTGTCCATAGATTTGCACTTTCGTCGACAGTATTTTCCACATCGGTGGTTTTGGAATCGTAACACTTGTGATCTTAAGTTGTTTTCTTCTGTGCTTTTGGGTACCTCACATGTTGCATATTGCTCAATAAAACTCAAAACAGTATCTGTTCTAAATTTGGAAGCATCCTTAATCCATAACAGCATATGTATATGAGGAGCACCTCTTGCTTGATACTCCTTTCTCCAAAAGAAATCCACAACTTCTCCAAGAGGAGAATTTTTTTATTGCAGATAAAAGACATCATAGCCTCAAATCTATGATTAAAATACCTGCATACATTAACATGATCCACAGAGCACAATTCTCCAGGTGTCTTGTATTCAATATTTTTATATTGGAATTTGCCTCTCGAAGAAATTCTAGCAAATCATCCCAAGCGTACTCAGCACAGCTTAGGGTAAGGAACCATGTTGGAGTTCGAAAGTTCCGTAGCATACTTTTCAGTTCTCCATGATGATGGTACCAATATTCATTAGTCCCACGCTGACATGCCATTAAATTAATGAGCTGAGATGCTAGATGATCATCTCTATGGTGCACTTTATCAGTAAAATCTTTTGCAGATACATTTTGCAGATGTATTCCAGTGAATATGATTCACTGCATATGACAGTCCAGACAAGTCACTTTCAAACAAAAGATGAAATATATAAGAGATACATTGTCGAAATCTTGGATCTTCTGGATATAATTTTGTTGTTCGATATTCAGATGCAGGAATCTGCACAGGACCGTCATCATATCATCCTCCTTTTCCAGTTGGGAACAACTGTAGAAAACAACAAGCTTCCAAGCTCTTTTCCCATACACTCATGGGAGTTCCTTTTCCTTTTTTCATTTGGAACAAATCAATAGTGTTCCCCTTCACTTCTTTTGAATGAAGTGGATGCACCCTGTAGTGTTCATAGATGTCTTCACATCTTAACATATCCACTTTTTCAATTTGTCCACTTGACGTTTCAATATCTTCTGCTAAAACTATTTCTTCTTCTCCCATATAAACATCCTTATAGTATGTATTGTTCTTTATCAAATACAATGGTGCCTTCTGCACTTTCCTAACATCCACTAACTCCTGCCAGATTTTCTTATTCTTAGTCGGCACACCATTAAAAATAATAACTAGTAGTTCACTTTCTACACTCTCTACACCAATAGTTTCAATACTTTTCTTTAAATATAATGGTAAATACACAACTCTTCCTTTTAATCCTCTTTGTAAATCTGAAGGAGGCAATTGACCTGTTTCAGGCTCCATACGAACAATAGCCTGAAACGGGTGCACACATTGAATAAAAATAGACTCATAGGTGTTTAAATCTATCAATTCTGGATGAATAGCAACCAACTCTAGATTATCATGAACAGCTCTAGCAGGCATTTTATTCTCATCTAATTGCTTATAACAATATTTAGAAATTTGTTGATCAGAACCAAAATCAAAACAATTCTCTACCAACAAATAAGTTGCAAATTCTTTCCACGTATCATTATTTTCTTTTTCCCTTTTTAAATACAGATCAACACTCCTAGTCTGATTTTTGTAGTGAGTTTGGCGACAACAAATACAAGAAAAATTTGGCCTTTCACCTGAAATCACCTTAAAATTTGTAATTTCATTGTCACATTTTTTTGTATAACTATGTTCAACATTCTCTTTAACATTTTCTTCTGTTAATGTCTGAGTTTCTTCACTCTCTTCTTCAGGACAAAAGTAACAAAACTCAATATCATCACAAACCTTTTTCACATCTGATACTGACCCTCGAAAAAGAGCACTGTTCAATTCATTCAACTTTAGTGCTGGACTTTTTGCATAATACAATCTTCTCACTAACTTCTGCATTTGAGTATGATGTACTGCCAACATCCTAAAATGAAAATGGTGAAAAACACTTTGACATACTTTCTTAGAAAGACAAGCCAGAGAATGACCTTGCAAACCAGAATGTTTTCTCACTCAGCAAGGCTCTAGTAGATATATAATGATTTTATATATCAGTATTGCAACAGCTTAATCTTTTGTTTAACACTTTTTTTTCAATATGCTTGGAAAAAATTGCGTAATTTATCAATATATTCTTGTCGTACACTACAAATACTACTACAATCCCAAGTGTACACTCGCAGGCACATGCCTCAATTTTGCTTTTTGCGATTCCTTAATTACGAAAAATAAGGAATCGCAATTAAGGAATTGCAAAATGCAATGCATCAAAAAATCGCTAAATAAATTCCTTAATTGCGAGTCGCAAATTGCGACTCACAATTAAGGAATACCTCCCCATTCATTCCTAGGAATGAATGGGAAGACATTCTCAATTTGCGATTAGCAATTAGCGAACTGCAAATTGAGAATGCGATTTCAAGGTTGCAGTGGTGTCCAAAGGACACCCTGTTGCACCCCTGAAATCAATCTGTGCACATATGTTGTGCATACACATGCCCTAAGGGCATGTGTGTGCACAACATGAAACTTTGAAAAATGCACAAAAGTGCATTTTTCAAAGTTTTCGCAAATTACCATGAGGTTCAACCTCATGGTAATTTGCTCCCCCTAATTGTGAAATCGCAATTTTTTAAAGTTTCATGCATTGCATTTAAGGAATCGCAAAATGCAATTCCTTAAATACAATCGCAATTTGAGAATTCACAAATATTTGCGAATTCTCAAATTGCGAGGGCCTTCACCCTTCATGCATTCCAAAAGCAGATTTTGCGATCGCAAACGGACAATTTTTGTGATTCTCACCGTTTGCGATCGCAAAATCCTTTGATGCATGTGCCTCTGGGGCTTTAGGACGTCTACCTATAACTTCATCAGCTATCACTTCTCACTTGCTCTTTCTCAACTGGACAACCATCGCTAACCTCATAAGCTCAACCACTGGTGTCAACTGCATGCAACAAATTATTGCTCTGTAAATAACTTTCTACATTAAAAAAAGGCTCAGAACTTGAACTATGTTTCCATTGCCCTAGAAAAAATCACAAAAATTGCTTTTGTTAATTACTCTTTTCCTGTTACTTTTGGCCTTCATTGAAGGAATTGGCTTATCTATTGATCGAATTCTCTTTAATACTAAAATTAATAATCTCCTCTTTACTTCAAAAGCCTTTTCAACAATCGATTCAATATGCTTCTTCTTTTTATAAGATAGTGTTCTCTTTCTACATTTCTTTGTATGTTTCGGTAAATTATGGACTACTCTGTTATAAAATAGTTTTTTGCTCATTTCTTTGTATTGATTTTCTCTTCTCTTACTATAAGTTGTATCCTTTTGATGTACATTGCCTTTTGTTCCTTTCCTAATTTTTGCATTTTTTTCTGTGTTTGGAACATTTTCACTGCTTTCAACATTTCCATTTTATTTCTGTATATAGTAATATTTTTTATAAAATCCTTTGTGGTCTTACCAGAAATTTTTCTCTTTTTAGACACATTATGTTGGTCTTCCAATACTTGTGGTTGACTCTTTTTCAAGTAAGTATCCTTCTTCTGAGCTTTTCTTCTTCTTTTTTTCTCTTTCATGATAACTTTTTTTAATGATGATAAACAGTATCTGGAAAAAATAATCATAAATAAATATTTATTAATAACTTTAAAATTATACTTTTTTATTACTATACAAACACATTCCATATAAATTCTAACAGCAGTACATACATAGTACATACCACATTGAAGCACTCCATAAAACTAAAACCTGATGCACTTTATGAGTACATGCATATTAAGAAAATGATCACGATACTATAAGTAGAGACACTGAGTGAATTCATGATTGGTTCACTTTTACTTTAGTAAATAGATTGCTACATGATACATAAACAGTCACTATCGTTTACCAACAGTACAGATTTAGAGTTTACAGTAGTGCAGAGGTGTTTGAGTAGTGTAAGGGGTCGTTGTGGAGTACTGTTCTAGGGTAGTGCAGTGGTGTTTGAGTAGTGTAGGAGGTCATGCTGGGGTAGTGTTTCAGGGTTTAGGGTACTGCAGTAGTGAATGGGTAGTGTAGGTGTTCGTGCTGGAGGTAGATTAAGGGTTTAGGGTAGTGCACTGGTGTTTGTGTAGTATAGGGAATGGTGCTAGGGTTAGTGACACTGCACGAGTACATGTATGTATATGTCTGCAAACACATAAACCAACCAAGTCATTGTCTCTCAATTTCCCCAAATTGACACTGACTCACACTGTGATTCTAGACAATTAACAATATTTACTATAAATGCAGTAGTAGGGTAGTATAATGGTGTTTGTGTAGTGTAAGAGCAGCTGCTGTGATAGATTTAAGCTTTAGGGTAGTGAAATGGTGTGTAGGTAGTGTAGGGAGTCATGCTAGGGTAGTGTTCTAGCATAGTGCAGTGGTGTTTATGTACTGTAGGGGATCATGCTAAGGACAGTGTTTTAGAGTTTAGGGTAGTGCAGTGGTGTTTGTGAGGTGTAGGGGGTCGTGGTAGGGGAGTGTTCTAGGAAATACAATGGCGTTTGGGTAGTGTAGGAGATTGTGCTGGTGTAGATTTAAGGTCTAGAGTAGTAAAGTGGTGAATAAATAGTGTGGGTGGTCGTGCTAGAGGTAGATTATGGGTTTACAGTGGTGTTTGAGTAATGTAGGCAGTTGTGCTGGAGTAATGTTTTAGAGTTTAGGGTACTGCAGTAGTGAATGGGTAGTGTAGGTGATCGTGCTGTAGGTAGATTAAGAGTTTAGGGTAGTGCACTTATCTTTGTGTAGTGTAGGGAATCATGCTAGTGAAAGTGTCACTGCAAGAGTACATGTAGTTATATGTTTGCAAACACATAAACCAACAAAATCATTGTCTCTCAATTTCCCCAAATGGACAGTGACTCACAGTGTGATTTTAGACAAATAACAATATTTCCTATAAATGCAATAGTAGGGTAGTATAGTGGTGTTTGGGTAGTGTAAGGAGTCCTGCTGTGATAGATGTACGCTTTAGGGTAGTGAAATGGATTTTGGTAGTATAGGGAGTCATGCTGGAGTAGTGTTGTAGCATAGTGCAGTGGTGTTTATGTATTGTAGGGGATCATGATAGGGATAGGAATTTAGGGTTTAATGTAGTGCAGTAGTGTTTGTGTGGTGTAGGGGTTTGTGGTAGGGTAGTTTTCTCGGAAATAAAGTGGTGTTTCGGTAGTGTAGGAGGTTGTGCTGCGGTAGATTTAAGGTTTAGGTTAGTGCAATGGTGTTTGAGTATTGTAGACAGTCGTGCTGGAGAGGTGTTTTATGGTTTAGGATACTTCAGTAGTGAATGGGTAGTGTAGGTGATCATGCTGGAGGTAGATTAAGGGTTTAGGGTATTGCACTGGTCTTTGTGTAGTATAGGGAATCATGCTATGGATAGTATCACTGCAAGAGTACCTGCATTTATATGTCTGCAAACACATAAACCAACCAAATCATTGTCTCTCGACTTCCCCAAATGGACCCTGATTCACAGTGTTATTCTAGACAAATAACAATATTTCGTATAAATGCAGTAGTATGGTAGTATAGTGGTGTGTGGGTAGTTTAAGGGTTCCTGCTGTGATAGATTTAAGCTTTAGGGTAGTGAAATGGTGTTCCGGTAGTATAGAGAGTCATACTGCGGTAGTGTTCTAGCATAGTGCAGTGGTGTTTATGTACCATAGAGAATCAATACTGCAGATAGCTTTTTAGGGTTTAAGTTAGTGCAGTGGTGTTTGTGTAGTGTAGAGGGTCATGGTAAGGTATTGTTCTAGGAAATAAAGTGGTGTTTGGGTAGTGTGGGAGGTTGTGCGGTGGTAGTTTTAAGGGTTAGGGTAGTAAAGTGGTGAATAGGTAGTGTAGGTGGTCATGCTGGAGGTAGATTAAGGATTTACAGTAGTGCAGTGGTGTTTGGGTAGTGTAGGAAATAATACTGGGGGTAGTGTCACTGCAAGACTACATGTACTTATTTGTCTGCAAAAACATCAAACATGCATTCCATATATTTCAGAACTGCATTTTACTATTAACACTAAACTCACTTTGGAAACACATAAGCAATGACTATTTTATAATTCTACCAAAATGTGAGAACACAACACAGGAACTACCAAAATGCTTCTCTCAGAGTGATTCCTAAATGCACAGACTCAATGTGTCATTCTACTCAAGCAACTCTAGCCCTTGCAGTTTACCAAAACACATTTACCGCTCAACATGACTTTAGGTGACTCTACACATTGCACAACATTTTCTACTACACATTAGTATACAGTGCTTCTATCAGAATGATTCCTAAATGCACACAAGACTCACTGTGAGACTCTATACAACCAACACCATCCATTGCATTTTACCAAAACACATTTCATAGTCTAGAATGAGTACTGCATTTTAATGTAGAAACTTGTGTCATTTTTGCAAATAAATAAAAAATTTACTGGTTTCTAATTCTACCAAAACATGAGAACAGCATAGTTATCTGTCTGCAATCACATAAAATACACAAATGCTTATCTCAGAATGCTTTTTAAATGCACACACAGTCACAATAAAATTCTAGAGAAAAAAAATATTCACTGTGCTTTAGCAGGACAAACACATTAGTCTGATTAAAATCAAAATGCACCACATATATTCCCTCACAAATTAATAACTCACCTTTCAAATTGTTTTGTAAAATAGGAAGTATATCAGTCACACAGCAGATTTTCTTATACAGAATCTCTGTTTTCAACACCTCTCACCAGAACCAAAGAATGGTACAGTTTCCCTCTCATTTTCAACACATATAGACCTTCATATCAAATCATATTGCTTCCCTCATTAATTCAAAAGCAAATACACATTTCTATTTGTTACACATTTCAATCCTTTCCAAATGACATACATTTCAACCCTACCCCCATTCTGCCTTCTGCCTGTTAACATAGAAACACTTCATGGAAAACTTCACTGAGCATACAGGTCAAAAGTTCATCACACAATGTTGCTAATCAAAACAACAAGTGTGCTTGACTTCTCAATATACCAGCTTATCCTATGTAATGTTATTTTCAATCACTTTTTGGAAACCAATAAAAATCATGCTTTTAAAAAACAGAAACATGCACCCTAGTTTTCAGTGTAGAATTTTGTCAAACAGCCAATGATTTCTTTTCTTTTTTCAACACTGCATGTTATCCACCATTTTAGAAAAATCTTAGTTTTCAAACTGCCACTTCATTTACAGAGACCATCTGAGTGCATCCCGACTTCCCATCAAGATGCTTACAGTTGTTTTTTTTCAGCAGCGAAATGCGCGGATCCTACTCGTATCCCGGGATTTAAAAAAAACTAATAATACTTTTTTGAGGCTTAGGGGTCCTTCTGGGACCCCCATGAGCAGGCCTAAGGGGTCACAGTATATCTACACTGCACCCTTTTAGTGTTTTGCACACATATTTCACAAACTTCTTCAACCTCACTTCTTCTGAGGCATAAAATGGCTGCCAACAGTTTCTAGTTTCGATTGTTGACAACCACTTGACAGCCAATTAGCATTCAGCGCGTGATCGGAAGGGAGCGCTTTTGGTACGAAGACAATGCGCGCAGGATCTACAGATCCACAGTGCCCATAGATATATAAATGATTTTAACTGCAATTTTCTCAGGAACTACTGAACGGATTTACACGAAATAAGGAAAAAGGCACGAGTCTGAACCAAGGACTACCTCTTTGCCAAATTTGGTGTAATTCTGTTCAGCAGTTCGGGCTGTAGCTGCGGCTAAAGGTCCTATGGGAAATTGCATGGGGAAAACGCATTTTGGGACTCCCCCTTTTTTCTCAGCCCCCGCTTGATGAATCACCCCCAAACTTTCAGGATAAGAGCGGACTGGAGCTGGCCAAAACGTGGAAACTTTTGCGCAGATGCGTCAATCGGCGCTAAAGTTATTCGAAATAGAATGTTGCGGATTTCTTATGGGTAATAGGTCCTAACTATAACTATCTACTGGCGACCGCCAGTAGATGAAACCAAGCAACTCCTCATGGAAGAGCAGAGGCCACAACGGGGGATATCCTTGGAAGCACTTTATTCAACAACATATTGGGGAATGCATTTCGGCATAGATTTGCATTGCTCAGTTCCCAAGTATTTCAGGAGTCTTCCACCGCCCCAAAGTAGAAGTCCTGCTGCCTTCTTATACATACAAGATGGCTCCGCCCCCAAAGAAGTAATTTCACCTGTTTCAGTTCACGGAAATGTTCGTGGACTGCAACCCCCAGAATGCAGTGTTTTCATTCCAGGTAGGTGATGCATGGAATATTAATTGCACCCGAGGATTTTTGGCGGAATGCAGGGTTGTGGTAGTTTGAAAGCCCAATACTCCTGCTTGTGATGGAAAACAAAGCGCCTCCTCGGGTCCCCACACCGCTTCAGCCGTGAAACTCAGGTGAAATCTTGGCGGGGGCAGTAGTGACAATGCATGCCACCCAGCATGAGGTTAATAACCTCACCAACGCCCTGTCTCTCCCCAAACATCATGGTGGGCCCAGGCCGGTCCAATCACTTAGAGCACAAGAAAACTGCTGGAGCAGAACCAGTGTGGTCCGGGCCAACTTTCGAAGTAGGGGCCTCTGAACTGCGTCTCTGGCATACACAGAAAATATGACTAAGCAACTCCTCACGAAAGAGCAGAGGCCACAACGGGGGACAGCCTTGGAAGCAGTTTATTCAACAACATATTGGCGAATGCATTTTGGCCTAGATTTGCCTTCCTCAGCCCCCAAGTATTTGAGGAGGCTTCCACCGTCCCAAAGTAAAAGTCCTGCTGCCTTCTTATACATACAAGATAGCTCCGCCCCCAGAGAAGTAATTTCACCTGTTTCATTTCACAAAAATGTTCATGGACTGCAACCCCCAGAATGCAGTGTTTTCATTCCAGGTAGGTGATGCATAGAATGTTAATTGCACCTGATGATTTTCGGCGGATTGCAGTGTTGCGGTAGTTTGAAAGCCCAATTCTCCTGCTTGTGATGGAAAACAAAGCGCCTCCTCAGGTCCCCACACACCTTCAGCCGTGAAGCTCAGGTCAAATTTCAGCGGGGGCAGCAGTGACAATGCATGCCGCCCAGCATGAGATTAATAACCTCACTACTGCCCTGTCTCTCCCCGAACAACGTGGCGGGCCCAGGCCAGTCCAATCGCTTAGAGCACAACAACACTGCTGGAGCAGAACCAGTGTGAGCCGGGCCAACTTTCGAAGCGGGGGCCTCTGAACTGCGTCTCTGGCATACGCAGAAAATATTACCAAGCAACTCCTCACGAAAGATAACTTTGCCGCAGGTTTATGAATCTTTGCGAAATTTTCAAAACTAGAGGGCGCTCAGGTCCGCTCCTATACTGAAAGTCTCGGGGTGATTCGTGAAGTGGAGGCCGAGAAAAAAGGGGGGTCCCAAAACTTGTTTTCGCCATGCAATTTTCCAAAGGATCCGTTCATCGCGGCTACAGCCCGAACTGCTGAACGGAATTACACCAAATTTGGAAAAGATGTAGTCCTTGGTTCAGACTTGTGCCTTTTTCTTAAATGGTGTAAATCCGTTCAGTAGTTCCTGAGAAAATCACAATTAAAAGTACATATATATCTATGGCCGCAGTGGATCTACGCATCCTGAGCGCACCCTAAGCGCACCGTCCCGATCACGCGCAGAATGCTAATTGGCTGTCAAGGGTTGTCAACATTCAAAACCAGGAAGTGTTGGCAGCCATTTTGTGCCTCGGTAGAAGCGAGGGTGTAGAAATTAGTGGAACAAGGGTTCAAACGTATAAAGGGGGCAGGTTAGAAACATTTTGTCCCTCTAGACCTGCTTAGGGGGTCCCACAAGGACCGATTGGGCCCCTGAAAACATTTTTTGTTGTTGAAAAAAACAGAGAAATGTGCGCAGGGTGCATGGATCCGCCGTAAAAAAAATAAAAACAAAGTGCGGGCTTCTGGGCTTGTTTAAAAATTAGCTACCTGGGGGACCAAAACCTGGGGTCTAAAATATTAAATTTGATGGGGGTCCAGAGGGGCCCTGTAGCATGGGGACCGCAATCCCTCGGTGCTACAAAATAAATGGGTGAGGGGCTCAAAGGTACTCCCCCAGTAAAATTCTTGGTTACGGGGGGCTTAAAGGCCTTCTCCAGCCCCAGGGACGGCTACTGTTTGGGGCTTTTAAAAAATGGGTGGGGGGGCTCAAAGGTCCCTCTAAGCTCCGGGGATCACCACCCTTCGAGGCTTTTTTAAATGTTGGAGGGGGGTCTTGTGGCCCCAATTCTGGAGCAGTCGAGGGCCCTGGGGAACACCACTCCCCAGGATTGGCTCCTGCTGTGTCTCAGGATCCCTACCCCCGGGACACTGCTGTTTGGTATGGCAGGGCGGGATTTGAGGTTCCCGCTCTGGCATAGCAAACTTGAGGGCATATTACCAAGGGCCATTTTGCTTCATTTTCTTTTAAAAAGGCAAAAATGCGGTGAAAATTATATCGCCTTGTTTACTGTTTAGGCGTATATACAAGCTTGGGGAACATGGGTGGAGCCCCAATGTCTCTATAGTCCTAGACAGCTCCCAGAGTCCTTCTGGAGCCGCCATTACTTTTCCACACATGGACCTGCTAATATGCAGCTCCGCATGGGGAAAAGCAATCTGCTTTGCATTTTGAAAGAGTGAGCAGGTTTCCCTGTTCTCTCTTTCAAAATCCAAGCCAAGTTTGCTATGGCAGGGCGGAAGCTTCACCTCACACCCTGCCATAGCAAACAGCAGTGTAGAAAAAATCTCCTGGTAAGATTACAAAGGATTTTCAAGTCCATTATCACAGTTTTACCGGCAGTTTGCTGCAGCTAAAGCGGCTATAATTTTATAGCCGTCCTTGTAAATATGCCTCTAAGTTTTGGAATGTGAACAGTCTCCCATTTAAATAGCCACAAAGTATTTAGCGAAGTGCACAGTGTGAAATGTTAAGCAGCAGTGTCTGATTGAATCGATAAAGAATTGCCCATTGTTGAGTACAGAGTAGGCAAATTTTACATGGGGTTTTGTAACGCCAGTGGGTATCGCTCGCGCTTCACTTGAGGTTAATTCGAAGAGTTGTGTACTTCTTTTGCTCCTAATGTACACAGTGTTCTGTCGTCTCTGTTTGCTTTCTCCTCTGTCATGTAGAGGACTTTGGGTAAATATGACGGTTTCTGTACAGCTAGCACCTTTGAACCCTACCCCCAAACTGCTTACTGCCTGTTACCATAGTAACAGTTCATGGAACACTCAATTGAACACACAGGTCACAAGTTCAGCACACAATGTTGCTAATCCAAACAGCAAGTGTGCTTGACTTTTAAAATGTTTCCATAGGAACCGTTAATCGCAGCTACAGCCTCTGGTAAAGAGCTGGCAAAGAGTTAGCCCCAGTATTACACTTCTAGTTATGAACATGCTTCTTTTCTTAGTAAAACTTTGAGCCCCATCAGTTATTCCTTTACAAATTAAGGGGTATAATTTTACCGCCTTCCTTGTAAATATGCCCCCAAGTACTTTGTTAATGTCACATGTGAATTGGGCGTACATAGAGGTTTTGTAGTCTAGGAGACGGCCACCTTCCCGAGAATTATTTACTAATTGTTTGAGGAGAGCAAGGCAATTTAAGTCCGGGAATTGTCATACTCAGGATCTTTATTTTAATATGCAGGGTGTGCCTCAGCAGTCTCTGAAGCCTCTCTGGTGCTCAGCAGTGCCTTATTTGTTTTGTAGGTACACCGACAGTACTTACGGTGTTACAAAGTGATACACTCATAGAATTCTTGTAGTTGTATAATTTATGTGCCTGAGAGTTCCTTACATTATTTTTTGTAGGTGCATTGTAATGTTAAATAGTTTTGATATTAAAATCTTCTCTAAGCAGATGATTATCACACTAAATATTAGTCAAATGTTGTCAGGAAAAGAAGACGTATACACTCAGTTATTTCTTTCTTTATTTTTTATTATCCTTTATTAAAACAGAAATAAATAAATAGAAATTTAACTTTAATAGAACAGTATAATAAACAAAACGTGAGATGGACTCCATTGGTAGAAGCGTAGGAAACAAGCAAAACAAAAATGAAACATAAGTATGTGTGCTATGTCGAAGAGGTAAAAAAAGCTCGTTCGAATTAAAGGATCATAGTGAAAATGGAAGGGAGGGTAGTGGGTGGAAGTCAGAAGGGGAGGGAGAGTTAAAAGTTGAGAGGCAGGAGGAGATGGAGCGTCGGATTATTACAATCAGTCTTTAGTGTTTACTTTTCGTCATTCGTTTGTCTAGGACGCAGGTATCTGCGAGACAGAGTGTGCTTTAGGAAGTCCTTAAAATTAAATACATGAAGTCAGAGATCGCCGTTGAATGATAATATACTCCTACATTATTACTTACTGGAAAATCGCTTGTATGCATGTGTGCTCAATTGTAGGTGTTGCACACTAAAGCTTCACAGCTCACCTGCCACCACTGGTGTGTCCCACAATGTGTTGCTGCAAGCTCCGTGTCGGAATACATTTGTATGGAAGAGCAGGTCTCCACAATGGAACGGTGTCTTGATACTGCCCTAGAAGGTGTTAGAATGCTCAGGGCTTCATTGCAGTAGAGAGTTCCCGCTCAGCCCCTTTCAGCCAATCAATTAATCTCTATAAAGAGAGAAGTAATTTAATGGTGGAAACATTTCAGGTAAATAAATGTTTATTTCACGCTTGGTAGAAAATAGGAGTTGAGTGCATCCTTCTTTTTTGAAGTACGATTAATCGTTAGTGACAATCGTGGTTCAAAGAGGAGTCTGAATGCATGAGAAAACACAAGGTAATGATAATATACATAGCAATAGAGCGTATGCTAGAAGCTTAATGTTCGTGTGTCCTAAAAGCTAACATCACATGTCTGTAGAGCAGCGCTTGTTGCTGGCTGAGGTCTATAGTACAGTCCAGTAGGTTCTTAAAATTAGATCGATGTGATTGAATGAGGTGAGAGATGACATCATTACTGAAGGCAAGATTACTTTTTCTCACATGCACACTCAGGGTAGTGCACCCCACCCCTCCTGCAGAATTACCCTCAACAGGAGTCTGAAGGGCAAAGCTGCCCGTAGGCTTAGGCCTATTTTATGGTAAAGATGGTATTTAAAATGAAACAGAGATGTGGCTGAATGAGGTCAAAGATCGCAAGTTAACATAACACTTGGCGATATTGCTAATTCGCACGTGTGCAGTGTGCCTGATGCATCCCACCCCTCTCGTGGGTCCGCGTTGCAGAGGTGTCTGTAGGGAAGTGCCCGCTGGCTCAGATCTACAGTATGGTCCAGCAGGTCTTTAAAATGATTCAGAGATAAGACAGAATGGGGTGAGAGATCACGTCATTATGCAGGACAATATTGTTTGTTCACACCACGTTTAATTGGTGGCCTTGTGCACCTAGGCCGCTCTGCTTACCTTTTGCAAACACTGTATCTAGCAGAGGTTACAACTTGAATTCTGCTTTGGCTCTATACCGCAGACAATTTTAAATTTAGCCTTGATTTATTTATCTGCAGTGTGGACAGCAGGGTTCATAACTTGAATAGAGAAAGAGAACCAGTGTGAGAGAGAGGAAGAGAGAGAAAGTCATTGAAAGTGTGAGGGAGAGAAAGTAATAGATGGAGCAGGAGAAGTACTGTTGATACTGGAGAAAATCTTCGCAGCTCACCTTTTTGCCATTGGTGTGTGTCCAACCACATGCCGGGTTATTGTGCACCCTCAAGTTTAGTGATCTAAAACATAGTATACAATTAGTAATTGCAGAGTACAAACAACTGCTCACGTATATTTCTGCGTTACGCCTTTGCACACCCAGGCTACTGTATTACATCAACTCCCACTGCAAGGAGGTGTCTCTGCGCTCTTTTCCTCCCAGGATGCTATACCCCATACACTCCCACTGCATAGCAGTGAGTTTTCCTTACTGCACACCCATACTGCTGCACCCCATCCACTCTCAGCGTCCAGAGGTGATTGCCCATTCCCGCGCCCCCAGACTGTTGCAACCTATCCACTCCCACTGCCCGGAGGTGATTGTACATTCCTATGCACTCTAGTTGCTGCACAGTATCCACTCTCCCCGCCCACAGATGACTTCTCGTTGCTTCGAAAACAAGCTTCTCTGCTCATCTTGTACTACCGGCGTGTTGTAAAGAGAGTCCACCGCGTGTCCAAGCAACCTTCCTAGGCATTGTTACGATGACCATGCATCATCTCAGATTCCTCAAAAGTTGAAATTTGGAGGTATTGGGGGGGAGACGCCAATTTGTGAAACACAACATGTTAGATAAAAAGAAAGTTACGATTGTGTGTCATTTGTTCATCAAAGGAGAAAGGGAGAGAGAGAGTGAGAGAGTGACTCTGAAAAGAATATTCGCAGTTCACCTTTCTGTCACCGGTGTGTCTTCCACCACGTGGCGAGCATAGTGCGGCATGAATCTCCATATATAAAAGATAGTAAAAGAAAGATGTTATTAATGGTAATTGCCACTATCTCAATGTGGAGTAGAATAACATCGCCCTTTCACACACCTTCCCTCCCCCATTAAAAATACAACCATTCGTACGGTTCCAACTTGTTTAATGGGCTTCGATTTATGAAGAATTAGTAGATTAATAATGTTTTCCATCCAGTTATAGAAAACAAGTGGTGCACAATCATGCACTTAGTTTCAATCATCACAATCATGTCTGGGCACGATAATTGAAAGCACATGTGCTATTGGAGTCTATTGCGCGAAGCAAACGCGTAATATATAACAATAGGCCATGGACGGAGCAATGCGTCCGCCTCTGGCCAATTGCGTGCAGTCGTTTAGAATAAGTTGCACGCAAAGGCCAATGGTTTAGCACGGAAGGAAACACACACGCATGAGCATGTGCGAATCGCAGGTTAGGTTCATTTCCCTGTTTTTTCACATAGAAAATATTTTGCGCCGCATGAGCAGTATTGTGCACTCCAACGAAGGCACGAACTGTACTGCGCACAGCAACAGAGGCGCGAGTCCTAAATGAATTGAGAAAGGAAAAGTTGTCAAAATAAGATTGTAAAGTTAGGTGTACATAGTATAAAAAAATAAATACTCCTCTACTTCGCTTCGCATGTGGGAGCGACGGACATTTGACCAACTATAAAAACATTCCTGCTATTGGAAAAAAAATGCAAATGCAATAAGATAGGGTATGTAGGACTGCGTACGCCTATATTGCTGCGTCGCCTTTTTGTATCCAGTTTGCTGTATCGCATCTACTCCCTCCGGTGCGCACCCAAGCCTTACTGCTCACCTTTTTGCGGACAGAGCACCTTCTACATCATGCAGTCCCACTCTGCCACCAAGAAGTCTCACATTTGGTGCTGAGTCTTGATATCACTATGGCAAAGGACATACTCGGGCACCCATCATCATCGAAGGTTCCTCACCCGCTCAGTCCTTCCGGTACCACTAACTCAGTGACCAAAGAGGCCACGCACGTGGTGGTGGGGCCCCCTGTTCTGTAGTTTGGGCCTACATGAGGCGTCTGAACCACCAGGACGGGCCATCACAGCAGTTGCGATGGGAGCAACTCTACAATGGCGTAGAGCACGTGCGCCCGGTCTTTTTCATATGTAGGGTCACGTGTGTTGTGACGCCTGGGCTGGATGGGTGTGGTGTGGGTGTATACCAGCCAGGAGGGAGTGTGTGTGTGCCATTCCAACAACTAGACCTGGAACTAGCAAATCACTACAATGAAAATTTGGGCAATGTAGCATTGTTGTGTTTTCCTGTAAGCGTAAGTAAAGTGGGCTGGCCTGACGTATGCCAGTGCTGCGCGAGGATGTGAAAAATGACTCCAGAGCTATGGACATGGCTCCTTCCTGAGCTATATGAGAAATCAACTGATTCGGGTGTCTGTGTTGTAGTGCTGCCGTCACCCGGGTCTTAAACGCAAATGTGTCATTTTGTCTGTGAAGTCCCACAACATGGCCAACATAGAAGGAACGGGGAACCACTGACCCTACATTCATCCACAGTTCCACACATAAAAGATGGTGGACATGATGTATTTCTGCAAATATGAATGTTTCTTGGACATTCAGTGGAGTGTTGCAGCTATTGTAATACAGGGCTATGAAAGCTTTAGGTTGTAGTTTTTTGCACATGAAGGGCATCTAATATATATACGTATGTGGTCATTTGGGTATACTGTTGAACTTGGTGCTGGAAATCAGTGTTCGAGCCTTGGAGCCGCATCCACATCCTGTTATTGTAGACAAATCACGTAATCTACGCGTGCCTGAAAATGTACTGTAAATACGCTGCTCATGTAAATCGCTGACATAGTTTTGGGTCAACTTTGCTCTATATAAATATGCTACAAAAAAAAGAAAACTCGAGCAATAGCACACACTTATAAATTTACTTTTACACTTTGCTTGCAGTATTGTAATGATCCAATTTCTATGTTCGTATTTGTAGAATGAGCGAGAGAAAGTTATATAACCGAAGTTTTTGATACTGCCAGAGGTAAGATGGTTGCATACGCTGTTTACAGCACAATATAATGTGGTAGGACCCAGGGGCAGCATTTTACAAACATAATGAATACACATACACAGATAGATAGTTGAAGAGGGTACGGGCACATACGCTCAACTCCATTTTATTACGTTGCTGTTGGTAACAAGTACTACAGTAATCATTATATCATACACAGATATTCCATCATAAACGGTTTATGACTTCTGCTGTACAAAGGTAGGAGCACTACATGTGAAATAATTCACAGAAAATTATATCGTAAAGGGTTTATGAGTTGTGATGCACTGAGGTAGGGGCGGTTTGTGTGAAGCCTATGATGATGCATGGTACAGGCAGGCAGCACAGGTAAGAATGTCTTTTGCCTACTGAATTTTGCCTTAATAAGGACACGTTGCGATTATTTATGGTGTATTAAGTTAGTGGTACGTCTGGTGCTCAGTGTGCTCACCCTGTGATGATGCGTGGTCTGAACGGGCTGCACTGGAAGCATTGTCTGTTGCCTACCGGACTGCATCATCTGTAATCATGATTCAAATAAAAGACGAAACATATATGGAATACGTTGTCAAAATATGTAGGTTTCACGCACATTATAGTTCAAATTGTGACCTGTGCAGTCCACAGTGTAGACTTCCATTCAGTGTTCCTTTGCAGTTGCAGGGTGAATTTTGTTATTCAACTAAACCTAGAGCTGATATAAAAGAAGTTCTTGAAGGAAGGCTACTAAAGGGATATTGGGTAGGTTTGAGGGACGTTATACTTAGTTTGGAACTGCACTCTGCAATTAATGCATCAAGGGTCTATTTAATTGTGGGCTCTGATGACCGCAGTGTAGGCTGGAGGCAGCAGTTAGCAAGAGCCCACGGCCAGGTGGTGTTGAATTGAGCTGCACAGTATTGGTAAGTTAGCGTGTCTGCAACCAGCGATGATAAGTGGTGCACTGAGTTATTGGCACCTGAAGCATAAATATTCTGTGGAGCCTGGGATGATGCATGCTCTAGCCAAGCTGCACTGGTAGCAATGTCTTTTGACTACTGAATTCTGCCTTAATAAGGCTACGTGGCGATGATTTATGGTGCACTGAGTCAGTAGTACCTTTGGTGCTTAGCATGTACGTACCCTGCGATGATGCGTGGTCGGGGGGGCACAGTAATTGGACTAATGTCTTTTGTCTATTGAATTCTGCATCAATGTGATTTATAAGTGATAGTATGCCTCATTGCTGACATAAAACTGTTCACTCTTCTTTGCGATGATTTATGGTGCACTGTCTTAGTAGTATGTTTGTCTCTGAGCTTGTACGTACCCTGCAATAATGTGTGGTCCAAGGGGGCCGCATTCAGACCAATGTCTTTTGTCTGTTGACTTCTGCCTGAATAGGGCCACGTAGCGATGACTTATGGTGCACTGAGTTAGTAGTACCTTTGGCACTGGGCGTGTACGTAACGTGCGATGATGCGTGGTCCGAGGGGGGCGCACTATTAGCAATGTTTTTTGCCTTGTGAATTCTGGCTTAATAAGGCCACGTGAAGATGACTTGTGGTATAGTAAGTTAGTGGAACCTGAAGAACTCAGTGTGTGCGTACCCTGCGATGATTCGTGGTTCGGGCGGGTCGCACTGGTACAATGTATCTTGCTTACTGGAATGCGTCCTGTGCAATCGCCATTCCACTTGAATCGTGAGTCCTCACAATGTAGATCGAAGGCAGTAGTCAGAACAGACATTGAGGAATGTTTTTTGTCACATCCTTTAACAAAATATGAGGCCATAGAGTACAATTGTCTCTGCCTTAAATAAAGCAAGGCTGAATTTCAGCTGTCTGTAGTGTAGATCCAAAGCTGAATTCAAGTTGTGAACCCTGCTGTCCGCAGTGTAGATCGAAGGCAGTAGTCAGCACAGACATCGAGGAATGCTTTTTCTCACATCCTTTAATAAAATCTGAAGACATATAGTACAATTGTCTCTGCATTAAATAAAGAAAGGCTTAATTCAATGTTGTCTGTAGTATAGATCCAAATCTGAATACAAGTTGTAAACCCTGCTGTCCGCAGTGTAGATCGAAGGCAGTAGTCGATACATATGTAAGTCTGCAGTGCTGTGGCACTGAGTTCACAATGGGCCTGTATCGAGGAGGCACGTGGTCATGGCGGCAGCCACAAGGCAGGTTGAGGACCTCCCCTGTGGCAGAGTCTTTTGTCTTCTCACAAGTGAACCACTCCCAAGACGTAGCCTAAATATTTATACTCTTATGCTGGAGTTCCGTACTTTGGACCAGCCCACTCTGCTTCTCCTTCAAGGGGGGGCGACAACACAGCTACATGACCGAGATATTCCCCAGTGTCTGAGATCATATGGTTGCATCCACTGTGCAGTACACTACACGTATTAAAACTATATCTACACACGGAAAAGTTTTTGGTTTGTATAGTGAGTTGTGTATAGCATATCACCGGTAGTCTTGGCATTGTGTAAATTATTGTTGATGTGCGAGTTCCCTCTCTTACACATAGTGGGTTGCCACATCTCTTACCATTCAGCTAGTGTGCTGTTGAGGGGATATATTATTTTGGGAAGGTCCGCTGTCCTGTTTTGCGCTGCCTCTGAGGTAGTAGATGGGGAGGGGTTAGGAGGGGTGGTTGTAATGGTGGTGGCGCTGAATGTTGCGATTTTGTTTTGTGTCTGAAGTACATAACTAGTACCTCTATCACATATTCGTCGTTAAATATGGGTGTGAGTTGGATGTAATTCACGCAGTACATGGTCGACGTCCTTACACTATTTAAATGTTGATGTTAATTTGTTAGTGGTAAATGGAAGTATCGTCTGTTTTTTTAGGTAGCTTTGCAGATTTGTCTTGTTGTTGAAATATGGGGAAGTGGTGTTTTTTACGGGAACGGCTAGTTTGTATATTATTAATGTTAGTTGTGGTTCTGGTTTGTGCCGATTTGTTGGAGGAAGGAATCAAATGATGAGTGGTAATACTAGGTTGAGAATGGGATGATAATTAAAAAAATAGAAAAAACAGATATGCTTAATGAACATCATAATTAGAAAAGACCATAGGTTTCAGGGGTGTTATAGTTAGCTGGACATTTCACTCGTACCAAACCATTGAAATTCCTCCGTTATAGTTAGTTGCACTAACTGTAACTCGCGCACCCGCATTCTACTGCAATGATGTCACATATTACATCATTCATGACATGGTCTGTGACGCCACTGATGACATCTCAAATGACATCACCGATGACATCACTGATGACATCATCCACGTGCCAATCAGATACACCTCATCATACACTAGTATAACCTTTCATCACTCACTGTAAAATACAGAATATTATATTTGAATCCATTGACATACCAATACAAGTTTCTAAAAACCCCCTTAGTGATTCCTTGATCTTCGCACACATGTAATCACTTAGCTATAGATTCACTCATACATGCTGTCAATGATCAATAGAACACTATCAAATATACTTATACACCTATATCGACATTACACACCAGCACACATCCTATTCAATTATGCAGTCACCTACTCACTTATGCAAACGATGAACCATACTTACATTTACTCAGCTACACACTTATACAGACACAACTTTTTTTATTCATATAGTTAGTAATTCATACTTAGTGTGTTATAAAATCACTATTACAAGTATACGGTTATCCATACAGTCACTCATGCAATCACTGAGACTTATGTATACTCATTTATATACAACTGTCACATACACTGCCTTTTATATTTCTACTTTGTTGGACATGTATCATTGAAAAATATATTTACTCATCACCACACCCATTAAGAGATTCACTCACCCAAACAACTGTTTCCACATGCAGTCTTAACCTCATATACCTACTAAATCAACTATTTACACATCTTTGGACAGTCACACACCTCCCACCCAACCATACACACATTCTCTCTCTTATACAAATACTCAGTTAACTAATCAATAAATAATATAGACTTTCACATAGCTAGTAACCAACTGATGCAGCAGTTTACACAACAACTGACAAAGTGATACAGATCTTCACACAGTTTAGTCACTATCCAATATATTTAGTGAGACACTATAAATGGTCAAGTAAACAGTCATTCACACTGCTACTAAATCCTCCATCCAGATATTTATATATCCACTCATTCTTCAATGCAGATTGCTATATATATAATACATATTTAAATATTGAACCAAACCACATTCACTGGATGATGTCATCAGGGATGCCATTTGAGATGTCATCGGTGATGTCATCAGTGAGGTCACTGACCATGTCATGAATGATGTAATATGTGACATCATCAGCAGTGGATTGCGGGCTCGCGAGTTACAGTTAGTGCAACCTACTATAACGGAGGAATTTCAATGGTTTTTTATGAGTGAAATGTCCAGCTAACTATAAAACCCTGAAACCTATGGTTTTATCAGTGAATATATATATATATATATATTTTTTTTTTAACTGAAACAAACATAGGTTATGGCTTCTTCTACGCGGCCATCTTGTGTATATATATATATTTTATATTTCAAGGCAGCAATTTCTGCTTTTAATTTTGCCCGATAACTCTTGGCGTATATATATATATATATATCGTTGCAAAATCTGTTGCTTTTTCGGCGCTTTCCACACCACACAGAAAGAAGGACCTCCAGAGGCAGGCAAATTAACGTTGAGAAGCTTTAATAGCTCACATGAAACAGTATTATCGGCATGACGCGTTTCGGTTATCAGGTAACCTTGATCACATAGCGACACAGCAGTTTGGTATGATTTTAAATACTCATTTTTTCAAACATTGCGATCATGTGATGAAAAACAGTGAAGAAATACTTCTGTCCATATTATGTCCTCAAACAATAATGATATTTAGTTAAAGGAACCATTGGATAAGCTGTCACAAATAATATCCGAGCACAAATTTCCTGCATTAATTCCTTTGCTCCATATTTGATAATTTTGCATAATAAATAATTTATCTAAACATGTATAGATGCCTATTAAGAGATTCAGTTTTCAATCTCATGAATTTTAGACTACTTCTGTTTGATGAAAGTAACAGCATAAATGCCTTGAAATGGTTATTTACAGTCTATTGCATATATATATATATATATATATTACCTACTGGCGGTTGCCAGTTATAGTTAGGACCTAGTTTCCATAGGAAAAGCGTTTTTTGTTTTCCCAATAACTTTGGGTTTGGCGCCGGTTGATGAACCTTCACAAAATTTTCAAAACTAGTGGCCCGTCCCAACACCGTGCGTGCCTCCAACTCAATGGCACCAGGGGTTGGCGGCTCGCTGGACAGTGACCAGGGAGTAAGCGAGAAGGGCCCCCCGGGAGGGACAGCAGAGTTCTCCACCCAGGTGTGCCAGTAGCTACCGCGGCCCCCGCGGGCTGGCGTGCTCCTCGGGCCCTCACACCAGGACAGGCACAGCAGGAATGTCAGAAGTGGGCCCTGCTATGAGCAAATCTAGATGGGGCAGATGCGTTGAGCCCATTCTTCTGCCCGCCAACAGAGGCGCATATGCGTAGGTCCCTGCAGGGTCATATCCCCCCACCGCGTAGGTCTACCAGCTCTCCGTGCCACCCCAACAACAGAAAAATCTATTCCTGGAGACATCAATGGGCAGGCGGGTCACGTATCAAATGGGAAGGTCAGTCCCAGTGCTCCACACGTCCCCGGAGAGCCCGCTCACCTTTCACAGCAATGATCGTAGCTAGGGCCCCCTCCACCACCAGCGAGGCACCAGGAGAACCGGAGGGGACTGATGAAATAAACAGGCCGATGCCAACGATACAAGGGGGCGCAGCTCTGTCCCCCCTGAGCCTATGCACGGCATTTGCCGGGTCCTCCTCAGGATGCAGCATCAGCAGTATTCAGGAACGCAGGGCACTGTACCGGGAGCGACGGATCACTCTCAGAGCCCTCGGGCAGTAATTCAGGTAAGAGCACCGCCGAGCTTCAGCAGCGCCTCTGGCAGTTATTTAACGGGCGCGCGGCCTCCAACCCAAACTCTCGCCTCGGCCCGTGCAAGATGCATCTGCCAAGGGTTTTACAGCTGCTGACCCCTCCGGAAGGACATCAATCGGTGCCCAGAGTCTAGCGACACCTCACTGTCGTGTTTGCAGGTAGTTAACTGTCCGGATTGCCAGGATAGTGGTACAGTGGCTCCGATGGCTTCTTCTACGCGGCCATCTTACGCTGCTGCAAGCTTCACCCCGCAACCTCAGACAGCTCTTTGCCAGCCCCCACAGAATAGCGTGGTTTTGTGCAGCATAGAGTGTCAGAAAGAGACACATGCGAACAACATATGGAAAACAACATAAACACAGCAATACACACACACAAACTACAGTGCACACAGCACTCCTATCACACACCGAGACACACATATCTCACACAATCTACACACACCTACACACCAAATCCACTTACCCCACACACATACAAAATGCGCAGCGCACATTTTTGTTCAGTGCACACACATACACTACAAGCACATGTGGGCATTGAACACTCTATGTTGCATTTCAAATGTGACTAGGAAAGAAGGCTTGTCTAAATATGTAGAAACTTGCAGTTTAGTGTCACAACACGGCACACAAACTAAGGCACTCTCTGTGATCTTGGACACAATGCCTGCCCTGGTTTGTGACAGCTCAGGTCATGTGAAGCTCATGTTCTGCATTGTTTATGTTTTGACCCCTTCTCTGTGAGTCAATCAGGGACAACCGGGAGCATTATAAGTTGAAGCCAGCCTGAATTCTGTGGGTCAGGGGCCTACTCATTAAAGCACTCCAGCAATGCAGACATTAAAGAGCAGTATTTTCAATTAGAATGGACAAATTCAATCAAAATTCCATAGATTAGGAAGAAACGAGGCATGGTTCATTGTTAGAAAGGGGATTTCTGGTTGGCTGAGGCTTGCACCAAAGCCAGGCAGAAACCACCACTCTAAGTCAGGGCAAGGAAGTCACCCGTCAAGATAACCCCTGCTCACCCTCTTGGTAGCTTGGCACGAGCAGTCAGGCTTATCTCAGAGGCGATGTGTAAAGCATTTGCGCACGCACCCACCAGCAACAACATCCAAGGCCCCCCACAAAAGGAACTCCACACAAGGTTATTTAAAAATAGCCTTTGTATTATCAAAAAACATCAGAATCATAATCACAGGATGTACATTGTGCCAACAGGCACGGGCAAGATTTACAAAGGATTATATGTACACAGGACAGGGCCACACGGACCACTGCCAGGAATAAGCCCTTCGTAGAACTAGAACATAGAACATAGAACAAGCAGAAGCTTCACACATGATGAATAGAAACACATTCAGAGGTGTAGGCTAGAAGCTTACACTTGAGGCATGAAAGCCCATTCAGAGGTATAGGCTAGAAGCTTTGCACATGATGCATAAAAACACATTCAGAGGTGTAGGGAAAACACATGATGCATAAAAACACATTCAGCGGTGTCAGTGAAGACACATGACGCATAAAAACACATTCAGCGGTGTAGGGAAAACACATGACGTATAAAAACACATTCGGAGGTGTCAGTGAAGACACATGACGCATAAAAACACATTCAGCGATGTTGGGAAAACACATGACGTATAAAAACACATTCAGAGGTGTCAGTGAAGACACATGACGCATAAAAACACATTCAGCGGTGTAGGGAAAACACATGACGTATAAAAACACATTCAGAGGTGCCAGTGAAGACACATGACGCATAAAAACAATTTCAGCGGTGTAGAAAAGCAACTTTGTACATGATGCATAAAAACACATTCAGAGGTACCATAACACAGGGTGCGCAAAACATACAACACACAGTACATTTCCTAGCACCCTAAGAAGCACATAACTCACAACAAAGTCCAGGTTGCGCCACTGCGCCAAAAACCTAAACGTAGCAGCTGCCCACTACTTGCTGGGCAGCTGGGGAAAATAGCAAGGGGCCTAAACGCTGCAGCTGGCACTAAGTGCTGCGCAGCTGGGGAAGGCAAAGGTAGGGATAAAGGAGTGCGACTCACTCCTAAGTCCAGAGAACATGTCCCTAGGAAGGAAAACCTAAACGGTGCAGCTGCCCGCTACTTGCTGGGCAGCTGGAAAGCAAACTGTGACAGGGGCCCTCACTGGCCCTTGGAACCAAAACTGCGCGGAAGGCTGGAGCCCTCTGGCTCCAGAACAAAACACTTGCCCATCGATGGAGCCCTTTAGGCTCTTGGAAATAATGGGGCCTTGTGGGAGCCATCTAGGCTCTGGAAAAGGATGCTCAGAATGTGGGAGTCTCTAGGCTCTAGAAAAGGTTTGGGGGCGTTGGAGCCATCTGGCTCTAGGAACAAACATACCCCATAGGAGCACACTGGCTCCTTAAACAATTATGCATCACTTTTAGGAGCCCCGCATGGGCTTATCCAATCCCTAATAAAATGTTGGGGCGGCCCACTGCCATCCGGGGCCGCCCTAATTGCACCAACCATGTCCCCTAAAGCGTAGACAGAACACGGGCTATCCGGCCGAACAAGGACGGCAGCCCCCACCCCTTTCACTCACCGGGGCTCCTCTTGGCTGCGGGACTCTTCCTTGCAGGCAGGCTTCGGCGGGGCTCCTCCCGCGGCAATGGGATGACTCTGTCGCTCATGGTGGGGGCAGGTACCGGCAATGTGCCTCGCGCCACCCCGCTGCTGGCTGGCGCCCGTCTTCACCCGGTCCCCGATCTCAGGACCGGGACTCAGTGTGGAGCCGCAAGGCTCTGGGTCAATTCCTTTTCCGGGGCTCCCTCCTGGTAATGGGAGCCCCGCCGCCTTCAGCAGTTGTCCCTTGGCGGCCCCAGGACTCACTTCAGCTCATGGGAGCCCCGGGTGACCATCACTCGGCCGGCTTCACTTCTGTTTTTGGTCGGCGCGGCTCCCCCAATCAGAGCGTGGCGGCGGGCAGGACTTACTCGCAGAACCGGAAGTCCCGCCCCAAGTCAGGCACTACGGTGCCTGACTTCCAACTTTGCGGCGCGAGGGCCACGGCGGTGCTTTAACGGGGCAAATGAGGGGAGGGCACCCTCGGATTCAAAAATAAAACAGAGAAACTGGTTGGTCACCCGTTAGGGCTGCTATAAACGGGGTGGGCACCCGTAGGCATTTGGCATCCAAAACAAAGACCCAGGGTGGGCACTTGCACGCCATAATTACTCAAATCAGTGGGGTGGGCACCCGCAGTGGAGCGATTTTGGGGGAATCTGTACGCCGGGGATTCCCTCATGACAATGATGCAGCACAGCGCTGCCAAGCCCTCGCTCTCCCTGAGCTGGGCAAGTTTAAGAAGCAAAATAGAGCGCTCCTCAGGCGCTAGAAGGCTGAAGCAAGCCTGAGCAAAATCAAAAGTAATCAAGAAGGTCCCAGCAGTCCTGGAGGCATAAGGAGGAGCAAAGCAGCTCCCTGCATAGAAAAGTCCTCCAGGCATCCAGGGGCTGGGCAGGGCCCAGGGAGGAAAGCCTTCCCCTGGGCCCCAGCAGCAGCACGCCTCTGGTAGATTCAAGTCAGGAAACAAGAACATTTTACAAGAGGTCACAGCCTCTTTTTATACACACAATTCCTTTGTCTAAAGGTGCAGGCAAGGGGCGAACCAGATACAACTGGTTCCTGAGCACTTTGTTTTGCTCAGCCCCTCTGCCTATTCACAGGATGGGTCAGGGACATCAGACTCACCACAGGGGGCAGAGCCAGCATTGTGTGTAGAAAGCCCAGCCCTATTCAGCTCCCAGGTGCACTCCTCCCCAGCCATCAACATGCAGATCTCTCATTCACCACCTGGGCAGACTCATCCTGACTCATGGAGCCAGGCTCACCAGCCAGCTCCAGCCAATCACAAGCCAACACATTCACTGCACAGGCACACCAACTTTTAGAAGTGGCACTTCCACACTAGACACATTTATGCCGTGAGGTTCTGTGGTTTTCGACTCCGCTTCATATCTAGCCGCCATTTTGTGTCCAGACGCCATTTTGTGCTGCCTCACTCAGGCAGCACGGCGAACGCAGTGTTTTTGCTTTTTCAGCTGCTACATGTCTCTTCTGTTAAAAAGTAACCCCTTGTCCTTGTTTACAAAACCGATGTCAGGGTCTGGCCGAGATCAGTAATCCATGTCTAGACTGATTAATCCTTGTCTTATTCCACTGTTTGGGTCCCACCATTCTTTCTTACTTTATCTTATTTGACTGGCCTTCGCTATTCTCTTCGTGTATTCTCTTATTACACAAACCAGCCTTTGAAACACACGAACATGTTCTACCGCCTGCAAATTGAATTACGGGCACTAGTGTTGATTAACTTGAGGGGAGGAGAGCACACGGGGTCTGAAAGGAGGGTGTGTTTTGGATACTTGATAGCTTGTTTTCGAACTATTCCTATTCGTCAGTTTTGTATGTTTTGGAAGTAGGCATTGTAAATATGTGTACTATAAGAGACTGTGAGCCACAGAGTTAATTAGCAGTCTCCTGAGAACATACCATTGGTGTACTTCTTGGACAACTGTGCTTAGCTGCAGCTAATAAACTCGATTTTCTACGCCTAACAGAGTGTCTCGTGTCTCTGTCTGACAAGGCAGGTGAACCCGGGGATATTAGGCGTGCCCTGCGCCGCTCAGCCCATAAGGCCCGGTTCTCCAACTGGCGCCCAACGTCGGGCGACTTCAGTGGTAGTGATTCAGCCCGAGGGTTGTGAGGAGCTTCGCAAGAAAATTCTGGAGGATTCGCAAACCACGAGAGCGACCCCTGTATGTCGAAGTGGACCGAAGGTCTTTTGCAGCGCGGCTACTCCTTTCCGACGGCTGCTGACGACTGCTGCGCTGACTGTCGCCCTGCCTTGGCCCTCTGGTGATGATTGGTATCGCGAGACGTTAGACGGACATCTGTTGGTGTGAGAAAACATTTAGATAAGTATTTGTGCGTAGCGCCCACTCTTTTGTTTTGTTTTTGTTATTTGATTAGTGCACTTATCGAAGCCGAGTGGTAAGTACGTTTGTGCTGTGACTATATTGTCTTAAACCCCTTGAAGTTTGTGAAAAGTCCAGTTCGTTACGAAATGCCTGGATTTAGTAAGTTTAAGAAATTTTGCTGTTTTGGTTGTAATAGGGATTCCCGGCTAGAGGACTCTTGTCCAATTCCTCTGGTTGGAACTCCCACTTATGAGCTCTATTCGAAACATGGTCTTGGCCCTATTATTTTTAATGAAACATGGATTCGATACACGAAGAAAGATGGTGTTTTGCAGTGGCCACAAAATGGTAGTTTGAGTCTGACATATTAGATAATTTAGAAGCAATTTTGTTTAAGAGAAAAGCCCGGCCGGCAATGTTTGACTCTTTCCGCCTATGGCGTAAGGAAGCCAAACAGAAAGAAATTAAACAAGCAAAGAAAGATAAGAAAGCGCAAAATATGACGATTTTACAGGCTGCCCAGCAGTTTAAAAATGATGAGACTGATCAGATGATTGAAGTTTCAGGAAGACAGCATCGTATGGCAATAGATAGATGTTACCCTGTGTTGCCTACTTCCCCACACAGTAAGGATCTTGACGAAGATCCTTTTATGTCCCATTTGCTGAGATTACCTCCACCCTATGTATTGGGTGCTAATGCACCCCCATTACAACCTGTCATTTAGCAACCTGTTGCTCAACCAGCTGTTCCGGTTCTTCCACAATTGCCTCTTCCAGTAATTCCACCTCCACCTCCTTTGCCACCGACTTCTGTACCTCAGTCTTCCGTATCTCAGTCTCCTTTACCTTCAGTTTCTTTTGCCACTAGCTCTTCTCCTGCTGTACTGAACACATTGTCTCCTGTTCTAGTGTTGGATTCTCCTACGGCTCGTCAACGATTAGTTGACACCGTTTCCAGTCTCTTGTCACCTTTTCTTGGGCCTCCTAATTTGACTCCTGCCTAGATTCTCTCGCTCGTAATTGGATCATGAGTGGTCCACAGTATAGTGTGCGCGATATTCTAGATACTTTTCTTCAGTGGAATGCACCTACGCAGAGATATGTCTTTAATGTTATGAGTAATACTCTTATTAAAGGACGGGGAGATATGGATTTGGATCTACCTCCTCAGGGTTTGTTCGAGATACAGGATCAATTTGATAAAGGACTTATTGTGGGTTCCGATGTAGAGCATGTCGTCCAGACACTTGTTACTTTTAGGTCTTCCTTTTTCTCTCAAGCTTCTCTTGAACCTGATCCTGCGGTTCGGTGTAAACTGAAACAATATCCTATGCGAGAAGTTCCTCCGATATGGAGAGATGCAGTTCCACATGTAGGGGCTAATCCGCCTATTCCAGGTCATTTTCAGCGTATATGGGTACATGATCCTTTGAAAAGATCGGAAGTATTGGCACTTAAACAGTCTTTATCGGACCCTCGTAAGAATCCTGCTGGGTATTATAAAGAGTTGTCCCAGACTGTTGATCCGTGTATCATGAATTTGGCAGATATTGATTTGCTGATGGGAAATGTAGTCCCACAACCATTATGGGCTAAGATTCGTAGGGAAGACCACGATCAAGCTTTAGGTGGTAATTGGGCTGCTATCACAGCTGCAGATACAGGACAAGTAGGTGGTGCTAAACCCGATGATTTGATAACAGAATTGCCTGGTAGAATAATAGCTCTAATGAAAACGATGATGCCTGCTGTACGTGTTAATTGGGATAAGTTAGTGGCATGTAAACAAAAGACGGATGAAAGTGTCTCCGATTTCTTTACTCATTTCAAAGAAACTTTCCTCGACCATAGTGGTCAAGATATGAGTACTGAAGGTGGACAGCGATTATTCGTGGATACATTTGTATTTAATTTACTCCCAGAATTATCGCACAAATTGAAACATTCAGAGAGTTCATGGGCCGTTTCATCGACTGCCCAGATATTAGCTACTGCCCAGTATTATGAAAATAGGGAAAAGGAAGAAAAGGATAAAGTGGAGAAAAAGACTAAAGAGTTAAAAACAAAAATTCTTTTGCAACAGGCTTATCCCCCTCGCTCTGGTCAGCGCCAATCGCAACAGCCTCCACAGTTTCAGAGATTGTTACGGAAGCCTGCACCTTTTGTTCCGCGACCTTTATTAGGTCCTAATCAATGTGCCTATTGTAAAGAGGAAGGTCATTTCAAGAATAGTTGTCCGGTTTTATTGCAGCGTAATGGTGGATCATCAGTGCCACAAGGCCGTGGTGGTTTTCAGTCAGCACCTAGAGGTAGAGGGCGAGGTGCGTTGTCTCAAAGACAGCGTTCCTTTCCTCCTCAGAATACTACGAATTATTTTGATCAGCAGAATTCTCAGTCTGCGCAATATTACAACGACGATTATTGTGTAGAAAGCGAAAGTCCTGATTTTCACACTAGCTAGGACAGCCATGGACAAAGCAAGGGAGTTGTATCAGTTCCAGTGAATCAGAATGGACCTTATGTTGATGTTGTAGCATTGGGTGTTACAGAACCATTTATTTTGGATACTGGTGCAATGAGAAGTTCAATCATGCATTCCAAACTCCCTGGGACACCTTTGTCTGGCTTAACGAATGTTTCCGTAGGATTCTCTGGCGCCCCAGTTCGCAACCCTGTTTCCTGTCCTTTGTCTATTTCCATTGGTCCTTATGATTTAGAAGCTCCGCTTCTTTGGACGACTGGTTGCAGAAAGAATTTATTGGGTTTGGATTTACTGAAACGCCTGCATGCAACATTGTATTGTTCCCCCTCTGGTGTACATCTTACTTTGGGTGATAAATTGGCTTCTCCGATGTATTTATCTAAGGATCAACTGCCGCTTGAATTGCGTTCACTTACTGTTACGCTTTGAGCCACGGGTCCGAATGATGTTGGTTTGCTTGAAATTCCGCCTTATGTGATTACTGTTAAGCCTGATGTTAGGTTGCCTCGCATTCCTCAATATAAGATCTCTAACGATGGCGAAAGAGCTTTGTTGGCTATTGTTCATGATTCAGTTCAGAAGGGTGTTGTTGAAGAGACAATGTTTGCAATAGTCCCGTTCTGCCTGTTCTTAAATGTACTTATCCTTCTAAGCCACCTGTGTATCGTTTTGTGATCGATCTTCGAGAGGTCAACAAAATTGTTGGTCCTCAGTTTCCTGTTGTCCCGGATATTACTGCTTTGCTCACTATGATTCCTGCTTCAGCTGTTTGGTTTTCAGTTATTGATCTCAAAAATGCTTTCTTTACCATTCCTATTGCTGAGGAGAGTAGGGATCTCTTTGGCTTCTCTAACGGAGGCCGAAGTTTTCGATTCAAACGTGCACCTCAAGGCTATTGTGAGAGTCCCTCCATTTATAGTCAGGCTTTGTAATCCCAACTTGATGCTTTTTCTTTGCCCCCAGGTGCTACTCTTATCCAGTATGTGGATGATTTGTTAGTGGCTGCCGATTCAGAAAATGTTTGTAAAAATGCGTCTGTGTCACTTCTGCAACATTTGTCTGATTTACACCACAAGGTGTCACCTTCTAAGTTACAATATTGCTGCCAAGAGGTTACCTATTTAGGTCATCTCTTGTCGAAGGAGGGAAGGCGATTGACCCCAGAACGTATCCATGCAATTGCACGTATGTCTGTACCATCCACACAAAGAGAGGTTCGTGCTTTTCTAGGCATTACCTCTTATTGTAGAGAGTGGATTCCGAATTTGTCCTTGTTGGCTAAACCTTTGTTGGCACTCACTCTGAAATATACACCCCAACCTCTTCCTTGGACTGATAAATGCCAGAAGAGTTTTTCTGATTTACGTACTGCATTGTGTTCTGCTCCTGTGTTGGGTACTCCAGATTATAGTAAGCTTTTCACACTCTATGTTCATGAAAGAGAAGGTTGTGCATTGTCAGTCCTGACACAACAATTTGGAGACAAACAAAGGCCATGTGCCTATTTTTCGGCTACATTAGATCCAGTAGCCAAGGCATTACCTAGTTGTCTCAGAGCAACAGCAGAAGTGGCGATCTCTATTCGTCAATCTGCTAGATTGGTGTTGGATCACACTCTTATTGTAATGGTACCACATGCAGTAGATACTCTTTTGAACAGAACAAAGACGCAACATTTAACGAGCGCTCATTTGTCTGGATATGAGTTAACGCTTTTGGCTAGTCACATACATATCAAGCGATGTAATGTTCTAAATCCAGCAACACTGTTACCTATTCTAGATTAGAAAGATGTACAAGAGCAACATGATTGTTTTCTTCATACAGAAGAAGAAACTAAAGGCCGAATAGATTTGAAAGACACACCACTTGTGGATCCGGATGGGATCCTGTGGGTAGACGGGTCTTGTTTCAAGCTTCCTAATGGCGAGACGACAGCAGCCTATGCTGTTACTACTTTGCATACAGTAGTAGAAACTGCACGCATTACACAGAATTCAGCGCAAGCTGCCAAGTTGATTGCATTACCAAGAGCGTGTGTGTTGGCGAAAGGGAAAAGAGTGACTGTTTACACAGATAGCCAATACGCCTTTGGCGTTGCTCATAGTTTCGGTCGTTTGTGGAATGAAAGGGGATTCTTTACTTCCCACGGCACTAAAATACAGCATGGTCAGTTGGTAACTGACCTCCTTGAATCACTTGCCTTGCCTACTCAAGTAGCGATTGTGAAGTGCAGTGCACATAAAAGGATCACCGATGATGTGGGTCGAGGGAATGCATTTGCGGATGTGGCAGCGAAAGAAACAGCGAAAGATGTTAAGAGTCACATGTATGTTGCAGGCCCTGCAAGATGGGTCAGAGAAGGAGGTATGTGTGAAAACACAGTAGAAAGTGTGAAAATGATCCAAGAGGAAGCAACTGAGAAAGAATTGAGTAAGTGGAGAGAGAGTACGGGAATGTTGGACACGACTGGATGTTGGACGGAATTGTCAGAGTACCAGCGGTGGCTGTTACCAGATGCTTATGTACTACCTGCAGTTACTATGGCGCATGGTCCAGCTCATATTAGTGCAAAGGGGATATGTAAGCTTCTGGCTCCGGTATGGCAAAATGAAGGTATTCCCAACTGTGCAGAGAATGTGGTGAAGCATTGTATTGTTTGTTTGATGCACAATCCAGGAAAGGGAACACCAACTCCGGCAGGTCATTTTGCTCCCCCTACGAACCCTTTTGAGGTATTGCAAATAGATTACATTCACACGGAACGTTCCAATAACCTCAAGTATGTTCTGGTGGTGGTTTGTGCCTTTTCCAGATGGATAGAGGCCTACCCCCTAAAGGACAATACTGCTTTATCCACTGCCAAAGTCCTCTTGAAGGAATTCTTTTCTAGGTTTGGTTTGCCGCGCAATGTCTGGAGTGACGATGGGAGTGAATTCGTAGGCCAAATTATGCAGAAGGTGTGTATGGGTCTTGGTATTAGACAGAAATTCCATGCGGCAAACCACCCTCAGTCAGCGGGTTTGGTAGAGTGTTATAATGGCACTCTCAAGCTCAAATTAGCAAAGATTCAGGCCAGCAAAGGTCTTTCCTGGCCTGATGCCTTGCCTTTGGCACTTCTCTCAACAAGGACGACTGTCCATTCTCGTTTAGGACTCAGTCCATATGAGGTCGTTTTTAAACGTCCAGCCAATGTCTGGGGAGTCCCTCGACCTAAGAAGTATTCTGATATTCCGTATCCATTGTTGGTTGATTACTTGCATGACCTCACCACTAAATTACGTGTTATTCATCAACAGGTCCAAAACGCTTTGCCGGAGAACTCCTCACATCCAGGTCATTCCATTCAACCTGGCGACTACATCTGTGTCAAGAACTTCCAGAGAAAAAAGAATCCGGAACCTCGTTGGGGGCCGCCGCGACAAGTGCTTTTGACGACACGTACAGCCGTGAAAGTTGTTGGGAACAAAAACTGGGTCCACGGCGTGCACTGTAAAAGTGTACCCTTGCCTTTACCTTATGACCAGTGTGTCCGAGAAGGCATAGGTGACGACGAAAGTGAGAAAGTACGCAGATTTGTACCATTCAGTAGTGCACGCCTGGACTGGACAAGTTCTGAGAAAGAAGACGACGACGTGTTGCAAGAAGCTGTACCACTACATTTGCGACTGAACACGTCAGATCCAGAGACTTTGTTTTGAGACCAAACGATACCTGGCATGACACGGTACAACCTAAGACCTAGGTTGACCAAAAACAATTGAACTTTGTGTTTTTCTTTCTTTCTTGCTGGTTATAATTTTGTTTTGTATTAAAAGACATTCTTTTTTTTCCACTATCCATCAAGTTGCAGGGTCACGGTATGAGTCTTAGGCTGTGACCTGAATAGTGACTAGGTCAACAGGACTTGCAGTGTCATAGGACGGCTAATAATCACAGCCAAGTGATCCAGGAAGATTACCGTGAGCAACGCCTTTAGAGAAATGGATAACGAAGTGGAAGGGGGTGATATTAAGATGATACAAAGAAACAACTATAAGAAATTATTGTTTAGTCGTTGTGGCGTAGCATTATGCATTCTACTATGTTTATGTAGTTTATTAGCTTGTGTAGGATGGATTGTCCACACTATGCAGCAAGCACCTGCTCCTACTTCTGTCTCTTTGCTTTCTCCTACTACTATTTCCCCGCACAAATTCTATGCACTCCCAGACCACGAGCAAATCAGGAGAACAGAATATCTCAACAACTCGTTCATCCAGTTGTTACATCAGCATCAACTGGTAGTTAACACTACTGACTGTTGGGTTTGTGCGCTCATGCCCCATAACACAGAGAGAGGGATGCCGTACTTAGTCCTCCCGTTTTCATATGAAGGTTCTGCTTGGGCTTATCTGGCTATGTTTTCTAATGCATACCAGAATCAACTCCGATATCCTCCTGGTGGGTCATATAATGGTCGAGTAGATTTTAGTCACAGTCCTTTGATAAAGGGAATAGTGACTATGGCTAAAATTGCTGACATTAGTAAGATTTTCATCGATGAGAAACGAGCATATGATGGTTGGAATGTGACTCGTTATATTACTAGTCACACTGATAAGGTTAGACAAAGAAGATCTTCACCGATTTGGACCATACCTCATAAAGGTAACTTATGTTTGCAAATAAATGGTCAGAACACTAAGATCAAACAGGAAAGGAGCAATTGCTCCCATACGTACGTTTATACACCCTTGGTTTCTTCACCGTTGGTACCATCTCAAGGCACATATTTTATCTGCCACGATAGAGCCTACACATGGCTTCCCACCTATTTCTCGGGAACATGTTATGTGGCTTTTCTTCTTCCCCCGACATATACTGCTCCTGCAGATCATCATAGAAAGAGATATGGTAGAGGGGTTATTGATTCTGAAGACACAGCTGGACAAGAGGGAGGAGACTTTCTAAAAGGGTTTCTTCCCTTTTGGGGTCCAATGGTCAATAGCAGAAACATTAGACGACTAGTTCGTGTGGTCGATGCTACCGTAAATGTGACTTCTGGAGCATTGAATAATCTGACAGTTGAACTTCAGGCGGATCGTCTTATGACTTTGCAAAACCAAATGGTTTTAGACATTGTCCTTGCAGATAAAGGAGGAGTCTGTAAATTAATTGGGTCTAGTTGCTGCGTTAACGTTCCTGATAATGCCCCTACAGTATACCAAGCCATTTCTAAGTTACATGTGATTTCCGAGTCTATTCATCAGGACACCGGAGATTGGTCTGTGATGGGATGGTTTTGGGGACTACTGTCCACATGGGGATGGAAAGTATTAACTTTCCTTGGAGCGATTCTAGCGATCATCTTTTCTTGTTGCCTCTGTTTGCGGTGTGGCCCCGCCATCTGTGGACTTTGTGCAACCTTGTGTGTTCCAAAGCCGGTGTCACAGAAAACAGAGAATATTAAAATGATGTTGCAACAACAGTTCAGTGACCTCATGACCATTGACATCGACTCAGACTAACATGAGTCCCTTGTGCTTTGTCTGAGTATGGCAAAAGGAGGGTCTGAGGTTCTGTGGTTTTCGACTCTGCTTCTTATCTAGCCGCCATTTTGTGTCCAGCCGCCATTTTGTGTTGCCTCACTCAGGCAGCACGGCGAACGCAGTGTTTTTGCTTTTTCAGCTGCTACATGTCTCTTCTGTTAAAAAGTAACCCCTTGTCCTTGTTTACAAAACCGATGTCAGGGTCTGGCCGAGTTCGTTAATCCATGTCTAGACTGATTAATCCTTGTCTTATTCCATTGTTTGGGTCCCACCATTCTTTCTCACTTTATCTTATTTGACTGGCCTTCGCTATTCTGTTCGTGTATTTTCTTATTACACAAACTAGCCTTTGAAAGACACGAACATGTTCTACTACCTTCAAATTGAATTACAGGCACTAGTGTTGATTAACTTGAGGGGAGGAGAGCACACGGGGTCTGAAAGGAGGGTGTGTTTTGGATACTTGATAGCTTGTTTCCGAACTATTCCTATTCGTCAGTTTTGTATGTTTTGGGAGTAGGCATTGTAAATATGTGTACTATAAGAGACTGTGAGCCACGGAGTTAAGTGGCAGTATCCTGAGAACATACCATTGGTGTACTTCTTGGAAAACTGTGCTTAGCTGCAGCTAATAAACTCGATTTTCTACACCTAACAGAGTGTCGTGTGTCTCTGTCTGACAAGGCAGGTGAACCCGGGGATATTAGGTGTGCCCTGCGCCGCTCGGCCCATAAGGCCCGGTTCTCCAACCGCACACATCATCGCGCAGCATTTCATCACACGAGTCCGCACATACCAAGCTCAACCTTGCACTCCCCACGCATCTGGAATTACCAGGGACACATACATTCCCCATGCATTCCTATGGCAGGGCAGGCCAATATCACCACACGCACTCAGAGAGCGCACGCACTTTACACTGCGCCACAGTGCTAAAGTGCGCAAAGACCAGAAATCATTATAATTATGTAACACTAAAAGGCAAAAAGTTCAGGGGTGAACCTCCCAGAAGGGCCAAGTCCAAAGTCCAACCGTCATTTACTGGAGATTTAATTGGACGGCCATTAGACAAATAGTATATGTGCCAGTCTCCGAGAATTCATAATCTCAGACATCAATACAGCAACAGTGGCCCCAGCTCTACAGCACTCCGAGCCCTCACCCACCCAGCACCTCTCTGCAGCACTCCGAGGCCTCACCCACTCAGCGCCTCTCTGCAGAATTTCGAGACCACACCCCTCAGCACCACTCTGCAGCACTCCAAGCCCTCACCCCTCAGCACCTCTCTGCAGCACTCCGAGCCCTCCCCATCAGCTGTATGCAGCACTGCAAGCCCTGAACCCTCAACACCTCTATGCAGCACTCCGAGCCCTCACCACCTCTCTGAAGCACTCCGAGGCCTCACCCTTCAGCAGCTCTCTTCAGCACTCTGAGCCTTTACCCTTAAACATCTCTCTGCAGTACTCCGAGCCCTCACTCCTTAGCACCTCTCTGCAACACTCCAAGCCCTCACCCCTCAACACCTCTCTGCAGCACTCCGAGACCTCACCCCTCAACACCACTCTGCAGCACCCCGAGCCCTCTCCACCTCTCTGCAGTACTCCGAGCCGTCAGCACCTCTCTGGTGCTGCAGCACTCTGAGCCCTCTCCCCTCAATACTTCTCTGCAGCACTCCGAGCCCTCACCACCACCTTGCAGCACCCCTCAGCATCTCACTGGCGTGGCAGCACTCTCATCCCACACCCCTCAACACCTCTCTGCAGCACTCAGAGCCCCCACCACCTATCTGCAGCACTCCAAGCCCTCACCCCTCAGCACCTCTTTGGCGCTGCAGCACTCCAAGCCCTCATCCACCCAGCACCTCTCTGGCTCTGCAGCACTCCGAACCCTCAACCACCCAGCACCTCTCTGGCTCCGAAGCACTGCGAGCTCTTACTCACCCAGCACCTCTCCTGCATTGTAGCACTCTGAAACTCTTACTGATATAGCATCTATCTGCAGCACTCCGAGCATTCACCCCTCAGCACCTCTCTGCAGCACTCTGAGCCCTGACCCCTCATCAGCTCTATGCAGCACTCCAAGCCTGACCCCTCAACACCTCTCTGCAACACTCCGAGCCCTCAGCCCTCATCAGCTCTCTGCTGCACTCCGAGCCCTCACCCCTCATCAGTTCTTTGCAGCACTCCAAGTCTCACCCCTCAACACCTCCCTGCAGCACTTCGAGCCCTCACCACCGATCTGCAGCACTCCCAGACCTCACCCCTCAGCACCTCTCTGGCACTGCAGCACTCTGAGCCCTCACCCACCCAGCACCTCTCCGGGTCTGTAGCACTCCAAACCCTCAACCACCCAGCACCTCTCTGGCTCCGAAGCACTGCTAGCTCTCTCACTCACCCAGCACCTCTCCGGCATTGTAGCACTCCGAAGTTTCACCGTCTCACCACCTCTCTGCAGCACAATGAGCCCTCACCCCTCAACACCTCTCTGCAGCACTCCGAGCCCTCATCCCTAATCAGCTCTATGCAGCACTCCAAGCCCTGACCCCTCAACACCTCTCTGCTGCACTCCGAGCCCTCAGCCCTCATCAGCTCTCTGCAGCACTCCGAGCCCTCTCCCCTCATCAGTTCTTTACAGCACTCCAAGTCTCACCCTCAACACCTCCCTGCATCACTCCGAGCCCTCACCAGCTCTCTGCAGCACTCCAAGCCCTCACCCCTCACCTCCTCACGCGCGCTGCAGCACTCCGTGCCCTCACCCACCCAGCACCTCTCTAGCATCGCAGCACTCTGAGCTCTCACGGACTCAGCACCTCTCTGCAGCACGCCAAGCCCTCACCCCTCAGCACCGCTCTGCAGCACTCCAAGATCTCACCCCTCAGCACCTCTCTGGCTCTGAAGAATTCAGAGACCTCATCCACCCAGAACCTCTTTGGTATCGCAGCACTCCAAGCTCTCACTGACTGAGCACCTCTCTGCAGCACTCCAAGCTCTCACCGACTCAGCACCTCTCTGCAGCACTCTGAGTCCTCACCCACCCAGCACCTCTCTGCAGCACTCCGAGCCCTCAACCCTCAGCACCTCTCTACAGCACTTTGAGCTCTCACCACGTCTCTGCATCACTCCAAGCCCTCACCCCTCAGCACCTCTGTGGTGCTGCAGCAGTCCAAGCCCTCACCCACCCAGCACCTCTCTGCATCACTCCGAGCCCTCACCCACCCAGCACTTCTCTGCAGTACTCCGAGCCCTCACCCACCCAGCACCTCCCTGAATTACTCTGAGTCATCACCCACCCAGCACCTCTTCGCAGCACTGCGAGCCCTCACCCCTCATCAGATCTATGCAGCACTCTGAGCCTCACACCTCAACACCTCTCTGCCGCACTCCGAGCCCTCATCCCTCAGCACCTCTGTGGCACTGCAGCACTCCGAGCCCTCACCCCTTAGCATCTCTCTGCCTCACCCTGAGCCCTCACCCATCCAGCACCTCTCTGCAGCACTCCGAGCCCTCACCCACCCTGCACCTCTCTGCATCACTCTGAGCCCTCACCCACCCAGCACCTCTATGCAGCACTCCGATCCCTCACCCCTCATCACCTCTCTGCAGCACTCCGAGACCTCACCCCTCAGCACCTCTCCGGCTATGCAGCACTCTGAGCCCTCACCCACCCAGCACCTCCCTGGCTCCGAAGCACTCCAAGTCCTCACCCACCCAGCACCTCTTTGGCACCGCAGCACTCCGAGCTCTCACCGACTCAGCACCTCTCTGCAGCACTCCGAACCCTCAACCACTCAGCACCTCTCTGGCTCCGAAGCACTGCGAGCTCTCACTCACCCAGCATCTCTCCGGCATCGTAGCACTCCAAACTCTCACTGACTCAGCACCTCTCTGCAGCACTCCAAGCCCTCACCCACCCAGCACCTCTCTGCAGCACTCCGAGCCCTCACCCCTCAGCACCTCACTGCAGCACTCCGAGCCCTGACCCTCATCAGCTCTATGCATCACTCCAAGCCTGACCCCTCAACACCTCTCTGGAGCACTCCGAGCCCTCACCCCTCATCAGTTCTTTGCAGCACTCCAAGTCTCACCCTTCAACACCTCCCTGCAGCACTTCGAGCCCTCACCGCCTATCTGCAGCACAACAAGATGTCACCCCTCAGCACCTCTCTGGCGCTGCAGCACTCTGAGCCCTCACCCACCCAGCACCTCTCCGGCTCTGCATCACTCCAAACCCTCAAACACCCAGCACCTCTCTGGCTTCGAAGCACTGTGAACTCTCACTCACCCAGCACCTCACTGGCATCGTAGCACTCCGAACTCTCACTGACTCAGCACCTCTCTGCAGCACTCCTAGCCCTAACCCATTCAGCACCTCTCTGCAGCACTCTGAGCCCTTACCCCTCAACACCTCTCTGCAGCTCTCAGAGCCCTCACCACCTATCTGTAGCACTCCAAGCCCTCACCCCTCAGCACCTCTCTGGCGCTGCAGCGCTCTGAGCCCTCACCCACCCAGCACCTCTCCGGCTCTGCAGTACTGCGAGCTCTCACTCGCCCAGCACCTCTCAGGTATCGTAGCACTCCGAGCTCTCCCCGACTCATCACCTCTCTGCAGCACACCGAGCCCTCACCCACTCAGCACTTCTCTGCAGCACTCCGAGACCTCATCCCTCTGCACCTCTCTGCAGCACTTCGAGCCCTCCCCCATCAACTGTATGCAGCACTCCAAACTCTGAACCCTCAACACCTCTCTGCAGCACTCTGAGCCCTCACCACCTCTCTACAGTACTCCTAGTCCTCACTCCTCAGCACCTCTCTGCAATACTCCGAGCCCTCACCCAACCAGCACCTCTCTGCATCACTCTAAGCCCTCACCCACCCGGCACCTCTCTGCAGCACTCCGAGCCCTCACCACTCATCAGATCTATGCAGCACTCCGAGCCTCACACCTCAACACCTCTCTGCAGCACTCCAACCCCTCACCCCTCAGCACCTCTCTGGCGCTGCAGCACTCCAAACCCTTACTCACCCAGCACCTTTTCGGCTCTGCAGCACTCTGAACCCTCAACCACCCAGCACCTCTCTGTCTCCGAAGCACTGTGAGCTCTCACTCACCCAGCACCTCTCCGGCATCGCAGCACTCCGAACTCTCACTGACTCAGCACCTCTGTGCACCACTCTGAGCCCTCACCCACCTAGCACCACTCTGTAGCACTCCGAGCCCTCAGCACCTCTCTGCAGCACTCCGAGCCTGACCCCTCAACACCTCTCTGCAGCACTCTGAGCACTCATCCCTCATCAGCTCACTGCAGCACTACGAGCCCTCACACCTCATCAGTTCTTTGCAGCACTCCACGTCTCACCCCTCAACACTTCCCTTCAGCAGTTCGAGCCCTCACCATCTATCTGCAGCACTCCAAGCCCTCACCCCTCAGCACCTCTCTGGTGCTGCAGCACTCTGAGCCCTCGACCACCCAGCACTTCTCCGGCTCTGCAGCACTCCAAACCCTCAACCACCCAGCACCTCTGTGGCTCTGAAGCACTGCGAGCTCTCCCTCACCCAGCACCTCTCCGCATCGTAGCACTCCGAGCTCATCCCGCCTCAGCACCTCTCTGCAGAACTCCGAGCCCTCACCCACTCACCACCTCTCTGCTGCAATCCGAGCCCTCCCCATCAGCTGTATGCAGCACTCCAAGCCTTGAACCCTCAACACCTCTCTGCAGCACTCTGAACCCTCACCACCTCTCTGAAGCACTCGGAGCCCTCACCCTTCAGCAGCTCTCTTCAGCACTCTGAGCCTTTACTCCTCAACATCTCTCTGCAGTAGTCTGAGCCCTCACTCCCCAGCACCTCTCTGCAACACTCCGAGCCCTCAACCCTCGACACCTCTCTGCAGCACTAAGAGCCCTCACACCTATCTGCAGCACTCCAAGCCCTCACCCCTCAGCACCCCGAGGCCTCACCCACCAAGCACCTCTCTGGCTCTGCAGCACTACGAACCCTCAACCACCCAGCACCTCTCTGGCTCTGAAGCACTGCGAACTCTCACTCAGCCTGCACCTCTCCGGCATCGTAGCACTCTGAACTCTCACTGATTCAGCACCTCTCTGCAGCACTCCGAGTCCTCACCCACCCAGCACCTCTCTGCAGCACTACAAGCCCTCACCCCACAGCACCTCTCTGCAGCACTCTGAGCTCTCAACACTCATCAGCTCTATGCAGCACTCCAAGCCCTGATACCTCAACACCTCTCTGCAGCACTATGAGCCCTCACCCCTCAGCACCTCTCTGCAGCACTCCGAGCCCTCACCCCTCATCAGTTCTTTGCAGCACTCCAAGTCTCACCCCTCAACACCTCGCTGCAGCACTTCGAGCCCTCACCACCTATCTGCAGCACTCCAAGCCCTCACCCCTCAGCACCTCTCTGGCGCTGCAGCACTCCGAGCCCTCACCCACCCAGCACCTCTCCGGCTCTGCAGCACTCCAAACCTTCAACCACCCAGCACCTCTCTGGCTCCGAAGCACTGTGAGCTCTCACTCACCAAGCACCTCTCCGGCATCGTAGCACTCCGAAGTCTCACCGTTTCAGCACCTCTCTGCAGGATTCTGAGCCCTCACTCCTCAGCACCTCTCTGCAGCACTCCGAGCCTTCACCCCTAATCAGCTTTATGCAGCACTCCAAGCCCTGACCCCTCAACACCTCTCTGCAGCACTCCAAGCCCTCAGCCCTCATCAGCTCTCTGCAGCACTCCGAGCCCTCACCCCTCAACGGTTCTTTACAGCACTCCAAGTCTCACCCCTCAACACCTCCCTGCATCAGTCCGAGCTCTCACCAGCTCTCTGCAGCACTCCAAGCCCTCACCCCTCAGCACCTCACTGGCGCTGCAGCACTCTGAGCCCTCACCCCTCAGCACCTCTCTGGCTCCGAAGCACTCCAAGTCCTCACCCACCCAGCACCTCTTTGGCACCGCAGCACTCCAAAGTCTCACCGTCTCAGCACCTCTCTGCAGCACAATGAGCCCTCACCCCTCAACACCTCTCTGCAGCACTCCGAGCCCTCATCCCTAATCAGCTCTATGCAGCACTCCAAGCCCTGACCCCTCAACACCTCTCTGCTGAACTCCGAGCCCTCAGCCCTCATCAGCTCTCTGCAGCACTCCGAGCCCTCTCCCCTCATCAATTCTTTACAGCACTCCAAGTCTCACCCTCAACACCTCCCTGCATCACTCCGAGCCCTCACCAGCTCTCTGCAGCACTCCAAGCCCTCACCCCTCACCTCCTCACGCGCGCTGCAGCACTCCGTGCCCTCACCCACCCAGCACCTCTCTGGCATCGCAGCACTCTGAGCTCTCACGGACTCAGCACCTCTCTGCAGCACGCCAAGCCCTCACCCCTCAGCACCGCTCTGCAGCACTCCAAGATCTCACCCCTCATCACCTCTCTGGCTCTGAAGCATTCAGAGACCTCATCCACCCAGCACCTCTTTGGTATCGCAGCACTCCAAGCTCTCACTGACTGAGCACCTCTCTGCAGCACTCCAAGCTCTCACCGACTCAGCACCTCTCTGCAGCACTCTGAGTCCTCACCCACCCAGCACCTCTCTGCAGCACTCCGAGCCCTCAACCCTCAGCACCTCTCTACAGCACTTTGAGCTCTCACCACCTCTCTGCATCACTCCAAGCCCTCACCCCTCAGCACCTCTGTGGTGCTGCAGCAGTCCAAGCCCTCACCCACCCAGCACCTCTCTGCATCACTCCGAGCCCTCACCCACCCAGCACCTCTCTGCAGTACTCCGAGCCCTCACCCACCCAGCACCTCCCTGGATTACCCCGAGCCCTCACCCATCCAGCACCTCTCTGCAGCACTCCGAGCCCTCACCCACCCTGCACCTCTCTGCATCACTCTGAGCCCTCACCCACCCAGCACCTCTATGCAGCACTCCGATCCCTCACCCCTCATCTGATCTATGCAGCACTCCGAGCCTCACACCTCAACACCTCTCTGCAGCACTCCGAGACCTCACCCCTCAGCACCTCTTCGGCTATGCAGCACTCTGAGCCCTCACCCACCCAGCACCTCTCTGGCTCTGAAACACTCCAAGTCCTCACCCACCCAGCACCTCTTTGGCAACGCAGCACTCCGAGCTCTCACCGACTCAGCACCTCTCTGCAGCACTCCGAGCCCTCACCCCTCAGCTACCTCTCTGCAGCACTCCGAGCCCTCACCCCTCATCAGTTCTTTGCAGCACTCCAAGTCTCATCCCTCAACACCTCCCTGCAGCACTTCGAGCCCTCACCACCTATCTGCAGCACTCCAAGCCCTCACCCCTCAGCACCTCTCTGGCGCTCCAGCACTCCAAGCCCTCACCCACCCAGCACCTCTCCGGCTCTGCAGCACTCCGAACCCTCAACCACTCAGCACCTCTCTGGCTCCGAAGCACTGCGAGCTCTCACTCACCCAGCACCTCTCCGGCATCGTAGCACTCCGAAGTCTCACCGTTTCAGCACCTCTCTGCAGGATTCTGAGCCCTCACTCCTCAGCACCTCTCTGCAGCACTCCGAACCTTCACCCCTAATCAGCTTTATGCAGCACTCCAAGCCCTGACCCCTCAACACCTCTCTGCAGCACTCCAAGCCCTCAGCCCTCATCAGCTCTCTGCAGCACTCCGAGCCCTCACCCCTCATCGGTTCTTTACAGCACTCCAAGTCTCACCCCTCAACACCTCCCTGCATCAGTCCGAGCTCTCACCAGCTCTCTGCAGCACTCCAAGCCCTCACCCCTCAGCACCTCACTGGCGCTGCAGCACTCTGAGCCCTCACCCCTCAGCACCTCTCTGGCTCCGAAGCACTCCAAGTCCTCACCCACCCGCACCTCTCTGGCACTGCAGCACTCCAAAGTCTCACCATCTCAGCACCTCTCTGCAGCACAATGAGCCCTCACCCCTCAACACCTCTCTGCAGCACTCCGAGCCCTCATCCCTAATCAGCTCTATGCAGCACTCCGAGCCCTCTCCCCTCATCAGTTCTTTACAGCACTCCAAGTCTCACCCTCAACACCTCCCTGCATCACTCCGAGCCCTCACCAGCTCTCTGTAGCACTCCAAGCCCTCACCCCTCACCTCCTCACGCGCGCTGCAGCACTCCGTGCCCTCACCCACACAGCACCTCTCCGGCTATGCAGCACTCTGAGCCCTCACCCACCCAGCACCTCTCTGGCTCCGAAGCACTCCAAGTCCACACCCACCCAGCACCTCTTTGGCACCGCAGCACTCCGAGCTCTCACCGACTCAGCACCTCTCTGCAGCACTCCGAGCCCTCACCCCTCAGCTACCTCTCTGCAGCACTCCGAGCCCTCACCCCTCATCAGTTCTTTGCAGCACTCCAAGTCTCATCCCTCAACACCTCCCTGCAGCACTTCGAGCCCTCACCACCTATCTGCAGCACTCCAAGCCCTCACCCCTCAGCACCTCTCTGGCGCTCCAGCACTCCAAGCCCTCACCCACCCAGCACCTCTCCGGCTCTGCAGCACTCTGAACCCTCAACCACTCAGCACCTCTCTGGCTCCGAAGCACTGCGAGCTCTCACTCACTCAGCATCTCTCCGGCATCGTAGCACTCCAAACTCTCACTGACTCAGCACCTCTCTGCAGCACTCCTAGCCCTAACCCACTCAGCACCTCTCTGCAGCACTCTGAGCCCTCACCCCTCAACACCTCTCTGCAGCTCTCAGAACCCTCACCACCTATCTGTAGCACTCCAAGCCCTCACCCCTCAGCACCTCTCTGGCGCTGCAGCGCTCTGAGCCCTCACCCACCCAGCACCTCTCCGGCTCTGCAGTACTGCGAGCTCTCACTCGCCCAGCACCTCTCAGGTATCGTAGCACTCCGAGCTCTCCCCGACTCATCACCTCTCTGCAGCACTGCGAGCCCTCACCCACTCAGCACCTCTCTGCAGCACTCCGAGCCCTCACCCACTCAGCACTTCTCTGCAGCACTCCGAGACCTCATCCCTCAGCACCTCTCTGCAGCACTTCGAGCCCTCCCCATCAACTGTATGCAGCACTCCAAGCTCTGAACCCTCAACACCTCTCTGCAGCACTCTGAGCCCTCACCACCTCTCTACAGTACTCCGAGTCCTCACTCCTCAGCACCTCTCTGCAATACTCCGAGCCCTCACCCACCCAGCACCTCTCTGCAGCACTCCGAGCCCTCACCCAACCAGCACCTCTCTGCATCACTCAAAGCCCTCACCCACCCGGCACCTCTCTGCAGCACTCCGAGCCCTCACCACTCATCAGATCTATGCAGCACTCCGAGCCTCACACCTCAACACCTCTCTGCAGCACTCCAACCCCTCACCCCTCAGCACCTCTCTGGCGCTGCAGCACTCCAAGCCCTTACTCACCCAGCACCTCTTCGGCTCTGCAGCACTCTGAACCCTCAACCACCCAGCACCTCTCTGGCTCCGAAGCACTGTAAGCTCTCACTCACCCAGCACCTCTCCGGCATCGCAGCACTCCGAACTCTCACTGACTCAGCACATCTCTGCACCACTCTGAGCCCTCACCCACCCAGCACCACTCTGCAGCACTCCGAGCCCTCAGCTCCTCTCTGCAGCACTCCGAGCCTGACCCCTCAACACCTCTCTGCAGCACTCCGAGCACTCATCCCTCATCAGCTCACTGCAGCACTACGAGCCCTCACCCCTCATCAGTTCTTTGCAGGACTCCACGTCTCACCCCTCAACACTTCCCTTCAGCAGTTCGAGCCCTCACCATCTATCTGCAGCACTCCAAGCCCTCACCCCTCAGCACCTCTCTGGTGCTGCAGCACTCTGAGCCCTCGACCACCCAGCACTTCTCCGGCTCTGCAGCACTCCAAACCCTCAACCACCCAGCACCTCTGTGGCTCTGAAGCACTGCGAGCTCTCCCTCACCCAGCACCTCTCCGCATCGTAGCACTCCAAGCTCATCCCACCTCAGCACCTCTCTGCAGAACTCCGAGCCCTCACCCACTCACCACCTCTCTGCTGCAATCCGAGCCCTCCCCATCAGCTGTATGCAGCACTCCAAGCCTTGAACCCTCAACACCTCTCTGCAGCACTCTGAACCCTCACCACCTCTCTGAAGCACTCGGAGCCCTCACCCTTCAGCAGCTCTCTTCAGCACTCTGAGCCTTTCCTCCTCAACATCTCTCTGCAGTAGTCTGAGCCCTCACTCCCCAGCACCTCTCTGCAACACTCCGAGCACTCAACCCTCGACACCTCTCTGCAGCACTAAGAGCCCTCACACCTATCTGCAGCACTCCAAGCCCTCACCCCTCAGCACCCCGAGCCCTCACCCACCAAGCACCTCTCTGGCTCTGCAGCACTACGAACCCTCAACCACCCAGCACCTCTCTGGCTCTGAAGCACTGCGAACTCTCACTCAGCCTGCACCTCTCCGGCATCGTAGCACTCTGAACTCTCACTGATTCAGCACCTCTCTGCAGCACTCCGAGTCCTCACCCACCCAGCACCTCTCTGCAGCACTACAAGCCCTCACCCCTCAGCACCTCTCTGCAGCATTCCGAGCTCTCAACACTCATCAGCTCTATGCAGCACTCCAAGCCCTGACACCTCTACACCTCTCTGCAGCACTATGAGCCCTCACCCCTCAGCACCTCTCTGCAGCACTCCGAGCCCTCACCCCTCATCAGTTCTTTGCAGCACTCCAAATCTCACCCCTCAACACCTCGCTGCAGCACTTCGAGCCCTCACCACCTATCTGCAGCACTCCAAGCCCCCACCCCTCAGCACCTCTCTGGCGCTGCAGCACTCCGAGCCCTCACCCACCCAGCACCTCTCCGGCTCTGCAGCACTCCAAACCCTCAACAACCCAGCACCTCTCTGGCTCCGAAGCACTGTGAGCTCTCACTCACCAAGCACCTCTCCGGCATCGTAGCACTCCGAAGTCTCGCCGTCTCAGCACCTCTCTGCAGGACTCTGAACCCTCACTCCTCAGCACCTCTCTGCAGCACTCCGAGCCTTCACCCCTAATCAGCTTTATGCAGCACTCCAAGCCCTGACCCCTCAACACCTCTCTGCAGCACTCCAAGCCCTCAGCCCTCATCAGCTCTCTGCAGCACTCCGAGCCCTCACCCCTCATCGGTTCTTTACAGCACTCCAAGTCTCACCCCTCAACACCTCCCTGCATCAGCCGAGCTCTCACCAGCTCTCTGCAGCACTCCAAGCCCTCACCCCTCAGCACCTCACTGGCACTGCAGCACTCTGAGCCCTCACCCCTCAGCACCTATCTGGCTCTGAAGCACTCCAAGTCCTCACCCACCCAGCACCTCTTTGGCACCGCAGCACTCCGAAGTCTCACCGTCTCAGCACCTCTCTGCAGCACAATGAGCCCTCACCCCTCAACACCTCTCTGCAGCACTCCGAGCCCTCATCCCTAATCAGCTCTATGCAGCACTCCAAGCCCTGACCCCTCAACACCTCTCTGCTGCACTCCGAGCCCTCAGCCCTCATCAGCTCTCTGCAGCACTCCGAGCCCTCTCCCCTCATCAGTTCTTTACAGCACTCCAAGTCTCACCCTCAACACCTCCCTGCATCACTCCGAGCCCTCACCAGCTCTCTGCAGCACTCCAAGCCCTCACCCCTCACCTCCTCACGCGCACTGCAGCACTCCGTGCCCTCACCCACCCAGCACCTCTCTGGCATCGCAGCACTCTGAGCTCTCACGGTCTCAGCACCTCTCTGCAGCACGCCAAGCCCTCACCCCTCAGCACCTCTCTGCAGCACTCCAAGCTCTCACCGACTCAGCACCTCTCTGCAGCACTCTGAGTCCTCACCCACCCAGCACCTCTCTGCAGCACTCCGAGCCCTCAACCCTCAGCACCTCTCTACAGCACTTTGAGCTCTCACCACCTCTCTGCATCACTCCAAGCCCTCACCCCTCAGCACCTCTGTGGCGCTGCAACAGTCCAAGCCCTCACCCACCCAGCACCTCTCTGCATCACTCCGAGCCCTCACTCACCCAGCACCTCTCTGCAGTACTCCAAGCCCTCACCCACCCAGCACCTCCCTGGATTACTCTGAGTCATCACCCACCCAGCACCTCTCCGCAGCACTCCGAGCCCTCACCCCTCATCAGATCTATGCAGCACTCTGAGCCTCACACCTCAACACCTCTCTGACGCACTCCGAGCCCTCACCCCTCAGCACCTCTGTGGCACTGCAGCACTCCGAGCCCTCACCCCTTAGCATCTCTCTGCATCACCCCGAGCCCTCACCCATCCAGCACCTCTCTGCAGCACTCCGAGCCCTCACCCACCCTGCACCTCTCTGCATCACTCTGAGCCCTCACCCACCCAGCACCTCTATGCAGCACTCCGATCCCTCACCCCTCATCAGATCTATGCAGCACTCCGAGCCTCACACCTCAACACCTCTCTGCAGCACTCCGAGATCTCACCCCTCAGCACCTCTCCGGCTATGCAGCACTCTGAGCCCTCACCCACCCAGCACCTCTCTGGCTCCGAAGCACTCCAAGTCCTCACCCACCCAGCACCTCTTTGGCACAGCAGCACTCCGAGCTCTCACCGACTCAGCACCTCTCTGCAGCACTCCGAGCCCTCACCCCTCAGCTACCTCTCTGCAGCACTCCAAGCCCTCATCCCTCAGCACCTCTCTGGCACTCCAGCACTCCAAGCCCTCACCCACCCAGCACCTCTCCGGCTCTGCAGCACTCCGAACCCTCAACCACTCAGCACCTCTCTGGCTCCGAAGCACTGCGAGCTCTCACTCACCCAGCATCTCTCCGGCATTGTAGCCTCCAAACTCTCACTGACTCAGCACCTCTCTGCAGCACTCCAAGCCCTCACCCACCCAGCACCTCTCTGCAGCACTCCGAGCCCTCACCCCTCAGCACCTCACTGCAGCACTCCGAGCCCTGACCCTCATCAGCTCTATGCATCACTCCAAGCCTGAGCCCTCAACACCTCTCTGGAGCACTCCGAGCCCTCACCCCTCATCAGTTCTTTGCAGCACTCCAAGTCTCACCCTTCAACACCTCCCTGCAGCACTTCGAGCCCTCACCGCCTATCTGCAGCACAACAAGACGTCACCCCTCAGCACCTCTCTGTCGCTGCAGCACTCTGAGCCCTCACCCACCCAGCACCTCTCCGGCTCTGCATCACTCCAAACCCTCAAACACCCAGCACCTCTCTGGCTTCGAAGCACTGAGAACTCTCACTCACCCAGCACCTCACTGGCATCGTAGCACTCCGAACTCTCACTGACTCAGCACCTCTCTGCAGCACTCCTAGCCCTAACCGACTCAGCACCTCTCTGCAGCACTCTGAGCCCTCACCCCTCAACACCTCCCTGCAGCTCTCAGAGCCCTCACCACCTATCTGTAGCACTCCAAGCCCTCACCCCTCAGCACCTCTCTGGCGCTGCAGCGCTCTGAGCCCTCACCCACCCAGCACCTCTCCGGCTCTGCAGTACTGCAAGCTCTCACTCGCCCAGCACCTCTCAGGTATCGTAGCACTCCAAGATCTCCCCGACTCATAACCTCTCTGCAGCACTCCGAGCCCTCACCCACTCAGCACCTCTCTGCAGCACTCCGAGCCCTCACCCACTCAGCACTTCTCTGCAGCACTCCGAGACCTCATCCCTTAGCACCTCTCTGCAGCACTTCGAGCCCTCCCCCATCAACTGTATGCAGCACTCCAAGCTCTGAACCCTCAACACCTCTCTGCAGCACTCTGAGCCCTCACCACCTCTCTACAGTACTCCGAGTCCTCACTCCTCAGCACCTCTCTGCAATACTCCGAGCACTCACCCACCCAGCACCTCTCTGCAGCACTCCGAGCCCTCACCCAACCAGCACCTCTCTGCATCACTCTAAGCCCTCACCCACCCGGCACCTCTCTGCAGCACTCCAAGCCCTCACCACTCATCAGATCTATGCAGCACTCCGAGCCTCACACCTCAACAGCTCTCTGCAGCACTCCAAGCCCTCACCCCTCAGCACCTCTCTGGCGCTGCAGCACTCCAAGCCCTTACTCACCCAGCACCTCTTCGGCTCTGCAGCACTCTGAACCCTCAACCACCCAGCACCTCTCTGGCTCCGAAGCACTGTGAGCTCTCACTCACCCAGCACCTCTCCGGCATCGCAGCACTCCGAACTCTCACTGACTCAGCACCTCTCTGCACCACTCTGAGCCCTCACCCACCCAGCACCACTCTGCAGCACTCAGAGCCCTCAGCACCTCTCTGCAGCACTCCGAGCCTGACCCCTCAACACCTCTCTGCAGCACTCCGAGCACTCATCCCTCATCAGCTCACTGCAGCACTACGAGCCCTCACCCCTCATCAGTTCTTTGCAGCACTCCACGTCTCACCCCTCAACACTTCCCTTCAGCAGTTCGAGCCCTCACCACCTATCTGCAGCACTCCAAGCCCTCACCCCTCAGCACCTCTCTGGTGCTGCAGCACTCTGAGCCCTCGACCACCCAGCACTTCTACGGCTCTGCAGCACTCCAAACCCTCAACCACCCAGCACCTCTGTGGCTCTGAAGCACTGCGAGCTCTCACTCACCCAGCACCTCTCCGCATCGTAGCACTCCGAGCTCATCCCGCCTCAGCACCTCTCTGCAGAACTCCGAGCCCTCACCCACTCACCACCTCTCTGCTGCAATCCGAGCCCTCCCCATCAGCTGTATGCAGCACTCCAAGCCTTGAACCCTCAACACCTCTCTGCAGCACTCTGAACCCTCACCACCTCTCTGAAGCACTCGGAGCCCTCACCCTTCAGCAGCTCTCTTCAGCACTCTGAGCCTTTACTCCTCAACATCTCTCTGCAGTAGTCTGAGCCCTCACTCCCCAGCACCTCTCTGCAACACTCCGAGCCCTCAACCCTCGACACCTCTCCGCAGCACTAAGAGCCCTCACACCTATCTGCAGCACTCCAAGCCCTCACCCCTCAGTACCCCGAGCCCTCACCCATCAAGCACCTCTCTGGCTCTGCAGCACTACGAACCCTCAACCACCCAGCACCTCTCTGGCTCTGAAGCACTGCGAACTCTCACTCAGCCTGCACCTCTCCGGCATCGTAGCACTCTTAACTCTCACTGATTCAGCACCTCTCTGCAGCACTCTGAGTCCTCACCCACCCAGCACCTCTCTGCATCACTCCGAGCCCTCACCCACCCAGCACCTCTCTGCAGCACTCCAAGCCCTCACCCACCCAGCACCTCCCTGGATTACTCTGAGTCATCACCCACCCAGCACCTCTCCGCAGCACTCCGAGCCCTCACCCCACATCAGATCTATGCAGCACTCTGAGCCTCACACCTCAACACCTCTCTGACGCACTCCGAGCCCTCACCCCTCAGCACCTCTGTGGCACTGCAGCACTCCGAGCCCTCACCCCTTAGCATCTCTCTGCATCACCCCGAGCCCTCACCCATCCAGCACCTCTCTGCAGCACTCCGAGCCCTCACCCACCCTGCACCTCTCTGCATCACTCTGAGCCCTCACCCACCCAGCACCTCTATGCAGCACTCCGATCCCTCACCCCTCATCAGATCTATGCAGCACTCCGAGCCTCACTCCTCAACACCTCTCTGCAGCATTCCGAGATCTCACCCCTCAGCACCTCTCCGGCTATGCAGCACTCTGAGCCCTCACCCACCCAGCACCTCTCTGGCTCCGAAGCACTCCAAGTCCTCACCCACCCAGCACCTCTTTGGCACCGCAGCACTCCGAGCTCTCACCGACTCAGCACCTCTCTGCAGCACTCCGAGCCCTCACCCCTCAGCTACCTCTCTGCAGCACTCCGAGCCCTCACCCCTCATCAGTTCTTTGCAGCACTCCAAGTCTCATCCTTTAACACCTCCCTGCAGCACTTCGAGCCCTCACCACCTATCTGCAGCACTCCAAGCCCTCACCCCTCAGCACCTCTCTGGCGCTCCAGCACTCCAAGCCCTCACCCACCCAGCACCTCTCCGGCTCTGCAGCACTCCGAACCCTCAACCACTCAGCACCTCTCTGGCTCCGAAGCACTGCGAGCTCTCACTCACCCAGCATATCTCAGGCATTGTAGCCTCCAAACTCTCACTGACTCAGCACCTCTCTGCAGCACTCCAAGCCCTCACCCACCCAGCACCTCTCTGCAGCATTCCGAGCCCTCACCCCTCAGCACCTCACTGCAGCACTCCGAGCCCTGACCCTCATCAGCTCTATGCATCACTCCAAGGCTGACCCCTCAACACCTCTCTGCAGCACTCCGAGCCCTCACCCCTCATCAGTTCTTTGCAGCACTCCAAGTCTCACCCTTCAACACCTCCCTGCAGCACTTCAAGCCCTCACCGCCTATCTGCAGCACAACAAGACGTCACCCCTCAGCACCTCTCTGTTGCTGCAGCACTCTGAGCCCTCACCCACCCAGCACTTCTCCGGCTCTGCATCACTTCAAACCCTCAAACACCCAGCACCTCTCTGGCTTCGAAGCACTGCGAACTCTCACTCACCCAGCACCTCACTGGCATCGTAGCACTCCAAACTCTCACTGACTCAGCACCTCTCTGCAGCACTCCTAGCCCTAACCCACTCAGCACCTCTCTGCAGCACTCTGAGCCCTTACCCCTCAACACCTCTCTGCAGCTCTCAGAGCCCTCACCACCTATCTGTAGCACTCCAAGCCCTCACCCCTCAGTACCTCTCTGGCGCTGCAGCGCTCTTAGCCCTCACCCACCCAGCACCTCTCCGGGTCTGCAGTACTGCAAGCTCTCACTTGCCCATCACCTCTCAGGTATCGTAGCACTCCGAGCTCTCCCCAACTCATAACCTCTCTGCAGCACTCCGAGCCCTCACCCACTCAGCACCTCTCTGCAGCACTCCGAGCCCTCACCCACTCAGCACTTCTCTGCAGCACTCCGAGACCTCATCCCTCAGCACCGCTCTGCAGCACTTCGAGCCCTCCCCCATCAACTGTATGCAGCACTCCAAGCTCTGAACCCTCAACACCTCTCTGCAGCACTCTGAGCCCTCACCACCTCTCTACAGTACTCCGAGTCCTCACTCCTCAGCACCTCTCTGCAATACTCCGAGCCCTCACCCACCCAGCACCTCTCTGCAGCACTCCGAGCCCTCATCCAACCAGCACCTCTCTGCATCACTCTAAGCCCTAAACCACCCGGCACCTCTCTGCAGCACTCCGAGCCCTCAACCAACCAGCACCTCTCTGCATCACTCTAAGCCCTAAACCACCCGGCACCTCTCTGCAGCACTCCGAGCCCTCACCACTCATCAGATCTATGCAGCACTCCGAGCCTCACACCTCAACACCTCTCTGCAGCACTCCAAGCCCTCACCCCTCAGCACCTCTCTGGCGCTGCAGCACTCCAAGCCCTTACTCACCCAGCACCTCTTCGGCTCTGCAGCACTCTGAACCCTCAACCACCCAGCACCTCTCTGGCTCCGAAGCACTGTGAGCTCTCACTCACCCAGCACCTCTCCGGCATCGCAGCACTCCGAACTCTCACTGACTCAGCACCTCTCTGCACCACTCTGAGCCCTCACCCACCCAGCACCACTCTGCAGCACTCAGAGCCCTCAGCACCTCTCTGCAGCACTCCGAGCCTGACCCCTCAACACCTCTCTGCAGCACTCCGAGCACTCATCCCTCATCAGCTCACTGCAGCACTACGAGCCCTCACCCCTCATCAGTTCTTTGCAGCACTCCACGTCTCACCCCTCAACACTTCCCTTCAGCAGTTCGAGCCCTCACCACCTATCTGCAGCACTCCAAGCCCTCACCCCTCAGCACCTCTCTGGTGCTGCAGCACTCTGAGCCCTCGACCACCCAGCACTTCTACGGCTCTGCAGCACTCCAAACCCTCAACCACCCAGCACCTCTGTGGCTCTGAAGCACTGCGAGCTCTCACTCACCCAGCACCTCTCCGCATCGTAGCACTCCGAGCTCATCCCGCCTCAGCACCTCTCTGCAGAACTCCGAGCCCTCACCCACTCACAACCTCTCTGCTGCAATCCGAGCCCTCCCCATCAGCTGTATGCAGCACTCCAAGCCTTGAACCCTCAACACCTCTCTGCAGCACTCTGAACCCTCCCCACCTCTCTGAAGCACTCGGAGCCCTCACCCTTCAGCAGCTCTCTTCAGCACTCTGAGCCTTTACTCCTCAACATCTCTCTGCAGTAGTCTGAGCCCTCACTCCCCAGCACCTCTCTGCAACACTCCGAGCCCTCAACCCTCGACACCTCTCTGCAGCACTAAGAGCCCTCACACCTATCTGCAGCACTCCAAGCCCTCACCCCTCAGCACCCCGAGCCCTCACCCACCAAGCACCTCTCTGGCTCTGCAGCACTACGAACCCTCAACCACCCAGCACCTCTCTGGCTCTGAAGCACTGCGAACTCTCACTCAGCCTGCACCTCTCCGGCATCGTAGCACTCTGAACTCTCACTGATTCAGCACCTCTCTGTAGCACTCCGAGTCCTCACCCACCCAGCACCTCTCTGCAGCACTACAAGCCCTCACCCCTCAGCACCTCTCTGCAGCACTCCGAGCTCTCAACACTCATCAGCTCTATGCAGCACTCCAAGCCCTGACACCTCAACACCTCTCTGCAGCACTATGAGCCCTCACCCTTCAGCACCTCTCTGCAGCACTCCGAGTCCTCACCCACCCAGCACCTCTCTGCAGCACTCCGAGCCCTCACCACTCAGCACCTCTCTGCAGCACTTTGAGCTCTCACCACCTCTCTCCATAATTCAGAGTCCTCACCCCTCAGCACATCTGTGGCGCTGCAGCAGTCCAAGCCCTCACCCACCCAGCATCTCTCTGCATCACTCGGAGCCCTCACCCACCCAACACCTCTCTGCAGCACTCCAAACCCTCACCCACCCAGCACCTCTCTGCATTACTCTGAGCCCTCACACCTCATTAGATCTATGCAGCACTCCGAGCCTCACACCTCAACACCTCTCTGCAGCACTCCGAGCCCTCACCCCTTAGCACCTCTGTGGTGCTGCAGCACTCCGAGCCCTCACCCCTTAGCACCTCTCTGCATCACTCCGAGCCCTCACCCACCCAGCACCTCTCTGCAGCACTCCGAGCCCTCACCCACCCTGCACCTCTCTGCATCACTCTGAGCCCTCACCCACCCAGCACCTCTCTGCAGCACTCCGAGCCCTCACCCCTCATCAGATCTATGCAGCACTCCGAGCCTAACACCTCAACACCTCTCTGCAGTGTAGCACTCCGAGACCTCACCCCTCAGCACCTCTCCGGCTATGCGGCACTCTGAGCCCTCACCCACCCAGCACCTCTCTGGCTTCGAAGCACTCCAAGTCCTCACCCACCCAGCACCTCTTTGGCACCGCAGCACTCCGAGCTCTCACCGACTCAGCACCTCTCTGCAGCACTCCGAGCCCTCACCCCTCAGCCACCTCTCTGCAGCACTCCGAGCACTCACCACCTATCTGCAGATGTCACCCCTCAGCACCTCTCTGGTGCTGTAGCACTCTGAGCCCTCACCCACCCAGCACCTCTCCAGCTCTGCATCACTCCAAACCCTCAACCACCCAGCACCTCTCTGGCTTCGAAGCACTGCGAGCTCTCAGTCACCCAGCACCTCTCTGGCATCGTAGCACTCCGAACTCTCACTGACTCAGCACCTCTCTGCAGCACTCCTAGCCCTCACCCACTCAGCACCTCTCTGCAGCACTCTGAGCCCTCACCCACTCAGCACCTCTCTGCAGCACTACGAGCCCTCATCCCTCAGCACCTCTTTGCAGCACTTCGAGCCCACCCCCATCAGCTGTATGCATCACTTCAAGCCCTGAACCCTCAACGTCCTCTCGGCAGCACTCTGAGCCCTCACCACCTCTCTGAACCACTCCGAGCCCTCACGCTTCAGCAGCTCTCTTCAGCACTCTGAGGCTTTACCCCTCAACATCTCTCTGCAGTACTCCGAGTCCTCACTCCTCAGCACCTCTCTGCAAAATTCCGAGCCCTCACCCACCCAGCACCTCTCTGCAGCACTCCGAGCCCTCACCCACCCCGCACCTCTCTGCATCACTCTGAGCCCTTACCCACCCAGCACCTCTCTGCAGCACTCCGAGACCTCACCCCATATCAGATCTATGCAGCACTTCGAGCCTCACACCTCAACACCTCTCTGCAGCACTCCGAGTCCTCACTCCTCAGCACCTCTCTGCAAAATTCCGAGCCCTCACCCACCCAGCACCTCTCTGCGGCACTCCGAGCCCTCACCCACCCCGCACCTCTCTGCATCACTCTGAGCCCTCAACCACCCAGCACCTCTTTGGCACCACAGCACTCCGAGCTCTCACCGACTTAGCACCTCTCTGCAGCACTGCGAGCCCTCGCCCCTCAGCACCTCTCTGCAGCACTCCGAGCCCTCATCAGTTCTTTGCAGCACTCCAAGTCTCATCCCTCAACACCTCCCGGCAGCACTTTGAGCCCTCACCACCTATCCGCAGCACTCCAAGCGCTCACCCCACAGCACCTCTCTGGCGCTGCAGCACTCCAAGACCTCACCCAGCCAGCACCTTCCCAGCTCTGCAGCACTCCGATCCCTCAACCACCCAGCACCTCTCTGGTTCTGAAGCACTACGAACTCTCACTCAGTAGCACCTCTCCGGCATCGTAGCACTCCAAACTCTCACTGACTCAGTACCTCTCTGCAGCACTCCGAGCCCTCACCCACCCAGCACCTCTCTGCAGCACTCCGAGCCCTCACCCCTCAGCACCTCTCTGCAGCACTCCGAGCCCTGACCCTCATCAGCTGTATGCAGCACTCCAAGCCCTGAACCCTCAACACCTCTCTGCAGCACTCTGAGCCCTCACCCACCCAGCACCTCTCTGCAGCACTCCAAGCCCTCACCCACCCAGCACCTCTCTGCATCACTCTGAGCCCTTACCCACCCAGCACCTCTCTGCAGCACTCCGAGCCCTCACCCCTCATCAGATCTATGCAGCACTTCGAGCCTCACACCTCAACACCTCTCTGCATCACTCCGAGACCTCACTCCTCACTCTCTGGCTATGCAGCACTCTGAGCCCTCACCCACCTAGCACCTCTCTGGCTCCGAAGCACTCCAAGTCCTCAACCACCCAGCACCTCTTTGGCACCACAGCACTCCGAGCTCTCACCGACTTAGCACCTCTCTGCAGCACTGCGAGCCCTCACCCCTCAGCACCTCTCTGCAGCACTTCCAGCCCTCATCAGTTCTTTGCTGCACTCCAAGTCTCATCCCTCAAAACCTCCCGGCAGCACTTTGAGCCCTCACCACCTATCTGCAGCACTCCAAGCGCTCACCCCTCAGCACCTCTCTGGCGCTGCAGCACTCCAAGCCCTTACCCAGCCAGCACCTCCCCGGCTCTGCAGCACTCCGAACCCTCAACCACCCAGCACCTCTCTGGTTCTGAAGCACTGCGAGCTCTCACTCAGTAGCACCTCTCCGGCATCGTAGCACTCCAAACTCTCACTGACTCAGCACCTCTCTGCAGCACTCCGAGCCCTCACCCACCCAGCAACTCTGTGCAGCACTCCGAGCCCTCACCCCTCAGCACCTCTCTGCAGCACTCCGAGCCCTGACCCTCATCAGCTGTATGCAGCACTCCAAGCCCTGAACCCTCAACACCTCTCTGCAGCACTCTGAGCCCTCACCACCTCTCTGAAGCACTCCGAGCCCTCACACTTCAGCAGCTCTCTTCAGCACTCTGACCCTTTACCCCTCAACATCTCTCTGCAGTACTCTGAGTCCTCACTCCTCAGCACCTCTCTGCAACACTCCGAGCCATCACCCACCCAGCACCTCTCTGCAGCACTCCGAGCCCTCACCCACCCCGCACCTCTCTGCATCACTCTGAGCCCTTACCCACCCAGCACCTCTCTGCAGCACTCCGAGACCTCACCCCTCATCAGATCTATGCAGCACTTCGAGCCTCACACCTCAACACCTCTCTGCAGCACTCCGAGACCTCACTCCTCAGCACCTCTCTGGCTATGTAGCACTCTGAGCCCTCACCCACCTAGCACCTCTCTGGCTCCGAAGCACTCCAAGTCCTCAACCACCCAGCACCTCTTTGGTACCACAGCACTCCGAGCTCTCACCGACTTAGCACCTCTCTGCAGCACTGCGAGCCCTCACCCCTCAACACCTCTCTGCAGCACTCCGAGCCCTCATCAGTTCTTTGCAGCACTCCAAGTCTCATCCCTCAACACCTCCCGGCAGCACTTTGAGCCCTCACCACCTATCTGCAGCACTCCAAGCGCTCACCCCTCAGCACCTCTCTGGCGCTGTAGCACTCCAAGCCCTCACCCAGCCAGCACCTCCCTGGCTTTGCAGCACTCCGAACCCTCAACCCCCCAGCACCTCTCTGCAGCACTCCGAGCCCTCACCCCTCAGCACCTCTCTGCAGCACTCTGAGCCCTGACCCTCATCAGCTGTATGCAGCACTCCAAGCCCTGAACCCTCAACACCTCTCTGCAGCACTCTGAGCCCTCACCACCTCTCTGAAACACTCCGAGCCCTCACGCTTCAGCAGCTCTCTTCAGCACTCTGAGACTTTACCCCTCAACATCTCTCTGCAGTACTCCGAGTACTCACTCCTCAGCACCTCTCTGCAAAACTCCGAGCCTTCACCCACCCAGCACCTCTCTGCAGCACTCCGAGCCCGCACCTCTCTGCATCACTCTGAGCCCATACCCACCCAGCACCTCTCTGCAGCACTCCGAGCCCTCACACCTCATCAGATCTATGCAGCACTTCGATCCTCACACCTCAACACCTCTCTGCAGCACTCCGAGACCTCACTCCTCAGCACCTCTCTGGCTATGCAGCACTCTGAGCCCTCACCCACCTAACACCTCTCTGGCTCCGAAGCACTCCAAGTCCTCAACCACCCAGCACCTCTTTGGCACCACAGCACTCCAAGCTCTCACCGACTTAGCACCTCTCTGCAGCAACGTGAGCCCTCACCCCTCAGCACCTCTCTGTAGCACTCCGAGCCCTCATCAGTTCTTTGCAGTACTCCAAGTCTCATCCCTCAACACCTCCCGGCAGCACTTTGAGCCCTCACCACCTATATGCAGCAATCCAAGCGCTCACCCCTCAGCACCTCTCTGGCGCTGCAGCACTCCAAGCCCTCACCCAGCCAGCACCTCCCCGGCTCTGCAGCACTCCGAACCCTCAACCACCCAGCACCTCTCTGGTTCTGAAGCACTGCGAGCTCTCACTCAGTAGCACCTCTCCGGCATCGTAGCACTTCAAACTCTCACTGGCTCAGCAACTCTCTGCAGCACTCCGAGCCCTCACCCACCCAGCACCTCTCTGCAGCACTCCGAGCCCTCACCCCTCAGCACCTCACTGCAGCACTCCGAGCCCTGACCCTCATCAGCTGTATGCAGCACTCCAAGCCCTGAACCCTCAACACCTCTCTGCAGCACTCTGAGCCCTCACCACCTCTCTGAAGCACTCCAAGACCTCACACTTCAGCAGCTCTCTTCAGCACTCTGAGCCTTTACCCCTCAACATCTCTCTGCAGTACTCTGAGTCCTCACTCCTCAGCACCTCTCTGCAACACTCCGAGGCCTCACCCACCCAGCACCTCTCTGCAGCACTCCAAACCCTCACCCACCCAGCACCTCTCTACATCACTCTGAGCCCTCACCCACCCAGCACCTCTCTGCAGCACTCTGAGCCCTCACCCCTCATCATATCTATGCAGCACTCCGAGCCTCACACCTCAGCACCTCTCTGCAGCACTCCGAGCCCTCACCCCTCAGCACCTCTGTTGTGCTGCAGCACTCCAAGCCCTCACCCCTTAGCACCTCTCTGCATCACTCCGAGCCCTCACCCACCCAGCACCTCTCTGCAGCACTCCGAGCCCTCACCCACCCAGCACCTCTCTGCATCACTCTGAGCCCTTACCCACCTAGCACCTCTCTGCAGCACTCCGATCCCTCACCCCTCATCATATCTATGCAGCACTTCGAGCCTCACTCCTCAACACCTCTCTGCAGCACTCCGAGACCTCACTCCTCAGCACCTCTCCGGCAATGCAGCACTCTCAGCCCTCACCCACCTAGCACCTCTCTGGCTCCGAAGCACTCCAAGTCCTCACCCACCCAGCACCTCTTTGGCACCACAGCACTCCGAGCTCTCACCGACTTAGCACCTCTCTGCAGCACTCCGAGCCCTCACGCCTCAGCACCTCTCTGCAGCACTCCAAGCCCTCACCCCTCATCAGTTCTTTGCAGCACTCCAAGTCTCATCACTCAACACCTCCCTGCAGCACTTCGAGCCCTCACCACCTATCTGCAGCACTCCAAGCTCTCACCCCTCAGCACCTCTCTGTAGCACTCCGAGCCCTCACCCACCCAGCACCTCTCTGCAGCACTCCGAGCCCTCACCCACCCAGCACCTCTCTGCATCACTCTGAGCCCTCAGTGAAGGGGATACACTGAGGAAGGCAAAAAAGTATTGAGACTTATACAATTGAAATATAAAGTACTTATTCTCAAAACTAAGGCTGAATGCTATGCCACCTCCATTACACAAGCGCCGAATGGAGCAATAGCTCTTTTTAAAATCATCAAAGACCTGTCTGCTCCGACATGTCTAAATAATAAGGTAGCAGCAACACATAAATTATGTGATAATATTTCTCATTATTTTCAGGATAAAATTATAAAAATTGTTAACACTCTTCATCCTAATAATGAAGGCCTTGATGACTTAGAACTACAAGGGGAAGAAGATCCTCTTCAGCAAGCAGCCCTGGATGACTTACCGGCTCTTACTGCTGATGTTTTTAACAGTTTGGCGCACAGTGTCACATCGGGATCTCCCCTTGATACCCTCCTCCCTCTCTGCAACACTCCGAGCCATCACCCCACGACACCTCTCTGCAGCACTACGAGCCCTCATTCCTCATGAGCTCTATGCAGCACTCTGAGCCCTCACCCCTCAACACCACTCTGCAGCACCCGAGCCCTCTCCACCTCTCTGCAGCGCTCCGAGCCCTCAGCACCTCTATGGTGCTGCAGCACTCTGAGCCCTCACCCCTCAACACCTCTCTGCAGCACTCCGAGCCCTCACCACCTCTCTGCAGCACTCCAGGCCCTCACCCCTCAGCACCCCTCTGGCGCTGCAGCACTCCAAGCCATCACCCAGCCAGCACCTCCCCGGCTCTGCAGCACTCCGAACCCTCAACCACCCAGCACCTCTATTGCTCTGAAGCACTGCGAGCTCTCACTCACTAGCACCTCTCCGGCATCGTAGCACTCTGAACTTTCACTGACTCAGCACCTCTCTGCAGCACTCCGAGCCCTCACCCACCCAGCACCTGTCTGCAGCACTCCAAGCCCTCACCGCTCAGCACCTCTCTGTAGCACTCCGAGCCCTCACCCACCCAGCACCTCTCTGCAGCACTCCGAGCCCTCACCCACCCAGCACCTCTCTGCATCACTCTGAGCCCTCAGTGAAGGGGATACACTGAGGAAGGCAAAAAAGAATTGAGACTTATACAATTGAAATATAAAGTACTTATTCTCAAAAATAAGGCTGAATGCTATGCCACCTCCATTACACAAGCGCCGAATGGAGCAAAAGCTCTTTTTAAAATCATCAAAGACCTGTCTGCTCCGACATGTCTAAATAATAAGGTAGCAGCAACACAAAAATTAAGTGATGATATTTCTCATTATTTTCAGGATAAAATTATAAAAATTGTTAACACTCTTCATCCTAATAATGAAGGCCTTGATGACTTAGAACTACCGGGGGAAGAAGATCCTCTTCAGCAAGCAGCCCTGGATGACTTCCCGGCTCTTACTGCTGATGTTTTTAACAGTTTGGCGCACAGTGTCACATCGGGATCTCCCCTTGATCCCCTCCTCCCTCTCTGCAACACTCCGAGCCATCACCCCTCGACACCTCTCTGCAGCACTACGAGCCCTCATTCCTCATGGGCTCTATGCAGCACCCTGAGCCCTAACCCCTCAACACCACTCTGCAGCACCCGAGCCCTCTCCACCTCTCTGCAGCGCTCCGAGCCCTCAGCACCTCTCTGGTGCTGCAGCACTCTGAGCCCTCACCCCTCAACACCTCTCTGCAGCACTCCGAGCCCTCACCATCTCTCTGCAGCACTCCAAGCCCTCACCCCTCAGCACCCCTCTGGCACTGCAGCACTCTGAGCCCTCACTCCTCAACGCCTCTTTCCAGCACTCAGAGCCCTCACCACCTATCTGCAGCACTCCTAGCCCTCACCCCTCAGCACCTCTCTGGCGCTGCAGCACTCCGAGCCCTCAACCACCCAGCACCTCTTTGGCTGTGAAGCACTGCGAGCTCTCACTCACCCAGCACCTCTCCGGCATCGTAGCACCCCGAACTCTCACTGACTCAGCACTTCTCTGCAGCACTCCGAGCCCTCGCCAACCCAGCACCTCTCTGCAGCACTCCGAGATCTCACTCCTCAGCATATCTCTGCAGCACTCCGAGCCCTCACCCCTCAACAGCTCTATGCAGCGCTCCAAGCCCTGACCCCTCAACACCTCTCTGCAGCACTCCGAGCCCTCAGCCCTCATCAGCTCTCTGCAGCACTCCGAGCCCTCACCCCTTATCAGTTCTTTGCAGTACTCCAAATCTCACCCCTTAGCACCTCCCTGCAGCACTTCGAGCGCCCACACACCTATCTGCAGCGCTCCGAGCCCTCAGCACCTCTCTGGTGCTGCAGCATTCTGAGCCCTCACCCCTCAACACCTCTCTGCAGCACTCCGAGCCCTCACCACCTCTCTGCAGCACTCCAAGCCCTCACTCCTCAGCACCCCTCTGGCGCTGCACCACTCTGAGCCCTCACCCTTCAACGCCTCTTTCCAGCACTCAGTGAAATGTATGACGTTACAACGCATGCTTTTACCACGCATGCTGTTACAACGCAGGTTTTACTACGCATGCCATTACAACGCATTTCACTTGGGGGTGCTGGATAGTGAATAGTTTAATTTACTATTCCAACTCCAGTCCCCGTGGATAGTAGGGAAGGTGTTGGATAGTAAATTAAACGTATTCCCTATCCTAGAGCGCCCCCCAGTGTAATGCGTTGTAATGGTATGCGTAGTAAAACCTGCGTTGTAACAGCACTGCGTGGTAAAAGTTTCGTTGTAATGGTTGTAAACCACACAGAGCCCTCACCACCTATCTGCAGCACTCCAAGCCCTCACCCCTCAGCAACTCTCTGGCGCTGCAGCACTCCAAGCCCTCACCAACCCAGCACCTCTCCAGCTCTGCAGCACTCTGAACCCTCAACCACCCAGCACCTCTCTGGCTGCGAAGCACTGCGAGCTCTCACTCACCCAGCACCTCTCCGGCATCGTAGCACTCCGAACTCTCACTGACTCAGCATTTCTCTGCAGTACTCCAAACCCTCGCCAACCCAGCACCTCTCTGCAGCACTCCGAAGCCTCACTTCTCAGCATATCTCTGCAGCACTCCGAGCCCTCACCCCTCATCAGCTCTATGCAGCACTCCAAGCCCTGACCCCTCAACACCTCTCTGCAGCACTCCGAGCCCTCATCCCTCATCAGCTCTCTGCTGCACTCCGAGCCCTCACCCCTCATCAGATCTATGCAGCACTTCGAGCCTCACACCTCAACACCTCTCTGCAGCACTCCGAGACCTCACTCCTCATCACCTCTCCGGCTATGCAGCACTCTGAGCCCTCACCCACCTAGCACCTCTCTAGCTCCGAAGCACTCCAAGTCCTCACCCACCCAGCACCTCTTTGACACCACAGCACTCCGAGCTCTCACCGACTTAGCACCTCTCTGCAGCACTGCGAGCCCTCAGCACCTCTCTGCAGCACTCCGAGCCCTCACCCCTCATCAGTTCTTTGCAGCACTCCAAGTCTCATCCCTCAACACCTCCCTGCAGCACTTTGAGCCCTCACCACCTATCTGCAGCACTCCAAGCTCTCACCCCTCAGCACCTCTCTGGCGCTGCAGCACTCCAAGCCCTCACCCAGCCAGCACCTCCCCGGCTCTGCAGCACTCCGAACCCTCAACCACCCAGCACCTCTCTGGCTCTGAAGCACTACGAGCTCTCACTCAGTAGCACCTCTCCAGCATCGTAGCACTCCGAACTCTCACTGACTCAGCACCTCTCTGCAGCACTCCGAGCCCTCACCCACCCAGCACCTCTCTGCAGCACTCCGAGCCTTCACCCACCCAGCACCTCTCTGCAACACTCCGAGCCCTCACTCCTCAGCACCTCTCTGCAGCACTCCGAGCCCTGACCCTCATCAGCTGTATGCAGCACTCCAAGCCCTGAACCCTCAACACCTCTCTGAAGCACTCTGAGACCTCACCACCTCTCTGAAGCACTCCGAGCGCTCACGCTTCAGCAGCTCTCTTCAGCACTCTGAGCCTTTACCCCTCAACATCTCTCTGCAGTACTCTGAGTCCTCACTCCTCAGCACCTCTCTGCAACACTCCGAGCCCTCACCCACCCAGCACATCTCTGCAGCACTCCGAGCCCTCACCCACCCAGCACGGCTCTGCATCACTCTGAGCCCTCACCCACCCAGCACCTCTGCAGCACTCTGAGCCCTCACCCCTCATCATATCTATGCAGCACTCCGAGCCTCACACCTCAGCACCTCTCTGCAGCACTCCGAGCCCTCACCCCTCAGCACCTCTGTGGTGCTGCAACACTCCGAGCTCTCACCCCTTAGCACCTCTCTGCATCACTCTGAGCCCTCACCCACCCAGCACCTCTCTGCAGCACTCCGAGCCCTCACCCACCCAGCACCTCTCTGCAGCACTCTGATCCCTCACCCCTCATCAGATCTATGCAGCACTTCGAGCCTCACACCTCAACACCTCTCTGCAGCACTCCGAGACCTCACTCCTCAGCACCTCTCCGGCTATGCAGCACTCTGAGCCCTCACCCACCTAGCACCTCTCTGGCTCCGAAGCACTCCAAGTCCTCATCCACCCAGCACCTCTTTGGCACCACAGCACTCCGAGCTCTCACCGACTTAGCACCTCTCTGCAGTACTCCAAACCCTCGCCAACCCAGCACCTCTCTGCAGCACTCCGAAGCCTCACTTCTCAGCATATCTCTGCAGCACTCCGAGCCCTCACCCCTCATCAGCTCTATGCAGCACTCCAAGCCCTGACCCCTCAACACCTCTCTGCAGCACTCCGAGCCCTCATCCCTCATCAGCTCTCTGCTGCACTCCGAGCCCTCACCCCTCATCAGATCTATGCAGCACTTCGAGCCTCACACCTCAACACCTCTCTGCAGCACTCCGAGACCTCACTCCTCATCACCTCTCCGGCTATGCAGCACTCTGAGCCCTTACCCACCTGGCACCTCTCTAGCTCCGAAGCACTCCAAGTCCTCACCCACCCAGCACCTCTTTGACACCACAGCACTCCGAGCTCTCACCGACTTAGCACCTCTCTGCAGCACTGCGAGCCCTCAGCACCTCTCTGCAGCACTCCGAGCCCTCACCCCTCATCAGTTCTTTGCAGCACTCCAAGTCTCATCCCTCAACACCTCCCTGCAGCACTTTGAGCCCTCACCACCTATCTGCAGCACTCCAAGCTCCCACCCCTCAGCACCTCTCTGGCGCTGCAGCACTCCAAGCCCTCACCCAGCCAGCACCTCCCCGGCTCTGCAGCACTCCGAACCCTCAACCACCCAGCACCTCTCTGGCTCTGAAGCACTGCGAGCTCTCACTCAGTAGCACCTCTCCAGCATCGTAGCACTCCGAACTCTCACTGACTCAGCACCTCTCTGCAGCACTCCGAGCCCTCACCCACCCAGCACCTCTCTGCAGCACTCCAAGCCTTCACCCACCCAGCACCTCTCTGCAACACTCCGAGCCCTCACTCCTCAGCACCTCTCTGCAGCACTCCGAGCCCTGACCCTCATCAGCTGTATGCAGCACTCCAAGCCCTGAACCCTCAACACCTCTCTGAAGCACTCTGAGACCTCACCACCTCTCTGAAGCACTCCGAGCCCTCACGCTTCAGCAGCTCTCTTCAGCACTCTGAGCCTTTACCCCTCAACATCTCTCTGCAGTACTCTGAGTCCTCACTCCTCAGCACCTCTCTGCAACACTCCGAGCCCTCACCCACCCAGCACATCTCTGCAGCACTCCGAGCCCTCACCCACCCAGCACGGCTCTGCATCACTCTGAGCCCTCACCCACCCAGCACCTCTGCAGCACTCTGAGCCCTCACCCCTCATCTTATCTATGCAGCACTCCGAGCCTCACACCTCAGCACCTCTCTGCAGCACTCCGAGCCCTCACCCCTCAGCACCTCTGTGGTGCTGCAACACTCCGAGCTCTCACCCCTTAGCACCTCTCTGCATCACTCTGAGCCCTCACCCACCCAGCACCTCTCTGCAGCACTCCGAGCCCTCACCCACCCAGCACCTCGCTGCAGCACTCTGATCCCTCACCCCTCATCAGATCTATGCAGCACTTCGAGCCTCACACCTCAACACCTCTCTGCAGCACTCCGAGACCTCACTCCTCAGCACCTCTCCGGCTATGCAGCACTCTGAGCCCTCACCCACCTAGCACCTCTCTGGCTCCGAAGCACTCCAAGTCCTCACCCACCCAGCACCTCTTTGGCACCACAGCACTCCGAGCTCTCACCGACTTAGCACCTCTCTGCAGCACTCCGAGCCCTCAGCACCTCTCTGCAGCACTCCAAGCCCTCACCCCTCATCAGTTCTTTGCAGCACTCCAAGTCTCTTCCCTCAACACCTCCCTGCAGCACTTCGAGCCCTCACCACCTATCTGCAGCACTCCAAGCTCTTACCCCTCAGCACCTCTCTGGCGCTGCAGCACTCCAAGGCCTCACCCAGCCAGCACCTTCCCAGCTCTGCAGCACTCCGAACCCTCAACCACCCAGCACCTCTCTGGCTCTGAAGCACTGCAAGCTCTCACTCACTAGCACCTCTCCGGCATCGTAGCACTCCGAACTTTCACTGACTCAGCACCTCTCTGCAGCACTCCGAGCCCTCACCCACCCAGCACCTGTCTGTAGCACTCCGAGCCTTCACCCCTCAGCACCTCTCTGCAGCACTCCGAGCCCTCACCCACCCAGCACCTCTCTGCATCACTCTGAGCCCTCAGTGAAGGGGATACACTGAGGAAGGCAAAAAAGAATTGACACTTATACCATTGAAATATAAAGTACTTATTCTCAAAAATAGGCTGAATGCTATGCCACCTCCATTACACAAGCGCCGAATGGAGCAAAAGCTCTTTTTAAAATCATCAAAGGCCTGTCTGCTCCGACATGTCTAAATAATAAGGTAGCAGCATCACAGAAATTATGTGATGATATTTCTCCTTATTTTCAGGATAAAATTATAAAAATTGTTAACACTCTTCATCCTAATAATGAAGGCCTTGATGACTTAGAACTACCGGGGGAAGAAGATCCTCTTCAGCAAGCAGCCCTGGATGACTTCCCGGCTCTTACTGCTGATGTTTTTAACAGTTTGGCGCACAATGTCACATCGGGATCTCCCCTTGATCCCCTCCCCCCTCTCTGCAACACTCCGAGCCATCACCCCTCGACACCTCTCTGCAGCACTACAAGCCCTCATTTCTCATGAGCTCTATGCAGCACTCTGAGCCCTCACCCCTCAACACCACTCTGCAGCACCCGAGCCCTCTCCACCACTTTGCAGCGCTCCGAGCCCTCAGCACCTCTCTGGTGCTGCAGCACTCTGAGCCCTCACCCCTCAACACCTCTCTGCAGCACTCCGAGCCCTCACCATCTCTCTGCAGCACTCCAAGCCCTCACCCTTCAACACCTCTCTGCAGCACTCCAAGCCCTCACCACCTGTCTGCAGCACTCCAATCCCTCCCCCCTCAGCACCCCTCTGGTGCTGCAGCAGTCTGAGCCCTCACCCCTCAACGCCTCTTTCCAGCACTCAGAGCCCTCACCACCTATCTGCAGCACTCTAAACCCTCACCCCTCAGCACCTCTCTGGCGCTGCAGCACTACGAGCCCTCACCAATCCAGCACCTCTCCAGCCCTCTGCAGTGCTCCGAGCCTTCAGCACCTCTCTGAGCCCTCACCCCTCAACACCTCTCTGCAGCACTCCGAGCCCTCACCACCTCTCTGCAGCACTCCAAGCCCTCACCCCTCAGCACCCCTCTGGCGCTGCAGCACTCTGAGCCCTCACCCCTCAACGCCTCTCTGCAGCACTCCGAGCCCTCACCACCTATCTGCAGCACTCCAAGCCCTCACCGCTCAGGACCTCTCGAGCGCTGCAGCACTCCGAGCCCTCAACCACCCAGCACCTCTCTGGCTGTGAAGCACTGCGAGCTCTCACTCACCCAGCACCTCTCCGGCATCGTAGCACTCCGAACTCTCACTGATTCAGCACTTCTCTGCAGCACTCCGAGCCCTCGCCAACCCAGCACCTCTCTGCAGCACTCCGAGGCCTCACTCCTCAGCATATCTCTGCAGCACTCCGAGCCCTCACCCCTCATCAGCGCTATGCAGCGCTCCAAGCCCTGACCCCTCAACACCTCCCTGCAGCACTTCGAGTCCTGAGCCCTCATCAGCTCTCTGCAGCACTCCTGTAGTGTAGTTCCTATCATCCTAATAGGCTCTGCGCATTGGAATAATACCTACAGCAGTAAAGGCCTAGACCAGACGTTAACTAGGTCTACTACTGTCGATACTAGACTTAAAGTTTTGGGTTTGCCAGCTTAGCTCAGAGTTCACTAGAAACTTTCTCGAATGTTCAAGGAGGACTTAACTTCCCTGATTAGACAAGAAGGGATTTAGTTTCTGACAACCATAGAACATGACAACTTTGCTCTCCCCTAATCAAGAGTATATCTCGAGAGTCGTGTGAACAAAAGGCAATTTATTTTACTCAGTCAGTACGTGCATTCTTAGTCTCATCAGATTGTAGAGAAAAGGAAGAGACGGGCGTGTTCAATAAAAAGGTGTTATTTATTGATCAGTCTCTTTTCTCATACAAGAGAAATGGATCGATATTATTGCAATACTTATAGTTAAGTAAAGTGCATACATTAAAAGCAATAGTATAAAATAATACTGTAAAAACATTGATATGGTTTCTAAGCCATAAGATGTTTTAAAATGAATAAAATATATTACATACACATATACATTTGACTAAACGTACTCAACTGGTGTTTCTAAATACGCCTACCCTGTGTACCTGACCTAAGTCTAATACGTGGGCGGGAATAGAAAGTTACAGTTTAAGTTAAGTTTGTTTTTGCCAAGTGAATAACTAAAGAATTCTCTGTGAGGGGTTATTCAGTTCTGTACCTGGAATCTAGGTTGAATGAGGGATGGTATCTCTCGTCTCTGGTCTCGATATTCCAGGCTGCCTGCGAGGGCTACCTAGAAACGCCGGTGCTGGATTTCTCGGCAGGAGAAAGCAGCTTCTCTCAGCGCGTCAGGAAGGCGGGGCTGCGCCAGCGGGGTCTGCTCTGCTCTTCGCTTCGGCAAGTATGGCTGCTCCGTCTCGTCACCACGCGTGTGTTTGCATAGGGCAATATCGGTAATATTTATACCTTTAAGGTGCCGAGATTGACGTAAGGATGGACATAGATACGTCAATAAGGATGTCATACGACTTGCTCGTTAGCACATTCTTTTACTGAAGTTCTCGGTGAAATCAAAACAATGGCCGCAGGGTTTTGCCCAGGTTGTCATAGGTTTGATTTGTTATGAGAACTCCGTATGCCTTATCAGGGGCTGGAGGAATATCGCTTGTCTAATTAGATCGCAAGCGTTATGACCTAATCAGATAACACGTTCCTGTGCCGTAGTGTGACTGCGTCAGATAACGGTATCTGCATCATGGGGGTTTTCTGCCTCATGGGCTGACTGCTAGTTAACTTGTTGGTTTGTTTAACCAGAATAGGGTCAGGAATAGGGGGATCGATTCAGAACCTATAGGAATACATCACACCCACTCCACGCTAACTATGGTCATATTTACTAATCTATGCATAGTATAACATAGTACAACATACTATAGAGTATAGTGTATACCTTACCACCCCAAAATACATAAATGCATTTTGAAATTTTCAAATATACGGAAAAATTGCAGTCATATGTATTGTATGCACTCAAGCTGTAGAATAATGCCAAAGTAATCACATTTGTATACATTATTGCTATTTTGTATATGAGAATTACACATGAAATGGCTCTTAATACAGAAGAAAAGTTCGAGACCATTTCATCACAGAATATAATAACAATGAACATACCAGCGGGCAGCTAATGTCTATAAGCTATCTAAAATTTAGAAACCTTAGTTCTCTAAGAATAGTTCTTACTTTAAGCAGAAGATAGTGTCCCGAAAAATATGCAAAAATATTCTGGGGCTGCTGAAAAATTGCTGTCCGTGAACTGGAGGGAAAATTGTTCATGTGACTTTATTTTTAAAGTTGAAGGCCGAATTCAGGGAACGCCGTGTGCGAGCTTGTTCAAAAGTCTCTATTTCTGTTCTGGCGAGAACATCATATCATTTAGGCTTTCGAAAAAACTGTCAACAGCTTCCTGGGAAAGTTCCACTAACTCGGATATAGGTGTAATCATGCATTCATGCGCATGATTGTCTCCATTGACATTCTGATTCGCATTGCTGACAGAAGGTCGTACCTGATCGATGCTGCTTTCATCTTGAACTTCACTACCCATCAATCGTAGTGGTGAAGCTTCCACGAATGCCGTCATCAGGATTGGTAGCCTTTGAGGGCAGCACAAAGCATGAACCTTGATCGGGCTCAACAATGTTTCTGCATCCATTGGCGCATCCGATTGTAGCGTCAGACAGGTGTCTAACACGCATTCTTCTCCGCATAGCAGACACCTTAATACAGGTAAAACACATCTTTGCCACATTGGTCGAAATGATAGAAACCAAGTCATGTTCAGGTCTCTAAGCCGGGAGAGTCCCAGGATTTTTGATATCCGGTCCCGGTATCCAATGGCTAGGATTGTTTCTTCCCTTGTCGCAAGAGTTTTGTCTGTGACATGGGTTGCCATAACGAAAAATAAGGACTAAGAATAGGATTCCTGCAATTAGTCCCAAGATCAGGGGAAGTCCGCCAAAAATCGAATGGACGAAATCTGGAAAAATACCCAGTATGGCTTTGAATGGTGTTAATGCCATCGAAAATACTGTCTTAAATACCTTTGAGACCCCATTGGTATCAGAAATATTTAAGATTTCGTTTAGAATTTCCGCGAAATGTATGGGGGAGTTAGTTGATAACAATGAATGTATCTCTGCAGTCGTCCTTGCGACTTGTAGATCATACGTTTCTTTTGATGACGTGAGCCTTGTAGGCGTCTGAAGAAGCACTGTTTTTATTCTGCTTAAAGTATCTATTCGAATAGAAGTAATTTTCAAATTGGGCCATGCCCTTGCCTCCCTGTCTGGAAAGGAGCTGGGGAACAATGAGCGTCCACAGCACTTGACCTTCGCAGTCGTAGTTACTAGATAAGGAGTCCCGGGCATAAGACTACAACATCTGCGGTCTACAATTAGAATGTAACTCCCATTATAGAGTCTTTGAAAGAATGGTTCTATTTCTGTTGCAGGTGTGCCTTGCTGGTGACATGAAAGGTTGTATGAATTCCCTTCACAGGCTCCATGCAAACTAATTCCGTTACACAGAAGTGTGCCACTTAGTGACATCGCACAATTGTTGCCACTAAGAAACACTTTCTTATTTACAACAAGGGGTGGTGATGGACAGAGTCTCTGAATTAAGCAGAGTACTCTCACCCAGTCAAGAGATCAGGGCTAGATCCAACACCGTTTTTTAGCTCATTGCACCATCCCAGTTTCAGAACCTGGCTGTATGCAAATTAGTCTGTCCCTGGCCCAGTGCATCATGGGAACAGGGCAGACCAGACTACAAAAGCCAATTCTTACACTGGGAAGGAAACAAGCTTCCGGGGACCGGTTTCTGCCATTTCAGGCGTCTTCGGCCCGGCTTGCTTGAATCCTGATGGTGCAATGAGCAAGGGACTCACATCTGAGTATACCCTTCCACGCTTAGGGTGGACAAAATTATTTACAACAAGGGGTGGTGATGGACAGAGTCTCTGAATTAAGCAGAGTACTCTCACCCAGTCAAGAGATCAGGGCTAGATCCAACACCGTTTTTTAGCTCATTGCACCATCCCAGTTTCAGAACCTGGCTGTATGCAAATTAGTCTGTCCCTGGCCCAGTGCATCATGGGAACAGGGCAGACCAGACTACAAAAGCCAATTCTTACACTGGGAAGGAAACAAGCTTCCGGGGACCGGTTTCTGCCATTTCAGGCGTCTTCGGCCCGGCTTGCTTGAATCCTGATGGTGCAATGAGCAAGGGACTCACATCTGAGTATACCCTTCCACGCTTAGGGTGGACAAAATTATTTACAACAAGGGGTGGTGATGGACAGAGTCTCTGAATTAAGCAGAGTACTCTCACCCAGTCAAGAGATCAGGGCTAGATCCAACACCGTTTTTTAGCTCATTGCACCATCCCAGTTTCAGAACCTGGCTGTATGCAAATTAGTCTGTCCCTGGCCCAGTGCATCATGGGAACAGGGCAGACCAGACTACAAAAGCCAATTCTTACACTGGGAAGGAAACAAGCTTCCGGGGACCGGTTTCTGCCATTTCAGGCGTCTTCGGCCCGGCTTGCTTGAATCCTGATGGTGCAATGAGCAAGGGACTCACATCTGAGTATACCCTTCCACGCTTAGGGTGGACAAAATAATCGTTTTTGGCCACTATAGGTGTGGCAGGGTATACTCAGACATGAGTCCCTTTCTCACTGCTCCATCAGGATTCAAGCAAGCCGGGCCGAAGAGGCTGAAATGCCAGAAACCGGTCCCCGGTAGCTTGTCTCCTTTCTGGTGAAGAATTGGCTTGGTAGTTTGGTCTGCCCTGTTCCCATGATGCACTGGGCCAGGGACAGACTAATTTGCATATAGCCAGGTTCTGAGCTGGGATGGGGCAGTGAGATAAATAACGGTGATGGATCAAGCCCTGATCTTTGGACTGGGTAAGAGTGGTCTGCTTAATTCAAAAACTCTGTTCATCACCACCCCTTTTCTGAATCGTTTTTGGCCACTATAGGTGTGGCAGGGTATACTCAGACATGAGTCCCTTTCTCACTGCTCCATCAGGATTCAAGCAAGCCGGGCCGAAGAGGCTGAAATGCCAGAAACCGGTCCCCGGTAGCTTGTCTCCTTTCTGGTGAAGAATTGGCTTGGTAGTTTGGTCTGCCCTGTTCCCATGATGCACTGGGCCAGGGACAGACTAATTTGCATATAGCCAGGTTCTGAGCTGGGATGGGGCAGTGAGATAAATAACGGTGATGGATCAAGCCCTGATCTTTGGACTGGGTAAGAGTGGTCTGCTTAATTCAGACACTCTGTTCATCACCACCCCTTTTCTGAATCGTTTTTGGCCACTATAGGTGTGGCAGGGTATACTCAGACATGAGTCCCTTTCTCACTGCTCCATCAGGATTCAAGCAAGCCGGGCCGAAGAGGCTGAAATGCCAGAAACCGGTCCCCGGTAGCTTGTCTCCTTTCTGGTGAAGAATTGGCTTGGTAGTTTGGTCTGCCCTGTTCCCATGATGCACTGGGCCAGGGACAGACTAATTTGCATATAGCCAGGTTCTGAGCTGGGATGGGGCAGTGAGATAAATAACGATGATGGATCAAGCCCTGATCTTTGGACTGGGCAAGAGTGGTCTGCTTAATTCAGACACTCTGTTCATCACCACCCCTTTTCTGAATCGTTTTTGGCCACTATAGGTGTGGCAGGGTATACTCAGACATGAGTCCCTTTCTCATTGCTCCATCAGGATTCAAGCAAGCTGGGCCGAAGAGGCTGAAATGCCAGAAACCGGTCCCCGGTAGCTTGTCTCCTTTCTGGTGAAGAATTGGCTTGGTAGTTTGGTCTGCCCTGTTCCCATGATGCACTGGGCCAGGGACAGACTAATTTGCACATAGCCAGGTTCTGAGCTGGGATGGGGCAGTGAGATAAATAACGGTGATGGATCAAGCCCTGATCTTTGGACTGGGTAAGAGTGGTCTGCTTAATTCAGACACTCTGTTCATCACCACCCCTTTTCTGAATCGTTTTTGGCCACTATAGGTGTGGCAGGGTATACTCAGACATGAGTCCCTTTCTCACTGCTCCATCAGGATTCAAGCAAGCCGGGCCGAAGAGGCTGAAATGCCAGAAACCGGTCCCCGGTAGCTTGTCTCCTTTCTGGTGAAGAATTGGCTTGGTAGTTTGGTCTGCCCTGTTCCCATGATGCACTGGGCCAGGGACAGACTAATTTGCATATAGCCAGGTTCTGAGCTGGGATGGGGCAGTGAGATAAATAACGGTGATGGATCAAGCCCTGATCTTTGGACTGGGTACGAGTGGTCTGCTTAATTCAGACACTCTGTTCATCACCACCCCTTTTCTGAATCGTTTTAAGAAACACTTTCTGTCCTTTATTACTGACACATGCATGTGAATAGGGCAGGTTCCATGTTGTTTTAAGGTACCCCTTTCCCAATTTCTCGTACATGCCAGCCTGTATATATTTTTGGCAGTATTGAAACCTGAAGGTTGAGATTGGAATATTTATTATCCCATGTATTATCCATTCACTGACAGGTCGTTCTGACATTGTCACTGGTAATCTTTCGAGTTTCTCAATGCTCAAGATTGTATAATCAGCACCCTTTTGTGCCATACTGATTTGTCTATCAGTAAGGTTAAAGATTTGGAATAGTGACGTTGTGTTGATTAAACGCCAAGGCACATAGCCTGAACGTAGATTTTGTAACGTCCAGCCAAGCTGTACAATAGAGCGCAATTGTGACTGACCGTGTTGTAATAACAGTAAGTCTTGCGACAATATGTCGATTGCTGAAGACACAATGCTGTCCAAAGAAAAAATTCTGGAGGACAGAGTCATTAACCCATTGTCCACTACAGAAAGTGATTTTTCCAAATTAATACGGTCAATTTCCCGTATTCTCTCTGCTGTTTCAATTTGAGTAACCTTCCAGGCCTCATTGTATGCTGCATATACAGAGGCTGCTATGAAACGTTTTTGACGCTGTTTGCGTGGTCCCATTATGAAATCACGCAAGTCAGCACCATCAGTAAGTAAAGTTAGGTGTTGCTTAATTTCTGCCAGTGTGGAAGTTTGTAGCCATTGAAGGCATAATTTGCCCACACTGTAGGTTGTTATTATCCCTGGGTGATGTCTTTGAGGATATCTAGGGTCTGGCCTGGTCATTTTGAACCTCTGTGTTTTATTCAGGAATCTGTCTTGACAGTTATTAGTATCTGTGGGCCAGATCAACCATTGTTTCCAATCAGGATGTGTTCTGTTTTGGTTTAATACATAATTTACGTCTATCTCTTCATCTGTAGAGCTATTGCTGAACATTGTTGGCTTTGGAATAGACGGTTTATTTAAGTCTTTGATTTTGGCTAGGCCAAGACAGGTAGTTTGTTGAACAGTGTCAATCAAAAATATCATTTGTTCTGGGATCATGCAGGCTCTAAACAAAGATTCTATACCCTGCACTTGCCATTCTTTTGTACCCCAAATACTTTTCAATTCAACATTTTTGTCCCAATAATCAAAACCAAAAGTATTCATTTGTTCAAAAAATGAGTCTGAATATATCAATTTTGTGTTGGTTATCATAGTCTTTGTCCCTGTCTTGTTTGACAATTTAAAATAGAATGCTTCAGCATTACTTGTGTTAAAACCTGAAAAGTATGAATATTTGTCATAGAAGGTCCTTGAGCTTCCTTTTGGAGGGGTTGCACAATGTTCCCATTGATTATAATTTAAAAATTTCTAGGTTGTGCAGATCTATGTAAAAAATGGTTACCATAGTGGTTATAACAGTACATACTATCATAATTTGTAGAACCCTGCAAATAATCATGTTTGGTAAATTTAGCAGACATTACTAAGTCAGACATCATATTATTAATGCTTTCGAAGTCCCAATCATCAGCAAATGAGCTTGGTTTTACAAAGTCACTCAAGGAGATCTTAATTTGGTGTGGATATTTCAGGATTTCGACCGGACCATAAATTTCATAGTCAGTGTTGTCCCAGGCTACCCCACCCGGTATCGGATTGGCTGTGAAGTTGACTGAAGAAAGTTCTCTTTTCTCGATGTGTGAAGATGTGTGTGGTTTGAGGATCAAGTTGATTTTCTGACTTGCTCTGTCCATTTTTGCATATTTTCCCTCAATGAAGCGTCCCAAAGTTAGTATCATGATGAGCCAAAGTATGAGGATAAATGCACCAAAACCCACCCAAAATTCAATCCATGGGGAAATCAGATATGTTTCTTTCAGTTGTTTCAAAAGTTCTTTAGCTTTATCTTTAAAGGTTTTTGATGATGGCTGTGTCTTTGATTCACTGAAGCCTTCAGAGGAATCATCGAAGTTTATGAAGTAGCCGGATGCTGTTCTGTCAATTGTTCCAATTGCTTCAGGATTACTGTTTCTTGCATTTTCACTTGGTACTTCATTATAGATTGGTGTGTCTCTGCTAAATGTTTTTATTTGGGTTTTCAGAGGTCTGAGTTCTATTGCATTGTTGCATAGTCCTTGTTGTTCTTCTGTAGGCGTTTCGAATGTGATGAGCCTCTTCGTTAGGACCTCTGTACTGGTAGCAAACCTTGGTGTTCTGCTACTTATTGGGAGTCCACTTGGCCTACTGTTTGTTATCGGCCACATGTTGTGGTTTTACCAGGTCGATGGATACAACTCGGTTCTCCTTTTTTCCAGCAAGTGGCGGTAGTACAACTGATCTTGTCCCGTTGACAGACAAGACAGAAACTGCTTTTCTGTAAGAAGGCCCAAATTCCTTCTTTACCGCGATCTTTTCCCTGACTAGATCCCCGACTTTTGGAATCCAGACAGGTCTTGCTGGGACAGGTGGTGGTTCTTCAGTGGTTGTTGGCTGTTGTTTCAACTTTATGTTGCTCAGGTCTTTTCTTGTTTTGTTTAAGTCCTGCAAAATAGCCAAACGGTCTTTGATATCAAAGCTTTTTTCTTCTACCACTGAAGTCTGACTATCAATGTCAGAGATCAACATCCTAGTTCCAAATAATAATTCGTACGCACTGAATCCCTTCAGAGAATTTCTTGGCAAGTTATTTAGACTACGTTGGACACTTATTAGATGTTTGACCCACCCAGCTCCCGAACCTAATATCCTTTCCGCTATAGATTGCTTTATGCCTTGGTTTTTTCTTTACACCATCCCGTACCCTCAGGAAGGAAGTGAGAAGATTTCCGCTGGGCTATGCTCATTTGGTCATGTTTCCCCTCAGACTGTTGGGCTAGAGTGAAGACAATGGTCAAACGTAGCATGCTCTTAGCGTATATGCCATTTAGACTCGCAAATCTTTGTATAACAGTCCAGACGTCAGCCGAGTGCTGGTGATCTACATTATAAGTGGAACTAGCCTGTATATGTTAATCGCAACCCTTCCTTTTTACTCCTGATTTTTCCTGGAGTAAACCGACGAGGTATTAAACTGTTTCTCTCCCCACTGCGATCTCTGTTGCAGTTTGGGCAGTTTTTTACAAACATGGTGTGACGCAGGCTCATGCCTGGCCACCAGTACCGTGATTGTAATTCTTCCAGAGAATCTTCTAGTTTGAGGTGTCTGAGACCCTCGTCCATATGTGCGTCTACGATTAACAAGTTTCTCCTGTCCATGTTTGGAATCACCCTATCCCCCACTCCAGGGGTTCGAGCAAAAGGGACGGAGTTTGCATCGATTATGTATGTATAATTGAGTGGATAGTTGATCGGTAACGCTGAGCAGTCGCCTTTTGATGACGTTTTCACTGCCAGCACTGTTTCACCGTCAATGTATTTTAATGTACGCTTTTTTCGAACTACGGGAGCCGATTTAGTGGCTGCCGCTGTGGCTGTTTCAGCCAATGAATTCCCTGCAACGTGAACGCCATCACGCTGATGACTCAGTGAGTGTGTCACGTGAGTCTTTGGTAGTTCTTTTTGTAAAAGAACTACTTGTTCCCAGAGCAGTTTCTGCTTTATTGGTGCATCTGTGTCATCTTTGTAACCGTTTCGAATCCATGTCTGCAAATCCTTGTTATATGATTTGACGCAGTAATATGAATCTGACACTATAAGTGTCGGGAATTCGCGATCCGCATTATCTAGCGCCATTTTCAAAGCTAATATTTCAGTTTGTTGTTCTGAATTAGTTTCTACTGAGTGTGTTTTTGTTAATAGAGGTTTTAGTTTACCTCCGCGCCACACTTCTTTTGTAATCCCACATGTGGGGTTGTATGCCTGTTCGCCCCAAACGGGGGGTTGAGCATGCCCGTCTGTATAAATTACACAGGCGTAATGTCGTAAAGGCAGAATATCGATTGGCAGAGGATATGTTTTTTCATATTCTAGATTTTTTAATTCTTCTAGTTCTGGATCAAAGTAGTAGTACACTTTGTCCGTTGTGATTGAATTCACCCATTGTATCCATTCCGGATTCAATGTTGTTGTTGGTAAATTACACGGTGTTGTTAGTGCCTCAAAGGCTGATTCTGCTGTTCTGACTGTGATATGTCTACCGTCCGCTTGATCTTTTTCTCTAGCTATTGCGGTTTGAACTGCATGAACAATTTTTTCTTTGTTGCTGAATTTTTGTTCAGCTTCTGTGTACAAGTGTGATTTGAATGCAATTGGTACCTTTTCTCCCTCATTAGAGGTCAGGTATGTGAATCCGCATCTCCCTGGGATGACTCGAATCACAAGATTGCGTGTGTTATCACGTGTTTCTAATTTTGTTTTAATTAGCATGTCTGTTTGTAGGGATCTCAAAATTTCTGTGTGTATTTGAGTCCAATTGGATCCTTTAAAATCGGGTTTTATCAGATCATAAAGGGGTTTGACCCTTTCTGCGTAATTTGCAATGTATGTTCTTCCGAAATTTAGGAAGCCTAGAATTGACTGTAAGTTTTTTAGTGTTCTAGGTGCTTGGAGTACGGCACATTTCTCTAGGAAATTGTCAGCCAGGCTTTTGCCTTCACTTGATAATTCATATCCTAAGAACAGGACTGTCAGATGGGCAATTCTGGATTTTTTAAAGTTGAATTTGTAACCCTCTGCAGCGAACCCAAGTATTATGGTGTTCACTCTTTTCAAGTGAGTCTCCAAGTCATCATCTGTTAAGTAAATGTCATCGACATAAGATAATGCTTCATCATCATATAGTTGTAGTAATTCTGTTACTCTCGCTGAGAATACTCCCGGGCTGTTCTTGTACCCCTGGGCTAACCGACAGAATTGTTTTTGAGTGCCATTTATTGAGAATGCAGTTAAATATCTGCTCTCTGGTGCTATGTTTTGACAAAAGAATCCATTAGAGATGTCTAATGTTGTTTTGTATTTTTTGCGCACTATGTTATTCATTAGTGCAGCACTATGTGAGTTTTGCACTGCAAAAGTTTTGCAACATGTGTTAAGGTGTCGGTAATCCAAAACTAGACGATATGAATTGTCTGGTTTGGAGACCGGAAACAAAGGGTTGTTCATTTGTGAGGTGCAAGTTTCAATCACCCCCTGGTATTCTAGCTGATCTAGTATTTCATTTACCTGTTTTTTAGCTTCTTGCTTAATTGGGTACTGCCTTTGTGCAGTAGGTTGTGATTTTAACTGGATTTTGTGAGGAGGAGAGTCCTCATCCCATCCCACGTGATTTTTATATAAAGCAGGAGCTAGAGCTACTGCCCACTTTCTGGCAAGTGTGTATTTTTTATGAATTGGGATATGATTTGAGAAGGCAGGCATAATTACTTCTTCGCCATGAGGGCACTCCCTGACAAACTCTGGTGGCCAGTCTTTTTCAGCTAGAAGGATATCATAGCCCTTGGAGAGATTATCCCAAAATAGTCCCCTTATTTTCCTAGTCTTATCTCCCTCTATACGCAATGTTATTTCGTATATTTTGTGAGGTTTGCTAACTCTGGTGTCCGATGTTTCCACTTGAAGATATTCATTCGTGTCCACTGTCTCCAGATGATTCATAAGGACTTTGCGAGCTATGCTCACTTCTGCTGCGCTGTCTAGCATTGTCTGAGCCCATTCTCCGTTTTTCAGTTGTGTCCTCAGTATTCTCGGCATTGTTAACTAAAATGATACTGGCTACCTTCTTTTTTGGAAATTGTAATTTCTTTTTTAGCTGAGCAGGTTCCTTGTCTTTGGACTTGGTGTGCTCTTCTCTTTGTTCTGATCGTCCTCTTCTTTCCGATTTCTGCGAGGAAGTCTGAAAAGATTGAGAGGGACGTGTATCAATGTCTTGATATCTATCAGGCTTTTTAATATTATCCCTATTTCTAAGGTTATATCTTTTCCCAGAGGGGTCACTCTGAGGTGACCTGTGTCTTTGGTTCGGAGATTTTTCTCTTCGCCTAGGAGACCTTCCTCGGGACTGGAATTTCTTTTCTTTAGGATTGGATTGTTTGTTTCCATCCCAGTTCTTTTTTGGTGATGTAGAATTATTATTAAAAAATATTTTTTCAGGACTTTCAATTAGTTGCGGTTTTACTGGTATTCCACCTAAACTATCTCTACCTAGTTCCTCATAGGATTTTTCTATGATTCTGGCAATTTCAGCTGGTTGGTCTGCTATATCTGTCTCTTTTAACCTCTGGCGGATCGCCACGTTTGCTGCTTCTCCTTTTATGTTGGCTAATAGTATAGCCGAGACCTGCTTGAAGTCTTTTAGTAATTTCATACCAAGAGTTAAAGCGGGTTCAGGACCATATTCATCTTGAATTTGTTTTAGCACATCTGGTATTACTGAAATGGATGGAACACCGTGCGTTTTTGTGTAGATGGAAGCAAAGACTGTACCCCAAGTGTCACAGTCCTCAATGTGTGGTGCGATTCCCATTGGAAGACAGATAGTCAGAATCCTGTGCTTTTCTAGCGGGGTGGTGTCTGGAAACACCGCCTCTATTTGGGTGATTTTCTGCGCTAGCCAGAATGGTATTTGTTCCCGTTTAGCCGGTACTTTACCTAGGCAGGACTGGATGTTCTGTGGTGTAATTTTATTTGTGTTCCCCTGGTGAGGGGTCAGCTGTGGGAGTTTAATCGCTGGCTGAATTGTTGAAGTCCGCATCACGTATTGGACTAATTGTCTGTGTATTTTTATTAGTTGTTTTAGCTGTGTTAAAAGGTTTGGTGCAGACATCCCATCGATGTCTGGATGTGGTGTGTATCCGGCTAGGACCGGCCACGTTGCTCCTGGTCTACCTAAAGGACCGAGCCTGGTGATGTGATTATTGTGTTTTAGGGCGCCATCAAATAAGAGCAAATGCTCTTGAAATTTGAGTGGTACTTCCACCTCCTCGAAAGGAGTGTATGTTTCAGGAGGTTCCTCTATTTTGTAATAGTGGAAGTACTTTGTTACAGGATTTGCTGCTGGAAAATTTATCCATGAATAGTATACCTCTGTCTGCCGATATTCGTGTGCCTCAATTACGAATATGACTGTACCACCTCTAGGTGTCAGTCCATTTTCTATAAGTTTTATGGTTATAGATTTCCTTTTGATGACCGGGATGAGTATTATATCCGGGTCTGCGTCTTGCATGGTAGCATCAGCTGCTGCGAGTTCAGTTGCAAATCTAACTGCCTCTCTTTCATCCTCATTGTCTGACATTTTACTGTCCAAAAGGTTTTTTCTTTTGTTTGCAGATCAGGTTTCTTATGGAAACAAAGATTAGATGCACAATATTTTGGAACTGTGTATCCTTCAACGTTGACTTGTACCAAGAACCATACATAGGAGTTCCCTCCTGCGAGGTCTGGCGGATATAACCTTTCACCCACTCCAGACGTCTTTGGAGTATTTGGGTAAAGGGGTCTGAATGAGAAAGCACGACTGAGTTACTCTAAATGTCTTACGTTAGTTTTATCGCCCTTTCCAAACGCGTTGGGCGCCATGTAGTGTAGTTCCTATCATCCCAATAGGCTCTGCGCATTGGAATAATACCTACAGCAGTAAAGGCCTAGACCAGACGTTAACTAGGTCTACTACTGTCGATACTAGACTTAAAGTTTTGGGTTTGCCAGCTTAGCTCAGAGTTCACTAGAAACTTTCTCGAATGTTCAAGGAGGACTTAACTTCCCTGATTAGACAAGAAGGGATTTAGTTTCTGACAACCATAGAACATGACAACTTTGCTCTCCCCTAATCAAGAGTATATCTCGAGAGTCGTGTGAACAAAAGGCAATTTATTTTACTCAGTCAGTACGTGCATTCTTAGTCTCATCAGATTGTAGAGAAAAGGAAGAGACGGGTGTGTTCAATAAAAAGGTGTTATTTATTGATCAGTCTCTTTTCTCATACAAGAGAAATGGATCGATATTATTGCAATACTTATAGTTAAGTAAAGTGCATACATTAAAAGCAATAGTATAAAATAATACTGTAAAAACATTGATATGGTTTCTAAGCCATAAGATGTTTTAAAATGAATAAACTATATTACATACACATATACATTTGACTAAACGTACTCAACTGGTGTTTCTAAATACGCCTACCCCGTGTACCTGACCTAAGTCTAATACGAGGGCGGGAATAGAAAGTTACAGTTTAAGTTAAGTTTGTTTTTGCCAAGTGAATAACTAAAGAATTCTCTGTGAGGGGTTATTCAGTTCTGTACCTGGAATCTAGGTTGAATGAGGGATGGTATCTCTCGTCTCTGGTCTCGATATTCCAGGCTGCCTGCGAGGGCTACCTAGAAACGCCGGTGCTGGATTTCTCGGCAGGAGAAAGCAGCTTCTCTCAGCGCGTCAGGAAGGCGGGGCTGCGCCAGCGGGGTCTGCTCTGCTCTTCGCTTCGGCAAGTATGGCTGCTCCGTCTCGTCACCACGCGTGTGTTTGCATAGGGCAATATCGGTAATATTTATACCTTTAAGGTGCCGAGATTGACGTAAGGATGGACATAGATACGTCAAGAAGGATGTCATACGACTTGCTCGTTAGCACATTCTTTTACTGAAGTTCTCGGTGAAATCAAAACAATGGCCGCAGGGTTTTGCCCAGGTTGTCATAGGTTTGATTTGTTATGAGAACTCCGTATGCCTTATCAGGGGCTGGAGGAATATCGCTTGTCTAATTAGATCGCAAGCGTTATGACCTAATCAGATAACACGTTCCTGTGCCGTAGTGTGACTGCGTCAGATAACGGTATCTGCATCATGGGGGTTTTCTGCCTCATGGGCTGACTGCTAGTTAACTTGTTGGTTTGTTTAACCAGAATAGGGTCAGGAATAGGGGGATCGATTCAGAACCTATAGGAATACATCACACCCACTCCACGCTAACTATGGTCATATTTACTAATCTATGCATAGTATAACATAGTACAACATACTATAGAGTATAGTGTATACCTTACCACCCCAAAATACATAAATGCATTTTGAAATTTTCAAATATACGGAAAAATTGCAGTCATATGTATTGTATGCACTCAAGCTGTAGAATAATGCCAAAGTAATCGCATTTGTATACATTATTGCTATTTTGTATATGAGAATTACACATGAAATGGCTCTTAATACAGAAGAAAAGTTCGAGACCATTTCATCACAGAATATAATAACAATGAACATACCAGCGGGCAGCTAATGTCTATAAGCTATCTAAAATTTAGAAACCTTAGTTCTCTAAGAATAGTTCTTACTTTAAGCAGAAGATAGTGTCCCGAAAAATATGCAAAAATATTCTGGGGCTGCTGAAAAATTGCTGTCCGTGAACTGGAGGGAAAATTGTTCATGTGACTTTATTTTTAAAGTTGAAGGCCGAATTCAGGGAACGCCGTGTGCGAGCTTGTTCAAAAGTCTCTATTTCTGTTCTGGCGAGAACATCATATCATTTAGGCTTTCGAAAAAACTGTCAACAGCTTCCTGGGAAAGTTCCACTAACTCGGATATAGGTGTAATCATGCATTCGTGCGCATGATTGTCTCCATTGACATTCTGATTCGCATTGCTGACAGAAGGTCGTACCTGATCGATGCTGCTTTCATCTTGAACTTCACTACCCATCAATCGTAGTGGTGAAGCTTCCACGAATGCCGTCATCAGGATTGGTAGCCTTTGAGGGCAGCACAAAGCATGAACCTTGATCGGGCTCAACAATGTTTCTGCATCCATTGGCGCATCCGATTGTAGCGTCAGACAGGTGTCTAACACGCATTCTTCTCCGCATAGCAGACACCTTAATACAGGTAAAACACATCTTTGCCACATTGGTCGAAATGATAGAAACCAAGTCATGTTCAGGTCTCTAATCCGGGAGAGTCCCAGGATTTTTGATATCCGGTCCCGGTATCCAATGGCTAGGATTGTTTCTTCCCTTGTCGCAAGAGTTTTGTCTGTGACATGGGTTGCCATAACGAAAAATAAGGACTAAGAATAGGATTCCTGCAATTAGTCCCAAGATCAGGGGAAGTCCGCCAAAAATCGAATGGACGAAATCTGGAAAAATACCCAGTATGGCTTTGAATGGTGTTAATGCCATCGAAAATACTGTCTTAAATACCTTTGAGACCCCATTGGTATCAGAAATATTTAAGATTTCGTTTAGAATTTCTGCGAAATGTATGGGGGAATTAGTTGATAACAATGAATGTATCTATGCAGTCGTCCTTGCGACTTGTAGATCATACGTTTCTTTTGATGACGTGAGCCTTGTAGGCGTCTGAAGAAGCACTGTTTTTATTCTGCTTAAAGTATCTATTCGAATAGAAGTAATTTTCAAATTGGGCCATGCCCTTGCCTCCCTGTCTGGAAAGGAGCTGGGGAACAATGAGCGTCCACAGCACTTGACCTTCGCAGTCGTAGTTACTAGATAAGGAGTCCCGGGCATAAGACTACAACATCTGCGGTCTACAATTAGAATGTAACTCCCATTATAGAGTCTTTGAAAGAATGGTTCTATTTCTGTTGCAGGTGTGCCTTGCTGGTGACATGAAAGGTTGTATGAATTCCCTTCACAGGCTCCATGCAAACTAATTCCGTTACACAGAAGTGTGCCACTTAGTGACATCGCACAATTGTTGCCACTAAGAAACACTTTCTGTCCTTTATTACTGACACATGCATGTGAATAGGGCAGGTTCCATGTTGTTTTAAGGTACCCCTTTCCCAATTTCTCGTACATGCCAGCCTGTATATATTTTTGGCAGTATTGAAACCTGAAGGTTGAGATTGGAATATTTATTATCCCATGTATTATCCATTCACTGACAGGTCGTTCTGACATTGTCACTGGTAATCTTTCGAGTTTCTCAATGCTCAAGATTGTATAATCAGCACCCTTTTGTGCCATACTGATTTGTCTATCAGTAAGGTTAAAGATTTGGAATAGTGACGTTGTGTTGATTAAACGCCAAGGCACATAGCCTGAACGTAGATTTTGTAACGTCCAGCCAAGCTGTACAATAGAGCGCAATTGTGACTGACCGTGTTGTAATAACAGTAAGTCTTGCGACAATATGTCGATTGCTGAAGACACAATGCTGTCCAAAGAAAAAATTCTGGAGGACAGAGTCATTAACCCATTGTCCACTACAGAAAGTGATTTTTCCAAATTAATACGGTCAATTTCCCGTATTCTCTCTGCTGTTTCAATTTGAGTAACCTTCCAGGCCTCATTGTATGCTGCATATACAGAGGCTGCTATGAAACGTTTTTGACGCTGTTTGCGTGGGCCCATTATGAAATCACGCAAGTCAGCACCATCAGTAAGTAAAGTTAGGTGTTGCTTAATTTCTGCCAGTGTGGAAGTTTGTAGCCATTGAAGGCATAATTTGCCCAAACTGTAGGTTGTTATTATCCCTGGGTGATGTCTTTGAGGATATCTAGGGTCTGGCCTGGTCATTTTGAACCCCTGTGAGCCCTCACCCCTCATCAGTTCTTTGCAGCACTCCAAGTCTCACCCCTCAACACCTCCCTGCAGCACTTCGAGCGCCCACACAGCTATCTGCAGCGCTCCGAGCCCTCAGCATCTCTCTGGTGCTGCAGCACTCTGAGCCCTCACCCCTCAACACCTCTCTGCAGCACTCTGAGCCCTCACCACCTCTCTGCAGCACTCCAAGCCCTCACCCCTCAGCACCCCTCTGGCCTTGCAGCACTCTGAGCCCTCACCCCTCAACGCCTCTTTCCAGCACTCAGAGCCCTCACCACCTATCTGCAGCACTCCAAGCCCTCACCCTTCAGCACCTCTCTGGCGCTGCAGCACTCCGAGCCCTCACCAACCCAGCACCTCTCCAGCTCTGCAGCACTCTGAACCCTTAACCACCCAGCACCTCTCTGGCTGCGAAGCACTGCGAGCTCTCACTCACCCAGCACCTCTCCGGCATCGTAGCACTCCGAACTCTCACTGACTCAGCACTTCTCTGCAGTACTCCGAGCCCTCTCCAACCCAGCACCTCTCTGCAGCACTCCGAGGCCTTACTCCTCAGCATATCTCTGCAGCACTCTGAGCCCTCACCCCTCATCAGCTCTATGCAGTGCTCCAAGCCCTGACCCCTCAACACCTCTCTGCAGCACTCCGAGCCCTCATCCCTCATCAGCTCTCTGCAGCACTCCGAGCCCTCAACCCTCATCAGTTCTTTGCAGCACTCCAAGTCTCACCCCTCAACACCTCCCTGCAGAACTTCGAGCACCCACACACCTATCTGCAGCACTCCAAGCCCTCAGCCCTCAGCACCTCTCTGGCGCTGCAGCACTCTGAGCCCTCACCCACCCAGCACCTCTCCGGCTCTCCAGCACTCCAAATGCTCAACCACCCAGCACCTCCCTGGCTCCGAAGCACTGCGAGTTCTCACTCACCCAACACCTCTCCCGCATCATAGCACTCCAAACTCTCACTGACTGAGCACCTCTCTGCAGCACTCCGAGCCCTCACCCACAAAGCACCTCTCTGCTGCACTCCGAGCCCTAACCCCTCAGCACCTATCTGCAGCACTCCGAGCCCTCACCCCTCATCAGTTCTTTGCAGCACTCCAAGTCTCACCCCTCAACACCTCCCTTCACCACTCCGAGCCCTCACCACCTCTCTGCAGAACTCCAAGCCCTCACTCTCAGCACCCCACTGGCTCTGCAGCACTGTGAGCCCCCACCCGCCCAGCACCTCTCTGGCATCGCAGCACTCTGAGCTCTCAGGGACTCAGCACCTCTCCGCAGCACTCCAAGCCCTCACCCCTCACCACCTCTCCAGCTATGCAGCACTCCGAGCCCTCATCCACCCAGCACCTCTTTGGCATCGCAGCACTCAGAGCTCTCACCGACTCAGCACCTCTCTGCAGCACTCCAAGCTCTCACTGACTCAGCACCTCTCTGCAGCACTCCGAGCCCTAACCCACCTAGGCACCTCTCTGCAGAACTCCAAGCCCTCACCCCTCAGCACCTCTATGCAGCACTTCGAGCTCTCACCACCTCTCTGCATCACTCCGAGCCTTCACCCCTCAGCACCTCTATGGCTCTGCAGCAGTCCAAGCCCTCACCCTCCCAACACCCCTCTGGCTCTGCAGCACTCTGAGCCCTCACCCCTCAGCATCTCTCTGCATAACTCCGAGCCCTCACCCACCCAGCACCTCTCTGCAGCACTCCGAGCCCTCACCCCTCATTAGCTCTATGCAGCACTTTGAGCCCCACCCCTCAACACCTCTCTACAGCACTCCGAGCCCTCACCCCTCAACACCTCTCTGCAGCACTCTGAGCCCCACCCCTCAACACCTCTCTGCAGCACTCCAAGCCCTCACCACTCAGCCACTCAGCACCTCTCTGGCACTGCAGCACTCTGAGCTCTCACACATCCAGCACCTCGCAGGCTCCAAAGCTCTCCGAGCCCTCACCCACCCAGCACCTCTCTGGCTCTGCAGCACTCCGAGCTCTCACCGACTCAGCACCTCTCTGCAGCACTCTGAGCCGTTACCCACCCAGCACCTCTCTGCAGCACTCCGAAGCCTCACTTCTCAGCATATCTCTGCAGCACTCCGAGCCCTCACCCCTCATCAGCTCTATGCAGCACTCCAAGCCCTGACCCCTCAACACCTCTCTGCAGCACTCCGAGCCCTCATCCCTCATCAGCTCTCTGCTGCACTCCGAGCCCTCACCCCTCATCAGATCTATGCAGCACTTTGAGCCTCACACCTCAACACCTCTCTGCAGCACTCCGAGACCTCACTCCTCAGCACCTCTCCGGCTATGCAGCACTCTGAGCCCTCACCCACCTAGCACCTCTCTGGGTCCGAAGCACTCCAAGTCCTCACCCACCCAGCACCTCTTTGGCACCACAGCACTCCGAGCTCTCACCGACTTAGCACCTCTCTGCAGCACTGCGAGCCCTCAGCACCTCTCTGCAGCACTCCGAGCCCTCACCCCTCATCAGTTCTTTGCAGCACTCCAAGTCTCATCCCTCAACACCTCCCTGCAGCACTTTGAGCCCTCAACACCTATCTGCAGCACTCCAAGCACTCACCCCTCAGCACCTCTCTGGCACTGCAGCACTCCAAGCCCTCACCCAGCCAGCACCTCCCCGGCTCTGCAGCACCCCGAACCCTCGACCACCCAGCACCTCTCTGGCTCTGAAGCACTGCGAGCTCTCACTCAGTAGCACCTCCCCGGCATCGTAGCACTCCGAACTCTCACTGACTCAGCACCTCTCTGCAGCACTCCGAGCCCTCACCCACCCAGCACCTCTCTGCAGCACTCCGAGCCCTCACCCACCAAGCACTTCTCTGCAACACTCCGAGCCCTCACCCACCAGCACCTCTCTGCAGCACTCCGAGCCCTGACCCTCATCAGCTGTATTCAGCACTCCAAACCCTGAACCCTCAACACCTCTCTGAAGCACTCTGAGCCCTCACCACCTCTCTGAAGCACTCCAAGCCCTCACGCTTCAGCAGCTCTCTTCAGCACTCTGAGCCTTTACCCCTCAACATCTCTCTGCAGTACTCTGAGTCCTCACTCCTCAGCACCTCTCTGCAACACTCCGAACCCTCACCCACCCAGCACCTCTCTGCAGCACTCCGAGCCCTCACACACCCAGCACCTCTCTGCATCACTCTGAGCCCTTACCCACCCAGCACCTCTCTGCAGCACTCTGAGCCCTCACCCCTCATCATATCTATGCAGCACTCCGAGCCTCACACCTCAGCACCTCTCTGCAGCACTCTGAGCCCTCACCCCTCAGCACCTCTGTGGTGCTGCAACACTCCGAGCCCTCACCCCTTAGCACCTCTTTGCATCACTCTGAGCCCTCACCCACCCTGCACCTCTCTGCAGCACTCCGAGCCCTCACCCACCCAGCACCTCTCTGCATCACTCTGAGCCCTTACCCACCTAGCACCTCTCTGCAGCACTCTGATCCCTCACCCCTCATCAGATCTATGCAGCACTTCGAGCCTCACACCTCAACACCTCTCTGCAGCACTCCGAGACCTCACTCCTCAGCACCTCTCTGGCTATGCAGCACTCTGAGCCCTCACCCACCTACCATCTCTCTGGCTCCGAAGCACTCCAAGTCCTCACCCACCCAGCACCTCTTTGGCACCACAGCACTCCGAGCTCTCACTGACTTAGCACCTCTCTGCAGCACTCCAAGCCCTCACCCCTCATCCGTTCTTTGCAGCACTCCAAGTCTCATCCCTCAACACCTCCCTGCAGCACCTCGAGCCCTCACCACCTATCTGCAGCACTCCAAGCTCTCACCCCTCAGCACGTCTCTGGCGCTGCAGCACTCCAAGGCCTCACCCAGCCAGCACCTCCCCGGCTCTGCAGCACTCCGAACCCTCAACCACCCAGCACCTCTCTGGCTCTGAAGCACTGCAAGCACTCACTCACTAGCACCTCTCCAGCATCGTAGCACTCCGAACTTTCACTGACTCAGCACCTCTCTGCAGCACTCCGAGCCCTCACCCACCCAGCACCTGTCTGCAGCACTCCGAGCCTTCACCTTTCAGCACCTCTCTGCAGCACTCCGAGCTCTCACCCACCCAGCACCTCTCTGCAGCACTCTGAGCCCTCACCCACCCAGCACCTCTCTGCATCACTCTGAGCCCTCAGTGAAGGGGATACCCTGAGGAAGGCAAAAAAGAATTGAAACTTATACAATTGAAATATAAAGAACTTATTCTCAAAAATAAGGCTGAATGCTATGCCTACTCCATTACACAAGCGCGGAATGGAGCAAAAGCTCTTTTTAAAATCATCAAAGACCTGTCTGCTCCGACATGTCTAAATAATAAGGTAGCAGCATTACAAAAATTATGTGATGATATTTCTCCTTATTTTCAGGATAAAATTATAAAAATTGTTAACACTCTTCATCCTAATAATGAAGGCCTTGATGACTTAGAACTACCAGGGGAAGAAGATCCTCTTCAGCAAGCAGCCCTGGATGACTTCCCGACTCTTACTGCTGATGTTTTTAACAGTTTGGCTCACAGTGTCACATCGGGATCTCCCCTTGATCCCCTCCCCCCCTCTGCAACACTCTGAGCCATCACCCCTCGACACCTCTCTGCAGCACTACAAGCCCTCATTTCTCATGAGCTCTATGCAGCACTCTGAGTCCTCACCCCTCAACACCACTTTGCAGCACCCGAGCCCTCTCCACCTCTTTGCAGCGCTCTGAGCCCTCAGCACCTCTCCGGTGCTGCAGCACTCTGAGCCCTCACCAATCCAGCACCTCTCCAGCCCTCTGCAGTGCTCCGAGCCCTCAGCACCTCTCTGGTGCTGCAGCACTCTGAGCCCTCACCCCTCAACACCTCTCTGCAGCACTCCGAGCCCTCACCACCTCTCTGCAGCACTCCAAGCCCTCACCCCTCAGCACCCCTCGGCGCTGCAGCACTCTGAGCCTTCACCTCTCAACGCCTCTTTCCAGCTCTCAGAGCCCTCACCACCTATCTGCAGCACTCCAAGCCCTCACCGCTCAGGACCTCTCTAGCGCTGCAGCACTCCGAGCCCTCAACCACCCAGCACCTCTCTGGCTGTGAAGCACTGCGAGCTCTCACTCACCCAGCACCTCTCCGGCATCGTAGCACTCCGAACTCCCACTGATTTAGCACTGCTCTGCAGCACTCCGAGCCCTCACCCACCCAGCACCTCTTTGCTGCACTCCGAGCCCTAACCCCTCAGCACCTCTCTGCAGCACTCCGAGCCCTCACCCCACATCAGCTCTATGCAGTACTCCAAGCCCTGACCCCTCAACACCTCTCTGCAGCACTCCGAGCCCTCACCCCTCTTCAGTTCTTTGCAGCACTCCAAGTCTCACCCCTCAACACCTCCCTTCACCACTCTGAGCCCTCACCACCTCTCTGCAGCACTCCAAGCCCTCACCCCTCGGCACCCCACTGGCTCTGCAGCACTCCGAACACCCACCTGCCCAGCACCTCTCTGGCATCGCAGCACTCTCCGAGCTCTCATGGACTCAGCACCTCTCCGCAGCACTCCAAGCCCTCACCCCTCACCACCTCTCCAGCTATGCAGCACTCCGAGCCCTCACCCACTCAGCACCTCTCTGGCTCTTAAGCATTCCAAGACCTCATCCACCCAGCACCTCTTTGGCATCGCAGCACTCTGAGCTCTCACTGACTCAGCACCTCTCTGCAGCACTCCAAGCTCTCACTGACTCAGCACCTCTCTGCAGCACTCCGAGCCCTAACCCACCTAGGCACCTCTCTGCAGCACTCCAAGCCCTCACCCCTCAGCACCTCTATGCAGCACTTCGAGCTCTCACCACCTCTCTGCATCACTCCGAGCCTTCATCCCTCAGCACCTCTATGGCTCTGCAGCAGTCCAAGCCCTCACCCACCCAACACCCCTCTGGCTCTGCAGCACTCTGAGCCCTCACCCCTCAGCACCTCTCTGCATAACTCCGAGCCCTCACCCACCCAGCACCTCTCTGCAGCACTCTGAGCCCTCACCCCTCATTAGCTCTATGCAGCACTCTGAGCCCCACCCCTCAACACCTCTCTGCAGCACTCCGAGCCCTCACCCCTCAACACCTCTCTGCAGCACTCTGAGCACTCACCCCTCATTAGCTCTATGCAGCACTCTGAGCCCCACCCCTCAACACCTCTCTGCAGCACTCTGAGCCCTCACCACTCAGCCACTCAGCACCTCTCTGGCACTGCAGCACTCTGAGCTCTCACCCACCCAGCACCTCTCTGGCATCGCAGCACTCCGAACCCTCACACATCCAGCACCTAACAGGCGCCAAAGATCTCCGAGCCCTCACCCACCCAGCACCTCTCTGGCTCTGCAGCACTCTGAGCTCTCATCGACTCAGCACCTCTCTGCAGCACTCCGAGCCATTACCCACCCAGCACCTCTCTGCAGCACTCCGAGCCCTCATCCCTCATCAGCTCTCTGCTGCACTCCGAGCCCTCACCCCTCATCAGATCTATGCAGCACTTCGAGCCTCACACCTCAACACCTCTCTGCAGCACTCCGAGACCTCACTCCTCAGCATCTCTCCGGCTATGCAGCACTCTGAGCCCTCACCCACCTAGCACCTCTCTGGCTCCGAAGCACTCCAAGTCCTCACCCACCCAGCACCTCTTTGGCACCACAGCACTCCGAGCTCTCACCGACTTAGCACCTCTCTGCAGCACTGCGAGCCCTCAGCACCTCTCTGCAGCACTCCGAGCCCTCACCCCTCATCAGTTCTTTGCAGCACTCCAAGTCTCATCCCTCAACACCTCACTGCAACACTTTGAGCCCTCACCACCTATCTGCAGCACTCCAAGCTCTCACCCCTCAGCACCTCTCTGGCGCTGCAGCACTCCAAGCCCTCACCCACCCAGCACCTCTCCGGCTCTGCAGCTCTCCAAACCCTCAACCACTCAGCACCTCTCTGGCTCCGAAGCACTGCGAGCTCTCACTCACCCAGCACCTCTCCGGCATCGTAGCACTCCAAAGTCTCACCGTCTCAGCACCTCTCTGCAGGACTCTGAGCCCTCACCCACCCAGCACCTGTCTGCAGCACTCCGAGCCTTCACCCCTCAGCACCTCTCTGCAGCACTCCGAGCCCTCACCCACCCAGCACCTCTCTGCAGCACCCCGAGCCCTCACCCACCCAGCACCTCTCTGCATCTCTCTGAGCCCTCAGTGAAGGGGATACACTGAGGAAGTCAAAAAAGAATTGAGACGTATACAATTGAAATATAAAGTACTTATTCTCAAAAATAAGGCTGAATGCTATGCCACCTCCATTACACAAGCGCCGAATGGAGCAAAAGGTCTTGTTAAAATCATCAAAGACCTGTCTGCTCCGACATGTCTAAATAATAAGGTAGCAGCATCACAAAAATTGTTAGAAATGGGATACCACCACTCCTAAGTCAGGGCAAGGGAGTTACACGCTAAGATAACCCCTGCTCACCCTCTAGGTAACGTGGCGCGAGCAGAAAGGCTAAACTTGGAGGCGATGTGAGTTAAGTATTTGCGCATGTACCCCAGCAACAACACCCAGGCCCACCACAAAGGAAACTCCACACAAGGTTATATGTAAAAATATCCTTTGTATTACACCAAAACACATTAGATAAAACACACACTTTACAATGTGCCAGAGGCACGGGCAGAATTTACAGGGGATATGTACAAGACAGGGCCGTCTGGACCACTGTCAGGAATCAGCACTTTTTAGAAGTAACACTTTTAGAAATAGCACTTAGAATGTAAAATCACTGTAGCACAAAATAGCGCACAACCAGTAACTACTGGTAACCAGGACCTCACTAGCACCACCTGCACTAGGAGAAAAACAACCACCTAAGTATCACAATACCTGTAGGGGTGTAAAAACATAACACATGATGCAATGCATAACATTCATTCAGATGTGTAAGGAAGGAAAACACATGATGCATCAACAATACATTCAGAGGTGTAGAACAAGGCACATGACGCATAAAAACACATTCAGAGGTGCAGAAAATGAACAATTGCGCCAAACTTACTTAAGTCACCATCTGTGACTGTCCCTAGGCCAACTGGCCTCTCTAGGGCTAGGACGCCCTGTGTCCCAGTGTCCAGGGGCCTAAACGTGGCAGCTGCCCACAAAGTGCTGGGCAGCTGTTGCAAGCAAGGATGGGGCCAACACGATGGGGGAGCCTCACAGGCTCTGCAGAAATGACTGTCCCCTTGCCCCTCAGGAGCCTCTCTGGGCTCTTAAATGAAGATGTGCCCTTGAGCCTTGCTGGGCTCTAAACAAAACAAGGGGGTGCCCACTAGAGCCTCTCCGGGCTCCTCAACACTGGCACCTTGAGCCTCTCTGGGCTCTTCGCACAAAATGCGGGGCAATCGGTGGAGCCCCCTCTTGGACTCGCGAACGCAAAACGGCCCTCTGGGGCCTCGGGGCTTCAACAATATTGTCCCCTGAGCCTTTCAGGCTCGAGCACCAATGCGGCCGTTGTCGGAGTCCCTCCTCGGGGGACTCAAATGCAAAGGGAGGCCCCACGGGCCTCAAGCACACAGGTCCTCGCACTGGAGGGGAGGGGCGGGCACCGGCATTATGCCCCGATGCCCCCCCTCTTCTTTAAGCTGCACCGGCCCCACTCACCGGATCTCTTGCCTTGCGGCGGCTCTCCTCGGCGAGGGCCGCGTCCTCCTGGTCACCCGGTCCCGCTCCTGGGGACCGGGTACTGCTAAAGGTGGCGGCCTCTTCTTTGCAGCGGGGCTCTCCCTTCCTCATGGGAGCCCCGCAAGCCCCGCAGCCCTGCTCCTCGTGCCCTGGCTTCAAAGGCGGGACTTCCGGTCGGGCCGCGCCCTGAGTGGCTGGCCTGACAACCACTTCCGGGTCGTCGCGGGCAGCGCGGCGGCCCGATTCAGGCAGGCAGGCGGGGGGATGAAGTTACCGAGGGGTGGGCTCCCTCGCGTAAAAAGCACAAAACTAGTGGCCAGGTCCCTGGCAGGGTGGGCACCTGCCAGGGGGCAAATGAATTACAAATAAGCGAGGTGGGCACTCGCTAGGGCAGGCAAAGCGCTCCCAAGCGCTATAGGCAAAGAAAAGCGCTCTCAGCGCTAGGCAGGCAGGGAAAAGCGCGCACAGCGCTAAAAGGCACAAATAAAGCGCTCCCAGCGCTGGGGACAAGGGAGAGCGCTCCCCAGGGCTACAGAGAACCAAAAAGTCCAGCAAAAGTCCTTGTAGGCAGGCAGGGGGGGCAAGGCTGGGCCCAGAGCCAGCACACTGGGTCTCCAGGCAGGGAGACACTCCAAGTGGCGGTCCTCTGGCCCAGCGACAGCAGCAGCAGCCCCCTCAGGATCCTGGAAGAGAACAAGTTCTGTGGGGACACAGCCCCATTTTTATACAGTAAATCCTTTGTCTGTAGGTGCAGGGAGGGGGCAGAACCAGTCGCAGCTGGTCTTGGAGCACCCTTGATGTGCTCATCAGCACACTCTATTCACTGGCAGGGCTAGGGTCGTTAGACGCACCACAGGGGGGCGGAGCCAGCATTGTCAGGGGAAAACCCAGCCTCATTCAGGACACAGGTACACTCCTCCCCAGCCATCAGCATGCTAATCTCCCACTCACCACCGGGCAGACCCCTCCAGCCTTCCTGGAGCCTGGCATGCCAGCCAGCTCCAGCCAATCACGCTCCAGCACCCTCACTGCACACACACAGCCATGTCTAGAAGTGGCCCTTCCCCACTAGACACATACAAGCCGCACATACCGTTGCGCAGCATTCACTCCCACGAGTTCACACATACCAAACTCGAGCCTGCACTCCCCGCGCATCAGGAACTACCAGGGACACATACATTCCCCATGCATTCCTATGGGAGGCCAGGCCTATCTCACCACATGCACTTAAAGTGCGCACGCACTTTATACTGCGCCACAGTGTCAAAGTGCGCAAAGACCAGAAATCACTATAATTCAAGGCAAAAAGTTCAGGGGTGAACCTGCCAGAAGGCCCAAGTCCAACACAACCCCCTTCCAGCCAAAACGCAGGGTAGGCCAATCACCACCGTGATGGACTTCCCTGCTTGGGGCGATAGAACACGGACGGGGGCCCGCACTGCAGGGACACCCTCCGGTTCTACGCCACGTTGATCCATAAGACAAGCACATACTTTAAAAAAAACAGGCCCAACTAGGCTACCCCACTGGTACTCCTTAGTTGTCCACGGCTAGGACCAGGCCCTAGGCCACCCAGATACCACTGGTCCCTGCCAATCCACAGAGAAGGGGGGTAGTAACCCCTGGCCTACAATAGCCATTCTCCACTCCCTTTCTCAGTGTAGTTCCAAACTACCACTGATCCTTCAACCTAGGGTCCGCACCCTCAGGCTGACCAGAGGTCACGGGCCAGAATGCCCCACCCTACCTCTACTTCTGAAGCACCCTCCAGAACACAACTCTCCCACCAGTTTAGGACCTTACTTCCTCAGCAGCAGTGACCACGGTCAAACCACCACAAGAACGGTGTAGCGAGGCGTTGCACGTTACGGTGCCCCCCAGTTGCGGTGCAGCCTATGGCTCGGTGACAGCATTGAGACGACGTCGGTGAGCGCAGAGGCGGCGTTGCTCGAGGGGGACGTTGCTCAGTGCGGTGCCTACAGGACACCAGGGTGGTCATGACGGAGTCACAGCTCCCTTAACTGGTTTACCACCTGGGATTCAAATTTACCGGATGCACCGGGGTCAGACTCCCTCTGACCCCCTTCCAGAGTTCTGCACCCTCCCACTGTAGAACAGGGTCCCTCCACTTAAGGTAGGCCCCACCTACTCTCAGGGTAGTACCACAACACTCAGCCAAGAACCCTAAAGATCCCTGCTAGGCCTGTACCACCCCTTCTGGGAAACACAGGGTCTCTTCACCTAAGATGAGCCCCACCTGTGTTCACAGGGGTACCCCTAGAAGACAAACCGTCCAGGACACTGGCTACAGTCGCCCTGCTGTCCAGGACAGGCAACCACCTGAACCTGGCTCCCTAACCTAGGGACGCTACCCTTTGGTTAGATGCCTGGCGCATCAGGACTTCTACAAGTTGAAACCAAAAATCTAAGACTTTCTCTCCTCCTTCAGCAGCAAGGCCACCACTGCAGGTCAATCCCCCATACAGCTTACCCGGTTCCTTCTCTTCAGGCAGGAGTTCCTTCTTTTAACTTCAGGACACTACGTACAGTTCCCCTTACGTCCAGATCCGGACACACCGGCTACTGGCTCCCCAACCGAGGGACGTACCCCTTTGGTCAGATGCCTGGCGCACCAGGACTTCTTTGAGGGTGACACAACTAATGTGTCGTGTACAACTCTGCCTGACACTCAGGACAGAAGTGGCATCACCATGGTCACTCCCTGGCGACACAACCCTTCTGGCTGGCCCCTGACCCACTGGCTCTTCCACTGGGGAACCTATCCCCCTCGCACCCCTCCGTCTGGACTTCTGCACCCTCCCAACTGGAGTGGTACTGCCAGACACCAGAACCACTGGAACCCTGGTTACCGAGGTTCCACGTTCTCCAGACACTCTGGAAGATCCTCCTCAAATGACCTATTGGTACAGCCTAGGCCCCCGACCTGATGTTCCCTTCAGAAACATTCCATCGTGTTAGACCTGGCACCTTGGCGTGAGTTTCCCTTCCACTTTTTGCTGTTGTGCCTCAAATGTTTTGCTGGTGTCTGCTACTCAGGGCACTGCGCCACGGCCAACCCGTGCCGCAGTGCAAGTGCTCCCTACTGTAAAGTGTACATGTGATTGATGTCCATGATTGGTTAATTGGGTTCACTGTTAGTCCCTAGTAAAGTGCACCAGGAGTGCCAGGGCTTGTGAATGCCAATACTGCTAGTGGGCCTGCAGCGCTGGTTGCGCCACCCACAGAAGCAGCCTTAAAATGTGTCAAGGGTCTGCCATTGCAGAACCTACGTGCAGTCTGGTACTGTCACACTGGCTGGGCAAGTGCACACACTTGCCAGCCCCTAAAACCTTCCCTTAACTTCATATTAGTCACCCCTATGGTAGGCCTGAGGGCAGGGTGCATTGTAAGCATAAGGTAGAACATGCCCTGATGTGTGTGGCATGTTCTAATAGTGAATTACTGCCAAATTCGTTTTTCACTATTGTAAGGCTACCAGTTCCCTTCTAGGCCAGTTGGGCTGCTGGAATTATTACACTCTATAATCCCAGCAGGCTCAGGGAACATGGTAGAAATTAATGTTTAGTATGCCTGAACTCAGAATAATAAAGTACTTCTTTTAGTAAAGTTTATTTTAATATCCTGTGTTTGCAAATGCTACTTTTTGAAAGTTAGCATTTGCTGGCCTAACCATTTCAGCCCGCCTCTGCTTGGATGTGGATCTGACTGTCTGGTGTGTGTGAGTGACAGGGCTGGGAGTTGACAGGTAGTGATTAGCAGGATGACCCCTTAATGGGTGGTGGGAGTTTCCCCTGAATGATGCATCAGGCTGTGCCCCTGCCTCCACAATGCTGGCTCCGCCCTCCTGGGGAGCGACTGATGACTCAGCCTGCACCTGGCCCAGGAAGGACCGAAGCCTGTCAACAAAGTGCACAAGCTGCCCCTGCCTTCACAATGCCGGCTCCGCCCCCCTGGGGAGCGGCTGATGTGCCTGCCCTCACACTGAATACAGAAGCCAGAAGTACCCACAACAAGTACTCAGAGACTGGAGCAGTTATGCAGAGGCCCCCCTGGCTTGCTAGAACAAAAGAAACTGGGTATAAAAGAAGGAGCCCTGCTCCTTGTAAATGAGATCCTGTTTGTGCTACAAGAGAAACTCTGCCCGAAGAGAAGGACCTGGAAGGACTACAAGGAGGAGTGCTGACTCTGGCCTGTGTCTGGTGCCTTGCTGCCAAAGGAGAGGAAGAGAAAAGACTACAAGAGACTTTTGCTTTTATTTTGAACTTTGTGCCAAACTCTGCTGAAAGATCTCCAAGGGCTTGCTATTGAACTTGCCCCCTGACCAGCGCTCCAGGAACAGTGAGCGCTACCCCCTGACAGAGGAACCGCTGTGGGGAGTTGCTTTCCCTCTGCCCGCCTCACCAGGAAAAGCGGAGCGCGCTGTGACCATCGCGCTCTTCAGCAACGCTCTGGGTGTTGCTATCTCTCCAAGCACCGTGACTGCTGCCTGCCTGGCCCAGAAGCACCGTGAAGGTCAGCCCAGCTGACCCAAACATCGTGACTGACCCCGAGCCGCAGCTCGCAACGCAAAGAGGAGGTGGTGCCCGTTGCCTGCTTGCACCCGCCGTGTCTGGTGCCCCTGAACGCGCCGCCGCTGTCCGAGAAACAGCTGTTGCGTGGGGTGCCTGAACGTCGCCTGGATCGAGAGAGGCGTGCTTTGCCGATCGCTACCCCTTTTTCGTGTGCCCCCCTGTGCCAGGAAACCTTGAGGCGCTTCCTCAGCCCGGCCCGCGCCGCAACGCCAACCCCCGAGCCAGAGCCGAGCCGCAGCTCGCTCCAACGTCGGAAGGAAGACACCGCGACGCGGATCACCGCGCTGAACTGTGCCCAGGCTGCTCCCACGAGAAAAGGTACTGTGTCCTGCCCCGCGGTGCGAGCATCTGTCTTGCTTCGCTCGCACCGCCCGCTGCCCCGCCTTGCCCCAGGAGCCGCGTGCTGAGCGCTCCCAGGGCCCCCGCTCTCTCCCCCGCCAGCCGCGCACAGCCGTGCAGCGCGCAGAGAGAGGCGGACTTCGATTCCCCGGCCGCCGGCCCCGCCAGAAGCGTGAGGGTGGGTAGACCGGGCCCGCTTTTCCAGCACGGAGGAAACGAAGGGGCACAGAGAGGCCACGGACAGCTGGGGGGAATCCTGGTTAACAATCAGAAAGGAGAAAAGTATCGTGAGGAGCCTTGAGTCCCCGTTTTTGGGGAAATAAGCCGAATAAGAACTGTTTGTAAGAAACCCTAAACAAAGATTGCTTATTGCTGAGAAAGAACTGTGGCAACCGAATCTAAAGTACACTGGAACCGTTTTTAAAGTGAACCAAGACTGTATTTACAAGCCTGCTTGAAATTTATATAAAGAACCTATATTTTTACAAATACAGTTTGGTGTCATTGTGTGGTGGGTTGGTTGTGATGGTGTAATATTGCAAATGTTTAACCCTATATGCCCCAGAGATTAGCCTAAGACTGCTTAAGCCACACTACCTAGAGGGTAAGCAGAGGTTGTCTTGAAGGTAACTCTCAGCCCTGACGAGGAAGAGAGAGGCCCTGAGTGTCGCCAGTGTTGCACTGCGCCAACCAGAGACTCCCCCTTCCTACATTGGACGCAGCGGTGAGGATTCGCGAATTTACATTTGCAGTGTTTTACCTTAGCTACTGACCATTGCATAGTGATTACAGTCCAGTATCTTAGCCACAGACTTTTTTAATTTTGCTAAAGAAGAAGATCCCTAGTGTTGCAAGCATGCCTGGCACAAACAGCATTGATGGAGGAGAGTCCATAGCCTCTGGTGCGCAGGAGCTAGAATGGGATGCATCAAAGCTGGATGACTACACAAAGAAGCAACTGAGTTTTTTTTGCAGGAAACTCAAAGTTCCACACGCAGGGTGCAAAAACAAACCTGAGTTCTACAAAGCCCTGAAGGCCTGGATGGAATCTAGGAAGGCACCTGAGGATCAGGGTGCACCTGTGGATCCTGTGGGTCTGGAAAAACCAGACAGCGTCATTAGCTTTGGCAGAGGTCTGTCGCCAGAGGAGCTGGCAGACAGACAGGCAACCAGGGATCATGAGATAAAGCTGGCAGAATTGAATTTAAAGGGCCAAATGGAGCTTGAAAGCAAAAGGATGGCTCTGGAAGAGCGAAAACTCCAGTTGGAGTATGATGTGAAGATGAGGGAGATGAGTCTAAAAGAGAAAACCTTGGATCATCCTCCCTCTGGTGGCAGCGCAATGCCGGTGCAGGTAGAGTCAAGAGTGCACATCCCCAAAGATGTAGTTAAAGAGTTCTTTAAGGGGGATGACATAGGACAGTGGTTTAGGGCATATGAGGTAGCCATGCTTTCCCACCGGGTCCCTGAGAAGGATTGGGGAGCGGGGTTATGGGGAAGGTTCCTTAGCGAAGGGCGGGACACCCTGCTAGATTTGCCCACTGAAGACCAGAGATCCTATCCCCATATGAAAGAAGCTTTAATGACCAGGTATGGGCTTACCCCTGAAATGTATAGGCAGAAGTTTAGGGGGTGTAATAAGCGGCCTGGGAATACATATGTGGAGTTTGTGACTTTTTTTTGCAGAGCACTGGATGGTTGGGTGAAGGGTAACAAAGTGAATGATTTTCAGGGGCTCTTTGATTTAATTGCATGGGAGCACTTGTCTGAACAATGTTTTCCTGAGTTACGCCAGCACCTGATTGATAGCAAGTTGTCCAACCCGAGGAAGCTTGCTGAGGAGGCGGACCGCTGGCTCAGCACCAGGGTCCACAAGGGTCCAGTGGGAGACTCCGCCAAGGGTGGGCAGGGTCCCCAGCAGAAGAGTGGGGGGGACAAGGGAAAACAGAAAGGGTTCCAAAAAGGCCCCCAAAGTAATCCCCAAGGGGACCAACAGAAAGGTTCTCAGCCTCCCCCACCCCCAAAGCAGAATGGGGCCCCGACAGGTAGACCTGTTCCAAAGGGGCCCTTCAACTGTTACAAATGTGGTGACCCGGGGCACATAGCCAGTGACCCCAAGTGTCGCCTGTTTGGAAAACCAGCACCCACTGGTGCTCCGCCCCGACAAGTGACCAGTGTTCACTTAGGAGAAGAAGTGATGGTCCCGGGGGGTGGAGATCCTGTTCAGATGACCCTAGTCTCCCTAGGGGACAGTGAGATGGTCCCTACAAGCTACCTGCCCTCTAACACTAAAAAATATGGGCAGGTGGTTACCATCAATGGTAAGAAAGCTGAGGCTCTTAGAGACACAGGAGCCAGTGTGACTGCAGTGAGGCATCACCTGGTGTCTCAAGAGCAGGTTGTACCCCATGCCTATTGTAGGGTTGTCAATGCTGACAACTCTGAGAGCCAATGTCCAATGGCTCAAGTTCCCTTTGAGTGGGGGGGGGTCTCTGGTACTCTGCAGGTCTGTGTGAGGAAAGCCATGCCTGTTGACTGTTTGCTAGGGAATGACTTGGAGGACTCCCCTTGGGAAAAGGTGGAGAAAACGACTCACCTGAAGATGGTGGGTCTACCTGACTGGGCGTGCATGACCACCCGGTCAATGGCAGCCAGTAGGGGTAATCAAGAGGTCCTGGGGCCTGAAGGAGAGGCCCAGGAACCGGCCTTAGGGAGAAGGCGCAGGGTGCGCGGGAAACCGGCCCCTGAAGTTCCCACGGTCCAGGAGGAAGCAGACCTTGAGGGGGATGCCCTGGAGCCTACTGGGGAACAGATTGCCGAACTGGGGGACCTGCCTGAGCTGACCCATTGGCAGCAAGAAGGAGGCCCCTCCAGGGAGGAATTCTGCAGGGAGCAGAAAGAATGCCCTTCTCTCATGGGTATGCGGCAGCAGGCTGCAGACCAGGCCAATGGTGTTCAGGCCAAAACACATTATGTGTACTAGGAGAATGACCTCCTGTACTCAGAGCCTAAGGCTGCTGAACCTGGGTCAGCCCGTGTGCTGGTGGTACCCCAGAAGTTCAGAGCCTTCCTACTGGGACTGGCTCATGATGTGCCTTTAGCAGGACATTTGGGGATGGACAAGACCTATGACAGGCTTGTCACCCACTTCTACTGGCCCCAAATGCACAAGAGCTCAGATGCTCATTGTAGGACCTGTCCAACTTGCCAGGCAAGTGGGAAGAGCGGAGGGAAGATCAAGGCTCCCCTCCAACCCTTCCCTGTGGTCAGTACTCCATTCCAACGAGTGGGTATTGACATTGTTGGGCCTCTGGACCCCAAGACAGCCATGGGCAACAGGTTCATCCTGGTCTTGGTGGATCATGCCACCCGGTACCCTGAAGCCATCCCTCTGAGGACAGTGACGGCCCCCATGGTGGGGCGTGCACTGATGGGAATTTTCTCCAGAGTGGGATTCCCTCTAGAGGTGGTGAGCGACAGGGGGACCAACTTCATATCCAAGTATATGAAGTCCCTTTGGCAAGAGTGTGGTGTAACCTACAAGTTCACCACACCTTACCATCCCCAAGGAAATGGGTTGGTGGAAAGATTCAACCGAACCCTGAAGGGCATGATCATGGGCCTGGAAGGTCCAATGAGGCGTAAGTGGGACGTCCTCTTACCATGCCTGCTCTTTGCATACCGCGAGGTGCCACAGAAGTCTCTAGGGTTCAGCCCCTTTGAGCTGCTGTATGGTCACCCCGTGAGAGGACCCCTGAGTTTGGTAAAGGAAGGCTGGGAGCAATCTCCCAGGAAACCTCCCCAGAATGTATATAGCTACATGCTGGCCTTCAGAAACCAAACCAGACGCTTCAGACAACTTGCTGAGGCAAATCTGGAAGCTAGCCAGGAGGAGATGAAGCGGTGGTACGACCAGAATGCCACTCTGGTAGAGCTTCAGCCTGGTCAAGAGGTGTATGTCTTGGCCCCAGTGGAACCCTGTGCACTTCAGGATAAGTGGACAGGCCCATTTGAGGTTGTGGAGCGCAAGAGCTCAGTGACATACTTGGTGGACATGAAGACGCCCAGGAATCCTTTAAGGGTCTTACATGTCAACCGCCTCAAGCCCCACTTGAAAAGGTCGGAAGTGGGCATGCTGTTGGCCACTGATGATGGAATGGAAGAGGAGTCTGAGCCTCTTCCTGACCTCTTAGTGGCCTGTGAGAAAGATGGGTCAGTGGATGGAGTTAACCTCTCACCCACCCTGACCCCTGAGCAACAGGAAGACTGCCGCCAATTGCTGGGGCAGTTTCCAGATCTGTTCTCCCTGGTTCCTAGTGTCACAGATTGGTGCATCCAGGATGTGGACACAGGAGACAGCTTACCTGTGAAGCACAAGGCTTACAGAGTGACTGACAGGGTCAGGGCCTGCATCAAGGAGGAGGTCTCCAAGATGCTTGCTCTTAGGGTGGTTGAGTCTTCCAGCAGTCCTTGGTCCAGCCCCGTGGTCTTGGTCCCAAAGGCTGCTGCGCCGGGAGCCACACCTGAACTCCGGTTCTGTGTGGACTACAGAGGACTCAATTCAGTCACCAAGACTGACGCGCACCCTATCCCCAGAGCTGATGAGCTCATTGATCGGCTAGGGGCTGCCCGGTTCCTCAGCACGTTTGATTTAACGTCTGGGTACTGGCAGATCGCCTTGACCGATGGGGCAAAGGAGAGGTCAGCATTCTCCACACCAGATGGGCATTTCCAGTTCCGGGTTATGCCATTTGGGATGAAGAATGCCCCTGCCACCTTTCAGAGGTTGGTCAACCAGGTGTTGGTTGGGCTGGATGAGTTCAGTGCCGCCTACCTGGATGACATCGCAGTGTTCAGTGGCACCTGGCCAGAACACCTGCGACACCTCTGGGAAGTGTTGATGGCGCTGCGCAAGGCAGGCCTCACAATCAAGGCAAGCAAGTGCCAGATTGGGCAGGGTTCAGTGGTGTACTTGGGACACCAAGTGGGGAGTGGCAAGGTGGCACCCTTGCAACCCAAAATTGAGACCATCCTGGCTTGGGAACCCCCCAAGACCCAGACTGCAGTGAGAGCCTTCCTGGGGCTCACTGGGTATTACAGGAGGTTTGTCAAGGGCTATGGCACTATTGTGACCCCCTTGACAGAGCTGACTTCTAAGAAGCAGCCCAGGAATGTGATTTGGACTGACACCTGTCAGAAGGCTTTTGACACCCTGAAGACTGCCATGTGCACGGCGCCCGTGCTCCTGGCTCCTGATTTCTCCAAGGAATTCATAGTGCAAACAGACGCTTCAGAGCATGGTGTAGGGGCTGTTCTCTCACAGATGACTGAGGAGGGCTGGGACCAACCCGTAGCCTTCATCAGTAGGAGGTTACTTCCACGGGAAAGTAGGTGGAGTGCAATAGAGCGAGAAGCATTTGCTGTGGTCTGGGCACTGAAGAAGCTAAGACCCTACTTGTTTGGGTCTCACTTCCGGGTTCAGACAGACCACAGGCCCCTCAGATGGTTGATGCAAATGAGGGGTGAGAACCCAAAACTGTTGAGGTGGTCCATCTCCCTACAGGGTATGGACTTCACGGTGGAACACCGCCCTGGCACAGATCACGCCAACGCTGATGGTCTGTCCAGATTTTTCCGCCTTAGTGATGAGGAACTCCCTGGGGAAGGGTAGTTCCCCCCACATTTCAGCTGGAGGGGACACGTGTTAGACCTGGCACCTTGGCGTGAGTTTCCCTTCCACTTTTTGCTGTTGTGCCTCAAATGTTTTGCTGGTGTCTGCTACTCAGGGCACTGCGCCACGGCCAACCCGTGCCGCAGTGCAAGTGCTCCCTACTGTAAAGTGTACATGTGATTGATGTCCATGATTGGTTCATTGGGTTCACTGTTAGTCCCTAGTAAAGTGCACCAGGAGTGCCAGGGCTTGTGAATGCCAATACTGCTAGTGGGCCTGCAGCGCTGGTTGCGCCACCCATAGAAGCAGCCTTAAAATGTGTCAAGGGTCTGCCATTGCAGAACCTACGTGCAGTCTGGTACTGTCACACTGGCTGGGCAAGTGCACACACTTGCCAGCCCCTAAAACCTTCCCTTAACTTCATATTAGTCACCCCTATGGTAGGCCTGAGGGCAGGGTGCATTGTAAGCATAAGGTAGAACATGCCCTGATGTGTGTGGCATGTTCTAATAGTGAATTACTGCCAAATTCGTTTTTCACTATTGTAAGGCTACCAGTTCCCTTCTAGGCCAGTTGGGCTGCTGGAATTATTACACTCTATAATCCCAGCAGGCTCAGGGAACATGGTAGAAATTAATGTTTAGTATGCCTGAACTCAGAATAATAAAGTACTTCTTTTAGTAAAGTTTATTTTAATATCCTGTGTTTGCAAATGCTACTTTTAGAAAGTTAGCATTTGCTGGCCTAACCATTTCAGCCCGCCTCTGCTTGGATGTGGATCTGACTGTCTGGTGTGTGTGAGTGACAGGGCTGGGAGTTGACAGGTAGTGATTAGCAGGATGACCCCTTAATGGGTGGTGGGAGTTTCCCCTGAATGATGCATCAGGCTGTGCCCCTGCCTCCACAATGCTGGCTCCGCCCTCCTGGGGAGCGACTGATGACTCAGCCTGCACCTGGCCCAGGAAGGACCGAAGCCTGTCAACAAAGTGCTCAAGCTGCCCCTGCCTTCACAATGCCGGCTCCGCCCCCCTGGGGAGCGGCTGATGTGCCTGCCCTCACACTGAATACAGAAGCCAGAAGTACCCACAACAAGTACTCAGAGACTGGAGCAGTTATGCAGAGGCCCCCCTGGCTTGCTAGAACAAAAGAAACTGGGTATAAAAGAAGGAGCCCTGCTCCTTGTAAATGAGATCCTGTTTGTGCTACAAGAGAAACTCTGCCCGAAGAGAAGGACCTGGAAGGACTACAAGGAGGAGTGCTGACTCTGGCCTGTGTCTGGTGCCTTGCTGCCAAAGGAGAGGAAGAGAAAAGACTACAAGAGACTTTTGCTTTTATTTTGAACTTTGTGCCAAACTCTGCTGAAAGATCTCCAAGGGCTTGCTATTGAACTTGCCCCCTGACCAGGGCTCCAGGAACAGTGAGCGCTACCCCCTGACAGAGGAACCGCTGTGGGGAGTTGCTTTCCCTCTGCCCGCCTCACCAGGAAAAGCGGAGCGCGCTGTGACCATCGCGCTCTTCAGCAACGCTCTGGGTGTTGCTATCTCTCCAAGCACCGTGACTGCTGCCTGCCTGGCCCAGAAGCACCGTGAAGGTCAGCCCAGCTGACCCAAACATCGTGACTGACCCCGAGCCGCAGCTCGCAACGCAAAGAGGAGGTGGTGCCCGTTGCCTGCTTGCACCCGCCGTGTCTGGTGCCCCTGAACGCGCCGCCGCTGTCCGAGAAACAGCTGTTGCGTGGGGTGCCTGAACGTCGCCTGGATCGAGAGAGGCGTGCTTTGCCGATCGCTACCCCTTTTTCGTGTGCCCCCCTGTGCCAGGAAACCTTGAGGCGCTTCCTCAGCCCGGCCCGCGCCGCAACGCCAACCCCCTGAGCCAGAGCCGAGCCGCCGCTCGCTCCAACGTCGGAAGGAAGACACCGCGACGCGGATCACCGCGCTGAACTGTGCCCAGGCTGCTCCCACGAGAAAAGGTACTGTGTCCTGCCCCGCGGTGCGAGCATCTGTCTTGCTTCGCTCGCACCGCCCGCTGCCCCGCCTCGCCCCAGGAGCCGCGTGCTGAGCGCTCCCAGGGCCCCCGCTCTCTCCCCCGCCAGCCGCGCACAGCCGTGCAGCGCGCAGAGAGAGGCGGACTTCGATTCCCCGGCCGCCGGCCCCGCCAGAAGCGTGAGGGTGGGTAGACCGGGCCCGCTTTTCCAGCACGGAGGAAACGAAGGGGCACAGAGAGGCCACGGACAGCTGGGGGGAATCCTGGTTAACAATCAGAAAGGAGAAAAGTATCGTGAGGAGCCTTGAGTCCCCGTTTTTGGGGAAATAAGCCGAATAAGAACTGTTTGTAAGAAACCCTAAACAAAGATTGCTTATTGCTGAGAAAGAACTGTGGCAACCGAATCTAAAGTACACTGGAACCGTTTTTAAAGTGAACCAAGACTGTATTTACAAGCCTGCTTGAAATTTATATAAAGAACCTATATTTTTACAAATACAGTTTGGTGTCATTGTGTGGTGGGTTGGTTGTGATGGTGTAATATTGCAAATGTTTAACCCTATATGCCCCAGAGATTAGCCTAAGACTGCTTAAGCCACACTACCTAGAGGGTAAGCAGAGGTTGTCTTGAAGGTAACCCTCAGCCCTGACGAGGAAGAGAGAGGCCCTGAGTGTCGCCAGTGTTGCACTGCGCCAACCAGAGACTCCCCCTTCCTACACATCCCCTGACACTGGGTTTCGGGCACCTGGAGACATGCAGTCCCACCCACTCCTTCTCCTCTTGAGACAGGATGTGAGCCCCTACACCGAGACCTAGCTGGGCTACACTGAACCTCTTCCACCACGCTGGGCTGGAAGACACCTAAGACACTCCTTTTGGAATCACTCCATCCCCTATGTCTCCCTCCTCCCAGAACATTACCAAATCCAAAATTCTGTCTCTAAACAGACCACAGAAATCAAAAAGCAGGCTCCACTGTCTGCAGACGTTCTTGGGAAAAGTTCAACACACAGGACTTAGGTATCTGAACAAAACAAGAGTACACAAGCATTCAGCAAGCTCCCCATCCAGAGAACTCACACACACGTCCAGTGCCACACACCATTCATCCACACACACCCCTCCCCAGACTGGTAAGGCAGTTTCTACCACCCCTGACTTCTCAACCTGACCACACTTGACACAGGTACCATTACTCCAGGACAGGGACGGGGGACACATGCACTGGACACACTTATGCTGCCACCACTGGATCCCACCCTTCTGGTGAATCCAGAAAACACACTGCACTTAGGGGGATGATCTACCCTCCCGAGCTAGGGACACCTAACTCAAAGTGCACAAGAAACACATTTCCACAGAAATGACATTTTCAGCAAACTTAAAACAAAATAATCCCCAAAATGTGGTCATCTAAAATGCAGAGTTTTGTAGTGCGGCCAGCTGCCACTGTGGTACAACGCAAACACAAATCCGTATCCTCTCGCTGCTGCCAATGTTAGAAATGGGATCCCTGGCTGGCCAGGGCTTTCGCCAAAGTCAGTCAGAGACCACCACTCCTAAGTCAGGGCAAGGGAGTTACACGCCAAGATAACCCCTGCTCACCCTCTAGGTAACGTGGCGCGAGCAGCAAGGCTAAACTTGGAGGCGATGTGAGTTAAGTATTTGCGCACGCACCCCAGTAACAACACCCAGGCCCACCACAAAGGAAACTCCACACAAGGTTATATGTACAAATAGCCTTTGTATTACACCAAAACACATTAGATAAAACAACACTTTACAATGTGCCAGAGGCACGGGCAGAATTTACAGGGGATATGTACAAGACAGGGCCACCTGGACCACTGTCAGGAATCAGCACTTTTTAGAAGTAACACTTTTAGAAATAGCACTTAGAATGTAAAATCACTGTAGCACAAAATAGCACACAACCAGTAACTACTGGTAACCAGGACCTCACTAGCACCACCTGCACTAGGAGAAAAACAACCACCTAAGTATCACAATACCTGTAGGGGTGTAAAAACATAACACATGATGCAATGCATAACATTCATTCAGAGGTGTAAGGAAGGAAAACACATGATGCATTAACAATACATTCAGAGGTGTAGAACAAGGCACATGACGCATAAAAACACATTCAGAGGTGCAGAAAACGAACAATTGCACCAAACTTACTTAAGTCACCACCTGCGACTGTCCCTAGGCCAACTGGCCTCTCTAGGGCTAGGATGCCCTGTGTCCCAGTGTCCAGGGGCCTAAACGTGGCAGCTGCCCACAAAGTGCTGGGCAGCTGTTGCAAGCAAGGATGGGGCCAACACGATGGGGGAGCCTCACAGGCTCTGCAGAAATGACTGTCCCCTTGCCCCTCAGGAGCCTCTCTGGGCTCTTAAATGAAGATGTGCCCTTGAGCCTTGCTGGGCTCTAAACAAAACAAGGGGGTGCCCCCTAGAGCCTCTCCGGGCTCCTCAACACTGGCGCCTTGAGCCTCTCTGGGCTCTTCCCACAAAATGCGGGGCAATCGGTGGAGCCCCCTCTTGGACTCGCGAACGCAAAACGGCCCTCTGGGGCCTCGGGGCTTCAACAATATTGTCCCCTGAGCCTGTCAGGCTTGAGCACCAATGCGGCCGTTGTCGGAGTCCCTCCTCGGGGGACTCAAATGCAAAGGGAGGCCCCACGGGCCTCAAGCACACAGGCCCTCGCACTGGAGGGGAGGGGCGGGCACCGGCAATATGCCCCGACGCCCCCCTCTCCTTTAAGCTGCACCGGCCCCACTCACCGGATCTCTTGCCTTGCGGCGGCTCTCCTCGGCGAGGGCCGCGTCCTCCTGGTCACCCGGTCCCGCTCCTGGGGACCGGGTACTGCTAAAGGCGGCGGACTCTTCTTTGCAGCGGGGCTCTCCCTTCCTCATGGGAGCCCCGCAAGCCCCGCAGCCCTGCTCCTCGTGCCCCGGCTTCAAAGGCGGGACTTCCGGTCGGGCCGCGCCCTGAGTGGCTGGCCTGACAACCACTTCCGGGTTGTCGCGGGCAGCGCGGCGGCCCGATTCAGGCAGGCAGGCAGGCAGGCAGGCGGGGGGATGAAGTTACCGAGGGGTGGGCTCCCTCGCGTAAAAAGCACAAAACTAGTGGCCAGGTCCCTGGCAGGGTGGGCACCTGCCAGGGGGCAAATGATTTACACATAAGCGAGGTGGGCACTCGCTAGGGCAGGCAAAGTGCTCCCAAGCGCTATAGGCAAAGAAAAGCGCTCTCAGCGCTAGGCAGGCAGGGAAAAGCGCTCACAGCGCTAAAAGGCACAAATAAAGCGCTCCCAGGGCTGGGGACAAGGGAGAGCGCTCCCCAGGGCTACAGAGAATCAAAAAGTCCAGCAAAAGTCCTTTTAGGCAGGCAGGGGGGGCAAGGCTGGGCCCAGAGCCAGCACACTGGGTCTCCAGGCAGGGGGACACTCCAAGTGGCGGTCCTCTGGCCCAGCGACAGCAGCAGCAGCCCCCTCAGGATCCTGGAAGAGAACAAGTTCTGTGGGGACACAGCCCCATTTTTATACAGTAAATCCTTTGTCTGTAGGTGCAGGGAGGGGGCAGAACCAGTAGCAGCTGGTCTTGGAGCACCCTTGATGTGCTCATCAGCACACTCTATTCACTGGCAGGGCTAGGGTCGTTAGACGCACCACAGGGGGCGGAGCCAGCATTGTCAGGGGAAAACCCAGCCTCATTCAGGATACAGGTACACTCCTCCCCAGCCATCAGCATGCTAATCTCCCACTCACCACTGGGCAGACCCCTCCAGCCTTCCTGGAGCCTGGCATGCCAGCCAGCTCCAGCCAATCACGCTCCAGCACCCTCACTGCACACACACAGCCATGTCTAGAAGTGGCCCTTCCCCACTAGACACATACAAGCCGCACATACCGTTGCGCAGCATTCACTCCCACGAGTTCACACATACCAAACTCGAACCTGCACTCCCCACGCATCAGGAACTACCAGGGACACATACATTCCCTATGCATTCCTATGGGAGGGCAGGCCTATCTCACCACATGCACTCAAAGTGCGAACGCACTTTACACTGCGCCACATTGTCAAAGTGCGCAAAGACCAGAAATCACTATAATTCAAGGCAAAAAGTTCAGGGGTGAACCTGCCAGAAGGCCCAAGTCCAACAAAAATTATGTGATGATATTTCTCCTTATTTTCAGGATAAAATTATAAAGATTGTTAACACTCTTCATCCTAATAATGAAGGCCTTGATGACTTAGAACTACCGGGGGAAGAAGATCCTCTTCAGCAAGCAGCCCTGGATGACTTCCCGGCTCTTACTGCTGATGTTTTTAACAGTTTGGCGCACAGTGTCACATCAGGATCTCCCCTTGATCCCCTCCCCCCTCTCTGCAACACTCCGAGCCATCACCCCTCGACACCTCTCTGCAGCACTACAAGCCCTCATTTCTCATGAGCTCTATGCAGCACTCTGAGCCCTCACCCCTCAACACCTCTCTGCAGCACTACGAGCCCTCACCACCTCTCTGCAGCACTCCAAGCCCTCACCCCTCAGCACCCCTCTGGCGCTGCAGCACTCTGAGCCCTCACCCCTCAACGCCTCTTTCCAGCACTCAGAGCCCTCACCACCTATCTGCAGAACTCCAAGCCCTCACCGCTCAGGACCTCTCTAGCACTGCAGCACTCCGAGCCCTCAACCACCCAGCACCTCTCTGGCTGTGAAGCACTGTGAGCTCTCACTCACCCAGCACCTCTCCGGCATCGTAGCACTCCGAACTCTCACAGATTCAGCACTTCTCTGCAGCACTCCGAGCCCTCGCCAACCCAGCACCTCTCTGCAGCACTCCGAGGCCTCACTCCTCAGCATATCTCTGCAGCACTCCGAGCCCTCACCCCTCATCAGCTCTATGCAGCGCTCCAAGCCCTGACCCCTCAACACCTCTCTGCAGCACTTCGAGTCCTGAGCCCTCATCAGCTCTCTGCAGCACTCCGAGCCCTCACCCCTCATCAGTTCTTTGCAGCACTCCAAGTCTCACCCCTCAACACCTCCCTGCAGCACTTCGAGCGCCCACACAGCTATCTGCAGCGCTCTGAGCCCTCAGCACCTCTCTGGTGCTGCAGCACTACGAGCCCTCACCAATCCAGCACCTCTCCAGCCCTCTGCAGTGCTCCGAGCCCTCAGCACCTCTCTGGTGCTGCAGCACTCTGAGCCCTCACCCCTCAACACCTCTCTGCAGCACTCTGAGCCCTCACCACCTCTCTGCAGCACTCCAAGCCCTCACCCCTCAGCACCCCTCTGGCCCTGCAGCACTCTGAGCCCTCACCCCTCAACGCCTCTTTCCAGCACTCAGAGCCCTCACCACCTATCTGCAGCACTCCAAGCCCTCATCCCTCAGCACCTCTCTGGCGCTGCAGCACTCCGAGCCCTCACCAACCCAGCACCTCTCCAGCTCTGCAGCACTCTGAACCCTCAATCACCCAGCACCTCTCTGGCTGCGAAGCACTGCGAGCTCTCACTCACCCAGCACCTCTCCGCCATCGTAGCACTCCGAACTCTCACTGACTCAGCACTTCTCTGCAGTACTCCAAGCCCTCGCCAACCCAGCACCTCTCTGCAGCACTCCGAGGCCTCACTCCTCAGCATATCTCTGCAGCACTCCGAGGCCTCACCCCTCATCAGCTCTATGCAGCGCTCCGAGCCCTCACCCCTCAACACCTCTCTGCAGCACTCCAAGCCCTCATCCCTCATCAGCTCTCTGCAGCACTCCGAGCCCTCATCCCTCATCAGTTCTTTGCAGCACTCCAAGTCTCACCCCTCAACACCTCTCTGCAGAACTTCGAGCACCCACACACCTATCTGCAGCACTCCAAGCCCTCAGCCCTCAGCACCTCTCTGGCGCTGCAGCACTCTGAGCCCTCACCCACCCAGCACCTCTCCGGCTCTCCAGCACTCCAAATGCTCAACCACCCAGCACCTCCCTGGCTCCGAAGCACTGCGAGTTCTCACTAACCCAACACCTCTCCCGCATCATAGCACTCCAAACTCTCACTGACTGAGCACCTCTCTGCAGCACTCCGAGCCCTCACCCACCCAGCACCTCTCTGCTGCACTCCGAGCCCTAACCCCTCAGCACCTCTCTGCAGCACTCCAAGCCCTCACCCCACATCAGCTCTATGCAGTACTCCAAGCCCTGACCCCTCAACACCTCTCTGCAGCAGTCCAAGCCCTCAGCCTTCATCAGCTCTCTGCAGCACTCCGAGCCCTCACCCCTCATCCGTTCTTTGCAGCACTCCAAGTCTCACCCCTCAACACCTCTCTGCAGCACTCTGAGCCCTCACCCCTCATTAGCTCTATGCAGCACTCTGAGCCCCACCCCTCAACACCTCTCTGCAGCACTCCAAGCCCTCACCACTCAGCCGCTCAGCACCTCTCTGGCACTGCAGCACTCTGAGCTCTCACCCACCCAGCACCTCTCTGGCATCGCAGCACTCCGAACCCTCACACATCCAGCACCTCGCAGGCTCCAAAGCTCTCCGAGCCCTCACCCATCCCAGCACCTCTCTGGCTCTGCCGCACTCCGAGCTCTCACCGACTCAGCACCTCTCTGCAGCACTCCGAGCCATTACCCACCCAGCACCTCTCTGCAGCACTCCGAGCCCTCACCACCTCTCTGCAGCACTCCAAGCCCTCACTCCTCAGCACCCCTCTGGCACTGCAGCACTCTGAGCTCTCACCCCTCAACGCCTCTTTCCAGCACTCAGAGCCCTCACCACCTATCTGCAGCACTCCAAGCCCTCACCGCTCAGGACCTCTCTAGCGCTGCAGCACTCCGAGCCCTCAACCACCCAGCACCTCTCTGGCTGTGAAGCACTGCGAGCTCTCACTCACCCAGCACCTCTCCGGCATCGTAACACTCCGAACTCTCACTGATTCAGCACTTCTCTGCAGCACTCCGAGCCCTCGCCAACACAGCACCTCTCTGCAGCACTCCGAGGCCTCACTCCTCAGCATATCTCTGCACCACTCCGAGCCCTCACCCCTCATCAGCTCTATGCAGCGCTCCAAGCCCTGACCCCTCAACACCTCTCTGCAGCACTTCGAGTCCTGAGCCCTCATCAGCTCTCTGCAGCACTCCGAGCCCTCACCCCTCATCAGTTCTTTGCAGCACTCCAAGTCTCACCCCTCAACACCTCCCTGCAGCACTTCGAGTGCACACACACCTATCTGCAGCGCTCTGAGCCCTCAGCACCTCTCTGGTGCTGCAGCACTACGAGCCCTCACCAATCCAGCACCTCTCCAGCCCTCTGCAGTGCTCCGAGCCCTCAGCACCTCTCTGGTGCTGCAGCACTCTGAGCCCTCACCCCTCAACACCTCTCTGCAGCACTCTGAGCCCTCACCACCTCTCTGCAGCACTCCAAGCCCTCACCCCTCAGCACCCCTCTGGCCCTCCAGCACTCTGAGCCCTCACCCCTCAACGCCTCTTTCCAGCACTCAGAGCCCTCACCACCTATCTGCAGCACTCCAAGCCCTCACCCCTCAGCACCTCTCTGGCGCTGCAGCACTCCGAGCCCTCACCAACCCAGCACCTCTCCAGCTCTGCAGCACTCTGAACCCTCAACCACCCAGCACCTCTCTGGCTGCGAAGCACTTCGAGCTCTCACTCACCCAGCACCTCTCCGCCATCGTAGCACTCCGAACTCTCACTGACTCAGCACTTCTCTGCAGTACTCTGAGCCCTCGCCAACCCAGCACCTCTCTGCAGCACTCCGAGGCCTCACTCCTCAGCATATCTCTGCAGCACTCCGAGGCCTCACCCCTCATCAGCTCTATGCAGCGCTCCGAGCCCTGACCCCTCAACACCTCTCTGTAGCACTCCAAGCCCTCATCCCTCATCAGCTCTCTGCAGCACTCCGAGCCCTCACCCCTCATCAGTTCTTTGCAGCACTCCAAGTCTCACCCCTCAACACTTCCCTGCAGAACTTCGAGCACCCACACACCTATCTGCAGCACTCCAAGCCCTCAGCCCTCAGCACCTCTCTGGCGCTGCAGCACTCTAAGCCCTCACCCACCCTGCACCTCTCCGGCTCTCCAGCACTCCAAATGCTCAACCACCCAGCACTTTCCTGGCTCCGAAGCACTGCGAGTTCTCACTAACCCAAAACCTCTCCCGCATCATAGCACTCCAAACTCTCACTGACTGAGCACCTCTCTGCAGCACTCCGAGCCCTCACCCACCCAGCACCTCTCTGCTGCACTCCGAGCCCTAACCCCTCAGCACCTCTCTGCAGCACTCCAAGCCCTCACCCCACATCAGCTCTATGCAGTACTCCAAGCCCTGACCCCTCAACACCTCTCTGCAGCAGTCCAAGCCCTCAGCCTTCATCAGCTCTCTGCAGCACTCCGAGCCCTCACCCCTCATCAGTTCTTTGCAGCACTCCAAGTCTCACCCCTCAACACCTCTCTGCAGCACTCTGAGCCCTCACCCCTCATTAGCTCTATGCAGCACTCTGAGCCCCACCCCTCAACACCTCTCTGCAGCACTCCAAGCCCTCGCCACTCAGCCACTAAGCACCTCTCTGGCACTGCAGCACTCTGAGCTCTCACCCACCCAGCACCTCTCTGGCATCGCAGCACTCCGAACCCTCACACATCCAGCACCTCGCAGGCTCCAAAGCTCTCCGAGCCCTCACCCATCCCAGCACCTCTCTGGCTCTGCCGCACTCCGAGCTCTCACCGACTCAGCACCTCTCTGCAGCACTCCGAGCCATTACCCACCCAGCACCTCTCTGCAGCACTCCGAGCCCTCACCCACCCAGCACCTCTCTGCAGCACTCCGAGCCCTCACCACTCAGCGCCTCTTCGGCTCTGCAGCACTCCGAGCCCTCACCTCTCAGCACCTCCCTGGCTTTGCAGCACTCCGAGCCCTCACCTAACAAGCACCTCTCTGCAGCACTCTGAGCCCTCCCCTCTCAGCACCTCCCTGGCTTCGCAGCATCTGAGCCCTCACCTACCCAGCACCTCCCTGGCTTGCCAACACTCGGAGCATTCACCCACCCAGCATCTCTTTGGTGCTGCAGCACTCCGTGCCTTCGCTCACCCAGCACCTCTCTTGCTCTGCAGCACCCCGACCCCTCCCCCATCCAGCACCAGCTTTGCAACACTCAGAGCCCTCACCCATGCGCAAGAGTTTTGACTTGTATTAACTATTTGCTTAGAGCTCCGGGTACTTCTGTTTCTGGATCCGCAGGCAGCCCGGATAAACCCTTGATTAAAAGGGGACAGACATTGGGCAGCTTGTAAAGCGGCCGCGTTCCTACAGAAACCGATGACAGCCAGGCAAACCTTCTTCTTGTGATCGGGACACTGGGGAGCAGAGAGACGAGAGACTTGTGACTTGGTGGCGTAGCAGTACCGTTGTCGCTGCTGCCCTGGTACTCCTACTCGGGACAGAGCTGATGACAAACCTTGAGCTCGGGCTCCCTCTTTCCTCTGTCACCAGCCCATGGACTTGCAGAGGCCGCCGCACCCCCCCGAAGGGGGGGGGAGGCTCAAGGGCCGGCGCCATAACCCACGCCGAGCCCCAGTGGAAGAACCGGTTCTGGGGCGGAAATTGTTACAACGGATGGGTAAGGAGACACACCAACAGGGCGGTGTGTAGAAGTAGGCCACTCATTTTGGGATGCCGCACAGCAGGGTGAGGTGGCCGGGCCAAGGAGGGGAGTAGCAAACGGAGACGGCGCTCGCGGCCCAGACCCGGCCGGACGGCAGGGCACAAAAAGGTAGCGAGTTGGGCCTAACTCCTTGGAGAAGCTACCCCTCCCTACACGCAAAGGGCGTGGGTGACCAGCCAAATGGTGGTCCCAGAGGTAACACGACAAAGAGGACTACCAAGGACTAACAAAAGAACTGTTTTGGTAGGCGTGCCATCTACGAACTGAATGTACCACGATATGATCTGCACAATATGATGATTGACATGTTTATGACCCAGATATGATTTATGACGATGATGATGACATGTTTATGACCCAGATATGATTTATGACTAGGGTTAGGACATGCATGATTTATGACCCAGATATGATTTATGAATATGATGATGACATGTTTATGACCCAGATATGATCTATGACTATGGCGATGGCATGTATGATTTATGACCCAGATATGATTTATGATTATGAGGATGTCATGTTTATGACCCAGATATGATTTATTGGCTATGGTGTTGACGTGTATATGACCCAGATATGATTTATGATCCCAATAAAACTGCGGCCAACAACCACCACAACAAATTCGACCTTGTTGGCTAAGTATATTGGGATGACAGGGGTACTTGTCTTGGGGTAAATACTTCCCACGGTATGGGGGAGTCCGAGAGTTATGCGGGTGGAGAGGTGCTATGCTGCACCCAGGTTAAGGCCGAAGTATGCTCGGGACTGTCTCTAACAAATTAGGTGCATATTTCCATCATTTCCGGTGGGGATGTAACCTTGGTGGCTGCATTTAGATCCAGGTGTGCTGCCCATCCAGCCCTCAGGGGGCCCTTGCCCGTGCTGATGACCATTGAAACCTAAGGTATTCAAGATACTACCACAGGCACAAGCTCTCACCTCTCTTCACTGCTCTGACCTGTCTGGTGTACAATAGGTGGCTCTGTGATAGCATTCAGCATACACCCTGTACTGTGAAGCGCGGCCAGTCTGCCGTACTGTAAGAAAACAAGCTAGTTAAGGATCTTGCAAACAGAGCAGTCCAAGCCTGCCCGCCCATGGTTCATCTGCCTATCATCCTGTGAATCTTTGCGGTACTCTAGTGAGTACATTGTTTGCTGTGGCACCTGGTGATTTGGGCTTTAACCCCAACCTTCGAATTATATGGTGTGATCCTGGGCAAATCATTTTATCTTCCTGGGTCACTTATTCTTGCTTTCCTCTCATAGAGCAATGAGGGCGGAAAGTGACTGGTGGGAGAGAGCGTGGGTCCTGCCTCACAGCTGCCACTGTGCGCGCAGCTGCTTGCTGCTGCTCGCTCCCAAGGCAATACTCCATGGGAGTGAACTTTTGAAAAAAGGTGGGGCATACACCCACCATTAGCCATTTGCAGGCTCCAATTTTTACACAATACACACAAAAGCCAATCAAAAGCGTGGGAGGAGTCAGTCCCCATAAGTACATACCACAGATCTACACAGCAAATGCGTTGCAAGCTCAACCTAAAAATTCGTAATAGAATGTCAAATGATGACAGTGTCTCCCTTTCCCTCAAACGATGGTCCCAATTATCCAGAAAGGGTAATACGTGTGGCCACAAGAGACACTCAAACACCGTGTCTATGGCTTCTTTTATTTCTGACAAAAAATGACAACTTTTGGTCTTTTAAATATTTATTCACAGCTGATTTTCCTTACAGTATTCCTCAATGTAGCACACAGCACTTGCACTGTCTTGGACTGTGTCATCATTACACTGTAAGATGGCAAGTTGATAGGCACATTGGAGGAGAAGATCTTACATTTGGCATTTTACAGGTGAGATCTGTAATATAAGGTTAAATTAATTGCTTACTTCCTACTGTTGTGCATTGGGTCCATTGGTGGGCTAGCTCCCAATGTTGTTTGTGGCTCTCTAAAAACTATTTCATGAAGCAACCCTTGTAATACCTGTCCTTTGGTTGCTGATATTGAAACGTAGAGTCCCATGGATGCTGTAAAAGGAGCTGCTATTGTGGTCATCGGGGTGCACTCATGTATGTGTCAAGGGAGCACCACAAGAGCCAGCACTAGTAATGTAGAATATAGGCAACAGACCTCTGCCATTCTTCTGCACACCAACATGCAGCAGAGCATTCACCAGTAATCTGATAACAGAACGGGGTGGGGGTAAAAAACATGGGGGACCTGTTATTTCTCAAATACTATACACTGTTACTGCTGAAACAAAGATGGCTGTTCTCGATATCTTTACATAACTTAGACTTTGAGCAACATGAAAGACTTATTACCCTTTCTTCCCCGAAAACCCTGTTTATGTAAGGCATTATCGCTGCTTTTGACACTCTCTACGGGCCATTCAGACTGAGGTCCCGGTCACCCAACCAAGCGCTACAACTACATGGGAATCCATGTTGCAACCCAACTGGGCCGCTGCCTCCAAATGACAGACTAGGTTTTTTACCTTAGAACTTCCTGCATCAGACACACAGTAGCACCCTTAAAGCTCACAGGAGCAACCTTGCATGTAATGCTAATTGTGCAAGATGTTAAGAACCTGCCATGAGACAGTCTGAAGATCACTGAATAATGGTGTGACGTCTTAGCGACACTATTCTCTATTACTGGTGTAGAAATAGCTTTGTTAACATAGCTTCTACCCCTTGGGTACCTAGACCTTTTAGCCTGCACTGTTCATATCCTACTTGCAGTCCACTATATCACTTCTATTGCTTTATTGTTGCCAAAAAACAGGGTTGCCTGCCTATATGGGGTAGAAAAAACAATCCTATCACAAGGCCTGATTGGCAGACCTTACATACTGTAATGACCAACTTGAGGTATGTTATTCCCTTCTTATGCCAATCAATAGACCTAAAGCTATACCTTAAGATATAACGTAGCCATTGCAGATGTATCTGGCCAATGCCACAGCTTCCATTTAAATATTCATGAGGACCATTATTTGAAAGGAGGTTGTTGCTTATGTAATATCATGATTGTGATATCATTTTTGGGCAAATGCATACAAACTGTATTTGAACTTACTTGTGGAGATGCCTGTCATACAAATGTGGCATGTATCAGGTTTGGAGGCTGCTATTTCGAATAGTCGGTCTGAGTACAGCAGTGCCAGGGCTCCTGTCTTGCAATTACCAATCTTTTCCCAAAAATATGTGACTGCTGTGTTGGATGCATGGAAAGTGTCACGAAAGAGTAATGATAAGTATGCTTGTACTGTTTTTACTGTTATGTAACTGTCTGTAATGGCCAAAAAGGTTAATAAACAAATTATTGAAAACAAATTAGGTTGTAGACTAATGCTCATCTTGGCACCGATTTCTTGTGGAGCGGTACTGGGACGCTGAGAGTCACAGAGGTTAGTGACAGTGACTTTTTTTGAGTGGGTGAAGTCAACAAACAAGAGTCACAATCAGGCAGTCTCAGAATAATATTAAGAAAGCTGGTACAGATCACGTTATTCTGCTAAACAGCTAATCAGATATACGGAAACTGCCCACAATACAGTGAGAGAATGGACTTAAACAGCATAGCTCCCACTTGACCTCCTTCTTAAGGCCTACCCCTTGACAGTTATGTGACTTCTGTTTTCACCCTCCTTTGAGTAACGCGGACACCTAGGTATGCCTATTCTTTCTTGGTTCCACTGGTGGTAGTGTATGAAGCTTGCATCGGGTGGAGGTCTAGGATTGTCTAGTAAGTGGTATGGCCACATGCCTGTCATCTCACCCTGTTTTGGTGGATGACTTTTTTTTCACCCAGCTGGTAAACAAACTGACTAAATAGACTTTACTGAGGGTCACCTGCCTTTAAACGTATCTCACCCTCCCAAAAAGTCTACAATTTCCATTTGCATTAATTGGATCACCTTCTGAAATGCCACATTACTCACAGGTATGGTATTGTATGGAGTGTGATTTTGTGCAGTTCCACCACAGTGTGTCTTGAATATAGAATCATATTGAGCATGCTTTCGAACGCTGTGTACAATGTGTGTTAGCCTTTCAGATATAACTCAGTCTCAGCCTAGTCAGCCATCTCAGATCTCTACGCAAATCTCACCTTTGAAGGCAATTAGGATGATTTTGATCACAGGAACCCAGTCAGTGGATGGAGAACGGGATTGGGGCGTTTCTGTGCATAGCGGCCCCACACCCGAGAACTGAGCTTCATCTCCACATTTTAGTCAGTCAAACGGGTAGGGAAGGGGAAGCGCTTCTCCCACAGTGTTTGAGGGTGTGCTGCTGTCGTTCAACGGCTATTTCAAATGCATCACTACCACCTTCACAGCTGCCACCGTGCACACCGCTGCTCGCTCCCAAGGCAATACTCCATGGGGGTGAACTTTTGAAAAAAGGTGGGACATACACCCACCATTAGTCATTTGCAGGCTTCAGTTTTTACATGACACACACACAAAAACCAATCCAAAAGTGTGGGAGGATTCAGACCCCACAAATACATACAACATATCGCCACCCCGCGAGCACTGTAAGCTCGACCTAAAAAATGCCACAGGCAATGTCGGGAGGCATTTGTTCCTATCTCCATTATCACGTAAACAACATGCATGAGCATATTAGTGCCTTTAAGAATTATGGTAAATGTAGTCCCATAAATGTCCCAATAGTCTGAATATGTATCCCAAAACATAAAAACATTTTTAAACTGCCATAATGTTACCAAATTTCGAAACAAGGCACTTTTCAAGCACTAATTACAAAGCAAAAACTCACTAACCTGGAGAGTGTAAAAAAAGGTATAGTGTGCAATTGATTATTTTTACCAATTCGTCATCTGTGCCTCTGCATGATATCATGTCCTCACTAGTGGTAGGCTGAATTTGCAGATTTTTGCTATGCGGAAATAGGCGGGGTGAAAAAAACCCTCCAGGATACCCTACAAACTCGGCCCGAATGGGCAATGGTATTCTAAGCCACCTGTTCTCGCTGATTGATGCGAGTTTTGCACACCGTGTTGCAACGGGAGTGCGAACAGCACCACGTGGTTTTTCTGATTCTGTGCATGGTTCAAAATAATTTTATTAAGTTGAAGTAATAAAATAATGCAAAAGACAGAATAATAATAAGCATAAAAGAGCTACACGCAAAATATCAATGTAAAGAAGAGCAAAAAAGAAGAAAACTAAAATAAGCTACAGAATATATAAGTGATAAACAGCAATGAATGATATATCGGTTCATACAGGAAATGTAAATGGTCTACAATAATTCATAGTATTAAATACAATTTAGGATAAATTATAAAACAATAATATCAGGAAAGTCAAGTGGGTTTAGATACTTCAGCTGACGTGGAGTGTGTGACAGAGAACGCCTGGCACTCATATCAAGGAACGTCGTAACAGGTGACCACAAATCTAGACGTTTTGTTGCCATGTTTAATGGGTACACAAATGACGTGTCCGGCCTGTGATTATAACAAACAGCGTACCACCATGCCTGATAAGACAATTTAGTAAAATCTTTCCAATTTTTGGTGATTTGTTAAATGGCCAATGACAATAATAAATCAATGATACGAAAATTAGAGTTACATCCTATCCAAATAGGGGAAAAACTACCTAAAAATATATGTGATAGAGATAGGGGGTGGGCAGAGTAAAAGATAGCATTAATTTGAGACCATAACTTTTCCCAAAAATCCCTATTCAATGTACAGTGGAAAAGCATGTGACATAGGTCAGCACATGGTTCTGAGCATGACCAACAAGTATCTGGAAGATGAGAATGCCGTGAATTAAGAGCTAATGGAGAAAGTAAGAGCCTATTATATATGAAAAAAATGGCCTCTGTGGTATTTACGGCTCTAGAAGATTTTCTACGTTTAAGCCATATATTATCCCAAAGATCCACAGTCCAAGAAGATTCTAGATCTTTTTCCCATAGTGTTTCTACTTTGGTTTTATCTCTTGATTCAAATGAGGTATGAAAAAATTTGTATATGACGGATGCTTTAGAATTATTAATAATGAGGGATCTCAACTTATCATTATGAGGGGTAGTTAAGACAAAAGGTGTAGAATGTGTATAAGCATCTAGAAGAGCTGTCAATAAAAAAGAATATTTAGAACTGAGATTAGAAGGCAAAGTAAATAAGGTACGAGCCTTTATAAAGGGTATAGGTTGACCGTTATCATATAATTGATGTACCCAAATCAGGCCCGTTTCTCCAGGAAAGAGGTTTATACTCAATCATAATAAGTCTATTATGCCATAGAGGGAGGTTAAGAAAGGAGGTTAAGGGAGTGGTCTGGAGTAGTTTAGAGGTCTATTTAATTATAGGCGAGGATACCGCCTGTGGTTTACCTGTGAATAAGAGATAAGAAGTAAGAAGGATTTGTGGTAAATAGGAAAATCGGGGACATTTGTTCCACCTTCCATTTTTGGACGAATTAATTTTGAAATAGACATAAGTGATTTTTTGTTACTCCATAAGAAGGAAGACAAGACTGATTTAATCTTGTTAAAATATTTGGAGGGAATGGATACTGGGATATTAGAAATGGTGTATAAAACGGTAAACATCACTTACAACGAAACGTTTACAACGCACTACCATTACAACGCGGTCATTACAACGCAAACTATTACAACGCATTGCTCTGGGGGGCGCTCTAGGATAGGGAATAGGTTAATTTACTATCCAATAAACTTCCCTAGTGTCCACAGGGACTGGAGTTGGAATAGTAAATTAAACTATTCATTATCCAACACCCAAAAGCGCTATGCGGTGTAATGGTATGTGATGTAAAAGCCGCGTTGTAAAGGCAGGTGTTGTAATAGCCTGCGTTGTAACGTCATACATCCCTCGTCGTCAAGGACGAGAGCCTTTGTATACAATCGCCCAAGCAACGAGATAATGTTCCTGATATGGAAGAAGTGAAATGTAAGCCCAGATATTTAATATAGTGAGGAATCCACGTGAAACCTGAAGTTGCGAATTCAGCTTGAAAAGTATGCTTGGTAAGGGGCAAACTTTCACATTTATCTTTATTGAGTTTGTAACCAGATATGGAGGCAAACAAGTCAACTTCTTCTAAAAAAGTGGGAAGGGAAACCTGAGGTCGTGATAGGAATAAAAGAACATCATCAGCGTAAGCCACCATTTTAACATTAGTATCCTTAAAAGTGGAACCATGAATGTTGTCATTTTGGCAAATTCGCAGCAAGAAAGGTTCCAAAGCCAGATTAAAAAGAAAAGTGGAAAGAGGGCAGCCCTGTCTGACACCTCTGCCAAGATGAAAGCAGGAAGAAATTGCATTATTAGCTGATATAGCCGCTCGTGGGTTGGAATATAAAAGAGATATAAAGGCAGTAATCTTTGGGCCAAATCCAAACCATTTTAGTGTGCTGAAGAGGTATGGCCACTCAACTCTACCAAAAGCCTTTTCCGCATCCAAGGCTATAGCTGCCAGTGAGTGATTAGTATGTGAAGTTTTGGAGAGTATATGAAAAAATCAACGAGTGTTATCTGTGATGAGCCGGCCTTTAACAAAACCAGATTTCTCGGGTCCCAGCAAATCGGGCATTTGAGATTCTAAACGTAAAGCCAAAGCCTTGGAGAAAATGTTATAGTCAATGTTGACCAAGGAAATGGGACGATAGTTTTGACAAAAGTGGGGATCTTTGCCTTCTTAGGAATAATACATATAAGGGCGTCTGAAAAAGAACCATGAGATTAACCAGATGGTAAGAAAAGTAAGTATAAGGGTATGCAATTTAGGAATGAGTAAGTGTGCAAAATGAGTAAAGAATTCTACAGTGAAACCATCTGGGCCCGGTGCTTTGTCTCTTTTAAGCGTTTTTAAGGCACCAAGGAGTTCCTTTTGTGACAGGTCGGACTCTAAAGGGGAAAGGTCTGGGTGTATATTTGGAGCACGCTGGATTTTAGAAAGGAAGTGAGATATGTTTTGATCAGAGGCAGAAGTTTCAGAAGAGTAAAGTGATTTATAAAAAAAACAGGAATTTATTTAAAATGTCTTCATCTTTAAATTTCAGTTGGTGGTTCTGATCAAAGATAGATTCTATATTAAGTTTATTTTGTTTAACCTTTAAGTAATTAGCTAGTAGTTTTCCTGCTTTATTCTGACCACCATAATACTTTGCGCCAGATTTTAGTAAATAGGTAGAGGCATTATTAGTTGTATCTTGATTAAATTGGATTTTAGCTTTGATAAGGTCAGATAAACATTCCTTGGATTTGGAAGAGTAATAGTAATGTTCCAGCTGATTTTGAGCAAAAGGGCATTAGTGGTCTGTTGGGCTTTTTAAAGTTTTTTCGAGACAAAAATAATAATAAAGTCTCTAGCTGAGGCTTTGAAGGCGTCCCAAACCACACAAAAAGGTATGTCATCCGTTTGATTAAATAGAAAGTATTCATTTAAAAAAGAGGTAAAAGATGAAGTAAATAATGAATCTAAAAGCAAAAGATTAATAAAACGCCATTTGCGAGATGCCGAAGGTGGCTGTAAGACATCAAGACAAATGGTTACAGAGCATGGTCCGATATTAGAATAGAACCAATATCTGCACCCATTAGTAATTGAGTGAGATTGTGCGAGAGAAAAAAGTAATCTAATCGTGATTGAGTATGATGCACAGAAGAGTAAAAAGAGTATTCTCTGAGTGTGGGGTTGCATAATCTCCAGGCGTCTATCAATTTATGCTGTCTAATCATTTGTGTGAATGATTTGTGAGATCTATGACGGACAAAAGGGACTGAGGAATTCCGATCAATGCATGGATCAAAAATTTCATTGCAGTCCCCTGTAAGAATAAAGTCATCTTCGTAGTGTTGAGTAATGTGTTGGGACAAGGAGTTCCAAAAGGAAGGGTCTCCAGCTGTAGGTGCATAGAAATTCAATATAGAGAGTGGGACATTATCTATCAGAAGTTTTAAAAAAACCATCTACCTATTTGATCTGCGCAGTGTAAGAGTATCTTGATAGAAAGGGACTTTCTAAAAAAAATAAGGACACACCTCTCAGCACCTCCCTGGCTTTGCAGCACTCCGAGCCCTCACCTAACAAGCACCCCTCTGCAGCACTCTGAGCCCTCCCCTCTCAGCACCTCCCTGGCTTCGCTGCACTCTGAGCCCTCACCTACCCAGCACCTCCCTGGCTTGCCAACACTCGGAGCATTCACCCACCCAGCATCTCTTTGGTGCTGCAGCACTCCGTGCCTTCGCTCACCCAGCACCTCTCTTGCTCTGCAGCACCCCGACCCCTCCCCCACCCAGCACCTCGCTGGCTTTGCAACACTCAGAGCCCTCACCCATGCGCAAGAGTTGTGACTTGTATTAACTATTTGCTTAGAGCTCCGGGTACTTCTGTTTCTGGCGAACGCGCAGCGTTGACGCGCAGCGGGCGCGCCGATTGTGCGCCGAAGGCGCGCCAAAGGTAAGCCCATCTGCGCCCGTCCGCGCCTGGCCCGCGCCCAGTGCCAGGACCCCTGGCCCCCACCGACGGAAGCCGACCCGACGAACCTACACCGCCGCCGATCTCATCGCACTCAACACCGGCCGCATCCCAGGATGTCACCGAGCCGCCCCGAAGCACACCCACGGACCCTTCAGCTGCCACGCCTGCAAGTTCACCTGCATCCGGACCTTCCATGCACCCGCCAAGCCGAACTCCAGCAGCAACCACCTCAAGTGCATCCTGCTCAACACCCGCTCCGTCCACAGACACGCCGTAGAACTCTGGAACCTCCTCGACACCACCGCCCCCGACGTTGCCTTACTCACCGAGACCTGGATGAACGCCTCCTCAGCGCCCGACATCGCCACCGCCATCCCAGAGGGCTACAAGATCACCCGGAGGGACCGCACCACCAACCAGACGGGAGGAGGCATCGCCATCATCCACAGAGACACCATCCGCATCACGACCAACACCGACGACACCCTCACCACCGCTGAACACCTGCACTTCCAGATCCACACCAACCCGAACACCACCCTCAGAGGCACCCTGATCTACCGACCCCCGGGACCACGCACACGATTCAGCGAGGACATCGCCGACTTCGTCAGCCCACACGCTCTCCCCTCCGCCGACTACATCCTCCTGGGGGACCTCAACTTCCACCTGGAGAACAACAACGACCGCAACACCATCAGCCTGCTTGACAACCTCGCCAACCTCGGACTCAAGCAACTGGCGACCACCCCCACCCACCTCGCCGGACACACACTCGACGCCGTCTTCTCATCCAGCAAAGACGTCACCTTCAGCCACGCAACAGGACTCCACTGGACGGACCACAGCTGCGTCCACTTCACCTTCAGAAGAACGACGATCCACCACCACCAGCAACAGGTTGCCCGAAGAAGCTGGAACAAGATCACAGCCGACCAGCTCACCGCCTCCCTGAGCCAGCACCCTCCCGCCAACTCAGCGAACCCCAGCCAGGCCGCCGACAACCTCACGAAGTGGATCAACGACTGCGCGGACGAACTCGCCCCTCTGAGAACCCCACCCATCAGACCCGGCAGCAGAAAAACACCATGGTTCACCGACGAACTCAAGAGCTCCAAGAAGAACTGTCGAGTCCTCGAGAAAGCCTGGAGACGAGAACCAACGACGGACAACATGACCACCCTCAAGCTCGCCACCCGGAAACACCACCAACTGATTCGCGCCACCAAGAAAAATACTTACAAGGATCGACTGGACAACAACGCACACAACTGCAAGGAACTCTTCAACATCGTGAAAGAGCTCTCCAACCCCAACGCCGGAAACAATGACATCACCCCGTCGCAAGACCTCTGCAACTCCCTCGCGTCCTACTTCCACAACAAAATCACGGACATACACAACAGCTTCAACAACCAACCAACGCAAGCCACAACCACAACGACGCCACCCACCACCACCCTCCGCACCTGGACCCCGATCAGCACCGAAGACACCATCCGCACCATGAACTCCATCCATTCCGGATCTCCGACTGACCCCTGCCCTCACCACGTCTTCAACAAGGCCGACGCTGTCATCGCACCCCACCTGCGGGACATCATCAACACCTCCTTCGACACCGCCACCTTCCCTGAGAGCTGGAAGCACGCCGAACTCAGCGCTCTTCTCAAGAAACCCACTGCAGACCCCACCGACCTCAAGAACTACCGTCCCATCTCGCTCCTCCCGTTCCCGGCCAAAGTCATCGAGAAGACCGTCAACAAACAGCTGGCCGCCTTCCTCGAGACGAATGGATCCCTCGACCCCTCACAGTCGGGCTTCCGAGCGAACCACAGCACCGAGACCGCCCTCATCGCTGCCACCGATGACCTTTGAACTCTGATGGACAACGGAGAAACAGCGGCCCTCATCCTCCTGGACCTCTCCGCGGCTTTCGACACTGTCTGCCACCGCACCCTAGTACAGCGCCTCGGCAACATCGGAATCCAGGAGAAGGCACTGGAATGGATCACCTCCTTCCTCGACGGAAGAACACAGGGAGTCCGCCTACCACCGTACAAGTCAGAGGCCACCAAAGTCATCTGCGGCGTCCCTCAAGGATCCTCACTGAGCCCCACCCTCTTCAACGTCTACATGAGCCCCCTCGCGGCCATCGCACGCCAACACAACCTCAACATAATCTCCTACGCCGACGACACCCAGCTGATCCTCTCCCTGACCAACGACCCCGCCACCGCCAGAGCCAACCTGCACGAAGGGATGAAAGATGTAGCCGAATGGATGACGACCAGCCGCCTGAAACTGAACTCGGACAAGACGGAGGTCCTCATCCTGGGCTCCTCGCCCTCCGCCTGGGACGACTCCTGGTGGCCCCCCGCCCTGGGCACCTCACCCAAACCGACGGACCACGCACGCAACCTGGGCTTCATCCTGGACTCCTCCCTCTCCATGACCAGACAAGTAAACGCCGTCTCCTCGTCTTGCTTCAACATCCTGCGCATGCTACGTAAGATCTTCCGGTGGATCCCCACCGAGACGCGGCAGACGGTCACCCAGGCCCTCGTCACCAGCCGACTGGACTACGGCAACGCCCTCTACGCCGGAACCACGGCCAAACTCCAGAAGAGACTCCAGCGGATCCAGAACGCCTCGGCCAGACTCATCCTCGACATCCCCCGACGCAGCCACATCTCCGGACACCTGAGGGATCTGCACTGGCTCCCGGTCAACAAGAGAATCACCTTCCGTCTCCTCACCCATGCGCACAAAGCCCTACACGACCAAGGCCCGAGCTACCTCAACAACCGGATCAACTTCTACACTCCCAAGCGCCTCCTCAGATCAACCAACCACGCCCTCGCCGCCGTCCCCCGCATCCGAAGAGCGACAACAGGAGGAAGATCCTTCTCCTACCTGGCTGCCAAGACCTGGAACTCACTCCCGACCGACCTGCGCCTGACCCAAGACCACCTCTCCTTCAGGAAGAAGCTCAAGACCTGGCTGTTCGAGCAGTAAACGGCACCCCCCCCACCCAGCGCCTTGAGACCCTACGGGTGAGTAGTGCGCTCTATAAATGACCTGATTGATTGATTGATTGATTGAGCCACAGGCAGCCCGGATAAACCCTTGATTAAAAGGGGACAGACATTGGGCAGCTTGTAAAGCGGCCGCGTTCCTACAGAAACCGATGACAGCCAGGCAAACCTTCTTCTTATGATCGGGACACTGGGGAGCAGAGAGACGAGAGACTTGTGACTTGGTGGCGTAGCAGTACCGTTGTCGCTGCTGCCCTGGTACTCCTACTCGGGACAGAGCTGATGACAAACCTTGAGCTCGGGCTCCCTCTTTCCTCTGTCACCAGCCCATGGACTGCGGGTGGAGAGGTGCTATGCTGCACCCAGGTTAAGGCCGAAGTATGCTCGGGACTGTCTCTAACAAATTAGGTGCATATTTCCATCATTTCCGGTGGGGATGTAACCTTGGTGGCTGCATTTAGATCGAGGTGTGCTGCCCATCCAGCCCTCAGGGTGCCCTTGCCTGTGCTGATGACCATTGAAACCTAAGGTATTCAAGATACTACCACAGGCACAAGCTCTCACCTCTCTCCACTGCTCTGACCTGTCTGGTGTACAATAGGTGGCTCCGTGATAGCAGTCAGCATACACCCTGTACTGTGAAGCGCGGCCAGTCTGCCGTACTATAAGAAAACAAGCTAGTTAAGGATCTTGCAAACAGAGCAGTCCAAGCCTGCCCGCCCATGGTTCATCTGCCTATCATCCTGTGAATCTTTGCGGTACTCTAGTGAGTACATTGTTAGCTGTGGCACCTGGTGATTTGGGCTTTAACCCCAACCTTCGAAATATATGGTGTGATCCTGGGCAAATCATTTTATCTTCCTGGGTCACTTATTCTTGCTTTCCTCTCATAGAGCAATGAGGGCGGAAAGTGACTGGTGGGAGAGAGCGTGGGTCCTGCCTCACAGCTGCCACTGTGCGCGCAGCTGCTCGCTGCTGCTCGCTCCCAAGGCAATACTCAATGGGAGTGAACTTTTGAAAAAAGGTGGGGCATACACCCACCATTAGCCATTTGCAGGCTCCAATTTTTACACACTACACACAAAAGCCAATCAAAAGCGTGGGAGGAGTCAGTCCCCATAAGTACATACCACAGATCTTCACAGCAAATGCGTTGCAAGCTCAACCTAAAAATTCGTAATAGAATGTCAAATGATGACAGTGTCTCCCTTTCCCTCAAACGATGGTCCCAATTATCCAGAAAGGGTAATACGTGTGGCCACAAGAGACACTCAAACACCGTGTCTATGGCTTCTTTTATTTCTGACAAAAAATGACAACTTTTGGTATTTTAAATATTCATTCACAGCTGATTTTCCTTACAGTATTCCTCAATGTAGCACACAGCACTTGCACTGTCTTGGACTGTGTCATCATTACACTGTAAGATGGCAAGTTGATAGGCACATTGGAGGAGAAGATCTTACATTTGGCATTTTACAGGTGAGATCTGTAATATAAGGTTAAATTAATTGCTTACTTCCTACTGTTGTGCATTGGGTCCATTGGTGGGCTAGCTCCCAATGTTGTTTGTGGCTCTCTAAAAACTATTTCATGAAGCAACCCTTGTAATACCTGTCCTTTGGTTGCTGATATTGAAACGTAGAGTCCCATGGATGCTGTAAAAGGAGCTGCTATTGTGGTCATCGGGGTGCACTCATGGTATGTGTCAAGGGAGCACCACAAGAGCCAGCACTAGTAATGTAGAATATAGGCAACAGACCTCTGCCATTCTTCTGCACACCAACATGCAGCAGAGCATTCACCAGTAATCTGATAACAGAACGGGGTGGGGGTAAAAAACATGGGGGACCTGTTATTTCTCAAATACTATACACTGTTACTGCTGAAACAAAGATGGCTGTTCTCGATATCTTTACATAACTTAGGCTTTAAGCAACATGAAAGACTTATTACCCTTTCTTCCCCGAAAACCCTGTTTATGTAAGGCATTATCGCTGCTTCTGACACTCTCTACGGGCCATTCAGACTGAGGTCCCGGTCACCCAACCAAGCGCTACAACTACATGGGAATCCATGTTGCAACCCAACTGGGCCGCTGCCTCCAAATGACAGACTAGGTTTTATACCTTAGAACTTCCTGCATCAGACACACAGTAGTACCCTTAAAGCTAACAGGAGCAACCTTGCATGTAATGCTAATTGTGCAAGATGTTAAGAACCTGCCATGAGACAGTCTGAAGATCACTGAATACTAGTGTGACGTCTAAGCGACACTATTCTCTATTACAGGTGTAGAAATAGCTTTGTTAACATAGCTTCTACCCCTTGGGTACCTAGACCTTTTAGCCTGCACTGTTCATATCCTACTTGCAGTCCACTATATCACTTCTATTGCTTTATTGTTGCCAAAAACAGGGTTGCCTGCCTATATGGGGTAGAAAAAACAATCCTATCACAAGGCCTGATTGGCAGACCTTACATACTGTAATGACCAACTTGAGGTATGTTATTCCCTTCTTCTGCCAATCAATAGACCTAAAGCTATACCTTAAGATATAACGTAGCCATTGCAGATGTATCTGGCCAATGCCACAGCTTCCATTTAAATATTCATGAGGACCATTATTTGAAAGGAGGTTGTTGCTTATGTAATATCATGATTGTGATATCATTTTTGGGCAAATGCATACAAACTGTATTTGAACTTACTTGTGGAGATACCTGTCATACAAATGTGGCATGTATCAGGTTTGGAGGCTGCCATTTCGAATAGTCGGTCTGAGCACAGCAGTGCCAGGGCTCCTGTCTTGCAATTACCAATCTTTTCCCAAAAATATGTGACTGCTGTGTTGGATGCATCAAAAGTGTCATGAAAGAGTAATGACAAGTATGCTTGTACTGTTTTTACTGTTATGTAACTGTCTGTAATGGCCAAAAAGGTTAATAAACAAATTATTGAAAACAAATTAGGCTCTAGACTACTGCTCATCTTGGCACCGATTTCTTGTGGAGCGGTACTGGGAAGCTGAGAGTCACAGAGGTTAGTGACAGTGACTTTTTTTGAGTGGGTGAAGTCAACAAACAAGAGTCACAAACAGGCAGTCTCAGAATAATATTAAGAAAGCTGGTACAGATCACGTTATTCTGCTAAACAGCTAATCAGATATACGGAAACTGCCCACAATACAGTGAGAGAATGGACTTAAACAGCATAGCTCCCACTTGACCTCCTTCTTAAGGCCTACCCCTTGACAGTTATGTGACTTCTGTTTTCACCCTCCTTTGAGTAACGCGGACACCTAGGTATGCCTATTCTTTCTTGGTTCCACTGGTGGTAGTGTATGAAGCTTGCATCGGGTGGAGGTCTAGGATTGTCTAGTAAGTGGTATGGCCACATGCCTGTCATCTCACCCTGTTTTGGTGGATGACTCTTTTTTCACCCAGCTGGTAAACAAACTGACTAAATAGACTTTACTGAGGGTCACCTGCCCTTAAACGTATCTCACCCTCCCAAAAAGTCTACAATTTCCATTTGCATTAATTGGATCACCTTCTGAAATGCCCACATTACTCACAGGTATGGTATTGTATGGAGTGTGATTTTGTGCAGTTCCACCACAGGGTGTCTTGAATATAGAATCATATTGAGCATGCTTTCGAACGCTGTGTACAATGTGTGTTAGCCTTTCAGATATACCTCAGTCTCAGCCTAGTCAGCCATCTCAGATCTCTACGCAAATCTCACCTTTGAAGGCAATTAGGATGATTTTGATCACAGGAACCCAGTCAGTGGATGGAGAACGGGATTGGGGCGTTTCTGCGCATAGCGGCCCCACACCCGAGAACTGAGCTTCATCTCCACATTTTAGTCAGTCAAACGGGCAGGGAAGGGGAAGCGCTTCTCCCACAGTGTTTGAGGGTGTGCTGCTGTCGTTCAACGGCTATTTCAAATGCATCACTACCACCTTCACAGCTGCCACCGTGCACACCGCTGCTCGCTCCCAAGGCAATACTCCCTGGGAGTGAACTTTTGAAAAAAGGTGGGACATACACCCACCATTAGTCATTTGCAGGCTTCAGTTTTTACATGACACACACACAAAAACCAATCCAAAAGTGTGGGAGGATTCAGACCCCACAAATACATACAACATATCGCCACCCCGCGAGCACTGTAAGCTCGACCTAAAAAATGCCACAGGCAATGTCGGGAGGCATTTGTTCCTATCTCCATTATCACGTAAACAACATGCATGAGCATATTAGTGCCTTTAAGAATTATGGTAAATGTAGTCCCATAAATGTCCCAATAGTATGAAAATGTATCCCAAAACATAAAAACATTTTTAAACTGCCATAATGTTACCAAATTTCGAAACAAGGCACTTTTCAAGCACTAATTACAAAGCAAAAACTCACTAACCTGGAGAGTGTAAAAAAAGGTATAGTGTGCAATTGATTATTTTTACCAATTCGTCATCTGTGCCTCTGCATGATATCATGTCCTCACTAGTGGTAGGCTGAATTTGCTGATTTTTGCTATGCGGAAATAGGCGGGGTGAAAAAAAACCTCCAGGATACCCTACAAACTCGGCCCGAATGGGCAATGGTATTCTAAGCCACCTATTCTCGCTGATTGATGCGAGTTTTGCACACCGTGTTGCAACGGGAGTGCGAACAGCACCACGTGGTTTTTCTGATTCTGTGCATGGTTCAAAATAATTTTATTAAGTTGAAGTAATAAAATAATGCAAAAGAGAATAATAATAAGCATAAAAGAGCTACACGCAAAATATCAATGTAAAGAAGAGCAAAAAAGAAGAAAACTAAAATAAGCTACATAATATATAAGTGATAAACAGCAATGAATGATATATCGGTTCATACAGGAAATGTAAATGGTCTACAATAATTCATAGTATTAAATACAATTTAGGATAAAGTATAAAACAATAATATCAGGAAAGTCACGTAGGTTTAGATACTTCAGCTGACGTGGAGTGTGTGACAGAGAACGCCTGGCACTCATATCAAGGAACGTCGTAACAGGTGACCACAAATCTAGACGTTTTGTTGCCATGTGTAATGGATACACAAATGACGTGTCCGGCCTGTGATTATAACAAACAGCGTACCACCATGCCTGATAAGACAATTTAGTAAAATCTTTCCAATTTTTGGTGATTTGTTAAATGGCCAATGCCAATAATAAATCAATGATACGAAAATTTGAGTTACATCCTATCCAAATAGGGGAAAAACTACCTAAAAATATATGTGATAGAGATAGGGGGTGGGCAGAGTAAAAGATAGCATTAATTTGAGACCATACCTTTTCCCAAAAATCCCTATTCAATGTACAGTGGAAAATCATGTGACATAGGTCAGCACATGGTTCTGAGCATGACCAACAAGTATCTGGAAGATGAGAATGCCGTGAATTAAGAGCTAATGGAGAAAGTAAGAGCCTATTATATATGAAAAAAATGGTCTCTGTGGTATTTACGGCTCTAGAAGATTTTCTACGTTTAACCGCTTCAGCGCGGCGCGAATTTTCGCGCTGTGCTGAGCGTTCTAAGAAACGGGTGTGGTCGTGACGGAACGGTTCCATCATGAGCACAGCTCAACTGTCGCTCATGACGGAACCGTTCCATCATGAGCATCGAAGGGGTTAATCCATATATTATCCCAAAGATCCACAGTCCAAGAAGATTCTAGATCTTTTTCCCATAGTGTTTCTACTTTGGTTTTATCTCTTGATTCAGATGAGGTATGAAAAAATTTGTATATGACGGATGCTTTAGAATTATTAATAATGAGGGATCTCAACTTATCATTATGAGGGGTAGTTAAGACAAAAGGTGTAGAATGTGTATAAGCATCTAGAAGAGCTGTCAATAAAAAAGAATATTTAGAACTGAGATTAGAAGGCAAAGTAAATAAGGTACGAGCCTTTATAAAGGGTATAGGTTGACCGTTATCATATAATTGATGTACCCAAATCAGGCCCCGTTTCTCCAGGAAAGAGGTTTATTATCAATCATAATAAGTCTATTATGCCATAGAGGGAGGTTAAGAAAGGAGGTTAAGGGAGTGGTCTGGAGTAGTTTAGAGGTCTATTTAATTATAGGGGAGGATACCGACTGTGGTTTACCTGTGAATAAGAGATAAGAAGTAAGAAGGATTTGTGGTAAATAGGAAAATCGGGGAAATTTGTTCCACCTTCCATTTTTGGACGAATTAATTTTGAAATGGACATAAGTGATTTTTTGTTACTCCATAAGAAGGAAGACAAGACTGATTTAATCTTGTTAAAATATTTGGAGGGAATGGATACTGGGATATTAGAAATGGTGTATAAAACGGTAAACATCACTTACAACGAAACGTTTACAACGCACTACCATTACAACGCGGTCATTACAACGTAAACTATTACAACGCATTGCTCTGGGGGGGCGCTCTAGGATAGGGAATAGGTTAATTTACTATCCAATAAACTTCCCTAGTGTCCACGGGGACTGGAGTTGGAATAGTAAATTAAACTATTCATTATCCAACACCCAAAAGCGCTATGCGTTGTAATGGTATGCGATGTAAAAACCGCGTTGTAAAGGCAGGTGTTGTAATAGCCTGCGTTGTAACGTCATACATCCCTCGTCGTCAAGGACGAGAGCCTTTGTATACAATCGCCCAAGCAACGAGATAATGTTCCTGATATGGAAGAAGTGAAATGTAAGCCCAGATATTTAATATAGTGAGGAATCCACGTGAAACCTGAAGTTGCGAATTCAGCTTGAAAAGTATGCTTGGTAAGGGGCAAACTTTCACATTTATCTTTATTGAGTTTGTAACCAGATATGGAGGCAAACAAGTCAACTTCTTCTAAAAAAGTGGGAAGGGAAACCTGAGGTCGTGATAGGAATAAAAGAACATCATCAGCGTAAGCCACCATTTTAACATTAGTATCCTTAAAAGTGGAACCATGAATGTTGTCATTTTGGCGAATTCGCAGCAAGAAAGGTTCCAAAGCCAGATTAAAAAGAAAAGTGGAAAGAGGGCAGCCCTGTCTGACACCTCTGCCAAGATGAAAGCAGGAAGAAACTGCATTATTAGCTGATATAGCCGCTCGTGGGTTGGAATATAAAAGAGATATAAAGGCAGTAATCTTTGGGCCAAATCCAAACCATTTTAGTGTGCTGAAGAGGTATGGCCACTCAACTCTACCAAAAGCCTTTTCCGCATCCAAGGCTATAGCTGCCAGTGAGTGATTAGTATGTGAAGTTTTGGAGAGTATATGAAAAAATAAACGAGTGTTATCTGTGATGAGCCGGCCTTTAACAAAACCAGATTTCTCGGGTCCCAGCAAATCGGGCATTTGAGATTCTAAACGTAAAGCCAAAGCCTTGGAGAAAATGTTATAGTCAATGTTGACCAAGGAAATGGGACGAAAGTTTTGACAAAAGTGGGGATCTTTGCTTCTTAGGAATAATACATATAAGGGCGTCTGAAAAAGAACCATGAGATTTACCAGATGGTAAGAAAAGTAAGTATAAGGGTATGCAATTTAGGAATGAGTAAGTGTGCAAAATGAGTAAAGAATTCTACAGTGAAACCATCTGGGCCTGGTGCTTTGTCTCTTTTAAGCGTTTTTAAGGCACCAAGGAGTTCCTTTTGTGACAGGTTGGACTCTAAAGGGGAAAGGTCTGGGTGTATATTTGGAGCACGCTGGATTTTAGAAAGGAAGTGAGATATGTTTTGATCAGAGGCAGAAGTTTCAGAAGAGTAAAGTGATTTATAAAAAAACAGGAATTTATTTAAAATGTCTTCATCTTTAAATTTCAGTTGGTGGTTCTGATCAAAGATAGATTCTATATTAAGTTTATTTTGTTTAACCTTTAAGTAATTAGCTAGTAGTTTTCCTGCTTTATTCTGACCACCATAATACTTTGCGCCAGATTTTAGTAAATAGGTAGAGGCATTATTAGTTGTATCTTGATTAAATTGGATTTTAGCTTTGATAAGGTCAGATAAACATTCCTTGGATTTGGAAGAGTAATAGTAATGTTCCAGCTGATTTTGAGCAAAAGGGCATTAGTGGTCTGTTGGGCTTTTTAAAGTTTTTTCGAGACAAAAATAATAATAAAGTCTCTAGAAGAGGCTTTGAAGGCGTCCCAAACCACACAAAAAGGTATGTCATCCGTTTGATTAAATAGAAAGTATTCATTTAAAAAAGAGGTAAAAGATGAAGTAAATAATGAATCTAAAAGCAAAAGATTAATAAAACGCCATTTGCGAGATGCCGAAGGTGGCTGTAAGACATCAAGACAAATGGTTACAGAGCATGGTCCGATATTACAATAGAACCAATATCTGCACCCATTAGTAATTGAGTGAGATTGTGCGAGAGAAAAAAGTAATCTAATCGTGATTGAGTATGATGCACAGAAGAGTAAAAAGAGTATTCTCTGAGTGTGGGGTTGCATAATCTCCAGGCGTCTATCAATTTATGCTGTCTAATCATTTGTGTGAATGATTTGTGAGATCTATGACGGACAAAAGGGACTGAGGAATTCCGATCAATGCATGGATCAAAAATTTCATTGCAGTCCCCTGTAAGAATAAAGTTATCTTCGTAGTGTTGAGTAATGTGTTGGGACAAGGAGTTCCAAAAGGAAGGGTCTCCAGCTGTAGGTGCATAGAAATTCAATATAGAGAGTGGGACATTATCTATCAGAAGTTTTAAAAACACCATCTACCTATTTGATCTGCGCAGTGTAAGAGTATCTTGATAGAAAGGGACTTTCTAAAAAAAATAAGGACACCATTACATTTGCCATCTCCTGGTGAAAAAAGGACTTCACCCACCCAACTTCTTTTCAACTCTGCAGATTCATTAGCTGATAAATGAGACTCCTGCAGACAAGCAATAACTGTTTTTAGTTTAGTTAAATGAGTCAAATCTCTCTGCCGCTCAATAGGTGAATTTAAACCTCTGACATTCCAAGATACAATTTTTAAAGGCGTAAAATAAAAGTATAGTAATGCAATAAATACCGATATAAGCAATGTGTTAAAAACATAAAAATAATTCCATCAGTGAAACAACTGCATACATAATAGAGCGCTTGACAAAAGAAGAAGAGAAAGAAAAGATAAAGGGAGTAAGAAATATATAATGGTTGAACATAGACAGCGTGAAGAATGAGAAAGAAAGATTGTAATATAAATAGAGGTGTAGATGAGCAATATGAGAGAAGAAAAAGAATAGAAAAGAAAGTAAAGAGAAGGATGATAGCACAAAAGCTAAGAAGGGAAAATGAAAAGAAAAACTTACATAAATTCCAAACCATACGAGGGGTGGGGGGATGGGAGGCCACACGGAACAATGACGTGTCCGAGACTCATGAGGGAAAGCGGGAAAGGAAAACGGTACCAACGAACTGTAGAAGAGAAGGAACCCGTTAACCTGTGAAAAAAAAACAGAGGTTAAGCATAAACAGTAGAAAGAAGGACGAATGCCATGTTGACATCAGCCATAAACTTGGCAATAAATGAACTGTACAATAATGATAAACTTTTAACAGTAACAGCATTAAAACCATCCCATGAGAGACCCCATGGGTATACTTGTGACTACACCATAAGTAAGGTGAGACTCATGCAAGGAATAAAGGTAAAACAGAGCCAAAATGAACTACTTGGGATGTGACGAGGAAGAGGTATCCATTGAGTCAGTCGGAAAGGAATAAAGGAAGCTTTTAAGCTTCAGTGGATCCTCATAGGTAGTAGTTTTGTTGTTAATAGTTACTTTGAATAGGCATGGATGAAAGAGACCATATCTTGCTCCCATCGATCGCAATTGAGGTCTCATTGCCAAGAATTCTTTGCGGCGATCTGCTGTTGATTTAGCGTAATCCTGAGTGAAGAATAACGTGTTCCCCGACCAAGTAATTTTGTTCAAAGCTCTGGTGGTAGAAAGACTTTTCAATAAGTTGGTATATTCAAGAAAATATAGTATCACTCCTCTTGGTTTACTCTTTGAAGCAGCAGATGCCAGGTGTGACAATGAGCCCAATCGGTGAGCTCTTTGAATGTTTACGTTGGTGCTTTCTGGAAGTTTGAGAAGTTTGGGAATAAAAGACTTGAATAAAGCGATTGAGTCTGACCCTTCTGTCCCTTCCGGCAGACCTTAAATACGAAGATTATTTCGTCTGTTTCTATTTTCTAAATTTTCTATTTGTTTGTGTAGAATTGATACCTGAGAGCATAAGGACTCAATTTTAGAAGTAGAAGTATTTAAAAAGTCAATATTTTGTTCTAGGGTAGTGACGTGACGTTCTACACATGACCATTTATTAGAGAGCTCTTTGAGTGTAGAAGTAGTCTCTTGAAGTGTAGAGGTAGTTTCCTCAACAAATGGGCGTAAGGCCCTAATTTCCTCTAGCAATAAGTCCATGGTGACTGAAGAGACTTGCTTAGGAGGAGAGGGAGGATCCTTCTTCAATCTTTTGGTTGAAGCTTTAGTACCACCAGAAGCTATAGTAGTCGCTGTTGATGACATAGTTTTCGGTGAAGAAGTAGCTGGATCATCCATGTCTAAGCACTGGTAGCGCAAACTAGTTTGAAGGAAAAACTCTACGAGATGAAGATTTATATTGAAGTGTCTCTTTAAATTGTTTTCTCATGAAGAAACTGAAAACTGCAGTGAAGAATCAATAGTAGCACCACTGTCAGGGAAAAAAGTTAGAAAATATGCTTCACAATATAACCAAAAAACAAGCAAGAAGGTAAAAAAATCCTGCAGTAGCGTGGTTGTATGAATATACCAGTAAATAGGCGGCAAACAATCATGAAAGGAATATTGCCTAAATATGCCTCAATATGTATCATCAAAAAATGAAAAAAGGAACTGTGATAGGTCACACACTTATATAACAATTGAAATTGCAACGAAAGACAGCTCAAACCATTGAAGTGAAAGTGCCTATATAATATACATATTGTGGAATAAATGTCTCTTAATGTGGTAGGATGTCAAGTTCACAATATGCAGCATTCTTATAGAAAATGCGATATAATATACCAGGTAAAGAGACAAGGTGTAAGCAAAGAAAAGCCCCCAAAAATGATTTAAGGAGGAATTGTAGGAGCGCGACACGAGCATTTCTCTATTCAGAAATATAGATGTATGTAGAGATTCAGTCGGCACTCATGAGTAATTGCAAGTCCCTGAGGCGCAAAATGGCGGTCATAAAGTGAAGGAACTATCGCATGCTATGTATTAAGCCAGGACAGTCATAAAACAAAATAACCAGTGAAGAGGCAGGAAAAGCTCTCATGCGGCAATTTTACCAGTCAATGAGACAAATATTTCAGTCAGAGAAGCATCATTGCAGCGTACTAGAACTCCATCCGTGACAGGATACAACATGGCGGGCGCGGTCCCAGTAGCGCTCCGTCACAGGTCACAGATATAGAAAAGATGTTTCAACGTCGTAATCACATTGAAAAGCAGGGTTTCATGAAGCTGGATACTTCCGACGCATATTCCTTCAGTTTGCGGGTTATGCCTAAGCGAATTATCGCCGTCGGGCCGATTCCGTTTCCGCCGCTCCCGGAGAGCTACGGGTAAGCCGCCATATCCATCGGGCGCTGGCCACGCCCCCCTATTCTGTGCATGGTGCTGGGTCTACTTTTCAATCCTTCCTATATATATTTTTTTAGTTGTTACAAATATTTTTATTATAATATTAGTACAGCAACAAAAGACAGTAACAATCATCTCAATCGGCGTATGGTTACAATTGACATGTCGTACATATATCAGGACATTCCCCTTCTGTTTTTTTTGTTTGGCATGCCATCTCACTTCTGTTTGTCCCCTCCCCCTTTTGCTGGGCACCATCATATTGCTGTTATATTTCATCCTTATACATCTCCGGATAGGCAATTACTGCTGAACGGCAGACAGAGCATCCCTCTGCTTTCACTCCAACTCCCCCAGATATTATGCGATTTGTGTTTCCAGCCCCTTCCCTCGTGGACCACCCGTTCTGCTTGTATGCACCATGTCAGTCCCAGTTTTTAAACACAGGTCCGGATCCACCCCCCTACTTGCATGTTATGTTGCATTTAGCTACTCAAAAGTCCAATGTGATCCAAAGTTTCTCTCCCACTGTTAGGTCAGTTTTCCCCCAAATGTTTAATAGATACCCCTGAGGGGATGCCTCCACCACCTTGCCACATAACGTCTGTATGCATGCAACAATCTTGTTCCAGTATTCTCTTATCTTGGGGCAATCCCTCCATAGATGTAAAAAGGTACCCTCTTGGCCACAATTCTAAGGACAACGTGCTGAGCCGATTCTATTAATTTTAACTATTGTGGTGCATGTATAATATGTCCTATGGAGAAGTTTCAGTTGGATCAACCTAACCCTGGACCATATAGCCACCTCCGGGGAGAAGCAAATGCCTCTAGCCACTCCTCATCATCCTAACTTCCCTACGTTCTTCTCCCATTTGGTACGCACTTTCTCCAGTGTGCCAGGGGAATTATTTAATATTTTCCGGTATGTTAATTAAATTGCCTTTTTGTCTAAATAGTCATCTAGGAACCAGTCTTCCAAAGAGAAAGAGGCTGAGAGATCTGTGTCGCTTTGAAAGGCTAGTTGCATTGCCTACCATATCTGGAGATATCGGAAGGTCTCCATGGGAGCCAATTTGTGGTCTTTCTGAAGGTCAGCAAAGGGTCTTATCTCCACCCCTCTCCCATAGGTCACCAACTCTGGAGAGACTGATAAGGTCCCTCCTGTTGAGCCTGGTTGTCCCCCAGTGTTCCCAGGCTGCTCTCATTGTGGTATGGCTAGGGTGGTGCTGCTATTTCCGGCCATAAATGGCCCTAAGGTACTACCCTGGTCTCATGTTATGCCTATCCATACTATAGGCTGGCTCGTCGTGGACTACATGGACCCAACAGTTAAATACTATGAGTTGCGCTGCCCTGTAGTAGCATTGTAACGCTTGAAGCACAATCCCCCATCGTACCAACTCCAGGTCAATTTGTTTAATGCTATCTGCAGATTTCCCCCTTCCCATAGAAATGCCAGTATCTCTGCCTCAACTACTCAGGAGAGACCAGGTATGGTGCGTTTTGCAATATGTATGCAAATCAGGGAAGTGCCATCATTTTATATAGTTTCTAACACTAAGGAGTTAGGTCCTGGGGCATGAAGTCAGCTGGACCATTCATGAATTGTGTAAAGAAGTAATTGCCAACTTCACCTTACTTTTCACCTTACAATTAAGGAAAAACAAACCAAAATTACTATATGGTCTGTTTGGTATATCTACTTGATACCTTTTTATTTTTTATTTTCTTATTTTCAAGTATTTTTTGTTTGAAAAAGACACAACAATACGATAAACATTTTCAACATAAATTCACTAAACGAACAATTACATTCCACATTACATATATAAATACCACATAAATCTACATTACATATATAAACACCATTTTGGTTTTTATCAACAATTAGATTCAATGAATGATCTCTAATTCTAATCAAAGAACAAAGGACAAAGTAAACATTTGGATACTATTATTCATCAAACAGCAACTTAATACATTTCAATTTGTCGATATCATTTTGTATGCTGCAAATAAATGCATTCCTGATTTAAATACCGATCATTTTATATAGTTACAAAAAGGGGGGTGGTGATGGACAGAGTATCTGAGTTAATCAGAACACTCCTACCCAGTCAACAGATCAGGGCTTGATCCATCACCGTTTTTTAGCTCACTGCACCATCCCAGTTCAGAACCTGGCTATATGCAAATTGGTCTGTCCCTGGCCCAGTGCATCATGGGAACAGGGCAGACCAAACTACCAAGCCAATTCTTCACTGGAAAGGAAACAAGCTTCCGGGGACCGGTTTCTGGCATTACAGCCGTCTTCGGCCCGGCTTGCTTGAATCCTGATGGTGCAGTGAGCAAGGGACTCATGTCTGAGCATACCCTTCCACACTTATGATGGCCAAAATAATTAAAAAAAGGGGGGTGGTGATGGACAGAGTATCTGAGTTAATCAGAACACTCCTACCCAGTCAACAGATCAGGGCTTGATCCATCACCGTTTTTTAGCTCACTGCACCATCCCAGTTCAGAACCTGGCTATATGCAAATTAGTCTGTCCCTGGCCCAGTGCATCATGGGAACAGGGCAGACCAAACTACCAAGCCAATTCTTCACTGGAAAGGAAACAAGCTTCCGGGGACCGGTTTCTGGCATTACAGCCGTCTTCGACCCGGCTTGCTTGAATCCTGATGGTGCAGTGAGCAAGGGACTCATGTCTGAGCATACCCTTCCACACTTATGGTGGCCAAAATAATTACAAAAAGGGGGGTGGTGATGGACAGAGTATCTGAGTTAATCAGAACACTCCTACCCAGTCAACAGATCAGGGCTTGATCCATCACCGTTTTTTAGCTCACTGCACCATCCCAGTTCAGAACCTGGCTATATGCAAATTAGTCTGTCCCTGGCCCAGTGCATCATGGGAACAGGGCAGACCAAACTACCAAGCCAATTCTTCACTGGAAAGGAAACAAGCTTCCGGGGACCGGTTTCTGGCATTACAGCCGTCTTCGGCCCGGCTTGCTTGAATCCTGATGGTGCAGTGAGCAAGGGACTCATGTCTGAGCATACCCTTCCACACTTATGGTGGCCAAAATAATTACAAAAAGGGGGGTGGTGATGGACAGAGTATCTGAGTTAATCAGAACACTCCTACCCAGTCAACAGATCAGGGCTTGATCCATCACCGTTTTTTAGCTCACTGCACCATCCCAGTTCAGAACCTGGCTATATGCAAATTAGTCTGTCCCTGGCCAAGTGCATCATGGGAACAGGGCAGACCAAACTACCAAGCCAATTCTTCACTGGAAAGGAAACAAGCTTCCGGGGACCAGTTTCTGGCATTACAGCCGTCTTCGGCCCGGCTTGCTTGAATCCTGATGGTGCAGTGAGCAAGGGACTCATGTCTGAGCATACCCTTCCACACTTATGGTGGCCAAAATAATTACAAAAAGGGGGGTGGTGATGGACAGAGTATCTGAGTTAATCAGAACACTCCTACCCAGTCAATAGATCAGGGCTTGATCCATCACCGTTTTTTAGCTCACTGCACCATCCCAGTTCAGAACCTGGCTATATGCAAATTAGTCTGTCCCTGGCCCAGTGCATCATGGGAACAGGGCAGACCAAACTACCAAGCCAATTCTTCACTGGAAAGGAAACAAGCTTCCGGGGACCGGTTTCTGGCATTACAGCCGTCTTTGGCCCGGCTTGCTTGAATCCTGATGGTGCAGTGAGCAAGGGACTCATGTCTGAGCATACCCTTCCACACTTATGGTGGCCAAAATAATTACAAAAAGGGGGGTGGTGATGGACAGAGTATCTGAGTTAATCAGAACACTCCTACCCAGTCAACAGATCAGGGCTTGATCCATCACCGTTTTTTAGCTCACTGCACCATCCCAGTTCAGAACCTGGCTATATGCAAATTAGTCTGTCCCTTGCCCAGTGCATCATGGGAACAGGGCAGACCAAACTACCAAGCCAATTCTTCACTGGAAAGGAAACAAGCTTCCGGGGACCGGTTTCTGGCATTACAGCCGTCTTCGGCCCGGCTTGCTTGAATCCTGATGGTGCAGATTAGGAGTGTTCTGCTTAATTCAGATACTCTGTCCATCACCACCCCCTTTTGAATCGTTTTGGCCACCATGAGTGTGGAAGGGTATGCTCAGATGTGAGTCCCTTGCTCACTGCACCATCAGGATTCAAGCAAGCCGGGCCGAAGACGGCTGTAAGGCCAGAAACCGGTCCCCGGAAGCTTGTTTCCTTTCCAGTAAAGAATTGGCTTGGTAGTTTGGTCTGCCCTGTTCCCATGATGCACTGGGCCAGGGTCAGACTAATTTGCATGTAGCCAGGTTCTGAACTGGGATGGTGCAGTGAGCTAAAAAACGGTGATGGATCAAGCCCTGATCTTTTGACTGGGTAGGAGTGTTCTGCTTAATTCAGATACTCTGTCCATCACCACCCCCTTTTGAATCGTTTTGGCCACCATGAGTGTGGAAGGGTATGCTCAGATGTGAGTCCCTTGCTCACTGCACCATCAGGATTCAAGCAAGCCGGGCCGAAGACGGCTGTAATGCCGGAAACCGGTCCCCGGAAGCTTGTTTCCTTTCCAGTAAAGAATTGGCTTGGTAGTTTGGTCTGCCCTGTTCCCATGATGCACTGGGCCAGGGTCAGACTAATTTGCATGTAGCCAGGTTCTGAACTGGGATGGTGCAGTGAGCTAAAAAACGGTGATGGATCAAGCCCTGATCTTTTGACTGGGTAGGAGTGTTCTGCTTAATTCAGATACTCTGTCCATCACCACCCCCTTTTGAATCGTTTTGGCCACCATGAGTGTGGAAGGGTATGCTCAGATGTGAGTCCCTTGCTCACTGCACCATCAGGATTCAAGCAAGCCGGGCCGAAGATGGCTGTAATGCCAGAAACCGGTCCCCGGAAGCTTGTTTCCTTTCCAGTAAAGAATTGGCTTGGTAGTTTGGTCTGCCCTGTTCCCATGATGCACTGGGCCAGGGTCAGACTAATTTGCATGTAGCCAGGTTCTGAACTGGGATGGTGCAGTGAGCTAAAAAACGGTGATGGATCAAGCCCTGATCTTTTGACTGGGTAGGAGTGTTCTGCTTAATTCAGATACTCTGTCCATCACCACCCCCTTTTGAATCGTTTTGGCCACCATGAGTGTGGAAGGGTATGCTCAGATGTGAGTCCCTTGCTCACTGCACCATCAGGATTCAAGCAAGCCGGGCCGAAGACGGCTGTAATGCCAGAAACCGGTCCCCGGAAGCTTGTTTCCTTTCCAGTAAAGAATTGGCTTGGTAGTTTGGTCTGCCCTGTTCCCATGATGCACTGGGCCAGGGTCAGACTAATTTGCATGTAGCCAGGTTCTGAACTGGGATGGTGCAGTGAGCTAAAAAACGGTGATGGATCAAGCCCTGATCTTTTGACTGGGTAGGAGTGTTCTGCTTAATTCAGATACTCTGCCCATCACCACCCCCTTTTGAATCGTTTTGGCCACCATGAGTGTGGAAGGGTATGCTCAGATGTGAGTCCCTTGCTCACTGCACCATCAGGATTCAAGCAAGCCGGGCCGAAGACGGCTGTAATGCCAGAAACCGGTCCCCGGAAGCTTGTTTCCTTTCCAGTAAAGAATTGGCTTGGTAGTTTGGTCTGCCCTGTTCCCATGATGCACTGGGCCAGGGTCAGACTAATTTGCATGTAGCCAGGTTCTGAACTGGGATGGTGCAGTGAGCTAAAAAACGGTGATGGATCAAGCCCTGATCTTTTGACTGGGTAGGAGTGTTCTGCTTAATTCAGATACTTTGTCCATCACCACCCCCTTTTGAATCGATCATTTTATATAGGGCAGCCTTGCAAAATAATGACAGAGGCAATGTCCTCCATTGCCACTTATCCTCCTGTAGGTGGCGTAGTTGTGGTTCTTCATTGCAATTGTAGGACACCATTGGGTCTTTGGTTACATAGATTCCCAGGTGTTTAAATCTTTCTGTCACCTCATGAGTTGTACAAGTTCTGGGGAGCCTTAGCCTCATGCCTCAGAATACGTATGTCAACAATTTATCCCAGTTTAGCCTGAGTGTAAGGATTGGCCAGACAGAGGGGAATATCATTTGCATAGAGGGAAATTCTATCTTCCCAATCTGCTGTCCATTTAAGTCCTTTGATAAGTGGTTCACCCCTTATCCACGGTGAACAACCTTTACAACGAAACTTTTACAACAAACTACCATTACAACGAAACTTTTACAACGCAAACTATTACAACGCATAGCGCTGGGGGGCGCTCTAGAATAGGGAATAGGTTTAATGTACTATCCAACACCTTCCCTACTATCCACGGGGACTGGAGTTGGAATAGTAAACTATTCACTATCCAGCGCCCAAAAGCATTATGCGTTGTAATGGTATGCGTTGTAAAACTTGCGATGTAAAGGTAGGCATTGTAAAAGTATGCGTTGTAACGTCATACATCCCTTATCCACACCACCAGAGGTTCCAATTCCAGGGCAAATATCAACGGTGACAAAGGGCATCCATGCCTGGTCCCTGGGTGAAATTTAAAAACTATTGATTGTCCACCGTTCAACTGGGCCGGGAGTTTGGAGTACATGAGCCTGACCCATGTCAAAAATGTGTCCCCAAACCCTAATCTCTCCTGGACCGTGAATAAAAAGAGTCATTCTATCATATTGAGCGCCTTCCCAGTGTTCAGTGACATTGCAACCGCCTCCTCTCTAATGCTCCCGGCTCTTCACAGCACTCCATAGAGGCGCCGTAGTTTGAGTGAGGTATTTCTACCCGGCATGAATACTGATTGGTCGGGGTGAATCAACTTATGTTATGTTATGTTATGTTATGTTATGTTATTATGTGACTTTTATAGCGCGCGGCTACTCAAAAGAGTGTCCCGGCGCTTTATTGACATCCTAGAGAGCAAAACACAACACAGTGAAAAAGAAGCAGGGTTCGGGGAGCATAAAATCTAAGAGGCAAACAGCCAAGTTTTCAGGCCCTTCCTAAAAGACAGCAAGTTTGAGTTGCTACGTAAGGAGAGGGGCAAAGAATTCCAAAGCTGAGGGGCCCGTAGCATAAAAGAGCGACCTCCCATGCGAGCCCTCCTCACACGAGGGACAATGGCAAGAAACTTCGCCTCTGATCTCAGAGATCGGGAGGGATGGTAAGGCATAAGCCTCTTCTGCAAATATTTGGCCCCTGTGGAATAGAAGGCCTTATGCGCAAGGGCCAAAGCTTTGAAGACTATTCGCTGCCGGATAGGCAGCCAATGAAGAGACTGCAACAGGCCGGAAACATTGGCTCGCCTGTGCAGACCAAAGATGGCGCGTGCCGCCGCATTCTGGACCACCTGCATCCGTTGCAGGAGATATTCGGGCAGGCCAAGATATAAGATGTTAGAGTAGTCCAGTCTTGAACCGATCAAGGCCTGCACCGTAATTCTCCTGTGATCCTCGGAGAGCAAAGGACAAAACTTCCGAAGCATACGGAGAAGACCAAAGCAGGTGCCGGTGAGGGCAAGGATCTGAGACCTTAAGGTCAGACCATTGTCAATTTTCACCCCCAAATTCTTAGCTACCTGAGACGATTGCCTTGGAGGAAACATATCCGCAGGCCACCACACCTGCCAGTCCGGATCGGATTGACAACCGAAGAAGAGTACCTCCGACTTATCTGAGTTGCACTTGAGGCTGTTCAGTTGGAACCATGTGAAAACAGCCTCAAGGCACTCGTGGATACTCTCTCCGTCAAAGTCCTCTCCTTTCCAGCACCGTCCCCCTCAGACCGATCTCATGAAGTCTGATGAGCAAGCCTGTGGTATCGGGTTCTATCAGGTCTACATACTTGCAGAAACACTCGGACACCATAAAACAGAAGTTGGCACGGAAACTGAAAATGCAAAGAGACAAGTTTATTAGGACCCCATGGGGTGGTGGTACATTCCTACAGCACCCTTCGGCAATGCAAGAAGTATCACCCCGAACATCGGTGTGCGACCTCTTTTATACAGTTTAAAGGTAATAAAAAGGTAGGCGGTATACATTTGAACAGTTTTCGGTACATATAAGGGCATTTTTGGAACACAGCCAACATGTGGGAGGGGTTTAATACCACTGGTCAGTTGGGAGGAACATTCCTAAGGAGTGACCACTCTCTAATCCAAAGATCAGATGTACGCATGCGCGAGACTCACCATTGCTAAAAATAGCCTGTTGCTGGGCAGGGTAAAGGTTCATTGGCATGAAGGAAGGACGAAAGGGCATGCTGACCACGAGGCCGCATGTTCATAGAAAATGGAAGCCACCGAATACAAAATGGCCCCCGCACGTTTAGTCAAGTTAACAGAAATGTTCGTGTAGCTGAGCTTAACGCTAACTCAGGTACTGCCAAATTACGACAGACGACCCTTTTAGCGTTTAGCTGAAGCTACCTCATAATGAAAGTAATCCGAATGTTCATCATTAATGTCAATCATCATGATTTGCTTCACTTCAGCATTACTCATCTGTACATTTTTAGCAATAGCTCATTTGGATGGGATACAGGCTGTAATACATACAGTACATAAAGTAGGAACACATTGAATACATAGGCAACAGAAGAAAAATATCCCAATAATCACACATAGAACAGTTAGCAGTTTCCAACCCCAGGTACTAAGCAGAGTCCAAAACCAGCTAGAAAAGGTCCAAGTACCATTGTCAGTGTGAATTTCAGAGGCAATTTTGTGCAATTTGGAAATGGCATCATACACAGATGGTGAATTATCTGGCACATAAACACAACAACTACTTCCGATGATACGGCATGCACCCCCACGATCAGCTAACACTACGTCCAGAACCATCCGGTTCTGAAGCGTAACGATTCTTGTAATCTGAAGCTCTTCAGTTATATTCCCTAAAGCGGAAGCAGTTTCATTAGCAACTGCCTCCACAACATGTGTTAACCGTCTAATTTTCCTGCTGTTTAGGGCAGCACCCACAAAAGAAAACAACCCTAAATTAAAATCCACATATTGTTGTAGTGAGGTGTCGGTTTGGTCGACTTCATCAATGTCCAATGTTCTCTTAACTCTATTCAATATAAAATCGTGATACAATACAAAATCATTATGGTACATAGGCGGGGCAATAAACACACGGGGTAATACAAAAGATATGTAACATGTACCTAACCATCCAAGAGGAAGACGATGATAACCTTTATTACCGCAAATAAAGTAAGTGTTTCGTGAGGCCACAAATGAAATACCATTGGGTGTATCAAAGGCAAGAGTAACATTGCATTCACTTCTCCCCACCAGAATTGTTCCCTTATTCCTAATACAAAGGTCTGCTTTTGTATCAATAACGGTAATTACATGTAAACTGGTCATATTTGTAAGTCTCTGATTGGTGAAGATACGAGGCGTAGATACATTGTCCGGTCGATATTCTTCCCACTCGAATTTAGTTCCTTCTGCTTGTGGATAGCCATCTCGATCGTTCAATCGAAAAAGTGGTCCACCTTTTGTTGGCCATCTCAATGTAAAGAGAAGAGTGTACCAAGCATTACATGACCCATTGTGTGAAAAAGGAAGAGGAATAAGTGGGGTTCCTCCCTTCTTCTGATGCCCAGGTAACATCCCACATACCCAACAATTGGACGTGTTGGTCATATTATGCGTGTGGTGCAATATCTGAATGAAACTATTATTCAAATAGGTCTGTCTATGTCTTGCTTCGTGATAGGGCAAAGTAAAATGGAAATGTTCAGATGGAATTGGAGTGGTAGGCAGTAAATAGTCCCGTGCAGGAAATAGTCTTTCTATAGTCCAAGCTATTACTGCTATTACCACTATTGTCGCAACAAAAAGAACCGCACCCAGAATTCGTCTGTTTTTCAATGTCATAGGTGCCATGGTACAATGAACAAAAATCTCAAGAAACAAACTAAAAAAAATAAAAATATGGTGGTGAGAACCGAGGCTGCCGTTGAGTTTTTCTCCCAGATTCAAGACGGGTGTCGCTACACTGGACAGAACTGATCCCCCCCCCTTGATATTCCCGGCTTCCGTTTCACAAACCTCGGAACGGTTACCAACCAGTCATAAAAAATACAAAAAAAATTATTTCCTTGGCCGTAGATTGTACTTCACTCTGCCAGAAATAGTGTGGTCCGGGAAGGCTCCCTCCGACTCGTGAGGCGTAACAGCTGGGCTCTTCTCCGCATCCAAGATGTCTCGGTAATCAGACAGGACAGTAGGGTTCACCAGATCCGGAGAAACACGTCGACAGTGCGTTGGATTTATCCAACGCTTCTTATTCGTGACTCGCACAGCAGTTCGCGTTGCCAGCAGCACTTGCTCAGGGCCACGCCACCACGGCTCCAAACTGCTGGATCTCTCAAACACCCGGACCATTACAAAGTCGCCAGGATGAAGATTGTGAGCCTCTCCAATGGAATTGTCGGGGAGCGCTTCTCGAACCTGTTGATGAATAGAAAGTAAATCATTTGTTAATCGTGCCAAATAATCATTCATCATTATACAAGGCACATCATGTACCAAACGAGGCTTTGGAACTCCCCAGATATTCATGGGCCTTCCAAACACCACTTCATAGGGTGTGAGGCCAGTTCGGGAGTGTGGCACTGATCTAATAGACAATAATGCCAATGGCAAAGCATCCGGCCATTTCAAAGACGTGGATGCCACGATCTTTGCTAGCTCCAGCTTCAGAGTCGCATTATACCTTTCTACTAGACCTGCTGACTTCGGGTGGAATACAGCGTGGAACTTTTGTCTTATTCCCAATCCTTTCAGAACGTGCTCCACTATTTTCCCAACGAAATGAGGACCATTATCATTCCACAAAAATTTACAAACACCATAACGTGGGAAGTACTCTTTGAGTAACACCTTAGCTCTTGTCAATGCTGTATTATCCTTCGTGGGGTAGGCTTCAACCCATTTACTGAAAGCACACACCACCACTAGGACATACTTGAGGTTATTACAGCGCTCCAGCTGGATGTAATCCATTTGCAGTACTTCGAATGGTGCAGTAGGTGGAACGAACCCTCCTTTAGGAGTAGAGGTCCCTTTAGCAGGATTGTACTGTAGGCATATCAGACAGGTCTGTACTATTCTCCTAGCCGTGCTGGTAATCTCAGGATGCTCCCAAACTCGTGTAAGCGATTTAGTAATCGCAAGAGCTCCAATATGTGCCAACCCATGTGTCATTTGAACCATTGCCTGCAAGTAAGCAGCAGGTAATTTCCATCTCTTCATGTCTTTGCTTCTCCAGCAACCCTCATCATCCAACACTCCCTCTATTGCCCATGCTGCAAGCTCCGCTTCAGACGCTGATTTCTGTATGTCTAAAACTTCCTCTCTAGCATCATGCCATCGCTCGGCTTGCGATCTCACCACATACATAGGGGAGTCATTTTGCAACATGGCAGTCTCTCTCGCTATGCGGTCTGCAAAAGCGTTTCCTTGCCCTATTTTGTCCGTCACCTTTTTATGTGCACTACATTTTATTATCGCCACCTTCCTTGGGCATAATAGTGCATTCAGGAGGTCGCATACCAACTCTCCGTACATAATATGTGTTCCGTGTGAAGTCATAAACCCTCGTTCCCTCCAGAGTAGGCCAAAATCGTGCGCTACTCCAAAGGCATACCGACTATCGGTGTAGATATTCACACATAATCCAGCACTTAGCTCACATGCTTTCGTTAAGGCTATCAATTCAGCTACTTGAGCCGATTTCTGCAGTATCCGTGCTGTTTCTACCACTGTCTTAAGTGTCGTGATCGCATAGGCCGCGGAAGCTGTACCATCTGGCAATCTCACACACGATCCATCAACCCACAATTCCCCATCTACATCTGGAAGTGGCGTGTCCTGTAAATCAACACGACCCTTTGTTTGTTCATCAGTCAGAAAAACACAATCATGTTGTTCTTCTTCCTGGGTCTCAGTAACAGGATATGGCAATAAAGTGGCGGGGTTCAAAGTGGCGCACCTCTTCAATGTAATGTGTGGCACCAGCAATGTTAACTCGTATCCTGTTAAACGGGCACTGGTTAGATGCTGCGTTTTCGTTTGGTTCAATAGCGCATCTACTGCATGGGGAACTAACACCAACAATTTGTGTGACAAAACTATTCCCTCACTCTGCCGTATAGCTACTGCTGTTGCTGCAACTGCTCGAAGGCATCCAGGCAGTCCTCGAGCCACAGGTTCGAGTACCGCTGAAAAGTATGCGCAAGGCCTCTGTTTATCTCCGTGTAACTATACCAAGACTGACAATGCGCACCCATCCTTCTCATGTACATACAGTGTAAAGAGCTTTGTATAATCTGGTGTACCTAACACTGGCGCAGAACAAAGAGCTTGTCTCAATTGTTCAAAAGCATTTTGACATTCGTCCGTCCATTTGAGGGGGAGTGGTGCAGTTTTGGACAGCAACGCTAACAAAGGTTTTACAATGTACGAAAATCCTAGTATCCATTGCCTACAGAAGGACGTCAAACCTATGAAAGCACGAACATCCTTCTGCGTGCAAGGGACTGGTGTATCTAAGATTGCTTGAATTCGGTCTGATGTTAATGCACGTCCCTCCTTAGACAAAAGATGACCAATATATGTCACCTTTGGTCTACAATATTGTAGCGTCTTCCGCGAAACCTTGTGATTGTGTTCCGCAAGGAAAGAAAGCAGGGAGAGTGTACTCTCCTCGCATTGCTCCTGTGTGTCTGCTGCAAGCAGAATGTCATCAACATATTGGATTAGTGCCACCCCAGACGGTAAATCAAATGAATCAAGTTGTCTTTTCAAAGCCTGACTGTAAATGCTAGGACTTTCTGTGTAACCTTGAGGAACTCGACAAAATCTATAAGATTTATTATTTAATGTAAAGCCGAACAAATATCGGCTATCAGGATGAATAGGGATTGAAAAGAAAGCGTTTTTCAAATCAATCACTGTAAATGTAGTAGCCGTGGGTGGAACCAAAGTAAGTAAGGTGGTAATGTCAGATACTACTGGATACTGCGGTACAACTATCTTATTAATTTCCCTCAAATCAATAATAAAATGATAGATCTCAGTATCTGTGTCTTTCTTTAGGATCGGAAGAATTGGACTGTTGCAAACATTATAGGGAACTTCCTCCACCACCCCTGCCATTATCAAGTCCTTCACAATATGTATCAAAGCTATTTCGCCTTCTCTAGAGATCTTGTACTGAGGAACACGAGGTAAAACCGCTCCCTCCTTCACAGTAATGCGCACAGGAGGAATAATCATTTGACCCACATCAGTATCGGAAGTAGCCCATAACGTACTTGGAAGGGAAGCTAATGCGTCGGCCTCTTGCATAAGGCACGATCTCTCTATTTCTGGGTAGTTTTCATTCAAAATGACCCGCACCCCTTCAGGGGCACAGCGTATTGTTGCACGAAAATGCTTTAGCATATCAAGTCCCATAATATTATCTGGTGTATTTGGAGATAATAAAAACGGACATGGGGCAGTGAATTTATCAACATGAAATGTAAGGGGTTGAGACAATGGGCTTAGTGAAGGTGTTCCATCGAACCCTATTGCTGTAATCGTTTCACCAGACAGGGGAGCCCTTGGAACCAAGTGTTTAGACAGAGCACTACGAGTAGCTCCTGTGTCGACCAGAAACTGATCAGTAGAACCCAAAACATGTGCTGATATATATGGACCCCTTTGATCGACTGGTACTTCAACCGATTCCACACCCCATCCTACGCAATCCTATGCATAATTATTATCCTGAGACTCAGTATACTCTCCTTCAGCTATCTGATACTGATTCCGTCGATCAAAATTATTATGTTCAAACTGACCACGACCCCTCTCTTCACCCCTACCGCGATCATTCGCTCCACCTCTTGGTCCTGAATAACTATTCCGTGACCTTCCACTTCCTCGACCCCTCTGACTACGCTGTTCACGAAGTACCGGACAATCTGCGAGCCAATGTCCAAACTGCTTACAGTATGCACACTGATCCTCAGAAATGTCGGAACGAGGGGAAGACGTAACGTACGATCCTCGTCTACCCCTATCGTTCCCTCTCTATTGCGTAGCACAAACCTGTGCCAACATCACTTTTGTCTTTAAGTCCTTCGCTTTCTTATCACTACTTTCTTTAGCCTCTAGTTCCTGTCATTCATAATACTGAGCCATAGTTAATAAGGAGGCAGGCGTTGCCGTGGTTCATGAACTTTCACTAGCCTTTAATCGTTTTGCAATCTCCGGTAGGAGATTAGCCACATACTTATCTACGAATAAGTGCCTGCCCGTGTCCTCTGTTAATGATTGGCCACTGTAATCATGGAATGCTTCCTCAAAACGTGAAAAGAAATCAGAAACCGATTCGTCTGGCTTCTGCTTACACGACGCTAACACTGTCCAATCTATTTTCTTAGGGGGGGACAAGCGTTTTTAATTTATTCAAGATAGCTGTTGGCAAATCTAAAATCATCTGACACGGTTTACATGCAGGTTCCCTATCTGAATCAGCTCTCACTATGTCCTTCCAATCTGCACCTAATACCGTTCGATCGTCGAACTTACGAATCACCTTCCACATATCAGGAGGCAATATCAACCCAAAGAAGAGATCAATATCAACTAACGTCATAATACACGAAGAAATAGCACCCTCCACACCTTCATAGAAAGCTGCTGGATTTTTACGGGGGTCAGGCAAAGCATTCTTAAGTGCCATAACATCTGCTCTATTCCATGGCGTATAAACCCAATTATACACAAAATAGCCCTTTGAATATTTAGACGTCTTATCATCATCCGTACCGTCCCCTTTAGGAGGGACATACAAAGGTGCAGCTTCCCGCATAGGCAAAACATTAATCGCAGCACTCTTATCTGATCCATAGATAGGGCACACTCGAGAAGTTTCCGGGTTTGATGCCTTTTTCACCGCTCGCAATCGTGTCGCCTCATCCCGTAACCAAATCAACCGTCGGAAAAATTCCTCCGCATCTGAAAGAGCAAAAACACCTTTACAGAAATTCTCACGACCAACTGATATATCCTTAGGTTCAAACTCAGGAGATTGTTTTCTAAAACGCTCAACAACTTCACCTGCAAGATGATCTAAAAAAATACAATTGTTCCTTGTCGGACCACTTGCTCATAAAATCATCAACCTCTGAAACAGTTATAGAATTTACATTAAGTTTACGGGCAATCGAACGCAATTCCGTCATACGCTCGGCATGTAACCTGGTACGTTGTTTGTCCTGGTTATCCTCGTCCGATTCCACATCCGGAGCCGTAGGCTGAACATACGGAGGTGGGCAACGATCTAACAATGAAAAATCATCTAATTCATTAGTAAGGACAGGATAAAGAGGACGTCTAATAGGAAACTGACCATTAACCTGCAGGTTACGTTCTCGACTCTCTTTCTCTTTCTGTTCCTGCAATTCCTTCTCCTGTAGCTGTAAAGCTTTATCCCGAGCAGCCTTTCGCTGCTCTTTGTCCGCCAAGGCTTCTGCACGCTTCATTCGTTCACGCACCGCTTTCTCCCACATTCGCACACAATCAAACATATCCTGTCTAGACCTGCGCTGAAACAAACACTGTTCTACATACTGAACTTTTCGCAAATCGAATGACCCATGTAGTGGCCATTGCAATTCACGATCAGGTTTAGTGTATTTGTGCCATAACGTGCTATACATTATGGGAGGAAGGCCAAATTTAATGTACATTTCGCGATTAGGAGTCCCCTCTGGGGGAGCCGGCTGAGATTCATTTAATCGATAAGTGGTACCATTTCCAAAGCAGCACATTCCTCGGAGTGTGCTGAGGACAGGCATGTTCAAAATATCACGGAAAAACGCGATATTACATAAAATGGCACTTAAGGGTACTTATGCACAATGTGCCGTTCAAACAAATTCAAAAGCAGAGAAATATCCCTACATGCCTGCCTATGTGAGGTGCACTCCACATATAATTCAAATCATAGGTCCAAACGTTAGCTAACTCATACAAATTCAAATTCAAATTCAAAAAGCCACAGTAAGTGTCAATAGACTACCTTACCAAACATAAGCTTACCAAATATCTTCAAAAGTGTCCAGATTCCAACTGCCAAGTTCCGTAGCCGAATCAGCCAAAACAGGCACTACACGACAAGCCAAACGATCAGAACCTCAGTCGAGGACCGGCGCCACCTGGAAGGTCAGATCAGTAGGAAAGGAAAAAACACAGTGGGTGCCAAGACTCGGGTCACTCAGTGGCAGCGTACGCGTCCATAGCGAGTTTCCAATCCTTCGTCGTGACCTATCCTTCGGGCATCCGAGTCGCCGATGAGGTCCCTTCGTGGTCGCCAATTGTGGTATCGGGTTCTATCAGGTCTACATACTTGCAGAAACACTCGGACACCATAAAACAGAAGTTGGCACGGAAACTGAAAATGCAAAGAGACAAGTTTATTAGGACCCCATGGGGTGGTGGTACATTCCTACAGCACCCTTCGGCAATGCAAGAAGTATCACCCCGAACATCGGTGTGCAACCTCTTTTATACAGTTTAAAGGTAATAAAAAGGTAGGCGGTATACATTTGAACAGTTTTAGGTACATATAAGGGCATTTTTGGAACACAGTCAACATGTGGGAGGGGTTCAATACCACTGGTCAGTTGGGAGGAACATTCCTAAGGAGTGACCACTCTCTAATCCAAAGATCAGATGTACGCATGCGCGAGACTGACCATTGCTAAAAATAGCCTGTTGCTGGGCAGGGTAAAGGTTCATTGGCATGAAGGAAGGACGAAAGGGCATGCTGACCACGAGGCCGCATGTTCATAGAAAATGGAAGCCACCAAATATAAAATGACCCCCGCACGTTTAGTCAAGTTAACAGAAATGTTTGTGTAGCTGAGCTTAACGCTAACTCAGGTACTGCCAAATTACGACAAGCCCTCATGGGGGACGGTGTCGAAGGCCGCCGACAGATCGAGCATGATCAACATGGCTCTTCCACCCAAGTCTAGCATCTCCTTGATGGCCTCAGACACCTCCAGCAACACCGTCTCCGTACTAAGATTGGGGCGGAAGCCCGATTGAGTGGAATGTAGCAGATCGTTAGATTCCGAAAAATTGGAGAGCACATTGTGGACGTGCTTCTCCAGGGTCTTAGCCAAAGCAGGAAGAAGAGAAATAGGCCTGTAGTTGGCCAAGACCTCGGGGGCCAGACCGGGCTTCTTAATAAGAGGAATGACCATGGCTCGCTTCCACACCAGAGGGACCTCACCTTGGCTCAAAGAAAGATTCAAGAGAGGGTTTACCCGCGGGATTACCACCTCTGCCATCTTCGCAAAAAATTTGGCCGGACATGGATCGAGCGGCGATCCAGATTTAAGATTGGCCAAAAGTGCCAGAGACGAGGCAGTTGAAATGGGCGGAAAGTCTGACAGGACTGGCCCTGGAGGGACCGATGGAACAGGACCAGCCTCGAAGCCAAGCTGGGCAGACGCCGGCCGCGGTGAAAAGGAATCCTGCATCAGCTTAATCTTATCGGTGAAGAAGCAAGCCAGATCCGATGCCCACTTCTGAGTGGGAACAGACTGGGCCGGATGTATGACGTTACAACGCATACTTTTACCACGCCTACCATTACCATGCATTTTTTACAACGCAGGATCCATGACAACGCATACCATTACCACGCATGTATTTACAACGCATATACCTTTACAACGCATACAATTACAACGTAAGTATTGGTAAGTATATAATATTTTTTAATATTGAATTTAATTTAATTTAATTTAATTTAATTTAATTATTTTAATGTAATCAATTTAATTTAATGTAATTTAAATTTAATTATATTTAATTTTTACACTGTACCCTTTTACCCAAAAGCCCAAAACTGACCCTGAACCCAAAAAATACCCCTTTTACCCAAAAACCCAAAACTGACCCTGAACCCTAAAAATACCCCTTTACCCAAAAACCCAAAACTGACCCTGAACCCAAAAAATACCTGAACCCTAAAAATACCCCTTTACCCAAAAACTGAAAACTGACCCTGAACCCTAAAAATACCCCTTTACCCAAAAACTGAAAACTGACCCTGAACCCTAAAAATACCCCTTTACCCAAAAACTGAAAACTGACCCTGAACCCTAAAAATACCCCTTTACCCAAAACCTGAAAACTGACCCTGAACCCTAAAAATACCCCTTTACCCAAAAACTGAAAACTGACCCTAAACCCTAAAAATACCCCTTTACCCAAAAACTGAAAACTGACCCTAAACCCTAAAAATACCCCTTTACCCAAAAACTGAAAACTGACCCTAAACCCTAAAAATACCCCTTTACCCAAAAATTGATAACTGACCCTGAACCCTAAAAATACCCCTTTACCCAACAACTGAAAACTGACCCTAAACCCTAAAAATACCCCTTTACCCAAAAACTGAAAACTGACCTTGAACCCTAAAAATACCCCTTTACCCAAAAACCCCAAACTGACCCTGAACCCTAAAAATACCCCTTTACCAAAAAACCCAAATAATATTTTAATAAAATAATATACTTACCAATACTTACGTTGTAATGGTATGCGTTGTAAAAGTACCTGCGTTGTAAATACATGCGTGGTAATGGTATGCGTTGTAATGGATCCTGCGTTGTAAAAAATGCGTGGTAATGGTAGGTCGTGGTAAAAGTTGTATACCGACTGGGCCGCATTCGACCGCGGGGCAATATTTTCCCTAACGATCGTGAAGATCTCTTTACAGGAGTTCGAGGCGTCCTCTATCCTCCTGGCAAAATAGCTTTTCTTCTCAAGGAGAATAGCTCGATGGTAGGCTTTGACCCTGGTTCTATATTCGAGTCTGGCAGCTGGGTCGTACTCGGTTCGCCAGGTCCTCTCCGCCACCTTGCACTGCCTGCGGGAAGCAAGCAGCGCGCCAGTATACCACGGAGCAGAAACCCGTTTAGGTAGTGATCGAGGAGGCCTCAAAGGGGCCAGATCATTTAACCTATCCCCAAGCCAAGCCTGCAAGGACTCCAGGTCTCTATCCAACACCCCCGTGAGAGGGCAGGGATGTTCACACAATGCTTGTGACAGCAGTTCTGGTAATACCCGGTGCAGTGCCCTTGACGCTGATCCAGACTGCCTAGGGGCACTACTCCAGGGTTTCTCAGTACCCGGTATATGAAACTGAACCAGGAAATGGTCAGTCCAAAGAACCGGCCTAAGTGCCGTCACCTCGATGGATGAGGTAGAGAAGACCTGATCCAAAGTATGGCCCTTGTCATGCGTTGGTTCAAACAAAAAGGGAGTTAAACCCCAGGGAACCGTGATATCGGATAGTTTAATCACGTCTGGGTCCACCGCATCATCCATGTGAAAGTTAAAATCACCAGCCAGAATGCAGTGGTCAGCTCTCATGGCCAGCATTGATATAACAGACTGAAGTTCTTCAAAAAAAGTGCCAGCTGGACCCGGAGGTCTATACACTAACAGTCCTTTCACTGATTGATGCGGCGCCAAAGATAAAGAAAAGGCAAGGGACTCCGACCCTTTAATAGCCTCAGTGGGAATAATAGAACATACAACAGAGTTATTCACCACGAGAGCTACACCGCCACCCCTTCCTTCCGGTCTATCCTGCCTATAGATACTATATTCTGGCGGGATCGCAGAAGCGATATCCGGGTTGGAGGAAACTCCCAACCAGGTCTCCGTCAGCATCAGACACAACGGTTTTTCCATAGTCAAGAGGTCAAAGAGCTCCTGAGCGTGACAGCGCACTGACCTGGTGTTTAATAGCATACAAAGATGCTTCACCTGGACCATCTCCCGGTAAAGGGGTGGCCGTAAGACAGCGCCTTTCGCCCAGCCACAGCCAGGACACGTGTTCTTGCCCCTATAACGACCAGGGAAAACCCTGAAGCAGCCACACGATACCCTTTGTAGGGACTGAAGTTGTGCAGATGTATAACAGACCATGGTAGCTCCGATTGGGCATGGTCTGCCCGAGCCAGAGTCTCCCGCCGCTCCGCCCGTCTCCGGGACGCTGACGGGCGCAGACGGGCAGGCCTCTGGCACGACTCAGGCGCAGGGAAGGCGTCACCGCTGCGCGCTAGAGGAGAGGTTTAAGAAGGGCGGGCGAATGAGGTCGGCGAAACTAGAGCGCTCGGTCCTGCGCCTCTAGAGTGGCACATCCACACCTAAGATGGCGGCCAAAAAACGAGCAGAAGGCTAAAGCCCACAGACCCGGACCCGCTAAGCAGCGGTGGTGGTAACAATTAAAATGCAGGTAGGGGCCAGGAACCCTCTAAACTCAGGGGATATGAAAATTAAATGAAACCAAAATGAAAAAACGGGCGTTTTTAAAAAACTTATGCATCAATGGAGCTGGCGGGTCACCAGAACTTTAGCTAAAATCTTCACCTACATTAAGCAGAGATATCAGTCTATATTACTCGCAGTCGTCTGGTGGTTTGTCATCTTTATAGATTACAACAATATTGGCCAGTCTTTGGCTTTCTGGCAGCGTCCCCACTTTGGCTCTTTCCAGATACTGAGCCATTGTGGAAGCTGTTACTTTATATAATTCAATCAGCAGGCCATTGGGGCCCATCGTTTTACCAGTTTTCAATTACCTGATTGCCTGCATCTTCGAGGGAGGTCACGGGAAGAGTGGACAGCAGGTCCTGTGTTTCCATCTGTGTTGTTGATGTGCATAGTTGTTGATAGTAGGCTGCAAAGGCTTCTGCTATTCCCTGTCTGTCTCTTATTTGTTCCCCGTTCCTAAAGTGATTTTGAACACCCATCTAGAAGCGTGTTCTCTTCTATCTAGCCACGCCAGCAACATACCTGCACTGTCACCCACTTTGTAGAGTCGATGTAAGGTCACACAGTGATGTGCACTGGCTTTCTCGGCCATATCCCTATATTCGATCTGTTTAATTTGTAACCTATTCTATACCTCCGGGGTATCTGATAGCAGAATTTCAGATTCTAGTTTCCGGATCTCATCTTCTACTACAGTGATTTGCTTTGACCTGTCTATTTTATGAGTGGATATTAAGGAGACTCCATGCCATCTGATCACTGCCATATAGGCCTCCCATAGGGTTTGGTGCGATTATGCCGACCCCTTATTCTCTTCAAAATAATTCATTGTTGTTTTCAGAAAGTATTCCCTAAAAGATGGTATTTTGAGGTACCATTGATGACCATTCCCCTAAGTGAGGGTGCTTCTTTATAGTATGCACTAATTATAGAGTGGTCAGAACTACATCTCGGGATGTGGGTCAATTCCACAAATTGTGATAACTAGTCCACTAAACTGAATGTATAATCTATGTGGGATAAACTCCCATGTACACCAGAGTGAAAGGTATACTGTTGGGTTGTTGGATTGCGTACGTGCCACACAAATACTAGGTCGATTGCTGACAGAAACTTTGCCGGTGACTTCCCTGGACTATCTTTCTGTCTGGCTGGCCAGTGGCCCTCTTCCCTATTCAGGGCTGCATTCCAATCACCTCAATCCAGTAACTCTCCCTGTGGCAGCTTGACTAAGTGTGACCCTGGGTCAGCCAGTGTGGAGGAATTTAGCTGTGGGGGGATGTACAGAGATGGAATATGTAACAGTCTGCCGTCCCAGTTCTCTGACAACGTCACAAAGTGACCGAGTGGATCATATGTTACTGTCTGTAATCTTAATGGAAAGGACTTGCGTAATAAGATACCCACACCCCTGAGTCTCTAGTATAGCCTGCATGTGCAACTAGTTTGTAGCCCCTTCTGTTAAGTGCACAGTAGGACGTACCCTGTATGTGAGTTTCCTGCAGCAGGGCGATGCCGGGCGCCTGTCTCTTAAGGTACTGCAATACCACCCCCGTTTTAATTTTATGCCCTAATCCATTTACATTCCAGGAAATTATTTTAAGGTGCTTGGGGGATTTGTACCTATGAATTATACCTTGCATCTGAGTTGTGTGGAAATATGTCCACAGGTATCATAATTTTGCCGGACCCGACAGTCCTCCTGCCACTCACTCGGGGGCACTTAGTTAGAGGGGCTTTCAACACCCCTCCCCCTGACATAGTCTGGGAAATGTCCTGCATTGCGCCTTTCAAGTGTTTGAGATATACATCATGCTTTACTGTCTTGACTAACCATTAAGTGTGTCTACAAAACCTAATCCTCCCGCTAAAGGAACTACCCCTTACCTCCCCTGCCCCTGCTTTCCTGCAATATGAACTTAGAACTGCCCAGCCCCCAAATTTGCAGACTGCCTGTGTACCCCAAACCCTAATTTCTTGATGTTCGGGAGTGTGACCGATCCGGCCTCCCACTCACATGAGCCCCTCCTCCTTAAGAATGCAGTAAGTTTACCGCTGTAGATTGGCGTAATTGAGATCAACAGGATCCTAGATTGACCCCACTGCTTCCCTTGTGTCACATCCAAGGCCACAAGTCATGCCCGTCCAGAGTGTTCTCCCCGGCTAGTGTCCCTCTAGCAGCCTTACAATATAACATGTGTATTTGTAAAGCGCACGTTCACCCAGAGGTCTCTTGGAGCTGAATAACAGATGTTCGTTGTTAACCAATTCAGTGGTACTAATTTTATCGACCTCTGATGGATGAAAGGCTGAGTGGACCCGCCGGGATTTGAACCTGTGACCATGAGGTCGAACACGGGCCCCTGCAGACCGAGTATTAGTCTTGGGAGCCTTGTGAATCTACTTTCAGTCTGGTGTTCTTCGTGGTATTTGCAAATTGTCTCAGTTTCAGTTTGTATCCGCACTCATCGGAGGAGGTTGAACATGTAACAAAGGTGGGCCATCGTTGAATATTTTGTCGCAAAGCTCAGACTCCTCGTTCTGTTGCTTTCCCGGTTGTCGCCATTCCTTCTCACTTGGATTTCGGTGGGGTGATTACTGTTGTTTCCAGGCTTTCTTCAACCATCCAGCCAGACACCTTCAGGGGAGTCGAAGAACCAGATTTGCCCCATCCCGTGACACGCAGAGCCTGCAACGCATAGCAACACGTAATTCAGCTCTCTCTTGCGAAGGAGTTTTTTTACTTCCAGAAATGACCTCTGTCATTTTCTGGACTTTGCTGTGAAGCTAAGGCACCCCCTGGTTACTTTAGGGTTCAAGAGGAGGGGGAAAAAAAGGAAAACTGTAACTAGAAACAACCTCTTGTCGGACCCAATATATTTAAGTAAGGCAATTGCTCTGTTATTATCCATTATGTGTACAGCACGGATACAAAAATACCATAAACATGGTTTTCAAAGAATTTTGATTTATTTTGTACAAAAATATTTTTCATCTTTTTTCGGGTATATAAAACTAATTTTATCTCTTTTTTTAATACATAAAAAAGAACAATTCAATATGCATGATTGTTTTTTATAAAAGTCAAGTATCACAATATTTTCTGTAAATGACAAAAGTTAGAAGTCCCCACAAACACAAAAAAACATAATAGAACTATAATCACAGATCATACTCTCACGCACGCTACCTTCTCAGTCAAGCTATTCACACACACTAACTCACACATAACAATATTACAAAGGAAAATAGGAAAACAGAAGAGAAACACAGCTGAGCTGATCTAGGCTAAATAACCATATTCATATGAGGGACATCAGTTCATCCTCTTAGTTTTCAGAGTCTTTCTTTTAGTTGTTTTTCTTATGATGAGTCTCTCCGATGTGCAGGAATGGCCGAATTTGCTGGACTTTGATCGTGAAATTCGGGAAAAAGGTTATCGTAGCATTATCATAGTTTAGTGGAGGGGCCGAGCTGGCAGTCTGTAATATGACATCCCAGTCTTTGAAGTTAAAGATCCTTGCCAGTATGGGGTGGGGGGGAGCACCCACTGTCATGGTGGTATCCTGAGGCAAGGTCAGGCATTTGCCCGGTCATACACATTACCACATCCCTCTCAGTGCTACTGCAGTATGACTGGCAAGCGAGTGTGTTTATCAGACTACATGCCTCAGAATTCTTTGAGGCGCTCATGGGAATCATGCGTACACACCTGGAGGAGGAGGATGATATAAGCTCCTCCTGCATGCTTCCCCGGTGCTTACCAATTTCTGTTGTGAGCCTGTGATTCCAGCAGAAGGACTTCCTTGTGTCCTGCGATCTTGTTACGGTTTCTCTGTCAATTTTTTCCGTGCTTATTTAGGAAGCGCAATTCAGCCTTGTATCAGTGAAAGTGTTTTAGTCGGCGGTGTCCCCTGCTCTCCATCTGCTCCTGAGGTACAGACTTTGCCTGCAGCTCCTACACTCTCAGCGTGACCCCGCTTGTCTGCCAGATGGATTACCTGCAGGACGCGGAGCTTCTCGCGTGCTTGATTCTGACATGCCTTTTTGTCTGCATTTATTTTCTTGACTTCGGTTCCCTTCTTTCTGCGGAGGTGGTTGAGGGCACATTGGTGGCTTCTAGCTTTTGCCTGGACAGCGGATTAAGGCTCCTGTGAGGTAACAAGGAGCTTCCTTATCCAACCCATCCCTGTGTATTGGGAGTTTAAAGTACTTGTCTTTTTGTTGGCCTGCGGAGAATTTCCTGTGTGCAATCACTCCAGAGCTTATTTTGTTTATTCAACTTGAGTACTCTCCTGGAGGGGAGATGTGATATACATTTGTGAGCAATCCGCTTACAGGTGTGTGGCTACACACCTGTAAGCTGGTTAAAATTGGAACCTCCTGAGGCTTGAGCCGGGAGTAGAGCTATTTGCTTTTTTAAACAACATATTGAACTGACTTGTGTTTTTAAAACTTCACTCACCTCCTGAGCACCTCGCGCCTGACTCATATTGACTCCACAGCTGACTTGAAAGCTGCCGCTGGCGAGGGTTTGTTTCTGCTCTCCCTGCCGCCATCGCCCAGGACTCAGGCCACGCCCATCTGGTTAGGCCACGCCCACCCCTCGCAATCTCGCCATATAGTGCGCGCTGACCGCTAGCGCTGCTGGTTAAAATTGGAACCTCCTGAGGCTTGAGCCGGGAGTAGAGCTATTTGCTTTTTTAAACAACATATTGAACTGACTTGTGTGTTTAAAACTTCACTCACCTCCTGAGCACCTCGCGCCTGACTCATATTGACTCCACAGCTGACTTGAAAGCTGCCGCTGGCGAGGGTTTGTTTCTGCTCTCCCTGCCGCCATCGCCCAGGACTCAGGCCACGCCCACCTGGTTAGGCCACGCCCACCCCTCGCAATCTCGCCATATAGTGCGCGCTGACCGCTAGCGCTGCTGGTTAAAATTGGAACCTCCTGAGGGTTGAGCCGGGAGTAGAGCTATTTGCTTTTTTAAACAACATATTGAACTGACTTGTGTTTTTAAAACTTCACTCACCTCCTGAGCACCTCGCGCCTGACTCATATTGACTCCACAGCTGACTTGAAAGCTGCCGCTGGCGAGGGTTTGTTTCTGCTCTCCCTGCCGCCATCGCCCAGGACTCAGGCCAGGCCCATCTGGTTAGGCCACGCCCACCCCTCGCAATCTCGCCATATAGTGCGCGCTGACCGCTAGCGCTGCTGGTTAAAATTGGAACCTCCTGAGGCTTGAGCCGGGAGTAGAGCTATTTGCTTTTTTAAACAACATATTGAACTGACTTGTGTGTTTAAAACTTCACTCACCTCCTGAGCACCTCGCGCCTGACTCATATTGACTCCACAGCTGACTTGAAAGCTGCCGCTGGCGAGGGTTTGTTTCTGCTCTCCCTGCCGCCATCGCCCAGGACTCAGGCCACGCCCACCTGGTTAGGCCACGCCCACCCCTCGCAATCTCGCCATATAGTGCGCGCTGACCGCTAGCGCTGCTGGTTAAAATTGGAACCTCCTGAGGCTTGAGCCGGGAGTAGAGCTAATTGCTTTTTTAAACAACATATTGAACTGACTTGTGTTTTTAAAACTTCACTCACCTCCTGAGCACCTCGCGCCTGACTCATATTGACTCCACAGCTGACTTGAAAGCTGCCGCTGGCGAGGGTTTGTTTCTGCTCTCCCTGCCGCCATCGCCCAGGACTCAGGCCACGCCCATCTGGTTAGGCCACGCCCACCCCTCGCAATCTCGCCATATAGTGCGCGCTGACCGCTAGCGCTGCTGGTTAAAATTGGAACCTCCTTAGGCTTGAGCCGGGAGTAGAGCTATTTGCTTTTTTAAACAACATATTGAACTGACTTGTGTGTTTAAAACTTCACTCACCTCCTGAGCACCTCGCGCCTGACTCATATTGACTCCACAGCTGACTTGAAAGCTGCCGCTGGCGAGGGTTTGTTTCTGCTCTCCCTGCCGCCATCGCCCAGGACTCAGGCCACGCCCACCTGGTTAGGCCACGCCCACCCCTCGCAATCTCGCCATATAGTGCGCGCTGACCGCTAGCGCTGCTGGTTAAAATTGGAACCTCCTGAGGCTTGAGCCGGGAGTAGAGCTATTTGCTTTTTTAAACAACATATTGAACTGACTTGTGTTTTTAAAACTTCACTCACCTCCTGAGCACCTCGCGCCTGACTCATATTGACTCCACAGCTGACTTGAAAGCTGCCGCTGGCGAGGGTTTGTTTCTGCTCTCCCTGCCGCCATCGCCCAGGACTCAGGCCACGCCCATCTGGTTAGGCCACGCCCACCCCTCGCAACTCCTGCCCCTATAAATCATGTGTCTATACAGGAAGCGCAGCGGACGAGCGCAGCGGGCGCGACGATTGCGCGCCGAAGGCGCGCTTAAGGCAAGCCCGTCTGCGCCCGTCCGCGCTCGACCGGGCTCAGGGCCAGAACCTATGCCAGATCCTTCTCCCACAAGGGTAAGCTATTCCCGTCGAGACCTTCTTAGTCTCAGACCTGCTAATGATAGCACTTGCAACTATGTACACGACCTAAACGGTCCTTTTACTAGCTGCAGTATCTGCAACCCAGTCCAGTTACAACTTCCCAAACTCCCAGTTCCCCCCCCGGGCCTTAAACTAGCCACATTAAACTGCAGGTCTCTACCCATGCATGCTATGCTCATTAATCATCTCATAGTAGACCACGACCTGGATATTCTGTTCCTTACAGAAACGTGGATCACCGATCACTCGGATTCGGATATAGTCATGGCCCTACCCCCGGGCTTCCTTATCCAGTCTCAACCACGCCCCTCCGGCAGAGGAGGCGGACTAGCCATCATCTTCCGGGATCACTTATTTTGTAGATCTAGCGATGCCCAAATCATGGACTCCGAAAGCTGCTTCTTTACCATCCAGCTAGCCCCGACAAGTACTTTGTCTGGCCTATTGGTATATCGTCCCCCTGGCCATTTTGGCCCTTTTGCGGTCGCTCTCCTTGAAACCATATCATCCTTGGCCCATCTCACCTCCAATTTTTCCATTCTGGGAGACTTAAACATCCACTTCGACGACCCTCTGGACACAGGGGCATCTGACCTGATCAATGACCTGGCTGCCTATGGCCTCCCTCTTATTAACTCCGGAGCCACGCACATTAAGGGACATTTGCTAGACCCAGTGTTCACTAACTGCCCTTCCCTACAAACCATAGAGTCCCTCCCCCTCCCGTGGACGGACCATTTCTTGGTCACTATCCACTTACCAGGGTTATTCAGGAAACCCCCAAAACCAGCCACCTATACCAGGGACAGGGCATGGGCCAGACTCTCGGCAGAGGACTGGACTAAAGCCCTAAACTCAACAACCCCTAGCCTTCCTGACAACCCGGCCACTGCCGACAAACAGTTCAGGGAATGGATTTCCACCTCCCTCGACTCCATCCTTCCTAAAAAAACTCGGGTGGAGAATAACAGGAAAATTGGCTCGGCCCCCTGGTACAGCCCTGAACTCCGATCTCTCCGCAAAGAGTGTAAAAAAGCAGAGAGAGTGTGGAGAAAGGAATGGCTCCATGCCAGTAAGGATGCCTACCGCAGGTCGGTGAGAATTTATAAATCCACCCTGAAGCTTACTAAAGCCGCCTACTATGACGCCAGAATACAAAATGCTACCAACTCGGCTAGAGAATCTTACCTTATCGCCAAAGAGCTGCTTAAAATACCAGGGCCATCGTCTTCGCACCCACCCCCACCGGACAGAAGTAACGAACTGGCATCCTACTTCGACTCCAAAATTGCCCGGATACTAGCCTCCCTCCCACCTCCTAGTCCATCCTACCACACAGACAAAGAGGCGGCCGATATTCCTTTGGGCAACAACCTACATCCCCAGCTGTCCACTTTCAGAGCGATTTCTCTGGACGAAGTAGTCTCAACACTGGCCAAGATGAAAAGCGGCTCTCCTCTTGACCCGGCCCCTGTGAGATTCCTAAAAACTGTGTCCCCTAGCATAGCTCCTACTATCAGGGAACTAATCAACATCTCTCTTTCGCAGGGCTCTGTTCCTTCGAACTGGAAGAGCGCTGTTGTCAAGGCCCTGCTCAAAAAACCTCAACTGGACCCCGTGGACATGGCCAACTACAGACCGATCTCGCTTCTCCCTTGTATAGGCAAGATGGCTGAGAAGTTGGTTAATGTGCAACTTTCCCAGTACCTCGAAGTTAACAATCTACTGCGTCGGTCCCAAACTGGATTCCGACCCGGCCATGGCACGGACACCGCACTCCTCACTGTCATCGAGGAGGCAAGGTGCATTTTGGATTCAGGAGGGTCAGTGGCGGTGATCCTCCTGGACCTCAGTGCAGCCTTCGATACGGTAGACCACCGTGTCCTTCTCCAACGGCTGGCCATGGCAGGAATCGCGGGTACTGCGCTCGCTTGGATAGACTCATTTCTATCAGGCCGCTCATTTCAGGTTTGGGACGGCAACTCACACTCTGCCCCTCTTCCACTCTCTAGCGGAGTCCCCCAGGGGTCCTCGCTTAGTCCCACCCTGTTTAATGTCTACATGGCCCCCCTCGAGGATGTTGTTGCACCCTACGGGATAAAAATAGTGAGCTATGCGGACGACACGCAACTGGTCGTCTCACTATCCCACCTTGAAAACCACCCAGATAACCTGTTGAACTGCCTCCAGGACATTTACAACTGGATGAGCGAGTCCTCTCTGAAGCTCAACGGAGCGAAAACTGAAATAATGCTTATGGGCAAGAAATGGACAACCATCCCCCTCTCGGTCTGGCCAGACGTCCTCGGTGAGGTGCCAACCCCGAAAAAGGAAATCAAGACACTGGGAGTCTGGCTAGAACCCGAGTTGACCATGAAGACCCAAGCAGCCAAAACAGCAGGAATCTGCTTTGGGCTCATGCGATCCATCCGCAGGATCCTCCCACTTCTTCCTCCGTTATCAAGGAAACTACTGGTTCAAGGCCTTATTCTTGCCCGGCTTGACTACAGCAATGCCATCTACCTCGGGGCCCCTGAATCCACCTTGGCTAAACTCCAACGCATCCAAAATGCGGCGGCGCGGCTCATTATGGGCCTCCCCACCAGAGCATCGGCCAGACCTGCCCTCAAGGCTCTTCACTGGCTCCCGGTGCGGCAGAGGGTAGAATTCAAGGCCCTGTGCACTGCCCATAAACTCATCAATGGTGTTGGCCCAGCCGCCCTGAAGGATATGGTCACTCCCTACAAAGCCCCCAGACTCCTGCGCTCGGACAACGAACGCTTGGCCAGTGTCCCCAGATTCAGGAAGGTACGCACCGGTGGTCGACGCTTTTCGGTCAAAGCGTCCTTAGGATGGAACTCACTCCCCCGCAGCCTGCGTCTGGAATCCTGTTACCCCCTCTTCCGTAAAAGACTGAAAACTCTCCTATTCCCCAAATAGTACCTCTCCTCATTACCTCCGGTCTCCAATAACTTTCACAGCGCGGGGATGCCTTCGGGTCACCAGGCGCTCTATAAATCGCTAAATAAATAAATAATAAATAATAAATTATTTCCCTCCATTCCTGCCTAGTGTTAAAGTGGCATACCTGTGGTCTACTAGCATTGCGCAGACAGGTGCAAGTGGGTACTATTTCAATTGGAGTGTGCTAGTAAAGGGAAAGGACAAGAGGGTAGGCTGTTATTAACCTGCCTCCTTTGTCATATACAGGCTATCCTTCACGATGCTGAGGCTTCTTCCTGCACATTGGTGACCCGTTTTCTCCGGAGAGTTTCTGGACGTGGCTGCCGTGGCAGTAGGCAGTGCTTTCTGTTTTCTCCCATTCCCTGTTTTTTCCCGGTGTTCTTACACACAAGTGTAGCTGTGTTTCGGCTCACGCTCGGTGTAGTAGCACCTAGAAGAATCAGGGATCAAGCAGCTTTCATCACCCCCGGTGGAAGACCTTGCAGGTTAGTGTACGGAAACGTGGCCTGACACCCGGTTACGGCGACCCCCCGGTACTCGGTGGGCCCGTTACCCTGATAAATAGTTAGAAATGCTTCAGGGTTGCAGAAGTTTTGGTATAAGTTCCTCAACAAATAAGTATGTTGATGGGCCCTCCACTCTTTCTGGTATACCAAAATGTGTATATTATTTTCACATTATTTTCACATGCACGTCCTTCGTAGTCTCACCTCGAGGGCTGTTGTTGTGGCGGAGAGCTTTTCCACATGTGCCTCAGGTTCTTTAGTGGATGACTAGAGCATGGTTATTGAGTCCTCAGTGGCCTTTACCCAGGATCCCAGGCTCCGGAGGCCACCTTGTCCATTTTAGTTTCAAGTTTGGAGCGCACTCCTTGGATTACCACTATTAAATCATCTAGGGTGAGGTCTTCTTCCTCAGTTCCTAACTTCTAGTGCTGGTAATCTCTCCCTTCCACCCTGGTGTCCACCTTGGGGTGCGTGAATTTATTTATCTTTGTTTGGTGCAACACCTTTGCACCTTTGTGGGTAGCCATCTTCTTTTTAGGTGAACTGAGGCCTCTCCCTTCATATTGCACTGGTGTGTTTCCTTAGCTACCTCAGACTACGGGTCAAAGAAACCCCACCCGCCTTGGTTTTCTTTCAGTATATCACTGTCACAAGTGCAGGGGCTCCTTGCCTCTAGCTCCTGGCTGTCCAGTTGTTTGTCTATTGGGAGACTGTGAAGGTACAAGATCTCTAGTACAGGGGAAAGAGGTCACCACTCGCAGTTCATTACTGGTGGTCGCTCCTCTACTGTCCTGGGCCGATATACCTTCTGCAAATTCTATCCTCTGCAGCAAAAATCTCTGCATCAACCCTGAGCCTTCTCTATTTTCACAGTTGACTTGCGGTCATATATGTACTGGCAAACTGTAAGCTCCTCCGCGAGTTTTGATGCTGGGCACTGTTGCCAATATGTTCTTACTCGCTGCCTTCCAATAATGATCATGCGCAGAGTGTCCTGCGTCCAGGTTATGTCCTGCGGTCATCCGGGCTACCACATTCATTGCCACGCTGCCAGTCCAGCACCACACTATTCAGCAAGATCCGGCCCTGCTCCATTTGATACCTCTCCGGTGTGACTCCACCGAGACTGCATAATCTTCTTTTTCTGGCCACACACTGGAGTAAACTCCCCAACACCTTGACCTGCTGCCCCTCGCTCAGAGGTGCCTACAAGCGCCGTCGCCGCCGCCGCCGGCACCTCTTCTCAGCCTCAGCTGCTCGATCTTGCCTCTGTCACATGCACCTCGCCGCCGACCCTGTTCGGGGCGGTCATGCTTTAGTGCTTCCTCCTTTGCACTCTTGGGTAAGTCAACCCGCACCAAGCCTCCGCTGCCGCTTCAGGGGCCTGTATCGCACCAGCGGGGGACTGGGAACTTTCTATCACCATCCTCTCGCCAGGCCAGTGGTTGCAGTGGCCTGTTTCAACATCGGACTGCACCTCCTCACTTCGCTCTCCGCTGCCCATTCCATGGAAACAGGCCAACACTGGGCCTTCAAATGCCACACAGGCATTCTACATGATATCGAGATCTTTTGACTGCAGCTTATCGTTTGGTAGGCAAATGATTTTTACGTATATTCGGGGGTATAGGTGGGTGTTCGCAGAAGCTCACCCAGGGAGCAACCATCTTGGTTGGCTGCGAGCCTCGCCCCCTCCATCCCTATTATATCTTAGCCATACTTACATTATCCAACTTATCCTCCCTGTTTAACATTTATTTCCTTAGTGTATGTATTTGTGCTGGTGTATTTTTCTTTTTTGCAACTTTTGTTTTGTTTCTGTGACATTTTTTGTCCCTTAATTAGTTTTCCCCTAACTTCCTAATTACTCCCTCTCTCTATTTCTTCAATTTATCCTTTCTTTGTCTTTTTTTATATTCTGCCCAGTGCCGTGGCAGAGCATCGGATAGGCTGCGCCAATGCAGGGAGTGCAGTGGACCTCATCCCCTGCAGGCACCAATGCCACAAGGGAGTGCATCCTCACGCCACTTTTGGTGAGGAAGAAGTGGCTGCACCTGTTTTTTTTGTGCAGTAACACCTCTCTTCGATGCTGGCAGCAGGTGACTGGCCTGGAAGTGGGCAGCAGTGTAAATAAGAAAGGGACCCCCTGCGACTAGATACAAGTTCCTAGGTCAGGGCACAATATTATTCAAAATAGTAATACCTAGGCAACTGAAGGGTCCTGTTAGGTAATCAGGTACATAAAGACAGAATTGATAAGAACACAGACTTGCTGTTGAGTGAGGCAGTGTACAGGCCAAAGGATTCAGTGATGCAACATCATATAAAACAAATTTATTGACCAAATATCATATTTCGTATACAGAGTAATTACGCAAAGATACACATATTTATCACAATAAATAATGCTTTTATATACATCCAATGAACAGACAAGAACAAACAAGTGATGAATAGAAATGTCTCTAGAGACATTTCTATTCATCACTTGTTTGTTCTTGTCTGTTCATTGGATGTATATAAAAGCATTATTTTATTTTGTGTAAATCATTTTTATTGTGATAAATATGTGTATCTTTGCGTAATTACTCTGTATACGAAATTGACTGTGCATTCGCTTTGTGTAATAATTTTTAAACTATGTCTATAGATTGTTTTTATGATATTTGGTCAATAAATTTGTTTTATATGATATTGCATCACTGAATCCTTTGGGCTGTACACTGCCTCACTCAACAGCAAGTCTGTATTCTTATCAATTCTGTCTTTTTGTACCTGATTACCTAACAGGACCCTTCAGTTGCCTGGAAGTGGGCAGCGCCGGCTGCAGTGGGGGAGGGTGTGCTGTTGTGTTCGCCAATGAATTCAGGGTTGGTGAACCCAGCTTCAGTTGACACCCCACTGGGCTGAAATCCTGGACAGGGAGAGGGACCTGCTCAATCTGCTGGGCGCCCAGGTTGTGGTGCTTGGTGAGTACTAGAAATGAATTATTATTTATTTCAGTGTGGCCTATCCCATCATGCTAATTTCGTTTATCGAATCTAATGCTGCTCACATTCAGAGGTTAGTTATGTTCATGTAACATAACGTTATGAATATTATGTGATCCAATTTGAGTGATCTAAGTGCTCAGTGCTACCTAGCTCTGCTCCCCGATGTAGGCGCTCCCTTGGTCTGCCTATTTAAGAAGTTATGCTGACTCCTTTGTCCTCCTGTCACTGAGATAGTGGTACTGTGGTAGTAGTAGTAGTAATATAATATCAATGAGTTAGCATTCTCTGTGTCTTTCCTATTATGTAGCTTGTGCACTCCCAAGCAATCTTCCAGTGATGTAGTATGCAACATTTGCATCTATTTATTGAAAAGGGGAATTGACTGGGTTGGCCCAGCAAAACGGGTGAGATTTTTAAAGCAAAGATCATTCATTGCAATACATTTTTATTTCCAAATGTAGTGTAGGAAATATGGATTAGGGCTGAGGTAAGGTTTCAGAAATTGGGATATGGTCAAATTATAATGTCATTATGTTTCACATGAGAGTTTAACTGTACCCCAAATTTATTTTTGTTATATTCTTTATTTCTTACATCAGCACCCAAGGGCTATAAGGAAAGTCAGGCTGAAAAGGGAGCAACCACCCGTGCTGCGGCGCGTGGCAGTTCCACCTGCACCACCAGTGCCCCGGCCGTAGTAGACGGCTCTTTTGATCTCAGTAGGTTCTCATTAATATTATTTATTTCTCTACTTTTTACCTCTAATGTGACTTTTTTCAAATGTTCTTCATTCTATTTAACGTTTATTCTTGTTATCCCATGCTCCATTATCCTTTTTTTTTACATTTCTTGTTTCTGTAGTCTGTACTAATCTGTAGCTTAAACTTTCTTCTGCCACTAACTTTAAACCCTGTGGACTGGGACTGGAAGACTAAGACACCAGACTAGGTAGTTTACTGTGAAGATTGCAGAGTTAGCAGACTCAAGGAAGCTCTTCTACTCTTGTTTGTTGAGAAGGTTTTCTATTTCTTGCTCATGCTCAATTGATGAGGGAGTGGCCATAATTATGGTGACCCCCCCAATGCTGTGTTGTATCAGTATCCAAGCAGTTTTGATAACAGTTCAGCATGGTGGTAACGTAGCATGAGGACGGTCCCATTGCATTTGTCAAGCATAACCACATGGACAAAACTACTTTGTGGGAGTAAGGACAACCCCAGCGTAAATGTGCAGCTTTGAGGCGTTGTATCGCTCGATAATGGAGAGGCCTTTTGGAAAATGGCCTGGATCGAGGCAGAGGGGCTATTTGTCTGAGTGACACCAGATGTCTTGCGAGGGAGCGCCTCAATTCATGTCGAATTTTTGCAAATTTTCTGGCCAGAATACTGAGAGTGGGGGAAGTGGTGTCTATTATAAAACCCAGAAATGTAATGGTATGGGAAGGCATGAGAAACCATTTTCGTCTCATTCCCTACAAAACATAAGCACTGGAGAATATCCACCACAGCTCGAAGGTGGCACAGAAGCTGGTGAGGGCATGTGCCCATCCGGAGAAGATTGTCCAAGTATACAATCATTTGTATGCCTCTAGCCCTCAGGAACTCTACTGCCGGTCAGAGGATCTTAATGAAGCACCAAGAAGCTGAAGACAAACCGAAAGGAAGTGCAGAAAATGTGTGAGTTTGATGCAGCCATATGAACTGAAGGAACCACCGGTGGGGAGGAAAAACTGGAATAACCACATAGGCATCTTTTAGATCCAGCCGCGTCATCCATACCATAAGACATAGAACATCCCTGAGGAGTTGAATCTCCTCCATTTTGAAGTGGCAGTAGAACAACCACTCTTTGAACTCACTGAGATTGATTACCCGCCGTTTTCCCCCAACCATTTTGGCTATCAAAAATATATTGCTGACAAACCCTCAAGGGTGAAGGGTTGCAGGGGTGATAGCACCTTTGGCCAGAAGAGAAGCAACTTCTGCATCCCCCAAGGAAGCTTCTTGTTGTGAGAACTGAATAGGACGAGGTCTGCGCTCTTGGAAGGGTTTGCCTACATAATCTATGTGGAACCCCTGAACCCTCTGAAGCACCCATGAGTCCTCCATGATGGAAATCCAGGGCTGGAATTTCCCTGCCTCCCCCCTACCCTTAAGTGGAAAGAAAGGAGAACACTCACCGGTACTGGTGGAGGAAGCTTCTCCTCGATTTCCTCTGCCCTTGTCACTCCGGCCTCTCGTGGGTAAGAAGTTTCCAAATCAGGACTGGTCCTGGTATTGACCTGTTGTGGCCCTATCCCCTGGGGGGAGTAGGTTTGAAGGGCGGGCGGCTCCATGGAAAACCCAGGAGAAGACTTTTTTAATAGACGTTTGAGCTTTATCAAGGGAGGTAAAGGTATCAACAAATTTACCTGACTCCTTGACAAAGGGCTCTCCAAAGAGCCCTCCATGTGCCACTTTCCCTGCCTCTGAGTCAGCAAGATCCCCTAGTTTGAGGTCTACCTTTATGAGGAGAGAGCAGCGACACTCTGTATAGAGGGCACAGTTGCAATTGCCCAAAAATATAATTGTCTTTTGAGCCTACCCTAAGAGGGAGTCTGGTGAAATTAGGGAGCCTGTTAGCTTGACCTCCTTGGCCATGTCAAGGATTTTTGTAAGGGGGCTCAAAATGCTCATCAAGACCTATCAATGCCTTTTTTTGGGTCCTCCATACATATTTTGTCGAAAGGTGGCCATCCATGTATCGATCTCTGGAAGGAGTGCCACCATACCTTCCAGTGAAGGCCGGGACACAATACCCTAATGCAGTTACGGGCTTCTTTCTCCAAAGGCTTGCGAATACACATTGCCACATAACTGGAGACTTTGTCAGCCAGGGCCCATTCAGAGGAATGAGGGTGGATGATCTCAACGGGATCAAGCATGTCAGAGAGGTCTTTAAAGGGTTGGGGATGGGAAGCCAGGGTCTGGAAGGGCCGGGGTCTGTGTCAGCATCCCCAGTGTCGTAGGTGGGAGCATTGTCTGGGAGGTTAGTTGGGTAGCAAAAAAGGCCTGCTTAAGCCTATCAAAGGCATTCAAATCCCCGCCTGAATCACGTGCATGTTTGTCAGGGGGAGGGACAAGATCTGATGGGGGAAACCCCTGGGACCCCAGGCAGAAGGACCCGTGCCATGGGACTGGTAGCTAATTTCGCCAAGGCCTGATCAATTTTCCTGGTCAACTTCTACTTAACCCCTTCGCTGCTAGGCCTTTTCCCCTCCTGTGCTAAGCCATTTTTTGGCGATTTGGGTCAGTGTGCGCTTAGGCCCCTGTAACTTTTGGACCACATAAGGTATCCACGCCAAATTTGCTTCCTTTTCTTCCAACATCATGGGGATTCTAAAGATACCCAGGGTTTGTGGGTTTCCTTGGATGGGTCCCAGAAATTAAGCAAAATACGGTAACATTTTAGTTTTTTTCAGAAAAATGGGAAAAACGGATTGCAAAAGAAAACCTCTGGGTTTTTCCCTGCAAATGTTATCAAAAAAGGGTTTGTGGGGCTGAAATCACAATTTTCTCAGCTTTTAGGGAATGACAGTCTTTTGTCAGAGAACCAACGTTTTTCACACAGTTTTGGCATTTATCAGGGACATAGCCAATTTTTGCTATTCTTAGTGCTTTCAATCTTCTTCCAGTTAATGGCGGAAATGAGTTTGAAAGCAATAATACATCCTGGAAAGCTATACATTTTCTAAAAGTAGACAAAATTCTGAATTCAGAATGGGGTAATTTTTCTAAATCCAGGAAGGTTTCTTTATAGAAACTAACAGTTAAATATTGGAATAATTGGAATTTAGTTGAAAAAAACAGCCTTTTGTCTCAACGTTTTCACCTGTAACTTCTTGTAATTTTGACAGCTCTTTGAAAGCAATATACCGTTACATCCGGTGGACCTTCCTGGTTGTGGGGATATATAGGACTTGTAGTTTCACCAAGAACCCGATGAACCCAGAGTCAAAAACTGAGCAGCAACTTGCAATGGTATTTTATTATTTACCGGGTATGGAGCACTTATTCTTGGAAAATGTATACATGGAAAAATCGGTATGAAAGACACCTATGTATTTCTGAATTGGGTACAAATTATAGAGTTTAGAAACAGTACATATTTGCACATTATCAAAATTGGGAATACTCATAGTAGCATGAGAATTCTTGGTCATTTTTCAAAATGATTGGCAGAAATGCATGAAAACTCAATAGGTAATAACAGTTGATTTACAAATCTGAATTACCCTAAGTCTCCCGATAAAAATGGTACCTCACTTGTGTGGGTCGGCCTTGTGCCTGCGACAGGAAACGGCGCAAAATGCAACGTGGTCACACCTCAATTTTGCAGTTAAAAATGGACCCTTTTTTGGCAAAGTGCCTAGCTGTAGTTTTTGCACCATAGCTCTGCCGGCACCTAGGGAAACCTAGCAAACCTATACATTTTTGAAAACTAGACACACAGGGGAATCCAGGATGGGGTGACTCGACTGCCTCCCACCAGTTTCTGTTACCCAGAATCCCTTGCAAACACAAACAATTGGAAAAAAACACGCATTTTCCTCACATTTCTGTGGTGGAAAATTCTGGAATCTGCGTAAATTAACAAATTTTCACCCACCCCGCATTCCCCAAAGTCTTATGAGAAAAATGGTACCTCACTTGCCTGGGTCTGCCTAGTGCCTGCGACAAGAAACGGTGCAAAACGCAACGTGGTTGCACCTCAATTTCGCAGTGAAAACTGGCCCTTTTTTGGCAAAGTGCCTACCTGGTATTTTTGAACCCTAGCTCTGCCAGAACCTAGGGAAACCTAGCAAACCTGTACATTTTTGAAAACTAGACACCAAGGGGAATTCAGGATGGGGTGACTCGACTGCCTCCCACCAGGTTCTGTTACCCAGAATTCCTTGCAAACCTACAAAATTGGAAAAAAACACATTTTTCTCACATTTCTGTGGTGGAAAGTTCTGGAATCTGCAAGGATTAACAAAATTCCACCCACTCCGCGTTCCCCAAAGTCTTATGAGAAAAATGGTACCTCACTTGCCTGGGTCTGCTTAGTGCCTGCGACAGGAAACGGCGTAAAACACAACGAAAACTGGCCCTTTTTTTGGTAAAGTGGCTACCTGTAGTTTTTTAACCCTAGCTCTGCCGGCACCTAGGGAAACCTAGCAAACCTATACATTTTTTAAAACTAGACACCCAGAGAAATTCAGGATGGGGTGAATCGACTGCCTCCCACCAGGTTCTGTTACCCAGAATTCCTTGCAAACCTAAGAAATTGGAGAAAAAAATACTAATTTTCCTCACATTTCTGTGGAGGAAAATTCTGGAATCTGCGGGGATCAACAAAATTTCACCCACCCCGCATTCCCCAAAGTCTTATGAGAAAAACGGTACCTCACTTGCCTGGGTCTGCCTAGTGCCTGCGACAGGAAACGGCGCAAAACGCAACGTGGTCGCACCTCAATTTCGCAAAGAAAACTGGCCCTTTTTTGGCAAAGTGCCTACCTGTAGTTTTTGAACCCTAGCTCTACCGGCACCTAGGGAAACATAGCAAACCTATACATTTTTGAAAACTAGACACCCAGGGGAATTCAGGATGGGGTGACTCGACTGCCTCCCACCAGGTTCTGTTACCCAGAATTCCTTGCAAACCTAAACAATTGGAAAAAAACCCGCATTTTCCACACATTTCTGTGGTGGAAAGTTCTGGAATCTGCGTGGATCAACAAAATTCCACCCACCCCGCATTTCCCAAAGTCTTATGAGAAAAATGGTACTTCACTTGCCTGGGTCTGCCTACTGCCTGCAACAGGAAACGGCGCAAAACACAACATGGTCGCACCTCAATTTTGCAGTGAAAACTGGCCCTTTTTTGGCAAAGTGCCTACCTGTAGTTTTTTAACCCTAGCTCTGCCGGCACCTTGGGAAACCTAGCAAACCTATACATTTCTGAAAACTAGACACCCAGGGAAATTCAGGATGGGGTGACTCGACTGCATCCCACCAGGTACTGTTACCCAGAATTCCTTGCAAACCTAAAAAATTGAAAAAAACTAATTTTCCTCACATTTCTGTGGTGGAAAGTTCTGGAATCTGCGAGGAGCAACAAAATATCACCCACTCCGCGTTCCCAAAAGTCTTATGAGAAAAATGGTACCTCACTTGCCTGGGTCTGCCTAGTGCCTGCAACAGGAAACGGCGTAAAACACAAGGTGGTCGCACCTCAATTTCGCAGTGAAAACTGGCCCTTTTTTGGCAAAGTGCCTACCTGTAGTTTTCGAACCCTAGCTATGCCGGCATCTAGAGAAGCCTAGCAAACCTATACATTTCTGAAAACTAGACACCCAGGGAAATTCAGGATAGGGTGACTCGACTGCATCCCACCGGGTTCTGTTACCCAGAATTCCTTGCAAACCTACAAAAATGAAAAAAACACATTTTCCTCACATTTCTGTGCTGGAAAGTTCTGGAATCTGAGAGGATCAACAAAATTCCACCCACTCCACGTTCCCAAAAGTCTTATGAGAAAAATGGTACCTCACTTGCCTGGGTCTGCCTAGTGCCTGCAACAGGAAACGGCGTAAAACACAACGAAAACTGGCCCTTTTTTTGGTAAAGTGGCTACCTGTAGTTTTTGAACCCTAGCTCTGCCGGCACCTAGGGAAACCTAGCAAACCTATACATTTATGAAAACTAGACACCCAGAGGAATTCAGGATGGGGTGAATCGACTGCCTCCCACCAGGTTCTGTTACCCAGAATTCCTTGCAAACCTAAGAAACTGGAGAAAAAAAAACGCATTTTCCTCACATTTCTGTGGAGGAAAATTCTGGAATCTGCATGGATCAACAAAATTTCACCCACCCCGCATTCCCCAAAGTCTTATGAGAAAAATGGTACCTCACTTGCCTGGGTCTGCCTAGTGCCTGCGACAGGAAACGGCGCAAAACGCAATGTGGTCGCAACTCAATTTCACAGAGAAAACTGGCCCTTTTTTGGCAAAGTGCCTACCTGTAGTTTTTTAACCCAAGCTCTACCGGCACCTAGGGAAACATAGCAAACCTATACATTTTTGAAAACTAGACACCCAGGGAAATTCAGGATGGGGTGACTCGACTGCCCCCACCAGGTTCTGTTACCCAGAATTCCTTCCAAACCTAAACAATTGGAAAAAAACACATTTTTCTCACATTTCTGTGGTGGAAAGTTCTGTAATCTGCGAGGATCAACAAAATTCCACCCACTCCGCGTTCCCCAAAGTGTTATGAGAAAAATGGTACCTCACTTGCCTGGGTCTGCTTAGTGCCTGCGACAGGAAACGGCGTAAAACACAACGAAAACTGGCCCTTTTTTTGGTAAAGTGGCTACCTGTAGTTTTTTAACCCTAGCTCTGCCGGCACCTAGGGAAACCTAGCAAACCTATAAATTTTTTAAAACTAGACACCCAGAGGAATTCAGGATGGGGTGAATCGACTGCCTCCCACCAGGTTCTGTTACCCAGAATTCCTTGCAAACCTAAGAAATTGGAGAAAAAAACGCATTTTCCTCACATTTCTGTGGAGGAAAATTCTGGAATCTGCGTGGATCAACGAAATTTCACCCACCCCGCATTCCCCAAAGTCTTATGAGAAAAATGGTACCTCACTTGCCTGGGTCTGCCTAGTGCCTGCGACAGGAAACGGCGCAAAACGCAACGTGGTCGCACCTCAATTTCGCAGAGAAAACTGGCCCTTTTTTGGCAAAGTGCCTACCTGTAGTTTTCGAACCCTAGCTCTACCGGCATCTAGAGAAGCCTAGCAAACCTATACATTTCTGAAAATTAGACACCCAGGGGAATTTAGGATGGGGTGACTCGACTGCCTCCCACCAGTTTCTGTTACCCAGAATCCCTTGCAAACACAAACTATTGGAAAAAAACACGCATTTTCCTCACATTTTTGTGGTGGAAAATTCTGGAATCTGCGGGGATCAACAAAATTTCACCCACCCCGCATTCCCCAAAGTCTTATGAGAAAAACGGTACCTCACTTGCCTGGGTCTGCCTAGTGCCTGCGACAGGAAACGGCGCAAAACGCAACGTGGTCGCACCTCAATTTCGCAAAGAAAACTGGCCCTTTTTTGGCAAAGTGCCTACCTGTAGTTTTTGAACCCTAGCTCTACCGGCACCTAGGGAAACATAGCAAACCTATACATTTTTGAAAACTAGACACCCAGGGGAATTCAGGATGGGGTGACTCGACTGCCTCCCACCAGGTTCTGTTACCCAGAATTCCTTGCAAACCTAAACAATTGGAAAAAAACCCGCATTTTCCACACATTTCTGTGGTGGAAAGTTCTGGAATCTGCGTGGATCAACAAAATTCCACCCACCCCGCATTTCCCAAAGTCTTATGAGAAAAATGGTACTTCACTTGCCTGGGTCTGCCTACTGCCTGCAACAGGAAACGGCGCAAAACACAACATGGTCGCACCTCAATTTTGCAGTGAAAACTGGCCCTTTTTTGGCAAAGTGCCTACCTGTAGTTTTTTAACCCTAGCTCTGCCGGCACCTTGGGAAACCTAGCAAACCTATACATTTCTGAAAACTAGACACCCAGGGAAATTCAGGATGGGGTGACTCGACTGCATCCCACCAGGTACTGTTACCCAGAATTCCTTGCAAACCTAAAAAATTGAAAAAAACTAATTTTCCTCACATTTCTGTGGTGGAAAGTTCTGGAATCTGCGAGGAGCAACAAAATATCACCCACTCCGCGTTCCCAAAAGTCTTATGAGAAAAATGGTACCTCACTTGCCTGGGTCTGCCTAGTGCCTGCAACAGGAAACGGCGTAAAACACAAGGTGGTCGCACCTCAATTTCGCAGTGAAAACTGGCCCTTTTTTGGCAAAGTGCCTACCTGTAGTTTTCGAACCCTAGCTATGCCGGCATCTAGAGAAGCCTAGCAAACCTATACATTTCTGAAAACTAGACACCCAGGGAAATTCAGGATAGGGTGACTCGACTGCATCCCACCGGGTTCTGTTACCCAGAATTCCTTGCAAACCTACAAAAATGAAAAAAACACATTTTCCTCACATTTCTGTGCTGGAAAGTTCTGGAATCTGAGAGGATCAACAAAATTCCACCCACTCCACGTTCCCAAAAGTCTTATGAGAAAAATGATACCTCACTTGCCTGGGTCTGCCTAGTGCCTGCAACAGGAAACGGCGTAAAACACAACGAAAACTGGCCCTTTTTTTGGTAAAGTGGCTACCTGTAGTTTTTGAACCCTAGCTCTGCCGGCACCTAGGGAAACCTAGCAAACCTATACATTTATGAAAACTAGACACCCAGAGGAATTCAGGATGGGGTGAATCGACTGCCTCCCACCAGGTTCTGTTACCCAGAATTCCTTGCAAACCTAAGAAACTGGAGAAAAAAAAACGCATTTTCCTCACATTTCTGTGGAGGAAAATTCTGGAATCTGCATGGATCAACAAAATTTCACCCACCCCGCATTCCCCAAAGTCTTATGAGAAAAATGGTACCTCACTTGCCTGGGTCTGCCTAGTGCCTGCGACAGGAAACGGCGCAAAACGCAATGTGGTCGCAACTCAATTTCACAGAGAAAACTGGCCCTTTTTTGGCAAAGTGCCTACCTGTAGTTTTTTAACCCAAGCTCTACCGGCACCTAGGGAAACATAGCAAACCTATACATTTTTGAAAACTAGACACCCAGGGAAATTCAGGATGGGGTGACTCGACTGCCCCCACCAGGTTCTGTTACCCAGAATTCCTTCCAAACCTAAACAATTGGAAAAAAACACATTTTTCTCACATTTCTGTGGTGGAAAGTTCTGTAATCTGCGAGGATCAACAAAATTCCACCCACTCCGCGTTCCCCAAAGTGTTATGAGAAAAATGGTACCTCACTTGCCTGGGTCTGCTTAGTGCCTGCGACAGGAAACGGCGTAAAACACAACGAAAACTGGCCCTTTTTTTGGTAAAGTGGCTACCTGTAGTTTTTTAACCCTAGCTCTGCCGGCACCTAGGGAAACCTAGCAAACCTATAAATTTTTTAAAACTAGACACCCAGAGGAATTCAGGATGGGGTGAATCGACTGCCTCCCACCAGGTTCTGTTACCCAGAATTCCTTGCAAACCTAAGAAATTGGAGAAAAAAACGCATTTTCCTCACATTTCTGTGGAGGAAAATTCTGGAATCTGCGTGGATCAACGAAATTTCACCCACCCCGCATTCCCCAAAGTCTTATGAGAAAAATGGTACCTCACTTGCCTGGGTCTGCCTAGTGCCTGCGACAGGAAACGGCGCAAAACGCAACGTGGTCGCACCTCAATTTCGCAGAGAAAACTGGCCCTTTTTTGGCAAAGTGCCTACCTGTAGTTTTCGAACCCTAGCTCTACCGGCATCTAGAGAAGCCTAGCAAACCTATACATTTCTGAAAATTAGACACCCAGGGGAATTTAGGATGGGATGACTCGACTGCCTCCCACCAGTTTCTGTTACCCAGAATCCCTTGCAAACACAAACTATTGGAAAAAAACACGCATTTTCCTCACATTTTTGTGGTGGAAAGTTCTGGAATCTGCGTAAATCAACAAATTTCCACCCACCCCGCAGTCCCCAAAGTCTTATGAGAAAAATGGTACCTCACTTGCCTGGGTCTGCCTAGTGCCTGCGACAAGAAACGGTGCAAAACGCAACATGGTTGTACCTCAATTTCGCAGTGAAAACTGGCCCTTTTTTGGCAAAGTGCCTACCTGTAGTTTTTGAACCCTAGCTCTGCCGGCATCTAGAGAAGCCTAGCAAACCTATACATTTCTGAAAACTAGACACCCAGGAAAATTCAGGATGGGGTGACTCGACTGTATCCCACCAGGTTCTGTTACCCAGAATTCCTTGCAAACTACAAAATTGGAAAAAAACACATTTTTCTCACATTTCTGTGGTGGAAAGTTCTGGAATCTGCGAGGATCAACAAAATTCCACCCACTCCGCGTTCCCCAAAGTCTTATGAGAAAAATGATACCTCACTTGCCTGGGTCTGCTTAGTGCCTGCGACAGGAAACGGCGTAAAACACAACGAAAACTGGCCCTTTTTTTGGTAAAGTGGCTACCTGTAGTTTTTGAACCCTAGCTCTGCCGGCACCTAGGGAAACCTAGCAAACCTGTACATTTTTTAAAACTAGACACCCAGAGGAATTCAGGATGGGGTGAATCGACTGCCTCCCACCAGGTTCTGTTACCCAGAATTCCTTGCAAACCAAAGAAATTGGAGAAAGAAATACGCATTTTCCTCACATTTCTGTGGAGGAAAATTCTGGAATCTGCGTGGATCAACAAAATTCCACCCACCCCGCATTCCCCAAAGTCTAATGAGAAAAATGGTACCTCACTTGCCTGGGTCTGCCTAGTGCCTGCGACAGGAAACGGCGCAAAACGCAACGTGGTCGCACCTCAATTTCGCAGAGAAAACTGGCCCTTTTTTGGCAAAGTGCCTACCTGTAGTTTTTGAACCCTAACTCTACCGGCACCTAGGGAAACATAGCAAACCGTACATTTTTGAAAACTAGACACCCAGGGGAATTCAGGATGGGGTGACTCGACTGCCTCCCACCAGGTTCTGTTACCCAGAATTCCTTGCAAACCTAAACAATTGGAAAAAAACCCGCATTTTCCTCACATTTCTGTGGTGGAAAGTTCTGGAATCTGCGTGGATCAACAAAATTCCACCCACCCCACGTTTCCCAAAGTCTTATGAGAAAAATGGTACTTCACTTGCCTGGGTCTGCCTACTGCCTGCAACAGGAAACGGCGCAAAACACAACATGGTCGCACCTCAATTTTGCAGTGAAAACTGGCCCTTTTTTGGCAAAGTGCCTACCTGTAGTTTTTTAACCCTAGCTCTGCCGGCACCTAGGGAAACCTAGCAAACCTATACATTTCTGAAAACTAGACACCCAGGGAAATTCAGGATGGAGTGACTCGACTGCATCCCACCAGGTTCTGTTGCCCAGAATTCCTTGCAAACCTAAAAAATTGAAAAAAACACATTTTCCTCACATTTCTGTGGTGGAAAGTTCTGGAATCTGCGAGGAGCAACAAAATTCCACCCACTTCGCGTTCCCAAAAGTCTTATGAGAAAAATGGTACCTCACTTGCCTGGGTCTGCTTAGTGCCTGCGACAGGAAACGGCGTAAAACACAACGAAAACTGGCCCTTTTTTTGGTAAAGTGGCTACCTGTAGTTTTTGAACCCCAGCTCTGCCGGCACCTAGGGAAACCTAGCAAACCTATACATTTTTTAAAACTAGACACCCAGAGGAATTCAGGATGGGGTGAATCGACTGCCTCCCACCAGGTTCTGTTACCCAGAATTCCTTGCAAACCTAAGAAATTGGAGAAAAAAATACTCATTTTCCTCACATTTCTGTGGAGGAAAATTCTGGAATCTGCGGGGATCAACAAAATTTCACCCACCCCGCATTCCCCAAAGTCTTATGAGAAAAATGGTACCTCACTTGCCTGGGTCTGCCTAGTGCCTGCGACAGGAAACGGCGCAAAACGCAACGTGGTCGCACCTCAATTTCGCAAAGAAAACTGGCCCTTTTTTGGCAAAGTGCCTACCTGTAGTTTTTGAACCCTAGCTCTACCGGCACCTAGGGAAACATAGCAAACCTATACATTTTTGAAAACTAGACACCCAGGGGAATTCAGGATGGGGTGACTCGACTGCCTCCCACCAGGTTCTGTTACCCAAAATTCCTTGCAAACCTAAACAATTGGAAAAAACCCCGCATTTTCCACACATTTCTGTGGTGGAAAGTACTGGAATCTGCGTGGATCAACAAAATTCCACCCACCCCGCATTTCCCAAAGTCTTATGAGAAAAATGGTACTTCACTTGCCTGGGTCTGCCTACTGCCTGCAACAGGAAACGGCGCAAAACACAACATGGTCGCACCTCAATTTTGCAGTGAAAACTGGCCCTTTTTTGGCAAAGTGCCTACCTGTAGTTTTTTAACCCTAGCTCTGCCGGCACCTTGGGAAACCTAGCAAACCTATACATTTCTGAAAATTAGACACCCAGGGAAATTCAGGATGGGGTGACTCGACTGCATCGCACCAGGTACTGTTACCCAGAATTCCTTGCAAACCTAAAAAATTGAAAAAAACACATTTTCCTCACATTTCTGTGGTGGAAAGTTCTGGAATCTGCGAGGAGCAACAAAATTCCACCCACTCCGCGTTCCCAAAAGTCTTATGAGAAAAATGGTACCTCACTTGCCTGGGTCTGCCTAGTGCCTGCAACAGGAAACGGCGTAAAACACAAGGTGGTCGCACCTCAATTTCGCAGTGAAAACTGGCCCTTTTTTGGCAAAGTGCCTACCTGTAGTTTTCGAACCCTAGCTATGCCGGCATCTAGAGAAGCCTAGCAAACCTATACATTTTTGAAAACTAGACACCCAGGGGAATTCAGGATGGGGTGACTCGACTGCCTCCCACCAGGTTCTGTTACCCAGAATTCCTTGCAAACCTAAACAATTGGAAAAAAACCCGCATTTTCCTAACATTTCTGTGGTGGAAAGTTCTGGAATCTGCGTGGATCAACAAAATTCCACCCACCCCACGTTTCCCAAAGTCTTATGAGAAAAATGGTACTTCACTTGCCTGGGTCTGCCTAGTGCCTGCAACAGGAAACGGCGTAAAACACAAGGTGGTCGCACCTCAATTTCGCAAAGAAAACTGGCCCTTTTTTGGCAAAGTGCCTACCTGTAGTTTTTGAACCCTAGCTCTACCGGCACCTAGGGAAACATAGCAAACCTATACATTTTTGAAAACTAGACACCCAGGGGAATTCAGGATGGGGTGACTCGACTGCCTCCCACCAGGTTCTGTTACCCAGAATTCCTTGCAAACCTAAACAATTGGAAAAAAACCCGCATTTTCCTAACATTTCTGTGGTGGAAAGTTCTGGAATCTGCGTGGATCAACAAAATTCCACCCACCCCACGTTTCCCAAAGTCTTATGAGAAAAATGGTACTTCACTTGCCTGGGTCTGCCTACTGCCTGCAACAGGAAACGGCGCAAAACACAACATGGTCGCACCTCAATTTTGCAGTGAAAACTGGCCCTTTTTTGGCAAAGTGCCTACCTGTAGTTTTTTAACCCTAGCTCTGCCGGCACCTAGGGAAACCTAGCAAACCTATACATTTCTGAAAACTAGACACCCAGGGAAATTCAGGATGGAGTGACTCGACTGCATCCCACCAGGTTCTGTTGCCCAGAATTCCTTGCAAACCTAAAAAATTGAAAAAAACACATTTTCCTCACATTTCTGTGGTGGAAAGTTCTGGAATCTGCGAGGAGCAACAAAATTCCACCCACTTCGCGTTCCCAAAAGTCTTATGAGAAAAATGGTACCTCACTTGCCTGGGTCTGCTTAGTGCCTGCGACAGGAAACGGCGTAAAAAACAACGAAAACTGGCCCTTTTTTTGGTAAAGTGGCTACCTGTAGTTTTTGAACCCTAGCTCTGCCGGCACCTAGGGAAACCTAGCAAACCTATACATTTTTTAAAACTAGACACCCAGAGGAATTCAGGATGGGGTGAATCGACTGCCTCCCACCAGGTTCTGTTACCCAGAATTCCTTGCAAACCTAAGAAATTGGAGAAAAAAATACTCATTTTCCTCACATTTCTGTGGAGGAAAATTCTGGAATCTGCGGGGATCAACAAAATTTCACCCACCCCGCATTCCCCAAAGTCTTATGAGAAAAATGGTACCTCACTTGCCTGGGTCTGCCTAGTGCCTGCGACAGGAAACGGCGCAAAACGCAACGTGGTCGCACCTCAATTTCGCAAAGAAAACTGGCCCTTTTTTGGCAAAGTGCCTACCTGTAGTTTTTGAACCCTAGCTCTACCGGCACCTAGGGAAACATAGCAAACCTATACATTTTTGAAAACTAGACACCCAGGGGAATTCAGGATGGGGTGACTCGACTGCCTCCCACCAGGTTCTGTTACCCAAAATTCCTTGCAAACCTAAACAATTGGAAAAAACCCCGCATTTTCCACACATTTCTGTGGTGGAAAGTACTGGAATCTGCGTGGATCAACAAAATTCCACCCACCCCGCATTTCCCAAAGTCTTATGAGAAAAATGGTACTTCACTTGCCTGGGTCTGCCTACTGCCTGCAACAGGAAACGGCGCAAAACACAACATGGTCGCACCTCAATTTTGCAGTGAAAACTGGCCCTTTTTTGGCAAAGTGCCTACCTGTAGTTTTTTAACCCTAGCTCTGCCGGCACCTTGGGAAACCTAGCAAACCTATACATTTCTGAAAATTAGACACCCAGGGAAATTCAGGATGGGGTGACTCGACTGCATCGCACCAGGTACTGTTACCCAGAATTCCTTGCAAACCTAAAAAATTGAAAAAAACACATTTTCCTCACATTTCTGTGGTGGAAAGTTCTGGAATCTGCGAGGAGCAACAAAATTCCACCCACTCCGCGTTCCCAAAAGTCTTATGAGAAAAATGGTACCTCACTTGCCTGGGTCTGCCTAGTGCCTGCAACAGGAAACGGCGTAAAACACAAGGTGGTCGCACCTCAATTTCGCAGTGAAAACTGGCCCTTTTTTGGCAAAGTGCCTACCTGTAGTTTTCGAACCCTAGCTATGCCGGCATCTAGAGAAGCCTAGCAAACCTATACATTTCTGAAAACTAGACACCCAGGGAAATTCAGGATAGGGTGACTCGACTGCATCCCACCGGGTTCTGTTACCCAGAATTCCTTGCAAACCTACAAAATTGAAAAAAACACATTTTCCTCACATTTCTGTGCTGGAAAGTTCTGGAATCTGAGAGGATCAACAAAATTCCACCCACTCCGCGTTCCCAAAAGTCTTATGAGAAAAATGGTATCTCACTTGCCTGGGTCTGCCTAGTGCCTGCAACAGGAAACGGCGTAAAACACAACGAAAACTGGCCCTTTTTTTGGTAAAGTGGCTACCTGTAGTTTTTGAACCCTAGCTCTGCCGGCACCTAGGCAAACCTAGCAAACCTATACATTTATGAAAACTAGACACCCAGAGGAATTCAGGATGGGGTGAATTGACTGCCTCCCACCAGGTTCTGTTACCCAGAATTCCTTGCAAACCTAAGAAACTGGAGAAAAAAAATGCATTTTCCTCACATTTCTGTGGAGGAAAATTCTAGAATCTGCGTGGATCAACAAAATTTCACCCACCCCGCATTCCCCAAAGTCTTATGAGAAAAATGGTACCTCACTTGCCTGGGTCTGCCTAGTGCCTGCGACAGGAAACGGCGCAAAACGCAATGTGGTCGCACCTCAATTTCGCAGAGAAAACTGGCCCTTTTTTGGCAAAGTGCCTACCTGTAGTTTTTGAACCCAAGCTCTACCGGCACCTAGGGAAACATAGCAAACCTATAAATTTTTGAAAACTAGACACCCAGGGAAATTCAGGATGGGGTGACTCGACTGCCTCCCACCAGGTTCTGTTACCCAGAATTCCTTCCAAACCTAAACAATTGGAAAAAAACACATTTTTCTCACATTTCTGTGGTGGAAAGTTCTGTAATCTGCGAGGATCAACAAAATTCCACCCACTCCGCGTTCCCCAAAGTCTTATGAGAAAAATGGTACCTCACTTGCCTGGGTCTGCTTAGTGCCTGCGACAGGAAACGGCGTAAAACACAACGAAAACTGGCCCTTTTTTTGGTAAAGTGGCTACCTGTAGTTTTTGAACCCTAGCTCTGCCGGCACCTAGGGAAACCTAGCAAACCTATACATTTTTTAAAACTAGACACCCAGAGGAATTCAGGATGGGGTGAATCGACTGCCTCCCACCAGGTTCTGTTACCCAGAATTCCTTGCAAACCTAAGAAATTGGAGAAAAAAAACGCATTTTCCTCACATTTCTGTGGAGGAAAATTCTGGAATCTGCGTGGATCAACAAAATTTCACCCACCCCGCATTCCCCAAAGTCTTATGAGAAAAATGGTACCTCACTTGCCTGGGTCTGCCTAGTGCCTGCGACAGGAAACGGCGCAAAACGCAACGTGGTCGCACCTCAATTTCGCAGAGAAAACTGGCCCTTTTTTGGCAAAGTGCCTACCTGTAGTTTTCTAACCCTAGCTCTACCGGCATCTAGAGAAGCCTAGCAAACCTATACATTTCTGAAAACTAGACACCCAGGGAAATTCAGGATAGGGTGACTCGACTGCATCCCACCGGGTTCTGTTACCCAGAATTCCTTGCAAACCTACAAAAATGAAAAAAACACATTTTCCTCACATTTCTGTGCTGGAAAGTTCTGGAATCTGAGAGGATCAACAAAATTCCACCCACTCCACGTTCCCAAAAGTCTTATGAGAAAAATGATACCTCACTTGCCTGGGTCTGCCTAGTGCCTGCAACAGGAAACGGCGTAAAACACAACGAAAACTGGCCCTTTTTTTGGTAAAGTGGCTACCTGTAGTTTTTGAACCCTAGCTCTGCCGGCACCTAGGGAAACCTAGCAAACCTATACATTTATGAAAACTAGACACCCAGAGGAATTCAGGATGGGGTGAATCGACTGCCTCCCACCAGGTTCTGTTACCCAGAATTCCTTGCAAACCTAAGAAACTGGAGAAAAAAAAACGCATTTTCCTCACATTTCTGTGGAGGAAAATTCTGGAATCTGCATGGATCAACAAAATTTCACCCACCCCGCATTCCCCAAAGTCTTATGAGAAAAATGGTACCTCACTTGCCTGGGTCTGCCTAGTGCCTGCGACAGGAAACGGCGCAAAACGCAATGTGGTCGCAACTCAATTTCACAGAGAAAACTGGCCCTTTTTTGGCAAAGTGCCTACCTGTAGTTTTTTAACCCAAGCTCTACCGGCACCTAGGGAAACATAGCAAACCTATACATTTTTGAAAACTAGACACCCAGGGAAATTCAGGATGGGGTGACTCGACTGCCTCCCACCAGGTTCTGTTACCCAGAATTCCTTCCAAACCTAAACAATTGGAAAAAAACACATTTTTCTCACATTTCTGTGGTGGAAAGTTCTGTAATCTGCGAGGATCAACAAAATTCCACCCACTCCGCGTTCCCCAAAGTGTTATGAGAAAAATGGTACCTCACTTGCCTGGGTCTGCTTAGTGCCTGCGACAGGAAACGGCGTAAAACACAACGAAAACTGGCCCTTTTTTTGGTAAAGTGGCTACCTGTAGTTTTTTAACCCTAGCTCTGCCGGCACCTAGGGAAACCTAGCAAACCTATAAATTTTTTAAAACTAGACACCCAGAGGAATTCAGGATGGGGTGAATCGACTGCCTCCCACCAGGTTCTGTTACCCAGAATTCCTTGCAAACCTAAGAAATTGGAGAAAAAAACGCATTTTCCTCACATTTCTGTGGAGGAAAATTCTGGAATCTGCGTGGATCAACGAAATTTCACCCACCCCGCATTCCCCAAAGTCTTATGAGAAAAATGGTACCTCACTTGCCTGGGTCTGCCTAGTGCCTGCGACAGGAAACGGCGCAAAACGCAACGTGGTCGCACCTCAATTTCGCAGAGAAAACTGGCCCTTTTTTGGCAAAGTGCCTACCTGTAGTTTTCGAACCCTAGCTCTACCGGCATCTAGAGAAGCCTAGCAAACCTATACATTTCTGAAAATTAGACACCCAGGGGAATTTAGGATGGGGTGACTCGACTGCCTCCCACCAGTTTCTGTTACCCAGAATCCCTTGCAAACACAAACTATTGGAAAAAAACACGCATTTTCCTCACATTTTTGTGGTGGAAAGTTCTGGAATCTGCGTAAATCAACAAATTTCCACCCACCCCGCAGTCCCCAAAGTCTTATGAGAAAAATGGTACCTCACTTGCCTGGGTCTGCCTAGTGCCTGCGACAAGAAACGGTGCAAAACGCAACATGGTTGTACCTCAATTTCGCAGTGAAAACTGGCCCTTTTTTGGCAAAGTGCCTACCTGTAGTTTTTGAACCCTAGCTCTGCCGGCATCTAGAGAAGCCTAGCAAACCTATACATTTCTGAAAACTAGACACCCAGGAAAATTCAGGATGGGGTGACTCGACTGTATCCCACCAGGTTCTGTTACCCAGAATTCCTTGCAAACTACAAAATTGGAAAAAAACACATTTTTCTCACATTTCTGTGGTGGAAAGTTCTGGAATCTGCGAGGATCAACAAAATTCCACCCACTCCGCGTTCCCCAAAGTCTTATGAGAAAAATGATACCTCACTTGCCTGGGTCTGCTTAGTGCCTGCGACAGGAAACGGCGTAAAACACAACGAAAACTGGCCCTTTTTTTGGTAAAGTGGCTACCTGTAGTTTTTGAACCCTAGCTCTGCCGGCACCTAGGGAAACATAGCAAACCTATACATTTTTGAAAACTAGACACCCAGGGGAATTCAGGATGGGGTGACTCGACTGCCTCCCACCAGGTTCTGTTACCCAAAATTCCTTGCAAACCTAAACAATTGGAAAAAACCCCGCATTTTCCACACATTTCTGTGGTGGAAAGTACTGGAATCTGCGTGGATCAACAAAATTCCACCCACCCCGCATTTCCCAAAGTCTTATGAGAAAAATGGTACTTCACTTGCCTGGGTCTGCCTACTGCCTGCAACAGGAAACGGCGCAAAACACAACATGGTCGCACCTCAATTTTGCAGTGAAAACTGGCCCTTTTTTGGCAAATTGCCTACCTGTAGTTTTTTAACCCTAGCTCTGCCGGCACCTTGGGAAACCTAGCAAACCTATACATTTCTGAAAATTAGACACCCAGGGAAATTCAGGATGGGGTGACTCGACTGCATCGCACCAGGTACTGTTACCCAGAATTCCTTGCAAACCTAAAAAATTGAAAAAAACACATTTTCCTCACATTTCTGTGGTGGAAAGTTCTGGAATCTGCGAGGAGCAACAAAATTCCACCCACTCCGCGTTCCCAAAAGTCTTATGAGAAAAATGGTACCTCACTTGCCTGGGTCTGCCTAGTGCCTGCAACAGGAAACGGCGCAAAACACAACATGGTCGCACCTCAATTTTGCAGTGAAAACTGGCCCTTTTTTGGCAAATTGCCTACCTGTAGTTTTTTAACCCTAGCTCTGCCGGCACCTTGGGAAACCTAGCAAACCTATACATTTCTGAAAATTAGACACCCAGGGAAATTCAGGATAGGGTGACTCGACTGCATCCCACCGGGTTCTGTTACCCAGAATTCCTTGCAAACCTACAAAATTGAAAAAAACACATTTTCCTCACATTTCTGTGCTGGAAAGTTCTGGAATCTGAGAGGATCAACAAAATTCCACCCACTCCGCGTTCCCCAAAGTCTTATGAGAAAAATGGTACCTCACTTGCCTGGGTCTGCTTAGTGCCTGCGACAGGAAACGGCGTAAAACACAACGAAAACTGGCCCTTTTTTTGGTAAAGTGGCTACCTGTAGTTTTTGAACCCTAGCTGTGCCGGCACCTAGGGAAACCTAGCAAACCTGTACATTTTTTAAAACTAGACACCCAGAGGAATTCAGGATGGGGTGAATCGACTGCCTCCCACCAGGTTCTGTTACCCAGAATTCCTTCCAAACCTAAACAATTGGAAAAAAACACATTTTTCTCACATTTCTGTGGTGGAAAGTTCTGTAATCTGCGAGGATCAACAAAATTCCACCCACTCCGCGTTCCCCAAAGTCTTATGAGAAAAATGGTACCTCACTTGCCTGGGTCTGCTTAGTGCCTGCGACAGGAAACGGCGTAAAACACAACGAAAACTGGCCCTTTTTTTGGTAAAGTGGCTACCTGTAGTTTTTGAACCCTAGCTCTGCCGGCACCTAGGGAAACCTAGCAAACCTATACATTTTTTAAAACTAGACACCCAGAGGAATTCAGGATGGGGTGAATCGACTGCCTCCCACCAGGTTCTGTTACCCAGAATTCCTTGCAAACCTAAGAAATTGGAGAAAAAAAACGCATTTTCCTCACATTTCTGTGGAGGAAAATTCTGGAATCTGCGTGGATCAACGAAATTTCACCCACCCCGCATTCCCCAAAGTCTTATGAGAAAAATGGTACCTCACTTGCCTGGGTCTGCCTAGTGCCTGCGACAGGAAACGGCGCAAAACGCAACGTGGTCGCACCTCAATTTCGCAGAGAAAACTGGCCCTTTTTTGGCAAAGTGCCTACCTGTAGTTTTCGAACCCTAGCTCTACCGGCATCTAGAGAAGCCTAGCAAACCTATACATTTCTGAAAATTAGACACCCAGGGGAATTTAGGATGGGATGACTCGACTGCCTCCCACCAGTTTCTGTTACCCAGAATCCCTTGCAAACACAAACTATTGGAAAAAAACACGCATTTTCCTCACATTTTTGTGGTGGAAAGTTCTGGAATCTGCGTAAATCAACAAATTTCCACCCACCCCGCAGTCCCCAAAGTCTTATGAGAAAAATGGTACCTCACTTGCCTGGGTCTGCCTAGTGCCTGCGACAAGAAACGGTGCAAAACGCAACATGGTTGTACCTCAATTTCGCAGTGAAAACTGGCCCTTTTTTGGCAAAGTGCCTACCTGTAGTTTTTGAACCCTAGCTCTGCCGGCATCTAGAGAAGCCTAGCAAACCTATACATTTCTGAAAACTAGACACCCAGGAAAATTCAGGATGGGGTGACTCGACTGTATCCCACCAGGTTCTGTTACCCAGAATTCCTTGCAAACTACAAAATTGGAAAAAAACACATTTTTCTCACATTTCTGTGGTGGAAAGTTCTGGAATCTGCGAGGATCAACAAAATTCCACCCACTCCGCGTTCCCCAAAGTCTTATGAGAAAAATGATACCTCACTTGCCTGGGTCTGCTTAGTGCCTGCGACAGGAAACGGCGTAAAACACAACGAAAACTGGCCCTTTTTTTGGTAAAGTGGCTACCTGTAGTTTTTGAACCCTAGCTCTGCCGGCACCTAGGGAAACCTAGCAAACCTGTACATTTTTTAAAACTAGACACCCAGAGGAATTCAGGATGGGGTGAATCGACTGCCTCCCACCAGGTTCTGTTACCCAGAATTCCTTGCAAACCAAAGAAATTGGAGAAAGAAATACGCATTTTCCTCACATTTCTGTGGAGGAAAATTCTGGAATCTGCGTGGATCAACAAAATTCCACCCACCCCGCATTCCCCAAAGTCTAATGAGAAAAATGGTACCTCACTTGCCTGGGTCTGCCTAGTGCCTGCGACAGGAAACGGCGCAAAACGCAACGTGGTCGCACCTCAATTTCGCAGAGAAAACTGGCCCTTTTTTGGCAAAGTGCCTACCTGTAGTTTTTGAACCCTAACTCTACCGGCACCTAGGGAAACATAGCAAACCGTACATTTTTGAAAACTAGACACCCAGGGGAATTCAGGATGGGGTGACTCGACTGCCTCCCACCAGGTTCTGTTACCCAGAATTCCTTGCAAACCTAAACAATTGGAAAAAAACCCGCATTTTCCTCACATTTCTGTGGTGGAAAGTTCTGGAATCTGCGTGGATCAACAAAATTCCACCCACCCCACGTTTCCCAAAGTCTTATGAGAAAAATGGTACTTCACTTGCCTGGGTCTGCCTACTGCCTGCAACAGGAAACGGCGCAAAACACAACATGGTCGCACCTCAATTTTGCAGTGAAAACTGGCCCTTTTTTGGCAAAGTGCCTACCTGTAGTTTTTTAACCCTAGCTCTGCCGGCACCTAGGGAAACCTAGCAAACCTATACATTTCTGAAAACTAGACACCCAGGGAAATTCAGGATGGAGTGACTCGACTGCATCCCACCAGGTTCTGTTGCCCAGAATTCCTTGCAAACCTAAAAAATTGAAAAAAACACATTTTCCTCACATTTCTGTGGTGGAAAGTTCTGGAATCTGCGAGGAGCAACAAAATTCCACCCACTTCGCGTTCCCAAAAGTCTTATGAGAAAAATGGTACCTCACTTGCCTGGGTCTGCTTAGTGCCTGCGACAGGAAACGGCGTAAAACACAACGAAAACTGGCCCTTTTTTTGGTAAAGTGGCTACCTGTAGTTTTTGAACCCCAGCTCTGCCGGCACCTAGGGAAACCTAGCAAACCTATACATTTTTTAAAACTAGACACCCAGAGGAATTCAGGATGGGGTGAATCGACTGCCTCCCACCAGGTTCTGTTACCCAGAATTCCTTGCAAACCTAAGAAATTGGAGAAAAAAATACTCATTTTCCTCACATTTCTGTGGAGGAAAATTCTGGAATCTGCGGGGATCAACAAAATTTCACCCACCCCGCATTCCCCAAAGTCTTATGAGAAAAATGGTACCTCACTTGCCTGGGTCTGCCTAGTGCCTGCGACAGGAAACGGCGCAAAACGCAACGTGGTCGCACCTCAATTTCGCAAAGAAAACTGGCCCTTTTTTGGCAAAGTGCCTACCTGTAGTTTTTGAACCCTAGCTCTACCGGCACCTAGGGAAACATAGCAAACCTATACATTTTTGAAAACTAGACACCCAGGGGAATTCAGGATGGGGTGACTCGACTGCCTCCCACCAGGTTCTGTTACCCAGAATTCCTTGCAAACCTAAACAATTGGAAAAAAACCCGCATTTTCCTAACATTTCTGTGGTGGAAAGTTCTGGAATCTGCGTGGATCAACAAAATTCCACCCACCCCACGTTTCCCAAAGTCTTATGAGAAAAATGGTACTTCACTTGCCTGGGTCTGCCTACTGCCTGCAACAGGAAACGGCGCAAAACACAACATGGTCGCACCTCAATTTTGCAGTGAAAACTGGCCCTTTTTTGGCAAAGTGCCTACCTGTAGTTTTTTAACCCTAGCTCTGCCGGCACCTAGGGAAACCTAGCAAACCTATACATTTCTGAAAACTAGACACCCAGGGAAATTCAGGATGGAGTGACTCGACTGCATCCCACCAGGTTCTGTTGCCCAGAATTCCTTGCAAACCTAAAAAATTGAAAAAAACACATTTTCCTCACATTTCTGTGGTGGAAAGTTCTGGAATCTGCGAGGAGCAACAAAATTCCACCCACTTCGCGTTCCCAAAAGTCTTATGAGAAAAATGGTACCTCACTTGCCTGGGTCTGCTTAGTGCCTGCGACAGGAAACGGCGTAAAAAACAACGAAAACTGGCCCTTTTTTTGGTAAAGTGGCTACCTGTAGTTTTTGAACCCTAGCTCTGCCGGCACCTAGGGAAACCTAGCAAACCTATACATTTTTTAAAACTAGACACCCAGAGGAATTCAGGATGGGGTGAATCGACTGCCTCCCACCAGGTTCTGTTACCCAGAATTCCTTGCAAACCTAAGAAATTGGAGAAAAAAATACTCATTTTCCTCACATTTCTGTGGAGGAAAATTCTGGAATCTGCGGGGATCAACAAAATTTCACCCACCCCGCATTCCCCAAAGTCTTATGAGAAAAATGGTACCTCACTTGCCTGGGTCTGCCTAGTGCCTGCGACAGGAAACGGCGCAAAACGCAACGTGGTCGCACCTCAATTTCGCAAAGAAAACTGGCCCTTTTTTGGCAAAGTGCCTACCTGTAGTTTTTGAACCCTAGCTCTACCGGCACCTAGGGAAACATAGCAAACCTATACATTTTTGAAAACTAGACACCCAGGGGAATTCAGGATGGGGTGACTCGACTGCCTCCCACCAGGTTCTGTTACCCAAAATTCCTTGCAAACCTAAACAATTGGAAAAAACCCCGCATTTTCCACACATTTCTGTGGTGGAAAGTACTGGAATCTGCGTGGATCAACAAAATTCCACCCACCCCGCATTTCCCAAAGTCTTATGAGAAAAATGGTACTTCACTTGCCTGGGTCTGCCTACTGCCTGCAACAGGAAACGGCGCAAAACACAACATGGTCGCACCTCAATTTTGCAGTGAAAACTGGCCCTTTTTTGGCAAAGTGCCTACCTGTAGTTTTTTAACCCTAGCTCTGCCGGCACCTTGGGAAACCTAGCAAACCTATACATTTCTGAAAATTAGACACCCAGGGAAATTCAGGATGGGGTGACTCGACTGCATCGCACCAGGTACTGTTACCCAGAATTCCTTGCAAACCTAAAAAATTGAAAAAAACACATTTTCCTCACATTTCTGTGGTGGAAAGTTCTGGAATCTGCGAGGAGCAACAAAATTCCACCCACTCCGCGTTCCCAAAAGTCTTATGAGAAAAATGGTACCTCACTTGCCTGGGTCTGCCTAGTGCCTGCAACAGGAAACGGCGTAAAACACAAGGTGGTCGCACCTCAATTTCGCAGTGAAAACTGGCCCTTTTTTGGCAAAGTGCCTACCTGTAGTTTTCGAACCCTAGCTATGCCGGCATCTAGAGAAGCCTAGCAAACCTATACATTTCTGAAAACTAGACACCCAGGGAAATTCAGGATAGGGTGACTCGACTGCATCCCACCGGGTTCTGTTACCCAGAATTCCTTGCAAACCTACAAAATTGAAAAAAACACATTTTCCTCACATTTCTGTGCTGGAAAGTTCTGGAATCTGAGAGGATCAACAAAATTCCACCCACTCCGCGTTCCCAAAAGTCTTATGAGAAAAATGGTATCTCACTTGCCTGGGTCTGCCTAGTGCCTGCAACAGGAAACGGCGTAAAACACAACGAAAACTGGCCCTTTTTTTGGTAAAGTGGCTACCTGTAGTTTTTGAACCCTAGCTCTGCCGGCACCTAGGCAAACCTAGCAAACCTATACATTTATGAAAACTAGACACCCAGAGGAATTCAGGATGGGGTGAATTGACTGCCTCCCACCAGGTTCTGTTACCCAGAATTCCTTGCAAACCTAAGAAACTGGAGAAAAAAAATGCATTTTCCTCACATTTCTGTGGAGGAAAATTCTAGAATCTGCGTGGATCAACAAAATTTCACCCACCCCGCATTCCCCAAAGTCTTATGAGAAAAATGGTACCTCACTTGCCTGGGTCTGCCTAGTGCCTGCGACAGGAAACGGCGCAAAACGCAATGTGGTCGCACCTCAATTTCGCAGAGAAAACTGGCCCTTTTTTGGCAAAGTGCCTACCTGTAGTTTTTGAACCCAAGCTCTACCGGCACCTAGGGAAACATAGCAAACCTATAAATTTTTGAAAACTAGACACCCAGGGAAATTCAGGATGGGGTGACTCGACTGCCTCCCACCAGGTTCTGTTACCCAGAATTCCTTCCAAACCTAAACAATTGGAAAAAAACACATTTTTCTCACATTTCTGTGGTGGAAAGTTCTGTAATCTGCGAGGATCAACAAAATTCCACCCACTCCGCGTTCCCCAAAGTCTTATGAGAAAAATGGTACCTCACTTGCCTGGGTCTGCTTAGTGCCTGCGACAGGAAACGGCGTAAAACACAACGAAAACTGGCCCTTTTTTTGGTAAAGTGGCTACCTGTAGTTTTTGAACCCTAGCTCTGCCGGCACCTAGGGAAACCTAGCAAACCTATACATTTTTTAAAACTAGACACCCAGAGGAATTCAGGATGGGGTGAATCGACTGCCTCCCACCAGGTTCTGTTACCCAGAATTCCTTGCAAACCTAAGAAATTGGAGAAAAAAAACGCATTTTCCTCACATTTCTGTGGAGGAAAATTCTGGAATCTGCGTGGATCAACAAAATTTCACCCACCCCGCATTCCCCAAAGTCTTATGAGAAAAATGGTACCTCACTTGCCTGGGTCTGCCTAGTGCCTGCGACAGGAAACGGCGCAAAACGCAACGTGGTCGCACCTCAATTTCGCAGAGAAAACTGGCCCTTTTTTGGCAAAGTGCCTACCTGTAGTTTTCTAACCCTAGCTCTACCGGCATCTAGAGAAGCCTAGCAAACCTATACATTTCTGAAAACTAGACACCCAGGGAAATTCAGGATAGGGTGACTCGACTGCATCCCACCGGGTTCTGTTACCCAGAATTCCTTGCAAACCTACAAAAATGAAAAAAACACATTTTCCTCACATTTCTGTGCTGGAAAGTTCTGGAATCTGAGAGGATCAACAAAATTCCACCCACTCCACGTTCCCAAAAGTCTTATGAGAAAAATGATACCTCACTTGCCTGGGTCTGCCTAGTGCCTGCAACAGGAAACGGCGTAAAACACAACGAAAACTGGCCCTTTTTTTGGTAAAGTGGCTACCTGTAGTTTTTGAACCCTAGCTCTGCCGGCACCTAGGGAAACCTAGCAAACCTATACATTTATGAAAACTAGACACCCAGAGGAATTCAGGATGGGGTGAATCGACTGCCTCCCACCAGGTTCTGTTACCCAGAATTCCTTGCAAACCTAAGAAACTGGAGAAAAAAAAACGCATTTTCCTCACATTTCTGTGGAGGAAAATTCTGGAATCTGCATGGATCAACAAAATTTCACCCACCCCGCATTCCCCAAAGTCTTATGAGAAAAATGGTACCTCACTTGCCTGGGTCTGCCTAGTGCCTGCGACAGGAAACGGCGCAAAACGCAATGTGGTCGCAACTCAATTTCACAGAGAAAACTGGCCCTTTTTTGGCAAAGTGCCTACCTGTAGTTTTTTAACCCAAGCTCTACCGGCACCTAGGGAAACATAGCAAACCTATACATTTTTGAAAACTAGACACCCAGGGAAATTCAGGATGGGGTGACTCGACTGCCCCCACCAGGTTCTGTTACCCAGAATTCCTTCCAAACCTAAACAATTGGAAAAAAACACATTTTTCTCACATTTCTGTGGTGGAAAGTTCTGTAATCTGCGAGGATCAACAAAATTCCACCCACTCCGCGTTCCCCAAAGTGTTATGAGAAAAATGGTACCTCACTTGCCTGGGTCTGCTTAGTGCCTGCGACAGGAAACGGCGTAAAACACAACGAAAACTGGCCCTTTTTTTGGTAAAGTGGCTACCTGTAGTTTTTTAACCCTAGCTCTGCCGGCACCTAGGGAAACCTAGCAAACCTATAAATTTTTTAAAACTAGACACCCAGAGGAATTCAGGATGGGGTGAATCGACTGCCTCCCACCAGGTTCTGTTACCCAGAATTCCTTGCAAACCTAAGAAATTGGAGAAAAAAACGCATTTTCCTCACATTTCTGTGGAGGAAAATTCTGGAATCTGCGTGGATCAACGAAATTTCACCCACCCCGCATTCCCCAAAGTCTTATGAGAAAAATGGTACCTCACTTGCCTGGGTCTGCCTAGTGCCTGCGACAGGAAACGGCGCAAAACGCAACGTGGTCGCACCTCAATTTCGCAGAGAAAACTGGCCCTTTTTTGGCAAAGTGCCTACCTGTAGTTTTCGAACCCTAGCTCTACCGGCATCTAGAGAAGCCTAGCAAACCTATACATTTCTGAAAATTAGACACCCAGGGGAATTTAGGATGGGGTGACTCGACTGCCTCCCACCAGTTTCTGTTACCCAGAATCCCTTGCAAACACAAACTATTGGAAAAAAACACGCATTTTCCTCACATTTTTGTGGTGGAAAGTTCTGGAATCTGCGTAAATCAACAAATTTCCACCCACCCCGCAGTCCCCAAAGTCTTATGAGAAAAATGGTACCTCACTTGCCTGGGTCTGCCTAGTGCCTGCGACAAGAAACGGTGCAAAACGCAACATGGTTGTACCTCAATTTCGCAGTGAAAACTGGCCCTTTTTTGGCAAAGTGCCTACCTGTAGTTTTTGAACCCTAGCTCTGCCGGCATCTAGAGAAGCCTAGCAAACCTATACATTTCTGAAAACTAGACACCCAGGAAAATTCAGGATGGGGTGACTCGACTGTATCCCACCAGGTTCTGTTACCCAGAATTCCTTGCAAACTACAAAATTGGAAAAAAACACATTTTTCTCACATTTCTGTGGTGGAAAGTTCTGGAATCTGCGAGGATCAACAAAATTCCACCCACTCCGCGTTCCCCAAAGTCTTATGAGAAAAATGATACCTCACTTGCCTGGGTCTGCTTAGTGCCTGCGACAGGAAACGGCGTAAAACACAACGAAAACTGGCCCTTTTTTTGGTAAAGTGGCTACCTGTAGTTTTTGAACCCTAGCTCTGCCGGCACCTAGGGAAACATAGCAAACCTATACATTTTTGAAAACTAGACACCCAGGGGAATTCAGGATGGGGTGACTCGACTGCCTCCCACCAGGTTCTGTTACCCAAAATTCCTTGCAAACCTAAACAATTGGAAAAAACCCGGCATTTTCCACACATTTCTGTGGTGGAAAGTACTGGAATCTGCGTGGATCAACAAAATTCCACCCACCCCGCATTTCCCAAAGTCTTATGAGAAAAATGGTACTTCACTTGCCTGGGTCTGCCTACTGCCTGCAACAGGAAACGGCGCAAAACACAACATGGTCGCACCTCAATTTTGCAGTGAAAACTGGCCCTTTTTTGGCAAATTGCCTACCTGTAGTTTTTTAACCCTAGCTCTGCCGGCACCTTGGGAAACCTAGCAAACCTATACATTTCTGAAAATTAGACACCCAGGGAAATTCAGGATGGGGTGACTCGACTGCATCGCACCAGGTACTGTTACCCAGAATTCCTTGCAAACCTAAAAAATTGAAAAAAACACATTTTCCTCACATTTCTGTGGTGGAAAGTTCTGGAATCTGCGAGGAGCAACAAAATTCCACCCACTCCGCGTTCCCAAAAGTCTTATGAGAAAAATGGTACCTCACTTGCCTGGGTCTGCCTAGTGCCTGCAACAGGAAACGGCGTAAAACACAAGGTGGTCGCACCTCAATTTCGCAGTGAAAACTGGCCCTTTTTTGGCAAAGTGCCTACCTGTAGTTTTCGAACCCTAGCTATGCCGGCATCTAGAGAAGCCTAGCAAACCTATACATTTCTGAAAACTAGACACCCAGGGAAATTCAGGATAGGGTGACTCGACTGCATCCCACCGGGTTCTGTTACCCAGAATTCCTTGCAAACCTACAAAATTGAAAAAAACACATTTTCCTCACATTTCTGTGCTGGAAAGTTCTGGAATCTGAGAGGATCAACAAAATTCCACCCACTCCGCGTTCCCCAAAGTCTTATGAGAAAAATGGTACCTCACTTGCCTGGGTCTGCTTAGTGCCTGCGACAGGAAACGGCGTAAAACACAACGAAAACTGGCCCTTTTTTTGGTAAAGTGGCTACCTGTAGTTTTTGAACCCTAGCTGTGCCGGCACCTAGGGAAACCTAGCAAACCTGTACATTTTTTAAAACTAGACACCCAGAGGAATTCAGGATGGGGTGAATCGACTGCCTCCCACCAGGTTCTGTTACCCAGAATTCCTTCCAAACCTAAACAATTGGAAAAAAACACATTTTTCTCACATTTCTGTGGTGGAAAGTTCTGTAATCTGCGAGGATCAACAAAATTCCACCCACTCCGCGTTCCCCAAAGTCTTATGAGAAAAATGGTACCTCACTTGCCTGGGTCTGCTTAGTGCCTGCGACAGGAAACGGCGTAAAACACAACGAAAACTGGCCCTTTTTTTGGTAAAGTGGCTACCTGTAGTTTTTGAACCCTAGCTCTGCCGGCACCTAGGGAAACCTAGCAAACCTATACATTTTTTAAAACTAGACACCCAGAGGAATTCAGGATGGGGTGAATCGACTGCCTCCCACCAGGTTCTGTTACCCAGAATTCCTTGCAAACCTAAGAAATTGGAGAAAAAAAACGCATTTTCCTCACATTTCTGTGGAGGAAAATTCTGGAATCTGCGTGGATCAACAAAATTTCACCCACCCCGCATTCCCCAAAGTCTTATGAGAAAAATGGTACCTCACTTGCCTGGGTCTGCCTAGTGCCTGCGACAGGAAACGGCGCAAAACACAACATGGTCGCACCTCAATTTTGCAGTGAAAACTGGCCCTTTTTTGGCAAAGTGCCTACCTGTAGTTTTTTAACCCTAGCTCTGCCGGCACCTTGGGAAACCTAGCAAACCTATACATTTCTGAAAATTAGACACCCAGGGAAATTCAGGATGGGGTGACTCGACTGCATCGCACCAGGTACTGTTACCCAGAATTCCTTGCAAACCTAAAAAATTGAAAAAAACACATTTTCCTCACATTTCTGTGGTGGAAAGTTCTGGAATCTGCGAGGAGCAACAAAATTCCACCCACTCCGCGTTCCCAAAAGTCTTATGAGAAAAATGGTACCTCACTTGCCTGGGTCTGCCTAGTGCCTGCAACAGGAAACGGCGTAAAACACAAGGTGGTCGCACCTCAATTTCGCAGTGAAAACTGGCCCTTTTTTGGCAAAGTGCCTACCTGTAGTTTTCGAACCCTAGCTATGCCGGCATCTAGAGAAGCCTAGCAAACCTATACATTTCTGAAAACTAGACACCCAGGGGAATTCAGGATAGGGTGACTCGACTGCATCCCACCGGGTTCTGTTACCCAGAATTCCTTGCAAACCTACAAAATTGAAAAAAACACATTTTCCTCACATTTCTGTGCTGGAAAGTTCTGGAATCTGAGAGGATCAACAAAATTCCACCCACTCCGCGTTCCCCAAAGTCTTATGAGAAAAATGGTACCTCACTTGCCTGGGTCTGCTTAGTGCCTGCGACAGGAAACGGCGTAAAACACAACGAAAACTGGCCCTTTTTTTGGTAAAGTGGCTACCTGTAGTTTTTGAACCCTAGCTGTGCCGGCACCTAGGGAAACCTAGCAAACCTGTACATTTTTTAAAACTAGACACCCAGAGGAATTCAGGATGGGGTGAATCGACTGCCTCCCACCAGGTTCTGTTACCCAGAATTCCTTCCAAACCTAAACAATTGGAAAAAAACACATTTTTCTCACATTTCTGTGGTGGAAAGTTCTGTAATCTGCGAGGATCAACAAAATTCCACCCACTCCGCGTTCCCCAAAGTCTTATGAGAAAAATGGTACCTCACTTGCCTGGGTCTGCTTAGTGCCTGCGACAGGAAACGGCGTAAAACACAACGAAAACTGGCCCTTTTTTTGGTAAAGTGGCTACCTGTAGTTTTTGAACCCTAGCTCTGCCGGCACCTAGGGAAACCTAGCAAACCTATACATTTTTTAAAACTAGACACCCAGAGGAATTCAGGATGGGGTGAATCGACTGCCTCCCACCAGGTTCTGTTACCCAGAATTCCTTGCAAACCTAAGAAATTGGAGAAAAAAAACGCATTTTCCTCACATTTCTGTGGAGGAAAATTCTGGAATCTGCGTGGATCAACAAAATTTCACCCACCCCGCATTCCCCAAAGTCTTATGAGAAAAATGGTACCTCACTTGCCTGGGTCTGCCTAGTGCCTGCGACAGGAAACGGCGCAAAACGCAACGTGGTCGCACCTCAATTTCGCAGAAAAAACTGGCCCTTTTTTGGCAAAGTGCCTACCTGTAGTTTTCTAACCCTAGCTCTACCGGCATCTAGAGAAGCCTAGCAAACCTATACATTTCTGAAAATTAGACACCCAGGGGAATTTATGATGGGGTGACTCGACTGCCTCCCACCAGTTTCTGTTACCCAGAATCCCTTGCAAACACAAACAATTGGAAAAAAACACGCATTTTCCTCACATTTTTGTGGTGGAAAGTTCTGGAATCTGCGTAAATCAACAAATTTCCACCCACCCCGCAGTCCCCAAAGTCTTATGAGAAAAATGGTACCTCACTTGCCTGGGTCTGCCTAGTGCCTGCGACAAGAAACAGTGCAAAACGCAACATGGTTGTACCTCAATTTCGCAGTGAAAACTGGCCCTTTTTTGGCAAAGTGCCTACCTGTAGTTTTTGAACCCTAGCTCTGCCGGCATCTAGAGAAGCCTAGCAAACCTATACATTTCTGAAAACTAGACACCCAGGAAAATTCAGGATGGGGTGACTCGACTGTATCCCACCAGGTTCTGTTACCCAGAATTCCTTGCAAACCTACAAAATTGGAAAAAAACACATTTTTCTCACATTTCTGTGGTGGAAAGTTCTGGAATCTGCGAGGATCAACAAAATTCCACCCACTCCGCGTTCCCCAAAGTCTTATGAGAAAAATGGTACCTCACTTGCCTGGGTCTGCTTAGTGCCTGCGACAGGAAACGGCGTAAAACACAACGAAAACTGGCCCTTTTTTTGGTAAAGTGGCTACCTGTAGTTTTTGAACCCTAGCTCTGCTGGCACCTAGGGAAACCTAGCAAACCTGTACATTTTTTAAAACTAGACACCCAGAGGAATTCAGGATGGGGTGAATCGACTGCCTCCCACCAGGTTCTGTTACCCAGAATTCCTTGCAAACCTAAACAATTGGAAAAAATACGCATTTTCCTCACATTTCTGTGGAGGAAAAATCTGGAATCTGCGTGGATCAACAAAATGTCACCCACCCCGCATTCCCCAAAGTCTAATGAGAAAAATGGTACCTCACTTGCCTGGGTCTGCCTAGAGCCTGCGACAGGAAACGGCGCAAAACGCAACTTGGTCGCACCTCAATTTCGCAAAGAAAACTGGCCCTTTTTTGGCAAAGTGCCTACCTGTAGTTTTTGAACCCTAGCTCTACCGGCACCTAGGGAAACATAGCAAACCTATACATTTTTGAAAACTAGACACCCAGGGGAATTCAGGATGGGGAGACTCGACTGCCTCCCACCAGGTTCTGTTACCCAGAATTCCTTGCAAACCTAAACAATTGGAAAAAACCCGCATTTTCCACACATTTCTGTGGTGGAAAGTTCTGGAATCTGCGTGGATCAACAAAATTCCACCCACCCCGCATTTCCCAAAGTCTTATGAATAAAATGGTACTTCACTTGCCTGGGTCTGCCTACTGCCTGCAACAGGAAACGGCGCAAAACACAACATGGTCGCACCTCAATTTTGCAGTGAAAACTGGCCCTTTTTTGGCAAAGTGCCTACCTGTAGTTTTTTAACCCTAGCTCTGCCGGCACCTTGGGAAACCTAGCAAACCTATACATTTCAGAAAACTAGACACCCAGGGAAATTCAGGATGGGGTGACTCGACTGCATCCCACCAGGTACTGTTACCCAGAATTCCTTGCAAACCTAAAAAATTGAAAAAAACAAATTTTCCTCACATTTCTGTGGTGGAAAGTTCTGGAATCTGCGAGGAGCAACAAAATTCCACCCACTCCGCGTTCCCAAAAGTCTTATGAGAAAAATGGTACCTCACTTGCCTGGGTCTGCCTAGTGTCTGCAACAGGAAACGGCGTAAAACACAAGGTGGTCGCACCTCAATTTCGCAGTGAAAACTGGCCCTTTTTTGGCAAAGTGCCTACCTGTAGTTTTCGAACCCTAGCTATGCCGGCATCTAGAGAAGCCTAGCAAACCTATACATTTCTGAAAACTAGACACCCAGGGAAATTCAGGATAGGGTGACTCGACTGCATCCCACCGGGTTCTGTTACCCAGAATTCCTTGCAAACCTACAAAATTGAAAAAAACACATTTTCCTCACATTTCTGTGCTGGAAAGTTCTGGAATCTGAGAGGATCAACAAAATTCTACCCACTCCGCGTTCCCAAAAGTCTTATGAGAAAAATGGTATCTCACTTGCCTGGGTCTGCCTAGTGCCTGCAACAGGAAACGGCGTAAAACACAACGAAAACTGGCCCTTTTTTTGGTAAAGTGGCTACCTGTAGTTTTTGAACCCTAGCTCTGCCGGCACCTAGGGAAACCTAGCAAACCTTTACATTTATGAAAACTAGACACCCAGAGGAATTCAGGATGGGGTGAATCGACTGCCTCCCACCAGGTTCTGTTACCCAGAATTCCTTGCAAACCTAAGAAACTGGAGAAAAAAAATGCATTTTCCTCACATTTCTGTGGAGGAAAATTCTAGAATCTGCGTGGATCAACAAAATTTCACCCACCCCGCATTCCCCAAAGTCTTATGAGAAAAATGGTACCTCACTTGCCTGGGTCTGCCTAGTGCCTGCGACAGGAATTGGCGCAAAACGCAATGTGGTCGCACCTCAATTTCGCAGAGAAAACTGGCCCTTTTTTGGCAAAGTGCCTACCTGTAGTTTTTGAACCCAAGCTCTACCGGCACCTAGGGAAACATAGCAAACCTATACATTTTTGAAAACTAGACACCCAGGGAAATTCAGGATGGGGTGACTCGACTGCCTCCCACCAGGTTCTGTTACCCAGAATTCCTTCCAAACCTAAACATTTGGAAAAAAACACATTTTTCTCACATTTCTGTGGTGGAAAGTTCTGTAATCTGCGAGGATCAACAAAATTCCACCCACTCCGCGTTCCCCAAAGTCTTATGAGAAAAATGGTACCTCACTTGCCTGGGTCTGCTTAGTGCCTGCGACAGGAAACGGCGTAAAACACAACGAAAACTGGCCCTTTTTTTGGTAAAGTGGCTACCTGTAGTTTTTGAACCCTAGCTCTGCCGGCACCTAGGGAAACCTAGCAAACCTATACATTTTTTAAAACTAGACACCCAGAGGAATTCAGGATGGGGTGAATCGACTGCCTCCCACCAGGTTCTGTTACCCAGAATTCCTTGCAAACCTAAGAAATTGGAGAAAAAAAACGCATTTTCCTCACATTTCTGTGGAGGAAAATTCTGGAATCTGCGTGGATCAACGAAATTTCACCCACCCCGCATTCCCCAAAGTCTTATGAGAAAAATGGTACCTCACTTGCCTGGGTCTGCCTAGTGCCTGCGACAGGAAACGGCGCAAAACGCAACGTGTTCGCATCTCAATTTCGCAGAGAAAACTGGCCCTTTTTTGGCAAAGTGCCTACCTGTAGTTTTCTAACCCTAGCTCTACCGGCATCTAGAGAAGCCTAGCAAACCTATACATTTCTGAAAATTAGACACCCAGGGGAATTTATGATGGGGTGACTCGACTGCCTCCCACCAGTTTCTGTTACCCAGAATCCCTTGCAAACACAAACAATTGGAAAAAAACACGCATTTTCCTCACATTTTTGTGGTGGAAAGTTCTGGAATCTGCGTAAATCAACAAATTTCCACCCACCCCGCAGTCCCCAAAGTCTTATGAGAAAAATGGTACCTCACTTGCCTGGGTCTGCCTAGTGCCTGCGACAAGAAACAGTGCAAAACGCAACATGGTTGTACCTCAATTTCGCAGTGAAAACTGGCCCTTTTTTGGCAAAGTGCCTACCTGTAGTTTTTGAACCCTAGCTCTGCCGGCATCTAGAGAAGCCTAGCAAACCTATACATTTCTGAAAACTAGACACCCAGGAAAATTCAGGATGGGGTGACTCGACTGTATCCCACCAGGTTCTGTTACCCAGAATTCCTTGCAAACCTACAAAATTGGAAAAAAACACATTTTTCTCACATTTCTGTGGTGGAAAGTTCTGGAATCTGCGAGGATCAACAAAATTCCACCCACTCCGCGTTCCCCAAAGTCTTATGAGAAAAATGGTACCTCACTTGCCTGGGTCTGCTTAGTGCCTGCGACAGGAAACGGCGTAAAACACAACGAAAACTGGCCCTTTTTTTGGTAAAGTGGCTACCTGTAGTTTTTGAACCCTAGCTCTGCTGGCACCTAGGGAAACCTAGCAAACCTGTACATTTTTTAAAACTAGACACCCAGAGGAATTCAGGATGGGGTGAATCGACTGCCTCCCACCAGGTTCTGTTACCCAGAATTCCTTGCAAACCTAAACAATTGGAAAAAATACGCATTTTCCTCACATTTCTGTGGAGGAAAAATCTGGAATCTGCGTGGATCAACAAAATTTCACCCACCCCGCATTCCCCAAAGTCTAATGAGAAAAATGGTACCTCACTTGCCTGGGTCTGCCTAGTGCCTGCGACAGGAAACGGCGCAAAACGCAACGTGGTCGCACCTCAATTTCGCAAAGAAAACTGGCCCTTTTTTGGCAAAGTGCCTACCTGTAGTTTTTGAACCCTAGCTCTACCGGCACCTAGGGAAACATAGCAAACCTATACATTTTTGAAAACTAGACACCCAGGGAAATTCAGGATGGGGAGACTCGACTGCCTCCCACCAGGTTCTGTTACCCAGAATTCCTTGCAAACCTAAACAATTGGAAAAAACCCGCATTTTCCACACATTTCTGTGGTGGAAAGTTCTGGAATCTGCGTGGATCAACAAAATTCCACCCACCCCGCATTTCCCAAAGTCTTATGAATAAAATGGTACTTCACTTGCCTGGGTCTGCCTACTGCCTGCAACAGGAAACGGCGCAAAACACAACATGGTCGCACCTCAATTTTGCAGTGAAAACTGGCCCTTTTTTGGCAAAGTGCCTACCTGTAGTTTTTTAACCCTAGCTCTGCCGGCACCTTGGGAAACCTAGCAAACCTATACATTTCAGAAAACTAGACACCCAGGGAAATTCAGGATGGGGTGACTCGACTGCATCCCACCAGGTACTGTTACCCAGAATTCCTTGCAAACCTAAAAAATTGAAAAAAACAAATTTTCCTCACATTTCTGTGGTGGAAAGTTCTGGAATCTGCGAGGAGCAACAAAATTCCACCCACTCCGCGTTCCCAAAAGTCTTATGAGAAAAATGGTACCTCACTTGCCTGGGTCTGCCTAATGCCTGCAACAGGAAACGGCGTAAAACACAAGGTGGTCGCACCTCAATTTCGCAGTGAAAACTGGCCCTTTTTTGGCAAAGTGCCTACCTGTAGTTTTCGAACCCTAGCTATGCCGGCATCTAGAGAAGCCTAGCAAACCTATACATTTCTGAAAACTAGACACCCAGGGAAATTCAGGATAGGGTGACTCGACTGCATCCCACCGGGTTCTGTTACCCAGAATTCCTTGCAAACCTACAAAATTGAAAAAAACACATTTTCCTCACATTTCTGTGCTGGAAAGTTCTGGAATCTGAGAGGATCAACAAAATTCCACCCACTCCGCGTTCCCAAAAGTCTTATGAGAAAAATGGTATCTCACTTGCCTGGGTCTGCCTAGTGCCTGCAACAGGAAACGGCGTAAAACACAACGAAAACTGGCCCTTTTTTTGGTAAAGTGGCTACCTGTAGTTTTTGAACCCTAGCTCTGCCGGCACCTAGGGAAACCTAGCAAACCTTTACATTTATGAAAACTAGACACCCAGAGGAATTCAGGATGGGGTGAATCGACTGCCTCCCACCAGGTTCTGTTACCCAGAATTCCTTGCAAACCTAAGAAACTGGAGAAAAAAAATGCATTTTCCTCACATTTCTGTGGAGGAAAATTCTAGAATCTGCGTGGATCAACAAAATTTCACCCACCCCGCATTCCCCAAAGTCTTATGAGAAAAATGGTACCTCACTTGCCTGGGTCTGCCTAGTGCCTGCGACAGGAAACGGCGCAAAACGCAATGTGGTCGCACCTCAATTTCGCAGAGAAAACTGGCCCTTTTTTGGCAAAGTGCCTACCTGTAGTTTTTGAACCCAAGCTCTACCGGCACCTAGGGAAACATAGCAAACCTATACATTTTTGAAAACTAGACACCCAGGGAAATTCAGGATGGGGTGACTCGACTGCCTCCCACCAGGTTCTGTTACCCAGAATTCCTTCCAAACCTAAACAATTGGAAAAAAACACATTTTTCTCACATTTCTGTGGTGGAAAGTTCTGTAATCTGCGAGGATCAACAAAATTCCACCCACTCCGCGTTCCCCAAAGTCTTATGAGAAAAATGGTACCTCACTTGCCTGGGTCTGCTTAGTGCCTGCGACAGGAAACGGCGTAAAACACAACGAAAACTGGCCCTTTTTTTGGTAAAGTGGCTACCTGTAGTTTTTGAACCCTAGCTCTGCCGGCACCTAGGGAAACCTAGCAAACCTATACATTTTTTAAAACTAGACACCCAGAGGAATTCAGGATGGGGTGAATCGACTGCCTCCCACCAGGTTCTGTTACCCAGAATTCCTTGCAAACCTAAGAAATTGGAGAAAAAAAACGCATTTTCCTCACATTTCTGTGGAGGAAAATTCTGGAATCTGCGTGGATCAACGAAATTTCACCCACCCCGCATTCCCCAAAGTCTTATGAGAAAAATGGTACCTCACTTGCCTGGGTCTGCCTAGTGCCTGCGACAGGAAACGGCGCAAAACGCAACGTGGTCGCACCTCAATTTCGCAGAGAAAACTGGCCCTTTTTTGGCAAAGTGCCTACCTGTAGTTTTCTAACCCTAGCTCTACCGGCATCTAGAGAAGCCTAGCAAACCTATACATTTCTGAAAATTAGACACCCAGGGGAATTTATGATGGGGTGACTCGACTGCCTCCCACCAGTTTCTGTTACCCAGAATCCCTTGCAAACACAAACAATTGGAAAAAAACACGCATTTTCCTCACATTTTTGTGGTGGAAAGTTCTGGAATCTGCGTAAATCAACAAATTTCCACCCACCCCGCAGTCCCCAAAGTCTTATGAGAAAAATGGTACCTCACTTGCCTGGGTCTGCCTAGTGCCTGCGACAAGAAACAGTGCAAAACGCAACATGGTTGTACCTCAATTTCGCAGTGAAAACTGGCCCTTTTTTGGCAAAGTGCCTACCTGTAGTTTTTGAACCCTAGCTCTGCCGGCATCTAGAGAAGCCTAGCAAACCTATACATTTCTGAAAACTAGACACCCAGGAAAATTCAGGATGGGGTGACTCGACTGTATCCCACCAGGTTCTGTTACCCAGAATTCCTTGCAAACCTACAAAATTGGAAAAAAACACATTTTTCTCACATTTCTGTGGTGGAAAGTTCTGGAATCTGCGAGGATCAACAAAATTCCACCCACTCCGCGTTCCCCAAAGTCTTATGAGAAAAATGGTACCTCACTTGCCTGGGTCTGCTTAGTGCCTGCGACAGGAAACGGCGTAAAACACAACGAAAACTGGCCCTTTTTTTGGTAAAGTGGCTACCTGTAGTTTTTGAACCCTAGCTCTGCTGGCACCTAGGGAAACCTAGCAAACCTGTACATTTTTTAAAACTAGACACCCAGAGGAATTCAGGATGGGGTGAATCGACTGCCTCCCACCAGGTTCTGTTACCCAGAATTCCTTGCAAACCTAAACAATTGGAAAAAATACGCATTTTCCTCACATTTCTGTGGAGGAAAAATCTGGAATCTGCGTGGATCAACAAAATTTCACCCACCCCGCATTCCCCAAAGTCTAATGAGAAAAATGGTACCTCACTTGCCTGGGTCTGCCTAGTGCCTGCGACAGGAAACGGCGCAAAACGCAACGTGGTCGCACCTCAATTTCGCAAAGAAAACTGGCCCTTTTTTGGCAAAGTGCCTACCTGTAGTTTTTGAACCCTAGCTCTACCGGCACCTAGGGAAACATAGCAAACCTATACATTTTTGAAAACTAGACACCCAGGGGAATTCAGGATGGGGAGACTCGACTGCCTCCCACCAGGTTCTGTTACCCAGAATTCCTTGCAAACCTAAACAATTGGAAAAAACCCGCATTTTCCACACATTTCTGTGGTGGAAAGTTCTGGAATCTGCGTGGATCAACAAAATTCCACCCACCCCGCATTTCCCAAAGTCTTATGAATAAAATGGTACTTCACTTGCCTGGGTCTGCCTACTGCCTGCAACAGGAAACGGCGCAAAACACAACATGGTCGCACCTCAATTTTGCGGTGAAAACTGGCCCTTTTTTGGCAAAGTGCCTACCTGTAGTTTTTTAACCCTAGCTCTGCCGGCACCTTGGGATACCTAGCAAACCTATACATTTCAGAAAACTAGACTCCCAGGGAAATTCAGGATGGGGTGACTCGACTGCATCCCACCAGGTACTGTTACCCAGAATTCCTTGCAAACCTAAAAAATTGAAAAAAACAAATTTTCCTCACATTTCTGTGGTGGAAAGTTCTGGAATCTGCGAGGAGCAACAACATTCCACCCACTCCGCGTTCCCAAAAGTCTTATGAGAAAAATGGTACCTCACTTGCCTGGGTCTGCCTAGTGCCTGCAACAGGAAACGGCGTAAAACACAAGGTGGTCGCACCTCAATTTCGCGGGGAAAACTGGCCCTTTTTTGGCAAAGTGCCTACCTGTAGTTTTCGAACCCTAGCTATGCCGGCATCTAGAGAAGCCTAGCAAACCTATACATTTCTGAAAACTAGACACCCAGGGAAATTCAGGATAGGGTGACTCGACTGCATCCCACCGGGTTCTGTTACCCAGAATTCCTTGCAAACCTACAAAATTGAAAAAAACACATTTTCCTCACATTTCTGTGCTGGAAAGTTCTGGAATCTGAGAGGATCAACAAAATTCCACCCACTCCGCGTTCCCAAAAGTCTTATGAGAAAAATGGTATCTCACTTGCTTGGGTCTGCCTAGTGCCTGCAACAGGAAACGGCGTAAAACACAACGAAAACTGGCCCTTTTTTTGGTAAAGTGGCTACCTGTAGTTTTTGAACCCTAGCTCTGCCGGCACCTAGGGAAACCTAGCAAACCTTTACATTTATGAAAACTAGACACCCAGAGGAATTCAGGATGGGGTGAATCGACTGCCTCCCACCAGGTTCTGTTACCCAGAATTCCTTGCAAACCTAAGAAACTGGAGAAAAAAAATGCATTTTCCTCACATTTCTGTGGAGGAAAATTCTAGAATCTGCGTGGATCAACAAAATTTCACCCACCCCGCATTCCCCAAAGTCTTATGAGAAAAATGGTACCTCACTTGCCTGGGTCTGCCTAGTGCCTGCGACAGGAAACGGTGCAAAACGCAATGTGGTCGCACCTCAATTTCGCAGAGAAAACTGGCCCTTTTTTGGCAAAGTGCCTACCTGTAGTTTTTGAACCCAAGCTCTACCGGCACCTAGGGAAACATAGCAAACCTATACATTTTTGAAAACTAGACACCCAGGGAAATTCAGGATGGGGTGACTCGACTGCCTCCCACCAGGTTCTGTTACCCAGAATTCCTTCCAAACCTAAACAATTGGAAAAAAACACATTTTTCTCACATTTCTGTGGTGGAAAGTTCTGTAATCTGCGAGGATCAACAAAATTCCACCCACTCCGCGTTCCCCAAAGTCTTATGAGAAAAATGGTACCTCACTTGCCTGGGTCTGCTTAGTGCCTGCGACAGGAAACGGCGTAAAACACAACGAAAACTGGCCCTTTTTTTGGTAAAGTGGCTACCTGTAGTTTTTGAACCCTAGCTCTGCCGGCACCTAGGGAAACCTAGCAAACCTATACATTTTTTAAAACTAGACACCCAGAGGAATTCAGGATGGGGTGAATCGACTGCCTCCCACCAGGTTCTGTTACCCAGAATTCCTTGCAAACCTAAGAAATTGGAGAAAAAAAACGCATTTTCCTCACATTTCTGTGGAGGAAAATTCTGGAATCTGCGTGGATCAACGAAATTTCACCCACCCCGCATTCCCCAAAGTCTTATGAGAAAAATGGTACCTCACTTGCCTGGGTCTGCCTAGTGCCTGTGACAGGAAACGGCGCAAAACGCAACGTGGTCGCACCTCAATTTCGCAGAGAAAACTGGCCCTTTTTTGGCAAAGTGCCTACCTGTAGTTTTCTAACCCTAGCTCTACCGGCATCTAGAGAAGCCTAGCAAACCTATACATTTCTGAAAATTAGACACCCAGGGGAATTTATGATGGGGTGACTCGACTGCCTCCCACCAGTTTCTGTTACCCAGAATCCCTTGCAAACACAAACAATTGGAAAAAAACACGCATTTTCCTCACATTTTTGTGGTGGAAAGTTCTGGAATCTGCGTAAATCAACAAATTTCCACCCACCCCGCAGTCCCCAAAGTCTTATGAGAAAAATGGTACCTCACTTGCCTGGGTCTGCCTAGTGCCTGCGACAAGAAACAGTGCAAAACGCAACATGGTTGTACCTCAATTTCGCAGTGAAAACTGGCCCTTTTTTGGCAAAGTGCCTACCTGTAGTTTTTGAACCCTAGCTCTGCCGGCATCTAGAGAAGCCTAGCAAACCTATACATTTCTGAAAACTAGACACCCAGGAAAATTCAGGATGGGGTGACTCGACTGTATCCCACCAGGTTCTGTTACCCAGAATTCCTTGCAAACCTACAAAATTGGAAAAAAACACATTTTTCTCACATTTCTGTGGTGGAAAGTTCTGGAATCTGCGAGGATCAACAAAATTCCACCCACTCCGCGTTCCCCAAAGTCTTATGAGAAAAATGGTACCTCACTTGCCTGGGTCTGCTTAGTGCCTGCGACAGGAAACGGCGTAAAACACAACGAAAACTGGCCCTTTTTTTGGTAAAGTGGCTACCTGTAGTTTTTGAACCCTAGCTCTGCTGGCACCTAGGGAAACCTAGCAAACCTGTACATTTTTTAAAACTAGACACCCAGAGGAATTCAGGATGGGGTGAATCGACTGCCTTCCACCAGGTTCTGTTACCCAGAATTCCTTGCAAACCTAAACAATTGGAAAAAATACGCATTTTCCTCACATTTCTGTGGAGGAAAAATCTGGAATCTGCGTGGATCAACAAAATTTCACCCACCCCGCATTCCCCAAAGTCTAATGAGAAAAATGGTACCTCACTTGCCTGGGTCTGCCTAGTGCCTGCGACAGGAAACGGCGCAAAACGCAACGTGGTCGCACATCAATTTCGCAAAGAAAACTGGCCCTTTTTTGGCAAAGTGCCTACCTGTAGTTTTTGAACCCTAGCTCTACCGGCACCTAGGGAAACATAGCAAACCTATACATTTTTGAAAACTAGACACCCAGGGGAATTCAGGATGGGGAGACTCGACTGCCTCCCACCAGGTTCTGTTACCCAGAATTCCTTGCAAACCTAAACAATTGGAAAAAACCCGCATTTTCCACACATTTCTGTGGTGGAAAGTTCTGGAATCTGCGTGGATCAACAAAATTCCACCCACCCCGCATTTCCCAAAGTCTTATGAATAAAATGGTACTTCACTTGCCTGGGTCTGCCTACTGCCTGCAACAGGAAACGGCGCAAAACACAACATGGTCGCACCTCAATTTTGCAGTGAAAACTGGCCCTTTTTTGGCAAAGTGCCTACCTGTAGTTTTTTAACCCTAGCTCTGCCGGCACCTTGGGAAACCTAGCAAACCTATACATTTCAGAAAACTAGACACCCAGGGAAATTCAGGATGGGGTGACTCGACTGCATCCCACCAGGTACTGTTACCCAGAATTCCTTGCAAACCTAAAAAATTGAAAAAAACAAATTTTCCTCACATTTCTGTGGTGGAAAGTTCTGGAATCTGCGAGGAGCAACAAAATTCCACCCACTCCGCGTTCCCAAAAGTCTTATGAGAAAAATGGTACCTCACTTGCCTGGGTCTGCCTAGTGCCTGCAACAGGAAACGGCGTAAAACACAAGGTGGTTGCACCTCAATTTCGCAGTGAAAACTGGCCCTTTTTTGGCAAAGTGCCTACCTGTAGTTTTCGAACCCTAGCTATGCCGGCATCTAGAGAAGCCTAGCAAACCTATACATTTCTGAAAACTAGACACCCAGGGAAATTCAGGATAGGGTGACTCGACTGCATCCCACCGGGTTCTGTTACCCAGAATTCCTTGCAAACCTACAAAATTGATAAAAAAAAAATTTCCTCACATTTCTGTGCTGGAAAGTTCTGGAATCTGAGAGGATCAACAAAATTCCACCCACTCCGCGTTCCCAAAAGTCTTATGAGAAAAATGGTATCTCACTTGCCTGGGTCTGCCTAGTGCCTGCAACAGGAAACGGCGTAAAACACAACGAAAACTGGCCCTTTTTTTGGTAAAGTGGCTACCTGTAGTTTTTGAACCCTAGCTCTGCCGGCACCTAGGGAAACCTAGCAAACCTTTACATTTATGAAAACTAGACACCCAGAGGAATTCAGGATGGGGTGAATCGACTGCCTCCCACCAGGTTCTGTTACCCAGAATTCCTTGCAAACCTAAGAAACTGGAGAAAAAAAATGCATTTTCCTCACATTTCTGTGGAGGAAAATTCTAGAATCTGCGTGGATCAACAAAATTTCACCCACCCCGCATTCCCCAAAGTCTTATGAGAAAAATGGTACCTCACTTGCCTGGGTCTGCCTAGTGCCTGCGACAGGAAACGGCGCAAAACGCAATGTGGTCGCACCTCAATTTCGCAGAGAAAACTGGCCCTTTTTTGGCAAAGTGCCTACCTGTAGTTTTTGAACCCAAGCTCTACCGGCACCTAGGGAAACATAGCAAACCTATACATTTTTGAAAACTAGACACCCAGGGAAATTCAGGATGGGGTGACTCGACTGCCTCCCACCAGGTTCTGTTACCCAGAATTCCTTCCAAACCTAAACAATTGGAAAAAAACACATTTTTCTCACATTTCTGTGGTGGAAAGTTCTGTAATCTGCGAGGATCAAGAAAATTCCACCCACTCCGCGTTCCCCAAAGTCTTATGAGAAAAATGGTACCTCACTTGCCTGGGTCTGCTTAGTGCCTGCGACAGGAAACGGCGTAAAACACAACGAAAACTGGCCCTTTTTTTGGTAAAGTGGCTACCTGTAGTTTTTGAACCGTAGCTCTGCCAGCACCTAGGGAAACCTAGCAAACCTATACATTTTTTAAAACTAGACACCCAGAGGAATTCAGGATGGGGTGAATCGACTGCCTCCCACCAGGTTCTGTTACCCAGAATTCCTTGCAAACCTAAGAAATTGGAGAAAAAAAACGCATTTTCCTCACATTTCTGTGGAGGAAAATTCTGGAATCTGCGTGGATCAACGAAATTTCACCCACCCCGCATTCCCCAAAGTCTTATGAGAAAAATGGTACCTCACTTGCCTGGGTCTGCCTAGTGCCTGCGACAGGAAACGGCGCAAAACGCAACGTGGTCGAACCTCAATTTCGCAGAGAAAACTGGCCCTTTTTTGGCAAAGTGCCTACCTGTAGTTTTCTAACCATAGCTCTACCGGCATCTAGAGAAGCCTAGCAAACCTATACATTTCTGAAAATTAGACACCCAGGGGAATTTATGATGGGGTGACTCGACTGCCTCCCACCAGTTTCTGTTACCCAGAATCCCTTGCAAACACAAACAATTGGAAAAAAACACGCATTTTCCTCACATTTTTGTGGTGGAAAGTTCTGGAATCTGCGTAAATCAACAAATTTCCACCCACCCCGCAGTCCCCAAAGTCTTATGAGAAAAATGGTACCTCACTTGCCTGGGTCTGCCTAGTGCCTGCGACAAGAAACGGCGCAAAACGCAAAGTGGTCGCACCTCAATTTCGCAGAGAAAACTGGCCCTTTTTTGGCAAAGTGCCTACCTGTAGTTTTTGAACCCTAGCTCTGCCGGCATCTAGAGAAGCCTAGCAAACCTATACATTTCTGAAAACTAGACACCCAGGAAAATTCAGGATGGGGTGACTCGACTGTATCCCACCAGGTTCTGTTACCCAGAATTCCTTGCAAACTACAAAATTGGAAAAAAACACATTTTTCTCACATTTCTGTGGTGGAAAGTTCTGGAATCTGCGAGGATCAACAAAATTCCACCCACTCCGCGATCCCCAAAGTCTTATGAGAAAAATGATACCTCACTTGCCTGGGTCTGCTTAGTGCCTGCGACAGGAAACGGCGTAAAACACAACGAAAACTGGCCCTTTTTTTGGTAAAGTGGCTACCTGTAGTTTTTGAACCCTAGCTGTGCCGGCACCTAGGGAAACCTAGCAAACCTGTACATTTTTTAAAACTAGACACCCAGAGGAATTCAGGATGGGGTGAATCGACTGCCTCCCACCAGGTTCTGTTACCCAGAATTCCTTGCAAACCAAAGAAATTGGAGAAAAAAATACGCATTTTCCTCACATTTCTGTGGAGGAAAATTCTGGAATCTGCGTGGATCAACAAAATTTCACCCACCCCGCATTCCCCAAAGTCTAATGAGAAAAATGGTACCTCACTTGCCTGGGTCTGCCTAGTGCCTGCGACAGGAAACGGCGCAAAACGCAACATGGTCGCACCTCAATTTCGCAGAGAAAACTGTCCCTTTTTTGGCAAAGTGCCTACCTGTAGTTTTTGAACCCAAGCTCTACCGGCACCTAGGGAAACATAGCAAACCTATACATTTTTGAAAACTAGACACCCAGGGAAATTCAGGATGGGGTGACTCGACTGCCCCCCACCAGGTTCTGTTACCCAGAATTCCTTCCAAACCTAAACAATTGGAAAAAAACACATTTTTCTCACATTTCTGTGGTGGAAAGTTCTGTAATCTGCGAGGATCAACAAAATTCCACCCACTCCGCGTTCCCCAAAGTCTTATGAGAAAAATGGTACCTCACTTGCCTGGGTCTGCTTAGTGCCTGCGACAGGAAACGGCGTAAAACACAACGAAAACTGGCCCTTTTTTTGGTAAAGTGCCTACCTGTAGTTTTCGAACCCTAGCTATGCCGGCATCTAGAGAAGCCTAGCAAACCTATACATTTCTGAAAACTAGACACCCAGGGAAATTCAGGATAGGGTGACTCGACTGCATCCCACCGGGTTCTGTTACCCAGAATTCCTTGCAAACCTACAAAATTGATAAAAAAAAATTTCCTCACATTTCTGTGCTGGAAAGTTCTGGAATCTGAGAGGATCAACAAAATTCCACCCACTCCGCGTTCCCAAAAGTCTTATGAGAAAAATGGTATCTCACTTGCCTGGGTCTGCCTAGTGCCTGCAACAGGAAACAGCGTAAAACACAACGAAAACTGGCCCTTTTTTTGGTAAAGTGGCTACCTGTAGTTTTTGAACCCTAGCTCTGCCGGCACCTAGGGAAACCTAGCAAACCTTTACATTTATGAAAACTAGAAACCCAGAGGAATTCAGGATGGGGTGAATCGACTGCCTCCCACCAGGTTCTGTTACCCAGAATTCCTTGCAAACCTAAGAAACTGGAGAAAAAAAATGCATTTTCCTCACATTTCTGTGGAGGAAAATTCTAGAATCTGCGTGGATCAACAAAATTTCACCCACCCCGCATTCCCCAAAGTCTTATGAGAAAAATGGTACCTCACTTGCCTGGGTCTGCCTAGTGCCTGCGACAGGAAACGGCGCAAAACGCAATGTGGTCGCACCTCAATTTCGCAGAGAAAACTGGCCCTTTTTTGGCAAAGTGCCTACCTGTAGTTTTTGAACCCAAGCTCTACCGGCACCTAGGGAAACATAGCAAACCTATACATTTTTGAAAACTAGACACCCAGGGAAATTCAGGATGGGGTGACTCGACTGCCTCCCACCAGGTTCTGTTACCCAGAATTCCTTCCAAACCTAAACAATTGGAAAAAAACACATTTTTCTCACATTTCTGTGGTGGAAAGTTCTGTAATCTGCGAGGATCAACAAAATTCCACCCACTCCGCGTTCCCCAAAGTCTTATGAGAAAAATGGTACCTCACTTGCCTGGGTCTGCTTAGTGCCTGCGACAGGAAACGGCGTAAAACACAACAAAAACTGGCCCTTTTTTTGGTAAAGTGGCTACCTGTAGTTTTTGAACCGTAGCTCTGCCAGCACCTAGGGAAACCTAGCAAACCTATACATTTTTTAAAACTAGACACCCAGAGGAATTCAGGATGGGGTGAATCGACTGCCTCCCACCAGGTTCTGTTACCCAGAATTCCTTGCAAACCTAAGAAATTGGAGAAAAAAAACGCATTTTCCTCACATTTCTGTGGAGGAAAATTCTGGAATCTGCGTGGATCAACGAAATTTCACCCACCCCGCATTCCCCAAAGTCTTATGAGAAAAATGGTACCTCACTTGCCTGGGTCTGCCTAGTGCCTGCGACAGGAAACGGCGCAAAACGCAACGTGGTCGCACCTCAATTTCGCAGAGAAAACTGGCCCTTTTTTGGCAAAGTGCCTACCTGTAGTTTTCTAACCATAGCTCTACCGGCATCTAGAGAAGCCTAGCAAACCTATACATTTCTGAAAATTAGACACCCAGGGGAATTTATGATGGGGTGACTCGACTGCCTCCCACCAGTTTCTGTTACCCAGAATCCCTTGCAAACACAAACAATTGGAAAAAAACACGCATTTTCCTCACATTTTTGTGGTGGAAAGTTCTGGAATCTGCGTAAATCAACAAATTTCCACCCACCCCGCAGTCCCCAAAGTCTTATGAGAAAAATGGTACCTCACTTGCCTGGGTCTGCCTAGTGCCTGCGACAAGAAACGGCGCAAAACGCAACGTGGTTGCACCTCAATTTCGCAGAGAAAACTGGCCCTTTTTTGGCAAAGTGCCTACCTGTAGTTTTTGAACCCTAGCTCTGCCGGCATCTAGAGAAGCCTAGCAAACCTATACATTTCTGAAAACTAGACACCCAGGAAAATTCAGGATGGGGTGACTCGACTGTATCCCACCAGGTTCTGTTACCCAGAATTCCTTGCAAACTACAAAATTGGAAAAAAACACATTTTTCTCACATTTCTGTGGTGGAAAGTTCTGGAATCTCCGAGGATCAACAAAATTCCACCCACTCCGCGATCCCCAAAGTCTTATGAGAAAAATGATACCTCACTTGCGTGGGTCTGCTTAGTGCCTGCGACAGGAAACGGCGTAAAACACAACGAAAACTGGCCCTTTTTTTGGTAAAGTGGCTACCTGTAGTTTTTGAACCCTAGCTGTGCCGGCACCTAGGGAAACCTAGCAAACCTGTACATTTTTTAAAACTAGACACCCAGAGGAATTCAGGATGGGGTGAATCGACTGCCTCCCACCAGGTTCTGTTACCCAGAATTCCTTGCAAACCAAAGAAATTGGAGAAAAAAATACGCATTTTCCTCACATTTCTGTGGAGGAAAATTCTGGAATCTGCGTGGATCAACAACATTTCACCCACCCCGCATTCCCCAAAGTCTAATGAGAAAAATGGTACCTCACTTGCCTGGGTCTGCCTAGTGCCTGCGACAGGAAACGGCGCAAAACGCAACATGGTCGCACCTCAATTTCGCAGAGAAAACTGTCCCTTTTTTGGCAAAGTGCCTACCTGTAGTTTTTGAACCCAAGCTCTACCGGCACCTAGGGAAACATAGCAAACCTATACATTTTTGAAAACTAGACACCCAGGGAAATTCAGGATGGGGTGACTCGACTGCCCCCCACCAGGTTCTGTTACCCAGAATTCCTTCCAAACCTAAACAATTGGAAAAAAACACATTTTTCTCACATTTCTGTGGTGGAAAGTTCTGTAATCTGCGAGGATCAACAAAATTCCACCCACTCCGCGTTCCCCAAAGTCTTATGAGAAAAATGGTACCTCACTTGCCTGGGTCTGCTTAGTGCCTGCGACAGGAAACGGCGTAAAACACAACAAAAACTGGCCCTTTTTTTGGTAAAGTGGCTACCTGTAGTTTTTTAACCCTAGCTCTGCCGGCACCTAGGGAAACCTAGCAAACCTATACATTTTTTAAAACTAGACACCCAGAGGAATTCAGGATGGGGTGAATCGACTGCCTCCCACCAGGTTCTGTTACCCAGAATTCCTTGCAAACCTAAGAAATTGGAGAAAAAAAACGCATTTTCCTCACATTTCTGTGGAGGAAAATTCTGGAATCTGCGTGGATCAACGAAATTTCACCCACCCCGCATTCCCCAAAGTCTTATGAGAAAAATGGTACCTCACTTGCCTGGGTCTGCCTAGTGCCTGCGACAGGAAACGGCGCAAAACGCAACGTGGTCGCACCTCAATTTCGCAGAGAAAACTGGCCCTTTTTTGGCAAAGTGCCTACCTGTAGTTTTCGAACCCTAGCTCTACCGGCATCTAGAGAAGCCTAGCAAACCTATACATTTCTGAAAATTAGACACCCAGGGGAATTCAGGATGGGGTGACTCGACTGCCTCCCACCAGTTTCTGTTACCCAGAATCCCTTGCAAACACAAACTATTGGAAAAAAACACGCATTTTCCTCACATTTTTGTGGTGGAAAGTTCTGGAATCTGCGTAAATCAACAAATTTCCACCCACCCCGCAGTCCCCAAAGTCTTATGAGAAAAATGGTACCTCACTTGCCTGGGTCTGCCTAGTGCCTGCGACAAGAAACGGTGCAAAACACAACATGGTTGTACCTCAATTTCGCAGTGAAAACTGGCCCTTTTTTGTCAAAGTGCCTACCTGTAGTTTTTGAACCCTAGCTCTGCCGGCATCTAGAGAAGCCTAGCAAACCTATACATTTCTGAAAACTAGACACCCAGGAAAATTCAGGATGGGGTGACTCGACTGTATCCCACCAGGTTCTGTTACCCAGAATTCCTTGCAAACTACAAAATTGGAAAAAAACACATTTTTCTCACATTTCTGTGGTGGAAAGTTCTGGAATCTGCGAGGATCAACAAAATTCCACCCACTCCGCGTTCCCCAAAGTCTTATGAGAAAAATGATACCTCACTTGCCTGGGTCTGCTTAGTGCCTGCGACAGGAAACGGCGTAAAACACAACGAAAACTGGCCCTTTTTTTGGTAAAGTGGCTACCTGTAGTTTTTGAACCCTAGCTCTGCCGGCACCTAGGGAAACCTAGCAAACCTGTACATTTTTTAAAACTAGACACCCAGAGGAATTCAGGATGGGGTGAATCGACTGCCTCCCACCAGGTTCTGTTACCCAGAATTCCTTGCAAACCAAAGAAATTGGAGAAAAAAATACGCATTTTCCTCACATTTCTGTGGAGGAAAATTCTGGAATCTGCGTGGATCAACAAAATTTCACCCACCCCGCATTCCCCAAAGTCTAATGAGAAAAATGGTACCTCACTTGCCTGGGTCTGCCTAGTGCCTGCGACAGGAAACGGCGCAAAACGCAACGTGGTCGCACCTCAATTTCGCAGAGAAAACTGGCCCTTTTTTGGCAAAGTGCCTACCTGTAGTTTTTGAACCCTAACTCTACCGGCACCTAGGGAAACATAGCAAACCTATACATTTTTTAAAACTAGACACCCAGGGAAATTCAGGATGGGGTGACTCGACTGCCCCCCACCAGGTTCTGTTACCCAGAATTCCTTCCAAACCTAAACAATTGGAAAAAAACACATTTTTCTCACATTTCTGTGGTGGAAAGTTCTGTAATCTGCGAGGATCAACAAAATTCCACCCACTCCGTGTTCCCCAAAGTCTTATGAGAAAAATGGTACCTCACTTGCCTGGGTCTGCTTAGTGCCTGCGACAGGAAACGGCGTAAAACACAACAAAAACTGGCCCTTTTTTTGGTAAAGTGGCTACCTGTAGTTTTTTAACCCTAGCTCTGCCGGCACCTAGGGAAACCTAGCAAACCTATACATTTTTTAAAACTAGACACCCAGAGGAATTCAGGATGGGGTGAATCGACTGCCTCCCGCCAGGTTCTGTTACCCAGAATTCCTTGCAAACCTAAGAAATTGGAGAAAAAAAACGCATTTTCCTCACATTTCTGTGGAGGAAAATTCTGGAATCTGCGTGGATCAACGAAATTTCACCCACCCCGCATTCCCCAAAGTCTTATGAGAAAAATGGTACCTCACTTGCCTGGGTCTGCCTAGTGCCTGCGACAGGAAACGGCGCAAAACGCAACGTGGTCGCACCTCAATTTCGCAGAGAAAACTGGCCCTTTTTTGGCAAAGTGCCTACCTGTAGTTTTCGAACCCTAGCTCTACCGGCATCTAGAGAAGCCTAGCAAACCTATACATTTCTGAAAATTAGACACCCAGGGGAATTTAGGATGGGGTGACTCGACTGCCTCCCACCAGTTTCTGTTACCCAGAATCCCTTGCAAACACAAACTATTGGAAAAAAACACGCATTTTCCTCACATTTTTGTGGTGGAAAGTTCTGGAATCTGCGTAAATCAACAAATTTCCACCCACCCCGCAGTCCCCAAAGTCTTATGAGAAAAATGGTACCTCACTTGCCTGGGTCTGCCTAGTGCCTGCGACAAGAAACAGTGCAAAACGCAACATGGTTGTACCTCAATTTCGCAGTGAAAACTGGCCCTTTTTTGGCAAAGTGCCTACCTGTAGTTTTTGAACCCTAGCTCTGCCGGCATCTAGAGAAGCCTAGCAAACCTATACATTTCTGAAAACTAGACACCCAGGAAAATTCAGGATGGGGTGACTCGACTGTATCCCACCAGGTTCTGTTACCCAGAATTCCTTGCAAACCTACAAAATTGGAAAAAAACACATTTTTCTCACATTTCTGTGGTGGAAAGTTCTGGAATCTGCGAGGATCAATAAAATTCCACCCACTCCGCGTTCCCCAAAGTCTTATGAGAAAAATGATACCTCACTTGCCTGGGTCTGCTTAGTGCCTGCGACAGGAAACGGCGTAAAACACAACAAAAACTGGCCCTTTTTTTGGTAAAGTGGCTACCTGTAGTTTTTGAACCCTAGCTCTGCCGGCACCTAGGGAAACCTAGCAAACCTGTACATTTTTTAAAACTAGACACCCAGAGGAATTCAGGATGGGGTGAATCGACTGCCTCCCACCAGGTTCTGTTACCCAGAATTCCTTGCAAACCAAAGAAATTGGAGAAAAAAATACGCATTTTCCTCACATTTCTGTGGAGGAAAATTCTGGAATCTGCGTGGATCAACAAAATTTCACCCACCCCGCATTCCCCAAAGTCTAATGAGAAAAATGGTACCTCACTTGCCTGGGTCTGCCTAGTGCCTGCGACAGGAAACGGCGCAAAACGCAACGTGGTCGCACCTCAATTTCGCAGAGAAAACTGGCCCTTTTTTGGCAAAGTGCCTACCTGTAGTTTTTGAACCCTAACTCTACCGGCACCTAGGGAAACATAGCAAACCGTACATTTTTGAAAACTAGACACCCAGGGGAATTCAGGATGGGGTGACTCGACTGCCTCCCACCAGGTTCTGTTACCCAGAATTCCTTGCAAACCTAAACAATTGGAAAAAAACCCGCATTTTCCTCACATTTCTGTGGTGGAAAGTTCTGGAATCTGCGTGGATCAACAAAATTCCACCCACCCCACGTTTCCCAAAGTCTTATGAGAAAAATGGTACTTCACTTGCCTGGGTCTGCCTACTGCCTGCAACAGGAAACGGCGCAAAACACAACATGGTCGCACCTCAATTTTGCAGTGAAAACTGGCCCTTTTTTGGCAAAGTGCCTACCTGTAGTTTTTTAACCCTAGCTCTGCCGGCACCTAGGGAAACCTAGCAAACCTATACATTTCTGAAAACTAGACACCCAGGGAAATTCAGGATGGAGTGACTCGACTGCATCCCACCAGGTTCTGTTGCCCAGAATTCCTTGCAAACCTAAAAAATTGAAAAAAACACATTTTCCTCACATTTCTGTGGTGGAAAGTTCTGGAATCTGCGAGGAGCAACAAAATTCCACCCACTTCGCGTTCCCAAAAGTCTTATGAGAAAAATGGTACCTCACTTGCCTGGGTCTGCTTAGTGCCTGCGACAGGAAACGGCGTAAAACACAACGAAAACTGGCCCTTTTTTTGGTAAAGTGGCTACCTGTAGTTTTTGAACCCTAGCTCTGCCGGCACCTAGGGAAACCTAGCAAACCTATACATTTTTTAAAACTAGACACCCAGAGGAATTCAGGATGGGGTGAATCGACTGCCTCCCACCAGGTTCTGTTACCCAGAATTCCTTGCAAACCTAAGAAATTGGAGAAAAAAATACTCATTTTCCTCACATTTCTGTGGAGGAAAATTCTGGAATCTGCGGGGATCAACAAAATTTCACCCACCCCGCATTCCCCAAAGTCTTATGAGAAAAATGGTACCTCACTTGCCTGGGTCTGCCTAGTGCCTGCGACAGGAAACGGCGCAAAACGCAACGTGGTCGCACCTCAATTTCGCAAAGAAAACTGGCCCTTTTTTGGCAAAGTGCCTACCTGTAGTTTTTTAACCCTAGCTCTACCGGCACCTAGGGAAACATAGCAAACCTATACATTTTTGAAAACTAGACACCCAGGGGAATTCAGGATGGGGTGACTCGACTGCCTCCCACCAGGTTCTGTTACCCAGAATTCCTTGCAAACCTAAACAATTGGAAAAAACCCCGCATTTTCCACACATTTCTGTGGTGGAAAGTTCTGGAATCTGCGTAAATCAACAAATTTCCACCCACCCCGCAGTCCCCAAAGTCTTATGAGAAAAATGGTACCTCACTTGCCTGGGTCTGCCTAGTGCCTGCGACAAGAAACGGTGCAAAACGCAACATGGTTGTACCTCAATTTCGCAGTGAAAACTGGCCCTTTTTTGTCAAAGTGCCTACCTGTAGTTTTTGAACCCTAGCTCTGCCGGCATCTAGAGAAGCCTAGCAAACCTATACATTTCTGAAAACTAGACACCCAGGAAAATTCAGGATGGGGTGACTCGACTGTATCCCACCAGGTTCTGGTACCCAGAATTCCTTGCAAACTACAAAATTGGAAAAAAACACATTTTTCTCACATTTCTGTGGTGGAAAGTTCTGGAATCTGCGAGGATCAACAAAATTCCACCCACTCCGCGTTCCCCAAAGTCTTATGAGAAAAATGATACCTCACTTGCCTGGGTCTGCTTAGTGCCTGCGACAGGAAACGGCGTAAAACACAACGAAAACTGGCCCTTTTTTTGGTAAAGTGGCTACCTGTAGTTTTTGAACCCTAGCTCTGCCGGCACCTAGGGAAACCTAGCAAACCTATACATTTTTTAAAACTAGACACCCAGAGGAATTCAGGATGGGGTGAATCGACTGCCTCCCACCAGGTTCTGTTACCCAGAATTCCTTGCAAACCTAAGAAATTGGAGAAAAAAATACTCATTTTCCTCACATTTCTGTGGAGGAAAATTCTGGAATCTGCGGGGATCAACAAAATTTCACCCACCCCGCATTCCCCAAAGTCTTATGAGAAAAATGGTACCTCACTTGCCTGGGTCTGCCTAGTGCCTGCGACAGGAAACGGCGCAAAACGCAACGTGGTCGCACCTCAATTTCGCAAAGAAAACTGGCCCTTTTTTGGCAAAGTGCCTACCTGTAGTTTTTTAACCCTAGCTCTACCGGCACCTAGGGAAACATAGCAAACCTATACATTTTTGAAAACTAGACACCCAGGGGAATTCAGGATGGGGTGACTCGACTGCCTCCCACCAGGTTCTGTTACCCAGAATTCCTTGCAAACCTAAACAATTGGAAAAAACCCCGCATTTTCCACACATTTCTGTGGTGGAAAGTTCTGGAATCTGCGTAAATCAACAAATTTCCACCCACCCCGCAGTCCCCAAAGTCTTATGAGAAAAATGGTACCTCACTTGCCTGGGTCTGCCTAGTGCCTGCGACAAGAAACGGTGCAAAACGCAACATGGTTGTACCTCAATTTCGCAGTGAAAACTGGCCCTTTTTTGTCAAAGTGCCTACCTGTAGTTTTTGAACCCTAGCTCTGCCGGCATCTAGAGAAGCCTAGCAAACCTATACATTTCTGAAAACTAGACACCCAGGAAAATTCAGGATGGGGTGACTCGACTGTATCCCACCAGGTTCTGTTACCCAGAATTCCTTGCAAACTACAAAATTGGAAAAAAACACATTTTCCTCACATTTCTGTGGTGGAAAGTTCTGGAATCTGCGAGGATCAACAAAATTCCACCCACTCCGCGTTCCCCAAAGTCTTATGAGAAAAATGATACCTCACTTGCCTGGGTCTGCTTAGTGCCTGCGACAGGAAACGGCGTAAAACACAACGAAAACTGGCCCTTTTTTTGGTAAAGTGGCTACCTGTAGTTTTTGAACCCTAGCTCTGCCGGCACCTAGGGAAACCTAGCAAACCTGTACATTTTTTAAAACTAGACACCCAGAGGAATTCAGGATGGGGTGAATCAACTGCCTCCCACCAGGTTCTGTTACCCAGAATTCCTTGCAAACCAAAGAAATTGGAGAAAAAAATACGCATTTTCCTCACATTTCTGTGGAGGAAAATTCTGGAATCTGCGTGGATCAACAAAATTTCACCCACCCCGCATTCCCCAAAGTCTAATGAGAAAAATGGTACCTCACTTGCCTGGGTCTGCCTAGTGCCTGCGACAGGAAACGGCGCAAAACGCAACGTGGTCGCACCTCAATTTCGCAGAGAAAACTGGCCCTTTTTTGGCAAAGTGCCTACCTGTAGTTTTTGAACCCTAACTCTACCGGCACCTAGGGAAACATAGCAAACCTATACATTTTTTAAAACTAGACACCCAGGGAAATTCAGGATGGGGTGACTCGACTGCCCCCCACCAGGTTCTGTTACCCAGAATTCCTTCCAAACCTAAACAATTGGAAAAAAACACATTTTTCTCACATTTCTGTGGTGGAAAGTTCTGTAATCTGCGAGGATCAACAAAATTCCACCCACTCCGTGTTCCCCAAAGTCTTATGAGAAAAATGGTACCTCACTTGCCTGGGTCTGCTTAGTGCCTGCGACAGGAAACGGCGTAAAACACAACAAAAACTGGCCCTTTTTTTGGTAAAGTGGCTACCTGTAGTTTTTTAACCCTAGCTCTGCCGGCACCTAGGGAAACCTAGCAAACCTATACATTTTTTAAAACTAGACACCCAGAGGAATTCAGGATGGGGTGAATCGACTGCCTCCCACCAGGTTCTGTTACCCAGAATTCCTTGCAAACCTAAGAAATTGGAGAAAAAAACGCATTTTCCTCACATTTCTGTGGAGGAAAATTCTGGAATCTGCGTGGATCAACGAAATTTCACCCACCCCGCATTCCCCAAAGTCTTATGAGAAAAATGGTACCTCACTTGCCTGGGTCTGCCTAGTGCCTGCGACAGGAAACGGCGCAAAACGCAACGTGGTCGCACCTCAATTTCGCAGAGAAAACTGGCCCTTTTTTGGCAAAGTGCCTACCTGTAGTTTTCGAACCCTAGCTCTACCGGCATCTAGAGAAGCCTAGCAAACCTATACATTTCTGAAAATTAGACACCCAGGGGAATTTAGGATGGGGTGACTCGACTGCCTCCCACCAGTTTCTGTTACCCAGAATCCCTTGCAAACACAAACTATTGGAAAAAACCACGCATTTTCCTCACATTTTTGTGGTGGAAAGTTCTGGAATCTGCGTAAATCAACAAATTTCCACCCACCCCGCAGTCCCCAAAGTCTTATGAGAAAAATGGTACCTCACTTGCCTGGGTCTGCCTAGTGCCTGCGACAAGAAACGGTGCAAAACGCAACATGGTTGTACCTCAATTTCGCAGTGAAAACTGGCCCTTTTTTGGCAAAGTGCCTACCTGTAGTTTTTGAACCATAGCTCTGCCGGCATCTAGAGAAGCCTAGCAAACCTATACATTTCTGAAAACTAGACACCCAGGAAAATTCAGGATGGGGTGACTCGACTGTATCCCACCAGGTTCTGTTACCCAGAATTCCTTGCAAACCTACAAAATTGGAAAAAAACACATTTTTCTCACATTTCTGTGGTGGAAAGTTCTGGAATCTGCGAGGATCAACAAAATTCCACCCACTCCGCGTTCCCCAAAGTCTTATGAGAAAAATGATACCTCACTTGCCTGGGTCTGCTTAGTGCCTGCGACAGGAAACGGCGTAAAACACAACAAAAACTGGCCCTTTTTTTGGTAAAGTGGCTACCTGTAGTTTTTGAACCCTAGCTCTGCCGGCACCTAGGGAAACCTAGCAAACCTGTACATTTTTTAAAACTAGACACCCAGAGGAATTCAGGATGGGGTGAATCGACTGCCTCCCACCAGGTTCTGTTACCCAGAATTCCTTGCAAACCAAAGAAATTGGAGAAAAAAATACGCATTTTCCTCACATTTCTGTGGAGGAAAATTCTGGAATCTGCGTGGATCAACAAAATTTCACCCACCCCGCATTCCCCAAAGTCTAATGAGAAAAATGGTACCTCACTTGCCTGGGTCTGCCTAGTGCCTGCGACAGGAAACGGCGCAAAACGCAACGTGGTCGCACCTCAATTTCGCAGAGAAAACTGGCCCTTTTTTGGCAAAGTGCCTACCTGTAGTTTTTGAACCCTAACTCTACCGGCACCTAGGGAAACATAGCAAACCGTACATTTTTGAAAACTAGACACCCAGGGGAATTCAGGATGGGGTGACTCGACTGCCTCCCATCAGGTTCTGTTACCCAGAATTCCTTGCAAACCTAAACAATTGGAAAAAAACCCGCATTTTCCTCACATTTCTGTGGTGGAAAGTTCTGGAATCTGCGTGGATCAACAAAATTCCACCCACCCCACGTTTCCCAAAGTCTTATGAGAAAAATGGTACTTCACTTGCCTGGGTCTGCCTACTGCCTGCAACAGGAAACGGCGCAAAACACAACATGGTCGCACCTCAATTTTGCAGTGAAAACTGGCCCTTTTTTGGCAAAGTGCCTACCTGTAGTTTTTTAACCCTAGCTCTGCCGGCACCTAGGGAAACCTAGCAAACCTATACATTTCTGAAAACTAGACACCCAGGGAAATTCAGGATGGAGTGACTCGACTGCATCCCACCAGGTTCTGTGGCCCAGAATTCATTGCAAACCTAAAAAATTGAAAAAAACACATTTTCCTCACATTTCTGTGGTGGAAAGTTCTGGAATCTGCGAGGAGCAACAAAATTCCACCCACTTCGCGTTCCCAAAAGTCTTATGAGAAAAATGGTACCTCACTTGCCTGGGTCTGCTTAGTGCCTGCGACAGGAAACGGCGTAAAACACAACGAAAACTGGCCCTTTTTTTGGTAAAGTGGCTACCTGTAGTTTTTGAACCCTAGCTCTGCCGGCACCTAGGGAAACCTAGCAAACCTATACATTTTTTTAAACTAGACACCCAGAGGAATTCAGGATGGGGTGAATCGACTGCCTCCCACCAGGTTCTGTTACCCAGAATTCCTTGCAAACCTAAGAAATTGGAGAAAAAAATACTCATTTTCCTTACATTTCTGTGGAGGAAAATTCTGGAATCTGCGGGGATCAACAAAATTTCACCCACCCCGCATTCCCCAAAGTCTTATGAGAAAAATGGTACCTCACTTGCCTGGGTCTGCCTAGTGCCTGCGACAGGAAACGGCGCAAAACGCAACGTGGTCGCACCTCAATTTCGCAAAGAAAACTGGCCCTTTTTTGGCAAAGTGCCTACCTGTAGTTTTTTAACCCTAGCTCTACCGGCACCTAGGGAAACATAGCAAACCTATACATTTTTGAAAACTAGACACCCAGGGGAATTCAGGATGGGGTGACTCGACTGCCTCCCACCAGGTTCTGTTACCCAGAATTCCTTGCAAACCTAAACAATTGGAAAAAACCCCGCATTTTCCACACATTTCTGTGGTGGAAAGTTCTGGAATCTGCGTAAATCAACAAATTTCCACCCACCCCGCAGTCCCCAAAGTCTTATGAGAAAAATGGTACCTCACTTGCCTGGGTCTGCCTAGTGCCTGCGACAAGAAACGGTGCAAAACGCAACATGGTTGTACCTCAATTTCGCAGTGAAAACTGGCCCTTTTTTGTCAAAGTGCCTACCTGTAGTTTTTGAACCCTAGCTCTGCCGGCATCTAGAGAAGCCTAGCAAACCTATACATTTCTGAAAACTAGACACCCAGGAAAATTCAGGATGGGGTGACTCGACTGTATCCCACCAGGTTCTGTTACCCAGAATTCCCTGCAAACTACAAAATTGGAAAAAAACACATTTTCCTCACATTTCTGTGGTGGAAAGTTCTGGAATCTGCGAGGATCAACAAAATTCCACCCACTCCGCGTTCCCCAAAGTCTTATGAGAAAAATGATACCTCACTTGCCTGGGTCTGCTTAGTGCCTGCGACAGGAAACGGCGTAAAACACAACGAAAACTGGCCCTTTTTTTGGTAAAGTGGCTACCTGTAGTTTTTGAACCCTAGCTCTGCCGGCACCTAGGGAAACCTAGCAAACCTGTACATTTTTTAAAACTAGACACCCAGAGGAATTCAGGATGGGGTGAATCAACTGCCTCCCACCAGGTTCTGTTACCCAGAATTCCTTGCAAACCAAAGAAATTGGAGAAAAAAATACGCATTTTCCTCACATTTCTGTGGAGGAAAATTCTGGAATCTGCGTGGATCAACAAAATTTCACCCACCCCGCATTCCCCAAAGTCTAATGAGAAAAATGGTACCTCACTTGCCTGGGTCTGCCTAGTGCCTGCGACAGGAAACGGCGCAAAACGCAACGTGGTCGCACCTCAATTTCGCAGAGAAAACTGGCCCTTTTTTGGCAAAGTGCCTACCTGTAGTTTTTGAACCCTAACTCTACCGGCACCTAGGGAAACATAGCAAACCTATACATTTTTTAAAACTAGACACCCAGGGAAATTCAGGATGGGGTGACTCGACTGCCCCCCACCAGGTTCTGTTACCCAGAATTCCTTCCAAACCTAAACAATTGGAAAAAAACACATTTTTCTCACATTTCTGTGGTGGAAAGTTCTGTAATCTGCGAGGATCAACAAAATTCCACCCACTCCGTGTTCCCCAAAGTCTTATGAGAAAAATGGTACCTCACTTGCCTGGGTCTGCTTAGTGCCTGCGACAGGAAACGGCGTAAAACACAACAAAAACTGGCCCTTTTTTTGGTAAAGTGGCTACCTGTAGTTTTTTAACCCTAGCTCTGCCGGCACCTAGGGAAACCTAGCAAACCTATACATTTTTTAAAACTAGACACCCAGAGGAATTCAGGATGGGGTGAATCGACTGCCTCCCACCAGGTTCTGTTACCCAGAATTCCTTGCAAACCTAAACAATTGGAAAAAAACCCGCATTTTCCTCACATTTCTGTGGTGGAAAGTTCTGGAATCTGCGTGGATCAACAAAATTCCACCCACCCCACGTTTCCCAAAGTCTTATGAGAAAAATGGTACTTCACTTGCCTGGGTCTGCCTACTGCCTGCAACAGGAAACGGCGCAAAACACAACATGGTCGCACCTCAATTTTGCAGTGAAAACTGGCCCTTTTTTGGCAAAGTGCCTACCTGTAGTTTTTTAACTCTAGCTCTGCCGGCACCTAGGGAAACCTAGCAAACCTATACATTTCTGAAAACTAGACACCCAGGGAAATTCAGGATGGAGTGACTCGACTGCATCCCACCAGGTTCTGTTGCCCAGAATTCCTTGCAAACCTAAAAAATTGAAAAAAACACATTTTCCTCACATTTCTGTGGTGGAAAGTTCTGGAATCTGCGAGGAGCAACAAAATTCCACCCACTTCGCGTTCCCAAAAGTCTTATGAGAAAAATGGTACCTCACTTGCCTGGGTCTGCTTAGTGCCTGCGACAGGAAACGGCGTAAAACACAACGAAAACTGGCCCTTTTTTTGGTAAAGTGGCTACCTGTAGTTTTTGAACCCTAGCTCTGCCGGCACCTAGGGAAACCTAGCAAACCTATACATTTTTTAAAACTAGACACCCAGAGGAATTCAGGATGGGGTGAATCGACTGCCTCCCACCAGGTTCTGTTACCCAGAATTCCTTGCAAACCTAAGAAATTGGAGAAAAAAATACTCATTTTCCTCACATTTCTGTGGAGGAAAATTCTGGAATCTGCGGGGATCAACAAAATTTCACCCACCCCGCATTCCCCAAAGTCTTATGAGAAAAATGGTACCTCACTTGCCTGGGTCTGCCTAGTGCCTGCGACAGGAAACGGCGCAAAACGCAACGTGGTCGCACCTCAATTTCGCAAAGAAAACTGGCCCTTTTTTGGCAAAGTGCCTACCTGTAGTTTTTTAACCCTAGCTCTACCGGCACCTAGGGAAACATAGCAAACCTATACATTTTTGAAAACTAGACACCCAGGGGAATTCAGGATGGGGTGACTCGACTGCCTCCCACCAGGTTCTGTTACCCAGAATTCCTTGCAAACCTAAACAATTGGAAAAAACCCCGCATTTTCCACACATTTCTGTGGTGGAAAGTACTGGAATCTGCGTGGATCAACAAAATTCCACCCACCCCGCATTTCCCAAAGTCTTATGAGAAAAATGGTACTTCACTTGCCTGGGTCTGCCTACTGCCTGCAACAGGAAACGGCGCAAAACACAACATGGTCGCACCTCAATTTTGCAGTGAAAACTGGCCCTTTTTTGGCAAAGTGCCTACCTGTAGTTTTTTAACCCTAGCTCTGCCGGCACCTTGGGAAACCTAGCAAACCTATACATTTCTGAAAACTAGACACCCAGGGAAATTCAGGATGGGGTGACTCGACTGCATCCCACCAGGTACTGTTACCCAGAATTCCTTGCAAACCTAAAAAATTGAAAAAAACAAATTTTCCTCACATTTCTGTGGTGGAAAGTTCTGGAATCTGCGAGGAGCAACAAAATTCCACCCACTCCGCGTTCCCAAAAGTCTTATGAGAAAAATGGTACCTCACTTGCCTGGGTCTGCCTAGTGCCTGCAACAGGAAACGGCGTAAAACACAAGGTGGTCGCACCTCAATTTCGCAGTGAAAACTGGCCCTTTTTTGGCAAAGTGCCTACCTGTAGTTTTCGAACCCTAGCTATGCCGGCATCTAGAGAAGCCTAGCAAACCTATACATTTCTGAAAACTAGACACCCAGGGAAATTCAGGATAGGGTGACTCGACTGCATCCCACCGGGTTCTGTTACCCAGAATTCCTTGCAAACCTACAAAATTGAAAAAAACACATTTTCCTCACATTTCTGTGCTGGAAAGTTCTGGAATCTGAGAGGATCAACAAAATTCCACCCACTCCGCGTTCCCAAAAGTCTTATGAGAAAAATGGTATCTCACTTGCCTGGGTCTGCCTAGTGCCTGCAACAGAAAACGGCGTAAAACACAATGAAAACTGGCCCTTTTTTTGGTAAAGTGGCTACCTGTAGTTTTTGAACCCTAGCTCTGCCGGCACCTAGGGAAACCTAGCAAACCTATACATTTATGAAAACTAGACACCCAGAGGAATTGAGGATGGGGTGAATCGACTGCCTCCCACCAGGTTCTGTTACCCAGAATTCCTTGCAAACCTAAGAAACTGGAGAAAAAAAACGCATTTTCCTCACATTTCTGTGGAGGAAAATTCTGGAATCTGTGTGGATCAACAAATTTTCACCCACCCCGCATTCCCCAAAGTCTAATGAGAAAAATAGTACCTCACTTGCCTGGGTCTGCCAAAAAGGGTCTGCCTTTTTGGCAAAGGGCCTACCTGTAGTTTTTTAACCCTAGCTCTACCGGCACCTAGGGAAACATAGCAAACCTATACATTTTTGAAAACTAGACACCCAGGGGAATTCAGGATGGGGGGACTCAACTGCCTCCCACCAGGTTCTGTTACCCAGAATTCCTTGCAAACCTAAACAATTGGAAAAAACCCCGCAATTTCCTCACATTTCTGTGGTGGAAAGTTTTGGAATCTGCGTGGATCAACAAAATTCCACCCACCCCGCATTTCCCAAAGTCTTATGAGAAAAATGGTACTTCACTTGCCTGGGTCTGCCTACTGCCTGCAACAGGAAACGGCGCAAAACACAACATGGTCGCACCTCAATTTTGCAGTGAAAACTGGCCCTTTTTTGGCAAAGTGCCTACCTGTAGTTTTTTAACCCTAGCTCTGCCGGCACCTAGGGAAACCTAGCAAACCTATACATTTCTGAAAACTAGACACCCAGGGAAATTCAGGATGGGGTGACTCAACTGCATCCCACCGGGTTCTGTTACCCAGAATTCCTTGCAAACCTAAAAAATTGAAAAAAACACATTTTCCTCACATTTCTGTGGTGGAAAGTTCTGGAATCTGCGAGGATCAACAAAATGCCACCCACTCCGCGTTCCCAAAAGTCTTATGAGAAAAATGGTACCTCACTTGCCTGGGTCTGCCTAGTGCCTGCAACAGGAAACGGCATAAAACGCAACGTGGTCGCACCTCAATTTCGCAGTGAAAACTGGCCCTTTTTTGGCAAAGTGCCTACCTGTAGTTTTTGAACCCTAGCTATGCCGGCATCTAGAGAAGCCTAGCAAACCTATACATTTCTGAAAACTAGACACCCAGGAAAATTCAGGATGGGGTGACTCGACTGTATCCCACCAGGTTCTGTTACCCAGAATTCCTTGCAAACCTACAAAATTGGAAAAAAACACATTTTTCTCACATTTCTGTGGTGGAAAGTTCTGGAATCTGCGAGGATCAACAAAATTCCACCCACTCCGCGTTCCCCAAAGTCTTATGAGAAAAATGATACCTCACTTGCCTGGGTCTGCTTAGTGCCTGCGACAGGAAACGGCGTAAAACACAACAAAAACTGGCCCTTTTTTTGGTAAAGTGGCTACCTGTAGTTTTTGAACCCTAGCTCTGCCGGCACCTAGGGAAACCTAGCAAACCTGTACATTTTTTAAAACTAGACACCCAGAGGAATTCAGGATGGGGTGAATCGACTGCCTCCCACCAGGTTCTGTTACCCAGAATTCCTTGCAAACCAAAGAAATTGGAGAAAAAAATACGCATTTTCCTCACATTTCTGTGGAGGAAAATTCTGGAATCTGCGTGGATCAACAAAATTTCACCCACCCCGCATTCCCCAAAGTCTAATGAGAAAAATGGTACCTCACTTGCCTGGGTCTGCCTAGTGCCTGCGACAGGAAACGGCGCAAAACGCAACGTGGTCGCACCTCAATTTTGCAGAGAAAACTGGCCCTTTTTTGGCAAAGTGCCTACCTGTAGTTTTTGAACCCTAACTCTACCGGCACCTAGGGAAACATAGCAAACCGTACATTTTTGAAAACTAGACACCCAGGGGAATTCAGGATGGGGTGACTCGACTGCCTCCCACCAGGTTCTGTTACCCAGAATTCCTTGCAAACCTAAACAATTGGAAAAAAACCCGCATTTTCCTCACATTTCTGTGGTGGAAAGTTCTGGAATCTGCGTGGATCAACAAAATTCCACCCACCCCACGTTTCCCAAAGTCTTATGAGAAAAATGGTACTTCACTTGCCTGGGTCTGCCTACTGCCTGCAACAGGAAACGGCGCAAAACACAACATGGTCGCACCTCAATTTTGCAGTGAAAACTGGCCCTTTTTTGGCAAAGTGCCTACCTGTAGTTTTTTAACTCTAGCTCTGCCGGCACCTAGGGAAACCTAGCAAACCTATACATTTCTGAAAACTAGACACCCAGGGAAATTCAGGATGGAGTGACTCGACTGCATCCCACCAGGTTCTGTTGCCCAGAATTCCTTGCAAACCTAAAAAATTGAAAAAAACACATTTTCCTCACATTTCTGTGGTGGAAAGTTCTGGAATCTGCGAGGAGCAACAAAATTCCACCCACTTCGCGTTCCCAAAAGTCTTATGAGAAAAATGGTACCTCACTTGCCTGGGTCTGCTTAGTGCCTGCGACAGGAAACGGCGTAAAACACAACGAAAACTGGCCCTTTTTTTGGTAAAGTGGCTACCTGTAGTTTTTGAACCCTAGCTCTGCCGGCACCTAGGGAAACCTAGCAAACCTATACATTTTTTAAAACTAGACACCCAGAGGAATTCAGGATGGGGTGAATCGACTGCCTCCCACCAGGTTCTGTTACCCAGAATTCCTTGCAAACCTAAGAAATTGGAGAAAAAAATACTCATTTTCCTCACATTTCTGTGGAGGAAAATTCTGGAATCTGCGGGGATCAACAAAATTTCACCCACCCCGCATTCCCCAAAGTCTTATGAGAAAAATGGTACCTCACTTGCCTGGGTCTGCCTAGTGCCTGCGACAGGAAACGGCGCAAAACGCAACGTGGTCGCACCTCAATTTCGCAAAGAAAACTGGCCCTTTTTTGGCAAAGTGCCTACCTGTAGTTTTTTAACCCTAGCTCTACCGGCACCTAGGGAAACATAGCAAACCTATACATTTTTGAAAACTAGACACCCAGGGGAATTCAGGATGGGGTGACTCGACTGCCTCCCACCAGGTTCTGTTACCCAGAATTCCTTGCAAACCTAAACAATTGGAAAAAACCCCGCATTTTCCACACATTTCTGTGGTGGAAAGTACTGGAATCTGCGTGGATCAACAAAATTCCACCCACCCCGCATTTCCCAAAGTCTTATGAGAAAAATGGTACTTCACTTGCCTGGGTCTGCCTACTGCCTGCAACAGGAAACGGCGCAAAACACAACATGGTCGCACCTCAATTTTGCAGTGAAAACTGGCCCTTTTTTGGCAAAGTGCCTACCTGTAGTTTTTTAACCCTAGCTCTGCCGGCACCTTGGGAAACCTAGCAAACCTATACATTTCTGAAAACTAGACACCCAGGGAAATTCAGGATGGGGTGACTCGACTGCATCCCACCAGGTACTGTTACCCAGAATTCCTTGCAAACCTAAAAAATTGAAAAAAACAAATTTTCCTCACATTTCTGTGGTGGAAAGTTCTGGAATCTGCGAGGAGCAACAAAATTCCACCCACTCCGCGTTCCCAAAAGTCTTATGAGAAAAATGGTACCTCACTTGCCTGGGTCTGCCTAGTGCCTGCAACAGGAAACGGCGTAAAACACAAGGTGGTCGCACCTCAATTTCGCAGTGAAAACTGGCCCTTTTTTGGCAAAGTGCCTACCTGTAGTTTTCGAACCCTAGCTATGCCGGCATCTAGAGAAGCCTAGCAAACCTATACATTTCTGAAAACTAGACACCCAGGGAAATTCAGGATAGGGTGACTCGACTGCATCCCACCGGGTTCTGTTACCCAGAATTCCTTGCAAACCTACAAAATTGAAAAAAAACACATTTTCCTCACATTTCTGTGCTGGAAAGTTCTGGAATCTGAGAGGATCAACAAAATTCCACCCACTCCGCGTTCCCAAAAGTCTTATGAGAAAAATGGTATCTCACTTGCCTGGGTCTGCCTAGTGCCTGCAACAGAAAACGGCGTAAAACACAATGAAAACTGGCCCTTTTTTTGGTAAAGTGGCTACCTGTAGTTTTTGAACCCTAGCTCTGCCGGCACCTAGGGAAACCTAGCAAACCTATACATTTATGAAAACTAGACACCCAGAGGAATTGAGGATGGGGTGAATCGACTGCCTCCCACCAGGTTCTGTTACCCAGAATTCCTTGCAAACCTAAGAAACTGGAGAAAAAAAACGCATTTTCCTCACATTTCTGTGGAGGAAAATTCTGGAATCTGTGTGGATCAACAAATTTTCACCCACCCCGCATTCCCCAAAGTCTAATGAGAAAAATAGTACCTCACTTGCCTGGGTCTGCCAAAAAGGGTCTGCCTTTTTGGCAAAGGGCCTACCTGTAGTTTTTTAACCCTAGCTCTACCGGCACCTAGGGAAACATAGCAAACCTATACATTTTTGAAAACTAGACACCCAGGGGAATTCAGGATGGGGGGACTCAACTGCCTCCCACCAGGTTCTGTTACCCAGAATTCCTTGCAAACCTAAACAATTGGAAAAAACCCCGCAATTTCCTCACATTTCTGTGGTGGAAAGTTTTGGAATCTGCGTGGATCAACAAAATTCCACCCACCCCGCATTTCCCAAAGTCTTATGAGAAAAATGGTACTTCACTTGCCTGGGTCTGCCTACTGCCTGCAACAGGAAACGGCGCAAAACACAACATGGTCGCACCTCAATTTTGCAGTGAAAACTGGCCCTTTTTTGGCAAAGTGCCTACCTGTAGTTTTTTAACCCTAGCTCTGCCGGCACCTAGGGAAACCTAGCAAACCTATACATTTCTGAAAACTAGACACCCAGGGAAATTCAGGATGGGGTGACTCAACTGCATCCCACCGGGTTCTGTTACCCAGAATTCCTTGCAAACCTAAAAAATTGAAAAAAACACATTTTCCTCACATTTCTGTGGTGGAAAGTTCTGGAATCTGCGAGGATCAACAAAATGCCACCCACTCCGCGTTCCCAAAAGTCTTATGAGAAAAATGGTACCTCACTTGCCTGGGTCTGCCTAGTGCCTGCAACAGGAAACGGCATAAAACGCAACGTGGTCGCACCTCAATTTCGCAGTGAAAACTGGCCCTTTTTTGGCAAAGTGCCTACCTGTAGTTTTTGAACCCTAGCTATGCCGGCATCTAGAGAAGCCTAGCAAACCTATACATTTCTGAAAACTAGACACCCAGGGAAATTCAGGATGGGGTGACTCGACTGCATCCCACCGGGTTCTGTTACCCAGAATTCCTTGCAAACCTAAAAAATTTAAAAAAACACATTTTCCTCACATTTCTGTGGTGGAAATTTCTGGAATCTGCGAGGATCAACAAAATTCCACCCACTCCGCGTTCCCAAAAGTCTTATGAGAAAAATGGTACCTCACTTGCCTGGGTCTGCCTACTGCCTGCAACAGGAAACGGCGTAAAACACAACGAAAACTGGCCCTTTTTTTGGTAAAGTGGCTACCTGTAGTTTTTGAACCCTAGCTCTGCCGGCACCTAGGGAAACCTAGCAAACCTATACATTTTTGAAAACTAGACACCCAGAGGAATTCCGGATGGGGTGAATCGACTGCCTCCCACCAGGTTCTGTTACCCAGAATTCCTTGCAAACCTAAGAAACTGGAGAAAAAACGCATTTTCCTCACATTTCTGTGGAGGAAAATTCTGGAATCTGCGTGGATCAACAAAATTTCACCCACCCCGCATTCCCCAAAGTCTAATGAGAAAAATGGTACCTCACTTGCCTGGGTCTGCCTAATGCCTGCGACAGGAAACGGCGCAAAACGCAACATGGTCGCACCTCAATTTCGCTGAGAAAACTGGCCCTTTTTTGGCAAAGTGCCTACCTGTAGTTTTTTAACCCTAGCTCTACCGGCACCAAGGGAAACATAGCAAACCTATACATTTTTGAAAACTAGACACCCAGGGCAATTCAGGATGGGGTGACTCGACTGCCTCCCACCAGGTTCTGTTACCCAGAAATCCTTGCAAACCTAAACAATTGGAAAAAAACCCGCATTTTCCTCACATTTGTGTGGTGGAAAGTTCTGGAATCTGCGTGGATCAACAAAATTCCACCCACCCCACATTTCCCAAAGTCTTATGAGAAAAATGGTAACACCAGCGACTACTTACCTGACCGCCACGCCATCGGGCGGTGCCGTGAGGTGAACGGCAGTACAGCGGGAGACGCGGGAGGCGAACCGGACCACATTGCCCAGCAGCCTCTGGGGCAAGCGCGCCCGTGACGCGCCGGGAGCGCCAGGAGGCGCTTGAAAAGGGCTGACACCCCTCTCGCCATGCGAGTCGCGCGCAGGAGAAGCCCGGGACAAGGGCGGGGCCGTCTGTGGCCGTCCGGGGACGATCGAGGACGGGCCGGGCCACCCCCCTTGGCTTGACCGCTGAGAACCCGTAGGTGAATATTATATATAAACTTTGTTTTTATTGATTAACAATTATTTGAGGCACCTGATCAATCCTAAAATGTCTGTCCAAACTACTTTACCCGATAACTATTTGCTGAAAGTAGTTTCCAGAATTAATTGTGACAGAAGGAAATCATTGGGGAAAAGTACTGTTCCACACCTTTCACCGATTCCATCTACAGATGTAAATATTGCAGATACTGACATTGTCAGCGAGACTGTTGCATTAGCGGAGCATGATAACATTGATGTTGATTTAACCACGGCACTAGATAATTCAATCAGGGTGGAAGATGATCCAAGTGAGAACCCCGAGGGTACACCACAGCCATCTGTCAGGGCTACTAAATTTATGCGAGCCTGTAAGAAAATGGCACCTAAGCGGGGAAATCACTCTAATAGAAAGAACAGAAAAGATGCCATACATAAGGAGAGTGCCGACGAAATGGGGTCATTATCAAATGACAATTTTGTTTCTATTATGCCTGACCAAATTGATCTGTTACTGAGCAGTATTTATGATAAATTTAATAGGGTTGTAGACCCCCTGTTAACTAAAATCGATGAACTGCAGGCAGAAGTAGTAGGATTAAGGGCTGCGGTGGAACAGCATGCCGGCAAATTGGAAAAATCTATATCTAATTTCAAAATGCCGGCATGTGCAACCACTGTATCTACTACTAACAGGGCGATATCACAATCACGACCTACTAATAGTGCCTTGTCCTCTAATACTAGAAAACAACAGCCCAATGAGCCACCCACACCTAGCCATATGATAGCTCAGGAGGCAGGCCAACCTTTACAGCAAATAAGCGCTGGATCGACTAGCTCAAGCTCAGTGTCGGGAACATTACAGAATGATGTTAGACCTATACAGGCCCCAAATAGTTTAAAGGCAGCTCCGGTATCAGCTGGGTTATCTTTGCCTGCTGTAACAAGGGGAACGAATGGGGTACCCCTGCGGATATGTAGGCGCCCAGTTGACCTTCCACCTGAATGTGTACCTTATGTAGTGGTACTAACTAATGTTCCGATTTTAACCCAGGTCGCTATTACCCAGGAGTCAGCGGAATCCTTGATGAATAAAACAATTTCCTGGTTAAACCGCCACTGTGGTTTTCCAGTTGGCTACTCTGATCAGATTGTTTCGATCAGAAGAGTCAATTGGATCGGTAATACAAGAAAAACATGTGGGGGGGACTGCGTGATTATTAATTTTAAACATCCGCAACACGTTGCGACTGTTCTCCTTGGAGCAGCTTCACTCACGCAGTCAGAGACAGATGTAGTTGCCAGACCTCTGGGCTACTTTTATAACCATCTTAGTAGGCCGCCCTCTGTTAATTGCGGGGAGGGGGTAACAAGTAACTTCACCTATCCACCCTTTGTAAATAGACCTGTGTTGCCTAATCCCCGCCCTGGTTTCCATGATGGTACATTTACCCCGCTGATGCATGCGATTAGTTCTGCGATAGGTGGGAATAATTCGGGGAACAAATTTGTAGCTTATACCCCCAATTCTTTTACCAATCCTTTTACCAACCATGGTACCATCTCTTCGCCTGTCAATGGGATGGTCTACCAAGTCCCTATTCAGAACAGGTATCAGTCGTTGAGCTTTCTGAATCAGAATGATTGACATGAGACTGACCCCCCTCGGGGTGATGTACCTAGTAATAATTGTGGAAAAGTAGTTACGCTCGTGAATGACCCAGTTGATAAAGCGATTGTAGATTGTATGTTAGTAGAGGGAGATGTCTCAAATACAATGCATAACATAGAGCTTTTTAATCTAGAGGATAACATGTCCATACCCAGTGATGAACCGCTTATCATTAGCCATGAGAGTGATAGAGTAACTTGCCACATTGCCAGTTGGAACATTGCAGGCCTAGTGGCCAAGGAGGATATGTTGGGATGGAAAGATTTTGTGAATTTATTTGACATCATTTGCCTCCAGGAAACTTGGTGTAAAAACTCTAGGGGCATTGATGGCTTTGTATCCTATGAACTTCCTGCCTTGGCCTCAACCCACGGCAGAGCCAAAGGAGGTTTGTTGATGCTGATTTCAGTAAAGTTGCCTGTTCTGGTGAAAAAATATGTAAAAGTGGGGGTCCATTCACAAATTCTATGGGTAGCGCAAGAAGCAGGTAGAAATATACTTTTGATTAATTTCTACAATAACATATTTGATGGCACTAGACATGTTGCAATTAATGAACTAGATAGGGCATTGACCAATTGTGTCAATAATTTTAATGGTGTTTTTGAATTTATTTTGGTGGGGGATTTTAATGTCTCAGTATGCCCATTGTCATCTCAGAAGTTATGTGGTGTGTATAACCGTTTGGGGGATGCTGAAGTGCATTTTCCCCATCACTCCTATGGAGAAACCCTGAATAACTTCTTGATAGACCATGATATGGAAATTATGGATAATGCCAAAAATGATGAGGGTGAGAATATACCGACTTTTAAAGGAAGGGGCGCTAATACTAATATTGATTTTATATGCATGTCCTCAACCCTTATCCCGTTATGTTCTGTGATCAAGGTGGTTGATGTTATGTTAAGCGATCATAACTGTTTAACTACTGATGTAATAATATGGAACCGTGCCCCTATATGTGAACAAGGTAGTATTGTTAATATTGAACCTCATAGGCGGAACGGCCATAGGCTGAGGTGGAAGGGAGACAAAGCGGATATAACATCTGAGGCTATCATCACAAGTTGTCTAATACATATTACGGCAATTTTAGAACAGGATGACACCTCGGTCGACAGTATCGACCACTTTGATAGTATCAATTCAACCATCAACAAGAAGTTTACCAAAAAGGTTGGGTACAATGATAGATACAAAAGGGGGTGGTTTGATCATGCGTGCACTATTGCCCGAAGGAATCTTAAAAATGCCTTGGCAGTTAAACCAAGAGATAGGAGCTTGGTGATTAATCTTAGGCAGGATTATAATTTGATCCTTAAACGTAGAAAAATTGAATTACAGCAGGAAGCGTGGGACAATTTAAACCAGGCAGCAGAATTGAAGAATTGCACTCTGTTTTGGTCTACGGTGAATAGCCAATTCCTAAAAGATGAAAAGGTACCAGAACTCACATCAAATGTGAGTATGGAATCTTGGATCCAACATTTTTCTATTATTTTTGATACGAGTAATAGACCTGTCCTTAATGGAGAAGGCTGGCCTATTATAGCCTTAAATATCACCATAGATGAGGTTATGGTCAGTATTAGAGCCAGTAAAGGAGGAAAGGCCCAGGGACCCGATGGAGTACCCATAGACGTGTACAAGACTGCACCAGAGATTTGGGGCCCATTGTTGGCGAAAATCTTCAATGCAGCTATTTGCTGTAAAATACCGTCTACTTGGGAGGAATCAATAATTGTTCCAATTTATAAAAAAGGTGACCGGGCAGACGCAAAGAATTACCGACCAATATCTTTACTGGACTCATCTGTCAAAATCATGAGTCGGGTCCTCTTAGTAAGATTAGAGGAATGGGCAGAAACAAATGAGATTTTAACTAATTGTCAGTATGGGTTCAGAAAAGGGCATGGCACCATTGAGCAGTGTCTGAATTTAGAGCTTTTGGTAGGGAAATATACCCAGGCCAAACAAGGGTCGCTTTACTTATGTTTTGCTGACCTAAGCAGCGCTTTTGATATGGTAGACCACGCTATACTATGGGCCAAACTGATAGAAATGGGGGCTCCCAAAGGTATTATTTATTTCCTAGCCCGCCTATACGAAAAGCTTAGTACCAGTGTCCGATACGGACCCAATGGGGAGTGTACGACTAAGTTCAGGATCGGGAGGGGAATTAGACAGGGGTGTGTTCTAGCACCCCTGCTTTTCACCCTCTTCATAAATGAGATGGATTCTGTCCTGCAGACAGTCACGGCGGATACCCCTAGAGTTAACAATCTTAACATACCCGTGTTACTCTATGCGGATGACGCCGTGTTACTGTCTAGGACCCCCCTAGGTCTTCAATGTTTGATGGACAGCTTTGTGCAGTTCATCAAAGATAGGAAACTGGTGATTAATAAATCCAAAACATATGTAATGGAGTGTGGGCTTGGTCGAGCTAAAATTAAAAATAAATCCCATTATTTTATCGATGGTGAACCGGTCCAAAAAGTTGAAAACTTCTGCTACCTGGGAATCAATTTTTCGAATAATGGTCGATGGGATATTGAACATAAATCTGTTAAAACAAAGATGATCAGGAGCGCTAATGGGGTTTTTGTATTTGCCAAGAAGCTGGGAAGTAGACGCATCAAAGACATGTTAAAAATCTATCAATCTAGATGTCTTTCTATAGCCCTATATGGGGCAGGTATATGGGGTGTGTCACCAGCGGGGAGCCTTCAGGTAGAAGAGAATAACTTCCTGAAAAGACTCCTGTGTTTACCCAAATCTACCTCCAACACCTTGGTTCACAAGGAAACAGGGTCTCAACCCTTAAATGACATGATTTCGTTGAGACCACTACTATTGTGGCGCTCTATCTGGTTGAGCGATGGCACCTCATTGAACAGAGCTATTATAGAGGATTGCCTTGCTTTGGACCAGCATCTTAAAATCCCGTGGATTAGTTACATTATTGAATGTTTCCTAAAGATCTATGGACTTAATGTGATCAATGATCCATACAGTGCCTCCGATATCTCCAAATTAAATATGAAACTAATTTTCTTGAATCATTGCAATGAAAGGCATTGTCTTGAGGATTCTAAATTATCCACATGTGCACTGTACAATAGCATGAATGATTTTATTGGATTTCATCCGTACTTGTCACAGGTAACCAGAATTTCGCATCAGTTTGTACTAACCAGAATGAGGATGGGAACAGTACATTATCTTGTTGCGTGCCCAGATATTAAATTGCGTCCTACAGGACCCTGCGCTTGTGATAATAAAACGGAACAGAGCACTAAGCACTTTCTTTTATCATGCAAATTGTATAGTGAATTACGAAAACTTTATTTAAAGCCATTGCTGAAAAGATCTGGAGTGAGAACAATCGGGGACTCTATGAAACTGCTTTTTAATTTGCACAATCAGGACATTTGCTTTTTTACTGCTACATTTTTGCTTAAATCAATTTGCGCAAGGAAAAGTATGTGTTTTTAAGCTTTTTTAAATATTTATTCCATCCCCCTCTGGATAATATATGTATCATGTGTTTTTCGTTTCTTTTTTAAAGAATTGCTTGTATCTGTAACTGTATGTGCTTTTATGGACATGTTTTTTAACGTTCCGAATAAAGCTTTATGAATTGAATTGAGAAAAATGGTACCTCACTTGCCTGGGTCTGCCTACTGCCTGCAACAGGAAACTGCGCAAAACACAACATGGTCGCACCTCAATTTCGCAGTGAAAACAGGCCCTTTTTTGGCAAAGTGCCTACCTGTTGTTTTTTAACCCTAGCTCTGTCGGCACCTAGAGAAACCTAGCAAAACTATACATTTTTTAAAACTAGACACCCATGGGAATTCAGGATGGGGTGACTCGACTGCCTCCCACCAGGTTCTGTTACCCAGAATCCCTTGCAAACCTAAAAAATTGGGGAAAGAAACGCATTTGCCTCACAATTCTGTGGTGGAAAGTTCTGGAATCTGCGTTGATCAACAAATTTCCACCCACCCAAAGTTTCCAAAAGTCTTATGAGAAAAATGGTACCTCACTTGCCTGGGTCTGCCTAGTACCTGCGACAGGAAACGGCGTAAAACGCAACATGGTCGCACCTCAATTTCGCAGTGAAAACTGGCCTTTTTTTGGCAAAGTGCCTACCTGTAGTTTTTTAACCCTAGCTATGCCGGCACCTAGGGAAACCTAGCAAACCTCTACATTTTTGAAAACTAGACACCCAGGGTAAGTCAGGATGGGGTGACTCGACTGCCTCCCACCAGGTTCTGTTACCCAGAATCCCTTGCAAACCTAAAAAATGGGGGAACAACGCATGTTCCTCACATTTCTGTGGTGGAAAGCTCTGGAATCTGCGTGGATCAACAAATTTCCACCCACCCAGTGTTCCCCCAGGTCTCCCAAAAGAAATGGTACCTCACTTGCATGGGTGGCTCATGGACCCACAACAGGCAAGGACCCTAAACCTAATGAGGCGACATCAAAATTACCTATCATAAAGCAACCTGGTTTTGCAAGGGGGTTCCCATGAGATTTTGGCCCAGGGCTCAGGGGCCATCCAGGGAAACCGTTCCCAACCCACACATTTCTGGAACTAGACACCCGGGGGAGTCCAGCGAGGTATGTCTTGCGTGGGTCCCTCATCATTCTCCTACCCAGAATCCGCTGCAAACATCAAATTTCGGTACAAAATTCACTTTTTTCTCAGATTTCTGTGTGAAAATGTTGTGGAATCTGCGTGGATCCTCAAATTCCGTCCCACCCAGCATTCCCCCAGGTCTCCTGAAAAAAATGGTACCTCTCTTGCGGAGTCCAGGGAGGTTTGGCATGCGTGGGACCCCCAACGTTTTCCTACCCAGAATTCCCTGCAAACCTTAAAATTAGGTTAAAAAAACACTTTTCCATAAATGTTTAAATGGGATCTCCGTGCCGGCACAAATGTCCAACCACCCAGCGTTCCCCTTGTTCTCCCGAGTAAAATGATACCTCATTTTTGTGGGTGTCCAAAGTAGAACAGGCTAAAGATGTATTTTAAGGAAATTGTAGCGTTCGGGATTGACAAAAAAAGCACAGAGAATTCTACTGTTTTGGAGTCATCCTTGTCACAGGCCTTTGGCCCACCCACACAAGTGAGGTATCATTTTACTCGGGAGAACAAGGGGGACGCTGGGTGGTAGGACATTTGTGCCGACACGGAGAATCCCATGCAAAAATGTATGGAAAAATGTTTTTTTAACCTAATTTTAAGGTTTGCAGAGAATTCTGGGTAGGAGAATGATGAGCGACCCACGCAAGCCATACCTCGCTGGACTCCCCCGGGTGTCTAGTTTCCAGAAATGTGTAGGTTAGGTAGGTTTCCCTATATGGCCACCGAGCCCCGGGCCAAAAACTCATGGGAACCCCCTTGCAAAACCAGGTTGATTTGTCATAGGTAATTTTGATGTCGCCTCATTAGGTTTTGGGCCCTTGCCTGTTGCGGGTCCTTGAGCCACCCTTGAGGTTTGTAATTTTGAAGTTGGCTATGTCAAAACCACCAACTTTTGCAAGGGGGGTCATCTGGGTTTTTGGCCCTGTGCTAGATGGCCATCTAGGGAAACCTACCAAACCCACACATTTCTGAAAAGTAGACAACCAGGGGCTTCCAAGGAGGTATGGCTTGCGTGGATCCGCCAAAGTTCCTTTACCCAGAATCCCTTGCAAACCTCAATTTTAGCTGAAAAAATCTGATTTTTCACATATGTTTGTGTGGTAAAGCGTGGCATCAATGGGCTCACACAAATTTCCTCCCACGCAGCGTTCCCCCAGGTCTCCCAATAAAAATGGTACCTCACTTGCATGGGTAGGCATAGTGGCTGCAACAGGAAAAGGCCTAAATTGTACGGTGGAGAATTAAAAATTACCTATAGCAAAACTACCTTACTTTTTGGGGGGGGACCTGAGTTTTTGGCCCGCGGCTCGGTGGCCATCTTTGGAAACTATGAAACCCAAACAGTTCTGAAAACTAGACACCCGGGGGAGTCCAGGGAGGTATGGCATGCATGGGTCCCCCAACGTTTTCCTACCCAGAATTCCAAGCAAACCTTAAAATTAGGTAAAAAAAACACTTTTCCATCCATTTTTGCGTGGGATCTCCGTGCCGGCACAAATGTCCTACCACCCAGCGTTCCCCTTGTTCTCCCGAGTAAAAGACGGTCACAATCAGGGTGATCGCGTGGCAACGCTAAACCATTATCAACAAAATGCATCATCCGAAGCAGAAGCAAATACCGATCATGACTCATGACTGCTGGAAATATAGCTGTTGCCATCAAGGGACTAGTGGACCAATATGAAGACATTGATGGCTTCCCTAGCAAGCCCATCAAAAAAGTTAATCCCAAAAATTCTTCATGTCTTCAACATTTGTGGGAGTCCACCGGGTAGCTCTAGAATGTGGCTTAAGGCGGCACTGTGTCCCTAAAAAAACTGTTCTGCATACAAATTAGTTTGCGCAACAATCTCTGCCAAAAACACATCGTCCAAAAACAACTGAAAAAAATGTATTGGCAGAAAATTCTCATTATTCACTCTTCTCCCTGGAACTCCAGTGAAATCTGGCAGTGCAGGCTGCACCATGCCAGGGGCAACCCAGGGGGCATCAACGGGAAGTGCAGCCGCCCCAGCCTGCAGCCCAGATGCCTTTTGCCGCAATACACCAATTGGAAAGCCTAGCAGCCTCAGATACTTCTTGCTGCACAACACCAACGGAAAACCTAAAATCCCCAGAGGGCTCTTGCCGCACTACACTAATGGGAAGACTAGCAGCCTCAGATGCTTCTTGCTGCACTACACCAATGGGAAACCTAGCAGCCCCAGATGCCTCTTGCCGCATTACACCAATGGGAAGCCTAACAGCCCCAGATGCCTCTTGCTACACTACACCAACAGGAAGCCTCGCAGCACCAGATGCATCTTGCCGCACCACAGCAATGTGAAGCCTTTTGGGTGCAGCCTGCAGCCCACATGCCTCTTGCCGACGTACACCAAAGGGAGACATTGCGGCCCTCGGCTGCAGCCCAGATGCCTCTTGGCCCACTACCGGCACATCAATGTCCTCCTCTAATACAGGCACTTCATCAGCACTAGAAGAAGATTCATCATCCGATGATTCCATGCGAAGAGAAAACTCACTGCCTGAATCTTCTCCACCTACCTCTGGCTCCGAATCGGAGTCAGTCTCTGAACCATGGTCAGAGGAAGACTCAAAAAGCATACCAACAACCTGCTGAGCAGTAATCCTGCGACTAGCCATTATCCTTACAAAGAAAGAAGACTGCGCAAACAAGTGAACAACAACCTACACTGTGCAAAGTAAGTAGTAAACATGGTAAGGCTTTCACACAAAGATCTATGCACTCCAAAACCATATAACTCTTACCAAAGATAGCTACACTCACCAGCACCTACTCTGCTGAGACACAGCAAAAAGAAATGATATCCCACTAGAAAGAAAAAAAAGTACACATTAGATAACAAAGTACACATCAAGCACTAATGCTAAAAAGATTTTGACAATCAAAACACAGAGCCACACAAACTGCTATAACTACACCTTTCACAAAAACACATTCGTCTAGGGAAAGTAGTACAAAATACATTCACTTACCAAGCACATGCAACTACACAAGCTGCAAAACCAGCAGTAACAGAACCGCAACCTACAACAATCCAAACAGCAAAAGCCTTGAACTAGAATGAAATAAAGAAAAAAAAATTACTACTACATTTCGCAAACAATATAAGAATTAAAAATATAACACACAAATTTGGCACCCAAATTTACATTCGGCCAGATGGGCCTGCAAATAGGGTTGAGACCAATGGGGATTAGGTGAGATTTTCCACCAAGACACTGGTTATATTTTTGGATGTTTTTTTCTGCCTGCCCCCTTTGGTGCCAGTCGGTCTTTTGGTCCTTACTGTACCCCCCTCACACGGGGGCAGTAGGGACAAAAAAAGACCTACTGGCACCAAGGGGGACGGGCAGTAAAAAACATCCAAAAATATACCCACCTTTGGAAGTGAGCCTTGCCCAAGGGCTCACTTCCACACACTACAAAACACAATTCCTAGGGCCTGGTAGCCAAAAAACAGAAAAACAATGGGCCAATTCGCCCCCAGGGGGGTGGGGGTGGAGCAGAAAAACATTCCTAAAAAATGTCCCCTCTAGGAAGCGAACCTTGCCCAAGGGGTCGTAGCCATTACAAACAAAAAATCCCTGGTGCCTAGTGGTGTTTTTCTGCCCCCCCAAGGGGCAAAAAGGCTGGAAAAAACAGACCTATTTGCCCCCCGGGGGGGGAGAAAATGTAAATCTACATTTGCCCCCCACCTGGAAGTGACCCTTGCCCAAGGGGTCACTTCCATTGCAATGAAAACAATCCCTGGTGCCTAGAGGCATTTTCTGCCCCCCCGGGGGCAAAGCGGGCAAAAATAACAGGCTGATTTGCCCCCGGGGGGGCAGAAAATGTAAATCAAAAATCAAGCCCCCACCTGGAAGTGACCCTTTCTCAAGGGGTCACTTCTACATTTCTACGGGGGCAAAACGGACGAAAAAACGGGTCGATTTGCCCCCGGGGGGGCAGAAAATCAAAAACATAATTATCCCCCACCTGGAATCGACCCTTGCCCAAGGGGTTGCTTCCTACAAACTAAATTTAAATCCCTGCTGCTAGGGGGGGCATTTCCGCCGCACGATCGTGACGCTGTGCACGATCGTGAGGCAGACATGCCCTGCAAAGAGACATCAGAGGAGAGGAAAATCTCTTTCCTCTCCCCTGATGCCTCCTTTCGGCCCCAAACTCCCCCCAGACATAGAAACACGTACCTCTTCCCTCGACGCTCAGGAAGCAAATGGCTTCCCGAGCGCCGGGAACTCCCTGATGACGTCAGCGCACGCTGTGCACGCTGACGTCACGGGATTCCCATGGGGGAGGGGGTGGGGGGGGCAACGGAAGCTCTTCCGCTGCCATCCCCATACCTGTGGCACAGATCAGACACCCTCGGGGGGAGCTCCAGCGCTTCCCCGAGGGAGGAGCTCATGACGAGCTGGGCTCGTCATCAGCACACGACCAGTGTGTGCAATGACGAGCCCAGCTCGTCATCAGCACGGAAGGGGTTAAGGGGAGTCAGGGTCTCCCCTACCGCTTTATATATGCATGCATCCACAGCATCATAAAACGTTTCGGCACATGGGAGGTCAGCCAGGGTGTTTTCTCTCCTTGCAAGTCCTCTTCATAATCCATCTCCATTGTAAAGAGGGGAGATATTCAGGGTCTGGGTGGCAGACAAGGAAGCCTTTTTAAGAAGGCATTGATTTATAGGGCTGGGTGTCAGTCTAGGAGCTTTTGCAAGGATTTTTCAATAGTATGGGTCTGAGCCCCTCTGTCAGAACAGTCATAGATGAAGTTCCCAGATACTTCACGATATACTTCACGGGAGTAGAATGAAGCCTTTTCCCAATGCCTCCCTGAGATCCTCTCCACACCGCCTATGGTAATTAATGAAGGGGTGAAGGATTTACCAGTGGGAAAGGGGATAGGGACAGAGAAGAGACCGCCTCATCTTCCTCAGGTGTCTTCAGCTCTTCTTCTACTTCACATATTTCTTTACGCAGTAAAATATTTTTGGAACACTGTAAAACACATTACTTCCCCTACTAATCTCAATACATTTCTACACTGGGTGTATTTCCTAGTCTTGACCTTAACATACCCTGTTAGTAACTGGTGATAGTCTCTCCTCTTTCAGTAATTTCTTGAAAAATAAAATACCTCTTATTATTGCCTTTTTGACAATGAGTTACAGAAACTTAAACTCTAAGATAAACACTTCCCTAGAACGTAATAGGAGCAACATTCTAGTTTTAGTTCTACAAGAGTTCTAGAACATATTTCATACAGAAATGAAATGTAGCTTTTTTCTTTTTATCTTCACTAGGTACTTGCGTGACCAGAATGGAGGACTTCTGTAATTATTCATTGAGTATGTTGCTTTAGTTCAAAACTCTCGTCTGTTATTATCTTCGTAAGTAATCTCTTTTTTCTTCATGCAGGTTTCTAAGAACTCCCGATGTGCAGCGGAACCTCTATGACTTCCGACAGGATTCAAATTGAAAAACAAACTCTCCCTAACTACCTCAGGTATGCATGAATGGATACACACTGCTACTCTCCTCACTGACTTCGGTGAAGTGCGCATTTTGGAGGGTGCGCTCGATTCAAAACGCTAATACTCAGGGTCACGCTAACAGCCAAAAGACTGGAGCGCTAACTCATGAACAGCAATTTTGGCCATCTTGGAATTCCGCAAACTCACAAACGCGGTCCAAGACAGATTCTCCAAATTTCTCCAGTATCGATGAGTGGCAGGGGACTTTCCCTTTTGCCTACTGGATACTGCTCCCACTACTTGACCAATATAGCTCAAACCTTGGCCCTGAAACCTGACAGTACCCCTGTGCAAGGGGGGCTCTCCAATTCTGACCTTGAAAGGGAATTGATCATGGAAAGATTTTACCAATCTTGGAGCATGAACGTTAGTATGAGACTCCCATGATCTTTCTTCTGGACCATAACCTTTCCAATCAATTAAGTAGAATAATTTTCCTTTCTTCCACTTAGAGTCTAGGATTGTTTTAACTTCAAACTCTTCCCCTAATTCAGTTTGAACTACTTTAGGAGGTGTCTTTTTCTGAAAATTTGGGGAAGTATTTTTTAGTAGTGAGACATGAATTACTGGGTTGACCTTTAACTGTGAGGGCTGATTAAGGTTACAGGTCACTGGACTTAGCCTCTACTCGACTACAAAAGGGACAATTAAATGAGGTTGAAACATCCAATTCCCACTTAGTCTCAATTTTTTGTACTGATCCATACCTTAATTCCTACACAATACATCTCTTCTTGTCTTCTCTTTTTATCTGAATAAGATTTATACTTTTCTTTGGAATTTTCTAGTGTCTCTCTAGCTGCTCATGTATAGCACTCAAATGTTGCACTAAGACTTTTTCTGCAGAGACAGTTGCTTCCTTGGTACTCATGATCAAATTTGGGTGTCACTTATAATTTAAATAGAATGGAGAATAACCTGTAGAACTATTCTGAGAGTTTTTGTGTGCACATTCTGCCGCACAGAGAAGAACCGGCCAATCTCCTTGCTGGTCCAGCAGAAAAAGTCTCAGGTACTGTTCTAACTTCTCATTCGCCCTCTCAATTTTTCCATCTGTCTCTGGGTGATAGCTTGTGGAAAATCTGGTTTCAATGTTCAAACTCTTTGTAAATGCCTTCCAAAAATGGGACAAAAACTGAGTTCCCCGGTCAGAAATGAGTATCTTGGGAACTATTTGAAGCCTTACTAGATGCAATTTGAAGTGAGTGGCCATTTCCTTAGCACTAGGAATATATTTTAATGGGCGAAATTGGGCCATTTTAGTGAAGGAATCAACCATAACCAAATTTTTTTAAAACACTGGCTAGATGGCAGATCTATGATCAGACCCATAGTCACTGTATGCCAAGGATGGGGAGGAGTGGGCAAAGGTTGCATCAAACCCTGTGGAGATTGCCCATTGGATTTTCCCTGAGCACAGATCCCACAATCTACCACATATTGTTTTATTTCTTTGGTCATATTGGGCCACCAAAAGTGTCTCTTGCTCAACTCTTAAGTTTGATTAATTCCTTAATGAACTGCCATAGGATAATCGTGGTAATCATACAAAACTCTTTCTTGTAATTCAGAGGTGATTAGGAGCAAACCTTCTCCATGATAGGGTAGTCCATTCCTAATTTCTCTAGAGAATTCTTCCTTGACCCATTGTGCATTTTTTTCTGTAGTTATTGCCTCTCTGATTTTTTTGTCCACAGTTCCGTTGGCTATAACCCCCACTATTTTAGAGTCTAGGATGATTTTTTGATTTCCAATGGCCACCTTTTAACCTTCCGTGTCTATCCTGGATAAGGCATCCGCCTTTCCATTCTTGTTTCCAGGTCGGTACATGATCACAAAATTGTAGTCCGTAAAATGGAGTTGGCGTGGTGTCAGATTTCTCGCCGACTTGAGAAACTGCAGATTCTTATGGCCGGTAAACACTGTCACAGTATGTCTGGCTCCCATTAGATAATGCCTCCACTCTTTGAAAGCGTCCTTTATGGCTAGTAATTCTTTCTCAGTAATTGTATAGTTGATCTCTGCTGGGAGCAATTTCCGAGATCGTTAAGCAACTGGATGCAACTGGCTAGTATCTTTATGTCTTTGAGAAAGAACCCCACCGATTGCTTGATCTGAAGCATCTGTCTCCAAATAGAAATGCTCCGACGGGTCTGCATGAAGCAGGCTAGGAGCAGAAGTAAAACTCTTCTTTAAAGACTGGAAGGCTTCTTCAGCCTCTTCTGACCAGTTGAAGGGAACTCCTTTCTTTAACAAACGGATAATTTGTATCACCTTTTAAGAGAACTCTTTTATGCTTTGCCTCTAAAAATGTGCAAATCCAATGAAAATCTGTATTTCTTTGATGGAAGTAGGAAAAGGCCATTCTAAAACTGCCTTTATCTTGTGTTTATCCATATTAATAACTTCAGGGAATAGAATGAAGCCTAGGAAATTCACAGAGCGAACGTTGATGGCACATTTCTCAAGTTTAACGTATAAATTGTTTTCCCACAACTTTTCCAAGATTTCTTTCACATGCTCTTGATGTTCTTCTTCAGATGCAGCATAAATTAAAATATCATCAATATAAACAATAGTATTATATTGAACAGTGGTCCTTGTAAGAGAAAGGATTAGGTCAAGGTAATACATATAGAACACAATGGAGTCTATATAAGCTACCCAGCCGGGTTGAAATGTATTTATACGGCGCTCCGGTGCTCATGACGAGCTCAGCTCTTCATGGCCCGTGGAATGCTCAGGTGCGGGGACAATTCCACTGCTGTGCTGAGCATTCCACTGGAGTCAATACATCTGTGACGAGCTCAGTTCGTCATGAGCACTGGAGCGCTGTAGCTCATGGCGAGCTGTGCTCGTCATGAGCATGGGGGCACTGTGCGTGCCCCCCTCCCCCCCAGCACAGCGGAGGAATAACCCCCGCAGCGAAGGGGTTAAATTAACTGTCTAGAGACCATTATAATATCTAGTAGGATACAATCCTGTATCCAAAACAATATGTAGAAGGTGTGACATTGGTGAAAAATGTTCCAATTTAAACACATAGTTCAAAACAAAACAAATTACGAAACATTTAGGCGAAACAGAGAAGGTGCTTGCTCTGAATTATACGTAATATGGCAAGCTAATTATGCAGAAACAAGCGTTACACCTAAATTGAAATTATATGTGTGTACGCTGTTATGTTAAGTCAACGACGTTTCGATCCCTTTCATTCAATAACTGGGATCATCATCAGGACAAAACATATCTGTAAGCCATATCCAACACTAAAACATGACAATAATTTGATTTGGAAGGAAGGGGGAAAAAATGGACAAACAAAATTAGGAAGAAGGTAAATTACATATGTCAGACAGTCATAATTACACTCAATGGTAATGAGGCACAAGGTGTGTACCTCAAGAATTAGGTAGAGCCTTAAGAGTGCCTAAATATTTCATACATGGGAAGTGGCTGTGCAGCCGATGGAGTTAAAAAGATTAAAAACAACAGATTTGAGAAGGAACTTCTAACGGTGCTTGTGAAACAGAGAAACCCAAGATTGCATGGCTGGTGAAGAATGATCATAGAAAACGCGGGTGAGCGGGAAACTGCTGTGAAAAGACCCATTAACCGTTCAAGACGCACGTTCCTTGGATGATTCGGGAAGTAGCACTGTGGCTCGATGCTGCCTGAGGCGGAAGGGATGGCACTTCTCCACGCCGTGTGGATGATTCGGGACAGAGCACGTTGGCTCGATGCTGCCAAATCATTCACACGGCGTGGAGGAGTCCCATCCCTTCTGCTCCCCAGCGCCCTGACTCGGATCATTCCGGCTCCACTGTAATATTACTCAAGCGCCGAATTGGCGCCCCGAAGGAACTGCTTACTTACGGTAAGGTTCGCCATTCTGCCCCCACCTTATCCTCGTCCCCCTTACTTGTAATTCCTCCCTAATCATCCCCTCCCCTTCTTCTGATAGGTATATGGAGGATCACCGCCTGCTAGGTAATTATAGGAATTGTTTTCAGCCTACGTCGTTTACTTTCGTTTTGGCAAAATTCTAACCAGCCTCCCCTTTCCTCAGCATCCCACAGGAATTGTAACGTTATCATACGCCTTGGACAACGAGCATCCTAAGACCATTTACTAGGTAAATTGCCCCCTTACGCCGTTGCCGCTCCCCAAGGAACGTGCGTCTTGACCGGTTTATGGGTCTTTTCTCGGCGGTTTCCTGCTCACCCACGTTTTCTATGATCATTCTTCACCAGCCTTGCAATCTTGGGTTTCTCTGTTTCACAAGCACCGCTAGAAAACCTTGACCTAATCCTTTCTCTTACAAGGACCACTGTTCAATATAATACTATGTTCCCCATTGGTCCTTGGTTACCTTTAGGGTTCCCTTGTCTTCTCATAAATCAATATAAACAATGGCACATTTGTCAATATATTGGTTTAAGATGTCGTTAATGAAATTCCGAAATTTAAAAAAGGGAATATGTAATTGGCAATACATTATAGACCAATATCTTTATTAGCTAGCACTGTTAAATTAATGGGCCACATACTTTTAAATTGGCTTGATACTGAGTCCAGAATAATAACATCCTATCTCGTTCCCAATAAGGATTTCGCAAGCGAAAAGGCACAATTGATCAGAGCCTTAATTTAAACTTACTTATTGCCAAATACGGTCAAGGGAGCCCAATTATACATGGCTTTTATCTACCTGTCCGCGGGCTTTAACCTGGTAATTCATTCTAAACTATGGTCAATTGTGGAAGTTCTCGATGTTGAAAAACTTATCATAGATTTTATTCGAGGAATGTGAAACTAGTAGCTCCTTTGGGATAGCGCGCGGGGTCTGACAAGGATGTGTGCTTGCCCCTTTTCTTTTTTCACTTTTCAGGAACAGTGTCGAAACCACGCTGGCATTATCTGCCAAAGATGTCCCATTAATTAACTCTACTCCAGTGCCAGTACTGCTCGATGCAGATGATGCGGCCTTGCTGGCTCAGACCGGAAACGCACCAAAGCATCTGATAAAGAACTACACAGGGTTCATGAATAATTTGGAACTAAGGGGCATATTATCAAGGGGGTTTATCTCCGCTTTTTTGGCTTTAAAAGCCAAGAAAGCGGAGATAAAATTATCTCCCTATTACCTAGCTGCCGCTAACACCAGTTAGCGCCAGCTAGTAGGAGATAGCGACCATCTTGGGCCCCACTTTGCATGTCAGTGATATTTATCACTAATGACATGCAAAGTGGGCGTGCCAAGATGTTAGCGACTGGAAACAGTCGCTAACATCGCTATCTCCTATTACCAACTTTTGGAGATATTCGCGCTAACCGCGAATATCTCCAAAAACTAACACCTGCCCTGAGCAGTTCTTAGCCATGTTATCCAATGGGAGGTGGATAACATGGCTAAGAGCATTAGCTCGGTAATGCATGAATATCGCTGACTTTTCAGCGATATTCATGCATTGCGGCCGTTTTTTATCGCATTTGCGATAAACCTTGATAATAGCAAGGTTTATCTGCGATAATTTCTGACGATGCTTAGCGTTAAAAAATTCGTTGCTAAGCATCGTTAGCGATAAATATCGCTTAACGTTGGTAATATGCCCCTAAGTGTTAACAAAGCTAAATCATTTGTGCTAGGCGCAGGCGAGAGGTCAAGGAAAATCCCAAGATGGAATATTGAAGGAAGAAAATTGGAAGTGGTGAATTTAGTTTCCTATCTTCAGGTCCTCTTTCATCACAAAAATACCTGGCTAGCTATGTTGGATAACAGAAGATTTATGATGGAAAGAAGTATAGGGGCACTGTTCAGATTCTTGAGAAGATTGGGAACAAAGCCAGTGGAGGTAATTGAAAAGATCTACGAAGCAAAAGTCACATCTGTTGCAACTAATGGGTCTGCTATTTGGGGAATTGCCAGTACCAACACTTTGGAACAAACTGAGGACTGTTTCGGAAAGCACTTGCTGGGGCTCCTGAAGTCTTGTTCTTCATATATCTGTTACCTGGAACTGGACATTCTTTTCATATCGGACCTGATCCATATTGCTCCCCCACGTTTGTGGCATTCAGTATGGAGAAGGAAAGATTTAATGTTGACTCTGGAGATACTAAATGATTTATTAAACCTTGATGACGTAGCTAAAGTTAAATGGTTGCAATATATTAAGAATAGTTTTTTTCGGTTGGGCAAGCCAATCTTTTCGATGATCCCCTTGCATACCGAGCTATATCAAGTAGCAAGTTGGCTTGGCTAAAGAGAAAAATTTGAGAAATTACCTTAATGCTAAAAAGCCTAGGGCCAATTTATATCTTCTAGCAAATAGACAAAGCATGCAGGTCCTCACATACCTGATCTGTGTGATGAATCTTAAACATAGATTTATATTAGTCAGGTTTCGTATAAACTTTATTCCACTAATGCTGGGCTATCTCCCTAATACATTTTCTATGGAGGCACTCTCACCCTGCCCTTGTAACTCCCGCTCATCTCAATATGACCTACATTTTTCACTCTTTTGTAGATTTTATCGGGCGGAAAGGAAGAGATATATATTGACACTCTTGCGCAGAATGAATTTCAGACAGTGTCGCCCAGCTTTATACTGTTTGGAAAAGTCTACCGGATCCTTTTACATGTTTTGTCTGGCTTCCTTTATACACTGTGCTCTAAAAAGAAGGAAAATGACTTTGTCATGAAGAATGATTGTGTGCCTACTCTAAGAGTTTTTATCTGCTTTCTTTTAAATATTTATCTTTTTTTAACATGATCTGTCATTTATATCCTATCTATGGACATAATGATCAAAGTAATGTATTTTATTGGGCACTTATGTAGTATACTTTTTATGCCATAGCTCTATTCATTTTCGAAATAAAGTGAAATTGATTGATTGATATTTGTTGTACATTGTAGCTGCTCTAGCTGCAGAGACTACAGATAGTAGCAAATGTGTAACCCCATGCACTAGCTAGCACGCTTCCCATCATTTAGCACAAGAATAGAATACTTGTACTCCATAGTGCATGATGCCTTACTCATTAAACAGTGTTATTTTTCTTTTTTTTCTAAAAAATGGCCAGATTCACAAAGACAATCTGAGACAAAATTTTTACTTTATGACTTTTTGGGGCATATGTACAAGGAGTTAACACCGCCGTAGCGTACATTTTGTTATGTTAAGGCAGCTTTTTTATCACCATATTTACAAGTTTCTGCTAACCTCAGTTAGCGGCAGTTTTCTAGAAAAAATGGTAATTTTTAAGATCACCACTTCTGTTAGCAGGAGTTAACGAAAATGAGATGCAAGGTAGGCGTTCCAAGCAAAAACTGCTGCTAACCCCACATAGCAATATTTACAATGGTTTACCGGTCCGGCGATAGCGGCTTTGTTTTTAAGACCAGAAAAAAGCTGGTCTAAAAAATGGTGCAAAAAACACTGTATATAAGTGATACTAGTGCTGACCCTCATTTGCTAATCTACTAATGCCATGGAGGTACTACACTTGCAGCTTGGAGCCCCAAGATGACCACAACCACCTCCGCAACTGCCAATAGGACCACCACAGAGGCAGCACCAAAGAAAAGAGCGGATCTACTGCCTACTCATCACCCTGAGAGACCTCAAGCCAGAGGATGTGATAGCCCACTACAGGCTGAAAAGGACCTCCAGCCTACACATACTGACCCAGATAGCCCCAAGGCTGCAGCAGCAACATCTCCCTGAAGACAAAGCTACTAGCAGTGGTGCACATGTTTGCCTCTGGTACCTTTCAACCAACCACTGCCAGAGTTGGTGGAGTCTCCCAGTCCTCCTTCTCAAGGAGCCATAGCACCTACGCTTCCCCAACACTGCACAAGTACAACTTGGCAACAAACAAGGCTTCTATGCCATTATTGGTTTACTGCATGTCTTGGGGAAAATGACTGCATTCATGTTCTACTTGTGACTCCTGCAGACACTGCACATATCTACAGGAACAGGAAGCACACAAACTCAATGAACATGCAAGCAATTTTGGACCATTGGTACTTATTCATCAATGGTGTTTCAAAGTTTTCAGCGAGTGTGCATGACTCCTACATCTTTCGAAAATCCATCATCAATCTGCGGTTTGAGATTGGCACATATTGCGTCATATGCTGATGACACGCAGCTTCTCTTCACTTGTAATAAAAACACTGCTTTTAACGGCGACAACATCAAGAGCTGCCTAGGGGCTTTTTTCACTTGGTTCCAATGGAACCAACTAAAATGCAACTCTGAGAAATCAGAGGTTCTCTTTCAGCTGCCACCTCCATGGCAAAAAAACCTGGGTGTGAAACTGGACAATGGGCTCACTCTTAAACCCCATATCCTGGGTTTAGTGGGACAATGTTTCGGCCTGCTAAAAATTCTTAGGAAATTCTTTCCCTTCCTGTCACTTGCCCATAGGAGGATCACAGTTCAGGCCTTGATCGGATCACGGCTGGACTACGCCAGTGTTTTATATTTGGGCCTCCCGGAGTATCTCCTCACCCGACTGCAGACTGTCCAAAATGCAGCCGCGTGAGCAATCTTTGGCCTCAGTCGTAGGTCCAAAACTTTGGTGCTTTTAAACTCACTACATTGGCTGCCAGTGCGCAATCGCATCCTTTTTAAGACTCTTACCATGGCATTTAAAGCTCTTCATGGCACTGGTGGTTTCTATTTAAGGAAAAGAATTTGCTTTTACAATCCTGCCAGATCCCTACGCTCCGCCTCCTTAGCGTTGGCTACTGTCCCGGCAATCAGACGAGCGCGCATTGGGGGACGCTCTTTCAAACTCTGGCACCCCAATGGTGGAACAAACTGCCTCTGTCTCTCAGGAAGTCAGACAACCTGCTCTGCTTAGAAAGGAGCTCAAAACCTGGTTGTTTGATCAGTAGCTCTCTGCGATTACTGGACTTCGTGGCCCGACAGGTCTGATAGCGCCGGGACACTCTGCCCGAGTAGACGAGCGCTCTACAAGACTCTCCCTAACGTAACATAACATAACATAACATAACATAACATATGGAAATGAACTGCTTGTTGGTAACTACAAACTGAACATTCAACCCACCTCAAGTCCCCAATCATGTAGGTCAAATGTGTGATAATGCACATGTAGCATATGTAATAAATCACTCCTTGTAACAGGTCCACCCCAATACACAAGACCCCAATGCCAAATAATCAAGACATATTTCAGACAGCACAACAAGTAAGTAACCTACAAAATTGCACACAAACCAGTATGGCAAACATGGAATATAGATTTCGTATAACTCACCTGAAAATTTTGCAAAAAAAATATATAGAGACAGAACATATGCTCCTGCTGTGGTACATACATATTGAAAAAGAAACACATATACCATATGTACAAGAAGATGACAGATCCCTTGCACTCACATGTGATGGTGCACAATTAGCTGGCATGCAAAACATAGTCAGCCATGCTCCATGCAGCATGTGTTCCTGCATCATGGAATTGCAAGTAGTGCTGGATGAGGGGAGGACCAACTGCACACAAATATTCCCCTAAGTATATCAAACATCACTCTGTGTTTTTGCAGAATGAAGCATGCAACGGAAGAGCACGCACAAAATGTAAAGCACAATCTCACTACATGTTGTGCATGCATATAACTATCAATCCAGGTGTAATTAATGTGTCTCAAGGGACTTCGATTAGTGGGGGTAGCCTTGTAGTCAAACTTTCCTCAAAGGTCCTTCTGCTCCATCACACATTTGCAAATGCCTGGAGAGGCTGGAACCAAGTAGGTGTGATGGAGGGGCAGAACCTTTGAGGAAAGTTTGAATACAAGGATAGCCTCATTAACCTCAGTTCCCTTGAGACACATTAAATCCTCCTGAATAGGTCTCACATAAAACACTACAGAACTGGATTGGAGATAAGTATACCTTCCACATTTTCACAAGTGTGCAGCTGTCTGCACCCTCAATTGAGAACAAGATAGGGAAACACCCCCCTGAACACCCAGGGAGGGAACCCGATTTCACCCTGAAGAAAACCCAGGACCCATGTGGGCCAGCCATTAGGGGTGAAACATGTTGGCATGGTGTTAGGGTCATCAGACCATCATCTTTTGATGACACCAGTTTATTTATTTTCCATATCCCCTGCGACTCCATTATTAAAGGGATACCTGGAAACGGTGGAGGATTTGTAATCTTCAGACCCCACGACCTATCTCTCTTAAGTCCACCCTGACCTTTAGGAGTCACGCTGAACTCGATGATGAAGAATGACACTACTAAAGTTTGTGAGGGTTATTTAACAAAAAGGGATTACATCCTTCTACCATTTGAGTGGTTGATGTCACAGGCCAGTGCTGAGCTTTAATTACAGTGGATGGGATTCCTTTGGTGAATAGTATTTGATTCAGAAGGAAGGGTCCACTCCCGGGAATACCTCTCTACCCTTGCTGCTTAGGTGAAGGGCTCTTCTAGCTTAGCCTAGTATAACATGCAATTGACTACCATGATGAGGTGTAGCAATATGATGCACAAGATCTGAATTAAAAATGTGTGTCGATGGTTAACTGACACAAACTGAAAAATTGATGGGCATTACTCATACATGTATACATGCAGAGTCAAAGTCAATTCATTCATTAGGACATCAATGCATATGCACGTTGTCATCACATGTCCCAGTGAGTTCATTTCACCAGGTAGCAGTGCCATTGACACTCAAACACTGACCCACCTTTGGGGCAAGATGGATGTAATTAGCCCACAATGACTTCAATGTTTAGCAGACAAGGAATCTTTCTCACAGCTACCCTCAGCACAATCACTCACAATGAGGTATATAGATGATGTTCCAAAATAGTAATCGTCCAAAACTTAAGGGGGATGTTTCAGTAGGCACATGTGCCAATGACGCACCCATTTAGATATGTGTACAACGTCCTGTAAAGAAACTGTATTCTCTTTTAGAGTTAAACATACAGCCTAACAGTCACAACATGGAGGCAATACACAGGATACAGGTAATGCCACCATGCTGATGTGTAGGCTGTCAAGTATAGGCAATTAATTTGCAGTCAGGCTGGTCAATTGTCTGAAGCTACACATGACACATCGGAATTTCCAAAGTAGCACAATTCACAAAAACCCAAATAAACACTCTTCAAACACAGCATGCACAAATACTAATGAACATATCTCTCCATTATCTGTTTCAGGTAATCAAGGATATGCACTCTCACCATGGCTGATGACGCCCCCCAGAGTGACACACCCACAGGCCCAGAGAGAGTACAACGCTGCCCTGGGATACACCAGCCGAATTGTTGAAAGGACATTTGGAGTGCTGAAGTCCAGGTTCCGTGCCTCAATATATAAGGCAGGAGATTGCTGTACAGCCCAGAACCTGTCTGCAAAATCATCTTGGCATGTTGCATTCTGCACAACATAAGTGTATGCATGTTAAACCTGGCACCTTGGTGCAGGTTTCCCTTCCATTTTTTGCGGTTGCCTCATGTGTTTTTGTTGGTGTTAGATGCTCTGGGCACTGTGTCACTGCTGTCCAGTGCAAGTGCTCCCTTTTATAAAGTGATGTATGGATTAGTGATTCCATGATTGGCTGATTTGGTTTACTTGTCAGACCCTAGTACAGTGCACTGAGTGTGCCCATGGCTTGTAAATCCAAATGCTGCTAGTGGGCTTGCAGCACTGGTTGTGCCACTCACAGAAGCAGCCAGTAAAAGTGTGTCTCAGGTCTGCCATTGCAGAGCCTGTGTGCAGTCTGGTACTACCATGTTGACTGGGCAAGTGCACCCACTTGCCAGTCCCTAAACCTTCACTTTTCAACAGGCAGGGTGCATTGTAAGTATAGGGTAGGACAAGCCCTGATGTGTGTGGCATGTCCTCATAGTGAATTACAGCCATTTTCATTTTTCACTATTGCAAGGCTACCTATTCCCCATAGGGAACAATGGGCAATTTTAATATTACCTCGTACAATCCTAACTGACTCAGGGAACGAGGTAGAAATCCGAGTTTAGTATGCCTGAACTCAGAATGATAAAATACATCCTTTAGTGAAGTTGGTTTTAACATTCTGTGTTTGAAAATACCACTTTTAGAAAGTAGGTCTTTTCTTGTCTAACTATCCCAGCCTGCCTCTGCTAGGTTGTGTATTCATTGTCTGGAATTTCAGTGACAGGGGCTGGGGGATTCCAGGAGACAGGGTGAGTCAGCCCAGTGGTGATCAGCATCTAAATGGGAGGGAGGAGTTGCACCTGGGACCTGCTTAGGATTGTGTCTTCCTCCACAATGCTGGATCCACCTCCTGTGGTGCGTCTGATGTCTCTGCCCTGCACAGTGAAAGGAAATAAGGAGTCATGTAAACAGAGTGTTCCAGGACTGATCAGAACTGGTTTGGACTAGGCAAAGGCCTTTCTGCCTTCAGAGAACAAATAGAAAACTGTGTATAAAAAAGGGGACCCAAACCCCGAAACTTTAGATCACTTTGGACAACAAGAAGAAAACTTTGCTGAGGAGTGGAGCCAGAGAGACTGAGGAGAGTCTACACCTAAGCTGACATGCTGCTTGGGCGATTGGCCCGCAGTGGTTGCCTGACTGCCAAAGAAAGGAGAGAGAGGAACTTTGTGTACTTTATTTCAACTTGTGAAGGATCTCCAAGGGCTTGAGAAAAGAGCTTGCCCCCTGCTGAAGTCTCAGGGACAACAGAGTTCACCCACCAGCTCCCCAAGAGATCTTTGGAAGTGTCTGCAGTTGAGCTGAACTGCGTGTCACAAAGAGTTGAAAGTGCAACTCAAGAACAGGAAGGTTGTCGCTGAACTGCCGCTGCCACTGCACAACATGAAGCACTTGCATCGCTCGAGAAGAGGTTAGATGTTGCAGCAGACACCGCCACATCATGGGGAAGCGTGTCACAGAAGAATCGTGTAGTCATCGCAGGGCCACCGAGGCACCTAGCATCCCCAGGGGAGAGGATCGACTTTGCGCATGCCCTCCCCTCCACCGACTACATCCTCCTCGGGGACCTCAACTTCCACCTGGAGAACAACAAGGACCGCAACACCACCGCCCTGCTGGAAAACCTCGCCAACCTCGGACTCAAGCAACTGGTCAACACCCCCACCCACTACGCCGGCCACACGCTTGATCCCGTCTTCTCTTCCAGCAAGTACATCACCTTCAGCCACGCCACCGGACTCCACTGGACCGACCACAGCTGCGTCCACTTCAGCTACAAAAGATGCACGACTCACCACCACCCGCAACAGGTACCTCACAGGAATTGGAGCAAGATCACCGCAGACCAGCTCACCACCTCCCTCAGCCAGAGCCCACCCGCCAACACAACGGACCCCAACGAAGCAGCCCGCAACTTCACACAGTGGCTGACCGCCTGCGCCGACGACCTCGCGCCACTAAAGAACCCTCCCAGCAGACCCAGAAGCAAGAAGACATCCTGGTTCACCGACGACCTCAAGGACTCCAAGAAGACCTGCCGCACCCTCGAGAAAGCCTGGCTCCTCGACCGGACCACCGACAACATGACCGCCCTCAAACACGCTACCCGCAAGCACCACCAGCTCATCAGCACCACCAAGAAGAAATCCCTGAAGGAACGACTGGACAACAACGCCCACGACAGCAAAGAGCTCTTCACTATCGTCAAGGAGTACTCCAACCCCAGCACCGGCACCAACGACATCACTCCGTCACAAGACCTCTGCGACTCCCTCGCCTCGTTCTTCCACCGCAAGATCGCCGACATCCACAACAGCTTCGGCACCCCACCCACGCACCCAACCGTCGAACCAACGCCCCCCACCGCCACCCTTCGCACCTGGATCACGGTGACCACCGAAGACACAGCCCGCACGATGAACACCATCCACTCCGGATCACCGACCGACCCCTGCCCACACCACGTCTTCAACAAGGCCGACTTCACCATCGCACCCCAACTCCGGAACATCATCAACGCCTCCTTCAACACCGCCACCTTCCCGGAGAGCTGGAAGCACGCCGAGATCAGCGCCCTCCTGAAGAAACCTACAGCGGACCCCACCGATCTCAAAAACTTCCGCCCCATCTCGCTCCTCCCTTTTCCTGCTAAAGTCATCAAGAAGATCGTCAACAGACAGCTGACCACCTTCCTCGAGACAAACGGATCCCTCGACCCCTCGCAGTCCGGCTTCAGAGTGTGATGTATTCCTATAGGTTCTGTATAGATCCCCCTATTCCTGACCCTATTCTGGTTAACAAATTAACTAGCAGCCATCCCATGATGCAGAAACCATTATCTGATTAAGCCAGACCACGGCACAGGAGCGCGTTATCTGATTAGGTCATAACGCTTGCCATCTAATTAGGCAAGCAATATTCCTCCAGCCCCTGATAAGGCATACGGAGTTCTCAAAACAAATCAAACCTATGACAACCTGGGAAAATCCCTGCGGGCATTGTTTTGATTTCTCAAAGAACTTCAGTAAAAGAATGTGCTAAAGACCAGCTCGTATGACATCCTTATTGACGTATCTATGTCCATCCTTACGTCAATCTCGGCACCTTACAGGTATAAATATTACCGACATTGCCTTAAGCAAACACACGCGGTGGTGACAAGATCGGAGCAGCAAGACTTGCCGAAGCCCAGCAGAGAGCGAAGCCCACTGGCGCTGCCCCGCCTTCCTGACGCGCTGAGAACGAGACGCTGCCTTTCTCCTGCCGAGAAATCCAGCTCCGGCACTTCCGAGCAGCCCTTGCAGGCAGCTTGGAATATCGAGACCACAGACGAGAGATACCATCCCTCAACCATCCTAGATCTCAGGTACAGAACTGAATAACCCCTTGCAGAGAATTCTTGAGTCAGTCACTTGGCAAAACAAACTTAACTCAAACTGCTACTTTCTACTCCAGCCCACGTATTAGGCTTAGGTCAGGTACACCGGGGTAGGCGTGGTTAGAAGCACCAGTTGAGTACGATTAGTCGAATGTATATGTGTATGTATATATTTTATCCATTTTAAATAGCATATGGCTTAGAAACCATATCAATGCTTTTACAGTATTATTTCATAATTCTGCTTCAATTGTATGCACTTTACTTAACCATAAGTATTGCGATAATATTGATTCATTTCTCTTGTACGAGAAAAGAGACTGATCAATAAACAACATCTTTTATTGAACACGCCCGTCTCTTCCTTTTCTCTACAAACTGGTGAAACTAAGAATGCACGTACTGACTGAGTAAAATAAGTTGTCTTTTGTTTTCACACGACTCTAGAGATACACTCTTGATTAGGGGAGAGCAAAGTTGTCATGTTCTATGGTTGTCAGAAACTAAATCCCTTCTTGTCTATCCAGGGAGGTTCAACTCCTCCTTGCCTATTCGAGAAAGTTTCTAGTGAACTCTGAGCTAGCTGGCAAACCCAAAACTTTAAGTCTAATATCGACAGTAGAAGACCTAGTTAACGTCTGGTCTAGGTCTATACTATTGGAGGTATTATTCCAATGCGCAGAGCCTATTGGGATAATAGGAACTACACTACATGGCGCCCAACGTTTGGAAAGGCGATAAAACTAACGCAAGACTTTAGAGTAACTCAGTCGTGCTCTTTCACTCAGACCCTTTTTTCCCATAATACTCCAAAGACGTCTGGAGTGGGTGAGAGGTAAAATCCGCCAAACCTCGCAGGAGGGAACTCCTATGTATGGTTCTTGGTTCAATCAACGTTGAAGGATACACTGTTCCAAAATATTGTGCATCTAATCTTTGTTTCCATAAGGAACCTGATCTGCAAACAAACAGAATAACCTTCCTGACAGTAAAATGTCAGAAAGTGATGATGAAAGAGAGAGAGTTAGATTAGCAGCTGAACTAATAGAAGCTGATAATACTATGCAAGAAGCAGACCCGGATATAAAACTCATCCCGGTCAACATAAGAAGATCTATAACGTTAAAACTTATAGAAAATGGACTGACACCAAGAGGTGGTACAGTCATATTCGTAATTGAGGCACACGAATATCGGCAGACAGAGGTATTCTATTCATGGATAAACTTTCCAGCAGCAAATGCTGTAACAAAGGACTTCCACTATTATAAAATAGAGGAACCTCCTAATGAGTACACTCCTTTCGAGGAAGTGGAAGTACCACTCAAATTCCAAGAGCACCTGCTCTTGTTTAATGGCGCCCTAAAACACAACAAACACATCACCAGGCTCGGTCCACTAGGTAGACCAGGAGCAACGTGGCCGGTCCTAGCCGGATACACACCACACCCAGACATTGAAGAAATGCCTGCATCAGAACTTTTAGTACAACTAAAACAATTAATCAAAATATATAGACAATTAGTCCAATATGTAATGCGGACTTCAACAATCCAACCAGCAATTAAAATTCCACAGCTGACCCCTCATCAGGGGAACACAAATAAAATTACACCACAGAACATACAGTCCTGCCTAGGTAAAGTACCAGCTAAACGGGAACAAATACCATTCTGGTTAGCACAAAAAATCACCCAAATAGAGGCGGTATACCCAGATACCACCCCGGTAGAAAAACACAGGATTCTGACTATCTGTCTTCCAATGGGAATCGCACCCCACGTGGAGGACTGTGACACTTGGGGTACAGTCTTTGCTTCCATTTACACAAAAACACATGGAGTTCCATCCATGTCAGTAATACCAGATGTGCTAAAACAAATTCAAGACGAATACGGTCCAGAACCCGCTTTAACTCTCGGTATGAAATTACTAAAAGACTTCAAGCAGGTCTCGGCAATATTACTAGCCAACATAAAAGGAGAAGCAGCGAATGTGGCGATCCGCCAGAGGTTAAAAGAGACAGATATAGCAGACCAACCAGCTGAAATTGCCAGAATTATAGAAAAATCCTATGAAGAACTAGGTAGAGATAGTTTGGGTGGAATACCAGTGAAGCCCCAACTAATTGAAAGTCCTGAAAAAATATTTATTAAAAATAATCTAAACAGTCAAAAGAAGAACTGGGATGGAAACAAACAATCCAATCCAAAAGAAAAAAGATTCCAGTCCAGAGAAAGGTCTCCTCGGCGGAGAGGAAGATCTCCGGACCAAGGACCCAAGTCTCCCCAAAGGGAGCCCTCTGTGAAAAGATACAACCTTAGAAATAGGGATAACATAAAGAAACCTGATAGATATCAAGATTTTGATACACGTCCCTCTCAATCTTTTCAGACTTCCTCGCAGAAATCGGAAAGAAGAGGACGATCGGAACCCAGGGAAGGGCACGTCAAGTCCAAAGACAAGGAACCTGCTCATCCAAATAAAAAATTACAGTTTCCAAAGAAGAAGGTAGCCAGTATTAAAGTATTCAACAATGCCGAGAATACTGAGGACACAGCTGAAAAACGGAGAGTGGGCTCAGACAATGCTAGACAGCGCAGCAGAAGTGAGCATAGCACGCAAAGTCCTTATGAATCATCTGGAGACAGTGGACACGAATGAATACATTCAAGTGGAAACTGCAGACACCAGAGTTAGCAAACCTCACAAAATATATGAAATAACTTTACGTATAGAAGGGGATAAGACTAGAAAAATAAGGGGCCTTTTTTGGGATAATCTTTCCAAGGGCTATCACATCCTTCTAGCTGAAAAAGACTGGCCACCAGAGTTTGTCAGGGAGTGCCCACATGGCGAAGAAATAATTATGCCTGCCTTCTCAAATCATATTCCAATTCATAAAAAATATACACTTGCAAGAAAGTGGGCAGTAGCTCAAGCTCCTGCTTTATATAAAAATCATGTGGGATGGGATGAGGAATCTCCTCCACACAAAATCCAGTTAAAATCACAACCTACTGCACAAAGGCAGTATCCAATCAAGCAAGAAGCTAAAAAACAGGTAAAAGAAATTCTAGATCAACTAGAATACCAGGGGGTGATTGAAACTTGCACCTCACAAATGAACAACCCTTTGTTTCCTGTCTCCAAACCAGACAATTCATATCGTCTAGTTTTGGATTACAGACACCTTAACTCATGTTGCAAAACTTTTGCAGTACAAAACTCGCATAGTGCTGCACTAATGAATAACATAGTGCGCAAAAAATATAAAACAACATTAGACATCTCTAATGGATTCTTTTGTCAAAATATAGCACCAGAGAGCAGATACTTGTCAGCGTTCTCAATAAATGGCGCTCAAAAAGAATTCTGTCGGTTACCCCAGGGGTACAAGAACAGCCCAGGATTATTCTCAGCGAGAGTACATATGATGACGAAGCATTATCTTATGTCGATGACATATACCTAACAGATGATGACTTGGATACTCACTTGAAGAGAGTGAACACCATAATACTTGGGTTCGCAGCAGAGGGTTACAAATTCAACTTTAAAAAATCTAGAATTGCCCATCTAACAGTCCTGTTCTTAGGATATGAATTATCAAGTGAAGGCAAAAGCCTGGCTGACAATTTCCTAGAGAAATGTGCCGTACTCCAAGCACCTAGAACACTAAAAAACCTACAGTCAATTCTAGGCTTCCTAAATTTCGGAAGAACATACATTGCAAATTAAGCAGAAACGGTCAAACCCCTTTATGATCTAATAAAACCTGATTTTAAAAAAACCAATTGGACTCAAATACACACAGAAATTCTGAGATCCTTACAAACAAGATATGTTGATTAAAACAAAATTAGAAACACGTTATAACACACGCAACCTTGTGATTCGAGTCATCCCAGGAAGATGCGGATTCACATACCTGACCTCTAATGAGGGAGAAAAGGTACCAATTGCATTCAAATCACACTTGTACACAGAAGCTGAAAAGAAATTCAGCATTAAAGAAAACATTGTTCATGCAGTTCAAACCGCAATAGCTAGAGAAAAAGATAAAGCTGACGGTAGACACATCACAGTCAGAACAGCAGAATCAGCCTTTGAGGCATTAACAACCCGGTGTAATTTACAAACAACAGCATTGAATCCGGAATGGATACAATGGGTGAATTCCATTACAATGGACAAAGTAAAATACTACCTTGATCCGGAACTAAAGGAACTAAAATATCTAGAATATGAAAGAATATTCCCTCTGCCAATCGACATTCTGCCATTACGACAGTACGCTTGTGTAATCTATACAGACGGACATGCGCAACCCCCCGTTTGGGGAGAACAAGCATACAACCCCACATGTGAGATTACAAAAGAAGTGTGGCGCGGAGGTAAACTAGGACCTCTATTAACAAAAACACACTCAGTAGAAACTAATTCAGAACAACAGACTGAAATAATAGCATTGAAAATGGCGCTAGATAATGCAGATCGCGAATTTCCGACACTCATAGTGTCCGATTCATATTACTGCGTCAAATCATATAACAGCGATTTGCAGAAATGGATTCAAAACGGTTACAAAGATGACACAGGTGCAACAATAAAGCAAAAACTGCTTTGGGAACAAATAGTTCTGTTAAAAAAAGAACTACCAAAGACTCACGTGATACACTCACTGAGTCATCAGCGTGATGGCGTTCACGTTGCAGGGAATTCATTGGCTGAAAAAGCCACAGCGGTAGCAACTGAATCGGCTTCCGTAGATAGAAAAAAGCGTGCAGTAAAATACATTGACGGTGAAACAATGCTGGCGGTGAAAACATCATCAAAAGGCGACTGCTCAGCGTTACCGATCAGTTACCCACTCAAATATACATACATAATCGATGCAAACTCCGTTCCTTTTGCTCGAATCCCTGGAGTGGGGGATAGAGTGATTCCAAACATGGACAGGAGAGGCTTGTTAATAGCAGACGCACATATGGGCGAGGGTCTCAGACACCTCAAATTAAAAGATTCTCTGGAAGAATTACAATCAGTGTACTGGTGGCCAGGCATGGGCCTGCATCATACCATTTTTGTAAAAAACTGCCCAAACTGTAACAGAAATCGCAGTGGTGAAAGAAACGGTATATTACCTTGGCGTTTCACACCAGAAAGGATCAACAATAAAAAATAAACCCAATATGAAAAATGCGTCGTATTAACATACAGAGACTAGTTTTCACTTATAACGTAGACCCCAACTTTCGGCTGACGCCAGAACTGTTATATCAAGATTTGCAAGTCTATAAGGGCATATACGCTAGAAGCATGCTACGTACTGACCAATATCTTTCCATTGCCTCTCGGGTTTGTGGGGAGTGCTTGGCCAGAATGAGCATTGCATTTGCGGGAATCTTCTCACTTCCTTCCTGAGGTATACGGGATGGTGTAAAGAAAAAACCAAAGGCAGAGAGCGATCTATAACAGCAAAGGTATTAGGTTCGGGAGCTGGGTGGGTCAAACATCTAATAAGTGTCCAACGTAGTCTAAACAACCTGCCAAGAAATTCTCTGAAGGGATTCAGTCCGTACGAATTATTGTTTGGGACTAGGATGTTAGTCTTAGATCTTGACAGTCAGACTTCAGTGGTGAAAGAAAAAAGCTTTGATATCAAAGAACGTTTGGCTATTTTGCAGGACTTAAACGAAACAAGAAAAGACCTGAGCAACATAAAGTTGAAACAACAGCCAACAACCACTGAAGAAACACCGCCTGTCCCAGCAAGACCTGTCTGGATTCCAAAAATCGGGGATCTAGGGCCAGATGTAGGTGAAATAGATTTACCGATTTTAAATTACCGAATTTTACCGATTCGGTAATTAAAAATCGGTAAATCTATGGGGTCGACATGTAGGTATTCCAGATGTGCTGGAATACCGAATCGGATGATTTCGGTATTTAAAGATTCGGTAAATACCGAATCGGTAATGCCCATGCATTCCTATGGGCTTTGAAGCCCATAGGAATGAATGGGCATTACCGATTCGGTATTTACTGAATCGGTAAATACCGATTTTCACAAGGGTGCAGGGGGTGTCACTTTGATACCCTCTGGCACCCCCAAAACAGGCTCGGGTGCCATGTGGCAGGCATACATGCCCTAAGGGCAGGTCTGCCTGTCACATGGCATAGGTGTGCATGCACACATGTGCATGCACACCGGAATCGGTATTTTACCATCAAATTGAATTTGATGGTAAAATACCGATTCAGTAAGGCTCCTGGGACTCTGAAGAGTCCCACCTACATATGGGTGGCTCAGATTCGGTAAATTTACCGATTTTTTAGTTTACCGAATCGGTAAAATTACCGAATCGGTAATTTTACCGATTCGGTAAAATAAAGCCCCCTACATGCCAATCACCTATTTACCGATCGGTAACGGCCGAAAATACCGATTTTCGGCCGTTACCGACCGACCTACATCGGGCCCATGGTCAGAGAAAAGATCGCGGTAAAGAGGGAATTTGGGCCTTCTTACAGAAAAGCAGTTCCTGTCTTGTCCATCAACGGGACAAGATCAGTTGTACTACCGCCGCTTGCTGGTAAAAAGGAGAACCGAGTTGTATCCATCGACCTGGTAAAACCACAATCATGTGGCCGATAACAAACAGTAGGCCAAGTGGACTCCCGATAAGTAGTAGAACACCGAGGTTTGCTACAAGTACAGAGGTGCTAACTAAAAGGCTAATCACATTCGAAACGCCTACAGAACAACAACAAGGACTATGCAACAATGCAATGGAACTCACACCTCTGAAAACCCAAATAAAAACGTTTAGTAGAGACACACCAACATACAATGAAGTAACAAATGAATATGCAAGAAACAGTAATCCTGAAGCAATTGGAACAATTGATAGAACAGCATCCGGCTACTTCATAAACTTCAATGATTCCTCTGAAGACCTCAGTGAATCAAAGACACAGCCATCAACAAAAACCCTTAAAGACAAAGCTAAGGAACTTTTGAAACAACTGAAAGAAACCTATCTGATTTCTCCATGGATTGAATTTTGGGTGTCCTTTGGTGTATTTATCCTCATAGTTTGGCTCGTCATTGGGACGCTTCATTGAGGGAAAATATGCAAAAATGGACACAGCAAGCCAGAAAATCAACTTGATCCTCAAGCCACACACGTCTTCACACGTCGAGAAAAGAGAACTTTCTTCAGTCAACTTCACAGCCAATCCTATACCGGGTGGGGTAGTATGGGACAATACTGACTATGAAATTTATGGTCCGGTTGAAATCCTCAAATATCCACACCAAATCAAGATCTCGTTGAGTGACTTTGTAAAACCAAACTCATTTGCTGATGATTGGGACTTTGAAAGTATTAATGACATGATGTCTGACCTAGTGATGTCTGCTAAATTTACTAAACATGATTATTTGCAGGGTTCGTCTAATTATGATAATATGTACTGCTACAACCACTATGGTAACCATTTTCTACATAAATCTGCACAACCTAGAAATGTTTTCAATTATAATCAATGGGAACATTGTGCAACCCCTCCAAAAGGAAGCTCAAGAACCTTTTATGACAAATATTCATATTTTTCAGGGTTCAATACAAGTAAAGCTGAAACATTTTATTTTAAATTGTCAAATAAGACAGGAACAAAAACCATGCTTACAAACACAAAATTGATATATTCGGACTCATTTTTTGAACAAATGAATACATTTGGTTTTGATTATTGGGACAAAAATGTGGAAGTAAAAAGTGTTTGGGGTACAAGAGAATGGCAAGTTCAGGGTATAGAATCATTGTTTAGAGCCTGCATGATCCCAGAACAAATTATATTCTTGAATGATAATATTCAACAAACTACCTGTCTTGGATTAGCCAAAATCAAAGACTTAAATAAACCGTCTATTCCAAAACCAACAATGAACAGCAATAACTCTGCAGATGCAGAGATAGACGTAAACTATGTATTAAACCAAAACAGAACAAATCCTGATTGGAAACAATGGTTAATCTGGCCCACAGATACTAATAACTGTCAAGACAGATTCCTGAACAAAACACAGGGGTTCACATTGACCAGGCCAGACCCTAGATATTCCCAAAGACAACAACCAGGGATAATCACCACCTACAGTGTGGGCAAACTCTGCCTTCAATGGCTACAAACTTCCACACTGACAGAAATTAAGCAACACCTAACTTCACTTACTGATGGTGCTGACTTGCGTGATTTCATTATGGGACCGCGCAAACAGCGTCAAAAACGCTTCATAGCAGCCTCTATATATGCAGCTTACAACGAGGCCTGGAAGATAACTCAAATTGAGACAGCAGAAAGTATACGGGAAATTGACCGTATTAATTTGGAAAAATCGCTTTCTGTAGTGGACAATGGGTTAATGACTCTGTCCTCCAGAATTTTTTCATTGGACAGCATTGTGTCTTCAGCAATCGACATAATATCGCAAGACTTACTGTTGTTACAACACGGCCAGTCGCAATTGCGTTCTATTATACAGCTTGGATGGACGTTACAAAATCTGCGTTCAGGCTATGTGCCTTGGCGTTTAATCAACACAACGTCACTATTCAATATCTTTAACCTTACTGATAAACAAATCAGTATGGCACAAAAGGGTGCTGATTATACAATCCTGAGCATTGAGAAACTCGAGAGATTACCATTGACAATGTCAGAACGACCTGTCATTGAATGGATAATACATGGGATAATTAATATTCCGATATCTACTTTCAGGTTTCAATACTGCCAAAAATATATACTGGCTGGCATGTACGAAAAATTGGGAAAAGGGTACATTAAGTCAACATGGAACTTGCCCTATTCACATGCATGTGTCAGTAATAAAGGACAGAAAGTGTTCCTTAGTGGCAATAATTGTGCAATGTCACTAAGCGGTACACTTCTGTGTAATGGAATTAGTTTGCATGGAGCCTGTGAAGGGAACTCAAATAACCTTTCATGTCACCAGCTAGGCACACCTGCAACACAGATAGAACCATTCTTTAAAAGACTCTATAACGGGAGTTACATCCTAATTGTGGATCGCAGATGTTGTAGTCTACTGCCCGGGGTTCCTTATCTCATAAGTATGACTGCGAAGGTCATGTGCTGTGGACGCTTATTGTTCCCCAGCTCCTTTCCAGACAGGGAGGCAAGGACATGGCCTAACTTGAAAATTACTTCTATTCAAATTGATACTTTAAGCAGAATGAAAACAGTGCTTCTTCAGACGTCGACCAGGCTCACGTCATCAAAAGAAACGTATGATCTCCTAGTCGCAAGGACGACTGCAGAGATTCACTCATTGTTATCAACTAATTCCCTCATACATTTCGCAGAAATCCTGAATGAAATCTTAAATATTTCTGATACCAGTGGAGTCTCAAATGTATTTAAGACATTGTTTTCAGGGGCATTAACACCATTCAAAGCCATACTGGGTATTTTTCCAGACCTCGTCCATTCGATTTTTGGAGGAGTTCCCCTCATTTTAGGACTAATTGCAGGAATCCTATTCTTGGTCCTTATATTTCGTTATGGCAAACCATGTCACAGACAAAACACCTGCGACAAGGGAAGAAACAATCCGAGCCATTGGATGCCGGGACCGGATATCAAAAATCCTGGGACTAACCCGGCTTAGAGACCTGAACATGACTTGGTTTCTTTCATTTCGGCCGATATGGCAAAGATGTGTTTTACCTGTATTAAGGTGCATGCTGTGCGGAGAAGAATGCGTGTTGGACACCTGTCTGACGCTACAATCGGATGCGCCAATGGATGCAGAAACATTGTTGGGTCCGGTAACGGCTCATGCATTGTGCTGCCCTCAACGGCTGCCAATCCTGATGACGGCATTCGTGGAAACTTCACCACTACGATTGAGGGGTAGTGAAGATCAAGATGAAAGCAGCATCGATCAGGTACGACCTTCTGTCAGCAATACTACTCAAAACGTCAATGGAGACAATCATGCACATGAATGCATGGTTACATCTTATTCCGAGTTAGTGGAACTCTCACAGGAAGCTGTTGACAGCTTTTTCAGCAGTCTCAATGATATGATGTTCTCACCAGAGCAGAAATAACGACCCTTGAGCAAGCTAGCACACGGCGTTCCCGACACCTTGAATTTGGCCTTCAACTTTAATAATAAAGTAGCAATAACAATTTTTTCCTCCAGTTCACGGACAGCAATTTCTTTAGCAGCCCCAAAATATTTTTATAATTTTTTCGGGACACTTATCTTCTGCTTAAAGTAAGAACTATTCTTAGAGAACTAATTTCTATTTAAAAAAAAAAAAAAACTTCATAGACATTAGCTGCCCGCTGGTATGTTCATAAATATTTTTGAACTGTGATGAAGTGGTCTCGAACTTTTCTTCTGTATTAAGAGCCATTTCATGTGTAATTCTCATATTCAATTACTAATAATGTATACATATGCGTGATTAATTTAGCATTATTCTACTGCTTGAGTGCATATAGTACATGTGACTATTTTTTTCCCGTATATTACATAATTTCAAAATGCATTATGTGTATTTTGGGGTGGTAAGGTATACACGATACTCTACAGTATGTTTTACTATGCCTAGATTCGTAAATATGGCCATAGTTAGCGTGGAGTGGGTGTGATGTATTCCTATAGGTTCTGTATAGATCCCCCTATTCCTGACCCTATTCTGGTTAACAAATTAACTAGCAGCCATCCCATGATGCAGAAACCGTTATCTGATTAAGCCAGACCACGGCACAGGAGCGCGTTATCTGATTAGGTCATAACGCTTGCCATCTAATTAGGCAAGCAATATTCCTCCAGCCCCTGATAAGGCATACGGAGTTCTCAAAACAAATCAAACCTATGACAACCTGGGAAAATCCCTGCGGCCATTGTTTTGATTTCTCAAAGAACTTCAGTAAAAGAATGTGCTAACGACCAGCTCGTATGACATCCTTATTGACGTATCTATGTCCATCCTTACGTCAATCTCGGCACCTTACAGGTATAAATATTACCGACATTGCCTTAAGCAAACACACGCGGTGGTGACGAGATCGGAGCCGCAAGACTTGCCGAAGCCCACTGGCGCTGCCCCGCCTTCCTGACGCGCTGAGAACGAGACGCTGCCTTTCTCCTGCCGAGAAATCCAGCTCCGGCGCTTCCGAGCAGCCCTTGCAGGCAGCTTGGAATATCGAGACCACAGACGAGAGATACCATCCCTCAACCATCCTAGATCTCAGGTACAGAACTGAATAACCCCTTGCAGAGAATTCTTGAGTCAGTCACTTGGCAAAACAAACTTAACTCAAACTGCTACTTTCTACTCCAGCCCACGTATTAGGCTTAGGTCAGGTACACCGGGGTAGGCGTGGTTAGAAGCACCAGTTGAGTACGATTAGTCAAATGTATATGTGTATGTATATATTTTATCCATTTTAAATAGCATATGGCTTAGAAACCATATCAATGCTTTTACAGTATTATTTCATAATTCTGCTTCTATTGTATGCACTTTACTTAACCATAAGTATTGCGATAATATCGATTCATTTCTCTTGTACGAGAAAAGAGACTGATCAATAAACAACATCTTTTATTGAACACGCCCGTCTCTTCCTTTTCTCTACAAACTGGTGAAACTAAGAATGCACATACTGACTGTGGTGTCCTCTGCATGAAAGAAAGCTCAGGAACCAGTAAAGTAAGTCAGGAGGTATTTATTAAACCTCATCCACAGGAGACAGCATAGTAACTGCCCAAGAGGGAACACAACCAAGGCAAGGTTCCAGAACCACTACAGTAAAGGTTCTTGGTACATTAAAGATACAGTAACAATAAATAAGCACCTTCACATATCTCCCCCCAACAGAAAAAGAAGAACATTAAGTAAAACAGATAAAACAAAATTTAAACAAGAATGAAAATGAAAGGTCATAACGCATAGTCTCTCAAATAGGAGGGTGGTCTACGTATTCTTTGACATCTAGAGGAAAGCATGGGTAAGTTAGGATCATTGACAGAATTGGAAAACCTATGAAATAAACCTTGTCTATCATAAGAGGAATCAGGTATAGGTATTCTTGACCTAACAACAACAACTCTGCTTTTGTTCCAAATTCTACCATCCTCTGTTTTAATGGCATTCCTGAATATTTTCACAACAGCTTTTACATCAGAGAATTTGGACCAATTTCTACAACCAACAGGAGCTTTGATGCGAACTAGGTCACCAACAAGAACTTTTTGAGCATTTACACACTTTCTCCTATCAAAATAAATCTTTCTCTCATCTTGCTTCCTCTCCTCCCTCCTTCGCCATTCACCTATTCCATTATCAACCAGGCCTTTATTAAGATCCATCCAACCAGGACACAGATAGGTGTTGGGAGCCCTTCCTTTAAACAAAACAAAGGGGGATCTACCAGTAGTTGTGTGGGGAGCATAGCGATAAGCATTTATTCTGTCTTGCAGGACAGATTTCCAATTTAATCCAGATGATCTTGCTAACTGTATAGCCTCCTTCAGGGTTTTATTAACCCTCTCAACAGCACCGTTGGATTCAGGATGGTATAAAGAACATTTTTTATGTAAAATACCTGATTTTCCCATAAACTCTTCAAAAACCCTTGAACAGAATTGTGGTCCATTATCTGACAGGAGACTATTAGGGAAACTTTCTTTTTTAAAGATGGTATCTAGAAACTTTATTACTTCTTCAGATGTGATCTCCCTTACAGCACTCACCTCAATCCATCTGGAATAGAGATCCATAAGGACTAAAAGATAAGGTGTATCACTTACACCTGACAACGGACCAACTATATCTATGGCTAGTTCATCCCAAGGATGTTTTGGAAGGGATCGCTTAACCATTGGCATCTGTCTAGTTTTAAGTATTTTATCACTTGCAGAACATTCTGGACAATCCCTCACTAATCTTTCTATCTCCAAATCCATCCCTGGCCACCAAAATTGCATGCGTAGAATTTCTTTGGTTTTTACAATACCAAGATGTCCAGAATGAGCATGAGATAAAAGTTTTTTTCTAATTCCCAGTGGAGGAACCATTTTTGTTCCCCTAGTTAAAAAACCAGAGTGAATAGAAAGCTCGTTAGAAACCAAGGTCCACGGTTTTTCTAAGCGAGAGTTATTGCTCAAGGACAGCATAACTCTTTTTATTTCTTCATCTTTTTCAAGTTCATCCCTCCACTCCTTTTCCTCAATCGCTCCCTCTGTAATCTCACATACATTTATAGATTCATCACAACAACCTACAGCATCATCTTCATCAAAATTCTCTTTACCAACCATTCTCGAGAGACAATCAGCAGACTTGTTTGATACACCTGGGATATAATCAACAGAGAAATTAAACTCTTGTAACGAAACAATCCATTTTCTAATTCTTGAAGAGATTGAATCCAATCCCTTCTTATCAAAAATTTCTTTTAACGGTTTATGATCTGAATAGACTAAAATCTTAGTACCCCAAATTAGGTTTTTTAATTTTCTCAGAGCCCAATAGATGGCAAGAGATTCTTTTTCTATGACAGAATAATTTAATTCCGAGCCCCTTAGACATCTTGAGGAGCAGCAAATCAAGTTGTCCTTCCCATTTCTTTTTTGTATTAAGACAGCACCAAGTCCCTTTTCACTTGCATCAGTGAATAAAATTGTAGGAAGACCTGGCACAAATGCCTGAAGAGAGGGAGCCTTGTTCAATTCTGATTTAATCCCTACAAATTCAGTTTTGCATACATCAGACCACACATACTCCACATTCCTCGATGTCAACCTTCTCATAAACTGTGTTTTGTCTGCAAAATTAGGAATAAACTTCCCATAGAACTCCACCATACCAAGGAAGGAAATTAATTCTTCCTTATTCTCTGGATCTTTTATTTTGTTGATGGTGTCAACTAATTCTTTTTTTGGAAAGATGCCCATGTCAGTTATTCTATGCCCTAAGTAATTTACTTCCTTCACACCAAATTTACATTTGCTTTTTTTAAGTGTCATACCTGCATCTTCCAAACGTTTGAGCACCGAACAGACGCGATCAAAATGTTCTTTTGAACTATTTCCATAAATAAGTAAGTCATCTTGGTAACATCTTACACCAGATATTCCCTTTAAAATTCTTGCCATGATCCTTTGAAAAACGGAAGCCGCTGACACAAGGCCAAAGGGCATCCTTTTATGCCTATAAGTACCCATGGGGGTGATAAAGGCAGTTAGGTCTTGAGAATGTTCATCTAATACAACCTGATGATAGGCTGAGGCAAGATCAAGTGTGGTGAAATATCTGGCACCTTCAAGTGTGCTAACCATTTCATCAATATTCGGAAGGGGAAATTTGTCCACAACTACCTCTTTATTTAATGCTCTTAAATCAACACAGAGCCTAATCTCACCTGTAGGCTTCTTAACTATGACAACGGGAGCCAACCACTCAGTAGCCTCCACTTGTTCAATGACATCATTCTTTAACAATTTGTCTATTTCTTCTTTTACCTTATCCTGTTCCATCAATGGTATTCTTCTAACTTTCGCTATGACAGGGACAGCATTCTCTCTTAATCTAATGTGATGTTTATAACCTTGTAAGCAACCTAAGTTTTCTCTAAATACTTTTGGGAATCTACTAGCTAAACCCTCTCCCAGCTCCTTATCTGACTCATTCCTCTCCACTATCTCTACCTGATGAATTTGTACTTGCGGATCTGCATTGGGATCTAAAGTTACGCCAAGTTGACCTTGATGTACCCAGCCTAACAAGATATCACCCTTCTTTGCCACATATATTTTCCCTACAATAATTCTACTCCCAAGTTCAATCTCCGCCATGAAACATCCAACCATTTTAATTGGGTTATCTGAGTATCCAAGAGGCCTAACATCTGATCTCATTAGTTTTACTTTTCCTGCGAAATGCTTACTAAATAATTCTTCATCAATTAAGGTGATACGAGAACATGAGTCGAATTTAAAATCTATCATTACATTTCCTACTTTTACAGGATGAATTGGATGATCTCCTTCCTCACATTTTATCTCAAATGTAACAGTTCTAACTTGTGGTTGGGACTGATTCCAACGTTTTCTAGACATGTCAGGTCTAAACATTCTTGATCTGCAACATTTACCATAATGTCCCTTCTTGCCACATACATTGCATATAATTCTTAAAGCAGGACACAGTGGAGAATTAGCTAGATGGCCTATTTGGCCACATCTAAAACATGTAAATTTATTACTTTGTCCCGGAAAATTGCTTTGAAACCCAGGATTTGTAGAAAAATCATCTTTTCTTGAGGCAGATTGAGTTTCATTCTTGTCTTGTTTCTTGATTTGACATATTACTTCTTCAACTTTTGTGTCTTCTTTCTTTTCAACAATAGATGTTTTATCTCTTTCTTTTTTTTATTCCCCAACGCACTTTGTCATGTGTTCTACTTGTTTAGCTATCACTAGAACTTCTTCAAGGGGCGGTTCATCTTTTAACCAGAGTTCTTTTCTTATTTCATCATGGACACATCTGAGGACAAATTGATCCCTAATCCTTTCATCGAGTGTTAAGCCAAAATTGCAAGAGGAAGCTAGTTTCCTCAATGAAGAAACATAGTCCTCTACAGTTTCATCTCTCTTTTGTTCCCTTAAGCCGAAGTGATAGCGTTCCATAATGGTACTAATCCTTGGAAGATAATGTTTATCCAGTTGTGCAATCGCAATTTCGTATTCATTTAAATTGCGTTGTTCCCCAGCAGATAGATCAGGGAGATGTTCCAGGACATCTTGTCCTTCTCCTCCTAAACAATGTAAAAGGAGGGCTAGCTTCCTTTCAGCACTCAGGTTAGTTCCACAAACTCTTGCGTAATTGGCAAAAATCTTCTTCCATTTTTTCCACTTTATATTAGGTTCTCCTGGAGTATTTAAAAAAAATGCAGGTTGAGTTACATTTTGCATTTCAAAGGCCCTCTTTTAAAGTTTTAATTATGTTGAATTCCCCTTTTTTTTTTTTTAAGAATGTTCACAATAAGAAGGGTTTGTTTTTGGAATCTTCCTTTCTCTTGCTGTGTTCTTTTCCTCTAGGCTAAACAATTGTTGAGTTAAGGAAGATCATGGAATCCTTCAACAATGGTTAGATTAGAATGATCTGTCTTTCTTTCTTGCATATGATAAGATTCTTTTGATGACAATACAATGTGGGATGGTTGTGCAAGAAAAGAGAAACGTTCTTTTATTTCAGTGCTTTGCGTTTTTTTAAACAGGACAGCAGAGGGCGCTGTTACATCATAATAGAACGAGCAGAGTAGCGTGAGCAAAAGAATCCATGCGCGTGTAACACTCGTGATGTCTATTTCATCAACGCGAGCAAGTCAATTTAAAAACAAGTAGAGTAGCGCGAGCAAAAGAATTAATGCGCGTGTAACACTCGTGATGTTGATTTCATAAGCGCGAGCAAGGCAATTTAAGCACGAGCGTTGTTCAGCGCGAGCATGGTTCGTTTTATCTGTTCCAGCTAAAGACGGTCCTTTTCTTTTAATAAAAAAAATATTCTCCTCGAGAAACCTCCCACCTTACTCCTCACCGCTTTTACTTATACCAGCCGCTGGGAAGACTCCGCTTCCTTTTCTTTATATTTAACTGCCGCTGGAGGAGAAGGGGAAATTTTCTTCTTTCTCAGTCTCTGTGTTGAGGTGGAAAGTGATGTGGATTCACCCGATCGTCGCCATAAAAATGTGGTGTCCTCTGCATGAAAGAAAGCTCAGGAACCAGTAAAGTAAGTCAGGAGGTATTTATTAAACCTCATCCACAGGAGACAGCATAGTAACTGCCCAAGAGGGAACACAACCAAGGCAAGGTTCCAGAACCACTACAGTAAAGGTTCTTGGTACATTAAAGATACAGTAACAATAAATAAGCACCTTCACACTGACTGAGTAAAATAAGTTGTCTTTTGTTTTCACACGACTCTAGAGATACACTCTTGATTAGGGGAGAGCAAAGTTGTCATGTTCTATGGTTGTCAGAAACTAAATCCCTTCTTGTCTATCCAGGGAGGTTCAACTCCTCCTTGCCTATTCGAGAAAGTTTCTAGTGAACTCTGAGCTAGCTGGCAAACCCAAAACTTTAAGTCTAATATCGACAGTAGAAGACCTAGTTAACGTCTGGTCTAGGTCTATACTATTGGAGGTATTATTCCAATGCGCAGAGCCTATTGGGATAATAGGAACTACACTACAAGAGCCAACCACAGCACCGAGACCGCCCTCATCGCAGCCACCGACGACATCCGGACCCTGCTCGACAAGGGGGAAACAGTGGCCCTCATCCTCCTGGACCTCTCCGCTGCGTTCGACACGGTCTGCCACCGCACCCTAGTCCAGCGCCTCAGCAACATGGGTATCCAAGAGAAGGCACTGGAGTGGATCATCTCGTTCCTCGCCGGAAGAACACAAAGAGTCCGCCTCCCCCCGTTTCACTCCGAGGCCACCGAAGTCATCTGCGGCGTCCCGCAAGGATCTTCACTCAGCCCCACCCTCTTCAACATCTACATGAAACCTCTCGCAGCCATCGCACGCCAGCACAACCTCAACATCATCTCTTACGCCGACGACACCCAGCTGATCCTCTCCCTCACCAGAGACCCCGACACCGCCAGAACCTGCCTACACGAAGGGATGAAAGACGTCGCCGAGTGGATGAAGGACAGCCGCCTGAAACTGAACTCGGACAAGACGGAAGTCCTCATCCGGGGATCTTCGCCCTCCGCCTGGGGGGACGACTGGTGGCACCGCACCCAAGCCAACCGACCACGCACGCAACCTGGGCTTCATCCTGGACCCCTCCCTCTCGATGACCAGACAAGTCAACGCCGTCTCCTCATCGTGCTTCAACACCCTGCGTATGCTTCGTAAGATCTTCCGCTGGATCCCGACCGAGACCAGGAAGACTGTCACCCAGGCACTCGTCACCAGCCGACTGGACTACGGAAACGCCCTCTATGCCGGAACCACAGCCAAGCTACAGAAAAGACTCCAGCGCATCCAGAACGCCTCCGCCCGACTCATCCTGGATGTCCCCCGACGCAGCCACATCTCCAGCCACCTGAGGAACCTGCACTGGCTCCCCGTCGACAAGAGGATCACGTTCCGGCTCCTCACCCACGCACACAAGTCTCTCCATGACCTGGGCCCCAAGTACCTCAACGACCGCCTGACCTTCTACACGCCCACCCGCCAGCTACGGTCCACCAGCCTCACCCTCGCAGCCGTACCACGCATCCGAAGAGCCACCGCCGGAGGAAGATCCTTCTCTTACCTGGCTGCCAAGACTTGGAACTCCCTCCCCATCCACCTTCGGCTGACCCAGGACCATCTCGCCTTCAGGAAACAACTCAAGACCTGGCTGTTCGAGCAGTAGCATACCCCTCCCCCCAAGCGCCTTGAGACCCTCCCGGGTGAGTAGTGTGCTATACAAATGGCATGATTGATTGATTGATTGATTGATGCCGGCGCATCACTGAGAAGCATGTCGTAGAGCCTGTTGCGACTCATCGCCGGAGACTAGGATTGACGTTGAATCAGATGCTGCAGCATCTCCGGAAAGCGTGTCACAGGACCTGTCATGGTTCATCACTGGAGAAAAGGATCGACATCGCAGCAGATGCCGCCGCATCACCGGGAATAGTGTTGCAGGGCCTGTTGCGGCTCCCATCGTTGTGGAAGGAACTCGCATCGCCAGGGGAGAGGATCGACGTCACAGCAGATGCCACTGCATCACTGGGAAGTGTGTCGCAGGGCCTGTAGCGGCTCAGATCGTGTGAAGCATCTTGCATGGCTGGAGAAGAGGATCGACGTCGCAGCAGATGCTGCTGCATCACCGGGAAGCGTGTTGCATCAACAAGAAAGCGCCATCTTTGTTTCCTTGCACCAGATATTCAACGCATCACCGTCCTTGCAACACTTTCGTTTTCTTGCATTACGCATCTTAAGGTACATTGAACTTAGAGTGTCGCATTTACCATCTTAAGAAAACAAAGCAAATTCTACCACTTTAAATACAGTATTGTGGATTTTTGTTGTTTATGTCTTGTGTTAAATCTATATAAAAGATACTTATTTTTAATATACAACTTGTGTGGTGTCCATCTGTAGTGTTGTCACTTGATTACTGTATGCGTTCACAAATGCTCTACACACTGCCTCTGAGATAAGCTCATGCAAAGCTTCCAAGGGGGTGAGCAGGGGTTATTTTAGGAGTGTACCCCCTTACCCTGACTAGAGGCAATGGGTCCCTATTTATCACAAGTACTTACCTGTGCCAACTAGAGACCCTCAAATCTAACAATGCACAAACACACCACAGACTGACGTGCAGGAGGATGACCAGGAAGAAGAGGCAGATGATACATACTCCACAGCTTCTCCTGCTGGAACAGCACAGAGCAATCTAATCATCACAAATGTCTTCACATAATCCCAATGTACAAATATGACATCACATGTTTTCATTTGTTTAAAAAAACACATAATCCTAGTATGTGCAATAAAATATAACTACACAAAGATCTTGTGTGCATGTTTATTCTCTGCATACGTTCATATATCTGACAAGTAAAAGGTAAACAAATAACTGAACCACACAGCTCTCACATATAGCAGTGGACATAACATACATCAAGGGAAGATTGGGGAGGGAACAACGGATTGGGCCTATGACTTAAGTAATGTGTATGGTCCCGCAGTTAACAGAAAACAGACATACACATGTGTGAAGTGTAACAGGAAAACCAATAATCAGAGCAAAAGTTTGCCATCAACATACAACAAGCATTTACAATGCAACGGTTTCGCCTTTTTGAAAAGTTTGAGCTATTGGCATTGTAAATGACAAAATTTGTATCTATGTGTTGGTTTTGAAAACAGATAAATAAATGGCATTGTCATTTACATTGCCAATAGCTCGAACTTTTCCAAAGGCGAAACCGTTGCATTGTAAATGCTTGTTTCAAAGGGGGCCTCGAAACGGGTTCCTATCGGGCTCTGTTTTGTGCCCTGGCACAGGCGGTCCTCTTTATCCCGAACTGCAGTGACAACAGGCACATCCTGTGCTCACACTGCTCACTTATCACTCCTGGAGAAGTTAGGGCATGACGTCATGCCAGGTGAGCATTGTAGGGGAATGGAAATCCTTTAAAGAGAGTCATTTTCTCTCTGGATTTCCCTTCTCTTTTTGAAACTCAGGAGCAGCAACATTATCACCAGTGCTTTAAGTCAAAGCTTTTTCAATGATATATACAAGCCATAGTTGCTGCTTATTTATCTTAGCCAACTAACAACCATTGACAAAGTCAATAGCCCTGGCTTTTTGTAGGGATGATGTTAATTGTTCTATCATATACCTGGATGCATATGAATGAAACATCAAAATACAAGTCGGGCAGCACACTATGCTAAGCACAGGTTTTTAATTTACCTGTTTTTAAGCCACGCCCTAATTACAACAGCCACGCCCCTTTGAGAGACCACCCCCAGTTTTTTCATCCCACTTAAAGACCTGGCTATGATGGATAGTTTCCATGTTGGTCGCGCGCTGCACACTGCAGGGTCCCAGCAGCACTGCACTATTAGCGCCCCGTGCTCCACCCGCTGGCCTGAGGTCACTCTCCCCTGCGCCCGGCCCGGAGCCCGCCCATCCTCCAAACCCTCCTTCCAAAGGAAGCGGGCAGGGCTGGATCCCCCGCCATTGACGTCAGCAGCGAGGCCACGTGACCCCGAAGGAGCACCAGCGGCGCAGGGGAGGGGAGGGGTGGCGCGCGCTCACCGCACGCGCACACACTGACAGGCGCAGACACGCAGCCACAGAGGGGCGCACTGATTCAGTGACACATGCAGACGCACCGAAGCAGGCATGTAGAGACGTGCGTTGACATACAGGCGCCAACACGGTGACAGGCCCACGCAGCGACCGAGACACACACACAAAGTGACAGTGAGCAATCTACTCCTCCATGTTGAGGAACGCACCGTGGCATACATGCACAACGACAGGGAAAAGGAAAAACAGAAAACCTCGGAGATATAGGGCACATACGGGGATAGGTACACAGTGAAGGAGGAAAACCAAAGAGACGAATGCATTGAGAGACACACAGGAGACCTTGATGCACACACGGCAAGTAAAAAAAAAAAAACACATACACGTCCAATCAAGCATAGAGGCCGTGACAAAGGCACACGTTGTAGCAGGCACAGCAAGGGACAAACAAAAGCAACAATAAACACTATGACACACGCACAGTGACATACAGGTTCAGCTCCGAGCAAAAATGCACACATTAACAAAAATAACACGATGACAAGCTCGGTGACAGGTAAAGCAAAGTGACAGAAACAGACAGAGGCAAATTGATTGACACAAACCAGCCTGACAGTGACAGGAAAACATGCACGAGGCAAAATCCCCTCGCTAGGGGGGCATGGTGAGAACAAGTCAGGTCCCGGGCCGGCCAGCCAATCATAGCGCGGCCCGGGGATGACGTCACGGGGGTGTCCCGGGCCGGCAGCCAATCGCAGCGCCGCCCGGGACAAAGGGGCGGGGCTTAAAAAAAGCCCGAGAAACGCCCCCAAATCGCGTTTTCCCCGAGAAAGCGCGATTGACAGCCTCTGTCTCCCAATGGCTAGCCTCCATTTATGGAGCTAGCCAATGAAAGACAGAGGCGGGTCATCGATCAGATATAGAACTCAAGAGGTTTTGCTAGCGCATGCGCACTACGTGCGCACTTGCAGGCAAAACCTAAAAAACAAGCAGAGAAACTGGCAACAGAAAATAGAAGGCCCTCTAGCCAGGGACAGGTCATCACACCATCTTTTAACTATCACGGACAGGAATTAGAAGCAAAACCCTGGACGTAAGGCATTGGCCGGGCCCTTCAACAAGTATAACACAAGCAAGCAGATGTAGGGTCGTCTCCAACCGGACTTCCCGATAGAGAATAGATCAACCATGGCTGCGCAGAAATTTCCCTACCGGGGCAAGCGGATTGGTGAACACCCTAGGGCAGATTTCATACCAAAGGACTGAAAATGCAAGGACAAATTAGCAAACCTCCTGAATCGCCAATCAGAGAAACCAGACTGGAATGTGGAGATAGGCATTCCTCAAATCATGTGCCATCATAAAAGTCTGCAGGCATGACAAAGGAAATGATGCCCCTAGAGATGTGATACTCAAAGTACGGCCCGGGGCAGCATGCGGCCCTCCTGACCGTTCGTTACACACTGCCCCCTGAGCAGCAGCAGCAGCACTGGGCTGCTGTTTGCGCGACTCAACACTAACATTATAAAAAAATAATTTACAGCAAGCACTTATTTTAAGGTTATTTGCAGTTAAACAAAAGGAAGTAACTAGGCCCTTAACTTTAGGAACACCTTCATTAATAAAGACAGCAAACATGTAAAAATACGATAGTCTTTTGAAAATGTCAAAAAGTGTATTTCATTGACCTGTAGAACCATTTCACCGTAGTAAATCAAATTATAGCAGTGCATTCAGCAATAGATTTTTTTTTTAAGTGATGGTTTTCAATCATGAATTTAGGAACATTCATGCTTTCCACGGCCCCCTTCCTCCTATAATGCCATTAGTGATTACATCCAAGCACAGGAGATGGTTTTGTGCTGCACGTATCCTGAAATCATATATTTCGAGGCCCTCTTATATGTGATAATAAAGAAAAAGGAGGGAATTGAAATAAAGCAATTGCCCATGGTCACACAATTTGGTCAAGTAGAGAAGCAGAGATTTATCCCATGTTTTCTGGTTGCACATTTCGCAACTGAGTACAGCCAGTATATATACACATGCTTTGCTTCCCCTACACTCACTTTACAACCCCCTCCCCCGCTGGCATCAGTGTGGCCTCGGTCACACCAAAGACCAAACATTGCGGCCCCCGGTAAAATGTTTGTAAATACCCATGCAGTACACCATATTTAGTGTTGTTGGTTATCCACCCAATGACTTGTCTATCCAGTAGTAACTGGTCTCTGCAAGGGTTTTTTTTTTTTTAATAGCACTCGCAACCCATAACGAGTCGGTGTCTAAGCTCCTTCCAATATTTTCATATAATGGGAAAAAGACAAGAGTAGATTGTGAGGCCTTTTCTTTGTGTGTTGTGGCAATAGGTGGTGATTGGGCAGCATCCATGGTGGATACTGTTATTTATCATTGCTTTTTGAAGGCTTAAGACTATTTTGCTCCATTTGAATAACAGGGTTGTTCATTTTGTAAATTTGTTTCTCAAAAGTGACAATAACGAGCAGTCAATTTTTGATCAAGGTAGTTTTAAAGTGACTTGAATTATATCATAATGCGAACTGATTTCGATGTTGTAGGGAAATAAAATAAAACCGCAAAATACACTTCACAACTTAATATATAGTTCCCACGCATCTTCATATGTTCTGCAAGCGCAAAGCGTCACACCAGGAGAACAAGGTGTCCTGAAAAATTATAATGGTAAGTCGGCCACAATAATCTAGACCCACATCCATGTAGATATAATACATATACTCACATCTTCCCTATGAACCAACCTACTCCGGTTCTCTAATACTTTAGCTACATATTGCCATCACGTCTTGACTCCCTTACAATTCGCGCCAACTGTTGTGACCTCACATAAACGAGGTTTGAGACAATAGGAAAGAAACTCTATTTACCCAATAACTTGCTTTAACTTGAAAAGGACACGGGAGACAGAAAACAAATAAAAATAACAGTTTGCATACGCGACAAAGTAAACAAAGAAAAATCAACATGTTGACCCTCTGTTGAGTACAGACAGCTGCCATGCAAGGAACCACAACGCATACAGACCCTACCCATTACATCACCTTAGGCTCACTGGCTCAGATGCCCACCGACTCTATCATCCCAATAGCATAGCCTCTTTCTCCCCGTTTACTTTCATCACCCCTTTCACTCATGGTAAAGTGCTCTAAGCACTGCCGCTCTTTCAACACCCCTAGCTCGTTCCCACACCCCCCTAGTACAGCAGCAAATCCACGCCAGGGGCAGTTACAGGTACAATCTTGCCCCGCCCTCACTTGTTGGTCTGGTGGTACAGCGCCTCCATGCTGCTCTCCCAGTGCTGAACTTCCCCGCTCCACCTCCTCCTTTCCACTTCGTGGCGGCAGCTTAGACTGCAACTCTGACAGCACACGTCACCACAAGCCAGGGCATTTCCGGGCCGGCGTCAGAGCCAGTTCCGGTGCAAAGGGCGTTGCTGCCAAGCCAGCCGGAGCGTCACAGATCAGCGGGAGCCCACGGGTGAACATTGATCTTGTTTTTTTTATGGCCAGCGTTTGCCGGACTAGGGGTAACTAACAGGTCATAACTTCATTAGTTACATATCCACGTTGCACGAACGGGAGGGGGGCGGGAGAGAACACGGACGACGGGAGGGGGGCGGGAGAGAACACGGACGACGGGAGGGGACACGGACGACGGGAGGGGGGCGGGAGAGGACACGGACGGCGGGAGGGGGGCGGGAGAGGACACGGACGGCGGGAGAGGACACGGACGGCGGGAAAGGGGAGGGAACAGGAAAAAACGTAACTCCGCCCTGGGAAAAAATCTCGGGAACGCCCCCGAATCTGGTCCGGCCTTGACGGACAGATCCGGCACTCAATGGCTAGCCTCCATTTATGGAGCTAGCCAATGAGAGCCGGGGGACGTTCCCGAAGTGCTTATTGGGGACATAGGATTTCACCTGCGCTGAAAGGCTGCGCAGCAGCCTTCGGCAGGCGAAACCCAAAAAATGACACTAGGATTCGACAATATTTTGGGCGAGATGCAAGCCTATGGCAAAAACACACTGGCAGCCTACACAACATGGCCACCAGCCACATGGTCACAACTACAACAACATCAACAATGTTTTGGGTGAGATGCAAGCCTATGGCAAAAACACTTTGGCATCCTACACAAAATGGCCACCAGCCACATGGTCAAAACTACAACAACATCCAGCATGGATGTATGGCCACAAAAAAGAGCACATGCAGGCCTATGGCAAAAACACACTGGCAACCTATACAAAATAGCAACCAGCCACATGGTCACAACTACAACAACAACCAGCATGGAGGCATGGCCACAAAATAGAGCACATGCAGGCCTATGGCAAAAGCACACTGGTTGCTTACACAAACTTGCCGCCGGGCACATGGTCGCAACAACAACAACCAGCAAGGAGGCATGGAAAATAAAGGACACAGGGCAAAAGCACACTGGATGGTTACAAAAAATGCCCACCAGCCACATGGTCAAACAACAACAAGCCGGAGGCATGGAAAACAAAGAACACATACAGGTCTAGGACCTCTGACAAAAAAAGATCCCTGGCCTCCTGGCATGGAGAACCAAGAAAAATGGTGGTCTATGGCAAAGACAAAACAAGCATTGGCAATGCCAATAGGTCTCGCCGTATAGTGGAGTATAGTGTGTAAAGCCAGGGTGTAGCTATTGTTGGTGCAGCAGGTGCATTGACACCAGGCCATGAGGAGCCCAGTGCATACCAATTGCTGTAGAGATTTCTAGTGGAACAACAGGTCATGGGGTCCATTTACTGCAGCTGTGCTATAAAAGTTCAGTAAGTCAAGGTTTGTGTCCTAATAGCGCTAATATTGGTGGGATTATGCATTTCTGTGGTGGGCAAAGTATCAGTACAAGTCCCTGAACACAACGTACGGTTGACTGAAACACGGCATGAACGTGTCATAACCTACTTGGCAATTATTTGAATCCTGGTTAATCCACACAGATTTCAAACTCCCTTACTGTCAATATAGGCGAAGATTGTTTGCTTCACTGCCCATGCCTGTGTAACAGAGCATTCAAGTTAACTATCACTACTCCCAATGAAAGCCTGTAAAAAGACATACAACTTTGGGTCATTTACATGTTTGTTTGTTGCAAAGGTTTTGTGTTTAAGTAAGAAAAAAGACTATACGAAGAAATAGAAAGGGACGTGGAACAAATAAGGTAGGAGGTGTTTTTTATTGTAACGGATTTGTCAGAAAACACAAATATATTAAGAATAGTTACGTATGTGTTATTTTTGTAAATGATACCGATTTGTTGTACGGAAGCTATACACAAGGACACATTCATTTGTAGTAGGCACGGGGAGATGAAGTGATTTGCCCAGAATCACTGGTTGCTGAGATGACTCTGAGATTAGAACCCCGGCCTCTAGTTTTAAAGTTGGCTGCTGTGACCTTAGTCCTCCTAGGTGACAGATTGTTAACCCCTTCCACGCTCATGACGAGCTGGGCTCGTCATGAGGTAGCCTCCTCGCACGCTCATGACGAGCCCAGCTCGTCATGTAAAGTGCGGTTTTGAAAATCTCAGCGTGCGAGCGGAATTCCGCCCGCACGCATGCGGTTAAGGGGTGCACCACTCTCTTTTCCACCCTATGGAGCTGTATGTTTTTGGCACTGCGGGACGACAGAAGGGCATCCAGCCAGAAAATAACTTGCTCCAACGTACAAACAATATTTTGCTCATTTCAAATGGGGACAAACAGTTCATCCAGAGACAGCTGAAGCTTGTTTAGCCGACATCATAGACAACATACCAGAATGTAGCTGTTCCATGCCATGGCATATGTGACGTCATCAGTTAGCCAGGGTGTAGCTATTGCTAGTGCAGCAGGTGCAGTGGCACCGGGTCATGAGTAGCCCAGAGTGTATCAATTCCTGTAGAGTTTTAAAGTGAAAGCACAGGTCATGGGGTCCATTTGCTGCATCTTTGCTACAAAAGTGCAGTCATTCACCGTTTTCATCCTAATAGCGCTAAAATTGGTGGGATTGCTCATTCTTGCCAAATACGGTCAAGGGAGCCAAATTATACATGGCTTTTATCGACCTGTCCGTGGGCTTTGACCTGGTAATTCATTCTAAACTATGGTCAATTGTGGAAGTTCTCGATGTTGAAAAACTTATCATAGATTTTATTCGAGGAATGTGAAACTAGTAGCTCCTTTGGTATAGCGCGCGGGGTCCGACAAGGATGTGTGCTTGCCCCTTTTCTTTTTTCGCTTTTCAGTAACAGTGTCGAAACCACGCTGGCATTATCTGCCAAAGATGTCCCATTCATTAACTCTACTCCAGTGCCAGTACTGCTCTATGCAGATGATGCGGCCTTGCTGGCTCACACCGGAAACGCACCAAAGCATCTGATAAAGACCTACACAGGGTACATGAATAATTTGGAACTAAGGCCCAGATGTAGGTAAAACTTATTTACCGATTCTTATTTACCGAATTTTACCGATTCGGTAAATAAGAATCGGTAAATAAGAAGGGGGGGTATGTAGGAACATCCAGATGTTCCAATTTACCGATCGGTAAATATCTGTATTTACCGAATCGGTAAATACCGACCGGTAATGCTCCATTCATTCCTATGGGCTTTGAAGCCCATAGGAATGAATGGGGCATTACCGGTCGGTATTTACCGATCGGTAAATACCGATTTTGACAAGGGTGCAGGGGGTGTCACTTTGACACCCTCTGGCACCCCCAAAAAAGGTTCGGGGGCCATATGGCAGGCAGACCTGCCCTAAGGGCAGGTCTGCCTGTCATATGGCACAGGTGTGCATGCACACCTCAATCGGTATTTTAACATCAAATACAATTTGATGGTAAAATTCCGATTTTGTAGGCCTTGTGGGACTCAGAAGAGTCCCACCTACATATCAATTTTACCGGTCGGTAAATATACCGGTCGGTAATTTTACCGGTCGGTAAATATACCGGTCGGTAAATTTACCGACCGGTATATTTACCGACCGGTAAAATTACCGATTTGCAGCGTAACAGTCCCCCTACATCTCGGTAGCCAAATACCGGTCGGTAACGGCCGAATTCGGCCGTTACCGACCGGTAATTGGCCACCTACATCTGGCCCTAAGTGTTAACAAAGCTAAATCATGTGTGCTAGGCGCAGGCGCGAGATCAAGGAAAATCCCAAGATGGAATATTGAAGGAAGAAAATTGGAAGTAGCGAATTTAGTTTCCTATCTTCAGGTCCTCTCTCATCACAAAAATACCTGGCTAGCTATGTTGGATGACAGAAGATTTATGATGGAAAGAAGTATAGGGGCACTGTCCAGATTCTTGAAAAGATTGGGAACAAAGCCAGTGGAGGCTAATTGAAAAGATCTACGAAGCAAAAGTCACATCTGTTGCAACTGATGGGTCTGCTATTTGGGGAATTGCCAGTACCCAGACTTTGGAACAAACTGAGGACTGTTTCGGAAAGCACTTGTTGGGGCTCCCGAAGTCTTGTTCTTCATATATCTGTCACCCGGAACTGGACCTTCTTTTCATATCGGACCTGATCCATATTGCTCCCCCACTTTTTTGACATTCAGTATGGAGAAGGAAAGATTTAATGTTGACTCAGGAGATACTAAATGATTTATTAAACCTTGATGACGTAGCTAAAGTTAAATGGTTGCAATATATTAAGAATAGTTTTTTTCGGTTGGGCAAGCCAATCTTTTCGATGATCCCCTTGCATACCCAGCTATATCAAGTAGCAAGTTGAGCTTGGCTAAAGAGAACATTTTAAGAAATTACCTTAATGCTAAAAAGCCTAGGGCCAATTTATATCTTCTAGCAAATAGACCAAGCATGCAGGGCCACACATACCTGATCTGTGTGATGAATCTTAAACATAGATTTATATTAGTCAGGTTACGTATAAACTGTATTCCACTTATGCTGGGCTATCTCCCTAATACATTTTCTATGGAGGCACTCTCACCCTGCCCTTGTAACTCCCGCTCATCTCAATATGACCTACATTTTTCACTCTTTTGTAGATTTTATCGGGCGGAAAGGAAGAGATATATATTGATACTCTTGCGCAGAATGAATTTCAGACAGTGTCGCCCAGCTTTATACTGTTTGGAAAAGTCTACCGGATCCTTTTACATGTTTTGTCTGGCTTCCTTTATACACTGTGCTCGAAAAAGAAGGAAAATGACTTTGTCATGAAGAATGATTGTGTGCCTACTCTAAGAGTTTTTATCTGCTTTCTTTTAAATATTTATCTTTTTTTAACATGATCTGTAATTTATATCCTATCTATGCATATAATGATCAATGTAATGTATTTTATTGGGCATTTATGTAGTATACTTTTTATGCCATTGCCCTATTCATTGGCGAAATAAAGTGAAATTGATTGATTGATATTTTTTGTATATTGTAGCTGCTCTGGCTGCAGAGACTACAGAGAGTAGCAAATGTGTAACCCCATGCACTAGCTAGCACGCTTCCCATCATTTAGCACAAGAATAGAATACTTGTACTCCATAGTGCATGATGCCTTACTCATTAAACAGTGTTATTTTTCTTTTTTTTTTCACACAAATGGCCAGATTCACAAAGACAATCTGAGACAAAATTCTAACTTCATGACTTTTTGGGGCATATGTACAAGGAGTTAACACCGTCGTAGCGTACATTTTGTTATGTTAAGGCAGCTTTTTTATCACCATATTTACAAGTTTCTGCTAACCTCAGTTAGCGGCAGTTTTCTGGTAAAAATTGTAATTTTTAAGATCGCCACTTCTGTTAGCAGGAGTTAACGAAAATGAGATGTAAGGTAGGCGTTCCAAGCAAAAACTGCTGCTAACCCCACATAGCGATATTTACAATGATTTACTGGTCCGGCGATAGCGGCTTTGTTTTTCAGACCAGAAAAAAGCTGGTCTAAAAAATAGTGCAAAAAAACACAGTATATAAGTGATACTACTGCTGACCCTCATTTGCTAATCTACTAATGCCATGGAGGTACTACACTTGCAGCTTGGAGCCCCAAGAAGACCACAACCACCACCGCAACTGCAAATAGGACCACCACAGAGGCAGCACCAAAGAAAAGAGCGGATCTACTGCCAACTCATCACCCTGATAGACCTCAAGCCAGAGGATGTGATAGCCCACTACAGGCTGAAAAGGACCTCCAGCCTACGCATACTGACCCAGATAGCCCCAAGGCTGCAGCACCAACATCTCCGTGAAGACAAAGCTACTAGCAGTGGTGCACATGTTTGCCTCTGGTACCTCCCAACGAACCACTGCCAGAGTTGGTGGAGTCTCCCAGTCCTCCTTCTCAAGGTTCCTCCCAGCTGTCTTGGATGCAATTATCAGCCCGATGTCACAGCACCTACACTTCCCCAACACTGCACAAGAACAACTTGGCAACAAACAAGGCTTCTATGCCATTAATGGTTTACTGCATGTGTTGGGGGAAATTGACTGCACTCATGTTCTACTTGTGACTCCTGCAGACACTGCACATATCTACAGGAACAGGAAGCACACAAACTCAATGAACATGCAAGCAATCGTGGACCATTGGTACTCATTCATCAATGTTGTTTCAAAGTTTTCAGCGAGTGTGCATGACTCCTACATCTTTCAACAATCCATCATCAATCAGAGGTTTGAGATTGGCACATATGGAAATGTACTGTTTGTTGGTAACTACTAACTGAACACTCAACCCACCTCAAGTCCCCAATCATGTAGGTCAAATAAGTGATAATGCACATGTAGCATATGTAATAAGACATACTTTGTAACAGGTCCACCCCTATACACAAGCGCCCAATGCCAAATAATCAAGACATATTTCAGACAGCACAACAAGCGAGTAGCCTACACAATTGCACACAAACCAGTACGATTCATAAAGGGGGGTGGTGATGGACAGAGTATCTGAATTAAGCAGAACACTCCTACCCAGTCAAAAGATCAGGGCTTGATCCATCACCGTTTTTTAGCTCACTGCACCATCCCAGTTCAGAACCTGGCTACATGCAAATTAGTCTGACCCTGGCCCAGTGCATCATGGGAACAGGGCAGACCAAACTACCAAGCCAATTCTTTACTGGAAAGGAAACAAGCTTCTGGGGACCGGTTTCTGGCATTACAGCCGTCTTCGGCCCGGCTTGCTTGAATCCTGATGGTGCAGTGAGCAAGGGACTCACATCTGAGCATACCCTTCCACGCTTGTGGTGGCCAAAACGATTCATAAAGGGGGGTGGTGATGGACAGTGTATCTGAATTAAGCAGAACACTCCTACCCAGTCAAAAGATCAGGGCTTGATCCATCACCGTTTTTTAGCTCACAGCACCATCCCAGTTCAGAACCTGGCTACATGCAAATTAGTCTGACCCTGGCCCAGTGCATCATGGGAACAGGGCAGACCAAACTACCAAGCCAATTCTTTACTGGAAAGGAAACAAGCTTCCGGGGACTGGTTTCTGGCATTACAGCCGTTTTCGGCCCGGCTTGCTTGAATCCTGATGGTGCAGTGAGCAAGGGACTCACATCTGAGCATACCCTTCCACGCTTGTGGTGGCCAAAAGATTCACAAAGGGGGGTGGTGATGGACAGAGTATCTGAATTAAGCAGAACACTCCTACCCAGTCAAAAGATCAGGGCTTGATCCATCACCGTTTTTTAGCTCACTGCACCATCCCAGTTCAGAACCTGGCTACATGCAAATTAGTCTGACCCTGGCCCAGTGCATCATGGGAACAGGGCAGACCAAACTCACTGCACCATCAGGATTCAAGCAAGCCGGGCCGAAGACGGCTGCAATGCCAGAAACCGGTCCCCGGAAGCTTGTTTCCTTTCCAGTAAAGAATTGGCTTGGTAGTTTGGTCTGCCCTGTTCCCATGATGCACTGGGGCCAGGGTCAGACTAATTTGCATATAGCCGGGTTCTGAGCTGGGATGGTGCAGTGAGCTAAAAAACGGTGATGGATCAAGCCCTGATCTTTTGACTGGGTATGAGTGTTCTGTTTAACTCAGATGCTCTGTCCATCACCACCCCCTTTTCTGAATCACAAAACAGTATGGCAAACATGGAATATAGATTTTGCATAACTCACCTGAAAATTTTGCAAAAAAAATATATAGCCCAAGACACAGAACATATGCTCCTGCTGTGGTACATACATATTGAAAAAAAAAAACACATATGCCATATGTACAAGAAGATGACAGATCCCTTGCACTCACATGTGATGGTGCACAATTAGCTGGCATGCAAAACATAGTCAGCCATGCTACATGCAGCATGTGTTCCTGCATCATGGAATTGCAAGTAGTGCTGGATGAGGGGAGCACCAACTGCACACAAATATTCCCCTAAGCATATCAAACATCACTCTGTGTTGTTGCAGAATGAAGCATGCAACGGAAGAGCACGCAAAAAATGCAAAGCACCATCTCACTACATGTTGTGCATGCATATAACTATCAATCCAGGTGTAATTAATGTGTCTCAAGGGACTTCGATTAGTGGGGGTAGCCTTGTAGTCAAACTTTCCTCAAAGGTCCTTCTGCTCCATCACACATTTGCAAATGCCTGGAGAGGCGGGAACCAAGTAGGTGTGATTGAGGGGCAGGACCTTTGAGGAAAGTTTGAATACAAGGATAGCCTCATTAACCTCAGTTCCATTGAGACACATTAAATCCTCCTGAATGGGGCTCACATAAAACATTACAGAACTGGATGGCAGATAAGTATACCTTCCACATTTTCACAAGAGTGCAGCTGTCTGCACCCTCAATTGCGAACAAGATAGGGAAACGCCCACCTGAAGACCCAGGGAGGGAACCCCATTTCACCCTGAAGAAACCCCAGGACCCATGTGGGCCAGCCATTAGGGGTTAAACATGTTGGCATGGTGTTAGGGTCATCAGACCATCATCGTCTGACGACACCTGTTTATTTTATTTTCCATATCCCCTGCGACTCCATTATTAAAGGGATACCTGGAAACGGTGGAGGATTTGTAATCTTCAGACCCCACGGCCTATCTCTCCTAAGTCCACCCTGACCTTTAGGAGTCACGCTGAACTCGATGATGAAGAATGACACTACTAAAGTTTGTGAGGGTTATTTAACAAAAAGGGATTGCATCCTTCTACCATTTGAGTGGTTGATGTCACAGGCCAGTGCTGAGCTTTAATTACACTGGATGGGATACCTTTGGTGAATAGTATTTTATTCAGAAGGAAGTATCCACACCCGGGAATACCTCTCTACCCTTGCGGCTTAGGTGAAGGGCTCTTCTAGCTTAGCCTAGTATAAAATGCAATGGACTACCATGATGAGGTGTAGCAATATGATGCACAAGATCTGAATTAAAAATGTGTGTCGATGGTTAACTGACACAAACTGAAAAATTGATGGGCATGACTCAAACATGTATACATGCAGAGTCAAAGTCAATTCATTCATAAGGACATTAATGTATATGTACGTTGTCATCACATGTCCCAGTGAGTTCATTTCACCAGGTAGCAGTGCCACTGACACTCAAACACTGACCCACCTTTGGGGCAAGATATTATTATCATTTATTTTATTTGTATCGCGTAACAGCTACCCAACAAAGGGTTTCCCGGCGCTACTGATTCATGGTTTGTTCCTAGCTGGGCATGTTTCAGATGTTAAACTGCCAGGTCTTTAAGGCTTTCCTGAACTTCACGAGCCTCATTTCGTACAGAAAGTGGCATGGCATTCCACAGTGTGGGTCCAAGAAAGGCAAACGATTTTCCACCCACTCTTGACAGTTTGGTTCTGGGAATTACAAAATGCTTAGCTGAAGCAACCGTAGGGCTCGGGAAGGATGGTAAGGATGCACCAGACTTTGCAAGTATTTTGGGGCAGTTTTAGTGGAGATTTTATGCATAAAGCAGAGAGATTTAAATGTTATCCGATGTTCTACTCTAAGCCAGTGTAGATCACGAATGTACTTAGAGGTCGATGTCATATAAGGGATTTTGCATAACAGTCTAGCAGCCGCATTTTGGACTGTCTGCAGTCTGCGAACCGTTTCCTTCTTTGCCCCTAAGTATAATACATTGCCGTAATCAAGCCTAGATGTGATCAAAGCATTGATTACTGTTTTCTTTGTGGATTCTGGCAGCATCCAACAGATCTTTTTAAGCCATTTTAAAATTGAAAATCAGGTAGCAGATGTCTTCACTGCTTGTTGGTGCATATTAAGGGAGTCGTCCACAATGATACCAAGGTTACGGGCCTGCATTACCGCAAGATGGATGTAATTAGCCCACAATGACTTCAATGTTTAGCAGACAAGGAATCTTTCTCACAGCTACCCTCAGCACAATCACTCACAATGAGGTATATAGATGATGTTCCAAAATAGTAATCGTCCAAAACTTAAGGGGGATGTTTCAGTAGGCACATGTGCCAATGACGCACCCAATTAGATATGTGTACAACAGCCTGTAAAGAAACTGTAATCTCTTTTAGAGTTAAACATACAGCCTGACAGTCACAACATGGAGGCAATACACAGGATACAGGTAATGCCACCATGCTGATGTGTAGGCTGTCAAGTATAGGCAATTTAATTTGCAGTCAGGCTGGTCAATTGTCTTAAGCTACACATGACACATCGGAATTTCCAAAGTAGCACAATTCACAAAAACCCAAATAAACACTCTTCAAACACAAGAGGCACAAATACTAATGAACATATCTCTCCATTATCTGTTTCAGGTAATCAAGGATATGCACTCTCACCATGGCTGATGACACCCCCCAGAGTGACACACCCACAGGCCCGGAGAGAGTACAACGCTGTCCTGGGACACACCAGCCGAATTGTTGAAAGGACATTTGGAGTGCTGAAGTCCAGGTTCCGTGCCTCAATATATAAGGCAATAGATTGCTGTACAGCCCAGAACCTGTCTGCAAAATCATCTTGGCATGTTGCATTCTGCACAACATAAGTGTATGCATGTTAAACCTGGCACCTTGGTGTAGGTTTCCCTTCCATTTTTTGATGTAGCCTCATGTGTTTTTGTTGGTGTTAGATGCTCTGGGCACTGTATCACTGCTGTCCAGTGCCACAGTGCAAGTGCTCCCTTTTATAAATTGATGTATGGATTAGTGATTTAATGATTGGCTGATTTGGTTTACTTGTCAGACCCTAGTACAGTGCACTGAGTGTGCCCAGGGCTTGTAAATCCATATGCTGCTAGTGGGCTTGCAGCACTGGTTGTGCCACTCACAGAAGCAGCCAGTAAAAGTGTGTCTCAGGTCTGAAAGTGCAGAGCCTGCGTGCAGTCTGGTACTACCATGTTGACTGGGCAAGTGCACCCACTTGCCAGTCCCTAAACCTTCACTTTTCAACAGGCAGGGTGCATTGTAAGTATAGGGTAGGACAAGCCCTGATGTGTGTGGCATGTCCTCATAGTGAATTACAGCCATTTTCATTTTTCACTATTGCAAGGCTACCTATTCCCCATAGGGAACAATGGGCAGTTTTAATATTACCTCGTACAATCCTAACTGACTCAGGGAACTAGGTAGAAATTCGAGTTTAGTATGCCTGAACTCAGAATGATAAAATACATCTTTTAGTGAAGTTGGTTTTAACATTCTGTGTCTGAAAATACCACTTTTAGAAAGTAGGTCTTTTCTTGTCTAACTATCCCAGCCTGCCTCTGCTAGGTTGTGTATTCATTGTCTGGAATTTCAGTGACATTGGGCTGGGGATTCCAGGAGACAGGGTGAGTCAGCCCCGTGGTGATCAGCATCTAAATGGGAGGGAGGAGTTGCACCTGGGACCTGCTTAGGATTGTGCCTTCCTCCACAATGCTATGAAACAACAATGGTCCCATGCATGGATTGATAAAAAACAACCAATAAATATAGACGAAATCAATTCTATATTTTAGAAGGACGTGCCCAGCCGGACAGAGATCATTCGGGTTTACTGAATAAACAAAATTATCAAGATAAAACAGGAATACCTTCCACAAAGCCCCTATGTGGTACACAAGCCTGTGCCCAACACTTACGGGGTGATTACAGTTGGAAAGAACAGGAAAGGTTCAAAGGCAAAACAAGCGTTTTCTGTTTACATATACATTGCACAGAAAATATCATGCTGCACCATTACAGAAAATCAATCAATCAGATATTTGTATAGGGTGCATAAGCAAGTCAACGGCGTTTCGGTTCCACTAGGGAATCATAGGAACCATCATCAGGACAAACAATTAATTTTGCCTTTTTCACATCATGGAGATGTTCCCTGGCGTCAGGGAACATCTCCATGACCGAATATATCGGCTTGCCCTGGCTTCGTCCGGTTACGATTGTGTAACTAGGTAAACCTACCGCCTTGACTTTGGGCTGTCGGTCCGGGCTATACAAAGCATCGACTTGTGCCCTGCCCTAACGCGCACTGCCTCGGCAAAATTGAGGTCTAGTGAAAAAGGCAAAATTAATTGTTTGTCCTGATGATGGTTCCTATGATTCCCTAGTGGAACTGAAACGCCGTTGACTTGCTTATGCACCCTATACAAATATCTGATTGATTGATTTTCTGTAATGGTGCAGCATGATATTTTCTGTGCAATGTATATGTAAACAGAAAACGCTTGTTTTGCCTTTGAACCTTTCCTGTTCTTTCCAACTGTAATCACCCCGTAAGTGTTGGGCACAGGCTTGTGTACCACATAGGGGCTTTGTGGAAGGTATTCCTGTTTTATTTTGATAATTTTGTTTATTCAGTAAACCCGAATGACCTCTGTCCGGCTGGGCATGTCCTTCTAAAATATAGAATTGATTTTGTCTATATTTATTGGTTGTTTTTTATCAATCCATGCATGGTACAATTGTTGTTTCATAAAATTGTTCCCCGAGGTCCCTGGCTGACTGAATTGGGGTCCCTTGTTGCTAAGAAAGTTCCTCCACAATGCTGGCTCCACCTCCTGTGGTGCGTCTGATGTCTCTGCCCTGCACTGTGAAAGGAAATAAGGAGTCATGTAAACAGAGTGTTCCAGGATTGATCAGAACTGGAATAGGCAAAGGACTCTCTGCCTTCAGAGAACAAATAGAAAACTGTGTATAAAAAAGGGGACCCAAACCCCGAAACTTTAGATCACTTTGGACAACAATAAGAAAACTTTGCTGAGGAGTGGAGCCAGAGGGACTGAGGAGAGTCTACACCTTAGCTGACATGCTGCTTGGGCGATTGGCCCGCAGTGGTTGCCTGACTGCCAAAGAAAGGAGAGAGGAACTTTGTGTACTTTATTTCAACTTTTGAAGGATCTCCAAGGGCATGAGAAAAGAGCTTGTCCCCTGCTGAAGTCTCAGGGACAACAGAGTTCACCCACCAGCTCCCCAAGAGATCTTTGGAAGTGTCTGCAGTTGCGCTGGACTGCGTGTCGCAAAGAGCTGAAAGTGCAACTCAAGAACAGGAAGGTTGTCGCTGAACTGCCGCTGCCACTGCACAACATGAAGCACTTGCATCGCTGGAGAAGAGGTTAGATGTTGCAGCAGACACCGCCACATCATGGGGAAGCGTGTCACAGAAGAATTGTTGAGTCATCGCAGGGCCACCGAGGCACCTCGCATCGCCAGGGGAGAGGATCGACTTTGCAGCAGATGCCGGCACATCACTGAGAAGCATGTTGTAGAGCCTGTTGCGACTCATCGCCGGAGATGAGGATTGACGTTGAATCAGATGCTGCAGCATCTCCGGAAAGCGTGTCACAGGACCTGTCACGGCTCATCACTGGAGAAAAGGATCGACATCGCAGCAGATGCCGCCGCATCACCGGGAATAGTGTTGCAGGGCCTGTTGCAGCTCCCATCGTTGTGGAAGGAACTCGCATCCCCAGGGTAGAGGATCGACATCACAGCAGATGCCACTTCATCACTGGGAAGTGTGTCGCAGGGCCTGTAGCGGCTTAGATCGTGTAAAGCATCTTGCATCGCTGGAGAAGAGGATTGACGTCGCAGCGTGTTGCATCAAGAAGAAAGCGCCATCTTTGTTTCCTTGCACCAGATCTTCATCGCATCACCGTCCTTGCAACACTTTTGTTTTCTTGCATTACGCATCTTAAGGTACATTGAACTTAGAGTGTCGCATTTACCATCTTAAGAAAACAAAGCATATTCTACCACTTTAAGTACAGTATTGTGGATTTTTGTCGTTTATGTCTTGTGTTAAATCTATATAAAAGATACTTATTTTTAATGTACAACTTGAGTGGTGTCCATCTGTAGTGTTGTCACTTGATTACTGTATGCGTTCACAAATGCTCTACACACTGCCTCTGAGATAAGCTCATGCAAAGCTACCAAGGGGGTGAGATGGGGTTATTTTAGGAGTGTACCCCCTTACCCTGACTAGAGGCAATGGGTCCCTATTTATCACAAGTACTTACCTGTGCCAACTAGAGACCCCCAAATCTAACAATGCACAAACACGCCATGGACTGAAGTGCATGAGGATGACCAGGAAGAAGAGGCAGATGCTACATACTCCACAGCTACTGCTGCTGGAAGAGCACAGAGCAATCTAATCATCACAAATTTCTTCACATAATCCCAATGTACAAATATGACATCACATGTTTTCATTTGTTTAAAAAAACACATATTCCTAGTATGTGCAGTAAAATATAACTACACAAAGATCTAGTGTGCATGTTTATTATCTGCATACGTTCATATATCTGACAAGTGAAAGGTAAACAAATAACTGAACCACACAGCTCTCACATATAGCAGTGGACATAAGATACATCAAGGGAAGATTGGGGAGGGAACAACGGATTGGGCCTATGACTTAAGTAATGTGTATGGTCCCGCAGTTAACAGAAAACAGACATACACATGTGTGAAGTGTAACAGGAAAACCAATAATCAGAGCAAAAGTTTGCCATCAACATACAAAAAATGACACTAGGATTCGACAATATTTTGGGCGAGATGCAAGCCTATGGCAAAAACACACTGGCAGCCTACACAACATGGCCACCAGCCACATGGTCACAACTACAACAACGTCAACAATGTTTTGGGTGAGATTCCAGCCTATGGCAAAAACACACTGGCAGCCTACACAAAATGGCCACCATCCACATGGTCACAACTACAACAACATCCAGCATGGATGCATGGCCACAAAAAAGAGCACATGCAGGCCTATGGCAAAAACACACTGGCAACCTATACAAAATAGCAACCAGCCACATGGTCACAACTACAACAACAACCAGCATGGAGGCATGGCCACAAAATAGAGCACATGCAGGCCTATGGCAAAAGCACACTGGTTGCTTACACAAACTTGCCGCCGGGCACATGGTCGCAATAACAACAACCAGCAAGGAGGCATGGAAAATAAAGGACACATGGCAAAAGCACACTGGATGGTTACAAAAAAAGCCCACCAGCCACATGGTCGAACAACAACAAGCCGGAGGCATGGAAAACAAAGAACACATACAGGTCTAGGACCACTGACAAAAAAAAAATCCCTGGCCTCCTGGCATGGAGAACCAAGAAAAATGGTGGTCTATGGCAAAGACAAAACAAGCATTGGCAATGCCAATAGGTCTCGCCGTATAGTGGAGTATAGTGTGTAAAGCCAGGGTGTGGCTATTGTTGTTGCAGCAGGTGCATTGGCACCAGGCCATGAGGAGCCCAGTGCATACCAATTGCTGTAGAGATTTCTAGTGGAACAACAGGTCATGGGGTCCATTTACTGCAACTGTGCTATAAAAGTTCAGAAAGTCAAGGTTTGTGTCCTAATAGCGCCAATATTGGTGGGATTATGCATTTATGTGGTGGGCAAAGTATAAGTACAAGTCCCTGAACACAACGTACGGTTGACTGAAAAACGGCATGAACGTGTCATAAACTACTTGGCAATTATTTGAATCCTGGTTAATCCACACAGATTTCAAACTCCCTTACTGTCAATATAGGCGAAGATTGTTTGCTTCACTGCCCATGCCTGTGTAACAGAGCATTCAAGTTAACTATCACTACTCCCAATGAAAGCCTGTAAAAAGACATACAACTTTGGGTCATTTACATGTTTGTTTGTTGCAAAGGTTTTGTGTTTAAGTAAGAAAAAAGACTATACGAAGAAATAGAAAGGGACGTGGAACAAATAAGGTAGGAGATGTTTTTTATTGTAACGGAATTGTCAGAAAGCACAAATATATTAAGAATATTTACGTATGTGTTATTTTTGTAAATGATACCGATTTTTTGTATGGAAGCTATTCACAAGGACACATTCATTTGTAGTAGGCACGGGGAGATGAAGTGATTTGCCCAGAATCACAGGTTGCTGAGATGACTCTGAGATTAGAACCCCGGCCTCTAGTTTTAAAGTTGGCTGCTGTGCCCCTTGGGCCTCCTGGGTGACAGATTGTTAAGGGGTGCACCACTGCCTTTTCCACCCTATGGAGCTGTATGTTTTTGGCACTGCGGGACGACAGAAGGGCATCCAGACAGAAAATAAATGGCTCCAACAGACAAACAATATTGCGCTCATTTCAAATGGGGACAAACAGTTCATCCAGAGACAGCTGAAGCTTGTTTAGCCGACATCATAGACAACATACCAGAATGTAGCTGTTCCATGCCATGGCATATGTGACGTCATCAGTTAGCCAGGGCGTAGCTATTGTTAGTGCAGCAGGTGCAGTGGCACCGGGTCATGAGTAGCCCAGAGTGTATCAATTACTGTAGAGTTTTACAGTGAAAGCACAGGTCATGGGGTCCATTTGCTGCATCTTTGCTACAAAAGTGCAGTCATTCACCGTTTTCATCCTAATAGCGCTAAAATTGGTGGGATTGCTCATTCTTGTGGTGGGCAAAAGTGAAAGTACAAGTCCCAGAATACAACGTGCGGTTGAGTGAAACACAGCCTGAACGTTCCGCAACCTTCTTGGCAGTCACGTGAATCCTGGTTAATCCAAACATAGATTTTTTACTCCCTAACTACTAACAGTGGTTTAAATAGTAACAACTCCTGAAGTGGCACACAGCTGGGTGCTAAACTGAAAGCCCTACGCTGTTTTTGGTAAGAATTAGGTTTCACTTTGTAGTTAACATCAGTATAATTGTGAGTAACAGTTTCCATCAAGCAGCTCTTATCTTGGACGCTCTTTCAAATGTGCGCACCCGTAGTTGCTAAAGAAAGAAGGGTGCGTGCGCCAAGGAGTCTGTGGCAGTGTGAGCAGTTCCTTTTAGTTTAACTGTGGATTTTATTGGCGTGAAAAGTAACAGTTGCCATCAGGCTACCCTTATCTAGGAAAGACTTTGAAATGCACACACACATAAATGCTAAAAGAAATAAATGGTTTGTGTTTTGTTCTTTTGAAGCTATAGACAAGGACACATTCATTTTCAGCAGGCACAGGAAGATGAAGTTATTTGCCCAGAATCACAGGATGCTGAGACTGGAACCCTGTTTCCCAGTTCTTAAGTTCGCTGCTGTGCCCTTTACACCTCCTCTGCAGCAGATTGTTAAGGGGCACACCACTGCCTACATTCCCTAGGAGGCTGTACGTTTCCGGCACTGTGCCACAACAAAGGGGCACACTTTCAGAAAATAAAAAGCGCCAACAGACAAACAATCTTACGGTTATTTTAAATCAGAACAAACAGTCCATTCAGAGAAATTGTCATTTTAGCTACACCGTGTTGAAAATACATAGAAATGCTCAAGTAGAGAACACTCTGAGGTGATTTTTCATTAACATACACCGTGTGTAAACTAATTACAAATAAAAAAAATGTGCAGGTTTTATTTTTCACCATACACCGTATTGAAATAAAATAAACACACTGGGGCAGATTTACAATAAGTGGCGCATCCCTGCATATCAGCAGGGATGCGTCACTTATCATGCGCCATGCCTCCGCCACCATGGATGCGCTGCATTTACAATGCCGTGCACCATGGGGCAAAAACGGCACAGATGCGTCACGCATCTGTGCTGTAAAAGTGGCACATTGCTGGAGCTGCGTCGCAAGCACGACGCAGCTCCAGCAATGCTCTTGGGGGCCCTATTCTTACAATGCTGCGTCAATCCTTACGCCTGCTTCAAGCAGGCGCAGGGTTTTGACGCAGCATGGGCCCCAAAGTGACTGAGTGAAATCTTGTAGATTTCACTCAGCCACTTTTAGGAAGCGTTCCTGCGCCGGAACGCCCCCCGCGGAGGAGCGCCTACTTCTGGTGCAGGGCTTTACAACATGACGCATCTCCTAGATGCGTCATGTTGTAGATACCCCCACCATAGCGCATCATTTGCGCCGCCGCTGCGACACAAATGTGAGGCACCGGCAGCGTAAAAGAGGCGCAAGGGGCTTGTTAATCTGCCCCACTGTTTGAAGAAAAGAAAATTAGAGGAAAAAATGCAAAAGTCGCACTGTAAGTGCGATCGAAATGATTGTTGCCAAATGAAAATCCCTATAATAGGAAAGGGAAAACAAACCCTGCCGAGGTACACAAAAGAGAAAACCAAATGTAGAAGTCTCACAGTAGTTTAGTTGCGATCGGAGTAATTGTTAACAGATGCTAGTCCCCGTGAACAGAAAGCAAAGACGAAGGAGGGGCCCTCACTGTGTTCAATCTAATTAATGATAAACAAATGTGCAAGTTTTATTTCTCAGTATGCATAATATTAAAATAAACTAAATACAAAAAAAGTTGGAAACAAAAAACAGGAATGGTTTTTAGCATGGGCAAACAAAGCCCGACAAAGTAAACACAAAAGAAAAAATAAATATACAAGTCTCACGGTAGTTGCGATCCGATCAGGATAATTTTTATCAGAAGCACGCCCCCGTAAACTGAAAGAAAAGATAAACACGGGCCATCACACACTACACAGCCTGATGGCCAAACAACATAGTCGCTAAGTAAAATTGCAACAAGCACACAAGGAAGGACAGTTGCTATATAACACCAATAAAAAGCCTGCATTTCTGAAAGGCAAAAGCAACAGCCATTAGAAACCACTTAAAGTTGTAAAACACATAGAATACAATACAACAGGTCTTGCGCAAGTACTGTCGAGGCTCGACCTATAAAGGAGACATGGTAATTTGTAACAAGAAAAAAATGCATTAATTCAGCAAAGTCAAAAATGAAATCTGACTGGGCTACCCATTTTTACAACAACACGCATCCTCCAAAGGCATCAAATATGTTACCCCACACACACATTGTTTGCATAAAGAAAAATTGAAATACCCCCCAAAAGCCCCACCTTATGTAATTCAATCCAATGCCATTCATGCCCTAAATGATGTTTCAATTCAAGACACACAAGAAACAGTTGTTTCATGCAGCCATGACTAGGACTGGGCCTACTGGCTAGAAGGCCCATTGGCAGACAAGGCCATTTAGTGAATTAAATGAATATTGCAAATGTATTTTTAAACCATGGAGAAACTTTGCTAAACTGTTAAACGTTTTTACTTTAGAAAACAAGAAATACTACATGCAAAAAAATAACTAGGCCTCTACTGAAACTGCAGGCCACCCACCACAATATATCAAATACAATTACAAATAAATCCTAATGCATGCCCCCAACCAAACAAAAAACACCCTTATACAACAGTTTTTACTTGAAGTCTCAAACACAAAGTCCTTATGTTCAATAGTATATATGCAGCATACAAGGAGAGTGATCCTTCCAGTTCCAAATGCAAATGAAAAGTGACTAGAAGATGAATAGGCACTGGGAGGAGCCTGCTGGACAGAAAAAAAAAGTTTGAGTCTCTGTGCACTTCATTCCTTTTGGGAAAAAAAGTAAAAAAAGCAGAAAGGCTTCTCCACAAAAAAACCAACTCCAACGGCCCGTTGAAGAAGAAAATTGACACAGTTAGCCTCACAGCTGCTTCTCGAGCGCAAAAGCTGCTCAAGTAGTGCGTACACAATTGGCACCACATTAGCACAGTTGCGACCGAAAGCTGTTCAAGCAAGCGCAAAGTATTGTGCGAGCTATTCTACCAGCCCGAGTTTATTGAGGAGCTCGCTCGTAAGTTGCAAAACTAACCTCGAGCAAGCAAACGGAAAAAAAACTCTGCTTCTAGTCTTGAAAGGTGGAATTCAGGAACTCTGCTCTCCTCCACAATGTGCAGATTGCCCAAATTCCACAAACTTCAGGAGACAAATGCAGTTTTACTTCAAGGGCTACTTGTTTCTGACCTCTATTCTGCCTCTTTCTGCTTGTTTCTCACCTTTATAATGCCTCTTTCTGTTCGTTGCTGACCTTTATTTTGCCTCTCTCTGCTTTTTCCTGACCTTCATTCTGCCGCTTTCTGCTTATTTCACTCCTTCATTTTGCCTTGTTTTGGTTCTTTCTGACCTTTATTTTGCCTTTTAATGATCTAGTCTGACTTTATTTTGCCTCTTTCTGCTCATTTCTCACCTTTATTTTGCCTTTTCCTGCTCATTGCTGTCCCTTATTCTGCTTATTATTGCTTGTTTCGGCCCTTTATTCGGCAACTTCCTGCTCGTATCTCAATTTAATTTTTCCTCTTTCTGCTCGTAGCTGACCTTCATTTTGCCTTTTTCTGCTCTTTCCGACCTTCATTCTGCCTCTTTCTGCTTGTTTCTGACCGTTATTTTACCTCTTTCTGCTCATTATTGACCTTTATTCTGCCCCTTTCACCTCGTATCGCACCTTTATTCTTCCTCTACCTGCTCAATTCTCACCCTTATTAAACCTCATGCTGCTCACTGCTGACCTCTATTCTGCCTCTGTCTGCTTGTTTCATACCTAATATACATAGATATAGATATCTATATCTATCTACCTATTTATCTATAGACATATATATGGATAGATAGATAGATAGATAGATAGATAGATAGATAGATAGATAGATAGATAGATAGATAGATAGATAGATAGACAGACAGACAGACAGACAGACAGACAGACAGACAGACAGATAGATAGATAGATAGATAGATAGATAGATAGATAGATAGATAGATAGATAGATAGATAGATAGATAGATAGATAGATAGATAGATAGATAGATAGATATATAGATAGATAGATAGATAGATAGATAGATAGATAGATAGATAGATAGATAGATAGATAGATAGATAGATAGATAGATCTATATATATATAGTAGCAGGCGATTCGCTGAAACGCGTTGGTCCGTGATTGTGGAGATAAGGCCTGTGCATGTTTTTCCATATGAAAACCAAATAAATATGAACTCTTAAAAAAACGTACCTCTTGGAACAGTGGATTCGAAGTTTGTTTTGGGGGTGGTGCCGGATTGGGAGTTCGAGAGGAAGAATGCCAAAGGGAGACAAATATAATCTGTGGCCGAGAAAAAAGGAGGTCACAAAACGCGTTTTCCCCATGCAATTTCCCATAAGACCTTTAGCCACAGCAACAGCCCGAACTGCTGAATGGAATTACGCCAAATTTGGCAAAGAGGTAGTCCTCAGTTCAGACTCATGCCTTTTGCTTAAATGGTGTCAATCTGTTCAGTATTTACTGAGAAAATTACAGTTAAAAGCATTTATATATCTATGACCGTGGTGGATCCATGCATCCTGAGAGCACCATGAGCGCACCATAAGCGCACCCTTCCGATCACGTGCTGAATGCTAATTGGCTGTCAAATGGTTGTCAACATTCAAAACCAGGAACTGTTGCAGCCAATTTGTGTCTCGGTAGAAGCGAGGCTGAAGAAGTCAGTGGAATATGTGTGCAAAACGTAGAAACGGGGCAGGGTAGAAACACTTTTACCTTCTAGACCCGACTTAGGGGGTCCCAGAAGGACCCCCAGGGCCCGCAAAGTTTTTTGGTTTTTTTTACAAGAAGACCCGGCAGGTGCGTGTAGGGTGCACAGACTCTGCCGTAACATAAATAAATAAATAAATAAAACAGAGCTTTTTTTAATAATTAGCCGCCGGGGGGGGCTAAATACTGGGGGTAAAATTATTACATTTTATGGGGGGTCCAGAGGGGCCTCTAAGCCCCGGGGATCGTCACCCCCGGGGCTACAAAAAGAAAATGGTGGGGGGAGGGATCCAAGGACCCCAAAGCTGCGGGAGCACTCACCGCCGGGGCTTTATGTATTGTGGGAGGGGGACTGCGTGGCCCACCTCCGGGAGCACTCGAGGGCAACGTCACCCTCCGGGGCTTAAAAAAAATGGTTGGGGGCGCTGCAGGGTCCCCAAAGCCCCCGGGACTACCTCTCCCCGGGGCATTATGTATTGTGAGAGGGCAGGCTCCTGCAGTGTCCTGGGGTGTCCATCCCACCCTCCCATAGCAAGGAACTCTGTTCTCTCTTTCAAAATCTAAATCAGATTGTTTTTCCACATGGGGAGCTGCTTGTTAGTAGATCCCCATGTGGAAAAGCAATGCCGGCTCCCAAACGCGTAGAAGTTGTGCACCAAAGGCGCTGGAGTCGTGCACCCTACAGATTATGAGTCGTGCATCCAGCACGTGCACATCAGGGGGCCGCACTGAGCGTTGCGATGGGTGCGCAACTTCTAATTTTACTGTAAAAAAAATATCCCCCGGGTCTTATATAAAATGTTGGGGACCGTGGGGGGAGCCACAATGCCCCCACAGTCCCACCAGCTCCCAACGTCCTTCGGGAGCCGGTCAAACATTACAAGTTAAGGTAATACTTGGCAATCATTTTTAATTTGCATGTCTGCACTGTGCCTGATACATTCCATCTCTCTTATAGGCCCCGCGTTCAAGAGGTGTCTGTACGGAACTGCCTACTGCGTTAGATTTATAGTATGGACCAACAGGTCTTTAAAATGCATCAGAGATGAGACAGAATTAGGTGGGAGATCAAGTCATTATGCAGGACGATATTCTTTAGGGATTATTTACAAGGCTTTTGCGCCCCTTTTGTGTTACTTTTCTCATGTTAAAAGTGACTCAAAAGTGGCGGAAGGGGCTTGTACATAAGCTGTTTTATTTCCAATGCATTTAATCGGAGGCATTGTATATCTAGGCTGCTCTGCTTACCTTGTGTAAACACTGTGACCAACAGAGTTCACAACTTGAACTCAGCTTTGGTTGTACATGGCAGAGTGGACAGCAGTGTTCATAACTTTAAAAGAGAAAGAGAAACTATGTGAGAGTGAGAGAGAGAAAGAGAGAAAAAACTACATTAAAACTGTGAGAGAGAGAAAGTTATAGATGGAGCAGTTAATACTGGAGAAAATACTCTTAGCTCACCTTTTGCCTCCGTTGTGTGTCCAAGCATGTGCTTGTTCATAGTGTGCCCTCCAGTTTAGTGATCTGAAAGATAGTATATAGAGTTAGTAATAGCATAGTACATACAACTGCAGACGTATATTTTTTACTTTATTTATTCGTACACTCAGGATAATGTGTTTCATCAACTTCCACTGTAAGGAGGTGTCTGTGTGCTGTTTTTCTTTCAAAGTAGTATATCCCATGCACTCCCACTACATAGCGGTGAGTTCTCAATATTGCGTACCTAGACTATTGCACCCCATTGACTTGCAGAGTTCGGAGGTGAGTGTTTTTCAAGGGAATTCAGAGGCAGATTTATAAGCTCCTTGCGCCACTTTTCCCATGTTAAAAGTGACACAAAAGTGGCGCAAGGGGCTTGTAGATCTGCCCCTCAGACTATTGTAACCTATCCTCACTGCTCGGAGGTAATTGTACATTCCTACGCAGTGAAGCTACTGCACACTACCCACTCTCTCCTTTCACAGATGACTTGTGGTTGTTTTGGAAACAAGCTTATTTGCTCACCTTGTACCATTGGCGTGATTCAAAGAGGGTGCACCACGTGTCGAAGCAGCCTTCTCAGACGTTGTTATGATGACCACGCATCATCGCAGAATACACTAACGTAGAGATTTGTAGGTGTTTTGAGGGAGGATGACGCCAATTTTTGAGACACAACCTGTAAGATAAAAAGGAAGTTAACATTGTGTGTCATTTCTTTATCAAAGGAGAGAGGAAGTGAGAGAATGACTGAAAAGAATATTCGGAGCTCACCTTTCTGTCACCGGTGTGTTTTTCACCGCGTGCCAGGACATAATGCACCCTGAAGCTCTACATATAAAAGATAGTAAAAGAAATATGGTATGATTGGTATTTGTTACTATCTTAATGTGGAGTTGAATAACATCGCCCTTTCACACACCTTCCCTCTGCATTAAAAAACAACTATTTGTATAGCTTATATTCCAGACGTTTCACCGATTATAAAAACGTTCCTGCTATCGGAAAAAAATATATATGCATGCAATAAGATACGGTATATAGGACTGCATGCGCCTAAATCGCTGCGTCGCTTTCTTGTATCCAGACTGCTGCACCATATTGACTCCTTCTGATGCGCACCTAGGCCTCATTGCTCACCTTTTTGTGGACAGGGCACCTTCTACATCATGCAGTCCCGCTCTGCCACCAAGAAATCTGACATATGGTGCTGAGTCTTGATATCGGTATGGGTAACGACATACTCGTGCTCCTATCATCATTGCAGGTTCCTCACCCGCTCAGTCCTTCCGGTACCACTAACTCAGTGACCAAAGAGGCCACGCACGTAGTGGTGGGCCCTGGTACTCGGTTGTTCGGGCCTACATGAGGCGTTCGAAGCACTAGGATGGACCATCAAAGCACTTGAGATGAGAGCAACTCTAAAATGGCGTAGAGCACGTGCGCCCCGTCTTTTTTATTGGTGGTGCCACGTGTGCAGTGACGCATGTTCTCTTTGGGTGTGGAGTGGAAGTTTCTATTTTTGGGGACGGCTCTCTAACTCCCTGTCAGCCCCTCCATTAGTATAAAGAGGCGGGGGAAGACGGGGGTGCTTTGTCGGCGTCTGTGGAGAAACGCATCAAGTTTGAGCTGGGAGTTTGGATTTCTATGCGATAACGAGATGCTGCAGCGGAGCGGAGTGGAGTGGGAAGAGCTACAAAATTATTACGAGTATACTGGTTGCCTCTGAAGGAGAACTTCCTGGGGGACATTAGAGGATAGCGTGGACTGCAGCTTCCAGGCGCCCTTGGTCCTGACGCCACCTGGGACCAATCAGCCCCTCCCATAGCTTCTACTTTACTCCTCACGGCGGGCCCGTTAGAGTATGGAAGAGGACGGAAGAGGACCAGCCAGGCCCCTCCTCTAATATTATTATTCTGCATAGGTAATTCTCCCAGTTTATGATTTGGCTATAAATGTAAAACTTGATACATCCCTTTGTTACCTTGTGAACTATCTGTGGGCGAAATGGCTGGCCGGGAAGGGAAGTCAAGGAAAGCAGCAACAGGACGATATATAGCCGGGACATTAGATCAGTTCATTACCAGGGCTACTTCAGTTCTGGCAAAGGAAATAGCAATTACTGAGCGCCGACTCTCTCAGGACCTGACATTTGGCAAACGTTCCTCCCTTGGGGACCTGGCGCTGGCTCGCAGCCCGGTGCCGCACAACCCTGTAGCTGTTTACCCCGTGGCTTCCGGTAAAATTTGTGTTAGACCTCCCCAGGTTTCGCTGTCAGACCAGGATAATGTGGATTGTGGGGTAGCTTTCCGTGCTTCTTCAGGGACCATCCCAAAAGTTCACCCCATCTCAGCAAAAAATCCATCAGGAGCAACCTCTAAAAAGAAGGAATGGGGGTGGGGCACAGAATGGAAAAAAATCCACGAAGCCGGAACCAAATAACACGGCTAACCTGGTAAATGCGGATGTGATTCTTTTAAGTCCACGGCAACCAGGCATGAATGACTCGTTTCCAAATACTCTTCCTCTGGTTTCAGAAGATGGACCTTTGCTGTCGATTGATGTTGGATTTTGGAGGACATTAGGCGAGCTCATATCAGCCTTTATAAAGCCTGTATATGAAAAACTGCTGACTATTGAGGATAGACTGAAGAAATTAGAACAGCTATCTACAACAAACTCTTCTCTTGCCAAGTACATTTCGCCAAAGTGCCACGAGGCTAAAGATCTCCTGAGGAACGGTTTAGGGCACAGTCCGAGCATTATTCCTTCATCCCATATGTTTGCCTTAGGCCCAATTCCAGGCAACTTGGACAGGAACATTGTAGCCAAGCCGGGTATTATGGCTGGAGTTAATATACAGGGAAACAAAGACTTCCCCCAAGGAAAGTGTGCCAATCAAAAACTGGCGGGAGGGGGGAATGCTAATAAGCAGCAGGGAGGCCTGATGGGACCACAAGGCTCTATTGATCATCAAAGGAATTTGCTGCCACACATTGATATACCCCCTGAGTCGGTACCCTATGTTGTTGTGTTGACAGGAGTGCCAGAATTAGCCAAGGGGAGGTTGGAGTCTTATAGTGAGCTAAATAACAAAACTGGGTATTGGTTTAACACTAATAGACCCCTCCCTTTGAATGTACACAGTAAAATTCTGTTTGTCCGCAGGGTAAGCTGGATAGGAGGCAGAACAAAGGATATAAAGGGTAATTGTATAAACATTAATTTTAGTGATAGTAGGGCAGTGCATCATATTTGCGGTGGGTTTAACCAGAATGTGAGATCCACTATTCAACCCTTTGATCTCAGTTACTTTTATACCACCGCAATGAGTAGGGAAAACTTTGGCCAGCAGGGAGCGAACTGTGAAAAGCGATCTCGACCGGGACACCTAGGTGATAGATTTGCGTGCGATGGGTTTAATTTACCGGGGAGCTGCAATTTTTCTCCCATTGTGCAGGGACCAAACAGATTTGCAGTACTTTCAAGGCTGGACGATTGCCATTGACTGTCGGGTGGTTTAGAGCCCCAAGCGTCAATTGTTCAGGCCTCAGAACCAGCTCATTCATTTTCTATAGGAGCGGGGTCTTTAGCCCAGATATCGTTTGAGCCCCCTATTTCAAATTCACTGGAGGTTTTGCCCATTGTATCATTTGGGGATCATCTAGAGGACTACAACATTCTGTCCCTGAACATTGCTGGGTTGGCAGAGAAGATCGCAGATCTGATTTGGGTGCAGTTTATCAGTCAATTCTCCTTGATATGTTTACAGGAGACTTGGCTGGTGAAATGCAACCTATATCTGGAGGGGTACAAAGCTTTCTATGTCCCTGCTGCCCCTTCAGCAAGTGGAAGGGCAAGGGGTGGTTTAGTTATTTTTACATCTCTAGCTTTGAAATGTAGGATCAAGGTCCTCCCATTTGCTCAACGTGACTCCCAAGCTATTCTATTGAAGCATGGAAACGCTAGTGTGTGTTTAATTAACTTTTACAATGCATTGAATAGACAGGGGGTCTGTCAGATAACACTGCTGAATGGGCTTCTTAAGCAGCATTGTGCTTATGTCTCTCATAGCCTTATGATAGTGGGAGACTTTAATGTCCACCCATGTGGTGACCCTGAAACAACTAGGATGGGTGATATGGGATGTGTCAGGATATGGGGTCTCCACTTTGAGCACTCAGCGCAAGGAATTGTACTCAATGATCTGCTTAATGATTATGATCTGTTCTCGTCTATGTCTTTTGCTGTTCCATCTGGTAAACAGCCCGTGCCATCCTTTAAAGGGCGTAGTGGAGGGTTCTTTATAGATCACATTTTGATCTCTGTTAGCTTACAGGCTATTCTTCAGGGTTTTAAAATTATGGAGAGCTCATTCAGTGACCGCAATCCAGTGTGTGTGCAGCTGGGCGTTGGTATATTGAATAGGAGGGTCAGGGAGGTAGCTCCGGGCGTGCTTAAACTAAAAGATGGTAGGCGTCGCCTTAAATGGACCCAGGTGACTCCAAACCTTTTCTATGAAAAGGTCTATGAGCCTTGTATTGCAAAATTTGCATTTTGTGTGTCCCCCAGCAGGCGTCCTAAACTCATTTTCAGAGATTGTTGCTATGGTGGGGGCTTTGCTTTCTGTCCCTGCACGAAAAACATAATTTAGCGATCCTAAATTGTTTAATTCCGCCTGTTCTAAAGCAGCCAGAGTATTGAAGGATGCATTGAAAGCCAAACCGAGGGATCTATCTCGGGTTCGTACCCTTCGACTTAACTACAAAAAGATACTAGCAAGCCGCAAGGCGGAATTAAAGGAAGCAACTTGGGGGGAATTGGTAGACCCTAGCACGTTAGGTGGTAGTGCTAAATTTTGGGGCATTATCAATAGACCTCTTTTTGAAAGGGTTATGGATGAAGGTCTTGGTACCAACATACTGGAAGAGGATTGGGTCTCGCATTTTAGCCGTATTTTTAAGAGCGATTTATCCTTAGTTCGACCACAAGCTAGCGCTCAAAATATTGCCCTGGTTGTATTCTCCCAGAGTGAAGTGGAGAAAGGCATCGCTGGTTTGTCGTGTAACAAGGTGCCAGGTCCGGACAGTATTTCACCGGACCTATTAAAATCAAATCCTTCACTTTGGGCCCTGGTCTTGCTGGGTGAGCCTAATGCGGCCGCTAAGGCCGGTTGCCCAAAGTCTTGGGGCTCATCCACTATTGCACCAGTGTTCAAAAAAGGTGACCGCAATAGTACATTGAACTCTAGGCCAATTTCGCTTATTAATTCCGTAGTCAAGGTTGTGGGAGGGGTTCTATTGAATAGAGTGGCTACCTGGGCGGAAGATAATAAGATCATTTCAGATATTCAATATGGGTTTCGACCAGGGCACTACTAAAGCCCAATGCCTCAACCTTTATCTCATCCTCGGGAAGTATCCGGTTGCCCGAAAAGGGACAATCTACATGGTCTTCATGGATCTCTCCTCTGCTTTTGACTGTGTCAATCGGGGGAGAATGTGGCAATCCATTAGGGCCATGGGGGTGGAGGACAACCTGGTGGACTTCCTGAGGGATCTGCATAGTGCTACGAGGGCAAATATTAGGTTTGCTCAGGACCTTGGGGTTTACAGAGATTTCAGAATTGAAAGGGGTGTAAGGCAGGGGTGCATCCTTGCCCCGTTTCTTTTTAACCTTTATATTAATGACTTGCATAGGATTTTGTTAGAAACAGGGGCTGATTTTCCGTATGTGGAGCGAAGGGGTCTGCCCGTTCTGCTTTATGCGGACGATGCGGTTCTCCTAGCCCGAACCCCAAGAAGCCTGCAAACCTTGTTGGATACCTTTTGCAGCTTTATGGCGGACCGCGATTTGGCCGTAAATAACTCAAAATCATTTGTAATGCAAGTTGGGACATGCCTTAAGAAGCAGTATTCCTTTAGGGTGAATGCAGAAAAGGTGCCTATAACCCCAACCTTCTCTTACCTGGGCGTCCTAATGGATGATCATTTGGACTGGAGTGCCCTAGTAAGGAGAAGGAAGGGGGAAGTGACAAGAGTAAATGCATCTATTCTCAACTTTGCCACAAAGATGGGCAAACGCCGAATTGCGGCAATACTAAAAATGTACCAAGCAAAAAGCGTAGCAACTGCCATCATCGGAAGTGAACTATGGGGATATGTAGCCTCGGAGGGAATCCAGGTGGCTGAGAATAATTTCTTAAAACAAATTCTGGGGGTTCCCAAAGGTACTGCTAATCTAATAGTACATGAAGAGACTGCGACTGCATTTATTTCTGACACTCTGGCTATACGTCCACTGCTCTTTTGGCTCAATTGTTGGCTGAATAAAGACTTAAGCCTTAATCATGAGCTACTGAAAGAAGTAATGAGCCTGGACCATATGCTTGATATCCCATGGCTTAAATATATAAAGGGTTGTTTTGGTGATTTGGGGCACCCAGACTTGTTTTTGAGACCTGGTTTTATAGCTGCAAAAGACGTGGTGTTTGTAAAGGAATCTTTTATTTTGCTCAAAAAAGCAAACAGAGACGGGTAGAATTATCAAAAACTAGCGTCCGGAAATTTGTGATGCTAAAAACTACTCCGGGTACTGAGCCTTATCTTTTAATGCCCCTGTCGAACCACGAGTAGTTCTTATTGACCAGGTTTAGAATGGATTATTTCCATTTTTTGCTGTTCCTCTGGGGTGCCACAGAGAACAAGTGCTAGCTCCCTGTGGCTGCGACGGAGTGTCCCCACAGGACCTTCTGCACTTTATGTTCTTTTGTAGCTTCTATGATGCTCCTCGGAGGATCTTTTTAAAATCACTTTTTAAAAAAAAAACATTTTCCAAAGTGCGCCCAGCCCTTTATTTTCTACAAATGTTAAAGCCTGAATGCATCCCATTTGCGGTTGGATTTTCGAAATGTTCATTGGAATATAGAAAATGTATGGAAAATTAATTTTTAATTGATTACTTTTTTTTCTATAATACAGTAATGAGGCCACATGGCCCTTTTAACTGGTTAATTAATTCATCTGTAATGCTGGTATCTTCTTTTATTAACTGGATGGCCCATCCACCTTGTGATAATAATGTGTTTTTTAATAATTTTTATATACGGCAGTTATATATTTTATTATGTATACAATGGGATTGTCTCTTAATATATTTAGAATTTGGATATGCCCTGTTTTTTTATGCGATCTGTAATCTTTTATGGTTTTCTATTTTGTAAACCGAATAAAGTCTTTGAACGGAACAAACAGGTGTGGTGTGGGTGTATACCAGCCATGAGGGAGTGTGTGTGTGTGCCGTTTTGACAACTAGACCTGTAACTAAGAAATCAGTGCAATGGAAATCTGGGCAATGTTGCGTTCTTGTTTTTTCCTGGAAGCGTAAGCGGAGGGGGCTGGCTTGACATATGCCAGTGCTGCGTCAGGCTCTGAACCATGATTTGGAGCTCTGGGCGTGGTTCCGCTGTGAGCTATGTGAGAAAACAAGTGATTCGGGTGTCCGTCTTATAGTGCTGACGTGAAATGTGTCATTATATCTGTAAAGTTCCACAACATGGCCAACATGGAAGGTAAGGGGTATCACTGACTCTATATTCATTCATAGTTGCATACATAAAAGATGGTGGAAATGACGCATTTCTGCGATTATGAATGTTTGTTGTACATTCAGTGGAGTGTTGTAGCTGTAATAATACAGGGCGGTTACAGGTTTAAGTTGCAGTTTTTGGCAGATAATATATATACATATGTGGTATGTGGTCATTCAGGTATACTGTTGAACTTGGTGCTGGAAATCAGTGTTCGAGGCTCAGAGTTGCGTCCACATACTGTTATTGTAGAGTAATGACGTAATCAACGCCTGACTGAAAATGTATTGTAAATACGGTGCTCATGTAAGTTGCTAATATAGTTTTGGGTTGATTTTGCGCTATATAAATATGCTAAAAAAAAGGAGGAATAGCCCACACGTACTGTCAGAGGTAAGATGGTGTATATGCTATTTATATCACAATATAATGTGGTATGGCGCAGGAGCAGCATTTTACAAACATAATGATTACACAGACACAAACAGACAGTTGAAGTGTGTACGGGCACGTGTGCTCAACTCCATTTTATTACGTTGTCATGATATCATACATAGATATTCAATCGTGAAAGGTTTATGACTTCTGCTGTACAAAGGTAGGAGCACTATATGTAAAATAATACACAGAAGATTCTATCGTAAAGGGTTCATGAGTTGTGGTGCACTAAGGTAGGGTCGGTTTGTGTGGAACCTGCAATGATGTGTGGTTCAGGCAGACTGCACTGCTAACAATGTCTTTTGGCTACTGAATTTTGCCTTAATAAGGCCACATGGCGATTATTTATGGTGCACTGAGTTAGTGGTACGTCTGGTAGTCAGCGTGTTGTCTACTGGACTGCATAATCTGTAATCACGATTAAAATAAAAGATGAGACATATATGGAATACATTGTCGAAATGTGTATGTTTCGAGATATTACAGTTCAAGTTGTGACCTGTGCTGTACGCAGTGTAGACTGCCATTGAGTGTGCCTTTGCACTTGCAGTGTGAATTTTGTTTTTCAACTTAACCTAGAACTGATATAAAAGAAGTTTTAGAAGGAAGGCTACTAAAGGGATATTGAATAGGGTTTGCTAGACGTTTTATTTAGTTTGGTACTGCACTCTGCAAATAATGAATGTAGAGTCAGTTGAATTCTGCCGGAATACGGCGACGTGGCGATGAATTATGGTGCACTGAGTTAGTAGGACCTTTGGGTCTGAGCGTGTACGTAACCTGCGATGTTGCGTGGTCCGGACAGGCTGCACTGTGGGTAATGTTTTTAGACTACTGACTTTTGCCTTAATAAAGCCTCAGGCCATTATTTATGGTGTACTGAGTTAGTGGTACGTCTGGTGTTTACTGTGCTCACCCTGCGATGATGCGTGGTCTGAACGGGCTGCACTGAAAGCATTGAATGTTGCATACTGGACTGCATGTACTTTGAGGGGGAAAAAACTACCATCGATGGCTATCAATTGTTCTGAAAACGAGGTCTACTGATTGCTCCTCATAACAAATTAGATGATTGCACTTCACGCAGAGCTTTCTAGCTTTCTCAAACTGGGGACGTATGTCTGGTGGCGATGTTGCAGATTGGGAGCATTTGGTTTTCTTAACCGATTATAGTCTCTTACACAATTTGCATCGGTACTAATCTTGAATTGTGAGCCCTACTGTCCGCAGTATAGATCAGAGGCAATGGTCAGGAAGGGCCCACAGCCATGTGGCATTGACTTGAGCTGTATAGAGTTAGTGGTAGGTGTGTGCTCTCAGCATCTATGCAGCCAGCAATATGCGTGGTGTGGGCCAGCCGCACTGGGAGCAATGTTTTTTGCCTAGTGAATTCTGACTTAATAAGGTCACGGGGAGTTGAGTTATAGAAGCATGCTTTTTCACTCATTTAAACAAAATCTGAATACATACAGTATAATTGTCTCTGCATTAAGTAAATCAACATTGAGATGTCAGCAGTAATGTCATCAGTGATGTCACTGACCATGTCATGAGTGATGTAATATGTGACGTCATCAGCAGTGCATTGCACGCGCAAGTTATAGTGAGTCCAACTAACTATAACGTGGGAATTTCAATGGTTTTATGCGAGTAAAATTTCCACCTAACTATAACTGGTGTGAAACCTATGGTTTTTTCAGTGAATTTAATAGGTTTTTTAAATGCTAATTCCTAACTATAACTGGTGTGAAACCTATGGTTTTTTCAGTGAATATATATATATATATATAGATATATATGTATATATCTATATATATTACCTACTGGCGGTCCCCAGTAGGTATATATAGTTAGGATTTTTTCTCTATGGGATTTTTGAAAATTCTATGTCTAATAACTTTGGCGTTTGTGGACGGAATTGGCTGAAATTTTCAGGAAAATGGCACATTTTGTTTCTGAGCAGCCCCTGAAAATTTTGGGGGGTTCGTCAAGGGGGGGCCGAGAAAAAAGGGGGGTCCCAAAACGCGTTTTCCCCATGTTAATTTCCATAGGGCGGTTGGCCTCACTTTTAGCCCGAACGGCTGAATGGATTTGCACGAAACTTGGCAAAATTGTAGGGACTGGTAGCCCGATGTGCCTTTTGTAGGTCTCAATATATGTGCTCCAGTGGATTTTGAGAAATTAACGTTTAAAAAAAGATATATATCTGTAACAGCGGACCGGGCAGCGTCCCAGGACGCGGACTTTTCGCGCAACGGAGCTTTGTGAAGCGAAGCTGATTGGTTCTCCGGCGTCTGTCAACATTCCAAACAGTCCGTAGTGGCCGCCATCTTGTCTCTCGGTAGGATCGAGAGACAAGAGGAGGCCAAAGCGAAGGGGCAAATGACCATAAGGGGGAATAGTAGATCCTCGCTGACCCCCTACGTTTGATGTGGAGGTTTTAAAAGGGCCCCGCGGGGCAAAAAAAAATTAAATAATAATAATCGAACGGCTGAATGGATTTGCACGAAACTTGGCAAAATTGTAGGGACTGGTAGCCCGATGTGCCTTTGCTAGGTCTCAATATATGTGCTCCAGTGGATTTTGAGAAATTAACGTTCAAAAAAAGATATATATCTGTAACAGCGCTCCGCTTCGCGTACTTTTCGCGTTACGGAGGTTTGCGAAGCTGATTGGTTTTTCGGCGTCTGTAAACATTCCAAACAGTCCGTAGCGGCCGCCATCTTGTCTCTCGGTAGGATCGAGAGACAAGAGGAGGCCAAAGCGAAGGGGCAAATGACCATAAGGGGGCATAGTAGATCGTCCCTGACCCCCTAGGTTTGATGTGGAGGCTTTGAAAGGGTCTCGCAGGGCAAAAAAAAATATACCGTTTTTTTTAGTTTTTTTGCGTGGAGTGCGCCCGGTTCGCGAACCGGGAAGCGTTCTGGGGAGCGTACTTTCTTGAAAGTTAGTGAAAAAAGTTAGAGTAAAATAATAATTGTGAGTGATCAGATGTAGGGTAGCTCTGAGAAGAGCTTTTGGGTTTATGGTACATTTAGGTACTTATAAGTAGGTACCAATGCACAGTCTTAAATTCAGAGTGAAAACTCTGTTGCCCTCATCTGAGAAGTGAACTCCATCTCCTCTGTAGATATCTTGCATGTAGTAACGCAAGTTATTGTTGTACAGGGAGCCCATTCCATGGTCTCTCATGTAAGCTGAAACAGATTTGTTTACATGCTTCCTCGATTTCTCAATTTGTGGACAAAATTGGTTCGACCACCTCCATTTCTGTCTTTGGCATATATTTGAATATACCAAGGCAGTCTGAGGAAAAAGTGCCATCAATTGCTCAAAGGTGTCCTTTAAAAGCATTTCCAGACCTACCCCAGTCAAAGTGCCCAAATCATTACCTCCACAGTGCACAATTAACAGGTCAGGTTTTGGCAAATGCATAAAGGTTTTCACCAATGGTATCAATTGGTGACATTTTAATCCTCTGTGGCCAAACCACTTAATTTCCACATCTTGTAAATTGAGGTTAGGTAAATTCCTGTTTTCAGCGTACCTTTGAGCCCAATATATGTAACTATGTCCAACAATCCAGACAGAAAACATGGTGAGAGAAGGTTCTGCTGCAGTCAGATGAAGTGTGGCAATGAAATGGCAGTTGAAAAAATGAGAGTGTAAAATGAAAAAAACTGAGGAGTTTCTGTGTTAATGAAGCAGTAAGAGTGATTGGTGGATTTTGATTGCTGAAAACAGAAAGTTAGTGTGCATGGATGAGTTCGTTGAAAGATGTATTTTGAGTGGCGAAGAAAAAATCATTAAATGAAAGAATGCTCTGGATATGCAGGTGCACTGAGAGTTCAGAGTTCAATTGCAACATTGTTGTGTGAGAGGTCTTGCAAGAGGTGGTTGCTATGCAGAAAAAGCAGAGAGGGGGCAGAGGGGGGAAGGGTTTTGCTTTGAAAAAAAGTGAGGGAAGAGTTTTGATTGGGTGACATGAGAGATATGTGTGAGAAATTACAGCATTTCTGTGCTTTTGATAGCTGCAGACTCTGGAGTGCATACCTTTTGCTCTGCTGAAGACAAATTGGTGTGTTTCTGAGACTGTTTTGAAACTCAAAGTATTTGCTAAGGTGAGAAAAGATTTCTTTAATTTAGATAGAAAATAGTGTGCTTTAAGGAGAAAATTATGAAGAAAGTTGTGATTTTCAAATGTTGCTTTGTCTCAAGTGTTTCACAAATAGATTTTGTTTCTTTGAGAAATTGTAATTGGAGAAAATGTGAAGTATTAGTACTGACAGGGCTTTTATGTGCATAGGAGCTGTGGAGTGTTTTCAAATTATGACTTGTAAATCGTTTTTGAGAAAAAGCAATGGTTTTAATATTGATGAGAAGGACATAATGGTGTCTGCTTCTTTATAAGGTAATTGAGAGTCTCTGATGTTATTTTTCCCATTTCAATGTAAGAAGTTTGTCTGTGGAGTAAATTGCTTGTAAATATGCTCCCACCTGTGCATGGCAAATTTAGATTTTGAATGTTTCCGTTACATAGGCATGTTAAAGGTGACTGAAACATGCTGCAAAGGCAATCAAAAAATGCTTTTATGTGTCTTAAGGACATTTTAAGTCATTTCCCCATGTGCAGTGTTTTCAAATTATGAGTTGAAAATCGTTTTTGAGGTAAAGGAATGTTTTCAAAATTTATGTGCGCCATATGACCCCAAATTTCTTTTTCAGGGGTGCAGCAGGGTGTTCTTGAGACACCCCTGCACCGTCGGAAAAATTCGTAATTTGCGATGAGGTAATTGCTAATCGCAAATTGCACCTTCATTCCTATGGGCCTCCTGCTGCATGGAAATGAATGGGTAATTTGTAATTAGCAAATAGGTCATCGCAAACTAGGAATGGTAAAGAATCGCTATTTATTCCTTAAAGTTCGCTATTTAGGAAATGCAAAAAACTTTGATGATACATATGGCGGTTTATCTCTAACAAGATAAGAAGCATAGGGATAGATTTATGATGACTGGCGCATCACCAGGGATGTGTTAGTCATTCTGTGCCGCTGTTCCGTCACCTATGGTGTGCTGCATTTACAATGCGGCGCATCATGGGGCAAAAACAGCACAGATGCGTGACGTATTTGTGCCGTAAAGTTGGCGCATTGATGGAGTTGTATCGCAAGTGTGATGAAGCTCCAGTAAGGTTGAGGGGTGCCCCTGTCGCAGGGTTTCTGTTCTGACACAGAACTGTGGACAGAGGATTGGAACCTCGGCGAATTAGGGTGTCCCAAAACTCACCTTAGTAATCAAAACCCCTTAGCAAGCTAGGTACAGTGTCACATTGGATATAACAAACTCTCAATGTTTAGACAATCCAGAATATGAACTTATAGTACCTCAGGATACGTGGAACTCATGAACAGTCGGTCGTTATATATTTCTTAGAAACCAGAACATGGAGTTAAGAAGAACACATGTGTATTTGAAATGTTTATTTACTAATGCCGTCTTCTCAGGCGTAGTATCTTAGATTATACAAGTACACATATTATCAGTAGCAAAATTACCAGCATAGTCAATAGTACATAAAAAGCGAATGGTGACAGTATGTTAACATGCTGTAAATGAATAAGAGTTAGCAACACTTATAAGCAGCCGCGGGCCGTGGAGGGAGTTATGGTGGGGCAGGGAGGCGGGGAGGGGGAGGGGCAGGGTGGAGAGGGCTCCACCCTGCCCCTCCCCCTCCCCCTCCCCGCATCCCTGCCCCACCGTAACTCCCTCCACGGCCCGCGGCTGCTTATATCTCACCCTCCCTAATACACATAATATATTATTTGCTAAGAAGGTCTCTTTGTGTTGGTTTAGGGCGTGCCGATACTTTAGTGTCTTAGATTTGAAGGAATCACATCAGCATAGAAAAGATAATCCATATGCCGTGCTTAATATCGCCAACGGCATTGTGCCATAATATTCTAGCATGCGATTGCGGAACAGTGTCAGCAGCTGCAGGGCGGGAGCTTGCACAGGAGGGACATCCATATTTAAAAATGTAAAAAAGCACAAGAGCGTCCGCTGGTAATGCAAGTAAAAATGGGAATCCACGAAGCAGAGTGGAAAAAATAGAATGTAAGAAAGCAGGGATGACTCCAAAGATTTTCTCAAATGAAGTCACGAGACCACTGGTAACAACTTTAAAAAAGTGCGCCAGGCCCTTTGTGGAGGACGCGTTAGAGATAGTCCGAACCATCTTGCTGAAATGGAAAGGCGAATCTGTATTTAAAAGGGTCTGCACCTCTGTACGGGTGTTCGCTGTGTGAAGCACGAAAGTTTCACGGGCCGAACTCAAGGCCACCTCTCTCTGAGACAAAATAGCTCTTATTCTTGCCATGCCGTTGAAATGTGCTCCCAAGGTTGGTATTTGTGGCCAGATTGAAAACTCCCTATGTTCATGTGTGGGAGGAAATAGAACATTTCTGCAGCAAATAACCCGTTCATTTACTGTTACGATAAAATGAATACTTTTAATTAACCCAGAACAATCTTCATTATTGAGCATCAAATAACTACCATTTTCCAAGAACTTGAACGTGGGGATGATAGCAGGAACTGGTGTGCCTTGCAACACGCAAGCCATATTTGGTCGGTGTTTGTTGCATGAACCGTGTAACTGTATGTGCCTACACATTAGTGAATGATCTGGCGTCTCAGTGCATTCCTCTCCATTCAGATAAAGTTCTTGATCATCTTTGAAAATCTGTATGTGTATGGAAGCGACCAGACTTCATGAAGAAAACCACTACCTAAAGGTTAATAACGACCTATTGGTATATATTTCATACAATTTGAAAACTTATATAAAGCAAAAGGCAGCGTTATTAAACCGTGGATAAGGCACGTTGCCAAAGCAGTCAACCTTTTGGATTTATACTGGAAATGTTAAAGGAAGAATTACGGAGTAGGGCCTGTAAATCTTTAATAGACAACGAGTAAAATTACTCCAACCATCATATTCCTCTAACTCCGGGATAGTAGGGGTGTTTAATATTTAGAAGTAGCCAATCCAAAGCATTTGGTCTGGGAAATTGTTTCATTCACAAACAACATATGTTTTGGGATGAGACATGCACGGTGGAAAGCCTCAGTGCCTTGTACCTGCCAGGTTCGTGAACCCCAAACTGATGTAGATCCTGGATATTTTTACTCTGTATTACGTTAGCATGGTCTCATTACTGGTTTAAACGCCATTTTTCCTTTTTTGTAACTTCTGCACACGACACTTAGTTGTTGCTTTAGCTTTCAGCCTACCTGCGTCAAGATCTATGCCTGCTTCAAGCAGGCGCAGGGTTTTGATGTAGCTTTGTCCTATCTGATTGTAAATGCGGCACACCGTGGGTGGCAGAGCAGCGGTGCACGTTAACTGGTGCATCCCTGGGGATGTGCTAGTTAATATAAATCTGCCCCTTTACATTTAATTATGTGCAGGGGACACAGAGTAGGTGAGGTTTATCCAAGGTTAAGAAGAGATGAGTCCTGTTCAGTGAAAAATTGGAGATAGGCTTCAGTATATTATATACTTAAGTAGTGTGTTAAGTTTTTGATGACTGTTATTAATTTACTGTTGGGTAATAGTGGTTAATAACATTTTTTATTATATTTTACCACAGATTCAACTGCAGATTATTTCAAGATTTTAGGATGCCTAGCAAAGAAAGAGTAAGAAAGGCTGCAAAACGTCAAAGACAGCAGGACCATGGAATAATGCAGCAGTCCTCTAACAAAAAGATTTGTCAAGTCACCAAGAAAGCACCGGGTAAGAGTCGAAAAACAGTCATAAGAAATATGTGTAGTAAAAAAATATATTACTACAGAAAATGTTTCAGTCCAGAAAAGGAGAAAGAATTCAAATGGTAAGGAAAGGCCAATGAGAAATGTTACTGCTAGAGTAAGAGATAACTCTATGCATGAAAGTAGAAGGAAACAACAGTTTAGGGATATTAGTAAACGAATGTTCCGCCACAGGATAATTTGGAATTTGTTAAAAAATATTAAGAAAGGTCAGCAGAAAGTGGTTTTTTATAAGAGAAAAAAAATAGTTGAGAAAGTTATTGATCAGGCATTTGAAATTAAACGTAAGTTATTTATTTTGACAATCAATAGAATTAGGAAGCTAAACAAGGTAATTTATGATTTCAAAAGATATAGTAGATGGAAGAGAATAGTTAATCGTAGTAATTTTTGTGAAGTTTTTTCTGGAGAATGGATGCATAGTTCAAGCTCTGAGGCATTTTTTAATGAGGAGAGTTATTTCCAGGATAATGATTTGGTGCATGCAGTTGACACCAGTGGTCGAGCTTATGAAGTGAAAGATGGTTGTCCAGTTGAAAAAGAAAAACTTGTGAGAACAGAGATAGAAGAGGTGTTAGGTAATGAGGTTTTAGGAAGACGTCCTAAGGGTCCTGTGTACACCTGGAAGTGTAGTAGTATTTGCAGTGTACGACAGGATTCCATCAATTTGCTTTGTGATTTTATACGGTCATTTAGTAAGAAAAGTTTGAAGCAGAAAATGAAGTTGTTGCAAGAATTAGATCCTTGCAGAGTGAGAGAAGTGATAGGTTTGCATGGTCATTCACTGGCTTGTCTTTCCAGGAGAGTATGCCAGAGTGTTTTTCATCATTTCAGGATGCTAGCAGTGCATCATAATAAAGTGAGGAAATTAGTTAGAATGTTGTATTATGCTAAGAGTCCAGCAATTATGCTTAAACAATTATGCGCTGCTCTTTTGCATGGTTCTGAAATAGATGTGAAGAATATATGTGAAGAAATTGAGTTTTGTTACTTTGGAAGTAAAGAGGAGAATGTTGAAATTGACCAAGAAGAAGAGAGTAATGTGGAAGATAGTGTACAGGTTTCCAGTACAGATAATTTCCAGAGGGAAATTGCGACGTTTGAGGTGAAATCAAGTGAGAGGCCAAATTTCACTTGTGTGTGTTGTCGACGCACTTATTATAAGAATCAGACTAAGTTAGTGGATTTATATGGAAAAAGTGAAAGGGAAAATAATAGTGAATGGAAGGATTTTACAACATACTTGATGGTAGAAAATTGTTTTGATTTGGGATCTGATCAACGTGTGTGTACTTATTGTTGTAACAAATTAAATCAAAACCAGATGCCTGCTAGAGCAGTTCATAATAATCTGGAATTGGTTGAGATTCCTTCTGAATTGAAGGATTTAAATACTTATGAATCTATTTTGATTCAAAGTATCCATCCCTTTCAGGCTATTGTAAGAATGGAGCCAAAGACAGGGAAATTGCCTCCATCAGATTTACAGAGAGGATTAAAGGGAAGAGTTGTTTATTTGCCTCTAGATTTGAAGAAAAACATTAACACAATTGGAGTAGAAAAAGTGGAAGAGGAACCTCTTGTTATCTTAGTTAATGGGGTTCCGACAAAGAATAAGAAAATATGGCAAGATTTAGTAGATGTTAGGAAAGTCAAAAGGGCAACATTGTATTTGAAAAAATATAATAAATACTATAAAAATGTATATGTTGCAGAAGAGGAAGTAAGTGAGGAAGAGGATAGCGATTTGTGTGCTGGTCAAATTGAGAAAGTAGAACCCTGTACTAGTGAAGAAATATATGAACATTATAGTGTTCATCCTTTGCATTCCAAGGAAGTCATGGGGAATGCTATTGAGTTGTTTCAAATGAAACAAGCAAAAGGGAGTCCCATTAGTGTTTGGGAGGAAAGTTTGGAAGCTCGGTGTTTCCCACAGCTTTTTCCAACAGGTCAGGGAGGAAGATATGATGAGCGACCTCATCAAATTCCTGCTTCTGAATACCGGACTTTGCGATTGTATGCAGGAGATCCTAGGTTTCGACAATGCATTCCTTATTTGTTTCATCTCCTGTTTGAAAGCGATCTGTCTGGACTGTCATATGCAGTGAACCACATCTTGAAAAGTGGTATACACATGCAAAACATCTCGGCAAGTGACTTTATGGATAAAGTCAATGTCCAAGACAGTATTTTGGATTCTCACCTGATTAATCTCATGGCGTGTCAGCGTGGTACTAATGAGTACTGGTACCGTCGTCATGGTGATTTAAAATGTATGCTGAGGAACTTAGGAACTCCCACATGGTTCCTCACTTTGAGCTGTGCTGAGTATGGCTGGGAAGACTTACTTGAATTTCTACGAGAGGCAAATGCTAACGTAGAAAACATCGAATTCAAGACACCCGGAGAACTGTGCTCTTTGGATCCAGTCAATGTATGTAGGTACTTCAATCATAGATTTGAAGGTATGATGTCTTTCATCATGATTAAGAAGAATCCACCTCTTGGAGAGGTGTTGGATTTCTTCTGGAGGAAGGAGTACCAAGCAAGAGGTGCTCCTCATATACATATGTTGCTGTGGATCAAGGATGCACCTAAATTTGGAACGGATGCAGACGACTCAGTGATGAGTTTCATAGAACAGTATTCTACGTGTGCTGTTCCAAACGTAAAGGAGAAAAAAAGCCTAAGAGAAAAAGTTCTACGTTTCCAAAGCCATCGATGTGGAAAGTACTGTCGTCGTAAATTCCGGAACAAAGACAAGTTCTACACCAAATGTCGTTTCGGCTTTCCACGATCGGTGATTTCTAAAGGAAGAGTGAACAGTTTGATGTCTTCGCTGCGACATAATGTGATGAAGAAATCACCTAAAAACACATACAATTTGAAGAGGAACGAAGAGTCTAAGTACATCAACGACTACAACCCGGTGATTTTGTCCATGTGGAATGCTAACATGGATATACAGTTTGTGGCTGATAACTGTATGGCTGTGGCTCGGTATGTGACATCTTACATCACCAAAAAAGAGAAGACAGAATTGAAGGATATGTGGGAGGACATTTCCCATGAAAAGAGCCTCAGCAAGAAGTTGTACAGTTTCAGTCTGAAGATGTTGTCGCATCGAGAAATCGGAGCTTACGAATGTTCTGACCGGTTGTCTTCAGCAAGTCTCTATGCCAAGTCCAGGAGTATCGTTTGGGCGAGTGTTGGTCTTGCTGCAACGCGTAATCGAGTTCTGAAACCTGTGCGGGAAATTGAGTATTTGGCGGAAAAGGAGCCAAACAGTACCGACATTTTGAAGAGCAACATGTTGGATACATATTATCCAAATCGAAGCAGTCACCTCGAGAATGTTTGTCTGTATGAGGTTCTGCAAAATTACATATTCAAGAGGAACATCAAAGAAGATACTGAGAAAGGAGTGTATGCTGTAATAGGAAGTGAGGGATGTCTGGTCAAGCAAAGAAAATGCCACTTGATAAACCATCGAAAATTGAGTGGCGAATCTCGTGAAAAAAAGGAGTTTTTCTATTTAGCACTTTTGCAACTTTTTAAGCCTTGGCGTGCAGAAGAGGAACTGCTTGGAGATTTCCTTTGTTACGAAGACTCATTCAATGCTGCCAAGGAGACCATAGAATGTCCTGCTTTTCCCAAATATGTAGAAATGTTGAATGTGGAAATTGAGCAGGAAGCAACGATTGCAGCCGAGATTGCCAGAGACAGTTCTCAGGACAGTCAGAGTTCTGCTTCATTGAGTCAGGATCCACTAGGAGGACCTCTTATCGAAAATGAAGCTGCCACTGCTATGAATGAAGTGGAAAGAGCCATGGCACATGCTCAGGAGGATGCGGTTAACTTAGAAGAGTTGGAAAGACAACTCAACGTTGAGCAGAGGAAAATATATGACGAACTTACCATGCAAATTGATCATGGATTAAGTCATGACAAGAAAGAGTGCTCATGTACGTCGTTGAAGCCTGTCCGACTGTACGTGAGTGGAGAAGCGGGAACTGGAAAAAGTTTCCTTATTAAAGCAATTTCATGTTATTTGCAGGAAAGGACAGAGTCATCGCTGTCTTGTGTTGTCACCGCTCCAACTGGACTGGCAGCACATAACATTAAAGGGATTACTTTACATCGTTTACTGATGCTGCCAGTGGAGCATGACAACAAATTAGAATATCACAAGCTATCTGGAGATGCTTGTTTTGAAGTTTCAAGAGTCTTGAGGAAAATGAAACTTCTTATCATTGACGAAGTAAGCATGGTTTCCAATGTCATGCTTGCCTTTGTGCATTTGAGAATGCAAGAAGTTCTCAAAACAGAGTATGATGTGTTATTTGGTGGCAAACACATCATTGTTTTCGGAGATCTTCTGCAGCTGACACCAGTGAAAGGGCAACCTGTGTTCAAAATGCTCACGCATGAAGATACCAGGAAGTGCTTAGGGAGTATTGGCAACGTCAATATATGGTTAAACTTCAATTATGCTGAACTGCATGAAAATATGCGTCAGGCAAAGGATGAAGTTTACAAGACTATTCTACAAGATGTTAGAATTGGAAAAGTGACCGAGCATGGGAAAGAAGCTTTACATGCACGATTACTGACAAATTTATATCCAGACGAAGATGTTGTGCCTGAGAATATTTTTCAGAAAGTTACTGAGAAAAAATCTGGAATATGTTTGATGCCAACTCTTGCAGAATGTGCCAAATTCAACAACAAAATGTTGCATTTAGAAAAGCAAGAGATTGTGAAATTGGAAGCTATTGACAGAGTAGAGCATATGGGATCAACAATTATTTTGTCTGAGAATCTGAAAACAAAATTGGATTCATTAGAGAAGAGTATATCTAAAACTGCGGGTTTTGAAAAGACTCTGAATGTGTGCTTGAACTGCCGTATAATTTTAAGAAGGAATTTACATGTTGAAAGAGGTCTGGTAAATGGATCAATGGGTAATGTTGTTGATTTTGTGAAATACAGAAATAGAGATGGAATTGAATTTTTAAAAATTAAATTTGATGGCATTGAGGAAGTACAGCTAATTGCTCGTTGTTCTGCTAGATTTTTGCTTGTAAAAGACTTATATGTTCGTCATAAGCAGTTTCCTGTTTGCTTGGCATATGCGGTGACAATCCATAAATCGCAAGGTTTAAGTGTAGACTGTGCATTGGTGAATATTGGCAGTTCTGTGTTCAAGGAGGGTATGGCATATGTGGCATTGTCACGATTTAGGACTTTATCGGGATTGTACTTGATTGAGTGTGATGTCACAAACATTTGTGCGGATCTAGATTGTGTTAAGGAATACAATAGGTTGAGAAGAGAGTATGCGCCACATTTGCCTCAGTATCCTTTGTTTGAGAAACGTGTGGTAGGCCGGAAACGAAGAAATGTGACCAATACTGGGGAGGTTGTAGCAAAAAGACGAAAAGTCGATGAACCTGAAATTATAAGCAGAAACAAAAAGGATTCTGTTGAAGATGTTGTTGGTTTTCAATTTGAAAACAGTTCTGGTGTCAACTGCTATGCTAATGTAGTGGTTAATGTTTTGTTTTCTCTACAAAATGTAAAAGAAGAGATTGTGGTCAATTCTGATCAAAGATTTTGCAGTTTGTTAAATTCTGTGTTAGAGAAATGTAGCACTGATAGAACAAACATAGAAAGTGTGTCTGAAATTCGAAATCTGTTAGACAGATGTTCAGGCCAAACACAATTCTCTCAAAATAGTCAGCAAGATTATCAGGAGTTTTTAATGTATATGCTTGATGTATTGCATGCTGAAGGTGTAGATGTAGATCACCTGTTTGGGCTTTCTTATCAATGGCAGCATGACTGCGAGAACTGTAGGGTATCAAGTAGTACTAGTGTAGACTCAGAAAGATTTATATATTTAACTTTGCCAGACAGTAAATCAGTCTCTTTTAATAAGCTAGTAAAAGCAGCTGATCACAATATGGAGTGTAGGCAATGTAAATCTGAAATGATGTCCACATTATTTATACGAACATATGGCCAGTATGTCATTTTAATGTTCCAACGATGTAGGCCTGATGGAACAAAATTGACAACTTTAATTAAAAATTTTGTGGCTTCACAGTTGTCAATATCAGGAAGGACTTTTGTAACTGTAGCAATTATATATCATGATGGTCCTTCAATAACATCAGGACATTATACAGCTTATTTAAAGTGTAGAAATGGCTGGTCATTCTGCAATGATTCTGTTTTAATTTTCAAAAAAAAATTGCCATATGACCTTAAAAACTGTTACCTGGTGTTTTTAAAACCAAAATTTTAGGGAAAGAATCTCGGGATGTGCTCTGAGGAATTTCAAGAAGTTCTCATGGCTCCTACACTATTTGGCCTTGAGGAAAAGTGTAGTACAGAGACATAACTTTTTACCATAACACTGGACGTTATTGAGAAATACGTGCACTTTGAATGAGTTCAGAAAAACTATTTCTTTTTATAAGCTAATTGAAGCAGCCAATCAAAACATGGAGTAGAGGGAATGTAAGTCTGCAATGCTGTCTACTGTTTTACATTGCTTTGTGATTAAAAGTGATGTAGAGAATTAAATAATTGTACTAGTCATAAAGGTAGTGTAAGTCTGCTTCATAGTAAGCAGTATCAGTGTGATAGGAAATGTAGAACATGATTGAGCAAGAAGGGGAAGATATTACTAGTCCAGGATTGTGTAAATGATCTTCATCATTTTAATTCTGAAAGTTGCGGAAATGCGAAAAGACGGGATTGGCTAACAAGAAATCCAAGAGTTATACATGGCTCTGACAAGATTTGGCCTTGTGGAATCTTGTGGTAGAGAGCAAGAAGTCATTTATTGTATGTAACATGTTTTTGAAAACGATGGAGGTTTTCTTTCAGAAAGTGGCGGGTTGAAAGTAATAACAGCACAACAGAGTGTAAGCTGTTCATAGGACATCCTTGGCCGTCATGGAAAGTAAGTTAACTTTAAGGAGTTCTGAATTCTGATTTGTAATGTTGTATGGGTTTTTTAAACACAATCATTTTGATTGTGGTTTTTTTTCCCCGCTGTTATATGATGAATACCTTCAAGTCACTGTTTTAGTGAAATTTGATACATTCTGAGAACAGCAAAAATAAACCATTTAACATGTATAATTAATTCTGTTCTGTTTGCATTTATGATGTACATGTAGAACTGTGTAGGAGGCATGGAGAAGGTGAGGCTTCTGTAAGTGTCAAAGTTGTTGCATACAGTGCTCATATTCTACGTAGTCTTTTATATTTCATTACTTTCACTGTTTCTGACTGATCTAAAAAATTTTTTTTTAAAAGAACAGTAAGTATAAGGGAAGGAAACAGACAGTTATGTTAAAAGAAACACAGCTATAGGGAATAAACTAGGGATACTGTTACCCGCAATCCTCTGCTGATGATGTCACTGAGCATGTCATGAATGATGTAATATATGACATCATCAGCAGTGGATTACGGGTAATAGTATCTCTAGTTTACTCCCCTATAGCTGTCTTTCTTTTAACATAACTGTCTGTTTCCTTCCCTTATACTTACTGTTCTTTTTTAAAAAAAAAAATTTTTGGTTCGCTTCCGGTTCGCGTACCGGGGAGCGAACTGGGAAGCGAACTAAGAGAAATAGAGGTTGGCACAGTTGCAAATATTGTACCAATTTTTTAATAACGGGGAGGTAGTTCTGAAAAGAACTTTTTTTTAAATTGTTTTTGTTGTTTTATATTTTTTTTATTATTTTTCTGAACATTTTTTTACTTTTTTTTAATTTTTCTGAACAGTTTTATATTTTTTTGTTTTTTTTTCGGAGGGGGCAACGAAAACGATTCATTGTAAAGGGCTCAACAGGAGCAAGAAAACAAAAAAAAAGAATTTATTGTTTGGGGAGTTTCGGACAAACATGAGCATGATTGTCAATAGCTCTGTTGATCAGAGTGATGCTACTTTCTCCGTAGCAAATGAATCCACTGCAATGTACGCAGACTTGTTTTACTTCACGAAATCTCGTTTGTATATTTGGCACCATCTCCCTGCCCTCTGGTCCCGTTACTTCCGGTACAACAGATCTTCTGGCCATAATAGGGAGATTATCTAGGTCGTCCTGTTCCTCTTCTTCCTCTTCTTGCTGAATTATAACTTTAGCAGGTGGTCCACTCTTCCTTGGATGTGGTGGAGGTGGTGGGGAAGCACCAGCTGAAGCTAGTAAAGAAGCCATTGCTCACTGGTAACAAAGGGTCTTTCTCTCACAATGATGAAAGTCAGAGTGAGGAAAGAAGGAGGGATTTTCACCATTTGGGAAAAAAAATAGTTCTCAACCAATGAAAAGTGTTCATTTTAGATCATATGACCTAGTCTTACATCATTAGGAAACCGAAAGTGAAATGAACCAATGAAAAGTGTTATTACCAAGTCACATGACCTGCTGTGTTTACGTTACGCGCTTTGCAGGGCCTCCCGGTTTGCTTCCAGAAACCTGTGCTTTGCGACTCGGTAAGCGTACGAGTTCGCTAACGTAGCACGTCATATGACGTATCACGCGACAACGCGAAACGTCATGCGGACGGGAGGCGTCACGATGTTGTTTTCTAACGCGGCAGTTGCGGTAAAGAAACGTTTACCGGCTCGCGGTCTATTTCGCGGCATCAAGGTCAGCTAACGGGAAGCTTCCCGATTCGCGAAGCGGGAACGAAGAAAAAAAAATATTAAACAAAAAAGTTATTAATAAACATATAAAATATATTTTTGGATTTAAAGAAGAATACATTTTACAGCTACAGATATTAGCTGTTAAAAAACCAATGAAATTCACTGAAAAAACCATAGGTTATAGACCATATATAGTTAGGAATTAGCATTTACAAAACCTTGAAAATTCACTGAAAAAACCATAGGTTATAGACCATATATAGTTAGGAATTAGCATTTACAAAACCTTATTTTACTCACACAAAACCATTGAAATTCCATATATAGTTAGTTGCACTAACTATATATTGCGCACCCGCAATCCACTGCTGATGATGTCACATATTACATCATTCATGACATGGTCAGTGACATCACTGATGACATCACTGATGACATCTCAAATGACATCACTGATGACATCACTGATGACATCATCCATTGACTGTGTGTTTCTGTAAAGTTTAAATATGTTTTACATATTGAAAAATGAGTAGATGTATAAGTGCCTAAATAAAAGATTTAGTAGGTGCGTGACTGACTTTATGAATGAGTAAGTGATTAAATGTGTCTCAATGAGTGCATGGGTTAGTGACTAAACTGTCCTAATTTGTGCATCATTATGTCTGTTGTTCTGTAAAGTGCTGCATGTGTTGATCAGTAGCTATATGAGTAACTATATGGGTTATTGATTGATTGTCCAAGTATTTGTATGGGAGACTGAGTGTGTGTGTGGCTGGCTGGGAGATGTCTGACTCTGTGCAGATCAATGTGTTCTTGTATCAATGATTGTATAAGAGAGTAAGTATGTGTTAGTATATGTTTGAAAATGTAAGGTACTCTATGTTTAACTGTATAGATTAGAAAATGGAAGTGTGATTGATTCTTTACAGGACTGACTAGGTGTGTGAGTAACTCCATGGATCAGTGGCAGAGTGTGAGTGTCTGTATAGGTGTATGAGTGCATATGATAGTGTTGTAAAGATGAGTGATTGTATGTATGAATGATTGTATGGGTGAATGAGTGAATGTGTGTGTAGACGAAGGAATCAGTGAGTGCGTATGTAGTAACTAGTATTGGTGTGTCAATGGTTTAAAAAATTATATTCTGTATTTAACACTGGGTGTAACAGAGGTTATATTAAAGTGTGAGGAGATGCATTGTATTGTCACATGAATGATATCATCAGTGATGTGACCATTGATGTCAAATGAGATGTCATCAGTGATGTCATTTGAGATGTCATCAGTGATGTCATCAGGGATGTCATTTGAGATGTTATCAGTGATGTCATTTGAGATGTCATCAGTGATGTCATCAGTGATGTCATTTGAGATGTCATCAGTGATGTCATCAGTGATGTCACTGACCATGTCATGAATGATGTAATATGTGACATCATCAGCAGTGGATTGCGGGTGCGCAATATATAGTTAGTGCAACTAACTATATATGGAATTTCAATGGTTTTGTGTGAGTAAAATAAGGTTTTGTAAATGCTAATTCCTAACTATATATGGTCTATAACCTATGGTTTTTTCAGTGAATTTTCAAGGTTTTGTAAATGCTAATTCCTAACTATATATGGTCTATAACCTATGGTTTTTTCAGTGAATATATATATACATATATATAGATCTATATATATCTATATATAGATATATATATGTATATATCTATATATTCACTGAAAAAACCATAGGTTATAGACCATATATAGTTAGGAATTTGCATTTACAAAACCTTGAAAATTCACTGAAAAAACCATAGGTTAGAGACCATATATAGTTAGCTGGACATTTTATTGACATAAAACCAATGAAATTCCATATATAGTTAGTTGCACTAACTATATATCGCGCACCCGCAATCCACTGCTGATGATGTCACATATTACATCATTCATGACATGGTCAGTGACATCACTGATGACATCACTGATGACATCTCAAATGACATCACTGATGACATCTCAAATGACATCACTGATGACATCATCTAGTGTCTGTGTTTTTGTAAAGTTTAAATATGTTTTACATATTGAAGAATGAGTGGATGTATGGAAGACTGAGTGTGTGTGTGGCTGGCTGGGAGGTGTGTGACTCTGTGCATATCAATGTGTACTTGTATCAGTGATTGTATAAGAGAGTAAGTATGTGTTAGTATATGTGTGAAAAGTATGGTGTTCTGTGTTTAACTGTATAGATGAGGAAATCGAAGTGTGATTGATTCTTCACAGGACTGACTAGGTGTATAAGTGCATATGATAGTGTTGTAATAATGAGTGACTGTATGTATGAGTGATTGTATGGGTGAATGAGTGAATGTGTGTGTAGACGTAGGAATCAGTGAGTGCGTATGTAGTAACTGGTATTAGTGTGTCATGATGTCATCAGTGATGTCATTTGAGATGTCATCAGTGATGTCATTTGAGATGTCATCAGTGATGTCATCAGTGATGTCACTGAAGTATGGTGTTCTGTGTTTAACTGTATAGATGAGGAAATGGAAGTGTGATTGATTCTTTACAGGACTGACTAGGTGTGTGAGTAACTCCATGGATGAGTGGCAGTGTGTGAGTGTCTGCATAGGTGTATGAGTGCATATGATAGTGTTGTAATAATGAGTGACTGTATGTATGAGTGATTGTATGGGTGAATGAGTGAATGTGTGTGTAGACGTAGGAATCAGTGAGTGCGTATGTAGTAACTGGTATTGGTGTGTCATGATGTCATCAGTGATGTCATTTGAGATGTCATCAGTGATGTCATCAGTGATGTCATTTGAGATGTCATCAGTGATGTCATCAGTGATGTCACTGACCATGTCATGAATGATGTAATATGTGACATCATCAGCAGTGGATTGCGGGTGCGCGATATATAGTTAGTGCAACTAACTATATATGGAATTTCATTGGTTTTATGTCAATAAAATGTCCAGCTAACTATATATGGTCTCTAACCTATGGTTTTTTCAGTGAATTTTCAAGGTTTTGTAAATGCAAATTCCTAACTATATATGGTCTATAACCTATGGTTTTTTCAGTGAATTTCATTGGTTTTTTAAAAGCTAATATCTATAGCTGTAAAATATATTCTTTATGACGTGACGTATCACGTAGCCACGTGAGACGCCTCATGACGCGTCGCATAACCGTGACGTATCGGCTCTGCAGCGCAAACAAAACCCGTAACGTAAGCGTGCCGGAGCACGCTTACAGATATATATATTTTTTTTAACCTTAATTAGACAAAATCCACACGTGCACATATCTTGAGGCCTTGCAAAGGCACATCAAACAAACAGTCCCTACAATTTTGCCAAGTTTGCTGGAAATCTATTCCCTTAATTTTTTTTTTACTGTTTCTCTTGGTTTTCCCCTTGTTACGCTTACCGGGACGCTACCCGGTACGCGAACCGGACGCTCCAAAAACACAAGATGGCGGACTCCCGTTACGCTGCCGGTTAGCTGCCCGGTTTGCGTACCGGGAAGCGCCTCTACCGCGAAAAATCGCGGGGGACTTTAATATCCCCCTCATCAATCCTAGGGGGTCAGGAGGGGTTTACCTTGCCCCCTTTCCTTCATTTCCCCCTTCTTTTTTCACCACATTTTGTCTCTCGAACCTACCGAGAGACAAGATGGTGGCCGCTCCGGACTGTTTACAATGTTGACAGCTACGCTGCCGGTTAGCTGCCCGGTTAGCTGCCCGGTGAGCTGCCCGGTTCGCGTACCGGGACGCGCCTCTATGGCGTAAAATCGCAAACAAATTTTTTTTTTATTTTTTGCCCCGCGGGGCACTTTAATATCCCCCTCATCAATCCTAGGGGGTCAGGAGTGGTCTACCTTGCCCCCTTTCCTTCATTTCCCCCTTCGTTTTTCACCACATCTTGTCTCTCGATCGTACCGAGAGACAAGATGGCGGCCGCTCCGGACTGTTTAGAATGTTGACAGACACCGGAGAGCCAATCAGCTTCGCTTCGCGAAGTTCCGTTACGCGTCAGGTACGCGAACCGGGGCGCTAACCGGAGCGCTGTCACAGATATATATATTTTTTTAAACGTTAATTTCTCAAAATCCACCGGAGCACATATATTGAGACATAGCAAAGGCACGTCGGGCAAACCATATCTACAATTTTGCCAAGTTTCATGTAAATCTATTCAGCCGTTCGAGCTAAAAGTGAGTCCAACCGCCCTATGGAAAAATGAATGGGAAAAATGCGTTTTGGGACCCCCCTTTTTTCTCAACCCCCCCTTGACGAAACCCCCCCAAATTTTTAGGGGCTGCTCAGAAACAAAATGTGCCATTTTCCTGAAAATTTCAGCCAATTCCGTCCACAAACGCCAAAGTTATTAGACATAGAATTTTCAGAAATCCCATAGAGAAAAAATCCTAACTATATATATACCCACTGGCTATCGCCAGTAGGTAATATACATATATAAACATATATAATCTGCATATCTATATAAATATAAATGCATGCATACATATACATATATGCATACATATGCATGTTATTTACATGAAAGTTTTAAAAACACTAATAAAAGCAAAGCTAAAAAGCCACCTCATTACAAACAGAATGGCTTTAACTTAAACGAGGGCGAGATCTATTGCATTTTCAATGCTTGTTTACTTTGGTTCTATCAAGAAGGCATTCAGATGTGTCACACATTTGCCATAAATTCTGAATGTTAGCACTCTAGTTGCTCATTAGATCACTGTAGTAAAGCTAGTGCTCACCAGGGAAGTCTGCTGCTAATCATGGTTTGCAGCCATTTTCCCGCATTTTTTATCCCGCAGACTTTCAGTCCGCATACCATTATCCCGCAAGGTCATTGACCTCGCATACCATTATCCCGCATTTTTTCAAAACGCATGTGCATTTATCGCGCATGCCTTTACAAAGAATTACGTTTTAAAGGCATGTATGGTAAATGCATTTGCTTTGTGAAAACCACGATGACGAGAGAGGTAAGTGGGTTTGTGTTAATTTTTTCGTGGGTTAGTGATTGTGTAGTGTAGTGTAGTGTTGTGTAGTGTAGTGTTGTGTTAGTGTAGTGTAGAGTTGTGGTGGTTGTTTAGTGTAGGGTCATGCTGGGGGTAGTGTTTTAGGGTTTAGGGTTGTGTTGTAGTGTTTGCGTAGTGTAGGGTCATGCTGGGGGTAGTGTTTTAGGGTTTAGGGTAGTGTTGTAGTGTTTGCGTAGTGTAGGGTCATGCTGGGGGTTGTGTTTTAGGGTTTAGGGTTGTGTTGTAGTGTTTGCGTAGTGTAGGGTCATGCTGGGGCTAGTGTTTTAGGGTTTAGGGTAATGTTGTAGTGTTTGCGTAGTGTAGGGTCATGCTGGGCGTAGTGTTTTAGGGTTTAGGATAGTGTTGTAGTGTTTGCGTAGTGTAGGGTCATGCTGGGGGTAGTGTTTTAGGGTTTTGGGTAGTGTTGTAGTGTTTGCGTAGTGTAGGGTCATGCTGGGGTGTAGTATTTTAGGGTTTAGGGTAGTGTTGTAGTGTTTGCGTAGTGTAGGGTCATGCTGGGGGTAGTGTTTTAGGGTTTTGGGTAGTGTTGTAGTGTTTACGTAGTGTAGGGTCATGCTGGGGGTAGTGTTTTAGGGTTTTGGGTAGTGTTGTAGTGTTTGCGTAGTGTAGGGTCATGCTGGGGTGTAGTGTTTTAGGGTTTTGGGTAGTGTTGTAGTGTTTGCGTAGTGTAGGGTCATGTTGGGGGTAGTGTTTTAGGGTTTTGGGTAGTGTTGTAGTGTTTGCGTAGTGTAGGGTCATGCTGGGGGGTAGTGTTTTAGGGTTTTGGGTAGTGTTGTAGTGTTTGCGTAGTGTAGGGTCATGCTGGGGGTAGTGTTTTAGGGTTTTGGGGAGTGTTGTAGTGTTTGCGTAGTGTAGGGTCATGCTGGGGTAGTGTTTTAGGGTTTAGGGTAGTGTTGTAGTGTTTGCGTAGTGTAGGGTCATGCTGGGGGTAGTGTTTTAGGGTTTAGGGTAGTGTTGTAGTGTTTGCGTAGTGTAGGGTCATGCTGGGGGTAGTGTTTTAGGGTTTAGGGTAGTGTTGTAGTGTTTGCGTAGTGTAGGGTCATGCTGGGGGTAGTGTTTTAGGGTTTAGGGTAGTGTTGTAGTGTTTGCGTAGTGTAGGGTCATGCTGGGGGTAGTGTTTTAGGGTTTAGGGTAGTGTTGTAGTGTTTGCGTAGTGTAGGGTCATGCTGGGGTGTAGTGTTTTAGGGTTTTGGGTAGTGTTGTAGTGTTTGCATAGTGTAGGGTCATGCTGGGGGTAGTGTTTTAGGGTTTAGGGTAGTGTTGTAGTGTTTGCGTAGTGTAGGGTCATGCTGGGGTGTAGTGTTTTAGGGTTTTGGGTAGTGTTGTAGTGTTTGCGTAGTGTAGGGTCATGCTGGGGGTAGTGTTTTAGGGTTTAGGGTAGTGTTGTAGTGTTTGCGTAGTGTAGGGTCATGCTGAGGGTAGTGTTTTAGGGTTTAGGGTTGTGTTGTAGTGTTTGCGTAGTGTAGGGTCATGCTGGGGGTAGTGTTTTAGGGTTTAGGGTTGTGTTGTAGTGTTTGTGTAGTGTAGGGTCATGCTGGGGGTAGTGTTTTAGGGTTTAGGGTAGTGTTGTAGTGTTTGCGTAGTGGAGGGTCATGCTGGGGTGTAGTGTTTTAGGGTTTTGGGTAGTGTTGTAGTGTTTGCGTAGTGTAGGGTCATGCTGAGGGTAGTGTTTTAGGGTTTAGGGTAGTGTTGTAGTGTTTGTGTAGTGTAGGGTCATGCTGGGGGTAGTGTTTTAGGGTTAAGGGTAGTGTTGTACTGTTTGTGTAGTGTAGGGTCATGCTGGGGGTAGTGTTTTAGGGTTTAGGGTAGTTTAGTTGTTTAGTGTATGCTAAAGGCATATTCGTTCTAAAAGTTTTCGTTATTTTAATTTGCGGCCTAATAGTACATGCGGGATTTTTTTTGCGGACTGATGGTATGCGGGATTTCGTCTTATATTCGCTAATCATACTTTCTATGGCAAAATGAACCCCCTCATTTTGTTCCTTTTTAAATTAAATGTTTTAAGAGTTACCACTTTATTCCAATCAAGATGGCTTCAGGTGTGCCATACCTTTGTAATAAGTAGGACTGTTAGCACTCTAGTTGTTCTTTAGAACACTCTGGGACATTCTGTCATTGGGCTATAGTTGGGCTACATCTGGCTGATATTTGGGCTACATTTGTTTTTTTTTGTCTCTGGTGGCCATCTTTGGGCTACATTGGGCTACATTGGGCTACATTTGGGCTCCAACATATATATAGCCCAATGTAGCCCAATATATATTTTTCAAAGTTAATTTTCGTAAAAACCACTGGAGCCTATATCTTGAGACATAGCAAAGGCACATCGGGCTACCAGTCCCTACAATTTTGCCAAGTTTGGTGTAAATCCATTCAGCCGTTCAGGCTAAAAGTGAGGCCAACCGCCCTATGGAAAATTGCATGGGAAAAACATGTTTTGGGCCCCCCCTTTTTTCTCGGCCCCCCCTTGACGGAACCCCACCAAATTTTCAGGGGCTGCTCAGAAACAAAATGTTCTATTTTCCTGAAAATATCAGCCAATTCTGTCCTCAAACGCCAAAGTTATTCGACATAGAATTTTCAAAAATCCCATAGGAAAAAAATCCTAACTATATATACCTACTGGCTATCGCCAGTAGGTAATATATATATCTATATATAGATATATATATATAGATATATAAAATTTCTATGGCAAAATGAAACCCCTCATTTTGTTCCTTTTCAAATTAAATGTATTAAGTGTTACCACTTTATTCCAATCAAGGTGACTTCTTCAGGTGTGCCATACTTTTGTCATAAGTAAGACTGTTAGCGTTCTAGTTGTTCTTTAGAACACTCTGGGACATTCTGTCATTGGGCTATAGTTGGGCTACATCTGGATGATATTTGGGCTACATTTGGGCTCTTTTGTCTCTGGTGGCCATCTTGGGAGACTGCATATCAGAATTTTTTTAATGAAATGAAATATAAGAGGATTTGAGAAGTCACTCAAAATGTGCCCTAATTTTTCTTTCTTCAGCACTAATCATAATTTCTATGGCAAAATGAACCCCCTCATTTTGTTCCTTTGCAAATTAAATGTTTTAAGTGTGAACACTTTATTCCAATCAAGATGACTTCAGTTGTGCCATACTTTCGTCATAAGTAAGACTGTTAGCGCTCTAGTTGTTCTTTAGAACACTCTGGGACATTCTGTCATTGGGCTATAGTTGGGCTACATCTGGCTGATATTTGGGCTACATTTGTTTTTTTTTGTCTCTGGTGGCCATCTTTGGGCTACATTGGGCTACATTGGGCTACATTGGGCTACATTTGGGCTCTAACATATATATAGCCCAATGTAGCCCAATATATATTTTTTCAAAGTTAATTTTCGTAAAAACCACTGGAGCATATATCTTGAGACATAGCAAAGGCACATCGGGGTACCAGTCCCTACAATTTTGCCAAGTTTGGTGGAAATCCATTCAGCCGTTCGGGCTAAAAGTGAGTCCAACCACCCTATGGAAATTAACATGGGGAAAACACGTTTTGGGACCCTCCTTTTATCTCGGCCCCCGCTTGATGGATCCCCCCGAAACTTTCAGGGAAGGAGCAGAGCGCAGCGAGGCAAAGTTAATGAAAATTACAGGCAGATCCCTCATTCGGCGCCAAAGTTATTCCCAATAGAATGTTGCGGATTTCCTATGGAAAACGATCCTAACTATAACTACCTACTGGCGACCGCCAGTAGGTAATATATTACCTACTGGCGGTCGCCAGTAGGTATATATAGTTAGGATTTTTTCCCTATGGGATTTTTGAAAATTCTATGTCTAATAACTTTGGCGTTTGTGGACGGAATTGGCTGAAATTTTCAGGAAAATGGCACATTTTGTTTCTGAGCAGCCCCTGAAAATTTTGGGGGGTTCGTCAAGGGGGGGCCGAGAAAAAAGGGGGGTCCCAAATTGCGTTTTTCCCATGTTAATTTCCATAGGGCGGTTGGCCTCACTTTTAGCCCGAACGGCTGAATGGATTTGCACGAAACTTGGCAAAATTGTAGGGACTGGTAGCCCGATGTGCCTTTTGTAGGTCTCAATATATGTGCTCCAGTGGATTTTGAGAAATGAACGTTTAAAAAAAGATATATATCTGTAACAGCGGACCGGGCAGCGGCCCAGGACGCGTACTTTTCGCGCAACGGAGCTTTGTGAAGCGAAGCTGATTGGTTCTCTGGCGTCTGTCAACATTCCAAACAGTCCGTAGCGGCCGCCATCTTGTCTCTCGGTAGGATCGAGAGACAAGAGGAGGCCAAAGCGAAGGGGCAAATGACCATAAGGGGGAATAGTAGATCCTCGCTGACCCCCTAGGTTTGATGTGGAGGTTTTAAAAGGGCCCCGCGGGGCAAAAAAAAAAAATTATAATAATAATCGAACGGCTGAATGGATTTGCACGAAACTTGGCAAAATTGTAGGGACTGGTAGCCCGATGTGCCTTTGCTAGGTCTCAATATATGTGCTTCAGTGGATTTTGAGAAATTAACGTTCAAAAAAAGATATATATCTGTAACAGCGCTCCGCTTCGCGGAGATAAAATTATATCTGTATTACCTAGCTGTTGCTAACACCAGTTAGCGACGGCTAGTAGGAGATAGCGACCATCTTGGGTCCCACTTTGCATGTGAGTGATATTTATCACTAATGACATGCAAAGTGGGCATGCCAAGATGTTAGCGACTGGAAACAGTCGCTAACATCGCTATCTCCTAGGGACTGGTAGCCCGATGTGCCTTTGCTATGTCTCAATATATGTGCTTCAGTGCATTTTGAGAAATTAACGTTCAAAAACAAGATATATATCTGTAACAGCGCTCCGCTTCGCGGAGATAAAATGATATCTGTATTACCTAGCTGTTGCTAACACCAGTTAGCGACGGCTAGTAGGAGATAGCGACCATCTTGGGTCCCACTTTGCATGTGAGTGATATTTATCACTAATGACATGCAAAGTGGGCATGCCAAGATGTTAGCGACTGGAAACAGTCGCTAACATCGCTATCTCCTATTATCAACTTTTGGAAATATTCGAGATAAGCGCGAATATCTCCAAAAAGTAACAGCTGCCCTGAGCAGTTCTTAGCCATGTTATCCAATGGGAGGTGGATAACATGGCTAAGAGCATTAGCTCGGTAATGCATGAATATCGCTGAGTTTTCAGCGATATTAATGCATTGCGGTTGTTTTTTATCGTATTTGCGATAAACCTTGATAATAGCAAGGTTTATCTGCGATAATTTCTGACGGTAAAAAAATCTTTGCAATGCATCGTTAGGGATAAATATCGCTTAACTTTGGTAATATGCCCCAACGTCTGTTAACGTTCGATTCGAAGGAAATGAGGAATTGTTGAAAAACATTGTGTGCGCCATCTTGTCTTTTTTCAAATGCCACACTTTTGTCGTGCACGGCAGCCATTTTAGATGCCTTGACCAGACCCACTCTGTGCACGCTGTCGATCCTTAGCATGGCTCCCCACCCTCGCAAGCATCTCACCCAGGCAGTGGTCACCCCCGCTCTCTGTCTTATGCATGGGTAATAAACCTCCCCCCATCTGCGCTGCTCTTCCCTGAGAATCACACCCTGTGCCCGCCCGACACCTCCCTTTCGCCCTATTCACTACCGCACCCTCTGACACTCCTTTTCCTCTGTGTCCGATTGTCCAGGCCGGTCCTAGGCTATCAGCTAGCCCTGCAGATGTAGTTTATGGCCACAGCTGTAAAGAATCACCCCTCTTCAAAGGAGTTATAGTAGATCAAGGCCCACACTCGATGAGATCCGTCACAGCAGAAGCGTTGCTATTATCTGAAAACCATCCTGTATTGTGATTGGGGAGGGGACCGAGCGTGAAGCGGAAGATTCCAGGGATGACTCTTTGTACATCAAAGTTTTTACAATTATGTGTCACATTAAAAATATATAGCACTCCGACAAAGTAGTAAGATTATAAAACTTTAATAATTTATAAATATATACAAGAAAACAAAAATAGTAATAACATATAAACATTTTTTGGGAAAAACAACGAAGTAGCGGTCGGCTGTGCGAATAGTCCCAACGCAGCACAACGTCCAGATTTCCGGCGTGGGGTGTCGCGGGGGGTGGGTCATCAGTAGCAAACTGTTGTGCGAATAGTTCCAAGGCAGCAGAACGCGCCGAAATCTAGATGACACGAAAGTGATGTCTAGTAAGTTGCCACCCAGCAAATAACGGCGTGGGGCGTCGCGGGGGGTGGGTCATCAGTAGCAAACTGTTGTGCGAATAGTTCCAAGGCAGCAGAACGATGGCACCAAGGTGATGTCCAGTAAGTTGCCGCACTGGTTTTGGTATCCTACAATGCTGCTCCGAATAACGGCGTAGGGCGCCCCGGGGGAGGCGGCGTGAACGGGCCTCTCCAGGTGGAGTCTCATCTGTTTTAGTGGGGCGCCCCTTTACCGTTTCAGTTGCCATTCCGTCCGCTTTTGGTCCACTGTGTCAAAATCCGCCATTCAGCTGAGTTGCGCCCACTCTTGCGGTGCAGCGATAGGCGGCTGCCACAGGACTCTCAAAATGGCGGCAGGCTCTTTCCTTTTTGGGCGTGGTCCACTGAAATGGCCCTGGGACACCTTGGAAATCGGACGCTTGTCTGCTAGGTCTTGGACCCCATTCTCGAAAGCGTCCCCTCCGCCTTGAGAATTCATCAAAAGTTTTGGGGGCCCCGACTCCTGCAGGCTTCTGGTGGGGAGCGGCTGCCATGATTGCTCGCGGAATGACCACGACGGAGCTACGAGATGGTGGTGCTCTCATGCTGACGCCAGTTTAGTCTGAAACATCCAGAAACAAGGTGGGGCTTTCATCGTTTGGGGGGAAAAAAAAGTTTTCATCCAATGAAAAGTGTTGTTTTTAGGTCATATGATCAAGCCTTCCATCATTAGGAAACCAAAAGTAAAATGAACCAATGAAAAGTTTTATAAACAAGTCACATGACCTGTTATGCGGCATAGGGTATAAAATGCGGAGAAAATACGTTGGCACGTGAGGCGGCGTCAGTAGCGGACCGATGTGCGAATAGGCCGAAGGCAATACAACGCGCCAAGATCCGGATGGCACCGAGGTGGTGTCCAGCAAGTTGCAGCACTGGTGTGGCCATCCTACAATGCTGAAAGTCGGCGTGGGGCGCCCCGTTGGCCTGTGAGTTTGCGTCAGTAGCGGACCGATGTGCGAATAGGCCGAAGGCAGCACAACGCGCCAAGATACGGATGGCACCGAGGTGGTGTCTAGTAAGTTGTCGCACTTCTGTGGCCATCCTACAATGTTGAAAGTCGGCGTGGGGCGCCCCGTTGGCCTGTGAGATGGCGTCAGTAGCGGACCGATGTGCGAATGGGGCCAAAGGCAGCGCAACAATATTTTCTGACTGACACCACAAGGCGCTGAGATGCCAAGATCCGGATGGCACCGAGGTGATGTCTAAGTTGCGGACTGATGTGCGAATGGGGCCAAAGGCAGCGTAACAATATTTTTTGTATGGAAGATACCACTAGGCGTTGAGATGCCAAGATTCGGATGGCACTGAGGTGATGTCTAGCAAGTTGCTGTACTGGTGTGGTCATCCTACAATGCTGAAACTCGGCGTGGGTCGCCCCATTAGCCTGTGAGATGGCGTCAGTAGCGGACCGATGTGCGAATAGGCCGAAGGCAGCACAACGCGCCAAGATCCGGATGTCACCGTGGTAGTTTCATAGTTGAGAGGCACTTCATCTGCAGTGGGGCGCCGAGATCCGGATGGCACCGAGGTGATGTCTAGCAAGTTGCTGTACTGGTGTGGTCATCCTACAATGCTGAAACTCGGCGTGGGTCGCCCCATTAGCCTGTGAGATGGCGTCAGTAGCGGACCGATGTGCGAATAGGCCGAAGGCAGCACAACGCGCCAAGATCCGGATGTCACCGTGGTGGTTTCATAGTTGAGAGGCACTTCATCTGCAGTGGAGCGCCGAGATCCGGATGGCACCGAGGTGATGTCTAGCAAGTTGCTGTACTGGTGTGGTTATTCTACAATGCTGAAACTCGGCGTGGGGCGCCCCATTAGCCTGTGAGATGGCGTCAGTAGCGGACCGATGTGCGAATGGGGCCAAAGGCAGCGCAACAATATTTTCTGAAGAGAAGACACCAAAAGGTGCTGACATTCCAAGATCCGGATGGCACCGAGGTGGTGTCTAGCAAGCTATGCAGTTGAGTTGTGTGCGCACTTGCGGCGAATAGGTCGAAGGCAGCATAACAATGTTTTCTGAATAGGAGACACCACAAGGCGTTGAGATTCGGTTACCACCGAGGTGATGTCTAGCAAGTTGCCGCACTGGTGTGGCCATCCTACAATACTGCTCCGAATAACGGCGTGGGGTGCCCGAAGGGGGGGGGGGCCGGCGTGAATGGGCCTTCCTAGGTGGAGGCTCGTCTGCTGTAGTGGGGCGCCCCTTTACCGTTTCAGTTGCCATTCAGCTGAGTTTCGGCTGCTCTTGATGCTACAGCGACAGGCGGCTGCAAGAGGACTCTCAAAATGGCGGCCTGTTCTTTGGATTTGGGCCTGGTCCACTAAAATGGCCCTGGGACACCTTAGAACTCGGACGCTCGATTTTTTTTTCCTTTCCTGTACATGCAAAAAAAGGTAAATGCCCGGTACGTTACACGCTTCATCTGCCACGATGAACTCTCCAGAGGAACCGAAAAAAAATATAGTTGTGGTAACTATACCATGCATCGTCATATGGAGAGGTGGCACCAATTAATTATAGTGCTGCATAAAAGAGAGATTTGGAGGAGAACCCCTGACCTGCTAGTACATTCATCAAAGAAGTGGCACTGAGAGCTTCAGAGGCAAGGGAAACGGTCCCAAATATTTAGAAGAACTTTGGAAAGATTAAAATGACATGTTTAGATTGTGGCAAATTAATTTCATGTGGACAGATGAGTGTTACTCTAATAAATACAGCATATGAACATCATCATAGTCGATGGTTGGTAGAGACATTTTGACTATATCCTGGACCTGCCCGTCCTCGCCCAAAATGGCGCCGGAATAAATGGGACTCGTAACTCCTTGTTGTGTACTGGTTGCAGAACCTTGAAATCACGAGATACGTATGCAGTTTTGAAGCACATGGCGGGCGGGGACGAGAATTGATTGAATATTTCGACATCCCTATTGATATTAAGTTCTGATGTGTTATTGATTACTGTACTGTTGAAAGTTCGAATTAACGTCACCCATGGTACTTGCCCGCAAATGTATATCTAGATAATTTTATTGTAACTGGCCCTGTCGTATTTTAATTATAAAATGTACGTCCACCGATTCCGTAACTGTTAGACACCTTAGTTCTTGCAACCTAATGGCCCGCCCGTTACGTTCCTCTACAGTGTAAATGTCTATTCATCATATACGATTACAGTTTGCTCTGTGGCAGGCCCACGTGGTTATAGGCTCGTATTTGTATAATGAAATTTTCACAATAAAGGTTTTTAAAAGAAAACATGGTAGTAGTATATACATTGGTAAAGTTTTTAATAATAGTGACTGTTTTAGAATCATTAAAAGGCAAGTGAAATAAAGCAGACCAATTACATGAAGGGTAAAAGGTATAATACGAAGGAACGCAGTAAAGATAAATGGTCAAGGGCTGTTGTGTTTTCTATTCCTGCAACATAAAGTGATCGATAAGAATCTCATATTCAGGCGTATCGGCGACTAAGACAGCAGGTCGACCCTCTTTTGCTCAACGGCTCCGTCATGGGACGAAGAAACGCTCTTTTTCTCGAAAAAAGAATATATTTTACTTGCAGGACAGTTGTAAAATTTCCGGGAAAGTACATTAGCCTGGAACATTATAACATATATTTAAGAAAAAATAATGTTCGGAAGTAATGAAAAGCGTAATTTTTAGGTCATATGACCAAGCCTTTCATCATTACAATAAGAAAAGTAAAATGAACCAATGAAAAGTTTTATTAACAAGTCACATGACTTGTTATGCTTACGTTACGCGCTGCGCGCCCCGGATGACTTCCGGATGCGCTAACGCGGCGCGTCATATGACGCATTACGCGACAACGCAGGTACAGAATATAGTCAAAATGTCTCCACCAACCAGCGGTCGGAACACAACCCCTTTCAGCAGGCTAAATAGTTCTGTTAAATGACAACAGAAGGGACAGGCAACAAGAACCATCAGTCAAAGAGGGGAGGGCTAGTTCTTCTCTACCGGGTTACATTGGGGCGCTACCGGAACTGATCGAATTGGTAGTCTACAGTGTTTCTGGATGTTTCAGACTGAAGCTGGGGTTAGCATGAGAGCAGCACTATTTCGTAGCTCCGTCGTGGTCATTCCGCAACCAATCATGGCAGCCGTTCTTTATCGTTATTTTGGGCGGGGTGGGTGGCGGAGCCGAGCTGTTTTGCAGCCATCATTGTGTGGAGTTCAGTTCATCTCACTAGTTTTGTATTTGTCATGAGGGGTTGTTCCTAATGTTTCTATTTTAGCGAGGTCAAAAAGAGATCCCATTAGTGGCCTACTGATTTTGCTCGATTCCTTTTCTTTTTTTTTACACGATTTTTCGTTATCTGCAAAGACTAAACAGAGTATTGCGACTCTGTGTTTGTTTGTAAATAGAGAATGAACCAAAGAGAACTAATTCTAAAACAGTAAATACTTGGATAACAATCAATCAAATGGAAAGAGAAGCAGGCACGACGGATTACAATGGGGGCAAAGGCCTGCGTTAACTACCTTTCACTATCTGCAAAGAGAGAGTACTCCTAATAGAAATGAGGGGGGGGGCACCATTCAAAGCAGATCAGTGTGCATAAACACGAAAATGTTTTCACTTACCACGTACTTGACATTCGACAGCTTATGATATTTGCTATTAAAAAACCATTGAAATTCACTGAAAAAACCATAGGTTATAGACCATATATAGTTAGGAATTAGCATTTTCAAAACCTTGAAAATTCACTGAAAAAACCATAGGTTATAGACCATATATAGTTAGGAATTAGCATTTAAAAAACCTTATTTTACTCACACAAAACCATTGAAATTCCATATATAGTTAGTTGCACTAACTATATATCGCGCACCCGCAATCCACTGCTGATCATGTCACATATTACATCATTCATGACATGGTCAGTGACATCACTGATGACATCACTGATGACATCTCAAATGACATCACTGATGACATCACTGATGACATCTCATTTGACATCATTCTTGTGCTAATACGATAAACCTCTTCAGACTCTAATATAACCTTAGATACACTCAGTGTATACAGACACTCACACACTGCCACTCATCCATGGAGTTACTCACACACCCAGTCAGTCATGCAAAGAAACAATCTCACCTCCATTTCTTCAACTATACAGTTAAACACACCTTACTTATTGAAACATATACTAACACATATTTACTCTCTTATACAATCCCTGATACAAGTTCAAAATGATCGATACAACTACTCACTCATTCAGTGGCTCTCATGCACAGTTATTTATATATGCCAACTCTCACATGTACTGTGTTTTACATATGTACTTACTATGACATGTAGCATTGAGATATCCATTCACTCATCAATACACTCATGCACACAGTCAACTGCCCATGTAGCTGTTTCCACATGCACTCTTGAACTCATACACCTAGTGAATAAACTGCTCACACATCTATGCATAGAGTCACACACCTTCCAGCCACCCCTACACAAACTCAATCTCCCATAGAAATACTTGGGCAACCAATTAATAACACATATAGCCTCTCGTATAGCTAATGATCAACACATGCAGCAGTTTACAGAACAACAGACATAATGATGCACAAATTAAGACAGTTTAGTCACTAACCCATGCATTCAGTGAGACACATTTAATCACTCACTCATACAGTCAGTCACGCACCTACTAAATCCTTCATCCAGACACTTATACATCCACTCATTCTTCAATATGTAAAACATATTTAAACTTTACAAAAACACACAGACACTAGATGATGTCATCAGTGATGTCATTTGAGATGTCATCAGTGATGTCATTTGAGATGTCATCAGTGATGTCATCAGTGATGTCACTGACCATGTCATGAATGATGTAATATGTGACATGATCAGCAGTGGATTGCGGGTGCGCGATATATAGTTAGTGCAACTAACTATATATGGAATTTCAATGGTTTTGTGTGAGTAAAATAAGGTTTTTTAAATGCTAATTCCTAACTATATATGGTCTATAACCTATGGTTTTTTCAGTGAATTTTCAAGGTTTTGAAAATGCTAATTCCTAACTATATATGGTCTATAACCTATGGTTTTTTCAGTGAATATATATATATATATATATATATATATATTACCTACTGGCGGTCGCCAGTAGGTGTATATAGTTAGGATTTTTTCTCTATGGGATTTTTGAAAATTCTATGTCTAATAACTTTGCCGTTTGTGGACGGAATTGGCTGAAATTTTCAGGAAAATGGCACATTTTGTTTCTGAGCAGCCTTTGAAAATTTGGGGGGGTTCGTCAAGGGGGGGCCGAGAAAAAAGGGGGGTCCCAAAACGCGTTTTTCCCATGTTAATTTCCATAGGGCGGTTGGCCTCACTTTTAGACCGAACGGCTGAATGGATTTGCACGAAACTTGGCAAAATTGTAGGGACTGGTAGCCCGATGTGCCTTTTGTAGGTCTCAATATATGTGCTCCAGTGGATTTTGAGAAATTAACGTTTAAAAAAAGATATATATCTGTAAGCGCGGACCGGGCAGCGGCCTAGGACGCGTACTTTTCGCGCAACGGAGCTTTGTGAAGCGAAGCTGATTGGTTCTCCGGCGTCTGTCAACATTCCAAACAGTCCGTAGTGGCCGCAAACAGTCCGTAGTGGCCGCCATCTTGTCTCTCGGTAGGATCGAGAGACAAGAGGAGGCCAAAGCGAAGGGGTAAATGACCATAAGGGGGAATAGTAGATCCTCGCTGACCCCCTAGGTTTGATGTGGAGGTTTTAAAAGGGCCCCGCGGGGCAAAAAAAAAAAATTATAATAATAATCTTACGGCTGAATGGATTTGCACGAAACTTGGCAAAATTGTAGGGACTGGTAGCCCGATGTGCCTTTGCTAGGTCTCAATATATGTGCTTCAGTGGATTTTGAGAAATTAACGTTCAAAAAAAGATATATATCTGTAACAGCGCACCGCTTCGCGTACTTTTCGCGTTACGGAGCTTTGCGAAGCGAAGCTGATTGGCTCTCCGGTGTCTGTAAACATTCCAAACAGTCCGTAGCGGCCGCCATCTTGTCTCTCGGTAGGATCGAGAGACAAGAGGAGGCCAAAGCGAAGGGGCAAATGACCATAAGGGGGCATAGTAGATCCTCGCTGATCCCCTAGGTTTGATGTGGAGGTTTTAAAAGGGCCCCGCGGGGCAAAAAAAATAAATAATAATAATAATCGAACGGCTGAATGGATTTGCACGAAACTTGGTAAAATATTAGGGACTGGTAGCCCGATGTGCCTTTGCTAGGTCTCAATATATGTGCTTCAGTGCATTTTGAGAAATTAACGTTCAAAAACAAGATATATATCTGTAACAGCGCTCCGCTTCGCGGAGATAAAATTATATCTGTATTACCTAGCTGTTGCTAACACCAGTTAGCGACGGCTAGTAGGAGATAGCGACCATCTTGGGCCCCACTTTGCATGTGAGTGATATTTATCACTAATGACATGCAAAGTGGGCATGCCAAGATGTTAGCGACTGGAAACAGTCGCTAACATCGCTATCTCCTATTATCAACTTTTGGAAATATTCGAGATAAGCGCGAATATCTCCAAAAAGTAACAGCTGCCCTGAGCAGTTCTTAGCCATGTTATCCTATGGGAGGTGGATAACATGGCTAAGAGGATTAGCTCGGTAATGCATGAATATCGCTGAGTTTTCAGCGATATTAATGCATTGCGGTCGGTTTTTATCGTATTTGCGATAAACTTTGATAATAGCAAGGTTTATCTGCGATAATTTCTGACGGTAAAAAAATCTTTGCAATGCATCGTTAGGGATAAATATCGCTTAACTTTGGTAATATGCCCCAACGTCTGTTAACGTTCGATTCGAAGGAAATCAGGAAGTGTTGAAAAACATTGTCTGCGCCATCTTGTCTTTTTTCAAATGCCACACTTTTGTCGTGCACGGCAGCCATTTTAGATGCCTTGACCAGACCCACTCTGTGCACGCTGTCGATCCTTAGCATGGCTCCCCACCCTCGCAAGCATCTCCCCCAGGCAGTGGTCACCCCCGCTCTCTGTCTTATGCATGGGTAATAAACCTCCCCCCATCTGCGCTGCTCTTTCCTGAGAATCACACCCTGTGCCCGCCCGACACCTCCCTTTCGCCCTATTCACTACTGCACCCTCTGACACTCCTTTTCCTCTGTGTCCGATTGTCCAGGCTGGTCCTAGGGTATCAGCTAGCCCTGCAGATGTAGTTTATGGCCACAGCTGTAAAGATTCACCCCTCTTCAAAGGAGTTATAGTAGATCAAGGCCCACACTCGATGAGATCCGTCACAGCAGAAGCGTTGCTATTATCTGAAAACCATCCTGTATTGTGATTGGGGAGGGGACCGAGCCTGAAGCGAAAGATTCCAGGGATGACTCTTTGTACATCAAAGTTTTTACAATTATGTGTCACATTAAAAATATATAGCACTCCGACAAAGTAGTAAGATTATAAAACTTTAATAATTTATAAATATATACAAGAAAACAAAAATAGTAATAACATATAAACATTTTTAGGGAAAAACAACGAAGTAGCGGTCGGCTGTGCGAATAGTCCCAACGCAGCACAACGTCCAGATTTCCGGCGTGGGGCGGGTCATCAGTAGCAAACTGTTGTGCGAATAGTTCCAAGGCAGCAGAACGCGCTGAAATCTAGATGACACGAAAGTGATGTCTAGTAAGTTGCCACCCAGCAAATAACGGCGTGGGGCGTCGCGGGGGGTGGGTCTTCAGTAGCAAACTGTTGTGCGAATAGTTCCAAGGCAGCAGAACGATGGCACCAAGGTGATGTCCAGTAAGTTGCCGCACTGGTTTTGGTATCCTACAATGCTGCTCCGAATAACGGCGTGGGGCGCCCCGGGGGAGGCGGCGTGAACGGGCCTCTCCAGGTGGAGTGTCATCTGTTGTAGTGGGGCGCCCCTTTACCGTTTCAGTTGCCATTCCGTCCGTTTTTGGTCCACTGTGTCAAAAGCCGCAATTCAGCTGAGTTGCGCCCACTCTTGCGGTGCAGCGATAGGCGGCTGTCACAGGACTCTCAAAATGGCGGCAGGCTCTTTCCTTTTTGGGCCTGGTCCACTGAAATGGCCCTGGGACACCTTGGAAATCGGACGCTTGTCTGCTAGGTCTTGGACCCCATTCTCGAAAGCGTCCCCTCCGCCTTGAGAATTCATCAAAAGTTTTGGGGGCCCCGACTCCTGCAGGCTTCTGGTGGGGAGCGGCTGCCATGATTGCTCGCGGAATGACTACGACGGAGCTACGAGATGGTGGTGCTCTCATGCTGACGCCAGCTTCAGTCTGAAACATCCAGAAACAAGGTGGGGCTTTCATCGTTTGGAAAAAAAAAAAGTTTTCATCCAATGAAAAGTGTTGTTTTTAGGTCATATGATCAAGCCTTCCATCATTAGGAAACCAAAAGTAAAATGAACCAATGAAAAGTTTTATAAACAAGTCACATGACCTGTTATGCGGCATAGGGTATAAAATGCGGAGAAAATACGTTGGCACGTGAGGCGGCGTCAGTAGCGGACCGATGTGCGAATAGGCCGAAGGCAGCACAACGCGCCAAGATCCGGATGGCACCGAGGTGGTGTCCAGCAAGTTGCAGCACTGGTGTGGCCATCCTACAATGTTGAAAGTCGGCGTGGGGCGCCCCGTTGGCCTGTGAGTTTGCGTCAGTAGCGGACCGATGTGCGAATAGGCCGAAGGCAGCACAACGCGCCAAGATCCGGATGGCACCGAGGTGGTGTCTAGTAAGTTGCCGCACTGGTGTGGCCATCCTACAATGCTGAAAGTCGGCGTGGGGCGCCCTGTTGGCCTGTGAGATGGTGTCAGTAGCGGACTGATGTGCGAATGGGGCCAAAGGCAGCGCAACAATATTTTCTGACGAGAAGACACCACAAGGCGCTGAGATGCCAAGATCCGGATGGCACCGAGGTGATGTCTAAGTTGCGGACTGATGTGCGAATGGGGCCAAAGGTAGCGTAACAATATTTTCTGTATGGAAGATACCACTAGGCGTTGAGATGCCAAGATTCGGATGGCACCGAGGTGATGTCTAGCAAGTTGGTGTGGTCATCCTACAATGCTGAAACTCGGCGTGGGTCGCCCCATTAGCCTGTGAGATGGCGTCAGTAGCGGACCGATGTGCGAATAGGCCGAAGGCAGCACAACGCGCCAAGATCCGGATGTCACAGTGGTGGTTTCATAGTTGAGAGGCACTTCATCTGCAGTGGGGCGCCGAGATCCGGATGGCACCGAGGTGATGTCTAGCAAGTTGCTGTACTGGTGTGGTCATCCTACAATGCTGAAAGTCGGCGTGGGGCGCCCCATTAGCCTGTGAGATGGCGTCAGTAGCGGACTGATGTGCGAATGGGGCCAAAGGCAGCACAACGCGCCAAGATCCGGATGGCACCGAGGTGGTGTCCAGCAACTTGCCGCACTGGTGTGGCCATCCTACAATGCTGCGCCGAAAGTCGGCGTGGGGCGCCCCGTTGGCCTGTGAGTTCGCGTCAGTCAGTGGGGGCTGTTTGAGGATCTGACTGCATTGGAAAGCAATGTGATGCTGTGCGTCGCCCCCAAGATGGAGGTTCCTCGGCTGCAGTGGGGCGCCCCTTGGTGTTTCACTCGCTATGCAGCTGAGTTGCGTGCGCACTTGTGGCGAATAGGCCGAAGGCAGCACAACGCGCCGAGATCTGGATGGCACCGAGGTGGTGTCCAGCAATTTGCCGCACTGGTGTGGCCATCCTACAATGCTGCGCCGAAAGTCGGCGTGGGGTGCCCCGTTGGCCTGTGAGGTGGCGTCAGTAGCGGACCGATGTGTGAATAGGCCGGAACCAGCACAAGGCGCCAAGATCCGGATGGCACCGAGGTGGTGTCATAGTTGAGAGTTCTGAGCAGCGCTTGTAACACTGTCTGAAGCTTATTTGCACCTGCTGCAGCTTCACTATTGCCCTGGTGTGGCCTAAGATCGCCCATGACATAGGCGGCCACCTCCCGGGGTCCGGCGGAACTTTTTTCCTTTTCCTTTCTGCATCTTGTCCCAAATTCGTTTGACCTGAAGACACGACCAGGTCCCTGAATGTGTGCAGGGGGACGCTATTGATTGAATCAAAATGGCGGCTTCACACAAAGCTGACTCAAGCGTTTTCTGGTGGTTTCATAGTTGAGAGGCACTTCATCTGCAGTGGGGCGCCGAGATCCGGATGGCACCGAGGTGATGTCTAGCAAGTTGCTGTACTTGTGTGGTCATCCTACAATGCTGAAACTCGGCGTGGGTCGCCCCATTAGCCTGTGAGATAGCTGTTCTTTGGATTTGGGCCTGGTCCACTAAAATGGCCCTGGGACACCTAAGAACTCGAACGCTCGATTTTTTTTTCCTTTCCTGTACATGCAAAAAAAGGTAAATGCCCGGTATGTTACACGCTTCATCTGCCACGATGAACTCTCCAGAGGAAACGAAAAAATATATAGTTGTGGTAACTATACCATGCATCGTCATATGGAGAGGTGGCACCAATTAATTATAGTGCTGCATAAAAGAGAGATTTGGAGGAGAACCCCTGACCTGCTAGTACATTCATCAAAGAAGTGGCACTGAGAGCTTCAGAGGCAAGGGAAACGGTCCCAAATATTTAGAAGAACTTTGGAAAGATTAAAATGACATGTTTAGATTGTGGTAAATTAATTTCATGTGGGCAGATGAGTGTTACTCTAATAAATACAGCATATGAACATCATCATAGTCGATGGTTGGTAGAGACATTTTGACTATATCCTGGACCTGCCCGTCCTCGCCCAAAATGGCGCCGGAATAAATGGGACTCGTAACTCCTTGTTGTGTACTGGTTGCAGAACCTTGAAATCACGAGATACGTATGCAGTTTTGAAGCACATGGCGGGCGGGGACGAGAATTGATTGAATATTTCGACATCCCTATTGATATTAAGTTCTGATGTGTTATTGATTACTGTACTGTTGAAAGTTCGAATTAACGTCACCCATGGTACTTGCCCGCAAATGTATATCTAGATAATTTTATTGTAACTGGCCCTGTCGTATTTTAATTATAAAATGTACGTCCACCGATTCCATAACTGTTAGACACCTTAGTTCTTGCAACCTAATGGCCCGCCCGTTACGTTCCTCTACAGTGTAAATGTCTACTCATCACATACGATTACAGTTTGCTCCGTGGCCGGCCCACGTGGTTATAGGCTCGTATTTGTATAATGAAATTTTCACAATAAAGGTTTTTAAAAGAAAACATGGTAGTAGTATATACATTGGTAAAGTTTGTAATAATAGTCACTGTTTTAGAATCATTAAAAGGCAAGTGAAATAAAGCAGACCAATTACATGAAGGGTAAAAGGTATAATACGAAGGAACGCAGTAAAGATAAATGGTCAAGGGCTGTTGTGTTTTCTATTCCTGCAACATAAAGTGATCGATAAGAATCTCATATTCAGGCGTATCGGCGACTAAGACAGCAGGTCGACCCTCTTTTGCTCAACGGCTCCATCATGGGACGAAGAAACGCTCTTTTTCTCGAAAAAAGAATATATTTTACTTGCAGGACAGTTGTAAAATTTCCGGGAAAGTACATTAGCCTGGAACATTATAACATATATTTAAGAAAAAATAATGTTCGGAAGTAATGAAAAGCGTAATTTTTAGGTCATATGAGCAAGCCTTTCATCATTACAATAAGAAAAGTAAAATGAACCAATGAAAAGTTTTATTAACAAGTCACATGACTTGTTATGCTTACGTTACGCGCTGCGCGCCCCGGATGACTTCCGGATGCGCTAACGCGGCGCGTCATATGACGCATTACGCGACAACGCAGGTCCAGAATATAGTCAAAATGTCTCCACCAACCAGCGGTCGGAACACAACCCCTTTCAGCAGGCTAAATAGTTCTGTTAAATGAGAACAGAAGGGACAGGCAACAAGAACCATCAGTGAAAGAGGGGAGGGCTAGTTCTTCTCTACCGGGTTACATTGGGGCGCTACCGGAACTGATCGAATTGGTAGTCTACAGTGTTTCTGGATGTTTCAGACTGAAGCTGGGGTTAGCATGAGAGCAGCATCATTTCGTAGCTCCGTCGTGGCCATTCCGCAACCAATCATGGCAGCCGCTCTTTATCGTTATTTTGGGCGGGGTGGGTGGCGGAGCCGAGCTGTTTTGCAGCCATCATTGTGTGGAGTTCAGTTCATCTCACTAGTTTTGTATTTGTCATGAGGGGTTGTTCCTAATGTTTCTATTTTAGCGAGGTCAAAAAGAGATCCCATTAGTGGCCTACTGATTTTGCTCGATTCCTTTTCTTTTTTTTTACACGATTTTTCGTTATCTGCAAAGACTAAACAGAGTATTGCGACTCTGTGTTTGTTTGTAAATAGAGAATGAACCAAAGAGAACTAATTCTAAAACAGTAAATACTTGGATAACAATCAATCAAATGGAGAGAGAAGCAGGCACGACGGATTACAACGGGGGCAAAGGCCTGCGTTAACTACCTTTCACTATCTGCAAAGAGAGAGTACTCCTAATAGAAATGAGGGGGGGGGGGCACCATTCAAAGCAGATCAGTGTGCATAAACACGAAAATGTTTTCACTTACCACGTACTTGACATTCGACAGCTTATGATATTTGCTATTAAAAAACCATTGAAATTCACTGAAAAAACCATAGGTTATAGACCATATATAGTTAGGAATTAGCATTTACAAAACCTTGAAAATTCACTGAAAAAACCATAGGTTATAGACCATATATAGTTAGGAATTAGCATTTAAAAAACCTTATTTTACTCACACAAAACCATTGAAATTACATATATAGTTAGTTGCACTAACTATATATCGCGCACCTGCAATCCACTGCTGATGATGTCACATATTACATCATTCATGACATGGTCAGTGACATCACTGATGACATCACTGATGACATCTCAAATGACATCACTGATGACATCACTGATGACAACATCCAGTGACTGTATGTTTCTGTAAAGTTAAAATGTGTCTTACATATTGAAGAATGAGTGGAAGTATAAGTGTCTGGACAAAGGATTTAGTAGGTGCATGACTGAATGCATGAGTGAGTGATTAAATGTGTCTCACTGAGTGCATGGGTTAGTGACTAAAGTGTCTTAATTTGTGCATCATTATGTCTGTTGTTCTGTAAACTGCTGCATGTTTTGATCAGTAGCTATATAATTAACTATATGGGTTACTGATTGATTGTCCAAGTATTTGTATGGGAGACTGAGTGTGTGTGTGGCTGGCTGGGAGGTGTGTGACTCTGTGCAGATCAATGTGTACTTGTATCAATGATTGTATAACAAGGTAAGTATGTGTTAGTATATGTTTGAAAATGTAAGGTGCTCTATGTTTAACTGTATAGACAAGAAAATGGAAGTGTCATTGATTCTTTACAGGACTGACTAGGTGTGTGAGTAACTCCATGGATGAGTGGCAGACTGTGAGTGTCTGTATAGGTGTATGAGTGCATATGATAGTGTTGTAAAGATGAGTGATTGTATGTATGAATGATAGTATGGGTGAATGAGTGAAGGTGTGTGTAGACGTAGGAATCAGTGAGTGCGTATGTAGTAACTAGTATTGGTGTGTCAATGGTTTCAAAAATTATATTCTGTATTTAACACTGGGTGAAACAGAGGTTATATTAAAATGTGAGGAGATGCATTGTATTGTCATATGAATGATATCATCAGTGATGTGGTCATTGATGTCAAATGAGATGTCATCAGTGATGTCATCAGTGATGTCATTTGAGATGTCATCAGTGATGTCATCAGTGATGTCACTGACCATGTCATGAATGATGTAATATGTGACATCATCAGCAGTGGATTGCAGGTGCGCGATATATAGTTAGTGCAACTAACTATATATGTAATTTCAATGGTTTTGTGTGAGTAAAATAAGGTTTTTTAAATGCTAATTCCTAACTATATATGGTCTATAACCTATGGTTTTTTCAGTGAATATAGATATATATATATTTTTTTCCTGACCAAAAGCCAAAATTTAAGAAAGGTATTGGTTTTGTATAGAAATAATTTACAAGCTAGAACCATTAAATGCCGGAATAACGGCGATATAAAACATAATGAACAAATTAAGCTATGTTGGGAAGGCACAACTCTCCAAGAACAACGTGAAAACTTTACCAAGTTTGAAATGTCTTAAAATAGGACCTAAAAGTGATTGTCTTATGGGAATGCATCAATAAGTAACATCTGCCCCACTAAATATTGGGAAAAGGGTAAGAAATGCACCACAAATTGTCTATATGTATATAGAATGTCTGCATTGTGGATTAACTGTGTAAATATTGAAACTACATGTACCAGAATTCATGGGCATGACAAACAGGAAGTTGTATAAAAACAGTTGCTGAAGGTATTACCACTTACCGTGATCAAGGCCGCAAGGCTGAAGCGCGTCGGTGTGCAGACTGGGCTCTGTTGAATAAATCGTAAAAAAGAAAATAAAGTTCCTGAGTGCGGCGCCTTCTTGTTGCAAAAAAAATAATATATATATATATGTTTATATATATATATATATATATATATATATTCACTGAAAAAACCATAGGTTATAGACCATATATAGTTAGGAATTAGCATTTACAAAACCTTGAAAATTCACTGAAAAAACCATAGGTTATAGACCATATATAGTTAGGAATTAGCATTTAAAAAACCTTATTTTACTCACACAAAACCATTGAAATTCCATATATAGTTAGTTGTACTAACTATATATCGCGCACCCGCAATCCACTGCTGATGATGTCACATATTACATCATTCATGACATGGTCAGTGACATCACTGATGACATCACTGATGACATCTCAAATGACATCACTGATGACATCACTGATGACATCTCAAATGACATCACTGATGACATCACTGATGACATCTCATTTGACATTACTGATCACATCACTGATGACATCATTCATGTGATAATACGATGAACCTCTTCAGACTCTAATATAACCTTAGATACACTCAGTGTAAACAGACACTCATAGACTGTCACTCATCTATGGAGTTACTCAGACACTTAGTCAGTCATGCAAAGAATCAATCACACCTCCATTTCCTCAACTATACAGTTATACACACCTTACTTATTCAAACATATACTAAAACATATTTACTGACTTATAAAATCCTGGATACAAGTTCACAATGATCCATACAGCCACTCACACATTCACTGGCTCTTATGCACAGTTATTTATATATGTCAACTCTCACATGTACTGTATTTTACATATGTACTTACTTTAACATGTAGCACTGAGATATCCATTCACTCACCAATACACTCATGCACACAGTCAACCGCCCATACAGCTGTTTCCACATGCACTTTTGAACCCATACATCTAGTCAATCAACTGCTCACACATCTATGCAAAGAGTAATACACCTCCCAGCCACCCACACACACACTCAGTCTCCCATACAAATGATGGAGTAGTGGAGTAGTGGAGTAGTGTGGCTCACTGGTTAGAGGCGGCAGGCCTGAGAGCAGAAGTCAGCCCGGGACCAGGGTTCAATTCCCGACGCGGCAGGGTCGTGGACCTAGGTCAGCGGACTCGATAATTCTCGCTTCGGTGCTTACTCTAATCAGGGTTTCCACTCGGCAACTCTGGGCATTAGCTTGCCTAATCTCCACAACGGCCCCACCAATTCTGGGGATGCCTGGCTCCACCTTGGGGACTCCCAGCAAGGGACCATCCCACAGGGAAAGCCAGGACGGGTTCCCCAGAGTTATACAGCGCCGGGACGCCCCGTTGCTGGGGCAGCTGTGCGCTTTACAAGTATATTACATTTACATTTACATTTATGATTGGGCAACCAATCAATAACCTATACAGTTAATCATATAGCTACTGATCAACACATGCAGCAGTTTACAGAACAACAGACATAATGATGCACAAATTAAGACAGTTTAGTCACTAACCCATGCACTCAGTGAGACACATTTAATCAGTCACTCATACAGTCAGTCATGCCCCTACTAAATCCTTCATCAAGACACTTATACATCCACTCATTCTTCAATATGTAAGACATATTTTAACTTTACAGAATTATACAGTCACTGAATGTAGTCATCAGTGATGTCATCAGTGATGTCATTTGAGATGTCATCAGTGATGTCATCAGTGATGTCATTTGAGATGTCATCAGTGATGTCATCAGTGATGTCACTGACCATGTCATGAATGATGTAATATGTGACATCATCAGCAGTGGATTGCGGGTGCGCGATATATAGTTAGTACAACTAACTATATATGGAATTTCAATGGTTTTGTGTGAGTAAAATAAGGTTTTTTAAATGCTAATTCCTAACTATATATGGTCTATAACCTATGGTTTTTTCAGTGAATTTTCAAGGTTTTGTAAATGCTAATTCCTAACTATATATGGTCTATAACCTATGGTTTTTTCAGTGAATTTCATTGGTTTTTTAAAAGCTAATATCTGTAGCTGTAAAATGTATTCTTCTTTAAATCCAAAAATATATTTTATATGTTTATTAATAATTTTTTTTAAAATACTTTTTTTTGTTCGCTCCCGGTTCGCGAACCGGGAAGCTTCCCGTTAGCTGATCTTGATGCCGCGACCCAGTCCGCGAACCGGTAAACGTTCCGTTAGCGCAACTGCCGCGTTAGAAATCAACATCGTGACGCGTCGCAGAAGCGCGACGTATCACGTTGTCGCGTAATGCGTCTTATGACGCACTGCATTAGCGCACCCGGAAGTGCTCCGGTACGCGAACTAAGACGCGAAGCGCAGCTCCCCGGAAGCGATCCGCGGCGCGTCGCGAAAGCGCGACGTATCGCGTTGCCGCGTAATGTGTCTTATGACGCACCGCGTTAGCGCACCCGGAAGCGCTCTGGAGCGCGAACCGAGGCGCGAAGCGCAGCGAACCGGAAGCGATCCGGGGCGCGTTCCGCAGCGCGTAACTTAAGCCTAAGAGGTCATGTGACTTGTTGATAAAACTTTTCATTGGTTCATTTCACCTTCAGAAGAACGACGATCCACCACCACCAGCAACAGGTTGCTCGAAGAAGCTGGAACAAGATCACAGCCGACCAGCTCACTGCTTCCCTGAGCCAGCACCCTCCCGCCAACTCAGCGAACCCCAGCCAGGCCGCCGACAACCTCACGAAATGGATCAACGACTGCGCGGACGAACTCGCCCCTCTGAGAACCCCACCCAGCCGATCCTGCAGCAGAAAAACACCATGGTTCACCGACGAACTCAAGAGCTCCAAGAAGAACTGTCGAGCCCTCGAGAAAGCCTGGAGAAGGGAACCAACGACGGACAACATGAACACCCTCAAGCTCGCCACCCGGAAACACCACCAACTGATCCGCGCCACCAAGAAAAATGCATACAAGGACCGGCTGGACAACAACGCACACAACTGCAAGGAACTCTTCAACATCGTGAAAGAGCTATCCAACCCCAACGCCGGAAACAACGACATCACCCCGTCGCAAGAACTCTGCAACTCCCTCGCGTCCTACTTCCACAACAAGATCACGGACATACACAACAGCTTCAACAACCAACCAACGCAAGCCACAACCGCAACGACGCCACCCACCACCACCCTCCGCACCTGGACCCCGATCAGCACCGAAGACACCATCCGCACCATGAACTCCATCCACTCCGGATCTCCGACTGACCCCTGCCCTCACCACGTCTTCAACAAAGCCGACGCTGTCCTCGCACCCCACCTGCGGGACATCATCAACACCTCCTTCGACTCCGCCACCTTCCCTGAGAGCTGGAAGCACGCCGAACTCAGCGCTCTCCTCAAGAAACCCACAGCAGACCCCACCGACCTCAAGAACTACCGTCCCATCTCGCTCCTCCCGTTCCCGGCCAAAGTCATCGAGAAGACCGTCAACAAACAGCTGGCCGCCTTCCTCGAGACGAATGGATCCCTCGACCCCTCACAGTCCGGCTTCCGAGCAAACCACAGCACCGAGACCGCCCTCATCGCCGCCACCGACGACCTTCGAACCCTGATGGACAACGGAGAAACAGCGGCCCTCATCCTCCTGGACCTCTCCGCGGCTTTCGACACTGTCTGCCACCGCACCCTAATACAGCGCCTCAGCAACATCGGAATCCAGGAGAAGGCACTGGAATGGATCACCTCCTTCCTCAACGGAAGAACACAAAGAGTCCGCCTACCACCGTACAAATCAGAGGCCACCGAAGTCATCTGCGGCGTCCCTCAAGGATCCTCACTGAGCCCCACCCTCTTCAACGTCTACATGAGCCCCCTCGCGGCCATCGCACGCCAACACAACCTCAACATAATCTCCTACGCCGACGACACCCAGCTGATCCTCTCCCTGACCAACGACCCCGCCACCGCCAGAGCCAACCTGCACGAAGGGATGAGAGACGTGGCCGAATGGATGACGACCAGCCGCCTGAAACTGAACTCAGACAAGACGGAGGTCCTCATCCTGGGCTCCACGCCCTCCGCCTGGGACGACTCCTGGTGGCCCCCCGCACTGGGCACCGCACCCAAACCGACAGACCACGCACGCAACCTGGGCTTCATCCTGGACTCCTCCCTCTCCATGACCAGACAAGTCAACGCCGTCTCCTCGTCATGCTTCAACATCCTGCGCATGCTACGTAAGATCTTCCAGTGGATCCCCACCGAGACGAGGAAGACGGTCACCCAAGCCCTCGTCACCAGCCGTCTGGACTACGGCAACGCCCTCTACGCCGGAACCACTGCAAAACTCCAGAAGAGACTCCAGCGGATCCAGAACGCCTCGGCGAGACTCATCCTCGACATCCCCCGACGCAGCCACATCTCCGGACACCTGAGAGACCTGCACTGGCTCCCGGTCAACAAGAGAATCACCTTCCGACTCCTCACCCACGCACACAAAGCCCTACACGACCAAGGCCCGAGCTACCTCAACAACCGGATCAACTTCTACACTCCCAAGCGCCTCCTCAGATCAACCAACCACGCCCTCGCCGCCGTCCCCCGCATCCGAAGAGCGACAGCAGGAGGAAGATCCTTCTCCCACCTGGCCGCCAAGACCTGGAACTCACTTCCGACCAACCTGCGCCTGACCCAAGACCACCTCTCCTTCAGGAAGAAGCTCAAGACCTGGCTGCTCGAGCAGTAGCGGCACCCCCCCCCCCCCAGCGCCTTGAGACCCTACGGGTGAGTAGTGCGCTCTACAAATGACCTGATTGATTGATTGATTGATTTCACTTTTGGTTTCATAATGATGTTAGGCTAGGTCAGGTGACCTAAAAATAACACTTTTCATTGGTTTAGAAATATTGTTTTTCCCAAATGATGAAAACCCCTCCTTCTTTCCTCACTCTGACTTTCATCTTTGTGAGAGGAAGACCATTTTTGAGAGTTGAGCAATGGCTTCAATAGTTGCTTCAGCTGGTGCACCCCCACCACCACCTCCACCTCCTCATGGGAAGAGAGGACCACCTCCCCAGTTTATCAGCCAGACAGAGGAGGAAGAGGATGAACTAGAGGAAGAGGAGACCGAAGGACCACAGTTCTTACAGGAGGTGCCCCGGGTTTCACGTCGGAAAGCCAGCTTTATTTGGCAGTTTTTTTCACTCCCTCGAGGGCAAAAAAAAGTAAATGCTAGGTATGTCACCTGCCTGATTTGTAAAGACCGGTTATCTAGAGGCACTGATAAAAAATATAGCTACGGAAACCATACAATGCATCGTCACATGACCAGGTGGCATCCACTGAACTACAGCCAGGCGGAGATACGTGACATGCAAGATAACCCAACAACAACTCCTGTGGCCAGGTCAACATCACTAATATCATTGACAGCAGCAGAGGCACGGGAAACCGTGCCAAACATTCAGGAGAACTTTGCTCATATCAAACATACCTGTATGTATTGCGGTGCATTGCTGTCATGTGGTAACATGAGCATTAATTTAATTAACCTAGCTATTAACAATCACAATTGCCCTAACCGCCCCAGACAGTAATTTTTTTTTTTGCTCCTGTAGAGCCCTTTTCAATGCCTGTTTTTTGTTGTTTCCCCTCCATCAAAAACAAAAAAAAACATAAAAATGTTCAAAAAATACAAAAAAAAGAAAAAATGTTCATAAAAATAAAAAAAATATATAAAACAACAAAAACATTAAAAAAAAAGTTATTTTCAGAACTACCTCCCCTTTCAAAAAGCAATTGCTAGAATGTTTAGCACTCTGGCAAGCTCTTTTTTTTTTAGTTCGCTTCCCCGTTCGCTTCCCGGTTCGCGAACCAGGAGCGAACCCAAAAAAAAAAAAAAAAAAAAAAAGAAGAGTAAGTATAAGGGAAGTAAACAGAGAGTAATGTTAAAAGAAAGACAGCTATAGGGAGTAATCCAGAGATACTGTTTAATAGATCTATTTACCGAAGAAAAGATGGAAGAGGGTATAATTGTGAAAAACAAAATAGATAAGGAAGTGAAAGAAAAAAAAGAGAGTAGAACAATAACAAAGAAGAGTTTCTTGGAGAATTTGAGTGAATGTTCAAAATAAGATTAAAACATGTGGAATAACAGAGAGAAAAAACAGAAAACAGAAAAGAAAAAATAACAGAAAAGATTAATTGAAACAGCAAAGAAATGTAAATAACATAGAACCATATCATCAACATAGGCAATAAAAGTTTTGCAGCTTTTATCACCAGAAATGTGTCGCTAAAGCCGCTTTTGCGGCGGAAAACTGCCGCTAAAACCACTTTTGCAACAGTTTTCTTCCAAAAAAAACATCAATAATTTTATTGGCTGTGTTGATAATATGTCCCTTAGTGTGCTTGAACTACAGAGAGAAAGCATAATGAACAAGTAGTGAAAGAGTGATCAGTCAAAGACACTAAGAGTAATAGAGACGGAGTGAGTGAACAAGAGTGAGGAACTATGAGAAGAGAGGGACTGAGAAAAGGAGTGGAAGGAGTAGAGTAAGTAGGTAATAGAGAAAAGAATGAGGGAAGTAGCAAAGGCAGGAAACTGAGGGTTAAAGAAATGAAGCTGTCGAACTACTACTAGGTGAATGTGATAGAAATGTAACGAAAAGAGTACAAAACATTTACCTTATAATTGTCGTTAACTTACTCACTTTTTGTTTTTATACTTTCAATCTGTGAAAGAGAGAACAAACATTTGAAAAATATTAAAACATGTATTTAAAAATTAGAAAAGACAAGGGAAAAGATTGAAGGAGAAACAGAGTTTCTTTTCCCCATTTCACAATCACATCACCTGTGTTGCCTTTGGTTAGGTATCTCATAGTGCAGATGGAGTCTAGCATATCAAAGAGTACATAGAAGTTGAGCAAAATATACAACAATTTTGACATTTACAGAAGACTTAGCTTCTTATCTTGTTGGAGATGAAGTCAGGCCTGTCTTGCAACATGGTGCATCTTTTGCATCACTGCTGCATCGGTTTCATGTGGCACGGGTTTTTACAGCATGACACATCTGCCTATATGCATCAATTTGTAATTTTGTCGCCTCATAGCAAATCTTTTGCACCGCCGCTGCATCACAAAAGTGACGCACAGTGGCGCAAAAGAGGCATACACCTATCATAAATCTGTCCCTAACATTTGAAATGATTGATTCAGGATGACGATAAGGTGTGGCCTATCCAGAGGTTTGTTTAAGGTGAGGCCTACTCAGGGTTTTAGATGAAATTTACGCTTGTTGAAGAGTACAGAGGAGATAATACATGTGAAGACCTACCAATGAAGTAAGTCATGTCCACTTCACTCCTGAACAAAGGCCAGACCTCTTCTGTGTCCATGGACAGACCTAAACTTCATCTGCACAATGTCATTCGTAAACTTAGGAAACACAGGTGATGTAATTGAAAAATGTGGAGTTTCTTTTCCTCATTTCACAATCACATCACCTGTGTTGCCTTTGCTTAGGTATCTCATAGTGCACATGTAGTGCAGCATATTAAACAGTACCCAGAAGTGCAGCACTGCATGGAACAACTTTGACACTTACAAAAGCTTCAGCTTCTGCATGCCCCCTACACAGTGCTAATTATATACATTTTAAACTAATGGTATCTTGCTGGAGATGAACTGAAACCTATCTTGCAACATGGTGCATCTTTTACACAAAAGTGACCCACAATGGAGCAAAAGAGGCGCAGGGCCACCATAAATCTGACCCTAACATTTTAAATGATTGTTTTAAGATGCTAATAAGGTGCAACCTATCCACAGATTTGTTTCAGGTAAGTCCTACTCAGAGTTGCAGATGAATTTTAGGTTTGTTGAAGAATACAGAGGAGAAAATAGATGTGCAGGCCTACCAACCAAGTGTGTCATGTCCACTGCACTCTTGAACAAATGTCAGACCTCCTCTGTCTCCAGGAACAGGCCTAAACCTCATCTACACAATGTGATGTGTAATGTTAGGAAACACAGGTAATATAATTGAAAAACGTGCAATTTCTTTTGCTCATTCCACAATCATATCACCTGTGTTTCCTTTGCTTAGGTATCTCATTGTGGAAATGTAGTCTATCATATGAAAGACTACGTAGAATATGAGCACTGTATGCAACAACTTTGACACTTACAGAAGCCTCTCCTTCTCCATGCCTCCTACACAGTTCTAAATGTACATCATAAATGCAAACAGTACAGAATTAATTATACATGTTAAATGGTTTATTTTTGCTGTTCTCAGAATGTATCAAATTTCACTAAAAACAGTGACTTGAAGGTATTCATCATATAACAGCGGGGAAAAAAAAACACAATCAAAATGATTGTGTTTGAAAAACCCATACAACATAACAAATCAGAATTCAGAACTCCTTAAAGTTAACTTACTTTCCATGACGTCGAAGGATGTCCTATGAACAGCTTACACTCTGTTGTGCTGTTATTACTTTCAGACCGCCACTTTCTGAAAGAAAACCTCCATCGTTTTGAAAAACATGTTACATACAATAAATGACTTCTTGCTCTCTAGCACACGTTTCCACAAGGCCAAATCATGTCAGAGCCATTTATAACTCTTAGAATTCTTGTAAGCCAATCCCGTCATGTTGTATTTCTGCAACTTTCACAATAAAAATGTTGAAGATCATTTTCACAATCCTGGACTAGTAATATCTTCCCCTTCTTGCTCAGTCATGTTCTACATTTCCTATGACACTGATACTGCTTACTATGAAGCAGACTTACACTATCTCTATGACTACTACAATTATTTAATTCTCTACATCACTTTTAATCACAAAGCAATATAAAACAGTAGACAGCATTGCAGACTTACATTCCCTCTACTCCATGTTTTGATTGGCTGCTTCAATTAGCTTATAAAAAGAAACAGTTTTTTTGAACTCATTCAAAGTGCACTTATTTCTCCATGACTTCCAGTGTTATGGTAAGAAGTTATGTCTCTGTACTACACTTATCCTCAAGGCCAAATCGTGTAGGAGCCATTAGAACTTCTTGAAATTCCTCAGAGCACATCCCGAGATTCTTTCCCTAAAATTTTGGTTTTAAAAACACCAGGTAAGAGTTTTTAAGGTCATACAGCAATTTTTTTTTGAAAATTAAAACATAATCATTGCAGAATGACCAGCCATTTCTAGACTTTAAATAAGCTGTGTAATGTCCTGATGATATTGAAGGACCGTCATGATATATAATTGCTGCAGTTACAAAAGTCCTTCCTGATATTGACAACTGTGAAGCCACAAAATTTTTAATTAAAGTTGTCAATTTTGTTCCATCAGGCCTACATCGTTGGAACATTAAAATATCATACTGGCCATATGTTCGTATAAATAATGTGGACATCATTTCAGATTTACATTGGCTACACTCCATGTTGTGATCAGCTGCTTTTACTAGTTTATTAAAAGAGACTGATTTACTGTCTGGCAAAGTTAAATATATAAATCTTTCTGAGTCTACACTAGTAGTACTTGATACCCTACAGTTCTCGCAGTCATGCTGCCATTGATAAGAAAGCCCAAACAGGTGATCTACATCTACACCTTCAGCATGCAATACATCAAGCATATACATTAAAAACTCCTGACAATCTTGCTGAATATTTTGAGAGAATTGTGTTTGGCCTGAACATCTGTCTAACAGATTTTGAATTTCAGACACACTTTCTATTTTTGTTCTATCAGTGCTACATTTCTCTAACACAGAATTTAACAAACTGCAAAATCTTTGATCAGAATTGACCACAATCTCTTCTTTTACATTTTCTAGAGAAAACAAAACATTAACCACTACATTAGCATAGCAGTTGACACCAGAACTGTTTTCAAATTGAAAACCAACAACATCTTCAACAGAATCCTTTTTGTTTCTGCTTATAATTTCAGGTTCATCGACTTTTCGTCTTTTTGCTACAACCTCCCCAGTATTGGTCACATTTCTTCGTTTCCGGCCTACCACATGTTTCTCAAACAAAGGATATTGAGGCAAATGTGGCCCATACTCTCTTCTTAACCTATTGTATTCCTTAACACAATCTAGATCCGCACAAATGTTTGTGACATCACACTCAATCAAGTACAATCCCGATAAAGTTCTAACTCGTGACAATGCCACATATGCCATACCCTCCTTGAACACAGAACTGCCAATATTCACCAATGCACTGTCTACACTTAAACCTTGCGATTTATGGATTGTCACCGCATATGCCAAGCAAACAGGAAACTGCTTACGGGGAACATATAAGTCTTTCACAAGCAAAAATCTAGCAGAACAACGACCAATTAGCTGTACTTCCTCAATGCCATCAAATTTAATTTTTAAAAATTCAATTCCATCTCTATTTCTGTATTTTACAAAATCAACAACATTACCCATTGATCCATTTACCAGACCTCTTTCAACATGTAAATTCCTTCTTAAAATTATACGGCAGTTCAAGCACACATTCAGAGTCTTTTCAAAACCTGCAGTTTTAGATATAGTCTTCTCTAATGAATCCAATTTTGTTTTCAAATTCTCAGACAAAATAATTGTTGATCCCATATGCTCTACTCTGTCAATAGCTTCCAGTTTCACAATCTGTTGCTTTTCTAAATGCAACATTTTGTTGTTGAATTTGGCACATTCTGCAAGAGTTGGCATCAAACATATTCCAGATTTCTTCTCAGTAATTTTCTGAAAAATATTCTCAGGCACAACATCTTGTTCTGGATATAAATTTGACAGTAATCGTGCATGTAAAGCTTCTTTCCCATAGTCGGTCACTTTTCCAATTCTAACATCTTGTAGAATATTCTTGTAAACTTCATCCTTCGCCTGACGCATATTTTCATGCAGTTCAGCATAATTGAAGTTTAACCATATATTGACGTTGCCAATGCTCCCTAGGCACTTCCTGGTATCTTCATGCGTAAGCATTTTGAACACAGGTTGCCCTTTCACTGGTGTCAGCTGCAGAAGATCTCCGAAAACAATGATGTGTTTGCCACCAAATAACACATCATACTCTGTTTTGAGAACTTCTTGCATTCTCAAATGCACAAAGGCAAGCATGACATTGGAAACCATGCTTACTTCGTCAATGATAAGAAGTTTCATTTTCCTCAAGATTCTTGAAACTTCACAACAAGCATCTCCAGATAGCTTGTGATATTGTAATTTGTTGTCATGCTCCACTGGCAGCATCAGTAAACGATGTAAAGTAATCCCTTTAATGTTATGCGCTGCCAGTCCAGTTGGAGCGGTGACAACACAAGACAGCGATGACTCTGTCCTTTCCTGCAAATAACATGAAATTGCTTTAATAAGGAAACTTTTTCCAGTTCCCGCTTCTCCACTCACGTACAGTCGGACAGGCTTCAACGACGTACATGAGCACTCTTTCTTGTCATGACTTAATCCATGATCAATTTGCATGGTAACTTCGTCATATATTTTCCTCTGCTCAACGTTGAGTTGTCTTTCCAACTCTTCTAAGTTAACCGCATCCTCCTGAGCATGTGCCATGGCTCTTTCCACTTCATTCATAGCAGTGGCAGCTTCATTTTCGATAACAGGTCCTCCTAGTGGATCCTGACTCAATGAAGCAGAACTCTGACTGTCCTGAGAACTGTCTCTGGCAATCTCGGCTGCAATCGTTGCTTCCTGCTCAATTTCCGCATTCAACATTTCTACATATTTGGGAAAAGCAGGACATTCTATGGTCTCCTTGGCAGCATTGAAAGAGTCTTCGTAACAGAGGAAATCTCCAAGCAGTTCCTCTTCTGCACGCCAAGGCTTGAAAAGTTGCAAAAGTGCTAAATAGAAAAACTCCTTTTTTTCAGGAGATTCGCCACTCAATTTTCGATGGTTTACCAAGTGGCATTTTCTTTGCTTGACCAGACATCCCTCACTTCCTATTACAGCATACACTCCTTTCTCAGTATCTTCTTTGATGTTCCTCTTGAATATGTAATTTTGAAGAACCTCATACAGACAAACATTCTCGAGGTGACTGCTTCGATTTGGATAATATGTATCCAACATGTTGGTCTTCAAAATGTCGGTACTGTTTGGCTCCTTTTCCGCCAAATACTCAATTTCCCGCACAGGTTTCAGAACTCGATTACGCGTTGCAGCAAGACCAAGACTCGCCCAAACGATACTCCTGGACTTGGCATAGAGACTTGCTGAAGACAACCGGTCAGAACATTCGTAAGCTCTGATTTCTCGATGCGACATCTTCAGACTGAAACTGTACAACTTCTTGCTGAGGCTCTTTTCATGGGAAATGTCCTCCCACATATCCTTCAATTCTGTCTTCTCTTTTTTGATATGTAAGATGTCACATACCGAGCCACAGCCATACAGTTATCAGCCACAAACTGTATATCCATGTTAGCATTCCACATGGACAAAATCACCGGGTTGTAGTCGTTGATGTACTTAGACTCTTCGTTCCTCTTCAAATTGTATGTGTTTTTAGGTGATTTCTTCATCACATTATGTCGCAGCGAAGACATCAAACTGTTTACTCTTCCTTTAGAAATCACCGGTCATGGAAAGCCGAAACGACATTTGGTGTAGAACTTGTCCTTGTTTCGGAATTTACGACGACAGTACTTTCCACATCGATGGCTTTGGAAACGTAGAACTTTTTCTCTTAGGCTTTTCTTCTCCTTTGCGTTTGGAACAGCACACGTAGAATACTGTTGTATGAAACTCATCACTGAGTCTTCTGGATCCGTTCCAAATTTAGGTGCATCCTTGATCCACAGCAACATTTGTATATGAGGAGCACCTCTTGCTTGGTACCCCTTTTTCCAGAAGAAATCCAACACCTCTCCAAGAGGTGGATTCTTCTTATTCATGATGAAAGACATCATAGCTTCAAATCTATGATTGAAGTACCTGCACACATTGACTGGATCCAAAGAGCACAGTTCTCCGGGTGTCTTGAATTCGATGTTTTCGATGTTTCCATTTGCCTCTCGTAGAAATTCAAGTAAGTCTTCCCAGCCATACTCGGCACAGCTCAGAGTGAGGAACCATATGGGAGTTCCTAAGTTCCTCAGCATACATTTTAAATCACCATGACGACGGTACCAGTACTCATTAGTACCACGCTGACACGCCATGAGGTTAATCAGGTGAGAATCCAAAATACTGTCCTGGACATTGACTTTATCCATAAAGTCACTTGCCGAGATGTTTTGCATGTGTATACCACTTTTCAAGATGTGGTTCACTGCATATGACAGTCCAGACAGATCGCTTTCAAACAGGAGATGAAACAAATAGGGAATGCATTGTCGAAACCTAGCATCTCCTGCACACAATCGCAAAGTCCGGTATTCAGAAGCAGGAATTTGATGAGGTCGCTCATCATATCTTCCTCCCTGACCTGTTGGAAAAAGCTGTGGGAAACACAGAGCTTCCAAACTTTCCTCCCAAACACTAATGGGACTCCCTTTGGCTTGTTTCATTTGAAACAACTCAATAGCATTCCCCATGACTTCCTTGGAATGCAAAGGATGAACACTATAATGTTCATATATTTCTTCACTAGTAGAGGGTTCTACTTTCGCAATTTGACCAGCACACAAATCGCTATCCTCTTCCTCACTTACTTCCTCCTCTGCAACATATACATTCCTATAGTATTTATTATTTTTTTTCATATACAATGTTGCCTTTTTAACTTTCCTAACATCCACTAAATCTTGCCATATTTTCTTATTCTTTGTCGGAACCCCATTAACTAAGATAACCAGAGGTTCCTCTTCCACTTTTTCTACTCCAATTGTGTTAATGTTTTTCTTCAAATCTAGAGGCAAATAAACAACTCTTCCCTTTAATCCTCTCTGTAAATCTGATGGAGGCAATTTCCCTGTCTTTGGCTCCATTCTTACAATAGCCTGAAAGGGATGGATACTTTGAATCAAAATAGATTCATAAGTATTTAAATCCTTCAATTCAGAAGGAATCTCAACCAATTCCAGATTATTATGAACTGCTCTAGCAGGCATCTGGTTTTGATTTAATTTGTTACAACAATAAGTACACACACGTTGATCCAATCCCAAATCAAAACAATTTTCTACCATCAAGTATGTTGTGAAATCCTTCCATTCACTATTATTTTCCCTTTCACTTTTTGCATATAAATCCACTAACTTAGTCTGATTCTTATAATAACTGCGTCGACAACACACACAAGTGAAATTTGGCCTCTCACTTGATTTCACCTCAAACGTCGCAATTTCCCCTCTGAAAATTATCTGTACTGGAAACCTGTACACTATCTTCCACATTACCCGCTTCTTCTTGGTCAATTTCAACATTCTCCTCTTTACTTCCAAAGTAACAAAACTCAATTTCTTCACATATATTCTTCACATCTATTTCAGAACCATGCAAAAGAGCAGCGCATAATTGTTTAAGCATAATTGCTGGACTCTTAGCATAATACAACATTCTAACTAATTTCCTCACTTTATTATGATGCACTGCTAGCATCCTGAAATGATGAAAAACACTCTGGCTTACTCTCCTGGAAAGACAAGCCAGTGAATGACCATGCAAACCTGTCACTTCTCTCACTCTGCAAGGATCTAATTCTTGCAACAACTTCATTTTCTGCTTCAAACTTTTCTTATTAAATTACCGTACAAAATCACAAAGCAGATTGATGGAATCCTGTCGCACACTGCAAATACTACTACACTTCCAGGTATACACAGGACCCTTAGGACATCTTCCTAAAACCTCATTACCTAACACCTCTTCTGCCTCTGTTGTCACAAGTTTTTCTTTTTCAACTGGACAACCATCTTTCACTTCATAAGCTCGACCACTGGTGTCAACTGCATGCACCAAATCATTATCCTGAAAATAACTCTCCTCATTAAAAAATGCCTCACAGCTTGAACTATGCATCCATTCTCCAGAAAAAACTTCACAAAAATTACTATGATTAACTATTCTCTTCCATCTACTATTTCTTTTGAAATCATAAATTGCCTTGTTTAGCTTCCTAATTCTATTGATTATCAAAATAAATAACTTACGTTTAATTTCAAATGCCTGATCAATAACTTTCTCAACTATTTTTTTTCTCTTATAAAAAACCACTTTCTGTTGACCTTTCTTAATATTTTTTAACAAATTGCCAATTATCCTGTTGCGGAACATTCGTTTACGAATGTCCCTAAACTGTTGTTTCCTTCTACTATCATGCACAGAGTTATCTCTTGCTCTAGCAGTAACATTTTTCATTGGCCTTTCCTTTCCGTTTGATTTGCTTCTCTTTTTCTGGACTGAAACATTTTCTGTAGTAATATTTTTTTTACTACAGATATTTCTTATGAATGTTTTTGTACTCTTACCCGGTGCTTTCTTGGTAACTTGACAAATCTTTTTGTTAGAGGACTGCTGCTTTTTTTCATTGACCTGCTGTCCTTGACGTTTTGCAGCCTTTCTCAGTCTTTCTTTGGTTGGCATGCTGAAATCTTGAAATGATCTGCAGTTGAATCTGTGGTAAAATATATTAAAAAATGTTATTAACCACTATTACCCAACAGTAAATCAATAACAGTAATCAAAAACCTAAAACACTACTTGACATTTTTACATAGAAGATTTTTTAGTGCTTGGCAAATTTAGAATACAGAAATAGCAGAAAAGAAATGGAATTTATATTCATTTTACCTGTGCTGTTTTATATGTGAATCTGATCTAATTTTATGAGCATATTTTAATATTTTATTGAAGACACTACACATAACCTGTTTTTGAAGGTGTCTTTATTTTTAAATTAAACGGTTTACATGTTTACTTTTTATTTATTATAAATTTTTAAAATAAATGTTTACAGTTCCATAGGCTCAAGCACGTCAGCTTCCCATCCTATGTCATACAATTCTGACAAATCTGCATCCTCATCACGTTCTTCTTCATCCTCAGGATTTAAATCATCCAAGGGATCAACATCCACTGATGTTTCAATTACGAGTTCAATGATGAGGTCGAAATCAACTGATTGCTGATTGTCGCTCATGTTGATGTTGTCTTTATCTTTAAAGAAAGATAACAACAATGAGATGTTGCAGAGTAAGAGACAAATCTCAGAGATTATAATAGTAAAATTATTTAACAAGAGTAACATTTTGCACCTATTATTTAGCCATGTCCAGCGATGCTGAGGAGGTGAAGCCTATGTCCAATTTTTCAGTGAACAGGACTCATCTCTTCTTAACCTTGGATAAGCCTCATCGACTCTGTCTCCCCTGCACATACTTAAATGTAAAGGGGCAGATTTATGTTAACTGGCACATCCCCAGGGATGCACCAGTTAACGTGCATCGCTGCTCTGCCACCCATGGTGTGCCGCATTTACAATCAGATAGGACAAAGCTGCGTCAAAACCCTGCACCTGCTTGAAGCAGGCATAGGTCTTGACACAGCATTGTTGATATGGAGCACCCCTGAGCCTTGCTGGAGCTGCATCGCACTTGCAATACAACTCCAGCAATGCGCCACCTTTACGGCACAGATGCGTGACGCATCTGTGCCGTTTTTGCCCCATGGTGCGCCGCATTGTAAATGCAGCACACCATGGGTGGCGGAACAGCGGCGCAGGATGACTGGCACATCCCTGGTGATGCGCCAGTCATCATAAATCTATCCCTAAGCTTCTTATCTTGTTAGAGATGAACTGCCATATGTATCATCAAACTATTTTGCATTTCCTAAATAGCGAATTTTAAAGAATAAATAGCGATTCTTTACCATTCCTAATTTGCGATGAGCAAATTGCTAATTGCAAATTACCCATTCATTTCCATGGGCCAGGACGCCCATAGGAATGAAGGTGCAATTTGCGATTAGCAATTAGCTCATCGCAAATTAGGAATTTTTCCAAGGGTGCAGGGGTGTCTCAAGAACACCCTGCTGCACCCCTGAAAAAGAAATTTGGGGGCATATGACGCACATACATGCCCTAAGGGCATGTATGGGCGTCATATGGCACCTTTTGTTTTTTGGAAAAAAAGCTTTTTGAAAAGAATTCGCAAATTATCACCAACTAGAAGTTGGTGGTAATTTGCAAATCCTTAATGGCATTTTTTGCATATTTTTTGTTTGATACATTGCATTTAAGGAATTGCAAAATTTGCAAATCCTTAAGTGCAATCGCAAAATAAGGAATAGCAAATTTTGCTATTCCTTATTTTGCATCAAACTTGTTTGATACATACCATTTGTCTAATTAGCAATCGCAAAGGCCGAAATTCGCAGAATTTCGGCCTTTGCGAATGCTAATTAGCTTGATACATATGGCCCCAAGTGAGGCCTGTCTTGCAACATGGTGCATCTTTTGCATCACTGTTGCATCGGTTTCATGTGGCACGTTTTTTTTACAGCATAACACATCTGCCTAAATGCATCAATTTGTAATTTTGTCGCCTCATAGCAAATCTTTTGCACCGCCGCTGCATCACAAAAGTGACGCACAGTGGCGCAAAAGAGGCATACACCTATCATAAATCTGTCCCTAGCATTTTAAATGATTAATTCAGGATGACGATAAGGTGTGGCCTATCCAGAGGTTTGTTTAAGGTGAGGCCTACTCAGGATTGCAGATCAAAGTTACGCTTGATGAAGAATACAGAGGACATAATACATGTAAAGGCCTACCAATGAAGTAAGTCATGTCCACTTCATTGCGCCAGTCATCATAAATGTATCCCTAAGCTTCTTATCTTGTTAGAGATGAACCGCCATATGTATCATCAAACTATTTTGCATTTCCTAAATAGCGAATTTTAAGGAATAAATAGCGATTCTTTACCATTCCTAATTTGCGATGAGCAAATTGCTAATTGCAAATTACTCATTCATTTCCATGGGCCAGGAGGCCCATGGAAATGAATGGGTAATTTGCAATTAGCAATTAGCTCATCGCAAATTAGGAATTTTTCCAAGTGTGCAGGGGTGTCTCAAGAACACCCTGCTGCACCCCTGAAAAAGAAGTTTGGGGGCATATGGCGCACATAAATTTTAAAAACATTCCTTTACCTCAAAAACGATTTTCAAGTCATAATTTAAAAACACTGCCCACAGGGAAATGACTTAAAATGTCCTTAAGACACATGCAAGTGTTTTTTTAAAGTCTTTGCAACTTTTTTGGGTCACTTTTAACATGGCTATGTAACTCAAACAGTCAAAATCTAAATTTACCATGCACAGGTGGGAGCATATTTACAAGGAATTTGCTCCACGGGGAAAGGTCTTTTAATTTAATATGGGAAAAATAACATCAGAGACACTGAAATGCCTTATAAAGAAGCATACACCATTATGTCCTTGCCATAAATTTTAAAACCATTCCTTTTCCCCAAAAACGATTTTCAAATCATAATTTGAAAACACTCCACATGGGGAAATGACTTAAAATGTCCTTAAGACACATGAAAGCGTTTTTTGATTGCCTTTGCAGCATGTTTGGGTCACTTTTAACATGGCTATGTAACGCAAACATTCAAAATCTAAATTTGCCATGCACAGGTGGGAGCATATTTACAAGCAATTTGCTCCACAGGGAAAAGTCTTACATTAAAATGGGAAAAATAACATCAGAGACACTCAATTGCCTTATAAAGAAGCATACACCATTATGTCCTTGTCATAAATTTTAAAACCATTCCTTTTCCCCAAAAACGATTTTCAAATCATAATTTGAAAACACTCCACATAGGGAAATGACTTAAAATGTCCTTAAGACACATGAAAGCGTTTTTTGATTGCCTTTGCAGCATGTTTGGGTCACTTTTAACATGGATATGTAACGCAAACATTCAAAATCTAAATTTGCCATGCACAGGTGGGAGCATATTTACAAGCAATTTGCTCCACAGGGAAAGGTCTTACATTAAAATGGGAAAAATAACATCAGAGACACTCAATTGCCTTATAAAGAAGCATACACCATTATGTCCTTGTCATAAATTTTAAAACCATTCCTTTTCCCCAAAAACGATTTTCAAATCATAATTTGAAAACACTCCACATGGGGAAATGACTTAAAATGTCCTTAAGACACATAAAAGCGTTTTTTGATTACCTTTGCAGCATGTTTGGGTCACTTTTAACATGGCTATGTAACGTAAACATTCAAAATCTAAATTTGCCATGCACAGGTGGGAGCATATTTACAAGCAATTTGCTCCACAGGGAAAGGTCTTACATTAAAATGGGAAAAATAACATCAGAGACACTCAATTGCCTTATAAAGAAGCATACACCATTATGTCCTTGTCATAAATTTTAAAACCATTCCTTTTCCCCAAAAACGATTTTCAAATCATAATTTGAAAACACTCCACATGGGGAAATGACTTAAAATGTCCTTAAGACACATGAAAGCGTTTTTTGATTGCCTTTGCAGCATGTTTGGGTCACTTTTAACATGGCTATGTAACGCAAACATTCAAAATCTAAATTTTCCATGCACAGGTGGGAGCATATTTACAAGCAATTTGCTCCGCAGGGAAAGGTCTTACATTAAAATGGGAAAAATAACATCAGAGACACTCAATTGCCTTATAAAGAAGCATACACCATTATGTCCTTGTCATAAATTTTAAAACCATTCCTTTTCCTCAAAAACGATTTTCAAGTCATAATTTGAAAACACTCCACAGCTCCAATGCACAAAAAAACCCTGTCAGTACTAATACTTCACATTTTCTCCAATTACAATTTCTCAAAGAAACAAAATCTATTTGTAAAACACTTGAGACAAAGCAACATTTGAAAAACACAACTTTCTTCATAATTTTATCCTTAAAACACACTATTCTCTATCTAAATTAAAGAAATCTTTTCTCACCTTAGCAAATACTTTGAGTTTCAAAACAGTCTCAGAAACACACCAATTTGTCTTCAGCAGAGCAAAAGGTATGCACTCCAGAGTCTGCAGCTATCAAAAGCACAGAAATGCTGTAATTCTTCACACATATCTCTCATGTCACCCATCAAAACTCTTCCCTCACTTTTTTTCAAATCAAAACCCTTCCCCCCTCTGCCCTCTCTGCTTTTTTTGCATAGCAACCACCTCTTGGAAGACCTCTGGTGTTTGCAAGTTCACACAACAATGTTGCAATTGAACTCTGAACTCTCAGTGCACCTGCATATCCAGTGCATTCTTTCATTTAATGATTTTTTCTTGACCACCCAAAATACATCTTTCAAAGAACTCATCCATGCACCCTAACTTTCTGTTTTCAGCAATCAAAATCCACCAATCACTGTTACTGCTTCATTAACACAGAAACTCCACAGTTTTTTTCATTTTAAACTCTTATTTTTTCAACTGCCATTTCATTGCCACACTTCATCTGACTGCAGGAGAACCTTCTCTCACCATGTTTTCTGTCTGGATTGTTGGACATAGTTACATCTATTGGGCTCAGAGGTATGCTGAGAACAGAAATTTACCTAACCTCAATTTACAAGATGTGGAAATTAAGTGGTTTGGCCACAGAGGATTAAAATGTCACCAATTGATACCATTGGTGAAAACCTTTATGCATTTGCCAAAACCTGACCTGTTAATTGTGCACTCTGGAGGTAATGATTTGGGCACTTTGACTGGGGTAGGTCTGGAAATGCTTTTAAAGGACACCTTTAGCAATTAATGGCACTTTTTCCTCAGACTGCCTTGGTATATTCAAATATATGCCAAAGACAGAAATGGAGGTGGTCGAACCAATTGAAAAGTCGAGGAAGCATGTAAACAAATCTGTTTCAGCTTACATGAGAGACCATGGAATGGGCTCCTTGTACAACAATAACTTGCGTTACTACATGCAAGATATCTACAGAGGAGATGGAGTTCACTTCTCAGATGAGGGCAACAGAGTTTTCATTCTGAATTTAAGACTGTGCATTGGTACCTACTGATAAGTACCTAAATGTACCATAAACCCAAAAGCTCTTCTCAGAGCTACCCTACATCTGATCACTCACAATTATTATTTTTCTCTAACTTTTTTCACTGATTTTCAACAAAGTACGCTCCCCGGGGCGCTACCCGGTACGCGAACCGGAAGCTAACCTCGCGAAATTGTTTTAAAAAATGGTTTTTTTCGCACATATAAGCCTCCTCAGCCACCCTCAGAAAACCTAGGGGGTCAAGATAAGTCTACCGTGCCCCCTTCTACCCATTCTGAACATTATTTGCCCTCCATCTTGTATCTTAAGTCGACCGAAACAAAAAATGGTGGACTCCCGTAACGCTTAAGGTTCGCGTACCGGGGCGCTCGCCAGTTCGCGTACCGGGGCGCTCCCCGGGAAGCGCACCATCAAAAAAGGTGGGAAAGTAATTTACAGAAAAACGACTGGAGACACTCTCACCAAATATAGATTAGCTCATACTACATACCAATCCCTACCATTTTCACAAATTTGATTGAAATTCCATTTAGCCATTTAGCCTGTAGACCTCTCTAAATACCCTGAGGTAAATTACTTCACAAAACACATCTGAAGTGTTGGAATTGACAACCAATGAAAATGTTACTTTCATTTTCTACTTTTATTACCTGACATTTGATTGGTTATGTACCTGAATATATATAAAAAAAGAGAGAGAAACACAGCCATTTTGACTACTACTTCCTGAAGTACATTGCAAGTGCATTTTCACTGACAACTTAAACTTGTTTTTAATAGGTAAGATGTTATTTTATAAATTTGAAAGGAGAACTATGTTATGCACTTTAAATTAATTTGGGAAAACATTTTCAGATAGTTATATACTGTCCCTCTGTAAGAGTTAGACATTGAGAAAGGCTTTTTTATTATAATTATGGATTGATTTAGGTTTCTGTGCTATAATTATGAAATTACTTAGACTTCTTCACAGGCACTTTTTAATAGTACTACTTCACGCCTGAAACCATACAGTGCCCATAGATAACTTCTCTGTTATAAACTCACAAGTACCTGTCTGAACTTAAACCCAACAGTGCCCTATCTCTACTGATATATTTATTTTTTATGCAAATTACAGCAAGAAAAGGGAAGGAGAGCAGATTATTTCCTTCAAAATTGTTCTGGAGAACAACACAGAAAAAGATATTGAGGACAATGATGACTCAGATTTCATGGATGAATCACGGGACCATGAATTAGTTCAATGTGTAGATGCAGTAGATTCGCTGATTGAAAATGAGGACATTTCCGACAATTTGTTGTTAAATGTTCTGTTAAATTTGGAAAAAGATTCACAAAAATAAAATTATTTAATAATCAAAAATTGTTCGAGACTTTAATCATTTTATATGTAATTCATAAACTAGTACCTAATTGATTATAATGTAAAGTCAGACTTATAGTATACTGTGCAACTTTTTTATGTTACATAGTAATTTTGCTCATAGTTACTTCCTTTCTCCAACTATATTATCTCCAATGTGTATTTAACAACTCTTTTTCATCTCCTGCCTCCATGTTCTTTCTGCTTTCCTGACAGACTATGATATGGATTCCATATTCCACAATAACTTCTGAAACAACATGCAAGATATCTACAAAGGAGACGGTGTATATTAATTTTTTGACTCTGCATTGGTACCTACATATTGCTACTTAAATAAAAAAAAACAAAAAAAACAACAAAACGAACAATCAATAAACATACAATATTTTAAAAGTCTATCATTCTTTTTTCCTCATAGTACGCTCCCCAGTACGCTTCCCGGTTCGCGAACCGGGCGCTCACCACGCAAAAAACAATTTTTTTTTTTTTTTTTTTTTTGCCCTGCGGGGCCCTTTTAAAGCCTCCACATCAAACCTAGGGGGTCAGGGAGGATCTACTATGCCCCCTTATGGTGATTTCCTCCTTTGTTTTGGCCTCCTCTTGTCTCTCGATCCTACCGAGAGACAAGATGGCGGCCGCTCCGGACTGTTTAGAATGTTGACAGACACCGGAGAGCCAATCAGCTTCGCTTCGCGAAGTTCCGTTACGCGTAAAGTACGCGAACGGGAGCGCTACCCGGAGCGCGCTTACAGATATATATCTTTTTTTAAATGTTAATTTCTCAAAAACCACTGGAGCACATATATTGAGACCTAGCAAAGGCACATCGGGCTAACAGTCCCTACAATTTTGCCAAGTTTCGTGCAAATCCATTCTGCCGTTCGGGCTAAAAGTGAGGCCAACCGCCCTATGGAAATTAACATTGGAAAAACACGTTTTGGGACCCCCCTTTTTTCTCGGCCCCCCCCTTGACAAACCCCCCCCAAATTTTCAGGGGCTGCTCAGAAACAAAATGTTCCATTTTCCTGAAAATCTCAGCCAATTCCGTCCACAAACGCCAAAGTTATTAGACATAGAATTTTCAAAAATCCCATAGGGAAAAAATCCTAACTATATATACCTACTGGCGACCGCCAGTAGGTAATATATATATATATATATATATATATATATATACATATCCATGAAACAAACACTCCTTCCAGGAACATGGAGACCCGTCGGGGGTGGCGCGCAAGCCGGCACAGTTTCCGGCAGTAACGTTGCATACACAACAAGCATTTGCAATGCAATAGGTCTCGCATTATTAAAGTTTGAGCTATTTGCATTGCTAAATAATGCAACACCAATAGATCAACCTTCAATAATGCGAGACTGTGTGCCATTCACCAGAAGAAATAGTTTCGAAACAAGAACTTAAAAATGTTCACGAATCCCAGAGCGAGTGAACTTGATAAGTGAACCAAGAGACAAGTCACTTGTTCAGGAGTGAGCGAAAGAGTCATGGGGACACTAAGGAGGTACCAAAAGGGTAAGTACACATAAGGATGGGAGGTCACAGAGGTGCAGGGCAGTGGGATGCAGAGTAGTAAGAAGATATGTAGAAATAGAAGAAGGACTGGTTATATTCAGGAGAGGGAGGACGGTGGTTAACAGGCGGATATATTTCTCAGACCAGCAATACAGTGGGACCAAAGAAGTGCATTCTGGCAGAGGTGTTCTCCTCGAGAACCACATGCCCCTCAAGCCCCTTGGCACACATGTGTGTGCATTTTACAGATTGTGATGTAAGAGGAGATCTGACCCCTTGACCCGCACGCCATCAGCTAGGGGACACTCATTGACTTTACCTCAGAGCTTCATGTCTGCAGCTCAACCCGCAAAGGCTCTCGGCGGAGTCCCGATGCGGCCAGAGAGCAGGGCGGCCATCACAACACCCTGTTTATGCCATCTGTGCAGCTTGCTATTTGCAAGTTGCATATATGGCATAAACGGGGTTTCGCGAGTGCTGAAGAGCTGTGTATTCGCAGGAATGTTCTGAATGTCAGCAACTGAATTTATAATAACAGTTACAGAAAAGAGCAGGCAAAAGGCATATTTTCACGCAGTGCAGAGTAATCTGCCAAGCATCTCCAGTGCTTGGCCTGAGTTGTGCATAGAGGGCATACCTTGTGGAGTTACTTTCTCTGAGAGCTGCCACTAACTGAACGATCAAATTATATGTTAAAAATATTATCAAATATTTGTATTAAATTATCTGCACGATTTAGGTCTCGTCTCATAAGGCAGATAAAATGAAGGAATATGTTCCAGCAGTATGTGATGACAATGGATTGGCAAACAATACTTGAGTAACAAACATACGTGCAAAACAGATTAAATAAATAAAACGCTTAAAGGAGTCTACTCTTTCAACAAGTGGGGACGGTAAAGAAGGGTGTGGGGCGATGTAGCAAGACAGAAGTGCTGGGTCAGAGCAGAAAGGAAGTGTCTTGAGCAAAACATGTAGAATAAATAAAATAAATCCTAAATCACAGCTTGAGCAGCAAAGAAGCGAAAGCAAGCTGCAACACGGAGAAGTAGTAGGTGGGAGGGAAAAGAAGAGACGCGTGTAACTTTCTTTAGGAGAAACTGAAAATGAGAACGCTACGAGCAAAACAGTTTAAGTAAATATGTTAAAAGAAATGTAAATCACAGTGAGAATATACAAACACCAAATAGAATGACGGGCGGGGGGTGGGGGTGATGGAGACGGCGCTGCACATGGAGATTAACTAAATTACAATGAGCCCCGACACGAACAGGAAACGCAGCACTGACGGTCGGTGTGGGGGAGGCAAAAGAAAACAGGTGATATGTTAACACATTATTAGCGTGATCGAACATGAGACTGTTACAGTTCAGTTGGCATTCGCAGATTTTAGAATGCACATGTTGGAGTATTTTTTTTGCATGCGTAGCAGTTGAAATTCATTGAAAAAAACTAGGCGGGGAATGCCTTACTTGGAGGATTTTTGCCCACAGAGTTGGCGCTGGCAAAAATGAACTGGCAAAACAGACCAGTGGTGCGCGCGCACCACAGAGGGGCAGGGACAGGAATCGAAAGTAGCGGTGCGTGCATACCACAGAGGAGCGGGGGAGGGAGTGCGGAAGCGGCACGAGGCGAACGCGCGCTGCTGCGCGTGCTGGCCGCAGACAGGAATGGGCGTTGCAAAGGTGGGACATGCACCCGCCTTTGCCCAATCGCGTGCCTTTTTAAAAAAAAAAACACGTGAAAGCCAATGGCGGGCGGCGAAAGCCTGATCACATGCACGAGCATGTGAGCAGCTTTCAGAACACCCTTACAAGAGGTCTCACGCTGTGCACACAGTGCTGAGCACTGCAACACTAGGCGCAAGACCAAAAAACGGAATTAAAAGCGCGCTCTCAGAGTCACCAGTTTGAAGAAAAAGCAGATGATTTATTCCTTCATAAATCACTGCACATTTTCGCCGTCAGGCGCCCTTGGTCACATAAGTGAAAGCATGTACTGGAATGGAATCTATACACAAAAAGTAAACATGGAGATAGGACTACATTATCGAATGCAACCAAGGTACAGAGAGAGTATCGGCCATGTTGGCGTGAGGAATCAGGTAACGGAGAATGCATGTATAAAAAAGTAAGTGTGACATAATCAATGAACACCTCAGAAATGCATAATGTAAATACATAAAATTACATGACAAAGCATGTGCTTGAAATACATTTGATTAACAGTTGTGGGAAATATTGCAGAGAGATAGAACACAGTTCTAGTGTGAACTGTAGTTATCTGTTCTATCAGGGTTGCAGGAATTGCTCTCTGTTATGTGTGGAATATCTGCGTGGTTGAGTGCACCCTACAGTCTAACCATTGCAGTCTCCAAGTGGAGATTGCTCCGTAACAAGTGTGGAGTATCTGAGTAATCATGTTCCCCAAGTGGACATGTAGTAAACTACCTTGTGTCCACAGTATATACATAACTGCTGGAGGACAGTCCATATCTGAAACAGTAATGTAAGCCCCACAGTGCGAGTAAATAATGCATCCAGTATAAATGCTATATGAAAAAAAAAAATTGGGAAAAAAAGTGCAAAAAAGTGCAAAAGATTTGGTTTCTTTCTTATCCGGGGCAGATGAGATCAACTCCAAGGTGGGATGAAGAAAAGAGTAAGGAACCCAAAAGCTGAAAAATCATACCTGATCGTGGAGAAGTGTGGCTCAGGGGTTAGAGGCAGCAGACCCGGAAGCTGAGATCGGTCCTGGACCAGGGTTCAATTCCCCGCCTCAGCGGGTCTTGGGCTAAAAATTCCACGGACTCGATTCACGGGTTCACACTCTGCGACTCTGGGCAATAGCTTGCTTAATCTCCACAACGGCCCCTCGCGGCGGGATGGCTGACTTTCACCTTGTGGATACCCTGCTATCTCACAGGGGAATACCAGGAAGGGTACCCTAAGCAAGTGCCGGGAAACCCACTGCGGGTAGCTGTGCGCTATATAAGTTCAACTACATTTACATTTACATTCCTTTCCTCCGGAAGAAGAAACAGAAAAAAATCACAAATATTACTTCTGTCTCTACAATGGCATCATTGTTCAAAAAAGTAAACAAGGGTGCCTAGGCTAAGTCATAGGAGCATTCATGGCTGAGGACAGTAAAGTTGGAAAGGATTGAAAGAGAGAAATGGAGAAATGGAACGGCCAATGGTACCTAAAAGAGAAATTAACATGGTCAAGAAAATAGGGTAAAACACAGTATAGAGCCCTGGAAAAAGTAACAAGCAGGTCAGACAGTAATCATGTGCAAATCAGTCATTGCATAGGTGAATTGCCATCTCTTCGTCGATGTTGTGTCCTCCTAGATCAATTATCTGTTTGGACTCTCTTTTCCTCAGTGCAAATTCTCTATTGTCCCCCCCGGGTGTTGGTAAGGACCTTTTCTATGATGAGGTACCTAAGTTTGGAGCTGTCAGAGTAGTGAAAGGCTTCGAAATGTCTGGCAATGGAGAAGTGGTGATCTTTGTTCCCTGGAAGAATAGTGCCTTTGGTGGGAGTTTAAATGGGCAGGGCCGCTGGCTCCGGCCGGCTCTGGACTGGTGTAGGCGGGCTTGCCTTAGGCGCCTCTTTGGAGTGCCAGCGGCGCATCCATGCATCAGCCATATTCAAATATGTATTCTAGGGAGAGGCGTCTGAGTCAACACGCGGAGGCAATTCCTACACCCAAAGGTGTTACTAGGAAAGGAAAATAGTCCACTCCAGAATGGGAGGTGAGCCCCACTATTGTCCGGCTCATCCGCACATCTGCCTAATTCAATTAGGCACCCTTTGTGGCATGGTGAGCCAAATAATGATGGATTTAACCCAGATCACTTGAATGGAGGTGAATGTTTTGATTTGTTCTGCATTCCGTCCATCAATTGTGTGTCTTTTGCTTTCTCGACCTAAGTGCGCCGGGTATGCCCACACATGGGTCCAGGGCGGACTGTGCCACTGGATTCAAGCTATCCTGGCTGATGAGGGGTGAAGCCACTAAACTGGTCCTAGGATGCTTGTTTCCAGTCCAGAGAGGACCTGGCTTGGCAATTCGGGCTGGACTGTTCTCATGAGGCACAGGGTCGAGACTGATTTGCATATGGCCAGGTCTAAACTGGGGTGCCATGGTGAACAAAATAATTATGGATTTAACCCAGATCTCCTGACAGGGGGAGAATGTTTTTGTTTGTTCTGCATTCTGTCCATCAATTGTGTGTCTTTTGCCTCCTCAGCAGAGGCTTCAGAGTCAACCCGCCAATCAGGAAGAGAGGGGCGGGCAATCAAATAGAGGCCAGAGCCTCACAGCCCCGCACATTTCAGAAGAGATACTCCCATCCACATTAGTTATAGGAAAAGAAGCTAAAATAAAAGAGAACTAAAACATGAACATAAATAGGCACCTCCGTGCACTATAGAGTGTTACAAGGAAATGAAAGTAGGGGGCAGTTTTACAAGCAAGTGACGCATCTGTAGAGATGCGTCACTTTCCCGTGTGCCACCCTGAAAAACCCTTACGCCACCAAGGATGAGCCATATTTACAATAGGGCGCACCATGGCGCAAGGATAGACAGATGCGTCAGAAATTCTGACGCATCTCTTGGGGCAAAAGTCAGGCATTGCTGGAGTCAAGTCGCAAGCATGATGCAACTCCAGCAATGCATTTTAAGGCATATTCCCACTACACTGCATCACTCTTTACGCCTGCTTCAAGCAGGCATAAAGTTTTGACCCAGTGGCATCCTAGAAGTGATGCAGTGAAATCTTGTAGATTTCACTGCATCACTTTTACGAGGCATTCGTGCGTGGGAAAGCCCACCTGGCATACATTATACCTGACGCATATATGATGTGATGCAGGGCTTTACAGCATGGCGCATCTCCCTAGATGTAAATGTAGTATACTTGTAAAGCGCACAGCTGCCCCAGCAACGGGGCGTCCCGGCGCTGTATAACTCTGGGGAACCCGTCCTGGCTTTCCCTGTGGGATGGTCCCTTGCTGGGAGTCCCCAAGGTGGAGCCAGGCATCCCCCGAATTGGTGGGGCCGTTGTGGAGATTAGGCAAGCTAATGCCCAGAGTTGCCGAGTGGAACCCCTGATTAGAGTAAGCACCGAAGCGAGAATTATCGAGTCCGCTGACCAAGGTCCACGACCCTGCCGCGTCGGGAATTGAACCCTGGTCCCAGGCTGACTTCTGCTCTCAGGCCTGCCGCCTCTAACCAGTGAGCCACACTACTCCACATGCGTCACGTTGTAAATTGGCCGAATTTTTTATGTTGCTGCTGCATCACAGAAGTGACGCAATGGCCGCGCAAAAGTGTTGCAAGGGGCTTGTAAATCTGCCCCTAGGGTTCTAAAAACAAGGGAGCTAGGCCACTCCCACACCCAAAGGTGTTACAAGGAAAGGAAAAAAGTAGGGGGTGCTGACATCTCTGGCCCCCTTCGGAAATAGAGTGTTCAGTCAAAGAATATTTGAAGCTGACAATGACAACACCTACAGATTGACAGTGTGTGGCACTGCCGGCAACACTTCTGGACCTGGAGCTGGTTTGGTCCAGATTGACAACAAAAATGAAAATAATGAAACTCTGGTGGGGAGAATTGACGCTACCCGCATAATCAATGGGAGTGACCGGATAATGTTTACATACAAAAAAGGGGAAAAGTAAAATAGCCAATGCAAAGGGGGGGAGCACACAGCCAGGGTTATGATCTTTTGCAACCGTAATATGATAGGGGCCAATTTCAAAATGGTGAATGAAGAGTGGGGAAAGGCTGAGGACTGTTTCTGTTTGTTTGAGATGGACAGCAGTGTGGCCTGCCCACCTGAGTACATGTTGCTGAGCGTGGGCTCTATCTTGCTCATAGTGCTCGCCTAGTTGCCTTGTACCTCATTGTACGATTTCTGTACCAATGCCCAGTCATTGGAGCCAAGGGGATGGAGCAGATCCCCAACTACAGCTTTAAGCAGGACCTGGGCGACCTCATGGCAGATGGGTGTGACTTTACTTGAAGGTCTAAGCCGTGCAATGTGACTAAGCCTACCATGGTGTTGGTCAAATTCACTCAAAAACTCATGCACCCAGTCACTGACCCACTCAGACTCGCATGCACTTACTTTGACATCCAAGCAAACAGTCAGAGACTCACTTAGACAGTGATGCACCCACTCACACACGCAGTGAAATACGTATGCAAATAATCCGAGACCCACTGAGACACACACACACCCATTGAGACACTCATACAACCACTGAGGCACCCTTGCACTCACTCACACACTCATTTTCAAAGGTTACAAGTAGGAAATAGAATTAAAAAAACCTTAGAGGTTGCAGGGACAGTACAGTTGGGAAATAGAATTTAAAACACCTTATAAATGCACTGTAAAAAACAAAGGTTGCAGGGCTGTTATAGTTAGGAAATAGGGAAAGAAAAGCTTACAAATTCACTGAAAAAAGCAAAGGTTACAGGGACATTATATTTAGACTCACATTTTGCTTGTACAACACCATTGAAATTCATGAATTATTGTTACCTGAGCTAACTATAGCTTACAGCCTTGCAAGGCAATGCTTATGACCTCACATATTACATCACTCATGACATGGTCAGTGACATCACTGTGTGGGCTTGTGAACATTTCCACGTATCTTTGTATGGGAAGCCCTTCATGCTTATAACCAATCATCATGCATTGTTGATTATATTTGGAAATCCAAAAGCAAACATTCCTTTCTCATTGAACTTTGTGGTCTGTTATTGCAAGAATACAACTACACCATTTTGCATCGTGCAGGGAAAGATACGAACCGCGCCTACTATGTTATGTTAATGTTATATTAAAATATTTGTAAAGTGCATGGCTGCCCCAGCAACTGGACGTCCCAGCGCTAGTCTCAGAAAGGACGGCAGAATAAGATATACCAAGGATTAAGCAGGGAATAGCCAGGACTTCATGGTCCTTCTGTCGGCCCAGTGAGTCTGAATGCTCCTGATGGACATAGGAAGTGCATTTCAGAGGGTGGGTGCTTTGGCACAAAATGAGCACCCTTCTGCTCTCGCTCTTCTGGCATGAGGGGCACAAGCCAAATAAAGATTAGCCAAGTGCAGAGCCTGCAATGGGACATATGGGTGAAGCAGATTAGATAGAATGGAAAGCCCCTGAGAGGTAAGGATTTTATATGCAATGCATAAAGCCTTGAAAAGAATTCTCCTTCCACATGAAGCCAGTGCAGCCTGTGTATAAAGCTGGCAACTGAACAGAACTTAGGAAGGGCACATTATAGCCATGCTGCACTGTTTTGGGCCAGCTGAAGTCTTTTGTTGATTGTCTTATTGGATCCTAGATACAACGTATTGCAGTAGTCCATTCTTGAAAGTACAGCATACTGGATAATAACTGGTGGGTGTGAGAATCAAAAAATCCAAGAATGGGTTTTAGCCCTCGTAGGAGTCCAAAACAAACATCTACCTCCAATTTCACCTAAGCTTCGAAGGTCAAGGCACTTTTGACCCAGACACCTAAATTCTTTACCACCTCATTGATGGATATCTCTCCCCAGGAGAAGAATTTCCGATTTGCTTTAGTGTAGCTGTAAACAATTTGCCTCCATCCATTTAGCAACTGCCACCATATTGCCTTGAAATTTAACCAGGTTCTGAGTAGAGTAGAAGCCTCCAAGGGTATCATAACAATGTTTAGCTGTTTTTCCGGCTGACCGGCTCATGCTTGGACACAACATGCACGCAGCTGCAGCTAACTGAAATTCTGGCACCTTTAATATGGCACTGCATACATGATTTTACACACTTGGAAGAATTCAGTTTTCAGAGAGACAGAGAGCTTTTGCATATCCTCATGTTATACACTCCTGCTGATCTTAGAGGCATGGGGTCCCCTATTCAAGCCTAAGAGACCTTCTATAGTTTATAAAACATAGTTCCTAGCTAGGGGTGGTGGCATACAAGGCATTATAGGACTTGTTTCCACCATCATTATAATATGATTTCCCCATTTGTGTTTTATGCAATTGTAACAATGCTGCTTGTATTATTTTTAATCTTATGTCTGCTTATGCTTGGAAAAATACTGCATCTTAGAGCACGTCGTTAAAATAAACATTTTAAACTTTACTGTGTCTCTTTTTTACCCATGTTGTGGACTGGTATGGGAATATAACAAAAGAGTGTTCTTGATTCCATCCATTCCTGAGAGTAACCTAAGTCGCATGTTCTGGGTTGCCTAATCATTGGTACCTTTGCTATAGGGCCAAGAGCTAATGTGACACCGATGCTAGTCGTTTAGGGGTTCTAGGTATTGAGGTGAGTTTTGTTGGTCCACCATAATTCACTGAGGTCCTGGGTCTCTGTGCACAGTTGCGTCTGAGCAGAATCCCTGCAACACTGTAGGAGCTGATTATGACCAAGATGTTTCTTTCAGAAGTTTTGAATAAACGCATGTCTTCTTGCCTGGTCTCACTTGTTTCCTTAACACGGTTCTTAGTATTCGGAGCTGATGGCTAAAAGTACTCTAGTTTGACATATCAAGGTTTATTTTAGTACAAGCAGTCGACAGGTAGTCTGATCACAGATTTTTACCTTCTGTGAAAGATACCTTCAAGGTTTCTTTCATGGTATTAGGTGGAGCCACACTGATTCAGTGGTAGTATTGTTTGTTTGTGCTGAACTCCAGCCTCACAAGATATTCCGGGTATGGGGGCCTATGTGAAAAATGTGTTTGAAAGCATGCCAATGGATGGTTTCCATGGTGTTTGCCAATACCCCTGGAAAGGCCAATCGACTATAGGAAATTGAGGGGAGTAGTTGTTTTTTTTCAACTTTTTGTTCTGCCTTGGTAGATATGCTGTACACTTTTGCATTAAGTTTTCACATGGCGTATTTAGATTTACAGATGTACCGGGTAGTATGTCAGTGTCCATGATGTCCAAGTATGCTAACATGCCTGTATTGAAGGATGACTATTTTTCTAACGTTTACATATGGGCTATGTCACCTTGGTCTTTGTTTCTATGAAGGCAAAGTGTTAGTTGGGTTTACCTTGCTCATAAACCAAACCTCCAGATAAATATACTTGGAGGTGGTGCTGATTTTCAAGTGGCACAATGTCCAACATTGCTTAAATTTGTTAACAAAGGTTCCAAAAATCACAACCTTTGTTTTATTGACATTGGCCGCTACTAAATTGGCATTATTGTAATTACATAACGCATTGAGGCTTTCTGCAGTACCATCCATGTATGGACCATGTCGTCTACATACTGCATTAACAGTCCTCCTGATTTTTGGGATGGACAAGTTGGCAGATGATAAAATGTTAACCAGATCTGCGGTATTTAGGGTATGTTAGAAATGGGGTTCTCGAGTTGGTAGAGGTAGGTGCCTTTGACCAAATAGGGACCCTTGCTTCTACTCAGGGTTAAGAGGCTACACTTCTAAAATAACTCCTGCTCACCCCCTTGGTAGCTTGGCAGGAGAGAACAGGCTTATCTCGGAGGCAGTGTGTAAAGCATTTGTGAACACATATAGTACTACAATGAAAACACTACAAATGGACACCACACCAGTTTAGTAAAATAAGTAATCTTTACTAGGCTTAACACAAGTCCAAACGACAAAAATCCACAATACTGTAATAGACTTTAAAATTATAGAAAATAGCTTAGTTCAATGTTGATGGTAAATGCAACACTTTACTCTCAAAGTACCTTAGATGCGTCACACAAAATAAACAAAAGGGGCGCAGGGAAGTTGATGCACCTTTTCTTACACTCAGGGGAGTGGATGCCTTGGTTCCTTATTGCTGCGTAGGGGAGTTGAGGCTTGCTTCCTTACTGTGTGGGGAGTTGATGCGTCATTTCTTACTGTGTCCCAGTGACTATGCAACAAGATGGCGCCTCGATGCGCTGTGACGATCCGTTGCGATGCGACAAAATGGCGCTGTGATGCGATGTGACAATGTTGGATGCGATGCGTGCAAGACCGATGGCGGTGCAATGAACTTGGCAACTTCTGAGCTGCAACAGGCCCTGCGACACACTTCTCTGGTGATGCAATGGCGACCTCTGTAGTGGCGACACGCTTTTCTGGAGATGCAACACGCTTCATCGGTGATGCGATGGCAACCAGCTGCAGCGGTGGCACGCTTCTTCAGGGAAGTGACAGCAACTCCTGCTTCGGCAGCGACACGCTCCTCCTCGTTCCATCGCACTTCCAGCTCCCAGAGGCATACAGTCTTCTCAGAGGGCCCAAACAACAGTAGGCAACTCTCTGCAGGTAGAATTCCCAGCAAGGGAATTTAGGGGACCTGGTGGTGAAGGGTTGTATCCCTGAGACTTCAGGCAGGAGGCAAGCACACTTGCAGCCGTTGGAGATTATTCTTCAAGATTGTAAAAGTACACACAGAGTTCCTTTTCTCTTGACCTTGACAATAACGACAATAAAGTAACCACTGCAAGCCAACCCCAACAGCACTGCACAGTGGCAGTGTCCTCCTTCAGCTTCCTTGGTTCTTCTCCTTGGCAAAGGTTTGTCTCAAATCTCAGAAGTGATCTAAAGTTCCTGGGTCTGGTTCCCCCTTTTTATACACACAAATCCTTTGTCTCTGAAGGCAGAGAGTGTCTGTACCTAGTCCAAACCAGTTCTGGGTGCACTCTGCCAGTGCACAACTACTTTCTTTGTCTGTGTGGGCCAGCGTCATCAGACGCACTATTGTGGAAGGCAAGCACAGCCCTATTCAGGCCCAGGTGCTACTCCTCCCACCACTCCAAATGCAGATAGGTCTAGTCAGCCTAGTGCTGACTTACCCAGTCTCCTGGAGCCACCTCAGCCCCTGTCCCTCACAAACCAGACATGAAATACACAAACCTAGCAGAGGCAGGCTGGATGGTTAGGCAAGAAAATACCTACATTCTAAAAGTGGTATTTTCAAACACAGAATATAAAAAACACATTCACTAATAAAATGTATTTTATCATTCTGAGTTCAGGCATGCTAAACTCGAATTCCTACCTAGTTCCCTGAGTCAGTTAGGATTATAAGATATTATAATCAAACTGCCCATTTTGGCCTATGGGAACAGGTAGCCTTGCAATAGTGAAAAACGAAATTGGCTGTAATTCACTATCAGGACATGCCACACACATCAGGGCATGTCCTACCTTTTACATACAATGCACCCTGCCCATGGGGGTACCTTGGGCCTACCTTAGGGATGACTAACATGTAGAAAAGGGAAAGTTTAGGGACTGACAAGTGGGTGCACTTGCCAAGTCGACATGGCAGCCCCAGGCTGCACATAGGCTCTGCAATGGCAGGCCTGAGCCACATTTTACAAGCTGCTTCTGTGGGTGGCACAATCAGTGTTGTAAGCCCACCAGCAGCATTTGATTTACAGGCCCTGGGCACACATGGTGCACTGTACTAGAGCCTGACAAGTAAATCAAATAAGCCAATCATGGAGTCACTAATCCAATACAACACTTTACAATAGGGAGCACTTGCACTTTGGCACTGACTAGCTGTGGCAAAGTGCCCAATGCATCTAGACCAGCAAAACACATAGCAAAAATACAGGAGGCAACAGCAAAAAATAGAAGGGAGACCCACGTCAATGGTGCCAGGTCTAACAGGGTAAAAAGTAGGGGCGCCAACGCACAGCTCTTGTTTAAGCCTTTGGTCTGAGCGAGTTTCTGTTGACACAGTCAAACGTCACAGTGTAGTGCACAAAACAAGCAAAGAGTTGTCTTGTGTGAGTGGCTCGGTCACCTAGGTAAGCCAGGTTTACAGCATTATTCAGTGTCAAGGCTCTGACTCTAAAGCCTTATTGATACAACAGGAGTATACCTTTGTCACTAAACCAGTGTTGTAATTCTTGTTAAAGGAGACCAATGTGAGACTTTGCCTCAATAACCCACAGAGAATTCATCCGGTAGTTAGTAGGGTCTGATGTATCAGCTTTTTTGTGAATTGGTTGTAATGGGGAGCTTTTTCAGTCTTCCGAGATTGTAGCACTAATAGTGCAGAACTGAAAAAGCAGGGTGAGTAGAATCGCCCAGAAATCTTAGTCCTCTTTAAATATTTGACCTTGTAGTCTATTCGAGCCTGGGGCTCCATTACCTCTGCTGTTCTTTAGTATTGTTATCACATGGTTGTGCACACTCATGAGTTTATATATGTCATCACTGACTGTTCGCCTTCCTCCAGTTTTAGTTCCAGCTATGTTCTGTTGGATGATTATTCCTGAGCTTCTACTGCTCGGCTTGCACTACAGTGTTTTCACATGCTTGATCCATGTATGGCAAAAGACTCTGTTTCATGTATTGGCAAAGTGCCAAATTCCGATTGTCTACTTTTTTAGGTCTCGCCTACGCAGCGCGCATGCGCTGTTTGGAGGAGACCTTTAGCCGTCGGTCTCCTTTTTTACCCACAACGGAGCACGCGTTCCATTGCTTTGAATGGCAGCACGTGCACGTGTAGAGATTCAGTTGCGGAAGCGAGTGCCACCATATGGTAGCAATTATCGCTCCCGCAAGTGAATCGCGCTTCCATCCCTCCCGCGTGAGACGCGCCCCTCCCACTGCTGCAGCGCCCACGCGAGGCTCCTCTCCCCACCGCACGAGGCGCGCGCGCCTCCCCCTTCTGCAGCGCGAGCTTGTGCTTGTTTTTATATATAACACCCCTCTAACATATGCCTAGTGCAGAGATTCAAAAGTATGTTGTTAAGACTTTGGTTAAACTGTATCAAAAATTTGAAATTAGAGACACTGTCTACTCTAAGTCAGTGAAATGTTCTTTATTCGGCAATACAGGGGGCGTGATTCATTGAAAATGTAGACAAAAGCCCAGCTTGGACTCATGCTTGCACATCCTCTCTGAATCAGTGCTAACGTTGGCCTAATTAGTAACCTGTGGACTAACCAGACTCTTACTTCCGGTCGGATATCTACGAACATCGGAAGATACAGGTTCTTGCAGGCACAGACATACACGTGTAAGTGGGCATAAAAGTATACAGTACTTTAGTAATCATTTAGACGAAGGACTAACATGTTAGGAAAAACGACCAACATGTGTAACGTTAGCAGCCATGTTTGAAATGCTAGTGTTATCGTTTAATGCTACATATAATATATGGATAATAAATTATTAATATAAACGTTTGAGTAATATTCGCTAATTAGTCCGTTTGTACAATCAAGAAATGAATGCATGATTTTACACAGTCTCAACTTTTTCCTTTAAGAACAGACACGCGTCATTATTTAGATAAGAACTAGAAGGCCTTACTCGTATAATTGCTTTTCTTGCATACTTACTTTACTCTAATTGTATGAGGTACAATAATTCTACTGACGACTAGAAGTCTGAATTGATTGTACTTCTTTGCCTGTCGCTCAGCGGCCCGTTGGTTAGAAGCCAGTAGGGTCACTCTTTTGCTCTAGCATGCTGCCCACGCGCTGACGTCACGGACGAGGAATGTGTTTCCTGCGGCAGGGGTGGATCCTCCAAAAGTAAGCATACCTTTGGCCCCACATTGGATGTTCTGCTGCCCGCCAAGGTGAGAGCTTGATCCATTGGGAAGAATGGTAGATCACTGCGGATCCTATGCCAGATATTACCCTCCCAAATTGTATTGTGAAAGGAAGATAGTGGTTAGTCTGTATTCACCAGTAGAGAGGTCTTCCGTAGCAAGAAACCGCGAGGCAAGAAGCCTACACCCCTTTCGTCGTTGGCATAGCGGTAGTGCCTCAAGACATGAAAATTGATGTGTCTTATAAAATTGGCATGGACCTTGTGTGTGGAAGGCTTGTGTGTCGGTGGCCAATATGGAGTGTGGATCTCTTGTTTTGGGATGGTGTGTGAGTGCAGTTTGACTTTGCTTTGCAGTTTTATCTTTGGTAAAGTTGGGAGTGTGTACAGCTTTGGGTGCTTCTTAAGTCTGTCTTTTCAGCAGCGTTGGAGTGGGTTGTGCTTTTAATTTTGGGCGCTTGTGCAGCCTGAGTTGCCAGGTGGTTGTGTATTTTCAGACCAGTGTGTTCTATTTGCCATGATGGTGTCTGTGTTGTTGGCATACCCCACCAACAACCTGCTGTGCTCGGAATAGGCAGTGAGCGCCTGCACTAGAAATGGGGCTGCACGCCACGGGTGCTTCCTGCTTCTTCTATCTTGCCTGGGTAGCTGCATCTGGTGCTCTCTGCGAGATACAGTAAAGTATCAGGCACCCATTGGGCGCTCGCCCTCTGCACTGGAAGAGCTGACTGTCTATCCTCGGCAATAAATAGCCTGTACTGAAGAGGAGGATTGTGGCTACGTAGATATTTTCCACTAGGTTCCTTGCTTCTTTTTGTTGGACGATTTCTAACTACTAGATTATTTGTATTTTCAAACTTCGCTTTCTTAAATTATTTTGCAGTTTTATAGAGCGTGAACTTGGCCCAAGGACGTTAGAGCGCTTTACATGGGTACTAGATTCCATGGCGTAAGGTTGGGTTTATTTGTTAAGTTTTTAGGCACTGGAAAGTTTAAGTGAATTGCCCAGAATTGCGGGATGTTGAGCAGACGCCGGGACTTGAACCTTGACCTGTTCCTGCTTTCCCAGTGCCACAGTCGACAAATCTGACCACATCTCCTTGCCTTCCCCGTTAAGCCTTAAACTCCGAATTCAGTTCAGGCAACTTTTGTAAGACTAGTCGTTGTGGTGTTGCATTGAACCATTGCCTGAAGGTGCGAAACTGCAGTGGCCATAAGTGACATAATCAGCCGCTTCATTTACTCTTCTGTGATCCAGCTTGATGTGGCATCTGTCACCAGGGCCCGCTCTTGGTTTTTAACCTACACAGGAGAGCGTGTTTTTTCCATTTACTTTAGTCTAGGTGTTGAGAAAAATGATCTTGTCTGATTGTGTCGTTTTAATGGACCAGCGGTAGTCCGATTGAGCGACCAGTTGTGTTCTTTGTGTCATTCTTTTATGCCTCTCGTTTTCCCTACTGAGTTTGATATAGTAGGTTAATACCACTTCTATTTTCAACCTAGATTGCTCTTGTAATTCGTTATATCTAGGGTCATCACTGTGCACCAGGTTGAAACTGGTTTAGAGCACCACCTTATGCTTGTCACCTTTCTGTATTGTTTTATAAAGCGGCGTGTGCGCAGTTGAGTGTCTGAGGCTTGTCTTTTTAGATATAAGTCTTGCAGTGAATGTAAACTCCGAACTAACGTCAATTACAAGTTAACTTAGGAAGGATAACATTGTTCATATGAGTTGTTTCATGGGGTTTGAGCTGATTTGAGTTAAGTAGCTTTTTTACAGCCGTCGGCCTGGTCTTAAGCTATAAATTCACCTACCACAGCGTACCGTTCCAAAATTAACCGAGTTAGTCTCCAAGAATATCTCCTCACCGCAGCTGCATACGTGTATTGTACTATATTTTTGTTTGAATGGGAAAGACCCTTCATCGAGTCTCATTGTATTAGATGCGCTTCCATCAACCATAAGGTGGCCTTTTTCTTTTCTTGTCTTTCTCAAAATGTTGAAGCCATTTGTACCTCTATTTTCTTCTAGTTTTGTTGTATTTTTTGTGACGTGTTAGATATGTGGGTACCCATTTCTACTCGTAGCAACTTAAAGCACTGTAGCTTAATGTGTGACATGAGTACATCAGCCTGATGTTGGTTTAATTTTGGAGCACATGGCCTGGTGTAGCTTGGCTGTGCAAACCAGGCTGAGGTAGACAACACAGAAACATTGAATTTCTATATTCGACAAAGAGTCTGCAGCCAGGAGCACTGTATAAATAGCCCATGAGTCAGGTCACATGTGCAACTACACAACTGAAAAACACTACACTAGAACATTCAGGACTGGAATAGTGTCATATCGCTGTTTGATATCACACCATACAAGCATGTCCTGCACTGCTAAAGGCGATTCACATTATTGATTATAGCCCAATGATTAGTCATACCCAGATTATAGCGTAATTTTTCCATTAAGATCTACCATTTTGTCTTTGTCTTTCAAAAACACTCAAATTTTGTTCAACAGCTCTACAATTTGTACTTTTACAGCATGCCTATACATGTCAGCACTATCCCTTGTTCCACCTTTCCATGGCTTTTTGGAGATTACCAGTACTTTCTTTTTTCTCTTTCGGAATTTGTCCCACAATTAATTGATTGCCATGCAATTTTACTGTAAAGAGCCTATGACAGAAAAAACTGGCAGGGCACCTGGATGCCTTTAACTCTTAAAACCGTTTTCTTCAACTTTTTTCCATATGAGTGACCTTTTGTGCAACATTTTTGCTAGAGCTTAAATCCTTGTGGGGACTGTTGGCACACATTTAGCAAATGTTTTGTTTGTAACTTTATTTTTCACCATTTTATATAAAACCATGAATACAAGACCATATGACAATGTACAATTAGCAAATAGATGCAGCTTGGTAGAAGGCAAGACAAGCTAGTCAAGGAACATGAATATAGAGTAACAGTGCATGTTTACAAGAAGAGTGGTACACATCTTCGGACTCATACAGAGCATAAAACACAACAGATTAGTTCTAGTTGGTGGGTTCCAATACATTTTGCAATTCTTGCGTGTATAGTTTCAGTAGGAACTGCGTGTTTATGGATGTTATAAACTTTGGAATGATGTCAGACTGATTCTGTGTACCCTGGAACATGGTCTGGCACTTACCTAGGTCCCCTACTCCAACTACAGACTCTGGGGTTATGGATGGCACCTCCCTCCCCCAGGCTAACAGTATTGGTTGCAATGCAGGGGGGAGTGCCACGTCATTGCTGACATTGCCCCCCTCTCCTAGCGGGTACTAGTGTGACTGCCATAATGGTGTCGCGGGCTATGCTAGCCCCGCCTTTTCCAGAGTATGTTGTCCCATATACCAGCTAGCTCACAGTGCCTCTGTTGGAAATGGCCCTTTTTGCAGGGTTATCCCCAAACCTTTTTCTCCCTCCTTTGTATTTCCTGACCTGTGGTTGTTGGCTATAGGACTCTGGGCACTTTTACCACTGCTAATCAGTACTAAAGTGCATATGCTCTCTGTTAAATTGATATGGTGATTGGTTATCCTTGATTGGCATATTTGTTTTACCTGTAAGGCCCCTAGTAAAGGGAACTGGGTGTGCCAGGGCTGGTAATTCAGATATTACTAGTGGGCCTGCAGCACTGATTATGCCACCCACGTGAGTAGCCCTAAAATGGTGTCTCAGGCCTGCCACCGCAGTGCCTGTGCGAAGTCTGTGATATGCCATGTTGTCCTGGCCGGTGTACCCACTTGCCAGGCCGGACCCTTCCCTTTTATGACACATTGGACACCCCTATGGTAGGCCCACTGGACCCCCCTTGGCAGGGTGCAGTATATGTGAAAGGTGGGACATGTACTAGTGAGGGTTACATGTCAGGATAGGGAAATACTGCCAATTTTGTTTTTCACTATTGAAAGGCCATCTTGCCCATAGGACAGAATGGGGAATGCTGTGTCCCATGTGTACCTGCATATCTCCCCATAGGAGCAAGATGGGAAGCTGAAGTCTGGTATCCCTGAACTCAGAATTTGATAACACATCTTTTAGGAAAGATGGTGTTTAAATTTCGTGTTTGAAAATAGCACTTTTAGAAAGTGGCTATTTTCCTGTTCAACCTTTCAGTGAGCCTCTGCCTATTTGTGTAGTGACTGTCTAGTTTGTGAGGGACAGGGACTGGGGGTGGCTGCAGAAGGCTGGGTGAGTCAGCACTAGGCTGAATAGACCTATCTGCATTTGGAGTGGTGGGAGGAGTTGCACCTGGGTCTAAATATGGCTGTGCCTGCCTTCCACAGTGTTGGCTCCACCTCCCGTGGTATGTCTGATGTCCCTGGCCTCCCCTCACAAAGACAAAGAAAAAAGACATGCCCTGGCAGAGGGCACCTAGAACTGGTCTGGAATGGATCCTGGACCCCTCACACATGTAAGAACAAAGCATTTTAGGTTATAAGAGGCTGTGCTGAAACGCCAGTAAAATTAGACTACTTTTGCCAACAAGAGGAATCCCTGCCAAAGAAGATCAGCTGAAGAGACTGGAAAGGAAGACGGCCCTTGCTGTGTATTCTGGGGCTGACCTACAGTTTGCTGTTACTACTAAGGAAAGGGACAAGGGATTTTGCTGTATGCTGTGTTCCCCCCACCTGCTTGAAGAAAGGACTTTGCTGTGTGCTGTGCCCAGGAATAAGTGTCTCCATGGGCCTGAGAAGAGCTGGCCTCCTGTTAAACTCAGGAACACAAAAGTTTACCCAAGGAACCTCTGCCAGAAGAAAAACAGCTGAAGAAACTGAGGAGGAAGACTGCCCTTGCAGTGTTATCTGGGGCTGACCTGCAGTTTGCTGATTCCACTGAAGGAGAGAAAAGGGGGCTTTGCTGTGTATTGTGCTCCCCCCACCTGCTTAAAGATAAGTCTCAAAGGGCTACGTGGGGGTGTGTCACCATCACCATCCCAGGTCAACCCAGATCGCTATCGCAGGGAAAAGACCAGCACCGCTGGGTGCGTGTAACAGCTCACCTTCTAACCCGCATTGGCTTCACCACTGTGTGCTTGTAAACAGTGCGCCTTCTCCGCCTTCTCGCCTGCATTGGCAGCAGCACTGTGTGCGTATGACAGTGTGCCTTCCGGCCTGCATTGAGCCCATCGTGAAGCCTGCCATGTTTAATAGGATCTGCATGCCCGAGTTCGCTGACTCTGAAAGAGAAAGCCGTACTGGGACCTACGCCGCCGCGAGGCATCTCCTAGCAACCAGTACACTCCTGCACTGCTCCATACATGCCGGCGGAGCTACCCAGCAGGACGCCGTTGGTGAAGACGGGAGAAAAGCAACACCCCAGGGAACCTTCAGAGTAAAAGCTGAATGGCCTCAAGTGGCGCCGCCCGGGGCGGGTTGTTAGTCTGCGGGGGGGGGGTCCCGTTAGCGAAGTCCTCTTCTTCCAGGGTCAACCACCCGAGGGGATCAGCAGCATCAGGGCCTTATTTCTCCCATTTTGCCGCAAAGAGCAAATGTCTGGGGACATATCATCCTAGTGGCTACGCCCGGAGGCAGTACGGTTGCTGTTAAAGCAGGTAGGGTACGGCGCTGGGGTGCCGGGTAATGTAGACTAAGAACAGCACGTTTTTGAAAGAAATGAAAGTACAGTCCCTGCCAGTGCCTTAGTTTGTGAGACCGTTTTCTTTGAGAATCCCATGTCACTGGTCCACAGGGATACGGTATCTACAAGATAATTTTTGTTAATACCGGCAGAGTACAGAACCCCATGTTGACTGGCACGCGCTAGCGCATTAAGAAGGGGTGATTTTCAAAAGTTCAAGCGGAGCAGATAAGTTTAGTAAATCCAGTGCTACGGCGAGGACATTTTGTTTTCAAAGGCACTGTTGGGGAGCACTTTATTTGTTTTCTCAGAGTGACTTCCACAGGCTAGGAGCAGGAGTCCTCCAGGCATAAGGACTCAATCAATTCCTTTATTCTGACAAGTACGCTACAATGAACCATTTTATGGACAATCCATCATTGGAAGATAATCTATGATTTTCTTTTTTGTATGAGGTGTTTATGTCGTTTTGACTGCCTGGGGGCCCGTTATTCAGTCTGTTGTTTTGTACATATTGCCACATACCAACATTGCTGAGGATTTCATTGTGACCGTTGCTGGGTCAAAATGCTGCTGCCGCAGAGCTGGTGAACTGGGAACTACATCCCCCATCATCTTTTGTGGAGAGCACACTACGTACTGCATTGCACGTGACAGGAGGCGCTTAAGAGGGGGCCAGGGCTCCCGCAGTGCGGAGGCCCGTCACTTTGTCTGTTGTTTTAGACATATTGCCACATACCATCATTGTTGAGGATTTCATTGTGCCCAATGCTGTGTCAAATTGCTGCTTCTGCAGAGCCGGCGAACCAGGGACTACATCCCCCATCATCCCTTGCAGCGAGCATGCCGTGTACTGCCTTGCATGTGCCAGGAGGAGCTTAACAGGGGTCCATGGCTCCCACAGTGCAGGGGCCCGTCATTTTGTCCGTTGTTTTGGACGTATTTCAGCATACCATCATTGCTGAGGATTTCATTGTGACCTCTGCTGGGCCAAATTGCTGCTGCCGCATAGCCGGCGAACCAGGGACTACATCTCCCATCATCCCTTGCGGTGAGCACGCAGCGTACTGCGTTGCACGCACCAGGAGGCGCTTAAGAGGGGTCAGGGCTCCAGCAGTGCCGGACACGCGAGGGTGTCCCCGGGCCGCACCTTGCCAAAGCCCGGTCCAAGAGCGGGCCAGTCCGAGCCCGTCAGAGACAGGAAGAGACTGGGCCATCTCCCTGAATCTTTGGATTTCAAAATCTCTGATTCTGCAATCTATTGAAATATAAAGGTGCTGTGTAGCCATACAGAGAACTGTTTTTGGTTTGCAGATTATTAAAGTCACCTTAGAATGGAAAAACGTAAGGGAGTTGCAGGTACGCGGGACGCTTTTCTGGTTAGGGCGGAGTCACTTTTAACACATGAAATAGAACTAACTAAGGGACGCCTCTCCCTCGACCCGTCCATCCTGCAGAGATATTTAACACTAGGTACCCCCTCACTTTTAACAGGGGGCTCTAAATGTTCCATTCACCCCTTCCCCTCCTCTTTCTGTAACACGCCCAAACTTCCCAATAGTGTCAGGTAGAGCTACTAGGACAAGGGCCTTAAAAAATGGGGCAGCCTGAACGGTGGAAGGTTTGCCAGAAAAAAGAAAGCAGGGGTCGGGACAAGAAAATTAAATGGTGGCAAGGGCTCTCAAGTAACTGATTGTGTTACTACTGCTCACAATGCTATTTCCTTCCCTTAAAAAAGCATTTCGGTTGGAACACAAATTGACACGGTTCCACCCTCATATGCTCTGAGTACTGCTAATACTACGGATGTTATGCTAAGTCTGACGCATGACCAAATGATCCAGCATTGGGAGTAATACTATCATTTGTCCATGACTTGGTCGAAAAAAAAATTGCTCTACTATGGGAAAAAATTATTCTTCTACATACCGCCATAAAAAACTTACATTGCAACAATTTGGGTCCGCAACCAAGTAGAGTAGAGAGGGAAGACTTAAGGAAAATGGTGGATAGTTGCCCACCATTAGTACATGATGGGAAAGCCAAGAGATCAACCCCACTTCCAATATTATGGGAGGCAGCTTGCAGGAGGTATCCAATGGTTTGCATGCGTTGGGTCCACATGGCCCACAAAATTGGGGTATGACACCCTTAGACACAGGAGGTGGTGTGAGTGCCCTTATTAAAAACCTGAGAGACGAGGTAATTAATGATTCTTCAAACCCCAACATAGAGGTATTACGTCTTCGCCCGGCTTCATGTCCTTATGTCTTAATTTTGGCTGGTGTTCCTGCATTAAGGGCAGGCCAGAGAGAAAATTGGAATCATCTATGGAACAAAACCATGGACTGGTTGACGAAACACAAGAGATTCCATCCCTCGGATATCGAAGAGATTTTAATGGTCCATAGAGTAGGGTGGGTAGGGCAATCCACAAAGAGTATAAGGGGTAACTGTATTGTGGTTAATTTCCGTAGGCCACAGGTGGTTTGCTGCCTCTTACGCCACCGTGACACAACCTCTACTCCTCACACTGGGATTTGTGCACTTCCTTTAGGATATTTTTATAAACCGCCAGCCGTGAACTTAACTAACTTCCCTACACTAATTACAACATTTAATAGGTTTCAGGCATTGTTGGACTTGGATTGTCAAGCCTGACAACTACCCATAGTCCACTGGGAAGGATATCAGCTACCGATTCTAACATCTTGGAACCTATGTATTCTGCAAATGACCAAAAAATGAGATTAACCACTGACAAGGTAGTTGCAGGAACTGCTTCTAGCATTTTAGAAAGGGAGTTAGGAGAATTAGGCACAAATACCTGTCAAAGGGATGAGATAGGTAACCTTAATAATAGGCAGAAGGATACAATGCATAGTCATCCTGATGGACTATAGACATGCATGGCGGACGTGAACGGTGTGGATGTCAAGATGGGTTCTTTAATTCAGATTAGTGAGGGGGACACCATGAATCATAATTTTACTTGAATTTCGCTAATGACAGTGAGGAATTGTCAAGACCAGGAAATGAAGTTGAAGGAATAGATTATGAACAAAACATGAACAAATTTAAAATTGAGATTAAACTGATTTTGTGCAATATTGCAGGGATTAAAAGAAGTCAAGGGGATGTAGTATGGCAGGAATATATTGGACAAAGCAAAATAATATCACTCCAAGAAACATGGGCCTTGGAAAGCCCCTACAAAGTAGGCTTTAAAACTTTTAGTGCTGCTGCTATTCCTTCAGTTAGATGGAGGCCCTCATGAAGTCTTACTATTTGGTTAAAAAGTACTCTAGATATTAATATAAAACAAATAGATTCCCCCTGCCAGAATATTTTGGGAATAAAGTTTTTAGCACCTGACAAAAGGGAAGTCTACAGTTTAAATATATATTGTAGACCAAACTCAGCAAGCAAGGGATCTGAAGTTATTGAATACCTAGATACATTTTTGACCACAGTTAATCAAAGTGCTTTGATAATCGTGGGGGCTGACTTCAACCGCAAATTCGAACCTGTGGTTGCGTTTGAAAATCTTTTAGAAGAAGAGGATATGGCCAATAACATCCCATTATTGGACAGTAGCCCAGTAGTATCCTGCACATCTGCTATTGCGCAGTTACTAAAATAGCCCAAATTCCCCCACATTTGTTAGGGGCAATTGCAAAAGCTGCATAAACTATATACTGGTATCTATCGTCTTGTGCCAATGGTATGTTATTTAGTAATCAAGGACAGTGTAGTGTAGTTCCTATATTCCCAATAGGCTCTGCGCATTGGAATAACATAAACGATAGTTTAGACGTAGGACTTAGGTCAACTAGGTCTCTATTGAATAGGTTAGACTTAATTATGAATGCCAGCTAGCTCAGAGGTCACTAGAAACTTTCTCGAGTACACAAGAAGGGATTAGTTTCTGACAACCGCATAAACATGACAACTTTGCTCCCTCCAGAATAAGGAGTATACCTCCAGAGTTGCGGAAACAATAGATAGCTATTTCACTCAGTCAATCATGCATGCTTAGGTTCACCAGAAGTGAAGAGAAACAGAGAGACGGCCGTTTTCAATAAAAGAGGTTATTTATTGAGCAGTCTTCTTTCTCATGCAAGAGAAGAGTGTTGCTACAGTTGCAATACTTGTCATAAAGTAAAGTGTGTACAGTAAAAGGAGTATTATGAAATAATACTGTAAAAGCATGGTATGGTTTCTAAGCCATAAGGTGTTTAAAATTGATAAGATATATACCTAGATAAATCATAACTAAACGTACTCAACTGGTGCTTCTAAGATACCTAACTTAAGCCTAGTACAGGGAAGAGTAATTGAGCTGCAGTTTTGAGTCAAGATAGTTTCTGCCAAGAATCTGAATCAAGAATTCTCTAAGGGTCTAATCAGCTCCGTACCTTGGTTATGGAATGAAGGAGGTCTTGTATCTCTCTCTCAGGACTCGATCTCCCAGCAACACGCAAGGGTGACAGGGAAACACAGGCACTGGATTTCTCGGCAGGAGAAAAGACAGCATCTCTCTCAGTGCGTCAATGGGAGGGTCGGCTTCCTTCGGCACTCGCTACAGCAGGGCGTCGGGCAAGTAGATAGCCCATCTGCTCCAAACCACCAGGTGTTTTGCTAGGGCAGATGCTGGTATATTTATACCTGGAAGGTGCCGAGTTTGACGTAAGGTTGGACATAGGACGTCACTAAGAACTTGCAGTTCTTTCAGGACTCCAGGAGTTCTAGGACAAATCAAAACAGAAGCAGGGGGAATTCCAGGGCTGCTGGAGGCTTGGTTTGTTTAAGAACATGTTGTGCTTTCTAGGAGTCTATGGGAGTAGCCTTGCCGTATTTGGACTGCATTGGCTATGACTTAATATGGGTATGATTCTTATGCCTTTATAAGGATATGATTTGATATAACCGCATAAGGGCATAAATCGGGAATATTTAAATAGGGTCCTAGATTCGTTTACAACACCCACTCCACGTATAATGTCCATGATTACTAAATACAAAGCAATTTTAAACATAACTATGCATGTGTTTTCCATCCCACCCCAAAATACATAAAATGCATTTGAAATGGTATATACACGAAAAATGAGTATTATACTGTACGTTCTCAAGCAGTGGTATCATTCAGATAATGCGTCTATTGTACATTGAAACGGCGACTGAATGAATCACGAAATTTACATTTATGAAATGGCTCTTAATACAGAAGAGAAGGTCGAGACCATTTCAACACATATTTATACAAGACTGTACATGTGCTAGAGGCTAAGTCAAAATATTGTCTCTAGAGTTTTCAAAAATAGAAATCGTGTTCTCTAAGAATAGTTCTACTTTAAGCAGAGTATCATGTGCCAAAAAAAAAAGGTAAATATTTTGGGAACGGGAAAAGAATTTCGCTTTCAGGGAAAAAATTGTTCCAATAGTTTTTTAGAAGTTCTGTTTATCAAAACTGAAGGTCAAATTCAGAGTTCATGGAACGCTGTGTGCTTGTGTTTTCAAAAGTTATTCTCGTTGTTAGGAGAGAACATTAACTCAGATAGGCTGGCAAAGAATTAGTCTCCAACAGTAGGTGAAAGTTGGACCGTGTCTGAAAAAGTAGAAATAGTGCATATGTGAGAAGCATTGCCGTCATCGGTGTCTGGATCAGCAATGCTCACAGAAGGTTGTACCTGTGTGCCGCTTTCATCTCGTACCTCACCGCCACCTAATCGTAATGGTGAGGTCTCAACGAATGCCGTCATCAGAATAGGTAGCCACTGGTGACAACACGTTGCATGAGCTGTTACCGAACCAAGCAAAGTATCGATATCCATAGGTACTGCTGATGGTAGTGTGAGACAGACGTCCAAAACGCATTCTTCTCCGCAGAGCAGGCATTGTAGAACAGGTAGGATGCAATCCTGCCAGATTGGTCTGAATGAAAGAAACCAGGTAGTATTCAGATCCCTTAGCCGAGCCAAGCCGAGGACTTTAGTAATCCGGTCTCGGTATCTCATTGCTAGGATCGTTTCTTCCATGGTAGCCTGAGTTTTGTTTGTGGCTGGACTTGCCATATCGGAGCAGAAGGAACAAAAATAATATTCCTGCTACGAGTCCCAAGATGAGAGGCAGGCCGCCGAACTCAGAGTGCACGAAATTCGGGAAGATGCTCAGGACTGCTTCAAAGGGTGCTGACAGTCCCGAAAAAACTGTCTTAAATACATGTGCGATGCCACTGGTATCAGACATGTTTAAGATTTGACTTAACATTTCTATCAAATGCACAGGGCAATTTGTCGATAATAATGCATGTATCTCTGCTGCTGTCCTTGCAACTTGCAGATCATACCTTTCTCTAGACGAGGTTAAAGGCACAGTTGTTTGTAAAAGAATGGATTTCATTCTGCTTAAAGTATCAATTCGAATAGAAGAGATATTCAGAGAAGGCCATATCGTTGCCTCCTTGTCTGGTTTGCTGTTTAGATACAATACTTGCATATAGTAAGTGACCCTGGAAGTTACACTGACGAGATAGGCCCTTCCTGTCACCATGCCACAACAGCTGCGGTCACTTATTATAACGTAAATGCCATTGGAAAGTTGTCTGAAAAAAGTCTCTATTTGTGTAGTAGGGGTGCCGTGCAGGTGTCATGAAAGGTTATTTGATAAACCTTCGCAGGCTCCATGCAAGTTAATTCCTTGACATAGAAGTGTACCGCTCAGTGAATTTTTACAGTTGTTACCACTAAGAAATACCTCTTCCCCCCCCCTCTGTAACATCTATGTGTATAAGGTAGATTCCAGGTTTACTTGATGTAACCTTTACCCAACCTTTCATACAGACCCGCTAGTATGTGCTTTTGGCAATATTGAAACTGAAAAGTCGTTATTGGAATTGTGAATGTGCCATGTATTATCCATTCAATGAAAGGTCTTTCAGAGACTGTCAATGGCAATCTTTCTAGTTTTTCAATGCTCAGCACCGTATAGTCTGCTCCTTTTTGTGCCAAAGAGATTTGTTTATCTGTAAGGTTAAAGATAGAAAATAATGACGTTGTGTTGATTAGACGCCATGGCACGTAGCCTGAACGGAGGTTTTGTAACATCCAGCCTAACTGTACAATAGAACGTAATTGGGACTGGCCATGTTGTAACATTAGCATATCCTGTTCTAATATATCAATAGCAGATGATACAATGCTGTCCAGTGAATAAATTCTGGAGTCGTTAACCCATTGTCCACTACAGACAGTGATTTTTCCAAATTAATACGATCAATTTCTCGTATTTATTCCACAGTTTCAATTTGTGTTACTTTCCAAGCTTCGTTATAAGCAGCGTATATACCGGCGTATATGAAACTTTTTGACGCTGTTTGCGAGGTCCTAATAAGAAATCTCGCAAGTCAGCACCTTCTTTAAGTAAAGTCAAGTGTTGCTTAATTTCAGGCAGTGTGGATTTCTGTAGCCATTCGAGGCATAGTTTTCCTACACTGTATGTTGTAATTATCCCTGGATGTTGTCTCTGGGAATATCTTGGGTCTGGCATGTCTGTTTGAACCCCTGAGTTTTGTTCAGGAATCTATCTTGACAGTTATTAGTGTCTGTGGGCCAGATCAACCATTTTCTCCAATCAGGATTAGTTCTGTTTTGGTGTAAAATATGGGATACGTCTATCTCCACATCTGTAGTGCTATTATTATCAGGTATGGGCTTTGGTATAGACGGTTTGTTTAAGTCCTTTATTTTGGCTAGGCCAAGACAGGTTGTTTGTTGAATGGTGTCATTCAGGAACATTATCTGTTCTGGGATCATGCAGGCTCTGAATAATGATTCTAAACCTTGTACCTGCCATTCCTTAGTACCCCAGACTGTTATTGTCTCAATGTTGTTTTTCCAAAATTCAAAACCAAAGGTAGACATTTTTTCATAAAATGTTGTAGAATAAATCAGTTTAGTATTTGTCAACATGTTTTTCATTCCTGTCTTATTCATAATTTTAAAATAAAACATTTCTGGATCAGTGGTATTAGACCCTGAGAAGTATGGGAATTTCTCATAAAATGTTTTCGAGCTACCTTTTGGCGGTGTTGGACAATGTTCCCATTGATTATAAGTGAAAACATTTCTGGGATTAGCAGATTTATGCAAATAGTGATGCCCATAATGATTAAAACAATACATTTCTTCATAATCTGATGAACCTTCTAAATAATCATGTTCTGTAAATTTTGCTCACATTTCTAAATCTGACATCATATTATTAATATTTTCAAAGTCCCAATGATCAGAGAAAGTACTAGGTGATAGAAAGTCACTTAATGAAACCTTGAACTGGTGTGGATATTTCAAGAGTTCAACTGGGCCATAGATGTCGTAATCAGTAGCGTCCCATGCTACACCACCAGGTATAAGAATGGCTGTGATGTTTACTGATGATAGTTCTCTTTTTTCAATGTGAGAAGATCTGTGAGGCTTTAGAACCAAGTTGATGTTCTGACTTGCTGTGTCCATTGTACTGTATTTTCCATCAATCATTCTTCCCAAGCTTAAAACCAAAATGAGCCAGAGTAGGAAGAAAAGTACACCTAATACAATCCACAATTCAATCCATGGTGAAATCAGATATGTTTCTCCAGGTTGATGAAAGAGTTCAGTTATTTTTTCTTTGAAAGTTGTATTTGCTGGCTTTTCTTCATGTTCACTTGGATCTTCAGAAAAGTCATCGAAATTGATGAAGTAGCCAGATGGAATTCTGTCAATTGTTGGAATTGCTTCAGGATTCTTACTAATCTTTGTAGTTTCTTCTTCTTTTGTCATATTAGTATAGTCAGAGGCTACATCATAGTAGACAGGTGTTTCATGATGAACTGTTGCAATTTGGGTTTCAAGAGGCACAAGTTTCATGGCGTTGTTGCATAGTCCTTCTTTAGTCACTGCAGGTTTATCAAATGTGATTAGTCTCTCAGTTTGAACCTCTTGAATTGTAGCAAGGTTTGGTCTTCTGCTATATCTTGGGAGTCCACTGGGCCTACTACTTATTATTGGCCACATGTTTGTGGTTTTACCAGGTCGATTGATACAACTCTGTTCTCCTTTTTACCAGCAAGGGGTGGTAGTACTACTGATCTTGTTCCGCTGATAGCTAAGACAGGTACTGCTTTTCTGTAAGAAGGCCCAAATTCCTTCTTCACCGCGATCTTTTCTCTGACCAGATCCCCAATCTTTGGAATCCAGACAGGTCTTGCTGGGACAGGTGTTTTTTCTTCAGTGGCCGTTGGCTTTAGCTTTGTGTTACTTAGACTTCTTCTTGTTTCATTTAAGTCCTGTAAAACAGCCAAACGATCTTTGATATCAAAGGTTTTTTGTTCTACCACTGAAGTCTGACTATCGAGGTCTTCGATTATCATTCTAGTACCAAACAAAAGTTCATACAGAGTGATTCCACCCAGAGAATGTCTTGGCAGATTATTAAGACTACTTTGGAACCTAATACTCTCGCTGTTATAGATTGCTTTATGTCACGGTTTTTCCTTTCCACTACAGCATTTCCCTTGAGGATGGAATGGACTAGAGTACCGCAATGCAATTCCCAAGCTGGCCATGGCCTGCTTGTAAGCTCTAGAGCTAAACGCAGGACCTTGGTCAGAATGTAGCATGCCAATTGCGTATGTGCCGATAAAGACTCGCAAATCTTTTATAACAGTTCTGGCATCAGCCAAGCGCTGGGGCCACATCCAAATGAATCTCGTGCAGGAATCCAGTGTGACCATGATATATTTATAGTTGCCATCCCTTTGTAAGGGACCACAGTGGTCCAGGTAAACACATGCTAATGGTTTATCTGAGATTAGAAGGGGCGTCTGTGCAGGTCGTTTCACTGTTGATACCTTCATTTTTTGGCATATTTCACATTCTAAAACATAGTTTCTAGTCTGTTTTCTCATGCGTGGCCACCATTATCTCTGTTTTAATAACGATACTGTAGTGGAAACACCAGCATGTGCAGAGGCGAGCCCTTCATGTGCCGCTAAAATTAGTCCTAACCTGTTTTCCATGTTTGGAATTGCCCTATCCCCCACTCCAGGGATTACAGCAAAAGGAACATTATTCGCCTCAATTTTGTATGAGTACTTTACTGGAAAGCCTTTCGGGAGTGTCTTACCACTGTCCTTGACTGTAGCAGTGACAGCTTGCATTATTTCGCTGTCTATTTTTATTTTGACCGTGTGATCGCAGCTACGGAAGCCGTTTGCACAGCTGCCTTCACGGCTTCATCAGCCAATGAATTCCCTGCAACGTGAACGCCATCACGTTGATGACTCAGTGTATGTATCACGTGAGTCTTTTGTAGTTATTTCTGCAAAAGAACTATGTAATAACTCATCAGACATCAGGTAAGCAGAAGAATCTTTATTCTCTTTCAAGCTTCCGCCAGCACGACATGCAGGCACAGAATCACAGTAAACCGTCTCGCGCTCGAGCCGCCAACTGCCAAGTACATTACGTAGGCAGCAGCACGAGAACAGTGCCTCGCGCATTGCCCGCAGAGCGAGCGCGAGGCAGGCAAGCTACTACATATCTCCTTTCCCTAAAGGGGAAAGAAAGGGAAGAGAAGAGAAGAGAAGAAGAAAAGAGAACCTGGGGAAGAGAGAGAAACAGGAGAGCAAAAGGGGAAAGGAAAGTAATCAACGAAATCTAATAGGAACCCTTATGGCTCTGGTGCTCCTTCTCATCACCGAGGATTGAGGAGCTGAAAGCTGAGCACTGGTACCACTTTGAGAATCATCACTAGAAACATTTTTAGTACAATTAGAGTTCAACAGTTTGTCATCAAAACTTTTAACTTTTACAACCTTGTTGACATTCCACCAGTGCTGTCCATTGACACGAACAGCATTACCACAGACTTTGTCGACCTTAACAATTTCACCAAACTTCGCATCACCTTTCTTCACAAACCCTTGTTTCTTAATCCTTATACAGTCTCCCACAGCAAATGCTCTGCATTTCACCCGCTTCCTTTCATCAAAGTATTCTTTCTGTTTGGATTGTGCTTTTTCATTTTTCCTCCTGACCTGTTCATCAATTTCTTGGGGAGTAGAATGGGATTTGAACCATTTGGTCATCCACGCAGGCCTAAATTCAGTGCATGGTTTCCTGCCCCTGAGTAGTTCAAAGGGTGACACCCCTGTGGATGAATGTGGAGTGGTCCTGTAGAACCACAGCATGGCTCTCACACTTTGGGGAACGTCTTTGTTGTGAACAATAGCCCACTTGACACAATCACCAATGACTCTGTTGAGTCTTTCCACCAAACCATTGGTTTGAGGGTGGTAAAGGGAACTTCTGTGGTGTGTGATGGCAGACTCTTTAAGAAAATCTTCCACTTCTGTGGACACAAACTGGACGCCATTGTCCGAAATGATAGAAAGAGGAAACCCTTCTCTCATGAAAATATCTTTCATGAAGCCAATGATCTCTTTCGAGTCAACTTTGGATACAAACTTAGCCTCTGGCCATTTCGTGTAATAATCCATCATTACAATGGCAAATTTACACTGATGAGGTAAACTGTGGAATGGCCCTAGTACATCGATGCCAAGTTTCTCCCACGGCGCACCTGGAAGAGGTATGGGCGTGAGCGGGGGACAGGCTGTTCGAAAACTTTTATCACTAGAGGAACAGATAGTGCATTCTTGCACCATGGCATCGATATCCTTGTCCATCTGAGGCCACCAAAAGTACTCTCTTACCCTACGCTTAGTAAGTGTGGCCCCGAGATGTCCTTCATGAGCTTGGGTTAACAGTGTGGCTCTAATTTTCTCGGGGGGAACCAATTTCTCTGTTCTAAAGACTAGACCATCTTCGATGGACAGTTCATCACTCACTTTCACATAGGGCTGCAATTCAATGCGAACATTTCTTTCCCTCGGCCAACCTTGGACAATGTGTTTTTTTACATCTTTCAGAGTTTGATCACTTTCTAAAGCTTCCCTCCAACCTTCTTGCCCCACAGAACATACATGTGACAATTCAACACTGGCAATAATGCAATCTTCACCATCATCATAACTACAATCATCATTATCCGGTGTGGTCTTGCTAGTGGAGGAGGGTAAACGTGACAAAGCGTCGGCTCTCACATTTTTGCCACCAGCAATGTGAACAACATCAAAATTGAATTGCAATAACTTGGATGCAAGGCGAGCAATGCGGGGGGTAGCACTGCGTCCTTTAGTATCACCTAGAATAGACACTAAAGGTTTATGGTCTGTTTGGAGAGTGAATTTGCGCCCCCAGAGATAATTTTTGAATTTCTCAATGCCCCACCAACATGCAAGGAGCTCTTTCTCAATCACAGAATAATGGGTTTCCGCTTCCCTAAGTACCCTGGACGCAAACCCAATGGTGTGTTCACTTCCATCAACATCCTGTGTCAATACAGCACCCAACCCATAGTTACTGGCATCAACAGTCAAAGTGCAAGGGACATCCTGCTCGTAAGGTTTCAAAGCACTAACAGTGCATAACTTATCCTTGATCCAATCAAACGCTTTACTACACTCTTCATCCCACACAAATTCACTTTTGTCTTGTAACAACTTAGAAATGGGACGAATGTTGGTGGCATAGTCTTGGATGAATCGTGAATAGAACTCCGTGAGGCCCAAAAGTGATTTCACTCCTGCTTTGTCTTTAGGAGCTGATGCATCTACAATTGCTTGGACTAGACTGGGTTTTGGTGCTACTCCTTCACTAGAAATGGTGTGACCCAGATATTCCACACTGTCTTTGGAGAATACGCACTTGTCTCTTTTAAGTACAACCCCATGGTCTTGGAAAATTGACAATATTTTAGATAACACCTGGTCATGTTCTTGCTGATCCTTGGCATATATGAGGACGTCGTCTTGAAATATGGCAACACTTTTGATTCCTTTGAGAAGGTTGACCATGACTCTCTGGAAAACCGAGGCTGCCGACGCAAGGCCAAAAGGCATGCGGCAGAATTGATACAATCCAGATGGTGTGTTGAACGCGGTGAAATGGCGTGACTCTTTGTCAAGTTCGACCTGATGGTATGCAGAGGCCAAGTCGAGTTTGGTGAAAACTTTAGCCCCCGCGACTACGCCTAGCATTTCTGTGATGTTGGGCAACGGGTGTGAGTCTACCCAAATTACTTTGTTTAAGTTGCGCAAATCAATGCAGATTCTGAGATCATTGTTTTTCTTCCTTGCTACAACCAAAGCCGAAGACCAATCAGAGGATTCAATTGGTTCTATTACACCTCTTTTATGCATAGATAGGAGTTCTTTTTCTAGATCATTTCGGATGCTGAAAGGTACACTCCTTATTTTGTGTTTGACAGGCACAGCATCATCCTTTATTCTTATCTTGTGCTTGAACCCTTTAATTTTCCCAAGCTCACCAGAAAATACTCTAGGGAATTTATTGAGGAGTTCTTCCACATGAGTTTGGTCACGAACCACTAAAATTTGTTCCTTTGCTCCAGGGCGTAGCATCATGCTGAACAAACCTTGATGGAACCATCCAAGAATGTCCAATCCATTGACAGCCACATAAATTTTGCCATAAATGTGCCTGTTTTTGAACACCAGGACGTCTTCAAAATACCCTAGAAGTTCAATGCTTTTCCCTTCATAGGATACCGGTTCGCGGTCAGGTGGTTGCAAAGGTCTATTTTCCCATTTTTTTTTGAATAAAGATTCACTGATCATGGTTATCCTGGCACCTGAATCCACTAACAGTCTCAGATTTTTATCACCAACACAAACGATAGCATAAGGATCAACACAGTCATCAGGATTCCCTGTTATTATGTCTCCTTCTTTAACCACGAGAACCATGTCTTTAAGTTCACATAGGGTATCATCGCTGTCACTTTCGCTTGAGTCCTTTATGCATGCAACTTGGTTTGGACTTTTCTTGTTTGTCTGGCAGACCTTGTCAAAATGCCCCAATTTGCCACATTTTCGACATGTGGCATTCCTCGCAGGACATGACCTTCCACTTTTAGCATGTGAAGGATAACCGCACCTGAAACAAATATCAGTTCTCTTGAAAAAATTACTCTGCTGAAAGTCTTTTCTCCTCGCCACATTTTTAAAGCGAACAGGAGTCACCACTTCGACATTTTTACATTCAAGTTCTCTGATAGAGGATTGTGAGGGACTACTTGTTCCCAAAGCATTTCATGCTTGATTGTGCCACCTTTTGCATCTTTGGAACCGTTTTGAACCCAGTTCTGCAAGTATTCATTGTAAGATTGGACGCAATAATACGAATCGCACACTATTAGTGTGGGGAATTCGCGATCGGTATTTTCAAGCGCCATCTTGAAAGCATGTAGTTCAGCTCGCTGAGCTGTACAACCTCCAAGTGATTGAGTTTTAGTGACCAGGGGTCTAAACTTTCCTTCATGCCACCGACCTTTAACAATGGAGCACGCAGCACTATATGCTTTTTTACCCCCAACTGCGGGTTGTGCTGAACCGTCTGTATATATTATACAGCCGTAATGTTCGAGAGGCAGGCTCTCAGTCGGCAGAGGACATTCATATTCGTATTGGAGAGATTCTTGTGTTTTTAAGTTAGGATCAAATTCATATACGACGTCTGATGTAGCAAGAGAATTAACCCATTGTATCCATCTCGGATGTAAAGCTTTAGCATTCGGAATGCTGGCTTTTTTACTGCCTCTAGGGCAGGTACCGGTGTAACGTTTATTATACGTTTACCTTGTGCAAGGGCTCTTTCTTTTGCTACAGCAGTTTGGACCGCAGTTAGAATTTTTTCAGTAGAACTGAATTTCATTTCAGCTTGTGTGTACAAGTGTGATTTATAAGCTATTGGTACCGTTTCGCCCTCATTAGAGGTCAGGTACGTAAATCCGCATCTTCCTGGGATGACTCGGATTACAAGGTTGCGTTTGTTTGCGCATGTTTGCAGTTTTGTTTTAGTTAACATGTCTGTTTATATTGATCGTAACATTTTTGTGTGTTTCTGAGTCCAGTTAATTGGTTTGAAATCAGGTTTTATTAATTCCTAGAGAGGTTTAACCCTCTCTGCGTAGTTTAGAATGTAAGTTCTTCCAAAATTCAGGAAACCTAGAATTGATTGTAAGTTTTTCAGCTTTTTTGGAGCTTGGAGTACTGCACACTTCTCTAAGAAGTTGTCTGCTAGGCTTTTGCCTTCACTTGATAACTCATATCCTAAAAATAGGACAGTGAGGCGGGCAATTCATGACTTTTTAAAGTTGAATTTGTACCCTTCAGATGCGAACCCAAGTATTATGGTGTTCACTCTTTTCAAGTGTGTCTCCAGGTCATCGTCTGTAAGATAGATATCATCGACATAAGATAATGCCTCATCATCATACATTTGTAGTATTTCCGTTACCCTGGCTGAAAATAATCCTGGGCTGTTCTTGAATCCCTGGGGGAGACAACAGAATTGCCTATGGGCCCCCATACTGGAGAAAGCGGTCAAGTACCTGCTTTCAGGTGCAATGTTTTGACAGAAGAAACTATTTGAAATATCGAATATTGTTTTATATTTTTTGCGCACAATGTTATTCATTAGTGCTGCACTGTGTGAGTTTTGTACTGCAAATGTTTTGCAACAAGAGTTTAGGTGTCTGTAGTCCAAAACTAGACGAAATGAATCGTCTGGTTTGGAGACAGGAAACAAAGGGTTGTTCATTTGTCAGGTGCATGTTTCAATCACCCCCTGGTATTCAAGTTGATCTAAGATCTCCCTGACTTGTTTTTTAGCTTCTTGCTTAACAGGATACTGCCTCTGTGCAGTAGGTTGATTTTTTAACTGAATTTTATGGTGAGGAGAATCCTCATCCCATCCTACATGATTTTTATATAATGCAGGGGCTTGGGCCACTGCCCATTTTCTAGCATATGTGTATTTGTATGAATTGGAATGTGATTTGAGAAGGCAGGCATAATCATTTCTTCACCATGTAGGCACTCCCTGACAAACTCCGGTGGCCAGTCTTTCTCTGCTAGAAGGATATCATAGCCTTTTGATAGGTTCTCCCAAAAGAGACCTCTTATTTTCCTAGTTTTGTCCCCTTCTATACGTAATGTTATTTCATATAATTTATGGGGTACACTAACTCTGGTGTCTGCAGTTTCCACCTGAATGTATTCATTCGTGTCCACTGTCTCTAGAAGATTCATTAGGATCTTGCGAGCTATGGTCACTTCTGCTGCGCTGTCTAGCATTGTCTCGGCCCATTCTCCGTTCTTGAGTTGTGTCCTCAGAATCCTCGGCATGTTTTATTTTAATACTAGCTACCTTCTTTTTGGGACATTGTAATTTTTTACTTTGATGAGCAGGTTCCTTGTCTTTGGACTTGACGCGCTCTTCTTTATGTTCTGACCGTCCTCTTCTTTCCGATTTCTGTGAGGAAGTCTGAAAAGATTGAGAGGGACGTGTATCTTGATATCTGTCAGGTTTTCTTAAATTGTTCCTATTTCTAAGGTTGTATCTTTTTTCAGAGGACTCCCGTTGTGGAGACCTGTCCCCTCGTCCTTGAGATCTATTTCTTCGTTGAAGAGACCTTCCTCTGGACTGAAACTGTTCTCTGGGAGTGGTTTGTTTATTACCCTCCCACTTCTTTTTTTTGAGTAATGAGATTATTCTTAATAAAGCTTTTTTCAGGATTTTCAGTTAGTTGTGGTTTTAGTGGTTTCCCACCCAAACTATCTCTACCTAATTCTTCATAGGATTTTTCAATTATTCTGCCAAGTTCAAAAGGTTGTTCTGCTATATATGTTTCTTTCAATTTTTGGCGGATCGCCACGGATGCTGCTTCTCCTTTTATGTTGGTAGTAGTATAGCCGAGACTTGCTTAAAGTCTTTCAGTAATTTCATAACTAGATTTAAAGCAGTCTCTGGACCGTATTCATTTTTAATCTGTCTTAGTATGCCTGGTATAACCGCCATAGAAGGAACACCATGTGTTTTGTATATATTAAAGCAAAGACTGTTCCCCAAGTGTCACAGTCTTCCATATGTGGTGCGATCCCCATTGGTAGGCAGATTGTCAGAATTTTGTGTTTTTCATGAGGTGTAGTATCAGAAAATACTGCCCCTATTTGAGTAATTTTTTGAGCTAACCAGAACGGAATTTCTGCCCGTTTTGCGGGTAATTTGCCAATGACTGATTGTATAGTCTGTGGTGTAATTTCACTTGTGTTCCCCTGGTGAGGGGTGTGCTGTGGAATTTTTATTGCTGGTTGGACTGTTAAAGTCCGCATGACATATTGTACCAATTGTCTATGTATTTTAATTAGTTGTTTTAGCTGAACTAAAAGTTCTCCACTTGACATTTTTCCAATGTCAGGATGTGGTGTATAGCTGGCTAGAACCGGCCATGTGGCTCCTGGTCTACCTAGTGGACCGAGCCTGGTAATGTGAATTTGATGTTTTAGGCTGCCATTAAACCAGAGCTGATGCTCTTGGTAAGCTAGTGGAATTTCAACGTCATCGAAAGGGACGTATTCCTCAGGTTTTGTAGTAGTGGAACTCGTGTGTGCATTTGCTGCTGGTAATGTTATCCATGAATAGAATACCTCTGTCTGCCGATATTCATGGGCCTCTACCACAAATATGACTGTACCACCTCTTGATGATACTCCATTTTCTATAAGTTTTATACTTATTGTTTTCCATTTATTTGCCGGGATGAATATAGCATCCGGGTCATTTGCTTGGAGAGCTGTGTCATCTAAGACCACTTGAGCTGCTATTCGAGCTCTTTCCCTTTCATCGTCACTATCCGTCATTTTTGCTGACAGAAAGTTTGCAGAGCAAGTTTCAAGGAAACAAAGATTAGGTGCACAATATTTTGGAACACTGTATCCTTCAACGTTGACTAAACCAAAAACTAATACATAGGATTCTCGTCCTACTAAGTTTTGGCAGGTATTAACCTTTCACCCACTGCAGACGTCTATTGAAGTTTTTATGGGAAAAAGGGGTCTGTGTGAAAAGCACGACTGAGTTACTCTAGTATCTAGCGTTAAATTAACGCCTTACCAAACGTTGGGCGCCATGTAGTGTAGTTCCAATATTCCCAATAGGCTCTGCGCATTGGAATAACATAAACAATAGTTTAGATGTAGGACTTAGGTCGACTAGGTCTCTATTGAATATGTTAGACTTAATCATGAATGCCAGCTAGCTCAGAGGTCACTAGAAACTTTCTCAAGTACACAAGAAGGGATTAGTTTCTGACAACCGCATAAACATGACAGCTTTGCTCTCTCCAGAATAAGGAGAATACCTCCAAAGTCGCGGAAACAATAGATAGCTATTTCACTCAGTCATTCATGCATGCTTAGTTTCACCAGAAGTGCAGAGAAACAGAGAGACGGGCGTTTTCAATAAAAGAGGTTATTTATTGAGCATTCTTCTTTCTCATGCAAGAGAAGTGGGTTGCTACAATTGCAATACTTGTCATAAAGTAAAGTGCGTACAGTAAAAGGAGTATTATGAAATAATACTGTAAAAGAATGGTATGGTTTCTAAGCCATACGGTGTTTAAAATAGATAAGATATATACATAGATAAAATCATAACTAAACGTACTCAACTGGTGCTTCTAAGATACGCCTATCCCGGTGTACCTAACCTAAGCCTAGTACAGGGAAGAGTAAGTGAGCTGCAGTTTGAGTTAAGATAGTTTCTGCCAAGTATCTGAATCAAGAATTCTCTAAGGGTCTAATCAGCTCCGTACCTTGGTTATAGATTGAAGGCGGTCTTGTATCTCTCTCTCAGGACTCGATCTCCCAGCAACCCGCAAGGGTGACAGGGAAACACTGGAGCTGGATTTCTCGGCAGGAGAAAAGACAGCGTCTCTCTCAGTGCGTCAATGGGAGGGTCGGCTTCCTTCGGCACTCGCTACAGCAGGGCTTCGGGCAAGTAGATAGCCGATCTGCTCCAAACCACCGCATATTTTGCTAGGGCAACTTGCAGTTCTTTCAGGACTCCAGGAGATCTAGGACAAATCAATACAGAAGCAGGGGGAATTGCTGGAGGCTTGGTTTGTTTAAGAACACGTTGTGCTTTCTAGGAGTCTATGGGAGTATCCTTGCCTTATTTGGACTGCATTGGCTATGACTTAATATGGGTATGATTCTTATGCCTTTATAAGGATATGATTTGATATAACCGCATAAGGACATAAATCGGGAATATTTAAATAGGGTCCTAGATTCGTTTACAACAGAACTTAGAGCGATCATTACCCCTTGTGTCTGACAACGGCTGCCCACCTTTTCCAGCTAACCACCCTGAGGACAGGTGACTCAAGCAGTAGTGTAATCGAGCCACAATTATCGAACGATTGTAGAACCCTTAGATGGCCTTCGATAGGGGGAAATTAAATGACTATTAAAAAGATTTATAACACCTAGGCTTAAATAGTTTCACCGTACATAGACCTACCAATAACGGAGATTCCGATTATGAGAACACACTATAGATTGGTAGAAGATCTAATGCCTACATTAAGTAAGATTACAACAGAACGTAAAAATGGGGCAGCAGAGGTAGCTACATTGGATAATCCATGGTATAATAAAGAATGCTGTGACGCAAAAAAGGATCTGATTCAGGCTACAAAGGCCAAAGACATAGTGATTCTAAGGGAAAAAAGGACACAATACAAGAGATTACTAACCCAAGCAAGAAAAAGCTGGGAAGATAACATCTGAACTGAGTAAATTATTGCAGCCAAAACAAATGGCCAATCAACCTTTTGGCATTTGATTTTTAAAGGTAAAAAAAATAGGAAATGTAAGAAGGATCTTTTTGTAGATGCAAACACTTGGGTTACCCAATTTTCCCGCCTCTATTCTTCCTCTATTAACGATATTGAGTACAGTCTACAAGACTATGAAACGTCTTTAAGCAATGCCTCACTATACTTTAGCTCGGAGGAAGCAATGGTAGCAATAAATGCAATAAAACCAGGGAAGGCACCTAGTCCTGATAAGATACCAGGTGATCTATGGAGACACAAAAAAAGAGGGTTGGGCTCCCTATATTAATCTTTTCTGCAACTTGGTAGCTACAGGCACACCTGTACCAGAAACATGGAAAGGGGCCGAGAATGCAACCATTTTTAAAAACGATAACCATCATGACCCTTCCCACTGCCGACCAATTTGTTTAATTAATGTTTTCCAAAAGATATATGCCCGCCAAATTTTAAATAAATTGAGTGACTGGATTGAGGAGCATGACATTTCATCCAAATACCAGGCAGGCTTCCATTCCTGAATACCTTTGTTCTGCGAACATGATTCTCACAAATTAGGGGGGTTCCAGTACTAGCACTCTTATTTGTTGGCGATACGATTTTAATATCGTAAACCCCCAAAAGTCTTCAAAGTTCTTTAAACACTTTCAGGACTTACTGCGTTTCGGTGGAATTTATTTCCAGGCCCTTGGTTTCCAAGGGCCTAGAAATATATTCTACCAAAACAAAATATATGGTAGTTAATCCACGCAAATCTTAAAAAAAAAAAACGTAACTCTCAATAATGAGAAGATAGAATACGTGCTGAATTTTAACTATTTAGCTATTACTCTGGACACTAAAATTAATTAAAGACCACAGTTGGAAAAAAAGTAAAACTATTCTACTCCAAAATTCACTGCCAATAATAAAAAAACATGAGAATAGTTTGTCCAAAGCAGTATCTCCTGCCCTTTAGGTATAGAAATAAAGGGTGCAATCGGCTTCCCTATACAGGCGGAACTGTGGGGCCCCGCAACGAAAAATACTTTTATGGGGGTCGAGAACACGTTTTTTAGAAAACTAATAAGTCTACTTGTGCGTACACTGCTAACACCAATAGGTATGGAGCTAAATATAAATCGCACTGACCAACAGGCAGTCTTACGGCCACTACTATTTTGGGTCCGCCTGTGGTCTACAGATGAACTTGTTCATTACAGGGACGGGCTAGAGGAAATCCTTATACACAAAACGGTACTGGGTTGCCATGGTTAAAACATGTCCATGACTGGTTTTCTAAATTAGGACTCAAGCATTTTTGGGATGGTCCTTTAGGATTGTCTATGGGTTCAAAAAACTGTTGAAGCAAACCTTCTGGGCTTTTAACCAAGACACACTGTCCCATAGTTCAAAATTAGGCACATTATCCACAAGGTTCCTCATAATGAAACCGAATTGGAACCTTGAGTCTTTTTTGGAGGAAATATAACCACAGTTGGCTAAATCTTTATAATTGAAATTTTGTTAAGGTGTCTTTCAGATAAAAACAAATACAGCAAAATGGGTCCATAGAGAAAGGGATGTAAATGGGGGATGTTGTGTTATATGCCATACAGGTGCAAAAGAAAATGAACTACACCTATTATTCTTCTGCCCAGCTTACACACAGTGCAGGAGGAAATGGATCAAACCCATTTGTCGCCTTCTGGGTACTAGATCCTGCCATGAGGATTGCGATCAGATACAACACAATCACTGGTTTTTAGTGTTAGTAGATACCTGTTTGGGGTAAGCATAATAGGAAAGAGAGTAGGGCTGAAACTCTAGAAGTTTTGTGTGCACTTCTTAAGTACATATGGAATCTACATTTAAGTCTACGCTATGTTGGTATTGCACTAGAGGGATCATGCTCTAATATTTATCATATTAGGTGCATGCTATGAATTTTGTACATTTTTAATAGACTGTTTAATAGATTAGATCTGTTAATATATAAAAGATGAACTTGTTTAATGAATGTCTCAAATTAAATGCTGCTCAATGCCATTTTATCAACAAATGTATTCAATGATGGGATTTTATCTATATTTATTTTTCTTTTTAATGTCTAAGAAAGGTCCTGCATTGGGACATTGATTTCCAATAACTGCGTATTTGTTTGGCGGAGTGCCCCTCGAAATGTTATAACACAACGTTTTATTGTGAAGTGTGTAAATCGAATGTAATCTTTTATGGTTTTTTTAAATCGAAATAAAGATCATTGACTTAACTTGACTGCCTAATCCAGATAAAGTGACTTATATTTTTATAAATACCTTGTGTAGTGTCCATTTGTGTTGATTCACTGTATTACTGTGAGTGTTGTTGCAAATACTTTACACATTGCCTTGGGGATAAGCCTGTCTGCTCATGCTAAGCTACCAAGGTGGTGAGCAGGGGTTATCAACAGTGTGTACCCCCTTGACCTGACTAGAAGTAAGGGTCCCTATTTGGACAAAAGTACTTACGTCTGCCAACTAGAGACCCCCAGATCTAACAGCCTCTGTAAGTCCTAATAACTTAGACAGGGGGAAAGCAGTTCTGGCAACCACTGAACATGACAACTCTGTTCCTTCTGGAACTGTGGCAACAGACCTAGAACCTTTTGCTCATACACTTGTGATCTTGTTTGCTCAGAGAAATATACAAAGAATACACAAAGGGACGTCGCAATGTTTATTGAAACAATGTGGTACTTGTATAGAATATATGTGCTGCAATGATTAAAAGACCGCGGCAGATGAAAGGTATAAAGAGTATCAAGACAGTGAACAATGGAAAAAGTTCCACCATAATGCTGAAACAATGTATATATGCAAGCATATTCAATAATATAACAATCTGGCATACTCCAACTATGCAGACTCTAAGCCACCCGTCTAGGTTGTATGTGTATGTTCTGCCAAGAAACCCACTACTGGATGATCCAACCCCAGCACCTGGTGGGTAAGAATGTAGGAGCCCATCTTAGTTATGAACTGGAAATCCCTTGCGGAAATGTCAGTCAGCTGCTGGGCGAAAGCTTCAGCACATAGGGACCTCTTCAAGTCAGCAGAAGTACCTCCACTGACTGTCTAGAAAACAGCTGTTTATTTATGAAAAAAGGAATCCTTGCCTTGGGCAGAGATTGTGATCATTATACCATTGTTTGTATTCTACAGATAGCTGTGTAGACATATGGATGTAAGTAACAAACACATTTGCACAATGTACACTTAGGTCTTGTACACATTGACAACTCATTATGATAGTGTTCTTGTGAAGTTGATTCATGGAAGAAAGGTTGGTGTTTCCAGGAAAACGAACCCAAAGTGTTGCAAATGCAAATGTGTGTCAAAAATCAATGTAAAAAGTAAAGGCAAGTTTAGGACATATCCGCATACATGTAAAAATGGCAACGCTTCCTAATTGGCCTAACAGTTACACATGAAAATGTGGGAACCACAGTGGCCACAGTGGCTGAGGCCTTCTGACATGAGATTTCTTGGCAGTTAGCTCCTCAAAAACTTGTTGTGTGGATATTTTCTTGACAATTGTAATTCTAGTCTTCAAAAAAGAGGGTTGTTGGAGGATTAACTCATTACGACATATACAATAGCTCGGTGGATAAAAGAATGAGAATCTGGCAGCTCAACACTGGCTCCCAAAGGTGCACTAGGGCATTTGTGAAAGGTTGGTTTAGATAAATGTCTATTATCAGTTAGTTGATGAGTCATGTGCTGCTACACTATCTCCTATCACCTTCACCTGTGAAGAAAAGAAAAGTAGGAGATGATACTCTGTTGTGCTACCTCTTGCTGTAGTCTACTTGCCCATTCTCCCTCTGTAGACAAAAAAGGGGCAGAGAGGGGTATCACTGTTGTTGAATTTCATGACTAACCTTAGTCTCTTTGAAAGCAGGAGCACCTAGCACTCAGAGTGGGTGTGGATGGGATGGTTCACGTTGGGTGGCAAATGGGGTTAGGATCCAGGTATGCGATTTTATGTGTGATGTTACTAAGGAAAGTTGTGTGATAAGTGGAGCTGCGTAAGAGGGCAAATGTTGATTTGATATATGTAGATGAATGTAGAAGAGGAGAATGTGAGAGATAATGGGAATGAGCAAAGTTGAGCAAGATTGGTCAGAGTGCAAGCAGATCGTGTATGTATACATACATGATGGTAGGAAGCACAGAGATAGTGAAACTAACGAAAGAAGGATATTAGCTAAATTTTTTGACTGGGCATCAGCATGTTGGGTATGTCCTAGAAGTGTCAGCCTTAGGGTGGTCTCTCCCCAGAACTGCTGCCTGCTTACCTCTTCTTTTTGCCTATTCTTTGTGTTGGCCTTAGAACTCTGAGCACTTTACCACTGCTAACCAGTGCTAATGTGAATGTGCTTCTGCCTTAAACATGGTGACATTGGTATATACCTGATTGGCATATTTAGCTTACTTATAAGATCATTGTAAAGTGGTACACCAAATGTGAGGGCTTGTTATCTAAATGCCACTATTGGGCCGGCAGCACTGACTGTGCCACCCACACAAGTAGCCTTTTAACCCTGTCTCATGCCTGCCATTGCAAAACCTGTGTGCAGTTTACAGCCACTGTGACTTGGCATTTAAAACCACTTGCCAAGACTTAAACCCCCATTTTATTACTCTTACGTCACCTGTAAGGTAGGCCCTAGGTATCCCTATGGGCAGGGTGCTGTGTAAGTAAAAGGTAGGGCTTGTACTTTTGAGTTCTACATATTGTGGTGGAGAAAAACAGCTAAATTTGTTTGTCGCTACTTTGAGGCCTAGGTCTCTCATAAGCTAGCTTTTGGAATTCCTTAACACACTTTTAGTCTGTAATTCCTGATTATAAAGGAGTAGCTAAATCATGTTTTATATCTTTAGAATGGTAATGATTAATCCTCCCAAATGCAAAATGTGGATTTAACATTACTATTTTAGAAATGTCACTTTTAGAAAGTGGACAGTTCCCTAATCTTAACTTAGCTCTGTGTGCCTGCAGCCTGTCTCTAATGCACATCTGGGTTGGATGACAACTACTCTTTGTGGCTTCCCTCTAGACAACCTCAAACACAGGAAGGGTGGGTGTAACAAATGGCTTTTCTGCAATCTGATCGCCTTCTTGGGCAAGAAGATGTAGAGGGAGCTGACACTTACATCTGAATAGGCTGTGTCCTGTACTCATACAAAGGACTGGTTACCTGCCACAGATAGCCTGGAAGACAGAGCAGTGTTGAAAGGGGACCTGTGCACTTCAAAGAGCTACTTTGAAGTTACCCCCCACTTCAATGGCACATTTGGATGTAAGTCCTGGGGCTTGGCCATACCAAATCAGTAAACCACTGAACCTGTGAACCTTGTGTTTGCCTTGTGAAGAACTATGTCAGGAGAAAGGACTGTTGTGCTACAAGGGTTGCAACTCTGCTTGACTGACTTTTCGAAGGAACTACATCACTGCTGTGCTAAGCTGCCCTGCTGCCTTTTGATGCCGGCCCCGCCGAAGACAAGAAATTGACCCATCTCACTTGAACCCCGATTGACTCCATGGACTTGCTGGCTTGACTCCTGTTTTCTCTGGGTCATAAAAGACCTTCATAAGACTTTGCACAACTCTACTGGTGCTGCTATCTGTGAGTCCTACCCTTGCCTGGGGTGCCCTCTTCAGTCATGGGCCTCAGAATGGGTTCTGCAGCTATTTTGCTCCAAACTCAGCTCTAAAATAACTGCCGATATTGCAAGGTCAATCTCAGGTCCGTGAATCTAAGATACTTTGTCAGCATGACCCATTTGAGCCCTCCAGCCGACCTGTCCTCCATCGCGGTCGGCATGAACTTTTTCTTTACCCCGGTATAGCACGACCTAAAGTAACATTTTAGTGCTATTGACATCTAAGCACTGTTTTTGGTTTATTCTTCAAAAAAAATCCTAAGTCCTGTTTTTCTTATTAGAATTTTGTCATTTAGGTCTTATGTTACTCAGATAAATATTGTCTATGTTACTAAATCTGTGTGAAGTCTTTTTATGGTGTTTTTATTGTGTTACTGTTTGTGTGTGTTGCACAAATACTTTACTCATTGCCTCTTTAGATAAGCCTAACTGATGTGTGCCAAGCTACCAGAGGGTGAGCACAGGTTATCTTTTAGTGTGCATTCTAGCCTTCCTTGACTAGAACTATGGTCTCTACTTGAACAGCGTGCATACCTCTGCAAACCCAGAAACCCCATGTCTAACATTGGTGATCAGCTGTGAGGACAGTACTTGTGTATGTGCAAAACCATATAGTAATTCACTGTTCACTACAACTCTATACTTAAGATCAATTTCAGCCATTTTCAATTCTCCCTGATTGGCCTTTTGATTTTTCTCCTAAATTATGTCTCTCTCTGGGGAAGCCACATATACACCTGCAGGGATTAAGTTGGCCAGGTTAGAAATCTACACTGTGCAGCTGCTGAAAGATTTCCGAAAGTACTTTCAAATGTCTACAAGGGGCTTTACCAGGAAAGATAGCTGTGAGGGCCTGGGCGAGAAAAAGGTTGCGGGGTTGAAATACCAGAGGAGTAGCAGGGGAGTTCTGAGTAGGAAGGTGATCTGCTTTTGGAGTCTGAGACGGCTCTGAAACTGCCTGTGGAGTAGGAGTAGGAGAAGAAGTAGTCGTAGTAGTGGGTCCCACATTAGGGAGCAGTGTCTCTTTCACAAACCTGTCCCTAGAGGAGCTGCAGACAAGAGGGAGAAAAGGAACCTGAAATTGGAGCTTGCCAAGCTGGAGCAGGGATGTGAAGAAATTAGGCCGGCCATAGAGGAGAGGAAACATACACTTGAGCTCATCCTCAAGGATCTGGATTTAAGAGCCCTGCAAGTGGGGTCCCACAATAGCAATGGTGACAGCAATGGCCACTGGTGAGTAGAGAGTCAGGATCCCAAAGGAATTGATGCCTGATTACATGGTGGGGGATGACATACAAATGGTTTGCAGCTGTGAAGTGTCTCTGAGTGTGCATAACGGCCCAGAGGAGTTCTGGGGTGGTAGTCTATGGAGGTATATGCCCACGTTGGGGAGGGACACAATCCTTACACTAGAGGTAGAGGACAAGACATGCTGCACTGCAATGAAGGCCATCCTAGTCAGCAAGTTTGAAGTGACCCCTGCACCAATGCCTAGTTGATAGCAAGCACACTGAGCTAAGGAAACTTGCTGAGGAGGCGGACATCTCGGTCAGCATCAGAGTGTCCAAGAAGGCATCTAGAGGGACTCCCAAAAGGGTGATCAGGATTCCTGCCAGAAGGAGGGGGATAAAAAACAGAGTTTCCTAAAGTCCCCAAAAACAACTTACAAGAGAAAGGGTCTGGGTCTCATTCCCAGTCTGGCCCCGGTAGAAAAATGACCCTGACTTAGGTCAGAGGTCCAAGCCCATTAAGTGCTATGAGTGCTAAGCATATGGACACTACATAGGGGATCCCAAGTATACAAAAAGAGCAAAAACTCCCACCGGAGGAAATAATCTAGAGGTAGCTAGTGCTGTGCTGGGGCAGAGTTTGTTCCAGTTAATGGGGGAGAGTTTAGTGGGGTTAACCTAGTGTCCCTGGGTGACAGTAAGATGATTCATTAAATCCATGTGCCCTCTACTAAAGAAGGGTATAGGTAATTGGTAACCATTAATGGACACTGTGGTGAGGCTCTTAGGGACACAGGAGCCAGCATGACTTTGGTAAGGAGTTAGCTGGTGTTCACAGAGCAGGTGATACTCAATGCATCCACCAGGATTATGGTTGTTGACAACAGGGAGGGTTACTATCAGATGGCCCTGTTTCATTTGAGTGTGAGGGGTCTCATGTCTTCTGTAAATTGCTGTGAGCCCTGCATGCCTGTGGACTGTATGCTAGGTAATGACCTTGAGCACACTACATGGAAGAACGTGTAGCTCAAGGCACACCTGGAATTGTTAGGGTTACCTAAGAGGATTTGTACAACCACCAGGTTCATGGCTGCCTAGGATGGGAGTCAAAAGAGCTGAAGCCTGGAAAAATGGCCCAGCAATCTGATAGCAAGTGGAAAGGCAAAGAGCAGGAGAACCCAGACAATTAATATTTTCCAGTTCAGGTGGAAACGGTGCCTGCGGTGGCTGCCACGCAGCCCACTGAGGAGGACAGTTCTCTTCTTGGTGAGTGGAATGAATAGCCACCAAGGGGAAATTATGTGGGCTTCAGAGGGATTTCCCAACTCTTGTGGGTATGAGGCAGCTGCGGCCCGTGGAGGGAGTTCAGTGGGGCAGACAGACGGAGCGGGGGAGGTGCAGGGTGGGGTTGGTAAACACCGGAATATGGATGATTGCAGGTAAGTAAACAATTAAATTAAATAAATGAATTTTGTTGCGCGCCCGGGCGCGCTACAAATTTGTTTTATTAATTTAATTGTTTACTTGCCTGCAATTATCCATATTCCGGTGTTTACCACCCCTCACCCTGCTCCTCCCTCGCCCTGCCTGTCTGCCCCACGGAACTCCCTCCACGGGCCGCGGTTGGTATGAGGCAACAGCTGGCTGAGGCAGCAGGTCATGCTTCTGGAAGTCATCACATCTACTGGGAGGACAAAATCCTTTGCAGTAAAGCCTAAGGCAGCTGTGCATGGGATAACAAGGGTACTGGTGGTCTCCCATCACCACAGGACCTTCCTTTGTGAGCTGGCTCAGGATAATACCCCTGGCAGATCACCTGGGCCAGGAACTTTGCAAGGCTTGTTCCTCTCTTTTATTGCCCTGGGATCAAGACTTCGTCTGATGTGTGCTGTAGGACTTGTGCGACCTGTCAGGGCAGTGTGAAGACAGGGTAGCTGCTGAAAGCGCCCCTTAATCCTGTGCTTGTCATTGGCACACCCTTTGAGAGGGTGGGCATCAAAAAAGCTGGGCCTATGTCCCCAGACTGCTTCAGGTAACAGGTTTGTCCTGGTTTTGACATTTACACCTGAATAGACAGTGCCCACACAAAGTGTTAAATACCCATAGATAGTCTGCAGCCAGGTCTGGTAATAAAGGACTTCTGTACACTTCAAAAACACTTCTTTGAAGTCACCTTCACTTTAAAGGCACAACTAAGTATAAGATCTGGGTCTCTGTCCTCACCAAAACAGAGACTTCTGGACCAGTAAAGTACCACTATCAGAAAGACTGCTGTGCTGCTATAACTACTGTCACTCAGCTGGACGTCTTCCCTGAAAGGATTACTTTTCTGTTTTGCTGCCTGCTGATGGGACCCTGCTGAGGGAGAGCTGGACTCTGCCTTGAACACAGATTACTCTTCAAGGGCTTATTGGCTTGCCCCCTGTTGCTTGAGATATTAAAGTCTCTACACCTGTTCATGTGCCTCGTCCATTGGAAGAGGACCCAGATGCTTGGTACAGAGAATTTGACATGTCTGCTTGTAGCAGAACCGACACAATGATCCTGTTGGGTGAGCAGAACTGCTGCATTGCATCAGCACGAGCAGTGCCTCCAAATACTGACACATCGGAACTTCACATCGTTGCCGCAGAAGTGTGGTGAGATCTACACATCCCTTCAACTGCATGGAGAAACCAACCACCTCCCACTCGGAGCCAACGGCTTTAGCGCTTTGTCTCTGGAATCAACGCATTGCTGCCACTGCCACTGCGAGTAGAAAATCGGCACATCACCTCGCAGCGGGATTGACATCGACGCATCACTTGTCTGCACCCCATATCTTCCTGTTGCGTCCTGTACCAAAGTACTTTGTTTACCGGTCCTGCTAGGCTCCTCCACCCGTCCTGATCTCCATCGCCAAGCGGCCTGAACTTGATTTTTACTTTTGGATTTGTGTTGTTTTGCTTTTGATTTAATGTAATTTAATTTTAAAATAATTTGTCTATTTTTCTAACCATTTGTGGAGTATTTTTGTGGTGTTTTCATTGTGTTACTGTGGGTTCTGTTGCACAAATACTTTACATTGCCTCTTTAAACTAGCCACACTGCTCTGTACAAAACTGCCAGAGTGTGAGCACTGGTTATATGTTGGTGTGTACCTGACTTACCATGAAAGAGATTTGGTTCCTGCTTGGACAGGGTGCATACCCCTGGCAACCAAATGTCCCATTACTAACAGTATGTTATTCATGTCTTTTGTTTATGTATGCCCCACAACAGGTGTCCTCACCCAGTTGCTTGTCCAAAGAGAGCCGGTGAGGGCTTCCTGGGACATGCTCAACAAGGAAATGTTAACACAAAACTAACATCCCTACAGCTAAAAATCACAGCAATAATTTGAGCCTCCTTAATCCCCCAGTGAAAAGACCATAATTAGTGGCACTTAACTTTGAGATTTTCTATATGTTGTGATTTAGTGCTCTTGGGGGATTGACCAAGGTCTTGAGCACTCTGCAATCATGTCATAAATCAACTGGCACAACCAGTACATACCAAGTAGAAAAGACAAATAACTCTGAAATATCAATGTTTCATATTCAATAAATCATTCGCACTCACAAAAATGTGGTTCTCTACATGCCATCTTGCACCCTTTAAATATAGGTGCATGGTCTGTCAGATCATTTCAGTCGCAGTTCGAGAGGGGTGAAACTGGAGGTAAGGCAAGAAACATTTCCTTTCTATTCATGTTAATTACAGCAAGTTAGGTAGTGGGAAACCGTGTTAAGTATTAGTGACATCGGACGACTATGAGCTGGTAAAGAGTTTTGTTTTACTTTTTTCCCCTTAAATTATCGAGTCCCCTAAAGTCAGCAGAGTGGTTATATTACTAAGCAGATACATCAAGGTGACAAAAGCCTTTCAAATCTAGGTTAAATGTGTGAGATGGCAAAGGTGAGCGGCAAAAAACAGAAGATGGTACTAAGTACGAGCACTCTGGTGAACTCTGGTCAAAGACTACATAAATGCACAAATTGGCTCCCACCACCCGTCCCTCATGTAGGGATCCTTATGATTTGAGGGCGGGTTAACATGGAATATTGGATTAATCATTTTTTATCTCGCTTACCAAGATAATGTGTAATGTAGTATATTTGGAAATTGAAATAGTTTTAATTAACTATACAATTAAAATGGATGAAGCATGACACCACAGATCTGGAAGTGTGTCTGTGCATATCCTAAAAGTAATAACCAAACAGGCTACAGTTAGAATTAACAATCAAAAATTAGTTTTAGGATACATGAAAAATCTATGATTTGAAAATTAAAGGTGTACATACAACGACAAGAAGTGTTATAATCTGGTTAGTACAGTTCATAGTTGTGCATTTTCAAGTTAGCCATCAAGAGAAGCTAGAGTTCTAAAGAACACAGTATCTGATTATTGTTATTCTGATAATTAATTTAACTGGTGATGTTCAAAGAGAATACAGTTAGGGATTGGTACTATATGAGGCCTTGTTCAACAATGACTGTTAACCCCTCTTTAGGAAATGCACATAATCTATGACAGGCTCTGTAGCAGGAGTTAGTGGTACCACTTACTTCAGGGACACCAGCTACTCAAAGGAGCTTAAATCTAGGTGTAAAAATCCACGTGGGAATTACGTATAACCAGTGGAATTATATTTCTTAAATCCAATTTCACAGATGATTTGCCATTCCCAACTAAGAACAGTTTTTCTAAACCCCAGTGATATCCTTATAGACATAATGGTGTTCCAAGGGGGCGGGATTACCAAACCAATTAAACGGCTACAGTAGGTCACTACTGTGTGAAGTCTAAAAGTGAAAGATATGAACCGCAGAATAACTGAAACTACATTAAATACATGCAATGTAAAGACACAGATTACCAGTGATTACATCACTTCTTGTCAAATGTCAAATTCAACACAATTTGTGATGCAAGTTTGGTAAATGAGAACTTAATCAATTACTAATTGCCATCCTCAGCAAAGATCCAGTTTGAGAAGCATCATTGTGTACTTTACATGCATTAAGAAAGGAAACAAGACACATTTATTATGTAATCACAACTCTTGCAGGTGTTTCTCTGGGCTAGCTTGCAGTATTAATGGGTTCCCTGGAGTCCCCTTGTGTTTGTTACCAAGCTGCAGCATGTAGAGGCTGGTTACATATTCTCTGATGATGCTCTTTGCATTGGTTTGCAGTACACAAGTGATGCTCCAGTTCTGATAGATAAAACCCTTGATGGGCTTCGTCCAGTGATGCCCCTCAGTTGGGTATTCATCAGAGAATCAAATTCCTGGTAGGTTCAACTGCTTATCCCACAGTCCCTGCCATGGTTTGACAGGACAGCGTCCATAGACTATTTTAAAAGTAGCCCACTGGGTGACCAGTTGAGTATGAATTGCTCCACACTTGGGGCCATATGTATCAAGCTAATTAGCATTCGCAAAGGCCGAAATTCTGCGAATTTCGGCCTTTGTGAATGCTAATTAGACAAATGGTATGTATCAAACATGTTTGATCCAAAATAAGGAATAGCAAAATTTGCAATTCCTTATTTTGAGATTGCACTTAAGGAATCGCAAATTTTGCGATTCCCTAAATGCAATGTATTAAACAAAAAATATTCAAAAAATGCCATTAAGGATTCGCAAATTACCACCAACTTCTAGTTGGTGGTAATTTGCGAATTCTTTTCAAAAATCTTTTTTCCAAAAAACAAAAGGTGCCATATGACGCCCATACATGCCCTTAGGGCATGTATTTGCCCCATATGCCCCCAAATGTCTTTTTCAGGGGTGCAGCAGGGTGTTCCTGAGACACCCCTGCACCCTTGAAAAAATTCCTAATTTGCGATTAGCTAATTGCTAATCGCAAATTGCCCCTTCATTCCTATGGGCCTCCTGGCCCATTGAAATGAATGGGTAATTTGCGATTAGCAATTTGCTAATCGCAAATTAGGAATGGTAAGGAATCGCTATTAAATAGCGATTTTGTACATACATACCGTTTTGCGAATTCCAAATAGCGATTCCTTAAAATTCGCTATTTGGAATTCGCAAAACTGAAGTATGATACATATGGCCCTCATTCCCATGACAGGCTTGCTGCTTTGCTGCATGTTTACTCATTCAGAGGGAAGAGGCAGCCAACATTGGCCTCCATTACTAATTTATTTTCAACCCCTACTGTAACAGCTGCCTGTTCCCCTGGGTGTTCGGTGACCTGCAGGTGGCACTGGCCAACTACTTCTCCGAGCGCACACAGGGCATGACTAAGTCTTGGTGGTGAACTCCACTCCATTCTCGGAGTTTGCTGAGTTTTCCACACTCAGAGCTCTGTGGAGCTCGCAGAGTTCCAAAAAACACTGCTCCACAAAGCAGAGCAAAGTGTTTTCCACTCTCACATTTGCCAATGGTAAGTTGGGGAGGGCGAGCCAGGAAAATCCATCACTGGACCACTCCCTGTGAGATTTATCAACATGGGCAATCACGGGTGATTGCTACTGCTCGTTTTGAGAAACCTTCTGTTCGCATTGAGGAGGCTGCCACTTGAGTGCATCTTCTATTCAGGAGCCAGAAAGAAGCAGCGCCCTCTTGCACTGTGCAAAATACCATTTGCGCTGATTTTACAGCATGGGACACCCAGCACAAAAAATCTGTGTGAACTGCGTGAAGTAACCCACTCTCCTCCTCGCGGATCTTCGCGTAGCTTATCTGAGTTTTTTTGTCACTTCGCGTAGTTCCGCATAGCAGAACTCCATGAACTCCACCCAGGCTTACACAAAACAAGTTCATCATGCTTCCCTAAATGCATGGTACATGTTGGAACTCTTGGTTCTGCGGAGGTTTTGACAAAACAACAATTGCAGCTATCCCTGCACTTCTGGGCTTTAAAGAGGAGCAAGTGACTGAGATGGTTTTCTGCCCATCGGGGACTGCACCCTGGACACCATAGAGCCCTAGTGGAGCTCAGCTATCCTTCTAGCAATACACCGTTGTAGTATCTTGGTTGCTGGCAACGTCACCTTGGTAGGAACGGCATGGGGACTCTGGCATGATGAGCCAGCATTCCAGAGGGAGAACTGTTGATATCTAAAGGAATAAGGGCAGTTGTGCCAAGACGTTGTTGGTGTATGGCTGGGATCCTCATTTGAAGAAATAAACCCAGCTTCAGTTGAATGAGGGTCCTGTCTTTCTTCACCCTACTAAGGACAGGAATTCACAGTGGTGTATTCGTCAGTGCAACGTGTAGAGCTACTTCAAGAAGCCACCATGACAGGATCCTAACAACCCCCGCTTCATCTTTCAGGCACTGTGATCTTACTTTAAAGGACTTGGATTTCACATACGTTTCTGTGACTTATACGTGTTATCATATTTGTGCCTGGAATTTTCTGGACATACGAAACTATTGTTTTATTAGTACATTTAAACAAATCTCACAGGATGTTCACCTTGTGGGTTGTCAACCACAAGGCACTTTGTACTTGGCCCGAGACTGTTACAGGGCTTGCCAGTTTTCCAGCAGGGTGAGTGCACGCGATCACTCATAGCTGCCTGGCGCCTCACTAGAGACAGTGCGTGCACTCGCACCTTGTGAAGAATCATTGCATAGCTGCCTTATGCCTCTCTTCAGGCAGTATGTGCATTTACTTTGTGAAGAATCTTACCATCTTACCTCATTGATTCTCTTTCCTCCTGCTGAGTTCTCTATATGCAAGATATAGAAATGGTTCTGTCTGTTGCAAATTATCTCTTCAAATTTTTTCTCATTATTCAAAGAATAAATTACATGAAATGCAAAACCAAACCGGGTAGGTTATGAAAAAAGATTTTTATATAAATTGCTTCATTTATAAATATGCTTATTCAAATATATACAAGGCTGTCAACAATACATGGTGGTGCATCATATGTGAAAGAGTTGGACCAGGATGTTTCAAAAGCGTGGCTGTCACTGAATTATGAAAAGGACAGGCCTTGGATAACTGCATCCAACAAGGTGAATAAGTGTGCCTGTCACAGTGCTAAGCATGGCAGGAAAAATGAGAGTGCCCATCACTGAACAACAACCATTTTCCCTACTGAGTGGAAAACACCATTTACTTGAAGAAGTCCTGCAGAGAACAAAGCAGGCAAAGTGACGTCAACTTGTGAAGGAGACGCTGGAACTCTGTGATGATGCAGAGCTTCGGGCTCATATAGAGAACTCAGTAAAACACAATGAGGTAACCCAGTATCCCTCAGAACCTGGGCAGTATTAACAAGGTATACAAACGGTTCTGTCGGGTGCAAACTATCTCTTCAAATTTTTTATCATTATTCAAAGAATAAATTACAAGAAATGCTAAACCAAACCGGGTAGGATATGAAAAAAGATTTTTGGGGAAAACAGAGCCACTGGAAACCTGAGTGGCAATGACAAAGTGCATATTCAGTCAAAGTGCATTAGAACTCAGGCAAAATTGGGGGGTTACTGCAACAGAAACCCACTTTCTTACACACAGCAGTCAGGCTTAACTTCAGAGGCCATGTGTAAAGTATTTGTGCATCACTGCAACTGCAAAACAGTGAAAACTCCACACAAAAAGATTCCAAAACATGTAAGAAAAATAGAACTTAATGTAATAAATAAAACAAGACAGAAATAACAACGTACGATAAGTAGAACTTTAGATACAAATTTGTTAAGAATACACTGCAAAATAGCGCTTAGAAGCAATAAGCACTTACTTGGGATACCGGGTCGGGCCGGACTGGGATAAATTTAAAAAGTTCAGGGTGACTGTGATAGAGGGTGGGCCAGATACTGGGACCCAGTGACCCCCGCTGAACAACAGTACCTTGATCTTGATTATGTTTACGTCGAAACGGCAGGGGCAGTCGCAGCAATGCATTGGTGTCAATCTACACTGTGGTGAAGATGCATTGGTCCTGATCCATGTAGTAGTGGTGATGCGTTGGTCCTGTGCCACGCAGCAATAGCAATACATTGGCTCTGATGAGTGAAGAATGCGATGTGGAGATTCGGTGTCTTCATCAAGGATGCCGCTGAGGAGAGCGTTGCATAGTGGTGCTTCGAAAAGCAATGAGCTTGGGCCTATCTACACAGTAGAGGCAATGCTCTGGTTCTGGTGCACATAACAGGATAGGTGCACGGTTCTAAACCACACAACGGCGGTGATGCACCATTTCAATAGAGGATGCATGGGTTTTGCAAGAGCATGCACCTTAGGCGCAATTCCAAGAGGCTAGTACTGGGGTGGAACCATATGGCAGGGCAGATTCACTCATGGCAGAGGTTAGGAGCAACGCTGGTGTTAACAATTAAATGCCGGTGCCACTCACCAGAAACCACTGGCTCAAATAAAGCACTGGGGTATCCCTTCCTGCTTTGGGTCCAGACTCACTACACGGGGGTACGCAGCCCATTGTGTGTGGACAAGAAACAGTCTATTTAGGTGTAAGTGAGGTTGGGTTGAGCTCCTCTCGCCTATCCTTCCAGGATGGCTCAACAAATCACATCTAAGCTCTCATTGTGTATGGCTGTCTAGGAGGAATACATAAATCCCACTGTCAGGCACCCTAGACCAAGTGATATGACACAGGCAGGAGCCACCAAATGGCTCAAGTCAGAAAATGCAAGTTTCCAAACATGGCATTTTCTAAATTTCCATTTAAAATCTTAAGTTGTGATTTTAAATTGCACTGCTGGTTGCAATATTCTTTACAAAAGGCGATTTTTAAGCCATTCGTGTATGTGTTTTTTTTTTATATGAGATTATGTACATGCTGGAGACACACAATTTGAAAAGTTTATTTCTTCCAAATTGTGAATTACATTTATAAAGTATAATAAGGTAATCCCAATGTATTCCCATGGCAGTGATATGCCTTGCAGTAGTGAAAAATGACTTTGGGAGTTTTCTACTACTAGGATACGAAAATTGTAAATATATATGTCTGCCTTTTACATACCTGATTGGCAGGGACCAAGTGCACATTCAGTCAAAGTGCATCAGAACGCTGGCGAAAAGTGGGGCGGGGGGTTACTGCAACAGAAACCTATTTTCCTCAACAAAGCAGTGAGACATAATTTCAGAGGCAATGTGTAAATTATTTGTGCATCACTTCAAACTGCAGAAAAGAGAAACCTCCACACAAAAAGATTCCACAACTGGTTAGAAAAATATAACTCAATGTAGTAGATAAAAAAAGAGACAAATAACAAACATCCAACAAGTAAATCTTGAGATACACATTTTTATAGAATAAACTGTAAAATCGACCTTAGAAAGCAATAAGCGCTTACCTAGGATATCGGGTCGCGCCAGACTGGGACAAAGTCAAAAGTTCAGGCTGACCATGATAGAGGGCGGGCTGGATACCGGGTGAAGTCCCCTGAACAAAAGTACCTTAATCTAGGCTGTATCAACGTTGAAACTACTCGCGGCAGCTGAAGCAATGCATCTGTGTCAATCCATGCAGTGGTGAGGATTCATTGGTCCTGATCCATTCAGCAGTGGCTATGTGTTGGCTTTGATGCGATGCGGAGATTTGGTGATTTAGTTTAGTATGCCGCTGAGGAGAGTGTTGCATAGTGGTGAGCAGCATAGCAGTCTTAAACTGCACATACAGGCTCTGCAACGGCAGGCCTGAGCCATGGTAAATGGCTACTTAAGTAGGTGGCACAGTCAGTGCTGTAGGCCTACTAGCAGTATTCATCATCATCCAAAAACTTTATTTCGAAAATACATTTCATAAAGGTGATACAAAATATAAATAGATAAAACCATAAAATACCAAACAGACATATATACATATAAATGGAGCACCAGCACAGCATGGCTTGAGGTAAAAGACATCCTCAGCATAGCTCTATCAGGCAGAAGGATGGAACTAAATTGTAGTGCAATTTTCATAACGTTACAGTGAGCTAGGGTTTGATCTTTCATCTTGTGATTCACAAACATCCTAGGAACTTGCCAACAGGAATTGCATATTGCAAAGAAAAGTCTGAGTGTAGTAATCTAAGAGAAACACTGCAGTCTCTGGTGCCTAAGTTCTTGCAGGTTGGTGGTTTAAGCCATTACTTGTGTGGGTCCACAAAGGCAGGGCAGGCAAATAGAACGTGAGGATACATTTTGATTTGGTCTGCGCAATAGGGACATCTATTATCATCAGTGGAGTCCCACTTGCATGTAAAAGATTTTAGTGGGAGTGTACCTACACAGAATTAAAAATATAATCTCCTAGCAAAGGCCTTTGATATGGTGTGTCCCAATAAAGCTCATACCGGTAGAAAGACTAGATCAGCTCACCACAAAATCTTTCAAAGGAGAGGATTTGATTAGATGCTGCCTGAGTTCATTTCTCTTAATCCCTTGCTGCCTGGGAGTTTCAACCCTGACTCCACATCTTCCTTGAGGCTGGCAGAAATCAGGAACAGAGGGAAAATTCGAGCTGTCCTTCCTCGCACTATTACTGGAACTAGATAGGTTCCCTGGTGGCTGATGTCCATTGGCCTGCTGAGAGTGTGTCAGCAGGGGAAATGAGAATTGGCTCCTAGTAAATCCTGCTAATGAGCACTCCTGTACATTATCAACCTCATCCCTTTAAGGTGTCGGTGAATTATCATCCAGCCTGGCATCTGGTGGCTTGTAGAGCTTGAAGAAAACACAGTTCTCACGAAAGTCTTGCCTTGCTTCTGGGCAGTTCTCATGGTTCCTTTTATAGATGCCACTAACCAGGGGTCAACCTCAAAAGGAAGCAAAAATTTGCTCCTAGGAAGCCAGTTCTTGACAAGCACAAGATCACCAATATGAATGATTCGATTCTTAGCACGTCTTGTTTGAGAGATGTGGTCATTCTGGGCCTGGCCCTGATGCAGCACTTCATCCACTTGGTCCCTTAACGTACTCACATGAGGAATGATGCCCTTCACTGCCCGATTCAGGTATAGAACACTGGGGCTCACTTTGCTTGTGGCATGTGGTGTGAGACTGTATTCCCTCAGAAAAGCGTACAGAGCAAACTCCATATTTTTATGTCCGTTAGCCAGAGTGATTCTGAGGAATTTGTTTAAAGTTTGCATAAATCTTTCAGTCTCCCTGTTGGATAGATGCCGATGTGGTGTGATTCGCCTGTGATGAAGAACATAAGACTGTAAGTACACAGTAAATTCCTGACTTCAAAATGGGGGACGATTGTCAGTTCAAAGCTTGCTCAGTAAACCATGGGTGGCCATGACCTTTTCCAATCTTGGAACCGTCTAGCTGACTGTTGTTGACTCAATGATCTCAGCTTCAGGGTACTTCGAGAAGTCTATTATGAGCAGCAGATGTCTGCCATCAGGTAGACTTCCAAAATCAGCACTGGCCCTGTGTCGCAGGAAATGTGATATGATCTCTGTGATAATGGGTGCAGATGACAATGCAGGTCCAGCAGCTTGACACAGCAGGCATTGCCTTACTGTACGTTCTACTAGATCATCCAGATTCGGGAACCATGCCTGGCACCTTGGTCTTGATTTGTTTATGCCAATTCCTTGATAAGTCATGTGAGCAAGGTCAAACACCTGTTATTGCACAGTTCTCTGGATTGCCAATCAGGGGCCTGTAGTGACTCCGCTCACACAGTAGTTGTCCAAATATTCTTTATTGAAGAATAAATGTAATCAGTATGAAAAGGTGCTGCCAGCTTGAAGTACAAATCAGGTCTGGTCAGCTTGCTACATGACACTCTACATTCTTAGAACATGACATAATACATTCTACATTCTATGTCCTACCAACTAATCCACACCCACATGTACATTAAGATACACATTACAACACATCTCCCTCTTTAATAAACAAATAATACAAACATAAAATTCACTTAAGGAATAATAAAGGTTGGTGGAACAATACCCTACTTACAAACATAATTATCTAAACATTTCGGAGAAATTATTTTTCTTCCACTCCTAGTGGAAATCTGCCGTTGTAGATTATCATCGTTGAAAGAACTAACCACGGTGGAATCTTGTGGATCATTGCTTGCGAGATCAAGGTGAGACTGGCTAGTTGATGGTTGGGGAACACCAACCTCTGAATCAAGGTTATTTGTCTCCACTGAATGAAGGTTATTTGTCTTCAAATCTGTAACTGGAGACAACCACCAAATTTCAACATCTTCACCCTTTTCTTCTTCCGTTAAATTTTTGGGGGAATCAGAAAATCTGGACAAAGAAATTTTACTCATGAGATGTACAGAACCATCAACCAACATAACTGTGTTACGCATAACTTTGGTGATCGTTCTTGGATTTGAAAAATGTGCTTGAAGCTTACCAATTTTCTTTGACAATTTTACCCTGACTAATTGACCCACTTCAACATGTGTCTCTTTAGTCCCATGTTTTTTATCATAATAAGATTTACACTTGCCTTGAGCCCTGTTAATGTTTTCCTTGACTTTCTCTGAATCCAATTGTATTTCTTACTCCTACCCATCCAAACAGAGTTTAGTTTACAATATGGAAATCTACCTCTCATCAAACCAAAAGTACTCTCACCACACGTGCCGTGCACTGTTATTCTATAAGACCATAACATCTTACCCAACTCACTGTTCCAATCTTTTTTATTCTTGTTGGCCAACTGCAACGTTCCCTTAATCACTCTGTTCACTCTCTCAACCACCGAATTGCCTTGAGGGTGGTATAAAGCAGAAATTTTTTGTTTGACCCCTGTAGATTCCATGAACACTTTCATTGCATCAGACTTAATCTGTACACCGTTGTCAGTCAAGATAGACACCGGTAGTCCTTCCCTAATGAAACATTCCTCCAAAAATGCTATTACAGTATCAGTATTGACCTTTTCCACAATTTTCAATTCAATCCATCTCGAAAATAAGTCAATTAGGACCAAGATATACTTCACAGATTAATGTTGCCAAGTCATAGGTCCCATTATGGGGCTAACTCCTCCCAAGGTAACTTCGGACAACCCAAAGAAGACATTGGAGATTGAGTGTCTTCTGACTCTTGTCAGAACACTCGCTACTAATCCATTCTCGAACTGACCTTTCAATTTCCAAATCAATGCCTGGCCACCAATACAAAGCTTTGATATTTTTCTTAGTTCTTGAAACACCGGGGTGTCCCTCATGCCCTAATGAAATCATTTTAGAATGAACTCCTACAGGTGGAATCAGTTTTTCACCACGACACACAAATGTACCATCTACGCTTAATTCATCTCTAAATTCCCAGAATGGTTTGTATTGAATTTCAGCTTTAGAATGAGTATGCCAACCTTTAGCTATTTTTCTTTAACACCCTCCAGAATCACATCTTTAACACACTCATTCTCCCCTTGACAAACCTTGAGAACCAGAAAATACTCCAGCCACACAGTAATCATTCAATGAGTTGTGATCAACTTCCTTCATAGGCAACGAAAGTCTGCTTAAAAAATCAGCAGCAACATTTTTAACTCCAGGAACGTATTCAATAGTGTACATATAATCCTGAAGCCTCATTGATAACCTTGAAATCCTGGCTGAAGCTCTACTTAACCCTTCAGTAGTTAGGAGTTTGGTCAATGGTTTATGATCCGAACGAAGAGTAAACTGTTTTCCCCATATGAACTTACGAAAATGTTCCATTGCCCAAACACAGGCTAAAGTTTCTCGTTCGATGACAGAGTACTTCCCTTCACATGGTGATAGAGAACGTGATGCGAAGACAATTGCTACTTCTGTACCCTGTTCAGATACCTGTGAAAGGACACTTCCTAAACCAGTGCCATTAGGGTCAGTGGTATGGAAGGTTTTTGCAGCAGGATCAAATCCTTGCAACATAGGTGCATTAATTATGGCTGATTTATTTTCTTGAAAAGCTTTCTCACATTTTTCACTCCACACAAACGGTGTTTTGTTCTTCATTAAAATGCGCATTTCAAATGTTTTCTGTGAGTATTAATTGACACATTTTGAATAAAACTCAGCCAGCCCTAAGAATGATCTGAGTTCATCCTTTGATTTAGGTTATGGAGAGTTAACAATAGCCTCCACCAATTTCATTTTTGGTTTAATGCCCCCTTCGCAAATCTCATGTCCCAAATACGTTACCGATTTTTCTGAAAATTTGCACTTACTTAATTCTGCTACTAAACCATTGTCAGCTAGGATTTTCAGTACCTCTCTAAGCAACATGTCATGATGTTACTTGTTCTTTCCCATGATCAAAATATCATCCTGGAAAAAAATTACTTCCCTTATGTGCCCAAATAACCTAGACATTAACCTTTGAAATACTGCAGCAGCAGACGCAAAACCGAATGGCATCCGCTTAAATCTAAAACAGCCAAACGGAGTGCAAAACGATGTTAAGTGTCTGCTGTCAGGATCCAGAACTATTTGGTGATAGGCCGCGGAAAGGTCTAAGGTGAGTGACAACATTTCATCTATCCTGGCAAGTGGGTACTGATCAATCAGAATTTGGCTATTCAAATAGCTCAAATCCACACATAGACGGGCTTTTCCGTTGGCCTTGCGTGCAACAACCAACGGAGAAACCCATTCTGCTGCTTCTACAGTCTCAATTACATTAGATTTGAGAAATGTTTCCAACTCCGATTTAACTTCTCATAGGAACATTCCTAGCTTTGTGTATTCTAGGGATAGCATCATCTTTCAAATGAATATGGTGAGTGAAACCTTTCAATTTTCCCATGTCACTTGAAAATACAGAGGGAAATTAATTTATAACCCATTTTTTGGTGTCTTCACCTGCACATGCAACTAGGACTTGTTTTTTGCTATTCGGATCAAGTATAATACTTAAGCTTTTCTGATCCTTCCAGCCTAAAACTGACGGCCCTTCTTTAGAAACATACAACTTACATGTAGCATGTCTTCCTTTGAATCTAAAAATTAGCACTCTAAGCCCTATTATGTCGATTCTCTCTCTTGTGTAACTTTCTGGTGCAATATCGGGAGGTTCTAACCACCCACCAATTTGAAAAACAAATTGTTCTTCCCACACATGCTTATCCACAATAGTAAAAGTTGACCCTGAATCAGCAGCCAGTTGTGTTAGAACCCCTCCTAACGAAACTTGACATAAAGGTTTATTAGGATCGCCATCAGAAATATTGAGGACTACTTTTTTTTTACCACATTGTGCAATTGTAAACTTTCATCACTAGACGATGAGCTACCTTCTTGTTCTATATCTTGAATACATGCAACTTTACCTTTGTAATTTGTATGCATTTTTTTCCTACACACCTTTGCGAAATGTCGAAACATTTTGGGGCTGATCCGGTAACATCACCGTCCGTACGACCCGCATCTGGAGCCTTTTCCGTACGACTCGTGCAGACGCCGTACGACCCGACGAGTACGATCCGGACCGGGGTACCAGGACACGAGTCGTACGGTCCAAGTCAGGTAAGGGCGATTCGTACGGAAAAGCGCACAATCACATACATACCGTACGGCACGTACAACCCATTATCGCAGGGGTACGCGCCGTACACCCAGCATACATGGGGCATGCACCGTACACCCAGCGTACATGGGGTACGGTGCGTACCCCATGTACGCTGGGTGTATGGCACGTACCCCCCATGATCGCAGGGGTACGGCGTGTACCCCTGCGATCATGGGGTGTACGCACCGTACCCAGGGGGGGCCGTTCCGTACCTGTTTCGGGGCAAACTCTGCTTTTACGGCTGTTTTCAGCACCCGTAGGAAAAGGGTCGTACGGTGCGTATCCAACACGAATCGTACTTGCCGGTTCGGAAAAATCGGCCGCGAACCGTACAGATGTCGCGTACAGTGGGTTCCGAGGGAGATTGGTACGGGGATTTCATTCGTACGGTCCGTGTATGATTCGTGCGGAGTACGGCTCCTGGTACGGATCGTACTTCGTCGTTCGTACGGGGGACGTTGCAGGGTGCGATTCGTACGGGAAAAACGCTCCCAACGGCAATTCGGAGTGCTTTTTACCGGATGGGAATCGACCCCTGAGTATTTTTAGCTGAACATTTGGAATAATGAGCTGAATGGGAATGACTCCCACATCTAAAACAAACCAATTCAGAGAACTTTCTTTGTTGTTCTTAAGGCTATTTCTACTATCCGAGATTTTATTAACCACATCAGTTTCTTTCTTTTCGTTAGCTAGAGATGCTTTTGCACATCTCTCAGAAAGCTCTGATTTTTTAATCATGGCAATAATTTCTTTTAAAGATCCATCACCTTCTACCCACAACTTATTTTGAATAGATTTAGTCTTAGTATACACGAACAAATTCATCATGTAGTGGGCGAATTTACATTAGACTGCTAACTTCCTTAGTGCGGAAACATAATCCTTTTTTCTTGTTTCCGCTACAAATCAGGTCTGGTCAGCCTGCTACATGACACTCTACATTCTTAGAAAATGACATAACACATTCTACATTCTATGTCCTACTAACTAATCCATAGCCACATGTACATTAAGATACACATTACAACAGGGCCTCTCATTAGACATGCTCCTGGAGAGTCAGCCAGCTCCAAATAAACTTTGTGGACGGAGGCCAGCATTAGCCTTGCATTCTCAGTATGGTAGCAGACCTTTTGAGTGAAAGTATGCTAATTTCTGGATGTTACTGCAAAGATGACACAAGGAGATGATGGAAGGAGCGCTGAAACGTTTCAGACACTCACCCCCAGTCACAGATCTGGGTTGAATCCATCATCGATCTTTATCTCACTTTGCCACCCATTTCAGAAACAGCTATATGCAAATCAGCCTTGACCCTGTGCCTCATGGGAACAGCCCAGCCCGAACTGCCAAGCCAGCTCTTCCCTGAACAACGAACAAGCATCCTGGGACCGGTTTCAGGGTAACACCCCTCATCAGCCAGGCTAGCTTAAATCCAGTGGCAAAAGGAGGAAGGGACCCATGTCTTGGGCATACCCTGCCAACTTAGGGTGAACAAAGCAAACACAAGGAGATGGCCAGCTGAAGACATTTATCAGTGGCAGTAGCCTGAACAATGTTTGTAAGGGACTGCAATCTCAATCGATCTACAACCAGTCCATCAACCTCCTCGACTTCATCAGCATCTGACTCCTCTCCCACCATGGCTAGTCTTGCATGTTTGGATAAATAATCAGCCGTGTTTTGTGATCCCTGGGGTTATACCACTGATAAACGGTATACCTGAAGCTGAAGAATCTGTTTCTCCTTTCTTGGTGGCGGTGTGGAGGAGGATCCAGTGAACAGAGGGACTAGTGGTTTGTAGTCCGTATGAACCGGGAATGGTCGGTCATTCAAGTGTATGTTAAAAAGGTGGCAGGCTCATTGAACCACAATTGCTTCTTTTTCAATTCTGAAATAGCTCTGTTCAGTCCAAGTCAGGGCACGACTGACATACCCCACTGGGGCCCAATCACCATTTGGTTGTCTTTGTGATAACACAGGCTCTAAACCAGTGGGGCTCGCATCTACCAATAGCTCTGACTCACTGCAGGGGACAAAATGGGTCAATGTAGTGTCCACCGTCTAAGCTCTTTTGGATTCCTGAAATGCCTCTTCCTCTGTGGGTCCCCAGCTCCACATGGCATTAGCCTTGGTCTATTTTCGAAGAGGGGTAGAGTGGGCAGTCAGGTTCTGGATGAAGCACCTGCAATATGTAAACATCCTTAAAAAAAATGGTGGGTGCCGGTGCTGATTGGTTGTTGTGGACTTTTGCAGGATCCGGATCTTCTCTTCCAAGAAATAGCATCCAAAGAACACTATCAGCCTCATTCATCAAGCCGAAATCGGCTCGCAAAGGGACAGATTCTGAGAATCGGTAATAGCGATTTCGCTATTTTGCGAGGAATTACATTTAAGGAATCTCTATTTGAGATTCCTTAAATGCAATTCATCATTTTTTTAAATTGCGAATTCGCAATTTCAGCCCGCTATTTACCGCGAGGTCAACCTCGTGGTAAATAGCGAAAACTTAGAAAAATGCTTTTAAAAGCATTTTTCTAAGTTGCATGTTGCACACACACATGTCCTTTGGACATGTGTGTGCGCAACACCTGTTGCAATTTGCATTTAAGGGGTGCTACAGGGTGTCCTTTGGACACCCCTGGCACCCTTTAAATCGCTATCTTATTTGCGATTCCTACACATTCCTTATTTGCGATTAGCTAATTGCTAATCGCAAATAAGGAATACTCCCCATTCATTCCTATGGGCCTTTTGGAATAAGGAATGAATGGGGAGTTATTCCTTATTTGCGATTAGCAATTAGCTAATCGCAAATAAGGAATGTGTAGGAATCGCATTTCTTTATGCAATTCCTACATGAATCCCGTTTTGCAAGTCCTTAATAGCGATTCGTTATGAATCGCTATTAGGGGCTCGCAAAACGGGAGAATCAGGCTGTATGTCCTTCTGAAGGAATGAAAGTATTTGATCTTGGGGAGCACTCCTTTTTAATCAATTTATCTCCTAATGTTTAAACTTATTCTATTGGTGCTGCGCCTGACAAGGGCTGTCACCCCTTGAAGGTTGAAAACGAGAAATTATCTAGTAATCAAATTTAACACAATTTATCTGATCATCATATTATATTTGTCAATCCTCATTTTCTAATTCAAGCAATGATTTTGCATGTACATATACATATTCTTTGTATTCGCCAAAAAACATAAACATAACAATGTAATTTCTTGATCATTGATACATGAATTACAATGCAATAAATGAAAATCTGATAAGCATCATTATAGAACATGCCCAATGCGTTTCGGACCCTAACTGGTTCCTTCTTCAGGGGCCGATCTTGTTAGAGTGGTATGAACAGAGTGGGGAACCTGGAGTCAATTAGTTTGCGTCCTAGAATGATATTGGGCTGAATAGCTTCAATAAAATGTATTGCTTATCTCCACTGGTGTGCTGAATCACCTATGACTGAAATTTACTCCGGCGTGAACACGCGACAAGTAGATGAAGCCTCTGAGCCTTCTGAAGGAATGCACATTTCTCTTAGTGGATTGAATGACCGTTGTCCCTTAGTCATTGGAATGTGGCTTTTAGGTGGTCCAGATGCTCTTCCAATTAGGAGCGTGTACTCGAATGTCATCACTGACAAGGATGATGCCTGCAAGGCCAGCCAAGACCGTTCTGATCGTGTCTTGAAATACTTCCGACACAATGAGCACCACAGTACTAAGGCGCTTATATCTCCACAAACCCACATAAGTAGAAAAGGTAGTGATTTCTCTAGACTCTGGGGCAAGTAATAAATGGTCGTATCCCGCACGGAGGTCCATTTTAGAAAACACAATGTCATCAGTACTGATTTTTGCATCATGGAATTATCACATCATCAATAAATTCATGGAAGATTAGAATATTATTATTGTTCATTTTGGTGGATTACTGGATTAATATTGATAACCATTGATTAAAATGGATGAAATTGAGTAAATGAAGATTGTTGCTGAAATGCACCAGCTTTATCGGGTCAAAAGAAATCTTTTTTTCACTACTACTGGGCATATCTCCCAAATAGAATAACAATGGAATTGTCATTTCCACAAAGGAAGGGATACCCCAGTTTATGTTTGGGGTTTCATGGTGAAATTGGATTTTAAGTTGCAATTATGAAAATTCCTCTTTTAGAAAGTTGGGTAAACAAACAAAGGGGCAGCCCAGTGTCCCTAGCAACCCAGGTAAAGATATGCCAACAAAAGCAATGGTTCCCTTGAAGGAATTTGAAGCCTGTGATTCCTAGCCAAAGACTCATGGTCATGATTGTTAGACCTGGCATCATTGGGGTGAGTCTCCCTTCCATTTTTGATGGATTGCCTCCTCTGTTTTGATATGTTTTTGCTGGTTATATGCTTTGGGCACTGTGCCACTGCTAAAAAGTGCCACAGTGCAAGTGCTCCCTATGTTAAATTGATGTACTAATTGGTGATTTTATGATTGGGTTATTTGATTTACCTGTCAGCCCCTAGTACAGTGCACCATGGGTGCCCAGGGCTTATAAATCAAATGCTGCTGGTGGGCTTGCAGCACTGGTTGTGCCACCCACAGAAGCAAGTGTGTCTCAGGCTTGCCATTGCAAGGCCTGTGTACAGTCTAGCACTGCAAAGTCAACTTGGCATGTGCACCCACTTGCCAGTCCCTAAACCTTCCCTTTGCTTCATATTAGACACCCCTATGGTTGGCCCAAGGGCAGAATGCATTGCAAGCATACAGTAGGACATACTCTGGTGTGTGCAGCATGTCCTAATAGTGAACTACATCCATTTTCGTTTTTCACTATTGCAAGGTTACCTGTTCTCCATAGGCTAGAATGATCAGTTAGATTATTAAATTCTTATAATCCTAACTGACTCAGGGAAAATGGTAGAAATTCGAATTTAATATACCTGAACTCAGAATGATAAAATACATCTTTTAGTAAAGTTGTTTTTAATATTCTGTGTTTGAAAATACCACTTTTAGAAAGTAGGTATTTTCTTGCCTAACTGTCAAGGCCTGCCTCTGCTATGTTGTGTATTCCTTGTCTGGGTTTGTGAGTGACAGGGTGAGGGATTCCAGGAGACAGGCTGGGGCAGCCCAGTGGTGTATAGAGAGATCTGCATCTAGATGGGAGAGAGGAGTTGCACCTGGTACCTGAATAGGGCTGGGCCTTCCCTCTACAATGCTGGCTCCACCTCCTGTGGCTTGTCTGATGTCTCTGCCCTGCACTGTGAAATGAGAGGAGGAATCATTTCAACACAGTGCTCCAGAGCTGTATCTTCCCTCCCCTGTGCTGGCTCCACCTCCTGTGGGGCGGCCGATGTCTCTGCCCTGCACAGTGAAAGGAAGAAGAGATATTCGAACACGAAAGAGGGGCGAGGGTCAAACTAGTTTATACTCTACCACCCCAGACCCCCCAAGGACCTCAATTATACACACATGAGGGGTGAATAGAGTAGGTAACATAAAAAAATATATATGTATACAACATAGGGCAAATCACTCTATTTGAGAAAACTGCCCTCACTCACATACCAAGGTATGTGACATGCTTCATCATCGGGCTTGCTTGCAATACGCCCTGGTGTATCCCCACACAGGGCGGAGCATGAGGGAGGGGGAAAAAATAATACTTTTCTCTTAACACGACATATAGTCAGGACAAGTAGACATAGACAACACGTAACACATACGTTGGTGAGAATCGTGCAAACACCAAGTGATCACAACCGAGAAGTGCGACGAAAAGTGCAGTATAAGGAGTGATTAAAACTGATTAAAGGTGTCAACCAGAACACAACCTTTATTAAACTTTTCTTGACACCCCTTCCAGGATTAAAAAATAAATGAAAGAGGATGGGAAAAAGCCTCAAAGAGATAATTAGGAACCTCAAGGCTTCCCTCCTACCACTGCCAGAGTCAACATGTTTCGACCGCTCTGTATGCGCCTGTAAGGTCACTCCGGTCTTCTTCAGGACCGTCGCATTCAGTGTCACTCTGGGTTCCTCCGTATTTCGGATATTGGTACCCCAACAGGGAGGTAGGTCTAATCGATCCGTACCTCTCCTGTATTGTGTGTGAAGAGTGTCCCGTCAAATGCGGGAGAACATTAGCGAGTTTATATCTATTACAAACTCTCAGGGGCAAAAGACTTCATCTCCAGCTCCCCCTTTGAATTTACTTGCTGGGAATTCTACAGACATTTGCGTGTCGCTGGGAGCTGGATGCGCAATGCATCAAGAGGAAGCGTGTCGCCGCCGCAGCTGTAATCGTTGCATCGTGTGTTCATCGAAGCTGCCTGCTGTCGCATCACCGGAAAAGAGTTACACCATCGAGAGAGTCGCCATCACATCACCGGATAAGCGTGTCGCAGGGTCTGTAGCAGCTCCAAAGTACAGAGTCGTCTAAAGGCTACCAGGGCGTCTACGCATCGTCATTGCATTGCCACATCAAGGGCACCATCTTCTCGCATCGCAACCAGATCATCGCATCGCATCAAGGCGCCATCTTGCTCACCGCAACCGACCCACAGACCGAGAATGTACGTTTTACCTCCCCACCGGTGAGGATAACGATGCAGACCCCATCTCTGCGCAAGCATTGAGGCCCAACGCATCATCTCCCCCGGAGCACGGAACCAACGCATCTCCCCATTTGCGAGCGTTTTGTTCACTTTGCGTTATGCATCCAAGTACTTTGTTGAGAACTGTGTCGCATTTATCACCAACTTGAACTAACTAACTTTTCTCATATTTAAAGCAATCTTATTTGTAGTATTGTGGATTTTTGTCATTTGTTGTCTTGTGTTTAAGTCTATATAAAGAATACTTATTTTTATAAAACCTGTGTTGTGTCCATTTGTAGTGTTTTCACTGTATTACTGTGTATATTCACAAATGCTTCACACACTGCCTCTGAGATAAGCCTATCTGCTCGTGCCAAGCTACCAATGGAGTGAGCAGGGGTTATTAAGGAGTGTAATCCCCTTATGCTGAATTAGAAGTAAGGGTTCCTATTTGGACAAAGGTGAATACCATCGCCAACTAGATACCCTCAGATCGAACATTGGTGGTCAGCGGTGAGGATTTGGACATTGCATTTGTGTTTCATATACAGTGATTGGTGTACACTACTTGTGAGTGCAGCTCAAACGCACCACATACTTTTTTTAGAATCTTTTTCCTTGGACTGTTAGTTTTTCCTGAAAACTCCCAATTCTTACTACCAGGAGTAAACCAGCATCTGTTGCATGTATGGATCTTGAATTTGAGGAAGAGAGGTTGGATACCTACACTGTGAAACAGCTCAAACATCTGTGCAGGGAATTGAAAGTTGCTATACCAGGCATTTCTAAAAAGAATGACTATCAAAAGGAGCTGAGGGCCTGGGTAGAAGCAGGAAATGCCCCATATCTTGTGGTGGAGCCAGTTGGGGATGCAGATGGGCCCATTGAGAGGCCAGTGTTTTCAGCTAGGGGAGGGGGACTCTCTCCACCTGGCAGCAGTATCTCTTCCAAAGACCTGTCCCCCAGAGAGCTGGAAGACAGGGATAGAAATAGGGCACTCAAGCTGAAGTTGGCTAAGCTTAAGATGGAGCATCAGAGGGAAACAGAGAATAACAGGTTGTCTTTGGAAAGAGAGAGAATGAGAATGGAACATGAGAGGAAGTTAAGGGAGTTAGAAAGCTAGGACAAGGGCTTAGAAATCAATCCCTCTGGGGGCAGCGCACCATCTGTGCCTTCAGAAGGCAGGGTACATATTCCCAAGGATGTCATCAAAGATTTCCACAAAAGTGAAGATATTGGACAGTGGTTTGCAGCCTATGAGATAGCAATGTTGCCGGGTCCCTGAGAAGGATTGGGGAGCGGGGTTGTGGGGCCGCTTTTTAACTGAAGGTAGGGATACTTTGTAAGACTTGCCCAGTGATCATAGGATGTCTTATTCCCACATGAATGAAGCACTGATGACAAGGTATGACTTAACTCCAGAACTCTATAGACAGGAGGTTCAGGAATTGTAAGAAGTTGGAGGGAACCACTTGGGTAGAATATATGTCTTTCTTTTGCAGAGCTATTGATGGTTGGGTAAGGGGTAGCAATGTGGATAATTTTCAAGCGCTCTATGATTTGATTGCGAGGGAGCACTTGTCTGCTAATTGTTTTCCAGAGCTACACCAGCAACTTATTGACAGCAAGTTGACTAACCCTAGAAAGCTTGCTGAAGAGGCGTACCGCTTGGTCAGTACCAGGGTCCACAAGGGTCTTGTGGAAGACTCCGCCAAAGGTGGGCAAGGTCCCCAGCAGAAGAGTGGGGGGAAAAGGGTAAACAGAGGGAGTTCCAGAAAGGGCCACAAAGTAATCCACAAGGGAACCTACGTAAGGATTCCCAGCTTCCCCCTGAAAAGAAGTCAGGAACCCCAACAGGTAAACCTGTTCATGGGGGGCCTGTTACCTGCTTTCAGTGTAAACAGGTGGAACACTGTTGGTATGATCCTCAGTGTCCCCAAAAGGGTCAGTATGTGCCACCTCGTGCACCATCCCGTCAGATGGTCAGTGTACCCCTGGGTGGGGAGTAGATGGATGCTAAAGGTGGGTGGGTGTGGCCGGCTGGGTGGGAATAGGCAAGAGACGAGGTTCCAGCTTGAGTTCTCCGACACCTGTTGAGACAAGAGGGGGGGGTCACAGTTTACAGGCACACTCCGGGGTCCAGGGGGTGAGCACCCCGCCTCCTGGTTACAGTGGGGTACCGCAGAAATGTCCCTTGTCTCAGGAGACTTTGAGATGCTCTCTAGAACTCAGATTCCTGAAAACACTAAGACATACAGGCAGTGGGTGACCATCAATGGCCATAAAATGAAGGCTCTGAGAGACACCAGAGCCAGTGTGACAGCTGCTAATTGTCACTTGGTGTCTGAAGAGCTGGTGGTCCCCAATGCATTCTTCCCCATTGTTGCGCGCTGACAACACAGAGAGTCATTGCAAAGTGGGTCAAGTTTCCTTTGAGTGGGGGAGAGTCTCTGTTACTCTTCAAGTAGCTGTGAGGCTCGCCATGCCTGTTGATTGTCTGTTAGGCAATTATTTGGAAAGCTCCCCTTGGGTTAAGGTTGAGAAGAAGGCTCATTTAGAGATGTTGGTTCTGCCTGAGTGGGTGTGTGTGACCACTCGGTCTATGGCAGCTAAGGGTGTTCAAGAGACCCTGGAGCCTGAAAGTATGACCCAGGGACCTACCTTAAAGAGAAGAGGTAGGGGGCGCAGAAAACAATCCCCCATTGTTCCCACGGTCTAGGAGGAGGCACCTTGAGGGGATGCCCTGGAACCTACAAGGGAGCACGTTTCTGAACTGGGGAATCTACCTGAGCTGACCCATTGGCAGCAAGAAGGGGGTCCCTCCAAAGAGGAATTTTGTGAAGAGCCGCAGAAGTACCCTTCTCTTGTGGGTTTGAGGCAACAGGCCACAAACCAGGCATCAGGTGATCAGTCTGGAAAACATTGAATCTACTGGGAGAATGGTCTCCTGTATAGCGAGCCTAAGGTTGCTGAGCCTGGGTCAGCCCGTGTGCTGGTGGTACCCCAGCGCTTCAGAGCCTTCCTACTCAGTTTGGCTCAGGATGTTCCTTTAGCTGGTCATCTTTGGCAGAACAAGACCTTTAAAAGGCTTGTCTCCCACATTTATTGACCCCAGATGCGGAAGAGTTCAGATACTCATTGTAGGACCTGTTAAACTTGCCAGGCAAGTGGGAAAAGTGGAAGAGGCGGCCCCTCTCCAACCTTTCCCTGCAGTCTGTACCTACTTTGAACGGGTGGGCATTGACATTGTGTGGCCACTGGACCCCAAGACAGCCATGGGCAACAGGTTTATCCTGGTCTTGGTAGACCATGCTACCCGGTACCCCGAAGCCATTCCTCTCAGGACAGTAACGGCCCCCGTGGTGAGACATGCACTAATGGGGATCTTCTCCAGTGTGGGGTTCCCCAGAAAGGTGGTGTCTGACTGAGGTACAAACTTCATTTCTAATTATATGAAGTCTCTGTGGAAGGAGTGTGGTGTTACCTACCATTGGAATAATGAGAGGATTCTGAACGTAATGGAACATAAAGATTGAGAAATCATGTGTAAGATGGGCACAGGAGTCTAGGAGAACTCATCCACCATCAACATTTCACTATTATTCGTATTTAATTGTCTGCAGGATTGACTGTAATGTCGGGAGTGTTCTCGCTAGCATATTTTTATGTTTAAATTACTGAGGACGCAGCTACTAATATTGTTCTATTTTTCATGTAATTTATATTACACTGGTATATTTCTGTTACATATGCTGTATTGTATGTGCAACTGCTGTCGGGCATTTCGTATGTTTAGAAGGCAGGAGAGAGGTATTGTGGGAAACGCAGTTAAAGGCCAATTTAATCTATACAGGAACTAGTGCTCTTTTCCAGCAGTCTGTCGGTTAACGTTGCAGTCTAAGCAGTGACGTGGGTAGTGAACAGCTGTGGGACACAGCAATCACTAATTAAGCCTAAGTGAAAAAGGTAGAAAGGACGTGCAGGGACACTTTATAAATTTTAACGCATGATGACTCCGAGCGAAAGAGGAGTAGAGTGGGTGAAAATGAAGTTTGAACCGTTACAGTACACAGAGAAAGGCCATGGTAAGCCCAAAGCAGATTAATGTTCAGTTCGATGCAGCAGTGTTCAGAATTGATGGGAAGAGAGTGCAATTGAGGCATGGCAGTTTCTCGGGGGTAGAAGGAAATGTTTGGGGCAGGGTTCAGAGTGTGATTACCAGCATGATGTAACATTGCAGAGTTGGTCATTAAGCAATGTTGTTTCACGGATATTTGATACATGTTAAAAAAAAGGAATATAGCATGAGATGCATATTTTTGTGTAAATCAAGGAGCGAAACGTGGGACAATGATGTTGATGGTGGTTTTTTATCTTTGTATCTTTTAGAGTCCCCTGACGAAGGGAACTTTCCCGAAATGCATTGGGACATATTTTAATAAATCGTGACATACGGCAAGGATTTAATGGTTTCTGATTTTTACTTATGCCTAGTACACTTGGATGAATAAAATGAATTGAAATAAACGAAGAAAAAGAAAGCATGAACAATGGAGTAAAAGTCAGAGGAAAATTATGATGAAATTTGACGATTTGACTGATTGGATTCATTCGAGTTTGGCTGTGCAGTTTGATTTGAACCTAACCCAGTTCATTTGTGTCTCAGTTACCTACAAGTTCACCACTCCTTACCACCCACAAGGTGATGGGCTGGTTGGAAGATTCAACCGGACCCTCAAAGGCATGATCATGGGTCTTGAGGAACCAATGAAGCGCTAGTGGGCCGTCCTCTTGCCATGCCTTCTGTTTGCCTACCGTGAGGTTCCACAAAAGTCCCTAGGGTTCAGCCCCTTTGAGCTTTTGTATGGACACCCAGTAAGAGGATCTTTGAGTTTGGTCAAGGAAGGCTGGAAGCAATCTCCCAGGAAACCTCCCCAGGATGTATATAGTTACATGCTGGCCTACAGGAACCAGACTCGGTGATTCAGAGATCTCGCTCAGGTGAATCTGGAAGCCAGCTAGGAGGAAATGAAGCGGTGGTACGATCAGAATGCCACTCTGATTGAGCTTCAGCCTGAACAGAAAGTTTGGGTCATGGCCCTTGTGGAGCCTTGTGCGCTCCAGGACAGGTGGACCAGTCCAAATGAGGTGGTCGAGTGCAAGAGTGATGTCACCTATATGGTGAACTTGAGGTCTCCCAGGAACCCCTTGCGGGTCCTGCATGTTAACTGCCTAAAGTCCCACTTAGAAAGGTCCGAAGTGGGCATGCTCCTAGCGACAGATGATGGAATGGAGGAGGAGACAGAGCCTCTTCCTGACCTCCTGTCTGAAACAAGAGCAAGATGGGTCAGTGGATGGTGTCAGCCTCTCTGCCGCACTGACCCCTGATCAGCAGCAAGATTGTCGCCATCTGTTGGGGCAATTCTCTGATCTATTTTCCTTGGTTCCTGGTGTCATGCGTCCATGATGTGGACACTGGAGACAGTCCTCCTGTGAAGCACAACACTTACTTGCTGCTGCCCTCCTGTGACGTTGAGGAAATAACTGTGCCTATTTTTATGTAACAACTGCGAGGATCGTCTCTGAGTGTGACTGGGAAGTACCTGGCTTTGGGGCCTTTATATCTTCTGGCTCCCTGGGGAAATATAAACCCTCAATATCTGGCGTTTTTCATCCAAATCGGATACCTTGTCCCACACCTCTCAATGGTGAACAGCCTTTACGACGCGGCTGTTACACCGCTGTGCCGTTACAACGTGGTCTTTTCAACGCAAGTCGTTACCACGACTTGCGCTGGAGGGGGCTGCAGGACAAGGAATTTTTTAATTTACTATCCAACACCTTCCCTACTGTACGTAGGCTGGTGTTGGAATAGTAAATACAAAAATTCCTAAGTCTGCACCCCCTCCAACGCAAGTCGTGGTAACGACTTGCGTTGAAAAAAACGCGTTGTAACGGCACGCGTTGTAACAGTACGCGTCATAATGCCGTACATCCTCTCTCTATACATCTCTGCCCTGATGAAGGTGTCGCCCCGGCTGGGGCAACACACCGAAACGCACATTGGCGTTCTTCATTTGGGGGCAGTTGGACTGATTTCATCTCCACCCCTTTGATGATTTGTTTCCATCTTGTCATCTAAACCATCCTGTGGCTGCTATGTACTTTTTGATACCCTGTGTGCCGGTTGTATGAATTATGTTGAATCTTGGAATGCATGATGGTATGAGTGCAATGTATGTATTTGGTGTGTGGGACTGTGTGTATTGAGTTGTGTACTTTTTAAATTAGTGTGTGGTCTGATATCTATTATGTTCTGTTGATGAAATTAAAGTAAATATTTTTTCAATTATAAAATTATTATATATCTGCATTTTTTGATGTGATTATTTGATTTAGCTCTTGTCTGCTCTGGTGGTAATGAATCAGTAAAAAGACCCCTTAGCTGGGCCTTGTTTGAAATCATTTTGGCAGGTACTTTTTTGTCCTTTGGTGGTACCTCAGTACTATATACTAGGGACTTGCAGGGTACACAAGTATCCAATCTGGGATGTACATAAGTACTTACCATAACCAATTTAGGGGAGAAAGCACAGAGACAGGTGTCCTGGTTAGCAGGATCCAGTCAGACTAGTCAGTAACAACATAGCGCCAGTCAAAAATTGAGGGTAACCACAAAAGCAGATCCTACTTTCCTACACTGCCCGAGTAGGGGGTCAATGGTAACCTGCCACTTGGAACAATGTCCCAGACAGGGGTCAAGAAGGATAGGGGCAAATGGCATGGGACACCAGTCCTTGAAGTTCCCATGGTTTAGGATAATGGTGTACCTGAGGAGAATGCCCCAGAGCCAACAGGGGATGATATTGCTGCCCTAGGTAACCTGCTGGAGATTGCTGGCAGGGTAGTTGAGGCTGGGCCCACCAGGGAGGAATTCTGCAAAGCACATACAAAGTTGCCCACTCTAAAGGGCTTTAGGCTGCAAGCTGAGACTCAGGCAGCAGGTGACACCTCTGGACATCACCTGATTTCTTGGGAGAATGACCCCCTATACAGCAAGCCTAATGTGCCTGGATCTGGGGCAGCCCATGTGCTGGTTGTCCCCAGTGCTACAGGACCTTTCAACTGGGTTTGGCAAATGTCGCCCCTGGCAAATATATCTGGGGCAAGACGAGAACTTTGCCAGCCTTATTGCCCAAAATGCAAGGCTCCCATGACTACATTACCTGTCATTGGTACTCCCTTTGAAAGAGCAGGCGGCAACATTGTTGGACCCATGGACCCCAAGGGAGCTTTAAGCAATAGGTTCATCTTGGTCTTGGGGCACCATGCCACTTGCTTTCCACAGGCCATCCCTCTGCGGTTGGTAGCTGCACTTGCGGTGGTCTGGGCATTCATGGGGATTTTTTACCACATGGGGTTCCCCAACGAGGTAGTGTCTGACAGAGGCACTAACTTTATGTCAGCTTAAATGAAGTCCATGTAGAATGCATGTGGGGTGACTTATAAGTTCTCCATACCCTATCACCCCCAAACAAACGGTCTTGTAGAGAGATTCAACAACACCTTGAAGGCCATGAAAATGGGCCTACCTGTGCCCTGGAAGCTTAAGTGGGACGACCTCCAACCATGCTCTCTCTTTGCCTACAGAGAGGTGCCACAGAAGAGAGTGGAGTCTAGCCCCTTCCATGTCCACTAAGGCCACCCTGTTAGGGAATGTCTTAGCCTTGTGAGAGAGTGGTAGGAGCAAGCTCCCAGGAATCCTACTCAGGATGTGGTCAGCTTCATGCTCAGTCTCCACAACCAGATTCATTGCTTTTAGAAAAAAGTGAAAAATAAAGTAGAGGCCAGTGCAAAAGTTCTGAAGCGCTTCAAAATGTTCTGAATTTCTCTTACAATCAGAATGTCACTCTGGTAGAGTGTCAACCTCTGCAGAAGGTGTGGGTTATGAAACCTGTGGAGCCCAGAGCACTCCACGATCACTAGACAGGCCAATATGAGGTGAAGGAGCTGAAGGGGAAGTCCACTTACTTCCTAGACCTCCAGACCCCCAGAAACTCCTGAAAGGAGCTCCATGTGAACTACTTCAAACCACCCTTTGAGAGGTCTGAAATAAGCATGCTCCTGGTGATAGAAAAGGGAGTGTAAGAGGATAGCCATTCTTTTCCATACCTTCCGTCTCCCCAGGATCACAATTGGTCAGTGGAGGGTGTCAACCTCTACTCTGCTCTGACAGAGAAGGGCAGAGTGACTGTCACCAGTTACTGGGGCAGTTCAACTCTCTGTTCTCCCTCACTCCTGTACTTACATACCTGTGAATCCATGACATGGACACTGAAGACAGTCCACCTGTTAAAAAATAATTTATAAGCTATCAGACAAGGTGAGGGCCAGTATTAAGGAGGAGGTCTCCAAGATGCTGTTGTTAGGGGTGATTGAGCCCTGCAATAGTCCCTGTAGTGCTGCTGCCCAAGGCTGCCTCACTGGGCACACACTCAAGAACTTTGGTTCCATATGGACTATAGGGGTCTCAGTTACATCACGAAGACTGATGCAGAACCCATCCCTTGAGCTGATGGGCTCATAAGCAGGATGTGCCCTGCCAAATCTCTCAGCACTTTTGATTTGCCATCAGGGTACTGGCAGATCATTCTGACTGAGGAGCAAAGAAGAGGTCAGCTTTCTCAACCCAAGATGGCCAGTTCCAGTTTAGGGTGATGCCCTTTGTGTTGAAAAATGCCACTCCAACCTTTTAGAAGTTGGTCAACACGTTCCTCCCTGGAAAGAAGGCATTCTTTGCCACCTACCCGGACGACATGACTGTCTACAGCTCTAGTTAGGAGGAACACCTGTCTCACCTCCAGGAGGTGCTTCAGGCCCTGCAGCAGGAGGGTCTCACTATCAAACCCAGTAAGTGCCAGACAGGGCAAGTTTCTGTGGTGTATCTGGGTCACATATTGTGGGCAGGGCAAGGTGCAGGTCCTCCATGCCAAGATTGAGATTATCCTGGCCTGGCAACCTCCTAAAACACAGAGAGAGTTGAGGAGCTTCCTTGATCAAAAAGACAAAAGGAGTGGTGGAGGGTCCTAGGGGAGTTTGTTTATAGACCGTGAGAGTACCTAGTCCCCCAACTTGACAGCAAAAAACACGAGAGGTACTAAAAGTCTAGAAATCAGAGAACTACTGGAACCTAATTGTGTCCCATATTAATGTTCAGACCACACTGTTAATCTAAACAAATGACAGTGTCATGCCAGAGAAGTGAGACAGAGAAGATACAAAGTCTAAAAGACTAGAAAAAGACTGGAGAAAGTACCCATCAGCCCACTCAAAAGTGGAATCTCGTCATCTGGGTTGTTCAGTGTTGGAGACAGGTGTCCTGTAGGCTCCTCCTCAGGGAGAGTCTGAGGTTGCCTAATGATGGACCCTGGGATCAAGCATCCAACCAACAGAAGACAGTCTGTGAGCGGAAGGGGCAAAAAGTTGCAGTGCTCAAAAGAAGAACAGAAAAGGAAAATGATCCTAGTGATTTAAAAATACCTACTTTAATGACATAAAGAAACTTTATTGGGTCTGACCATCAAAGTGGTATTATTAAAAGCAGTATGCTGATAGCGTGCAAGGAATTGCTATCTACCATGAATGTTAGTTGGTCGACATGTTTCAGCCTAGAGCGGCTTTCTTCAGGACCTATGATTGGCTACTGCAACACTTACTTATCGTGTTATAAGACGTGATTTAAAACCATTCTCCAATTGATTAAGAGGAAAGATGGTATATCTTCTCCTGTGTATACAAATGTGGGAGACAAAAGTAAAACAGTATTAGAAATATGCATATCTGTAGCATGCACTTCACAACTCCGTACAAGTGAAAGAAATAATATGAAAAAATGTAGTTCTCACTCACCCTAATTGTGGGGAGAAAAAACCTCACCTCACCTGGCGACAGCTCAGGTTGGAAGGAGGCCACGCACTGTAAATAAGCGCATGGATCTGAAGTTAATTTCAGGGCGACTATTACAGTCACACAAAACATTTAAAACATTTCATAAGTGATACTGTTGAGGCAAAAAGGCAGAACTAGATTTAGAATGTACACAGCTATGGAGAGCGTCCAACTGGAATATTCCATTAGGACACCTCACTAGCTGGTCAAAGTAACCAAGTAGCTATTCCATTAGTGCTTGGGTGAATAATTAGTACTCAATGAAAAAGTACCACACCTCCAGTACTCTGTCAAAGACAGAGAACAACCGCATAGTAAACCGCCATGACTCACCTCTCCGTCGTTGCCTCGGATTGAAAACTGAGCCGAGGGGGAGGTGAAGTACTGAGTTGTAAGCGGTGTTTTATCAGTAGGTGGCGGACCTTAGAGGGAACTCTAAATGTAAGCGTTTCTATTGGCTTGCTATCTGCACATAACATGAGCCAATGGTGGCAGTTCGGGCCTCCATGCTGGGCTATAGGAAGCGATGAACTGTCGGCCAATGGAGGGCCATGATGACAAAATTAAGTCCGTTAGGGTGGCGGACCTTGTTGGAAGCTCATAAGCGGAGTATTCCCATAGGCTGGCTGTCCCGACCAATAGGAAGTCTCAGAGCAGAATACCACTCGAATTCAGTGATTGGTTAAATGTAGGCCAATCACGGAAGAGCTCAACTTCCGTGGTTCTGTCCAAGGGGACTGGTTTCAGAAGTGTTGTGATGCATGCGAAACAAGGGTGACGTCTGCGGTATTACGCGGACCAATTGGGAAGGTGAATGGGAAGGAGAGTTTAATGCCGCCTTTCCATTCGTAAGAGAGCTGCATTCCCATAGTCATTTCCAAAGAAATAGCGCATTATGTGGAAAATTATTAGTAGCAGAATTGTAGTAAATCCTTCGCTTGCAAATGAGGGTCACAGGCTAGCGCACAGACTCAAAAATGTGTTTAAATTTGAGCCAATGCCAAACAGCAATAACGTCAAGGGTTGGACGCGGACCAAAAGGGAAAACAGTTGGAAGGATGGTATAATACGGCCAAAACAGAGTTCATTTTGACTAAAGGCATATACTGATCAGCCTGAATGCTAAACAGCTACCTTCACATTCAATATGTCAGTGCAAAGGGCAGTCGATCCTTCGTACAACATTGATCTTGCCGACAAAGGAAGGCAGACCCAAAGTACGATGAAGAGAAACTCAGACAGAATCAAATAACCACACGATCTAATGCGCCATGCATATGTTGCAGTGTGGAATCGATATATCCATAGACCAACGCGACCACAGTAGATAGTGAGGCCAATGTATATTTAGAAAAAAAAAAAAAACATTTAGAAAAATGGCTCGCGAAAAAGGCAGTGCCTATCGGTCAACATGGTATGTAGAGCCAGGTGGTTTATCTAATGGATGGGCATGTGTCAGTAGTATATGACATTATAGCCAAACATTCAGGAGCATCAATACTTCTATGCCAGGAGTGTCATTCAATAATGTCAATTGGGTGATACAGCTTATCAGCTAAGTCATACTGAGTTCAGGCTCACAACTGCATCCACGGGATGTCGTCGTTCAATCCTTCTGTGTCACTGCGTAATTTATAGACCCATCTTTATTCTTTCCTGAGGAGAAACAGTGGAATATCTGTAACGTGACTGGGTATATATGGTTGCTCAAGGATTACCCACTTCAAATCATCGGGATTGTGTTTTTTGTCTAAAAAATGCGAGGTGAGGCGGGTAGCCTGCTTATTGCGTCTAATTGTGCTCTTATGCTCTTGTATGCGCAATTTGATTTTCCTCGTCGTCATCCCTATGTACCTCAGACCACAAGGACAGGTGATTTGATAGATGACTTTGTCACTGTTGCAATTCGTGTGGCGTTTAAGTAGCCAAGGTCTGGTAGTGCCAATGTCTACTGCAAGGGTCTTACTGGTTTGTGCACACACTGAGCAGTTCCCGCAGGGATGATGTCCCTGCACCGGAGGAAGGTTCCACAGGTTGGAAGTGGATTCTACAACTTCTTCTCGGGGTCTCGTGTGGACCAGTGCGTCTCTCAAATTAGTACCTCTCTTGAAAGAGAACAATGGCAAAGGAATATGTTCTCCTGAGCTATTCAGAATACGCCATTTCTGTCTAATGATTTTCTGAATTTTAGACGAAGAGGTGTTGTATGTGGTCACACACACCAACCTCCCAAGAGGTGGTTTCTCAACTGGAGGCTCCAGTAGGGCCTCTCGATGATTGTTCGCAGCGCGTTTTAAAGATTTGCGAACTAGAGTGTGCGGGTAGCGCCGCATTCTCAACTTCGTGGAGAGATCTTTGGCTTTAGTATGGAAATCTGTGGGGTTGGAACAATTCCTCCGAACCCTCAGGAACTGCCCAAACGGGAGGTTCTCTCTGAGGGAACGGGGATGATGGCTATCAAATCTCAGCAATGAGTTTCGTGCCATTGGCTTCCGATATAAGGAACTGGCCAGATGTCCTTCTTGTGGGAAAATTACCAAGTCCAAAAAAGGGAGTTCAGTTCTGCTGTACTCCAATGTGAACCTGAGATAGGGGTTCTGTCCATTCAGCCATTCTTGAAAAAGCAAGAGGGATGGTATGTCCCCTCGCCAAACAACTAGAATGTCGTCAATGTACCGCTTCCACATCATCAGTTGTTGATGATGTGGGTTGGTGTTATTAAGTACATGTTGGGTCTCAAAATGGTGGACATATAAATTCGCCAGGCTCGGGCCAAATTTGCTGCCCATTGATGTCCCCGATACCTGTAAGTACAGAGATTCCTCAAAGGCGAAAAAGTTCTCCGTCATGGCAATTCTTGCCAGTTCCATTATAAAATGAATGGGGGTCACAGTGTCAACAGAGAAGTCCTCTAGAAGTGTTTGTACCGTTTCTAGTGTCTCAATTTGAGGTATACAGGTATACAATGATTCGACATCAAAGCTAGCTAATATGTCAGTGTTGATGTCGAAATGAACCTCAGGTAGTGTACGTAGAACATCCTTTGTATCCTGAAGATATGTTGGCATGGTTTTCACAATGGGACTGAGAAAGACATCAACAAAAGTTGATAGCGGTTCCAACAAAGATCCAATTCCTGAGATGATTGGACGACCGGGCGGTGGTCTGACCGGTTTATGAATCTTTGGAAGAGTATAGAAATATGGAATGATAGGACATTCAGTCACCAAAAAAGTAGCCTCTTGTGGAGTGATCCATCCCTCAGCGCTTGCTTCTTCCACTAGATGTTTAATCTCGTTGGTGAGTCTAGCGGTGGGATTTTCAACAAGGGGGGTGTAGAACTGAGTATTGCCTAGTTGTTTGAGACATTCAGTGCGGTATGCATTGGTGTCCTGAACGACTATAGCTCCCCCCTTGTCCGCCGGTTTGATCACTATTGCAGTGTCCTTGGAAAGGGTGTTAAGAGCGGCTCTGTCGTTCTTTGAGAGGTTCTGGTAGTTGCCTTCTTTAGAGAAATCAATAGATTTCAAATCTTGCAGTACTGCTGCCTCAAAAGTACCAACCTTGGATGGTACTTGTTGGAGTAGGGGCATGAAGGTGGATTTAACTCTTAGCCCTGTACTGATATCTTCAATTGGTGTAACTGGCTCTTTCTCCTTAAAGAAATAGTGTAGCCTTATTGTCCTGAAAAATCGTTCGATTTCTCCTCGTAACAGAAAAGGTTCTCCGCTGTTAGTAGGAACAAAACCGAGACCTCTATTGAGAACCTCCTGTTCACTGGGGGTAATGACCCGGCTGCTCAAGTTTACAACCAAGTCTTCAGTGGGCTGGGGTCTAATGTCTATTGGCCTCGTTTGTTGTGGGTCATTGGGGGATCTTGATCGGCTGCCCATTGTACTTGGCCTTGACCCTGACCTCCCTGTCTGCCTCGGTTCCAACCTCGGCCCTGTCCCAAAAAAGCCTGGTTGTCAAAGTACTGAGGCTGCATAGGATAATGAGACATGGGTGGGGGAAATTGCGGATAACCCCATGGCGCTGGTGGCCACCATGATCCTGTCTGGTACATGTTCCCACGTCCATTGTATCTCCTGTTGGATCGGTTGTTCCGTCCTCTGCCCCTCGGTTGACTGATGTCTCCGCTGTCTGAGCCGGAGGAGTCGGTGTCTGAGGATGTGGCATAGGAGGAGCCTTGAGTGTTTTTCTGTTTATTAGAATCAGTGGGAGTGTAATTGTCACTGGTGTAGGGGTACACTTTCTCATGTGAGAATTTAGCCAAGTCTTTTTTAAACTTCTCTATTTTGGCAAAGAAGATAGGTTCTTTATACTCCTTATTGGCCTTATTAGAGTCCTCTTGCTGTTTCTCAAATCTTTTAGTTGTTAAGGTGGTTTTGATTTGTCCTTCAAGAACCTGTATTTCAACTAGAATGGCATCTGCAATTCTTTTGGCTGTAGTGATAATTAAAATAAGCCAGTCTCTGGTGCAGCGCCAGGCTATCAGGGACCAGTCCTTAATGAAGGCCTTGTCTGTGAGGAATAGCCTGGGCGCATTAGTCACTATGAGACCTGTAGGTGAACATTTTCCATGCAAATACTCCGCCATGATCTGTCCATGTATAATGGTGCGTGAATGGCTCTTTTTGAGATTGAGTACTGTCTCCCAATCCCCCACTATAGTTGGTGCCGGGGTTGGAATTTGGTCTAACATACTGGGGTTTTCTGACAGAATAGATGAAAGGATTTCATCGTCAAAACCTAGGCCGCCAAAGTCTGCCATAGTATCACTCAATGAAAATGTCAAAAAGCACTTACAATGTGGTGCATTGATTTAGTAAATAGGGACCCGCAGCCTCAGCTGCACAAGTAAACAAAAAGACAAAAGGAGTGGTGGAGGGTCCTAGGGGAGTTTGTTTATAGACCGTGAGAGTACCTAGTCCCCCAACTTGACAGCAAAAAACACGAGAGGTACTAAAAGTCTAGAAATCAGAGAACTACTGGAACCTAATTGTGTCCCATATTAATGTTCAGACCACACTGTTAATCTAAACAAATGACAGTGTCATGACAGAGAAGTGAGACAGAGAAGATACAAAGTCTAAAAGACTAGAAAAAGACTGGAGAAAGTACCCATCAGCCCACTCAAAAGTGGAATCTCGTCATCTGGGTTGTTCAGTGTTGGAGACAGGTGTCCTGTAGGCTCCTCCTCAGGGAGAGTCTGAGGTTGCCTAATGATGGACCCTGGGATCAAGCATCCAACCAACAGAAGACAGTCTGTGAGCGGAAGGGGCAAAAAGTTGCAGTGCTCAAAAGAAGAACAGAAAAGGAAAATGATCCTAGTGATTTAAAAATACCTACTTTAATGACATAAAGAAACTTTATTGGGTCTGACCATCAAAGTGGTATTATTAAAAGCAGTATGCTGATAGCGTGCAAGGAATTGCTATCTACCATGAATGTTAGTTGGTCGACATGTTTCAGCCTAGAGCGGCTTTCTTCAGGACCTATGATTGGCTACTGCAACACTTACTTATCGTGTTATAAGACGTGATTTACAACCATTCTCCAATTGATTAAGAGGAAAGATGGTATATCTTCTCCTGTGTATACAAATGTGGGAGACAAAAGTAAAACAGTATTAGAAATATGCATATCTGTAGCATGCACTTCACAACTCCGTACAAGTGAAAGAAATAATATGAAAAAATGTAGTTCTCACTCACCCTAATTGTGGGGAGAAAAAACCTCACCTCACCTGGCGACAGCTCAGGTTGGAAGGAGGCCACGCACTGTAAATAAGCGCATGGATCTGAAGTTAATTTCAGGGCGACTATTACAGTCACACAAAACATTTAAAACATTTCATAAGTGATACTGTTGAGGCAAAAAGGCAGAACTAGATTTAGAATGTACACAGCTATGGAGAGCGTCCAACTGGAATATTCCATTAGGACACCTCACTAGCTGGTCAAAGTAACCAAGTAGCTATTCCATTAGTGCTTGGGTGAATAATTAGTACTCAATGAAAAAGTACCACACCTCCAGTACTCTGTCAAAGACAGAGAACAACCGCATAGTAAACCGCCATGACTCACCTCTCCGTCGTTGCCTCGGATTGAAAACTGAGCCGAGGGGGAGGTGAAGTACGGAGTTGTAAGCGGTGTTTTATCAGTAGGTGGCGGACCTTAGAGGGAACTCTAAATGTAAGCGTTTCTATTGGCTTGCTATCTGCACATAACATGAGCCAATGGTGGCAGTTCGGGCCTCCATGCTGGGCTATAGGAAGCGATGAACTGTCGGCCAATGGAGGGCCATGACGACAAAATTAAGTCCGTTAGGGTGGCAGACCTTGTTGGAAGCTCATAAGCGGAGTATTCCCATAGGCTGGCTGTCCCGACCAATAGGATGTCTCAGAGCAGAATACCACTCGAATTCAGTGATTGGTTAAATGTAGGCCAATCACGGAAGAGCTCAACTTCCGTGGTTCTGTCCAAGGGGACTGGTTTCAGAAGTGTTGTTATGCATGCGAAACAAGGGTGACGTCTGCTGTATTACGCGGACCAATTGGGAAGGTGAATGGGAAGGAGAGTTTAATGCCGCCTTTCCATTCGTAAGAGAGCTGCATTCCCATAGTCATTTCCAAAGAAATAGCGCATTATGTGGAAAATTATTAGTAGCAGAATTGTAGTAAATCCTTCGCTTGCAAATGAGGGTCACAGGCTAGCGCACAGACTCAAAAATGTGTTTAAATTTGAGCCAATGCCAAACAGCAATAACGTCAAGGGTTGGACGCGGACCAAAAGGGAAAACAGTTGGAAGGATGGTATAATACGGCCAAAACAGAGTTCATTTTGACTAAAGGCATATACTGATCAGCCTGAATGCTAAACAGCTACCTTCACATTCAATATGTCAGTGCAAAGGGCAGTCGATCCTTCGTACAACATTGATCTTGCCGACAAAGGAAGGCAGACCCAAAGTACGATGAAGAGAAACTCAGACAGAATCAAATAACCACACGATCTAATGCGCCATGCATATGTTGCAGTGTGGAATCGATATATACATAGACCAACGCGACCACAATAGATAGTGAGGCCAATGTATATTTAGAAAAAAAAAAAAAAAAAACATTTAGAAAAATGGCTCGCGATAAAGGCAGTGCCTATCGGTCAACATGGTATGTAGAGCCAGGTGGTTTATCTAATGGATGGGCATGTGTCAGTAGTATATGACATTATAGCCAAACATTCAGGAGCATCAATACTTCTATGCCAGGAGTGTCATTCAATAATGTCAATTGGGTGATACAGCTTATCAGCTAAGTCATACTGAGTTCAGGCTCACAACTGCATCCACGGGATGTCGTCGTTCAAACCTTCTGTGTCACTGCGTAATTTATAGACCCATCTTTGTTCTTTCCTGAGGAGAAACAGTGGAATATCTGTAACGTGACTGGGTATATATGGTTGCTCAAGGATTACCCACTTCAAATCATCGGGATTGTGTTTTTTGTCTAAAAAATGCGAGGTGAGGCGGGTAGTCTGCTTATTGCGTCTAATTGTGCTCTTATGCTCTTGTATGCGCAATTTGATTTTCCTCGTCGTCATCCCTATGTACCTCAGACCACAAGGACAGGTGATTTGATAGATGACTTTGACAGAGTACTGGAGGTGTGGTACTTTTTCATTGAGTACTAATTATTCACCCAAGCACTAATGGAATAGCTACTTGGTTACTTTGACCAGCTAGTGAGGTGTCCTAATGGAATATTCCAGTTGGACGCTCTCCATAGCTGTGTACATTCTAAATCTAGTTCTGCCTTTTTGCCTCAACAGTATCACTTATGAAATGTTTTAAATGTTTTGTGTGACTGTAATAGTCGCCCTGAAATTAACTTCAGATCCATGCGCTTATTTACAGTGCGTGGCCTCCTTCCAACCTGAGCTGTCGCCAGGTGAGGTGAGGTTTTTTCTCCCCACAATTAGGGTGAGTGAGAACTACATTTTTTCATATTATTTCTTTCACTTGTACGGAGTTGTGAAGTGCATGCTACAGATATGCATATTTCTAATACTGTTTTACTTTTGTCTCCCACATTTGTATACACAGGAGAAGATATACCATCTTTCCTCTTAATCAATTGGAGAATGGTTGTAAATCACGTCTTATAACACGATAAGTAAGTGTTGCAGTAGCCAATCATAGGTCCTGAAGAAAGCCGCTCTAGGCTGAAACATGTCGACCAACTAACATTCATGGTAGATAGCAATTCCTAGCACGCTATCAGCATACTGCTTTTAATAATACCACTTTGATGGTCAGACCCAATAAAGTTTCTTTATGTCATTAAAGTAGGTATTTTTAAATCACTAGGATCATTTTCCTTTTCTGTTCTTCTTTTGAGCACTGCAACTTTTTGCCCCTTCCGCTCACAGACTGTCTTCTGTTGGTTGGATGCTTGATCCCAGGGTCCATCATTAGGCAACCTCAGACTCTCCCTGAGGAGGAGCCTACAGGACACCTGTCTCCAACACTGAACAACCCAGATGACGAGATTCCACTTTTGAGTTGGCTGATGGGTACTTTCTCCAGTCTTTTTCTAGTCTTTTAGACTTTGTATCTTCTCTGTCTCCCTTCTCTGGCATGACACTGTCATTTGTTTAGATTAACAGTGTGGTCTGAACATTAATATGGGACACAATTAGGTTCCAGTAGTTCTCTGATTTCTAGACTTTTAGTACCTCTCGTGTTTTTTGCTGTCAAGTTGGGGGACTAGGTACTCTCACGGTCTATAAACAAACTTCCCTAGGACCCTCCACCACTCCTTTTGTCTTTTTGTTTACTTGTGCAGCTGAGGCTGCGGGTCCCTATTTACTAAATCAATGCACCACATTGTAAGTGCTTTTTGACATTTTCATTGAGTGATACTATGGCAGACTTTGGCGGCCTAGGTTTTGACGATGAAATCCTTTCATCTATTCTGTCAGAAAACCCCAGTATGTTAGACCAAATTCCAACCCCGGCACCAACTATAGTGGGGGATTGGGAGACAGTACTCAATCTCAAAAAGAGCCATTCACGCACCATTATACATGGACAGATCATGGCGGAGTATTTGCATGGAAAATGTTCACCTACAGGTCTCATAGTGACTAATGCGCCCAGGCTATTCCTCACAGACAAGGCCTTCATTAAGGACTGGTCCCTGATAGCCTGGCGCTGCACCAGAGACTGGCTTATTTTAATTATCACTACAGCCAAAAGAATTGCAGATGCCATTCTAGTTGAAATACAGGTTCTTGAAGGACAAATCAAAACCACCTTAACAACTAAAAGATTTGAGAAACAGCAAGAGGACTCTAATAAGGCCAATAAGGAGTATAAAGAACCTATCTTCTTTGCCAAAATAGAGAAGTTTAAAAAAGACTTGGCTAAATTCTCACATGAGAAAGTGCACCCCTACACCAGTGACAATTACACTCCCACTGATTCTAATAAACAGAAAAACACTCAAGGCTCCTCCTATGCCACATCCTCAGACACCGACTCCTCCGGCTCAGACAGCGGAGACATCAGTCAACCGAGGGGCAGAGGACGGAACAACCGATCCAACAGGAGATACAATGGACGTGGGAACATGTACCAGACAGGATCATGGTGGCCACCAGCGCCATGGGGTTATCCGCAATTTCCCCCACCCATGTCTCATTATCCTATGCAGCCTCAGTACTTTGACAACCAGGCTTTTTTGGGACAGGGCCGAGGTTGGAACCGAGGCAGACGGAGAGGTCAGGGTCAAGGCCAAGTACAATGGGCAGCCGATCAAGATCCCCCAATGACCCACAACAAACGAGGCCAATAGACATTAGACCCCAGCCCACTGAAGACTTGGTTGTAAACTTGAGCAGCCGGGTCATTACCCCCAGTGAACAGGAGGTTCTCAATAGAGGTCTCGGTTTTGTTCCTACTAACAGCGGAGAACCTTTTCTGTTACGAGGAGAAATCGAACGATTTTTCAGGACAATAAGGCTACACTATTTCTTTAAGGAGAAAGAGCCAGTTACACCAATTGAAGATATCAGTACAGGGCTAAGAGTTAAATCCACCTTCATGCCCCTACTCCAACAAGTACCATCCAAGGTTGGTACTTTTGAGGCAGCAGTACTGCAAGATTTGAAATCTATTGATTTCTCTAAAGAAGGCAACTACCAGAACCTCTCAAAGAACGACAGAGCCGCTCTTAACACCCTTTCCAAGGACACTGCAATAGTGATCAAACCGGCGGACAAGGGGGGAGCTATAGTCGTTCAGGACACCAATGCATACCGCACTGAATGTCTCAAACAACTAGGCAATACTCAGTTCTACACCCCCCTTGTTGAAAATCCCACCGCTAGACTCACCAACGAGATTAAACATCTAGTGGAAGAAGCAAGCGCTGAGGGATGGATCACTCCACAAGAGGCTACTTTTTTGGTGACTAAATGTCCTATCATTCCATATTTCTATACTCTTCCAAAGATTCATAAACCGGTCAGACCACCGCCCGGTCGTCCAATCATCTCAGGAATTGGATCTTTGTTGGAACCGCTATCAACTTTTGTTGATGTCTTTCTCAGTCCCATTGTGAAAACCATGCCAACATATCTTCAGGATACAAAGGATGTTCTACGTACACTACCTGAGGTTCATTTCGACATCAACACTGACATATTAGCTAGCTTTGATGTCGAATCATTGTATACCTGTATACCTCAAATTGAGACACTAGAAACGGTACAAACACTTCTAGAGGACTTCTCTGTTGACACTGTGACCCCCATTCATTTTATAATGGAACTGGCAAGAATTGCCATGACGGAGAACTTTTTCGCCTTTGAGGAATCTCTGTACTTACAGGTATCGGGGACATCAATGGGCAGCAAATTTGCCCCGAGCCTGGCGAATTTATATGTCCACCATTTTGAGACCCAACATGTACTTAATAACACCAACCCACATCATCAACAACTGATGATGTGGAAGCGGTACATTGACGACATTCTAGTTGTTTGGCGAGGGGACATACCATCCCTCTTGCTTTTTCAAGAATGGCTGAATGGACAGAACCCCTATCTCAGGTTCACATTGGAGTACAGCAGAACTGAACTCCCTTTTTTGGACTTGGTAATTTTCCCACAAGAAGGACATCTGGCCAGTTCCTTATTTCGGAAGCCAATGGCACGAAACTCATTGCTGAGATTTGATAGCCATCATCCCCGTTCCCTCAGAGAGAACCTCCCGTTTGGGCAGTTCCTGAGGGTTCGGAGGAATTGTTCCAACCCCACAGATTTCCATACTAAAGCCAAAGATCTCTCCACGAAGTTGAGAATGCGGCGCTACCCGCACACTCTAGTTCGCAAGAAATCCCTTTACACCGGAAAGTCTGGTGCTACCATCTAGCACTCCGCAAAATCATGGTGATAGGTTAGTACAAATAGAGATTCTAGCGTCAGCCCATCAGACAGAGAAGGAACCAGCCCCCCCGAAAGCCTCGGACCGTCACTCCGGTGAACAAGCCCAAGTGGACTTGAAGGTTACGGAGGCTCGGGAACTAACCCTCACCAGCATAGCTGATATAGTTAAACAGGCAATACAACCCCTAGAACATCGATTATTAACTATAGAGTCACAAATCTCCAAACTCTTAAAAAACCAACAGCTAATTTTCCCATCATGCCCACAAAAAACAGGAGAAAATAATATTAAAAAACCAACCTCTACTAATATAGCTAGCGCCAATCCATCTTTGCCCAATCCACAACAAAAGACTCTCCGGATAATTACACCAAATGCCCCCATTAACAAAAACACGTTAAATCCAACCAAAATAGCAAACACTGCAATAGCCTTGCCCACCACCAATAACTCACTGCAGACAATCACTCCAACCTCCCCACGAGTGGCATCCACAACTGCCGCCACCCCGGCAGCACCAAGTAGTTCCACCAACAAAACTTCAACCGAGATTGTAAACAAACCAACAACAAAAACTTCCTTACCTCCACCCCCACCACCAAAAACCCCTTCGGACAGGCCCAAGAGAAATGCCGCTAGGAATCCTGGTCCCCCAAGACTCCCAGCAGATTTCCCTCCTGAGGCCTCGCCCTATGTGGTGGTTATGGCTGGAGTACCTGAACTAACAGACCTTACCTCAGAACCGAGCTGGTCCTTAAAAAATAAGGCCCAGCACTGGCTCCAGACCAACCGCCCGATTCCATCTTCCTGGCGCGGAAGAATTAGATCTGCTGTCAGGGTGCCGTGGGTGGGCAGCACGAGAAAAACCATTTCCGGGGACTGCATATCAATAACATTCGAGGACCCACGAATAGCAGACTATGTCTGCGCATGGGAAGATATCACCCCAAATGGAGGAATTAAGATCAAGCCACTTTCCTGTTTTATCCTTTTAGGCAGGCGGGTGGCTTTATACAGGAGCAGGAGCCTCCCTGGTCTGCCCCATTCCCCAGGCAGGACGACTTATCAATTCCCAGTTACCACGGCCCCCCTAACTTATATGAGCCAGATTATCCCTGGCACATAGTAAGACAACGCCATCAGGGTGGACGATGGGACGACAGAAGGCCCTATACTCAACGGCCCCCTCACAGAGACCAATCTCGGTGGGACTCATGGTACAACATCCCGTTACACAATAGGTACAGTGGCCTAGAAATGGTCGACTGACCATCAATAGAAACCTCCTCAAATGAGCTTCATGTATCTCCTTCCCCACAACCTCTCATAACCTCTCCAGTTCCCAGAAATAAGGAACTCACAAGTCCAATAAAAGAATGTAATGATGACTCCTCATTAATCACAGTACTTTCTTGGAACACCGCAGGCCTCCGAAATAAAATCGAGGATGGTTCCGCGCAGGAGTTCCTAAATTCATACCAACTAATTTGTCTTCAGGAGACATGGTCCGTAGAAGAACTACACCTACAAGGCTACAAAACCTATTCTGTTCCAGCACTAACCAGCCCAATGGGCAGACCAAAAGGTGGGCTATCAACTTATATCTCAAATACTCTACCTCTTAACAAAGTGGCCACACTCTCCCAGGATCCTAACCATCAAATCCTTTCACTAACTCTCGCAAATAAAGAAATAATCATTCTGACTAATATTTATAATAACTTATCGGAAGAAAACTTCATAATTCTTCTTACCACCCTATGTGATAAATTAAAACAGACTTATCACCGGAGATCCGCAAATAAGGCAACCCATCTAATCTGGGGCGGAGACTTCAATCTCCACCCCTGCACAGCCTCCAACCTACTGTGCTGCGGGATAGTGGACGAATTTAACGCCCCAGTAGCGCATTTTGCCCACAATAAACTAGGAAATCTTATTAACACAGTCCTATCGGACTTGGATCTCCACATCGTAAACCACCAGGAGGCAGACCCAAATAAATTTACTCCGACATACGTGGGAAGAGGGCATCAAACCACAGTAGACTTCATATTCCTTTCTCCAAGTCTCATGAATAAAGTTAAAGATTTTAGGGTCATTGTCACTCCCCTCAGTGATCATTCCGCTTTAACAATAAAAATAATTATGCCATCCAACTCCTCTCATAAGTTGGAGATGGCGACCACTCTCACACAAAACAAGATCCAGGTTGGTAAACACAATGGCCTCACAATCAAGTGGGCAAAAATTAATCCATCTGAGATACTGAAAAAATTAATAACTCGGACCTACCCTAATATTGTGAAGTGCCTGGACCTTGCATCAAGTCATAAGGAAGTCCTGACAAACTTTAAATTAATTCTGGACTCTATAAAGGACCTACTTACCTCAAAACCTAACCGAAACCGTTAGACAAAACCGAAATGGTTTAACCATAATTGCACTGCTGCTTTAACAAAACTAAAATCTGCACTTCAAAAGAAACCGCGGGATGCAGCCCAGATCCAACTTTTAAGGCGCCAATACATAGGGGAAAGAAAGCTGAGAACTGCCCAACTCAAGCAAAAACTATGGGACGATCTTCATAAAGGTGCAGTCTTAAAAAACAGCGAGCTTTTCTGGCGTACAGTTAGAACCCCTTATCTTACTCCTAAAGGCACCCCAAAGATAGAAGTCGCAATTGACGAATACACATGGGTCTCCCACTTCGAAGAGATCTTTAAAAACACCTCATTAACAGAACCTTTGCCTCCAAAGCCCCATTATCCCATTTTGGTTCCTTTTGATATTCCAGATCTCATGGACGCACTCCAGAGTAGTAAATCAGGCAAGGCACCAGGACCGGATGGGGTCCCAGTGGACTTCTTTAAAAACAACCTAGACCTCTGGGCCCCCATCCTAACTAGAGTCTGCACAGCGGCAGTGAATGAGGGAATCCTAACCTCCTGGACTAAATCAATAATGGTCCCCATCTTTAAAAAGGGGGACCGTCAAGATGCAAAATGCTACCGGCCCATATCACTGCTGGATTCGCTCGGAAAAGTAGTGGGGAGAGTGATCCTAGAGCGTCTCCAGCAGTGGAGCGAGGACCGGGGCATAATCTCTGATATTCAATTCGGCTTCCGTGAGGGCTTTGGCACTCTAGAGCAAGCCCTAAATCTCACCTTAATAATGGGTAAATACACCCAGGCTACCCCCACGAAGTTATATATGGTCTTTGTCGACCTATCCGCAGCTTTTGACTGCGTTTCGCATGCAAAGCTGTGGAAGGTCCTAGCTCAACTGGGAATAGATCTACCCCTTTTAGACCTTCTAAGAGAGCTCTATACCGGAGCAACAGCCAGAGTGCGTTTCGGCGTAAACGGAGAGCTGACGTCGCCGTTTGGGGTAGGGCGTGGGGTCAGGCAGGGATGTGTCCTGGCCCCCTTCCTCTTCTCACTCTACACTAACGGCTTGGAGGAGGAGATGTTGAGGGGGGCCCAGGACCTCCCACGCATAAACCGCCGCCTGATCCCAGCCCTGCTCTACGCGGACGACGCTGTAATCCTCGCAAGAACTCCCCGAGAACTCCAGAAATCACTAACCAGGTACACTTCATTCATGGGCAATCTTGACTTAAAGGTGAACGTAAAAAAAACTTTTGTAATGACAGTTGGCAGAGGCCAAAAAAGAATAAATCCCATACTCCTCAATAATCAAAAGCTTGAAGCTACCCCTCAGTACCCTTATCTAGGGGTCATGATAGATGACCAACTTAGCTGGAAGCCAGCAGTGAACACAAGGGCACATCTATTCAGGAGGGCAATTGCCGCCCTAACAACTTTTTCTCAGAGACTAGGCAAAAGACCACCAGTAGAGCTCCTCAAGATTTATAATGCCAAATGCCAGGCAATCGCAACATATGGCGCGGGAGTCTGGGGTTACACTGATATTAGTCCCATCCAGAAAGCTGAAAACGCCTTTTTAAGATTTTTGCTAGCCACCCCCAAAGGCACCTCTACCTATGCAATGCATCTAGAATTAGCCATACCTTACATAGAGGACCTAATAAAAATAGAACCGCTGATGCTGTGGCGCCGCATTTGGAACTCAGACAAAAACGCCCTCACACAAGCCATTATTACAGATTCAATGAACTTGGACAATTCCACAAAAATAAAATGGCTTTTTTATGTTAGAAATTTTTTTAACGATCTAGGCGCTGAGAACTATTATTTGGACCCGGTGTCAATAACAGACATCTCGAAAAAAAGACCTTAAACAGAAAGCATTAAGACACCTGGAAACTTTAAGACTTGCATCCATTTCCTCAAAAACGGCAGTTATCCACGCAAATATGATTCAAGTAGCCTTTGACATTCACCCGTATTTGGCACTTCAAATATCAACCTACGAGAGAATGCTAATCACAAGATTCAGGCTAAATACCTTTTTTAGAATGGTTACTTTTCCATCACAAAACTGTTGGAATGCCACACTCCCCCCCTGCCCATGTGATGGTTTGTCAACGCAGTCTAACTTGCATGTGATCCTACTTTGTAAATACCATCAAGCCCACAGAAAGATCTGGCTTTTACCGATATTAAGAACGTGGGGGCTGAGACAATGCAGACCCGCTCTCTTAAGATTGCAAATGCTGGAAACGGAAAATGTCTGTTATTTTGTTAGTGGTTTTCTAAAATGTATTATGAAACACAGAAAGAATCTCTAAAATCCCCGTCAGTCTTAATTTGAGCGGCTCTCTGTACATTCTTGTACATTTTGATTAATTCTTTTATTGTGAAATGAATTTTATATGAAATTTTATGTAATATATGTATTTTTGCATTGTACGATATTTTCTGCTCTTTTATGGTTTTTCCACTGCGAATAAGCCGAATAAAGAATTTATATATATATAAATCTTTAAAACGCGCTGCGAACAATCATCGAGAGGCCCTACTGGAGCCTCCAGTTGAGAAACCACCTCTTGGGAGGTTGGTGTGTGTGACCACATACAACACCTCTTCGTCTAAAATTCAGAAAATCATTAGACAGAAATGGCGTATTCTGAATAGCTCAGGAGAACATATTCCTTTGCCATTGTTCTCTTTCAAGAGAGGTACTAATTTGAGAGATGCACTGGTCCACACGAGACCCCGAGAAGAAGTTGTAGAATCCACTTCCAACCTGTGGAACCTTCCTCCGGTGCAGGGACATCATCCCTGCGGGAACTGCTCAGTGTGTGCACAAACCAGTAAGACCCTTGCAGTAGACATTGGCACTACCAGACCTTGGCTACTTAAACGCCACACGAATTGCAACAGTGACAAAGTCATCTATCAAATCACCTGTCCTTGTGGTCTGAGGTACATAGGGATGACGACGAGGAAAATCAAATTGCGCATACAAGAGCATAAGAGCACAATTAGACGCAATAAGCAGGCTACCCGCCTCACCTCGCATTTTTTAGACAAAAAACACAATCCCGATGATTTGAAGTGGGTAATCCTTGAGCAACCATATATACCCAGTCACGTTACAGATATTCCACTGTTTCTCCTCAGGAAAGAACAAAGATGGGTCTATAAATTACGCAGTGACACAGAAGGTTTGAACGACGAAATCCCGTGGATGCAGTTGTGAGCCTGAACTCAGTATGACTTAGCTGATAAGCTGTATCACCCAATTGACATTATTGAATGACACTCCTGGCATAGAAGTATTGATGCTCCTGAATGTTTGGCTATAATGTCATATACTACTGACACATGCCCATCCATTAGATAAACCAACTGCTCTACATACCATGTTGACCGATAGGCACTGCCTTTTTCGCGAGCCATTTTTCTGAATGTTTTTTTTTTTTTTTTTTTTCTAAATATACATTGGCCTCACTATCTACTGTGGTCGCGTTGGTCTATGGATATATCGATTCCACACTGCAACATATGCATGGCGCATTAGATCGTGTGGTTATTTGATTCTGTCTGAGTTTCTCTTCATCGTACTTTGGGTCTGCCTTCCTTTGTCGGCAAGATCAATGTTGTACGAAGGATCGACTGCCCTTTGCACTGACATATTGAATGTGAAGGTAGCTGTTTAGCATTCAGGCTGATCAGTATATGCCTTTAGTCAAAAGGAACTCTGTTTTGGCCGTATTATACCATCCTTCCAACTGTTTTCCCTTTTGGTCCGCGTCCAACCCTTGACGTTATTGCTGTTTGGCATTGGCTCAAATTTAAACACATTTTTGAGTCTGTGCGCTAGTCTGTGACCCTCATTTGCAAGCGAAGGATTTACTACAATTCTGCTACTAATAATTTTCCACATAATGCGCTATTTCTTTGGAAATGACTATGGGAATGCAGCTCTCTTACGAATGGAAAGGCGGCATTAAACTCTCCTTCCCATTCACCTTCCCAATTGGTCCGCGTAATACCGCAGACGTCACCCTTGTTTCGCATGCATAACAACACTTCTGAAACCAGTCCCCTTGGACAGAACCACGGAAGTTGAGCTCTTCCGTGATTGGCCTACATTTAACCAATCACTGAATTCGAGTGGTATTCTGCTCTGAGACTTCCTATTGGTCGGGACAGCCAGCCTATGGGAATACTCCGCTTATGAGCTTCCAACAAGGTCCGCCACCCTAACGGACTTAATTTTGTCATCATGGCCCTCCATTGGCCGACAGTTCATCGCTTCCTATAGCCCAGCATGGAGGCCCGAACTGCCACCATTGGCTCATGTTATGTGCAGATAGCAAGCCAATAGAAACGCTTACATTTAGAGTTCCCTCTAAGGTCCGCCACCTACTGATAAAACACCGCTTACAACTCAGTACTTCACCTCCCCCTCGGCTCAGTTTTCAATCCAAATCAACGACGGGGAGGTGAGTCATGGCGGTTTACTATGCGGTTGTTCTCTGTCTTTGACAGAGTACTGGAGGTGTGGTACTTTTTCATTGAGTACTAATTATTCACCCAAGCACTAATGGAATAGCTACTTGGTTACTTTGACCAGCTAGTGAGGTGTCCTAATGGAATATTCCAGTTGGACGCTCTCCATAGCTGTGTACATTCTAAATCTAGTTCTGCCTTTTTGCCTCAACAGTATCACTTATGAAATGTTTTAAATGTTTTGTGTGACTGTAATAGTCGCCCTGAAATTAACTTCAGATCCATGCGCTTATTTACAGTGCGTGGCCTCCTTCCAACCTGAGCTGTCGCCAGGTGAGGTGAGGTTTTTTCTCCCCACAATTAGGGTGAGTGAGAACTACATTTTTTCATGTTATTTCTTTCACTTGTACGGAGTTGTGAAGTGCATGCTACAGATATGCATATTTCTAATACTGTTTTACTTTTGTCTCCCACATTTGTATACACAGGAGAAGATATACCATCTTTCCTCTTAATCAATTGGAGAATGGTTGTAATCACGTCTTATAACACGATAAGTAAGTGTTGCGGTAGCCAATCATAGGTCCTGAAGAAAGCCGCTCTAGGCTGAAACATGTCGACCAACTAACATTCATGGTAGATAGCAATTCCTTGCACGCTATCAGCATACTGCTTTTAATAATACCACTTTGATGGTCAGACCCAATGAAGTTTCTTTATGTCATTAAAGTAGGTATTTTTAAATCACTAGGATCATTTTCCTTTTCTGTTCTTCTTTTGAGCACTGCAACTTTTTGCCCCTTCCGCTCACAGACTGTCTTCTGTTGGTTGGATGCTTGATCCCAGGGTCCATCATTAGGCAACCTCAGACTCTCCCTGAGGAGGAGCCTACAGGACACCTGTCTCCAACACTGAACAACCCAGATGACGAGATTCCACTTTTGAGTGGGCTGATGGGTACTTTCTCCAGCCTTTTTCTAGTCTTTTAGACTTTGTATCTTCTCTGTCTCACTTCTCTGGCATGACACTGTCATTTGTTTAGATTAACAGTGTGGTCTGAACATTAATATGGGACACAATTAGGTTCCAGTAGTTCTCTGATTTCTAGACTTTTAGTACCTCTCGTGTTTTTTGAGCTTCCTTGATCTACAATTTATATATAATCCGGTCACACTAATATGGCTTCCTTTTTTATGTCCTAGCCCAGTACCCTCTCTTCCCCACAGTTCCCATATATTGTTTAGATTCAAAATAGGCGGCACTGATGTTTATCCTCTAACACTATCACTAAAAAACTGCTTCACTAAATAAGTGCTATTTAATTAGTACACAAACCTAATTCCAACTGTAAGCACTCTTGTGGTGTTTTTTCTAAAAAGGCAACATCTGTATGCAGGTTGATCTGTACTCTCACAAAGATCTGATTGATAATTTCAAGTACTTGAACATTATAAATCTTACCCGTAACTCACATAAAAACTCAACATAACTTTACTTGCTTAAGCATTCACCTTTTCCTTTATAATAATAATATCTTTTATGATTATGACATAGCCCTGTCAAACTAACATTTAACAATGTGAACCATACTTTTGTTTTCAGATCAACATCATTGCCATCGCTCAAAATGGGAAATAAGGACATTATTCTACTCATGGGTGAGGTACAATGATTCAAACGACCACAGTACTTATCACATTCCAAACCAAGCCTTCACATTATATGATGCTAAAATATCAATGTATATCTCCCAGTGAAACCATTTCACATACCTACCTAACACTGCATGAGAGCTTTAAGCACACAACCTACCAGTCCTGTTTAAGGAAGAGCTTGACTAAAATATGCTGATGTTCCTATTTTATTTAGGAAGCCTACCCTCATAGATTTACATAAATAAAATATTACAAACTACCAAAAGAAGATTCAAATAAGAAGGGGGTGCAGCAATTAACACTTAGCATTCGTTTGAAGATGTCAGTCCACCTTTCATTGTAGGCACAGACCCGTCCTCACATGTAAAGGTGAGCAGGGAGCCTTCTGTTGGTGGGTGCAGTGAGTGACTGCCCCTCCTGCAGGTGGCCGACTGTTGCACATCAGTTTGGCCACTAAGTGGCACAGCCCCTCCACCAGCTCTGCCTCTGTGCGTACATCGGTGATAATGCACTGAAGCACAGTGTTTCTTCATTTGCATTGTCCATGCCCTCTTGCAATTCAGGGAACTACCCCACATAATTTCACTGGCAAGACTAGAAAAAGTACCCTCTGTGCTTTGCCAAATTCACAGAATATGCAAATGAAGGTGTAAGGAAAGTAACCCAAGTTGTACTCATTCATGTTAACTATAGAGGCCCTTTGTATGGGTGATAGTCCCGTAGTGCTGAGGGGCACAGATACTGGTGTCACTCAGCACACATACAATAATGAATAAGTGGAGGGGCCCCTTTTACAGAAACAACTAAAATGCTCCATATGATTCATGTTGGTGGAAGGTCAGAGTCCTGGTGCCTAGAGCTGCCCCTGTCCCTACGCTCACATCAGTCATGGGAGATAAAACACATGGTTTCTTTGCCAAAACACTCTAACTAACATAACATATTTCTGCCTTTTATCTTACAGTATTTCCCTTAGTGCTGGCAACTACACACCGCATACGTAAGTATTATTCTCACTTTTAATATCTCCCTCAGATATGAAGCTTTTTATGACTGCTAGAAATAAGTGTAAACATGGCAGCAAGAGCAACAGCTGTATTAGCATTACTGCAGAAATTACCACTGTATTTAGAGCATGTCCAGGCTTTGGACTTCTACATAGTACTGAGTCAACTCTGCCTGGAACATTTTAAATGATCTTGGACCAAGGGTGCTTTGTAGCAGTCATATTAATAGATATAAGTGCAGTGTTGGAGACTGTAGCCCACTTAGGGCCCTAATCACAAAAGTAATCTTAGACAAAATCCTACCCTTACGACTTTCGTAATTCACAAAAGGCAGTTAGTAGTAGTAAAGTTAGGATTCCTAACTATACTACTACTAAATGCCTTTTTGTGAATACCAAAAGTCGTAAAGTTAGGATTTTGTCTCAGATTACTTCGTGAATCTGGCCCTTTGTCATCAGAGACTTTGGAATGTGTGTATAAGTGATCTTGTGTTAACGTGGCATACATCATTCCTTTAACCGCATGCGCGCTGGCGGTTTTCCCGCTGCGCGCTGCGATTTAAAAAAACCCGCGTTACATGACGAGCTCAGCTCGTCATCCGCGTAGCGCAGGTTACGCTCATGACGAGCTGAGCTCGTCATGAGCACCGAAGGGGTTAAGAGAGGAGCTTTCAAGCATTTGATAACCCATGCCGTCCTCAAACATGTCTCTTGAAATGTGGAGTGCCACAGCACTCCTTTCTGAGTCCGACCGTAATTAATCTCTATGAGCGCCCTCTGGAGCAGGTTGTTCAAGCATTTGGTCTCTCAATAGTTTCATATGCAGATGACACGCAACAGTGCTGTCCTCATTCCAGAGAACCACTCAAAAGGTGCATCAACTTGGACCCTTCCTAAAGGAAGCATAGATTTGATGGATAATTGCTGCCTTAAACTCAACTGTAATAACACGGAAGTCATGGTTAATGGTAATAACTTCAACAGCTCGCCTCTAGTATCTTGGCCAGATTCTCAAGGAAGTCCTCCTACCCACAAAACCTCCATAAACAATCTAGGCCTCTGGTTGGGATGCTCACTCTTCTAACAAATGTAAGCCAGGGAGGTTGCAGAAAAAGGTTATTGCATGCCCAGAATGCTCCCAAAAATATTAGGTCTTTTACCTTTCCCCTCTAGAACGCTAATTGTGCAGGTGCCTGCTCTGTTGTGCCCTGACTATGGAAACTCCCTTTAATTAGGTTCTCCACAACATGTAGTCAAAAGACCACTGGTATGGCAAAATGCGGCTGCCCGTCTTCCATTGAAAATTCCTAGGCATCAGTCAGTGTCAAGGTCATTGGCATCCTTATATTGGCCATCAGAGGTGTCATATCGTAGAGCCCCCAAGGATGACAGGAGACCGCAGTATGCTCATCAGGTATGTTTATTCATATATCGGCCACAGCATTCGGATGCGCCCTGCCCCTTGCCCTGTCGGTCCTGGAATGTCCAGCCCCACTCCCTTGACTGTAAGTGGTGTCCGGTGTCCCCCCTCCCACACTCCTAACCCGGGGTCCTAGTGCCCACTGTCTAAGGCACGACATCAGGATACAATGTAGACCTCTCTATATCATCCAGACGCCCTATCATACAAAAGACCCTCAACTGATACAGTCCTTACTACAGCCCTATGCACCTGCGAGGGCCTTAAGCTTACTGATGATGGTGACTCCAAAAATTCATCGAGCAAGAGGTGAAGGTCCTTCCTTCTCCTATCTGACCCCCAAGCTATAAAACTCTCGGTTGATGAGGATACATACAATTGAAAATGAATTAGACTTCAAGAAGTTGTTAAAGGCATGTCTGTTCGTTAATTGAGGGGTGTCTACCTTGAGTCTAGTACATGGATTCACTGACGGGTTGAAGTCTTGTTGGCTGTTTTAGTGCTCGGAGGCCTATTTGGGTAGCGATAGGCTCTATAAATTGCCTAGAATAGAAAGTCATCCAAATTTAGGGTATAACATAAGTATTGCATAGCATCATGAAATGTGATATATTTGTATTATTTGTGTAAAAGGTTAAGTACAATCACGCGATAATCTGAATTCACCAGTGGAAATGATCATGGATTGTTTCATACAGTGTATGATATTGTTCAACAAAAACATTAAAGGATGAGGACAAAGCTCTGGAATTCGTTGTACTCAAGGCCAGGAGTACAATATACATGCAAGGAAGTATACACAAATTTAAATAATCAAACATTTTTCATTTCCATTCATGACTAAAGCAGGCATGTTGCAATATATTTGTCTAAATGTATTCTTCAGCCTACAGCCAACTTTCCATAACGCATATTGTGCCTAACAAGATAGTAAATATCCGTACAATTATGAAAATTAGGGGATTACATTCATATTTTCTACTCCACACTTTAAACTACGCACATTTCATTTTAACAGTACATGAAAGTCCTTCGTACACACTGTCCTATCTATACACATTGGTGCTTATTCCTAAACAATGGGACATGTGTTAGATGTGTACAAATGAATAACAATACCTCATAAAAAAGGCCAAATGTTTTATATTTTTAAAACGGTCACCCTTCATTCCAGATTAATGTGCATATTGAACTAATGTCTTCTGCTGTGGGAATCATGCCTTACAATTTCTTTTTGGCCTACATCTGACCTATCATTGGAAAACGCTTGCAGATTAAGATGTTAGTGTGTCAAACATCAGAGGTCATATTACTGAGCTATTTGGGTTGCTCAAATTAATACTTGCACCTCTTCTTCCAATCCTTCAGATTTATACATACGTTTCACACTCCGTTGCCATCTTGATAAAAGTAGCAGGAAAGTGAAGAAGCATTGGTAAATGCAACACAAAAAGATAATGGACGGAATGTTGAACATTGTCAAACATTCACCCCCAGTCACAGTTCTGGTGTTAATCCTTCGTTATTTTGCTCACCACACCACCCCAGTTCAGACATAGCCATATGCAAATCCGCCTTGATCCTTTGCCTCATGGGAACAGTCCAGACCGAACTGCCAGGTCATGTATTCCCTGGACAGGAATCAAGCATCCTAAGACCGGTTTCGGGCTTTCAGCCCTCATCGGCCAGGATAGCTTGACTCCAGTGGTGTAGTGAGCACGGGACCCACGTCTGGGCATACCTTTCCCACTTAGGGTGAGAAATCATCACACAAAGCTGATGGACGGAATGTTGAACATTGTCAAACATTCACCCGCAGTCACAGATCTGGGTTTAATCCATCGTTATTTTGCTCACCACGCCACCCCAGTTAAGACATAGCCATATGCAAATCACTCTTGACCCTGTGCCTCATGGGAACAATCCAGACCGAACTGCCAGGTTATGTCTTCCCTGGACAGGATTCAGTATCCTAGGACTGGTTTCGGGCTTTCAGCCCTCATCAGCTAGAATAGCTTGACTCCAATGGCGTAGTGAGCACGGGACCCATGTCTGGGCATACCCTTCCCATGTCGGGTGAAAATGCAACACAAAAAGATGATGGACGGAATGTTGAACATTGTCAAACAATCACCCCCAGTCACAGATCTGGGTTTAATCCATCGTTATTTTGCTCACCACGCCACCCCAGTTAAGACATAGCCATATGCAAATCACTCTTTACCCTGTGCCTCATGGGAACAATCCAGACCGAACTGCCAGGTCATGTCTTCCCTGGACAGGATTCAGTATCCTAGGACCGGTTTCGGGCTTTCAGCCCTCATCAGCCAGAATAGCTTGACCCCAGTGGCGTAGTGATCACGGGACCCACGCTGGGCATACCCTTCCCACTTTGGGTGAAAATGTAACACAAAGAGATGATAAACGGAATGTTGAACATTGTCAAACATTCAATCAATCAATCAGTACATTTGTAGAGCGCACTACTCACCCATGAGGGTCTCAAGGAGCTGAAAGGAGGGGGGTGCTGTTACTGCTCGAATAGCCAGGTCTTGAGGTGCTTCCTGAAGGTGAGATGGTCCTGAGTCAGTTGTAGGTGTGCAGGGAGGGAGTTCCATGTCTTGGCGGCCAGGTACGAGAACGATCTTCCTCCTGTTGTGGTTCTGCGGATCCGTGGGACGATGGCGAGGGCATGGCTGGTGGAACGGAGCTGGCGGGTGGCAGTGTAGAATGAAAGGCGGTTGTTGAGGTATTCGGGGCCCATGTCGTGTAGCGCTTTGTGTGCGTGGGTGAGGAGCCTGAATGTGATCCCCTTGCTGACGGGGAGCCAGTGCAGGGTACTCAGGTCGGCAGTTATGTGGCTGTGGCGAGGGATGTCAAGGATGAGTTGTGCGGAGGCGTTCTGTTGCTTCTTGTTTAGAGATTTGCAGATTTAATTATAGACAGCGTAATAGAAAAGTTTCTGATGCGGCTTTCGGAGACCTAGTAAAATATCCCATAGATCCACCTCATCTGAGAGTAAGGAAAAGTGCTGTTTCACCTGGGACAGTGTCAAGGTTTTTAAGCCAATCGAGGCACAACTTCCCAACTCTCTATGAAGTCACTACCCCCGGATGTTCTCTTTGTACCTATTGTGGGTCTAGCCTATGGATACTAAACCCTTCAGTTCTACCCCTGAATCTTGATTGACATCTATGTGTGCCTGTGGGCCAAAATGACCATCCCTTCCAATTTGGGTCTGAAGTTTTGTACTGTAAGATGTCATCTATTGTATCCTCTCCATGTGATATAAAATTTGATATGCAAATGTGTTGGAAACTGTGGTGAGTTCAAATCTTTGTTCTTGATTAGTCTAAGATAGGAAGTCTGTTGCACAGTTTCATTCAGAAATATCATTTGTTGCGGAATGAGACACGCTTTAAGTAGTGCCTCTGTTCCCTCAACTTGCCATTCCTTTGAACCCCAGATGGATTTTATGTCTATAGTGTCCTTCCATAAGCTGAAACCCTGTTCCGACAGTTGGGCATTAAAGGATGCAGATTAAATCTGTTTGGTGTTAGTCAGCATATTTTTCTGTGCAGGTTTAGGTGCAACCTTATAGTAATATGAGATCGGGTCAGAAGTGTTAAGCCCTGAAAAATATGAGAATTTTAGTGCAAAAGTTTTCGAGCGAACTTTCGGTTGGGCAAAGTTCCCATTGATGGTATGTGAAAACATTACGAGGGAAACTCGATTTGTGTAAAAAGTGATGACCATAATGATGGTAACAGTACATACTATCAAAGTCAGATGTGTATTCTAACATTTCATTGCTGGAAAATGCAGCAGATACTTCTAAATCAGACAACATATTATTGACAGTTTCAAAATCCCAATCGTCACAAAATGTCCTGGAGGTAATCATATCATTAAGAGAAATTTTGAATAAATGTAGTATTTCCAAAAGTTACGTGGGGCCAAATACATCATAATCAACTTTGTCCCAGACAATACCATCAGGGATTGGAACATCTGTAATTTTCATGGAAAACAAGTCTCTTTTTTCACTGTGAGATGGCGTATGAGGTTTCAAGACTAAGTTCATATTGGATACTGCAGAGCATTCTGGGAGATATTTTCCATTTATCAGTAAGCAAAAATCAATTACCATGTCAATCCAGAACAGAAAAAACAATATTGCAGATATTATCCAGAGCTAGATCTAAGGTGATACTAAGTAAGTCTTTTTCAGAAAATGGTGGAATTCAGAAATTTGTTGCTCAAGGCAAACTGGAGCTGGCGTTGTCTCCGGTTCACTGGGATCAAGAGAAAAGGTATCTAAATTCTTGAAGTAGCCAGATGCAGTTCGATCAATGTTTGGTAGCTCTGCAGGTTGTGTTGAACCAGCAGGTGTCTCTTGTTGAGGCATATTGATGTAGACATCGGTGTTAGGCAGAATTGATATTTGTCTCTCATTTGTAGTTTGAAGTTCTGTTTCTAGAGGAATGAGTTCCATTTCATTGTTGGACATTCCTTCACTTCGAATTGGTGACTTTTCGAATGTTATGTGTCTTTCTGTCTTCCTGTATGGTAGCGAGAGGAGTGTGGTGGCTGCCCAGGAGCCCAAAGGGCCTACTATCTAGTATCGGTGACATGGTGTGGTTTGATCAGATCAATAGAGACAAATCCCTTCCCTTTTTTGCCAGCAAGAGGTGGACAAAGTACTGTTCTTATTCCTTTGACAACCAGGACAGGGACATGCTTTCTGTATGATAGCCTGAATTCTTTTTTGGCCTCGATCTTTTCTCTGACCAGAACCCCGACTTTTGGGATCTAGATATGTCTTGCAGTGACTGATTTGACTTCCTCATTGGTGGTGCGCTTCACCTGCACGTCGCTTAGTAGTGCTCTGCATTCATTTAGATTCTGTAAAACAGCAAAATGTTTATTGATGTCAAATGGTTAATCATCCGCCACTGTGCCTTCACAATCGTGATCAGGTACCCACATTCACCTCCCAAATAGGACCTCATACGGAGTGACACCCCCTAGAGAACTTCTTGGCATATTGTTGAGGGCATGTTGTACCCCATGTAGGTGATTAACCCAACTACCACTGAACATAATATTCCTGCTCTTAAATACTGCTCTAAGTCCCTTTTTTTCCTCTCCACGACCAAATTTCCCTCAGGATGGTACAGAGAGGAGTACCGCAATGCTACACCCAAACCTTCCTTGGCTTCCTGTAAGCCTGAGAGCTCAACGCGGGGCCACAGTCAGACCGTAATGTGCCAACTACGTATGTCCCTATAAAGTTCCGCAAATCTTTTATAACAGTGCGAGCATCAGCACAGCGCTGAGGTCATACCCATAGGAATCTTAAGCATGAATCAACTTCCACCAAGATATACTTGTAAGCCCCATTTGATTATAGAGGGCCGCAGTGGTCCAGATAGACACACCCCAGTGGTCTATCCGATTTTAGTATAGGTGTCTGTTAGTATAGGTGGACGCGCTATGGGGGAACCCTTCATCTGATGACAGATGTCGCATTTTAAGACAAAATTCTCCGTCTGTTTTGTTAAACCAAGCCACCAATAGCGTTGCTTCAATAATGAAAGTATTGCTGTAGTCCCTGCATGTGCACAACCTAGACCTTCGTGTGCAGCAAGCATTAAATCCAATCAGCTATCCATGTTAAGTATTACTCCATCCGCACTCCAGGGATTTGAGCATACGGAATGTTGTTTGCATCTAACTTGTAGGAATATTTGACTGGAAAACATTACAGTAAGGCTGTGCTGTTTTTGGGTGAAGCAATGACAGCTACCATTATCTGTCCCTCTATTCTCATTTTAGAATGAGTGATTGCAGCTACGGAAGCAGTACCACCTGCCCCCTTTGCGGCTTCATCAGCAAATGAATTCCCTTCAACGTGAACGCCATCACATTGATGACTGTGTGTATCACGCGAGCTCTTGGTAGTTCATTTTTCAACTCAGCTACCTATTCCCATAGCAACGTATTCTTAATTGTGAAACCTTTAGAGTCTCTAAACTTGTTATGACCCCAGTAGTGAAGATATTCATTGTATGACTGGACACAGTAAAATGAATCGCATACTATGAGTGTGGAGAACTCTCGAGCCGTATGTATTAGTGCCAGTAATAGGGTGTTTAATTCTGCCAGCTGAGCCGTGTAGTTTCCTAGAGACTGTGTCTTCGTATCGCTGGGATGGAACTTGCCACCCCGAATCGCACAAGCGGCGCTGTATTGCTGTTTACTCCCTATGGCCGACTGAGCAGACCCGTCAGTGTATATAATGTATTCATACTGATCTAGAGGCATTATTTCATTTGGGAGAGGATATTCTTGTTCATATTGCAAGAATGCTTGTATTTTCAGTCCTGGGTCATATTTGTATTCTACATCCATTGCAGTGAGAGACTTAGCCCATTGTATCCATCTTGGATGTAAGGCTTTAGCATTTGGAATGCTTGGATTTGTAGCAGCCTCTAAGGCTTGTACTGGAGTTATGACAATTATTTGTTTCCCCTGAGCCAGTGCTCATTCTCTTACTACAGTGGTCTGTACTCCCATCAGTATTTTCTCTGTAGAAGCAAAGTGCATTTCAGCGTTTGTATACAAATGTGTTTTGTATGCAATGGGTACTGTTTCGCCTTCATTGAAGGTTAGGTAAGTGCAATCAGATTGACCTGCTACATTGTGGATCACTAGATTGCATACGTTTACGCGTGTCTGCAAGTGTTTTGAAGCTATCATGTCAGCTTGTAGGGACCAAAGGATATCTGTGTGTTTCTGTGTGTGTCCAATGCCTAAATGAGAAATCAGGTCTTATTAAGTTGCAGAAAGGTTTTACTCTTTCGGCGTAATATAAAATGTATGTTCTGCCAAAGTTTAAAAATCCCAATATGGATTGTAAGTTTTCCAAAGATTTAGGAAGTTGGAGCAGTGCACACCTCTGTAAAAGCTTAGCTCCCAGGCTTTTCGCTTCACTTGATAACTCATATCCTAAAAATAGGACATTGAGGTAGGCTATTTTTGAATTTTTAAAGTTAAATTTGTAGCCCTCAGAGGCAAATCCCAAAATGATGGTGTTCACCCTGGTCAAGTGATCATCATCTGTCAGATAAATATCACCTACATAGGACAATGCCTCTTCATCCAAGTTCTGGAGTAATTCTGTTACCCTAGCGCTGAATAACCCAGGGCTATTCTTATAACCTTGTAGGAGTCGACAAAAATGATGCTGAGAACCTAGCGCTGAGGATGCTGTTAAGTACCTGCTTTCAGGTGCTATATTTGGCACAAAAATCCACTTGAGCTATCCAGTGTTGTTTTTTATTTTTTCCGCACAATGCTATTCATTAATGCGGCACTGTGTGCATTTTGTACTGCAAATGTTTTTGTGCATGTGTTTAGATGTCTGTAATCTAAGATTAGAAGATATGAATTGTTCATTGAGGAGGTGCAAGTTTCAATTACACCCTGGTATGCAAGTTGATCTAAGAACTCCCTGGCCTGTTTTTTGCTTCTTGTTTTATTGGGTATTGTATTCCTCTGGTATTTCATCTTCAGTGTAAGAATGAAATGTATTTCATTGTGCATCTTCTTCTGGGAATTTAACCCATGAATAGAATACATCTGTTCTATATGACTCGCTAGCTGTTACTCCATAGTCTGTTAGCTTTTGAGTAAGGACATTGATGACATTTTCTGAAATGTTAATTTCTTCTTCTTCTTCCTGTACTAAAACGGTTGTGCTGGCCCAGCGCCGAATTCTGTCATTGTTGAAAAATAATTTCAAGGAAGAATTTCAAGGAAATTGAGAAAAGGTTTTATGCACAAAAGGAAGTTTGCCGTTTAAGCGTGATAAACCTGAAGCCAATAAAGAGGAATTTAGCCTACCCAGCAGTGGCGGATAGTTCCCTTCCCACTCCAGACGTCTCTGAAGAAATGTGAGTAGGGGTCTCTGATAATAGCACAACTGAACTACTCAGATTTGACTGTTAAATAAGTACCAAACCAACATTGGGCACCATGTCGTGTAGTTCCTATAAAACCAAAAAGGATCTGCCTGTTTAGACAACATATACTGTAAGATTGGAGTCAGACTGATTCCTGACATCCCTACCGGATATGTCAGTCTGTAGACCAGCTAGCTCACAGTACCACTAAAAACTCCTCTTACCAAGGAGAAAATAGTTCTTGACAACTATCGAACATGACAACCCTGATCCCTCAGAATCGTGGAAACAGTTTACTACTTTTCGCTCAGTCACTCTTGCTCACTTCGTCTCAGAGAGATACACAGATTAAACGGTGGGGACATTTTTCAATAAGCATTTATTGAACCAGCATCATTCTAGTGTAAAATAGGTGGGCTGAAACAACCATTAGACAGTTACAGATATAAATGATAATAAGCAGTAACATAGTAAAAGGATGGTAGATTTCTTCTATTGTGCTAAAATATTGAATATAGGCAAGTATATAAAACACTAGGTATGGGCGAAATTTAAAACGAATTCGCAATCCGCAAAATCTGCGAATTTGTGCGAATTTTTGGTTTTTTGCGTGTTCGCGGGGTTTTTTGCGTGTTCGCGGGGCTTTTTGCGTGTTCGCAGACCGCTTGCATGGCGAAGTTACCCATGCAGTCATGTATGGGCACAGCACCCTCTGGTTCACCACTGCCACCCTCTGGTTCATCACTGCCACCCTCTGGTTCACCACTGCCACCCTCTGGTTCACCCCTGCCACCCTCTGGTTCACCCCTGCCACCCTCTGGTTCACCACTGCCACCTTCTAGTTAACCACTGCCACCCTCTGGTGCACCACTGCCACCCTCTGGTTCAACCCTGCCACCCTCTGGTTCAACACTGTCACCCTCTGGTTCACCACTGCCACCCTCTGGTTCACGACTGCCACCCTCTGGTTCATCACAGCACCTCTGGTTCACCACTGCCACCCTCTGGTTAACCACTGTCACCCTAAGGTTCAGCACTGCCACCCTCTGGTTCACCACTGCCACCCTCTGGTTCACCCCTGCCACCCTCTGGTTCACCACTGCCACCCTCTGGTTCACCACTGCCATCCTCTGGTTAACCACTGTCACTCTCTGGTTCAGCACTACCACCCTCTGGTTCACCACTGCCACCCTCTGATTCACCCCTGCCATCCTCTGGTTCACCACAGCCACCCTCTGGTTCATCACAGCACCCTCTGGTTCACCACTGCCACCCTCTGGTTCAGCACTGTCACCCTCTGGTTCACCACTGCCACCCTCTAGTTCACGACTGCCACCCTCTGGTTCATCACACTACCTCTGGTTCACCACTGCCATCCTCTGGTTAAACACTGTCACCCTCTGGTTCAGCACTGCCACCCTCTGGTTCACCACTGCCACTCTCTGGTTCACCACTGCCACCCTCTGGTTCAGCAATGCCATTCTCTGGTTCACCACTGCCATCCTCTGGTTCACCCCTGCCACCATTTGGTTCATCACTGCCACCCTCTGGTTCACCCCTGCCACCCTCTGGTTCACCCCTGCCACCCTCTGGTTCACCCCTGCCACCCTCCGGTTCAGCACTGCCACCCTTTGGTTCAGCACTGTCACCCTCTGATTCACCCCTGCCACCCTCGGGTTCACCCCTGCCACCCTCTGGTTCAGCACTGCCACCCTCTGGTTCAGCATTGTCACCCTCTGGTTTACCCCTGCCACCCTCTGGTTCATCACTGTCACCCTCTGGTTCATCACTGCCACCCTCTGGTTCACCACTGCCACCCTCTACCGAGACCTTTTGTGATGCAGCGGCAGCACAAAAGATGCGCCATGGTGCTGGGTATTAACAACGTGACGCATCTCTCTGTGAGATGCGTCACGTTGTAAAGCCCTGCGCCATCAGGAGGCGTTCCGACTCAGCCTCCTAAAAGTGGCTGAGTGGAATCTACAAGATTTCACTCAGTCACTTTTAGGCCAATGCTGTGTCAAAACCCTTCGCCTGCTTGAAGCAGGCGCAAGGCTTGATGCAGCATTGGGGAGATAGGGCACCCCCAGAGCATTGCTGGAGCTGCGTCGCAAGCGCAACGCAGCTCCAGCAATGCGCTGCTTTTACGGCACAGATGCGTGACGCATCTGTGCTGTTTTTGCCACATGGTGCGCCGCATTGTAAATGCGGCGCACCATGGGTGGCGGAGCTGCGGCGCATAATAACTGGCGCATCACTGGGGATGCGCCAGTTATTGTAAATCTGCCCCTATACATTTAGCCAACGAGGGAGCACCTACTGATTAGACAGTAGAAAGTACTCCAGTTGAGTAGAGGTATTGCACAAAAAGGTGGCATCTTCGTGGACAAACATGCAGGGCGGGATTCATTCTGCCCCCTGTTAGACTCGTTTTTTTGTGCCCTTCTGCCCTCGGTTATTCCCTTGTTTTTGTACCATTCTGCCGTCTGTTAGACTCATTTTTTGTGCCCTTCTGCCCTCTGTTAGACTCGTTTTTGTGCCTTTCTGCCCCGTTAGACTCGTTTTTTGTGCCCTTCTGCCCTCTGTTAGACTCGTTTTTTCCTTGTTTTTCTGCCCTTCTGACCTCTGTTAGACTGTTTTTTTGTGCCCTTCTGCCCTCTGTTAGACTCGTTTTTCCCTTGTTTTTCTGCCCTTCTGCCCTTTGTTAGACTGCTTTTTGTGCCTTTCTGCCCTCTGCATTACCACATCATCACTCAGCGCTACCCCAGCATCACTCAGCTCCACCACATTATCACTCAGCACCACCACATTAACACTCAGCACCACCACAGCACCACTCAGCACCACCACAGCAATACTCAGCACCACCACAGCATCACTCAGCACCACCACAGCATCACTCAGCACCACCACAGCACCACTCAGCACCACCACATCATCGCTCAGCACCAACACAGCATCACTCAGCACCACCACAGCACCACTCAGCACCACCACAGCATCACTCAGCACCGCCACAGCACCACTCAGCACCACCACAGCATCACTCAGCACCACCACAGCATCACTCAGCACCACCACAGCACCACTCAGCACCACCACAGCATCACTCAGCGCCACCACATTATCACTCAGCACCACCCCAGCACCACTCAGCACCACCACAGCACCACTCAGCACCACCACAGCATCACTCAGCGCCACCACATTATCACTCAGCACCACCCCAGCACCACTCAGCACCACCACAGCATCACTCAGCACTACCACAGCATCACTCAGCACCACCACAGCAGCAATGAGCACCACCACAGCACCACTCAGTGCCACCACAGCATCACTCAGCACCACCACAGCATCACTCAGCACCATCACATTATCACTCAGCACCACCACAGCACCGCTCAGCACCACCACAACATCACTCAGCACCACCACCGCATCACTCAACACCACCACAGCACCACTCAGCACCACCCCAGCATCACTCAGCACCATCCCAGTATCACTCAGCACCACCAGAGCACCACTCAGCATCAGCACAGCACCACTCAGCACCACCACAGCACCACTCAGCACCAACCCAGCATCAATCTGCGCAACCATTCAACAACAACTGGTTCAAATATGTTCTCTCAATGTTTTAAACTTTATTACAAATGTCACAAAAAGATGTTAATATTTCACTTCTGTTCTTGGATTTTCGTCACAATAAAATACACTGAACATAATCTTCACAAAAGTTATTTACAAAAGTTTAAGCTATTGCCATTATAAATTAAAATCACTTTTATTTAAGTATTAATTATTTAAAAATTAAAAGCCATTATAATTTGTAATATCAATACAGCTAAGTCACGTAAATACAAAACATGCGAGACCTATTGCAAGGGAAAGAGAGAGAAAGAAAGAACGAGAGAGACAGACAATGAAAGAGCAAGAAAGTGAAAGTGAAAGTGAAAGGGAGAGTGGGAAAGAGAGGGAGAGAAAGAGAAAGAGAGAGTAAGAGAGAGAGGGGAGAGAAAGAAAGAAAGAAAGAAAGAAAGAAAGAAAGAAAGAAAGAAAGAAAGAAAGAAAGAAAGAAACAGGAAGAGAGAGAATGAGAGAGAAAGAAAGAGAGAGACAGCGAAAGAGCAAGAAAGTGAAAGAGAGAGAGAAAGAGAGAGAGAGACATGGAAAGAGAGAGAGAAAGAGAGAAAGACACACAGAGAGGGAGAGAGAGAGAGAGGATGAGAGAGAGAAAGAGAAAGAGAGAGAGAAAGAGGGAGAGGGAGACTGAGAGAGAAAGAAAGAGAGAGAAAGAGAGAGCGAGAAAGAGAGGATGTGAGAGAGAGAAAGGGAGAGAAAGAGAGGGAGAGAGAAGAGGAGAGAGAAAGAGAGAACGAGAGAGAAAGAAAGAAAGAGACAGAGAAAGAGCAAGAAAGTAAAAGAGAGAGAGAAAGAGAGTGAGAGACATGGAAAGAGAGAGAGAAAGAGAGAAAGACACACAGAGAGGGAGAGAGAGAGAAAGGATGAGAGAGAGAAAGAGAGAGAGAAAGAGGGAGAGTGAGAGAGAAAGAAAGAGAGAGAAAGAGAGAGCGAGAAAGAGAGGATGTGAGAGAGAGAAAGAAAGAGAGGGAGATAGAGAGAAAGAGAGAGAGAACAACGGAGAAAGAAAGAGATAAGCAGAGAAAGAGGAAGAACTTGAAAGAGAGAGAGAAAGAGAAAAATAGAGCAAGGAGAGGAAGAGAAAGATAGATAGAGAGAAAGAGAGAGAAAGAGAGGGAGAGAGAAAACGAGAGAAAGAAAGAGAGGCCGGATCTCTGAAGGGCCAGATTCCTGAGTTGCCCCTACAGAACATACAGCTTTTTATTTTTAGCAAAATGCATATGAAAATTGTGCTGTAAAGGTCTCTTTTAGTTTAACCCCTCCTGACAACTCAAAATGGGTGTATTTGCCATCCTCTCCCTTCTTCCTGTTTTTTTTATATCTGTAAGTGCTTCTTGATGAGGTTTAATTCCTGGGACAAGTGCCTTGTTGCCTACTTGTAACTATTCTCTGACCCTGCTTCAAGGGTCAGAGCAGGGTCAGAGAATAGTTGCAAGTAGGCAACGAGGCGCCAGGAAGCACTTAGCAGCAGGTGCCCAAGTTGAAGTTAATTTCTTTGTAACCCTTTTGTAAAAGGTTACAAAGAAATTAGGTTCAACTTTTGCACCTGCTGCTGTAACCCTTGCTTGGCTGAAAATTCGTCCCCTCTGATTCACGGATTTTACCGCGATTTCGCGAGATTCGCGGATCGCGAAATTGCGGAAAATCCGCAAATTCGCCCGCAAAACGGATTTTACGCCCACCCTTATAAAACACATTCCAGTAAAATACATACTCCTACGATGCGTCCCTAACTAGATGTACCTGAACGTACCTAGCATGTATGTGGGTGGAAAGCCAAGAATCTCTTTAGGATAAAGTCAACCCCATAACCTGAAGTGAGAGACTGTGGGACCCTGTCTTGGTCTGGAGATGGACACCTTGCAAGGTATGTCAGACCAATGCGAACTGGAGTATCTGCATTGAGGAGCCTCAGCATCTTGCGTCAGTGTGTCGACATGGAAGTCCTTTTCTCCTCTGACTATCTCAGCAAGAGATGATGTATATATACCCAAAGTGGTACCCCCTGGGGATAAACCTTGCTGTGTCCTGTCATCACCCTTTTAATATTTAATATGTAGGAGATGGTAGGCCTGCTGTCCTGCTGTGATTCCAAGAATGCTCATGCATAATGAATGAGGCTTAGGCTTTTCAGAGAGCTATGCCAAGCAACCATTCAGGATGAATGCATGCAGAAAGCTTTAAAGGCAGAGAATACCATCACATGGCATCTTCTCAGAAGTCAAGGGGTAACATTCCCTCCTCAGGCCCGGCAAATAATCGAGAGCCTGTACGAAGTGAGGCAAGAACTAAGCGCAGATCCAAACGGGTGCTTACTCCGAGGTCACAGGTTGGTGATTCCGTCAACCCTAATGGACAGAATGGTCAGGCTAGCCCATGCTTGCCACCAGGGAATGGTGTAAATCAAAGATAGACTCAGAACCAAGGTCTGGTTCCCTCTCATGGATGACAAAGTGGAAGAGGTGGTGAGATCATGTCTGTGGGGTCAAGCTACCGGTGAACTGAATCCTCCATCACCTGTTGTGACGGAACGGTGACTGAAGGCCCATGGATAAGTGCAAGCGTGGATTTTGGGAGCCTCTCTGATGGGAGACACTCCATGGTGGTAATAGATGATTACTCTGAATATCCAGAAGTGGAGGTGTTGTCATCCTTGTGCTCAAGAGAGGTTATACCAGATCTGGAAAATGTGATGTCCACCCATGGGCTCCTCAAAGAGATAAAAACTGATAATGGCCCTCCCTTCCAGGGAAAGGATTTTGCATCATATCTGACAGCTCTAGGAATCGTGCACAAAAAGATAACACCAAAGTGGCCACCAGCCAATGGAGAAGCTGAGAGCTATTTGAGAACATTGAATAAGGTTATCCGCATAGCAGTGGCTAATGGTGATTATGTGGAATAGTCCATATATTATTTTCTTAAGGATTACAGGCAGACTCCCCATACCACCACTGGTCGTGCTTTAGGGCATCTGTCCATGGGGCGAGTAGTAAGTGATTCCATCCCACATCACCCACAATGGGTTCCAGAAGAATTAAATGATCAACATGTTGGTTGTAGAAGGAAAAGGTCAGATGATCAAGTCAGCAAGCGGGCCCAAGAGGAAATATCGCGTCTGCAATAAGGAGATCGAGTCTTTGTCCAAGACAGACACCCAAGCAAAATGTTCAGACTTCCTTTTCGAAAAAGATCCCTGGTGCATTCATGGCACGCTCTTCAAGGTAAAGAGAGGCCTGGAACTGGTCACCAGAAATGTGTCAGCTTTTAAGAAATATCACAGATGTCCTGACGCTCAGAGGGATCATCCGGATGAAGGTTCCTGTGACCGAGTCTGGGAAGATGGTTAGAAGCTGATTTTGAGACACCGGGATCTGGGGGTGTAGACTTGTCCACACGGCCCTAGGAGGTTAGTCGAGATTCATCTGAGCCTCCTGTAACCACTGATGAGGACAGTGAGTGCCGGGAAAGTCGCACTCAATATAAACTGAGAAAAAACCCTGAGCCGTCCAGCAGACTAAGGGACTATCATTGTTTAAATTTCACCTGATGGGAGTGGAGTTTGGTATGCTGTATGACAATGGTATCTAGTATGATGGTGGGGCTGTTTCTCTAAAGTTAGGTTTTTGTTATATTTGTTGAAGTTTTTTTTGGGGAGGAATGTTGTGTCGCTCATCAAGATATCTTGTTAGGGGGTTGTGTCCATCATGTTGACTAGCCACAGGGGTGAGCTGCAATCTCTCCCCGCATACGTCACTGCGTATGGTTTAGCCCCTGCAACGCGGGTGTAAGGCAATAAATGGTTGTGCGCATGCCCCTGGCGTCAGAGCCGAGACACGTGAGCACCAACGAACTTCACACTACTGGTGCTCTAGTAGTTGTGGCCTATACCATGCGGCCTGTGCACACAGCACCTCGCGACATAGCGCGATCTTGATCCCTTGTTGTCTGGGCTAAGCATATTCAAAGCCCAGACACAACAGGTGGGTGCATGAAGATCGTTGCCAAATGTAATAAAAGCTGCTGGATCGTGAAAGGTAGTAAAGAACAATGGGGTAACCCAGTTTTGTGCAGGCCTGGGGATTAGTACTTTAAGTGAACAGTGGTTCTGTCACCAGTTTGCTTAAACAACGGATAGGATCATTCAATCAATTCTATCTCTCTTTTAAGATGAAACCAACAATTAATGTTAACTTAAAGCCTAACCAAAAGAAAAACTCACGTGTTCTATTTTCACAATATGAGTTTATAGTAAATTATTATAAGTTTGTGTAATCAATTTAAACACATATATGTACACAAACAGATAGACAATATATAATAACAATAGAGTTAATGACGTGAAGTGAACACAAAAAATTATATATATATTTACATTTCACAACACATTATATACATGACACATGAACATATATAGCAAAAACAAATAAACACAGTGTGCAGTTCTTGAAAAGAAAGTATCAACCCAGTAAGTGGTTTCTTCTGTTATTTTTCAATTATTCTGGGTGATCATAAACACTTGACATTTGACACTTAACACTTGACATTGAAGCATCGACGTTTCGACCCATGGGCTTAATGGTGATATTGTACTCATCTGTATGGGGTCTTAATCTTACTGCCCATTCAGGCCTATGGAGAACAAGTAGCCTTGCAATAGTGAAAAACGAAAATGGCTGTAATTCACTATTAGGACATTCCACACACACCAGGGCTTGTCCTACCTTATACTTACAATGCACCCTGCCCTTGGGCCTACCATAGAGGTGTCTGAAATGAAGAAAAGGGAAGGTTTAGGGACAGTCAAGTGGGTGCACATGCTCAGTCAACATGGCAGTACCAGACTGCATACAGGCTCTGCAATGGCAGGTCTTAAACACACTTTTATGGGCTGCTTCTGTGAGTGGTACATCCAGTGCTGCAAGCCCACCAGCACCATTTGGTATACAAGCCCTGGGCACACTCAGTGCACTGTACTAGGGTCTGACAAGTAAACCAAACCAGCCAATCATGGAGTCACTAATCCATACATCAATATTCAATAGGGAGAGCATATATGCACTTTACCACTGATCAGCAGTAGTAAAGAGCCCAGAGTCATAAAATAGCCAACAACTGGTCAGAAGAAATATAGGAGGATGGCAAAAAGTTCAGGGATGACCCTGCAAAAAGGGCCAAATCCAACACTTTGTTTAACCAAATGGTGGCAGAATCACTTTTCCCTTAAAGGATCCTGAAAGGTAGACAACAAAATGTTTTATTCCAATTACAACTTCACCCACAACGGGCAGCACTGGGTCAACTCAGATTCCAGAGATAGCTGACCAAGTCAGCTAGAATCTTCGCCTACCACTCCCTGCCAGCACGGGCCATAGCTTAACAATGCAGTTTTGAAAGAAAAAATAAATGAACATAAACCTGTGGTGTAACTCAGGCCTGCGAATACACATGTGGACAAGCCGCGAGTCGTACAGCTAAACACTACACTACAATATCCATGCACGATTATCACATGATTGGCAGCAAGGACATCATTTAGAAGTTGCAGCTTTGACCTTTGCGACCCTTGGCCCAGAGGTGCAAAACAAAACGAAAACAATGGTTCAGTCGGGAGTCACATATACTTAGTTTCATAATGAGGTGCGGAAAGGCAGAAGGTAAACAGTGATGTGATATGCACAGATTATCTTCAGCAGCTCCGGCTGGGAACTGTGGCATTCGGTAGTATAACTGAATAACACATGCCAACAAGCATTTACAATGCAACGGTTTCGCCTTTGAAAAAGTTAGAGCAATTGGCAGTGTAAATGACAACATTTTTATTTACACACATTCATACCTGCAGAGCCACACGCAGAGCCACACACACACAGAGCCACAGAGCGACTGCGCTATCCCAAACAAGAAGAGATTGGTGAAAAAAACGGGATCAGGAACATTGGGACATTAAAAAAATGCAGACACTGTAACCGAATCAGAGCTATCAAAATGTACACAGTAATATGCCTGTTGAAAAGGAAGTCTTAAAAGGAACAATAAACGCCAACCCCCAGAGAGGAAAATCAAGTGAAAACCTAATAAATAAAACAAAGACAATTGACCCGAGGATGAGCAAATTGTTTTCAGTGATACTATTGACAAAATTCCAAACCACAGTGAAAAGCCCTGGATAAGAATAAGCTTTCTACATGATGGAATAAAGTGGTCTCCTAACGGACTGTGAATAATATTATCCGATCAGACCAAAAGGCCTTAATAACGTGAGCAATCAGCAGTTCCTCAGTAAGTACAAAATCGGAAATTGAGTGGTCTTGTTAAACAGGTGGGGAAAATTGGGCCACCTTTACCTTTCTTGCAGAGGTGACAGACAACGAAAGTACGAGCCCGAAACTGAACACTTTCAGCTACAGGTGTGAGAAGTCAGCAGCCGAAGGTCATAGCCCCGCGGCTCCAAATAAGTCATGAACACCAACAATCAGTTCCAGGCTTTGTCTAAAACAATAAACACGCATTGGCAAAGCCAATAGGTCGCACCTTTGAGGCCTATCCACTTTGCGCAAATGTGTGTGCGCCGTGAGGCATAGCATCACAGATGCTGCGCCTTGTGGCTATATAATTTTTTTTTTAAGTTTTTGGTCAGTCGCTTATTTTCTATTATTTTTAGTTACCGTTCCGAGCTGGATCAGTAACTGAAACGGAAAATACTTTATATTTTTTAAAATGGGTGGAGGGGAAAAAACTGAAGGGGAGCCACACGGGGGCACAAGATGAGGGGCGGAAGCAACAGGGGGGAGCTGGAAGGGACCGAAGCAACTTAGGGCACTGAAGTAACAGGGAGAAAGAGGGCCGGAAGCAAAACGGGGGACCATGGCGGGGATTTTAAAGCGGTTGGAGAAAAGAACATGGGGCGCAAACAACACTGGGGCACGGATGGGAGACACAAGCTAAACAGGGCACATCGGGGAGCGGGAGGGTGGAGAAACATGAGGACGGGAGGCAGAAGATACGGAGTTACGGTGAGGGGAGATCAAAAGTGCGACAGAGAGAAACGCGATTTACAAAGGTTGTTGCACTGAAAACGTGGTTACTACAGGCCAAACAGATAGCGGTGCTACCAACCCAGACCTACTAAATTAATAAATGTTCAGCGTTTTGTAAAGAAATAATAATAATTAAAAACAAGCCCACAACATAACACCACTGCAGCCGCTGCGCGTTCCCTTTGTCTTCGGAAAAGAAAGCAATAGTTTCCAAACCACGAGGGCACTATTTACCTGACAAGAGAGCACAAAGAAGAAGGTGAAGGGTCGAGGCCGGGTGAATAGGGCATAAGAGAGACAAACATACAGCAGGGACTGTCAGGAAAATGCTGGCGTCTTTACCTTCAAGGCTGGCAAGCACGCACGCACACAGCGCACTGCACGATAAGAGAGGCAGGTGTCCGCGCCCGCCAGGTGCACCTTCCAGGTGTCCACTAATCACCAGATATCACTGTATTGCAAACCTATCGTAGGGCTCATGGGCCCCTGCGCCCATTATGGTAGTTATCCTGAAGTGCTGCAAGTTTCAAGACGTGGGCCTCCTTCGAGGCTCTACCTCGCAGTGTCCCCTACACAGAACAACAAGGGGGGGGGGTGGGGGGTGGGGGGGCGTGCAGGCTCTCCACACGAAGACCTTCACTGGTCTGGTCTCCACTGTGAACTGACCCCTACAGCGAGCCTTCGCCACTGATGCCAACAATCTCGGGCCACCTGGCACGTGGGGCAGTGGAGCGTTCCCTTGTCTCGAGCCCTCACTGGACTCCCAGTCTCACCGCAATTGCAGCGGAGGGGCCGAGGCGCTTCTCTGGTTCCGTGCGGGCACACGGTAATGGCTGCGCCCCGATAGGCGGTACTTTCTTGGTCGGGTATGCTTCTGCCTGGCTCTAAGAATGGCTATGTTGTTAATTCTGCCTGTCTTCCTCGGCTCTGGGGCAGGCATTCAGACATAGTTATTTAGGAAAACTGTACACACGCAGGCACACACAACCACAAGCAGGCAGGCACACACACACAAAGGGACATGATGACAAGTACAGAGATGCATGTGTACAAACACAGACACCCAAGAACGCACATATACACAGGCAGACGCGAAGGCTAATACACACACGTCGGCAACTTACATAAAAACACAAACAAGAAAACCAAACGCACAACGAAATGACACACCCGCAGAAAAACTACCACACCCCCAGACACACAAAGACAGACACACAGACGAGAGAACACTTGAAGTGGGCAAGAGTGAGAGTCGGAAGTGCCGAGGGTCACAGCCTGCATGCACGCAGCCGGGATTTAATTCCACAGAAACAAGTGCCTACCCCTTCTGCAGGCTACGCCTGCCCTCCCCCCCCCCCCGCAGGGGGACAGCGCCCCAGATGAGCTGCGGATGCTGGGGGTGGCCCCTGGCCCCCGATGAGCTGCGGATGCTGGGGGGTCGCCCCTGGCCCCCGATGAGCTGCGGATGCGGGGATCCGCCTCCTCTCACCGCTGATGCCCGCTTCTGTTTTTCTGTTGTTTTCTGTTCTTTCTGTGACCACAAGTCTTGCAGAGGAGGAAGTCTACCTGCTGAGGCAGCCGGGGTCCCTTCAGAGCGGTGCCTGCGGCGGGCTGGGGAGAGGCCGGCTGCTGGGGGGCCCTTCCAGGGTTCTGGTCAGTGCAGGGGCCCGGGGTGCTGGACTCCCTGTTACAGAAGCAAGGCTGCTGGGGGGCTCTTCCAGGGGTCTGGTCCGTGCAGGGGCCCGGGGTCCTGGACTCCCTGCTACAGAAGCAAGGCTGCTGGGGGGCCCTTCCAGGGGTCTGATCCGTGCAGGGGCCCGAGGTGCTGGACTCCCTGCTACAGAAGCAGGCACTCGAGGGGTGGGGTGGAAGCGGTGTTATTTCTTGTGAAACCGCGGGGACTCTTTCGCAAGACTCTTCTGCCCCAGGCACAAGATCACATGGTGTCTGCCTTCAGAGCCAGGAGTTTCGGAGCCGAGACTCTGTGCGCGTCACTGAAAAGCCACAAATGCCAAATATAGTTATTCCCCATTCTGGTGGCCCTGCGGTGTCCTTCGACTTCCTGTCCATTGACTTGAGCGGGGAGACAGCGGTCCCCAGTGCTGCCGTAACTGGCATACATGGGGCCTGGTGTCACTGCACCTGCTGCACTATTGGGAGCTACACAGGTCTCAGGGCCACCCGCCTTTCCCTCCCCCATCTCCGTGCCTCTTTAGCCCCGCCCCTCCGTGCCTCGTGCATTCCTGCCCCTCACTCGTCTTCGACCCCTTCTTCTCTTTCTCCTACCTCACGACCCTTATCCCTCTGCTCTCTTCTCTTCACCTCTTCTTACTCCGCAAGCCCCTGTATTTTTCTCTCTCCTGAGCCGTTCCCTCCCTCAAGGTCCCTTACCTCCCCCGCCCCCTGTTCGCCTCGCCCCGCCCCTCCCTCTGTTCACCCCGCGACCTTCACTGGTCTGGTCTCCACTGTGAACTGACCCCTACAGCGAGCCTTCGCCACTGATGCCAACAATCTCGGGCCACTTGGCACGTGGGGCAGTGGAGCGTTCCCTTGTCTCGAGCCCTCACTGGACTCCCAGTCTCACCGCAATTGCAGCGGAGGGGCCGAGGCGCTTCTCTGGTTCCGTGCGGGCACACGGTAATGGCTGCACCCCGATAGGCGGTACTTTCTTGGTCGGGTATGCTTCTGCCTGGCTCTAAGAATGGCTATGTTGTTAATTCTGCCTGTCTTCCTCGGCTCTGGGGCAGGCGCGACGGAGCTGGCCTCCCTTAATTCTCAGCACAGCATGTTGGATTCCCCAGCAACACGGGGACGCCCTTAGGGGTTATCTTTTGTTTCCTTGGCCATAAATCACGCCGGTAAGGTGTTTTACAAATGCCACCAGTTACCATTTTAAATTACCTGAGAACTGCGATCCCTCGTGCTTCCTGTAGGCCTAAAAAGTGCTTCCTCGGCGAGTGGAGTGGGAGGGAGGAGGCACGGACAACGGGAGGGAGGGCGGGGGATAAACAAATGGATCGCTGAATGAAACAAGTCAGGTCCCGGGCCGTGCTGTGATTGGCTGACGTCAAGGGGGTGTCCCGGGCGGCAGCCAATCACAGCGCGGCCCGGGAAATGACGTCACTGGGGTGTCCCGGGCCGGCAGCCAATCAAAGCGCTGCCCGGGACACACGACATCAAGGGGCGGGATTTAAAAAAATAGTCAGAAACGCCCACGATTCGCGTTCTGACCGGGAGAAAGGGATTGACGCTGATGTCTTCCAATGGCTAGCCTCCATTTATGGAGCTAGCCAATTGGAAACAGAGGCGGTCTGAACATCCCTACTGAAAACAAAAGTTTTCAAACTGGGAGGGGCACTTCGTGCCCCTCGCCAGGCTGAAACCTAAAAATACGCATGCATTTATAACGCAGTCATTACAATGCATGTGTGTTTAGCACACATACCTTTACAACGAAAATGTTTTCCACGCATATGGCTTTACCACTTCTGCCTGTACAACATCATTTTCGTGGTAAAGGCATTCTTGGTAATGACATATGTGAGCTAAAAGTTTAATAGTAAGTATAATCCATATATGTTTTTTAGCACAAACTAATACCAGAGTTTCGCAAGCCTGCAGTGCACTGCTTTCCAGTAACTCCGGTGTATGTGTGTGCGACACTGTTTTTCTCACTGCTCAATGGCTGCATGTCTGCAATGCGAACTGTTTGTTGTAGTGGCAACACAGAAAGTGTTTTGGCAGCAATGTTCAACAGTGTATGCTAATGGGGGAGGACTCTTGTGCAGGATAGGACTGCTACTTCATTTTTAAAGAGAGTGTGTGATGATATAGCGCGCCTCTGTGTACTGCTCCATGTAAAGTGAACAGTAAAGAATTTGTAAAAGTGGAAACTTGGGACGCTTCTCTGTGTGTGCTGGCAATGTTACGTGACGAGAGCTCTTCGGAAGTCGAGTGTTCGGATGGAGTGAGAATAACTTTTCTGTGTGAAGCAGTTTGGTAAGTGTAAAAGTACGTTGTATGTGATGAATGGTGAGTTCATTTGTAAATGTTAAAGATGTGCTCCCGGGCCATATCTCTCCAGTCTTCCTGACCCGATACTGGTCACACACAGTACACTTAACATACATTGAACTTGCATGCAACTGGGCCTGCAAAAACTCATATGCTTTTACCATTAATGGTTTTACAATGAAATTATTTGTAAAGGCATGCGTGGTAAAGGCATATTCATTGTAAAATTCAGCACAAGGCTTGTGTCATAAAAACACATTCTTGGTAAACGCCTCCATTGGATAGGAATGCGTGATTCAGTCTTCATTGTAAAGGCTGTTTCCCATGGCATTCAGCTCTTAATACTGTAAAATACATAAATATATTAGTGCAATGTATAGTCTCCGGAAATAAAAATGAAATAAAACAAACAAACAAGCATTCTTAAACAAGATGTTGCAGATTTGTATTAAGTTTCATGTTCCTATTAATGATATCATCCACTGTAAAATGTTGGTGGTATATGAAATAGATATTTATTTGTGTTAGTAAAGTCAGTTAGTATGCAATTATGCAGTTAGAAGTCTCTTAATTCCAGCAATGTCAGTTATTGTGATTTCATTTGGATTAAAGTCATGTGACCTCACTTCTTGGGAGGATTCAGTATCAAAGATCGTATGATGTTACTTCCTGTGATGTTATTGGGCCAAATGGTGGTTATGTGATGTCACTCCTGCTAGGCCTGGCATTTTGCTTTTTTGAACCCATGAATAACAGTGGTTTCAAAGCTCGTATTTCACAGAAAAAACGTAAATGGATGTTCAACACAACATTTCTTCTTTCTTTTACTGCTGGTAAAAACATTTTCCAAATGACTATGACTATGCTATTTGGAAAATATTAATGACAAACACACCCTTGAAAGATCATGTTTGATGCAAGCATTTACCAATGCATGTTTCCTAGTATGTGAAATTAAACATTGTAAATGCAGAACCCTGCCAGCAAAATGTACACTGTCACACAGCGCACTCTTTATTATTTTCTTTATATATTTCTTGTTAAGCCAAAGGTGAAGCACATTTTAGTATATTTTTTCAAATTTTCTTTCGATGAGATTTGCATTTAAAATTTACATTTTTCAGAACATTGACTGGCATCTCTGCAGTCTCAGTCAGATAAAGAATCCTAAACAGAAGATGCTCATATGTTCCACATATTGATAAAGAGTAGTTAAAATCAATTCATAAATCATATAATGTAATAAAATACACATGGAGTAACATATGTAATATGTTGCTATATTGTCTATGTTGTCATTCTGAGGTTGAATCCCAGCAGGATTCCTTAGTTCAATGCAAGCGGGGCTCACAGGTGTTTGCTAACATTGTAAAATCTTGGAATATTTCTGGTCTGGCTAACAAGTTTTCCGATCCTATGTGGTTGGCTTATGTGAAACAATTTTGTGTTATTTGCTTCCAGGAAACTAGGTTAGTAGACTGTAGCTTATTTTTGGAGGGTTACAAGGCATTTTTCGTCCCAGCCTCCCCTTCCATAGCTGGTAGAGCAAAGGGTGGTCTTGTAACTTATATTTCCTTGGCGGTAGAATGCCAGATCCAGGTCTTGCAATTGACAAGTTTATGTTTACAGTCTCTGGTCTTAAGAAGGGGGGCTAACAAAATGGTTCTTGTAAGCCTTTATAATTCGACAAAGTGTTCTAATGACGGGTGCAATAACACACCGTTTGAATCCTTTATAAGGCAACATTCTATTGCCGATTTACATAATCTTATGGTAATAGGGGATTTTAACATACATCCCTGTAGGGATCCTATGACCACATGTTTAGCTGACTTGGATTACCCATGGATGAGGTGGTTCCACTTTGAACATGCTGTTCAGGGGAACATTTTGAATGGTCTCCTTCACGAATTTGATTTTATTTTAATTTCTTCCTCCTTACAATCTTTATTTCAAGGTTTTACTATCCAGGATCCCCTTTGTGTTAAAATAGGAAGGGCTTTATCTGACTCTCCAAATAGGAATCGAACCACAGGAGTCTATACGAACAGCAGACGGGAGGAGAAGGTTAAGATGGACACAGATCTCTCCTGATGTTTTTTTATAAATCGGTAAAAGAACCCTGCGCCAGTGAATTTGTGTTGTGCACCTCGTGGGGTACCCCCCTGAAGAAGTAATTCGTGTTTTTAATACTATCTCCTTTAGAGTAGGTGAACTCCCAAGTGCCCTGGCCCGCAGAACAGTTATTTCAACTCCTAAATGGTTTGATTTGTCCTGCTCTCTGGCGGCAAGAAAATTGCGGGAGGCTCTTGATGAGAGTCGCAGGAAACAGATTTTGGTTAGAGCCTGCTGCAAAGATTATAAACTGAAACTGGCTGAACGTAAATCCGTCTTGAAGGATGAAGCATGGAGGGAGTTGTCTGAGGCAAGCACCCTGAGGAATAGCTCCAGGTTTTGGAGTATTATTAACAGACTGTACTTAGTGCACGACAAAGGTAGGGACTTGGGTGCACATTTAACCGAGGACGAATGGCTGCTCCTCTTTCAAAGTATGTTTGAAAGCCCGTCTGAGCAATCTTGCCAGCTTGGTTGAGGGGTAGATGCTCCCGTATTAACAGTTGGACTAGGAAAGGTTGAGGGGGGCATTGCTGGCTTGACAAGCAATAAAGCACGGGACCCAATGGCATCCCCCCGGACCTCTTTAAATCTGACGTACCCTTTTGGGCACCTGTGCTTACAGCCGTTATCAATTCGGCGGCTAGGAAAGGATGCCCCGAGTCCTGGGCCACCTCAACTATAGTGCTGGTTTTTAAAAAGGGTGACTGTGGCAGTACACACTTATACAGGCCAATCTTGTTGTTGGATTCAGTAGTTAAGGTGCTGGGATGTGTGTTTCTTGATAGTACTGGTTCCACCCAGGTCATTCAACCAAGGCCCAATACCTTAACCTAACCATGATACTTAACAAGTAAACGGTGGCGCGATCCAGTACTATCTATCTTGCTTTAATGGACCTGTCTTCCGCTTTTGATCATGTGAACAGGGCAAAACTGTGGGAGTCCATGAAATCCCAATCAGGCTTCAGAGCCGGATATTCCACAGAGTATACTCTCTTAGGATTTACAGAAACAATACACCAGCATTTGGATAAAGGGGAAACGGTGGCACTTATTCTATTAGATTTAAGTGCCGCCTTTGATAAGGTGTCTCATCGTACCCTTTTAAAAGTGCTTCAGTCCCTAGGAATGGCTGGTTCTGCTCAGGGTTGGATCAAAAACGTCATGACTGACAGGACGTTTCAGATCTTCTCGCCATCAGCGTGTTCCAAGTCTTATGCATCTCCTTATGGTGTACCACAGGGCTCAATACTTAGCCCTATGCTCTTTAATCTTTATGTCAGCCCTTTGGCCACCATTGCGGTAGAGGCTGGGTTGTCAATCTTCTCTTATGCACATGCCACCCAGCTTCTCTTTTCCCTATCCGTCAATAAAAATTCCAGAGTTACATCCCTTCAGGAAGGGCTGCATAAAATCGCCAGTTGGATGAAAACTAACTGGTTAAAGTTTAATGGAGGAAAGACGGAAGTTTTATTCATGGGAAAAGATAAAGATGTCTGGGGCCTGCACCATTGGCCACCAGAAATGGGTGAACTTCCTAAACCTGTGCAGACTGCACGTAACTTGGGCATAGTGATTGATGATCAGCTTACTATGAAACAGCAAGTAGCTAAGACCACATCCATTTGCTTCACTATTCTCAAATGGCTCTGCAAGATACTATGGATGCTGCCTGAACCCACCCAAAGAATGGTTATCCAGGCCTTGATTATGTCAAGGCTGGATTACGGCAACGTCCTATATCTAGGAGCAAATAGGGAGCTAGTACGTAAGTTGCAGGTAGTACAGAATTCTGCCTCCAGGCTGCTTCATCATGCACCCAAAACATCCCCCATCTCAGGCACTTTGCGTGACCTTCATTGGCGTAGGATTGCGCATTGAACGAAATTTAAGGCCTTATGTTACATGCATAAGATTAAATTAGGCACAGCACCTCTTTACCTATGTGCCTTAGCCCAGACATATCTTCCCACCCGTCTACTTCGTTCCTCATCCGAAGGTAATTTCCTAGTGCGCAGGTTTAAACTTTCACGTATGGGCAGTCGCTCATTTTCGTATTTGGCTCCTGATCTACCCTCCTTACTTCGTCACGAAGTGAGCAACAAAAGCTTCTGCAAAGGCCTTAAGACCTGGCTTTTGAAACAGTAAATGCTGTTTTTTTGGTCTGCATTGTGTCCTGGGCACCGAGAAACCTCTGGGTAGCTGAACGCCTTATACATTTTATTTAATAATAATAATAATAAAGGATATTGGGATTGACAGCTCAGTTGTCCACTTTTTGGCAGATCTTCACAGGTCAACTGAGTCAAACGCCAGATTTTCGAATGGGCTTTGGGTCTCGGAACTTTGACATAAAAAGAGGTGTTCACCAGGTGTGCATACTGGCTCCCTTTCTGTTTAACCTTTATATTAATGATTGAGACTAAGTCCTTTTATTAACAGGGGTAGATTATCCGTACACAAGACGTCGAGGTCTCCCTGCATTACTTTATGTGGACGTTGCAGTCCTTATATCCAGGACCGCCAGGGGGCTCCAAACTTTGCTTGAAGCTTTTTCTGACTTTATGTCAGAATGTGACTTAACTATCATTAATTCTTAATCTTTTGTCATGCAAGTGGGGATGCGCCCCCAAAAATGTTTTCAGTTCATGGTAGGTATAGTTAAGGTACCTCGAACCGATGTCTTTTCTTACCTCGGGGTCATCCTGGACGACCATCTTAAATAGGGGCCGCTCAAACAAAGGAAGAAGGGGGAGTTTGTGCGGGTGAACACAGCTATTTTTAATTTTGCCTCTAATCAGGATAACAGACCCATTGCTGCCCTGTTGAAGATCTATCAGGCAAGGAGTAAAGCTATAGCCTCCTATGGGGTTGAAATATGGGGGCATGTTGCCATAGACGCCAATCAGGTAGCTGAGCACTCATTTTTAAAGCGCTTGTTAGGTGTTCCCCAGGGCTTGTCTAATTTAGTGGTACACGAGGAATTGGGGGTGCCCTATTTAAGTGATACCCTGGCACTTCGCCCTTTAATTTTCTGGTTACAAATTTGGTTGAACAAGGGATTAATGCTCTGTCAGTTGATTTTAAAAGAGTGTATGACTCTGGATCGCACACTCAATATACCTTGGCTCAGGTAAATCAAGAGCAGTTTTGAAAAATTCAGATAAGTTGAACTTTATACCAAGCCATATCTAATAACCAACAAGGACGTGGGGATAACAAGGGAGTCCTTTAGCAGTTTAAGTACATTGGAAAGGGAGGAGCTGGAGTTGCGGAAACCTAGCGTCCACAAATTTTTTATGCTAAAGACACCAGCATCAGCTGAGCCTTACCTCCTGGGATTTTTATCTGTTTATTAACAGTTTTTATAGACCACATTTCAGTTGGATCTTTTTCACCACCTGCTTGCCTTCCCTAGGGGGTGAAGTAGAGGCCAGCTGCTAGCATTCTGTGACGAGGAGTCTCCACAGGATTTGCTACACTTTATGTTCTTTTGTAAATTTTATAAGGTTCCTAAGAAGTCTTTTTTAGTTCCTATTTTAAAGAAGGTGAATTTTATCCAGGTTCGCCCAGCTCTCATGTATCTACAACTGCTGAAGGACACATTTTTTTTTTTGTTAATGGTTATTTGAAATCTGTGGTGAAGTCTAGGGCTTGTCTCGATTACAAGTGATGAGGGCTAGGGTTTATGATTATTTTTAAGACCTATATGCTTCTGTAAACTGGGATAATTTTTATTGGGGAACTTAGTTTTAAACTTTTTCTTGATGTCACCAATTACCAATTACCTGGGCTCAGAACATATTGTACCATGTTACTAGTAGGAGACTTTAACATACATAGCGAACAGGAAGACTGTAAGGAGGCAAAATCTGTACTGGATGATCTATCCTTGATGGGGCTGACACAACGTAATTCGGGGCCAACTCACCGGGCAGGACATACCCTAGACCTGATACTAGCTAACGTTCCTACAGTTACTTGTCTACCTCCCACCCAAGTCAGCTGGACGGACCATTTTGTTATTGAATTTTATATCCCTCACCCCAAACCAGTCCCCCGTGGGCCAATTCCCCTCCCTAGTGAGCGATGTCAATGGCACAAAGTCAATGAAAACACATTCAAAGAAAAATTCATAGAACCCTCCATTACCACATCGGAGAACATCGAAAATGCCCTTAAAAAATTCGAAATAGCTACTAAGACTGCCATAGACACCTTAGCCCCCTTAAAACAATTTAGACCCCGGCCAGCCAGCAAGCAAGAAATATGGTTCTCCGAAGACCTTAGAGCAATGAAACAAGCAGCCAGGAAGTTAGAGAAGAAATGGAGAACCTCACATCTAGCGACTGACAGGAGCCTTTACTGGGACTCACTATCCATTTATCACAAAGCCATTCGCGTTGCGCGGAAGACCCATATAACATCTCAAATTACAGCCGCAGGCAATTCCCCTATGGTCCTATATCAGGTATTACAATCCTTTGTCAAACCTGTAGCATGTGAAAGCTCTGAGCTAGCATCTCAGCAGCTCTGTGACGAAATATCCCTATTTTTCTCTAGCAAAATAGATACCATCTACGAGAAAATAATTAACTCTAATAAAGCCATGACTACAGACAAAGTCTATGCATATCAGGATATAGAACATGAGCAAAAAACACATGTCCTGGATAGTTTTCCCCCTATTTCTCCGTTGGACGTAGCAAATCTCACGGCGCAAATCAAAAGTGGCAGCCCAGATGATACCATTCCGGCCAGATTAATGCCCATCTTACTAGAAACACTCCTCCCTACGATTGAGAAACTTATAAACCTGTCACTTAGAACAGGCTCTGTCTCCAGAGAATGGAAGCAGGCACTAGTCATGCCCATTAGGAAAAACACTGCCTTACCATGGACCGAATTATCTAACCTTAGTCCCATTTCTCTGCTACCGTTCCTGGGAAAACTGACTGAAAAATATGTTAACCGCCACCTATCCAACTACATTGAAACAGCCGGCGGCCTAGATGATTCTCAATCGGGCTTCAGGCCGAAACACAGTACAGAGTCCACCCTCCTGTCTGTCACTGACGATTTGCACATATTTCAGGACAAAGGCTACTCTGTGATTTTGGTGCTACTTGATTTATCCGCGGCGTTCGACACCGTGTCACATAACATTCTTGTTGACCGGTTGTCGAACATAGGAATCAGGGACCAAGCCCTTGCCTGGTTAAGGAGCTTCTTATTCGATCGCACCCAAATTGTCACCATGGGTGCATATAGATCAGCGGAGGTGATGATTTCAAAAGGGGTGCCACAGGGCTCCTGCCTGAGCCCAACACTCTTTAACATCTACGTGGCACCCCTGGCAAGAGTGATGCGTAAATTTGGTTTCATCCCCGTGGCATATGCGGATGACACGCAGCTCCTCTTTCCCTTTAAAACTCTCACCGCTGAACTAAAAGACTCCTTCTCTGCAGGCATGCAGGCTGTAGCCCAATGGATGTCTACCAACTATCTACAATGCAACGTCAGTAAAACTGAAGTTATGCTGTTTGGAGACGCTAAAATACTGTGTACCCTGGATTGGTGGGCGCCTGATCTTGGTATGGTCCCAGAGCCAAGACAGGTCGTCAAAAATCTGGGAATCCGTCTTGACCAGGATTTATCACTTAAACAGCATGGCAATCACGTTGCAGGCTTATGCTTCCACACCATTGGCCTACTGCACAAAGTCTTTCCCCTATTGCCTGACTCTTTTAGGAAAACCCTGGTGCAGGCCCTTATCCTGAGTCGTATCGACTATTGTAATGGATTGCTCCTTTCTGCCAACGAGGGAGTGTTGGATAAACTCCAAGTAATTCAAAATACTGCGGCGCGCTTAGTCCTCAACGCCCCCCCTAGAACACCTTCTAAACCCCTCCTTGACAAACTGCATTGGCTCTCGATTCGACAGAGATCAAAATTTAAAATATGGTGTCTGATTCATAAGAGCATAAATGGACAAGGCCCTACATACCTGGTAAAGAAATTTACCACGTACATTCCCCCAAGACAGCTTAGGTCAAGCAATAGTCAGCTACTGGTGGTGCCTCGAGCAAAGAAGCCTAGGCATGGAGGCAGGGCCCTATCAGTAGCAGGGCCCACATTGTGGAACAGACTTCCTCTATCTCTCAGACTCTGTCCGGAACATCTGAAATTTAGGAAACAACTTAAAACCCTGCTTTTCAAAAATGAGATCTGATTCCAGCCCCGCTCATTCCTCTGTTTATGTTCAGCCGGCCCAAAGCGCAGAGATACTCCAGACTGGAGTCGATTCAAGCGCTATACAAACTCGCAAATAAAATAAATAAATAAATGGCGTTGACACTGCACAAATCTGAAATACTTAATGTACTGTCAACTTTTATGGCTTTATGTTACAGTCCACCATGGGATATCCTACGATAAATTGTGTTGATATTTTAGGAAATTATGATCATTTTATGTATTGTCAACTTTTATGGTTTTATATCTCTAAAACCGAATAAAGTGTATTTGAATTTGAATTGACAGATCCAACTGATGATACATGACATTTTGGGAAATAGTTATCATGCATCTGTGTTTGGAGTTGGTAGATTCAGTTTTTTAAAGTAGAGAAAACATCAGTTTATTCCTTTCATGATACATTGAACTTTCTAAAGAACTCAGGTGAATTTTGCTGTGGATGTATTCCTTGGCCCATTTTTCAATTTAACTTACTCCTTTAAATTGTTTGGGGGCATTAAACAGATGACCCTTGTCTTGGTGAGACCCATTGTTCAATTAGGTGGGCAAATTAGACAGATGAACCTTGACTATATGAGACCATTCTTTCAACTGTTGGCCCAGAATGTTTACATGGTTGAACTATGATATTCTCAATAATGGAATTACCTGTGACACTAAAATGGCCATAACAACCCTGAGAGACATACAGTGTTTTTATTTGTAATCGTAGACATGTGTTTACAGTTGCCTGAGCTTTCCATCATCTACTCAAAAACCACGTTATTTACTGCACCTGTATATATGATATAAACAGTATGCTTCTGCGAGCTAGAAATAAAATGGTTTGGAGTATGTTTAGAGTCAGCCATTGAATGATTGTCACCTAGTAACAAAAACAAATGTTTGATTGATTCCATTACCTTTGGTTTACTTTGTTTGGGAACACTAATCCGCCCTGCAGGGCCATTGTTGTCATTATAATGATTACCTTGATCCGGGTGGGTGTATTGAGTTGGTACTTGTTCATGTAACATTGGAAGCACATTGACCTTGGACCCCAGGAAGCAGCTGGCTGTAAGAGGCAGAGGATGCAATATATATTCACATATTTTTAGAAAAGACCTAAAAATAGCATTTTGTGGTTAAAATGACAGCGCCGATTTTGGCTTTGTGCCATCAGAGTTGTGTTATCTTTTCTCAGTTGTAAAGCAGCACCATTGCCTCACATTAATATTAACCCGTTGACCGCAGCACGGATTCCGCCGCAGTGCGGGAGAAATAATGTGTGCCCATGGTTTGGATGACACCCCGTTGTCCTCCGCACACGCCCACCATGTCGTTGGACGGCAGGGGGATGTCCGACGCATCTAACGGGTTAAGTACTAAACAATGTTTGCAGAACTTTTGCCCAAGGATTATTGATTTGGCAATATTAAATTCAATGGAGTGGTATTTCTTTTCAAATGTGGACTACCACAGAAGTTCTTCATGATAATGATGACAAGTGGAGTGGAGTTGAGAAGGGGAGAATGGAGAAGTGTGGCTCAATGGTTAGAGCGGCAGACCCTGATGCAGAGGTCTAGCCCGGGACCAGGGTTCAATTCCCCACCTCGGTGGGTCTTGGGCTCAAAAATTCCACAGACCTGATAATTCTCGCCTCGGTGCCTATTCCAATCATGGAGTCCCACTCTGCAACTATGGGCAATAGCTTGCTTAATCTCCACAACGCTAAGGATGCCTGGCCTCCACCTTGGGGGTGCCCAGGAGTGGACACCTCACAGGGAAAGCCAGGATGGGTTCAACAGTGGTGTTCGTACAAGTGCCTTGAGACCCTTGCGGGTGAGTAGTGCGTTATACAAGTATCAATTTACAAGTGAGCAACACACATTTATATTTCACAGGCTGTCTCAAATTTTAAGCTTTGTAAAACACTGAGACCCATATTCACTAAGCCTTTGCATTGTTTGTGTGTCATGTAAGGAGACGCAAGGACAACACAAAGGATTCAGTAATATTTACAAAGCCATGCAAGGTCTGATTTGTGCCGCCTTGCGTGACTTTGTAAAAAGTGTAAGGTAATGCAGCATTTCATTGTGAACAGGCAAGTGTTCCATGGGTGGAGTGTGTTCATTCCCATGCATTAAAACATAGCTTTGAGGCAATTCAATATTTACTAAGGTTTGTAAACCTTGGAGTGTGTCAAATTGGTTCTCCTCAACACCACAGAGGAGAAAAATCTTTTTTACTCTTTATTTCCTGTTGGATTGTTTTAGTGCCGGAAGGTATGTCTTCGTGCCCAGAAACAATTTTGCCCATAACGCAGGCACCCTTGCAGCATTGTGCAAGGGTGCCTTCGTTGGTGGTAGGCAGCGCACAGTGTGCCTGCACCAGGAGGGAGCAGAAGTACACCACATCTGAGTAAAAGCTCCTCTGCTCTCTCCATTCCACACATTGCAGCACTGCAACTTTTCTAGTTTGCTGTGTTACATGAAACAATAGTAAATATTCCCCTGTGAGCCTACGTAGCACGTGTTGATCCATGTGTTTTCTTTACAGCTCTGGAAATGTATTGACTGTAACAAAATATCCTTTCTGCAAATGGCTCAGAAGCATCTATACACATTATTCCATAACGGGAGAACTCCAACTAGCTGGGCTTTAGAGTATAATGTTAATCCATGCCAATAAATGCTATTTCATGTTTACCAAATCTTTTCACATGAATCAATTTCATTATATTGAAATAATGAGTTTTATCCGTCAACCTGTTTACAGTTAAAGAGCATCTTCCAATAGTGTTATCTTCATCCTTTATTTCTAGAAACTTTCTGCAGCAGTTATTTCCTTTATCGGTTATGCAAGTGTGAGAGTATTTTCTCAATTACAAGTTGTAGTCAAGTCAAAATACTGTGCTTCCCCAAACAAATTCTTACAGAAATATTGCACGTTACCCAATTCATTAATATAAACATTCACAAGTGTCATAAAATTAGTAGAGCACAGCACACATTTGAATCAATTTAACCAACACATAGCTTCTGCTAAGAGCAATATATGCATTTACATATTCCCAGCACTAAAACTGAATACACAGTCATCAGCCCAAATTCCCACATATATTAAAAACACATTAGAAAGAAAGAAAGGGCCAAATTAACTATCAGCATAGAACTCGTTTTGCTAACGTAAAACATTATAAAGTGGAGTATGCATAGCAGCTTATCACAATCACGTGGGGCTCTCTTAAGCAACTTTATTGACAGGGACAATGTTTACATCTCTGGCGCAACCTTGTCAGTGCATCATCTGCTTACCAATTAAAGGCACCACACTACCAACCTTAGGAGAGTGCCAACCTAAATCTTAAAACACTAAGAGTAGAGAGTCTAACACGGGATGTAATTACCAGTGGTGGCGGCTACATCCTGATATCTGAGGCTACATATCAAGTTTATACCCATTTCACTCGACCGTATCCCATACTTTACTAAACCGAGTCAGAGAATCTTCTTTCTTTTCTCTACGAAGAGTACACAGTCCAACAACAGGTGGCTCACTGAATATTTCCTACCCTACTTACAAAGGGATTGATCATGATTATTGGCTATTTCAGCTTTTAGCCCCAATATTTGCCAATCAAGATCACTTCCCACCCTCAGAATTGTGTTATGTGGACATTTATCTGCAATTTTAAATAAGTATGGTAAGAGGTTCACACTCTCCGGGGAAACTAAGGAGGGGGGTAAGTGAACTCTTGACCTTAAGATACTGAAGATCCACCTTCGAGCTGGATTTGATAGCGCATTGCCTGAGGGTATTCTTTATTTTACTGATTTGGACTACTTCGCTTATTTCAAGAAGCTCATCAGCGATTTCCAAGTACTTTCACATTACTGCCACAGGGTTCCTCTTACTAGGGAAAATTGACAATATCTGATGGAAAAATTAACACCAACAGTTTATCGCGAGGGCCCCATTTTTTATAGAAATGTAAAGTTCTGGCACCCATCAGCGCACTCAAAGCTATGGTTCTTAACACCCACCTTACACCTTGGATCATTCAATTTTATGGTAAATAGAGGAGCCATTTCAAAGAATTGCTTACTAAGCTTTCCCATGAGACCCGTCTATCCATTGCCCACACCTCCACTCCATAAAGAGCCTGGTGGATTAGCTGGCCCTATATGACAGTACATAGTGGATCAAAGGTATAGCTGCCATATTTATGATTGAACCTTTTCAGGCCATTCACTTTTGCTGATAGTACAAGTCTCTGGAGAGCCATATGTTTATCCCACCTCAAATCATCTGAGAAGATCATACGCAGGTACTTATACTCTCTGACCTGCTCCAGCCACGCATTACCTAAGAACCAAGTCAATTTCTTTTTCTTTCTTTCAAAGAACAAAGTTTTTGCCTTTTCAACATTTATTGTCAGTCTTTCCTCAAGAAAATTATAATTTAGTATGTTTCATTTTCATTGGAGCATAAAGGCATGAGATCCATCACCACTGGATCATCCGCATAAATAAAGCAGATGATATGCCTACCCCGAATTTTTACTGAGTAACTATGCAAGCCACTTAGCATCTAAGGTAGGTCAGCAATGAACTGACTTCGTGCTAGAACACACCCCTGTTATAAGCCGTTCTCTCCCTGGAATTTTTCTTGACAGGCTACGAAGCTTCACCACAAGACCTCACTGGGCTCCAGGTATATTCCACTGCTGGCGTTGTCTCCAAAGTGACCCTCTGTCCACCCTATTGACTGCTGCTGGGACGTTATGTAATGTTATACACACTTATAAAGCGCATGGCTGCCCCTGCAACAGGGCGTCTCAGCGCTAAATCTAACAGAGTAGACAGGCAAAGAAGCTAGAGGTTGGAGAAAAGCAACGTCTTGATCATTTTCCTTAAAGCCCAATGATCTTGTATGCTGTGGGCAGCAGGAAGGATGGAATTCCAGAGGGCAGGTTCCAGTGCCCTGAACGAATGCCCCCCTGTAATTGTTCTGTACACCCACAGGGACACAGGCCAAATGCAGATCCGGGGAGCGCAAGGCAGAATCCTGTGTGTCGTACACAGAGTCTTAAAGTAGACTCTCTGCTCTATAGGCAGCCAGTGGAGCTGGCGAAGAAGGCCTGAGACATGGTAGTGCAAAGAGCGAGCAAGTAGCTGTGTTCTGTGCCCATTAAAGTTGTTTGGTCACAACTTTATTAGTGCCAAGTAGTAAGCCGTTGTAGTAATCTAGCCGAGACAGCACAGTGGATTGAACAATCATCTGTTGGGTGGATGTGTCAAAGAATCCCAAAATGGGTTTTCGGCCGCGTAAGAGACCAAAGCAAGTACCCGCCACTGTCTTAGCGTGCCCCTCAAACGAGAGGGCACAGTCCACTAATACACCCAGGTTCTTGACCACAGATTTCGGTTGGGAAGGGGTACCAAGGGCCCCAGTCCACCATTGATTGCCTCATAGATGGGTATTTAGGCCCACCAGGAGAACTTTTGACTTGGTGGAATTCAGTTGCAAGTAGTTATCCACCATCCATTAAGAATGGCCCTCAGGTCATTCTAGAATTTCGCCTGATCCTGCTTAGAGTTGCTGGAAAAGGTGAACACCAAATGGTTATCATCAGCATATGATACCATGGCAATGTTTCGAGGTTCGGCCAAGAGGGCCAGAGGGCAGACGTAAATATTAAATCAAGTGGGGATCAGGGCAGATCCCTGAGGAACACCATAGCAGAGAGGGTGGGCACTTGAAGTTAAATGGGGAGCAGAGACCTGGAAATATCAATCGGCCAAGAAGGACAAGAAACAGGCAAGGGCCTTACCACTGACCTCGATCTCCTCTAGCCAATGTGACAGGATCCTATGGGAGACAGTGTCAAAGGCCAGGCTAAGATCCAGCAGGATCTGTGCCAAGGTTCTGCCCTCATCCAAGGCCGACCGTAACTGCTCCATGACTACAAGTAGTGCAGATTTGGTGCTATGTCTAAGCCGGAAGCCGTTTTGTGACATATCTAGGATCAAAGGATGCCATGATTTTAGCTAACAACGGAAGTAGAGATATTGGATGAATGTTTCCGGCACAGACATATCCAGCGTTGGGTTTTTTAACAGGGAGATCAATTTGGCGTGTTTCCAGGACTTAGGGATCACCGCCATTGACAGTGAATGAAGTAGCAGTAAAGGCCACTTACTGACTCCATTAACTTCCTTGAGATTCTCCATTGGGTGAGACAGTTGTACATCATTGAATGCTTTGGTCTGAAACCTTCTTAAAAAAAGTTGTTTTCCAGCTGTGCAACATCCAGTATGTATCGCCTCCTATGCTTTTTCCTCAAACCCCCACACTATAAGTATAAATCACTAAACAACCATTAAGAAAGAAATGCAAAGAAACCCAAACAGAAGAATGGAAGAACATTTATTAGATATCTCAAGTAAATCTTTCTGGAAAGGGATATGTTCAAAGCGCTTAACCTGCTAGAATAAAGTGCAAAGAATGAATGAGGGTGGAAATATCTTTTTACCACCTGTTTGAGTATCTAGAAAAAAGCAAACCACAAGAAGCAGGCCACAAGACCCATAGGACCGAAGAAGCAAAATAATTTAAAACATGAATCAAGCAAAGTATTAAATAATCTTGTAGCAGTATATTTCTGATATGCATTAACAGCTTAATGCATGGAGTTGAAGAGCTTAGAAGCCTTTACTTCACTGGCAAGTTTGAGCTTCAAATTGTTATGCAACTGAAGTTCAAATATACTAAAAAATAGGGCACACTCCGAATTATGACTACAGGGGATAACCTCTAATTTGCAATGGTGTAATTACATTTTCAACAAGATGCCAGAAGATTTGAAAATATGAGAAAGCAAGACAATATTTCTAAGGAGGTGATTTGCCATCCTAAAATGAGGCTGATGTAGTGAAATAATGTTATGTCATTACATTATTCAACTATGAGGAAATCCTGCCCATATTTTGAATCTAATTTCCTTTCCCTTGCTTGCTTTTTTTTGCTTTGCAGGGGGGACCACATCCTCTTAGGTACAAAGGTGTGGTTATGAAATCTATACAATATGCTTCCATTTAAAAAAAAAAAAGTTTATTGTTTTTTTGCCAATGCTTTAAATGGGCCGGTACTCACAGGTACTGAGTACCGGCACTTCCGAATTTTCTTGCCGTCAGTACCGGCACTTCTCTTTAGCCAGAGAGAGTACCGGTACCCTGATCAGCGCCACGGCAGGCTAGGATTACGCATCTCCTCCAAGGCAGGGCAGGGCTCCAGAGGAGCTTTTAAGTCGCTGAGCCCCTCAGTGGTCTTTTGCAGAGTTGCTGCTAAGGATTCCAGCAGAGCCCACCTGAACGTCCCAGACTGCAGGGGGGTGAGAGGGCTCACATCAGGCTGTAATTAACAGGACAGGGTCTAGACAGACCCTGCACTGCTGATCAGATGCCCAACGACCTTTAGGCTGACAGTGATTTGCCCCCACCCCTCCCCTTCTCCATTAGGTGAGTGAAGTGGGCTGGGACTGCCAGACAGTCATCCAGTCCCATTTAGTGTATTGCACTGGCCCTATTAAAGCATGTGGCGGCAATACAATCATCCACCTACACCAAAGCCGCTTTATATTTAGCACAGGAGCTGCTTCTCTTTGTGTGCCCTGCAAACACTAATTGCTGCATTTACAAGATAACAGGTACTGACCAGGGTACTGGGGCAATGGTTGTGAATTTAGCCCTACCCATGGGGCAATGCACAGCAAGGAACGTTGGAACACTCCAGGAATTAGTGTCCATGACAAGTGGTCATGCATTTGGTGGGAGAAAGATGAGACGTACATAGAAGGTCAAGGCAGGGAGGAATGTAAAGTGAGGTGACAGGTGAAGTGGAGAGGACATTTGGATGTAAAGGCACAGAACCCGAAAGAGACATGATGAGCCTGGTCGTAGGGAAAAGGACAGTGGCAGTGCTTTAAATGGACCAGTACTCACAGGTACATAAACCCATTTCATGTTTTTGACTTGTGCTGCAACTGGTACAGAAGCCAATATGTACCATCATATCTTGCCCCTAGCCCTGCTCCTAGCTTCACCCACATGCCACGCCTGCACTTATTTATTTCCATTTAAAGCACTGTTTTTTGCCATACATAAACAATAGCACAACATAATCTACATTCTGAAAGGTCACACATTCCGACAGTCGAGCAGCAAGTTAACTTTTGGGTTAGGGTTACCATCCCCCTGGTAGGAATCATCGCAAAGCTTTAGGTGGTGGAGCAGGAGGAGGGGTAATCAATGGTGAGAAGGTAGTATGATCATAGAGGAAGTGGCATCTTATGTGTATGAGTCTTAGGGATTCTCAAATTGTGTGGAAAGTAATCTCAGAGCTGGTAAGTGGGACGAATGCCAGGGTAGAGGAGGAGGCACAGGGTAAGGAGCCCTAGTGAATTATTGACCGATGGCCATTGAAATTGAGAACCTACCAGACTAACAAACCTCTAGATATTTATCTTAAGGTTACCACAGCTCATACAAATGCTGTGCAACCATACTAATATTATAAAGAGAGAGCACAAACCTTTGAGGCGGGTAATCTCAGTAACCACAGCACCAATCACAACACCCAATACAGCATTGGAAAGGGCAGTTGCAGCAGAAGGACATAGGCTATGCAAACGGCCACCATATACATTTTTTATTTTTTATTAACTTTTCAAGAAACAGTGGTGTTCATCACAATCATACAGTGCAAGACATACAATTGTACCGTAGGCCAGCATATACATTTAAAAGGTAAAAGAACCGTGCCGGTAAAGTAGTCCCTTGTGGGCGTGTCTGCGTTGTGCTGTAGGCGTGGGCTGGGGGCATGACTAACGCTGGGGACAAGTGGTACGGCCATCACGTCGTGGGCTGTGGTCGTGTGCTGGGGGCGTGACAAACGCAGGGGGCGTGTGTCCGCCCTTCATGCCATGTGAGTCGTACATACAAGCGCCAATTACGTTGCTGTGCAGCATCAAGGGGCATGCTGGGGGCATGACACGCTGGGGGCATGAGAAACACTGGGGGCGTGTGCTACGTTCCGCCCTTCATGCCATTTGGTCGTACTTTAATCAGAAGATCGTCTCCTGTGGCTGTGTGCTGGGGGCATGACATACGCGTTCAGCTGGAGGCCTGGTAAGTAACATTACTGCAGCTTTTCCTGTGCGCTGTTACTGAACTCTCTCATTCAAAGAAATTAGACGCGCCTGCTACCATCAACCAGGGCTCTAGCCGGGCTCAGGCGGCGGATCAGTACACTAATTACACGCGCCTGATAACATCAACTAGGGCTGTAGCTGGGCCTCAAGCGGGGGAACACGCACCTGCTAACATCAAACAGGGCGGTAGCTGGGCTCAAGCGGGGGAACACGCAAATGAGCGTGTCTGCGGGGACAATTACAGCAGCCTCTCCTACTCGCTGTCACTGAACTCTCTCATTAAACGGATTTACCTGCGGCTGATAACTCTCTCATTCAACGACATTACACGCGCCTGCTAACATCAACCAGGACTGCAGCTGGGCTCAGGCGGCGGATCACGACACCAATTACACGTGCCTGCTAACATGAACCAGGGCTGCAGCTGGCCCTTCTCCGTCCCTGTTCTAATGAAACAAAAAATGTTGTCTGTTTAGTGCTTCTCTTGTCAATTAGAGAAATTGACATCGAAAATAAAAGCTGTCCCAGGATATTTATTGGGCTGTACAAAATGAATTAAAACAACTATCTGGTCCTTTGCACAACCATTTGTGTATGATTTTGCATAGCAATGGTTTACCACGTAATGATATGAGATTTAGAAAGAAACGCCCAGAGAACATGGTTCTCTGGTTTTCTGTTTTTTCCTTTGCTTTCTGAGATTATGATATATGCACAGCATTTGTATGAGCTGTGGTAACCTTAAGATAAGTATCTAGAGGTTTCTTTAGTCTGGTAGGTTCTTATTGTTGTTCATAAGTATTAGAGATAGGGGGACTGGTTCTTTACGAGACTTTAAATTGTCCCTCAGACCCTCTTGTATTATTTTCATTGAAATTGAGCCTCAAAGGTGTTAGAGGCGACTCATGATCTTCCTGGATCGTCCTGGGTAAATATCTAGAACTGATAATTTATTGGTTGGGTGGGTTTGCTTCGCTATTGGAAAAGCGAGAAGATGGGCTAGAAAACTCGGATCTTATGTTATTATGGTCTAGGGATTCAAGCTATCTAGAGAGCAATGTCTCCCAATTGTGCGCATTGGTATGGAAGGGTACATCTCTGTCTCTTCTTTGTGTAAGGCTGTGGCCTCTGCTTTTTTCCTTCAAAGTCAATTCATGGAGCCAGACCTCGGTGGACCGGGACATTATCAGCATACACTACATGATTATGGTACTTTTTGCCAGAATGAGGGCGAGATCAAAGAAACGTGCTGCAGCTTTCTTGTCAGCTGGATCACTTGTAAAAGCCCAGGGCCCATTCCCTCTATACCTGTTGTAGGAAGGTGGATACCTGACTATGGTTACCCCAGATTTTTTGCCTTGTGTTTAGCTGATTTTCGACTTAGTTGGCCTGGGATCCTGCTAATCAGGGCCCCATTCTATCTGCTCTCTCTGTAAAATGGATTCCATGTACCCTAGGTACATACCTAATTGGATATTGAGTCACCTTATCAGCCCCTGTATAGTGTACTATAGGTACCCAGGGCATAGGTGCACCCAAGGCCTACCAGGGGCTGCAGCATATCTTTTGCCACCCCTGGCTGGCCATCCAAACTGACACAACTGGCTGATCATTCAGCTGGGGCTAGGTTGTGTAATCACCCCTTGCTTAGGTATAGTATTCCTATATCTTACCCTATCTGGACACATATGCACCTATAAGTCACTCCTATGGCAGGCCTTAACAATCCTGGAGGCAGAGTGCTTGGTTTTATGTGAGATGGTGCTCTAGCATGAGCTGAGCCAGTCTGCAGCTTTCGGAACCATGTCCTTATAGCTGTTCCAGGGTATTGCCATACCATATACTCTTAAGTGCAGTATAATCCTTGCGGTTAGATGCTATCTTTGGTTTGGCTTCATCAAAACATGTTGTGTAAGGTGTCATATGCTTTGGAATACTACCCCCTCACCAATTCTGGCGACGGGGGTAGCATTCCACCCTTCTAGAGGGAGAAGACATGTTGCTAACAGTAATCCCGGTTAAAATTAACCAGAGCCTCAGCATCACAAAATGGATGCTGCTGCCACAGACACAAGTCTGGCCTCCCTCCTGCTGCTGACCGAAACTCTGGCAGGGGAGGCCTGGACAAAAGGTTTCCTGTCACAGGGAGGTGCTAGCACCACCCCAGACAGGAGATAGTAGATTGGGGCAGGGAGGGCTGAATGAAACTAGACACTGCCTGGGGCACACAAGGTGTCCCATGCATAGCCCAGTTCAAACCGGTGCTGGGGCACTCCAGCCCCAGCTCTGGCGCGATACTGGACAAAGGGAAAGGGGTGTAACCACCCCCTTCCTGGGTCCCACCCATAGTACGGACCTAGCAGGTAATCCAGCCCCTTGATTTGGAATAAAGGTAGGAGCTGTGTCCATAGACTTTAGATAATCCTGACTGAAACTTTGATACAAAACTCTGGACCCTTCGACATCCTTCTCAACGTAGAAGACTGAAGAATCTCCCTTGTGGTCAAGGAGTGACCACCCTGTGCAAGAAGGCACCATCAAGCGCTCAAAGGTTTGCTTTGTTGTTGCTCCCGCCAGAGCTCGAACAACAGAGACCAACAAGAACCAGACTTCCAGACATCCAACAGCCCGATCCACAGCCACAGCAAAGCTGAGACCCGTGGAGGCGACGTGAGACGTGGGACCGACCATCTTGGAAAGCCAGTGAAGTGCTTTCTGTGCAGCCCCCAAGGCACCCTTGAAGCTGTGCATTGGGGATTGAGAAGCCCCAGCCCCGAGCAGCTTTTGCACCGAAGATCACCTCTCCACACTCACCGAGTGCTGCATGGAGCCCTTTTACATTTTCCTGCTCGACGCATCTGTCCGGTCACTTGCCCATTGGCTAGTGTCCTCTGTGATGATGAACCTTCAAATTTTCAACACTGGTCTGGTTGCTCCAGACTGGCCCTTGCTCCCCTGAAAAGGAGCAGCCCATCAGGCCTTGCTGGTCTGATCCAGAGCCATCTTTGATTCCTGCGTGGTTTGCATTTGCCAAGGCCTGTCGACTCTGAATCGAGATCCAACACCACCGACAGCGAGAGCCTTCGTGGGACAGTCCGTGCCCAGCCCCTGGTTGTCATCGATACCTCCTGGTCCACGTGGCAATGGAGACAAGCTTCATGACATCACCTGATCGCAACCCAACATTGCCTGGTTCCTTCCTGGTTCCTTCCTGGTCACTGGCTAGTGACCCAGACTCTGTCCCATCTGCTTTCAGGTACTCTACATCTTCGATCCGCCCTTGGATCCAACCGGACTCCTTCTCTCCTGGTCACCTGCAGCATCTTTTCTCCAAGGCTGCATAGAACTCCACGACGAAACCCGACACACTTTGACACCTATGCACCCGCTTCCTGTGGGTGAGGTAACGCGAGTACTACGGTGCTCCTGTAGAGGTTTACATCCCTAGTGTCCTAGTTTTAAGTGGTTAAGTTCTAGCCCAGTCGGAAGACTTCCAAATCTGCAACTTTCTAACTTTACGCACCCATTGACTTCTATTGGTTCACGCTTGTGCATTTAGACACTGCACCCGCATCCTGTGGGCCTCCTACGTTCTAACTACTGTTAGTCCAGTGTAGCCCCAGCGATTCCAAAGGCCCTAGGCCTTACCATTGTTCGTGACGTGGTTCTTATACCACTATTTTAGTATATGGTTTTACGGGCCACCAGGGCCTATCCATATTTGTGCAACTTTTGTATGCTATATTAAGTTTCTTGTTATACGCTTGTGCTCCTGTGCTCATAAAGAGTTAAGGGGATTTTTTTAGAAATAAATAAATATATATTTTGAATATATTACCTGTGTGGTGTCCTTTCATTTGATATTCCAGGATCGCATATGGTAAAACAGCTGGCTTCACATGCCCTCTTGAGTTTAGCCTAAGACTGCTTTTGTCCATGCTACCACTAGGATAGCTGGTCTATAAGGTTGACTTTAGAAAACCATCACCATAAGGGTTGTTTGGACTGCTGCAAGGTGCTCATTAGAATAGTGAACATCATCATATACCAGGCCAACTTCTCACACCTGTGAACTCCTCCAGTCTCAACAGCACCACCTCCCAGGAATGGCGGAGCTGAGAGTAATCCCACAGCATAGGTTTTAAACCTGCCTCTGAGGTGCTGCATCTGGCACATGAGATTGAGGCGCTAGGGAAGATTTGGGAAATTTGCTGAGGGGAGAGATAGGCGACATATAACATATAAAACTGGAATCATTTTAGATGTACCTTCTGTGACACCTACCTTGGCATGAGAAAGGTTTTCTCCACTTCTGATCTTGGAGAAGTCTGCCAAAATCAGCCTGTACATGCCTCCCTTGAGGGCTGGAGCAAGGTTTGTGTTTGATCAACAAGCGCTCTAGTAATCCATCTTATAACTTTGTGACCCCTCACAAAATATGGGAAGGGCTAGCATGAGCTGATAGGTGGCCAACTCTACATCATGAACCCCCTTCAAGGAAGTATATGTTCGGCCCGGTTAAGCGGGGTCTGGACATTCATGTTCCCTCTTTAAAGCACTCTGCCAACCAGCGGTAAACTCATTGTATTTGGGCCACCATATATTATTTGATGTTGGGGAATACTAGGCCTCCCTGGTAAAGCAGAAGCTGTAATTTGAAGACCCCACCCAAATACGAGAAATATGCCACCTCAGGTCCCCCAAGAGCTTCTGCAACTCCTGGAAACTTTCAAAGGGAGGACATTGGGAAGGTTATTGAAGTAATAAAAGGGGCAGAGGAGTATCACCATTTTGGAAACGCCACCTATGCTACCCATCACCAATGAGGAAAGCAACCACCAGAAGGTCACCTGTGGCTCAAGCAATGACACAGCCAATGTCAGATTAGAATCTAAAAGGTCCTGAATGGTATTTGGGAATACCCAGGTATTGGAAGGAGACAGGTTCCCAGTGGATGGGGCCCTCACCCAGATGCAGGGCCACCAGCACTGCACTAGGTACCAGAGGAAACATACAAGATTTTCTTCAGTTCATTCAGAGTTCTGAGATTATACCAAACTCTGCCAGGAGACTAGCTATGGGGGAATGATCAGATGACAGGTCTTCAATTAAAACAAGAAATTGTTATACAGTATTGTGTGAATATTATCAGGGGGATAAATACCCCACTCTCTGCCACCCCGCCTGGTACGGGCCACCAGCGATTCCATCGGTAATGCAAATAAATGTGGTGAGTTTGTTCAGACCTGTCTTCTACCCCTGCTGAAAGATATGGTCTCAGAGAGGCATCCCCCATAGAAAATACGGACTGTGGAGTCCGTATAAAGTGCATGGATTAATATAACAATATTATGAGATAATTTCTAACAGCAGGGAAAAAAAAGTAATCCGAACTTAAGGTGTTGATTGCTTTTTACAAGTTTAACACCAGGGATGTGATCCATGGCCAATTCCCTTGGACTGCCTCTGTGATGCGATTAAAGTGTTGAATATTCACGGAGGGGTTCATGCCCAGAAGGAACATGTTTTGGTCTATTTGCACAAGGCACTCAAGCACTTGATGAATTACATTGGCCAGGATCATAGTTAGTACAGTAATGGGGCGATACGAGGCAAGGTTTGTTCTCGGGTTTTAAGAGAGTAATGAAGCCTCATGCAGTGGGGCAAGGACATATCAGGCCTCTGATGCTGCTTCATACAGCTCATTCAGATTAGGAGATAGCCTGCCTGCTAATGCTTTGTAAAATTCGTCCAAGAGGCCATCGGTCCAAGGAGATTTTCCAACTGCTACCTCCATTATAGACGCCTTAAGGACTTGAGCCATGATAGGGTATCAAGTTCTTCATGTTCCTCAGGACTCTATCTAGTGTGGCTGTTGCTATGAAGGCCAGCACCACATTTGACTGGGCACCCAGTGAGGAACAATAGAGAGCCCATTAGTAGGTGACAAAGGAATCACGTATGGCTTGTTGTGAATGGAGAAAGGTACTATCCAGTGTGAGGAAAGACTACATGGAGTTGTGTAAAATCTCTCTTGGTTAGACATGTTAAGAGGCGGGCAGACTTATCATCTTCTAAATGTGTGCGGGTTGTTTAGGGAGCATAACCGAAGCAGCAAAGGAGTTCAATCAGTTGAACCGCTGCCTCACAGAATTCAGCCTCCAAGGTTCGGAGCCAGAGGTCCTCAGCTGCTCCTCGCTAAACCTTTATGCATTCTCATTTGTCAAAGTCTCATTCACAGAGTACCCTTGTTTGTACCTCGGAGACCATGTGAAGTCAAATGCCTCAGACAACTACCTTGAAGACTTCCCATTCAATAGTAGGCAAAGAAGTTAAGCCATCATTGTGCTCAAGGTATTCAAGAATTTTGTCTGCTATGATATCTCGAAATAGTAAGTCCACGAAAGTTGAGGTATGTGGGCACTAAGTGAGACTAAGTGAGGGAGTTCTGCCCAGACCAGGCGCAGTATCCAGGGACTATGATCAGATAGTTCACTACCAAGGCAGTCAGGAGAGGAAACGGAAGAGCAGACTATCCTATCCAGGTGTGCATACATGTTGTGTACCACGGAGTAGTAGGAATACAGTTTGTTCACAGAGTGGTGGTGGTACCAGGCATCTGTCAAGGACCATTGTTGGAACCTTATCACCAAGTTCTGAGTGCTGGACACTGCAGGGTTATTGCAGATTGGAGGAATGGGAATGATCCAGGGACAGGTCCATTGCTTAATAAAAGTCCTCTCCCATCAACCATGGGATATGAGTTTATTTAGCAAGGTGAGATGACAGTTGTTGTGGCAACTTTTATTGGTCTGAGTTGGGGATGTAGAGGCTGCCTATTAGGATAGGGAGCCATTCAATTTGGTTTCAAGGAGGATGAAACATCCCTCTGGGTATATATTGTGGGGCAGGATTATGAGGGAGATCTCAGTTTTTACCCAAAGTATTCTTTCCCTTGGCATATGCCTTGTAGTTGGTAGAATAGGCCTGCCTCTCAATTTCTTCTAAAGTCTAGCCCCTTCATTCTTGTGCTATATGGGATTCTTAAAGTAATGTAATTTGAGCTCATTTACACTTCAGATATGTGTAGATAGTGTAACATTTGCACAGTATTCTAGGTTAGGATATGACAGGCTTGGGTACCCATCATCCCAAAGGACATTCTCCACCTCTGGTCCCTTTTGGAGGGTGGGCTCTTGGACACCCCAGAGCAAATTGAGGACTCCTATAAAATCAGCGTAGGGGAGGAAATGGAATACCAACTCATAAGACATGGCATATGAAATCAAAACATCAGAACAGCCAGTAATGAAAATAAAAATGTTGCAGGCAGACACTCAACTGCCAGCTGTTGAAATTGGAGAAATAACTGTTCACAGGATGACAGGGGCTTGTGGAGAAGCGCTGCAGCATAGTGTAAGGCAAGGCTCATAGTGTGAAGAGTGTATATGAGGTGACCCTTATAAGCCTGGCAGAAGTCCACGGGAGACCCACAGGGGCTGGTGACTCAGGGAGAACAGGATACATCAGACACTCACATGGAGAAGGACCTGATGTAGGGTAGGACCCCTAGCCCAGGCCATACGATCACGATGAAGGAAGTGAGCCCCAGTTGAAGGACTCAGAGGTCCATTTCGCGGTTAACAAAAGCATAGATGGTAGTGGGCCCCCTGGGTCCCCAAGTTCTGGTCCAAATGAAAGTCTATTAGGCAAGCCAAGCATTACAGGATTTCATATGTTGTAAGAGGGGTCAAATGGAAGGGACCCCTGATTGAGGTGCAAGGTCAAGGGGGAGTCCCCTTCCTCCGAGTCCTCCGAGAGGGAATCCAAGAGGTCTCCCGTGGGTTCCAGAAGGCTGCTGCTGCATCTAGGGCAGAACCACCATCCGCTCTGGACCTGTTTTGTTTAGGGGTAATTTATGTGGCGGAAGATTTTCGGACCTTCTCCTCGAGCAACGATTACAATGGCCTGATCTCCTTTGTGACCAATTTAAGGGTACAGCTGCTTGCACTGAAGATCCATGAGTTACTGACCCGTCCCATGCCTCAGAAGTGTCAGATAAGAAATGCTTTTTGTTACCAGGATCATTTTCAGTTTAGGGGGGAAACAAAGGGCATATTTGTCCCCTATCTCCCACAGTTTGCACTCGACTCCTAAGAACGAGACTATCTGATGTTGGACAGCCAATGTCTAGTCAGGAAAGATTTGAATGCTCTAGTTGTCTCTGAGGAGTGGGTTAATCTGTCTTGCCTTCTTAAGAATTGAATCTTGATTTTTGAAATGGGGGATTTTGGTCACTATTAGTTTGGGGGTGCCCTTGTTGGGGGTACCTGATGGGTGCAAGGGCCCTATTATTGGAAATTTATTATTATGAGGTCCTGCATGGCCAAAAGTTCCTTAAACCATGTCTTTAGATAGTGCATCATATTGAGACCTTTACTGCCCTCTAGAAGGACCACGTGGTAAATTTACAACGGGGTGTACCCTAAGGACATCCTGACCTGGGTCAGTAAAGGTAGGTATGTATATATTGGTCAGTGTCTATTGATTAGGATCAAGAATTCATCATAGAAAGCCTTTACATAAATTACTTGTTTAGAGATTACTTTTGTGTAGTACAAGAAATTTATTCAAACATTTTCAAAGGTTAATATGCATGGTGATATATTCAAATGAACGCCACAAGTTATGCATCATGCAAGTAAACAATTTCTTCATTGAATCAAGCAGAGTCTACCGGACAAAAGTCTCAACACAGTTGCTTCGAAACAATCCTTGTGGGTTCATTCGCCAATAATATAAATTCACACGTAATAATACAATATGAAATGCGCTCAAAGTGAAAGAGAAAGGAGACAGTTTGAGAGGGATAGGTGTGGTTGGGTGGTGGTGAGGACTGGGTAAAGGATGTTGTGACCATACTGCAATCACAGTGATAATGCAACCTTTACAGACTAATTTTGTTCATTAGTTCCATGAAAATCTTTAACATAGGGTTTGTATGTATCAAAGGGTTGCTTCCTATGTTAAGAAAGTAAAAACAATCCGGTCTACGTTTCGACCCCTATGGATTAAGGGTTAATTGAAGCCTCATGCTGGGGTCTTCTTCAGGACGTGAGTGCAGGAGCGCCTACAGGTAATACAATTTAAGAAAAGGAGTGTATCAGGAATTAAATTCTGCGCACTGTTGTACTACAGCTAGTTCAAAGAAAAGGGAAAACTTCTTACTTAAAAGCGGGCCGTCCAGTGGCCTCTTACGGTTGGACCGTGATCGGTTCCTCAGTGGTAGCCAGTAATCTAAAAGTAATTCAAGATTGGAGGATATGGGTTTAGGAACCGGGTTAAAAAATAACCCTATCAATCGTATATTCGGCGCGATACCAAAGGGGACTTACTAGGGCATCCGGGGCTTTCCAGTCTGTCAATGTATATTGGTTTGGTTTCCGCTCCTCCAGATGTGAGGTTTCTGAGGGTTCAAGAAAACCAAAAAGAAAAATAATGTAACGTATCAGGTGTGGGAATCCTATTCTTAAATAAACGTGGTATGTTAGCGTTGTCTAAATGGAAATTGGGAAGTTGCCCAAGGGGTTGGTTGGATCGTGCATTAATCTATAGACCCCATGTCAGGAGGGGAAAAGCCTTGTCTTAAAGTCGGTCGGAATTCCCATCTTTAAAACATGCACAGCTCGAGTGCTCTACCGAGCGTATATGACAGGGGATTAATCAAGTCTATGAAATCCCTCGGTGTGGGGATGTTCCAGTAGCTTACCCTCAGAACAGCATCAGCGCGGATGTAACCAGCAACGCTGCCCGGCCGCGAGTGAAAGGAGCGCGAGGTGCAGGCGCTGGATACCTGCTGGGGGCTCGTCTCGATCAGCCAATCAGGAGAGGCCCGCTCCGACATGCTTTTAGGGAGTGTGAAGAAAAAGCTGCTACGGGCGATTCGGAGGGTCTTACTAAGAAAGGTCTTTCTCGACAAGACTCGATACATCCAGAACAGGATTGTTCCAACCCACTCGTTGTTGGACCAACGTTAACTGGGTTTTACCTAAATACCCGTTTTAGTAAAAGTTTGCTGAGTTCTTGGCATTCTGCTAGGGGCTCTTCTCGATCAGCCAATGAGGAGAGGCCCGCTCCGACATGCTTTTAGGGAGTGTATGAAAAAGAAAAAGGCTGTTACGGGCTTTTAGGAGTGTCTAAATAAGAAAGGTCGTTTTTGACATGACCAGAACGAGATTGGTCCCTCGCTCGCTGTGTGTACCAACGTTAGCTGTGTTATACCAAAATACACGTCCTAATAAAAATTGCTGAGTTTAAACACATTACGCGTCTTAACAAAATTGCAAAGTACACGTTTTTAACAAATTGGCACAAGCAAGCGTTTTACCATTCAATGGAGACAGAATACATATGAATACAGGCATAATGTGAACGGGCAGTGTAGAATGATTTAGTGCGGTACTCAAAAACAAGGGTACTTGTGAAAGGCCACAAGAGTTGCACAATACATTTACCCATGAGGATACATAATGTAACACATTATACGATTAAAAAGATGATATGAAATATAGATCTTGGACAGTCACGTGTAGGAGATTATCCCACAGAGTTTCACATAATAGTTTGTAGCTTAACATGGCAGCATATGGATTTATGTACCAGTATAATAGAGAGGATCAACCCAACACATAGCATTGGTGGGAGGCTCAGGTACATCCCCCTTGCTCAGTCACGATTAACCAAAGCCATTTGAGAAAAAGTTGAATCCATCTCGTTCAAACCATTTTGCACAGAATCAAATCGCTGCATCCATTTACACTCTCTTGTGTTCAAGATGGAGTCTAGATCCCCACCCCTAGGTCCTAGTGTAATCTTCTCAATGACCACCCATTTGAGTGATTCAGGTGTGTGGGCATTTGTCAGAAAATGGTCAACTAAGGGTGCCCCCACGGTTTGACATCTAATTCTGCTGCAATGCTGGAGTATTCTGTTTTTAATCTTCTGCTTTGTTTGGCCTATGTAAATCATCCCACATGGGCAAAATATGGCATAGATCAACCCATTGCTATTGCAGTTTGTCAATGTTTTGAGATTGATGGTAATGTTATTGTGTGTTATGGCTTTAGTTTCTAAGCAAAGTACACAGGCTTTGCAGGTGCTGCATTTGAAATTGCCAACTACGTTAGGTAAATTCCACATTGTTTGAATTGTGGGAGCTGGTGGGGTGTCCAACAAGGAGCGGACCACAATATCACGGATGCTCTTGGCCTTCTTGAAGGCATGCATGGGGGGGTTCGGTGCTTCGATCACCTCTGATATGATACTCCAATGGCTGTTGATTATTTTCCGGATCTCGTTGCTCTTGCTACAATAAGTGGTAACACAGACCATCCTGTTCTCTGGAAGTTGACGATTCTTTGGTGTAAGTAGTGTTTCCCTGTCGCTGAACCATGCTCTTTTACGTGCTCTTTTTACCAGTCTTTTCGGGTATCCTCTTTCCAACAGCCTGCAAATTAGTCCATCCGATTCAGCAAAGTAATCGTCTTTCATGGTACAGTTCCTCCGGATGCGGAGGAACTGCCCAAAGGGTAAATTATCTCTCAGGGCCCGAGTGTGGTGGCTTGTATATCTTAGTAAAGTGTTCCTCTCACTGGGTTTCCTGTATAAGGTGGTGTATAGCAGTCCCTCCCACTCCTTGATAGTAATGTCCAAGTAGTCTATGGATTCATTGCTACAGCTAGAGGTGAATTTGATGTCATCTGATCGGGTGTTCAGCCATTCCGTGAATGTCTCCAGCTCTTGTTTTTGTCCAGTCCAGATCATCAAGATGTCATCAATGTATCTGCGGTATTCCGATATGTTGTTGACAAAAGGGTTGTTTGGTGTGAGAATATGATGTTGCTCGAAGTCGCTCATGTAAAGGATCGCTAGGTCCGGAGCAAATGCAGCCCCCATCGCCACCCCTTTCGTTTGCATGTAATACTTGTTTTGAAAAATAAAAAAGTTTTTGGTCATCGCGATCTCAAGTAGATCAATCAGGAATTCTGTGGGTACTCCTGTTGGTTGGGGTCTTGTTGATAGGGCTCTCCGTATAGTTGTTAACGCTGGGTCCTGGGGGATACTTGTGTATATCGACACAATGTCCATGGTCACCAATAATTGATTGTTTTTGTCAAAGGGTTTGTTATCCACTAAGTTGATAACCTGCATGGTGTCCCTCAGGTACGTGGGTGTTGCCTCAGCCAGAGGTTTCAAAAAGGTGTCCACGTATTTACAGAGCGGTTCCAGGAGGGAACCACATCCAGATATGATTGGTCTTCCCGGTGGCCTGGTGGGGTTCTTATGGACCTTGGGTAGGACATAGATAGTGGGGATGCGTGGTTGGTCCACATTCAGATATGTGTGCTCCTTGTCTGTGAGGAAGCCATCTTCTTTCCCTTTTAGAGTTAAGTCCTTGATCAATTTTCTTATATCTGCAGTTGGATTCGTTCCTATCAATCGGTAACTCACTCCATCATTCAGCTGGGAGTAAATCTCCTGTTTGTAATCATCCACATTCATGACCACAATTGCTCCCCCCTTGTCCGCCGGTTTAATGACTATGGTCTTGTTCTTCTGGAGACCATCCAGGGCAATCCGTTCATTTTTCGTGATATTATGTTTCACGTAGCGTTTGGTGCCACATAGCTTTAGCACATCTCTAACGACCAGACTTTCATAAGTCAAGATCCGGTGGTTTGTCATGGCAGTTTGGGGAGTGAAGGTGGAGGGCGGTCGCAGGTTGGTGAACGCTCTAGTTGTACTTGGAGCTTTATGTAGAAAGAAGTTCCTGAGGCGGATCTTGCGGAAAAGTTTGGACAACTCTGTCTTGATATTAAACACATTCACATGGGATGTAGGCACAAACGACAGGCCCTTACTGAGGATTCGGATCTCGTCCTGCGTCAATGTTGCATCGGATAGGTTCATAATCGGGCTTATTCTACTCAGCAGTGATGGGTTCATAGTCGGGTTTGCTCTGTTTACCAGCGATAGGTCTTCCTCCTGGTATTGATCTCTCCGTGATTGTCCTGTTGGAAACGGACTTGTTTGTTGCCGTATCCCTGTTGCCTCGAGTCGTCCCAGTTCTGCGGGTTCTGGCCCCTGGTTGGTCGTCTGTTCCAGCCCCCACCCCTGCCACGGGGGGGTCTCCAGGTGCTGTCCTCTAAAAAAGGCTGCTGTTGCCTGTTCTGAGCCTCTTGAGGGGGTTGGTACCATTGTTCTTGGTTTTGGTAGTTGCTGCTAGTACCCGCTCCTTCGTTGTCACTACTGCCACTGTAGGAAGAATCCGAAAAATTTGTGTATCTTCTGCCTCCTCTTTGACCACCCCTGTATCCACCTCTCCCTCTATTGAAGAAACGGCCCTAGTTGTCCTGTTTGAAATAATCCTCAGCCAGGTATGGGTATGTTTTCTTTTTATAGTAGTATTGGATATCTTTAGCCAATTTTTCGAGTTTCTTATTCTGTGACTCTACGTCAAAGTCCTTAAGAGTTTTGTTCAGACGTTCAAGTGTTTCCTTCGCACTAGCGAAGGCTGAATGGCTTGCAATTTCCTCTTTGAGGTCAGTTATTTCTTTGGTTAGTTGTTCAACTTGGTCCTTGGCGGTTTCAACCCCTAAGACCATCCAGTGGCGAGAACAATTGTTCGCCACAAAACTGAACCCCTCCTTGAATTTTGGGTTATCTACAAATATTGCCGGTTCGTTGCGGACTTGCAACCCAGTCGGAATCACATTTGCTCTGAGATAGCCAGTTAGAAGATGGCCGTGCAACTTGATGCGTACTAATTTTTTCTCCAAACGTTCAAGTTTGTTTATTTTCTCATTGAGTGAGAAATCAACTGAAGTGGTGTTGGTTGAAAGGAAAGCAGACCCAATTTCGCCCCCAATGAGATCTCTAATGTGTTCTTCACTATAAGAGAGGGTTTCCGATTGAAACATGGTAATACCCCCAATAAATGTCTGATGCGTAAATGCAAGTATATTTCAAGAAAAGAACCCTCGCAAGACAGCTCTTGCACATAGAGTGGTAAATTTACAACGGGGTGTACCCTAAGGACATCCTGACCTGGGTCAGTAAAGGTAGGTATGTATATATTGGTCAGTGTCTATTGATTAGGATCAAGAATTCATCATAGAAAGCCTTTACATAATTACTTGTTTAGAGATTACTTTTGTGTAGTACAAGAAATTTATTCAAACATTTTCAAAGGTTAATATGCATGGTGATATATTCAAATGAATGCCACAAGTTATGCATCATGCAAGTAAACAATTTCTTCATTGAATCAAGCAGAGTCTACCGGACAAAAGTCTCAACACAGTTGCTTCGAAACAATCCTTGTGGGTTCATTCGCCAATAATATAAATTCACACGTAATAATACAATATGAAATGCGCTCAAAGTGAAAGAGAAAGGAGACAGTTTGAGAGGGATAGGTGTGGTTGGGTGGTGGTGAGGACTGGGTAAAGGATGTTGTGACCATACTACAATCACAGTGATAATGCAACCTTTACAGACTAATTTTGTTCAGTAGTTCCATGAAAATCTTTAACATAGGGTTTGTATGTATCAAAGGGTTGCTTCCTATGTTAAGAAAGTAAAAACAATCCGGTCTACGTTTCGACCCCTATGGATTAAGGGTTAATTGAAGCCTCATGCTGGGGTCTTCTTCAGGACGTGAGTGCAGGAGCGCCTACAGGTAATACAATTTAAGAAAAGGAGTGTATCAGGAATTTAATTCTGCGCACTGTTGTACTACAGCTAGTTCAAAGAAAAGGGAAAACTTCTTACTTAAAAGCGGGCCGTCCAGTGGCCTCTTACGGTTGGACCGTGATCGGTTCCTCAGTGGTAGCCAGTAATCTAAAAGTAATTCAAGATTGGAGGATATGGGTTTAGGAACCGGGTTAAAAAATAACCCTATCAATCGTATATTCGGCGCGATACCAAAGGGGACTTACTAGGGCATCCGGGGCTTTCCAGTCTGTCAATGTATATTGGTTTGGTTTCCGCTCCTCCAGATGTGAGGTTTCTGAGGGTTCAAGAAAACCAAAAAGAAAAATAATGTAACGTATCAGGTGTGGGAATCCTATTCTTAAATAAACGTGGTATGTTAGCGTTGTCTAAATGGAAATTGGGAAGTTGCCCAAGGGGTTGGTTGGATCGTGCATTAATCTATAGACCCCATGTCAGGAGGGGAAAAGCCTTGTCTTAAAGTCGGTCGGAATTCCCATCTTTAAAACATGCACAGCTCGAGTGCTCTACCGAGCGTACATGACAGGGGATTAATCAAGTCTATGAAATCCCTCGGTGTGGGGATGTTCCAGTAGCTTACCCTCAGAACAGCTTCAGCGCGGATGTAACCAGCAACGCTGCCCGGCCGCGAGTGAAAGGAGCGCGAGGTGCAGGCGCTGGATACCTGCTGGGGGCTCGTCTCGATCAGCCAATTAGGAGAGGCCCGCTCCGACATGCTTTTAGGGAGTGTGAAGAAAAAGCTGCTACGGGCGATTCGGAGGGTCTTATTAAGAAAGGTCTTTCTCGACAAGACTCAATACATCCAGAACAGGATTGTTCCAACCCACTCGTTGTTGGACCAACGTTAACTGGGTTTTACCTAAATACCCGTTTTAGTAAAAGTTTGCTGAGTTCTTGGCATTCTGCTAGGGGCTCTTCTCGATCAGCCAATGAGGAGAGGCCCGCTCCGACATGCTTTTAGGGAGTGTATGAAAAAGAAAAAGGCTGTTACGGGCTTTTAGGAGTGTCTAAATAAGAAAGGTCGTTTTTGACATGACCAGAACGAGATTGGTCCCTCGCTCGCTGTGTGGACCAACGTTAGCTGTGTTATACCATAATACACGTCCTAATAAAAATTGCTGAGTTTAAACACATTACGCGTCTTAACAAAATTGCAAAGTACACGTTTTTAACAAATTGGCACAAGCAAGCGTTTTACCATTCAATGGAGACAGAATACATATGAATACAGGCATAATGTGAACGGGCAGTGTAGAATGATTTAGTGCGGTACTCAAAACCAAGGGTACTTGTGAAAGGCCACAAGAGTTGCACAATACATTTACCCATGAGGATACATAATGTAACACATTATACGATTAAAAAGATGATATGAAATATAGATCTTGGACAGTCACGTGTAGGAGATTATCCCACAGAGTTTCACATAATAGTTTGTAGCTTAACATGGCAGCATATGGATTTATGTACCAGTATAATAGAGAGGATCAACCCAACACATAGCATTGGTGGGAGGCTCAGGTACATCCCCCTTGCTCAGTCACGATTAACCAAAGCCATTTGAGAAAAAGTTGAATCCATCTCGTTCAAACCATTTTGCACAGAATCAAATCGCTGCATCCATTTACACTCTCTTGTGTTCAAGATGGAGTCTAGATCCCCACCCCTAGGTCCTAGTGTAATCTTCTCAATGACCACCCATTTGAGTGATTCAGGTGTGTGGGCATTTGTCAGAAAATGGTCAACTAAGGGTGCCCCCACGGTTTGACATCTAATTCTGCTGCAATGCTGGAGTATTCTGTTTTTAATCTTCTGCTTTGTTTGGCCTATGTAAATCATCCCACATGGGCAAAATATGGCATAGATCAACCCATTGCTATTGCAGTTTGTCAATGTTTTGAGATTGATGGTAATGTTATTGTGTGTTATGGCTTTAGTTTCTAAGCAAAGTACACAGGCTTTGCAGGTGCTGCATTTGAAATTGCCAACTACGTTAGGTAAATTCCACATTGTTTGAATTGTGGGAGCTGGTGGGGTGTCCAACAAGGAGCGGACCACAATATCACGGATGCTCTTGGCCTTCTTGAAGGCATGCATGGGGGGGTTCGGTGCTTCGATCACCTCTGATATGATACTCCAATGGCTGTTGATTATTTTCCGGATCTCGTTGCTCTTGCTACAATAAGTGGTAACACAGACCATCCTGTTCTCTGGAAGTTGACGATTCTTTGGTGTAAGTAGTGTTTCCCTGTCGCTGAACCATGCTCGTTTACGTGCTCTTTTTACCAGTTTTTTCGGGTATCCTCTTTCCAACAGCCTGCAAATTAGTCCATCCGATTCAGCAAAGTAATCGTCTTTCATGGTACAGTTCCTCCGGATGCGGAGGAACTGCCCAAAGGGTAAATTATCTCTCAGGGCCCGAGTGTGGTGGCTTGTATATCTTAGTAAAGTGTTCCTCTCACTGGGTTTCCTGTATAAGGTGGTGTATAGCAGTCCCTCCCACTCCTTGATAGTAATGTCCAAGTAGTCTATGGATTCATTGCTACAGCTAGAGGTGAATTTGATGTCATCTGATCGGGTGTTCAGCCATTCCATGAATGTCTCCAGCTCTTGTTTTTGTCCAGTCCAGATCATCAAGATGTCATCAATGTATCTGCGGTATTCCGATATGTTGTTGACAAAAGGGTTGTTTGGTGTGAGAATATGATGTTGCTCGAAGTCGCTCATGTAAAGGATCGCTAGGTCCGGAGCAAATGCAGCCCCCATCGCCACCCCTTTCGTTTGCATGTAATACTTGTTTTGAAAAATAAAAAAGTTTTTGGTCATCGCGATCACAAGTAGATCAATCAGGAATTCTGTGGGTACTCCTGTTGGTTGGGGTCTTGTTGATAGGGCTCTCCGTATAGTTGTTAACGCTGGGTCCTGGGGGATACTTGTGTATAACGACACAATGTCCATGGTCACCAATAATTGATTGTTTTTGTCAAAGGGTTTGTTATCCACTAAGTTGATAACCTGCATGGTGTCCCTCAGGTACGTGGGTGTTGCCTCAGCCAGAGGTTTCAAAAAGGTGTCCACGTATTTACAGAGCGGTTCCAGGAGGGAACCACATCCAGATATGATTGGTCTTCCCGGTGGCCTGGTGGGGTTCTTATGGACCTTGGGTAGGACATAGATAGTGGGGATGCGTGGTTGGTCCACATTCAGATATGTGTGCTCCTTGTCTGTGAGGAAGCCATCTTCTTTCCCTTTTAGAGTTAAGTCCTTGATCAATTTTCTTATATCTGCAGTTGGATTCGTTCCTATCAATCGGTAACTCACTCCATCATTCAGCTGGGAGTAAATCTCCTGTTTGTAATCATCCACATTCATGACCACAATTGCTCCCCCCTTGTCCGCCGGTTTAATGACTATGGTCTTGTTCTTCTGGAGACCATCCAGGGCAATCCGTTCATTTTTCGTGATATTATGTTTCACGTATCCCTCTCAAACTGTCTCCTTTCTCTTTCACTTTGAGCGCATTTCATATTGTATTATTACGTGTGAATTTATATTATTGGTGAATGAACCCACAAGGATTGTTTCGAAGCAACTGTGTTGAGACTTTTGTCCGGTAGACTCTGCTTGATTCAATGAAGAAATTGTTTACTTGCATGATGCATAACTTGTGGCATTCATTTGAATATATCACCATGCATATTAACCTTTGAAAATGTTTGAATACATTTCTTGTACTACACAAAAGTAATCTCTAAACAAGTAATTTATGTAAAGGCTTTCTATGATGAATTCTTGATCCTAATCAATAGACACTGACCAATATATACATACCTACCTTTACTGACCCAGGTCAGGATGTCCTTAGGGTACACCCCGTTGTAAATTTACCACTCTATGTGCAAGAGCTGTCTTGCGAGGGTTCTTTTCTTGAAATATACTTGCATTTACGCATCAGACATTTATTGGGGGTATTACCATGTTTCAATCGGAAACCCTCTCTTATAGTGAAGAACACATTAGAGATCTCATTGGGGGCGAAATTGGGTCTGCTTTCCTTTCAACCAACACCACTTCAGTTGATTTCTCACTCAATGAGAAAATAAACAAACTTGAACGTTTGGAGAAAAAATTAGTACGCACCAAGTTGCACGGCCATCTTCTAACTGGCTATCTCAGAGCAAATGTGATTCCGACTGGGTTGCAAGTCCGCAACGAACCGGCGATATTTGTAGATAACCCAAAATTCAAGGAGGGGTTCAGTTTTGTGGCGAACAATTGTTCTCGCCACTGGATGGTCTTAGGGGTTGAAACCGCCAAGGACCAAGTTGAACAACTAAGCAAAGAAATAACTGACCTCAAAGAGGAAATTGCAAGCCATTCAGCCTTCGCTAGTGCGAAGGAAACACTTGAACGTCTGAACAAAACTCTTAAGGACTTTGACGTAGAGTCACAGAATAAGAAACTCAAAAAATTGGCTAAAGATATCCAATACTACAATAAAAAGAAAACATACCCATACCTGGCTGAGGATTATTTCAAACAGGACAACCAGGGCCGTTTCTTCAATAGGGGGAGAGGTGGATACAGGGGTGGTCAAAGAGGAGGCAGAAGATACACACATTTTTCGGATTCTTCCTACAGTGGCAGTAGTGACAACGAAGGAGCGGGTACTAGCAGCAACTACCAAAACCAAGAACAATGGTACCAACCCCCTCAAGAGGCTCAGAACAGGCAACAGCAGCCTTTTTTAGAGGACAGCACCTGGAGACCCCCCCGTGGCAGGGGTGGGGGCTGGAACAGACGACCAACCAGGGGCCAGAACCCGCAGAACTGGGACGACTCGAGGCAACAGGGATACGGCAACAAACAAGTCCGTTTCCAACAGGACAATCACGGAGAGATCAATACCAGGAGGAAGACCTATCGCTGGTAAACAGAGCAAACCCGACTATGAACCCATCACTGCTGAGTAGAATAAGCCCGATTATGAACTTATCCGATGCAACATTGACGCAGGACGAGATCCGAATCCTCAGTAAGGGCCTGTCGTTTGTGCCTACATCCCATGTGAATGTGTTTAATATCAAGACAGAGTTGACCAAATTTTTCCGCAAGATCCGCCTCAGGAACTTCTTTCTACATAAAGCTCCAAGTACAACTAGAGCGTTCACCAACCTGCGACCGCCCTCCACCTTCACTCCCCAAACTGCCATGACAAACCACCGGATCTTGACTTATGAAAGTCTGGTCGTTAGAGATGTGCTAAAGCTATGTGGCACCAAACGCTACGTGAAACATAATATCACGAAAAATGAACGGATTGCCCTGGATGGTCTCCAGAAGAAGAAGACCATAGTCATTAAACCGGCGGACAAGGGGGGAGCAATTGTGGTCATGAATGTGGATGATTACAAACAGGAGATTTACTCCCAGCTGAATGATGGAGTGAGTTACCGATTGATAGGAACGAATCCAACTGCAGATATAAGAAAATTGATCAAGGACTTAACTCTAAAAGGGAAAGAAGATGGCTTCCTCACAGACAAGGAGCACACATATCTGAATGTGGACCAACCACGCATCCCCACTATCTATGTCCTACCCAAGGTCCATAAGAACCCCACCAGGCCACCGGGAAGACCAATCATATCTGGATGTGGTTCCCTCCTGGAACCGCTCTGTAAATACGTGGACACCTTTTTGAAACCTCTGGCTGAGGCAACACCCACGTACCTGAGGGACACCATGCAGGTTATCAACTTAGTGGATAACAAACCCTTTGACAAAAACAATCAATTATTGGTGACCATGGACATTGTGTCGTTATACACAAGTATCCCCCAGGACCCAGCGTTAACAACTATACGGAGAGCCCTATCAACAAGACCCCAACCAACAGGAGTACCCACAGAATTCCTGATTGATCTACTTGAGATCGCGATGACCAAAAACTTTTTTATTTTTCAAAACAAGTATTACATGCAAACGAAAGGGGTGGCGATGGGGGCTGCATTTGCTCCGGACCTAGCGATCCTTTACATGAGCGACTTCGAGCAACATCATATTCTCACACCAAACAACCCTTTTGTCAACAACATATCGGAATACCGCAGATACATTGATGACATCTTGATGATCTGGACTGGACAAAAACAAGAGCTGGAGACATTCACGGAATGGCTGAACACCCGATCAGATGACATCAAATTCACCTCTAGCTGTAGCAATAAATCCATAGACTACTTGGACATTACTATCAAGGAGTGGGAGGGACTGCTATACACCACCTTATACAGGAAACCCAGTGAGAGGAACACTTTACTAAGATATACAAGCCACCACACTCGGGCCCTGAGAGATAATTTACCCTTTGGGCAGTTCCTCCGCATCCGGAGGAACTGTACCATGAAAGACGATTACTTTGCTGAATCGGATGGACTAATTTGCAGGCTGTTGGAAAGAGGATACCCGAAAAGACTGGTAAAAAGAGCACGTAAAAGAGCATGGTTCAGCGACAGGGAAACACTACTTACACCAAAGAATCGTCAACTTCCAGAGAACAGGATGGTCTGTGTTACCACTTATTGTAGCAAGAGCAACGAGATCCGGAAAATAATCAACAGCCATTGGAGTATCATATCAGAGGTGATCGAAGCACCGAACCCCCCCATGCATGCCTTCAAGAAGGCCAAGAGCATCCGTGATATTGTGGTCCGCTCCTTGTTGGACACCCCACCAGCTCCCACAATTCAAACAATGTGGAATTTACCTAACGTAGTTGGCAATTTCAAATGCAGCACCTACAAAGCCTGTGTACTTTGCTTAGAAACTAAAGCCATAACACACAATAACATTACCATCAATCTCAAAACATTGACAAAGTGCAATAGCAATGGGTTGATCTATGCCATATTTTGCCCATGTGGGATGATTTACATAGGCCAAACAAAGCAGAAGATTAAAAACAGAATACTCCAGCATTGCAGCAGAATTAGATGTCAAACCGTGGGGGCACCCTTAGTTGACCATTTTCTGACAAATGCCCACACACCTGAATCACTCAAATGGGTGGTCATTGAGAAGATTACACTAGGACCTAGGGGTGGGGATCTAGACTCCATCTTGAACACAAGAGAGTGTAAATGGATGCAGCGATTTGATTCTGTGCAAAATGGTTTGAACGAGATGGATTCAACTTTTTCTCAAATGGCTTTGGTTAATCGTGACTGAGCAAGGGGGATGTACCTGAGCCTCCCACCAATGCTATGTGTTGGGTTGATCCTCTCTATTATACTGGTACATAAATCCATATGCTGCCATGTTAAGCTACAAACTATTATGTGAAACTCTGTGGGATAATCTCCTACACGTGACTGTCCAAGATCTATATTTCATATCATCTTTTTAATCGTATAATGTGTTACATTATGTATCCTCATGGGTAAATGTATTGTGCAACTCTTGTGGCCTTTCACAAGTACCCTTGTTTTTGAGTACCGCACTAAATCATTCTACACTGCCCGTTCACATTATGCCTGTATTCATATGTATTCTGTCTCCATTGAATGGTAAAACGCTTGCTTGTGCCAATTTGTTAAAAACGTGTACTTTGCAATTTTGTTAAGACGCGTAATGTGTTTAAACTCAGCAATTTTTATTAGGACGTGTATTTTGGTATAACACAGCTAACGTTGTTCCACACAGCGAGCGAGGGACCAATCTCGTTCTGGTCATGTCAAAAACGACCTTTCTTATTTAGACACTCCTAAAAACCCGTAACAGCCTTTTTCTTTTTCATACACTCCCTAAAAGCATGTCGGAGCGGGCCTCTCCTCATTGGCTGATCGAGAAGAGCCCCTAGCAGAATGCCAAGAACTCAGCAAACTTTTACTAAAACGGGTATTTAGGTAAAACCCAGTTAACGTTGGTCCAACAACGAGTGGGTTGGAACAATCCTGTTCTGGATGTATCGAGTCTTGTCGAGAAAGACCTTTCTTAGTAAGACCCTCCGAATCGCCCGTAGCAGCTTTTTCTTCACACTCCCTAAAAGCATGTCGGAGCGGGCCTCTCCTGATTGGCTGATCGAGACGAGCCCCCAGCAGGTATCCAGCGCCTGCACCTCGCGCTCCTTTCACTCGCGGCCGGGCAGCGTTGCTGGTTACATCCGCGCTGATGCTGTTCTGAGGGTAAGCTACTGGAACATCCCCACACCGAGGGATTTCATAGACTTGATTAATCCCCTGTCATGTACGCTCGGTAGAGCACTCGAGCTGTGCATGTTTTAAAGATGGGAATTCCGACCGACTTTAAGACAAGGCTTTTCCCCTCCTGACATGGGGTCTATAGATTAATGCACGATCCAACCAACCCCTTGGGCAACTTCCCAATTTCCATTTAGACAACGCTAACATACCACGTTTATTTAAGAATAGGATTCCCACACCTGATACGTTACATTATTTTTCTTTTTGGTTTTCTTGAACCCTCAGAAACCTCACATCTGGAGGAGCGGAAACCAAACCAATATACATTGACAGACTGGAAAGCCCCGGATGCCCTAGTAAGTCCCCTTTGGTATCGCGCCGAATATACGATTGATAGGGTTATTTTTTAACCCGGTTCCTAAACCCATATCCTCCAATCTTGAATTACTTTTAGATTACTGGCTACCACTGAGGAACCGATCACGGTCCAACCGTAAGAGGCCACTGGACGGCCCGCTTTTAAGTAAGAAGTTTTCCCTTTTCTTTGAACTAGCTGTAGTACAACAGTGCGCAGAATTTAATTCCTGATACACTCCTTTTCTTAAATTGTATTACCTGTAGGCGCTCCTGCACTCACGTCCTGAAGAAGACCCCAGCATGAGGCTTCAATTAACCCTTAATCCATAGGGGTCGAAACGTAGACCGGATTGTTTTTACTTTCTTAACATAGGAAGCAACCCTTTGATACATACAAACCCTATGTTAAAGATTTTCATGGAACTAATGAACAAAATTAGTCTGTAAAGGTTGCATTATCACTGTGATTGTAGTATGGTCACAACATCCTTTACCCAGTCCTCACCACCACCCAACCACACCTATCCCTCTCAAACTGTCTCCTTTCTCTTTCACTATGAGCGCATTTCATATTGTATTATTACGTGTGAATTTATATTATTGGCGAATGAACCCACAAGGATTGTTTCGAAGCAACTGTGTTGAGACTTTTGTCCGGTAGACTCTGCTTGATTCAATGAAGAAATTGTTTACTTGCATGATGCATAACTTGTGGCATTCATTTGAATATATCACCATGCATATTAACCTTTGAAAATGTTTGAATAAATTTCTTGTACTACACAAAAGTAATCTCTAAACAAGTAATTTATGTAAAGGCTTTCTATGATGAATTCTTGATCCTAATCAATAGACACTGACCAATATATACATACCTACCTCTAGAAGGACCACAACACACATTTTTCTGCACCTTGTTTTTTCCTAAGCATCATCTCCTTGTGGAAGTGAGCTTGTTCTGTTAGATACCATACTTGTGTCTGTATGTCCACTTGATGGGGCTGCAGGTAGGTAAGCGTTTTTTTCAGACTAGGTAACTGACCCCGAGAGTTTATTGTGGTCATTCAGCCAAAGTTTATATCTTCGCCGTGTCAACCTTTGGCTCAAGGTGCACTTGGGTGGCCTCGCTCAACTGGAGGATAACATCTAGTTTTTCCGGGCTCTTCGAGGAGGTGCTAGATGAGGGAGTGAGTGAATGGAGCAATGGAGTCTGAGCACCCATCACAAGAGACTTTGTAAATCCCATTGTAGAGGCTGCTATACATTGGAGACAGAGGCCAAGAAGTGAGAGGCCAGGCCCCCTTGCCAATGCCAACAGTAAGCTCCTTTCGGGTGAGGCAGCATGAGCTACCCAGCCTCAGCCATCCCTTGGACAGCCACAGGAGTTCCTAGTGGGCCCTTCTCAAATAAGGGGATGCCCAGTCGCAGCAGTCTAGCCATTCATAAAAGGTGACCCCTGTTCAAGTGTCTGCTATAAGGTTTGTGAAGGATCCGGCTGAGTAAAGTTCTCATTGTGGAGGGCCTCCAACCAAAGAGGGCTCCACGTGCCAAAGGCGAAGCGGGTAGCATGGGGTTCCCCACAGGTAATTAGATTCTTGTCGGAGAGGTAGTATGGAGCCCAACTGCCATGCATAGCTGCCCTTAAATAGGAGAATTCCCTCTAAAGCAAGCAGTGAAATTCCAGTGGCTATTCTTGACTGTTCCAAGATGCGATGGGGGGCCCATGCTCATATGGCACCCCTGGAAACCTCAACAGAGGTTCCACAATTCTGCAGATTCAAGAATGCAGCCCTGCCTCACCTAGTACTCACACAAGTCTTGCACCGGGATGCCTGAAGGCTGGTCACTGCTGTGTCTCAGTAATTGGCACAGAACTTCCCAGCTGTGTACAAGAGGCCCTCAGTGTTCCGCTGACAAATCTGTGATCGGGTCTCTCTATGGCAGGCCTCCTGGCCCCTCCAAATTGATGTGGCAGCTGGAGCCAAGCAGGTCCAGGCCATATCGGAAAGTTAAATCCTTCACTCACTGCCTCAGTAGGGTAGCCTCGGGCCACCAGAATTGAGCTGCAAACCACACGGGGGCTGGGCGCCATGCCTGGGCCCTTCACTGGCAGGGCATACACCAGGAGTCTTACTCTGCTTGTGAGTTTCGCGTTTGTCACCAGGCATCCCACGATGTCCCACATGCAAGCTAATGGAGCCATAACACGGGAACGCTCGACTCAGGCATCCACCATGATGGCTGTCCAATCCACACCATGTTGCTATGCACTTGTTGTCATCCCAAAATTCCTTTCAAATTTAACATTTCGTAGTGGCTACCGCCAATGACAATTAATCGTAACGTTATTAATTTCAGAAATGTCATGTAGCTTATCCAAAACGGAATTTGTAATAAAAAAAATATACATTCATATACCTATACAGAGTGCAAATAACTAAATATTTCATACCATATAGAACTTTCTGAGTATATGGGCACTCTTCCCTTTATATTCCTTCCATCTATAACATCTGAGGGCTGACTGTGAACCCACTTCAAATATATATTGTTGACGAGGTAGGATCTTGATATGTCCGAGCTTGAGTCTAATTTTTCTCACTGATTTGACATTGACCAGTTGTTTCCTGTTGCACCTGCGTCCCAGCTGGCAGCAAACCTCACTTTGGTCCCAGACGGGTGGGACACGTAGCATGGAAATGTAGAGGAGACAATTCATGCAGCCAGCATTTGCTCCCTAAAACACTTACCTTAGAGTGGCTGGCCCACCAGTGGTATTTCCAGCCACTGCATTCTTTTCCATGCTGGAGTCAGCTGGGACCACTCTGCCAGCATCTCCATGTTATTCCTGGTCTTTCTTCAGTGATTTCTCTGGGTAAGGAATTCTGGGTGTTTGGGAAACCCAATCCAAGAAGCGGCTTACGAGCATGCAAGTGTCCAATTGTTGCAGTATTGTTGCTACTGGAAGTGGTCGCCCCCCGCCTTCGGCGGACCAAGACTAAAATCCTGGGGTTCATGGGCAACTCACAGTCGTAGGCTACCTTCTGAACGACCAGCACCCAACAAACCTGACAGTTTCCATCTACCCTTGGAAACATATAGTTCACGCTGGACCTGCAATTGGATTTCCGTTGTGCATATCCTACTTTTCCAGGGAAATGTTCCTTAAGTGATTAAATGTTGTCAACTTGCATTTCATTTGTATAAATTGCCCAGCATGCAAGCCAGTTTGATGGTAATATTCTGACAGTTTTGGGGGTTAGAATATTACTCATCTTTTACTTTGCCATCACAGTACAACAACCCTTCCAAATTAGCAACCAGATGCTCTTTACTTCTTGTTGAATCATGTCATCATCCACTGCTGCAGCATATTCATGTGAGGTCTTTATAGGTTGATTCCTATTTGCCATAATTTAGTAAGCTGTGTGAATTCCAAAATCAGGATGTTAAAACTCAATTTGTAAAGGGATATTTGACCGATATTATTTATTCATTTGGTATGTCACTGCATGGAGGTTGTTAATATCGACCCAGTAATATTATTGCATTTACAACATTGCCTTTCACTATAAAGTAAGTTTAAAATCATAGTAGCAGCTGGTGAACCCCAAAAGTGGTGGGCCATAATACTTGCCACGTGTTCACCTCATCGTTTTAAAAATTGGTCTTGGGTGCTTTTACATAAAAAATGTACCCATGCACTGACACTCACTTTTTCTCACCCTTGCACCCACACACACTTTCACAAACATTGACTCTCAGTCACAACTACTGGTGCACCAGGGCTCTGATTTTAACTCCTGGGGTACAGGAATTCTGCTTGAATATTGTAACAGTTTCACCAGGTACTCGGTTTCATGTTGCACCTGTTTCACCAGACACCCCTGACTCACCTCCAATTCCCTCTAACACTCTCCCCCTCACTCATTCTAACTCACTCTTTCATTTTGATTGATGATCTTTTAAGCACAAAAAACTAAAACACACTCTCACTGAATCTTATTCTCTCTCAAAAACACACTTGCGCTCTCACGTACACAAAGAAACAACACTTTTTTGTACTAATCTTTATTCCTTTGATCGCACCTTAGAGGCTCCATGGCAGCAGGAGAGCAGGGGGCAGATTTACAATAACTGGCGCATCCCCAGGGATGCACTAGTTATTGTGAGCCGCAGCTCCGCCACCCATGGTGCGCCGCATTTACAATGCGGCGCACCATAGGGCAAAAACAGCACAGATGTGTGATGCATCTGTGCCGTAAAGGCGGCGCATTGCTGGAGTTGCGTCGTAAGGCTCGGGGGTGCCCTATCTGTCCAATGCTGCGTCAAGCCTTACGCCTGCTTCAAGCAGGCGCAGGGTTTTGACGCAGCATTGGCCTAAAAGTGACTGAGTGAAATCTTGTAGATTTCACTCAGCCACTTTTAGGAGGCGTTCCTGCGCCGGAACTCCTCCTTATGGTGCAGGGCTTTACAACGTGACGCATCTACCAGATGCTTCACGTTGTAAATACCCCGCACCATGGCGCATCTTTTGCGTCGCCGCTGCGTCACAAAAGTGATGCAACGGCGGAGTAAAAGAGGTGCAAGGGGCTTGTAAATCTGCCCCAGGATTCGAGTGCTGGAAATAGGAACTGGCAAGTCAAGATTCCCAGCAAGAAGCCAGGCAAAGCAGCAGTGCCAGTTTTCAGAGGACGACCTACGTCAAATCCTCTCCCAGCATCTTGATAGGACTGGAAGCACAGTCCTATCAGAAGCTGGGACAGTCCTGGGCACCATGCTGCTGTGTGTTGCTCCTCATTAGCTTCAGGAATGCACTGATGTGTGCCATGATAGCCATATTTCAGCAAATATACTTTACAGTGTGTAGTAACCACGCTACGCTGGTATGATGTAAACCAAGTAGGTTATTAAGAAGTAAGTTAACAGGTGGTAAAAGTATTGTAGATGGTAATTCACAGCCCCACCAGGAGCAGCCTGCTAACTGCTCAGCCCCTCTCACCAACTGTCACACCTCATCCAGTCACCCAGGCATTCTAGTGAAGATCCACTCACCAACATTCCATACAGAGTAGACACACACAGGCTGAGCAGCTAGAGTGAAGAAACATAGGGAATGAAACATCATGTGAGAATACGACACAGTGTCTGATAAATAAAAGGGATTGTGCTTCTGTGAGGGGATAGTAGTTCAACTACACCCCTCAGACATGTGCATTGCAGGCCTCCACTTACAGTGTTGTGTTTCTAAACACCACTTTATAGTTGAATTGTCGATCGGCGCCCTCAGCTCACCCCTCCTCCTATCATCAGGAGCCTGGGTGAGAGGCAGAGAGGGCTGACCTGCGCATGTTGAAAGCATTAAACACCAAAGTGGTGTTTGAATGATCACTGGTGAATTAAATTATAACAAGTGCAATCATTTAACTTAGCTGTGGATCCCTGGCTTCACGGGTGGCAGGGCTATGCCCAGGAATCATTGAAGAGGAAACACCCCAGATAAATAACTTATCTTAACTTCACTTTTGTTTCCACAGGAGGTAAGCATAGGTGAACCTTTTTTTTCCTTAGGAGGTAAGATTAGGTGGAGAGCACAAATAATATAGGGGCACAATACCTTCATTCAATACACCCTGGAGTTTATTTACAAGCCCCGTGCCCCTCGTTTTTTTTGTGCACTGGTGCCGCAATGTGCAGATCCATATCTAAGAGGGCACCAGTGTGGCCTTTCATGGTCTCTCTCATAGATATGAAGTCCAGCCCGAACTGCCAAGCCATGCCTTCCCTGTACCGGAAACAAGCTTCCGAGGACCGGTTTCTGGCATTACAGCCGTCTTCAGCCCGGCTTGCTTGGATCCAGTGGCAAAGCGAGCAAGGGACTCACGTCTGAGCATACCCTGCCACACTTATGGCGGCCAAAGCGGTACAAAAGGGGGTGGTGATGGACAGAGCATCGGAACCAATCAAACACGCACACCCAGTCAAAGGATCTGGGTTTGATCCATCACCGTTCTTTATCCCACTCTGCCACCCCAGTTCAGACATGGCTATGTGCAAATCGGTCTGACCCTGTGCCTCATGGGAACAGTCCAGCCCGAACTGCCAAGCCATGCCTTTCCTGGACCGGAAACAAGCTTCCGAGGACCGGGTTCTGGCATTACAGCCGTCTTCAGCCCGGCTTGCTTGAATCCAATGGCAAAGTGAGCAAGGGACTCACGTCTGAGCATACCCTGCCACACTTATGGCGGCCAAAGCGGTACAAAAGGGGGTGGTGATGGACGGAGCATCTGAACCAATCAAACACTCACACCCAGTCAAAGGATCTGGGTTTGATCCATCACCGTTCTTTAGCCCACTCTGCCACCCCAGTTCAGACATGGCTATATGCAAATCAGTCTGACCCTGTGCCTCATGGGAACAGTCCAGCCCGAACAAAGCGATACAAAAGGGGATGATGGACGGAGCGTTTGAGCAAATCAAACACTCACCCCCAGTCGACTGATCTGGGTTTAATCCATCACCATTCTTTAGCTCACTCGGCCACCCCAGTTCAGACATGGGTATATGCAAATCAGTCTGACCCTGTGCCTCATGGGAACAGTCCAGCCCGAACTGGACCGGAAACAAGCATCCTGGGACCGGTTTCGGATTCATGATCCTGATCAGCCAGGCTATCTTGAATCCAGTGGCTGGACTGTTCCCATGAGGCACAGGGTCAGACTGATTTGCATATAGCCATGTCTGAACTGGGGTGGCCATGTGAGCTAAAGAATGGTGATGGATTAAACCCAGATCAGTTGACTGGGGGTGAGTGTTTGATTTGCTCAAACGCTCCGTCCATCATCCCCTTTTGTATCCCCCCAGGGGTGGCATAACAAGGAGAAATAACTTTCTCCTTGTTTTTTGGTTTCGGCCTGCGAAAGACTGCGCACATGCGCAGTCGAGCTGGCGAGATTTAATGATATTCAGTATTTTCCACAAGCGAGGTTAAGCCGCGCCCCTCTTCTCCATTGGCTGGCGTCACTATTCATGCTAAACGGTGGTCAGCCATTGAAGAAGAGGTCCTAGTGACGTTCTTCTTTCTCTGTAAGCCCCGTACTTTTCAGACTGGCTTACTTGACTTACTGCTAGCGTAAAAGGTTTCTTATCTTCTTTATGGGTCCAGATGGCCCCATAAAGAAGATAAGGAACATTTTATGCCAGCAGGAAATCAGGCGCTTGTTCCGAGCGCATGTTTATTATTGGAAGTTAATTGCACAAGTATTGCTTTCACCGAGCATACATTTTGTTCTGGGATCCTCATGACGAAAACTGAACGATGTACACCTAATACACTAAAAGGGACTTCACAGCGGCTAATTATGTGCTTTGCTGACAGTTTTATGAATATCCTGAGAGGCAGAACCATTTAATTCGTACTGATCTATGCGTAGGTTAAATAAAAGCTATAATACCCACCAGATGTCTCTCCTCCGGTATTCTAGCGCCCCTCCAGGTGACTCCCTCCCCAACAGCTGTCTCCCATCACACTACACGCCCTTCCTACACCCTCCAGGTGTCTCTTCTCGGGTTATCACTCTTGCCCGATGTGCCGCGGCCTCCTCCAAACCCGACAATGTGTGCTATGACAGCTAAAAGCCCCCAGCTGCCTCACCTCGCCCCCGCCACCCCGAGGGTGCAAATAGCGCTTGTTACCTTTGAGGCACCTTCTTGGCCTTGCGACGAGGAGCCTTGTACCACGTCATGGAGAGGAGCATCGCTCGGGGCGGGCTGCGGCTGGGATCAGCGCCCCTGGCTGCTGGATCCGGAGGCGGCCCCTGGATTACTCATGGGAGGCGGAGGCCGCACGGCAGCTCTGCCTATGACTGACTGGGGAGGGAAACATTCTTTACAACGCAACTTTTACCACACAGTGCCTTCACGACGCAACTTTTACAATGCAAACCATTACAACGTATTGCGCTGGGAGGCGCTCTAGGATAGGGAATAAGTTTAATTTACTATCCAACACCTTCCCTAGTGTCCACGGGGACTGGAGTTGGAATAGTAAATTAAACTATTCACTATCCAGGACCCCAAAGCGCTATACGTTGTAAAGGTTTGCGTTGCAAAAACCGCGTTGTAAAGGCATGCGTGGTAAAAGCATGCGTTGTAATGTCATACATCCGACTGGGGAGGACGGGGCGGCGGAGGGGACGCACCGTCCCCTCAGTGGCACTGCGGCCCGTCTCCCAGAGCCCGCGTCAAGATGTTTTATTTTCAGACGAGGAGAGAGCAAGCAGCTCGCATTCTTGGAGCGGCCTGCAGACAAGTCTCCCCCGGCAGATGTAAAGCAGAGCTCCGCTGCGTGCGGAGAGAAGAAGCATGCAGGCAAAACAACTCCACGAGCACCTGCACCTTAAGAGCAATGTCGGGAAGTATGCACCGTGCGAGCGAGGCTGCCACTTCGCATGGCAAAGGCAATAACTATTTACAGCTTTGTGTTAAAATGGACTTTACAACAGTTGTCCGTTAAAGTACACCGTTCGCACGGCATCTCCGCCCACTGCTATGCCATACCGCTGACCCTTTACACACATTAGTGTGTCACATATATGTACCGAGTTACTTAAATCATTCAGCCCCTATGCACTAATCCAAGGGTGTCCAACATTGGCCCAGAGGGGCTGACCCATATGGCACCTACCACGGAGCAAGAGGCCGCTATTTGCTGGTTCATCTATCCAATAAGTCATAACATAAGTCCAGCCAACTGTTTACACAGTCTAAGGGTATAACCTTAATGACTAGGTTTCATTTTTTAAAGAGTCCATTTCTTTCAGATAAAAACTCTCTCCCACATTTTGTGGCATGCTTCATCATTGGATTAGTATCCCATCGTGGGTAATTGTAGCTAGGATGGGTTCAACTGCAGTCCATGACTATTAAGAGAGAATACTGGGATTGGAATAGAGTAAAAATACCCACGCTGTTTCATCAAAAGTATAGGTGTAGTGGGATCACAATTGTTCCCACATCTATTGAGTCAACATGTCTCAGCCACATCCAAATACCTCTCTGCTGGATTTGGCCCTTTTGGCAGGTTCACTCCGAAACGTTTTGCATTTGCCTAGCCTGTTTCTGTAACCTGGTGTTGGTGATTTTAGGCCTCTGCACACTTTTTCACTGTGGTCCAGTGTAAAGTGCATGCGCTCTCTGTGTATGTGTGGTGAGAGTGGACTGCCCTCCGATAGGAATGCATGGGAAATATGTGTGACCATGGTAATTCCTGATGTGTGGGGAATGCAGAGTCGAGTTTGGTATGTGTGAACTTGTGTGATTAAATGCTGCACGATGATGTGCACGGATTTATAGTGTCTAGTGTTGAAGTGCCACTTCTAGAAGTTGGCATGCCTGTGCAGTGAATGTGAATTGGCTGTCTGGCTTGTGATTGGCTGGAGCTGGCTGGTGTGCCTGGCTCCAGGAGTCAGGATGGGTCTGCCCCGGTGGTGAATGGAGATATCTGCATGTTGATAGGAGGAAGGAGTGCACCTGGGACCTGAATAGGGCTGGGCCTTCCCTCCACAATGCTGGCTCCACCCCCGGTGGTGCGTCTGATGTCCCTAGCCTGGCCAGTGAAAGGGGGAGAGGGGCAGAGCAAAACAAAGTGCTCAGGAGTTCCTCATAACCAGTTGTAGCTGGTTCTCCCATTGCCTTCACCCTGCTAGACAAAGGATTTTGGTGTATAAAAAGGGGGCTGTGACCCCTTGAAAATGTTCTTGTGTCCTGATACTTGAATCTACCAAGGGCGTGCTGATGCTGGGGCCCAGGGAAAGGCTTGCCTCCCTGGACCCTGCCCAGCCCCTGGATGCTCTGGATGCTGGAGGACTTCTTTTTCTGGGACCCCCTTTGATTTACTTGCTATTCCCAGGACCTTGGACAGACTTCATGCAGCCCTCCTGCGCCTGGGAGTGCTTTTCTTTTTATACCAGGCCCTCTGGTTACATCTAGCACCTGGGGAGCGCTTTGTTAGCTTGGCAGCGCTGAGCTGCTCTCTGTACTGAGGGAATCCCCGGTGTAGGGATTCCCCCGAATTCACCCACTGATTTGATTGTGCCAGATGCGCAGGTGCCCACCCTGCGTCTTTGATTTATTTTTATATAATTATTTACGGGTGCCACCCCATTTTATTAGCGTCCTAGCGGGTGCCCACCCCGCATAAATGCTTTATTTTTATCCTCGAGGGAGCCTACCCCTTATTTGTGCCCTTCGTTTCACGGCCGCGGCCCTCGCGCCGAAACCGGGAGACAGGAAGCCTTGTGCCTGGCAGTGGGCGAAACTTCCGGTTTTGCGGGAGGAAGTCCCTGCCACGCTGCCGCTGCCGCCCCAAGGGAGCCCCAGGTCCCAGGAGGGGGCCCGGGTGAAGTAGGGAAGCAGCAGCCGAGGCCGCTGATAGCATCGCGGGGCTCCAGTAATGAAGGAGGGGGCCCCGCAGGCGCCGCGCTGCCCACTGAAGCCTGCCAGCAGGACTCCTGCCCGGTGAGTGATGCCGCTTGGGAGGGGGAACCCATAGCAAGGCACTCAATAGGTGCCGCCCCCATTGCTGCTTCTGGTGCCATTTTTCAAGGGCGGCCCGATGTCAGTGGGCCGCTCCGACCTTCCCGGGCATAAGTTAATAACCGAGCCCCGAGTGGCTCCCACGTGGGTGGTGTTGTTTTCAGGCCTCAGGCATGTCCCGAGCCGGTGCGTGGCCCCATCGCTGGGGACATATTTACTTTAAAGGTCCCAAGCCTTTCCCCCCATTTCTGCCTTATTATTTTTAGAGCCCAATGGCTCCCCGGGGTATATGATTATTTGTCGAGTCTAGATGGCTCCAACCTTTTGTGCAGTGGTTGAGGGGACCTGCTTATTTCCAGAGCAAGATGGCTCCAATGATTTGGTGCAGTTTTTGTTCCCAAGGGCCAGTGAGGGCCCAGGCCGCAGTTTGTTTCCCAGCTACCCAGCAAGTTGTGGGCATCTGCACCGTTTAGGCGCCATTGGAGTGAGAGTCCCTGAGAGGGGCAGAGGTGGCACAGTGGTGCCAGGCCTTCCACAGCTGCGCAGCACTTAGTTCCAGCTACAGCGTTTAGGCCCCGTGTGATGGTTCTCAGCTGCCCAGCAAGTAGTGGGCAGCTGCAACATTTAGGTTTGATCAGATGGTGCACCCCTGACTGGCGCTGCATTGGCAGCGCGCCCTTACATTCTGGACACAGGGCATTTGAGCCCCTTCTTGAGATGGCCAGTTGGCCAGGGGTCTGGGAAATGTATAGGGTGCAAGGCCCTAATGTGATTTATGTGCTTTAAATGTAATGCATCTAGTATGTTTTACGCACCTTGTGTTGATACCTCTGGAGATGGTTTTACCTATGGAGGTTTGTGTTAGTGAGATTGTACTTCACTGTGATTTACGCTCCTAAATATGAGTTATACTTAGGAGGTAGGGTCTAATGTGTTTAGACTAGAGAGGAGATTGCCTACTGTATTTATACTGGTTAGGCCTAATGTGATTGATGCGTAATGTGCAATGCCGTTATGCCTGTAATACCTCTAAATGTGTTTTCATGCTTAGGAGGTTGTTTCGCATAGCATAGTTTATACTAGTGAGTTTATGTGTCCCTGCGTGATCTATGCCTATGGTGATTAGTATTGCGTAGTGTGTACCTACCTTTTACCAGTTGTTACTGGTTGTGGTCTATGATTGTTATTTGGTGTTACAGTTACTCTAAGTGCTATTTCTACTAAGTGTTGATCCTGACAGTGGCCCACGTGGCCCTGTCCTGTGTAAATAATCCCTTGTGAATATTGCCATGCCAGTTGGCACAATGTATATTGTGTGATTACTATCTGATGTGTTTTAAGAATACAAAAGTTATTTTTATATAACCTTGTGTGGAGTTCCTTTTGTAGTGTGCCTGGAATGTTGTTGCTGTGTGCGTGCGCAAATGCTTTACACATTGCCTCCGGGATAAGCCTGTCTGCTCATGCCAAGCTACCAAGGGGGTGAGCAGGGGTTATCTTTGGCGTGTAACTCCCTTGCCCTGACTAGAGTGGTGTTTTCTGCCTGGCTTTGGCACAAGCCTCAGCCAACCAGAAGTCCCAGTTCTAACACTCTCGGTGTAAGTGGCTTTCATCAGGACAACACAAGTTTTTTTTTTAACCTACCCTAAACTCACCCTATCTAGTGCGGTTAAATTCTGAATGAAAGTATAGGAAAATGACAAATATTTTACAGGTGAAAATGTACTTTTTTATTTCTGTAGTCATCTTTTCCCTAGTTTATAGGGAAGAAATCCTTTCTGGGATGGAGTTGAGAACTTTCTCTGTAGTCAGTCTTCAAGGTACCTTGCCTTCCAGTAACCCATGTCCATACCCATAGTTCCCATAGCGATCAAGTAAAAGCCCCTCATCTGCGGCCGTACCCATCCTAGCAACAGTTACTTAGGATCAGATACTAACCAATGATGAAGCATGCCACAACATGTGAGTGAGGGTTTTTATCTAAAAGAAAAGGGGCATTTTACGAAATTTAATCTAATAAATAGGGTTATATTGCTAGACGATGTAAACAGTTCGATGGACTAGTGGTATGATTTTCAGGATAACCTGTGCTTGTGTAAATCAGTTACATTTACACAAAATTAATCATGAATATCAGTTATGACTCCTGCTCTCTGGACCCACAATGAACACCCTTACCCTGGCCTGTCAGAAGCTAGGTCTTTTCTGCTGTACACTGCAAATACTTTCCTTTACCCTAACCCAGATTGAACGAATCACACAATTATTGTAGCACTTAACAGTGCTACGAGACTGCTCCGGTGCACAGACTGGCAGTCCAACTTTGAAATAAGCACTGGTATGCACACATTTCTTTAACTGAAAGAGACTTTTAAGTTGAGCATGTTCAGTGGGAGGCGTTCCACCCACAACTGCGGACAGGATGGAATAGTGACTGACACATAAGGTGACTGTACAATGACCACAATGTTCATGGATTGTAAACACTGATTTGAAACGTGCAAGTTAGCACCTACGGTCATTCCTAAAGCATGCTATCCGTTTCTGTAATTTGATGTTGGAGTAAACAGTATGTGTTTTTATGTTTTGTACCTTTTATGTGTGTCTTTGACTAATAAAATACAGTATGTTTTAGATTTGAATACTTTGTTGTGTTAGTGTGTTTATTATTGTTATTGTACTGGTGTATTAATGTCTTGTGTTCATGAGTTGTTAGGTTATAGTTACCGCCTGTCTTGGTTTGCAGCAGCCCCCTTGCTTTCTTCTGCTTTCCTGTCCGGGGTAGTGTTTAGCCCCGTGCTCTCCTTTTACTGTGCGGGGTTTATTTACCACATAAAGCCATGCGCCCTGGTAACTCTTCCTTCTACAGGGAGCAGAGCTCCCGGGACTCAAGCAGGGTGCATACGGGCTGTACACACCCTCCCTCGCCCCTCCCCGCGGCCTGCCCAGGACGGTGACCTTCAGAGGGCAGTTGACGTGGATTAGGGGATTTGGCCGATAAGACATTTGCTTGGTTTCTGTTCTTTAGGAAACCTGCATTCCGCCTTTTCCCCTTGGCTTGCATTTTTTTGTGTCCATTTGAGCCTCCTTGAAGCCACGAGACAAAACAAACACCCCTCGCTCTCAGCACTGCCAGTCATATCTGCCCCCGTGGGCTTAATCCGATTCAGAGGTGGCCTGGTTCACCGAGGCACTAATGGCTGAAACTTTACTTTGTTAATTTTAAGTTCCAAATGTGTAAAATATTTTTAAAAAATGGTTATTTAGACCAGGAAAATAGGTTGGCAGTGAAGGAACCCATATAGAAACGCGCTGCTTGAATTGTTCCTAAGGTTGTCTATAAAGCGCTTTAACATAACTTTTTATATGCAGTTATTTTAACCCAAGTAAAGTTTGTACTTATTTTAACAACATTTAACAGATTAAATGTCCGTCTTTGTAGAGATTTGAATCTGTAACCTGCGGTTCTCGTCAGCGAGTGCTTAGCTCGCTGAGCTACCTAATTCGATAGTCCAGGCTGATTCCTTTAGAGAGCCCCTGTGGGTGCCCAGGTGTTGCAGACATTTTCATTCATTAAGATGGTTCTTCTGTTTGCTGCCTGTTTCCAGTTACAGCCTGCAGATGTGGCTCTGTGTGTGTGTGTGTTAGTGTGGCACTGTGTGTTTGTGGCTCTGTGTGTGGCTCTGTGTGTGGCTCTGTGTGTGTGTGTGTGGCTCTGTGTGTATGTGTGTGTGGCTCTGTGTGTGTGTGTGTGTGTGTGTGTGTGGCTCTGTGTGTGTGTGGCTCTTTGTGTGTGTGTGTGTGTGTGACTCTGTGTGTGTGGCTCTGTGTGTGTGTGTGGGGGGGCTCTGTGTGTATGTGTGTGGCTCTGTGTGTGTTTGGCTCTGTGTGTGTGTGGCTCTGTGTGTGTGGCTCTGTGTGTGTGGTGCTGTGTGTGTGTGTGGCTGTGTGTGTGTGTGTGTGTGTGTGTGTGTGTGTGTGTGGCTCTGTGTGTGTGTGGCTCTGTGTGTGGCTCTCTCTGTGTGTGTGTGTGGGTAGGCAAATGCAATAGGTCTCGCATTTGCAAGAGATTAAGCTATTGGCATTGTAAATGACAATGCCATTTATTAATCTGTTTTCAAAACCAACACATAAATAAAAATGTTGTCATTTACAATGCCAATAGCTCTAACTTTTGCAAAGGCGAGACCATTGCATTGTAAATGCTTGTTTTCTCATTCTATGTCTGCCATCCTCAGCAGCACACATAGGAAGAGGAGAACACCTTAATTGATTGTTTTTGTGCAGGAAGGTGCCCCTGCATGTAAACAATAATGCCTACAACATGGATACACTTGTACCATAGTGCAAGGGTGCCAGCGTTGGCACAAGGCAGCCAGTTTTGCACCATCCCAGCAACAGAGGAGAGGAATGCGATGTACCTCATAGATACAGCACATTCTTGCCCTTTTTCATTTGACGCAGGGCAGCACATCAAAAACACCTTGCGGCACCGCCCGTCACAAAAATGAGGCCCCCTTCGTTTTGGGGTTTAGTTAAATGCTACCTGCAACAGGTGTTAAGCTTTTCCTGAAATTGTTGTAGTTTGGTTTCTACACTGAGGCATTGGCTAAGTGAGTTGAGCAGATTCAAAGTGTCAAAGGTCTGTTCACATCCCTTGCTGCTCCTAGGAGGCCCACACAGAGCCACCATGAGATGAGTTGGCCATTACCTGCAACATCTGGGCTGAATGCACTGGATCCTGGAGTGATGAAGCAGAGGAACATACACTCAATAACAAGTATTTGTGAAACGTGGTATAAAAAGGAGAGTAAGGAAAGAGTAGGGATGGAAAAATGCGAATGAAAGAAAAGAGGGAGAGAGAGAGTGATAATAAGGAAGGCAAGAGTTAGAAAATAAAGATGAATATATGTAATAGAAACAAAGAGAAAATGGAAGATAATGCTTGAGAGAGACAGAGGAGGCAGTGGGTGGCTACATGGTTCTACTTGAAGATTAATATATAAAGCACTGACATATGACTTGCCTCTTGATGTTTTTTCAGAAGTTCCATGCGGAGCAAATATGCATTTTGACGAATGTGGAAGTGCTTGTCCAAAGAACTGCCCCCAGCTGGATGAGGTGTCCGCTTGCACAATGCAGTGTGACCCGGGGTGTGTCTGCAACGATGGCTACATCCTGGCAGTCCCGCGGAGCAGCAGATGTATATCCATGGAGCAGTGTGTGTCCTGCAATAGCAACAACGGGGTCTACGCGAGCTGCGGCAAGATCTGCCCCTTGAACTGTCAGAATTTCCGACGTCCACCCCCTAAATGTACAACGAACTGCATTCCGAGATGCTACTGCAAGAAAGGATTTGTCTACAAGAAGGGGAAAGAGGGCATGTGTGTGCCAACGTCCGAGTGTCCGTAGCCATAAAGGGACAGTGTAGAATTAAACAAGGATCCCCTGAAGAGGATAACATTCCTGGGTCAGGGTAAAGCAATTTAGAATGAAATATAAACCCAGGCAAAATAAAGCATCTAGCACAAACACATAAAAGAGAGAAACAACAAAGTACTATGATGTCATGATTGATTTAATTTAAATTATTAAAAGTTGGCATGAACATATTCATTAAAACATTTTCTTAAAATATTGAAATAAATGTTACGGAGGAGATGGTTTTCTCCTCCGTTATATCTTTGATAATAATTGATGCCCAAATATTCCCTGAATTTTATGTACCAACTAGAAAGAAAAATCATTTTTAAACATTTATTTCAATATTTTAAGAAAATGTGTTAATGAATATGTTCATGCCAACTTTTAATCATTTAAATTAAAATCAATCATGACATCATAGTACTTTGTTGTTTCTCTCTTTTATGTGTTTGTGCTAGATGCATAAAGGGACAGTGGACACAGATGGGAACATGGGAAACAGCATGCTTGCCCAACAACACTGCTATTTCATTATTTTCTCTGGAATTCCTATTATAATGATTGCGAGTCATTCATGTGCTGTCACCTCCTTGTTGCATCTAATGGGTATCAAATACTGCTAGTCTATCATTCACCTCCAAAACATAGCTGTAGTTAGAAAAAAAAGGCAAGAGTTTTGTACAGTTTGGTTTTTATGGAATCTGCTCTTTTCAGCAATCTATCAATATTCATGCTCCACGCGCTCCTATAAAATCTAAGACAGGCCAGGCCAAGCACCTAGGAGGTTGCAACACAAGGCAAGCAGAAGTTATCTTTATGTGTAAATCATTATTCCGGCACCGATAAGGGAAGGTTGATATTGAAAATTCATTATTTTGGCAAGACAGACAAATAAATCTTCCAGTAGATCTGTGAGAAGATGTTTCCTTTAAAAAGAAAATATTAGGCATCACCACAGCGGGGATAAAAAGGCTGCACAACTATTCCTGATACATAATCGGAGGATTAGTCCTGAAGGAATGGGTGGGTTTGAGACCACTGCTCTGGTGAGTGGGAGTTGGATGTAGTGTCATGGAGATTAAGGATGAGTAATCAAAGCTCTTTGGTCTTCATCATACCCATTCTCATGCTACAAATCTACAAAGCTCTCTGGACCTTCACCCAAGTGAGTGAAAACAAACCGAGAGGCTAAGATGATGGGTACCTTTGTAGCCCTTCTAGTCATCCGCAATGTCAAGTCTACTGCAAGCTCAGCTACAGCATCATCCAGTGAGCTAGAGACGCTGGCCTTACCATTTAGGGTCTGGATTTACCCTCTTCCTTGAGACTCCACACCTGCAGTCCTCCTCGCTATACACCGCAGTCAAATGCATGTTCCCTCTGCAGTCAGCAAGCACTGCCCTTGAATGACTTCAAACTTCTGCTCGAAGTTTTTCCCAAAGTTTATATAGATTATCATTTTTCTTGAAAGATATAAAGTCGTTTATTTTGAGGTATTTACTTCTCTGTTGTACTCCCTGATTCACATGTTTTACAGATTGAGTTTTCATTGTCTTTATCAACTACTTCCTCTTTAGATACATTTTGATTACAATCCTCTTCATTGTTTGACATGTTTCTTTGTTCTTTTTTGGGGGTTTCACAATTCTTTATTAAAAAAGCATAACAAGACAATATGAAATGAAGTAGGAACGAGGAGCATAAGATGTCAGACGCAAGGCAATAATACAATTCCAGGGGATACAGTTCCGGGTAAAGCAAAACAGGGGTCAAAGGACAAGCCTAGATCCTTAAAAAAAAAAGACCCTTGAGGGTCGAGCGAGGCTAATAGCTAGTTATAGATAAATGATTCCTCAAGGTACACTTGTATTTTGTTATTAATAGCAAGGTGTGCACGCAGATCCACAAGTATCTGCAAATCAATCAAAAATAAAAGAGGCGGGCAGAAAAGGGAATGAGAACAGGACAAAACAAAATTAAGTTAAGGAAGAAAAAGAAAAGTCGGGATTCCGTATTTACATTCACACTTCTGGGACTGTGGGGAGGGAAAAAGAGAGGGAAGGGGGAAGCGGGATTGAAGGGAAAGAAAGAAAGGGGAATGCAAGACGTAAAACAAGGAGATAGAAAGACATGGGGATGGCGAATACAACAGAGAAAGAAGAGCGAATAGTAGAGTCACGCTTCCACTAGGGCTACGCTCAGGCAAGTCCACTTGGGGGATGCCAATGGGGTGTAATGTAAGGTAGCAATCTGTCGAGCTGGTAGGGGCAGGCGGGCAACCTTCCAATGGCTAGTGGCCAGCATCATGGAGAAAGGGTGCCTATGTGTGAAGAAAGTCCTCGTTCTATTCTGAAGGTTGTAGATGACTCACCCATATGAGGCAGTCTGATAGATCACAAAGAGCCACTGATCAAGGCCGGAGAGTGTAGGAGAGCCCCAGTGGCTGAGAATGCACATCTTAGCTGTGGTGAGTGCCATATGCAAGAGATGGCCCTTTAGGAGGGAGAGGTCCAGACAGTCCGGAAGGGCATGTAGAAAGATCAAGGGGTGAGAGAAAGGGGTCGTGACTGAAAGGGTCTTGCCAGCATGTTGCCAACCGCCTCCCAGAATGACCATACTGTTGTACATTATAAACAACAAAAGAGTGACACAACAGAGTATAAGATTAACTAGGAGCAAAAGGTATCAAAACCTTATAGCCCACAATTGAAACAAGTGATTAAAGCAGAAACTGTGACAAAAAAGAACCCTCATATACCAGCAAAGTTGGCATTTATTTTCTTCATTGGGTTCAGTTTTGTAAAAAGGGCTAATGAAAGTGCCCAGGAGAAGAATTGTTAGTGCAGTTAAAGAAGAGCCAACAGTTCCCTGTATCCATTTTAATAAAGGGATAGTTGTCCTTCCATAAAAACAAAGTGCAGATGCACAACTTAGTGGTTATGTGAATTTGAACCAATGTGTCCTTATATAATCGTGGTCGACATGTTTCTGCTATTGAGAGCTAATTACGCTCAGCATTCGTCAGGACCTTATTACTGCCCCCAGTAGAAAATGCACACTAAGGCGTAATCAGTCCTCAGGGGCAAACGATACTAAGATAAAAACTCACAGACTTCCCGTTTAGACACTCCTTGTATTGCCAAGGGTCTGTGATTATTCATGTATGTCGTATTTGCAACATGTGCTCACGGCAGGGGAAAACCTTCACGCTAGATATATTTTAATCTGGCGACTCCCCACCAGCAACCTGAACGTGTCACATCCGCAGCCCATACTGTTGTTGAATCACCGAGGATGTACAGCAGATCAAAGCATTGTGGGGACAACCCCAGCAGATCACATGGGGTAACAGGCCCGTAGCTCACAGCTTCACGGGAGTCCAGTGCCATTGGGGCAGTGCATTAAAAAGACAAAATTTCAAGCGTGCCTCTTTTACCACATCTCTCCAACTACAGGCAAACTAGAGTTACGGTACAGTGGCGCATCTTTATGAAGAAGGGGGTCTACCCCGAAGATATGGTGGGCTAGCCGCCACGATTTTACCATGGCTCGCAGCATTGGGTAGGCGGGACCCAGCAGAGGCGTGCCACCCATGTAAAGTGTGTGCAACCCTTGTCCTGGGGAGCACGTAAGCAAGCTAGGAGAGGTGTAGAGCAAGATCATAGTGTTCAACCAGAAGAAGACCCAGGCTTCCAAACGAGTGATGAGCCAAGAGTGCCATTGGCCAGCTGGTGGCAAGTGGTCCCCCAAACAAACAACTGAATGCTCCGATCCAGGGAGCATAATAATAGGAGAGGGAGCAGCAAGGGCAGAATACCTAGGACATAGTTAACCATTCTCATTGCCTGTAACCACCACCATAAGGAGAGACTGAGGTGGGACCACTTCTCAAAGTCTAGCTCCATGTGGGCCAGCAGGGGATCGAAGTAGTTCTCCACCATGTGGTGCAATCCTCTATTTATATAGATCCACAGATAATTGAGGCGTGAGGACTTCCACTAGAAGGGATAGGAGACTACTTCCGCACAGGTGGTCATTCGCAACATGGGCAGCGCCTCACTCCAGTTGACCCGGTAGCTTGAGAGTGCCACAAAGGTATCCAGTTGGGCCGGGATGGAGCGAGGAAGACCCAAGAAGGTAAGCAGGACTTTGTCTGCATAAAGATATACAGTTGATGTCTCACTGGGAATGGAGATTCCAGTAAGGAGCAAGGTTGGCAAAGAGATACTGCAAGAGGTTCCATTCCCAAAAGGAACAAATGGAGCAATAATAGGCTGCCCTGCCGGGCCTCCTCTGGATCAGAAGTGGGTCTAAGAGAATCCCTCCACAATTAACCTGGGCAGTAGGCGAGTTGTAAAGCCAACAAACCTTGCCAAGACCCCAATCCAGGTAAAGCAGAGTTGGAGAATGGTTACAGAGTGGAGCCTCCAGGATCTGGCAGTCCCGAGAGAGAGCGAACACCGCATGAGAAACCAGGAAATAATCCAGCCTGGACTGGGTACCGTGAAGTGGCAAGAAAAAGGGACTTTCCTGGTCTTCCGGGTGTGAGAGCCGCCAAAATCCACAAGGCCGTGATCATAGATTATGTTCCCTAGGAGACCCATGTCCGCATTGTTACCTATGTCTAGAGGGCCAGTATGGTCAAGTACCACATCTCGCTTCAGTTTCCAGTCCCTTCCATTTGGATAGTGGGATGCTCTGAACACCATGAGGAAATGATTTATCGAGAGAAAGAAGTGACCATTGGGGCTTTGAGCGCATACACCGAGCCAACTCATAGTGTCCCCCTGCAGAGCTAGAGTTTGGCAAAGATATAATGGCCGTCCAATTCCACCCATGTTTTAAGTATAGTGAAGGGCAGGGAGAGACCTGCGCAAGAGGATCGCAGAGCCACATTTCCTGGTGGGGCCGAGCCCAGCCGCCGGTGCCGTCAGGAAACTGCTGTGAACCACTTCCTCTACCCAGTCGTGGCACATTTTTTCACACTCCAGGTGGGAGAGGTGGGTTTCCTTCAGGAGGGCCATGTCCACACATTAGGATTGCAGATAGGACATCACCTTCTTGCTTTTTGTGAAGTGTGTTGGGCCATTGGCATTCTAGGAAACAATGTGTCTGGGATAGGGAGGCGAGGGGGAAGGGGCAGCTATCGAGACATTGGTAGGGCAACAGCAGGGATAAGCCGGAGGGTTACAAAGAGAAAAAGAAAGAAGGAAGGGCTAGGAGAAAGGGGAGGAAGAAGAGAAAAGAAAAGAAAGGGAAAGAAGGAAAGTGATATGAAGAGACCCCTCGGACAAGGCAGAAAGGGGGCAGATAGTTCTCTCCAAAATCCAGTAAAAACAAAATAAAAGGGGGAAAGAGGAGAGGGAAAGAAACTATCTGGCACAATTCTGAGGGCAGAAGCCTCAGAGGGAGTTGGTGGCCGTGAAACGTGGCTCTAAACCTGCGGGTCCACTATGCTGGAGGTCCCGCAGAGAGAGGTTGGAAGGAAAACACAGAATAATTAACCAGGTAGGAGATACAGCCAGAGGGGCTTGAAAAAGAGGAGAGATGAAGGTCAGCATGCCGATCGGACCCCCGTGGGGACGTGGATGTGCAGAGGAGATATAAATGACAACAACAACTGTGCAGTGGCGTCTGGTGACATTTGAAAGTAGTGGGGTGTAAAATGATCGCGGTACTGCACTGAGGCGAGCGAGCGTAGCGAGCGGGCCCACACAACCTACAGGCGGTATGGGGGTTCTTTCCCGAGAAAGTTTTGAAAAAATAGTGGATAAATGGAGCATTTTCAAGCAAAGTTTAGGAAGAAGGAAGGTTAATAATGCAATACACCCAGCTGTGCCCCAGCCTCCTCCTTATGACCCCTACTACTCTCCCATCTCTCTCATTTGCTGCTCTCCACCTCTCTCAAGGACCTGAAGAGCAGCAGCACTTTAATCAGGTCCTCTGGAATTATGCAACAGGAAGCAACAAATTGTGCAGCAGGTTTGACTATATTTTACAGTGTAATGCTGCTGCAAGGTAGTATTCTTTAATTATTATGTCATTTTTCGCACATGTTAACACTATGTGAAGGGCCTTCCACTGTGCACAACATATTACTGTATTTTTAGTAACAGTTGATCCTTTTTCTGATGGTTTTTGTTAAAATCTTCAACTTAGGCTGTAGATGATGGGTTATATAGCTAAGGTATCGAATCCAGAATTATGACTTAAACGCAGCAGCATTAAATAATTCCTGTGGCCCTGGCTATAACACTGGTACCCCAAAGTGGGGGGTGTGTTCATTATGTTCCTTCTATTTATATTAGAGCTCTGCCTTTTGCAAGTACCTCGGGAGAATGAGAGTAGGCAGAACACTGACAGCACGTGTTACCAGTGCTTGTCTTCCCATAATAGGCACTTGCACTGCTCCTTCATATTTTGTATCTGTGTTTTATTACAGAAACTTGGCAAGTCTTTTCACTCAAGAATCAAAACTTTGCCATAGTCAGAATCATGTTGCTTAATACAGGACCTTTAGGCATGGCTGCTGGAAAAGAAGTGATTCTGAGGCTATGGAGTATTCCACATAACTATGGATTTGCCACACTTGTCACATACTCCTTCATCTGTTGCATAGTTTGCAGATTTTAAGAGAAAAAAACGTTTCTGCCTCAAACAGATCAAAAGTAACTAAAAACACAGTGACGTGTTGCTTCCCAGTGGAGACCCTTTGTAGAAGCTAACTGGTCAACTTTCAGTTGCCTACTGCTGCATTTAGTGTTAAACTGATACTAACGACGTGTAAGCTTTGCCAAGACAGTGTCAACACATAACATAATGAAGTAATAATATCATAAAATGTGCCCCTTTACACCGTGTAAATTGTATTTTCTTGCTACATAATTTGGTTTCCCTAAACTGCATAATTCCAGTTATCCCTGCCAGGTGAAGGACCTACAAATCTCACACAAAAGGCTAGCTAGTACCCTAAGACCCTGCAGACATAGATTCCATTGAGCCTTGCTTCGTACTTAACCGATGTGCCATTAGGCATCGTATTTGCAGCACCCTTGGTCACAATTTTAACTTTCACAATGTTCTTGTGCCTCAGCCTCACCCCACAAAGAAGTGAAATACAATAAGAGAAATCTGCTCCATGCCCCTCCCCTCTTCTAATCTCTGGTGTCTTCTCCCATCCCTCTCCTACCCCCACTATTCCGGGGATAGGGATATACTTAAAAAGAGATTACACCACTTAAATAGTGAAGAATAAATGCTAACCCTCGACCATACCAGCTCAGGAGAGGGCAAGAAAACCGTGATCTGCGTGGGGCCTCTTTCATTTAGGAGGGAGTATTTTCTTTGGTATTTTTTTATCTTGTTGTGTGTAGTTGGTGAGCCTGATGAGTGCACGCTGTTCTGTGGTGTTGGACTGCGTGACTGCCGTGTCGTGAGATACTGATGAGTGTGATATTAGTGTGAGTGTGTTTGTGGGAGGAGGGCTGGGGTCTGTGTTTCCGATTATGTGTCTTGCTTGTGCCTGTGTGCATGGCTGCGCTTCTGTGCAGTTCAAGGTTGATGGGTTGGTGTGGGAGTGTGCCTGTGTGCAGTTAGCGTGTTTGCGTGCTCTGTATTTCCAATGCATTCGACGTGTGGGACAGCGTCAGCAACACAACCATTTGTTACAATACATACTTATATACGAGAGTACACACTGTGTTTGTGCTCGCGTATTTAAGTATGTATTGTAAAAAATGGTTGTGTTGCTGTCAATGCCATTCATATTGCCAAGCGCTGTGCACACTGCACCATTTTAACGCATCCTTTGTCATTGATTAAAAAAACAAAAAACAAGTGTACTCCCCACAGGATTTGAACACAATGGGGCCCCCCTCCACAAAACACCTTTTATGGAAAAATCCCATAACTGCAGGGGCCTGCTCACCTCTAACACCTCACCCTCACACAGCAAGCACCGGCACGCGCTCACTGCTCTGCATGGCATCTCTCTGTCCCCAAACACCATCGCGCAAGGGCTCCAGTGAGACACCGCTACCCCGCAGCACCCCTGCTGCTGTATTAATGGCTCACCTGTAAAGCCCACCACTAGACATAAGCGACACCCATGCTGCACTAGTATTTCCCAACAAATGGATAGCCTACCGCGTGGGGCGCGCAGGTGCATCGGAGGATGCAAATACAAGTAAATGAAGATTTAAAGCAAATCAGACGTTATGTAAATATTCAGTGCCGCGTGAACGAATTTAGGACCTCAGCTCCAAATCTCGACCTCCCATTTCCGGTCCTGTTTTCACTCCCATTTCAGCTCACGTGAACGGTGCGCCAGCGCCACGTTAGAATTTAACTGACTGCGAAGTGAGAACTGACTGTGTGTTAAAATAAAAACGTATATTATTATCGCATTGAGGAAGTGTGAAGACTGACTGTCACTAACTCACTCTTAACTCGATTGACTCTGCTCAAGACTCAGAGAAGACACATGGGTGGCAGGAGGTGTTTATACTACATTCGACTCTCATAACTGACTCATGTGGCACTGGCGCACCAGGCACGGTGACGTGCCGGCAGCTTAGAGAAATGGCCAATCACCACTGCATGGCTCAGATACGCCACAGTGTGATTGGTCATACAACAGGGCGGCACTAGGCAGTGCCATCACCCACGCGCGTCACAATCCTGCAGGCTGCCTGGCTGCACGGTGACTGCTCTCAGCTAATTCTTGTGCTGCATTAGCAGCGCCAATGCGCCAGGATTGGCTAAGAGCAGGGTTACTGTCTGCCCATAATGAGACCCGGGGCCCGGGTCCTTCGCAGTCTGTGTCGCTAGGGAAGTCTCGAGGAGAGCAGCAAAGGTACTGTACTGCGTGTGTGCATGCGCAGGCCAGTAAGTACAATGAACAGCCCAAAAATTGACATGCGCACACTGCAGCTGCGCTGTTTCTGCTGCGCTGTCAATGACTACTGCAAGATCATCTGCGGCGTACCCCAAGGCTCCTCACTCAGCCCAACCCTCTTCAATATCTACATGAGCCCCCTCGCCACCATCGCACGCAAACACAACATCAACATCATCTCCTACTCCGACACCCAACTTATACTCTCCCTCACCAAAGACCCATTCACAGCCAAAACCAACTTCCAGGACGGAATGAAAGATGTCGCAGAATGGATGAAGCACAGCCATCTGAAGCTCAACTCGGACAAGACGGAGGTCCTTATCCTCGGACAATCCCCATCTGCCTGGGACGACTCCTTGTGGCCCACGACGCTGGGCACCACACCAACACCCACGGACCACGCACGCAACCTGGGATTCATCCTGGACTCCTCCCTCACGATGACCAAGCAAGTCCTCATGTTTCAACACCCTCCGCATGCTCCGAAAGATCTTCCGGTGGATCCCCTCTGAAACCAGAAAGACGGTCACCCAGGCCCTCGTCACCAGCCGACTGGACTACGGGAACGCCCTATACGCAGGAACCACAGCCAAACTTCAGAAACGCCTTCAGCGCATACAGAGCGCCTCTGCACGACTCATCCTCGACATCCCTCACCACAGCCACATATCCGCCCACCTAAGAAACCTGCAATGGCTCCCCGTCAGCAAGAGGATCACGTTCAGGCTGCTCACCCACGCACACAAAGCGCTCCACAACATGGTCCCCGAATACCTCAACAACCGCCTCTCGTTCTACACCCCCACCCGCCAGCTCCGGTCCACCAGCCTCGCCCTCGCCACCATCCCACTGATTCGCAGAACCAACTCCGGAGGAAGATCGTTCTCCTACTTTGCAGCCAACACATGGAACTCCCTCCCCGCACACCTACAACTGACCCAGGACCATCTCACCTTCAGGAAACACCTCAAGACCTGGTTATTCGAGCAATAGCGGCACCTCCCCCTCCCTACAGCGCCTTGAGACCCTCACGGGTGAGTAGTGTGCTCTACAAATGTATTAATTGATTGCAGCCCCACCCCACACCTTCAGCGATGTCGGGCTTGTCCCGGTAATGGGGTGAGCATTACTGCGCAGACTGAGAGTGTGCTTATTATTTTGCTTTTAAATCCTGAATGTTAGCATGAGTGACAGTCGTCTATGGATAGTGGGGGAACGCCCCAACGCCCCCAATGGATGCACCGCCACTGCGAACTGTGTCGGCTGAGAAGGAGGGTTGTGGGGAGGTGGGAGCTGGGGCATCATCAGCCAGTGACATGGGGAGAAACGGGCAGGAAAGAGGAGGCTCAAATGGGGGTCCATGATCCTAGAGACCCATAAACGCAGAATAAGGTGGTTACACCAGGAGCACAACAGCAGCATGAAAAAATGAAGAACTAGCCATTAGTAATTTCAACAGCAATACACTGTGCAGCAGAGCAAACTATTGTGCAACACAGGAACATAGGACCAAAGCAACGGAGAAGAGAGCATCATAAAACAAAATGAAGTACTGCTGGTCAAATTACATGGCAAGTGAATGGAATAGAAGAGAGTTATGCAGTCATGTACATTATTCTCATCCATCCATCCTGAGGATGACAAAGGCCTCTTCCTACAGTCACTGGGACAAGGCAATCGTTGAGGCGGCAAGGAAAAGTGAGACTCAGCTTGTGGTAAATAAATAAATAATACCCTATTTTTGAATGTATAAATGAATAACAGATAGCTCAATAAATAAGAGTCAAAATTCGAGGTAGTAGGAGTTTCGCAGGTTTATTACAGCATAAAGGACAGGAACAGGACAACCTGCATAGGAATAGGATGGCAGGGCCCAGCAGCGCTGCTGGTGTCAGGATCGGGACAAGGAAAAGGATGACTTTTTTAATAACAGTGCATGAGCATATATACATAACGCAAACACATAGCATTACATTGCAATAGGCGTAGCAGTGGGTGGAGCAGAAGGTGTGACGCGTAGCAGTCGCGAAAGATAAGGGTGAAAAGAGGTGTAACAGGGCGTATACATAGACATGTGATGCAAACGTAACAGAATATGTCATGAATGGGGCGGAAACCATGGAGGGGGCTACCTAAGGAGCCGGGACCTCTAACCTGATGGTGCGCGCAAACTGGCAATGACGTATCACTAGGAGAAGCTGGGGGCTATGAACTCTGTGCTAGGAGCAGAGACTGAAGTCTGGAGAGTCAGGGCGACACGTACCTAAACAGTATCTAGTATCTGATGTTTAGAGAACATGTTGATATAAACTAGAAGTCAGGAGAGGAAAGGCTAACTTGATTCTAAGACTGGACCATGCATTATTCTACATGTAGTGCGTGATGAAGAATATTAAATGACCATTAAATACAGTATTTCTCTTACATGGAGCCGGAAAGGCTAGACAATGACGGAAACTATTGATGCAGTTCAGTAGCTTAGGAATGCAGAGAAGGAGGACTGAACTGATAACTGGAATCATAACATATTCTTGGCAGACTCAGAGGCTGAGCCAGGGTGAGCCGGGCACTGCGAGGCAGGAAGTAAGTGAAGGGTCGAGGATACAGGTGGGGGCTGTGTCGCTCCTCAGCGAAGTTTCAGGAGACAGGAGCTGAATCTGGTGTCCAGGCCCTTTTGAGGCCTAGAAACGGGGACTTTATAATGGAATAACGTGCACACTGAGAAACGTGGCAACGTAGCTTTACATAGGCCTGATATTCGTAGTATTCACGAGAACTGGAAACTGGCATACTAGAGGTGGACACAACTGTAATTGCGTCATTAATCGGACATGGGGAATGCATATGCATATTTAATCATGCACACATAACATATGATGGATGACACGTAGGGACACAGAACATGGCAAAATTTACTTTTCCACATTCCCTCCTTGTCACTACGTTTCCATCAGGAAACATCAATATTCATGATACCATCTATCATTTCATACAGTATCATTTGCTCGTCTCGAATTATCCTGGAACGGGATTTAGAACGGGGCTTGGGACTAGGAATACAAGAGGTAGCACAAATGCCGCAAATCGCAGGGCCACATTGTATACAGAGGCAGCAGCTGAATATGATCGCTACTGCAATACCTAGGAAGGACAATATTTTCCATCCCCAGGCGGAAATTATATTCCAGAACCAACCGGACCATGTCCAGGTGCCTGGATCTTGGTGTATCAGATGGGCAATTTTATGGAGTCTGGTTATAGCTGAATAAACAGACGGCGCGTTATTTGGAATGAAAATGCAGCAACTAGATCCGATGACTCTACAGGCCCCGCCCCTATCGGCCAGTATGACGTCAAGGACGAGACGATTCTGTAAAACGACAAATCTCATAGCAGATTGCTCTTCAGTTAAATTACCTAGAGCAGAAGCAGTCTCATTGACTACTGCTTCAAGGGTTCTGGTTAACCTACGGATCAGTTTACTATTCTGGATAGGTCCTATAAAGAAGAAGAAACCTCTATTGAAATCTGTATATTGTTCTAGAGCAGTTTCAGTATAATCGACAATTGGGGACTCCCTTCTATGTCTAATGTGTACTAGATGTGTGTTTCTATGATAATCAGGTGGGGCTAGGAAAACTGGTGGCAGTAGGAAGGCAATGTAACAGGTTCCCTCCCAACCGAGGGGCAGACGAACATATGCAGTTTGACCACAAATAAAATAAGAATGACGTGAAGCTTTAAAAATAGATTTCCCACTGTCACTATACTTGACAATAGTAGTACAATCACTATGTCCTACATGTACGGAACCATAATTTCGGACACATAATTCGCCTTTGACTGGTAATACTGAAATAGCGGGTAAGTCGGGAGTAGTATCAGACTGAACATTCAGGACCATGAAATTCGAAGAATAGTTACCTAAATTATACACTTCATTTTCTAGATCTAACCCGGTTCTGTGGGGGAGACCTTGCTTGTCTGGAAAACATGTACTGTTAAGAAAAGACATATCTGTTGAGGATGACGTTAACGTGGACCATGCTCCACACGAACCATTATGTGAGAATGGATAAGGAAAAAGTGGCAGAACTCCCTTCGGTGTCTGGAAAGGGGGGAGTCGACCACACACCCAACAATTAGTGGCATTGCTGGTCTGATGTGAGTAATGTAACATGCGGATGAATGAGTTATTTCGCATAGCGAGGCGGTAAGAGAGTTCATGAGGAGGTAGGTCACTAAACGTGTGCTCTACAGTAGCATTAGAAGACTTATTTACATGAGGAACTGGAAGATACAGGAAAAATGCATAACTGGTGCAGGAAATCATAAGGCTGAGAAATAATATGAAACTCAGAAAAACGATACATCGGATTGAGTTTTGACTGACTCTCTCACTATGGGGGTCTATTTTATACATGTCAGAAACAGTCTAACCGTTTCACCTAGGGGAGGACTTAGACAATCAAACTGGCTGACTTATTTTACTAGACCTTAACTTGAGTTTATACTCCTGTTGCGGAGTTTTCTCTAACAGGGGAGGGTTTGTAGCAATGTCTTTTGCGGGACAGTCCTTGAGAACAATGCTTTGGCAATCCTTCAAATCCTGGGAAATGTTCTTTAAGACGGGTTTCAGTCCATTAAACTGTTTTACATGAGAAAGGTGCACCCAGCCTTTGCGACCTTCCAACTTCACGGCTGTACGGGTGGTGAGGAGGACCTGTCGGGGCTCTTTCCAGCGAGGCTCCAGCGGACTTGATCTGTCGAAATTCCTCACCAATACCATGGATCCTGGAACGATTTCATGCGGTGCCACCTCGGTATTGTCTGGAAATGCGGCGGCAACCTGTGAACGACATGAGTTGAGGGCAGACATCAAGGAAGCTAGGTAATCTGTCAGCATTTTACTTGAAACATCGGTAATACTTCGGGGTCTAGGAGTACCCCACATGTTAGGGGGGGCGGCCGAAAACGACCTCATACGGGGACAGACCTGATCTGGAATGTGCGACCATGCGCATATAAAATAAAGCAACTGGTAGAGCTACCAGCCAGTCCACACCTTTCTCTTTACACACTTTGGCGATACGGATTTTCAGAGTCTGATTATGTCTCTCTACAAGACCGGCTGCTTCAGGATGGCGTACACAATGAAACTTCCACTGGTACCCTAACAACAGGGAAACATGTTTCATCAACTCAGATGAGAATGGCTGACCGTTATCAGAATATACGACTCTAGGGAGTCCATAGCGGGGGAAGAACTCACGAACCAACTGCTTGGCAGTGGTCGCGGCTGTGTAATCTGGGACTGGATATGCTTCTGTCCACCTGGACAAAGCGCATACAACTACAAGAACATACTTGAAACCTCGACATCGCTCCATCTGAATATAATCCGTCTGGAGGACTTCAAAAGGGTGGTCAGGGGGCTGGAATCCACCTTGTTCCACCGGGACACTTTTACCTGGATTAAACTGACAACATATCATACAGGTACGGACTTTCTGCTTGGCTGCAGCTCGTAAATGCTTGTTGAACCAAATGTTCTGGATACTGTCTAACATAGCTTTTTCTCCTAAATGTGCTGGACTATGTGCGGTATTAATAATGACTTGAACCATAGAGTCGGGGAGAAACCATGTGGCTCTACCCTTTGTTAACCATCCTTGATCTGTCTGGACCCCTCCTTGTTCGGACCATTTCTTGATTTCTTCGGGAGTAGCATGTAACTGGATATCTATGACATCTTGTGTAGGGTCCTTAACTGTCATGCATGTAATCGGATCTGGAGTGTGTGTCATGTTAACTGGAATGTCTAGAGTCTGTGCTGTAAGCTTGGCGGTGCGATCTGCTAGATCGTTACCTTGAGAAATGGTGTCAGTAACTTTCGTATGTGCTTTGCACTTCATGATAGCGATAGATGTCGGTAAATGTATGGCATCTAACAGAGCTTGAATAAGGAGACCATGCTGAATCTTGGTTCCATGAGAAGTCATGAAACCTCTCTCCTGCCAGAGCACTCCGAAGTCGTGTACAACTCCAAATGCGTAACGTGAATCTGTGTAAACATTAACTTTCAAGTTCTTGGCGTGTATGCAGGCTTGTGTCAGAGCAAGTAGCTCTGCTGCTTGAGCGGATAGGGTATCAATACGGTGTGTTTCAATAACTTCAGTGTCAGTAGTCACTGCATACGCGGCGACTAGTTCTCCTGTACTAGTTCTCAGGCATGAACCATCCACATAAAGTGTCAGGTCGGGATCTGGTAACGGAGTATCTGTCAGATCTTGTCTTGGCTTTGTCGTAATGTTAACTACTTCCACACAGTCATGTGTGGCAGAATTCGAAGTAACTGATGGTAACAATGTAGCAGGATTAAGGATGTTGCAGCGTCTGATTTCTATGTGTGGCTGGAATAGTGTCAGTTCATAACCTGTTAAACGTGCAATTGTCAAGTGCTGAGTTTGTGTTCGGTTTAAAAGAACTTCCACGGAATGTGGAACTTGTACTGTCAAGGAGTGTCCTAAGACTATGGAATCACTTTGTCTGATAGCTAGTGCTGTGGCTGCAACTGACTTGAGGCACGCAGGCAGAGCCTGGGCTACAGGATCTAATGTGCTCGAAAAATAAGCACAGGGCTTGTATTGTCCTGCTTGATCTTGTGTGAGAACAGATAATGCTGTACCTTCGCATTCAGTAACGAAAAGTGTAAAAGGCTTACTGTAGTTCGGTGTAGCTAGAACTGGAGCTTGGCATAAAGCTTTCTTTAACTCATTGAAACTAAGTGTATGTTCAGATGTCCAAGGGAGGACAGTCGATACGGCTGCCTCCTGTGTCGTTAACTGTATCAGTGGCTTGGCTAGAAATGCATACTGAGGAATCCATTGTCTGCAATAAGAAGTAAGGCCAATAAAAGCACGTACCTCCTTCTGGGTCTTGGGCTGAGGAAGACTCGCTATTAACTGGATACGGTCTGGTGTCAACTGCCTACCCCTCTTGGACAGTAAGTGTCCTAAGTATACCACTTGCTGGACACAGAATTGAAGCTTAGAAGGGGACACCTTGTGCCCCATCTCGGCTAGGAAATACAGAACTGTCAGTGATGCTCGCTCGCAAGCACGTTCAGAACGGGCTGTGATCAGTAGATCATCGACATACTGGAGCAGGGCAGTGTCAGTTGGCATGTGAATGTTGTCTAGTTGTCTCTTGAGTGCTTGACTGTAAATACTAGGACTTTCTGTGAAACCTTGAGGAGCTCGTGTGAACATATAGCTTCTTCCGTTTAAACAGAATCCGAAAAGAAACTGGCTGTCTGGATGAATAGGAACACTGAAAAATGCGTTCTTGAGGTCTATGACAGTGAAGAACGTGGCTTCGGAATCAATGGCTGTTAATAGGGAAGAGATGTCTGGGACAACTGGGTACTGCGGAATAATATTTTTATTAAGCTCTCGTAGGTCAATCACTAATCGATATACTGGGGGTGCATTTGGATCAGTACGTTTCATGACTGGAATGATCGGAGAATTACATACATTGGAGTCAGTTTCTACAACCACTCCTTGAGCCATGAGCTCGTCAATAATTTTGGATAAGGCTGCTACAGCCTCAGGTGGCAATCTGTACTGTCTGATTCGTGGTAACACTACACCTGGCTTGAGAGTCACACGATAGGGTGTGATTTGCATGTAACCTACATCAGTTGGACCTTGCGCCCATAAGTGCTGCGGAACATTAGACAGTCTTGAATCAAAATCTCGTAATACATAGTGACCCTTAAAGTCACGTAGGAACAATCGTATTCCCTCTGGGGAACAGCATATAACTGCACCTAACTCTTTCAGTGTCTTAATGCCTAATAGATTTTCTGGACATGACTTAGTAAGTAACAGATCAGTAGTGCGGGACAATGGACCTACTTCTAGAGTAACTGGCTTTGAAATCTCATTTACGATAGGTTTTCCTGAAAATCCAAGGGAAACATTTCTTGAGCCTGAGAGCGGAGCCCCTGGAACTTCGGCGTGACTAATTGTGGTCCTACTTGCCCCTGTATCAATCAAAAACTTTCTGTCTTTCCCTAATACTTGACTGTGAACATAGGGACCTTCTTGATCTACAGGTATCTCGATGAGAGGCAAGCCTACCTCCCTCTCTAGGCTGTTTCATGAATACTGCTGGTACTCTGGATACTCAGACTGTGCATACTGGTACATCTGCTGTGTAACGTGCTGTGTTGCAGCAATAGGCTGCGGTGTTGTAACTGTCTGTTGTGCATTCTGTGGCTGAGGAATCTGTGAAACTTGTTCTTGTCTAGGCGGACGTGGTCTTTCTTTAGTCTTACCAGTAGCTATGTTGTGTTTCAGAACTGCACACTCATTTATAAAATGACCTGGCTGTTTACAATAATTGCAGTTCCCTTTAACGGGAGCTGCAGGATGACTGGCTTGATTCGGACCCCTCTTCTGACTGTCTTGAGGAACAGATTGTGCAACTAGTACTTTCATCTTCGTGTCTTTCATACGTTTTCTTTCGTGTTCTTGTTCTTCCCTGATTCTATTCTGGTGGTATTGAAGCATCTGCAACATCTGGGACGGGGTATTAGCTTGCCAGGTACTTTCGACTTTCAAAACTCGATTTTTAATTTGTGGGCTTGAATTCTCGACTAATTTAGTAACAAAAAGGTGAGGGTATGACTCACTACTTGTCTTGAGGCCACTGTTGATGCTAAAACATTTTTCGAATCTAGAATAAAAATCACTAATATCCTCATCTTGTTTCTGTTTACAGGCTGAGATTGCATCCCAGTCTTCTTTTCTAGTTGTCAATAATCTGGGTAAAACTTGTATTAATAATTCCGGTAATTCTTTACATTTATCTCCAAGACCGGTACCTGGTACTCGTGCCTTGTCTTCAGCTTCTAGAACTGCCCAATCGATCTTTTTCTCCCCCACCTCCCATTCTTTTTCCTTGAGCTTTTCATACACCCCTGCGGGCAGCAGAACCTTTAACATTTTAATTATATCTGGATACGTGTATTCTCCCATACGGAGCATATCTTTTAATTCTCTATGGAACCCTGCTGGATCTTTGTCATGACAGGGAATTAATTTCTTCATCTCGAGGAGTTCCATCTTTGTAATCGGAGTGTAAACAAACACTCGTTCTAGTTCGCCACCCGTTCCTCTGACTGGGTGGACTTCTCGTAACGGATTCTGTCTCTCCATGTAAAATGGTTTACTTTCTGGGGGTGAGACATGAACAAAATGCGGGTTCAGAAACGTTCTATATTTGTGACGCTGTTCTAGGATGACACTAATTAAGTCGGTACCTAAACCTTTCCATCTATACTGGAGTAACTCGTTCAGGACATCATGTAACGGACCTGGATCAGAGTGTTGACCCTCATACAAAGTAATGAGGTGCTGAATCATATACATACCCACCAGTCGTTGTTCGGCTGGGGGCATTTTCAGGAACATTTGTGCCACTATTTCGTCTGGAAAAGTGATAGAATCAGTAATCCATCGGACTGCTGATCGGGCTAGTTCTTGTTCATGCATGGTACTTAACTCACTGTAACCGATTCGTGATTTCAGAATGTGATCGGTAGCTTGAAACACTTGTTCTAGTGAACCTTGTTCTGGTGCTGGAGAATGAAAAATAGACTTGTGTTCTAGGCGTAAATGGCGATCTGGAAATCTAGATTTTCCTACATACGCTATTCTGGCGGGATTCTCGTCGTCTATCTCTTCAGTATCAGAATTACTTTCTTTCTCGCTTACTTGTACTGCTTTACGCTGTTCGTGTAACTTTATTATTTCTTTACGGATTTTCTTGTACATACTCTCCATAGCACCGACGGTCTTGTGCTTACCCTCGGCTATATTATCACTCCACCTTGTCAGGGTTCTCATTTCGGCTTGATCTTTAGACGGGTAATCTTGTTCTCTTATTAGACAGTTAATCAGAAACTTTAATATCATGAGCTGGATCTCGGCTTTCCTTTGAGACATGGCCTCGCTAATGCTTTCTGGATCATCCCCTGTACGGATGAAACGATATATTCTGTCTAGATCTTCTTTCATATTCGGTAAGGTGACTAGATACTCGGCCACCTTTCTTACGCGGAATGAATATAAAACCATATTATCCTCGCCTGGGACTGGATCATAGCCGCATTCGGCAAGGGATTTTCTTATTTCTGCTACAGTCTGATGTCTGGGCGTACGCTGTGACGCTTGTGCATGTAATTCGGCTGTCGTTAAACGCTTGTGTGGCGGCGGGGTTTGAGGAGTACCTCCCCCTGCGGCCCCTAAACTAGAGTCGTCTACTGAGGCTCTTCGTCCTGGTAGAGTGGGAAATGGAAATGTAGGCTGGACTTGTATGGCGGGCTGGACCGGGGGTACCGTAACAGGTACTCCGGTGTCTGGAGGAGCGGGAAGTGCCTGATTTACAGGGACTGGCGGAGCGCGAACAGGATTTGCATATTCTGGGACTGTGTCGTCCAAATAGGACGAAATAAAAATATCAGCTGCGGTCTGTTTGTGACGTAGCTTGGTCGGAACTAATGGTGGCGGGAAATTACTGGATGCCTCTGGGGTCGCTTTTGGCAAGCCCTCGGCAAGGAGAGGATACATACCCCTAATAAGGGCATGCCTCTGTCTGTCTGACTGTTCGGCTTTGACTTGTTCACCTATCTCGATTAGTTCTTTTTCTTGTGCTCGTTCTAAGGATTCTCTACTTAATTCTGACTTTCTGATTTCCTTTTCAGTTCTTTTATGAGCTTCTTTGCGCCATAACTCGATGGCATCTTTCTGTGACTGTCTGGCTTTCTTTTTCCATAATGCCTCTTCTACTCGCATGATGCACTCGGCATCCCATGTACCCGATACGGGCCATCTATAATTTTCTTCTAACTGTTTGGTATACTCTACCCATAAATCTAGATACAGTATGGCGCTTATGCCATGCTTCTGATACATAAAATGACCTGGACTGTCCCTAGGCGGAACTGGAACTGCTGCTTCCAGCAGACCCTTTCTGGTTTTTAACTGACGTAATTTCGAAAAGAGCGGCATGACTGAACTATAATCTAGACACAATACAATACACAATAAACACGATACTTATTCCCCATTCATACCACGACATTAAAATACATGAAGAACATTTAAAAATAACAGTTCGAACAGAATACTACCTGGAATACGGAACACAGAATACATGAATTTTCTCGAGAACAGAACTGACTAGAACAGGAACTAGATGCACTGCTGAAACAGTACGAAACTTACCGGTCTCATAAAGAGACACGTCAGGACCCGCATCCACCGAAGTGGACACTTCGTTTGTGGGTCTGTGTACCACCAACCCACGGACCAGAGTCAATTAGATTGACCCTGTCTAGATACTACCCCAGTAACGGTACTCACCGGGCAGCAAGAACGGAAAGCCTCAGACTGGACTGGACTGCTTCGATACCGGACGGACGAACTTCGGACTTCTGTTACGGGTGGGCCTCCGGATACCTCGGACCTTGGACTCTCGGCTTGGGCTCTGGTCGGGACTCGCCGCGTTCCTCCACCGTCTCGTCTGGATGCTGGACCGCCTCCTCCGTCTCCTCCGTGGGCCTGAGGGATACTTGAAGCAGAAATATCTGCCGGTGCGCAGAAGAGTTCCGTCACGACTGCAGAGGGTCAGGGGGTCGGCGTGGCTTCACCGACGCGTGGGGAAAGGGCAAGTCCCTGTTCGGGCGCCATTATGTGGTAAATAAATAAATAATACCCTATTTTTGAATGTATAAATGAATAACAGATAGCTCAATAAATAAGAGTCAAAATTCGAGGTAGTAGGAGTTTCGCAGGTTTATTACAGCATAAAGGACAGGAACAGGACAACCTGCATAGGAATAGGATGGCAGGGCCCAGCAGCGCTGCTGGTGTCAGGATCGGGACAAGGAAAAGGATGACTTTTTTAATAACAGTGCATGAGCATATATACATAACGCAAACACATAGCATTACATTGCAATAGGCGTAGCAGTGGGTGGAGCAGAAGGTGTGACGCGTAGCAGTCGCGAAAGATAAGGGTGAAAAGAGGTGTAACAGGGCGTATACATAGACATGTGATGCAAACGTAACAGAATATGTCATGAATGGGGCGGAAACCATGGAGGGGGCTACCTAAGGAGCCGGGACCTCTAACCTGATGGTGCGCGCAAACTGGCAATGACGTATCACTAGGAGAAGCTGGGGGCTATGAACTCTGTGCTAGGAGCAGAGACTGAAGTCTGGAGAGTCAGGGCGACATGTACCTAAACAGTATCTAGTATCTGATGTTTAGAGAACATGTTGATATAAACTAGAAGTCAGGAGAGGAAAGGCTAACTTGATTCTAAGACTGGACCATGCATTATTCTACATGTAGTGCGTGATGAAGAATATTAAATCACCATTAAATACAGTATTTCTCTTACATGGAGCCGGAAAGGCTAGACAATGACGGAAACTATTGATGCAGTTCAGTAGCTTAGGAATGCAGAGAAGGAGGACTGAACTGATAACTGGAATCATAACATATTCTTGGCAGACTCAGAGGCTGAGCCAGGGTGAGCCGGGCACTGCGAGGCAGGAAGTAAGTGAAGGGTCGAGGATACAGGTGGGGGCTGTGTCGCTCCTCAGCGAAGTTTCAGGAGACAGGAGCTGAATCTGGTGTCCAGGCCCTTTTGAGGCCTAGAAACGGGGACTTTATAATGGAATAACGTGCACACTGAGAAACGTGGCAACGTAGCTTTACATAGGCCTGATATTCGTAGTATTCACGAGAACTGGAAACTGGCATACTAGAGGTGGACACAACTGTAATTGCGTCATTAATCGGACATGGGGAATGCATATGCATATTTAATCATGCACACATAACATATGATGGATGACACGTAGGGACACAGAACATGGCAAAATTTACTTTTCCACAAGCTACTGCCTTCAGTGTGGAAGGGCTTCAATGGGATCGGGTTTGTCAAGGCCAAGGTTCTGAGTATGGGCTGCCACTGCTCTGAGGGCCACGTCCCTGCCACCCGGAGACATGATCAGCCATTTCATGTCCTGATTGCGGTTCCCACCAGTGCTCAAGTGGCTTCCAGAGGTGGTAGGGGGAGGGGACGAGCCTAGAGGGTGGAAGGGAGGCTGGTGAGTCCAGGGGTGCAAGGTCCATGTCATTTTGGGATAGTCCATCCAGAAAGTTGTGGGATAGTCCATCCAGAAAGTTGCAAAGGGCGTTCGGGTCAAAGAAGTCTTGCGCCCTGCCATCCTTTTTGATCCACATACGGGTAGGCTCATACAATCCAAACTTATTGTCCATTTTTCGAAACTGAGGCCAGAGATCCAGGAAGGCCTTTGTGTTTTTCGTTAATCTCCTTGGAGAAGTTTGCAGCTATGCAGATCTCACTCCCTCAAAAACGTACAGGCCATAGGAGCGAGCAGGATCCAGGTGTAGCTGCAACAGGTGGGATGATAGTGGGTGCTGAAGGGGTGGCCATGGACCTGTGTTGAGAGGCTGCCTCAGAGAAAAACAGCTGACGAGAGGGTTGGGGAATAGAAAAAAGACCAGCATTTGAAATGCAGTAGGTCTCTCATTTGCGATACTTACAGCAATTGTCTTTGTAAAAATAAAAGTGGGCACCGTGCTGCAGCATAAAGCGCGGCGCCCATGACGCAAACGTTATGCGCTTATACTACATGTTTACCTTTGGGTCATTAGCTTAAAAATCAGTTTTCTTCAAAGTGAAGCTAACAATAGACACTGATTGGAATTAGTTATGTTTTTATGCAATTCTGTGGTTGCAAAGCTTCTCATGATTCACAACATTTGCAGCATAATTTGCAGATTTTACAAAAGATGCAGCGTCTTGTTAAAATTGTTTAAAATAATGCTGCCAGAAAATGGGCCACATTTATATTGATTTTCATACTAATGCATCTTGTGCAATAAAAGCACTCAAACGTAATGTGAGTGCATCTGTGCGTGATCATGGAAAGGTGATTTGTTTACAAATCACTTTAGTTCTTAATGTTGCAGTGGTGTAGCTAATGTTAGTTCATAGTTTAAAATGGGATGTACGCGATGGAATAAAACAAAGATGAAAGGTTGTAGTGTTTTGCTAAAGATTTATTGAAACGCGAGCTATGTAAACAAGCTCTGTCCAGGCTCCACCTAATAAGCTTTTCTACTGTTCCATCCTGTCACACAAATATCTTCTTCCTCTGACGGATTTTGCTGCAATTGGAACATACACTGCTTCGCCTCCCTTAGCATTATGGCAAATGCAGTTCGTGGTAAATGCTTACTTGAATATTTACTTGAGTATTTCACCAAAGTTGGTGCAGGTTAATGCTGTAAATCTTGTGTGTCTGGATATCATTCGTTATCAGTAGCGACAAAAACAAATTTAATCTGGGGTTGCTGAGTAGGCTGCCACAATCCTTTCAGGTCTCAGTACCTCTCACAGGCGCACAGGTGCATCTCCAAAAGCTTGTCAGCTCAATGGCTCAAGGGAGCCTTTTCCAACATAAGGGGGTGGGAGCACACTACTTCACCTCCCAGCACAGTTCACCCCTTAGCATTATGGTAAATGCAGTTCACTGTAAATGCTTACTGCCTGCACCTCATTCCTAGTGATCTAGTGGAAGAACTTGATCTTCTGCTAATCCGCTCTGTGTGTGTCACCCTTTTGTGTTCTGCCTTTAATTGTCTTTTTCTGTTTTGCCTTTTCTTGTTTGCCCTTTCTGGTTGCCTTTTCCCTGCTGCTGCTGCCCCATGGCCCCTCCCCCACATGGTCCGGCTCCAGCCTCCCAGCTGATCACCATCCTACCGACCCCTACTTAATGCCACTGATCGCTAAGGAGAGCAAGAACTCTGACTCCTGGTCAAAGTCACTCCTCCCCCCTTACGCAGCTCCACCATTAAGGCACTTCCCTTAGTGCTAAGTTGAGCATCATGTAGGATGCTCGAGGCTCTCCTCCATCCGCAGGCTCTTGGGTGCGCTCTTGGGTGGTCGATTGGAAGAGCCTGCTCCTGTGCTAGGCCGCCCTGTGCGTGACACCCTTTTCTGTTCTAGCTTTTTCTGTCTTATTTGTTTTGCCTTGTTCTGTCCTTTTATGTTTGTCTTTTCTTGTTTGACCTTTCTGGTTTCCTTTTCCCTGCCGTTGCTTCCCCCTCTGCCCCTCCTCCAAACGTGTTTTGCTCCTGCCTCCTGGCTCCCAGCTCCTCACCCTCGCCCAACACCTACATAATGGCTGGTCCTGGCGCTCTGAAGGTATGCCAAAGGCAAGCCTGTCCGATCCAGTCTGTGACCAGCACCAGGGACCCTGGTCCCTCAATCACCCATTGCTACGACCTCAGCACTCTCCACGTACTCAACCCTTGACATAACAACGGTTTCATTAGAGAGGCAGAGCTTGCAATGCCAGGCCTAACCCAAATTCAAAGATCAATTCCTGTCATGCCACTCTTCTGAGTGTTAGCCTCTTTCTAGAGACCTCAATGAATGTGTCAGTGCCTTTGTAGGGGCCATATGACACATGTAAAAATGCCTATAGGGACTAGATTACCTAAGTTTCACACTGCAGGCTCTCCAAATGTGTGTGGTAGAAACTGCATGCATCACTTGCTGTTCATTATACAGGGCAGCCACGTATAAAGCTGTGTGTTCAATTGCTTCCGAGACTTCTGCAAAGATAAGAGATCGGTGCTTCTGAAACTGAATGCTAAAGTAGCTCTGACAAGATTTGTGCAAGGGTATGATAGACTGTCTGGTTTTTAAGTTAGGGTGATCGGTTACATCAAACGTGTCAGACTTTAAATAGAAGTGCAGACATACCTCACTCATGATAGGAGTCAGATATTAAAACGTGATACAGGACACTTTCAGTTTGGAGCACACACCTCAATATGTACAACTATTTGCAGTGTAACTTTGCAGAAACGTATATGGTCTAGGAAACAGGTTACTACATGTGGCATCATCTTTTAAGGCTCACTTTTCCTTACCAGTTTCCTTAGAGAGGCAGAGATCACAATGGCAGGCCTAAGCCAAAATGAAAGGCCAACTAGTGTCATGCCACTCTTGTGCGTCTCAGCATATTCCTAAAGACGTCAATGAGTGCCTTTTAGGGGTGACATGATAAATATAAAATAGCCTTTAAGTACAAGATTACCTCTGCTTCACACCACATGCTCCTCAAACGTGTGCAGTATGAGTTGCATGGATCACTTTCTCCTCATTATACAGGGCAGCCAGATATGAAGCTGTGTGTTTAAGTACTTCTATGATGCCTGTCTAACTAACAGATCACTGCTTTTGGAACTGAATGCTGGCATAGCTGTGACAAAATTTGTACATGAGTATGCTAGACTCACATGTTAGCAGTCAGACATTCAAATTTGACACAGTACACTTTCAGTTTAAAGCATACACCTTACTATGTACGATCTACTTGCAGTGTGCCATTGCATAGACTTATATGGATTAGGATCAAGATTAATACATCTAGCAACATGTTTTAAAGCTCACTTTTCTCTATCACTTCATTAGAGAGGCAGAGGTTGCAAAGTGTGAGCATCTTTCTAGGGACCTCAACGAGCGTGTCAGTGCCTTTTTAAGGGCAAGATGACACATGTAAAGAAGCCTATAGATACTAGATTTCCTCTGTTTCACAAAGCATGCTCTCGAAATGTGTGTGGTAGAAGCTGCATGGATCACTTTCTGCTCATTAATTATACAGGGCAGCAGGGTATGAAACTCTGTGTTCAAGTGGTTCAGTGATGCCTGGAATGGCTATGTCATCTAAGCTTCTGGGACTAAATGCTGAAGTAGCTCTGACAAGATTTGTGCAGGAGTATAATAGATGCTATTATTTTTAAGTTAGGGTCATCAACTGCACCACACATGTCAAAATACACGTAGATGTGCAGACATATCTGAGGTATGGTAGCAATTAGATATTCAAACTTGTACAAGTACGCTTTCAGTTTAAAGCACACACCTACCTAAGTATGGCCTACTTGCAGTGTACCATTACAGAGATTTCTATGGACTAGGATAGAGGTTAATACATGTGGCAACATTTTTTTTAAATAACTTTTCTCCACCAGTTCCAATAGAAAGTTAGAGCTCAAAATGTCAGGCGTAAGCATAAATAAAAGGCAGAACTCCTGCCAGGCCACTCTTGTAACTCTCAGCATGTTTCTAGAGGCCTCAATAAGTGTTTCAGAGGCTTTTTTGGAGCAAGATGACACTCGCAAAGAAGCCTATGGGCAGTGGATTATGTCTGTTTCCCACCACATACTCTCCAAATGTGTTTTAACGGAGGCTGCATGGATCAATTTCTGCTCATTATAGAAGGCAGTTGTGTATAAACCTATGTGTTCAAATGCTTCCCTTACACCTGCCTAGCTTACAGATCGCTCCTTTTGGGACTGAATGCTGACAAAGTTCTGACAAAATGTGTGCAGGGGTATGATAGGCTTTATAGCTTTTAAGTTAGGGTAATCAGCTGCACCATAAGTGTCAGGCTAAATGAGAAGTACAGACATACCTAACACATAGTAGCAATCATTCAAAGTTGAGACAGTATGCTGTCAGTTAAAAGCACACATCTCACTACCTACAGCGTACTTGCAGTCCAGAGTTCAGAGACTTTTATGAACTAGATACAAGTTAATATATGTGGCAATATCCTTTAAACCTCACTTTTCTAAACCCGTTTCATTAGAATGGTAAAGCTCACAATGCACGGCCTAACCAAAAATGAAAGACTGACTACTGTTGTGCCACACTTGTGAGTTTCAGCATCTTTCTAGAGACCTCAATGAGTGTGTTAGTGCCTTTAAGGGGCAAGATGACACATGTAAATACGTCTATAAGTGCTAGATTACCTCTGTTTCATACTGCATGTTCTTTAAATCAGTGTGGTAGAAGCTGTATGGATCACTTTCTACTCATTGTACAGGGTAGCCGGGTATGAAGCTGTGTGTTCAAGTGGTTCCGTGATGCATGCCTAGCTAAGTCACCTGTGCTTCTTAGTCTGAAATCTGAAGTAACTCTGACAAGATTTGTGCAGGGTTATGATAGCCATTATAGTTTTTAAGTTAGGAGATCAGCTGTAGAACACTTGTCAGACTACACATACAGGTAGAGACATACCCAAGACATGTTAGCAATTGAACGTTCAAACTTGACAGAGTACGCCTCCAGTTTAAAGCACACATCTCACTATCTACGACCTTCTTGCAGGGCACCTTTGCAGCCACTTATATGGACTCGGATAGAAGTTAATTCATCTGGCAACATGTTTAAAATCTCCTTTTTCTCTAAGATTTCAAATAGAGAGGCAGAGCTCTCAATGCCAGACATCAACCAAAACGAAAGGCCAACTCCCATCATGACACGCTTCTGACTGCCGGTATCTTTCTAGAGACCTCAATGAGTGTGTCTGTGCCTTTCTAGATGATACAGGTAAAGGAACCTATATGTAGTAGACTACCTCTGCTTTACACCACATGCCCTCTAAATGTGTGTAGAAGAAGCTGCATTGTCACTTTTTTGGTCATTATACAGGGCGGGCAGCCGGGTATAAAGCTCTCTGTTAAAGTGCTTCCATGACACCGGCTTAGCCAAGAGATCTGTGCTTCTATGACTCAATGCTGAAGTATGTCTGACTATATTGCTCCAGGGGAATAATAGACTATATAGTTTTTAGGATAGGGTCATCAGCTGCAGGACACGTGTCAGAATACACATACAAGTAGTAGAGACATACCTGAGACATGGTAGCAGTCAGACATTCAAATTTGATAGATTACGTTTTTTAGGTCGAAGCACGACCTGCATTCAATGCGTAAGCATTGATTGCAGTCGGCTTCGACAACTATTGTGATCCGTTTTTGGGAATGTGGACAACAGTCAGACGCGCGCATTTTCCTAGTCAGTTTTGACCTCGGGAGCGCGCGTCTGACCTGCGCTTGCGCAGACGAACACCTGCTCTCGCATGCATTAGCGGCATACAGACACAGCCAGCCCCCACCCCTCTGCATACACACACAGGCGCGCGCACACATACACACGCTGCTGCTGCCACCCCCACCCCCTCGCCCCCCTGCACACATGCTCTCGCATGCATTAACGGCGCACAGACACAGCCAGCCCCCACCCCTCTGCATGCACACATACACACACAGGCGCGCGCACACAGACACACACGCCGCCGCCGCCCTCTGCTTTCTTGGTATTATTCCAAAGTTCACTTGCCTCTGAGTCAGCTCATCGCCTTCCGTAACTTATTTTCCCGCTGAGCGCCCAGGCGCCTACTTCGGCGGATGCAGTGACGTCCCTCGAAGTCCTTCCAGTACCAGGCTATTGGATCCCCTAACTTTGCTCCTCCCTCCAGCAGCCCCTGTTGATTCCGGAAGTCCTGTTCACGCTCGGCGCAAGTTGTTGTTGCCAGATTGGGCTATTAATGACGGCCCTGGACAGCAGTTGTTGGTCAGCCCCCGCAAGCTTCCCATATATGCGGGGGGCTGACCACCTGACAACGCGGTGTGACTGTGAGCACTCTCTCTTTCGTAGCGGGCGGACGGTCTGTGCGGTGACGGTGCGGCCGGGCGGAGGTCGGGAGAGGACTCACAAGTGACTTAACACTCGTCGTGTGTCACACTGCTGCTGCCGGCCGATGCCGCCCACCCAGGCCCCACACCACAGTGAACTTGCTGCAGTGCCCAGCCCCAGCCCTTGCGGAGACACGGTGACGCGGCACTTCAAAGGTAGGACACCAGCCTCTGCCCCAGGCCATGCCAGGTCCAGCAGGCACATCATTATTTATTTCATTGTATTTATGCGTGTTTATATATAGTCACACAGTTCCCACTCCCTCGTATTTTTTATTTATTTAAGCGATGTTAAATAGCGCGGACTTCACCCGAAGGTGTCGGGGCGCTGAGCAATAGGAACAGTAATGATACATGAGGAGGAAATTACAAGTGAACAAATTAAGGCAAACGTCAAGTTACATGAATCAAAAGTGACAATAGTGGGCAACCAAAAAACAAGAGGTAGCAATCGGTACATTCCAGGAGGAAAAAGTGATATGTATGCAGGTTACAAAAGCGTTTAATACTGCAATAAAAGGCAAACACTCCAGCACAAAAACAAACGTTACGTAGGCAATAGTGGCACTTGTGAAAGTATCTAAGGCAAACAAAATGTGAGAGGTAGCAAACAGTGTGTTACACGAGAGAAGTGACGTGTGCAAGTTACAAAAGTGTACCAAACACAGGTACAGGGATAATACTGCAATAAATGGCAAACACTCAAACTTTCAGAACACCTGCATAGTCTGTTTATGTGCATTAGCTTACTTTTGTTTAAAATGATTGAAAACAGCCACATAATTGCAGTCACAGTCAACAGCGTGATCTGAAAATACCGTGGATTTGAACATCCCATAGGAATGAACGGGCCCAACTTGCATTGGCAAAGCCAACAGGCTTGTTCTTGTTGTCTTTCATGGCTAACACAATCCAAGGGCGAGGTGACAGATTGTGTCCATATACTGGAGGTTATCTGCCACCCTGATTAATCACTGTGTTTTCTCCAGCCCAACATACACACCGTTCACATGGGGGGAAACACTGCGTGAAAGAGGGTGGGAAACAAGACTAGCAGATTACGTCAAAGGGTTCAGTGTAGCTTGCTAAAATATAGCTTTTTGAAGACTGTCCGCCGCTGGCACTGTTCACCAGAGAAACTATGCAGGGCTAAACTTTGTAATGATTTCAGACATTGGAGAGGCGCGGAACCCAACAGTAATATGGTGCACATCTGTAGGACGGCACGAAACTTGACGAATACTGGCTTTAGGTATGGGGCTGTTTGAAAGCTGCCCTTCATATGCCCCCTGCCTGCATGGCGCTGCTGCATGATGTTTCATTTTTACCTGCACTAACAAAACATGTAAGATGATTGGCAATTGCTTTGGGCATTGCTAGATTGGTTATCCTATGTCACTAAAGGACAAGTACAAGCCTGACACTTTTAATTAAGTATTAATTATTTAAAAAAATTAAAAGCCATTCTTATTTGTAATATCCATATATCTACGTCACATAAATACAAAACATGTTGCATTACAAATGCTATAGGTGTCACATTTGCAAAAGTTAGAACTATTGGCATTGTAAATGACAAAGCTATTAATTTAGCTATTTTCAAAACCAACACCTAAAGAAAAAATTTGTCATTTGCAATACCAATAGCTCAAACTTTCCTAATGCGAGACCTATTGCATTGCAAATGCTTGTTGTTTAAAGCACACAACTCTATCTATGGCCTTCTTGCAGTGTACCTTTGCAGTGACTTATATGGACTCGGATAGAGGTTAATACAGTTGGCAATGTTTTTAAACCTCACATTTCTCTACCAGTTTCATTAGAGAGGCTGAGCTCACAATGCGAAAATGAAAGGCAGACTCCTCTTTAACACGCTCTTTTGTATCTGTTTTCTATATTTGTGAGGTGTTTGGAACATTTATTTAAGAAATGAGGGAAGTAAGAGCAAATGTGTGTTGTGACAAATGCCTCTGGATAGCGCTTAAATGATTTCTCATCAAAGCTGGAACCACAAACCAGCTGTTCTGTTGGGTGGCACAGCATGGGACTTGGTTTCTCATCCAATCACATCTCATTCTATTTTAATGTATTATAAAGCATGTGCCATATTTACACCTGCATATGCTTTCAGAAGCTGTTTACCAGCTCGGCATCCTAAAAAAACAGAAAGAGGTATTTTGCTCAGGAACAGCACATTTAAACACTCTGGGTTTAAAAGGTATATCATGTTCGTACCCCTCATCAAATGTCCCAAAAGGGACCGATGTTAAAAAATAGACCTTTTCATCAGCTTCAAAAATGCAATGAATACTTTTAGGTCTAGTTCAGCCAAGACTTTTGTTACTAAACTAATCTGCATAATCTACTCACTTGTAGGGGGGTTTCAGCCGGCCCTCATCACTAATTGGCCTGTTGTTGTATCATTTAAAATTTTCTTCTGCCTACTACAGCATCCAGCACAGGACAATCTGCCCGTTAACACGAGCACGACAGCTCATAAAGTACTTCCCTCAAGTTCAAGGCACTGCTATGACAATGTGTTTATTTTCAGGACAAAGACATATTTTGAGGCTCTAGAATTTGCCCAATCAATAAATATTACAAAAAACATGATAAAAATCATTGAACATTGATAAAGCCAAAAGGCCAAGCACCAATTCAGGAGCTATTGGCTTTGTCAACACGTGCTTCATCACCACTCTAAGTATAAATCATTGACACTTTTGCAACACCGCTTTTGTTGCTGATTGCAATTGACACCCTTGTCCAGTGCACAGCACACTACACTCAGCGGAATTAACACACTTCAGTGTGAAGCACATTAGCTCTTCCATAAGAGTGCCCCTTCAATAATGCACACGAACTCTGCTGTTTACACATGGTTTAGTCACTCTGTGTGTGTGTGGATATGTTCTGCAATTGGGTCAAGCGTACATCTTAGGCCCAGCACGCTGCACACATCAAAAGGAACAGGTTTCCAGGCTTCGCTGTGGGGCACATTAGCAGATCTTTCACAATCGATCACCAGTGCCGTTTACTGCGCAAGATAGATCACCTTTGGACTCTTTACAGCTAGCTGTCCTAACTGTGCACCTATACAACTCCATAAAAACAACAAGCATTGGAAATGCAATAGGTCTCGCATTAGAAAAGTTGGAGTTATTGGTCTTGTAAATGACATATTTTATTTATTTGTTGGTTTTTAAAATTGCTAAATTGATGGCTTTGTCATTTACAATGCCAATAGTTATAACTTTCGCGATTGTGACACCTATAGCATTTGGAATGCAACATGTTTTGATTTTACGTCACTTAGATGGCAGCTCTGGTCGTTAGGCCACATCTCTAGAGAGCAGGAGAGTGCAGCAGGGGAGAGAAGCACAGCAATGCAATAGGTCTCGCATTAGGAAAGTTTGAGCTATTCGTATTGTAAAGGACACATTTTTTATTTATGTGCTTGTTTTGAAAATAGCGGAATTAATAGCTTTGTTATTTACAATCGCAATAGTTTTATCTTTCGCAAATGTGACACCTATTGTAACACAATATGTGTTGTGAGGGTGAGTGAGGGTGAGTGAGGGTGAGGGGTTGAGGGTGAGTGAGGGTGAGGGGTTGAGGGTGAGAGAGGGTGAGGGTGAGTGAGGGTGAGGGTGAGTGAGGGTGAGGGGTTGAGGGTGAGTGAGGGTGAGTGAGAGTGAGGGTGAGTGAGGGGTTGAGGGTGAGTGGTTGAGGGTGAGTGAGGGTGAGGGGTTGAGGGTGAGTGAGGGTGAGGGATTGAGGGTGAGTGAGGGTAAGTGAGGGTGAGTGAGGGTGAGGGTGAGTGAGGGTGAGGGGTTGAGGGTGAGTGAGGGTGAGGGTGAGTGAGGGTGAGGGGTTGAGGGTGAGTGAGGGTGAGGGTGAGTGAGGGTGAGGGGTTGAGGGTGAGTGAGGATGGGTGAGGGTGAGTGAGGGTGAGGGGTTGAGGGTGAGTGAGGGTGAGTGAGAGTGAGGGTGAGTAAGGGGTTGAGGGTGAGTAAGGGGTTGAGGGTGAGTGAGGGTGAGGGGTTGAGGGTGAGTGAGGGTGAGGGGTTGAGGGTGAGTGAGGGTGAGTGAGGGTGAGGGTGAGTGAGGGTGAGTGAGGGTGAGGGTGAGTGAGGGTGAGGGTGAGTGAGGGTGAGGATGAGTGAGGGTGAGGGGTTGAGGGTGAGTGAGGGTGAGGGTGAGTGAGGGTGAGGGGTTGAGGGTGAGTGAGGGTGAGGGTGAGTGAGGGTGAGTGAGGGTGAGGGTGAGGGGTTGAGGGTGAGTGAGGGTGAGGGTGAGTGAGGGTGAGGGTGAGGGGTTGAGGGTCAGTGAGGGTGAGGGTGAGTGAGGGTGAGGGTGAGTGAAGGTGAGGGGTTGAGGGTGAGTGAGGGTGAGTGAGAGTGAGGGTGAGTGAGGGGTTGAGGGTGAGGGGTTGAGGGTGAGGGGTTGAGGGTGAGTGAGGGTGAGGGGTTGAGGGTGAGTGAGGGTGAGGGGTTGAGGGTGAGTGAGGGTGAGTGAGGGTGAGTGAGGGTGAGGGTGAGGGGTTGAGGGTGAGTGAGGGTGAGGGTGAGTGAGGGTGAGTGAGGGTGAGTGAGGGTGAGGGTGAGTGAGGGTGAGGGTGAGTGAGGGTGAGTGAGGGTGAGGGTGAGTGAGGGTGAGGGTGAGTGAGGGTGAGGGTCAGTGAGGGTGAGGGTGTGTGAGGGTGGGTGAGGGTGAGTGAGGGTGAGTGAGGGTGAAGGTGAGTGAGGGTGAGGGTGAGTGAGGGTGAGGGTGAGTGAGGGTGAGTGAGGGTGAGGGTGAGTGAGGGTGAGTGAGGGTGAGGGTGAGTGAGGGTGAGGGTGAGTGAGGGTGAGGGTGAGTGAGGGTGAGTGAGGGTGAGGGGTTGAGGGTGAGTGAGGGTGAGGGGTTGAGGGTGAGTGAGGATGAGGGGTTGAGGGTGAGTGGGGGTTGAGGGTGAGTGAGGGTGAGGGGTTGAGGGTGAGGGTGGGTGAGGGTGAGGGGTTGAGGGTGAGTGAGGGTGAGGGTGAGTGAGGGTGACGGGTTGAGGGTGAGTGAGGGTGAGGGTGAGTGAGGGTGAGGGTGAGTGAGGGTGAGGGTGAGGGGTTGAGGGTTAGTGAGGGTGAGGGGTTGAGGGTGAGTGAGGGTGAGGGGTTGAGGGTGAGTGAGGGTGAGTGAGGGTGAGGGGGTGAGGGTGAGTGAGGGTGAGGGGTTGAGGGTGAGGGTGAGTGAGGGTGAGGGTGAGTGAGGGTGAGGGGTTGAGGGTGAGTGAGAGTGAGGGTGAGTGAGGGGTTGAGGGTGAGTGGTTGAGCGTGAGTGAGGGTGAGGGGTTGAGGGTGAGTGAGGGTGAGGGGTTGAGGGTGAGTGAGGGTGAGTGAGGGTGAGGGTGAGTGAGGGTGAGGGGTTGAGGGTGAGTGAGGGTGAGGGTGAGTGAGGGTGAGGGGTTGAGGGTGAGTGAGGGTGAGTGAGGGTGAGTGAGGGTGAGGGGTTGAGGGTGAGTGAGGGTGAGGGTGAGTGAGGGTGAGGGGTTGAGGGTGAGTGAGGGTGAGTGAGAGTGAGGGTGAGTAAGGGGTTGAGGGTGAGTGGTTGAGGGTGAGTGAGGGTGAGGGTGAGGGGTTGAGGGTGAGTGAGGGTGAGTGAGGGTGAGTGAGGGTGAGTGAGGGTGAGGGTGAGTGAGGGTGAGGGTGAGTGAGGGTGAGGGTGAGTGAGGGTGAGGGTGAGTGAGGGTTAGTGAGGGTGAGTGAGCGTGAGGGTGAGTGAGGGTGAGGGTGGGTGAGGGTGAGGGTGGGTGAGGGTGAGTGAGGGTGAGTGAGGGTGAGGGTGAGTGAGGGTGAGGGTGAGTGAGGGTGAGTGAGGGTGAGGGTGAGGGTGAGTGAGGGTGAGTGAGGGTGAGGGTGAGTGAGGGAGAGGGTGAGTGAGGGTGAGGGTGAGTGAGGGTGAGGGGTTGAGGGTGAGGGGTTGAGGATGAGTGAGGGTGAGGGTGAGTGAGGGTGAGGGTGAGTGAGGGTGAGGGGTTGAGGGTGAGGGGTTGAGGGTGAGTGAGGGTGAGGGTGAGTGAGGGTGAGGGGTTGAGGGTGAGTGAGGGTGAGGGGTTGAGGGTGAGTGAGGGTGAGTGAGGGTGAGGGGTTGAGGGTGAGTGAGGTGAGGGTGAGTGAGGGTGAGGGTGAGTGAGGGTGAGGGTAAGGGGTTGAGGGTGAGTGAGGGTGAGGGTGAGTGAGGGTGAGGGTGAGTGAGGGTGAGGGGTTGAGGGTGAGTGAGGGTGAGGGTGAGTGAGGGTGAGGGTGAGTGAGGGTGAGGGGTTGAGGGTGAGTGAGGATGAGTGAGAGTGAGGGTGAGTGAGGGGTTGAGGGTGAGGGGTTGAGGGTGAGTCGTTGAGGGTGAGTGAGGGTGAGGGTGAGGGGTTGAGGGTGAGTGAGGGTGAGGGGTTGAGGGTGAGTGAGGGTGAGTGAGGGTGAGGGTGAGGGGTTGAGGGTGAGTGAGGGTGAGGGTGAGTGAGGGTGAGGGTGAGTGAGGGTGAGTGAGGGTGAGGGTGAGTGAGGGTGAGTGAGGGTGAGTGAGGGTGAGGGTGGGTGAGGGTGGGTGAGGGTGAGTGAGGGTGAGTGAGGGTGAGTGAGGGTGAGGGTGAGTGAGGGTGAGGGTGAGTGAGGGTGAGTGAGGGTGAGGGTGAGTGAGGGTGAGTGAGGGTGAGGGTGAGTGAGGGTGAGGGTGAGTGAGGGTGAGTGAGGGTGAGTGAGGGGTTGAGGGTGAGTGAGGGTGAGGGGTTGAGGGTGAGTGAGGGTGAGGGGTTGAGGGTGAGTGGGGGTTGAGGGTGAGTGAGGGTGAGGGGTTGAGGGTGAGGGTGGGTGAGGGTGAGGGGTTGAGGGTGAGTGAGGGTGAGGGTGAGTGAGGGTGAGGGGTTGAGGGTGAGTGAGGGTGAGGGTGAGTGAGGGTGAGGGTGAGTGAGGGTGAGGGTGAGTGCGGGTGAGGGTGAGGGGTTGAGGGTGAGTGAGGGTGAGGGGTTGAGGGTGAGTGAGGGTGAGGGTGAGGGGTTGAGGGTGAGTGAGGGTGAGTGGGTGAGGGTGAGTGAGGGTGAGGGTGAGTGAGGGTGAGGGTGAGTGAGGGTGAGGGTGAATGAGGGTGAGGGTGAGTGAGGGTGAGTGAGGGTGAGGGTGAGTGAGGGTGAGGGTGAGGGTGAGTGAGGGTGAGTGTGGGTGAGTGAGGGTGAGGGGTTGAGGGTGAGTGAGGGTGGTTGAGGGTGAGGGGTTGAGGGTGAGTGAGGGTGAGGGGTTGAGGGTGAGTGAGGGTGAGTGAGGATGAGGGGTTGAGGGTGAGGGGTTGAGGGTGAGTGGGGGTTGAGGGTGAGTGAGGGTGAGGGGTTGAGGGTGAGGGTGGGTGAGGGTGAGGGGTTGAAGGTGAGTGAGGGTGAGGGTGAGTGAGGGTGAGGGGTTGAGGGTGAGTGAGGGTGAGGGTGAGTGAGGGTGAGGGTGAGTGAGGGTGAGGGTGAGTGAGGGTGAGGGTGAGGGGTTGAGGGTGAGTGAGGGTGAGGGGTTGAGGGTGAGTGAGGGTGAGGGTGAGGGGTTGAGGGTGAGTGAGGGTGAGTGGGTGAGGGTGAGTGAGGGTGAGGGTGAGTGAGGGTGAGGGTGAGGGTGAGTGAGGGTGAGTGAGGGTGAGGGTGAATGAGGGTGAGGGTGAGTGAGGGTGAGTGAGGGTGAGGGTGAGGGTGAGTGAGGGTGAGTGAGGGTGAGTGAGGGTGAGGGGTTGAGGGTGAGTGAGGGTGAGGGTGAGTGAGGGTGAGTGAGGGTGAGGGGTTGAGGGTGAGTGAGGGTGAGGGGTTGAGGGTGAGTGAGGGTGAGGGTGAGTGAGGATGAGGGGTTGAGGGTGAGGGGTTGAGGGTGAGTGAGGGTGAGTGAGGGTGAGGGTGAGGGGTTGAGGGTGAGTGAGGGTGAGGGGTTGAGGGTGAGTGAGGTAACCTGGCACGGTAACCTGAAAAAAATGTCGGTGTGAGCCATGTGAAGGGGTCTGCGGTGAGTGTGAGACCCGAAAAGGCAGAAGTCGGGAAGGAGAGGCTGCGGGTAAGGGTGTGCACGAAAGTGAATGTGCACAAATGGGGCCATGCGGTGGGCGACCAAAGCAGAAGCGGCTGGCAGAATAAGCGGGCCAAGGCCGAGAGTCCACTGGGTGCACGCGTCCTACCCGTAAATGACTGGGGGATAGGTGGGGAATGGCATGGTAACCTGAAAAAAAGGTGGGTGTGAGCCATGTGAAGGGGTCTGCGGTGAGCGCGAGGCCCGAAAAGGCAGAAGTGGGGAAGGAGAGGCTGCGGGTAAGGGTATGCACGAAAGTAAAATGTGCACAAATAGGGCCATGCGGTGGGCGAACAAAGCAGAAGCGTCTGGCAGGATGGTGGTGCCGGAATAAGCTGTGCACATGTCAGGCCATGCTTCGAGTAACTTATAGAGATGCGGCTGACAGGATAGTAGGGTTGAGAGCAAAAGCGCCGAAGGGGCGCCTGTGTATATGCTGCTAATAATTAAAAAATGCATATGAGAACTGTATTATCGCAAATGATGGAAAAGATATCTCACCTGAAAGAAAAACAAGAAAGGAAACAAGACGGAGGGCATTGCTGTGGGGAGGGGGGGGGGGGGGAAATGCACACGGCGGGCAGGGGAGGGGGCGGAGCGGGGAGAGCGGCATGAGGGTGTGAAGCAGCCGGGGCCTTTGAAGTGCAGCTAAGCTTCACTTCAAAGGTGTGGGAGGAGTGCGGCTGAGGGAACAGATGGCGATTTGGTGATGTGCACGCGCATTTTAGGTCAATGCGCTTGCGCATTGACCTAAAAGCCACGGGCACAGCACCAAATCGCCGCAGTTAGGTAAACTTTGTTTAAAGCCCTATAGTCTCGCTCTGCTCAATGCGCATGCGCATTGACAGGCGAGACCTAAAAAGGGGATGAATGAGTTAATCAGGCACTCAGGCAGTGTTTTCACAAATATCTGACTCTAAACGTATGTAGTGCTCTAAGAGTAAGGATGTCAACCCAGCATTCCAAAATGTATAAACATTGACCTAAGCCTACATAACTCCTATCAGATTCCTTATCTACAGGTTCCATTACTAGCTCAAAGGCAGTTTTCGAGGTAGCAGTAATAACATCTACAAACAAACCTTGTGTTTTTTGTGCAGACATAATTCAACAACAAACCACATAATTGGACTGAACAACACAATTACATAATACAACACATACATTCTATCCACACCACATTATTTACCATCATACCACAAAATTAACAGCACACCACATAATTAAGCTCCACAATGTAAAACTGTAAAACACAAAATACCATTCCACATATTTAAGTTCCAAGATATAAATCCCACTCCACATTATTACAACACAATCAATACCACAAAACTGCTATGCACAGAATTTCACAAAACACCATACCACATAATTCTAATACACAAAGCTACTCCACACCACACAAAGTAACACCACGCAATGCCACACCTAAGCATTCCAAACCAACACACATTATTCCATTACAGATCACGTACATTCACTTCACTTAGTTCATAACATATAGGTAAAACACATTTACAATACCAATAGCTCTAACACTCATTTTACTTTATTTTTAAAAAGACATACTTTTGTCTTAGGGGGGTCTGCATCACTTACAAATCATTAATTGAATCCTGTTTCGGGGTCACTTTGTAGGTCTTATCTGTTAGGTTTTCTAAACTTAATATATTTTGTTATTAGGAAAAAAAGTAAAAGAGTTTAAGTAAACAGGTCATTAATAACAACATTGAAAATGTATAGTTACAATTGGTGTGTTTGAGGGGGTTAGTGCATTTTTAAACTTTACAAACATAATCCTTTTACACACATAATTGAACAGTACAATATCACACAAATAAACTCAACACTTTTCCATTACACACCACATATTTCAACAAGAAACCACATAACACAAATCAACAGCACAATTACATTAATCACCACAGACATTTAATCCACACCACATAATTCAACATCGCACCACAAAATTACAAAAGCACACCACATAATAAAGCTCCAATACATAACACTCCACAACACAAAGTACCATACTACATAATTACTCTCCATAACACACAATCCCATTCATCATAATTTCTAAACACTAAACACCACAAACTCTCTAACCACATAGTTCAACTGCACAACATACCACAAAATTCCATAGCACACCACATACATCCATTCCACTCCACAACACATAAAGAAAAAACTGTTGCATTTACAACGCCAATAGATTTAACTCTCGCAAAAGCAAGATCTATTGCATTACAAATGCTTGTTTAACTAGTAGTTGCATTTGCGGTGGAGAAAAGGGGCTGGGCCTCCGACCAGCTCTCAGGAATACCACTGTGTAGGAATTACAGGAGGTGCCAGGAGGGCTTTTTGGCCCCCTAGGTGCCTCAGAAGTAAAGTGGATTTCAACCCCTAACCAGTAGTGCACCAAAAGCCATATTTGCAGAGTGGTGGAAACAGGGGGCATGGCCTCTGAAGACCTTGTTGCAATCTCGCTGTATGGAACTTACTGGACATAACAGGAGGGGTAGTTGGCCCCCAAAGGCGGCCTTTGGGGCCAACTACCCCTCCTGTTATGTCCAGTACTAGTTGGGGCCAACTAGGACTCCTATGACCTCCAGTCAATCAATCAATCACAGGTTTGTTAAGCATGACTACTCACCAGTAAGGGTCTCAAGGTGCTGGGGAGGAGAGGAGGTGCTGGTTCCAGTCCATGAAGGAGGGGGTCTGTTGAAAGCCATGTTTCGAGGTTTCTCGTGAAGATGGGGAGTGATGTTGTCTGCCTGAGGTGAAGAGGTAGGATGTTCCATGCTCCGGCTGCGAGGAAGGAGAAGGAGCGGCCTCGTAATTTGGTCTTTCTGGCGTGGAGAACCATGGCGTAGGAGAGCTGAGCTAATCGTAGGGTTTTTTGGGTTGCGTGGAAGATGATTCTGCTGTTCAGGAATGCTGGTACGGTGTTATGGAGGTCTTTGTGTGCATGGGTGAGGATCTTAAAGGTGATTCTAGCATCGATGGGGAGCCAGTGGAGTGTGTGCAGGAGTTGGCAGATGTGGCAGTGTCATGGAAGGTTGAGGACCAGCTTGCGGCAGCTGATACTTTCAGTACTGCTGCTTCGACCCGGCCCCACTTGCTTCCTGGGCTTTGGCCCCACTTGCTTCACTAGCATTCCCTCCAGCCACAGGGGCGGACACCACCGTACCCTCTGTTCTATCCCTTCCCTCTCCTGCCCCATCTCTTGGTTCTGCCACAACCACTACGCTCCCTTTTGTCCCCTATATAATGGTGTCTGTCTCTGCTTCTGCCCTTTCCCCTTAGAGTGTGATACCACAGACGTCGTTGAATACTGAAACGCCTGTGCGTGGGCTTCCTGGAACCAATTGGGCAGCAGCGCGAGACCCCATGGAGAAACTGTGCGTGCGCTCTGCTGTGGGTACTGAGGAGAAACAGATGGTGGCGAATCAGGCAGCTCAATGGGCCTGGCCCCGATCTATAGCGTGGAGGATGTGTGGAGTGTGATGAACGATTATGAGCCAATTATACAGCAGCATGCCCTTAAGAATATGTCGGCCACACTTATAGAATTGTGGGAGCAGTGTTTCCATGATACTGCACCACAGATCATCAATGACATATGAGACAGAGTGTATGTTACAGACATGACCCGAATGAGGTTTTCAGTAATGTGTCTACGTTGGTGGTTTACTGTGGAAGTTTACTCCAGAAGGTTCAGATGCTAGGGCCGCAGCACCCTATGAGGGAAGTCCACCCTATATACCATCCTGAGATACCAGAATTGCGCAACTTTACGAATACTGTAATAAGACAGTGTGTCGATGCTTGGTTGCAAGAGCAATGGATCTATACCCCTTGGAAAAGGAGTGAGGTCCTTTCCTTAAAGAGCCAGTTACCAGACCCAAGGAAACACCCTACTGCCTATTATAAAGAATGGATGGAGGCGGCCTCCTCCACAGTGATGACGTTAGCTGACATAGAGTTATATTTTGGCTTGCCAGTACCGGTCATTATATATGGAGACAGGTCCACATGCAGAATCATGCTCTGGAATTGGGCAGCACATGGGAGGAGATTAGGGCATGGGATAAGAAGCGCAAACCCGGGGAGAAGCTAAAGGCAGAGTTATTGGATTTACCTGGATGTATTATTGCATATATGCACTCCCTTATTCCACCGAAGAAGGTGGACTGGGTTAAGTTGACTGCGTGTCGTCATAAGAAGGATGAGAGTGTGTCGAATTTCTTCACTAGATTTGAAGGGGTGTTTCTCGACTTTATTGGTTAGAATTTGTCACAGGAGGGTGGTGTCCGGTTGTTTGTGAACAGATTTGTCACAACTTACTTCCTGACGTTGCCTCTGCGCTGCAGGCTTCGGAAAGTACTTGGACGTCACCGTCCCCATCAGTGATATTGGGCCCGATTCACAAAACTAACTTCAGACAAAATCCTAAACTTACCACTATTTTGGTATTCACAGAAGGCACTTACTCATTTTGGTATTCACAGAAGGCACTTACTCATTTTGGTATTCACAGAAGGCACTTACTCATCAATGAGTAAGAGCCTTTTGTGAATACCAAAATGAGTAATACCAAAATGAGTTAGTGCACTTACTTATTTTGGTATTCACAGAAGGCACTTATTCATTGATGAGTAAGTGACTACTGTGAATACCAAAATGAGTAATTCCGAAATGAGTAAGTGCAGTTACCTATTTTGGTATTTACAGAAGGCGCTTACTCATTGATGAGTAAGGGGCATATGTATGAATGAAAATTTTAGTCGTAAACGCTGCAAATCGCAAAAAAGCTGCGTTTGCGACTAGAAATTCTCAAACCGGGATGTATTAGGAAAATCGCATCGCAAAATTAAGGGATCGCAAAATTCGCGATTCCTTAATTTTGTGTAGGCATTTAAGGAATCGCAAATTGCGATTCCTTAAATACTATGCAACAAGCACTCAAGTTTTGCGATTTCTCCTTTAGAAATTGCAAATTACCACCAACTTGGTGGTAATTTGCGATTTCTTTCACAAATGCACTTTTTGGCATTTTTTAAGGTGCCATGTGGCGCACATACATGCTCTTAGGGCATGTATGTGTGCCATATGCGCACACATGTTCATTTCAGGGGTGCATCAGGGTGTCCTTATGACACCCTTGAAATTATTCTCAATTTGCGATTCTCAAATTGTGAATCGCAGTTTGAGAATGACTTTCCATTCATTCCCATGTGCCTTCTGGCCCATAGAAATGAATGGGAAAGTATTCCTTAATTGCGATTTCACAATTTGCTAATCGCAATTAAGGAATACTAAGAAATCGCAATAAATGACTTTTTTTACATACATCTCTTTTTGCAATTCTCAAATAGCAATTCTCAAAAAATGGATTTTATGAAAATGGATTTTCATACATATGCCCCTCATTGCCTTCTGTGAATACCAAAATGAGTAAGTGCCTTCTGTGAATATCAAAATGAGTAAGTGCTTTCTGTGAATACCAAAATGGAGGTAAGTTTAGGATTTTGTCTTAAGTTAGTTCTGTGAATTGGGCCCATAGAGTATGGTGCAGTAGTATGAGCATAGAGTAAACAGGGACAAAGAAAGGGTGGAAAAGAAGTTGAAAGATTTAAAGATGAGTGTGTTAATGCAGCAAGTTGCTATTGTTATTGTTATTGTTAATATGTGCTTGTATAGCGCCAACTCACCGACAGGTCTCAAGGCGCTTTGACCATAAAAAACATAACAACTTAATCAACAATCTAGGGGAAGGAGCAGACTAAACTAATTTCCACGCTGCCTTAAACAGAATGGTTTTTAAAGTTTTCCTGAAGTGGAGCCTATTACCATCCCTGCGCAGGGCTTCAGGTAATTCATTCCAGATTTTTGGTAACAGAACTGAAAATGCTCTGCCTCCTTTTGTAGCTAGTTTGAACCGGGGGCATACTAACAGTTGTGCTTCCGCCGATCTCAGTCTTCTCTCAGGTCGATAGATCTCCAACCTTCCCTTAACATATGCAAGGGCTTGGCCATAGATGGATTTATGGGCTATGCAGAGACTTTTAAAGATAGATCTTTGTATCACTGGTAACCAGTGTAGGTTCTGTAGCAGAGGAGAGGCATGGGAGTTCCGCGGCAGTTTGAAAATGAGTCGTGCTGCATCATTTTGAACCACCTGCAGTCTGTTAGTTAGTGTCTTCGGTAGGCCCAGGTAAAGAACATTCCCGTAATCGAGTCTCGAGAGTATGGTAGCCGAGACTACGGTACGGAGCATGGATTGGGACAAAAGTGGGACTAGTTTACGCAACTGTCTCAAAAGACCATTGCAGACTCCTACCACGGTAGAGACTTGGCATTTCATAGATAACGCACTATCTATCTTGATGCCAAGACTTTTTACCGCGTCGGCTGGTTTAGGAGTGGAGCCCAGTTCCTGTGGCCAATACAGGTCGCTCCAAGGCAAACAAGTGGATGAAACGATCAACACCTCGGTTTTCTCGGGGTTGATCTTAAGGAGGTTACTTGACATCCATTTGACTGTATATCGAAGCACCTCCTCTGCTTGTAGTTGGGCTCGTTCTGTGTCCTCCATACTTAGAAGCAGCTGAGTATCATCCGCGTAATTAAATACGCGGCAACCCATCTCAGTCAAAGTTTTTATTAAGGGTTGTAGATACAGGTTAAATAGGAGGGGGGACAATGCAGAGCCTTGAGGGACCCCGCAGGTAAGTTGCGAGAGGAAGAGGTAGAGGACGAGGTTCGGGTTCGGGTCCACGGCCACCCCGAACAAACAGGGGTGGTGCTTTCGGTGTTCCTGAGGGACCCAACCAATGTGTGTACTGTGAAAAGGAGGGATATTGGTGAATGAGTGCCCAGATTTGTTGCAGAAAGGTGGGGCTCCGAGAGATCAGGATTTTTGAGGCAAAGGAAGAGGAGTAGGAGGCCGAGGGTGGACGCAGTCAGCGGACACGTCTTACAACAGAGAGGAGAGCGTTGTTTACGGCAGAGCGAAAATTATCTTGATGACCCCCGGGGAAGACAATACTATCACGATGACTATGACATGGATGAGGTGACTGGGTTGTCTCACAGCTAGGACAGCCCAGGGCAGGGCGAGGGACCAGTTCTGGTGCCTGTAGATCAGCTTGGATCATACGTTCCTGCATATTTACAAGGCTCCACTGAGAAAATCCTTGTTGCTACACGGGCTATGAAGAGTTCTGTTTCCTGTTCACTTGTCCCGGGGGCAGTTCTGTCTGGCCAAAATAATATTTTGGTGGGTTTTTCAGGCATGCCGGTCATTAGCCCCATTTCCAAGCCTCTTGCTTTGACTATTGGTCCTCTTACAGTTGATTCACCATTTCTACTGACGTCAAATTGTGGAGAGAACTTACTGGGACTGGACTTGTTAAAAAGGGTACATGCAACAATCTATTGCTCTCCAGATGGTGTTTACATGACTGTCGGCCCGCAAGTTGCCCATGCTAATGGTGACTGTTTGCTGAAATAGTTTTCATAGTGGGTTGTTATGACTATTTTCTTTGTGAGGATACTGCCATAAGTGACCTACATGTAGTAAAGCTTCATGGATGCCATTGGGTGACTATCCCTCTTTTCTTTGTGCCATACAGAGGTTTTTGTTGGGATGACTGCAAACTCTGAGTGAAAGTTACAGGGCTGCATCGTATGATGACATTTTCTTCTTCCTTACCACCATCTAATTCAATCAGTTTAACTTCTTTTCCTCTCTCATCAGCAGCTACCTATTTGAGGTACACTTCCCACACAATTGCGTCTTGACTTTTCATATGGGCCAGTTTACCCCCAGTACTGTAATGTTCACCTATCTAATCACTGTAAACTGATTTGCAACTTACTTGCAAAATACTTGAATTAAACAACGTAGTCTGTCAAAGTGCATTAGTGGCAAGTAGAATTAAAATGATAGACAATGTCACACTTTTTCGAAAATGTCAGAGATCCAACAGATGACCCATAGATCATCAGCAGGTTTCCTTAATGGTGGAAAAGTTCAAACATTTAAATGCAAAACAATAAACAACGATTAGCTTGGTAAAAATAATCTTAAATTAAAATGTCACCATGCATCACTTGCTATTACTGTCCAGTTTCCTTGGGTGAAAACTAGTACTTTAAGAAGCAATGCTATATATCTATTTGAAGATAGTCTGTGAGGCTACTGGGATTCAGGGTTCCTCCATGTCTTCATTTGGGGCTACTGGGTTGATTCTTAGCTGCTTATCAGTACTCTCCAAGAATTTTACCAGCTTGGTAATCACTTGCGGCTGAGCGTTGTTCAGTAGCAAGCTAACAGAAGATGGTGATGTCCATGTTCCCTCCTTAGTCCACAGAGTCCTTAGAGTAGTATTTGGCGGTCTTCCAGGAGTATAGGACATATGCAGAGCAAGTGAGTTATTGACTCCTGTAAAAGTCCACACAGTCAATGTGTTTTTGACTCTGGTTTAACCGCCCATGGTGGCGACAAATACAAATATGCAAAGAGCCCTTCCGAAGCTGCAGGTATTTCATTTTATAATAGGAGTAGAATGGTTTGTTGATGTATATTTTGGGCCTTTTCTATTGTAACTGCTAAGGACCAAGTAGGCATGCTCTCTTTTGGAAAATGCTCTTTGGTCAGAGTTGTAATTTTTACTTTTCTATTCAGGGCTGTTTTAAACTGAAAGTGTGGTCATTTTAAATTCCACTGCTCCGTTGAGCTTGTTTGCACCAATGCTTCTGAGAGGGTGGGTGTTCAGGCATTTGAGTGGTTTGCCCTGTAGGGACATGCAACTTCGAGTCAGATAATGCTTTTCAAAGATCCTTGCTTGGCAGACTTTGTGGAGTGCAGATATTTTATTATGCTGGCCATCTGTACAAACAGCTGGTCCTGTAGTGCAAATTACATTCTGATCTAAGCTGGCAAGGTATTACCTGGTAATTGAAATAGAGACCTGAACACTGCGCTCTGTGCCCTGCCTAAGAAGGCCCCCAGTTTTCCTGGGTAAGCCTCTGACCTGCATGACAATTTCGGCGCAAATTTGTCTGGGACTATTTTCAGCAGTGCCTCAAAAGAGAACTTGTTGGTGCTCTTGAAAATGGTTCGAAAGGCACATTGCAACAAAGCTAGTTTTGGTTTTACTGATTTCAGATGCAGAGAATGTCTTCCTTTGTTGTCTAACCAGCAGCCCAAATATTTGTATTTGTTCGCGATGGTCAGGCGATGGTTGCCAAGATGAAATGATAATAGTTTTCTTTTTCTGGCTGAAGATAACAATATTGTTTTTTTCATAATTAGTTTTCATCTAATTTGCCAGGCAGTGCGTATCGAAGGCATCTAGCAGTCTTTGAAGCCCTACTGGCGTTTGGCTGAGCAGGACGACATCATCTGCGTAAAGCCGGGACGAGATGTGTTGGTTGGCTAGTTTAGGAGCATCACTCTATACTTGGTTTAATGCAGGAATTAATTCGCTCATGTATAGATTAAAAAGGGTGGGTGATAAAACGCACCCCTGTTTAACACCTTGTTCCACGCTGATTTGTGCCGAAACCCGGATGTGTTGTCCTAGCATGACTCTGGCCCATGTGTTGTAGTAAAGCAACCTGATTCCTTGTAGTAATGACTTTGGGATTTTCCAAGCTGTAAGTTTGGACCACAGTAAGCGGTGGTTAACTCGGTCAAAAGCTTTACTCTACTCTATAAAACAGCAGTAGAGCTCTTCTTTTTTCTGTATTTGTCTGGTAACAACCATCCATGTGACAGGTGTTCTATGGTGCTGGCCTGTGTTTTAAACCCAGCTTGGTTAAGGGAAAACACTTTGTTTGTCTGTCATTGCCCACTCTTGCACATCCTGGAGTAATAACAAGGCTACAAATGTTGCCTCAATGTCCAGTAGTGTGATATGTCTGTAACTGTCTGGGAGCAAAGTGGAGCCTTTTTTTGTAAATAGGATGAAACATTGAGTCTTGCCAGGATGTAGGCAGTGTGTGTTGAACTATGCATTTTGTGAATACATTTTCAAGTATACCCGACCACAAGTCGATGTCATGCTTGTAAACTGATGCTGGGATGCTATTGGAGCCCGGTGCACTGTCTTCTCCACTGTTTCAAATTAATGTTGCTATTCTGCTTGCATCGAAGGTTACGGCATATTGAGGATTTGTGTCCACAGTTGGTATTGATGAGAGTTGTGCAAGGTTTTGTTTGCTTTGTATATTGTGGTAACGTGTTTTTTTTTCATTTTTCTGCAGTGACATTGTACCATTTGCATCAATAAAGGATAAACCACTGTTCAGCCTATTTATAGTCATACAAAAATGTCTTGCATTTTTGTACCTATATGCCATAAACAGTTTGGTTTGGAGCTGTTCCTTGTAGTCTCGTTTGGCTTGTCACATTTGTCTTTTGTACTGGCTGCGGGATTCGCCTTCAGCAAGCAAGTTCGGATTTGCTTGTGTTTTAAGCAAACAACCCTTCTTATTCAGTATTCCTTTTAACACCCTGAGCTTTTTTGTGTACCAGGGTTTAGTGTCTCTGTGATTTGAGGGAGCATAGCCTTGTTGGTTGCTGGCCAAAGAGGTGAGCAACGTTTGTGCTAGCCTTTCCCAGTCACTGATGGTATTGTTTGACGGCCTCCCCTGGTCAGCTAATGGTGCTTTCCAATTGTCGTACTTTATAGTGGTTTCTATGCTCCATCTACTCCGTCGCCAGTTATGTTGTAATTCTTTTGCCCCTATCACTGCTAATGATGAGTTAGTATTGATTGAGGTACAAAATCCCAAAACCTGTGGCATGTGGTCACTTTCACAGAGCAGTTAGATGGAATACGCTTGGATGCTGTTGAAGAGGATAACGGAGATGAAGGCGTAATCCAGCACTGCTGACCTCTTTGAGCAGTAATGCGTAGGGAAGGTGGGTTGCTCTTCTGTGAAGCAACCATTCAGTGCTCTCATTGATAATGCCTCTAAGGCTGCAAGTAGGGTACACCCCAAGGTGTCTATTTTTACGGTTGTAAGACTTGTGTGGTAATCCACTATTGGGTATCAACAACAATTTCTGCCATACTTAGATGAGGATTCTGTAATAAGTTTAAATTAAAGTCTCCAATTAGCACAAAATGGCCCTTCATGTGTTTGTGATTAATGTCCATAACCAGTTGTCCTATATGCTAGTTTCTTCACACACTGTTGTTTCTGTGCTGCTGATGTGTGTATGCAGACATTTATTAAAAATAAGAAACTAATAAGAGCGACGGTAAGGGCCTGAAGATCGTGGCACAGAAAACCACCAAATTTCATTAAATCAGAATGTCCTTGTCTTGATCTGTCCGCTCAAACCCCAAGAGGATCCACCGTCCAAAGATCCCGAAACTAACCAAATTTACTTCTATGATTCGAGGGAGTGGACTCAACTTCATACAAATATCACAAGGTCAAAAAGTTCTTGATTCCCAAATTTTTCTTTATTGTTCAAGTGTCCGTCACACATTGACGACAGTTCCCAGAATCATTTCCAATACTCCAAGTAAATCCAAGATGATCAAATAACATCAAACAGCCGACGCGTTTCGTCCAATGAAGGACATCATCAGGGCTGTTGAAAAACAAACCAGATATAAGATAACATTCATTACATAACTGTAATCACATATTGGGGTTGGGGTTGAATTAAAACAATGGGTCAGGATACTAGATTGTGAAATAGGCAGGTGTCGAAATACTGAGACTAGTAGTAAATATCTGAATATGTGATTACAGTTATGTAAGGAATATTTTCTTATATCTGGTTTGTTTTTCAACAGCCCTGATGATGTCCTTCATTGGACGAAACACGTCGGCTGCTTAATTCAGACACTCTGTTCATCACCACCCCCTTTTCTGAATCGTTTTTGGCCACTATAGGTGTGGCAGGGTATACTCAGACATGAGTCCCTTGCTCACTGCTCCATCAGGATTCAAGCAAGCCGGGCCGACGACGGCTGAAATGCAAGAAACCGGTCCCCGGAAGCTTGTCTCCTTTCTGGTGAAGAATTGGCTTGGTAGTTTGGTCTGCCCTGTTCCCATGATGCACTGGGCCAGGGACAGACTCATTTGCATATAGCCAGGTTCTGAGCTGGGATGGGGCAGTGAGCTAAATAACGGTGATGGATCAAGCCCTGATCTTTGGACTGGGTAAGAGTGGTCTGCTTAATTCAGACACTCTGTTCATCACCACCCCCTTTTCTGAATCGTTTTTGGCCACTATAGGTGTGGCAGGGTATACTCAGACATGAGTCCCTTGCTCACTGCTCCATCAAGATTCAAGCAAGCCGGGCCGACGACGGCTGAAATGCCAGAAACCGGTCCCCGGAAGCTTGTCTCCTTTCTGGTGAAGAATTGGCTTGGTAGTTTGGTCTGCCCTGTTCCCATGATGCACTGGGCCAGGGACAGACTAATTTGCATATAGCCAGGTTCTGAGCTGGGATGGGGCAGTGAGCTAAATAACGGTGATGGATCAAGCCCTGATCTTTGGACTGGGTAAGAGTGGTCTGCTTAATTCAGACACTCTGTTCATCACCACCCCCTTTTCTGAATCGTTTTTGGCCACTATAGGTGTGGCAGGGTATACTCAGACATGAGTCCCTTGCTCACTGCTCCATCAGGATTCAAGCAAGCCGGGCCGACGACGGCTGAAATGCCAGAAACCGGTCCCCGGAAGCTTGTCTCCTTTCTGGTGAAGAATTGGCTTGGTAGTTTGGTCTGCCCTGTTCCCATGATGCACTGGGCCAGGGACCGACTAATTTGCATATAGCCAGGTTCTGAGCTGGGATGGGGCAGTGAGCTAAATAACGGTGATGGATCAAGCCCTGATCTTTGGACTGGGTAAGAGTGGTCTGCTTAATTCAGACACTCTGTTCATCACCACCCCCTTTTCTGAATCGTTTTTGGCCACTATAGGTGTGGCAGGGTATACTCAGACATGAGTCCCTTGCTCACTGCTCCATCAGGATTCAAGCAAGCCGGGCCGACGATGGCTGAAATGCCAGAAACCGTCCCCGGAAGCTTGTCTCCTTTCTGGTGAAGAATTGGCTTGGTAGTTTGGTCTGCCCTGTTCCCATGATGCACTGGGCCAGGGACAGACTAATTTGCATATAGCCAGGTTCTGAGCTGGGATGGGGCAGTGAGCTAAATAACGGTGATGGATCAAGCCCTGATCTTTGGACTGGGTAAGAGTGGTCTGCTTAATTCAGACACTCTGTTCATCACCACCCCCTTTTCTCAATCGCCAATGGAGTCATGTTCTTCGTGAAACCTGATTTTTGACATTCTACTGTGGAACGGAGGGGGCGCTTGTGCCAATTGATCTCCCCCTTCCAGCAGCTGGGAGCTCAATTGTAATTAGGGCTCCCGGTTTTCCGTTTTTACGGATATTTACATATAAATACAGACGGAAATGTATATTTCCTTTGTCTGTATTTATATATAGAAACGACAAAACACTAGTAAATGTTGCCGCGCTGCCGCTGCATGCAGTTTCCTTTGCATGCAGAAATTCATTTAAAGGCAGCAGCAGGGGATCGTATCCTCCGCCGTCATGTGGGTGGGGGTAGGTGGGGGTTGTTGTCGTCTTCACAGTGCAGTGCTTCGATTTTTGATTAAACATACAAATTTAAGTAAAAACTGTTTCAGGATGGAGGGAAAGGGCGCGATGTCGCGCCATTCCATGATTGATTGTGGTGGGGGCGGGATCCGGGCTTCTGCTTGGGGGCTCAGAGCGGCCTTTAAGATAGCACCCTGTGCAGATGGAAATTTGGTGCCGATACTAAAAAAACATGAGGCAGCAGAGGGTCCCTTTGGTGGTCACAGGTCACTCCTTGGCTGAGCAGGGACTGCACCCTGAATACAAACATCGCCAGACCTCCCTTAGCGCAACCAGAGCACCAATCGCTTAGATCATTAGCTTCCTTATGCTGAGGATGATTTTGTTAATGTGTGTCAGCAGGGGTGAGACGGTAAGGGAGGGCAAGGGGTTAATGCAGTGTTAAAAACATTGCCCACAGTATGACAGTGTAGGATTAAAGCCACTTACTGCCAAATGAGACCGAAACGAGCTCTTAGCGACACTGACAAGGCTGGAGCAAGACGACGGAAGTGCCGCTGTTAGCATGACCTTAATCTACACAGACAGCACCATGCGCCGATCAGAATATTGGCGCCTGGGGCCTGAGCCTAAAGCCTCTCTTCGGTGACAATTTCTAGCGTTGTGTATTTCATTAGCAATATTTTAATTCTTTACCAGCCCAACGGCGATAGTATAATCACAAAGCCATCGAGAAAACGAAACAACACAGTCTCCCAGCCTATCAATTGAGATAGTGAGTGTAACAGTGGTTTTGTTAGACCCATGCCAGAGCCACCAAAACCCGTTTCTCCCAGTCACGTGGTTTTGCACGGCCCTGAAGCTAATTTTCTTTCCTGGCCTATCTCGAGCAGTTCCTATGGTAAGAGTATGAAATACACTTTAGGTTATCTTCTGACTGTGTCTATTTAGGCACACTCTATGTCTTTCCTAAACATCACTTTTCTGCTGTACTAATGAATGTAAATTATTGCCAACCAACTTAATGGAACTGAATTTACTTACCTTGGAAGGATGAAAGGTTGAGTTGGACTTGGGAGGGGAACAACTTGTGACTTGACTTTGACATCCCTGTTCTTTTCAGCAGGGAACGCTCACTCCAGATAAGGACTGGGAGAGGGTGCACTGCTGTGAGATGCATTGTGGGAGGATTTCTAAAGTGTACCCATTGCTTGCCAATAGACATTATCTCTCCTTCATGCACACTGAAGGCTGGCCCAGCTGAGGTGCATCAGTTTGCACGACAGGACACCTCTGTTGAATAACTGGGAGTGACCGAGGAGCAGCATGCATTTGGATAAAGGAAACTTGAGCATTCAATCCAGCAACGTTGTATGAACCCCCTCACCAGTAGTTTAACATCACTTCCAAAACCATTACCTTTAATCCGATTTTTGTCTTATTAAAATTTATGGAGCTGACGCATATTTTCGTGTGAAAGCTTTTCTTTAGTTTTATTGTGCACACTGTGAAGGCCATCCATTTCTTGCACTCAGCGAGCTTCACCAAAATCCACTAGAAGTGGCTAGGTGACTGTAGTATCTTTGTAAGAAGAAGGACTCCAGAAGTAATTGATTTCTAAAGGATTTATTCTCCAGCAATAAAGCACGTCTGGTTAGATCCGTAGTTAGCAGGAAACTGACCAACAGTCAAACATGGAATAAGAACATTCAATGACAGCATGGAAAGAATGTGGAACATGACATAAGGGAATACACTAGTCTTAAAGGGATACAGTCCTACAAACTATAATTAATTAATAAACTACAACTAACATACTACATATCTTCCCCCTTTTGTTGTTTTTTTTTTTTTTTTTTTTTTTTAAACCAACAACGGGGAGGAAAAAAAAAAACAATAAATTATTTATACACAACAAATTCTTTGTACTTCGAAGGTCTTTTGACAGACCTACCAAAAGAAGATTTCTGAACAGAGGACGACTCTTGATCTTGGTTAGCATGAGTTGAATTATCACAAACACCTGAAGAAGAAGCTTCATTATCACAAACATTTGAGGAAGGAGTGTCATTATCACAAACATCTGAAGGTGAAACTTCATCATGAAAACAATCACTGTTAACATTAGAGTCGATGGAATTCTGAGCAGAATCTGAGATATCAGATTGAGTGTAATCAAAACACCAAAAGTGCCCATGAGATTTCTTTGTACAACCCAAGGGAACTAGTTCATGTTCATGTTGGTGTTGAGCCAACGCTAAACGACTTAAATGCCACTTTTCACCGTTCTCCAATGTGACAGAATTTTCATGAATTTTCACAACTTTCTTGGGTGAACTAAACTTGCTTTGACCTTTAGGAACCTTTCTAGCACTTTAATACAGACAAAATCTCCTATTTGTAACTTGACAGGTTTTGAACCATGTTTACTGTCATGATATAATCTGTTTTTAGTTTGAGAAGAAGACAATTTAGAATTGATTGCATCAGTATCGTAGAATACCATATCATTCCTTTTCATCCAACCTGGGTTAGTTTTTGAAAAAGGAACTCGGCACCGCATCAAAGAAAAAGGACTCTTCCCAGAGGAAGGGTGTGGGGTAACTCTATATGCCCATAACATTTTCTTACATTCATTCTCCCAAACAAGTTTGGATTTGAAACATAATTGAATAGTATTTTTAATGACCCTATTGAGTCTTTCTACAACACCATTGCAGGAAGGGTGGTATAATGGTGTCAGCTTATGTTTAATCCCTTTTGAAGTAAAAAACGACTGCATTTCCATGGACTTAAATTGAGGCCCATTGTCAGTTAAGACAGATGAAGGACAACCTTCTTGGATAAATACACATTCTAAAAATTCAATAACACTAGTGGAGTTAGCTTTCACAACCACTTTCAATTCGAACCATTTAGAAAACAAATCAACAATGACAATGACGAATTTGACACTGTCATCAAACCAATTGACTGGTCCCATGATGTCCATGGCCAATTCTTCCCAAGGAAGGTTAGGAGCTGTAACAATACCCAAAGGTGGATTGAAGGTTCTTTTGGACTTGTCAGAAACTTCACAATTTATGCAAGTTCTAACAAGTTTCTCAATATCGTTGTCCATCCCTGGCCACCAATACTGGTCTCTCACTCTGGATTTCGTACGAGAGATGCCAGGATGGCCTTCATGTGACAACTGCATAATGTGAGGTCTAACAGACATGGGTGGAATTATTTTATCACTTCTAAGTAGAAATATGTCAGAAATGGAAAGTTCATCACAAACCTCCCAAAAACCTCTTAAAGAATCATTAAGGTTTTTTTTTTACAAAAATCTTTCCAACCCATTACCACTTTAGATTTAACATTCGTCAGAACTATATCATCAGAATCAGCCTTTAGCCAATGGTCCTTAGAAAAACTGTCAAAAATGTTGCAAATAGAAACAACATTCGCAACCGAAAAGTCATTCCAGGAATTGCGGTCAGCTACAAAAATTGGTAGAGAAAATCTGCTCAAAAAGTCAGCAATGATATTTTTTGTACCAGGGACATAGTTTATAACAAATTGAAAATCTTGTAAGCGCATGGAAAGTCTTGAAATTCTTGCAGTGGCCTTATACAAACCTTGTGTAGTCAATAACTTCGTAAGGGGCTTATGATCAGTTCTGACACAAAATGATTTTCCCCAAATGAACTTTCTGAAATGTTCTAACCCCCATACAACTGCGAGGGTCTCCCTTTCTATCACCGAGTATTTTTCCTCAGTGGGTGTAAGGGATCTTGAGGCAATAAATTGTAGTATCTTTATAAGAAGAAGGACTCCAGAAGTAATTGATTTCTAAAGGATTTATTCTCCAGCAATAAAGCACGTCTGGTTAGATCCGTAGTTAGCAGGAAACTGACCAACAGTCAAACATGGAATAAGAACATTCAATGACAGCATGGAAAGAATGTGGAACATGACATAAGGGAATACACTAATCTTAAAGGGATACAGTCCTACAAACTATAATTAATTAATAAACTACAACTAACATACTACAGTGACCATCGGGCAAAAGTTGGTTTGGGAAGAGAATAAAGCCAGTATTTAAGTAACTGTGCCCGAGAATTGCAGCCTATAATATTCACCTTTATGTTTTGTTTCCCCCTTAGAGAGAACTGCTTTTGAAGGTTTAAACGTCATCCTGCTGAAGCCAGGGATGAGAATGATTTGTGTCTTTAGATTCGGTAGTTCAGATAAATGCACAACTACATTTATACATTTCTAGTCAACCTGACATTAAACAAACATTAAGCATTACGTGACGTCCCTTCCCTCGATTGTTCTCAAAGCCAATGCTAAAGCTGTATTTTATACTTGAATGTAGTGCGACTACTTGTAAATCAGTAGAGATTACAGGGAGGAAGTTAACAGAGATACAAAGACAGACTGCAAAACAGAGAGAGAGCAAGAGGGACACTGCAAGGAGGTCTGCACAAGAATGGAACATAGTGGACAAGAAGAGCACTAGAAAAGAGAACGGTGGGTGGGGGGCTGGAGCTGAGAAAAAGAAGAACTAAACCAGAGTGTGTTGAGAGAGGCGAAATCCTATCGCAGTACCACACTGAAACGTTAAAGCTACTGTCTCTCCAACTTCCTACCATCATGTAATCATTCTGGGCCCTCATGCTGCCCTATTTTTCACGCACTTTAACAGTGCTTGGCATGTGCATCTAAACTTGAGTAGGAGGGGTGCTTTTTCAATCGTACTTGTTAGGTCTGGTCACTTAGTGGACTAATGTGTCCACTGTAGGGGCATGTTGTTGTTCTCGTGGTTACAGGTTCAAATCTGGGTTGGCCCACTTCACAAATAGACGTTATGTTACTTAGGCTGCCTGCTTGCAAAATATTTCAGTTCCAGTTGAGGTTCCCCATGAGATATTGTGGGTGCTTCTGTGGGCCTGTGTATAGGGTTAGTACATTAGGCCTTTTATCTCTAAGTTCCTCAAAATGTGCCTTAATCAGCGAGTTCTCATAATCTGACAATCACTCTGCGTCTCCCCTGTCTTTTGAGTGAAATCGAACAGATGAATGTATTGTGTTGACCAATAACAACCGGGCGCAGGTGTGCATTGTCAATTTAACTACATGCGGAAAATACTAGCTGTAGCTGCGTCTTTTGCGTGTGGCAAAAATAAAGGTGGATAAATACAGAAAAAATGCCCAAAAAATAAATATGGATAAATACAGACGGAAGTGGCCATAAAATAAATACCATAAAACCGGGAGCCCTAATTGTAATTAATGAACCCTGCCAGACTTAAAGTTATCTTAAATGGGGCCTCCCGAATTTTTATGTCTGAAATCAAAGCTGGGAAATTCCTAAAGGAAGTCAAAGCTAAAAAGAGTTAGTGGAAAGGATATAGCCTTTACCTGGGTTTATGGAAATGCCTTTAAATAAGCACTGATCAGCTTCATATGGCTGTTTCTTTTCCTCTCTAAATTATCTGAAGGTGGAAGGGTCAAGGTTTGCTTTGGAGCTGGTTTCAACAAAGCTGTATAACGCTTTTTAATTGTTTTTCTCTTCTGTTTAGAACTTGCACAGTTGTAATGTCTTTTTGTTGGTTTTAACAGCGAGACTCAGTGGCTGGGACCTATTCTGACTACCATCATTCAGGGCCTCCCTGATTGTTCGAAAGTAGTATTATATGATGATGGGTATCGCACACACATGCAGACATGGATTTCCGAGTTCCTTGAATTGAATAAAAGGTCAGCCTCAATCAGGATGGTCTGGGATGCACTCAAGGCAGGTATACGTGGGGAGACCCTAAGGTTTTCCATTAGAAAAATAAAAAAAGATAAGATGCGGGTCTTAGATCTCCAAGGAAAACTTAAAAAGGCTGAAGAGAAATTGATCCTTGCAGTTCAAGCTGGGGTGGAGACAGAAATAGCTCAACTAGAAATGACAGTCTCTAAGGCTGAAATCGGATCAGTTTATGCTGGGAAGGTTGCGGCCAAGTGGGCTTCGGCTCGGGAGAGAAACTATGAGTGCAGCAACCTCATTAATACAAATCGGTGAAAACTAGACAGCAAGCTTTGGCTAATGAAATTCTTTCGATCCAACTTTTATCTGGAGAAGTTACTAACAATCCAACTAAAATTCAAGGCGCCTTTCCAGAGTTTTACAAGATTCTTGATACTGAGGAGGGCAGTCGTTCAGTAGAGCAGAGAGAGATCGAGACCCCTGAATACCTTGATAAAGTCTCTCTATTCCAACTTAGCTCGGAAGATCAACACCAGCTCGAGGAACCTCGAATTTGAGAAGATATAGCAATGGCGCTAGCTGGTTTGCCGGATGGAAAGGCCGCTGGGGTTGAGGGTATTCCGGTTTTTATAAGGTCTTTGCTCCCCAAATAAAGAACATCTTCACCCAATTGGTGGCCTCTATCTCTGAAGGGGAGCGCTCTCCCTCCTCCTGGTCCAATGGCAAAATGATAATTTTTCCAAAAAAGGATCAGTCCCCGCTTGAAATGGGCTCGTAGAGACCAATCACCCTCATAAACTGTGATTCAAAGATCTTTTCTAAAATCTTGGCAACAAGACTCTCCTTGAGGATTGAATCCCAGGTGTCTATTTGGCAGCACAGGTTTATCCCTAAGAAGGGCACCACCAAACATATACGAAGGGCCATAACCTTGTTTGATGCAGCTCAGACATTAGGAGACTAGATGGCGCTAATTTTATTGGATTCAGAAAAAGCATTCGATCGGGTCTCCTGGCAGTTTTTATGGGACATTATGAAGAAGATGTGCTATGGGCCAAAGCTAATTCAAGCAATTCAATCTCTTTATTTTGAACCTACAGCTAGTGTAGCAATAAATGGTAAATCTACAGAACAATTTCCAATTTCATGGGGTACCCGGCAAAGGTGTCCTTGCTCTCCATTGCTTTTTGCTCTTTATATCGACCCACTGATCAAAAAGAAAGAAAATAATCATACAATCAGGCCAGTGAGTAGATTTGGGTGGGACACTAAAATCATGGCCTCTGCCGATGATCTCGCTATCTCTACACCAGATCCCAAAAGCGCTATTTTGGCATAGGAACAGGAGGCTCAAGAATTTGGCAAAAACTCGGGGTATGCTCGCAACAAAAATAAAACCTATGTTATTTTAAATTATAAAATTAACTAGGCAGATAACCGGGTAGTTCCTACAGCCAAATACTTGGGAGTGACCATTGCTGTAAACACCGATTTGATCGTGGCTGAAAATCTAATTCCACTTGCAGCTCACACCAAGAGGGAGCTCAATCGGATTAACAACTTGCATTTGACCAGAGTGGAACGATGCAGTGTCATCAAGATGACCTATTTCCTGAAGCTAATTTACTTTTTTAGGGCCATCCCCGTAGAATTTATTAGGTCTATGCTTTTAAGATTTGAACAACTTTTCTTGCAATTTATTTGGGCTTATGCTCAGCCTAGACGAGCCTTTGAGACACTTTCCCTACCCAGGTGGGGGGGGGGGTGGATGGGCACTCCCTAATATCAGACTATATTATTGGTCCTCAGTTTTGCAGTATAGTCTGGATTTACTTCATGAACACTCCTCAATTCCAAACACAGGGCTTCCGTCTCCCTTTTTATTGCTGCTAGGGGAGAAGATGCGCTGATGCCTTTGGTGTCAAGAGACCTTTGGCTACTACAAAAGGGTCAGGTTTAAGGCCTTGGGCGGTATATTCAAGGTTTTTTCCAACATTCGTAAGATGTACGGACTAGGTCGTCTGAATTTTTATTCTCCCATTCTTTTGAATCCCAACTTACTGGATATTTTTCAAAGCTGTTATATGAAGGATTGACATAATGTGGGAATCAAAAAATTAGGCGATTTGATTACTATCGATGGAATTAAGTCATTTATTGATTTAAAAACCTAATTCAATCTGCGGGACCAAGATACCTTTAAGTACATCGCTATAAGTGATTTCTTGGCTCGAAAGGCCGGGGGTGCCATAGGATTTGCACAGATAGATCTTTTTAACAAACTAAGCGCCCCTGTATTACCTCAGATAGGAACAATCTATTCAGAATTAAACAGCCAAATGCCTGACGATCTCCATAAGAAAGCCTGCAAGTGACATTCCAAACTGGGGAACTACTATAACATCTTTTACTGTGCTCTAAGATCTGGCCAAGAGGATTTGCTATCAACTAAGTTACAGGCACAATTTTTCAAAACGTCTTTCTTCTTGTACATCACACCGAGCCTGGTTACAAAAGGGGGGTCCGGGAAAGGGACGATGTGTCCAAGATGTTCAGAGTATGGGGGCAGACTCAATCCACATGTTTGCCACATGCCCAAAGCTTATTCCTCTCCTCGCTAAAATACAGGATTTTCTTGGGAAAGTTCTCTCTGATTTAACCCCCACGACTATCCTACTGGGAATTCAGGATAAGGTTAGTCGGAAAAGGGGTGGACCATTTATTTTTGTTGCTATGAATGTTTTTCGTATTTGTTTAGCTTCTGTTTGAATTGATTTAAATCCTCCACTATTTTCTTACTGGCTGGCCCGACTGGTCTTGACATGCCATCTTGAGAATGCCATCTATGCAAAGAAAGGCATTTGGGGAAAAAGAAAGGGCCTAATATTATGGGATCCTCTCATTATGCGGCTAAGCCAGGTATAGAGGATGGGCTTTTTGAAAGGTAAGCTTTTTTATTGTTTGTCTTATTTTTTTCTTAGTTCTATATACCTTATTGCAGAAATTGGTTTTGTAAATCATGACTGTTGGTTTTCTTTTTGCTTTGTTTTGTGTCAGACATCAAGTGCCTAACTCTGTGTATATCGTATGGGGTTTTGGGGGTAGGGGAGTGGTGGGGCCAGAGTTGACTTGATTCCTGCTTTGTATTTTTTCTTATAAGGCAAATAAATAAATAAAAAAATTAAAAAAGGAAGCTCAACTTCCTGCTCTGCTCCGACCTCCAGACGATCAGGTGTAATAGCCTGTGGCTGATCAGGTGTAACAGCCTATGGATGCAGTTGAGTTTCTTACAGTAGATTCTAGCTGCTGCTGGGACAATTGAATTTTCCAATAACTGCACTCAGCCATGACTGCAGTCATTACAGTGTTGATTGACATACGCTACAGTTTTGGTGGTAGTAGTTGTGATGGTGGTGCGGTTGTTGATGTGTGGATAATTCTCCACCCAGCTTTTTCTAGCTCAGTTGAGGCTGCAGCAGGTGTTCCACAACGCATGAAAAGGGAGGAGGAATGATGCTAGTGGTGGCCCTGGCAACAGACTACTTCTTCTATTTACTGGCTAGTTACTTGGCACGATTCTCCTTCTTTGATGCCATATTCTATACTTCTCTTATGGTTCAGCAGCAGACATATGTGGCAGGCACGTCCCTCAGGACTTAGTCAAGTCAGAGACTTCTCTCCATCTCAGTCAGTAAGTATCCAGTAGCAGGCATAAATAAATAAGAATGAGAGAGAGAGAAAAACTTGGCAATTCCCGTCAGTGCCATATATATAACCACATACATTATCATTGCAATAATATAAATAATCAACTAAATTAATTTCAAAATACCTGATGTCCCTCCTTACCACATGGGGTCAATATTAAAATCAGAGCAGGCATACATTGAATACATTAATTGTTAAATAATTGGTGTTCCTCCAGGGTCTTTGAGGACCTATTAAAGAGAGAGCAGTTGTAACACTATAATAAATACCTGGGGTCCCTAGAGGCCCCATTGGGCCCCTATGAGAGGCAGGGTGGACAGGCAAAAATGTAATAAATGAATTCATAAATAGTTGCTATCCCCGCAGGCGATATGGGCCCCTACGAGAGGCAGACAAAAATTTAAAATTATGATAAAAACATGATGTCCTGCAGGGCTCATGAAACCCTAATTGGGAGAGGGGACTGTACAAATGAAATACATTAGGCTACGAATCATCTGAAATACCCACTGGCACCACAAAAAGACTGCCACTGTGTGGCCAGCAAAGAAGGCCTTGGGTACAGCAAAACAAAGGCCACCTATGACACATACAGACACAGTGAGCCCACAAAGTACCTGCCACCACATTAAGCATCAAAAACAAGGAAGCAGGGATGGAAAACAAAGACAAAATTGGCACTTTTGACTCACACATATATGCATAAACACACTGGCTTCACTAAACGGCCGTCACCCGTCACCACATAGCCATCAATAAAATACATATGGAGAACAAAGACAAAATGGCTGGCTATAACACACACACCCGCACAGACACACACCCACATACATACACAAACTCTGGGTCCACAATTTTTCTGCTACCACATGGAGGCATGGAAAAACAAAGATAACACGGCTGCCCTAATGTGAAAGAACCGCCCCCACACACACCAATTTACACAATGTGTAAACTTGTAGGGAAAGGAGTTCATAAACGTACACCTTAAATTTGAATGGGCTTATCTTTAGAATTAGTACCCCACCGCTAAGGCAGAAAAAATAAATTCAACAGCACATTAAAATGAAACGGTAAAAAATGTAAAAAAAAGAACCTTCAAAAATGTTCAAACATGAATATCACAAGGCAATAATTACCTCTGGAAAACATGTTTAAAGATAAAGAAAAACAATTAATCAACCATTTCATACAAACACACACACAAAATGGTCGACAATCTCATGGGGAAGAACAAATGAATATGTATGGCTACATGGAAATGGATTCCTGTAGCCACTCGATCCTAGCCACCAACATGTAAAAGGGGGCAAAAATAAATTGTTAGGAATACAAGGCTATCCACAAGCTCCTAGAATAATACACAATGGGCCAGATGTAGGTGGCCAATTACCGGCCGTTACCGACCGGTAATTGGATTTTGAGATGTAGGGGGAAAAAAACAGGCATTTTCGGTAATTTTACCGAATCGGTAAATATACCGGTCGGTAAAATTACCGAAAATGCATTTTCGGTATGTAGGTGCCAAGTTGCACATTGACACAGGGCTTTTAAAATCGGTATTTTACCATGCAATACAATTGCATGGTAAAATACCGATGCAGGTGTACATGCACATCATGTACACCGTGCCCTAAGGGCATGTATGTGTGCCACATGGCACACAAGCCTAAAACAGGGGTGCCAGAGGGTGTCAAAGTGACACCCCCTGCACCCTTGCAGAAATCGGTATTTACCGATTCGGTAATTACCGAATCGGTATTTCCCATTGATTCCTATGGGCTTCACAGCCCATAGGAATCAATAGGAAATACCGATTCGGTATTTCCAGATTCGGTAAATACCGAATCTTAACGATTTGGTATTTCCACATCTGGGGCCAGATGTAGGTAGCCAAATACCGGTCGGTAACGGCCGAATTCGGCCGTTACCGACCGGTATTTGGCTTTTGAGATGTAGGTGGTCAGAATTTACAGAATCTGTATATTTACCGATTCGGTAAATTTACCACTTCGGTATTTTACCGAATCGGTAAATATACTGATTCTGTAAATCCATATGTAGGTGGGACTCTTCAGAGTCCCAAAGACCCTACAAATTCGGTATTTTATCACCCAATCCAATTGGGTGTTAAAATACCAAATTCAGGTGTTCATGCACATGTGTGCATGCACACCTAGCCATGTGACAGACAGACATGCCCTTAGGGCATGTCTGTGTGCCACATGGCGCACATGCATATTTTTGGGGTGCCAGAGGGTGTCAAGTGACACCCCCCTGCACCCTTGCAAAATTCGGTATTTACCGATTCTGTAATTACAGAATCGGTATTGCCCATTGATTCCTATGGGCTTCAAAGCCCATAGGAATCAATAGGAAATACCGATTCGGTATTTCCCGATTCGGTAAATACCGAATCTTAACGATTCGGTATTTCCACATCTGGAAATACCTACATCTCCCCCCTTCATATTTACCACTTCTTAAATACCGAATCGGTAAAATTCGGTATTTAAGAAGTGGTAAATAAGAATTACCTACTTCGGGCCCAATATCTCCAGCACATAAGCAGTTAAAATGTAAAAATACATAAAAAAATACATCTATAACAAGTAAAAAGCACCGCAGTATGAAGACAAATCTGGACACAATTTACAAAATCACAATCAAAATTAGTAAAGATTATTATCATCAGATCTTCACCATCCAAAAGTGATTATTATTTCTTAATTTCAAATAAGCCTGTCTGGACCCTTCCCAACTCCAAGCAATCAGCAACAAAAAAATTAAATGACAAAGAAACAATAAAGGAACAAAAAAGTGGTGCTTGCCCCAAAAAAATTTTTTAAAGTACCTGTACTAAATGTACATGCTTTTGCCGAAACATATTTCAACTTCCAAGGGTGGATGATGCAGTAGAGATTGCAGAAGAAGAGTAATGTTCCCCCCATTATCCATATCCAAAATTACCAAATGCTAGACAAAGCACAGGGGGGAGTCTTCAGGACAGGAAGGAAAAGTTTACAATGTCTATACAGTTGCCTCACTATCATTGGGACTAAAGGGCTCATTAGGATGGCGGACGGACTTGCGTCCGTCCGCCACCCTAGAGGAGGAGGGACCGTCCGCAGGGGCAGCGGCGGTCCCTCCAGTGCAATTAGGATGTGACCGCCTGCCTGGCGGTCACATCCTCAATCTTTAACATTGCGGCGGGTGCAGCTTCAAGTTGCACCCGCCGCAATGTTAAAAATGCATACATTGCAAATGTATGCAGCAAGCAGCAGGCACCGCGCGGTGCCTGCCGCTTGCTGCATACATTTGCAGGGGGGTACCATAGGTACCCCCCATGTGCACCCCCGACCCCCCCTTCACCCAGGGGGCCTGCAACGGGCCCCCGCAGTGAAGCTCCGTATGCTTTTCCACGGCGGAATTTTCTAGGTAACCTCAACTTACACTGATATAACAAAATTATTTGTGAGCCTACTCCTGATTTCCTCTGCATTATTGACGGTGATTATGATCTTATCTAAACTGAGCTCCTAGTGGCAAAAGTATCTCTTGTTCCCCCTGGCCACAGATAATTTGACCGCAGCTCATCTCATTGGTGTCTTTGCATACACATTTCAATGCAGGCATGCATAAAGGTGCTGGACATTCCATATTGGAATTAATATTATGCCTCTCCGTTATAATATTAAGCGTGGTGTTAAAATACTGTTCAATGCATTTTTCACCTCCATGTACACATTCTATTCTGTAACTAGACCATTCATTTCTTGAGCTGATGTAACATTGCAAGAGAAGGTCTGCCTTCAGCTCCTAGGCAATAATGCCTGGCTGCTTTTTTTCAACACAGTAATATGTGCTTAACATTTGCAAAGAGGTGATTGGAATCAAGCTGCAGGATACAGGGTTAGACTGGGACAGAAAAGATGGTCAATCCCCAAATAAAAGTGGCCCTTTTTGTGAATTAAAAGCTAACATTCATGACCCATTTTGCAAATTGGTACAGCTCTGAGCATGTAAAGAACATGTATAAGTGTTTTTAGAGTATTAGGGACTGCATGGATTTGAGCTTGCTGCAAGTAATGTTTATTTTAATATCAGGGAAATCAACAGTGAAAAGCTTGGGGGCGTGGCTTGGGCGCCGTGCAAGATGGCCGGCTAGTTGCGGAGCTCCGCCGCATCACAGACTCTCCGAACAGTTTTCCCGATGTGAAGGGAACTGTTTTCACAGTGGCCTGCAGTTTCTGGCACCGGAACCGGCGGTGAGCACCTACATCATCTCTATAGCCCTTTCCGTGCCGTTTTTCCAGTGTAATTCGCGACGCGCCTGTCGCGTATTGGAAAACGCGCGTTTTGGGAATCCGCCATTTCGTGTTGCCGTAGCCCCTATGGACTTCTCCGTCTCTCCATGCTTCAGCGTTGGTTCTCCGCTCTCTCCCTCATTCACCTTGCGGTAAGCGCTGAAGGGGCTCTTTGTGCTGCATGTGATACGCCATGCTCAATTTTAACCCTTTATTGCGATGTGATTGTCGTCTGTCTGGAAGCCGCCATTTTGAGCGCGTTTGATCGCGCTGCAGCTTCATTCAGCACAACGACTTTCTTATTGGCTTCACAGCTTTAGCATAATTTTTGCCTGCTTCTCTCTCCTACACCATGTCTTTTGCATACTGATATGTACAACGTTTGCCTCTTTGATTATTAAATGAGCACTCTTCTGGATATATAGCAATATTTCTACACTTGCCTATATACGCTTCCTACAGTGTGCCTGCCTCCTGGGAGCCTTCCAGCATTTCTATTGTAATGGACCATTGTGCGTTCTATGTTTTCTTCGGACCCTTGTGAATTGCGTTCCAGCCATTCTGCTCCTTCTGCCATTTCACATGCCATAGAATCTCTTGAGGGTGAGGATCCAGTCACTTTTTTTCACCTCTTTCCTTCCAAAACTTTTGGACATGCCCTCTTCTACGACCATCAGCATCCAAAGGGCTCACAGACTTGGACCACGTACATCTACATCTACAAAGCCCCGAGGCGTCATCATCCTTTTTTTGAAATTCACGGATCTTCTCTCTATTCTTTCTGCAGCTAGAGCCAAACGACAAGTATCCTGGCAAGGTCAACGTGTATTTCTAACCCAAGATGTATCTAATGCTACTGCCTCTAGACGTAAGGAATTTCTTTTCCTTCGCCCCTCTTTGCGCTCCATGGGGGCACGCTATGGCTTGTTTCATCCCTGCACCTTCAGAGTGACTCATCAAAATAAGACTTGGACCTTTCAGGATCCTGGTGAACTTCGTAACTTCCTCCTTCTGCAGAATAGTGATGGAATGGAATCCTCCCCTTCAAATAGTGGCTAACTGGTTTTGCTATTTTCTTACTTCTCTCTTCTAGTTGCTCTGTTCTTTCTTGTACTCATGTACTCCATGTTTTTATGCTTCTTGTTCTTTCTCCCTTTCTTCATTTCCTCTAGTATGCGGTAGTATTTATTTCTGCTTATATTCCGCTTGCTTGTATTTCATGTTATTTTATATTGTTTGTATCCTATATTATATTTATATTTATTATTGTTCACTATGACCCTCTTATTAATTGTTTTTTGTTTCCTTCCCTTACAGAATTGTACTTTACTGACTATTCCCTTCATCCTATGTCATCCCTATCTCGTTTGTGAGGTCTCGGTGCGGTCTTGTCTTTGCTCCTGGTCTGCTCCGTCTTGTTACGCGTCACCACTTCCCCATTTCCCCCTTTGTATTCACCTTCAGGTATGTTTTTTGCAGTCATCCTTATGGATTTGTACTGTCTTCTATGTTTTCTCTCTCCCTTTTCTCGCTCTAATTTTTCCTCCTTTCCTTTATCCCCTCTCTTCCCCCTTTCCCGTGCTCTTTTCTCATACTTTCTTACTTCCGGCCTTTTTACACCTGGTTTTTCATTATCAATGTATATTTTGCACTTTTCGAATTTGAATTGTTTACTATGCTTCAATATTTAAAGTTGTTTTATGGAATGTGAAAGGTTTTAATAATCCTATTAAGCGGCAGAAAGTATTATCTCATCTCTCCTCTTATAATCCTGACATTGCTCTTATCCAAGCGACCCACCTCTCTGACGCTGAATCTCTAAAGTAAGACAATGGGTTGGTACCGTGTTATTCTCCCCGGCCCTTCATAAAAAGAATGGAGTTGCCATTTTGATCCACAAACGACTCAAATGCAAGATTGTACTAGAGGAAAAAGATGATGAAGGTCGTTGGGTATTAGCTAAATTACTTATTAATGCAATTCCAATTACTTTGTTTAATGTCTATGGTCCCACGAACTTTGATTCTTCCTTTTGGCCAACAATCACTTCCAAATGCGTTCAACATAAAGATGATTGTTTCCTTCTTGGTGGTGACTGTAATCAGATTGTTGACCCCTTCTTGGATCGTAAGTCCTCTGTCCGCTTCACCCCACATAAGCCCCATAAACAGTTCTTGGATACTATTGCACAGGCCCATCTTGTAGACTCTTGGAGACTCACTCAACCAGACACTTTAGATTTTTCTTTCTTCTCTCCCCCACATGCTTCCTTCTCTCGTCTGGACTATATTTTTCTCTCGTCTTCTTTATCCCAAAATCTTTTATCCTCCTCTATCGAACCTATTGTCATCTCGGACCATTCTCCTATTGTCACAGACTTTGACCTCCTTCCCCCTCTTCCTAAATCATCTCGTTGGCGTTTTAATTCTTCTTTACTAACTGACCCTAATTTCTCCACCTCTTTCCGCTCTTTTACTATTGAATTCTTTCAGATCAACTCTGATCCTCATATCTCCCCACATGTTTTATGGGATTCTTTCAAAGCTACAGCCCGGGGATTCATTATCGACATTGTTTCTAAGAAGAAAAAAAGAAATTTCTCCAAAAGCGTAATGTTGCTTTGGCGCACATTAAATCCTTGGAACATCGGTTTTATACTTCCTCTCCCAATCATATGCCTTCTGAACTCCTTCAAGCTAAAATTGCCTTCAACAAACTCACCACCGATTCAGCTTCTTCCCTCCTTCTTCGTAGTAGCGCCCGCTACTATGGGGGTCGTAACAAATCTGGCAAATTACTCGGTAATTATCTCAAATCGCGGAAAGAACGTACTTTCATAGATTCCATCTACTCCCCTTCTAATGTTCTTCTGCACACCGATAAAGATATTTTGACCCAATTTCAATCTTTTTATGAATCTTTGTATACTCCTGAAAATCCCCCTTCACCTACTCTTCTTCAGTCATATTTTGATAGTTTGCCTCCACCTGATACGTCTCACCTTCACTTCTCAGATATCGAAACTGATTTTACCTTACATGAACTTTCCACTGCATTGTCTTCCCTTACCAAAGGCAAAACTCCAGGTCCCGATGGTTTTCCGGCTGAATTTTATTTACACTTTTCTGATCTTCTTTTGCCTAAACTTCTCTCTCTATTTCAGTCTTTTTACTCCACTGGTCTTGCCCAAGGTTCCTTTCAAGATGCCACTATCTGACTTATCCCTAAAGAAGGTCTAGTTACAATCTGTCTGGCCCACAGTCCTATCTTTATAAATTGAAGAGGCCACCCCAAACTAAATTCATGTTAACACAGACTAAACTGGTTTATTCCATGTCCTTCAGGAAAGATTTGTCTGTGAAGGGTTATGAGCCTTGGAAAGATACCAGTGATTTAAAATCCATTTGGAGTACTAGAAATCTGCAAGTGCAGGGCACTTAAGCTGTGCATCGTGTATGTCTGATACCATCTCAAAACTTCTCTGCTGCGCCTTACCAATCACAACGCTGCCATTGCAGCATTGTGATTGGCTTAGGAGAGGGGAGGCAGGCTTCCTAGTCAACACGCAGCCAGGAGCAGCAGGGGACAGGAGCTGAGGCAGCAGTGGCGTTGATCCGGAGGAAGGTATGTTTTTTATTTTAATTACTGTCCCCCTGCGTGAGCTCCAGGGCCAACTCTGTGCTCTCCGGTTCCTAACCTGCATCACCTTTAAGCTGCACACAGTGCTTTACACCACTCGGATCCCGGGAGAAGTTATGACATGAAAGGATTAAGAGGACCTAACCTGGGTATCCGTCTGGCAGGCTGTATTGCTCCTAGGTCTATGGGGCTCCTGGTTCACCACAGCTGCTGAGTTCTGTACGGCTCCTGGGTCTGCACAACTGTGGTGGTTGGTGCGGCTGCTGTCATCACCTTAGCTGCCGGGGTCTGCTCAGTTAAGTTTGTCTGCATGCCCTAGAGGCTTGCACAGTTACTGGCATCTGCTGGGCTGCAAATGCCTGCACGGCTCCTAGGTCTGCACAGCTGCTGGTTCTGCTCGGCTGCAGGTATCTGCATATATCCCTGGTTGTACAAAAACAATGGAGAGAGCAAGGGTTATGTTCACCAGAGTGAACAGGGAGTACTCCTGTACCCCTGGATACAATAGTAGAAAAAACAAATGGAGGAGTACCACCAGTGAGAATTCACAAGTCGCTGTAGGGGTGGACGGTTTTCACAAGGTGGAGGAAAACTCTTTTTCTTAGAAACCCCTCACTCATCACCTAGTGATGACATGCTTCATCATCGGGGTCCACCCTAATGACCTAGCGTCATCAGGGTGTGCTTCAACACCTGATTGCAGTGGAGCAGGTTGTGAGTGGTGGTGCGTGAAAATAATAAAAAGTAAGTGTGTTAAAAATTGTCCTGGTTTGAACTTGAAGAAATAAAGATTTTTTATTGGTAAGCAACTGGACAATGTTAAAATCGTGGCGAGATAAAAATAAGGGCAGTGATGAGCCCGTGTATCTCTTTATTTATAGGGTCTATGTGTTGGGTCTACATGTTTCAACCTTAGCGGTTATGGTGAACCAGGTTTTCGTCAGGACCTCAAAACCAAGTTGGTGGATGGTCTGCGTCCCCTAAAAGGCGCACCCAATCCTACCACATGGGACCACTGGATGGCGAAAGTGTGCCCGTGGTGTTAGCTCGCTCCACAATGGGTGAGCTCTAAAAAATTCGGTCGCATGCCTTGAGCGGGGCGGTGCAGGCAGTAGGTTACAAGCTGAAATCCTCGGCGTCAAACTAATACGTTTATTCACGAGGGTAACCTCCCCTGCCCCATGAAGTCCTTGAACACTCCACTGAGAGTGTTTTAATTTTTTAGAGCTCACCCATTGTGGAGCGAGCTAACACCACGGGCACATTTTCGCTATCCAGTGGTCCCATGTGGTAGGATTGGGTGCGCCTTTTAGGGGACGCAGACCATCCACCAACTTGGTTTTGAGGTCCTGACGAAAACCTGGTTCACCATAACGGCTAAGGTTGAAACATGTAGACCCAACACATAGACCCTATAAATAAAGAGATACACGGGCTCATCACTGCCCTTATTTTTATCTCGCCACGATTTTAACATTGTCCAGTTGCTTACCAATAAAAAATCTTTATTTCTTCAAGTTCAAACCAGGACAATTTTTAACACACTTACTTTTTATTATTTTCACGCACCACCACTCACAACCTGCTCCACTGCAATCAGGTGTTGAAGCACACCCTGATGACGCTAGGTCATTAGGGTGGACCCCGATGATGAAGCATGTCATCACTAGGTGATGAGTGAGGGGTTTCTAAGAAAAAGAGTTTTCCTCCACCTTGTGAAAACCGTCCACCCCTACAGCGACTTGCGAATTCTCACTGGTGGTACTCCTCCATTTGTTTTTTCTATATCCCTGGTTGCCCACACGCCAGAGTCTTCACAGCTCCCGGGTCTGCTCAGCTGCTCGGTGCTGTTCGGCAGCAGGTGCCTGCATGGCTCCAGGGTCTGCACAAATGCTGGATACAGCAAGGCTGTTAAGGACTGCACAGCTGCAGGGTTCTGCTCTGCTGTCGATATCTTCACTGATGCCAGATTCAGCATGGCTCCAGAGTCTGTACCACTGTAGGTGGTAGCGTGGCAGCGGTGGACTGCACAGCTGCTGGGTCCGCTCAGCTGCAGCTGTCTGCACGAGTCTACATAGATGCCAAAGTATTCAGGTCTGCAGGAACCTATGCAGCTGGTGTCCCATGGTCTGCAGGGCTGCGGGGCTCTGTAAGGCTGCTGATTTCTGCAGAGCTCCTTGGGTCTGCATGGCTGCTGGGCTCATTATGCGGGCTGGCTTTGTACATCTGGCAGTCTACACAGCTCCTGTGATCTTCCGGGCTGTGCGTTCTCTATGCAGGCCGACCGACATGTCCCCTCAGGGGACACTAGTAATAGGGCGACCCCCATAGTGCCACAAGATGGCACACGGGGCAGCCCAGTGCTCTGAGATCCCTGTAGGGGTCCCGCTCGTTACTTCTGGCCTGGTGTGGGCGGGGGAGAGTATATATTCCTCCCCCGCCCACATAGCGGCCTCTTTGTCCGCTGTCCCCTCACCCTGACGCCATTTGTATGTCCTCTGGTCGCTCGTCCAGAGGCCTGGTCTGGCGTCGGTGTGCATTTTCCGCCGGTCGCCGGGCGGTGAGTCGTCCCCGGGTGTTGGTTTCATTTATCCGTTTTGTTGTTTGGGGGGGCCATTTGGCTTTGGCTCTTCGGGGAGGCCGTGAACGGAAGGGTGTGGCGTGCCGTGTTCGGTGTTTCAAGAGAGAGCAGGCTATCGGGGTCGCATGCACTTTGCAGCTGCCCCCACTTTGAGGCCCCCACGCCAGCGGTCCCGGGAATGAGCTTGAAAGAAAAGGGAGATCAAGCGGTTAAAGCGTGGCACTCCGAATTCCAAGATTGGTGGTTCAATCCCCAGGAGGGGAGACGCAATGCAATTAAGCTATGATCATTGTGATGTTTTGGCATGTGGGACCGCTGGGTGGTTGAACAATTTTAGCTGCTACATAGCTCGGGGAGGGGGCGGTCGTGGATCGGCTGCCCTTGACTCTGCCTCTCATTGGAGAGGAGCAGAGGCGGTCTGTTTCGGTGGTTGTTTAGGGGAATTTGTGGCGCTTTCTGTTTTCGCATCATTTTACTGCGTTGTGGTGCCGGGCAGACTTTGATACAGCGAGCGGAGCATTGGGGGTTCTGAGCTGAGGGAACGGCGCTCACTGAGCCCAGTTTCTGCAGCATTCTCCAATTGTGTTTATTGCAGTATGTCGAGAGTGTTTTGTACTTAACATAGAGTAGTTTACATTCGCGTCCAGCTAAGTGTCGGCGACGGCCAGACTGGTATCGCGCTATTTGATTGAAATAGGCCTCATTTGGTGTGTGTTTGATCGTGTCTTAACACGGCTTAGATGCCCTCGGCTGGGCTTATAGCGGGCCTCGCTTATACTCCACCTTTTGCGTTGTGCACACCAGGTCCTGCATTGTGAGGTCGGTGTGGGGGGCTCCGGACCAGGCAGGGCTGGGCTCTTCGACACAGGCACTCCCCCCACCTTGTCCCCCCAGCTAGGTGCCTCAAATTAGTCAAGTTAGTGCAGGGTCATCGTGCAGGGGCGGCAGGCCAATGGGGGCTGGCCTGGGCTGCGTTGGCCACGTGCTACTGGTCTTACCCTGCTCCAAAATAATCATCAGGTCCACCTAAGCGCTCCGACACACGGGGGGTACGAAGGGTTTAGCGAGGACCGTTCCGCCTTTTGTAATGTAACAACTATCTCGCTGGAGCTAGGGCTGGCTCCCTATTATTGGTGTAGTATGTTCTTGGTGTTTCTTTTTAATTGTGGATTAGTCCTCACATGGGTGCAAAGCACCCCGTGTGTGTAAAGTTACAGGTTTCTTTGTAACTAACGCACGTATTGCATAAAGGCAGTAGGGATACATTATCTAATTTCAGTCATTTCTGGACGGGTACACAGACGGGGACATATGTTGTTGTTGGTGTTTCTTTTTAATTGTGGATTAGTCCTCACATGGGTGCAAAGGACCCCGTGTGAGTAAAGTTACAGGTTCCTTTGTAACTAACGCACGTATTGCATAAAGTCAATAGGGATACATTATCTAATTTCAGTCATTTCTGGACGGGTTCACAGACGGGGGACATATGTTGTAAGAGCGATAGTGACCCTTGGTAAACGTTCGAACTCGAAGTGCCTCAGTGCTCGGGATTTGTATATACCAGGAATTAGAGAGCACCCAGTTTTTGCTAATTATGTTAGTCCTCGAGGAAGGATTGTTTACGGGTGGATTCACTACTGCTATAATACTGTAATTAGGAGACCGGGTGATCAATTTGGTCACGGTTTTCTTTACATGGTATAATGTCTCTTGCCGTCAGCATCGGATTGTTAACGGGGGCATTCGGGCAGTGCCCGTGGGGCCGGGTTCTGAGTTCCAGCTGAGGGCTGCTTTCAAGCAGTCTGGGTGCCGATTTGGGCGGTGTCCCTGTTTTCGACTATGCCGCCAGCGGCCCAGGGGGTGTCTGAGTGGACTTTCTGGAGGGAGATGGGCACTCATTTTATCCCTTATAGCAGCAACAGGTAGAGGTGCCTCCCCTCTTCTTTCGCTGGGCCGCCCATTATGTGCGCATACTAAGCGAGTGGCCTCACATGTTGTCCGGTGTGTTTCACTAGTCTAAACTGATGCGTGCAATTTTTTCCCCCTCCCCTTGTTGTTTTGTAGATCATGCTGAAAGGAGTGATTTGAGTGAAGACATGATGCAATTTTGGGCCAAGCGTGCCCGGGCTCAATATTATTATCAATCCAACCCTGCCTGCCAGTTGCGTGAGAAGGGGTCTATGAGGTCAAATGGGCCCGGTTGAAAGGGAGTGCAGGCAAATTCTATTCATAGCGCGGAGACGGCAAGTTGGAATTTCGGCTGTTTTAATCAAGCTCAGTTGCTACTTGTTCTAACTCTATTACGCCACAGTGCTTTGCAATGTTGAAATACCATGTCTGGGTGAGCGCTTATGGATGTTGTCCTCATGGAAGGACTGGCAAAGGATGATTTGGTGCCACTTTGTATTTTGGGACCACGTGGCACGGTTAACATATTATGTCACGGTTCTATATTTATGCACATAAATAATGCTGCAATGGCTCTGGTTAGGGCCAGCCATATATAGGTCTGCCATGCTCGTGTTGCCTCCGCGGCCGCCTGCCATGCCGTGCTGCAGCGGGTTATGTTGGCTGTAATGCTGGGTCCCCTGGGCGGTGGCTTAAATCGGGATAAGTCCCATGGTTGGGGGCAGTCATTGAGGCCAGATGGTGCTTGGCAGCTTGCAGAAAACGGAGAGCTGGGGGAGTGTGTGTTTACAGGTGCGACGAACACCTCTGCTTACTACCAATGTAACCTTGCACAATGTTCACTTTTATGCTTGTGTTCATGTGTATTGTTATGCTGTTTGGAGTCTCCACATATGAGTTGTCCGTAATTAAGTGGGAATTTCTGTCCGTACACATTTATTGGAGTTTCTTTTGCTTCGCTGGTAGTTTAGGAACACTTAATTGGAGCAGATGGTTTTCTAGCGCTTGGCAGGCACTTATGAAGGTGGCCTTTACAAGCGCCTCATGGTGGTGTGTTTTGTTCTTTGCTCTGCAGGATTCGAAAAATTTTGAGCGAAGGTTGTTGTTTTTAGTACACTTTAATTAAGCTAGTGCCTACTCCGAGAAGTCTTCGGTCTGTTGCTTTGGTGCATCACTCTTTCTTCCGGGGCGAGTTGTAGTAACACCATGCGTTGGAAGGTTTGGTGGCCTGTCCTCATGAGTTTTATTATGCCTTTATTTAGCACGGACGTTATGTGAAGGTGTCAGGCGCTGCACATTAGGGACAGAACTGGTACATGGGAGCACCTCACTATATTCTTAACTAGATACAGGGAGCTAAGTGACGTACGCGGGCAATGATTAATAGAAGTAGCTTTCGGTGCGTTGCAAGAGGATATAGTGACATGAGTGTGGGTTTCTTAAGCGCACTTTGTGCAAGCAGTTGTGTAGGCTGCATCACATGGCAGTAGTCTAACACATGAACAAAAGCTACGTAAGCAACTGTGGCACTTTTGCAAGTACAGGAAGCAAGCACGATGTAGGAGATAGCAAACTGTGTGACACAAGTCAAAGTGAAGTGTGCATGTTACAAAAGAGTTACAAATGGGGGTGGGGTCGCACACTACTCACACACCGGCGGTGTCGCCCCTAAGGATTCTGGTCAATGTAGTAAAGTATTCGCGATGCATCATCTTTCGATCTTCTGCTATCTTCGCTGTCTTCGCCATCCCTGGACACGTGTTTCGGGGTATTACCCCTCATCAGCAGGGATAGGCCGTGTACTGGGGTTGCCGATGGCTGCCAATATCTGCCAGGTATAGTACCACTCAGGCGCGTAGGTGCGGGATCCCAGGCTCGTCAGCCCGCTGCTCAAGGGAGCTTTAAAGTTACAAATGGGGGTGGGGTCGCACACTACTCACACACCGGCGGTGTCGCCCCTAAGGATTCTGGTCAATGTAGTAAAGTATTCGCGATGCATCATCTTTCGATCTTCTGCTATCTTCGCTGTCTTCGCCATCCCTGGACACGTGTTTCGGGGTATTACCCCTCATCAGCAGGGATAGGCCGTGTACTGGGGTTGCCGATGGCTGCCAATATCTGCCAGGTATAGTACCACTCAGGCGCGTAGGTGCGGGATCCCAGGCTCGTCAGCCCGCTGCTCAAGGGAGCTTTAAAGTTACAAATGGGGGTGGGGTCGCACACTACTCACACACCGGCGGTGTCGCCCCTAAGGATTCTGGTCAATGTAGTAAAGTATTCGCGATGCATCATCTTTCGATCTTCTGCTATCTTCGCTGTCTTCGCCATCCCTGGACACGTGTTTCGGGGTATTACCCCTCATCAGCAGGGATAGGCCGTGTACTGGGGTTGCCGATGGCTGCCAATATCTGCCAGGTATAGTACCACTCAGGCGCGTAGGTGCGGGATCCCAGGCTCGTCAGCCCGCTGCTCAAGGGAGCTTTAAAGTTACAAATGGGGGTGGGGTCGCACACTACTCACACACCGGCGGTGTCGCCCCTAAGGATTCTGGTCAATGTAGTAAAGTATTCGCGATGCATCATCTTTCGATCTTCTGCTATCTTCGCTGTCTTCGCCATCCCTGGACACGTGTTTCGGGGTATTACCCCTCATCAGCAGGGATAGGCCGTGTACTGGGGTTGCCGATGGCTGCCAATATCTGCCAGGTATAGTACCACTCAGGCGCGTAGGTGCGGGATCCCAGGCTCGTCAGCCCGCTGCTCAAGGGAGCTTTAAAGTTACAAATGGGGGTGGGGTCGCACACTACTCACACACCGGCGGTGTCGCCCCTAAGGATTCTGGTCAATGTAGTAAAGTATTCGCGATGCATCATCTTTCGATCTTCTGCTATCTTCGCTGTCTTCGCCATCCCTGGACACGTGTTTCGGGGTATTACCCCTCATCAGCAGGGATAGGCCGTGTACTGGGGTTGCCGATGGCTGCCAATATCTGCCAGGTATAGTACCACTCAGGCGCGTAGGTGCGGGATCCCAGGCTCGTCAGCCCGCTGCTCAAGGGAGCTTTAAAGTTACAAATGGGGGTGGGGTCGCACACTACTCACACACCGGCGGTGTCGCCCCTAAGGATTCTGGTCAATGTAGTAAAGTATTCGCGATGCATCATCTTTCGATCTTCTGCTATCTTCGCTGTCTTCGCCATCCCTGGACACGTGTTTCGGGGTATTACCCCTCATCAGCAGGGATAGGCCGTGTACTGGGGTTGCCGATGGCTGCCAATATCTGCCAGGTATAGTACCACTCAGGCGCGTAGGTGCGGGATCCCAGGCTCGTCAGCCCGCTGCTCAAGGGAGCTTTAAAGTTACAAATGGGGGTGGGGTCGCACACTACTCACACACCGGCGGTGTCGCCCCTAAGGATTCTGGTCAATGTAGTAAAGTATTCGCGATGCATCATCTTTCGATCTTCTGCTATCTTCGCTGTCTTCGCCATCCCTGGACACGTGTTTCGGGGTATTACCCCTCATCAGCAGGGATAGGCCGTGTACTGGGGTTGCCGATGGCTGCCAATATCTGCCAGGTATAGTACCACTCAGGCGCGTAGGTGCGGGATCCCAGGCTCGTCAGCCCGCTGCTCAAGGGAGCTTTAAAGTTACAAATGGGGGTGGGGTCGCACACTACTCACACACCGGCGGTGTCGCCCCTAAGGATTCTGGTCAATGTAGTAAAGTATTCGCGATGCATCATCTTTCGATCTTCTGCTATCTTCGCTGTCTTCGCCATCCCTGGACACGTGTTTCGGGGTATTACCCCTCATCAGCAGGGATAGGCCGTGTACTGGGGTTGCCGATGGCTGCCAATATCTGCCAGGTATAGTACCACTCAGGCGCGTAGGTGCGGGATCCCAGGCTCGTCAGCCCGCTGCTCAAGGGAGCTTTAAAGTTACAAATGGGGGTGGGGTCGCACACTACTCACACACCGGCGGTGTCGCCCCTAAGGATTCTGGTCAATGTAGTAAAGTATTCGCGATGCATCATCTTTCGATCTTCTGCTATCTTCGCTGTCTTCGCCATCCCTGGACACGTGTTTCGGGGTATTACCCCTCATCAGCAGGGATAGGCCGTGTACTGGGGTTGCCGATGGCTGCCAATATCTGCCAGGTATAGTACCACTCAGGCGCGTAGGTGCGGGATCCCAGGCTCGTCAGCCCGCTGCTCAAGGGAGCTTTAAAGTTACAAATGGGGGTGGGGTCGCACACTACTCACACACCGGCGGTGTCGCCCCTAAGGATTCTGGTCAATGTAGTAAAGTATTCGCGATGCATCATCTTTCGATCTTCTGCTATCTTCGCTGTCTTCGCCATCCCTGGACACGTGTTTCGGGGTATTACCCCTCATCAGCAGGGATAGGCCGTGTACTGGGGTTGCCGATGGCTGCCAATATCTGCCAGGTATAGTACCACTCAGGCGCGTAGGTGCGGGATCCCAGGCTCGTCAGCCCGCTGCTCAAGGGAGCTTTAAAGTTACAAATGGGGGTGGGGTCGCACACTACTCACACACCGGCGGTGTCGCCCCTAAGGATTCTGGTCAATGTAGTAAAGTATTCGCGATGCATCATCTTTCGATCTTCTGCTATCTTCGCTGTCTTCGCCATCCCTGGACACGTGTTTCGGGGTATTACCCCTCATCAGCAGGGATAGGCCGTGTACTGGGGTTGCCGATGGCTGCCAATATCTGCCAGGTATAGTACCACTCAGGCGCGTAGGTGCGGGATCCCAGGCTCGTCAGCCCGCTGCTCAAGGGAGCTTTAAAGTTACAAATGGGGGTGGGGTCGCACACTACTCACACACCGGCGGTGTCGCCCCTAAGGATTCTGGTCAATGTAGTAAAGTATTCGCGATGCATCATCTTTCGATCTTCTGCTATCTTCGCTGTCTTCGCCATCCCTGGACACGTGTTTCGGGGTATTACCCCTCATTAGCAGGGATAGGCCGTGTACTGGGGTTGCCGATGGCTGCCAATATCTGCCAGGTATAGTACCACTCAGGCGCGTAGGTGCGGGATCCCAGGCTCGTCAGCCCGCTGCTCAAGGGAGCTTTAAAGTTACAAATGGGGGTGGGGTTGCACACTACTCACACACCGGCGGTGTCGCCCCTAAGGATTCTGGTCAATGTAGTAAAGTATTCGCGATGCATCATCTTTCGATCTTCTGCTATCTTCGCTGTCTTCGCCATCCCTGGACACGTGTTTCGGGGTATTACCCCTCATCAGCAGGGATAGGCCGTGTACTGGGGTTGCCGATGGCTGCCAATATCTGCCAGGTATAGTACCACTCAGGCGCGTAGGTGCGGGATCCCAGGCTCGTCAGCCCGCTGCTCAAGGGTACTAAACCTGGTGATATTTGGCAGCCACCGGCAACCCCAGAAGATAGAAGATGGCCTAATCCCTGCTGATGAGGGGTAAATACCCCGAAACACGTGTCCAGGGATGGCGAAGACAGCGAAGAAAGCAGAGAATCGAAAGAAGATGCATCGCAGAACACTAACTACATATACTACATTTACCTCAGTCCTTAGGGGCGATCCCGCTAGTGTGTGAGCAGTGTGCGACCCCACCCCAATTGTAATGTTTAAAGCTCCCTCGAGCAGCTGGCTGACGAGCCCGGGACCCCGCACCTGCGTGCCTGGAGTGGTACTAAACCTGGTGATATTTGGCAGCCACCGGCAACCCCAGAAGATAGAAGATGGCCTAATCCCTGCTGATGAGGGGTAAATACCCCGAAACACGTGTCCAGGGATGGCGAAGACAGCGAAGAAAGCAGAGAATCGAAAGAAGATGCATCGCAGAACACTAACTACATATACTACATTTACCACAGTCCTTAGGGGCGATCCCGCTAGTGTGTGAGCAGTGTGCGACCCCACCCCAATTGTAATGTTTAAAGCTCCCTCGAGCAGCTGGCTGACGAGCCCGGGACCCCGCACCTGCGTGCCTGGAGTGGTACTAAACCTGGTGATATTTGGCAGCCACCGGCAACCCCAGAAGATAGAAGATGGCCTAATCCCTGCTGATGAGGGGTAAATACCCCGAAACACGTGTCCAGGGATGGCGAAGACAGCGAAGAAAGCAGAGAATCGAAAGAAGATGCATCGCAGAACACTAACTACATATACTACATTTACCACAGTCCTTAGGGGCGATCCCGCTAGTGTGTGAGCAGTGTGCGACCCCACCCCAATTGTAATGTTTAAAGCTCCCTCGAGCAGCTGGCTGACGAGCCCGGGACCCCGCACCTGCGTGCCTGGAGTGGTACTAAACCTGGTGATATTTGGCAGCCACCGGCAACCCCAGAAGATAGAAGATGGCCTAATCCCTGCTGATGAGGGGTAAATACCCCGAAACACGTGTCCAGGGATGGCGAAGACAGCGAAGAAAGCAGAGAATCGAAAGAAGATGCATCGCAGAACACTAACTACATATACTACATTTACCACAGTCCTTAGGGGCGATCCCGCTAGTGTGTGAGCAGTGTGCGACCCCACCCCAATTGTAATGTTACAAAAGAGTGCCAAATATAGGTAGGAGGATATTACTGCAGTCTTTGGCAAACTTCAACCCGCTAGTCACTGGGTAGATACTTCCATAGTCAAGGTGTTCGAACTCTCCTACTTTGGGGTCTTCCTTCTCATAGGAGAAGGCACAGATTGATTTAGGAGGTGTCTTTAAGGGAGGAGAATTATTAGGTCAGCCAGTAGGCCTGGGATGAGGAGGTATGCCTGGTAGAATAGTAAGGGGACGAGTTGTTTGTGATTCTCTATCACACACATAGACTACGGTCATCTCCTGACTTAGCACACGACTATTGACTTACTTTCTAGACACAATAATACACTTCTGCCTCTGTCACCACGCAAGGGTTGGTCCCTCCGTACTCCTTCCTAGTATGTAATAGGGACAAACTGGTTTTTGTAACAGATAAACAGGCATGACCTTGATAGCGTGGGGGGCATTGCTGGCCCCTGCCTGATTGCAGAGAACATAAATTGGTATGTGAGGGGGGCAGGGATTCTAATCGATGTTTATTGTCTCACATGCAGGGACCGCGCTGTGGAACCGCACGACCCACATGGGGGGTCACCTGAAATTTCTACAGGTATAAGGGTGAGGCACACTGGGGAAGGGGCAGTGAGTCTGGGTCTCACAGGTCCTCCCCAGGAGTCATGGCTGGCCCTAGTGTGGGGCGCGCAGGTTACGCCCCATGGAAGGAATACTTTGATATTCAACTGTTGAAGCTGACCAGAGCAGGTAGTTCCTGTGCATTAACAGGATGTTTTCTCGTCACAAGTCTAGATGTGATTCTATTGTCACTCACCATTGTGCATTGGTCATTCCAGTCTTCGCATTTGAATTACCGACTTAGTAGCAAGACACAACACCACACCTGCCTCGAGTGATGGATGAAATTTGTGGCAACTAAGAAGCATAGCCTAAGCCAGAAGATGGGCTTGTTGTAGTAGTACTGCTCCTTTTGTAGTAATTATAGTGAGGCAATGGTTAGCTGGGATTTACCAGGTAATCTTCAGCACACTGCCTGAGCACACTGGTTATCCCTGTTGATTAGTTGGGCCTGCATAAGCCACACGTATCCTACTATAATCTGGCCCACGCTGAGACTCTCTCCTAATAATTTACAACAAGGGGTGGTGAGGGACAGAGTCTCTGAATTAAGCAGAATACTCTCACCCAGTCAAGAGATCAGGGCTAGATCCAACACCGTTTTTTAGCTCACTGCACCATCCCAGTTTCAGAACCTGGCTGTATGCAAATTAGTCTGTTCCTGTCCCAATGCATGATGGGAACAGGGCAAACCAAACTACAAAAGCCAATTCTTACACTGGGAAGGAAACAAGCTTCCGGGGACCGGTTTCTGGCATTACAGCCGTCTTCGGCCCGGCTTGCTTGAATCCTGATGGTGCAATGAGCAAGGGACTCATGTCTGAGTATACCCTTCCACGCTTAGGGTGGACAAAATTATTTACAACAAGGGGTGGTGAGGGACAGAGTCTCTGAATTAAGCAGAATACTCTCACCCAGTCAAGAGATCAGGGCTAGATCCAACACCGTTTTTTAGCTCACTGCACCATCCCAGTTTCAGAACCTGGCTGTATGCAAATTAGTCTGTTCCTGTCCCAATGCATGATGGGAACAGGGCAAACCAAACTACAAAAGCCAATTCTTACACTGGGAAGGAAACAAGCTTCCGGGGACCGGTTTCTGGCATTACAGCCGTCTTCGGCCCGGCTTGCTTGAATCCTGATGGTGCAATGAGCAAGGGACTCATGTCTGAGTATACCCTTCCACGCTTAGGGTGGACAAAATTATTTACAACAAGGGGTGGTGAGGGACAGAGTCTCTGAATTAAGCAGAATACTCTCACCCAGTCAAGAGATCAGGGCTAGATCCAACACCGTTTTTTAGCTCACTGCACCATCCCAGTTTCAGAACCTGGCTGTATGCAAATTAGTCTGTTCCTGTCCCAATGCATGATGGGAACAGGGCAAACCAAACTACAAAAGCCAATTCTTACACTGGGAAGGAAACAAGCTTCCGGGGACCGTTTTCTGGCATTACAGCCGTCTTCGGCCCGGCTTGCTTGAATCCTGATGGTGCAATGAGCAAGGGACTCATGTCTGAGTATACCCTTCCACGCTTAGGGTGGACAAAATTATTTACAACAAGGGGTGGTGAGGGACAGAGTCTCTGAATTAAGCAGAATACTCTCACCCAGTCAAGAGATTAGGGCTAGATCCAACACCGTTTTTTAGCTCACTGCACCATCCCAGTTTCAGAACCTGGCTGTATGCAAATTAGTCTGTTCCTGTCCCAATGCATGATGGGAACAGGGCAAACCAAACTACAAAAGCCAATTCTTACACTGGGAAGGAAACAAGCTTCCGGGGACCGGTTTCTGGCATTACAGCCGTCTTCGGCCCGGCTTGCTTGAATCCTGATGGTGCAATGAGCAAGGGACTCATGTCTGAGTATACCCTTCCACGCTTAGGGTGGACAAAATTATTTACAACAAGGGGTGGTGAGGGACAGAGTCTCTGAATTAAGCAGAATACTCTCACCCAGTCAAGAGATCAGGGCTAGATCCAACACCGTTTTTTAGCTCACTGCACCATCCCAGTTTCAGAACCTAGCTTGTTTCCTTTCCAGTAAAGAATTGGCTTGGTAGTTTGGTCTGCCCTGTTCCCATGATGCACTGGGCCAGGGTCAGACTAATTTGCATGTAGCCAGGTTCTGAACTGGGATGGTGCAGTGAGCTAAAAAACGGTGATGGATCAAGCCCTGATCTTTTGACTGGGTAGGAGTGTTCTGCTTAATTCAGATACTCTGTCCATCACCACCCTCTTTTTGAATCGTTTTGGCCACCACAAGTGTGGAAGGGTATGCTCAGATGTGAGTCCCTTGCTCACTGCACCATCAGGATTCAAGCAAGCCGGGCCGAAGACGGCTGTAATGCCAGAAACCGGTCCCCGGAAGCTTGTTTCCTTTCCAGTAAAGAATTGGCTTGGTAGTTTGGTCTGCCCTGTTCCCATGATGCACTGGGCCAGGGTCAGACTAATTTGCATGTAGCCAGGTTCTGAACTGGGATGGTGCAGTGAGCTAAAAAACGGTGATGGATCAAGCCCTGATCTTTTGACTGGGTAGGAGTGTTCTGCTTAATTCAGATACTCTGTCCATCACCACCCTCTTTTTGAATCGTTTTGGCCACCACAAGTGTGGAAGGGTATGCTCAGATGTGAGTCCCTTGCTCACTGCACCATCAGGATTCAAGCAAGCCGGGCCGAAGACGGCTGTAATGCCAGAAACCGGTCCCCGGAAGCTTGTTTCCTTTCCAGTAAAGAATTGGCTTGGTAGTTTGGTCTGCCCTGTTCCCATGATGCACTGGGCCAGGGTCAGACTAATTTGCATGTAGCCAGGTTCTGAACTGGGATGGTGCAGTGAGCTAAAAAACGGTGATGGATCAAGCCCTGATCTTTTGACTGGGTAGGAGTGTTCTGCTTAATTCAGATACTCTGTCCATCACCACCCTCTTTTTGAATCGAGACTCTCTCCTAAGCTGTATCACAGAATCACCAGTCTCGTTTCCGCAGGCCCATTGGCATGAAGGTTATGCGTGTGCAAACTGCACAGTTTTGGCCTGCTTTAGCCGCACATACCTCCTTCAGCCTCACTCCACTGAGACCTTTTCAAGTCTGGCTCCGCAACAGGTCTGGCTGATACTATGAAGCTTCTACCTGGCTCCATCTCACTGGACGCAGGTTGATGTGTTTTTGGCCAGTTAGGCGTTTGGTTTGGCTGACCTCACTTGAGGGGGTCCCGAGATTGGCAGAAAAATTTTAACAGCCAAATCAACAGCTAAGTATTGACACGCAGTGGACTGCCCTTGACTATGTCCATGGTCCACGGGTAAGTTTTCCCTAGACAGTATTTCTTGCGGTGGTTATTCAAGGATTAACATAGGGTTTCCGTTGCAGTGTTCTTATGCCAGGGAGTAAGAAGAGGAAGGAACAGTCCCCCCAGTGCACAACATGTATTTACTGTTGTTGTACAAGTGTCAAAGTTCCTATTCCCAGGCCCTGTGCCACCAGGGGGATACAGGTTCCTTTTGCTCATTTTGGGTACCTGTCTTGACTTTCATACATCCTCCAGCCTTTCCCCACCGGGACATGACAGCTGGCTTCGCCCCGGGTCTGGCTTACACTATATGACTATTCTGGTATATTTCTCTGGACAAAGGGTTGGTGAGTTTTAGCATGGTTGGTGATTGTTCCAGTGAGTTTACGGGCAGGGTCCGGATGTGTACAGGCTATTTCTGATAGTCTTAAACGTCATATAATTTTGGGTTGACACATAGTGGAGGACATCGTGCCAAGTCCACTGGTAAGCTTTCGCCTGTACAGTAATTTATTTCGGGTTTTTTCAGGTACTAAGCAAGGTCTCTCCTTGCAGTTTTCTCAACAGTAAGTACTACTGGGCAAGTTACTGTTCTCCTAGTTGCTCTTTCAGGTTATACAGTTTATAAGGGTACTACGAGGCCAGCGCAAAGAGGATGTATAGCCCATGTGATAACACGAGGAGACACTGCGTTCATTATTAGAAGGGTGTTGTATAGGCATTAAATATCTTTCTGGCCTTCTCCCATTCAGAGAAGTTAGCGCCCAGACAGTGGGCCGTCCAACCTATGTATTATGTTAAGGTTAGCAGGCATGCTCCTAGAGATGGCTCCTCTAGATCTCCCTAGACAGTCTTCAAGTCCTGCCCTTTAGACAGGTTTTGGCAAACGAGACCAACTGTCTGGCTTGATGGGGTGCATTATGTTGAGGGGAGCTTGGGGGGAGAGCTTAGTTTGGCCATTTTGACGGAAGTAGGCTTGTTGGGCATCTCACTGCTCTCTTAGCAGGCATGTATTCGGTCACCGACTCCCCTTTGGGTTTTACTGCAAGTTTACCTTCCCCAGGGTTAGGTAGTCAACTAAGGGGGGGCGGTTGGCCTCCGTCAGGCTTTGCCAGGTCATGGGTAGCCAATCTTTAGCTAAAGGCTGTGGTGATGATAGTGTTCGAATCTCAGTCTGGGGGTTCTGGGACAGTTTTCCCTTGCCATGCGCTGCAGGGGGCAGTGGGCTCTAGGTGCCTCTTAGGATCAGGCAAGGGTATTCTGGACTGAGGTGCGTGTCACTGTATTTACACTTTCACAGACTGGTTCCAGCGGATACTCCTTATCCACCAATTAGGGAACCTTGTGACACACTATCTTTAGTCGACACCACTCTGGTGTATATATAAGGGTCTCAAGCGGTGAGCAGGTTCCAGGCATCTGTGACCAGTCCCTGGTTCAGCAAGCGTTGTAAGTTGACACTTTGCAAAATTTTGCAGTGTTTCATGATCGGACTCAATACTCTTAATTCCCCAATCCTGAACGTGACACCTGGTGTTTGCACCAAGGATCTTTTTACGATTTTTGCGCTGGCCATCACGGCATGTTATGGCAACTGATAGAACGACCACATTGAACTTACGGTGGGTTTTGCCACCAGTGGGGGACAGGTAATTTTTAGTGGTCAGACATGTCTCTATCTCTGAAGGCAAGGCGCTCGTCAGGGGTGGCGCTGGAGCCAATGTGCAGGAAGTCGTGCGCTGTGTGTAATTCAAGGGGCAGAGGAGACAGGACGTCATTAGACTTGGGAGACCTTACGCCAAGCGCAAGGGGCTTGGGAGGACATTTTGGCACTCCTGCCAGATTTTAACTTGGACCTGTTCAGGCTGGTTAGGGGAGAGGCCCTAGAAATAACGCGCTAGAAATAGTAGGAGGAATGCCGGCCTTGGTGGGGGGCCCTGGCTGTGACGGTCGCCACACCCAGGGCTGTGGTGGAGTTACAGGGCGATCCAGAGGCGGAAAGGTACCCGGGAGTACCCTTTTCAGGAGCAAAAAGGATGCTGAGGCCTAATATCCCCAGGAAGTCTGTGCGGTGGACCCTGGGGTGCGACGGTGCCCCGCTATCTTACGGGCGGTTGGAAACCTGTACAACCGGGGGCCTCTTGAACGCTCCGCCCCTTGTAGGGGGGGCGTGAGCAAGAGGGTGGACCAATGGTTCATCGGAAGTGGGAGGGGCTATCTCCTCACCACAACCGCTAAGCACTGATTGGCTAAGGCCACGATGCAAATTGGCCCATCAGGTGGTAGGCCGCGAGGGGCGGCTTGCCTTTGTATCGCCTGTAAGATAACCCACCTTGTTGGCATTTGTGTATGCTAATAAACCTGCAGCAATTTTTCTCCAACAAAAAAGTTGTCTTGTCTGATTATTTATGCGATATGCATGTTGCTGCGAGAGGGCTGGTGAGTGGGCCGATATTGGCACTATGCAGGCCGACCGACACGTCCCCGCAGGGGACACTAGTAAGAGGGCGGCCCCATAGTGTCACAAGATGGCACACGAGGCAGCCCAGTGCTCTGAGATCCCTGTAAGGGTCCCGGTCGTCACTTCCGGCCTGGTGTGGGTGGGGGAGAGTATATATTACTCCCCCGCCCACCTAGCGGCCTCTTTGTCCGCTGTCCCCTCACCCTGACGCCGTTTCCCTCCCTACCGCATACCCGGTGCTTTCAGGGTGGGGGGGAAATGTCTTCTAATCTTTCTCATTTGTGTTGCAGGCGGAGTTACAGGGTGATCCAGAGGCGGAAAGGTACCCGGGAGTACCCTCTTCAAGAGCAAAAAGGATGCTGAGGCCTAATATCCCCAGGAAGGCTGTGCGGTGGACCCTGGGGTGCGACGGCGTCCTGCTATCCTACGGGCGGTTGGAAACCTGTACAACCGGGGTTCGCTTGAACGCTCCGCCCCTCGTAGGGGGGGGCGTGAGCAAGAGGGTGGACCAATGGTTCACCGGAAGTGGGAGGGGCTATCTCCTCACCACAACCGCTAAGCACCGATTGCCTAAGGCCACGATGCAAATTGGCCCATCAGGTAGTAGGCCGCGAGGGGCGGCTTGCCTTTGGATCGCCTGTAAGATAACCCACCTTGTTGGCATTTGTGTATGCTAATAAACCAGCAGCAAATTTTCTCCAACAAATAAGTTGTCTTGTCTGATTATTTATGCGACATGCATGTCGCTGCGAGAGGGCTGGTGAGTGGGTCGATATTGGCACTATGGCTGGTGAGAACTGTAAGGCTGCTGGTTTCTGAACAGCTGCAGGGGAGTGCACATATCCTGTGATCTGCACGCTATGGGGTCTGCAGAGCTGCCTGGCAGAGCTCCTTCATTGAAGAGTGAGTGGACGCAGCTCTGTCTGTCTGTCCCGGTGTTGGAGGTAAATATCTGGTAGTTTATCACCTTTGCAGTGACGACTGAACCCGGAGCTCCTGGAAGTGAAACCTTTGAACAGCACCTCTGTGTGCAAAGGCAGCAATCACTATACCCACGATGTGCAACCCCACACATGATGTACCCCCACTCTCTGCACAGGCAGTGCTGCACTGCCTGTATGGCCATTCATGGTTCAGCACAGCCCAGACCAGCGGAGCTCTGTGCTGTCTGCAGCCTCCTGAGATTTAGAACTGCCCCACTATGCACAGTCTCTGCATTGTCATCCTCGTTCACGCAGAATTAAACTCACTGCACAGATTCCCTTTCTCTGCGCGGCTCCCTCTCAGCCGGGCAAGCACTGTGTACAGCCCTCCACCCCGGGGAGCTCTCTCTCTCTTTACACTCCGTACCATCTTGCAGAGTGCCCCCCTTTCTACAGAGCCATACTGTGTGCACATCTCTACTCGACTCTCTCAGAACAGCTGTGCAGGGTATGCCCCCTGCACCCACACACAGAACAGCCACTCACGCACAGGGCACCAGCAGTACACGCGTCCACTCTCAGGTCAGCCTGGCGCCTCACAATCATTCTCTGACATCGCAGTTCCCCGGTGCCTGTGCGCTCCCTGCCCAGCACTATCATCGCCCCACTCTCTGCACAGCAACACACTCTCAGAACAGCCTCCTTCTCTGCACAGCCGCCACTCTCTGCACATACCTCTGATCCACTCGCCCACCCCAGCTTCTCTGAGTCACTCTCTGTGCACTGTGACACTCTTCACAGCTCTGCAAAGCCCTCCATCTGCAACACAACCCGCCACTCTCTTCATAGCTTGGAGAAACTGCCACCTGCAGCACAAACCTCCCCACTCTTCACAGCTCAGAGAAGCCCCCCACCTGCAGCACAACCCCCACACTCTTCACAGCTCCTCGAAGCCCTCCACCTGCTGCGCAACCCGCCACTCTGCATAGCCATATACCACCTGCACAACTCACAACGATGCACAGCACTGAACATGTCAGATCCCTAATTTCTCTGTGATCTACCCATCTCTGAACTATCTGCCCAACCCCCTGCTCTCTACACAACCCTTAACTCTCTGTGCAACCCTCTGCATTCTACCCATCTTTCAGCTATTTGTACAGCTCTCTACTCTCTTCTCACTTCTTACTTCTTGTGAAAATTGGCAGTAATGACAGCAAGTTTTTCTGCGGAGGATGTGGCAGTATATCAAAGAGTGCTATTAGTGAGAGAGTGTCTTTGGCATCCATTAAGTGTGGAGATGAATTTTGCAGCATTGTCTCAGTACTCCCAGAGATTTGGTCGCCAAGTGACCTCTTTCTCAAATTTGCTTGAAAATGCACCATTTGTGCACTCTTTTTTTCAAAATGTTCTCGGGGGATAACCACCCCAAACCTGTAGGTGGTTTGGCCTGGCTCGCTATGCTCGCTCGCTGCAGTGCAGTTTTTACGCCTCACCACTTTTAAATGTCACCAGCCACCACTGCCTCGAACAAAACATGTAATTTATTCTGCATATAATGAATTTTTGAAACTGATGCAGATGGAAGCGCAGTACGACTCTGCCAAATTAACCAGGCAAATTTGGGAAAAGTCCTTGCAGCGGTAGATAACAGCACCAATACACTGTCTTTCTGTATATATATATATAAACTCTATGGCTTGTGAGGAAGAGCGTCTTCTCGAAACGCGTCGCCACTAAATACACTTTCTGCTAAAACAGAACCCTATTGTGCGAGTTTTCTTTTCTGCTAAGGAGCTCCTAAGAGGGGTTTTCCTTCGGTACATTCCGGGCTTCCTGATGCCGGGAACTCGCACCGACCCCATCAGGAGTGGAGCTAGTGTTCGGGACATTTTCCTTCCATATATATATTATTATATATATATATATATGTATATATATATATATATATATATATGAATGGCAAAGGTCAGTTCAAATTCCTCCCAGCTGTTCAGCTGTTTAAACAAAGACCAGACCAACGAGTCCCAAAGTTTTTGGCAAAAGGGTTTATTCCTGCAAACTCAGCAGCGCAGTAGATGACGCGTTTCGGGCAAAAGCCCTTGATCACATCAGATTTAAATTCCCACAATGCCCTCTTTAAATTCTTGTGAATGCACCATGTGACTAGTGAAACTAGAAAACATACTACTAGTAAAAGTACTTGTTTGAAAAGGGGTACATGGTTGTATTATTAGGATGTTCCTATGTCTTTGATACATTTTAGTAACCAAGTTAACATAATACCTGCATGAATGCTGGTTAATTCAAAATTAGCTTAGAGTCCAATATGAGTTATACTCCATAAAGTGCATATTATTTACTTGCTGTTAGTACAAAATGTCATATGGATTAAAAGTAATAATGTACATACTTAAAAACCTCATATAAGATCAGTAATATATTGTGGTACAAATTATGGTACCACCTCAATGTGCAAAATAGTCGCATTTGTAAATATAACTCCAGATGTGCAAATCATGCCAATAAATAGGAGGCTCGTTGGACCTAAACCTTTAAGTTCATAATTTAGTTCTATGAACATGTTTTTCAGTGTATCAAACTAGGGACATCTATGTTTGATGGCAACCCCTATATTATAGTAGTACATGTTCTACCTAAGAAAAAACATTGTTTTCTTTTCATATTAAAGTGAAAAGTGCAACCAGTATAATTCAGGAGTAGTAATACTTTTATCCTAGAACTATAAACCGTGATATAAAAAAAGAAAAAACAGGGAAGGGAGTGAAGTTTATTGAAATCAAATAACGGACTAAATTAAAACACGGTGAGTAATTAGGACGGGGGACAGTCATACAAATAGGAGCTAAATTTGTACTATTATCAAGTTTGTGGGGTCAGAGTAAACAGAAGACCTTCAACATGATAGACAGGAAGTTTACAGAAAATGATAGGGGTCTTCCGTAGTATTTAATCCGTTATGTACCTTGGTGTCTAGCTCAAGGATCATTCTAGACTCCAATTGCCGGAGCAATTTGTCCCTGTCACCTCCCCTTCTGGGTCTTGGAACTGAGGTCAGGACAAAGTAGCTAAGACACTGCAAATCATTTGCATGTACACTTTTAAAGTGTCTTGCCACGGGATATGAACTGTCGTTATTTACGATTGCACGTAAATGCTGCAATATTCTGGCATGCACCGGAAGCCTGGTACTACGCACGTATCTCAGGCCACAGGTGCATGCCAGAACATAAACAGCATACTCTGTTTTGCAACCGTAATTCCCTCTGATTGGCAATGGAACAGGGCTGAATGGAGTAGTGTAAGTCTAGGTGTTAACCCCAAACTTGCATGCCCTGCAACTGGTACACTTGTAAAACCCCAATTTGGGTGGAAGACAGGATTTCTTTTTTGGTAGCTCTGGGAATGGGTTAGACACATGCGTACATAAGGAGGGTCCCCTCCGAAACGTAATATTGGGAGAGTCCGGCAGTTGTGGTGATAAAACTGCATCCGTCAAAAGTATCGGACAGCTTTTTGTGAGAATTGATCTAATCTTTCTCTCCTGCTGGCTAAATGCAGTTATGAACCTAATGGAAGATTCAGCCGAATCTTCCTTGTCTTCTGATGGTGGTTTCACTGGTTTAAATAGTGACTCCCTCTCTCTTTGGTTCATTTTGTCTACCGCTCTCTTTAAAATAGTGTCCTTATATCCCCTGGCTCTGAATCTGACCAATGCCTCTGAGATACACACTGACAACTCTTCCTCGCTACTGCAGATTCTTTTTAAACGCAATAATTCCCCGTACCGAATGTTGTCTATGACATGACGGGGATGGGCACTTGAGGCATGGAGGGTTGTGTTCCCTGATGTGTCTTTTCTGTGTAGGGAGGTTGCGATTTTTCCTGCTTTATGAAAGACCTTTACATCTAAAAAATTCACAGACTCCTTGCTAATGTGATGAGTGAATTTAAGATTTTCCTGGTTATTATTCAATCTACAGATGAATTCTTTCACACTCGCTTCATCTCCCTTCCACCCTTCCAGATTAAAAACACATCGTCTATAAAACGAACCCACATCCCTACATGTTTTGAGAACATAGCATGGTGTTCTCCCATGAGGACCCGCTTCTCCCACCAGCCAACGTGCAAGCACGCATAGCTGGGGGAAAAGCAGGCCCCCATGGCCACACCTCTCTTTTGCACAAAGATCTCTCTACCAAACATAAAATAGTTATTATAAAGACTCCATGTTACAAATTCGATTATCATCTTGTTATGGTTGTAACATTCCACTGGCCTGGTACTTAAAACATACTCCAGAGCTTTGAGTCCTGTTTGGTGGTCTATACTTGTATAAAGTCCTTCAATGTCTAAAGTTACCAGCAAGCAGTCTTGTGTCCAAGCCATGTCCTTTAGTTTTTGTAAGAAATGCCCTGTGTCCCTTATGTATGTTGGTGGACCTGAAATAAGGGACTGTAGAAAATAGTCAGTATATTGGGCCAAATGTTCTGCTACACTGTCTATGGCCGATATTATTGGCCGACCTGGGACTGGTATTTTACCTTTGTGGACCTTAGGTATTAAGTAAAACCTAGGCATCACCGGCTGTTCAACATTGAGAAATTTGAATTCCTCTAAAGAGATCTGTCCTTCTCTTTTGTATTTATAAAGATGTTTTTGCAGTTTCTCTTTTGCTTGGTCATACCTTTTCAAATGTGTCTTTTGATAGCATACTTCATCCGACAGTTGTTCATTAGCTTCCTCAATATATTGGGTTTGGGGCCAGATGACGATATTGCCCCCCTTATCGGATGTACAGACAATAATTTGATGGTCATTTCTTAGTTTGGTAATCAGTGCCCAGTATTGTTTTTCCTTGGATTCCTTTGTTCTTTTACGGTGTTTCACCTGGTGGTAAAGTTTTTTCAGATCTGCCGTTACTACCTCATGAAAAGAGTCAATCGCATCTTTTGGCATAGTTGGAATAAAATTTGAGGCGGGTTTAAAAGGGCTCGCCCCTGCTCCCATTTGGTGTATATCCGCTTCCCTCAATTCTTGCTGGGTTGAGGGACTGGCATCATTATTGCTGGTGGGGTCCCCTAATTGTTGTAGGGTAAGAAGTCCTCTAACATCAAGGGCTTCTAATCCTGCTAAAGGGGCACTTATTTTTGTAATCCCAGTCTCTTGTATATATTAAAATATACTTTAGATAATATTGTATCATCTGTTGTTAATATTGTTCAACATGAGGTGTCGTTTGGTATCATGGTAAAAATCAGTTAGATTCTGTTATGTGGTTTGCTTGGACGTTGCAAACACTTAAAAATGCAAAAGTGCCAAGGAATTATTTCAATGACTCTGCACTGTTTTTGCCATTTAATTGGACTGATAAACAGAAATTAATGTCTATGAAAGATGCTACTTACACATTGTTAGATATTAAATGATTAGAACAGTTACAATTTTCGGTGGCAGAGACTGATACAGCTGTGTGGTTAATACATGGGGTAATTTCAGTGCCTATCTCACTATTTCAGTTCACAGCATGCATGACACATCACCCCGTTGGGAGATATGAGCTCCACTGCAATAATTATATACACAAATATTGTTGTTATCTTATTTTGAATAATCATGACAGCTGCAGCTTGAGAGCTGGCATCCCATATATTGTAACAGTTTAACAATGAGTTACATGTTGCAGCAATATCCTGTTTCCGCTCCGCATGGAATTGTAGATAGTTCACTTTGGCCTTCCATTCCAATTTTGAAAACAGACTTCAATAAACTAAGCAGACTGAAAGTGCTATTGTTTCAACAAGAAGTCGCTCTCACATCAGCTTGTGAGACCCTAGAACTGTAGGTGGAAAGAACCACAAGCGAGATACACTGGCTTCTGAACAAAAATCTCCCACTCCATTTTGAAGAAATAATACACCAAATATTTAATGCATCTGATACGGAGGGCCTCGCTAACTTTTTAAACATGTGGGATCATGCCTTGTCTCTTCCTTTCAGATTTTTCTTGGAGTAATTCCATCCTTTATTCATTCTATTTTTTCCCGTGGTGCCCCTGTTGGTTTGCGGCATGCTGGTTCTCCTATTAATGCTTTGCAATGGATGTTTGATCTGTGGAGCAGCCAGACCAGGTCCAGTTGCAGTGCTACCGTGATCAAATTTGGCAGTTCTTTGGTTCTGTGTCAGTAGAGTATTTGGCCTTTGACTACTGGCTGACCTCCCATTATGCCTACTTCACCTGCGTGAAGCCTGTGTTTCACTCCCTCCAGTGTCCTTTTTAATGGGCCATGGATGTCAGCTTGTCCAATATCACACACACTGCACTGGATTCGGATCTGTTAATGGGTCCATTGAGGGCCAATGACCAGGTATGTGCCTGGGGTAGGTGTTTGGTGTGCGATCCATTTCTCAAACCAACGGCAGACTTGAGTACCTGTGCTCTTGAGCAGCGCCTCATACACTGCAGTTTCATTGAGGTTAATGCAAGTTGCCCTGAGATGCTCCTAACGGCCTCTGGATATGTGAAGGATGTGTGTTCTTTTGACCTACTAAACTATATGCCATACCTTTTTACGATTGAAGGAACAGACAACATTCTGGAGTTCATGGAATTCTGCATTTCCCGCAACATTTTTGACTTTTGAAGACTAACTGTGAATGGATAGCATTTCTGGAGCGTCCAATTGTCAAAAGTTTTTGGGGGGAACATTATAACTTTGTAATAAAAAAGAAATTTGGCCTTCATAATTATGCCAATTGGATCTTGACTAAGACGCCTTGCCTCTGCTTACTTGTGATTTTTGTTTTAGCATAGAGCTAACGCACTGGCCAAGTGGATGGTGTCACGGCCCATAGGGACATTGTTATTTCTCACTAACTTAGCATAAGCACGTTGCAGCTTGCCGGCTGCTTTGCATACATTACTACACGTCTTTATTTTTTGCAATAATTTCAAAGACTGCTTTCACATGAGACCTCATTGCTCTCTGCATGTTCCTGGGATTTTGACTGAACATTATGTGCAAGGTCGAACAACAATGTCCCTTGGTATTTTGTTCTGACCAGACCTTAGCCCTTAGACAAAAAGTACCGATGCAGCTGTTGTTTGAACAGTGTAATTGAGTTTTTAATGAGGTACACAAATGGGTGGGTAACAATTGGAGAGGGACCTTTCCAGGGAGAAGAGCACCAATGATCTTAATTTTATATAATAATACTTAGCGAGGGGAGGGAGGTTTGGCACGATAGTCCTTTCCCCATTGTCTTTCTATAATAACATATCCCTTCATGATTTATGGACTGACTGTTATGCTGACAATATTTGTACTATGCATTTTCCTGCTTGTTGTGTGCGTATACTGCATGTTAGGGCATGTTAATTAAAATAAATATTTTAAACTGTTTTGTGTCTCCAACATAGCACACAGGCCTTGCAAAATTCCATATGAAATGAACACTTTTACTGAGCTTTTTTAAATTAACACGTTACATAAGCACATCAAATTGATGAATAATTGTCAGCAGTATACACAAATTCTGCATGTTAATGTTTTCAGCTTAACACGTATGAATTCAACATTATTTCTTCATGTTACTTTGAAAAATATGACTAATACACCACAATTTGTGTTATTACAGCATGTGTTCTACTGTGCCAGGTTAATAAGACAAATGATTATATGCTGGTGTGGGCTACTAATGATTATGATGCGCCCCAACAACTGAAAAGTGAAATTTACGCTACATCAATCCTAAAACAGGCCCACAAATAGCCCAAAAAAGATCACACACTAACCTGTCAAATCAGTACATTGGGCAATGCCTGATTGCCTTATAGGTAACCCTGGGCAGAACACTATGCTAGGCTCGCAGAGTGTGCGCAACTACATGCTACGCGAATGGCACGTAGTACAGTGCAAAAATGAGTAGCAGGTATTTTTTGCTCGCTCGCGGTCCTCAACGTCAAGTTGGCGACCGCGAGCGAGCAAAATCACCATCCCGGCGAGACTTTTTCCTCGTTCGCGATCAGCAACATCAAGTTGACGATCTCGAGTGTGGAAAATAAACCTCCCCATGAGATTCTCAACGCGGGGAGGTCAGGTTTCTCATTGCGAGTGGTCGCGTAAGCTCATGACCGCTCGCGATGAGAAACTAGCAGTTTGTGATGAGAAAGCTGCTGTTTGAGTCCAAATCTACTCAAAAGGTAGAAAACGACTGCTTGCACTGTGCAAGATGCCGTTTGCAATGATTGTACAGTGAGGACAAGCATCCGGCACTGTGCAATCAGTGCGAACAGCATTTTCCCCACCACACTACGACGTTTGCGTAGCTACACGTAGCGTGCGTAGTGCACTTCACGTAACTACGAGTAGCGCTACTACACGAACTATGCTCAGGGTTACTTATAGGCGAGTCCGACCCAGGCAGGACCCTCTGCACTTGTTCAAAAACACTAGAGCTGAGAAGTGGGAAGGAGAAGCATTTACCTGAGGCCTAAGGTGACTGCAGCCTTCTTTTTCTTAGGACACCCCAGGGAATAGCTTGAGGCCATTGACAAGGGTACTTCAGCAGTTGGTATCAAGGGTGACTGGAATGGGGAGGCATGTTGTCCAATGCAATGCTAAGGCCGGCTGAGAGGCTGAGTTCGACCAGCAGCTTCATGCAGGGGTCCAAAGGTATCACATCTGCACAACCTGATGGAAGAAACCGTGTGGCATAACATGGTAGTATGACAGCAGCATGTTGTATGCGATGACCAAGCTGCTTGAGGGAAGTAACATAAGAACTTACAAAGCACATAAGTAGGCACCAGGATCAGAAGGCTGGGTGGATCTCATGTTTGTCACCTAAAGCAGCAGGTAATAATCAGTGAGGTGCTGTAAGAGGAATGAAGATGTATTGTATTCCATACTGCAAATCCTGAAGCAGAAATCTCAGTTGTCCCCACCTGCCAACCCCAATGTTCCACACAGACATTCTCAAGCAGTATATGAGTAATACACATGCAGATAAGGAAAGGTGTGGAGATGCAAAGGATGATCACGAAGAAATTAAATGTAAATGTAAATGTAAATGTATTGGACTTGTAAAGCGCACGGCTGCCCGTAAGCGTCCCGGCGCTTGCTTAGGGAACCCGTCCTGGTATTCCCCTGTGGGAAACCCCCGGCAGGGTGTCCACAAGGCGAAAGCCAGGCATCCCGCCGCGAGGGGCCATAGTGGAGATTAAGCAAGCTATTGCCCAGAGTCGCAGAGTGTGACCCAGTGAGTTGAGTAGGCACCAGAGCGAGAATTGTCGAGTCCGTGGAATTTTGAGCCCGAGACCCACCGAGGCGGGGAATCGAACCCTGGTCCACGGTCGATCTCAGCTTCCGGGTCTGCCGCCTCTAACCACTGAGCCACGCTTCTCCACCACTGAGCCACGCTTCTCCTAAATAGCAGTGCAACCACTCAATAACACTATTAACTTGGTTACTTAGTGGTAATCACCTGATTATTCATAGCCCAGACCTTCATTGTCATAGTCCTTAGGTGAGTAGATTCCATCCTCACAGATATTGGTAGCTTAGTCAGAGAGAACAATGCACCCAATATGGTGTCCCTCTTCCCATCAAACCACAAGTGACGCCCATTCCTAAATCACTTTCTGCTAACAAATATATGAAGAGAATCAAACCAAACCAGTATCAAGGGAAGGAGGGATCGGGAAATTGAGACACTAATGAGGAAGACCTGGGCTCAGAGTAATGAGTAACCGGGTCATTACCTCCTCATTCATCTTCCTCTCACAGTCCTTGCTTGGTGATACAATACCAAAGCAGAACGTTGTACTTTGATTCTACAGAGGCACATACAATAATTGCTACTAAAATGACATTAACTGAGAAAATACAAATAGTGCATTATAAAACATCAAGCTGACAAAACATGTGACCCAAAACCTGGTTTAGATGTACACCCAAGTTTTAACTTATAGTGCAACATAAAAGCGTGTGGGGTGGGCTCATTTGAATGACACCCATGAAATTGAAACACCAATTGTGGATATGCCTTGAACAGCTGATGGTAGGTGTTGCACAGCAATTTCAAAACATTTTGAACTGGCCAACTTGATCTATCTCAAAAAGGTATAAGAAGGGTACAGCCCCCCTGCAAACAAACCATAGGTGACAGAAAGTGATTCAGTTTTACGAAATTGTGAGGTTCTAGATAAATAGATGGAAAGGGCTATGGGGAGATCTAGAGTATGGAGAGCAGACTCATTCTCTGAAGCTGGGTTTGGAAAACAACAGACCAATATGTTTTCTGAACAGTGGGAAAGGGTTGGGATGTTAAGGAGAAATGATGCGTTTGGCCTCAAGACCAGCATGTCTGAGAAAAATCTAAGGAATGGAGGGAAGAGAGCCATGTCTCAATCTCGCATATCCTTCTTCTAGAGCATGTGGCAATAAAAAAATAACCTTGGCAGGCAGAAATTTACAGTCAGCTGTCATGAGAGGATTAGATGGTGGCCGCTGAAGACCTTTGAGGATCAAATGGAGATAAGTAGCAAAACATACCGATGGGGAAAGGGTCTGAGGGAATTTTTAAGAAGAAGCCTGGTTAACACCCCCTTGAACAGTATATAAACAACAAAGAAACCTAGGGGTCTAGAAAAAGAGATAAATACATTATCTCAAGGTGTCATCAGTGGTATTCAATACATTGATGACCAACAGCAAGTTACAACGAGTGGGACAATATTTATCAAACACTATGTCTACGGTAATTTGTGAATACAAGTGATATCAAGATGATGGGAAAAAGTGCAGTGCAGAAAAATTATAAAAGTGGTGAATTAAAAAAGGATAGAGGTCTAGAAAAGTAATTTTAATAGGGATCTGGCCTCCTCCTAGTTAAAAACAAGAACAGTGCAAGAAAGCAGTGTTAAACAAATAACTGCCTAGGGGCCAACATGTTTCAGCCTAAATGAGGAAGACCCAAGGCTTTCTTCAGGGCCTCTGTTCTGAGCGTTGCTACTGCAAAGTGATTATGTCACGCAAAAAATACAGTGACGGAACTGCACTTTTTCCCATCATCTTGATATCACTTGATCTAAGAAGTGTTTGTGGGCAGTGACCCTACTATGGTACAAGGCATGATCATGGTCTCAATGATCAAGAGACTTTATTGCCTAGGTTGGATGACCAAATGATAACATTGATCATCACAAGTTTTTGATGGGAATCCTACTAATACCTCTTGGGTTCTATTCACAAATTACCGTAGAAATAGTGTTTGATAAATATTGTAACTTGCTGTTGGTCATCAATGTATTGAATACCACTGATGACACCTTGAGATAATTTATTTATCTCTTTTTCTAGACCCCTAGGTTTCTTTGTTGTTTATGATCAAATGGAGATCACATGGTAGGACAGGGGAGTGAATCCCCAATCTTCATAGAATTTCTTTTATTAAAAGACAAGATGCCTGAAATCGCCTGAAAGCCTGAATAGCAGCACACTGGGTTCTGAGTGTTAACACAGAGAAACTCAATGTTAGAAACTGGGTCTCTAGTTGGCAGAGATTTGCACTCTGTCCGAGAAGGAACCACAATCCCAGTCAGAATAAGCCAGATTCACAAACTAAATTAACCTGTGCTCACCCCCTGGTAGCTTGGCACAGAGCATTCAGGCTTAACTTAAGAGGCAATTTGTAAAGTATTTGGGTACTACTTTAACCACAATAACACAGTGAAAATGAAGAATATTTTTGTGAGTAAAACAACACACAAACAACAAACATCCAATGATTAGAACTTGAAATACTAATTTTTAAAGATTAAACTACCATATAGAGTATTTAAAAGGCAAATAGCGCATTGGGATTACTTGAGATCGAGCTGGACTGGGGGATATCCGAAAGTTCTGGTCAACCATGATGGAGCCTGGGTCAGATACAGGAGCCAGGCATGTCCAGCTGAAAACAGTACCTTTCCACAGGATGCATCCAAGGCAAGAACAAGATGCATTGGTTGCTGTTCACAAAGGTGGGTCAATGAGTCAGTGATAAACCCCTTTTTGATGGAGGCGATGCATCATCATCACACCTCACAGTCAGGTCTGAGTGGTTGTCAAGCCCCTTACTATGAAGGCGATGCATCATCGTCAAACTTTACAGTTGGGTTCCATGTCTGTTTAGCCGGACATTGATGTCCTCATAGCAGTGCAGCATCAACATCAACATCAAAGAAAATGTGCCTTTCCCGATCGGCGCAAAACGATGATGCGTGGGTTTTGGTGAAAACAGATGCAGAATACACTTTGCAGGCCCAGGACTGGATTGGCGCCTCTTGACAGAGCAGGACATAGAGTTGGGAGAGTCCAGCATCTAAAGCAGAGTTGCGGGAAGTCTTTGATTACCCTGAGACTTCAATACAGAAAGAAAGCCAGCAAACCCTTGCAGAACTTGTGTTCAAGGATTTAGAGAGAAGTTATAGTCACTCTTACTCCCAGGCAAGAGGCAGTAGGCAGAAGGCCAACACAGCAAAGCAAACTAGCAAAGTAACAGTCCCTTCACAGCACCATGTTTTCCTGGCAGAAGGTCCAGTACTTATACTCATTTTGGCCTTTGAAGTTGAGAGACTTCAAAGAGATGCTTTGAAGTGACAGGCCCTGCCTTTCATTCCCTGGCTTCGATCTCATTACAGGGGGGTATGCAATCCCTTGTGTGGGTAAAGGCACAGTCCTATTCAGGTGCAAGTATCAGCTCCTCACTCTCATCCTGCCTCAGGATGACCCATCAACATGTAGATGGCTGCTCAGCCACACCTACTCTGCCTTTGTCTGTAGCTATTTAGAGGGGATGCAGGAAGCCAGATGTCACCTGCCCCAGACGTGTATTCCAGGACCAGGCAGAAGTCGTCAAATGGCTTTTGTAAGAAAAATGCCAAATTTCTAAGAGTTAGATACATTTTTTTATCTAGCTGTCACGTTATATGCTGTTTTTCTACTTAAATATACTCAGCCCAATCACTGAATGAATGAATGAATGAATGAATGAAGAACATCTAGTTGAGCGCCCCCTTAGCACTGACATAACAACCCCAAGTCAGAGCACCATCAGAATTGCAGATAATGTTGCGAGTAAAGGACTAAACAAAGATAATAAGGGAGCTACACATATATCAGAAGCAGAATGGGGGACTCAGCAGGCAGCATACACATCATTACTCAAAGTGCTGGAAACAACAATAACAGTCCTGAACATGCAGTCTGATAAGTTAGACACCCAGATTGACTTAATGAACATTATAGCCTCGTATGTTGTAGGAATAAATACAAAACTGGAAACACTAGCTGATCTAACAATGAAAGACCAAGTATCAAAAACGGTACTAAGCAAAGACTGTGTGTGTGGCCCTATTATTGATAAGTTAAGTAACGTTCCAGCGATTCTAACAAGTATTTTAAACGATATAAAAAGGACCAATGATCGGGAGGGAATAATAAACTGTCCAACAAAAACTACAGTAGCTATTCCACAAAGCGCTGCAAAAGTATCAAACGTGGCAGAAATTCCAATAAGCCGTACTGATATCGAAAGTCATAAGTATAAAAAGGGCAAAGAGGGTAAGGAACCACAAAATATGAGAAGTGATGGACACATGACCACAGTAAAAAAATGCAATAGAGGGTCATAGTGAGCAGCAGCCACAAGAAGGTCAAAACAAGATAGAGATGATCTGACAAACAAAGAGACAGAGAAAAAAAACAAGAAAATCCAGAAAGAATAATCTCAACGTAATACAGGAAACCTCGACCAGTAGGAAATTGTTCCCCATCTTTGAAACTAAAAAACTCGACGTAGACCCAGTGACGCAAGTCGTACAAACAAATCAAAAATCTATAGTGGAGGAAGACTGTCAACAAGAAGATCTTACCCAATGGACATCATTAAGCCATAGTATACAAACAGATGAATCATGTGATATAATGCAGATAAATCAACATCAAATTGTATGTGCATCAAAAAGAACCATCGCAAAATGCACAACCATCAGCAGGAATTTTCAGCCAAAAACCACGGCTTGCCCACAGCTGGGGCGTATAGATCACCCGCCTGAGACGGAAAAAGAGGAAAACTACTTACTAGGGGATCTCTCAGGAAAGGTACAAAGAGTGACAGTAGAAGAACCGCCAGAAAGGCTACCATTGGGTGATAGGAGCAACACAAAATGGGAAGAAATGGCACAGAAGATCCAGATTTCAGAAATTATCCAAACAAACAGGAATCGAAGGACAAGGTACAAAGAGTGACAGTAGAAGAACCGCAAGAAAGGCCACCTTTGGGTGGTAGGAGTAATACCATGGGAAGAAATGCCACAGAAGATCCTGACTTCAGAAATTTTCCGAACAAACAGGAATCGAAGGAAAATCTGAGCATTACAATCAATACACAAACTGGAGTTAGATATGGTAGCATCCACAGGGAAGTAATACATCATACCGCATCGACTCAAGTTGGTGATCACCAGAATAACCCAGGGCAAAGGAAGGAATGTATGGAGAAGGAGCAAAGAAAACCTCTGGTAGGAGACATACCCAATGAAAACTTTATAATTAATATCATTAAGCACGAAGGTGACAGACATGGAACCACTCAAAGAGAGGTATTCCAACGCTCCGAACCAAGTCTCACACATCTGAGCGATAATCGAGAAAAGAACGTGGAAAAACATATCATATTGACACCCCATTATATTTCTCAGGGACAACAAGACCTTCTCAATCGAGGGAATTTATTAAAATTAATAGCTGAAATTCCGTCACTGAAGCATTTGTCTACTTCCGACTTGTTGTCAATTGAATTTCTCGAGAAAGAAGAGAATAGTAGTACCGAAAAAGCATTATCAACATGGAAAAACAAAGATATCGTAGCACTAATAATGAATGCAAGAGAACTGTTTGAAAGTTGGGGTATCACAATGACAAGACCAGTAAAGAGACGATATCCCATACCTCTACTAACAGAGATAAAGAAAAAAAAAAGAGAGGAATTACAGATCGTACCTGCATACTCAGTACTCCACAACCCAAGAGGGAAAACCAACCCGGCTAGAGAGGCTACAGTGAGTCCTACTCTTCAACAAGAGGACAATAAATGGAACTGGATGGCTACAACCTTAAATGTAAGGAATATGGAATGACCAGCCACAAAGGGAAAACGCTCCACCAGGAATAATATAAGATTTTTTATCTTGGAACATCGCGGGTGCCAAAAAAGAACTAGATGAAGACACAACCCCATCTTATTGGGAGTCTTATGACATCATCACACTGCAAGAAACATGGATGCTGGAGTGTAAGTATGTATCCAACTATACACTCCACCAAGTAAAAGCCACCAGAACACACAAGTGTGGAAGGCCGAAAGGGCGGTTTAGCAACCTATATTTCAACCGCGCTAAACATTCACACAGAACAATTACAGAGTACTACACACGACCTACAAGTTATAAAAATGGAACAGTGCCAAAAAAATAATACAACAGTAATTCTAATAAATCTGTACATTCACCCGAAGCTAAAGAAAAAAAAGGAACAAATTGAAACTTTAATCTCATTAGTCACCTCGATCAGATTTGATAATCCAGACTGGGAAATAATTATAACTGGTGATTTCAATTCAAATCTAATCTATACACCAGACGATGATGATCAGTTGTTAGTAGACAACGAGCAATGGTCCATTCCTCCACAAGCATGTGCAATAACAAAGAGACAGGACCTAAAGGGGCAACAGTTGGTTCAGACACTGGAACGTCTAGGCCTGCGAGTCCTAAATGGTAGAACAAAAGAAGACAATCCGCCACACTGGTCCTATCAAGGGACTCATGGGCAGTCAATTCTAGACTACACTATGTTAACTCTTCCCCTAATGGCGTGCGTGACGAAATATAAGATTAAATACTCCACCCGAAGTGATCATGCATATCAAGTATTGGAACTGGAGCTAGGTTATAATAAACACAGTGCAGCGCCTGTGGAGCTGGGTCAGCTAACCACGGCAAACCTTAAAAGAATTCGATGGTCAACAGAAACACTACCAGAACTATCAACATTGGCAAAAGAAATCGTCAAAGCCACAAATATAACAGGCAAAAACTCAGTAGAATCTTGGTCTATCTTCACCGAAACGCTATTGTTTAAGGCACCAAAAATTATTTTCGTACAGACTAGGAGGATTAAGCCTAAAACAAATATGTCCAGAACAGCCTACATATTAAGGAAAGAATTAAGAAAGATGGTGAGAAAAAACAATACACAAAACACCCCCAAATATACATGGCAGGATATAAAAATCGCCAAAAAACAGTACAAAATCCAAATTTGGAAGGACCTTAAAGCACAACAGGAAAGTCTCTGGACAAAATTACTTTTCAGTGCCAAACAAACAAATAATAGGCTTTTTTGGGAACACGTTAATAAATTGATAAGATAAAAGAAAGTGATAAATAACGCATCTATATCAGAGAATGCGTGGGCAACCCATTTAACTAAAATATTTGATGACCATATAACATCCGGGAATCAGCCAATCACTTTGAGTACCAAGGCCTTAAACACAGTGAAGAATGTTGCTGGATTACTAGACCATGGGATAACTGCACCCCAGGAAATTCAAAGCCATTCAGTAGAAGACATTACAAGCATAATAAAAAAGGGTCGCAACGATGGCGCTCCAGGTCCAAATGGGATTCCCAGGACATTTTTCGGACGGATCCAGAATACTGTGGGAAATCGCTGCATGGTCTGTACAATGAAATCACCTTAACAAATACCCTCCTGACAAGCTGGAAGGGCTCAATCATTAATCCGATCTACAAGGGTGGTGAACGAGCTGAGCCGGCAAACTACCGGTTAATTGCACTCATGGACGTGAAAGCAAAATACTTTGCCACACTAATCCTGGAGGACCTGGTGGAATGGTCCAATACAAATGGCCTGATTCCCGTCAATCAAACAGGATTTCGTAAAGGTTGTGGCACCACAGCAAACATTTTAGCTCTGGTAACTATGGTCGATAAATGCAAACGCCAGCGAAGACCGGTACATGCATGTTTTCTAGACTTCAAATCGGCGTTCGATCGAGTGAAACGTGGACTACTGTGGGCCAAACTACATAAACTGGGGCTTCCTGAACAATATTACGCCCTGTTATCGAACTCTACACAAACACGTGGGTCCGTGTAAAACTAATGAATGGTACCAAATTATCAAAAAAAATACCAACTGAGATTGGATTAAAACAAGGCTGTGTATTAGCCCCCCCCATCTATTCAATCTTTTTATGGCCGACCTTTCACCTCGATTGGATCAAGCAAATGCTCACCCACCATGGCTGGGAAGATTACCCATAACGCATCTTTCTTATGTAGACGATATAGTTCTGTTTAGCCTGACCCGTGTAGGCCTTCAAAGGGCACTTAAAGAACTTTTGCTGTTTGCTAACACCAATGCACTAGAGATCAATGAGACAAAAACAAAAACGATGTTGTTCACGAACAGCCCACGACTACAGTATCAATTTAAATTAGGAGAAAAGCGCCTTGAAATAGTAAAAACCTATAAGTACCTAGGGGTATATATCGTCAAAAGTCTGAACTTCCAACCACAGATTCAATCTCTGGGAAATAAAAAGGGAAACGGAAATATTTATGCCTTTTGCGCTATTGCGAAGAAGCTACATGGCCCATCATTCTCACCTTTAATCTCTGTGATGGCCGCAAACCTCCTACCGTCAATCACATATGGGAGCATAGTGCTAAATGGGAAAGATGTCAAAATCTTAGATTCAATAAAGACAAAGGCATACAAAAAGTTTTCAGGCTACCACAGTCAGCAGCCCCGGCACAGGTCCGACTTGAATTTGGCCTAATCAAGCAGGACATTGGGAGAAAATATGCGATAATTAAAACTTGGTATAAACTATGGCAAAATAGATCCATCTGCTAAATGATGCCCTGTGGCAAGCCCAGGAGGATCCAAATTCAAGTTACGGTAAATACTTTAAAAAGGCATTAGATGATACTAAGATGAAGGAGTTGTGGTCTAAGAACCCGTCATTTCAAATCTACCGTGGCTTAGCAAATAAGTCATCAAAACTGCAATCATTATTGGCAGACAAAGCCACCTTAGCAAAAATATCGCACGGATGGATGGTTCTCCAATCATATACTACACTTCGACCGGCGGAATACCTCGGCGCAACATACTCGCCGCACTTAAAACTCAAATTAATGGCATCTAGATTTAGGGTATTGCCAAGCAGAGTGGAACAACCATTATGGAAATATAGTGGTACCAAATCTTGTGGTTTATGTGGGGAAGCCTGGCAAGACATCATCCATCTAATATGTGTTTGTCCTAATTTAAAAATGCAACGATAACTGAAAAAGGCATTTAATGACAGAGGTATTCAAACATGTAGAGGGGCAATAATTAAAGGATTCGGCACGACTGACCCTCAGCTGGCTTGCAAAATAATGACATTTTTACTGTATTATGAGACAAATTTTAAATTGGCATAATGAGAAAGACATTGCTGTTGTTTACTAAGATAATGTTTAATTCATAAGTGGGTTCATGCTTTAAAATCATATCATTCTTTTAAATAATATTTTATATTGACCTTATATTTGTATTATGACATTGTTCTGGTTTTAATGAACTTAAACAATATAGATATTCATTCATTCATTCATTCATTCATTCATTCATTCATTCATTCATTCAATCACTGATTACATTGGTCTGTGATATTTATTTGACCATGATTCATATATTTTATAGACCATTTACTTTTGATCTTTTGAGTCAGAACCAGGGAAAACACTTTTTCTTTTCACAATGAACATACATTCATGTAATCATAATCCAACGCAAAACACATTACAAACAATACAAATACAAAATATTTTGGTTAACACATACATTACAGTTTTAAACCAGCCATCAATTTCTACAATGCAGCAACAATAATCATGATTTGTTTTTCAATTAGCCAGTTCTTTTTTTAATGCTGCTGCCAACTGGGAACAATTATTCCGGCTCCTAAGGTTAGGAATTTATAAACCATTCCCCTAGAGTGGATTCTAATCGACTACATATCATCCCCAAGAGGCAAATAATGCTGATGCATTTCAAGCCCCAATATTATTCTTGGGCTTCTCCTCAGGGCTATGGCTGGGTACAATCTGTAACTGAAAATTGCAAAGGATTTTTTTATAATTCATATCTATCACTCTATCACCTTCTATACTCGCTTTCACATTTTCTTTAATTCTTATCTTAGGGGATTATTCTTAAGGAACTATCGCCAAAAGATCGCCAAGTTATCGTAGCCAAAGTCACAATAAATCTATTGCCCTATTCACAAGTTGGTGCTAACAGCCAATATCACCAGTTTTCCTGCGATAGCAGCCGCAAAAAACATTGCCAATGATGACACCGGCAACTAACACTAATGCGATACAGAGTATGCGTTCCCGTGCCAAAAGCTGCAACAATACCACTCCGCAACATTCTCAATGACCAGCCAGATCGACGATGAGAAACCAAAACAGGCGATAAGGCACGTTAGCAGCAGGAAATTAACACCTGCTCTGACCTGGTGTAAAGTCGGAGAACAGCCTGCACCAGAAAATGGAGCCCAGCCCAAAGCCACACCTGAAGAACAACAGATGCCACGGAGCTAATGATCATGCAGCTCGGAGCACCAACACGGCCACAACACCCACTGCCACCATCCCCAGGACCCCCCCCCCCCCCCCCGGGCCGCCCATGCACCCCGGGAACACCACAGAGGCAGGGCAGACAAAGACAACGGACCTTCAGGAAATGCACCAGCACCACAGACTTAACACTAGAGAATGTCATTGCCCAATACAGGCTCAATAGGACAATCATCCTCTGAATCCTGAACACCATTGCCCACAGGCTGACGGTACCAACACAGCAGACAATCATCATCCCACCTCAGACAAAGCTGCTGGCTGTTCTGCACCTGTTGTCCTCTGGTACCTTCCAACTAACAACCGCCAGAGTCGGAGGAGTCTCACAGCCAGCCCAATCCAAGTTCCCCACAAGTGTATTGGATGCCATCATCAGCTTGGTACCACACTAACTATACTTCCCACACACTGCACAGGAACATCTGGAGACCAAGCAAGGCGTCTACACCAGATCTGGCTTCCCGCACGTGTTAGGGGGCAATTGACTGCACACATGTCCTACTTGTGCCCCCTGGCAACACTGCACACAATTACTGCAACAGAAACCACACGCATTCCATCAATGTGCAGGCAACAGTGGACCACCGGGGAATCTGCACCAACGTCATTGCCAACTACCCAGGCAGTGTGCATGATTCCTACATCTACCGAAAGTCCGTCATCAACCGGTGCTTCCAGGATGGCACCTAAGGAAATGCACTGCTCATTGGCAAGTACCATAAGAACAAACCACATACCTCAACACCACAATCATGCAACTCACAACTCTGGGAATGCACATATTACAAACTCACATACAACATGCCAAACGACATGCCCACCCACCAGACAAAGAACACAACTTACTGTGGCAATCTGGCTAGCCTTGTACATGGGCCATCAACTGCATGGCACCTCAGCCACAGAATAGCGGAATGTGGGGCGAGGTGGGAACCAGGCATGTGCGAAGGAGGCCAGTGACCCATGAATGAGAATGTACACAATGCCAAGTTTGGCGGAAATGTGCTGAACAGATTGCAGTATGCAGACAAGAGACATATCCATGTCTACATGCACTGCTGGTGTTTGGAGTGTAGTGGACAGTGGATGCAACCATGTCACCCCAGCCAGTGGGTAAGATTCCAGAAACATAGCTAGGGGCGTCCCCCCTGTAAGCGCGTGTGGAGTGGGTTGGCCCGGTGTACATCAGAGGTGTGAATAAAAAGCACGTAGCACTGGGTGTGGTTCTCTTCCGGAATGCCCAACGTGTCTGCCAGGGTGGCGCCTCCCAGCCTGACATGAGGCCAACGCTGTTGCCATGAGCGGTGTTGCCTGTGATCCTGTGCGCCTGCTGCACCCCGGGCCGCTGGTCACAAACCAGTCATGCCCCACCCTGTGCACCCAGGCCTCACTGCTCACCTGCAGACAAAGGTTTGTGTCAAAGAGGGCCCACCACCTGCTGGCGCAAGCTCCAAACTAGAAGCCTGCTACCTTGGCAGACTCCTCAGACCATCACAGCCTCCGCAACACAGGCCCGCAGTACTCCTTTCTGATTGACATACTCCACAGGCCTGCAAAGCTGTCAAGTAGGTCACACATTTGGAACTGAGTCTTGATTATGCAATGGCTGAGTTAAAATCACTATACTCCCTTCGATGAATTACAACCAGATCGAGAGCCTCTCTCCTCAGCGCCGGCCACTGCAGCCTGCCAAGGTACAGCCTGCTGCTGTAATGGTTTCCGTTCTCCTCAGCTCCCGTCTCACATCAACACCAGACATCTGCAGCCGAGGTTCAGTCCCGGCCTGAAACTCTGGAAACTTAGGTTAAACTCCCACTAAGAGGCTTCTCTGAGGCCCCATTCAAGTGGCCTGCTTCAGCCTGTTTCCACAGCCCCCTCACTATCTTTACGCCTGCTGCTGGGGTTCAGTCCCGGATTGAAGTCCTCAAGATGAGACCATCTCCTCTCAGTTGGCTCCCATCATGACCTCTGCAAATGCCCTGGTTCGGCCCCCTGGGGCCGGCCGCCATTTCGAGAAACGCAGTGCAGGCCAGCTCGACTGCCTCAAGGGCGGGTGAGTCGCCTGCAGCCGAGAGTGAGGACATCACGGCGAGAGTGCGTACCTTCCACCACCTGTGTTTTCTAGCATATCCTGCGGCCTTTCTCTCTCTCCCCAGTGTTTCCATTGCAGCTGTGACAAAATTGCATCGTCCCTCTGCCTCGACCCCCTGGGTGCGGCCCGCATTGAGAGCACGACCACCGCTACACATTGGATCTCTTATGTCCCTGCAACATGCTACAAGGTTTGACTTTTCTGGTTTATTCTATTGCCACAAGATTTGATTTTTCTACTCTTTCTCCTGCAAATTCCCTGTTGCTCCAATTGTAACATGGCCATCTACTTGTACTGATTACAGTTTACTCCCCATCTCCCGCTGCCCCCTTTTGGCCACCTCAACGCTTCAATTCTGCTATCTCTGTTCTTCTCGTTTACCAATCCCGATCACAGCCGTCTGCTTGGGCTGTTAACTGTTTACCGCCGTCTCCTGCTGCGTCCTTCTGACCACCTCAATACCTCAAAGTTTGCCTACTCTTCTTTATTCGTTTGCCAATTCCTTGCTCGCTCGGATCACAGACGTCCGCCTGGGTTATTTGCTGTTTGCCTCTCTGCTCACCCGCTGGCCACCTCAACCTCAACCCCTACTTTCTAATCATCTTATAAGATTTTACCAGAGTACAGAAGGACAGTTAACAAAAGAAAGAATGCACTGTACTCAACATCTTACTTGTTTGCTGTGAATCTGAAGGCTACCTTGTAATACTGACTTTTGCTACAGGATCCTGGAACTACATTATCTGTCTGTCTATAATTTGTGATGCTCTTTCATCTACATCTTACTTGCACCTTCTGTCAGTACCTTACTACCTGGGCTTAAATTACACTACTCACCTCCCCATGGCTCCTCACTCTTCGTTAGGCTATCACCTCATCAGTCTCTATAATGGTCAAATTCCTGTTTGCTGCAACCGCAACTGTAAACGTACGTCTTATTTCGCATACTGACTATCTATTCCTAAATAGTGGAACTGAGGGTTTGAACCTAATGTGGTCTTTTGTATTGTTTTCCATTGTAGTTTACTTCTAGTGGCTGTGATTGTAATTATTATCTGTTTTACATATTGCTCACTATTTTTAGCATGTACCTCCCTTAGTTTTTTTTTCACTATATCCCCAATGTCCCCCCCCCCACGTATTATATTCCCCTGACCCCCACCTGCTCTCTGGTAATCGAAATGTGTAAACTTCCGCTCTCTCTCCCTCTTTGTATTCTCCCTCCTGCGTTACTCTAATTGTTACTCTTTCGGACCCTCTTTGTTTATACCTTTCTTTTGGCTACCTATCGCGGTCCTCCTCCATCCACTGGCTCCTGCTCTTATCACTCACCTGCACCCTGCTCCTACCCTGTCCTTCCCACCTCTCTTTGAGCTATTTCAAGTCTTCCCCTCCTTACTCTCCCCCCTCACCTAGCCTCCTTAATCTTATCACCATGCCCCCTCTCACACACCCCTGCAATACAACTGGCTTCAGACTCAATCCACAGGACTCACCCATCACTAGACATGGCCCGAATTCATGGTCCATATTCTACCCCTCTAATCTCTCCAAAAATGCCAAGAAAAACTTTAAACACAAACTACTTATTGTTCACCAGGAAACTCTTTTTGTCGATAACTACCTTAGCCGCTCCTCCATAATAAAAACAACTACATGTTTTACTCCAAACGTCTCTCCAAATGGAAAAGCATCTTTCTCCACCACCTCCCCATCACTAAATCATGTAAAATCCCGTATTGTTTTAAATTGTCCACCTCCCCCTTCTCCTGCTTTGCTCGGCGAAATAGACATCTCCATTTTCAAATCCTGTGGCATTCTCATCCAAGCTTCTGAAAATCAACTCTCCATCTTTGAACAACATTTCAGCACCTTTTCCTACCTACTATCCATCACACATCCTAACACTTAACCCTCCCAACAGACTGACACCCTCTCACCCTCTCCTTCCTTGGCCACAACCCCTCATCCTACAGACACCTCTTCTACGTACAATGTCTCTCAAACCCTATCCCCCAATAACCTCCCTTTGATAGCACCCCTCCCTCATTTGGTCACCTCATCAGCTTGTCAGCCTCCATAACCCTGTATCTCCCTAATGACTTCTCTCCACCCACCACCAGGCACACCCCCTAACTCACTGCCTCCACCCAGCCACCTCCCACTGCAGTTCCTATTATTAGACTGCCAATTTTTCCTCCACCTAACTGCTTTTCCCCCCTTAACCAGGATGGTATTTCCCCTCTCTCCTCTCTTGACCCCTTACCGCCTCAGAACACCGATTACGACTCTTTGCACTCGCTTCCTGTCCACCAACCTGAAAACGCCTCTCCTCCCCCAGCCTCCCAACCCAATACACTCCACAGACCACTCTCCCTAGACAAGTCTGATCCTACTCTCCTCCCCAACACCTTCCCTCCCCTAAACCCTATCACTCCTTTAACTCAGACTCTTTCTAACATCGAACACTATCTCCTTTCCTTAGCAATTCAATTCAATTCATTAAGTCTTTATTGTGATTATTCATCATCAAAGACAATGACATCCAGAATTAATACAAACATTCCTTCACTTAAAATACACCATCATATTAAAAAATGTAAATCTTTATACTATACCACATCATCATAACTTAATAAATAAATATATATGTACATATACATGTTAAAACAGTTTCTTAAAAAAGGATTAAATATATAAACCAGCATATAGACTTAATTCTACATCAATTGTTTTACAAGGGGCGAGTGATCTTCCAAACCATAACAGGGTATTACCATGCCAACTCAAACCCCTTCTAATAGGACAACTGCTGTGCCCCCGCCCCGTTTTTATTGCGTATAGCCCATGCCCAGCTCATGAACTTTGATACACCAATTACAACGAGTTTGGAATTGTCTGATTTTAAAATTCCCCTTGCAACCATCGCCGATCTTGTATTCATGGGCAAGCATACCGGTTTAAGCCAGATTCTCCAAGGCTGGTGGTAAGCAGGGCATACAAATAGGAAGTGATCTATATTCTCACTATGTTCTTGATAGAATGCACACTTGTCACTGCTAGCAGGGTTTCCATTTACTTGCAAACCATCGTAAGGGTAGCACGCCTATTCTGAACTGATGGTAGAGCTTTTGAACAAGAGGCTTGGTAATAAGATCCAAGTAATCTTCCAAGAGGGGTTCATCCTTAATGTCGAGGAAGTCCCTCGACAATGACTGGCTTGTATGGGAAGGGAATCTCTTAATTTTAACCAACTCCCAATATGCTGCTCTGTAGGACTTTTTTGATGGAAATTCCACACCCTCTGGATGTTCCCATAGATTACTCATCCCCATTTCGGTCAATAAGGACCTAATTGCAGTCAGCCATGGGATCTTATATGATCGGCTCAACCTCCTCACTTCCAGTAAGGCCTTGGCATAGTGATCCAGAGACGCCTCCAAAATGCCAACGGTCTATAACGTGCTACGTCTTTGAGAGTGTAACAGCACAGGTCGAGGAGCAATGGTAATAAGGGGGACGATTGCGGTAGGCCTACTATGGTTCTCATGAATTATATTGGGCTAAAGAAAGTGTAGATAAATTACAGAAACCCCAAATTTCTGCACCATATAAAATGGCTGGGCTAATTTTGTTTGAATATATCTTTAGAATGGGGGCAATAGGTTTGGTTTGGGAAAACCTGTGCTCCTTAATCAGGGCACTGGCCAGCTGGGCGTGGTTTAACACCAGCATTTCGACTGGGGCTTCCAACTTAGTTTATCATTGAATGTGACACCCAAATAGGTAAAGACGTCTATTTGCTCCAGTAAAGCACCATCCATATAAACACTTGCTTTGACTGGCTTAGTCCTATGGAGCACCATAAACGTTGTCTTCCCTCCATTGACCACAAGCGGTATACACCCGTTACAACGGATCTTTTACTCCGCAGACCCATTACAACGCGACCATTACTCCGCATACCATTACAACGCATTGCGCTGGGGGGCGCTCTAGGATAGGGAATAAGTATAATTTACTATCCAACACCTTCCCTAGGGTCCACGGGGACTGGAGTTAGAATAGTAAATTATACTTACCACTATCCAGCGCCCCAAGGCGCTATGCGTTGTAACGGTATGCGGAGTAAAAGTCGCGTTGTAATGGTCTGCGGAGTAAAAGTATGCGTTATAACGTCATACATCCACCACAAGCTCATGTTCGCGGCAAAATACCTCAAAACGAGACAGTGCCATCTGCACCCCCTGTCCCGTTTTGGATATAAGCAAGGTGTCGTCCGCGAACATGAGCAGTGGTACTTTCATGCCAAGCACTAATCTGGCTATGATTTTTGCACAGCGTCAATAAGACTGATAGGTCTATAATTCGCTGGTGCAGAGCGGTCTCCCTTCTTATAAATCGGTATGATCTCTGCACCAGACCAGGATTCCAGAAGCGGGGCTCCACTTATTATTGCGTTTGCTAAAAGCTTTATGTATGGGACCCATAGATCTTGATCTTGTCTAAACAGGTCTGCAGGAATGCAGTCAGGCCCCGGGGCCCTGCAACTCGGGACTATTTTTAACACAGACTCTACCTCTCTGCATGTGAAGTCCAGTGGTTCATTAAATAAAATAGGCTGGACAAACTCCTCACAACTATATGCTGCCATAAAGTGTACTTCAATATGCGTCACCCATTGTTCTGGTTCAACATGATTGCTCGGGATCTGTGACTGCCGGCTGTTACCCCATTTAACTAGGTGCCAAAATTGGGTCATGTTTCTCCCATTACATGCCTGTAATAAGTCCTTCCATCTTTATTCATCGCATTCTCTCTTTGCTTGTCTCTGCACAACTTTGTAGTTAGCTCTAGACTGTTTGATGTTACCCTGTGACCTTGATCTAATAGCTTCCACAAGGGCTTTGTAAGCCTTCCTACAAGTGTTAGTGTACCACGAACTTGGCTTCAGGGGTTTAATCTTTTTACGGGAACTTTCTTTGACAAAAAACGTTTTCAGTCCCTTGAAAAGTTCGTTGTGAACACCCGGTAGGGTGGCGTTTAACGCCTCCTGAGACTTGCAAACAGAGAGTATCGACAAAGAACCCAAGACCATGACCCTAATCTGCGCAACATCGCTATCATTGTTAGCAATCCTTGCCCACCAAACCCTTCTTAAATCGTTAGTAACAGTAACCGTTTCAGTAATTGGTTCTCCTTCCCTACAAAAACTGCTGTCATTAATTTTTAAGACCAGGGGGTTGTGATCGCTTTTCAGCCTCCTCTGAACCTCCATGTCTAGAACTGAGGGCCAGAATTCCACATTAACAAGAATGTAATCTATGCGGCTACTGGTTCTTCCATTATCAAATGTCTTTGCCGTCCTCCCATTGACCGCCCTCTCGGCCCTTTCCAAGCAAAGCCCCTTCAAATGAAGGGCGGCCTCAGGCCATTTCCTTATGGGTTGTAGGTCTAAATGTGGGACGCCCCATAGTGCATCCACATCTTCACTAAGCCTACCATCTTCAAAATCAAGGGGTTCAAAACAAGAATTAAAGTCTCCAGCAATGATCAAGTTACTAGTGTCTGCATCTTGTACTAAATAACTTTCCAAAGTTGTGATGACATTTGAACCCCTGCCACCCGGTTGACCCAGCAAGTAGACATTATATAGTTATGTCTAGACCTTTTGATGAGCTAACCCGTATAGCCATGATGTCAGGGCACTCAATAGATAACTCATCCACCCTTATCCCCTCAAGTTGTCTCACCCAGCAAGTCAGCCCACCAACTGATCTACCCCTCGGTCCCCTTGACGCAGCCTTAAAAAAGTTTAGATAGCCTGGATTTTTAAACTCCTTCTACAGACCACCTCTCCTGAAATATCCACATATCAGTTGACTCTATATATGATGACCAATCTGTGGACTTTGTTTTTGATACTATTCTTGCTATATTCCAAGAGGATAGAGTCATACATGGCTTGGGGGGACTAGTATCTACATTCACAGTGCTAATCAAGGCCTCCTCTGTGTTCACGTTAGCTGATGGAGGAAGACCTGCGCTAGGGGTTCTTAAAAGGGGTGGGGCACGGCCGCCTGTTCTTTCTAAGATAACCCGCACTGCACCAAAGTCAAATTTAGTGGGATTTACAAGTGGTTCACTTCCCATGCGAACACGCCTTGTAACATCAGTCGGTGTAGCACATGGAGAAACATCCTCGCTACCCAACATGTTACTAGAACAAGCTTCCAAGTTCCTATCAACCACCCATTTGGCACTACTTCCTACAGACCACAATAAAGTGTCACTCCCTCTCAGTCAGTCAATATCTTCGAGAGTTGAAAGTAACTTGAAGCGATTGCTGGTTTGAACAGGGTAGTCAAACAGATTGTGAACCATGTTGGAGACCCGCACTTCCTTATATCTAGGCATCTTCCGTGGATTATAAAAAAAAACCCTAAGGGAAGTAGTTTGATTTCCTCTACTACAGGGGGATAGTAACCAGCCATTTCTAAGACATGTTGTACCAAAAGAGGTGACCTAAAACTCAGTACCACACAATCACCAGCCATAGATTTATGTGAATGGCCTACCCAGTTAATTCTTCGCACCATTTTAAATTAATCAAATAATTGGTGTCTAATGCCTGTCTTTTAACTCACTAGATGGAGAGTCTTATTTTTAAGCGCTGACCAGTGCTCTCGAGTACCTGGAGGCAATGGGGGCACATTGGCTAGAACTACCGTATATGGCGTGGCTTCTGGGGGGAGGTGGAGACTAGATTGCATGTTAGTATCGCCTTCAGTACCCGGCTCCACCTGCTTCCTTCTATTACCTTCAACCCCAAATTTCTGCATCAACGTTGCGGAGGTACCATTGTTTGAAGTTAGGGTAGGAAGGCAGAATGTACTTGTCACAGGTGGTGCCAATACAGGACTTGGGCGGGCATTTACCAAACTTTCATGATGCATGTTAGTTACAGCCCCTGAAGTGTTGCATAGAACCCCCCCATTAGCGTGTAAGGTAAGTTTGAACGAGATTTCTTTGGTTACTACAGGATAGGCATTGTTCGATCTTATTTAGCCTTTCAACAACTAAGTCTAATCTTTTAAATATTGGATCAATAATGGCTGCTATTTGTTCTCTTAATAGGGAGCACAATTCTTCTGGATTAAATTGAATACTTGGGCAGATTACCCTAGGGTTTTCATCAGCCTGCTTGGATTGAGAAGCTATTAACGTCGATGTTGAATTTACAGCAGGATTAGCAACCGGGGTGTTATCACCTGGCTTCCCAAAGATATGTACCCTCCTAGATTCATTAATGGTGGCCAATGAGTTTTGCTTTGCTGTACTTCGGCCTTTCCTTTTTTTAGTGGGCGGTTCTGCCCTGATCCCTTCATAGCTTTCTTTCTACTAGTCTTTACCACTACAGGGCTCTGTGCGCTACACCATTCTTGAGGGGTTCCTGGGGTGGGGGACGAGATCTCCTCGCATGTCAAGCTAGGCGGTGTTCTATTGCAAGCAAATTCTGATTCATTACCTGGCAATAATTGGGATGTCTCTGCTCTAGGCAAGGAGCCGGCCTGGGATGGTGCAGGTTCCATTGAGAGCCTTCGCTCAGTTGCCTTGATCTCGTGCATTAAAACAGATTCTGCTCTATTTAGGAACGCATTGAGTGTGCCCACCACCCTATCCCCAACCTTTCTTTTACTCATATTTAAATGACCTCAGTGCCCCACAATTAACAGGAAACGGTCTAGCTAGTAAGAGAACCCCTAGGCAAAAATATAATGCTTACAGTACGCCGAAATAATTGTCAATACCGTGGCCCAGCCCGGCATCCTCTGGGCTCTGACGGGCGCAGATGGGCCTGCCCTTGGCCCGGGCACACCCGCGCGCGTCCCGCGCTGCGGGAGGCCTCAGGTGTTTTTACGCGCCGCTAGAGGATGCTGGGAGATGTAGTCCCCGTCCTCAGCTGGTGTGGTGGTGGCGGTCATGAAAGTCCGTTGCAGTCCCACCTTGGACTGAATCAGCAAGGAACCAGCAGGGCAAGTAATATTCGATTGTTCCAGTAAGGGCAGCAAGAAAGACTGAGGGTCCCGCGCTGCGGGAGACCTCAGGTGTTTTTAAGCGCCTCATGGCGCTGGGCTCTGACACGTTGTACTGCGCCGCTAGAGGATGCTGGGGGATGTAGTCCCCGTCCTCGGGTGGCGTGGTGGTGGCGGTTGTGAAAGTCCATTGCAGTCCCACCTTGGACTGAATCAGCAAGGAACCAGCAGGGCAAGCAATATTCGAGTGTTCCGGTAAAGGCAGCAAGAAAGAGCAAGGGTCCAGCGCTGCGGAAGGCCTCAGGTGTTTTTAAGCGCCTCCTGGCGCTGGGCTCTGACACTTTGTACCGCGCTGTTAGAGGATGCTGGGGGATGTAGTCCCCGTCCTTGGCTGGCGTGGTGGTGGTGGTCGTGAAAGTCTGTTGCAGTCCCACCTTGGACTGAATCAGCAAGGAACCAGCAGGACAAGCAATATTCGAGTGTTCCGGTAAGGGCAGCAAGAAAGAGCGAGGGTCCCCCCTTTCCTTATCTTCTGAACTCTCCCAGCTCAGGAATGATAAGAAATTGTCATTCAAACTGTCTCAACTCAGGAAAGATTTTAACACCCTCTCCTCTGAAATCTGCCAAAACCACTCGATCTCCCCAAGCCTTGACTCACTAAACTCCTCCAAACCACAACATTGGAGAACCGTCCCCCACTGCAACTATTCCCATAGGCCCGTGCCTCGAACCACCTCTCCCCCTCTGACCTACTCTTACCTCTGTAACTCTTACCTCCCTAACAATCAAATCAACCCCACACCCCCCACTCTACCATCCCTGTGATCCTGGGGATTAGCAGAATCCCTTACCTTCCCCGTCTACCCTAGAACCCCATCTCAACTTACTGCTATCCAATCATGCCCACCCCACTCTACCATTCCTGTGATCCTGGGGATGAGCAGATTCCCCCATCTCCCCTAGACCCCCAACACAACTCTCTGCCATCCAAGCATGCCCTCCCCCCACAAGCAACCTAAAACCCCTTACATGTATGCTAGTTAACTGCCGCTCAGCTGTCTGGCATGTGACAGAAATAGCTGAAACCTTCCTCAGTGATGATATTGACTTTGCCTTCCTTATGGAAACTTGGCTCAACTACAACTCTACATCTACCCCTGACCTACTCTCCCCCCCCCCGGTTACTCCATACTCAGAAAAGATAGCCTAGATAGAATTGGAGGTGGTCTTGCCATCATCTTCAAAAACAAACTTCAACTCTCGCTTGTTAAGAACACTGACCCCATCAACTTTGAAAACCTCGGAGCAGAACTTATAATTCCGGGCGCCCCTCCTATTCGCCTAAATATTATCTATCATCCTCCTGGCGAATCCCTTCCCTTCCCAGTGGGACTTTCCGACCTCCTCACCCAATCCATACTTTCCAACCTTAAAAAATCTCTTCCTTGGAGACTTCAACCTCCACTGGAATGACATCAAAGACCCTGCAGTTAATCTCCTCTTGAATCTTTTGGAGATTAGTGACCTTAAACAAATCTGTCACTGATTGCCATTATCACTAATGATGATTTGGGCTCCATTTCCAGCATCATCGCCATCGACTGGTCCAACCATCACCTCCTTCTCTTCAAGATCAATACTACTGTCCGCCCCATCCACGCCAAAAGAATCAAACACAAGAAACTGACCAGAAACCTACATCTTATCCCACCCAGCGAACTAGAAAAGAAAATCAAAGCCAACTCCTGCTAGCCCCCTTCTCCCAAAATGCCAACATGCTCACTGAACACTAAAATAAATAAGTTACTGAGGTCCTGGACCAAGTGACCCCCCAAACTTAAAACCCAAAGAAACATACCTTCCAAATCCTGGTTCAACTCTGATCTCAACAAGGAAAGACGATCCCTTAGACAATCTGAAAGAACATGGAGGCAAAACCCGTCCCCCTCCCATCTAGCCCTAATACTCAATAAAAAGTCCGCCTTCTTCCGCACTCAGCTTGATAGAGCCAAATATAGACCTAGAGAATTGTTCAGCATCGTCAAAAAGCAAACATTTTCTGCCCCACAAAAGTTGACGGCCTCTATTTAAAAATGCGAAGAAATTGCTAAGTTCTTCTCTGATAAAATCAGCAAAATATACCTATCCTTCATCTTATTTATTTTATTTATTTTGTGTTTATAGAGCGCAAACCAGACCCGTGAGGCTATCAGAGCGCTTTACAGTAGTATCAGGTGGGATACAGAACAAAGGGGGGAAGAGAGTCCAGGGATAAGGAAACAAATAGAAACAGTATATGGTAAAACAAACAGTCATAATATTTGACTACTATAAGGGATAGGAGCAAAAACGATGCAATAAACTAGAAAAGCAGTCTCATCACCCTGAAGGATTGTTCAAAGAGCAGGGTGGGTAACATAGGGGAAGGCAGCCAAGGAATAGTGCCGTGATGATAGGTAAAGTCAGGTTGAGGGGGTGATTGTAGCCTGAGCTTTAGGAGTCCACTTTCTCCTAACACACTACTTTCTTATGACATTTCTCCCAAATCTCCTCCCCCCTCAAGTCTTCCCCCTGTCCCTGCCCATCTCTCGTCTGGTTCCTTCCCACCTTAACCCAACACTTCTATTTCCCAGCAACAAAAAAACAATGCCTCCTGGCATAATGTTCCCCCTGACCCCGAGCATGAAGTCTACAACATCATCGCTAAGCTAAAACCATCCTCCTGTACTAAAGACCCTCTACCCCCTAACCTTACCCAAGACCTAAAACATATCATTGCCCCTTTCTGGACCACCATTATAAACTCCTCCCTGGCCACAGGGTATGTTCCCTCCTCCTTCCAACTAGGTCAAATCACACCCGTCCCCAAAAATCCTAACGCAGATCCGAATGATCCAAATAACCTCTGTCACATTTCTAACCTCCCTCTTCTCTCCAAAGGCCTTGAAAAATGTGCCCTGTTCCAACTAGATAATCACATCAACACTTTTGACCTCTTTGACTAACTACAATCTGGCTTTAGAAAAGGAGCAGCACAGAATCTGCCATGCTCAATATAGTGGACAACATACATCAGTCCCTTGACAAAGGTGATTCATGGATTCTCATTCTCCTCGACCTATCGGCTGCATTTGATACTGTTAACCACACTGCCTTACTAAACACTCTTAAAGTCCGCTTTGGCCTCAGTGGCCATGTCGTCAACTGGTTCTCCTCCTTTCTCCAACACAGAACCCAACAAATCAAAATTGAGAACTGTCTCTCCAACCCCACTCCGATCACTCTCGGTGTCCCCCAAGGATCCATTCTCTGGCCTGCGCTCTTCAATCTCTTCATGGAACCACTCACCCTTATCCTTAAGCAAGCAGGAATAAATTACCACATTTATGCCGATGACATGCAACTTTACTATAAAATTAAATCCCATTCCGATATCCTTCACCTAAATGACACCCTAACCAAGATCCAATATTGGTTCCACCATAATCATCTCAAACTCAACCCTAATAAAACTGAAATCATTCTCTTTGCGCCTAAAAACAACCCACTTCCCATACAAGATTATATCTCTGACCTTAATGCTCTAAACTGCTCTCTCACCACTTCCAATTCAGTTAAGTCTCTAGGCATCACCATTGATAATAGACTTGCCCTCTCCTCCCACATAAAAACCTCAGTCAATGGAGCACTCTTCTCTCTCCATCATCTCAAGAAAATTAAGCCCTTCATCCCGGCTGATTACTTTAAATCTGTTGTCCAATCGCTGGTCCTGTCGAGAATCGACTATGGAAAAGCTATCCTCGCTGGAACACCTAAAGCCCACCTTGCTCCACTTAAATCTCTGCTCAACCTAGCTGCTAGACTTTTCTCCGACTACAAACATTTTGACCACATCTCCCCCGCCCTGAAAACTCTCAAATGGCTACCCATCGAAGGCAGATCCACCTATAAGATTGCATGTATCACGCAAAAAGCCCTTCACCAAAACACCCCACGTTACCTCTCAGATAAACTCCACAAAGCAGGCTGCACACGACCGACGAGGAACACTAACGCCCTCATTCTGTTAAAGAAGAAAGGCACCCAAGCTCGCTCCTTCTCCGGTAATGCTCCCTCCATCTGGAACTCCCTGCCTAAAGACCCCTCCAACTTCAACTTAAAAAAAGAACTCAAATTGTTCTTCCTCAACAAATACCGGGGTCTTTAATTCCTACCTCTGACACTGTTCTCACGTGCTGCAATCCGATCATGTCCCCCTCTACTGCCCTCCAATTCCATCCCCTCTACTTTTCTACCCTGAAACCCCCCTCCCTTATGCTACTCTTTCCCCCTATCCTTCCTCCCTGCTCCCTATATCTACATTTGACTCCTAGCCTTAAGCATGGCCTCCTACTGATTTAGTACTCCTTCTACTCCCCTAACTCCTACTCTCTTCTTACCCCTCCTTATCTCTTCTTTTTCACCTCACCCACCCACCCTAACCTAGGTTCTCACTACTCACGTTAGCATAATATAGTGTTTTCTAAATAGCTCTCGCATTTTACCTGCTTTCTTTGTTACATTACTTTTGCTTTATTCAAATGTTTTTTTACATACTGTACCTCCTCATATTCCTTTAAAGCACTCGGATACCCCTGGGTCTAGCCAGCACTATAGAAAGCCTTTAAAATAAATAAATAAATAAATAAATAAATAATTAGAAGATGTGGTGCCACCGACTCTATGCATAGCATTCCAACCACACGTGTCTGTGGGCCCACATGGACTACTGTCCTCGGGCCACGCTAAGCTTGAGTAGGGCACACATTTGGAACTGAGTCTTGATTTAGCAATGGCAGAGTTCATATCATAGTACCGGCCACATTGCAGACTGAATCACCTCTCATCCCCGATATTTTCCGACATTCATGGACACTCTCTGGTTGAACTTTGGTGGCGTCTGAGTATATGGACTGGGGGTTGTCTTCATCCTCATGTAGCTGATACCGACTTGGTGGTAATAATGAGGCAGTAGCATTCCACTGCTCAATTTGCCACTTCCGGATGGCTTCTGCTCTCTGCATCATACCCTGGAGGACACCTTCAATGCCCCCCGCAGCCCTCCGCCACATTCCGCTTGGACATTGACAAGGACCCGCTCAGTCCGAGTGGCCCTACCTCAGTGCACAGCAAGTCACCATACCATGGCGGCCGCAGTGCATCCTAGACCACTAACTATGTGCAGCTCAAGTCAAGGACCCTGTCTGCTGCGATATTAGATGGCCTCTAAGACAATGGCCTTGGGTCGTCAACGCCATGTGTATGTGGCCCTGCGATGTCCGCTGCCTCGTGCCTACACTGCGGTCCTCCAGAGCTCACACATCAAATTGAGTCCTGACCAGCCAGGATGTCCTATCTCCGCAGGAGGCACACAGCACCACCGCCAGGACCACCTCCAAACACCAACTGCCAGATTCAAAAGAGTCTTACTGCCAGACTGTCAGAGTTGCTCACTCATGTCGTGGATGCCATCATCTGCCTGATAACCTGCTCAGCACTCCAGGTGCCCCTAACTCAGTGCACCATGGCTCATTGTCCATTTCTGATTGAGCTTTGTGCTGTGGAGATCTCACACACCAATGTGGGAGACCTGGTACCATGATGAGGAAGTTGATGCAGGTGTGACACATCCCACTGCAGCTGCATCAGGAATCTCCCGAAGTGACACAATCCTAGACATTTTCTTCAACACGAGTGTGCTCAGCTTCAGTGCCCCAACCTCAGTGCACTGTAACTCACAGACCCTTCTGTTTGCATATTGTGTGACCTCTGTACTTGCTCCCGCTACCACTATGATGCTCCACAGCTGTCTCAGTAATGCTGGTGTTTTCTGTTTCCATTTTAATAGTGTTCACTTTTGTAGTTGTTGCCAGCACCAACCACTCCGTGAGGGCTTCATACACTCACCCCACACACATCCAGCACAAACGTCACCGTACATATGACCCTTCCAATAAATAGTTCGGGTGCACATGCTCATAGCCAGTCCTAGAAACTATCGGCGTGTGTCCGTGTGGTCTTAAGGTATGCACGAGGGCCCCGGCCCAACAACGTTACATTGTGCTGTGTACAGCGGATGCAACCATGCCCCGCTGGCAGCGGGTATGACCTTGGACATGTATCTTTGTCATCAGCCTCTCAATACGTAAGAAGAGTGGACTGGGCTGTTGTACGGAGGTCAATCATGGGTGTGTGAATGGCAATTCCGGGGCTCTTGACAAGGTTCAGTACAGGAAATGTGAAAATGCATGTGTCTCTGTCACAGTGTGGATCTCCTTTGTGGGGTGGAGGTGGTCCCTGATGGGACTTAGACACCCATGTATGTGATGTAGGTCTGCTTCCATGACCTCTGACCCCACCTGCACCTGTTCAGCCACCTCCTTTTGGCATTCTGACACTTGGCTTTTGAATGTGATGTGTGCCTCGGTGGAGTGTTGGGAGCCAGCCGTGGTGGCGGGTGCTTCCTGCTCTGTGGTCTGTGCAGGGGCTGGGGTCTCCTCTATGTAGCTTGACTGCCCTGCTCATGGGGTGAGTTGCCTAAGTTGTCCATTAGCTGTTGTAGGGCGTCTGTGTCGAAGGTGTGGTGGTCGTCTCCAGCATCACTGATGAGTTGTCTGGTCTGCTCTGCTGGAAGTGTTGTTGGTCCCTCTGCAATGTGAAGGGGAGATGCATGTTGACTTTGTGTTGACATGTATGTTGGCACATTGTTCTTGTTTACATGCAGACTGTATGACAATGTACATTGTGACAGTGTGGGAGGTGCTGAAAATTTGATGCGGGACAGTGGACATTTGGACTACATGACGGATGTGATGTTGTACACATACATTTCAATCTCACAGTTTCCTGCTATGTTAGATGTGATTGGCCTGTTTCTGCACATGAGCGGACCCAGTTGTGTCCTCTGTTATGCAATGTCAGTGTTGCACTTTGTTCCACATTGTTGTGGGATTTGTTGTGATTGCTATGTGTGTGTGCTGCAGTGTGCCACAGGGATCAGGGACATGATCCTGGGTCATTGTTGGTGTGCAGTGTGCTACACATCATTCTACATGTGTGCCATTCTGCCCATCTCCCCCATTCCCTGGTCGTTACTCACCCTGTTGATGTTATGACAGGTCCTATTGAGCTGTGTCCGAACTCCCAACTCCTTACACCGTCTCCACACTGATGACTGTGGCCTCCATTTCTTCCAGCTCCTCTTGTGGCACAGGACTTCCACCTCCTGTTGCCGTTGCTGCCTTCTTGTTGGCAGCGGGTTTGTGCTTGGTTTGGCTTTTCACATCATGCCAACGCCTAGTGGCCTCCTCCACTGACCTCCTCGACACTCCGACTGCATTATCGTTTGTCAAATTAGCATTCAGTTGATGGTAGTGTTCTGTCACCTCCCTGACGCTGATCTGGTTTTGCAGCGGACTGCACCCTGTCTTCCTCTTCTCCTTGCCCTTCACCGACCCTGAGGTTCCTTGCTGGTGGTCTGTGGGTCTAGTGGAGTTTGTGTTGGCCTCTGCACTTGATCCAGGTGCATCCATGGTACTATTGTTTTTGGTGTGTTGTTTTTTTGCTTTTATGCTGCATTTTCCCGCATGATGCGTGATATTTTCAGGCCTGTCACTGGTTTTCGCTGCTTTTTGTATCGCTATTGGCCTCCTCGCAACTTTTTTATGTCAAGCTTGTTTATCTTGAAGTTTACTTTCACAGTCAAGGTTCGACAGGCACTACATATCAAAGTGTTCAATAACCGGACTCACTTTGTAGTCCTTCAAAGCAATATGATTTACAGGGGCACCTCAGCTTTTTCAGTAGATGCAAGCTTATGTTCAAGGTTCAATCAAATTCAGTCACAGTCTCTTTCTATTCTTAAGTGAACAAGACACACAGCAAGGATATTCTGTGATGAACTACGATTTCGATTTGTGTATTGCAGTTTTATGTTTTGAGGTTGACAAACGACAAACGTTCCATTCACTTACTTTTGATTATTCTTCATTCAGCGTTGTTGGCATATTTATCCAAGCCAGCTGAATCTATGACTTCTGGTTTCCTATTTATTTATAGTCTGAAGTTCTTAGTGTTACTCACTGTGCATTTTGGGTATTGTAGTGCTTCAATCCCAATGCAATATTTCGCTGAACCTTTATTGGCTCAGATTATGATATAATGTTTGAGATTCAGGCTTTATCTGCAACCCTTTCCTATTCTTTATCTTTCTTCTGGCGCTTGTATTCGATTCATTAAGCATGCTGTCATATAACAGGAACTCCTTGTGTCTCCTGCTTCTGATTTGACTGGGCCCATGAACAGATGTTGTGAACTGGAATTCCTATGAAATCTGAAGCCGTTTGTCATCCATGCTTACAAATCAATTCCAGTTTCTTGGCCGTTAAGTTCTGCCAACTTCATACATTTCATTAAGGCCACTGACGGTACTGTTGAACTTCAATATTAAATAAGCCTCCTTTTGCAGCAGTACTGCCTCAGTGTCTTCTCATCTTGGATTTGGTTTAATTACACATAATATGGTCCATTTTAGATCTTTCTCACTATGGTTCTTTTCCACAACATGTCTGACCTTCAGTGCAGTAGCTACCTTTGTTTTGACTCTTGAACAGTGCTGTACAGTCTGTTGTTTTGCCTCTTGATTTGTCTTCCCAATATATATTTTTTGGCATGGACATATGATGGCATACACAATACTTTTTGTTTTACATTTTGAAAATCATTCTGAGTCCATTTAAGGTTATTATGAGCAACCTCTGTTACTTAAATTGGTGATTCACAGACTGAGAAATTGCCGAACTTACTGTGGCCCTCGATCAGTTTTAAGTGCCATTATGATCTTAGATCCTCAGCCCACACAATTGTTTTCCAATACTATCATTTTTTTTCCATTAGTTGTAATGGGAATTTCAAGTTCTTTATGAGATGCCAATTCTTAAGGATCATTTGCCAGAATTTGCTAGTGTGTGGACCATAAGTGGATACACAAACCAGTTTATCCAATCACTTTTTCACTTTTTTTGTCAAGAGGCAATCCTTGAATATACACTACTCTCTTTTCATCGCATGTTTGAGTAGTTTTTTGGGGTACCCTCGATCTTTCAGTTGGTCGCATAATGCCCCAGGATGTACTTCATAATCTTTTTGGCGGGGCAGTTTCACCTGATTCTTAATAGTTGTCCATAAGCAAATTATCCCTCAAATTTCTGGACTGAAAGCTCTTATAATGAAGTTTTGGATTCTTATCCGTTGGCTTGCTATGCAAGGTCAATTCATTTTTAATGAGTTTAACTTTCACATCTAGGAAACGTTACACTTGTCTTGCTTTTAGTGAGGCTGAATTAGATATCAGAATGTCAAAAATGTAACCAACTGTGGAACCATTCTAAGTCTTCTTCTGATTCACTCTATAGACACCAGATGTCATTGACATAGCCGGAAACTGAGTCAGATGTTGCAAATAGGGATTATAATTGAAGATGAATTTATCTTCAAATCTAGCCATATACAGTCTGGCTATCCATGTGGCAAAGGTACATCCCATTGCAGTCCCTTTTGTTTGGAAATAAAATGTATCTACAAACTCCAAATAGTTCTTCTTCAATGCTACAGATGCTAGTAGTAGAATAAAATCTGCTGGAACTAGGTGAGGACGTGTTCTAATCTCCAAATTGAATTCAATTGCTTGTAATGCCTCATTCTGAGGAATCTGTGTATACAGTGAGACCACATCAAAGGATACCAACCATTACTGTGAAGGATCAAATTGTAAATCTTCTGTTTTATTAATAAAATCCATTGTATTCATCAAGTATGAGGGAACTTCTTGTAAAAATCATTTTAAGAAAATGTCAATGTATTTTTAAATTGGTTCCATTAGTGAATCGCATCCAGACTCAATAGGTCATCCGGGTGGCTCCATTAGCTGTTTATGAATTTTGGGTAAGAAGTTGATCACTGGAATCCTGGAGTATTTTTTGTTTAGATATTCAAATTCTTTAGTTCCCAATACTCCTACTTCAAGTCCATCCGTAAAAATCCTCGTTATTGACTCTTGTATCTGTCATGTTGGATCATCCTTAATTTGTCTATACCAGACTGGATTGTGTACATGGTTTCTTCCTTCTTTCAAATAGATATCTCTTGGAAAAAGCACTACCACACCGCCTTCATCGGCCGACTTAATGACTATTGAATCGTCTTTCTTAAGATATTGGATAGCTTTTGTTGTCCTGATGTAAAACATTTTGTACTGTACGAGTTCTTTCTTTCTAGTTGTTGTGTTGATGAAAGCACAACTTGTTCAAAAGCTAAAATTTCCTTTGGTGTAGTGTGTGCCGGGTTAATGAATTTTGATTTGCTTGCGAGCCCTGAATGTTCATTGGACATAGTGTTCTCTTTAGTTGAAAAAAGGCTTTCACTCTAATTTTACTGAAAAACTCAATGGCTTCTATCTTCGATCGTGCGGTCAGTATGTTTGATGCGTACAAACCTGAGTTCTAACTCTAGAATAGATTCCGGATGGTTTACAAGATATGTGCTACATTCAGAAGAATCACATAAGTGTAGCGCTGTAGCCAAGGCGTTTTCCAAGTAAAGACAAAGGGGCCAAGAATAAAAGACAGAAGGTTCAGTAGGTGCTATGAACATAAATAAGTAATAGAAGAAGTAAAGGAAATGTTAAAGCGAGAGTAGAAAGTGATAGAAATTAATTATGAAATATTTCTTTCTTATCTTCAATTACAGATTGCACCCCTGTCGTAGCCCTGAGGAGATCCCCAAGAATAATAGTGGGGTTTGAAACGTCATCGCATTATTCAACACTTGGGGATCATATGTAGCTGATTAGAATCCACCCTAGGGGAATGGTTTGATAATTCCTAAACTTAGGAGCCAGAATAATAGTTCCCAGTGGGCAGCAGCATTGAAAAAGAACTGACTAATTGAAAAACAAATTATGATTATTGTTGCTGCATTTTAAAAAACGATAACTGGTTTGAAACTGTAATTCATGTGTTTACCAAATTATTGTGTATCTGTATTGTTTGTAACGTGTTTTGCATTGGATTATGATTTGAACTTGTATGTTTATTGTGAAAAGAAATGGTGTTTTCCCTGGTTCTGACACAAAAGATTAAAAGTAAATGGTCTATACAAAATATGAATGATGATCAAATAAATATCACAGACCAAGTAATCAGTGATTGGTCTCAGTTTGTTTAAGTAAAAAACAGCATTTAGCTATATAAAATGTTTTTCTAATTTGATTGGCCGTATCTAGTTGTCTGTTCTAGGGCCAATCCCTGTATGAAAATAGCTATGAAAAAAGATGTCAAACAAAATTTCTGAAAAATTAGAAACACCTGATGCCCATCCAGAGCCCACTGGATCCCTATGAAGGCAAACAGGTCTGGGTAATATGTACCACCTAATACACACACTGGAAGAAATGGGGCTCACGACACAGACAGAGAGGCTTCACCAAATGGTAGACAAGTATTGTGTATGTAAAGAGGAGGCATGAAGGACAAAGAGAACATATCTACCTTTCCTGAATTCATTTCCCAATAAGATACACATTCACAATTGCAGAACAATGATTACACAACTATGAAGCTAAAATGTGTCTAGGTACATATCTGGGCCTACATACAACCAGTAAAGCTGCAGCAACGATGTTAACATTTTGATTGCAGCAAACAAATATGTATGGACTTTACAAAGCGCCTCATGGTGCATGTACATATGAAAACTGACAAAAGTTCACATACACACACAGGTACACAAACAATGGTGGACAGGAAAATGGCAAGGAACACATTTAAATTGCTGACTGCCCAAAACATTTAATTCAGAAACAAATTGCCTACATTTGACATGAATTCAATGGCATTCATAGGACTTGAACTTGTCTGGCACAACAGAAATGAAAATGTAAAACATCAATGAAAATAGCTGAGCAAAAAAAATATGATCTGGAGCTCACTCGGACCCAAAAAAATAACAAGCCAAATATAATACCATCCTAGACACAAAAACAAGAAAAATTTGGAAATGCATTCCCAGGCATCCACTACCCAAAGTATCCTTTGCCCAAGATTCCCCTCATGGGCCTGATCTGCATCCATTTAATCCAGGCTTCAGACTGCAAGCTCTCAGGAAAAATAATATCCAGACAGAGGAACAAAAATGAAATTGTGTGCCCTCCATTAAACATTATCCATCAAAAAGATATTATATCAAACATATCTCACACCACACTGGTTGCACATGATGTTTCAAAGGGTGACACCTACCACGGTGTGCTCATTCCAATGGCACCTTTCTCTACATGGTATTGGAGTGCCTGTCACTGGCACGCATTTGGGTACCAGTAATGGAACACATGTTTGCAGTGGTTGTCGTGCAACTGTCCCCATATCCACTCTTGTGCCTGCTAGCAATCACTAAGTTCACCAAGTGCTCTAAATACTATATGAAACTGTTAAACCTCATCCTAGCTTTGATCAAGAGATTGGTTGCCATGGCCGGGAAAGCTTCACAGCCATCCGCAGTTACTAGCTGGCTTCATGTAACCCATAAATGGGCACTGACTGAGGCGGATACTAAGGTGCATGACCAGCAGTTACGGGGAGCTGAGGGAGCTGCCACACTCTGGTAAACCTATGTAGTCAAATAATTTAACAAACTGAACCCACCAACCCCTTATACCTTGGGGTTAGGCAGCGTGGTAATGCTGTACGCTCTGGTTGCTGGCACACTGGAGAACATACACGCCGGTGCAAAGCTGCAGGCCGCAAATCAAGCTGTGGGTAGCCTGCACACAGCCCCCACAAACATCTCATCACTCAAATGGCACTGTTATACATAGGACGTCACTAATTTGCATCTGCCTACACTGCCTGGTGGCAGCTCCAGTCAGAAGTTTGGAAAGGCTTAATATTATTTTAGTTGACATATGATGCTGGCGACTCTCCCGATGAGTTGGCAGAGGTAGGTACGTTTGTCCAAATAGGGACCCTTGTTCACCTCCTTGGTAGCTTGGCATGAGCAGACAGGCTTATCTCAGAGGCAGTGTGTAAAGCATTTGTCAACACATACAGTTATACAGTGAAAACACTACAAATGGGCACAACACCAGTTTAGAAAAATAAGTCATCTTTACTAGACTTAACACAACACCAAACAACAAAAATCCACAATACTGTAATCGAAAATTAGACTTTAAAATTGTAGAAAATAGCTTTGTTCAATGTAGATTGTAAATGCCACACTTTACTCTCAAAGTACCTTAGATGCGTCACCCAAACCAAACAAATGGGTCGCAGGGAAGTTGATTTGCCATTCCTTACACTCAGGGGAGTGGATGCGTCAGTTCTTTACTGCTGCACAGGGGAGTTGAGGCTCGGTTCCTTACTGTGTGGGGAGTTGATGTGTCATTTCTGACTGCGGCCCAGTGACGATGCGACAAGATGTCACCTCAATGTGATGTACTGATCCGGTGCGATGCGACAAAATGGCGTCTTTGATGCAAAGCGACTTCATTGGATGCGATGCGTGCACGCCCGACGACCATGCGGCAAACTAGCTAACTTCTGAGCAGCGACAGGCCCTGCGACATGCTTCCCCGGTGATGCGACGGCAAACAGCTGCGGCGGCGACACGCTACTTTGGCAATGCGGTGGCAACTGCTGCGGCGGCGACACTCTTCTCCTCGTTGCGTCGCACTCCCATTAACACGCTGTCTTCTCAGAGGACCCAAACAACTGTAGGCACCTCTCTGCAGGTTGAATTCCCAGCAAGGGAATACAGGGGAACTGGTAGTGAAGTCTTGTATCCCTGAGACTTCAGGCAGGAGGCAAGCACACTTCAAGCCCTTGTGGATTCTTCCTCAAGATTATGAAAAGTTCACAAAAGTCCTTTTCCCCTTTCATTGGCAAATAAAGTAACCAATGCAGCCCAACCCTAGAAATAGCAAAACAGCACAGAGGCAGTCGCCTCCTTCAGCTTCTTTGGTTCTTCTCCTTGGCAAAGGTTTGTCTTCATTCCTAGAAGTGATCTAAAGGTCTGGGGTCCAATATTTATACCAGTAAATCCTTTGTCCTCTGGAGGCAGAGGGTGCCTGTGCCCAGCCCAAACCAATTCTGTGCAGCTTCCTGGCAGGAGGTGGAGACAGCATTGTTGAAACCAGACCTGGCTCAGGTAGCTGAAAAGGAAATCTCCTCCCCCTACACTCAATTCTATGAGGGCTCAGGTCAGTGAAAGGAAATCTCCGCCCCCCACTCTCTTTTCAATGCAGGTCCTATTCTGCCTAGCCCTGAACCATCAGACTTCTGGAGCCAAGGCCCTCTCCAGCCCCCTGTCACTCACAAACCAGACATGGCATACACAAACCTAGCAGAGGCATACTGGATGTTTAGGCAGGAAAATACCTACTTTCTAAAAGTGGTATTTTCTTTTCTTTTTTCCCACAAAAACATAATCTTTTATTAAAAGATTAAATTATGCATCAGCAATGGTAACTTCCACTTCTACTCAAGGCTCTATACTGATGGATGTAATTTGCTACACAATTTCAGAAGGGCTGTGGAGGTCAATCAAGCGCTTGTAAATACGCTTTTGGAAACGATCCCAAGTCTTTGAACCTTCACCACAAGGTGTTTTTCGAGTAGTAATTCGCAGAGTCTTAGTAGGCATGCGAACTGGCCCTTCACTTTCAGGTTTTTCTCCTTCGCACCTCTTATGAGATCTGCACACACTTTTTCAAGCGACTTCACATTGCGACTAGTCAGGGTGATTCGGATACAGTGGATAGCTACTTCCTGTTCCACAGGTGTTTTGCCGGCGTCTTTAAATGCCACAGCTAATGTGCTTCCTGACTGACTTATTCGTCCTCAAATTAAGAAATGAACGAACAGCGGTGAGCCACTAAAAGATGTATTTTAACATTCTGAGTTCAGGCATACTAAACTCGAACTGCCTTGAGAACTAAGGAAAGAGAGAGGCAAGTACACTTGTTGATCCAAATACGGTGCTTTGCCGGATGGCTTGACTTTGGGCTGCTCCTGCTCCTCCACGAAAAACCAAAGGAAATGATGGACGGAGCGTTGATAATACAAGCACTCACCCCCAGTCAACTGATCTGGGTTTAATCCATCACTGTTCTTTAGCCCACTCTGCCACCCTAGTTCAGACATGGCCATATGCAAATCAGTCTGATCCTGTGCCTCATGGGAACAGCCCAGCCCGAACTGCAAAGCCATGCCTTCCCTGGACCGGAAACAAGCTACCGAGGACCGTTTTCTGGCATTTCAGTCGTCTTCAGCCCGGCTTGCTTGAATCCAGTGGCAAAGTGAGCAAGGGACTCACGTCTGAGTATGCCCAGACGTGAGTCCCTTGCTCACTTTGCCACTGGATTCAAGCAAGCCGGGCTGAAGACGGCTGAAATGCCAGAAACCGGTCCTCGGAAGCTTGTTTCCGGTCCATGGAAGACATGGCTTGGCAGTTCGGGCTGGACTGTTCCCATAAGGCACAGGGTCAGACTGATTTGCATATGGCCATGTCTGAACTGGGGCGGCAAAGTGGGCTAAAGAACGGTGATGGATTAAACCCAGATCTGTGAGTGTTTGATTGGTTCAGATGCTCCGTCCATCAACACCCCCTTTTGTACCACTTTCTTCTCCACAGCAGCAAATCCTTTTCAGTCCCATACCTCATCTTCCTGGAACTCTTTCAGGCTACAGCCTCCAACCTCATTTTGAACTTCCATACAAGTGACTAAGTGACTGACTAAGTCCGAACATAGAACTCTTCACCACCACTTCACTCAGCGGCTCCTCTACGATCACGTTCCTTCCTCCGACATTGCCTACAGCCATGCCCTTCTGAACTTTACCTTCTCAGACCTTTTTTCTACAAACTTTCATCTAATTCCCAAAGGAAAGCGTCTATTGGGCCCAAATCCACTCCTTGTTTCCAACTGGCGCTCCATTGCTGCGGACCATATTTTTCGACTTTGACCTGGACTCTTGCAACCAGATGGGATCTTTTAGGCTCAAGATTTTAATGAAAACTTTAATAAAGTCCAAACTCACATTCTACAGGTTGAATTTTTGTTGTTTTGGTTATAAATAATATATTAGTATATACTCTATTTTTCTAAATCGACGTGGGAATTTTCTTATTTTTTGTTTGTGTGCTGCATAAATACTTTACACATTGCCTCTACATTAAGCCTGGCTGCATTTTGTGCCAAGCTACCAAGGGTTAAGCACAGGTTACTTTTGTGGTGCACCCTGACAGGGATTGTGGCTATTGCTTGAACAGGGGTCAACAACCCAATTTCTCAGGATATCCCTTTTGTAAATGGTTCTTGTTCATGCTTGTTATGCTGCCAACTCCAAGAAATACACACCCTTTAAGCCCACTATAAAACTGGTAGGTATTTGTTGAAAAACCAGAACATGTACATTGAATAAAAAGCTGGCACTGTTACAATGTAAATGCTCAATGATAGAAGACACTGTGTGATGCTGACACAGTAGTCTGAGGGTGGCTTTTAGGGCATAGGGACTGAAACATGGCAGATGAGTGTAAAGGTGGATGGTTGAAAATGTTTGTGGTACATGAAGGATGGCAGAGAGTGTTTGAGAAACTTGAATGGTTGAAGTCAGGAAAAATGGCTAATAAAGGGGTTAAATAGCAAGCAGCAAAGGGGAGCTCAGGGTCATTATAAGGCTCTAAGGAGCAGAAGATGTGGTGATGAAGGCTCCAGACAGATTATCTCTGATGGCCCAAAGGGGGATCCTTGTCACCCCCAGATCTTTGTGTTGATATTCTATGTGTGTATATGTGCAGTGGTTATGGAACAAATATGTAGTAGTACGGCTCCTTGTGTGATAAAAGTCTACATTTATGGGCTAGTGGGTTGCATTCTGCATGATGTGATGGAGAGTATATACAGCCTGCCTGCACAATGGTAGTGTATTGACTGCATCATTGTGGATGGAGGCTGGATATCCAGAAATAAAGAGAGAGAGAATGGTAAAAAGGCTACCCAAAGAAAGTCTGTGAGGTCCTTTTTTTAACAAAGGGCTGCTGATTAATTTTTATGTTATGTTATTAACACTTATAACGAGCACAGCTACTCGAAGAGTGTCCCAGCGCGAGCCAAGTGGGGGTGGTAGAGAATGGACCATTAGAAGAAAAGCAAAACCTTCAGTCTTTTCCTGAAGAGCTTAGGGTCCTTGATACTACAAAGGTCCAGAGGAAGCAACTTCCAGGCCAAAGATGCCTTGTATGCCAGAAAACTTCCACCAATTCTCTTGAGGCGAAAGCGTGGAACAACAGCAAGAAGCTGCGTTGCTGAGTGCAGGGACTTAGAACCAGAAGCGATTCCTTAGGTAGACTGGACCAAATCCATACAGGGCTGAATGAGCCAAAACAAGGGCTTCAAATTTTACTCTTTTAGACACTGGTAGCCAGTGAATATTGCAGAGATGTTGCCTACGCTAGACCTCACAGGAATGTTAAAAAGAGTGCTGCTGCAGCATTCTGGACTACCTGCAGCCTCTTGAAAAGGTAACCTGGCAGGCCAATGTAAGAGGCATTCGCAATATCGATGCCCTAGGGAAGAGGGGGAGACATTTTCTGAGTGATTTATGAGTGCCGAAGCAATGCCCAGCTAGCTTCTTGAACTGTGTAGTAAATAAAATATTTTCATTGTACCAAATTCCTAGTTTTTTTGTGGGCTGAACCACGGAATTAGGCATTGGATAGTCTGCCTGTCAACCATCTTGTACACTCTCTCCGCCTTTTATATCGGACACAAGCTGCAGTCTTCGAATATAGCGGTCTAGTGAAGGAGATGATTGCCTCATCGACTCCCATCTCCTTCATAGTCCTTTATAGATGACAATGGATGACGCTATTGAAGGCTGCAGAAAGGTCCATGAAAGCCAGGTAGAGGTTGCCTTGTTTTACTTGGGTGTATTTAGCGACAAGCAGACTCAGGTTTAAGCATTGATCCTGGGTACCTTTACTCTTCCTGAAGCCATATTGGTACGGAATCAGAACCTTGTTTACAGTTGCCCATACCTCCTGCATATTTAGTAGTACCCTGCCCATGAGTTTGGCAGTATTCTCCAGCAGCAAAATGTCTTGGGGTCAGATTTATCTGCCTTATTAAAAATAGGTATTAAAATTGACTTCTGCCATGACTCCAGTGGGCCGGTTATCGCTATTGCATTAAAAACATTATGAGCCCCATAGATCAGGATTTTCAATAAAAAGATCAATCAAGGTTCCATCCAGTCCCGGGGCCTTACTACTTGAATACTGGGAAAGGGCGCACTTAATCTCAGTTAGTTTAAAGGCAAGTGGATAATTGATGATAAATGTTTTGTTTTGGGGAAGGTTACTAGAATTCCTTGCGTCTTTCCTTCAAAGATTTTTGTAACCCAGATTAGGATCAGTTGGTAGTTTAAGGAATGGGCCATTAATTAATGCACAATAATCTCTAGAGTTCTTTGAGGAAGAGGAGTGATATAGTTGTTCCCAAGATTCTTCCCTTAGGATATTTAGCCTGTTCTTTCTTGCTATTTCATATTGGTATCGGGCGGACTTAACCTTTAATGCATAAAATAGCTATTAAAATGGACTTCTGCCACAACTCCGATGGGCCGGTTATCGCTATTGCATTAAAAACGTTATGGGCCCCATAGATCAGGATTTTCGATAAAAAGATCAATCGGGGTTGCATCCGGTCCCGGGGCCTTGTTACTAGAAAACTGGGAATGGGCGCCTTTAATCTCAGTTAGGTTAAAGTCAAGTGGATGATTGATGATACATTTTGTTTTTTGGGGTGGTAATAGAATTCCTTGCGCCTTTCCTTCAAAGTTTTCTGTAAAATGAACCACCCAGGATTCCTCATCCATACAATTTTCAATATTAGGATCTGTTGGTGTGCTTAAGGAATGGGCCATTAAATATTGCACAGAAATACCTAGAGTTCTTTGAGGCAGTGGAGTGATATAGTTGTTCCCAAGATTCTTCCTTTAACATATTTAGCCTGTGCATTCTTGCTATTTCATATTGGTATCACGCGGACTTAACCTCTACCGCATCTCTTGGGTCCTTCACCAGGACTTGATGGATAATTGCTAACAGTTTTGTGCAGTGCTGGTCAAACCACCCCTGTGTCTTTTTATTTGGAACTATGCCAGATCTTTGTTAGATTTCTTCTAACCTCTTCCAGGATCATCTCAAAAGCTACCACCATGTCTGCATGCTCACTATGTATATTAAGGCAGGTCATTATTTCATTTTGTCAAATTGCTACAACCCTGGGGATCAACTCTTCTTTATTAATTTTCCCCCACTTCAGGATAATCCCATTTGTCCTTGATATTATTAGGGTTACTTGGATAGTCTGTTTGGGAGCAATCAATCCCCAGAACCATTGACATGGTGTGTTGCCATGATTAATAAAGTCCAAGAAATTTGTTTTAATATCTCTATAAGTACCTTTAAAGATTCTGAAGCTAATAAATAATCAATGGTAGAGCCACTGGAGGTGGATCCAGAGGATTTTCGAAGCTTGCTTGTGTTCTCAGAAAAAGGATTCATGATCTCTAGGTCCCTAATGATAATCAATCGATTAAGTGTGGCACCATAGTGATTATGTGAAAAATGGGAAATACTGTCTCCGCTCTCGTCCGTTAAACCACATGTCATGTTTGATAAAAAAATAACAGTTATGCACATTAAAATAACCCACCCATACAAGACTGGGGACATTCTTGCAGTTGTAAGTATTCAATTTTCCTGCAAGTACATCCACAATCTTATTCATCTCACCCCCAAAATTATTGTTGTAATAATTTATAACAAATACAGTACTACCACCTGAGCCTTTAAGATCCAATATATTATATTATGGATAGTCATTATAGGAAGATAGTACTTCAAATCTTAGGGTGTTTTTTATAAGTGTCAGGATGCTGCCCCTTGCTCACCGCGAATTTGATGCAATAGCCTGGGTGTAGAATGAGCGGTAACCGTTTAAATAGATGGGACCTGTTTCCCAAGTTTCTTTGAAAGATCAAAGGAAGTGATATATTTGTTCCATTCCGGGTCTGTCAGTTGATGGCCAAGACCTGCAATATTCCATGTAATAGTTGTAAGCCAGTCATTACCTTTGCAGTGTTGTATGTCAATCACAGGCTTCCAAGTCACATGTTTCTAAATCTGTCAACACAGACTATTGATTACTGGTTGTTATGGAGCAACGTCCCACTGTTTCATGGGCTTGGATATCAGATAAGTGAGTGGTGGTAACAAAAGCCGTAGACCCCCTTGGTCTCAGAAGTTGAGTCGGTGGTTTATGAAAGAAGCCAAATGGCAGAACGGATATCTAAGATGTTGATGTTTAAAGGTTAAAACAACGCAGTCCCTCTGATCGTTTTGTTGGAGTTTCTCCTCCAGGCCTCCCCTATCACCATAAGAATATTAATTTGGCCCCCAATGCAGCCGTCTGTATTTTTTGTAATCCAATGACGTACTTTCAAAATCAGCTGCTCTGTTGTTTCTCTTTCGGTGTTTTGTAATTCTGGAGTGTTAGCCAAAGTTCCCACATAGGGACAGGCAGCTGGTGGGATATCCAATCTTGTTTCAGCACGCTCTTCCAGATCATAGGTAAAATAACCATCGAAGTTTAAAGGAGCACCCTGTTGCCTTGGATTCTGTAGGGTGCTATAATGGGCCACATCTCCCTCTGGGTCAGCAAGGGACCTAGTAATAGTAATCGGGTGCATGCGTATAAAAGGGGGCTTAGGGTACTATGCAGGTGCAGTTAGAGTTCCTTGCCACACTAAGGTTTCATGTGCTGTTTACCCATCAGGGATTGCTGAGAGATGAAGGCTTGGATCCCTCCACACAGCAGGCACCAGGAGAAAGATGTGTCAGTGGATTCCTATTGAGGCTGCATGATTCCCAGTGATTGACCACTGGCAAGCATTTTTCTCCATCCCATTGCACGAGAAAAGACAATATTTATTTGCTCTCCGTCTGGAGAACTATGTCTTAATGTGGTGTTGTCTCTCTCAAGGGTATACTGAAAGTCCATCCATATCAAACTAGGGGCCCGATTACGATTGCGGTGAATCCGCATCCTCCGGGCTGGCGGAGCCACCGCCGCCCTGGAGGATGCGAATTCACCTCTGCGGTCAGAGAAAAGACCCCCCCGCCAGATTAGGATGGCAGGGGGTTCATCTGCGGACGGGGAGACCGTCCGCCGCTTTTCCGCCATGAAACCGCAGCGGAAAAGCTCTAATATGGTGGCGGTGTCTATTAGACACCGCCAGCCATATTAGGATTTGCTTTGGGATATGCCTTTCCGCGGCGGCAATGACGCCACGAAAATAAATACAGTCTTTTCTTTGGGGGCCCGTTCCGGGCCCCCAGGGTGAAGGGGGGGTGCACATGGGGGGTACCTATGGTACCCCCCTGCATTTGCATGCACGAGGCGGCAGGCACAGTGCGGTGCCTGCCGCTTTGTGCATGCAAATGCACTGCTTGCCGTTTTAACATTGCTTCAAGCAGCACCCGCCGCAATGTTAAAAATACAGGATGTGACCGCCAGGGTGGTGGTCACATCCTAATTTGCACGGAGGGACTGACGCTGCCCCTGCGGACGGTCCCTCCATCCTAATAGGGCCCATAGTTTGGAAGAAGAATCTTGAGAGCTTGATTCTGTCCCAAAACTCAATGCTAGTTCAGTACGTTGATGACCTCCTCATTGCATCTGAAACACAGAAGGCTTGTAAGGACAATACTATTGCCTTACTGAACCATCTGGCTGACAATGGGAATAAGGTGTCTCTGAGCAAACTGCAGTACTTCTCGACTGAGGTTCAGTTCTTGGGTCATTGAATTGAGAGAGGCAAGAGGAAGGTGTCACAAGAACGAGTGGAGGTGATCATGAAAATAAATTCGCCTACAACCCTGAAAGAGGTCAGGATGTTTTCGAGAATGGTTGACTACTGCAGATAATGGATCTCAAATTTCTCCTGGATGGAAAAGCCTTTGCAGATGTTGGAAGATGTTGGCACACAAGGATGTGTGTGATCAGATACCTTGAGATAACAAATGTTTTCTTGCTTTCCTGGAGTTGAGAGAGTGCCTGTGTTGTGCTCCAGCTTTAGGAATCCCTGATTACAACAAAATATTTTGGCTGTTTTGCCATGAAAAGGAGGGTTATGATCTTTCTGTACTCACACAGGCACATAGAGGTACCAGTACAACAGTGGCCTATTTCTCTGCTACTTTAGATCCTGTAACGTCTGCATTTTCCAGGTCTCTCAAATTTGGTGTCAGTATTGAATGATGCGAGAGCATTGTGATGGATCATCTACTTACTGTATATGAACCGCTCTCAGTTTAGCTCCTGATGATGAGGACCAAGACACAGCATTTGACTAATAACAGGCTACAAGGTTTGAGCAGGCGTTGCTCGCTGCAGAGAAATAAACTTGAAGTGCTCTTCTGTTGAAAATGCTGCCACCTTGTTACCTGTTCCAAATGCTGATGGGAAAATTGTGAAGACCATGACTGGCTGGATGTTACTGAGCTTTGCACCAAACCGAGACCTGACATTGTTGATGAACCATTGCCAGATCCCGATTATGTCCTTTTTGTTGATGGTTCATATCTAAGAGACAATGAAGGTAATTTGAGATCAACGTTTGCTGTCTGCACCATTTCTGAAGTGGTGAAAGCTGCTTCTTTACAGGCATTGCCTTGACCCGTGCATGTCTTGTCTCCATCTATACCGTTAGCCAGTACGGTTTTGGTGTGATTCATGACTCTGGACAGCTATGGTCACATAGTGGGTTCCTAACATCACAAGACTCTCCCATTAGAAACAGGGAATATGTGAGACAACTGTTGGAAGCATTGCAGTTACCAAAGGAAGTAGCTGTAGTTACAATAAGAAACCGCTATGCAGATGAAGTTGCTCACTTTTGTGCTACACATGCATGCATTTTGATGGGGAATACGTTAGTGAGTGTACATAGAAGACCAAACTCAGTATATTGCTAGCTACTGCAGACACATGGGATGAAGTCAGGCATTTGCAAATGGAAGCCACAGATCAGGAAAAAGCAAGTTAGATCAGAGCAGGTTGTATGATAGGGGAAAGTGACATATGGATTTAAACTGATGATAGGGCAGTGTTACCTGATATTCTGGTAAACCCAATGGTAAGACAAGTTCATGGATGAGCCCACATAGGAAGGGGCGCAATGGTGAGATTGTTCAGAAAGACTTGGTTCAAGCCAAGGTTTCGTGTGTTTGCGGAAGCAGTGTGTCATCGGTGTGTCACATGTCAACAGATGAATGCTGGGAAAAAGACAGTTGTTGCTCTAAGTCGCAATGGCCGATCAGGGGTCCCTTTAGGCGGATCCAACTGGACTTTTGTGAAATGCCTTTGTGTAATGGGTTAAGGTACATCTTGGTTGTTGTGTGCATCTTTTCTTGATGGGTGGAAGCTTATCCAACTAGAAGATATGATATAGAAGGTTTGGATTTCCAACTACATTGAAGTCGGATAAAGGAGCACACTTCCACAGCAAAGTCATGAAAATGCAGTGTACTGCCTTGAGTGTGGATTAACAATTGCATTGTAGATTGTAGTTACAGGCTGGAGGCATCTGGCACAGTGAAGCAAACTAATGGAATCCTAATGGCGATACGAACAAAGGTGTGTCAATGAAATGGCCAGATGTGCTGCCCTGGGATCTGCTGAGTTTGCGCTGCCTTCCTGATAGGAGAACTGGGTTATCGTTGCATGAAAGTTTGATGCAAAGGGCGATGCTCTTTCCTGCTCTACCAGCCATTGCATTGATCAATATCACAGATGAGTTGATCCTTGACTACTGAAAAGGATTGGCTGATGTGGTTCGTTCTGTGTCTCATTAGGTTGAAGCAGCAACTGCACCGACTTCGAAAGACCTCTGCCATGATCCGAGCCAAGGGGATTGGGTGCTTGTCTGCAAGCATATAAGGAAGGTCCGGCTTTACTCTCTGTGGTGTGGACCATATCATATATGATATCGGTGACCAATACTGCTGTGACGTGTAGAGGAGTACCAAACTGGATCCATGCTTCACATACTTGAAGAGTCACAGGTCCCTCCGATGAAACAACTCCTCTCCCAGAAGTAGCTCCAGCTGTGACTGAGGGGTCACAGGAGAAGGCAAGCCAAGCTGTGGAAATGCCTGATGAGGCTGGATACCCACAAGGTCAAGCTGAGAGGGGACAAGCTACACAAGACCCTGGTATAGACTCCGAGGGAGACTGTAATGTTGCAAGTGGTATAGAGTCTGACTCAGCAGAAGAGACTGGTGTGGAAATCGGTTGTGTGCACTCAATGAAGAAGGATGCTGCAAATGAAATGTAGATTGTGACAGGAAAGAATGAACCTGAGACTTGCATCTGAAAGACAACCTGCACCAATAAGTGAATTGTTCGAGTCTGATCTAAGTAAGTACGATCAAGTCAAAGGAAGCGTAAGAAGGTCCAGGAGAGCAAGAGTGCTGTGTCCGAAATTTTCCTCTCCTGAGTGGATTTATCTGTTTACCAATGACGTGGCGAGCGAGGTCAGAGTTCTCAATACTGATTGTTGAGATCATGCTGAGAGTGTATGGAATAGAGGCTAATGCAATTCTGTCATTGACTGTGCCTTATTCATCGAGGTTGCTAGTTTACGAACTCTTATTCTGGAAGACATTGAATTTCCGAGCTTTGGGGCTCTACTGTCTTCTCAAGAGATTGCAGCATTGAGAGGAGATTGTCTCTGAATTGATGTAAATCGAACTTTTGAACTATAAATAGAATTGCTTGAAAGAAGATAAACTAGGCCCAAGTGGAAGAAGATTACAAATAGGGACTTTTCATTTAGAAGAAGAAAGAGGGCAAGGGAAGTCTTCCAAGCTGTGTAAATATTGTGCTAAATACTGTTAAGAACTTTCCAAGATCCAAAAGGTGTTGCTCAAAGACTTTGTTGCAATTGAATATGAGGTGGAGTAAAAGAGACCAAGTGTGTTGATCCTCTTATATCTTCAATCCAAGCCATATTGATCATAGTGGGAGCTTATAGTCATTACTAAGTCTGTTTTAAGAGCACACAAAACTGAGGAACAGGGAGTGGGGGAAATTCACATCTACCACTGCTGCCTCAAAAGAGGGTACACATGGATCTGATAAAGGCTTAATAGAGCAAACTAATCGCTTTCTGCTTGTACATTTGTCTGAAGGTGATTACACATTGAATGCTTATGCTAAGCTGCTGCACAAATAAGTAAATACTATAGATGTGAGTGACTGTTATGTGTATATGCAATTGCCTGACATATCAATCAATCAAAACATTTGTAAAGCGCACTACTTACCTGTGAGGGTCTCAAGGCGCTGAAGGGAGGGGGTGCCGCTACTGCTCGAAGAGCCAGGTCTTGAGGAGTCTTCTGAAGGTGAGCAGGTCTTGGGTCTGCCGCAGGTGGGTGGGGAGGGTGTTCCAGGTCTTGGCGGCGAGGAAGGAGAAGGATCTGCTGCCGGAGGTCGTTCGCTGGATGCGGGGGATGGTGGGGAGGCGGGCGCTGGTGGAGCGGAGCTGGCGGGTGGGGGTGTGGAAGCTGAGTCTGCTGTTCAGGTAGGTTGGACCGGTGTTGTGGAGGGCTTTGTGTGAGTGGGTGAGGAGCTTGAAGGTGATCCTCTTATTGACGGGGAGCCAGTGTAGGTCCCTGAGGTGGGGGGTGATGTGGCTGCGATGGGGGACATTGAGGATCAGTCAGGCGAAGGTGTTTTGGATGCGTTGTAGCCGTCGCAGGTGTTTGGCCGGGATTCCTGCTTAGAGTGCGTTGCCATAGTCCAGCCTGCTACTGACGAGGGCCTGTGTCACGGTTCTTCTTGTTTTGGTTGGGATCACCTTGTAGATCCTTCGGAGCAAGCGGAGGGTGTTGTAACAGGAGGAGGAGATGGTGTTGACCTGCTTCCACATGGAGAGGGAGGAGTCGAGGATGAATCCTAGGTTGCGTACGTGGTTGGTGGTTGTCGGTGCTGTTCCCAGTGTGGTTGGCCACCAGGAGTCGTCCCAGGCAGAGGGGGTGGGGCCGAGGATGAGGACCTCCGTCTTGTCTGAGTTAAGTTTCAGATGGCCTTCATTTCCTCATGGAGGTTGGTTTTTGCAGTGAGCGGGTCCTTGGTGAGGGAGAGGACGAGCTGGGTGTCGTCGGCGTAGGAGATGATGTTTAGGTCGTGCTTGTGGGCCACTTGTGTGAGGGGGGCCATGTAGACGTTGAACAGTGTCGAGCTGAGGGATGAGCCCAGGGGTACGCCGCAAATGATGATTCGGACTGGAACGGAGGTAGGCGGACGCTCTGGGTTCTGCCGGAGAGGAAGGATGTGGTCCAGTCCAGGACCTTCTCTTGGATTCCGGCTTCTTGCAAGCCTGTCTTTAGTGTGCGGTGGGAGACCATGTTGTAGGCGGCTAACAGGTCCAGGAGGATGAGGGTTGATGTTTTGCCATTGTCTAGTTGGCGCCTGATGTCGTCCGTGGCGGCGATGAGGGCTGTATCGGTGCTGTGGTGGGCCAGTTGCATGTTGACGATTTTATCGATGACTTTCGCCGGGAGAGGGAGCAGGGAGATGGGCTGGAAGTTCTTGAGGTCCTTGGGGTCCGCCTTGGGTTTCTCGAGGAGGGCGTTACATGTAGATTGCTCCTTATCATGTCAAGGGTCATTATGAGTACTACTTCTCACATTATGATTTGGTACTCTCAGAGATACTAGTTTATAAACACCTGAACAAATATGATTATTACAAGCAGGAAGAGAGATTTTATTTTTTACCCACATTAACTTTAGATATTGCTTACACACAGACACAAATTAACCTGTTAATTGATAGACATAGAAAATAAATGTGTAGATCAAGTAGCCGATAGACATAGAGGTGTAACTGTTAAGCTTAATAACAGGGAATGAAAGTTTGAATGGACCAATGAGGAGCTAGCTCACAAGGCTAAGGGTAGTTATGGTCCAATAGCTCAAGATTGGGAATAACGAGGCAAGCTTTGCATTCGACAGGTTCAGAGTCATGATGACACTGTTTTTATGGGGCAGAGTGTGTGTATCAAAAAGAGAGGGACTGGGAGCTATATTTTACAAGGTCCTGCACACTAGCTCCCGAACAGGACTGTGTATAAGACCGGTGTGCAGTTCATGACAAGACGTGAGGGGAAAGGGAGGTCTTTCTTCGTGATGCCCTGACAGACCCCAGAGGATGTCATGCTTCCTCATTGGATCTTGATCCTCATCAGGCTGGTGCGGCAATGCCTGACGGGCTCCCGTCACTTACCCATGTACTACCCAGCCCTCACACCCCCACGCACCCAATGGCTTCTTCAAATGATCTCTGACAAAGAGCCTCATTTACGAGAACCCATGGGGCATTGCAGCGCGAGCAAGGCCCAATGAGGGGTTAATATCTAAAAGAGATGACCCCAACTGGCTATCTTATATAAAAACATACAATATATTTGCCCTCCAGGAGACCGGGACAGGGGGGATAGTTTTTGGTTGGATGGTTTTAGCTCATACTTTTTACCTGTCCAGCTTTAGCGGGCAGAGCAAAAGGTGGTCTTTTGTTTCTCCTTTCTTTGGACTTAAGGGGCTCTGTGAAAAGGATAGAGATAGTCTCTCCCCATTTCCTGATATTGGAACTTAGCAAGCAAAACTAACCAAAGCTTTTATTAGTGAATGTCTACAAGTCGGGGGCGTGAGACTATGTAAATCAGCACCTAAGTACTCTGAATCATTTTTTTAATGAATATAAGTTAAAGCAATCCACTTATTATTATGTCTTATTAATGGGCGATTTAATATGCACTTGTGTGACTCACATTGTTTACTTGACGATCCGCATGGCTTTAATTACACCACGGCCCCACGTTTTGAGTCCCTTTTAACTGATGCCGACCTTTAAGAAGCTAGTTTTGCTAACCCTCAAGTTCGGTGCCCCACGGTTAAAGCCAAGGTTAGAAACACCATTATAGATTATATTTTTATGCCCCCTATGTTATTGAACAAGGTTATTTTTTATAATGCTCAGGAATCTCCCTTGAGCGATCATAATCCGGTTATTTTAATCTTGGATATTACCTGTGGCATCCTGGATAAGGGAGGTTGGAATTGGGTCCTGAATAAGGTACTACCCTGTGATCCGGGGAGGAGGCTTAGATGGGCCAATGTAACCCCGGATACATTCCTTAAGGGCCTGTGGGAGAAATGTACAGATAATATCACTATTTGCACTGACCCGCTAAGCACTAAGGATGCGGTACTTAGAGCTTTTGAGGGCATTTGTACTTAGATAGGCCATGACCTAACTATAAAATCTAAACCGAGAACCACATATGGCCCGAAGTGGTTTGATGGGAAATGCTCACATGCTCACCGTTCCTTAATCTTAGCCCTGAAAAAACAACCTTGGGATAGGGTTCTTATAGCCGGGTGGAGGATGGAGTATAAGCTAGTACTTCACAGTCAGAAAAAAGAGATCAAGGATGAGGCGTGGAACTCATATTGTCCGTGGAGGTGTTAATGGTTAGCTCCAGGTTTTGGGCCATTATAAGCACCCCTTTTTTTTCTGGGGAGGATAATGAAGCTCAGGGTTTCAACATCACAGAAGCCAAGTGGGTCTCTCATTTTGTGCCGATTTATGAGTCCGGGCGGCTTTGGACTGCACCCCCTGACCCTCGCTCCATCAAGCTAGCACCCCGATTGAGTTTAATGAGGGGGAAATTGAGAAAGCCATAAGAGATACTGCTAGTAACAAAGCGCCGGGCCCAGATGGCGTTCCTGCAGATCTCTATAAAAGTAACCCCCAATTCTGAGCTAAAATCCTTGGGAATATTTTTAGCGCTGTGGGTTCAGCTGGGTTTCTGGCCTCTTGGTTAAAATCAATTATATTCCTATTTTTAAAAAAGGACAGTGTGGGGATCCTCGGTGCTACAGGCCGATATCCCTCATTGATTCCTCCGTGAAAATTTTGGGAAAGGTAATCTGAACTAAAATTACAGATTGGGTAAGTGAGAGGGGGATTTTGTCGAATATGCAATATGGATTTAGATGTGGGAGGAGCACTATGGACCAGTGATTAAATCTGCATCTATTAATAGGAAAATACACTATGGCCAAGGAGGGTTGCCTGACAATGGCTTTTATGGATTTATCCAGTACGTTTGACCTTGTTAACAGGTCAAAGCTTTGGAAAATGTTATTGGAAAAGGGACTCGACCCTTGTCTAATTTATTTTTTAGCTAATCTTCATCAAGACCTCACAGCATTGGTTAGGATATCTCAGGCTGGTGACTGTACCAGATCTTTTAACTCAGGCAGGGACGTCCGGTAGGGATGCATTTTAGCACCCCTGCTTTTTACTCTATATATTAACGATCTGGACAAATCACTTGTAGAGGCAGCTCTGGATATTCCGCGTGTGGGAGACTGCCCAATCCCTGTTCTCCTATACGCGGACAACACAGTACTTTAAGCCCGTACTGCGGTGGGCCTTCAGCTGCTCTTAGCCTTTGGGGCGTACATGCACTCACTGGACTTAATTGTGAATAATGGAAAGTCACGTACTATGACACTAGGTCACAGAGCTAGAAAAACATTTTATTGTAATGGTGTGGAAGTTTCTTCTGTGTCCTCCTTCCCTTACCTGGGAGTCCTATTTGATGATAGGTCTCCTGGGTTTTGCACAAAATGTTAAAAAGAACGCAGTCATACGAGCTTCCTCATCTCTTTTAGGGTTTGCACGGTGTCTGGGGGCCAGACCGATAGAGGCTATCCCAAAGGTTTATAAAGCCAAGTGCCTGGCTATTGCGGCCTATGGATCCTCTAAATGGGGCTATAAAAATCAGGCGTGGATACAGATAGCTGAAAATACATTTCTACTGAGTCTTTTGTCTGTACCACAATCTACCCCATTGCATGCTATACATCAGGATTCAGGGCTAGGCTATGTCACTGACATTTTGAGTACAGCTCCGTTGCTTTGCTTGCTCAAAACTTGGCTGAATCTTGATTTAACCTTGAACCATATGATTTTACGGGACTGTGTTAAGTTAGGTAAATCCTCTAAAATTAAAAGGCTGTCGTATGCTAAAAGCATGTTATCCAAAATAGGACGGCTGTAGCTTTATGAGGAGCCCGAAAAGATTCGACACAAGGATGTGCTGTGGGTAAAATTGAATTTTAAGAATTTTTTGATGCTGGGGCGAGAAGAACAGGAGCTTTGTAAACCTTTAGTTAGGGTCCATTACCTGTTAAAAACATCTATTAACATGGAACCTTACCTGTCAATTGTTAACAAGCCTTATCATCGTTGGCTCCTAACAAGGCTCCGTTTTAATTTGATTCATCTAACATTGGGGGATTATCAGGGATGGTGTAATCCTGATGATGCAGAAACTGCCAATGCAACAATTTCTCATCCCAGGATACTTTACATTTTATGATGTTCTTTGACTTTTACTCCAATATTCGCATGAGATTTCTGGTACCTATCCTGAGAGGAAGGGGTTTCTCTCAGGTTAGACCAGTGTTAGTTTTTTTACAGTCTTCGTGTAACCCTGGTGATATTTTTAATATTGCATCTTTTCTGGTAGCGGCAGTGAGGCTAAAGAATAAGAGAAATTTTATGATGATTTCTTCTTAAGTAACAGGTTAAGGTCTATTGCTATTTAATTAGGATAAGGGGTTTGACTCGATGATAGTGTTTTTATCTTAATGAATTGAAATATAGTTTATGTATTTTAATTATTATGTTAAATGATCTGTAATATTGTCTATGTGTTTTGTTTTTGTACTTTTATGATTTTAATTAATCGAATAATGTGGTTTGACTGACTGACTGACTGAGTGTATGAGAATGTGACAGGTTGTCTAATTTGCAGACTGAGTGTGTTAAAGGTTGTTTTGCAATCTGTTGCTTTGAATTAGTATTTTGTACATTTGTTGCTTCTTACGTGGTATATTGGTAGTAAAACCTGTAGATTTAGAGTTTAAAATAGGCAGTCTAAGCCAGCACCTTTAGTTAATGTCTTATGAAACAGCTACAGGTGTTCTCCTAAAATGTCTCAAGTATGTTGGTAAGTTCTGACACAAAGCACCTCATTCATGTAGAGAAGTACTCTTGCAAACATGAATGATGCTTGATTGTACAGACCCTGTATGTTCACTTTCACATGCAGCTTGATTTGCCATGTAAAAGCTGTTTGTCATGTCTTAAATCCAAGTTTCAGTATGCACAAGTCACATGTGACAGATGCTGTAAGTGTGCTATAATGATGAGAGATGTTCTTTTTTAGTACACTAAGTTACTTGTGCACTTGCATGCCCCTATGCATAAGTTCTACATAGAGTATGCCATCTCTAAAGCAATTGACATACATGTTCAGGAAAACATAAAGCCTTTGAATCAGGTATTGAGACAGCCACAAAAGCACATATAAATTCAGTCACTCACCAGAAACCATTAATAAATGCAGCGGACTCAAAAATAGTTGCAATCAGACCTACATAGCTCTGTATTACCTAACACAATGCCTGAAGTATTTCTGCCGCCATTTACATACACATTTATGCAGCCATAGAAGTAATATTGCAGGCATTTACATGCCGGCATAATTACCTAAATATCTCATGGCACTGATAGAGGTGTACTTGTACACTCTTTGAGATGTGTAGGCAAGTACTAACACAATATTCTACACCATGCAGGGAAATAGGATTTCAAATGGTCGATGGCTACTAATGCAGAGCCTGTCTGTGCACTGTCACTGCAAGCTTCACTTGGAATGTTATAGGTGTTTCTGAATTCTCAATGCCACATTTTAATGTGCATAACACACTTTTGAGAAATTCTTACGTATGCCATAAAGGATGCTGTGGTGTGTTTAAGAGATTGACAGATGTTCTTTTGAGTTTAATATGCAATTTGTGCACCTGTAAGCCCATAGGCAAAGTACTACATAGAGTATGTAACCCTAAAGAAACTGATATACATGTTCACAAAAGCATAGACCCTCTCTGCAAACTAATCAGACAGCTACGGAAGCCCATATATATTCAGTCACTTACTAGAAACTACTTATGCCTGCAACAGAGGTAGTTGCAGTCATACATTTATACCTCTATATTCCCTTACAGAGGCACTGAAGTGTTTTTGCAGACACTTACATACATATTTAGACAGCCATAGAACTATTAAAACACAGTCACATACCAGAACATTTACTTAAACATCTTTTGTCACTCATAGAGGTGTACTGCTACATTCACTTACACATGTAGAAAAGTGCTGACACAGCCTTCTGAATCATGCAGAGAAAAAGTTTGGGTATCATGGTTGGGTCACGTGGTGAAAGGAAAATGGTGGTTTGATATGGCCGCTGAAAGCTTGCAACCTCGGCTGCTCCCGCTGATGTTACTAAGTCTTTGATTCTGCCGTATGAGAGATTTCAGCAAAAGCCACAGATGCTAACTTCTGCTCACTGCCCTCTCCGACTTTATAGGACGGCGTGGTGGTACACAGTGATAATACACCAAATATCATATCAGGGCTGTTTCTTGACACAGAGACCACAAGGTTTGCAAGGCTCGCAGATGATTATGGCTCCACCACGGGGCCGGAATCAGCATACACTCGCTGTTGCACCTGCTCCCACTGCGCCTCTGGAAAATAAGGGAAATAAACTCATCGAGACGGCCGGTCATTGTACAACTGGCAATGGGAGAGGGAACTCCCAATTGGGAAAACTTGTGACTAACTTTTCCAGACCGGCAAAGTGGCAGGAATTATTCAGACTTGTGCCGCTCCTCTGTTGGAACAGACCATGGCGGTGGCTTTGATGGAGGCGGTGCAGTCAGATTTGCCCCCTCTCTGAAGACCAGAGCGATGGTGTTGTAAACGCTGCAACCAACAGTGCAAGGTAACTTGATTGTCTTGCAGGCAGGATTTGGACTTGGTTTAAAAGGAGCTAAAAGCTTGGCCAGCGATATCATAAAAGATACTGACTCGCATAATTCCTCTGCAGCGCCAATTGGAAATAACAATTATGGCTCCCAGTACTGGAAGTGATACTAGTAGCAGCTCAGGAGCCATCGTTAGTGAACAAAGTAACAAACATTTCGCTATAAAGAAGTCCGTTACTGAGCAAACAGTGTCCACATCTCTACGTTGGAAAAATGGTCTCAAAGGAGTTGAGGGATATAATGGAGCTAAAGGAGTCAGTGATTCAAGGGAAGAGGGCCTTGAGAATGTCGAGGACAGAGAAGATGATGGCACAACAGTCTTGACATCAGACTATTGGGCTTCTGACCAGGACACTATCTCAATAGAAAATTATATTGTCAATAAGGATATACTGACTGTTTCTCCCTTGTCTCTACCCCCTCTACAACAGCTAATATGGGTGGTCTGAGCAACAATCCAAATAGTTATTTTAGATCAAATGGCACTTAGAAAAATAAGCAGACGGATGTGGGTAGCATATTCAATAAAGGGGCAAAAACGAAAAAGAAACAGAAGTTTAAGGAACAGTCTAAAACACACTTTATTATGCCAAAATTACCTGATATTGGGGGACGCACCAGCAAGGTTAGTCCGCTTTGTAAATGGGTCATGGCTAAGGGAGAAGTCAAAGCTATCATATCAAGGCTATCATGTTCATCATCGAGTAATGACCTGCAAACATCTGTCATATCAAGTCCTGGCTCTGCTGATCAAACTTGTGAAGTTCCTAGCGACTCTTACTTGGGCGGCAGTGAGGAATGTATTGTGGCAGACCTTTCCTCAGTGGCCTCAACCACTCTTACAGAGGATGCAGAGCTTATGACTGTTATTATTATGAGGCCTTAGTTATCCACTATTCTTCAATGGCTTCATGAACAAAGAACTGCGATGCAAAGCAGCTTTAATCAAGCTAGAACAGATAGTGGTCTGATACAGCAGGGCCTATCTGAAGTTTCGGCTAAGGTAGTTGATCTAAGACAAGAAATAGCAGAACTACAGCAGCATTTGTCGAATACAGAAGATATTGCTGCAACAACACCATTGACAACTGAAATACATGATGGCCAGCTTTTATCTCTTAAAAATGAAATTGAAGATCTTGAAAATCGACAACGCAGGAATAATTTAAGGCTCTTTGGCGGCCCTGAGGAAAAATAAGGCACTGACCCTCGGGCCTATATAGTTCAACTACTCAGAAGTCATTTCTGGATCTCTCTGACTGGGATTGGGACTCTCAGATTCAGCGGGCCCATAGACTCCCCCTGTTTTTAAACCAAGATGCGCTAGCCAGTAGACAACATCCTAGGCCTATGATCATCTACTTCGGAAATGTTTTGCTTAGACAAGCAGTCTTCTTTCCAGCTCGCTCAGGTACGGCTTACTTACTTCCATTTTCTGTCAGGTCAGATTTTTGTAATGAAACAATGGAGCGGCTTTGAAAATTATGTCAACTGATTGACCCTATGAAGGCAGCTGGTGCACAAGTATTTCTTCAAAAGCCAGCGAGACTCAAACTATACGTAAAGGACACAGCTGGATCTTTCACACAGCTACTGAGGTTCAGAAAGTTCTTAATTCTTGGAGGTCATCGGAGAAGGCGGCTCTCTAGGACTTGAAACTATAAACAGACAGACCTCTTGTATATATCATTTTATTTTGTGCTTTTTTCCTGCTCTATCTGAACCATTCATCTCTTTCTCTTATCTTCGTTCTGCTAGGCCTGTGAATTGTAGGGATAATAGGCTCTAAGCTACATATTATAATTTTTTATGATTGTCTTCATGATTATATGATGATGCATCTCTTTGTTTTGGCTTTTATTGTGTATATGACTTAGACTATGATTGGGCTAATGCCCAGTGGGTGGCACTCGGGGTGCAAGCTTCTAGTGGCTGTCAGATCCATCAACAGCCTGGTGATTCCTTTTCTTGGAAACAGGGTGGGGAGGGACGGTTGCTTCAGGGAGGGGTTTGGGCTTTGCCCTGGGTTCTTTGGGTGGAGGGGGTTAACACAAAAATATCGAAAGGAGTAGGCAGAGGTACTATTTTTGATACAAGTGTCTCTATTTACAGCAGTACATTTAGATTAAGATTCCATAAACTTTGTGACACAATGCTTCTTTGTCAGTTCATAATTGATGATAAGGGATATAGACAGAAATATGACTCAGGCCCCTAGGCTCTTATATTTTACATATACAAAATAAATGGGGCTAATAAAGTATCTATGCTGGAACGTTTCTGCATTAAATTCTGCTAGTAAATGCCAGATGGTACGGGCAGAGCTTAAAAATTATAAACCTCATGTTCTGGCCCTCGTTGAAACACATCTGGCATATAAAGATAGACAGCTACTAAAACAATTAGATTATAAAGTAACCGCATGTACTTCCCAGACGGTTTTTATTAGAGGTGTTGCCATTTTAGTTGACAAGCGGCTCGACTACACTTTGCTTAGAGCTTCTTAAGATAACATAGGCAGGTGGATAATCGTAGATTTACTTATTGACGGTCATAAATTTGTATTATGTGTTCTCTATGGCCCAAATTTGGATGACCCGCTTATGTTTGAGATGTTATCACTAGATTTTTTTGACTTGCAGGGAGATTGAATTATTATGGGAGACTGCAATGGTGTCATGAACTCAAACTTAGACTCCACTAATTGAGGTGCCTTGGCCAGGATGATGAAAGTAAGGGCTGCCATCATGGCAATGGCTCGACTACAAGGTCTTAAAGATGCATGGCAGTCACTACATCCCTTACAACCTGGGTATACTTACTACAGTGCACCACATCAGCAGTATTCAAGAATTGACATGTTTTCGGTTAACAATACAATCCTGAATGTGGCTAAGTGTGAAGTGTGCTCCAAGATAGTTTCAGATTGTATTCACATCTTGCTGGTACTTATGCTTAGTTCATCTGATAAACCAGCACGTCAATTCACCTTTCCTCGTTATTTGCTGATGGATATAGAGTTTTCAACATTAATGAAGAATAGTATTAGTAATTTCCTTTTAGATAGCGAAGATTCTGCCTTACATAAGAGGCGCTACACACCAATACGTTTTTAGTCAGATAGGGAGTAAGAACTTGTCATCTAAGGCTACTAGGGAACCCATCCGGCAATTAGTAAATGCACATGCTGATGAAATCAGACTAGGTCTCACTCAACAGACGACAGCCTCAACATACTCACAAACATATCTGCTTTTAATTGAAAAGTGTGCCGCACTGGGAAGGTCTCTAAAAGATAAGACGGCGGCTAGTTATAATAAACTCTGCAATACGAGTATGGTGAACAAGTAGGAAAAGTGCTTGTGCATCAACTTTCTGGTAAAAGGGCGGAAAAAGAAATAAAGGGCATAAAAGGTGATGGGGTTTACTTATACACAGCCTGGGAAGATAGCAGAACAATTGTTAGGTTTCTACCAGAAATTATATAGTAACCCTAATGTATTTGATAATTCTTTTTACTGATTATATAGATAAAGGTAATTTTCGTGATACTAATCATAGATTAGAAGTAGAACACACATATTCCCTCAATTTAGAGATTACGGCTGAAGAAATATCTGATGCCATTGGCGCTCTCCCTTCTGGTGAAGCAGCAGGGGCAGATACCATACCAGTGGAATTTTTATAAAACATGTAAGACTAGCTTGATTCCCCTTATGTGTAAAATTATGAACTATATTAGTGTGAGTGGGATGGTACCCAGTTCGTGGGACGAGACAAACATAGTCTTCTTTTTAAAAAAGTGTGGGTCATATCGCCCGATCTCATTTATAAATGTAGATGCAAAAATGTTTGCAAAAATACTGGCAATGCGTCTTGCGCCTCTTATGGCACAACTAGTCTCTGATCAACAACAAGGATTTATACCTGGTAGGGATACTACTGTGCATGTGAATACTGCTTGGTTGCTTTTTGATGCTGCTACTAAATCAAACTTGGACATAGGGATGGTCATGCTCGATGTGAAAAAAGCATTTGACTGTGTCACGTGGGATTGTCTCAGGGCTATACTTAGGGTGTATATTATTCATGCTCATTTTTACGGCTAGATTAGAGCTTTATATAAATGTTCAAGAGATAAATTAATTTACTTACATTACCAGTCCACTCCTTTAACAATACTGAGGGGTACTAGGCATGGCTGCCCTCTTTCACCTTTACTCTTTGCCTTATATATAGAACCATTTATCAGATGATTGTTTGCCAATGTATCTATTCTGCCAGTCTTATTAGTCTTTGAACAGTTGAAAATAACGGTTTACGCTGATGACATAGCTGTGTTTTTCTATAGATCAAGTTAAAGCAATACTGGCAATTCAAAATGAAGCTACTATATTTGGGGATTTTTCCAGATACAAAATGAATGTCAATAAGACACCGACTATTCTTAACTTTCAAACAAACAGGTAGATTACTGGGGTCTGTACATCAGCTACCTACTTAGGTGTGCAGATTACCTCAGCTTTGGGACAGATCATAAAACTGAACTACGATTCTTAACTTAAACCTGTGATCTCTAAAATGAAGGATTGTCATAAATTGCCTTTTAGCCTTATAGTGCGCTGCAACATCATTAAAATGATTGTTTTACCTACATTTCTTTACATACATAGGGCAATACACCTACGAGTTCTGAACAATTTTTTTTAAAAGCTTGAGGGGGCTATTAGTAGCTTCATATGGAGCTATAAGCAAACAAGGCAAACTATAAAATACATAAAACTTCCTATATATATGGAAGATTTCAGCTATCTGATTTTAAACTCTATTTTTGGGCCGTTTTTGCAGGACGCTTACATGACCTTCCTTCCCCTAGTAAACAGCATTGATGCTATAGCCTTGCTATCGGCAATGATAGCATTATGTTTCTTTATAGGATTAATGTTCCAAATTATTTTTAAAGAGTACAGTTCAAGACAATTAAGGACATAGTATATATCTGGCGCGAGATCACAACCAAATGTTCTTTGCCTTTGATGCATCTTAGCTTGCCATTATGAAGTAATCCTTTGCTTTCAGAAATTTTTCATGATACTCTAGCTAAATCCTGGGACAGGAATGGCATTAGCCAACTTAGGCATTTATATAACATTAACAAGTTTAATAGTTTTGTAGATTTACATACAGTATTTGGTATTCCCTAAAATATGTTCTATAAATATCTACAGATTAGAGATTGTTTATGGGGGCGTGGGGATATAAGACAACCTATGGGATCAGATATAGACCTAGATGTAGGTAATTTTATTTTACCACTTCTTAAATACCGAATTTTACCGATTCGGTATTTAAGAAGTGGTAAAATAGAGGGGGGGGATGTAGGTATTACAGATTCAGTAAATACCGAATCGTTAAGATTTGGTATTTACCGATTCTGTAAATACCGATTCGGTAATGCCCATTGATTCTTATGGGCATTGATGCCCATAGGAATCAATGGGCATTACCGAATCGGTATTTACAGAATCGGTAAATACCGAATCCAGCAAGGGTGCAGGGGGTGTCACTTTGACACCCTCTAGGCCCCCAAATACAGGCATGTGTGCCATGTGGCACACAGACATGCCCAAAGGGCATGTCTGTCTGTTACATGGCATAGGTGTGCATGCACACAGGTGCAAGCACACCTGGATTCGGTATTTTACCACCCAATTGGATTAGGTGGTAAAATACCGAATCTGAAAGGCCTTTGGGACTCAGAAGAGTCCCACCTACATCTAGAAGTTACCGAATTGGTAAAAATACCGAATTGGTATTTTACCGATTCGGTAAATTTACCGAATCGGTAAATTTACCGAATCGGTAAAATTGGCCCCCTACATCCCAAAAACCCATTTACCGGCCGGTAAATGGCCACCTACATCTGGCCCATAGTGACTTACCTGCACTCAGATGCCAAATTGACTATCAGTAAGGCTTATCCTTTATTTTCTCAATTTTGGGAGAATGATAGTCTAAAGTTAGCTTCTAAATCGAGTGAGTAATTGGGACAAGATATTAGCCCTGGAGATATTGAAGAGGCATTGGAGACCTTAGACACTGTGGTATATTCCATTAATTTAAAGCTGCAAAGTTTAAAACTTTATGCATGCTTTATTACATGCATGCATCCATAATGAATAGCTAGGTGGATAGAAGCTCATACTGTAAATATGAGTGATAAATGCAAGTGTGCGAAATGTGGATTGGTTGTTGCAGACAACTTACATATGTTCGCTACTTGTACAGGTTTGACAGTTTTTTGGAAGGATGTCTTGCATATAATAGTCGATCGCTTAAAGATTGACATATTATCAACAGAGAAAGGGCTTATGCTTGGCTATAAGTCAGATCCTGACTTTGGATTAAAATCTCTCATATTGATAACCATTATGCATTGCTCCCCCTTGAGCATCTAAAATACCACCTAGGGCTCTGGAACGGTGGGCCATGCTATAGGATATATTCAAAAGAAAATGGTTAAAGCTAAGAGCAGGGGTATCCGCTCTAGGAAGAAGTTTCACTGAATTTGGGGGCTCATGCTAATTATAGGACAGTACAAATGTTGGGCATTAATGTGATATTGTACTTGTATGTACGCTTTTTTTCTTCTCTTTGTTAATTTCCTACTTATTATCATTACTGATAACTGGTGTATATGCTTACTCCTTGAGATAAATAAAAAGTTTAAATAAATTTAAAAAAAAGGGAATCATGGATGGTGGCAACTAGTGCAGACCCTGTCTCTGTATTCTTACTCCATGCTTCACTTGCAGTGTTAAAGGTCTTTCTCAAGTATCAAACCCACATTTTGGTGCACACACCACACTCCTAAGATATGCTGTAGGTATGGAATAAAGGATGCTGTTTTGTGGTTAAGACATTGGCAGATGTCCTTTTGAGTTGAATAAGTTACTTGTGCAGTTGCAGGCTTCTTTACCAAGTATTACACAGAGTATGCCATCCCTAAATTAATTAACATGGATGTTCACAAAAGCATTAAGCCTATCTTTCAGTTACTGAGACTGCTACACAACAGACTCTCGGGTATCTGCAGTGACACCTGCATAGCTCTCTATTGCCTATCATAGGCACTGAAGTGTTTGTGCTGTCATGTACATATACAGTTAGGCAACCATAGAGATATTATAGCTGGCAGTTGCATACCAACACATTTACTTAAACATCTCATGGCACTGATAGAGGTGATAGACATGTACTCCTACATTCTCTGAGATATGCAGGCAAGTACTGACACAACATTCTTAAGCATGTGAATCAATAGTCCTTCAAAATGAGTGATGGCTACTAGTGCAGACCCTGTCTGTGCACTGTCACTGCAAGCTGACATGTTATAGGTGTTTGTGCGCATAACACATTTAAAGATATGCTTACATATGCCATAAAGGATGCTGTTTTGTGCTTAAGATATTGACAGCTGTCCTTTTTTAGTTGAATATGCTATTTGAGCACCTTTAGGCCCATATGCAAAGTACTACATAGAGTATGCACCGTCAGGAAACTGATATACATGTTCACAAAAGCATGGACTCTCTCTGCAATCTAATCAGTCAGCTACAGAAACACATATACATACATAGGTCTTTCTCAAGTGTGAAATCTACTAAAAAATGCATGCACCCAGCCAATGACCCACTCAGAGACTCATGCACCCACTTAGATGTCTACTCAAACAGTCAGAGAGTGATGCATCCACTCAGACACACAGACACTCAGTCACACACACATTAGGACACTCAGTCACCCAGTCACAAACCCACTGAGGTACTCTTGCACTCACACATGCACTCATTTTCAAAGGTTACAGGTTACAGGTAGGAAATAGAAATTAAAAAACCTTAGAAATTCACTGAAAAAACAAAGTTTGCAGAAACAATATAGTTAAGAAAAAGAATTTTAAACAAACTTACAAATTCACTGAAAAAACCCAAATGTTACATTTCACTCACACAGAACCAGTGCAAATCAGAAGTTATTGTTACCTGACCTAACTATAACTTACGCTCCTGCAATGCACTGCTTATGACCTCACATATAACATCATTCATGACATGGTCAGTGACATCACTGATGACATCACTGTTGACATCCCAAATTACATCAATAATGACATCATCCAGTGAGTGTGAGTGTTTTATGAAAGTTTCTGAATGTTAAAGATATGTGCTAAAATACAACACAACATAAATAAATATATTTTGTGTACTTCTAGTAATACCATTTGTTACATATATTATGTGAATGGCTGTGTGACTGTGTGTATCTGTGTTTGAGTAGGTGTCTGAGTGGCTCTATGGGTATGTGAGTGCTTGTTTTAGTGAGTGAATGTATGGGTGGGTGGCTAACTGTGTGTGTGGCTGTGTGTGGAAGTGAATGGGTGTGTCAGTGATGAATGGTTGAGAAAGTGGGTAGTGAGAGGCTGTATAGGTGAGAGATCAGGTGTGTGAGTGGCTGTATGGGTGAGGAATCATGTGCATAAGGAGTATATGGATGAGTGCATGGGTGTGAGAGTGATTGTATAAGTGTGTGAGTGAAGATGAGAATGGCTGCATGGATGTGTGTGTGCTTGTATCAGTGACTATATAGATGAGTGAGTACATGTGTTAGTATCTGTATGAGTGAGTGAGTGGGTATGTGAGTAACTGTATGGGTGAGCGAGTGGCTGTGTGAGGTACTGTATGGGTGAATAAGTAGGTTTGTGGGTAGCTCTATTAGTGACTGACTCAGTGTACGATTGACTATGGGTATATGAGTGGGTGTGTTAGAGTCTGTATATCTGTATCAATCAACCAATCAATTAATCATTTGTAAAACGCACTACATACCCGCGAAGGTCTCAAGGCGCTGGGGGGGCGCTACTGATCAAACAGCCAGGTCTTGAGTATCCTCCTGAAGGTCAGCAAGTATTGTGTCTGTCGTAGGCTCAGTGGGAGGGTGTTCCATGCCTTGGTGACGAGGTGGGAGTAGGATCTCCCATCGGTGGTTGTTCTTCGGATGCGCGGGACGGTGGCGAGTGAGAGGTCGGCGGAGTGTAGCTGGCGGTTGGGGATGTAGAAGGAGAGTCTGTTGAGATAGGCTGGGCCAGTCTTGTGGAGTGCTTTGTGTGCATAGGTGAGGAGCTTGAAGGATATCCTCTTGTTGACAGGGAGCCAGTGCAGGTTTCTCAGGTGGGGGTGATATTGCCGTGGCATGGTATGTCGAGGATCAGTCGTGCCGAGGCGTTTTGGATGCATTGTAGTCATTTGATGAGCTTGGTCAGGGCACCCGCGTAGAGGACGTTTCTGTAGTCGAGTCTGCTGCTGACGAGGGCCTGGGTGACTGCCTTTCTTGTATCTGTCAGGATCCATCTGTAGATCTTGTGGAGCATTTGGAGGGTGTGGAAGCAGAAGGAGGAGACGGTGTTGACTTGCTTGGTCATTGAGAGCATTGAGTCAAGGATGATTCCCAGGTTGCGTGCATGGTCGGTGGGTGTCGGGCTGCCCCCAGTGCCGTCGGCCACCAGGAGTCGTCCCAGGCTGAATGGTTGGAGCCGAGGATGAGGACCTCCATCTTGTCAAGTTCAGCTTCAGAGCTGGTCTTCATCCAGTTGGCAACGGCCTTCATTCCTTCGTGGAGGTTGGCTTTGGCTGTGATGGGGTCCTTGGTGAGGGAGAGTATCAGCTGAGTGTCGTTGGTGTAGGAGATTATGTTGAGGTCGTGTTGTCAGGCTATGTGTGCGAGCGGGGCCATGTAAATGTTGAGCAGCGTCGGGCTGAGGGAGGATCCCTGGGGTACGCCGCAAATGATTTCGGAGGATTTGGAACGGAATGGGGAGGCGGACGCTGTGGGTTCTGCCAGAGAGGAAGGAGGTGGTGCAATCCAGAGCCTTGTCTCGGATCCCTGCAGCGTGGAGGCTTGTGCGTATTGTGCAGTGGCAGACGGTGTTGAAGGCGGCAGAGAGGTCTAGGAGGATAAGTGCTGCGGTCTCGCCCTTGTCCAGCAGGGTCCTAATGTCGTCGGTGGCGGCGATGCTTGGATCTGCCTTAGGTTTTTTGAGTAGGGCGTTGATCTCTGTGTTTTTCCAGATCTCTGGGAAGGTTGCGGTCTTGTGGGAGAGATTGATGACGTTACACAGGTGGCTTACGATGGTGCTGCTTGCTCTGTTGAAGATGTGGTGCGGAAATTGGTCCGACGGAGAGCCGGAGTGGATTGAGCGCATGGTCTTGATGGTGTCATCGATGCTCACGCTGGCCCAGGCTAGCAGGGGGTTGTGGTTGATGGTGTACGGAGGGTCTGTTATGTTGCTGTTTGTTGGGGCTGTCTGGGTGTTGAAGCTGGCGTGAATGTCTGCTATCTTGAGGTGGAAGAAAGTGGCGAGGGAGTCTCACAGGGCTTGCGACGGCGGGATGTCGTTGATGTTGGAGCTGGGGTTGGAGAGTTCCTTCACAATGTTGAAGAGCTAATTTCTATTGTGTGCGTTGTTGTCAAGGCGGCCTTTGAAGGAGGTCCTCTTGGCTGCCCTGATGAGGTGGTGGTGGTTGCGGATGGCGTCCTTATGTGCTGCGTGGCTGTCCGGAGTTTGTTCACTGTGCCATTTCTTCTCTAGTTTCTGGCAGGCTTGCTTGGAGGCTATGAGTTCTGGGGTGATCCAGCTGGCCCTCCTGCTGGTGTCTTTGTGGGGGGGTTTCTTCAGCGGGGCAAGGGTGTTGGTGCAGTCCTCGATCCAGCGTCTGAGGCTGTGTGCAGCGTCGTCGGTGTTGGAGGGTTCGGTGGGTGGGCTGAGAGCAAGGTTTGCGTGTAGTTGGTCTTTGGTGATTTTGCTCCAGCAGCGGCGGGGATCTGTTGGGTGTGGTGGGTTTCTAGAAGGCGAAGTGGATGCAGCGGTGGTCGGTCCAGAGGAGTTCGGTGATGTGGCTGATGGAGACGTACGGGCTTGAGGAGAAGACTGGGTTGAGAGTGTGGCCGGCGGAGTGTGTGGGCATTTTGACGAGTTGCTTCAGTCCGAGGTTGGTGAGGTTATCGATCAGGGTTGTGGAGTTGTTGTCGTTGTTGTTCTCAAGGTGAAAGTTTAGAACTCTGAGGAGGATGTAGTCGGTGGAGGTCAGGGCGTGCGTGCTGATCAAGTCCGGCGATGGGTCTGTGTGGATCTGGAAATGCATGTGTTCGGAGGTGCTGAGCGCGTCGTCGGTGCTAGTCAAGACCCTGGTGCTGTTCTTGTGGACGATGGCGATTCCTCCTCCGACTCTGTTGGTGCAGGTGATCTTGTAGCCGTCTGGGATGGCTACGGCGATGTCGGGTGCGGAGGAGTCGTTAAACCAGGTCTCTGCCAGGCAGGCAACATCTGGGGATGTTGTGTCGAGCAGGTCCCAGAGCTCGACGGCATACTTGCGGGCGGAGCGGGTGTTCAGTAGTATGCATCGGAGGTGGTTGGGGTCTTTCTTTGCAGGTGGTTCGTCGGCTCCGAGGCTGGTGTAGCTGCAGTTCTGGCAGGTAAAGGGGCCGTGTGTGTGTTTCGGGGTGGCCTTGAAGCAGGTGTGGCTTCGTCCGGAGTACAGAGCGTGCAGAGTGCTGGCGTCGTAGTGGTGGCGGTCGTCGTGGCGGGTGCGGGGGCCAGGAGTTCTGGTGCAGGGCGCAGTCAAGGCATGGATGGGCGCAGACGGGCTCTCCTTAGGCACGCCCTCTGCACGCCAGTGGTGCGGCCGCACAGCCGCTGGCATATATGGGGAGGTGGGAGGGAGGAGCAGCTGGAAGGCGGGATGCGGGGGCAGCGAATGGGCAGTGGGCAGTCAGGGGGGTGGGGCCACAGCGGACGCAGCGGCAAGGGCGGTGAGGGACAACGAAGGTAACAGGAGGAAAAATGGGCACACAAATCGAGGGTAAAACGAGTGCAGACACTCCAGCTCGCCATGGTCTAACATCCCTTGCGGGGTGTCCAACTCGAGACCAGGACGGGCTCCCATATTCTCTCATTCTCAGGTAATGGGGTTGAGTAGATCCTAGAGGGATTCTTGGCATAATTCCTACACAGATGCTCAGTACATTTATATACATCTAGTTAGGGAGGCATTGTAGGAGTATGCACTTGTTATCATGTGTTTTATGTACTTGTATATATTCATGAATACTGCAAGATGGTAGAACTTTACCATCCCTTTACTTTCGTAATCCTTCTAATAATATATCTCTGCTACGGTCTAAAAGTTGTTGCAGCCACCTATTCTAAACTAGAATAACAACTGTTCAATCATTGACGCATTTGCACAGCTGCACGCCATTTCTTGCCTCATTAATTTAATCGTTGCATTTCTTAAGGTTTTTACTGCAGAATTTTACTATTTTTAACTTTGTGTGTGTTTTCGCCTGCTTACCTGATCTGTTTACTCTCAGTTTCCTTTGCCTACCTGTCCACCACAGGTTTTCCCGCTTGTTGTGGAGGGCGCCGGCATAGATCACAGGTCACATCCTGGTTGGTGGTGAAAGTCATGAGCCGGGTTAGCGGTCCAGCGCTTTCCCTACTTAATGCGCATGACAGGCTCAATAAGCAGTGGGCGCGCCGCTGGCGAACCGAAGGTGCGTCAAAGGTAAGCCCGTCTACCCCCATCCATGCCACGACCGCGCCAGGGGCCAGGGATGCTGCCTCGCCTGTCATTTATGCTCAAGTAAGGACTTGTTACTCGAGAAAGGTCCTGCTAGAGCTTAGACCAGCAGCCAAGGTGTGCTATCACACTTACGACACTGAGGCCCTCTTAGATACAAAATATCAAGGGTGTTTAAGCTGTGACACCAGTGAGAAGCTCAAATTGAAGAATATGACCGACCCTACTGTCATTAGGTCCGCCTATAATCTGAATGTCGCGAAAGGGTTTCTCATAAATGCCAGATATATGGTTAAAAATAATATCGCTTTTAGAGACTTTGTCTTAGCCAGAAATCCGACTTGGGTCTTTGTTACCGAAACTTGGGCTACCGATACCTCTGGGCCTGACCTGGTTGATGCAATCCCCACTGGTTATGCTTTGTCCAGATTGGACAGAGTAGGCCATCGAGGAGGAGGGTTGGGAATTTTGTACATTTGTCGCACCCAGACCCTCTCTACTCTTTCTTATCCCTATCAGGCCTATTACTTCTCGATTAACTTCCTCCCTTCAGAATGTTTTTCTGGCCTTTTGTTTTATAGGCAACCAGAGCCTAGATACTCTTTCAGTCACAATATTAGTAAATTGATAGAGCCGTTCCTTGAGAGATCCAACATCACTCTCCTTGGGGACTTTAACTTTCATTTGGAGAATATGACATGCAGGGATACCCAAGTTTTTTTGGAAACACCGGGCTGCTGTGGTCTGGCTCAGCTAGTGGAAGGCCCTACTGATTTGGCAGGGCACACCCTTGATGTTTTTTTTTCAAATGACCCCAGGCTGAGGGTGGGACCTACCACTAGCCAGGTCTGATCATTTTGCTGTACCGTTTGACTTGTATGATCAGGTGGCAGTAGTCCCTACTTCTGGTCCTAGGAAGCAGGAGATGAGAAGTAATTTCAACCTCATAAATAATGAAGCACTCTCCCCTTTCCTGAATAATCTGGAGCCCGCTGATCAGCCGGACGCTAATTCGGCTGCCCGGGAGTTTTCCCACATCTTAATAGGAGCAATGGACATCTTTGCCCCTCCTAAGAGGCATTATTCAGCGAGGAAATGTCCATTGGCTCCCTGGTTCTCAGACAGACTTAGAATGCTGAGACAAGGATGTCAAAAATAGGAGAGGCTGTGGCGGGCCCACCTAGAGCCTCACGAGAAAGAGCGACATAAGCAATGTTTAAAATATTATAAATCAGCCATCATGGAGGAAAAAAGAGCTTACTTTTCTACGGTCACTGTTTCCCTCAATTCTTCTAGAGATCCTTTTGAGATCATTAATTCCCTAACATCCCCTCAGGTAGCAGATCCGAATGAGGGATCCTAGGATCTGTGTGACAAAATATCTGTCTTTTTTCACTACAAAATATCGGACATCTACGCCGCTTTGGAATCTGCAAACTCTCGTATTAGTCTTACCGCCTCTCCCTCTATTATGGTGGGAGAGAGTCCACCTGGTGAGCAGACTCCGAGTCTCTTTTTCTTTCCTCTGTTGTCATCTGAGATTGTGAACCGGCTTCTAGACAACGTCAACTCGGGCTCCCCACTAGACCCCTGCCCGCTTAAGGTGCTGAAATCCTGTTGCGAATGGTCATCCCACCTCTTATGGAGGCTGTATCCCAATGGATGGTGGAGAACTTCCTGAAATTGAATGGTGAGAAAACCGAGGTACGGATTTTCGGTAGTAACCAGGAAATTTGGTCTAGTGAGTGGTGGCTGTCCTCGCTTGGCGAATGCCCCTGCCCAGTCCTCCATGGGAAGAACCTGGGGGTGATAATGGACACTGCTCTTTCCTTTGATACTACAGGTAAACAGGACTGTCTCCACATGTTTTGGGATCATTAGGACCCTTAGAAAGATCTCCCATTATCTCTCTCTAGATTCTCGCAAGCAGGCCACCTTGGCCTTAGTATCCTCTAGACTGGACTATTGTAATGCCCTCTATATGGGCATTAACAAGAGACTCATCCATCGACTTCAAATGGTCCAGAATGCTGCGGCGAGGATGGTGTTGAATCTCTCTAGATACAGCTCAGCCTCGGTTGCACTCAAGAGCTTGCATTGGCTTCCAATGGACCGCAGGATCACGTTCAATATCCTTTGTCTGACTCATGAAGCCTTCTATGACGCCGGCCCACATGGCATCAAGTCACTGGTTCATCATTATACCCCTTAGCAGATCTCTTCGATCCTCTAATAAAATTCTCCTTGCTGTCCCTAAGTTTCTGAAGGCTAAATGGGGTGGCAGAGCTTTTCCACTGCGGCACCTAAGTTGTGGAATTCCCTCCCTCTAGAGCTCTCTAGGCAGCCCTCACTTCTTTTGTTTTGCAAGGCCTTAAAAACCTGGCTTTTCCTTGAGGCATACTTGTAAGCTTGCCCCTATTGTCTTTGTGTTGGATGCACCGCTCTAGCGCCTTGATGCCCTTGGGCTAAGTTCGCGCTGTATAAGATCATATTCATTCATTCATATATTCATTGATTCAATAAACTCTTATTGAAAACAACCAGCCTGTTTATTCTCTGTATCTCTCTGAGACAAACTAAGTGATCCAGAGTGACTGAGCGAAAGGTAGTATATTGTTTCCACGATTCTGAGGGATCAGGGTTGTCATGTTCTGAGGTTGCTAAGAACTATTATCTCCCCAGTAAGAGGAGATTCTAGTGGCAATTTGAGCTAGCTGATACAGACAGGCTAACATACCCGGTGGGGGTGCACAGAATTAGTCTGCCACCAATCCCACAGTTTATGTTATCCAAACGCGCAGATCCTGTATAGGTTATATAGGAACTAAACGACAATTGGAGCGTGAAGAAAAGAAAAGGTAGGAGAGGGCCCTCGGATGTGCCCATCCTTCTGTAGACTCTGAAGGGACAGAGGGGGTTATTACTGCTGTTGAGTCTCAAGGCTGACCACAGTCTCTTTGCAAGCAGGAGCACTCTGCAATCAGAGTAGTGATGGAGGGGAGGATTCACCTGGGGTGGCAAATGGGGGTAGGGTCCATGTATAGGATTTTATGTATGATTTTAACAAGGAAACCGTGTGAAAATTGGAGCTGGGAAAGAGGGCAAATGTTGGTATTGTATATGCAGAGGAATGTGGGAGTGGGTGTGTGAGAGATTCGAGAACAGAACATTTTGGGGACTGCTGAGAGCTGGCAAAATTGAGTGAGTTTTTAATATAAATGCTACTAGTGGGCCTTAAGCACTGACTGCACCACCCACAAAAGTAGCCTTTCAAAGCTGTCTAAGGCATGCTATCGCAAGTAGACTACTGGATAGAGAAGTGCAGCGACAAGACGCAGACCGCCAAAGACGCATCGAATATTAAACCTAAGGAGTCAGTGGTGATTATTTTCACGACGCGGTTGGAGGCTTGACCACTCATAATCAATAATCCGGTTCCCTAAACACGCTCCCATGCGAATGTAGGTTGCTATGCGGCAATAGATTGTCCATTGTGTCCACCCCCATTCATTACCATCGAGGAATTTGACCCACAATTAGAAGTGTTAGTCCTGAGGAGAACCCCGCAATTGGGGGTTCGAAACGCGTCGACCAGTTTGTTGACCAGTTTGCTGGTACCTTTTGTCAATTGGAGTTAAGACAAAGAAATTATTATTCCGAAGAGCTAGGCTTTATTCCTTCAATGACTTGCCCAACCAAATAAGACTGTTTTTTGACAAAATCATAAATGGGACATCATTAACAGAGACGTTCAAACTTGTTTATTTGACATTAGGACCTTAAATAAGTTTGTGTGTGTGTATGATATTTGAGGTATGAATGGAAGTTCAGTATGGATGGAGGATGTGTTGTAAATATGTATATGTAATGTATATTTAGTACATGTAATTTTTGAATTGTATCTTTTGTTCTAAATGTTTGTTCATGCAAAACAAAAAAAGTGAAGTCTCCATGAAGTTATATGGTTTCACCACTAAAAAAAATTATTCAATAAAATTCAGTGACGTAAATTCAAAAGACGGACCGGTATGTTTAATTCATAAAGGTTGTTGTAAATATTGTTCAATATAGTCCAGTACGGGCACTTGTGTTGTACTCTTGCTCCTTCTTTATGAAGTCACCGGGTCCTCAAATACTTTGTGAAACTCAGCTGGTGCTGATGGAATCTGCCATCTGTGAGTCCTACCCTTGCCTGAAGGGCCCCCTCCAGTCCTGAAAGTTACAAATGGATTCTTCAGCTGTTTTGCTATACATTCGACTCATCGTTATTATCACTGCACCAATCAGAACCAGTGCAGTACACTTCAGACATCCCTGTGCAGCTTGACAACGACATGATGCCCGACTGTGAGGTTCGACAAAGATGCTATGATAACCTGAGGTCCCGACTGCAAGGCTTGACTTCAACGACTTGACTCTGTGAATCGGGAGAGACGCATCGCATGCTCGACAATGCTGCTTGTTACATCCAAGACACTTTGTCTGTGAGACCTGTTTGAGTCCTGTAGCCCACCAGATCTTCATTGAGGTCGGCCTGAACTTTGGATTCATCCTGGTCTAGCACGACATCAAGTAAACTTTGAGCTCTATTGACCACTAAGCACTATTTTTGGTTTATTTTTTTAAAATTCATAGCTGTGGTTCTGCTTATTGGAATTTTGTCATTTTGGTCTTCTTTTACTCAAATAAAAATTCTCTATTTTTCTAAACCTATGTGGAGTTTTTTTGTGTGTTGTTTTTATTGTGTTACTATTTGTGTGTGTGTTGTCTGACTGTTCTGTGCCAAACTACCAGAGGACAAGCACAGGTTATATGTAAGTGTGTATCTTGTCTACTCTGACTAGGATTGTGGTCCCTACATGGACATGGTGCATACCTCTGCCAACAAGAAACCCCATTTCTAACTTTGGTGATCAGCGCAGAGTATAGGACTTGTGTTTGTGCAATATCATATAGTAATTAAGCATCCACTAAACTATATACCTAAGATCAATTCAAGCCTTTTACAATTCTCCCTGATTTGCCTTTTGTTCTGCTTAATGATGTCTCTCTCTGGAGAAGACACACGTGTACCTGGAGGATTTGTGTTTCTGCTGGACAGGTTATAATACTACACCGGGCAGCAACTGAAGATTTCTGCAGTGGCTTTACTAGGAAGGTGGAGCTATATAAGGATTTGAGGCCCTAGTTAGAGGATGACATCCCAGAGGAGGACCAGGAGATTTCAGAGAAAAGTTGTTACCTGATTTTGGAGTATGAGATGGATCAGAAACTGCCTCTGAAGGGGGCCAACAACTTGCCAGGAGCATTAGCGGTTACCAGATCAGGGAGTAATGTCTCCACCACAAACCTGTCCTCAGAATAGATGGCAGACATGAGGAAGGAAAGAATGCCAGCTGGCCATGCAAGAGAGGAAACTTGCCCATGAGCTCAGCCTCAAGGAGCTGGACATACAAGCCCTACAAGTGTGGTCCAGCTATTGCATGGTGGCAGCATATCTACAGTGGTCACTGGTGAGTACTGTATCAGGATCCCAAATAATGTGGTGCCCCGTTATGTGGTGGGGGATGCCATATACAGGTGGCTTGCAGCATATGAAGTGTCTCTACGAGTGCTCAAGGTACCAGAGGAGCTATGGGGTGGTGGTTTATGGAGGTATATGTCCACGGTGAGGACGTAGCAGAGAAGACATGCTACACTGTGATGAAATCTATCCGAGACGACAAGTTTGAACTGACCCCAGAGAGGTATAGACTCAAATTCAGAGGCTGCCACAAGATCTCATTACAAACATTGGTGGGTTTCTTGAATTAGTAAAGCACTGATGGACTGGGTGAGGAACAGCAGGGTTAATGATTTTTAAGGGTTTTACAATTTAATTTTGAAGGAGCACATGCTTGATATTTGTTTTCCAGAGCTGCACCAACACCTAGTTAGTGATACTAAATAGTAAGTTCACTGACCGCAGAAAACTTGTTAAGGAGGCCGACATCTCAGTCAGCACCAGAGGGTACAAGAAGGCATCTGGGGTGACTCACAAAAGTGTGATAAGGATTCCCGGAAGAAGAAGGAGGGGTAGATAAAAATACAGAGTTTTCTAAAGGCCCTCAAAACAACTCACAAAGGAAAGGGTCCAGTTCTGATTCCCAATCTGGCCACCAGAAGAAAAACTACCCTGACAAAGGTCAGCAGTCTAAACCCATTAAGTGCTATGAGTGCTATGCATATGGACACTACAAGAGGGATCCTAAGTTTACAAAGAGACCACCACCTCCTACTGGAAGAAAGAATCCAGGCGTGGCATGTAGTGCTTGTGGAGGAGTTTGTCACAGTTAATGGCGGAGAGTTTAGTGGGGTTACCTAGTGTCCCTGGGTGACAGTGAGATGGTTCCTAAAATCCATGCGCTCTCTAAAAGCACAAAGTATAGGCAACGGGTTACCATCAATGGGCAAGGTGATGAGGCTTGGAGAGTCATCTGGTGTCCTTAGAGCAGGTGATACTCAATCCATTCTAACAGGTTGTGGTGGCTGACAACAGGGAGGGTCAATACCAGCTAGCCTTGCTCCATTTGAGTGTAGAGGGTCTCAGGTCTTCTGAAAGTTGGAGTGAGCTCTGGCATGCCCGTGGACTGTCTGTGAGGTAATGACCTTGAGCACATTACCTTGAAGGAAGTGGAGCTCAAGCCACACCTGGAATTGTTAGGGTTACCTGAGTGGATTTGAAGAACCACCAGCTTCATGGCTGTCCAGGATGGGAGTTAAAAAGGCCTGGAGTCTGGAAAATGGCCCAGCCATCTGCTAGGAATGGGAAAGGCAGAGGACTTGGGAAAACAGTCCTTGAATGTCTTCCTGTTGAGGTGGAAGGGGCACCTGCAGTGGCCGCCCGAAGCCCACTGGGGAGGACAGTGCTCCTCGTGGTTACCTGCGAGTTTGCTGGATGGCACGCGGAAGGAGGAGCCACCAAAATGTATTTCTGTAAGGCACAGAGGGAGGGCCAAACCCCCTTTTATCTTAGCAGATACATAAGTTGTTCACAATATAGAAAATTAATTTCCAGTACACATTTCCTCAAAAATATACATTGTTAAATTGGGATACTTGATCAAATGTTGTTAAAGATGGACATTGATGAACAGCATTGTTCTGAGTGTAGATAAAGTGCATCGTGCTGGATTACTCTCCCCGGGCTTACAATTCACTGAAAAAACAGAAATCGTTATTGCTCAAAATAAAATACATTGGAAGATTTCTACAAAGTACAGACATGCCTAAAATATACAAACTACTAGTTCTGAGAAAAGCTTGTAGAATGATTACCAGTAGGCATTAATTTAAAAATATACCTAAAAAATTACAAAATGTTATTTCAGAAAGAACCCAATGTTTTATGCAAACAATATTATTCTGTACGTAGATAATGTGCATCACGCCAGACTCCACTCTCTGGCTTACAACGAAAACCTTCAACAAAGTGAAAATGTGTCTTAACTTTATATACTGGTAGTTCCAAAACTGTCCTTGTTAAAAGATGGTCTAGCAGCATCTATAAAATAAAATAAATATTGTATACAGTACCGATTGAAAAGTGACCACTAGTAAAAGTGCAACTGAGTCTTAATAATTTACTTAATATCTCTTCTTTCGAGATGCTCCTCAATACACAACAGTACAATTTACACAATCTTACACGGTAGCTTTTTCTATCCCCTCCATACTCTGCCATGAAGCATCAAATCTTATAATAACTCCTAACATTTGCTGTTCTTAAGGCCGTATTACCCAATTGTGAAATTAACTGCCATCCACTTGACCTCAGGAAAACTTCATTGTGTTAAAGTGTGATCTTATCTAAAATACTTTTCACCAGATGGCACTCTCCTGGGTTCTTCAGCAATCTGTATCAATTTCCAACCTTCATTAGCTTTGTTCTAAATAAAGTGGACATTAATGAGGAGTAGACTGTACTTGACTGAAAACAATATTTTTTCAATTGGGACATAATCTACTGGAACCCAAAGAAAAAAAGTTTGCATTGATCACCACACCAAGCTTGAAGGTCCTGCAAGTAATATATTTCCCCCTCACCAAGAAATGTCCCAATTCTTTAAACTCATTTGCGTTCCAAAATCTTAAATGACTGTTTGGTATTTTTAGGCCCAGAACATTACATTCATTAAACTGCAAATATTCATTCCCTAGAAAGTACTCGGAGAATAGAATGCTTGAAGTCTCACACAATATTCCTCCACTGTTTTATATCTCATTGTTTTCTGAAGTTTGGCTGACTTACTAAATACCGGAAGCTGGGATCTGGCACCCTGCACCATTTTTATAAAAAGAAAACAGTTCAGAGACCCCTTGGAGTCTATTGATCGAACTAAAATATCTATAAGAGAGGCTTCATAATATGTGGATACCTGCGGCAATGCCAATCCACCCTAACTTATATCAAGTTGAAGCAATGAAAGTTTAACCCTCAAGACCTTCTTGTTCCAAATAAAATATCGAAAAAGTATGTCTAATTCTTTAAAAAAGGCCATACTGATCTTTATCAGACCATTAGTAAAAAGAAATATCAAAAAGTGTACAATAGACTTTTTTATAAGAGCTATTTCCTCTATTAATGTCAGCGTAAATAGTGTCGGTCTGTCCAATAAATTCTTGATCGTCTTCATCATCACCTCGTAATTTAGATGGTAAAGCTCTGCACCGCAATTAGTAACATATAGCCCAAAGTAACAAATTGGATTAGAAGAAGAAGCCTGCTGCTGCAGATTAAGAGGAAGAATGCTAAGTGGGATGTTAAATAAAAGGAATTCTGTTTTATTTTGTTTAATTTAATATACACCAATCATTTGGAATTGCTCAAACTCATCCAATATTGTTCTAATATTTTGTTCTTCTGGCCTGAGATATTAAATTATGTCATCTGTGAATAGTTTTAGCTTAGACATTCCCACTACAGGTGCCTCAAAATTTAGATTTGCCCGAATCTTGATAAAAAAGGTAAATACAATAGGAGACATACGTGGATTACAATGGACACTAGAGTGGGAAGATAAAATCTCACTCTACGCAGACGATATTGTTAAATCTCACCAAACCGAGGGGATCCCTTATTTGTTTCCTCGATGTGCTGGCCATTTTCGGGAGGTACTCTGGGTTCGCAATAAATTGGTCTAAGTCGGTGCTTTTCGTCCTCACGGGTGAACCGCCGGTGGTCCCAGAGACCTGCCTGATACAAATTGAACCGACAGGGTTTAAGTACCTCGGTGTCTATGTCACGTTAGACCCGAGATTACATTTCCTTAATAATCTTGGGCCGCCTTTGGGTCGATTTAAAGGAGATGTGGCATGCTGGAAGGCGCTTCCGCTCTCCCTTTTGGGTAGGGCAGTACTCTTCAAGATGATGGCCCTCCCCCGGTTTTTGTAGGCGCTGCAGAATGCTATGGATCCTGTGCCTGCATCCTACTTCAAGGAAATAGAGGCCCTTCAGAGGCAGCTACTCTGGGATGGTAAACCCTGTATAGCATTCTCTAAGCTCACCCTCCTTTGGTATGACGGGGGGGATCAGACTGCCAGATTTGAGGAAATACTACTGGGCCTACCAGCTGGCAGGGGTGAACCATGTAATATACGTGGCCCCCAGGGATCCCGGCTATGCTATGGACCGCTAGCAGGTACCGGGTGGTGACTTCACTGGTGTGCTCTATGGTAGGCCTCGCCGGTTTTCCCTTGCGGGTTCAACGGCTCATGCTGTCCAGGTGTGGCACGCGGCAAATAGACACCTCAAGTGGGAGGGAAAGCTCACGCTCGCCACCTCGCTGTGGAGCTCAGAAAAGTTGAGAGGCCTGTGGAGGTCGAAGGGGTTTGACAAATGGGACCTTATTGGGATTTCCCAGATCAAGGATATTTGGGATCATGGCATGGTACTTTCGTTCAGTTCCCTTAAGGAACAATATCACCTTCACGACTGCGGACACTTCTGGTATGTGCAGATTAGGCATGCCCTACTCTCGAACATCCCCAGGGACACGTTACTTCCTGATACCTCCTCTCTTGAGGATCGGGTATTGGATGGCCATCTTCCTGAGAGGACCATCTCCTTGATCTACAAGCAGCTTATTAATCATACGGAGAATCCACTTGTCCCTCTTTGAACACAATGGGTGGAGGATGGGTTGGAAATTGACGATGAAGACTGGCAGGAGGCGGTTTCCTCACCACGAGTTGTAGCCATACAGATGAGACTCAGGCTTGTGCAATTAAAGATTCTTCACAGTTCATATGTCTGAGGAAAAACAGCCCAAATTACAACCGATGCCCAGGCTGCTGGCACAAGACGCCTCTTAGTTCCCATTTTGGGCAGTTACCAAATAAAGAGACGGGCGCTGGAAGCGGGAATGCAAGAACAGATTTTTATTTCTCATGAGGAGAGCCTGTCATTTCGGACAAGCGCACAATGTCTTCAAGAGGTGCTCTAACAAGTTTCTCTGAGGCTCCGTCTTTTATACACAGGTTTATGATGCACAAACATTCCTTATTGCAATAAAGACACTTTGAAGTACGAAAAGGCACGTTTGGAATCCCAGCTTCAGGCCTATTCCCATACCTGTCGCACGGATGTCGTTTCCCCTCCCAAATGTAACCAGTGATTGTAATCTTGCAGCCGGACATTCCAACAGGACACGAGGGCAAGAGGGGGTGGTCAGATCTAAGGTTGGGCAGGCGATAAGATCGGGCACTTCGGTTGGTGTATCACGTTTTGCTATGCGGGGCCAGGGGGGGGGTACATCCATGAGGCTTTGTTTTATGACTTGGAACCGGGTCGAGAGGCCAGGTGTAGCCGGGGGGGGGGGGTCATCAGAAGAGGGGAAGGGTGTTCCTGGGAGGAATGCAGGGGGTGTCGGTCAGGCAGGGGTGTCACTTTTAGAGCAGGGTCGCGCAGAGGGAGAGGGTTTTATGGCCTATGCATGAGAGAGCGGGGGCGTTCAACGGGGGGCGGGGGGACGTGCTGGGGATTTAAAAAACGGGCAGAGAGGCCTTGGTGCCTAAAATGGCTGTTGTGTCCGTGCGTGCATGGGCCTATGCTGGCGGGATGATGCGGTCAATGCTTCGCGGTATTCGTTCTGCTTACAGCGAGGGGTATGGTGAACACAAATGAACGCCACTTATGTACATATACATTGTCATTTTCCACAGTCGCCGCTTTTTAACATAAGTTAGTTCATTTCCGTGTTTATCATGACTGACGGGGTGTACATATAGCCATGTGTGGTCAATGAAATAGCGTTTGTCAATACTGGCGGATTGCATATAACCATGTGCAGTCGATGCGATAGACAAGGTGCAATACATATGAATTTACATTTGTCGTGTTATATATACGAGTCTAGAGATCGGTATACTACTCAGTCGGAGTCAATCAAGGAAATGTTCCGACACATTATGGAACCATGTTCTGACTTTCTCTCCGGCGGTATCAATGTACAGTTAAAAGTGACCGATGAAACATTTTGAAAGCAATACAAAGTGGTTGAGGGAGGAATTCAGTTCACTACAAGCAATTAGTCAGGGCGGGAGTAGAAAGTTCAGAAAGGGGGGGGGTCTTCGCCACAGTGTCTTTTTAGCAGCGAGCCATCACTGGTAGGCTCTAGTAGTTCGTTTTATTCCATTGGCGCTGTTGAGCACCGGCGGTGGAGCTATAGGTCCAGCTCGGATCCATCCTTACACGTCGCAGGGTGCGATCTGTCCTCTGCTGTTAGACCACAGTCCTGTTTCCTAACTAATCTTTTTAAGGGTGCCTCATGCTGGGCACCTGCATTTCTTTCTCCTTCCGTGGCAAACCCTATTCTACCTAAATGCTGTTCTTTTTCTCTGAGTCAAAATCCATGTGAAAAAAAGGGGTGGGGGGTTGTCGGATGATCGAGGGAAGAGAGGGCGGAGTGGGATCAGATCTTTGAGACAAACCAAGGGAGCAAAGGAAAACGAGCAGGCAGGCCCATCAATCGGGCTCAAAGGGGCGGGGACTTCTGGCACGCGTGGGTCAGCAAGCAGAGGGCTTCAAGGCAGCCCTCCATCCTTTCATTTTCCGTGTTTGAGAGTGGTGCCTCGTTCCGCGTCTCGTTGCTCTGCGGCTCCACCTTTGGTCGAGGTCACATGTGCTTCATGATCTGCGGCCAGGCTGTGCGTCACGTCCGGCCCCTCTCCTCCGGTGATTGTGTATCTTTGAATGGGTACAAAACAAGCTTTAGAGAACTGGCAGGAGAAGACATTTATACATTTCAATTCCGCCCCAATCTTAAGTAGTTGGGGATACGTTCATCGGTCACGGTCAGAAGTTATCACTATGGAGTATGTATGCGGGCATTTCTACTGAGTTTGTACTAAGTCTATTTGGCGTTCATTCATGACGTATATGGAGAGAAGTCAGACTCCTATCAACTGCGTATTCCATCAAACTCGAAATCGGATCCTTCGGTAGAGACTCGTCTTTCTAACCCGAGCCCTGGCAGTCTTCTATCATCATGAGAGAGGGACAGAGGCTAAACATTCTTTTCTCGGGGAGCAACGGTTAATCAGGGTCATCAGTTATACTTCGGGATATGGAGCTGGGGTCAATCGGGAGAAACGAGGACGCTTTGGACATCCGTACTTGGGTGCAGAGAGGTGGGGCAATCTGGGCATTGGGGATTGTGTTTCTAACGAACTGAGAACAGAAGGCCACTGACATATAGTCCCCCTATAAAAAAAAAGGCCAGATTAGGGGACATCAGTCGTCTTACCTGTCCTTTCCTTCTTAGCCAATTCAAGTTCCATCATTTTACAGAATGGAGAGGTAGTAATATGGCAAATTACAATTGTTTTAGTTTCTGTCAATTTTGCCGAACACCTTTGTGTTTAAAAACCAATTAGGCTTGTGCCGGCGGGGCACAACGTTACCACACAAAGGAAGAGGGAACAGGGGGACCCTCAGAGAGAGAGTCGTCCGCATTTTAAACGAACTATTCGGTACACGTACGACATGGAGAGAGAGAGAAAGAGAGAGAGAGAAACATGTACAATAATAGGCCATTTAGTGCGCACACAACACAGAACAGCAGGGGTCAAGTTATATAGAAACACAGGCTGAGGGACGACGTAGATCCATACATTACGTACACATGAATTCAGGCGGGGGGGGGGGGAATAGTACATGTATTATATACAAAAATCCAAGACAAAACATAGAACAGTACTTGGCCAAAAAGATTTCTTCCTGCATGCTGCGCATCCTTAGTATCCTACTTAATTCATCTGGCTGCCTTTGCTGGTGGCCTCGGTTGCAAATACTTACACCTTTGTCAATTGTTCGGGAACTAACCTGGTCGGGCTAATACTCACGGTGGGATCTTCGAATCATTTTTAGCAAATGGGTATCCAGGCTGAGGCAACGGAGGGTGTCAGTCGGGAGAACAATGGGGCAGCTTTGAGTTTCATGTCTATGAGGGTGCAAGAAGGAGGTGGTAAATCTTAAACATTGACAATATTCCTAGTCTTCCAGGAGGAGGGTACTTGGGTAAACCTCACCCCGGAATATTCCTGAACCTTTCCCTATTTAGTTACCGTATGAATTTACTCATGGGTGCACGTCATTCTTGGTTGCATTATTTGGGGTGCCGGTTGGAGTCATACTTTGTCATACTGCAATAACCCGCCAAGTTTCTGCTTCAGGCCACCCTTCCAGTCGCTGGGTTCAGAGAGAGAGACAGTCGTTTCTAGGTAAGGGAGTGCTATATCTTTGTTTGTTCGTCGTGTATAGGCACCATGTTCAGACCCCTTTTCCCCATTCCATCGGCCGTTCGATCATCACTTAAGTCATACATAAAACATTTCTCTTATCAATCCAAACGTGTGCAACGTGTATTCAGTCGAGCTATACACATCAGGGCATACACGTGTGCATTCATATCACACAAATTCGTCACGTTCTCAGGGGCAGTCCCCATAGATAATATAAAATTTTTCCGCGCGGAACCATGGCGTGTTGCTTAGGTCTTCTCCATACTTTAGTCGACGTTCCGATGTGACCTGCAGAAAGAAGGGAAAAAGAAGGGGTGGGGGCAGCGTTTTAAAACACATCAGCGCGCATAAACCCGAAAATGCTTTTACTTACCACATACTCGACCTATCTCTGCGGGATGCAGTCCCTTTCATCTCGGCGTTTAAGCCCAGAGGGACCGGTAGTGCGGGAGAGATAATCATTGATGGACTGTGTATTGCATAGATCGCCCAAGTGTGGTATTACGGATCGTGTGTAGGGAAGGGTCAAAACAAAGGGCAGTCAGTGTAAAGTGGGGGGTGAACTCGTGCTCTCCTTCGAGGAGGAGGGATGGTCTACAGTGGTACAGGGTCGTTTTTGTTCATCAGGCACGGAAACTAGAGGGGCTAGGTGGCATTCCTTCGGAGTGGCTTAGGGGAATCTGAAACAACTTCCCTGATACATGTGGCATATAAAGTAAAGGCTAAATACCGGGACCTTTATGGATTGCTTTACGTTGCACAAAAATAAAAAATAAAAAAAACACACACAACAAACCTGGACCATTCACATTTGCAATATTTCTGTCTACTTTGCTTTTTAACCTTTAAGTAATCGAGTTGCTTCATTTCACCTGTATTTTACTTATATCGGAAACAGTGGCCATTTATTCGAAACTTACCAATCTAAGCGCTACAACTATGTTTGCTTTTCAAAAAAAACCCTTTATTTAAAAATGTTGGAGCACAAATACTGGCCTACAACCACGTGGGCCGGCCACGGAGCAGACTGGAACTGTACATGAGGGGATATTTATTTGAGGAAAACGTAACGGAGTCGGTGGTCGTTGATTTCATAAAGGTGCGACAAGTGCAATAAAATCATATCGAAAATTCATTGTGGGCAAGTACCATAAGTGTCGAAAATTCGAACTTTCAATAATACGGTAATTAATGACGCGTCAGAACTTAATATCAATTCATTGTCCGAATGTTCAATCAGTACCCATCCCCTCCCGCCATGCGCTTCAAAAACTGCATACATATCTCATGATATCAAGGCTGAGCAACCGGAACACAACAGGGAGTTGCGAGTTTCATTTGTACCGGCGCCATTTTGGGTGAGGTCAGGCAGGTCCAAGTATAGTCAAAATGTCTCCACCAACTCGTGGTTGGACAGAGCCTCTTTCGGCAGTCCAAAAGTATCGTTAAAGGGCAACAGAAGGGACCGGCGATATGAACCATCAGTCAAAGGGGGGAGGGAGGCAACAATCTTTCCTACCGGGTCATACTGGTGTTCCACCGGAACTGATCAAATTGGTAGTCTGCAGGATTTTGGTCATTCAAACTGAGGCTGGCGCCAGCATGAGAGCGCCAACGTCTCGTGGCTACGTCTTGGTCGTTCCGCGGGCAATCATGGCAGTCATTCCCCATCGGGGGGCCCGCGGGGGTCGGGGACCCCTGCAGTTCTCGTAGAATCTTCAAAGCTGAGGAGAACGCTTCTGGACGGGGGACTCATTTTCTAGCTGACAAGCGACCAGGCCATCTTTGCACGCCAGGCCCAATCCTGCAGAGTCGACTGCCATTTTATGAGTTCCGCGGCAACCGGCAGTCGCTGGATCGCAAGAGCAGACGGACTCCAGCCTGTCGGGCGTTGCGTTGCACCGCAAGAGGGGTGGGCACAACTCAGCTGGGTGACTGTACCGCAGGAGCGGACGCAACTCATCTTGGTGAGTGAGGTGCAGGGGTGCAGCGCTGTGTCCCAAGAGTGGGAGGAACTCAGCTGGTTCGGGCGAAGCGCCGTTGTATCGCAACAGTGGACGAGACCCCGCTGGGTGAGTGGAGCGTTGCTGCACCGTAAGAGTGGACGAACCCTTGTCGGGTGAGTGGAGCGTTGCTGCACCGCAAGAGTGGACGAACCCTTGTCGGGTGAGTGGAGCGTTGGGGGTGCAGCTGAGGGGCCTCCACCTGGGGAGGTTGTGGTATATAAATAAATAATACCGGATCTAGGTTTGACTGGACATAGCAATAACAGATAGCTCAATAAATAAGAGTCAAGATTCGAGGTAGTAGGAGTTTGCAGGTTTAATACAGCATAAAGGACAGGAACAGGACAACCTGCACGGGAACAGGATGGCAGGGCCCTGCAGGGGGGACAGGGAATGAGCGCGCCAACTTTAATAACAATGTACGACATATATATACTAAAACAATTGCATTACAGTGAATACAGTAGGCGGAGCAGTGGGTGTGGTCAATAGCAGTCGCGAAAGATAAGGGTGAAAGTGGGTGTAACAAGAGGCGTATACATGGACAGGTGATGTAAACGTAACAGAATATGTCATAAATGGGGCGGAAACATGGAGGGGGCTACCTAAGGAGCCGGGACCTCTAACCTAATGGTGCGCGCAAACTGACAATGACGTGTTACTAGGAGAAGCTGGGGGCTATGAACTCTGCGCTAGGAGTAAAGACTGAAGTCTGGAGAGTCAGGGCGACATGTACCTAAACCCTATCTAGTATCTAATGTTTAGAGGACATGTTGATATAAACTAAGAGTCAGGAGGGGAGAGGCTAACAGACTCTAAGACTGGAGCATGCATTATTCTACATGTAGTGCGTGTTGAGGAATATTAAATGACCATTAATACAGTATTTCTCCTACATGGAGACGTAAAGGCTAGACAATGACGGAAACTATTGATGCAATTCAGTAGCTTAGGAATGCAGAGAAGGAGGGCTGGACTGATAACTAGAATCATAACATACTCTTGGCAGACTCGTAGGCAGAGCCAGGCCGAGCCGGGCACTGCGAGGCAGGAAGTAAGTGAAGGGTCGAGGATACAGGTGTGGGCTGTATCGCTCCTCAGCGAGGGTTCAGGAGACAGGAGGTGAATCTGGTGTCCGGGCCCTTTTGAGGCCTAGAAACAGGGACTTTTCAATGAAATAACGTGCACACTGAGAAACGTGGCAACGTAACCTTACATAGGCCTAATACTCGTAGCTTTCACGAGAACTGGAAACTAGCATACTAGAGATGGACACAACTGTAATTGCGTCTTTAATCGAACATGGGGGATACATATGCATATTAATCATGCACACATAACATAAGATGGGGGACACGTAGGGACACAGAACATGGCAAAATTTACTTTTCCACATTCCCTCCTTGTCACTACGTTTCCATCAGGAAACATCAATATTCATGATACCCTCTATCATTTCATACAGTATCATTTGCTCGTCTCGAATTGTCTTGGAACTGGATTTAGAACGGGACTTGGGGCTAGGAATACAAGAGGTAGCACAAATGCCGCAAATCGCAGGGCCACATTGTAAACAGAGGCAGCAACTGAATATGATCGCTACTGCAATACCCAGAAATGACAATACTTTCCATCCCCAGGCGGAAATTATATTCCAGAACCAACCGGACCATGTCCAGGTGCCTGGATTTTGGTGTAACATATGGGCAATATTATGGAGTCTGGTAATAGCTGAATAAACAGACGGTGCGTTATTAGGAATGAAAATGCAGCAACTAGATCCGATGACTCTACATGCCCCGCCCCTATCGGCCAGTATGACGTCAAGGACGAGACGATTCTGGAGCACGACAATTCTCATAAAGGATTGCTCTTCGGTTAAGTTACCTAGAGCAGAAGTAGTCTCAATCACTACTGCTTCAAGGGTTCTCGTTAATCTACGTATCAGTTTACTATTCACGACAGTACCTAAATAGGGGAAGACACCTTTATTGATATCTATGTATTGTTCTAGAGCAGTTTCAGTATAATCGACAATCGGGAGGTCTCTTTTGTGTCTAGTATGTACTAGGTGGGAATTCCTATGATAGTCAGGTGGGGCTAGGAAAACTGGTGGCAGTAGGAAGGCAATGTAACAGGTACCATCCCAATCGAGGGGCAGACAACCATATGCGGTCTGACCACAAACAAAATAAGAATGACGTGAAGCTTTGAAAATAGATTTCCTACTGTCACCATACTTGATAATAGTCGTACAATCACTATGGCCTACATGTACGGAACCATTATTTCGGACACATAATTCACCTTTGACTGGTAATACTGACATAGAGGGTAAGTCTGAAGTAGTATCAGACTGAACATTCAGGACCATAAAATTCGAAGAATAATTACCCAAATTATAAACTTCATTTTCTAGATCTAGCCCTGTTCTGTGGGGAAGACCTTGCTTGCCTGGGAAACATGTACTGTTAAGAAAAGACATATCTGTTGAGGATGACGTTAACGCGGACCATGCTCCACGCGAACCATTATGTGAAAATGGATAAGGAAAGAGTGGCAGAACTCCCTTCGGTGTCTGGAAAGGGGGGAGTCGACCACACACCCAACAATTAGTGGCATTGCTGGTCTGGTGTGAATAATGTAACATGCGGATAAAGGAATTATTACGCATAGCAAGACGATATGAGAGTTCATGAGGAGGTAGATCACTAAACGTGTGCTCTACTGTAGCATTAGCAGACTCATTTACATTAGAAACTGGAAAACACAAATAAAATGCATAACTTGTGCAGGTAATCATAAGGCTGAGATATAGCAGAAAACATAAAATAATAGTGCAACTTTTAGAGTTCTCACTAACTCTCTCTCTGTGGGGGTCTATTATATACATGTCAGAAACCGGTCTAACCGTTTCACCTAGGGGAGGACTTAGACAATCAAACTGGCTGACTTATTTTACTAGACCTTAATTTTTTCTTATACTCCTGCTGCGGAGTTTTCTCTAACAGGGAGGAATCTGTATCATTGTCTTTTGCGGGACAGTCCTTGAGAATAGTACTTTGGCCGTCTTTAAAATCCTCGGAAATGTTCTTGGAAACAGTCTTTAGTCCGTAAAACTTTTTCACATGAGACAGGTGGACCCAGCCCTTCCTGCCTTCCAGCTTGACGGCAGTACGGGTGGCCAGGAGGACCTGCTTGGGTTCTTTCCAGCGAGGCTCCAGCGGACTTGAACGATCAAAATTCCGGACAAGAACCATACATCCGGGAACGATTTCATGCGGTGCCACCTCGGTATTGTCTGGAAATGCGGCGGCAACCTGTGAACGACAAGAGTGTAGGGCAGACATCAAGGAAGCTAGGTAATCTGTCAGCATATTACTTGAAACATCGGTAATACTTCGGGGTCTAGGTGTACCCCACATATTAGGGGGGCGGCCGAATACGACCTCGTACGGGGACAGACCTGATCTGGAATGTGCGACCATGCGCATATAAAACAAAGCGACTGGCAGAGCTACTAGCCAGTCCACACCTTTCTCTTTACATATTTTGGCGATGCGGATTTTCAGGGTCTGATTATGTCTCTCTACGAGACCGGCTGCTTCAGGATGGCGTACACAATGGAACTTCCACTGGTACCCTAACAAAAGGGAGATGTGTTTCATGAGCTCAGATGAGAATGGCTGGCCGTTGTCAGAATATACGACCCTAGGGAGTCCACAGCGGGGGAAGAATTCACGAACCAACTGCTTGGCAGTGGTCGTGGCTGTGTAATCTGGGACTGGATATGCTTCTGTCCATCTGGACAAAGCGCATACAACTACAAGGACATACTTGAAACCTCGACATCGCTCCATCTGAATATAATCCATTTGGAGGACTTCAAAAGGGTGGTCAGGGGGCTGGAATCCACCTTGTTCCACCGGGACACTTTTACCTGGATTAAACTGGCAACATATCATACAGGTACGGACCTTCTGCTTGGCTGCAGCTCGTAAATGCTTGTTGAACCAAATGTTCTGGATACTATCTAACATAGCTTTTTCTCCTAAATGTGCTGGACTATGTGCGGTACTGATAATGACTTGAACCATAGAGTCGGGGAGAAACCATGTGGCTTTTCCCTTCGTTACCCATCCCTGATCTGTCTGGACCCCTCCTTGTTCGGACCATTTCTTGATTTCATCGGGAGTAGCATGTAACTGGATATCTATGACATCTTGAGTGGGGTCCTTAACTGTCATACAGGTAGTCAGATCTGGAGTATGTGTCTGTGTCGGATTAACTGAAATGTCTGGAGTCTGTGCTGTAAGCTTGGCTGTGCGATCTGCTAGATCATTACCTTGAGAAATAGTGTCAGTAACTTTCGTATGTGCTTTGCATTTCATGATAGCAATAGATGTCGGTAAGTGTATGGCATCTAACAGAGCTTGAATAAGGAGACCATGCTGAATCTTGGTTCCATGAGAAGTCATGAAACCTCTCTCCTGCCAGAGCACTCCAAAGTCGTGGACGACTCCAAATGCGTAACGTGAATCTGTGTAAACATTGACTTTCAGGTTCTTAGCATATATGCAGGCTTGGGTCAGAGCAACTAGCTCTGCTGCTTGAGCGGACAGAGTGTCAATACGATGTGTTTCTATAACTTCAGTGTCTGTAGTCACTGCATACGCGGCTACTAGTTCTCCTGTACTTGTTCTCATACATGAACCATCCACATAAAGTGTCAGGTCGGGATCTGGTAATGGAATATCTGTCAGATCTTGTCTTGGCTTAGTCATAGTGTTAACTACTTCCACACAGTCGTGTGTGGCAGGATTCGAATTAACTGACGGTAACAGTGTAGCAGGATTTAGAACGTTGCAGCGTCTGATTTCTATGTGTGGCTGGAACAGTGTCAGTTCATAACCTGTTAAACGTGCAATTGTCAAGTGCTGAGTCTGTGTTCGGTTTAAAAGAACTTCCACGGAGTGTGGAACTTGTACTGTCAAGGAATGTCCTAATACTATGGAATCACTTTGTCTGATAGCTAGTGCTGTGGCTGCAACTGACTTGAGGCACGCAGGCAGAGCCTGGGCTACAGGATCTAGTGTGCTCGAAAAATAAGCACAGGGCTTGTATTGTCCTGCTTGATCTTGTGTGAGAACAGATAATGCTGTACCTTCACGTTCAGTGACGAAAAGTGTAAAAGGCTTACTGTAGTTCGGTGTAGCTAGAACTGGAGCTTGGCATAAGGCTTTCTTTAACTCATTAAAACTAAGTGTATGTTCAGATGTCCAAGGGAGGACAGTTGATACGGCTGCCTCCTGTGTCGTTAACTGTATCAGTGGCTTGGCTAGGAATGCATACTGAGGAATCCATTGTCTGCAGTAAGAAGTGAGGCCGATAAAAGCACGTACCTCCTTCTGGGTCTTGGGCTGAGGAAGACTCGCTATTAACTGGATACGGTCAGGTGTCAACTGCCTACCCCTCTTGGACAGCAAGTGGCCTAAATAGATCACTTGCTGGACACAGAATTGAAGCTTCGAAGGGGACACCTTGTGCCCCATCTCTGCTAAGAAATACAAGACTGTAAGGGATGCTCGCTCGCAAGCACGTTCAGAACGGGCTGTGATCAGTAGATCATCGACATACTGGAGCAGGGCAGTGTCAGTTGGCATGTGAATATTGTCTAGTTGTCTCTTAAGTGCTTGACTGTAAATACTAGGACTTTCTGTGAAACCTTGAGGAGCTCGTGTAAATTGGTAGCTCCTTCCATTTAAACAAAATCCGAAAAGAAACTGGCTGTCTGGATGAATGGGGACACTGAAAAACGCGTTCTTGAGGTCTATGACTGTAAAAAATGAGGCTTCGGAATCAATGGCTGTCAGTAGGGAAGAGATATCAGGGACAACTGGGTACTGGGGAATAACACATTTATTGAGTTCTCGAAGGTCAATCACTAATCGATATACTGGGGGTGCATTTGGATCAGTACGTTTCATGACTGGAATGATCGGAGAATTACATACATTGGAGTCAGTTTCTACAACTACTCCTTGAGCGATGAGCTCGTCAATAATTTTGGATAAGGCTGTTACAGCCTCAGGTGGCAATCTGTACTGTCTGATTCGTGGTAACACTACACCTGGCTTGAGAGTCACACGATGGGGTGTGATTTGCATATAACCTACATCAGTTGGACCTTGCGCCCATAAATGCTGTGGAACATTGGACAATCTCGGATCAAAATCTCGTAATACATAGTGACCCTTGAAGTCACGTAAAAACAAGCGTATTCCCTCGGGGGAACAACATATGACTGCACCTAATTCTTTCAGTGTTTTAATACCTAACAGATTTTCTGGACACGACTTCGTAAGTAACAGATCAGTAGTGCGGGACAATGGACCTACTTCTAGAGTAACTGGCTTAGATATCTCGTTTACAATAGGCTTTCCTGAAAATCCAAGGGAAACATTTCTAGAGCCTGAGAGCGGAGCCCCTGGAACCTCGTCGTGACTAATGGTGGTCCTACTTGCCCCTGTATCAATCAGAAACTTTCTGTCTTTCCCTAATACTTGACTGTGAACATAGGGACCCTCTTGATCTACAGGTATCTCGATGAGAGGCAAGCCTACCTCCCTCTCTAGGCTGTTTCATGAATATGGCTGATACTCTGGATACTCGGACTGTGCATACTGGTACATCTGCTGTGTAACATGCTGTGTTGCAGCAATAGGCTGCGGTGCTGGAACTGTCTGTTGTGCATTCTGTGGCTGAGAAGTCTGTGAAACTTGTTCTTGTCTAGGCGGACGTGGTCTTTCTTTAGTCTTACCGGTAGCTATGTTGTGTTTCAGAACTGCACACTCGTTTATATAGTGACCTGGCTGTTTACAATAATTGCAGGTCCCTTTAACGGGAACTGCAGGATGACTGGCTTGATTCGTACCCCTCTTCTGACTGTCTTGAGGAACAGATTGTGCAACTAGTACTTTCATTTTCGTGTCTTTCATACGTTTTCTTTCATGATCTTGCTCTTCTCTGATTCTATTCTGGTGATACTGAAGCATCTGTAACATTTGGGGCGGGGTATTAGCTTGCCAGGTACTTTCGACTTTCAAAACTCGGTTCTTAACTTGTGGACTTGAATTCTCGACTAATTTAGTAACAAAGAGATGAGGGTATGACTCGCTACTTGTCTTGAGGCCACTGTTAATACTAAAGCATTTCTCAAATCTAGAATAAAAATCACTAGTGTCTTCGTCTTGTTTCTGTTTACAGGCTGAGATTGCATCCCAGTCTTCCTTTTTAGTTGCTAATAATCTCGGCAAAACTTGTATTAACAGTTCTGGTAATTCTTTACATTTCTCTCCAAGACCAGTACCTGGTACTCGTATCTTATCTTCAGCTTCTAGAACTGCCCAATCGATCTTCTTCTCTCCCACCTCCCATTCTTTTTCCTTGAGTTTTTCATATACCCCTGCGGGCAACAGGACTTTTAACATTTTAATTATATCTGGATACGTGTATTCTCCCATACGGAGCATGTCTTTTAATTCTCGGTGGAACCCTGCTGGATCTTTGTCATGACAGGGAATTAATTTCTTCATCTCTAAGAGTTCCATCTTTGTAATCGGAGTGTAAACAAACACTCGTTGCATTTCACCATCCGCTGTCCTAACTGGGTGTACTTCTCGTAACGGATTCTGTCTGTCTATGTAAGAGGGTTTACTTTCTGGGGGTGAGACATGAACAAAATGCGGGTTCAAAAACGTTCTATATTTGTGGCGCTGTTCTAGAATAACACTAATTAAATCGGTACCTAGACCTTTCCATCTATACTGGAGTAACTCGTTCAGGACATCGTGTAACGGACCTGGATCAGAATGTTGACCCTCATACAGAGTAATGAGGTGCTGGATCATATACATACCCACCAGTCGTTGCTCGGCTGGGGGCAGTTTCAGAAACATTTGAGCCACTATTTCATCTGGAAAAGTGGTAGAATCAGTAATCCATCGGACTGCTGATCGGGCTAGTTCTTGTTCATGCATAGTACTTAACTCACTGTAACCGATTCGTGATTTCAGAATGTGATCGGTAGCTTGAAATACTTGTTCTAGAGAACCTTGTTCTGGTGCTGGATGAGGAACAGTTTTCTTGTAGTCTAGACGTGAATGTCGGTCGGAAAGTCTAGTTCTACCTACATACGCTATTCTAGTGGGATTCTCGTCGTCTACCTCTTCAGTAGAAGAGTCATTTTCTTTCTCGTTTACTAGTGCTTCTTTGCGTTTCTCGTGTAACCTTATTATTTCTTTACGAATTTTCTTGTACATACTCTCTATACTACTGATGGTTCTGTGCTTACCCTCGGCTATATTATCACTCCACCTTGTCAGGATTCTCATTTCGGCCGGATCTTTAGTCGGAGAATCTTGTTCTCTTATTAAACAATTAATCAGAAACTTTAATAACATGAGCTGGATCTCAGCTTTCCTTTGAGACATGGCTTCGTCAATACTTTCTGGATCATCCCCTGTACGGATGAAACGATATATTCTGTCTAGATCTTCTTTCATATTCGGTAGGGTGTCCAAATACCCGGTCACCCGTCTTACACGGATGGAATATATAACTGTACTATCATCACCTGCAACTGGATCATAGCGGCATTCAGTAAGGGCTCGTCGGATTTCTGCAACGGACTTATATTTGGGCGTACGCTGTAACGCACGTTCATGTAACTCGACTAACGTTACACGTTGGTGTGGCGGCGGGGTACCAGGAGGACCTCCTCCTGCGGCCCCTAAACTAGAATCGTCGACTGATACTCTTCGTGCTGGCGCGGTGGGAAATTGTAATGTGGGCTGGACCGGGGGTACCGTAGCAGGTACTCCGGTGACTGGAGGAGCAGGATTTACATTATTTACAGGAGCTGGCGGAACAGGATTTGCATATTCTGGGACTGTGTCGTCCAAATAGGACGAAATAAAAATATCAGCTGCGGTCGGTTTGTGACGTAGCTTGATCGGAACTAATGGTGGCGGAAAATTACTGGATGCCTCCGGGGTTGCTTTTGGCAAGCCCTCGGCAAGAAGAGGGTACATACCCTTAATAAGGGCATTCCTCTGTCTGTCTGACTGTTCGGTTTTAACTCGTTCACCTATCTCGATTAGGTCCCTTTCTTGGGCTCGTTCTAAGGATTCTCTACTTAGTTCTGACTTTCTGATTTCTTTTTCGGTTCTTTTATGAGATTCTTTGCGCCATAACTCGATGGCATCTTTCTGTGACTGTCTGGCTTTCTTTTTCCATAATGCTTCTTCTACTCGCATGATGCACTCGGCATCCCACGTACCTGATACGGGCCATCTATACTTTTCGTCTAACTCTTTGGTGTACTCCACCCATAAATCTAGATATAATATGGCACTTATGCCATGCTTCTGATACATAAAGTGACCTGGACTGTCCCTAGGCGGGACAGGAACTGCTGCTTCTAACAGACCTTTTCTAGTTTTCAACTGACGTAGTTTGGAAAATAAGGGCATGACTGAACTGTAATCTAGACACAATACAATACACAATGAACACGATAATTACACCACTTTCATACCACGACATTAAAAATACATGAAGAACATTTAAAATAACAGTTCGAACAGAATACTACCTGGAATACTGAAAACAGAATACATGAATCTTCTCGAGAACAGAACTGACTAGAACAGAAACTAGATGCACTGCTAAAACAGTACGAAACTTACCGGTCTCGTAAAGAGACACGTCAGGACCCGCATCCACCGAAGTGGACACTTCGTTTTGGGTCTGTGTACCACCAAAACCCACGGACCAGAGTCAATTAGATTGACCCTGTCTAGATACTACCCCAGCAACGGTACTCACCGGGCAGCAAGAACGGAAGGCCTCGGACTGGACTGGACTGCTTCGACGCCGGACGGACGAACTTCGGACTTCAGTTACGGGTGGGCCTCCGGATACCTCGGACCTTGGACTCTCGGCTTGGGCTCTGGTCGGGACTCGCCGCGTTCCTCCACCACCTCGTCTGGATGCTGGACCGCAACCTCCGTCTCCTCCGTGGGCCTGAGGGATACTTGAAGCAGAAATATCTGCACGTGCACGGTATGGTTCCGTCACGGCTGCAGAGGGTCAGGGGGCCGGCGTGGCTTCACCGGCGCGTGGGGAAAGGGCAAGTCCCTATTCGGGCGCCATTATGTGGTATATAAATAAATAATACCGGATCTAGGTTTGACTGGACATAGCAATAACAGATAGCTCAATAAATAAGAGTCAAGATTCGAGGTAGTAGGAGTTTGCAGGTTTAATACAGCATAAAGGACAGGAACAGGACAACCTGCACGGGAACAGGATGGCAGGGCCCTGCAGGGGGGACAGGGAATGAGCGCGCCAACTTTAATAACAATGTACAACATATATATACTAAAACAATTGCATTACAGTGAATACAGTAGGCGGAGCAGTGGGTGTGGTCAATAGCAGTCGCGAAAGATAAGGGTGAAAGTGGGTGTAACAAGAGGCGTATACATGGACAGGTGATGTAAACGTAACAGAATATGTCATAAATGGGGCGGAAACATGGAGGGGGCTACCTAAGGAGCCGGGACCTCTAACCTAATGGTGCGCGCAAACTGACAATGACGTGTTACTAGGAGAAGCTGGGGGCTATGAACTCTGCGCTAGGAGTAAAGACTGAAGTCTGGAGAGTCAGGGCGACATGTACCTAAACCCTATCTAGTATCTAATGTTTAGAGGACATGTTGATATAAACTAAGAGTCAGGAGGGGAGAGGCTAACAGACTCTAAGACTGGAGCATGCATTATTCTACATGTAGTGCGTGTTGAGGAATATTAAATGACCATTAATACAGTATTTCTCCTACATGGAGACGTAAAGGCTAGACAATGACGGAAACTATTGATGCGATTCAGTAGCTTAGGAATGCAGAGAAGGAGGGCTGGACTGATAACTAGAATCATAACATACTCTTGGCAGACTCGTAGGCAGAGCCAGGCCGAGCCGGGCACTGCGAGGCAGGAAGTAAGTGAAGGGTCGAGGATACAGGTGGGGGCTGTATCGCTCCTCAGCGAGGGTTCAGGAGACAGGAGGTGAATCTGGTGTCCGGGCCCTTTTGAGGCCTAGAAACAGGGACTTTTCAATGAAATAACGTGCACACTGAGAAACGTGGCAACGTAACCTTACATAGGCCTAATACTCGTAGCTTTCACGAGAACTGGAAACTAGCATACTAGAGATGGACACAACTGTAATTGCGTCTTTAATCGAACATGGGGGATACATATGCATATTAATCATGCACACATAACATAAGATGGGGGACACGTAGGGACACAGAACATGGCAAAATTTACTTTTCCACAAGGTGGGAGAGGCTCGTCCACGCCTCCTCTCCCTCCCAGTGCACCCCACGCCGTCTATTGGCGCTGACATTCGTGATGGCCGGACCAGGCGATAAGAGAGGGGGGGGGGTCGGAGGCATAAGCAAGACATCGCCCCCGCCGTGGCCTGCAAGGCGCCAGAAGAGGATGGGAGGACCAGTACATTCTGGGCCATCCACCCCACGACCTCTCCGGCCGATGGCGGCCAGCCGGGCCCCGCCCTGCACGTGTCGAGGCCTCGTCTTCCGGATGGGCGTAACCGTGGACCTGTTGCACTTCGGGAGCTTCCGGTATGGGGGTAGGTATCTGCTGACTTGTATCTATCTTATGTTACCGTTATTGGGCATGGCGGGCGGTGGGACAGACATGTTTGGAGCAGTGAGGGGCGGCGGAGCCTAGCTACCTCGTGGCTGCCGTGATGTCAAGCTTGGCTTCTCTCACCACTTTCATGTTTCTTATTGCGGGCTATTTCTAACGTTTCTTATTTCTAGCGAACTCAAAAAAAAACAACTCATCAGTGGCCTACTGATTTTGCTCGATTTCTTTTTCCTTCCTTTTCTAGTGTGTTTCGTGCTAAAGTTTCTGTTAACAGGATACGGTGATTACTTCGTATTTTACATATGTCCTTTTTATTAGGGGCGCCCTCCGGTTGAGCCAGATGATCTACCTCTAATAAATGGTCCGGGTGGAACTAGTTTACCAATCAATGGGGAGTAGATAGGCATGACAGATTACAAAGGGGGACAAAGGTCCGCATTACCTACCCTTCACTACTTGCAAAGACTAGACAGAATATTTCTATTCCACGTTATTTGCAAACAGAGAATACCTCAAAAGAACTATTCCTTGAACAATAAATGTCCAGACAATCAATCAATCAGTGGGGAGAAAAACAGGCATGACGGATTACAACGGGGGACAAAAGTCCGCATTACCTATCCTTCGCTATCTGCAAAGGGAGACAGAATATTCCTATTCTTCTCTGTTTGTAGACAGGGAATATCTCAAAAGAGCGATAATCGATAAAAATCGATAACAAACAATCAGTGGGGAGAAAGATAGGCATGACGGATTACAATGGGGGACAAAAGTCTGCATTACCTACCCTTCACTATATGCAAAGGGAGACAGAATATTCCTATTCTTCCCCGTTTGTAGACAGCGAATGTCTCAAAGAGCAACAGAGCAACCAATCAATCAGTGGGGAGAAAAATAGGCATGACGGTTTACAACGGGGGACAAAAGTCCGCATTACCTATCCTTCACTATTTGCAAAGAGAGAGGAACGTTCCTATTCGTCGCTGTTTGCAAACAGAGAATGTCTCAAAGAGAACCAATACTTCAAGTAGCAACCAAGGCTAAATGAACCAATCAATGAACAATACCAGTATTTAAATACCGATTCCAATATAAACAATCAATCAATCAATCAATCAGATGGATAAAGCCATCCTATCAATCAGACGTAAAGACGTCCTACTTAACCTTACCCGGACCGGACCGTGTGGACAGTTCTTCGCCTTCCCTTTCCAGCGCCCGATCGTTCTCTTACTCCATGTTTTTACCGCAGCATTCCTGTGGGATCCCAGTCAGGACAGTAGGTTGCTTGAGAGAGGTCCGTTCGGAATCGGTAAAGTTCATTCAATCGGCAGCCGGACGAGGGCCCTCTCAAGGCAGGTATACTCCAATCGTTCAGATGTTCACCCCATCGTCTTGACCTCTCTTACCGGACCTTATGTCGCTGATGGGCCCCACGTTGGGCGCCAATTGAGGAAAAACAGCCCAAATTACAACCGATGCCCAGGCTGCTGGCACAAGATGCCTCTTAGTTCCCATTTTGGGCAGTTACCAAATAAAGAGACGGGCGCTGGAAGCGGGAATGCAAGAACAGATTTTTATTTCTCATGAGGAGAGCCTGTCATTTCGGACACGCGCACAATGTCTTCAAGAGGTGCTCTAACAAGTTTCTCTGAGGCTCCGTCTTTTATACACAGGTTTATGCTGCACAAACATTCCTTATTGCAATAAAGACACTTTGAAGTACGAAAAGGCACGTTTGGAATCCCAGCTTCAGGCCTATTCCCATACCTGTCGCTCGGATGTCGTTTCCCCTCCCAAATGTAACAAGTGATTGTAATCTTGCAGCCGGCGATTCCAACAGGACACGAGGGCAAGAGGGGGTGGTCAGATCTAAGGTTGGGCAGGCGATAAGATCGGGCACTTCGGTTGGTGTATCACGTTTTGCTATGCGGGGCCAGGGGGGGGGTATATCCATGAGGCTTTGTTTTATGACTTGGGACCGGGTCGAGAGGCCAGGTGTAGCCGGGGGGGGTCATCAGAAGAGGGGAAGGGTGTTCCTGGGAGGAATGCAGGGGGTGTCGGTCAGGCAGGGGTGTCACTTTTAGAGCAGGGTCGCGCAGAGGGAGAGGGTTTTATGGCCTATGCATGAGAGAGCGGGGCGTTCAACGGGGGGGACGTGCTGGGGATTTAACAAACGGGCAGAGAGGCCTTGGTGCCTAAAATGGCTGTCGTGTACGTGCGTGCATGGGCCTATGCTGGAGGGATGATGCGGTCAATGCTTCGCGGTATACGTTCTGCTTACAGCGAGGGGTATGGTGAACACAAATGAACGCCGCTTATGTACATATACATTGTCATTTTCCACATGTCAGTGGGCCTCGTCTTGTTCGCATGGGTCGTTCGGAAAGCATGTAGAACGGGATGTGGGGAGATTGGTATGTTTATGCATATACTTTAGCACTGCACCTGGGTACAGTCATATTGGGGAGAGGTCCATGAGGCTCTACTAGAGGTCTTGGGAGCGGAGATGCAGCCGGAGGCACATAGGTGTATCCTGAATATCTGGGAACCTACAGACCTGAACAGCTACAGGAAACAATGGGCTACATTAGCATGTATGATAGCTAAGCGTAATATCGCCCAACTGTCGGGCTTCAGCCAACCGCCCCGGATTGATAAATGGGCAGAGGACCTAGATTGGTGCATGTTCAGGGAAAGGTCGGTGTATAAGGTAAGGGGGTGTCCCAGCAAATGGGGGAAGGTCTGGGAGGCTTGGAATAATTACAGAGGAGATATATGTGCCCCCCCTCCCCCCCGGCGGGCCCAGATGAGGTGGAAGCGCATGTGTCCCCTTGATCCACTGCATATATCATGTATCTATTATCTTGAATGTGTGGAGACCGACTAATGTAACTGTAATGGAAGCTAATGACACCTGATGTTTTATAGTTATTTTCTTTTGTTTAATGAAAAGATTTATAACAAAAAAAATACTATCTACTTATAGGACTTTGTTGTTTTGCTCTTGATTTAATTTGAAAATGATTGCCTAATTTTCTAACCTGTGTGGTCTGTTTTTGCATTGGTTACATTGTACTACTGTTTGTTGCACAAATACTTTACACATTGCCTCCTTAGGCTAGCCTAACTGTTCTGCGCCAAGCTACCAGAGGGTGAGAACAGGTTATCTTATTGTGTATCTGAGTTACCCTGAGTAGGATTATGGCTCATGTCGACCAGAAGCCCATTTTCTAACAGTATGATATTCACATCTGCACCTCAACAGGTGTCCTCGCCTGTTTGCTTATCCAAAGAGAGAACTAGTGAGGACTTGAGCCTCCTTAATCCCCTGAGTGAAAATAAACGAATTATTGGCACTTAACTTTGAGAATTTCTATAAGTTGTTTTGATTTAGTGCTCTTGTGGAATGGACCAGGTCTGGAGCACTCTGCAATATGTCATCTATCAAATGGCACAACCAGTACATACCAAGTAGAACAGACAAATAACTCTGAAATACCAATGTGTCATATTCAATAAATCATTCACACTTACAAGAATGTTGTCTCTCCATGCCATCCTGCACCCTTTAAATATAGGTGCCTGGTCTGTCAGAACAATTCAATCGCAGCTCGGGAGGGGTGAAACTTGAGGTAAGGCAAGAAACATTTCCTTTCTATTCATGTTAATTTCAGCCGGTTATGTAGTGGGAACCCGTGTAAAATATTAGTGACATCGGACGACTGTGGGCTGGTAAAAGGTTTTGTTTGACTTTTCTACCTTAAGTAAACGAGTCCCCTAAATCAGGAGAGTGGTTATATTACTAAACAGATACATAAAGGTGACAAAATCCTTGCACATCTAGGTTAAATGTATAAGATGTCAAAGGTGAGCAGCAAAAACAAAAACTCGGACTATGTGCAAGTACTCTGGTAAACCCTGATCAAAGACTACATAAGTGCACAATCTACTCCCACCACCCGCCCCGTAGGGATCCTTATGATTTGAGGACGTCTGGAACATGCAGGCATGGCACAAGAATGTTAGACGCTCCATGTAAAATACAGAGGGGCTTATTTATGAGCCATTGCGTCACTTTTGCGCGGCCGGTGCGTCACTTTTTGTGACGCATCACCGGCGTAAAAAATTAGCCTTGTGGCACTATATTTACAAAGTGAAACATCTAGGTAGATGTGTCACTTTATAAACCCCTGCGCAATATTATACCTGCACCAGGTAATCAGAAATACAGATGTATCTATAACTCCTTGCGACATGATGCGGCATACGGTAAATATGGTACAAAAGGGGGCGGTGATGGATGGAGGATCTGAACCAATCAAACACTCACACCCAGTCAACAGATCTGGGTTTAATCCATCACCGTTCTTTAGCCCACTCTGCCACCCCAGTTCAGACATGGCCATATGCAAATCAGTCTGACCCTGTGCCTCATGGGAACAGTCCAGCCCGAACTGCCAAGCCATGCCTTCCCTGGACCGGAAACAAGCTTCCGAGGACCGGTTTCAAGCATTTCAGCCGTCTGCAGCCCGGCTTGCTTGAATCCAGTGGCAAAGTGAGCAAGGGACTCACGCCTGAGCATACCCTGCCAACTTATGGCGAACAAAGTGGTACAAAAGGGGGCGGTGATGGACGGAGTATCTGAACCAATCAAACACTCACACCCAGTCCACAGATCTGGGTTTAATCCATCACCGTTCTTTAGCCCACTCTGCAACCCCAGTTCAGTCATGGCCATATGCAAATCAGTCTGACCCTGTGCCTCATGGGAACATTCCAGCCCGAACTGCCAAGCCATGCCTTCCCTGGACCGGAAACAAGCTTCCGAGGACCGGTTTCTGGCATTTCAGCCGTCTTCAGCCCGGCTTGTTTGAATCCAGTGGCAAAGTGGGCAAGGGACTCACGTCTGAGCATACCCTGCCAACTTACGGCGAACAAAAACGTGTAGTTCATCCAGTCCCTGATGAAAAACATAACAGATTGGAAATTATGAATTGAATCTGGGGAGCAGGATACATTGAAAATAAGCTGGAGGTCATCAGCGTAGTTGTAGATCGTGACTTCCATCTGCTGAAGTGCCAAAATAAGAGGGGAAATGTACAAATTAAATAAAAGAGGGGACAAAGAAGATCCTTGCGGGACCCCGCACTGAACCTTACAAGAGGGTGCAGAGAAGTCAGCCAGATGGACGGCCTGAGTGTGATCCCTCAGGAAGGAGGCCAGCCAGACCAAGGCGGTTCCCCTGATGCCAGCCGCCCCGACATGGGAAAGAAGGATGGAATGGTCCACCATGTCGAAGGCGGCGGATAAATCAAGAAGAACCAAAGCTTGGGGTTGGTTGGTGTCCATGCCCTCTCTGAGGTTGTCCATGACAGAGAGGACTACGGACTCCGTGGAGTGGCAGGACGAAAACCAGCCTGGCGGGAGGCTAAGCAGCCATTCTCCTCAACAAAGACGCTGAGTATTCTGGTAACGTGAGGTTCCAATATTTTGGCTAGGAATGGTAGAATGGGGCGATAGTTTGAGAGTGAGGATGGGTCTGCACCGGGCTTTTTTAAAATGGGAATAATTGTCGCAGATTTGTGAGATTGTGGGACTATGCCTTGGGCGAGAGAGTTATTGAGGAAAGTGAGAGGGGGTGAAGGACAGGCCAGATAGATTTGTCTTAGGATATGTGCAGGGCAGATGTCGGATGGGGAGCCTGACTTTACCGTTGAGAGAAGGGATAGGAACGTTTCTTTAGTCAAAGGGAAAAAGTGGTCAAGGTACGACCGGGGAGGCAAGGGCAGTGGATCCGAAAAAGATGGAGAGGGAGGAGGAATATTGGATTTAATAGCTATGATTTTCTCCATGAAGTAGCTATTAAGCGAATCACAGAGGGCCTGAGATGGGGTGGGTTTAAGGGTGACTCTGTCCGAGAAAGCCAAGTCCTGCACAATAGTAAAGATTTCTCTCGGTTGATTTTCAGCGGACAAGATTTTACAGGAGAAATACTCGTTCTTAGCAGAGAGAATGGACTTCTTAGATTTATTCAGAAGTGTGGTGTATTGAACTTTGAGAGTGGGACAATAGGCGCATCTCCAAGCTCGCTCTGCTTGCCGGAGGGCCAGTTTTTCTCCTTGAGTTCGGCGTTAAACCACCTATTGGCGTCGTAGTCGCGCCTGGCAGTGACTCGTCTAAGGGGGGCCACCTGATCACAACCTCTGGCGAGCCATTTGTCTAAAGTGTCCACTTGGGAATAAGAGGGGAGGTCTTGAAGGTTAGGACTAGAGGCAGAAAGGGAGGAACAGAGAGATGTCATGTCAACGTGGTTCCAATTGCGGGCCCAGGTGTTCCTGGGGAGAGTAGGTTTCTTAGCGAGACTGGGGTGCAGGAAAAAAGAAATTAAGAAATGGTCACACCAGGCACATGGGGATACCACAGGGGAGGAAACAGGACAATTAAGCGACCAAACCTGGTCCAAAGTGTGACCGTGAATATGGGTGGGGGTGTGAACATGGGACAGAAAATTAAGAGAACGGAGAGAATCCGAGAACTCTTTAGATAAGAGGTCCTCAGCAGGGTCGGAGGGCCAAAAATTAAAATCACCTAGCACAAGGATGGAGGAATTATTCACTGCCAGGGTAGACAGCAGGTCCTGGATGGCAAGAAGAAAGTGCGGGATTTGTTGTGGGGGGCGATACATGAGCAGGCTGGTAAGAGGTGTTAGGAAGGAGGCGGAGCGAACGACTAGATAGTCGACCGCTGTGATGGGGGGCTGATAATAGCTGAAAATGAAGACCAGAGCGGACAATCAGGGCAACGCCGCCGCCAGCCTTTCCGGCCGGTCGGTCGGCGCGGAGAGCATAGTAAGAGGAGTGGAGGGCAGCTAAAAGGATTGGGAGGGAATCCGGACAGAACTAAGTCTCTGTGAGAAACAAAAGGTCAGGCTTATGCGTGTCAAGCAAAACAAAGAGTTCATGATAATGCTTGACCGCGGATCTGGTGTTCAAAAGGAAAACGGAAATTGCAGGGGTCGCAGAGAGTGAAGGAGGCGGCTCTGGTGGAATGAGGGGAGGAGGGAGCGGGGCCAAAGTGTAGGGAGTGGGAGAGATCAGCATAAGGGCCAGTTTGGTAATGTTGGCAGTGATGGAATCTGCCAGTGGCCACGGACCCTGCAAGGATCGGAGCTGGGCTGACGAGAAAGTTAAAAATTGGGCAGAGTGGGGTGCCCCTAGCCCCGGCTGGCCGCGGACGGGCGCAGACGGGCTTGCCTTTGGCGCGCCGCCAGCGCGTGTGCATGGGGAGGTCTTTAAATAGGGGAGGGGCGCGAGGACTGCAGCGCTGACCTGGGCAGCGTCTGTGCCCCGATCCAAGATGGCGCCCGCTACCCCGTCAGTCCGCCGGTTCAAGCGGCACTCAGCTGTGCCGGATCGGGACTCTGGGAGCAGGGACCAGCGAAGTAAGGTCAGTGCAAAGTACAATTTAAAAATAATAAGTTTCTCCAGCATCTCTGGCCCTGGGCATACCTGGGGAGAGCAGGAACTTATGCTGATGTATGTTGCTGCATGAGTCTTTTCCACTATGTTCATCCAGAGCAGGAGTTAAAGCTTTTTAACTGAGGTCGGCTGTACTTTCTTTACCCAGTTGCCATACGTTTCAGCACTTTGAGCGCGCCCGAGTAAACTGAGCGGAGTGTGCTCAGGTGTTGTCAGATTTTTCATTTTCTACCCCCTATTTGTCAGTAAAGAATGAAAAATGTACAGCTTTTACTCGGAGGCATGACTGGGTGGATATGCTGTGAATACCAGTACAGCACTGCCATGTCACTGAGGAGTAGGGTTTAGAACCAAAGAAGGGCACATTTACTTTGAGAGTAAGATTTGAACAAGGTGTAGGGTAGAGTGAGCAATGTTGGCATTCTACACTGAAGTAAACCATATCATTAACATCTGCTAGAATGAAAGGTTCTATATATCTTCCGCCGTCCTGCCTCCATTTGTTGACGTAAGCACCAGTGTGTGCCAACACATGTGTTCATGATCTAGTTCACCTGCCAGCCATATCTTGGCTAGATATTGTCTAAAGATCCGGAATCATGTCACCTGTTGGCATTTTCTGTATGTACATAATTGATACCATCTATTTAATAATGTGTCTGCATTTGTTCTTTACTTTAGGTTCTTATTTGCTATTTGTGGTATGTCCCTTTCTGCTGTTCACAAACTACTTGTGAGGAGGTATTCCCAACAGCAATTTTTAAGAAGCAGGAAAGTAATTTTTCTTGGACATTGAGTGAGGACATCGAGTGAGGACATCGACAAGTCTGATAACAGTTCACTCACATTTGCACTTCAATCTATTTATTCAAATACAGGCGCATTGAGTTTTGTTTGTTTAGATGTTGCTCCTGAGATCGAATTGATTAGTAATTTTTATATCTTTCTTACCCAGATAAATTGCAATGTAATATATTTGAAAATTCTAATTTCTAATAACTATACAATGAAGATGTGCGTTTCTATATATCATAGATATAAAATAATAACCAAAATGGCTACAGTTAAAATTAGCAATCAAAAACTCTTTTTGGGATCCATCAAAAATTCTGGTTTGCATTAAAAAGTGTACCTCCAACGACAAGAACTGTTATAATTTGATTATTACAGTTCATACCTGTGCATTTTCAAATACACAAAGAAGTATTGACAACATAAACCCAGATAGCTATCAAGCGCTACTAGAGTTCTGAAGAACACAGTATCTGACAATAATTTTTAATAAGTGTACAATGAATGAGACTGGCTATGTGTCAAAGAACAAACATTTAGGTACATGAGGTCCTGTTTAACAATGACACTTAAGCACTCTTTAGGAAATGTTCATAATCTCTGACGTACTCAGTAACTGGAGGTAGTGGTACTAGATATTCCAGGAACACCAGCTACTCAAAGCAGCAAGATTTTAATTTACTAAACAATAAATTGTCATTCACACAAAGCAGCTTAAATCTAGGTGTAAAAATCCAAGTAAGAATAACGAATAACAAGTAGAGGCGCCAACCAGAGGGGGGAGGAGAGAGGGACTGTGGGCTATTCCCCTTCCTCCGGGAAGGGGACTGGGGGACACAGGGGGAGGAGGTATAGTTAGTAAAAAACTAGCAGAATCACAGAGTGAAAGTTTTTGGTAAGAAGTTTATTGATGGAGATACCTTAAATCCAAAAAATAATCACAGGGATGGGTTTAACGTTTGTTTAATTATGGTCAATGTAAATAGTATATTCAATACGCACAATTATGGCGGGCTAATAAGGTGGCTAACATAATTTTCACCACAAGTTTTATTTCTCCAGGAAACCCATCTTAGAACAAACACACCTAAGCTCTTCATCGCTAAATTTTTCTTCAAGGCATGTTTTGCTTTGGCTGGGATGGCAATAGGGGGGTGGCCATCTTTTTTGTGTAGGGGATAAATTGGAAGATTTCCCAAGTCCGGAGAGACCCTTATGGCAGTTGGATATAGGTTACAGCCGGTGTAAATGGAAATGTATTTAATTTTGTGAACTACTATGCAGCAGAATGTTGGCAATCCTACAGCTATTATGAAGATCAATTACTTAGTTAGAGGGGCTATGGGCCCTATAATGTTAGGGGGGGTTCTTTTATCCAGGACCTGGTAAAGGATACTTTGAATAAATCAAAAAACAGCTAAAGCCTTAGACTAAAAAAGTATTAGATGTAATAAAACAAGATTATCATTTAATCGATCCATAGCGAAGGGCTCATTGGAAAACTTTGCAGTATACTTGCTATTCTCATCAATATCAGCCTGCCTCTCGTATTGATTTTTCCCTTATTTCTCGCTCCTGAACTGTCTAAACTCAGAAATATGGGCTAACTCATTCTCAGATCACTCACTGGTTTAAATTGAAATCGAAATAGATGTAAGAAAAAGGGAAAGATCCCAGATTGATCAGCTCCTTCACTCAAACCAGCAATGGATGACTAACATAAGAAAATGGATAAAAGAGTTATTCAGGACATGGGCAGAGAGTGGCTTTTATGGCTGTGCAATCCAAAACCCAAAGGGCACGTATAGCCGAACATTAGTTGGCAGTCAATACTGCTTTGTTGAGGAAAGAAAACTCCATGCGGCCATGGATATCTAGCAGAGGGGCAGTTAAACAAAGCAAAACAGGGGTTAAGGAAGTTTTTTTCATCATAGAAGAAATAAATACTTTACTGTCATTTCAGCAGAGAGTTTATGAGGAAAGTCAAATGGTAGGCACATTTTTCAGCATGGTCGACCAAGGTAAACCAGGAAGCCGCATCAATTATTGAACTTCAGGAGCAAGGACCTTAGAGTCTGAGAAGGATATGATCACGAAAATCTTTCTAGGTCATTAGAATGAGCTATACACAACTAAATACATGGCCTCTAAAGAAGCAATACATCAATACTTTTATGATATAAACCTGCCACAGTTACCAAGTACACAGGCAGAAGAGATGGTTGCAGATATTTCAGTAGCCGATATTTAGCAGTTCCTTTCCTCAATGCCCGGAGGGAAGCCCTGCGGTAACAATGGTCTTCAAACAGAATTTAATAAGGAGTTTTCAGAAGAGCTACTACCATTTTTGGTATGATACGTTATGTAACAGGTACTTGTAGTGCACTCATACACCAATAGGCTTCATGGCGCTGTGGGTAGCGGGGAGAGAGGAGTCGCGAGATCTAGATTAGGTCACTATATGCTTGTGCGAACAGCTGTGTCTTGAGTGATTTCCTGAACTGGGCATGGGAGGGCACCGATCTTAACTCCACGGGAAGGGAATTCAAGAATTGTGGAGCCAGTAAGGCAAAGCTGGATCCGCCGTGCTTCTTGCATTTGAATGAGGGCCTAACTAACAGATTGAGGTGGGAGGAACACAAATCTCGGAAGGGAATGTAACGTTTAACCCTGGGCGAAGCACTACGCTCCGCTCGCGGAGTTTGCGAAGTTTTTGCAACTTCGCACTACGCGAGCGGCACGTAGCACAGTGCGAACATGCGTAGTGCAGCGTAGCGTAGTGCAGCGCTAATTTTTTGCTTGTTCGCGGTCCTGAACGTCATGTTCGCGACCGCGAGCAAGCAAAATGACATCCCGGCGAGATTCTCAACGCGAGGAGGTCAGGTTTCTCATTGTGAGTGGTTGCGCATGCTCGCGACCGCTCTCAATGAGAAACTACCTGTTCGCGTTGAGAAAGCTGCCGCTCGAGTAATAATCTCCTCGAGCAGCAGAAAACTACAGCTCGCACTGTGCAAGATGCTGTTTTCAATGCTTGCACAGTGCCGGATGCTTGTTCGCACTGTGCAATCATTGAAAACGCATCTTGCACAGTGCGAACATGCTACTACGCAGCTCGCGTAGTGCTACGTGAAGTTCGCGTAGTGCGAAGTGCACTTCGCGTAGCTTCGCGTAGCGCTACTCCGCGAACTACGCCCACCCTTAGTAACGTTGGATCCTGGACGAAATAAAGGATGGGCTGCTGCCATGAAGAGCTTTGAAGATAGTGCATCCCAATTTGAAGGCACATCTCTTGGCCACAGGAAGCCAGTGTAGCTTCTCATGAGAGATCTGATATGTTGCCATTTGGGTAGATGAAAGATGAGTCTGACGGCTCGGTTTTGAACCAGTTGAAGGCGTTTAAGTTGGTAGGCTGGGATGCCAACATACAGTGAATTGGCGTAATCCAGACGAGAGATGCGAAGGCTAAAATAACCAGGGTCAAAGCTTCTCTGGACATGAATTTGCTAATCTTTTTTTATTCTCCTCAATTGAAAGAAGCCAGCAGAAACCACTGAACCGATCTGGGCATTTAGTGACAGGTTGTTAGAAATTACTATTCCCAAATTTTTAGCAGAACTGGCTGGCACCGGGGGATTGCCCAGGGATCATGGTCAAAAGTTGGAATGCCATGCTTAGTTTTATCTGGGTTCAGCTTGAGTTGATTGTAGTTCATCCAATCACTGATAAATAACATGGTAGCTTGAATGTTGAGAATAGAGGATGCTGATGAATTTATGTCGAACACCAGTTGAAGATCATCAGCATAGTTATATGTGCTAATCTTTCTTTCTCTCAGAGAGCTCATTAGGGGACAAAGGTAGAGAAGGGGGGAAAGCGAAGAGCCCTGGGGGACCCCGCACGTCAATTCCCTTTAACCGGAGGAAAAATTGCCAACCCGTACTGCTTGGAATCGGTTGCTAAGGAAAGAGGATAACCACTTCATCGCCAGACCCTGAATCCCGGCATCTCTGACACGGTCGACCAAAATGTTATGATCGACCGTGTCGAATGCAGCAGATAGATCCAGAAGGATCAGGGCCTAGGGGGCATTCCTGTCGGCTCCCTTCCTGAGTTCGTCCAGAACTGTCAAGATGACAGACTCCGTAGACTAGGTGGGTATGAAGCCTGCCTGATGGGAATCTTGAACTTGACAATGTTCGACGAATAAGCTGAGGCAGTTAGACAAGTGAGCCTCCAGAACTTTGCCCAGGTAAGGCAATAGGGAGATAGTGCGATAGTTACTGAGAACTGTCAGGTCCGCACCGGGTTTCTTCAAGATAGGGAGAATTTCTGAACTCTTGAATACATCGGGTACTATGCCAAGGCGGAGTGATTTATTCAGAAATGAGAGATGGGGGTCAGGGCAGAGGGTGAAAGCTTCTCGAGGTATGTTTGGGGGCAGCAGTCCATAGGGGAGCCGGAGCCCACCTTTTTGAGTAAGTCAAGGAAGGTCACTTTGGAGATCGAGGGATTTGATCCAGCCGCTTTGTGTTCTGACATATGTTTGAGACCGCCGTGGGGGGTGTCGATGAGAGAATGCTGACTTTAATAACATCGATTTTTTTCCATGAAATATGCGTTAAGGGAGTCGCAAAGGAGCTATGACGAGGCTAGTTTCAGCATGACCCTGTCTCGGTTAGAGAGCTCATTAACTCTGGTGAAAATGTCTCTGGATTTGTTAGAGGATTTAAGAATTTTGTAGGAGAAGTAATCTTCCTTGGCGTGGAGAATCTTTTTTGTATTCTTTCAGGAGAGTTAAGTACAAGGCCTTCTTATCAATACAATATTGGTGTCTCCACATTCGTTTTTGGTTGAGCATTTAACTATGTTAAGGCAGGAGGCGAGGTTCCATTAACTTTTAAAGAATTCACCATTGTTAGTTTTGTCAAGAAGGATAAGAATTCCAAGGATGTCAATTAAACAAACACCAGCGCTTATAATGTTGGTCGATGTGGGGTAAGTGTTCGATCTGGTGAATTTGGAGGCTCTCTTTTATGATCTTGGAAGGGTTGGGATTCCTCCCCAGATTATAACGTGCTATAGAACTTATATTAAGGAGCTCAGGCTCAGGCCTTTATAAATTCTAACCTTGCTGGGACGGTTGACATAAACCGGGGAACTTGACAGGGGTGTCCCTTATCACCCATATTGTTTACCTTTTTATGGACCCTCTGGCCATTAAAATCCGAGATAACTAGGAGATTAAAACACCAATAGCAGGGAGGAGATTATTTTATACTTTATACCAAAAAAGCAAAATATTGGAAATTACATTGATGGAATTTGCACAGTATGAATTAACTGGGGGGATAAAATCAACCATATTAAGGCTGAAATTCATAAATTAAATTATGAAGTTATGTGGAGAAAAATCAAAGATTTACTTGATAAATTGTTACTTCTTCCTCTTACGTTGATTGGTTGTGTAGCCCTATTAAAAATGTCAATTTTTCCTCTATTGATTTTTCTTTTTACAAATGTTCCGATTAAAATCAACACCACGTATTTTAAAGAGCTGATAACAGTTTTTCAGCAGTTTACATGGAATAAGTCTTCAAGAGTAAAATTCCCTGTACTCCAACTTGAAATCAATCGGTGGGGGCTTGCATTTTCCCAAGTTTTTTCGTCCAATTTAGCATCCTTTTTGGAGATAATAGTGAATGTAATTCACAGTAAGCGGTCCTTGGATAGGTTTTTCTGGACAAGATGGTTCAGGAAGCTGGATCTCAGATCCTGGTTTTCGTGAAAACAACAAAACCTCCTAAAACAACTAGATACAAGAAATTGCAGAAGTATCTTATTAGACTTCAGTCATTCTACTCCTTGAAGGCTTATTCTGCAGGGTATGAGTACTTACAGCTTACTGAATGCTAAAGCTTAGGTCTCAAAATTCAGAATAGTCATTTAAGGTTTTGGAAAGCCAATAGTTTTAAAGAGCTGGGTCATTTTATAGTTGGACAGAGATGTATTAATTGGCAGAAGGTTCAAGGAAATGCAATGCACTTTCTCAGATCTTGAGTGACTACCAATATGGCAGCCAGGCATTAAGAGAGGCACATTTTTAAAGAATGTCATTTTTATCACGCTGGATAGCATACTAAACTCTTAAAGCGCTCCATAAGATGCATCCAGAAGTTGAGAATAGATACTTTCACTGTCTGCAATTGGGTGAGGGAGGCTGGCTACATATATTTTATACTTGCCCGATGTTAAGACAGTTTTGGGAGATAGCCTGCACCGCACTTAGCCTTGGCAAGCAGAGAAGATTTGAACCAGAGGCGTCAATAGCAGAGACAAAACCTGCCAATGCCTAGAGGGGATGAACCATTTGTGGTAATCACCTCTTTGGTGGAATGCTCCTTGATTCTCCAGAATTGAAGGACAACAAAAGTACCCGCCTACCTAGAATGACATAAAAAAATTATTCGAACAAGAACATTTGAAGAGGCGTACACTGAAAGGGTCCATTAAAAGATACACTTCAGTATGGAAATACATGGATGTGGAAGAAAGTCGGCATGTGTAAATACGGCAACGTTTTTTTATGTTAATTTATTTAAGCACAACTGGACTTTGTTTTAGAAATTGTTTTGCTGCTGGTGTAGAATATGAGTTGATGCACTTTATCAAAGTTTAGAATAATCTGATTTGGTGATAGGAAAATGCACTCTATGGAAGTTAAATGCATTGTACTTTATTAATAGCACTTTATATTGTTCAAATGCTTTAATCATGTGTAGTCTATACTAATATAATAAAGAGAGAGCCCAAACCTTTGAGGCGGGTAATCTCAGGAACCACAGCACCAATCACAACACCCAATACATCGTTGGAAAGGGCAGTTGCAGCAGAAGGACATAGGCTATGCAGATGCCCACCATATACATTTAAAAGGTAAAAGAACCGTGCCTGCAAAGTAGTCCCTTGTTAGCGTGCCTGCATTGTGTTGTGGGCGTGTGCTGGGGGCGTGACGAGCGCTGGGGGCGTGTGGTACGTTCCACCCTTCATGCCATGTCTCATATCATGTGCTAATCCCACCTTGCTCCCTTTAAATACCCCTGCACCCCATAATCATAACCCACCCTTACTCCTTAAAATACCTCAACACCCTTAAACACTAACCCATCTTAACCCTATAAATATACCCTGTACCCCAAAACCCAAACCTTTCCCTAAACCCTAAAAATACCCCTGTACCCCAAAACCCAAACCTAGCCCTGAACCCTATAAATACCCCTGTACCTCAAAACCAAAACCTACCCCATAACCCCTGTACCCCTGTACCCCAAAACCCAAACCTAGCCCTGAACCCTAAAAATACCACTGTACCCCAAAACCACCCCTGAACCCTAAAATACCCCTGTACCTCAAAACCCAAACCTAGCCCTGAACCCTTAAAATACCCCTGTACCCCAAAACCCAAACCTACCCCATAACCCTAAAAATACTCCTGTACCCCAAAACCCAAACCTACCCCTGAACCCTAAAATACCCCTGTACCCCAAACCCAAACCTAGCCCTGAACCCTAAAAATACCCCTGTACCCCAAAACCCAAACCTACCCCTGAACCCTAAAAATACCCCTATACCCCAAAACCCAAACCTAGCCCTGAACCCTAAAAATACCCCTGTACCCCAAAACCCATACCTATCCCTAAACCCTAAAATTACCCATGTACCCCATAACCCAAAACTATATCTGAACCCTTAAAATACCCAAACACCCCAAAACATATACCTCAGTACCCCAAAACATATACCCCTATACCCATACTTACCTTATCCAAACATTAAAAAAAACATGCTTTTACCATTCATGCATTTACAACGAAATTCGTTGTAAATGTATGCGTGGTAAAAGCATATAAAATGTAATGGCATGCGTTATAATGGCATTGCGGAGTCATGGTACTTTCGTAATGAAAGTATGCGGAGTGATGGTATGCGGAAAGAAAGTTGCGGAATAATGGGTGTTTACCCTCCCCCGGTAAGTACATTGGTGGCACGGCGGCCCACATCTCCAGCAACATACTCATATTTTTTCACCACTCTTTTGAAAAATGCACAGGTCTCTCTCATTGATGGCCAGCACCGACATACACTTTTAGACACACCTGCCGCCACAAGTTCTAAAATTTCGAACTTTAGAGCTGGGGAACTACGTTCGAATCTCGGCATCAGCTCAACATCCTGTGATTCCAGGCAAATTGCTTTGTCTCCCCGTGCCTACCACAAATGAATGTGTTCTTTTGTAATGTAAATTGTGCTCATGCCATGTTGTCGAGTTCGCGCTATATAATATTGCAAGGAAAAATAAAGTAGGGAAACTCGAGTTCACACACTACTGAACGCGCACTCTTAAGTGCATCAGCAGTGCACTGTGAATCGAAGCGTTTCACAGGCCTGTCACAGATAAGAAATGCTATCAAAACGAAATCCTACAAAACATTATACTACTGGCTGGCAGCAATTCATACCCGGACAACGTTGGGACGGGCTGCTATTATATAATATACAAGATGGAATCTCAAAGACTTTGCACGTTGAATTGAGAGTATAACAGTTATGTAAAAGAGGTTTATAATATTTAAAATAGTAGTTTTCATATGTGAAATTACTTTGTGTTTTAGAGAAATGAATTAATCTATGGTTCTGCTCAATAAAGTTTGTTTTTTGAACAGACAAGCCCCCCACCAAAAAAGAAGAATGATAAATAACCAGTGGAATTATCTATCTTAAATCTGATTTCACAGAGTTTCTGCCATTCCCATAGGACATTTTTTCTAAACCCCAGTGATCTCCTTTTAGAGAAGGAAGTGACAAAGGGGATTTTCTGCACTCCGGGGGATGGACCCTTGACCCCACAGAGCCCTAGTGCAGCGAATCTATCCTCCTCGTGCTAGATTCTTGGGGGGCTGTGAGCAACCCAATACATGTCTTAAAGTGATAAAGTGAACATTTGTAATAGTAATATTTGTTATAATACGTTTATGTCCCCCCAGTAACAAATCTGAGGATACAATTTGTTGTCTTTTATCATCTTTGAAAGACGTGTTGCTCCAGCGGGTTGTTGTTGTTCAGTTGAAAAGTAGGCCACTCAGCCAGAATTTTCTCCTGTAGGTGCAGCGGCTGAACTCACATTTTCAAAACTTGATTGTAGACTCCTGCAAGAAGCCGTACGTCCTGTATGGCAGAAAACTCAATATAAAGAATAAATACCACTGATTGCCAAGTGACAAATTGAGCGGTATCAAGTCCTTAGTGGTAGATAGCACCTCTCCCTGCTAGGCCTAAGGTCTTCATAAAGGGCGTCAGTTACATCCCTCCTGGCCAGGGCTAGGCTTGAAGAACACACCCTACCAAACCTGTTCAATTCCACAGGCTCTCAATCGGACTAATCACTACCTAAGTGAGCTTTTATAGGAGGAAACACCTCTCAAATGAATGCCCGTTACTCAAGAGAAGAATTTTGCTAAGGGCCTCGAAGCTTGGCTGTCCATGGAATGCTCAGCTTTGAGTAAATTCCTCTATGTCTTACACTGTAGCCTGTTGCACTACTCCTCCTCTAAGTAAGCTCTACACTGTTGAACATCTGTGTGTGTTAGTTATGTTTGTGGTCTAGCTCTTGCCAGCTTTTGCTATTTGCGGACATCATTGCCTCCCATTCTTACCCATGTGCTTTAGACTCATTCATTGGATGCCTTTCTTGTTTATTTTAATATTCTGATTTTAATCTATTGCTTTCCCCTGTATCCTGTATTTGTTCCACCACTGGAGCATAGTATTTGGAGCATAGTATTCTCACCATTCTTTTCGATTTTATATTCTGAATTCCAACGTAGCTGATTTAGAGACAATTTTTTGTCTGTGCATCTTTAAATATTGTCTTTTAGTACTTCATGGGCGTGTATGGCTGTTGTCCTTCTCTTCCAACCTCTTTTCTGTTGTATTCCTTCTTATTGCTCCAGAACCCCACTCGTTCTTTTCATTCTTCATGTTGTTCCAGATATCTGCTCGCACCACAATCTACAGAATATTTTAATTTCCCGCTGCCCCTTTCTTGCGTTTCTTTGGACTGTTCCTGATCCCTTCTTGTGCCATCATTTGAATATATGTCTTTCTTGCTACTCTTGCCTTCTTTCTCTCCCTGTTGCTCCAGATCCCCACTTGCTCCCTTGTCTTCTGAATATTCTTCTGCCCCGCAACCCTTCTCCGTCACCAATGTGGTAGCTCTTATTGGCTTTATCAAATGCTGGAGTTTTTTTTAAATCAACTAGCAAAGAAAAGCCAACACCGTACACCAGAAATGTAAAACATATAGAAAATATTTCTTTATACACTTTGAAGACACCACCTCATTGTCACATCACGTACTGGAGTGGCATCTAGAACGTATAGAAAACAATGTTTTTTATGCTTATTGCTGAGTTGTGTCATCACGTTGCATCATGCAACAGAGAGGTCATCTTTAGAGTCGAAAAATATTCTATATTTTTAATGGAGCCAATAGGGAATTGGCAATGTCAATCATATCACTTACTCAGAGCATCGTAAACTGACACCAATTGTCTTTGCTTTCTGAGTGTTTTTGAATAAGTGCATCATGGCTTTCGGCATATGAATTTTGGTCTCTCATGCCTTGAGCAATGCTTCTTCAGGGATACATACTGACCTTTTGATCATTCATGATGGATCAATGTTGGAACTGACCCTATCTGCAGAGTCTCACCTCAAACATCTTCTGTTCATCCTCCAATTTCTGATTATCTTGTTTCTGCCAGCCTGGAGACACTTTCTACTTTACAAGTGCAAAGAAGCATTTCTTTAATGGTAAAGTCTGATTTTCTTTTCACAATTCTATGAATTCCGCTTTTAGAAAGTTAACATTTTCCTATCCCAACCATTTGGTTTCTGCAGCCTGTTTCTGAGTCACTTGCATGCAGTCACTATCTGGGTCACATGAGTAAGTGTAGCTGGCAGTTGTTCTTTGTGTATTGCTTCCAGATAGTGAGGCAATGGGAAGATAGGTGTTGGCAGTATAGGCTTCTCTGACTTAACGAGGGGAGGAAGCTATCACCTACCACACTTGCACATCACAAGGGCTCTGCCTGACAACACTCACAAAGGGGGTTGACACCAGTCTATTGTGGCCCGAGGCAACCTGAGACTATTGCAGAGAGGTGGTAAATTCAATGCAACTCTGGGTGGTGGAAACCTCTGGATGCTTCTCCTACTTCAAATTAGACAGCAGGTACAAACTTTGGACCTCAGACCCCAACTCTTCAGATCCGTATGGGACATGTGGACTCTGCCAGGAACAAGGATTGCCCAGCTGTGAAGTCTGCCCTGCTGACCTGCTTTGTTGCCCAAGGACTGCTTTTCTGCCCAGGGACTGCTGTTGCTGTATCAGGCCTCTTCTGCTGTCAGCTGCCCTGCTGAAACCAGGATTCCTTTGTCTCCCAGGACTCCAAGATCTTCAAGGGTCATTTGGCTGACCTCCTGTTCTCAACCCACAGGGACACAACGTGCATCTCTGCACCACACATCTTTGACACAGAACCATGCATCGACTTGACAGCTCTGCAAGCTTGTTCCAGAATCACACATCTTGATGAAGACAACTGGCCCAGCTCGATGCAGCACAGCGCACATTGACATAAGTCCTCGCCAGCCGCAGTGGCTTAACCAGCACTGGCCCAGGATGGCACACCTTTTCTTCAGAAATAATGCATCAATATGCAAGTCTTGGCAAGCTCCAGAGGCTTCCCGACACCAGGGCTCTCATCGCAAGCTCCCGAAGACGGTCACTGACTTCAATGTGTGATGCATCTTCCAGCAGGACCTCGCATTGCAAACTCCACCTCTATGGTTTTCTTGACGCTGGACAGCAAAACTCGACGAAAGGATTTCAATTCACTCCACAACCATGATTTAAGGCACTCTTATTCATCGAGCCAATATTAGTCTCTGTGGCAGGCTGGAATTTTGACTTCGTCCCAGTCTAGCTTGACGAGGATATCCACAGTTGGCATCTTGCCCTTTTTGGCACTATGTTCACTAACATCTTCCATACTGCATTTCTCCAGTTTTACTGATTGGATTTTTGTTGTTTTAGTGTTCTTTTATTTATAAAACTTTACTCTATTTTGTCTAATTTTGAGTGTTTTAGAAAGTGGGTTACTGAATGAATGGGTAAAAGCCCTGGTCAATCAATGACCACAATAAAAGTCAAGGTAAGAGTCAGGCATACCCTAAATTAACCTGTGCTCACCTGCTGTAGCTTGGCACAGAGCAGTCAGTTTTAACTTCAGAGGCAATGTGTAAAGTTTGTGTGCAACACTTCAAACTGTAAAACAGTGAAAATAACAAATAAAAAGATATCACGCCAGGTTACAAAAATAGAACTTAATTAACGTTAAAAAAACAGACAAAGCCAACAAAAATCCAAGAAGTAAAACTTGAGATACAATTTTTAAAGAATAAACTATAAAATAGCGCTTAGAAGCAGTAAGCTCTTACTTATCTGGTCACGTCGGACAGGGACAAGTCAAAAGTTCAGGCTCACTGAGATAGAGTGTGGGCCAGATACAAGAACACAGTGAGGCCTACTGAACAACAGTACCTTAATCTTGATTGAGTCGACATCAAATCTGGCAGTCAAACGAGGCGTCTGTGTCGATTCGCGCAGGGGTGGTGATGCATTGGTGCTGATCCAAGCAGCAATGGTGATGTGTCATCTCTGATGAGGGAAGAGCTGTGATGTAGAGATTATGTGCCTTCATCGAGGATGCCATCAATACAGGTGTTAAAATCTTGTGACGAGGAGAGCGTTGAACAGTGGTTGTTCCAAAGGTGACGCGCTGGGTCTTATCCACACAGAAGAGGTAATGCATTGGTTCTAGACAGGAGCGATGAGTGGTTCTGATCCATGCAATATTGGCAATGTGCCAGTTTGACAGAGGATGCGTGGGTTTTGCTGGAGCAAGCACCTTAGGCACACCGCAAAAGTCTAGGACTGGGGAGGCACCACAGGGCAGCGCAGATTCAGAGATCTATGTCCTTGAGACTTCAGATCAGGAGGTCAGACATCTAGCCCTCGGAGTCCCTCTAGCGTCAAGTGATGCAGAATAATTTCTTCCCACCCAGGTAGACCAGCTGGCAGTAGGGCAGCACACCAATGCAGGAGTCTAATAAAGTTGTAGTCCAGCAAAGTGGCAGCCCTTCAGCAGCACAGTGGTCCTTCTTCCTGGCAGTCTTCACAGGTCCAGAAGTGTACTGAATTGGAGGTGTGAGAGGTCTCTGAATTGGGAATACTTCAAGGCAAGGTCTTTGAGGTGCACAGAGGTCATCCCTTCCTGGTCTGGCTCCAGAATCACTACAAGGGGTATGCAGCCTTTTGTGTGGAGACAGGAAACAGCCTATTCAGGTTTAAGTAAGGCTGGGTCCAGCTCCACCTTCCCATTCTCCCAGGATGCCCTATCAAATCACACTTAAGCTCACATATTGTATGCTGTCTATAGGGAATACACAAGGTCCAGGTGACATCCACCCCAGACAAGTGATCAGAGACAGGCATTAGGCACCAAATGGCTAAAGTCCGAAAAAACAATTTTTCTATAAGTTGCTTTTCCAGAAATTGAATTTAAAATCTGACTCCACCATAAGTTGTGATTTTAAATTGTGAGTCCAGAGACACCAAACTTGAAACGTTTATCTCTTCCAGATTGTGAATTATACTTTTATGTATAGTTCCAATGTTATCCTATGGGAGAGATAGGCCTTGCAGTAAAAAATGAAAGTTTTTCACTACCAGGACATGAGAAATTCTAAACCCCATGTCCTGCCTTTTAAATACACTACACCCTGCCTTCTGTGTTGTCCAGAGCCTAACTTAGGGGTGACCTATATGCATAAAAGGGAAGGTATCGACCTTGAAATAAGGTTTTTCTCTCCAGGTCGACATAGCAGTTTAAAACTGCACACATTGGATCTGCAATGGCAAGCCCAACACAAGCTTAGAGGGCAACTTACGTGGGTGGCACAATAAGTGCTGCAGGCCCAATAGTAAACACAAAGAGATGATGGACGGAGCACTAGAACTTTTCAGACACTCACCCGAAGTCACAGATCTGGATTGAATCCATCATCGTTCTTTACCTCACTTAATCACCTCAGTTCAGACCCAGCTATATGCAAATCAGTCTTGACCCTGTGCCTCATGGTAACAGTCTAGCCCAAACTGTTAAGCTAGGTCCTCCCTGAACCGGAAACAAGCATCTTGGGACCGGTTTCAGGGTAGCACTCCTCATCAGCCAGGCTAGCTTGAATCCAGTGGCAAAGTGAGCAAGAGACCCACGTCTGGGGATACACTGCCAATTTAGGATGAACAAAGAAAACACAAGGAGACGATGGACGGAGCACTAACACTTTTCAGACACTTACCCCCAGTCACAGATCTGGGTTGAATCCATCATCATTCTGTAGCTCACTTCGCCACCTCAGTTTAAACTCAGCTATATACAGATCAGTCTTGATCCTGTGCCTCATGGGAACAGTCCAGCCCAAACTGGCAAGACAGGTCTCCCTGAACCGGAAACAAGCATCCTGGAATTTAAGGCCCTATGCACATGTAGTATACTTTACTAAGGACTTCTGAGTTATAAGTATATTAAATATGCCATATGGGGATGAGCCAATATTACTATCTTTAGGGGAAAGAGAACAATCACTTTAGCACTGGCTAGCAGTGATAAAGTGAATAGAGTCTTAAAGCCAGCAAAAACGAGGTCCGAAAAAGAGCTAAGAACAAAGTTGGGTGGAAGACCACTCGAAGGCTGCCAGGAGGAATAGATGCCCCCCCACCAGAATGTGGGGAGAGCTACCCAAACACTTGAGAGTCCTCTTCACAAAGATAGAGGAATCTGTATAGACCAGCAGCATCGGCGTTGTCTGTTCCCGGGAGGTACTCCACCAAAACATCCATTCCCTGTAGGGAGAAAGACCACCTCCACAGTTTAGGATTTCTACCCCTCATCTGCATGAGCCATCTGAGTGGACCCCAAACAGGTATGTTCACAACATTTTGAGTGCCCAGACAACAGCAAAATCTTCTCTCTCAATTGTACTCCACCTCTGTTCCCATGGAAGCAGTCTTCTACTACGGAGGGATACCTGTTGGTCTGGGTCCTTCTCATCCAACTGTGCTAAGACCACCCCTATCCCATGCTCTGAAGCATCTCTGTGAACCAGTAATTTGTTCGAGAAATAAGTTGCCTTGAATACAGCTGCTGTACACATGGCTTCCTTGACGGCATCATAGGCTTTTTTCAAGCCAAAGGGCATCGCCCAAAATTGGATGTGGCCTTCCAGGGTTGAAAATTCTGACCTCTCATTGGGCCCCTCAGTCAGAGTGATCTGCCAATATCCGATTATCTAATCAAAGGTACTGAGGAATTTGGCAGCACCCACCCTGTCAGTGAGCTAATCTGCTCTGGGGATGGGGTGGGCTTCAGTTCTTGATGACGCAATTGAGTCCCCGGTAATCCACACAGAAACTGAGTTCTGGAGTTGTTGTAGGCCTGGGTACCCTGTGAGATGTTTCTGATCCTAGCCTTCTGCCTAATAGAGACATTGTAAAATCCCACTATTGGCATTGGGTGGTCCACTCAACTGTTGCCCAGCCCTTAGCTGGCCGTTTGACATCAGAGTTTATGGAGTTTAGCTGGATAGGTATGTACGAACAGTATATGGAGGTAATTTCAGACCCACAAGACAGGAAGCTTTACACAAAGTTCAGATTCGGTTTCCTCCCTGCGAACCCCTTCAAAGTGGCTTGGCAATGATCCTCCAAGGCTGTACAGCATTTCCCTGGTTGCCCCCGGACACTTGAAACAGTTAAACATGTCCTTTATGCATGTGAGTTATATACTACACCAAGAATTAAATGGCTGGCACCTGAGTGTAGGCTGATGGGAACCCAGTCCCACCAAGAAGTATTTTGTATCCTAAAAACTGATCCTAGGCCATTAATAGTCTGCGCTATGGCAAAATTCTTGCGGAAAATGTGGATCATTAGGCCCCAAGCAATAAATAAGATATAAAGCACACACCCCTGACCTTTTTGCTACCTCTTTTATCATATCCTAATACATTTTTATCTTGTAGTCCTATTTAATTGTGTTTTTTAGCTGTTTAGTAAACTATTTTTATTTATTAGTATTTTGTAGAGCGCCTGGTTACACTAGCAAGTGTGTCCCCGCGCTGTAAATGCTAATAGAGTTGTTCGTTGCTAATGCTTCCTACGATTTTAATTTTTGGGAAAGAGTAGTGTTTTCAGGTCTTTCCTGAATTTAGACTCTGAAGGTTCCGTGCGCAGTTCCACTGGCAGTTGATTCCATTTCTTGGCCGTTAGCTAACTGCTAACTATCCCAAAGCTAGCAATATGAACAAATTATCCTTGTTCTGGCTGTACTGTACTTTCAATCAATCAATCAATCATTTGTAAAGCGCACTACATACCCATGAGGGTCTCAAGGCACTGGGGTGGGGAGGTCAGGTCGCTACTGATCGAACAACAAGTTCATGAGTATCCTCCTGAAGGTCAGCAGGCCTTGGGTCTGTCGTAGGCTCAGTGGGAGGGTGTTCCATGTCTTGGCGGCGAGGTGGGAGAAGGATCTCCCACCGGTGGTTGTTCTTCGGATGCTTGGGACGGTGGTGGGTGAGAGGTGGGTGGAGCTTAGCTGGTAGTAGGTGATGTAGAAGGAGAGCCGTCTGTTGAGGTAGGCTGGGCCAGTCTTGTGGAGTGCCTTGTGTGCGTGGGTGAAGAATTTGAAGGATATCCTCTTGTTGATGGGGAGCCAGTGCAGGTTTCTCAGGTGGGGGGTGATGTGGCTGTGGCGTGGTGCATCGAGGATCAGTCATGCCGAGGCGTTTTGGATGCGTTGTAGTCGTTTGATGAGCTTAGTCTGGGCTTCCACGTAGAGGACGTTTCCTTAGACGGGGGCCTGGGTGACGGTCTTTCTTGTACGTGTCGGGATACATCTGTAGATCTTGCGGAGCATGCGGAAGGTGTTGAAGTAGGAGGAGGAGACGACATTGACTTGCTTGGTCATTGAGAGCGTTGAGTCGAGGATGTTTCCCAGGTTGCGTGCGTGGTCGGTGGGTGTCAAGCTGCCCCCAGTGCCGTCGGCCAGCAGGAGTCGTCCCAGGCTGAAGGGATGGAGCCGAGGATGAGGACCTCCATCCTGTCCGATTTCAGCTTCAGACGGCTGGTCTTTATCCAGTCGGCGACGGCCTTCATTCCTTTGTGGAGGTTGGCTTTGGCTGTGATGGGGTCCTTGGTGAGGGACAGGATCAGCTGAGTGTCGTCGCCGAATGAGATTATGTTGAGGTTGTGCTGTCGGGCTACATGTGCGAGCGGGGCCATGTAAATTTTGAACAGTGTTGGGCTGAGGGAGGATCCCTGGGGTACGCCGCAGATGATCTCGGAGGCTTTGGAACGGAATGGGGGTGGCGGACGCTGTGGGTTATGCTGGAGAGGGTCTAGGAGGATGAGTGCTGCGGTCTCGCCATTGTCCAGCAGGATCCTGATGTCGTCGGTGGCGGCTATGAGGGCAGTCTCGGTGCTCTGGTTGGTGAGGAACCCTGACTGGGAAGGGTCCAGGATTCTGTTTTCTTCGAGGTATACGGTTAGCTATCTGTTGACAGTTTTCTCGATGACTTTGGCCGGGAAGGGGAGCAGAGAGATGGGCCGGAAGTTTTTTAGCTCTCTTGGGCCTGGCTTAGGTTTTTTGAGTAGGGAGTAGATCTCGATGTGTTTCCAGATCTCTGGGAAGGTCGCGGTCTCGAAGGAGAGATTGATGATGTTGCGCAGGTGGGGTGCAATGGTGCTGCTTGCTCTGTTGAAGACGTGGTGAGGGAATGGGTCCGATGGAGAGCCGGAGTGGATTTAGCTCATGGTCTTGATGGTGTCATCGATGCTCACGCTGGCCCAGGCCAGCAGGGGGTCATGGTAGATGGTGTATGGAGGGTCTGTTGTGTTGCTGTCTGTTGGGGCTGTCTGGGTGTTGAAGCTGTTGTGGATGTCTGCTATCTTGCGGTGGAAGAAGGTGACGAGGGAGTCAAACAGGGCTTGTGACGGCGGGATGTCGTTGGTGTTGGAGCTGGGCTTGGAGAGATCCTTCACGATGTTGAAGAGCTCCTTGCTATTTTGTGCATTGTTGTCGAGGCGGTCTTTGAAGGAGGTCCTCTTGGCCACCCTGATGAGGTGGTGGTGGTTGCAGATGGCTTCCTTGTGTGCTGCGTGGCTGTCCGGAGTTTGTTCACTGTGCCATTTCTTCTCTAGTTTCCAGCAGGCTTGCTTGGAGGCTAGGAGTACTGGGGTGAACCAGCTGGCCCTCTTGCTGGTGTCTCTGTGGGAGGGTTTCTTCAGCGGGCGAGGTTGTTGGCGCAGTCCTCGATCCAGCGACGGAGGCTGTGGGCAGCGTCGTCGGTGTTGGAGAGTTCGGTCGGTGGGCTGAGAGCGAGGTTTGCGTTTAGTTGGTCTTCAGAGATTTTGCTCCAGCAGTGGCGGGGGATCTGTTGGGTGCGGTGGTGTGTGGTGAGTTTCTGGAAGGCGAAGTGGATGCAGTGGTGGTCGGTCCAGAGGAGTTCGGTGGTGTGGCTGATGGATGCGTACGGGCTTGAGGAGAAGACCGGGTCGAGCGTTTGGCCGGCGGAGTGGGTGGGCGTTGTGACGAGTGGCTTCAGTGCGAGGTTGGCGAGGTTATCGATCAGGGTTGTGGAGTTATTGTCGTTGTGTTCTCAAGGTGAAAGTTCAGGTCTCCGAGGAGGATGTGGAGGTCAGGGCGTGCGTGCTGATCAAGTCGGCGATGGAGTCGCTGAACTGGGGGCAGGATCCGGGGGGTCAGTAGACGAGGGTGCCTCTGAGGGTGGAATTAGGGTCTGTGTGGATCTGGAAATGCATGTGTTTGGCGGTGCTGAGAGTGTCGTCGGTGCTAGATGAGACCCTGATGCTGTTCTTGTGGATGATGGCGATTCCTCCTCCGACTCCATTGGTGCGGTCTCTGCGGGTGATCTTGTAGCCGTCTGGGATGGCTATGGCGATGTTTGGTGCAGAGGAGTCGTTAAACCAGCTCTCTGTCAGGAAGGCGATGTCCGGGGATGTTGTGTTGAGCAGTTCCAAGAGCTCGAGGGCATGCTTGCTTGCGGAGCGGGTGTTTAGTAGTATGCATCAGAGGTGGTTGGGGTCTTTCTTGGCGGGTGGTTCATCGGGTCTGAGGCTGGTGTAGCTGCAGTTCCGGCAGGTGAAGGGGCCGTGTGTGCATTTTGGAGCGGCCTTGAAGCAGGTGTGGCTCTGTCTGGAGTTCAGAGCGTGCAGAGTGCTGGCGTCATAGTTGCGGTGGTCGTCGTGGCAGGTGCGGGGGCCAGGGGTTCTGGCGCTGGGCGTGGTCCAGGTGCGGACGGGTGCAGATGGGCTCACCTTAGGAGGGGGCAGCGAATGGGCAGAGGGCAGTCAGGGGGGCGGGGCCGCAGGGGACACAGCGGCGAGAGACAACAAAAGTAACAGGAGGAAAAAGGAGCAGAAAAATCGAGGGTAAAACAAGTGGCACAGAAGGCAAAAGGGCACAAGTGGAACAGACGGCAAAAGGGGCACATAAAATGAGGGAAAAACGAGTGGCACAGAGGGCAGAAGAGCACAAAAATGAGTGGAATGGAGGGCAGAAGGGCACAAAAAGTGAGGGAAAAAGCGAGCGGAACAGAGGGCAGAAAGGCACATAAAATGAGGGAAAAACTAGTCGAACAGAGGGCAGAAAGGTAAAAAAACGAGTGGAACAGAGGGCAGAAAGGCACAAAAAACTAGGGAAAAATGAGTGGAACAGAGGGCAGAAAGGCACAAAGAACGAGGGAAAAATTAGTGGAACAGAGGGCACAAAGGCACAAAAAACGAGGGAAAAATGAGTGGCACAAAGGGCAGAAGGGCACAAAAAACAAGTGGAACAGAGGGCACAAGGGCACAAAAAAATGAGGGAAAACGAGTGGAACAGATAGCACAAAGGCACACAAAACAAGGGAAAAACGAGTGGAACAGAGGGCAGAAAGGCACAAAAACATAAGGGTAAAACAAGTGGAACAGAGGGCAGAAAGGCACAAGAAACGAGGGAAAAACGAGTGGAAAAGAGGGCAGAGAGGCACAAAAAATGAGGGAAAAACCAGTGGAACAGAGGGCAGAAAGGCACAAAAAACTAGGGAAAAACGAGTGGAACAGAGGGCCAAAAGGTACAAAAAACTAGGGAAAAACGAGTGGTACAGAGGGCAGAAAGGCACAAAAAACGAGGGAAAAACTAGTGGAACAGAGGCAGAAAGGCACAAAAAACTAGGGAAAAACGAGTTGAACAGAGGGCAGAATGGACAGAGAGTCACGGGCCAGCGAGGGGAACATAAGGGAAACCGGGAGGAGACACGGGGCAGGGAGGGGTACATAAGGAAAGACCGGGCAGAGAGAGCACGGGGACAGCAAGGGGAACAGAGGGAAGACAAAGGGGCACAGACCACGTACAGGCAGCGGGGTAAGACAGACAACAGCAGTCACACACACAACAATGAAATACAGGCAATACAATAAAAGCAATAAAGCGGAAGATGAACAAACCTACGGCCTACCACTGGCCACCAGGGATGAGGTGCAGGTGGTGCTGTACGGAGGGGGAGCGACCTACCTGATTGGGTCAAGGGTACTTTTGTACTGTTTCGCACTTGCACTTTCCTCAAACTCCTGTGTCGGTTTATTTGTATAGTATTAGAAGGCCTATGCTCGGTTTTATCCATTTTTTAACTTTGTTTTAAATAACCATACTACGTTGTTGGTTTTAACTCTATATTCAAATTTTGCTTATGAATGTATAACAGAGACATTGGTATAAACCGATCGTCTGTATTGTATGCACTTGCAAATTGATAGTCGTAATGAACGAATAAAGTTAAAGTATCGATCGATCGGTTTTCCCTTTGCAAAGGCTTCAAAATTGGCCAAGCCGTTTTTTACCTTGCTGCTGGCAACACTTCCAAATGCACAGAGACAATCACTGCTGGTACTGTTGCTTAGGGTGGGCAAATAGAACAGATGATGGACGGAATGCTAACTTAATCAAACATTCACCCCCAGTCACAGATCTGGTTTAAGTCCATCGTTTTTCAACATACCAAGCTATTCCAGGTTAGACCCAGTCTTATGCAAATCAGTCTTGACCCTATTCCCCATGGGAACAGTCCAGCCCGAACTGCCACGCCAGGTCTTCCTGGGATCAGAAACAAGCATCTTGGGACTGGATTCAGGGTACCACCCCTCATCTGCCAGGCTAGCTTGAATCTTGGGGTGTAGCGAGCATGGAACCCACGTCTGGGCATACCTTTTTCACTTAAGGTGACAAATGCAAAAAGAACAGATGATGGACGGAATGCTGAATTAGTCAAACATTCACCCCCTATCACAGATCTGGGTTAAATCAATGTTTTTATTGCATATCACATCATTCAAGTTTAAAACAATTCATATGCAAATCAGTCTTGACCCTGTCCCCCATGGGAACAGTCCAGCCCGAACTGCCACGCCAGGTCTTCCCGGGATCAGACAAATCATCTTGGGACTGGATTCAGGGTAACACCCCTCTTCTGCCAGGCTAGCTTGAATCTTGGGGTGTAGCGAGCACGGGACCCACGTCTAGGCATACCTTTTTCACTTAAGGTGACAAATGCAAAAAGAACAGATGATGGACGGAATGCTGAATTAGTCAAACATTCACCCCTATCACAGATCTGGGTTAAATCAATGTTTTTATTGCATACCACATCATTCAAGTTTAAAACAATTCATATGCAAATCAATCTTGACCCTGTCCCCCATGGGAATAGTCCAGCTCGAACGGCCTGACCAGATTTTTCTTGGACCAGGAATAAACATCCTAGGACCGAATTCGGAGTAACACCCTTCATCCGCCAGGCTAGCTTGAATCTTGGGGTGTGGTGAGCAATGGACCCACGTCTTGGCATACCCTTCGCAATTAAAGCAACAAATGCTAAAAGAACAGATGATGGATGGGATGCTGGATTAATCAAACATTTGCCCCCAGTAACGGCTCTGGCCTAAATCCCTAATTTTTTTTTTGCATGCCACAGCAGTCCAGTTTAGACACAGCCGTATGCAAATCAGTCTTGACCGTGTTTCTGCATGGGAACATTACAGCCCGAACTGCCCGTCCAGGTCTTCCTTGGACCAGAAACAACCCTTCATCAGCCAGGCTAGCTTGAATGTGGTGGCGTTGCAAGCACGGGATCCACGTCTGGGGGTGAATGGTGTTACCCCAAAACCAGTCCCAGGATGCTTGTTTCCAGTCGAGGGAGGTCCTGGTGTGGCATGTCACGCTGGACTGTTCCCATGAGGAACAGAGTGAAGTGTTTTGCATATGGCTGTATCCAAACTGGGGTGCCGTAGTCCGCAAAAAGAACAATGGATTAAACCCATATCCTTCTTATTGGAAGTGGAATGTTTGCATTGTTCAGCATTATGTTCATCATTTGTTCCATTTGCTTTTTTCACCCTGTGTGGAAGGGTATGCCCAGATGGTGGTCCCGCACTCACTGCCCCACTCGATTCAAACTAGCCAGGTTGATGAGGGGTGATGCCCCAAAACTGGTCCCAGAATCGCGTTTCCGGTCCAGGGCGGACCTAGCTTGGCAGTTTGGGCTGGACTGTTCCCATAAGGAACAGGGTCAATACTGATTTGCATATGGCTGGGTGGTGTGGTGGGTGAGCAAAGAATGATGGATTAAACCCAGATCCTTGTGACTGGGGGTGATTGTTTGCGTTGTCCAGCATTCTGTCCATCAATTGTTTCTTTTTCAGATGTCACCCTAAGTGGGCAGGGTATCCTTAGACATGGTTCCCATGCTCACTACACCACTGGATTCAAGCTAGCCCGGCTGATGAATGGTGATGCCCTGAAACCGGTCCCAGGATGCTTGTTTTCAAGACTGATTTGCATAAGGCTGGGTCCAAACAGGGCTGGCCTGGTGAGCAAAATAATGATGGATTAAACCTTTTAGCTTTCTAAAAACAACATTGCAGAATTGACATTTAAAATCTGACTACACCATAAGTTTCCTTGACCTTTCCGCAGCCTTCGACACTGTTAATCACAACACCCTCCTCAATATTCTTCAACAGAGAATGGGCATGGAGGGCACTGTGCTTAAATGGTTTGCATCCTTCCTCTCTGACAGATCTCAAATGATCAAAATAGCGAACAGTCTCTCTTCTCCTGTGGCGGTGGGTCAAGGTGTTCCCCAAGGCTCGATACTAGCACCAACATTGTTCAATCTCTACTTAGAACCACTGGGAAACCTCCTAAGCAAATCTGGGATTCACTATAATCTCTATGCAGACGTCACTCAACTCTACCTCAAGGTTGCCTCCACTCATGATCTCTCCATCCTAAGATCTACTCTTGACTCCATTCAAAACTGGATGTCAACTCATCAATTGATTCTGAATCCCTCCAAAACTGAATTCCTCCTCTTCTCCTCCTCACTCTCTCCTCCCCCGGTTCAATCATGGATGGATCAGATGAATCTACTAAACAATAAACCCATCATTGTCGACAGTGCAAAATCCCTTGGTGTCATTCTAGACAAAAAACTCAATCTAACTCCCCACATCAATTCTATTGCAAAATCTGCTCGCTACCAACTGCGCCTTCTTTGGGGAATCCGTTGCTTCTTCCCGGAGCAGGACCTTATAACCCTGGTGCAATCGCCGGTCCTCTCTAGACTAGACTACTGCAATTCTCTTCTTACTGGCCTCTCCAAATCTCACCTGTCCCCACTTAAGTCTGTCTTCCATTCAGCAGCTCGTTTCATTTATGGGGCCAAAAGAAGCGATCACATCACACCGATGTTATCCACCCTCCGCTGGCTTCCCTTCGAGGCTAGAGCTATCTACAAGACTGCCTGCATTACCCACAAAGCCTTGCACTCCTCATCTCCCCGCTACCTGGCGAATAAACTGAAACTCTCTGGAGGCTCTAGACTTTCACGCAATGCGGAGAATCTACTGCTTGAACCTCCCACTTTCAAGAAGGAAAGAACAATGGCCCAATCCTTTTCAGGCAACACAGTGAGAATCTGGAACTCCTTTCCACCTCAGCTCTGGACCACCGCCTCCTCCCAGGCCTTCAAAAGGGACCTCAAAGTTCTCCTCCTCCAGAGACACCTCCAAAAGTAATTCACGTCCTCTTGCTAGTTGTGAGGAAGACTTCCCACTACTGATCATTTCTACTTTCCATGACCATGGAAGTGCCTTCCCAGTGTATGCCTGTGGTTGGAGGGTCTGCCTTTTTGCAGTATTTTCCATGTACTGGTGTTCGGTGCCCTTTTGTAACATGCACACACCACTCTGCCCTTGTAACACACAGTTGCTACCTCTCACATGTTTTTACCTTTGATACTTGCACAAGTGCCACCTTGCCCACGTAACGCTTGTTCTTGTGCCTGAGTGTCTAGCACTTATTGCAGTACTATACCTCAAATTATACTCTGTTTTCTCTTATAACTGCACACTTGTCACTTTCCTCTTGTGCACTTTTGACTACCTCATGTATTTTTGGTTGCTCACAATTTTTACTCAAGTATTTTGTTTGCTCACGATTGTCACTATTACCTTTACTACCTCATGTATTTTTGGTTGCTCACAGTTTTTACTACCTCATGTATTTTGTTTGCTCACAATTGTCACTATTACCTTATGTAAGTAACGTATGTTTTTGCAATCTGTTCTTTTGTAATGTTTCTCATTATGTTTCATTTCTGTTCCTAATGTGAAGCGCTCTGACGCCTTCGGGTAAAGTCCGCGCTATATAAAAATGCATAAATAAATAAATAAATAAATAAAAGTTAATACACTATCAAGGGGGACTGAATCACAAGTCCTGTGTGTAACCAGGGCCTCGGGTTCTAGTCGTCCTAAAAAACCCTCATTCACGAATTAACCATTGGTGCGGTATATCTTGGTTCTCCGCCTGGTAGGTTACGTGAAAAGCATCATCATCTGACCTTTTTTAATGCTTTCCTCTACCTGGAGGAGGACCTACTGGTATTTTACAGAAGTGATCAGAGAAAGTGAAGGTGAGATTAGAGTGGGATTAAAATTACCTCCATCTATCAACCTCGATTTTATTGTGTTGAGGATGGGGAAGGATAACATATAGGAGGAGGTGCGAAAATAAAGAGTTACTGTTCTATGGCACATAGTGAAGATCATAGCTGGTCGACATGTTTCACCCCATGGGTGACCAGTCGGGTCATTGGACTTTCTTGAGGACCACCTGGTCGGAGGGTGAGTCCATGTCTCCTGTGCCATTCACCTTGGAAGCGGCTGCGGAGAGACTCTCAATGCAGGGCCCTGCGCAGATCTGTTGCACGGTGGCCGGATAGCCGACTGTGACTTGTTCGGTGGGTGTCTGCCTATAGCTGCATCCTCTTTGCCCCCGCCCCTGTTGACTATAATGGCCGCTCTTCTTTGCACGAGTGCCCCATGGGGCTGCTGGTGAGTTCTGCGTCCATGGAATGTGCTCCTGGTGGGGCTGTCGGGGAGCTATATATGTCACAGGGTGCATGGCATCGTCTGCTGATTGTATCAAGCTTTCACGCGGTTGGTGTTAGCTCTGCGTGATGCTCGAGGTCTGATGCTTGGATTGTTGGGGATCTTTCGTTGTCATTTGACAAATGGGATGATCTTGGTGGCCATGGGCCGACCTCCATTTTTGGGCTCTCTCTCTGCAGCCCTGACATCAAGACCTCTTCCCCTTGATGGTGCCTGTTTTCAGATTCAGTGAAACAGACATAGGACTGTTGGTCTAATCTATGCATAGCAAGGAAAAGAGGACTCTGTGCAACTTGACACTGCATTAAAAGAAAGGTAAGACTATTCATTGTGGTCCTTCTAAGGAGCGGAATATTGTATTGGTGCTTCTTCATTGCCTATCATAGACCTGACTGTTTCACTGATCCTTTTAAAGTCTCCCAGATGCATTGTAACACTAGTACGACCCTCACCAACATGCCAAATCTTAGATTAAATAGTACTCGCTATTTGAAACAGGACTTCAATTACCTCTAGATGCAGAACAACAATTTGACCAGCTGAGCACTAAATATATTTCCACACATATATTAGTCCTATAATATTCCTATCACTTATCTACTTAGAATTCTACACATATCACACCATTGCTTCCACTTCTCTGTGGCTCCAAAGAATACCTACCCCAATGATTACCTGCTGTCCAGGGTGGGTCATAATGCATTTAAGTTTGTTTACCCCCCAACCTATCTAATAACGCTGGTAAAAACTTCAAACAAATTCTACTCAAACTGTACCCTAACTCTTATGCCTACTTTTGCACCTTAAAAGGTGTTGTGGTTATCAACCTAATCTTCTTCACTAACACAAGAACCTATTGGAGAAGAGTCCTAACTGCCTTTTTATGAACCAAAACAGTAAAGAAAACAGATAACGGTTTCAGAATAACCATATTACCCTCACCAGACATCAAGTTCAAGTTCAAGTATTTATATAGCGCACTACTCACCCAGAGGGTCTCAAGGCGCTTGGGGAGGGGGTTCATTATTTGTCGAATAGCCAGGTTTTAAGTTCTTTTCTGAAGGAGATGTGGTTTTGAGTACGGCGGAGGTGAGAGGGGAGTGAGTTCCAGGTCTTGGCAGCCAAGAAGGAGAAGGATCTGCCACCCATGGTGGATTTTCGGATGCGCGGGACTGTGGTGAGGGCTTGATTGGACAATCTCAGTTGGCGGGTGGGTTTGTAGAAGGATAATCGAGTGTTGAGGCATTCGGGTCCTAGGTTGTAGAGGGCCTTGTGTGCGTGGGTGAGAAGACGGAACGTAATTCTTTAGTTGACTGGGAGCCAGTGGAGGTCCTTTAGGTGTCCGGTGATGTGATCTTGGCGAGGGATGTCCAATATGAGTCTCGCTGATGAGTTTTGGATGCGTTGGAGTTTTTTCTGTAATTTTGCAGTGATTCCGGCGTACAGTGTGTTACCATAATCCAGTCGACTGGTGACCAGTGCGTGGGTCACAGTCTTTCTTGTTTCGAGGGGGATCCAGCGGAAGATCTTTTTGAGGATGCGAAGTACGTTGAAGCAGGAGGATGAGACTGCGTTAACTTGTCTGGACATCGAGAGAGAAGAGTCTAGGATGAAGCCAAGGTTACGTGCGTGGTCGGTGGGTGTGGGTGCTGTGCCCAGAGCGGATGGCCACCATGAATCGTCCCAGGCAGAGGGTAAGGATCCTAGGATGAGCACTTCCGTTTTGTCTGAATTGAGTTTTAGGCGGCTCTGTTTCATCCATTCGGCTACTTCTTTCATGCCTTTGTGGAGATTGTTTTTGGCGGTGTTAGGGTCTTTGGTGAGGGAGAGGATTAATTGGGTGTCGTCGGCGTAAGAGATGATGTTGAGGTTGTGTTGGCGCGCGATGGATGCGAGTGGGCTCATGTAAACGTTGAAGAGGGTGGGACTGAGTGATGACCCTTGTGGTACTCCACAGATAACTTCTGTGGCTTCTGAGTTGAATGGGGGAAGTGGGACTCTGAGTTCTCCCGGCGAGGAACGAGATGATCCAGTCCAGGGCTTTTCCTTGTATGCCGATGTTGCTGAGGCGTTGTATAAGGGTGCTGTGGCAGACTGTGTCGAAAGCGGCGGAGAGGTCGAGTAGAACGAGGGCCGCAGTTTCTCCGTTGTCCAGTAGTGTTCGGATGTCGTCTGTCGCTGCAATGAGGGCGGTTTCGGTGCTGTGTTTGGCTCTAAATCCGGATTGAGATGGATCGAGGGAGTTGTTGGATTCAAGGAAGGTGTCGAGCTGGCTGTTGACGGCTTTTTCAATGACTTTGGCGGGGAAAGGGAGGAGGGAGATGGGTCGGTAGTTCTTAAGTTCAGATGGGTCTGCTGTGGGTTTCTTCAAGAGGGCGCTGAGTTTGGCGTGTTTCCAGCTTTCTGGGAAGGTGGCAGAGTTGAACGAGCAGTTGATGACATCGCGAAGATGATGTGCGATGATGGAGTCAGCTTTGTTGAAGATGTGGTGTGGGCAGGAGTCGGTAGGCAAGCCAGAGTGGATTGAGTTCATTAGGCGGATGGTGTCTTCAGTGGTGATTGTGTTCCAGGCGCTAAGGTAGTTAGTTGGTGGAGTGGGATCTGAGGGGTGTGGGGGGGGGGGGTTGATCGTTGGGAGTGTTCTCGAAGCTGTTGTGGATGTCGGCGATTTTGTTGTAGAAGAAGGAGGATAACGCGTCGCAAAGGTCTTGGGAGGGGGTGATGTCGTTAGATGCTGCGGCGGGGTTTGTGAATTCTTTGACGATGTTGAAAAGTTCCTTGCTGTTGTGGGTGTTGTTGTCGAGACGGTCCTTGAAAGCTGATTTCTTGGCGGATCGGATCAGTTGGTGGTGGTTGCGGGTGGCTGCCTTGAGGGTGGCCATGTTGTCGGTGGTTGGGTTTTTTCTCCATGTTTTCTCCAGGGTGCGGCATAGCTTCTTGGATTTTTTAAGGTCATCATTGAACCAGGAAGCCTTTTTGCTGGTTGATTTGATCTGGTGCTTTTTCAGGGGTGCTAATTCGTCAGCACTGTGTGTGATCCATTGCTTGAGATTGATGACCGCTTGGTTTGGGTCCAATGAGTGGGTGGGAGGATTTTGGTTGAGTGATGAGAGGAGTTGGTCGGAGGTGATTTTGTTCCAATTTCTCCGAGGAATAGGTTGTGGGCGGTTGTAGTTCAGGGTGGTATTGTAGCTGAAGTGAACACAGCTGTGGTCCGTCCAATGGAGCGCTGTGGTGCGATCGAAGGAAATGTGCTTGCTGGAGGTGAAGATAGGGTCGAGCGTGTGTCCGGCTACATGAGTGGGGGTGTCAACGAGTTGTTTGAGTCCGAGATTGGCCAGGTTGTCAAGAAGGGTGGTGGTGTTGCTGTCGAGTTTGTTTTCAAGGTGGTAGTTGAGGTCTCCTAAAAGAATGTAGTTCTCGGAGGCGAGGGCAAGTGGGCTGACGAAGTCGGTGATGTCATCGCTGAATTGAGTGCGGGTTCCTGGAGGTCTGTAGATGAGGGTGCCTCTAAGTGTGGTCCTAGGGTCGGTGTGGATCTGAAAGTGGAGATGTTCGGCGGTTGCAAGATTGTCGTCAGTGCTGGTCGTGATTTTGATGGTGTTCCTATGGATGATGGCGATGCCTCCTCCAGTTTGATTGGGGCGGTCTTTGCGGATAATCTTGTAGTCGTCCGGTATGGCTATGGCGATGTCGGGTGCTGATGATGTGTTCATCCATGTTTCTGTCAGGAACGCGATGTCCGGTGACGTAGTGTCGAGTAGGTCCCAGAGTTCGGTAGCGTGTTTGTGGACCGAGCGGGTGTTAAGCAGGATGCACTTCAGGCAGTTGGGGTCGGAGCTGTGTATGGATGAAGTGGATGTGGTGAGAGTTCTGAAGCAGTTGAACTTGCAGGAGAGGCAGGCGAATGGGCCGTGGGTCCGTCCTGGGGTGGCTACGCAGTATTGTGGTGTGCGTCCGGGGTTGAGTGCGAGGAGAGTTGCGGCATCATAAGTGAGTCTAGTGGGTTGGGTGTGGTGGGGACCAGGGGGTCTGGCGCTGGGCGCGGTCCAGGCGCGGACGGGCGTAGACGGGCTTACCTTTGGCGCACCTTCGGCTTGCATGGGGCGCTTCTGCTGCGCGTGAACGCTGCGCGTCAATTGCTCTGCTGTAAGTAGATAGTGGAGGGGGCGGGGCGAGGGAGGGTCAACTGGGAGGCGGGAGCGGGGTGGAGCTGCAGGCTGGGACGGCCCAACAACAACAAGATGGTCGCCAAAGCGAAACCTAAGAGAACGAGGTTGGGGTGAGCAGAGGCGCCGGCGCAGTCAGGCAGATATGATCAAATAAATTACAAACCGCCAGCAATATATGCAAATAGCGTAACGCTATGGTTTGGCTAAATCACAATCAAAATAAATCTATTTTACACTTCAAGCGCAGGCACAATCAAATAGCGTAGCGCTAAGGTTTGGCTAGATTTAAAGCACAAGTCAGGCGCAGGCACAAGCTACGATACCACAGGAAGCCTTGTGAGAAAGCGATGGAGCGTGGGGGAGCGACCGCTGCAGATGGAAGCAGGACGGTCACAGCGCTTCCTTGGGAGATGCGATCCTGTACTCTATCGTGGGAGGGAGGGTCAACTGGGAGGCGGGAGCAGGGTGGAGCAGCAGGATGGGACGGCCCAACAACAACAAGATGGTCGCCAAAGCGAAACCTAAGAGAACGAGGTTGGGGTGAGCAGAGGCGCCGGCGCAGTCAGGCAGATATGATCAAATAAATTACAAACCGCCAGCAATATATGCAACTAGCGTAACGCTAAGGTTTGGCTAAATCACAATCAAATTAAATCTATTTTACACTTCAAGCGCAGTCACAATCAAATAGCGTAGCGCTAAGGTTTGGCTAGATTTAAAGCACAAGTCAGGCGCAGGCACAAGCTACGATACCACAGGAAGCCTTGTGAGAAAGAGATGGAGCGTGGGGGAGCGACCGCTGCAGATGGAAGCAGGACGGTCACAGCGCTTCCTTGGGAGATGCGATCCTGTACTCTATCGTGGGAGGGAGGGTCAACTGGGAGGCGGGAGCGGGGTGGAGCTGCATGCTGGGACGGCCCAACAACAACAAGATGGTTGCCAAAGCGAAACCTAAGAGAACGAGGTTGGGGTGAGCAGAGGCGCCGGCGCAGTCAGGCAGATATGATCAAATAAATTACAAACCGCCAGCAATATATGCAACTAGCGTAACGCTAAGGTTTGGCTAAATCACAATCAAAATAAATCTATTTTACACTTCAAGCGCAGGCACAATCAAATAGCGTAGCGCTAAGGTTTGGCTAGATTTAAAGCACAAGTCAGGCGCAGGCACAAGCTACGATACCACAGGAAGCCTTTTGAGAAAGCGATAGAGCGTGGGGGAGCGACGGCTGCAGATGGAAGCAGGACGGTCACAGCGCTTCCTTGGGAGATGCGATCCTGTACTCTATCGTGGGAGGGAGGGTCAACTGGGAGGCGGGAGCGGGGTGGAGCTGCAGGCTGGGACGGCCCAAAAACAACAAGATGGTCGCCAAAGCGAAACCTAAGAGAACGAGGTTGGGGTGAGCAGAGGCGCCGGCGCAGTCAGGCAGATATGATCAAATAAATTACAAACCGCCAGCAATATATGCAACTAGCGTAACGCTAAGGTTTGGCTAAATCACAATCAAAATAAATCTATTTTACACTTCAAGCACAGGCACAATCAAATAGCGTAGCGCTAAGGTTTGGCTAGATTTAAAGCACAAGTCAGGCGCAGGCACAAGCTACGATACCACAGGAAGCCTTGTGAGAAAGCGATGGAGCCTGGGGTAGCGACCGCTGCAGATGGAAGCAGGACGGTCACAGCGCTTCCTTGGGAGATGCGATCCTGTACTCTATCGTGGGATGGAGGGTCAACTGGGAGGCGGGAGCGGGGTGGAGCTGCAGGCTGGGACGGCCCAACAACAAGATGGTCGCCAAAGCGAAACCTAAGAGAACGAGGTTGGGGTGAGCAGAGGCGCCGGCGCAGTCAGGCAGATATGATCAAATAAATTACAAACCGCCAGCAATATATGCAACTAGCGTAACGCTAAGGTTTGGCTAAATCACAATCAAAATAAATCTATTTTACACTTCAAGCGCAGGCACAATCAAATAGCGTAGCGCTAAAGTTTGGCTAGATTTAAAGCACAAGTCAGGCGCAGGCACAAGCTACGATACCACAGGAAGCCTTGTGAGAAAGCGATGGAGCGTGGGGGAGCGACCGCTGCAGATGGAAGCAGGACGGTCACAGCGCTTCCTTGGGAGATGCGATCCTGTACTCTATCGTGGGAGGGAGGGTCAACTGGGAGGCGGGAGCGGGGTGGAGCTGCAGGCTGGGATGGCCCAACAACAACAAGATGGTCGCCAAAGCGAAACCTAAGAGAACGAGGTTGGGGTGAGCAGAGGCGCCGGCGCAGTCAGGCAGATATGATCAAATAAATTACAAACCGCCAGCAATATATGCAACTAGCGTAACGCTAAGGTTTGGCTAAATCACAATCAAAATAAATCTATTTTACACTTCAAGTGCAGGCACAATCAAATAGCGTAGCGCTAAGGTTTGGCTAGATTTAAAGCACAAGTCAGGCGCAGGCACAAGCTACGATACCACAGGAAGCCTTGTGAGAAAGTGATGGAGCGTGGGGGAGCGACCGCTGCAGATGGAAGCAGGACGGTCACATGCTACATCAATGCTGATCTTGCAGTTTCCATATACAACAAGGGGAATATCCTAATACAAGCATTGGACCTAAATTGTGAACAGTTTGAGAAAATCTTTGTGAAGATTAAAAATACTTTCACTTACACTGTACCGTCCACCCTGACAAATCAGAGTCTCTTCTGCATGGAAATGGCACACCTCATCTCCTACCTCTACCACCGCCTCCTCACCTACTCAGTGTGAGCATGTCCAGTCCCCTTGCACTAGCGATGAAACCATCATTGATGGACCAAGGCCTTGGATCTCAATGAAAGACTGTCCTAGTTCCAATGTCGGGTACCTGCCTACGTCCGCTACTCACATGTAATTGATTCTTAATGCTCACCCCTTTAAGACATTTAACAACAACGATGTGGGGATCTTGAGTTCTACTAACTATCCTTCCTCTACATCATCTTCATGCCAATGGGCACCCAACTCATCTACCATGCTCCCCAACACTTGGGTTTCAACTGTTCCATAGTACAAGAGGCCCATCATGACTATCCCATTACCAATGGAGGGGACTTGCCTTGTCCTTTTACTCGCATCAGCAATCCTTTAAGACAGGTAAGTAGAAGCAGTCTGGGGTCCCAATCAGCCTCCAAATATATATGACAAAGAATCAAAAAAGAGCGGAGCCTTGAGGCCTGGAGGAATATTGAAATACGTTGGACCCTCAATAGCCATTAGCCACCTTTGGTATGTCTTTTGCCATTGGCATAGTCATGGTTGATAGCATCATCATCGGGTCTTGTTGGCATCCACCAGGAGATGATCCTGAGGAAATAGATGGGATCTACTTTGTAAAAAAGTGAAGTAAAATGACCTCTTAATTATAGATTTGGATTTATTCAGAACAATGATATGGGTAAGGTTAAAAAAAGGTCGATTTGAAAAATAGGACCTGTACTGTAACCTTCACAATATTTACAAAGAGGTAAAAATACCCCCCCTTGTTTTTTAAATATTACTCACTTCGGGTTGAACACGGTTCCCTGGACCTTATTATCCGGCCAGTCGTATTCATTCCGGCAAGCAAGATTGCATTTGCTCTCAGCTGTGAACAAAAAGAAAACTTAGTTCACACATATTACCAGACATCGTGTAGTTTGTCTGGTTTCCGTCCTATAAATGTGTGAAATCTCATGTTTGTTTTGTACCCTTAATGATGGTTGCATTATTTTAGTGTGCTAATTGCACTTAGTTTGATTCAATGTGCTTTCTACTAAGACTGAAAATCTATGTGTGACTGTCATTCCTCCATTTCACTGTGCTGTTTAAAACACATAATCTGTTCAACATCATTTTTTGTAAATCAGGGTATTAACAGTATTCTGTTTTTACACATATTCATTCTATAAATATTGTTGGACCATGAACAGCCACCCATATCTCTGTACTGTTAATGTGTGCAATAACCCCAACGTTGTTATATTGATCAAGGTTCTGCTTTAATACATATACCTTTATTAGATATCAATGGGTATGTGCAGATCGTGATTACCCCACTCGTTGAAATAACACATATACATACATTTTCTAAGGTTGTGATTAGTTTAGAAATCGTGGGTATTAAACAATGGCAAATACCCATTTTGGGCAGAGTTTTCGGCTGTTATAAATGGATAAATTCACTAAAGTGTTCCGCATAGGGTTGTGGAAGAAATGCATAGGCTGCTCTCCTTAAGCAAGGGAAAGAAAAGAAAATAAACACGCAAAGAAATAACCCAAATCTAAAGTAAAATATCGCCTCAGTTAAGGCTTGTGCTAGGCTGGAAAAATAACTCTGTCTGTGTCTCAGTCACTTACTTGAGGTGCAGCTTGTAGCCTCTGGTCTGGTCTCTCCCCTTCTGAATGTTACTTAACTGGAGTGCTCAGGTCCTGTTTATGTAATGTTAGCCCTGATTGACTCAAGTGATGTCAATAGATAGCAAACATAGACTACTGAGCTAAGAAGATTGTTATTACAAAATGTACAAACATTGTTTTTCAATTATGTGCAAAGTGGTGCAATTTAATTTAATTTGGATGGTTGGTATCCCATAAATTAGATTGTGGTGGTATTTATGTATTTGTTTGTGAGATTTGTTAAAACGATTGTCAGTGTATGTTTGTGTCGACAACCTCTATAGTTAAGATTGCATATCAATGGGGATCCATAACTCCCATGAAGGAACTTCTTTTGATTTAATTCATGATAGGTGAGTAATTACACCTCATTTAAAACATCCCTTTATAGTGCTTGAAATTATCTCATTTATTAAAAGTGGGGTATATTGTGATTCTCATGTACATATTGAAAATTCTTTCATAAATGCCCATAGAATTATATACAGTAATTGTGCTTGATAAAAGAGTTACATCAACATGTTACTCAGCAACTGCTTTCTAAAAACAAATGCTTTTATTACCAACCTCAAGATACGATTCCCCCACATAAGAAGAGAACAGATCTTTGCTAGCTTGAACATTTATATTTTATTTTGGAAGAATAATATATTTTATGGTTATGAAATAACCATGTCAAACTGACACTTAACATTGTGAACCTTACTCTTGTTTTCAGATTAAGATCACTGCCATCGCTCACAATGGAAAATAAGGTCCTTATTCTACTCATGGGTGAGATACAATAATTCAAATGACTGTAGTTTTTATCATATTTCAAATCAAGCTTTCACGTTGTATGATGCTAGAATATCTGGGCACGATTCACAGAACTAACTTAAGACAAAATCCTAAACTTACTACCATTTTGGTATTCACAGAAGGCAATTACTCATTTTGGTATTCACAGACGGCACTTACTCATGTCGGTATTCATAGAAGTTAGGAGTCCTAACTTTAGGACTCCTAAATGCCTTCTGTGAATACCGAAAGTCTTACATTTTCAGTATTAGTATTAGTTAGGATTTTTCTCAGTTTAGGAGTAGTAAAGTTAGGACTCCTAACTTTAGGACTCCTAAATGCCTTCTGTGAATACCGAAAGTCTTAAAGTTAGAATTTTTCTCAGTTTAGGAGCAGTAAAGTTAGGACTCCTAACTTTAGGACTCCTAAATGCCTTCTGTGAATACCAAAAGTCTTAAAGTTAGGATTTTTTTCATTTTAGGAGTAGTAAAGTTAGGAATCCTAACTTTACTATTCCTAAACTGAGAAAAATCCTAACTTTAAGACTTTGGGTATCCACAGAAGGCATTTAAGAGTCCTAAAGTTAGGACTCATAACTTCTGTGAATACCGAAATGAGTAAGTGCCTTCTGTGAATACCAAAATGGTAGTAAGTTTAGGATTTTGTCTTAAGTTTGTTCTGTGAATTGGGCCCTCTATTAATATCTTCCAGTGAAGTGGTGTGGCTCACTGGTTAGGTGGAGTGGTGTGGCTCACTGGTTAGAGGCGACAGACACGGGAGCAGAGGACGGCCCGGGACCAGGGTTCAATTCCCGACGCGGCAGGGTCTGGGACCAGGGTCAACGGACTCGAAAATTCTCGCCTCGGTGCCTACTCTAACTAGGGATCACACTTGGCAACTCTGGGCATTAGCTTGCCTCATCTCCACAACGGCCCCCCACATACGCCGGGGATGCCTGGTTTCACCTTGGAGATACCCAGTAGGGACCATTTCACAGGGAAAGCCAGGACGGGTTCCCCAGCGGTCTACAGTGCAGAGATACTCCTTCGGGAGTCGATTCTAGCGCTTTAGAAACCCACAATCAATCAATCAATCAAACCATTTCACATACCTACCTAACACTTATGAGCGCTTTCAGTGCAGAATCTACCAGTCCTGTTTTAGGATATATACGAACTAATGTTCCAATTTGATGTACTTCAGAAGGCCTACCCTCAAAGATTTATCTACATAAAATATTACACACCGAGATAAGAAGATTAAAATAGAAAGGGGAGCAGCAATTGTCCCTTAGCATCTGTTTCAAGACACCAGTCCACTTTTTATTGTGGAAACAGACCTGGCCTCACTAGTAAATCTGGGGAGGGAGCCCTCTGTTGGTGGGTGTAGTGAGTGACTGCACCCACCTGCAGGAGGCCAAACCATGCAGACCAGTCTCCCCACTATAAGGAACAACCCCACAGCTCCCTTGCATCTGCATGTACATTGGTGACACTGCAAGGACTTGTTTTCTCATTTGCATTACCCATTGTCCATGCCCTCTTTCAAATGAGGGAATTCTTCCTCAAAATCACACTGGTAAAAAATGTGTTCTGACACAATCCATATTATAGAAGCGGCTGTGCAAACAATCCTGGCCTCTGCTATAATTCCAAAGAGCCCAGGGGGTACACGAATTGGTTAAAATGCTAATTGTTCCCTAGGGGAACTTACTGTCATATCACCTGGAAAGAAAAGCCCTAGATGCTCTCAGCCACTTTGCGTCTTTACATAAATCCAGAAAACAAAAAAAGTCAAGTTATTTAATAAATGAATGAGCAATAATCTATCACAGAACAAAAACGGGTACAGGCAAAGCCAGAGGGAGGAGATAGACCAAAGTGTACCTGGAGGATGACTTCACGGCATCATGAATCAGTCAGGGAACAATTATCCCCAACTTTGGCTCGGTAATGTGGAGAAATTGACTGGTGAACTATTTAAGGTCTACAAAGACGTATGGCCTTTCATCTTTAGTGGCAACTACTTCCACAGATATCGACATTAATCAACCATGATGCTTTAGATTCAAAATTGTGAAACTTGCACCTTAAATAACTATTACTAACTGAGTTACAGGCATGGCCTCACCAGAGGACGCTTGACAGTTCTGAAAGTTTGTTTCTATTTTTCAGACAGCTAATGATGATATACAGCTAGCATTGAAATCAACCGCAAGGGTCCACACAAGCTCCGTTTATAAAATGGCCTGATTTAAGACACATCATAAAATATGCAAATGTAAGTGTTTGAAAAGTAACCCAGGTTGTACGTATTTACTTTGGCGATGGAGGCACTTTGTATGGGTGGATTGTCCCATAGTGCTGATGGGCACAGATACAGGAGTCACTCATGGCACACATACAACAAGGATAACGAGGAGGGACCACTTTTACAGCAACACATTGAATCCTCTGTGGGATCCATGTTGGCTGAAGGTCAGGGTCCTGCTGCCTAGAGCTGCCCCTGTCCCTCCAATCATGTGAGTCATGGGAGGTAACGCTCATGGTTTATTTACACTCTAATTTACATAACAAATTTTTGTATTTTCTCTTACAGTATTTGCCTTGACACTGGCACCTACACAAGGCACCGGTAAGTATTATTACCACTTCTAATCTTTCCCTCAGATATGAAGCTTGTTTTGTTTGCCAGCAATACGTGTAAATATGGCTGCAAGAGCAGAGGCTGTATTAGCATGACTGCGGACATTACCACTGTATTTAGGGCACGTTTGGTAAATATTGGCAATAATGAGTTGTAACATTATTATTTCTGGTCATTTTCTTATCTTTTTAATAGCAAACCCTCACTCCCAGAAACATTACTGAGTATTAGGAAAGGTGTGACTGTATCATTGTGACTCCTGACAGTAATTGCCGACAATTTTCAAAGTTGAAGACAGAAAATATCCACCCTACTACGTGTTTTGAAGCAGGGGTCGGAAGAAATCTTCCTAGTACAACAAGAACTGCTCAGTCTCTCTCTCTCTCTCTCTCTCTCTCTCTCTCTCTCTCTCTCTATCTCTCTCTCTCTCTCTCTCTTTCTCTCTCTCTCTCTCTCTCTCTCTCTCTCTCTCTCTTTCTCGCTCTCTCTCTCTCTCAGGAGTGGAGTAGTACCTTCCCTTTAGAACATGCAGCGATAAAGCCACTATTAAAAAAATCCAGTCTGGGTCCACTACTGCCAGAAAATTACAGATCAACCTTCCTGTTATCAGAGTTGGGAGGTTGGGAAGCTGCTGGAAAAGCATGTGAACCAACATTTAACATAACTTCTTGACTCTTATGAGTTTCTTCACCCCAAAATAGTACAAAGGCAACTCTGCTAGCGGTAGTGGAAAAACTTGAAATGATTTTGGACCTAGAGTGATTTGCAGCAGTCCTATTACTAGATCCGAGTGCAGCTTTTGACATTGTAGTCCACCCAGTCCTCAGAGACTTGGGAATGTGGATGTAAATGATCTTGTGTTAAATTGGCGTGCATCATTGCTACAAGATAGGAGCTTTCCAGTGTTTGATAATCCACACTACCCTGATATATGCCTCTTGAAATGTGGAGTGCCACAGGGTTCCTCTCTGAACCCAACCATATTTAATCTCTAAGTGCGCCCACTGGCATCGATTGTTCAAGCTTTGTTCTCTCAATAGTTACATATGTGGATGACACTCAAATTGTTCTGTCCGTCACTCCAGAGAACTGCTCATAAGTGCATCAATGTGAACCCTTTCTGAAGGAAGTGATATTTGGATGGCTTGTTGCTGCCTTCAACTCAACTGTAATAAAACGGAAGTCATGGTGGATGGTAATAACTTCAACAGTTGGCCTCTAGTATGCTAGCCAGATTCTCTAGGAAGTCCTCCTACCCCCAAAACCTCCATAAAAAATCTAGGTATCCAGTTGAACGGTCCACTCTGTTGAAAATTTAAGCTAGGAAGGTTGCAGTGAAATGGTATTGCATGCCCATAATGCTCAGAACAATATTAGGTCTATCTTTCCCCTCTAGAATGCTAATTGTACACGTGCTTTTTCTGTTGTGCCTTGACTATGGAAACTCCCTCTACTTAGGTTAAACACAATATGTAGTGAAAAGACTAGAGGTAGTGCAAAATGATGCTTCTCCTCTCCTATTGAAAGTTTCTAGCATCAAGCTCATTGGCCTCCTTACATTGGCTACCAATTGAGCAGAGCATACAATTTAAGTATCTCTGTATCTCCAAGACGACTATATAAAAGTCCCTCAATGGTATACTCCTGTTACAACGCATTTTTTACTCCGCACTACCATTACAACGCGACCATTACTCCGCATACCATTACAACGCATTGCGCTGGGGGGCGCTCTAGGATAGGTAATAAGTATAATTTACTATCCAACACCTTCCCTAGGGTCCACGGGGACTGGAGTTAGAATAGTAAATTATACTTACCACTATCCAGCGCCCCAAGGCGCTATGCGTTGTAACGGTATGCGGAGTAAAAGTCGCGTTGTAATGGTCTGCGGAGTAAAAGTATGCGTTGTAACGTCATACATCCCCCTCAATTGATACAGTACCTACTGCAGCCCTATACTCCTGCTAGTGCCTTGAGGTCTGTAAGCTCACTGCTGAGGGTGACTCCAAAAATTTGTAGAGCAAGAGGTGGAGATCGTTCCTTCTCCTATCTGACCCTCCAAGCTATCTCATTATCTTATGATTAGGATACGTAAAATTGAAAATGAATTCATCTTCAGGAACCTGTTAAAGGCATGTCTGATTGTTAACTGAGATGTGTCTACCTTGAATCTAGTACACGGATTCACTGATAAGTTGAAGTCTTGTTGGTTGGTTTAGTGCTGGGAGGCCACATTAGGTCGCTATGCACACTATAAATTACCTAGAAATGAATAGAAAAGAATGGCCATGCATATTTGGTGTATACAATAATAAGTATTGCCTAGCATTATGAAATGTGATATATATGTATAATTTGTGCAAAAGGTAAGTACAATGACGAGAAGATCTGAATTCACAAGTGACATTGATCATAGATTGCTTTTTCAGTGATAGGGACCTTTGTGTGCAAGGGAGTGTGGACTGGTGATTGTAAGAATCAGTAAATTATTGGACTGATATATGGATGAATACATTTCAGGAATGGAAAGATAGATGGATGAATTTGTTAGTGAGTGAGCTTGTGAGCTCAAAGAATATAAAAATGCCATCCTCCCGACTAAGGCAGCTTACTTCTCCTCAAAAATTGTAAATTTGGCCAATTTTTTAATTTGGTCATTTTCTCCATTATTGATGAGCTTGCTCAACCGGATAGATTCGGCGAAACCTGTTCCCTCGCCACCTTTATGTGATTCATCCAACTCCTACTTCATTGAGAACATTGCCACCATTAAGGCTAGCATCCCTACCCCCATCTCTTTTACAACTTTCCCTATTATATGTAAAAGACCACAGCTACTTGATCAAATTCCCCCAATCTCAATGGAAGAATTCTTTGTTTTACTCAAGAAAGTTGGATCTCGTTCCCCCACTGATTGCTGTCCCCCTCACATCCTACAGGAAGCTTTCCTCACCTGTCCAGACCCACCCTTTCATTCCTGAACAACTCTCTTAACATAGGCGCTGTCCCAGACACCTTTAAAAACACTGAAATTGTCCCGATATTGAAGAAGCTCAGCTCTGACCCCCTGGTAATCAGCAACTTCCGTCCCATTTCCCTATTGCCTTACTTAGGAAAGATTTTAGATGCCCACCTAGCTAACTTTCTTAACTCCTTCATTGAACACTCCCACTTCCTTGACTCCCACCAGGCAGGATTTAGACCTGCACACTCAACGGAGTCAGTCATCCTTGCAGTCATGGATGAGGTTAAAAGGGGGACCAACAAAGGCCCCACCCAGGTTCTGGTACTCCAGGCTTTGTCAGCTGCTTTTGACATGATCAATCATGGCCTCCTGATCGACCGTGTCAGCAATGTTGGGATCCAGGGTCTGGCGTTGAAGTGGATTTTGTCTTTTCTTAGTAACCACTCTCAAGCAGTTTGCCTTGCCAATTTCTCCTCCCAAAAAATTAAACTGACCTGCGGGGTTCCCCAGGGTTCTTCCCTCTCACTCCTTCTTTTTAACTTGTACTTATTACCCTTTATTTGATCTCTATGTGAAAGAATGGTCAAAACTGTCAACTACAATGATGACCTTCAGCTGGTATTTTCTCCATTTCTTCAGTGTCCAATTTCCAGTCCACTATGAGCTTCATCAGTTAATGGATGAATGACAATAATTGAAATTAAATCCTGATAAAACCAAACTGATTCTCACAAGAGGAACTGCTAATCCATGGAATTCTAATTTGTGGCCTCCCCTGCTGGGTAGCTCCACACTTCCAGTTGGCTCCGTCAAGAGCTAGGGGATTGTGATCAGTAATGATATGTCCATGAAAGCCCAGATTGGCTCAGTGGCCTCTGCTTGCTTTTTTCATCTGCGTAGAATCCGGAAGATCAGCGGATTCTTGACCACTGAGGCCTTGCATCTGGTTATCCATTTCCATTTTCCATTTATAAACTTTATTTCAGCCGTAAAAGACCATAACAGTCACATAATAACACATCACAAGGATAAAAATACGTTTGAAGTAACAATCCATGAAAGATTAAGAAAATAATTATTTACAGACTACAACAACTAAAAGCAGCTCATTACATTAAAAAAGAGATATATAAAAACTAATTGCACAATTACAGTATTGTTTTCAGCAACTTTTGACGCCTTTTCCACATTGAAAGAAGAAAGCGGGAAAAAGCAAAGACCACAATAGTTTTTGCATCAGATCTTAAAATTTGATAAGAAGCAGTGCATTGAGAGAACCCTATATATTTACAAAGTGGGATGAGCCAGTATTTTCTTAATGATCTATACCCAGCACAGAAAAATAATACATGTATCACTGTCTCGGGGGGACCATTACTAGCTGGGCATATATTTTCAGTGGGGTTTGCCCAGTTCTTTGTAAAATCAAATAAAGGAAGAGTGCCCAGCCTGAATTGGATATAAAGCTTCCTCGCCAGTGCGGGTTGGATTTCATCCATATAGGGTTCAAACATGTATTGCTCTTTAAAGCTAAAAAAATCTATTGTAAGTTGGCCAAAAGTGCTATTTTCCTGCAAAACCCTAAGCCTGTACAATCTATAGGATTTCACCAGATCAAGACAGGAAATCTGCGTGCAGTAAGCCTCTGGCTAAACCAGAGATCATAATGACCAATTTTTGCACAGAGATCTTTAATATATACAAGCAAAGGACATTTCACTTTCCCAGTTAGCTCCAGGATCGAGGAAAGCTCAGACCTGTATGAGGCTAGCTCAAGGGTCAACCAGATTCTGCGCCAAAAAGTCAATGGGCGCAGTCTCCCTTCTTTAGAAATAGGTCTTATGCCCAGGTCAAGACGCAGAGGAACACGGGGGGTGCTAAGTGAAAGATTCGTCAGAGATCTCATATACTTGTTCTCAGCTGAGATCAAGCCCTTCATTGAACAGTGCCCCCAGAGCTCTGTCCCATATTGTGCAGCTCTTCTCACCTGCACTTTATATATCTCAGTAGCAGGGCCAGGGACCACAGTACTTAGGGACGTGGAAACTCTCATGACACCACCAGACAACTGAGCCAACCTTAAAACTGCCTTTTCCATTTGGGGTCCCCAGGAAAAAGACTCAGAGAGAGTAACCCCAAGATAATCAAAAAGTTACACGTTTTCTAACGGAGTGCCATTGAGCGTAGGGTTAGGGCGAGATGATTTTACTGGGTTAAACACCATAAACTTTGTCTTACTTGCGTTTATTTCCAGGCCCCTGTTTACGCAAAATAGTGCAAAGCTATCTAAAATTAACTGAATCCCCATTCGGGACTTAGATAGCAACAAGGTGTCATCCGCAAACAACAATGCGGGCACCCTCCTTCGATCTAGTTTTGGGGCGTCACTGTGCTCGACCTGGCTTAATTGGGAAACCAGGGCATTGACATAAAGGCAAAACAGGGTGGGAGCAAGAACACAGCCCTGCCTTACCCTCCTGTCCACCGGAAAGCGTGATGTCAATTCCCCTGATTTCCCAAATCTGACCTGGGCAAAATTCCCAGTATTTAGGCGGATAATCATATTTAATAGGTCTGGCGGAATTCCAAGTTCATCAAGGACTGCCCGCAACTTGGCCCTGGGTACCATGTCATAGGCTGATTTTAAGTCGACAAATATCAAATAGAGGATGCCACCCTCTATTGATACTGTCTTCCAGTAAAGGAGTTGGAGCCTAAGAAGTTGGCTGATTATGCCAACTCATTATATGTGGGCATCCCATCATATCAATTACATTGTTTGCAGTTGGTGCAAAACCAAGCAGCCAGGCTAATCTATTGGCAGCCCAGACACCATCACGTTAGACCTCTGATGAAGAGTCTACACTGGGTTCCGGTGCCTAAACGCTGTGCCCTCAAGCTGGGATGTACCATCTTTAAAGCCGTCTTCAGGAGTGTTCCAGCATTTATTTCCTCAAGGATACAGTGCTATATCCTCTCCCAGGATTTTCAGTCTGCCAATCTCAACTTGTTGACCACTCCCTCATTCAAACGCAAAAAGCATGGGAGACTCATATTTGCGTCTTGGTCCTGCAATTTTGAAACTCGCTTCCTGTGGATATTGAGGTCTCTGACGTCCTATACAGTTCAGGAAATAGATCAAGACCTGTCTGTTTTCCCAGGTATATGAGAAAGCTAACGGTTCCTTCGATGCCGCCTCCTCTTTGTTCACAGTGCCATGAAATCATTTGGTGTACGAGCGCTTAATAATTATTTTTAACATAACATAACATGGATGCGGGTTTAAAGGAGTAGCATAGGTTGCAAAGAGAGTAGGTGAGTTAAATACTGTGAGGGTTCAAGCAATGTCAGATACTGAGAACAAAGCAAGAGTATGTGAGAAAGGGCAGAGTATGGGGTCATTATCAAGGTCACTTTGCAGGGTGATGGACTTCATGTTGGAGAATGTGAGACTGTTAGAATAAGTAGTTTTTTTTGCAAAATTGTTTTTATTGCAGACATTCTATACAACAGTTACAGCACAGCATTAACACCTATTAGCCCTTACATTCTTCTGTCTCCACTCAGTACTGTACACAGCCTGGAGTTAGAATAAGTATTTGAGGTATTACATTCTGGTTTGTAAATTAGGTGATCTTTTCTTGCTGTTATAGCAATATATATTATGCTGTAGCAGATAGCTGTGCTTTTTAATAAGTTTGCTTTGCATAGTGGCCATTTTTGTAAGAGATGAGATATATTGTTCTTTCATGCAAAACTTATAAATGCAGGTTTTTAGGCACTGTAAATAAGGAGTACTACTTGCTAATTTTATGGTACTGCTTATAGAGGCATCAGGATGGTAAGCTCCTCAGTGGGTCTGGCTGCTTTCAAAGCCTTAACTCATACGTCACTGCAGATGTCACCAGCACGCAAACAGATAACAAACCCATTGAATCACATTTATAATAAAAAATGCACACGTTCCTTATCAGATAAATGCCAAAATGTAGACTGAGACAAACACCAGGAAGCACAAAAACAGAGACACAAACACAGCCAGGCCTGCATCCATACACACACATTAACAGATGCATGCCAACACATGTAAACAAACCCCAACAAATACAAGACGGTTTAAGCACATACTACAACATAGTCATAGAAACACTCATGCAGGAATGATTCCACACACACACAGACACAAACCTGTGCCAATTAGAACATGGTATCACACAAAGCAAGGGGCAAGCACAGACAAATACATAGAGACATACAGGCAGAGCAGCTACCCATTCTATATATGAGTTCTGGACTCTTCCCAGGTTCCAGATGTGTTACAAATTTCTAACCCATCCACAGTGGTCATCAGCAGGTAACCGGAGAGAGACTTTGTACCAAAGAGGCGTACTTGCTAAGAACAGGAACACCAACTGGTTTAAGCTGAATTACAGCGGTCTTACCAAATGATTCCCTTGGCTTCCAACTCTCTTTATACGGAAGCATAGATACACCAAAGAGAAAGGACATGATGTATGAAAATAATAAACAGAGATAAGGACTGTGAAAGGAGGGATGGATGAAGAGATGGATTAGATGGAGAAGAACAACATTCCAATCATGTTTGCCTGTGCAAATCAACAACATTAGAGTAGTTATGTAGCAAAAAAAGAAGAATATGTAGGAAGTGCTAGCACAGCATCAAATAACAATATAACATGTGGTACTGCCAAGAAGGCAGCCCACTTTTAGAAACAAGAATGTAATGTTTCAAATTAGGTTGGTGTGAGAAATCGCAAAATCGACTCCAGTCACAGCGCTATAAATATTATAAGAGATAATGTACCCCCACTATAGATTATAAGGATATAGCAAGTCACAAGTAGTTCCATGACCAAATAGAGGAACGAGGTTGAATATTACTCAACCCTAAAGAAGGCCTTGGTAGCTCAGGGTGTATTTAAAATGAGGACAAATGAGAATGTAATGATACACCTGTCTCCTTATTGTCTTCTTAGTCAGGCTGGCTTCTAACTCAAAGGGACGGAGAGCAGGCCTAGAACTGCTTTAGAGTGTCCTGAGGGAGGGTTTGCCCATTTTAATAGCCACACGTCTGGGTGGGTACAGGGAACTCTGCACAGAGGGAGAGAGGTTATGCCATGTTGGTTTTGGGTAGAAAAGTATAGTACAGGACTGTTTGCTGCCAGGGACTGCTGCAAACGTGGACAGGAATGCCCCCTCTACTGTTCAGGTAGGGGCGAAGAGTAACCCCCAGACACATGCTGGTGCCAGGCACAAATAGGGCAGCCCTAGGTACCTTTATATGAACACTACTGGACCTGTGGATGACAGAAGGACTGCCCCTACTGTTGAACCCTATAAGAAGTACCCTTAGGGCTGGACATACTCCAACTTGCAACCAGGGAAAAACAATGGCATGCAATAACAAATTCATTAATGCTATCTCTGCCAAAGAAACAGCTACAAAATTAATTATTGGACTTACACATCCATTATACTGGTGAAGTCGGATTTTTAATAAATAGTTTGGAATAGATACTTTTATAAAGTTACATTTTCTTTGCTGAAACCCTGGTCCCTATTTGTCCACCTGTCAGGGCATTTGTCCACCCGCCATATGATGTCTTCATAACTCCATTGATAAGGCAAAAAAACATTTTTCTGAGCAATACAAAAGCCTTTAGGGTGGATATGTGAAGTTCTTTCCATGACAGGGTAGCAGGTGGGCTGTGCCCAGGAACTTGATTAACTTTAAAGAGGCCTATTCTGTCACAGGCAAATGATAGCTGATGTCTGGGCAGGAATTCCTTTGCTCCCTCTGCCAGACAGTCACCGATCCCAGTGGAAAATGAGTTGCTTCCAGAACAGGTTTAGAGTGACAATAGAAGAGGGGTTGCTCATTTTACTGGCTACACCTCCGGTGTGTGCAAAGAAAGCTCTGCATGGGGGAAGAAAGGTTCTGCCACATTGGTTTTAGGTAGCGAGGGATTGCTTGCAGTATGGCACATACTGAAATGCTGGAAAGGTGGTTGGAGTTACCCTTGGAAATGTTTACCCCCATTGGTTACGGAGGAGCCAGGAGCCTAACTCAGTGGTGTTAGGCCTAAATGTGGCACCCCAGTACCCTGCACAGAACAATATCTGGACCTGTGGGAGGACATGAGAGAACTGGTATGCCTGTGAATGGCCTAGCAGACTGGACATATTCTCTTTCTTATAACAAGGACAAACAAGTGGACTCCATGAGTAATAAGGCTGACTTACTGTTCAAGCTGTAGGGACACAATAAGCTGCAAGAGGCAGTTTACTGCAATTGTCCAGCTGACAAGTTCCTACGGGACCTACCCTGGAGCCTGCAAGGTAGCCTCTGCTGGAGTGCGTCTTGACCCTCAAGTTGTGTTCCCAAGGACCATGACCCTTGGGTGGCATCAAAATGTCCATCTCTCAGTATAACCTGAATTCTTGAAATTTAAAACTTTTTGGCTCCAAAACCCGGAACCAACCTGCCAAGCCGATACAACAAAATGTGTTGCTACTAGGCCTAATATTTAGGTTGAACCTGCTTAACAGCCCTTTTTAACAGCAGCAAATCAAATTCTACTGGACCTTGCAAAGAAGGTATCTGGCCTTGTGGAGTCCTTTTCAGCTAAAGCCTGAACCACTGTTGCATAGTAATAGTCAATAAGGAGTAGTTGTTTTCCAAGGTAACATTCAACATTCAGCATGGTGTGCCTGCTATGCCCTCCCTCAAAACCCCTACACCAAGTATAAATCAGAGAAGAACCATTAAGAAACAACTGCAAAGAAACCAAAACAGAGGCAGGGGAGATCATCTACAAGTGTGCTCAAACAGCTTAACCTGCTGGAAAAAAAGGCAAGAATGAGGATGAAAATACCTATTCACCATCTGTTTGAGTATCAAGAAAAAAAAGCAAACAACATGAAGTAGGCCACAAGATCTAGAGGGACAAAGAAGCAAAAAAAAACAAATAAAGTATTAAATAATCCTGTAGCAGTATATCCCATATATGGTTAAACGCCTAATAAATGGAGTTGAAGTGCTTAGAAGCCTTCACTTCACTGGAAAGTTTGAACTTCAACATGTTATGCAACTGATGTTCTACTATGCTTGAAAAAAAAAAAGAAAATAGGGTACACTCAGAATTATCACTACAGGGGATAAACACTCAGTTGCAATTATGTTGACATTTTCAACAAGAAGCTGGATAATATGAAAATTGGAGGAAGTAAGACAGTATTTCTAAGGCGGTGATTCTCCCCCCTAAAATGAGAATGATGTAATGAACTAATATGATGTCTTTGGATCATTCAATTGTTTTGCAAACTAGGAGGAAATCCTTTCGGGAAATCCTTTTGTTTGGATTTTGCATTTGATTTCTCGTCCCTTGCATGCTTTTTTCTTTGCAGTGGAATCCATATCCTCTTCGGAACTGGTGCTAAAATCTATACAATATTCTTTTATTTAAAAAAAAAAACGTTTATTGGGTTTTGACATACAATAGGAAAGCACAACATAGCAATCTACATTTTGATAAGCCACACATACCTACAGTTAAGCAGCAAGTTAAAGTGTGGGTTAGAGATTCCTTCTCCCTGGTAGGGACCATCCCACTGTGATGGTGGCAGAGCAGGAAGAGGGGGGCCCAGCCTGATCCCAGATGTTCAGCTCATGGCCTCGAAGAATACAAATACCAAGTGGGGGCAACTCAGGTGCATAGGAGATTCACAGTTCTCTAGCAAGGCTGGCAAGTGCCACCTGGAGAAGAAGGGTGAAGCAAATTAAGGCCAATTCCTGAAGACCATAAGCATTAGTTGGTCAGCCCAGGTAAGCAGCGGTCTGTCTGTTCATGTTTCTGCATTGAAGCACTCCGCCAACCAGATTTAAATCTATTGTATTTGGGCTGCCACATAATAAAATGTAAAGTTCGAGGCCACAAGGCCTTCCTGGTCTGGCAGAAAGTGCAATTTACCCATCTATTAGAAATATGCCATGTCAGGTCCTCCAAGAGAAAGTTTTCAGAGGGAGGACAATAGGTAGGTTTGAGAAGTAATCCAGGGGGCAGAGGAGCATCGCCATTTTGGAAACACCTATACTGCCCATCGCCAATGAGGGAAGAAACCACCTGAAGGTCACTTGTGGTCTAAGCGATGACACCGCCACTGTCAGATTACAATCTAAAAGGTCCTGAATAGTATATGCAAATAGCCAAGTATCGGAAAGAGACAGTTTCCTACTGGATGGGGCCCTCACCCAGATCCAGGGCCACTGGCTTCACACTAGGTACCAGAGAAAAGATACAGTATTTGTTCCAGTTCATGCAGAGTTCAGAGACTATACCAAATGCAGCCCGGAAACTAGCTATGGGTGAGTGAATAGATGACAGATCTTTAAATTAAAACAAGAAATTATCATTGTATAATGGTATTGTATGAATTCCATCAGGGAGAGGTGTACCCCACTCTCGGCAACCATGACTGGTATGGGCCATCAGCAGTTCCATTGCTAATGCAAATACATGTGGCAAGAGTGGACAACCCTCTCTTGTACCCCTGTCGACAGATATGGCCTCAGAGAGGCATCCCCCACAGAGAATGTGGACTGTGATGTCCGTATAATGTATGTGAATTAATATGGAATTATTATAATATTATAATTTTCAACAGCAAGCAAAAAGGTAATCTGAACGTGGGAATTGAATGCGTTTTGCAAGTCTACCGGGGCAGTAGTCCATAGCCATTTCCTTTGCATAGTCTGTACAATGCTGTAAAAGTGTTGAAGTTTCAACGAGGTATTCCTGCTCAGAATTAACCTGTTTTGGTCTGTTTGCACAAGGCAATGAAGCACTTGATGAATTCCATTAGTCAGGATGTTGCTGAGGATTATAGAATCCATATTTAGTACAGTTGTTGGGAGATACGAAACAAGGATCTTCTCTCATAGTAAGAGAGTAGCAAAGCCTGATGAAGTGTGGCCAGGAGACATTTGGCCTCCCATGCTGCTTTATACTGCTCCGCCAGAGTAGTAGCTCGCTGGCCTGCACATGTTTGTAAGGCCACCAGTTCCAGAAGACCTTCTAACTCCTACCTCCATTATGGCCGCTTGTTAGAAATGGGGGTCTCTAGTTGGCCTTGGTAGGTACCTTTATCCAAATGGGGATGCTTCCTTCTAGTTTGGGTAAGGGGATACACAATTTAGATAACCCCTGATCACCCCCTGGGTAGCTTGGCATGAGCAGACAGGTTTATCCCAAAAGCAATGTGTAAAGTATTTGTACACACAATAATACAGTGAAAACATCACAAATGGACACTAGACCAGTTTAGAAAAATAAAGCTTCTTTATCTAAACACAACAAGACCAAAATTAAAAAATCCAACATACATATAATAGGAATATGACTTTAAAAGTGTTTCAAGCAACTGGGTCCATAGAAAACTATGGATGCCCGATTTCTCATAAAGTACCTGTAGATGCAACAAAATTCACAAGGCCAAACAGCTGCTGAGATGGGAAGCATTGAGAAACAAAGAGATGTGTCAGTTCCTGAGACCATAGGGTGGCGATGCAACTCTGTTGGGGGAAATGATGTGTCGACCCCCAGATGATTCTGGTCTGTGGGTGAAGCATCGGGAAAACTTGCTGCACAGGTAAAATCAATGCGTGGAAATCGGGATGTGTCAGCGATTGACGCGGCGGCGTTGAGCGGCACTTCACCTGTTTCTTCAGCCACGAACCCTCGATGCATTGGTTCTTGAAGTGGTAACAGGCGCTGCATCCGTTTGGCAGTGGCGAGGCAATGTGTGGAGATTCTTCTCACACAGAGGTAATACGTCGGAAAAAACTGCCTGAAGAAGAGCGATGCATTAAATTCTTCAGTTATTTAATTTTCTTTCAGCTTTGAACAGCAGGAGCAACCTCCAGAGGCCCAGAACTTGAACAGGCACCCCTAGCAGGCCAGAACTCACAGCAACTGAGTTCAAGGGAGCTGGGGGTGAAGTCTTTGTATCCCTGAGACTTCAGAACAGGAGGCCAACACACTGGCACGTGGATATCTTCTTCAAGCAGGTTCAAAGAAAAGTTAAGGTCTGTATCCTCTCCTTGGCAAAACAGCAACTGCAGGCCAAACCCACACACTGTACAGCAAAGGGGCAGTACCCAAATAATAACATACACACAAGGGATACTAGAGGTCTACCAAAAGCTCAATATTGTATGTTGAGTTCAAAAAGTAACGTATGTGTGAGCACGTGTCTGATCACAATGGAGAAGTCAGGTGTGAGTGCATAACAGAGAATACTCCCATCAGCCCACTGTTTGGCGGAATATCGTCATCTGGGATTTTTTGTACAAGGACTGGTATCTGTTAGGTCTCTCACCTGGTGATATTGTGAGGAGACCTAGAAACAGATCCTCCAGTGACGAAAAGAGTGTTTGTAAAACATGGCTGAGTGGGAGAGGTTGCAGTGAAACAGAAGTGAAAAAGAAAAAGTGAGTTTAAAATTACCTAGTGTGATGCCAAGGCAAAGTACTTTATTCGGGGGGTCATCACAGAAGTAATGTTAAAAGCAACAGTATATGGATAGTATTCAAACAAATATTACTATCAATCAGATGGATTTTGACCAAATCCAAATCCAAATCTTTTTGTCACTGGAGGATCTGTTTCTAGGTCTCCTCACAATATCACCAGGTGAGAGATCTAACTGATACCAGTCCTTGTACAAAAAATCCCAGATGACGATATTCCGCCAAACGGTGGGCTGATGGGAGTATTCTCTGTTATGCACTCACACCTGACTTCTCCATTGTGATCAGACACATGCTCACACATACGTTACTTTTTGAACTCGACATACAATATTGAGCTTTTGGTAGACCTCTAGTATCCCTTGTGTGTATGTTAAAGTTTGATTGGGGGATAGGATACTTTGGAGGTCTTTAAATAAGTTCCCCTTAGACCCTTCCATACGCTTGTTTTTTTGGCAGTACCCAAATACCCTCACAGCTCTTCACGTCTTCTCCGTGGCATAGGTTCCTCTTGAGTCCAGAAAAGATCTAATTTTCTGGGGTTGAAGGCCTAATACTTACACCCCAAAACATTTTTGTTCTCTTGTACAAGGGTACCTGAGCCCAGTCAAAACCAGTTCTGTCCTCACTGGCGCAGTATGATCACAGGGTGGAGACAGCATTGTGCAAGGGAGAGAGCCCCTATTCTGGGGCAAGGAAATCTCCTCCCACTACTCTGAATTCAGCCAAGGCCTATTCAGCTTAGCTCTGAGTCATCCAGGAAGGGCCAGGCACACCTCGCCCTCCTCCCCAGTAGCTGTCTACAGTGAATCCACACACCCAGCCCCTGTCACTCCAAAACCAGACAGTCAATACACAAACAATCAAGAAAAGGCTTACTTTCTAAAAGTGACATTTTCAAACACACAATTTGTGTTATTAAATTCTGAGTTCAGAGAGCCTTAACTTTATTTCTCAAATTTCTCCCAATGGGAAGTTATACTTGCAAGATGTTACAAAGTATTTCCCATTCGATCCTATGGGACAGATAGATAGTGAAAAACAAAATTTACAGTATTTCACTATCAAGATATGTCACAGACACCAGTACATGTCCTACCTTTCACATACACTGCACCCTACCCATGGGGGTACCTTGGGCCTACAAAAGGGGCGTCTTACATATAAGAAAGGGAAGGTTAGGGCCTGGCAAGTGAGTGCACTTGCCAAGTTGACATGGCAGTTCACAAACTGCGCATAGACAAAGCAGTGGCAGGTCTGAGATACCTTTTCAAGGCTACTCATGTGGGTGGCACAATCAGTGCTGCAGGCCCACTAGTAGCATTTGATTTACAGGCCCTGGCATACTTCAGTGCATTTTAGTAGGGGCTTACCAGTAAATCAACTAGGCCAAACATGGATAACCAATTATGATCACAATTTACACAAAGAGCATATGTACTTTAGCACTGATCAGCAGTGGTAAAGTGCCAAGAGTCCTATAGCCAACAAACACAGGTCAGAATAAAATAGAAGGAAGAAGCAAAAAGTGAGAGGATAACTGCAAAAAGGGCCAAGTCCAACACCGCTTTAATGTCATGAGCCGTGATAGGGTTATCAAGTTCTTCACTGTCCTCCGGGCTGTATGGAGAAGGGCTGTTTCTAGGGAGTCCAGCACTACATCTGACTGTGCCCCAGTGAGGAACAATAGAGAGCCGGTGACAAAGGTTTCATTTATGGCTTGTTTTGAATGGAAAAAGTAACATAGAGTCTGGTGGAACTGTCTAAATTCCATATTGGTAAACCATGCTAAGAGGCGGTCAGACCTATCACCTTATAAATGTGTGTGGGATGGGAAGGAGGCATAACCCAGGAAGTGAAGCAGTTTGATCAGTAGAACTGCAGCCCAATGGAGCTCCGCCTCTCAGGTTTGGAGCAAAGAGTCCAACTCTTTAGCTGCGCCCTGCTCTAACATCGATGTATTCTTGTTTGCCAGTGTCTCAAACTCAGAGCACCATTATTCATACCCCTGAGACCATGTGAATTCAAATGCCCCGGACAACTTAGTTGAAGGCCTCCCATTCAATAGCAGGCAAAGAAGTCATGCCATCATTGTGCTCAAAGTATTAAAGATTTTTTTCTGATATGATGTCCCTAAATGGTGAGCCCTCAAGCATGGAGGCCTGTAGATACTAAGTTGGCCAGTGCTCAGTATCAAGGGACTATCATCAGAAAGTTCACTACCAAGAGAGTAAGAAGAGGAAATGGAAGAGCAGACTATCCTAACTATAATGTTATGTACCAGAGAGACGTAGGAACAAAGTTTGATCCCCTGGTGATGGTGGCACCAGGCATCTGTCAAGGACCATTGTTGGAGAAACATCACCAAACGGTGACTGTTGGACACTGTAGGGATACTGCAGAGTGGGGTAAAGTGAATGATTCACAGACAGGTTTATTACACAATAAATGTAGGCCCGGGCAGTAAACTCTGCTGCACAGAGAAGCCTGGAGTTCCTGAATTTCACCTTCCTAGGCATGAAAAATAGATTTTTCTGTTCAGGCGCTTGAGCGTCATTAAAATCTTGTTTTTTTGGGTGGTAAAGCTTTTTTTTTAACTCTTTTTCCAACACAAAGGAGGTGCTCCAGAGAATCCAAATTCCTGTTCCTGTCCAGCAGGCTTCTCCCAGTGCTTTGTCCATTACCTGGTCACTTTTCATTTGCATTTGGAGCTTGAATGATCACTCTCCGTGTCTGCTGCATGTATATCACTGGATTTAAGGACTGTGTGTTTGAGATTTCAAAAACTCTTGTGTAAGTGTGTTTAATAGAAGACATGCAGCTGGATTTATTTGTACTTTTATTTAATTAAAAAAAAATTGTGGAGGGTGGCCTGCAGTTTTAGTAGGGGCTTAGTTTTGGTTATTTTGCATGCAATTTTTATGTTTTTACAAAACAAAAATGTAACACAGTTCAGTCCATTTTCTCCATGTTTTTTTAATAAATGTGCAATCTCCATTTAATTCACTATTTGGCCTAGTCTGGCAATGGGCCTCCCAGTCATTAGGTCCAGTACTAGTTATGGGTGCACAAAACAACAGTTTCTTTGGTGTCTGTTGAATTGAAACGTCATTTACGCCATTGATGGCTTTAGATTAAATTATAATATCAGGTTTTTTGGGGGGGTATTTCACATTTATTTTTCTGAAAACAGTGTATAATTGGGGTAATTTATTTGATGCCTTCAAAGGATGAATGTTGTAAACTTTTTTAGCCCATTGAATTTTTGTTTTTGGAATTGCTGAAATATTATTTGTTTCTCCTCTGTTACTATTACTCCTTTGTCTGTCCAGTGTGTGTGTGTTTGCCATAGGTCACCGTTTGTCTTTGTTTTCCATGCCATGTGGCCAAAGTCATTTTTTTTATATAGTCAGTGTCCATATGCCTTCATGTGTTCTATGTTTCCTATGCTTCCTGCTTGTTAACCATGTGGCTGGTGGCCATTTTGTGTAGCCAGCCAGTGTGGTTTTACCATAGGCCTGCATGTGTTTTTTGTTATCCATGCCTACTGCTTGTTGTTTTACCATGTGGCTGGCGGCCAGTTTATGTAGCCAGCCAGTGTGCATTTGCCATAGGCCTGCATGTGTTCTCTGTTTTCCATTCGTCCTGCTTGTTGTTTTACCATCAGCTTGCCCTAACTAGCTGTGGGGGAATTGCCACAAGCGCTGCCATACCTCCACGGATTGACCTGCACTTTCGCCGCAAGCGATGGCTGATTGAGGGGCACCGCAGTCACTAAGGAGTACATCTCCCAGCACCCCCAGGGCCGCGCACATCGACGTCACACCAAAGCACCATAGGCGCTTAAATTACAGTTGCGCCTCCCGCGGCGAGGTACGCGCGCTCGCCAAGGGCGTGCCAATCTGAGACTGGAAGAGACTGGACTGGGCAATCCCTCTAACAAGTTTCCCCAAGTGAGTTAGGTGGGTTGTCTGATTTTAGTCTATTGTATGTAGAGGAGTACACTTGGGTATCATTTGGTGGTTTGCAAACATAACGGGGACTTAGTGTATATTTCCCTGCACTCTGCTAGAGTAATTGGTATTGTTTAAGTATGGGAAAGAGCCCACCCCAAACTCTTGGCCTAACACGCGTCAGAAAGCCACTATGCGTACACCCAACCCGAAACCAACTGCTATTGACAAAATATTACGGCAGGTGTTGAGTGCAGTCTCTAATGAGATTGAATGCACGGAACAAAGGCTTTCTTTGACGCCCTCTATTCATTGCCCCTCTTTGGCTTTAGAGTCGGGAGCCCCCGGCTAGCCCAGACTTTAGATCTGTCTGCTACCCCAGACTTGATGGTGCTCCTGGAAATGGCCCACTCTGTATCTCTTGTTAAAACACCTGTGAGGGGGCTAATAGGAAAGGCCACAAAAAAAAGGGGGGGGAAAGCATGGGACTTCCTCTCTGAGAGTAACGACAATGACCCAGACTGTAAGCAATAATGGAAACTGTCATTTAGAAATTGAGAAACCGATGTGTGCTTCTACGCTTCTTAAAGAGATTAAAGAGAACTTGGAAACATATATCCATAGTGAGATGGGAGCCCTCAGACAGCATCTAGAGAAGCTTACCATGAAGGTCGACACTTGGGGAAGTAAAATTGATGCCCTTGGGTAATTTGAAATCTACAGAACCGGCCCCCACACAACAGAGTAGCCAGGTCTCTACCCTCCCCGGAAAAACGTATTGAGAATCCAATCCCCCAGTTGAGCCCCCCACTCCGATCAATCCTGTTACTATAACAGGGAGGGCTTGTTCAAAGGCAATAAGGGCACCAAAGGAGGGGGCTGCTGGTCAAGGGCCGTTGACAGTGGTATCCCCAATAGATTTGCTAACAGAAGGTAGGACATTGAGTTCTAGCAGAGGAGATCATGGGAACAATTTAGACCCAAACAGATTTACTGATAAAGATACCCTGCCATGTCTAGACCTGCCTTCTGCATCAATCCCTTATACTGTTATCCTCATTGGAATCCCTGAGTTAGAACCAAACAAAGTTGAGCAATACCCGGAGCTAAAAAATAAAGTTTTTTTTGGCTAAATAAACATAGACCATTGCCCCCCTAATCCAGAGTGAAATTGTATTTGCTAGGCAGGTTAGCTGGATAGGACCAAAGAAAAAAGACATGCAGGGGGATTGTGTATTGGTTAATTTTAGGGACCCTAGGGCAGTTCACCAAATTCTACAATGGGACCATGCAAGGGATACCAATGGTATAAGGACCGTTCCTCTTGTCTTTTTTATCCCCCCACCCCATTACTAGAAAGAATGGGTGGTGTTTACAAAAAATGGGAATACCGAGCTAAGACTGACTTTTCATCGCATATCCCACGGGGACCTGACACACTTTTGTCTTTTAACATCCCAGTATGCAATAGATTTAGCAGCCTAGACCTAGTTGATTGACTAAACTCCCCAGTAGAATCCGCTGAAGGTATAACTATCCAGACAGCACCTCAGCAAGAATGTGAAAGATTCATGCAAGGGATTTGTTACTCCGTTGAGCCAACTAAGGCTGTAGATGGTTCTAACAGATTGTGAGCTCCACCCTGCGTATTGGGGGACGTTTTTCCTGAATCTTCTGTGGCCATGAGGGGTCACATAGCCAGAGCAGGAGGTAGCTACCCGTAACCCCTTGATTGCAAAACCTTTAGACCTATCTAACCTAAGGCTCCTCTCTTGGAACATAGCAGGCTTAGCCTCCAAGTTAGACCATCTCGATTGGGGAACCTTTATAGACAACCATTGGCTATGCCTCTTCCAGGAGACATGGGCCTCTATTCCAACATATAGGATAGGTTTTGTAACATATACAATCCCAGCACATCAGGGACAAAGGGGCAGACCCTCGGGGGCCTTTGTTTTTGGATTGCTATTCATCTAGGGTGTACCATTCAAGCCCTTGACACTGGGTCCCAGGATATACGCTGCATCCTCCTCTCGTTTAAGGAACAACTTAAGTTGGCTATTGTAAATGTGCATTCGCGCCATGAGAAGTTGGGCCAAACCTCTCAGACCTTGATCTCCTTGTCTCATTTCCTTTCCTCTCTTGCTGAGTCTGTCCACTTAGTCGTTGGAGGGGATTTTAATTGCCATTTCGAACTCTTAAACGGCATTAGTCCCAATATCACCAATGAAGAAGATGCAGTTTGGTCAATTCCGTTATGTAATACTTATCCGACTAGGGGATGGTCCCCCCTTGTCCTTCAATTGACTTCACTGACACTAGTTCACTGTCTAAGGGCCTGCAATTGACGACTCCTGGCAGATAATCCGGGAAACCCAACTTTTAATAAAATAGGACAGGCTTCTATAATCGATTATATACTGGTTGATGTAGAGTTTTGGCCCAAGATCCAGGATTTTGCTGTGCATTCAAGATGCAAAAGCGATCATAACCTATTAGTCCTAGCCCTGTGTATCCCACAGCTTGGGAATGCCCAAGAGCACTCCACCCAACCTTTCCAAATCTAATTACAAGTGAAGGAGGTAGAAGAGTCCGTTGGGGTACTCTGGCTGTTTCTGACGAGAAAATGGCTACCTTGTACCCTGAGATCATCCCTTTTCTTGAGTTTGCTTTTAATGTTATTGGAAACTATCAAGATCAAGAATCCTTGATGTTGATGAAAAATAACCATTATGAGATGTTTTCTAAACTGGCAGCCTTTTTTTGTATACATGATAATAATAGTAGACTTGACCGCAAACCGAAACATCCCTGTTTCAATAAGGCTTGTAGAGAAGCCAAATTAGCACTTCTACTTTGAGTCAAGAGCAAGGACGTCCCAGGCACTAGACTAGCTAGGTCTCGCTTTAAATCCATTTTGGCAGAAGCGAAAGTAGCCTGGGAAAATTAAAAATGGGAAGTGATTAAGAAAGCTTTAGATGGCAGAGATAAGCGTTCCTTCTGGAACCTTGTGAAGACAGGCTATACAGAAGGTAACTTTGCCATTGCTCCTAATCTAGCAGAAGAAACCTGGAGATCACATTTTAAAATTGTATATTCTAGGTCTGTGAACACAACTGATTCTCAGGGCTTAACAGATGTTTTTCATATTCCCCTGACTATGGCAACACCTCCTGGCACATTGCTGGGAGTAAAGCTGGCACTTGGCAAGTTACTTCTTAAAAAAGCACCTGGTCTGGACAGGATCCCTGGGGACCTGTTCAGATCTGAAAGGGGTGTTTGGGCTCCCTACCTTCAGTCTTTATTTAATCCGATATTCCAAGACATGGAGCTCCCCCCAACCTGATTTGGTACTGAGATCATCCCAATTTTTAAAAAAGGTTCCCATTTAGACCCGGCAAATTCCCGGCCCATTAGCCTCATCGATGTCACCCAAAAGATCTTTGCTCGCGTCCTTCTCGGGCGTTTGCAATCATGGATAGAAGAGTCAGATATCCTTACACCCCTACAAGCAGGATTTAGATCCAGAACATGAAAAAACCACAGACCTAGAAAAAAAGGGGGAACTCCCAAGAGTAAATAACATCTGTGTCACCTAAAGTAAGAGTCTCAGATCCTATTCATATAACCCAGCTGCTAATTATTTAGAAAGTGCAATCCTTATAACCTGTACAAATCAACCATAATACTTTATTAACAACATATAATAGCCCAACCACTGAGTCCAATAGTAGAACATCAGTTGTTATAGCAAGAACTCACTCTAAAAAGTTTGTGTTTCCCAGCTTCATGTAACCGCAATTAAAGCTGGGAAACACAAACTTTTTAGAGTGAGTTCTGGCTTTTTTTTCTTGGTCTGTGGTTTTTTTCTCCTACAAGGGATGTTTTTCTTTTCTTTTTGACTCACGTAATTGTTACACTTAGATGATTATTTTGTCTATGCATGATGCACATGGGTTTCGGTGTTTCCCTCTTAATCGTATAATTCTCTTATTGGGCACATTATGGTTTACGAATCGTACTAAATGATGTGTTGTCTTGCCTCTCTGGGATATTGGTTTTAATTCTTGGATACTAACAAATGGTCAATTGACTAGTTGCTGGTTTGTGTTTATTAATATGGTGTAAATATGCTTTCTTGAGCTCATGTGAGGATTTTTTGTAAGTCTATAGTATGTCAGGTAATTGACTGATATACATACATTACATTGTTCTAGCCCTGAAGAAGTCTGTGGTTTATAACCACTAAAGACGAAACACGTGTTGGCAACGGCTAGATTGCACTAAGAAGGATTACTGCAGAATAAAAGAAGAAAAGAAGAAACACTCGATTCGTTATTTGTTCATATATACACTTTAATGTTTGTTAGCTCAGGATATATTTTGTTTTCTTGAATGCAGGTCAGGCAGTTGTGCTGCTGTGGTCCCGCTGCGGTCCCTCTGCGGTGTTTGTGTAAAGGCTTATAGAGAGCCGTAACAGGCACCGCAATGGGAATGCTGCAGCACTTCTCTCTCCAGGAAGGAATGCACCCTTAGTGTGTTCCTGCCTATGCAGGAAAGAGGGGTGCAAACATACAGGGGGTACAAAATGTGCCCCCTGCATGTACGCCTATGCACAGAGGTGACCTGAGTTGCCTCACCATCATTCTTTCCATTGAGAGCTCATCATCATAGAAAGACTAAGGGTGAGCCAACCAGTAATATCCTCGGCAGTGCTGTGGTTTCACTGCCAGCATATTGCTCAAACTGACCACTGTACCACTGTAGCGGGAACCAGGATCCCTGACAGATGCAGTGGTCTATTGACGGTCCAACCCCAAAAGTTCTAATAGAGAGGGTAGACTACCACCACAGGTTCAGTGGTCCAATGGAACGCCAAACTTGTAATAAGGTCCAATTTTTTTTCTTGCTTGCCTGCTTTTAGGTGCACAAGAGAAGAGACATCACCTGCATTACTGCCAAACAGAAGTCCTGTGCAGTCACATGTCAGTCCACAAATCTCTTCCTCTTGTGCAGCTTAGTGCAACTGACAACTGAAAGCTTTAAGATGGCCCCAAAGAAAGACTCTTCCAAGAAAGTGGTCAGTAAGTAGAAGCAACTTCCCACAAGTGGCATGTCAATCCAAACCTTTTTTGGACCACCAGAGCAGCACTCTCACATCAACTGCAGCACCCCAACCTAAGCCCAAAAAGACCATATCTGTCAGTGAGGAGGCCACTGCAATCACAGCGATGCCGATGAGCAGTGACACTGAATTTGTTGTGTCCCTTTCGCAAAGAGGTACTGATTTGTTTCAGGAAACAAACCAAAGTGGACAGTAGCCGCAGCCAGCAATAGTACATCTTCCTGATGTTGAAGCAGAACAGGAGGTTGAGCTTCCTTCCAAGCAAGAAACTCCTCTTTTAGAATCATTGGCTTCCAGATCTCCAGCAAGGAAAAGGAAGGGTACTACTCCACCTTGTTTTCGAAGTAACACTTCTGATGATGATGATAGGGACATGGAGTGGACCCCAGTAGAGTCTAGACGACAACAGGAGAGGCAAGGGAAAAAAATCCTGAAAGCTTTAGACTTATGGAAAGGGATGATTAGAAGGATAACAATGATTAAGCTGTTATCGTGGAAGGTGACACAGAGTAGTCTGACACTGCTATTCAACCTGCTCTGAGGGATGTTGCACAGGTAGCACCTCCAGCTCCCATATTTACAAAGCCCCAGCTGAAACCTGAACCAACCCCAACCTCAGGACAAGTATTCACTGCAGAGAGTTAATCAATGGCACGTCCACCTACCTCTAGCTCTTCTTCAGGCACTGGCACAGTAAAAAAGTTCTTCTCCCCCGTTTGGGAATTTTTAACAGTTAGCAAAGACAGGAAGCACATTTCATTATGCAGCATTTGCCACACAAATGTTTGTTGAGGTACGCCTGTTACAAATTATGTTACTGGAGGCCAAATGACTCATAGGAAAAAACACCACACAATCAAGTGAGAGGAGCACCTTAACATAATTGCTGATGATGGTGGAGGTGGTGAGGAGAGCTGGGTAACATCATTTACAAGTCCAATCACAGTGGGAGGTGATGATGAGGAAGAAGAGACTGACATCCTCATGCAAAACTGCCCCGTCCCTAGCTATGCGTCAACAGAATCACTCACCTTAGGGGGTTCACAATCACACAAGATGATGCTGATTGAGAATGAAACATACAATGAATGCCCCATAACGATGCTCATGGAGTCTACCAGCACATATGTCTCGAAAGTCGACTGTGTTAGTGGACCCAGAAAAGAGGAACATCCAGCCTGCTATTACAGGCATGTTTGGGCAGGAGTGGCCTATGAGCTCAAACACCCAACAGTATGTTCGTATAATGGGAAGTTGGTAAAAATTTAGCGGGGAAAATGACGGCTGCTAGTTAGTGGCAGTCGCAGGCTCACAGTTCTCCCGCATGCAGCAATGACAACTTGAACTCAAAAACGCAAGATCTTAGCGGTATACGGACTGAAGATGTCAGGATCGAGTAAAGGATCCAGTTTTATGCGAGAGTCTTCTGCTGGCCGAGTATAGCTACCGCACTGCGGGGTCTGGTATCTCTGAGCTCACGCGAGTTGCCAGCCTCGACGTTAGACCGCCTCCCACTGCCTCAGCGCAGGGCGCCGCTAAGCTGGTTCCTGGTCCCTGGTTCTGGAGCCCCGGAGCCGGCACTGAATTTACTGTCCTGCCAGCACATCGCTGGTTTTGCTGGCTTTCCGCCCCACAACCCCCCCGATCACTGCCCTACCCGCTGCTGTAGGTAATTGCCGTCTTGCTGAGGCGATGCTCGGGTTTCAACGTTGACCGAGACTGCTGCGGAGGGGAGCCAAGCCGAGTCGAGCTGTTGATGAGCTGTTGATGAGCTCCTCAGAAGCCGGGTACATGCGGTGAGCTGGGGTTTTGTAATCAATCTTTCCTTCTTCTTTCAGGGGGTGGAGGACGTAGCCTGAGTAGGCACAAGACCTGCTTAGTCCCTAGACTCAGTGAGAGAGCGGAGGAGCCTTCTTATTTGAGGATAGTGGGATAGAGGGGAAGTAGAGAGGCGGTTGGAGAAAGAGGCACAGTAGTTGGGAGCAGATATATATCCCGATCTAGCCCCTCATAAGTGGACAAATCTTATACAGAGAGTCTCTCTCAGAGAAAGAGAGTTAGGGGTAACCGGGGTTCGGTGCCCCGAAAGTGCAGAGGTGGCGACAAGAGGGAACTTGACCCCCAGCAGAGATCGCTGGTCAGAGGCCGCTGCAGGCCTGGCACTTAGGAGAAACGCCTTGGCCAGAGTTAACCTACGAAGGAACTCTGCCCCATCAGATTTATTCCTATATCTCAAGGTAAATCAGATCAACCCATCCCAGGATACATTAACATCAACATCAACACCAACAAAAATCTAAAGTAGATTAGGGTTTAAAGAAGGAATCAAACAAGATGGAAGTTGGATTGAGCCCAATGCATGAGATTACATCAATGATCCCAGCAAAGAGAAAGGAGAGAGATTGGGGGCCTAAATTGCACCTGGGAAGGGAAATAGAGGTACTTGGAGATAAGGAAGGGGGCCAACAAACGGGGGTAAATAAAATCAGTAGATATACCCTTAGGAGTAGGGACATCTGGGGGGTGAATAGCTCTTTCCCCGAGGTGTTGAGTCAAGAACCTTCACCTACACAAATAGCTACTAAGGGGACAACCTCAAAAGAAAATAAAATAAAAGTACTTGAACCGATCCTAAAATCAAAAACACTTAACATTAATACCAGGACTCCAGTAAAAAAAAAAGATCGAAAAAAACCTAAAACCAAACTAAACAGTACAAAAGTGACACCATTGTTAAGATCCTTTTTTTAAAGTCCAAGGTGCAGAACGCACGGAAAAAAAAGTTATCACTCCCACTGGCTTACACCCAACAGAGGAGGTGGGAAGCAACACGCCTATCTTAAAACAAATCCTACCCCGATTTCCAAAAATATGACACTAAGAGAGATGGAGACTCTACCCTTACCTTTACAGAATAGATATGAATCACTCGGACAGGAGAATGGTGAGAGTGGCGAGACGAATGGGGTCTCAGAAAATCTGCTACAGGCTACTTCCCCCACCACAATTGCGACAGCATCAGGAAAAGGAAAAAGTACTATACTAGATAAACCAAGCTCTGTAAGCTCCCTATGTTCTTCAGGTGCATCAAGCGAGAAAGAGGGGTCATCTCAAACTGAAGGATTATTAAATACATTGCTAATGGAGATTAGAGATAGGTTTGCGGTCTCTGAGAGTAACCAACTAAAAATTCAATCAACAAGATGAACGCTATTTCAGACACAGTTGGCGCCGTGGAGGCAGCGGTCGAGGACTTAACAAAAAAGGATGGGAAAAACTCACAAGATATTCAGGCATTAAGAGGGGAGGATAACATCTTGAAAGAAAAACTGGAGAGCCTGGAAAATGCAGCAAGAAGGAATAACATTAGGTTGTTAAATGTTCCCGAAAATTCAGAAGGTGAGGATATAAGAGTATTTATTATCAACCTCTTGGCACAATTTAATGCAGATATTGACAAGAAAACTCTCGAAGACGATATTCAAAGAGTTCATCGCGATCCCTATCTTAAAAAACCGGGAAAGAAAAATCCCAGGAAGATCTTGATGAATTTGAAATCTTTCACACTAAAAGAAAAAATCCTGACAGGGGGCCTAAAAGCAGGGACGTATAAAAAGGCTGATTGGACATACCGTATCAGATCAGATATCTCCCACATTACACAAGAATGGCAATGGGAGTTGGGAAAATCAATGCAGGAACTAAAAAGTCTTGGTGCAATGGTAAACCTACGATTCCCCGCCTTGCTTAAAGTTACGTGGAACAATAAAATGCATATTTTTATAGATCCAGTTGAGGCAAACACTTTTATAAACCAGATAAAGAGTTCCACTTCTAGATAAGCGCTACGGAAGTCATGCGAGAGATAGAGCCTAACAAAAAATTAAAAAAATAGAGGAACTCCTCTAATAAGGAATAAGGGAGGTTTCCACAAGGGAGGGGGGGTGGCCCAACCCACTAAAAATAAAGTAAAAAATGGCTTGAATATGCGCCCAGGGTGGGGGAGCATGTGGGAAAAATGTAAAAAAAATGTGTCCTCATTTAAATTTGCCAATTTCAAAATCTTTGTCCTTTTCTTTTTTCTTTTCTTTTTTCCGTTTGGATTATTTTAGAGTTGCTATGTCTAATAATATTAGAATAAATGACCTGGAAATCAAGACATGGAACGTAAATGGCCCGGCGGTCCCCCGGAGAAGGGAAAGAATCTTGGAATTTTTGAGATTATCAGAATGTAAGGTTTTTTTGATACAAGAGTCTCACCTACTTAGAGAAGAATGGGCACTGATTTTAAAAAGACAGAAATGTATTGAATACTGTATATGCACTAATCAATCGTGTACAACAAAGGGAGTCGCTATATTAATAAAAAATACGGCATCTGCTATATTGATTGATAGTATAGTTGATCCAACTGGGAGATGGGCTGTTGCTAATTTTAAAATCAACGGATCTGGAATTACCTTAGCAAGCTATTACCGCCCTAATTTGGACGACCCTGGACCCCTTTATACTTTGTTATCTCACTTGACAGATGCTAATGACTATACTATCTTAGGAGGTGACTTTAATATGGTCTTAAACCCAGCAGTGACTCCACATCACACAGAGCCACATTAAGTACACAGAAAATGAGGAAATCATTAAAACAATTAATGTCTGATATAGAGCTAACAGAAATCTGGAAGGATATGGCCGATAAGTCTAAAATTAATGGTGGGAAGTTAACTTTTCATAACAATAAGTGGGGACATAAGTCAAGGATTAATTTCTTTTTAGTTAGTGCAACAGTAGGCAAAAATACAAGACAAGTTAGTCATGCCCCTGAACATCTGGAAGACCACTCGGCAGTCATCTTAAAAATAATGATCAAAAAAGCACAAGTACCAAGAAGATGTACTATTAATCGTGCATTATTATTGGAAGGTGATATTATTGAAAGGTTAAAGATAGAAACTAAAGACTTTTTTAACACTAATCTAAACTCTGCCCCAATCCAAATAGTTTGGGACACATACAAAGCTTTTTTAAGGGGGATAATACTAGCTATTTCTTGTACCCAAGCAAAGAAAATAAAAGAGGAAACAAAAAAACTTGAAGATGAAATACACAGACTACATAAGTGTCTAGAGGGAGACCAGGAGAATGCTACGCTTTTAAGTAAATTAACCTCCGCTAAACATAAACTTGCCCATTTTTTAGAAATCATTATAAAAAAAATGGGATGAAAGTAAACTTGCAAACCACGAATATGGGGAGGGCTGAAGTAAACTCCTCGCCTGGAAAACAAAAACTGACCAGACAAGGAATTGGGTAAAAGATATACGGTGTCCAGACACTAATATTATTGTTTCAGAAGACACTGAAATTGAGGAGACGCTTGTTCAGTTTTATAAAAAAACTATGGGGCCGATTAAGATGGCGGACGGACCCCCAGAGGTGGAGTGACCGTCCGCAGGGGCAGCGGCGGTCCCTCCGTGCGAATTAGGATGTGACCGCCACACTGGCGGTCACATCCTGTATGTTTAACATTGCGACGGGTGCTGCTTGAAGCAGTACCCGCCGCAATGTTAAAACTGCATGCAGTGCATTTGCATGCACAAAGCGGCAGCACAAAGCGGTGCCTGCCGCTTTGTGCATGCATATGCAGGGCCCCATGTGCACCCCCCACACCCTGGGGGCCCGCAACGGGCCCCCAGAAGCAAAGCTACACATGCTTTTCCACGGCGGAGAGTCCGCCGCGGAAAAGCATGTTTCCTCACCCATCGTAATTTGGCTGGTGGTGTCTTGCAGCCGCCAACAAATTGCAGACAACATCCCGCGGATCAGCGGCGGATGGACTTGCCGTCCGCCGCTGATAACACCACCATCCTAATGTGGCTGGTGGTGTTTTGGAGGTCCGCAGCGGTGAATCCGCATTCAATTCAGTTCAATTCAATTCAGGAAGGCACTGAAAACTCTTCTCTTCCCCTAAAAACCTTCCCCCTTCTGCTGTTGTTCCTTCCCGAACTCAGGTTCCAGCGCTGGGATGCTCTAGGGTTACTACGCGCTCTACAAAACTTTTAAATAAAATAATAAATAAAATAAATAAATAAATATTCCTCCGGCCCGGCGGTGGCTTCCGCCAGCCCGGAGGATGCGGATTCTCCGCAACCCTAATAGGCCCCTATATACGGAGGATATGATCATGGAAGACACCACTGTGGAAAATGTCTTAGCAGAAGTGTCCCTCCCTACCCTTCAACAGGAAAATAAAGTGCTAATAAATTGCCCTATACGGCTTGAGGAAGTTACTCTAGCAATTAATTCCCTAAAAAAGGGTAAAGCAGCAGGACCTGACTCCATTCCAAACGAGATTTATGATGTATTAAAATAGGAATTAACACCTATCCTCCTCCAACTCTTTAACTCCTCCTTTATAGAAGGAGAAAACCCTCCCATATCTTGGGAAGAGGCAACAATAATAATTCTCTTAAAACCCAATAAAAACCCACGTACAAGTGAATCCTACCGTCCAATTTCACTCTTGAACTGTGCTCACAAAATGTACACACAGATCATTACTAAACGCTTAGATAAAGTAATAGGACCGCTTATTCACCCCGATCAAAAGGGTTTTATGAAGGGGAGACAGCTTAGTGAACTAACCTATGACCTGATAGGAGCTATAGACATGGCCCAAAGATATAAGTCTCCCTTGGCGGTAATGACATTCGATGCCGCCAAGGCATTTGACTGAGTTACCTGGGCATTTCTATTTAAAGTAATACAGTCCTTCGATTTGGGTGAAAAATGCTTGGCAGCAATTAAGGCCATATATAAGAACCCCTCAGCCAGAATCTTGGTCAATGGAAAGCTAACCAGAGAAATACAGATTGGTAGAGGAACCAGACAGGGTTGTCCCCTCTCACCGCTAATTTTTAACATGTATATTGAGCCTTTGGCTTGTAAATTAAGAACCTCTCAAAAAAACATCCCTTTTATTTGTAATGGATGGGAGAAAAAAATCGGGCTGTATGCTGATGACTTAATTGTCTTTACAGGAGATCTGGAAAAGTCTTATCCAGAAATCTGGTTAGAAATAGAAAGTTTTGGAAAGGTCTCAGGATATCTCCTCAATCAACAAAAAACAGAGTTATTAAAGTGAAACACTAACTTCTATAGTGTCTATGAAAAAAAGAGATAAGATATCTGGGAATTCAGATAGTCAAAAATATAGGTAGAATTACGCAAGTTAATTTTGACAGAGTAACAAAAGAAGTAAGATCACAATTACACTCTTGGGGGGCTCTGTGTCTCTCTTTTCTAGTAAAAATGTAAATCTTACCAAAATATACATTTCTGTTTTATAATATCCCACTGGAGTTCCCAAAAATATGGTTCTAGAAAATTCTGGGGCTTTTTTCAAGTTTCATCTGGGGGAATAAATGCCCGCGGATTGCACACAAGAAATTTAGAAAGAAAAAGGAATATGGAGGGATCGCAAGCCCGGACCTGTTTCTGTATATGTGTCCATTACAATTAAAGAATTTTCGCCAACTGATGTGGGAGGATTCTAGATTTTCTCCTCTATTTAAAGCACTATCTAGAGACAGTACTCAACAAGCCGGATGTTTTCTCCTAAAATTTGGCCACCCAAATTTTTCAAAAAGATAAAGTTAAAGATTCTGATATCAGTGGCAAAGCTTTGGTCTCAAGTGAGCCGAATCTTAAAAATTCCATACTACGATGATATTAGCCCAATTTGGGATTCTCCTGGACTGCCACCATGTATGACACATGTCTTGGTGTTGCCACTGAAAAAATGCAGGATTAACAATTGGGGTCAACTCATAAATGATGCAGAACTGATCTCATGGCTACACCTAACTGCAATCACTGGAAATCAAGTCTCAAAATGTAAATATTACCAGCTGCTGAGCTGGACAAGAGCAATAGAAAAGGAACTAGAAGGGAACTCGCACTTTGCACTTACGATCTGTTCACACAGCAATAAAAAAAAGAAGTAGCGGAATGGTATTGGCTACTTATCCAGAGTGGAGAAGACTAGCAGGCCTCGTTTGCGGAAATATGAGGAAGGACCTGCCAGATGAAGACCTGGAAAAAACGGGCAAGTATCTATGTCTCTCCTTTGGTCAAGTGTAAATGCTGCTTCTTTAAAGAAAAAAATCACTCTTTTACAGTCCACAAAGCCTATTGGACCCCCCCAAAGGCTATCGAAAATGGGCAACCAAGTGATCAAGAAATGCCCTAAATGTGGAGAAGAAAAAGCTAATGAGATCCACATGTTCTGGAGCTGCCCGGTCATATCGTTATACTGGAGTAAAGTGGGTAAGATAATTTCTGACATTATGGGGCTGGAAATGAATATAACAATTTTAACAGTAATCTTTGGAGTGCCCCCGAGAGAAGCAGAGGGTAGAGCATTTACAAAAAATCATTAAGGTATTACTATTTGTTTTGATCCTACTAGCACGCAGAGAGCTTTGTATTAAATGGATATCATCATGCTCTCCTACGGAAGGGGACTAGACTCGATCCATTCAGAGGATAGCAATGCTGGATCAAGCTAGTACCCGCTCAAAAAAGACTAAGTTTTGGGAAATTTGGGAGGCCTGGGTAGAGATAACGACGATACATATATAGTCATGCTCGCTCGAATAAGGGACATTGAATTTTGCTATATTTAAGTCTGTCTTTCTTCTTTCTCTTTATTAAATGTTTGCTATGCTTCGGTTTTTATAGTTGATTTCCAAGTCCTATGATCAAATAATATGCAACAGAAACTGTCTGGGAGATGGGTCTGTTTGGCCACCCTCCGAGGTAGGGGGGTACATTGGCCGCCTAAACTTCAAGACTAAGGTGGAAACCTTGACAAGTAGACGAAGATGCGGTTTTGGAAATACAGTGTATCCTTTCTCCCCCGCGGGGGTGTAACCAAACCGGTAATTTATAAAATGTATCCTTCATATACTTGGAAGGGCCAGAGACACCAAATCTTGAATTATTGAGCATATTATATTTAAATGAGGATAACAAAAAATAAATTAATGAATTAGCGCTGGACCTCCTCCCTTTCCTTTTGTGGAAGGAAAGGGATTCTTTGAATTTAGGTCAGCCATCTTCCCAAAATGGAAGATTCCGAGTGGGGCCTATTTTGCCTGAATTGCTGTTCCAGTGCTAAATAATGATGTGCTGCAGTTGGTTGGGCAAACTTTGCAACAAAGTGTTGTTCACACTATCCACTTGATGACAGACATGTGGACCAGATGTCACGTGACTCATTACATGTACACCACTGTGCACTAGATCTCTTTTGTGGGGGTATAGCAAACGATATCTGCAGGTCTTGGCCCTGAAGAAAGTTTCAAGAGTTTTTGGCGGCATGCAACATTGCCCATAATTGCCATAGAGATATGTATGAATGGCTGTGAGCTAGAGGTCTGACAACTGGATTTGGTGCCAGTCGAGGTCATGACAGATGATGGTTATTTCAGGGTCCTATGTTTGGACCATTGCATGAACCTGGTGTTGCAAAACTTTCTCAAAAAAGAACACATAGTGAGCAGCAAACAGACCACCTACAGAGGAATCTGTACTCATTTCAGCCATTCTGTTAAAGCCCAGAAGCAGTTGCTGATTATTCAGTTTACTAATAGAGCACCAGTTGATACAAGAGGTGCCAACACATTGGAATTTGACCTATTTCATGTTGCAAATGTATGTTTGAGCAGTACAGATTAGTGACTATCCCCTAGATTCATCAAAGTCCCCTTTTGCGAGTCTGTAATAGCGATTATTAAGGAATCGCTATTACAGACTAGCAAAACGGGATTCATGTAAAAATCGCAATTTTAATTGCGATTCCTACAGCTTCCTTATTTGCGATTAGCTAATTGCTAATCGCAAATAATGAATAACTCCCCATTCATCCCTATCGGCCTAAAGGCCCATAGGAATGAATGGGAAGACATAACAATGTGCGAATCGCTATTAGCGATTCGCATTTTGAGTTTGCGATTTCAAGGCTGCAGGGGTGTCCAAAGGACACCCTGTTGCACCCCTGAAATTACATTGGATGCTGGTGTTATGCACACACATGTCCCAAGGACATGTGTGTGTGTGTAACATACAACTTTGAAAAATGCACTTAAGTGCATTTTTCTAAATTTCCGCTATTTACCACGAGGTTTGACTTCGCGGTAAATAGCGGCCCAAATTTGCGAATTCGCAATTTTTAAATGTTTCATGAATTGCATTTAAGGAATCTCAAATAGAGATTCCTTAAATGCAATTCCTCGCACAATTGCGAATTCTATAATAGCGATTTTTGCTTTTGGGATGATGATTCCCAAATGTAAAAATTGCGCTTGCAAAGGCCAGATTCTCAGAATCTGGCCCTTTGGGAGCCGATTTTCGTTTCATGAATCTGGCCGATTGTCATTCATAGAGGAGGAGATGTAGTTGGGAAAGCTATGACCAATGATGCGGACAACGGGGGCCTAGCCAAATGACTGACACAGTTGCTACTGCCTTTTGAGGTTTTCACATGGGACTTTAGCAAGGACGATGGGCCAAGCTATCCTGTTGTACAGGACCAGGTAAAGAAGGTGTATGAAAGGTTCACCCCCACAGATGTGAATGAAAAAACAGAAGTGCATGCCTTGGCTGAGAGCTTAATCCTTTACTTGACTTGTAATACAAGGCTGAAGCATGACATAATCTCATTCAAATAGTACATCTGCACCACAACACTTAATCCACGGTACAAAACATTCTGCCCACTTTTATTCCTTTTTCTGAAGTGGAAATTTCAAAATACAAGAAGTAGATTGTTGAGCAAGCTGGAGAACTGGAAGTGGAATGACTGGAACTTAGAGTCCCACCCTGCAATTTGCAGGTGCCAACTTTAGCTTTCTGAGAAGGTTGCCTTGTATCACAGCAACGGACAATACCATCAAACAGAACACCGGCAACAACAACAACAGAAGGACCGGACCCAACCTGTGCATTGTTCTGGTTTCAATTGGCAGGGCTTAAGTGAAGAGGCAATGGGAAAAGGAGTTGAGACAGTTGCAGCACAAATGACCATCCACAGGATGTTGCAGGAGTATCTGGATAATCCAAAACAGGTCTATGTGAATTAAAATTTAATTATGCATTGATGTAGGAAGATGCTCCATTAGCCAGAGCTCAGCAAGATGGCAAAATAGTATCTGGCTTGTCCTGTTGAAAGGGTGCTGGGCATGTGTTCAGTGCAGCTGGTGTAGTTGTTACAGTGAAAAGGACCAGTCTCTTGACTGTCAATGTGGAGAGATTAACTAAAATCAAAATGAACAAACGTTTCATACCACACAATTACACTGTTCCTGAAACAACAGAGGAGGAGGAGGTTTGGGCAGATTGATATATGTTAGCTGACCACCTGAGTTTGAGGACAAACTCTTCATCTCAGACTGAGTATGCCAGTGCCACCATAGAAATGTTTTAATAATTCTCGTTCAACTTCTATCTTTGTAAAAAAGAAAAGTAGCAAGTGGAACAATATTATTTTTGTGTCAGATCAATGTCGCCTCACAATTATTTGGTCACATATATTGCTGGATTGCAACAGTGTGCATTGAAGAAGCCTCCACAGTTCCTTCATGACTTTGGTGACAGTGCCTACTTCACTCAGAAGCCTATCCTTTTTAGGTTGAGACTAGAGCGCCATTGCGCAGACGAGGCATGCAGTATTCAGTATGGAGCGGAAACTCTGTGGAAGCTCTTTTTCACTGGCTTGTGTCTTTGTCATTCCTAAATGCTGGCTTATGATTCTGTTTATTCTCCGCTTGTTCTTCAACAGCAGTGCACTACACGTCTACCTTACCTGTGTCATGACTGGGACAGAGTTACTCAGGGTCAGGAAGAGGATTGAAGAACTCAGGGTGGGACTACCTCATCAATATCTAAAAGCAAGAACTTATCGACTTGAAAGGGAAACCATGAGTCTGAGACCTAATACTCAGCTATGTGGAATGGAGAGAGGTATGTTAATATATATTAAATGCTGCTGTTTGTGTGTTCCACTAGTGACACTGCCTCTGAGTCTTCTTATAACACTCCTCATGAAGCTTACCTTTCTTCTGTCCTTCTTCATGACTTTAAAATACAGTTTCTGTTTTACAATCCACAGGCCTTTTAGTCTCCTGCACGAACAAAAGGTGGAAGCTGAGCTCAACCCTCCTGCTTACCTACCAGACCAGTCCAAAGTGGCATCAAAGAATGATGGAAATTCCTGAGGAGAATGCAGATATAACACCTAATTTGCAATACAATATCTTTTTCTTTGAACAATCATATTTGGAGAACTGAATGTGTGGGATCACCAAGCTAGAAGACAGAACATTTAGATATCTGATAACTTGGGACTCAGGGATAAAAGGACTGTTTTCAATGCATTTAACTGCACTGTGTTAACTCATTCCTTTTTTTCCTTCCACAACAGAGTGATGTACAGCCAGCCACATCAATAAGCAACAGCAACCAGAGCCATTGGTGCCATCGAGCTGCGTTGCCTTAGTCTTTGGTAGCTTTTGTTAGCGGTTGCATCCCGGGTGGCAAGTTGGTCTTCAAAGAGACCGAGCGGAGTTAGGCAGGAAGCACAACCTCGTAGAGGACAGCAATGCACGAGTGTGTCGGTAGTAGCTATCTCTGGCTGAGTGCAAGTCTGAGCCTCCCACAGAAGTGGCCCAGCTAGGTCTGGGTGTGGCTTGCGGGTGCTTGGTGTTCTCCTGCTCGGGTCCCTCATGCTCTCTCAGTCTCCCCTAGGAAGTGGAGCATATTGAGCAATCCTGAGAGGCAGGCCAGCAAAGATAAGAAGAGCAAGCAGGGCCTTAAGGGTCAAGCCGTGGCCAGAGATTAGTAAGGACCATGGCTGCAGGGGTTGAGTGGACTCATAATCCAACAAACTCAGCGGGGTAGGGGCAGGGTGTCTGGGCTTCACCGTTCAGGACTATAGCTTTTTCAGCTCCCTCCACCTCACCACCACAGCACAATCATCGTCCAGCCAAATTGATCCACATTCAGCCACAGCCAGTCACCACGCTCTGCCAAAATGAAGGTAGGATTCCCGACCTCAAAGGGCCTCTAAGGGCACCAGGTGATAATACATCCAATTTCACAGTGGCCTAACTCATAGTGACTAGAACTCCCACTGCTCACAGTGGGCCATTCATAATCAACCCACAGGACGGATTCACCGTTGCAGTAAGATATAGGAGCTTTCACACCGGATGAGCCCAGGTGATCACCCACTTTTGCAGGACTTTTGGCAGTACCAAAAAGAACCCTAAGCAGCCCTCAAAGTATTTGCATGGTCGTGAGGTCCCAGAGAAATGGGGCCAACTGCAGTTCAAGCACAACTCCTGGCAAAGGTGTCCCCCCCGCTAACCACCAAAAGGGCATCAAGAGCCAGTTTTATTCCTTCTGCAAGAACCCCTCAAACTCCTCCCAACGGAGCTCTGTCATGTAGTTTTTCCAAAAACGGAGAAAAAGTGGAAACCATAGTACAACATCGGGCTCCAAAACGGATCACCAAACGAATGGGGAAAATGTTGGGGCCGGAGCCATTTTCTCATACTCTGAAAGCAATCCAAGTTTGACCAATACTTCCCCCTTGGGTTCACCCATCCAAAAAAGGAAATTAGTCTCATTCAAGAGAGCTGAAGGATTAGGAACTGTGCAGCTCCACGGACGAACTAGGGAATACGGTCAGCCAAATCACCCCCAACTCAAAAGAAAGGGCATCCGAATTAGCAAACGTAAGGATGAAATACAACCCCAGGAGGGCCTGTGCCGCTCCCAATAAAATGGCATGAGATCTAGATACTGTGGCCCAAATGCACTGGCACCAAGGTCTTGATCCAGAAGTCCAAAAAGTAAACTCACCATCAATCTCCCAAAGCCATGTTACACCCATCCGTGGCCCAACAGCTGACTCCACAGCGGCTTATAACCTCTTTCCTTCAAATTCTGGGGAATAAAAAAGTCTGGAATTAACCCAAGACCTGTTAGGGCAACTGGAGGATGTTAGGGGCACACAGCTAGAGACCCAATCATCCAATAACAAGGATGACTCACAATTGCTGCCCACAAATAAAGCAGATAACTCCTTAACTAGAGCCCTACCATTGCAGTCTACAAAAATGGAGGTCCAATTAGACCTCCTGCAATCAATATCTCAGTGCCTAGTCAATCTAAGCAGCAGGGTGGAGGCAATGGAAGACAGAATTGTTAGGAATCTATATACAAAACCCTGCTCATGCTCCTATACAACAATCATTGACGAGAGGGCTACCCTCCAGGAGATCGTAGGGAACATAGTCCACATAGCCAAATGGTGAGGGGGCACACTGCATCCAGAACAACCATTAGCTCATCTGTACCCTGCAACCCCTGTCCGGCCCCAAGTGTCACAGAAGAAGTCATCTTAAGCCTAAAAGCCAAGGACAGACTAAAACACGATCTAGTCCAAATGCTGCAATAATGAAGGGAAAGAGGTTATAAAGTGCAGCCAAGACCTAGGAGCTCCAAGTTCCCCAGCTACAACAGAAGCCTCAATATCATGGATCTCAATGAAAAAGCTGAGGAAACAGCATAAAAAGGCTAATGCTAAAAGGAGATTATTACAGCCACGAACCATGAATCAACCCATTCCACAAATTGAAACCAAACCAAAGAAAGACAGCCTTACCCCACAGTGGGCCAAGACAGGGGCATCATCACAGGGGAAAAAAAGGACATCAACTCCATCAAGTCACAAAAATAAACATGATGCCCAGGCTTCCAACAGATTAAATATAACGTTAGGACCCTAGGAAGCAGCAGAGACACATCCTGCGATCGTGGACGTAAGCACCCAGGTACTTAACACATCAAAGACCACAGAGCCAACAAACCCGGAAGGGCTTTGGTGGGCTTTGGTGGGATCGACTAGGAAGGAAAGTGTTAGAAGGGGCGATCCCAGAGGGCCAGGATATACTCTCCCGACCACCCCATGACCCACCTCTCCCAGGAATACTGCCAAGTCCTAACATGAGGTCCTCGCCGGGGAGGACTTTGTGTCTAAGATCTACACACTGAGCTCACACCACACTTATGAACAGACACCACACAGTGGATTTCAGTAAGAAAGTTCTTTATCACACAGTAGAGGTTTAGGCAAAATGAACACGTATTTACAAGCGATCGAGGGATCATAAAGTCTCAGTTGTAAGGAGTAGGGAAGCGGGACAGTCTCAGTATTAGGCCAGTATGAAGCGTACCCTGCGCACAGCTCTCAATCCTCGAGCCGGGGGATACGGAAGATGGCGGTCGTACTGGCTGCTCCACTCACTCTTCTCAAGCCAGGTCGTGTTGGTAGCGTCGATGGTCCAGCCGGACCAGAGTACTCCTCGAGCCGCAACGAGGTCAGCAGGGCTCGATCCAGAGTGAACAGAGTGTCTGTTGGTTCTTGGGGAGCCGCGACCACGTCAGCAGGACTCAGGATGTTCCACGAATGTCCTTAGAGTTCAAGGATGAGCCGCGACGAGGTCAGGAGGGCTCTAAGGTTCCAGTTCCTTCTTCACAAGGATGAGCCGCAACAACGTCAGCAGGGCTCGATAAGTTCCAAAGTTCGATCTTCTCCAAAATGGTTGAGCCGCGATCAAGTCAGCAGGGCTCTTTTGTCCAGGATACAACTGGCTGCTAGTTTTTGGGCGGGCCTTGATATAGCGCAGTGGCCTTTTGATGTCCAGACCCTCGCAGGCGGAGATCTCATGCCTCGGGGCTAGTCGTCGGAGTTTCCCGTCGACTGGCCCTTTGATCCTTTTGAAGAGGTGTCCGGGGATGCCCAGACGCCCAGCAGGGTCTGGAGCCAGCTCTCGGGGAGGCCAGAGGTGCGATCAAAACCAGCCCACAGGGGAAGGCCAGAGTCACCACTGGAATAAGAAAAATACATTCTGGACTTGGACGATTTTTCCTTATGTGCAAAGCTACCAAAATTCGTTGAATATGGATTGTGACAGGAAATACTATTAATTTTGTATAGAGTGCTGAAACCCTTTTTCATTGCAAAGTGTGTAGGATTAGTTCCTATATTGTGGGGAGTATAGAGGGGAGTACTCCCTGGTTTCGTGCACCAATAGTTACTTAAGGACACTATTTATGTGTTGGGTGCGGATCTTATCAGCCTCTGCCCTCAGTTCTGTTGCTTACATCTATGAGGTAGTGCTTAATCCTAAATACCAAATTAAAGACCACCACGATATTCCAAATAGGAGAAATATCCATCGCCTATTCAAACAAGTAACCTCCCTTGCACAAATTATTTCAGAAGACCTAGAATGGGTTGGATTCCTGAAACTCCATGGGGACACCAGTGATGACTCCACCCTTGTGGGATATTGGTAAAAACGTCTCTAACAAGCAGTATTGGAGGGATCGCAACAGCTAGCTGATTAATTACCCACATGTCCTCATTAAGAAGCATGGGGTGAAGGAGGCCCGCTCAGTCCTGCACTTCACTGACAGCAAACTAGGCTGTGATTAATGTGGCATGGTTCAGAGCTAGCTCACACCTGGAGTATTCCCAACATTATCTCAACTGGTCAGATGCTCCAAGGGGAAGAGAGCGGCCACAAACACTCTGAACACAGTGAGGAAACCTCACAACTTTAGATAAGAGTAACCCCTGAGCAACATATATGTTCACAATGATAGTATGTGAGTCTAACAAGATTTCTTTTTTTTTCTTTTTTTCTTCACATTTCGTTTGGTGTTCTAAACATAGTTTGTAGTCACTCAGATAAACTTCCATAGCCAACACTTGTTTTGCCAGTTAAGTACATTATTGTATTGTAATTGTATTGTAATTGCATTTATATAGCGCTTACTACCCCTGACGCAGCGTCAAAACGCTTTTTCTGCGAGTAGCAAGCTACTCCAGTACCCATAGAGGATGAGTGTTGAATTAGTATAGTGAAACATGCAAGTACATTTTAAGTGGTGGATAGTTTAGTCAGTTATTTGGATTTGGAATGATAGCAGAAGGATAGAGGAGGAAAAAGGTTTGTATCTATATAGCGCTTGTTACCCCTGATGGGGTGTTGACACATGCTATTCAGGATGCCCATAAAGGATTGGTGGTGAATTAATATGGTGAAATATGAAGTAATTTCAGTGGTGGATATTAGTCAGTTATTTGGAGTGAGAAGGATAGCGGAGTGATAAAAGGGGAGGAAAGGTTTGCATTCATATAGCACTTGTTACCCCTGATGGGTGTGGAAGAGCTTTTCTGGCGAGTGGCACGCCACTCCAGAACCCATAAAGGATTAGTGTTGAAAATTAGCATAGCAAAATATGAAATAATTTGAGTAGTGGATATGTTATTCAGTTATTTGGGTAGAGAAAGGTAGGTGGCGGTATAGAAGAGGGAAAGAGGTTTGTATTTATAGAGCGCTTGCTACCCCTGATGGGGTCTTGAAGCGCAAGTAGCACGCTACTCTGGAACCCATCAGGATTAGTGTTAAATTAGTATGGTGAAACTTGAAAGTAATTTCAGTGGTGGATATGTTAGTCAGTTATTTGGATTGAGAAGGGTTGGGGAGGGGTAGAAAAGAGGGAAGAGTTTAGAAAGGTTTGTTTTAGGGGATCGGTATAGTAAAAGAGGTGTCAGATGATGCAAGGAGGGGTAAAGTAAGAGAGAGTCTAGAAAGGGTTATTTTGGGGATCATCATAGTGGTATGGGGTTTGGGACAAATAAGATAGTGGATATAGAGGATGTATTGATAGATGTATAGGGTGAGAGATAGGGTAGTGCATTGGAAAGAGTAGTAGAAAGAAGTTTGAGATGAGTCAGAAGGTTGGGCTAGAAGATATATTGAGCGAAGTATAGGCTGAGAAATAGGGTTGTGCTTTGGAAATGCTAAATTAGAAGAAAGTGATAAATATATAGAAAGTATATCGATACATAAAGGAGTTAAGTATATTGGACAGCATTTCTGGCCCTGGCCAATCTTGAACAGGCTCAAACAGGCAATTGCCCTTTCCCTCTCTGCCCTTATCAGGCTCAAATAGGCAACTGCCCTTGTCCTCTCTGCCCTTATCAGGTTCAAATAGGCAACTGCACTTGTCCTCTCTGCCCTTTGCCTCGATGCCCGGGCTGAGGCGCCCTAACTCTGGCCTTTTATATCCCTAGTTATCAGGTGACCCCTTCAGCCAATGGGAACCCTAGCCCTAACACTATCCAATCACAACACTAGCCCTAAAATCTAAAACCAATAGGAGACCTGGACCTTACAGCCAATCTTAGCCCTAGTCCAAGCACCCAAACAGATCAAAAACCTTGATTTCTACGTCCAATAGAGGCCCTAGCCCTACAAGTAGTCCCAACCCAAGTCCAAGCAAACAATGGCACAGGAAGCCCTAGTCCCTACTTCCAATAGAAAGCCTAACCCTACTCTTAGTCCCAGAACCTCTGTAGTACAATTAACCTCTGACTTTATCAGGGCTACAAAAATGAATAGCAATTAACCGCTCCAAATAATGCTCATGGAGCAGTAATTCCACCACCTAACTGTGTGTTAAGATGTTCCATGTGGCTATACCACACTGATCAATGTGTCACTCGTTTGTGACCAAAACCTCAAATGAATTAGTACTAGTCAGCTAGTGTGCCCATATCTGTATCCAGTACTCTAGAAAGACCTCTATACTCTATGGAGTAGCTGACACTTGGATTTTTTGTGGTCTCATTATTAGATTCAGCAATGGTCAAAATCATAACCAATTAATACATTAAAATTGCATGTGACAGAATGTAATAAAAAAGTGTGGCGTACTCTTGTAGGCATCCCTTAATTGGTTATATCTCCTAAGTGCTACCTTATAACCCAGGGATCAGTCGTAACATTTGCAAATTGATCACACTCGCTCACCTGTCACAATCTCCATAATTCTAAATCATATTGTTGTGTTAAAAAAAGCAACTTCTTCCATAAATCTGTTTTCAAAGAATGTATTTCATCTAGATAGAAGGGTTCAGACCATGCCATAATTCATTCAGTATAGTCGAGTACACAATAAAACAAAAGGCACATCAGCTCATTACCTATATCAAACTTATATTCAGCTCCTTGTGTCACTCAATCTGAAAACCTTCCTATAGCTGGGAATCAATTGTCTAAAAACAGAAACAGATAGGTTCCCAATAGGCTGTGCGCATTGGAATAACATAAACGATAGTTTAGACGTAGGACTTAGGTCAACTAGGTTTCTGTTGAATTTGTTAGACTTAATTATGAATGCCAGCTAGCTCAGAGGTCACTAGAAACTTTGTCGAGTAAACAAGAAGGTGTTAACTTTCCTGAATAGACAAGAAGGGATTCGCTTCTGACAACCCCATAAACATGACAACTTTGCTCCCTCAAGAATAAGGAGTATACCTCCAGAGTAGCGGAAACAATAGATAACTATTTTACTCAGTCAATCGTGCATTCTTAGTGTCACCAGAAGCGCAGAGAAATAGAGAGACAGGCGTTTTCAATAAAAGAGGTTATTTATTGAACAGTCTTCTTTCTCATGCAAGAGAAGTGAGTTGCCACAATTGCAATACTTGTCATAAAGTAAAGTGCGTACAGCAAAAGGAGTATTATGAAATAATACTGTAAAAGCATGGTATGGTTTCTAAGCCATACGGTGTTTAAAATAGATAAAATGTATACATAGATAAAATCATGATTAAATGTACTCAACTGGTGATTCTAAGATCCGACTACCCCGGTGTAACTAACCTAAGCCTAGTATGTGGGAAGGAGTAAGTGAGCTGCAGTTTTGAGTTAAGATAGTTTCTGCCAAGAATCTGAATCAAGAATTCTCTAAGGGTCCAATCAGCTCCGTACCTTGGTTATAGAATGAAGGAGGTCTTGTATCTCTCTCTCAGGACTCGATCTCCCAGCAAACCGCAAGGGTGACAGGGAAACACTGGAGCTGGATTTCTCAGCAGGAGAAAAGACAGCGTCTCTCTCAGTGCGTCAATGGGAGGGTTGGCTTCCTTCGGCACTCGCTACAGCAGGGCGTCGGCCAAGTAGATAGCCGATCTGCTCCAAACCACCGTGTGTTTTGCTAGGGCAGATGCTGGTATATTTATACCTGGAAGGTGCCGTGTTTGACGTAAGGTTAGACATAAGACGTCACTAAGAACTCGCGGTTCTTTCAGGACTCCAGGAGTTCTAGGACAAATCAATACAGAAGCAGGGGGAATTCCCGGGCTGCTGGAGGCTGGATTGTTTAAGAACACGTTGTGCTTTCTAGGAGTCTATGGGAGTAGCCTTGCCGTATTTGGACTGCATTGGCTATGACTTAATATGGGTATGGTTCGTATGCCTTTATAAGGATATGATTTGATATAACCGCATAAGGGCATGAATCGGGAATATTTAAATAGGGTCCTAGATACGTTTACAACAATATATGGTAACTAACTGTTTTTAACCAATATTAGACAAGAGTAGTAAAAGCTCAAGTTAAAGGTTAACAGGATTTCCAGCGTAAACCCATTCTGAAAACCAAACAAGTGTATCAGACAAGTATGCTACAACGATAGCCTCAAAGTTCCCGCAATAAGTATATATAAATCGTACATATCCATTTCAATCAAATTGGACATGTCGTATTATCCAGAGTATCCTGCACATAGTTGTTACAGATCGCATATATCCAGATCATCCCATTTAGACATCTCGTATCCCGCACATCGCTGTACCAATTACCGATATACATATATCATGTTAATCATTATCTAGTAAACCCACCAAACAGATCACATCTTTCATAAAGATTATCCCGTATTTAACTGATCTATTGTAAAATATTAACCATACCTATCTACTGGTCTGTGACCCGTTGAAGGGTAATTCATTCATGCACATGTATCAGCATTGTAACCTGGCGCCATGCTATGAGAGGTTTAATTACTAGTAACTGTATGCGCTTATTTGTTTCACAAGTAACCTCAACTATTTCAAAAGAACAGCATTACTAAATCTAAGTCAGAACCCCATTATATATACATGTTTAAAACCGTTTCTGTGCCATAAGAACGTATCGAAGTGGTAAGTTGCTACCGAATATCAGTTTATACATTTCAAGTTTAACTAACATGGTGGCCAATTGCATCATCAAATCCGCATAGGAAGAGAACTCCAACTCAGCGGCCATCTTATTCTGTCTAGATATTGTCAACAAGACCTATAAAGGCCATCAGATCTTCATATCTGCCTGGTAAATATTTGTCATTTCACCCCAAGTCAAACACAAGCCGCAAGTGTATTCGTTGTAAAACATTTGATAAAGCCAGAATACGCTTGTATTGAAATAATATGCTTGCTTTAAAACGGTGTGTGCAGACATGTAATTTCTAACCAACATGGTGGTAAAAACCGTAATAGCAGCCTTGTAGAGGAAATCTAACCCGACAGTCATCTTGATATCTTCAAAACTATTCAATATTCCTTTAGGGGCCAATTAAACTCCATGTTCCCGGGAAATAAATGTCATCAATCCTTAAACAACAATAAAATAATAATAATCGGTATCCATGGAATTATTGTTTAATAAGCAAGGAGCGAACAAGTGTTTGATCTCACCCAACCTAGGTCATTGTGAATAATGGAGTGCTCAGAAAAATTATAAAAGGATGTATATAAATTGGATAGAAAAGATGTACATTATTTTTAACCCCAATATCTCACACTAGATTCAGATTATATATGTATGGTAATCACTCACATTGTCATATAAGTCATCATAGTCAATACATCTAGCAATATCCAGTAACACTCTGATGAGTGACATCTAGTTACACTCACAATAGGACATCACAGTGTCACAAAAGTACAGACATGTATTATCCAGCTGCAAACCTTAATAATCAAATAAGCTCCGGTAAGATGCAACAGTTAATACGTTACAGGTATCAGTTTGTTCAACTATGGGGCATATTATCAAGGGGGTTTATCTCCGCTTTTTTGGCTTTAAAAGCCAAGAAAGCGGAGATAAAATTATCTCCCTATTACCTAGCTGTCGCTAACATCAGTTAGCGACAGCTAGTAGGAGATAGCGACCATCTTGGGCCCCACTTTGCATGTCAGTGATATTTATCACTAATGACATGCAAAGTGGGCGTGCCAAGATGTTAGCGACTGGAAACAGTCGCTAACATCGCTATCTCCTATTACCAACTTTTGGAGATATTCGCGCTAAGCGTGAATATCTCCAAAAGCTAACACCTACCCCGAGCAGTTCTTAGCCATGTTATCCAGTGGGAGGTGGATAACATGGCTAAGAGCATTAGCTCGGTAATGCATGAATATCGCGGACTTTTCAGCGATATTCATGCATTGCGGCCGTTTTTTATCGCATTTGCGATAAACCTTGGTAATACCAATGTTTATCTGCGATAAAAATCGCCGCAGCTCAGCGGTAAATTTTTGTCTCTAACCAAGCAATAGCGATAATTATCGCTATTGCTTGGTAATATGCCCCCCGTGTTCCAAGAAAATATTGCATTTCATAATCCACATAGAGACTTTTTTCAACTGCACAAAAGTTCATAATCCAGCGTGACTCACATTGTCTAAGCATAAGTTCTCAATTACCTCCCCTTGTTACAGGTTGTTTGCACAAGAACCTACGGTTCTTGTGCTTATATTGTGCCACACAATCTTTTTTATGGATCACCATCAGGTACCCAGAATGTTGTTGCTTAAGTGCTCTGTAGTATTCAGATATGCATTCCTTCATGGATCTGATGGTGCTACCCTCATGTATTAAATCACACATTGAAATTAGTATCACAGTCTATGTGGGACCTGATTACACGTTCTCTTGATTTGTTGTAGTTAGACTTGGTTATACTGTCTGTAGCTAATGTGCACCCACTGCAGTTTCCACATCTGTATGAACCTTTTGCTCTCTTATGCAACCATGTCTCCTGTACTCGTTCTGTGGGGTAGCTAGGGCTAATTAGATTGCGTAGTGTCTTACCCATCCTTTATGTAATAAAAGGACTTTCTATAAAAAGGGTTGGAGAGATTTGTCAGACGTCAGTAAAGACCGATGTTTATTTACTATACTGTAAATCTTATAGGAGAAAGGGTGATAGTTAATAATATGCCTTACAAGTTTTGATCTGTTACTATTCTTATCCCTTTCCCTAAGGGTGTCTGATTATACTAAATTGTGCGTTCTATTTATCGCCTGTGCAATTATTTCTTGACCATAACCACGGGTGAGGAACCTTTGTTTAATATCTTTCAGGTTCACATTGTATTCATAATCCTCACTACAATTCCCCCTTGCTCTCAACATCTCCTCAAAGGGAATTGAGTTTATTAGATTTTTGGGATGCGTTGCAAGAAGTCCGTTTCCTGTACATTTTACTCTATATTTGTCCTTCATTTATATACAGTTCAACATCAAGGAAGACCAGTTTAAATTTACTAGAATCCATTGTAAATGTGATATTGTGTACATTATTGTTTAGAAAGTCAAAAACTTCAATTAGGTCAAGTTGACTCCCTGTCCAAATCATCAAACAGTCATCAATATATCTTCCCCAATAATGGATATTATTAATCCATTTCTGTCCACTCTGACCCCCGATATGCATGCCTCGAACCAACCAATAAAAAGGTTTGCCAAGGACGGTGAAAATCTGGAGCCCATTGCGCTGTCCAGCATGATTTCTTGTACCATTCTTTGTTAAACAGGAAGACGTTGTTATTTAGAATCAAATTAGACATGTCAATCAAGAGTGTGCCATGTATCTCACTGATCATTTGTCTAGGTAGTATCTCAAAGCCCTAAGACCATCTGAATGTGAAATGTTGTATACAAAGACACCACCTCAACGGATAAAAAAGTCATATCTGATTCTCATTATACATCATTCAGCATATTGAGTATATGCTTGGTGGCCATGATGTACAAGGGTAGGTTTGAAACAAAATGTCTCAAAAAGATGCTGTTGTTGCTGCCTGGTTGCTGTCTGGTTGGGGACGACTAGTCCCAGGAATCCTTGCTCTCCTTGGAGGGAGGAGCGTGAGCCCTTTGCGTTAGAAATAGCTCTGTGAACACCTGTGGCCCAGTACGCTGTTGTTGCTGCCTGGTTGGTGTCTGGCTGGGGACTCCTAGTCCCAGGAATTCTTGCTCTCCCTGGAGGGAGGAGCATGAGCCCTTCGCGCTACTAATAGCGTCATGAAAACCCATGGCACGGGACGCTGTTGTTGCTACCTGGTTGCTGTCTGGCAGGGGACTCCTAGTTCCAGCAATCCTTGCTCTCCCTGGAGGGAGGAGCGTTAGCCCTTCGCGCTACAAATAGCGCTGTGAATACCCGCGGCACGGGGCGCGGTTGTTGCTGACTGGTTGCTGTCTTACTGGGGACTCCTAGTCCCAGGCATCCGTGCTCTCCCTGGAGGGAGGAGCATAAGCCCTTCCTGCTATAAATAGCGACGTGACCACCCATGGCGCAGGGCTCGCGGGCCGTGCCCGGGCAAAGCCCAGGCCAAGGTTGGGCCAGTCCTTTCCCGTCATTGACAGGAAGAGGCAGGGCAGGGCCACCCCCCTTGATTTTAACTTCCAAATCGAACCAAGGGTGAGACTTTGTTTGTTGTATCCTGCCCATACAACTTGCCCAGTAGCAAATCTTGTGTATTTATCACTAACTGGTTATCTTGTAGTGGCTTACGAGGACGTTTCCAGGGATGAATACATGCCTCGATGACCAAGGCAGTGCCATAAAATCTCCATGCTGCAAGGGATGAGCTTGGACTAACACTTATTCATATAGTGGACTGGGCTGCCGCTGGCACCCCTTATGCCATTTTATCTTGATCGCATTAGGATTGAGTTTGCCTGATTCCACTTACAGCGATTCCAAGGGGTGAGGATCAATGGTTAGTGTTCAAGTAGGTGATAACAGAATTCTATATAGATTTAAATATGGATTTATTATGAAGAGTAAGTCACTGGAAGAGCTCTGACTCTCCTGCTTTGGCAACCACCTTCCTTAGAATACCAGAGAATCTGGAACATAATAATTTCCATAGGTGACATTACAGATTCTCATGAAAGCGCGAGGATGGCGGAAAGCCAACATCCTAACATATCTTCTTTTCTTACAATAAACAAAATGAACATAAAATCCATGAGAGATGAAATAAAGAAGTACAACAATTAAAGAACCCTTGAAACCTTCAACAACAAAAATATGTTCTAATGTGAATGAACATATACATTTCATAACATACATTCCTTTCCGTATTCTTCCATTAAAAAACAGTTAATACATAACAAAATTAACATATTTTTGGGGAAGATGACGCTGATGTACAGGTTTTGTTTGTTTAAGTTCTCGAACTTCCTTGTAAGGAACATAGTGTTTCATATAGCCTTCTCCAAAACCTGTGTCGTTAATTCTCTTCGAATATAGAGCAATTCTCCTGAAGTTCCAACATTGACCATTTTCCAACACAACATGCCATTTGTGAACCTCTTTAACTCTAAAAGGATCAGAAAATGTATTTATACCATGTTCTCTTCTTCCTAGTTTTATTTTGATTAAATCTCCTACTTCTACTCTTCCCAACTTACCAGAAAGAGTATCATTAGATAAGGATGCATCCTTTTCACTCAAAAAAGTGAGGAATCTGTTTGGTTTTGGGAACCCTATCTGGCATCATCTCAAAAGAAACAACATTGGTAACGCTATGAACAGTGGCATTGTAGGACCAAATCGTATCTTCTACAACTCTTTGAACATCACGATGACCCTGAACAGATAATTGAATAGCACCCTTCACCATTTTGTTCATACGTTCCACAATACCGTTCCCTTGTGGGTTGTATAAGGAAGTACACATGTGTCTGATCCCATGATTTGAAAGAAAATTGCGCATAGCCACAGAAGTTAGTTGGGTACCATTATCTGTAAGTTACACTCGTGGAAAGCTCTCTTTGAACATGAACAAACATCCACCAGGACCATTGCAAAACGACACTCAGCAGACAAAAAATCCATCGGACCAATAAAATCCAAACAAACTTTTTCCCAAGGTAAGTCTGCACCACAAACTATAGAACCTTGAGTTTGAGAATCAATCTTCAACCTTTTCTCACTTTCTTTACACAGTAAGCAATTCTCAACCCACACTCGAACATCGTCATCCATCCCAAGCCACCAAAAATTTGCCTTTAGGCGTTTAATCGTCATGGTCTGCCCAAGATGGCCCTCATGCACCAGCAGGAAAAGTCTTTTTTTAACGAATGTGGCGGAATAAACCTTTCGCCTCTCAACACTAAATCATTTGGACGTCCTAGACTAAGTTCCTCCTGCAATTTCACAAAATTACGTAAGGAAGGTTTTACCTCACCCTCACGCTTCCAACCAAGGCGTATAGCATTCATTAAATCAATAAAATCTGGATCTCCAGTAACTGCTTGATGCCACTCATCTTTGGAGATAGATTTGAATCCATCTGAACACACATCTTCATAACTTGCTGCTAAACATACATTTTCCTCCTCAAAATCATCACAATTTTCAGTATGAATGGGCAAACGAGACAAACAATCTGCTTGTATATTTTTCCATCTGGAAATGTGTTCCAACTTATACGTATATTCTTGTAATTTGGCAGCAAATCTCATTAGTCGAGGAGAACCATTATTAGCTCCTCCTGGAGATAAAATCCTTATGAGAGGCTTATGGTCTGTTCTCAAAGTGAATTGCAATCCCCACACATATGTGTGAAAATGTGAGACTCCCCCCACAGCAGCTAAAGCTGCACGCTCAATCACAGCATAATTACGTTCCGAACAACTGAGCCTACAAAAAGCAAAAGCAACCGTTTTTTCAACACCATTTTGTTTGGGAGAAAGTATAGCACCAATGCCATGAGCACTGGCATCAACAGTTACAAAAGTGTCTTTACCTGGTTCAAACGTGGTCAGTATGCCTGCATTGACAATTTCAAGTTTAATTTTTTCAAAAGCTTCAGTTTGTTGAGCTTCCCAAGTAAATTGCACTCCTTTTCTAAGTAATAAGCGTAAAGCTTCAGTCTTATGTGCAAAATTGGAGACAAACTTGGAGTAATATTCAACTAATCCCAAAAATGATTTCAGTTGATCCTTATTCAAAGGAATGGGTGCACACCTAATAGCTTTCAACAAGTCTTCTTTGGGTTTGATTCCAGATTGAGATATGGTATACCCCTAATAATCTATCTCAGTCATAAAAAATTTACATTTATCCTTCCTCAAAGTGACACCAGCATGTAGTAAAATATGCAGCACTTTAGCCAAATTAGTATTATGTTCACATTCATCTACACCAGTAATAGGAATATCATCCTGAAAGTAGTGAACATGTTTCAAATCCTTAAGCAAAGAATGCATCATGTGTTGAAATATGCTGGCCGCTGAGGCCAGCCCAAAAGGTAACCTTTAAAATTGAAACAGTCCCTCGATGGTTAAAAACGCAGTACGCTTCCTTGAATCAGGGTGTAGTCCTACTTGATGGTAGGCTGATCTGAGATCAAGTTTACTAAATAAGTTTGCCTTGTCCATCAATAGTACTATTTTCGAGATATTAGGAAGGGGAATTTTATCGACAATGATGTTCTGATTGAGAGACCTGAGGTCAACACAAAAACGAAGCTTGCCATCCTTTTTCTGTGTGACTACTACTGGAGAAAGCCACTCGGAAGCTTCCACTGGATCTATTATATCTTGTTTCTGTGTATGTGATGGAGAGCCTGTGCTTACAAGGCAACCCAAACCTCAACGCAGAGCCCAGGTTCAAGTAGGCCGCCCCGTCCACCTAATCCTCACGTAAGACTTATTTATTGATTGATTTATTTCCAAGGTTTTATATAGCGCTACTGGACCCGGGGGTATCAGAGCGCTTTACAAGATAGGTAAACAATTACAATAAAGTAAAACAATGTGCATTAAAACATGAGTTACATAAAATAGGGTAATAGAATGTGCTGGTTGTTTTAGGGGCAATGGAGATCAATAGGGGGTGGGGGTGCTGAAGTTCAGAGGGAGAAGGGTGTGAAGAAAAGGGGAGAGGCAGAATGAGAGGCGGTGAAGGGGTTGAGGAGGAAGCGAGAACCAAGGAGCAAGGAGTGTAGAGAATCAGATATGAGTGAGGTTAGGTTCCCCAATATTTGTTGTGAAGGAGTATTTTCTGTCTTTTTTTGAAGAGAGGGTAGGAGGGGTTGCATCAAAGATTTTTGGGGAGAGAATTCCAGATCGTGGGGGCGTTCCCAGAAAAAGCACATGATTGTTTTTTTTTGTGCTTGAGTCTGGGAGGGATTAGGACAAGGGAGTTGGTGCTCCTGAGGGACCTGGAGCATCCAGCTTTTTGCAGTTTCTCAGCCAGGTAGGAGGGGGTGTTTAGGTGAAGGGCTTTGTGCGAGATACATGCAATCTTGTAGGTGGATCTACCTTCTATTGGGAGCCAATTGAGGTTTTTTAGGACCAGAGAGATGTGGTCGAATTTTTTACAATCGGAGAAAAGTCTGGCGGCAAGGTTGAGGACAGATTTGAGCGGTGCGAGGTGGGCTTTAGGGGTTCCAGCGAGTGTGGCGTTACCATAGTCAATACGTGAAAGGACAAGCGATTGGACAACGGTTTTAAAGTCGTCTGCTGGTATGAAAGGTTTGAATTTTTTGAGGTGGTGGAGGGTAAAGAGGGCACCCTTGGCGTCATTTTTGATGTGTGGGATGAGATTCATGTTATGGTCAATGCTGATGCCTAGGGATTTTACAGTATTTGTGAGAGGGGGCAATTGAGAGCTGTAATATCCTTGATCCAGAGGTGAATGGGGAGGGAGTTGTTTTAGAAATGAAAAGGATGATTTCAGTTTTTTGGGGGTTTAGTTTGAGATGATTAAGATGGAACCAGGCTTGTATTTTAATCAGGAGCTCATTGAGGTGAAGGATGTCATTGTGAGATTTAATCCTGTAGTATAGCTGGATGTCATCCGCATAGAGGTGGTAGCATATTTTAGCTTGTTTAAGGATGAGGGTGAGAGGTTCCAAGAATAGGTTAAATAAGGAAGGGGAGAGGATGGAGCCTTGCGGAACACCAAGTGAGACAGGTTGGGGCTTGGAGAGGCAATGGCTGAGCTTAATTTGTTGGGATCTATTTTGAAGGAATGAGGAGAACCATTTGAGTACGGTGCCCTCGACACCGAAGCGAACTTCGAGGGTGTTACGAAGGGTGGGTTGATGGACAGTATCAAAGGCAGCCGAGAGGTCAAGGAGGATTAGTAGAGAGGATTCACCTTTGTCTAAGGAGCAATGGATGTCATCTGTAATATTGAGTATGACCGTTTCAGTACTGCATCCTTTTCTGAAACCAGATTGGAATATGTCTAGGAGATTGAATGAGGTGATATGGTTATCAAGTTGGGTCAGGACACATTTTTCCAGGGCTTTTGAGAGGAAAGGTAGGTTAGAGATGGGACGTAGTTTGTTAAGGTCGTTAGGGTCAGCGGAGGTGTTTTAGATGATGGGTGAGATTCGGCCTAGCTGAAGGGAGGCGGGAACAAATGCCAGTGGAAGAGAGGAATTGATGATGTTGGTCCAGACTGGAGCAATGACATGTTTAAGTTCTTGCACCAGGTGTGCGGGGAGAGGATCTTTAGTGTGAGAGGAGGGTTTGAGCTTAGAGATGATATTGGTGACCACGGTTTCGGAAACAGGGTTGAATTTTCTCCATGAGGCAAGGTTTTTAGCCTGGTGGTGCGTGACAGTGAAGACATGTTGGGGGCGACCATTTAGGGAATTAGGGGGGCTTTGCGGCGGGGAGGAAGAGGATGAAATAGTGTTGGTGATGTTGTGGGGGGGGTTGATTGAGGGGAAGTTGAGGAGGAAGATGGGTGGATGTGAAGGAGAGTTTCATCGAGTTGACTTTATTAGAGAAGAAGCTGGCGATTTCTTCGCGCAGTTCAACCGACGCTAGCATTTTGGGGGGGCCAGAGGATGTTTGTTTTTTAACAATGTTAAATAGTTCTCTGGGGCGGTTTTTGGCCTGGTCCAGTTGGGACCGGAGATAGGACGCTTTTTCATTGAAGATGTGTTTTTTGTATAGGGTTCTGGCCTTTCTGAGGAGGGCCAGATTGTCAGAGGAGGGATGGTTCCTCTAGGTCCGTTCTGATTGTCTGAGGGCCCGTCTTTCGTTATTGATGTCAGAATTGAACCATGATTTGGGTGGAAGGTTTTTTTGTTGTTTGATTTTGATTGGGGCAATTTGGTTCAGGGCTTCAGTAATAGAATAATTATAATGGTCGGTTAGGTCATCAGTGCTAAGGGAGAGAGGGGCAAGGAGTAAGTGAGTTTTAATAGTGGATTCCAATTTGCTCGGCGGAATAAGGTGAAGTTTACGAATAGGTTTCAGAGGTAGATTTCCAATGGGAGTGGGGTGCGTAATGGAGCAATTCAGGTGAAGAGGATGAGGTGGTGGTCGGACCAGTCAACGGGAAGGATGTTTGAGAGGGAGGTCAGATCCTTGCAGGTCAGATTCGCATCAAGGGTGGCTCCTTTGTCGTGTGTTGAGGATTTGCTGAGTTGAGTCGGTTCAGTGATGTCCATGATGTCGTTGAATAAGGAGACTGCGGGGTCGTCATTTTTATTCCAGTGGATGTTGTAGTCCCCAAGAAAGAGATTTTTAGAGCGTGAGAGCGATGCTTGGGTAATCAAATCAGACATCTCTTCAGTAAAGGTGATACAATTTCCAGGAGGGTGGTAGATAGTGTGAAACCTAATGGCGGGGGAGCCAGGAAAGTTGATCTCAGCGCATAGGTATTCGAATGTGGAAGGGTCTTGCACATGGACTGTTGAGAGATTAAGATCTTCTTTAAAAATTAGGGCAAGGCCTCCTCCTATTTGTTCGCTTCTATCTTTCTTAATGATGGAATATCCAGTTGGGATCAGCAGGTCGAGGATAGGAGTGGAGTGAGGGTTGAGCCAGGTTTCAGTAAGGAATGCTATGTCAATGTTATCGTGGAGAATGGTTTCTGCAATCTCAGTCGCATGGCAGGAGGCGGATCGGCAGTTAATCAGCAAGCACGAGAGGGGGAGGTGTTGGGCATTTGGGAGGGGGACAGGGGGGGGACAGGTCTGAGTAGTCGGGGTCTCTAGGAGACGCTGAATGTAGGGGAAGTCTGCTTGTGCCAACGAGAACTGGCATAGTGGACTGAAGGTTAAGGGAAGTGGAGGGAAAGGATGAAGATGGGCAGATGAGAGAGCTTGTAAGAGAGTTAACTTCTAGGGCTGTCGGGCAGGTGTCAATTTGTGAAGGTGGGGGCGTGATGGCATAAAAGGGGGGATGATTATGGTAATTTCAGCGGGTTCAGATAGGGTAGAGCCGTTCAAGGGGAGGGGTGGGCAGGGAGGAATGTCGGTATTGGTAACAGCGCCAGGAGGAGTGTCAGTGTTGGCAACAGTGTCGGTGTTGGCAGCAATGCCATGTGGGCAATTAATGGGGGGGTTGAAGGGAGGTATGTTGGAGTGTATAGAAGAGTGTATGGAAGAGGGGATGGTATATTGTGCGGGTATAGATGTGTGGGCATGAATCAAGGAGTGTGCTTTGGTGAGGAGAGAGACATCAGTTCTAAGGGAGGTGAGTTCAATGGGAAGGGATGATAGGAGAAGTTCAACATTAAGGAGTGATTGGGTAAAAAGTGAGGAGTGAAGTGGTTCTATAGGGTTAATGAAGTTCGAGGGGTAGGAGTGGTCTAAGGGTGTGAGATAGAAGGGAGGACGGGGGGGGATAGCCTGGGGAGGGTTGTGATGAGGGTGAAGGTCATCGTTGGGAAGAGCGGGGTCACAGGAGATAGACGGGGATGAGGCATTCAGGTTGGGTAGAGCGGGGGCACAGAAGATAGACGGGGATGAGGCGTTCAGGTTGGGTGGTGGGTTTGGAGAACAGGACAGGGGGGTTGGGGGGTGGCGTTTCTGGTGTATTTTTTGTTGCATGGGAGAACAGGGGAGTGTGGAAGGGAATCGGAGGGGGGGACATGGGAAGTAGAAAGGGGCTGAGGGGGGATGTTAAGTGGGGAGGGTGGGGGAGAAATGAATCAAAGGGTGGGGTGAGGAGGAATTCAGAGGGAGATGGGGGTGTAGAAGAAACTGCATTATTAGTAGGGGGAGGGGAGAGGCAGGGGTAGGAGAGGAGGTTGGGCTCAAGATTGGGTGGGTTTATGAGGGGGAAAGTGGGGCTGGGGGATTGGGCATTAGGGGTAGTGGGGGAGTTAGTGGCACTAGTGGACTGAAGAGGTTGGGAATCAAGAATACAGATGGGGGTGCAGATGGTGAGATCGGGGGAAGGGGAGGGGGGGTGGGAGAGACGATGTATAGAGATGGACCCCGGGGTTGGGATGAGTTAAAGTAAAGTAAAGTCCACATTTGTAAAGCGCACAATCACCCGTAAGGGTCTCTAGGCGCTGGGGGCCGTCGGGAAGATTAAGCGAGCTATTGCCCAGAGTCACATGGTGCTGGGCTAACCTGCCGCCGGAGCCGGGGATCGAACCGTGGTCCCCAGATTCCAGCGTCAGTCGCCCTGGCCGCGGCGCCACACCTCTCCCTCAAGAGAGAGGAGACATGGGAGCAGGGGAAAAGGAGAGAGGTGAAGGGTCGCGGGGTGGATGGAGTAAAAGGAGTTGAGAAAGTGCACGAAAGTGGAGTTCAAAGGTGTATAGGTAGAGATCAGAGGCTTGGATGAGAATGTGTCGAGACTTGAAGATGGAAATGTCTACTTCACCCATGAAGGCGGCAGATGGGGTAGTGAAGAGTTTCAGACTGTATGGGATCTTGCGGGAGGTGGTGATAGGGAGGTGTTGTAGAAATAGGCTTTTCCATTTAGAAGGGCGCTTGGAGAAGAAGATATAGTTGGTGGTGATGGAGGAGTTGAGGCTGTTGTGGTGGTCGGCAAATAGGGTTTCGGGATGCTGACAGAGAAGTTTGTGTTTAAAGTTTTTCTTCCCGTGTTTGGAGAGGTGGGGAGGGTAGAGGATGGACCAAGAGTTGGGCCGAGCCTTAGGATGGGTGGAGAGGTGATAGTGGGGGGGCAGGAGAGGGGAGGCATGACTGGGAAAGAATGGAGCGGGGGTGTAAGCCAGGATCAGTTGGTTTATATTAGAGAGAGATTAGGAAAGGAGTAACGGTCTGTAAAGGCAAGTGCAGTTTAGTTGCGGGAGGGCTAAGCAAAGGGAAATGAGGGCCCCTCAAAACTGGTCACTGCTGTGTCTTAGTAAAATGCACAGAACTTCCCATCGATGTATAGGAGGCCATCAGTGCCCTGCTGACAGACCTGCATGGCGGGCCTCCTGGCCCCCTCCACTGTCAGGCGGCAGCTGGAGCCCAGCAGGTCCAGGCCACATCAGAAAGCCAAATGCCTCAGTATTGGAATCCCATGCCACCTTGAGTCATGGCTGGGCAGCCCAGCCGACTGCAAACCACACTGAGGCCAGAGTACCCGCCTGGGCCCAGCTCTGACACAGCATACTGCAGAAGCCTTCAACTGCCGTGTCAGATTTGGTGTGTCACCAGGAATCCCACAATGTCCCCCTAACAAGCTAAACTAGGAGGGTCACCTGAATCCAAAGGATTGGGCCAGATAATTGAACCATGAGATAGCGACACTCAGCTGGGGCATCTACCATGATAGATCTCCAAGACACGGCCCCACAATTTCCTTTCATTTCCTTTCATTTCATTACTTGGTTTCTTCTCACTATTCCTTGCAAATTTGATTTTTCATAGAGGCTACTGTCATTGACAATAAATTATTTAATAATCTCAGAAATATTGCAGAGAGAGAAAGAGGGAGAGAGAGACAGGGGAGGCAGGGGTGGCTACATGGTTTTACTTGCAGATTAATGTATGACGTTGCTGAAATATGACTTGCCTCTTGATGTTTTTCAGAAGAAGAATGCCCACCAGATATGCATTTTGACGACTGTGGAAGTGCTTGTCCAGAGAACTGCGCCAACCTGGGTGAGCAGGCCCCTTGCAAGAGGCAGTGTGTCTCAGGGTGTGTCTGCAACAAGGGCTACATCCTGACAGCCCCCGGTGGCTATAGATGTATATCCATGGAGAAATGTTTGTCCTGCCGTCACAACAATGGCGTCTACAATTCCTGCGGCACAGCCTGCCCCTTGAACTGTCAGAACCACCTACATCCCCCCAGTAAATGTTCAAAACAGTGTGTTCGGGGATGCTTCTGCAAGGAAGGATTTGTCTTCCAGAGTGGGAAAGAGGGCATGTGTTTGCCACCGTCCAAGTGTTAAAAGCCATCAAGGGACAGTAGACACAGATGGGAAAACCCGAAACAGCATTCTTGTCCAACAACACTGCTATTGCATTATTTTCTCTGGAATTCCAATTATATTGATTGCAAATCATACATGACCTGTCACCTCCTGTTTGTGTATATACAGCTAGTCTATTATTCACCCCAACCTATAGATGTACGTAGTAAAAAGTTAAAAGTTTTGTACAGTTTTAAAGTTTTGTGTTAATGCACTCTGCTCTATTAAACAATCTATCCATAGCCATGCTCCATGCTCCATGCACTCCTATAAACGTAAGGCAGGCCAGACACAATCACCTAGGATATTGCACCAAAAGGCAAGCAGAAGTTACCTTAATAATTCCTTCTCTTTCCAAGCTTCTATGCACTGCCCACCTCCCTTCATTTGATAACCTACATATTCATGCTGCTGGGACTTTAGACCATATCAGAAGAACCATTTTTATGGTTTTAGGACAAATAAGGTGCTCCCTTCTAGTGGTGACCTAGGCAGGCACCTAGTATTGCCCTAGTATTTGCTTGCTGTGGCATCCAACTGACACTGCTTCATTAAAGGACGCACACAGTGCATTTATTCGTTCACCTTGTGGCCAGACATTGAAACGGGGCATATTTTTAAGTGTGAGACTCACAGAGGTCAAACCATTTTTTTAAATGTAAAGCTTGTTACCTGCAACTACACCAACTAAGCCACAAAAAACACATATGAGTCCACTTCAACATACAGAATTCACCATATTTAAGCAATCCAAATACTATCTTTAAATACTACAACCCACACTTGCATCTATTACAAACAATAGGTACAATCTTCTGCCAGTTCTCCTAGTCCTCTATAATTTAATATTGTTATATTCAACAAGTTATTCACTCACAATTTCACTGAATTTCCCAACTGTTTTTTAGGTCGAGCCTTGGCAGTGCGCAAGCGCTGTCTGGAAGACCTCCAGTAATTACTATACCAAGGGAAATTCCTCCTACTGCTTACCAGTGGTGGTTTACTCCTCCGTCGGTCTTCTTTGGTGGCTCTTCATTGTTTGCCACTCCCGATAACTCACTTCCGTTCCTATGCAGGAACACCGGCCGACTACAGTTTCCTTATGAGGTATCTTTTTATTTGTTCCTTTGGGAGACTACTTCAATAAAGCAGAGGCTTGCAAACATAGTTCCGCAGGAAGATGCAGGTTGTCTATGGCTTATGTTCTCTGTGCTGCCTGACAACCCCCTCCAACCCACCCCATCCCGCACCTTTCCAAACTCGCCCCCTATCATTTAATTTAATTTTTCCCTCTATGGCTTAATTTGACGAAGCCCCAGCCTCCCCACACCTTCCCAAACATAACCCCTATAATTTAATTTCATTTTTCCCAGCACCATGCCACTTTCACTTTTATGAAGGCGCACGCACTTGCTTTATATTGCGGAAGGAAGTCTGTGCAGTCAATGCAGCGCGCTCACTACTGTGACCTTTAATAATGTACTAATTGTAATTCATATTTCCTGCACTGCTGGCAGTTTGTGGGTAGGATACTTTTTTCCACGTTTACTGTAGAACGAAAGAGGCTTATTTCTCCGTGTGGTGTAATAACGCGTTAAGCTCAGGGTTAGCACCGGATAATGACACATGACATTTGACTAATTCGCGCAATAACCACTGCACGCTGTTAGCTAGCGTAAAAGGCCATTTTATTAGGACAGGGTTGACAACCAAACTTAAACATAATATCAATAACAATTAACAATCCCCAATCTCATGTCTTTCATAAATCATTCACTCCCACACTCCAGTTCCTCACTCCCGATTCACTCAGCGACCTCTTTTCTTTTACCATTTGCTTCCTCACTTCTCTTTAAACCTCCTCCAGCATCTCCAGCCATCGCAATCCTGCATGCTGCACCCACATCATGCACCTGGATCCCTTTCCCCGGAATGGTGAGTATGCCCGTCATGGACTCCACACCCCTCCCAAGTACTGCCAACCAGGGAACCCCCAGAGGGCGGTTACCTGCCCCACACAGCTCAAGTGCACTTTTCACCCTCAAGTCCGTTGGCACCAAATGGACTTATTCCACAACTTACTGATGACATCCCTCATCTCCATCATATAATATGCATTACGCCTGTGTGAAAGGTGAACTCCATCATCACAAAAAAGCACAGGCTCCTCGAACTGCTATCCCACATGAGCAATTACTTTGATACCGTTGTTTCCACAAAAGACTCTCATAGCCCGATTCAATTTTCGCCTCGCCTTTTCGACTGCAGCGGGCTGCAGTGCTCCCGCCAAATTCGCCGCGGTACAAACTCAGTCCAAACAATACAGGCGCCTGCCAGATTGCTTTTCATTGCCTCCAAATCCCGTTGCATCAAATGTAGAGGAGACACGCCAGATTGCTTGATCGAATCATTTTCCCCTAAGTGGATCACAAGCATGTCCGGGCAGCCCCTCTGAGCCACCTTTTTTGTCAGCCAGGGCAACAAAGCTCCCCAGCACATCCCGCTCTTACTCCACCAGTGTACCTCATGGTGGCTGCTCCGCAGGCCTAGGCTACGCCGTACACCTGCCTGTCCACATATTTTGATGCCCAACGAACAAAAGAGTATCATACAATCCATGCAACCGCCTTGGCTCCCGGACCCCCAACGCAACCTATAAAAGAAAAAGAGATTAATACAACTGACCATGGCCACTACCGCTCCAGCAGCCCTACTGCCTACCCAAAAACGTGACTGCTTTGATTAGCGCACATAGCGTTCGCAACAGCGAGACCTCCAACGCCCAATCCACCTAATCTTGTCCCAGGACCACCCCTGCCTGGCTGACGCTGTAGGCGTGCCAATCCAGAATGAATGCATCCCATACCTAGCAGGGTCCCTGCCCGTGCGCCTCAATGCCATCCGCAACACCGCAAGCAGCTGAAAAGCTGTCACCCGCTTCTGAGAGACATGACAAAAAAGTTCCACAGCTGATTTCGGTGTCTTTTGCAAAATTCTCCAAATCCCGCACCGGGCATACCCCTGTGCATCCACTCTCACCGAGCCACACCCACTTGCCCCTCCCAACCTGGTCCGTCTTAGAACGAACCAACCAAATACCCTAACATTTCTCATCCAGACGCACATCCTCAAACACTCTACCGGCTTTGCCTCTTGTCCCCACCAACTCTGACACTCGGAACCCCCATAGAACATCCAAATCATGCGCAAATGGAACAAAGCAACCTCATGCTCATCATAACAACACTGCGGCAACTCAACCAACAGGCTTTGCAACAAGTCAAAAGTGATCGCCTCTCTAAGTGCCTCCCCGTACCCTCCCTCCTCTCCCGACCCCAACCTTTCAACATTCTGATCAGCAACTCGCTTTTAGCAGGATCAAAACCCAAGTACAGCATGCTACAAAAAGAGATCCCCGCCAGCTGCCTGGCAAACGTAGTCTGCGACAATATCTTATCAATGCAGTCCAAAACAAAATAAATGGCTCCCTGTTCACATCTTTGACTAGACATACGCCATGTCTCACTGGTCCATCCTAGAAACTTGCCGAATTCAGACCACGCCGACCTGTAAGAGCGCCTCGTAGAATCATCTATGGACTTTTCAACCAGTCCCACTACTCTCACTCCCCCCAGGCCCAGATACCCTTCGGCACCTTGGTATTGCAAGCCTCCGCTCCCGGCGCCAGCCTTCTGAAATGCTGCCACTGCGAATGAGACAATGCATCCGAAATGTCATTGCTTGCACCTGGGACATGTTGAGAGCGGAACAGCACATTAATTCGCAAGCATAGCAGCATAAAACTTCGCAATAAGCGCAGCACTGAGAGGTCCCTTGCTGTCCTGTTGTCCACATGAAACAATACCGACCTGTTCTGAAACTCCGGACCCCACACTTCAAGGGCAACCAGCAGTGGGAAAAAGTCTAGGACTGCAATGGCCCTGCCCTGCTTTAGCCAATGCACTGGCCACTGTTCTGCGCACCACCTCCCATCCCTGAAGATTAAAAAACCAGAAGCACCTGTGACATCAGAAAAGAGTTGCACCTGCTAAACCATCTTTTCATCCACAAAATCCAGTGACTCACCATTGAAGTTAGACAAGAAACTCGGCCACACCCGTAAGTCCGACCGGACACCCATCAAAAACCTGACTCTGTGATGAGGGAGCACCGCCTCAGACATGGTCATGCCGAGGCGTCTGCAGAAAGCCCTCCCAGCCCGCACAACCCGGCACGCAAAGTTCAACAAACCCAGGAGACGCTGCACCGCCCACAGATCAATCTTCTCCCCAATCACGTGAAGCAGAAAAGCCTGCATCTCTGTCACCTTCTGCCCCGGTAACCCTGCAGACCAAGCGACCGAGTCCAGTTCAATTCCTAGACCTGGGCCCAGCTGGCTTTCCAGATGCCAAAAGAACACCGAAATCCCGGGCCAATCTTTGGAACTGGTTAAGGGCCTGCTAGCACTCACCAGTCCGCGCTCTCCCGACAAACAGAAAATCATCCAAAGAGTGGGACACCTGTTGATGCCCACTTCTGTCCGTAAACGCCCACTGCAGAAATGAACTGAAAGTCTCAAACAAAGCGCAGGAAATCACACAACCCATGGGCAAGACCTTGTCGACAAAAATGGCCCCAGCGAACTGCATCCCCAGCAGGGAGAAATCTGCAGGGTGAATGGTCGTCAACTGAAGCATACAAAACCCTGGAATCCTCCTCCGCAATGAAAGCATTCACAGATCTTCCTAACGGCCAGGACAAATGATGAATCAGCTGAAACTCCCCCTGTTCTTTCTTGTGCACCACCCCCAAAGATGAGATAATGAGGTCTGGGACTGGTCAAGTTTCAAACGGCCCCACAATTCTGCCTTCCAACACTTCTTTCTGTAATTTGGCTGCCACTATACTCGTCAATTCCTTTGCTGACTTCAACTTCATCTCTTCTCCCGGGTGATATCCCACTCGAAATCCCTCTGCAAAACCCCAGTGACTCTTCAAAGCCGCCTCTCTATCAGGGTACCTAGAAAGCCATGGACCCATGGCCTCCACGTCATCCGGTCTAGGAGCCCTTTGGCCCAGTCTGCCCCGTTCTTTTGTAATCCACCACTGCTCGGAGGGCGTGGCCAGAGTGGAACATTGCGTGACAGGGTGGCGTCCGCCACACTTGGAACACTCATGCCTGAATTTGCAGGGCTGTTACGTGCAGAAACCTTTACTAAAGTTCCAGCAGTCCCCTGTGTTAGCCCCTGCCGGCTTGGGCGAGTGACCCAGTGTGAGCATTCTGACTTTCCGTTCCAGCGGGAGCTCCCTGCCCTCCCGCCCCAGACTGAAACGGCCGGTATGTGACCGGGAGGCCGCTGGCTGTGTGCGTATATGTTGCCTACTGAGTGGAGGACATCCACTGCATCCTGAATTCCTGATCTACCTCCCACCAAGGCTTATCCGGGTTGACGCTAATCCTAGCCCTGAACTCCTCGTCGTAACTGAGCCACGCAAAACCACCTAAATGCATCTGGGCTTTTCCGGATAATGTCCATATAGTTCGATAAAGCTATAGCCCTATTCAGATGTTTCTCACAATATATACTTGCGTAGATCAGAAACGCCGATGTCCAATTTTCCAGATTTACCTGAACCCTCGGCAGTTTAGTCAACTCCACTCCTCTTCTTTAGAATCCTTTTTGGCATGTATCTCTCTGTGCAACAACTTGAAAACATCCATGTACTCATGTTTCCATATTCTAGACCTAGTCTTCTCAGATAAATGAGACCCAAGCGGCATTGCCAAACCTATGTATGGCAATTTCTTGAGATGTTTGTCCCCCCCCCTCGTTTCGTCCTTCCCTCCTTGGTCCTCCGTCTTGTCAGTCTGAAAACTCGCCCCCACCAATTGCTTACCCCCCGCCGTCTCCACCGCCAACTTGGCTGGCGCTCCTGCATCCCTCACTGACCCATCCCCCATACCCACCGAACGGCAGGCCCTCTTCCGTCCCCCGTTGGGGCCGTCATCCGAAGCAACCCACCAGGCACCCTCACCTGATAGTTTCACAGGCACCTTCCGGTCCTTTCCTCTAGAGTCTGCCGTCTCCTAACTCACCTTTCTACTCCCACTGGTGCTGGCCTGTGGTGCCTGTAAAACACCAATCTTTCCTGTTGCCGTCTTGTCCCTCCCCCAATCCATACAATCAAGCACCTCACCTTCTTCCAACTCATCACTGTCAGCATCATAGTCTAGTTGTTCCTCATTCTCAACCTCAACAGGCGCCCTATTCACTTCACTCACCTCCCTTTCATACCAGGCACAAACTCACACTCCGGCGCCACTGATGCCCACTCCCTCGGTGGAGGGCAGGCTGCCGCAGACACCCCTACTGCTTCTACCCGGCGTTTTGAGGCAGTCTTGCGCCATGCCAGTCCACCCATGCCTCTGCCAGCCTCCACTGCTGGCTTGCGCCACCACAGACCGTCTAAGCCTGAGGGGGCCCCAGCGCCAACAGGTCTCTGCGTCATCATGGCAGTCCCTGCCTCCTCCGCCCAAACCCACTTGCCTCAGGACCCAGAGGTTACTCGACCATGCCGTCGCCCTGGTGCCTCATTAAAATAATGCGCCGGGGGCCCAATCCCCCAAGAGCACACCCCCGCAACCTGTCTCCCTAGCTGCGCACAGTTCCTGCCACTTCATTTTAGTTTCCTCTATAATGCGATGCTGGTCTTGAATCCTTTTTTCTAGAGACATGGTGTCCCCCCTGTCTGTCCAAAGCCCTTTGCCCAAAAAACTGCACTTGGCCTCCATACCCTGCAAGGGCCATGGCCACTGCCACCTAGGGGCCCAGTAAAGTACTCCCCCCTTTAGCCCTGCACGGCAAATCCACATGCTGCTCCCCCCAGCCCCCCAGCCCCCTTCTTACCCCAACACTGACTCACTTCGAGACAGCACAAGGGTAAAATCCTCAACTGCAGGCTCCTCCAACTCACTCTCCCCCTCCCCCTCCCCCCACTGGCCTTGGCTCGCCTGACATGCCCCCGATCTCTGCTCAACCACTGCCGGGGCCTGTAACCCCCTGGGCGTGGCTCCAACTGCTTCCTCTACAGGCGCGCTGAGATTGCCTAGTGCAGCCCTGCACCCCCCCCTCCTGCACCTTCCAGCCTCTGCAGCGCAGTCGCGACATTCTGCAGACGCCCGGTGAGGCTCTGATGCCGGCCCCCGCGCTTGCTCCCTTCTGCCTGCCCCCTGCCTCGCCCCGTCCAGCCATATCTTTTTTGTGTGGTGGTTGCTCTTCTTGGCATGCCACCACTGCTGTGGCCACACCAGCAGACGGCCCGGCCCAGCACCAGCAATGCGGCGCGAACAGCCGCCGTGTCCCGCTCCACCATTGCACATTGTCTGCTGCATGAACCGCCGAAGTGGGCCTCACTCCTGCTGCCAGGGCCTCTTCACCGTAGGTAGACAATGCCCTACACTGCACCGCACACCAGGACACCAGTGGCGCACCCTCCCGCCACAGTAGGAAAACTGGGCATAAACCACTACGCTACCTAACACTGAAATAAACTATCAACTCAGCTCAATACTTTTCCCTAACCCTTCCCTGACGGCACTGTGGACAGGAAGAGGAAGAACTTCCTCTCCTGCCCCCCTACAAAACCTCACCCTAAACCCCACCCCTAAGCCCACCACTACACTACCTAAAACACCCTGTCCTTCTCGCGTGAATACCCCAGGGGAAGACTGGTCTACTGACCTCACTTCCCCCGGCGGCCGCAGTCTACACAGCGTACTCTGTGTTCCACACAGATCAGGCGTTACTTCATGGTTTTGTCATCTGTCCCATATAGACTAGAACTTATGTAGTCTTTTGTTTTTTCCCATTGTTATACAAATTGATCTGACATTATAAATCCTAAACATAAGTCTGTTTGCAACATTTCAACTCGGAGGAGTAAGCAAGTTACCAATAAATAAGGATAATTTTTACGGAAATGGATGTATATATTACATGTTTTTTAACAGACTTCTGTTAAAACTCAATGTTTGTTGGCAATCATTGTAGACAAATTGGGTTTGATTGTGGTTGCCGTATACAAGCACTTTGTAGCTCCCTGGCAGTCAGCAAATGTCTTAAAAGGCGATTTTAGCAGAGATAGGGCATTAAAGACAATATCAACTCCCACTGAGCCCTTTGTGGGGTTGGTGATCTAGGTACGGATTCAGTGGACTGTTGCTTATGTGATGTGAAGATCCTCTAAAGTGAAAGGGGAGTTTTTGCTAGCTCACTTCTTAATTTTTTGCAGATTTTATACAGCACCAACTCAATCCTAAGGTATCAGAGCGCTTCATATGAGCACCAGCTCAGACATTCATTTTTTGTAGGCACGAGAGGATTAAGTGATTTTCCCAAACAACAGGATGTTGAGCCGGCACTGAAGCTCGAACCTGGCTACCCAGTTACAAAGTCGGCAGCTTTGTCCGTTAGGTCACATCCTCTCCTTATACCCTATAGATGAGGGTATGAATACAGACCGGGCATCATGGTGTTTAGAATATTCACCAATAGCATGTTCTTTCATGTAAATTACAGGTTAGGTGCAGGCAATGCCTCAATTTTTGCCTGCATCTCTGCAGCAGTTTGTATATGAAATGACTTCACCAGAGTCGGCATGTATGTTTTAAAAAATTCGGGAGTCAATAAATGTGTTTTTGTTTACTGGGGCTTTGAATTCAGGCATTTTGTTCTTCTCTTATCTCGGGGGCGAGCGCGTAGAGCTGCTTTCACTTGTTGAAATTTCTTAATTTGTTTGATTTTTCGAATCCGTTGGATTACATGCTTCCCATTTTCTGGATTCTCTCATTTGCAGCACAGGAAAGTGCTGCGGGTGTGTAGCGTGTAACCATCGTTCCCAAGTGAATGTGCGTCACTAATACTCTTTAAATCCATCATGATTTTTTTTGCCACCATGATATTGCATTCTGGGACATGTAGTTCTAAGATTTACTACTAGATGTGTGATGTATTCCTATAGGTTCTGTATCGATCCCCCTATTCCTGACCCTATTCTGGTTAACAAGTTAACTAGCAGCCATCCCATGATGCAGAAAACCCCCATGATGCAGAAACCGTTATCTGATTAAGCCACACTACGGCACAGGAACGTGTTATCTGATTAGGTCATAACGCTTGCAATCTAATTAGACAAGCGATATTCCTCCAGCCCCTGATAAGGCATACGGAGTTCTCAAAACAAATCAAACCTATGACAACCTGGGAAAAACCCTGCGGCCATTGTTTTGATTTCATCGAGAACTTCAGCAAAAGAATGTGCTAACGACCAAGTCGTATGACATCCTTATTGACGTATCTATGTCCATCCTTACGTCAATCTCGGCACCTTAAAAGTATAAATATTACCGATATTGCCCTATGCAAAAACACGCGGTGGTGACGAGATCGCAGCAGCCAGACTTGCCGAAGCCCAGAGCAGAGCAGACCCCGCTGGCGCAGCCCCGCCTTCCTGACGCGCTGAGAACGAGACGCTGCTTTCTCCTGCCGAGAAATCCAGCACCGGCGCTTCCGGGTAGCCCTCGCAGGCAGCCTAGAATATCGAGACCAGAGACGAGAGATACCATCCCTCATTCATCCTAGATTCCAGGTACAGAACTGAATAACCCCTCGCAGAGAATTCTTGAGTCAGTCACTTGGCAAAACAAACTTAACTTAAACTGCTAATTTCTATTCCCGCCCACGTATTAGGCTTAGGTCAGGTACACGGGGTAGGCGTAGTTAGAAACACCAGTTGAGTACGATTAGTCAAATGTATATGTGTATGTATCTATTTTATTCATGTTAAACCTTCATATGGCTTAGAAACCATATCAATGTTTTTACAGTATTATTTTATACTTCTGCTTTTAATGTATGCACTTTACTTAACCATAAGTATTGCAATAATATCGATCCATTTCTCTTGTATGAGAAAAGAGACTGATCAATAAATACCATCTTTTATTGAACACGCTCGTCTCTTCCTTTTCTCTACAATCTGGTGAGACTAAGAATGCACGTACTGACTGAGTAAAATAAGTGGTCTTTTGTTTTCACACGACTCTAGAGATACACTCTTGATTAGGGGAGAGCAAAGTTGTCATGTTCTATGGTTGTCAGAAACTAAATCCCTTCTTGTCTATCCAGGGAGGTTCAACTCCTCCTTGCCTATTCGAGAAAGTTTCTAGTGAACTCTGAGCTAGCTGGCAAACCCAAAACTTTAAGTCTAATATCGACAGTAGTAGACCTAGTTAACGTCTGGTCTAGGCCTATACTATTGAAGGTATTATTCCAATGCGCAGAGCCTATTGGGATAATAGGAACTACACTACATGGCGCCCAACGCGTTTGGATAGGCGATAAAACTAACGTAAGACATTTAGAGTAACTCAGTCGTGCTTTTTCACTCAGACCCCTTTTTTCCCATAATACTCCAAAGACGTCTGGAGTGGGTGAAAGGTCATATCCGCCAGACCTCGCAGGAGGAAACTCCTATGTATGGTTCTTGGTTTAGTCAACGTTGAAGGATACACTGTTCCAAAATATTGTGCATCTAATCTTTGTTTCCATAAGAAACCTGATCTGCAAACAAAAGAAATAACCTTCCTGTCGGTAAAATGGTAGACAGTGATGAAGAAAGAGAGACAGTTAGAATAGCAACTGAACTCGCAGCAGCTGATACTGCTATACAAGAAGCAGACCCGGATATAATAATCATCCCGGTCAACACAAGAAAATCTATAACTTTAAAACTTATAGAAAATGGACTGACACCTAGAGGTGGCACAGTCATATTCATAATTGAGGCACACGAATATCGGCAGACAGAGGTGTTCTATTCATGGATACACTTTCCAGCAGCAAATGCTGTAACAAAGTACTTCCACTATTACAAAACAGAGGAACCTCCTGATGCGTACACTCCTTTCGAGGAGGTGGAAGTACCACTTAAATTTCAAGAGCACCTGCTCTTATTTAATGGCGCCCTAAAACATAATAATCACATCACCAGGCTCGGTCCTTTAGGTAGACCAGGAGCAACGTGGCCGGTCCTAGCCGGATACACACCACATCCAGACATTGAAAGAATGCCTGCACCAGAGCTTTTAACACAGCTAAAACAATTAATAAAATTACATAGACAATTAGTCCAATATGTGATGCGGACTTCAACAATTCAACCAGCAATTAAAATTCCACAGCTGACCCCTCACCAGGGGAACACAAATAAAATTACACCACAGAACATACAGTCCTGCCTAGGTAAAGTACCGGCTAAACGGGAACAAATACCATTCTGGTTAGCACAAAAAATCACCCAAATAGAGGCGGTGTTTCCAGACACCACCCCGTTAGAAAAACACAGGATTCTGACTATCTGTCTTCCAATGGGAATCGCACCACACGTGGAGGACTGTGACACTTGGGGTACAGTCTTTGCTTCCATTTACACAAAAACGCATGGCGTTCCATCCATCTCGGTAATACCAGATGTGCTAAAACAAATTCAAGACGAATATGGTCCAGAACCCGCTTTAACTCTTGGTATGAAATTACTAAAAGACTTCAAGCAGGTCTCGGATATATTATTAGCCAACATAAAGGGAGAAGCAGCAAACGTGGCGATCCGCCAGAGGTTAAAAGAGACAGATATAGCAGACCAACCAGCTGAACTTGCCAGAATCATAGAAAAATCCTATGAGGAACTAGGTAGAGATAGTTTAGGTGGAATACCAGTAAAACCACAACTGATTGAAAGTCCTGAAAAAATATTTTTTAATAATAATTCAACATCACAAAAAAAGAGCTGGGATGGAAACAAACAATCCAATCCTAAAGAAAAGAAATTCCAGTCCAGAGGAAGGTCTCCTCGGCGGATAGAAAGATCTCCGAACCAAAGACACAGGTCACCCCAAAGTGACCCCTCTGAGAAAAGATATAACCTTAGAAATAGGGATAATATAAAGAAGCCTGATAGATATCAAGACATTGATACACGTCCCTCTCAATCTTTTCAGACTTCCTCGCAGAAATCGGAAAGAAGAGGACGATCAGAACAAAGAGAAGAGCACGCCAAGTCCAAAGACAAGGAACCTGCTCATCTAAAAAAGAAATTACAATTTCCAAAAAAGAAGGTAGCCAGCATTAAAATAGTTAACAATGCCGAGAATACTGAGGACACAACTGAAAAACGGAGAATGGGCTCAGACAATGCTAGACAGCGCAGCAGAAGTGAGCATAGCTCGCAAAGTCCTTATGAATCATCTGGGGACAGTGGACACGAATGAATATCTTCAAGTGGAAACTGCAGACACCAGAGTTAGCAAACCTCACAAAATATATTAAATAACTTTACGTGTAGAAGGGGATAAGACTAGAAAAATAAGGGGACTATTTTGGGATAATCTCTCCAAGGGCTATGACATCCTTCTAGCTGAAAAAGACTGGCCACCAGAGTTTGTCAGGGACTGCCCTCATGGCGAAGAAATAATTATGCCTGCCTTCTCAAATTATATCCCAATTCATAAAAAATACACACTTGCTAGAAAGTGGGCAGTAGCTCAAGCTCCTGCTTTATATAAAAATCACGTAGGATGGGATGAGGACTCTCCTCCTCACAAAATCCAGTTAAGGTCACAACCTACTGCACAAAGACAGTACCCAATTAAGCAAGAAGCTAAAAAACAGGTAAAAGAAATCCTAGATCAACTAGAATACCAGGGGGTGATTGAAACTTGCACCTCACAAATGAACAACCCTTTGTTTCCGGTCTCCAAACCAGACAATTCATATCGTCTAGTTTTGGATTACCGACTCCTTAACTCATGTTGCAAAACGTTTGCAGTGCAAAACTCGCATAGTGCTGCACTAATGAATGACATAGTGCGCAAAAAATACAAAACAACATTAGACATCTCTAATGGATTCTTTTGTCAAAACATAGCACCAGAGAGCAGATATTTGTCTGCGTTCTCAATAAATGGCACTCAAAAACAATTCTGTCGATTAGCCCAGGGGTACAAGAACAGCCCAGGAGTATTCTCAGTGAGAGTAACAGAATTACTACAAACATATGATGACGAAGCATTATCTTATGTCGACGACATATACTTAACAGATGATGACTTGGATACTCACTTGAAGAGAGTGAACACCATAATACTTGGGTTCGCAGCAGAGGGTTACAAATTCAACTTTAAAAAATCCAGAATTGCCCATCTGACAGTCCTGTTCTTAGGATATGAATTATCAAGTGAAGGCAAAAGCCTGGCTGACAATTTCCTAGAGAAATGTGCCGTACTCCAAGCACCTAGAACACTAAAAAACCTACAGTCAATTCTAGGCTTCCTAAATTTCGGAAGAACATACATTGCAAATTACGCAGAAAGGGTCAAACCCCTTTATGATCTAATAAAACCAGATTTTAAAAGAACCAATTGGACTCAAATACACACAGAAATTCTGAGATCCTTACAAACAGACATGTTAATTAAAACAAAATTAGAAACACGTGATAACACACGCAATCTTGTGATTCGAGTCATCCCAGGAAGATGCGGATTCACATACCTGACCTCTAATGAGGGAGAAAAGGTACCAATTGCATTCAAATCACACTTGTACACAGAGGCTGAAAAGAAGTTCAGTATTAAAGAAAACATTGTTCATGCAGTTCAAACCGCAATAGCTAGAGAAAAAGATAAAGCTGACGGTAGACATATCACAGTCAGAACAGCAGAATCAGCCTTTGAGACACTAACAACACCGTGTAATTTACCAACAACAACATTGAATCCGGAATGGATACAATGGGTGAATTCAATTACAACGGACAAAGTATACTACTACTTTGATCCAGAACTAGAGGAACTAAAAAATCTAGAATATGAAAGAACATTCCCTCTGCCAATCGACATTCTGCCCTTACGACAATACGCTTGTGTAATCTATACAGACGGACATGCTCAACCCTCCGTTTGGGGAGAACAAGCATACAACCCCACATGTGAGATTACAAAAGAAGTGTGGCGCGGAGGTAAACTAAGACCTCTATTAACAAAAACACACTCAGTAGAAGCTAATTCAGAACAACAGACTGAAATATTAGCATTGAAAATGGCGCTAGATAATGCGGATCGCGAATTCCCGACACTTATAGTGTCCGATTCATATTACTGCGTCAAATCATATAACAAGGATTTGCAGACATGGATTCAAAACGGTTACAAAGATGACACAGGTGCAACAATTAAGCAAAAACTGCTTTGGGAACAAATAGTTCTGTTATAAAAAGAACTACCAAAGACTCACGTGATACATACACTGAGTCATCAGCGTGATGGCGTTCACGTTGCAGGGAATTCATTGGCTGAGACAGCCACAGCGGTAGCAACTAAATCGGCTTCCGTAGCTAGAAAAAAGCGTACAATAAAATACATTGACGGTGAAACAGTGCTGGCGGTGAAAACGTCATCAAAAGGCGACTGCTCAGCGCTACCGATCAACTATCCACTCAATTATACATACATAATCGATGCAAACTCTGTCCCTTTTGCTCGAATCCCTGGAGTGGGGGATAGAGTAATTCCAAACATGGACAGGAGAACGTTGTTAATTGCAGACGCACATATGGGTGAGGGTCTCGGACACCTCAAACTAAAAGATTCTCTGGAAGAATTACAATCAAGGTACTGGTGGCCAGGCATGAGCCTGCAGCATCACATTTTTGTAAAAAAATGCCCAAACTGCAACAGAGATCGCAGTGGCGAGAGAAACGGTATACTACCGTGGCGTTTCACTCCAGAAAAGATCAATAGTAAAAAACAAAGCGTCCAATTAACATATACAGGCTAGTTTCCACTTATAATGTAGATCCTCAGCACTCGGCTGACGTCTGGACTGTTATACAAAGATTAGCGAGTCTAAATGGCATATACGCTAGGAACATGCTACGTTTGACCCATGTTTTCACATTAGCCCTCGAGCCTGTGGGGAAACATGGCCAAATGAGCATAGCACAGCGGGATTCTTCTCACTTCCTTCCTGAGGGATACGGGATGGTGTAAAGAAAAAACCAAGGCAGAAAGCAATCTATAACGGAAAGGGTATTAGGTTCGGGAGCTGGGTGGGTCAAACATCTAATAAGTGTCCAACGTAGTCTAAATAACCTGCCAAGAAATTCTCTGAAGGGATTCAGTCCGTACGAATTATTATTTGGAACTAGGATGTTAGTCTTAGACTTCGACAGTCAGACTTCAGTGGTGAAGGAAAAAAGCTTTGATATCAAAGATCGTTTGGCTATTTTGCAGGACTTAAACGAAACAAGAAAAGACCTGAGCAACATAAAGTTGAAACAACAGCCAACAACCACTGAAGAACCACCACCTGTCCCAGCAAGACCTGTCTGGATTCCAAAAGTCGGGGATCTAGTCAGAGAAAAGATCGCGGTAAAGAAGGAATTTGGGCCTTCTTACAGAAAAGCCGTTCCTGTCTTGTCTATCAACGGGACAAGATCAGTTGTACTACCGCCGCTTGCTGGTAAAAAGGAGAACCGAGTTGTATCCATCGACCTGGTAAAACCACAATCATGTGGCCGATAACAAATAGTAGGCCAAGTGGACTCCCAATAAGTAGCAGAACACCAAGGTTTGCTACCAATACAGAGGTCCTAACTAAGAGGCTAATCACATTCGAAACGCCTACAGAAGAACAACAAGGACTATGCAACAATGCAATGGAACTTAAACCTCTGAAAACCCAAATAAAAACATTTAGCAGAGACACACCAATCTACAATGAAGTACCAAACGAATATGCAAGAAACAGTAATCCTGAAGCAATTGGAACAATTGACAGAACTGCATCCGGCTACTTCATAAACTTCGATGATTCCTTTGAAGGCTTCAGTGAATCAAAAGCACAGCCATCACCAAAAACCTTTAAAGATAAAGCTAAAGAACTTTTGAAACAACTGAAAGAAACATATCTGATTTCTCAATGGATCGAATTTTGGGTGGGTGTTGGTGCATTTATCCTCATACTTTGGCTCATCATGGTACTAACTTTGGGACGCTTCATTGAGGGAAAATATGCTAAAATGGACACAGCAAGTCAGAAAATCAACTTGATCCTCAAACCACACACATCTTCACAGGTCGAGAAAAGAGAACTTTCTTCAGTCAACTTCACAGCCAATCCTATACCGGGTGGGGTAGCATGGGACAACACTGACTACGAAATCTATGGTCCGGTTGAAATCCTGAAATATCCACACCAAATCAAGATCTCATTGAGTGACTTTGTAAAACCAAGCTCATTTGCTGATGATTGGGACTTTGAAAGTATAAATAATATGATGTCTGACCTAGTGATGTCTGCTAAATTTACCAAACATGATTATTTGCAGGGTTCTACAAATTATGATAGTATGTACTGTTATAACCACTATGGTAACCATTTTCTACATAAATCTGCACAACCTAGAAATGTTTTAAATTATAATCAATGGGAACATTGTGCAACCCCTCCAAAAGGAAGCTCAAGAACCTTTTATGACAAATATTCATACTTTTCAGGATTCAACACAAGTAATGCTGAAACATTTTATTTCAAATTGTCAAATAAGACAGGGACAAAGACCATGATAACAAACACGAAATTGATATATTCAGACTCATTTTTTGAACAAATGAATACTTTTGGTTTTGATTATTGGGACAAAAATGTTGAAGTAAAAAGTGTTTGGGGTACAAAAGAATGGCAAGTACAAGGTATAGAATCTTTGTTTAGAGCCTGCATGATCCCAGAACAAATTATATTTTTAAATGACACTGTTCAACAAACTACCTGTCTTGGCCTAGCCAAAATCAAAGACTTAAATAAACCGTCTATTCCAAAGCCAACAATGTACAGCAATAGCTCTACAGATGAAGAGATAGACGTAAACTATGAATTAAACCAAAACAGAACACATCCTGATTGGAAACAGTGGTTGATCTGGCCCACAGATACTAATAACTGTCAAGACAGATTCCTGAACAAAACACAGGGGTTCAAACTGACCAGGCCAGACCCTAGATATCCCCAAAGACAACACCCAGGGATAATAACCACCTACAGTGTGGGCAAATTATGCCTTCAATGGCTACAAACTTCCACACTGGCAGAAATTAAGCAACACCTAACTTTACTTACTGATGGTGCTGACTTGAGGGATTTCATTATGGGACCACGCAAACAGCGTCAAAAGCGTTTCATAGCAGCCTCTGTATATGCAGCATACAACGAGGCCTGGAAGGTGACTCAAATTGAAACAGCAGAGAGTATACGGGAAATTGACCGTATTAATTTGGAAAAATCACTTTCTGTAGTGGACAATGGGTTAATGACTCTGTCCTCCAGAATTTTTTCTTTGGACAGCATTGTGTCTTCAGCAATCGACATAATATCGCAAGACTTACTGTTGTTACAACACGGTCAGTCTCAATTGCGTTCTATTGTACAGCTTGGCTGGACGTTACAAAATCTGCGTTCAGGCTATGTGCCTTGGCGTTTAATCAACACAACGTCACTATTCAATATCTTTAACCTTACTGATAAACAAATCAGTATGGCACAGAAGGGTGCTGAATATACAATCCTGAGCATTGAGAAACTCGAGAGATTACCAGTGACAATGTCAGAACGACCTGTCAGTGAATGGATAATACATGGGATAATTAATATTCCAATATCAACCTTCAGGTTTCAATACTGCCAAAAATATATACAGGCTGGCATGTACGAAAAATTGGGAAAAGGGTACATTAAAACAACATGGAACTTGCCCTATTCACATGCATGTGTCAGTAATAAAGGACAGAAAGTGTTTCTTAGTGGCAATAATTGTGCGATGTCACTAAGCGGTACACTTCTGTGTAATGGAATTAGTTTGCATGGAGCCTGTGAAGGGAACTCAAATAACCTTTCATGACACCAGCTAGGCGCACCTGCAACACAGATAGAACCATTCTTTCAAAGACTCTATAATGGGAGTTACATTCTAATTGTAGATCGCAGATGTTGTAGTCTTATGCCCGGGACTCCTTATCTCGTAACTACGACTGCGAAGGTCAAGTGCTGTGGACGCTCATTGTTCCCCAGCTCCTTTCCAGACAGGGAGGCAAGGGCATGGCCCAACTTGAAAATTACTTCTATTCGAATAGATACTTTAAGCAGAATGAAAACAGTGCTTCTTCAGACGCCAACCAGATTCACGTCATCAAAAGAAACGTATGATCTCCTAGTCGCAAGGACGACTGCAGAGATTCACTCTTTGTTATCAACTAATTCCCCCATACATTTCGCAGAAATCCTGAATGAAATCTTAAATATTTCTGATACCAGTGGAGTCTCAAAGGTATTTAAGACAGTATTTTCAATGGCATTAACACCATTCAAAGCCATACTGGGTATTTTTCCAGATTTCGTCCATTCGATTTTTGGCGGACTTCCCCTCATTTTGGGACTAATTGCAGGAATCCTATTCTTGGTCCTAATATTTCGTTATGGCAAACCATGTCACAGACAAAACACCTGCGACAAGGGAAGAAACAATCCGAGCCATTGGATACCGGGACCGGATATCAAAAATCCTGGGACTATCCCGGCTTAGAGACCTGAACATGACTTGGTTTCTATCATTTCGACCAATGTAGCATCGATGTGTTTTACCTGTATTAAGGTGCCTGCTATGCGGAAAAGAATGTGTGTTAGACACCTGTCTGACGCTACAATCGGATGCGCCAATGGATGCAGAAACATTGTTGAGTCCAATAAAGGCTCATGCTTTGTGCTGCCCTCCACGGCTACCAATCCTGATGACGGCATTCGTGGAAGCTTCACCACTACAATTAAGGGGTAGTGTAGTTCAAAATGAAAGCAGCATCGATCAGGTACGACCTTCTGTCAGCAATACTAATCAAAACGTCAATGGAGACAATCATGCGCACGAATGCATGGTTACACCTTTTTCCGAGTTAGTGGAACTCTCCCAGGAAGCTGTTGACAGCTTTTTCGAAAGCCTAAATGATATGATGTTCTCACCAGAGCAGAAATAGAGACTTCTGAGCAAGCTCGCACACGGCGTTCTCTGAATTTGGCCTTCAACTTTAATAATAAAGTAACATGAACAATTTTCCCTCCAGTTCACGGACAGCGATTTTTTCAGCAGCCCCAAAATATTTTTACATATTTTTTCGTGACACTTATCTTCTGCTTAAAGTAAGAACTATTCTTAGAGAACTAAAATTTCTAATTTTAGATAGTTTATAGACATTAGCTGCCCGCTGGTATGTTCATAATTATTCTTATTCTGTGATGGAATGGTCTCGAACCTTTTTTCTATATTAAGAGCCATTTCATGTGTAAATTCTCATATACAAATTAGTGATAATGTATAGATAAGCGTGATTACTTTAGCATTATTCTACAGCTTGAGTGCATATAATACATGTGACTGCCTTTTTCCGTATATTAGATAATTTCAAAATGCATTTATGTATTTTGGGGTGGTAAGGTATACACTATACTCTACAGTATGTTTTACTATGCCTAGATTAGTAAATATGTCCATAGTTAGCGTGGAGTGGGTGTGATGTATTCCTATAGGTTCTGTATCGATCCCCCTATTCCTGACCCTATTCTGGTTAACAAGTTAACTAGCAGCCATCCCATGATGCAGAAAACCCCCATGATGCAGAAACCGTTATCTGATTAAGCCACACTACGGCACAGGAACGTGTTATCTGATTAGGTCATAACGCTTGCAATCTAATTAGACAAGCGATATTCCTCCAGCCCCTGATAAGGCATACGGAGTTCTCAAAACAAATCAAACCTATGACAACCTGGGAAAAACCCTGCGGCCATTGTTTTGATTTCATCGAGAACTTCAGCAAAAGAATGTGCTAACGACCAAGTCGTATGACATCCTTATTGACGTATCTATGTCCATCCTTACGTCAATCTCGGCACCTTAAAGGTATAAATATTACCGATATTGCCCTATGCAAACACACGCGGTGGTGACGAGATCGGAGCAGCCAGACTTGCCGAAGCCCAGAGCAGAGCAGACCCCGCTGGCGCAGCCCCGCCTTCCTGACGCGCTGAGAACGAGACGCTGCTTTCTCCTGCCGAGAAATCCAGCACCGGCGCTTCCGTGTAGCCCTCGCAGGCAGCCTGGAATATCGAGACCAGAGACGAGAGATACCATCCCTCATTCATACTAGATTCCAGGTACAGAACTGAATAACCCCTCGCAGAGAATTCTTGAGTCAGTCACTTGGCAAAACAAACTTAACTTAAACTGCTAATTTCTATTCCCGCCCACGTATTAGGCTTAGGTCAGGTACACGGGGTAGGCGTAGTTAGAAACACCAGTTGAGTACGATTAGTCAAATGTATATGTGTATGTATCTATTTTATTCATTTTAAACCTTCATATGGCTTAGAAACCATATCAATGTTTTTACAGTATTATTTTATACTTCTGATTTTAATGTATGCACTTTACTTAACCATAAGTATTGCAATAATATCGATCCATTTCTCTTGTATGAGAAAAGAGACTGATCAATAAATACCATCTTTTATTGAACACGCCCGTCTCTTCCTTTTCTCTACAATCTGGTGAGACTAAGAATGCTCGTACTGACTGAGTAAAATAAGTGGTCTTTTGTTTTCACACGACTCTAGAGATACACTCTTGATTAGGGGAGAGCAAAGTTGTCATGTTCTATGGTTGTCAGAAACTAAATCCCTTCTTGTCTATCCAGGGAGGTTCAACTCCTCCTTGCCTATTCGAGAAAGTTTCTAGTGAACTCTGAGCTAGCTGGCAAACCCAAAACTTTAAGTCTAATATCGACAGTAGTAGACCTAGTTAACGTCTGGTCTAGGCCTATACTATTGAAGGTATTATTCCAATGCGCAGAGCCTATTGGGATAATAGGAACTACACTACAGATGTTTGTGGTGAAACCTTTGTCACGTACCCATTGCTTGGCAGTCAAAGGTTAAGATAAGGTGCACTGTCAAAATCTCAAGCTGTGTGGACAGAAACCTACGTAGCTCTACCTAAATCCCCCCCCCCCCACGCAAAATCTGACATGCAACTGGAAACTGCCTCATTATGCAAAATAGGTTGACTAGGTTGGCAGGGGTGGGCAATTTAAATTTTACAGATCTGTTGCACGCCCCTGACCGCCTCCTCATACCTGCAACTGCACGCTGCACTCACTGCTCGGTAAGGTGGCTTAGCTGCTGCTGGTTCCCCCCCTCACACTTCCGGTAGCCCAGAGCTAGCTTTAGTGGCTCTTAACCAGTACACTACAATGATTATTACAGCTCATATCTCGCTCACAAATATAGCCCAGTTTTACAAACTTGCAGTTTGATATGTTTTTTTGGTTTTCTATTAAACCCTGTCATTTGCTTGTGCACCCCTCATTCAAATCACATTTTAAACACTGCACTCACACGCTTCTGTCCTTCATGTGAATAGCCCTTTACAGAAAATCAGTTCTATTCTCAATGGATGAAAGGCAACAACTTGAGACTGTTTTTTTTATTTACTCTGCATTTGCATCCTGTCTAGGTGACTCGCTTCAGGTGCAGCACCTTTTAAAGTTTGCTTTGCTCAGCCTGCCCCCAGCATGAAGGGGGGGGGGGGTTTCATCATCACGTCGGTGCCCATTCATGTCGGCCTGTAAAAGTTTCTTTTTGCACTATCTGTATGGCAAAAGCATTCCAAAACACACAGGACAGCAAGGCCACTGCCAGGGAAACAAGCATCCAGCTCTGAGTGCACCGCCCTCTCTACAAGCATTTGCAATGCAATAGGTCTCGCTTTACTAAAGGTTTGAACTATTCGCATTGCAAATGACAATGTTTTTTATTTTTTTATTTTTTATTTTAAATATCCCAGCAGTAGCATAAGTAATAAAATCCATGAAGCAAGAAAAGGGTGCAATACCACAGGCTCTTACTCAGTGTCCATGTGCAGTTGTAATATGACCTCTATTAGCCACATAATGTACTGCACCCTTACTAATGCTACTGCTGGGATATATATAAAAAATAAATACATGTGAAAGCATTATTATTAGCAACCTCAATAGCTCAAACTTTCAGTAATGCGAGACCTGTTGCTTTACAAATGCTTGTCTTTCATTGCTACACACTAGCATACTCTCTGTCACCTATACAAAATAGTTCACCAGCAACTCTCTCATCATTTCACTTACTCATCCACTTGCTTCTACGCTCACTCATTCACCGATTCACTGACTTGTCAGAAATGTGTGCAATCAGTGCCCTTAATCCTATCAAATATTCCCTGCCGTCTGCCTGCCCATGTCCCTGATTTCCCTTACAAGGACTTCAGTGCATGGAGAAGGGTAATTGGTGTGGTGTCGTCGGGAACATAGAGTTTTAGGGACAAGACATAACGCCTGACCAATTTACTTCCTTGTGAAAAAGTAAGCAAAGGCCACATTTGAAAGATATGAGGTTTCCGGCCTACTCATGTGGTGCATTCCAGTTGAATTCCAAGACGGATGACTGCTGAGTAAGTGTGAATAATGTATTCCCTGTGGGTGGAAACCTCACATTAGCCTTTTATCTACTACCCTGTACCTACTCCACCCTAAAGGAACACGTGCATGTTTACACTCCACGCTGCACTCCACTCAGAAGGCTGATCTCTGGAGCCATTCTTTTTTAGTGTGTGATAATGATTACAGATTTGCTAAAGCAATTTAGAATATTCACTGCATCCTAACTTGAAATATTAAAAGAGAAATTTAATATGTTAAACGTAGACAAGTATTGCTGTGTATAACAATAAAAAATACAAGCTATTAATTGTTTATAAGTCTTCAAAATATCTACGACAGAAATATCAACCTGCACAAATACGGACTCAAAAAAAATATTACTGCCACTACACTGACAAGGTCTTCACAGTTATGTAATGATAAATTTACTATTCATACTCAATATCTTAACTGTCACAATATAGTGTAAATCATTATTACGGCATCGATAAGTCGAGGTTGATATTGAAAATTCAATATTTTGGTAAGACGGACAAATACATCTTCTGGTAGATCTTTTTTAATAAATATTAGGCACCACCACAGCGGTGATAAAAAGGCTGCACTCCTCTTCCTCCTTCCTCATCCATATTAGGAGGATTGTTCTCGAAGCAATGGGTGGGTGGGAGACCACAGCTCTGGTGAGTGGGAATTTGATGTAGTGTCATGAAGATTAGGGATGACTTATCAAAGCTATTCAATATTCATCAGGCCCATTACCTCCTCGTCCTGTCTCCCCGTCCCATTCCTGATACGTGAGCAGCTAGTCTGCTCCACAGAAACCCCTACCCAGCTGCGCTGTTTGCACTTCCCCCTATGATGATGTCACCATCACGTGACTATATAGGGGGAAGTGCCACAAACAACATCCTGTTCTTTTTTTTCTGCGTTCCCGTGGACCGCGTTCCTGGCTGTGCTGTTGGGTCTACTCTCGAGGTGAGTTCCCTGCTGTTTTTGGTGTGGTCGGCGGCGTGCTTTAGCGGCCGTCTTTTCCTTTTCATTTTTGCTTTCCCCAGGCTGTTTTGTTTCTGCGCGGCTCGCGTTTGCGGCCGTCTCCGTGTTGGGGGCTTCATTTGTCCACGCGGCTCGCGTTAGCGGCCGTCTGTGGTCTGGGGGCACTGTTTGTTTACGCGGCTCGCGTTAGCGGCCGTTTTCTGTGCTTTTCCTTACCTGGCTCTGGTTGGCCTGCTCCAGCGGCCGTCCCCGGTTTTTCTTCGGTCCTTTTTCGCCCTGCTTTAGCGGGCTGGGGCTCTGCTGGTGCTGCTAGTGTGGCGCTCCTGTTTTTTTTGTACTTTGGGGGCGTGTGGTCTGCTGATTGGGCTGTTTTATGCCGGCCCATTGCATTACCTGCCACAGGTGTTCGGGTCCTCGTCCTGTATTTAAGGGGTCCTTCTTGGATGTTTTTTTGTCCTTGTTTTTGCCTGTTGGTGTGGTTTTTGGACTTGCGCTTTCATGGATGCTGCGGCTTCTTCTTCTGCGTCCCCTCTGGATGTCCTGCGCCTCCTTGTTGGTGAGGCAGTGGCTGCTGCTTTCCTGGCCAGGGATGCGGCTGCTCCTCCTCCCAAGAGACCTCGTGTTTCTGTGGATCCCCAGGCTGAAGCTGAAGATGACTTGGGTCCGGAGGGAGATGAGGGTGTGCGTGGACGTTTTGTTCAGGGTGCTGAGCTCTCTGACCTATTCGCACATGTTCGGTCCAACTTGGGGTTCTCTCCTCCTGCCGCTGATGTCTTGGAGGATGACTTCTTCACGCAATATGTCCAGCCTGCTCCGGATTCTTTGCCTTTGCACAGTGCTATTCGCAAGGTGTTGTCACACGAGTGGCAGGAGGTGGATAAGTCTGCCTTTCCTCGTTTCCTGTCTCGGCGTTACCCTCTTGAGGGTTTTTCTGCTGAGTTTCCTCAGGCTGTGAAGGTGGATAATTTGATGGCTGGCCTCTCTTCTCAAGGTTTGGTCGTTTCTGAGGACGCCCTGCCGGCGGATGCTGTGGATAAGCGTATTGAGGGTGCTGTGAAGCGTTCTTATGCTGCTTCCAATTTTTCCGTCCGTGCGACTGCCTATTCCAACTATATGGTTCAGTCGCTCCTTAAGGATTTCCAGTCCCTGTCGGTTTTGCTGCAGGACGGTGAGGATGCCACTCCTCTTTTGTCTTTGATGGAACAGCAGGTTCGGTACCTGTCGGATATTTCTTTTGACAATTTGGGGGCGGCGGCGGCTGCTTCTGGTGCTTCCATCGCTGCACGTCGTCATATTTGGATGCGTTCCTGGAAGGCGGACTCTTCCCAGAAGTCGGTCCTCCTTAAGTTGCCTTTTGAAGGTTCCAAGGTTTTCGGTCCTCGGTTGGAGGATTTAGTCAAGCAATCTGCGGAGAATCGCAAGCTGGTGGCTCCTGTCCGCCCCCCTTCCCGGGGTCGTGGGTTTGGTTACCGTCGCGCCTTTGGGCCTCCTGCTCGTGGTGCTTCTCAGCCCTTTCGTGGCGGGGGTCGTGGCCGGGGGGCCCCTGGAAGTGCCAAGCCCCGGGCCGCTGCTGGTGTTGCCGCCGCCGCTACCTCCTCTTCTCAATGACTGTCTGCCTTTGCCGGTTGGTGGTCGCCTTCAGTCCTTCCGTGCCCAGTGGTTGTCGGTTCCGGATGCCTGGGCGGTTCAGACTGTTTCAGAGGGTTACCGGCTCGAGTTTTCCTCTCCTCCACCTCCGGGTTTTGTTCGGACCCCTCTGCCCAGTCTTCCTCTGCGGAGAGATGCTTTGTTGGCCGGCGTACGGATCCTGTTGGAGAAGCGGGCGATTGTGGAGGTGCCTCCGCTGGAGAGGGGCATGGGGTGCTACTCCATTCTCTTTCTGGTTTCCAAGAAGGACACTTCGGATCTTCGACCTGTCTTGGATCTGAAGCGGGTCAATCGCTTCGTGATCCGTCGTCCTTTCAAGATGGTTACTCTCCAGTCCATCCTGCCTCTGGTCCTTCCGGGTGGCTTCCTGGCGTCGCTGGACCTGATGGATGCCGATCTTCATGTTCCCGTCCATCCGGACGACCAGGGTTTCCTCCGGTTTGCTGTGGGGAGCCGGCATTATCAGTTCCGGGTGCTCCCTTTTGGCCTTTCATCGGCACCCAGGGTTTTCACCAAGCTGTTGGCCCCTCTGGTGGGTATTCTACATTCCATGGGACTGGTGGTTTTTCCTTACCTGGATGACTGGCTGATTGTCTCTCCTTCTTTTTCGCAGGCTCTGTTGGATGTGGACCAGGTGTGTTTTCTGCTGGGGTCCTTTGGGTTCCTTATCAACCACAGGAAGTCCTCCCTGGTGCCCTCCCAGTCCCTGAAGTTCCTGGGGGCTCTCTTCCGTATGGACATGGACATGGTTTTTCTCTCACAGGAGCGCCAGTTGACTTTGTTTCGTCACCTTTCCTGGCTTCTGTCCCAGTCCCGGGTGTCTGCCCGTCTCTGGTTGCGGAGTCAGGGGGAGATGGCGTCCACTCTGCATCTCCTTCCTTGGTCCAGGCTGCATCTCTACCCCCTGTTGCATCATGTCCTGTCTCACTGGGATCCTGCCTCCTTGGACTACGAGACTCTCATCCCTGTCACTCCGGGGATTCGGGCGGATCTCCAGTGGTGGTTGTCCCCTCTGTCTCTGTCCCGGGGGTTCGATCTTCTTCCTCCCCTGTCTGTGGTCGTTTTGTCCACGGATGCCAGTGCTCTGGGGTGGGGTGCCGTTCTGGGTGCCTCCTCGGCTGAGGGTCGGTGGTCCGGCTTCGAGTCTCTCCAGTCGTCGAACTGGAAGGAGCTGCGGGCTGTCTGGTTGGCTCTTCTTTGGTTCGCTCCTCTCCTCCGGGGTCGGGCGGTCTCTGTGCAGACCGACAATCAGGTGGTTCGTGCTTATGTGAATCACCAGGGAGGCATGTGTCGTGCCCTGTTTCTCCTTTCCCGGAAGATCGGCCTGTGGGCCGAATCGATTCTCTTGTCTCTGACGGCGGTCTATCTTCCGGGGACGGAGAATGGGCCTGCGGACTCGTTGAGCCGGGTGTTCCCGTCCTCGGTGTCCCTCTGTCTGTCTCCGGGCCTGTTCGATCTGATTGTCCTCAGGTTCGGCCTTCCTTGGCTGGATCTTTTTGCCTCGGAGGAGTCCGCCCTTCTTCCTCGGTTTTGCAGCATCGTCCCCTCTCCGAAGGCGTGGGCCACCGATGCTTTCTCGATTCCTTGGTCGGTGGGTCTGCTGTTTGCCTTCCCTCCGTTTGCCTTAATTCCGAGGGTCCTCCGGAAGGTTCGTTGGGATCGGGCGGAGGTTCTCCTGGTTGTTCCGGAGTGGTCTCGGCGGTCTTGGTTCCCCCTTCTGTTGGCCTTTTCTGTTCGCCCTCATTGGCGGTTTCCCCTGTGTCCCTCCCCTCTGAGGGTTCCTCTTCTGAGCCTTGCCTCTCTGCGCCGCCTCCGGCTGGGGGTTTGGCACTTGAGAGGTTGAGTTTGCTGGATCTCGGGTGCTCGGTTGAGGTTGCCCATTGTCTTCAGCTTTCTCGGCGTCCTTCCACTTTGAAGTCGTATGCCCGTCACTGGAAGAATTTCTCTTCTTGGTGCCTTGGGAAGGGTCTCTCTTCTGCCTCCTGTGACGCTGTGAGAGTCTTGGACTTCCTACGGGATGGGTTCCTCCTGGGTCTTGCGGTTTCTTCCCTACGGGCTCAGTGGGCTGCCGTACTTGCTTTTCGGGGTTCTTCAGTTGCCTCTGTCTCCCCGTTGGTGGCTCGCCTTCTGCGGAGTTTCTTGCTTCAGCGTCCTGTCTCCCGTTCTCCTGTGCCTCCTTGGGATCTTCCCCTGGTTCTGCGGGCTTTGACGGGTCCTCCTTTCGAGCCTTTGGACTCCGTGGCCCTGAAGTTCCTTTCTGCTACGGTTATTTTCCTGGTGGCCATTACTTCTGGCAGACGGGTTGGTGAGATCGGGGCGCTGATGGCCTCCCCGCCTTTCTTGCGTTTTTGCGAGGATAAGGTGATTCTCCGTCCGAGTCAGTTTTTTCTCCCTAAGGTGGTGTCTTCCTTTCACTGTCAGGAGGATATTGTTCTCCCTGTGTTTTTTCCGGCCCCTGCCTCTCCTGAGGAGGTGCTCCTTCATTCTTTGGATGTGTTGCGGGCTCTCCGCATCTACTTGGAGCGTACGGCTGCTTTCAGGAAGGTTGATTCCCTCTTTGTCACCTATGGCCTCTCGGGGCTGGGGCTGCGTCCTTCCTTGTCCACTTTGTCTCGGTGGGTCCGGGGTGCTGTGGTTTCCTCTTACGACTCTGCCAGCTGTCCTCTGCCTTCCTCTGTTCAGGGTCGGTCGACCCGGAGCGTTTCGTCCTCCTGGGCCATGTTCAAGGGGGCATCCTTGAGGGACATTTGCCATGCTGCCACGTGGGCTTCTCCCCATACTTTTGTTTCCCATTACCGGCTTCAGTTGGGGATGGCGGCCTCTGCTGCTTTTGGGGCTAGTGTCCTTTCTGCGGTGCATGATGTTTGAAATGTACTGTTTTCCATGGATTAAATGGACCTGTTTGTTTTCTCAAACCTGTGTGGTCTGTTTTTTTCTGGCAATCACCGTGTGCTTGGGTATGGGCTCACGTATCAGGAATGGGACGGGGAGACAGGACGAGGAGGTAATGCCCGGTTACTCACCGGTAATATCCATTACTCCGAGTCCTGGTCTCCCCGTCCCATTCCTGAGCCCTTCCCTCCCTCCCTGGTTTGGGTTTTTTTGTTTGGGTGATTGTCTGTGTTTTTCGTTCTGGGTATCTTTGGTATTTTCAGGATGTTGTTTGTGGCACTTCCCCCTATATAGTCACGTGATGGTGACATCATCATAGGGGGAAGTGCAAACAGCGCAGCTGGGTAGGGGTTTCTGTGGAGCAGACTAGCTGCTCACGTATCAGGAATGGGACGGGGAGACCAGGACTCGGAGTAATGGATATTACCGGTGAGTAACCGGGCATTACCATTCAGTCTTTGAATTTACCCTCTTCCTTGGAGAGCCACACAAGCAATCCTCCTCCCATGCACCACACACAAATGCATGTTCATCCCTGCAGGCAGCATGCACTGCCCGTCAATGACTTCAAACTTCTGCTCGAAGTTTTTCCCAAAGTTCAGATAAATGAGCATTTTTTTTGAAACATATGATGCTCTACTCCTTGATTCACATGGTTAACTGATTGAGTTCTCATTGTCTTTATCAACTACTTCCTCTTTAAATACATTTCTTCTCAATGCTCTTCATTGTTTATCATGTTTCTTTGTTCTTTTTTTTTGTTTTGGGTTTCGCAAATCTTTATTAAAAGAGTATAAGAAAGGAAGTGGGAACGAGGAGCATAAGATGTCAGTCGCGAGGCAATAATACAATTCCGGAGAATACAGTACCACGTAAAGGAAAACAGTGGTCAAAGGACAAGCAGAGATCCTTCCAAATAAAGACCCTTAGCGAGGATAATAGCAAGGAGGGCACGTGGATCCACAAGTACGTGCAATTCAATGAAAAAGAAAAAGGGTAGGGCAGAAAAGGGAATGCAAACAAGACAAGGGAAAGTTAAGAAAAAACGAAACGAGCTGTAATTAGGTACTCACATTCATACGCTTGGGAGATGGGGAGGGAAAAAAGAGGAAATGGAGGAGTGGGCGAGAATGGAAAGAAAGAGCGTTGAATGAAAGAGACTTAAAACAAGGAGAGAACGAGATGTGGGAAGGAGAATACAAGAGAGAAAGAAGAAAAAATAGTGGAGTCCCCGCGTTCACAAGGGCTAATCCGGGCAGGTCCACGTGGGTGATGCCAATGGGGTGTAAGGTAAGGTAGCAATCTGTCGAGCTGGTAGGGTTGGTCTTCCAAGGGCTAGCAGGCAGCATCATGGAGAAAGGGTGCCCATGTGTGAAGAAAGTCCGCAGCTGTATCCTGATGGTTGTAGATGACTCACCCGTGGTAGGAAGTCTGATACATTGCAGAGACCCAATGAACATGGCAAGAGAGTGTAGGAGAGCATCAGTGGCAGATAATGCATATCTTACCCGAGGCAAGAGCCGTATGGAAGAGATGGTCCTGTACAGGGGGGAGGTCCAGAGAGTCTGGGAGGGCATGCAGAAGGATCAAGGGGTGAGAGAGAGGTGCCGTGACTGGCAGGGTCTTGCTCAGAGTGTTGCCAACCGCCTCCCAGAAAGATCATACTGAGGGGAGTCACAGATGGTGTGCAGCAGATCACAGATTCATAAGAGGTGAGTGCCAGTGGGGCAGTGAATTAAACAGACAACATTTCAAGTGTGCCTCTTTCACCCCACGGGCAAACGCCTCCCTCCATGAGCTTGGCACAGTCCTCCAGGTTAAACTATGTCCATAGACCTGGTTTGCCATATGGTAAGGAGGTTAATGAGGCCAGGCAGGGAGAAAAGATGGCAGCTGAAGAGGCTATAGAAGCCAGACATCACCCTACAGAGGTGACCCCATGTCACAAGATAGGAGGCTACAGGAGAAGGTTAGAAGACCCACGGTTGTACCCGCAGGCAGTGGTTGAGACAATGCCAGCGCTGAAGGTACCTCCAGGACCGGTGAGCGAAAAGCCCAATTTGTGGCTGAGCAGCCTACTGAGCAACTACTGTGAACCACCTGCCCTCCCAGTCGTGGTGCAACTTTTCGGATGCCAGGCTGGAGAGGTGGGTTTCCTTCAGGAGGGCCACATTCACACATTTAGACTGCAAATAGCACAGCACCTTCTTGCATCTTATAAAGTGTGTTAGGTCATTGGTATACCAGGGAACAGTTTGTGCGGGAGAAGGAAGGGAGGGGGCAGGACAGCTATTGAGACAGGGGGAGGGCAGTGCAAGGATAAGTAGAAGTGATAAAATAGAGGATGAAAGAAAGCAAAAAAAAGATAAAAAGAAAGAAGGAAGAGGGGGAGGAAGGGGGAAAGAGAGGATGAAAAAGAGAAAGAAGAAGAAGAGAAAGGAAAAGAAGGGAAGAGATATAAAGAGACATTCTCGGATGGACAGAAAGGGAGGAGACAGAAGCCAGTAAAAAGAAATGAAAAGGGGGAAAGAGGGGAGGGAAAGAATCAATCCTGCACAAAACAGAGGGCGGAAGCCTTAGAGGGAGCATGTCGCCATAAACCGTGGGTCTAAAATTGATGGTCCAGCACACTGGACGTCCCGCAGAGAGAGACAGGGAGGAAACACACAATAAGGAGACAGGTTGGAGATACAGCCAGGGGTGCTGAAAAGGAAGAGAGGGGGATGAGTAATGAAAGTCAGTATGCCGATAGGATCCAACCATGGGTGTGGGGGGTTGCAGAGGAGACATAATTGACAACAACAACTGTGTCAGCTGAGAAGGAGGAGTGGGGGAGTTTGAAGATGGGGCACCTTCTTCCCGAGCGATGGGGAGAAGTGGGTGGGAAGAGGAGAGGGCGAAATGCAGTGCCCATGATCCTAGGGACCCATAAACCCAGAGACCCACAGACAAAGGAGTAAATGGGTGCGCCAGGAGCACGACGGCAGCATGACAACAAGGAAAAACAAGCCATTAATAATTTCAACAGCAATAAACATGGCAAAATATCACACAACATAACATAAGGACATGGCAATGCAAAACAGAGCATCATAAAACAAAATGAAGTACTCCTGGTCAGAAAGAGCTATCAGATTGCATGCCAAGTAAACAGAGTAAAGGAGAGATATTCAGTCAAGAACATTATACTCATCCATCCATAAGGCTGAGGCTGCCAAAGGCCTTTTCCTGCAGTCACTGGAACAAGTGAGTAGGGGAGGCTACAAGGAAAACTGAGTCTCAGCCACTGTCTTAAGTGTGGGAGGGTTTTAATGGGGATTGCATTTGTCACAGCCCTGGTTCTGAGTGTTGGCTACCACTGCTCTGAGGGCCATTTCCCTGAATCCTAACTTTACTACTACTAAATGCCTTTTGTGAATACCAAAAGTCGTAAAGTTAGGATTTTGTCTCAGTTCAGTAGTAGTAAAGCTCCTAACTTAACAACTACTAAATGCCTTCTGTGCATATCAAAAGTAGTAAGTTTAGGATTTTATCTCAGATTAGTTCTGTGAATTGTCCCCTAAACTATTTGTACCTCTACATTCAATTTACGCTAATGATATGATTTCTGGGTGTATATTAAAATATTGAATTCACAATAAGCTCCAAATATTTCCACTCTGCTGTTGATCACTAGGAAGTTAACGGAAATCGCTGCTGCGGTTGAAACTACATGTTTCAGTCTGCATTTCAGAATGTTTAACAGAACTGGATGAGGAATATATCTGAGAACTTAGAGAAAATGTGTCTCCGTTTTAGTTTTCCAGTGCACTAGTCCTTTTTTCTATGACAACAAAAACCCCTCATTTTGTTATATACACTGTAGCGATTTCTAATAATAATAATAATAATAATAAGCATTTATTAAGCGCCTGGCTGCACAAAACTGTGTGTCCCCGCGCTGACTGCAAATGCAAAAACCACCTAAAGGAAGAGAACAGGCAGACGGGGATTAGTTTTTGGGAAATAGGTGAGTTTTGAGTCTGGCTCTGAATCTTGTTTCAGAAGGTTCCATACGTAGCTGAATTGGCAGGGCATTCCAAAGCTTGGTGGCCAAAAAGCGGAAGGATTTTCCTCCCATCTTCGCTTTGGTGATGCGAGGGATTTTAAACAGCATCGTGCCCGCTGATCTAAGATTTTTGATTGGTCTGTGGATGGTCAAGAGGCCTCTTAGATAGCTGGGGCCTTTGTTTTGGGCAATGCGATGTGTGTAGCAGAGAGTTTTGAATATTATTCTTTCTTTAACAGGGAGCCAATGAAGCTTGGCAAGTGCATTTTTTGCCGATGCTCTACGGGGGAGACCGAGCACCAGTCGCGCTGCAGAGTTTTGTATGCATTGTAACTGGTGCAGGCTCTTTTGATTAAGACCCAGTAGAAGAATGTTACCATAGTCTAGATGGGGAGATATTAGGGCATGGACTATAGTTTTTCTTGCTTCAATTGGAAGCAGGTCAAGTACTTTGCGCAGCACTTTAAGGGTGCTGTAGCATTTCCCTGTCACTTTATTTACCTGGGCTCTACCTGAGAGATTTGGGTCAAGCATGACACCGAGGTTCTTCACCTTCTCTGCAGGCACAGGAAGTTCTCCCAATTCGCTAGGCCACCAGGCGTGGGACCAGACTGAGGGGTTCTTCCCTACAATCAGTACCTCCGTTTTATCTCCGTTCAGACGGAGGCAGTTGGCGTTCATCCATGTCGCTATCCCTAGCATACAGTTTGAGAAGTTGGAGGCTAGGTCTCTGCTGTCTGGTGTAATTTTGAACACCAACTGGGTGTCGTCAGCATAGCTGACAATGCCCACCCCAAATTTCTCTACAATGTGTGCCAGGGGTTCCATGTAGATGTTAAATAAGGTAGGGCTCAGACTTGAGCCCTGTGGAACCCCATGGCTAACACTGCGAGGAGATGACTTGAAAGGAGGGCAGTGAAGTTGGAAAGTTCTGTCAGAGAGGTATGACTGGAACCATTTGAGAGCAGAGTCTTTAACTCCCATGTCTGAGAGTCGAGACAGCAGCGTGGTGTGCAGCACGGTGTCAAATGCTGCACTTAGGTCTAATAGGACCAACGCTGCTGTCTCTCCCTCATCCACCAGTTTCCGGATCTGTTCGGTGGAGAACAGAACGGCAGACTCCGTTGAATGGCCTGCTCTAAACCCTGATTGGGAGGGGTGGAGGAGAGATTCTTTCTCCAAAAACTCCATGAGTTGGAGATTGGCCACCTTTTCTATGATCTCAGCACAGAAAGGGAGAAGTGAGATTGGTCGCAGATTTTGAAGCTGGGTAATTGGGATGTTCGGTTTCTTTTTTAGTGGTATTACCTGGGCAGATTTCCAGTTACTCGGGACGATGCTCTCACGGAATGAGGTTGTGATCATGTTGCTTATATGATCCAGTATTACGCTTTCCATGACCATTTTGTACTGTTCCGGAGGGCAGGCATCCATAGGGGAGCCAGAGCAAATGGTGTTTATGATATTCATCAATTCCAGTTTATTAGGGGTCCTGAAATTAGTGAACTGGGGTTTTTGCGGGCGGACGTCTAGAGTCTCTGCCTTATTGTTATCTGACCTGGTGCTAATGGTGAATGTGGCATGAATATTTTCTACCTTTTTCACAAAGAAATCGGCTATTTGTTCACATATCTCCGTGGAGTAGGTGTCTTTAGTATCCAAGCGAGATAGTGTGGTGATTTCTTTATAGATACCGAATAGTTCTTTGGTAGGGTTTTTAGCTTCCATAATTCTGCATTTGTAATAAAGACTCTTCTCTACTCGTACCAATTTTTGGTATTTTTTCAGCTCAGTTCTATACTTTTCTTTGAGTTCTGGGGCGTAGTCTTTCCTCCACATTCGTTCAATGAATTTGCATTGTGCTTTAGCCTTTTTCAATTTTTCAGAGAACCAGGGGGCACTTTTAGTTTGACGAGCTGGGGGCTTGGTCGTCCAGGGAGCAGTTTTGTCTAACGCTTTTGTTATCCATGCTTCAAAGTTGTCCCATTCCTCCTGTAGGGACGTGGCTGCAGTCAGGGGGTGATCGGTAAGTTCCTGCAGCAATATTTCAGGGGTGCATTTTTTAAAGTTTCGGCGTTTGTAAGGGGGGTTTTTCGCATATGACTTGGTGATAACATTTTTAGCTATTCTGAATGGCACCATACTATGGTCAGACCATATCAATGGAACTGGTGGGGAAGATTCAATGCCCATGCAGTTTGTAAATATAGGATCTAATAAATGCCCTTGTTGATGCGTAGGTAGAATAGATAGGAGCTTCAGATCGATAGTATTAAGAGCATTCAGAAGGAGTTGCGCATCCTTAGAGTGGCTGTCTTCTAGGTGGATGTTGAGGTCGCCCAATATGATGATATTTTTATGTCTTACGGCTAGTTGGGTGGCCAGTTCAATGAGTTGGTTACAAAAGGATGTTGCAGCTCCAGGAGGTCTATATATTAGTAATCCTGTAATGGTGTTGGTGGTGTCTAATTTAATAGTGAATCTTCCGCATTCCGTATCCGTGATTTTATGTTCAGTGAAAGTGCACTCCAAGTTATTTTTAAAAATCATTGCCAGTCCTCCCCCCCTTTGTTTCTGGCGGTCGATTCTTAGCAGGCAATAATTACTCGGTATAGCCTCTAATATCTCTGGGGAGGAGGCTTCCTCTAACCATGTTTCAGTTAGAAACACGATGTCGAGGCCTCCATGAATCAACAGGTCGTGAATTTCATTTTTATGCTTAGGCATGGATCTGCAGTTCAGTAGTATCATGTTTAGGTGCTGAGTTTTGTTTAAGATGGAGGTAGCGTTGGGAAGTAGTTGGTGGCATATGTTGCATTGTGCGGGTAAAGATAACGGATCTGTAGCATGCATACAATGAGGTGATGAGGGCTTACCGAGATACAGCAGGTGTGCTTTAGTGTACTGATGTCGTAGACTTTGATTGTTCTGGGGTAGCATAGGAGATTGGGAGGTGGATCTGTGGTGTCCTGCCCCGAGCCCCGTCCTGTCGCGGACGGGCGCAGACGGGCTGGACTCTGGCTTGACTCCGGCGCGCGAGCGGCGCTCCCGCAATGCGCGTCCGCTGCGCGGAGCCATGTGCGTCTGGTTTTATAACGTCGGCCGAGCGACGTTCCCAGCGAGCCCACACTAAGATGGCCGCTGTTGTTGTTACCCAGTCCCTAGAGATGACGGCCCTTCAATCGGCCACGCCCCCAGAGTGAGTCCGAGCAAGTAATCAGCTCGTGACTGTGAACCAACAAATATTAAGAGGTACTGTACACCTTTCCTCAAAGTGGATGTGGGTGTAATGCGTGGCAGTTTAATTAAATCTCTAACTGCTAGCGTGGTAAGATCGCGTCTGGTGTATCAGCGCGAGGGGGAGGGAAAGGACACACAGGGAAATTCAACAGATCGGCAAAATTTAAAAATAGCAAGGTTTAAAACGCATGACCTCCCGGCTCAAGCCTCAGGAGGAAAGCAAGCAGTCTGCGCAAATTTGGGTTTGCCCTGTCTTTATAACGTCGGCCGAGCGACGTTCCCAGCGAGCCCACACTAAGATGGCCGCTGTTGTTGTTACCCAGTCCCTAGAGATGACGGCCCTTCAATCGGCCACGCCCCCAGAGTGAGTCCGAGCAAGTAATCAGCTCGTGACTGTGAACCAACAAATATTAAGAGGTACTGTACACCTTTCCTCAAAGTGGATGTGGGTGTAATGCGTGGCAGTTTAATTAAATCTCTAACTGCTAGCGTGGTAAGATCGCGTCTGGTGTATCAGCGCGAGGGGGAGGGAAAGGACACACAGGGAAATTCAACAGATCGGCAAAATTTAAAAATAGCAAGGTTTAAAACGCATGACCTCCCGGCTCAAGCCTCAGGAGGAAAGCAAGCAGTCTCTTCAGCTTTAATTGAAGTGTGCCACAATTTTGACATAAATACAGAATGTTCTCCCTCTAGTTGTTCCAAGAACTCTGGGGAGAAGTGCCAGAAGGACAATGGGAAATAGGCTGACAATCTTTTGCTGTTGTTGGAGGTACATATTTTACTCAGACTATAAGACTTTATTCTCACATGGGTGAGAGACATAGTGTAACTTATAGGAATGTGCTCTCATTTTTGCTTTTGGAGCACTTTCCATAACTTCTGTGGAAAAAAACATGAAAAAAGATGTTTTCTTTCAAACATGGTTCAATACATTACAGCAGATAGTCAGCATTGTTCACAGAGTAGAATCACCAGAGAACTCACCAGAATTTCTAAAATTAGTATTACACGAGTTACAAATTATTTATGTTGGGGTTAACATCTGTTACCACCATTTAAATGTGCTCCTTTTTGTGACTCTCAAAAACCTGACATTCATTACAATGCATTTAAATAAAAAACATATCCCTGAGCTTTGCAATTGATATATTTTCTAGATTATCCTGAAATACAGAGTTCACTTTTCCTTGGCACTAAGGACTCAGTCAGTATGCCAACGAAGTCAGAAAATCAGTTAGACAACATCCATCTCACAACCACTGAGCAATAGTTGCATAACATGTGTTTTAGGTTACAATCAATCCTATAAGATATTAAAGAATAGGTTGTGTAACCTCAAATCCTCTTTCATTAAGGAATAACACGCTCAAGACCACTAAAAAGAAGGATACATTTTAAAGACTTATTTTAAAATCAAAATTGTAAATAGTGCAGAGAATATGACCTGTATCTATGATAAACATAAACAAAATGGTAGCAGCAACTTGTATCAAAAGCATGAACAAGAGGAAATGCACACATTGATGATTTCTGTTATTCCTGTATGGCATTTCTACATCAATTCTGCTACTTCTACTCAATAATCTAATCTTAGCACAGCAGATAATAAAAGCCAATTCCAAATTTTAGAGATAGTTCACAACAGCATACCTGTTTAAACAATTGGACTTGTGTGCAATATATTAGAATAGACTTTCTCTTCTTGTTGTGCAAGATCAGCTGCACTGATGCATTCCGCCAGCGAAGAGAATAAAGCTAAGTGCCTCCCCAGCAAACTTCAATTAGAATCTGTGATATGATTCTGCATGACCTGTCGCTTGGCATGAAGGCATACGCTCTAAGCATTTACGCTCGGAGTTAAGCTTTTATACCATTATTTCACTGTTGTTAAATCTCTCAGAAAAAAATAAATAACACAAAATGGTGGAATACCCTTTCACTTTTGCGAGACTGTGTTCTTTCATACAACAATAAATGAAACACACAGGGCACGATTCACATAGGTAAACTGAAACTAAAGTCTAACTTTACGACTTTTGGTATTCACAAAGGGCATTTATGAGTAGTGAAGTTAGACTTTTGTCTCAGTTTAACTTAAGTTTTGGTCTTAAGTCTAACTGACACCAAAACTTAAGTTAAACTGAGACAAAAGTCTAACTTTGTGACTCGCAAGTGCCCTTGGTGAATACCGAAAGCCCTAAAGTTAGACTTTTGTCTCAGTTTACCTTTGTGAATCAGTTCCAAAGTTATCATCCTACTACAACCTCTCGAGAAATTAATAAGCAGTAAGCACTTAAATTAAATACTGCAAATTTATTCGAGCAATGTTTGATTATCACATAATTATATAAACTAAATGTGTAATCCATTTATCACACTCATTCACTCATGATTGATTGATTAATACATGTAACTCAAGATGAAGAATACCCAGGAGAGAAAAGTCATAGGCCCCGATTATGACTATTGGCAATGCGGAAGAAGGCGGGCCACCGCCACGCCCCCACAATTCCAAGAGTCGCTTCCACCTGCCTGCCAGATGACATGTTTTTGTAGTCTGACAAGCGGCATGCCGGTTCCCCTGCAATGGGGATGCTTTGCTAGATTCCTGCATCGCATGAACCATAACATCCATGCTGTGCAGGAATTGGTATGCATGCACACAGGGTGCAGAAGCACAAAGGCCCTCTATGTTTCTTCTCCACCAGACTTTTCATTGCGGTGGAACCGCCATGAAAAAAACTCAGGTGGAGAGGAAACTTGTAAAATGCTTGGCAAGACCACAGTGGTCCCGCCAAGCATATTGCAGCCTCAGACTGCCTCGCCACCACCAGAGAACAGTGATTCTTTGTTGGCGTTGGAGGTCCCATGGCAGTGTCGTGTATTTCTATAGGTTCTGAATCAGTCCCCCTATTCCTGACCCTATTCTGGTTAAACTAACTATCAAGTTAACTAACAGTCAGCCCATGAGGCAAGAAATCCCCCATGATGCAGATACCGTTATCTGACGCAGTCACACTACGGCACAGGAACGTGTTATCTGATTAGGTCATAACGCTTGAGATCTAATTAGACAAGCGACATTCCTCCAGCCCCTGATAAGGCATACGACGTTCTCATAACAAATCAAACCTATGACAACCTGGAAAATCCGTGCGGCCATTGTTTTGATTTCACAGAGAACTTTTGCAAAAGAATGTGCTAACGAGCAAGTCGTATGACATCTTTATTGACGTACCTATGTCCATCCTTACGTCAATCTCGGCACCTTTAAGGTATAAATATTGCCGACCTTGCCCTATGCAAACACACGCGTGGTGACAAGACGGAGCAGCCATACCTGCCGAAGCCGAGAGCAGAAGCAGACCCCGCTGGCAGCAGCCCCGCCTTCCTGACGCGCTGAGAGACGCGCTGCTATCTCAAGCCGAGAGACCCAGCACCGGCGTTTCTGGGCAGCCCTCGCAGGCAGCCTGGAATATCGAGAGCAGAGAAAGAGATACCATTCCTCATTCATCCTAACTTCCAGGTACAGAACTGAATAACCCCTCACAGAGAATTCTTTAGTTATTCACTTGGCAAAAACAAACTTAACTTAAACTGTAACTTTCTATTCCCGCCCACGCATTAGACTTAGGTCAGGTACACGGGGTAGGCGTATTTAGAAACACCAGTTGAGTACGTTTAGTCAAATGTATATGTGTATGTAAATATATTTTAATCATTTTAAACATCATATGGCTCAGAAACCATATCAATGTTTTTACAGTATTATTTTATACTATTGCTTCTAATGTATGCACTTTACTTAACTATAAGTATTGCAATAATATCGATACATTTCTCATGTATGAGAAAAGAGACTGATCAATAAATAACACCTTTTTATTGAACACGCCCGTCTCTTCCTTTTCTCTACATTCTGATGAGACTAAGAATGCACGTACTGACTGAGTAAAATAATTGCCTTGTGCTCACACGACTCTTGAGATTGACTCTTGATTAGGGGAGAGCAAAGTTGTCATGTTCTATGGTTGTCAGAAACTAAATCCCTTCTTGTCTAATCAGGGGAGGTAATTCTTTCCTGAACATTCGAGAAAGTTTCTAGCGAACTCTGAGCTTAGCTGGCAAACCCAAAAATTAAGTCTAGTATCGACAGTAGTAGACCTAGTTAACGTCTGGTCTAGGCCTTTACTGCTGTAGGTATTATTCCAATGCGCAGAGCCTATTGGGAAGATAGGAACTACACTACATGGCGCCCAACGCGTTTGGAAAGGGCGATAAAACTAACGTAAGACATTTAGAGTAACTCAGTCGTGCTCTCTCACTCAGACCCCTTTTCCCAAATACTCCAAAGACGTCTGGAGTGGGTGAAAGGTTATATCCTCCAAAACCTCGCAGGAGGGAACTCCTATGTATGGTTCTTGGTTAAGTCAACGTTGAAGGATAAAACAGTTCCGAAATATTGTGCATCTAATCTTTGTTCCATAAAGAAACCTGATCTGCAAATAGACATAATATCATCCTGTCTGTAAAATGGGAGACAGTGATGAAGAAAGAGAGGCAGTTAGATTAGCAGCTGAAATAGCAGCAGCAGATACTGCACTAAAGTATGCAGACGCGGATATAATACTCATTCCGGTCAGCAAAAGAAGATCTATAACCTTAAAACTTATAGAAAATGGACTGACACCTAGAGGTGGCACAGTTATATTCGTAATTGAGGCACATGAATATCGGCAGACAGAGGTATACTATACATGGATACATTTTCCAGCAGCAAATGCTGTAACAAAGTACTTCCACTATTACAAAATAGAGGTTCCACCCGACATTTACACTCCTTTCGAGGAGGTGGAAGTACCACTCAAATTCCAAGAGCATTTGCTCTTATTTGATGGCGCCCTAATACATAACAATCACATTACAAGGCTCGGTCCTTTAGGAAGACCAGGAGCAACGTGGCCGGTCTTAGCCGGATACACACCACATCCAGACATCGAAAGAATGCCTGCAGCAGAGCTATTAATACAGCTAAAACAACTACTAAAAATTCATAGACAATTAGTTCAGTATGTAATGCGGACTTCAACAATTCAGCCAGCGATTAAACTTCCACAGCTGACCCCTCACCAGGGGAACACAAATAAAATTACACCACAGAACATCCAATCCTGCCTAGGTAAAGTTCCAGCTAAACGGGAACAAATACCATTCTGGTTGGCACAGAAAATCACCCAAATAGAGGCGGTGTTTCCTGACACCACCCCGCTGGAAAAACACAGGATTCTGACTATATGTCTCCCAATGGGAATCGCACCACACATTGAGGACTGCGACACTTGGGGTACAGTCTTTGCTTCCATCTACACAAAAACGCACGGTGTCCCATCCATTTCGGTGATACCAGATGTGCTAAAACAAATTCAAGATGAATACGGTCCAGAACCTGCTTTAACTCTTGGTATGAAATTACTAAAAGACTTCAAGCAGGTTTCGGCTATATTACTAGCCAACATAAAAGGTGAAGCAGCAAACGTGGCGATCCGCCAGAGGTTAAAAGAGACAGATATAGCAGACCAACCAGCTGAAATAGCCAGAATCATAGAAAAATCCTATGAAGAACTAGGCAGAGATAGTCTAGGTGGAATACCAGTAAAACCGCAACTGACTACAAGTCCAGAAAAAATATTTTTTAATAATAATAATTCACCAAAAAAGAACTGGGATGGAAACAAACAATCCAATCCTAAAGAAAAGAAATTCCAGTCCAGAGGAAGGTCTCCTAGGCGAAGAGAGAAATCTCCAAACCAAAGACAGAGGTCACCGCAGAGTGACACCTCTGGGAATAGATATAACCTTAGAAATAGGGATAATATTAAAAAACCTGATAGATATCAAGACATTGATACACGTCCCTCTCAATCTTTTCAGACTTCCTCGCAGAAATCGGAAAGAAGAGGACGATCAGAAGAGCACGCCAAGTCCAAAGACAAGGAACCTGCTCAACTTAAAAAGAAATTACAATTTCCAAAAAAGAAGGTAGCCAGTATCAAGGTAGTTAAAAATGCCGAGAATACTGAGGACACAACTGAAAAACGGAGAATGGGCTCAGACAATGCTAGACAGCGCAGCAGAGGTGAGCATAGCTCGCAAAGTCCTTATGAATCATCTGGAGACAGTGGACACGAATGAATACCTTCAAGTGGAAACTGCAGACACCAGAGTTAGCAAGCCCCACAAGATATACGAGATAACATTACGTATAGAGGGAGATAAGACTAGGAAAATAAGGGGACTATTTTGGGATAACCTCTCCAAAGGCTATGACATCCTTCTAGCTGAAAAAGACTGGCCACCAGAGTTTGTCAGGGAGTGCCCTCATGGCGAAGAAGTAATTATGCCTGCCTTCTCGAATCAAATACCGATTCATAAAAAATACACACTTGCTAGAAAGTGGGCAGTGGCCTTAGCACCTGCTTTATATAAAAATCATGTAGGATGGGATGAGGATTCTCCTCCTCACAAAATCCAGTTAAAATCACAACCAACTGCACAAAGGCAGTACCCAATTAAGCAAGAAGCTAAAAAACAAGTAAATGAAATACTAGATCAGCTAGAATACCAGGGGGTGATTGAAACTTGCACCTCACAAATGAACAATCCTTTGTTTCCGGTCTCCAAACCAGACAATTCGTACCGTCTAGTTTTGGATTACCGACACCTTAACACATGTTGCAAAACCTTTGCAGTGCAAAACTCACACAGTGCTGCACTAATGAATAATATAGTGCGCAAAAAATACAAAACAACCTTGGACATCTCCAATGGATTCTTTTGTCAAAACATAGCACCAGAGAGCAGATCTTTAACTGCATTCTCAGTAAATGGCACTCAAAAACAATTCTGTCGGTTAGCCCAGGGGTACAAGAACAGCCCGGGGGTATTCTCAGCGAGAGTAACAGAATTACTACAACTATATGATGATGAAGCATTATCTTATGTCGATGACATTTACTCAACAGATGATGACTTGGAGACTCACTTGAAAAGGGTGAACACCATAATACTTGGGTTCGCTGCAGAGGGTTACAAATTCAACTTTAAAAAGTCAAGAATTGCCCATCTGACAGTCTTATATGTAGGATATGAATTATCAAGTATAGCCTGGTTGACAATTTTCTAAGACCTAGAAGAATTAAAAAATCTAAAATATGAAAAGACGTATCCTCTGCCAATCGACATTCTGCCTCTACGACATTACGCCTGTGTAATCTATACAGACGGACATGCTCAACCCTCCGTTTGGGGAGAACATGCATACAATCCCACATGTGAGATTACAAAAGAAGTGTGGCGCGGAGGTAAACTAAAACCTCTATTAACAAAATCACACTCAGTAGAAACTAATTCAGAACTACAAACTGAAATAATAGCTTTGAAAATGGCGCTGGATAATGCGGATCGCGAATTCCCGACACTTATAGTGTCAGATTCATATTACTGCGTCAAAGCATATAACAAGGATTTGCAGACATGGATTCAGAACGGTTACAAAGATGACACAGATGCACCAATAAAGCAGAGACTGCTCTGGGAACAAATAGCTCTTTTACAAAAAGAACTACCAAAGACTCACGTGACTCACTCACTGAGTCATCAGCGTGATGGCGTTCACGTTGTAGGGAATTCATTGGCTGAAACAGCCGCAGCAGCAGCCACTAAATCGGCTCCCGTAGATCGAAAAAAGCGTACATTAAAATACATTGACGGTGAAACAATGCTGGCGGTGAAAACGTCATCAAAAGGCGACTGCTCAGCGTTACCGATCAACTATCCACTCAATTATACATACATAATCGATGCAAACTCCGTCCCTTTTGCTCGAATCCCTGGAGTGGGGGATAGAGTGATTCCAAACATGGACAGGAGAAACTTGTTAATCGCAGACGCACACATGGGCGAGGGTCACAGACACCTTAAATTAAAAGATTCTCTGGAAGAATTACAATCACGGTACTGGTGGCCAGGCATGAGCCTGCACTACACCATGTTTGTAAAAAACTGCCCAAACTGCAACAGAGATCGCAGAGGGGAGAGAAGCAGTTTAATACCTCGTCGAATCAAGGCAGATAATATTACCAGCAAAAAGAATGGCTTGCGATTAACATATACAGGCTAGTTTCCACTTATAATGTAGATCACCAGCACTCGGCTGACGTCCGGACTATTATACAAGATTTGCGAGTCTAAATGGCATATACGCTAAGAGCATGCTACGTTCGACCATTTCTTTCACTCAGGCAAACCAGCCTGGGGGGGAAACATGGCCAAATGAGCACAGCCCAGCGGGAATCTTCTCACTTCCTTCCTGAGGGTATGGGATGGTGTAAAGAAAAAACCAAGGCAGAAAGCAATCTATAATAGAAAGGATATTAGGTTCGGGAGCTGGGTGGGTCAAACATCTAATAAGTGTCCAACGTAGTCTAAATAACTTGCCAAGAAATTCTCTGAAGGGATTCAGTCCGTACGAATTATTATTCGGAACTAGGATGTTGATCTCTGACCTTGATAGTCAGACTTCAGTGGTAATAGAAAAAACCTTTGATGTCAAAGACCGTTTGGCTATTTTGCAGGACTTAAACAAAACAAGAAAAGACCTGAGCAACATACAGTTGAAACAACAGCCAACAACCACTGAAGAATCACCACCTGTCCCAGCAAGACCTGTCTGGATTCCAAAAGTCGGGGATCTAGTCAGGGAGAAGATCGCGGTAAAGAAGGAATTTGGGCCTTCTTACAGAAAAGCAGTTCCTGTCTTGTCTGTCAACGGGACAAGATCAGTTGTACTACCGCCACTTGCTGGAAAAAAGGAGAACCGAGTTGTATCCATCGACCTGGTAAAACCACAACATGTGGCCGATAACAAACAGTAGGCCAAGTGGACTCCCAATAAGTAGCAGAACACCAAGGTTTGCTACCAGTACAGAGGTCCTATCAAAGAGGCTCATCACATTCGAAACGCCTACAGAAGAACAACAAGGACTATGCAACAATGCAATAGAACTAAGACCTCTGAAAACCCAAATAAAAACATTTAGCAGAGACACACCAATCTATACTGAAGTACCAAGTGACAATGCAAAAAACAAAAATCCTGAACCAATTGGAACAATTGACAGAACTGCATCTGGTTACTTCATCAACTTCGATGATTCCTCTGAAGGCTTCAGTGAACCAAAGACACAGCCATCATCAAAATCCTTTAAAGACAAAGCTAAGGAACTTTTGAAACAACTGAAAGAAACATATCTGGTTTCTCCATGGATTGAATTTTGGGTGGGTTTTGGTGCATTTATCCTCATACTTTGGCTCATCATGGTATTTACTTTGGGACGCTTCATTGAGGGAAAATATGCTAAAATGGACACAGCAAGTCAGAACATCAACTTGGTCCTCAAACCACACACATCTTCGCACGTCGAGAAAAGAGAACTTTCTTCAGAACTTTCTTCAGCCAACTTCACAGCAATTCCAATACCTGGTGGGGTAGCCTGGGACAACACTGACTATGAAATTTATGGTCCGGTCGAGATCCTGAAATATCCACACCAAATCAAGATCTCCTTGAGTGACTTTGCAAAACCAAACTCATTTGCTGATGATTGGGACTTTGAAAGTATTAACAATATGATGTCTGACTTAGTAATGTCTGCTAAATTTACAAAACATGATTATTTGCAAGGTTCTACAAATTATGATAGTATGTATTGCTATAACCATTATGGTAACCATTTCTTGCATAAATCTGCACAACCTAGAAATGTTTTAAATTATAATCAATGGGAACATTGTGCTACACCTCCAAAAGGGAGCTCTAGAACCGTTTATGACAAATATTCATATTTTTCAGGTTTTAACATAACTAATGCTGAAACATTTTATTACAAATTGTCAAACAAGACAGGGATGAAAACCATGATAACCAACACAAAATTGATATATTCAGATTCATTCTTTGAAAAAATGAATACATTTGGATTTGATTATTGGGACAAAAATGTTGATTTGAAAAGTGTTTGGGGTACAAAAGAATGGCAAGTACAGGGTTTAGAAGCTTTGTTTAGAGCCTGCATGATCCCAGAACAAATGATATTTTTAAATGACACTGTTCAACAAACCACCTATCTTGGCTTAGCCAAAATCAAAGATTTAAATAATCCGTCTATTCCAAAGCCAACAATGTTTAGCAATAAGTCTGATACAGATGAAGGAATAGACATAAACCATATACTTAACCAAAACAGAACACATCCTGATTGGAAACAATGGTTGATCTGGCCCACAGATACAAATAACTGTCAAGATAGATTCCTGAATAAAACACAGGGTTTTAAAATGACCAGGCCAGACCCTAGATATCCCCAAAGACATCACCCAGGGATAATAACAACCTACAGTGTGGGCAAATTATGCCTTCAATGGCTACAGACTTCCACACTGCCTGAAATTAAGCAACACCTAACTTTACTTACTGATGGTGCTGACTTGCGTGATTTCATACTGGGACCACGCAAACAGCGTCAAAAGCGTTTCATAGCAGCCTCTGTATATGCAGCATACAATGAGGCCTGGAAGGTTACTCAAATTGAGACAGCAGAAAGAATACGGGAAATTGACCGTATCAATTTGGAAAAATCACTTTCTGTAGTGGACAATGGGTTAATGACTCTGTCCTCCAGAATTTTTTCATTGGACAGCATTGTGTCTTCAGCAATCGATATATTATCGCAAGACTTACTGTTATTACAACATGGTCAGTCACAATTGCGTTCCATTGTACAGCTTGGCTGGACGTTACAAAATCTGCGTTCAGGCTATGTGCCTTGGCGTTTAATCAACACAACGTCACTATTCCAAATCTTTAACCTTACTGATAGACAAATCGGTATGGCGCAGAAGGGTGCTGATTATACAATCTTGAGCATTGAAAAACTAGAAAGATTACCAATGACAATGTCAGAACGACCTGTCAGTGAATGGATAATACACGGAATCATAAATATTCCAATCTCAACCTTCAGGTTTCAATACTGCCAAAAATATATACAGGCTGGCATGTACGAGAAATTGGGAAAGGGGTACCTTAAAACAACTTGGAACCTGCCCTATTCACATGCATGTGTCAGTAATAAAGGACAGAAAGTGTTTCTTAGTGGCAACAATTGTGCTATGTCACTAAGCGGCACGCTTCTGTGTAACGGAATTAGTTTGCATGGAGCCTGTGAAGGGAATTCATACAACCTTTCATGTCACCAGCAAGGCGCACCTGCAACAGAAATAGAACCATTCTTTCAAAGACTCTATAATGGGAGTTACATTCTTATTGTAGACCGCAGATGTTGCAGTCTTATGCCCGGGACTCCTTATCTAGTAACTACAACAGCGAAGGTCAAGTGCTGTGGACGTTCTTTGTTCCCCAGCTCCTTTCCAGACAGGGAGGCAAGGGCATGGCCCAGTTTGAAAATTACTTCTATTCGAATAGACACTTTAAGCAGAATGAAAACAGTGCTTCTTCAGACGCCTACAAGGCTCACGTCATCAAAAGAAACGTATGATCTACAAGTCGCAAGGACGACTGCAGAGATACATACATTATTATCAACTAATTCCCCCGTACATTTCGTGGAAATCCTGAGCGAAATCTTAAATATTTCTGATACCACTGGGGTCTCAAAGGTATTTAAGACAGTATTTTCGATGGCATTAACACCATTCAAAGCCATACTGGGTATTTTTCCAGATTTCGTCCATTCAATTTTTGGCGGACTTCCCCTGATCCTGGGACTAATTGCAGGAATCCTATTCCTAGTCCTTATTTTTCGTTATGGCAACCCATGTCACACATCAAACTCTCGCGACAATGGAAGATACGATCCTAGCCATTGGATACCGGGACCGGATATCAAAAATCCTGGGACTCTCCCGGCTTAGAGACCTGAACATGACTTGGTTTCTATAATTTCGACCAATGTGGCAAAGGTGTGTTTTACCTGTACTAAGGTGTCTGCTATGCGGAGAAGAATGCGTGTTAGACACCTGTCTGACGCTACAATCGGATGCGCCAGTGGATGCAGATACAGTGTTGGTTCCTACCAAGGTTCACGCTTTGTGCTGCCCTCAAAGGCTGCCAATCCTGATGACGGCATTCCTGGAATCTTCACCACTACGATTGAAGAGTAGTGAAGTTCAAGATGAAAGCAACATCGAACAGGTACGACCTTCTGTCAGCAATGCAAATCAGAATGTCAATGGAGACAATCATGCGCACAAATGCATGGTTACCCCTGTTTCCGACTTAGTGGAACTTTCCCATGAAGCTGTTGACAGTTTTTTCGAAAGCCTGAATGATATGATGTTCTCTCCGGAACAGAAATAGAGACTTTTGAGTAAACTCGCACACGGCGTTCCCTGAATTCGGCCTTCAACTTTAAAAATAAAGTCACATGAACAATTACAATCCAGTTCACGGACAGCGATTTTTTCAGCAAGCCCCTAAAATATTTTTCTACATATTTTTTCCCGGGACACTGATCTTCTGCTTAAAGTAAGAAACTATTCCTAGAGAAATAAGATTTCTATTTTTAGATACTTTATATAGACTTTAGCTGCCCGCTGGTAGGTTCACAAATATTTTATTATGTGATGAAATGGTCTCGGACTTCCTTTCTGTATAGCCATATTAAGAGCCATTTCATGTGTATTTCTCATATACCAAAAAGCAATAATGCATAACAATGCGTGTTTACTTTTGCATTTAATTCATAGCTTAAGTGCATACAATATATATGACTGCAATTTTTCAGTATATTTGAAAATTTCGAAATGCATTTATGTATTTTGGGGTGGTAAGGTATACACTATACTCTATAGTATGTTGTACTATGTTATACTATGCATAGATTAGTAGATATGACCATAGTTAGCGTGGAGTGGGTGTCGTGTATTTCTATAGGTTCTGAATCAGTCCCCCTATTCCTGACCCTATTCTGGTTAAACTAACTATCAAGTTAACTAACAGTCAGCCCATGAGGCAAGAAATCCCCCATGATGCAGATACCGTTATCTGACGCAGTCACACTACGGCACAGGAACGTGTTATCTGATTAGGTCATAACGCTTGAGATCTAATTAGACAAGCGACATTCCTCCAGCCCCTGATAAGGCATACGACGTTCTCATAACAAATCAAACCTATGACAACCTGGAAAATCCGTGCGGCCATTGTTTTGATTTCACAGAGAACTTTTGCTTAAGAATGTGCTAACGAGCAAGTCGTATGACATCTTTATTGACGTACCTATGTCCATCCTTACGTCAATCTCGGCACCTTTAAGGTATAAATATTGCCGACCTTGCCCTATGCAAACACACGCGTGGTGACAAGACGGAGCAGCCATACCTGCCGAAGCCGAGAGCAGAAGCAGACCCCGCTGGCAGCAGCCCCGCCTTCCTGACGCGCTGAGAGACGCGCTGCTATCTCAAGCCGAGAGACCCAGCACCGGCGTTTCTGGGCAGCCCTCGCAGGCAGCCTGGAATATCGAGAGCAGAGAAAGAGATACCATTCCTCATTCATCCTAACTTCCAGGTACAGAACTGAATAACCCCTCACAGAGAATTCTTTAGTTATTCACTTGGCAAAAACAAACTTAACTTAAACTGTAACTTTCTATTCCCGCCACGCATTAGACTTAGGTCAGGTACACGGGGTAGGCGTATTTAGAAACACCAGTTGAGTACGTTTAGTCAAATGTATATGTGTATGTAAATATATTTTAATCATTTTAAACATCATATGGCTCAGAAACCATATCAATGTTTTTACAGTATTATTTTATACTATTGCTTCTAATGTATGCACTTTACTTAACTATAAGTATTGCAATAATATCGATCCATTTCTCATGTATGAGAAAAGAGACTGATCAATAAATAACACCTTTTTATTGAACACGCCCGTCTCTTCCTTTTCTCTACATTCTGATGAGACTAAGAATGCACGTACTGACTGAGTAAAATAATTGCCTTGTGCTCACACGACTCTTGAGATTGACTCTTGATTAGGGGAGAGCAAAGTTGTCATGTTCTATGGTTGTCAGAAACTAAATCCCTTCTTGTCTAATCAGGGGAGGTAATTCTTTCCTGAACATTCGAGAAAGTTTCTAGCGAACTCTGAGCTTAGCTGGCAAACCCAAAAATTAAGTCTAGTATCGACAGTAGTAGACCTAGTTAACGTCTGGTCTAGGCCTTTACTGCTGTAGGTATTATTCCAATGCGCAGAGCCTATTGGGAAGATAGGAACTACACTACAGCAGTCCTTCAGCCCAAGTCGTAATGGGATGGTGAGACCGGCATTGTGGCAGTGGCTGGACTGCCACCACCATGTGCTCATGAGTCCGGTGGTCCTCGGACTGGCAGACGTGTAATTAGGCTCATAATATTGTCCATGTTGTGGCTAGCTGTTAGAAAGTGCTTCTGACGATCTGAGCCGCCCTGAATTTTTGCTTTTAGAACACCTAATTGCTGAGCTTTTACTGTGGGAGAGCGTGTGAATTTTACCGGTCTCCCCCTGCCATGACTAGGCCACTGCACTGCAGCTGGAATAAGGGGGCACCGGGCTGGTTACATGCAGACACATGTGTACATGCATGTGCACACGTGTGGGGGCTGCACTGGTAAGAATCCTGGCATGCGCAGCCCAGGAGCAGGTGCAGATAAAATGGTGTGCCAGGAGTTATGCAGTGGGAAGAAACACGCCAGGGAAAGTCAGTGTGTTTTACTGTTTTTCACTCCATTATTCTTCTATGGGGATGTGGAGCACATGGGCTAGTTTCACTTTCCTAAGGCCTACAAATTCCAGACACGCAGTAAAGTCCACTGTAACTGGTGTGAGAAGAAGTATTCTGCAGAGTCCAAAGCCATATCTGTACTGCTTTTGGGTCATCCAGAACTGTCATATTGCTCTGACTCAGCTCATAACCAGGGCTTGACTGGGGCTGACCCTGGCAGGTTTGATTAATGACCTTCCTTCCAAGGGCGAAGGCCTCCTCTCTAAGAAGAGAAGATGGGTGGAGCTACAGGTTCATCCATCAGCAGCTGACAGCTGGTGCCAGGCTCCAAGCTGCTCTGGAGAGAAGGCAGCGAGGGGGAAAGGGCCTTTCATAGACCATGTCAATCAATCAATCAATCATGCCGTTTGTATAGCGCACTACTCACCCGGGAGGGTCTCAAGGTGCTTGGGGGGAGGGGTATGCTACTGCTCGAACAGCCAGGTCTTGAGTTGTTTTCTGAAGGCGAGATGGTCCTGGGTCAGCCGAAGGTGGATGGGGAGGGAGTTCCAAGTCTTGGCAGCAAGGTAAGAGAAGGATCTTCCTCCGGCGGTGGCTCTTCGGATGCGTGGTACGGCTGCGAGGGCGAGGCTGGTGGACCGTAGCTGGCGGGTGGGCGTGTAGAAGGTCAGGCGGTCGTTGAGGTACTTGGGGCCCAGGTCGTGGAGAGACATGTGGCATGAGACCCCTGGACGATGCCATTTTGAACAAACCAGAGGCCTGGGCAGGAAGGAGGGAGCAGGTGCAGAGAGATGAGGTATCCCTGCTTGATAGGGCAAACTCACTGGTGAGATCCTGTTTCAATTTCGGAGCGCACCCAACTGCAGCCGCCGATTGAATGGGTGCAACACTTGGTGGATTTTTGATACTTTGGATAAATTCTAATAAGTGTCTTTGATACATTGTGCTACACTTAAACTTCGTTTGTGGCACTCTGTAATCTCTGAGGACATGCATCCTGGTATAGCTTTGTAATCTCTGAGGACAAGCATCAATGATTGATGTGTCTGAGTTTTTATACAGACCTATAACGCTCAAGTGATTTCTGAGTCCTGAAGATCCATGCAGTAACACAGCGGTCGAAACGGCGTTGGCGGTTTTGTGGCCAAAATGTATCTAAGGACACATTATTTATGTTTATATTGTTCCTTTAATATAATATGTAATGTTTCTGGTTGCCACTTGTCTAGTTTGTGATATATGTTTTTTTGTACACCAGCATTTTGTCTTGAGCGTAATTAAAAAAAAATCTTTTGTGTAATAAATATTAACTTTTTTGTACTGAGTTTATGTATTGAAAGGCTTCTTCTCTCCCTTTATTGTGTATTATTTTTAAATGTCATTTGATGTTCTGAGTCGCACAGTCTAAGTGACCTCTCTCCTGAACCTACTGTTAGGTGCATCAATTGATTGTCCCTGGTTCAGGATTGTGGAACAGCCTCTGTGGTTGCTAATGATAGGGCAAAAAGACACTTTCTGCCAGCCCCCTCCAAATTCTTTTAAAAGGTCTTGTACAGGAAGAGAAGCTCTTTCTGGGTTGTGGTCTGATGAGGACGACTGGTGCCTGGATCCAAACTCCGGGCCCGAAGAACAAAGCCAAGCCAGGGGGCGCCGTCCTGCCCCCTTGAAGATTGCCCAGGGGCCGGGGACCACATCCCAGGCCCCAAAGAGAAGGAGGAGGGCTAGCCCAGAGGTTTAGCCTAGCTGGTGGGAGTCTTCGTGTCTGCCCGTCGGAATGGGCAGACCAGAACTGCAGTGCCGGCTCTCACAGTAGCACAAGAAGCTGGCTGGATGGGGAGTCAGCGGGAGCAGCCGGGGGCAGGCTCCCTGCGCTGCCCTCCAATGATGGAGCCACGCGGGTTTCTCAGGTGGGGCCGGGTGGAACCGGGACACCGCAGATTTAGAGTGGCTTAAGTGGAGGTGAGAAGGCCCGGGTGGGACCGGGCCCCTGAGAGCAGACGTAGCAGCCGGGTGTTGGCTCCCCAAGCTGACACACTCACCTGGGTGTCCGGGTGGGGCCAGGCCCCCCAACAAGCGATGTGGGAGGGCCTGGTGGGAATGGGCCCCCGCAAAGGAAAGCAGGTTGTGTGGCTCTCCCCGGCACAGCATGAGAGGCGCTGTTTTAATACGCACAGGGCTGTAGGAAGCCCCGATAATGCTTTGCAGGCGGGGCCAGCCTTCAGGAAAATGCCTGCTTGTTTTACTGCGTGTGGTGGCCCCATGTGAACGGGGTCACTACGAAAGGTGTGCCAAGGTGCAGGGGGAGCTGCAGGAACAACACAGTCCCCCCCAGCACAAAGAGGAGAGTCCCCCCCTAAGTATGGGGACCTACAAAGAATAACCCCTCAAGGGCTCAGCCAGGCGTCATCAGTATCCATGTGGCTGGAACTTTTATTCTGCAGCTGGGGGTGCCTTAGGGACTGCCTCATGGTGTGAAGGGCTGAGTTGGGGATGTCTAGAAAAGGGTATCCCCTGGAGGTGAAGAGGTGCAATTGCACCACAAATGCATTTAACCATGTTATTTCTTTTTAGATGGACGGAAAGGCACATGTGTAAGGTGAAGTACCTGCGTATGGTAGAGTCATAAGCAAAGTAGGGTTATGTTGCTGGACACTCCTGCTAGGATGTCTGGCTGTATTTGCGTAATCCTGTGATTCAACTGTGATGCCTTTTAGGGGCATTAATTGCAATGCATTACAGCTGTTATCATCTATGACAAGTACCTCATTTAAAGTGATACCCAAACATGTATTCTTGCTGCTGCTTTAGGCAAAGAACAACCCAGACATTCAGCCCCTAAGATGTAGAGGTGTATACTATATGGTCAGTACAACATGTTCAGTCAGGGTTATATGTCACCAGGGCAGGTGTATCTAGTTTAAATGCTGTCGAGATATTGGGGTGGGTCGCCACTGGGATGGTGCCAGTGCACAGGGTCCTTGCTTCAGGTTATGTTTGACTAATTGCATCGGGGGCAAGATTATGTGCATACATGGAAGTGGTGGCACTACACCCCACCCCCCCCCTTTTGGGAGGGGTGGAAATGGTATGCAATGTCATGAAGTAATTCCAACAGCTTATGAATATTTGTAAATTGGTGCATAGTATTAAGTAGTTTGTGTATTTAATAAATGTAATCTTACTTTCATAAAGCAAAGGTACAGACTGGACAATCAATTATTGAGTGTCACTTCTGGGCACCTGTATTGGCGATTACTAGCCCACACCACCTCCCTTTAGTAAGCCTTAGACTGCTCTGCAACACTACCCTCTGAGAGTCAGGTGTTGCACTAGGGTGTTTGGTTCCCAGTGAAGGACATTTCTGACATGTTATTTGTGCAGGCCTCACAGATACTGCCTCGTTTTCCGACACTATCCATTCAAGAGCTACTTGGCACCACACTCCCATGCACAGGAGATTACAGTGTTCATCCTGCCCCAGAGGCAGAGTCCTATAATGGCTCATTCAACCTATTGTTCATGTTGTGGCCAGCCAATCAGGATTGACTAAAACCCTTTAAATTGGCATATCAGGATATATCTGGACTCCAACAGTCCAGATATACCTAACTAACTTATCCCTTCATGTCAAACCAGAACCTCCTTTTTAAATGATAATTTCTTAAAAATAGTCACACAGATTTACACCAAATCTCAAAAAGTATGCCTTCAGAGTAAAGCTCCAATTTTTTAAATAATTTACTGTAATTCCATTTGGCATTATATCTGTGTAGGAGAGCAACGTTTTCTGTAGGAACTAGCATAGGAAAGAGCACTTTTGGAACCCCATCCCCTTTTTCATTGTCACTGCTTGACAGATCAGCGTAAAACTATCCATAAAGAAGCCAAGGTGGATGATTTTTTTTGTTAAAGGTTCGTGCAGATTCGTCAAATGGCACAAAACTTCTTTGCTAAACAAAACACACTTTTCCTATGGAAACTCTGACCTAAATGTGAGGACACTAGGGCAACAGAATATTTATATTTAATTTTCCCCTGAAATGGAAAAGCCACACACTCTACAGTAGCAGTGAGGCACTCCACATATTAGGACTCCAGTAAAGTATTTCACATTAAATATGAGACATGAACAGTGCAAAAACATTTAAAAACCCACTTCCTGAATAGATGTACCTCATTATCAACTACTAATGCAAAAACAAGGAAAGACTGTGTACAAGTTGCTACTTGCAAATACAATATTTAAATAGGAAAAATAAATCCTCTATCATTTATAATCATGAAAATGATGTAAAAAATAAATAGTAGAATAGTAGTTCAATGTAAAGCATTTGTGTAGTGTTTCTTCCCTAAATATGGCAAAAATACGCTTCACATTCTGCACGTTCTATATAATTGACAGAATTTGCTTGAGAACATATGCATACTAAAAGTGAAAAAAAGATAATTTTCATTCATCCAAACATAGAATTAGCCTCGCTTAACAAAATATAAAAATATATTCTTCATATCTAAAACATTTTACCTAAAAATTGTTACCCCTCCAGCAGAGGTATGTGATTTGGCAAGGTTACGAGCTAGTGCCACACTCTGATGATACGATTAATTGTGAGTCATGTTGAGTCATTTCTTTACATCAATTTCATGGAGTAATTACTAGAAGTAATCAAAGCAGACTGGATACCTCATTATATACTGCTGGATGTGTGTATATATATTTTCTGAAAAAACACAAAGATTTACAACATGGTCAATACCTCTACACACCTACTATGCGTTAGGAGCACATGCATTTTCTAAATGCTTACACCCATTAGCTGAAAGCAACTTGTCCAACATTAGAAAGAAAAGTAATATGGTAGTCACCCACTACTATGTAAAATATAAAACAAACACAATTGTTGGATCAGTAATGTCATCAAGGCTGTCATTGGAGATGTTGTAAATTATGTCACAGAATATGTCATGAGTGATATAATTTGTGCGGTTATAAGCAATGCATAGTGCTAGCTATGGTTAGCTCCACTAAATATAACTAGTGAATTTCGTTTTTTTTTTTGTAGTTCAAAACATTAACGTTGTCAGTGAATTTCTATATTTTTTAATGTAAATATTGTATTACCATATGTAAAGCCAACACCCCGCATGTGCGCAGGCCTTATGGCATAGCTCCCACAGACAGCCAACCCCATAATCTGCATGACTTTTGGCAAACGAACCTGGAGGCAGCCAATCTCCCGGCATGAAGCTGACCTCATGCTGCAGATGGCCTTTCATTGCACATGATGTGCGGTTGGCCACAGGGCATGGTTTGCAGCCAGGCCCCCCTAACAACTCCCCACAGGGAGCCATTCAGAGGCAGCCAATTCCATGCCACACACCGTCTTTGCTCATGCAAGGTGAGGGATTAACCACAGGGACTGTGTTGAAGCCAGGTCCTGTTTCCAAATCCTCGAATGTTCGCAGTGCACAGTGATGGGTTAATCACTCACAATGTTTGACCTATGGCTAAACCCCCAGCAAGCTACCAACTGCACACTGCAGACAGCATATTCCATATGCAGTATTGGGTTGGCCTTCGGGCCCCGGAAGCCTCATACCCTGGGGTAAAAATGAAAATATGTATATATATTTTTTTGTTGTTGAAAAATGTTCATGTGATGGCCACAATCACCAAGGAGATACCTGCCCGAAAGATGTTTGGCAGCATTGTGGCAATTGGATGTTGTGTTACTGACTGCCAGAACTTCCGATAACTGGAGAAATAGCAGGCCTGCTGGCATGAGAGACATTACTATATTGTTGAATGGAGGTTACGAAACTAACGCCTGCTGGTATGTGCCAAGAAACAGTGAAATTTGCAGCCGGACGAGGGACACAGTACTTTAATTTAACCTGCAACCTTTAAATAGAACGAGAGGAAATCACTCGGAAAATCAACAATGTTATAGCAATGAAATAAAGTGCTGGGTATTTCGTTTTTACAAGAGATATAGAATTACAACAATAGTGGCATAAGTACAGGCACAGTTACTAATTAATCAATGTTAATAAGGAACATTGTAACTATAAGTGCATAAATGAATTCAACAGTGATTAAACATGTAGTCCGTTCTCACTTGCCACTTTCCATTGCCCATTGCGATTGTGGAAGAAAGGTGTGGGGATTGACATTCTGGTTGTGAACCGGCACTGAGAAAGTGCCAAACGCGTCTGCTTGATCATATTAAATCACAGTTTGTAAACCGAAGAGTGCTCCGACCTTTTCTTTGAGTAGAAAATAAATTATATATATGTGTGTGTACACACACACACCCACACACACAACTTGCAAGGGTGGATGATGCAGTAAAGGTTGAAGAAGAAGAGTGATGATTCCCCCCAAAATCCATATCGAAAATTAACCAAGGCTAGCCGAAGCACATGAGGAAGGAAGCGTTTACAATGTCTGTACAGTAGCCTCACTATCTATGGGACTTTATCTATGTAACCCAGAATCAAAATATTTATTTTTAAATGCATTTCACATGCACACTTTTACCAAATAGTCCAGTCTGGTAAAGAATGTAACGCAAATCCCTGTGGTATAGAAATGCTACGTTCAAGTGACTTGTTTTCTTCTCGCACATCCGGGAGAGGATTTTTCAATGAGCGGACATCTTGCGGGAGGCCCGCGGTCCCTGCAGGGGACCCCATAGGAGGGCAAACCCCGTAGTAGGGCGCAGGTAACCGCGGGCCCGCCAGGGGGAGGGACAGGGGGCGGGGTGGGACAAGGGTAGGCCACCCCCCCCTTTTTCAGGACTGATAAGGGGAGCACTTCCGCCCGGGCGCCCTCTTTGCTCTGCCCCCCTTCACCGACGGTCGTCCCAGGCTGTCCTCGCCAGCCCCAGACACAGGCCCTAGCCCCCCTGCCCCCTCACTTCCCCCCCCACGACGCGGACACGAGGCCCGCAATTTCACGGGTCAGATCCCTTTGCATCTCCCTCGTCGAGCACCGTCGACCGTCGGGATGGAGGTAAGCGGTGACACTCCTCACCTCCCCCCGGGCCCGTCCTTGGGCAAATCCCAAGTTGCACAGGGCTCTGTGGTATTGGGATCGGGCAGGGGGCGGCATTAGAGAAGCTCCAAACCTCAATGCAGAGGGTGGGCTAGGTAGGGCCGCTAGCCGGGGGCACCGCTCAAGTAGGATGAGGCCGAGCCCCGAGTGGCCTGTTGTGGGTCTGTGGGGAAGCGCTGTGAAAGCTTTCAGTGAGCGGCACAGTGCGCATCCTTAACTTTGATTAGATTAGTGATGCAGCTCTGAGGTGAAGCGCATTTAAAGCAATCAGTGCAATTCAGTGTAATTCAGTGAAAATAGAGCAATTTAAAATAGAAATTAAATCTACGGGGCTGTAGGGCAGACGCTTCTGACCCTCTGTCAGCTTTCTCCAGCTGCATTAATACTGCGGGGGGCTGCTTTAGGTCACAGCTGCACAGGCATTGAGAGGGCCGCGCATTGGCAACCACGCGGTCGGGCGGCCCGTTGCAGGCTTGCATTTGCCATAAATTGAATAATGCCACAAGGCTTGCGGGGGCCGCTTTAGGTCACAGCTGCACAGGCATTGAGAGGGCCGCGCGTTGGCAACCACGCGGTCGGGCGGCCCATTGCAGGCTTGCATTTGCCAGAAATTGAATAATGCCGCAAGGGTTGCGGGGGACCGCTTTAGGTCACAGCTGCACAGGCATTGAGAGGGCCGCGAGTTGGCCACCACTCGGTCGGGCGGCCCGTTGGAGGCTTGCATTAGCCATAACTTGAATAATGCCACAAGGGTTGCGGGGTGGCCGCTTTAGGTCACAGCTGCACAGGCATTGAGAGGTCCGCGCGTTGGCCACATTGCGGTCGGGCGGCCCGCTGGAGGCATGCATTTGCTATAACTTAATTCAACTTCCCTTCGTGGCAGCGCCGCAAACTCGCCGGCCGCAGCTTAGCGTATCATGTTAATGCTACATCATGTGAACGGACGAGCAGGGTTCGAGTCCCGGGTTGGTCATAATTAAAAAGCAGTTATAACCAAGACGCTGCCCGAGCATTATAGCCGCTCTCGCCTGGCAAAAAGCCCGCCTCGGTCCCATTCGTCCTTCTGGCGTGTTTGCCTGAATTGTCACACCCTGCATCAGAGGCATTTAGTGATTCGTCGTTGCACCTAGGGTAGCGAGTCAAGGCCATTCATTTCAGCTTGCAGCGTGCGCCCCAGGGCATAATAGGGGGACCCCACTAGGAATGCGCGCGAGCCAATGCCAACGTTTGAAACAAAATATAATGCTTTTATTAGAGGCAAGATAGCATATAAAGAGATGCCTTGGAGTTGCCACACGATGCGCCACACACCCGCCGTGTGTTTGTTCCTAAATCACCAATGGTAAGATAACAAGGGGGGATGCCGTCTCTCGGTGGCATTGCGTCATCGCCTGGCAGGGGTTTCTGCTAGGCGGGCTCACAACTCACAAGACAAAGGCTTGTTGCTCATGGCCATTCAAATGGCGATGAGGGTTTTTAGACATTCGGACAAAGTAAGCAAATCCGCTTTCCTCACTAAGAAGATCGATATCAGGCATGGTGTCAGTTTCATTAGGGTCAGTGTCACTGGATATGGAACACGACAATTACGTCCTGCGTGGTAAGTGACTTCGAGAAGAGGGCATTGGCATAGAGTTAAACATAGGCAAACAGTGCGGGGGCATTTTGCACAATACTGTGCACGTGGTATGCTTTGGGCAAGGGCCCATCGGCATTGGGGCCCCTGCTGCACTATTGTTACCTACGCCCCTGCGGACTCGTCTATTAAAAAACTGCCTCACAAAGGGGCCGCAAATAGTGAAAGGGCCAGATTCAGAAGGTCATGTTCCTAATTGCACTAGCACAGCTGAGTAAATCAGAATTTATTTTATGCATGAACAGACCAAAGGCGTGCAGGTGTAATATGCTGTATGATTGCGCAATCGGTTTTGGCAGTAGTGTCCCGCTGCAATAGGTTTTATGTTAGGTGGGAAGAAGGGTGCCAAAAACGCTGCTTGCGGCGTACCCTTTTGAAAGAAGGAAATTAAGTCATGTGCGTCTGGCACATAATGTATTACTTTGTGCGCTCTAATCTTGCGGCAGAGATTGCACGACAAAAGACCTAAAGTCACAGGACATAAGACATAATAGCCCGCCGGAAAAGGAGAAAATGTACAGCGCATGTCATTCATAAGGTGCATGACTAGTGCCATGGTCAGACTGCCTGACAGGGCAACCTGGCAATTATCCGCTTAATTAGTCAGTGTGGTGCTCGGCACATTGGCTGTATGGGCCTATGTATTGGCCCGAAGCGCCAGTTACGTTTTATTTCCCGTGCATTGCCACATACATCGAAACAACCCCACATGCGCGGGTATCTTCTGGCCCTCTAAATTTTCCGCTACTGCTACCTGTAATTTGATATATCGGATGTAGAGACACAGGCGGCGAAACCATGTCACACCTCTCGGGGTGTCTCAGACAAAGATTTACCCTCTTGTCTGAACCGGAAATGGGGGCTGGTGAACAGGGAGTATAGGTTGCTGAATACCATTAGCAAGGCAGGGGCGAGCCGAGGATCATCACTGGCTACTAGCCCAAGCACGTGCTAAGTCTTGAATATTTGGCATGCAAACCATGCAACATAAGTTCATATTCTAAGGTGATAAAGTGTCTTCAAAGTCACATAAAAGTATATTGCTTTAACACGCTTAAGCGCTTCACCAGTACATCAGATTAGATCCCTGCATTTAGGAGGAGTTATCAGAAGTGAGAGTTCTATCATGCAAGGGGGAGATTTAGCAGACAACGTTCAAAAGGTACGCTATGAGCCCAACAGGTGGGGGTAGCTTGATTTACGTTAGTTGACCCAATTTTACTATAGAAAAGTCCAAGACTGAACACTTCCTTCAGGTAACGATATCATGCATCTATATACATTTAAAATAACACTTTCTTTACTATTATAATTTTGCAGATTTATATAGCGCGAACATGACCCAATAGTATGGAGCGTCTATATGAGCACACGATACAGCCGTACAACTATTGCAATGGCCTTTCTGAGGTGCGTCCATTTGTATCGGAATTTCTCTGTCGTATGGCGTGTCTTGCTCACAACAGCGGAAACACTGAGCGGTGTTTGATTCCCCCTGTGCACGAGGCCTACTGCTTGAATCACAGGCATTAATTCAGAGAACCCCCGAGTTAGATGTACGTACTTTAGGAAGGGCACTCGCCCAAAAAACAGTGGTACAGAACCGCCCAGGCAGATCATATATCCGTGTTTCGACACAAGGTCGTCACCAAGAGGGCTACGGTAAACAGATAAAATGCGGTAATCTAATGACCACATATTTATTCCAATCTTCAAATATCATAAATTAAACAGGCTGGAAAGGAACCGGTTAGTCTGGGGTGCCTTATGTGTTTCAATGCACATTTGCTATTTAAAGTAATATTGGCACGTCACAATTGCCATTGCCACCTCACATTTCCATAAACTGAAAATGTGTCCAATTTATCTCCCAAACTGCAGTGATGCGGATGCACTTAATCTGATCCCTAGTGCAACGTCACGTGCTTTGTTGACACAAGTAATGTGTGGACTGTAGATGGATGTGGGGGCTGGCTCAAGGGGCATTGAAAGAGTTGAGCATAGCTCCAACAGAGTTCACAATATATTGATTCTTACGTGGAATACTGCATGGTCGGAATACTTATGTACTATGCCATCCATTGATGACCAATATAAAGCATCATAACTTACAACTGATAGTGGAAGCACCATTTTATATAACTTAGCCAAAGCAAGTGTAGTATTAAACACAGCATAAACGAAATGATTACTATTCTAAAAAAGACTGTTATAAAGCACACCCGGTGTCACATTGTACCACTGCACAGCACTACAACTAACAGATATCACTAATGGACAGCTCAATGGAACTCTGGCTATCAGCCTCGCAAGGATAAAGGTACACGCGGGTGCTGCAGGGGTTTCAAATTGTGACTGCAATCCAGCATACATGGTAGCAGAAGACGCTTATCATGTGATCTATCTTACTGACTGCAATCGAGACAAACTAACGTGCCGCAGGAAAGAAAGTTCTGAAGTGTGTCAATTACTTAATTCATTAGAAAGAAAACAAAAGGCAATGTGCACGTGCAAATGACACGGCAGCTCTAAGTACAGTAATAGGACTAAGGAGGTAAGCTCCCACTGCGTGTCCGAGCACCGAAACACGGTGCTCAGCCCAAGCAAACGGTGGACTGTAGCATTGCGGGTTGGTTAGGGGGAGCCTGGTGCTTCCTGCTTCCTGTTAGGGCTAGGTCAGACGACAGAAGCAGACGCGGGGAAGACGCGGCAATCAGGCTAGTTTTGTGTTCACAACAGGGTGAGGAGTGCATGGGCAAGCCCCTTTGGAGCGAGAGTAGAGGGCCATCGGAAAGTATCAACATTAGTAGGTAGTTTCTACCGAGTAATCAGCACTTGAAATCGTCACCTCAAATGACAGGGCCTTGGAAATGGGCATTTCCGCTTAAGGTGTGGGCTGCTGAGGCCGCAGGTTAACCTGACATGAAACTGGTAGTATAGCTCCATTTAAAAAATGTATGAATGACTGCCTCACAAGTAGGCAGACCCAAGATTTGCTCCAACACAGCCCTGCTGAAGTGCAGGGAGCTGCTGTGTTGAGCTGCTGGATCCTAGAAGAAATTAAGGCAATTTCAACAATGATGTCTGGAAACGAAAAGATAGGATATGTATCTTTGGTTCATTGTGTCCTGGTATTGCTTCTGTTAACAAAGAGCAATGCAGTCTATCAGCCTACCATCTTCCCAGCAGGCATGACAGATTTTACAGGCACACCTTATGGTGCCCTGATTGCAAATAATACAGACCAGAAGACATCTACATGAATTTGGGGGGTAAACCTCCGGGAAAGCTAAAGCAACACAATAGCAAGAACAGATTTAGTTTCTTTACTAATGTCGCCCAGAAAGGACCTATCAATTAGCTTACTGACCGTATAAATAGAGTTATTATCAGATTTTATCCAGACTTTTGGAGGCAGGAAAGGTACTGTCACACCTTAACTAATTGATCATGGCGAAACAAGTCAGAAGCAGAATAGTCACACCACACCAGAGCAAATAAACTAGTAAAAGTAACGCAACACACATGTGTGGCTAGGAATTACAGAGCAAGGACCGCAAGGCAGCACATTGGCTCCACCAAACAGACTTCCATGAATACGATAGAAATTATATCCACCAGTCCACATTGAGCCACTCCAGCATCCCCAGACAGCTCCCGTACAATAAGAAAAGTACTATTTTGGCAATGCAGTGCTGTATATTAAGTGTGTTGAATTACCTCCAGCTCAAGTCATTCATGGGTTTCATAGCTACGCTCCCCACACAATAGTTTGCCTGCGGGCGAATTGGTGAACTTACGACAATTTACATTAGCTCTTTCTGAAAGCTCAGGTAACCATGAAACAAGTTAAAAGCTATAGGATGTTGGAAGCCCAACAGACAAGTGCCTTATAAGCAAGCCCTGAATATAGTAGTCAATGCTCCCGGTCCTCGGCGTATGGTCCATACCATACATAGGCCTAGGGTGTCCACAGCCGCTGGCCAGTTTAAGGAAATAAAACGGTTTGCATTGATCTTGGAGCTCGCCATTGATGTAGGCGGTTGAGCCTCCTTTCAAAGGAAACCTGCAACCAAGGGGAACTAGAGGATGACTTTGATATCTAATTTCATTAGGGCTCTTTTCACAGATGGTTATCCTTAGCAGATGTGAGATGATCAGAAGGGCCCCATGCAACTTGGAGAGTTGTTTTCCTGATATGGGGCGTCAGCATTTCAGTAGGCCGTCGGGTCATCCCTTAAGGGCTTTGGATTAGGAAGCATAACAAAAGGCTAGTTATAAATTGGCATGTGGGGCGTTCCCCCCCCCCAATGCCCTTGCTTTTATTTCAGCCCCATTCATATTTGAAGTTGAGTTTCATTGGGATTCATAATGCCCGTAGCTACCCGTGGGTCCTAGTGCAGTGACTCGCCAGACTAGAATCAGACGGGGTACACCTGTCCAAAGTGGGCATGGCGATTTTCCTATTAGACCTGGGGGAGGCGCTAGAAACAGCCGGATGTAGATAGGAAGAGGACTAAAGGCAGAAGACAAGCATCCTGGTGGTGCACCTGGGGGGGAACGACCTGGTGTCATTAGGCAAAAGGCGTTTGTTAGATACAATGCGGAAAGATTTAAGCATCCTGAGCAGCGAATGGGGGCAGTGCAACATATACTGGTCAGAAATTTCCCCAAGACCGCATTGGCACGGCGCAATATCGCAGGAGGCATTAGAAGTCACCCGCAGGCGCGTCAACGCAGCGATGCGCAAATTCAGCGAACAGAGAGGCATAGGTTTCATCAGGCATGGCCTGCTGCATGCCAAATCTATTGGATGCTGGGAATCCGATGGGGTGCACCTGTCCAAAGTGGGGATGGCAATTTTCCTACTGGACTTAGGGGAAGCGCTAGAAACAGCCGGATGCAGATAAAAAGATAACTAAAAGGCTAGGTGGTGGGGGCTCTGGGCGCAGCGGGTGCCACGCCCAGGGCTGTGGAAAAGTACTAGGCGACCCCCATGCAGGACAGGCGCAGGAACAGGACCTGAAGCCACAGTGCGAGAGGCACAAGAATGAGTCATACATAAGCCGAGGGGCCCTTCTTGGGGACTTGGTTCTACGGCACCCCGTTAGTCCTTAGGGCGGTTGTAAGCCTGAGCAACCGGGGGTTTGCTAATAACGCCCCTCCTGACTGGGCAAGGTGTGAGTTAACTCTCCCTGGTCCAGAGGGGGTGGGGCAGGTGGACGATAGGTCCATCGGGGGGAGGCTTGCCTCCCAGGTTCGACACATGGCCAGGGCCACTAGTGTCTGCTTCATTGGCTCAACTTCAGGCGCCCTGCAACGAGGGGTTGCGGGGTGGGGGGTCGCCTGTCAGTTAACCCGCTCTGTTATTTGTACAACAAATAAACCTGCAACTTTTTATTCCCAACATACTTGTCTGTGTATCATTTGGGCGGTGAGGGTTGTGGGACAAGGGTACCGATGCCACTACTATGCGGGAGGCCCGCGGTCCCTGCAGGGGACCCCATAGGAGGGCAAACCCCGTAGTAGGGCGCAGGTAACCGCGGGCCCGCCAGGGGGAGGGACAGGGGGCGGGGTGGGACAAGGGTAGGCCACCCCCCCCCTTTTTCAGGACTGATAAGGGGAGCACTTCCGCCCGGGCGCCCTCTTTGCTCTGCCCCCCTTCACCAACGGTCGTCCCAGGCTGTCCTCGCCAGCCCCAGACACAGGCCCTAGCCCCCCTGCCCCCTCACTCCCCCCCCCACGACGCGGACGCGAGGCCTGCAATTTCACTCCCCTCCCTACCACTCACCCGCTGAAAGGGGGGAAGTGAGGAGGGGGGACTACTAATGATGTTGTTGTTTTTCAGGTTGCAGGAGGAGTTACAAGACGACCCCCATGCAGGACAGGCGCAGGAACAGGACCTGAAGCCACAGTGCGAGAGGCACAAGAATGAGTCATACATAAGCCGAGGGGCCCTTCTTGGGGACTTGGTTCTACGGCACCCCGTTAGTCCTTAGGGCGGTTGTAAGCCTGAGCAACCGGGGGTTTGCTAATAACGCCCCTCCTGACTGGGCAAGGTGTGAGTTAACTCTCCCTGGTCCAGAGGGGGTGGGGCAGGTGGACGATAGGTCCATCGGGGGGAGGCTTGCCTCCCAGGTTCGACACATGGCCAGGGCCACTAGTGTCTGCTTCATTGGCTCCACTTCAGGCGCCCTGCAACGAGTGGTTGCGGGGTGTGGGGTCGCCTGTCAGTTAACCCGCTCTGTTATTTGTACCACAAATAAACCTGCAACTTTTTATTCCCAACATACTTGTCTGTGTATCATTTGGGCGGTGAGGGTTGTGGGACAAGGGTACCGATGCCACTACTATGTTTACGCAAGGCAGCGTAAAGGCATCATCTTGGACTTTGCATGTGAATTTTGCAATACAGAATTTTCTAGGTAACGTCACCTTACATTGACATTATAAAATTATGTGTGGACCTACACCTGATTCCCTCTGCATTATTGACTGTGTCTATGATCCTATCTAAACTGTGCACCTAGTGGCAAAATTATCTCTTGTTCTCCTTGGCACAGTAGTACTCATGATAATTTGACCGGAGATCATCCCTTCCGTGTCTTTAAATACACATATTGATGCTGGTATGCATAAAGGTGCTTGTTATTCCTCCTCAGACTCTCATTGCAGCCCATATTTGGTAGAAACATTATGCCTATCATTAGAGTTAATGATCGCAAAAAGGAATATAGCAGAACAGGGGAGCTCAACAATCACCCACGATAGGAAAGGGGAGGGAGGACTTGAACTGGTGCATGTTCCGCAAAAAGTCGGTCTGTATAGCCAGGGGATGGCCTGGGAAATGGAACAGGTCTGGGAACCATGGTACTCTTACAGGGGAGACATCTGCATGCTGCTGACACCACTACGGCATGACAAAGACCTTACACCCCTCTAAGTGTTGAGTTAATTGCGTTGTATATTAGAACTTCTATATACTAGTTCGGATGCCTAATGCGTATGCTGTCTCCTAATTGTGCCTCAAAATTGCTTGATATGTCGATGATGTTGAATAAAAAGAATTTTAAAAAAAAACATTATGCCTCTCTGTTATAATAAGGGCAGTGTCAAAATACTGTGGCATGCATTTTTCACCTTCATGTACACATTCTATTCTATAAAAAGACCTTTAATTTCCTGATCTGATGTAACATTGCAAGAAAAGGTCTGTCTTCAGCTCTTAGGCAATAATGTCTGCTTTCTTTCAACACAGTATTATGTGCATAACATTCATGTATAGGTGCTTGGAATCACGCTGCGGGATACAGGGTAAGACTGGGACAGAAAGGAAGGCAAATCTCCCAAAAAAGTGGCCCCATTTGCGAATTAAAAAGCTAACATAACCCATTTTGCAAATTGGTACAGCCCTGAACATGTAAATATCACTTTTAAGTGTTTTTAAGGTATTAGAGACTGCATTGATGTGAGCTTGTTGCAAGCAATATTTATTTTAATATCAGGGAAATCAACAGTGAAAAGCTTCCCACTAGATCCTGAAGGAGCCCGGTTCCGTGTTCTAGTTCTGCTCTGGAACCCCAGGTCGATGATACTTTTTAATATATCAGCAACAAGAGAGGGAGGGTATGAGTAGACACTCCTGGACCCCGGGCTAATTCATACACAAACAACAAAGGAGTGACTAGGCACAAGCATTTGAAAAACAATAACCACGGTTCTCTTAACGTGTGGTGAAGGTTAAATAAATGAATAAATAAACCCCCATGTAAAGTGCTCTGTCTTTATCTAAGATAAAATGGTGCTGTCAGTTCCGTTAGTATACCAACTGGTACGCCTCTCACCCTCTGGAGCTAGTAATCTGCAGTGGTGAAGCTCTATTCATTTAGAAGGACCCTCACTCACCACTAGTTGGTGACATGCTTCATCATCGGGTCCCCGCTAGGGTGACCGAGTATCACCCTAGCGTGCTACAACGCCTGACTACAGCGGAGCAGGATGTGGTGAGTGGAACAGTGCCCAAATCAAAAAGTGACTAAACGTGTGGTGTCAGTGCAAATTAAAAAATGCAGAGGTTGTAACCAGGTCAAAAATATTTTTAATGATGGCCAACCCGCATTGATTAAAAATAGTGAGTGGACTAGACAGGTTCTGAGTTACGGAACCGCAGTCCTAAAAATCGGTCGACATGTTTCTGCTGTTTTATTGCATTTTGCTCAGCTTTCTTCAGGACCTAATAAATAGTCCTCCGGTGGTGTGCGCGCACTAAGGCGTACCCTCCCGGGAGGCTCTAAATGTGAAAAATTAATAAAATTTAAAAGAAGGTGTGAAAATTTTTTTTTATCACACAACAGTTGACCATGTCATCTCATGCCATTTGCAGAAACAATCATAGCAACAAAAAGCGGGACATTAAGATGCCCCTTCGGTGAGGGTGGCGCGGGTGTACTTCACGCGGTGGCTTTTTCTGCACTCGCGGCTCCCCGCCCGTGACCTGCTTTCCTGTCCGACCCTCCCGGAAGCGCTTCCGGGAGGGTCGGACAGGAAAGCAGGTCACGGGCGGGGAGCCGCGAGTGCAGAAAAAGCCACCGCGTGAAGTACACCCGCGCCACCCTCACCGAAGGGGCATCTTAATGTCCCGCTTTTTGTTGCTATGATTGTTTCTGCAAATGGCATGAGATGACATGGTCAACTGTTGTGTGATAAAAAAAAATTTTCACACCTTCTTTTAAATTTTATTAATTTTTCACATTTAGAGCCTCCCGGGAGGGTACGCCTTAGTGCGCGCACACCACCGGAGGACTATTTATTAGGTCCTGAAGAAAGCTGAGCAAAATGCAATAAAACAGCAGAAACATGTCGACCGATTTTTAGGACTGCGGTTCCGTAACTCAGAACCTGTCTAGTCCACTCACTATTTTTAATCAATGCGGGTTGGCCATCATTAAAAATATTTTTGACCTGGTTACAACCTCTGCATTTTTTAATTTGCACTGACACCACACGTTTAGTCACTTTTTGATTTGGGCACTGTTCCACTCACCACATCCTGCTCCGCTGTAGTCAGGCGTTGTAGCACGCTAGGGTGATACTCGGTCACCCTAGCGGGGACCCGATGATGAAGCATGTCACCAACTAGTGGTGAGTGAGGGTCCTTCTAAATGAATAGAGCTTCACCACTGCAGATTACTAGCTCCAGAGGGTGAGAGGCGTACCAGTTGGTATACTAACGGAACTGACAGCACCATTTTATCTTAGATAAAGACAGAGCACTTTACATGGGGGTTTATTTATTCATTTATTTAACCTTCACCACACGTTAAGAGAACCGTGGTTATTGTTTTTCAAATGCCTGTGCCTAGTCACTCCTTTGTTGTTTGTGTTCGATGATACTTTTTGTCAGAATGAAAGCGTGGAGGGGAGAAAAAACCATTAGCCAGTCAATCATTTCAGTTCCAATTTACCATGACTCCTAAACTCACAGACTCCCAATTAAGTTTAGTCAGTTTATTATAAAGCCAAGAACAGCTGGACATAAAGGCACCTCAAGATGAGGGTGTAGAAATACATCAGAACCAATACAAAGCCAACTCTACGGATGAAATTAAGGCGGTGCAACATGCACAGAATGATTAATTTGAGGATCAGGACACAAAAGATGACTGAGCAAACATTGAGATTCCCCATCATTGGCAGTTTGTGGGTATAAAGCATTAATTTGTCTCTACACTACCACTAGTGTGGCATCCCTACATAGCATTTCCCAAAGCAAGGTCCATTAAGGTTTCAGAGTGTGAAGTTTTCCTAAGAAGTCTCCCCACATCAGATGGGTCAAGCAGAGTAAAGATGCTCTCTTTCACAAGGCAATGCCAAAGTCCCCTGGGTAATTTCCCTAACTTCAATACATCAATACCACAGGTAGTATCCCAAGTTGCATTGTAGCATCACACCATCAGTCAAGCCACCTCCTTGTAGGTGATTTTTCATTAGGCACCAATGCTCTCAGGCCTTGGTGAGAATACCTTGATTCCCAGGCTTTCTCTGATGAGAAAGTATAACAGTTCTCCATTATCAGTATCAATGCTCAATGTATTGTCTTGTCCCTAAGCCTAACTCCTAAAACAAAGACATTATTCTAGCTAACAAGGATGTTTCTTCCTCCTGTAACAGAAATGTGAGAAAGAACAAATCTAACAAGCAAATGAAATACAACTATTACACCTAATGCAAGAGCTTACAGGGAAAATGCATTTCAGGCCCATAGAAATTGGCCAACATACGAAATAGCACAAAGACCTTGCAAAATTACATATGAAATTAGCACTTTTACTGAGCAATTCTAAATTAACACGTTACATAAGCACATCAAATGTGTGAATAATTGTCAGCAGTATACTCAAATTCTGCAGGTTAATGTTTTCAGCAAAACACATATGAATTCAACAATAATTTCTTCATGTAACATTGAAAAATATCCCTAATACACCGCAATTTGCATTATTTATCTGTTTAGTTAGTTATTTATTGAAGAGTTTTAGATAGTGGTAGCCAGACCCAGAGGTATCGAAGCGCTTTACAGCATGGGTAAAAACATATAGTTTGGCAGTCGTATACATATTGAGGCATGGCACATTGGAAATCTTGGCGCACTGAACAGCATTGCAGGAGAAGAAGACACAGAAAATCACAATATTGAGCACATAGACTCGAGCCGAGCCACCTTTAGGGAGGGGTCAGGATGGGGATGAGGTAGAAGTCTTAGTGAGAATGTGTCTGTATCCTGTAATGTGCAAGCTTAAGCGTTTCGCAGTGGCTATCCATTTGGGAGAGAACGGTTAAGGAAGAAGTCTTTGAGCTGCCTTTTATATTGTATAAAGGAGGGGTAGTCCTGATGTGGGCTCGGATGGAGTTGAAGATTTTGAGTGCCTTTCCAAAGAAGGATCGTGAAGCGTTTCTTTGTTTGCAGAATTTCGGTGGGATAAGGAGTAGAGTGTTGGAACTTTTGAGGCTCCTTGTCTGACTGTCCTTTTCGAGTTCGACAGCCAGGTAGGCGGGTTTACCTGTGTGCAGGGCTTTGTGCGTGAGGCAAGCCATTTTGTAATTGGCACACATTTCATTTGGGAGCCATTTCAGCACTCTAAGTGCAGGCGAGATGTGTATTATTGCAGTTTTTGTTCTACTGTCTCAGGTTAATGCGACATTTGATTGTATGCTGGTGCGAGCTACTAATGATTATGATGCACCCCTACAAATGAAAAGAGAAATTTGTGCCACATCAATCCTAAAACAGGCCCACAAACATCCAAAAAGGACCACACACTAACCTGTCAAATCAGTACATCGGGCAATGTCTGATTGCCCTATAGGCCAGTCTGTCCCAGGCAGGTAATAATTAGTGAGGTGTGGTAGGAAATGAATATTTATTGTATTACACACTGCAAATCCTGAAGCAGACATCTCAATAGTCTCCAACCTGCAAAGCCCAATGTTCCACACGAACATTCTCAAGCAGTACATGAGTAAATACTCATTCAGATAAGGTTAGGAAGGTGGAGAAATGCAAAGGATGACCAGGAAGAAATTCAATAGCAGAGCAACCACTCAATAACACTATTGACTGCAGAGTCCAGACCTTCATTGTCATAGTCCTTAGGTGAGAAGTTGCAATCCTCACAGATATTGGTAGCCTAGTCAGAAAGAACAATACACCCAGTATGGTGTCCCTCTTCCCATCATGGAAACTTAAAGGAGTCACCCTAGTACAGAGAAGAGGAACAGGGTGGCTTTATACTTACAACAAAAAAGCTTCCCTTTTCAATTAAAATATAGATTTATTTCTTCAAACTGTTAGAAATGGAACCCATTGAATGATCCAAGGCCAAAGAGCATAAAAATATATTAATCTTTAAAACTAATCATTATAATCAATTGAAAATAAACATACCTAAAACAAATTTCTCGGTCACGATGCCTAAAAAGCCCTTCAACCAAATAAAGTGAATGTATATGGATGTATAATCTTTGTAAATCTTTATTTTTCTTATTCCACTTTACACATAATAGAAACAGCTGTGTAAATGACAATCGCAAAATGTGTGCAAATAAACAACCAATCCTAAAAAATACTTATGTAAATAATTTATATGTTATACTTGAATTACAAATTCATAGTTTATCTAATACATCAAATACCCTACAATTTTTAAAACTAATTCATAATTTCACAAAAATCTAATATTAAAAAAAAAAAGAATTGAAAACAATTTGTATGTTAAAATGTATTCCTTCGAGCCTTATATACCCAAATGATTATGTCTGTTGATGCAGCGTTTCGGTGAAACAATTAAAATATCATCACCTTCTTCAGATATGATCACTCTTTCTAAGATGAACCGCCTAATGATAGAGATTGGACTCTCTGTCTTATCTTATGGAGTATAGATATTGTCCACTCCTGGTATAAACTTTTTAAGACCACTCATCCCTGATGCCTACATCAGAGTTTTATAAAAAATAATTATCCAACAACATTTTGTAGTTCTGCTAATATGTACAGTAATATTAGATAGGGCATTATGAAGTAAGCGTCTCTTGTATCAATGCCTTTTTATAGATATGGTCTAGCTCATATCGACCTTTGTTCTGCTGGGATTGTTGAGAATATTAAAACTACTTTTTTTCAATTAGTAGGATTTACTTTTTCTCGAGGCACTATTCTGTAATCGTATCAGACTCGTATTTCTGTTTCCAATCCCGGTATGCCAAAAACCATCATACCATAAGTGAATCCCATACCTATGTCACTTCCTGCTAACAGATATATAGAGAGAATCAAACCAAACCAGTATCAAGGGAAGGAGGGATCGGGAAATTAGGACACTGACGAGGAAGACCTGAACTAATGGAGTAATGAGTAACCGGGTCATTATCTACTCATCAGTCTTCCTCTCTCAGTCCTTGCCGGTGAGACCATACCCAAGCAGAAAGTTGTAGTTTCATTCTACAGAAGCACATACAATAATTGCAACTAAAATAACATTCAATGAGCAAATAAAAATAGTGCATGATTAAACATTTTGCACAGTTGACAAAACATGTGACCTAAACCCGGTTTATATATACACCCAAGTTGTAACCTATAGTGCAATGTAAACGTGTGTGGTGCGGGCTCCTATGAATGCTGCCCATGAAGTTAAAAGTCCAAATGTGGATCTGCCTTGAACATCTGATGGAGGGTGTTGCACAGCAATTTCATAACTTTTTGAAATGGCCAACTTGATCCATCTCAATAAGGTAGAAGAAGGGTATAGCCCCCCCTAAAGACAAACCATGGGTGACAAAAAATGATTCAGTTTTACGAAATTGTAAGGTTCAAGATAAATAGATGGAAAGTGCTCTGAGGAGAGAAGACTTCTCTGTAGCTGGCTTTGGAAAACAACAGACAAATATGTCTTCTGAACAGTGGAAAGGGGTTAGGATGTTATGGAGAAATGAAGCATTTGGCCTCAAGACCAACATGTCTGAAAAAAATCTAAGGAATGGGGGAAGAGAGCAATGTCTCAATCTCACCTATCCTTCTACTAGAGCAGGTGGCAATAGAAAAATAACCTTGGTAGACAGAAATATAGGGTCAGCTGTCATACGAGGTTTAGATGGTGGCCCCTGCAGACCTTTGAGGATGAAATGGAGATCACATGGTGGAACAGAGGAGTGTATCACCAAGCTTCATAGAAATAAATGTTCTAGTAGACAAGATGCCAAGTCAGAAACTACTAAAACTTTGAATCCTCTGAAAGCTGAATAGCTGCACACTGGCTTCATAGTGTCAACACAGAGAGACCCAGTGTTAGATTGGGTCTCTAGTTGGCAGAGGTTTGCACTCTGTCCAAGTAGGGACACAATCCCAGTCAGGGTAAACCAGACACATAATCTGAATTAACCTGTGCTCACCGTCTGGTAGCTTGGCACAGAGCAGTCAGGCTTAACTTAAGATGCAATATGCAAAGTATTTGTGAAATTCTTTAACTACAGTAACACTGTTAAAACACCACAAAAATAATCCATACTAGTTTGGAAACATGAATATTTCTATGAGTAAAACAAGACCACCAAAATCCAATGAGTAGAACTTGAGATAAGAATTTTCAAAGGATAAACTTCAAAATAGTGTTTAGAAGCAAATAGCACATAGGGGTTGCTTGAGATCGAGTTAGACATGAGGGACTGGGGGGGATCGGGAAGTTCAGGTCGACCGTGATGGAGCATGGTCAGATACAGGAGCCATTCAGGTCCTACTGATAACAATACCTTTATGGAGGTTGCATCATCGGCGAGAACAAGATGCATTGGTTGCTATTCATGAAGGTGGGTCAATGAGTCGTTGTGGCACCCCTTTGTGATGGAGGCGATGCATGGTCCTCAAACCTCACAGTCAGGTCTGCGTGGTTGTCATGCTACGATGCAGCATCATCAAACTTCACAGTAAGGTTCCATGTCTGTTGAGCCGTATAGTGATGTCCTTGTAGTGGTGCTGTGTCAATATCAAAGGAAATGCCCCGGTCCCGATCGCAGTAAAATCGATGATCGGTTTTGGTGAAAAACAGATGCAGAATACACTTTCCAGGCCCAGGCCTGGATTGGCACTATTTGGCAGGTCAGGACTCACAGTTGGAAGAGTCCGGCAGCTAAAGCAGAGTGGCTTTAGCTGCGGTATTGATGTATTGAAGTTAGGGAAATTACCCAGGAGTTACAGCACAGCAATCAACAGCCCAACACAGCACAGCAAATTGGCAGAGTGACAGACCCTCCTATATCACAGCAGCTCTTCTTCCTGCCAGAATGTCCTAAGTGCCAGCAGTGTTCTAAAATCATGGTGTCAAAGGTCCAGTACTTACACTCATTTTGCCTTTGAAGTAGAGAGACGTCAAAGAAATGCTTTGTAGTGACAAGACCCTCCCTTTCACGCCCTGGCTCCAGACTCACTACAGAGTGGTATGCAATCCCTCACGTGGTTAAGGGCACTATTCAGGTGCAAGTGTCAGCTCATCCTTCTCATCCTGCCTCAGGATGACCCATCAACATGTATATGGCTGCTCAGCCATACCTATTCTGCCTTTCTATGTGGCTATTTAAAGGGGATGCATGAAGCCACTCGGGAGGAAGTGAACTCTTGGACTTGTTTTTGGAGAACGAGGGGAGGCATTAAGAGACAACCATGCTGTAACTGGCTTTCACAAGGTAAAGAGGGGAAATCAGTTTATGCACAGGGACAAGTTTATTATTTTAGATGTGATTGATGGAGTTGTGAATGTAGGAAGGTGAATCTTTGAGGGCACGTTTCTTTAACCCATTAAATAAGAGCATTTTTGAGAGGAGATTATTTGCTTTGTTGTTGTTTGCATAAGTTTGAGACACTGAGAGGGAGGTTAAGGGTAACGATTATCACAATGTAAAGGGAAGACACTTTTTGTTTTTTAATCATTGAGTATGTTACGCTGTAGATTGGATGGCTAAGTGTTTGCTTTTAATTTTTTACAGTAACCCTTGACGAAGAACCTAATTGGTTCGAAATGCATTGGGTCAAAACTGAAAGACAGGTTGTGAAATATTATAAATCTGCACACGTTGATGGTAAAGCTTGGATTAGCTACAGAAGACGTTTGAATATGCAAGAATAAAGTATTTAGTATCACCTGGCTGTCTCCGGACTGATATGTATATATAGAAATTATGAAGATTACTGTAATGTTAAGTATAATGGTTTACTACGGATTACCTGGTTTACAATGGAAAACTTGGTCTATACGGAAGAACTTATTGCCTTCACCGTAGTGCAACAGTTGGAGCCGCAATCATGCGTCACCTTTTTCATGTCTTGATATACTGCGAGAGGACGACTCACAGCGCTGCTTGCACGCACCTATTTGGTAGTTTCAGCAACAAATTTAAATAAACACGGGAAGGAGTGCATCCACTATACCGGACTCTAACTTTATAAATGTAGCATTTTCAGAACTGTAATTTAATAACCACCTTCACCATGATTTGTGTTTTTGAATTGTGAGTTTAGAGACACCAAACTTGATTTTCATATCTTATTGCAATGGGAAACTACACTTATAATGTTACAAGGCAGTCCGTCCTCATTTTAACCTAAGGGAGAGATAGGCCTTGCAGTAGGGAAAAATGAATTTAAGAGTGTTTCACTACTTGGACATGTAAGACCTAAAAATACATGTTCTACTTTTTAAATACACTGAACCCTGTCCTTAGGGCTGTCTAGGGCCTACCTTAGGTGTGGCTTATATTAAATAAAAAGGAAAGTTTGGGACTAGCCAGGTCGCAATGGCAGTTTAAAACTGCCCATACAGGCTCTGTAGCGGCAAGCCTGGGCCATGTTTAAACTGCTATATACATGAGTGGCAGAATCAGTGTTGCAGGCCTACTAGTAGCATTTACAATACAGGCCTTGGGCTCATGTACTGCCCGTTACTAGGTAAATTAAATATACCAATTGTGGATAAGCCAATGTTACCACATTTCAGGTAGAGAGCACATGCACTTTAACTCAGGTTAGCAGTGGTAAAGGGCCCAGAATCCTAAAACAATCAAAAATTAAGTCAGCAACTCAGGAGGTCAGAGGGCAAAAGGGCTGTGGAAACCATGCCAAGGATGCCAATTCTAACACTCAGAAATAAGCCATCTCTCAAAAAATTCAAGGATCTGTCCTGGTTCACAACATAAGGGGCAACCAGCTAGATTGTTGGATATTATGTGCCACTTCCTTAGAACAACCCTGGAACATAAGTCTCAACCTCTCCAATGCCAAATCCCTAGATTGAGATGTCTCACCCCAAGGTGGGAGAGATGGGTATAGCTAAGAGGAGAGAGGCATAGAGAAAACTGCCAGTGAGGCTGCATTGACAACTTGAGGCAGAGTGGCTACCAAGGCCTCCTCAGCGTTGATAGTAGCACTAGGAAGGAGAAGCTATGCTCGACTGTCACAGATTTTTCTCAGAATCCTTCGAATCATCTGAAATGGGGGAAACAATACAGGAGATCAGATGACCAAGCGATAGTGTAGGCGTCTTTTACCTACACCTTTCATGAAGGAATGAGGAAGCAGAAGACTGAAAGAAGAGCATTTTCTCCTATAGTGAGCAGGTCAATGCACTATGTCATGAACCTCTTGACAATCGGATGAAAGATTTGATGATTGAGACAGAAATTCTGGGGTTGAAAAATGGTGACTTAAGTTTGGCGTTCCTATTCTTTATCCTCGGAAGGTAAGGTACATTGCCATGAAAGAATGGAGATTCTACGTGCCCATCAGCAGATTCTCTTAAAAAGGAGAACTAAGCTCAGAGTTCCTATCCCCCGCGATGATTGATATGCAACATTACAACCTGGTTGTTTGTCTGTATAGAGACTGCCTGTGACTGGAGTGGAGGGGAGAAGAAGTGAAGAGACTTGTTTACTGCATCCCAATTCAAACATTGCTATGCTTGGGGAAAGGACCCCTTTCAAGGACAGTGTGGCCTCTGAAAACTGCATCCCAACCCTTATGGCTGGCATCTATTGAAAGAGTCAAAAGAGGTGGAGAATTCAAGTTGTAGCCCCTGTCTAAATTGTGTGTTTCGAGCCACCAAAGAAGCGGTTGTCTGGTCTCCTCCATCATTGGAATTAGACGCTCATACTCCCTGTTGCATGCTCCCAAAATAAAGAAGGTGATGCATGAGCTGGAGACAACTCCAAAGGAGGAGACCTAAAGCTGAATCCATTTTCCCTTGGCTCCTACACCTAGTACGTGTCAAAGCTCAAAACATCTCTAGAATTGAGGAAAGATGAGAGACAAGATTCTGCTTTCTTTCTGGCATGACCATGACCTGGCGCAGATCTGTCTGAAATAAGGCTCCCATGAATTTCATGGTTTGAGTTGGAGAAAGTTTTTTTTAGATTAAGTAGAAATGTGAAATAATTGTTTCTCAAGAATCCTTCCATTCATGTGAGAGAATCTTTCATACTGTTCCATTGAGTGAAAGAAAATCATCTCCTGCAAAACACGAAAAGGAGTTGTAAAATCCATATTTTCCTGAGGTGCTATTGAAAATCAGTCACTTCAGTCCATTGCACTAAAGATCCCATAATGTTGTCATCAGCATGGTCAACAGTGAAATCATCCCTCTCAAGTCCCCGCCTTTATGTTGTGTCAACAGCCAAAGTAATCAATTGTTGCAGATTGTCAACGCTGGTCCAAAGCTGGGAAGGGTCTGCAGTCACCTGTGAGGAAGCAGAAGCTGGAGCGTCCTGAATGGATTGTTCCTCCATAATGATGCATGTTTAGATGGAAATACTGTGTCCTCTTCCCATCCGGTTTCTAAAGAAACTAAATCCTTGGTTCATGGGAAGATACAAAGGGCCTGATTACAAGTTTGATGGTGTGGCGCAGGGTTCGCCCCACCGCCAAACCAGTGGTCAGGCCACCCTCCAGATTACGAGTGTAACTCATGTCTGATGGGCTTTTGTTTTGATGTTTCCACGGCGGTGCCCTAAAATGGCACTGTAAAGGGAAGGCTAAAATCAGTTTCTACATGGCATGGACTGTAAAGTTCTGCATGGTCCCCTTTGTTTCCTCTCCACCACGGATTTCATGGAGGAGAAACCGCCATGAAAAACACGGAGGACAGGAAACATAATATTCTTGGTGGGACTGCGGCGGTCCCACCTAGTATATTGCAGCATCCTGACAGCCAGTGAACGGTGGTTCCCTGACAGCTGCGGAGGAGCATTGGTGGTCTGACCACCCTTATGGTAATAAAGCAGGCAGGAGACTGCCGCACAACCCCATGAGTCTGTCGGTCTGTGGACAGTCAGACTCGTAATTAAGCCCAAAGCCACCCTGACAATCGCGGTCGGCCCGATTCACAGAACTTACTTAAGACAAAATCCTAAACTTACTACCATTTTGGTATTCACAGAAGGCACTTACTCATTTTGGTATTCACAGAAGGCCCTTACCATCAATGAGTAAGTGCCTTCAGTAAATATCAAAATGAGTAAGTACTCAAAATGAGTAGAGTAAATTACTCAAAATGAGTAAGTTACTCATTTCGGTATTCACAGAAGGCTCTTACTCATCAATGAGTAAGTGCCTTCTGTGAAAACCAAAATGAGTAAGTGCTTTCTGTAAATACCAAAATGATAGTAAGTTTAGGATTTTGTCTTAAGTTAGTTCTGTGAATCGGGCCCCTGGTTCAAGAATGGGAGAGAAAGTGGACAACGGAGACCCCACGTTCAAAATGAAATAAACCTGATCCTTCGCGTAGAACAGGACGGACCGGCGAGTCCTAAAAGTGGAGTACTCGGTCCTGACTGCCCTGCTATTGATATGACCAAAATCTAGACATCATGGCTACTCAAGCAAACCTAGTATTGGGGTTTTAAGCAAATATAACCATAATATAATATGAAATAAATAAGGATAAAAAGGACAAACACATCCACCTCGTGTTACTGAGGCTAAATCGTTCTCTGAACACAGAATAAAAAACAGGAACTGACATAGGTATGGCTCTCACTTATGGTATGATAAAAAGAGGGCTGCCATATTCTGCCATGTGGTTTCTTTGGCTAGGAAACCAATATCTGTGAGGAAAAATTATTTGCACCAAGTAAGTACTGTGAGAGGAAGATGGGCGCTGAGGTACTGAATATTCAGTCTACCCTTAACACCAACACATAATCTACCACTATATTAGCTTACACTTCCCACTTCATCTACTGCTTGAGTGGAAGGAAGTCTGAGGAGTTATTTAGTGTGCCTATAATTAACTTTTCATTGGAACATATTTTTGATAATCCATGCTTGGGAAGGGGCCTAAATTCGTTAATAGTATTTGTGTGTATTTTCAAAGAAAGACCATTCTTCTGGAAAGACATTTTCCATTTTGTTGGTCACTAAGTAGTTATTAGTTTTCATTACCATTTAGTGACCAGTCATTAGTATTGCAGTTTTACAGTTTTCTTAGTGAACATTCACACAGTAATTTTTTTTCCTTTGTTTAATTTGTCTTTGTAAATTTTGCTACATTCCCTGCTTTTCATATTCCTTGGAAAACATTTGTGTCAATTTCCTCTCATTTTTTCATCCTCTGGTCGTGTAGTTCCTATATCTCTGATAGGCTCTGCGCATTGGAATAATATACAATATAGTTTTGACATGGGACTGAGGTCAGTATGTCTCTATTGAGTACATTAAACTTACTTACTTGTGTGTGCCAGCTAACTCAAAGGTCACTAGAAACTTCTCGAATAAACAAGAAGGGATTCGTTTTTGAGAACCGCATAAGCATGACAACTTTGCTTCCCTTAGAATCGGGACAGTCACAGAATCGTGGAAACAATAGTTAACAGTTTCACTCAGTCATTCACGCATGCTTTGTTTCTACAGACTTTACACAGAAATATGTAGACGGGCGTTTCAATTAAAAAGGTTTATTGAACAGTCTTATTTCTTGTGCAAGAGATATGAACTGCTACAATTGTAAGACAGAATGCAAAGTATAATATGTACAGCGTCAGCAGTAAGATTAGATAATACGGCAAATGCATGGTTTGCAGCTATGATATATATTCATAAAAATACATGCATAAAGAACTCAGGCTAAAATGTGAATACTCATCTGATGCTTCTAGCTAGTTCTACCCCAGTGTACCTAACCTAAGTGTAGTACGAGGTAAGAAGTAGGTGCTATTTTCAAAGGTATAGCGAACTATAGTTTAGTTTTGTCAGAGTTGCCAGGAGCACCTCTAGGTTCTAGTCTGTTCCCTACCTTAGAAAGAGAGAGGTTGGAATCTCTTTCCGGGTCTCGATCTCTAACACCCCGCAACGGGAGTCAGAAACACTGGAGCTGGATACTCTGCAGGGAGGATGACAGCGCCTGGTCAGTGCATCAGGTGGAAACTTGACTTTCTTCCAAACTTGCCGTATCATGCAGGTAGGCAGCCGAACCGTGATTTGCCATGGCAATTAAAGGTATATGTATACCTTGAAGGTGTTTAGGAATGCCAGTATTGAAGTAAAAGTCAGGCAGAAGAACGTCATGAATGAATAGATGCTCATGCATAATAAATGAGTTCTTGGAGAAATCAATAATCCAAGCAAGGGGAAGTCCTAAGGGCTTAAGAGTCTGGTTTTCCAAGAACCTGTTGTGACATTGATGGACAGATGTAGGTGGCCATGCCTGTATTTGGTTAGCATGGATAAAGCCTAAATAAGGGTAGGATTTCTATGCCTAAATATGGGCAATGCGAATTGTGGCCGTATAAGGACATAAATCGGGAAACCTCTCTACGGTATATAAATCGACACGCAACACTCTAACCCTTGTGTGTTGCAACTAACTCCCTCCCTTAACGATGGTGGTGAGTGTACATTACTATGGCAGCAATAGATGAAATTCTTGGTTCACTATAGGAGGTAGAAAAGTCTCCCCTTTGAACACACTTGTATTGCTTCACAATCTTGATATCCAAAAGAGGAACGTTATTAATTATTTACCCAAACCTGCTGCTCAAGAACGAAAGAGGGGGCAAGATACTGGTTTCCAAATTGCTTTGAAGAAACTGAAAGCCCATTTTGGTGATAACCATAATGCTGTCTCTAAAATGGCACTATTCTTTTGGTTGTGTGCAAAGAAATAGCAAAAACATCAAGTTATGTTGCCATTCTCAAAGGTCTAGCTAACACTTGAACATTTGGACACCTTTGCTACTTACTCATTCATTACCAAACTGTAAGATGTACTAATATTCCAAAAAGTTAAGAGAGGATTTTGGCAAAAATGACTAATCTTAAAAACTATATTGATGTAGTGAAAAAAAATTGAACACACTGCATTATGTTTTAAAGAGATGATGTTCAGTGATCAACCAATTTGCGGGTGAGGGTGTGGTAAAAAAAACTGAAGAGTCCAACAAAGTTGGTAGCTCTAGTACAAGTAAACAAAATTAGTTAAGTGGTTGTCTCAAATTAAAGTGCTTCAGCAATGGTATACCTGAGCATATGGCAAAAAGGTATTTTTTATGCCATACGTGCTGCATGCAGCATATGTGAAAAATGTTTTTTGACTGTGTGTGCAAAGATCTAACCATTAGTACAAAAACCTATTTGGCAAATAAGTGTTGTTAATTTTGATGAAAAGATAATGTTATGTTAGTATAGAAGGTACGAAAGTACCCACGTGTGAGATTTTGCTTGGGGATCATTCTAGAAAAGTATTTTCGGATCCATGCTCATGTTTTACTTTCATTCACAGGAACATTTATGATTTCTTCTTCAACAGAGAGGACTATAACCTTAATACTCCAGATATCCTACAGAGAAAATATATTAAGGACCCCAGTACCTACATAGGAATGTTAGTTATGCATATTAATTTGCAAGAGAGGTTTACATTGGGGATTGTGTATGTCACAGTCAAAAGTCCAATTTATTTGGATGCAGATTGCAAAACTAATTAGGAACTAAATTAGATCCAATGCAGATTATTACCAAATCCTCTTTATGTAAAAAGAAGTCTAGGTAATAACAAAGGATCTAAAGATTTTCCCTGCCCTGTTTGTTAAACCATTTTCAGCATATGCTCCAAAAGAAGAGTAATACTTCTGTATATAAAGTCCGCCCATTTCCTTTCACATGATGAAATCTCTTGAAGTTGATTTGAACCAATTATTGAACAAGAGAGTGAATATGCCATTTCATTCTTAAAATTGGTTTGACCCACTTGTTCCTGACAATAAAGGAGGCCAAAGGAATTATATTCTGTGTCCATTTGATAGGGTTCAATTTCAAGATATAGGTAGACATCTCCTTCCCAAAACTGATATTTTCTTTCAGCTTAGTGAACAAGACCATTGGTTTAAGAGTCATTGACTACCACCAGGAAGAGCTACACCGGACATAATGACTCTTGTCCAATTTATCACTCCCTTAGGTACTCATTAGATGCATGCCTTTCAGGCTAGCAATAGTTACTTCTCTATTTCAGAATATGATGTAGCTTGTTCTAAAAGGCATCAATAATGATGTGGTCTTGTAAACTGATATTTAAGTATTTGGAAAAGATGTATGTATACACAACAACCTTTTTGGTGTTTTCTGGAAAGTTTGAGACATGCAAGATTCAGGGTCTGATTTAGAGTTTGACAGTGGGGATACTCTATCTCAAATCAATTAATTAATCAACCAGGGGTTTGTAGAGCACTGGAAGGAATGGGGGCGCACAGCTTCTGGAAGTTCATAGAGCTCCGTCAAAGAGCCAGGTCTTGAGGTCCTTCAAGTACTTGGGAGTGATGGTGTCTGTCAGAGGTGGGAAGGAGTTCCATGCCTTGGCAGCAAGGAGGGAGAAGAAGCGTCCTCCTGCTCTTGTCTTCTTGATGCATGGTACCATTGCAAGGGAAAGCTGGGCCGAGCAGAGGGATTGTTGGGGTACGTTGAACACCAGGCGGTGGTTCATGTAGGCTGGTCTGGTGTCGTGAAGGTCCTTATAGGAGTGGATGAGAAGCTTGAAGGTGATTCTCTTCTTGACAGGGAGCCAGTGTAGTGCCCCCAGGTGTTGGTTGATGAGGCAGTGGTGCAGTAGTTTGAGGACTAGTCTAGTGGCAGCGTTCTGGACATTCCAGAGTTTGCAGTGAGGTTCTTGTTGATCCTGGCATAGTGTTGCCGTAGTCCAGTCTGCTGCAGATGAGGGCATGGGTGATGGTTTTTCTTTGTTCTTGGGGAATCCAGTTGAAGGTTTTTCAGGAGTAGGCAGAGGCTGAGGTAGCAGGAAGAGGTGATGGTGTTGATCTGGCAGTCCATTTTGAGTTCGGAGTCCAGGATGATTCCGAGGTTAAGTGCTTGGTCCATTGGGGAGGGAGGGTTCCTGAGAGCGGGGGCCATGGCAGATATCCTGTCCACTATATTACATTTGAATTATAACCTATGGCACTTGTAATACGGGAGAAACATCATGTTTGTGTTGGAGTATTTCGTCCACTAAACTCTAAATCAGGCTGTAATTGTCAATAGCGAAAAATGTCAGTTTGTTGTGGGTTCTATACCAGATCTTGGATACGCCATCTCTAAGGATGTTGTCAGCCCAAAAAGCAACCTTGGAGAGTATGTGAAGAAAGTGCACGTTCCCAACAGCAAAGTCTGTTAATCCTTCTTTAGCTGTGAGTAAGAGTCCCTTTGTGCTTGGTCACTCCCATTCTTTGCTGAATTTTGGTGATTTTTTTAGACTCTGCAAATTGGGGCATTGCTGTTCAGTAACCAGTGTACATGCTCTGACCATTAACACACGGAAATAGTGCCATATCTAACTGTCTCTGATTGGCACATTTAACATTCCTGTAAGGCCATGATATAGGGTGCAGAAATTACACCAATGCCATGGAAAGTTCCATTTCACCTGTGGACTGCTGCACTCATTGCATTAGGCCTACCAATGTAGCCTGAATACTGCAGTGTTTACATGCAATCCAAAAATGACCATTAACAGTAAAATGCTCATTTTTATATATCATTAATTCAACTCTATCCAGGCCTTGCCTAGCCAGGCCTTGCAGTTCACAAGGTAGAGTACATAGAACTTAAAAATGGTACTTGGCAAATGTTATATTAACATTTCCCTACAGTGACAAAGCCTCAAATCTAATTTCACTGTGGAAGGCTCTGGCTATACTATGAGTAATACTAGAATATATAGAGATAGTACGTAGGCTTTCTCTGGTTTGGGACTAGTTTAAAACATATTTCCACCACTGTTTTTAATATTCATTAGGAACACAACTCAATGGTGAAATTAGGCGTTTAATAAATATTGAGAAGTTAAGGAAATGTAACTTTTTGATAATTAGCTTTTAACTGCCTGAAGCTCCCTGGTGCTAATTTACATTAGAACTCCAGCAGCTGCCCAGCCAGTGCTTGGTCTTAATGAGTAGGAAAAACTGCTCCTAGAGCAGAAACAATGTCATTGGTGTAGAGATTTGTTTTATGTACTGTTTGCAGGAAGATCAGTTGGGGTCAACCCAGGAACTTCATTAGCTTCTGAATGGGACTGTGCTTTTATGAGTAAATGTAAGGTGAGGCCTGACAAAGGCAACCTTCCCCCAGTCAGGCTGGCAGCAATCCCAGTGGGTGAGATATAACTCCAAGACTTGTTTTGAGTAACAACAGAAGAGGTGACTGTTCATTTCCCCGGTCATAGTCCACAGTGGGGGGTACGTCTCTGCACAAGGGACAAAGGGTTACCCCATTTTGGATTTTGGGAGGTAGGTGAACTGTGGGATTGTTTACAGTAGGGAAACAGTAACTGCTGCAAATGTGTGTAGGGTTGATCTTGGGAACTTGTACCCCGTTTGTTAGGGACAAGCCAAAATGCCCCCACATCTCATTAGATGGTGCCAAACATAAATGTGTTATCTCCAAGAATGCCTCAATCCTCACTTGATATGTGTTTGGTTTTTTCTTGCACACAACCAAAACATTTGTGCCATTCTAAGCCAGTGCCCCATCCTTAGAACATTCTCTGGACCTGTGGAAGAACATAAGAAGGACTGCGCCGACTGTTCCAGACCTGTGAGGAGACCTGAAGGATTGGACTTAGTCTTTTTTTATTTTGCCATAAAGAACAGTGTAACTGCAGCAATAAATCTTGATATACAAAAAATACAATAGAAATACATTGATATAAAGCTAATAAAAACCATTATCAGCTAAAGCGATACACCAGAGATTAGAGATTTAAGATAGTAAGGGATGTATACACGCAATAAAGAGATTTAGAGGTTAAAACAACCACATTGTCCCTTCGGGTAAACAGAGCTATACACAATAGAAGGATAAAAGACATCGAAGGAAACAGCATTTCATCTTATAAACATTATCCTGAATAGTTATTCTCATACATTTCATTTTAACTGTGTAAATGGGGTAACCCAAGTTGTAAACAGGCCCCCGATCTTCTTCCCTTTGGTCCTACCGTTTCTACCTCTTCGCTCATAAAGTACTTTTTCAGGATTATAAATGTGCAAGAATCGGCCTTTCCATTGTTGAAAAGTCGGTGGTTGCGGATCTAGCCAGGCTGAGGCAACACAAAGTCTTTAAACTGACATCGCGATAAAAATGAGCTCTTCTCCCTTTTTCCCCCTATTGATTCATTCACCCCTAATAACATAAATTGAGGTGACAAAAGAACATCCTCTTTTAAAACGAGCTGTAAAAAAGCAGATATTTCACGAGCCAGTTGCTCGATGCAGGGACAGGTGGAGAAAATGTGTATCAAATCTGCACTATGTGCCTTACTCCTAAAACAGTGAATTCCCCCCACTCCTCCCCATTTCACAATTTTCGCAGGCATCATGTATAGGTCAAACAAGGTCTTGAAATGTTGTGACTGCAAATTAACAGAGCACAGCACAGAGTTCCCCAATTCGACTGATTTTAGAAAGCAAGAATCTGAAACCCCCAGTTTATCCTACCATCTTAGCCTGTGCATATCTAAATTGTCTGGGAGCCCCTCCAGCAGGCTACTTACTATAAAGTTGTGATATTGAGGAACCTGAGCTACGAATTAACAATTCCATTAACGTCACCTGCCCAAATCCTGCAGCACCACCAGTTTTTCTAAGAAGGTAGTCCCTTTACTGTAAAAAAATTCAAAAATCCTGGGGGCCTATACTAAATCTTTCGCAAATAATGTCAAAGGAAGCTATGTTTTCCCCAGCCAAGAGATCCCCATTCCTATAAAAACACCTTTTCCCCACCTTACCAAGCACTCATCTTGTAGGGCCTGCGGGAGCTGATCATTCCAACCAAAGGCGTATACCCACTAAACCTACCTACCCCAAATTTTTACCTTACACCAGCCCAATTATAAAAGGCAGTGATTAAGACCTTAAAAAGGTTTTTCTAAGTAGCTAGCTTCATAACATTTCACCCATTTTTAGAACCATATTTAGCTCTACAATATCTTCCATGTTAGCAGTGATGGATATCCCAAGATAAACCACTTTTTCAACAATCCTAGTGTCTGAGGCTGTAACGTATCTATTTATCAAAATCTGTGTTTTAGCTCTATTCAGCGAAAAGCCCGAGTGAGTCCCAAAATCTTCTGCTATGCTTGCAACAGCGCTCATTGCTCCATCTGGGTCTGAAGTAAGTATGGCCACAATGTCAGCATACGCCAGGAGTTTAGTAATACGTGCAGACTAACAGGAATGATACCTGCAGAGGCTTCCAACCTTCTAAGAAAAGGGTCAATGTTTAATGCAAATAGCAAGGGGGAGGACGGACAACCCTGCCTAGTCCCCCTGCTGATTGAAAATGCCTCTGAATCCTCCCTCATTAATCTAAGTCGTGCAACGGGGTTGGTATACATGACCCATATCACAATCACAAATGAATCCCCCAAGCTATTAGCCTCCAAAACCTTCCATAGATAGTTCCATGACACCCTATCGAACGCCTTCTTGGCATCCAAGAAGGCAGCCCCCATAGGGTTTGTGAAGACTTCAGTAGCGTCAAAAAGTGAGATTACCCTTCTTACGTGATCTGCCGCCCCCCTCCCCTGAATAAAATCATGCTGCCAAACTGAGACAAGTTGATGCATCACAGAGTTCAACCAAGTGGAGGTAGCCAAGATCTTTGAGAATAGTTTGGCATCACTGTTTAGCAGCGTAATGGGTCTATATGAGCCCCTACTCATAGCATATTTGCCCTTCTTAAAGAAGACAATAACATTAGCAGTCTTAAATACAATCAATAAATCACACAAATAAAAATAATATAGGCATTAGCTGCAGTTCACACTTCACCATTTTGCCAAGGGCCCCCCTTTCATCCCCCCCACCCTTCCCTCCGCCCATGCCCCTCCCCCCCTACCCTCCCTACTTTTAAAAGCATCCGGACCCGTAGGGTCCGAGTGATGAAGAAAGCAAAGGTCACTGCAGCTCCCAACCCCCTGTGCTCCCATCAAACAATCAAACCATCAAAACATCCGGCCGTTAAATGCCCGTGGCTCGTTGAATGAGACTGAAAGGTAAGGCTGTTAAGCTACTTTAAGGCCTAATATAATTCTTATCTCCCCCAAACCTGTTCCAGATACTCTCTTGCTAGAATTTCAGAAGTAAAGAATTTAAAAGACCCTCTAACAACTGTCTTCAGCCTCACCAGAGCCAGCAAATATGCCTCAAAACCTGCATCTTGATAAGGTTTGAATAGTCCCCATCTGCATTCCACAGTTAAGTGACAATAATCGGGGCGCACAAAAAAAGAAGAATCTCTATATTGCCTTCTGGCCTCTGGAGGTGCTTTCTCAAAAATAGCCTGTCTAAGCAAATAATTGCCAAAAAAAAACTAGGATGGCCCTCGGCTGATTAGCGTCTCTGCCAGAGGTTTTGGGAAGGACAGCTGGGAACCGGTGTACCCGCTGAATTTCTCGCTCCCAGTCCCAATCCCCCAAGTTCTGGAAAAGTTTCTTTGAGTAGACCTAAAATAAAAGAGCAAATATCCTCCCCTCCAGCCCTTCCTTGATCCCAAGAAGAGGTTATTCCTCCTCTGGCGGTTCTCCATGCCTTCTAGCTTCCACATGGCATACTTAAGTTGTGCTTCATGAGATGTAGTTTTCTCCCTCCCAGCAGACAATTCTCTTTCAACAACTGAGGTTCTCTCCTCAGTAGCATTCATCCGCTCCCCGATCTCTGCGCAGGCTTTGCCAACGTTCCGGACTGCACCTTCCAACTTCTTTGCAGACTGTCTAGCTTTCTTCCCGTCCACCCTAGTTTCTGCGTGATGTTCTTTAATTGATACTAAAATCAAACTTAGTGCGGAGTTCACATCAGCAGCTTCATTAGGCTGCATCTCCATGGAGTATCTGACCTGATCCGTCGCTAATTCTGCGGGGCCAATGATCCATGTTTGAGAATAATCCCACTTCCGCCCAAGGCCGGCGGTCGCCTCCCTGAATTTTTAGTATATATGTTAGATCTGGGGGTCTCTGGTTGGCAATGGTATTCACCTTTGTCCAAATAGGGACCTTTACTTCTAATTCGGAATAAAGGAATTACACTCCTTAATAACCCCTGCTCACCCCCTTGGTAGCTTGGCACGAGCAGACAGGCTTATCTCAGAGGCATTGTGTTAAGAATTTGTGAATATACACAGTAATACAGTGATAACACTACAGATGGACACAACACTGGTTTTATAAACATAAGTATACTTTATATAGACTTAACACAAGACCACAAACGACAAAAATCCACAATACTACACTTAAGATTACTTAAAAGATGCGACACAGTTCTCAACAAAGTACCTGGATGCGTAACGCAAAGTGAACAAAAGGCTCGCAAAAGGGGAGATGCGCCGGTTCCGTGACCCGGGGCAACGGTTGCGTCCTTCCTCAATGCTTGCGCTGAGTAGGGGACTCGTCGTGAGCCTTATCGGTGTGGAGGTGATGTGTAGATTCTCGGCCTGCGTGCCGGTTTGGGTGCGCAAGATGGCGCCTTGATGCAATGAGATGATCCGGTTAAGCTGCGAGAAGATGGCGCCCCTTATGCGGCCGTTCGATGACGATGCGATGATTCCCTGGCAGCCTTGCGACAACTCTGTAATTTGGAGCCGCGACAGGCCCTCCGAGACGCTTCTTCGGTGATGCAATGGCAACTCTCTCGATGGCGTCACGCTTCTCCGGTGATGCGAAAGCAGGCAGCTTCGATGAACACACGCTTCCAGGGTGATGCGACAAAGGCTCACTTCTCCAGCGTTGCGATGATTTCAGCTGGGCGGCGACACACTTCTTTTTGATGCGTCGCGCTTCCAGATCCCAGCAGCACGCAAGTGACTGGAGTCAGAATTCCCAGCAAGGAAATTCAGGAGGGAGCTGGAGGTGAAGTCTGTTGTCCCTGAGACTTTAGCAGGAGGCAAGCAAAGTTCAAGCCCTTGGAAAATATTCTGTTTGATGAAAGTCCTTACAAAGTTCCTTCTCCTTTCTCTGAAGCAACCACAGCAGGCCAACCCAGCAAACAGCGCACTGGCAGAGGGGCAGTACAACTCCTGCAGCTTCCTTGGTTCTTCTCCTTGGCAGAAAGATTTCTTGTTCCAGAAGTGATCTAATTTCTTGGGATCAGGGTCTCAATATTTATACCCCAAAATCCTTTGTTCTCTGAAGGCTGAGAGGCATCTGCCTAGTCCAAATCAGTTCCTGAGCACTTTGTTTACATGACTCTCTTCTTCCTTTCACTGTGCAGGGCAAAGACATCAGCCGCCCCACAGGAGGGGGAGACAGCTCAGGGGAGGGAAGATACAGCTCTGGAGCACTCTGTTGACATGATTCCTCCTCTCCTTTCACAGTGCAGGGCAGAGACATCAGACAAGCCACAGGAGGTGGAGCCAGCATTTTAGAGGGAAGTTCCAGCCCTATTCAGGTCCCAGGTATAACTCCTCCCTCCCATCCAGATACAGATCTCTCTATTCACCACTGGGCTGCATCAGCCTGTCTCCTGGAATCCCCCAGCACTGTCACTCACAAAACCAGACAAGGAATACACAACCCAGCAGAGGCAGGCTCAAATGGTTAGGCAAGCAAATACCTGCTTTCCAAAAGTGGTATTTGTAAACACCGAATATTAAAAGAAACTTTACTAAAAGATATACTTTATAATTCTGAGTTCAGGCATACTAAATTAAAATTTCTTACCATGTTCCCTGAGTCAGTTAGGATTATAAGCATGTAATGATCTCACTGCCAATTCTGGCCTATCGGAACAGGTAGCTTTCAATAGTGAAAAAACAAATTTTACGTAATTCACTATTAGAAAATGCTACACACACCAGAGCATGTCCTACCTTATACTTACAATGTACCCTGCCCTTGGGCCTACCATAGGGGTGCCTAATATGAAGCAAAGGGAAGGTTTAGGGACTGGAAAGTGGGTGCACTTGGCCAAGTCGACATGGCAGTGCTAGACTCTTAAAATTGAGCAGCTCATTAGGCTTACCTGCCAAGCCTGGTGGAGACTCCTGTTTAGATCCACAGCTTCTTTTACTTCTTATAATTGTCTCAATGTTTTCAACTGCATCCTTCCAGGCTCTGCTGCCAGCCTGAAGTCAAGCAATGCTGTGTGTGCCCTCAATACAAGTTTGTAACCAAAAGCAGATGCAGTGTCCACCCACAGCCTCCAGGTGAAGTGAAATGACTGAGCGAGCCTGGCAGCCAGCATGCTACATTTCCCCCGTCCTGAACCAGCTGTCTCGTCTCCTGGCCTGGCCTCCAGATTCCTCTGCCTAGGGGCTCCGCCCGATGCCTCCTCACGCTTCCTGCCACCAAGCTGGAGCTCCGTGGCCACCAGGGGCAAACAGCCCCACTGCCGAGATCAATACCGCCACCATCTTCAATGCCTCGGCCGCGAATCCTGCTCCGAGACCAGCAGATAAGCAAGATATGGCCACAGAAAACCGTGTTAGGCCAGAAGAGTCTTCGGGAGCTTCGGGAGAGGAGCAGCACCGCGGTGAACTATGCCACCGCCATCTTGCTCTCCATAGGATTGGACTTAGTCTTACTTGTACCCAGAACAGAGAATTATACTTCAAGGGTCAGTTGACTGACCTGCTTTGTTGCTACAGAGACACAACAAGCTGCAAGAGTATTTTTTTCTTGAAGTGCCTAGCTGAGCAACTGGAACTAGACTAGACCCTACTGGTGGCCTCAACCTGATTAAGTCTTGACACCCTCTCCAAATTCTTTTTCAGTGTGGTTCCAGATTCTAAAGCAGGATCGAACCAAGCAAACTAATCCGCTCAAGGTGCGACATCACGGGGCTTCAGAATTAGGTCTCTGGCACTTGGAGCTTCCCCACTTTAGCAGATCAGTTTCAGTGGGCCCCTTGCAAAAAGCTGTGCGGCATTGTGGAACTCATTGTCAGCTACAGCCTGCAACCACTGGGAGATACTGATCTCTGGATTCTGAGCTCTGAAAAAGAAGTCCAAACCTGGAAAACTTGAGTGGGTAAAGGCTCCAAAACTATCCAGCTGGCCCAAGGGTTTCCCTTGGTGTGAAATTAAAAATGTCCTGGTTGGAGCTTTTCCTGTCAAGACCAATAGCTTCCACGGGACCTCATCAATGACTATTTGAGTTTCAAAGAGCTTCCTTGTGTACAGTCTAAAACCTTGCCCCACTGGATGAGTTTAACCTATCGTACGCGACTCATACATTGTCAGAACCAACATCATCCCCTTGCCTTCATGTGAAGCCTTGCAATTTTCTGTTAAACTGACCCCCTCTGACAATTTCAAAGGAATCCTTTTGTACCGTCCACCGGGATTAAGAACAGGATTTATCACCGATCTTAGATCCATCTTGGAATCATGCGCTCTTGACAACTCCTTCACTGTCCTTGGAGATTTTAATTTCCATTTTGACAAACCTGAAGATAAGGACACTGCTATGTTCCTAGGGGATATGACTACTTTTGGTTTGTCTTTTATGGTCAAATCTCCTACGCATGATAGGGGCCATACTCTGGATGGCATTTTCTCCAATTCCAATGACCTCCATGTAACACAAACCTTTCCGGTCACTTGGTCTGACCATTATGTCATCATGGCATCACTTAACCCCCACCAACCAGTTGCTCCGCTGAAACCCAGCAACACTAATCAAACCTTCAAGGCATGGGACGATATAGACAGCTCCAATTTGAAAACCTTTCTAGTAGCCTCCATGCCCTCCTTCTCACAAGACCCAACCATAGCCACCTCTCAATTTTATGACTGGGTTGATGCAGCAGCATCCTCACTGGTTCCTATTAAGCAAGTATCCCGCAATAGATCTACTCCCTCAGCTCCTTGGTATTCAGCTGCCCTAAGACAGCAGAAACAACAATGTAGGCAGAAAGAAAGGCTTTGGCGCAAAGATTACGCCGAAGAGGCCAAAACTAAATATAAGGAAATGGTAGCCAAATATAAACAAATGATTGATGAAGCCAAGAAATCATTTTTTAGTCATAAAATAGAAACTGCAAAAAATTCGTATAAACTTTTGTATGATACTGCAAAACAGCTAGCTGGTCATTCCCCCAATTTGACCCCTCCTCCATCTCAACTTCTGTGTGACACATTGGCTAACTTTTTCTTTAGTAAAGTTAATGACATATACTCTGCATTTACCTCCAACATTAAAAATTCTTCTGAAAGCACACCTAACATACTTATTGGCCCCACGCTCACTCAGTTTGCCGAAATTACAGAAGCCCAGGTTATGGACATAACTGCCACCATTAGATCAGGTTCAGTACTCGATCCTTGCCCTTTTAAAGTTTTACAGCCAGCTTTGGAAGAGATTACCCCGGCTATATCCCTCATATGTAACGCCATGTTCAAAACAGGTATTTACCCAAAAAGTCTAAAACAAACTATCATAAAACCTCTGTTAAAGAAGTCACATTTGGACAAGGATGAACCCAAAAGCTATCGGCCAATAGCCAACTTACCAGTCCTGGCCAAGATAACCGAAAGGGCTATGAACAAACAACTCTCCGCTTTTTTGGAAGAACACCAGCTACTTGACGAAACTCAGTTTGGGTTCCGCCAGTGTCATGGGACGGAGACAGCTTTGATTAAAGCAGCTGACGACATCAGACTCATCCGTGACATTGGGGGTACAGCCATTTTGATACTACTGGATCTATCTGCAGCCTTCGACACGGTCGATCATACCATCCTGATTGACCGTGTCGAGGGTTTGGGGGTACAGGGGACTGCCAGCAGACTCCTGGCCTCCTTTTTGGCTGATAGAACCCAGGTGGTTACAACGGGACCATTCCAATCGTCCACCATGTCACTGCCATGTGGTGTACCTCAGGGCTCATCCCTAAGCCCGACACTTTTTAACATCTATGTGTCGGGCTTAGCCAATGTCATTCGGGCTTTTGGGATGAGCCTTACATCCTACGCAGATGACACCCAGCTGGTCTTAGCCATTAAGAACAATGGCTATAAAGTGGCAGATGATCTCAGGGCCGGTATGATGGCAATAGGGAGTTGGATGGCCTCCAATTGCTTAAAATTGAACTCAGAGAAAACTGAGGTAGTCGTCTTTGGACAATTAACACCCGAGTGGTCATCCAATTGGTGGCCCTCCTCGATGGGCTCTCCCCCCGAGCCTGTGAGCAAAGTGAGGAATCTGGGAGTCATCTTTGATGAGCGTCTTACGTTCCATCCACACGCTAACCAGATCACCTCTTCAGCTTTTTATAAACTGAAACTTATTAAAAAAGTGCTCCCATTTTTACCTGATAAAGCGGGTAAAACCCTTGTCACCTCTCTTGTGCTGTCCACCTTGGATTATTGCAACGCCCTGTTCCTCAATGCACAGGAGGGTGTCCTACACAAACTACAAACAATACAAAACTCTGCCGAGAGGCTTTTTGGGTAATATCCCTAAACATCACTCTGCCTCCAAAACCATCAAAGAGTTGCACTGGTTATCCATTAAAAACAGGATAAAATTCAAGACCCTGTGCATTGTGTATAAAGCGCTGCATAACCATGGATCAGCTCATCTAATCCGCAATTTGATTCCTTATCGTCCATCTAGAACACTACGTTCATCCTGCTCAGGAGATCTTGCTATACCCCGAACAAAAACGGTCTTATGGGGCGATAGAAGATTCCTGGTAGCAGCCCCCAAGTTGTGGAACTCTCTGCCATCTGTGATTAAAGCCAGTCCATCTTTATGGTCTTTTCGTAAACAACTTAAGACCTGGCTTTTTAATCAATAGACCATCCTAGTTTCTTCAGGGTAAATACTCAGATACTCAGCGCCGAGACGCCTACGGGCCTTTGCATGCGCTCTATAAATATCAAAAATAAATAAATAAATAAATAAATAACCTCCATTTCAGAAACAAAGTCCCAAAGTAAAATCCCTTTTCAATCCTAGATATTGTTATTGAAGAAAGTATTTTGAACTGCTCACAAATTTCCACTTGCTGATGCTGTTCGCTGTTGCTGAAAGCTGCTTGCAGACCACAGACTGCAGCCAGCACCCCGTAGCCCAAGCAGCAAGTCAGCTGTCAGGAGCTGAGATGATGAGGGTAAGGGACATAAGGGCTAAGACTGCGGGCTGGAGTGCCTAAGCACCGAAGTGCTGAGACACCCTGGGATGTGGCATTGGCGTGCTGGTGTGCGTATCCTCTTCATGCTATGCCCCATGCCCGTGGGTGCTTTCTCCTATTCAGCACATGAAAGAAGGTGGCACTTGCGCGCTCTGGAGGCTAATTAGCAGTGCCCCTCACTCCATGCCTACAAACCCTGCAGCCCTGTAGCAGTGTCCTGTGCTACCTGCAGCGGAAGAAGGGGAAAAAGGAACTAAGGAGGCAAAAATCTCAAGGGAGTAGGCAACCAGGCAACTAGGAGTGCAGTGGGGAGGGCGGCAGTGAGTAGCATGCAGGTGTGCTTGTGCCCTTTCCACAGACATGAAATCTGAAGTAACTCCTGTTGAGCAGCCCCACATGGCAGCATCCTCCTACTTCTCGTAGCCCCAAGACTTCGGTCCGAAGAATTTCCTCAAGCTCCGACCTTCAAGTTCATTGTACAGCATCACAAGGTGTACGATAAAGCACTCAATCTGTGCCTAATCGCTATAGAGTCTACGTTATTGACTCCAGAACCTACATAGCTGAAGGAGATTGTGGCAGCCAGCCCAGCTGTCGGCCCCGGTGCAAAACTGACTTTGGAACAGTGGCGAAAAAGCAAGCAAACTCCCTAAATGATGCAGAAGGCCACTGCTACTAAGGAGCCATAATCGTCGCATAAGGGGTGCAAGGGAAACTAGCACTAGACTGCGGGCTCTGCATGATGCATGGAAGCAACCGGCATTAGGCCGGAGCAGCCTGTGCGCACTGCATCTCTCAGGCCCCACCTGACCCCACCAACTACAACTGCAAAACACTGTGCTCAAGAAGTCAACTGCTCACTGCAAATGCAACTGCACGCCCGGCTAGCAGAGACCTATAGGTGGACAACTACTTGAAAGTCTCCCACTGCATTCAAGGTGTCTGAGGAGTGGGGGCGTGTAGGACTACCCGGCGGGATACCTCAAGTGAACCACACCTCAGGCAATACCCCCTTGGTTATTCTTGCTTCCCCTCAAAGCTTTGCAATTCTACAAAATGCCTCAAAAGGTCTGAAAGTTGTGAAGAATCCACCAAGCTCTTTGTGTGAAGATGGGCACAGCCCTACTCAGTGCAAGTATCAGCTCCTCCCATCACTCTAGCTCAGGAAGACCCATCAGCTTGTTGATGGGCCAACAGGATAGGCAGGGCACACCTCAGCTCCCTTTGTATTAGACTGTCTGGAGTTAATTCATAAAGCCCAACTGTCATCCAACCCAGACATGTATTCTAGGGACTGGCAGAGGCAAAGGATGGTTAAATAAGAAAATGCCATCTTTCTAAAAGTGGCATTTCTGACCTGAAATTTCAAAACCAATTTCACTAAAGATGTGTTTTTAACTTGTGAGTGTAGAGAAACCAAACTACATTTTCTATCTGCTCCCAGCTCCCAGCTCCCAATTGGAAGTTGAATTTGTAAAGTGCTACACAGCAGCTCAAATGCTAACCAATGGGAGTGTCAGGGCTTACTGTAGCAAAAAACGGACTTAGCAGTTTTTCACTACCAGGACATGTAAAACTCAAAAGTGCATGTCCTACCTTTTAAATGCACTGCACCCTCCCCATGGGGCTCCCTAGGGTCTACCTTCGGGGTACCTTACATGTAAAAAAAGGGGGGAAAGTAGGTGAACTTTACTAGAGACTTATTAGTAAATCAAATGTGCCAATTATTGAGAAACCAATCATACCTTGTTTCAGGGGAGGGAGCATATGCACTTTAGCACTGATTATCAGTGGTAAAGTGCCCAGAGTCATAAAGCCAACAAAAAGAAGGTCGGAAAAATGGGAAGACAGCAAAATGTTTGGAGATAACTCTGCAAAAATGGTCAGTTCCAACACTACAACTCGAACAAAATGGATGTTCAAGTGGATCTGCTTAACCTCATGCCCGAATCAGTTAAGGAATTGACCAGAAGCTGTCTGACAAATAAATTGATAATCCCAGCACAAGACTACACAGCCACAGCTAACATAGACTATAAATGCTCACCAGTGGCAGTAAGCTCACAGCAACCTTAATAGTAGATCTAAAAACAAACCTGAATATTTCCTGTCATAATACTGACCCAAAACTGTTAATGCAATGGGCATAGGCAAGTGGCGGACACCATGACCCCACTGAAACAAACACCAGTCCACCCAGGGACAGGGAATTTGGCCAACACACAACTCTAATGGGGGTGGTAGATAAACCTGCTAAAGATTGTCACCAAATGGGAGGAGTGCCCCAGCAAATCTCAACCCCCCTTTCAAGTCCCACCAAAGGCAGTAATGTCAAAGAAACCGAGAGAAAATGGCGCAAGAAACAAAAAAAGAGTAAGCTCTGAAATCATCTGTGGCACAAGTGCAACTAAGCCAGCTTAAAACATAACTGCACTCCGTGAAGATCCAATACAAATGGACCACAAGGACTCATTAAAGAAAAGGAAACACTTTCCCTTATTTGACAACATCTGGGAAAACCAGCTAACTGTTGAAGCTGGTAAGGAAGGTTACCTAGCCCAGTCGCCGCTCCAAAGGCGTTCAGCTCCCTCACAAAACTAACTGAGTGAGATAAAAGTGTGTGTCCTCATGTAAAAAACGTAACTTGTGCTATGTAAAGCGCTCTGATACCTGATTCGGTTCGGGTCTAGTTCGCGCTATATAAAACCTCTAAAAAAAAAAGAAAAAAAAAAGTTACAAGGAGGTGGCCTAGTCCCACCAAGATAACATGATCAACAATGGTGGAAGTCCTGAGGTCCCAACATCCAACACAGACCAGTCTATTTATTTACCCTCACACCAACAAAAAGTATCAAATTGCAGTTGTAACACTTACCTGGGTGGTGGTAGTGACATTCACCAGTCACTACCACCACCCTGATAGGACCTACTGACCTTTAGTTGGTCCAAGAACCAAGAGATAACGGTACAGCAAAGTTGGCATCTGACAACACTCAGGGAGAGGATGTTGCTTTTCGGCTAGAGCGGTCGTCCTCGAAGCTGGGGAACAGGGTTCGAGTCTCAGCAACTGACGCCCAACATTCTGTGATTCTTGCAAATCACTTAATCTCTCTGTGCCTAACAAAAATTAATGTGCTCATCTGTAACAAAACTGGTGCTCGTGTAAAGCGCTCGGATACCCGATGTCTCTGGTCTAGTTTGTACTATATAAACCTCTGGAAAAAAAGGAAAAACACTGACCAAGTATCCAAAAAATTCCTGATTGTAACCAAATTGTTTTAACTCCAGAATACCAGTCAAGGGGGATGCACAATATTCTTAATTGCGGTAACATACATTCTAAAACTCCGTAAGGCAGTCCCCACCCAAGAGCAGAAAACCACAGATGATATTGAATCCATCAAATTCCTGATTTCAACAGACAACAAGAGGCAAGAGGCCACTCTTGAAACCGGGGCCTCAAACTCGCTTGTCAGGAACGTCTACCAGTAAGAAGAGTGCTTTCTCACCTGGGGAATTTAAATTAGAATACCTCACTCTGCAGCCTACTCACCTCCGCTTGCCTTCATTAGGAGGACCCAATGTCATACAACTTAAAAGACAACAAGCAAACATATTTGATCCTTAGGAACCCCATTGGGACATCGATCTCACCCTCCTGTCAGACATACAGTACTCTCACTAAAACAGTTAAAAGTAGTAATGTACAATTAAACTTAGGCTGGATCTCAGCAGCCCTACATGGTGACAAACGATTGTGACAAGTTAAAATTGCACTTCAAGCAATTAGCCCAACGAAATCCCTGAACCTGTGCTTATGGAATATAAATGTCCTACAGACTAAAAAGGAACAAGAAGGATGTTACAGCTATCAAGGGAAAAACAGATTATCTGCCTACAAGAAACATGGGCAACACAGTTGTTCACATTGGACGGATTTGCCGGTTAATTTAGCCCAGGGCTCAAAACAAACAAGTCTCGGCGGCCAAAGGGGGCTTTACCACCAATGTAGACAGATAGGGAGCTAACTGTTGGAATCAGGTAATGGCATTTTAATAGTCAAATTGCAGAAGAGGCATGAAGAAATTGAGAACCCTCATTTACTGATCAACCTATGCATCCATCTAGATTCAGAATCAAAGAAGTCAATATCATCTAAACTAAACTTTCAAATACTTAATTAGAAAGCTTATAACACCAAACGCCCTCGGATATCTTAGTCAAAGGGAACTTCAACATGAATCTATTGTGGCCCTTTGCCGAAGACAAGCAAATTATACAACAGAATCAACTCTGAGCTGCCCGAAACCAGTTTCTTAGAGACACAAGCAACAGACCCTTGGACGCAAAGGTTGTGGCACTAGGAAAGGATCTTGAATCCCTTGGGTTAAGAGCACTGAATGGTAGACACCAAATCGACACCCCTCCGGAGTTGTCCTACTTCTCAGCAGACTAATACTCCACAATAGACCTCTGGAAGTCTCTCCGTCCCTACTCCATCAAGCTACATCTTACCATATTAAAACAAGCTTTTGCAATGCAATAGGTCTTGTATTTGAGAGAGTTTGAGCTTTTGGCATTGTAAATGACAATGCCTTTTATTTCTGTGCTATGAAAACCTCATGCGGTGCGTAAACACACACTGCAAACCTTGCTTCTTGTAACCAAGGACTATAAGTTCAAAATGCGTGTTTATGCACCGCTTGCAGGTTTTGAAAACACATAAATAAAAGGCTTTGTCATTTACAATGCCACTAGCTCAAAGATTCGCAAATGTGACAGCTATTGCATTGCAACTGCTTGTTTATGTGGCTTTAATTCTCTGATCGCACTTTGATGGAATTGTAAAGGTTTTAATTATTCATGCAATACATTTTTACTTACTTATGTGTTGCCTCAAACATTTATTGCTGTGCAATATAGATGAACATGAAAAACATACATTGTAAACAACATTCCATGCCTTTTTGATTGTACTATAGTTTGGGTCTGAGCTTTGATTACAAACGAGGACAGGGCTGGCTTCAGGGCAGTGAGACCAGTGCAGCTGCATGGGGTGCTGACCTGGGGAGGGAGGCACTAACTTCAGAGGTGGGCGCTGTGTTTCGATAGAACTTACTTTAAAAATGCCTGCTGCAGAGTTCCTTGTATGTTCAGCTTTCAGGCAGTAATAAAAATGTCAAGATTATTCTTGTGATGAGTGTTCCTGCGGGAGAGAGAGATTGCAGTTTAGTCTAGGGGCAGTTGTGACTCACCAAAAAGTGCAAAAAGGGTTAATATGCCTGCTGCAAAGGACAGATCTGTATTTTATGGGACTAGTTTAGTGGATTAGTAAAGCCAGCCTTGACCAGCGTTTTAAAACAAATTAAATCTATGTGAGAGAGGGGTCATGGAGGAATGAGGGCCACTTTTGACCAGTGATAGTGAAGGGGGTGCCAAAAAAGATTGTGACACCAGGCGCCACCTGCGATGTATCCAGCCCTGAAGGAGGTTATGATATGGTTTTGTCAGATCCTCCAGTAATAAAATGTCATTATTGTCAATGCTAATTAGATCTCCTTAAGTTTGTAGGACATTTTCATAGGACCTTCGTGGCCCAAAAGCACTGGAGCTCTTTACAACAGAACCAGACTATTAGATATATATTTTCCCCTTTTTAGGTGCAGATGAAGTCAGTTGCCTAGATTTACCAGATGTTGAGCCGAGGCTGGGATACAAACTTGATTCCCAATGCCAAAAGATGATAGTTCTAGCCAGTAAACCACTTCTCTAATGAAGCACCACTTCTAATGACTTATTTCCTACTTTCTGGGGTCAATGGGGTGCAGCTTGGGTGGGCCGAACTAGAAAGTTGGTGCTCTACAAAATTAAAAAGCAAGTTACCGATCCACAGTCTTGACGTCTGGGACATAGGTTTATTGACTAGTTCCCACTGCAAATCGGACACAGGAATGAGGGCATCCCTTGGGTCACCTCGATGGAACTGCCCATGGCTGGGCCCCACCAACAAGTTAGTGAATCCGAATGCCATGAAATAGCTTTGAGAAGATTACCGTCTAGTGCCATCGTGTTGCTTGATCTCATGTAAGAGGGGACATAGAGAAAGGCTTAGAACTTTGTACCCGGCGGCAGCAGAGCGCAAACTCCGAGGATACGAGAATCTTCGGGAACCATGTGACTCACACTTTTCAATGACACCCTTTTAGAGATAAAAGCTGCCCCTAATTACCAATGGGACTGACCGGTGTCAGTCATTCAGTTGGGATAAACTGCCAGCCAATCCAACGGCTGACAACTAGGCTCCAAAACAAACACAAAAAATACAACTTATGATCTTTGTTTGCCCACTAGATCACAGGTTTTCTCCTCATCAAGTTTCCTTTTGCTAAGATTACTTTACCCTCTAAAACTGGATGTGCTTTGAAACAGGCTAAACACTATATTGACTAGGGGGAAAGACAAATGCTAAATGTTATTCAATAATTATAGGTTATAGATTTCAGGCTACACACGAAAGATTACACATGAAACACAGTGCATTATGATACCTATATACACATAGCTATGTTGTTAGATTGTATAGGTTTATCAAAAACACTTTATTGTACTGAAATACTTATTAATCATTTTCAAGATATATTTTTGTAAATGTTCTGATACATGTTAATACATAAATCATACTACAACATAATCACATATATACAAACATATAAAATACACATAGACAATTAATTGTCTTCATTGTATGTGAGACATATAGATAGAAAAAGGAGAAGTGGAGCTGTAAATAATTTGAAGGCTTGCGGTAGATGGAAGCCACGCGCGTTTCGGCTGGGGTGCCTTCATCAGGGGATCCATATGTGGACCACTATTAGGGGCTGAACCCTTGCGGCCTTGTGATATGGCTTCCATTGAATAGAGTTCTATAGCAAGCCTGTGTGCAGTTCATGCAAGCGTCAATGAAAGCAAAAAAGGTAAATGTACCTATTTTTATTCATGAGATATGGATCTAGATACTGATATCGAGATCAACATTTCTTATAGTTCTTAACCGTCGGGCAGAGCCTGTGTTATCGGAACAATAAAAGAGGAAAAAGATGAAGTTTAGCACAAACAGGACCTGCGACGCTGTAAATATAAATTTCTCCTTAAGTATTACCACCAGCATAAACCAGGGGCTCCTTAAGATAGATCCTTTTTACACCCCTTTATTGCTGTGTTTTTGCTGTAGCAAACAACGCCACACAGAATTAACGCCGGAGCACTTTATTTAAGGCTCCTCATGAGACAACGGTTTTTATACTAATGTTACTATCGTCTTAATATTTACTGTAAGTACTTACTTACAGGGTGTTACTTGCAACTCCAAACCATTATTAACAACCCAAATAGAATGGCCTTGTGTATATCTTTATAGTTCTGAAAATATAGGTATAAAATATATCTGTTTCTGCAAAGTGGCTACAAATAGTGAAGCAGACGATATATAAAGTATAGACACCCGCGAAGCATCTCCCCTTTAACCTCACTTAAACCGACACCTGGACATAACGGAACAATCTCATTTTCACATACAAGCGCTCAGTGTTGGTGTGCACATTATTGGTGAATGTTTCTGAGCAAAGGAACTGGGTTACTGGTGGGTAGGCTTTTGTGCCTGTGAGCACACACTTTTGTTGTGGTGAAGCTGGGTTCTAAAGCCGCCAGACCCTTTAAGCTGCATACACCAGGAAGTGGGCTTCTGAATAGGTCAGCTGGCTTGCTGTTAAGGTGCCCCGGTGGGCATTCGGAGTGGGGGGATTGGAGGTGTGCAGAGCCCTCGTATATGTACACGCAAGGCTGGTGGTAAACACCACTTCATCTTCGAAATCCCGGGGAACCTCTCTGTGGAATGCGCTCAGTGCCCCACCACTGTCCTAGCCTCTGCGCCCAACAAGGACTGCATGTAAAGCACAGAGGGCTGCCTCGGGCTCTATAAATCACATGGTTGGAGCACAACTGAACCATTATGCCAGATTCAGTTCACCTACGGAATAGCATTTTTAAAAAAAACATTCTTGAAGCCTAATATAACCAAAAGAATAGAAGTTCGGCAATCCAATGCTATAATACTAGGTTGAGAAAGAAGACTGTACTTGGCTCGTGCGCTCGGGGAGGGACATTAGTAAAAGCGGAACACAAAGGCATGCCTTAAACCAATGAAAAAAACAAGCATTTACAATGCAATGGTCTCGGCATCATTAAAGGTAGAGCTATTGGCATTGCTCATGACATTTTTTTTTCTTTAAATCATAAATAAATGGCATTGTCATTTACATTGTCAATACACACCACTCTGCACTCAACTGCACTCACCTGCACTGCACTCAACTGCACTCACCAGCACTGCACTGCACTCACCTGCACTGCACTCAACTGCACTCACCTGCACTGCACTGCACTCAACTGCACTCACCTGCACTGCACTGCACTCAACTGCACTCACCTGCACTGCACTCACCTGCACTGCACTGCACTCACCTGCACTGCACTGCACTCACCTGCACTGCACTGCACTCACCTGCACTCACCTGCACTGCACTCAACTGCACTGCACTCACCTGCACTGCACTGCACTCACCTGCACTGCACTGCACTCACCTGCACTGCACTGCACTCACCTGCACTGCACTCACCTGCACTCACCTGCACTCACCTGCACTGCACTCACCTGCACTGCACTGCACTCACCTGCACTCACCTGCACTGCACTCACTTGCACTGCACTGCACTCACCTGCACTGCACTCACCTGCACTCACCTGCACTGCACTCACCTGCACTGCACTGCACTGCACTCACCTGCACTCACCTGCACTCACCTGCACTGCACTGCACTCACCTGCACTGCACTCACCTGCACTGCACTCACCTGCACTGCACTCACCTGCACTGCACTCACCTGCACTGCACTGCACTCACCTGCACTGCACTGCACTCACCTGCACTGCACTCACCTGCACTGCACTGCACTCACCTGCACTGCACTGCACTCACCTGCACTGCACTGCACTCACCTGCATTGCACTCACCTGCACTGCACTCACCTGCACTGCACTCACCTGCACTGCACTCACCTGCACTGCACTGCACTCACCTGCACTGCACTGCATGCACTCACCTGCACTGCACGCACTGCACTCGCCTGCACTGCACTCGCCTGCACTGCACTCGCCTGCACTGCACTCGCCTGCACTGCACTCACCTGCACTGCACTCAACCTGCACTGCACTGCACTCACCTGCACTGCACTCACCTGCACTGCACTCACCTGCACTGCACTCACCTGCACTGCACTGCACTGCACTCACCTGCACTGCACTCACCTGCACTGCACTCCACTGCACTGCACTCACCTGCACTGCACGCACTGCACTCACCTGCACTGCACTCACCTGCACTGCATGCACTGCACTCACCTGCACTGCACTCACCTGCACTGCACTGCACTCACCTGCACTGCACTGCACTCACCTGCACTCCACTGCACTGCACTCACCTGCACTGCACTCACCTGCACTGCACTGCACTCACCTGCACTGCACTACACTCACCTGCACTGCACTGCACTCACCTGCACTGCACTCACCTGCACTGCACTGCACTCACCTGCACTGCACTCACCTGCACTGCACTCACTTGCCTTGCACTCACCTGCACTGCACTCACCTGCACTGCACTCACCTACACTCACCTGCACTGCACTGCACTCACCTGCACTGCACTGCACTCACCTGCACTGCACTGCACTCACCTGCACTGCACTGACCTGCACTGCATTCACCTGCACTGCACTCACCTGCACTGCACTGCACTCACCTGCACTGCACTGCACTCACCTGCACTGCACTCACCTGCACTGCACTCACCTGCACTGCACTCACCTGCACTGCACTCACCTGCACTGCACTCCACTCCACTGCACTCCACTCACCTGCACTGCACTGCACTTCACTGCACTGCACTTCACTGCACTGCACTGCACTCACCTGCACTCGCCTGCACTGCACTCACCTGCACTGCACTGCACTCGCCTGCACTGCACTGCACTCACCTGCACTCACCTGCACTGCACTCACCTGCACTGCACTCACCTGCACTGCACTGCACATACCTGCACTGCACTCACCTGCACTGCACTGCACTCACCTGCACTGCACTGCACTCACCTGCACTGCACTCACCTGCACTGCACTGCACATACCTGCACTGCACTGCACTCGCCTGCACTCCACTGCACTGCACTGACCTGCACTGCACTGCACTCACCTGCACTGCACTGCACTCACCTGCACTGCACTGCACTCACCTGCACTGCACTGCACTCACCTGCACTGCACTCACCTGCACTGCACTGCACTCACCTGCACTGCACTGCACTCACCTGCACTGCACTCACCTGCACTGCACTCACCTGCACTGCACTCACCTGCACTGCACTGCACTCCACTCCACTGCACTGCACTCACCTGCACTGCACTCCACTGCACTGCACTGCACTCCACTGCACAGCACTCGCCTGCACTCACCTGCACTGCACTCACCTGCACTGCACTGCACTCACCTGCACTCACCTGCACTGCACTCACCTGCACTGCACTGCACTCACCTGCACTGCACTGCACTCACCTGCACTGCACTCACCTGCACTGCACTGCACTCACCTGCACTGCACTCACCTGCACTGCACTGCACATACCTGCACTGCACTGCACTCGCCTGCACTCCACTGCACTGCACTGCACTCACCTGCACTGCACTGCACTCACCTGCACTGCACTGCACTCACCTGCACTGCACTCACCTGCACTGCACATACCTGCACTGCACTCGCCTGCACTCCACTGCACTGCACTGACCTGCACTGCACTGCACTCACCTGCACTGCACTCACCTGCACTGCACTGCACTCACCTGCACTGCACTGCCCTCACCTGCACTGCACTGCACTCACCTGCACTGCACTGCACTCACCTGCACTGCACTCACCTGCACTGCACTGCACATACCTGCACTGCACTGCACTCGCCTGCACTGCACTGCACATACCTGCACTGCACTGCACTCGCCTGCACTCCACTACACTGCACTCACCTGCACTGCACTGCACTCACCTGCACTGCACTGCACTCACCTGCACTGCACTCACCTGCACTGCACTCACCTGCACTGCACATACCTGCACTGCACTGCACATACCTGCACTCACTACTCTGCACTCACTACTCTGCACTCACTACTCTGCACTCACTACTCTGCACTCACTACTCTGCACTCTGCACTCTGCACTCACTACTCTGCACTCTGCACTCACTACTCACTACTCTGCACTCACTACTCTGCACTCACTACTCACTACTCTGCACTCACTACTCTGCACTCACTACTCACTACTCTGCACTCACTACTCTGCACTCACTACTCACTACTCTGCACTCACTACTCACTAATCTACACTCTGCACTCACTACTCTGCACTCACTACTCTGCACTCACTACTCTGCACTCACTACTCTGCACTCTGCACTCTGCACTCACTATTCTGCACTCTGCACTCACTACTCACTACTCTGCACTCACTACTCACTACTCTGCACTCACTACTCACTACTCTGCACTCACTACTCTGCACTCACTACTCACTACTCTGCACTCACTACTCTGCACTCACTACTCACTACTCTGCACTCACTACTCTGCACTCACTACTCTGCACTCACTACTCTGCACTCACTACTCACTACTCTGCACTCACTACTCTGCACTCACTACTCACTAATCTGCACTCACTACTCACTACTCTGCACTCACTACTCACTACTCTGCACTCTGCACTCACTACTCTGCACTCACTACTCACTACTCTGCACTCACTACTCTGCACTCACTACTATGCACTCACTACTCTGCACTCACTACTCACTACTCTGCACTCACTACTCACTACTCTTCACTCACTACTCTGCATTCACTACTCTGCACTCACTACTCTGCACTCTGCACTCACTACTCTGCACTCACTACTCACTACTCTGCACTCACTACTCACTACTCTGCACTCACTACTCTGCACTCACTACTCTGCACTCACTACTCTGCACTCTGCACTCACTACTCTGCACTCTGTACTCTGCACTCTGCACTCTGCACTCACTACTCTGCACTCTGCACTCTGCACTCACTACTCTGCACTCACTACTCTGCACTCTGCACTCACTACTCTGCACTCTGCACTCACTACTCTGCACTATGCACTCACTACTCACTACTCTGCACTCACTACTCACTACTCTGCACTCACTACTCTGCACTCACTACTCTGCACTCACTACTCTGCACTCACTACTCACTACTCTGCACTCACTACTCACTACTCTGCACTCACTACTCACTACTCTGCACTCACTACTCTGCACTCTGCACTCACTACTCTGCACTCACTACTCTTCACTCACTACTCTGCACTCACTACTCACTACTCTGCACTCACTACTAACTACTCTGTGCTCACTACTCACTAATCTGCACTCACTACTCACTACTCTGCACTCACTACTCACTACTCTGCACTCACTACTCACTACTCTGCATTCTGCACTCACTACTCTGCACTCACTACTCACTACTCTGCACTCTCTACTCACTACTCTGCACTCACTACTCTGCATTCTGCACTCACTACTCTGCACTCACTACTCTGCACTCTGCACTCACTACTCTGCACTCACTACTCTGCACTCACTACTCTGCACTCACTACTCTGCACTCACTACTCACTACTCTGCACTCACTACTCACTACTCTGCACTCACTACTCATTACTCTGCACTCACTACTCTGCACTCACTACTCTGCACTCACTACTCACTACTCTGCACTCACTACTCACTACTCTGCACTCACTACTCTGCACTCACTACTCTGCACTCACTACTCACTACTCTGCACTCACTACTCTGCACTCACTACTCTGCACTCACTACTCTGCACTCACTACTCTGCACTCACTACTCACTACTCTGCACTCACTACTCACTACTCTGCACTCACTACTCACTACTCTGCACTCACTACTCTGCACTCACTACTCTGTGCACTCACTACTCTGCGCACTCACTACTCTGCGCACTCACTACTCTGCGCACTCACTCCTCTGCACTCACTCCTCTGCACTCACTCCTCTGCACTCACTACTCTGCACACTCACTCTGCACTCACTACTCTGCACACTCTCTGCACACTCTCTCTGCCCACTCACTACTCTGCACTCACTACTCTGCACTCACTACTCTGCACTCACTACTCTGCACTCACTACTCTACACTCACACTCTGCACTCACACTCTGCACTCACACTCTGCACTCACTACTCTGCACTCTCTACTCACTACTCTGCACTCACTACTCTGCATTCTGCACTCACTACTCTGCACTCACTACTCTGCACTCTGCACTCACTACTCTGCACTCACTACTCTGCACTCACTACTCTGCACTCACTACTCTGCACTCACTACTCACTACTCTGCACTCACTACTCACTACTCTGCACTCACTACTCATTACTCTGTACTCACTACTCTGCACTCACTACTCTGCACTCACTACTCACTACTCTGCACTCACTACTCACTACTCTGCACTCACTACTCTGCACTCACTACTCTGCACTCACTACTCACTACTCTGCACTCACTACTCTGCACTCACTACTCTGCACTCACTACTCTGCACTCACTACTCTGCACTCACTACTCACTACTCTGCACTCACTACTCACTACTCTGCACTCACTACTCTGCACTCACTACTCTGTGCACTCACTACTCTGCGCACTCACTACTCTGCGCACTCACTACTGTGCGCACTCACTCCTCTGCACTCACTCCTCTGCACTCACTCCTCTGCACTCACTACTCTGCACACTCACTCTGCACTCACTACTCTGCACACTCTCTGCACACTCTCTCTGCCCACTCACTACTCTGCACTCACTACTCTGCACTCACTACTCTGCACTCACTACTCTGCACTCACTACTCTACACTCACACTCGGCACTCACACTCTGCACTCACACTCTGCACTCACTACTCTGCACTCACTACTCTGCACTCTGCACACTCACTCTGCACTGTGCACACCACTGATATCATGGAATCTTCCACCACACTTTCTAAAACTCTATAGTCCGAAGCATAATAGGCACAGAACCAAAAGAAGGGTAGACATTGCTTAAAATAATCTTATTGTATTTATGAGAAGCAAAAGCGAGACTGTGAAATGTGCTGAATATCAGTTTGTTACGAATCAACAGAGTGGAGTTAGAGAACCAAGAAATAGTAATTTAGAATCCGGGTTAGAAGGAGTAGTAATCACAAGCTGAGGATCAACGGGCGCGAAACAGCGTGGTGGGCGCGCAGGAGACGCAGCGTGAGCGTGCACATCAGCTGAAGATCGCCAGAGAAGACACCGAGCCTGCCTGCTGCCTGTTGACTGACCCGCTGCAGAGGGAAAGAGCCCGGTGAGTGGGGGTAGAGGGGGGGGGGGCAGAGAGGGAGTGGGCAGAGAGGGTGTGAGTGTGTGTGTGTGTGTGTGTGCGTGCTTGCGTGCGTGTGTCTGTCTGTCTGTGTGTGTCTGGTGTGTGCCTGCCTGCCTGCCTTTGTGTGTGCGCGTCCACAGACCCTGGTCGGCTCGTGCACCGCTCTGTACTCCCTTGCGAGCTTACTCGGCGACAATAGTTCTCGTTGCCGAGACCTAAAGAATGAACACATGACAATGCATCCATCAAATAGCAATAAAGGGGGTCGAAAAAAAAATGATTACAGCAGTTCTGTCTAGCTCAACCTAAAATGGGGAGACTGTGACTATGGGCCACAAATCAATGTGTCTTCCATTAGAAGGCAACCTCCCTGCCGGAGAAGCTTGATACAACAAACTATAGGAAGCTATGCTCGTCAGAAGACCCAATAGGTCATATCGGAGAAACAGCTCTAGCACTCACCAAGCACCGCTTTAGTAATGATCATCTCAACCCTCCAAGGGGACACTCTTTATAGACAAACTCCCGAGGGATCAAGGATATCATAGTGGCCCTGTTGTGGCAGGGTTGCCCGAGGGTCTGAACTGATTGCGTTTTTCAGGTACATCACAATTGTGTCATTTTGTTTCGCTCTGCATTATTACATGTCACCCCCGATTCAATAATTATGTAGAAAGGTTCACAGAGCCAGCTAATAAAGACCAGGCGTCTGTTTTTGGCTACTGCCGGACTCCTCGTTTACCCCTCCAGGTATTTTATGTATTTATGTCTTTCAAGGAGATGGTGTTCATGTCACTTATTATCATTTATTTCATTAAACCGTTTACTTGACATTTGTATTAGACTGCTTCTTCTCCTTTATTTTTTTCGTAGGAAGTTATCTGCCGCGAGCTATTTGTTTTTCCCGTGGCCTGTTAATTCATTGTTACAAAATAGTGTTCATTGTCCTTTCCAGGTATTCACTGCATGCCCCTTAGATTTTCTTTTTAATCATTAATCTTCGCCTTACACAGATTTTTTTTTAAGCCCATAATCACCCGTTAGGGTCTCTAGGCGCTGGGGGCCGTCGGGAAGATTAAGCAAGCTATTGCCCAGAGTCACATGGTGCTGGGCTAATCTGCTGCCGGTGCCGGGGATCGAACCGTGATCCCCAGATTCCGGAGTCAGTCGCCCTGGCCGCGGCGCCACACCTCTTCCTCAGATGGGTTCAATGCATCGATCACCACGAGTTTGACATTTCTCATAATTGTTGAACTGTGGCAACATTTTGGATTCTTTTTCATGTGGACTATTTAATGCTAATTTAGGCAGTCCTCATTCATCCATGCCTCCCTTCCACGATTCTAGTTCACCAGAGGTAGAGTCTGTTTTTTCATAATTTCACCATCCTTTTTGAGTTGCACAACATTGTTTTGTTTCGCCATGCTTGCTGGGTTGCATGAAAAACACTCAATTATTATAATGTGCTTTAAAAGATTGGTTGGTTGCATCTCTTCCCTTTTTACTGTTCAACAGAAAGTTGTCTGTTTTTGAACCTGAGCATGTACGTTTCATGTAATATCATTGATCCTCTTTTTTCTCAAATCGACAGTTACCGCTGATGAAAGGGGTTCACACCCAAAATGCCTTGGGTAATGTTCTTCAACCATGAATAGCTTCTCAAGTTGAGAATGTCATTCTTTCATCATATTCAAATGAGATGAAACATTTGTAACATGACAAGCCTACAAGCAACTGATGTATACCTGCATTATTTGTATTTGGTTTCATTGTACTTATCTTTTTAATTTGGCATATCTTGATCAAATATGTTCACTCAGGAGCCCAAGGGCATGATCTGGGCGTGATGTTTCTAGTACACCTCGGTGATCTAGCTCCTTTTGATTTTTTTCCACAGGTCTAGGCAGTGCTCGTTGCAGCACTGCATCTACGTTGGTTTCAACTGTTTAGATTTCTATTGTGTTTATATCATGTCATTTGAGTGCTCTTCCAATATTTTCTAAATTAGTAATTTTCCCCCATGTCTAGTTCTACTGCACCACTGGGGTCAAAAATGTCTTTGGATGATGTATCACATACCATAGCGCATTAATGTAGGCTTGAAAGTGTGTACCTCAGAAGAGGCTTTCATCATTTATCCACTCCTACAGGAGGTTAGAACCTTTGGCACATCTGCAGGTTTAACTTCACAACAACTCAGACAAATCGAATACCTCATGGAAATCTAAATCAATCAACGTTTACATGAAATCACACTGATCAAGTACCACAAAGTAAAACGGATTCTGCAGGGTTTACTCATAGCGATGCAACCAATGCTGTTTACATTTAGCAAGCAATTTATGACAAAATGGCACGCCATTTTACACAAGTGCTCTTTACATTTTATTCTGATGATTATTGAAGAATTGTCCCAGGTGTTGAAACAGTTGGAAGCATGTATTTACGACAAAAAAACATCTTGGGGAAATGAGTGGACACAAATACATGGAAAGTCAATGAAAACAAAACTAAGGGCCTGATTCTGATGCAGTTAGGAAATCATTCCCACTTAGGGCTTGATTACGATGCGGTTAGGAAGGTCTCCTAAAGGCATTTGCTCCTTCCGAATCGAATCAGGAATGTGTCTTCCCGATCGAGAGCCCAAGTATGATGCGGTTAGGATCATTGGCTCCCATTTAAGTCAATGGGAGTCCAACCAAATCATATCTGGAAGCATCCGAATGCATCGTACTTGGTCGGTCGGACTCTCCCGATCCGAGTGGGTCAGAAACCGTTTCCAAATTGATTTGGTCGGGAAGCTTTCCAAACCACATCAGAATCGGACTCTAAGTTGGACACTTGTGCCAAGGAGATTCGTGAATATAAAATATACAAGTTTAACAGAGAAACTATCAACCATAAGCTTAATGAAGTGTGCACTTGGGCAGAGGTGTATGTACAGAAATGAGAATTCCAAAAACCAAATAACACATTATTGGAAGAGCGTATTGCCACTAACAGTAATGCTTTACCCAATGTCCATCTATCATTTCCAGCCTTTATCCACATGAGAAACAGATCACATCAGCCCTAGATGCTGCTCAAGCTAGGATTTATTTTTTATTGATGAGCCCAGCAGCCAACTAGCAACCATAGCTTCCACCAGCCACAATATGTATGAAAAAACCACAGGGGACACAACAACAGAAAAAGAAGGAATGACACTCAGGAATCAGATGATATATTAGTCACCAATATCTCTCTGATAAGATTGAGGCCTTTACCGAAGACTGTCTTTAACAAAGGGGGAACATTTATACCTAAATATCAGTCCAACCAGTTGTAAACAGAAGTTGCATGTTTCACTTTGCCACTGGATTCAAGCTAGCCTGGCTGATTAGGGGTGTTACCCTGAAACCGGTACAACAATACTTGTTTCTGGTACAGGGAGGACCCTTCCTGTCAAATCAGGCTGGACTGTTTTCCTGAGGAGCAGGGTCAAGACTGATTTGCATATGGATAGGTTCTGAACTGGGGTGGTGAAGTGAGCAGAAGAATGATGATGGATTTAACCTGGATCTTATAGTAACTGAGGTGAGTGTCTAAAAACTTTCAGCACCCCATCCATCATTTTATTGTGTTTCAAAGGGGCATAATTTGTACCTACATATCAGTCCAAGCAGTTGGAAAAAAAGTTGCATTTTTCAAGTTTACGCAAACATTTTGTTTATGCTTCTTTTTTTATAGTTTGGAATTTTTGGCTAACGTATGTGAAGGACATGAATACCAGGAATTTAAACCAAGGAGTGCATTTTTAGCACCCACATCCCACAAAACCCTTGACATGTTCGAGTGATTGGTTAAAAAGAATTTACAGAACATCAATTTCAGCCACTCAGGTAGCTGCAATATGAAGGAGCTTTACCAGTGTTAGCCCAGAGCAGAGTTTTGGTAATTCAATCTGAAGTGCTGGCGGTCGTGGATTGTAATTTCTACGAAGATAAAGTGACATCACATGTCTCTGATGAACACACCTATATACCACTAGTCGGTGATCCAACCATTGAATTTAACATTTCTTTGAAAGTGGTACCTTAAAAGGCTTTGGAGTGAGGTTGGATCAATGACAACACACAATGCTAACTGTTTATGGATTTTCCTCTGAGACCTCATCTCTATATGTTACCCAAGATTTATAAGAGCATAACAAATTCCTATTCAGACCCATTACGTCTGGGTGTGGGTCTAGTCACAATCCTCACGGGTAATACCTAGACACATTCTTACAACCCTTAACCTCGGCATCAACCAAGACTCCTCCCTCACCATGACCCGCCAAATCAACGCCGTCGCCTCCGCCTGCTTCAACTACCTCCGCATCCTCTGTAAAACCTTCAAGTGGATCACGCCCAAATACAGAAAGACCATCACCCAGGCACTCATAACCAGCAGACTGGACTGCAGCAACACCCTCTACACCGGAATCAACAGAATCCTGCTACACAAGCTCCAAATCATCCAGAACACTGCAGCCAGACTCGTCCTCGGAATCTCACGACACAAGCACATGACCCAGCGCCTACAAGACCTCCACTGGCTCCCCATCGAGAAGAGGGTAACCTTCAAGCACCTCACCCACATCTACAAATCACTCCACAACATCGGACTCAAATACCTCAATTAAAGAGTATCCTTATACGTCCCTGAAAGGAACCTCCGCTCCACGACCTTGCCCTGGCAGAGAACCCATGGATCTTCAGAACCAGAGCAGGCAGAAGAACTTTCTCCTACGTTGCAGCAACGGCCTGGAACGAGCTCCCCGTCAACATCAGACGCTCCCTTACTCTGCACACCTTCAGGAAGTGCCTCAAGACCTGGCTCTTTGACTGATCCGGAGCTGCATTGCACCTTGAGACCTTCACAGGAGAGTAGCATTGTGGTGGTGAGCCTCAGCAAGGCCTACCAGTACAAGGGATTCGCCCTTTTCTGCACAGAGTCCTCAGACCAATAGGAAGGTTTTTGGTACATAAAAGGTCATAAAGAAAATGCACAGTCAACAAGTGGGAGGAGGTAACAGTTGCTAATTCCGGTGAACACATCCTGACAGTTACAGACTGGGGACACCTGCAAGGACAGCTGCAAGCTCAACTGAGCATGTGCGAAGCAGAAAAGGCTAAATATATCTCGTCTCTAGGCAGATTTCAAGAGCAGTTAACAGGAAGGTAGGACAGAGCACATGGCGAGCACATGGTAGCACATGGCAAACAAAATTGGCTGACAGAAATACAAAATGGATTCCACAAAACAGACAAGATAGTCTCTATATACAGGATGGCTTCTGCTAACGCTAACTTAATCGCTGCCAAATTACAACAGACGACCCTTTTAGCATTAGCTGAAGACATTTGTTCATCTGGGGTAATTTAGATATGCATCCTGTATATCGATGCTCATCAGTTCAGTCACCTCTTTATTTAGCATTTGTTGGGCTTTATTTCTGCAACATTTCTCTTGGCAGGTGTACAAGCAGTGATGCAAATGGAGCAAAGCATAGGACCACAATGTATACATACACAGCATGTAAATAGTATCATCAATAGTATACATACGATAGTCAGTAGCTTCCAGCCCCAAGTGATGAAGAGTGTCCATATCCAGTTCAAAAATGTCCATGTACCAGTCTCTCGGTGAATTTATGCAGCAATCTTATGCAGTTTAGAGATTGCATCATATACTGAAGGTGAGGGATCTGGTATAAATACGCAGCAACTGCTACAGATGATGCGACATGCACCACCTCGATTAGCCCAAATAACATCAAGCACCATTCTGTTTTGGAGTGCTACAATCCTTGCAATTTGCAGTTCCTCTGTAATCCACATTTTTGTAAAGCGCACCATAACCCGTAAGGGTCTCTAGGTGCTGGGGTCCGTAGGGAAGATTAAGCAAGCTATTACCCAGAGTCACATGGTGCTGGGCTAATCTGCCGCCGGTGCTGGGGATCGAAGCGTGATCCCCAGATTCCGGAGTCAGTCGCCCTAGCCACGGCGCCACACCTGTTCCCAAGTGCCATAGCTGTTTGATTGTTGACAGCATCCACAACACGAGTCAATCGCCTTATCTTTCTGCTATTCAATGCAGCACCCACAAAGAAGAACAAACCCAAATTGAAATCGACATATTGTTGCAAAGTGGTATCAGCCTGATCAACCTCATCTGTACTTATTGTTCGTTTGTATCTATTCTTGGAAATGTCGTTATATAACTTTAAATCCAGGTGACATGATGGAGCGGCCAAGATCACAGGTGGTAACAAAAATGATATGTAACATACCCCAGACCACCCAACAGGTAATTGATAGTATCCTTTATTACCACACACAAAATAAGTATTATGTGAAGACGTAAAACTACTGTTATTAGCACCTTCAATAGTCAATGTCAAAATACATTCACTCCGTCCTACTGGAGTTCTTCCAGTACTACTAATACATAAATCTGCTTTAGCTCTGGTCACAGAAATCACAAAAGGTTCAGTGTTTTTAATGTTACTCATATTTTTGAAGACATATAGTGTTGAAATGTTATCAGGTTGATACTCTTCCCATTCCCACTAAGTCCCTTTAGCTTGAGGATAACCATCTTTATCTTGATAGCATACTTTATTCAGAGGAAAGTTAACCCCACCTACTGAAGACTTTTTGGAAGCAACCAACATCTGGATGAATATGTTATTTAGGTAGGATTGTCGATGCTTCTGCTCATGGTAGGTAAGCGTGAAGTAATGATGTTCCGTTGGCGCTGTAGTAGTGGCAACAAAAAGCTGTCGAGCTGGAGCCACTTTCTCAACAGACCAGGTGATTATTACCATAACCACCAAAGCAACAAAAAAACCATACAGCACAAATTGTGGTACTGAAATTATGGACCCGTGTCATAAACATCGCCGTATCATGACGATTTTGGTATCAGCAGACCGAGATTGACGAGTATACTATATACAAGCATTTTCGTCGTATTCGAGTGGCGAGATCACCCTGAAATCAGGGATTCCGTCCTGAACCCTCGGGTTCCATTTTGTGCATGGCAGCCATTTTGTGGTTGCCCTCACATAGGCCGATGACTAAGGCCAAATGAGTCTTTTGGGACACGTACACCTTTAGCTGACTTCTGTGTGACCTGGGCAAGCTGACTACATTGCCCAAGGCCAAAACCTGTTCAGCCAGTTCCTTTCCCAGTGGCCGATCAAGATTAGGAATCAAGGCACAGCATACCATAAACCCTTCATTGCATACAACTATGCCTAATCTCGCACACACCTGTCTCTGTTTCTTTCTTTATGGCTTTCTTTACGATGAGGAGGTGCCCGATTTTATTAGGGGTCCGTCCGATATCTGATGAAAAGTGTTGGGCCTTGCCGGGTAATTGATTGTGGGCTGGACAAACTGAAAATGGGCTTGTCATCATGAATCTGCTTTTCTTTGTCGTAGAAATATGTGAATGGTCAACTGTAAAATAAGGAATGTTTGCCTAAAGCCGGATGGCCGGCTTTGTAAGATTGAGCAGTCTCCTGAGAATATACACCGTGTTGTACTTCTAGGACACCTGTTACTGGCTGCAGCCAATAAATTTGATCTTTGAAGTCACCAAGAAGTCTCTGCGTTTCTGTAGTCTGAGACAGGAGAACTCGAAGTCTTTGGGTGTGTTCCCTGGCACCACTGGGTTCTTAAAAACCCAGTACTTAAGTTGGCGCCCACCGTGGGGCGATTTCAGCGGTACCGGTCCAAGCCAGAGGTTCGTGAGGAGCTTCGTTTGAAATTCTGGAGGAAGGCCAACCACTTCATCGACCCCTGTATGTCGTCGTGGTCCAAAGTCTTTGCTGCGAGGTTCCCCGCTTCCCAACGGCTACGAAGGACTCCTGCCCTGACTATCGCCCTGTCTTGGACCCTTTGATGATTTGTAGAGCGAGACGATAGACGAGGCTTCTGGTGACATCATCGATACCTCAGTTAAGTATGAGTGGGGCGTCTCCCAGTCCTTAGTTTTGGTTCTTAGTTTTTGGGTATCCCCTTGGGATCTTTGATTTGGAACTTGCAAGTACCAAAGCCGAGGGACTCGTGTATTCACGAGACTATCGTATTCGATAATCCTTTGAAGTTTGAAGCTAGACTAGAGAGCGAAGATGCCTGGTCTTAGCAGACTTGGAAATTTGTTTTGTCTTGGTTGTAATAGGGATTCCCAATTGGAGGACTCGTGTCCGGTTGATCCAATCGGAACTCCAACCTATGAGCTCTATGTGAAGCTCGGCGTAGGCCCTATCACATATAATGAAGTATGGATCCGATACACCAGGAAAGATGGTGTTCTAAAGTGGCCCCAATATGGTAGTTTTGACACAGATATATTAGATAATCTGTAGGTTAGACTTTTTAAGAAGAAAGCCCGGCCGGCGATGTTTGACTCTTTCCGCCTATGGCGAAAAGAAGCCAAACAGAACGAAATCAAATTAGCAAAGAAAAATAAAAGAGAAAAGGGTATCTCGATAATGCAAGCTGCTATGCAGTATAAAGATAACGAAGAGGAGCAAGCGAGTGAGCAGTTGCACAGGTAACGTAAAATGGTGATTGATAAATGCTACCCAGTTTTGTCACCTCTTCAGCAAGATGTAGCAAAAGAACTTGAGAAAGACCCTCTAATGTCACACTTATTGAGTTTGCCACCCCCCTATGCGCAGAGTGCTACTGCACCTCCGCAACCTTTAGTTGTGCAACCTCCGGTTGTTGTGCCTCAGGTTCTTCCACAGCCGCCAGCTCCTCTTCAGTTGGCTCCTACTGCTACGGCGCAGCCCCCTCAAGGGCCGCCGACTTTGCTACCTGCTCCGCCTTTACTCCCTACAACTTTGCCTACTGCATCAACTACTTCTTCTTATATTCCTCCTGGTACTGCCCCTGCGTCTGCATCTGCGTCTGCCTTGCCTCCCTCTGTTTTTCCTCCTGTTATTTTGTCGACTTCTCCTTCTGTTCGACAGAGAATGACTGACACTGTTGCTAGTCTTATGTATCCTCTCTTTGGGGCAACAAGTATGACCCCTGTTTCAACGCGCAAACAGCTGCGTAGTCAACTGCCCGACTCTAGAGAGCGGGAAACATTGGATTATTTAGCACATAAATGGGTTACAGACCCCACAAGATATGAGCTAGATTCTGTTATGGATGTCTTCCATCAATGGGAAGCACCGAAGCAGAGATATGTTTTTGAGAAAATGTGTGCTTTTCTTTGTGAAGAATTGGAGGACAATGATTTGGAATCCAATCCGCCTGATTTGTGTCGTGTACGGTTCGAGTTTGCAAACGTGACGATTGTGGGTCCTGATATTGAGAAAGCAGTTGCGACATTATTGTCGTTTAGGAGTGAGGGTGTTTCTCGGTCGTTGTTTGAGCATGATTCCTCTGTTAGGAGGAAAGCGAGACAGTATCCCATGAGAGAAATCCCTCCGGTTTGGAAAGAAGCAGTTCAGGCTGATGCCGCTCATAATATCGATGCTGTACCGGCTCACTTTCAGCGTGTTTGGGTACATGTTCCTTGGAAGCGAGCTGAAGTTTTGGCCCTTAAGCAGACTTTGCCTGACCCCCGTAAAAATCCTGCAGGGTATTATAAGGAATTATCACAGACTGCAGACTCATGTGTCATGAATCTAGCTGATATAGACATGTTGTTTGGAAATGTTGTTCCACAGCCTTTATGGGGTTTGATTCGTCACACGGATCATGCACAGGAGTTAGGTGATACCTGGGTTAATATTGCTGCTGCAGATTGTCGACAAATTGGTGGTGCTAAACCTGAGCCTTTAGTTGCAGAACTTCCTGGCAAGATCGTTACGTACATGAAGACTTTAATGCCTGCTATGCGAGTGAACTGGGACAAATTGTCTGCATGTAAGCAGAAGAAAGAGGAAACCGTGTATGACTTCTTCACTAGGTTTGAGGAAATGTTTATCGACCACAATGGTCAAGACATGAGTACAGAAGGTGGTCAACGGTTGTTCCTTGACAAGTTCGTACATAATTTGCTTCCTGAGTTGTGTAAGAAATTGAAAGATTCAGAGAGTTCTTGGGCCGTTTCCTCTTCAGCACAGATATTGGCTACGGCGCAGTATTATGAAAATAGAGATAAGGATGAAAAGGATAGAGCAGACAAGAAAACTAAAGAGCTGAAAACGAAGGTTCTTTTACAGCAGGCGTATCCGCCTCGTAGTAACCAGCGTGATTATCAGCAGCCTCAGCAGTTTCAGAGAATCTCGCAAAGGACCGAATATCCTCAACAACGTTTCCCTGTAGGCCCCAATCAGTGTTCATATTGTAAGGAAGAGGGTCATTTCAAATACAGTTGCCCTATTTTGTTACAACGTATGAATGGTGCTTCTGGTGCAAGAGGTCGAGGTGTTCAACAAGCACCTAGAGGTAGAAGACGTGGAAATTTCCCCCAGAACGCGCGTTCTTTTCCGCCTCAGAATTCAATGAATAGTTTTGATCAGCAGAATAACGCGTCTGGTAGGATGACTCAGTACTATGCTGATGACGAATCTATGACAAAATATCGACTACAAAAATATGGAGGTACAAAAATATCGCAACAAAAATATCGAGGACAATAATATCGGGATCCTATCTCTAACAAGGTAAGTACAAAAATATCGAAAAAAATATATCGATGTCAAAAATATAGTTTTTTTAGAAAATATAGTTTTTTTTTATTTAAGTAAAATGTAATATTAACAAAATAATACTAATAAATATAATAAACATAGTTTAAAATATATTATAATATTTAAAATTAATAAATGATGTAATAAAAACTAATAATAATAAAAATATAATACATAGTATATACTTAATTAATATTAACTCTAAAATATTTATTTTAATAACTTATAAATAAATTAAAATATAATAAATTACATATAAATTGATATACATCAAATAATATAAATAACAATTAATAACAATGTAAAAGTAATTATAAAAATTTAGTAAATTTTGGATAGCGTACGGGTAAAAATTACTATTCCCACTCCAGAGAGTGCAACAGTAGGGAAAGTGTTGGATAGCGTAGGGAGAATAATTACTATTCCAACTCCAGAGAGTGCAACAGTAGGGAAAGTGTTGGATAGCGTAGAGATAAAAATTACTATTCCCACTCCTGAGAGTTCAACAGTAGGGAAAGTGTTGGATAGCGTAGGGGAAAAATTACTATTCCCACTTCACAGAGCGCAACAGTAGGGAAAGTGTTGGATAGCGTAGGGGTAACAATTACTATTCCCACTCCAGAGAGTGCAACAGTAGGGAAAGTGTTGGATAGCGTAGGCGTAAAAATTACTATTCCAACTCCAAATAGCGCAACAGTAGGGAAAGTGTTGGATAGCGTAGGGGTATAAATTACTATTCCCACTCCAGAGAGTGCAACAGTAGGGAAAGTGTTGGATAGCGTAGGGGTAATAATTACTATTCCAACTCCAGAGAGTGCAACAGTAGGGAAAGTGTTGGATAGCGTAGAGATAAAAATTACTATTCCCACTCCAGAGTGCAACAGTAGGGAAAGTGTTGGATAGCGTAGGGGAAAAATTACTATTCCCACTTCAGAGAGCGCAACAGTAGGGAAAGTGTTGGATAGCGTAGGGGTAACAATTACTATTCCCACTCCAGAGAGTGCAACAGTAGGGAAAGTGTTGGATAGCGTAGGGGTAAAATTTACTATTCCTACTCCAAAGAGCGCAACAGTAGGGAAAGTGTTGGATAGCATAGGGGTAAACATTACTATTCCCACTCCAGAGAGTGCAACAGTAGGGAAAGTGTTGGATAGCGTAGGGGTTAACATTACTATTTCCACTCCAAAGAATGCAACAGTAGGGAAAGTGTTGGATAGCATAGAGATAAAAATTACTATTCCCACTCCAGAGAGTGCAACAGTAGGGAAAGTGTTGGATAGCGTAGGGGTAAAATTTACTATTCCTACTCCAAAGAGCGCAACAGTAGGGAAAGTGTTGGATAGCATAGGGGTAAACATTACTATTCCCACTCCAGAGAGTGCAACAGTAGGGAAAGTGTAGGATAGCGTAGGGGTAAAAATTACTATTCCCACTCCAGAGAGTGCAACAGTAGGGAAAATGTTGGATAGCGTAGGTGTAAAAATTACTATTCCCACTCCAGATAGTGCAACAGTAGGGGAAGTGTTGGATAGCGTAGGGGTAAAAATTACTATTCTCACTCCAGAGAGTGCAACAGTAGGGAAAATGTTGGATAGCGTAGGTGTAAAAATTACTATTCCCACTCCAGATAGTGCAACAGTAGAGAAAGTGTTGGATAGCGAAGGGGTAAATATTACTATTCCAACTCCAGAGAACGCAACAGTAGGGAAAGTGTTGGATAGCGTAGAGGTAAAAATCACTATTCCCACTCCAGAGAGTGCAACAGTAGGGAAAGTGTTGGATAGCGTAGGGGTAAAAATTACTATTCCCACTCCAGAGAGTGTAACAGTAGGGAAAATGTTGGATAGCGTAGTTGTAAAAATTACTATTCCCACTCCAGAGAGTGCAACAGTAGGGAAAATGTTGGATAGCGTAGGGGTAAAAATTACTATTCCTACTCCAGAGAGTGCAACAGTAAGGAAATAGTTGGATAGCGTAGGGGTAACAATTACTATTCCAACTCCAGAGAGCGCAACAGTAGGGAAAGTGTTGGATAGCGTAGAGGCAAAAATGACTATTCCCAATCCAGAGAGTGCAACAGTACTGAAAGTGTTGGATAGCGTAGGGGTAAAAATTACTATTCCCACTCCAGAGAGTGCAACAGTAGGGAAAATGTTGGATAGCGTAGGGGTAAAAATAACATACTTATAAATAAGTGTTTTATTTTAAATAATAAAAATATTAACTATTGAAAAAATATAAACCATTTACAAATACCAATACATAATTATTAAAAACATGTGAAAAAAATATATGTAATTTAAACAATTAATAAAAATACCATTTAATAATATTTAATTAACAGTTAATAATTAATTAACACTTAGATAATTAACCAAACAATTAATTAAAGTACATTATTACTTAATTACATTTAAATTACTGCCCACCCTATTCCCCTATAAACCCACAACCCGCTACAGAACATATTTATCAATTAATCAATTAATTAAAATTAATGACCAATTAATTAAAAATATTTACCAAGTAATAAATATTAACTGATAATTCCTACTAATTAATAATTAATTTAACATAATTAAATTACTTCCCACCCTATTCCCCTATAAACCCACAACCCGCTAGAGAACATATTTATCGAATAATCACTTAATTAAAATTAATTACCAATTAATTAAAAATAATTACCAATTAATAAATATTAATTATAATTCCTACTAATTAATAATTAATTTAACATCATTAAATTACTTCCCACCCTATTCCCCTATAAACCCACAACCGGCTACTGATCATATTTATCAATTAATCAATTAATTAAAATTAATTACAATTACTTAAAATAATTATCAATTAATAAATATTAACTTATAATTCCTTCTAATTAATAATTAATGTAACATAATTAAATTACTTCCCACCCTATTCCCCTATAAACCCACAACCCGCTACTGAACATATTTATCAATTAATCAATTAATTAAAATTAATTACCAAGTAATTAAAAATAATTACCAATTAATAAATAATAATTTATAATTCCTACTAATTAATAATTAATTTAACATAATTAAATTACTTCTCACCCTATTCCCCTATAAACCCACAACCCGCTGCAGTACTAAAATAAAAAATTTAATAAATTACATAAAAATAAATTAAATACATACTAAATACATAATAATATACACAAAAATAATTTACAAATCGATATTAGTAACATCGAAATTATTAACATCGATATTACTGACATCGATATTTAAAACTTCGATATTACTAATATCGATATTAAATTTATCGATATTACTTACCTTCTATATTTTGTCCCATCGATATTTAAACTTCGATATAATTGTATATCGATATTTAAATATCGATATTTTGTATGCATACCGCTGATGACTACTATGCAGAAGATGAGAATATGAAAGGTAATGATTGCTAGGACAGCCATAGACAAAGAGAGGGAGTTGTTTCAGTTCCAGTAGATCAGAGTGGACCTTATGTTGAGGTGATTACATCAGGTGTGTCAGAACCTTTTCTGTTGGATACTGGTGCTACAAAGAGTTCTATTATGCACTCTAAACTCCCTGGCGCACCTTTGTCTGGTGAGACGAATGTTTCAGTAGGTTTTTCTGGCGCCCCGGTTAGGAACCCGATTTCTAGTCCTATGTCCCTTTCCGTTGGACCTTGTGAATTCGAAGCACCCCTTATTCTGATGACAGGTTGTGGTGAGAACTTGTTAGGATTGGATCTGTTTAAAAAAATGTATGCAACCTTGTATTGCTCTCCTTCAGGAGTACAACTTACACTGGGTAAGAAAGTTGTCTCCCCAATGTATTTGTCAAAGGATAAACTTCCGACAGAATTGTCGTTTCTTCCTGATATTCTTTGGGATACTGGTCCTAATGATGTGGGCCTTTTGGAAATACCGCCATATGTTGTGACATTGAAAGCTAATGTTAAAATGCCACGCATTCCCCAATACAAGATCTCTAGTGAAGGTGAAAAAGCATTGCTAGCGATCATTTATGATTTGATTGAAAAAGATGTAATTGAAGAGACAAGAGGCAACGTTTGCAATAGTCCTGTTCAGCCTGTTTTGAAGCGTACTGACTCTTCTCAGCCACCCGTTTACAGATTTGTGATCGATCTTAGAGAGGTGAATAAAATTGTTGTGCCACAATTTCCAGTTGTTCCTGATATCACTGCCCTATTGACTATGATTCCAGCTTCCGCGACTTGGTTCTCGGTGATTGACTTGAAGAATGCTTTCTTCAGCATCCCAATTGCCGAGGAGAGTAGGGATATTTTCGGCTTCAGTTTAGGAGGCCGAAGCTTCCGTCAATTCGATTGGACACTACCGAGCCTGAACTTTTGTTTCAAGACCAGACATTACCTGGAAAAAGACGTTATAATCTGAGGCCGAGAACTATCGACAAATAAATATTTTTTCTTTGCTATTTTTGAAAGTGCAGCTCTCTCATTTGAGAAACTTTTTTATTTTTGTTTTTCGAACTACCATCCGGGTTCAGCTGTAGGGTCGCGGGCGACAAGTCTTTGGAGTGCAAGCCGAAGACACAAGGTCGACGGTTCTGGTTGGTTCCTGGGCGTTTCCCTTGGACTGACAGGCGCATTCCTTAGAACGGAACACCATACCTCCGCGAGCAGCAAGGTTAGAGGATGGAGTTTTTCAAGATGGAGAGACCTGCCAAAGAGATGAACTTTAAAGCCAAAATATGTATAAGGATGACCAGAAAATGCTTTTTGATATTATGCATTTTCATGTTATTTAGTGTAATGATGTTTTTAATGGGATATGTGTTATTCTCTTTTCGAGTGACATTTGCACCCACTGCACAGCCCATGCCTCCTTCTACTGTTTCCTCACAATCTTTTCACCCTTTTCCTGAACATGAATCCGTTAGGAGATTAGAGTTTATCAATAACTCCTTCGTTCAGCTTTTGCACCAACACCAATTAGTAGTGAACACGACTAACTGTTGGGTGTGTGGTCTTATGCCTCATACTATTGATAAAGGTATGCCTTATCTGGTCCTGCCTTTCAGCCATAATGGTTCTGTGTGGGCATACAGAACGATGTTCATCTATGCTCATGAAGTCCACCCCCTACGTTCTGTAAAAGATAATCCAAAGGATAGTGCTCTAGTTAAGGGTATAGTAGATATGATTAGAGAAGCTACTTCCTATGAGACTATCCCGAGAGATGAGACACTAGCGTATATTGGATGGAACGTGACCGGATATGGAGTTACTCTGAGTGAGAACCAGCGAGCAAAGAGATCCTCCCCGATTTGGATTGTACCCCATCAGGGTCACCTATGTCTGCAAGGTAATGGCAAGAATCCCAGAGCTCAGTTAGGGAAGAGTATCTGCACTGAGACATATGTTTTTGCATCTCAGACCTCCCCTTCGTTCCTAGCAGCTAGGGGTACCTATTTCATCTGTCATGATAGAGCCTACACATGGTTGCCCCCTGACTTCTCGGGCACATGTTTTGTTTCATTCCTGTTGCCTCCCACCTACACAGCTGGGGCAGATTACCACAAGACAAGGGTAGTTAGAGGTGTCTTCAGTAAGGAAGATACTGCAGGACAAGAATTGGGAGATTTCGTGAAGCGTTTTCTGCCGTTTTGGGGACCCATGGTGAACAGCAGGAACATAAGGCAATTAACGAGGGTGGTTGAATCCACCGTAGTTGAAACTGCCGGTGCCCTTAGTTACTTGACCGCTGAGCTCCAATGGGATCGTCTTATGACTCTTCAGAACAGAGTTGCGTTAGATGTCATACTTGCAGACCGAGGTGGGGTATGTAAAGTGATCCAATCAAGTTGCTGTGTTTTCATTCCAGATAATGCTCCAACAGTGTACCAGGCCATTTCCAAACTACATAAGATCTCTGAATCTATTCATGTGGATAACGGAGATTGGTCGTTGATGGGGTGGTTCTGGGAACTGTTATCCGCCTGGGGATGGAAGATTCTGATGGTCATTTGGATGATCTTAGCCATTCTTTTCCTGTTCTGTCTATGCGTACAGTGTGCTCCTGCTATATGTGGCCTCTGTGCTGCATTATGTGTAAGGAAACCTGTATCGAGAGATGAGCTAAGTAATAAGATGATGCTACAGCAACATCTCAATGATTTTATGAATATAGACCGGGACTCAGATTAGCGTGAGTGTAGGTTAATTGCCTATGTAAGGGCAAAAGGAGGGCCTGTGGTACTGAAATTCTGGACCCGTGTCATAAACATCGCCGTATCATGACGTTTTTGGTATCAGCAGACCGAGAATGACGAGTATACTATATACAAGCATTTCGTCGTATTCGAGTGGCGAGATCACCCTGAAATCAGGGATTCCGTCCTGAACCCTCGGGTTCCATTTTGTGCATGGCAGCCATTTTGTGGTTGCCCTCACATAGGCCGATGACTATGGCCAGATGAGTCTTTTGGGACACGTACACCTTTAGCTGACTTTTGTGTGACCTGGGCAAGCTGACTCTATTGCCCAAGGCCAAAACCTGTTCAGCCAGTTCCTTTCCCAGTGGCCGATCGAGATTAGAAATCAAGGCACAGCATACCATAAACCCTTCATTGCATACAACTATGCCTAATCTCGCACACCCCTGTCTCTGTTTCTTTCTTTATGGCTTTCTTTACGATGAGGAGGCGACACACGCTTACAGTGTGTGCTGTGAACCCAGTTCTTCTTGTTTGTCACTCGAACTGCTGTCTTTGTAGCCAGGAGCACCTGCTCCAGGCCTCACCACCTCGGCTCCAAGCTGTTTGATCTTTCGAAGACCTTGACCATCACGTGGTCACCTGGACGGAGTTCATGGGTCTCACCTGTAGATCTGTCAGGAAGCGCTTCTTGAACCTGTTGATGAATAGAGATCAAACTGTCGGTTAACTGTGCCAAATAATCATTCAACAGAACACAAGGAACATCATGTATGGGCGTGGCTTAGGAACCTCCCAAATGTTCATTGGCCTTCCAAATACTACCTCATATGAGGTAAGCCCAGATCGTGAGTGTGGCATCGATCTTATGGACAACAATGCCAAAGGTAGTCCATCTGGCCACTTTAAAGATGTGGAAGCCAGTATTTTTGCCATCTTCAATTTTAAAGTAGCGTTATACCTTTCCACCAATGCTGCTGATTGCGGGTGGAAGACTGTATGGAATTTCTGTTTGATCCCTAATCCTTTCAGGACATGCTCAACAACTTGCTCAATAAAATGAGGTCCGTTGTCACGCCACAAAAGCTTACAAACACCATATCCAGGGAAAAACTCCTTTAGAAGCACCTTTGCTGTGGTTAGAGCAGTATAACCCTTTGTAGGGTATGCCTCTATCCATTTGCAGAAGGCACATACCACCACTAGGACATATTTCAGATTATTACAGCGTTCGAATTGGATGTAATCCAGCTGCAAAACTTCAAAAGGTGCGGTTGGTGTAGCAAACTGTCCTGTAGGAGTCTGTATCCCTTTTCCAGGATTATACTGCCAAGAGATCAAACAGGACTGTACTACTCTTTTATCTGTGCTGATAATTTCAGGATGCTCCCAAACTTGTGTAAGCAATTTAGTTATTGCTAGAGCTCCAACATGTGCCAGCCCATGTGCCATTCAAGTTCATGCATTTATATAGCGCACTACTCACCCAGAGGGTCTCAAGGCGCTAGAGGGAGGGGTTCATTGTTTGTCGAATAGCCAGGTTTTCAATTCTTTTCTGAAGGAGATGTGGTTCTGAGTAAGGCGGAGGTGGGTGGGGAGTGAGTTCCAGGTCTTGGCAGCAAGGAAGGAGAAGGATCTGCCACCCATGGTGGATTTACGAATGCGCGGGACTGCGGCGAGGGCTTGATTGGATGATCTTAGTTGGCGGGTGGGATAGTAGAAGGACAGTCGGGTATTGAGGCATTCGGGTCCTAGATTATAAAGGGCCTTGTGTGCGTGGGTAAGGAGGCGGAAAGTAATTCTTTTGTTGACTGGAAGCCAGTGGAGGTTTTTTAGGTGTCCGGTGATGTGCTCTTGGCGCGGGATGTCTAATATGAGTCTCGCTGATGCGTTTTGGATGCGCTGGAGTTTTTTCTGTAATTTTGTTGTAATTCCGGCGTAAAGTGTGTTGCCATAATCCAGTCGACTCGTGACCAGAGCATGGGTGACAGTCTTTCTTGTCTCGAGGGGGATCCATCGGAAGATCTTTTTGAGAATGCGAAGGACGTTGAAGCAGGAGGACGAGACGGCGTTGACTTGTTTGGACATTGAGAGAGAGGAGTCTAGAATGAAGCCGAGGTTGCGTGCGTGGTCTGTGGGTGTGGGTGCTGAGCCCAAAGCGGAAGGCCACCAAGAGTCGTCCCAAGCTGAGGGGGAGGATCCTAGGATGAGCACTTCCGTTTTGTCTGAGTTGAGTTTAAGGCGGCTCTGTTTCATCCATTCGGCTACTTCTTTCATGCCTTCGTGAAGATTGTTTTTGGCGGTGTTGGGGTCCTTGGTGAGGGAGAGGATTAGCTGGGTGTCGTCGGCGTAGGAGATGATGTTGAGGTTGTGTTGGCGTGCGATGGAGGCGAGAGGACTCATGTAGACGTTGAAGAGGGTGGGACTGAGTGAGGATCCTTGAGGTACGCCGCAGGTGACTTCGGTGGCTTCTGAGTAGAATGGGGGGAGACGGACTCTCTGAGTTCTCCCATCGAGGAACGAGATGATCCAGTCCAAGGCTTTTCCTTGTAAGCCGATGTTGTTGAGGCGTTGTATGAGGGTGTTGTGACATACAGTGTCGAAGGCGGCGGAGAGGTCGAGTAGAATGACGGCCACTGTTTCTCCGTTGTCCAGGAGTGCTCGGATGTCGTCGGTCGCCGCAATGAGGGCGGTTTCGGTGCTGTGTTTGGCTCGAAATCCGGATTGAGATGGATCAAGGAGGTTGTTGGCTTCGAGGAAGGTGGCGAGTTGGCTGTTGACGGCTTTCTCGATGACTTTGGCCGGGAAAGGGAGGAGGGATATGGGTCGGTCGTTTTTCAGTTCTGAGGGGTCTGCTGTGGGTTTTTTCAGAAGGGCGCTGAGTTCGGCGTGTTTCCAGATTTCTGGAAAGGTGGCAGCGTTGAAAGAGCAGTTGATGATATCGCGGAGTTGGGGTGCGATGATGGAGTCAGCTTTGTTGAAGATGTGGTGGGGACAGGGGTCAGAAGGAGAGCCGGAGTGGATTGAGTTCATGAGGCGAATGGTGTCTTCAGAGGTGATTGGGTTCCAGGCGCTGAGGTTGTTAGTTGGAGGAGTGGGATCTAAAGGGGTTGGGGCGGGTTGCTCACTGGGAGAGTTCTTGAAGCTGTTGTGGATGTCGGCAATTTTGTTGTAGAAGAAGGAGAATAGCGCATCGCAGAGGTCTTGGGAGGGAGTGATGTTGTTGGATGCAGCGGTAGGGTTGGTGAAATCTTTTACGATATTGAAGAGTTCCTTGCTGTTATGAGAGTTGTTGTCGAGACGGTCTTTGAATGATGATTTCTTGGCGGATCGGATCAGTTGGTGGTGTTTACGGGTGGCTGTCTTGAGGGAGGCCATGTTGTCTGAGGTTGAGTTTGTTCTCCAATTCTTCTCCAGGGTGCGGCATAGCTTCTTGGATTTTTTAAGGTCATCATTGAACCAGGGAGCTTTTTTGCTGGAAGATTTCAACTGGTGCTTTTTCAGGGGTGCTAATTCGTCTGCACTGTGGGTAATCCATTGCCTGAAGTTGGTGGCCGCTTGGTTTGGGTCCATTTCAAGGGTGGGAGGGTTTTGGTTGAGAGATGTCAGGAGTTGGTCGGTGGTGATTTTGTTCCAGTTTCTCCGAGGAATAGATTGTGGGCGTTGTGGGTCAGGGTGGTTTTGTAGCTGAAGTGAACACAGCTGTGATCCGTCCAGTGGAGAGCTGTAGTGCGATCGAAGGAGATGTGTTTGCTGGAGGTGAAGATAGGGTCGAGCGTGTGTCCGGCTGTGTGAGTGGGGGTGTCAACAAGTTGTTTGAGTCCGAGATTGGCCAGATTGTCCAGAAGGGTGGTGGTGTTGGTGTCGAGTGTGTTTTCAAGGTGATAGTTGAAGTCTCCTAGAAGAAGGTAGTTCTCGGAGACGAGGGCGTGCGGGCTGACAAAGTCTGTGATGTCGTCGCTGAATTGAGAGCGGGTACCTGGAGGCCTGTAAATGAGGGTGCCTCTAATGGTGGTCCTGGGGTCGGTGTGGATCCGAAAGTGGAGATGTTCGGCGGTTGCAAGATTGTCGTCGGAGCTGGTTGTGATTTTGATGGGATTTCTGTGGACGATGGCGATGCCTCCTCCAGTTTGATTGTTGCGGTCCTTTCGAATAATCTTGTAAGAGTCTGGTATGGCTATGGCGATGTCGGGGGCAGAGGATGCGTTCAACCATGTTTCAGTAAGGAAGGCGATATCAAGTGACGTAGTCTCAATAAGGTCCCAGAGTTCCGTTGCATGTCTGTGGATCGAGCGGGTGTTCAGTAGGATGCATTTCAGGCGGGTGGGTTCGGAGATGTGTGTGGAGGAAGTGGGTTTGTTGAGGGTCCTGATGCAATTGAACTTGCAGGAGAGGCAGGCGAATGGGCCGTGGGTACGTCCTGGGGTCGCTACACAGCATAGCGGGGTGCGTCCGGTGTTGTGGGCGAGGAGAGTAGCGGCATCGTATGTGAGTCTAGTGTTTTGGGAGCGGCGGGGGCCAGGGGGTATGGCGCTGGGCGCGGTCCAGGCGTGGACGGGCGCAGACGGGCTTACCTTTGGCGCACCTTCGACGCGACTGGGGCGCGACCGCTGCGCGTGAGCGCTGCATGCAAAAGCATCTGTCATATATGGATAGTGGGAGGGGGGGGGCGAGGGAGGAGCAGCCTGGAGGCGGGTGCGGGGCTGGTAGGCGAGGCTAAACAACAACAACAGCAATAAGCAGAAAATGGCAGTGATACAGACAGCGCAGGACGAGATGGGGCACGGCGCTACAGTAAATAAATAAATAAACAGTGAAACCAAGTCTGCTAAGAGGTGCTGCAGATAGCGGAGCGTGCACAGCAAGGTGAAAACGATACCACCAGAAGCAGGCTGATGTGTAGGGAGTAGCGAGGGGAGCGACCTCTTCGCCGAAGGCTCAGGATGGTCACAGCGCTATTTCCGGCCGTGAGGGGATTTAATCTCTGTGGGAGGGAGGAGCAGCCGGGAGGCGGGTGCGGGGCTGGTAGACGAGGCTAAACAACAACAACAGCAATAAGCACAAAATGGCAGTGATACAGACAGCGCAGGACGAGATGGGGCACGACGCTACAGTAAATAAATAAATAAACAGTGAAACCATTTGAACCATAGGTTGTAAATAAGCAGCAGACAATTTCCACTTATTCATTTCTTTGTTACACCAACAGCCCTCATCATCTAACATTCCTTCTTTACACCATTGCTCAAGTTCTTTCACAGAGGCAGATCTCTGTATATCCAATACTTCCTCTCTTGCATCATGCCCACGCCCAGCTTGTGATTTCACTACGTACATGGATGTAGTGCTTCGCTGCAACGCAGTCTCACGGGCTACGCGGTCTGCAAAGGCATTGCCTTGTCCTATTTTGTCAATGATTTTCTTGCGTGCGCTACACTTCATAATAGCAACTTTCTTTGGTATGTAAGTGCAGTGAAGTGATTATGCACTAATTCTCCATGCATTATCTGCATCCCGTGGGATGTAAGAAAGCCTCTTTCCTTCCAGAGTAGGCCAAAATCATGAACCACTCCAAAAGCATAGCGGCTATCCGTGTAAATGTTCACACACAAGTCAGTGCTAAGTTCACACGCTTGTGTCAAAGCTATTAGTTCAGCTGCTTGAGCCGACTTCTGTGGTATGCGAGCTGTTTCCAATACTGTCTCAAGTGTCGTAACTGCATATGCAGCTGAAGTCGTGCCATCTGGTAACTTCAAACAGGACCCATGAACCCACAGTTCCCCATCTACATCTGGAAGGTGCGTATCTTGCTAATCTATGCAACCCTTTGTCTGTTCCGCAGTAAGGAATATACAATCGTGAGGCTCCTTTGACTGAGACTGAGTCGCAGGATACGTCAACAAAGTGGCCGGGTTCAGTGTCGCGCACCTCTTCAAGGTAATATGAGATGCTAACAGTGTCAATTCGTATCCTGTCAGGTGAGCACTAGTTAAGTGTTGTGGCTTAGTCTGATTCAAAAGGGCATCTACTGCATGAGGTACTAGCACCAATGGTTTGTGTGACAAAACTATCCCTTCACTCTGACGTATGGACTCAGCTGTCTCTGCAACTGAACGGAAGCACCTAGGCAATGCACGAGGAACAGGATCAAGAACTGCAGAAAAATATGCACAGGGACGCTGTTTGTCACTGTGTGTCTGTACTAAAACTGACAATGCACACCCATCTTTCTTGTGTACATAGAGTTTAAAAGCCTTCGTGTAATCTGGTGTGCCTAACACTGGTGCAGTACTATATAAACAAGGGGTCCCGAACTTCAAGAGACAAAGAAACACGAATAGCATTCATGAAGAAGAATCAAAAACAGTTTGAGGAGTACAATTTTATTTAATCACAGTGTACTCATACTTATTATTAGATCACAAATTTCACATAAAATTCTTCATCAATTTAATTACAGTTGTGCCCAAGAGGAAGGAGAGAAGGGGGGGGGGGGTGAGGGGGTGCAGTGAGGGAAATTGTGTTAGGATAAGAAGATGAAAAATATATTCACTTCAGTGCAAAAAAGTATATTAACATTAAAAAACATCACTTGATGGCTCTCCTAGGGGGCCAAACAATTGCCAAACAAGGTCAAGGTATTATTCATATAACCATGCTCCAAAGACAGGTAAGCTAGAACAATCCTGCTAGGGGTGGAAGCTGGTTTATCAGGGTGTTGAGTAGTCTACGTTTCGACCCTATAGACCATAGGAAATTTCCCTTACAATGCGGGTCTTCTTCAGGACAGAGGGAGGGGGAAGAAGGGCCTGGGCTGTTTTCCTTGCAGGGCTGCAGATTATGCGCCAGGTTACACAGTCACGGATTATTTCCAGATAGCTGGTTTATGCGACGGCTGGAGCTCGCCTCTACATTATCGAGCAACCAGCACAGTCAGATATGTAATCCTTGGTATCAATTTCCCGAAACTCGATTTTGGACTGATATTCGAGGCAGTGTGGACCAAACCTGGGTCTCTTTTACATTTTCGTCAGCCAACAGCTTAAGTAAATTAGACGCGTGGGTAACTGCTGGCAAAACACGATACAATCATGGGCTCCCATTCAATTTTACGGCATGAGGCGTGCGGCCAACGCCTTTATGCCGAATGGCAGTGGAAGCTTAAGTTACTCCGTGTTAGTGCACGCTTGAGGTGGTGCGGCTTCCAGCGCTGCACGGGGTGACCCTGGCGCACAGAACCATCTACTTTTCATCCCGCAAATTGGCAGAAGAGGCGGACAGAAGGAGCGGTACGAAAGCCCCGCAGTGAACCAGAGGCGAGAACCGGGACCCCGGAGTCGCGCCAAACTTGAGCACGGTGCTGAGCAGGCCGTGGAGGGCCGAGGCGGCACACCTCCGGAGGCCGCGTCGCACTTCCTGACGGGAGAGCTGAGGCGGTTGGCGGCTGGTGTGTAGGCACCGGAGAACAACTGCGCGTGGCTCCTGTGCCGTCCAGACCCTCAGGTGCAGGCAAGAGCGGTGGAGGTGGCGATCGCGCTGGTGGACATTTTGTATGGGAGTGAGCTGAGGCAGCAGGATCCCGCGGCTACTAACGGAGCTGCAACCTATGGGACGCGTGCAGCACACTGCATCCCTAGTACACGAACACCTGAGATACACCACTACTGACAATTTGGTGTATGTGTGAACTAAAGCACTATAAGTGAACCACTTGACTGCGGTGCTGCGGCTGTGAACTGAGCTCCCTACCGGCATACGCGGTAAGCAGCTTGGGATGCTGGTACAGTGCGGGAGTGCTTGCCGGGGAGGGTGCCACTGCGCTGAGAGTTCGTGGAGTCCGATGTAGGTGGCAGACAACCTTCGGCACATGAGATCCTCAGTGGTGGTGACTCTGCCTGCATGTTTCTAAGCTGCAGCTGGCCGCCATCTTGTACTCAGAGCGGCTACTGAGACTAACCTTATCAGTGACACATCAGCTTTCACGCGGAGACTACGGAGCTGCTTGTAACACTAGGCAGGGGGCCTTGCAACTCCCCTGCTGAGCGGTGCTGATCACCGGAGCAGCGAAAGACTCTACTGGGTGCCAGGGGTCGAGACCATAGGGCCAGTTGGCGATCCTTGCCCGTTCCAAGGTACCCACATGTTTTGAAGGCGATCACCAGATTACAAAAAGTTGGCTGTTTGCACCTCTGCCGCACTAAGAACTGTTGTTCTCGGCGCTTCACTGGTGCGCAGGGGTGGTTTCTCTGTTCCCCTAAGCTCTGCGAAAGTACCTGACAGGGTGTTGTGACATTCACGTAGTGGTCAACGAGGAGGCACAGGACGCTCACCATGGGCAAGGCTGATGCAAAACAACCCAAAATAACTTTTGAGAACAAAAGAGGCAACAAACAACCTGACCAGGACCCGAATGCCCAGGGTGCGGCAGGTGGCAAGGTAACAATGGAGGAGCGTGGAGAGGATCTGAGGTCGCTCATGCTAGAAATGCGATCCAGCCTGAGAAACATAGACGCAAAACTAGACACCCTGACTTCGCAATTGGAGTCGGTGAAGTCGCAAGTAACGACGCACGAAACACGGCTGGACAGCTTGGAAAACAGGCAAATTGAGTTCCACGAGTTCCGACAGGAAGCGAAGGAACAACTCTTAAATTTGGATAAGTTTCTAACGGTCATAAGGGCGAAAAATGATGACCTTGATGCACGCTCGAGGAGAAATAACCTTCGAGTCACTGGAATACCGGAGACCACAGTTATGCCAAAGATGGAGTTCTTCGTGGCTGACCTGCTCAATGAGCTGTTCGATCCTCACCTCTCTCCGGTGTTCGCGGTTGAAAGGGCACATAGAGAGCTGGGCCAGAAACCGCCGGTTGGATGCATGCCGAGGCCCATCCTAGCCAAAATATTGAACTATCAAGACAGAGACACTATTTTGCGGCTGTCGAGAGAATGGGGGCAAATCACCCATAAAGGAAATACTATATAATTCTATCCTGACTTCACTCCTGCGGTGCAGGCTGCACGCAGAGAATTTCTCCCAGCTAAGCGGCTGCCGATGTAGACACAGATCCCGTACTCTTTACTTTATCCAGCAAAGCTCAAGGTATCGCATGATGGTACAGCCCACTTCTTAACTGACGCTAAATCTGCACTCAAATTTGCTAAACACATATGTGGGCCCAAATCGAAGAGGAATGGTGTCGGGGCAGATCTCGCAACTGATCGCTTAAGTGATAATGACTGAGGGGCACTCATCGTGATGTATGTATTATTGCCTCTGGTTGACTTGCTGGTGCTGTAGGTTTACTAACCTTGCTCATGATGTCAATACTGTTTTCCACTACTACTTTGCTGCCAAGTATTCTGTATACTTTCTGCTGTACACTATAATATATGGAATTGTGGGCCCAGGGTCTGCGCTTCTGTTGTTGTTCACTTCCCGGAGATCAATCACAAACCGATACACAGGTGGCTGAGAAGCATCAGTACGCTTAAGAACAGGCAAAACAGGACTGTTACACACATTACCTTTCGTTTCTTCAACTACACCCTTCTCAACCAAATCATGTATGATCGCCAAAAGAGCTCTCTCGCCATCACTAGATATTTTATACTGTGGGATACGACGAAGCCTAGCATTCGTTTTGAGAGTAACAACATAAGGTGGAATCTGCAAGAGACCAATGTCATTGGGACCTGTAGCCCAAAGAGTATCAGGAAGAGAATGCAATTCCAGTGGAAGACAATCTTTAGACAAATACATAGGAGAAATCACTTTCTTACCTAGGGTAAGATGTACTCCCAAAGGAGAGCAATGTAATGTCGCATACAATCTTTTCAGCAAGTCCAAACCTAACAGATTCTCATTACAACCAGTCGTTAGAATAAGAGGAGTTTCCAATTTACAAGGACCAATAGAAAGAGGCAAAGGATTAGAAATCGGGTTACAAACTGGGGCGCCTGAAAATCCTACTGAAACATTTGTCAAGCCAGACAAAGGTGCACCAGGAAGTTTAGAGTGCATGATAGAACTCTTTGTCGCACCAGTATCAAAAAGAAAAGGTTGTTCCACACCTGATGTAGGCACTTCAACATAAGGTCCACTCTGATCTACTGGAACTGACACTACTCCCTCTCTTTGCCCATGGCTGTCCTAACTATCATTATAACCAGCACTGTCACTCTCGACATAATAATCGTCAACATAGTACTGTGCAGACTGACCAGTCGGAACATTCTGTCTATCAAAGTAATTTGCAGAATTCTGAAGGGAAGAGGAACGCTCATTCTGACGTAACACGCCACGTCCCCTACCCCTAGGAGCTTGCTGGAAACCACCACAACCTCTTTGACCAGGTACGCCATTCGCACGCTGTAACAAAGCCGGACAATTATTCTTGAAATGGCCTTCCTCTCTACAATAAGCACACTGATTAGGTCCAGGAAAGAATCGCTGAACATAAGGCTCAGGCTTCTGTAACAATCTCTGAAACTGTGGAGGTTGCTGAAACTGAGGCTGATTCTGACGAGGCGGATAAGCTTGCTGTAAAAGAACTTTAGTCTTTAAATCTCTAGTCTTCTTCTCTACTTTATTCTTCTCATCTTTATCCCTATTCTCGTAATATTGGGCAGTAGCCAATATCTGGGCCGACGAAGAAACAGCCCATGAACTCTCAGAGTCCTTTAACTTATTGGAAAGCTCGGGAAGCAAACGAAAGACAAATTTGTCCACGAACAACCTTTGACCACCTTCCGTACTCATGTCCTGACCACTATGATCGATAAACGTTTCATCAAACCTCGTGAAGAAATCAGACACACTCTCGTCTTTCTTTTGCTTGCATGCTGCTAACTTGTCCCAATTCACTCGCATAGCAGGCATCATAGTTTTCATTAGATTAATAATTTTACCAGGTAATTCTGCAACTAAAGGCTCAGGTTTGGCACCTCCAACCTGTCGACCATCTGCTGCAACAATATTAGCCCATGTATCACCTAATTCTGCTCCATGATTCTCATGAAGAATCTTCGTCCACAAAGGTTGAGGAACTACATTACCCATCAACATATCTATGTCAGCTAAATTCATAATACATGCCTCAACTGTCTGGGACAACTCCTTGTAATAACCAGCAGGATTCTTACGGGGGTCAGGTAAGGTCTGCTTAAGAGCTAAGACCTCTGCTCTTTTCCATGGGACATGTACCCACACTCGCTGAAAATGGGCCTCTACGGCCTGAATACCCTGATTAACATTAGCAGCAAGTGCCTCTCTCCATACAGGGGGAACTTCTCTCATAGGATACTGCTTCACTTTCCTCCTAACAGAGGGATCAGGTTTGTACAATATCTGAGACGGTAGTCTAGTTCTAAAAGCAAGTATCGTCTCTACGGCATCAGTAACATCACATTCCACTATCGTCCCTTTAGCAAACTCTGACTGAACATCAAGTACTTCCTGTGGAATCGGACCCAATTCATTATCTTCCCATTCCTGCCGCAGAAAAGTACACATTACATCAAAAACATACCTCTGCTTAGGCGGCTCCCACTGAAAGAAAACATCCATAACTGCTGGCAAATTATACCTGGGAGCATTTAAAATCCATCTACGAGCCAATAAATCCAACACTGCCCGCTCTTCGGAACTAGGAAGCTGAATACGACTCTGCTTACGTTCCGAAATAGGGGTCATACTCAGTGGCCCAAACAATGGAGACAACAAATTAACAACAGTTTCCGTCATTCGTTTTCGAGCAGAAGGAGAAGAAGTAGGCGTAAAAACAGGAAAATTTCAATCTTGAGACAAAGTAGGAACAAGAGCAGTAGGAGTCTGAGATGCAGAAGCAGAAGGCAAAGGAGTTTGAGGCAAAGCTGGAAGCAAAGCTTGCGACCCTAGAGTGGGTTGCGCAGTAGGAGGCAACATCCTCTGTGGAGCACCGGGTGGCTGAACAACAGCAGGAGGTTGAACAACAAAGGGTGGAACAACCGGGGGCAATGGAGGCGCAGTAGCACCCTGCACATAAGGGGGTGGCAATCTCAGTAAATGAGACATCAAAGGATCTTTTTCAGGGTCTTCCATCACTTTCGGAGGAGAAGACGGCAAGGCCGGATAACATTTATCTATGGCCATGCAACGCTGTCTATCTGAAACTTCACTCACTCGATCTTCCTCGTCTGCCTTAAACTGCCTAACAGCTTGTAGTACTGACATATTCTTATCTTTCCTATCTCTTTTTGCTTGCTTAATTTCTCGCTGTTTGGCTTCCTTTCACCAGAGGCGGAAAGAGTCAAACATTGCCGGCCGGGCTTTCTTCTTGAATAGCGCAACTTCCAGACTATCTAAAATATTTAATTAGAAACTACCATGTTGGGGCCATTGTAAGACACCATCTTTCCTTGTATAGCGGACCCATACTTCATTATAAGTAATAGGACCCACTCTGTGTTTTGAATAGAGCTCATAAGTCGGAGTTCCAACCGGAGGTATCGGACACGAATCCTCCAATCGGGAATCCCTGTTGCAACCACAACTAAACCATTTCCTAATGTTGCTAAGACCAGGCATCTTATAGCTCACTAATCTAGCTTCAAACTTCAAGGGGTTATCAACTATCGATACACTCGTAAATATACGAATCCCTCGGCTTCGGTTGTTGCAACATCCGAATCAAAACCAAGAACAAAAACAAAGTCGTGGGAGCGACCCACTTATACTTAACCAAAGTATCTGTCACGCCACCAGAATACCGTCTATCGTCTCGCTTTACAAAGGATCAATCAAGGGTCCAAAACAGGGTGACAGTCAGAGCAGCAGTCCTTCGTAGCCGTCGGAAAGCAGGAGGCCTCGCAGTAAAGACTTTCGGTCCACGTCGAAATACAGGGATCGATGAAGTGGCGGCCTTCCTCAAGAATTTCTCACGTGACTCCTCACGATCCTCAGGATTGGACCGGTACCGCTGAAGTCGCCCCACATTGGGTGACAACTGAAGAACCAGGTTTTCTTAGAACCCAGCGGTGCCAGGGACACACCCGAAGTCTTCGAGTTCCACCTGTTTTGGCATACAGAGACACGGAATACTTCTAGGTGGCGTCAGAGATCAAATTTATCAGCTGCAGCTAGTAACAGTAAACCAAGCAATACAACACGGTGTGCAACTCAGGAGACTGCTCAACTTTCGTAGAGCAAGACATCACTTCTTATAGTATTTTCAATTCATTACGAATGCGCACCCACTGCGGCAAATTCTGACGAATCAAATACATTTTACATACATTATTACATTCCAAAAAGCTGACTTTACATTGTACAAACCCATAAGTTAAATATTAAGACTGTCCCAAATTCGATTACCACAAGCCAGACAAACCCATAATTGAAAAGCACTACCCATGTAATGAAAAGTCGTAAGGAAAGAAACAATTCAGATGTTGAGTAGGATAAGATATGTACAAGGCAACTAAAAGTTAACGATATCCTGAACATTCATTGGATATTCAGACAACTATCAGCTAGAGAAAACAGGCTTCGAAAAGGGTCAGTTTCAGGTGACGGAGTCAGCATCTTTGCAGTTCACTCACAAATCGAAAAGGGCCTATTAATGCTTAAATGAACAACGAGGCCCATGAAACTTCGTTCGTTCGTTTACCACCTAAGCCTATGTGAGGGCAACATAAAATGGCATCTTCAGATGACGCAAACAAAATGGAGTCCGGTCCCAAAAACCACGGAACCTCAAGACATGCAACTATATGCGCTTTGTGCACAGGCACAATTTCTTCACTTCCGGGTCTATCCAACTCCGTATCAACCGCATGTAGCGGGCGAGAGGGATGCAGTTGCGCCCACCCCTCTGAAAGTAGCACTCTACAAAAAAGCGCCACGGCCCCCGGCAGGACATTGATACTGCTGACATGTTGAGGTGGGTTTGGGGGGAACTTCAGAGGCGGGCCATTGTCCCACTTTTATACGCGCCCTCCATGCCTCTGCGTGATAACCCCAAAATACCATGTCTGGAACAAGGTGGGAAGGTGGTAGAGATAGGAGGTACGCAACTGCTAACCTACGCAGATCTATATCCGGAAGGCAGTTTCAGGCCCCTATCCACGGACACGGCTGATCAGGAATTGACCTTCACTGAACGGTTCACCTACCGTAAATTGAAAGCTGCCTGCCGCGCACTGTGGGAGGGATTCCCAGAGGCCCCTCCGACACTTAACGCATTAGATAACATCTTGGCCAAAGCTTCCCCTCGTAAACTAGTTACTAGGTTATACACCACCATGCAGGGCCTGGCCCCCATTATACATCCCAAATCCTTGCAGCTCTGGAACGCTGAATTGGATCCTCACCTGACAGAGGAGCAATGGGATTACTGTTGCAAACAATTGTCAGAATTATCCCCCAATTACAAACTATCCCCCAATTACAAACTCCGACTAATACATTTCAAATTCTTACATCTTTATTACAGAACTCCTGTTAGTCTCTACAGAATGAAGCTGCGCGAGGATGAACGATGTTGGAGATGCGGGCATGAACCTGCTTCCTTCTTGCATATAGCATGGGACTTCCCGTCGATAATAAATTACTGGACACACATTTTCACGGCAGTCAACCAGATAGTTGAGCGCAATGATGAGGCATCTCCACACCTGGGTCTACTAGGTCTAGTACAGCACACATTACCCCGATGTCGCAAATTGCATGCTCTCCTATTGCTATATGCGCGTAGGCAGATTGCACTTAAGTGGGGCAGGAAAAGAGTACCCACCCTTACTGAGTGGCTATCAGATGTCACATACGGCCATACCCAACTAGGCGTGTACTGGGAACTCATGCCACCAACATATTGACCTAAAGACATATGGGAGCCGTTTATACAGTGGTCCAACAGCAGGGCACACTCCCCGGCTACCGCAACTGATCCGGCACCAGTTGGAGGGTCGGACTAGCTATAGCATAACAGGGTTGGTCGGTTGTCCCCTCTCCTTTGTTAGCTAGGGGATGGGGTTTTGAAGACATGTACCAACTGTGACGATGCCGTGTCAATGCCAATGTCTATGTAATGTGTCTGTAACCTGCTATTCCGAGTCATTCATTATGCATGAAGAGTATTGATGTTATGTTCCTCAACTCTTAATAATTATTTCATATGAATCTGATTTATTGCTACTATACCTCCCCTCAAGATTGATATAATGCAGAGAAGTTAGAGGCGGTGCCAGAAGTTTGGTTTGTTGTTCTTTCGCAATTCAGCTGTCTATAGATCTACGCTGTATAATTACAATGTGCTATAAGCTGATTACTGTGTATTATGTAAAATCAATAAACAAATAAAAAAGAAATATGCCAATCATGGATAACCAATCATAATCACAATTTGCACAGAGAAGATATGGACTTTAGCACTGATCAGCAGAGGTAAAGTGCCCAATGATACGGCTAACAAAAACAGGGTTAGAAAAATAGGAGGCAAAAGTTAAACTGCTTGGTGATAAACCTGCAAAAAGCGTGAGATCTAACACAACCCCCAACAGCTTAAAGCCAGGGGACACTAATCAATACCTTCATGCACTTCCCTGATTTGGGCTATAGAACATGGACCCTGGCACACAACAGCAGGGGCACATTCCAGTTCCACGCCTTCCTGAACCCAGTTGAATCCCTCTGTCTATACTCCCAAGGTCTACTATGCTGACCCATAGGGAACTCTTCTACTCACCTGGGGACCCTATCTGCACATCACTGAAACTTATTTTGCCCATCATATGTGTCCTCGCAGGCAGACAGCACCCGAATGGTCGGAAGAGTGATGTGGCTCAGTCAACCCTCAGGTTCAGACTCCTATCCCTCTCCCAAGGGCAACTCTGTCCACCAGGACAGCAAGCCAAAGTGGCCACTGACAGCTGTCAGTGATGGAAGCCAGGCCTTGTACATCTGAGGGCTCTCTAACATCTGTGGCATCAGAGAGTGGGGTTGGTAGCCCCAGGGTCTGGCACACTTTGTTCATGCTACCTCCTGTCAGGTGAGGGATGGCATTTGGCACTGACCAACCAGGCCAGGGTCTGCACCCTGAGGCCGGACAGGAGATTAGATTTGGCTCTCACAGACCATGTACTCATCCCTGGGACTCTGCACCCTCCCACCTGGAATGATGCGGTCGGTGCACCACCATAGAGGCAAAGAAAAGGGGGAGAGACCTCACTAAGTCCCCTCCCACATATGCAGACTTAGTGAAGGGCAGCTGCTTGCGAATGTGCGATGCAGTTGCTGCCAGTCCAGGGAATGCGGTACACTTTCCCCAGACTCGGGAGCCTCTGTTGAGGTCTTCATGCGTAAAGCCACCAGAACAAAATGCCCCAAAAGGTCTGCAATAGAACCACGGCCTGCAGTAGAGAGTCTCGCCCTATGCTCGACGTGGCAGTAGTCCCCACCCGAGCCGCCTCAGACTCCAGCTGGGTGAGAAAGCCCGGCAACACTGGATGCCACTGCCTACAACCATGCGGTGCAGTTGCTGAAGGCAAGGGTAGCTTCCCGAGACAGAAGTGAAAAGCAGGACATGCTCCGCCCACTACCTGTAGTGCAGTGCTCACCGCCTAGGCCCTTGGGTCGGGCAGTTAGCGAGAATTCCGACAGGTGACCCGCTGGGCTCTGTGTTCATCCCACTCTATGGAGTGGGATGGCTGTGTCGGCCTTGGGCTGATTTCCAGTTACTACAGCAACAGGCCTGGCTGTTATTGATGCTTTCCTGCAAATGGGGCCCCGCTGAGGGGGTTATATGCAGTGCAACCAGTGCTTCTCTCGCAACAAGAGCCCGGCTCACTGAGGAGAGCAACAAAACCACCTGACGGACTCCCCACTTGCCTGGATCCAGCAATTACGCAAGGGTTCAGTCAAACACTGATCCTCTCCTCAGGAGTAGCACTCACCACGCGTTGGGCAGTGAGTCCAAAAGGGCCCATAATGTACAGTGGCCAATCCTGAAGTGCTCCACACAGCTTAGCTATAAAAGTAAACCACAGGTGACGGTTTTCCTTGGCAAGGTGCTCAGTCAGCACTTGGCAACTCCTGGCTTCTTGGAATAAGGAGAAACCAGCAAAGTGCTCGGAAAGGGTGATAGAGCGCGCAGGACACCCGACTATAATTTTACCATATACGTATTGGGCCCATAAAAGTTTAATTCACCATATTCATTAATCGGGTAACCTTACACTCTACTACCAGTAACCCTGTTCCTTCCTATTTCTTTCCAATGTACCCGACTTACCACTCCACTGCTACGGGTACCTAATGACCACAATGAATCAGGGAGCTAGCTGTAAAAGAAAGGCAGACACAAAAATACCAATACCATGTATATTCTTTGCACTCATGTAATAACCACAGACTCGAAAAGTTTTAAAACCTTTATCTAGAATTCGTCAGTTTCAGAAAGCATAAGGTTCACAGCAAGTAAACTGTCAATAACTAAGATTATAAAGAGCACATATCCATATAGGAAGTAAATCAGACCAACCATTTATGAACCTAAAGGGAAGGTAAGAACAGGGAACATGCTAATAAGAAATTTCAGGAATTTAGACTTGATGTGGAATAACTAAAGGACGGAGAAAAATAAGGAACATGCTAGAATGTCACAGTTTGTATTCCCCTCAAAAGTGGGCAAAGCACGAGAATTTAGTCAGTCTATGGAAACTCAAAGGTAACATGTAACTATAGGGAAGGTAAAAGTGGAACACGCTAATATTTCAGAGCAATCATTTCATTTAGCTAAAGGAGGGTAAAGAAAAGGAACATCTATATTTCATGAACTGTATGCAGGAACGTACTTAAAGGATGGGAAGAAATAGAACATGCTAGGATAACAACTATAATGTATGACTTTTTCATTTATCAGTGCAAAAGGAAAGCATGGAAAATCAATATGCAAGAACACGTCTTTATTAAAGTAAAGAAAAAGAGTGAAGGATGCAGAATAGGTTCCCCAGCACTATATTTACCTAGAACGGTGTGAAGACCAACCCTGGCCACGGGTCAGTTTAGGACAGGAGAAAGAATCCCAAGGAAGAACGGTCGCCAGTAGGCCAACAGGTGCAGAATGGACACCCAGGACAGGAAAACCAGATTAGGATCAGGAAAGGATCATCAAGGAAAGACCAGCACCCGCAGTTTGGTAGCAACGCCTGCGCTACACCCTCTCTGCAGCTATCAGTCAAAAGTTTTCCCACCAGAACTGCGAGTACGTCACGTCACGTGAGTGTGACCAACGCATGCGCAGATAAAATTCCCCGCTAAGCAGCGGCCATTTTAAAGGCAAGTGTATTAGGATAAGTAAACACATAAGCAAGCATTACTGGGACACCCCGTGTAATGTAGAAATGTGCAATATTAGTAATACGAATAGGTTGGTTATACTGATTAACATTATTTGAGGTTCTTGATACAAGCAAGTCGCTGTACATGCGAATCCTTGCTCCATCAATCCCCTCTTTGATGATATTTTATATCATCACAAATTCATGGAACCAGATGCCAACTTCTCATATTTTCCCAAGTTCAATCTCTTCAAATATTCTGTTCAGTTTTTCTTTAGTCTCTTCATTAGGGTGAGAATTTGTCACCCTTTTATAAATCTGAATATTCAGTTCCTCTAATTCAAGTTCATCCACATTTATCTTTACTCCTCTCTTGTTCACAGTGTACTTCTTTTGGTGTTTTTGACATTTACAACAGATGAATATGGTGAAAATTACTAAACCTATTCCTGCAATTGGCATCAGTATTTTAATCAAAAAACTTTTACCTAAGTTAGCAAACCAATGACCTACAGCGGAGAGACCATCAGTAAGTCTCTTCCAGGCACTGTCAACCTCAAGTGGTTTGAGCTCCTTTCCCAAATTTGTAATGTTCCTCACATACCCTATGATTTCTACACTTTTATCAGGTATGTAGGTGCAACAATGTTGCGCTTTCAGCATTCTGCAGACTCCGCCCTCTTTTGCCAATAGAGTGTCAAGAGCAAGCCTGTTCTGTAAAACCATTGATCTGATCGCAACCACTTTGGTATTGACCATCAGGAAACCTCCAGCAGTGTCAGTAGATAACCGATCCACTACTGTTGACAATTTGCAAATTCTGTGTGTGTACAGAACCACTCCCACTGTAGGTATCAGTGCACTAAAAATATCTCCTACAATTTCACCAGCACTTTCTCTTTTAGTACGCACTAATTCATTAGTTTTTTCAGTGCTTCCAGTGATTTTTCCCACATGGTATATCTTTGGGAAGACAATACCAAAATAGCAACTCCCGTACCAATGGTCGGGCAATTTGAAGTAAGCCTTATTCCCACAAATAAAATAAATTCCAGGAAACACAGGCTCTGTCCCATCTTTGAAACCCCAACCTCCAATTACCTTGTAATTATGTTCGCATTCACTGGAACCAATGAAAATATTGTTATAATAACTAGTCATTTCTCTTTTAAGACAGAGTTTCCCCTTCTTTTCGAAATCCAGAAGCATCGCAGCATTAGCTCCACCATTTGAGGTGCTCCCTATATTCTCTGCCCATTTGGGAACTTTCTGGTTCTTGTCTTTTGCTTTCTTTTGGAAACTTTCTCTTCTTTTTTCTACCATATCTAGAAAGTCCTTTTCTTCTTTATATAAAGAACTGGTCAAGTTATTTTTGTGTGCATCATCTATATCTATCTTACCTACTGTTAGGAAATAATCACTCATGTACTTAGCTACGTCTCTAGTTGTATGTACAGGGTTCAGGTTTATTCTAACAGGAAGTTCTTAAAATGTCACGTCAGAGTTTGAATAATAATACTGTAAAGGTCCTCTTTTATAAAATAAACTAGATAGTATACTACAGGAAATTCCATAGGTTAAGGGCAGGTGATGATAAGTCACGCCTTCAGCCACAGAAGTAGGTAGCTTCATGCAGACATAACAGTTGTCTATTTCCATAGTTTCTACATAATGTACTAACAGGTTTGCGAAAAAAATTTAAATGAGTCTTGTTCTTTATTTTGTTAAAGTGTAATCCTTCCTCATCTGGTGCTTCTAATTCTAACTGTCTCCGTTTCAGGCTAAGTGGTTTGTCCAATGTGTCTACTCTTCGTGGTGTAATTCTAGTGTGTGATTCTACAGTGTCGTCAGGTAGATTATTATTTAGGTATAGACTCGGGTTTTTACTCATCATAGAAGGAATAGTTATTGTTAGTCCTATCCAAAGTATCAATACTATTGCTATACTACATAAACATACTTGGCAGCATGTTTTACAACAACTTCGTCTCGGTCTCCCATTCTCAGAAGAATCAGACATTTTGGCTCAGGAGAAACTTCAACCCCTCTTAGTAACTCTGCACAGCTTGCTTACTCGAGTAACTTTTCAGGTTGGGTTTGCATCTTCACTGGTCTGTTCAGCAATCAATTCTTCGTCACTTTCAGTACTTTCGTCACTTATTTCCAAATTCTCAAATTCTTCCAGTACAAAGTAAGTCCATTCAGGGATCGAATACTTGTTATTCAGCTTTTTGATGCGAGCACTTCTTCTTTTTTGCTTTGTCACCACTGGGTCAGTTTGACTCGAGACCTCATTTATCTGTTCAGGCTCCTCGGTTATCGTCTTCAGACGCAATCTCAGCCTTTTCACAAATCTAGGTACTGAGTTACCTTTCTTTAGTCTTTTAACTGGCACTGTGTCTTGGCCTTCTTCAAACACCCTTTTGTTTTCATTCAGTTGTGGCACATTTGGATCAAGTTCGTCTTCAGTATTGTTACCTAACTGACTAGGTCTAGGTCTAGGTCTTTCATCTGTTTCTTCTGCCTGGTCCCTAAACTGGCCTTGTTCAGGTGTATGCTGGGTTTGGCTTTGATCTGTTTCGATCTCTTCTTCCTGAACACAATTGTCTAATCCTATCTGTTCCTGTTCAAGCTCTTCGAGCTCTTGATTTTCTTCCGCTTGAACCTCCGCCCTAGTTTCTATCTGTCCCTCCTCTGACGCAGGAGTTTTTGGAGGAGTGTCAATTACCTGTTCTCTCCCTATCTGGTCCTCCTCAGAATCAGATTTAACGTGGATTTCGATGATCTGAGTAGCTTCTTCTTCACCTGTCTCGTCCTCTCTTTCCCACTGTCTATCTAAATAGGCTTGACTTCTAGTTCGTATAGGGTTGATTGTCAGATCGATTAATGGGACCCACTCTTCCTGACTGGAGCTCGGTTGAACTTCTTCAGCTATTTCAGGACCGTGGTCTTGGGATCCTTCAGCTGCGCAACCTTCAGCTTCAGTTTCGGCAGGTTCAGTCACTTTCTTCGGATGGCTGGCATGGATCCAGCGAGGTACTCCTACACACTTTACAGCTGTGGTGGTAACCAGGATCACTTGTCGTGGCTTTCCCCACCTCGGTTCAAGGCAATTTTTCCGAGTGTTCTTCTTTATTACGACCCAGTCACCTGGATTCAGGCCAAGTGCTGGAGTCGTTGTCCTGGCGACGTCTTCTCCCCCAACCTGGCGAGAGATAGAACGTACTTGGTCAGCCAGCTCTTTACTGTATTCCAGTACCAAATCATCCGATATGCTTATTATTTTGTATCCTGGTACCCATGCTTGCCGCATTGCTCTTCCCTATTTTATACAAAACAAGGGAACCCAAAGGTATAGCACTAGGGACCTTGGGCAGTAACGTATTACAAAAAACAGGGGTCCCTAGTAGTTCAGGGATCTTTCGCAAAAATGATAGACATACGCTCAATAGTATGTATGACCTTTGTCCAGCCGGACAGGAATTTTAATTAAAGTGATAAGCAAGAATAAAGAGGATTTTTTTTATACACAGTGGGTGCAGCCAGCAACCCACAGGGGACAAGACAAAACAAGGGGATGGGGTTAGAACGCACAAGGCGGTCTGTATACTAGTAGTTCAGTGAACAGACAAAAATACATTTTAGAAGCATCATTGTATACAATTTATACTTTTCATTTTACATATGACGCTAAAATGTTGACGACGTTTCGATGCCTATTGTGAAATGAGTGGCATCATCTTCAGGACAGAGAATAAAAAAGTTTGTCTTGAAAATCTTTAGGCAGATTTTTTGCCAGATTTAGGTCCAAACATTGTTTATTTCCAGGGGGCGGTGCCCAATATCAAGGGACATATGGTCGGGTACTCAATTATCTGAGCATTTTCCAGGGCAAGATAGCCTCTTCATAGGAGACCGGACCGATCGTGTCTCATTCCTGGTTGGGTTGCTCGATGGCAATTCTGGGCTCAGATGGGCGGGGATAAATTGTATACAATGATGCTTCTAAAATGTATTTTTGTCTGTTCACTCAACTACTAGTATACAGACCGCCTTGTTCGTTCTAACCCCATCCCCTTGTTTTGTCTTGTCCCCTGTGGGTTGCTGGCTGCACCCACTGTGTAAAAAAAATCCTCTTTATTCTTGCTTATCACTTTAATTAAAATTCCTGTCCGGCTGGACAAAGGTCATACATACTATTGAGCGTATGTCTATCATTTTTGCGAAAGATCCCTGAACTACTAGGGACCCCTGTTTTTTGTAATGCATTGCTCTTCCCATCAGGATTTCATGGGGACTCAAGCCCCTGTTCCGATCTGGAATACTTCTGAGTCCCATCAAAACTAGAGGCAGAGCATCTGGCCATTCCAGCTGAGTGTATTCACACATCTTTCCCAATCTTGATTTGATTGTGCCATTTATCTGTTCTAACACTCCAGAAGCCTCTGGACGATATGCAAAGTGCAGTTTTTGCGTGATTTTGAATGCTTCACAGATTTGACTTATTATTTCCTTCTGGAAATGACTTCCTTTGTCAGATTCAATTAAGACTGGGAAACCGTAACGAGGTATGAGTTCCCTAGGTAATAATTTTGCTACTGTGATGCTGTTGTTTCTACGTGCAGGGAAAGCTTCCACCCATTTTGAAAACAGGCAGACAATGACGAGTAGGTATTTCATTCCTCGACAAGGGGGCAATTGAATGAAGTCAAGTTGTAATATAATATAAGGGCCTTCTGCCTTTCCAATTTTCCCCGGTAACACTATAGTTTTCTTTCCAGGGTTAAATTGTTGGCAGGTCAAACACCTCAGACAGAGAGCCTCTGCTACGCTTCTGAACTTCGAATTGAACCATGTTTGGCGGAACATGCGAATCATCGCATCTCTACCCACATGTGTGTCTCCATGAATTAGCCTAGCCAAAGGAGCAAGCATACAGTCTGGCAACACAGGCATATCATCAAGGTAAACAATGACACCATCTGCATTTCTCCTTCGACAACCGAAATTTCTCCATCTTTGTTTTTCCTGTGGCTCTGCTGCCTCCTGTAAATCTCTCACTTCCTCCCATGTATTCACTCCCTCTAGCATCAAAAGTTGGCAGCTGTTTCCATTTCCCCCAACCTTTATATTGATTGAAATTTTGTACTTGGCACAATGTTGGGCTAACTGGTCAGCATATCGATTTCCTGCTGTCGATTTGTCATCGCCAGATTTGTGAGCAGCACACTTGACCACAGCCAATTCTTTTGGTAACTGGATTGATTCCAGTAAATCCTGCACATATTTTCCATTTCTGATAGGGGTACCTGAAGAAGTCAGGAACTCCCTTTGTAGCCACAACTGGCCAAAGTCATGCTCAACCCCATAACCATACTGGCTCAGGAACTCCCTTTGTAGCCACAACGGCCAAAGTCATGCACAACCCCATAACCATACTGGCTATCAGTGTATATGGTTATTTTCAAATTCCTCCCAAACTTACAAGCTTTTGTCAATGCAATTAATTTGGCTACTTGTGCAGACTTGACTCCATACAAATAGGATGCTTCCACTGGGCCCTCTAGAGTGCACACGGAGTAGGCAGCGCTTAGGCCACCATCCTCATGTCTCATGCATGAGCCGTCTACAAACAGCTCATAATTTTCACTGTACAGGGGGTTCTCTCTGATGTCTGGGCGTGGTTTGGTACTGAATTCAGTCAAGTGAATGCAATCATGTGCAAATTCCTCCCTCACCTCTTCTGCAAATGAGCTAGGTAGTAAGGTAGCTGGATTCAAAATGTTACATCGTTCAAGGGTCACGTTTCCTGCACCTACAAGGATTCTCTCATACTTAGTCAGCCGACTAGGTGTGAGATACTGAGTTTTTGTTCTTGTCAGTAAAATTACAACAGAATGTGGAACATACACAGTTACTGGATGTCCCATAACAATGGACTCACTTTGTTCAAGACTCATGCATGTTGCAGCTACAGCTTTCAGACATCCAGGTAATCCAGCTGCTACTGAGTCCAATGTGGAAGAAAAGTATGCCACTGGACGTCGAGTCAAACCATGAATTTGGGTCAGGACTGAAAGTGCACAATTATCTCGTGCAAAATCTTTTGAAAAATCAGGCATTCCTAGTGCAGGAGCAGTACACAGACATTCTCGGAATTTTGTAAAAGCTGTCATGCTTTTGTCATCTCACTCTACAGGGTCACTTGCTCTTTTCTTTGTCATTTTTATCAATGGTTTTGCTAGGACTGCAAATCCCACAATCCACTGTCTACAGTACCCTACAACTCCAAGGAACATTCTGATTTCCTTGTGGGTATTTGGCAATTGCATGTTTCGAATTATCCTGATTCTTTCTGTGGTGACTTTCCTGATACCTCTATCTATCTGGTGCCCCAGATATTTTACTGATGTGGTACAGAATTGCAACTTTTCTGGTGATAATTTATGCCCCCCTTCACCTAAATGGTTCAGCAAGGCAATTGTGTCAGTTACACAGTCTCTTCGACTTTTAGACGCCACCAAGAGGTCGTCTATGTATTGCACCAAAACTGATTTTCCGGGCAATATTAGGGTTTCAAGGCACTTTTTCAGAATCTGATTAAAAATTGAGGGGCTTTCTGTATACCCCTGAGGGACGCGATTCCAGACGTACACGTGACTGTCAAACTCAAATGAGAAAAGATAATTTGCTGTCTGGATGCAATGGAATTGAAAAGAATGCATGACATAAGTCAATGACGGTAAACCATCCAGCATTCCATGGAATTTGGTATAGAATCACAGCAGGGTTTGGCACGACAGGACAACAAGGAACCACAATTTTGTTAACCGTGCGCTGGTCCTGTACTACCCTGTACTTACCACTAGGTTTCTTGATTCCAATTATGGGTGAATTATATGGACTGCTCATCACTTCTTGTATGATTTTTGCTTCTAACAATCTATGTATTTCAATGGCATCTCCTGCTTTTACTTCTGCACTCATTTTGTACTGTTTAATATTTGGGTATACTGCATTTTCTTTTATGGCTATTTTAATTGGGTCAACATTTTCCATTAATCCTACATCTTTCCCAGTAAAATCCCATACTTCTGGTTTCATGGTTTCTTGGAGTTCTTCAGGTAAGTCCTCTATTGTCAGTAATTTAATTTATGAGTCGGGTCTTGCTAACATTAATTTGTAAATTCCGTCTTCGTCTGGGGTCTGAATTTCGACGCCATTTGGTGCGCAAAAGATAGTACAGTTCATTTTACACAACAAATCCCGTCCTCGAGGTTTACAGGACTGGAATCACAGACAACGAATCTATGCATTTTCTTAAAATTCCCAATTTTAATCTCCATAGGTTTTGTAACTGGGGTACTAATTAGCTGATTAGAAACGCCGACTACTTGGATCGCTTCTCCCGAGAGAAGTAGGTTTGGAACATCTGCTGTTCTTACAGTAGAATGGGTAGCACCAGTGTCCAACAGAAAGGTGACGTCATTTCCTTCAACCTTTCCTTCAATGTATGGTCCTGACTGGTCCACCGGCAAGGAGGCGCCAAGCACGCACTCCTCGTCCTCCCCCCTCAGGCACCGTCAGTAGGTGTCATCACAGAGAAACGTGTCGTTTAACATAAATTGTGAAGTTGCTGCATCCTTATTTTCCCTTACTTCCCACACTTCGGTGTCTTCATCCTGTTGTGCTTTGCTCCTATAATTTTGTCTAGGTGCACGAGGCAACTGATTCTGCTTTACCTGTTGCTGGGTCCTTCGTGGTTTCTCATTCTGCGTCTGTGGATTTAAATCATTTATTTGCACGTTACCGTTCTGTACATGTGGACACTCGTCTCTCCAGTGACCTATCTGTCTGCACCCGTGACAGGGGAACTCCTTTTTTGGCCTCCTCTCTGCTCATTTTTACTCTGGGCTTTCCCCCTTGATTCTGATTACTGGTCAATTTATTTAGCTGCTGTTCCTGTTGTTCCGCCAACTTTACCTGTGCCCACATGACCTTTTCCTTTAATGCTTTTCGTTTGTCTGCCATCTCATCCTCGCAATATTTAGCATACTTCAGGACCTCATCAATTGGTTTAGACTGCCAACAGATTTTATTGTCTTTGATCCATTGTGAAATCTCAGGCCTTAACCCTAGCACAAATCTATAAATTAAGTGGGTCATGTCCTTCATTTCAATGTTGTCCAATCCGCTGTACGTTTTGAACACCTGTAACAGTCGTTCATAATAGGAATGCACAGTTTCATCTCTATTCTGGGTAGTTCTATCTATTCAGGTCCAATCAGTTTCTTTTGCAGGCACCTTTCCTTTGAGATGCAACATTACCTGGTGGTATTTCTTGATTACATCTGCTGAAGGTGCCCCTGTATTTGGGTCTCTCGGATATTCCTCACTAGGCCAATCAATAGCAATTTTACATTCGGTCCACAAATCTACAGGAACTACAATGTCAAAGAAACCTTCTAAATTTTCCAGAGACACTTCTGGACCTTCACAAATCTCTCGACCTGTCTGTACCAATCTACAGGTTTTTCTCGTAATTTTGGGAAGTCATTGGTAAAGGACACAATATCCTGTCGGGACCATGGAACATGCACATATTTTCCACCTGGCACTTATCTCATAGGATAAAATTTCTCTGCCTTGTCTGCTTCTTTTAAGACATACTCAGGAGCCATCTGTTTTGATCTAATCTCCTCCTTTTTCTTTGCCCATCTGGCTTTCCATTTTTCTAATTCCCCCCATTTTTGCAACAGGTTTAATAATTCTCTGATCTGTACCTTTTTCCCTGACACATTCATGTTTTCTAAATCTCTGTCTGAGAACTCTGCTCTGTAGGGGTTTTGCAATACTTTAGATTTACCAATATCTATTCCCATACTAGCCGCGGTGTCCATTAATTTCTCATGGAACACTCTGGTATTACGGGTGATACTTTTGCAAATAAACAGCAGTTCTTCCTCAGTAAAGGTATTCAGTCTGTCTAACCCCACATTTCCAGCCATCAATTCTTCCAATTCTATTCTTAGTTTGTAAATATCTAATGGTTTCGACTGAGAATTTTGTTTCTCTTATTCTCGACTCCATCTCTCAATTTCTTCAGGAGTCACTACGGTGGCACTTCTAGTACCAGAAGCTGACTCAATCTGTACCTCTCCTGAATTGAAAGGAGTGTTCTTCCTCCGCGAACCCCCTTCTGGTTCCCTTATCGGTAAATCCATCAAGGAAATCACAGATTCACATTCACTTGCCTGATCATCTACAATTAAGGGCTCTTTTCTCGGCTGTACTACGGATGGGGTAATCATAGAAGTCTTCGGGTTATTCTGCTTATCCCCGTACAAAGGAACAACTGGTCCAATAGTCACTGGGATTGTCAAGGCTTCAGGACTTGTATTTAGTTGGGAGATTTTCTGAATTAATTCTGTTCTCTGCTTAGCTAGAGCCTCTCGCTCTCTTTCCTGCAGTACCCTTTCCAGGCTTGTTTCATGCACTATTTGCAGAGTTAGGGTAGGAATATAATTTGGGGCAGTTGGATGTGTCATACTTGGTCCCTCACCATAATTAGGCTTCAGGAATGGATTCCCTGTACTTAAAGGTCTTAGCGCCTCCTGATAACGAGGCCTCAGACCGGTGTCTCTCGCACTTGCGGGTCTTGATCCTTCATTATAAGGAGGTGGATTCGTCATTAATAATTCCTCCAAATAATCATCATCTGAATCCCCACTGGTCATCAAGTGTTTTGTTTTCTCTGTCCTTTTCTCTCCCATTGGCGCTTCTAGTGCTATTACAGGGTACAGTCCTTCTACTATCATGTTCTGTCTCCACTCTTTCATTCTTTTCTCTCGGGTCTCTTTATTTACTTTTGGATACCATTTAGTCAACCCTCTGTCCATTCTGGGTCTGTCTCGCTCAAAAGCCTCTGTCTCCCATTCTTCTAAAGCCTCATATTGCGTTAGTCTGGGTCTGGGATGTAAATCATTCATTCGGGTTCTTAAATTGAACAGAATCCTACTATTAAAGGTACCATCTAACGGAAATGCCAAAATTCCGTCATTATTAGTATATTCCACCCAATTTTCCAGCCATACGCAAGTATGGTAGCCCCGGGCAAACATCATAAAAGATGCGGGCGTATTAGGTGGTGGAATGACAACTCCTTCTCTAGTTTTGATAGATTTGTCTTTCTGGAAATAATTTTTCACTTTGCTTACTAAGGTCATTTTCCTCTTATTTCCGTACATAACGCTTTTACGACCTTTCCACTTATCTTTTCCGAAACCTATATATTTTGGATCAGGTCTAGTCTCTGGATTAGACGGATGCCACATATACTTTTTCCACAAGAGACTCTGTTTACAAAATCACTTCAAATCAAAAAAGCGTCTTTTATTTTTCTGCAACCAATCAAATGTGAGATTTCAAAATGATTCAACCAATGGGTGCGTGGCGTTTCTCGCAAACGAGTTCTCACGCTCCTGTGCTCACCCCTCCTTTACAATTCCGCCTCAGCTACATGCCCGCTGTCACAACCAATACCAGCGCGGCACTGAGTGACGTCAGCGCAGCTCCGCAACTGACTCCCTCCTTCACAAGGTAAGAAACACTTCGATTTCTACCTTTTAAAGTGCAAGTGCTCAGTTTAATTTACAACGAAAACACATTCGCCACTGTACTCGAGTGTCTAGGAAGAAAAGATTTCTTTCACTGCAAGTTAACCTCTTCTATTTACTTTTCATATACTGCGAGTAGAACCCTTCTGCCTACTCTTCACACAAGCATTAGTGAACCTGCTACTCCTTCGACTCATCTACTCTTTTCGGGATATATACTAAGTCAAAAGTTTCACCAGTGAACCCCTTTGCTATCACTCAGGCTTAGACGAACCTGCTACCCCTCCCCTGTGACCCTTGCTAGGTTATATCACAATAGGAGTTTTGCCAGCAAACTCTTTGCTACCATTTATTCATGCATTTATACAGAAAACCCTAATTAGTGCTTCCAGTTCTACCTAACCTGCACCAATTTTCCTCAAGCCAGTGACCTCACTTGCGACGTGGATTCTCCTCACCACTCGCTATTCTGCCCCCGGGGATTCCAGACAAACATATAACAATCACTAACGAGTTTCGTTAAAACATATATCAATATATAAGCAAGAAAAACAATTTAAAACATTTCATAATTTCTCAAAGCAATAAACAACAATTGTACATTCGATCGATTTAGCAGCAACATTTTCTCAATTAGCAGCAAATAACCTACCTACCTATTCTAACTAATCCTACCTACCTTTAACTAGTCCCTAGCCATCATTCTGCTACCAGACAATTACTGATAGAGCGCGCAGGTCACCCGACTATAATTTTACCATATACGTATTGGGCCCATAAAATTTTAATTCACCATATTCATTAATCGGGTAACCTTACACTCTACTACCAGTAACCCTGTTCCTTCCTATTTATTTCCAATGTACCCGACTTACCACTCCACTGCTACGGATACCTAATGACCACAATGAATCAGGGAGCTAGCTGTAAAAGAAAGGCAGACACAAAAATACCAATACCATTTATATTCTTTGCACTCATGTGGGCTCTGTGTTCATCCCACTCTATGGAGTGGGATGGCTGTGCCGGCCTTGGGCTGATTTCCAGTTACTACAGCAACAGGCCTGGCTGTTATTGATGCTTTCCTGCAAATGGGGCCCCGCTGAGGGGGTTATATGCAGTGCAACCAGTGCTTCTCTCGCAACAAGAGCCCGGCTCACTGAGGAGAGCAACAAAACCACCTGACGGACTCCCCACTTGCCTGGATCCAGCAATCACGCAAGGGTTCAGTCAAACACTGATCCTCTCCTCAGGAGTAGCACTCACCACGCGTTGGGCAGTGAGTCCAAAAGGGCCCATAATGTACAGTGGCCAATCCTGAAGTGCTCCACACAGCTTAGCTATAAAAGTAAACCACAGGTGACGGTTTTCCTTGGCAAGGTGCTCAGTCAGCACTTGGCAACTCCTGGCTTCTTGGAATAAGGAAAAACCAGCAAAGTGCTGGGAAAGGGTGATAGAGCGCGCAGGACACCCGACTATAATTTTACCATATACGTATTGGGCCCATAAAAGTTTAATTCACCATATTCATTAATCGGGTAACCTTACACTCTACTACCAGTAACCCTGTTCCTTCCTATTTCTTTCCAATGTACCCGACTTACCACTCCACTGCTACGGGTACCTAATGACCACAATGAATCAGGGAGCTAGCTGTAAAAGAAAGGCAGACACAAAAATACCAATACCATGTATATTCTTTGCACTCATGTAATAACCACAGACTCGAAAAGTTTTAAAACCTTTATCTAGAATTCGTCAGTTTCAGAAAGCATAAGGTTCACAGCAAGTAAACTGTCAATAACTAAGATTATAAAGAGCACGTATCCATATAGGAAGTAAATCAGACCAACCATTTATGAACCTAAAGGGAAGGTAAGAACAGGGAACATGCTAATAAGAAATTTCAGGAATTTAGACTTGATGTGGAATAACTAAAGGACGGAGAAAAATAAGGAACATGCTAGAATGTCACAGTTTGTATTCCCCTCAAAAGTGGACAAAGCACGAGAATTTAGTCAGTCTATCGAAACTCGAAGGTAACATGTAACTATAGGGAAGGTAAAAGTGGAACACGCTAATATTTCAGAGCAATCATTTCATTTAGCTAAAGGAGGGTAAAGAAAAGGAACATCTATATTTCATGAACTGTATGCAGGAACGTACTTAAAGGATGGGAAGAAATGGAACATGCTAGTATAACAACTATAATGTATGACTTTTTCATTTATCAGTGCAAAAGGAAAGCATGGAAAATCAATATGCAAGAACACGTCTTTATTAAAGTAAAGAAAAAGAGTGAAGGATGCAGAATAGGTTCCCCAGCACTATATTTACCTAGAACGGTGTGAAGACCAACCCTGGCCACGGGTCAGTTTAGGACAGGAGAAAGAATCCCAAGGAAGAACGGTCGCCAGTAGGCCAACAGGTGCAGAATGGACACCCAGGACAGGAAAACCAGATTAGGATCAGGAAAGGATCATCAAGGAAAGACCAGCACCCGCAGTTTGGTAGCAACGCCTGCGCTACACCCTCTCTGCAGCTATCAGTCAAAAGTTTTCCCACCAGAACTGCGAGTACGTCACGTCACGTGAGTGTTACCAACGCATGCGCAGATAAAATTCCCCGCTAAGCAGCGGCCATTTTAAAGGCAAGTGTATTAGGATAAGTAAACACATAAGCAAGCATTACTGGGACACCCCGTGTAATGTAGAAATGTGCAATATTAGTAATACGAATAGGTTGGTTATACTGATTAACATTATTTGAGGTTCTTGATACAAGCAAGTCGCTGTACATGCGAATCCTTGCTCCATCAATCCCCTCTTTGATGATATTTTATATCATCACAAATTCATGGAACCAGATGCCAACTTCTCATATTTTCCCAAGTTCAATCTCTTCAAATATTCTGTTCAGTTTTTCTTTAGTCTCTTCATTAGGGTGAGAATTTGTCACCCTTTTATAAATCTGAATATTCAGTTCCTCTAATTCAAGTTCATCCACATTTATCTTTACTCCTCTCTTGTTCACAGTGTACTTCTTTTGGTGTTTTTGACATTTACAACAGATGAATATGGTGAATATTACTAAACCTATTCCTGCAATTGGCATCAGTATTTTAATCAAAAAACTTTTACCTAAGTTAGCAAACCAATGACCTATGGCGGAGAGACCATCAGTAAGTCTCTTCCAGGCACTGTCAACCTCAAGTGGTTTGAGCTCCTTTCCCAAATGTGTAATGTTCCTCACATACCCTTTGATTTCTACACTTTTATCAGGTATGTAGGTGCAACAATGTTGCGCTTTCAGCATTCTGCAGACTCTGCCCTCTTTTGCCAATAGAGTGTCAAGAGCAAGCCTGTTCTGTAAAACCATTGATCTGATCGCAACCACTTTGGTATTGACCATCAGGAAACCTCCAGCAGTGTCAGTAGATAACCGATCCACTACTGTTGACAATTTGCAAATTCTGTGTGTGTACAGAACCACTCCCACTGTAGGTATCAGTGCACTAAAAATATCTCCTACAATTTCACCAGCACTTTCTCTTTTAGTACGCACTAATTCATTAGTTTTTTCAGTGCTTCCAGTGATTTTTCCCACATGGTATATCTTTGGGAAGACAATACCAAAATAGCAACTCCCGTACCAATGGTCGGGCAATTTGAAGTAAGCCTTATTCCCACAAATAAAATAAATTCGAGGAAACACAGGCTCTGTCCCATCTTTGAAACCCCAACCTCCAATTACCTTGTAATTATGTTCGCATTCACTGGAACCAATGAAAATATTGTTATAATAACTAGTCATTTCTCTTTTAAGACAGAGTTTCCCCTTCTTTTCGAAATCCAGAAGCATCGCAGCATTAGCTCCACCATTTGAGGTGCTCCCTATATTCTCTGCCCATTTGGGAACTTTCTGGTTCTTGTCTTTTGCTTTCTTTTGGAAACTTTCTCTTCTTTTTTCTACCATATCTAGAAAGTCCTTTTCTTCTTTATATAAAGAACTGGTCAAGTTATTTTTGTGTGCATCATCTATATCTATCTTACCTACTGTTAGGAAATAATCACTCATGTACTTAGCTACGTCTCTAGTTGTATGTACAGGGTTCAGGTTTATTCGAACAGGAAGTTCTTAAAATGTCACGTCAGAGTTTGAATAATAATACTGTAAAGGTCCTCTTTTATAAAATAAACTAGATAGTATACTACAGGAAATTCCATAGGTTAAGGGCAGGTGATGATAAGTCACGCCTTCAGCCACAGAAGTAGGTAGCTTCATGCAGACATAACAGTTGTCTATTTCCATAGTTTCTACATAATGTACTAACAGGTTTGCGAAAAAAATTTAAATGAGTCTTGTTCTTTATTTTGTTAAAGTGTAATCCTTCCTCATCTGGTGCTTCTAATTCTAACTGTCTCCGTTTCAGGCTAAGTGGTTTGTCCAATGTGTCTACTCTTCGTGGTGTAATTCTAGTGTGTGATTCTACAGTGTCGTCAGGTAGATTATTATTTAGGTATAGACTCGGGTTTTTACTCATCATAGAAGGAATAGTTATTGTTAGTCCTATCCAAAGTATCAATACTATTGCTATACTACATAAACATACTTGGCAGCATGTTTTACAACAACTTCGTCTCGGTCTCCCATTCTCAGAAGAATCAGACATTTTGGCTCAGGAGATACTTCAACCCCTCTTAGTAACTCTGCACAGCTTGCTTACTCGAGTAACTTTTCAGGTTGGGTTTGCTTCTTCACTGGTCTGTTCAGCAATCAATTCTTCGTCACTTTCAGTACTTTCGTCACTTATTTCCAAATTCTCAAATTCTTCCAGTACAAAGTAAGTCCATTCAGGGATCGAATACTTGTTATTCAGCTTTTTGATGCGAGCACTTCTTCTTTTTTGCTTTGTCACCACTGGGTCAGTTTGACTCGAGACCTCATTTATCTGTTCAGGCTCCTCGGTTATCGTCTTCAGACGCAATCTCAGCCTTTTCACAAATCTAGGTACTGAGTTACCTTTCTTTAGTCTTTTAACTGGCACTGTGTCTTGGCCTTCTTCAAACACCCTTTTGTTTTCATTCAGTTGTGGCACATTTGGATCAAGTTCGTCTTCAGTATTGTTACCTAACTGACTAGGTCTAGGTCTAGGTCTTTCATCTGTTTCTTCTGCCTGGTCCCTAAACTGGCCTTGTTCAGGTGTATGCTGGGTTTGGCTTTGATCTGTTTCGATCTCTTCTTCCTGAACACAATTGTCTAATCCTATCTGTTCCTGTTCAAGCTCTTCGAGCTCTTGATTTTCTTCCGCTTGAACCTCCGCCCTAGTTTCTATCTGTCCCTCCTCTGACGCAGGAGTTTTTGGAGGAGTGTCAATTACCTGTTCTCTCCCTATCTGGTCCTCCTCAGAATCAGATTTAACGTGGATTTCGATGATCTGAGTAGCTTCTTCTTCACCTGTCTCGTCCTCTCTTTCCCTGTCTCGTCCTCTCTTTCCCACTGTCTATCTAAATGGGCTTGACTTCTAGTTCGTATAGGGTTGATTGTCAGATCGATTAATGGGACCCACTCTTCCTGACTGGAGCTCGGTTGAACTTCTTCAGCTATTTCAGGACCGTGGTCTTGGGATCCTTCAGCTGCGCAACCTTCAGCTTCAGTTTCGGCAGTTTCAGTCACTTTCTTCGGATGGCTGGCATGGATCCAGCGAGGTACTCCTACACACTTTACAGCTGTGGTGGTAACCAGGATCACTTGTCGTGGCTTTCCCTACCTCGGTTCAAGGCAATTTTTCCGAGTGTTCTTCTTTATTACGACCCAGTCACCTGGATTCAGGCCAAGTGCTGGAGTCGTTGTCCTGGCGACGTCTTCTCCCCCAACCTGGTGAGAGATAGAACGTACTTGGTCAGCCAGCTCTTTACTGTATTCCAGTACCAAATCATCCGATATGCTTATTATTTTGTATCCTGGTACCCATGCTTGCCGCATTGCTCTTCCCTATTTCATACAAAACAAGGGAACCCAAAGGTATAGCACTAGGGACCTTGGGCAGTAACGTATTACAAAAAACAGGGGTCCCTAGTAGTTCAGGGATCTTTCGCAAAAATGATAGACATACGCTCAATAGTATGTATGACCTTTGTCCAGCCGGACAGGAATTTTAATTAAAGTGATAAGCAAGAATAAAGAGGATTTTTTTTATACACAGTGGGTGCAGCCAGCAACCCACAGGGGACAAGACAAAACAAGGGGATGGGGTTAGAACGCACAAGGCGGTCTGTATACTAGTAGTTCAGTGAACAGACAAAAATACATTTTAGAAGCATCATTGTATACAATTTATACTTTTCATTTTACATATGACGCTAAAATGTTGACGACGTTTCGATGCCTATTGTGAAATGAGTGGCATCATCTTCAGGACAGAGAATAAAAAAGTTTGTCTTGAAAATCTTTAGGCAGATTTTTTGCCAGATTTAGGTCCAAACATTGTTTATTTCCAGGGGGCGGTGCCCAATATCAAGGGACATATGGTCGGGTACTCAATTATCTGAGCATTTTCCAGGGCAAGATAGCCTCTTCATAGGAGACCGGACCGATCGTGTCTCATTCCTGGTTGGGTTGCTCGATGGCAATTCTGGGCTCAGATGGGCGGGGATAAATTGTATACAATGATGCTTCTAAAATGTATTTTTGTCTGTTCACTCAACTACTAGTATACAGACCGCCTTGTTCGTTCTAACCCCATCCCCTTGTTTTGTCTTGTCCCCTGTGGGTTGCTGGCTGCACCCACTGTGTAAAAAAAATCCTCTTTATTCTTGCTTATCACTTTAATTAAAATTCCTGTCCGGCTGGACAAAGGTCATACATACTATTGAGCGTATGACTATCATTTTTGCGAAAGATCCCTGAACTACTAGGGACCCCTGTTTTTTGTAATGCATTGCTCTTCCCATCAGGATTTCATGGGGACTCAAGCCCCTGTTCCGATCTGGAATACTTCTGAGTCCCATCAAAACTAGAGGCAGAGCATCTGGCCATTCCAGCTGAGTGTATTCACACATCTTTCCCAATCTTGATTTGATTGTGCCATTTATCTGTTCTAACACTCCAGAAGCCTCTGGACGATATGCAAAGTGCAGTTTTTGCGTGATTTTGAATGCTTCACAGATTTGACTTATTATTTCCTTCTGGAAATGACTTCCTTTGTCAGATTCAATTAAGACTGGGAAACCGTAACGAGGTATGAGTTCCCTAGGTAAAAATTTTGCTACTGTGATGCTGTTGTTTCTACGTGCAGGGAAAGCTTCCACCCATTTTGAAAACAGGCAGACAATGACGAGTAGGTATTTCATTCCTCGACAAGGGGGCAATTGAATGAAGTCAAGTTGTAATATAATATAAGGGCCTTCTGCCTTTCCAATTTTCCCTGGTAACACTATAGTTTTCTATCCAGGGTTAAATTGTTGGCAGGTCAAACACCTCAGACAGAGAGCCTCTGCTACGCTTCTGAACTTCGAATTGAACCATGTTTGGCGGAACATGCGAATCATCGCATCTCTACCCACATGTGTGTCTCCATGAATTAGCCTAGCCAAAGGAGCAAGCATACAGTCTGGCAACACAGGCATATCATCAAGGTAAACAATGACACCATCTGCATTTCTCCTTCGACAACCGAAATTTCTCCATCTTTGTTTTTCCTGTGGCTCTGCTGCCTCCTGTAAATCTCTCACTTCCTCCCATGTATTCACTCCCTCTAGCATCAAAAGTTGGCAGCTGTTTCCATTTCCCCCAACCTTTATATTGATTGAAATTTTGTACTTGGCACAATGTTGGGCTAACTGGTCAGCATATCGATTTCCTGCTGTCGATTTGTCATCGGCAGATTTGTGAGCAGCACACTTGACCACAGCCAATTCTTTTGGTAACTGGATTGATTCCAGTAAATCCTGCACATATTTTCCATTTCTGATAGGGGTACCTGAAGAAGTCAGGAACTCCCTTTGGAGCCACAACTGGCCAAAGTCATGCACAACCCCATAACCATAGTGGCTCAGGAACTCCCTTTGTAGCCACAACAGCCAAAGTCATGCACAACCCCATAACCATACTGGCTATCAGTGTATATGGTTATTTTCAAATTCCTCCCAAACTTACAAGCTTTTGTCAATGCAATTAATTTGGCTACTTGTGCAGACTTGACTCCATACAAATAGGATGCTTCCACTGGGCCCTCTAGAGTGCACACGGAGTAGGCAGCGCTTAGGCCACCATCCTCATGTCTCATGCATGAGCCGTCTACAAACAGCTCATAATTTTCACTGTACAGGGGGTTCTCTCTGATGTCTGGGCGTGGTTTGGTACTGAATTCAGTCAAGTGAATGCAATCATGTGCAAATTCCTCCCTCACCTCTTCTGCAAATGAGCTAGGTAGTAAGGTAGCTGGATTCAAAATGTTACATCGTTCAAGGGTCACGTTTCCTGCACCTACAAGGATTCTCTCATACTTAGTCAGCCGACTAGGTGTGAGATACTGAGTTTTTGTTCTTGTCAGTAAAATTACAACAGAATGTGGAACATACACAGTTACCGGATGTCCCATAACAATGGACTCACTTTGTTCAAGACTCATGCATGTTGCAGCTACAGCTTTCAGACATCCAGGTAATCCAGCTGCTACTGAGTCCAATGTGGAAGAAAAGTATGCCACTGGACGTCGAGTCAAACCATGAATTTGGGTCAGGACTGAAAGTGCACAATTATCTCGTGCAAAATCTTTTGAAAAATCAGGCATTCCTAGTGCAGGAGCAGTACACAGACATTCTCGGAATTTTGTAAAAGCTGTCATGCTTTTGTCATCTCACTCTACAGGGTCACTTGCTCTTTTCTTTGTCATTTTTATCAATGGTTTTGCTAGGACTGCAAATCCCACAATCCACTGTCTACAGTACCCTACAACTCCAAGGAACATTCTGATTTCCTTGTGGGTATTTGGTAATTGCATGTTTCGAATTATCCTGATTCTTTCTGTGGTGACTTTCCTGATACCTCTATCTATCTGGTGCCCCAGATATTTTACTGATGTGGTACAGAATTGCAACTTTTCTGGTGATAATTTATGCCCCCCTTCACCTAAATGGTTCAGCAAGGCAATTGTGTCAGTTACACAGTCTCTTCCACTTTTAGACGCCACCAAGAGGTCGTCTATGTATTGCACCAAAACTGATTTTCCGGGCAATATTAGGGTTTCAAGGCACTTTTTTCAGAATCTGATTAAAAATTGAGGGGCTTTCTGTATACCCCTGAGGGACGCGATTCCAGACGTACACGTGACTGTCAAACTCAAATGAGAAAAGATAATTTGCTGTCTGGATGCAATGGAATTGAAAAGAATGCATGATATAAGTCAATGACGGTAAACCATCCAGCATTCCATGGAATTTGGTATAGAATCACAGCAGGGTTTGGCACGACAGGACAACAAGGAACCACAATTTTGTTAACCGTGCGCAGGTCCTGTACTACCCTGTACTTACCACTAGGTTTCTTGATTCCAATTATGGGTGAATTACATGGACTGCTCATCACTTCTTGTATGATTTTTGCTTCTAACAATCTATGTATTTCAATGGCATCTCCTGCTTTTACTTCTGCACTCATTTTGTACTGTTTAATATTTGGGTATACTGCATTTTCTTTTATGGCTATTTTAATTGGGTCAACATTTTCCATTAATCCTACATCTTTCCCAGTAAAATCCCATACTTCTGGTTTCATGGTTTCTTGGAGTTCTTCAGGTAAGTCCTCTATTGTCAGTAATTTAATTTATGAGTCGGGTCTTGCTAACATTAATTTGTAAATTCCGTCTTCGTCTGGGGTCTGAATTTCGACGCCATTTGGTGTGCAAAAGATAGTACAGTTCATTTTACACAACAAATCCCGTCCTCGAGGTTTACAGGACTGGAATCACAGACAACGAATCTATGCATTTTCTTAAAATTCCCAATTTTAATCTCCATAGGTTTTGTAACTGGGGTACTAATTAGCTGATTAGAAACGCCGACTACTTGGATCGCTTCTCCCGAGAGAAGTAGGTTTGGAACATCTGCTGTTCTTACAGTAGAATGGGTAGCACCAGTGTCCAACAGAAAGGTGACGTCATTTCCTTCAACCTTTCCTTCAATGTATGGTCCTGACTGGTCCACCGGCAAGGAGGCGCCAAGCACGCACTCCTCGTCCTCCCCCCTCAGGCACCGTCAGTAGGTGTCATCACAGAGAAACGTGTCGTTTAACAGAAATTGTGAAGTTGCTGCATCCTTATTTTCCCTTACTTCCCACACTTCGGTGTCTTCATCCTGTTGTGCTTTGCTCCTATAATTTTGTCTAGGTGCGCGAGGCAACTGATTCTGCTTTACCTGTTGTTGGGTCCTTCGTGGTTTCTCATTCTGCGTCTGTGGATTTAAATCATTTATTTGCACGTTACCGTTCTGTACATGTGGACACTCGTCTCTCCAGTGACCTATCTGTCTGCACCCGTGACAGGGGAACTCCTTTTTTGGCCTCCTCTCTGCTCATTTTTACTCTGGGCTTTCCCCCTTGATTCTGATTACTGGTCAATTTATTTAGCTGCTGTTCCTGTTGTTCCGCCAACTTTACCTGTGCCCACATGACCTTTTCCTTTAATGCTTTTCGTTTGTCTGCCATCTCATCCTCGCAATATTTAGCATACTTCAGGACCTCATCAATTGGTTTAGACTGCCAACAGATTTTATTGTCTTTGATCCATTGTGAAATCTCAGGCCTTAACCCTAGCACAAATCTATAAATTAAGTGGGTCATGTCCTTCATTTCAATGTTGTCCAATCCGCTGTACGTTTTGAACACCTGTAACAGTCGTTCATAATAGGAATGCACAGTTTCATCTCTATTCTGGGTAGTTCTATCTATTCGGGTCCAATCAGTTTTTTTTGCAGGCACCTTTCCTTTGAGATGCAACATTACCTGGTGGTATTTCTTGATTACATCTGCTGAAGGTGCCCCTGTATTTGGGTCTCTCGGATATTCCTCACTAGGCCAATCAATAGCAATTTTACATTCGGTCCACAAATCTACAGGAACTACAATGTCAAAGAAACCTTCTAAATTTTCCAGAGACACTTCTGGACCTTCACAAATCTCTCGACCTGTCTGTACCAATCTACAGGTTTTTCTCGTAATTTTGGGAAGTCATTGGTAAAGGACACAATATCCTGTCGGGACCATGGAACATGCACATATTTTCCACCTGGCACTTCTCTCATAGGATAACATTTCTCTGCCTTGTCTGCTTCTTTTAAGACATACTCAGGAGCCATCTGTTTTGATCTAATCTCCTCCTTTTTCTTTGCCCATCTGGCTTTCCATTTTTCTAATTCCCCCCATTTTTGCAACAGGTTTAATAATTCTCTGATCTGTACCTTTTTCCCTGACACATTCATGTTTTCTAAATCTCTGTCTGAGAACTCTGCTCTGTAGGGTTTTTGCAATACTTTAGATTTACCAATATCTATTCCCATACTAGCCGTGGTGTCCATTAATTTCTCATGGAACACTCTGGTATTACGGGTGATACTTTTGCAAATAAACAGCAGTTCTTCCTCAGTAAAGGTATTCAGTCTGTCTAACCCCACATTTCCAGCCATCAATTCTTCCAATTCTATTCTTAGTTTGTAAATATCTAATGGTTTCGACATAGAATTTTGTTTCTCTTATTCTCGACTCCATCTCTCAATTTCTTCAGGAGTCACTACGGTGGCACTTCTAGTACCAGAAGCTGACTCAATCTGTACCTCTCCTGAATTGAAAGGAGTGTTCTTCCTCCGCGAACCCCCTTCTGGTTCCCTTATCGGTAAATCCATCAAGGAAATCACAGATTCACATTCACTTGCCTGATCATCTACAATTAAGGGCTCTTTTCTCGGCTGTACTACGGATGGGGTAATCATAGAAGACTTCGGGTTATTCTGCTTATCCCCGTACAAAGGAACAACTGGTCCAATAGTCACTGGGATTGTCAAGGCTTCAGGACTTGTATTTAGTTGGGAGATTTTCTGAATTAATTCTGTTCTCTGCTTAGCTAGAGCCTCTCGCTCTCTTTCCTGCAGTACCCTTTCCAGGCTTGTTTCATGCACTATTTGCAGAGTTAGGGTAGGAATATAATTTGGGGCAGTTGGATGTGTCATACTTGGTCCCTCACCATAATTAGGCTTCAGGAATGGATTCCCTGTACTTAAAGGTCTTAGCTCCTCCTGATAACGAGGCCTCAGACCGGTGTCTCTCGCACTTGCGGGTCTTGATCCTTCATTATAAGGAGGTGGATTCGTCATTAATAATTCCTCCAAATAATCATCATCTGAATCCCCACTGGTCATCAAGTGTTTTGTTTTCTCTGTCCTTTTCTCTCCCATTGGCGCTTCTAGTGCTATTACAGGGTACAGTCCTTCTACTATCATGTTCTGTCTCCACTCTTTCATTCTTTTCTCTCGGGTCTCTTTATTTACTTTTGGATACCATTTAGTCAACCCTCTGTCCATTCTGGGTCTGTCTCGCTCAAAAGCCTCTGTCTCCCATTCTTCTAAAGCCTCATATTGCGTTAGTCAGGGTCTGGGATGTAAATCATTCATTCGGGTTCTTAAATTGAACAGAATCCTACTATTAAAGGTACCATCTAACGGAAATGCCAAAATTCCGTCATTATTAGTATATTCCACCCAATTTTCCAGCCATACGCAAGTATGGTAGCCCCGGGCAAACATCATAAAAGATGCGGGCGTATTAGGTGGTGGAATGACAACTCCTTCTCTAGTTTTGATAGATTTGTCTTTCTGGAAATAATTTTTCACTTTGCTTACTAAGGTCATTTTCCTCTTATTTCCGTACATAACGCTTTTACGACCTTTCCACTTATCTTTTCCGAAACCTATATATTTTGGATCAGGTCTAGTCTCTGGATTAGACGGATGCCACATATACTTTTTCCACAAGAGACTCTGTTTACAAAATCACTTCAAATCAAAAAAGCGTCTTTTATTTTTCTGCAACCAATCAAATGTGAGATTTCAAAATGATTCAACCAATGGGTGCGTGGCGTTTCTCGCAAACGAGTTCTCACGCTCCTGTGCTCACCCCTCCTTTACAATTCCGCCTCAGCTACATGCCCGCTGTCACAACCAATACCAGCGCGGCACTGAGTGACGTCAACTGACTCCCTCCTTCACAAGGTAAGAAAACACTTCGATTTCTACCTTTTAAAGTGCAAGTGCTCAGTTTAATTTACAACGAAAACACATTCGCCACTGTACTCGAGTGTCTAGGAAGAAAAGATTTCTTACACTGCAAGTTAACCTCTTCTATTTACTTTTCATATACTGCGAGTAGAACCCTTCTGCCTACTCTTCACACAAGCATTAGTGAACCTGCTACTCCTTCGACTCATCTACTCTTTTCGGGATATATACTAAGTCAAAAGTTTCACCAGTGAACCCCTTTGCTATCACTCAGGCTTAGACGAACCTGCTACCCCTCCCCTGTGACCCTTGCTAGGTTATATCACAATAGGAGTTTTGCCAGCGAACTCTTTGCTACCATTTATTCATGCATTTATACAGAAAACCCTAATTAGTGCTTCCAGTTCTACCTAACCTGCACCAATTTTCCTCAAGCCAGTGACCTCACTTGCGACGTGGATTCTCCTCACCACTCGCTATTCTGCCCCCGGGGATTCCAGACAAACATATAACAATCACTAACAAGTTTCGTTAAAACATATATCAATATATAAGCAAGAAAAACAATTTAAAACATTTCATAATTTCTCAAAGCAATAAACAACAATTGTACATTCGATCGATTTAGCAGCAAAATTTTCTCAATTAGCAGCAAATAACCTACCTACCTATTCTAACTAATCCTACCTACCTTTAACTAGTCCCTAGCCATCATTCTGCTACCAGACAATTACTGATAGAGCGCGCAGGTCACCCGACTATAATTTTACCATATACGTATTGGGCCCATAAAATTTTAATTCACCATATTCATTAATCGGGTAACCTTACACTCTACTACCAGTAACCCTGTTCCTTCCTATTTATTTCCAATGTACCCGACTTACCACTCCACTGCTATGGATACCTAATTACCACAATGAATCAGGGAGCTAGCTGTAAAAGAAAGGCAGACACAAAAATACCAATACCATTTATATTCTTTGCACTCATGTGGGCTCTGTGTTCATCCCACTCTATGGAGTGGGATGGCTGTGTCGGCCTTGGGCTGATTTCCAGTTACTACAGCAACAGGCCTGGCTGTTATTGATGCTTTCCTGCAAATGGGGCCCCGCTGAGGGGGTTATATGCAGTGCAACCAGTGCTTCTCTCGCAACAAGAGCCCGGCTCACTGAGGAGAGCAACAAAACCACCTGACGGACTCCCCACTTGCCTGGATCCAGCAATCACGCAAGGGTTCAGTCAAACACTGATCCTCTCCTCAGGAGTAGCACTCACCACGCGTTGGGCAGTGAGTCCAAAAGGGCCCATAATGTACAGTGGCCAATCCTGAAGTGCTCCACACAGCTTAGCTATAAAAGTAAACCACAGGTGACGGTTTTCCTTGGCAAGGTGCTCAGTCAGCACTTGGCAACTCCTGGCTTCTTGGAATAAGGAGAAACCAGCAAAGTGCTGGGAAAGGGTGATAGAGCGCGCAGGACACCCGACTATAATTTTACCATATACGTATTGGGCCCATAAAATTTTAATTCACCATATTCATTAATCGGGTAACCTTACACTCTACTACCAGTAACCCTGTTCCTTCCTATTTCTTTCCAATGTACCCGACTTACCACTCCACTGCTACGGGTACCTAATGACCACAATGAATCAGGGAGCTAGCTGTAAAAGAAAGGCAGACACAAAAATACCAATACCATGTATATTCTTTGCACTCATGTAATAACCACAGACTCGAAAAGTTTTAAAACCTTTATCTAGAATTCATCAGTTTCAGAAAGCATAAGGTTCACAGCAAGTAAACTGTCAATAACTAAGATTATAAAGAGCACGTATCCATATAGGAAGTAAATCAGACCAACCATTTATGAACCTAAAGGGAAGGTAAGAACAGGGAACATGCTAATAAGAAATTTCAGGAATTTAGACTTGATGTGGAATAACTAAAGGACGGAGAAAAATAAGGAACATGCTAGAATGTCACAGTTTGTATTCCCCTCAAAAGTGGACAAAGCACGAGAATTTAGTCAGTCTATCGAAACTCGAAGGTAACATGTAACTATAGGGAAGGTAAAAGTGGAACACGCTAATATTTCAGAGCAATCATTTCATTTAGCTAAAGGAGGGTAAAGAAAAGGAACATCTATATTTCATGAACTGTATGCAGGAACGTACTTAAAGGATGGGAAGAAATGGAACATGCTAGTATAACAACTATAATGTATGACTTTTTCATTTATCAGTGCAAAAGGAAAGCATGGAAAATCAATATGCAAGAACACGTCTTTATTAAAGTAAAGAAAAAGAGTGAAGGATGCAGAATAGGTTCCCCAGCACTATATTTACCTAGAACGGTGTGAAGACCAACCCTGGCCACGGGTCAGTTTAGGACAGGAGAAAGAATCCCAAGGAAGAACGGTCGCCAGTAGGCCAACAGGTGCAGAATGGACACCCAGGACAGGAAAACCAGATTAGGATCAGGACAGGATCATCAAGGAAAGACCAGCACCCGCAGTTCGGTAGCAACGCCTGCGCTACACCATCTCTGCAGCTATCAGTCAAAACCCCGTTGGGTTACCGAATTCCCCAGCAAAGTGCTCCGCCAGCACTTAAGGTTCTCAAAACCCCGCTTGGGTCTATGGAAATCACGGACAAAGTGCTCCGCAGCTCTCTGTATCGATCAGCTATTGAGTGCATTGGGTCAGTGACAGGTCAGCTATTCGGAAAAGTCGGACAATTTCTCTAGCTAAACCTAGGCTAGTTATACTGTTTTCGGGTCAGTGTACCACCCCCCAAATGTTGCAAGTGTAAGAATCCCCAATTTCGATTGGTCCACAAGTAGGACAGGTCAACCCACCAACCAGGATTTGACGTCTACAAGCTCCAATTTGCATCTTTTGGGACCGCCTATTGAATTTGGGGTTCCCACGACATAGGTCTCTACCTAACAATGGTGCACACAGTTTTTATTACAATTGTTTCAAATGCAGTACATCTCGGCTTCGTCCTGCTGGGTCACTGGTCGGTTCTCATGAGCATCTTGACTGTGGCTGCCAGCTGGCTGGGTTCCACTGGTACAAGGTTTTCTTCCCTCTGCCAGGGTGACATGCGCAGTAGGGACTTCTAAGATGGAGTTTCATACACCTCCCCTGCCAAAAAGATTCGCCACATGAAAAGTAAAGGACAACAATTTAGAACATAGAAATAAATTAATACACTGTATACCAGGAATCCCTATATGACTCCCCTTACTTTATATTAACTATAGCATTAATGTTAGTGCAAGACGAACAGCAGTACGAAAGCTGCAGTGCAAGCTTCAGCATGTGAGAACACAAAGCAGCCATCTTAAAGCTAGTGCGCACGCGCAAAATTTTCCCACCAGAACTGCGAGTACGTCACGTCACATGAGTGTGACCAACGCATGCGCAGACGAAATTCCCCGCTAAGCAGCGGCCATTTTAAAGGCAAGCGTATTAGGATAAGTAAACACATAAGCAAGCATCACTGGGACACCCCGTGTAATGTTAAAATGTGCAATATTAGTAATACGAACAGGTTGGTTATACTGATTAACATTATTTGAGGTTCTTGATACAAGCAAGTCGCTGTACGTGCGAATCCTTGCTCCATCAAGGGACAAAACAAAGCCCTCACTATGTTCTTATGTTTAAAAAAGGTGAAGAACAGTCCAATCCTTTACCTGCTCCAGTTAGGAGCAGCAACTGCAGGCCGTTCCACCCCACACACACCAGGGGCAACGTTCCTCATACAGTTCTCAGCCCTTCTCCCAGGAAGGTTACTTTCAGCTTGAGCAAGGATATTTCCTGAAGTCTTTTATTGTCATTGTTCTCTTTGTAGCAGAGTCTTTGAGTTCAGTCCAAACCAGTTGTGTCCTCCCTTGTCCAGCAGGACCGCAGGGGGTGGAGACAGCATTGTGCAAAGGAGACACAGCCTATTCAGGTGCTAGTGAAACTCCTCCCATCATTCTAAATGCAGACAATGTCTATTCAGCTCAGCAATGAGGCACCCAGACAAGGCAGGACACACCTCAACCCCCTCAGAACATGTCACACACACAAGTACATGCCCTATATTTTCGCATACACTGCACCATGCCCATGGGGGTACCTTGAGTCTACCTCAGGGTGCCTTACATGTTAGGAAAGTAAAGGTTTGGGTCTCTCAAGTGGGTGCACTTGCCACGTCAACATGGCAGTTTACGACTGTGCGCAGACACTGCAGTGATTGGTCTTAGATACATTTACAAGGCCGCTCATATGTGTGGCACAACCAGTGCTCCAATCCCACTCGTAGCATTTGATTTGTAGACCCCAGCACACTCATTGCACTTTACTAGTGACTTACCAGTAAATCAAATATGCCAACCATGGATAACCAATCATAATCACAATATACACAGAGAGCATATGCACTTTAGCACCGATCAGCTGTGGTAAAGTGCTCAGAATCCTATAGCCAACAAAAACAGAGTAGGAAAAATAGGAGGCAAAAGGCAAAATGTTTGGGGATAACCCTGCTGAAAGGGCCTGGTCTAACAGATGTCCACCTTGAACTCATACATTGGGAATGTTCCAACAAAGTCTTTAAAAAGTCAATTGATTGGAACAACACGCTACTATTCAGTAGTTTTCACCCACTGAAGTGACATTTACCTTTTTCAAAATGTATTCATGTCAAATGGATCACATCTCCAACACCTGTACCTAGACACTCTCAGCATTTAAAAATCAGTTTAAAAAACGCGGTCATCCTGAAGAAGTGCTGGAATCTAAACTATATAGGAGATCTCCCTTGGAACGCTCTATGCTGTTGGAAAAGAAACAGAATGTTTTTTTCCTGCAAATAATACGACCATACTTGACACATTTCTTGGGTATCCTGTCTTAGGCTTTAACCTATATTAACTGATAAAAACCCCTCCGAAAGCTAAATAGCCTCACCTGTGTAATGTCATTCAAAGAAAGGAAAAGGAGAGTGAAAGTCATTTTTATTTCTTCCTACAATGTAACATTGTTATACAAGGCAGCAGCAAGAGAGATGGGCTAACGTCATTCTACTTCAGTTTTGTTGTTTAGAGATGTCACAAAAATATTGTTTCTTCTTCCTTTTGCTTTTTCTGTTGTGTGGTAATGGGTGTACATTGCAGGGTTTAGAAGCATGTTTCAGGTCTTATTTAATTATTTTATGAACTGTAGAGAATCAGGAAATATCAAAATCATATTTGATATGTTTGATTCTTTCACTGATAGGTTCAATGGCTGGTTTCATAAAAATGTTTCCCAATATGTACCATCACATTTACCCATAGAGAGAGAATGGGTGAAGCCCTTTGATACAGCAGCAACACTTTCTAGTGAGTAAGTATTGATAGTAGGTGAATTACCAAACACCCCACCCCAAGCTTTAAACATTCAAGCATCTGGGATAGCGGTGAAAACATGACACCATGGAATTCTTTGTCACTTAGAATGCTGTTGCAAAAAGTTCTTACCAAGTTCAACAAAGATTGGAGTGATATTGTTTGTATTTGCACTGATTCAGCTATGTATATGAAAATGGTGTGTGATGACCTGTCAAAATGGATTCCTGAGCTGAAGTGCTTCCCTGTAAGAGATCTTTGCCAATTTCTAGAAGGTATGCTGGAAGCATCTTTACTATCTTTACTATCAATGAAGAATGCTATTGACTTTGTAGTCCATTCTGGAGCACTGTTTCATTATGCACAGAAACTAAAACACTAATATTTCTAATTTTGTGCTTTGTGTGTCATCACAGAAAGAGTCCTTCCAAATGTGTCATTGAACCAGTGGTTCTCAGTCGTAGAGGATGTGAATGCTATATTATCCATTTGGCAACATTTTTCTGAATTTTTCCTTAGTGATTCCAAAGCCAAGAAATGTGAGGATCTATGCATATTGTTAGTGATGCAAAATAAGTACACTCGATTGCATTCTTAGACAAAGTAGACAATTTAGTTCAGGATGATAACAATCAGGAGGACCAGGGTCAAGAGTATAGACATTTTCGAGAAGGACCTGAAAAACTAGTCAGATCGAGTGTAGGTGGACTAGGGCCAATATAACACTGCGCCTCTGGCCTGGTCGCCCCCCTGCTCCTCTCCACGCCTGCCACTGCAGCCCCTGCTTACCTGCTGACAGAGTTCCTTCGCCGACGCCGCCAGCAGCGCCCCAGCCGCCGCTGGGCCGCCCGCTCTGCCGGTCCCGTTCCCGCGCCTCCTGCCTGCGGCCCCGCCCCCGCCACACGATTGGTTAACCCCTTCCCGCCTCCCAGCGGACCCGCCCTCCCTGCTCCCCGAAGGTGCGCCAAAGGTAAGCCCGTCTGCGCCCGTCCGCGCCTGGACCGCGCCCAGTGCCAGGACCCCTGGCCCCCGCAGACCCCAGCCCACCCGCCGGACGTACGACGCCGCCACCCTCAACGCACTCAACGCCGGCCGAACCCCTGGATGCTACTGAGCCACCCCGAGACGCACCCACGGACCCTTCATCTGCCAGGCCTGCAAGTTCTCCTGCACCCGGACCTGCACTGCACCAGCACCCACCAAGCCGAACTCCAGCAGCAGCCACCTGAAGTGCATCCTGCTCAACACCCGCTCCGTCCACAGACACGCCGTCGAGCTCTGGAACCTGCTCGACACCACATCCCCAGACGTCGCCTTCCTCACGGAAACCTGGATGAACGCCTCCTCAGCACCCGACATCGCCATCGCCATCCCGGACGGCTACAAGATCATCCGGAGAGACCGCGTCAACCAGACAGGAGGAGAACAACGACGACCGCAACACCACCACCGTGCTGGAAAACCTCGCAAACCTGGGACTCAAGCAACTGGTGACCACCCCCACCCACCTCGCTGGACACACACTCGACGCCGTCTTCTCATCCAGCAAAGACATCGCCTTCAGCCACGCCACAGGACTCCACTGGACGGACCACAGCTGCGTCCACTTCACCTTCAGAAGAACGATGACCCACCACCACCAGCAACAGGTTGCCCGAAGAAGCTGGAACAAGATCACAGCCGACCAGCTCGCCGCTTCCCTGAGTCAGCACCCTCCCGCCAGCTCAGCGAACCCCAGCCAGGCCGCCGACAACCTCACGAAGTGGATCAGCAACTGCGCGGACGAACTCGCCCCTCTGAGGACCCCGCCCAGCAGACCCGGCAGCAAGAAAGCCCCATGGTTCACCGACGAACTCAAGAGCTCCAAGAAGAACTGCCGAGAACTCGAGAAAGTCTGGAGAAGGGAACCAACACCGGACAACATGACCACCCTCAAGCTTGCCACCCGGAAGCACCACCAACTGTTCCGCGCCACCAAGAAAACCGCATTCAAGGACCGACTGGACAACAACGCACACAACTGCAAGGAACTCTTCAACATCGTGAAAGAGCTCTCCAACCCCAACGCCGGAAACAACGACATCACCCCATCGCAAGACCTCTGCAACTCCCTCGCCTCCTACTTCCACAACAAGATCGCGGACATACACAACAGCTTCAGCAGTCAACCATCGCACACAACGACCGCAGCAATGCCACCCACCACCACCCTCCGCGCCTGGACTCCGATCAGCACCGATGACACCGTCCGCATGATGAACTCCATCCACTCCGGATCTCCGACCGACCCCTGCCCTCACCACGTCTTCAACAAGGCCGACGCTGTCATCGCACCCCACCTGCGGGACATCATCAACACCTCCTTCGACACCGCCACCTTCCCGGAGAGCTGGAAGCACGCCGAACTCAGCGCTCTACTAAAGAAACCAACGGCGGACCCCACCGAACTCAAGAACTACCGCCCCATCTCGCTCCTCCCGTTTCCAGCCAAAGTCATCGAGAAGACAGTCAACAAACAGCTGGCCGCCTTCTTTGAGACGAATGGATCCCTCGACCCCTCACAGTCTGGCTTCTGAGCCAACCACAGCACCGAGACCGCCCTGATCGCTGCCACCGATGACATCCGAGCCCTGATGGACAACGGAGAAACAGCGGCCCTCATCCTCCTAGACCTCTCCGCGGCATTCGACACTGTCTGCCACCGCACCCTAGTGCAGCGCCTCAGCAACGTCGGAATTCAGGAGAAGGCACTGGAATGGATCGTATCCTTCCTCGACGGAAGAACACAGAGAGTCCGCCTACTACCGTACAAGTCAGAGGCCACCGAAGTCATCTGCGGCGTCCCTCAAGGATCCTCGCTGAGCCCCACCCTCTTCAACGTCTACATGAGCCCCCTCGCGCCCATCGCACGCCAACACAACCTGAACATCATCTCCTACGCCGATGACACACAGCTGATCCTCTCACTGACCAACGACCCCGCCGCTTCCAGAGCCAACCTTCACGAAGGGATGAAAGATGTAGCCGAATGGATGACGACCAGCCGCCTGAAACTGAACTCAGACAAGACGGAAGTCCTCATCCTGGGCTCCTCGCCCTCCGCCTGGGACGACTCCTGGTGGCCCCCCGCCCTGGGCACCGCACCCACACCGACAGACCACGCACGCAACCTGGGCTTCATCCTGGACTCCTCCCTCTCCATGACCAGACAAGTCAACGCCGTCTCCTCGTCATGCTTCAACATCCTGCGCATGCTACAAAAGATCTTCCGGTGGATCCCCACCGAGACCAGGAAGACGGTCACCCAGGCCCTCGTCACCAGCCGACTGGACTACGGCAACGCCCTCTACGCCGGAACCACCGCCAAGCTCCAGAAGAAACTCCAGCGGATCCAGAACGCCTCAGCCAGACTCATCCTCGACATCCCCCGACGCAGCCACATCTCCGGACATCTGAGAGACCTGCACTGGCTCCCCGTCAACAAGAGAATCACCTTCCGTCTCCTCACCCACGCACACAAAGCCCTACACGATCAAGGCCCGAGCTACCTCAACAACCGCATCAACTTCTACGCTCCCAAACGCCACCTCCGATCAGCCAGTCACGCCCTCGCCGCCGTCCCCCGCATCCGAAGATCGACAACAGGAGGAAGGTCCTTCTCCCACCTGGCCGCCAAGACCTGGAACTCCCTCCCGACCGACCTGCACCTGACCCAAGACCACCTCTCCTTCAGGAAGAAGCTCAAGACCTGGCTGTTCGAGCAGTAGCAGCACCCCCCCCCCCCCCAAGCGCCTTGAGACCCTCCGGGTAAGTAGTGCGCTATATAAATGTCCATGATTGATTGATTGATAACCAGGGGCTAGAGGGGGAGTATTGGGTAGACTAGAATACTCAGATAAATAATAGACCAGGAATGGGGCTAAGGGGGCCAGACCGGTTAGAACCCAGGGGACCAGGACTTGAAGTTCCAAGTGGAGCAGAAGACTAACAACAGAAATATTTTGACCAGGCTGGTGAGGATCAGGGGAACTAAGACAACCAGAGCCTAGAGGACCAATGGCACCAGACCAAGACAAAAATGACCAGGCCCAGCCATAGAGAACCCAATGAGGAGGACCAGGATCAACAGACGCAGTGTCGGGTGGACCACAAGCACAAGAACAAGGGAAAGAGATAGAGTATCCAACCCAGGAAGACTAGCAGTGCCAACCCTAGGAGAACCAGGCCAACAGGGCTAAGTGGACAAGGACCTAGCAGACCAGCGGGATCAGGGTGAGGATCAGTAGTACGAGTATCAGCAGGCCCAGGAAGGGCGAATACTAGGATGAGCCAGGAGCAGGGGCTTGAATACCAGAGCAAGATCGAACTACAACCAGGAGCACCCTATTTAAGAATGTATTGCATATAAGTCACCCCTAACATAGGTCCTAGGCAACCCACAGGGTGGGTGCATTGTAATTAAAATGGTGGGCATGTCTTAGTAGCGAAAAAATCCTACATTTGTTTTCATTGCTGTGGGGCCTACCTGTCCCATAGAATAACATTTTCCTACCTTATTGCATTTTGTAAATGCTAGCTTGTGATTGGGGACAGATAGCTTTTAAAGTTTGGTATCTTCGAAATTATAATTAAAAATCGTATTTATTGATAAAGTTGGATTTTAAATAACAATTTTGAAAATGCCACTTTTAGAAATGTATACAAAAAATGTTTGTAACCCCAACACCATAAATTCATTCACACTTAGTGCATCAGAGAACACGCTATTACTCTGTTTCTCATTGATACATGAAGACTTCTAAATATTCCATGTAATTACTGTTGCTTCCCCTCACACACCTACAGTCTTAAGCAATAGTTTACAACATTACATTTTCAGAGAAAAAAGGCATTTATGTACCCTGAAATACCAAATTTGATAGTTGTTTGTGCTGATTTCTTGGGTATCTTTACTTCAAAACCCACCACAAATCAAAAGTAAAGTGTAGGACAGAATAAATAATGCACAAAAATAAATCTACATAAACATCACATAAATAGTACATAACATACATTCAATACAACACGCTGCAAAATAATGATCAGTTTTTTACATTTACAAGTGTCCAACATATATCTTCCCATAAATTGGTGTCCAACAATAGGCACTGAGTGAAAGCAATTACAAAATTCTAGAGATAAGCTTAAGTGGCCATGAGCAATCTATTTCCTGAGTCAAGTAGAGACACGGGGAGTCACACATGTGAGTCCTAACCACCCAAGTGATTCCCCTCTTGTACTGGACCTTTAGGTGGCTCATAGTTAAATTCAAAACTTCTTAGACAATTTTTGGATAAAAACTACTCAGAGAACCAATGGAAGACTGGGACTGTACATCGATCAACACAAGGTGCATCATTGGTTGAACTAACTGTGTGACTGCTTCTGCAACATTCTTCTCCACAGCAGCAAATCCTGTTTAGTGGTCATTTGCCAAAGAGTCGCCTGGCCTCCTGGAACTCTCGTCGGCTACAGTGTTGTGCCTCATCCCGCTGGAGATTTTTCACTTCTTTTAAAGTTACTGCATCCAAATATAGGAATCTTTACAGTTAATAATTTCAGCAGCTTCCCAAGAATGATGCTCCTTCCTCTGACACTTCCTGCAGACTTGTCCGGCGGCACATCACCTTCTTAGAACTTTTCTTCAAAAGGTCTTCCATGCCCTAAATCAATCCCTGTCACGGTCCAATACACTCCTTGTATCTGACCCACTCACCATAACAATTGGTAATATTTTGAGACCCAACAGATCTTGTGCTACTAGATGTCCATGGTTGGTGCTCTGAACTTTTAGGTGCTATTTTTCTACTTAGAAATGTATACATTCATAATTTAACTTCTACTGATTGGATTTTTGAGATTTTGGTACAAAAACATATTATAATGTACTCTATGTTTCTAAATTGGTGCATAATTTTAGTGTGTTGTGTTTTCACTTTATTACTGTTTGTGTGTTGCATTCATACTTTATATATTGCCTCTAAGGTGCGAATGACTGGTTTTTGTCCCAAGCGGCCAAGGCGTAAGCACAGATTAATTTAGTAACTGTTTTCACATTCTCCCTGACATGGATTGTGGCTGTTAGTTGAACATTTAATCAATAACCAAATATTTCACATTGGTGGCAGCGATGGGATTCGGACTTGTGTTTGTGCTCCAAACAGGGATTTGTGCTATGCGAAAATGGAAGGTAAATAATTTGACATCAGATTTGACCTCTAATTTTTTTCTAGTTTTTCATTTTCTGTTTTCCCCATTTCTAAATGTAAGTGCCCCATCTTCCTTTTGTTTGACCATCTTATGTTATGTTGAAATACTTTCTTAAGTGCACAGCTGCCCCAGAAGGGGCCTTCCCGTGCTAGTCGCAGGAGAAGCACAGTAGCAACCGGGCATTGAGATCAGCAGCCTAACCGGAAAAGAGGCAGTTTTTCAGCTGTTTCTGGAATTGTGATGGACATGAATATTCTCTACTTTCACACCCTCACCAGGCCTGAGTTGCTGAATCTTTGCCAGTATAAGAGGATGAAATCAGTCACATAGACTACCAAACTGTATCCACGAGTAGCCCTCAGAGCCTGGGGGAAGTACAGAGATGGAAGTCATCCTCAGGAGATTATATCTTTGTGAGGGTGAGATAGCTTAGGTTTCCCTAGTGCCACTGGGTAACAAGGGTCCCCATCAATGGATAGAGGGTGGTGGCTCTGAGCGACCCTGACTCAGGCTGGTCGCTCCCCACGCCGCACAACATCACCTGTTGTTCCTGTGTACCTTAATCCCTACCCTCGCTGTTGCTGCAAGTTCGAGGCCCTCCTCCACCCGCAGGCTACCACCTGCGCCTCATCCCTGGTGGCCAGTGGGTAACCGTAAGTCTCTGTGTGCCCCCTGTGCCCCCTTATGATTGACTGTCTGCCTTGTGTTTTTTCTTCTGTACCTTCATTGCCAGTGTAATTTCGTTTTGTCCCCTGTACCCCTTCTGCTTGATTTGGTTGTATTGTTCTTTTTCCATTTTAAGCCTGTATTGTGTTACGTTTTTTTCTGCTTGTCTCCGGTCTCCCTTCCTGCCGCTGCGTCCCCTGCGGCCCGGCCCCCCGCACGCCCATTCATCCCACTCCCCCTCCCAGCTGCTCCTCCCTTCCACCTCCCCTTCTTATGGCGGCCACTGCTCCTAAGGCAAGCCCGTCTGCTCCCATCTGCGCCTGGACCACGCCCAGCGCCAGATCCCCTGGTCCCGACGACCGCCAAGATGGCCGACACCTCTACGATGCCAGCACCCTCCACGCACTCAACACCAGACAATCACACACCTGCTTCCAGACCGCCCCGAAGTGCACCTAAGGACCCTTCTCCTGCCGGAACTGCAGCCTCACCAGCCTCTGAGCTGCAAAACTGCCCGCCAAGAAAGGACGCAACCACCTCGGATGCATCCTACTCAACACCTGCTCCACACACAAACACGCCATGAAACTCTGGGACCTGATTTCGACCAGCACCGACGACACCCTCAGCACCGCTGAACACCTGCACTTCCAGATCCACATGGACCCCAACACCACCCTCAGAGGAACGCTCGTCTACAGACCCCCAGACCCTGGACTCAGTTCAGTGACTCCGACGCTGACTTCATCAGCACACACACCATGGCATCCACACACTACATCCTCCTTGGAGACCTGCACTTCCACCTCGAGAACACCAACGACACCAACTCCACCACCCTGATCGACAACCTCACCAACCTCGGTCTCAGACAGCTTGTCACAACGCCCACCCACTCCACCGGCCACATGCTCGACCCCATCCTCTCCGCAAGATCCCACGTCTCTTTCAGTCACACCACTGAACTCCACTGGAATGACCATCGCTGCATCCACTTCACCTTCCGGAATCCCACCACACACCACCGCATTCAACAGATACCCAGCATCAGCTGGAGCAAAGTCACCGAGTCCAGCTTAACACCACCCTCACCCGGAGCCCATCTGCTGAGCCTACCGAAAACTAAACCGCCGCCCGCAACCTCAGGCAATGGATCGACGACTGCACCAACACTCTAGCCCTGATCAAGAAACCCTCCAACAGACACACAGACAAGAAAGCCATCTGGTTCACCGCGGACCTCCAGATCTCCAAATGAACCTTCCGGAAACTAGTGAAGAAATGGCAAAGTAAACAGACACCTGACAGCTATGACGCCCACAAGAGCGCCATCCGCAGACACCATCACCTCATAAGAACCGCCAAAAGGGCCTCCTTCAAGGTCCGTCTGAACAACAATGCATACAACAGCAAAGAGCTCTTCAACATCGTGAAGGAATTCTCCAACCCCAGCTCCAACGCCAACGGCATCCCCCCATCGCAAGACCTGTGCGACTCCCTTGCCACCTTCTTCCACCGCAAGATCTCAGACATCCACAACAGCTTCAACAACCTGACCGCCTTGACAGCCAATGACACCTCGGACCCCCCCAGCCACCATCCGCATCGACCCCATGCTCACATGGACCAACGTGAACGACGACAACACCATCAAAATAATGAACACCATCCACTCCGGCTCTCCGTCAGACCCGTGCCCACTCCACATCTTCAACAAAGTTAGTGCCACCATCGCACCCCATCTCCGCAAAGTCATCAACATCTCCTTCGAGACCCCGACCTTCCCAGAGGGCTGGAAGTACGCAGAGATCAACGCCTTACTCAAGAAACCCAAGGCGGTTCAAAGAGATTTCAAGAACTTCCGGCCCACCTCCCTGCTCCCGTTCCTGGCAAAGGTCATTGAGAAGATCGTCAACAGACAACTGACCCGCTACCTCGAGGAGAACAACATCCTGGATCCATCCCAGTCCAGCTTCCGCAGAAACCACAGTACTGAAACTACCCTCAACGCCACCACCGATGACGTCAGTGAAACCGCGGCCCTCCTCCTCCTGGACCTCTCAGCCGCCTTTGACACGGTCTGCAACAGTACCCTACGCACACGCCTTCACAACGCAGGGATCCGAGACAAAGCTCTGGAATGGACCACCTCCTTCCTCTCCAGCAGAACCCACAGCGTCCGCCTCCCCCATTCTGTTCCAAAGCCTCCGAGATTATCTGTGGCGTACCCCAAGGATCATTCCTCAGCCCAACATTGTTCAACATCTACATGGCACCGCTCGCCCACGTTGCCCGACTGCGCGACCGCAACATCATCTCCTACGCCAACGACACCCAGCTGATTCTCTTTCTCATCAAGGACCCTCTCACCGCCAAAGCCAACCTCCATGAAGGAATGAAGGCCGTTGCTGAGTGGATGAAGAAGAGCCGGCTGAAGCTGAACTCGGACAAGATGGAGGTCCTCATCCTTGTCTCCACCCCATCAGCCTGGGACAACTCCTGGTAGCCAACTACACTGGGAGCAGCACCGATACCCACAGACCACGCACACATGCAACCTGGGGGTCATCCTCGTCTTGACACTTTCCATGACCAAGCAGGTCAATGCCGTCTCGTCCTCCTGCTTCAACACCCTAGGCATGCTCTGCACGATCTACAGGTGGATCCCCACTGAAACAAGAAGAACGGTCACCCAGGCCCTCGTCAGCAGCAGGCTGAGAACTTGGAGGTTAGCTAATAGATCATAAAGCAATGGCATGACCAAATGGCTACCATGGTGGAATTTTAACCTAGATATAAAGTGTAAGTGATAGAGCCAGTGGAACCTATGTCCTCCCAGACAATTAAACTGGATCCTAAAAGGTATTTGAGAGGCAGGGGGAGCCACCAACCTGGTGGATCTCAAGACTCCCAGAAACACCTTAAGGAAACTTCATCTCAACCTCCTCAATCCCACTATGAGAGGACTGAGGTCAACATGCTGCTGGTGACAGATGAGGAGGAGGAGGAGGAGAGTGAACATCTTCCTGATCTACTTTCATCTAAAGAGAAAGATGGGTCAGTGAATGGTGTCAACCTCTCTCCTACCCTGACCCTAGAACAGCAGAGGGACTGTCACTAGTTGCTGGGACTGTTTGCTTCTCTGTTTTCTATCACTACGGGCATACAGATCTGTGTACTCATGATATTGACACTGGAGACTACATTTAAGTCAAAAATAAAATATACAGGCTGTCTGCCAAAGTCAGGGCCAGCATCAAAGAGGAGTCCTCTGATATGTTGAAATTGAGGGTGATTGAGCACTCCGGAAGTCTCCCGTGCAACCCGTGCTTGTATCAAAAGTTGACCCACTGGGCGCCGCCCCAGAACTCTGGTTCTGCGTAGACTACAAGCGGCTCAACTCAGTTACCAAGACTGATTCTCACCCCAACTCCCAAGCGGATGAGCACATTCACAGATTAGGGGGTGCCAAGTTCCTGACTACTTTTGGTTTGATTTCAGGGTACTGATGGATTGACATAACTAAGGGGGCTAAAGCGAGGTCAGTATTTTGTACCCCAGTGGGCCACTTTTAAATTAAGATGTATTTATTTATTTAAAGAGTTTTATACAGCGCTGGCTAGACCCGGAGGTATCAGAGCGCTTTACATGAGGATCAACAATATAACAGAAAATCAACGATGTAACAGAAAAAGTTCTACAATTACACAATAACTCCCCAAAAAATAGGCAATACAATTAGGAGAGGAGAGAAAGGAGAGAGGAAAGTAGTGGAGGGGGCAGGGGAGGTGAGAAAGGGAGGATAAGGGAAGAGACAATACGGAGAGACGAAAAGAAGTCTGTGTAAAGACCGACTGGGTAGGTGATGACCAAGGAGGGAATCCACGGCCCATCTCCCCTATAGCTAAACCAGGTAGCTCCATCTGGCATCAGACAAAAAAGTTCAGTCTCAATACATTGAGAGAGGGGAGAAGGAGAGACATAAATAGAGGGAGGAAGCGGGAGGAGAAAACAGGAGGGACGAAAAGAAGTGCAACAATGTGGTTTAACAGTATAACAGAAAAAGATCAACAATTACACATTACATCAAACAATCAGCAACACATTAGGAGAGGAGAGAAAGGAGAGCGAAAGAAGTCGGGGGTAAGGGAGGTGAGAAAGTGAGGATAAGGGAAGAAACAACCGTAGAGCCGAGAGGAAGTCTGTCTAAAGACCGACTGGGTAGGTGACAACCAAGGAGGGAATCCACAGTTCATCTCCCCTATAGTTAAACCAGGTAGCTACATCGGGCATCAGACAAAGTAGTTCGGTCTCAAGTGTCGAGGGAAGAGGTTCGCAGAAAAACAGGATGGGAGGGATATACGGCAGAAAGACGAAGGATAGTCTGCCGAAAGACCGGCTGGGTAGGTGACGGTCGAGGGGGAAGTACCAAAACTCATCTCCTCTATAGCTATTAGGTAGCTCCACCGAGCTTTGGCCAAATAGCTAGGTCTCAATGGGAAACATTTAAATAACATGGAGGGCAAAATAAATGGAGCGTAGAGGGGTGGGAACAGAGAAGGTGAGAAAGGGAGGATAGGGGAAGAGACATCAAGGAGAGACGAAGTGAAATGTGTCTAAAGGCCGACTGGGTAGGTGACGACCTAGGAAGGAATCCACGGTCCATCTCCCCTATAGCTAAACCAGGTAGCTCCATCGGGCATCAGACAAAATAGTTCAGTCTCAGTACATTGAGAGAGGAGAGAAGGAGAGATATAAATAGAGGGAGGAAGCGGGAAGAGACGACAGGAGAGACGAAAGGAAGTCTGGCTAAAGACCGACTGGGTAGGTGACGTCCAAGGAGGGAATCCCCGACCTGTCTCCCCTATAGCTAAACCAGGTAGCTCCATCGGGCATCAGACAAAATAGCTAGCTCTCAAATGACCTTTGGGCTGACAAATGCCTCTGCAACCTTCCAGAAGGGGGTCAACGCGGTGTGTTGGCTTGCATGGAGGCTTTCAGCGCTGCATATCTAGCTGACATAGCTGTCTTCATAAGCTGCTGGAATGCCCACTTTTTTAACCTGCAATAGGTAGACCTGACTATCAAGGCCAGCAAGTGCCAGATAGGGCAGGGATCTGTGGTGTACTTGGGACTCATTGTTGGTGGGGATATGGCACAGTCCCTCTAGTCCAAAATAGTGGCGTAGAGGGAAGGTGCCCTTTAAATCTCAATCTGAAGTGAGGACCTTCCTGAGCCTCACTGGATATTACAGGCGGCGGGGATCGAGGGTACGGCGCTGGTCTGGTTATCCTCCTTCCTGAGGGACCGCACCCAGGCTGTCCGCCTGGGTGACTTCACTGCGGACTTCTGTAATGTTCAGTGCGGGGTCCCCCAAGGCTCCTCCCTCTCCCCCCTTTTATTTAACCTATACATCTCCCCTCTTATTTTTTCACTGCAACAAATGGAGGTCGCCGTGTTTAATTATGCGGACGACCTCCAGCTTGTCTTTAACCTTTCTTCCTCCCCCGACTCTGCTCTTAATTTTCAAACCATCATGATTCACATCCGTGACTGGATGAACCACAATCATCTTAAACTCAACCCAGACAAAACAGAGCTGGTGTTGACGGGTGGTTCATCCAGCCCCTGGTCCCCTATCTTCTGGCCCCCTTCCCTTGGCCCCCCTCCTGCCCCCGCAACCTCAGTTAAAACTCTCGGCATCAAGCTTAATCCCCAACTCACCCTTCACTCCCAGGTCAGCTCCGTGGTCTCTTCTTCCTTTCTGGCACTGCGTACCATACGCAAGGTGTCCCGTTTTTTCTCATTTGATTCACTTAAACTGATTACTCTTGCCATGGTCGTGTCCCGCCTGGATTACGGCAACGCCCTATATGCAGGTATTCCTGCATATAGTCTTCGGCGGTTGCAGCAGATCCAAAACCAGGCGGCGCGCCTGGTGTTTAAACTCCCTAAATCCCACCATGTCACTCCCCTCCTAAAGTCCCTACATTGGCTTCCTGTCTGTGCCCGTGTCCAGTTCAAGCTTGCCTCTATCACCTTCCAAGCGCGACTGGGCACGGCTCCGGCTTTCATCTCATCTGAGATTGTTCCCTATGTCCCCGCCAGGGAACTGCGGTCTTCTACCCAATCCCTCCTTACGGTCCCACGGTTCCGGAGAAAGAAATGGGGAGGCTCTAAATTTGCGACTCTTGCTCCGATTTTTTGGAACTCACTGCCTTTGCAGCTCAGAGCTTCTACTTCGTACCTACTGTTCCGGAAACAGCTTAAGGCCCATCTCTTTGCTAAATCTTTTTAACTAATAATCTGAGCTTTCCCCTCATGTTTAGCTCCTTGTCAGTTTAGCGCCATGAAACCGCTGGTGTACGTGCGCTGTATAAATAATTTTAAATAGAAATAGAAAAATAGAAATAGAAATAGAAATAGGAGAGTTTTCAAGGAATATGGCTCCTCTTGTATGGGCTGACTTCCAAGAAGCAGCCTGAGAAGGTGATCTGGACAGAGCCCTGCCAGAAAGCCTCTGACTCCATCAAACAGGCCAAATGCACAGCACCTGTGCTCAAGACCCGTGAAGTTTCCAAAATGATGCCTAAGACCATAGCATGGGGGCAGTCATATCACAGCTAAATGAGGAGGAGGTAGCCCAACCTGTAGCCTTCATCTCTAGGATGTTACTTGACTGGAAACAAAGGTGGAGTGCTGTTGAGAGGGAAGCCTTTGCTGTGGCCTAGGCAGTGAAGAAGCTGTGATACCTGTTTGGGACTCACTTCCAGGTTCATTCAGACAATAGGCCCCTCAGAAGGTGTATGCAAATGAGGGGTTAGTATCCAGAAATTGTTGAGGTGGAATGGACCTTTCGGTGAAACACTGTCCTGGGCCAGACCACTGCTATTTTGATTAGTTTTCCCTACTTTCAGCTTGGGGGGGGGGGCACATGTTAGACCTGTCAGCCTTAGTATAGTCTGAGTGTGGCTGACAGTTAGACTTTGCGAATTCCTACTGGGTAGTCACACACTAGAGGGATATGGTCTGCCTAGATGATGGTGGGGCAGAGCTTGGCACAGCCACATTTGCAACTGCCTTCAAACACAGGGTTTGTCATCTCCACATAGTCTCTCAGCCAGCTTGAATCCAGGGCAGGGGAGTCAGGAAATTCCAAGTACTTCAAAGAGAAACCTGTAAAAACTTCTCCCAACTTCAAAGAAGGCACCAGGTTTAAAATAGCCCCCTCTGACCAACTCTTCACTTCACTTTCTGTACCTGGGGAGGACTCTTTGAGGACTGCTTGCTGCTGTGACGTGCTGTGTATTCCAAAAGATTGTTTTGCTGCACCTCGAAGGACAGATTTGATTCCTGGAGACTGCCTTGAATCCTATTAGCAGCAAAACACACAGGATGATGGACGGAATGTTGCACAATGGCAAATTATTCACCCCCAGTCACAGATCTGGGTTTAATCTATCGTTATTTTGCTCACCAAGTCATGGGAACAGTCCAGTCCGCACTGCCAAGCCATGTCTTCCCTGGACCGGAATCAAGCATCATATGACCGGTTTCTGGCTATCAGCCGTCTTCAGCCAGAATAGCTTGACTCCAGTGGCGTAGTGAGCACGGGACCCACGTCTGGGCATACCCTTCCCACATAGGGCGAACAGCAAAACACAAAAGATGATGGACGGAATGTTGCACATTTGCAAAAGATAGACCTCCAGTCACAGATCTGGGTTTAATCCATCGTTATTTTGCTCACCAAGCCACCCCAGTTCAGACATGGCCATATGCAAATCAGCCTTGACCCTGTGCCTCACTAAGCCACTGGAGTCTAGCTGGGGTGGTGTGGTGAGCAAAAAACCGATGGATTTAGGCCCAGATCTCTGTACTGGGGTGAATGTATGACATTGTTCTGCCTTCTGTCCATCAACTGTAGTTTTTGCATTTGTCACCCCGAGTGGGACGGGTATGCTCAGATGTGAGTCCCGTGCTCTCCACGCCACTGGAGTCAAGCTATGCTTGCTGAAGACGGCTGATACCAAAAAAAAACCAGGAAAACCTCTCCTAAAAGGCTATTAATCTGTAGGTAATCAATCCATTAATTTCTATATATCAACATTGTCCCACACAAGGATATTTATTTGAAAAACATATCACTTTTTTATTTTTTATCCATCCATAGTAGTTTTTTCATATACAATACAATATATACAATACAATTCAATAAATTAGACATATCATACAGCCCCCAAACAACTTCAAGCAACCAGACATCCTTACAAGCAACCACACCACCAAGAACAATTACACAACACTACACAGATAAAACAAATTACAATATACAGGTACAAAGAACAAAAACAAAATTATAAAAGCAAAAAGCGCCGACGCACATTTCGGAACGGAAAAGTATCCACAGCTCTTTCGTCAGGACTCAAGGAAAAATATATAGTTTCTTTTAGAAGCCTAGAATTTCATCCATTTTCAAATAATCAATCCAAAATGTAGAAAACAAAAACGGGGCTATCTCTTTGGTAATGCAAATTTGTGAAATCTCAGGGGGTCCAAAGCGAGACTATGCTACTAGGCAACGCACATAATTCCTCAGGCAGAAGCCTACCAAAGAATCAGTGGCAAAATTGCCCTCATATAATGTTTCGCACGGACAAGGAGGATATTCAGACAAAAGATAAAGAACGGGACGCGTATGCTCAGACGTGAGTCCCGTGCTCTCCACGCCACTGGAGTCAAACTACCCTGGCTGAAGACGGCTGATAGCCAGAAACCGGTTCTAGGATGCTTGATTCCGGTCCAGGGAAGATACGGGTTGGCAGTTCGGGCTGGACTGTTCCCATGAGGCACAGGGTCAAGGCTGATTTGCATATGGCCATGTCTGAACTGGGGTGGTGTGGTGAGCACAAAAACGATGGATTTAGGCCCAGATCTCTGTACTGGGGTGAATGTATGACATTGTTCTGCATTCTGTCCATCAACTGTTGTTTTTGCATTTGTCACCCCGAATGGGACGGGTATTGTCAGACGTGAGTCCCGTGCTCTCCACGCCAGTGGAGTCAAGCTACCCTGGCTGAAGACGGCTGATAGCCAGAAACCGGTCCTAGGATGCTTGACTCCGGTCCAGGGAAGACATGGCTTGGCAGGCTGGATGGACTTTTATTAGCCCTCAGGAAGTCAGAGATGCGGAGGCATCAGAACTAACGAAACACGTCTTGGCTATACGGGATTTGGAGAAGATTTTATCAAAACATCAGGAATAAAATCATCGTGGACAAAGAAGATTGATTGGACTCTTTTGATACACATGGTGTTGTGCTCAGGACAATTGATTGTTTTTGTTATTGGACTGGTTCACTAGTCCAATTCTGTGGATATGAGTGGCTGTTCCCGTTGGAGCACACAATATATATTGTTTGTTCTTGACTGAGGGGAATAGTTGATAACTTTTTGCGCATGATAAGCCTTGCCACTAATCATCCTATCTTTCCCATAACTCAAGTTCTACTGATTGAAATTTTGTTGTTTTGGTTTCAAATAATGTATTACTATACACTCCATTTATCTAAATTGATGTGGGAATTTTCTTGTTTTGTGTTTTCACATCATTACTGTTTGTATGCTGCATATCTTTGAGCAACAAACTTAATTTTCAGGTATGTGAGTTACATTGAATTTGGATAAAACGACTATTGAAAAGATATATGTGTATTTGTGAATCATAAGAGAGTATCTAATATTTTTCAGAAAGCATTGGAACTATGTGAGGGAATGTATGAGTGGTTTTGTGAGTGGCTGTGACGTGATGTAGTGGGCATCTTATTTTATTTGTCGGGTGCATTTTAATAACATGTGTAGAGAGCACCCACACACAAACCTTTGGTGTATTAACATGAGGAATTATAATTGTGAAATGTATTAATTTAAACGTGATGGGCTTAGGCCTTTGAAAGGCAACATGGAGAATTAACGCAGAAAGTGAATGTAAATAGTAGAAAACATTAATCTAAAGAAATTTTGTTGCAAAACTGACAATTAATAATGTACTAAACGTATTTATAAATTGTGTGATTTTGAAATGTAGGTAAGTGCATTAATTGAATGAGCCCTATTTTCCTATGCAAATCACTAAGCTCATATACTGGTTTCTTATATTAGCCGAATCTTGTTGGCTTGAAATGCATTTCCCTGGAAACTCTCACTTTAAAATTAACAGCTGAATTTCATGTGTGTTGTGGAATTTGTTCTTTCTCACTTTTGTGTTGCAGGTGAAAGAAGCGTTCTCGTTAGCTAGAATAATGTCTTTGTTTTACTAGTCAGGCAGTCTGAGAAGAAGTTACAATCCTGGCGCTTGAGTAAAAAAAGGAAGGTCATTCTGCTTCACATCGGAGAAAGCCTGGGAACCAAGGATAAACTGTTGCAAGAGAAGTACACTGCTATCCCATGGAAAACTACCTTTAACATAGTACCCAGAGCAAATGGCGTGACCCGAAAGATACCTGAATTAATGTGATGTTAGAAGTAGGGAAAGTACCCACTTCTTCCTCTGCCTTCGGAGTGAGAGTATCATAGGACAAGCTCTTTCTCTGTACATGACCCATGTAGTTTCATTGTTATGCCTCTCCCTTCCTCGTTGTCCCTACTATTCAGAACGCTTGCTTCAGGCATGGCATATTTTAATCCAAATCTTCATACAGAGGTTGTTGCTGACGCTAGCCAAGTTGGATTGGACGCCATCCTTGTCAGCAGGGTAGACAACCAAATGCTCAGAGATGTATTGCGGCTAGTGTGAATCGAAGTTTGTCCCAAACTGAACACATTTATTCCTAACCCAAGAAATAAATCTTAGCAGTGGTGTGGGCTTGTGAACATTTCCATGTATTCCTGTATGTAAAGCCCTTCACTCTTGTGACCGATCATCAAACATTGTTGACTGTATTTAGAAATCCAAAGCCAAAATTCCTTTTGCCTTGAAAGTTGTGGTTTGCGATAGCAAGAATACAACTACATCATGATCGGTCGTGCAGAGAAAGTTATGAACCCTACCTACTACCTCTCATGAAAGCCTCTACAATGCCCCGACATCCCTTCTAAGACGGCTGAAGCTTAAATAAATGTCATATTGAAATCAATCACCCTAGCTGCCATTTCAGTGGAACAAATTGTCACTGATACAAGTCAAGATAGTGGCATGCTAAAACAGAAAGAAATTAATACACATCCATCTTAGTACCAGAACCCTCGTCTTTTTAATAGTGAGAGTGAATATCAAATCTTTAAGAATGTCAAAGATGAACTGTCCATTACTCAAGAGCACTTTATCCTGAGAGGTTTGAGAACTGTCATTCCAGGGAGTCTGCAACAAGAAATAATTGAAGGGGCTCATGAGGGAAATAGTGGAATTGTTACAACCAAACAAGCACTCCAAGACTGAGGGCCTCATTAGGATGGCAGTTTTTCCGCATCCTCCGGGCCGGCGGAAGTGTCCGCCGGCCTGGAGGATGCGGAAAAACCGCGGCGGAGACTCCAAAGACCCACCGCCAAATTAGGATGGCTGGTGGGTCTGGAATTCCGTCCGCCGCTTTTCCGCCGCGGTCGGCTTCCGACCGCGGCGGAAAAGCTATAACATGGCAGGCGGTGTCTATGAGACACCGTCCGCCATATTATGATGTTGGTGTAAATATGCTTTTCCACGGCGGCTTTTCCGCCATGGAAAAGCATACGGACATTCACTTTGGGGGCCCGTTGCGGGCCCCCTGGGTGAATGGGGGGTGGGGGGTGCACATGGGGGGTACCTATGGTACCCCCCTGCATTTGCGTACACAAAGCAGCAGGCACCGTGCGGTGCCTGCCGCTTTGTGCATGTAAATGCAACACATGCATTTTTAACATTGCGGCGGGTGCAGCTTGAAGCTGCACCCGCCGCAATGTTAAAAATAGAGGATGTGACCGCCACCCTGGCGGTCACATCCTAATCAGCACGGAGGGAACGCCGCAGCCCCTGCGGACGTTCCCTCCTCCTCAAGGGTGGCGGACGGACGCAAGTCCGTCCGCCATCCTAATGAGCCCCTGAGTCTGGTTTCCACATCTGGAAAACAGGGAATCAAAGGCCTGTCATGTATGTCCCTGCCTGTCATCAAAAACTATTCAACACCCGTTAAATATGTCAGAGTTGCCAATGCAAGGGAAAGAATTGTAATGGACTTCTTCTGTCCTTGACAATGGACATCAACTGATGGTGGTCACTGATGAATATTCCTATTTTCCATTGATCAAAGAAGTCTCATCTATCACTCAAGAACATGCAATTGAGAGATTAGACTGCATCTTCCTGAACTGGGATGTTCCTGCAATCTTAAAGTCTGACAACGACCCACCTTCAACCGTTGAGAATTCAGAGACTCATCTTAATGTGAAGCTTCAGAAGAGCACTCCTCTTTAAGCACAGGCCAATGGGCTTGTCAAACATTTCATGAGTACTCTAAATAAACCTGTCCAGCGTGTTATACTACAGAAGCTCGACCTTAAAACTGTTTCAAACTCCACTCTTCAAGCTTATCACTTGACCCCTTACTTGACTACAGCTGAAAGCCCTGCAACATTGATATTTGGGAGAGTCATGATGACCACTTTACCTCCATAGACTAACAGAAGAGCAAATACCAAGGAAGAAACACACATGAAAGACTTGGATAGTAAGAGAAAAGTGAAAAATGTGACATATCAGAGATGTCACTTTTACTATAGGAGGTCTCGTGCTTGTTCATCAATATAGAAAACAAAAACCTGATACTCCTTTCGATGCTGAACCGTTTCATTATGTAACCACCAAAGGACACATGGTGACTGCCAAACTTCCTGGGAAGTCCATTGAGCAAGACTCCTTGCATTCCCGACATACAGCTTATTGCTCGTCAGGCACAGATGTCATTGTAGGGAATGGTATCTGATAGGACAAGTGAAGAACCCTCTGACGGCTGCTGTTTCTCATCACCATGTCCGTCATGGACATTTCTACTGCCTGTCCCCAGTTTCCAAAGACACGGCCGGGACGTGTGATTCAAGCACCATGAAGACAAATTGAAGAGCTTTAATTATAAAAAAACAATTTGTAGTAGAGGGGGCGATGTAGTGTTGTGCGAGTTTGTAACGATGGAACCGCTATGGCTCCTGATGGACCCCATAGAAATGTGATGTCAGGGTTAGAGCTTTGTGAAGTGAAATTCAGGTTTGAAATGTTGAGTTTGAGGTTTCCCGCAGAAGAATAAAGATGTGATATACTAAACTCAGTGTGTGATGTACTCATTGGTGAGTACCTATGATGGGCAGGATGCTATATCGGGAACCCCATCCCATGGGACCAAATGCATTTAACCACATCAATGCTACAGCAATTCTCCCTCAGCGCTGGAACTCATTGATTCCCTTTGTTCATGACGAGCTCAGCTCGTCATGAGCACACGAGCAGTGTACTGCATGACGAGCTGAGCTCGTCATGAGCATGGAAGGGGTTAAAAAGGGGAGTAGGGCCACACAGCCCCCCTAAGCATTATAGGACCTGGGGACCTAGTCCCCTGGGGCCAAATGCTATTAAACAGGGCAGGGATGTATGCAGCCAACATCCCTGAGCCTGTTTCAGCCCCAGGGAACGGTTATGAATGCCTTGTATTTGAATGATTTCATGGCTACCAAGGTAGTTGCCACAAATCATCAATGTTCAGTTTATAATTTCATGTCATGGTCCATCACTTATTACCATGGCTACATCTTTTCTCTTTCCTGTTCCAAAACATGTGTACTACATGTGGTTTCATACTGGGTCTTACTCCTTGTTCTACCACGGTCATCCCAATCAATGACTTTGTTACTTGGGTCTTCATAGCATTCTGCAGACATTGTGCATCTTTTCCTCAGTCATGGCACCTTACACTTGAGAGCATGGCCTCTAGCGTTATTCCTTCTTTCTTCTCCCTGTAACAACAACACACTACCTGCACATTGTCAGAAGCCCAATCTTGCCAAGTTGTCTCAGTGATTAAGAGTGACCTGTAATGGCATAACAGACGTTGTCATTGGTCACTGCCATAATGTTCTCATGTACTTTCCACTATTCAGTAGGAACTGCACGTTTGTGGATGACATAAACTTCGGGATGATGCCAGACTGATTCTGTGTACCACCAGAGAGTTTGTTGTCCCTTGGACCAGCTGGCTCACAGTGCCCCCATAAGCCCCCATAACCTAGACAGGGAGCAAACAGCTCTGGCAACCACTGAACATGACAACTGTGTTCCCTCAGGAACTGTGGTGACAGTCTTTTGAACCCTTTTCTCATACACTCGTGCTCTTTTTTGCTCAGAGAACTATACAAAGAATACACGAAGATTTGTCTTCAATGTTCATTGAACTAAAGTTATTCTTGTATAGAATATATGTGTTACAACGGTTAATAGACAGAAAGTTATAAAGAGATTTAAGACAGTGAACAGTATGAAAAGTTCACCATTGTGCTGAAACTCCGTTTATATGCAAGCATATAAAAGAATATACCTATCTGGTGTACTCCTACTATGCAGAATCTAATATAGGCATCCAGGATGTAGGTGTATGCTCTGCCAAGAACCCCCCTGCTAGATGTTCCCACCCGATTACCTGGTGGGTAAGAATGAAGAAGCCAATGTTTGTCATGAACTGGACAACTCTCACAGTGATTTTATGTCAGTTGATGGGTGAAAGCTTCAGCATGTTGGGACCTCACGAAACCAACAGAAGTGCCTCCTCTGACTGTACCTGGAAACAAATGTTTATTTCTAGCCAAGACAACCTTGCCTTGTTTGTATTCTACAGATAGCTGTGTTGCCATATAGACATAAATAACAAGCACATTTACACAATATATGTATACTCATTGTACACAATGCTAAAGCAATATGATAGTGTGCTTGCGATGTCGATCCATGTAAGCAAGGTCGGTGTTTCTAGGAGACTAACCCAAAGTGTCAAGCAATGCAAATATGTGTCAAAAGATGAAGGGAAAAGTGAAGCCAACTTTGGGAAAGATCCTTATACGCGTAAAAATGGCAACGCTTCCTACTAGGCCTCACTGGGAAACATGGCAATGTGGTGTACACAGTGGCTGAGGCCTTCTGTTGTGAGTTTCAGTGGCAATTAGCTCCTCAAAAACGTGCTGTGTGGATATTTTCTAGGCAATTGTAATTGAAGTCTTAAATAAAAAATGTTTTAAAATCTTTAACTCTTTGAGACATTTCCAGTAGCTCGTGGATAAAAGAATGAGTATCTGGCAGCTCAAAACTGACTCCCAAAGATGCACTAGAGCATTTTTGGAAGGTTGGTTAAAGTAAATGTCTATCATCAGTATGTTGTTAAATTATGTGCTGCAACACTACTTCCCAACACCTTCGCTAGCTTAGACTGTAAAGTAAAGAAAAGGTAGGAGAGGGTCCTCTGGTGCACCCCCTCTTTCTATAGTTCACTTGCCCATTCTCCTTCTGTAGACACCGAAGGGGTCTGTTGTTGAATTTCACTGCTGACGTCATTCTCTTTGCAAGCAGGACCACCCAACAATCAGAGAGGGTGTGAATGGAAGAGTTCACCTGGGGGTGGCAAATGGGGGTAGGGTCCATGTATAGCATTTTATGTGTGATTAAAATAGGGAGAATAGTGTGATAGGTGGAGCTGTGTAAGAGGGCAAATGTTGGTATTATATATGCAGTGGAATGTGGGAGAGAGGTGTGTGAGAGACCTGGAAAAAATAACATTTTGGGGAATGCTGAGAGCTGACAAAGTTGAGTGAGGTTGGTTAGAGTACAAGGAAATCAAATATGTATACATGCATGTGGTAGGCAGCACAAATATAGTGAAACTGGAGAAGAAAGGGCCTTTGCTAAAGGTTTTGTGACTGGGTATCAGTATATACAGTATTTCTTTGACCTGTAAGACTTATGGTAGTCTTTCTCCAGACTTTTCGCCTGCTTACCTCATCTTTTTGCAGATTCATTTGTTGACCTTAGGACTCTGAGCACCCTATCACTGCAAACCAATGCTAAGTTGCATATGCTTCTGCCCTAAACATGGTGACATTGCTATATACATGATTGCCATATTTAGTTTACTTATAAGATCATTGCACATTGGTATACTATATACCCATGGCTTGTAATATAAATGCTCTAGTGGGCTTGTTTCAATCCAGGGAGGACCTGGCTTGGCAGTTCGGTCTGGACTGTTCCCATTATCCACAGGGTCAAGACTGATTTACATGTTGCTGGTTCTACAATAGGGTGGCATGGTGAGCAAAAGAACAATGGATTTAACCCAGATTCGTTGACTGGGGCTGAATGCTTGATTTGCTCTGCATTCTGTCCATCATCTGTGTGTCTTTTGCTTTCTCGCCCTAAGTGAGGTGGGTATGCCCAGACGTGGGTCCCGGGCTCACTGTGCCGCTGTATTCAAGCTAATCAGGCTGATGAGGGGTGATGCCCTGAAAAAGGTCCCCGGTTGCTTATTTCTGGTCGAGGGAGGACCTGGCTTGGCAGTTCGGTCTGGACTGTTCCCATGAGACACAGGGTTCAGACTGATTTGCATATGGCTAGTTCTAAACACGCATACAAATACTACAAGGGAGATCCTAAATTTACAAGAAGAGCATCGCCTCCCACTGTTTAAAAGGATCCAGGAGTGTTATGTTAAAAGAATTTCTAAAGCGCGCTAACACCAAGCGGTTTCATGGCGCTAATACAGAAGAACTGAGGGAACAGAAGATGGATGTTTATACGTATGCTTGAGAGAACAGAAGTGTTTTCAGGAGAGTTCTAAAATAGGGATAGAGCTTGGTAGCTCTCAGCTCATTGGGGAGGGAATTCCAGAGGTGAGGGGCAAGAAAGGAGAATCTCAGACCACCATGCCTTTTCCGTTTATAGGTGGGGATGGAAAGCAGGCGTTGATGGGAGGACCGGAGGTCCCGGGGGAGAGCATAAGGCTTGATCCTGTTGGAAACAAAGGCATGGCCTTGGCCCATAAGGGCCTTGAAGGTGGTACAGCCCATCTTGAATTCAACATGCTTGGCTACTGGGAGCCAATGAAGGCTCTTCATCAAAGGTTTGACATGTTGAGACTAATTGCTGGTGGTGCAGTTGATAGGCTGGGATGCCAGCATAGAGGGCATTAGCATAATCAATGCGAGAGGTAATCATGGCAAGGATGACGAGGATAAGAGTCTCTCTGGTTAGAAACCTGCATATCTTTCGGATGCTTCGCAGATGGAAAAAACAGGAAGAGACAACCACGTTGATTTGTGGTTTCAGGGATAGGTCATTGCTGATGATAACACCCAGGCTCTTTACATGGTTAACTGGACGGGAAAAGGTTCCCAATGAAGAAGGCCAAAAACTGGGATTCCAGGGTTTGAGGAGTCCCCCTGTGAGGACGAGCTCAGACTTGTCCAGATTTAGTTTTAATTGACTGGAATACATCCAGTTACTGATGGCGATCATCGTGGATTGGAAGTTACTGGTGGCAGTGGGAGAGGGATCTACATTGAATATTAACTGAAGGTCGTCGGCGTAGTTGAAAGCTCTAACCGGGTAGTTCCGCAGGGACACCATCAGAGGTTGCATATACAAGTTGAAAAGGAGGGGTGATAGGGCCGAACCCTGAGGGACCCCACTGGTCAGTTTTTATATTTTTTGCCACAAAATTGTCTAATCTATCAGCCTGGGAGCGGCTGTGTAAAAAAGAAGTAATCCACTTAAGGGCTACGTCCCCGATGCCAGCGTTTGTGACACGGTCGATCAGAAGCTTGTGCTCGACTGTGTCGAAGGCCACTGATAAGTCTAAGAGCACTAGGGCCTGCGTGGTGTTCTGGTCAGCGCCTCTTCTTAGTTCATCCATGACCGCCAGAATGACTGATTCAGTAGAGTGGGCAGGCCTGAACCCCGCCTGTTGGGGGTCAAGGAAGTTGGATTGCTCAATAAACAAGCTGAGATGGGTCGTGACATGTGCTTCCAGAATTTTACTGAGGTAAGGGAGCAGTGAGATAGGGCGGAAGTTGCTGGGTACTGAGAGGTCGGCATTAGGTTTCTTCAGTATTGGAACTACTACCGCACGCTTAAAGGGGTCAGGAACAATGCCAGTTAAGGGAGTGGTTAAGAAGAGAAAGCGGTGGGTCGGGGCAAGTGCCGAAAGCTTCTTTGAGGATGTGGGGGGGCAGGGGTCATTTGGGAAGCCCGATCTTACTTTATTCAACAAGGTCAAGAATTCTTCTCTAGAGATCGGGGGGATATGCTCAAGTGTAAGTGAGTTCTTATGAATTGCAGGAGGGATAAAAGGAGAGATGGGAGTGGGGATATTCTCCTTAATCAAGGTGATTTTATCTATGAAGAATGAGTTCAAGGAGTCGCATAGGGTTTGAGATGGAGCAAGTTTGGCTGTTACCCTGTCGGGTTGTGCGAGCTCACTGACGATAGAAAAAATATCCTTAGCCTTCGTGGATCAGTTCATAATATTTTGGGAAAAGTAGGCGGATTTGGCTTGAAGAATGGAGGCTTTGTATTTTCTTAGCATGGTCACATAGGCCGTTCTCTCCTGAAGGGCGTAGGTACGCCGCCAGAGGCGCTCTGACTGTCTAAGCGCCAGCTTTTCCTTCTTTAAATCGCCGGAGAAGCATCGTTGAGCGTCATGGGGGCGTTTGAGTCGGATCTTCTTCAGGGGAGCCACCTTGTCGCTGGCTGTTGCTAGCCAGTGATCAAGGTTGGTGGCCTGGTGAGAGATGGAAGCCGATGCATTGGGGGGAGGGGTTTTTAAGAGTGTGTGGAAGTCATCCAAGTTGGCCAGTTTCCAATTCCTGGCAACAATATTGCCCAGCGGAGACACGGGAATAGCGGGCGAATATGCCATGGTAAAGGAAATAAAAGCATGATCGAACCATGTGCAGGGGAAGACTAGGGGGAGTGAGATCTCAATATTCAGGGTCCAAATCTGATCCAGGATGTGCCCCTTAGTATGGGTAGCCGTATGCACATGTTGAGTGAAATTCATACTAGAGAGAAGATCTGTGAATTCGACCGAGGTGGTACTCTCATGTATATCTGAAGGCCAATAGTTAAAATCGTCAAGGATGATAATTCTAGCGTGATTTATGGCTATTTGGGAGGTGAGCTCCCCAAAAAGTTGAGGGAATAGAGGCATGTGTTCAGGGCAATGGTAAAAAAGTGCACAAATAAAAGGGAAACTGGGAGAGTTAAATTTTACGATGAGGCTCTCAACGTGAGGAAGACTATTACCCTGTAGGGAAGTGAATTTGTGTTTATGCAAGATGATGGCCGCTACGCCGCCACCAGATCTACCCGATGTCCTGTTTGTATAGAGGATATAATATCCAGTAGGTATTGCCGCCAGGATGTCTGGGTTGGAGTCAATGGTTAACCAGGTTTCCGACAGGAGAAGGATGTCAGGTTTGTCAGCATCAAGCAATAGGAAGATTTCAAGTTGATGCTTTACAAGGGAACGTGTGTTCAAATAAGTAATAACCAAAGGGCTAGTATCCTGAGTAGATGGATCGTTAGGCAAGGCTGAGGGTCCGTAACCCAGGTCCTTAATGAGGCCATTGGGATTGGGATAATTAGGATGGAGAATCCCTTCCTTATACATAGCTTGCCTAGCGTTGGTGGGAATATCCCTATTTCCGTGAAGTTTAAGAAGTTCGCATGGGGTATAAGAGATCAAATGGGCATTATGGCCGGCCCTGGTCCCTGCCGGGCGCGGACGGGCGCAGACGGGCTTGCCTTGGGCGCCCCTTCGGCGTGCCTCCGGCACGCCCGCTGCGCGGTCTTGGCATGGGTGGGTTAAGTATCCCTGGGGGGAAGGGTCAGTGGGGGCGTGTCTCGCTCTCTCCCCGGTCCGCCCTCCACTCAAATAGCCCTCAGCTGCGGTGGAACGGGGTCAGAGCGGGAGGCGTGTGGCGTGGAGACTTGGTTCCAGCAGGTATTTGGTTTTAAAAGATCAAAGTGCAAAGTGCGGTTAAAAGCAAAAAGTAGCACACACACGTACCACACAAGGATACAGTCACCACACTCAGCGCTCAATACTTCTGTAGCGCGGCGCGAGGCTATGGACCTTATGTAGGCGGCAGCTTCAGAGGGGGCGCGCTCGCTCTCTCTCCGGTCCGCCCTTCACTCAAACAGATCTCAGCTGCGGTGGAGTGGCTAGTGTAGTGCTGGGGGAGACGTTTTTCCGAGTTAATGTGGGAGAGTTTAGTGTCCCTGGTTGACAGGGAGATGGTTCCTAAAATCCAGGTGCACTCTAATAGTGCAAAATATGGGCAATAGGTTACAATCAATGGGTAAGGAGGCAGTGGGTGTCCCCAGAGCAGGTGATACTCAATGCATTCCACAATTTGTGGTTGCTGATAACGGGGAGGGTCACTATCAGTTGGCCTTGTTCCATTTGAGTGTGAGGAGGGTCTCAGATCTTCTGAAAGTTGCAGTGAGCCCTGCCATGCCTGTGGACTGTCTGTTAGGTAATGACCTGGAGCAAATTGCCTGGAAGGAAGTGAAGCGTAAGTCACACCTGGAATTGTCCGCGTTACCTGAGCTGATGTGTACAACCATCAGCTTCATGGCTGTCCTGGATGGGAGTTAAAAAGGCCTGGAGCCTGGAAAAATCACCCAGCCATCTGCTATGAATGGGAAAGGCAGAGGACGTGAGAAACCAGCCCTTGAATGTCTTCCAGTTGATGTGGAAGGGGCACCTGCGGTGGCCATCCCACAGTCCACTCAGGAGGACAGTGCTCCTCTTGGTTACCTGCCAGAGCTTGCTGGATGGCAAGTGGAAGGAGGAGCCACCAATGAGGAATTCCGTAGGTCACAGAGGGAGTACCCAACCTTTTTTGTTTGTAGCAGATACGTCCGTTTTTAACAATATAGAAAATTAATTTTCAGTACACATTCCATCAAAAGTATACATCATAAATTGGAATATTGGATCAAATGTTGTCACCGATGGACATTGAAAAACAGCATTGTGTAGATGAAGGGAATCAGGCCAAATTACACTCCCCGGCTTTCAATTCAATGAGAAAACAGAAGTCCATATTTTTCATAATAAAATACATTGGAAGACTTCCATAAAGTGCTGATGTACCTAAAATACAGATACAACTCGTTCCGAAAAAAGCTTGTAGAATTAATTACTAGTGGACATTCAGTTAAAAAGATACATCATAAATTAGAAAATGTTATTTCAGAAAGAACTTGATGTTTTGTGCAAACAATAATATTTTGTACATAGATAAAGTGCATCATGCCAGACTCCACTCTCTCGCTTACAATGCAAATCTTCAACAAAGTGTAAACATGCCTAAAATGTATATACTAGTAGTTCCAAGACTGGCCTTATTAAGAGATAGTATAGCAGCATCTATAAAATATAAGAAATATTTTATACAGTACCGAGTGAAAAGTGACCACCAGTAAAAGTTCACAGTGCCTTAATAATTTACCTAATATCTCTTCTTTCCAGGTGCTACACAATACACAACAGTACAATTTACAGAATCTTAAACAGTAGCTTGTTCTACCCCTCCATAAACTCCCCTCCATAACTGCCATGAAGCAACAAATCTTTTAATACCGCATTTTTTTGCACACGCATCCTCAAACTTCCTTGTTCGGCATTTTGTTATGCCACTCTTGATACGCTGGAACTCTAGATGTCTGCCAAGTCTGCATTGAGGATTGAGCTACTAAAGAGGCAATCACAATAAATATTTCACCCCGTTTAGCCAATGTCATATTCTGCCTCTGTTTTAAAAAGCCAAAGAGCGCCACTCCTGCCTCCGGTTAACTCTTCCTCTGCAATCCTAGGCTCAGTGATGCAAAAAACTTTTGGTAGAGCTATTGAGAGAGCGCAAACTGACTTAAATGTATGAGTACATCACACTTACCTGTAGTAAGCACAAATCATGAGGAGAAATGCCATGAGTGCTAATAGTATCTGTAATTATATTCTAAATGTATAGCTAATGTAGAGATTTAAGTAGAAGTGGAACTAATACAGAAATGTGTGACATTATATGATTTTAGTAGATGTGATTATTTCTGAATCTATGTCGTGTAGCTGTTAAAATGTAAGATGATATGTGGTTAAACGCAGAATGTGGTAGGCCTCAGGGCCAGAGCTGGAGCTGAAAGGGAAGGTGTTTCTTTTCACGACACAGATTGTATTAATGTTTTGGTCATTGCATTAAATGGGCCATGATTTATAGAGATGTTTACTGAATAATAGAATAAGAATATTAACATGCTTTAATTAATGAAGAAGTTGGATGCTATAATCATTATGAGAAATATTGTAGGCCTGAAATGTTTTAACGTTGGTTTACACGTACATGTCTGGGCCAAGAAATGTTGCAGGCCTTTTTGGAAGTCTATGAGAGTTGGGATCTTGGCTGCAGATGGCTGTCTGCAAGAGGAAAGGGGGGATCCAATTATAAATGAATGAATAGAGGTCTGTTCAGTAGAAGGCCCAGACATGGAGGAGGGTTCCGGAATGTTTAAGGGGTATCAGCGGGCCGGAGAAGAGTCTGAGAAGCAAGGTCAACTCTAACGTATGAGGCCCAATACAAAGCATCATGGAAAAAGCCAGAAGCTACACCACGTGAGGGGCGTTTCGCAAGGGGCGTCTCAAATGTTGTTGACTGTTTTTGTATTAGGGACAGCACCCCTGGGTGGAGTTAGAGCAGATACCTGAGGACCCTTTAGAGAGCGGATGGGTAGGCAGAGAGGGGTCATGACTGGAGAACTATAGGTTTTCACCAAGAGATTTAGAGTGAGTGATTTCCCTTGGGGGTCATTCACTGCTGACACCTTCGTTAGGTTGGGACTTGGTTAAGTAGGGATACCATCTAGAGCAGGGTAGGGACAGCCTAACCTGTGCGTTTTCCTCCAACTTAAATGAAGGAGAGATATGCGTCAATGCTGATAGCTTTATTATTCTTAGAACTTGTGTTAGTGATTTCCGTTGCTCGTCTGAGGGCTTTCCGAGAGCACATGTATGTAATTGGACCTGTGTATCTCGTGAATCTCATTCTGAGATGCCTGTATTTGCAGCTTATCATATCTTTACAATAAACTTTTGAAAGCTAGAAGTTGTTTGTGATCTTTGGGAGCAGAGTCCTTTATTGGGTGAACTAACTTGCAGAGAGGTGCACTTTCTTTCCTCACAGACAGGCAACAAAGGTTCAGTCGACCAGATCGAGGTTTAGATCAATGGTGGTAAAGTATCGATCAAAATCTCGCCCTTCCAGTTGGTAGCTATAGAGGATGGTTGCCTTCTTGAGGACGGTGACCTAGGCCAGGTTAGCTTACCCCAAGGCCCCTAGAGATCGATGATCGGAAGAACAGCCCGCCGAAGAAGATCCGGATGACGTGAGACAGAAAAAGCAGCAGTATCGGTCGAGAGTGAGTATAAAGGGTTATGCGTGTTAGATTGCGGTGTTTTGTATTGTATCTATGTTGTAATGTCTGGCGGAGTTGAATGTCTGTAGAGTGACTGTGGAACAGGTTGTGAGCGCGCGCAACCGGTGGAAATCTTAAGTTCAAGGAGAGCTTAAGTGGTTCGGGTGTATCGGACACCCAGAGTAATTGTCAACTAGTGTGAAGGGGGTCATGAGGTACCATTGATCACCCGAAAGACCGAGATAGGGGGAACGTAAGAGTGAGTGCGTGAGTAACGGACGCTGGTCGGAAGTTACTGTGTGTGTAAGCAACCTATCAGAGAGACGATAGACATTTCGTCAGTTGTGTTGACAATTACAGATAGACTGTGGACGTACAGTCGAGAGAAGTGACCGCTTGGTCGGAAGTAGTCATTTTTCGGTGTATGAATGGGACGCATGCATAACCGGGAGACGAGTTGAGAAAGGAGGGGTGCTGCTGCGAAGCGGAGAAAAGTGACGTCAGAAAGTGTCGCGCAGTGATTGGCCGACCGGAGAAAGACCGCGCTGTGATAGGCCAGCTAGCAAAGACGTCAGACAGGGTCGCGACGTGATTGGCCGACCGGAGAAAGACCGCGCTGCGATAGGCCAAGCTAGCAAAGCCGCGACCGGATTGGTGGATTGTCATCAGGAAGTAAACAGAGTAGCGAGGCTGGAGATTGTGCGCATAATTATGAAGTGTTTTAAATGGCTGAAAGCGGTGTTTAAAAGAGAGAAGCGGGGATCGTATGAAGGGGAAGAAGCCCCGCCGGAGGGTACGCCAGCTCGTTATATGGCAGTGAATGTTGGGCTGCATACGATCCTTTGGATATCAGAGTGGAGTAAGATTACTGAAGGAAATGAGGAACTGACGTTCCCGAAGTACGGGACGTTCAGATTAGAGGTGTTACATCGATTAAAATCAGTCATGACCTCAATGAGACCCTTGCCTAGACCGACCCAGTTTGAAGCCCTTGAAGCATGGATTAGGGCAGCGCATGAAAAGAATATGAACAGACGACAAGAAAGGGTGAAACGATCGGTAAGGGCAGTGCAGGATGCCAGGTGGGATGCGGATGCTAAAAGATGGAGAGTGCATAACTTGGAAGTAAATAAACTGTACCCAGTGTTAGAGGTGCCCGTAAATAAAAGCCCCCTAGAAGAAGATGATGAGAGCGAAACAGAGGACAGCCTGATAAACAGATTATTGACAGACAGGCCACCCCCGTATAATAGAGCAGGGGGAGAGGTCGAGCATACAGAAGGAGAAAAGGGGGGCAATGCAGGAGAGCATAGACCGCTTCCCAGTTCAGAGTGGGATCCTGAGGCAAAGAAAGAGCTGTCCCAGCCTAGTCAGGTGCAACAGGTAGTCGGGAGGTTTGTGGTACAAAGAGCGCCGGAAACGGAAAGCGCCACATCCTACCCATTACCAGATGCACTACAGGTACCTGTTACCATAGGTCCTATAATATCGATATATGACCAAGAGAGAGCAAGAGGGGAAGAACGGGTACGGAAAGACAGAGAAAGAGCAGAGAAGGCAAGGAGGAACGATACGATTAATTCCCCAAGTCAGATGCCGATACCCAGAGAGTGGAGCACCCCGATGCACACAGCAGGGGACCCAGGAGGAGATCCTGGGGGCCCTAGATGGCCAATGGATCTGAGGGGATCTGGACGAAAATCCTTTCAAGAGCTAAATGAGTATATGAAGCAGTGGGATGAGGCAGTGAAGGCTCAGAAGTGCATCATAGCTGCAGAAGCTGAAAGGGAAAGTCAGGACAGCCGAGCTCGGACTCACTGCGGGGCTGGGGAGAGCAGCCCGGAGTGGGACTGTAGAGAGAGAGAGAGTAGGGGAGTCACCCATTGGGCCCGGAGAGGAGATAGAACAGACCTGGAAAACGGGGGCCCCGGGAGAGGAGGGGTGGCGCGCCCAATACTCAGTGAAGGGGAGAGGAGAGCGCAAGAGTACAGAAACAGCTTTAAGTGTCCACACTGTGTGCCCGGCACCAGAGAACAGAATGGGAGCTGTGAGAGGTCGCACTATAGTCCCTGTGAGGACGGAAATGAGCGCAGCCCAGGGAATATGGGGAACCAGGAAGGAGCGTATCGGATACTGAGCGATACTAGGCAAAGGGAGAGTAGCGACCAGAGGGAAAATAACAGAGAGGCGCACGGTGAAAGGAGAGAAGAAGAAGGGAGTGGGCAGAGAAAGAGTGGGGGTAACAGGCCCGTGTTCCATCACCTTCCAAGATCGGATGGCCGAGCATGGGACCTGGAGAGATGGGAGCAAGGGAGGGCACCCATTAACTCTCCCGAGCCCAAACGTAGAGCTCGAAGTTGGGATGGTAGGGAGACCAGTGAGCCCCCTTCGAAAGACATATTGCGAGCTGAGATAAAAGCCAAGAGACTCGATGTCGCCAGTTTAAGGTCAGACCTGGATGACATGGTAGATGGTACCCTGCCTTTAGAAAGAATGGAAATGTATGAACAGGATGAAATACTGTATATGGCAAAGGACATTACTCGAAAAGCGAGAGCAGTCCATGAGAAGTTAGTCGAACTAGCAGGCAAATATATGGTGGACTTGTCAAGAACCAAAGCATTACAGGGTAACCACAGGCTACATTATACAGATCGAGACCTAGATGAGAGGAGAACGATTGGGCTGAAAACGCACATAAGGGAACTGATCGCTGGAATAAGGACATGGAGGGCACTAGATAAGTGGGAAGAGAGGTGGTCCAAGAAAGGGACCGGCAGGAGAAGCACGCTTGGTATGACACCAGGACAGCAGGGAATAGAAGCTTACCCTTTGCGTGAAGTTGCAAATGGGAACTATGTACATGTCCCTTGGAGTAGGGGAGATTTAGCTGCTTTTACCACCTCCTTCCCCAAATTGCGGGAAAACCCAGTGGAGTGGTACAAGCAAGTGGAGAGATTTGTAAAAATCTCAAAGGTCCTATGGATAGATCTGAACACGCTGTTTGACATTGTAGTACCAGGCGATCTGTGGACAGCATGCAAGGTTAGCGCTGAGTGGCCCACAACGGAGCCAGAGAGAGATGCTAAGACTAATGGGCCGTCCGAGATTGTGATGGCAAAATTCGAGAGAGTGATGACTTGGCTGAAAGAGAAAGTGCCAATGCAAGACATAGATTGGGTCAGAATAGACCGAACAAGACAGGAACCCAAAGAGACAGTCCACGAATATTACGAGAGATTGCTGAAGGCGTTTAAACAGTATAGCGGCTTGGATGTAATGGATCCAAAAGACATAGGGCAATTTGTGTCCAAATTCGTCCTGGGACTGAGACCGGATATTAGTTTAATGATTCAGCAACACTCGATTTGTTGGCAAACTAAACCCCTAGATGAAATACTGAGATATGCCAGGTACTGCTGTGATGAGATAGACTCTAAGGCTAAGAAACTAAAAGAAAAGTTGATGGTGGTACAGATGCAGGCAGCAGGGAAGGGGGGACAACAGCAACAGCAGCAAGTAACAGGTACAGGAGGAAAGAAGCAGTACAGTCAGAACAAGGGCAATGAGGAGAGTTCTACCTTTAGACCCAGAATAGACATAGCTGCCTTGAAGAAAACGACTAGGTGCCACCAGTGTAACGAGGTGGGGCATTGGAAACGCGAGTGTCCCTACAATGTAGAGATAGGAGAACAAGAGATAGAGGAGGAAGAGGTCCAGAGCGCACCTACAAGAGGGGTGACGCCATACCAAGGAAAGGTGCTCAAAGGGGGGGGGGCTCCTCCCCGAGCCCAGTTCCCGCAGCCTCCTCGAGTAGGGACTGTGGGTAAGACCTATAGACAAATGCCCCTGTTTGTGGAAGGTGAAGAGTGCTATTATGTGGACCCATTAACCGGACAGAGAGTGGAAAGAGAAGACTGCACCCTCGGGGCAGCCTTAGAGGTGGACCAGAGGGGACCCTATGTGGAAGCAGAAGTAGCAGGGTGCCCTACGACATTTCTGGTGGACACAGGAGCCACTAGATCCACGATCAGATCAGCTGCAGTTCCAGACCTGCCCATGTCTGGAGAGACCATACAAGTGGTAGGGGTCGCAAACAGGAGAATAACCAGCCAATTGACAGAACCGGTACAGGTGAAAATAGGGAAGTACAGCGATGAGCACCAGTTTGTGGTTTGCGATTCAAGTCCTGTGTGTCTGCTAGGAAGAGACCTGTTGTGTAAATTGAATTGTACAATATACTGTACCCCTCAGGGAGTGGAGGTATTGACCAATGATGATGACGCAGATTTCAAAGTTGCCAACTCAAGGATATGCGTGGAGCTGTACCCTACTTTGACAGTAGATGAGCTCCCCTGGGACTTGAGGGAGACAGTGGCACCAGAAGTATGGGATTTCACTGGGGAAGAGATAGGTTTGGTCAAAGGGGTGGACCCAGTGAAAATTGTAGTGAAACCGCATGCTGAGTTCCCAAGAACACCCCAATATAAATTGACTCCAGAAACGATTGCAGGCATAAAACCCGTGATCGAGTCCATGATTAAACAGGGAATACTGAAAGAAATCGTGGGTAGTCCATGCAACTCCCCGATTATGGGTCTGCAGAAACCAAATGGGAAATTTCGGATAGTGCAGGATCTTCGAAAGATTAATAACATAGTCGTTTCGTGTTGTCCAGTGGTACCGAATCCATCAGTGATACTGTTTCAGATTCCATTCCAAGCTGAGTGGTTCACAGTGATCGATCTTTGTCAGGCTTTCTTTTCGATCCCTCTGGACGAAGAAAGCCATTTTCTTTTCGCATTTAAGCTGGAAAATCGCGTCCTAACATGGTGTCGTATCCCTCAGGGGTATACAGAGAGTCCATCGATCTTTAACCAACTTTTGAAGAAAAATCTTGAAAGTCTAGTGCTGCCCCAGAAGTCAGTTCTGGTCCAGTACATAGACGACCTCCTCGTGGCGTCAGAAACAGAAGAAGCTTGCAGGGAGGACTCCATTGCTTTGTTAAATCACCTAGCTGCCAATGGGCACAAGGTGTCCCCGGGAAAATTGCAGTACTGCCTGACAGAAGTGCAGTACTTAGGACACAGAATAGAGAAAGGCAAACGAAAGGTGTCACCAGACAGGATAGAGGCGATCATGAAAATGAATGCGCCTAAGACACAGAGAGAGGTCAGGATGTTCCTAGGGATGGTGGGTTATTGCCGACAGTGGATTGTGAACTTTTCACTGAAAGCAAAGCCCTTGCAAAAACTGACGCACAAGGAGGTGAGCGATCCGGTACCATGGGACAAAGACTGTTTGATGGCATTCTTACAGCTGCGAGAGGACCTGTGTCGTGCTCCGGCATTGGGAATGCCTGATTACAATAAACAATTTTTTCTTTACTGTTGTGAGAGAGAAGGTTGTGCGTTGTCTGTGTTAGTCCAAATCCATGGGAATGCCCGTAGACCAGTTGCTTATTTTTCGGCTACTTTAGACCCAGTAGCCGCAGCGTTGCCCGGATGTCTCAAATCCGTTGCTGCAACGGGTGTCAGCATTGAAAGATGTGAAAATATCGTCATGGGGCACCCGTTAGAGGTGTGCGTGCCCCATTCTGTTGAACTGTTGATGACCAGGACCAAAACACAGCATCTGACCAACAGCAGGCTCACGCGCTATGAGCAAGTTATTCTTGCTGCAGAGAATGTGACCCTCAAGAGATGCTCTGTTTTGAACCCTGCCACCTTGATGCCACTTCCAAATGATATCGAGGATGATGATGAATGTACAGACCATGACTGCCTTGATGTGACTGAACTATGCACCAAACCCAGACCCGACATCGTAGATGAGCCACTGACCGACCCAGACGAAATTTTCTTTGTCGATGGCTCATGTGTAAGAGACGAAGTTGGGCAGTTGAGAGCAGCTTATGCTGTTTGTACAATTACTGGAGTTGTGGAAGCTGGGTGCCTGGAAGGAGTACACTCCGCTCAGGTAGCCGAGATTATTGCCCTGACACGTGCTTGCTTGGCAAGCAATCAAATTCGAGTCACCATATACACCGACAGCCAATATGGGTATGGGGTAGTTCATGATTACGGGCAGTTATGGTCTCAAAGAGGGTTCATGACCTCTTCAGGCTCTCCCATTCGCAATGGAGAGTTTGTGCGCCTGTTGCTAGAGGCGTTGCAATGCCCAGCAGGTATCGCAGTTGTAAAGTGCACCGCACATACCAGAAATGAGGACTTTGTTTCGAAAGGCAATAGATATGCTGATGAAGTTGCGCGGTATTGCGCGGAGCAAGGGTACTCTTTCACAGAGGTGGAAGTGGGCGGAATAAATGTAAGAACTGAATTAGCCATGATACTGGAAACTGTTGATACTTGGGATGAACTGTCAAACATGCAAGAAAATGCTCCTGATTCTGAAAAAGAAACATGGGAAAAGGCAGGATGTGTAATGGGTGAGTCCCATTTTTGGGTCTCAGCAGACGGCAGAGCAGTGTTGCCCAATGAGATGGTGAGTCCAATGGCTAGACTCATACATGGTCCCGTACACTTAGGGAGAGATGCTATGCTGAGAGTGTTTAGACAAACTTGGTACAATCCTAAGTTTAGAATAGCAGCAGAAGCAGTGTGCCAGCGTTGTGTGACCTGTCAGCAGCTGAACGTTGGAAAAAGAACACCAGTTGCACTAAGTCACATAGGAAGGTCTGGAGGTCCATTCAATCGAATGCAGATAGATTTCATTGAAATGCCAAGGTGCAACCGCCTCCGCTATGTCCTGGTGGTTGTTTGTGTGTTCTCCAGATGGGTTGAGGCATACCCTACACGTAGGTGCGACACCCTCACAGTGGCCAAGTTACTGCTCAGGGAACTCATCCCGCGCTTCGGGGTGCCGGCCTTTTTGGAATCAGATAGGGGAACACATTTTAACAGCGAGCTTGTGAAGATGATTTGTGTAGCGTTAAATATCGATCAGAAGCTGCATTGCAGTTACCGACCAGAAGCCTCAGGAATTGTGGAGCAGATCAATGGCACTATCAAGGCCAGAATAGCCAAAGTTTGTTCCTCAACGACCCTGAGTTGGCCTGATGCCCTGCCATTGGTTCTCATGAGCCTTCGTAGTACCCCAGACAGAAGAACGGGGTTATCACCACATGAGGTGTTAATGGGGAGAGCAATGAGGCTGCCATCTGTCCCAGCTACTGCACTGTTAAATATCACAGATGATATGATCCTGGACTATTGTAAGGGGCTGTCTGACGCCATTCGTTCTGTGTCCCTTCAGGTGCAGGCTGCCGAGGTTCCAGCGTGCCAGGGCCCGTGCCATGACCTGTACCCTGGGGACTGGGTCCTGGTGAAAAAACACGTGAGAAGAAGCTGTCTGGATGTTCGTTGGCGTGGGCCCTTCCAGATCATCCTGATCACGAACACAGCTGTGAAGGTGGGAGGCCTGCCCAATTGGATCCACGCGTCACATACGCGAAGGGTTCCAGCACCTCTGGAAGAAACAGCTCCTCTCTCGGATAGACGTCCAGCAGAGGACCGAGAAGCCATAGAGGGGGCTAGCCAAGCTGTAGAGGTGCCAGCGGAAGCAGGGGACGAGTCTGACCAAGCTGAGGACGGTCAGTACAACAGCGAAACGGAAGACGCTACAGAAGGAGAAAGTAGCTGGGAGTACGAGTCAGACCCTGACAGGTCTGAGAGAGAGCGAGAACAGACAAGAAGGAGAAGGAGTAGAAGGGCACGTGGAGAAGCAAATTGGCCGCAAAGAAGGAGCTCTAGCCTGAGGTCAACTCCAGAGGTAACCCTTCCTCCGATATCCGAAGACTCAGACCCGGAAGAAGGTGCTCAGGGCGCTGAAGCACCAGACCGAAGAAGGTCAAGAAGAGTGCGTGTGCCTAACAGAAGATACTCCACACCTGAGTGGACATATCTGGCGACAAATGTCTGTGAAACCGGAGACAGGGAGGATCCGAGCGGTGGTGGTGTCCAGTTCTGAGCCCATTATCACAGTGGAAATACGACTGTTGGTACCCGGTGTCGAACAAGAAGGGTCACTAACATTCATGCTCCCCAGACCTCCCCGCCTCAGCAAGTTAAAACACATGTTCCTTTCAGAATTGCAATTCCCCGACTTTGGTACAACGATAACAGCACATGAAGAGCACAATCTTCGCTTGGAAATATTGAACTATGCTATTGAAGCTGCAACAACAAACCTGATAGTAGACTGTTAAGGACTTTGTAAATAAAGCAACCAGAAAAAGAAGATTACCTAGCGCCCAGGAAGCAGAGAATATTAGGGAACTTCCCTTGAGTTGATGGAGAAGGGCTAGGGTTGTCTTTTTTTGAACTGTTAAAGGACTTTTGCGAAGAAGGTTGTCAGCTTCCAGTTGTGGATTCTAAAGACAAAAGGATTAAAAAGAGACTGTAAAGGAACGAGAGGAAAAGAACTTTTTGCTAAGATAAGAGAGAGCCCTATTGTCTGACGAAATGGAGGCCGGCACCCAGAACCGCAGAGCTAAATGTATAATAGGTACACTAATAGTAGGAGTGATAATATTAATAGCTTTAGTGGTAACAATTTCTTATGTAAAGGGACATGAGGAAGAGGCAAAGGTAACTGATGTGAATTCTGTAGAAACGCTTACACCTACTGTTGCTGGTGAGAAAAGAGAAAACACTCAAGAGAAAGCGTTATTAGCTGCAGAAGCCCGCAGGTTACACGTAGATGAGTCCCAAGGAGACTTTAGGTCAAATGCTTATGCTAAACTCTTATATGAATACGTGGATGCCATGGAGGTTAAGGATTGCTACGTCTGCATGCAGTTGCCGGCGTCTGTAGATGAAGGAATTCGATATCATCACCTCCCGCTGACATATGGCATTACATGTAGCTTATTGCTTAGTATATTTTATGAGAGAGATAGTTTTGAATACTATTTCTCCAATTATGATTCAGTGTTGCCAGAAGTCCCAAATTATAAGCAGATGAACAAATGGGATTACTGGAAGAGTGAAGACAGATTGGCCAAGTTCTTCATTCCTTGGGTTACCTTAGATACTTCACATGCCCGCAGAAATAACCTGACATGCAAGGTGTCAGAAGTCGAGAAGAAGTTCATAGGGCAGGTGGATGATCGTTACAGAAGACAAAAGATTTTGAAAAAATCAGGACAATGGAAAACAGATTGGACCGAGGAAGAAAAGGCACACAAGAGAAAGGGTAGTAGTGGTCCAATAGCTTTAGATAAGACGCAGAGAGGAAAGCTATGTCTTCACCGAGCCAAAACGTATTATGAAAATGTATACGTTGGAGAAGTCGACTGTGAACATGCTTTCAATATAGAGTACTATACTAAAGATTTCCTGAAGGGAATGCAAGTGATTCCAAATGTGTATTTTGTATGTGGAAGAAATGCCTACGTGAGACTACCTGACAACTGGTATGGATCATGTTACTTAGCAATTGTCTTCCCCAAAATATATCATGCACAAGACTTAGTGATCATTGAGGGCAAGACATCTTCGAGGGGAAGGAGAGATGTAGGAGATGCAGAAATGGTTGGAGATGTCTTTGGAGCTATGTTCCCTCTTTTAGGTCTAATCCTTAATGATGTTAAAATTAGACGGCTGGCAACAGTCGTCGACAGGTTGTCTGCCAGCACTGCTCAGTCCTTAATGCTGGTAGAAGGAGAGATGCAATCGATAAGGGCTATGGTTCTTCAGAACCGTCTTGCGTTAGATGTCCTACTAGCAAAAGAGGGCGGAGTCTGTAAGGCTTTGAAGGTCCAGGAATGCTGCACTTACATTCCAGACAATTCGAAGCCCCTTGAGAAAGTTATTAGGAACATAACTAATATTCACAAGGAGATCGAAGATTTGAGTAGAGAAAATGTTTGGGAAAAGGTGGGCCACGGAATGAGTGAAGTTGGAGGGTGGATTTCCACCTTAGGCAAAAGCTTTGTTTGGTACATACTAAAACCTATCATCATAATATTGATCTGTGGGATTATATTGTGGGGATTGGTGAGGGTATTCAAATGGTACAGAGCAAGAAGGTCAGAAAGGGCCCAAAGAGAACAGCTGCAGACATTGGCTGCCATACAAGATAATCAGTACAGGAGCCTGAGGGCTCTGGAAGCGCAGAGAATGCCAGCAATAACTGCAGTCTAAATGTTAATGATGACCCCGAGAGGTCATCAAAGGGGGGAACTGAGAGAGCGCAAACTGACTTAAATGTATGAGTACATCACACTTACCTGTAGTAAGCACAAATCATGAGGAGAAATGCCATGAGTGCTAATAGTATCTGTAATTATATTCTAAATGTATAGCTAATGTAGAGATTTAAGTAGAAGTGGAACTAATACAGAAATGTGTGACATTATATGATTTTAGTAGATGTGATTATTTCTGAATCTATGTCGTGTAGCTGTTAAAATGTAAGATGATATGTGGTTAAACGCAGAATGTGGTAGGCCTCAGGGCCAGAGCTGGAGCTGAAAGGGAAGGTGTTTCTTTTCACGACACAGATTGTATTAATGTTTTGGTCATTGCATTAAATGGGCCATGATTTATAGAGATGTTTACTGAATAATAGAATAAGAATATTAACATGCTTTAATTAATGAAGAAGTTGGATGCTATAATCATTATGAGAAATATTGTAGGCCTGAAATGTTTTAACGTTGGTTTACACGTACATGTCTGGGCCAAGAAATGTTGCAGGCCTTTTTGGAAGTTTATGAGAGTTGGGATCTTGGCTGCAGATGGCTGTCTGCAAGAGGAAAGGGGGGATCCAATTATAAATGAATGAATAGAGGTCTGTTCAGTAGAAGGCCCAGACATGGAGGAGGGTTCCGGAATGTTTAAGGGGTATCAGCGGGCCGGAGAAGAGTCTGAGAAGCAAGGTCAACTCTAACGTATGAGGCCCAATACAAAGCATCATGGAAAAAGCCAGAAGCTACACCACGTGAGGGGCGTTTCGCAAGGGGCGTCTCAAATGTTGTTGACTGTTTTTGTATTAGGGACAGCACCCCTGGGTGGAGTTAGAGCAGATACCTGAGGACCCTTTAGAGAGCGGATGGGTAGGCAGAGAGGGGTCATGACTGGAGAACTATAGGTTTTCACCAAGAGATTTAGAGTGAGTGATTTCCCTTGGGGGTCATTCACTGCTGACACCTTCGTTAGGTTGGGACTTGGTTAAGTAGGGATACCATCTAGAGCAGGGTAGGGACAGCCTAACCTGTGCGTTTTCCTCCAACTTAAATGAAGGAGAGATATGCGTCAATGCTGATAGCTTTATTATTCTTAGAACTTGTGTTAGTGATTTCCGTTGCTCGTCTGAGGGCTTTCCGAGAGCACATGTATGTAATTGGACCTGTGTATCTCGTGAATCTCATTCTGAGATGCCTGTATTTGCAGCTTATCATATCTTTACAATAAACTTTTGAAAGCTAGAAGTTGTTTGTGATCTTTGGGAGCAGAGTCCTTTATTGGGTGAACTAACTTGCAGAGAGGTGCACTTTCTTTCCTCACAGACAGGCAACAAAGGTTCAGTCGACCAGATCGAGGTTTAGATCAATGGTGGTAAAGTATCGATCAAAATCTCGCCCTTCCACTATGCAACCATTGGACAACTAAAGAAGGTGTGCAATCAGACGTCCACCTCCTGCTGCGGGCAGCGAAAACAACGATCCTCTATTCGGTATACATTCTAGCGCGAAAAAAGATATCTCTTAAAATTCGCTGTTCTTAAGGTCTACTTACCTAATTGTGAAATTGACTGCCACTCGACCTCAAAAAAACCTGCATTTTGTTACATTGTGTTACAGTGTGATCTTGTCTAAAATACTTTTCATCAGATGGCAAACTCCTTGGTACTGCAGTAATCTGTATCAATTTCCAACCTCCCCCCTCAGCTTTGTTCTAAACAAAGCAGACATTACAGGAGAGAAGACTGTACTTGACTGAAGACAATCTTTTTTCAATAGGTGCATAATCTGCTGGAACCCAAAGGAAAAAAGCTTGCATTGATTACCGCACCTAGCTTGCAGGCCATGCCAAGTCATACATTTCCCCCTGTTATGTTATGTTAATTTATTTTATAATGCGCACAGCTACCCAACAAGGGTTTCCCAGCGCAAGCCAACAGAAGCTCAATAATGATCTGACATTGGCAATGTTGATTAAAAAAACAAGTTTTTAATTGATTACGGAAGTTGGGGAGCAGCTTCTCCCTCCGCATTACAGCAGGTAAGGAATTCCACATAGTGGGCCCCAGCAGAGAGAAGGATCGACCATCCATTCTTGACAACTCAATCCTGGGAATCACAAAAAGCTCATCCGAAGAAGAGCGAAGTAGTCGAGAAGGATGGTAAGGGCGAACCAGATCTTGTAAGTATTTAGGAGCAGAACCAATCTTAATTCTGAACATATAACACAGGGCTTTAAATGTTATACGATGTTCTACTTTAAGCCAATGTAGTTCTCTCAGAGCATTACCTGTGTTAGACATTCTAGGAAGTCCACATAGCAATCGGGCGGCAGAATTTTGCACCACCTGAAGCTTACGCAATACATCTTTGTTAGACCCCAAAAAAAAGACGTTGCCGTAATCCAGGCGAGATGTTACAAGTGCCTGGACTACCATCCTTTTGGTGTCCACAGGGAGCATCCAGATTATTTTTTTAAGCAATTTTAAGATGCTAAAACAGGTGGCTGCAATTTGTACTGCCTGTTGTTTCATTGACAATTTATTGTCAACAATAAAGCCTAGATTGCGGACCTGAGAGGAGGACGTGGGTAAAGGTCCCATTTCATCTGGCCAATGTTGAGGCCCAATGTTCAGAATTATTTCCAAAGATAAGCACTTCCGTCTTATCCCCAATTGCAGAGTAGACGGGCCCTGTTTCCTATCAACCGACAAAGAAAAGATGATTTGAGTATCATCGGCATATGAAAACAGTGTAAGCCCTGCCGCTTCAGCAATCACTGCTAGGGGCTGCACATGAATGTAGAAAATGAGTGGGCTCAAAATAGAGCCCTGAGGTACTTCATACTGGGATGTAAAGGACTTTGAAGTGGCCCCAGAGGAGAACACCTGGAAGGTTCGCTCCGATAGAAAGGAGGACAGCCAATTTATTTATTTTATTTATTTTATTTTTTCAAGCGCCGAACCAGCAATGCCCAATGCCTGTAAAGATTTTATTATTACGGTGTGTGAAACCGTATCAAAGGCGGCACTTAGATCTCATAATATAAGGGCCACTGTATTACCATTATCCAAGAGCTGACGTAGCACCTCAGTGACGCCCAGCAATGTGGTCTCTGTAGAAAACCCTGGCCTTATACCTGATTCTGATGTATGCAAAAATTGAGAGGATTCCACAAACATAGCCAGTTGGCCATTCACATGCATCTCCAAAACTTTAGAAAAAGTTGGGAGCAGGGAAATAGGCCTAAAGTTAGACGGCATGGCCGGATCTGCATTTGGCTTTTTTAACAATGGCCGAACCATAGTATGTTTCCAGGTCATTGGCATTACTGCCTCCCTAAGAGAAGCATTTAGTATCTCCATGACCACTCTTAAAGCGGGTTCTTTCATCTGTAGAAGCACTGTGGAAGGGATCAAGTCGCATGGCGAGCCCGATTTAATGCTCGCTAAAAATGTTTTAAAGGCACCAGTGTCCAATAGAGACCACTGCTCCAATTTTAACCGAGAGCCTTCTACCATGGTATGAACCCGCTCACTATCAAGCTCACTATCAAGCTGAGTGTTGAGTGTTGAGATTTGTGTTTGACACACAAATTCCACCTAATGTCTGATGGATTTGTTCAACTTTATTTATAAAGAAGTTAGCAAAAGAGTCACACTGTGCTTCATCAAGAACAGGTGGACTAGGTTGAGTCTCTGAACCTGCTAACTTCTTAACCATGGAAAATAAAGTACGAGGACAGTTTTTTCCCCCCAGAATAGTAGAGGAGACATAGACAGCTCGTGCCTTCTTGCATAGAGCATGATATTTTTTCAATGTGGCTTTATAGATGTTTTTGGACTCGGGAGTGTAATTCCTTCTCCAGCTTCTTTCCAAAGCTTTGCACTTGTTTTTTTCAACTCTTAGCTGCTCTGTAAACCAGGGTGTACACAAGGAGGTTTTGGGTCCTACAGCTGGCCAGCCTGGACCTCAACAATTGCAAAACAGAACAAAGTGGCTAGCCAGGATGCTTTAAGGGGAAGTTAGAACCCACGCAGCCCATGTGTGCTGCGTGACCCAGCAATTTGTTTATCAAAACATTTATTTTCATTTCTAATCAAACTTCGAGAATTCATAAAGACATGTCTTCAAAGAAAACAACTGTCAAAAACAGTCAAGTCAAAAGCAAAAACAAACAATTGTGTGCACAATGCATACAAAATATGCAAATATTGATAACGAATACACAAAAATTACATGACACCAAAATATGACTTGATACACAGTACATACATTCCAAATCAATTGCGATCCAAAAACATTACATAGAGCATAAAGGGAAAAAAACAGTCCTTTAACTAAAATACCAGTAGACTGGCGGAATTAGAGATGTAATGAGACTGCCTGCCTGTCTCACAAAAACCTGTGACGGAGTATTTAATATGATTGCAAGCAAGGGCCCACAACAGTGGAATTAGTTGATCCCTAGCTGCACCCTTCTTTCTTGTCACAGGCTGGGGGTCAACGCGTTTCGAACTGAAAAAGTTACAGGTTCTCCTCAGGACAGGGACTGGGTATAGACTTCACTGGACAGCGAGCAAAGGAATTGCAGGAGTGGAGGAAGACTGTGAATCAGGGAAAACTATCTGTACAAAGTTGTAGAGATGTCGGGGCACAGGGCGCCCGCGGAGCGGTACCCTGTCGAATCGTGACTTGGCTCACATTCTTTGGATCAACTGCACGCCGAATGGCAAGTTGAACGGCTGTATTTGGAACGGAGCCGGGGAGTCTTTTGTTAGTTAGTTTGTCTCACGCGGGTATTATTCAGCCGCACAGAGCCAGTGTGCACTGGGATTCAATCCTTTCAGATGTCAGGGACGTTAAGGGAATCCATGGGAGCAGGAGGCCGGTGGTTATTAAGTTTTTTCGCCGTGGCTGGCAGGCAAACATTAGAGGCGGAGGTAATCCAACTATAAATACTATTCAATGAAGCCAATGATATGGAGTTATAAGGTGGAGCATTGTTTGACAGTAACTGATAAAACTATGCAATATCCAATTTTTCCCAATTTTTGGTTCGACCTGATGTGTCAGAGGGCAATGGGGACAGGTTAAGTAAACTACTATATTGAAACTTAACTGCAAAATGGTCAGACCAACATAAAGGCAGTGCCGGCAGACAATTAATATCAGGTAGGTTAGAGAAAATAGGGTCCAAAAAATGACCAGCTATATGAGTGGGGCCAGCATTACAAAGAGGGAGATTCAGTGCAGCTAAATCAGCAATAGGCGCCTTACTTGCAGGACAGTCCGAGTTTTCCAAATGAAGATTTAAGTCTCCTAAGACTCTAAAATTGGCTAATTTAAGTAGCCAAGGAGCCAATAGGTCTGGCAACAGAGGCACCCACGAACCAGCTGGTCCTGGGGGACGATAGATCAAGGCCCCAGATAGAGTGAGTTGAGGAGAGAGAGTAAGTTTAAAAAGAGCAGCTTCACACTCCTGCAGTGGGAGATTCTCCCATTTACATGAGTAGCTCTTTTTATAAATAATCACAATCCCTCCACCCTTCCTGAGGATTCTGTCTCTCTTTAATATAGTACTAGCAGCCCGTCCCGACGTTGTCCGAGTATGAAATAGAATGTGTGTAATGTGTGTATTTGGCAAGGGCAATTTATTTTAAAATCTCGCGGTAGACAACATTTTTTGTTTCATTAGAATAGGGACGGAGAAGGCCCAGCTGCAGCCCTGGTTGATGTTAGCAGGCGCGTGTAATTGGTGTAGTGATCCGCCGCCTGAGCCCGGCTACAGCCCTAGTTGATGTTAGCAGGCGCGTATAATGTCGTTGAATGAGAGAGTTATCAGCCGTGGTAAATCCTTTAATGAGAGAGTTGAGTGACAGCGAGTAGGAGAGGCTGCAGTTATTGTCCCCGCAGACACGCTCATTTGCGTGTTCCCCCGCTTGAGGCCCAGATGCAGGCCTGTTTGATGTTAGCAGGTGCGTGTTCCCCCGCTTGAGGCCCAGCTGCAGCCCTGGTTGATGTTATCAGGCGCGTGTAATTAGTGTACTGATCCGCCGCCTGAGCCCGGCTAGAGCCCTGGTTGATGGTAGCAGGCGCGTGTAATTTTGTTGAATGAGAGAGTTCAGTAACAGCGCGCAGGAGAGGCTGCAGTAACGTTACTTACCAGGCCTCCAGGTGAACGCATTTGTCACACCCCCAGCACACGGCCACAGCAGACAATCTTCTGATTAATGTACGACCCACATGGCATGAAGGGCGGACACACGCCCCCAGCGTTTCTCAAGCCCCCAGCGTGTCACGCCCCCAGCGTGCCCCTTGATGCTGCGCAGCAACGTAATTGGAGCTTGCATGTACGACTCACATGGCATGAAGGGCAGACACACGCCCCTAGCATTTGTCACGTCCCCAGCGTTTGTCACGCCCCCAGCACATGCCCACAGCCCACGATTTGATGACCGTATCACACGCCCCCAGCGTTACTCACGTCCACAGCACAACACAGACAAGCGCACAAGGACTACTTTGCTGGCACAGTTCTTTTACCTTTTAAAATGTATAGAGGAGTTGGCCTAACAGCTAAGGTGCTCGACCTCGGACCTGGGGATCTGGGTTCGAGCTTTGGTAACAACGCCAAACATCCTGTGATTCTGGGCAAATCACTTAATCTCCTCGTGCCTAACAAAAATGAATGTGTGTCCTCATGTAACATAACTGGTGCTATGTAAAGTGCTCTGATACCTGATTCAGTTCGGGTCAAGTTCGCGCTATATAAAACTCTGCAAAAAAAAATATGGTGGCAGTGTGCATAGCCTATGTCCTTTTGCTGCAACTGCCCTTTCCAACGCTGTATTGGGTGTTGTGATTGGTGCTGTGGTTACTGAGATTACCCGCCTCAAAGGTTTGGGCTCTCTCTTTATAATATTAGTATGGATAATTGTCGGGGAGTGCCTATGCTACATCCGGACCAGAACTATCGTTTAACCAAGTTTCAGTTAAAAAAATAGCATCGGGACCTTCACTATTTAACAAATTAAAAATGTCCTCCTTGTGTTTTGGAAGGGAGCGACAATTAATGCTCCAGAAACTGTATGTTTTATTTTGCCTGGAGTCCCTTTTGTTTGTACTAGGGTTATTGAAACCATAGCTACAGCCACTACACAACGAGTTGGCCTCTACCGGACATAGTAAATTAAAATTTACGCCCCTCCTACCTTGCAAGCTAACTACTTGTCCTGACGAATATTGTATAGTTGGTTTAGAGGAGAAAGGTTCTTGGGCATAAATTATGGCCCCTGGTCCCGTTAGGTCTCGGCCTTCGTCTTGACATTGGTGCGACCGCTGCGTGTACCTGCTGAACGTCAAGACCATGGCTCTTAAATAACAGCAGGGCCGGTCTGCGTGCAAGGAGTGAAACGCTGACCTTCGTCAGCACGCGGCAATTAAAGATGGCTGCCAGAGACCGAGAGCGTCCCGAGAAAAGACCCAAATTTGATTTTTTAGGCCTCCCAAATATGATGCAGCTCTATAGTGGCAGACGTTAGCTCCCTCCAATTAAAATCATATAAAAAAACGATTTCTTTCTGTCAGTGCTAAAAATTATTTTTAAAATAGTGCAGTCTCAGTAATTCACAGCAGCGTTCCACAATTCCTCGCAAGAGGATTACATTCCCCGTTTTTAATCAAAATGCCAAAACGAAGCTTCTGCAAAGCAGCGCGCCCGACCAGACCAAGCCCCTTAAGTAACAGCAGGGCCTGTCTGCATGCAAGGAGTGAAACACTGACCTCCGTCAGCGCGTGACAATTAAAGATGGCCGCCAGGGAGCGAGAGTGTCCCAAGAAAAGACCCAAATTTCGTTTTTTAAGCACCCCAAATATGATGCATCTCTATAGTGGCAGTCGTTAGCTCCCTCCAATTAAACTCATATAAAAAAACGATTTCTTTCTGTCAGTGCTAAAAATAATTTTTAAAATAGTGCATTCTCAGTAATTCACAGCAGCGTTCCACAATTCCCCCCCAAGAGGATTACATTCCCCGTTTTTAATCAAATGCCAAAACGAACCTTCCAAGAAAGGTCCCTGTTCTTTAAACCAATTTGTTTTCCAAATGACTGTTTGGTATTTTTACGCCCAGAACATTACATTCATTAAGCTGCAAATATTCAGTTCAGTTCAGTTAGTCTTTATTCAATTATGAACAATCATAAAAGAAACTTGTACAAAACAGTATTAAAACCAAATTTGTCTTAATAAAACTTTTAAAAATATCAAAAGATACAACTCATTAAAATCCATTTACTTATCTAGTTCCAAATACATATAGGGGGACTATCATCATAGATAAATAAAATCATACTGAAAGAATGAAACCTCAATTAAATGTGACAAAATTAGTCACAAGGATATAGGCATAAGTTAACATATTTAGGTTGGAGAAAGACACCAGAGCTTAAAAACACCTATTACAAGATGGCAAAAAAGGTATTAAAATACATACATGGTTACATAATGCCTTGCAACCTAATCTTTCTTATGGACCAAGTCCAGCTCCAGAATTGTGCCATGGCAACAACTATGACTTCGCTGGTGTCAGACTTTAGAATACGCAAAGCCAGTTGTGAAGATCTTGTTCCCATGCCATTTTATGCGAGGTGCCTTAGAAGCAGGGCAAACAAAGAGGATGTGCAGCAAGGTCTCTTCCACACATGGGCAAGAGCAGCAATATAAGTATAAGTCATTCCCCCAGTTTTTAATGAACGATATTATGGGGAGGCTTCCCACTCTAAATTGGTGGTAGAGCTTCCTGTCCCCAAAGCTGGTTATGGTGTCCCAATAGGCCTCCAATCTATATTCCATTTTGTGATCCATAAAGAGGCCTGTTAAGGAATCTCCATTCACCTGGGAAAAGGACTTTTGCCAAACCAACTCCCTATATAGGGCTTTGAACTCCATTTTTGAGGGGGAAAAATTCTCTTCTGGGTCCAGCCATAAGTGTAACCGTAATATTGTGTAACCATGTAATTTTGTTGGATTTATCAGTTTCTCTGATGTACTTAAGTGCCTGCGCATAAGGAGCCAACTCCGGTGTAGTCCAAAACCGTCGGCAATAGACAAGAGGTCTAAAATCTTCAAAAGAAGTACACCCCAGATCTTTCAATAGCGGCCTTAAAGGTGTGGACTGGGGGAGACCAGTCAATGCCCTTAAAAACTTATTCTGTGCTTGCACTAAATGTGATACATTTTCGAATCGCCAGAGTTCAGATCCGTAATTTATTGATGCTTTAACCTTCCTGTGATAAATAGCCTTGACCGGAGCAACTGGTTTGGTTAGTGATAGTTGATGTTTTTATAGGAGGGCCCCCGCTAGTTGATTATGCTTCACCAACAATAAATCCATCTGCGGCTTCCAATTTAGTCTTTTGTCTATTGTGAGCCCTAAATAGGAAAAAGAATCAGTTTGTTCAAGGGGCACATTATTCATTTCTTCTCTGGCTTTGACAGATTTACTTCTGTGCAAGACCATGAACTTGATCTTATCAACATTGACTACAAGCTCATGGTCGTCACAGAAAAGAGCAAATCGGTCGAGGGCTCTTTGCATACCCACTTGTGTTTTGGACAAAATTAAAGTATAGTCTGCAAACATTAATAAAGGCACCCTTGAACCAGCGAGATTAGGAGCATCTGTAGGATAGTCAGAGTAGTAGGAGACCACTCTATTGATGAACAAGAAGAAAAGGATAGGGGCTAGGAAACGCCCCTGTCGCACTCCCTTGTTTACCAAAAAATGTTCTGTTGTCTCCCCCTGTTGTCCCCGTCTAACTTAGGCATAGGTAGAATCATGCAGTTTGATGATAAATGAAAGGAGATCTGCGGACATCCCAGCTTTGTTAAGAGTGTCCCAAAGTTTGTTGCGGGGCACTAGATCAAATGCATACTTAAGATCTATGAATGCTGCATAGCGGGTGCCCCCAGCTAAATCCACGGTGTTCCAATACAACATCATAAATCTAAAGACTTGGTCAGTAGTACTGACCTGGGAGCAGAATCCTGCTTGATAGGTGGATAATATCTCATTATCGATTTTGGAAAAAAGGGGTGGTGATGGACAGAGTTTCTGAATGATGCAGAATACTCTTACCAAGTCAAGAGATCATGGTTTTAATCCATCACCTGTTTTTTAGCTCATTGCACCATCCCAGCTCAGAACCTGGCTATATGCAAATTAGTCTGTTCCTGTCCCAGTGCATGATGGGAAAAGGGCAAACCAAACTACCAAGCCAATTCTTATACTGGGAAGGAAACAAGCTCCCGGGGACCGGTTTCTGGCATCACAGCCTTCGTCGGCCCGGTTTGCTTGAATCCTGATGGTGCAATGAGCAAGGGACTCACGTCTGAGTATACCCTCCCACACATAGTGTGGAGAAAATCGATTTTGGAAAAAAGGGGTGGTGATGGACAGAGTTTCTGAATGATGCAGAATACTCTTACCAAGTCAAGAGATCATGGTTTTAATCCATCACCTGTTTTTTAGCTCATTGCACCATTCCAGCTCAGAACCTGGCTATATGCAAATTAGTCTGTTCCTGTCCCAGTGCATGATGGGAACGGGGCAAACCAAACTACCAAGCCAATTCTTATACTGGGAAGGAAACAAGCTCCCGGGGACCGGTTTCTGGCATCACAGCCTTCGTCGGCCCGGTTTGCTTGAATCCTGATGGTGCAATGAGCAAGGGACTCACGTCTGAGTATACCCTCCCACACATAGTGTGGATAAAATCGATTTTGGAAAAAAGGGGTGGTGATGGACAGAGTTTCTGAATGATGCAGAATACTCTTACCAAGTCAAGAGATCATGGTTTTAATCCATCACCTGTTTTTTAGCTCATTGCACCATCCCAGCTCAGAACCTGGCTATATGCAAATTAGTCTGTTCCTGTCCCAGTGCATGATGGGAACAGGGCAAACCAAACTACCAAGCCAATTCTTATACTGGGAAGGAAACAAGCTCCAGGGGACCGGGTTCTGGCATCACAGCCTTCGTCGGCCCGGTTTGCTTGAATCCTGATGGTGCAATGAGCAAGGGACTTGCGTCTGAGTATACCCTCCCACACATCGTGTGGATAAAATCGATTTTGGGAAAAAGGGGTGGTGATTGACAGAGTTTCTGAATGATGCAGAATACTCTTACCAAGTCAAGAGATCATGGTTTTAATCCATCACCTGTTTTTTAGCTCATTGCACCATCCCAGCTCAGAACCTGGCTATATGCAAATTAGTCTGTTCCTGTCCCAGTGCATAATGGGAACAGGGCAAACCAACCTACCAAGCCAATTCTTATACTGGGAAGGAAACAAGCTCCCGGGGACCGGTTTCTGGCATCACAGCCTTCGTCGGCCCGGTTTGCTTGAATCCTGATGGTGCAATGAGCAAGGGACTCACGTCTGAGTATACCCTCCCACACATAGTGTGGAGAAAATCGATTTTGGAAAAAAGGGGTGGTGATGGACAGAGTTTCTGAATGATGCAGAATACTCTTACCAAGTCAAGAGATCATGGTTTTAATCCATCACCTGTTTTTTAGCTCATTGCACCATTCCAGCTCAGAACCTGGCTATATGCAAATTAGTCTGTTCCTGTCCCAGTGCAAGATGGGAACAGGGCAAACCAAACTACCAAGCCAATTCTTATACTGGGAAGGAAACAAGCTCCCGGGGACCGGTTTCTGGCATCACAGCCTTCGTCGGCCCGGTTTGCTTGAATCCTGATGGTGCAATGAGCAAGGGACTCACGTCTGAGTATACCCTCCCACACATAGTGTGGATAAAATCGATTTTGGAAAAAAGGGGTGGTGATGGACAGAGTTTCTGAATGATGCAGAATACTCTTACCAAGTCAAGAGATCATGGTTTTAATCCATCACCTGTTTTTTAGCTCATTGCACCATCCCAGCTCAGAACCTGGCTATATGCAAAGTAGTCTGTTCCTTTCCCAGTGCATGATGGGAACAGGGCAAACCAACCTACCAAGCCAATTCTTATACTGGGAAGGAAACAAGCTCCCGGGGACCGGTTTCTGGCATCACAGCCTTCGTCGGCCCGGTTTGCTTGAATCCTGATGGTGCAATGAGCAAGGGACTCACGTCTGAGTATACCCTCCCACACATAGTGTGGAGAAAATCGATTTTGGAAAAAAGGGGTGGTGATGGACAGAGTTTCTGAATGATGCAGAATACTCTTACCAAGTCAAGAGATCATGGTTTTAATCCATCACCTGTTTTTTAGCTCATTGCACCATCCCAGCTCAGAACCTGGCTATATGCAAATTAGTCTGTTCCTGTCCCAGTGCATGATGGGAACAGGGCAAACCAAACTACCAAGCCAATTCTTATACTGGGAAGGAAACAAGCTCCCGGGGACCGGTTTCTGGCATCACAGCCTTCGTCGGCCTGGTTTGCTTGAATCCTGATGGTGCAATGAGCAAGGGACTCGCGTCTGAGTATACCCTCCCACACATCGTGTGGATAAAATCGATTTTGGGAAAAAGGGGTGGTGATGGACAGAGTTTCTGAATGATGCAGAATACTCTTACCAAGTCAAGAGATCATGGTTTTAATCCATCACCTGTTTTTTAGCTCATTGCACCATCCCAGCTCAGAACCTGGCTATATGCAAATTAGTCTGTTCCTGTCCCAGTGCATGATGGGAACAGGGCAAACCAAACTACCAAGCCAATTCTTATACTGGGAAGGAAACAAGCTCCCGGGGACCGGTTTCTGGCATCACAGCCTTCGTCGACCCGGTTTGCTTGAATCCTGATGGTGCAATGAGCAAGGGACTCACGTCAGAGTATACCCTCCCACACATAGTGTGGAGAAAGTCGATTTTGGAAAAAAGGGGTGGTGATGGACAGAGTTTCTGAATGATGCAGAATACTCTTACCAAGTCAAGAGATCATGGTTTTAATCCATCACCTGTTTTTTAGCTCATTGCACCATTCCAGCTCAGAACCTGGCTATATGCAAATTAGTCTGTTCCTGTCCCAGTGCAAGATGGGAACAGGGCAAACCAAACTACCAAGCCAATTCTTATACTGGGAAGGAAACAAGCTCCCGGGGACCGGTTTCTGGCATCACAGCCTTCGTCGGCCCGGTTTGCTTGAATCCTGATGGTGCAATGAGCAAGGGACTCACGTCTGAGTATACCCTCCCACACATAGTGTGGATAAAATCGATTTTGGAAAAAAGGGGTGGTGATGGACAGAGTTTCTGAATGATGCAGAATACTCTTACCAAGTCAAGAGATCATGGTTTTAATCCATCACCTGTTTTTTAGCTCATTGCACCATCCCAGCTCAGAACCTGGCTATATGCAAATTAGTCTGTTCCTTTCCCAGTGCATGATGGGAACAGGGCAAACCAACCTACCAAGCCAATTCTTATACTGGGAAGGAAACAAGCTCCCGGGGACCGGTTTCTGGCATCACAGCCTTCGTCGGCCCGGTTTGCTTGAATCCTGATGGTGCAATGAGCAAGGGACTCACGTCTGAGTATACCCTCCCACACATAGTGTGGAGAAAATCGATTTTGGAAAAAAGGGGTGGTGATGGACAGAGTTTCTGAATGATGCAGAATACTCTTACCAAGTCAAGAGATCATGGTTTTAATCCATCACCTGTTTTTTAGCTCATTGCACCATTCCAGCTCAGAACCTGGCTATATGCAAATTAGTCTGTTCCTGTCCCAGTGCATGATGGGAACAGGGCAAGCCAAACTACCAAGCCAATTCTTATACTGGGAAGGAAACAAGCTCCCGGGGACCGGTTTCTGGCATCACAGCCTTCGTCGGCCCGGTTTGCTTGAATCCTGATGGTGCAATGAGCAAGGGACTCACGTCTGAGTATACCCTCCCACACATAGTGTGGATAAAATCGATTTTGGAAAAAAGCGGTGGTGATGGACAGAGTTTCTGAATGATGCAGAATACTCTTACCAAGTCAAGAGATCATGGTTTTAATCCATCACCTGTTTTTTAGCTCATTGCACCATCCCAGCTCAGAACCTGGCTATATGCAAATTAGTCTGTTCCTGTCCCAGTGCATGATGGGAACAGGGCAAACCAAACTACCAAGCCAATTCTTATACTGGGAAGGAAACAAGCTCCCGGGGACCGGTTTCTGGCATCACAGCCTTCGTCGGCCTGGTTTGCTTGAATCCTGATGGTGCAATGAGCAAGGGACTCGCGTCTGAGTATACCCTCCCACACATCGTGTGGATAAAATCGATTTTGGAAAAAAGGGGTGGTGATGGACAGAGTTTCTGAATGATGCAGAATACTCTTACCAAGTCAAGAGATCATGGTTTTAATCCATCACCTGTTTTTTAGCTCATTGCACCATCCCAGCTCAGAACCTGGCTATATGCAAATTAGTCTGTTCCTGTCCCAGTGCATGATGGGAACAGGGCAAACCAAACTACCAAGCCAATTCTTATACTGGGAAGGAAACAAGCTCCCGGGGACCGGTTTCTGGCATCACAGCCTTCGTCGGCCCGGTTTGCTTGAATCCTGAAGGTGCAATGAGCAAGGGACTCACGTCTGAGTATACCCTCCCACACATAGTGTGGAGAAAATCGATTTTGGAAAAAAGGGGTGGTGATGGACAGAGTTTCTGAATGATGCAGAATACTCTTACCAAGTCAAGAGATCATGGTTTTAATCCATCACCTGTTTTTTAGCTCATTGCACCATTCCAGCTCAGAACCTGGCTATATGCAAATTAGTCTGTTCCTGTCCCAGCGCATGATGGGAACAGGGCAAACCAAACTACCAAGCCAATTCTTATACTGGGAAGGAAACAAGCTCCCGGGGACCGGTTTCTGGCATCACAGCCTTCGTCAGCCCGGTTTGCTTGAATCCTGATGGTGCAATGAGCAAGGGACTCACGTCTGAGTATACCCTCCCACACATAGTGTGGATAAAATCGATTTTGGAAAAAAGGGGTGGTGATGGACAGAGTTTCTGAATGATGCAGAATACTCTTACCAAGTCAAGAGATCATGGTTTTAATCCATCACCTGTTTTTTAGCTCATTGCACCATCCCAGCTCAGAACCTGGCTATATGCAAATTAGTCTGTTCCTGTCCCAGTGCATGATGGGAACAGGGCAAACCAACCTACCAAGCCAATTCTTATACTGGGAAGGAAACAAGCTCCCGGGGACCGGTTTCTGGCATCACAGCCTTCGTCGGCCCGGTTTGCTTGAATCCTGATGGTGCAATGAGCAAGGGACTCACGTCTGAGTATACCCTCCCACACATAGTGTGGAGAAAATCGATTTTGGAAAAAAGGGGTGGTGATGGACAGAGTTTCTGAATGATGCAGAATACTCTTACCAAGTCAAGAGATCATGGTTTTAATCCATCACCTGTTTTTTAGCTCATTGCACCATTCCAGCTCAGAACCTGGCTATATGCAAATTAGTCTGTTCCTGTCCCAGTGCATGATGGGAACAGGGCAAACCAAACTACCAAGCCAATTCTTATACTGGGAAGGAAACAAGCTCCCGGGGACCGGTTTCTGGCATCACAGCCTTCGTCGGCCCGGTTTGCTTGAATCCTGATGGTGCAATGAGCAAGGGACTCACGTCTGAGTATACCCTCCAAAACATAGTGTGGAGAAAATCGATTTTGGAAAAAAGGGGTGGTGATGGACAGAGTTTCTGAATGATGCAGAATACTCTTACCAAGTCAAGAGATCATGGTTTTAATCCATCACCTGTTTTTTAGCTCATTACACCATTCCAGCTCAGAACCTGGCTATATGCAAATTAGTCTGTTCCTGTCCCAGTGCATGATGGGAACAGGGCAAACCAAACTACCAAGCAAATTCTTATACTGGGAAGGAAACAAGCTCCCGGGGACCGGTTTCTGGCATCACAGCCTTCGTCGGCCCGGTTTGCTTGAATCCTGATGGTGCAATGAGCAAGGGACTCACGTCTGAGTATACCCTCCCACACATAGTGTGGATAAAATCGATTTTGGAAAAAAGGGGTGGTGATGGACAGAGTTTCTGAATGATGCAGAATACTCTTACCAAGTCAAGAGATCATGGTTTAATCCATCACCTGTTTTTTAGCTCATTGCACCATCCCAGCTCAGAACCTGGCTATATGCAAATTAGTCTGTTCCTTTCCCAGTGCATGATGGGAACAGGGCAAACCAAACTACCAAGCCAATTCTTATACTGGGAAGGAAACAAGCTCCCGAGGACCGGTTTCTGGCATCACAGCCTTCGTCGGCCTGGTTTGCTTGAATCCTGATGGTGCAATGAGCAAGGGACTCGCGTCTGAGTATACCCTCCCACACATCGTGTGGATAAAATCGATTTTTGGAAAAAAGGGGTGTTGATGGACAGAGTTTCTGAATGATGCAGAATACTCTTACCAAGTCAAGAGATCATGGTTTTAATCCATCACCTGTTTTTTAGCTCATTGCACCATCCCAGCTCGGAACCTGGCTATATGCAAATTAGTCTGTTCCTGTCCCAGTGCATGATGGGAACAGGGCAAACCAAACTACCAAGCCAATTCTTATACTGGGAAGGAAACAAGCTCCCGGGGACCGGTTTCTGGCATCACAGCCTTCGTCGGCCCGGTTTGCTTGAATCCTGATGGTGCAATGAGCAAGGGACTCACGTCTGAGGATACCCTCCCACACATAGTGTGTATAAAATCGATTTTGGAAAAAAGGGGTGGTGATGGACAGAGTTTCTGAATGATGCAGAATACTCTTACCAAGTCAAGAGATCATGGTTTTAATCCATCACCTGTTTTTTAGCTCATTGCACCATCCCAGCTCAGAACCTGGCTATATGCAAATTAGTCTGTTCCTGTCCCAGTGCATGATGGGAACAGGGCAAACCAAACTACCAAGCCAATTCTTATACTGGGAAGGAAACAAGCTCCCGGGGACCGGTTTCTGGCATCACAGCCTTCGTCGGCCCGGTTTGCTTGAATCCTGATGGTGCAATGAGCAAGGGACTCACGTCTGAGTATACCCTCCCACACATAGTGGGTTGACCAGCTAAGTACCCTGAGGCGGAAGCCGGGGTGTGTGTTTTTGCTGTAAGACTCGTTTTTTAATCTGTCTAATTGCACAAACGTTTTATGTGATTTTAAAACTTAAAACTGTAAAATTGTTGTAGCAAAATCTATCCAGCGCTTGAGGGGGAAGTTCCTAAATCCCTACTCAGCGTCATTTGCACTCACGTGACTCGGGGCCACGCCCAGCACAGGTAGCCACGCCCACTCCAGGAAAGCTTTAAAACGCCACGCTGACTCTCAGCCGGTGTTGACCAGCTAAGTACCCTGAGGCGGAAGCCGGGGTGTGTGTTTTTGCTGTAAGACTCGTTTTTTAATCTGTCTAATTGCACAAACGTTTTATGTGATTTTAAAACTTAAAACTGTAAAATTGTTGTAGCAAAATCTATCCAGCGCTTGAGGGGGAAGTTCCTAAATCCCTACTCAGCGTCATTTGCACTCACGTGACTCGGGGCCACGCCCAGCACAGGTAGCCACGCCCACTCCTCCTCCACTTCTTTACCATGCTTACTACTCGACAGCGCAGCGGTCGAGCGCAGCGGGCACGCCATCAGCACGCCGAAGACACGCCAAAGACTAGCCCGTCTGTGCCCGTCCGTGCCAGGACGGGCCACGAGGCCGAGGCTCTTACTTCCTTTCCATCCGTAAGGCTGGTAAGATCGTCATCCGCTTTGAAAGCGCTGCGCCCTACCCCTAACCCGAGGTGCTCCTTCGTTAACCTCCATAAAGTCGGAACACGTGATTGTCCCGAATTTAAATTGTCCACCACAATTTGTCAACCTTACCCTGATCCATCTAGGAGACACAGAAAAAACAAATTGTTACGTAGCATCGAGCCGCTGACCTATGTTTTTTATAGCACAAATTGTCGATCACTGCCCAAACATAAACATGATATATTCAACCTCCTTACTGAAAAAGGTCCCAGTGCCCTTTTTCTAACCGAGACCTGGTTGCATGACAGTGCCGGCCCGGATGTTGCTACTGCCCTCCCAGATAACTATGCCATTGTCAGAATAGACAGGGAAAAACAGGTAGGGGGTGGGATAGCTATCATTTTTAACCGAGAACTAAAATGCACCTTGGAACCTGTACCGATCCCCGACTGTGAAGCAGGTCTTTTCAAAATCTCCTTAAACCCCAATTTTACTATGTCAGGTCTTCTGATCTATCGACCTCCAGGCAATTCCTCTCAATGGGTATCCACTTTCGCTAATCTTATCACTCCTTACTACATGTCATCAAGTAATTTTTCCTTGTTGGGTGATTTAAATCTGCACCTAGAAGACCCCACCATTCCCTCTTGTTCTAACCTGTTGGAAGACTTAAATGCTCTAAATCTGTCCCTGATAAACTTTAGCCCGACTCACATAGCGGGCCACCTGTTGGATCCCATAATATCCAACATCAGGGAACTCAGCTGTATTTCCACCTTGCCCACTGGTTGGTCCGACCACCATCTTATAAATTTCAGTATGATCTTTCCACCCTTCCCCAGCCAGAAACAAAATACCGACGCTTCCTACAGGAAAAATTGGAAGCTAGTAGACATTGAAGCATTAAACTCGGCACTACAACAAAACCCTCTAAGCCAAAACTCTAACATGGATTGCCTAGCAACTGAAGCTCACAATTGGCTTAGCAATGCAGCTAATAAATGTCTGCCTTCCACCTATACCAAAGGGAGCAGACATCGCCCTCCGGCTCCTTGGTTTAACGAGAGCCTAAAGATTGAAAAATCCAAATGCAAAGCATTAGAACGCAAATGGCGTAAAAATTACGACCCCAATGCTAAAATAAGCTACCAAAAAGCCAGAAATCTCTATCACGCCGCCTGTACAAAGGCAAGAGCTGCTTTTGTCTCAAAAACTATTGTTGAAGCAACCAACATGCCTAAAACTCTCTTTTCTAAAGTCAAGGAACTGGCTGGCGCACACACCACTGCTGCTGCACCCCCATTAAACACACAACAATGCCAGGCATTAGCATGCTTTTTTACTGAGAAAATTGCTAAAATCATCTCAGATATAAAGGCAAGAATTTCTGTTTCAGAACCTTCCATTCTTTCTGACACAGTATCCACCTCTCTGGAGGAAAATCTATTGGAATCCTGGCCTGATCTTTCAATAGATAAACTAAAAGGAATCCTTAAAACTGTAAAATCCGGCTCCCCCAGGGACCCTATCCCTATTAAAATTATTAAAAAATTGGATGACCACTCATTGGAGATCATTGCTAATCTCCTAAACTCATCCCTAAACCGCGCTACTGTCCCAGCCTTATGGAAGCATGCCATGGTGACACCCCTTTTGAAAAAGCCAACTGCAAACCCAGAAATACTGGCTAATTATAGACCGATATCTCTGCTCCCAGCTTTTTCTAAATGTCTAGAGAGGCACGTACACTCTGCTTTAGCCACCTTTGCAGAAGAAAATTCTCTACTCCATCCCTCACAATCTGGCTTCAGGGCCGGTTTCTCCACAGAAACCGCCCTGCTTGGTGTCACTGAACACATCAGAAAGCTTCTCGACCAAGGTCAGACGGTCGCACTCGTGTTATTGGACCTAAGTGCGGCGTTCGACACCATCTCCCATGAAACTCTTATTAAAGAGCTGTTTACAAATGGTGTACGTGGAAAGGCGTTGGATTGGATCAGATCTTTCCTGGCTAATCGAACTTTCCAGATTGCATCTTCACGAGCCGTCTCAGACACCTTGCCTGCATCGCATGGAGTGCCACAGGGGTCCATCCTTAGTCCTTTATTTTTTAATATATATCTCAAACCCCTTGCTGACCTTGTTGATCAATCAGGTCTAACGCTTATGAATTACGCTGACGACTCCCAGATAATCTTCTCCCTATCTGAATCTTGTCCTCACTCCTCCTCGTTACTAAAGAAAGGACTATCAAAAATATTGAACTGGATGACAACAAACCAGTTAAAACTAAACGGTGACAAGACGGAAATACTGATTTTGGGAAAAGATCAAGATCTCTGGAATCCCGTACATTGGCCTGATCAGATGGGCGTTTTTCCTGCCCCGGTGACCCACGCCCGAAATCTGGGATTTATACTGGACAGCTCCTTATCCATGAACAAACAAGCCAGTAAAGTAGCCGGCCTATGCCTCACCATAGTTAAATGGCTGAGGAAGATCCTCTGGATGCTGCCTGTATCAACGCAAAAGACCGTAGTCAATGCCTTAATTACATCAAGGCTTGACTACGGCAACATTCTGTACTTAGGCGCAAACAAATCTGTGATCGGACGACTACAGGTAGCACAAAATGCAGCGGTCAGGCTACTCTGCAATATTCCGAAGAACTCCGGAGTTTCGATCCATCGTAGGAATCTTCACTGGCTCAGGATCGAAAGCAGAATCCGCTTTAAAGCCCTGAATTATATGTTCAGAATAAAAGCAGGAACAGCACCTAAATACCTCCAAACTCTTGCCTACCTCTATACCCCCAAGAGAAACCTCCGATCGCAGACGGCAGCTTGTTTCTGCATACCAAGGTTCAAACGAGCAAGAACAGGTGGCAGATCCTTTGCTTATCTGGGACCCTCCCTTTGGAACACACTCCCCCCGTGTATCCGTAAGGAAGAAAATTATTTTAGGTTCAGAAAGCTTGTTAAGACCTGGCTGTTTGAACAATAAAACACTAAACAACCACCCCTTTCTTTTTTTCTGCCCTCTAAACTAGCTGTGCCTAGGCGCCGGGAAACCCTTTTTGGGTAGCTGTTGCGCCCTATAAATTGACAAAATAAATAATAAATAAATAAAATCGATTTTGGAAAAAAAGGGGTGGTGATGGACAGAGTTTCTGAATGATGCAGAATACTCTTACCAAGTCAAGAGATCATGGTTTTAATCCATCACCTGTTTTTTAGCTCATTGCACCATCCCAGCTCAGAACCTGGCTATATGCAAATTAGTCTGTTCCTGTCCCAGTGCATGATGGGAACAGGGCAAACCAAACTACCAAGCCAATTTTTATACTGGGAAGGAAACAAGCTCCCGGGGACCGGTTTCTGGCATCACAGCCTTCGTCGACCCGGTTTGCTTGAATCCTGATGGTGCAATGAGCAAGGGACTCACGTCTGAGTATACCCTCAAACACATAGTGTGGATAAAATCGATTTTGGAAAAAAGGGTTGGTGATGGACAGAGTTTCTGAATGATGCAGAATACTCTTACCAAGTCAAGAGATCATGGTTTTAATCCATCACCTGTTTTTTAGCTCATTGCACTATCCCAGCTCAGAACCTGGCTATATGCAAATTAGTCTGTTCCTGTCCCAGTGCATGATGGGAACAGGGCAAACCAAACTACCAAGCCAATTCTTATACTGGGAAGGAAACAAGCTCCCGGGGACCGGTTTCTGGCATCACAGCCTTCGTCGGCCCGGTTTGCTTGAATCCTGATGGTGCAATGAGCAAGGGACTCACGTCTGAGTATACCCTCCCACACATAGTGTGGATAAAATCGATTTTGGAAAAAAGGGGTGGTGATGGACAGAGTTTCTGAATGATGCAGAATACTCTTACCAAGTCAAGAGATCATGGTTTTAATCCATCAACTGTTTTTTAGCTCATTGCACCATCTCAGCTCAGAACCTGGCTATATGCAAATTAGTCTGTTCCTGTCCCAGTGCATGATGGGAAAAGGGCAAACCAAACTACCAAGCCAATTCTTATACTGGGAAGGAAACAAGCTCCCGGGGACCGGTTTCTGGCATCACAGCCTTCGTCGGCCCTGTTTGCTTGAATCCTGATGGTGCAATGAGCAAGGGACTCACGTCTGAGTATACCCTCCCACACATAGTGTGGATAAAATCGATTTTGGAAAAAAGGGGTGGTGATGGACAGATTTTCTGAATGATGCAGAATATTCTTACCAAGTCAAGAGATCATGGTTTTAATCCATCACCTGTTTTTTAGCTCATTGCACCATCCCAGCTCAGAACCTGGCTATATGCAAATTAGTCTGTTCCTGTCCCAGTGCATGATGGGAACAGGGCAAACCAAACTACCAAGCCAATTCTTATACTGGGAAGGAAACAAGCTCCCGGGGACCGGTTTCTGGCATCACAGCCTTCGTCGGCCCGGTTTGCTTGAATCCTGATGGTGCAATGAGCAAGGGACTCACGTCTGAGTATACCCTCCCACACATTTACCCTGCTTAAAAGTAATCTGGCCACCATCTTCTACTAAGACTGATGGGCCGGTAGTTGGATGGGGAGGCTTGGTCCCCTTTTTTATATATTGGGATTATTTCCGCTCCGTGCCATGATTCTGGGATGGGGGCACCTCTAGCTGCAAATATTCATACCTTACAGACAAAGTACTCAAGGAAAATACTGCTTGAAGTCTCGCACAATATTCCTACACTGTTTTCTATGTCGATGTTTTAGAAGTTTGGCTATCTTACTAAATACCGGAAGCTGAAATCAGGCATCCTGCACCATTTTCTTCTTAAAAGAAAAGCAGTTCAGACACTCCTTGGAGTCTATTGATCGTACCAGAATGTCTATAGGAGAGGCTTCATATTATGTGAGTACCTGAGGCAATGCCAATCCACCCTGAAATATCAAGTTGAAGCTATGAATGTTCAACCCTTGAGACCTTTTTTTTCCAAATAAAACGTTGAAAAAGTATGTCTAGGACTTTAAAATAGGTCACACTGATTTTTATTGGAATATTAGTAAAAATAAATATCAACAAGGGTAAAATAGACAAGTGCTATATGCCCTGTTAATGCAAGTGGAAGAAGTGTCCATCTGGCCAACGATCTTATTCATCATTACCTCATAATTTAGAGGGTAAAGCTCTGCATAGTATTTAGTAACATATATCCCAAAGTTACGAATTGGATTAGAAGGGTAAGCCTGTTCCTGAAGGGTCTTGGGCTCTATGTCCACGGACTCGATAATTCTCGCCTTGGTGCCTACTCTAATCATGGGTCCCACTCTGCAACTCTGGGCAATAGCTTGCTTAATCTCCACAACGGCCTCGAAAGCGCTAGGATGCCTGGCTTCACCTTGGGGGTGCCCAGTAGGGGGCATCTCACAAGGAAAGCCAGGAAGGGTTCCACAGTGGTATACAGCGCCAGGATGCCTGAAAGGTGATAGCGCACTTTACAAGTATACATACATACATACATTAACGCCTTAACCGCGGCTGCAATTCCGCCGCTGTGCGGGCGTTCTAAAGAGTGGGGGGGCTGCGACGGCCATTGGCCGTTCACAGCACCAGGGAGGGAGTGCTCCTGTTGGCCGACAAGAGGACGTAAGGGGTTAAGAGGAAGAATGCTAAGAAGGGTATTCTGTTTTATTTTGGTTAATTTTATATCCCCCAATCAATTGTAACTGCTCAAACTCACCCAATATCGATCTAATATTTTGTTCTTCTGACCGGAGGTATAAAATCATGTCATCTGTGAATAGTTTTAGCTTAGGCATTCCCACTACAGGTGTCCCCTATATCAATATTTACCCTAATCCTGACTGCCAGGGGTTCAATAAAAAAGGTAAATAAAACGGGAGGTAAGGGACAACCCTGCTGAGTTCCCCTATTTATATAACTGACCCTGCTAAATTAAAATGTATGAATACCTTTGCCGTGGCCCCTTGATGTAGATTATGAAGCATAATTATAAATTAAGAAGAAAAAAAGGGCACCCCAATTTACCAGGTAAAAAGCTTTCTCTGCATCGACCATCATTATACGTGTGGGCATCTGATTCCCATAAAAAAAACTCTAATGCTTACACTGAAAAACTAGTATTATACGACATCAGTCTGCCAGCCATACACTTGGTCTGATCCTTGTGAATTACTGCCTGGCCTGCCGGAGGAATATGATTTGCAACACTTTTCATTAAACCTTTGTAATCGGTATCGAATAAACTAATCTGCCGGTTAGAGTTTACATCTCTGGGGATCTTTCCCTTTTTTACAATACTTACAATTGTTGATTCCTTAAAACATGATGGGACCACTCCCCCTTTTTTATAATGTAAAAAAGCTCCATTAAAAAGATGTTTTGCTCTGTAGAGAATTCTGGGACACGGCCTGCTGTATTTCTAATGCTGTTACATCTGTTGTTATTCCCTCTACCTGTATGCTTGTCAATTGTGGCAGTCTAAAGACTAAAAGTAAAGATGTATTCTTTCTTTTGAGTAAAGTGAACAGTTTCCCTTGGGTAAGTAACTGAGAAAGTATGCCCAAATATTGGTCTTGGACACAAAGCTTAACTAAGCAAAAGCATAAACAAAACAATTTTATATGTAAAATATATAAACATTTTATTCAACCGCACAGTTTAAAACAAATTAAAAACCTTCTTATTTCATAAAAAACACGTTGCATCAATTAAGAAAAACTCATTCACAGTTCATAGATGTAAGCAAATACTTATACTGTAATCTAACAACTTTACAAAAAACATATTCTATATATCAAAAGAAAGACGAGAGGGGAGAGACACACAAAGACATCAGCAATTTGTCATTCGAGTATGCACATCATGACCCTCATTTGAACTCGATCCAAGACGTGGCTTTTTTTCGTTGTTCTTGGGGTGAGTCGGGTAGTTGAATTGTGCAACAATGAGCGTCGACGCGTTTAGATGGCCTTTTTTAGTAATATGCCATCTTTTTCAAGACTTAAAGATTTTTTGTCTCTTCTGTAGTGGCACTGGGTGGTTGCCTATACAGAGAAATCCTGTAGATAAATATATTCGAGTCAGTATATGGCATCAGACCACGAATAATCTTAAATAACATACTGCTTTTTAGAAAAAAAAAACTAACATTTTTTATAGTTTCAGCTAACAATTTTGGACACTGAGGCTTTTGTTGAAGTTGACTCAAACCTTTTTATCTCACAATTACCATAAAAACATACATTGGTTTGCAGATTTACTTTTGCTGCTTCGCCATGGGTCCTACCAATGTGTGGGCTGCTGTTGGAAAAACCACCTCCCGGGGTAATCCCAATGACTTATCAACTATTGTGGTCTGAACTGTTAGAGCGACCACCACCCGGGATACTCCCAGTAACTTATAAACTTATGTGGTCATAACTGTGGATTAGTGTACCCCGGGGCATCAAAGCTTCTCTAAATCTTGCTTCAAATTACCTTATTCCATATTCAATTTGTGGACAGAGGGTTAGTTTCTATTTTCAGGATTCGCATAATTCCACCTTAAAATTTTTATTAAAATCTGAAAGAGTAGGGATTTGTTAGATGAATATTAGCCAAACGGTCACCTCTATTGCGCATTAATCTAGATCTATTTCATTAATTTTTTACCTGTTTTATCGCTCTCCGGTGGCTCTGGTCTCACCGATATCCACTTAAAATTAAGGAGATATATCCCCCCTATCGGGCAATAAACACAAGGTTCTCTTTAGAATATGTTATAGGTAAGCTTTAACTAGTGCAACACTCATGATTTTTTATCAGTTTTTATGGTCTACCTTGTCATTGGTTGTAGTATTGGCGTGGATGTTAATCTTCTCCTCAACATTCAGACATGGAGTTTTCAATGGATGACAATGTTCCTCTTTGTTATATTGCTAGGAATGTAATGAATGAAATCATTCAATGTTTAGCATTCACTTCTACCATTTATCTATAGGATGACTTAAAACAAACCTACCTAAAATTACGGCAAGTTTGTCCTTGGGTCGGGTAGATAGGGAAGACGCCGTGTTTTCAAACGTGGTACCTCAAGCGTATTCTGAAATATAAATGTGGGCTTCATTGTTTTACCTGCCTCATGCTTGGTTTCTATTCAAATGTGCACAGGAGTTTGTTATCCTTACCTTGCACTCTATCACTCTTTGTTAGGGAGATGCCTTGTTGTTAAAACTGGGTATTGCTGGTGTTTTCTAGAAAGTAAATATGAGCTCCATTATTAAACTAGCCTCGTAATGGGGTTCTACCTAGTTTCGCACAGGGATTCTTTCTTCTTACCTTGCGCTCTGTCCTTCTTTGTTGAACACCCGACTCCCGTCTCCTTGCTCTCGTCAGCGTTACCGGAAAAGCTGCTAGTGTTTAGTATGTGTTTTCCGAGCCCTTTTTATGATCGGTCAATATCACTCCCATTGGGCGGTCCCTCATTCTAACAGCTGAGTTAAATTGTCTAACCCGGGAAAGCACCATGTGACCACAACGTCGCGTTGTTGGTTATCTGTTATTTCCGCGTTGCACGCCTCAAAATGATCCAGATTGCCCCTGTGTTCCATACTATTCAGGCCTCGCTTTGATTATTTTGGAGTACGTGTCACACCTCTTTTTGCCACGGTCTTTAAGATTCCGCATTTTCGTTGTTGTTTCCCCTACATTTATTCTATTTGATGGTATAAATCAATGATGACAGTTATTTATAAAAAGTGACCTCGGCATCACAATGTCAGTTGTTTCCGCGTTCCACGCCTCGGTTTGATCTCAATGCCATGCTATTGCAGACAAATCACGCCTCGCTTTGATTTTGCAAGCCGCGTGTCAAGCCTCTTTTTCGTAAGACTTTTTTTATATAAAAAAAATGTCTGCACTTGAAGTGTTATTAAGCTTTTGTATTTGATGGTTGTTTACATTTCTGCGATTGCAGTTGTTTTATTGATCAAATTATTCTTATTGAAAACTAATAAATTATACTATCTCTACTGTCTCAGCTTGATATATATTACGTTAATGGCAGTCATGTCTATATTCTCTCTGTACTATTTTGCAGTCTGGCCTCGTCATCACTCAGTCAGGCAAGTGTGCAGACTTTATCTAAATCAACAAAAGCTGTGTTGGATATTCGATAATCTTTCAATTGTGATTTCCCCGGCCTAAAACAGATCATTAGAGTTGTTTGGATGTTTCTGTTTTATAGATATAATTTGGGCGAGATGTTTCTTGTTGCCTGAGATGAATCATCGATAGATAAGTCATTTCTATGGTTGCATCTTATATTAGTGGTGACAGTGGAATGCATGAATTTTTTACTGACTTGATATTATTTTCATCCATTCCTCTCTGGAATTTAGGCCCTTATCAATGGTATCTAGATGGCATATATACCATTGTTCTCGTTTTTTTTTCTTATTGTTTCAAGATTTCCACCTCGTCTGCTAACAATTATTTTTTCAAGGATGTACCAAGTTAACTCTTCACATCCATGTTTTTTTTCTTGGTAGTGTTGCATTTTCTTTTTTGTTCTTAATTGCTGAACGGTGTTCCAGAAGTCTAATTCGAAGCTCCCTGCCCGTCTCCCCCACGTAGCCTAAACCACAGGGGCAGACAAGCAGGTAGACTACGTTCTTGCTCCTACAGTTGTTTAGGCTTCTGGACACTAAGGTTTTATCATTGAAAATCAATTTTTTTGACACTATACAATTTGGACAGATGGAACATGTTCCACATTTGTGGTTGCCAACTGCCTTTGTATTGCCAGTTAGAGTAGTTTGTACACTAGTCGTGGGATTTTTATATGTCCTTACTAAACTGTTTTTGATAGTTTTATTCCGGCGGAATGAGAAGAGTGGTTTAGCTAACGGAACCGTCAGGCCACTGTTTATTATCTTCCAATTCCGATTCACAATGTTTTTAATTCTGTTGCTCAAACTTGAGTATTGGCTCACAAAAACTATCCTATCTTGTGTTTTGTTATCTTTCTTTTTATTCATATCTAGAAGTTGCTCTCGATCATAGAACCTAGCGCGTTTTAGAGATTGTTTAACTAATTTTTTGGGATACCCTCTCTCATATAGTTTTTTCTCCATGATCTCTGCATGCTTGTAGAAGTCAGTTATATTAGTACAATTGCGCCGTAGTCGCAAAAATTCCCCAAAGGGGATATTATCTTTTTGGGCTCGCGGATGATTACTTTGATATTGTAGGAGGGTGTTTTTGTCTGTAGGTTTCGTGAAGAGTTCTACTTCTAGTTGTCGATCTGATTCTTTGATTTTAATGTCTAGAAAATTTACACTACTGGCACTATAACTGGCAGTGAAGTTAAGATTTTTGTCGCCCAAATTGAGCCACTCCAAGAAGGACTCTAAATCCTCACTGGCACCGTTCCAGACGAAGATGATATCGTCAATGAAACGGTGTCAGTGGGACACATTTTCAAAAAAAGGTGCCAACTCATTGTATATATGTTTCAGCTCGAATTGGCTTACATAAAGGCATGCCCAGCTGGGGGCACAAGTGGCCCCCATGCCGGTCCCCTTCACCTGTTTGAATAACTCATCTTGGAACAGAAAGATATTATTTTTTAGTACCAACTCCACACATCCGAGAATGAAGTCCATATTGCCTCCCTTCAGGTCTTCATGTTCCAGGATGGAGGATAGTACATCAATGGTGTCATTTTGGGGGATATTCGTATACAGAGCCTCGATATCCAAGGTGACCAGGAGCTGGGTCACCTTGTCGAAGCTCTGCCCCTCAAATACCGCAATAGCATGCGCCGTATCTTTCAAATATGACTTCTGTTTTTGAACAATTGACCGTAGGAAATAATCAGCATACTTGCTTAGGGGCTCCAACAGTGAACCCAGACTGCTGACAATAGGTCGCATGGGTGGGTTGTCAACATCCTTATGGATTTTTGGCAATCCATATATTGCCGGTATGATTGGGTTATCGTTGAAGAGGAACTTATATTCGTCTTCACAAATCAAATAGTTTTCTCTTCCAAAATTTAAAAAAGTGGCAACATCCTTTTTAAGTTTTGTTATCATGGTATGTGAGGCTGGGGCGTAATGTTCTTTAACATTTAAGAGGGTCCTCATCCGTCTTTCATGATCCTCACTATTGAACACTACCACTCGCCGCCTTTGTTGGCGGGTTTTATCATTATTAGGTCATTATCTTGTAGTGATTTGAGTGCTGATCTATGGCGTTTGGATAGATTATTGCACTGTCTTTGTGTGTTCTTAAGACTGTTTTTTATTTCAATTTCCACTACCCTCTCAAATAGTTCAACATTGTTGTCTATTTGATTAAAATTTGGCGTGAATACTGATTGTGGTCTAAGACCTGGGACATTGGGCCTTGGTTCATATTTTCTGTCTGCAAAGAATCTGTTCAGTCTAATTTTTCTAAAAAAACTTTTTATGTCTCTTTCCAATTCAACCTTGTTAGGGGGGGCAGTTGGGGCAAAACTAAAACCAAATCTCAGTACTTCTTTTTCTTCTTGCGATAGGACCCTATCGGAAAGGTTTATAATGGGGAACACACTCACCTCCAATATCTGGCATTCCTGGTTTTCAGGTAATTTGGTGTTGTCTGATTTGGAGGTGCATGGTTCCTCATCGGTTCCTGTCAGGGATAATTCCGATAGTTTTTCTGGCCCCTGTGTGGGCGGTTCCCTAAAAAAGATTGGGTTTCATTTTGGTAATTGGGAGCTGATCTACCTGGGTATTCGTTTGGATGTTCTTCTTCATCGCTTGACCCGGATGTTTCCGAGAAGGTCACTCTTTTGTTATTTCCGCCTCTCGAAAAGATTTGTCTGGGATACTGGGGCTTCTCCCACCTTTGGTCAGTTCTGGCAGTATAATAGTCTTTGCTAAGGAATGGATATACTATTTCTGCACTAAATTTTTCTATATCTTTCCTGAGTTTTGTCGACTTTTTGGTAGTTAGGTAGTCTCTATAACCTTCAGTTTCTTGTATTAGTTCTTCTAATTTCTTTTTGGCATCCTCAACTGCTGTATTTGTTTTGAGTGCTGCTTCTAACTCATCAATTTGTTTACGTTCAAATATCATTACATCTTGTGCTGTCTCAATGATGAGGATTAACCAGTCTCTGCTGCACCGATTTGCAATATGGGTTCAAATCTCAGGAAATTTATCATTGTCCGTGAAGAGACCAGGTTCATTTCTTATTCGGAGACCTATGGTATCACTCCTGCTCTTAGGTACCCAGTCAGGAATTCGGCATGTAGTTCTGTTCTTATTAACTTTTTCCTTAAGTTCAGAATTTTGATTAGTTCATCGTGACCACTTTTACTTGTCACGAGCGTGCGACTTGCCTGAGGGTTTTGATTAAGTAATTTATTAAGTTGGTCTTCTGGAAAGCCAAATGTTTTAAATTTGTCCATTTTGGCTTGTTACGTTCACCACGATAAGGTGTTGATTTGGTTGTAGGGGATCCTAGCGTTATGCTTTTACTAGGGCTCTAATTGGACCACTCTCCAGTTCGACAGAACTGTACTGAGAATATAGAAAAAAGGAGAGAGACGCCTTTTGGCCCAGGGGAATAGGGTACTTATAAATAGTAAAGTGAACAGTTTCCCTTGGGTAAGTAACTGAGAAAGTATGCCCAAATATTGGTCTTGGACACAAAGCTTAACTAAGCAAAAGCATAAACAAAACAATTTTATATATAAAATATATACATTTTTTATTCAACCGCACAGTTTAAAACAAATTAAAAACCTTCTTATTTCATAAAAAATACTTTGCATCAATTAAGAAAAACTCATTCACAGTGCATAGATGTAAGCAAATACTTATACTGTAATCTAACAAATTAAAAAAAAACATATTCTATATATCAAAAGAAAGACGAGAGGGGAGAGACACACAAAGACATCAGCAATTTGTCATTCGAGTATGCACATCATGACCCTCATTTGAACTCGATCCAAGACGTGGCTTTTTTTCGTTGTTCTTGGGGTGAGTCGGGTAGTTGGATTGTGCAACAATGAGCGTCGACGCGTTTCTATGGCCTTTTTTAGTAATATGCCATCTTTTTCAAGACTTAAAGATTTTTTGTCTCTCCTATAGTGGCACTGGGTGGTTGCCTATACAGAGAAATCCTGTAGATAAATATATTCGAGTCAGTATATGGCATCAGACCACGAATATTCTTAAATAACATCCTGCTTTTTAGAAAAAAAAACGAACATTTTTTATAGTTTCAGCTAACAATTTTGGACACTGAGGCTCGTGTTGAAGTTGACTCATACTTTTTTATCTCACAATTACCATAAAAACATACATTGGTTTGCAGATTTACTTTTGCTGCTTCGCCATGGGTCCTACCAATGTGTGGGCTGCTGTTGGAGAAACCACCTCCCGGGGTAATCCCAATGACTTATCAATTATTGTGGTCTGAACTGTTAGAGCGACCACCACCCGGGATACTCCCAGTAACTTATAAACTTATGTGGTCATAACTGTGGATTTGTGTACCCCGGGGCATCAAAGCTTCTCTAAATCTTGCTACAATTTACCTTATTCCATATTCAATTTGTGGACAGAGGGTTAGTTTCTATTTTCAGGTTTCGCATAATTCCACCTTAAAATTTTCATTAAAATCTGAAAGAGTAGGGATTTGTTAGATGAATATTAGCCAAAAGGTCACCTCTATTGCGCATTAATCTAGATCTATTTCATTAATTTTTTACCTGTTTTATCGCTCTCCGGTGGCTCTTGTCTCATTGATATCCAATTAAAATTAAAGAGATATATCCCCCCTATGGGGCAATAAACACAAGGTTCTTTTTAGAATATGTTATAGGTAAGCTTTAACTAGTGCAACACTCATGATCTTTTTATCAGTTTTTATGGTCTACCTTGTCATTGGTTGTAGTATTGGCGTGGTTGTTAATCTTCTCCTCAACATTCAGACATGGAGTTTTCAATGGATGACAATGTTCCTCTTTGTTATATTGCTAGGAATTTAATGAATGAAATCATTCAATGTTTAACATTCACTTCTAGCATTTATCTATAGGATGACTTAAAACAAACCTACCTAAAATTATGGTAAGTTTGTCCTTGGGTCAGGTAGATAGAGAAGACGCCGTGTTTTCAAACGTGGTACCTCAAGCGTATTCTGAAATATAAATGTGGGCTTCATTGTTTTACCTGCCCCATGCTTGGTTTCTATTCAAATGTGCACAGGAGTTTGTTATCTTTACCTTGCACTCTATCACTCTTTGTTATTGAGGCGCCTTGTTGTTAAAACTGGGTATTGCTGGCGTTTTCTAGAAAGTAAATATGAGCTCCATTATTAAACTAGCCTCGTAATGGGGTTCTACCTAGTTTCGCACGGGGATTCTTTCTTCTAACCTTGCGCTCTGTCCCTCTTTGTTGAACACCCGACTCCCGTCTCCTTGCTCTCGTCAGCGTTACCGGAAAAGCTGCTAGTGTTTAGTATGTGTTTTCCAAGCCCTTTTTATGATCGGTCAATATCACTCCCATTGGGCGGTCCCTCATTCTAACAGCTGAGTTAAATTGTCTAACCCGGGAAAGCACCATGTGACCACAACGTCGCGTTGTTGGTTATCTGTTATTTCCGCGTTGCACGCCTCAAAATGATCCAGATTGTCCCTGTGTTCCATACTATTCAGGCCTCGCTTTGATTATTTTGGAGCACGTGTTACACCTCTTTTTGCCACGGTCTTTAAGATTCCGCATTTTCGTTGTTGTTTCCCCTACATTTATTCTATTTGATGGTATAGATCAATGATGACAGTTATTTATGAAAGTGACCTCGGCATCACAATGTCAGTTGTTTCCGTGTTCCACGCCTCGGCTTGATCTCAATGCCATGCTATTGCAGACAAATCACGCCTCGCTTTGATTTTGCAAGCCGCGTGTCAAGCCTCTTTTTCGTAAGACTTTTTTTTATATGAAAAAAAATTTCTGCACTTGAATTGTTATTAAGTCTCGAGCTTTTGTATTTGATGGTTGTTTAAATTTCTGTGATTGCAGTTGTTTTATTGATCAAATTATTCTTATTGAAAACTAATAAATTATACTGTCTCTACTGTTTCTGCTTGATATATATTACGTAAATGGCAGTCATGTCTATATTCTCTCTGTACTATTTTGCAGTCTGGCCTCATCATCACTCAGTCAGGCAAGTGTGCAGACTTTATCTAAATCAACAAAAGCTGTGTTGGATATTCGATAATCTTTCAATTGTGATTTATCCGGCCTAAAACAGATCATTAGAGTTGTTTGGATGTTTCTGTTTTATAGATATAAGTTGGGCGAGATGTTTCTTGTTGCCTGAGATGAATCATCGATAGATAAGTCATTTCTATGGTTGCATCTTATATTAGTGGTGACAGTGGAATGCATGAATTTTTTACTGACTTGATATTATTTTCATCCATTCCTCTCTGGAATTTAGGCCCTTATCAATGGTATCGAGATGGCATATATACCATTGTTCTCGTTTTTTTCTTATTGTTTCAAGATTTCCACCTCGTCTGCTAACAATTATTTTTTCAAGGATGTACCAAGTAAACTCTTCACATCCATGTTTTTTTTCTTGGTAGTGTTGCGTAACTGGTGCATTTTCTTTTTTGTTCTTAATTGCTGATTAATGAAATAGATCTAGATTAATGCGCAATGGAGGTGACCTTTTGGCTAATATTCATCTAACAAATCCCTACTCTTTCAGATTTTAATGAAAATTTTAAGGTGGAATTATGCGAAACCTGAAAATAGAAACTAACCCTCTGTCCACAAATTGAATATGGAATAAGGTAAATTGAAGCAAGATTTAGAGAAGCTTTGATGCCCCGGGGTACACAAATCCACAGTTATAACCACATAAGTTTATAAGTTACTGGGAGTATCCCGGGTGGTGGTCGCTCTAACAGTTCAGACCACAATAGTTGATAAGTCATTGGGATTACCACGTGAGGTGGTTTCTCCAACAGCAGCCCACACATTGGTAGGACCCATGGCGAAGCAGCAAAAGTAAATCTGCAAACCAATGTATGTTTTTATGGTAATTGTGAGATAAAAAAGTATGAGTCAACTTCAACACAAGCCTCAGTGTCCAAAAAAAAAGCAGTATGTTATTTAAGATTATTTGTGGTCTGATGCCATATACTGACTCGAATATATTTATCTACAGGATTTCTCTGTATAGGCAACCACCCAGTGCCACTATAGGAGAGACCAAAAATCTTTAAGTCTTGAAAAAGATGGCATATTACTAAAAAGGCCATCGAAACGCGTCGACGCTCATTGTTGCACAATCCAACTACCCGACTCACCCCAAGAACAACGAAAAAAAGCCACATCTTGGATCGAGTTCAAATGAGGGTCATGATGTGCATACTTGAATGACAAATTGCTGATGTCTTTGTGTGTCTCTCCCCTCTCGTCTTTCTTTTGATATATAGAATATGTTTTTTTTAAATTTGTTAGATTACAGTATAAGTATTTGCTTACATCTATGAACTGTGAAAGAGTTTTTCTTAATTGATGCAAAGTGTTTTTTATGAAATAAGAAGGTTTTTAATTTGTTTTAAACTGTGCGGTTGAATAAAAAATGTATATGTCATTAATCTGAATAATTGTATTAGGATCATCTGCTATCGGGCATAGTAGTTCACAAAGTTGAGAGCGTTGTTGTGAACTTTCACTATAATGCAGATCCATATGCCACCTTGACTCAGGTAAATCACTACCTCATTACCACCAATCCAGTGGAAGCAAAATATACCTTAGAAAATTATTTAGGAGTAAAACTTTTAGGTAAATTATTTTTAAGGTGAGTCTTGTGGAGAAATAATACTTGTGGGAAAAAAAGCTAACCACCTGATAAAACCCTCATATCTTTGCTTATCGGACATTCCATTAACTTTACAAGATATTCGAGCTTTAACACCCATTGCCCTGGTAGAATGGTCTTAATTGAACTTTCTTTTTTTCATTCTCAAATTTACATTTGCCCCCATGCTTCTGCTCATTTTTACTAGACGTGCTCCCACCAACCCAAAACGCCTCCCTTCACCCAAGACATCTTGGGGTCCACCCAAACCCTTATCACAATTGAGAGGGGAATAGCCCTCAATACCCCTCTTACCATAGTAGAAGCCCTCACTAGGCACCACGGTGTTGCTCCTCTGGTGAATACACAACCCGCCATCCCCACTATCAATATGTTCACTATGACCATCTATTTCTGCTTGTGTCATTTCATAGCTATATGCTTAGATGGAGATCTTTTGCAGCAACTCCTGAGTTTCATCTAAGTTGGCAAAACATGTCACTGTTGAGCAATTGCTGCCTGCGTGCCCTGTGCTTTAAACAAGTACAACAACTTAACACATTCCTTCATATGGCGCCCTACCACCGACAACTTGTCACAAAAAATATAACAGCAAAGGTCTTCATCAGTTGAGAATTGTTTCTTTCTAATGGCTCTTTCTAAAATCTGCTCTTTCATATGGAAGTCAGCAAAATTTACCAAGATCTAACGTGGCAGTTTTGAGTTTGGAAATGGTTGAGCTGGGACCCTATACACCTGTGTGATTGCCAGTTTTCCTGAATATTCAGGTAAAACATTATTTTTACTAAATGCATCAACCCATTAAAGGACCTGCACCCGTTCACAGCCTTCTGGGACTCCGACCAGGCGTAGATTAAAGCGACTTGAATGATTTTCCAACGTAATGATTTCATTTTCTTGTGAAGATTTATCTTTCCTTATTAGGTTAACTTGTTCCTGCATGACAATGACCTGATCCTCCAGCTGCAAGATTCTAGATTGAGCCACCTTCATTCTTGCAGAGAAAATTCCCACTGCTTCTTTAATTTTAGATATTCATTGGTACAAAGATGCTTTTCAAGTGTTTGAGCTTCTTTTAATTGTCTAATTTCATCCAGAATAATGTTCATCACTGTATGTTAACCTCCTTTCCGTGCTGCTGATTTTAGAGCTCTACCTCCTGATTCCATCTGATTCCAGGACCTGAGGCAGAGGCTGATCTTTCTGGCCCATGTCTAATACAGCTGCAAAAGACCGAGACTGTGCTGGCAACAGAAATTAAAGTGGAAAATGTGGAGATTGCAAAGTATTACTGTCCAGCAACTGTGCTGTCTGCTTTGAACTTTAGACAGGGGTCTGTTTATTTATAGGAAGTCCAGCTTCAGCATGAAAAAGAGGCTCCTGAAGTGGTGTTAGTTTCCATTTTGTAAAGAGCATGTACTCTTTCGACTAGCCTTTGGTCAAGTTAGTACTTGCTTCATTAATATCCACCTGAGGAAAATTGTTTTAGGTTTTGTTTTCCTTTTTAGTTTACTCAGTCAGTCAGTCAGTCAGTCAATCAACTTTATTTGGGTACCACAGTACCCATAAAAGCAGAATTCATTACATACAAATAAAATGTTTACGATTTAAATACATTCATTATACAGATCATAAATCACATAGTGCAACATTTAGGAACATCGCAGTTAAAAGACTATTTACATCGCTCTCAATCAACCATAGATCTGCGTGCCCTTACTGCCATTTTTAAGAAAATGCAGGTGGATAAAATGAGGTCCTTGTCATCTAAGATTAACATGGAATCAAATGCTGCCTCTAAGCTAATTGGTTTTCTCTTATTAATATAGAAACATAAAAACTGCCTAAAATATTTAATATAAAATTTACAGGAGAATATAAAGTGCTTTAAAAGTTTGCTCACTCCTCCCATCGCATGGATACGGGATTAAATTTGAATTAGAGCTATAGCCAAGTGGGAAGGAGAATGCAAAGCGAATTGTGCCAGCCCATAAACGAAACAATAAACTTATCTCCCAGCGAGTCATTGGTAATAACAAGTAGGTGTGAAGTGGATGCCTATAATGTTCAATATTCATATAGTTACGCACGGTAGTTTTGTTAGCCTCTACTGCCTCGCGCTCTATCTTATATAAGGAATACAGAGCATTCTGCAAATCCTTTTTTGCGGCAAGGCAGCAAGTGAAGGGTCCCAAAAAATACTTTCCATATTAAAACTGCGCAAACTACTCAACACTCCATCCAGCCACGGGATGTCTAAACCTCTGGCACATCCTAGACAGTCCTTAATATTTGACTGGGTCAGGGTGGCTGCTTCGTTCTTCCATATAGCAATCCACATAAGTGCTGGGCGAGCCCTGATAAAGTCGGTAATAAAACTAATATTGAGCTCTTTATGTAATATGTAGTGGGAGGTTGAGATAGGAACGTTCAATAATTTTCTGCAGAATCTATTCTCCCCCTGCTGTATCTCAGAGCAGTTGACCGTCCCCCAGATCTCAGCGCCATAGGTCGCTACCGCGACACACTGATGTTTATAGATCCTTTGAACAGCTAATGCTGCACCCATCGCCTTAGGGCATGGGATACTTAAAATTGAGTTGTTGGCCTTTGAGAACTTGCTCCTGGCGTGAGCTAAATGCTCACTCCAGGAGCCGTTCGCAGCAAAGGCCAAGCCCAAATATACAAAGGATTTTACCACCATCATCTTATGGTCATCTACTATAATCGGGGGTATAGCCCGTTTACCAGGACCGGTTCTCATTAAAAAGGATTTTTTTAAATTAACTTGTAAATCTAGTTTATTCATAAAAATATTAAAACCTTCAACAAGAGAATTTGATGTGCGCCCTATGAAAACCGTGTCGTCGGCATAGAGCAACGTGGGGATAGGTTCTTTGTTAATACATGGGACGTCTTGCGTGGTCAATTTCAGGGAGGCATTTAGGTCATTGATATATATAATAGAGAGCAGGGGAGCCAGAACACAGCGTTGTCTGACCCCCCTGCCAATATCAATAAACCCTGAAACCTCTCCTCCCGCCCCCATTCTTACTTGGGCCTTAAGATCTCTATGTAAATAAGCTAGGAAATTGACCAAAGTTTCGTCCAGACCCTTGGATAAAAGGATTGCCCACAGCTTGGACCTATTGAGTAGGTCAAAGGCTGTGGATAAATCCATCAAAGCCATATAGACCGGGGATTTCTTAGCAACAGCATATTTATTAATATTTAAATTCAGGTTAAGGCATTGCTCTCTTGTTCCTACCTTACTCCTGAAGCCCAGCTGACATGGGTCCAAGATGTTCATTTCCTCTGCCCAATCTAATATTTTATTGTAAAGAACTCTACCTAAAATTTTGAGGGTGTTGTCTATTTGGGAGATAGGTCGATAGTTACACAGTAGTGATCTATCGCCTTTTTTAAAAATCAGGACTATTACACGTCTGGCCCATGTTATTGGAATTTTTGCCAAAGTCAAATTATTAAAAATATTCAGAAGTAGGGGGGCCCAAAACGCCAGATTCCATTTGATTAAATCTATTGGCAGCCCATCAGGGCCGGGTGCTTTGTTGCCCAAGCTTTGATCAATTGCGTCAATTACTTCTGCAAGGCCAATGTCTATAGGTATAGGGTTACCAAAGATGGGGGCTAGGTCAGACGAGAATAGTTGCAAAATGGGCCACCCAGGCCTCGCTAGTTATATTGCAGCTAATGGGTGTCAGTGACTGCCCCATGGAACGCACTTCCCTCACTGCCGCCCAGAAAATGTTTGCATTATTAAGATTGGCAGCGTCAGACAACTTGTCCCATAGCTCCTTTAGGGCTTCATTTCTCCTGCTTTTTATTATGACCTTATAATTGTTTCTAGCCTGCCTGACGGTTATGGGGCATCTTGGGGTAGTGGTTAAAGCCCTGCGAAGATTCCTATTTGCTTTTGAGCAGTCTCGATTGAACCAACTGGGGACTGGTGCTGCCTTTTTGGGTGGTTGAGATATGAGGCTTTTGACAATCGAACATATATTGCCAAAGTCCTCAATTATCTGCTCAGGTGCTGAGACAAGGGAAAGGCAGGACTCAATCAGAGACATGTTATTTTTTGCCAGTGCCTTAAAAACTTCAGCATTATCTGCCCCTTTCCAGCATATTCTCAAATTGTCTGTTGAGACTAATAGGATTGACGCTACACAATCACTATGATTAATGGTCCGTCTGGCTGCTTTTAATACTACCTTAATCGGATTGTGGTCCCCAAAGTCAGACGGTATCACGGCAGCAGAAGTCACCAATTTTCCAATTAGGGGGCATACAAAGACATACACCCAGATTCATCATTGTCCCAATTTGCGAATCCTTAATAGCGATTATTAAGCAATCGCTATTAAGGACTCGCAAATGAGGATTCATGTAGAAATAGCAAAATAAATTGCGATTCCTACATCCTCCTTATTTGCGATTAGCAAAATGCTAATCGCAAATAAGGAATAACTCCCCATTCATTCCTATGGGCCTTAAATGCGATCGCAATTTGAGAAATCGCAATTATTAGCGATTTTTCAAATTGCGAGTTAATGACCCATTGATGAATTCCAAATGCCATTTTTGCGGGTGCAAACGGACGAATTTTGCGATTCGCACCGTTTGCGCTCGCAAAAATGCTTGATGAATCTACCTGACAGTCTAATATAGAGCCACTCCCCCTTCCTCTATATGTCGGATGGTTAATCCTATGGGAACTTGCAACTAGCTCCATTTCATTAGAAAGATTATGTGCATCTATAAGTCTTGCAAGTTCTCGACCTCTAATATAAGGGGGTTGAGTGTAAGATGCTGCTAGCGCATCAACGCCATGGCTCTGGAATTTGGCATTAAAGTCGTCACCTAATAAGATGCCCAAAGTATCTCCTTTTGCGGACTGGTTATCTAAATCGGACATAAAATCAAATAACTTTAAAAAGCTTTTATTAGGGACTGACTGAAAGTCATTATTATAAAAATTTAATAAGTAAAATTTGATGCCCCTATTAAACAATACGACTTGAAAATCTGGGCTATGTGTTGGGATTATTTCAAATGTCCCACCGGCTGTCACCTTGAATCCTATGAACAAGCCCCCTGAGGGCCTTCCCTTCCTTGGTATTTGTGAAAGCCCTCAAGTTATAAGTTTTCGGTAGCCCAAGTTTCTTGGAATAACAAAATGTCATGTTCATTAACAAAATTTAACCATTCAATGCTTTCAATTTTTGATCGAAGGCCTGCTACGTTCCAACTGAGTATTCTCAGACTTGTCCCATCGTTTCTTGTTACTGGGGTTTTCCTCCCTTGGGATGATGTTGTCAGTATTGTTCAAGATGAGGAACTGATAACATCATCTAAGTCTAGAGGTGTTGATGGTCAGTCTTGTCCATCCAAACTTTGAAGGACATGAAAATTGTTGGACAGGGGTATGGATGTTCCAGTCGCCCTATTGGGTAAAATACGAGGTTTATAGAAAGAGCCCAAAGGAAGGGCACTAATATCAGTATAAGAATTAAAGGTTGCATCGTTAGTAGACAAGAGATGAAGGACCTGCTGGGGCTTTCTAAAATTTAAGACCACACAGTCCCCCTGAATGTCTTTGTGGGTGGGACCTATCCACCCAACTCGTCTTGCCATAATTATATCATTCCTTCTATTGGGATCAAAAAAATTTTGCTTACAAAGCCAGTCCACAGACTTTCTTTGCAAGTCTGGCCAAGACTCCCTCTGACCTCTTTTTAATGGGGGGACTCCACTTAGAACCAGGACATATGGTGCGGAGTCCGGTGGGAGATGCAAAACATCCTGGTTATGATAACATATTTTGAAACATAAAGTCTGTTTCTGTCTCCCCTAGGGTATCAAATAATCTTAGTCCTGCCTTCAATAATAAGGTCCAGGCATATACTCTCAGATCTGGTGCGCATAGTCCACCCTTGCTTTTCTTCCTACTGAGCTTTTTCCAGGAAATCCTTATGCCTTTTGAAGCCCAAATAAAGGAGTTCCTTTTAGCTTGGATTTTAGTTAGTCTGGCTTCTTTGAAAGTAAGTGGAATATTCTGGAATATATATATTAGTTTGGGTAGCAGCATCATTTTTACTATATTGATTCTTCCGATTAAGGTCAGAGGAAGAAATGACCAGCTTTTTAGGGATTCCGCGATTTCTTTCTCAATTTTTTGCAGATTTTTTTCCGAAAGTTGATTTATGTCCTGCGTAATTTGAATTCCCAGATATCTAATTTGGTGTTTCAAAATTGGAATGGAATTTGTGTTGGTTATATTCCAGTACATACATTCTGATTTAGATTGGTTAATCAGATATCCAGAAACTTGACCAAACATCTCTGCTGCTTTGTATATAAGAGGGATTGATTTGATAGGGTCAATAGTGTACAGCATCAGATCGTCCGCATATAAAGCGACTTTTTTAACCCAGTTGTTATGTTTAAAGGGTAGGATGTCTTGGTTTTGTCTGATCTTCTCTGCAAATGATTCCATATATAAATCAAAGAGCAAGGGTGAAAGCGGACACCCTTGTCTTGTCCCTCTTTGGATTTTTATAGGATGGGATAAACTCCCGTTTATTAATAATCTGGCTATCGGAGCTTGGTAGAATGCTGCTATTGCCCTACAGAAGTTTGTGCCTAAATTGACCTTTTCTAGTACTTTAGCCAAAAATTCCCAGTTAACGCGATCAAAAGCCTTTGCGGCATCTAATGTGATAACCGCTAGTGGAACTTTATATTTAGAGGCAACATCTATTGCACCCACCAAAGCTTGTGTAAGATCTTGTATAGAGCGACCTCTGACAAAGCCCTTTTGATCTAAGTGTAATAATTGCCCTGCTGCCCCGTTTAATCTCTCCGCTAATATTTTTGCCATGAGCTTGTAATCAGTATTAAGGAGAGAGATAAGCCTATATGAATCACATTGGGATGGTCTCTTCATTGGTTGGGAGGATCTAATGCATTTTTGTTTAAGTTTGGAGATATGCGTTACTTTAAAAAAGTGCGTTTAAAGGTCCTTAGAGACATGGCATATGTGTGGGCTAGAGTTAGGAGAGCGCTGAATATCCCATATTACTCCGCTATTGCCCCAATTTGGGACTCACCTGGCTCTCCTGAATGGACTAAAGACTCACTATCTATAGCTGTGCAGAGTGCAAACATCAGAACATGGGGTCAGTTATTGCCTGAAGGGAATCTTTTGAGTTGGGAAGACATTTCTGTTCTTACGGATAAAAATGTATCTAAATTTAAGTACTTACAAATTAAAAGCTTGACCCAGGCTGTTATAGGGGATAAAGGTGTTAAGACTGTTTTGGATGAGCTTTTAATGAAGACACCTAGATCACTCAAAACATCAGTTCTCTATTGGACAATACTTGAGGAGGAAGATAGAGACTTCGCCCGTCCAGAACAGCTATGGAGGGATCAAGTACTGGACGTCGACTTGCAGATCTTATGGCAAGTATCCTTTGATTTACTACATCTTACGGTCTCACCTGCCAATTTAAAGCGGAATCACTTGTTTTCTCTCCATAGAGTATATTGGTCTCCAGCCAGGCTCGCTAAATTTTCGAAGGGGCTTATTCCCTGTTGTCCAAAGTGCAATTTGGAAAAAGCAGATGACCTGCATATGTTTATGACCTGTCCCGCACTTAATGAATTTTGGTTTGAAATACAAGAAGGTATGAAAGCCCTTTTTGGGTATGAAATACAGGTTAGTACGCAACAAGTTTTTTTGGGAATTCCTTCTAATTATGAAAATGTACCTCGAGACAGTAACAAGTTATTTTTGTATTTAATTGTCTTAGCCCGTAGGGAAATATGTAAATTGTGGGTGAGCACCACTGTCCCGATATATGCAGATTGGATAAGGGCAATCAGGCATACTCTTAGTCTGGATAGTATAGCATGGAAGAGAAGGAAGCATTTTTGGACCCCCTGTATAATTTGGCTCGATGGATTATAACAACTTTGTCCAATGATTATGCCTTTTTGCGGAAGGATCCACCCTAAGATCAGTCTAAGGGTCTGGTAAAGTGGGAGACTGAGCTGACTGTTTACATGGTGGTACTGTGAGATTTATACTGGGTGTCTGCAGAAAGAGCTTCCATAAAGATTCTCGGTATAATCAATACTGAAAATATCTTTATTGGCGTATGAGGACAAAAAAAAAAACATCCTGGTTATGGCTAACACTTAATTCTTTGGTTATTTGGGTTGCTTCTTTATTGCCATTATTTGGCTCTAAGATGGGTTTGGGGGATATGCAGTTAACTGCATTTTCTTTGCGTGGGCCCCCTCTCTCCCCACAACTATCACCCTGAATTAGTAGAGAAGGTGTTATAACATCGAGGGCTCTATCTGGATTAAAGGCTTTATCACAGTTTGATTTACCAAACAATGTAGGTTCCAAAGCAATTATACCCTCTCCCACCCTTTTTATAATTGCTGCAACATCATTAATTTTGTGCATTTCTTTCCACAAACCGTCAAGTTTTTTAACGAAGACCCCCATTAAATCATCCAACCTAGATTTAAAGCCCTTCATCAGAGTGTCCAGGATTTCAATTCCCAAGTCTTTTGTCTGAGAGTCAAATGCTGGGAGAAAGTCAGTTTGGGTGGATATAGAGTTAGTCAGTCTAGCATTAGATAGATCGGTGACAGCTCCTCCTTTATTCTTTCCCATAGTGACCATAAAGGGATCCAGAGATTTCTCTCTATGTTCCCTCTGTTTAGAGTTTTTACTGCCCGAAGCTGGAACAGTCAGTGCCTGTCGTTTGATTAGCTTGCCTCGAGTATTACTGGCTGGGACTTGTGAGTTTTTAGCGGTCTGCGACATAGTCAACAGTGCATTTATTATCTGTATGTCCGGGCTCAGTGGGACATATTTTGCTCCTGATTGGGAAGCAGGGAGTGACTCGTTTAGATCCCCACTGGACAAGCGAGGTTGCGATGCTGCAAGGTCCAAGGATAATCGTCTCTCCGTAGATTTGATTTGGAGAATTAGCACAGACTCAGCCCTTACAATAAAGTCATCCAGAGTGCCCGTGGCTCCCTTTCGCTTGCTCAATGAGGACATGGTCACAAGCTATAATTCTTAGGGTGGATATTACCTTGCTATGATGTGCCGCTGCTCCTCTCACGAAATGCCAAGAGAGGTGGCCCAGTCCAGCCTCGTCCGGCCCTGGATGGCCACAGACGGCCCCGCCCTGGTCCCGGGCTTCTCCCAGCGCTGCCCGCGCACGTACCGCAGGGCGGGAGGCGATCCGGTCTTTATTGGTGCCTCCGGGCGCAGCCTGTGATGTCCCGGGTGCGCCTCTGCCACTGGGGCACCTGGGAACTGTGGTCCGCTGCTGGCGTGGTGGACCGGCCGTTTCCCTCACGGCGCTGGAAGTCGACAGGTAAGCTGGTGGACACCGAGCCGTTGCCCTCAAGGCGATGCCTGCCGTGGTCAAGAAATGCCCTCCATAGAAATCAGGATCATCTTCAGGACAAGGATGGGTTGAAGACAGTGCCGTTGAGGTTGGCCGGTGGTGGAAAATCACAGTCCGGCGTTAGGAAGAAGTCGATCCCGTTGTGATCGATCTCGGGGGAGTGAATCTCTCCTCTGTGAGGAATCGGCACTGTCTTCAACCCATCCTTGTCCTGAAGATGTTCCTGATTTCTATGTATCGAAACGCCGTCGACACACCAGCGCAATCATAGACGCTTCTTCACAAAGTGGTTCATGAACAATGAAATAGAATTGTGATATAACTGGACCTGTTCAATCTATCAGAACTACAATGTGATAACTATTCACGGTATATTTCTTTACACCAGTCACGTTGCGCCGTTCACGCTGCTCACACTGTCACCATAGCTGCTACCTTGGTTTTCACTAACAAACCACAAGCACCTTGTGCCACTTGGGTTAATCCAATTATTTTCATTTATGTACTACAGTGCTGTTACAACTGTATTATCCACCTTGTTTTCCCTACCTAATTACCCTAAATTGTTGCTATAAATGATGCCAAGACCACATACTACAACCAAATAGAGTCTCCTTGTTTTTCCTTGTGGATAATGTTGCTTGCATATCCCTAATAATTGCCTATGAGTGATAGAAGTTGGGATATCTTTTGTTTATAGTAACTTTTAGGGCAGCAGCAGATTCATACCTATCAAATTGGCTGTTTTTAAATGCTTCCACATTGTAATATTGCTATCAAGTTTAGAGGAGAAACCAACCAGCGACCCACTGCCAAGTAAACCTATGTGAATGACAATATTCAGCTAGGTATTTAACCCTGATGTGAACCAGGTGGCTCGCCTCTAACGATGCCTTGCAGTAGCCTTTTGACACAGTCCTTAAGTTGAGTGTGTTTTGAAACTCCAGCGCCTCTCTTTTGCTGTGAAAACAGGAGCCACTCCCTTCCTTGTCAGCTGCAGATGGTACAACAGAGTCAGGTAGCCTTTTAAATGCAGCACCGTAAATGCTCTTACTCAGCTGTTATTGAGTATCAAAAGAGCCAGGCAGCCCTGTTAGTTGGTCCTGATCACTGCTGCCACATGTAGCCGTGTCTTGGCATCTTTGCGACTCCTGAAGTGATGCAATGCATTGTGGGGAGGAAGAGGAGTTGCCCGTCACCTAGTAGAGGAGCATGGTGGGATGTGCCTGCCATGCTAGGAGTGTCTAACCCTTGAGGGTATCAGGCAACAGGCTGAAGCCAAAGCAGCCGGTGATGCCTCTGGATGTCATTGGATCTAGTGAGAGGACAATCTCCTTTACAGTGAGCCTATGGCTCCTGTACATGGGACAACAAGGGCCCAGGCGGTCCCCCAACACTACACGGCCTTCCTTCTGGAGCTGGCTTGTCCTTCAATTTTATTGCCAGTGGGAAGGCAGGGAAGAGGCTGAACCCCCTCCCTCCATATTACCTTGCGTGTCCTTGGCACAATATATTGGGCCTATGAATACCCAGATTGCTTCAGGCAATAGGTTCATCCTGCTTCTGGTGGATCATGCCACAAGGTACCTGTGAGGAATCCAACTGACCCTTACACCTATCCTGTCCCCATACCAAGAGTGGATCACCCCCTACAGATAGTCTGTAGCCATGCATGGGAATAAAGGACTTCTGTGCACTTCAAAGACACTTCTTTGAAGTCACTTCCCTTTCAAGGGCACAACTGGGTATATGTACTGGGTCTCTGACCCCACCAAAACACACTTCTAGATTTGAAAAGAACCTCTGTCAGAAGGCCTGCTGTGCTGATATAAGGATGGTCACTCTGCTGGACTGCTTCCCTGAAAGAATTGCTTTTCTGCTGTGCTGCCCTGCTGCCTTCTGCTCTCTGACTCTGCTGAGGGAAAGCTGGACTCTGCTTTGAACCCAGAGTGATCTCCAAGGGCTCGTTGGGTTGCCTCCTGTTGCTTGAGATTCAGGAATATCAAAGTTTTTACACCTTTCCTATGCCTGGTCCATTGAAAGTGGACTCAGATGCTTGCTCCAGAGAAATTGAAGCATCTCCAGTCTGTGTGTAGTAGAACCGATTCATTGATCCTGTTGGGGGTGCTGAATCAGCGCATTTCATCAGAACTAGCCCATCATCTCCAAATACTGACACAATGGAATTGCGCATCGTCGCTGCAGTAGCGTGGAGAGATCTATTCATCTCCTCGACTGCACAGAGGAAGCGGGGCCTCACACTGGGACCCAACGCATCTCAGCTTCAGCGCTTCATCTTTGGAACCAACGCATTGCTGCCAATCTGAAAACAAAATCAACACATCACCTTATGGTGGGATCGACATTGACACATCCCTTGTCAGCATCCAGCACTTTGCTTTTCAGAGCAGGATCAAGATACTTTGTTCACCAGTCCTGTGTGGCTCCTGCACCCAGCCGGCACTCCATCACTAGTGGCCTGAACGTTTGACTTTGCACCGGTACAGCATGACCAGATAACCGTCATTAGCGATTATTGCTCCTAAGATAAATTATATGCTTTGAAAAAACATATTACAATATCTACTTATTGGATTTTTGTCATTTAGCTCTTTATTTAAGCTATTATTTATTTGTTGCCTATTTGTCTGACCTGATGTGGTGTTTTCAATGTGCTTCTGTTTGTAGTGTAGCACAAATACTTTACACATTCCCTCTTTAGACTAGCCTGACCGTTCTGTACCGAGCTACCAGAGGGTGATCACTGGGTATCTAATTATGTGTATCAGACTTACACCTGACTAGGAATGTGGTTCTGGCTTGGACAGTGGGCATACTCTTGCCAACCAAAAACCCAATTTCTAACAGTATGTTATTGATGTCTTTTATTTAAGTCTGCCCCACAACAGGTGTCCTCGCCCCTTTGCTTGTCCAAAGAGAGCCCATGATGGCTTGCTGGGACATATGCAACATGAAACTGCTAACAAGGAACTAACATCCCTATAGCTCAAAATCTCTCTGATAACTTAAACCTCCTCAATCCCCCCAGTAAAAAGAACCTAATTATTGGCACTTATTTTTTATTTTTTTTAAAAGTTTTATAAAGTGCGAACAAGACTCTTATGGGTATTAGAGCCCTATACAGATGTGGTGAAAGCACAAATAAAACCAAGCAAAAGGTTACAAAAGGTGTCATTGAGTCCGCACAATGACCAGCAAAGGGGGAAACCATCAAGGTCAGGGTGGAGAGATGGCCCGCCATGAACATTATCAGAATTGCCATAGAGTAAGATATCCATTTAACAGACAAGCCCACAATAAATCGAAACAACGGTGTAAAATAAGGGTCATATTTGTAGACAGAGCGTGAGAACAAGTTGATAATGTCAGTATTCACTCAAGTATAGCCATTTGACCTGTTTTTTGAAAGATGCGGTGGAAGGATTTGATCTGATCTCAGGAGGTGGAGTGTTCCAAATTCTTGGAGCAAGACCAGTGAAGACCCGATTATAAGATGTTTTCTTTTTGAATTTGGGAGGTTTCAAAAGTAGGCTGGACGTACATCTGAAGATCCGACAAGAGCCCGAGAGTTCAAGCTTATTTGCCAAGTGTACCAGGGTGTTGTGATGTAAGGCTTTATGCGTCTAGCAAGCTATCTTGAAACATATCCTGGCTTCGATAGATAGTGAAGTTAGTTGCAAAACGTCAGGGGTGATGTGGTCATGTTTTCTAGAGCTAGTGATGAACCTGGCCGATGCGTTTAGAGTATCTCTGAGTGGACCAAGGTAGCTTTGGGAAGCCCAGCAAGGGTCACCAAACCATATTCCGGATGAGAGATAACAAGGGATAGTATAGCAGGCCTGATGTTTTGGGGAGGCGTGATAGGCTTGATTTTCCTAAAGGTGCTGAATTGGAAGTTGGCTCTCCTGATAGTTGCACTGATGTGCGCTTGCATATTTAGGTATTTGTCCAAGGTGATGCCTAACGATTTAGCATAGTTACTGAGTGGTTGGGTAGAGCAATTAGAAGGAATTCAGTTTTGAGAGTATTTAATAGAAGATGGTTCTGGGCTAACCATTGTTGAGTTTGTGAGAGAGCATCATTTAGCGTTTTTATATCTTCTTGAGAGGAGATCTTCAAGTACAGTTGCGTGTCATCCACATGCATGTGGTACTGAATGTTAGAGTGTTTCAGAATGCTGGTAAGTGGTTCCATAATAAGGTTAAAAAGAGTGGGAGAGAGTGCGGATCCTTGCGGAACTCCAATCGTAACAGGGGTACTGGTTGCAAGGCCGTGGTTAACTTTGATCCTTAGTGAGCGGTTATTGTAAGAAAGACGCAAACCAATTTAAGACCGGGCCCAAGAGACCCATCCTATGTTGAAGAAGAGCAATCAAGTTTTCGTGTTTGATGGTATTGAATGCTGAGTTTAAGAAGGATCAGGAGACAAGGGACATTTTGATCATGGTATCTTAAGGCGTCATCCACAATGCGCATTAGTGCTGTTTCAGTACTGTGCCCTGCTCTGAAACCCAACTGGTAGAGCTCAAGGAGTTGAAATCTCTCTTTGTGGTTGCATAACTGTGAATGGATGCATTTCTCGAGCAATTTAGCTAGAGTCATGATGTTGGTGATAGGTCGGAAGTTGTTAGGATCAGATAAATCAGAATTGGGCTTCTTAGGAATGGGAGTAACTTGCCCCGTCTTGAGGGGATCATGGATCCTTGCCTGTAATAGAGATTCATGAATGATCCAGGACCACAGAAGGAGAATAGCTGAATTGAGATCTTAAAAAAACTTAGGAGGTAGTGGATCAATGAAATCGTTGAAAAGTCTAAGGGACGCCATGTTGTGGAGCAGCTCCGTGACATCTGGAAGGAGAAAGGTATTCCAGGAGGCATTGTGTTTGAGAGAACAACCAATGGTTCTGCCCACTCAGATGATGATGCAGTGAGGTTCAGAGGTCACAAAATGGGAGTGTCAGGAAACAGCTCCAGTTAAATTGTCTTAGTTTTTTTAGCGAAGTGTACTGAGAAGTTCTCCTCACTACGGAGCAGGGAGAAGGGAATAGAGATAGAGTTGGAAGAGTGATTAGCTTGATGCATGATGATTCTTGGGTCTATTATTAGCACCATCCAGCTGAGCCCTGAGGTGGTCTGTTTTAGCAATGCGGATGTGTTTGTTGTAAGTACTTCTCACCTTCCTCAGCTGAATGTCACGAGCATGCTACATGGACAGAGAGATAGAACAGGGATAACAAACACGTGCAGTGTTTCCCTCCCATGTATGAATATACTCCAGTATGTTTTGTTAGTTGCCAGAAACACTACATCCCCGAGAAGCCATTTGGACGCCTCATGAAAAACCGGATTAGACTCCCTTGTACAAACGGCCACTATAAAGCACCTCCTCTTCCTGAGGGAGGTGCTTGACAATCTTGCCTGGATTTTGGACACGCAAGTGGAAGGTTTTTCCCCGCTGGATTCCAGGACATCTCCGTGGCTTGTTTTCTCCTTCTAAAGCAAAGAAGAAACTCCGGTGGAGCACGCATTGCTCTCTTCTGCCTGAAAACTCCGGTGGAGCACGCCGTTGCTCTTATCTGCCAGAACACCTCGGGTTTTAACTCTCGGTCGGGGAATTAGCAGGTACTTTAGTCTCGGTCGGGTGAGAAGCGTCGGAACGCTTTCCACTATCACCGTGACTATTATTGCTTTTCCTGCACGCTGGAAGTTTAGCACTTATTACTGACAAGCACCCCGCGGTGTATTTGAAACCCAGACGGGTGCTTTTGGTTTCCTGAAAAACACTTGCACACTTGTGCTGTGAATCAAACAGTGGCTGGTGCGTTTCAACATTCTGCTAAAGTTGTTTTCCTGGGTTCTCAGACCAGACCTACGTGCACTCTCGCTGTGATATCAGAACAGCGGTGGAGTGCAGTACCCTCCATTAAGGTTGTACTTTCTGCTCCTGTTATTTGTACACTATGGGTTAAACAGCGTTTAGGGAGGCAGTGCCTGGGAGGTAGTCTGCTTGCCTCCATTCATCCGCCATATCGAGGAGTCTCTACGTCAAAACTATGTGCTAACAAAGGTAGAGATACCTGATTCTGATACAACCTGGTTCCTGGTTGTTGGCAATGGCTCTCTGAATAGGATCTATCTGCAGGATGGGGGTTGCAATCCATGAGAAACGCATATAACACATGTGGAACCAGTAAGTGAATGAATCATTTATTCCCCAGTCGCATATGTTCGTATATTTTTTCTGTTTAGTCTCTTATACACATCTCTCTTCCTTTCTATGCAGTATCCTTACATCAAGAGATCAGTGGAGATGTTCAGAACTCCAGACCAGACTCAGGGATATAAGACGCCAGCACCACAGCAGTCTTTGGTATTTTATCCCCTTCCCTTTTCCCCAGGGTTCTCCCTTCCATAGTAGTGTGTATTGCTCTGTGCACGATACCTTTTCCAATATATGGAAGGAAATTTGATGATGTTCTGACCAGTCACAGGGTAGGATGTCAACCAGTTGTATGCTAGTGTCTTTGGCAATGATAAGGTTGAGAGTGGAATCCTTCTTGTGGAAGGACCCTTGCAAACCTGTGAGAAGTTGAGATTGGAGAGGAAAGCCTTAAAGGAGCAGACTAAAGGATAATTTGTGATATCCCAGTAGAGGTTAAAGTCTCCAAGGAAAATATGACTGAGTTGGTTCGAACTTGAGCTAATGACCTCCATGATTTTTTCTATGAAGATCAGATTACCACCAGGAGAATCGTAAATCGAATGAAGCACACACGCAAACTTGCCCTTATTCCAAATGTCAATGACTAGTTGCTCACAAGAAGACATTAGCACTATGCGATTGCTTAATAGTGAGGCTGGTGGGATGAATACATACAACGCGCTCGAGGACAGATGAGGAGGCATCATTGAGCCAGGTTTCAGCAAGAATCAAAAGGTCCAAATCTTGCAAAATTAGGAGCTCTGAAATATCCGCTGCATGTTTCACCGCCGATCTGCAATTGAGTAGCATTGATTTGATGTGATGGGTGCTAGTGATCACTTCATGATGAGAGGCAGTTATTTGAAGTAGGGTTAACAAATCTATGGTTGACACTAGGTTCCCTGGCAGGGTCCAAGGTAATAGTAGGGATGTTGATAGTAGAGATAGAGACGGAGCGAATCCTATAGTCACTGTACGAGAATAAAAAAGCGAGAGTGTTCTACTCCGATAGCTGAGGCTGGAATCTATGGGGCCTTGAATGGTTGTTTGTGAGAGGCCTAGCCCTCTAGCTAGATCTAACAGGTGAGTCGATAAAGGCTTGATTGTCACCAGCGTGGGACTTTTTACGTGACCCCACCGTGAAAGGGTCATTAGAGGGTATAGTACGTCCCGAACGACATTTATAAGTAAAGATAGAATCCTGCTTGCTGAAGATTTCGAGATCCCTCCAGGAAGAAGGATTAGCTTGGCGGGGCTTAAGATTAGGTGCACAGGGGAGTTGAACAGATCCTGGATTGGGAGTAGTATGGGAAAGGTGGATTTAATAGATGAGATAGGTGATGCACAGTAGGAAGAGGATGGAGCGTGTGGGTTATGGAGTGCCTGCTGGACGCTGCAAGTTTACCGTGGGGCTGGTTGTTTGTTTGTTTGGTCCCGCTGCTCTCCTTCACGCGGCCGGGCTTGGCTCAGCCCCCTTGCTCCCACCGACCGGCCGGGCTTGGCTCCGCCGGTCCGCCCGCTGCTGTTGCTGTTGTCGCCTACAAGCCCCTGGATCCTCAGGGGCAGGACGCATCATTTCCACGCGCCAGGAGGCGCGTAAAGACACGCCTGGTGCTGATCCCCCGGTGCATGCTGGACGCTGCGAGTTTACCGTGGGGCTGGTTGTTTGTTTGTTTGGTCCCGCTGCTCTCCTTCACGCGGCCGGGCTTGGCTCCGCCCCCTTGCTCCCACCGACCGGCCGGGCTTGGCTCTGCCGGTCCGCCCGCTGGTCTTGCTGTTGCCACCTACAAGCCCCAGGATCCTCAGGGGCAGGAGGCATATTTTCCACGTGCCAGGAGGTGCATAAAGACACGCCTGGTGCTGAGTCCCCCGGTGCCTGCTGGACGCTGCGAGTTTACCGTGGGGCTGGTTTTTTGTTTGTTTGGTCCCGCTGCTCTCCTTCACGCGGCCGGGCTTGGCTCCGCCCCCTTGCTCCCACCGACCGGCCGGGCTTGGCTCCACCGGTCCACCCACTGCTGTTGCTGTTGCCGCCTACAAGCCCCAGGATCCTCAGGGGCATGACGCATAATTTCCACGCGCCAGGAAGCGCATAAAGACATGCCTTGTGCTGAGTCCCCCGGTGCCTGCAGGACGCTACGAGTTTACCGTGGGGCTGGTTGTTTGTTTGTTTGGTCCCGCTGCTCTCCTTCAGACGGCCGGGCTTGGCTCCGCCCCCTTGCTCCCACCGACCGGCCAGGCTTGGCTCCGCCGGTCCGCCCGCTGCTGTTGCTGTTGCCGCCTACAAGCCTCAGGATCCTCAGGGGCAGGACGCATAATTTCCACGCGCCAGGAGGCGCATAAAGACATGCCTGGTGCTAAGTCCCCCGGTGCCTGCTGGACGCTGCGAGTTTACCGTGGGGCTGGTTGTTTGTTTGTTTGGTCCCGTTGTTCTCCTTCACGCGGCCGGGCTTGGCTCCGCCCCCTTGCTCCCACCGACCGGCCACGCTTAGCTCCGCCGGTCCGCCAGCTGCTGTTGCTGTTGCCGCCTACAAGCCCCAAGATCCTCAGGGGCAGGACGCATAATTTCCATGCGCCAGGAGGCGCATATAGACACACCTGGTCCCTCTGCGTGGGACGTGCCGGGAGAAGCCCGGGACAAGGGCGGGACCGTCTGTGGCCGTCCGGGGCCGGAGGAGGCCAGGCAATTCCTCTACCACTTCCATTTGTTTGGGTCAGTGGGTTAGCTTTGCTTCTTGTTGACCTATTTAGCTGCCCAATAGATGTTACTGTTAGATGGGACTTGTGATGCGAATTGTACGTTGTGGCCCTTAGTTCCTAGAGTTAAGAGAGATATATTGTATTGCCTATAACCCTTGTCTGCTGTAACTGGTTTTCCTGTGTTATAACTGTTAAGATGTCGACTGCAGGGAAAGGGAAAAAAATGCGACTAGTAGCACAGGTGGGTCCATAACTAGGACCATGGATGAGTTTATAACCAGGGCTGCAAACATGCTGGAATGCGAGATAGCCTTAACAGAGAAGAGATTGTCGACTGATCCTTCTTTTCATAAGCGTTCCTCACTTGGCATTATTAGGGATGCAGTTACTCCTGAGCAGTTACGTGCCAATACCCCCCTGGTAGAAAACCGGTTGGATTCTAGCCGGTCTGTGGAGGCTAATGACCTATCTGATGTTTGCTCCACAGCGGCTACCCCCATTATGAGTCCATTACTAGAGGTTAGCACTACAAAAATTCACACCTCATCCAGTAAACGGGGAAAAAGGAAGCGTAGGGGGGGTGTACAAAAGAGTAGGTGCCTGAAAGTCATTAAAACCTCTAACACTAGTAGGGCTGCTGCTACATTCTTTCAGGCTGCTACTGATAGTATGCCTCACTCTTCTGAAGTTCGAGGGAAGCAGCCTCCAGAACCGGTTCAGCATCTGCCGTTGACAGCACAGCTCCCTGACAATATATTTGGCCAGATCGAGCATCTGATGAAGTCACTGATGCTTCCCCTGTTTGAAAGAATTAAATTAGTTCTTGAAAACTTGGGGAAATTAGAAAAAACTGTTGCGGCAAATTCTGTTGCTATAGAAAGAGGCTTGGGCTATGCAATGGTCCCAAATTGTTTAGTTCAGGGAGGGTCAGTGATAGTTCCTGGTGGTACCCCTGTAGTTAGCTCTAACCTTAACCTCCCAATACCCCCCCTGCCCTCCCCCCAACTTGTCAGTAGGGGTAATGCTGAGTCCAGCAAGTCAAATCTCCCAACTTGCAAGAGAGTTGAAGTATTGGGGGGTAAAAATAAGAAGGAACTGGAAAGAACAATAGTGGTGGAAGAGGACTCCCCTAAAGAGAAGGAGGTTATAGGTGTAGAAGATAGGGGGAAGAAGAAACACCCCATTATTGATCTCCCTCCAGAATCAGCGCCTTACACCGTGATTCTGTCAGGGGTACCCGAGATTCTACAGGAACAGTTGGAAAGTCACAGGGAGCTGAAAAACAAAGTCATCTTTTGGCTCAGTAACTTTAGACCACTCCCTGTCCACATTAATGGTGAAATATTACTTGTAAGGAGGGTGAGCTGGTTGGGTACTAGATGTAAGGACCAGGCTGGGGATTGTATAATTGTTAATTTTAGAGATCCCAGAGCAGTTAGGTTTATCTGTGAAGGAAGGGAATATTGTAGGGAGGGTATGATTAAAACGCTTCATCTGAGTTATTTCTATCCTCGATCTACCACGGGTATCCCTCTGCTTTCACGGAATTGGTCTGAATTGCCTTTCATCAAACAGAACAATCAATTTAGACAGAGGGGAGTAGGAGGTCCTCAGAATGATTATTTAAGACCCGATCTTACATTCCAGCTCAATAATCATTATGAGGTCCTTTCCTCACTTGAAGTCAATGACTGACTGGGTTCGAGTTTGCAGGTGAATTTGGTTGGAGGGCTTGGTTTGGGGGCCGATGTTTCTATCTTGATGCCCGATAGCCCCATCCCGCCAATGGCTAACGAATCTTCTAGCCCCTTGCGCTATGTAGTGCCGATCTCTGAGGAACATCTTGAGATTACTATAATAAGCAACGGCCAGATTGACTCTCCCATGCAGAAGTCGACCTTGGTTCTTGCTTCCTGGAATATAGCAGGTCTAGAATCAAAGGCGGTCTCTGATGAGTGGGTTTCTTTTGTTAAGGGAGTGGACATCTGGGCCTTCCAGAAAACGTGGTCTATTAACCCTGTGTTCCATGATGGCTATTTAAACTTTACAAAACCAGCTTTAAGAGGGCATAGAGGAAGACCACTGGGGGGTCTAACGTGCTGGGTTAGGCAGTTCGATGGGATCACAGCAGAGGAGTTAGAACTGGATAGTCCGGATATACAAGCTATTAGAGTCAAATCCGTTAAAGGTCTTGACTTGCTCTTGCTCAACGTGTATGCAAGAGGCCTATTGGGAGGGAGATCATCTCAGGTCGTTTCTACCCTAGAGTCATTCCTGGCCATAGGGCCCCTAAATGTCAATCTTGTTATTGCAGGAGATTTCAATACCTGCTTTGAGCCCCTAGACAGCGACGATGGTAGACAGAGCGCTGAGGTGGACGAAATTTGGGGCGTCCCCCAACTGAATCTTCCCCCCATCACGAAATGGTCTGAAGCAGCCCTTCAACTAAAAGGGCTGTGTTTGGAATGGGGTCTAAGGGCAACAAACCGTAGAACAGGGTCTGATGTTGGGGGAGAGGCGACCTTTGATAATGGCCGATCAAAAAGTAGAATTGACTATAACCTAGTGAAAGTCGAGTTTTGGCACTTAGTCCAAGATATAGTAGTGCAAAGTCGCCCTGAGAGTGATCACAACCCTCTGGTTCTTTCATTGAAGGACGAGAGCTTTTGTAGTCCATGCAAACCCGCTGCCGAGTCCGGCCTTAACCAAGTAATTGTGGCCAAAGACATGAGTAGGGTACGTTGGGCCAAGGTTGCACTGGATGAAAAGAAAGTGCAAGAGATCAGGGCCCTTGTTTCGGGGTCGTTAAAGAAATTTAACAGCTTCAAAAATCAGGAGGACTGTAATGCTCATATAACTAGGGAGCACAATGACCTCTTTTTAGGTCTAAAAAACCATTTTATAAATACCAAGCCAATTAGAAAGATTTCCACCCTGAAACCTAACTCGTGGTACAATGAGACATGTAGAGCCGCCCACAGGGAGTTAGTGGCAACGATTAAGGCAAGGAATCATAGTATTACTAAACAGTCCCAACTGGCTTCCCTGAAAAAGGCTAAGAGGGACTGGGATGAGGGGCGATGGCAGGATCTCCTGGCAGCATGCAAAGGTAGGAACATGATCTAGTTTTAGGAACTGATTAAATGGGGTAACGGGCAACACTCAATAATTCCCAATAACAACGTAGAGCCCCACCGTTAGGTTGCCTTCTTCGAAGCCCAATTTAAGAACAATAATACTAATAAGGCACTCGTTCCCTTTCCCATCTTCCCAGATACACCTCTGCTCTTTAGTACAAAAGAGGTTGAGGCAGTTTTTAAGGCTATTCCTAGTGGTAAGGCTCCCGGGCCTGATTGTATCACGGCGGCTTTATTCAAGCAGGACCCTGACTTATGGATTCCCTATATTACGAACCTTATTAATGGGATAGCTAGGGGAGCGCCGATTCCATCGTCTTGGTGCGGCGCGGAAATTATCCCTATTTACAAGAAGGGTGATCGTTCTGCTCCGACTAACTACAGGCCTATAAGCCTTATCGATGCCATCCAGAAAGTTGTAGCGAGAGTCATCTTGGGTAGGATCCAGTTTTGGATGGACGATGAGTGCATCCTCTCCCCGTCACAGGCTGGGTTTCGTGCCCATATGGGCACACTGGATCAAGCTTTATATTCGTTATGCTCTACTGGAAGGAGGTTCTGATAGTTAAGGGCATGATTTTCGCTGCATTCGTGGATTTCAAATCTGCGTTTGATTTAGTCCCACGATCTAAACTATGGGATGTCCTGCTGACTCTGGGAATGTCCAAAGAACTGGTTGCTCTGGTGTTCAGGCTTCATAGGTCTAACTTTGCACAAGTTCGTTGGGTAAAGCCAGGGGAGGTTACCAACAAATTTACAGTGGGAAAGGGTGTTCGGAAAGGCTGCGTGCTGGCCCCCACATTGCTTTCCCTTTTTATCTAAGAGGTGGTGCGGTATTTTGACAACCAACCAATGGATGCACCCATGCTAGCAGGACAAAGAGTCCCCCTGCTCATGTTCGCGGACGAAAATACGCTGATTTTATCCAAGACGAGACAGGGGCTTCAATTAGCACTGTCTCATTTTGAGGAGTTCTGCCGCGACCACGAACTGGTAGTTAACATTGAGAAGACAAAGTTTATGGTTCTTCATGGGGCTAGGCCCGCATCTTCAAGAGTTTTCATGAGCGGGAAACTCTTGGAGCAAACCAATGTCTTCACCTACCTGGGAGTCACCTTTGGTGATAGACTGAGCTGGTCTTCTCAGCTGAAATTATTGATGTTGAAGCACTCTCAACTAGCTGGGGCACTGCTAAAGGAACATCGTCTATCAATTACCAAATCCATTGTTCCTCTTGTCAAAATGTACACCACTAAAATCATTCCTGCTATTCTGTACAGGACAGAGATATGGGGTGCGTGTAATCTGTACCAGTTAGCACAGGCCCAGAACAAATTTCTGAGATCAATTGTGGGCCTCCCCAAATCATCTCCTCGGATCCCCCTTCGGCTAGACCTCGGTTGCCAGCCAATCGAGGATATTGCCCGGTTTAGGATGCTGGTGTTTTGGAGAAGAATCTGGATTACTCCCGAACTTCTCTTATTCGCCAGGAGCTTGATCGAAGTTAGGGGGTTGGATAGGGCAAATAAAATCATATGGTTAAGCAGCATTAAATCCCTGCTCACCAGGATGGGGATGAGAGACTGTCTTTAAAGCAGCATATTGGAACCTCATTAAAACTGAGCGGTTCTCGTCTCTGACCTGTTCATCTTTAACCAGAGCCTACTGTGAATTCAAAGACGAATCTTCGATGGAAAGCTATTGGGATCTAATAACCAAACCCAGAGATCGCAAGCTTTACCATCAGTTCTGTGTCGAGACACTTCCAACAAGGAAATTTACTAGTAAATGGTCTCTTGGTTCAAGTGCCATGTGTCCGTTCTGTCCTGAGCATACTGAAGATATTAACCACCTTCTTTATGTTTGTCCAGCCTACCAGCTCCCCCGAAGTACGTGGCTTAAACCAATATGTAGATCTATGGGCACCTGTTTTGCAATGGTCGCCAAAAGGCTATTAAAAACAGGCTGTAATGAGGGTGCTGTTATTGGGGTGTCCAGATTCCTGAGCTGGGCTTGGGCTATCCGGGAAAAAAGAGTGGGCTCTTTGAGCTAAATGAGTTATTGTATTAATTGGCTTGGCTGAGTATTTTTATAGGCGTTGCCTTTTCGTCTTTTATATAAAAAGTCTTGTGATTGTACAAGATTTAATCTCTTCTTAGTATTGGTTCTAATGTAACCCTGTTATTTATATTTTTACCTATGGTTCTTTTACCTGACAGTTTTATGATGAATTTTGAGCTTTGTATATTTTTTGTAATTTTATCTTCTGTCTTTTATGATGAATAATCGAAATAAAGATTTTTTTAATTGAATTGAGGTGACAGATCAGAGACAGCAATTAGGTCCAAGGCCCTCAAGTTAGTAACATCTCTTCCTAGGGGTAGATTAGCAGGGTTATCATGGATGTTTGTGCTGGTGTAGTGCCAGAACTCACTGTTGTTGGAGATCACATTGCGAACAGTAGGAGACAATGGTGACATGAGATTTGACGTAGGAGTGGGAAAGGACGAGAGGTATTAGGAACATACATCAACTTGGTTGTAGGCAGTTGAGAATTTCAAAATGTTGTGATTTAGTGCTCATGTGGGATGGAGCAGGTCTGGAGCACTCTGTAATCATGTCATAAATCAAGTGGCACAACCAGTACATACCAAGTAGAAAAGACAAATAACTCTGAAATATGAATGTTAACCATTCAATAACTCATTGTCTCCATGCCGCTCTGCACTCTTTAAATATAGATGCCTAGTCTCTCATTAGACCAGTACGGTCGGAGCTCGGGAGTTGTGAAACGTGAGGTAGGACAAGAAACATTTCCTTTCCATTCATGTTAATTACAGCAAATTAGGTAGTGGGAAACCGTGTTAATTTTGTTTGACTTTTATTTCTTAAGTAAACGGGTCCTCTGAAGTTAGGAGAGTGGTTATATTACTAAGCAGATACATCAAGGTGACAAAAACCTTTCACATCTAAGTTTAATGTATAAGATGGCAAAGGTGAGCAGCAAAAAAATAAATCGTACAATGTGCGAGCACCCTGGCGAACTCTGGTCAAGGACTACACCAGTTTACAACCTGCTCCCACCTGTAGGGTTTCTTATGGTTTGAGGGCATGTGGAGCATGCAGGAAAGGCACAAGAATGTTAGATTCTCCATGTAAAATACCATGTTCCACCAGAGTGCAATCCTTTCAGTAAGAACGTTATTGTTTTCTGGAGATTTGTGCTACTTGTATTTGATGCCGCATAGTGATGTTACCCTAAGGCTTTACCTCATCTTGCTGCATCTCTGGCCCTGGCCATACCTGAGTAGATCAGGAACTTATGCTGATGTATGTTGTTGCCTGGGTCCTTTCCACTAAGTTCATCCAGAAAAGGAGTGACGAGCTTTGTTTTACCCTGTGGTGCATAGGTGAGAGCACATTGAGCGCGCCCGAGAGGAGTGTGCTAAAGTGGGGTCAGATTTTGCATCTTCTACCCCCTATTTGTCAGTAATGAATGAAACATTTACAGATTTTATTCGGAGGCATGACCGAGTGGATATTCTGTGAAAGCCAGTACAGCGCTGCCATGCCCCTGAGGAGTAGGGTTCAAGAATAAAGGGCAAATGTACTTTGAAAGTAAGATTTGAACCAAGTGTAGGGTAGAGTGAGGAATGTTAGCATTCTCCCCTAAAGTAAACCATCTCATTACCACCCCCTAGGACGAATAGTTCTATATATCTTCCTCCGTCCTGCCTCCATTTGTTGACGTAAGCACCAGTGTGTGCCAACACATGAATTAATGGTCTATTTCACCTGCCAGACACATTTTGGCTAGATATTGTCTGAAGATCCTGAATCACGTCATCTGGTGGCATTTTCTGTGTGTACATAATTGATTTCTTATATTTAATAATGTGTCTGAATTTGTTCTTTACTTTAGGGTCTTATTTGCTATTTGTGGTATGTCTGTTTCAGATGTTCACAAACTATTTGTGAGGAGGATTGCCCCACAGGAATTTTTAAGAAGCAGGAAATTAATTATTCTTGGACATTGAGTGAAAACGTCAACAAGTCTGATAACAGTTCACTCACATTTGCACTTCAGTCTATTTATTCAAATGCAGCAGGGTAGACTTTTGTTAGTTTAGATGTTGCTCATGAGAAGAAATGATTAGTAATTTGTATATCTCTGTTACCCAAATAAAGTGCAATGTAGTATATTTGAAAATTGTAATAGTTTTTATTAACTATACAATAAAGATGGGCGTCTGTACATATCATAGATGTGAAATAATAACTAGACCGGGCTACAGTTAAAATTAGCAACCACAAACTCTTTTTCAGGAGCCATCAAAAAATAAGATTTGCAATACAAAGTGTAGATCCGATGACAAGAAGTTTTATAATTTGGTTATTACAATTTACCTTAGTGCATATTCAAATATACAAAAAAGTATTGGCAACATGAACCCAGATAACCTTCAAGCGCTACTAGAGTTCTGAAGAACACAGTATCTGATTATAATTTTAAATAAGTGTACAATGAATGAGACTGGCTGTGTGTCAAAGAACAAACAGGTACTGATAACACATGAGGTCCTGTTTAACAATGACACTTAAACCCCCTTTAGAAAATGTTCATAATCTCTGACAGACTCAGTGACAGGAGTTAGTGGTACCAGTTACTTTAGGAACACCTGCTGCTCCAAACAGCAAGGTTTTAATTTATTAAACAATACAATTGTCATTCACTACTCAAAGCAGCTTTAATCTAGGTGTAAAAATCCAAGTAGGAATGACGAATGACCAGTGGAATTTTCCGTCTTAAAACCGCTTTCACAAAAGTTTTTGCCTTTCCCACAGAACAATTTTTCTAAACCCAATTGATCCCCTTCTAGAGAAGGAAGTGACAGAGGGGGTTTTCTGCACAAGGGGGCTGCACCCATGACCCTACAGAGTCCAGGTGCAGCTAAGCTATCCTCCTCGTAATACAGCGAGATTATTGGGGGGCTGTGGATGACCCAGTACATGTCTTGAAGTGATAAAGTGTCAATTTTTAATTTATAATGCATTTCTGTCCCCCTAGTAACAAATCTGAAGATACAATCTGTTATCTTTTAACATCTTAAAAAGACTTGTTGCTCTGGGAGGTTGTTGTTGTTCATTTGGAAAGGAGGCTACCAAGCCAGAATATTCTCCTGAAGGTGCAGCGGATGACTTTGAATTTACAAAACTTGCTTGTATACTCTAGCAAGAAGCCAGACGTCTTGCGTGGCAGAAAGCTCTATGTAAAGAAAAAATACTGACTATGCCTTGTCAGCAGGACAACAGCTCTGTTCCTATTTCTAACAGGTTTGCCCCCCTTGAGGACTTGGACTCCTTTGACTGACTCTCTATCTCTTCTAACTCTCCTCTGTCTCCTAATGAGTTGGAATGTTATAACCTAAAATCACCTTCTGCTGTAATTATTGTCGGGGGTCAGTCTCCTGTATTTGATTTACAAGGCATAGATACCCTGTCAAACACATTTAGTGTACCAGCTCTAATTCAGTCGGAAGAGGCTTCTTCTCAGGATTCTTTTGTCAGAATCACGTCACTCTCGTGGAACATAACGGGTTATGGAAATAAAAAAGATCATTTGTATTGTTATAAGGTGTTTAAGAACTCAGATATTTGTTTACAGAAAACCTGGGTAAAGCAATCTATATTTGTTAATGGCTATTGTTAATTTTTTACTCCAGCACTTCCCTCACCTTCAGGTAGAGCAAAAGGGGGTCTACGTACACTCATAGCTAACACGAAGGGCCTGATTCACAGAACTAACTTAAGATAAAATCCGAAACGTACTACTTTTGGTGTTCACAGAATGCACTTACTACTTTTGGTATTCACGGAATGGATTTACGACTACTAACTTTACGTCCGTACTCAGGCCGGAGATTTTGGCCTGTAGGTGGGACTTCAGGCCCGAAGGTGTGACTTCTGGCCCGTGGTGGAGATTTCAACCATGGCTAAATCTCCACCACCGGCCGGAATCCCCACCTACAGGCCGGAAGTCCCACCTACAGGCCAGAATCTCCGCCTCTGGGCCAGAATCTCCGACCCGAGTGCAGACATAAAGTTAGTAGTCGTAAATCCATTCTGTGAATACCAAAAGTAGTAAGTGCATTCTGTGAATACCAAAAGTAGTAAGTTTAGGATTTTGTAATTCTGTCAATCGGGGCCAACCTTTTTTGAAAAGGTTATTCTTATGAATAGATTTTCGTATTTCCACATCATTGTAGCTACGGGGCAAAGTAAGACCGACCTGATGTTGATACATTTTTATTATAACAATTTTACTAATCACAGTCAAGCAGCTGAATTGGAGACAATATTGGAGGACTTGCTTTATCGCCACCCACAACCTATTTTTTATTGTTTGGGTTGGGGATTTCAATATTCATACATGTAGTAGAACCGATCAGCGTTTTTGCAGGGTAACTGACTTGAGTGAGTCTTTGATTACCCATTTTATTCATGAAAATTATGGTAATATGTTAACTAGCCTTCTGTTTAGTTATTTAGTTATAATAAACCCATGTCATCCCTCTACCGGTCAAATGCTCCCAACTTTCCAACGGTCTGGAATTACCTCGACAATTGATTTTATAATTATGCCTGCAAATCTTAAGAGATGTTATTAAGAATTCATTGGTGCAGTTGACAGAATTTAGCGACCATGCTTTCCTTCTTTTTACTTTTTACCTGCCACCCTCTAATAAACTAAGCCCTCTCTTTGTTCCTAAACCACTACACTCTAAAGTGGGAGAAAATTGCTGAAATTTCTTTTCTGCTGAAGGTTGTAAAGGAAACGTTACAGGAGATTCAATCTTGTTTAGATACACAAACAAGTAGTTCTCAAGTTGTAGTAGCTTTTAGTCAAATTCTAACGTCCATTAGAACTCATATTTTACAACCAGCAATGCAAAACACCTCACTGTCTACTAGATGGTTTGAGGAAAATTGCTCCAAGGTGTCTAGAAAGGATCACAGACATAATATCGACTACAAAAATATAGGCATTTAAAATATCGACTCCAAAATATCAACTACAAAAATATCGAAGTCCTATCTACAAACAGGTAAGTACAAAAATATCGAATCAAAAATATCGTTTAAAAATATGTACTTTGTAAAAATATCGAATTTATTAAAATGAATGTAAAATTAAAAAAATATAAAAAATAAATAACTAAAATATACTTAAAAATACTTAAATAACCTTAAATTCATTAAATAATTAAGTTAAGTTATAAAAAAAAATACAATTTTATTTGTTAAAACATATATATATATATTAACATAATATTATTAAAACATCTAAAATATTATTACCATAGCATAGCAAGAGTGTTAAAATTACTATTCCCACTCCAATGAGTGCAACAGTAGGGAAAGCGTTGGATAGCGTAGCAGTAAAAATTACTATTCCGACTCTAAAGAGTTCAACAGTAGAGAAAGCGTTGGATAGCGTAGGGGTAAAAATTACTATTCTCACTCCAAAGAGTGCAACAGTAGAGAAAGCGTTGGATAGTGTATGGGTAAAAATTACTATTCCCACTCCAGTGAGTGCAACAGTAGGGAAAGCATTGGATAGCGTAGGGGTAAAAATTACTATTCCCACTCCAGTGAGTGCAACAGTAGGGAAAGCGTTGGATAGCGTGGGGTAAAAATTACTATTCCCACTCCAGTGAGTGCAACAGTAGGGAAAGCGTTGGATAGCGTAGGGGTAAAAATTACTATTCAAACTCCAAAGAGTGCAACAGTAGGGAAAGCGTTGGATAGCGTAGGGGTAAAAATTACTATTCCCACTCCAAAGAGTGCAACAGTAGGGAAAGCGTTTGATAGCGTAAGGGGTTAAAATTACTATTCACACTCCAAAGAGTGCAACAGTAGGGAAAGCGTTGGATAAACATTACTATTCCCACTCCAGTGGGTGCAACAGTAGGGAAAGCGTTGGATAGCATAGGGGTAAAAATTACTATTCCCACTCCAGTGAGTGCAACAGTAGGGAATGCGTTGGATAGCGTAGAGGTAAAAATTACTATTCCCACTCCAGTGGGTGCAACAGTAGGGAAAGCGTTGGATAGCGTAGGGAGAATAATTACTATTCCAACTCCAGAGAGTGCAACAGTAGGGAAAGCGTTGGATAAACATTACTATTCCCACTCCAGTGGGTGCAACAGTAGGGAAAGCGTTGGATAGCATAGGGGTAAAAATTACTATTCCCACTCCAGTGAGTGCAACAGTAGGGAATGCGTTGGATAGCGTAGAGGTAAAAATTACTATTCCCACTCCAGTGGGTGCAACAGTAGGGAAAGCGTTGGATAGCGTAGGGGTAAAAATTACTATTCCCACTCCAGTGAGTGCAACAGTAGGGAAAGCGTTGGATAGCGAAGGGGTAAAAATTAATATTCCAACTCCAAAGAGTGCAACAGTAGGGAAAGCGTTGGATAGCATAGGGGTTAAAATTACTATTCCCACTCCAGAGAGTGTAACAGTAGGGAAAGTAAATACTTCATATATTATTTAAAAAATTATAAATTAATATCTATAAAAAATTAATTAAAAGTAAATACCAATTTAATATAATAATTAATCAATTAAAATTACAAATTAAAGTTAATTGTTACAATTAGTTACCTATTAATACAAATTAATTACAAATTAACAATTAATTAATTAACAATTAAAAATTAATCAACCATTAATTCAAATTAAATACAAGTAACTAAATTGAATTATTTAATTAATTATCAATAAATTACTTCCCACTCTATTCCCCTATAAACCTACAACCCGCTACAGAAAATAAATTAGTAAAATTAACATAATTAGCAATTAAACAATTAAATAAAATTAATTGGCAATTAAAATTTAATTAATTACCCATAAAAAATTAATTAACAATTAATTCTAAATAAATACAAATAAATAATTTTACATATTTAATTAATTATAAATAAATTACTTCCCACCCAATTCCCCTATAAACCCACAACCCGCTACAGAAAATAAATTAGTAAAATTAACATAATTAGCAATTAATAAATTAATTAAAATTAATTGCCATTTAAAATTTAATTAATTACTAAATATAAATTAATTAACAATTAATTAAAAATGAATACCAATAAATAAATTTACATATTTAATTAATTATAATTAAATTACTTCCCACCCTATTCCGCTATAAACCCACAACCCGCTACAGAATTAAATTAAGCAAAAATTAAAAAAACAAAATTCATTAATTAAAATAAATTATAATATAAATAGACACTTTTCACACATATAGTAACATAAAAACACTATAAAAAATTCGATATTATTGAAAATTCAATAATTTTAATAACCTATATTATATACTTCGATATTTTAACTTTTTATATTTTTAACATTCAATGTTACATTACTTACCTTAAAAACGATATTTTTGATGTCTATATTCTGTCCTTTCGATGTCTTGTCCATTCTATATTTTAAACTCGATATTATGTCCATTCGATATTTTTTACTCGATATTTTGACTGTTTACCGTCTAGAAACTTTGGAAAGCCCTTAAAATGCACCCCTGGAAATCATACACTAATAAGAAATGTGAGGGCTACATATAAATCAGCAAGGCAGGAGAGAAAGAGGCAGTTACCGGAGGAAGAAAGGGAAAACCTTAGCCAAGCCTTACAGAGTAAAGATAGGAAGGCTTTTTGGAAGGTGGCTAATGCCCTCTTTTTGCAGGGGGAGGGTGGTCCATTCCTCAATCTTTTTAAAGACAAAACTACTTGGTTTTTCCATTTCCAGAACATATTCCATGCCCAGGCGGAAAGAAACTAAATGAATAGTGAGGTCTCCTCTCTTACACCCCGGTGCTAGAGTTTTCTTATGAGGAAATAGAGCTTGCCCTATCCCAATATCCCACCATGAAGGCAAGGGGACCAGATGGTGTCCCGCTGCATATCTTTCTTGCAAACAAACACTCTTGTGGGCCCCACTTCTGACATTAGCTTTTAATATTGTAGATGCAGCGGGTCCCCTGGCACTTTGGAAAAAATTGCTGATTATTCCAATTTAAAAGAAGAGAGATGCATTGAATATAGCTAATTATCGCTCAATCTAACTATTGAACAGTACAGCAAAGCCATGGTTAGATTGGTAGTCAATAGATTGGAGACTTAGGCGGTTGAAAATAACGTTTTGGCTGAGATCCAAATGAATTTAGAAAGGGAAGGGGGACGGTGGATCAGTGCCTAAACTTAGCACTAATCGCAGCAAAATATGCCTGTGACAAAAAAAGGCCAGTTTTGCATGGCCTTTATGGACTTGTCTGCGGTCTTTAGTTGTCTGAGCCACAGCAAATTGTGGGTCATCATGGAGTCAATGGGCATGGATAATTCCATAATTAATTTTATTAGGGAGCTCTATAGAGATGCTGGGGCTGTAATTAGATATGGGAAAAGGGTGTGTGTCAGTGTTGCGTTCTTGCTCCATTCCTTTTCTTGTTATATACCAATAAATTAAGTGAAGTCCTGTTGTATAGCTCCTATATATCCATATTTCGTGTTAAGTTAGCATAGGTACATTTCAGATTTAAACGCCATTTTTCCTTTCTTGCAACTTCTGCACACGACCCTCATTTGTTGACTTAGCTTTCAACCTAGTAGTTTGCCGTGGTGAATGTGAGAATAATATGTTATTGCTCTGATATCTGCTTTGTTTAATAAAACATGTCTGCACGGAGAGTGCTGAAGTTTCAGGAGCAACACGATATGGAATTGTTATGAGGTCTGATCTCCACGCCTTCATAGTCATAACACAAGTGCAGCCTTTGCCAACTTGGGCTTGAGGCGGGATTGGTATTGCTTTGCAGGAGAATAGTTAACACACTTGATGCGGTGCACATGCAGAGAGAGCTGTTGTATGCTGATGTGATTCCTTCATGCTAGGACACTAAGGTATGGGCCCGCCCTAAAACAACCCAAAGAGACCTTCTTAGCTAATAATATAATATATGTGTCAGGGAGGGTGAGATATAAGTGTTGTTAACTCTTATTCATTACAGCATGTTAACATGCTGTCACCATTCGCTTTTTATGTCTTAGTAACTATGCTGATAATTTTGCTACTGATAATAAGTGTACTTGTATTATCTAAGATACTGCGCCTGAGAAGACGGCATTAGTAAATAAACATTTCAAATGCACATGTGTCTTCTTTACTCCATGTTCTGGTTTGTAATGATAATATAACGAAAGAGTGTTCATGAGTCCCACGTACCCTGAGGTACTGTAAGTTCATGTTCTGGTTTGTCTAAACATTGGGTGTTTGATATGTCCAATGAGACACTGTAGCTAGCTCGGTAAGGGGTGAGTTGGTTGCTAAGGTAAGTTTTGGGACATCCTAATTTGCCGAGGTTCCACTCCTCTGTGCACAGTTCTGTGTGAGTACAGAAACCCTGCAACATGGCGCCCAACGGTTTCGGTGGTCTTATATCATGACACTCGAGTAGTTTATCGTTCATGCCTTAACCCCTTCACGTCCGTTTCCGGAAAACGGGGTGTCGGTGAAACCTACCTATTTTTTGAAATAGGTCTTTATTCAAGCTTGATTCTTTCTTAAACGGTTTCTTTGAATTACTACCCAGTTGTGCTACAAAGTATTCTTTGTGTTTTCTTATTTCCAATTCTGTAATGGCGGCAGCGGTGGCTATTGCGCAGCATAGTCGCGTTGCGGTACGCAACCATCTTCAGACGTACCAAGTCCCAGTAGATGGGATGGCTGTGATTTTCGTGGTATGTGCAGATCCGGCGTTTCCTTACGAGTTGTTTTACTCTTGGGTTACGTTTCCGGCTGTGGACGCTAATTCTGGTTTGTTCCACTCCTACACCGCCTCGGATGTCCCGGCTGAATATACGCCGTACAGGGCATTGGAAATACCTATTGATCATTGGCAGCATCGAGTTTGGTTTGATGGCGCCCTCCCCCACTCTATGTCCCCTGCGAGGTTAGGCCCACTCTCAATTCCAGGTACTAATTGGCCTGCGTTGGGTGGCTTTACCCCGCACCCGAATCACGGGGCTTGCACCCTGGCAGAAATTCGCAGGCTGCATGTAGTTTCCATTTCCGTGATTCGTGCTTTAGTGCAATACATCGGTCGACATCTTCCTGGTGGTCCCCAGGGGGGTGCGGCCGCTCCCCTGGAACGAGGCGGAATGCGTCTCAATCCAGTGATGGTAAATTCGGTTTTTGGTGCGCGTCCGGTTGACAACGATGACTTCCCATTCTGGCTAGCAGAGAAGTTTGATCAACTGGAGGCGGTTTTTCCGAATTCTACTCCTGCTGATAAACATAGAATGTTGACGATTACTCTACCGAAGGATATTACTCCTGAACTTGCTGACTGTGACAGCTGGGGAAAAACATTTGCGGCAGTTTATACAAGGTGCTTCGGCACCCCGTCTATGACTGCCCTGCCTGAAATCGTTAGACGTGTTCAGAATGATCACGGTCCAGAGGCAGCGGTTGAATTGGGTATGCGCCTGTGTGGTTCTTTTGAGATTGTAAGTGATCTCATTCTCTCCAATGTTAAAGGAGATGCAGTTAACTTTCAGGTGTCGAATGCTTTGGCTGCTCTGCCCGATGCCGACAAACCCCGCCAGTTAGCAAAAATTGTGGTGGCCGCTTATAAAACGATTGGCCGCACAAGTAGGGGTCTGAAATATTTTCCAGTGAAGGAGAAAAAACAACCACAGGGACAATCTGCAGTGACAGATGCCCAGCCCAAGTCCAAGAAACAAATTTGGCCTAAAAAACAGACACAGGGGAAGCAGACAACGCAGACTCAGGGTACTTTTCCTGCAATACAAGCTCCTGCGCCACCCGAAAAAGTTTATGATTTGCGCGACCGCGCGATGATTAAATCGCCTGATCGTTTTCAGGGTTCTGATCAACGCTCTCCTCGTTCCTTTCAGGACACATCGGCCCCGAAGACCGGTGGAGGAGGAGGGGGTGGACGTGGACGTGGTGGCCAACAAGGACGTGGCCAGTCCCGCCAGACGGACGGCGCAGTGAAGCAGGAGGATTCTACGCCTAGGCGTCCGCAGTTTGCGAAAAAGAAAGTCGCAGCCTTAACAGCGCATCGATATGCCACAGATAGTGAGAACGCGGCTTCGGAATCTGACGTGGGCTCTGACCTTGCTGGACAGCGCGGCGGAGATAACCATAGTCAGAGAGGCGCTGCGTCCACTACTGAGGGTGACAGCGACTGATGTCTACGTTGTGATAGAAACAGCGGATACGAGACTTGCTCCCCCTGAAAGACTATATGAAATTGTCCTGTTAATTGAAGGTGACATACAGCGTACCGTTAAAGGTGTATTTTGGGAGAATCTGTCTTCTACATATGATATTTTACTTTCGGAGGCTGACTGGCCCCCACCTTTTGTGCTCGCGGCGCCGCGAGGGGAGGAGGTAATCCTACCCAGTTTCGCGAACACTGTCTCGAAAGAGCATGCGCAGCATTTTGCAGAAGAGTGGGCTCGGGCTCTCGCGCCGGCTCTGTACCGTAACCAATGTGGTTGGGATAAATTGTCGCCTTGCCACGAAATTCCGTTGCGGTCTCAGCCGCAGCCTCAACCTCAATATCCCATTCGGCGTGAAGCAAAATCTTCCGTCGCGGAAATCCTTGAACAATTGGAATATCAGGGAGTTATTGAAACGTGTGTGTCACCGATGAATAATCCCCTTTTTACTGTGAATAAACCTGACGGTTCATATCGTTTGGTTTTGGATTACCGGCATTTAAACTCGCATTGCCGTAACTGTGCAGTACAGATTACCCACGGCTCTGCCCTGGTGGATAGTCTCGTGCGTAAGCGTTTCAAGACAACGCTTGACATATCCAATGGTTTTTATGCCCACAGATTGGACAGCTTTAGCTCCCAATGGACCAGTTTTACAAGCGCTGGAGTCCAAAAGCAATTCCGGCGTCTTCCAATGGGCTACAAGAATAGTCCTGGTGTATTTACCGCTCGAATTGTCTCTATTCTGGAGGCACTCGACCCTGATGCTTTTTCATATGTGGATGACATATATCTCACAGACGACGATATTTGGGAGCATCTGTGTCGAGTAAATTCTCTTGTTTGCAACTTCGCAGACATGGGTTACAAATTCAACTTTGCAAAATCGCACATTGCTGAACACACAGTGTTGTTTTTGGGCTATGAGCTCAACAATGAAGGTAGAGGTTTGGCTCCTCACTTCTTGGAGAAGTGCGCACATTTGCGCGCACCAACAACTCTGAAAAAATTACAATCCTTACTGGGCTTTTTGAATTTCGGCAGAACTTACATTCCGGAATATGCCCAGCGTATCAAGCCTTTGTATGCTTTGATACAACCAACTTTCTCAAAATCTTGCTGGCTGCCTGAGCATTCAGCCATTTTGCAATCCTTGCAGGCTGATCTGCTCGCTTCTAAATATTTACTGACTCGTGATAACCACACCAACCTGGTCATAAGAATAATTCCTGGGACGGTGGGTTTCACTTACCTCACTTTTAATGAAGGTGACACAGTACCTATTGCTTACAAGTCACACTTGTACACCTCGGCTGAGATGCGGTTTCCCACCATAGAAAAGGTTTTAACTGCTGTACAGATGGCTATTCTAAAGGAACGAGCTCTGTCACAGGGGAAACGCATGCTAGTGGTAACACCCTGTCCTCATTTGGAGGCAGTCACGAAAGCCAGTGTACCAAATTCAAAAGCTTTGCACCCTCGGTGGATTCAGTGGGCTGCGTCATTGTCATCCTCGGATGTCATGTTTATTTTTGACGCTTCCTTACGGTCGCAGGAGTTCTTGCAGTATGAATTCGTTCACCCTGCTCCTCTGGCGATGCGACCTTTGGAGGACTTCCATTGCATCATTTACACTGATGGGTCGGCGCAGGTTGCGCATGGCTCTAAACATGCCTACGTTTCCGCTTGCGCCATTGTGGTCGGTGCTATGTTGAATGATGAGTTCGTTTCCAGGGAGGTACACACGATGCCCCTGGGCGATTGCACCGCACAATTAGCAGAGCTTCGTGCTCTCTTACTAGCTTTGGAGTACGCAGATCCAAGTGTTACTACTCTAATTGTAAGTGATTCTTACTACTGTGTCCAGTCTTACAATGAAAACTTGTTCTTTTGGATTCAAAATGATTTTCATGATTCCAAGGGTAGCACAATAAAACATAAAATGATCTGGGTTCGAGTGGCAGAGCTTAGGGCTATGTTGCCACTCGTTTATGTGATTCATACTCTCGGTCATCAGCGCGTGGGAGTTCACGCTGTTGGCAACTCGCTTGCTGATGAGGCAGCGAAATCAGCAGTATCTACATACTTAGTTGCAGCAGTTACTAGGTCGAAATCCAAGATTGATAGCGACATCTTGGCAGCGATTGCTGCCTCTGAGAAGGGAAGTAAACATCCTTCGGGATTCCCTTCGAAGTACAAATACCACTTAAGTCCCGAAAAGGTTCCTTTTGTGACAATACCTGATGTTGGGGAACGGCTGATTCCCAACTCTGATCGCAGAACAGACTTGATTACAGCAGCTCATGAAGGTGTGGCGTCTGCGCATGCGGGCGTCTCAGCCACTGTAACGCAACTACAACAACGTTTCTGGTGGCGGGGACTGTACAAACAGACGCGTGATTATGTCCTTCTTTGTGACATATGCCAGCAGATTAAACCTTCAACTGCTACGCGTCCGCCTCAGACTCAGTTGTACATTTCTAATAAACCACTAGGCTGTGTTTATTTAGATCACTGCGGTCCATTTTCATCTGATACTGCGTATAAATACATCTTAGTAGCAGTTGACTCATGCACACGCTTTGTGTGGTTATGGCCACATCGCAGCGCTGATTCCCGGACTGTCATCAGAGATTTGCGTTTCTTTATAGGGATTTTTGCCTGTGGTACCTTCCATTCGGATCAGGGTCCGGCTTTCGCCTCTAAGGCGTATAAGGATGCCATGACTTCGATGGGGGTCCAAGTCAAGTTTTCGTCACCCTACAGACCCGAGGGTAATAGTGTAGTTGAACGAATGAACCGTGATTTAAAGCAATCTTTGACAGCCCGAGTTATAGGCACTGGCAGAAACTGGCTGGCCCACCTCTATGGCGTGCAGCGTGCTCTTAATAATCTCCCTAGAAGGTCTCTGGGTGGGCGGACCCCATACGAAATGCTCTTTGGGATCAAGATGTTCGTCCCTGACCTTGACGGTCTAGACTCGGTGGTTCGCGCCACTTCCTTTGACGCAGATGAACATTGCACTGTTTTACAGAATCTACAAAAGACGAGAGACACTCTTGCAAAGGAACATTTGCCCTCCACATCGGATGATGCGTTGCAGATCCCGGTAGTTGGCTGGCTACCCCAAGTTGGAGAACTGGTTCGAGAAAAGATCGACAACAAGAAAGAGTTTGGTCCCTCCTATCGCGCTCCGGTCCCAGTGCTTGGAGTGAAGGGTACAAGGACAGTCATTTTACCACCACTTCCAGGTCGTAAGGAAAACAGGTTTATTTCTATTGACAATGTCAAGATACACAGAGTGGCCGATTCTTCTTAGCATGACACCGGCTGTTTCCTGTCCTTCCATTGTGAGAAATTCAATTATGCCCACTGCTTCTAATAATGAACCTGAGGTGGCCATCGAATTACCTGCTGTTTCCACTCCTTTATTGAATACTTTACCAGGAACTAACCTTGATGAGACAGACTATACATACCCCACTGATTTGTCCATGCCTGACCTGCAAGCTCGTTTAGCCACGGAATCAAGATTTTCATTTGACTCTGCTTCCCTTGCCTCGAAAAAACCATCTAAAATTGCATTATATGCTAGCCTGTTTAAAAAACATTTTTTGATACCTCCTTGGATATACATTTGGCTGGCCCTTTTTTCAGTTTACCTTTTTATGTCAATTGGTTTTGTGTTTTATTTTTTTCGGATTATGAATGGACACTATGTCGAGGAGAGAACTTGCATTACTCATTTGAATGGAACTTTGGCCCCACTTTCCTCTTCACATTCTACACACAGATTAAAGAGGGACTTGACTTTGGTTAACATCACAGCGTGGCCTGTTCTGGATGGAATCGCGTGGGATGCAGTTCGTTTTCAGATTCATGGCCCAACGGAAGTCGTTAATGTTCCTAATGTACTAAGAGTTAATATGGGGGATGTGGTGAAACAAAACATTCGTTCTGATGATTGGGATGTTAATGCTGTGGAAAGTTTGTTTTCTGATTTGAAATATTATGCTGCTTTTGATGCTGAGGATTTATATTTAGAATCTGCTAATTATGGTGAATTGTTCTGTTACCAACATTATGGCAATCACTTCTTACACAAGACATCTTCCCGAAGGGATGCGGTTAATTTTACTCAGTGGGAACATTGCCCAGCACCAACACAAGGGAGTTCAGAAACGTTTCTTAAAAAGTATACTTATTTCACTGACTTTAATCAGTCCAGTCCCGAGTCCTTTTATTTTAAATTTCGAAAACAGCCACTGTCCAAGGTTCGACTTACAAATACAAAATTGTTATATTCAAAGGCCTTCCTGGATCAATTAGTTTCTGGAGGGTATGACTTATGGAAGGATACCATAGACCTTAAATCAGTTTGGGGCTCAAGAGCCTGGCAGGTACAAGGCACTGAGGCTTTGCACCGTGCATGTCTCATCCCAAATCATATGTGGTTTTTAAATGAAACCATTTCCCAGACCACGTGCTTTGGATTGGCTACATCTAAAAGGTTAAACACCCCGTCTTTCCCGGAGTTGGAGGAATATGAGAATTGGAGTAATTTTACTAAATTGTCCATTAGAGAAATACAGGCTCTGCTTCTGAATTCCTCCTTTAACATTTCCAGTATGAACCCCAAGGGTTGGCTGCTTTGGCACCGTGGTGCTGATTCTTGCCAAAAGAGATTTTTAAATATGACTGACGGTTTTAGGGCTGTTAGATCTGATCCCCGTTTTGATTTGAGTCATACTGTCACCTCTTACTCTGTGGGCAAGTTGTGTCAATCATGGCTGAAACATTCAACTTTACCTGCGGTTAAGTATCACCTTTCCAAACTGAATGCAGACGTGGATTTGAATGATTTCATTAAGGGCCCAGCTAGTGGCAGGTCGAAACGCTGGTTATATGGTGTTTACAATGAAATTTGGAAACTCTCACAAATTGAGGCTGCTTCACGCCTTAGGGCTATTGATCAGGCAAATCTTGAGAAAGTTCTTGCAGTTGTTGACAATAGCATTAACGTGCTTTCCTCTAGAATTTACACATTAGATAATATTGTGTCGTCTGTTGTTGATATTGTGCATGATGAAGTGTCTGTATTATACCATGGTCAAAATCAATTACGTTCAATCATGCAGTTTGCATGGACACTACAGACTCTAAAAATGGGTAAAGTTCCCTGGGGATACATGAACGTTTCCTCTTTATTTGCACCGTTTAATTTGACAGACAAACAACGCTTGCTTTCAATGCGTGATGCTTCCTTTTCTATGCTCCATATTGAAAGATTGGAATCTTTGCCTTTTTCTGTGGCAGAGACCACTGCTGCTACGTGGCTTATCCACGGTTTAATAACGCTGCCTTTTGCTTTATATAAGTTTTCATTTTGTATGAAATATGTGCCAATAGGTCGTTTTGAACCCTTAGGTAGCGGTTTTCTTCATGAGGTCTGGTCACTCCCATATACATACAGATGTTTCAAGGATGAACAAGAGGTTTATCTAACAGGGGATGAGTGTACTGAGACGCCAGATCATTCTTTAATGTGTAGACACATACAGTTACACGGTTCATGTAACAAGGACAGACCGAATATGGCTTGCGTTTTACAGGGCACGCCAGTTCCTGCTATCATCCCCACGTTTAAATTGTTAGAGAATGGTAGTTACTTAATGCTCAATAATGAAAACTGTTGTGGTTTAATTAAAGGTATAGCTTTCATAGTAACAGTTAGTGAGCGAGTTATTTGCTGCAGAAATGTTCTTTATCCTCCCACACGTGAACATAGGGAGTCTTCCATTTGGCCACAGATACCGACCTTGGGAGCAGAATTCAGCGGCATGGCTAGAATAAGAGCTCTATTGTCCCAGAAAGAGGTGGCCTTGAGCTCGGCCCGTGAAACTTTCGTGCTTCACATTGCTAACACCCGCACGGAGGTTCAGGCTCTTTTAAACACTGATTTGCCCTTGCATTTCGGAGCTATGGTCCGTTCTATCTTTAACGCATCCTCCACAACGGGCCTGGCACATTTTTTTAAAGTTGTTAGCGGTGGTCTCGTGACTTCCTTTGAGAAGATTTTTGGAGTCATCCCTGCTTTCTTCCATTCTATTTTTTCATCCTTATTTGGAGGGTTCCCGTTTTTACTTGCTTTAGCGGCAGGCGCATTGGTGGTTTTCTGCCTTTTTAAATATGGATGCCCTTCCTGTGCAAGACCACGCACAGCTACTACTGACGCGGTTTCGCAACCGCATGCTTGATTATTATGGCACACTGCCGTTGGCGACTCTAAGCACGGCATTTGGATTATCTTTTCGGTTCTCCTATTTCACCTGTGTCCAGCCTGTATTTCGCTGCCTGACCTGTGATTTCCTTTGGGCCATTGATTTGTGTCTCTGCGGACCAGCATCTTCTGACGTCGATTTTGATCACCTGATGAGTCCTATCATTGCTCACGAGTTGGTTTGTTCTGACGAAAGAATTATGGCCTTGGCGGTGGCACATGGACTAATGGGTCCCTGGGATGTGTTGTCGGCAGCGCGAAATTTCTTGGAACAAAGTTTTCTTGAAAACCCACCGAGCTGTCCTCTGATGGTTATAGAGGATCCGGTGCTGGAAGATCACGTATGTTCCTTTCATCTTTTAAACTGGATGGCTGAACTGTTTTCGGATGAGGACAGTGACTTCCTCCTTGAGGCTGTTGCAGCTTACTTTTCTTATACGGTCTTATCATAGACACTGCCTCAGATTGGCATGCTGATTGATAGCATTTCCTTGTTTTTATTGACTTTTGGTCAAGACATTTTATTTTTGCTTGCCTATTGGCTTGAGCCACATTATATTTGTGGGCTATTTTTTAGCATTAGTTTTTATAATTGAATTTTTATTCATGCTCGTTTATAAATGGATTCTGCTCTCATGTGATGGCACTTCTGTTACCTTATTTAGTCCGTTCTCGGATCATGGGGGGGTGTTGTATAGCTCCTATATATCCATATTTCGTGTTAAGTTAGCATAGGTACATTTCAGATTTAAACGCCATTTTTCCTTTCTTGCAACTTCTGCACACGACCCTCATTTGTTGACTTAGCTTTCAACCTAGTAGTTTGCCGTGGTGAATGTGAGAATAATATGTTATTGCTCTGATATCTGCTTTGTTTAATAAAACATGTCTGCACGGAGAGTGCTGAAGTTTCAGGAGCAACACGATATGGAATTGTTATGAGGTCTGATCTCCACGCCTTCATAGTCATAACACAAGTGCAGCCTTTGCCAACTTGGGCTTGAGGCGGGATTGGTATTGCTTTGCAGGAGAATAGTTAACACACTTGATGCGGTGCACATGCAGAGAGAGCTGTTGTATGCTGATGTGATTCCTTCATGCTAGGACACTAAGGTATGGGCCCGCCCTAAAACAACCCAAAGAGACCTTCTTAGCTAATAATATAATATATGTGTCAGGGAGGGTGAGATATAAGTGTTGTTAACTCTTATTCATTACAGCATGTTAACATGCTGTCACCATTCGCTTTTTATGTCTTAGTAACTATGCTGATAATTTTGCTACTGATAATAAGTGTACTTGTATTATCTAAGATACTGCGCCTGAGAAGACGGCATTAGTAAATAAACATTTCAAATGCACATGTGTCTTCTTTACTCCATGTTCTGGTTTGTAATGATAATATAACGAAAGAGTGTTCATGAGTCCCACGTACCCTGAGGTACTGTAAGTTCATGTTCTGGTTTGTCTAAACATTGGGTGTTTGATATGTCCAATGAGACACTGTAGCTAGCTCGGTAAGGGGTGAGTTGGTTGCTAAGGTAAGTTTTGGGACATCCTAATTTGCCGAGGTTCCACTCCTCTGTGCACAGTTCTGTGTGAGTACAGAAACCCTGCAACAGTCCTTAGCGCTGAATGTAAGGATTTTCCAGCTGTAGATGGTTTATCTCTGCCCGCTCTGCTTTACGCAGACGATGCAGTCCTTATGGGCAGTGGCGTAACAATAATTGAGGGCCCCCCTGCCAGGTACGTGGAGGGGCCCCATCCGGACTCTATTAGGAGCTCTCAGGCCGAAGTGCAGTGCTGAGGAGGCCCCCTTGAGCTTAAGGGCCCCCCCCGGACTGCGGGGGATGCGTTGGCCTGTGCTACGCCCCTGCTTATGGGTAGAACACCAATGGCCTGCAGGGTTCCATTGGTATATATTCTGACCATATGGCAGAATTGGGACTTTCTGTAAACAAATCCAAAACCTTTGATATGGCAGTTGGTACTGTTAAAAAAAATGATGTCCCTACAATTTGATCGGAGCAATTATAATGCTATTTAAAGTTTGTAAGTGCAATGACTCAGTGCAATTGTTATTGTGCCCTATGGACGTGCCTTGCTCCTTAAGATTGTATAGAATACAGAAGGATTGTTTTTAATATTTAAAACAGCTCTATTGTATTTTATTGTGTTCTAATTTGTATTGTGCTATTTGAATATCAGTATTTTTATGCATTTGCCAAATGCAAGTAAAGTCGATTTGATTTGACTTGAATAAATGCCTCTGATTACCAAGTGACAAACTGAGTGGTAGCACCTCACCCTGCTCAGCAAGAGGTCTTCATAAATGACATCAGCTACATCACTCCCGGCCAGTGCTGGGCCTGAAGAACACGCCCTACTAAACCTGTTCAATTCCCCAGTCTCTCAGACAGACGAGTCACTACCTGAGTGAGCTTAAATGGGATAAAGCATCTCTCAAATTGAGGCCTGTTCCAGAAGAAAAGATTTTTGTAAAGGGCCCGGACGCTTTCCTGTCTATGGAATGCTCAGTCTTGTGTAAATTCCTCCATGTATTACACTGTAACCTGTTGCACTACTCTTCCTCTACGTAAACAACCCAGCACAGCCTTCTACACTGATGAACATCTGTGTGTGTTGTTTATGTTTCTGGTCTCTCTCCAGCCAGCTTTTGCTTATTGCACACATCATGGCCTCCCATTCTTCCCCATGTGCTTTAGGCTCTTCATATGATGCCTTTCTTGTCTATTTTAATGTCCTGCTTCTAATTTCTTGCTTCTCCCCTGTATCCTTTTTTTGGTCCACCACTGGAACATAGCTCTCTCACCATGCTCTTTAATTTTATCTTTTAAATCCCATTAGCTGATTTAGAGACCGTTTTTTTCTCTGTGCATTTTTACATATTGTATTTTAGTACTTCATGGGAGTGCATGGCTGTTGTCCTTCTCTTCCAACCTCTTTTCCTTTTCTTCTCCTTGTTATTGCTCCAGATACCCATCCAGTCTTTTCATACTTCATGTTCCAGATTTCTGCTCGCACCACAATCTACAGGATATTTTCGTTTCCCGCTGCCCCTTTCTTGCTTTTCTTTCGACTGCTCCAAATATCTTCTCGTTCCATCATCTGAATATCTGTCTCTCTTGCTACTCATTCCTTCTTTTTCTTCCTGTTGCTCCAGATCCCCACTCGCTCCCTTGTCTTCTGCCCCGCACCCCTTCCCTGTCAGCAATGTGGTAGCTCCTATTTGTTGTTCAAATGATGAAGGCTTTTAACATCCACTAGCAATGACAAAGCCTGCACACCAGCTATGTAAAACGAATAGAAAAGATTTCTGTATACACTTTGAAGAGTGCCACTGTGTTGTCACATAACGCAATGGACTATAATCTAGAACGTATAGAAAACAATGTATTTTATGCTTGCTGCTGAATTGTGATCATGTTGCATTAAGCAACACAGCGGTCATCTTTAGAGTTGATAAAGAATTCTATATTTTGAATGCAGCTAATCAGGCTTTGGGAAAGTCAGTCGTATTACTTGCTCAGCATTAGCAAACTGACACCATTGTCTTTGCTACCTGACAGTTTTTGAATGAGTGTCTCATGGCTTAAGCATATGGACGTCGTTCTTACATGCTATGTGCAATGCCTCTCAGGGATACCTACTGACATGTTGATCATGATGGATCAATGTTGGAACTGGCCCTCCCTGCAGGGTCTTACCGCAAACATTTTCTCTTCATCCTCCATTTTCTGCTGATTTTGTTTTTGCCAGCCTGAGGACTCTGTGCACTTTACAACGGCAAAGAAACCCCTCTTTAATAGTAAAGTAATATTTTTTATCACAATTCTATAAATTCATCTTTTTAGAAAGTTGACATTTTCCGATCCCAACCATTTGTCGCCTCCAGCCTATTCCTGGGTCACATGCATGCTGTCTCTTCCTGGGTCACATGAGTAAGTGAAGCAGGCAGTTGGTCTTGGTGTATTCTTCCCGACAGTGAGACAAAGGGAAGATAGGTGTTGACAGTTTGGGCCACTCTGAGTTAACGAGAGGAAGAAGCTATCATCTACAAGAATTGCACATCACATAGTCTCTGCCTGAGCACACTCACTAAGGGGTTTGACACCAGTCTATTGTGACCCCAGACAATCTGAGGCCAGGACAGATAGACAGGAAATTTAAAGCACCTCTGGGGGTGGAAACCACTGGTAGCTTCTCCTACTTCAAAGTAGACACCAGATACAAGCATTGGACCTCAGACCCCAACTCTTCAGATCAATATGGCACATGTAGACTTTGCCAGGAACAAGGATTGTCCAGCTGTGATGTCTGCCCTGCTGACCTACTTTGTTACCCAAGGACTGCTTTTCTTCCTAAGGACTGCTTTTGCTGCACCAGGACCCTTTGCTGTGAGCTGCCCTGCTGAAACCAGCACCTCTTTGTGTCCCAGGATTCCAATATCTCTAAGTGTCAATTGTCTGACTTCCTGTTCTCAAGCCACAGGGACAAACCATGCTTCTCTGCATCACGCATCTTTGACACAGACCATGCATCGCCTTGACAGTACAGCAAGCTTGTTCTAGCATGACACATCTTGATGTAGACATCCAGGCCAGCTCGATGCTGCACAGCGCATGTTGACATAAGTACTCACAAGCCCTAGTACCTTTACCAGCACCGGCCCAGGATGACACACCTTCCCCTCAGCTACGATGCATCTGTACGCAGGTCTTAGCAAGCCCCAGAGGCTTCCTCTATGACGACATCGGACCTCTCATCGCAAGCTCCCATGAATGCTCACTGACTTCACTGTGTGATACATCTTAGAGCAGGACCTTGCATTACAAACTCCATGTCTATGGGTTTCTTGAGGCCAGACTGCAAAACTCAACGCAAGAACTTTACTCTGCAACCAGGTTTTATTGGGCCGACATGAGTCCCTTTAGCCGGCATGGCATTTCATGGTTGGCCTGAACTTTTGACTTTATCCCAGTCCAGCGTGACCAGATTACCAGAGTTGGCACTTTGTCCTTTTTGGCACTATATTCACTGAAATCTTTCATACTGCATATCTACAGTTTTAATGATTGAATTTTTGTTGTTTTAGTCTAGTTTTATTACTAAATTGTATACTATTTTGTCTGATTTGGTGTCCGTTTAAAATTGGGTTACTGAATGACTGGGAGAAAGCCCTGGTCAGTCAATAACCACAATAATAGTCAAGGTAAGAGTCAGGCAAATCCTAAATTAACCTGTGCTCACCATCCGTAGCTTGGCACAGAGCTGTCAGGCTTCGATCAATCAATCAATCAATCATACCATTTGTATAGCGCACTACTCACCCGGGAGGGTCTCAAGGTGCTTGGGGGAAGGGGTATGCTACTGCTCGAACAGCCAGGTCTTGAGTTGTTTCCTGAAGGCGAGATGGTCCTGGGTCAGCCGAAGGTGGATGGGGAGGGAGTTCCATGTCTTGGCAGCCAGGTAAGAGAAGGATCTTCCTCCGGCGGTGGCTCTTCGGATGCGTGGTACGGCTGCGAGGGCGAGGCTGGTGGACCGTAGCTGGCGGGTGGGCGTGTAGAAGGTCAGGCGGTCGTTGAGGTACTTGGGGCCCAGGTCGTGGAGAGACTTGTGTGCGTGGGTGAGGAGCCGGAACGTGATCCTCTTGTCGACGGGGAGCCAGTGCAGGTTCCTCAGGTGGCTGGAGTTGTGGCTGCGTCGGGGGACATCCAGGATGAGTCGGGCGGAGGCGTTCTGGATGCGCTGGAGTCTTTTCTGTAGCTTGGCTGTGGTTCCGGCGTAGAGGGCGTTTCCGTAGTCCAGTCGGCTGGTGACGAGTGCCTGGGTGACAGTCTTCCTGGTCTCGGTCGGGATCCAGCGGAAGATCTTGCGAAGCATATGTAGGGTGTTGAAGCACGATGAGGAGACGGCGTTGACTTGTCTGGTCATCGAGAGGGAGGAGTCCAGGATGAAGCCCAAGTTGCGTGCGTGGTCGGTTGGCTTGGGTGCGGTGCCCAGGGCTGGGGGCCACCAGGAGTCGTCCAAGGCGGAGGGCGAAGAGCCCAGGATGAGGACTTCCGTCTTGTCCGAGTTCAGTTTCAGGCGGCTGTCCTTCATCCACTCGGCGACGTCTTTCATCCCTTCGTGTAGGCTCATTCTGGTGGCGTCGGGGTCTCTGGTGAGGGAGAGGATCAGCTGGGTGCCGTCGGCGTAAGAGATGATGTTGAGGTTGTGCTGGCGTGCTTCACTTCATAGGCAATGTGTAAAGTATGTGTGCAACACTTCAAACTGTAAAACAGAGAAAAGCCCAATCAAAAAGATTTCACCGCAGGTTACAAAAATAGAACTTACTTTAATAAATAAAACAAGACGAAAACAACATCAATCCAATAAGTGGAACTAGAGATATGGATTTTAAAGAATAAACTCTAAAATAGCGCTTAGAAGCAATAAGCTTTTACTTGGGATATATAGTCATGCCGGACTGAGACAAGTCAAAAGTTCTGGCTGACTGCTATTCAGAGTGGGCCAGATACAAGAACACAGTAAGGCCCCCATTAACAACAGTACCTTAATCTTGACTCAGTCAAAGTCGAAACTGCGGTGGAGGTCGAAGTGATGCATCCGTGTCGATCCACGCAGTGATGGTGATGCATTGATCCTGATCCATGCAGTGGTGGTGATGCATTAGTCCTGATCCATGCAGCAGTGGTCAAGCATAAGTTCTGATGAGCGAAGAGCTGCGATGTAAATATCTTGTGTCTTCAACGAGAATGCTGTCAACTGGAGTGTGAAAACCGTGTGCCAAAGAGAGCGTCGCACAGTGCTTGTTTCAAAGGGTCTGTACTGGGGCCTATGCATACAGCAGAGGCAATGGACGGGTTCTAGTCCATGCAACAGGAGCACTGCGTAGTTCTAATCCATGCAATGGTGGCAATGTGCCATTACAACAGAGGATGCATGGGGTTTGCTGTAGCAGGCACCTTTGACGCACCTGCAAGAGTCTAGGACTGGAGTGGTACCACTTGGCAGGGCAGATTCACAGATCTATGTCCGTGAGACTTCAGATCAGGAGGAGCCTTCTAGCCATTATAGTCACTCTGGGTTCAAGTGATGCAAGCTCATTCCTTCTCACCCACGTGGAACAGCTGGCAGTAGGGCTGCACAGGAAGGTAGGAGTCCAACAAAGTATCAGTCCAGTAAATTGGCAGCCCTTCAGCAGCACAGCAGTCCTTCTTCCTGGCAGAGTCTTAACAGGTCCAGAAGTGTCCTGAATTGGTGGTATGAGAGATCCAGTTTTTTCTTTGAATTGGGAAGACTTCAAGGAGAGGTCTTAGAAGTGCACAGAGGTCATCCCTTCCTGCTCTGTCTTCAGACTCAATACAGGGGGTATTCAACCCTTTCTGTGTGGACAGGACACAGACTTTTCAGGTGTAAGTGAGGCACGGGACATGAGTCTAGCTCCTCCCTCCTATCCTCCCAGGATAGCCACTCATGTCAAACCTAAGTTCCCATTGAGTATGGTTCTTTAGGAGGAATGCACAAAAGCCGAGCTATCACCCACTCCAGATAAGTAATTTAGAGACAGGCAATAAGCACCAAATGGCTGACATTAGAAAATTCTTCAAACAGAGGAACTAGGAGCGTTTAGCTAGGCCCAGCACTATGCTCCCTTTGGTCATAACTTAAATACAAGAGAATGCAGTTCCTTGGAAAAAGTTAGAAGAAATGATGAATTGAAAAAGAGTAGGTTTTAGGGCAGTGAAATAAGTTCCAACAGGAGCAAGTGCCCTCACACACCCCAAAAGGTGTCATGCTTCATTGTCTGGGCATGTTCCTCTTTAGGCACCGACAAAGGGGCTCTTTGCAGGAGATCTTTTAATTTTGCCGTATGATGAGGTGTGGATCATGAAGAATGTGTAGTGTGGTAGAACGAGCTGATTTAAAATAGGTCTAGTGATGATGATTTGAGGAGTCTTTACTGGTGAAGCTCACTAACCTAATGAAAAACTGTGCTTCTCATATGGAATGCAATGGTCCTAAGGACCAATTGTGATCATTTTCTAAAACATGAGGTCAACATGTTTCTTGCCTAGTCTAGTCTGCAAAGGATCTAACGTCAATTCTTCTGGACCAAAATATTCTAACCTACACTACTCTGTGACTGATTCATCAAGGTGTGGTAGGTATTCAAGTAATCAGTCACAAAACAAATAACAAAGATCTGTTATACCTTGTTTTGTGGCCTGACACATATTAAAGTCAGTGTAATTCTCATGGGGGTAAGAACAGAGCGCAACGCTCACTCGCATCTGGATCGTGGCATGGAGTATGCCTCTACACCTACCCGGCTCTGTTTCCTGTGAGAATTACACTGACTCTAATATGGGTCAGGCTGCTAAACAAGGTATAACAGAGCTTTGTTATATACCTGAAGACATGGTGCCTAGCATTAAGGTGGGGAATGATATTTCTAGGTGGTTTGAGGCCTATGAGGTATCTCTTAAACTACATGCGTTCCAAGAGGAGTTTTGAGGGGGCAGGTCTGTTGAGGCACATGCCAGCTGTAGAGAGGGATTCCCTGTTGGCTTTAGATGTAGCTTACCAAATGCCTCACACCCCCATGAAAGCAGCCCTTACCACTAAGTTTAGGATCATCGCTGAGGGATACTGATTAAGGTTTAGGAACAATCACAGACTGACATGCTAGTCTTGGGTAGAATTTCTGGACTTCTCCAGTAAGACACTTACCAACCCCAGTGTTTTGATTGCTCCCAGTTGTGTAACAAGCAAGGAAGCCTGGTCTGTACCAAGAGACCATCCGCTAAAGGGAGCTCAACAGTGTCAGAAGAGCTGGCAGTGGCAGCCGCCCAGATTGCCCTAAAAGGTCGGTTCTCTGGGGGTACTACTCACAAGCAGATGGAGGGGTATGGGTAGGAAGATCTCACCCATGCCATATGTTCAGCCTCTGGGTACAGACCCTGGGCAAAGAAGCCAGTTTCAGGATACCACCCCTGGACTGGAGAGAAGGAGAGTGGAATGAGGGAGCCTAACTCCTGTTGCCCCCTACTCTGGAAAAACCAGAGATCAGTGAAACCTCACCAGCCCATCACGAAATACTTGCCATCCCCAAGACTAATGTCCCAGCTGAAACCTGCCACCTTACAGTGGATGGTCTGGGGCCTAACTCTTAACACTAACACCTGTGTTGGTTGCTGTCCTTATGGGCAGAGTTTTCTTTGGGTTGGGTATTAAAGTCTGATCGAATAGGTGGAATAGGCCACATCACCTTGTTGACCATGATGGTGCTGTCTACCTACTGGGATGCATCTGTGAGCAAATTAAGGTTAGGGGCTTCACAGATGGTGTCCACAAGTGAGAAGGGTTCCCTATGGGTCGGTCCAGTGGCTCAGGGGATTGTAGACAGAGGGATTCAATGAAGCATCGAACATTGGTGCTTCTTCCTTGCCTATCATAGACCTGACTGTTTTACTGATCCTTGTACAGCCTCCCGGATGCATTGTAAGACTTGTAAGTCCCTTGCCAACATTCCTCTTTTTTGATGAAATAGAACTCAGCCAGTTGCCTCTAGACACAGAAGAAAACTTTGACCAGTTGAGGAACAAATACTTTTCCACACAAATAATAGTCCTATAATATTCCTTCCTCTTCTCTATTTAGAATTCTACAGATTTCACACCACACCATTGCTTCCACTTCTCCATGGCTCCAAAGAACACCTACTCCAGTGATTACCTGGTGTCAAGGGTGGGTCATAATCCATTTAAGTTTTTTCACCCACCCTAACCAATCCAAACCGCTGGTCAGAACTTCAAACATACACTACTCAAACACTTGTTTAAGATACCTACTTTTTCATCTCAAAAGGCGTTGCGGTTCTTTACTTCTTTTCTAACAGAAGAACTCAATGGAGAAGAGTCCTAACTGCCATGTTCTGATCCAAAGCAATAAAGAAAACACCTAACTGTTTGAAAATAACCATAATACCCTCATCAGACTTCAATACTAATCTCGCAGTTTCCACATGCAACAATGGGAATATCCACATACAAGCATCGGGCCGAAATTTTGAACAGTTTGTCAAAATCTTTATGAAGATTAAAAATAGTTTACTGACACTGTACCGTCCACCCTGATAAACCAGTGTATCTCATCTGAGCTAAAAAAAAACTCCACCTCTTCCTCACCTAATTGAACTCGGCATGTTTAGTCCCCTCGCACTAACGATGAAACCATTGTGGATGGACCAAGGCCTTGGATCACAATGAAAGACTGCCCTAGCTCCAAAGTAGGGGATTTTCCTTTGTACGCTACTCACATGTTATTGATACCTAAAGCTCACCCACTAAAAAGTTAAACAACAACAATATAGGTATCTTGAGGTCTTTTAACTACCTCTCCTTCTACATCATCCTCACCCCAAGGGCACCCCACTCACCCACCGTGCTCTCCAACCCACGGGTTTCAACTGCCCAACAGTACAAGAGGCCCATAGATGAAAGTACCATGATACATCTCCCCTCCCCTCTTTAACTCTTTGCCACCAGGACACCAACCAGTTGCCCCAACTTCCATCACCTCCCCATCTACTTACATCCTTACCAATGAGGAATCCACACCACCTACCACTGCTACCTCCTCTGAGAATTCTCAATTACTATCTACCCCCAGACCAGCTACCCACACGTTAAACCCTCCCCCTATTGAGGATTAGCTGACAGACCACAAGCATGACATTCAACTAGTTATAGATGGTCTTTAGAACCTATTACACTTCTCCATGAAGATGGAGAAGCATTAGAAACTCTACAAGACCTCTAAGACTAATCAACCTAGCTATCCCACAACGGTTAAACAATACTGGGGAAAAGATTTGTTCTTGGAAAACATGATAAATCTACAATGGAAATAAATTCCATATCTTATTCAACACTCCAGGCTCCAAAGGATCACTGACCCTTTGTCAGATGCTGACATTCACTCCCTTCTAATATCTTACATTAAATCTTGTAGTAATTCATTACCCGTACCATTCAATATCCCAAAAAATCCCGCCAACCCGTTTAGAGAATCCAGTGTCAATCTCAGAACTATGAACATGGATTATTCATTACCTGTCACTGCATCTCACCTAGAAGCAGTAGTAACTAAAACCCACAACAAATCGTTGCTTCTTAATTGCAGGTCAGTGGTAAGGCATGCTGCTGATATTGCCAACCTCATACTCTTGCAAGAACTGGACCCCTTTAATGGCTACTCTGAACTCTGCAGCCAGACAACAGGAAACATGATTGCATCACTCCAGAACTAATTCAACTCAAGTGGCTCTCTCTCAAAACAAGGATGCAGTTCAAGATAGCCTGCTTGACTCACAAAGCGCTTCATTAAAACACTCCCATTTACCCTAGCAAAAAAAACAACAATCTAGCTTGAATTGAGCCCTAAGAAGCTCTAATACTCTATTTTTGAAACTACAAAAATTCAAAAAGAAGAGAAGTTTTAACCGAGCCATTGACTCTACAAATGTGTTGTCCTAATGGTACACCAGTCCCAGGTGCACAGCCTGAAGGTCGGCCCGTGGGTCATTGTATTTCAGCAACAATCTACTTTTACTCAGCTCCAGCCATTTTAATCTATTTTTATCAATATTAATCCAGTGATCCAACTAAATGAATCAATAATGTTCAAGTCTTCCATTAATTTATTGACAATGTGATGACTCCATAATACAAGAAGCTATATTGATGATGTCCTTAATCCTAAAAACCCAATGCATTTTGGGAAGGTTACCTTCTTTAGGGGTGACTGCCTTTATGAAATTCTGAAAAGGTCCTATCAAAAAACATCAAAAGATATGTTTCCAATACATGATAACCACTAAAATATAATGATAATTTAATTAAAAGGTACAAAATGTGATATGCATCATAACTGAGATACACTCCCTCAACTTTTCACAATAAATCAAGATAAACATCTCACAAAGTGTTAAGCCCTCTCAGAAACCAAACAAGTGAATCCAAAGTAACCTGCATGTAGATGGCTTAAACCTTGAGCTTTCCCTAAAGAGGTCGTATCTGGATGATATATGACAGTGAATAAAGGAAACATCATCCATGAAACACATAGAAGAACAAACTTAACTGTAGATAAACCTACGAAATGTGAGCCAGGAAAAGTGTAATCATCTGGAGCCAGTAAAGAGCCAGTGTGACGTTCCATTATGAACGATTTGGACCAGCCAATTGAAGTAACTGCCAATACAACCATTTAAACAAAGCATTTAATCCGTTTATCGAATTAGGTATATGGGATCTAGCCACCAACACAAAGCCCCCCAAACAAGTGCCTTTACTTGCCCTCTGGACACTTAAGTTCACCATGCACAAAACAGGCATAAATGAAACATACTTGTCCAAGAGCTGACACATGAAGCCACCAACATAACTGGGAAACAACCATACACCTGCACTCAGTGACCCAATAAATACTGAACTGATCTTTTATGCATAAATTATACTTCATTACAATCACCGCTGGCAACAATGGTTACTGTGGTGGCGTCAGGGGGAACAGAAATCAAATGGCCCCAGAGCCTGCCTCTTAGTTCTTGCCCAGTTCTTCACTACACCTGAGCCTGTGTTCTCTTTTTGTGCAGCAGTGCAGCCTAGCACAACAAAGGCCTACGTCTCAACACAACAGTTGGTACTTGCCCACTTACCCTTGTACAATAGTTCCAGTTCCGGTGGCCAGCATTCCTGCCTATGGGCCGCGGATCATCTCCTGCTGCTCTGCTGCCTTTGCTGTGGCCTATTCCCATTTGCTTCGCTGTTCTTGTGTGCCTGCACACGGCTGTGCATGGGAGGGTCTGGCTTCGGTGGTGAGAGAGAAGGTGTGCTCTCTCTCAACTCCTGGGGGAAACATCATTTAATACGAAGTCATTACCACGCGTTACGTTTACTACTGGTAACTTACCACGCAAACGTCTTTTCAACGCGGGTGCATTCCACGAACGTCTTTACCACGCAACGATCAATCCTTCTAGTCTTCCTTCGTCCTGCGTGTTCATCATTTAGTAAAAGGAAAAATAAAAAAAAGAGGCTTGGGGGGACTGGGGGGGTCTCCCCACCCAAAATGAACAAGCGGATTGTAAAAAAAAAGAAGAAAACTTAGAAAAAAAACCGATATTAAGTGTCTCTGACGATCAAGGAAAGAGCCGACCCAGCGACGTGGCGTGTACGTCATTATAGAAGTCCTATCTCTATTTTTAAAGACGTGTTACTTTTGACACTCGTTTCCGTGAAGGGCTGCTGGTGAAAGGCGTGGAGAGGTGAGATAAGGATCAAAAGATAAAACTTAAAAAATGATTTAAGCGCATTGTAAATTAAAACAAATTTAATATGTAAGGTAATATGTAGTATTGGTTTGATATAAACAACAATATTTTACTTTGTTCAGCAGTTTTGAAAATGTTTTTGTAGCCTATCAGCATCATTATGTAAATTTAGAAGGGACGTAAGAGGTTAGTCAACGTAAAATTTGCGGAGTAGAATCCTGCGTTATCAATTGCTGCGTGGTAAAGACACATGCGAAGTAAAATTCGCGTGGTAAAGCCATGCATGGTACAGGTAAGCGTTGTATAATCATATATTCAACTCCTGGCCTCCTGAGCGCAGCTGTGCCTGCGATACAGTGTCTTCCACCTGCGATCCTTCATCCAGTGAACTCCTGTGTGGGGTGCCTATCTGCTTTCTATAGTGCTTTCCCCCAGCATCAGTGATGTTTTCTAGGCGCCGCGTGCCTTCCGGCCTGTATTTCAGTCTGCCGCCAGGTGCGTCCGACTTGGCATCTCTGGTGCTACCTTCTTTTTATTTGTAAAGTTCATCCCGCATTCTCACCACATGCATGCCTGCCCCCCGCACAGTTCACTGGGCCCAGCCCATCTGCAGAAGCGACAGCGCACGATCCAGCACAGCTGGGACACGTGCACCACATTGACAGGTCAGACCACTGACCCCATTTGCACCATCAGGGTTTGACATCATCAAGACATTTTCCCTAGGTTCAGTGATTGACCCCTGCACTGTTCAAACAAGTCCCACAGTCGCCCTCATTATGTCCTACGTACCTGATCTATAAACATTTGTGGTAGATGCTCCTCACCCGCTCAAACTACGAGATAGAAGGACTGGATTGAACAGCTGGGGACCTATTTTGTGGCTGTGGACCTGGATAATGGTCAACGGCGTCCCATAATTTTGCATTTGGGAGGTGCAGCCTTTCATAAGCTGGGAAAGTCTGTTGATCAGGCTGTTCCTCCATTCACATCACCTACGTTAAACAGGCTTTGACTGCACATATTGACCCTTCGAAAATCCCAGAGGTTCTTGTTGCCCCAAGCACATCAGCTACCTGAATAATCCGTGGATGCCTTTTATGCTTGCCTTAAAGACTTAGCCAGCGACTGCACTTTGCCCAATGCTGATGATGAGATTCAAGTTCAATTTATCCAGGGCTGCTTCTTCGTCAAGCTCAGGGAAAACATTCTCCAAGTCCTTGGGATGCCTATGGCCAACATGCTGAAGGAACTCTCCAAAGTGCAAGCAGCACATATAGAGGCATCTCTGCAAAGCTGGGCGAAGACAGAACCAGTTGTCAAGTCAAGTCAATAACCTTTATTCGGATATTTCATTATCCATAAAAGTACACACATACTTACGTACATGGTCAAGATAATAAAATCACAGTAAAATCTTATAAAAACCTTGTTAAGATTTCCATATCATTAACAATAGCAGCAATACTCGCATAATAGCTGTGCAAAGTGCATTATTGTCCAATTCATCACCAACTTTCAGGTATATTTCTATAGCAGCAACAAATAATATATACATATGCAGAGATCACTTTTAAAGTAGCAGCAATGTATAAACAGTATACATTTCACAGGCATCGGCTACAAAGTAGTTTGCTAGCCTTTAGCAGCATTATCTAAAGTGCTAAATTTGTAAGGTGCATAGTTCATATTTACTGGACCATCTAGCCAGTTAATACGTTGGCTGCAGTGAGCACAGACAAAAAGAAACCACGTCCCAGATGTAATTCGACTCCCAAGGTGTGTTACGGATGTGGAGGCTCCTCCTCACACTAAGGACCCTCCCCCACACACGGAAAGCGGTGTTAGGCCTGTAACAAACCCAGACATTTTGCCAATGTGTGCTGTTCTTCCTCACTCAAAAAGGGTCAGAAACAGAAAGTGATCAACTGGTTACAGACTCCCACAATTCTGAAAATGAGGAAAACATGGACAATGATGACCCTGAAGGAGCTATTCATGTCATTCATGTGCTGAAACCTGGTGGGTATTTGTGGAGATGCATTTCTAAGTGCACCATCCTCCTAGCAGGCCATCAATAGCCCAGGTTAATCGACACAGGAGCTTCGATTAATATCATAGCCCAGAATGTCTTAAAAACACTCCCTTTTAAAGAGTTTCTACATCCCACCGACACCCAGGTTTTTGCATATGGAGTATCAAAACTGTTCTCTCTGGCAGGCGTCTTCATGACAGAAATCACGCATGAGCCTCACTCGAGTCATGCCAAGGTGTACATGACTAAAGGTGGCTCTGTAATGCTGTTAAGATGTGGGACAGCAGAATGGTTTCAACTCATTACTTTTGCCTTCAGCATACACCTAGGAAGCTTGGACAATTTGGTGCATGAGCTTGCATCTCTCTCCAAAGGCGCAGGATGTTTCAAAGACCATCGTATACACCTGCACATTGATGACTATCCAACCTGTTGCGCTGAAGCATCAGAGGATAACATTCCATTTGCGCTCCAAAGTAAAAGAACAAGCAAATATCATTGAGAAGGCTGATGTCCCCACATCCTGGGTGTCACCGATAGTGGCGGCGCAGAAACCAAAGCATCCGGGAGAATCACTTTTGATCTGCATCTGCCTAATCTGACCATCCGATGAGAAAAACACCTCACACCCACTGATGATGCCATTGTGTCTGAAGTCAGCGGCTTCAGGTGGTTTTCTAAAATGGACCTCTGTGCGGGATGCCACCAGTTAATGCTTTCCCCAGAATCTAGAGGAATCACTACCTTCTCCACCCATGTAGGTTTGTGGAGATATAAGCATCTCAATTTTGGATAGGCAAGTGCAGCAAATGTCTTTCAAGACACAATCAGAGCAGTTTTGTCTGGTCTCGCAGGCTTCATCTATGTCAGTGATGGCATTTAGGTACACTCCCCTGCACCGGAAGAGGATCTGGACCATCTAAGAGCCACATTCCAAAGACTAAGGGACAACGGTCTCACACTCCACAAAGAGTAATGTGCAGTTCTTCAGAAGGAGATAGCATTTTTTGGATACCATTTCTCAGAGGAGGGGGTCACACCAGATCGTTCAAAAGTCCATGACATCCATTCAGCACTGGTGCCCAGTCAGGTCACTGGTGTGCGCAGGTTTTTAGGAATGGTTACATATTTTGTGCGCTTCATACAGGACTTTACTGCCCTCACTGCCCCACTTTGAAAACTGGTCAAGGCCAATGCCAGATGGAGTTGGGGACGCACCCACGAAGAGGCGTTTCGGGCAACCAATCGAGCTTTGTAGGTAGACACCACATTAGCCTATTTTGACCCCAGCCATGAGTCAGAGCTATAGGTAGATTGGAGTCCCAATGGTTTAGGGGCTGCACTAACACAAAGATAACCAAATGGTGATTGTGCGCAATTAATCAAATACTTTACAAAATAGTGTGAAACTGAAGAATTTAGGTGCTCTTGGTGAATGGTGCAAAGTAGTGACTAGTGAGATATACAGTGTACAAGGATTGCACTGTGAGATAAAAAATGATATACACTTAACTTATAGTTGCATAGTTTCAGTGCTCAACAATTGCCACTTAGTACTATAAAGTCAGCTGAACAACACGTCCAAGTTTAGACCACAAAAGTACAACCTAAATGGAGATACTGCACAGGAAGAGGTGGTGACACTTTTTTTTATTACTGAAAGAAAGCATGTTTGGACTCAAATAAACCTGCGAGCTGAGACGAATGGGGAGAAAGCTAAGTTGGGCCATGGTGCTGAGGTGTTGCGGGTGAACTTGATGAGTTTCTTGTTTTCCAAAGTCTGTTTACTCGCCCCCGTCAGCTACCTGTGCTAGAGCCTGGCAGGTAGGCCTGCTGAGGGGGCCTGTTATCGTTCCACTTCTGCATCCTTCTGCTGCCTTCTCCCTACCCTTCTACTGGGGGTAACTATTGACAGCTTGTGGCGAGGCGGTACCAGTAGCCGTCAGCTGCGGAGCGAGGGCTGCATTCAGGCTGCGTAGACGACCCGACTAGGAACGGGTGTGGTTTGCAGCCACCTGCTGGCCCCCACTCACTTAGAAGGTGAGGTAAGTTGAGGGAAGGAAATGCAAACCGACTGAGAAATGGCCTGCAGGTTGCGGAAGCACTTGTTCAAGCTCGATCGGCGGCACAGTAAAGTCGGCAAGGTTGGTAAATTTGGTGAATGGAGAGAAAGGAAGTAAGGAGGAGCTGTAATATTAACTGCGGAGGAGGGTGTATGGAGTAAGAAGATCAGCCCCAAATCCAGAGCAGCCTAAGGTCAGCCTATACCTACTGCCACTCCTCTCCAATACTGACTACAACTAAAGAAAAGCGCTGTACTCCAGGATGTAAGACACACAACAACGCCAACAACGCCACTAAACTCCTTGTAGAGTTGGAAGGTAAAGAAGGGAGGTTAGAAGGCCAACATTATGCATATTTTACATCTAAATGTTTGGTGTCTAATAACCAAATTCCACCTAGCCCGCTCTTAGTAGTCACAAAGCTCCCAAAAAGCTCTCAAAAACTCCCAAGGCTCCGACTCTAATAGGTTTTTGTGATGCGCTCAGGGAGAACAAGAGGCGTGCCATTGGAAGCATGGCGGAGACAGAAGCAGCAAAGGTCCAATCATAAACAATGTTTCTCATGGGGGCATTGAGGAGGAGTCAGGCACAGTTGAACAAGGGGAAGTGTCAGTATCCCTTCCTGGCAAAGCCCCAACACCAAACTACACACAAAACAAGGTGCTGAGGAAATCTGACTTTTTAAAGGATCCAGTGGATGCCTCACTTGAACATTGTAAAGATACACATTGCAGTGGTCTAAAAAGCCTGATAGAGCCACAGCTGTTTGAAAATTCCAAATTGGATCTTAATGTAGTTCTCAATGAAAAGGAGGAAGTAAATGTATCTACACCCCCTGGTTGGTCTAAACACAAAGAAGATTTCTTTCAAATGAGAAACCTGGGCTACAAGTAGCAGCAGGCCAAGAGAGAAGAAGGAAAGATGTGAATTGGGGGCCTCGCAAATGGTGATGTCAGTAACTCAGGAAGCAGGTCCGAACAACATACTGGCACCGACCAAGGAATCTCCAGATAGGGGTAAGGTGTCAACTAAACCCCCAAGCTCAGGCAAGGACATTCAGATCATGGCTAAGGTGCATCACCATACTGGCTATAATATGACCAGACCCAAGTTTAATATTAAAGATCTAGCTGGAATTGCCCTTATATGGGGAACAGATCTGGAAATTGATTTGACGGTCTTTATAGTAGACCACTCGATCAACTCATCATCCCGGGAGAAAGCTGTTCAATCGAATAATGTTTACTCACTACCTCAGGGGCAGTTACAGGTTGAGGAAGTAAATTTGACGGGCTCACACCCTGCTATAGTTGGTACCCCCTTACTGAGCTCCCCTGCCATTTGTACACAAGCCGACATCCCAAGCAGTCAATACACCAGGGAACAAGGACTTAAGAACAATACCTGGGAGATTTTGCTCAATACATTTCAATTGATTGTTAACGCCCTGACATATCAATCGAGCAAGTTAGATATCCAGGTTCACATTCTAAGTACAATGGCGCTATACATTACCACAATTGTCACTAAAATTGGACAAAGGGTGCAGTCCGAGGCACAGTTCACCTCTACCTGTGCCTGTGGCCCAGTTTTGGATAAACTGACCTCGCTTACTGGGATGCTTGAATCAGTCCTTGTTGAGATCACGGGGCAGTTGAAAACTACCAAGGCAAATTAATATCAACAGGAGGGGGTTAGGAAAGAAAACCTGCCAGAGACAGCCATCTGAAGAAGGGGTGGCTTAGGGGGAACCTACTAGCTTGGAGAGTTCTCAGCAGGGGAAGGAAGTTGAAGTATCATCACAAAGTATTCTGATCATAAACTCAGCCCCCAGGGCAAGTCACTTATCTGACCAATCAGATCCTAGTCCGTATGGTAGGATTGGCCCAGAGTCGCAGGTAGTACCAAGAAGTGCCTCATAAATGGATTTGTCTAAACTACCTAAGCTTTCGAAGGAGAAGCGCAAAAGACTTAGGAAAAGTCATAACAAAAAACTGTGGATTGCCCCATTGACACAGAGGGAAGGTGTTTTACATTTTTCTACCAAAAACAGTCAAATCAGCAGTGGTCCCAGAAAGAAAGCAAGAAGACTCTGTGGTGGAGGAAGGCACTGAAGGTAAAGAGGATAATTTGACATTTACTGAAGCCAAAGCTCAATCAACAATGATGGAAAAGGACCAACAAGTGGACCAGATCCAACGGTTGCCAGGCCATCCTTAAATGGGAAAAAAGTAGTCAATATTACAACCAAAAGTAGCTTAGTCAGCTGTGCATCTAGAAAGAATGCAAAAAACTCTGTAGTAGGGAAATGCACTAAAGATAAGGAGATTCAATTGACCATTACTCAAGCCAAAGAGCAACGAACAAGAAAGGCAAAGGGCCAACAAGTAGACCAGGCCCAACAGCTGTCAGTCCACTCCTGTTTGGGAAACAAGGAGCCAGATTCAACAGGAGGCAAACAAGATAGCTACTCCCACGGTCTAAAGATATCGGCTGACTCAGTGCAACGTAACATAACAATGGTCAGTGAAACATGCAACATGTCCTCAAAACAATGTAAAATACCAACTTCCAAGGAATAGATAAATTCCAATGAGCACGGAGAAGAAAAAAGGCAAAAACTGAATCTTGCAAAAGACACTGCAAGATGAGAGCAGGGTAAAAATACCCAGCAGGTAATAGTTTGTACCATACAGCAATGCCAAAGAGAATTGTAGACTCACCCTAGCCTGCCTTGCAATTGCTGTAAAGTGACATTTTTTCCTAAATATAAATCTAAGGGGCATTCTGACAGAATTAATAGAGGGACTATGATACGCATGGCCAAAGAAATTCTGGCATTAAATCATATTGAGTCTTGGGATATACATTCAGTCACATTTGTAAACATTACGACTTGGGATGGCAAAGAACTGACTATGAGCACATGGGCTACACCGGCCATAGCTGATCAAGTATGGGCAGAAAGGGAGATATTTGAAAAATGGGGTTAAGATATGACGAGGGAAAAGAAGGAAGCCTATCCACAGTGTCTCCAACTGGACGGTTGTGGAGCTCGACTTAAGGTGGAAGGAGAGGAGGGCGGTATGGGTCTTCAAGGAGAGTTTAAAAGATGTCAAAAGCTTACAAAAACCCATTAACTTATAAGAATATGTGCCAACTGGCAGCAACTTTGATTTTAAAGGGGGCAAGGAGTCGTTCAATCTCATAATCTAGTGCCATCATAGCCCCGGGTAGCTAATCGTTACAAAGAAGCCACAGTGAGCCAAGTCCGACATGAAAAAACTGATTGGTCTTGGCTCCCAGGTGTTCTGCATTCCGGTACAGACGTGGACTCAAGTATTTGACAGAAAAAAGGTTTATTCGCTGACTATAAAGAGAGCAAGGTTGGTGTCTGCTCATAGAATATAGATGGATTGTTTGCAACGTTAGATGACAAGGAATACCTAACCTCTATCAGAAGATATGATATAGTCCTCTTTCAAGAAACATGGCCTCAAGAGGAAATTGATCTTCCGGCATACCTATGCTATAGCAAACCAGCAATGAAAACAAAATCGATGGGGCATGCTGCAGGGTGCTCGGCATTGTAGGTAACAGTGGATCTTAACATTAACATTGAAGATGTCGAAATTGATCACCCGAATATACAAGAAATCAAGGTTTGATCCCTTTTCCTATTTAATTTGACCGCCCTGTTGATAATAAATGCTTACATTCAACTCCTCAGAAATAGGAAAAAAGAATCCATCAAAATTATACTGAGCCGTATATCAACTCAATGTGCAATGAATAAAGTTCTCTTGATTCTCTTGTCTGGAGATTCTAATATGAGCCTGTTTCAGGGGACGCCTAGGGATCAAATATTAGATGTTATCAACCATATTTGGCAAATTCCGATGACTGAACCATTGAAACAACTATCTGATAGAATGGTGATGGATGTGGTGCGTAACCTGGAGCACCATGGTATTGAATGGCCAGATGTCTCCGGACATTTCGGCACAACCGTCTCACCACTCATCCCAAGCAGTCACAGACTACTCCTTAGTATCATTACCACTATATCATATGGTTATAAGCTATAGTTAGGTAACCTGCTGGAAACCGAACACCAATGGCAAATGATCAGTTTTAACTTAAATATCTCCTTACATGAACAATCGGCCCCAGAAATAGGTTAACTTACAGGACAAATTACAAAAATTTACAGTGGTCGGTATCCTGCATAGAAAAAATTGAACACCAAGCAAGAGAATTCTGGGAAGACTTATATGACGTAGATCAAAATCTTTTGATCCACTGGGATCAACCTTCAAAACGCCTAGTGAAGAAAAATGTATTTCAGCCCAGAGTTAGAGAATCAACAGCTGTTTCACTTCCTAAGAAGATTTCAGTGCAACTCAAAATAGCCAAAAAGAAATGGAATCATGCCCTGAGGGTCCTAAGAAATAATCTGTCTACTAGTGTCCGGTGTGAGTCTCTACGAAAATTAAGGTCACTTTATAAAAAAGCATTTTTGGCCCATACAAAAACTGAGATTGATCAGTACTAGTGTAAAATCCATTATGCTGCTAAACCTAAAGATGCTGGAGAGTTTCGGAGATTGGTAAACCAATCCACCGGTAGGAAATTTCAACAAGCAGCGTTAATTATATCTAAAGAAGCTTGGGGAAATCAGCTGAGCATCACGCCTGGGGTCAAAGATACAGCAATTGGCTTATCAGTAGAAGCAATGTGTAATTGTACAAGGGAAAACCTGCCGATAGAGATCCATCTTAAAACTGTGGAGAAAATTATTCGCCATCAGCCTCCGGGATGGTGCCCGGGACCAAACGGTTTCCACCAAGCACTTTATAAGGAAAACCCCCAATATTGGGCAAAAAAACTGACAATATTATTTAGTTATGTCCTTGTGAGCGACAAAATTCAAGATAATTGGAGGTGGTTAATTCTGGCCCCGATTTATAAAGCTGAACAAACTACGGACCCTGCCAATTGTAGACTAATAATCTTAATGGACTGTGAGGCAACGTTTTTCGTCAAAAGACTGTTGGCAGAGCTAACGTCCTGGGTGGTCTCAAAAAACCTGCTGCCAAAAATCAGACTGGGTTTATCAAAGGCATGAGTAGTATTATTCATCTTCAAATGCTGGCACTTACAATTGAATTGGCGAGGCATCGCGCTATGAATTTACACTTGTGTTTTATTGATTTTCGATCTGCCTGTGACACGGTGCAAAGGAACATTCTCTGGGATACATTATCAAAATTGGGAGTTTTACCTAAACTCCTAAGAGCGACTTGAATGCTGTACACGAACACTTGGGCAAGAGTAAGGTTGGGACAAGGCACAGCAATTAAAAAAAAATATATTAACAATGAATGTTTTAAAACACGGTTGTGTCTTGGCCCCAATCTTGTTCAATCTGTATCTTGCTGATACCTCCTCAGGTTTGAATAGCATTAACTCACAATCACCATGTATGACTGGCTTTAAGGTCTCCCACCTATTGTACACCGACGACATTGTTCTGCTGAGCTACACATAGGTGGGGCTGCAGTGGTTAATTAGTCCAACTGCTTTGTATGCCTCGTCCTACAGGTTAAGGGTCAACTTAAATAAGACAAAAACCATGTTGGTGTCAAGAAGTATTGCAGCTCGACCAATACTCAGCATAGTAGGGTCCGAGCTGGAATCGGTTTTAGAGTATAAATACTTGGGTGTCATATTAGATGTGAGGGGCCTAATTTGGAACCAGTGTGCTGTACTACGGAGAAGGAACCATTCTTTTACTGCAGCATTTGCTGCCCTCTGGAAAAGCTTAAAAGGGCTGTCCCTCAAGCCACTATTACAAGTTATTTCCGCCAAACATGTTCCATCTCTGGCATATGGCGTGGAGATTTCAAGAGGGAGGGCTAATAACATCATAGATAAGCTTGTGACAGGACCTCCAGTCGCCTGTTCAATCTCCCTCAGCGGGCACCGCAATCGCAAAATCGATTGGAGTTTGGGCTTAAAAGGCAGAATTTAAACAGCCTAGGGGCATAATTGAAATTCTGCCACAAATTTAGAAATGATAATTATCCTACCTTTATGACAGTTGTTTGGGAAGCTATAAGTGATCTTAGAGACAGGCAGGCCCATGTATATTTCAATTTGGCTTTAGTTACATTCATAGCGGAACAACTATGGGCCTTACCCCTCTCTAAGGCGGCATTTTACAGTCATCAATGGGTGTAGTAAAAAAGAATCTTCACTAATGGACAGAGAGGCATCACAAAAAGATCCCATGTGTGGATACTAATTGCATCATACGGCAATCTATCCCCTCAGAATTATCTTTGGCACCTGAATAGACTAAATGCTAAGTTGAAGTTCTTGAGACTCCGCCTTGGCAGTTTACAATTCCGCAGTGATGCACAAGCTGAGTAGTGAAAGGTCATGCCGCCTATGCAATTACAAGATAGAAGACATTTGCCACATTATTTGTAGTTGCCCAGCGCTAACAGCTGAACGCAGAAGTCTGTTAGGGTAGGATTTTAATCGTCAAACTATACGTCAAGCAGAGAGAGAAGTTATACAATTTACTGGCAGATTCTTAAAGTTTGTAGATATAGCAGAGAGGAAACTGCTTAACAGTGCCCAGTAAATAGCTCTTATCGTTCTTATTCTATTAAGCTACAAAAAAACCTTCAGTAGGTTAGAGAAATCAGTAACCTAGAAGGGCAGGTGAACCTTAAACAAGCGGTACAATGTTCCCAATATATGTGTAATTGGATTATTGTGAAACAATTAGGGTTTAGCATTGCCAAGCCTTGTGAGGATTTTATATTATAGGCAGTTTGTCACCCAAAGTTTTGCCCTTGGCAGGCATATTTGGTAATTCTAGGTGTCAAAAATAATCCAACTAGGACCCTCTGCACGACACACATTAGGAATGGTTAGATCCACTCACTGGGGCAGAGTCACAGAACTAATCTGAGGCAAGATCCTAAAGATATTTCTTTTGGTATTCACAGAAGGCATTTAGTAGTAGTAAAGTTAGGATTTTGTCTTAAGTTAGTATTTTATCTTAAGTTTAACTTAAGACAAAGTCCTAATTTAACACGAAATCCTAACTTAAGACAAATTCCTAATTTTAACACTACTAAATGCCATGTGTGAATACTAAAAGTAGTATGTTTAGGATTTTGTCTCAGATGAGTTCTGTGAATCTGCCCCATAGTGTACAGCAAGTGAATAATTAATAGATCAAATGGGGGTGCTCTATATAAGAGGAAACAGTAGGTAGACCGTCTTACCACTTTACGTTTAGGTGTTTTATATGTTTTTAACTGGATGAATTGAGTATTCTTATTGCGGGACTAATCCTTATATTTATCATGCTTTTTTTTAAAATAATGGTTCAATAATGGTAATACGTATGGAATGTGTATAGATGTGTCTCATTGTAAGTTTCTATCAAATGAACAATACATTTTTCATTTAATCACTTTAACAGAGTCTTCATCATGACAGTGTAATTAGAAACCTCAACAAGTTTAAGGGAACGAATTGTTTTTCTGAATCAATCAGTTTCACAATTCTAATCCATGCCTTCAGTGAGGTGCTGTAAAGAGCATCCCTGGGAAATAGAGGCACCTGTTAATATTGTAGCATTAGGAGAGATTCCTCTCTGCAGAAGGCTTACTGTCCTTCGTGTTGTTTGGTTGACTTTATAAAACTAAGTGCTTAGGGAGAGGATGGGGCCCAATAGCTAGGGCAGTCGACCTGAAATCTGGGGAACCGGGTTCGAGTCACATCAACAACGCTCAATAAAATGAATGGGTCATTATTTAACTCAATTAGTACTCACGTAAAGTACTCTGATACCTGGTACCTTCGGGTCAAGTTTGCGCTATAGAAAACTCAGAAAAAAGAAAATTGTCACAAGAAAATCTCCCAGCACACTCCTTGTTCATTGTATTCTGCATTAGCGGTGAGGATTTGATTTGTGTTTATGCAATGTCATAGAGTGATTTGGTGTACACTGCCATCCCATATCTAAGACCAATTCAAGTTTAAATTCTCCCTGATTGTAATTTTTGATTTTTCAATTTGCCCTCCTTATCTGTTTTGCCTGAATCCACCTTTACAAGGATGGAATTTGAGCTGGCAAATATGAAGTCCTACATTGTGGCTCAGCTCAATGAGTTCCGTAAAGAGAGGGGGTTTCCAGTTAAGAGCACCACCAGGAAGGTGGAACTGCAAAAGGTTCTGTGGCCTGGAAGGAAGTCCACACCCACTGGCTACAGTCACTGAAGGTGATGACGCCATGAACAAGAAAGGAGAGGATTTGGATATCAGTCCTGAAGGCCAGCAGCCTGCTGAAGTTGATGACTTGACCCTTAATTTTAAGCTCCATGCCAGGGCATGTTGCAGTGTATCTTCACGCAGCCTGTACCAAGAGGAACTGACAGAGAGGAGGGAGGAGATAGACCTCAGTCTGGAAATAGACATGTTTAGGATAGAGTAGAAGAAATTGGCCATAGATGTGAAACTAGCTTTGAAGAATTTGGATCATGAAAGGAGCCTTAAGTAGCTGGAACTGAAAACCAGGCATGCAGATTCCACCAGAAGTGGTGGTAGCAAACCTGTAGTGTCTTAAGGAGACAAAAAGTCCCACATGTCAAAAGATTTGGTGCCCAGTTATGTAGTAAATGATGAAATTGACAAATAATGTTAAGCCTATGAAGTAGCCGTGAGTTTTCTCAAGATCCCAGGACAGTTTTGGAGGGGTGTTGTCGAAACATATGCCTACAGTAGGGTGGGACACACGTCTTACTTTAGTGGTAGGGGATCAAACCAGGTACATGAAGCCATCTTAATTGCTAAGTTTGGACTGACCCCTCAAAAGTATTGCCAAAGGTTTAGGGACAGTAAGAAGCTCTCCAAAACCATCCATGGTAGATATCGTGGACTACTCCAGCAAGGCACTGAATGGTTGAGTGCGAGGCAGCAAGGTTAATAATTTTATTAGCTTGTACAATATAATAGTGAGAGAGCACATGCACACTATTTGTTTTCAAGAGCTGTGCCAGCACCTAGTAGGACAGCAGGCTGATTGACAGGAGGTAGCTTGCTCAGGAGGCGGACCTCTGGGCCAGCACCAGAGGATCCAATAAAGGTATCTGGGGAAGACTTCCACAGAGGTGGTTAGGGGTCCCATCAGAAGAAGAGAAGGTGAAAAAGTTAAGAAGAAGGAGTTCTCAGAACGCCCTCAAAATAATTCCCAAGGGATCAGTGTAACCAGTCACAGCATGTGCCTTAAAAAGAAGGGTACTTTGATAAACAGACAGGGAGGTATGTACCCCAAAGCACAGAGTGCTACAACTATGGGCACTCCAAGGACAATTCGAAATGTCCCAAAAGGGTACATCCCTCACCCTGGTGGGCAGACACCTAAGTTGGCGAGTGTAGTGCTCGGGAGGAAGGTAGTTACACTTAGCTTTGAGAGGCAGACAGAGAAGACCCTGGTTTCACTGCGAGACAATGAGTTGTGCTAAAAGCCATATGCATAAGTACAAGCCATGGGTCACCATGAATGGGCAAAGGGGGGTGGCTATAAGGGATACAGGAGCCACCATGACTACTGTGAGCTGTCAGCTGGTATCCTTAAAGAAGTTCCTCCCTAACACATTCCAACAAGTCATAGTCAAATGTGAGAGCCATCTATTGGTGGCTCTGGTTACCTATCAGTGAGAGAGGGGATCTCAGGTTCTCTAAAAGGAGCATGAAACAATGTCTAAGACAGCTGCGCAGAAGGAGAGGGGCAAAGTGCACGGAAAATCAGCCTCTGAACTTCCCATGGATGAGGGTGATGTGGCACCTGAGGAGGACGCCCCCGAGCCAGCGGGAGATTACATTTATGCCCTCGGTAACTTGCCAGAGCTTGCTGGCTGGCAAGATGAGGTAGGCCCGCCATTGGGAAATTCTGCAAAACAAGTGCCCCACTATCGAGGGATTGAGACTGCAAATTGAGACAGCTGCTGACACCTCTGGAGTTGACCTGATTTATTGGGAGAATTGCTTCTTACATAGAAAGCCTAGGGCTCCTGGATCTGGGGCATCCCATGCGTTGATTGTACCCCAGTGTTATAGGACCTTCCTACAGAGTTTGGCAAATGTTACTCACTGGGCAGGACATCTGGGGCAAGACAATACGTTTGCCATCATTATTACCCACTGCTATTGGGCCTGGATTAAGATGGCCTCAGGTGCATTTTGTAGCGACTGACACACCTACGAGGTCAGTGGGAAGTCAGGGAAAAATCTTAAGGCTCCCCTGACGCCCATTACCTGTCATTGTCACCCACTTTAAAAGAGCAGGCTTCAACATTGTTTGACTCTGGGACCCCAAGACAGCTTTAAGCATGAGGTTCATCCTGGTCATGGTTCAGCATGTCACTCGCTACCCATAGACCATTCCTCTGAGGTTGGTAGCAGCACCTTCAGTGGTCAGGGCTTTAATGGGGATTTTTACCCATGGGAGTTTCACAAACGCAGTAGTGTCTGACAGAGCGCTGACTTCATATCAAAAACATAAAGTCCATGTGTGATGCTTGTGGAGTAAATAATACGTTCTCTACACCTTATAACCCTCAAATAAACAGCCTTGTGGAGATATTCATCAACACTTTGAAGGGCATGATAATAGACCTACTGGGCCCATGAGGTGTAAGTGGGGAATCCGCCTTTCACGCCTTCTCTTTGCCTACAGGGAAGTGCTACAGCCGAGAGTGAGGTTTAGTCCACTCCAACTCCTCTATGGCCACCCTGTTAAGGTACCTCTTAGCCTAATAAGAGAGTGGTGAGAGCAAGCGCCCCGGTAACCTACTCGGGCTGTGGTCAGCTACATGCTCAGTTTTTGCAACCAGATTCATTGCTTTTGGAAAAACCTTGAAAGTAATCTTGAGGCCAGTCAATAGATTTGAATCTCTGAGATGACCAGAAGGCCACTCTTGTATAGTTATAACCTGGTCAGAAGGTGTGGGCATGAGGCCTTTACAGCGCAGAGCTCTCCAGGATCAAGGGCAGGCTCATATGAGGTAAAGGGGCAGAAGGGGGAGTTCACTTACTTGGTGAACCTCTAGACCCCTAGAAACTCCTTAAGAGTGTTCCATGTGAACTGCCTAAGCCCACACTTTGAGAGGTCTGGAATGAGCATGCTCCTGGGGACAGATGAGATGAGATGAGGCTCATTGAGCCTCACACATACCATCTGTCTCCCCAGGAACACGATTGGTCAGTGGATGTTGGCAACTTCTCTCCTACTTTGACCCAGAACAACTGTTTACCAGTTACTGGGGAAGTTTGACTCTCTGTTCTCCCTCACTCCTGGACTTACACACCTGTGAATCCATGACACAGACATTGGAGACAGCCCATCTGTTAAAAATAAGGTTTCCAGGTTGTCAGACAAGGTGAGGGCAATTATCAAGGCGAAGTCTCTAATATGCTGGTGGAAGGGCTGATTGATCCCTACGAACAGTCTCTAGTCCAGCCCTGTTGTGCAGCTGTCAAAGGCTGCCTCAGTGGGTACCACTCCAGAACTTTGGTTCCGTGTGGACTATATGGGTCTCAAATACATCACAAAGACTGATGCACACCCCATCCCCTTAGCTGATGAGTTTATAGACAGGCTGGGCACTGGAACATTTCTCAGTAGTTATGATTTGACATCAGGGTACTGACAATGAAATGAAAAATTTGTATAGCGCTACATAAACCCGAAGGTGTCTAGGCTCTCACTCAGCTTACAAGATGGTACATGTTACAGTGGAAACACCTTAAAACAGCTAGGTTTTCAGTCCCTTCCTAAATTTCCACAGATTAGATTTTTGTTTAGAGTTACGGGAGGGAATTCTAAAGCTTGGTGGTAGTATAGAAAAAGCTTTTTCCTCTCCATTTTGCCTTCAGTGCCTTGGGGATGATCATGTTTCCGTAGTCTGAAGACTTAAGTGGTCTGGCTGGGATGTAAGATTTTAAAAAATTGTGACAGTTGCCACAAGCCAGGGCCATGCCTGGATTTAAAGGCTATGCATAGTGCTTTAAAATGAATATGTTTACTTATAGGCAACCAGTGCAGCTGTGTAAGAGCCCTGGACCAATTTAATTTTAAACAATTGTCTTGCATCCACTTTCTTATGTGGCCCATTCATTCTTGAAAGCGAAAATCAGTATCTGTGGACATGCTGTTGATTGACACAATGATCTGTGTGTCATCTGCATAAGACACCAAAGTGAAGCCAACGTTTTTAATTAACCTAACCAGGGAGATGATGTACATATTAAAAAGCGTGGGACTCAATAATTAACCCTGCAGAACTCCACATGGAAGTGAGAAAGCTGGGGAGAACTATTCATTGTGAGCCACCATTTGAGATCTACTGGTAGAAACAAGCTAAGCAGGTGGAGTGCTTTACCCCTGACCCCCAGCGATGCGAGGCGGTCAACCATCACATCGTGGTTGAACGTATCAAAAGCTGCTGAGAGATCTAAAAGGATCAGTCTAGTGCTCCTCCCATCTAGCGTCTATCTGAGCTCTTCCGTGGCCGTTATTAGAGCTAATTTGGTACTGTGGTGAGCCTGAAATCCATGTTGTGAAGGGTTCAGGATGCCACCTTCCAAAATGGAGGTGGATTATTCTTCATTTAGAAACCTTTCAATTATTTTTGCTGGGAAATCGCAGCCAAGGGAAAGGTCTATAGTTTAAGGGGTCATTAGGATCTAGATTGGATTTCTTCAGAAGTGGCAGAACGGAAGCTTTCTTCCATTCAGTAGGGAAACACCCTTAGGAGATCATAAGATTAGACACAGGCCAAAGTTATGTGGCAATGATCACAGGAACTAAATGAAGAACTTTTGGTGGGCATGGGTCCAATGGACATCCAGATTTAAATAAAGGAATTTATTTAATAATCTGGTCAGGAGTAAAGGGTGGAAAAGGAGATAAGGTGGGTGTAGAGATGCTATCCAGATTGGATTGTGGCATGAAACTGTGACCAGAAATCATGTAGGACACAGATAAATGATTAGTTTGGGGCAGAAAAACATCAAAGACCTGTTTGACCTTTTGTTGGAAGGAGTCAGATAAAGCATTGCAAAATTGTTGGCTCATTTCACGATATTGGGATTCTAGATGCTTAGAGAGTATGTTAATAGTAGAAAATAATAGTTTTGAGCAGCCATTAGCTGCTTCTATCTTTTCTTTAAAGTAGGCTGACTTTGCCTTCAGAATCAGGTTTGTATATACTTGAATAGCTAATCTGTAATCTGTTTTTGTATGGGAGTTGCCTGCTAGCCTCCATTTTCTTTCTTCACATTTCTTTTTGAGCTCTCAATGAATCATTAAACCAGGGTTCTGACGATGATTGCCTGGCTGATCATAGGGTAATTTGTGGGCCAGCTGCTGGCCTGCGGAATCCATCCGGTATTGATAGGTCATCACTGCCTTATCCAAGTCAGCCGCAGGCGACTGTAAGGAACAGGTGAGCACCTGGCAGGTTGTTTTGACTGAGAGGGTAAATGATAGGTCAGAATTCTCAACCCCAGAGGTTCCGTTCTAGTTTAGGGTGATGCCCTTTGGTTTGAAGGATGCCCTTGCCACCTTTAAGATGTTGGTCAACAGTGTCCTGGCTGGAAAGGAGGCATTGTCTGCTGCCTACCTGGATGGCATAACTGTCTACACCTCCAGTTAGGAGGAACACCTCTCTCATCTCTAGGAGATGCCTTAGGCTCTGTAGCAGGTGGGTCTGTATCTCAAGATCCAAGACAGGGCTAGGTTCCATGGTGTGTCTGGGTCACATGGTGGGTGGGGGAAGGTATAGCCCCACCATGCCAAGATTGCAACTATTCTGGCCTTGCAACCCCCTAAAACATAGACAGAGGTGAGGGTCATGTTGGAGCCACAATTTATATACAACCTGGTCAGACCACTATGGGTTCCTTTTGTATGTCCGAGCCCAGCATCCTCTCCTCTCCACAGTTTTCATATATTGTCTAAAGACACAGCTGACTTGGCTGCCTTCTCTAAATAGGTGCTATATAATCAGTACACAATGGCAATTCCACCTTGAAGCATTTTTGTGATGTTTTGTTCTCAGCCAGCAACATTTGTTTTCAGGTTGATCTGTACTCTCACAAAATTCTGGTTGGTAATTTCAAGTTCTTGATCATTACAAATGTTAACTTTAATTCACATAAGAACTTTGATAGCTTGAGTATTCACTTTTTAATTTGGAAAAATAATATATTTTATGGTTATGAAATAGCCATATCAAACTGACACTTAACAATGTGAACCTTACTCTTGTTTTCAGATTAGCATCATTGTCATCACTCACAATGGAAAATAAGAATATTATTCTACTCATAGGTGAGATACAATGATTCATGTGACCGCAGTGTTTATTAGATTCCAAATCAAGCCTTCACATGGTATTATGCTAGAATATCTATTTATATCTTTCAATGAAACTATTTCACATACCAAACTAACACTGTATGAGCACTTTCAGTGCAAAATCTACCAGTCCTGTTTTAGGAAATGTATGAGCATGAGATTGACTGAAATATACTAATTTTCCCATTTGAGGTACTTTCGGAGGCCTACCCTCACAGATCTACCTACATAAAATATTACAACCTGACTAAAGAAAATTCAAATAGAATGGGGTTGCAGCAATTAACACTTAGCATCTATTTCAAGAAGCCAGTCCACTTTTTATTGTGGCAACAGACCTGGCCTTCCATGTAAAGGTGGCAGGGAGTCCTATGTTGGTGGGTACAGTGAGTGACTGCACCCACCTCCCGGTAGCCTAAATTTGCACACCAATCTCCCCACTATGACGCACAACCTCCCCAGCTCCTTTGCCTCTGCACGTACCTCGGTGACACTGCACGGACTTGGAAGCTAAGAGCTTCCTCATTGGCATTGCCCATTTTCCATGCTCTTGTAATCACACTGGTAAAAATTGTGCTCTGACACACTCTATAATATAGAAGGGGCTGGAAAAACAATCATAGCAAGGAGCCGGGGCCGGTGGGGAGGCACAAGAATTGTGTTCCAATGCTTGTTTTTCCCTAAGGGCACTTACTGTAACATCGCCTGGAAAGAACAGCCATAATGCTCTGAGCCACCTTGCTTCTTTACAAAAATCCAGAAAAACTAAAAAACTACGTTAGTTAATAACTAAATCAGCAATAATCTTGAAACTATAATGGGAACAGGTTGAGCCAGAGGGTGGAGATAGACCAAAGTGTACCTGGAGGAGGACCTCACCGCATCATGAATCAGTCACGAAAGAATTCTGTCCAGCCTTGGTTTAGTAATACAGAGAACTTCACTAGTGAACTGTTTAAGGTCTACAAAAATGCATGGCATGTCATATTTACTTCCAACCTCTTCCACAGGCATCAGCATCAATCAACAATGATGCTTCAGATTCAAAATTGTGAAACTTCCACCTTACATAACTATTACTAGCTGAGTTACAGGTGTGGCCTCGCCAGAGGATGCTTGAAATTTCCGAAAGCTTGTTTCTATTTTTCAGATAGCTAATTATTATTTACATTTAGCACTGAATTCAACCGCAAGGGTCTACACAGCACAGTACATAAAATGGCATGATTTAAGAAAAAATTATAAAATAAGCAAATGTAAGTCTGTTAAAAGTAAACCAGGTTGTACCTATCCACGTTGACGATGGACTCACTTTGTATGGGTGGATTGTCCCATAGTGCTGATGGGCACAGATACAGGAGTCACTCATGGCAGACATACAAAAAGGATAACGAAGAGGGACCACTTTTACAGCAACACATTGAATTCTCTGTCGGATTCATTTTGGCTGAAGGTCAGGGTCCTGCTGCTTAGAGCTGCCCCTGTCCCTCCAATCATGTGAGTCATGGGAGGTAACGCTCATGGTTTGTTTACTGATGTGTTCTAGTTAACATAACAACACATTTCTGTCTTTTATCTTACAGTATTTGCCTTGACAATGGCACCTACACAGAACGCATGTAAGTATTAATACCACTTCTAATCATTCCCTCCGATATGAAGCGTGTTATGCTTGCCAGCCATAAGTGTAAATGTGGCATCAAGAGCAGCAGCGGTATTAGCAGGATTGAAGACATTACCAGTATATTTAGGGCATGTCTGGTAAATAATGGCAATGATGAGTTATAACATTATTATTTCTGGTCATTTTCTCATATTTTCAATTGCAGACCCTCTCTCCCAGAAATAACACTATTATGAATGGTGTGACAGTATCATTCTGACTCCTGACAGTAATTGCCACCAATTTTCGTAGTAGAAGACAGAATATATATCCACCCCAATACGTGTTTTGAAGCAGGGGATCGGAGGAAATCTTTACAATGATAGGAGAAATGCTCAGTCTCTCTCTCTCTCTCTCAGATGTGAAGTAGTACCTTCCCCTTGGAGACATGCAGCGGTAAAGCCACCATTAAAAACAATCCACTACTTCCAGAAAACTATCGAACAATCTCCCTGTTATCAGAAGTTGCGAAGCTGCTTTAAAAGCATGTGAACCAACATTTAACACAACTTTTCACCCCACCCAAACACGTTTTAGACTCCAAAATAGTACATAGACAACTCTGCTAGCAGTAGTAGAAAAACCTAAATTGATCTTGGACCAAGACAGATTTTGTAGCAGTCCTATAACGACCTGTAAGTGCAGCATTTGGGCACTATATCCTACTCAGCCCTTCGAGACTTGGGAATGTGGGGGTAAATGATCTTGTTTAAAATTGACTTACATCATTCCTACAAGATAGGAGCTTTCAATTATTTGATAACCCATGCTACCCTGAGATATCCCTCTCGAAATGTGAAGTGCCACTGGGCTCCTCTCTAAGCCCAACCATATTTAATCTCAATGTGCGCACTCTGGCACAGATTGCTTAAGCCTTTGGTCTCTCAATAGTTACATATTTATTGTTTTTATTTTATTTTATTTTAAAGGTTTTATATAGCGCTGGCTAGACACGGAGGTATCAGAGCGTTTTACATGAGTATCATACAATAATTGCAGATTACATCTTTACAAAGGATACACAGTTATTAGAGCATGGCAACAAAGTGACAAGTAAGGTTGAGACAAACAAAAAGTAACATATAGGTAAGGGAAAAAGCAGGCATGGGGAGATATTCCGGGAAGTGGGGGGGGGGGTAGGAGCAGGGGAAGTAGACAGGGAATGGTGGAGGGAAAGAGGAGGGGAGGGTTAGAGACACGGCATGGCAAGAAGAGGGGGAGGGGGACGGTGACACAAACCGGTAGACGAGTCAAAGCTGCGCCCAAAGTCCAGTAAACTATGATCCCAGGGGGAGTGGTATCATTTCCCCATCTCTGTTGCAAGAGGCTCCCTAAGGGCAGGGGACTCTCACAGAGGGGTCTCTGAGAATCCAAGGCATACTTACTGGATCTTTCCCCAAAAAGGGGAGAGGGAGTGCTTTGGCAAGGAGTGCCATACCGTACCTCAATTGTGAGTGGCTCCATTGGCGCTACGGACTCTCTCAGCGAGTACGCTGAGACTCCAGCGTATATCTCTTGGATCTTTCCCCAACAAGGGGAAAAGGAGTGCTTAGTCAAAAGGCACAAAAGGACAGGGGGCTAGGCCGTGTAGCGGGCAAGGGGAAAGATTCAGATAATAGGGGATAGGAGTAAAGGAAGTAGACAAAGAACAAAAGAATGCTGAATGGGAACAGATAGATAGATAGGAGACAAGGAAAAAGCAGAGTAACAGAAATAGGATGATGGGGGGTGGGCGAGACAGTAAGACGGGGAGAAAAACTGTGCCCAAATCCAGCTGGGTAGGTGACGATCAGGGGATGAACCAAGGCCGATCTCCTCAATAGCTGAACAGAGCAGCTCCACCGGGCATTGTACATAGTGCTCGGACTCTGCTGTCAGGATGGAGATCAGGAGTATGCTAAGAGATTGTCATTGTGCGTTGATTAGGTCGTGGTCGCTTCCACCCCTCATTCACTCTTCTCCATTGCTGCCTCTGTGATACAAGCGGTACCAGGGTCTGCTCCACGGAGCGGGTCTTGGTTTCCAGCCAGAGTCCATGGTGAAGCAGATGACATGCGAATAGTTCTGTCCCTCACTCCAGAGAACTTGGACCCATCCTAAAGGAAGTGGTAGATTGGATGGCTAATTGCTCTCTTAAACTCAGCTGTAATAAAACAGAACTCATGGTGGATGGTAATAACTTCAAAAGATGGCCAGATTCTTTAGGAAGTCCTCCTTCCCCCAAAAAATCCATAACAAATCTAGTCATTTGGTTGAACTGCTCACTTTCCTTGGAAATTCAAGGCAGGCAGTTTGCAGTGAAATGGTATTGAATGACCAGAATGCTCAGAAATTTTTTAGGTCTAACCTTCCCCTCTAGAATGAAAATTGTACAATCAATCAATCAATCAATCAATCAATCAATCAATCAAGGGTTTATAAAGTGCAACTACTCACCTGTAAGGGTCTCAAGTCACTAGGGGGGGGGGCTGCTGGTCCCCTAGGTGTGGAGGATCATGTGAAGAGCCAGGTCTTGAGATCCTCCCTGAATTGGGTCAGCGACGCGGATTGCCTGAGGTGGAGGGGCAGGTTGTTTCAGGTCTAGACGGCAAGCTAGATTCCTCTGCTTCAGGTCTTGTGGATCCTGGTGACAGAGGCTAGGGTGCATTGGGCAGAACAGAGTTGTATGGCGTGTACGTGGAATGTGAGGTGGTGGTTCAGGTATGCTGGTCCTATGTTGTGGAGAGCTTTGCAGGCATGTCTGAGGAGCTTGAAAGGGATTCTCTTGTTGACCAGGAGCCAGGGGTGTGGTCAGAGGTGTTGCGTGATGCGGGTGCTGAGGGGATGTTGAGGGCCAGTCTGGCAGCGGCGTTTTGTGGAGTCTTGTAATTAGGGTGTGGGGGAGACAGTGTTGAAGGTGTCCTAGATGTCCAGTAGTATTAGGGCTGCAGTTTTGCCCTGGTCGAGGAGGGAGCGGATGTCATCTGTGGCGGCAAGGTGTGCAATCTCTGTGCTGTGGTTGCTTTGGAAGCCATATTAGGAGGTGTCTAAGACATGGTTTACTGCAATGAACTCTGAGAGTTGAGCATTGATGGCCTTCTTAATGACCTTGGATGGGAAGGGGAGGAGGGAAATGGGTCTGAAGTTCTTGAGATCTGTCGGGTCTGAGGCCGGCCTCTTCAGCAGGGGGTTAATCTCAGCGTGTACCAGTCATCAGGAAAGTAGGAGGTTTTGATTGAGCGGTTGATGGTGCAGCGATGCTGGGGTGCGATGACAGTGGCTACTCTGTGGAAGATGTGGTATGGGCAAGGATTCGACAGGGCTCCTAAGTGGGTGTTCTTTGTGGTCTTGAGTGCATCCTCTTTTGTAAGCAGGATCAAGCTGAGCACGGTCTGTTGGGGTGCAGCATGGTTGGTTGTGATGTTGTCAGGCGTAGTGTCGGGGTCTAGGGAATCAAAGCTGTTATAGATCTGCTTGATCGTGTGATGGAAGAAGATGCTGAGTTTGTTGCAGAGGTCTTGTGAGGGTGGGAAGTATATGGTATCGCTGTTGGGCCTGGTGAACTCCTTGACCATGGTGGAGAGTTCTTTGCTGTTGTGTGCATTGGCATTTTGATTGGGGTTGAGCATGTATGCGGCTGTGTGGGTCAGTGCTATGAAGAGATGCTTGAGTCTGATATTGGCAAGGTTCTCCAGTAGGGAGGCAGTGTTCTGGTCAATGGTGTTGTCTATGTGGAAGTTGAGGTATCCGACTATGATGTATTCAGTGGATGCTAGAGCTTGGGGTGCGATGAGGTCTACAATGGCGTCAGAGAAGGGTGGTTGGGAGGGTGGGGGGCGTGTAGATTAGAGGGTCACGGAGGGTCGTCTTGGGGTTGTCCTGGATCTGGAAGTAGAGGTGTTCAATGGCCATCATTGGGTCATTAGAGTGCATGGTTAGTCAGAGGTTGTTCTTGTGGGTAATGTCTCCTCCTGGGCGGTCGGACGGTCTTTGCAGGTGATAATGTAGCTGTCGGGCATGGCAATGGCTATGTCCGGTCCGGAGCCGCGGTCAGTCCTGGTTCCAATGAAGAGAGCGATGTCAGGAGAGGTGGCAACTAGGAGGTTCCAGATTTCTGTAGCATGTTTGTAGAATGATCGCAGTTGATTTGGTTGGGTGCACTGTTGGTCGGCTGGGCTGTGAGTGGGGCTGGTGTGTTGGCATGGGTGAAGGTGAGGTTGCAGTTCCAGCAGGCAAAGGGTCCATGTGTCTTTTTCAGCAATGCTAGGTGGCAGGCTTCGTGGTCCAGGGTTGAGGGGGAGGAGGGTGCTGTTCTGTTGTGCCTTGACTATGGAAACTCCCTCTACTTAGGTTCTCCACAATATTTTGTCAAAAGACTACAGGTAGTGCAACATGATGCTGCTCCTCTCCTATTGAAAGTTTCCAGCATCAATCTCATTGGCTTTCTTACATTGGCTACCAATTAAGCAGATGATACAATTTAAGTATCTTAGTATCGCCCTGTTGGCTAACCATACAAAAGGTCCTTAACTGATACAAACCTTAAAGCAGCGCTATACAATTGCCAGGGCTTTGAAGTCCATAAGCTCGCTGCTGATGGGGACTCCAAAACTTTGTAGAGCAACAGATGGAGGTCGTTCCTTCTCCTATCTGCCCCCAATCTATGGAATGATCTTATGATTAGGACACGTAAAATTGAAAATAAATTAAACTTCAGAAAGATGATAAAGGTATGTCCGTTTGTTAAGTAAGGGGTGTCTACCTTGAGTCTAGTACATGGATTCATTGATGGGTTGAAGTCTTGTTGACTGGTTTAGTGCTGAGAGGGCCATTTGCATAGCAATGTACACTATAAATTGCCTAGAATAGAATAGAAAAGAATAGTCATCCAAATTTAGGGCATACATTAATAAGTATTGTCTAGCATCATGAATTGTGATGCATTTGTATAATTTGAGTAAAAGGTAAGTACAATGACGGGTGGTTGTGAGTTCACCAGTGACATTGATCATGGATTTTTTCATACAGTGTACGCTATTGTCCAACAAAAACACCAAAGATCAGTTGCAAAGCTCTGGAATTCATTGTCCTCCATGACAGGAGTACAATATACAAGGAAGGACGTTTATACAAAAAAAAATGTCATATATATTTAATAACACAAAAAGATGATGGACGGAATGTTGAACATTGTCAAACATTCACCCCCAGTCACAGATCTGGGTTTAATCCATTGTTATTTTGCTCACCATGTCACCCCAGTTCAGACATAGTCAGTCAGTCAGTCAGTCAAAACAAACTTTATTTGGTTTGTTACAACCATAAAAGTACAATTTACCTCTTATCTTACTAAAACAAAGAAAAATAAAAACAACAGTAAATACATAGCACGGCGGTATCGATAGACATATTACATCTTAATATACATATACTTTAACTATCATTTTTAAAATCGGACTGTTATAACAATTAATTTAAATAAAAACACTTAATTCATATCTATACAACATCTTCTTAATCATGCAGCACTATTTTAAACACTAATTGTTTCGCATTTATTTGGTGTCAGGGACTTATATTATTAGATCTTACTCTGTGCAGCTGAGGAATACCTTAACTTTTTTCATATATTTCCCCAACGCACATGCTATATCTAAGGTCTACATTTCCATCAACAATTTGGCGGCTTGCATCCTATTTGTAATATTATAATTTTTAAAAATCGGACATAAAATCTCCTTTCGTAAATCTAAAAAACACATACAATCTAATAAAATGTGTATAATATTACAGTGCCTAAAGTGCAAGTGCAGATCCCGTTACAACTTATCATTTGATTTCGGGCTCCATTATTAGCATAACATGGGTTTATTCGCTGCCAGAATCGTACAAGGGCCATACAGGCGGTTATCGCCCACGAGGTAATTCCCAACTCAAATCTGGCCGCCTGTACCATAGAAGATTTGGGCAGTGCAAATAGGCTTTTTAATATATTTCCCTCCTCTCTATCCCAGGAGGTCTTACTGCTTAAGTAAATAACTTCGGCTCCATACAGGAATTGAGGGGGCACCATTGCTAGATAGGCTTTCAGGACCGATCTGTCCGACATTTCTCCGTAAGTATTGTTGAATCTTTTTAAACCTTTCACGGAAGCCAATGCCCTCATTTTTAGCTTGTAAATGAGTATGCCATTTCAGGGTACCAGAAAACCACATTCCCAGATATCTATAATCAGCTACCCTCTCAAGCAATACTGTGCCCAGGTACCAAGAGAAGTTTGTTTTTATCCTACCAAAACAAACAATTTTAGTTTTCTCCATATTTACTACTAGTTTTTTGGTAGTACAGTATTCTTTGAATCGATTTAATTTTCTTTGGAGCCCAATCTCCATCTGATCCATGATTACCAGATCATCGGCATAGAGGAGGCATGATATCTGGTTTCCTCCCAATTTTGGGTTTGCCCCTCTAACCTCTCTCAACTTTTGAGGCAGGTCAGCTAAGAACAGAGAAAATAGTAGGGGGGCAAGTACACAACCCTGCCTTAAACCGTTCCCAATTGGGATTCTCTTCGTCAATCCTCCCTCCTTATCCAGGATTATCTGTGCCCAATTTTCTGTATGCAGTTCTTGGATTAAAGCTAGCAGGTCACCCTGTATTTCATAGCCAACCAGTGATGACCACAGCTGCTCCCGGTCCACCAGATCGAAAGCTGCACGGAAGTCCACGAAACAGGCGAATAATTTTCCCCCCTGATCGATCGACTTCCGTGCAATGGACCAAAGAGCGAAACAGTGGTACAGTTGAGTGGCCTTCTTTGAACTCTCCCTGTTCTGGTGGAACTATCTGATTGTTATCCACCCAGTCCTTTAGTATACCCAAAATTACTTTAGAAAATACCTTTTCGCCTATATTCAATAGGTTTATTAGGCGATAGTTTTTTGGTGAGTTTACATCACCTTTCTTATGTATTGGCCTGACAACTGCCCCTTTCCAATTATCTGGGAACTTGCCTGTATTTAGGATCTCTTGGAACATATTAGAAAAAAACTCCGCCCACCAATCTATATTCGTTTTTATTATAATTGCTGGTAAATTATCAGGTCCTGCAGCCCGTGTTAGGTTTAGTCTTTTTATTATACCTCTAATGGCATCTGGGGAGAAGTGTGCTTTAATTTCTTCCCTTATTCTAGGCCAATCATTGGCCGTTCTCTCCTCCCTAACTGGCCATATACCATAGATTTCTTTCAAATATGTCACCCACTTGACCTCTGGCACCGAGCAGTGTAGGGTTCCTGAGGCTTTCCCCGTACATTCCTGGATTAACTTCCAAAAGCCTCTCACATTCTTTTCTTCAATTGTCTCCAGTAAATTCCCCCAACATTTATCTTAAATGTCCTTTTTTTATCTCTAATAATGGCCTTATATTTTATTTTTAGTTTCTTAAGTTCTGTTACCGCTTCATCACTATAATTTGCTCTTAGGTGTCTCTCCTGTTTTCTAATACTGGCCTTGACCTTCCGACATTCATCATCGAACCAATGGGAGGTACTACTGGGGTATGGTTTCACATTATTTACTACTTTACGATTACCGTGTTTTAATTTTATCCTGAGGCATTCCACCATATCCCTTATTGTATCCTCATACCAGGTTATGCCCTCCACTGGGGCTAGGCTATCTAAATTCACGATTAACTGGTGTGCACTCAGTTTTTTTATATATTCATCGGTAATTCTCGTAGTAAGTCGTTTAGGGTATTCCACCTCTACTGAAAGCACTTTTTGTCTATGTGGGGAACTGAGTACCTGGAGTTCTACCTATAGAGGGTAATGATCACTACCCTCAGCCCTAAGAATTTCAAATTGTTTAATTAGATAAAAGTTCCAGGCCTGGATGAATGCATAATCTATTGGGCACATTTGTTGTCCTATCTTAAAGGTACGATTCGCGGGCCGGTCTGCATCCTTCCTTCCATTTACGCAGACCATACCTATAGCCCCCAGCAGTTGCCCAAGCTCATCGTCTTGGGTTGAAATCTCACAACAGGGAAAATGTGCGGGCTCTATTTTATATACTCCCAACATATCCCTCAACCAGGGGTCTGTTTCATTGGGATTTAATCTGTGATTGAAGTCCCCCAATATCATTAGCACATCTCTTGGATAGCAATCGCATAGGTATTCCAGGTCTGATTTTAAACATTCTAAATCAGTCTTATATTCGTTTGATTTCCCTTTCTGTATGTACACATTTACAATACATACGTTTTCGACCCCCGGCATATTGTTTAGGGTACACACTCTACTACCCAACGCCCATTTGCACTTGAGTTCGAGGGGTACCATATCTTTGGCTATCCTTGTTGAGATCAGAGTCATCTGGCCCCCGGAAGGTCTACCTGATTGGTTCTTTTTTGCTGGTTTTACGTGGTGAGTGAAGCCTTCCGTAACAGGGGTCTCGTCGCACAGCCAAGTTTCCTGGAGGCATACAATGTCATTTTTCTTCAAGATGTTTTTGAAATCTTCCTGTGACTTTATTCTATTGTATCCATTTACATTCCAGGACAGAATGGCTAGGCTGTGCAACGACCCTTCTTCCTAATCAATGTTACTCATATAACCGTCTTCCTCACCATTCATGTAGGCCAGTTCTCTATATCTATTCCAAGCAAGGACATCTTCCACGTCCCACCTCTGATCTTTTGGTTTTATCGTAATTTCAAGGGCATCTTTCTTGCCTCTCCCCAGGCTAATTAGCTTTATTTGTCTTTCATCTAGTGCTGCATGGTTCCTAAGGAAAGAGTTCCCTGTCTTATTCAGTAGCACCTCTTCCCTTTTTACTATTCTAATTCCTTCCCAAAGCATCTCGGACTCTGCCTTTTCTATTGCATCTATTATTAAGGCTGAGTGGAGTAGAACCTTAGTTATTTCCTCCCCCTTGCCATTTGCCATAAACCCAACTTCTTTTAGATCTGCAGTACTGACATATCTTAGGCTGGGACACATTGCAAAAGATGATAGGAGCTGTGAACGATTTAAAGGGTTTAATTTCCTTGTTCTTTTCTCCCCCTTTTCCTGTCCTAATGGCTCTACAAACACCCAGTTATCTGTAGGGAGTTCTGGCTGTCGGTGTTGTAATATTCCATCTGGCATCTCTCCCCTATTATGCCTGCTTACTTCTTCTCTGTCTCTGGCTCTAACCCCCTTCACCTGGTTTAGGTTTGTGGGCCCCCCACCTACAGTCGTGTCCATCCCCCAATCTACTGCCGTGCTCTCCTTTACCCCGGGTTGGGTCCTCCTGGTAGCCTTTTCACCTTTTCCCAATCTATTCCTTATTATCCTCCTGCTTGGATCGTCTGAACTATTACTACTTGCTCCTGATTCAGCAAAGTTTAGTTTCTTAACTCCTTGCCTTAGTTCCTTATCCTTTATCTTATGGGCTGGAGAGGCCCCCCTCCCATGCTCCTGTTGCTTTTCGGGGTTGCAGTTAACTGGGGCCTTTTTCCCCCTCCTTTGCTTTGTTGTTATTTGCTTTCTATAGCTCCTTCCCCCATACCTTTTTATTATCATTGGGCGATAGGATATGTATTCTGTGGGTGCATCCTCTGAATGACTACTCTCCCTTCTCGCTACATCCCCACTATCCACTATATTCTCTTCCTGATCTTCTACTGGTCTTACTAAGGCGGGCATCAAGTTTTTAATCTGTACCAATTCTCCAATTATATCCTTGTATTGGTCACCTTGTCTTTTTATAATGTTGTTATTTAGGACTGAAACATCTAAAATGCCCTGCAAGGTCTTTTGGAGCATTAACATAACCTCAAGCATGGATAAGTTGGTGGATCCAGTCACCTCCAAATTACATAGGGGCACATCTGTAGCATTTAAACCGATAACAATTGGGCTCTTTAGTCTTTGTTGTCCATTGAAACTAATTTCCCGCTCAGCAGAATTCTCTTCCCCCAAATGGTTGCTACTATCTATTATATCTTCGTTCACCACCTCTGCTCCTATGACCTGGGTGAATAGTGACTGCCACATCCTTGGTGAGGAAGACAGTCGAGGTTCCAATGGTATCTCAGCGATATTGAAGTCAGACTGGTTCAGGGGCTCTGTTAGAAAGGCGACCCCGGGGGAGGCAGAAGATGTCTGACTGACCACCCCTAGGTCCACCTCTCCATCAAGAAGTAGCCGAGCGTTACGGAGAGGCCTCCTGGGTGAGGGCCCTCTCTTAGGATCGCACAGCAGAGTAACCACACACCACAAATGGACACCACACCAGAGGTCGAGTTCGTAAGCTTTATCAGGAAGTAAAGGCCGCTGGTTCCCAGCGATAGGTACAAGTAGACCGAGGGGTCTGTAAAGTCTCGAAAAAGGGGGGTCAGGGAAGCGGGACAGTCTCGGTTGGGGTGTAGGAAGGGATACCCTGCGCACAGCTCTCAATCCTCGAGCCGGGGGGTTCCGAGAGGTTGAGCCACGGCAGCGCCAGCAGGCTCTCAAGATGGTTCGGCAAAGGTGGGCCGCGGCAGCGCCAGCAGGCTCCCAAGATGGTTCGGCAAAAGGTGGGCCGCGGCAGCGCCAGCAGGCTCCCAAGATGGTTCAGCAAAAGTGGGCCGCGGCAGCGCCAGCAGGCTCTCAAGATGGTTTGGCAAAGGTGGGCCGCGGCAGCCCCAGCAGGCTCTCAAGATGGTTCGGTAAAGGTGGGGCGCGGCAGCGCCAGCAGGCTCTCAAGATGGTTCGGCAAAGGTGGTCCGCGGCAGCGCCAGCAGGCTCTCAAGATGATTCGGCAAAGGTGGGCCGCGGCAGCGCCAGCAGGCTCTCAAGCTCTCCTAAGGTTCCAGGAAAATGAGTTCTTCTGGGGTCGGCCGTGACAGCATCAGCAGGGCTTTCCAGTCCAGGATACAACTGACGTCCTAATCCAGGGCTGGCCCAGATATAGGACTGGAGTCCTTTGATGTCCGGACCCTCGCGCCTGGGGGTCAGAGGGGCCGGGATGATGGTGTCCAGACACCCAGCAGGGGGGTGGAGCCATCGCCCAGGGAGGCCGGAGGGCGATCGAAACCAGGCGTCCGGGGACGGCTGGAGGGCCATCGAAACACCCCTTTTCTCCGGGATCTGTCGAGTGGCCACTCGACCACCTGGGTGGATCTTGGTGCCTTGATGTCTGGGCTGTGCTGAGGCCTGGGCCGGGGCCGAGGCCACGTGGTCGTGACGTGGTGGGCCCAAGATGGAGTCGGGCGCAGCCTCGTGCTTAGGTCGTGAGGGGCCCACGCTGGAGCCAGGTCGGTAGTGGGGGGATGGTGGCCGGACCAGCAATGTTGGGGCGTGCAGTGTCGGGCAAAAGGGCTGCCCGATGCTGGGTGGAGGGCCGATGTCGTCCTGGGCCCGCCATGCGGGAGGGGTAGGACCACGCCATGAGGCCGGGTTCAACACGCGTCCCCCCAGCTGAAGGCAGGGGAGGGTCACCCATCTTCTTGGGGATTCTCCTCGCCGAGGCGGAAGAATCTGGAGAGGCCGTCAGCATTGGTCTGGTCGTTGCCGGGGCGATGCTCCACAGTGAAGTCCATCCCTTGCAGGGAGATGGACCATCGCAACAGTTTCGGGTTCTCGCCCCGCATCTGCATCAACCACCGCAGGGGCCGGTGGTCGGTCTGGACCCGGAAGTGGGTGCCGAAGAGGTAGGGCCGGAGCTTCTTTAGGGCCCACACGACGGCGAAGGCTTCCCTCTCGACGGTGCTTCAGCGCTGTTCTCTGGCTAGCAGCCGCCGGCGGATGAAGGCAACGGGGAGGTCGATTCCCTCAGAGTTCACTTGTGAGAGGACCGCCCCAATGCCGTGCTCCGAGGCATCGGTTTGGACCACAAACTCTCGGCTGTAGTCGGGGGCCTGGAGCACAGGGGCGGTGCACATGGCAGTCTTCAGAGTCTCGAAGGCTGCTTGGCACTCTGGGGTCCAGCACACCTTCTGGGGTAGCTTCTTGGAGGTCAGTTCTGTGAGGGGCCCCACAATGCTTCCATAGCCTTTGATGAAGCGCCAATAGTATCCTGTGAGCCCCAGGAAGGCGCGGACGGCTGTTTGGGTGATTGGGGGCTCCCAGGCCCGGATGGCGTCAATCTTGGGCTGGAGGGGGGCCACCCGGCCGCTTCCCACCTGGTGTCCCAGATACGTCACGGACCCTTGGCCGATCTGGCACTTGCTGGCCTTTATTGTTAGTCCGGCCCGTCGGAGGGCCGACAGGACCTCCCGGAGGTGGGTCAGGTGTGTATCCCAGCGGAGGCTGTACACTGCAATGTCGTCTAGGTAGGCGGCGCTGAACTCTTCTAGCCCGGCCAGCACTCTATTTACAAGTCTCTGGAAGGTGGCCGGGGCGTTTTTCATGCCGAAGGGCATCACCTTGAAATGGCAGTGGCCATCAGGGGTCGAGAAGGCTGATCGCTCTTGCGCTCTAGGGGTGAGGCCGATCTGCCAATATCCGGCCGTGAGATCGAAGGTGCTGAGATACTTCGCAGCCCCCAGGCGATCGATCAGTTCATCCGCCCGGGGGATGGGATGGGCGTCGGTCCTGGTGACGGCATTCAGCCGCCGGTAGTCAACACAGAACCGGAGCTCCGGGGGCGTGCCAGGGGCGGCGGCTTTAGGGACCAGGACAACTGGGCTGGCCCACGGACTGTCGGAGGGTTCGACTACCCCCAGCGCTAGCATCTTGGCCACCTCGGACTGGATGCAGGCCCGAACTCGATTGGGCACTCGGAAAGCTCGGTGTCTCCTGTGTCTACATCGTGGACACACCACCGGGTGACTCCAGGGGTGAGGGAAAACAGATCTGCAAACTGCCCCAGCAGCTGCCGGCAGTCATGGTGCTGCTCCGGGGTCAGGGTGGAGGAGAGCATGACCCCTTCGATGGAGCCGTCCTTCTCAGTGGTGCTCATGAGATCTGGCAGCGGTTCGGAGTCGTCTTCAGCTCCTTCATCGGTCGCTAGCAGCAGACTTAGTTCAGTGCGGGCGAAGTGCGGCTTGAGCCGGTTAGCGTGCAGAACCCGGAGGGGGTTCCGGGGGGATTCCAGGTCCACCAGGTAAGTGACAGGGCTCTTGCGCTCCACCACTTTGAAGGGCCCCATCCATTTGTCCTGGAGGGCACAAGGTTCAACCGGGGACATGACCCAGACCGGCTGGCCCGGTTCGAATTCGATGGACGAGGCGTTCTGGTCATACCAGCGTTTCATCTCCTCCTGACTGGCTTCAAGGTTGGCTTTGGCAAGTTCCCGGAACTTCCGAGTCTGGTTGCGGAGGGTCAGGAGGTACTGGTAGACATCTGGTGGAGCACCTCGGGCAGCCGTCTCCCAGCCTTCTTTGACCAGACTGAGGGGGCCCCGGACCGGGTGCCCATACAATAGTTCGAAGGGGCTGAACCCCATGGACTTCTGGGGTACTTCGCGGTACGCAAACAGGAGGCAGGGCAGCAGAACATCCCATTTGCGTCGTAGTGGCTCCTCGAGGCCCTTGATCATTCCCTTCAGTGTTCGGTTAAACCGCTCCACAAGTCCATTTCCTTGGGGGTGATACGGGGTGGTGAACTTATATGTGACCCCGCACTGTTGCCACAGGGATCGCATATACTTGGAAATAAAGTTTGTGCCCCGATCACTCACGACTTCTCGGGGGAAGCCGACTCTGGAGAAGATCCCCATTAGGGCTCGGCCTACTACTGGGGCCGTGATGGTTCGGAGGGGGATGGCTTCCGGATATCGGGTGGCATGGTCCACCAGCACGAGGATGAAGCGGTGCCCTTGAGGGGTGCGGGGGTCCAGGGGCCCCACGATGTCTATCCCCACTCGCTCGAAGGGGGTGGTGACCACGTGAAATGGCTGGAGCGGGGCTTTGACTTCCCCCCCGCTCTTCCCGCTGGCTTGACAGGTCGGGCAGGATCTGCAGTGATTGTGCACATCGTTGCGCCTTTTCGGCCAGTAGAAATGAGTCACCAGCCGGCTGCAAGTTTTGTCCTGCCCCAGGTGCCCGGCGAGGGGCACATCATGTGCTAAGTTCAAGAGGAAGTCTCGAAATCGGAGGGGAACGACCAGCACCCGGCTGGCCCCTAGTTCGGCAATCTTCTGTTCACTGTAGAGAAGGTCGTTGTCCCAATAGACCCAGTGGGACCCCGCAGGGTCTCCAGCGGCTTGAGTGGCAGCTTGTCGTCGAATTCCCTCGAGGGAGGGACAGGTGCTCTGTTCTTGTCGGAATTGTTCGCGGGTGGGGCCACCTTCTTGGCGCCACTGAGCTAGTTCCGGCAGGTGGCCGAGCTCGGTGATTTCCTCATGGCTGGGCCCCGGGGGGCCGGGTTCAGGGTCGGTATCCTCAGGGACGGCCGGCGGTGGAGGTGCGGGCCACTCCGGCTCCCCGATCGGGGCTTCCTCCGTGGGGGGGGAAGCCCGGGCGGACATGGAGCGGGTGGTCGCACAAACCCACTCGGGAAGGCCTAGCATCCCCAGATGCTCTCTCCGGTCTACGCCGGCCCAGAGGGAACTTTCCAGGTCGTTCCCGAGGAGGCAGTCCACGGGGGCATCGTCTCGGACAGTCACTTTCAGCATGCCCGACACCCCTCCCCACTCGAAGGGGATGCGGGCCATCTGGCACAAACTTTCAGAGTTGTCAGCCGACCGCACTGGGCACAAGACGTTGGGGAGAATTTGTTCTGGGGTCACCAAGTGGCAGCGGACCGCCGTCACGCTGGCTCCAGTATCCCGGTGGGCTTCGGCCCGGCGTCCATTGATGGTGACCCATTGGCTGTATTTCTGGGTGTTCCCTGGGATCGGGTCTCGGGGGATCATGTCTCGATCACCCAGGCATGCTAAGATCATGGCTGCGGGCTCCCACTCAGCCTGCTCGGTGTCGTCGCCCTCTTCTTCGCCTCCCTCTGCACTCAGGGCGGCGGCCGTGATCTGGCGGCTCGGGGGACCGGTGGTGCCGGGTCGCTGGTTCATCGGGCAGAGAGGGTCGTTCGCATAATGGCCCTGTCGCTGGCATCTGTGGCACGTAACATTCGGGCGGGGCCCGGGCCTGGCTGGGGGGCCTCCCCTCCAACCCAGGGATAGCGACGGGGAGGTAGGGGATGACCCCGCGGGGGTGTCTCGGCCCCTGCTCTGGCCTCCTCCGCCACCTCGGGGTCGGTGGTTCCCCGGGGATCCCCGGCCGTAGTCTCCCATCGGACTCCGGGGAACTCGGTTGCTCACCCATCTATCCGCCTCGACAGCGAGTTTTCATGGCTTTGTCAATTTGCTGTCGAGGAGGTGCTGCCGGAGTTCGACGAAGCAATTATTGGAAAGATGCTCCCATAGGATGAGGTTGACCAACTGCTGGTAGGTGGTGACCTGGCAGCCTCTGATCCACCCTTCGAAGGCTCTGCTGTAAAAGTTCACGTACTCCACCCAAGTGGTACCGGGGATTTTTTTACAGTCTCGAAATCGCTGCCGGTACATTTCGGGGGTGAGTCCGTAGCGAGTGAGGAGGGCGGTCTTCATGTGTTCGTACGAGGTCATCTCGGCGTCGGGGAGCTCTAGCAGGGCATCTCTCCCCTCGTTGATGAACTTCCCCCATAAGCCGGCGCCCCAGTCTTTGAGGGGTACTCGATGGGCGGTCATGGCGACCTCGTAGGCCTTGAACCACTGTTGGATGTCGTCATTCTTATAGTATTCTTTGACGACCTCCTTGGGTATGTGCACCTTCATGTCCCCCGGCGGGGGTGAGGCCTTACCCCCGGCGGTGCCGGTTTCTGTTGTCTTGGCCTTGATTTCCAGTTCTTTGAGGCCGCGCTCATGCTCGAGCACGAGTTTCTTTTCTTCGAGGTCTTGTTGTCTTCTCCTTTCCTCTAGGTCTCCTTCCAGCCGTAGTTGCTCGAGGGCTAATTTCCTTTCTGCCAGCTGTATCTCTTCTTCTTGTCGGAGTCGGGCGAGCTCCAACTCGTGGAGCCGGTTCCTCTCTCGTTCTCGGGCGTCTCCGTGGGGGAGGCCCGTGTCTAGGTCTGCGGTTCTTTCCCCCGCTGGGTTCGCGTCGGTCTCCGGGCGTCCATTCGGGCCCGGGTTATTTTCATTCTGGGGCGGCACGTTATCAGCGTCCGCCCAGGCTTGCAGGGCTGATTTAAAATCCTCTTTGGTGTTGAGGCCCGTGGTAGCGATGCCTAGGTCCTTGCAAAATTGTTTTAATTCCTTGTGGCTGTAATCTTCCATCTTTTCTTTCTGGAATTCCGCTGTCGGTCTGGTTTCCTGAATAGTCATGGTCGCGGTGTGTTTTTCTCGGTAGTGAGTGAATTACTCTCTTGTACGATCTGCGTCGGCTCGGATCCCGTCGCCTGCCACCAATGTTAGAAAGGCGACCCCGGGGGAGGCAGAAGATGTCTGACTGACCACCCCTAGGTCCACCTCTCCATCAAGAAGTAGCCGAGCGTTACGGAGAGCCTCCTGGGTGAGGGCCCTCTCTTAGGATCGCACAGCAGAGTAACCACACACCACAAATGGACACCACACCAGAGGTCGAGTTCGTAAGCTTAATCAGGAAGTAAAGGCCGCTGGTTCCCAGCGATAGGTACAAGTAGACCGAGGGGTCTGTAAAGTCTCGAAAAAGGGGGGTCAGGGAAGCGGGACAGTCTCGGTTGGGGTGTAGGAAGGGATACCCTGCGCACAGCTCTCAATCCTCGAGCCGGGGGGTTCCGAGAGGTTGAGCGGCGGCAGCGCCAGCAGGCTCTCAAGATGGTTCGGCAAAGGTGGGCCGCGGCAGCGCCAGCAGGCTCCCAAGATGGTTCGGCAAAAGGTGGGCCGCGGCAGCGCCAGCAGGCTCCCGAGATGGTTCGGTAAAAGTGGGCCGCGGCAGCGCCAGCAGGTTCTCAAGATGGTTCGGCAAAGGTGGGCCGCGGCAGCGCCAGCAGGCTCTCAAGATGGTTCGGCAAAGGAGGGCCGCGGCAGCGCCAGCAGGCTCTCAAGATGGTTCGGCAAAGGTGGGCCGCGGCAGCGCCAGCAGGCTCTCAAGATGATTCGGCAAAGGTGGGCCGCGGCAGCGCCAGCAGGCTCTCAAGCTCTCGTAAGGTTCCAGGAAAATGAGTTCTTCTGGGGTCGGCCGTGACAGCGTCAGCAGGGCTTTCCAGTCCAGGATACAACTGACGTCCTAATCCAGGGCTGGCCCAGATATAGGACTGGAGTCCTTTGATGTCCGGACCCTCGCGCCTGGGGGTCAGAGGGGCCGGGATGATGGTGTCCAGACACCCAGCAGGGGGGTGGAGCCAGCGCCCAGGGAGGCCGGAGGGCGATCGAAACCACGCGTCCGGGGATGGCTGGAGGGCCATCAAAACACCCCTTTTCTCCGGGATCTGTCGAGTGGCCACTCGACCACCTGGGTGGATCTTGGTGCCTTGATGTCTGGGCTGTGCTGAGGCTTGGGCCGGGGTCGAGGCCACGTGTTCGTGACGTGGTGGGCCCAAGATGGAGTCGGGCGCAGCCTCGTGCTTAGGTCGTGAGGGGCCCACGCTGGAGCCAGGTCGGTAGTGGGGGTCCGGGATGGTGGCCGGACCAGCAATGTTGGGGCGTGCAGTGTCGGGCAAAAGGGCTGCCCGATGCTGGGTGGAGGGCCGATGTCGTCCTGGGCCCGCCATGCGGGAGGGGTAGGACCACGCCATGAGGCCGGGTCCAACAGGCTCCATGCTAGATTCTGCCGAGTCTTCGATGGTTTGCGGGATCTCTAATACACTTGTCTCCTTACATACTGTCTCTTTCCCTTTAAAATGTTTCCCGATAAAATCCTTAATAGTTTTTGATACCGCCGACCCCCCTTTTGCGCCAGCTGACTTAGAGGATGCAGGTGCTGGCAAAGGAGTTGAACTTGGGGGTGAAGTTTCTCCATTAATCATTACTCTGCTGCCGGTTGGTGTTACCATATCTTTATTTGCGTTCTCCAGACTTTTTGATACATTGGTCACGTCCACCATTCCGGATTTGTTTCCTGCCTTTTTAGGGTTTTTCTGGGCCGTACGTGGTTTTTTTTCCCTAAGGCCATTTGTTTTTCAAATTCTTCTTTACTGCGTAGCCGAGGGTAATAATAATAATAATAAAACCATTTATTAAGCGCCTGGTTACACTAACAGTGTGTCCCCGCGATATAGAACCACCTCACAAAACCCTCAAACCAGCCAGAGCAGTGAAATCTCCAACACAACATAGATCATTAATCAGAAGGGAAAAGATGCGTCTTAAGTTTCATGCGGAATCTCCTCTCGGAAGGTTCCATCCGCAATTCAAGAGGCTGTCTATTCCAGTAGGAGGCTGCTAGATAGCAAAATGAGCGGCCGCCCATTTTAGCTTTGAAAATGCGAGGGACTGAAAACAGCATGCTGCCCAGTGATCTTAAATGACGTTTCGGGCGGTAGATGTTAAGAAGCTTGTTCAGATAAGGAGGACCTTTCCCTTGTGCAATTCGATGGGAAATGCACATGGCCTTAAAGAGTATACGCTCCTTTATAGGAAGCCAGTGCAGTTTAGATAAAGCATCTTTCCCTGATGCTCTACGGGGGAGGTTGAGGACTAGGCGGGCAGCCATATTCTGGACTCTTTGGAGTTGTCTCAAGCCTTTTTGGCTCAGCCCTATAAGAAGGGCATTGCCGTAGTCCAGATGGGGGGTGACTAAGGCATGTACAAGAGTTTTCCTAGAGCTCATCGGTACTAGGTCCAGAACTTTACGCAGGATTTTAAGAACAGCATAACATTTGCCCGTAACCTTTTCAATATGCTTCACATACGAAAGATTGGTATCCAGTAACATTCCTAAACGGTACGAGGGAACTTTGTTGCACTGGAAGGCTTCTGTCGCTTATGTATGAGCAACTGCCCTCTCCCCCAGATAACTTCCCTTAATTATTTAACTTAGGGCAAAATAATCAAATTTAAGAAGAATTGCCTCTTTCACTTACCTCTGTTTCTGTGGGCCCGCACTCCTTTCTCACCTCGCCATACGAAATCCAGGCACCTCAACAAATTCAGTGTCAGTATTCTCCTCTCCTGGTCATTTGTGTCTTTTCTTGAGCCACCGACCGCCTCTTAGTTATGTGCTCTTAACGGGCTTCTCTCCAAGTAGTACAGACTCGGATTTAACTTGCCCACGCTCTTCCCCACATTGATAAAGCTTTCCTTGGCGCTTCCTGTGGTGAATCTTAGTCAGCGCGCCGGGTCCTGGGTCTGTGGGCCCCCCGGTGGGGGGTGCGGGTGCCGCGCCCCCTCTGTACCCCACTGCACGGCAAAAACACGGCTTCAGTATTTGCCGCTTGGTGCCAAGGAGGGTTCGAATATCGTTTCGTGGCGGCGGCGGAAAGTGCAGCAGGCGGCGGTTGCGGCGGCCGATGATGCAGCAGGCGTTCAAGGCGTTGCGCTTACTCGGTCAACCGGAAGTCGAGCATCGAGGACTTCCGAGGTGGGCGGTCCGATGGGAGTGCTGCGGTCGGGCACAGAAACAAAGCCTAGCAGTTCGGCCTGCACTGTTCCCATGAGGCACAGGGTCAGACTGATTTCCATATGGCCATGTCTAAACTGGGGTGGTGGAGTGAGTTAAAGAATGATGATGGATTAAACCCAGATCAGTTGATTGGGGGTGAGTGTTTGATTTGCTCAAACGCTCCGTCCATCATCCCTTTGGTATCGATGTTAATGTTATGTTAATGTTATGGGGAATTTGTAAAGTGCACAGCTACTCCAAGGAGTGTCCTGGCGCTAAGTATTTTCGCTAAAGACCTGAAGGCAAATGATAAGGCGCTTGTCCTCTAAGCCATATATGCTTTATGGTCCTGATGATTGTGCCTGTTGTCAATATAGAAGCCCAGAAACTTATAGTTGGATGCTGCTTCTAATTTTTTGCCATCTAATTGAAATTGCCGTTTTTGCCTTCTGATATCTACTAATCAGCATTGTTTTGCTTTTTGCGATGTTTATCTCTAGCTTGTTATCGGCTATGTATTACTGCATTCCTGTAAGTGCTCTTCGTAAGCCGATCTTAGTTAGGCTCATCAAAAAAAATTCATCTGTATATGATAAGTGGGATAATAATAAAGCACCTAGTTTGGGAGATATGATCTTGTTGAGTTTTGGGGCCCGGTCTGCCAAGAGGTTAAAAAGATGTGGACCGCGGCACAGCCTTGTTTAAGCCCTTTGGTGGTTACAACCTTTTTTGACAGCCTTGAACCATCTCCCAGTTTTTCCCTCATCCATGAATTGCAATATAGCAGCAAAATTCCTCTGAGTATTTTTTCAGGGATTTTTCATGTACAGTTTTCCCCATGGAAGATTACAGTCCATGCTATCAAAAGTCACCTGAGGTATAGCTGCTGTTTCCTTCGAATATATTTGTCGGCAAGCAACGAGAGTGATAGGATGTTTGTTATAGCCTGCACCCTTTTCTGAACCCTGTTTGGTTAAGTGGTATCCGGTTTGTTTTACCAGACCACATGATCAGATCTTCCAATAATAGTGAGGCATAATACCTTTCGTCTACTTTCAAAAGGGCTATCAACCTGTAGTTGGACGTGGAGGTTCTGTCAGCTCCTCTGAAAATCGAAGTAATTACTGATCCTTGCCAGCTTATTGAGATTTGCCTTTCTCTTTTCACTTCCTCATACAAGTTTTTTAGTCTTCCGCTCCAGATGTCTGGGGCTGTGTTAAAGATTATTGGAGGAATGCCATTTATTTTATTTATTTACTTAATTTGTACAACGCATAGCTGCCCCAGCAACGGAGCGTCCCAGCGCTACTCAGGTATACATAAATTGAAGCAAATCCGAAGAAAAGAAAAGTATCCACAATTACCCTGGGAAAAGCCAAGTCTTCATAGCTTTGCAGAACTCTAAATGATTCTGGAGCCCTCTGATTACAGAGGGGAGAGAATTCCACAATTTGGCCGGCAGCACCTTAAAAGACCGGCCACCTGCTCTGACTCTGCGAACACGGGGAATACAGACCAGCCTTTGATCCGAGGAGCGATGAGGGCGACTCTGGCTGAACGGCACTAGCATATTAGCTAGGACAGTAGGAGCTTGGTGAGACGAAATGTCATGAGCTACGCAGAGAGCTTTAAACTAAATTCTTCTCTCTACTGGCAACTAATATAGTTTGGATAGGGACTCAGACACTGAACATGATTTAGGCAGTGCAAGCAACATCCGGGCTGCTACGTTTTGTATTCTTTGAAGTCGCAGAATAGAAGATTTGCTGGCCCTAAATATAAAGAACTACCATAGTCCAGCCTAGACAAAAACATGGCCTGTAAAATGGTCTGACAGACCAAAGAAGCCCAGTAGAGGTTTCAGTCCTCTCAGTAGCCCAAAGCAGGTACCAGCAACTGCCTTAGATTGAATATCAAAGAACAGACTTCTATCAATCCAGATGCCTAAGTTCTTAACCACCTCCTTAGGTGTGGGTGCATGTTTCAGTATATTCGGCCACCACTAATCAGTCCACATATCACTGTCTCTCTCTCGAGCAGAAACATTTCTGACTTGCTTGCATTTAATTGCAAGAAATTTGCTGACATCCAATCTGCAATTGCCAACATATCATCCTTGAATTTAGCAAGATTATATTCATGTTTCTTGGAGAAGGCGATGATTAATTGGGTGTCATTGGCGTACGACACCAAAGACTGCGTCTGCTCCTGGCAACCAATGCCAATGGCTGCACATAGATATGAGGCTCCCCATGTTCAATAGCATACTACTGAGAGTGAAAAGGTGGTATAGTAACCCGGAAGATACTACCCTCCAAACAGGATCGAAACCAAGTTAAGGCCCCCAATCCCAATTTCCTGTAGCCTGTGCAATAATATCTCATGAGAAACCGTATTAAATGTGGCACTTAAATGAAAGTAGAATCAAGGCCGTGGAGTTTCACTTATCCAGATTGCCACGGATTTCTACGGTCACCGCCATTAAAGAAGATTCAGTACTATGGCGGGAACTGAAACCATTTTGTGAGGCAACCAGTATGTCATTTTGTTCTACAAACTCTGTAAGAATGGTATTTACATGAGAATCAGTGGCCCTAGCTTGTTTAGCTAGAAAATGGAGCTCAGAAATGGGGCGATAATTCCCCGGTTCCGACGGATCTAAAGATGACTAAAGATGATTTCTTTAAAAGAGGGATTACCTTAGCATGTTTCCAGGCTGATGATAGAGACGCTAAGTGAAAATTATTTTTGGGGTGTTATTGCTCTCCATGAGTTTGTTGTCAATGTACTCTACTCTGGTTCTCCTGATTAATTTGTGATTAATCTTAATTGATTTACGATAGTTATTTTTAGTTTCATTGCCGTAGGTACGTCTCCAAACCCGCCTGGGGCCCTATTTCATCGACCCTTCAGGATTATTCTTTTAATTCTTCATTACAGAAGCCCGAATTTTCAAAAGTAGATCTTAAGCCACAAGCTTCTTTCCGTTGTGCCTGGCTTGTGTTGTGCAATTCGGAATGTTGGCAAGTTGGGGTGCTGTTTATGTTTTTTAAGACGCTCTTGTCATGGCTCAATGGTACCTCTTGCTCCACAGTAATTGCTTGAAACCTTTCTCTCCATAAGGGGTGGTTTGTTGGTCTCTTTATTAGTAATGCAACCCACTCAACTTCTTGTACGCTTGAGGTAATTGAGTTAGCAGGCTGCTTTAGATCATTTATTATTCCCGAAAATGCACTTGAGTTGATTTTCTACGCAGTATGTAATAATTTAGCCCAGAAGTTGTCCTCGAGTCTTCTTTTGTCTTCCCTCAGCATCTTTTTGTACTTTTTCTTGAGGTTCCGTATTAACTTCCAGTCTAGGAAAGACGTCTCTGTTCTTTTTAGTCTCCTTAAATTTTTCCTTATTTCTCGCTTAAGTTCAGTTGATGTTAACCTGGTGTTTTTCAATTCCCAGGCTTGTTTGGGTTTGACAGACATAATTGTTAGTAGTTTTTCCGTGAAACTTACCAACTCTTGTATCTTGTTGCGTTCACTTGTTTCGATTTGCATCTCAATTCTCTGTAATGTTACTTGAAGTTCTTCAATGTTCTCTGTTGACCATTTCAGTCATTTCAAGTCAGTTGAGAGCGTGCTTTCAACAATTATCGCGCTATTTTGATACTTAAGAGGCTTTAGATTGAAGTAAATATGTTGGTATGAAGGGTCACTTTGAGTAGTAAATTCAATTGAGTACCACATGAGAAAGGGGAAAAATTGCTAGTGATAGTGCTGTATAGTTGAGCCTTGATTGTGCTTTCCCTCCGAAGTAGGTATTCATTGGAGGGTAATCCTCTGGCTTTCTCCCATTTATAATTCTTAAACCCAGGTATGCCAGAGTTATCACCAGCAGTTGCCCTACTGGGTCGCAACAATCCTATTTAAGCTGGTATTGGGGTTGTACTTCCCAGAACTCGTTATCTGCTGCTAATTTCCAGTCGTCTTCTGGTGTGTAGATTAAATTAGAATTAAAATCACCTGTTATTATAATTTTCCAGGTGTGATTGCTGTTTCGTATGTCATTGATTGTGCTTATTAGCAGCTGAATGTGGGCTTTCCTCTCTTTCACAGATGGGTGAATGTAGATGTTAACTAATAGTACAAGTGCCTCCCTGTCTGGTAGAGACAGTTTTATTAGTTGGATATTTGGTCCGTAAGAAGCTATGTGCTCGGATTTAATATAGATTTCAGTCGAGACATACACTGCTAGCCCGCCTTTTGCATGACCATGCCTCCTGTTTTTTTCTGCTGGTCTGCTGTAGTGGGTGTATCCGACAAGCGACAGCTCCTCTAGAGCCCTAATCTCCTGTAGGGTATTTAAGTTACAAGGCGCCCAGTTTTGAAGGGGACTGCCGTTTTCTAGCCATTTCTTGGCACCGGCTATGTTCCATGAGATAAGATGGAGGCTGTTTTGACTGTTGTTCCTTATCTGTTTATGTAGGGGTCAATTGGTTTTCACTTTGTTCATTGTACCTGCAAGCCAGATCCAGTGGTCCATGTCGGGTTCTGTGGTTGCTACTTTCCCGGCCTTGTCCATGCTGCGGAATGCATTGGTGGACTGAGCCCCCTTGCATTCTTGAGGACTGAATAAGCCTGAACCTTAGTCTCCAGGCTGTGCCCAATGAGTCCCTTCTCAGAAGATTTTTTCCTTAATGGGCCTGGGTAACAACAATTTACCGGTTTCGAAAGCTGTATGCCCCATGTGTCAAATTGTTGTGTAAAGGACATCATTAGCTGGGTGACCTCCTTCGTTTGCCATGTTGTGAGAGTTTGCTCATTAGAGTTGCCATGTCCAGCCTGGAAAAATTCCACAGAAAGTAGATGGGCTGAATTTAAATGTATTAGCCCTGGGATGGTTGCCATCACTTTCGAGTATGTTGCCCCTGTTTAGGGTGTCATGACGACCCTGGGACTCATACTCTGGTGTTATGTTATGTTATGTTATGTTATACACATTTTTATAGCGCCCGGCTGCCCCAGCAAAGGGGCGTCCCGGCACTTAGGACAAGAAAAAGCAAAACACAACACACAACAGGGACATAAAAACAGAAATCAAAAAACCTAGGATGCAGAAGGGAACAAGTGAGTTTTTATAACTCTCCTGAACTCCAGCAGATTGTCCAGTGCCCGAATCTGGACTGGAAGGGAGTTCCATAGCTTAGCAGCTAGAACTCCGAAGGAGTGTCCCCCAATTCGGCAAAGCTTAAATCTCGGAACCACAACTAAGTTTTGGCCCAAGGACCTAAGAGCCCGTGATGGAACATAGGGGATGAGCAAATTCTCCAGTATTTGGGGGGAAGATTGTTTAAGAATCTTAAAAGACAGGCACAGAGCTTTAAACTCAATCCGCTGTGTCATAGGCAGCCAAGGTAGAGATTGTATGGTCTCCCTCACAGAGCAAAACCTCGGGAGGCTGACCAAGGCTCTAGCGGCAGCGTTTTGAACGCGCTGTAGCCTGGTGATAACAGCCTGGTTCGCCCCCAGCAAAAGCGAGCTGGCGTAATCCAGCCGAGATAGAATAGTGGCCTGAAAAACCAGCTGCCTCGTGGGGGCATCAAAGAACTTTAAAATGGGTCTCAGCCCTCGCAGTATTCCAAAACAAGTGGCTGCCACTTTTTTAGCATGATTATCGAGGCTAAGAGTGGAATCCAGCCACACACCCAGATTTCTTACCTCCGTCACCAAGGTAGGAGTAGCACCCAGCTCCGGAGGCCACCAATCATCGCCCCAAAGGTTACTCTCTTTGCCTAAGATCAACACCTCGGTCTTCTTGGCATTCAGCTGGAGACAGTTATCTGTCATCCATCCTGCCACTGCCAAGAGTCCAGCCCGAAACTTAGGGGCCTGGAGGTCAGCATTGCCACTCAGTGTCACCGCCAGCTGAGTATCGTCAGCGTAGGAGACAATGTTCATGTCCCAGCGCTTTGCGACCGCAGCCAGCGGTTGCACATAAACATTGAACAGAGTGGGACTCAATACCGACCCCTGAGGCACCCTTTGTTCAAGAGCATGGAATTTGGACTCGAAGGGCGGGATCGCTACCCTAAATGAACGGTCCGCTATAAATGACCGGAACCAGTCTAAGGCAGCACCAGAGACACCAACCCATTCCAGACGATGCAGCAGGATCGAGTGTGAAACCGTATCGAACGCGGCACTGAGGTCAAGTAACACCAGTGCCGCCGTCCGCCCGGAGTCCAGCACTGACCGCAGGTGTTCAGTCATGAAGAGCAGCGCCGTCTCGGTGCTGTGACCGATCCGAAAACCGTTCTGGGTAGGATCTAAGATTTTGGCCCTATGAAGGTACTCAGACAGCAGGCCGTTGACATGGGCCTCTGCTACCTTTGTTGCCCAAGGCAGCAAGGAGATCGGACGATAGTTCTCCAGTTTGGCCGGGTCTAACGTAGGTTTCTTTAAAATCGGGGTGACTACCGCCTGTTTCCATGTGGTTGGCAAAATGCCCGATGAGAGTGACAGATTAATAAGCTGACACAAGGGAGGGAAAAGAAGAATGGACAATTCCCTAAACTGTACCGGTCTGAGAGGGTCCGCGGAGATCCAGATTTTATTTTGATAGCCAATCTATTAAAACCCTCCTCTGATAGAGAGGTAAAAGTGGAGAGCACATCCTGCGTGGGCAGAATATCTATAGGCGTCTCGATCGAAAGAGTAGAAGAGGGAAAGGAGAGATAAATGGTCTGGACCTTATTCAGAAAGAAGACCGCTAGGTCTTCACAGCGGGCTTCAGAGCAGATTTCTGCTGTAGACGCTTTTTTCCCCATCAGATCTTTCAAAACTTTAAAGATCAATTTCGACGCGTTCGAGCTATTTTTAAAATCCTCGGAGTAAAAGGCTGCACGAGCTCTACAGATGGCTCTGTGATAGAATCTAAGTTTGGCAAGATAAACAACCTTTCTCCCAACTTCGTACGTTTTCCGCCATGCCCTCTCAGCCTGTTTACATTCCTTCTTTAATAGCAACAAGGCACTATCATACCAAGGACTAGATTCAGAGGAGCGAGATTTACTCCATGCAGCCGGGATCAGGGTGTCCAAGGCCCGATTTATCCAGGCACAGAGACGTTCATAACCAAGCTCCACCTCATTGAAAGTCCCAAGCGCGTTATCCTCAAGGAAACAATGAAAATCCTCCAGCTTCATTTTCCTCCAAGGGCGCTTAAATGCAACCTTATCTGAAGATTTAAAAGGAGAGTCACCGATCACAAAATGTAATTTCACCAGGAAATGATCGGACCAGGCAACCGAGCATGGCTGCAGCACATTAGCCCCCACCAAGTTGGAGAATATGGGGTCCAGTATATGGCCACCCACATTGTAGGATGGGTGACCAACTGGCTCAGCTGAAGAGCCTCCATATCTGCAATAAAGCTGTTAATCGAAGTGGAGATTGAGGTCTCCAAAAATACTGAAGTTGGCTGAGCTCATGCCCAAAGAACTGACTGCTTCAGGAAAAGCTTTCCTGAAAGCAGTATCATTTATTTATTTATTTATTTATACGTTTATATAGCGCTTGAATCACTCCGACAGGAGTATCTCTGCGCTTTTGACCAGAAATCAGCAGCAAATTAACAGTGAGGGAGAGGGTTAAACTTCATTTTTAAAAAGAGCTGTTTTTAAAAGTTTGCGAAATGTCAGGTGTTCTTTACATTGTCTTAAGGCCAGGGGTAACTTGTTCCACAACTTAGGGCCAGTAGCCGACAAGGCTCTGCCTCCATGTCTTGTTTTTTTTATGTGGGGGACCACCAGAAGGAAATTGCTACTAGATCTAAGAGACCGTACTGGAGCATAAGGAATAAATTTCCGTTCCAGATAGATAGGTCCCTGTGAATTTAGGCATTTGTGGATCATTACTAGGCGGACGATAAACCAAAAGTCCAGAGAGGGAGAACTGGTGACTAATCATGACCGAAAAGTGAGCGCTTTCACAGCCAACCAGGTTCAGAGTTCTCCAGATACAGGGATAGCATGACTTAGCTACCAGAGCAATGCCCCCTCCCCTCGAGCTACGATTGTGGGTATAAATAGTATACCCCTGTGGGAGTGTCAGATTGCCTATGGCAGTATCCTTATCCGACAGCCACGTTTCGGTTAAAAGAAAAACGTCAGGAGCTTCCTCCAGTATGAGATCATAGATGGCGGCGTGATTTAGTTAGTAATAGTTGTTGTGATTGTTGACCGTACCACCTTGTGGAGCTGCCTTTGCTGACATGTTGGTATGTGCCCGCCAAGGAAGATACTTGTATTCTACGATTGCCACCGTTGTGCTTGTTACTCATTTCATTGTCTTGTAGCGTAATTGTTAGTGGGGACCTACTTGTCAAGTTGTTCTCTTTCCCAGTTACGCCGAGGTCCTGTCTTTGGGGAACCAGTTCTTTTACAGAAGTTGCATCCTTGGGCAGGTCACATGCCCACTTTCCAGAGGGGTGGCTTCCACCTTGTTATTTACACTGACTCTAAGGCTTCCATATGGTGAAACAGTCTTTGTTGCTGGGCTAGCGAGTAAAGTCTAATGAATTGGGGGGGGGGGTCTTGCTGTCCTTGCCTCGTTGGAGTTATCTCTACAAGGTCTTTAAGGCTTCATTTGTTATTTACATTGTCCTCTTGATTATTCCCAGTTTGTACCATCTGGCTCCCATTGTTGTTCCCTGGTTTCTTCCTTTGTTTCTTTGTTGTAATTTTAAGCCTTCGTTTCCAGTTGTCGTTCCTTTTGTCTCTTCGTTCTGATTCGCCTGTGTGGCGCAGTGTTTGAGCGCATTCTATGTAAGAGATTTTCTTGGCCCTTCCTTTTTCTCTTGTTGTTTTTTCTCAGTTGATTGAGGACCACTGTGATGTTCATTTCTTTGGTGATTTCAGTGTTACCTTTTGTTGTACTTGGTTCATCGTCACTCTCTATTTGGAGGCTGCTTTGTAAGCTTGATGTCGAATTTTTCCATACTGCAAGTTCTGTACCCATCCTGGTCCCTACTGCTCTTTCCTTTCCACATTGCTTGGACTCTACTATACTACTGACGTGAACGTTTATTTGTTTTTTAGGGTCATGTTCCTTCCTTCCTGATGTTCCTCAAGGCCACTCTTTTGGGGCCTCAATTGACATATCCATTGTGTCCTTTCAGGAACCAGTGGTGTTGAGTGTGTAGTCTATCACTCTAGTTGTACAGAATATTGGGCTCACTGATGCCTACTAATAGTTTGATTCTTGCTTTCCTTTCACTTTTTTTTGTCTTTTTGTTAATTTAGTTGTTAATTTGATTGGTTTAGAGGAAGAAGGCAAATTTCATGTAGAGCCTGCTTTTTTCTCAGCTGAAGTTTTTTGTTTTTCCTTGTCCTCTACTTTCTTGTCCATCTGTTTAATGGATGCTGGTTGTATTTTACTTTCCCCCTCTTTGGGCTCAGTAGATGGCCATCTTGAGTGCTATTATTTGTTCTAAGAGGGTAGGAAGGAGGCTCAGCTTATCAATAATTGGGCCAAAAGCGCAGGGACTTTGTTCTAACGCATATTTTGATTGTGCGACTGTTATTAGCTTGTTAAGTTTATCCAATTTAGTGTCTGTCCCTGCTATATGAAACGCGATAATATTCATTAGGTCTTTTTGGATGTCAAGTTTGTCCGATTTCCAGTTAAGTGCCTTTGCTGATGTCTGGAGTGTTTCTATAACGGCCGTGAGAAGCTCCGGGTGAGTTATTGGTGCTTTCTCTTGCTGCAATGTTTGTTTAGTGCCCGTGTGCTGTTCTAAATCTGACAAGCAATTACTCTGCCCTGTTTGACTGGGATTGTGGCTAGATGTTATTACTGTTCCATTATTCCCCAGATTTTTCCTCAAGTCAGACGGTTCGGCTGCTTTTTGCTTTGGGGGTTTGCTGGCCTCTGCTATCTCACTATTGGTTGGAACTATTGATGACTCCTTACTTAATGAAGGACTTAGGAGCTTCAACCATTAATTTTCTAGATCTTCCGGGCAAGTCACTCCGTCTGTACTCGTCCTGTGTATCTTGGCTTCAGTTCTCAAAGCCAGCTCGGGGATGTGAGGCTTGATGGGAGTGTAGGGTGTTGTAGGTTTTAAAGTAATACCTGATGCAGTTTTCGGGCTCGCATAAGAGTCTAATGTGCTGGCCCTTACTATTTGCATTCCTCCTTCTTCACTCCAATTTCTGCCTTCAACAGGGGAGTTTTTAGGTGCTGCCTTAAGGTTGCTCACATTAGCACTGGTTTTCTCCAAATCCAGTTCCTCTTTCGGAATCGCAGCCTGGTTTTCTGGCACTGATATGTCCCTTCTGACCGCCCAAGCCGTAGTCGCTTCTTTTTTCAAGTTGTTCACTTCCATCTCCTTGTGTGGCTGCCCTTTGTTTAAACTTGAATCTTTATTTGGGTCTTGACTTCTTGTGACCATTTGGTCCGGAATGGGGACTATTGGTCCCAAGGATGCCTGAGCAGTTGGACTGTCGTCTCTTCCCTCGTGATGTGGCATCCTTTGAGGATGTAAAGAGGCAGGCAGACCTGGTAGGTCTTGAGGTGTTGAGAAAATCATAGCTCTTGGGTCTTTAAGGAAGAAAAAGGTTTTGTTTGTTTCTGTTGTGCCTCTAATTTCCTGATTCCTGAATAGGGTTGGGATCGGCGAAATTAAGGGGCTCAGTGGAGTTATAGCTATTCCCTTTTTTGCCTGGGTTATTTTTGGGCTTTTGTCCCCCTGGTTGGTACCAAGCCTTTTCTGTACTTTTTGAATTTCTTGGGACTACTTTGGGGTCCACCTAACTTTGCCCAATCTCATCCTTCACAGCTAGCAGTCTTGTATTCTGTTCTCACTATAGTTGCAATTTAATTTTTTTAATTCATATTCTACACGCTTCTGCAGGGCTGCACGTCACAATATGACATGTTAGCTAACTTAGCTTTTGCTGACTCGGTGCAGTGCACTGTTCTTTCTATCTTCACAGTCTCCGGAGTCCCAGTGAGAGCTTTTTGTGTTTTGTCAGCCGGAGACTGCATGGAGCAAAGATTACTTTACTGCATTCAGACAGTGCCTCAATCATCATCATATATGTGACGGTGGATGGCGTCCTGGTGGCGGCCCTTAGTTCAGTGTTGCCTGTGGTGGGCAGGAGTCAGCCAGACACTGATTGGGCTGGGCGTGGGCTGGATTTGGTTGTGCACGCTGCACGAAGATTTTTGTCCTATTGCTATGTCCTGGAACACCCACACTCGACCACGTTGAGGGCAGGAAGCGCAGCATTAGCAGCAGGCAGCCTATCAGTAGTTAAAAATAGAGGCAGTACCCCGTAGGCCCAGCCGACCATGAGTGTAACCATAAGTAGTAGTACGCATCACACGCCACTAAGCACTGAGCAGTCATCATGCCATGCATGCCCATTGTTGCCAAACCAACACACGCTACTTTTTATTTTAAGCATGGTGGTGTGTCAGGCACCACCATCTCGCTATACCTTCGGCTCCATCAACAAGATTTAATGATGCACTCACTGTGCCTGCCCTGGCACCATGGTACACTTAATACATTTGATTTATTTATACCACAATAGGGCTGGCCACGGCCGTGGTTAAGTTGCACGAAGGCCCTGCCCCTTGACGTATCACGATAGGGCCGGCGGCTGGCCGGGATCGAAGTTAAAGGCCCTGCCCGGCCCCTGCCTTCTTTGAAAACTTAGCATATATCCTCCCTACTGCTAGTCACTGCTTCACAGTGGTGGGCTTTACTGGCTTCATAGTGGCTAAATAAATGCCATGAAAAGCAGGATGTTGTTTAGGGATGGCAGACAGCGCGGCGTGCGCAGATTGCTTTCCGATTGCCACGCCCAGGCACACCCACATCCCAGGAGCCATCATCAACCCGAAGACGTTGTGAGGTTGAGAGGTCAGGCCAGGCACGCAGGTAGTAGCAGCACCAGGCAGGCCTCCCTAGCTATATCCGGTCCGGTCAGTGTAATAAATAAGGCAGTGCCCCATAGCCCCGGATGCCCGGTCCACCACTAGTATAAATAACTGTAAGTACTAAGCAGGTCATTCCATTCCCTGCTTTTTTTTTATGTTTGAGAGTGTTGGCGTGTTAGGCACTGTGGTAGCTCCGGCTCCACTGATTCGATGACGGCAGTACTCCACTGTGCCTGCTGCCCCCCCTGGCCTAGTAGCAGCTGCCGCAGGCCTACATACACATTTAGTCAGTCACTCACAATAGGGCCGGCTGGGGTTAAAAGAAGTTAAATAAAGGCCCTGCCCTTGAAGTATCCTCGGCTGCATTCCATCCCTAACAGTTCCTCTCAAGAGTTGCCAGTAAATCAAATGCCATGATAAGATGTTAAAGAAACCAGTTCTAGACTGAGGTTTGAAAGGTATCACTTATATAAACAATACTCAATTATCCTAAGTAGGTACAGCAATTTTCAAAATATGCCAAAAGTCCTTTCTTCACGTCCTTTATTCATATATTTTCAGTCAGTTTTCCAAAGACAAAGCAGATCTTCTTTAATTTGCAAGGGAAAAGCGCAGCCAACACGTGTTTCGTCATGCACTTGTATGTGCTCAATGACTTCCTCAGGGCTGCAAAACAAAACATCAATAAAATGTATATCAATGAGAACAGTTTAAACATAATCTTCCTTACGATTAAATACATCTCCATTAAGGGTACTATAACAACAGAAAAAGGAGTATTAGAAAATAAGATCACCAATAAGACGTGACCAAAGTGACAAAAAGTAAAAGGATACAGCAAGTCACCAAGAAGCCAAAGTCACCACTTGTGCACAATTCCACCAAGAAAAAGAAAAGGTTTTAATAATAACTATATTCACCTGTATGTATGATGACTATATTCAATAAATCAATAGTATTGATACTTCCACAGCACCTATCTCTATAAAGACATAAAGACTTCTAAATATCCATTCTTATAAGGAATGTAGTAATAGTACCTATATTTATATATGATTTGACTTCCGCTGGGGTCTAAGAGCTTAATGTGTTCATGGCCTTGTCTATTACATTATATCTAATATTGATGGTACAGTATTAAATCATAACTCATAGACGTAAAGCCCATAGACGTAAAGCACTATAATCCTGCCATTTGTGCTTGTAAAGTAAGTAGTTGTAATCGGGCATTAATATATATTGCAGAAGATGATGTGCAAAAACAACTGTGTTTAAACAAGGAGAGAGGTAAGGAAAGTCGAGCAACACTCTTAGTTCCCGGTCATAATCAATAAACAAGAAAAGAGTGTTGAATGGTTCAATCAGACCACAGTTAGGAGCAACTCGTAGGAGGGGGGGGGGTTGGTGTACGGCCACATTCAGGACGTTGTTAGGAAAGCCCTCACTCACAACCTGGTGATGACATGCTTCATCATCGGGCTCCACCAAAGAGGCAGTGTGCCTCTTTGGTGTGCTGCGACGCCAGAATTACTGCGGAGCAGGATAGTGAGATTCGGACGTGTTGTGTAAAGTAAATTAAACTAGTGAGTGGTGAGAGTTAAAAATAGTCAGTAGTGTATCAGAAACAATTTTATTCTTTGATCACTAGAGACAAGTTCTTAAAATTATGTGTTTGGAAAAAAGTCCACAGTTAATTGAGTGGTAGTTTCCTTATACATCAGTCGACATGTTTCAGCCATGAAACGATGTAATGTTACCAGGCATTCTTCATGACTTATTGGTGTGTTAAACCCTGGTGGTATGGACTCGCTAAGGCCCACCCTTACCTAGGGACGTGAAAGTCAAAATAACAAAAAGGTGAAAAAGTGCAAAAGAATTAGGAAAAAATGTTTGCTTCCTAATTACTCCTGGTTTAGGAGGCTTCCAGCTTTATGGTTTCTGCACCTGTAAATAACAAAAGGACATAGACGCACATGAAGAACAAAACAAACATTTAGTAATGATACTGGTCCCAGTTATAAGTCTATGGGGCTCCAGTTCGTGGTAGAGAGGCAATTGTGGCAAAATAACCGTATAGTTATCACCACCATAGCCCCTGGGTTTTTAGTTGATAGCAGGAAGGAAGTGCTGTGTGCTATAAGTGATACGAGGATATTGTGATGGTAAAAGTAAAAAGGAAGGAAACTTCCTGTTTGCGATCAAGGCTTAGGTACGATCGTTACAACAATTAAATAAAATTAAAATTAGAATGTCTCTCTTTAGTGGTGTCGGGAAAGTACACCATGGGTCACAGGAGGGGGGTGTGAGCGTAATTGGCACACCCTGATCGTTCGTCAAAAAATGGGAGGAATAAGAGAGACATACAGTAAGTTTATGACATAGCGTCGGTACTTATCTTATCTGACGGAATAGTGGTCGAAGTACAGCTTCTACTCACGCCCTCGACGCTCGGCACCCTCAGTATACCTGCATCACCCTCAACTGGACCCCGAAGATGTATGCGCGGGGCCGTGGGTTCTGTATAGACCTGTTTAGTTGCAGGAGCAGTGATTGATTTCCGGGTGGGGCGTTGCCAGAGGCGCTATGCCGTTTACGCCCTGTTTTGGACCAATAGGTGGGCATTCAGGCCCATGACGAGTCGGTTGCGTGCTCGAATTGAATTTGCTTTGTTCTCAGAGAAAGAGGGGCGTCACACCACGCGTTCGCGGATGCGGACGCAGATGTGGCATCTTTCCGCGTTGCCATGGTGGTAACTAACAAATGCGGGAGAGTTTTGAGCATGTTAGAGGTATGTCTTTTGGACCGCAGACCTTATCCTCAAGGAGTGCTTCCCTTGGCTGGTTGCGCGCTCTTTTATAGCCCTTGTCTACTATTGTTGATGGGTAGCCTACCCATCAACAATAGTAGACAAGGGCTATAAAAGAGCTATAAAAGAGCCCTTGTCTACTATTGTTGATGGGTAGGCTACCCATCAACAATAGTAGACAAGGCCTATAAAAGAGCCCGCAACCAGCCAAGGGAAGCACTCCTTGAGGATAAGGTCTGCGGTCCAAAAGACATACCTCTAACATGTGTAACGACATACAGCACCTTATCTAATTACATAAAAAAATCGATTAACAAGAACTGGAGAATTATGTCAAGCACTAACAAACATTGGGAAAAGCCCATCTTCTCCTTTAAGAAAGCGCGCAGCTTAAGAGATGCGTTGGTTCATACACGACCAAAACCTGCTAGTCCTAACACAGCGAGATCTGTCACTGATTCATGGGACCTACCAAAAGTGGTTGGGCATTACCCTTGCTCGAAGTGCAGTGTCTGCCATCTTACTTCACATACCAAAACACTTGAACTCGAGGCAGGCAAAACGTGGACTCAAAGAGACCGCACTAACTGCAATACCCCAAAAGTGATTTATCTCATTACGTGCCCCTGCGACCTACGCTATGTTGGCATGACCAGCAGAAAGGTTAAACAAAGAATCTTCGAGCACCGTTCCAATATCAGGTGCAAAAAAACGACAACAAAAATGAGCAGACATTTCTTGGAAGCCAACCATACAACTAACGATATGCAATGGACAATAATTGAACATCTGAACAGTGGCAATAACATCTGCAACCGCCTATTTGAGAAAGAACAACGATGGGTATATAGGCTTGGGACCCATCTCATCGGATTAAATGATGATATCCCTTGGAATTTCGTGATCAAGTGAACATGGTGTGAGTGTAGACTTTATTACCAACTCGGTACAACCTTGTAGCTAAAATGACATATCATCTAATAGCTTCCAATGCACAACCTCACCCTTTTACATACCAGATAATGGTACATCTTACAATGTACCCTCTCCACCCAGCTTGGAAATACATGTGAGGTATCTGGCACTGTAATAACCCCTCTTCGGCCCTTTGACACTGACCTATTATCCTTCGTTCTCAGCATACACTGGCATACCTGCTAATAGAGTCCCCATTTGCATGCGGCACATTCCTTGGTTCCTCATGGAAGTGCACTTGACTATCCAATTTATCTGATTTGTATGTTCTAATTATTTACATTCCAATTCCTTTGGAATACAACATTCACACTCAGTGTGATCAGCACACATGCGCAAAACTCTCCCGCATTTGTTAGTTACCACCATGGCAACGCGGAAAGACGCCACATCCGCGTCCGCATCCGCGAACACGTGGTGTGACGCCCCTCTTTCTCTGAGAACAAAGCAAATTCAATTCGAGCACGCAACCGACTCGTCATGGGCCAGAATGCCCACCTATTGGTCCAAAACAGGGCATCGACGGCATCGCGCCTCTGGCCACGCCCCACCCGGAAATCAATCACTGCTCCTCCAACTAAACAGGTATATACAGAACCCACGGCCTCGCGCATACATCTTCGGGGTCCAGTTGAGGGTGATGCAGGTATGCTGAGGGTGCCGAGCGTCGAGGGCGTGAGTAGAAGCTGTACTTCGACCACTATTCCATCAGATAAGATAAGTACCGACGCTATGTCATAAACTTACTGTATGTCTCTCTTATGCCTCCCATTTTTTGACGAATGATCAGGGTGTGCCAATTACGCTCTCACCCCCCTCCTGTGACCCATGGTGTACTTTCCCGACACCACTAAAGTGAGACATTCTAATTTTAATTTTATTTAATTGTTGTAACGATCGTACCTAAGCCTTGATCGCAAACAGGAAGTTTCCTTCCTTTTTACTTTTACCATCACGATATCCTCGTATCACTTATAGCACACAGCACTTCCTTCCTGCTATCAACTAAAAACCCAGGGGCTATGGTGGTGATAACTATACGGATGTTTTGCCACAATTGCCTCTCTACCACGAACTGGAGCACCATAGACTTATAACTGGGACCAGTATCATTACTAAATGTTTTTTTGTCCTTCATGTGCATCTATGTCCTTTTGTTATTTCCAGGTGCAGAAACCATAAAGCTGGAAGCCTCCTAAACCAGGAGTAATTAGGAAGCAAACATTTCTTCCTAATTTTTTTGCACTTTTTCACCTTTTTGTTATTTTCACTTTCACGTCCCTAGGTAAGGGTGGGCCTTAGCGAGTCCATACCACCAGGGTTTAACACACCAATAAGTCCTGAAGAATGCCTGGTAACATTACACCGTTTCATGGCTGAAACATGTCGACTGATGTATAAGGAAACTACCACTCAATTAACTGTGGACTTTTTTCCAAACACATCATTTTAATAACTTGTCTCTAGTGATCAAAGAATAAAATTGTTTCTGATACACTACTGACTATTTTTAACTCTCACCACTCACTATTTTAATTTACTTTACACAACACGTCCGAATCTCACTATCCTGCGCCGCAGTAATTCTGGCGTCGCAGCACACCAAAGAGGCACTCTGCCTCTTTGGTGGAGCCCAATGATGAAGCATGTCATCACCAGGTGGTGAGTGAGGGCTTTCCTAACAACGTCCTGAATGTGGCCGTAAACCAACCCCCCCCCCTCCTACGAGTTGCTCCTAACTGTGGTCCGATTGAACCATTCAACACTCTTTTCTTGTTTATTGTGCAAATACAACTGACTGGAGTAAGTACATCAGCCTACAGTGTCCTTCATTAATTTAATTAGTTATATTGCTTGATGTATTGGCTTCCAGCCCTAGTCTTGATGGCGGAAGGAGGTGTGGGGGTATGCTGGGGATCTAATGAATACCGCGTGCCACCTCAGCATAATAGTATTTGATTAAACAGGAGGCCTCATAGATAGTGGACTCCTTGTGCCACTGGCTTTCTTGGATTCTTTATTTTTGGAGGAGACTGGCAAAGCTGCATTGTCTACAAAAGAAAAACTGGGAGCTTAACTAAGTTTATTTATGCGTCTATTTTCTTCACTTTATTATTACTACCAGCCTGGTATAAATAATAAAAAGGGCTGAAAGAGTGCTAGAAGCATGGTAGCAAGAGGGAGGTCAGAGGTGAGGTGAAGAATAACTTAAGTTAAAAGAGGGTAGGGTGGTAGGGTAGGAAGCAGAGAGACACAGCGGTAAAGAGGGGTGAGGTCAAATACAAAGAGAGAGATGACGAAGCAAGAGATGGGCAAGGAGAGAAGGGATAATATATAGAATGACAGGGTGTTGAGGGAGGGATAGGTAGAGAAAGACAATCAGAGTTAAAGGTAGGCAGGGGGTGGGGTTGAGAGATTTAGAGAGAAAAATAGAAGCAAGTAAGACAGAAAGAATACCGGAGAGGACTTTGGGAGATGGGGGCTAGATTAATTGCTCACTTTGCCTTGAAGAATCTGTGGGTGACATTGACAAACCACCCCAATTATGTATACAACTTTGTAATCCTCATCCTCTCTTCGAATACAAATGCCCTCCAGCCCAGTATATGAGTTGATGAAATTTAAACCCTGGTGGCATCAGCCATGCATGAGTGTGTTTATGGTCTGTCAAGAGAAGGCTGCAGTGTTGTTTAGTGCTGTGCAGCAAACAGCAGTATTTATGTACAAACCTGTATGTTCATTATTGATTTATAACTTTTAAAAGTATGCAAGCTCAAGTAATGCACATGAGGTGATAGCAGCACATGGCAGTGGTGGCAGGCTGGCCACAGCTTGTGATTCACACTTGGGAATCTTGCACTGCTGTCACTGCTTCCTCTAAGTCTTGTTGTGTAACTTCTTTGCGTTAGGAAAGCTTGCGCTCCTGTTGTCAAAGCTATACCTGTGTTGTATGCTGCTGAAGCCAAAATGATTGACTCTTTGAGGGAGGGAGAGGGCCCAGGGGTGAGCCGGTGCTGGGTGCAAAGAGGTGGAGCACATGTGCAAATATGAGTAGGTTTCCCTCCCACATTCACAGTGGTGTGTACAGGAGGCTGTGTGCATGTTGTATGTGTGTGTTGCCTGTGTGTGTTGGTTTGTGTCTGGCTCTGGCACTTTGAAGCTGAAATTTGAAATAGGGCATAAGGAAAAAGCTAGTAAAGCCTATTTATAATTCCCACAAGCCCAGGGGTTCTACTGTCTCAAATGTCCATAGAGCCCTTTTTTTACACTGTGGCATTTATCATTTTCTGTATATGTGATACAATGTTTTTCTTCCAATCCTGACCTATCTTAATAATATGAAATTCCACGTACTACAATGCCGGGAGCTCCTTTTAGGGCAATTGAATACTGATGACTAACTGCGTAGTGCACTGTGCAAAATGCTGTACGCACTGTTTGCACAGTGCGGGATGCTTGTTCGCATTGTGCAATCAGTGCAAACTGCATCTTGCACAGTGCAAGCGGTCATTTTCTGCCGCTCAAGTAGATTTCTACTTGTGCTGCAGCTTTCTCAACGCGGACTGGTAGTTTCTCATCGCTACCATATGCAACCACTCGCAATGAGGACCCTGACGTCCCCGTGTTGAGAATTTTGCCGGGAGGTTTATTTTCCACGCTTGCGATCGGCAACTTGATGTTGCTGATCGCAAACGAGGAAAAAGTCTCGCCGGGATGTCATTTTGCTTGCTCGCAGTCGCCAACTTGACGTTGAGGACAGCGAGCAAGCAAATAATGACTGCTGCACTACGCTATGCGTGTTTGCACTGTGCTACGTGCAATTCATGTAGTGCGCAGTAGCGCAAACTTCGCAAACTATGTTTGCGTAGCATAGTGCTATGCCCAGAGTTTGTATTTTGTCACATAAGCGATGTCAAAGTTGTAGCTTTGATGTCATAGACTCTATTAAAAAGGGCATACCCTACCCCAGTATTGTCATTTCCCTAAATCGGCACACAGAGCACTGGAATTGTCCCTTTTCAATGCATTAGTTATTTTAGATAAATTATTACAAAATTGTGCTTTAAATGCACTTTTGATTTAATCTTTTAAAAAATGTTCACAGTGCCAGTGAACCTCCTATCAAAAAAACCTTACTATGAGGAAGGATCCCTCATCTCAATTTTCACAGTGCCAGTTGAGGATGTGGGTGGAGCTAATAGAGTAAGTGGGTGGAGCCAGTAGAGGCAGTGCATGGAGCCTTAGAAAAGTAGTCGTGGCCTCCGACAAACATTTGAGCACCTGCACTTCATATTTTACAAATTAGACACTGCGAAAACTTAGATATTTTTGAAGCTAAGAACCTCCTTCCCAGAGTAATGGGCACATTTTACCCATGTCTTTTGCTTTGGAAATCACACAGAATGTATATAATTGTGGCTTGCAATTTCTTTCTGGTCTACATTTGAAGTATAATCGGAAAACCCTTTTAGAATAAGCACTTTGTGTGTAAAACAGCAGAGATCATAAAACTGAGCTCTTTGAATTGCTCAGCTTATACATTGCAACTCTTCTTCCAATCCATCAGATTTATACATACATCTCACACTCCATTGCCATCTTGATAAAAGTAACAATAAATTGAACAAGCATTTTTAAAGTCGAATGTGTTTAATGGTGTTTAAATTGCTAAGCACGTCATGTCATCCATCTTAAAATGGTATTTCCCAACTAATATTATAAATAAAGTGTGAACTTTATTCAATAGTTTTCAAATACTTTATAATTTGTTACTCTTTCAAGTAAGCAGACACGTTGTCTTCAAGAAAAGCACAGGCAAAGACAATTTCTCTGGCATGGGTGATGGTCTTCATGTTGGAGAGTGTGAGACTGTTAGAGTGAGTATTTGAAGTATTAAATTCTGGTAAGTACATTAGGTGATCTTTTCTTGCTGCTATGGGAAAATATAATATGCTGGACAAGATGGCTGTGCGATTTAGTAAGTTTGGATTGCATAGTAGATATTTTAGTAAGAGACGAGATATATTGCTCTGTTCATGCACACTTACAAATGCAGGTTTTGCAGTTTCTAGGTAATGCAAATAAGGAGTGCTGGTTGCTAATTTTTTGGTACTGCTTATTGAGGCATCACAATGGTAAGCTTCTCAGTGGGTCTAGCTGCATTCAGAGCCTTAAATCCCAAGTCACTGCAGATGTCACCAGCACGCAAACAGATAACAGACACAATGCAAAAGCAAGAATGTAATGTTTCAAATTAGGTTTGCAGTGAGCAATCTCGACAACTGATGTCACATCTCAGAGATAAGCAAACCGACTTCAATCACAGTGGTATACATTATATAAGAGATAGAGTACCCCCACCAAAGATCATAAGGCTATTGCAAGTCAGAAAGTAGCTCCACTACAAAATACAGGGACGAAAAATGTGATATTACTCACTCCTAATGTAGTCCTTACTGGCTCTAAGGAGGTCAAATGAAAATGTAATGTTACACTTGTCTCCCTTTTGTCTTCTTAGTCTGGCTCCAAACTCAGTGGGAGGGGAGGATGACCTAGAACTGGTTTGGATTGTCCTGATGGAGGATGAACCCATTTCAATAGCCACACCTTTGGGTAGGCACAGGGAACTCTGCACAGAGGGAGAGAGGTTATGACCTGTGAAGAGTTCCATGTGCCCATGTTGGTTTTATTAGAAAAGTGTTGCATGTGACTGTTTGCCACTAGGGACTGCTGCAAAAGTGGGTAGGAATGCCCCAGGGAACATCTTCTCTACTGATTAGGGTGGGGCCAGGAGTAAACCACACACATGTGTTACTACCAGGCAAATTGGGGTATACCTAGTGTTAGACCTGGCATCTTTGGCGTGGTTTCCCCCTATCATTTCGTCTCTACCGCCTGTATTTATGATGCTGTGCTGGATTTCACTTTTGCTGGTTTAGATGGTTTGGGCACTTTGCCACTGCTGTCCAGTGTCAAAGGGCAAGTGCTCCCTGTGTAAATTGTTATTGAGATTGGTTATCCATGATTGGCATATTTGTGTCACCAAGAAGTAAAGTAAAGTCCACATTTGTAAAGCGCACAATCACCCGTTAGGGTCTCTAGGCGCTGGGGGCCGTCGGGATAGATTAAGCGAGCTATTGCCCAGAGTCACATGGTGCTGGGCTAACCTGCCACCGGAGCCGGGGATCGAACCCTGATCCCCAGATTCCAGCGTCAGTCGCCCTGGCCGCGGCGCCACACCTCTCACCAAGAAGTCCCTAGTAAAGTGCACTGAGTGTGCCAGGGCTGGTGATAACAAATGCTACTAATGGGCCTGCAGCACTGATCGTGCCACTCACATGGGGAGCCCTAAAATGGTGTCTCAGGCCTGCCACCGCAGTGCCTGTGTGCAGTGTGTGAACTGCCTTGTCCTCCTGGTCAGTGTCCCCACTGGCTAGGCCTAACCCTTCCCTTTCTGTACACATTGGTCACCCCTATGGAAGGCCCAAGGTACCCCCTTGGGCAGAGTGCAGTGTACGTGAAAGGTAGAGCAGGTACATGTGCAGGTGACATGCTCTGGTAGTGAATTACATCCATTTTCGTTTTTCACTATTGTAAGGCTATCTTGCCCCATAGGCTATCATGGGGAATGCTGGCTACAGTGGCTACCAGCATATCTTCCTATAGCAGCAAGTTTGGACATACAAGTCTGGTATCCCTGAACTCAGAATTTAATAACACATCTTTTAGGAAAGTTTGTTTTTAAATCCTGTGTTTGAAAACAGCACTTTTAGAAAGTTGCTGTTCTCTTGTCTGACCCTTCTGTGTGCCTTGGCCTGTTTGTGAATTGGCTGTCTGGTTTAAGATGGACAGGGGCTGGGAGCCCCCAGGAGGCTGGCTGTGTCAGCCCTAGGCTGAATGAATGCATCCGCATCTTGAGTGGTGGGAGGGGATAGCACCTGGGCCTGAATAGGGCTGTGCCTGCCTTTCACAATGCTGGCTTCACCTCCTGCTAAGCTGCTGATGACCCTGCCCCTCTCCCTGAAAGGAAAGTAGAGGCCAGGAAAAAAAAGTGCTCAAGGAACACCCAGGACTGGTTCAGACCGGGCTCAGAGCCCTCCTGCACAAAGGGATCGAAGACTTTTAGGGGTATAAGTACAGGACCCCTGAATATAGAAAATTAGATCATCCTGGAATCAATAAGGAACCTCTGCCAAGGAGAAAGCTGAAACTGAAGAAGGAATACTGTCCTGCTGTTGCTCTGCTGGATGACCTGCTGTAGCTTTGCTGCCAAGGAGAGGGGAAGGACTTTGCTTTTGGTGCTGTGTCCCTTGTCTTGAAGGAATCTCCAAGAGCCTGAGAAGAGCTGGCTCCCTGTTAAGAAGTCTCAGGAACAAAATTACTTCACCCCCAGCTTCCATGACCTCTGCTGAAAGAGTTCTGTCTTTCCTAGAGTGCGTGGGCCTGTTGTGGTGCCTCTGGAAGTTGTACCTGTGTTGTGAAGCTGGAAACCAAGCTTTTAAAGACTTTCTGCAGTTTTGTCGCATCGCTCGCTTGCGAAGTGCATCCCTGACAGTGCATGGAAATTCTCGCCACTACGAAGGCCGAGATTGTCGCAGCACCTGTTGCTGCTGCCAGAGTCATCGCATCCTTCCTTTGCGGGATGCACCAGACCGGTGTGGGAAGATTACCATCGCTGCGAGTGTCATTGCAGAGCCTGTCGTCGCTGGGTGAGATGGTCTCACCGCTTGCTCGCGGACCGCATCACGTTGCTGCGAGTGTCCTCGCAGAGCCATCGCATCGAGGAGCTTTGAGGGGAAGATCACCGCTGGTCCCCGCGTCGTCGCCCTGGAGATCGTCGCAACTCCAAAGATCATCTCATCGTGCCTTTGCATGTTTCTTTCACTACGGAATCGCCGCACCGGAATCCATGCAAGGTATCGCATCCCTCCCCATACAGACCGGAGTCACCGCATCACATGCGCTACATCCAGCGGGGCTGTCGCATCGCCTCCCCAGGGTCTCAGGAGTGACGCATCCCTTGTTTTCCACCGCACCAGCTTCTGTTTTGGAACTTTGTCGCATTTAAAGGTACTGTTGGCTAAACGTGATGCAACTGTGAACTTTTCACGCAACTGTGGATTATTTTCTCGCAACTTTAAGAATGCTTTTGCAACCATATTCTTGAACTGTGTATGTTGGATTTTTGTCGTTTTGGTCTTGTGTAGTTTAGATTAAATAACTTTATTTTTCTAAACTGTTGTGGAGTCAGTTTGTGGTATTTTCACTGTGTTACTGTGAGTGTTGGTACAAATACTTTACACATTGCCTTTGATAAGCCTTGACTGCCGTGCCAAGCTACCCAGAGAGTGAGAAGGGGTTATCTAAGAGTGTTTCCTCCTTACCCTGACTAGAAGCAAGGGTCCCTATTTGGACCGTGATACCTACCTCTGCCAACTAGTGATCCCCAGTTCTAACACCTAGGTACCTTCTTAAGAACACTACTGGACCTATAGATGACAGAAGAAGCCCTTGATGTTGAGACCTATTAGAGAACACCCCTTAGGGCTGGACATACTCCCACTTGCAACCAGTGCAACAAATTGGCATACAATGATAAATTCAATAATGTTTTCTCTGCCTAAGAAATTGCTATACAATTAATTCTTAGACTTTTTTAAATATTTGTTACAAGCCTAACTTACTGGTGAAGTCAGATTTGTAAGAAACTGTCCTGAAAAGATACTTTCATAAAGTAAAATGTTCCTTGCCCACAGCCTCTGCTCTCCATTTACCCACCTGTCATACATTTGTCCAGCAGCCATCTGAAACCTGATTAACCCCCATAGATGCAGCAAGAAAACCTTTCTCAGAGCAATGCAAATTAGGGTGGATATGTGATGCTCTTACCATGGCATGATGGCCAGTGGGCTTGTCCCCAGGAACTTGATTAACTTCAAACAGGCCTATTCTGTCACAGGCAAATATTAGCTGACTTCGGGGCACAAATTCCTTTGCTCGTCCTGCCAGGCAGTCCCCAATCCTAGTGGGAAATGAGCTGCTTCCAGAACAGGTTTAGAGTGACCACTGAAGAGAGGTTGCTCATTTTACTGAAAGCTTTGTACAGGGGAAGAAATGTTCTGCCACATTGGTTTTGGGCAGAGAGGGACTGTTTGCAGTGTGCCATACACTGAAATGCTGCAAAGGTGGGTAGAGTTACCCATGCAAATGTTTACCCCATTGGTTACAGAGGAGCCAGGCGCCTCCCCACTGCTGTCAGGCCTAAATATGGCACACCCAGGGCCCTCCTCAGAATGAAATCTGGGCCTGTGGAAGGACAGAACAGAACTGGACTGCCTGTCTGTGACCTGAGAATGGCCTAGCAGACAGGACCTGTTCTCCTTCTTATTACCAGAACAAATAAGTGGATTCCACAAGTAATAGGGCTGACTTCCTGTTCAACCTATAGGGATGCAATAAGCTGCAAGTGGCCTCTTTCCTGCAATTTACCAGCTGGCCAGTTCCTTCTGGAGCTGCCTTGGAGCCTGCTGGTAGTCTCTGTTGGAGTGAGTCATGAACTCAAGTGGTGTTCCCAAGGACCTTGACCCTTGGCTTGTATCAAAATGTACACCTCTCAATATAACCTGAAATCTGGGACTTGAAAACTTTTTGGCTCCAAAGACCTTCGCTGGAGTGGAACCAACCTGGCAAGCCGATCTAACAAAATGTGTTGCTACTGGGCCAAATATTCAGGTTGTTCCTGCTTACAGCTTTTTTACAGCAGCAAATCAAATTCTACTGGCCCTTACAAAGAAGGTATCTGGCCTCGCGGAGTCCTTTTCAGCTAAAGCCTGAAACCTTAGTCTGCTATAATAATCAATAAGAAGTAATTGCTTTTCCAGGGTATCATGCAACATACAGCATGGTTTGCCTGCTATGCTTCGCACTCAAAACCCCCACAACAAGTAGGAATCACTGAAGAACAATCAAGAAATAAATGCCAAAAAACCCAAACAGAGAAATGGAAGTATGTTCAAACTGCTTAACCTGCTAGAATAAAGTGCCAGGAATGAGGATGAAAATACTTATTCACCACCTGTTTGAGTATCGAAAAGAAGGAAAACTACAAGAATGAGAAGAAAATGTACATAAAACAAATCAAATAAAGTATTAAATAATCCGGTAGCATTATATTTCTGACATGCATTAAAAGCCTGATAAATGGAGTTAAAGAGCTTAGAAGCCTTCACTTCACTGGCACGTTTGATCTTCAAAATGTTATGAAACTGAAGTTCTAAAATCCTAAAACAAAATAGGGCACACTCAGAATTATCATAGATGGGGATAAACACAAATTACCAATGGTGTTATTACATTTTCAACTAGAGGCTAGATTGTATGAAAATAGGAGGAAGTTACACAATAATTCTAAGGAGGTTATCCCCCCGCCCCCTTAAAATGAGAATGATGTTGTGAACTAATTATGTCTTATTGGATCATTATATTGTTTTACAAACTACAGGGAAACCCTATTGGGGAATCCTATTGTTCAGATGTTGTATCTAATTTTCCTTCCTCTACATACTTTTTTCTTTGCAGTCAAATACATATCCTCATAGGGATGAAGGACTGGTGCTGAAATCTATACAATAATATGCTATTTTAAAAAAAAAACTGTTTAATGGGTTTTGACATACAATAGGAAAGAACAACATCACAATCTACATTTTGACAAGTCATACATTCCTACAGTTGAGCAGCAAGTTAAAGTGTGTGCTAGATATACCTTCCCCTGGGTGGGACCATCCTGGGGTGATGGTGGTGGAGCAGGAAGAGGGCGGCATTGACTAAACAGGTAGTATGCTCATGGAGGAAGTGGCAACTTATCTGTCTGTATAAGTCCAAGTGATGCTCAAATTACATAGACATTTATCTTAGAGCTGTTAAGTGGGATGAATGCCAAGGGAAAGGAGGTGGCAGAGGAAGGAGGGCCCTATTGCACCAATGATCAAAGGAAATTGGAATTTAACCTCACAGATGTTAGGGCTGACTCATGCTCTGCTTGGATGGTCCTGGGTAATAATCTGGGAGTGATGATGTCTTGCTTGGGTGGGCTAGCTTCGCTATTGAAAGAGTGAGAGAATGGGCTAGACGACTCAGATCTAGAGTCAAGGGGGGGGGTCAAGCTATCTAGAGAGTGATGTCTCCCATTCTCGGTTATGGGAAGGCAATGTAGGTCTTTTATCTCTTCTTTGTGTAAGGCTGTGACCTCTTCTTTCGCCCATCCTGACAATGCTTGGAGCCAGACCTCAGTGGACCGGAACACTAGTAGCGTATACTACGTAGTTGTGGAATCTACTTGACAGAATGAGGGTGAGATTAAAAAAATGTGCTGCATTCTTTGTCGTCGGAAGCCCCTGTAAAAGCCCACTATCCCCGCCTCTCAGGAGCCTTTTCCCTGAGCTGAATCGCTACTCGTGACCATGAGGATAGCGGTCTTTTTGTATAGCCAACCAGTGTGCGTTTGCCATAGGCCTACATGTCTTCTTTGTTGTGACCATGCCTCCTTGCTGGTTGTTATTCTGATCATGTGGCTGGTGGCCATTTTGTGTTGCCAGCCAGTGTGCTTTTGCCATAGACTTGCATGTCATTTTTGTTCCACATGCTTCTTTACACAGTGTTGCTTGACCATGTGGCACTAGTTAGCAGCCAATGAAGCCAGTTGCTTTTGCCATAGGCTTGCATGGATGGATGAGATATCAGTTTAATAGTAAGCTTGAGGATCATTGTAGTATGATATTAAAAATATGATTATATTATAGTACATGCATTGTTATCATTTGTTTTTTCTGCACTTTCAATGGGTTTCTTTTCATTTTCCTATATAAGCATTGGCAGGTATTGAGTTTTATTTAATTATAATTTTAATTGTATTTTTCAATATTTTTATGTCACTTATTTTGAATGTTTTAATTTCAATTTATAAAACATTGTTAATTTACATTTTTTACTTTAATTTTTTTTAAATAAATGTTTGTAATTCTTCCCCTCAATTTTTTACATTTACATTTTTGTAAAAATTTTAATTTTATTAATTTCAATGCTTTCCCATTTTGCCTTGGTCGAACCATCATCCAACCATTCATCCACCATAGGCACACAGCCGCAAAACAGCATTCATTTTTTTAGGTGTATAATTCCATTTCCTCCTGGACACCCTGGTTGTGGTGGACTTTAGACACATCAGCATAATTTATTAGTGTTATAATGATTATTCCATTTACCCCTGGACACATTGACAGTCATAGGTGCACTCTAACCTCCATTTTATTTAAAGATTACTATTCCATCAGTCATGCTAAGTGTCACAAGTGTCTCCTTAAGAATGTTAGGGACATACAGGAAAGAGCACTGCCATTCTGTATATTGTATGTTATTCTGATGGGGAATTAAATGGTATGGTATGGTTGTGTGGTTTAACTTGAAGGTGGTTATTACATTTGCCTTGTAAACAACCACACTAATATTGCCCATCTGTACTAATTCAAACTGCAAAAAAAGCCATATTTCACATTAATGGCCTTATCATTATTTTGGCGGTCCTCCCGCAGAGCACCACAGAAGCGCTCTACAGGAGGACTACCAAAATCATGCACACGCTGCCTGCTGGACTCAGACTTGAATCCAGGTTGTGTGGTCATGTTGTGGCAGTCCCATGGCAGTGTCTGTTTAAAGGCTTATAGGAGAGCCGTAACAGGCACTGCAATAGGAATGCCACAGCAAGTTCCTGCACAGGAAGGAATGCACCATGTTGTGCATTCCTTCCTGTACGGGAACAGAGGTGCAAAAATACAGGGGGCACAACATGTGCCCCCCTGCTTGCATCCCCATGCACAGAGGTAACCTGATTTGCATCACCGTCATCCTTTCCATGGCGGGCTCACCATAATGGAAAGGCTGGGGATGAGGCAAATGGTAATATGCTGGGCAGTGCCGCGGCGGCACCACCAGCATACTTCTCTACCTAGCCACTGCACCACCATCGTGGGATGTAGGATCCCCACCAGATGCAGTGGTCTGTAGGCGGTCCAACTGGAAAAGTCCTAATAGAGCGGGTGGACCGCTACAACGGGTACAGTGGTCCAATGGACCGCCAAACTCGTAATAAGACCCTAATTCTTTTTTTTGCTTATTCTGCTTTAGGTGGACAAGATATGAGATATAACCTACATTGCTGACAAACAAAAGTCCTGTGCAGTCACACGTAAGTCTGCCAAATCTTTCTCTTGTGCAGCTTAGTGCAATTTCCAACTGAGAGCTTTAAGATGGCCCTAAAGAAAGACTCATCCAAGAAAAAGGTCAGTGGGAAGGAGCTGCTTCTCAAAAGTGGAATGACATCTCAAACCTTTTCCTGGACCACCATGCGGGGAGCAAGCTGGGAGCAGCACTCCCACATCAATAGCAGTACCTCAACCTAAGCTCAAGAACACCATGTCTGTCATTGAGGAGGCCACTGTAATCAGAGAGACGCCAACGAGCAGTGACACTGAATTTGATGGGTCCCTTTCGCAAAGAGGTACCAATTCATTTCAGGAAACAGAGCAAAGTGGACAGTAGCTGCAGTGAATGATTGGCTCCCAGATTTCCAGTAAGGTAAAGGAAGGGTATTACTCCACCATGTTCTCCAAACAACACTTCTGATGATGCTCATAGGGACATGGAGTAGACTCTGGCAGAGTCCAGGAGACAACAGGAGAAGCAAAGGAAAAGAAAATTTCCTGAAAGCCTTAGACTTATGAAAGGGGATGAAGAGGATGATGATGATGAGGCACTCATTGTGGAAGGTGACACACAGGAGTCTGACACTGCTATTCAACATGCTCCGAGGGATGTGGCACAGGTAGCACCGCCAGCTCCCATATTTGCAAAGCCCCTGCTGAGACTTGCACCAACCCTGATAAGTATTCACTGCAGAGAGGCAATTAATGACATGCCCACCTAACTATAGTTCGTCTTCAGGCATTGACCCAGTACAAAAGTACTTCTCCCCAGTTTGGGACATTTTTACAGTTAACAAAAACGAGAAGCACATTGCAGTATGCAACATTTGCCAAATGAATGTCCGTCGAGGTAAGCCTGGTACAAATTATGTTTCAGGAGGCCAAGCAACCCATAGGAAAGAAAACTACACAATCAAGTGGGAGGAGCACCTTAAAATAATTGATGAACATGGTGGTGGTCGTGAGGAGTGCCAGGGAACATCAACTACATATCCAATCAAGGTGGGAGGTGATGATGAAGAAAAACAGGGTGACATCCTCACGTAAAGAAGCCAAGTCCCCAGCTGTGCACAAGCAGAATCACTCACCTAAGCGACTTCACAATCGCACATGATGCTGCAGAGTGAGATGGAGACACCAAGGCATACAGTGACCTCCCTTACGCTGTAAGAGGCGGCCGCTCACTCGTGCTCTGTCGAGTCCCTCAGCGCCATCCTCACATCCCTGACTGATTACTGCAGGCTGGTATCGTAGCGCTTCTAGCACTTATAGCACTGCTATTCATTCATTACCTGCATCGCAGCGCTTATGCTCCTTGTAACCGCCCGCATTGAAGTAGTATCATTTGCATATCTCATCTCGCACTGCGCTCGCTTTGTTAAGCTGGTACCGTTTTTACTGCTGCTGGTTCATCTGTGCCTTCTCCCCTTTGCTTAATACTTTTGTGGCCCCGAGCTCGCCCAGATCGTATTTTCTTCCCCTGCCATTTTGTTTGTTTGTGCTTTGGAGCAAGCCCCTCCTCTCCGCCCCGCACCCGCCTCCCCAGCTGCTCCTCCCTTCCAAGATTGACCACCACTGCCCCGTAGATCAAAGCGCTGTGACCTCCCTTACGCTGTAAGAGGCGGCCGCTCACTCGTGCTCTGCCGAGTCCCTCAGCGCCATCCTCACATCCCTGACTGATTACTGCAGGCTGGTATCGTAGCGCTTCTAGCACTTATAGCACTGCTATTCATTCATTACCTGCATCGCAGCGCTTATGCTCCTTGTAACCGCCCGCATTGAAGTAGTATCATTTGCATATCTCATCTCGCACTGCGCTCGCTTTGTTAAGCTGGTACCGTTTTTACTGCTGCTGGTTCATCTGTGCCTTCTCCCCTTTGCTTAATACTTTTGTGGCCCCAAGCTCGCCCAGATCGTATTTTCTTCCCCTGCCATTTTGTTTGTTTGTGCTTTGGAGCAAGCCCCTCCTCTCCGCCCCGCACCCGCCTCCCCAGCTGCTCCTCCCTTCCTCCGCCCCCCTCCACTCTCCATTTATGTCTGATGTCCCCACGCGCAGCGTCCACGCCGAAGGTGCGCCAAAGGTAAGCCCGTCTACGCCCGTCCGCGCCTGGACCGCGCCCAGCGCCAAACCCCCTGCCCCCCGTGCTGCCCAGCCCCCCCGCATTACCTACGATACCGCCACCCTCCTAGCCCTTAACCCCGGCCGCTCCCCCACCTGCGTCCAAGCCGCTCCTGGACACACCCATGGACCTTTCTCTTGCTACTCCTGCAAATTCAGCGGCACCGACAACATCTCCGCTACGACCACACCACTGACTCCCGACCCCAACCACCTACAATGCATCCTTCTCAACACCCGCTCGGTCCACAGACACGCCATCGACCTATGGAATCTACTAGACACCATTTCTCCAGACATCGCCTTCCTAACGGAAACATGGATGAACGCTTCCTCCGCACCAGACATCACCATTGCCATCCCTGAAGACTATAAGATCACTCGCAAAGACCGTACCAGCCACACAGGAGGAGGAATCGCTATCGTCCATAAGAAATCAATCCGCATCTCAACCAGCTCTGACGCCAACCTCACCAACTCCGAACACCTTCACTTCCAGATCCACATCAACCCCAAAACCACACTCAGAGGCACCCTTCTCTACAGACCACCAGGACCCCGCGCAAAATTCAGTGAAGACATCACGGACTTCATCACTCCACACGCGCTCCCCTCCAAAGACTACATCCTTCTGGGAGACCTCAACTTTCACCTTGAAAAGATCAACGACCGCAACACCACCACCCTCTTGGACAACCTCGCCAACCTCGGACTTAAACAACTAGTCACTTCCCCCACCCACATCGCAGGTCACACACTCGACCCCATCTTCACCTCCAGCAATCATGTCTCCTTCAACCACACTACGGAGCTCCTCTGGACTGACCACAGCTGCGTTCACTTCACCTACAACAAGCCAAAACCCACCAACCACCTCCAACCAACTCTGCAAAGAAACTGGAACAAAACCACCACCGACCAGATCTCCGCATCGCTCCTTCTAAACACCCCAGCCCACTCTTCTAACCCAAACCAAGCCGCCGCCAACCTCACCCTATGGTTATCCAACACCGCCGACACCTTAGCACCACTGAAAAAACGTCAAAGCAAACCTGGCAGCAAGAAGGCCTCATGGTTCAACGATGATCTTAAGAATTCCAAGAAACTCTGCCGCTCCCTTGAAATGGCCTGGAAAAAAGACCCAACCACTAGCACCAAGGACGCCTTCAAAAACGCCACCCGCACTCACCACCAACTGATCCGAAAAGCCAAGAAAACAGCATTCAAGGATCGACTTGACAACAACGCCCACAACAGCAAGGAACTTTTCAACATCGTCAAGGAATTTTCCAATCCCTCGGCCAACTCCAACAACATCACCCCCTCTCAAGCCCTCTGCGACTCCCTAGCCTCATTCTTCCACAACAAGATTGCAGACATCCACAACAGCTTCGACAACCAACCCGGAGACCAACCCACCCAACCATTTGCTGAACATTCTCCCCCCGTGAACACCCTTAACGACTGGAACCCAATCTCCACTGAGGACACCATCCGCCTGATGAACTCCATCCACTCAGGATCCCCCACAGACCCATGTCCTCATCACATATTCAACAAAGCAGACTCCGTCATAGCACCGCACCTCCGAGACGTCATCAACTGCTCCTTCAACTCCGCCATCTTCCCGGAAGACTGGAAACACGCTGAACTCACCGCCCTTCTGAAAAAACCCACAGCGGACCCCACCGAACTCAAAAATTACCGCCCCATTTCGCTCCTTCCATTCCCGGCCAAAGTCATCGAGAAAGCTGTCAACAACCAGCTCGCCGCTTTCCTCGAAGCCAACAAATCCCTCGACTCCTCACAATCTGGCTTCCGAGCAAAACACAGCACTGAGACCGCCCACATCGCAGCAACAGACGACATTCGAACTCTACTGGACAATGGAGACACAGTTGCCCTCATCCTCCTCGACCTCTCTGCAGCATTCGACACAGTCTGCCACAGCACCCTTTTACAACGCCTCAATAACATCGGAATACAAGGAAAAGCACTTGAATGGATCACCTCGTTCCTCACCGGAAGAACCCAGAGAGTCCGCCTCCCACCATTCAAGTCCGAGGCCACTGAAGTCATCTGTGGCGTACCACAAGGATCCTCACTCAGCCCCACCCTCTTCAACGTATACATGAGCCCCCTCGCGGCCATCGCCCGCCAACACAACCTCAACATCATCTCTTACGCGGATGACACTCAACTAATCCTTTCTCTCACCAATGACCCCAGCACCGCCAAAACCAACCTACACGAAGGAATGAAAGAAGTTGCCGAATGGATGAAACAAAGCCGTCTGAAACTGAACTCAGACAAAACAGAAGTCCTCATCTTAGGTACATCCCCCTCCGCATGGGACGACTCTTGGTGGCCGGAAGCTCTTGGAAAAGCACCCATCCCGACAGACCACGCACGGAACCTAGGCGTCATCCTGGATTCTTCACTCTCAATGAACAGACAAGTCAGCGCCGTATCCTCATCCTGCTTCAACATTCTTCGCATGCTCAAAAAAACATTCCACTGGATCCCCACCGAAACAAGGAAAACAGTCACCCATGCTCTGGTCACGAGCCGACTGGACTACGGAAACACCCTCTACGCAGGTACTACCGCTAAACTCCAGAAGAAACTCCAACGAATCCAAAACGCCTCAGCCAGGATCATATTAGACATCCCGCGCAACGAACACATCTCTGGTCACCTGAAAGACCTCCACTGGCTACCCGTCAATAAGAGAATCACTTTCCGACTGCTAACCCACGCACACAAATCACTTTACGACATCGGACCCGAATGCCTCAACTCACGACTGTCCTTCTACACCCCCTCCCGCCAACTACGTTCCTCCAGCCATGCCCTCGCCACTGTACCTCGCATCAATAAGACCACCATGGGAGGCAGATCCTTCTCATACTTGGCTGCTAAAACATGGAACTCACTCCCCGCTTACCTTCGCCTTACCCAGAACCACCTAGCATTCAGAAAGCAACTTAAAACGTGGATATTTGACAAGTAATCCTCCTCCCCTTTCTAAGCGCCTTGAGACCCTCTGGGTATGTAGTGCGCTATATAAATTCTCTGACTTGACTTGACTTGACATACAGTGAATGCCCCACCATGACGCACATTGAGTCTACCACTACCTATTTCTCGAAAGTCAGCGGCCCCAGAAAAGGAGAACATTCAGGCTACTATTATGAGCATGCTTAGGCAGGAGGAGCCCTAAGGGCTCAACCACCCAACTGCATGTTTGTAAAGGAGAAGCTGGCAAAAATGTTAGTGCTGTAACTCCTCCATTTTTCATTTGTGGAAGGAGTGGGATTCTAAGAGTTTGTGGCAGCCATCTGCCCATAATGGAGGGTCACAAGTTGGATATATTTTGCCCAAGTTGCTGTCCAGCACTTTATCATGATGTGCTGTAGTTGGTTGGACAAGCTTTGCAGCAAAGTATTGTTCACACTCTCCACCTGATGACAGACATGTGGACCAGTTGTCAAGTGACTGATTACATGTGCATCACTGCACACTGGATCTATTTTGAATTGGTAAAGCAAAGGATATGTGCAGGTCTTAGCACTGAGGAACGTTTCAATAGCGTTTGGCGGTATGCAACAGTGACCATGTTCGCCATGGATAAATCATATATAACTGTAAACATCTTGGATGAATTTAACAGGATGATGTATGAATGGCTGTGACCCAGAGGTCTCAGAATTGGATTTGTTGCCACAGACCATGGCAATAACATAGTCTAGGCTGTGACAGACGGTGGGTTTTTCAGGTTCCTGTGTTTGACACATTGCATCAACCTGGTGGGGCAAGGCTTTCTCAAAATAGAAGATGTAGTCAGCAAAATACAGACAACCTGCAGAATAATCTGCACTCATTTCAAACATTCTTTTAAAGCCCGGAAACAGTTGCGGAATAATCAGTTTACTAATAGAGCACCGGTTGATACAAGAGATGCTAACACATTGGAACTTGACCTATTTCATGTTGCAAAGTCTGGTTGAACAGTACAAACCGATCAATTACTATGTCATTGAAAGAGCAGAGGTTGCAGTTAAGAAAGCAAGGATGCAGACAAATTGGGCCTACCCAAATGCCTGACACAGATGCTACTTCCTTTTGAGGTTTTCACATGGGAAATTAGCAAGGAAGATAGTACGAGAGTCCAAGCTAACATGTTATGAAGGACCAGGTAAAGAAGGTGTCTGAAAGGTTTGCCCTTGCAGGTGTGAATGAAAACATAGAAGTGCCCTTACCTTGGTTGAGAGCTTAATCGTTTGCTTGGCTTGTAATACAAGGATGCAACATGACCTCATCTGATCCAAAGAGTACATCTGTGTCACACTATTTGATTCATACTACAAAAACATTCTACCCACTTTCATTCTGTTTTCTGAAATGGACGTTTGAAAATACAAGAGGTGGATTGTTGAGCAAGCTGGAGACATGGAATGAGATACGGCTGGAACTTAGTATTCCACTCTGCAGTTCTGGGGTGCCTCCTTCACCTTCCTGAGAAGGCAGTCTTATCTCAAAGCAGCTAACAACACCATCAATCAGAACACTGGCAACAACAGCAACGGAAGGACCAGACCCAGCCTCTGCATTGTATAGGTCTCAATTGGCAGGGCTTAAGTCCAGTGCAGAGGAGATGGCAAAGGATGTAGTAAAGTGGCACCACCAATGACCATCAACAGGATGTTCTAGGAGTATCTGGAGGATCCCAACGAGGTCAATGCGGATCACAATCTATTGAAGTAATGGTATTGGAAAAAACACCAATAGCCAAAGTTTGTCCGTCTTGTCCGAGTTCAGCTTCAGTCGGCTGTTCCTCATCCATTCAGCAACAGCCTTCATTCCTTCGTGAAGGTTTGTTTTGGGTGTCCTTGGTGAGGGAGAGGATCAGCTGGGTGTCAATATGCATAGGAGATGATGTTGAGGTCGTGCCGACGGGCGACGTGGGCGAGCGCTGCCATGTAGATGTTAAACAGAGTTGGGCTGAGGGATGAGCCCTGGGTACGCCGCAGATGATCATAGTGGCTTTGGAGCGGAAGGAGGGGAAGGCGGACGCTCTGTGTTCTGCTGGAGAGAAAGGAGGTGGTCCAGTCCAGGGCCTTCTCTTGGATCCCAGCGTTGTGGAAGCGTGTTTGTAGTGTGTGGTGGCAGATCGTGCTGAAGGCGGCTGACAGGTCCAGGAGGATGAGGGCCATCGTTTCTCCGTTGTCCAGCAGGTACTTGATGTAATCGGTGGGCAGTCTCGGTGCTGTGGTTGCTGCAGAACCAGGACTGGGAAGGGTCCAGGATGTTGTTCTCCTTGAGGTAGAGGGTAGGTTGTTCGTTTGATGGTCTTCTCGATGACCTTTGCCAGGAACAGGAGCATGGAGACGGGCCGGAAGTTCTTGAGGTCCTTAAGATCCCCCTTGGGTTTCTTGAGTAAGGCATTGATCTCGGCGTGCTTCCATCTCTCCGGGAAGGTTGCTGTCTTGAAGGAGGTGTTCCGGAGATGGGGTGCGATGGATATGCTGGCTTTGTTGAAGATGTGGTGTGGACATGGGTCTGACGGAGATCCGGAGTGTATGGTGTTCATGATCTTGATGGTGTCGTTGTTATTGATGTTGGTCCAGGAGAGCAGGCGGTTGGTATGGATGGTGGTCATGGAGGCAGAGGTCTCAGTGATGGCCAGGGTGGTCGTGGCGCTGAAGCTGTTGTGGATGTCTGCAATCTTGCGGTGGAAGTAGGTGGCCAGCGAGTCGCACAGGTCTTGCGAGGGTGGGACGTCGTTAGTGTTGGAGCTGGGGTTGGAGAGTTTCTTCCTGATGTTTAAAGAGCTCATTGCTGTTGTGCGCGTTGTTGTCTATGCGGTTTTTGAAGGAGGCACTTTTGGCGGATCAGATGAGGTGATGGTGTATGCGGGTGGTGTTCTTTTGGGCAGCGTGGCTGTCAGGTGTTCGTTCACGGAGCCAGATCTTCTCCAGCTTTCGGCCGGTTTGCTTGGAGGCCTGGAGGTCTTCAGTGAACCAGCTGGTTTTCTTGTTGGCGTGACTGTTGGAAGGTTTCTTGATCGGGGCGAAGGTGTTGGCGCAGTCGTTGATCCACTGTCCGAGGTTGCTGCCAGTGGTGTTGAGGTCGGTGGGGTCGGTGGGTGGGCTCTGGGCTAGGGTAGTGGTTAGCTGGTCTTCGGTGACTTTGCTCCAGCAGCGGTGAGGCATCTGTTGGGTGCAGTGGTGCATGGTGGGTTTCTCGAAGGTGAAGTGGATGCAGCTATGGTCGCTCAAGTGGAGTTTGGTAGTGTGGTTGAAGGGGACGTGGGGGCTTGCAGAGAAGATGGGGTCAAGCGTGTGACTGGCAGAGTGGGTGGGTATTATGACAAGTTGTCTGAGTCTGAGGTTGGCTAGGTTGTTGATCACGGTGGTGTAGTTGGTGTTGTTGTTGTTCTCGAGGTGGAAGTCTCTGAGGAGGATGTACTCTGTGGAGGTGAGGACGTGTGTGCTGACAAAGTCGGCGATGGAGACACTGAACTGTGGTCGGGGACCGGGGGTCTGTAGATGAGGGTTCCTCTGAGGGTGGTGTTGGGGGTCGGTGTGGATCTGGAAGTGCTGGTGTTCGGCGGTGCTGAGGGTGTCATCGGTGTTAGTTGAGACTCTGAGAGTGTTCCTGTGGACAATGGCGATTCCTCCTCCTGCTCCATTGGTGCGGTCACTGTGGGTGATCTTGTAGCCTTCCGGGACGGCTATGTCGGGTGCCGAGGCGGGGTTCAGCCAGGTCTCCGTCAAGAAGGCGACGTCTAGGGAGGTTGAGTCAAGTAGGTCCCAGAGTTCAACGGTGTGTTTGTGGCAGAGCGGGTGTTGAGAAGGATGCATTTGAGGTGGTTGGGTTCTTTTCTGGCCAGCAGCATGGTGGGACGGATGCTTGTGAAGCTGCAGTTTCGGCAGGTGAAAGCTCCATGAGTGCGCTTCGGGATGGCCAGGAAGCAGGTGTGTGATCGTCCGGTGTTGAGTGCGTGGAGGGTTCTGGCATCGTAGTGGTGTTAGGCGTTGTGGCGTTTACCGGGTCCAGGGGTCCTGACGCTGGGCGCGGTCCAGGCACGGACAGGCACAGATGGGCTTGCCTTAGGTGTGCCTTCGGCATGCCAGCGGCGTGCCTGCTGCTCGTGGCCGCCGTGCGGCCTCCATATGAGGGGATGTGGGAGGGAGGAGCAGCTGGGAGGCAGGAGCGGGCAGCGAATGGGATTGCAGGGGGGCACGGGGACGCAGGGACGCAACAGTGGGAAAATGGGCCGGGCCACAGGATAACTGGGCACAGGAAGGAAAAAAAAGTTTAGGCAAGAAAACAAGTACAGGCACAGAGGAATGAAAACAAGTGTGGGCAAGAAAGCAAGAACAGGCACAGGGAACTACAAATAAGTCTGGGCAAGAAAGCAAGTACAAGCACAGGGGAATAAAAACAAGTCTGGGCAAGTAAGCAAGTACAGGCACAGAGGAATAAAAACAAGTCTGGGCAAGAAAGCAAGTATAGGCACAGGGGAATGAAAACAAGTCTGGGCAAGAAAGCAAGTTAGGCACGGGGAAAAAAACAAGTATGGGCAAGAAAGCAAGTACTGGCACAGGGGAAAAAAACAAGTCCGGGCAAGAAAGCAAGTACAGGCACAGGGGGAAAAAAACAAGTCTGGGCAAGAAAGCAAATTAGGCACAGGGGAAAAATACAAGATTAGGCAAAAACGATGCAGGCAGAGCCATGCAGCAGCGTGGGGAGCAACCTGCCTGCGAAGAGGGTCAGAGGTACGTGAACAACATGGTGTTGTTCACACATGATTTGGAATATGAAGACATACTCCAACGTGTGCAGCAGCAAAGTCCAGCCACCAATGGAACTTTGCATAGCGTGGCAGAGTTTTTTAGCCACTCCACGGAGTTCCACGTAGCGCGACTCGGCACACTCCACCGGGCCTAAATAAAAGTCCCCTCCCATCAACCATGGGATATGTGTTTATTTAGCGAGGTGAGATGAGAGGTGATAGGGGACATTTGGTTGGTCTGAGTTTGAGTTGCAAAGGCTGTCTATAAGGATAGGACAGGCATCCAGGCTGGATTCAAGGACAATAAACCGTCCTTCTGGGTCTGTATTTTCGGGGGATCTCCCTTTCCTCCCAAAGTATCCGTTCCGCTGGCATATGCTGAGTAGTTCGTGGAATAGGCCTCACATCACCATTTCATCTGCTATCTGGCCCCTTGGTTCTTGTGTAATATGGGATTCTTGAAGCAATGTAATTTGCACTTCTTTACGCTTCAGTTAAGTGTAGATAGCGTAACATTTGGACAGTATTTCAGGATATGATAAGAAAGGCTTGGGTGCCCATCATCTCATTGGAAATCCTCCACCACTGGCCCCTTTGAGAGAGTTGGTACTTGGAGACCCCAGAGAAACATGAGGACTCATGTAGAATCAGGGTAGGGGAGAAAATAGACTACTAGCTCATAAGACATAACAAATGAAATCGAAATATCAGAACATCAAAAAATGAAAATAAAAATACTACAGGCAGACAGCCAACTGCCATCTGTTGAAACTGGAGAAATTACCATACACAGAATGACAGAGGAGAAGGGCTACTGCGTATTGTAAGGCAAGCCTCATAGGGGGACTGGATACATCAGACAACTACATGGAGAAGGATGTGATGTCAGGTAGGGCCCCCAGCCTCAGCCATGAGATCACAATGCAGGAAATGACTCAGAGCATAGGTGACAGTGAACTCCCAATCTCTGGTCCAAAAGAGAGTTTATAGGGCGGGCCAAGAGTTACACGATTTCATCTGTTCTATGAGGGGTCACATTAGAGGGACTCCTGATCAAGGTGTGAGGTCAAGGGGAGTCTTGCTCCTCTAAGTCCTTTGAGCGGGTACTCAAGAGGTCTCCCCGTGGGCCCTGGAAGGTTTCTATGGCATCTAGGGCAGAGCAAACATCCACTCTAGACCTGTTTTATGATGTAGTAACTGAAGTGGCAGAAGAATTGTCTCGAGCAACGATGACAATGGCCCGACGTGACCACTATGAGGGTACAACTGCTTTCGCCGAACATCCATGAGTCACTGACCAGTCCCATGCATCAGAAGTGTCAGAAAAGAAATGTTTTTTGTTACTAAGATAATATTCAGTTTTAGCAGGAAAAGAAGGGTATGTTTGAACCCATCTCCCACAGTTTGCACTTGATGCCTAAGAACGCGGCTCTTTGAGGTTGGACCAACAATGTCAAATCAGGAAAGATAAGAATGTTTTAGCCAACTCTGAGAAGTGGGTCAGACTGTCGTGCCTTCTTAAGAACTATATATCAATTTGCATAAGTGGGCAACAATGAGCTCCTTTGGGGTGAGGCAGCATGAGCAGCACGGCCTCAGCTGTCCCCTGAACTGCCACAGGTGATGTCAGCAGACCATATTCAAACAAGGGACTACCTAGTTGCTGCAGTCTAGCCATTCATTAAAGGTGACCCCGTTCAAGTATCTACCATGGGGTTTGTGGAGTATTTGACTCAGCCAAGTTCCTGCTGGCATTGGGGAGGACATGAATGAATGAATGAATGACTACACATTTGTATAGCACATGGCTACCCGTGAGCATCCCAGCGCTTCAGACAAACCCAGTCAATCCTCACCGGCTCATGAAAACAATTTTTTTTTAGCAGTTTTCTGAACTTCAGATGGTTGGCTTCCAGCCGTAAGGAGTCAGGGAGCTGGTTCCAGAATTTGGCTGCTTGTAGGGAGAATCGTCTGCCACCTGAACGGGTTCTTTTTCTCTTAGGCACCATAAGAAGATTCCTAGTGCTGGACCTTAAGGTCCTCAGGGTCTGATAGGATTGGAACAGGGGTTGCAACACAAAAGGTCCAGATGCTGTCATCGCTTTGTGTGCAATCGTCATTGACTTGAACCATATCCTTTGTTGCACCGGTAGCCAATGCAGTTGACGTATTGCAGGTTTAGCTGAATTCCTCCGGGGCAAGTCCAGCAGCAGCCTAGCCGCACAGTTTTGAACCATCTGCAGGATCTTGATCGTTCCCTGTGGAGCTCCCAGATAGATTGCATTTGCATAATCTAGCCCAGATAAAATCAAAGCCTGCACCAGAAGGTACCTGGCTTCAAATGAGAGGAGCTTGAGGATCTTCCTTATCACCCTCATTAAGGCGTAGCAGGTGGCTGCTACATTACGCGCTTGCACCCGAAAGCTGAGGGTGGGGTCCAGCCAGACTCCCAAGCTCTTGATTTGTTCCTTGGGCAGAGGGGGCTGGACAAGATTGTTAGGCCACCAGGCGTCGACTGACAAGGGGGGGTTGTGTCCCAGCATCATGACCTCTGTTTTTGTGCCATTCAGCTTCAAGAAGGAGGTGTTCATCCTGTTACATACCTCCAATAAGCAGGAGGAGAGATTTTCACTGGTGGATTCCTGACCAGAGAGTGACATTATTAACTGGGAGTCATCGGCGTAGGTGACCAGTTGTACCCCCAGGGCAACACCACCTCAGCCAAAGGTCTCATGTAGATGTTAAACATGGTAAGGCTGGGGGGCGTGGCTAAGCCAGCGAACATGGTGGCCGTATACAGCTTGCGCTCCGGCCAGCCTGACGAAATCCTCATCGATTATCCTGGCCCTGGGCATCAGCGGCGGTCTCCAGCAGCAGCAACCGGCAGCAGACACATTGTGCTACGATCGGTAGCAGTCTCGATTCTGTGGCGCCCGCGAGGCGGTGTTCGAGCCGGGCAGCGCGGCGGGCCTCACGGGCTACGGCGGGGCCTACTGCAGCCGGGAATTAGATTTTGAAGGTGCCCGACTAGACCATTCCTGCTGCGCCGCAGGCACGCGAGGTGCGGTGCCGCTGCTGGGGCCGAGCAACGATCTCTGGAGCGGGAGAGAGCGAGGCGGCCCGGATGCGGGCGAAATCCTGAGGCGGTGCGTCTGCTCCCGGAGGCTCCGACGGGGCCTTTCAGCTGAAGGGCACGGGTGACTGTCACCCCCTGCCCCGCGAGGCACTTGCACCCTGACCTGCCACGCTGTGGTCGGCCAGGGGCCCTGTGTGGGGGTGCCGGAGGAGGCGGAGGTCGGAAACGGCCGCAACTTTGAGTCCCCGGACCCACGTGGATGCGGCAGATGGGCCGGACGAGGGCAGTGGCGGCTGGAGACGTGATGCAGGTGTGGTGAGGGCTGCTGTTTCGCCCTACAGACCCAGAACAGAGGGACCAGGCCTTCGTGTACTGCATGACATCCCCATTGCTGGGACAGAGGGGCCCTGGAGGGCAGTGTGGTGAGCTGCATGGCTGCTGTACAGTGGGGAGCTAACTCGGGGGCTACACCGGGCCCCGGTGGGCGGAATAGGTGGTCCTTGGTGGTGCTTGCGGACACAGATGGGGAGACTGGAGTGACGCGGTTAACCGCAGAGCCCATGAGTGGAGTGTTGGGGCCTTCCGATTTTCAGCATTGATACGACGTGGAGGGAGCACGGGCAGCTGGGGGTGTGGCCCCTACCATTGGAGATATCTGGCGCTCCCTTGCCTCGCTCTGGCTGGCGGCCTATCCACTATGCCCAACTTGAGAGGCCGGACATATATCGGACGGTGGGGTTCTTCATCTGAGAGGTGCTTCGAGGGGCCATGACGCGAGGCGGAGCTGGAGGGGGCCAAGGCAAGCAGGGGCCCATGGACAAATTCACGGGGTCGACGGGCCCTGGGGGCTCCCAGTCTCCGGTGCCTGACAACGCGGCACTGCTCTCTGCAATCACACAGTCACAGGACATGTTAGACGCTAAAATAGGCGCTGTGGGAGCAGATGTTACCCTGCTGAGGCAACACTTGGGTGACGCTGTTGAGCGGATCACTGGGGCGGACACCCGAATTTCGGAGGTGGAGGATGATGTCACGTTCTTTAAAAAGACGTTTGTGGCCCTCGAAAAGATCCAGAAGGGGCTGGCATTGAGAGTGGAGGATGCGGAATGACGCGCTCGAAGGAATAACCTGCGCTTTGTGGGATTTCCGGAGGGTTGCGAGGGGGACAAGGCTGAAACTTTCCTCGCCAAGTGGCTCGAAGACTGGATTCCGGCGGATGCACGGTCTCGCTGTGTTTTAGTTGAGAGGGCCCATCGGGCGCTAGTGCCGAAACCTCTGGTAAGGGAGCGCCCGAGGCCAATCATAGCAAAATTCTTAAATTACTCCGACCGAGACGCTATCCTGAGGCAAGCGTGGCTCCAGGGAACACTCTCCTATGAGAATTCAACCATCCTTATCTTCCCGGACTACACAAAGATGGTGCAACAACAGAGGCAGTCGTTTTGGGCGGCCAAGGCCCGACTCCGGGGCCTCAAGCTCCAATATGCCCTGCTCTACCCAGCACGACTGCAAGTTGTCTTTCAGTCCCGCACCCTGTTCTTCGACACCCCTGAAGCAGTTTTCCAGTAGACAGACGAAACAGTGAAGATCCGCGTGGACACTGCAAGAGAGGGGGAATCGGACTCCTCCACCGGTGGCGTTGCACGCGGAGGCCTCCGGAGCCGCCGTCGCAGGGGGTCGCGCTTGAATAGGGGCTCGCATGCCAGCTCAGCTGCCCGACAAGAGGGCTCCACTCAGGAACCACATATGGATGCCCCTTGATGGAGCTGTGACACGGATCGTAACACCCTGCGGACATTTTATATAGATGCTCAGGTGCCCTGATGTGCTGGGCTGGGACTTCGCCCTGATTGGAGGGGGTGGGAGGGGGTGACAGCCTGGTTCTTATGGGTTGCCACGAGGGGTATCATTGGAGGACGCGCCTCTGGTCTCCCGTTGGGGATCAGACCGAGGTCCGGCCGCGACAGGTGCTTCCATGTTGGGGAGGTATGGGGAGGGGGTGGATTTGGTAAGTTGGGGGTTGGATCTGAGCGTTGGGGGGAGAGGGGGGTCAATTGTTATGCAGTGTTGATGCCAATGTCTACCCAAGTGTGTGCTTACCTGCTGAGCGCATCCCTAGGCCACAATATGTGTTTGCGGCTAGATGGCGGTTGAGGATTCAGAATCTAGGATGCCTATGGCCTGCATGCGTGTGGTGAGTTGGAATGTACGTGGCATGCTGGACCAAATCAAGAGAGGGGCGGTGCTGCACTTCGGAAACGGGAGGGAGCGGACGTTCTGTTGTTGCAAAAGACCCACCTGATGTATACCAAAGTGCTTAGCTTGAGACCGTATGGGTATGACCAGGTCTTCCACGCTGGGTATGTGCGAGGTTCCCGGGGGTAGCCATCCTGGTGCATCGACGCACGTCCTATGTTCATGAATCACAGTAGATTGATCCACAGGGCAGATACTTATTCATCAAAGGCACCATTGGCGCTGAGCATTGGGTGATTGGCAGTGTGTATGCTCCCCCCGCTGCAATGGGCCCTGATAGAGAAGCTCTATACGGTATGGGCTGAAATCCCGGAGTGCCTGGCGGTGATAGGTGGCGATTGGAATGACGTTATGCAGAGTCGAATGGATAGATGTAGGCCTGGGGGAGGTCCCTTGGTCGACGCACCCACCAAATTGAGCGAGGTGATGCGAGGAATGGGTTGGGTGGACGCATGGCGCTACCTCCACACACATGGTCGAGAGTACACGTTTGTTTCCGCTGTGTATAAATCCTTCTCTAGGCTGGACTATGTGTTTGTTCCGACAGAAGTGGTGGGGAGGGTTGCCTCCGCCTCCATCTTACCCCGGGGCCTATCCGATCATTCGCCAGTGGCGGTGACCTTAATCTTGGGGCAGGAGAGATGGCAGTTTCGATGGCGTCTTTCTGCGTGGTCCCTGCAGCAGGAGTAGTACCAGGAGCAGATGGGGGTGGCCATAGCCCACTATTGGGATGAAAATTTGGACTCGGTAGCTGATCCGCGAATAGCTTGGGAGGCCCTTAAGCCCACGCTGCGGGGAGTGGACATAGCCTGGTGTACGGCAGCCCGCAGGAAATGTAGGGAGGGGTTGGTGCGGGCAGCAGCAACAGAAGAGGAGCTAGAGTCTTGCAGCGGTGCAGCAAGTGATACCGGGGGAGTGCAACGGCTGCTGCTAGCACAACAGTCCTATGCTTCTCTATTGCTGGATGAGGCACGCCAGGTATGGTTGGCGACTAGGAGCAGGATCTATCAGTGGGGAGACAAATCTGATACGATGCTGCACAGACTCTGCCAGCAAGCGTATAGCCCGCAGGTACCGCCGGGCCTCAGGGACGATTCTGGGGAGCCAATTTCGGCGCCCAAATCTCTGGCGGACAGCTTTGCCAGATACTACGTGACCCTATACGCCCCGAGGGAGCATCTTCCCCCTTCAGACATTGACAAATTCCTTGCAGATCTCCTACCACGGGCGCTGTCGGACGATGCGAGGGACCAATTAGACTTGCCGCTATCAGCGGAGGAGCTGGGCACAGCCCTGGGAGACCTCAATACGGGGAAAGCCCCGGGACCGAATGGGTTCCCGAGCAAGTTCTTTAAGAAATTCCACCTTCAATTGGGACCACATTATAGGCGAGCCCTCGAGGCGGCGAGGGAGCAGAGGCTCCTGCCAGTAGATTGGAGACATGCCGAGATTGTGGTGTTCTGCAAGCCCGGCAGGCCACAGGACAGGCATGACTCTTACCGTCCGATCTCTTTATTGAACACCGAGGCCAAGATACTGGCCAAGGCCCTAGCGAACCGGCTCCTCCCATACATCACAGAGCTAGTGCACCCAGATCAGGCCGGGTTTATGCCCCATAGGGCAACACGCCACAACATTAGGCGGGCACATGTGGCGGTGGCGGCGGTCGGTGGCGCCGGAGCCCAGGCTGCGCTGCTCTTGGCGGACGTGGATAGAGCTTTCGACTCCCTCAGCTGGACCTACCTGTTTGCCCTACTCTCGCGGCTCAACCTTGGACCGCGCTTCCTGTCGTATGTGAAGCTCCTATACACGAACTTGACGGCCTCTGTGAGGGTAGCTGGTGCCGCGTCAGGGCCTTCCCCATTGGGAGGGGCACTCGGCAGGGGTGCCCACTCTCGCCTTACCTCTTCGCACTTGCTATGGAGCCGATGGCGGCGTGGGTCAGAATGGACGCTCAAATACGTGACATAGAGTGGGAGGCAGGGCCATCGGATAGAATCGCCCTCTATGCGGACGACGTCCTGTTCTTCCTCACAGATGTGAACAGGTCAGGGCCTAGAGTCCTAGAACTCATGAGAATCTTCGGGAAGTATCAGGACTGTTTTTAAACCAGCGGAAATCCACTATCTGGACCGGGTACAGTCCGAAATGAAGTCCTGGGCCCGTATGCCCCTTAATCTGTACGGCAGGTCGGCGATCTTTAAAATGGTTGCCCTCCCGAGACTCCTATATCAGCTACAGATTCACCCATTCCCGATTTTGCCGCATTGGTTCCGGCAAGTGAACTCGGCTTTGGGCCAGTTCTTGTGGGCAGGGGGGGCTGTTCGCGTGGCTCTTCGTACCTGCTTTTTGTCTACCTACTGTGGGGGATTGGCCACGTCGGAAATTCTATCATATTATCAGGAGTCCCACCTCCTCGACCTCAATGAATGGTGGTACAGGGACAGAGGCGACCCGGCCTATGCCCTGGAGCGTTATTTGATGGAGCCGCACACGATCCACACTCTACTGTACTCGGCGCGGCTGAAGAGAGGATTGCATGGAGGGGGTGGGATTCCATTGGAGGCGCGAACCTGGGCCATGTTATGCGGGGCACATCTATTAAATCGTTTCAGGACCTCAGTCGTGAATATGACATGCCAGGGACACAGTTTTTCAGATATTTGCAGTTTCGCCATGCTATGATGCCCGCTTTGGAGGGCCTCGACTCTTTGCCTGAATTCAGCCCTATAGAAGCTAAAGTCTTCATGGGGGAACTGGAGGACAAGTAGATCTTCCGTATTTATCAGACCCTTGTGGTACACTGTTCATCGTCCCTACAACATCTGCGGGAGGTGTGAGCGGGGGACGTGGGTGATTTGGAGGAGGAGGATTGGCGGGAGGCGCTTGAGGCCCCCAGGGGAGCGGCTATTGCTGTGCGCCTGCACTTTATTCAATTTAAATATTTACACAGGGCCTATTACACCAGGGAACGACTGTGGAAAGCAGGATTGATTGCGTCCCCCGATTGTCTGAGGTGCGGGCGGGCGGTTGGCACGTTCTTACACACGGTGTGGAGCTGTGATGGGTTGACGCAGTGGTGGAGCAATGTATGAGACTGCCTGTCGGAGGTGCTGGGCTGGGAGCTCCCACGCACCCCCAAACTAGGGCTCCTTCATGTCCTTGAGGGAGTGGGGGGTAATATCTATAAGAGACATTTGCTGTTGCTGGACCTCACTCTTGCGAAACGGGACATAGCACAAGCCTGGAAAGACCCTCGAGCGCCTAGATTGACAGTATGGAAACAGGGCCTTGACATTTGTATGGGATTGGAACGCCCTGTCTATGAGGCCAGAGGGTGCCCTAAGAAACATTACAAAATTTGGAAAAGGTGGGCAGACTACCGGGGGATATGGCTGGAGCCGCTGCCACTGTCTAGAGATGATGAAGGGTCGGCGAGATGTGGCCAGGGGGTGATATAGTACACGATGCATTTGTTTTCTTTACATTGCTGTTTTGCAAGGAGACATGGCAACACTGGGCAGGGCCGGAGGTTGGGGACGGGATGGGAGTTGTGGGGTGGGGGGGTTTCTTGGGAGGTGGGCTGTTAAGGGTCGGGCATATATCTATATAACTTACGGATCGTAATGGCTGTTGGAATGACCTGCTTGCAGTTCCTTTGGGGCTCGGAGGGCTGCGTTTATAATGTGATCTTTCAATAAAAAGAGTTTTGAAAAAAAAACATGGTAGGGCTGAGGGAGGAGCCCTGGGGGATGCCACACTGCAGAGGGACTTTGGTTGAAATGGCCTCCTCCTCAAAGACAGCAAAAGATCTGCCAGTGATAAAGGAGTCCAGCCATCCTTTTCAAGAGGGGCCCTCAGACCAAAGGCATGGTGGGTATCACAGTAGATGATTAGATCCTTCTCAAAGAGGAGGTAGGGAGCCCAACTGCCATGTATAGCTGATTTTAGATAGGTGAGTTCCTTCTAAAGGAAGTAGTGGGAGTCCAGTGGCAAATGGAGGCTGTCCCAAGATGCGATGAAGAGCTCATGCTCATGTGGCACCCCAGGAATCCTCAACACAGAGGCCAGGTTGTGCTATTCCTCTGGTTCAAGTAGGCTGCTTGTCTCACCCAATCATGTACACCCAATCATCATGTAAGTCTTGCACCAGGGCCCCTCAAGCCTGATCTGTGTCTCAGCACAGAACATCCCAGCTGTGTACAGGAAGCCCTCAGTACTCTTCCCACAGACCTGTGATCAGGTTTCCCCATAGTGGGACACTTGGCAAATCCACTGTGAGGCGTCAGCTGGAGCCCAGGCCTCATCAGAAAGCCTAACTTCTCAGATTTGGAGTCCCAGGCCACAAGGAGCCATGGATGGGTAGCCCAGCCAGCTGCAAAACATACTGAGTCCAGAAGCCCTGCCTGGGCCTATTGTCGATAGGGATTTCTGCAGGAGCCTTCAACTGCCTTGTCAGTTTTGGTGATTCACAAGAAATCCCACGGTGTCCCCATAGCAAACTAAAGTAGGAGGGTCACCTGATGCCAAAGGATTAGGCCTGATAATTGAACCATGAAATGGGAACACTCAGCTGAGACATCCACCATGATGGATGTTCAAGCACCGACCCCTCATGTTCTTCCACATCTTGCTATACACTTGGTGGCAGATTTACAACCGCTTTGCGCCTCATTTATGCCGCCGTTGCTTCACTTTTGTGATGCAGCGGCGACGCAAATCCTGCGCCATGGTGCGGGGTAGTTACAACGTGACGCATCTGGGAGATGCGTCACGTTGTAAAGCCCTGTGCCACATATAGGCGTTCCTGCGCAGGGGGGGGGGCATTCCAGCACAGGAACGCCTCCTAAAAGTGGCTGAGTGAAATCTACAAGATTTCACTCAGTCACTTTTAGGCCAATGGTGCGTCAAAACCCTACGCCTGCTTGAAGCAGGCGTAAGGCTTAACGCAGTATTGGAAGAATAGGGCACCCCCGAGCTTTGCTGGAGCTGCGTCGCGCTTGCGACGCAACTCCAGCAATGCGTTATCTTTTGACACAGATGCGTGACGCATCTGTGCTGTTTTTTGGCCCCATGCGGTGCCGCATTGTAAATGCGGCGCATCATGGGTGGCGGAGCTACGGCGCACATTTACTGGCGCATCCCTGCTGATATGCAGGGATGTGCCAGTAATTGTAAATCTTCCCCTTGGATTCTTCTCAATATTCCTTGCACTTCATTTCCTTAATGCCCCTGGGTCGGCCAGGTCCTGGGGGCAATATGTAATAATGGTGTGGGGACCCATGGGGGCCCCTACTGCCCCAGGGACCGCCTCCTCCCGGGACTTTATTTATAATATGCGTGAGCACACAGCCCCACCAACAGCAAATATTTTTAAAAAGAGGCCAGACCCTGGATGATGGGGTACCCAGGGCCGTGTGACCCCCCTCCTCTATATATAATTTATATATTATAAAATAATACTATAATAAATAAAAACTAGGCCAGGCTTCGGAGGATGGGGTCCCCTGGGCTGGAATTGGGCTCGGAGGGGGGCCAGGCGGGCCCTTTAGGTTTTTTGTAAAAAAAAAGTTACAAAATGGTAAGAGAAGGGGGATCATACAGCCCCCTTCTAAAACATCAAAAGTAAAGAAAACCTGCATCTCGCCAGAGGCCCCGCCTCCTCCCTGCACCACTCTGCCTCCTGGCAAGTTCTGAGTTGGAGGACGGAGTCCCCTCAAATCTATAGGGTCGTTAGGGGTCAACTATCCCACAAGATACTTCCAGTAAGCCCCACACAGTGGGATTGATGAGAGGTGGTCTGACGCCCCTTTTTACACCACTCTGCAAAGTGCCTCTTGGCGCACTGCTGGTGGGTTGATGAGGTCCTCTTGAGCAGCAGTGTGCCAGGCAGAGCAGAGTGGTGTAAAAAAAGGGCATGGCCTCGGGCCACTCTCCAGCTGTGTGGGGCTTACTTGAGGTAACAGGAGGGCTAGTTTGCCCTCAGGAAACCTCAGGAGGTAAAAGGGCTTCTTTCCCCAACCAAGAGGGTGCCAGGAGGCATGTTTGCAGAGTGGTGGACAAAGGGGGCGTGGCCTGTATTAACCTCTCATCAATCCCACTGTGTGGGGCTTACTGGAGGTAACAGGTTATGTTATGTTAATCAAAATTTCTATAGCGCACGTACACCGAGAGGTTTTTTGGTGCTAGATTTTGAGCAGTGTCAAGACAGATGACAGCATGAGCCTGCTCAAACAGCCATGTATTGAGCATTTTTCTGAACCCCAATAGGTTGTTGCAAGATCTAATAGCTAGTGGAAGGGAGTTCCAGAATTTGGGGGCCAGATGGGAGAACCTACACCCTCTATGGGGTTTGAGATTAAAGGTAGGGGTAGTTAGCAACTGGAGGTGTGCTGAACGCAGGTTGCGGGGGGGAACATGCCTTGATATCACGCAACTGATGAATTTAGGGCTCATACAGTGATGGGCCTTAAAGTTTAGGCACCCTAAACTAAAAACTGTGTGTTAGGCGATTGGGAGCCAGTGAAGTTTTGATAGTAAAGGTCTGGCAGATTGCCATTTTGGTTGTTTGTGGATTAATCTCAGAGCTTGGTTTTGTACCAGCTGAGACGTTTGAGTAAGAACAGTGGGAGGTCGAGGTAGATAGAGTTAAGGAAGTCAAGATGAGAGAGTACCAGGGCAATCACTACCTGTATGAGAGCGGTGTGGGTAAGCAAGTGGGCAATCTTCCTAATTTTGCATAACTGTAAGAAGCATGAGGTCACCACTGCCCCTACTTGACCTCTGAGTGAGAGATCAGCATTTCTGGTAATGCCCAGGCTTTTAACAGAGGGGGACGGGATCAGGAGAGGTCCCAATTCAGTCGGCCAATAGTGTGGGCCCCAGAAGACCTGGCCTTTCCCAGGCAGGACTAGTTTGGTCTTGCCCGGATTAAGTTTGAGATGGTTAAGGTCCATCCAACTCTCGATATGGAGCATGGTATCTTGAAATTCCTGAATTGAGTCAGGTGAGTTGTTAATAGTAAAGACAAGCTGAATTCACTTAAAGAGTGAATCAAGGGCAGGAGGTAAAGATTAAACAGGTGGGGGACAATGATGATATTTGTGGGACCCCACAGGTGGTAGCGATCTTGGGGGCAGTAAAAGGGGCAAGGCGTACTGCTTGGGTGCGGTCCTCGAGGAATGTCTTGATCCAGTTGAGAGCTGAGCCTCTGACACGGTCCAACTGAATTTTATGGATGACCAGGTAGGCTAGTTGGCCCCAAACTACCTCCAGCAGCGAAGGGGACTTCACTCTCCATCCAAGAGTGCGCAGGGGATCGCGTTTGCAGACTGGTGGGCAAAGGGGGCATGGCCTGCTATAACTTACCAATGCTGCTGTGTGGAACTTACTGGAGGTAATAAGAGGGGTAGATGGCCCCCAAAGTTGTCATTGGGGGCCAACTATCCGTACTATTACCTCCAGTAAGTCTTACACAGTGAGATTGCTAAGAGGTCTTTGAAGGCCATGCCCCCCTTTCTCCACGACTCTTCAAACACGCCTCCTGGCACACTACGGGTAGGGGGATGAAGTCCACTTTTCTCCTGAGGGACTTTGGGGGCAAACTATGCCTAGTGTTACCTCCAGTAAGTCCTACACAGTCGGATTGCTAAGAGGACTTCGAAGGCCATGCCCCCCTTTCTCCATGACTCTGCAAACACGCCTTGTGGCACACTACAGGTTGGGGGGTGAAGTGCACTTTTCCCTTGAGGGACTTTGGGGGCCAAGAAGCCCTCCTGGTACCTCCTGTAAGTCCTATGCAGCGGAATTCCTGAGCGATGGTTGGAGGCCCAGCCCCCTTTCTACACCTCTCTGCAAACGCGACTACTAGTTAAAGAAGCATTTGCAATGTATTAGGTTTTGCATTTGTGAGAGTTTGCGTTGCAGGGATTCTGCTCATTCACAGAACTGTGCACAGAGACCCAGGACCTCAGTGAATTGTGGTGGACCAAAAAACTCACCTCAGTACCTAGAACCCCTAACTGACTAGCATCAGTGTCTCATTAGCTCTTCGTCCTATAGCAAAGGTACCAATGATTAGACAACCCAGAACATGCAAATTAGGTTACACACAGGAATGGTGGGAATAATATCACTCTTTCGTTTGTCATTCTCATACCAGTCCACAACAGGAGTAAATAGAGACACGAGAAAGTTAAAAATGTTTATTTTAATAACGTGCTCTAAGATGCAGTATGTTTGCTAACATAAGCAGGCATATGATTAAAAATAATACGATCAGCATTGTTACAATTCCATAAAACACAAAAGGAGAAATCATATTATAAAGATAGTGGAAACAGGTCCTATAGTGCCCTTGCTAGGAACTATGTTTTGTAAAATAATAGAAGATGGTCTCTTAGGCGTTATTGGGGATCCTATACCTTCAAGATCAATACACATGAATCACATCAGCATCTGCAAAAAGCTCTCTCTCTCTGGAAACAGATTTTCTCCAAGTGCCTAAAATCATGCATGCAGTGCAATATTAAAGGCGCCAGAATTTCAGTTAGCTGCAGCTGAGTGCATGTTGTGTCTAAACGTGGACCGATCAGCCCGAATAACAGCTAACTTTGTTATGATAACCTTGGAGGTTTTAACACTCACTGTGCAGACTAAGGTCGCAATGTAAGTCTAGGGATGTTAAAAACAAGCCATTCTCATCTGAAGAAATTCGCTTAACTTACAACAACAGTTATATGCAGTGTCGTGTGCAAAAGCAGCAAAAAGGAAAAATGGCATTTAAAATTCTAATAAGCTTGGGGCCGATTCACAGAACTAACTTAAGATAAAATCCTAAACTTACTACTTTTAGCATTCACAGAAGTTAGGATTTTGTCTTAAGTTTGTCTTAAGACAAACTTACGACAGACTTAAGACAAACTTAAGACATAATCCTAACTTAAGTCTGTCTTAAGTCTGTTTTAAGACAAACTTAAGACAAAATCCTATCTTCTGTGAATACCAAAAGTAGTAAGTTTAGGATTTTGTCTTAAGTTAGTTCTGTGAATCGGGCCCCTTATGTTAACATAGCAATGTGCGCAAGCAGGGCCCTGCCTTCACTACACCCTTCCTTCATCGGAACACGTACAAAAAGGGACAATATTGGAACGCAGAGTTCAAGTTCCAGTGAGGCATAATGAGTTCAAAATGTTGCCAAACTGGAAAATTGGGAGTAAATTCCAAATTAGTAACCATAAAAAATCTGAAAACCAAGCATGGGCCATATAAAAAGGCCACTTCAAGCCACCAGTGAATAGGCACAGTACGTTGCAACTGCCTCCAATAGGAAGTCATTGTTCTCATCCAAAAGCATTTCAGTCATCCAATTCAGTAATGGAAATAAACATACACGTTCTTTGACAGCCGAAGCCTCTAGCACAATCAGAGGACAACCCATGCATTCTTAAATATAACTGAGTGCCAGGAAGTCACGTGCTGCGGCACAAATATTTCAATTCCCTAGAACTCAATGCATTGCTGCGATGGCCATAATCCAGATGCCAGAACATTGCAACTCATGAGCAACTAAGGGGCTCATCAGCTGGTCATAATCTGGGTTAGGAGACACCGTGTTGCAGACGCACAAATTCTGAGCACATTTCGAAACAGCAATTCAGGCAATGCAAGACAGGCTGCACGCATGTAAAGTAGGAGAATTGAAACAATAATCCATATGCTGCACTAAATGTAGCCAGTGGCAGCATTCCATAGTATTTAAGCATCCGGTTGTGAAGTAGAAACAGCCGGGGCAGATTGTCATGTGACACAGATTGCGCAGGCATTTTTGAGCAAACGAATTAACAGCAGCACACCAGCAGCCAAGGCAGGAATTAACGGTAAACCGCGGAAGAGGTTGGAAAAAATAGAATGAAAAAATGCTGGTATCACAGCAAATATAGTTTGGAAGGGGGGCGTGGTCTGAAGCCGAGGAAGATGGCCACACACTGAGCAAGAATCGAGCCATATCCGTATCAACCACCCCTAATCCGGCATCATCCGTCTATCCTGAAGACACCTGCCGCTGTCGGAGGAGTCAGTGCGGCGGCTGGGGGTGTCTGTTGGCAGCGACCCCAACACCACCCTCAGAGGAACACTCATCTACAGACCCCCCGGAACCCGGGCTCAGTTCAGCGACTCCATCGCCGACCTCGCCAGCACCCACGCACTCGCCTCCACGGACTACATCCTCCTCGGGGACCTGAACTTCCACCTCGAGAACAACAACGAAGCCAACTCCGCCTCCCTGATTGATAACCTCGCCAACCTTGGCCTCAGACAACTCGTCACCGCACCCACCCATGCTGCCGGCCACACACTGGACCCCGTCTTCTCCACAGGCACCCACGTCGCCTTTGACCACACCACCGAACTCCACTGGACTGTCCACCGCTGCATCCATTTCACCTTCAAGAAACCGACCACGCACCACCGCATCCAACAGCTGCCTCGTCGCTGCTGGAGCAAAGTCAGCGAAGACCAGCTGATCATCACCCTCACCCAGAAACCACCCGCCGACCCCACCAACCCAGGGACCGCAGCCTGCAACCTCAGACAGTGGATCGACGACTGCGTCAACACCCTCGCCCTGCTCAAGAAACCCTCCAACAGCCACACCAGCAAGAGAGCCACCTGGTTCACCAATGTGCTCCAGACCTCCAAACGTGCATGCCGGAAACTGGAGAAGATATGGCTCCACGAACGCACACCGGACAACCACGCAGCTCACAAGGACGCCACCCGCAAACATCACCACCTCATCAGATTAGCCAAGAGATCCGCCTTCAAAGACCGCTTGGATAACAACGTACATGACAGCAAGGAGCTCTTCAGAATTGTAAAGAAACTCTCCAACTCCAGCACCAACGCCAACGACAATCGCCCTCACAAGAATTGTGTGACTCACTAGCCATCTTCTTCCACCGCAAGATCGCTGACATCCACGACAGCTTCAACACCACAACCACCCCGACTACGCCAGACTCCACCTCCCCTGTAAACACTACCATCGCCAACCGCCTCATCTCCTGATCCAAAGTCAACGACGACGAGACACGCAAGGTCATGAACTCCATCCACTCAGGATCTCCGTCAGACCCGTGCCCACACCACGTATTCAACAAAGCAGACGCAGCCATCGCACTCCAACTACGGAAGGTCATCAACAACTCCTTTGAAACAGCGACATTTCCGGAAAGCTGGAAGCACGCCGAAATCTACGCCCTCCTCAAGAAGCCAGAGGCGGAGCCCAAGGACCTCAAGAACTTCCGGTACATCTCCCTGCTCCCGTTCCCGGCAAAGGTCATCGAGAAAATCATCAACACGCAATTGGCCCACCACCTGGAAGACAACAACATCTTGGACCCGTCCTAGTCCGGATTCAGTCGAAACCACAGCACCGAGACAGCCCTCATCGCCACCACAGACGACATCAGGCACCAACTAGACAACGGCAAAACATACATTAGCCCTCATCCTCCTGGACCTGTCAGCCGCCTTCGACACAGTCTGCCATCGCACTCTAAAGACACACCTCCGAGAAGCCAGAATCCAAGAGAGGGCCCTTGACTGGACCACGTCCTTCCTCTCCGGTAGAACCCAGAGTGTCCGCCTCCCACCCTTCTAATCTGAAGCCACCGACATCATCTGCGGCATCCCCCAGGGCTCATCTCTCAGCCCGACGCTGTTCAACGTCTACATGGCCCCCCTCGCACAAGTGGCCCGCCATCACAACCTCAACATAATCTCCTACGCCGACGACACCCAGCTCATCCTCTCTCTCACCAAGGACCCACACACTGCCAAAATCAACAACCACGAGGGAATGAAGGCCGCCGCCGACTGGATGAGGAGCATCCATCTGGAGCTGAACTCGGAAAAGACGGAGGTCCTCATCCTCGGACCCACCCCCTCATCCTAGGATGACTCCTGGTGGCTGACCACCCGGGGAACAGCACCAACACCCACTTACCATGCACGCAACCTAGGATTCATCCTCGACTCCTCCCTCTCCATGTCTAAGCAGGTCAACGCCGTCTCCTCCTCCTGCTACAATACCCTCCGCATGCTCCGCAGGATCTACAAGTGGATCCCGACCGAAACAAGAAGAACGGTGACACATGCCCTCGTCAGCACAAGACTGGACTACGGCAATGCACTCTATGCAGGAATCCCAGCCAAACACCTACGAAGACTACAACGCATCCAAAATGCCTCTGCCCAACTGATCGTGGAGAAGTGTGGTGGTGGAGAAGTGTGGCTCACTGGTTAGAGGCGGCAGACCCGTAAGCAGAGAACGGCCCGGGACCAGGGTTCGATTCCCGACGCGGCAGGGTCGTGGACCAGGTCAGCGGACTCGATAATTCTCGCCTCGGTGCCTACTCTAGTCAGAAACCACACTCGGCAACTCTGGGCATCAGCTTGCCTCATCTTCACAACGGCCCCCCCAGACCGCCGGGGATGCTTGGTCGCACCTTAGAGATACCCATCAGGGACCATCTCTCAGGGTGAGCCAGGACGGGTTCCCCAGCGGTCGAAGCGTGGAGATACACCTCCGGGAGTCGATTCCTAGCGCTATATAAACACGCAATTAAATTAAATTAAATTAAATTAAATCGTCAACATCTCCCGCCGCAGCCACATCACCAGCCTACCCGAACAGCAGACTCATCTTCTACACCCCCACCCACCAGCTCCGCTCCGCCAGCCTCGCCCTTGCCGCTGTCCCCTGCATCCAACGAACGACCTCCGGTGGCAGATCCTTCTCCTACCTCGCCACCAAGACCTGGAACACCCTCCCTACCCACATACGGCAGACCCAAGACCTACTCGCCTTCAGAAGACTCCTCAAGACCTGGCTCTTCGAGCAGTAGCAGCATCCCCCCTCCCCATAGCGCCTTGAGACCCTCACGGGTAAGTAGCACGCTTTACAAGTACTCTGATTGATTTATTGATTGATTGATTAACCCCCATTTTTGGCACTGTCCGGGACTTGGTTCGCCAGTGGCTTGTGGGCCCGGAGACAAGATAGCGGCGGCGGAGCTTGAGAGCCCATGCCGCAAGTGTGCAGGGAGGTGTCGGCCGCGGGTGAGAGAGTACCTGCACTTCTGCTCCGGAGCGCGGTGCGTGCAGCGGTGGTGCCCGCGCAGAATATCTGATGCCGGGGGGGGGGCGGCCTGAGAAGTGGCGGCCAGGTGGCAGGGGCAGCGTGATAATCATCAGGACGCCGCCTGGCGAGGTGAGGCTACTCCCTCGTGGACCCCGGCAGTGGCAGTGATTGTTGGGGGTGACTTGACTCTGCCCTTGCCACGGAGAGCAGGCAGGCAGAGTGCAGCAGGGCCCTCCCTATAGAACTTCAAGCAACGCTGTGACGCCGGGTCTGCACACCGGAAGGGCCCCGGCAACTGCGGCCCCCTTCCTTGGAGTTTAGCGCCAAGCAGCATTGGGACAGAGGAGGCCAGCCTGATTGGCAGGGATTGGAGGGCTGACGGGGCCTCATGGACCACACCAGAGGGCCCCGTGTAGTGAGTGAGACTGGTCGGACCAAGGCTGAGTGGGGACTCCAACGAGTGGTTATCAGCCTGCGGACTGGGCGGGGCCAAGAGTGTGGGCCTGGTCCTAGGTACAATCCTGGGAGCGGAAGATGGAGAGACCTGATCGGGGCCCGAGGGCCAGAGCTGAAGCGGGGCACCCCATAATTGCAGCGAGGACCCTTGGTGGGTGCTTTTCGGCTAACGGGGTGGTAGCCAAGCAGGGCAAGGCAGAGACTCCAGAGCATGAGTCGGGGAGTGGAACTCAGCTGGAGTTGGAGAGTGGTGCAGTGAGTGTCCGCACTATGGGCCGCAATCGTCCTTTGACACAGAGCCAATCAAACTCCATGGATAACTACTGTCAATGTGGGCAGGGAGGAGGCCCCGCGGAGTGACCGCACGCAGGCCGTGGTGGCGGGGGGTGGGCCGGACCCCTCGCTAAAGGACATCATGCTAGCTATCCAAGAGATGCGTGGAGCCCTGAAGGACATGAGGGGTACTATGGAACCCAAACTTTATTCAGTGATGGAAGAGGTCAACCTGTTGCGGCGGACTTTAGTAAAATGTCCGACAAGATGTCAGAGGTGGAGAGTGGCATTAGCAGTCTGCAATCCAAGACAAAGTGGCTCGAGGAACAGGTTGCTGCGCTCACGAAGACGACATCGCTGCCCGCCTCGATCAGGAAGCCCGGGTGAGACCCAACAATGTACGAATCGTGGGTGTCCCGGATGGACTCGAGGGCCCTTCCATGGACTACTTTGTGGAGGACCTGATACTCAACCATCTCAAGCCGTAGCGCCTCACTAATTTCTTCTCGGTTGAGTTCCCCACCTTGCGCTGGGGGGTAGACCGAAGCCGGGGGCCCATCTGCGTACCATCATAGCGTGGATCCTGAACTACCGCAACCATGAGGCTATCCTGCAGGCATCGAGGGTGTCCGGAGATCTGAGGCTCGAGAATGCCACCATCCGTTTCTTTCCTGACTTCCCATTGCAAGTGCAGCGTCAACGCGGGTCATTCGCTGAGCCACATGACTATCTTTCAGAGACTCCGGCGCAGGATTTACAGTTGGGGGTAACGTGGGGGGGTTCGTCTTGCAGAATTTTCCAGGGGGGGTGGATACTTCATTTTTACATTCTGACTTCGTCGGTGGCTGTAGCCTCGTATTCCCTGATCTAGATGTTGTGGGATTATGGGGCGACAGGCACTCTGGGTATTACAATGGTGGGTGATTGGGGGCCCACTGAGCAGGGAGGCAGGGTGGGGGTATGGTTGGGTGGGGTGGGGCGTTGTTGTGGGTATGTTTTTGTTTTTCTCCAGGTGCGTGGGTAAGGCACCTATGGTGGGTGGTCCTTGGGCTTCAGCAGGAGTTTGACGAGGATCCGGCGCATGTTAGTACACTGCTTTTTAATGGGAGATCTTCGAAAACTGAGAATTTGGTCATGGAATGTGAATGGGCTGGGCAATAAAATAAAGCGCACACTAATCCTGCAATATTTGAAACACCACGGCCTGGACATAGTTCTCCTACAGGAGACACATCTGAGGGGTAATACTTGCAAAGCACTGGACCGGTTCGGGTACAAGCTATTGGCTCACTCCGGGTTTTCGTCAGGTTCTAGGGGGGTGGGAATTCTAGTCCTCACGGCCTTCTCACTGATTGTAGTGGGCAAATGGGAGGAGGCATCAGGATGTTTGGCGACACTGGTGGCCACATGGGAAGGCCATGCACTACTGTTGATCTCCTGCTACATTCCTCTGGGGCTGCATGTCTCGTCCTACACAAAATTGGGATCCCATCTGGCGGAGCTTCCAGGGAGTACCTTGCTACTAGGGGGCGACACTAACGAGGTTATACACTCAGATCTGGACCACTCGGGGGAGGGACAGGGCCACAGGGGCAAGGCAGGTTTGAGCGGTTTCACCTCTGCATTGGGCCTCACAGACATTTGGCGGTCACATCACTTCAAGCAAAGGCAGTACACTTTTTACTCAGCCCGGCATGGATCCTTTTCCAGAATAGACCATTTCTTTGCCAGAGTGGATCAGGTGGGTGACTTTATGGACTCGTGTATCATGGCTAGGGGAATATCAGATCACTCGCCGGTGGGGGTCACTCTTAGGGGGGCAGCTACGACAAGAGCAGCTTATCCGCGGATCAACACGTGGTGCCTCAAAGACGACTTTATAGTGGACAAGCTGCGGGAGTGCACCCAGCTCTACTTTGAGGAAAATCAAGGCTCGGTTGAGTCCCAGATGATCATTTGTGAAGCATTTAATGAGGCAGTTGGAGAGGGAGGTGGAGGAGTTGGAGAGAGGGCTGGGCGGACCCAATTGGCGGAACAAGGTCATGAGCTGGCCCTTAAACAACGAGAGCTCTGGTCACTGGTGGAACGTGAGGCGCGGGCCTATTCCCTTGCTGTGCAGCACCAAATAAACTATGCGGGGGACAAGAGTATGAAGTTGCTAGCATGGCTGGAACGCCGGGACAGGAAGCGATACTGAGTTGCGGAGATACGCAATGAGGCAGGAACCCTGGTGTCGGCGGGTGTGGCTATAGCAGAGGCATTTGCCTCATACTATGAGGAGGTATACACCTGAGTGTGCACCAGGTCAGAATCTGACGGAGCACACTGACAGCCTGGAGGCAGACCTCACAGCCCTGGAATTGAGTGAGGCCCTTAACGCGCTTAAAGCTGGGAAGGCGCAAGGGCCGAATGGGTTCCCAGTGGAAATTTACAAACGGCAGGCCAGCATAGTGACTGAACGCAAGAGGCGCATGTTCCTTGAGGCACAGCAGGCTGGGGTGCTGCCACCGGACCAGCGGGAGGCCACGATCGTGGTCATCCACAAGCCGGGGAAGCCAGCGGACTGTTGCTCTTCCTACCATCAGATATCGCTCATCAACGTGGAGGCCAAGGTCTTGGCTAAAGCTTTGGTGACGCAACTACTCACAGTCTTGCTGGATCTGGTACATGTCGACCAGTCGGGCTTTATGCCTCACAGAAGTACACGGCATAATCTACGTAGGCTAATTGGTGTAATGTACATGATGGAGGATGAGAGGATACCCAAATGGCATTGATGGCGCTGGACACCTCAATGGCCTTTGATAGCATTGAATGGCCTTATCTATTTATGGTCTTGCAGCGGTTGGGGTTTGGGCCGGTCTTCTGTGGATGGGTGCGCCTGCTGTATGAAAGGTCGGTGGCAAGGGTGCGGGATAATGGTGTATTGTCCCGGGTGTTCGGTGTGGCACAAGACAGGGGTGCCCGCTGTCCCCTCTACTGTTCGCTCTGGTGCTGGAGCCAATGGCCCATTGACTCAGGAGAGAACAGTCATTCTGGGGCTTGTCACTTATGGATAGCTGGGAAGAGCGTATATCATTATACGCCGGCGATGCAGTCCTATACATGGCTAGACCGTACCATTCCATGACGCAGGCGCTTCACTTTTTTGAACTATTTGGCAGCTACTCTGGCTACAGGATCAATTGGTCCAAGTCCTTGATTTACCCCCTCTTAGGGGCCCCTCCACAGGTCCCGTCGAGGTGTCCGGCCGTGGTTGTCACTGAGGGTTTTACATACATCGGAGTGTATGTTACGAGGGACAGGGCGGAGTTCTTTACCAGGAATCTAGAGCCACTTCTGGTGAGATTGGTGTCTGACGTTGCGCATTGGCGGGCCCTGCCCCTGACCCTGATGGGGCGCGTCGCATTATTTAAGATATTGGCATTACCCCGCCTTCTGTACATCCTACAAAACTCACCCTTCCAGGTGCCAGACGGGGCGTTCCGGTGCATATCCCAGGCCATGAGGACGTTGCTCTGGGACGGGGCAACCCAAGGATCGCGTTGCCAAAGCTGACCAGGGGGGTGTACGATAGAGGGCTGGCCCTGCCGGATGTTAGGCTGTATTATTGGGCATCTCAACTTCAGGTCATCAACGATTGGGTCTACATAGTGGGCTTGGAGCTGGCCTACAGGGTGGATAGGCGCGGCATGCAGGAGGGTGGTTGTGAATTTCTTCTATACTCAAAGAAGCTCCGGAGGGACTTGCCCTTGCACACAGTGGTAGTATTGCAATGCTGGAGGGAGGCTCACAGGTTCCTGGGTTGGGCTAATGCCGTAACTGCAGGACTCCGCTTTGGTGCAGTGATCAGTTACCGGAGGTGAGGAAGCTCACTGGCTTTAGGGGCTGGAGATTGATTGGTATTGAATACCTCGGGGACGTTTGGAGGGGGGAGGCCCCTAGGCCCTTTGAATATCTGAGGAACGAGTACCGATTGCATGCCTCACAACATTACCACTACTTACACATTACACATGCTTTATGCTCTCACATACTGGTGGGGAGTTCAGTACCAGAATACTCACCACTGTATGTATTTCGATTTATATAGCGCACAAATCACCCAGGGGTCTCAAGGCGCTTGCTTAGGGAACCCGTCCTGGTATTCCCCTGTGAGATATCCCGGCAGGGTATTCACAAGGTGAAAGCCAGGCATCCCGCCGCGAGGGGCCGTAGTGGAGATTAAGCAAGCTATTGCCCAGAGTCGCAGAGTGTGACCCTGTGAGTCGAGTAGGCACCGGAGTGAGAATTGTCGAGTCCGTGGAATTTTTGAGCCCGAGACCCGCCGAGGCGGGGAATCGAACCCTGGTCCATGGCTGATCTCAGCTTCCGGGTCTGCCGCCTCTAACCACTGAGCCATGCTTCTCCGAGGAGGACAGGCTCTTGATGGAGGACAGGCTCTTGATGGATCCTATCCTAGAAAAGACCACGGCCACTATCTATCGCAAACTGATCAATAACATGCCCGATACCCTGGTATCACTGCGAGCAAAGTGGGAGGGGGACATTGGCACCCTGGAGGATAATGACTGGCAGGACGCCCTGCAGAGCCCGCGTGAGATAGCAATACGGGTCCGGTTTCGTCTGGTCCAGTTTAAGATCCTGCATGCGGTTTACTACCCGTACACGCACCTATTCTCCTGGGGCAGGATTCAATGTCCCTTGTGCGCGAGAGGCCCTCAATGAGGAGGGCGCGTTTTTTCATATCTTATGGGACTGTCCGAGGGTGGCGTCCTTTTGGTCTAAGGTGGCTCGTACCATGGAGTTAGTTGTTGGGTTGCCAGTTCGAGTGGCGCCGAGGTGTCTTTTATTAATGATTAAAGGTCCGACTGATTGGACAAGATACAAAGAGATCTGGCTGGCCTTAGCAGCGGGGGTGGCGAAAAGGAATATTGCACAGGGGTGGGAAGCGCGGGAGGCTCCCGGATGGGACCAATGGAGGCGAGACTTAGATTGGTGCCAAAGGGCGGAGGAGATGATTTACAAGGCAAGGGGGTGTGTGAAGAAGTGGAGGAAGTTCTGGGGCCCCTAGCGAAAATACCGAGGGTCCAGGGGGGAGGCGGGTGGGTTGTGGAGCGTGGAGTGGTCTTTGGGAATGTTTTGGCCTGCCTATTGTATGAATCTGAAGCTGCTGACTATCTCCTGCTAAATGTATGCTGTTATGTATTTTATGTACCTGTGAGCAAGGTTAATAAAAAGATTTTTTCAAATATAGTTTGGAATGAAGTCTCAAGGGCAGAACTTACTACTTTGAAAAAGTGCACCAAGCCTGTGGTCGACGAGGCATTAAATATAGTGTGAATCAATACACCGAAATGAAGGGGGAGATCTGTATTCAGAAGGGCATGCACCTCGGGGCGAGTGTTTGCCACGTGAAGGACGAATGTTTCAAGCTAAGAAGTAAGGGTGACTTCTTTTTGAGACAATAGAACCCTTATTCGACTCATCGTGTTGAACTCTGCTTTCCACGTTGGAATGGATGGCCAGATGGATACATCGAGCTTCCCATGCGGAAGAGGGAACAGCACATTATTACAACAGACTACACATTGGGAGACAGTCACAATGTACGCACTCCCTGCCAGCATACCACAGCAATATTCATTAATTAAAAGCAAATAGATACTGTTTGATAGCAAAGTGAAAGTCGGAGTTATAAATGGTGCGGGTGTACCCTTTAAAATGCAGGCCAAATTTGGCACGTTCGAATTACAAGAGCAGTGCAATTTTATATTCTTGCAAACCAGTAAATGATCAGGTGTGGAAGTGCACTCTTCACCATTCAAATAAATCTCTTTCCCCTCCCTCAGGCACCTGTAGGTAAAATGCAGAGACCCTACTTCATGGAGATAAGCACTACCTAAAGGTTCAAATCTGACTATGGCATAGTGTTTCATGCATGAATTGAACTTGAACAGTGGAAAAGGCAATGTTATTAACCCATGAATTAATCACACAGCTGAATTTGACTTGGGTACAGAAAAAGGTAAAGGTTCCAGCTTTTCAATATGCAAAAGTGAATATGCAGCATCTTTCATTGACATAAATTGTTGCTTTTCAGTCAAAACAAACTAAACTGTAAAAACAGAGAGGACGTGTTCATGTAGTCGCATGGGACTTTCCTAGCCTTCAAAGTTTGCAAAGTCCAGGCAAACTGCATATTGGACCGTAATTGATTTTGACCATGGTACAATACAGACACTTCATCTTGCACAATATCAACAACAGATGAAACAATATTATCTAATGTGTAAATTCTGGAAGAAATTAGCTTGATCAATAGCTTTCAACCTAGAAGCAGCTTCAATTTGAGACAGTTTCCAAACTTCGTTGTAAATAGCATATATCCATCTTTTGGATCTGCCAGCTGCAGGACCATTCACAAAGTCATTCAAAACAACATTGTCAGTCAATTTAGACAAATGGAGTTTAACTGACGCTAAAGTGGAATGTTTGAGTCAGTTCTGGCATAACTTGCCTACTGAAAAAGTGGTGACAGAATGGCCGCTTTCAAAACGGGGATCCACCCTAACCTGTGTATAGCTGGTGGCCAGACCCAGAAAACGATGTTGGGATGAATCTGAACTTTTTTGCCAGAACAACCAACCTTTGGGATCCAAACTGGAAATGTTAAAGGTAGAATTCAGCATCAGAGTCTGTCATTCACTAAGGAATATATTGGTGTGATTGTACCATGTAGGGTATTCAGGAAGAGAAGGAGCATTTAATTTTTTTGAAGTGCCAATCCATAGCAAGTGGTTTGTGAAATAGTCAAATTCAAAACCAGCATATGGTTTGGGAGAGACATGCATGATGCAAAGCCTCAGTGCCTTGCACTTGCCAACCTTTAGAACCCCAAACAGATTTAAGATCTATAGAATCTTTCCACAGCTCATAGCCCCCTATAGCTAATTGATTAATAAAGGACTTCGAATACAACAATTTAGTGTGGGTGCGTATAACTTTGGAAGAGGACTGAGAAGTCATATTAAAATAAAATGAGTCAGGATTGGATTGATTAAAATCAGTAAAATAATATAACTTTTTCACAAGAGTTTTCGAGCTGCCTTCAACAGGAGCGGGACAATGTTCCCATTGGGTACAATTAACTACATTGCTAAATGTGTTTGCTTTGTGCAGAAAATGATTGCCATAATGTTGGTAGCAAAATAAGTCTGCATAATTACCAGAGTCTAAATACAAATCTTCAGCATCAAAGGCAGCATAATATTTCAAATCAGAAAACAGAGCCTTTATGGCTTGGACATCCAAATCAACAGAGCGTATATTTTGTTTCACAACATCCCCCATCGAAACACGAAGTACATTAGGGACATTTATAACCTCTGTGGGTCCGTGGATCTGAAATTTTACAGCATCCCACACAATCCAATCTAAGACAGGTCAAGCAGTGATATTCACAAAAGCGTGGTCCCTCTTCATTATGTGTGATGAGGAGTGGGGTGCCAAAGTTCCATCAATCAGTCTAATTGTAGATCTTTCTTTAACATAATGTCCATTTACAAAATGGAAAAAATACACTACAAATCCAATTGACATGAACAAAAAAAAATAGAAAAAAGCAATGGCCAAATGTAAGTTCAAGGGGGTATCAAAAATATTTTTTAAACCAAACAGCAAAAATTGAAACTTTTGATGGGGACTTTGATGAGGTAGAGTCAGTGTCAAATGAAAAGCGTGACTGATTAACTGCACTTGTTTGCAAATTGGGCATTGACAAATCTGTAGGGTAAGTATACTCAGTATCATGAAGGGGATCACCAGCCGGTGGATTCAATAAAGGATTGGTAAATGTATGATTCTCAATGGCAATGTCAGGCCTGGTGGTAGTTGCCGGAGCCAAACCAGAATTTCTCAGCATTGCTGGACAAGAGACCGCAGGTGTCATACTAAGAAGAATCTGCCACTTGTTGTATTTTGACATTGTCAATGGAGATGTTCCTGTTTTCCTTGCGACCAGGAAGTGGGGGTAAAATTACTGTTCTTGTGCCCTGCACTCTAAGCACAGGAACTGGTGCACGATATGAGGGGCCGAACTCCTTCTTGTTCTCCAACTTCTCACGGACCAGGTCACCGACTTGGGGTAGCCAGCCAACTACCGGAATCTGAAGCGCAGCATCAGTTGTGTAGGGCAAGTGTTCCTTTGCAAGACTGTCACAGGTCTTTTGTAGATTCTGTAATACAGCACAATGATCATCTACGTCAAAGGGTGCAGCAGACGCCGCCTGGTCTAGACCCTCAAGGTCCAGAACAAACGTTTTGATGCCAAAGAGCATTTTGTATGGGGTCCGCCCACCCAGAGACCTCTACGGAGATTACTAAGTGCACATTGAATGCCATAGAGATGGGCCAGCCAGTTCCGGACAGTACCTAAAACCCTAGCTGTCAAGGATTGCTTTAAGTCATGGTTCATTCGCTCCACAACACTATTACCCTCAGGTCTGTATGGGGACGAACATTTTACTTGGACCCCCAATGAACGCATGGCATCCTTGTATGCCTTAGAGGCGAACGCTGGACCCTGGTCTGAATGAAAGGTACCACATGAAAAAATGGCCACAAAGTTACGCAAATCCCTTACGACAGTTCGCGCATCAGCACTCCTTTGTGGACAGACCCAAACCACGCGTGTGCACAAGTACACTGCAACTAAGATGTACTTATACGCAGTATCTGAGGAGAAAGGACCACAGTGATCTAGATTAACACAGTCTAGTGGTTTATTAGATATGTACAACTGTGTCTGGGGCAGTCTAACCTGCTGGCAAATGTCACAATGAAGGACATAATCACATGTTTGTTTGTATAATCTGCACCACCAGTAATGCTGTTGTAAAAGAGATACAGTCGCAGAGACGCAGGCATGGGCAGAGGCCATACCCTCGTGAGCGGCTGTTATCAGAGAGGAACTGCGGTCTGCAATGGGAATCAATCTGTCACCAACGCCGTAACTTCTCACATAGGGAACTTTATCAGGACTTTACCAGGACTTAAATGATAAGAGTATTTGGAAGGGAAACATCTAGGGTAATTACTGCCCTTCTCTGTTGCAGCAATGGCTACAAGTTGTCATCATCAATCCTACTTTTGGAATGCGTAACTGCTGCTACTACATATGTCGCTACTGCTGTCTTTGCTGCCTCATCAGCAAGACTGTTGCCAACAGCGTGAACCCCTATGATGACCAAGAGTATGAATTACATACACGAGTGGCAGCCGTTCTTTAAGCTCAGCCACTCGAATCCATAGCAATCACAATATGAATTTTGAGTCCAAAAGAATAAATTGTCAAGACTGAACACAGTAGTAAGAGTCACATACAATTTGAGTAGTCACACAAGGGTCAGCATACTCCAGTGCTAGCACCAGAGCACGTAGCTCTGTCAACTGGGCGGTACAGGCCCCTTATGTCTGTGTTAGCATGACATTGGTCTTGAACTCTCCAATAACCATAGTACCAACCACTATTGCGCAAGCCGCTGAATATGCATGCTTTGACTCAGTCGCCGGTTGCGCCGATTCATCAATGTAAATGATGCAATGGAAAATCCTCCAGCGGGCGCATGGTCAGAAGAGCCAGATGAACGAATTCATACTGCAAGTACTCCTGAGTTTGTAAGGAGGAATCAAAAATGAAAGTGACATCAGGAGATGTCAAGGACGTGGCCCATTAGATCCACTGAGGATGCAAAGCTTTTGAATTTGGTACACTGGCTTTCTTCATTGCCACCAAGGCCGGATACGGTGTAACAACCAACATGCGTTTTCCCTGCGACAGTGCTCGTTCCCTTCAGAATCGCCATCTGCACAGCAGTAAAAACTTTTTCCACAGAGGAAAATCGCATTTGCCAAAGTGTAGAAGTGTGACTTGTAAGCAATAGAGACTGTGCCACCATCATTAAAAGTCAGGTATGTGAAACCCACCGCTCCAGGCACAATTCTTATGACCAGGTTGGTGTGGTTGTCACATGTCAGTAAGAATTTAGATTCTAGAAGATCAGCCTGCAAATATTGCAAGATGGCTGAATGTTCAGGCAGCCAGCACAATTTGGTGAAAGTAGGTTGTACCAAAGCGTAAAGAGGCTTGAGACGCTGGGAATATATGGGAATGTAAGTACGCCCAAAGCTAAAAAAAAACCAGTAAAGATTGTAGTTTTTTCAGAGTTGTAGGAGCGCCCAGCTGTGCGCATTTCTCCAGGAAGTGAGGTGTCAAACCTCAACCTTCATTGTTGAGCTCATAGCCCAGGAACAACACTGTATACTCCACATTTGTGAGATTTTGCAAAGTTAAATTTGTAACAAATGATCCGGTCAATGCAGCACAGATGCGGCCATATGTAGTCGTCTGTGAGATAAATGTCATCAACATACAAGCACACATCAGGGTTGAGTCTCTCTAGAAGAGAGACAATTTGGGCAGCAAAGACATCTGGACTATTATTATAGCCCATAGCTAATCTTCGGAACTGTTTTTTTTGCGACCACATGTAAAAGCTGTCCATTGACTACTAATAGAGGACAGGTTATGGCTTAAAAAGCCATTGGATGTCAAGTGTGGTTTTAAACCATTTACGCAGAAGACTGTCCAAAAGGGCAGACTGTGAGTATTCTGTATCGCGTTGGTCCGACAATGAGAGTTTAAGTGCCTGTAATCCAATACCAAACGGTACGAGCCATCAGGCTTGGTCACAGTAAAAAGAGGATTATTCATCGGAGACACACACATTTCAGTCACACCTTGATATTCCAATTGGTCAAGGATTTTGGCAACGGGAGCATTCACTTCACGCCGCATGGGATATTGGGGTTGTGGCTGTGGCATAGACATCAATGGTATCTCATGTCTGGGGGAAAATTTGTCCCATCCACATTGAGTACAGTACAAAGCTGATGCAAGCACCTTAGCCCACTCTTCTGCAAAATGCAGCACCTGCTCCTTAGGCACTGTGTGTGCGAAACTAGGGAGGATTACCTCCTCTCCTCTCGGAGAGGCCAGAACGAAAGGAGGGGTCAGTCAGCCCCTGCTAACAAAATGTCATAGGTAGTGGTCAGATTTTGCCCAAATACCCCTTTTATAGTACATTGTATTGTATGTCACCTTCAATTAAAAGTACTATGTCATAGAGTTTTTCAGGGGGAGACAGTCTAGTGTCAGCTGTCTCAACTGCAACAAACGTGTCAGTTACTGTAACCTTCAGAAATGCACGCAAAGCTTCCCGCAGTACAGTAATTTCTGCCTCCCTGTCTAGCAGCATCAGCGCCCACATCAGGTTCTGAAGCTGTGTTCCTACTATCCACGGCATACCTCGCTGTTAAAGCGGCAACTTTCTTCTTCTGAAACTGGGGTCATTGACGTGGAAAGTCGTCTTGCTTGCCTTTACCTTCAGTCTTGCGGGGCTGCTCACGGCTTTGTTGGTCACCCTGACCTCTGCCGCTGCCTCCTCCACCGGTTGGTGAGACTAATGTACCCTGCAAAGAGCAAGGAGAATGTTGGTGAGGAACCTGAAAACGATCAGGCGACTTAATATTAGCGCGGTCGCGCAAATCTTATGTGCGCTCAGATAACGCAGGTACTGGTGGAGCAGGACACGTTCTCTGTTTCTGTTGCTGTAGCCCCTGTATTTTATTCTTGTTCCAATTCTGCTTAGGAAAATTGGGGCGTTCATCTTTATTATAATATGTCTCCTCTGTTTGTTTCTGTGCTGTTGTCTTAGCAAAAGGCTTAACATCTAAACTATTGCGGACGATGGTCTTATAAGCCTAAGCAATGATTTACATTAACTGCCTGATTTTTTCGGCATTGGGGACATCGCGCAAGGCATTAGACATCTGGAAGTTTACTGCAACTCCCTTGATATTAGCAAGGATGAGAACAACCTCAAACACTCCAACGAGTCTCATTCCCAATTCAACCGCCTCCTCTGCTCCGTGTTCATCTTGTACACGCTTAATGACGGAGAGCAGGACAGCCATAGACGGAGTGCCAAAGCACTTAGCATAGACTGCAACAAATATTCTACCCCAGGATTCACAATCAGGTACCTCCGGTATTAAGTCTTTCTGCAAACTAATGGTCAGAATCCTGTGTTTTTCAACAGGAGTCATGTTAGGATCCACGTCTGGGCATACCCTTCCCACATAGGGTGAACAGCAAAACACACAAGATGATGGACGGAATGTTACACATTGTCAAATCATTCACCCCCAGTCACAGATCTGGGTTTAATCCATCGGTATTTTGCTCACCATGCCAACCCAGTTCAGACATGACCATATTCAAATCAGTCTTGACCCTGTGCCTCATGGGAACAGTGTTGTAATTTAGCAGCGATTAGGTTAAGCATTAGCAGAAGACATCTTGTATTTAGAGACTATCTTGTCCATTTTGCGGAATCCATTTTGTATTTCTGGCAGCCATTGAGCTTGCCAGGTGCTTGCCATGTGCTCTGTCCTACCTCCCTGTTAACTGCTCTTGAAATCTGCCTAGAGACGAGATATATTTAGCCTCTTCTGCTTCGCACATGCTCAGTTGAGCTTATAGCTGTCCTCAACTTGTAACTGTCAGGATGTGTCCACCAAAATCAGCTAACTGTTAGCTCCTCCCACTTGTTGCTTGTACACTTTCTGTATGACCTTATATGTACTTACAACAAGCATTCTGTACTTGTACCGCCTTCATTTGAGCCCCTGTGTGGGTATAAAATGACCAAGCTCCTACCATTCAGTGTGCTACATCATACACTACCGAAGGGTGTTGTGTGAATGTAGTTCCACCTCATGAGGTTTAATAAAATCTGTATTTTCTATTTCAGTTTCTGTGCCAAATTCTTCCTATTGGTCTGAGGACTGTGCAGAGAAGGGGGAATCCCTTGCACTGGTAGGCCTTGCTGAGGCTCACCACTACAAATTGGCGCCCAATGTGGGGCTCATCGGTGACTCGGATGCCCGAAGGACTGGTGGAGACAAAAGATTGGAATCTCGATTTTGGACGCGATGGCTGCCTGAGGAGACCCAAGTCTTGGCACCCACGGCGGTTTTCCTTTCTTTCTGATCTGACGATCCAGGTGGCGCCGGTCCCCGACTGAGATCTTTTCTGTTGATTCGCCATGCAGTGACCATTTGGTTGATTTGAGAACTTGGCAGTTGGAACCTGGACACCATTTGATTGGTAAGAGCCGTTCTGCGGCACTTGCTGTTGGTTTTGATGCCTTTGATTGGTAAGGTAGTTTAGTAACACTTACTGCGTTTTTTTTTGTTTGTATGATTGGCCAATATTATAATTTGTTTAACAATTATATATGTATTGCAATTCATATAGACAGGTAATCAGGAGATTTTTCTCTATTTAAATTTGTTTGAACTGTGCAACGTACGAAGAGTACTTTAAGCGCTACTTTGATCATAATACTGCATATTCTGCACTATTTTTGGCATGCCTGTTTCCAGCACACGTCGTAGGATGTGTTGCTTCTGTAGTGGTACCAGTTTGAGACTTGACGAAGCACAACCGTCCCCCCCCCCCCCGGAGGTTACGCCTAATAGGGACATGTATGTTAAGTATGGTATTTTTTCCATAATGTACAGCACGTTATGGAATAAATATACTAGTAAAGATCCTGAGTTGCGTTGGCCTATGCATGGGTCATTTGGTTTGCGAAAGATTCAGTATGTGGAGCGACGGATGTTTAAGCGAAAGGCTAGGCAAGATATGTTTGACTGTGTACGAATGTGGGAGAAAGAAGTGCGTGAGCAAGCCTTGATTGAAAAAGAACAACGTAAGAGCATTCATGTGAAAGCATTGGAAATGAAAAATAAGGAAACAAAATAAATTAAAGAGAGGGAAGATAGGGAGCGTCATTTACAGGTAAATGGCCAATATGCTTCTAACGCTCTGACCTGATAAGTGCGTTGCCTCAACGACCGTAGGAAGACTAGGCTCATACATCCCTATCTTGTGAGACATGGGCTCAGCAGCTGGTGCACTCCGGTCCAGACGATGGGCGGTGGTAGTGGAAGCCGGCTATTCCACTTATTATAGGGGGGTTGCAATACTAATACGTAGGGGATTACATTGGCGCACACACAACACCATATCCGACAGAGAGGGCAGATACATTATATTACAAGGGGAGCTTTGTAACACGCCTGTAGCGTTGATAAACACATATGGTCCAAATGTAGATAGTCCGGAATTTTTCAGACATATATGGCACGAAGTGAATAAATTAGGTCCTATTGCTGTACTATGGGGTGGGGACTTTAATGTAACCCTGTCCGCCGACCTCGACAGACAGGGCGCGTCCCGATTACACCATCCGAAAGCGGCAGACATGCTCCATGGGATTATAGATGACTTCTTCTTAGTAGACTCCTGGAGGGTTACCCACCCGACAACTAGGGAAGGAACATGCATCACTGACCATAGAGGTGCATGGTCAAGGCTGGATTACTGGCTACTGACTAGGGATATGCATGCTTGGCTAATCGATGCTAAGCACCTCCCCCGTACCTTTTCTGACCATGCCCCTGTCCAGATACGACTACGTCTTCCCCCTGCATACACACAGAACTTTTCTTGGAGATTCCCCACAGGCGCCCTACGAGACCAGGTGTTCAGGGAAGAACTCCGTGCCCGAATCGAGGGGTATATTGACAATAATGAGGGTTCAGTGGATTCCCCAGGGGTACTCTGGGAGGCCTTTAAGGCTGTGACCAGAGGTGAGTGTATAGCACTTAAAACTGGAGTGCTCCGAGATATATATTCGTGCCACGCTGGGTAGACTTGAAAGGGAGATTGAGGACCTAGAACGGTTACAGGTGCATAGTCCATCGCAGGACACTGTGGCTATGATAAGGACTAAGCTCACAGAATTTCAGAGCGAGGCTGAGAGAGAGACAACATATATGCACAAATATACGCAGGCCCGGCAATATGGCGAGAGTGAAAGAACCGGCAGGACGCTGGCGGGTCTACTAAGCGCTCCTAGAGGACACGCATTTATCTCTGAACTCCATGCGGAAAGTGGAGAAGTGCTCCATATCCCAACTGCTATTCTAGGGGAATTTGCCCAATATTACTCTAAATTATACACCTCCCAAATGGCCCCCTCGCAGGCAGACATAAATGAATATTTGGATGACATTTGCCTAGCCTGGTTTAATGACGGGGCCCGTCAGTATATGGACCTACCGATCACAGTAGAAGACGTAAAGCAAGTAATCAGCGCCATGCCTGGGGACAAAGCGCCGGGGCGGATGGTCTGATGGCGGCTTTTTACAAAGAATATGTTGACATTGTGGCCCCCAGGCTCCTGCAAATGTTCCTTGAGGCCATGGAGACTGGGAAGCTGCCGCCTACGCTGCATGAAGCAACCATAATCACTATCCTGAAGCCAGGAAAGGACCCCACTAGGACAGACTCGTACCGCCCCCTGTCACTCATCAACCTAGATGCGAAAATATACGCTAAGCTGTTGGCGAACAGACTACAGGCGATGGTGCCATAGATAGCGCTAACGGACAAGTCAGGTTTTGTACCGGGCCGCTCCACTGCACACAATCTGCGCACTCTCTTCGGTATATTGCATTATCTAGCACCCCATGTGCAAGCAGCGGCTGCCCTGTTGGATGCCACCAAGGCGTTCGACTACCTAGAGTGGACGTTTCTCTTTACTCTATTAGCGCGCTTAGGTTTTAGCGCATTGTTTCTTAGACAAATACAGGTTCTCTATGGTGACCCAATGGCCAGAACCTTGGTTAATGGCCAGATATCCCAACCCTTCCATATTGCCAGGGGTATGAGACAAGGGTGCCCATTGTCCCCCCTGCTATTTGCTATTGCAACGGAACCATTGGCAGCGAAACTACATCAACATCACGCTGGCAGGAGCATAGGGTTCACCACAAGAGGCATACTTGTATCAATGTACGCAGATGACATCACGGTGTACATGACCAACCCCCGAGAAAACTTTGATATTTTGATGAGGGAGCTTATTTTCACATGATCCCGGGAGGCTTGGGAGGTGGAGGCCGAGTTGACCATCACAGAGGAGCAATGGACATACTCAGCTAGAATACCTTTCGCCCAACTACAGACTGCGACTTATTCACTTTAACTACCTACACCACTTATATCGTACTCCGACACAGATGCATAAAATGGGAGTCCAGACAGACACTCCATGTTGGCGCTGTGGGACACAAGATGCTACTTTCACACACATGGCATGGAGCTGTCCTCCTGTAGCCCACTATTGGGTAGAGGTGTTTAAGCATATCACTCTCATAGTGGAGGGGACAGTGGAGAGATCTTTGCTGCTGGCACTACTGGGCCATGTGCGGGATGTTCCGTTGGCACATCGTAGACTTGTAGCCATGTTGATACTGATGGCCAAAAGGCAGGTGGCGATACATTGGAGAAAACAAGGACCTCCTTCTGTTGCAGGCTGGTTGCATGCAGTTATATATTGCATGGACCAACTAACAGCCTTCTGGGAGCAGATGCCTAGTGGGTCTAGACCTCTGGATATTTGGGCCCCTTTTGTTGAATGGTTGAGGTCGGGAGGCGAGAATCATCTGCAGGAATAGATTGTACATCCCAGGTTTATTAGCACATAGACCGTCACAAGTCGGACATTTTAAGCTGATATAGCTGCACACTAGAGAGAACACATGGCAAAATTATCATACTTACCTGGCGGCGCTCTGTATTGGTGAGATAGACAGATAGTAACAGGTTATGATTCATTACTGTGGAGGAGTGTGGCTCACTGATTAGAGCGGCAGACTCTGATGCAGATGTCTGGCCCGGGACCAGGGTTCAATTCCCGACGCGGCAGGGTCCTGAGCCCAAAATGTCCACGGACTCGATAATTCTCGCCTCGGTGCCTATTCTAATCATGGGGTCCCACGCTGCAACTCTGGGCAATAGTTGCTTAATCTCCACTACCGCGGCCCACCCCGCTGCGGGATGCCTGGCTTTCACCCTGGGGATACCCAGTAGGGGTTATCTCACAGGGAAAAAGCCAAGACGGGTTCCCAAGGCAAGCGCCTTAATGCCTTCGGGTGATACGTGCGCTATATAAGTCGCAATACATACATACTGGCACAATGCATAGTGGATTGGGATCGTATAGGGGGTATGGGAGTATTGTTTCATTTTATTTGTTGAAACAGGTATAAACTCTGCATATTGCAACGAGACCATCGAACATACAATATCATTGAGACTGTTTCGCTGCCTGCCCCAGTGGTTGTTGGCAACATAAAGCTGTGTATGTCGAAAATTGCAAGTCCGCCGCCGGCCTCCGGGTTGGAGGCAAGTGGCAGTTTATTTGCAGAATTATGCAATAAATGTTTTGGAAAAAAAAAAAGACGATTATTCCCCCTAAAAAGATAGATTGGACTGTATTAGCGTCGTGTAAGCAAAAGGCAGATGAATCTGTTTCAGATTTCTTTACACTCTTTGAAGAGGCATTCCACGATTTTAGTGGCAAGTCATTGACAGATGACATGGGTAGGCATCTGTTTGCCGATAAATATGTCGCTATCCTTTTGCCAGGAATAGCTAGTCCCCTGAAGGCCAGTGAGTGTTCATGGACTACCTCTTCTCCGGTTTCTCTCTTAATCATGGCTCAGTATTATGAGCGACAAGAATTAGAAGCTAAAGGTGATGAGGATAAAAAGTCTAAAGAGTTGAAAACAAAGGTTATGTTAGCTCAAGCTTATGGCCCACCTTCTAGAGGTAATGATAGAGACGGACGTGGAATTTATGGTTCATCTTTTCCTTGTTATACTCGTTCAAATTTGTCTGTTGATCAGTGTGCGTACTGCAAGAAATTTGGACATTGGCTTTCTGATTGTTCAGTACTGCGTGCTCAGCAGTGTCCACGTGGTCGGGGAGAAATGAGAAATCGCTCAGGATATTGAGAGCCTAGAGGAAGCACGAATGATCGCACTAGGTTTGATACAAATACACTTGGGCAGAATGGGTTTAACACTTTTGATAGAAGGAACCAATATCAAATGTTAGACTGTGCTGTCAGATTTACAAGATTCTGCTTATGCATAGGATTGCCTAGGATGGGGTAAGGAATCAGTTGAAGTTCCAGTAGATCAGAGGGGTCCCTATGTTACAGCACATGTTTTGGGTTCTACTGATCAGTTTCTGGTTGATACAGGAGCTACTCACAGCACCTTGTCTAAACAACTGGTTCCCAGGGCTCCCCTGTCTGGCTGAACCATTACATCGATAGGTTTCCAACACCTTCCCTTAGCCCATTGTCACAACCACTTGCATTCCATGTTGATAAGTTTACTGCTCAATGTCCGTTTTTGCTTTCTCCAAACACATCACACAATATTGTGGGTTATGATATGCTTAAATATTTCAGGGCAACGATACGGTGTTCTCCGGAAGGAGTACAGGTTATTTTGAATGACAACTACCCTGTGATTGAGAGATCTTGTATTGTTAAACAGGACATTGCACTAGCCTCACTCCCTATACTTTATGGGCTACTTCAGACACCGATGTAGGGCAAATGGTTATTCCGCGAGTGCATATTAGTGTCATGGAGGGTGCTTCATTGCTAAGACTGCCTCAGTATAAGATTTCTCGAGAAGGAGAAGAAGCACTCACACGCATTGTACATGACTTACTCACAGTAGGGGTCATAGAAGAAGTTTCTTACAATGTTTGCAATAGTCCGATTCTTTCCATTTTGAAAAAAGATACTGACACTAAGATTTATAGATGTAATATTGACTTGAGAGAAGTAAACAAGATTGTAGTACCGCAGTACCCTGTGGTTTCTGACATAACGACACTACTTACTTTGGTTCCTCCGACAGCAACTACATTCTCTGTTATAGACTTGAAGAACGCGTTCTTTTCGATTCTTATTCATCCTGAAAGTCGATATTTGTTCGGTTTCACTTTGAATAACCGATCGTATAGATTTTATAGAGTTCCTCAAGGCTATACTGAGAGTCCTAGTATTTACAGTCAAGCATTGAAAATACGGCTTGATTCCTTTACTTTACCTGAAGGAGTTGGCAGCCGATACGTCTGAACTATGTGAAGCGTGTACTTTGTCTTTGCTTTCTTTTCTTGCTACACACCATCATAAAGTGTCACAAAAGAAATTACAATATTGTAGACCGAAGGTAACCTACTTAGGTCACCTTCTGTCTAAGGAGGGCTGTGCATTGACACCAGATCGCATTCAAGCAATTTTAGACACCCCAGTAACTTCCACACAGAAAGATGCCCATGCATTCATTGGTTTGACTTCGTTTTGTAGGCAATGGATATTGGGCTTTTCACACATTGTTAAACCACTGCTAGCTCTTTTGACTAAAACACTCCGATCCCCCTTCCATTGACAGATTCATGCCAAAATGCTTTTCGTCAGTTAAGACAAGCTCTTTGCTCTGCACCTGTTAGGTACAAAAGATTATATGAAAACCTTTACACTCTATGTACATGAGAAAGATGGGTGTGCATTGTCAGTTCTAGTACAGATACACGGTGATAAGCAGCGCCCTTGTGCATATTTTTCTGCAGTTCTTGATCCTGTTGCTCGTGAGTTGCCTGGGTGCTTCTGTTCAGTTGCAGTGACAGCTGTGTACATACGTCAGAGTGAAGGGATAGTTTTGTCACACAAACTGTTGGTGCTAATACCCCATGCAGTAGATGCCCTTTTGAATCAGACTAAGACACAACACTTAACTAGTGCAGGATACAAATTGACACTGTTAGCACCTCATATTACCTTGAAGAGGTGCGCGACGCTGAACCCAGCCCCTTTGTTGCTATAGCCTGTGACTCAGTCCCAGTCAAAGGAACCTCACGATTGTATATTCCATACTGAGGAACAGACAAAGGGTCGCATCGATTTGCAAGAATCACCCCTTCCAGATGTAGATGGGGAACTGTGGGTTGATGGGTCCTGTCTGAAGTTACCAAATGGCAAGACTTTAGCTGCTTATGCAATCACCACGATTGAGACAGTAGTGGAAACAGCTCGCATACCTCAGAAGTCAGCTCAAGCAGCTGAACTAATAGCGTTGACAGAAGCATGTGAACTTAGCACTGACTTGTGTGTGAACATTTACATGGATAGCCGCTATGCTTTTGGAGAGGTTCATGATTTTGGCCTACTCTGGAAGGAAAGAGGCTTTCTTACATAACACGGGATGCAGATAATGCACAGAGAATTAGTGCATAATCTCTTGACTGCACCTACATACCCGAAGAAAGTTGCTATTATTAAGTGTAGTGCACACAAGAAGTGAAGTCTCAAGCTGAGCGTTGGCATGATGCTAGAGAGCCTATTTACAACCTATGGTTCAAATGGCACATGGGCTGGAACATGTTGGAGCTCTAGCAATAACTAAATTGCTTACGCAAGTTTGGGAGCATCCTGAAATTGCCAGCACAGCTAAAAGAGTGGTACAGTCCTGTTTGATCTGTTGGCAGTATAATCCTGGAAAAGGGACACAGACTCCTACAGGAGGGTTTGCTACACCAACCGCACCTTTTGAAGTTTTGCAGATGGATTACATCCAACTTGAATGCTGCAATAATCTGAAATATGTCCTAGTGGTGGTATGTGCCTTCAGCAAATGGATAGAGGCATACCCTACGAAGGATAATACTGCTCTCACCACAGCAAAGGAGCTTCTGAAGGAGTTTTTCCCTAGATATGGTGTTTGTAAATTTTTGTGGAGTGACAACAAACCTCATTTTATTGGGCAAGTTGTTGAGTATGACCTGAAAGGTTTAGGGATCAAACAGAAGTTCTATACAGTCTTCCACCCACAATCAGCAGGATTAGTGGAAAGATACAATGCTACTTTAAAATTGAAGTTGGTGAAAATACTAGCTTCCACGTCTTTAAAGTGGACAGATGCATTACCCTTGGCATTGTTGTCCATAAGATCTTTGCCACATTCGCAATCTGGTCTCACCCCATACGAAGTGGTCTTTGGGAGACCAAGGAATATTTGGAGAGTTCCTAAGCCACGCCCCATACATGATGTTCCTTGTGTTTTGATGAATGAATATTTGGCACAATTAACCGACAGTTTGATCTCTATTCATCAACAGTTTCGAGAAGCGCTTCCTGACAGATCTACAGGTGAGTCCACGAACTCCGTCCTGGCGACTATGTGATGGTCAAGGTCTTCGACAAATCGAACAGCCTGGAACCGAGGTGGAGAGGTCCGGAGCAAGTGCTCCTTGCGACAAGGACAGCAGTTGAAGTGACGAACAAGAAGAACTGGGTCCATAGCACACACTGTAAGTGTGTGTCACCTGCCTTGGTGGAACCTGCTGTGCTGACTAATCATAGAGAGATTCTGGAGATGGAGAAAGGTCAAGCTATATTACCTGACGAATCTGCTGAAGACTTCCCGGACCACACGATTCCTGGAGCATCGCGATACCACTTGAGACCGAGGAAAGAATCTGCAGTGTTGAAAAAGACTGGTTGAGCTATCGCCCTGGGTTAGTGAAACGGAGAGCAGATGTGTTAGTGTAGTGACACCCGTCTTGGCCCGTGGTGAAGAAATCAGCGGCTGCCCAAGGGATAACAGCTCCAACGATTGCTTTCAATGAATTTCAGAAAGATCAATTATTACTGTTGCTGAAATTAATAACAAAAGAATCATTTGTGCTGTAGGGTTTCTTGTTGCTCTGGTGGTTATGGCGATAATCACCTGGTTTGTTGAGAAAGTGGCTCATTCTCGACAGCTTCTTGTTGCCACTAGTCCAGCTTCAGTGGAACATCACTATTTTACACTTCCCTACCATGAGCAGAAACAGCAACAATCCTACTTAAATAACACATTCATCAAGATGTTGCATCATACACACAATGCTACGAATGGTACCAACTGTTGGGTGTGTGGATTGATACCTGCACACCAAAAGAAAGGAGGAACACCTTTTATTCCTCTACCGTTTTCCCATAATTGTCAAGCTTTGTATGCTCTTGTGTTTGCTTTCGGACAGACTTCAGTAGGAGGAATTATCTTTCGTCTGAATAAAGTATGCTATCAAGATGAAGATGGTTATCCTCAAGCTAAAGGGACTAAATTGGAATGGGAAGAATACCAACCGGACAATATTTCGACACCATATGTCTTCACAAATATGAGGACTATCAAAGACAATGGACCTTTTGTAATTTCTGTGACCAGAGCTAAAGAAGAAACGTGTATACGTTGTGTTGGGAGAATTGCAGTAGGACGGAGTGAATGTATTTTGACATTGACTATTGAAGGTGCTAATAACAGCAGTTTTATGTCTTCACATAATATTTATTTTGTATGTGGGAATAAAGGATACTATCAATTACCTGTTGGGTGGTCCGGGGTATGTTACATATCATTTTTGTTACCACCTGTGTTCTTGACCCCTCCATCATATCACCTGAATTTAAAGTTGTATAATGACATTTCCAAGAACAGATATAAACGAACAATAAGTGTATATGTGTTGAAGTGTTGACCATGCAGATACCACTTTGCAGCAATATGTCGATTTCATTTTGGGGTTTTTCTTCATTGTGGGTGCTGCATTGAATAGCAGAAAGATAAGGCGATTAACTCGTGTTGTGGAAGCTGTTACCAATCAAACAGCTATGGCACTTGGGAACATTACAGAGGAACTACAAATTGCGAGGATTGTAGTTCTCCAAAATAGGATGGTGTTAGATGTAACAGTGGGCGTAGTACGCGTAGTCGTGCTATGCAAAGCTACGCGAAGACGTTCTCGCACTACGCGAGCTTCGCCAGCATGCGTAGTAGCTTGCTGGACCCGTTCGCGAGCCGTTTTTCTTGCTCGGGAGCATGTTGTGCGTGTTCGGGGTGCTGTCTGCGTGTTCGGGTGATTGTAGCGTGCGACCTTACCCATGTGGTGGGCTATGGGCGCGACCATCTTGTTTTTTCAATTGTCCCGCCCGCTCGCGTCCCCTATTTCCTCTTCCGGGTCGCATATAACGTGTTCGCGTGGTGCACGTCTTGTTCGGGAACACAACTACTTGTTCACGCTGACAAAGTGCGTGTTCGCGTGAAATCGTGCGCGAACTTACCCACGTGGTCGTGATGGGCGCGGCCATCTTGTTTTTCAAGTCTATGCTATGGTTCTGGGCCTAGTTTTCTATCCACCTTATATCTGTGCAATCTTTACCTATTTTCACAGTTTTCTTACTTTTTTTACTTATCATCTATCTCTCTCTGTCCCTAAGTTTATATTTTGCATTTTATTTCTACTTTTCCACCTTTTTTTTTACTTTTCTACTGTTTTATTTTACTTCTTTATTTAAGCTCCTACTTCTTCCCCCTAACTTTTTCTCCTTTTGTTCTAACTTTTCTTTTCCACCTCCACCTCCACCCCAGAACCATGGCAAAGGGGAGCAGTAGAACCGGCTCGAAGGGCAAAGCGCCTGCGCCCAAGAGCCGGCTGCAGAATGAGACCTGCAGGGTGCATGCCCGGAATCTTTTCGGGGAGGCGGAGGTGGCCGCCCTGGTTTTTTTCATCCAGCGCCACCTCCCCTTGACCTTGGCAGCAGGCGGCAGGCCAGGCTTCGGTTACCTCCCAGAGGAGCGACACCGCCGGTGGGCGAAGGTGCGCCGGGAAGTCTACCGTTGCTCGGATATCCGACGCACCCACCAGCAGCTGGCCCACCGGTGGGCAGACATTCTGGACAGGGAGCAGGACCTGTTGGAGCTGCTAGGTGTTGAGGTCGTGGGGCTTGGTGAGTAGCTAGTAATATTATTAATTTAATATATAATATAGTAGCATAAGTATTGTGTATAATTGGACGAATAAGTAACACGATTACTGGTGCGCTTAGTTACATTGCAGATCAATTCCGTCTCAAAATCTTCTGTTATTGTATGACACAGGTGCTGCTCGCCACTTCTCTTACTGGTTTGTAACTTTGCGCTAGCTTGGGCTGGTGATTATTGATGTTAGAGTTTTTAGAGAACTGAAGTTAGTTAATGCTACTGCTGGAGTCTAGTTCTTCCTTACATTGTCCTTTAGTGAAATATTGGTGGATGGATAGTATTAGTTCATATTTTTTTAACGGTCTGCATGACGCCTTCTCTGTCACTGAATGATTAGTTATTATTTACCCCACCCCTCCATAGACCAGGTTTGAAGTTTGTTTACTGAGTGGTAGGCTTAGCAGCAATAGCGTGGTCACGTCAGTCAGTAGCAATTCATATGACGCAAGCAACCAACAATTCCGTGTATGCACAAATGTTTGCATGTGTCCTCCATCTCATCTATGCATGTTTGCGGGCAAAAATAAAATGGAAATGCCGACTTACTGAACAATTGGCCCATCTGGATTCTGGAATAGGTGGTGTAGGTCAGGTGGTACTGGCTCCGTTAGTATATTCTGCAATCAGAATGTTTATGGAACATTTGTTTAGTGTTCTATAAGTAGACGGTCTGTGAATCCTGCAAGCCAGTAGTCATTTATACTTCGAAGTAAATTTTTTTGGAATTGTTGTTTCCTAAAATGTTTGAGAGGATTTTTGAATGATGTCTTTGTTTCACAGCACTTAATGTTTCTCTTTCTTTATTATTTCTTACATGATCAGCACCACTCAGGGGCAAGAAGACGGGGTCCGAGTTGGCGGGACAACCACAGGAGGAGCGCTCCTCTACCGAGGATCCTGCTGCTGGCCCCAGTAAGTCCTACAGTGCTTATATTATTAACAATTATATTTCCCTAACTTTTTAACGCACCTTATTTTTTCCAACCTATTAAGCCCCCTTCCTAATTTAATGTTAGCAAAACCTTCTTTGGTCTTAAATTTGTTTTCCAAATTTTGGGTATCCAGTATCCAATGCCATCCCTGACTTTCAGTTCCTTCAAACTGCCTCAGCCCTATGACTCTCTGTGCTACTACTATTAGACTGTGTGTAGCTAAGCTTGCCCTGTTGGCCACTCTTTAGTGAAGGTATTCTTTTGAATAAAGCTGTGATAGAATAGCTGTAGCCACTGGGTCCACTCCTGTCTTTTGCGTTGTCCTCTGTAATCTCCAGTCTTTGTCAATTCCCACCAACAAAATGCACAACCAGATGTTTGCCTACTAATTTTTGTTCGGTTAGTATACTACTACTACTGTTGTGGTTATTATTCTCTGCACATGCACATACAGAACTATGCACAAGAAAATAGGATGTTGATGATGGTGATAGGAGGTTGGACCTTACACCTTACACCCTAGTCACAGAACTCAGTCAGAAGAACCCACAATCCAAGGACCGTCTACCTACCTAAGTGTCTCGGTCATAGTCATTTGTCCCACTCCCGACCCCCACACGAAGATAGTTAGATATATATACCCAATGATTTTATTACACAACCCAGAACAGAAGAACACCCTTTCGCTCACTCACTCGTTTCAGTCCACAACACCCCAGACACTCAAAATATACCACAGAGTCTATGTGCAAGTTCAAAAACTTTCTTTTTTGTATTGTTGTACGTATTTCCATGAAAAACATCCTGCTCCACCATGCAAAATGAAGAAGATTAAATACTATACATTTTGTACATCTAGTGCACAATAGAGAAATGTGTGAATTGTGGGAGACCCCTCACCGTTGAACGTATACTGGTTACACATGCATCTATCGAAAGCTCTGCAAATCTCTGGTTCGTAGAAGGCAATCTTCTTATCTGCCTATTAGAAAAATGTTGCACGTTAGACAGTGAATACAACTATGCCAGTTTTAGCAGTCATGGCAAAAAGTGCAACATTATGGATAAGCAAAAGGGACTAACAATACTGGTTTGTCAACCTCTTTAGTTGTATGCAACACTCATGTGGCCTCAAAGGTGTCTTTCTTACTGCGCAACAAGCTGTGAGGTAACATGGGCAAAGCAGTAGACCCGGATCTAAAATGGTTATATGGCTCAGGCTAACTTTCCAAAGACTAGAGTAGGAGTAGAGATTAGATGACCCTAGGGACCATCTAATAAATTAAAACTAAACTCTGTCTAATGTGACTGCTGTACAGTAGGACGCAATTTGGACTAGTTACAACGATTTATGTTGTACGTAACTGTTTTTTCAATCTTCCTTCCTGGTGAAAAAAGTACAACTAGTAAAATAAGGGGAGGTGTGCAGGCATCTAAAAAGGTGTACTTGCTTTTATTAGTGCACAATCACTACCAACCACCAGTGCTGAGGGGGCCAGCGGCGATGCGATTGCCATCCAGGAGGGGACAGTGGCTGCAGCACCTGCAGGAGCATCAGTGGGGGAGGAAACTTCAGCGGTGGGCGGTGGTAAGTTATATTCATTACTTATTTGCATTACTAGGTGGAAGGGGAACATTTCCCTCACTGTGCTATGAGACATATTAAGAAAGTATGAATTTGAAGTTGTACTCGACAATATACAATGGTTGAAGAAGACACCCTTTGCAGCATTACCAGTGTGAGTTGAGTAAACAAGGCCTCTTCTATCAGACTCCAACTCAGCTGTGAAAGTTATGGAGAAGACTAAAAGTCAGATCAGATGACCTTGAGGGATGTGTTGAACAAAAAGGAAAAGAACAGAAGTGAACTAGGGTGGAAGGAGGAAGGACTAAAGGAATGTAATAATAAGACTACCATAGAAGGATACTTTGGAAGGTTCATGCACGTGGCTGATATGAATCTGATGCATGGGTTGTTGAAGGATGGGTAGAACTGGAAGGTGAAAGAAAATGCAGGCCTGGTTGGACAAAACAATATGGGTGCATGGATATAGTGGATAGCAAGAATCATGAGCGGAGTTTGTGTCAATGAAACCCAAGGCAAGGAAGGAGTGGACGCATGGGTGGTTGCTGGTGAAAGTGAAACCAGCTAAGGCGATAATAAAGAATGATAGACATTTACTTTTAATGGGTGGATGCCCCCTAAATGTATTGTATTCATCATAGGTGGAGACTGTCACTGGAAGCAGAGTCTTACTTTGAAAATATAAAAGGAGATACAAAAAAGACTGGCGTTGTTCTGTGTACTCAAGTTCACCCATAGTACTAGGGCAAGTATAATGCCGGAAAAAACTTCAACAAATGCTACAGGCAGGGGAAGCAGGAGGATAGATTAGATAGATACTAAAAGTTGACACCAATTGTATGTACTGCGCTTGGTAGTGCTACTATGCCACAATGTACTGTTGAATTAATTTTGAAGAGTTTCAGTTACAATTCTGTTTCTTTTTTTATAGATACTCATACTCCTTCCAAAAAACCATCACGGAAGGAGTTGGCAGCCAGGGCCCGGCAAAGGAAACTGCAGGCCATTGTGGAGGAGTACCGCCAGCTGGTGGCTGAGGCCGAGGAGGAGGAGGAAGAGGCGGCGGCAGCAGCTGCTGCCTCTTCCAATGTGCCTGGCCACAGCAAGGCCCCACCTGCAGGAGTACGGTGCTGCGGCCAGGCAGCCGCTCACCGCCAGCATTTAACATCTGCCACCCGCTCACAGCCTGGATGCAAATGTAGGTGCCGTGCATTTCGGCAACAACTTCTCCTCCGGGTGGCCAAGCTGGAGGACCAATTAGAGGAGCGCGTCAAGATAATAGTGGACAAACACCTCGAAGCCCGCCAATTGTAATGGACCCTGTTGATTTGCCCCTTTTTTAATACTTTTGTTGGTGGGTGGGAATTGGGTGTTGGGGTTATTTTTGTGGGAAATTCCTTGGACTTGGACATTGGTTGGGGTTAGGGTGGGGATAGGGGTGGGATAGGAGGACTAGGAGGATATTTTTTTACATGAATAAATGTTATTTATTTTCAACTTACACATATGATGTTGTTTTGTGGTGGGGTTACTGTTGCACGTCACAAGGTTTACTCTAGATGCAGGGCAGCGGCCAGTGTTTGATTGAAATACTTTATTAATTGACCACATGTGTAACATGCAAACAGATAGATGCGGTACCCCTCACTCAGTTATATTTGTCCTATTAGTACTACCAGCCTCTCCTCCATTATTCCTCCCAGCAAACTTCTCTTCTTACCTGTGATTGATGATGATTATGTTTGGCACCGCAAGGGCTGCATGGTTTCCCAAGACAACGGAGAATATGCCGTGGTTGTGTGATGATAGTAGTAGACTAGACACTCGCACTAGCATTTGCAAACAAAAACAAAGAGACAGTCATTTGCCTGAGAGAGAGTGTGGGAGAAGTAAAAAATTACAGTACATAATACTGACAAAAAAATACAAACAATCTTGCAACTGCAAAACGAACTCAAAGAAATCAATGGTGTCAGGGGACTGCCAAGTACAAGAAGATAACTGTAGTTGCGTTGGAGTCATTAAAACACAATACAAATCGTAAACTTAACTGCTCTAAAATTAAATTCAAACAATGCCAGCAATTATTTAGATTTATTCGTTGGGTCACTTTGGGAAATTAATTGCCTTGTACACTAGTACATAAAGTGAGCTTGTGTGGGCAAGCAGAAGAAGATCCTCGCCCTGCCTCGTTGACATTTGATTTCATTAGTGTTGCTTTCACCACATCTACCCCAGCAAGCGTGTGGTCAATTGTTGGTGTAGATTTAATGTAGTAACATCACACCTCAATATAAAACCACACAGCCCGGGGGAAGAGGGTTAGCGTTTGATGAATGGATGGGAACGTGGGTTTGGGGAAAGGTTTGACAAAGAAAAACAGTACGCATGGAGACAACAAAAGCAAAACAATGAAGACTATGATTGCTGATCCACTACTACCCAATAAATGTAAAGTCAAGTAAGAAAAACGAAATGGATGCATGATGAAGGTTTATTATTAACTTGATGATTAATAATAAGTGGTAATTACTTAACTACTACTACACAATTCAAAGGAAGTATTTTTTATATATGATATTATGAATATGACTTTTCCCTAGGCTGTATGCCCTCTGCGAAACCGTAATACCTGATGTAGCGGGCTGAAAGCTAGCAAAGAAAATTAAGAGATAGTTTAAGTGAACAATCAATTACCAAACACAAGCGTAAAATAAATGAAGAGGAAAAAGGAATCAAAGAAAAATATGAAAATGATACTAAGGTTAATGTATTATCCAGGGCCAAATGTGTAGTTGTATCTCGTCATTCATCTTTGTCCTCCCTTCCATGGACACTGTGACTGAATATCATTCTTGGGCGCCTCTGGCTGGATGATGAGGAGGATTGGTAAGGTAAGTGTGAGTTGTTGCTCCACGTATAATAGCGCTGGGTGAAAGGCCGGCCTGTAAGTGTTGATGAAAGAAGAAATGGGGTATTACTGAATGAAAACATAAAAATCAATTACGGTGTAGTGCAAAAAAGACAAGACTCGTGAGCGAGAAGATTTTCAGACTGAGGCTGCTTGGATACATTGATTAACTCTACTCTTCTAGTTGCACAGCAGTCATCGAAAAGAACAACAAGATAGGAGCCAGCACAGAACAGTTACAGAGCCACACCACAACACCGGGTCATGAGTCTGTGGCCCAAACTCCATTTACCTACATTTTTCACAGTTTCAGACAAAAGGCATATACATCAACCTAGCATTTTCCAAAACAAGTGATTAAATCAATGCGCCAATGTCAGTCAATCATACCACTATTCTATTCCACCACTGCACACACATGTAGCCTAGGTCTGCTGTGGTTCTTGTTGATTGGTTGTGTGTTTACCTTGTGTTCCACTTCCTGAACATATTCCATCAATCATCTCAGATCAAACTGACTGACAGCGTGCAAAGATGGTATGGTGGTCATCATCATCATCCGTGTGGCACGTGTACGTGTTCTCCAACAGACCACCAACAGCAACTCAGTCTGTAGTGAGTGACTACGATTAAGTCCAGACGGCACCTGCAGTAGTAGGAGTACAATTGGATACATATTATTAAACAACATGGAAACATTGACCATCACTTGAGACACAAGTACTTTGTTATTATATTAAACTACTAGTATAGTTCTACTTCATGCACATTTGCTCTGAGTCAGCAAGCATCCAATGCAATGTATGGCATCATTCATTTCATATACCTGTCTTTCTCTTCTTTGTGGCTGTCAGCTAACAGATGCAGCAGAGCCTTCTGAAAGTGATGACGAGTTTACTTTAATTTTGGAGCCCTGCTGAAGTTCTGACATTAAAGAGTTGTGTATGCCTGCAGACAGAGGTGTAGCCTTAAGACAGTGATGCATTTCAGATTGGAAACAAAGCAGAAGATGGCTATAGTCACGTACGTTTCACTTGTTATGGAGGGACTGTTAGAGGCTACATTATTGCACTATTGTTGATCTCCATCCAATGTATGGCAAGATGGAAATGTATTTAGGGTGAGTCAGGAAGATGGAGCAGGACTCTGATGAGTGGAGTGCACAGTAAATGCTCAGATGTGCAACTCCAATAGGTAATTAAAAGAGAAAGGAAGATGGTGTTGGTTTTGAAGTTTGAGCCAGAAAGACAGATACACACAAATAAGGAAGGGAGAAATAAAGGAAGGGATAATGTAACAATTTAAAAGCCTAGTTGTCAGGGAAGAGGAGCTCGTCCTCAAACCCTGGTGGTTCTTCTGACAGAAGTAGGTCATGTAACCCACTAGTTATGTCTTCCGACTCGCTCTCCTCTTCCAGCTCTGATTCACGTATTTTGTAGTCTGGTGGTATGAAGTGCTGATTCATTTTGATCATGGTTAACCTCTCCACGCTTTTGGGCGAGAGACTGGTCCTTTTCACAGTCACAATGGCACCAGTAGCACTGAAAACACTCTCAGAAGAGACACTTGCAACAGGGCAAGCTAGATACTTTATCTCCAGCCTGCTGAGCACTGGCCGTTGGCTTCTTGTCCTATACCAATACACCAATGGGCTTTGCTCCATGAACACCTCTGTTGTGTCATCCAGATAGGCCTGGACCAACCGCTCAATGTTCATTGGTGCTCGGGTTTGCTCGTCCTCTTTTTGCTTTGCGACAGCAACGGACTTGCCCATCCCTGTCTGTAGAAACCAAGCAGCTATTTTTTTGCTTGTGTCTGTTGAATCAGATCCTGTTGGTGCGGTTGTTGTTATTGGTTGTGTTGGTGACTGCTGGGAAGCAAACGCACTGCTCGCATGCTGTGAAGAAGAACTTGACTCTGTAGGATGCTCAGTAGTACTTGCACTGTCCTGGGCTGGCACTGGCAGGCCTCTAATTGAGAGCCGTTCGTTTTCTAAATCAGTAGCTTCCTCGGCTATTACAGTTTTGTACTTGGCAACATCCCCTTCTGAAAAAGGAATTACTGCATTACTGTTCACAAATAATTTGTACCGTGGATCCAAAATTGTGGCAGTAATGTAATGTTGATGTGACACAATCTTATTTTGAATCCTTGTATTCTCAGATAAGCAGCCGGCTAAGGATTTCGCCAAATTACATGCTTCAAGTTTTCCTTCAACACCTTCGTATGTTTCAGGCACCTCCTTCAGCTCTTGCTCTAGCATGTACAACAATGGGATAGCTTGGCCCATGGTACAGTCCTCCGTGCTGACTGCACGTGTGAAGACCTCAAAAGGAAGTAGTATCTATGTCAGGCATTTAATGAGGTCCCATTGCGACATCTCAACTGTCATGGCTTTAATAACAGTTGGATCCCCTGATCTTCTTGACATTGTCATGACATAAGCATTAAGTGGTATGTACTGCTCAAACAGCCGATCAAGCATGTAATAAGTAGAGTTCCAACGTGTTGGTACCTCCTGGATGAGTGCTTTGACTGGCATTTTATACTCACGTTGAATGACCCGTAGCTGCTTCCAGGCTTTAAAAGAATGATTGAAATGCGTGCAGATTCTTCTGCAAATGGTCAGTAAGTTGCTGACTTTGCTTTCATTTTTCAGAAAGTTTTGAACCACAATGTTAATGCAGTGTGCCAAACATGGGACCCTGAAATAGCGACCATCTTCCATGGCCTTAACTACATTACTGCCATTGTCGTGGCAACAAAACCAATGTTAAGGCCTCTTGGTCGCAGCCATTCAAAGACCTTGCTGTTGAACTCATCCAAAATGTTTGCAGCAGTATGCGATTTCTCCATAGCAAACATGGCTACAGTAGCATGTCTGCAAGTATCATTAAAAATCTCAGTAGTGTCAATGCCTGCAGATATCTTGTCTCTAACACCTGAAAAAGAGATCCAGTGTGCAGTGATGCACATGTAATTAGTGGCTTGGCAACTGGTCCACATGTCTGTTGTCAGGTGGATACTATGCACAGCACTCTGCTGCAAGGCTTTTCCAAGCAATTCCAGCACGTCGTAGTGTAGTGATGGAACAGCAACTCTGGCAAAATAGTAGCGGCTGGGAACATTCCATTTTGGGCAGAGGGTTGTCACAAATTCCAGGAAACCCACCCCTTCAACAAAAGAAAAAGGGAGTAGGTCCAGAGCTAACATTTTAGCAAGCTTAGCATTGTACAAACTTGCTATTGGGTGGTTGCGCTCGTACTTTCCCTCCTGCCTAAACATGCTAACAATGGTACGCTGCTTGATATTTCTTTCAGTTATGCCCGATGCAGTACTTCGCGTCGCAGACTTCGCACCCATACTCCTTGGTGTCTCCGGGTTACTCTTACTCTGGTGCCACTGAGATGTTGCTGATGCGGAGGATGTGGGATCTACCACTGCAGTGCTGGGGAGTCGGATAGGGGTACTTAGTGTACCACTACGAGATAGAATGTCTCTCTCTTCTTCCTGTTCGACCCGTGGACCTTCTACTGCTTCCCCACCAACATTAATGGTTCCTGCTTTTATGATACGTAGGTGGTCCTCCCACTTGATTGCGTAGTGTTTTTTCATATGGGTCATTTGGCCTCCGGTACCATGGTTTCTACCAAGCTTACCACGACTAACAGAGGAATGACAAATGGAGCATATAGCAATGTTCTCCTCATTTGCGCTAACTGTAAAGAAGTCCCACACTGGGGACCTTAACTTTTGTCTCCTGCTAGAGGTGCCACTTCCAATGCTGGATGAACTGGAGGTTGTGTGTTGAATTTCACTATGTGGCTGCGCAGTAGTACCACTACCTACATCTGCTGAGGTGGAACTTGTGCTGGATGTAGGACGCTGCCGGCTCTGTGCAAATGTAAAAATGGAAGCTGGAGGTAGTTTTAGTGTGGCCTGTGTTGGTGGTACGTGTGCTACATCCCTAGTCGCAGCCATTCTTGCTAGGGTTAAAATGTTGGTCTCCATGTCCTCAGGGCCAGGAGTAATGCTTGTGATGACTGGGTCTGACTCGTCATCACCATCATTATCCGACTGTTCAACATCGCACTCCATAAGTGGTAGGCTTCCTGTTACCTTCCTTTTGCCTAGCCTGGTATTCTTGGGATGTCTCTCCCTCTCATGCTCAGATTGTTGTGGCTCCCAATTGAGATCAAGATCATCAGAAGGGATGCTTGGCGAAGAATTCGATGGACTAACCCTCCTTTTCCTTGGTGGGGATTTGGAAAACAATAGATCTCCTGCATGAGGTGCTTCCTCTTCTTGCTCTGCATCAGGCTCAATTTCCTGAACTGCCCCGACTTCGGGAGGAACAACAACTACTATTGCCGGTGGTGGTTCTTGAACAACAACTATTGCAGGCGGCGGTTGTGGTTGCTGTTTTCGTTGAACATCTAGGAGAAGTGTGGCTCACTGGTTAGAGGAGGCAGACCTGGAAGCAGAGGTCAGCCCGGGACCAGGGTTCAATTCCCGGTTTGGCGGGCTCTTGAGTCCTAAAATGTCCATGGACCCGACAATTCTCGCTCCGGTGCCTACTCGATTCACGGGTTCACACTCTGCGCAATAGCTTGCTTAATCTCCACAACGGCCCCTCGCGGCGGGATGCCTGGCTTTCACCTTGCGGATAACCCTGCCGGGGTTATCTCACAGGGGAATACCAGGACGGGTTCCCTAAGCAAGCGCTTAGAAACCGCTTGGTGATTTGTGCTATATAAATTCCTGTACATTTACATTTACATCTACTATTGTGGGCGGTGGTTGTGGAACAACTACTATTGCAGGCAGTGGTTGTGGTTGTTCTTTTCGTTGAGCATCTACTATTGTGGGCGGTGGTTTTTGAACAACTACTATTGCGGGCGGTGGCTCAGGTTGAACATCTACTATTGCGGGCGGTGGTTGTTGTTCACCACTTTTCTGCTGTGTTCCAACTTGCGTGGAATGTGTACTACTTTGAGATAGCGATAAGTTCAGGTCAGGCTCAGTATCACTGCTTTCCACTATTAGGCTGGCTACCTCTTCCCCACTGCTTGGGCCTGGGTTGGTGGCTTGGGCCCACTGATGCGGAGGTGCTGGCCCCAGCTTGTACCCCGGTCACTGCTGCTGCAGGTGTACTTTTTTTCCCAAAAAAGGTTTTCGGGTCAACACCAGACTTAAGTGTCACTTCCTTCTTCTGTTCTTCCTTCTTCTTCTCAGCAACTTTCTTGGTCTTGGAGGATCTGGTATCTGCTTTCCTTGGGCCCATCTTCTTCAGATGTCAGCAGCAGCACTCAGTTGCACAAGTTGCTGAGAATGATGTCTGGTCAGGTTAGTCACACCACACGTGACGTAGTACAGAAGGACGTCCGTCTGGCAATAGAACAGGCGATGAATGATGACAGACACCTCCTCTTCAGTCTTTTGTGCACCTACAAGCAAAGAAGGCAGAACAACATCAGTCGAATGTGGATTTTTGTTAGCTTTAATTTTAATTACTACTAGAAGTATTAGTACACTCAGTAAGAAGAAGAGCAAAGAACTAAAATGCAAATGTAGTGGAAGTGGAACTTGTTTATCCTTAATTTGTGCATCATTTCGGATGGTTGCAGCATCAGTGACCTGCAGCAGATAGCAATGGGGATGTGAACAGTAGTAAGCCAACAGGAACAATGGCAAGACACAGGCCAATTTGTCAAAAACAAAACAGCACACTACTACTACCACCACAGCTCCACATGGGCACTCTCATCACAGATACATGGGTAAAGGCCAGAAAACAATAAATTCAAGCAGGCCTATATCCCTATATGGCCAGAAAAAGGAGGATGCCTGTTACGCATCACAGCTAAATGCAAGAAAGAAAATCCCCATGGCTAAAAGGTTTGAAACTGAAAGTTACACAACAACACAAACAACAAAGGCATTTACCGTTTACACCCAAACAGTTAAATACACCCCAAACACCACATTTGAAAATTCAATGCATTGCCACCCATGCCCTAAATGATGTTAAATTCAACAGACAAAATGGAAACCACTACATCAAGCATCCCGCTGACTACCTCTGGGACTCTAGGCCTACACTGGCTGAAAAAATCACAAGTTTGTAGGCCTGCGACAAAAAAACTAAAGCACGATGGAAGGTCACACAAAATGGCCGCCCCCACATGGCCTGGCCCCCCCCAACAACATGAAAAGAATGAGAAGACAGACATTACATGCCTATGGCAAAAGGGCAATGCTTGGCTTGACAAAATGGCCGCCCCGCCGCCCACATGGTCAGGCCACCCTCAAACAACAAAGTACATAGAGGACAGAAACAGTAAGTGGTCCATGCTCCAAAAACAACAAGCAAATGACAACCTGAGGAGTTTCTTTAGCAAAATGAACAGCATCAACATTTTCGGGAAGGTTTTAGGCGACTCGAGAGATATTGCTCACGAGAATGCAAATTCGGCATGTTCGGCAGCGCGAACTGTACAAAACTTCGTTAACGCGTGCCCAAGCACGCACATTGAGCGCGCGAAGAAGACAAAAACTGTAAGGTCGTGTTGTAGCACTGTGCAAAGTTACCAAAACTATGCGAGCTGAATTCTAGGGTTACCTAGTGCGTAGAAAAAGCCATATTATTCAACACACACCCAAAACCTGCAATTCAACACCAAAAACACATTTTGCTAATTAATCCAAAGCCATCCATGACCTACATGATGTTACACTTACAACTTAAACACCCCAATAACAGTTGAACAACTTTCATGCACCCATGATGAGGACTCTAGTAGTACCGTTGGGCCTACTGGCAGAGTAGGCCACAAGCTTGGAGGCCTATGGCAAAAACACAGAGGCTACTACTAGTACCAGGAAATGGCCGCCACGACATGGACAGGCAGTCACAATAAAAAAAAGAAAAGGAATTAAACAAATAAGGAATAAAAATAAAAAACAGACAAAGCAGGCCTATGGGAAAAGCAAAATGCATGGCTTCACCAAATGGGAATGGGCACCAGCCCCATGGTCAGCCCACCAACAGGAAAGTACATACAATTTAAATAAACTCAAGCAGGTCTATCAATAACCCTATATGGCCAGAAAAAGGAGGATGCCTGTTACACATCACAGCTTAATGCAAAAAAGAAAATCCCCATGGCTAAAAGGTTTGAAAGTTACACAACAACACAAACAACAAAGGCATTTACAGTTTACACCCAAAGAGTTAACTACACCCCAAACACCACATTTGAAAATTCAATGCATTGCCACCCATGCCCTAAATGATGTTAAATTCAACAGACAAAATGGAAACCTCTACATCAAGCATCCCCGCTGACTACCTCTGGGTCTCTGGGCCTACAGTGGCAGAAAAAATCACAAGTTTGTAGGCCTGCGACAAAAAAACTAAAGCACGATGGAAGGTAACACAACGTGGCCGCCCCCACATGGCCTGGCCACCCCCAAAAACATGAAAAGAAAGAGAAGACAGACAATACATGCCTATGGCAAAAGGACAATGCTTAGCTTGACAAAATGGCTGCCCCGCCGCCCACAGGGTCAGGCCACCCTCAAACAACAAAGTACATAGAGGACAGAAACAGTAAGTGGTCCATGCTCCAAAAACTACAAGCAAATGACAACCTGAGGAGTTTCTTTAGCAAAATGAACAGCATCTACATTTTCGGGAAGGTTTTAGGCAACTCGACAGATAGTGCTCGTGAGAATGCAAATTCGGCGTGTTCGGCGGCACGAACTGTACAAAACATCGTTATCGAGCACGCACATTGAGCGCGAGAAGAAGACAAAAACTGTAAGGTTGCGTTGTAGCACTGTGCAAAGTTACCAAAACTACGCGAGCTGAACTCTAGGGTTACCTAGTGTGCAGAAAAAGCCATAATATCCAACACACACCCAAAATCTGCAATTCAACACCAAAAACACATTTTGCTAATCAATCCAAAGCCATCCATGACCGACATGATGTTACACTTGCAACTTAAACACCCCAATAACAGTTGAACAACTTTCATGCACCCATGATGAGGACTCTAGTATACCCTTGGGCCTACTGGCATAGTAGGCCACAAGCTTGGAGGCCTATGGCAAAAACACAGTGGCTACAAACACAAAATGGTTGCCACCACCTGGCCAAGCCACCCACAGAAAGTAAATGAACTCAAGCAGGCCTACACTAACTACATGAACTACTAGGGTTACCTAATTTTACTAAGATTTTTTTAAATTCCACTACAACAGAGTATGCAATTAAATCCAATGCCATCCATGATGTTTTACAGACACCACAGAAACATGGGTGGACCCTTGGGTACCTCTAGGCCTACTGGATGAAATTTCCCTCCCTCAATAATAATTTTTAAGAAAGATTGAGAAGCACAGAAAACTGTAGTTAAAAAAACCCAAACCAAACAAACATTTACAGCACACCAATTCTCAATTCTCAAACTTACTTGTAAAGTTCAAATCCAAAATTCCTCAATAAATCCAATGAAATGCTATGATGCAGCAGACATACACAAAGAGTGATCCTTCCAGCTCCAAATCCAAATGAAAGTGAACACCACATGGACAAAGCACTGGGAGGAGCCTGGTGGACAGGAATAGGAAGTTGGAGACTCAGGGGCACTTCCTTGCTCTTGAAAAAAAGAGTAGAAACAAAAAGAGGACTCCTAGCCCAAACAAATACAGCCAAGTCACAATCTGAGGGGTTAAATGAACATTTTTTAGAAGATTTTAACATGCTCGAGACATATTCTGTGCCAGATTGCAGTTTCTGCGTGTTCGGAAACGCGATCTCACCAACATGGCTCTGCAAGGAGGATCGCGCGTCCTAATGACATGTTCGCGCGTCCTAATGACATTATCGCGTTCTCACAGTCGCATGGGATTGTGCAGCCGGAATCCAAACATCGTAGCGAACGCGACCGGGAGAGAAAAGCGAGAAAGCGAACGCAGAACCACGGTCAGTCATTACTGCGCATGCGAGAATGCTATTGAGCGCACAAGGAAGAAAAACTACTACGCTACGCTGTTGATTGCGAAGTAGTCGACAACTTCACGCTCGCTGCGAAGTGCGAAGTTGCCAAAAATTCGCAAACTTCGCGAACGGAGCGTAGTTCTATGCCCAAGGTTAGTTAGATGTGATTTTGGCTTATCGAGGTGGTGCATATCGCATCATCGGTAGTAGTTGTTGTGTGTTTATACCGGATCACTCACCTTTAGTATATGATGCAATATCAAAACTGCATAAGATTGCTGCCGAAATTCACACAGAGACTCGTACATGGACATTTTCACACTGGATATGGACACTCTTTGCTACTTGGGGCTGGAAGCTACTGACTATTCTATGTATACTACTGGTGATACTATTTACATGCTGTACTTGTATACAATGTGGTCCTATGCTTTGCTCCATGTGCATCACTGCTTGTACACCTGCCAAAATAAATATTGCAGATATAAAAGCACAGCAAATGTTAAATAAAGAAATAGCTGAGATGATGAGCATCAATGTACAGGATGCATATCTAGATTACCCCAGATAATTGAATGTCTTCAGCTAATGCTGAAAGGGTCGTCTGTTTTAATTTAGCAGCGATTAGGTTAAGCATTAGCAGAAGACATCTTGTATTTAGAGAATATCTTGTCCATTTTGCGGAATCCATTTTGTATTTCTGGCAGCCATTTTGTTTGCCAGGTGCTTGCCATGTGCTCTGTCCTACCTCCCTGTCAACTGCTTTTGAAATCTGCCTAGAGACGAGATATATTTAGCCTCTTCTGCTTCGCACATGCTCAGTTGAGCTTACAGCTGTGCTCAACTTGTAACTGTCAGGATGCGTCCACCAGAATTAGCTAACTGTTATCTCCTCCCACTTATTGCATGTACACTTTCTGTATGACCTTATATGTACTTACAACCAGTATTCTGTACTTGTACCGCTTTCATTTCAGCCCCTGTGTGTGTATAAAAGGACCAAGCTCCTTCCATTCAGTGTGCTACGTCATACACTACCAAAGGGTGTTGTGTGAATGTAGTTCTACCTCATGAGGTTTAATAAACTCTGTATTTTCTATTCCAGTTTCTGTGCCAACTTCTTCATATTGGTCTGAGGACTCTGTGCATAGAAGAGCGAATCCCTTGCGCTGGTAGGCCTTGCTGAGGCTCACCACCACAACAGTCCAGCCCGAACTGCCAAGCCATGTCTTCCCTGGACCAGAATCAAGCATCATAGGACCGGTTCCTGGCTATCTGTCATCTACCAGGATAGCTTGAATGACTGGAATAATCATGTGTTACTTATTGTTGGTGTTCAACTGGTACTAATGGTACACAAACCTCTCTTGTTTCTGTGCCTCTCTTGCCTCTTTCTGCATTTCTCTTGCTTCTTTCTGCGCCATTCTTCCTCTTTCTGCACCTCACTCTCTTCCTTCTGCACATCTCTTGCCTCTTTCTGCACTTCTCTTGCCTCATTCTGTACCTCTCCTACCTCTTTCTGCACTTAACTTGCCTATTTCTGCACCTCACTCTCTTCCTTCTGTACCTCTTTTGCCTATTTCTGTACTTCTCATTCCTCTTTCTTCAGTTCTTGAGCCTCTTTCTGTATCTCTCTTGCCTCTTTCTGCACCTCAAGTGCCTCTTTCTGTACTTCACTTGCCTCTTTCTATACTTATCTTGCCTCTTTCTATACATATCTTGCCTCTTTCTGCACCTCACTTGCCACTTTCTGTTCTTCTCTTGCCTCTTTCTGAACCTCACTCTCTTCGTACGCCACCTCCCTTGCCTCTTTCTGCACTTTATTTGCTTCTTTCTGTATCTCTTTTGCCTCTTTCTGTATCCCTCTTGCCTCTTTCTGCACTTCTCTTGCCTCTTTCTTCACCTTTCATGTCCCTTTCAGCACCTCTATTGCTTCTTTCGGTACTTCTCTTCCTTCTTTCTGCACCCTTCTTGCCTCTTTCTGTACCGCTATCTCCTCTTTGTGCGCCTCTCCTATCTCTTTCTGCGCCCACCCTTCTTGCCTCTTTCTGTACCTCTGTTGGTTCTTTCAGCACTGTTCTGGCTTCTTCCTGCACATCTGTTCCAAAATTCTGCATCCCTCTTGCCTTTTTCTGCACCCCTCTTTCTGTACCTCTCCTGCCTCAGTCTACCCACCTGTTACCTTTTTCTCCACCCCTTTTGCCTGTTTCTGCAACTCTCTTGCCTCTTTCTTCAGTTTTCTTGCCTCCTTCTGCACCTCACTTGCTTTATTTTCACACCTCTGTTCGTTCTTTGGCACTGCTTATGCTTCTTTCAGCACCTCTTTGCAAATTTCGGACCCCCTATTACCTCTTTCTGCACCCCTTTTATCTGTTTCTGCACCCCTCTTGCCTCTATTTGCATCTCTGTTCCCTTTTTCTGGACCTCTTTTGCCTGTTTCTGCAACTCTTTTGCTCATTCTGCAGTTCTCTTGCCTCCTTCTGTACCTCTGTCGCTTCTTTCTGCTCTTCTCTTGCCTCTTTCTGCACCCCTGTTGCTTCATTCTGCACTTCGCATGCTTCTTTCAGCACCTATCTTGCTTCTTTCTGCACCCCTGTTGCCTGTTTCTGCACTCACCTTCCCTTTTTCTGTACCTCTGTTGCCTGTTTCTGCATCTCACTTGCCTCTTTCTGCACTTATCTTCCTTCTTTCTTCACATATGTTGCTTCTTTCAGCAATTCCTTTGACTCTTCCTGTACTTCTCTTGCCTGTCTATGCACCTCTCCTGCCTCTTTCTGCACCTCACTTGCTTGCTTCTGCACCCCTGTTGCCTATTCTGTACCCTCTTCCCTCTAGTGTAACTCTCTTGCCTCTTTGTACACCTCTCTTCCCTCTTTCTGCTCCACTCTTCCCGTATCCCTCCTGCCTTTTTCTGAACCCCTCTTCCCTCTTTCTGCACCTCTCTTGCCTCAGTCTACCCACCTGTTTCCTGTTTTTGCCCCCTTTTTGCCTGTTCCTGCAACTCTCTTGCCTTTTTCTGCAGTTCTCTTTCCTCCTTCTGCACCTCACTTGCCATTTGTTGTACCTCTGTTGGTTCTTTTGCACTGCTCTTTCTACACCTCTCTTGCAAATGTCTGCACACCTCTTGCCTATTTTTGTACTCCTTTTATCGGTACTTCTCTTCTCTCTTGCCTCAGCCTGCACCTCTGTTCCCTCTTTCTGTACCTATTTTGCCTGTTTCTGCAATTCTCCTGCCTCTCTCTGGACCTCTCTTACCTCTTTCTGCACCCCTAGGGCCTCTTTTTACATCTCTGTTGGTTCTTTCTGCACTGCTCTTGCCTCGTTATGCACCTCACTTGCCTCTTTCTGCATTTCTCTTGGTTCTTTCTAAACCTCTGTTGCTTCTTTCAGCAATTCTCTTGCCTCTTTCTGCACTTCTCTTGCTTGTTTCTGCACCTCTCTTACGTCTTTCTGTACCTCTGCTGCATCTTTCTGCACTTCACTTGCTTCTTTCTACACCTCTCGTACCTCTTTCGTCACCTCTGTTGCTTCTTTCTGCACCCCTACTGTCTCTTTATGCTACTCTTTTGTCTCTTTCTACACCTCTCTTCCTTCTTTGTGCACCACTTTTGTTTTTTTTTGTACCCCTGTTGCTTCTTTCTTCACCTCTCTTAGGCCCAGATGTAGGTAATCCCAATTTACCTACTCTTAAATACCGAATTTTACTGATTCGGTATTTAAGAATAGGTAAATGGGATGTAGATAAACTTCCGGTAAAAATTACCGAATCAGTAAGATTCGGTTTTTACCAAATCGGTATTTACCAATTCGGTAATTGCCATTCATTCCTATGGTCCTGGAGGCCCATAGGAATGAAAGGCAATTACCGAATGTGATAGGCCACTTCTACAGCACAACTCCCAGAGTTATATAACTGTCGTTTTTGAATATATGAGACGGTCAAGAAGTGAATGTATTGTCACTAGGAGCCTTATTACGGCGGGCCACGAGCAAAACATTTGAAATTGGAATATACTTTTTTGACATTGAAGGAGGTGTACTGTATACCTCATCTGGAAATTTGGATTTGCGCAAAATTTACTTTGTCAGAAGTTTCTGTATACTCTGGGAGTTGTGCTGTAGAAGTGGCCTATCACATGATCGAGAAGAGGAATTCCAGAATCATCTTTTCTGATTTTAAAAGACATCGGATGCCCTGAAGAAGTTCTGTTTCCAGAACGAAACGCGTTGGCTGTGACTACACTAAATAAAGCAAAGAAATACACACCCTGCAAGCGAAAAATGTTCATCATTTATTGAATGCTTAATGTTAATATACATTTATAAAATATTAAGGTGGTGCAACTTCAATACAAGTATTTCAAATGATGGATGTAATGCTGACAATGCAAACATTCTCCCCCAGTCTCAAGAGCTGGGTTAAATCCATTGTTCTTTTACCCACTACACCGCCCCAGTTTGGACCCAGCCATATGCAAATCAGTCTTGACCCTGTGCCCCATGGGATCAGTCCAGACCGACCTGCCAGGCTAGGTCCTCCCTTTATCGGAAACAAGTATCCTGGTACCTGTTTCAGGGTATGTCACCCTTCTTCAGCCAGGCTAGCTTGAATCCAGTGGCACAGTGACCAAGGGACCCATGTCTGGGCATACCAATCCCACTTAGGGTGAAAAGTGCTACAGCAAACAAATGATGGACGGAATGCTGAGAATGCACACATTCTCCCCCAGTCAAAAGATCGGGGTTAAATCCATCGTTCTTTTGCCCACTACAACACCCCAGTTTGGAACCAGCCATATGCAAATCAGTCTTGACCCTGTGCCCGTGGGAACAGTCCAGACCGAACTGCCAGGCAAGGTCCTTCCTAAACTGGAAACAAGCATCCTGGGACCGTTTTCAGGGTATGTCACCCTTCTTCAGCCAGGCTCGCTTGAATCCAGTGGCACAGTGAGCAAGGGACCCACATCTGGGCATACCCATCCCACTTAGGGCGAAAAGCGTTACAGCAAAAAAATGATGGACGGAATGCTGACAATGCAAACATTCTCCCCCATTCAAAAGACATAGGTTAAGTCCATCGTTCTTTTGCCCACTACACCACCCCAGTTTATTACCAGCCATATGCAAATCAGTTTTGACCCTGTGCCCCAATGGATCAGTCCAGTCCGACCTGCCAGGCTAGGAATTACCGAATGTGATAGGCCACTTCTACAGCACAACTCCCAGAGTTATATAACTGTATGATACTACCATCGGCGGTCGTTTTTGAATATATGAGACGGCCAAGAAGTGAATGGATTGTCACTAGGAGCCTTATTACGGCGGGCCACAAGCAAAACATTTGAAATTGGAATATACTTTTTTGACATTGAAGGAGGTGTACTGTACACCTCATCTGGAAATTTGGATTTGCGCAAAATTTACTTTGTCAGAAGTTTCTGTATACTCTGGGAGTTGTGCTGTAGAAGTGGCCTATCACATGCTCGAGAAGAGGAATTCCAGAATCATCTTTTCTGATTTTAAAAGACATCGGATGCCCTGAAGAAGTTCTGTTTCCAGAACGAAACGCGTTGGCTGTGACTACACTAAATAAAGCAATGAAATACACACCCTGCAAGGGAAATATTTTCATCATTTATTGAATGCTTAATGTTAATATACATTTATAAAATATTAAGGTGGTGCAACTTCAATACAAATATTTCAAATGATGGATGGAATGCTGACAATGCAAACATTCTCCCCCAGTCTCAAGAGCTGGGTTAAATCCATTGTTCTTTTACCCACTACACCGCCCCAGTTTGGACCCAGCCATATGCAAATCAGTCTTGACCCTGTGCCCCATTGGATCAGTCCAGACCGACCTGCCAGGCTAGGTCCTCCCTGTATCGGAAACAAGTATCCTGGTACCTGTTTCAGGGTATGTCACCCTTCTTCAGCCAGGCTAGCTTGAATCCACTGGCAAAGTGACCAAGGGACCCATGTCTGGGCATACGAATCCCACTTAGGGTGAAAAGTGCTACAGCAAACAAATGATGGACGGAATGCTGAGAATGCACACATTCTCCCCCAGTCAAAAGATCTGGGTTAAATCCATCGTTCTTTTGCCCACTACAACACCCCAGTTTGGAACCAGCCATATGCAAATCAGTCTTGACCCTGTGCCCGTGGGAACAGTCCAGACCGAACTGCCAGGCAAGGTCCTTCCTAAACTGGAAACAAGCATCCTGGGACCGTTTTCAGGGTATGTCACCCTTCTTCAGCCAGGCTCGCTTGAATCCAGTGGCACAGTGAGCAAGGGACCCACATCTGGGCATACCCATCCCACTTAGGGCGAAAAGCGTTACCGCAAAAAAATGATGGACGGAATGCTGACAATGCAAACATTCTCCCCCAGTCAAAAGATATAGGTTAAGTCCATCATTCTTTTGCCCACTACACCACCCCAGTTTATACCCAGCCATATGCAAATCAGTTTTGACCCTGTGCCCCATGGGAACGGTCCAGACCGAACTGCCAGGCAAGGTCCTCCCTGGAATGAAAACAAGCATCTTGGGACGGGTTTCAGGGTATGTCACCCTTCTTCAGCCAGGCTAGCTTGAATCCAGTGGCACAGTGAGCAAGGGACGCATGTCTGGGCATACCCATCCCACTTAGGGCAAAAAGTGTTACAGCAAAATAATTGATGGATGGATGGACAGAATTCTGACAATGCAAACCTTCTTCCCCAGTCAAAAGATCTGGGTTAAATCCATTGTTCTTTTGCCCACGATCTCTGTACTGGGGTGAATGTATGACATTGTTCTGCATTCTGTCCATCAATAGTTCTTTTTGCATTTGTCCCCCTGAGTGGGACGGGTATGCTCAGACTTGAGTCCGTGCTCACCATGCCACTGGAATCAAGCTATCCTGGCGGAAGAGGGGTGAAACCCTGAAACCAGTCCTAGGATGCTTTTTCAAGTCCAGTGACGACCTGGCCTGGCAGTACGGACTGTACTTTTCCCATTGGGCGCACTGTCAAGACTGATTTGCATATGGCTGGGTCCATACTGGAATGACATGGTGAGCAAAAAAATGATGGATTTAGGCCCAGATCGCTGTACTGGGGTGAATGTATGACATTGTTCTGCATTCTGTCCATCAATAGTTCTTTTTGCATTTGTCAACCTGAGTGGGACGGGTATGCTCAGATGTGAGTCCCGTGCTCTCCATGCCACTGGAATCAAGCTATCCTGGCTGAAGAGGGCGGAAAGCCCGAAACCGGTCCTTGGATGCTTGTTTCCAGTCCAGGGAGGACCTGGCTTGTTAGTTCGGGCTGGACTGTTCCCATGGGGCACAGGGTCAAGACTGATTTGCATATGGCTGGGTTCAAACTGGAATGGCATGGTGAGCAAAAAACGATGGATTTAGGCCCAGATCTCTGTACTGGGGTGAATGTATGACATTGTTCTGCATTCTGTCCATCACCTGTTGTTTTTGCATTTGTCACCCCGAGTGAGACGGGTATGCTCAGACATGAGTCCCGTGCTCTCCATGCCACTGGAATCAAGCTATCCAGGCTGATGAGGGCTGAAACCGGTCATAGGATGCTTGTTTCCAGTCCAGGGAGGACCTGGCCTGGCAGTTCGGGCTGAACTGTTCCCCTTGGGTGCAGGGTCAAGACTGATTTGCATCTGGCTGGGGCCAAACTGGAATGGCATAGTGAGCAAAAAAACAATGGGCCTCATTTATGAAAAGTGACGCATCGCTGCGAGAAAACAGCGATGCGTCACTTTTCATTGTGCCCTCCTTGCGACCCCAATGATGCGTCATATTTACAGTATGACGCATCATTGCACAAGGAGTTACAGATACGTCAGTATTTCTGACGTATCTCTAAGCGCAAAAGTGACGCATTGCTGGAGTGTGTCACAAAAGTGACGCAACTCCAGCATTGCATCCTTTCACCATGTGAAAGGGCCCGCGTCAGTCTTACGCCTGCTGTGAGGCAGGCACAAGATTTTGACGCAACGGCGTCCTAGAAGTGACGCAGTGAAATCTCATAGATTTCACTGCGTCACTTCTACGACCCTTTCTTGTGTCAATACGCCCCCCTTGCATACATTATACCTGGCGCAGGTATAATGTGGCGCAGGGGTTTACAAAGTGACGCATCTACCTAGATGCGTCACTTTGTAAATATGGCGCAACAAGGCGCATTTTTTACACCACTGGTGCGTCACAAAAAGTGGCGGCGTAAAAGTGACGCACGGCCTCATAAATGAGGCCCAATGGATTTAGGCCCAGACCTCTGCACTGGGGTGAATGTAAGTCATTGTTCTGCATTCTGTTCATCAATAATTCTTTTCGCATTTGTCTCCCCGAGTGGGACGGGTATGTTCAGATGTGAGTCCCTTGCTCTCCATGCCACTGGAATCAAGCTATCCTGGCTGACGAGGGGTGAAACCCCAAAACCGGTCCTAGGATGCTTGTTTCCAGTCCAGGGATGACCTGGCCTGGTAGTTCGGGCAGGACTCTTCCCTTTAGGCGCAGGGTCAAGACTGATTTGCATATGGCTGGATCCAAACTGGAATGGCATGGTGAGCAAAAAAACGATGGATTTAGGCCCAGATCTCTGTACTGGGGTGAATGTATGACATTGTCCTGCATTCTGTCCATCAATAGTTCTTTTTGCTATTATGTACTAGGGCCTTACAGGGGAGGTCATGTTAATCACAGCGGGACCCTAACCCATAGTGTAACCTAGTACATTTAGTTGTTTTCACTGTATTCTAAGTGTCTTTCAGCATAGCAACGGCACCAGGCCTTGTTAGTCAGAGTCAGTTATCACCAGTACCAGTCAGCAAAACATTGGGGATATAGAAAGACTTTGCAACAATGCCTCTTTCTGCACCTCTGTTGGTTCTTTATGTATATCTCTTGCTTCTTTCTGCACTTTTCTTTGTCTTTCTGGACTTCTGTTGCCTCTTTCTGCCTTTCTCTTGATACCTGATGTGCCTTTCTGCACATGTCTTACCTCTGTAGGCATAGGTAGAAATTTGAATTGAAAAAAACCTTTGTAATTCACTGAAAAAAACATAGGTTTCAGGGACATTATAGTTAGAAATAGCATTTAAAAAACCTTTGAAATTTACCGAAAGAAAACACTGTTTTCAGGGACATTATAGTTAGTTGGACAGTTGTACAAAACCAGAGAAATTAGGCCGTTATAGTTAGTTCAGCTCACTATAACTCGCTGCCCCGCATTGCACTGCTGATGAAATCACATATGACATCATTCATGACATGGTCAGTGACATCACTGATGACATCAGTGTTGAAATCCCAAATGACATCAGTGATGACATCATCCATGTGAAAATCAGATGCACCTCCTCACAACCTAATATAACCTTAGATACATCTACTCTAAAATACAGACTACAGTTTTCGAATCTATACACACACCAACACCAGTTACTACATACCCACTAACTGATTCCTAGATGTTGGACTTGTCCCATCTGGCAGGTTCACCCCTGAACTTTTTGCCTTTTAATATTACATAAATATAGTGATTTCTGGTCTCTGCGCACTTTGACACTGTATCCCAGTGTAAAGTACGTGCGCAATCTGAGTGCGTGTGGTGAGACTGGTCTGCCCTCCCATAGGAATGCATGGGGGAATGTAGGTGTCCATAGTAGTTCCTGATGTGTGGGGAGTGCAGGGTCAAGTTTGGTATGTGCAAACTCGTGAGATTAAATGCTGTGCGATGATGTGTGCATATTTGTTGTGTCTAGTGTGGAAGTGCCACTTCTAGAAGTTGGCATGTCTGTGCAGTTAATGTGATTTGACTGTCTGGTTTGTGATTGGCTGGAGCTGGCTGGTGTGCCTGGCTCCCGGAGTCAGGATGGGTCTGCCCCAGTGGTGAATGGAGAGATCTGTATGTTGATGGGAGGGAGGAGTGTACCTGGGCCCTGAATAGGGCTGGGCCTTTCCTCCACAATTCTGGCTCCACCCCCTGTGGTGTGTCTGAGGTCCCTGACCCATCCTGTGAATTGGCAGAGGGGCTGAGCAAAACAAAGTGCTCAAGAACCAGTTGCATCTGGTTCGCCCCTTGCCTGCACCTTTGACAACAAAGGATTGTGTGTATAAAAGAGGGTCTGTGACCCTAAGTAAATGTTCTTGTTTCCTGACTTGACTCTGCCAGGGATGTGCTCCTGCTGGGGCTCAGGGGAAGGCTTGCCTCCCTGGGCCCTGCCCAGTCCCTGGATTGCTGGAGGACTTCTTTCTGGGGCACCTTCTACCTGGCCTGAGGATGGCTGAGAGACTTTCCTTGCCCTGGAAGCCTTGTCCTGTGTTGCCCTGCTTGTTGCTGGGACCCTCCTTACTGTAGGGGTAATTTCAGGGGCCCTCCCTGTGGACTTTATGGTTTTTTGTGCCCCCAGCACCTCGTGAGCGCTTTATTTGTATTTAAGCCTACCCCTTGTTTTTGCCCCCAAAAAGTGATCGGCGACGCAGCCCGAGGGGAAGCACCGGAAACTGAAGTCTGGCCTGCCGCCTGGTTGTGGGCGGGGCGTGTGTCCGTCACTTCCAATTCCAGGCCGTGCAGCATGGGATCCCCATGTGGGGAGAGAAGGAGCATTGTGGTTCGGCAGGGCTCCCATGAGCGGAGGGACCCTTGCGACATCGAGGAGTTGACCCTGCGAGGCTCTGCAGAGCAAGAGAGAGCCCTGCCCCTCCCACGCCACCTGGAGAGAAGCGCTAGAGCCGGTTGAGGAAGAGTGATCGCTGTTTCCAATCCATCCCCGATCCGGTGAGTGTCATGGGGGCTCTCTGGGTGTACTGGGCGGCTCCGCATGTTAGTGGGCCGCTCCAGTGAGGTTAAGGCACGGAGTTTCCTGGTGGGGCCAGTGAGGGCCCCGTGGCAGCCCAGAGCATCCCCGTCTAGCAGCGGGCCGCTCCAATGTTCCAGGCATCAGCATTCCAAGAGCCCCGTGAGGCTCCAACTCTTGCCCTAGATACTTTAGAAGCACCAGTGCGCTCCATTTCAATGGGGGCAGGTTTATTGGCCCTGAGCCCCGTGGCCCCAACATTTGGGGGCCATATTTGATTCTTTAAGGAGCCAGGGTGCTCCTGGGGCACAGTTGTTCTCAGAGCCCAGATGGCTCCCAAGGGCCCATTCATTCACCGCCCCAATGTTTGGGGGCATGATTATTTTCAGAGTGCTAGTGCGCTCCACGATGGGCATGTCTTGTTTCTGAGCCAGAGGGCTCCAATGCGGTGCACTGTTTCTTCCAGAGCCTAGAGGGCTCCAAAATGTGCAGTATTTATTTCTAGAGCCAGAGGGCTCCCGCAGTGAGCACAGTTTTGTTCCTAAGCGCCAGTGAGGGCCCATGCCACAGTTTTGCATTCACAGCTGCCCAGCAAGTAGTGGTCAGCTGCACCGTTTAGGTTTTTCTTTCTAGGGACTTATTCTTTGTGAACCCAGGAGTGAGGCACACTCCTTCGCCCCCACCTTGGCCTTCCATAGCTGCGCAGCACTTAGTGCCAGCTGCCGCATTACGGCCTCCCTGTTCTTGTTCTCAGCTGCCCAGCAAATAGTGGGCAGCTGCAACGTTTAGGCTTGGCGCAGTGGCGCAACCTGGACTTTCGCTGCTTAGGCAGCAGCCCTGACTCTGTGGGCAAGGGCATTTGAGCCCCATCCTAGATGGGCAGTTGGCCAGGGGGGTTGTTACATTTATGGGGCGCAGGCCCTACTGTGATTTATGTGCTACTGTGATTTATGTGCTAATTTTTCTGGGTGATAGAAAATGTGCTGTCTATACTATGTTTTGCGCACCCTGTGTTTGATGCCTCTAGATATGATTTATGCATAGGAGGTGGTTTTACCTGTTTAGGTTTATGTTGGGGAGATTATACTTCCCTGTGTGATTTACGCCCCTAGTGTAAGGTTTTACTTAGGTGGTGAGGGTCTAATGTAGATAGACTTGTGGGATACTGTGTATGATGGATTTCATGGCACAGACTGTTGCAAGTGTTGTCATTATCAGTGTTTACTGACTGTACGTTCTATGACCTATTTTTACTTGTATGTTTATGATTTAGTTCACCTTAACCAAGGTATCTATTTTTACCAAGTGCTGATGCTGACTGTTGTCCATGTGGCCCTGTCAGGTGTACATAATCCCTTGTAAATATTGCCCGTGCCAGTTGGCACAATGTATATGGTGTGATTACTATCTGATATGTTTTGAGAATATAGAGGCTATTTTTGATATAACCTTGTGTGGAGTTCCTTTTGTGCGGAGCCTGGGATGTTGTTGCTGGTGGGTGCGTGCGCAAATGCTTTACACATTGCCTCCGGGATAAGCCTTACTGCTCGTGCCATGCTACCAAGGGGGTGAGCAGGGGTTATCTTTGGTGTGTAACTTCCTTGCCCTAACTACAGTGGTGGTTTCTGACTGGCTTTGGCGCAAGCCTCAGCCAACCAGAAATCCCATTTCTAACACTAGGTCTACACACATATCCACATATTCACCTGTACGGTCACTCATATATGCAGTCACTCAATACAGCTCTATCATTTGCACTTATCCACCTATAGAGACACTCATACACTGCCACTCACCCATAGAGTTACTCACACACCTAGTCAGTCATACAAAGAATCAATCACAATCTCATTTACTCACCTATATAGTTATACACACAACCTCACTCATTCATACATATACTACCACATACTTACTCTCTTATACATTCACTGTTACAAGCACACATTCATCCATACAGCCACTCTCAGAACCAGTCACTCTCACATATAGCCATTTATATACTCCAACACTCACATATACTGCCTTCTACATATGTAGATACTCACACAATTACCACTGAGACATCCATTCACCCACCAAAACAGCCATACACACACTCACGCACCCATGCAGCCCCTCACAGATGCACTGTTGAACCCATACACCCATTGAATTACCCCACACACATCCATGCAGGGAGTCATACACCCCTACCCACCCACACAGATACTCAGACAACCAATCAGTAACCCAAATAGACACTCATGTAGCTCCTCACCAACCCATGTAGCCGCTTACACATCAACCTACAGACTGATACAGACATGTACACAGTTTAGTCACTAATCCATGCATTCACTAAGACTCGTTTAATCACTCACTTATACAGTCAGTCACACACCTACTAAATAATCCATTCAGACACTCATACACCCCCTCTTTCTTCAATACACCTTGGCATATATATATTAACTACTGGCGGTCGCCAGTAGGTAGTTATAGTTAGGACCTATTTTGCATAGGAAATTTACAACATTATATTCCCAATAACTTTGGCGCCGGTTGATGAATCTTCGCGAAATTTTCAAAATTTTTGGCCCGCTCCTATCCTGAGAGCATTTAGTCAAGCGGGGCCGAGAACCGAGGCACAAGAAATCAGTGAAAGAAATGTGCAAAACACGACAAGGACCCCCAGGGCCAAAACAAAACATCCACTGGGTGTGCAGATCCAACTGCCGAAAAAAACCTTTAATAATTAGCCCCCGGGTGGGACAAATCCCGATTGCAAGATTTGATTTGTGATGGGGCCCAAATGGGCCCCCCAGCCCTGGCAGCCCTGGGGACCGCCACCCCCGGGGCTTTAAAAATACATGGGTGGGGGGCTCAAAGGCCCCCAAGCCCCGGGGACTGCCACCCCCGGACTTAAAGAAAATATGTTTGGGGGCTCAGGGCCCCCTGCCACTACTCGGGCTTGTGTTTTGTTTTTTAAAAATACATGGGTGGGGGGCTCAAAGGCCCCCCAAGCCCCGGGGACTGCCGCCCCCGGACTTAAAGAAAATATGTTTGGGGGCTCAGGGCCCCCTGCCACTACTCGGGCTTGTGTTTTGTTTTTTAAAAATACATGGGTGGAGGGGCTCAAAGGCCCCCCCAAGCCCCAGGGACTGCCACCCCCAGGGTCTTTAAGAAAATATGTGTGGGGGCTCACAGCCCCCTGTCACCCCCGGGCTTGTGTTTTTGCTTTTTTAAACCTGTTTTGGGGGGCTCGAGCCCCCCCACGCCGAGGCTCTAAATATTCTAATGGGGGGTCAGTGACGGACCCGCCAGCCCCGGGGACCATCACCTCCCTGGGGCTTTCGTATAATTGGGAGGGGGCCGCGCGACCCCTTTCCTGGAGCCCTGTCATTGCCCTGGGGACCGCCACCCCCCAGGGCCATCTCCAGAAGTGTCTCAGGGTGCCCACCCCCAGGACACTGTAGTTTGCTATGGCAGGGCGGGAGCCTCGCAGCTCCAGCCCTGCCATAGCAAACTCTGCTTTGGTATTTGGAAGAGAGAGCAGGAAACCTGCTCTCTCTTCCAAATACCACAGCAAATTGCTATTCCATCTTAGCAGCTCCCCATGTGGAAAAGCAATGACAGCTCCCGCAGGAGGCGGGTAGCTTGCTGGGACCGTGGGGGCATTGGGGCTCCCCCCACAGTCCCCAACGAGGTGACCAGGCCCCGGGGGATGGGGTCCCTGGGGTCAGAAGTGGCCAGGGAGGGGGGCCATGCCGCCCCCCTCCCAATAATATTTATTTAAATACATTTTTAAAAAACGCAAAGGACAGGGCCGGGGGCCATAAATGGACTTAGGAGGGGGGCCATGCAGCCCCCCTCCAAAATAATATATTTTTTTAAAAGGCCATGCTCCAGGGATGGGGTCCCAGGGCCCCGGAATTAGGCAAGGGAGGGGGGCCCACTCGACTCCCTTCCCGTTAATATATATATTACCTACTGGCGGTCGCCAGTAGGTATATATAGTTAGGATTTTTTCTCTATGGGTTTTTTGAAAATTCTATGTCTAATAACTTTGGCGTTTGTGGACGGAATTGGCTGAAATTTTCAGGAAAATGGCACATTTTGTTTCTGAGCAGCCCTTGAAAATTTGGGGGGGGTTCGTCCAGTGGGGGCCGAGAAAAAAGGGGGGTCCCAAAACGTGTTTTTAACATTGAGTTTTCCATAGGGCGGTTGGCCTCACTTTTAGCCCGAACGGCTGAATGGATTTGCACGAAACTTGGCAAAATTGTAGGGACTGGTAGCCCGATGTGCCTTTTGTAGGTCTCAATATATGTGCTCCAGTGGATTTTGAGAAATTAACGTTTAAAAAAAGATATATATCTGTAACAGCGGACCGGGCAGCGCACTGGTTCGCGGACTTTTCGCGCAACGGAGCTTTGTGAAGCGAAGCTGATTGGTTCTCCGGCGTCTGTCAACATTCCAAACAGTCCGTAGCGGCCGCCATCTTGTCTCTCGGTAGGATCGAGAGACAAGAGGAGGTCAAAACAAAGGGGGAAATAACTATAAGGGGGCATAGTAGATCCTCGCTGACCCCCTAGGTTTGATGTGGAGGTTTTAAAAGGGCCCCGCGGGGCAAAAAAAAAAAATAATAATAATAATTGAACGGCTGAATGGATTTGCACGAAACTTGGCAAAATATTAGGGACTGGTAGCCCGATGTGCCTTTGCTAGGTCTCAATATATGTGCTCCAGTGGATTTTGAGAAATTAACGTTCAAAAAAAGATATATATCTGTAACAGCGCTCCGCTTCGCGTAACGGAGGTTTGCGAAGCTGATTGGTCATTCTGTCACTGGGCTATAGTTGGGCTACATCTGGCTGATATTTGGGCTACATTTGTTTTTTTGTGTGTCTGGCGGCCATCTTTGGGCTACATTGGGCTACATTGGGCTTCATTGGGCTACATTCGGCTAATTAGCAAATAGCTCATCGCAAACTAGGAATGGTAAAGAATCGCTATTTATTCCTTAAAGTTCGCTATTTAGGAAATGCAAATAACTTTGATGATACATATGGCGGTTCATCTCTAACAAGATAAGAAGCATAGGGATACATTTATGATGACTGGCGCATCACCAGGGATGTGTTAGTCATTCTGTGCCGCTGTTCCGTCACCTATGGTGTGCTGCATTTACAATGCGGCGCATCATGGGGCAAAAACAGCACAGATGCGTGATGTATCTGTGCCGTAAAGGTGGCGCATTGCTGGAGTTGTATCGCAAGTGTGATGAAGCTCCAGCAAGGGTCGGGGGTGCCCCTGTCGCAGGGTTTCTGTTCTCACACAGAACTGTGGACAGAGGATTGGAACCTCGGCGAATTAGGGTGTCCCAAAACTCACGTTAGTAATCAAAAACTCCTTAGCAAGCTAGGTACAGTGTCACATTGGATATAACAAACTCTCAATGTTTAGACAATCCAGAATATGAACTTATAGTACCTCAGGATACGTGGAACTCATGAACAGTCGGTCGTTATAGATTTCTTAGAAACCAGAACATGGAGTTAAGAAGAACAGATGTGTATTTGAAATGTTTATTTACTAATGCCGTCTTCTCAGGCGTAGTACCTTAGATAATAAAAGTACACATATTATCAGTAGCAAAATTACCAGCATAGTTACTAGTACATAAAAAGTGAATGGTGATAGTATGTTAACATGCTGTAAATGAATAAGAGTTAGCAACACTTATAAGCAGCCGCGGGCCGTGGAGGGAGTTACGGTGAGGCAGGGAGGCGGGGAGGGGGAGAAGCAGGGTGGAGAATACAAGTACACATATTATCAGTAGCAAAATTACCAGCATAGTTACTAGTACATAAAAAGCGAATGGTGACAGTATGTTAACATGCTGTAAATGAATAAGAGTTAGCAACACTTATAAGCAGCCGCGGGCCGTGGAGGGAGTTACGGTGGGGCAGGGAGGCGGGGAGGGGGAGGGGCAAGGTAGAGAGGGCTCCACCCTGCTTCTCCCCCTCCCCGCCTCCCTGCCCCATCGTAACTCCCTCCACGGCCCGCGGCTGCTTATATCTCACCCTCCCTAATACACATATTATATTATTTGCTAAGAAGGTCTCTTTGTGTTGGTTTAGGGCGTGCCCATACTTTAGTGTCTTAGATTATAAGGAATCACATCAGCATACACCAGCTCTCTCTTCATGTGAACCGCATCAACTGTTGTGTATGTGTGTTCGGCAAAGCAATATAAAACCCGCCTCATGCCCAGAATTGGCAGAAGTTGCACTTATGTTATGAGTATGAAGTCGTGGAGATCAGACCTCATAACAATTCTGTATCGTGTTGTTCTTGAAACTTTAGCACTCGCTGTACAGATATAGTTTAACAAGTAAAGCAGATAGTAGACCAATAACATATTATTCTCATGTAAACCACGATGAACTACTAGGTGGAAAGCTAAAGCAACAACTAAGTGTCGTGTGCAGAAGTTGCAAAAAAGGAAAAATGGCGTTTAAACCGGTAATGAGCCCATGCTAACTTAACACGGTGTAAAGATATCCAGGACCTAGATGACACCTCCTCATGATCCGGAAACGAACTGAATAAGATAATAGAAGTGCCATCTCATGAGAGCAGATTGCAAGTTTATATGTGGACGGTCCGCAAGGTAAAGCATTAAAAACTAGGAACATTTAATGCTAAAGAAAAATAAAACAGCCAAGTACTTTATCGAGTCTTAAGCCAATAGGCAAGGTAAATAATAAGAACTTGACAAATAAGTCAATGAATTGTCAATGAAATGCTAGTACTCAGCATATCAAACATGAAAAAGGTCTATGACATAACTGTGTATGCAAAATAAGCTGCAACAGCCTCCAATAGGAAGTCACCGTCTTCATCCGAAAACAGTTCAGCCATCCAATTTAAAAGCGGAAAAGAACATACGTGCTCTCCCAGCACCGGATCCTCTATCACCATCAGAGGACAGCTCGGTGGGTTTTCAAGAAAGCTCTGTTCCAAGAAAGACTGTGCTGCCGCCAGTAAATTCCAGGGACCAAGTAGTCCATGCATCAATGCCACAGCCATAATCCTTTCGCCAGGACAAACCAACTCGTGAGTAATGATAGGAGTCATCAGCTGATTAAAGTCGACGTCAGGAGAAACCGGTCCGCAGAGACACAAATCAATGGCCCAATCGAAATCACAGGTCAGGCAGTGAAATACAGGCTGGACACAGGTGAAGTAGGAGAACCGAAAAGATAATCCATATGCCGTGCTTAATATCGCCAACGGCATTGTGCCATAATATTCTAGCATGCGATTGCGGAACAGTGTCAGCAGCTGCAGGGTCGGAGGTTGCATAGGAGGGACATCCATATTTAAAAATGTAAAAAAGCACAAGAGCGTCCGCTGGTAATGCAAGTAAAAATGCCAATCCACGAACCAGAGTGCAGAAAATACAATGAAAGGAAGCAGGGATGACTCCAAAGATTTTCTCAAATGAAGTCACGAGACCACTGGTAACAACTTTAAAAAAGTGCACCAGGGACTTTGTGGAGGATGCATTAAAGATAGTCGGAAACATGTTGCTGAAATTGAAAGGCAAATGTTAATTGAAAAAGGTTTTGCACCTCTGTATGGGTGTTCGCTATGTGAAGTACGAAAGTTTCACGGGCCGAACTCAAGGCCACCTCTCTCTGAGACAAAAGAGCTCTTATTCTTGCCATGCCGTTGAAACGTGTCTCAAGGTTGGTATTTGTGGCCAGATTGAAAACTCCCTATGTTCATGTGTGGGAGGAAATAGAACATTTCTGCAGCAAATAACCCGTTCACTTACTGTTACGATAAAAGGAATACTTTTAATTAACTCAGAACAATCTTCATTATTGAGCATCAAATAACTACCATTTTCCAACAACTTGAACGTGGGGATGATAGCAGGAACTGGCGTGCCTTGCAACACGCAAGCCATATTTGGTCGGTGTTTGTTGCATGAACCGTGTAGTGAATGATCTGGCGTCTCAGTGCATTCCTCTCCATTCAGATAAACTTCTTGATCATCTTTGAAACATCTGTATGTGTATGGAAGCGACCAGACCTCATGAAGAAAAGCACTACCTAAAGGTTCATAAAGGTTCATAACGACCTATTGGTATATATTTCATACAATTTGAAAACTTATATAAAGCAAAAGGCAGCGTTATTAAACCGTGGATAAGGCATGTTGCCAAAAAACCCGCAATCCTCTGCTGATGATGTCACTGAGCATGTCATGAATGATGTAATATGTGACATCATCAGCAGTGGATTACGGGTAATGGTATCTCTAGTTTACTCCCTTATAGCTGTCTTTCTTTTAACATAAGTGTCTGTTTCCTTCCCTTATACTTACTGTTTTTGGGTCGCTTCCGGTTCGCGTACCCGCGAGCGAACTGGGAAGCGAACTAAGAGAAATAGAGGTTGGCACAGTTCCAAATATTGTACCAATTTTTTAATAACGGGGAGGTAGTTCTGAAAAGAACTTTTTTTTTTATTTTTCTGAACATTTTTTTACTGTTTTTGAATTTTTCGGAAAAGTTTTATATTTTTTTGGGTTTTTCTTGGAGGGGGCAATGAAAACGATTCATTGTAAAGGGCTCAACAGGAGCAACAAAACAAAAAAAAGAAGTATTTATTATTTTGGGCGTTTCGGACAAACTTGCATATGATAGTCAATAGCTCTGTTGATCAGAGTGATGCTTTTTTCTCCGTAGGAAATGAATCCATCGCAAAATGCGCAGATGTGTTTTACATCACCAAATCTCATTTGTATATTTGGCACCATCTCCCTGCCCTCTGGTCCCGTTACTTCCGGTACAACAGATCTTCTGGCCATAATAGGGAGATTATCTAGGTCGTTCCGAAACTGTGCAGCACTGTAGTTGTTAGGATGCCACCTAGTCATATGGCGATGCATTGTGTAGTTTCCGAAACTGTATTTTTTGTCGGTCCCTCTGGACAGTCTATCTTGACATATAAGGCAAGTTACGTATCTTGCATTTACTTTTTTCTGACCTTTGGGAATTTAAAAAAATTGCCAAATGAAGTTTTCTTTCCGGTGAGACGTCCTGGGCTGCTCAGGCAAAAACTGCCTCTCTTCGTGCTCGTCCTCCTGTTCCTCTTCTTCTTCTTCTTGTTGAATTACAACTTGAGCAGGTGGTCCACTCTTCCTTGGATGTGGTGGAGGTGGTGGGGAAGCACCAGCTGAAGCTACTAAAGAAGCCATTGCTCAGTGATCACAAAGGGTCTTTCTCTCACAATGATGAAAGTCAGAGTGAGGAAAGAAGGAGGGATTTTCATCATTTGGGAAAAACAAGAGTTCTCAACCAATCAAAAGTGTTCATTTTAGATTATATGACCTAGTCTTACATCATTAGGAAACCAAAAGTGAAATGAACCAATGAAAAGTGTTATTACCAAGTCACATGACTTGCTGTGTTTACGTTAAGCGCTTTGCAGGGCCTCCCGGTTTGCTTCCAGAAACCTGCGCTTTGCGACTCGCTTCGCGTACCAGTTCGCTAACGTAGCACGTCATATGACGTATCACGCGACAACGTGAAACGTCATGCGGACGGGAGGCGTCACGATGTTGTTTTCTAACGCGGCACTTGCGGTAAAGAAACGTTTACCGGCTCGCGGTCTATTTCGCGGCATCAAGGTCAGCTAACGGGAAGCTTCCCGATTCGCGAAGCGGGAACGAAGAAAAAAAAATATTTAAAAAAAAAATTATTCATAAACATATAAAATATATTTTTGGATTTAAAGAAGAATACATTTTACAGCTACAGATATTAGCTGTTAAAAAACCAATGAAATTCACAGAAAAAACCATAGGTTATAGACCATATATAGTTAGGAATTAGCATTTACAAAACCTTGAAAATTCACTGAAAAAACCATAGGTTATAGACCATATATAGTTAGGAATTAGCATTTAGAAAACCTTATTTTACTCACACAAAACCATTGAAATTCCATATATAGTTAGTTGCACTAACTATATATCGCGCACCCGCAATCCACTGCTGATGATGTCACATATTACATCATTCATGACATGGTCAGTGACATCACTGATGACATCACTGATGACATCTCAAATGACATCACTGATGACATCACTGATGACGTCTCATTTGGCATCATTCTTGGGCTAATACGATAAACCTCTTCAGACTCTAATATAACCTTAGATACACTCAGTGTATACAGACACTCACACACTGCCACTCATCCATGGAGTTACTCACACACCCAGTCAGTCATGCAAAGAAACAATCTCACCTCCATTTCTTCAACTATACAGTTATACACACCTTACTTATTGAAACATATACTAACACATATTTACTCTCTTATACAATCCCTGATACAAGTTCACAATGATCGATACAACCACTCACTCAGTGGCTCTCATGCACAGTTATTTATATATGCCAACTCTCACATGTACTGTGTTTTACATATGTACTTACTATGACATGTAGCATTGAGATATCCATTCACTCATCAATACACTCATGCACACAGTCAACTGCCCATGTAGCTGTTTCCACATGCACTCTTGAACTCATACACCTAGTGAATAAACTGCTCACACATCTATGCACAGAGTCACACACCTTCCAGCCACCCCCACACAAACTCAATCTCCCATAGAAATACTTGGGCAACCAATTAATAACACATATAGCCTCTCGTATAGCTAATGATCAACACATGCAGCAGTTTACATCACAACAGACATAATGATGCACAAATTAAGACAGTTTAGTCACTAACCCATGCATTCAGTGAGACACATTTAATCACTCACTCATACAGTCAGTCACGCACCTACTAAATCCTTCATCCAGACACTTATACATCCACTCATTCTTCAATATCTAAGACATATTTTATCTTTACAGAAACATACAGTCACTGGATGTTGTCATCAGTGATGTCATTTGAGATGTCATCAGTGATGTCATCAGTGATGTCACTGACCATGTCATGAATGATGTAATATGTGACATCATCAGCAGTGGATTGCGGGTGCGCGATATATAGTTAGTGCAACTAACTATATATGGAATTTCAATGGTTTTGTGTGAGTAAAATAAGGTTTTCTAAATGCTAATTCCTAACTATATATGGTCTATAACCTATGGTTTTTTCAGTGAATATATATATATATATCTATTACCTACTGGCGGTCGCCAGTAGGTATATATAGTTAGGATTTTTTCTCTATGGGATTTTTGAAAATTCTATGTCTAATAACTTTGGCGTTTGTGGACGGAATTGGATGAAATTTTCAGGAAAATGGAACATTCTGTTTCTGAGCAGCCCCTGAAAATGGGGGCGTTTTGTCAAGGGGGGGCCGAGAAAAAAGGGGGGTCCCAAAACATGTTTTTCCCATTCATTTTTCCATAGGGCGGTTGGACTCACTTTTAGCTCGAACGGCTGAATGGATTTCCACGAAACTTGGCAAAATTGTAGATATTGTTTGCCCGATGTGCCTTTGCTAGGTCTCAAGATATGTGCTCCTGTGAATTTTGAGTAAATTAGGTTTAAAAAAAGATATATATCTAGAGCCGCGCCCGGTGCGCGTACCGGGGAGCGCTCCGGGCGCGCCACGTGACTTGCGCACGGCAAGCTGATTGGTTCTCGGGTGTCTGTAAACATTCGAAACAGTCCGCAGCGGCCACCATCTTGTGTCTCGGTAGGATTGAGACACAAGAGGTGGCAAAAATCAAAGGGGGAAATGAGCAAGAGGGGGCAGGGTACACCCCCCTGACCCCCTAGTTTTGATGTGGGGGCCATAAAAGGTTCCCGCGGGTAAAAAAAAAAAATCGATTTTCGCGGGGGGGGGGGGGCAGCGCCCGGTACGCGCACCGGGGAGTGTACGGGGGAGCGTACCATGGAGATAAAAAATGACAGACTTTTTTTTTTTTTTAAATAGCATTTTTTTATAAATTGGAGGTAAGTCTGAAAAGAACTTTTTTTTGTTTTTGTTGTTTTATATTTTTTTAGACTTTTTAAAACGATTTTATATTTTTTTGGGATTTTTGTCAGGGGAAAAACAAAAACAGGGATTCCAAAACTGCTCAACAGGAGCAAAAAAATGTGAAAATTTAGGGACTGGCAGTGCAGCGGTGTTGCTGTTTCTTTATGGCAATGAGTTCAACACTCTGCTCCCCATAGCAGAGCAGTTCGTCACACTCCGTGCACAGAAATTTGATGCCTGCAAACACCGGCTGTATGTTAGGGACCATTCTTCCACGGGGTGGTCCCGAAGGTGTTGCTCCACCAGTGGAGGTGCTGCCGCCATCTGTGGGTAAATTCCGTGCCAGCTCTCTGACACTCTCCCTGGCAAAGTTGTTTGGGTGTCTTCTTTTGACATGCCTGATTAAATTGGCATTTCCAAAACTATATTTTTTCAGAGGATTGCCTCTGGATAAAGTACTACCACATATTTTGCAGGTTACTTTGGGAGCATTGACTTTTTTTTGTCCTTCAGCGATGTCATAGAATTTCCAGATGAAATGGTCTTTTTTCTTCTGCTGAGGAGGGTCCTCATCTAAAAATCCGTCGGAATCACTGCTGGATGACTCTCTTGCAGCCATTGCTGTAGATCAGGAAAGTAGGAGATGAAGACAGTACACAGAACAGCTCTTGCTCTCTCCAAGTACAAAGCAATAGTGAGAGAAATGGGTGGGTTTCACACAATTTGGGAAAAAAAAGTTCTGAACCAATGAAAAGTGTTATTTTAAAGTCACATGGTTTGACGCGCTTACGCTACGCGCCCCGGGGCGCGTCCCGGGGCGTGTTTCATAAGCGCATCGGGGCGTTTACGTTGCGCGATCGCATGCGCTTCCGGGTGCGCTTACGCTGTGCGTCATAAGACGCATCTCGCGGCTACGCGATACGTGTCTTATGACGCAAGGCGTGGCTGCTACGCAATACGTCACGATGTTGTTTTCGTTCGCGGCAATAGCGCTATCGGGACGCTCATCAGTATGCGCCCCGGGGCGCGCCGCAAGATTGCGCTTACCCGTGCGTTCACCAGTCCGCACCCCGGGAGCGCACCAAAAAGAATTTAAAAAAAAATGACATAATTATACAATATAAAATTCGCTTTAAAATTTATTATTTTTTAAAACTATAAACATTTGCTATTAAAAAACCTATGATATTCACTGAAAAAACCATAGGTTATAGACCATATATAGTTAGGAATTAGCATTTACAAAACCATTGAAATTCACTGAAAAAACCATAGGTTATAGACCATATATAGTTAGGAATTAGCATTTACAAAACCTTATTTTACTCACACAAAACCATTGAAATTCCATATATAGTTAGTTGCACTAACTATATATCGCGCACTTGCAATCCACTGCTGATGATGTCACATATTACATCATTCATGACATGGTCAGTGACATCACTGATGACATCACTGATGACATCTCAAATGACATCACTGATGACATCACTGATGACAACATCCAGTGACTGTATGTTTCTGTAAAGTTAAAATATGTCTTACATATTGAAGAATGAGTGGATGTATAAGTGTCTGGATGAAGGATTTAGTAGGTGCATGACTGACTGTATAAGTGAGTGATTAAATGTGTCTCACTGAGTGCATGGGTTAGTGACTAAACTGTTTTAAATTGTGCATCATTGTGTCTGTTGTTCTGTAATCTGATGCATGTGTTGATCATTAGCTATATGACTAACTCTATGGGTTATTGATTGGTTGCCCAAGTATTTGTATGGGAGACTGAGTGTGTGTGTGGGTGTCTGGGAGGTGTATGACTCTGTGCATAGATGTGTGAGCAGTTGATTCACTAGATGTATGGGTTCAAAAGTGCATGTGGAAACAGCTTTATGGGCGGTTGACTGTGTGCATGAGTGTATTGGTAAGTGAATGGATATCTCAGTGCTACATGTCAAAGTAAGTACATATGTAAAACACAGTACATGTGAGAGTTGACATATATAAATAACTGTGCATAAGAGCCAGTGAGTGTGTGAGCGGCTGTATGGATCATTGTGAACTTGTATCAGGGATTGTATAAGAGAGTAAATATGTGTTAGTATATGTTTCAATAAGTAAGGTGTGTATAACTATATAGTTGAGGAAATGGAGGTGTGATTGATTCTTTGCAAGACTGACAAGGTGTGTGAGTAACTCCATGGATGAGTGACAGTCTGTGAATGTCTGTTTACACTGAGTGTATCTAAGGTTATATTAGAGTCTGAAGAGGTTCATCGTATCATCACATGAATGATGTCATCAGTGATGTGATCAGTAATGTCAAATGAGATGTCATCAGTGATGTCATCAGTGATGTCATTTGAGATGTCATCAGTGATGTCATCAGTGATGTCACTGACCATGTCATGAATGATGTAATATGTGACATCATCAGCAGTGGATTGCAAGTGCGCGATATATAGTTAGTGCAACTAACTATATATGGAATTTCAATGGTTTTATGTGAGTAAAATAAGGTTTTGTAAATGCTAATTCCTAACTATATATGGTCTATAACCTATGGTTTTTTCAGTGAATATATATATATTTACATTGGGGTCAGGCCCTGGGGGATGGGGTCCCCAGGGCCACAAAAAAAGAAGAAGCTGGGGGGGCTAGCTACACAGCCCCTCTTCCAAAAAAATAGAAAAATAAAAAGAAACGTGATCGTGCCTAGGCCCTGCCCCCTCATGGAGCTACTCTGCAAACGCACCCTGTGGCGCATTTTAGATTGGGGAATTAAATCCCCTTCAATACTGGGGGTCGCTGGGGGCGCCACGGAGTTGCGTTGCAGAGAGGTGTTCTGTGGCCACGCCCCTTTTTACACCTCTCTACAACGCAGCTCTGTGGTGCTTAATGGAGGTACCTGGTGGGTTAGTTGCACCATCAGGGACCATCAGGATTCAAGGGGAGTTAATCCTCCAATTTAAAATGCGCCACGGGGCGCTTTTTAAGTTGGGGAATTCATTCCTCTTCAATTCTGACGGTCCCTGGAGGCCAACTAGCCCACCAGGTACCTCCAGTAGGCACCACAGAGCTGCGTTACAGTGTGTTGTAAAAGGGTGCATGGCCTCTGAACACCTCCCTGCAACGCAGCTCTCTGGTGCATACTAGAGGTACCTGGTGGGCTAGTTGGCCCCCAGGGACCATCAGGATTCAAGAAGAATTAATTTCCCAAATTAAAAAGCGCCACATGGCGTGTTTGCAGACATGTCACCTCAGGCCCCGCCCCCTTCCTTCACCCTGTGGTGAGTTGTCAGTTGGGGAAATAATTCACTTTCAATACTGAGGGTCCCTGAGGGCCAACTAGCCCACCAGGTATCTCCAGTATGCACCAGGGAGCTGCGTTGCAGACAGGTGTTCAGAGTCTATGTCCCTTTTTGCACCACTCTGCAATGCAGCTCTGTGGCGCTGACTGGAGGTACCTAGTGGGCTAGCTTGACTCTAGGTACCCTTAGGATTCAAGGGGACTTAATCTACCAACTTAGAACTGCCACATGGGAGGGGACAGGGCCTGAGGTGACATGTGCAAACACGCAGTGTGGTGTGTTTTAAGTTGGGGAATTAATTCCCCTTCAATCCTCAGGGCCCCTGGGGGCCAACTAGCCAACAGGTGCTTCCAGTAAGTGACACTGTGCTGCGTTGCAGAGAGGTGGTACAGGCCATGCCCTTTTTACACCTCTCTGCGTCGGCGCTTACTGTAGGTACCTAGTGGGCTAGTTTGATCCTAGGGACCCTCAGGATTCAATGGGACCTAATCTCCCAACTTAAAAGGGCCACAGGATGTGTTTACACAGTGGGAAAGGGAGGGGACGGGGCTTGAGGTGACGTGTGCCAAAACGCCCTGTGGCGCGTTCTAAGTTGGGGAAATAATTCCTCAATCCTGAGAGCCCCATGGGGTTAACTAGCCCACCAGGTGCTTCGAGTAAGCGCCACTGTGCTGCGTTGCAGAGAGGTGGTCCAGGCTGTGCTCCTTTGTACACTTCTCTGCAACGCAGCTCTGTGGTGCTTACTGGAGGTACCTAGTGGGCTAGTTGGACCCTAGGGACCCTGAGGATTCAAGGGGACTTAATCTCCCAAATTAAACCAGCCACAGAGCATGTTTACACAGTGGTGAAGGCAGGGGATAGGGCCTGAAGGTGACGTGTGTAAACACGCCCTGTGGTGCGTTTTAAGTTGGGGAATTAAGTCCTCTTTAATCTTGAGAGTACCTGTGTCCAACTAGTCTACCATGCACCTCCAGTAAGCACCGGAGAGCTGCATTGCAGAGAGGTGGTAGGAGGCCATGCCCCATTTTACACCTCTCTGCAATGCAACTCTGTGGCACTTACTGGAAATACCTGGTGGCTTAGTTGGCCCCCAGGGACCCTCAGGATTCAAGGGGAATGTATCCTCCAACTTGAAATGACCACAGGTCGTGTTTGCACACATGTCATCTCAGCTCCCCCTTCACCAGTCTGCAAATGCACCCCGTGTTGTGTTTTAGGAGGTGGTTTTAATCCCCCTGCCCTATTATATACTAGGGGCTAACAGAGGAGGTCATGGTAATCACAGGGGGAACCCCAACACATAGTTTTCCCTAGTGTTTGTAGGTGTTTTCACTGTGTCTTTTAACATAGCACTGGCTCTAGGACTGGTTAGTCAGACTCAGTTACTACTAGTATCCGTCTGAAAAAGTTGAGGGTACTGGAGGATTTTGCAACAAGGCTTCTTTCTGCTCCTCTGTTTGTTGTTTCTGCATGTTTTCCTTCTTCCTGCACTTTTCTTCATCTTGGAGAACTTCTGTTGCTTCTTTCTGCATTTCATTTGTTTCTTTCTGTGAGTTTTTTCTTCTTTCTTCACATGTCCTACCTCTGTAGGCATAGTTAGAAACTAGCAATTAAAAACCCTTTGAAATTCATTAAAAAAACCATAGGTTTGAGACACTTTATAGTTAGAAATTAGCATTTAAAAAACCTTAGAAATTCACTTACAAAAACATAGGTTTCAGAGGCGTTATAGTTAGCTGGACATTTCACTCGTACAAAACAATTGAAATTCCCCCGTTAAAGTTAGTTCAGCTAACTATAACTCGCGTGACCGCAATGCACTGCTGATGACATTACATATTACATCACTCATGACATGGTCAGTGACATCACTCATGACATCACTAATGACATCATGTGATCAAGGCCGCATGTCTGGCGGCCAAAACGTGCCATTTGATGCTATAATAAATCATCATTAACCTTCAACTTTGCCTGTGGAGTCTGTTTCCTGGTGTTGCGCCACTCCTATGAATAATGGTTGTACCTCTGGGATCCTGTTGTGCTATATATATATATATATATATAATAAATCAATCAATCAAGGCATTTCTATAGCGCGCTACTCGCCCGGAGGGTCTCAAGGCGCTTGGGGGGGGGGGGGGCGCTACTGCTCGAACAGCCAGGTCTTGAGTTGCTTCCTGAAGGAGAAGTGGTCTTGGGTCAGGCGGAGGTGGATGGGGAGGGAGTTCCACGTCTTGGCCGCCAGGTGGGAGAAGGATCTTCCTCCCGTTGTGGCTCTTGGGATGCGGGGAACAGCAGCGAGGGCGTGGCTGGTCGGTCGTAGCTGGCGGGTTGGAGTGTAGAAGGTCAGGCGGTCGTTGAGGTATCTGGGGCCTTGGTTGTGGAGAGAATTGTGTGCGTGGGTGAGGAGTCGAAACGTGATTTTCTTGCTGACGGGGAGCCAGTGCAGGTCTCTCAGGTGTCCAGATATGTGGCTGTGTCGGGGGATGTCCAGGATGAGTCGTGCTGAGGCGTTCTGAATGCGCTGGAGTCTTTTCTGAAGTTTGGCTGTGGTTTCAGCGTAGAGGGAGTTCCCGTAGTCCAGTCGGCTCGTGACGAGCACCTGGGTTACCGTCTTCAACGTTTCGGTGGGGATCCACCGGAAGATCTTCCGTAGCATGCGTAGTATGTTGAAGCATGACGAGGAGACGGCGTTGACTTGTCTGGTCATCGAGAGGGAGGAGTCCAGGATGAAGCCCAGGTTGAGTGCGTGGTCCGTTGGTTTGGGTGCGCTGCCCAGGGCAGGGGGCCACCAGGAGTCGTCCCAGGCGGAGGGTGATGATCCCAGGATGAGGAATTCCGTCTTATCTGAGTTCAGTTTCAGGCGGCTGTTCATCATCCACTCGGCTATGTCTTTCATCCCTTTGTGTAGGTTGGTTCTGGCGGTTGCTGGGTCGTTAGTGAGGGAGAGGATCAGCTGGGTGTCGTCGGTGTAGGAGATGATGTTGAGGTTGTGTTGGCGTGCGATGGCCGCGAGGGGGCTCATGTAGATGTTGAACAGCATGGGGCTGAGCGATGATCCTTGTGGTACGCCGCAGATGACTTCGGTGGCCTCTGATCTGAACGGGGGGAGGCGGACTCTCTGGGTTCTTCCGGCGAGGAAGGAGATGATCCACTCCAGTGCCTTCTCCTGGATTCCGATGTTGCTGAGGCGCTGCACTAGGGTGCGGTGGCAGACCGTGTTGAACGCCGCGGAGAGGTCCAGGAGGATGAGTGCCGCTGTTTCCCCATTGTCCAGCAGGGCTCGGATATCGTCTGTGGCTGCGATGAGGGCTGTCTCGGTGCTGTGGTTGGCTCTGAAACCGGACTGCGAGTGGTCGGGGGATCCATTTGTCTCGAGGAAGGCGGCCAGCTGTCTGTTGACGGTCTTCTCGATGACTTTGTCAGGAAAAGGAAGGAGCGAGATGGGGCGGTAGTTTATGAGGTCGGTGGGGTCCGCTGATGGTTTCTTCAGTAGGGCACTGAGTTCGCCGTGCTTCCAGCTCCCTGGGAAGGTGGCGGTGTCGAAGGAGGTGTTGATGATGTCCCGGAGATGAGGTGCGATGATGGAGTCGGCTTTGTTGAAGACGTGGTGAGGGCAGGGGTCGGTTGGTGATCCGGAGTGGATGGAGTTCTTCGTGCGGATGGTGTCTTCGGTGTTTATCGTGGTCCAGGCGCGAAGGGTGGTGGTGGGGGGCGTTGGTGTGGTCGTAGGGTGCGTCAGCTGTGTGCTGAAACTGTTGTGTATGTCTGCGATCTTGCTGTGGAAGAATGAGGCGAGCGAGTTGCAAAGGTCTTGCGATGGTGTGATGTCGTTGTTTCCGGAGCTAGGGTTCGAGAGCTCTTTGACGATGTTGAAGAGTTCCTTGCTGTTGTGGGCGTTCCTTGAATGCGGTTTTCTTGGTGGTGTGGATCAGCTGGTGGTGTTTTCGAGTGGCAAGCTTGAGGGTGGTCATGTTGTCTGGTGTCGGGTCTCTGCGCCAGGCTTTCTCGAGGGCTCGGCAGTTCTTCTTAGAGCTCTTGAGTTCGTCGGTGAACCAGGATGCTTTCTTGTTGCCGGGTCTGACGGGGGGTCTTCAGTGGAGCGAGGTCATCTGCGCAGTTGCTGATCCACCTTATGAGGTTGTTGGCGGCTTGGTTGGGGTTCACTGAGCTGGCGGGAGGGTTCTGGCTCAGGGATGTGGTGAGCTGGTCGGCTGTGATCTTGTTCCAGCTTCTGCGGGGAACCTGTTGCGGGTGGTGATGGAGCGTGATCCTTCTGAAGCTGAAGTGGACGCAGCTGTGGTCTGTCCAGTGGAGTCCGGTGGCGTGGCTGAAGGAGATGTCCTTGCTGGAGGAGAAGACCGGGTCAAGCGTGTGGGCGGCATAGTGGGTGGGGGTGGTCACCAGTTGCTTGAGTCCGAGGTTGTCCAGCAGGGTGGTGGTTTTGCAGTCGCTGTGGTTCTCCAGGTGGAAGTTGAGGTCCCCTAGGAGGATGTAGTCAGCGGAGGGGAGGGCGTGCGGGCTGATAAAGTCGGCGATGTATTCGCTGAATTGTGTGCGTGGTCCCGGGGGTCTGTAGATGAGGGTGCCTCTGAGGGTGGTCTTGGGGTCGGAGTGTATCTGGAAGTGCAGGTGTTCGGCGGCTGTGAGGGTGTCGTCGGAGTTGGTTGTGATGCGGATAGTGTTCCTGTGGACGATGGCGATGCCTCCTCCTGTCTGGTTGATGCAGTCCCTCCGGGTGATCTTGTAACCGTCCGGGATGGCGATGGCGATGGCAGGCGCTGAGGAGGCGTTCATCCAGGTTTCCGTGAGGAAGGCGACGTCTGGGGATGTGGAGTCGAGGAGGTTCCAGAGTACGACGGCGTGTCTGTGGAGGGAGCGGGTGTTGAGCAGGATGCACTTCAGGTGGTTGCTGCTGGTGCTCGGCTTGGCGGGTGCGGTGCAGGTCCGGATGCAGGGGAACTTGCAGGATTGGCAGGTGAAGGGTCCGTGGGTGGCAGGGAGCGGGGAGCGGGGTGGTGCAGCGGGAGAGAAAACGGTGGTGGGGTCACACAAAAGCAATCAGGGGCACAACAGAGGACGAGAGAAGGACAAATACTGGCACAATACAGTTACTGGCAATCCTACAATTACTGGCACAACGAGACAGAGGGCGAGAGAAGTACAAGAGCTGGCACAATACAGAGGGCGAGACAGAGGGCGAGAGAAATACAAGAACTGGCACAATACAGTTACTGGCAAACTACTACTATTACTGGCACAACGAGAACAGGGGCAACAGTGAGGCATATATATATATATATATATATATATATATATATATATATATATATATATATATATATATATATATATATATATATATATATATTCACTGAAAAAACCATAGGTTATAGACCATATATAGTTAGGAATTAGCATTTACAAAACCTTGAAAATTCACTGAAAAAACCATAGGTTATAGACCATATATAGTTAGGAATTAGCATTTAAAAAACCTTATTTTACTCACACAAAACCATTGAAATTCCATATATAGTTAGTTTCACTAACTATATATCGCGCACCCGCAATCCACTGCTGATCATGTCACATATTACATCATTCATGACATGGTCAGTGACATCACTGATGACATCACTGATGACATCTCAAATGACATCACTGATGACATCACTGATGACAACATCCAGTGACTGTATGTTTCTGTAAAGTTAAAATATGTCTTACATATTGAAGAATGAGTGGATGTATAAGTGTCTGGATGAAGGATTTAGTAGGTGCGTGACTGACTGTATGAGTGAGTGATTAAATGTGTCTCACTGAATGCATGGGTTAGTGACTAAACTGTCTTAATTTGTGCATCATTATGTCTGTTGTGATGTAAACTGCTGCATGTGCTGATCATTAGCTATACGAGAGGCTATATGTGTTATTAATTGGTTGCCCAAGTATTTCAATGGGAGATTGAGTTTGTGTGGGGATGGCTGGAAGGTGTGTGACTCTGTGCATAGATGTGTGAGCAGATTATTCACTAGGTGTATGAGTTCAAGAGTGCATGTGGAAACAGCTACATGGGCAGTTGACTGTGTGCATGAGTGTATTGATGAGTGAATGGATATCTCAATGCTACATGTCATAGTAAGTACATATGTAAAACACAGTACATGTGAGAGTTGGCATATATAAATAACTGTGCATGAGAGCCACTGAATGAGTGAGTGGTTGTATCGATCATTGTGAACTTGTATCAGGGATTGTATAAGAGAGTAAATATGTGTTAGTATATGTTTCAATAAGTAAGGTGTGTATAACTGTATAGTTGAAGAAATGGAGGTGAGATTGTTTCTTTGCATGACTGACTGGGTGTGTGAGTAACTCCATGGATGAGTGGCAGTGTGTGAGTGTCTGTATACACTGAGTGTATCTAAGGTTATATTAGAGTCTGAAGAGGTTTATCGTATTAGCACAAGAATGATGTCAAATGAGATGTCATCAGTGATGTCATCAGTGATGTCATTTGAGATGTCATCAGTGATGTCATCAGTGATGTCACTGACCATGTCATGAATGATGTAATATGTGACATGATCAGCAGTGGATTGCGGGTGCGCGATATATAGTTAGTGCAACTAACTATATATGGAATTTCAATGGTTTTGTGTGAGTAAAATAAGTTTTTTTAAATGCTAATTCCTAACTATATATGGTCTATAACCTATGGTTTTTTCAGTGAATTTTCAAGGTTTTGTAAATGCTAATTCCTAACTATATATGGTCTATAACCTATGGTTTTTTCAGTGAATTTCAATGGTTTTTTAATATCAAATATCATAAGCTGTCGAATGTCAAGTATGTGGTAAGTAAAAACATTTTCGTGTTTATGCACACTGATCTGCTTTGAATGCTGCCCCCCACCCCTCATTTCTATTAGGAGTACTCTCTCTTTGCAGATAGTGAAGGGTAGTTAACGCAGGCCTTTGCCCCCGTTGTAATCCGTCGTGCCTGCTTCTCTCTCCATTTGATTGATTGTTCTCTTTGGTTCATTCTCTATTTACAAACAAGCACAGAGTCGCAATACTCTGTTTAGTCTTTGCAGATAGCGAAAAATCGTGTAAAGAAACAAAAGGAATCGAGCAAAATCAGTAGGCCACTAATGGGATCTCTTTTTGACCTCCCTAAAATAGAAACATTAGGAACAACCTGTTGATAATACCAATGTGTATGTACATAAGCGGCGTTCATTTGTCTTCACAGTACCCCTTGTTGATTGTTTGAATCGAGCATTGAATTGTTCGAAGTTGGTTCTCTTAAGAATCTTCTCTGCCTGCAAACGAGGAAGAATAGGAATATTCTCTCTCCCTTTGCAGATAGTGAAGGGTAGGTAACGCAAACCTTTAACACGTCGTGCCTATTTCGTTCCTCATTGATTGATTGTTTCCCCAAACATTGACTGTTTGGGAATTGGTTCTTTTTGGAGGTATTCCCTGTTTGCAAATATACGTAGGAAAATCTTTGCAAATAGTGAAAGGGTACGTAATGCGGACCTTTCTCCCCCGTTGTAATCTGTCATGCCTATCTACTCCCCACTGATTGATGCACCTGTTTCACCCGGACCATTTACTAGAGATACGTCATCTGGCCCGACCAGAGAGCACCCCTAGTGAAAAGGACATATGCAATAATAACGAAGTGATCACTGTATCCTGTTAACAGAAACTTTAGCATGAAACAACCTGGAAAGAAAAGAATAGGAAAACGAAAATCAGTAGGCCACTGATGAACATGAACTTTTATTAAACAACGAACAAAGAAACGATAACATAACATAATGATAAAACCTATTAATGTCCTAGAAACAAGAAAACGTTAGAAATATGCCAGTGGTGAGAGACCAGAAAAACAGTAAGAGAAACCAAATCACCCCTCGCTGTCCCACCGCCTGCCACGCCAAAAAAATCGATAGACTAGGGAAAATGCAAGTCAGTAGAACATCCGCCCCCACTCTGGAAACTTCCAAGGTGGGGCAGGGTTGCGGCTACGCCCAGCCGGGAGCAGCCCATATAAGGCGGGTCCTGCTGCCACGCCTCGGCCAGGAGATCCTAACGTAGGGTGTAGCCGGAGGAGAGGCCGAGGCCAGCGGGACCCGGCCAGGGGATTGCCTTTACAACGCTGAAGAGTTGCAGGGGGGGGAATGTCTCCTCGACCCTCCCCTCTCTCTCCCAGTCCGGCCGCGGTGGCCCTTGAGAGTTTTAGGTAGTCCCGCCACATGCTCTTCCGGTCCGGCCACCAACGGTCGGGGGGCCGAGGCCGACGGGATCCGGCTGCAGCCGATAAACCAAGGAACCCGTTCATGGGGCCAGAGCCAGGGGCGTCCGGCCGACATCCACCGGAAGCCCGGCCCAAAGACGGACGGGACATTTTTTCTTTTCTCCTTCGTAATAGCAGCGGCAACACGCCAGGCACCACTTCTTTCTTCAAAAATGGCTTTGACAACACTGGGGGGGATGTCTTGCACATGCCTCCGACCCCCCCCCGTCCTCATCGCCACCGGCCATAACAAATGTCAAGCGGGGCGCCGTGGGGTGCACTGGGAGGGAGAGACGGTGCGAACAGGCCTCTCCCGCCTCCTCAGGTGAAGGCTTCCCAGCTGCACCCTCAGCGCTCCAGGCGCCCCGAAAAGGGTTCGTCCACTGTGGCGATGCTGCAACGTCTCGCCCGGCAGGGTGGAGCCCGTCCGCTCATGTGACCCCGCGATCGCCGGTAGCTGCCGAACTCTCAAAATGGCGATCGACCTGGCAAGAGCGGGCCCAGCATGAAGAAATGGCCCGGCCACTGGTTGACTCCACCACCGTAGTCCTCCACGACCTTGAAGATTCTAGAGGAGCCGCGGGAGTCTCCGACCCCCGATGGGGAATGACTGCCATGATCGCCCGTGGAGTGACGAAACTGTATCCGCGGGACGTCGGCGCTCCCATGCTGGCGCCAGCCTCACTTTGAATTACTAGAATCCTGCAGACCTCAGTTCCGGTGAAACCACAGTGTGACCCGGTAGGAAAAATTGTTGCACCCCCTCCCCTTTTTGAGTGATAGTTCAAACCACCGATCCTTTCCTTTGCCCTTTTAACGGAACTTTGGACTGCCTCCCCCTCTTTTACATTTTCTAGAGAAAACAAAACATTAACCACTACATTACCATAGCAGTTGACACCAGAACTATTTTCAAATTGAAAACCAACAACATCTTCAACAGAATCCTTTTTGTTTCTGCTGTGACCCTGCTACAGCACAGGCATTGCCCCCAGCAGTAATTCTGCAATGCCGGTAAGAATAGCTGTGGTGCCTACTGGACTCACTCACCCCCGCGGCGCCCCACGCCGTTATTTGCTGGGCGGCAACTTACTAGACATCACTTTCGTGCCATCTAGATTTCAGCGCGTTCTGCTGCCTTGGAACTATTCGCACAACAGACTGCTACTGACGACCCACCCCCAGGCAACATCTTCTGAATTTTCATAATTTGAAAGAACTAGTAACATGTCCTCATCAGGAATTCAAAAGAAATTGCCACGGTCTCTTCGTTGTTTAAATGTTTTTACTGTTTTTGTTTTGTTGTATATATTTATATGTTATTAAAGTTTTATATTCCTACTACTTTGTTGGAGTGCTATATATTTTTAATGTGACACATAATTGTAAAAACTTTGATGTACAAAGTGTCATTCCTGGAATCTTCCGCTTCAGGCTCGGTCCCCTCCCCAATCACAATACAGGATGGTTTTCAGATAGTAGGAACACGTGTGGTGTGACGGATCTCATCGGGTGTGGGCCTTGATCTACTATAACTCCTTTGAAGAGGGGTGATTCTTTACAGCTGGAGCCATAAACTACATCTGCAGGGCTGGCTGATAGCCTGGACAATCGGACACAGAGGAAGAGGAGTGTCAGAGGGTGCGGTAGTGAATAGGGCGAAAGGGAGGTGTCGGGCGGGCACAGAGTGTGATTCTCAGGGAAGAGCAGCGCAGATGGAGGGAGGTTTATTGCCCATGCATAAGACAGAGAGCGGGGGTGACCAGTGCCTGGGGAAGATGCTTGCGAGGGTGGGGAGCCATGCTACGAATCGACAGCGTGCAGAGAGTGGGTCTGGTCAAGGCATCTAAAATGGCTGCCGTGCACGACAAAAGTGTGGCATTTCAAAAAAGGCAAGATGGCGCAAACAATGTTTTTCAACACTTCCTCATTTCCTTCGAATCGAACGTTAACAGACGTTGGTGCATATTACCAAAGTTAAACGATATTTATCGCTAACGATGCTTACCAACAAATTTTTTACCGCTAAGCATCGTCAGAAATTATCGAAGATAAACCTTGCTATTATCAAGGTTTATCGCAAATGCGATAAAAAACGGCCGCAATGCATGAATATCGCTAAAAAGTCAGCGATATTCATGCATTACCGAGCTAATGCTCTTAGCCATGTTATCCACCTCCCATTGGATAACATGGCTAAGAACTGCTCAGGGCAGGTGTTACTTTTTGGAGATATTCGCGCTTAGCGCGAATATCTCCAAAAGTTGGTAATAGGAGATATATATCTTGCATGTTGTAATGCAAATTATTGTGGTATATGGAACTCATACCATAATCTCTCAGGAAAGCAGAAACTGATCCTTTTGGGACCGCCTGAGAAGGCCTAGGGGGTGAGGGGTACTCTACTTTGCCCCCTTTTCACGTTCCGAACTATTTTATTTTACTCTCTTCTGTAATTACACAAAATAGCAGCGATAAGATGCATCAGAGACACACAGTGAGAGAAAGGAGGCCGGAGATGAAGAAGAGATGTCAAATACACATTGGAGATAATATAGTGGGAGAAGGGAAGTAAATATGAGTAAACTTACCATGTAACATAAAAATGTTGCACTCTATACTATAAGTCTCATTTTATACTACAATCACTTCGCTACAACCTCATAAATTAAAAATAAAAATGAATAATGTCTCAAACAATTTTTGATTTCTAAATATAAATTTATTCTTCAGAATTTTCTAAATTTGAAAGAACTAGTAACATGTCCTCATCAGCAATTTCCTCTTCAATCATCTCATCTGGAATCTCCTCATTAAAAGTCTGCAATGATGATTCTTGTAACTCTATGGTCTCCAAACATTCGATAAATTCGCCATCAACAGATTGATCAAAAAAATCATTCAAGTCATCTCCTCCTTGTGACAATATTTCATTATTGGTGCTGTCAATTTCAATCAATGTAGTGGAATCATTCAAGTCATCTCCTCCTTGTGACAATATTTCATTATTGGTGCTGTCAATTTCAATCAATGTAGTGGAATCATTCAAGTCATCTCCTCGTGACAATATTTCATTATTGGTGCTCTCAATTTCAATCAATGTAGTGGAATCATTCAAGTCATCTCCTCCTTGTGACAATATTTCATTATTGGTGCTGTCAATTTCAATCAATGTAGTGGAATCATTCAAGTCATCTCCTCCTTGTGACAATATTTCATTATTGGTGCTCTCAATTTCAATCAATGTAGTGGACAATTCAAAAGAAATTGCCACGGTCTCTTCATTGTGAGCCATTTTATTTTGAAATTGCTTGCTGTAAATTGCAGAAAAAAATAATCACTTTCATTTATCGTTTTTAGTAATACATAATATAAAACTAACTTTATCAAGTATTTAGTATAACAGAAGGACTGCAAATAAATAACAGAAAACATTTTTCAAATTATCTTCAAGTGTACAACATAGTTCCCCTTACAAAGAAATTGCCACGGTCTCTTCATTGTGAGCCATTTTATTTTGAAATTGCTTGCTGTAAATTGCAGAAAAAAATAATCACTTTCATTTATCGTTTTTAGTAATACATAATATAAAACTAACTTTATCAAGTATTTAGTATAACAGAAGGACTGCAAATAAATAACAGAAAACATTTTTCAAATTATCTTCAAGTGTACAACATAGTTCCCCTTACAAATTAACAACTCACCTTTTTAAAAGTAGGAGAAGTGTTAGTACTGTGTAAATCAAACACCAGAAATTCACCACCAAAAATTCCTCACAAATGTACCTCAGACAGTAGTATCACAAAATGGCTGTGGTTTCCTCTCATTTGAGATATATACATAACCAATTAACTTTCATCACACACAAATACAAAACCAAAGTAACATTTTAATTGGTTCTAAATTTCAACACTTTCAAATGTGTTTTCCCCATGCAATTTTCCATAGGACATTAACATACGTCTACAGCCTGAATGGCTGAACGGAATTACACCAAACTTGGCAAAATGGTACATCAAACCTAAGAGGTCAGGAAGGATCTACTATGCCCCCTTATGGTCATTTGCCCCTTCGCTTTGGCCTCCTCTTGTCTCTCGATCCTACCGAGAGACAAGATGGCGGCCGCTATGGACTGTTTGGAATGTTGACAGACGCCGGAGAACCAATCAGCTTCGCAAAGCTCCGTAACGCGAAAAGTACGCGAAGCGGAGCGCTGTTACAGATATATATCTTTTTTTGAACGTTAATTTCTCAAAATCCACTGGAGCACATATATTGAGACCTAGCAAAGGCACATCGGGCTACCAGTCCCTAATATTTTGCCAAGTTTCGTGCAAATCCATTCAGCCGTTCGATTATTGACATTTAGATACGTCTACAGCCTGAATGGCTGAACGGAATTACACCAAACTTGGCAAAATGGTACATCAAACCTAAGAGGTCAGGGAGGATCTACTATGCCCCCTTATGGTCATTTGCCCCTTCGCTTTGGCCTCCTCTTGTCTCTCGATCCTACCGAGAGACAAGATGGCGGCCGCTACGGACTGTTTGGAATGTTGACAGACGCCGGAGAACCAATCAGCTTCGCTTCACAAAGCTCCGTTGCGCGAAAAGTACGCGAACTGGAGCGCTGCCCGGTCCGCTGTTACAGATATATATCTTTTTTTAAACGTTAATTTCTCAAAATCCACTGGAGCACATATATTGAGACCTACAAAAGGCACATCGGGCTACCAGTCCCTACAATTTTGCCAAGTTTCGTGCAAATCCATTCAGCCGTTCGGGCTAAAAGTGAGGCCAACCGCCCGATGGAAAACTCAATGTTAAAAACACGTTTTGGGACCCCCCTTTTTTCTCGACCCCCCCTGGACGAACCCCCCCCAATTTTCAGGGGCTGCTCAGAAACAAAATGTGCCATTTTCCTGAAAATTTCAGCCAATTCCGTCCACAAACGCCAAAGTTATTAGACATAGAATTTTCAAAAATCCCATAGAGAAAAAATCCTAACTATATATACCTACTGGCGACCGCGAGTAGGTAATATATATATATATACATTCACTGAAAAACCATAGGTTTCACACACGTTATAGTTAGGAATTAGCATTTAAAAACTGAAAGAACCATCAGTGATGTCATGAGTGATGTCACCGACCATGTCATGAGTGATGTAATATGTGACGTCATCAGCAGTGCATTGCGGGCGCGCGAGTTATACTTAGCTGAACTAACTATAACGGGGGAATTTCAATGGTTTTGTATGACTGAAATGTCACGCTAACTATAACATGTGTGAAAACTATGTTTTTTCAGTGAATTTCTAAGGTTTTTTAAATGCTAATTCCTAACTATAACATGTGTGAAACCTATGGTTTTTTAAGTGAATTTCCAAGGTTTTGTAAATGATAATTGTTAAATGTATTTGTTTCTTTTTAAACTTTTTTTTCATTTTTATAATACATTTTTACATATTCTTTTTTTATTTATATTTCATATTTTAATGTAAACTAATAACAAAACTAAATACAAAAATATTTATTATTATCATTTTTTTAAAAATAAAAATTAAATTCTATATAATTCCTTTTTTTTTTTAAATCACACCGTACGCGTACGGTGAAGGCACAGCCCTTTGTACGGTAAGTCGTACTCAGCGCGTATGCGCACATACACCACAAATACGTATTGATGTTACGCGGCGCATCAGCGCTTCCGTGTGACGGCATTTGCGTTTGTACGACGCACCGTGGGCGTACCTCGCAAAAGTTTTATAATGTTTAAAACTATATATCTATGTATTTATTGTAAAGTTTAAAGGTAGACATTATCTGGGATAATGAAGAAAATTGTTTATTTTAACTTTTAATAAGTGTATATTACTTTTCACCGTAAGAGCTCCGTAAGCGCACCGTAAGAGTACGCACATTCATGTGACTTTAAAAGAAGAGATTTCATTGGTTCATAATACTTCTTACTCTAACTGTTGAAAGACCCCTCCAATGTTGATCATTCTACTTGGACTTTCTGAGGAGCAGGATCTTTTCTTTGGAGCTGAAGTGAGGTAGAACAATTTTCATCAATATGGCTGGTCTGCCTCAAACACCCTCTGACCATTCATCAGAGGAAAATGAATTTTTAAATGAGCCTCCTCAGAAGAAAATAAAAGAAGCCTTTATATGGAAATTTTTCACTTCTCTAGAGGGTGAAAAAAAGGTGAATGCACCTAAGGTCACGTGCAAGATCTGTGACGTCACACTATGAAGAGGTGACCCAACGAAAAAGTACTCTTTCGGTACTGCGAGTATGGACCGTCACGTTAGGAACTTGCATCCGAACAACTATGCAAGGGAGGCAACACGCAGCTTACAGGACAATCCACCACCAGCAGTGGCTAGCACCTCAAGTGCACCACCACCTCCTGGAAGCAGTCCAACCCCTATTATTGTTCCCCAGTTTGCTAACATAACTTTCCACTGCAAATATTAGAATCAATTGCTTTGCTATGGTGAGCAATCTGTGGACCTGATTGTCAAGAGGCAGGAGCAGCACCGTTGCCCGAAGAAATAATTTATTTTTTTACTTTTTTGTTCCAGGCCCACAGTTATTTTGTTTCAAAAGTTCAATTTTTCTGGTTTTTTTTCCCCAAAATAAAATTGGTTAACAAACTACAAAAAAAACTAAAACAACAAAGACAAAAAAAACAGCTCTTTTTAGAACTACCTCTACTGGTAAAAAAAAAATAACTATATTTCTATGTTAGTCTGTAAAAGATTGTCAGAAAGAATGTGTAGTTCATAAATAAATGAATGAATACAATAGTAGTGTATGGTGAATGTGAAAGTGCATAACTATAAGGATGTGCTACAGCATAAATCTATAAGGTGTATACCTATAGTATACTGTAGTACCACTGAAACACTTGAATGTAACATATGCATATAAATATGTTACAAGTCTATGCTTCAATTTGCACTATGGTGAAACTACCTGGATGAATTTGTATGTATTAAGGGCGGTTTTAAAACCCCCTTGTGCCTCTTTTACACAACTGTTGCATCACATTTGTGATGCAGTGGTGGTGCAAACGATGTGCCATAATGTATGGTATTTACAATGTGACGTAGTTGGAAAGTGCGTCACATTGTAAAGCCCTGCGCCAGAAGGAGGCTTTCCTGCGGAGGTGGGAGGTGTTCTGGCGCAGGATCGCCCCCTAAAAGTAACTAAGTGAAATCTAAAAGATTTGATTCAGTCACTTTTCGGCCTATACTGCGTCAAAACCCTGCTCCTGTTTGAAGCAGGTGTACGGATTGACACAGCATTATGAGCATAGGGCCCAAAGAGCATTCCTGGAGCTGCATTGCGCTTCCAATGCAAGTCAAGCAATGCACCATCTTCACAGCACAGATACATCACATATATGTGCCATTTTTACCTCATAGTGCACCACATTGTAAATACGATGCATCCATGGTGGTGATGTCACAGTGCACAATAACTGTCATATCTCTGGGGATATACCACTTACTGTACAACTACTAATTACTGTTTTAATGTAGTGAATGCCTTACTACACACTGATCAATGAGTCACTAGAAAACTATACCAAGAGTAACAGAGTGTTTGGTGGAAGTGAAAAGATAGAAACTGCGAAATTCAACATAAATAAAACAAATATGCAGGTACATAGAACAGTGTATGCACAGTCTGTAGGAGTTTGAAACACTCTACGCCCTAAGGGCCACTTTGTACCATGAATACTTGACTACTGACATAGGCCTCCTTTATGAGATTTTGCTGTAGAAAAGTGCTGCAGGCCTTCCTACTACGCTTCCCTATGGCAAAAAATAAAGGAAGTAATACGCCATATCTAGCCATATCTATAAGATACAGCGCATTCCGATTCTTTTCCCTTGCACCAGCGCACACTGTTCTGCCTGCACCAACGCAGGAACCTTTGCACAATGGCGGAAGGCTGCCTGTGTTGCAAGGATGATTATTTTTGTACAGGTAGGGAAACCTTTCTGTAGAAAAATAATCACAAGAGACTCTTCCTTTTTCTACGTCTGCTGCAGAAAGCAGCACACATAGAAAACGAAAAAATGAAGAGAAATAAAACTATTTTACCCCGTTGCACCTTCCTTACGCCTCCCCTGGGGAGGCATAAGTTTTTGGCAGTGCCTCAGATTTCCAATTTCTCATAAATGTGCAGCAGTGTAAAAAGGCCATGGGTGTTGCTGGGAACTCCCTCAGCAACACCCATTGCACACCCCTTTAACGCAGAGCACTGCATTAACAGGGCTGATTTTTATCAGGCAACAGTACACCAAAAAAGTGCCTTAGTGCTGCCTTATAAATATCACGCCGACAGCTGTGCCACGGAACATCGCAAAAAGTGACGTTCCAATGGCGCAAGAAGTCTCATAAATGAGGCCTTGAATGATTACAATTCTGCAAGGAGAGTGTCTAGGTGAAAGAGTGTTTGCTGCAAGTGTAAGGAGAGAGACTAGGAAATTGAAGGTATAAAACACAAATTTGCCGGTACAAAGAACAGTGCATGCATAGTCAAAAGGGTTTTGAAACAGTCCATACCCTAAGCCCACTTTACCTCATAAACACTTTTATAGACACTTTTATGCTCATGCTGCATCAAAACCCTGCACCTGCTTGAAGCAGGTGTAAGGATTGACACAACATTATGAGCATAGGGCCCCAACAACATTGCTGGAGCTAGGTTGCGCTTGGAACGCAAGTCAAGCAATGCACCACCTTCACAACACAAATACATCACATATCTGTGTCGTTTTTGCTCCATAATATACCATATTGTAAATACGGTGTATCCATTGTGGTGATGTCACAGTGCACAATAACTGAAATACCTCTGGGGATGTACCACTTATTGTACATCTGCTGATTACTGTTTGAATGTAGAGAATGGAGTACAGCACATGCCTCTCCTTTTCCCCTCCACCACAACTCAATGGTGTGCGTGTGCCAACCTGTGAAGTGCAGCAGTGCTAACAGCTCTGATCTCCAGGCTAGAGGAAGGAAAATGCTGCCTGTCTATCAGCTACAAAAAAAGCACACTAAAGGCTTTCAGTGTTAATCGGGGCTCTGCAATTCCTTTTGTGGAAATTCCTTCGGTGTCTCGAACTTGCTGCACAAAGCCTTAACCTTGGCCTCGGCTGCCTGCGCAAGCAAAGCCAGGGAAGCCTCTTGCAGAGAAGCTGGATGTACGATATGCATGCCAAGTTAAAAATGTGTGTGCATGCGTTCATAGTTTATCTTCACTTTTGGTGTACGCCAGAGCTATTCTGCATAGAACCATTAAAGAGACATTCCAAGGCTGCTCTCTGAAAATTCAAGGTACGTTCTCTCTGTTTGCGCTCTCATTTATTGATGGTAGAATATTCATGATGTGTTATAAGCTAAAACAGTGCACAATTTAGCAAATGTAAATGTAAATGTATTGCGACTTATATAGCACACGTATCACCCAAAGGCATCAAGGGGCTTGCTTAGGGAACCCGTCCTGGTATTCCCCTGTGAGATACCCCGGCAGGGTATCCACAAGCTGAAAGCCAGGCATCCCGCCGCGAGGGGCCGTAGTGGAGATTAAGCAAGCTATTGCCCAGAGTCGCAGAGTGTGACCCCGTGAGTTGAGTAGGCACCGGAGCGAGAATTGTCGAGTCCGTGGAATTTTTGTGCCAGAGACCCGCCGAGGCGGGGAATCGAACCCTGGTCCACGGCCGATCTCAGCTTCCGGGTCTGCCGCCTCTAACCACTGAGCCACGCTTCTCCACTGCACTCCACAGCAAGAGTAAACCCTATTGAAGAAGTGCTCTGTGTATGGATCAAGGCTTGGCTTTTCTTGTGTTAGTGGTCTCTGCACGGCAGACATCTTCTCTTGCAAAGGGCTCTAGTAAACCCCTTTCAGGGTAGAAACCAGTAGAGAACTCAACTTCAGTTGGGTGTAAGGGAGGGTTTCTTGCTGGAAGAAAATTGCAAAACGTGCTGGTTTGCCCCTCTGCAGTCTTGTAGCAACAGAGAGAGATGGAAACAGAGAGAGTGAGTGAAACAGGCGAAGAAAGAGTAAGAGAGAGTTACAGAGCAAGCAAGAGGAAGGTAAACAGAGAGAGAGACGAAGGGAGACAGAAAAGGACAGAGAGAGTGGGGGATAGAGAAAGAGAGAGGCAGAGAGAGGGAGGGTGAAAGTGATAAAGACAGAGACAGACAGATAGAGATAGATAGAGATAGATACTGGGACAGGGGCAGAGAGATAGAGGCAGAGACGGACAGAGATAGAGAGACAGAGACAGAGAGGGAGACAGAGGGAGGAAGACAGGGACAGATAGAGATGAACATAGAGGGAGACAGAGAAGGAAGAAAACTATGGGAGACAAACAGAAAGGGAGAATGAGGGAGACAGAGGGAGGGAGACAGAGGAATATAGACCTGGAAATAAAAGCTATAAAACACAACTTTGCTAGTGCATAGAAGAGAGCATACATACTCAATAGAAGTTTGAAGCAGTACATGTCCTAAGGTTCACTTTCCACCATGAGTACTTAGATACTACCTGAATGCTTACAATTCTACAAGAAGAGTCTCTCAAACCATTTTTCATTTTAAATCATAAATTCATTCCTGTAACATTTCATAATTTATTAGAGCTTCTAACATCATTTTGACTGAAATTTCATGTTCTGGATGATCAATTTCAAAAGTAATTTCATGAAACTCGACGTCGTCTAATGCGTAAATAAAATCATCATCCAATGTTTTGTCTAAAAAATCGCAGGTGACATCTCCAGCAGCAATACCTTCATCTTCATTCTCGCTAAACTAAAGCAACATATGCCATTCCCTCTTTAAACACAGTACTTCCAATATTCACTAAAGCACTATCTACACTTAAACCTTGAGATTTATGAATGGTCACTGCATATGCCAAACAAATAGGAAACTGTTTTCTGTGTACATACAAATCTTTTACAAGGAAGAACCGAGATGAACAACGACTAAATTGTTGTATTTCAGGAACTTCATCAAATTTGATCTTCAAAAATTCTATCCCATCTCTATTTACATAATTAACAAAATCAACAATTTTACCCATTGCTCCATTTACTAAACCTTTTTCCACATTCAAATTACGGCGTAAAATTACCCTACAGTTTACACATGCATATAAATTATTTTCTAAACCAGCAGTTTTACTTATCGACTTCTCCAAAGAATCCAATTTCCTCTTTAACTTTTCAGTCAAAATAATATTGATTCCTTCATGCTCTATTTTATCAATAGCTTCCAACTTTATTATTTCTTCATTTTCTAACTTTAACAATTCTTCATTGAATACAGAACATTCACGCAGTGTTGGCATTAAGCAGATTTCAGACTTGTTTTTTGCAATTTTCATATATATTTTCTCTGGAACAATATTTTCAATTGGAAACAAATTATGAAGTAATCGTCTCAGTAAAGCGTGTTTGCCATGTTCTGTCACTTTTCCAATTCTTACATCTTGAAAAATTTAGACAAGGGAGTATATAAAGAAGTGGGACTAATAGGAGACAGACGAGACAATGAGAACAGAGAGACACTAAGGGGCCATTAGGATGGCGGATGGATTGCCCCTGCCAGGCTGGCGGTACCCACCGCCAACCTGGCAGGGGCAATCCACCCACCAACCCAACCAGAATGACCCCCTGCCATATTAGCATGCCTGGGGGATCCACAGCGGTCAAAAAGACTGTCCACTGATTTTCCGCCCAAGTCGTCTTGCAACCAGGGTGGAAAGGGTTTAATACGGTGGCGGTGTCTAATACACACCATATCATGATGGGCCTCTTCAGATGCCTTTCCGTAGCAGCGATGCTGCCACAGAAAGGCAAGCGGTCTTTACTGTGAGAGCCCCCTGCAGACCCCCGGAGTGAAGGTGTAATTGAAGGTACACACGAGGGGTACCTGTAGTATCTACCAACATTTGCATACACAAAGTGGCAGGCACCATGCAGTTCCTGCCGCTTTGTGTATGCAAATGCATACATGCATTTTTAGCATTGTGGCAGGCGTTCCTGAGAGCACCGCCCGCTACAATGTAAAAAATGCAGGATGCACCTGCCACTGTGGCGGGCACATCCTAATACCCCCCAAGGGACCCCCGCCCTTATGGCGGGCAGTCTCAACTACCATGAGGATGGCGGACAGACTAAGTCCGCCCACCATCCTAATAACCCACTAAGAATACAGAAGGGACTATGACAACAAGCAGCACTATAAGAAAATACAAGTGCAAAGAAAGAAAGAGGGAAAATATCACAAGAGAGGAGACAGTATAAGCAGAGAAAGGTAGACTATGAGGAAAGACTGTGGAGATTATGGAAAATGGTACAAGTATAATTCCTTAATTTACACATATGCTCAGTGTGATTCTAAACAAATTATTTAAAACCATACATTTTACCAAAACACATTTAACACACTAAAACGTTTAACTGACTGAAAACATTCTATATATATAACCACTACATTTCAGTAGACAATCCTAACTCATTTTGCAAATACATTTCCAATTTGCACCATTATTTTTTTGCGAACATTACATCCTAAAAGAAGACACAGTAGAACAAGAAAGAGGCCCAAGGGGCTTGTAATTCTGCCCAAGAATGTATGTAGCAGTCTATCTATACTGACTGGAGAATTATTACGTGAGACATATGATGAAAGAGAGAGAAATAGGTCAGAGGATACACTATAAAAAGAAAGGGGACTATTAGGACACAATAAAGACAGAGGAGGACTAAAAGGACAGGAGGGAGAATGAGAAGAAGTGGCACTGTGAAGAAAGACAAATTAAAATAAGGAAATAAAGGAAAATATCAGAACAGAGGGAACGCTATAAGCAGAGAGAGGCAGACTGTGAGAGAGACAGCAGAGATTATGGAAACAGGTGCAAGTGTAATTCTTTAATTTACACAGACGCTCAGTGCGATACTAGACAAAAAATGTTAAACCATACATTTCACCAAAACACAATTACCACACTAAAATATTTTAGTGACTAAACACATTCCATGTATATGACCACTACATTTCAGTAGACAATCCTGACTCATTTTGCAAATACATTTCCAATTTGCACCATTATTTTTTGGCCAACATTACATCCAAAAATGAGACACATTGAAACAAGAAAGAGGCCCAAGGGGCTTGTAAATCTGCCCAACAGTGTATACAGCAGTCTATGTATACTGACTGAAAAATTATTAAGAGAGAGATATGATGAGAGAGGGAGGATTAAGATGTCAAAGAAAAGACTATAAAAAGAAGGGACACTATTAGGAGACAGAAGGACACAATAAGGACAGAGGGGGGCTAAAAGGACAGGAGGGAGTATGAAAAGAAATGGCACTGTGAAGAAAGACAAATTAAAATAAGGAAATAAAGTAAAATATCCGAACAGAGAGAACACTATAAGCAGAGAGAGAGACTGTGAGAGAAACAGCGGAGATTATAGAAAAAGGAGCAAGTGTAAATCTTTAAAACACATTCCATGTATATGACCACTACATTTCAATAGACAATCCTGACTCATTTTGCAAATACATTTCCAATTTGCACCATTATTTTTTGCCCAACATTACAACCAAAAATGAGACACAATAAAACAAGAAAGAGACCCAAGGGGCTTGTAAATCTGCACAAGAATATATACAGCAGTCTATGAATACTGACTACAACATGATACATTTAGAACACAAGCCTAATTCTACAGAAGCAACACTATTAAATATTCTACAACTAACAAAGTGACTGCACACATTCAAATTTTTTTTAGTACTGATCTTTACTGCACAAAGGTGACTAACTAAACACATTAACTTACCAAATGATTTTATCACAATAGTTATCCAAATGCAGACAAACTCAGGATATGATTCTACAAACTTTACAGGAATAAACACATTACTCTTACTAAAAATAAAATGCAACACATACAGTGCCTTACAAGTAATCAACTCACCTTTCAAACTGATTGGAAGATTAAGAAGAATGCAACTCACACAGCAGATAGCCTTAGACAGAATCTCTCTGCTTCAGTGCGTACAGCAGAACCAAACAAATGGCACATTTTCCCTCTCAATTTACACATATATACACATTAATAACAAATCAAATTCCTATACACAATAATTCAAAACCAAAGACACATTTCCATTGGTTCAACTGACATACAATCCACCCTACCCCCAACAGATCATGTAAAAGTTAACTGTCAACAGAGGTCAAAAGTTCAGCACTCTATAAAACACTGCTGCTCAACAAGTTTAGACTATACATAAGTACTTACATTTAAGTACCAATAAAAAGAAAATGAATAATATGAACCAACCAACAAATAAACAGATAAACTTGATAGATATTTTTCAAACATTTTTTTTTTATTGTATTTTTCTGGCTGAGGTACGTTCACAGGACGACTTACAGACTTTCCACCGTACGCGTACGGTAAATCAATCGTAAAAAGAAAATAGCATCTATTACTAATTTTTTATAATCTCCGGGGACCCCATCCCCCAGGGCTAAAATAGAACGTTGGGGACCGTGGGGGGAGCCCCAATGCCCCCATGGTCCCAGCCGGCTCCCCACGTCCTTTGGGAACCAGCATTGCTTTTCGTCAGAGAGAGCAGCTAACATGCTGCTCTCTCTGACGAAAAGCAGTTTGCTATGGTAGGGTGGGAGCCGCAAGGCTCCCGTCCTACCATACCAAACAGCAGTGTCCCCCGGGGGTAGGCACCCCGGGACACAGCAGGAGCCGGCCCTGGGGAGGTGTTATGTTATGTTATGTTAAGTGATTTTGTATAGCGCATGGCTACCCCAGCGACGGGGCGTCCCAGCGCTTGCAGACATGCCAGGTCCTAGTATGGTAAGGAGGTGCTAGATGGATGCAAACAACCAAGTTTTTATGAGTTTTCGAAATTGCAAGTGATTTGAAGTGGCCCGAGCTTTAAAGGGGATAGAATTCCAGAGCTTAGGGGCCAAATACCTGAAGGAGCGGCCACCGGCTCTGCTCCTCCGAATTCTGACAGTGCAGGCAAGTGAGAGTTTGGGGGCCCACAGGGGCGGCGGTGGCGGTCCCCAGGGCCACACAAGGCTCCAGAAGGCAGGCCGCACGGCCCCCCTCCCAACATTGAAAAGCCCCGAGGGGTGGTGGTCCCCGGGGTTGGGGGATCCGTCACGGACCCCCCTATATTCAATATTACAGCCCCAGGGAGGTGGCAGTCCCCGGGATGAGTGGGGGGCAAAGAGCTCCCCCACACAGGATTTTTTATTAATTTTAAAAAACAAAGCCCCGGGGGATGGGGTCCCCAGGGATTATAAAAAATTAGCAATAGAGACTATTTTTTTTTTTACGATAGATTTTCCGTACGCGTACGGTGCGAAGTCCGTAAGTCGGCCCGTAAGCGTACAGGCAGACATTGGGGATCATTGCAAACCCCCCTAACTAACCCAAGGGAGTCAGGAAGTCCTATAGCAAACAGCAAACATTTCCCATCAATCTACACATTTAAACCACACACATATACAAATAAATAACAAATCACATTAATTTCCACATTAAATCAAAATGAAATACACTTTTCATTGCTTGAACTTTTGAACTCTTTCCAACTGACAAAACTTTCAACCCTTCCCCAACCACATTCTGCCAGTTACCATAGAAATTCTTAAGGGAACACCTTACTGACAACACAGGTGAAAAGTTCATCATACATTGTTGCAAATCAAAACAGCAAGTGTGCTTGACTTGTCAATATACCAGCTTATCTTAAGTAATGTTCTTTTCTATGACTTTTTCTTAACCAATACATGACAGACTTTTAAAATACAGAAAATTGCACCCTACTTTTGTAGCTAGTAACATTTCAAACAACCAATCACTTCTTCACTTTTTTTCAAAACTCCACTTATCCACCATTTTAGAAAAAAAAAATCTTCAAACTGCCCTTTCATTTACAGAGGCCATCTGAATGCATCAAGACCTCTCTTCAAAATGCTTACAGTGTGGATTGTGGGACACATCTATATTTTACGGAGTGAAAGGTACTCACAATAGAAAGAAATTCCCAAAGACCTAGGTTTACCAAATGTAGACATTAAATGGATTGGACAGAGAGGGTTAAAGTGGCACCAATTGATACCATTGGTGAAATCTTTTATGCATCTCCAACACCCTAACCTCTTAATTGTGCACTGTGGTGGAAATGACCTAGGCACTTTGACTGGGGTAGGACTGGAAATGTTTATGAAGGACACCCTTACAGAACTGATGACACTTTTCCCCCAAACTGCTTTTGTCTATTCTAATATATGTCAAAGGAAAAAATGGAACTGGTCCAATCAATTTTGTCCCCAAATTGAAAAAGCTAGGAAACATGTGAATAAATCTGTTTCTGCTTTACTCCGAGACTATAGAATGGGATTCATTTACAACAACAATCTGCGTTTCAATATGCAAGACATCTATAGGAGAGATGGTGTACATTTTACAGATGCAGGGAACAGAGTATTCTTCATGAACTTTAGACTCTGCATCGGTACTTACTTGTAGGTACTAAAATCTCCTAAAAAACACAAGGGCTCTTTTTAGAGCCACCCAAAATGTAAACACATACACTTCATAAATATCTGAAGCTTAGGTACGCTTATGGGACGACTTACAGACTTTGCACCGTACGTCGTACGTACGAGCATGGTACGCGTACCGTAAATCTATTGTAAACAAAAAAATAGCGTCTATTACTAAATTTTTATAATCCCCGGGTACCCCATCCCCCGGGGCTAAAATACAACATTGGGGACCGTGGGGGGAGCCCCAATGCCCCCACGGTCCCAGCCAGCTCCCCACGTCCTTTGGGAACTGGCATTGCTTTTCATCAGAGAGAACAGCTAACATGCTGCTCTCTCTGACGAAAAGCAGTTTGCTATGGTAGGGCGAGAGCCGCGAGGCTCCCGCCCTACCATAACAAACAGCAGTGTCCCGGGGGTAGGCACCCCGGGACACTGCAGGAGCTGGCCCTGGGGAGGTGGTGGTCGCCAGGGCCACCACAAGGCTCCAGGAGGGGGACTGCGCGACCCCCCTCCCAACATCTACAAAGCCCTGGGGGGTGGTGGTCCCCGGGGCTGGGGGGTCTGTCACAGACCCCCCTATTTTACATATTAGTACCCTGGGGAGGTGGCGGTCCCCGGGGCTGTGGGGGTGCCGTGAGCCCCCCTCATACTTAGAAAGAAAGCCCCAGGGGTGGCGGTCCCCAGGGCTGCGGGGGGGCTGTATGCCCCCCGCTATCATAATTACTTTGCCCCATGTGGTGGCGATCCCCGGGACAGGCTGGGGGGGATTGGGGCCCCCCACACTTTTTTTCTCATTTTGCCCCCGGGGCAAATTATTTAAAAAGCAGACCGTGTTTTTCGCGTATGTTCTACCGAGGCACAAGATGGCTGCCAACATTTCCTGGTTTGGAGTGTTGACAGCCAATTAGCATCCAGCTCGTGGTCAGGAAGGTACAGAGTACAGTAAGCTTACGGTAAGCTCCTATAGATATACTTATTATTTTACTTATGATTTTCTCATAAACTACTGAACGGATTTACACCATTTAACAAAAAGCGTGATCTGCGAACCGAACTCTACCTTTTTTGCCAAATTTGGTTGTTATTCCGTTCAGTGATTCGGGCTGTAGCCCTGGCTGAAGGTCTTATGGAAAATTGCATTGGGACCCCCTTTATTCCCAGCCCCCGCTTCATGAATCACCCCCAAACTTTCAGGGAAGGAGTGGAGCAGAACAGGCCATTTTCTTGGAGAAATTTGCGAAGATTCAACCACCGGCGCAAAAGTTATTCCAAATAGAATGCTGCGGATTTCCTATGGAAAGTAGGTCCTAACTATAACTACCTACTGGCGACCCCTCCTCTCAAAGTGGCAGAACGGCAGGAAGCTGTGACCCCTGGTGACCCGGAGGTCGTTTGTTGCTCCCGTTGGGGAGAGACTGTTCCAGACCCTGGACCCTCGAAGGAACGCTGTTGTCTGAAATCGGGCTGGGAGCGGTGGGACAGCTGTCTCAGACCGAGTCCATTGCCCGTTGCAGATTGGCGTACAAAGGAAAGTCCAGTGGAGGAGTATTTTTCGTGTTTGGCGGTTCTTCCATTTGGCGCTGGTAACCGTCCAACAGTGAGTACGCGAATACGCGCTTGTATTTGACGAAGGCACGATGTCAGCTGGCGCAAGGAGAGGGAGGGAGGTGACAGCCCTCGATGTTTTTGACGACTCCCCGGCTGGGGGGTCGGTCGCAACAACTTCCACAGAACCGGTGGCAAGCATAGGATCAACTGCCCGTGACAAATTTAAACAACTGGAGAAGCTCACAAAACGTGAGCAGTCAAAGTGGTGGGAGCATCGCTCTTTTGGTCAGTATTTGGAGGTTAACCGCATTCCACGAGGTTTAAGAATTATGCTGGCTCCCAGTTACGAACAACCGGACCCTGAAATGTTAAGGGAATGGGCCGAGTGTAACTTGGATTCCTCTCGTAGGCTTGTGGAAATTTTGATGCGCTATGCAGAGTCTGATCGCAAAAAGATCCAATTACTAATTGATGAACTTAACAATGAGATAGAAAAATTAGGTGCAGACATGATAACGGAGTGCACTAAACTTAGAGAGGAGATGCTGGTGCGGGTCCAAAAGGAGGAGGATATTATCATCAAAAGGAAACAATATAAGTTCCAAAGAGACAAAAATGACTATCTACATGGGAGCATTTTTACGTTTGCGCGTAAATATGATGCAATTAAAGCAGCAAAACCCAATGTGTCTCAGGTAACCTCCGATAATCACCTAACAATGTCTTCCAGGCTATCTCTAAGTTCATCTAACGCTGAGCTAAGTGCAAACATGGATAGTGGTTCAGAGTCAGAAGCAGGCGCAAATAGATCGCAATTGGGGTTTACTTGGCTTACTCTGGCACAGGAACTGGACTGTGTTCGACAGGACACCACGAGACACTCTACGTCCCAGGGTAAAGCCGCAACCAAAAACAAAAACCTCAACCACAGGCGGAGAGAGCAAAGAAAAGCAAACACAAGGCGCCAAACCAAAATGGAAAAAACAAAACAAAAATGGAACAACAAAAAATAACCGGTGGAGCAACAGCCCTGGACTGTGGTCTCTCAGTTTTAAATCTAACCCCGACAAAACTATCGGATTCTGATTTGCATATTTTGTCGATGGGCTTATCGTTTTGCCCACCGAGTCACTTCAATTACGCCAGGACACGCATAGACCTGTACAAATTCACGCGTAAATTGTAGTTAAGAAAATATTTTTCCAATAGCAAGTCACGTAAAGGGTATGAGAGACAAGACAATATTACAACTGGTTTGGGATTGGCAGTTAATGATGCACCTCTGTTACAAGATTTGGATGCATTGAGATTAGAACAATCAGTCTCGCAAAGCATACAGGACATCCCTATTACCAATGTGAGCAATCAATCTAGGTTCAAACCGCGTTCAACCTTCACACCGCTAATGACATTTGACAATATCGATATTTTTCATGAGGCAACAGCCAAGGAGATCAAAGATCTATATGTCAAGACACTTAAAACCAACAAGTGTTAAAACAGGCAGAATCAGATGTACTCTGATCTCGTTAGGAAAATCCAGAAAGATGACAACATGATTGTCCGCCAATCGGACAAGGGTGGCAATGTCGTTTTGTGGCCAAGAAGTTTGTATCTGGAGGAAGCACTCCAGCAACTAAATGACAACAACTGCTACAAACATTGTGATGTGGGAGTGGTCAGGAAAGCACAATCTGAGTTGTATTCCTTGCTGATGGGGTGGCGATCATCAGGTCTTATCAGCATGGACGAAATAAAATTCTTGAAAAATGATCACCCCATCACCCCAGTCCTTTACCTCATCCCCAAAGTCCACAAAGACGCCATTAAGCCTCCAGGGAGACCCATTATTTCAGCATGTGGGGGATTGTTAGAAAAGACTACAATCTATGTGGACTCCTTCTTCCAGGAGTACGTTTGTGGACTTCCATCTTACATCCAGGACTCGAGCGATTTTCTAAGGAAGATCAAGGAGATTGAATGGAGTCCGGAATACTTGTTGGTAACATTAGACGTTACATCACTGTATACCAGCATAGTTCATGTGGATGGGATACGGGCAGTACAATTTTATCTGGGGCAAAGACCGATAGAACTGTTAGAACACAACAAAATGCTTGTTTCTATGATTAGCTTCTGTCTACACAACAATTACTTCATGTTCCACAATCAACACTACCAGCAAGTGAAGGGTGTCGCCATGGGGGCCTGTTTTTCTCCCAGTTATGCCTGTTTGCATATGGGCTACTGGGAGAGGCAGGTCCTCTTTGGCGAACACAGCGAGATCTGCATTAGGAACATCGTACGATGGTACAGATACATCGATGATGTTTTTCTAATATGGCAGGGGACACAGACAGAAGCTACTGAGTTCATCGGTAAACTAAATTGTAATAATTACAATTTGGCTTTTACCTCAGAAATCAGTCAAAGTAAAGCTCACTTTCTGGATGTCACGATCGAGGTAAATGAGGGCCATCTAGAAACAACTATGTACAGGACACCGACTGCCGGCAATACGGTGCTTCATGCCATGAGTCATCACCCACCTCATTTGATAAGGAGCATCCCCTATGGGGAGATGCTCAGAATCAGACGGGTGTGCAGCACCCGTGACCCAATGCAAGCAGGTTCAAGAGGCAAGCAAGCAACAGTTCCTGGCTAGGGGATATAGTAACAGCATTTTAGATGCTGCTATAACTAAAGCAAATTCTATATCCAGGGATGTTGCCCTTATACATAAGAAAACCCTGAAATCCACCAATGATGTCAGTGAACAACCTACCAGATTGATCTGGGCCTTTAACAGGCAGCATGGGGATTTGCGAAAGATCGTGAACAAACACTCGGATCTAGTAAGATTTGATCCACTGATTGGAGAGCGTATGCCTAAGAAACCTGCAATCACATACAGGAAGGCACATTCTTTACAGGATGCTTTAGTGAAATCTAGCCGTGAAGTGATTATGCCCAAGAACTGGCTGGCAAGTAGCAAAGGTTTCAGGAAATGCTCTAGCTGTAAAGCATGCTTACACGGAGTGAGCAAAACTGAAAATACTACTCCATTTTCACAAACGCCCCAGAAAATCATGAATCAGCTAACCTGTAAGAGCGAGTATGTGGTATATGTGCTGGAGTGCCCGTGTGGCCTGCGCTATGTTGGGAGCACCAAACTGCAGGTTCACAAGAGGGTGCTCCAGCACATCAGAGCTATCAATACCAACGATACCTCGTACCCGGTTGCCAGGCATTTTAAGGAGTGTCACGGTAACAACAGTGCACTCCTCAGATATTATGCAATCGACACAGAGGGGTCCTCTGAGAAGAGGTGGAGACAGGGAGGGTATCCTCAGATCGTTGGAGACAAAATATATCATTGAGTTAAATAGCAAATCTCCTTGGGGATTGAACTCCACCGAAGATCTTTACACGTGTCTTTAACATCTCAGGTCATGTAGGGTTATTGACTTCTGCTTATCTACATATTCTATTACAGCAAATATTTCATCACGCTTGATATAGGTCATGTTACCATTATCTTGGCTGCACGTCCCAATTCACTTGTCGTATGAAAAGAAACTTATTATGGCAGGGTGGGTCGCAGCTCGCCTATACAAACTACTGGTTCTGGTAGGATAGCAAGATAATAACATCTTTGTGTAGGTTGGGATCAGCCTACAATTTAGAACATATTACTGGTATGTTTTTTGTACAACAAATGTTTGCACATTCACTGTTTGTTTATTTATTTTTTCATCACGCATGAAATTGGATGTTACATATGTGGCTGCTTGGAATGTTATTTCTTTGACTTAGGCACTTTTGATTAAGTTTCACTTGCCTTAACGTATTTATACAGTAATTAGCAAAAATATATATAGTTTATGCTGGTTTGTGAGAAACTACTTAGGGCGAGTGTTACTTTTCTTGTTTGTGTAATTGGATTATCCAGTCAACAAGTTTATGCTATTCCGAGAAATATTTTTGGGTAATTTTAGCTTTACCTGTATTTTTTCGTGTCCTAAAAATTATAAATGATATGAGGCATAACAGGTTCCAAAGGAAATGCATGAGTCACTGTTAACTAAATGAATGTTTTGGGATTATCCCGGGAGTTGTGGCATTTTTAAAAGTCTGTCTTCCATATCAATTCTTGAAGACTAGCCTGTGTCCAATCGAATGTTGTTTAATTTGAGCACTTGCACTTTAAATTCAGATTGCGCTCTCCATGTGTCATGTGACCAAGGCCTCTGTGTAGGCCAAAACGTTATGCTGACGAAGGTGCCGATTAAATAATCTACTCACCTGAACTTTGGGTCTCGTGTTCCTTGCTGCGGCGGCGTCCAGGAGCTTGTGGAAGTGCCCTCCAGCGTTGAGCGTTTTTGAGCATATATATATATATATATATATATATATATATGCGAAGAAAGACCACTTTGATGAAATAGACCAAGGACACTAGGGGAATCCGTCAGAAATCTTTAATTCTCACTCTGTGGCACTGCGTGATGCATTTCAGCTACATTAGCCTTCCTCAGACGCCTTACGCCACAGTATTGTACCTTCTCCCTCCTCAAGCAGTTCGTAGGCACTCCCATAAGTAAGGGAGCAGCTGACCCTGTTAACTCATGGCAGCTGTGCTCCAGTATGGGACCACAGTAACCAGCATGCAGCAGGAAAATGTCAACATAACAGGGTAAGTGATGCGCTTCAAATGAGCGCTTGAAATGCCTTGTGAGGGGGGCCATGTAGTGGCGGGTGCCGTCCGTATGTTGCGTGTGAAAGATTTCCTCAGACCCCCAACGCCCAAGCCACAATCACAGTTCAGGCTGGGCAGTGGAGAGCAACTGTAGTGAGCACTACCCCCCCGTGAAGTCACAGGCTGCCTCCTGACAGCAGTCGCTTGCATGGCCTGTTCTCGTGGCGGTCTCGGGGTAATCAATTCCTTGATAAAAACAGAGTTTGTTGCCAGCTGAAACCCGAGACTCTTTGCTGGACGGGTCCTTGAAACGTGCTCCTGACAGGCACGTAAAAATGCGAAGAAAGACTACTTTGATGAAAGTAGACCAAGAACACTAGGGGAATCAGTCAGAAATCTTTAATTCTCACTCTGTGGCGCTGCGTGATGCATTTCAGCTACATTAGCCTTCCTCAGACGCCTTACGCCACCGGATTGTACCTTCTCCCTCCTCAAGCAGTTCGTAGGCACTCCCATAAGTAAGAAAGCAGCTGACCCTGTTAACTCATGGCAGCTGTGCTCCAGTATGGGACCACAGTAACCAGCATGCAGCAGGAAAATGTCAACGTAACAGGGTAAGTGATGCGCTTCAAATGCGCGCTTGAAATGCCTTGTGAGGGGGGGCCATGTAGTGGCGGGTGCCATCCGTATGTTGCGTGTGAAACATTTCCTCAGACCCCCAACGCCCAAGACACAATCACAGTTGAGGCCGGGCCGTGGAGAGCAACTGCAGTGAGCACTACCCCCCGTGAAGTCACAGGCTGCCTCCTGACCGCAGCCGCTTGCATGGCCTGTTCTCGTGGCGGTCTCGGGGTAATCAATTCCTTGATAAAAACAGAATTAGTTGCCAGCTGAAACCCGAGACTCTTTGCTGGACGGGTCCTTGAAACCTGCTCCTGGCCGGCACGTAAAAATGCAAAGAAAGACCACTTTGATGAAAGCAGACCAAGGACACTAGGGGAATCAGTCAGAAATCTTTAATTCTCACTCTGTGGCGCTGCGTGATGCATTTCAGCTACATTAGCCTTCCTCAGACGCCTTACGCCACCGGATTGTACCTTCTCCCTCCTCAAGCAGTTCGTAGGCACTTCCATAAGTAAGGGAGCAGCTGACCCTGTTAACTCATGGCAGCTGTGCTCCAGTATGGGACCACAGTAACCAGCATGCAGCAGGAAAATGTCAACGTAACAGGGTAAGTGATGCGCGCTTGAAATGCCTTGTGAGGGGGGCCATGTAGTGGCGGGTGCAGAGGAGAATTTATGCAGCTCGAGTCTTTCCCTGTACTCTGCAAACTGCCAATAAAGAAATTGAAGCTCTACTTACCTGCTGTGTGACTCCTCCGTGTTGGGCTCTCCTTTGATTTATATATATATATATTCACTGAAAAAACAATAGGTTATAGACCATATATAGTTAGGAATTAGCATTTAGAAAACCTTATTTTACTCACACAAAACCCTTGAAATTCCATATATAGTTAGTTGCACTAACTATATATCGCGCACCTGCAATCCACCGCTGATGATGTCACATATTACATCATTCATGACATGGTCAGTGACATCACTGATGACATCACTGATGACATCTCAAATGACATCACTGATGACATCACTGATGACATCTCATTTGACATTACTGATCACATCACTGATGACATCATTCATGTGATGATACAATGAACCTCTTCAGACTCTAATATAACCTTAGATACACTCAGTGTAAACAGACACTCACAGACTGTCACTCATCCATGGAGTTACTCACACACCTAGTCAGTCTTGCAAAGAATCAATCACACCTCGATTTCCTCAACTATATAGTTATACACACCTTACTTATTGGAACATATAATAACACATATTTACTCTGTTATACAATCCCTGATACAAGTTCACAATAATCCATACAGCCACTCACACATTCACTGGCTCTTATGCACAGTTATTTATATATGTCAACTATCACATGTACTGTGTTTTACATATGTACTTACATGTAGCACTGAGATATCCATTCACTCACCAATACACTCATGCACACAGTCAACCGCCCATACAGATGTTTCCACATGCACTTTTGAACCCATACATCTAGTGAATCAACTGCTCACACATCTATGCACAGAGTCATACACCTCCCAGACACCCACACACACACTCAGTCTCCCATACAAATACTTGGGCAACTAATCAATAACCCATATAGTTAGTCATATAGCTAATGATCAACACATGCATCAGATTACAAAACAACAGACACAATGATGCACAATTTAAAACAGTTTAGTCACTAACCCATGCACTCAGTGAGACACATTTAATCACTCACTTATACAGTCAGTCATGCACCTACTAAATCCTTCATCCAGACACTTATACATCCACTCATTCTTCAATATGTAAGACATATTTTAACTTTACAGAAGCATACAGTCACTGGATGTTGTCATCAGTGATGTCATCAGTGATGTCATTTGAGATGTCATCAGTGATGTCATCAGTGATGTCACTGACCATGTCATGAATGATGTAATATGTGACATCATCAGCAGTGGATTGCAGGTGCGCGATATATAGTTAGTGCAACTAACTATATATGGAATTTCAATGGTTTTGTGTGAGTAAAATAAGGTTTTCTAAATGCTAATTCCTAACTATATATGGTCTATAACCTATGGTTTTTTCAGTGAATTTTCAAGGTTTTGTAAATGCTAATTCCTAACTATATATGGTCTATAACCTATGGTTTTTTCTGTGAATTTCATTGGTTTTTTAACAGCTAATATCTGTAGCTGTAAAATGTATTCTTCTTTAAATCCAAAAATATATTTTATATGTTTATGAATAATTTTTTTTTAAAATATTTTTTTTTCTTCGTTCCCGCTTCGCGAATCGGGAAGCTTCCCGTTAGCTGACCTTGATGCCGCGAAATAGACCGCGCGCCGGTAAACGTTTCTTTACCGCAAGTGCCGCGTTAGAAAACAACATCGTGACGCCTCCCGTCCGCATGACGTTCCACGTTGTCGCGTGATACGTCATATGACGTGCTACGTTAGCGAACTGGTACGCGAAGCGAGTGCCAAAGCGCAGGTTTCTGGAAGCAAACCGGGAGGCCCTGCAAAGCGCTTAACGTAAACACAGCAAGTCATGTGACTTGGTAATAACACTTTTCATTGGTTCATTTCACTTTTGGTTTCCTAATGATGTAAGACTAGGTCATATAATCTAAAATGAACACTTTTGATTGGTTGAGAACTCTTGTTTTTCCCAAATGATGAAAATCCCTCCTTCTTTCCTCACTCTGACTTTCATCATTGTGAGAGAAAGACCCTTTGTGATCACTGAGCAATGGCTTCTTTAGTAGCTTCAGCTGGTGCTTCCCCACCACCTCCACCACATCCAAGGAAGAGTGGACCACCTGCTCAAGTTGTAATTCAACAAGAAGAAGAAGAAGAGGAACAGGAGGACGAGCACGAAGAGAGGCAGTTTTTGCCTGAGCAGCCCAAGACGTCTCACCGGAAAGAAAACTTCATTTGGCAATTTTTTAAAATTCCCAAAGGTCAGAAAAAAGTAAATGCAAGATACGTAACTTGCCTTATATGTCAAGATAGACTGTCCAGAGGGACCGACAAAAAATACAGTTTTGGAAACTACACAATGCATCGCCATATGACTAGGTGGCATCCTAACAACTACAGTGCTGCACAGTTTCGGAACGACCTAGATAATCTCCCTATTATGGCCAGAAGATCTGTTGTACCGGAAGTAACGGGACCAGAGGGCAGGGAGATGGTGCCAAATATACAAATGAGATTTGGTGAAGTAAAACACACCTGCGTATTTTGCGATGGATTCATTTCCTACGGAGAAAGAAGCATCACTCTGATCAACAGAGCTATTGACTATCATATGCAAGTTTGTCCGAAACGCCCAAAATAATAAATACTTCTTTTTTTTGTTTTGTTGCTCCTGTTGAGCCCTTTACAATGAATCGTTTTCATTGCCCCCTCCAAGAAAAACCCAAAAAAATATAAAACTGTTCCGAAAAATTCAAAAACAGTAAAAAAATGTTCAGAAAAATAAAAAAAAAGTTATTTTCAGAACTACCTCCCCGTTATTAAAAAATTGGTACAATATTTGGAACTTAAAAGAAAGACAGCTATAAGGGAGTAAACTAGAGATACCATTACCCGTAATCCACTGCTGATGATGTCACATATTACATCATTCATGACATGCTCAGTGACATCATCAGCAGAGGATTGCGGGTTTTTTGGCAACATGCCTTATCCACGGTTTAATAACGCTGCCTTTTGCTTTATATAAGTTTTCAAATTGTATGAAATATATACCAATAGGTCTTTATGAACCTTTAGGTAGTGCTTTTCTTCATGAGGTCTGGTCGCTTCCATACACATACAGATGTTTCAAAGATGATCAAGAAGTTTATCTGAATGGAGAGGAATGCACTGAGACGCCAGATCATTCACTAATGTGTAGGCACATACAGTTACACGATTCATGCAACAAACACCGACCAAATATGGCTTGCGTGTTGCAAGGCACGCCAGTTCCTGCTATCATCCCCACGTTCAAGTTGTTGGAAAATGGTAGTTATTTGATGCTCAATAATGAAGATTGTTCTGAGTTAATTAAAAGTATTCCTTTTATCGTAACAGTAAGTGAACGGGTTATTTGCTGCAGAAATGTTCTATTTCCTCCCACACATGAACATAGGGAGTTTTCAATCTGGCCACAAATACCAACCTTGGGACACGTTTCAACGGCATGACAAGAATAAGAGCTCTTTTGTCTCAGAGAGAGGTGGCCTTGAGTTCGGCCCGTGAAACTTTCGTACTTCACATAGCGAACACCCGTACACAGGTTTGCTTTTCAATTTCAGCAACATGTTTCCGACTATCTTTAACGCATCCTCCACAAAATCCCTGGCACACTTTTTTAAAGTTGTTACCAGTGGTCTCGTGACTTCATTTGAGAAAATCTTTGGAGTCATCCCTGCTCCCTTTCATTGTATTTTCTGCACTCTGGTTCGTGGATTGGCATTTTTACTTGCATTACCAGCGGACGCTCTTGTGCTTTTTTACATTTGTAAATATGGATGTCCCTCCTATGCAACCTCCGACCCTGCAGCTGCTGACACTGTTCCGCAATCGCATGCTAGAATATTATGGCACAATGCCGTTGGCGATATTAAGCACGGCATATGGATTATCTTTTCGGTTCTCCTACTTCACCTGTGTCCAGCCTGTATTTCACTGCCTGACCTGTGATTTCGATTGGGCCATTGATTTGTGTCTCTGCGGACCGGTTTCTCCTGACGTCGACTTTAATCAGCTGATGACTCCTATCATTACTCACGAGTTGATTTGTCCTGGCGAAAGGATTATGGCTGTGGCATTGATGCATGGACTACTTGGTCCCTGGAATTTACTGGCGGCAGCACAGTCTTTCTTGGAACACAGCTTTCTTGAAAACCCACCGAGCTGTCCTCTGATGGTGATAGAGGATCCGGTGCTGGGAGAGCACGTATGTTCTTTTCCGCTTTTAAATTGGATGGCTGAACTGTTTTCGGATGAAGACGGTGACTTCCTATTGGAGGCTGTTGCAGCTTATTTTGCATACACAGTTATGTCATAGACCTTTTTCATGTTTGATATGCTGAGTACTAGCATTTCATTGACAATTCATTGACTTATTTGTCAAGTTTTTATTATTTACCTTGCCTATTGGCTTAAGACTCGATAAAGTACTTGGCTGTTTTATTTTTCTTTAGCATTGAATTTTCCTAGTTTTTAATGCTTTACCTTGCGGACCGTCCACATATAAACTTGCAATCTGCTCTCATGAGATGGCACTTCTATTATCTTATTCAGTTCGTTTCCGGATCATGAGGAGGTGTCATCTAGGTCCTGGATATCTTTACACCGTGTTAAGTTAGCATGGGCTCATTACCGGTTTAAACGCCATTTTTCCTTTTTTGCAACTTCTGCACACGACACTTAGTTGTTGCTTTAGCTTTCCACCTAGTAGTTCATCGTGGTTTACATGAGAATAATATGTTATTGGTCTACTATCTGCTTTACTTGTTAAACTATATCTGTACAGCGAGTGCTAAAGTTTCAAGAACAACACGATACAGAATTGTTATGAGGTCTGATCTCCACGACTTCATACTCATAACATAAGTGCAACTTCTGCCAATTCTGGGCATGAGGCGGGTTTTATATTGCTTTGCCGAACACACATACACAACAGTTGATGCGGTTCACATGAAGAGAGAGCTGGTGTATGCTGATGTGATTCCTTCAAATCTAAGACACTAAAGTATGGACACGCCCTAAACCAACACAAAGAGACCTTCTTAGCAAATAATATAATATGTGTATTAGGGAGGGTGAGATATAAGCAGCCGCGGGCCGTGGAGGGAGTTACGATGGGGCAGGGAGGCGGGGAGGGGGAGAAGCAGGGTGGAGCCCTCTCTACCTTGCCCCTCCCCCTCCCCGCCTCCCTGCCCCACCGTAACTCCCTCCACGGCCCGCGGCTGCTTATAAGTGTTGCTAACTCTTATTCATTTACAGCATGTTAACATACTGTCACCATTCACTTTTTATGTACTAGTAACTATGCTGGTAATTTTGCTACTGATAATATGTGTACTTGTATTCTCCACCCTGCTTCTCCCCCTCCCCGCCTCCCTGCCTCACCGTAACTCCCTCCACGGCCCGCGGCTGCTTATAAGTGTTGCTAACTCTTATTCATTTACAGCATGTTAACATACTATCACCATTCACTTTTTATGTACTAGTAACTATGCTGGTAATTTTGCTACTGATAATATGTGTACTTTTATTATCTAAGGTACTACGCCTGAGAAGACGGCATTAGTAAATAAACATTTCAAATACACATGTGTTCTTCTTAACTCCATGTTCTGGTTTCTAAGAAATATATAACGACCGACTGTTCATGAGTTCCACGTATCCTGAGGTACTATAAGTTCATATTCTGGATTGTCTAAACATTGAGAGTTTGTTATATCCAATGTGACACTGTACCTAGCTTGCTAAATAGTTTTTGATTACTAACGTGAGTTTTGGGACACCCTAATTCGCCGAGGTTCCAATCCTCTGTCCACAGTTCTGTGTGAGAACAGAAACCCTGCGACAGGGGCACCCCCGACCCTTGCTGGAGCTTCATCACACTTGCGATACAACTCCAGCAATGCGCCACCTTTACGGCACAGATACATCACGCATCTGTGCTGTTTTTGCCCCATGATGCGCCGCATTGTAAATGCAGCACACCATAGGTGACGGAACAGCGGCACAGAATGACTAACACATCCCTGGTGATGCGCCAGTCATCATAAATCTATCCCTATGCTTCTTATCTTGTTAGAGATGAACCGCCATATGTATCATCAAAGTTATTTGCATTTCCTAAATAGCGAACTTTAAGGAATAAATAGCGATTCTTTACCATTCCTAGTTTGCGATGAGCTATTTGCTAATTAGCCGAATGTAGCCCAATGAAGCCCAATGTAGCCCAATGTAGCCCAAAGATGGCCGCCAGACACACAAAAAAACAAATGTAGCCCAAATATCAGCCAGATGTAGCCCAACTATAGCCCAGTGACAGAATGACCAATCAGCTTCGCAAACCTCCGTTACGCGAAGCGGAGCGCTGTTACAGATATATATCTTTTTTTGAACGTTAATTTCTCAAAATCCACTGGAGCACATATATTGAGACCTAGCAAAGGCACATCGGGCTACCAGTCCCTAATATTTTGCCAAGTTTCGTGCAAATCCATTCAGCCGTTCAATTATTATTTTTATTATTTTTTTTTGCCCCGCGGGGCCCTTTTAAAACCTCCACATCAAACCTAGGGGGTCAGCGAGGATCTACTATGCCCCCTTATAGTTATTTCCCCCTTTGTTTTGACCTCCTCTTGTCTCTCGATCCTACCGAGAGACAAGATGGCGGCCGCTACGGACTGTTTGGAATGTTGACAGACGCCGGAGAACCAATCAGCTTCGCTTCACAAAGCTCCGTTGCGCGAAAAGTCCGCGAACCAGAGCGCTAACCGGTCCGCTGTTACAGATATATATCTTTTTTTAAACGTTAATTTCTCAAAATCCACTGGAGCACATATATTGAGACCTACAAAAGGCACATCGGGCTACCAGTCCCTACAATTTTGCCAAGTTTCGTGCAAATCCATTCAGCCGTTCGGGCTAAAAGTGAGGCCAACCGCCCTATGGAAAACTCAATGTTAAAAACACGTTTTGGGACCCCCCTTTTTTCTCGGCCCCCACTGGACGAACCCCCCCCAAATTTTCAAGGGCTGCTCAGAAACAAAATGTGCCATTTTCCTGAAAATTTCAGCCAATTCCGTCCACAAACGCCAAAGTTATTAGACATAGAATTTTCAAAAAACCCATAGAGAAAAAATCCTAACTATATATACCTACTGGCGACCGCCAGTAGGTAATATATGTATATATATGTATATATATATATATTCACTGAAAAAAACATAGGTTTTACACACGTTATAGTTAGGAATTAGCATGTCATCAGTGATGTCATGAGTGATGTCACTGACTATGTCATGAGTGATGTAATATGTGACGTCATTAGCAGTGCTTTGCGGGCGCGCCAGTTATAGTGAGTACAACTAACTATAACGTGGGAATTTCAATGGTTTTGTATGAGTAAATTGTCCAGCTAACTATAACTGATATAAAACCTATGTTTTTTTCAATGAATTTGCTAGGTTTTTTAAATGCTAATTCCAATCTATAACGTGTGTAAAACCTATTGTTTTTTCAGTGAATTTGCAAGGTTTTTTAAATGCTAATTCCTAACTATAACGTGTGTAAAACCTATGTTTTTTTTTGCGAATTTGCAAGGTTTTTTAAGTGCTAACCCCTAAATAAAATATGTGTAAAATTCTTTTATTTTATTATGAATTTAAATACAACATCAAAACATTGAAAGTAGTTGTTTTTCTCATTTCTTTATTGGCCTTCCTTTAGTTTTTCAGTCCCCTTAACTCACTCCCCTACCCTTAGTCCCCTTCTTTCAGTTACTCTTCAACTCCTCTTTTGTCACTCACCATACTCCCCTTTTCTCACTCTTTCCCTCAGTCCCTTCCTTCCCTCAGTCATTTCAACGTGGCTGTAAACTATGTTTTTTTCAGTGAATTTCAATGGTTTTGTAAATGAAATTTTTCCAATGTAATAATTGTTATATTTTTTATACTGATTTACTATATTATTATAATTTTTTTATTTTTAGATAGATTTTTTTTTAAATTACATTAAATATTTTTTTTATAATTTGATAAAAAATGTTTGTACACCTCTCTGCAGCGCAGCCCTCTGACGTGTTTGCAGAGGGGGAACTAATTCCCCTTGCATACTGGGGGTCCCTGGGGGCCAACTAGCCCACCAGGAACCTCCAATATTCCCCAGGGGGCTGCATTGCAGAGAGGTGTAATGAATCCACACCCTTTTTCACACCTCTCTGCAGCACAGCCCACAGGCGCGTTTGCAGAGGGGAACTAATTCCCCTTGCATACTGGGGGTCCCTGGGAGGCAACTAGCCCACCAGGAGCCTCCAGTATGCGCCAGGGGGCTGCGTTGCTTTGCCCCGGAGGGTGGCGGTCCCCGGGGCAGTGTGGGGGGGGATTGGGCACCCCCCACACTTCTTTATCACTATGCCCCCACAATTTGGTCCCCCTGGTGGGTAATTTTTAAATAAACATACTGGGTTTTCTTATAAAAGATTTTTGGCCTTGGGGGTCCTTGTGGGACCCCATGAGCACGCCTAGGGGGTCAGGGTGCTTGTACCCTGCCCCCTTTTTGTGTTTTACACGTTTGTTTTTCTGCTTTCTTGTGCCTCGGTCTACCGAGCACAAGATGGCTGCCAACACTTCCTGGTTTGAAGTGTTGAAAGCCAATGAGCATGCAGCTTGTGCTCGAGAAGTTTTAGAACTCAAAAAGGGGGCAGGGTAGAAGCACCCTGACCCCCTAGGCCTGCTCAGGGGTTCCCACAAGGGACCCCCTGAGCAGGCCTAGGGGGTCAGAGTGCTTCTACCCTGCCCCCTTTTTAAGTTCTACACCTTTTTTTTCAGCTTTCTTGTGCCTCAGTCTACTGAGGCACAAGATGGCTGCCATCCATTTCTGTTTTAGAGTGTTGACCGACAGTGTCAGCCAATCAGCATGAAGCTCGTGCACGGCGAGGTTCGCGCACGGTGCGCGCACGGTGCGCGCACAGTGTGCGCTTATAAATATATAATTGATTTCAACTTTCATTTTCTCAGGCACTACTGGAGGGATTTACAATATTTAACCAAAAGCGTGATCTGCGTACCAGACTCTACCATTTTGCCAAGTTTGGTGTAATTCCGTTCAGCAGTTCTGGCTGTAGCCGTGTCTAAAGGTCCTATGGAAATTAACATGGGGAAAACACGTTTTGGGACCCCCCTTTTTTATCGGCCCCCGCTTGACGAATCTACCCGAGACTTTCAGGGAAGGAGCGGAGCAGAGCTAGCCAAACTTTTGGAAAATTACACACAAATTCCTCAACCGGCGCTAGAGTTATTCCCAATAGAATGTTGCGGATTTCCTATGGAAACTAGGTTCTAACTATAACTACCTACTGGCAACCGCCAGTAGGTAATATATATATATTACAGGAACTTCGTTTTTCTGTCAGCTTGCTGAAAAAATAACGAACCGGACCCAGTCAGGTAGATTTGCTTGTTTTATTTAGATAAGTGCATCACTCCATCCGCCATGACGCGTTTCGGGCCCTGAAGCCCTTGATCACATGACACGGTCAGCCAATCCTTGTGTATTTAACGTGCATGCAGGTATCATCTGACCACTGGGCCTGTAGAGATAAAAAAAAGACTTCAGCCTAATCCTGTGTCACATCGACTGCATGATGTTTTCTTATACAAATATACATAATTTTCATTAAATACAAATGTACAATATTATCTCCATTATTTTCTTCACCCATTTATACCCTCACATTAAAATGCGGTTATAACATACGGCATTATAATTTTCAGTGCAAAGTATCTCCTGATGTGCAAATCTCGCAAATAAATAAATAAATAAATATTGAATAAAACCAGCATTTTTTATATATCATACAGTAATTGTAAACAAATCATGTTCTGGTAATGTTTATACAGTAAATAAATTACCTATTTGTGCAAATGAGCAAGATATGTGCAAAATTCGCATCGAGATTTGCGCAAAAAAAACAATGTTTTTTTGTGGAAGATAAAGAAAGGGTGGTTGGTGGGGAGCAGGTTTTATATATATATATATTACCTACTGGCGGTCGCCAGTAGGTATATATAGTTAGGATTTTTTCTCTATGGGATTTTTGAAAATTCTATGTCTAATAACTTTGGCGTTTGTGGACGGAATTGGCTGAAATTTCCTGGAAAATTGAACATTTTGTTTCTGAGCAGCCCCTGGAAATTTGGGGGGGGTTCGTCAAGGGGGGGCCGAAAAAAAAGGGGGGTCCCAAAACGTGTTTTTAACATTGAGTTTTCCATAGGGCGGTTGGCATCACTTTTAGCCCGAACGGCTGGATGGATTTGCACGAAACTTTGCAAAATTGTAGGGACTGGTAGCCCGATGTGCCTTTGCTAGGTCTCAATATATGTGCTTCAGTGGATTTTGAGAAATTAATGTTCAAAAAAAGATATATATCTGTAACAGCGGACCGGGCAGCGCTCCGGTTCGCGGACTTTACGCGTACCGGAACTTCGCGTAGCGAAGCTGATTGGCTCTCCGGTGTCTGTCAACATTCTAAACAGTCCGGAGCGGCCGCCATCTTGTCTCTCGGTAGGATTGAGAGACAAGAGGAGGCCAAAACAAAGGGGGAAATGACCATAAGGGAGCATAGTATATCCTCCCTGACCCCCTAGGTTTAATGTGGAGGCTTTAAAAGGGCCCCGCGGGGCAAAAAAAAACAAAACATTTTTGTTTTTTTGCGTGGGTAGCGCCCGGTTCGCGAACAGGGAAGCGTTCTGGGCAGCGTACTATAATGAAAAATGAATGATAGACTTTTCAAATACTGTATGTTAATTGATTGTTGGTTTTGTTGATTATTTTTTATTTTTTTATTTTTTAAGCAATTATTTATTATTGTGATTGTGTTTCAAAATTTAATAACATTTCTAACATTTAACTAGTTTATGAATTACATATAAAAATGATTAAAGACTCAAACAATTTTTTAATATTACATACAATTTTATTTTTCAGATTGTTTTTCAAAATTTAATAGAACGTCTAGCATTTGACTGTCCGATATGTCCTCTTGTTGAGTGAACATAAGTTCCCACATTTGACCGTCATCATAATGGAGTAAATGATCGACAGATTCTACACATTGAAGTAATTCATAGTCCCGTGACTCATCCATGAATTCTAAGTCATCAATGGGTTCCATAACTTGTTCATTGTTGCTGTCCAGAGCAATTTCGAAGGAAACATTCTGCTCACCTTCCATTTTATTGCTGTAATTTGCATAAAAAATAAATATATCAGTAGTGATAGGGCACTGTTGGGTTTAAGTTCAGACAGGTACTTGTGAGTTTATAACAGAGAAGTAATCTATGGGCACTGTATGGTTTCAGGCGTGAAGTAGTACTATTAAAAAGTGCCTGTGAAGAAGCCTAAGTAAATTCATAATTATACCACAGAAACCTAAATCAATCCATAATTATAATAAAGAAGCCTTTCTCAATGTCTAACTCTTACAGAGGGATAGTATATAACTATCTGAAAATGTTTTCAAATTTATAAAATAATATCTCACCTTCTAAAAACAAGTTTAAGTTGTGAGTGAAAATGATCTTGCAATGTAATTCAGGAAGTAGTAGTCAAAATGGCTGTGTTTCTCTCTCTTCCTTTATATATATTCAGGTACATAGCCAATCAAATGTCAGGTAAAAAAAGTAGAAAATGAAAGTAACATTTTAATTGGTTGTCAATTCCAACACTTCAGATGTGTTTTGAGAAGTAATTTACCTCTGGGTATTTAGAGAGGTCTACAGGCTAAATGGCTAAATGGAATTCCAATCAAATTTGTGAAAATGGTAGGGATTGGTATGTAGTATGAGCTAATCTATATTTGGTGAAATTGTCTCCAGTCGCTTTTCTGTAAACTACTTTCCCACCTTTTTTGATGGTGCGCTTCCCAGGGAGCGACCCGGTACGCGAACTGGTGAGCGCCCCGGTTCGCGAACCTTAAGAGTTACGGGAGTCCACCATTTTGTGTTTCGGTCGAATTAAGATACAAGATGGAGGGCAAATAATGTTCAGAATGGGTAGAAGGGGGCACGGTAGACTTATCTTGACCCCCTAGGTTTTCTGAGGGTGGCTGAGGAGGCCCATATGTGCGAAAAAAACCCAACATTTTTTAAAAAATTTAGCCAGGTTAGCTCCCGGTTCGCGTACCGGGAAGCGCCCCAGGGAGCGTACTTTGTTGAAAATTAGTGAAAAATGTTAGAGTAAAATAATAATTGTGAGTGATCAGATGTAGGGTAGCTCTGAGAAGAGCTTTTGGGTTTATGGTACATTTAGGTACTTATAAGTAGGTACCAATGCACAGTCTTAAATTCAGAATGAAAATTCTGTTGCCCTCATCTGAGAAGTGAACTCCATCTCCTCTGTAGATATCTTGCATGTAGTAACGCAAGTTATTGTTGTACAGGGAGCCCATTCCATGGTCTCTCATGTAAGCTGAAACAGATTTGTTTACATGCTTCCTCGACTTCTCAATTTGTGGACAAAATTGGTTTGACCACCTCCATTTCTGTCTTTGGCATATATTTGAATATACCAAGGCAGTCTGAGGAAAAAGTGCCATCAATTGCTCAAAGGTGTCCTTTAAAAGCTTTTCCAGACCTACCCCAGTCAAAGTGCCCAAATCATTACCTCCACAGTGCACAATTAACAGGTCAGGTTTTGGCAAATGCATAAAGGTTTTCACCAATGGTATCAATTGGTGACATTTTAATCCTGTGTCGCCAAACCACTTAATTTCCACATCTTGTAAATTGAGGTTAGGTAAATTCCTGTTCTCAGCATGCCTCTGAGCCCAATAGATGTAACTATGTCCAACAATCCAGACAGAAAACATGGTGAGAGAAGCTTCTCCTGCAGTCAGATGAAGTGTGGCAATGAAATGGCAGTTGAAAAAATAAGAGTTTAAAATGAAAAACACTGTGGAGTTTCTGTGTTAATGAAGCAGTAACAGTGATTGGTGGATTTTGATTGCTGAAAACAGAAAGTTAGGGTGCATGGATGAGTTGTTTGAAAGATGTATTTTGAGTGGTCAAGAAAAAATCATTAAATGAAAGAATGCACTGGATATGAGGTGCACTGAGAGTTCAGAGTTCAATTGCAACATTGTTGTGTGAACTTGCAAACACCAGAAGTCTTCCAAGATGTGGTTGCCATGCAGAAAAGGCATGAAATGGCAGAGGGGGGAAGGGTTTTCATTTGAAAAAAAGTGAGGGAAGAGTTTTGATTGAGTGACATGAGAGATATGTGTGAAGAATTACAGCATTTCTGTGCTTTTGATAGCTGCAGACTCTGGAGTGCATACCTTTTGCTCTGCTGAAGACAAATTGGTGTGTTTCTGAGACTGTTTTCAAACTCAAAGTATTTGCTAAGGTGAGAAAATATTTCTTTAATTTAGATAGAGAATAGTGTGCTTTAAGGAGAAAATTATGAAGAAAGTTGTGTTTTTCAAATGTTGCTTTGTCTCAAGTGTTTTACAAATAGAATTTGTTTCTTTGAGAAAATGTAATTGGAGAAAATGTGAAGTATTAGTACTGACAGGGTGTTTTTCTGCATAGGAGCTGTGGAGTCTTTTCAAATTATGACTTAAAAATCGTTTTTGAGGAAAATGAATGGTTATAATATTTCTGACAAGGACATAATGGTGTATGCTTCTTTATAATGCAATTGACTGTCTCTGATGTTATTTTTCCCATTTCAATGTAAGACCTTTCTCTGTGGCGCAAATTGCTTGTAAATATGCTCCCACCTGTGCATGGCAAATTTAGATTTTGAATGTTTGTGTTACATAGCCATGTTAAAAGTGATACAAACATGCTGCAAAGACAATCAAAAAACGCTTTTATGTGTCTTAAGGACATTTTAAGTCATTTTCCCATGTGCAGTGTTTTGAAATTATGATTTGAAAATCGTTTTTGGGGAAAAGGAATTGTTTTTAAATTTATGACAAGGACATAATGGTGTATGCTTCTTTATAAGGCAATTGACTGTCTATGATGTTATTTTTCCCATTTTAATGTAAGACCTTTCTCTGTGGCGCAAATTGCTTGTAAATATGCTCCCACCTGTGCATGGCAAATTTAGATTTTGAATGTTTGTGTTACATAGCCATGTTAAAAGTGATACAAACATGCTGCAAAGGCAATCAAAAAACGCTTTTATGTGTCTTAAGGACATTTGATGTCATTTTTCCCATATTACATTAAAAGACCTTTCTCCGTGGGACACATTCCTTGTAAATATGGTCACACTTGTGCATGGTAAATTTAGATTTTGACTGTTTGAGTTACATAACCATGTTAAAAATGACCCAAAAAAATTGCAAAGGCTTTTAAAAAACACTTTCATGTGTCTTAAGGACATTTTAAGTCATTTCCCTGTGGGCAGTGTTTTCAAATTATGACTTGAAAATCGTTTTTGAGGTAAAGGAATGTTGTTAAAATTTATGTGCGCTATATGCCCCCAAATTTCTTTTTCAGGGGTGCAGCAGGGTGTTCTTGAGACACCCCTGCACCTTTGGAAAAATTCCTAATTTGCGATGAGCTAATTGGTAATCGCAAATTGCACCTTCATTCCTATGGGCATCCTGGCCCATGGAAATGAATGGGTAATTTGCAATTAGCAATTTGCTCATCGCAAATTAGGAATGGTAAAGAATCGCTATTTATTCCTTAAAATTCGCTATTTTGGAAATGCAAAATAGTTTGATGATACATATGGCGGTTGATCTCTAACAAGATAAGAAGCTTAGGGATACATTTATGATGACTGGCGCAATGAAGTGGACATCACTTACTTCATTGGTAGAGCTTTACATGTATTATCTCCTCTGTATTCTTCATCAAGCGTAACTTTAATCTGCAATCCTGAGTAGGCCTCCCCTTAAACAAACCTCTGGATAGGCCACACCTTATCGTCATCATGAATTAATCATTTAAAATGCTAGGGACAGATTTATGATAGGTGTATGCCTCTTTTGCGCCACTTACAAAACACTGCCCATGGGGAAATGACTTAAAATGTCCTTAAGACACATGAAAGTGTTTTTTTAAAGCCTTTGCAATTTTTTTGGGTCACTTTTAACATGGCTATGTGACTCAAACAGTCAAAATCTAAATTCACCATGCACAGGTGGGAGCATATTTACAAGGAATGTGCTCCATGGGGAAAAGGTCTTATAATGTAATATGGGAAAAATGACATCAGAGACAGTGAAATGCCTTATAAAGAAGCATACACCATTATGTCCTTGTCATAAATTTACAAACCATTCCTTTTCCCTAAAAACGATTTTCAAATCAAAATTTGAAAACACTGCACATGTGGAAATGACTTAAAATGTCCTTAATTCAAAATTTGCTATTCCTTATTTTGCGATTGCACTGAAGGATTTGCAAATTTTGCGATTCCTTAAATGCAATGTATCAAACAAAAAATATGTAAAAAATGACATTAAGGATTTGGAAACTACCACCAACTTCTAGTTTGTGGTAATTTGCGAATTCTTTTCAAAAAGCTTTTTTTCCAAAAAACAAAAGGTGCCATATGACGCCAATACATGCCCTTAGGGCATGTATGTGCGCCATATGCCCCCAAATTTCTTTTTCAGGGGTGCAGCAGGGTGTTCTTGAGACACCCCTGCACCCTTGAACAAATTCCTAATTTGCGATGAGCTAATTGCTAATCGCAAATTGCACCTTCATTCCTATGAGCCTCCTAGCCCATGGAAATGAATGGGTAATTTGCAATTAGCAATTTGCTCATTGCAAATTAGGAATGGTAAAGAATTGCTATTTATTCCTTAAAATTCGCTATTTAGGAAATGCAAAATAGTTTGATGATACATATGGTGGTTCATCTGTAACAAGATAAGAAGCTTAGGGATAGATTTATGATGACTGGCGCATCACCAGGGATGTGCCAGTCATCCTGCGCCGCTGTTCCGCCACCCATGGTGTGCTGCATTTACAATGCGGCGCAGCATGGGGCAAAAATGGCACAGATGCGTGACGTATCTGTGCTGTAAAGGTGGCGCATTGCTGGAGTTGTATCGCAAGTGCGATGCAGCTCCAGCAAGGCTCAGGGGTGCCCCATCTCCACAATGTTGCGTCAAGACCTATGCCTGCTTAAAGCAGGCGCAGGGTTTTGACGCAGCTTTCTCCTATCTGATTGTAAATGCGGCACACCATGGGTGGCAGAGCAGCGGTGCACGTTAACTGGTGCATGCCTGGGGATGTGCCATTTAACATAAATCTGCCCCTTTACATTTAAGTATGTGCAGGGGACACAGAGTCGGTGAGGCTTATCCAAGGTTAAGAAGAGATGAGTCCTGTTCACTGAAAAATTAGACATAGGCTTCACCTGCTCAGCATCGCTGGACATGGCTAAATAATAGCTGCAAAATGTTACTCTTGTTAAACAATTTTACTATTATAATCTCTGAGATTTGTCTCTTACTCTGCAACATCTCATTGTTGTTATCTTTCTTTGAAGATAAAGACAACATCAACATGAGCGATAATCTGCAATCAGTTGATTTTGACCTCATCATTGAACTTGTAATTGAAACATCAGTGGATGTTGATCCCTTGGATGATTTAAATCCTGAGGATGAAGAAGAACGTGATGAGGATGCAGATTTGTCCGAATTATATGACATAGGGTGGGAAGCTGACCTGCTTGATGCTATGGAACTATAAACATTTATTTTTAAAATTTATAATAAATAAAAAGTAAAAATGTAAACCGTTTAATTTAAAAATAAAGACACCTTCAAAAACAGGTTATGTGTAGTGTATTCAATAAAATATTAAAATATGCTCATAAAATTAGATCAGATTCACATATAAGATAGCACAGGTAACATGAATATAAATTCCATTTCTTTTCTGCTATTTCTGTATTCTAAAATTGCCATGCACTAAAAAATCTTATATGTAAAAATGTAAAGTAGTGTTTTAAGTTTTTGATTACTGTCATTGATGTACTGTTGGGTAATAGTGGTTAATAAAATTTTTTAATATATTTTACCACAGATTCAACTGCAGATCATTTCAACATTTCACCATGCCAACGAAAGAAAGACTGAGAAAGGCTGCAAAACGTCAAAGACAGCAGGTGATTGAAAAAAAGCAGCAGTCCTCTAACAAAAAGATTTGTCAAGTCAACAAGAAAGCACCGGGTAAGAGTACAAAAACATTCATAAGAAATATTTGCAGTAAAAAAAATATTACTACAGAAAATGTTTCAGTCCAGAAAAAGAGAAGCAATTCAAATGGAAAGGAAAGGCCAATCAAAAATGTTACTGCTAGAGCAAGAGATAACTCTGTGCATGATAGTAGAAGGAAACAACAGTTTAGGGACATTCGTAAACGAATGTTCCGCAACAGGATAATTGGCAATTTGTTAAAAAATATTAAGAAAGGTCAACAGAAAGTGGTTTTTTATAAGAGAAAAAAAAAAGTTGAGAAAGTTATTGATCAGGCATTTGAAATTAAACGTAAGTTATTTATTTTGATAATCAATAGAATTAGGAAGCTAAACAAGGCAATTTATGATTTCAAAAGAAATAGTAGATGGAAGAGAATAGTTAATCGTAGTAATTTTTGTGAAGTTTTTTCTGGAGAATGGATGCATAGTTCAAGCTGTGAGGCATTTTTTAATGAGGAGAGTTATTTCCAGGATAATGATTTGGTGCATGCAGTTGACACCAGTGGTCGTGCTTATGAAGTGAAAGATGGTTGTCCAGTTGAAAAAGAAAAACTTGTGACAACAGAGGCAGAAGAGGTGTTAGGTAATGAGGTTTTAGGAAGACGTGCTAAGGGTCCTGTGTACACCTGGAAGTGTAGTAGTATTTGCAGTGTGCGACAGGATTCCATCAATTTGCTTTGTGATTTTGTACGGTCATTTAATAAGAAAAGTTTGAAGCAGAAAATAAGGTTGTTGCAAGAATTAGATCCTTGCAGAGTGAGAGAAGTGAAGGTTTGCATGGTCATTCACTGGCTTGTCTTTCCAGGAGAGTATGCCAGAGTGTTTTTCATCATTTCAGGATGCTAGCAGTGCATCATAATAAAGTGAGGAAATTAGTTAGAATGTTGTATTATGCTAAGAGTCCAGCAATTATGCTTAAACAATTATGTGCTGCTCTTTTGCATGGTTCTGAAATAGATGTGAAGAATATATGTGAAGAAATTGAGTTTTGTTACTTTGGAAGTAAAGAGGAGAATGTTGAAATTGACCAAGAAGAAGCGGGTAATGTGGAAGATGGTGTACATGTTTCCAGTACAGATAATTTCCAGAGGGAAATTGCCACGTTTCAGGTCAAATCAAGTGAGAGGCCAAATTTCACTTGTGTGTGTTGTCGACGCACTTATTATAAGAATCAGACTAAGTTAGTGGATTTATATGCAAAAAGTGAAAGGGAAAATAATAGTGAATGGAAGGATTTTGCAACATACTTGATGGTAGAAAATTGTTTTGATTTGGGATTGGATCAACGTGTGTGTACTTATTGTTGTTGCAAATTAAATCAAAACCAGATGCCTGCTAGAGCAGTTCATAATAATCTGGAATTGGTTGAGATTCCTTCTGAATTGAAGGATTTAAATACTTATGAATCTATTTTGATTCAAAGTATCCATCCCTTTCAGGCTATTGTAAGAATGGAGCCAAAGACAGGGAAATTGCCTCCATCAGATTTACAGAGAGGATTAAAGGGAAGAGTTGTTTATTTGCCTCTAGATTTGAAGAAAAACATTAACACAATTGGAGTAGAAAAAGTGGACGAGGAACCTCTGGTTATCTTAGTTAATGGGGTTCCGACAAAGAATAAGAAAATATGGCAAGATTTAGTAGATGTTAGGAAAGTTAAAAAGGCAACATTGTATTTGAAAAAAAATAATAAATACTATAAGAATGTATATGTTGCAGAAGAGGAAGTAAGTGAGGAAGAGGATAGCGATTTGTGTGCTGGTCAAATTGAGAAAGTAGAAACTTCTACTAGTGAAGAAATATATGAACATTATAGTGTTCATCCTTTGCATTCCAAGGAAGTCATGGGGAATGCTATTGAGTTGTTTCAAATGAAACAAGCCAAAGGGAGTCCCATTAGTGTTTGGGAGGAAAGTTTGGAAGCTCGGTGTTTCCCACAGCTTTTTCCAACAGGTCAGGGAGGAAGATATGATGAGCGACCTCATCAAATTCCTGCTTCTGAATACCGGACTTTGCGATTGTATGCAGGTTTCGACAATGGTTTCCTTATTTGTTTCATCTCCTGTTTGAAAGCGATCTGTCTGGACTGTCATATGCAGTGAACCACATCTTGAAAAGTGGTATACACATGCAAAACATCTCGGCAAGTGACTTTATGGATAAAGTCAATGTCCAAGACAGTATTTTGGATTCTCACCTGATTAATCTCAGGGCGTGTCAGCGTGGTACTAATGAGTACTGGTACCGTCGTCATGGTGATTTAAAATGTATGCTGAGGAACTTAGGTACTCCCACATGGTTCCTCACTCTGAGCTGTGCCGAGTATGGCTGGGAAGACTTACTTGAATTTCTACGAGAGGCAAATGCTAACGTAGAAAACATCGAATTCAAGACACCCGGAGAACTGTGCTCTTTGGATCCAGTCAATGTATGTAGGTACTTCAATCATAGATTTGAAGCTATGATGTCTTTCATCATGAATAAGAAGAATCCACCTCTTGGAGAGGTGTTGGATTTCTTCTGGAGAAAGGAGTACCAAGCAAGAGGTGCTCCTCATATACATATGTTGCTGTGGATCAAGGATGCACCTAAATTTGGAACGGATCCAGAAGACTCAGTGATGAGTTTTATACAACATTATTCTACGTGTGCTGTTCCAAACGCAAAGGAGAAGAAAAGCCTAAGAGAAAAAGTTCTGCGTTTCCAAAGCCATCGATGTGGAAAGTACTGTCGTCGTAAATTCCGAAACAAGGACAAGTTCTACACCAAATGTCGTTTCGGTTTTCCACGACCGGTGATTTCTAAAGGAAGAGTAAACAGTTTGATGTCTTCGCTGCGACATAATGTGATGAAGAAATCACCTAAAAACACATACAATTTGAAGAGGAACGAAGAGTCCAAGTACATCAACGACTACAACCCGGTGATTTTGTCCATGTGGAATGCTAACATGGATATACAGTTTGTGGCTGATAACTGTATGGCTGTGGCTCGGTATGTGACGTCTTACATCACCAAAAAAGAGAAGACAGAATTGAAGGATATGTGGGAGGACATTCCCCATGAAAAGAGCCTCAGCAAGAAGTTGTACAGTTTCAGTCTGAAGATGTTGTCGCATCGAGAAATCGGAGCGTACGAATGTTCTGACCGGTTGTCTTCAGCAAGTCTCTATGCCAAGTCCAGGAGTATCATTTGGGCGAGTCTTGGTCTTGCTGCAACGCGTAATCGAGTTCTCAAACCTGTGCGGGAAATTGAGTATTTGGCGGAAAAGGAGCCAAACAGTACCGACATTTTGAAGACCAACATGTTGGATACATATTATCCAAATCGAAGTATTTACCTCGAGAATGTTTGTCTGTATGAGGTTCTTCAAAATTACATATTCAAGAGGAACATCAAAGAAGATACTGAGAAAGGAGTGTATGCTGTAATAGGAAGTGAGGGATGTCTGGTCAAGCAAAGAAAATGCCACTTGGTAAACCATCGAAAATTGAGTGGCGAATCTCCTGAAAAAAAGGAGTTTTTCTATTTAGCACTTTTGCAACTTTTCAAGCCTTGGCGTGCAGAAGAGGAACTGCTTGGAGATTTTCTCTGTTACGAAGACTCTTTCAATGCCGCCAAGGAGACCATAGAATGTCCTGCTTTTCCCAAATATGTACAAATGTTGAATGCGGAAATTGAGCAGGAAGCAATGATTGCAGCCGAGATTGCCAGAGACAGTTCTCAGGACAGTCAGAGTTCTGCTTCATTGAGTCAGGATCCACTAGGAGGACCTGTTATCGAAAATGAAGCTGCCACTGCTATGAATGAAGTGGAAAGAGCCATGGCACATGCTCAGGAGGATGCGGTTAACTTAGAAGAGTTGGAAAGACAACTCAACGTTGAGCAGAGGAAAATATATGACGAAGTTACCATGCAAATTGATCATGGATTAAGTCATGACAAGAAAGAGTGCTCATGTACGTCGTTGAAGCCTGTCCGACTGTACGTGAGTAGAGAAGCGGGAACTGGAAAAAGTTTCCTCATTAAAGCAATTTCATGCTATTTGCAGGAAAGGACAGAGTCATCGCTGTCTTGTGTTGTCACCGCTCCAACTGGACTGGCAGCACATAACATTAAAGGGATTACTTTACATCGTTTACTGATGCTGCCAGTGGAGCATGACAACAAATTACAATATCACAAGCTATCTGGAGATGCTTGTTTTGAAGTTTCAAGAATCTTGAGGAAAATGAAACTACTTATCATTGACGAAGTAAGCATGGTTTCCAATGTCATGCTTGCCTTTGTGCATTTGAGAATGCAAGAAGTTCTCAAAACAGAGTATGATGTGTTATTTGGTGGCAAACACATCATTGTTTTCGGAGATCTTCTGCAGCTGACACCAGTGAAAGGGCAACCTGTGTTCAAAATGCTCACGCATGAAGATACCAGGAAGTGCCTAGGCAGCATTGGCAACGTCAATATATGGTTAAACTTCAATTATGCTGAACTGCATGAAAATATGCGTCAGGCGAAGGATGAAGTTTACAAGACTATTCTACAAGATGTTAGAATTGGAAAAGTGACCGAGCATGGGAAAGAAGCTTTACATGCACGATTACTGTCAAATGTATATCCAGAACAAGATGTTGTGCCTGAGAATATTTTTCAGAAAATTACTGAGAAGGAATTTGGAATATGTTTGATGCCAACTCTTGCAGAATGTGCCAAATTCAACAACAAAATGTTGCATTTAGAAAAGCAAGAGATTGTGAAACTGGAAGCTATTGACAGAGTAGAGCATATGGGATCAACAATTATTTTGTCTGAGAATCTGCAAAAAAATTGGATTCATTAGAGAAGAGTATATCTAAAACTGCAGGTTTTGAAAAGACTCTGAATGTGTGCTTGAACTGCCGTATAATTTTAAGAAGGAATTTACATGTTGAAAGAGGTCTGGTAAATGGATCAATGGGTAATGTTGTTGATTTTGTAAAATACAGAAATAGAGATGGAATTGAATTTTTAAAAATTAAATTTGATGGCATTGAGGAAGTACAGCTAATTGGTCGTTGCTCTGCTAGATTTTTGCTTGTAAAAGACTTATATGTTCGCCGTAAGCAGTTTCCTGTTTGCTTGGCATATGCGGTGACAATCCATAAATCGCAAGGTTTAAGTGTAGACAGTGCATTGGTGAATATTGGCAGTTCTGTGTTCAAGGAGGGTATGGCATATGTGGCATTGTCACGAGTTAGAACTTTATCCGGATTGTACCTTCTCCCTCCTCAAGCAGTTCGTAGGCACTTCCATAAGTAAGGGAGCAGCTGACCCTGTTAACTCATGGCAGCTGTGCTCCAGTATGGGACCACAGTAACCAGCATGCAGCAGGAAAATGTCAACGTAACAGGGTAAGTGATGCGCGCTTGAAATGCCTTGTGAGGGGGGCCATGTAGTGGCGGGTGCAGAGGAGAATTTATGCAGCTCGAGTCTTTCCCTGTACTCTGCAAACTGCCAATAAAGAAATTGAAGCTCTACTTACCTGCTGTGTGACTCCTCCGTGTTGGGCTCTCCTTTGATTTATATATATATATATATATGTATATATATGTATATATATATATATTCACTGAAAAAAACATAGGTTTTACACACGTTATAGTTAGGAATTAGCATGTCATCAGTGATGTCATGAGTGATGTCACTGACTATGTCATGAGTGATGTAATATGTGACGTCATTAGCAGTGCTTTGCGGGCGCGCCAGTTATAGTGAGTACAACTAACTATAACGTGGGAATTTCAATGGTTTTGTATGAGTAAATTGTCCAGCTAACTATAACTGATATAAAACCTATGTTTTTTTCAATGAATTTGCTAGGTTTTTTAAATGCTAATTCCAATCTATAACGTGTGTAAAACCTATTGTTTTTTCAGTGAATTTGCAAGGTTTTTTAAATGCTAATTCCTAACTATAACGTGTGTAAAACCTATGTTTTTTTTTGCGAATTTGCAAGGTTTTTTAAGTGCTAACCCCTAAATAAAATATGTGTAAAATTCTTTTATTTTATTATGAATTTAAATACAACATCAAAACATTGAAAGTAGTTGTTTTTCTCATTTCTTTATTGGCCTTCCTTTAGTTTTTCAGTCCCCTTAACTCACTCCCCTACCCTTAGTCCCCTTCTTTCAGTTACTCTTCAACTCCTCTTTTGTCACTCACCATACTCCCCTTTTCTCACTCTTTCCCTCAGTCCCTTCCTTCCCTCAGTCATTTCAACGTGGCTGTAAACTATGTTTTTTTCAGTGAATTTCAATGGTTTTGTAAATGAAATTTTTCCAATGTAATAATTGTTATATTTGTTATACTGATTTACTATATTATTATAATTTTTTTATTTTTAGATAGATTTTTTTTTAAATTACATTAAATATTTTTTTTATAATTTGATAAAAAATGTTTGTACACCTCTCTGCAGCGCAGCCCTCTGACGTGTTTGCAGAGGGGGAACTAATTCCCCTTGCATACTGGGGGTCCCTGGGGGCCAACTAGCCCACCAGGAACCTCCAATATTCCCCAGGGGGCTGCATTGCAGAGAGGTGTAATGAATCCACACCCTTTTTCACACCTCTCTGCAGCACAGCCCACAGGCGCGTTTGCAGAGGGGAACTAATTCCCCTTGCATACTGGGGGTCCCTGGGAGGCAACTAGCCCACCAGGAGCCTCCAGTATGCGCCAGGGGGCTGCGTTGCTTTGCCCCGGAGGGTGGCGGTCCCCGGGGCAGTGTGGGGGGGGATTGGGCACCCCCCACACTTCTTTATCACTATGCCCCCACAATTTGGTCCCCCTGGTGGGTAATTTTTAAATAAACATACTGGGTTTTCTTATAAAAGATTTTTGGCCTTGGGGGTCCTTGTGGGACCCCATGAGCACGCCTAGGGGGTCAGGGTGCTTGTACCCTGCCCCCTTTTTGTGTTTTACACGTTTGTTTTTCTGCTTTCTTGTGCCTCGGTCTACCGAGCACAAGATGGCTGCCAACACTTCCTGGTTTGAAGTGTTGAAAGCCAATGAGCATGCAGCTTGTGCTCGAGAAGTTTTAGAACTCAAAAAGGGGGCAGGGTAGAAGCACCCTGACCCCCTAGGCCTGCTCAGGGGTTCCCACAAGGGACCCCCTGAGCAGGCCTAGGGGGTCAGAGTGCTTCTACCCTGCCCCCTTTTTAAGTTCTACACCTTTTTTTTCAGCTTTCTTGTGCCTCAGTCTACTGAGGCACAAGATGGCTGCCATCCATTTCTGTTTTAGAGTGTTGACCGACAGTGGCAGCCAATCAGCATGAAGCTCGTGCATGGCGAGGTTCGCGCACGGTGCGCGCACGGTGCGCGCACAGTGTGCGCTTATAAATATATAATTGATTTCAACTTTCATTTTCTCAGGCACTACTGGAGGGATTTACAATATTTAACCAAAAGCGTGATCTGCGTACCAGACTCTACCATTTTGCCAAGTTTGGTGTAATTCCGTTCAGCAGTTCTGGCTGTAGCCGTGTCTAAAGGTCCTATGGAAATTAACATGGGGAAAACACGTTTTGGGACCCCCCTTTTTTATCGGCCCCCGCTTGACGAATCTACCCGAGACTTTCAGGGAAGGAGCGGAGCAGAGCTAGCCAAACTTTTGGAAAATTACACACAAATTCCTCAACCGGCGCTAGAGTTATTCCCAATAGAATGTTGCGGATTTCCTATGGAAACTAGGTTCTAACTATAACTACCTACTGGCAACCGCCAGTAGGTAATATATATATATTACAGGAACTTCGTTTTTCTGTCAGCTTGCTGAAAAAATAACGAACCGGACCCAGTCAGGTAGATTTGCTTGTTTTATTTAGATAAGTGCATCACTCCATCCGCCATGACGCGTTTCGGGCCCTGAAGCCCTTGATCACATGACACGGTCAGCCAATCCTTGTGTATTTAACGTGCATGCAGGTATCATCTGACCACTGGGCCTGTAGAGATAAAAAAAAGACTTCAGCCTAATCCTGTGTCACATCGACTGCATGATGTTTTCTTATACAAATATACATAATTTTCATTAAATACAAATGTACAATATTATCTCCATTATTTTCTTCACCCATTTATACCCTCACATTAAAATGCGGTTATAACATACGGCATTATAATTTTCAGTGCAAAGTATCTCCTGATGTGCAAATCTCGCAAATAAATAAATAAATAAATATTGAATAAAACCAGCATTTTTTATATATCATACAGTAATTGTAAACAAATCATGTTCTGGTAATGTTTATACAGTAAATAAATTACCTATTTGTGCAAATGAGCAAGATATGTGCAAAATTCGCATCGAGATTTGCGCAAAAAAAACAATGTTTTTTTGTGGAAGATAAAGAAAGGGTGGTTGGTGGGGAGCAGGTTTTATATATATATATATATTACCTACTGGCGGTCGCCAGTAGGTATATATAGTTAGGATTTTTTCTCTATGGGATTTTTGAAAATTCTATGTCTAATAACTTTGGCGTTTGTGGACGGAATTGGCTGAAATTTCCTGGAAAATGGAACATTTTGTTTCTGAGCAGCCCCTGGAAATTTGGGGGGGGTTCGTCAAGGGGGGGCCGAAAAAAAAGGGGGGTCCCAAAACGTGTTTTTAACATTGAGTTTTCCATAGGGCGGTTGGCATCACTTTTAGCCCGAACGGCTGGATGGATTTGCACGAAACTTTGCAAAATTGTAGGGACTGGTAGCCCGATGTGCCTTTGCTAGGTCTCAATATATGTGCTTCAGTGGATTTTGAGAAATTAATGTTCAAAAAAAGATATATATCTGTAACAGCGGACCGGGCAGCGCTCCGGTTCGCGGACTTTACGCGTACCGGAACTTCGCGTAGCGAAGCTGATTGGCTCTCCGGTGTCTGTCAACATTCTAAACAGTCCGGAGCGGCCGCCATCTTGTCTCTCGGTAGGATTGAGAGACAAGAGGAGGCCAAAACAAAGGGGGAAATGACCATAAGGGGGCATAGTATATCCTCCCTGACCCCCTAGGTTTAATGTGGAGGCTTTAAAAGGGCCCCGCGGGGCAAAAAAAAAAAAATTATTTTGTTTTTTTGCGTGGGTAGCGCCCGGTTCGCGAACAGGGAAGCGTTCTGGGCAGCGTACTATAATGAAAAATGAATGATAGACTTTTCAAATACTGTATGTTAATTGATTGTTGGTTTTGTTGATTATTTTTTATTTTTTTATTTTTTAAGCAATTATTTATTATTGTGATTGTGTTTCAAAATTTAATAACATTTCTAACATTTAACTAGTTTATGAATTACATATAAAAATGATTAAAGACTCAAACAATTTTTTAATATTACATACAATTTTATTTTTCAGATTGTTTTTCAAAATTTAATAGAACGTCTAGCATTTGACTGTCCGATATGTCCTCTTGTTGAGTGAACATAAGTTCCCACATTTGACCGTCATCATAATGGAGTAAATGATCGACAGATTCTACACATTGAAGTAATTCATAGTCCCGTGACTCATCCATGAATTCTAAGTCATCAATGGGTTCCATAACTTGTTCATTGTTGCTGTCCAGAGCAATTTCGAAGGAAACATTCTGCTCACCTTCCATTTTATTGCTGTAATTTGCATAAAAAATAAATATATCAGTAGTGATAGGGCACTGTTGGGTTTAAGTTCAGACAGGTACTTGTGAGTTTATAACAGAGAAGTAATCTATGGGCACTGTATGGTTTCAGGCGTGAAGTAGTACTATTAAAAAGTGCCTGTGAAGAAGCCTAAGTAAATTCATAATTATACCACAGAAACCTAAATCAATCCATAATTATAATAAAGAAGCCTTTCTCAATGTCTAACTCTTACAGAGGGATAGTATATAACTATCTGAAAATGTTTTCAAATTTATAAAATAATATCTCACCTTCTAAAAACAAGTTTAAGTTGTGAGTGAAAATGATCTTGCAATGTAATTCAGGAAGTAGTAGTCAAAATGGCTGTGTTTCTCTCTCTTCCTTTATATATATTCAGGTACATAGCCAATCAAATGTCAGGTAAAAAAAGTAGAAAATGAAAGTAACATTTTAATTGGTTGTCAATTCCAACACTTCAGATGTGTTTTGAGAAGTAATTTACCTCTGGGTATTTAGAGAGGTCTACAGGCTAAATGGCTAAATGGAATTCCAATCAAATTTGTGAAAATGGTAGGGATTGGTATGTAGTATGAGCTAATCTATATTTGGTGAAATTGTCTCCAGTCGCTTTTCTGTAAACTACTTTCCCACCTTTTTTGATGGTGCGCTTCCCAGGGAGCGACCCGGTACGCGAACTGGTGAGCGCCCAGGTTCGCGAACCTTAAGAGTTACGGGAGTCCACCATTTTGTGTTTCGGTCGAATTAAGATACAAGATGGAGGGCAAATAATGTTCAGAATGGGTAGAAGGGGGCACGGTAGACTTATCTTGACCCCCTAGGTTTTCTGAGGGTGGCTGAGGAGGCCCATATGTGCGAAAAAAAAACAACATTTTTTAAAAAATTTAGCGAGGTTAGCTCCCGGTTCGCGTACCGGGAAGCGCCCCAGGGAGCGTACTTTGTTGAAAATTAGTGAAAAATGTTAGAGTAAAATAATAATTGTGAGTGATCAGATGTAGGGTAGCTCTGAGAAGAGCTTTTGGGTTTATGGTACATTTAGGTACTTATAAGTAGGTACCAATGCACAGTCTTAAATTCAGAATGAAAATTCTGTTGCCCTCATCTGAGAAGTGAACTCCATCTCCTCTGTAGATATCTTGCATGTAGTAACGCAAGTTATTGTTGTACAGGGAGCCCATTCCATGGTCTCTCATGTAAGCTGAAACAGATTTGTTTACATGCTTCCTCGACTTCTCAATTTGTGGACAAAATTGGTTTGACCACCTCCATTTCTGTCTTTGGCATATATTTGAATATACCAAGGCAGTCTGAGGAAAAAGTGCCATCAATTGCTCAAAGGTGTCCTTTAAAAGCTTTTCCAGACCTACCCCAGTCAAAGTGCCCAAATCATTACCTCCACAGTGCACAATTAACAGGTCAGGTTTTGGCAAATGCATAAAGGTTTTCACCAATGGTATCAATTGGTGACATTTTAATCCTGTGTCGCCAAACCACTTAATTTCCACATCTTGTAAATTGAGGTTAGGTAAATTCCTGTTCTCAGCATGCCTCTGAGCCCAATAGATGTAACTATGTCCAACAATCCAGACAGAAAACATGGTGAGAGAAGCTTCTCCTGCAGTCAGATGAAGTGTGGCAATGAAATGGCAGTTGAAAAAATAAGAGTTTAAAATGAAAAACACTGTGGAGTTTCTGTGTTAATGAAGCAGTAACAGTGATTGGTGGATTTTGATTGCTGAAAACAGAAAGTTAGGGTGCATGGATGAGTTGTTTGAAAGATGTATTTTGAGTGGTCAAGAAAAAATCATTAAATGAAAGAATGCACTGGATATGAGGTGCACTGAGAGTTCAGAGTTTAATTGCAACATTGTTGTGTGAACTTGCAAACACCAGAAGTCTTCCAAGATGTGGTTGCCATGCAGAAAAGGCATGAAATGGCAGAGGGGGGAAGGGTTTTCATTTGAAAAAAAGTGAGGGAAGAGTTTTGATTGGGTGACATGAGAGATATGTGTGAAGAATTACAGCATTTCTGTGCTTTTGATAGCTGCAGACTCTGGAGTGCATACCTTTTGCTCTGCTGAAGACAAATTGGTGTGTTTCTGAGACTGTTTTCAAACTCAAAGTATTTGCTAAGGTGAGAAAATATTTATTTAATTTAGATAGAGAATAGTGTGCTTTAAGGAGAAAATTATGAAGAAAGTTGTGTTTTTCAAATGTTGCTTTGTCTCAAGTGTTTTACAAATAGAATTTGTTTCTTTGAGAAAATGTAATTGGAGAAAATGTGAAGTATTAGTACTGACAGGGTGTTTTTCTGCATAGGAGCTGTGGAGTCTTTTCAAATTATGACTTAAAAATCGTTTTTGAGGAAAATGAATGGTTATAATATTTCTGACAAGGACATAATGGTGTATGCTTCTTTATAATGCAATTGACTGTCTCTGATGTTATTTTTCCCATTTCAATGTAAGACCTTTCTCTGTGGCGCAAATTGCTTGTAAATATGCTCCCACCTGTGCATGGCAAATTTAGATTTTGAATGTTTGTGTTACATAGCCATGTTAAAAGTGATACAAACATGCTGCAAAGACAATCAAAAAACGCTTTTATGTGTCTTAAGGACATTTTAAGTCATTTTCCCATGTGCAGTGTTTTGAAATTATGATTTGAAAATCGTTTTTGGGGAAAAGGAATTGTTTTTAAATTTATGACAAGGACATAATGGTGTATGCTTCTTTATAAGGCAATTGACTGTCTCTGATGTTATTTTTCCCATTTTAATGTAAGACCTTTCTCTGTGGCGCAAATTGCTTGTAAATATGCTCCCACCTGTGCATGGCAAATTTAGATTTTGAATGTTTGTGTTACATAGCCATGTTAAAAGTGATACAAACATGCTGCAAAGGCAATCAAAAAACGCTTTTATGTGTCTTAAGGACATTTGATGTCATTTTTCCCATATTACATTAAAAGACCTTTCTCCGTGGGACACATTCCTTGTAAATATGGTCACACTTGTGCATGGTAAATTTAGATTTTGACTGTTTGAGTTACATAACCATGTTAAAAGTGACCCAAAAAAATTGCAAAGGCTTTTAAAAAACACTTTCATGTGTCTTAAGGACATTTTAAGTCATTTCCCTGTGGGCAGTGTTTTCAAATTATGACTTGAAAATCGTTTTTGAGGTAAAGGAATGTTGTTAAAATTTATGTGCGCCATATGCCCCCAAATTTCTTTTTCAGGGGTGCAGCAGGGTGTTCTTGAGACACCCCTGCACCTTTGGAAAAATTCCTAATTTGCGATGAGCTAATTGCTAATCGCAAATTGCACCTTCATTCCTATGGGCATCCTGGCCCATGGAAATGAATGGGTAATTTGCAATTAGCAATTTGCTCATCGCAAATTAGGAATGGTAAAGAATCGCTATTTATTCCTTAAAATTCGCTATTTTGGAAATGCAAAATAGTTTGATGATACATATGGCGGTTGATCTCTAACAAGATAAGAAGCTTAGGGATACATTTATGATGACTGGCGCAATGAAGTGGACATCACTTACTTCATTGGTAGAGCTTTACATGTATTATCTCCTCTGTATTCTTCATCAAGCGTAACTTTAATCTGCAATCCTGAGTAGGCCTCCCCTTAAACAAACCTCTGGATAGGCCACACCTTATCGTCATCATGAATTAATCATTTAAAATGCTAGGGACAGATTTATGATAGGTGTATGCCTCTTTTGCGCCACTTACAAAACACTGCCCATGGGGAAATGACTTAAAATGTCCTTAAGACACATGAAAGTGTTTTTTTAAAGCCTTTGCAATTTTTTTGGGTCACTTTTAACATGGCTATGTGACTCAAACAGTCAAAATCTAAATTCACCATGCACAGGTGGGAGCATATTTACAAGGAATGTGCTCCATGGGGAAAAGGTCTTATAATGTAATATGGGAAAAATGACATCAGAGACAGTGAAATGCCTTATAAAGAAGCATACACCATTATGTCCTTGTCATAAATTTACAAACCATTCCTTTTCCCTAAAAACGATTTTCAAATCAAAATTTGAAAACACTGCACATGTGGAAATGACTTAAAATGTCCTTAATTCAAAATTTGCTATTCCTTATTTTGCGATTGCACTGAAGGATTTGCAAATTTTGCGATTCCTTAAATGCAATGTATCAAACAAAAAATATGTAAAAAATGACATTAAGGATTTGGAAACTACCACCAACTTCTAGTTTGTGGTAATTTGCGAATTCTTTTCAAAAAGCTTTTTTTCCAAAAAACAAAAGGTGCCATATGACGCCAATACATGCCCTTAGGGCATGTATGTGCGCCATATGCCCCCAAATTTCTTTTTCAGGGGTGCAGCAGGGTGTTCTTGAGACACCCCTGCACCCTTGAAAAAATTCCTAATTTGCGATGAGCTAATTGCTAATCGCAAATTGCACCTTCATTCCTATGAGCCTCCTAGCCCATGGAAATGAATGGGTAATTTGCAATTAGCAATTTGCTCATTGCAAATTAGGAATGGTAAAGAATTGCTATTTATTCCTTAAAATTCGCTATTTAGGAAATGCAAAATAGTTTGATGATACATATGGTGGTTCATCTGTAACAAGATAAGAAGCTTAGGGATAGATTTATGATGACTGGCGCATCACCAGGGATGTGCCAGTCATCCTGCGCCGCTGTTCCGCCACCCATGGTGTGCTGCATTTACAATGCGGCGCAGCATGGGGCAAAAATGGCACAGATGCGTGACGTATCTGTGCTGTAAAGGTGGCGCATTGCTGGAGTTGTATCGCAAGTGCGATGCAGCTCCAGCAAGGCTCAGGGGTGCCCCATCTCCACAATGTTGCGTCAAGACCTATGCCTGCTTAAAGCAGGCGCAGGGTTTTGACGCAGCTTTCTCCTATCTGATTGTAAATGCGGCACACCATGGGTGGCAGAGCAGCGGTGCACGTTAACTGGTGCATGCCTGGGGATGTGCCATTTAACATAAATCTGCCCCTTTACATTTAAGTATGTGCAGGGGACACAGAGTCGGTGAGGCTTATCCAAGGTTAAGAAGAGATGAGTCCTGTTCACTGAAAAATTAGACATAGGCTTCACCTGCTCAGCATCGCTGGACATGGCTAAATAATAGCTGCAAAATGTTACTCTTGTTAAACAATTTTACTATTATAATCTCTGAGATTTGTCTCTTACTCTGCAACATCTCATTGTTGTTATCTTTCTTTGAAGATAAAGACAACATCAACATGAGCGATAATCTGCAATCAGTTGATTTTGACCTCATCATTGAACTTGTAATTGAAACATCAGTGGATGTTGATCCCTTGGATGATTTAAATCCTGAGGATGAAGAAGAACGTGATGAGGATGCAGATTTGTCCGAATTATATGACATAGGGTGGGAAGCTGACCTGCTTGATGCTATGGAACTATAAACATTTATTTTTAAAATTTATAATAAATAAAAAGTAAAAATGTAAACCGTTTAATTTAAAAATAAAGACACCTTCAAAAACAGGTTATGTGTAGTGTATTCAATAAAATATTAAAATATGCTCATAAAATTAGATCAGATTCACATATAAGATAGCACAGGTAACATGAATATAAATTCCATTTCTTTTCTGCTATTTCTGTATTCTAAAATTGCCATGCACTAAAAAATCTTATATGTAAAAATGTAAAGTAGTGTTTTAAGTTTTTGATTACTGTCATTGATGTACTGTTGGGTAATAGTGGTTAATAAAAATTTTTAATATATTTTACCACAGATTCAACTGCAGATCATTTCAACATTTCACCATGCCAACGAAAGAAAGACTGAGAAAGGCTGCAAAACGTCAAAGACAGCAGGTGATTGAAAAAAAGCAGCAGTCCTCTAAAAAAAAGATTTGTCAAGTCAACAAGAAAGCACCGGGTAAGAGTACAAAAACATTCATAAGAAATATTTGCAGTAAAAAAAATATTACTACAGAAAATGTTTCAGTCCAGAAAAAGAGAAGCAATTCAAATGGAAAGGAAAGGCCAATCAAAAATTTTACTGCTAGAGCAAGAGATAACTCTGTGCATGATAGTAGAAGGAAACAACAGTTTAGGGACATTCGTAAACGAATGTTCCGCAACAGGATAATTGGCAATTTGTTAAAAAATATTAAGAAAGGTCAACAGAAAGTGGTTTTTTATAAGAGAAAAAAAAAAGTTGAGAAAGTTATTGATCAGGCATTTGAAATTAAACGTAAGTTATTTATTTTGATAATCAATAGAATTAGGAAGCTAAACAAGGCAATTTATGATTTCAAAAGAAATAGTAGATGGAAGAGAATAGTTAATCGTAGTAATTTTTGTGAAGTTTTTTCTGGAGAATGGATGCATAGTTCAAGCTGTGAGGCATTTTTTAATGAGGAGAGTTATTTCCAGGATAATGATTTGGTGCATGCAGTTGACACCAGTGGTCGTGCTTATGAAGTGAAAGATGGTTGTCCAGTTGAAAAAGAAAAACTTGTGACAACAGAGGCAGAAGAGGTGTTAGGTAATGAGGTTTTAGGAAGACGTGCTAAGGGTCCTGTGTACACCTGGAAGTGTAGTAGTATTTGCAGTGTGCGACAGGATTCCATCAATTTGCTTTGTGATTTTGTACGGTCATTTAATAAGAAAAGTTTGAAGCAGAAAATAAGGTTGTTGTAAGAATTAGATCCTTGCAGAGTGAGAGAAGTGACAGGTTTGCATGGTCATTCACTGGCTTGTCTTTCCAGGAGAGTATGCCAGAGTGTTTTTCATCATTTCAGGATGCTAGCAGTGCATCATAATAAAGTGAGGAAATTAGTTAGAATGTTGCATTATGCTAAGAGTCCAGCAATTATGCTTAAACAATTATGTGCTGCTCTTTTGCATGGTTCTGAAATAGATGTGAAGAATATATGTGAAGAAATTGAGTTTTGTTACTTTGGAAGTAAAGAGGAGAATGTTGAAATTGACCAAGAAGAAGCGGGTAATGTGGAAGATGGTGTACATGTTTCCAGTGCAGATAATTTCCAGAGGGAAATTGCCACGTTTCAGGTCAAATCAAGTGAGAGGCCAAATTTCACTTGTGTGTGTTGTCGACGCACTTATTATAAGAATCAGACTAAGTTAGTGGATTTATATGCAAAAAGTGAAAGGGAAAATAATAGTGAATGGAAGGATTTTGCAACATACTTGATGGTAGAAAATTGTTTTGATTTGGGATTGGATCAACGTGTGTGTACTTATTGTTGTTGCAAATTAAATCAAAACCAGATGCCTGCTAGAGCAGTTCATAATAATCTGGAATTGGTTGAGATTCCTTCTGAATTGAAGGATTTAAATACTTATGAATCTATTTTGATTCAAAGTATCCATCCCTTTCAGGCTATTGTAAGAATGGAGCCAAAGACAGGGAAATTGCCTCCATCAGATTTACAGAGAGGATTAAAGGGAAGAGTTGTTTATTTGCCTCTAGATTTGAAGAAAAACATTAACACAATTGGAGTAGAAAAAGTGGACGAGGAACCTCTGGTTATCTTAGTTAATGGGGTTCCGACAAAGAATAAGAAAATATGGCAAGATTTAGTAGATGTTAGGAAAGTTAAAAAGGCAACATTGTATTTGAAAAAAAATAATAAATACTATAAGAATGTATATGTTGCAGAAGAGGAAGTAAGTGAGGAAGAGGATAGCGATTTGTGTGCTGGTCAAATTGAGAAAGTAGAAACTTCTACTAGTGAAGAAATATATGAACATTATAGTGTTCATCCTTTGCATTCCAAGGAAGTCATGGGGAATGCTATTGAGTTGTTTCAAATGAAACAAGCCAAAGGGAGTCCCATTAGTGTTTGGGAGGAAAGTTTGTAAGCTCGGTGTTTCCCACAGCTTTTTCCAACAGGTCAGGGAGGAAGATATGATGAGCGACCTCATCAAATTCCTGCTTCTGAATACCGGACTTTGCGATTGTATGCAGGAGATGCTAGGTTTCGACAATGCATTCCTTATTTGTTTCATCTCCTGTTTGAAAGCGATCTGTCTGGACTGTCATATGCAGTGAACCACATCTTGAAAAGTGGTATACACATGCAAAACATCTCGGCAAGTGACTTTATGGATAAAGTCAATGTCCAAGACAGTATTTTGGATTCTCACCTGATTAATCTCATGGCGTGTCAGCGTGGTACTAATGAGTACTGGTACCGTCGTCATGGTGATTTAAAATGTATGCTGAGGAACTTAGGTACTCCCACATGGTTCCTCACTCTGAGCTGTGCCGAGTATGGCTGGGAAGACTTACTTGAATTTCTACGAGAGGCAAATGCTAACGTAGAAAACATCGAATTCAAGACACCCGGAGAACTGTGCTCTTTGGATCCAGTCAATGTATGTAGGTACTTCAATCATAGATTTGAAGCTATGATGTCTTTCATCATGAATAAGAAGAATCCACCTCTTGGAGAGGTGTTGGATTTCTTCTGGAGAAAGGAGTACCAAGCAAGAGGTGCTCCTCATATACATATGTTGCTGTGGATCAAGGATGCACCTAAATTTGGAACGGATCCAGAAGACTCAGTGATGAGTTTTATACAACAGTATTCTACGTGTGCTGTTCCAAACGCAAAGGAGAAGAAAAGCCTAAGAGAAAAAGTTCTGCGTTTCCAAAGCCATCGATGTGGAAAGTACTGTCGTCGTAAATTCCGAAACAAGGACAAGTTCTACACCAAATGTCGTTTCGGTTTTCCACGACCGGTGATTTCTAAAGGAAGAGTAAACAGTTTGATGTCTTCGCTGCGACATAATGTGATGAAGAAATCACCTAAAAACACATACAATTTGAAGAGGAACGAAGAGTCCAAGTACATCAACGACTACAACCCGGTGATTTTGTCCATGTGGAATGCTAACATGGATATACAGTTTGTGGCTGATAACTGTATGGCTGTGGCTCGGTATGTGACGTCTTACATCACCAAAAAAGAGAAGACAGAATTGAAGGATATGTGGGAGGACATTCCCCATGAAAAGAGCCTCAGCAAGAAGTTGTACAGTTTCAGTCTGAAGATGTTGTCGCATCGAGAAATCGGAGCGTACGAATGTTCTGACCGGTTGTCTTCAGCAAGTCTCTATGCCAAGTCCAGGAGTATCATTTGGGCGAGTCTTGGTCTTGCTGCAACGCGTAATCGAGTTCTCAAACCTGTGCGGGAAATTGAGTATTTGGCGGAAAAGGAGCCAAACAGTACCGACATTTTGAAGACCAACATGTTGGATACATATTATCCAAATCGAAGTATTTACCTCGAGAATGTTTGTCTGTATGAGGTTCTTCAAAATTACATATTCAAGAGGAACATCAAAGAAGATACTGAGAAAGGAGTGTATGCTGTAATAGGAAGTGAGGGATGTCTGGTCAAGCAAAGAAAATGCCACTTGGTAAACCATCGAAAATTGAGTGGCGAATCTCCTGAAAAAAAGGAGTTTTTCTATTTAGCACTTTTGCAACTTTTCAAGCCTTGGCGTGCAGAAGAGGAACTGCTTGGAGATTTTCTCTGTTACGAAGACTCTTTCAATGCCGCCAAGGAGACCATAGAATGTCCTGCTTTTCCCAAATATGTACAAATGTTGAATGCGGAAATTGAGCAGGAAGCAATGATTGCAGCCGAGATTGCCAGAGACAGTTCTCAGGACAGTCAGATTTCTGCTTCATTGAGTCAGGATCCACTAGGAGGACCTGTTATCGAAAATGAAGCTGCCACTGCTATGAATGAAGTGGAAAGAGCCATGGCACATGCTCAGGAGGATGCGGTTAACTTAGAAGAGTTGGAAAGACAACTCAACGTTGAGCAGAGGAAAATATATGACGAAGTTACCATGCAAATTGATCATGGATTAAGTCATGACAAGAAAGAGTGCTCATGTACGTCGTTGAAGCCTGTCCGACTGTACGTGAGTGGAGAAGCGGGAACTGGAAAAAGTTTCCTCATTAAAGCAATTTCATGCTATTTGCAGGAAAGGACAGAGTCATCGCTGTCTTGTGTTGTCACCGCTCCAACTGGACTGGCAGCACATAACATTAAAGGGATTACTTTACATCGTTTACTGATGCTGCCAGTGGAGCATGACAACAAATTACAATATCACAAGCTATCTGGAGATGCTTGTTTTGAAGTTTCAAGAATCTTGAGGAAAATGAAACTACTTATCATTGACGAAGTAAGCATGGTTTCCAATGTCATGCTTGCCTTTGTGCATTTGAGAATTCAAGAAGTTCTCAAAACAGAGTATGATGTGTTATTTGGTGGCAAACACATCATTGTTTTCGGAGATCTTCTGCAGCTGACACCAGTGAAAGGGCAACCTGTGTTCAAAATGCTCACGCATGAAGATACCAGGAAGTGCCTAGGCAGCATTGGCAACGTCAATATATGGTTAAACTTCAATTATGCTGAACTGCATGAAAATATGCGTCAGGCGAAGGATGAAGTTTACAAGACTATTCTACAAGATGTTAGAATTGGAAAAGTGACCGAGCATGGGAAAGAAGCTTTACATGCACGATTACTGTCAAATGTATATCCAGAACAAGATGTTGTGCCTGAGAATATTTTTCAGAAAATTACTGAGAAGGAATTTGGAATATGTTTGATGCCAACTCTTGCAGAATGTGCCAAATTCAACAACAAAATGTTGCATTTAGAAAAGCAAGAGATTGTGAAACTGGAAGCTATTGACAGAGTAGAGCATATGGGATCAACAATTATTTTGTCTGAGAATCTGCAAAAAAATTGGATTCATTAGAGAAGAGTATATCTAAAACTGCAGGTTTTGAAAAGACTCTGAATGTGTGCTTGAACTGCCGTATAATTTTAAGAAGGAATTTACATGTTGAAAGAGGTCTGGTAAATGGATCAATGGGTAATGTTGTTGATTTTGTAAAATACAGAAATAGAGATGGAATTGAATTTTTAAAAATTAAATTTGATGGCATTGAGGAAGTACAGCTAATTGGTCGTTGCTCTGCTAGATTTTTGCTTGTAAAAGACTTATATGTTCGCCGTAAGCAGTTTCCTGTTTGCTTGGCATATGCGGTGACAATCCATAAATCGCAAGGTTTAAGTGTAGACAGTGCATTGGTGAATATTGGCAGTTCTGTGTTCAAGGAGGGTATGGCATATGTGGCATTGTCACGAGTTAGAACTTTATCGGGATTGTACTTGATTGAGTGTGATGTCACAAGCATTTGTGCGGATCTAGATTGTGTTAAGGAATACAATAGGTTAAGAAGAGAGTATGCGCCACATTTGCCTCAATATCCTTTGTTTGAGAAACGTGTGGTAGGCCGGAAACGAAGAAATGTAACCAATACTGGGGAGGTTGTAGCAAAAAGACGAAAAGTCGATGAACCTGAAATTATAAGCAGAAACAAAAAGAATTCTGTTGAAGATGTTGTTGGTTTTCAATTTGAAAACAGTTCTGGTGTCAACTGCTATGCTAATGTAGTGGTTAATGTTTTGTTTTCTCTAGAAAATGTAAAAGAAGAGATTGTGGTCAATTCTGATCAAAGATTTTGCAGTTTGTTAAATTCTGTGTTAGAGAAATGTAGCACTGATAGAACAAACATAGAAAGTGTGTCTGAAATTCGAAATCTGTTAGACAGATGTTCAGGCCAAACACAATTCTCTCAAAATATTCAGCAAGATTGTCAGGAGTTTTTAATGTATATGCTTGATGTATTGCATGCTGAAGGTGTAGATGTAGATCAGCTGTTTGGGCTTTCTTATCAATGGCAGCATGACTGCGAGAACTGTATGGTATCAAGTACTACTAGTGTAGACTCAGAAAGATTTATATATTTAACTTTGCCAGACAGTAAATCAGTCTCCTTTAATAAGCTAGTAAAAGCAGCTGATCACAACATGGAGTGTAGCCAATGTAAATCTGAAATGATGTCCACATTATTTATACGAACATATGGCCAGTATGTCATTTTAATGTTCCAACGATGTAGGCCTGATGGAACAAAATTGACAACTTTAATTAAAAATGTTGTTGCTTCGCAGTTGTCAATATCAGGAAGGACTTTTGTAACTGCAGCAATTATATATCATGACGGTCCTTCAATAACATCAGGACATTACACAGCTTATTTAAAGTCTAGAAATGGCTGGTCATTTTGCAATGATTCTGTTTTCATTTTCAAAAAAAAATTGCCGTATGACCTTAAAAACTCTTACCTGGTGTTTTTAAAACCAAAATTTTAGGGAAAGAATCTCGGGATGTGCTCTGTGGAATTTCAAGAAGTTCTAATGGCTCCTACACGATTTGGCCTTGAGGATAAGTGTAGTTCAGAGACATAACTTCTAACCATAAGACTGGACGTCATGGAGAAATAAGTGCACTTTGATTGAGTTCAGAAAAACTATTTCTTTTTATAAGCTAATTGAAGCAGCCAATCAAAACATAGAGTAGAGGGAATGTAAGTCTGCAATGCTGTCTACTGTTTTACATTGCTTTGTGATTAAAAGTGATGTAGAGAATTAAATAATTGTAGTAGTCATGGAGGTAGTGTAAGTCTGCTTCATAGTAAGCAGTATCAGTGTCATAGGAAATGTAGAACATGACTGAGCAAGAAGGGGAAGATATTACTATTCCAGGATTGTGAAAATGATCTTCAACATTTTAATTCTGAAAGTTGCAGAAATGCCAAATGACGGGATTGGCTTACAAGAAATCCAAGAGTTATAAATGGCTCTGACAAGATTTGGCTTTGTGGAAACTTGTGGTAGAGAGCAAGAAGTCATTTATTGCATGTAACATGTTTTTAAAAACGATGGAGGTTTTCTTTCAGAAAGTGGCGGGCTGAAAGTAATAACAGCACCACAGAGTGTAAGCTGTTCATAGGACATCCTTTGACGTCATGGAAAGTAAGTTAACTTTAAGGAGTTCTGAATTCTGATTTGCTATGTTGTATGGGTTTTTTAAACACAATCATTTTGATTGTGTTTTTTTTTCCCCACTGTTATATGATGAATACCTTCAAGTCACTGTTTTTAGTGAATTTTGATACATTCTGAGAACAGCAAAAATAAACCATTTAACATGTATAATTAATTCTGTACTGTTTGCATTTATGATGTATATGTAGAACTGTGTAGGAGGCATGGAGAAGGTGAGGCTTCTGTAAGTGTCAAAGTTGTTGCATGCAGTGCTGCACTTCTGCGTACTCTTTCATATGCTGGACTACATCTGCACAATGAGATACCTAAGCAAAGGAAACACAAGTGATGTGATTGTGAAATGAGCAAAAGAAATTGCACGTATTTCAATTACATCACCTGTGTTTCCTATCATTACGAATCACATTGTGCAGATCAAGTTTAGGTCTGTCCAGGGAAACAGAGGAGGTTTGGCCTTTGTTCAAGAGTGCAGTGGACATGACTCACTTCATTGGTAGACCTTCACATGTATTATGTCCTCTATTCTCTTCAACAACTCGAAATTTCATCTGCAACCCTGAGTAGGCCTCACCTCAAACAAACCTCTGAATAGGACACATCTTATTGGCATCCTGAAGCAATCATTTAAAATTTTAGTGTCTTGCGACACTTTTCTGAGACAACAGCAATGCAAAAGATGCACCATGTTTTAAGATAGGCCTCACTTCATCTGCATCAAGATACTGTTAGTTTAAAATGTATATGACTATGGCCCTGATCCTACTCGACTTGAGTGCAGCATTCGACACTGTAGCACATACCATCTTGCTACAGTGTCTGAGTGAAGGAGGGGTCACAGGTGCTGCGCTTGGTTGGATTAAGTCCTTCCTGTCTGATAGGTGCTTCCAAGTCAGGATGGGAGAATGCTACTCGAGGGAGATCGAGTTGGGCCAGGGCGTACCACAGGGTTCGTCCCTGAGCCCGACTTTATTCAATATCTACGTCTCCCCGTTAGCAGCCATCGCGGAGGGTCACGGTATTCACCTGGTGTCCTACGCCGACGACACGCAGTTGGTCGTCTCCCTATCACGCTCCCCCGGCCTTGCGGCGGACATCTTCAGGAACTGCATGCAAGATCTTGCAGCCTGGATGTCCGCACACTGTTTAAAATTGAACGGCAGCAAGACCGAGGTGATCGTGGTGGGGGGCGGGCCTTCTGCGTGGTCGCCTGCGTGGTGGCCATCCTGCCTAGGTGAGGCCCCCACGCCCAGCCTGGAGGCCAAGAATCTTGGCATGTGGCTTGATGATAATGACCTTGCCTTTGGCCCGCAGGTTGGCCGGGTGACGGGGGTGTGTTTCGGTGTCTTGAGAACTCTGAGGAAGGTTTTAGATCTGCTTCCCATCTCGGCTCGTAGGACGCTGGTGCACGCCCTGGTCACCTCGCGCCTGGACTATGGTAACCTGCTTTATCTGGGGGCTTCAGGCAAGGTCATGGGGCGCCTTCAGGTGCTCCAAAATGCCGCAGCCCGGCTCGTGCTAAAACTCCCGAGAAGGTCTCCCTCTAAACCCGCTCTCCAAGCTCTCCATTGGCTTCCGGTGGAGAAGAGAGTTGAGTTTAAGTCCCTCTCAACGTGCCATCGCATTCTGAGCGGCAAAGCCCCTGTGCCACTTCAGAGTCTGGTGTCCCACTATGAGCCTACCCGCAATTTACGGTCCTCTCAGACGGGACTACTTGTGGTGCCCAGAGTTAGGAAGGCACGGATGGGGGGGAGGTCTTTCAGATACCTTGCTCCCAAGTGCTGGAATGTCTTGCCCCTAGACCTCCGTCTTGAGCCATCAGAGGCCCTGTTCAGAAAAAAATTAAAAACTTACCTTTTTAGCAGGTAGATCCTCGGGAAGGGGGGGATGGCAACTGATCACTTACCATAGCGCGGGGACACGCCTTCTGGCGTCACCAGGCGCTTTAAAAATGTCCAAATAAATAAAAATAAATAAATATATCTTTAGGACTGTGTAGGGGGCCTGGAGAAGCAGAAGCTTCTGTAAGTGTCAAAGTTGTTGAAAAACTGTTTGTCCTTCAATCTTTTCCCTTGTCTTTTGTAATTTTTAAATACATGTTTTAATATTTTTCAAATGTTTGTTCTCTCTTTCACAGATTGAAAGTATAAAAACAAAAAGTGAGTAATTTAACGACAATTATAAGGTAAATGTTTTGTACTCTTTTCGTTACATTTCTATCACATTTAACTTCTATTAGTTCCACTGCTTCATTTCTTTAACCCTCAGTTTCATGCCTTTGCTACTTCCCTCATTCCTTTCTCTATTACCTACTTACTCAACTCCTTCCACTCTTTTTCTCAGTCCCTCTCTTCTCATAGTTCCTCACTCTTGTTCACTCACTCCGTCTCTATTACTCTTAGTGTCTTTGACTGATCACTCTATCACTATTTGTTCATAATGCTTTCTCTGTGTAGTTGAAGCACACTAAGGGGCATATTATGAACACAGCCAATAACATTATTGCTGTTTTTATTGGCAGAAAACTGGTGCAAAAGTGGTTTTAGCGGCAGTTTTCTGCCGCAAAAGCGGCTTTAGCGACACATTTCTGCCAATAAAAGCTGCAAAACTTTTATTGCCTATGTTGATGATATGGCTCTATGTTACTTACATTTCTTTGCTGTTTCAATTAATCTTTTTCTGTTATTTTTTGTTTTCTGTTTTCTATTTTTTCTCTCTGTTATTCCCCATGTTTTAATCTTATTTTGAACATTCACTCACATTCTCCAAGAAACTCTTCTTTGTTAATGTTATACTCTCTTTTTTTTCTTTCACTTCCTTATCTATTTTGTTTTTCACAATTATACCCTCTTCCGTCTTTTCTTCGGTAAATAGATCTATTAAACAGTATCTCTTCTTTACTCCCTATAGCTGTCTTTCTTTTAACATCACTCTCTGTTTACTTTCCTTATACTTACTCTTTTTTATTTTTTTTTATTTTTTGGTTAGCTCCCGGTCCGCGTACCGGGAAGCTAACCGGGAAGCGAACCAAAAGAAATAGAGCTTGCTAGAGTGCTAAACATTCTAGCAATTTTTTTTGAAAGGGGAGGTAGTTCTGAAAAGAACTTTTTTTTATATATTTTTGTTGTTTTATATTTTTTTTGTATTTTTTGAACATTTTTTGTTTTTTTTGTATTTTTTGAACGATTTTATATTTTTTTGGGTTTTTTGGGGGGGGGAAACAACAAAAAACAGGCATTGAAAAGGGCTCAACAGGAGCAAAAAAAAATTACTGGGGGCGGTTAGGGCAATTATGATGTTCATAAGCCAGGTTGATAGCATTTATACTCATATTACCACATGCTATCAACGCACCACAGTGCATACAAGTATGTTTCATGTGGCCAAAATTCTCTTGTATGTTTGCCACAGTTTCCCGTGCCTCTGCTGGTGTCAATGATATTGACGATCTTGATCTGGCCACAGGAGTTGATGTTGGATTTTCTTCCAAATCCCGTATTTCCGCCCGGCTGTAATTAAGTGGATGCTTCATGGTCATGTGCCTATGCATGGTATAGTTCCCATAACTATACTTCTTATCAGTCCCTCTTGATAATTTATCTTTGCAGATGAGGCAGGTGACATACCTCGCATTCACTTTTTTTTGGCCTGGAGGGATTGAATAAAACTGCCAGATGAAACTGGCTTTCTTATGGGAAACCCGGGGCACCTCTTCCAAGAACTGTGGTTCTTCTCTCTCCTCTTCCTCCATTTCTTCCTCTTCCTCCTCTGTGTTGGTCATGACCTGGGGAGGTGGTCCTCTCTTCCCATGAGGAGGTGGAGGTGGTGGTGGGGGTGCACCAGCTGAAGCAACTACTGAAGCCATTTCTGAAGTATTAATAAAGGTCTTCCTCTCACAATGATGAAAGTCAGAGTGAGGAAAGAAGGAGGGGTTTTCATCATTTGGGAAAAACAATAGTTCTCAACCAATGAAAAGTGTTATTTTTAGGTCACCTGACCTAGCCTTACATGATTATGAAACCAAAAGTGAAATGAACCAATGAAAAGTGTTATTAACAAGTCACATGACCTCTCACGCTTACGTTACGCGCTGCGGTCCGCGCCCCGGATAGCTTCCGGGTCGCTGCGCTTCGCGCCTCGGTCCGCGCCCAGGGGCACTTCCGGGTGCGCTAACGCGGTACGTCACAAGACGCATTACGCGGCAACGCGATACGTCGCGCTTTCGCGATGCGCCGCGGATCGCTTCCGGGGAGCTGCGTTTCGCGCCTCGGTCCACGCCCCGGGGCACTTCCGGGTGCGCTAACGCGGTACGTCATAAGACGCATTACGCGGCAACGCGATACGTCGCGCTTTCGCGACGCGTCACGATGTTGATTTCTTACCGGTTCGCGGACCGGGTCGCGGCATCAATTTGAGCTAACGGAAAGCTTTCCGGTTCGCGGACCGGGAGCGAAACAAAAAAAATATTTTAAAAAAAATTATTAATAAACATATAAAATATATTTTTGGATTTAAAGAAGAATACATTTTACAGCTATAGATATTAGCTTTTAAAAAACCAATGAAATTCACTGAAAAAACCATAGGTTATAGACCATATATAGTTAGGAATTAGCATTTACAAAACCTTGAGAATTCACTGAAAAAACCATAGGTAATACACCATATATAGTTAGGAATTAGCATTTAAAAAACCTTATTTTACTCACACAAAACCATTGAAATTCCATATATAGTTAGTTGTACTAACTATATATCGCGCACCCGCAATCCACTGCTGATCATGTCACATATTACATCATTCATGACATGGTCAGTGACATCACTGATGACATCACTGATGACATCTCAAATGACATCACTGATGACATCACTGATGACAACATCCAGTGACTGTATTTTTCTGTAAAGTTAAAATATGTCTTACATATTTAAGAATGAGTGGATGTATAAATGTCTGGATGAAGGATTTAGTAGGTGCATGACTGACTGTATGAGTGAGTGATTAAATGTGTCTCACTGAGTGCATGGGTTAGTGACTAAACTGTCTCAATTTGTGCATCATTATGTCTGTTGTTCTATAAACTGCTGCATGTGTTGATCATTAGCTATATGAATAACTATATGGGTTATTGATTGGTTGCCCAAGTATTTGTATGGGAGACTGAGAGTGTGTATGGGTGGCTGGGAGGTGTATGACTCTGTGCATAGATGTGTGAGCAGTTGATTCACTAGATGTATGGGTTCAAAAGTGCATGTGGAAACAGCTGTATGGGCGGTTGACTGTGTGCATGAGTGTATTGGTGAGTGAATGGATATCTCAGTGCTACATGTCAAAGTAAGTACATATGTAAAACACAGTACATGTGAGAGTTGACATTTATAAATAACTGTGCAAAAGAGCCAGTGAATGTGTGAGTGGCTGTATGGATCATTGTGAACTTGTATCAGGGATTGTATAAGAGAGTAAATATGTGTTAGTATATGTTTGAATAAGTAAGGTGTGTATAACTGTATAGTTGAGGAAATGGAGGTGTGATTGATTCTTTGCATGACTGACTAGGTGTGTGAGTAACTCCATGGATGAGTGACAGTCTGTGAGTGTCTGTTTACACTGAGTGTATCTAAGGTTATATTAGAGTCTGAAGAGCTTCATCGTATTATCACATGAATGATGTCATCAGTGATGTGATCAGTAATGTCAAATGAGATGTCATCAGTGATGTCATCAGTGATGTCATTTGAGATGTCATCAGTGATGTCATCAGTGATGTCATCAGTGATGTCACTGACCATGTCATGAATGATGTAATATGTGACATGATCAGCAGTGGATTGCGGGTGCGCGATATATAGTTAGTACAACTAACTATATATGGAATTTCAATGGTTTTGTGTGAGTAAAATAAGGTTTTTTAAATGCTAATTCCTAACTATATATGGTGTATAACCTATGGTTTTTTCAGTGAATATATATATATATATATATCATTCAGCAACCTCTACCTTGCTGCTATCTCACTTATGCACTTTTTTGCTCTATTTTTGCATTAGTTTAGCACTGATGCACTTTAGACTATGATATTGGCGCAATGTGATTATTTGTCTATTGTGAAGTTTTTTGCATTTGAGCCTTAATGTATGATTAACAACCCTTTTTAGCATTTTCCTGAATTGCAAAATCCTATTTTGATACCATGCACTTACGATACATTTGCCCTCTTAGTGAGGGACTTGTTTGAAAAATGTGTTGAATCCTTTAGTAGTTCTATTTTATATATGGATCCAATGTCTTCTCTCAATATGTTGCCCAATATATTTTGCATTTGCACTTTGTTATGGCATGAGTTGTTTAAACACATTTTTAAATAACTACTTTTAATTTGTTGGGAGATACTATCACTACTTGGTCCATTTTTTCTATTATATGACCTTCAGTATGATTCAACTTCTGCTTTTTTAGCTTCAATTTAGCATGGGCACTTGCCCGCAATTCAGCTCTTTGCATTATGCCTATTTTCATTCTTGCAACATTATATCGATGTGATTTATTACTAATATATTTCTTTGAAATATGAATTTTTATAGGGTTGATTATCTAAAACAATTGAATGTATTAACAATATTAGCCTCTGTCCATGACGATGTATTTATTTGCTCTAATTTTGAGCACTGCACAGAGACACTTTAAACAAACATTTCTATGTAAATAGACATATCTATTGGCTTTTTTATGTGCAAAAATAACTTCATTTTTGTAATATGTGCCGTTCAGTTATAGTCTGTTGCCTATTTTCCTTATTGTTGGTTTTCTGCTGGCCAGTCTATTTTTAAAGCTGGTTGGGCTTTTAATGCACTTTAAAAATGCAGTGTTTTCCGGGGCGCGTCATGTGACCAAGCTCCTTCGTGGAGCGAAACACGTCATGGATGGACACTTGTCTTTTTATGCCGAATACGTTTTTCTGCACTGCTTGCACCTTAATTTTGTGTGCTGGTCCAATTACAGGGAGTTTGGAAGAGGGCTGCACCTGATCTTTGTCCGTTGTGTATTTGGCGACCAGGAACAATCTTCATATATATATCTATATATATATATATTCACTGAAAAAACCATAGGTTATAGACCATATATAGTTAGGAATTAGCATTTAAAAAACCTTTTTTTACTCACACAAAACCATTGAAATTCCATATATAGTTAGTTGTACTAACTATATATCGCGCACCCGCAATCCACTGCTGATCATGTCACATATTACATCATTCATGACATGGTCAGTGACATCACTGATGACATCACTGATGACATCTCAAATGACATCACTGATGACATCTCAAATCACATCACTGATGACATCACTGATGACATCTCAAATGACATCACTGATGACATCACTGATGACATCTCAAATGACATCAGCAGAAATCTGACACTAAAGACGCTTTTGCAGCAGTTTTCTGCCAATAATTACTGCTTTTATCGGCAGAAAACTGCCGCTAAAGCCGCTTTTCCGGAAGAAAACTGCTGCTAAAGCCACTTTTGCGGCAGTTTTCTGCCGATAAAAACACTGATAAATTTATTGCCTGTGTTGATAATATGCCCCTTACTGTGCTTGAACTACAGAGAGAAAGCATATTGAACAAGTAGTGAAAGAGTGATCAGTCAGAAACAGTGAGAGTAATAGAGACAGAGTGAGTGAACAAGAGTGACGAAGTATGAGAAGAGAGGGACTGACAAAAATAGTGGAAGGAGTAGAGTAAGTAAGTAATAGAGAAAGGATTGAGGGAAGTAGCAAAGGCAGGAAAGTGAGGGTTAAAGAAATGAAGTAGTGAAACTAATAGAAGTTAAATGTGATAGAAATGTAACGAAAAGAGTACAAAACATTTACCTTATAATTGTCGTTAACTTAGTCACTTGTAATTTTTATACTTTCAATCTGTGAGAGAGAGAACAAACATTTGAAAAATATTAAAACATGTATTTAAAAATTAGAAAAGACAAGGGAAAAGATTGAAGGACAAACAGTTTTTCAATAACTTTGACACTTACAGAAGCCTCTGCTTCTCCATGCCCCTACACAGTCCTAAAAATATACATTTTAAACTAACAGTATCTTGATGCAGATGAAGTGAGGCCTATCTTGCAATATGGTGCATCTTTTGCACTGCTGCTGTCTCACAACAGTGATGCAATGGCAGCGCAAAAGAGGTGCAAAGCCATCATAAAATTGCCCTTAACATTTTAAATAATTGTTTCAGCATGCCAATAAGATGTGTCCTATCCAGAGGTTTGTTTCAGGTGAGGCTTACTCAGGGTTCCAAATGAAATTTCGAGTTGTTGAAGAGTACAGAGGAGATAATACATGTGAAGGCCTACCAATGAAGTAAGTCATGTACACTTCACTCTTGAACAAAGGCCAGACCTCTTTTGTGTCTGTGGACAGACCTAAACTTAATCTGCACAATGTCATTCGTAAACTTAGGAAACACAGGTGATGTAATTGAAAAATGTGGAGTTTCTTTTCCTCATTTCACAATCACATCACCTGTGTTTCCTTTGCTTAGGTATCTCATAGTGCAGATGGAGTCTAGCATATCAAAGAGTACACAGAAGTTGAGCAGTGTATACAACAATTTTGACATTTACAGAAGGCTCAGCTTCTTATCTTGTTGGAGATGAAGTGAGGCCTGTCTTGCAACATGGTGCATCTTTTGCATCACTGCTGCATCGTTTCATGTGGCACGGGTTTTTTACAGCATGACACATCTGCCTAGATGCATCAATTTGTAATTTTGTCGCCTCATAGCAAATCTTTTCCACCGCCAATGCGTCACAAAAGTGACGCACAGTGTCGCAAAAGAGGCATACACCTATCATAAATCTGTCCCTAACATTTTAAATGATTATTTCAGGATGACGATAAGGTGTGGCCTCTCCAGAAGTTTGTTTAAGGTGAGGCCTACTCAGGGTTGCAGATCAAATTTACGCTTGTTGAAGAATACAAAGGACATAATACATGTGAAAGCCTACCAATGAAGTAAGTCATGTCCACTTCACTCTTGAACAAAGGCCAGACCTCTTCTGTGTCCGAGGACAGACCTAAACTTCATCTGCACAATGTCATTCGTAAACTTAGGAAACTCAGGTGGTGTAATTGAAAAATGTGGAGTTTCTTTTCCTCATTTCACAATCACATCACCTGTGTTGCCTTTGCTTAGGTATCTCATAGTGCAGATGTAGTCCAGCATATGAAACAGTACCCAGAAATGCACACTGCATGCAATAACTTTGACACTTACAAAAGCTTCAGCTTCTGCATGCCCCCTACACAGTGCTAATTATATACATTTCAAACTGATGGTATCTTGCTGGAGATGAACTAAAACCTATCTTGCAACATGGTGCATCTTTTACACAAAACTGACCCACAGCGGCGCAAAAGAGGCGCACGGCCATCATAAATCTGATCCTAACATTTTAAATGATTGTTTCAAGATGCCGATAAGGTGTAACCTATCCACAGATTTGTTTCAGGTAAGTCCTACTCAGGGTTGCAGATGAAATTTAGGTTTGTTGAAAAATACAGAGGAGATAATACATGTGCAGACCTACCAACGAAGTGAGTCATGTCCACTGCACTCTTGAACAAATGTCAGACCTCCTCTGTCTCCTGGAACAGGCCTAAACCTCATCTACACAATGTGATGTGTAATGTTAGGAAACACAGGTAATATAATTGAAAAACTGGCAATTTTTTTGGCTCATTCCACAATCATATCACCTGTGTTTCCTTTGCTTAGGTATCTCATTGTGGAAATGTAGTCTATCATATGAAAGACTACGTAGAATGTGAGCACTGTATGCAACAACTTTGACACTTACAGAAGCCTCTCCTTCTCCATGCCTCCTACACAGTTCTAAATGTACATCATAAATACAAACAGTACAGAATTAATTATACATGTTAAAGGTTTATTTTTGCTGTTCTCAGAATGTATCAAAATTCACTAAAAACAGTGACTTGAAGGTATTCATCATATAACAGCGGGGAAAAAAAAACACAATCAAAATGATTGTGTTTAAAAAACCCATACAACATAACAAATCAGAATTCAGAACTCCTTAAAATTAACTTACTTTCCATGACGTCGAAGGATGTCCTATGAACAGCTTACACTCTGTTGTGCTGTTTTTACTTTCAGCCCGCCACTTTCTGAAAGAAAACCTCCATCGTTTTGAAAAAATATGTTACATACAATAAATGACTTCTCGCTCTCTACCACACGTTTCCACAAGGCCAAATCATGTAAGAGCCATTTATAACTCTTGGAATTCTTGTAAGCCAATCCTGTCATTTTGTATTTCCGCAACTTTCAGAATTAAAATGTTGAAGATCATTTTCACAATCCTGGACTAGTATTATCTTACCCTTCTTGCTCACTCATGTTCTACATTTCCTATGACACTGATACTGCTTACTATGAAGCAGACTTACACTACCTCTATGACTACTACAATTATTTAATTCTCTACATCACTTTTAATCACAAAGCAATATAAAACAGTAGACAGCATTGCAGACTTACATTCCCTCTACTCCATGTTTTGATTGGCTGCTTCAATTAGCTTATAAAAAGAAACAGTTTTTCTGAACTCATTCAAAGTGCAGTTATTTTCCCATGACGTCAACTGTTATGGTAAGAAGTTATGTCTCTGTACTACACTTATCCTCAAGGCCAAATCGTGTAGGAGCCATTAGAACCTCTTGAAATTCCTCAGAGCACATCCCGAGATTCTTTCCCTAAAATTTTGGTTTTAAAAACACCAGGTAAGAATTTTTAAGGTCATACGGCAATTTTTTTTTGAAAATTAAAACAGAATCGTTGCAGAATGACCAGCCATTTCTAGACTTTAAATAAGCTGTGTAATGTCCTGATGTTATTGAAGGACCGTCATGATATATAATTGCTGCAGTTACAAAAGTCCTTCCTGATATTGACAACTGTGAAGCCACAACATTTTTAATTAAAGTTGTCAATTTTGTTCCATCAGGCCTACATCGTTGGAACATTAAAATTACATACTGGCCATATGTTCGTATAAATAATGTTGACATCATTTCAGATTTACATTGGCTACACTCCATGTTGTGATCAGCTGCTTTTACTAGCTTATTAAAAGAGACTGATTTACTGTCTGGCAAAGTTAAATATATAAATCTTTCTGAGTCTACACTAGTAGTACTTGATACCCTACAGTTCTCGCAGTCATGCTGCCATTGATAAGAAAGCCCAAACAGGTGATCTACATCTACACCTTCAGCATGCAATACATCAAGTATATACATTAAAAACTCCTGACAATCTTGCTGAATATTTTGAGAGAATTGTGTTTGACCTGAACATCTGTCTAACAGATTTCGAATTTCAGACACACTTTCTATTTTTGTTCTATCAGTGCTACATTTCTCTAACACAGAATTTAACAAACTGCAAAATCTTTGATCAGACTTGACCACAATCTCTTCTTTTACATTTTCTAGAGAAAACAAAACATTAACCACTACATTAGCATAGCAGTTGACACCAGAACTGTTTTCAAATTGAAAACCAACAACATCTTCAACAGAATCCTTTTTGTTGCTGCTTATAATTTCAGGTTCATCGACTTTTCGTCTTTTTGCTACAACCTCCCTAGTATTGGTCACATTTCTTCGTTTCCGGCCTACCACACGTTTCTCAAACAAAGGATATTGAGGCAAATGTGGCGCATACTCTCTTCTTAACCTATTGTATTCCTTAACACAATCTAGATCCGCACAAATGTTTGTGACATCACACTCAATCAAGTACAATCCCGATAAAGTTCTAACTCGTGACAATGCCACATATGCCATACCCTCCTTGAACACAGAACTGCCAATATTCACCAATGCACTGTCTACACTTAAACCTTGCGATTTATGGATTGTCACCGCATATGCCAAGCAAACAGGAAACTGCTTACAGCGAACATATAAGTCTTTTACAAGCAAAAATCTAGCAGAACAACGACCAATTAGCTGTACTTCCTCAATGCCATCAAATTTAATTTTTAAAAATTCAATTCCATCTCTATTTCTGTATTTCACAAAATCAACAACATTACCCATTGATCCATTTACCAGACCTCTTTCAACATGTAAATTCCTTCTTAAAATTATACGGCAGTTTAAGCACACATTCAGAGTCTTTTCAAAACCTGCAGTTTTAGATATAGTCTTCTCTAATGAATTTTAACAAATTGCCAATTATCCTGTTGCGGAACATTCATTTACGAATGTCCCTAAACTGTTGTTTCCTTCTACTATCATGCACAGAGTTATCTCTTGCTCTAGCAGTAACATTTTTGATTGGCCTTTCCTTTCCGTTTAAATTGCTTCTCTTTTTCTGGACTGAAACATTTTCTGTAGTAATACTTTTTTTACTACAAATATTTCTTATGAATGTTTTTGTGGTCTTACCCGGTGCTTTCTTGGTGACTTGACAAGTTTTTTTGCTAGAGGACTGCTGCATTATTTCATGGACCTGCTGTCTTTGACGTTTTGCAGCCTTTCTAAGTCTATCCTTGGTTGGCATGCTGAAATCTTGAAATGATCTGCAGTTGAATCTGTGGTAAAATATAATAAAAAATGTTATTAACCACTATTACCAAACAGTAAATCAATAACAGTCATCAAAAACTTAACACACTACTTCACATTTTTACATAGAATATTTTTTAGTGCTTGGCAAATTTAGAATACAGAAATAGCAGAAAAGAAATGGAATTCATATTCATTTTACCTGTGCTGTTTTATATGTGAATCTGATCTAATTTTATGAGCATATTTTAATATTTTATTGAAGACACTACACATAACCTGTTTTTGAAGGTGTGTTTAATTTAAAATTAAACAGTTTACATTTTTACTTTTCATTTATTGTAAATTTTAAAAATAAATGTTTATAGTTCCATAGGCTCAAGCAGGTCAGCTTCCCACCCTATGTCATACAATTCTGACAAAACTGCATCCTCATCATGTTCTTCTTCATCCTCAGGATTTAAATCATCCAAGGGATCTACTTCCACTGACGTTTCAATTACGAGTTCAATGATGAGGTCAAGATCAACTGATTGCTGATTGTCGCTCATGTTGATGTTGTCGTTATCTTTAAAGAAAGATAACAACAATGAGATGTTGCAGAGTAAGAGACAAATCTCAGAGATTATAATAGTAAAATTGTTTAACAAGAGTAACATTTTGCAGCTATTATTTAGCCATGTCCAGCGATGCTGAGGAGGTGAGGCCTATATCCAAGTTTTCAGTGAACAGGACTCATCTCTTCTTAACATTGGATAAGCCTCACCGACTCTGTGTCCCCTGCTCATACTTAAATGTACAGGGGCAGATTTATGCTAAGTGGCGCATCCCCACGGATGCACCAGTTAATGTGCACCGCTGCTCTGACACCCATAGTGTGCCGCATTTACAATGTGGAGCACCATTGAGCAAAAACAGCACAGATGCGTCACGCATCTGTGCCGCAAAAGCAGCACATTGCAGGAATCACGTCATAAGCGCGACATGTCTACTGAAATGCACAGGAGGAACCCTCACATTGCATGGTGCATCACTTCTTATGCCTGTTTCAAACAGGCATAAGGATTTGATTCAGCAATGCTATAAAGCTGACTCAGAGAAATCTTCTAAATTTCACTGTGTTAGTTTTACAGGGCTTTCTTGCAAATTAATGCATACCTTGCAACAAAAAACCTATATGAAAACTGACGCAGGTTTCATGTGGCACAGGACTTTACAGCATGACACATCTGCCTAGATGCATCAATTTTTAAATATGTCGCCACATAGCAAATCTTTTGCACCACCGCTGCGTCACAAAAGTGACGCACAGCAGCGCAAAAGAGGCACACGGCTATCATAAATCTGTCCCTAACATGTTAAATGATTGATTCAGGATGACGATAAGGTGTGGCCTATCCAGAGGTTTGTTTAAGGTGAGGCCTACTCAGGGTTGCAGATCAAATTTACGCTTGTTGAAGAATACAGAGGAGATAATACATGTGAAGGCCTACTAATGAAGTAAGTCATGTGCACTTCACTCTTGAACAAAGGCCAGACCTCTTTTGTGTCCGTGGACAGACCTTAACTTCATCTGCACAATGTAATTCGTAAACTTAAGAAACACAGGTGATGTAATTGAAAAATGTGGAGTTTCTTTTCCTCATTTTACAATTACATCACCTGTGTTTCCTTTGCTTAGGTACCTCATAGTGCAGATGGAGTCTAGCATATCAAAGAATACACAGAAGTTGAGCAGTGTATACAACAATTTTCACATTTACAGAAGACTCAGCTTCTTATCTTGTTGGAGATGAAGTGAGGCCTGTCTTGCAACATGGTGCATCTTTTGCATCACTGCTGCATCGGTTTCATGTGGCACAGGTTTTTTACAGCATGACACATCTACCTAGATGCATCAATTTGTAATTTTGTCGCCACATAGCAAATCTTTTGCACCGCCACTGCGTCACAAAAGTGACGCACAGTGGCGCAAAAGAGGCATACACCTATCATAAATCTGTCCCTAGCATTTTAAATGATTAATTCAGGATGACGATAAGGTGTAGCCTATCCAGAGGTTTGTTTAAGGTGCATGAAGCTCTAGCAGTACATATCCAGAAATGTAATTGATTTCAAAAAACGTTTTTAAACACAACATATAAATCAATTGTATACCTACATTCATGGGGAAATGACTTAAAATGAAATTAAAATCGTTTGTGAGGAAAAGGAATGCTTTTAAAATTTATGACAAGGAAATAATGGTGTCTGCTTCTTCATTTCATTTCTCTTCAGCATTTTTGGGTCACTTTTAACATGGCTATGTAACTCAAAGAATCAAAATCTAAATTTGCCAAGCACAGGTGGGAGCATATTTCCAAGGAACTTGCCCCACGGAGAAAGGTCTTAAATTAAAATGGGAAAAATAACATCAGAAACACTCAAATGCCTTATAAAGAAGCAGACACCATTATGTCCTTGTCATAAATTTTAAAAGCATTCCTTTTCCTCAAAAACGATTTTCAAGTCATAATTTGAAAACACTGCACAGCTCCTATGCACAAAAACACCCTGTCAGTACTAATACTTCACATTTTCTCCAATTACAATTTCTCAAAGAAACATAATCTATTTATAAAACACTTGAGACAAAGCAACATTTTAAAAACACAACTTTCTTCATAATTTTCTCCTTAAAACACACTATTCTCTATCTAAATTAAATAAATCTTTTCTCACCTTAGCAAATACTTTATGAGTTTTAAAACAGTCTCAGAAATACACCAATGTGTCTTCAGCAGAACAAAGGGTATGCACTCCAGAGGCTGCAGCTATAGAAAGCACAGAAATGCTGTAATTCATCACACATATCTCTCATGTCACCCAATCAAAACTCTTCCCTCACTTTTTTCAAATCAAAACCCTTCCCCCCTCTGCCCTCTCTGCCTTTTTTACATAGCAACCACCTCCTGGAAGACCTCTGGTGTTTGCAAGTTCACACAACAATGTTTCAATTGAACTCTGAACTCTCGGTGCACCTGCGTATCCAGTGCAATCTTTCATTAAATGATTTTTTTTGACCATTCAAATTACATCTTTCAAAGAACTCATCCATGCACCCTAACTTTCTGTTTTCAGCAATCAAAATCCACCAATAGCTGTTACTGCTTCATTAACACAGAAACTCCACAGTTTTTTTCATTTTAAACTCTTATTTTTTCTTTTTTTTTTTTTTTATTATATTTTTATTTAAGCCATTGCACAATTTGCACAGTTTACACAATTCATTATAAATTCTTCAACCATACGTTATATTAATTTGTCGTATTGCATCATACATACAAAAAAAAAAGCAATTAATATTTCGTTGAACAACATAACAACATCTACTGAAATTATTTGCTTGTGGCATTTGCCTGTTCAAATCTCACAAATCCAATCCTTCTTTCCATCGTAATATGGGATCCCATATCCTTAATCCCAATCTCCTCCCTTTCCTGCCTTTCCGAGCGTATATGTTTTTTTCCAGATTATAGGTTGATAGCAGGTTTGACAACCAGACTTGCATTCCTGGGGGGGTTTTGTCTAACCAAGCCCTAGCCAGGCATAGCCTGAAGACTGCCATTGCGACAAAGATGAATTCCCTCTGGATAATATTAATATCCGTAACTATCCCAAGGAGAATTTCTGGGGGTTTTAAAGTAATCTGAATATTAAGGGTGGCATCCAGAAACTGCTCTATATCCTTTATCACTGTCTTTATCTGTGGGCATGTTGCAAACATATGTATTAGATCTGCACCAGGGGAGCAACATCTTGGGCAGGTGATGCCTGTGGTACCCCCCCCATTTTGCTATTTTTGCAGGGGTAAAGTAGAGCGAATAGAGTGTTTTATACTGCTGGGATTGCAGCGGAGCTGAGCATAGGAGAGTGCGCCCCAGATCCAGCGACTCCCTAAACCAGCAGGATTCCCCTTCCAGCCTCTCTGCCCACTTTTCCCCATGTTTATCCATATCGTCTGGTTTACCTGCTAACAACTTTGCATAAAAGCACAGTATTGAGCAATCTCCCCCCAATCTTATTTTCTCGAGAATTTCTACTTTTGCAAAGCCTATACTTCCGCCTTGCTTGTCCCCAAGAAAACTTCTTAGCTGAAAAAATTTGAAAAGATCCCTCCTATCTAACCCAAATTTGGTCATTAGATCTGTGAATTGGAGCATCCCCTCCATATTCCTCACATCCCCCAGTTGTACTATCCCCTTTTCTACCCAGGCTGCCATTGTAGTGTCACCGAAGATCTGTCTTGGGAGGGAGATATTTTTATATAATCTTGTATACCAGTTGTATCGGCCCAACCCTAGTTTTTTCATCACTGCAATCCAAACCTTGATTGCAGCTTGTACTGTCTTGAACCTAGTTCTTTTATAATAAGCCAAATCAATACATTTAAGGAATGAATTGTCTGCCTCCGGTCCCAGCACCATAGCATATATCCTGGATGAGTCGTTCGTTGTTCTAACGTCAACGCCTCCCCCCCTATCAATCCACGCATATATTGGAGCGCGGATGCCTAATAATATAATCTAAAATCGGGCACCCCCCACCCCCCCTTTACTCTGGGAAGGGACATAAAGCGATACGCCCTTCGGGTCTTGCCCTGTGCCCATATAAATCTATTCAGGATTTTTTCCAGATCGTTAAACCATTTTAGCTCGAAAAATAATGGTATCGTCCTAAAAAAATACAGAAATTTCGGCAATATTAGCATTTTTATAACATTAGTGCAACCTACTAATGACAGGTGCAGATTATTCATTCTTACTAGATCAGACTTGACTTTTAACATGAGTGGCTCAAGATTGTTTTGTACCAACGCGTCTAAGTTAGATGTAATTGCGACCCCCAAATACATAGCAGAGTCCACAACTCTTTGGTCATTGAACAGCATATGTTGGTTGCATACAATTTGGGTTTTGGAGCTGTTCAGGCTGTAACCAGATATTTGCCCGAATCTTTGGGCTTCGGTCTCAATTTCCACTAAGGCCATACTAGGATTAGGGGTCAGGATAGCAATGTCATCCGCGTAAGCTAATGTCTTTATTGCGCATCCATTCAGCCTTATTGGGGGAATTCTTATATTGCTTTCAATTTTCCTTATCAAGGGATCTAGGTAAAGAGCAAATAATAATGGTGATGCTGGACAGCCCTGTCTAGTCCCTCTCCCAATCCTAACCGCTAATGATTTGCCTCTATTTACTCTAATCCTTGCAGTTGGGTTTTTGTACAGTGTCTTCATTGCTGTTACGAACTTAATCCCAAATCCGTTCCATTTAAATGTTTGCCATAAATAATCCCAAGAAACTCTGTCGAATGCCTTTTCGGCGTCTAAACATAGTGCTGCGAGAGAGTCCTCCACACCGTTTGCTGCATCAAATGTTGTGATGACTTGTCTAATATGTTGCGTTGTGCCTTTGCCAGGAATAAAGCCATGCTGAGTGTGACTTACCAGTCCCTCTATTACTCCCGCCAGTCTTGTCGCTACAATCTTGGAATATACCTTCGCGTCTGCATTCAACAGTGTGATAGGTCTATATGACCCTGGGAGTGTTGGATTTTTCCCTTTCTTTAAAATAACAATGATCTCTGCTTCCCCCCATGTCTCAGGTACTTTATCCCCTTTCTGTGCCTCCATCATGACATTGAACATTTCCAAACCCACTGTTTGAAGAAAGACCTTGTAAAACTCCACCGGAATCTGATCCGGTCCAGCAGCTTTGCCAGCCGGAAGCGTACTTAAAGCCATGATGAATTCCTCTAGGACAAAGGGGGAGTCCAAGCTGTCTTTCTCCTCTACCGTCAGACCTGGTAAGGCAGCCTCCCTTAGATAACTTTCCATCTCCCCCACCGTTCCCGTACTTTCCCTGGTATATAACTTTTCGTAAAACTGCCTAAATGCATCTCTCACTCTGTCTCCTTCCGTTACCAAAACTCCATTCTCGTTCGTAATCGCAGCAATATCTGATGCAGCTAGTCTCTGTCTGGCGCGTACTGCTAAAAGATGGCCTATCTTCTCGCTCAACTCATAAGCATCCTCTCTTTTAGTCAGATAATTTTCAGCTGCTTTTTTAGAGATGCTTTCCGTCACCTCGACCCTAAGTGCCACTATTTTTAGCAGATGATCTTCTATTGGTACCCTATTTCTTAAAGCCTGCGCCAACTCCTCCTCCACCCTCATCAGTTTTTGTACCACTTCGCTAATTTTGAGTCTCGTTCTTTTTTGTGCTGAAAACACATAAGTCATCATTTCTCCCCGTACTCCTGCTTTAAAGGCGTCCCACACAACTCCAACTGGGGCTGAGTCTTTATTAATTTCCCAATATGATCTAATCCATCCTGTCATGTGACTCCTATAGCCTTCATCTTTCAAAAGGGCTCTATCAAAAGTCCACTGCCTATCTTTTGTTTGTGCCTGACCCAATTTAATCGTTAAAACCAAGGGACTGTGGTCTGAGACAATTCGAGGCTGTTTCTCTATTTGTACCTCTGATAGCAGGGAGTGTGAAATCAAAAAATAATCCAGCCTCACAAGTACTTTATGCGGGGCTGAGTAAAACGTGCTGCCATCCGTACTTGGTTTTATTTTTATCCACGGATCAACTAAAGAATTATTTGTTACCATATCTGATAGTGCCCTGTGGGTTCTCTTTTTCCTCCCTGTATATATGCCCCCAATTTGACCAAATGAACTAGTGGGATCATGAATGTTAAAATCTCCACAGCAAACAATTGGCTCAGGCCACAGTGCCAGCTCGATGTCCAAGAATTGGAAAAGGTCCGGATCGTCTTCCGTAGACCCGTACACCGAGACTATGGTGCATTTTTCTCCCTTGAATTTTATTTCTATTATGACCCACCTTCCCCATTTATCCTCTGACTTCCTTATTACTTCTACGTCAGTGGGTCTTCCTAGTATCGCCACTCCTCTGTGTTTTGTCTCTTGCATAGTATTTGCCAGTACCGAAAACCCTAGGTGACTCAGTATGTAACTCTTGGAAGATTCAACATGCGTTTCCTGAAGGCAAACCAGATCCAGCTTAAGTGTTCTAAGCAATGCCGCCACCTTTAATCTTTTCCCCAGATCATTCAATCCGCACACATTAATAGTAGCTGCATAAACCATTCCATGTCAAGCATTTTGTTCTCATAGAAAACCTGATATGTATCATGAGGTCTCATCCTTTCATTTGTTGACTCGCAATAAGAATTCTTTCCTTGTGTTCTGAATTGTGCTTTTTTGTGCTGTTTCTTCCATAGTTTCACCTTTTTTTTTTGTTTTTTTAACCCTCCCTGCCCCCCCCTCACCCCCTACTCCCACCCCGCCCTGGCTCTGGACCCCTCCCCCCTTTTACAGGCAAATAGGTCCAGTAGACCTATGTGTAGCCGCGGCAGTCTGTGGAGATCGCTCCCCCCCCCCTGGACCCAACACCCCGAGTGCTTTGTACTCCTCTGTGCCAATTCCCTATTCATTTACAGAGAGCTACCCATGCAGTTTAACCGACCCTCCATCCCACTTCATAACAAAATCCACCATTTCTTTCATTATCCTTTGAACTTCTCAGCCCCCTTTCTGTGCCTTAATCTCCTCCAGGTACTGCTGGGCTTTTACCTCAGATTGAAAAATGTTAATTCTGCCCCTTGTGACCACTTTAAGTCTAGCTGGAAATAAGAGAAAGGCCTCAGAGCCCATAGCCTGAAAGGGTTTAATGAGCTGCCTCAGCCTCCATCTTCTCTCTACCGTTACGTGACAGAAGTCTGGTCTGGCAAAGAAAGTGACTCCTTCAAAGGATCTTTTCTTATCCGGTCTAGCCTTGTCCATTATCTCTTCCCTGAGCAGATAGTTCCCGACGTAGATCAATATGGCTCTAGGCAGGGTATATTGAGCTGTCTGTCTCTTGTCTCCGTGGTTTTTCCTGATAGTAAATGGAAATCTGTGCGCTCGTTGTATCTCTCGCTCCCACTCCCACTGTGATTCAGGAAACGCTCCTCTCAACAGATTGACCACAAATCGCATAATGTCGTCTCCCTCTGCACCTTCCTCTACTCCCAAAATGCGTATGTTATTCCGCCTCTGGCGGTTCTCAAAAGCCTCCAGCTTCCATTGTAGGTCAACTGACAGCTTTTCCTGCTCCATTTTAAAGTCCTGCCAACCACCAACTTCATCCTCAAGTTTCCCAGTCCGAACCTCCACCTCTGTCACTCTTTCGCTTAGGCCTTCGTATATTTTGTTGACTTTTCTGAGCGTATTTTGAATTTTCCTTGTGGCCTGTCTAGCCCTCCGGCTTTCCGACCTTGCTTCCCCCTGCATCTGTTTGAGAGTGGAGCAGATCATGTCAAACGGGGCCATATACTGGGTTGGTATGTGGGTATTACCGGAGGCCTGAGGGGTGTCTTCTTCTGGATATGAAAGGGATGTTGCAGAGTAATCCCAATCCAGCCTCTTTCCCCCTGCTCCTGGTGAATCTAGCCCTCCACCATACCTTTTACCCTTTGACTTCCTCCTTCTCTGTGTGTTATCTTTCACAGATGAGCTTGACTCCGAGCTTGCGTCTTCCTCTGACTCCTCTGTAGCCTCATTACTTGACTGAGTGGTGCCAGTGTCCTCATTTACGGAGAAGAAGCATTCTCCCTCCAGCGAGGTTCCCTCTCTTTTCTCCAGTACCTCAACGTTACTTTCTGCGCCTGTTTTTACAGATTTTCCTGTTTCCAGCAAGGAATTGCCCTCATTGTTTCTCTCCTTTAAATTTTTAATGCGCATTTCAGCTTCCATTTGATTTAGCGCTGCCAGCATATCCGCGCTTCCTGATAGATCAGAATTATGCTGGGGGATCAGTACAGTGGGAGCTCTGTCTTTACAAGCCCCTTTAACCTGCTTTTGTGCTTTTACATTTTGGCCCGCAAGTTGTACTACCTTCAATGCTTCGATCCCGGCTCCGGCTCCTGCTTCTCCGCCTCTGCTGCTGCTGCCACTGCGTGCTGCCGCCGGGTCTGTAGGTTGCTGAGCAACCGCTGTCTCCACGCAGTGCGCGTCCGTGTCTGTTGGCTCCTCGGTCGCTGCGTCCTCGAGGACGCTTCTGCGAGCAGCAAACTCCATGTCAGGCTGCGAGCCTCTCCTCGGAGTGAGCACTTCCATCAAGGTAGGCTGCCTCAGTGCAGCGTCTTTTACTTTATTCACGCCCTGTTTTGCCGCAGTTATAGAATCTTCGCTTGGCAAGTCCACCGGCTGATCTTTCCTAGCAACGGGCGCTTTTGTTGCATCGCGATTTAGCCGCATCTCTGCCATCGCGGCTTTTTCTACTTTCTCTTTCTCCATTTTCCTCATCTTTTGTGTCGGGGGGATTGTCTTCCTTATGGCGCCAGACCCTCGAAGCTGCTGTTGTAATCCAGAGGTTGGATCGGCGCTGGCCCCCTTCGCGCTACCATGAGCGCCTTTACTGCTTGCTGCTTGCGCGTTTGGTGTAACGTCTTGCTGCATTTTTGCCTTCTCCTTCTCTATGAGCAGGCGTGTAGTCATCTTTGCCAGCTTCGCCCACTGATCACGAAGCGCAGTCCTCAGTCCCACCACTCTTTGCAAAAATCGGCTGAGTTGTTCTTTCGCCACTGGGTGTGAGGGACGGTATCCGTGCGGTCCTCTCTGCAGCCAGTCGCTCAGATCCATAGAGGAGTATAGTTATCCTTATTTGTCTACCATCCGGGTGGCTCAGGGAGGAGAGGTCTGGAGCGACTTCTTACCACAGCCTCACGGCGGCCATCTTGCCCCCAAGAAGACTCTTATTTTTTCAACTGCCATTTCATTACCACACTTCATCTGACTGCAGCAGAACCTTCTCTCACCATGTTTTCTGTCTGGATTGTTGGACATAGTTACATCTATTGGGCTCAGAGGTATGCTGAGAACAGAAATTTACCTAATCTCAATTTACAAGATGTGGAAATTAAGTGGTTTGGCCACAGAGGATTACAATGTCACCAATTGATACCATTGGTGAAAACCTTTATGCATTTGCCAAAACCTGACCTGTTAATTGTGCACTGTGGAGGTAATGATTTGGGCACTTTGTTGGACCTGGCCTTCTTGGCAGGGTCATCCCTAAACTTTTTGCCTTCCTCCAATACTCTCTCTGACCTGTTTTTGTTGGTTTAATGACTCTGGGCACTTTTACCACTGCTGACCAGTGCTAAAGTGCATATGCTCTCCCTGTGAAAAGTGTACATGTGATTGATATACCTGATTGGTTCATTGGATTTACTGTCAGTCCCCAGTAAAGTGCACCAGGAGTGCCAGGGCTTGTGAATGCCAATACTGCTAGTGGGCCTGCAGCGCTGGTTGCGCCACCCACAGAAGCAGCCTTAAAATGTGTCTAGGGTCTGCCATTGCAGAACCTGCGTACAGTCTGGTACTGTCATGCTGGCTGGGCAAGTGCACACACTTGCCAGCCCCTAAACCTTCCCTTAACTTCATATTAGTCACCCCTATGGTAGGCCTGAGGGCAGGGTGCATTGTAAGTGTAAGGTAGAACATGCCCAGATGTGTGTGGCATGTTCTAATAGTGAATTACTGCCAAATTCGTTTTTCACTATTGTAAGGCTACCAGTTCCCTTCTAGGCCAGATGGGCTGCTGGAATTATTACACTCTATAATCCCAGCAGGCTCAGGGAACATGGTAGAAATTAATGTTTAGTATGCCTGAACTCAGAATAATAAAATACTTCTTTTAGTAAAGTTTATTTTAATATCCTGTGTTTGCAAATGCTACTTTTAGAAAGTTAGCATTTGCTTGCCTAACCATTTCAGCCCGCCTCTGCTTGGATGTGGATCTGACTGTCTGGTGTGTGTGAGTGACAGGGCTGGGAGTTGACAGGTAGTGAATAGCCAGATGACACCTTAGTGGGTGGTGGGAGTTTCCCCTGAATGATGCATCAGGCTGTGCTCTGCCACCACAATGCTGGCTCCGCCCTCCTGGGGAGCGACTGATGACTCAGCCTGCACCTGGCCCAGGAAAGACCGAAGCTTGTCAACAGAGTGCTCAGGCTACCCCTGTCTTCACAAAGCCGGCTCCGCCCCCCTGGGGAGCGGCTGATGTGCCTGCCCTCACACTGAATGCAGAAGCAGAAGTACCCACCACAAGTGCTCAGGAGCTGAGAGCAGTTATGCAGAGGCCCCCCTGGCCAGTGAGAACAAAAGAAACTGTGTATAAAAGTAGGAGCCCTGCTCCTTGTAAATTAGAATCCTGTTTCACCACGAAGGACCTCTGCCCGACTAGAAGGAGAAGAGACGCTGGGAGAACTGGCCTGCTGCTTGCCTTGCTGAGAAAGGAGAGGAAAAGACTTGATAAGAAAAGACTTTGCTGCTTTGTGCTTAAACATTCTCCAAGGGCTTGACTGAGCTTGCCCCCTGACCTGAGCCACAGGACCATCTGGCTCAACCTGCCTCTGCTCGTCTGCCGGTAATTAACCGGGATATCTACTACTGCCGGAGCTGTGACTTTGGTGCCCCCCAGCCCCTCCCTGAGGCCGTGACCGACTGTGTCTCCTCGTCCCCGCCGAGGAAGAGCTCCGCTCCGTTGAGCCGCTCTTCCCCCGCTGAGGAGATCGCTGAGTTGACCGCCTGGAAGGCTCGCTGCTGTGGTGCCCCCCAGCCCTTTCCTCAGGCCGTGACCGACTGTGTCCTCTCGTCCCCGCCGAGGAAGAGCTCCGCTCCGTTGAGCCGCTCTTCCCCCGCTGAGGGGATCGCTGTGTCGACCGCCTAAGAAGGCCCGCTGCGGTGCCTCACCCTCCCGCCAGACATCCCCACCGGACGCAAACAGACCCAGGGGACAGACCTCCGCTGGACGGACGCCTCGGGTGCCAGCCTCGCTCTGCTTGAGCCGCTGGGCACCTCGCCCTTGTCCCCGGAGGAAAGCCGCCACCGAGACCGTCAACGGGCTCGGGGCCCGCAACGTTTGTTTTTGCCCTTTTTGTTGTGCCAGCCGCCCTGCCTACGAGTGCCCCCGGCCTCCAGATCAGCTGTGGTGCGAGCCGCCTTTCGCAGCTGACTCGCACCGCTCTCTGTCCCTGCTCGCGGCGCCGCTCCGCTCTGTGCGAGCGCTTCAGCCCCTCCCGCTGGAATCCGATCCAGGCGGGCAGGAGAAGTCCCCGGCTCCATCCCGCGCCCCGGCCGCAGTGACAGAAGCGGCCCCGGGTCCTTTGGCCCTTGCCTCCCGTGGGCCGCCCCGAGGCCAACACTCACCCCTGCCTGAGCCCCCCAGACCCGTGGGGGCCGCCCGCATCAACAGCCCCGGCAGGGCCGAACGCGTCCCACGCGGGAAGCGTGAGCTTTGGGCGGTCGGGCCCCGATCTCGGCCCGGAACGGGCCAAGAGTATCCCGGAGCCCCTGGGCAGGCTGCAACAAGTTGGAAAGGAGCAGTGTGACCCCCAATATTCCCCAGGACGCAAGAGAACCCTCCTGGAAGGTACACTGCAGGGAAACATCCGTTTTAAAGACTAAAAGTACATTTTGAATTACCACGAAGAAAGCTTGCCTATTTACAACCTGTGGGCACCCCAAAAACGTTATTTGATCTTGTGATAAGTCTGACCTAAGAGATATATATATTTTACATAAAGAAGCGTATTTTTATATACTCACAGCCTGGTGTCCATTTGTGGGGGGATTGGTATATTTTACTGTGTGTGTGTCTACAAATGCTTAACTGACTAACGCCTGGAGAATCGCCTTGGCTGCTCACGCCACGCACCTAGAGGGTGAGCAAGGGTAATTCTGAAGGGTCATCCTTTGCCCTGACTTAGAGGAGAGGGTCCCTGCTTGTCACAAGTACTTACTTGCGCCAACCAGAGACCCCCAATTCTAACATTGGACGCAGCGGTGAGGATTTGCGAATTTGCATTTGTAGTTTACATACAGTGAATTACTGATCACCACATAGGGAGAGCAGATCTATAACGCAGCCACAGGTTTCCATTTTTTATTTTTGCTGGGAGATCTCCATGTGCTTGTGAAACGTCATGCCTGGTTCAGTGAGGATGGAAAAGGCAGCAACCAGATGCTTGTCACCAGAGGAGTTGGCAGACAAGGCAGCAACCAGGGCGCATGAAATAGAGATGGCGAAATTAAAAGGACAAATGGAAATGGACAAGCATAAATTGGCAATGGAAAGCCAAAAATTAGCCATGGAGGCGCTAAAACGCCAAAGAGATCACTACTTTAGGATGAAAGAACTTGATTTGGAGCTTGAAGCCAGGAGGGCTTCCGCCCAACATCCAGAGATTTGTGTAGCTCGCAGATTGAGCTTTGCTGAGTTGGAGGTGGAGTCCAGCTCAGATGGTGGCAGCAACATTCAGGTATCTAGTGCTGACAGCATAGCGCGCTCACCTAGAGATATGGCACCTGACTTGGAGGGGGTTAACATACACCAGGAGGTTCAAGGGCATGAGGTAGCTCCAGTAGTGCGCAGCGTCCCTGAAGGGAATAGGGTGGCTGGCGTAGGAGTTCATGGTCCTAGTGGTGGGAGGGATTCCCCCATGGTTGAGGTCCTGGTGGGTGAGTGTAAGGACCGCCCAGAAGAGTGTGGGTTGCGTGACAGAGACAGTCCGCTACTGTCTGGCCAGTCTCAGAAGAATGGTGTGGAGTATGTGTGTGAGGCGCTGGATGGTGAGGTGAAGGATAGTTTGGTTAACCCTGCTAGGGGGCTGTGTAATCCAATTGTGGGAGAGCATACTTTAAGTCCCAGTTTTCCAGAGCTATGCCAACACCTGTTTGAGAGTGAGTTCTCTGACCCCAGGGAGCTCACATTGGAGGCAGACCTTGTGGTGGATTCCAGAGGGTCTGGAGAGGCATTGGGGTGTGATCCTGTGGGGAGTGGCTCAGGTATCTTCCAGCCCAGAGTGGTGGAAGTGGCGCAGAGTAGCCCAGCTAGGTCCTGTAGTAGTGAGAGGGGTGTAGGGCCTCACGTCCTGTCCTTGAGGGGAAGGAGTGAGAATGGGTTGTGTCCCGGTAGTGCCCAACCTCAGTCTCAGAGCCTGGATGGTTCTTTAAGGGAACACCAGGTGGGGAGCCTAGGCTGTCCGGATGAGTCACCCTTTAAGGGGGACCCCCCAATGGCTAGAGAACGTGGAGGCTCTGTAAACAGGGCTCCAGTAGTTCTGGTGACTGGCAGTACCACTCCAGTTGGGAGGGTGCAGAAGTCCAGAAGGAGGGGCGAGAGGGGGAAAGAGTCCCCCGTGGAAGAACCAGTGGGTCAGGGGCCAGCCAGCAGGGCTGCGTCCCCAGTGAATGACCATGGGGACACCACTTCTGTCCTGGGGGATCTTCCCACACTGTCAGAGGGACAGAGGCTGGGAGATCTGCGCCAGGCAGACTGTTGCACGGCACAGGAGCTATGTGCCACCCTCAGGGGGGGCATGTGTGCTCCCCGAGAAGTCCTGGTGCGCCAGGCAATTGTTCAACTGCAGGGTTGGGTCCCTGAGTTGGAGAGCCAGGTTCAGGTGTTGTCTGACCTGGAGGGTGGGACCACTGTAATCAGTGTCCTGACCCATGTCACTTCTAGGGGTACCACTCCAGTTGGGAGTGGGCCGGACCCTGGAAGGGGGTGCAGAGGGAGGGAGTCCTTGCCTCTGACCCCGGTGCAGTTTGAGGGTTTAGACCCTAAGGTAGAGGGCCAGGTGCAGGGTGTCCCCCCTGACCTGGTGCCCCAGTTGCAGGATAGCACCCCTGAACTAACAGAAGAGAGAAGGGACAAAAGGTGCCAAGCACCTGGGGCTACTGCCCCCCGCTCTCTGAGGCCACAGAGGTTTGAAAGCCCTGAAAGGCATAAGGCCTGGGTCTCAGCCCTGACTACTGTCAGTGGCCACTGGGATTTGATGACTGTCTGTTGGGACACACCTGTGAGCAAGTTACGGTTAGAGGCTGCCCAGGTGGTGTCCACAGAGGAAGAAAAGGGTGCCCCATGGATTAGTTGGGTGGACCCTGAGAGTATGGACAGAGGATTTGAAATAGGTTCAGATTGGCGTAGAACTGGAATGTGCCCCTGCTGTTGCGGGCCAGGTCCAGGTTCTATCGCCCAAAGCAGGGAAGCCCATCACAGTGGTGATTGGTCTACCCTGCGTTTTGGCTGGAAGGGGGTTGTGTTGGACCTGGCCTTCTTGGCAGGGTCATCCCTAAACTTTTTGCCTTCCTCCAATACTCTCTCTGACCTGTTTTTGTTGGTTTAATGACTCTGGGCACTTTTACCACTGCTGACCAGTGCTAAAGTGCATATGCTCTCCCTGTGAAAAGTGTACATGTGATTGATATACCTGATTGGTTCATTGGATTTACTGTCAGTCCCCAGTAAAGTGCACCAGGAGTGCCAGGGCTTGTGAATGCCAATACTGCTAGTGGGCCTGCAGCGCTGGTTGCGCCACCCACAGAAGCAGCCTTAAAATGTGTCTAGGGTCTGCCATTGCAGAACCTGCGTACAGTCTGGTACTGTCATGCTGGCTGGGCAAGTGCACACACTTGCCAGCCCCTAAACCTTCCCTTAACTTCATATTAGTCACCCCTATGGTAGGCCTGAGGGCAGGGTGCATTGTAAGTGTAAGGTAGAACATGCCCAGATGTGTGTGGCATGTTCTAATAGTGAATTACTGCCAAATTCGTTTTTCACTATTGTAAGGCTACCAGTTCCCTTCTAGGCCAGATGGGCTGCTGGAATTATTACACTCTATAATCCCAGCAGGCTCAGGGAACATGGTAGAAATTAATGTTTAGTATGCCTGAACTCAGAATAATAAAATACTTCTTTTAGTAAAGTTTATTTTAATATCCTGTGTTTGCAAATGCTACTTTTAGAAAGTTAGCATTTGCTTGCCTAACCATTTCAGCCCGCCTCTGCTTGGATGTGGATCTGACTGTCTGGTGTGTGTGAGTGACAGGGCTGGGAGTTGACAGGTAGTGAATAGCCAGATGACACCTTAGTGGGTGGTGGGAGTTTCCCCTGAATGATGCATCAGGCTGTGCTCTGCCACCACAATGCTGGCTCCGCCCTCCTGGGGAGCGACTGATGACTCAGCCTGCACCTGGCCCAGGAAAGACCGAAGCTTGTCAACAGAGTGCTCAGGCTACCCCTGTCTTCACAATGCCGGCTCCGCCCCCCTGGGGAGCGGCTGATGTGCCTGCCCTCACACTGAATGCAGAAGCAGAAGTACCCACCACAAGTGCTCAGGAGCTGAGAGCAGTTATGCAGAGGCCCCCCTGGCCAGTGAGAACAAAAGAAACTGTGTATAAAAGTAGGAGCCCTGCTCCTTGTAAATTAGAATCCTGTTTCACCACGAAGGACCTCTGCCCGACTAGAAGGAGAAGAGACGCTGGGAGAACTGGCCTGCTGCTTGCCTTGCTGAGAAAGGAGAGGAAAAGACTTGATAAGAAAAGACTTTGCTGCTTTGTGCTTAAACATTCTCCAAGGGCTTGACTGAGCTTGCCCCCTGACCTGAGCCACAGGACCATCTGGCTCAACCTGCCTCTGCTCGTCTGCCGGTAATTAACCGGGATATCTACTACTGCCGGAGCTGTGACTTTGGTGCCCCCCAGCCCCTCCCTGAGGCCGTGACCGACTGTGTCTCCTCGTCCCCGCCGAGGAAGAGCTCCGCTCCGTTGAGCCGCTCTTCCCCCGCTGAGGAGATCGCTGAGTTGACCGCCTGGAAGGCTCGCTGCTGTGGTGCCCCCCAGCCCTTTCCTCAGGCCGTGACCGACTGTGTCCTCTCGTCCCTGCCGAGGAAGAGCTCCGCTCCGTTGAGCCGCTCTTCCCCCGCTGAGGGGATCGCTGTGTCGACCGCCTAAGAAGGCCCGCTGCGGTGCCTCACCCTCCCGCCAGAAATCCCCACCGGACGCAAACAGACCCAGGGGACAGACCTCCGCTGGACGGACGCCTCGGGTGCCAGCCTCGCTCTGCTTGAGCCGCTGGGCACCTCGCCCTTGTCCCCGGAGGAAAGCCGCCACCGAGACCGTCAACGGGCTCGGGGCCCGCAACGTTTGTTTTTGCCCTTTTTGTTGTGCCAGCCGCCCTGCCTACGAGTGCCCCCGGCCTCCAGATCAGCTGTGGTGCGAGCCGCCTTTCGCAGCTGACTCGCACCGCTCTCTGTCCCTGCTCGCGGCGCCGCTCCGCTCTGTGCGAGCGCTTCAGCCCCTCCCGCTGGAATCCGATCCAGGCGGGCAGGAGAAGTCCCCGGCTCCATCCCGCGCCCCGGCCGCAGTGACAGAAGCGGCCCCGGGTCCTTTGGCCCTTGCCTCCCGTGGGCCGCCCCGAGGCCAACACTCACCCCTGCCTGAGCCCCCCAGACCCGTGGGGGCCGCCCGCATCAACAGCCCCGGCAGGGCCGAACGCGTCCCACGCGGGAAGCGTGAGCTTTGGGCGGTCGGGCCCCGATCTCGGCCCGGAACGGGCCAAGAGTATCCCGGAGCCCCTGGGCAGGCTGCAACAAGTTGGAAAGGAGCAGTGTGACCCCCAATATTCCCCAGGACGCAAGAGAACCCTCCTGGAAGGTACACTGCAGGGAAACATCCGTTTTAAAGACTAAAAGTACATTTTGAATTACCACGAAGAAAGCTTGCCTATTTACAACCTGTGGGCACCCCAAAAACGTTATTTGATCTTGTGATAAGTCTGACCTAAGAGATATATATATTTTACATAAAGAAGCGTATTTTTATATACTCACAGCCTGGTGTCCATTTGTGGGGGGATTGGTATATTTTACTGTGTGTGTGTCTACAAATGCTTAACTGACTAACGCCTGGAGAATCGCCTTGGCTGCTCACGCCACGCACCTAGAGGGTGAGCAAGGGTAATTCTGAAGGGTCATCCTTTGCCCTGACTTAGAGGAGAGGGTCCCTGCTTGTCACAAGTACTTACTTGCGCCAACCAGAGACCCCCAATTCTAACACACTTTGACTGGAGTAGGTCTGGAAATGCTTTTAAAGGACACCTTTGAGCAATTAATGGCACTTTTTCCTCAAACTGCCTTGGTATATTCAAATATATGCCAAAGACAGAAATGGAGGTGGTCGAACCAATTTTGTCCACAAATTGAGAAGTCGAGGAAGCATGTAAACAAATCTGTTTCAGCTTACATGAGAGACCATGGAATGGGCTCCGTGTACAACAATAACTTGCGTTACTACATGCAAGATATCTACAGAGGAGATGGAGTTCACTTCTCAGATGAAGGGAACAGAGTTTTCATTCTGAATTTAAAAATGTGCATTGGTACCTACTTATAAGTACCTAAATGTACCATAAACCCAAAAGCTCTTCTCAGAGCTACCCTACATCTGATCACTCACAATTATTATTTTACTCTAACTTTTTTTACTAATTTTCAACAAAGTACGCTCCCCGGAGCGCTACCCGGTACGCGAACCGGAAGCTAACCGCGCGAAATTTTTTAAAAAAATGTTTTTTTTCGCACATATGGGCCTCCTCAGCCATTCTCAGAAAACCTAGGGGGTCAAAATACGTCTACCGTGTCCCCTTCTACCCATTCTGAACATTATGTGCCCTCCATCTTGTATCTTAATTCGACCGAAACACAAAATGGTGGACTCCCGTAACGCTTAAGGTTCGCGTACCGGGGCGCTCGCCAGTTCGCGTACCGGGGCGCTCCCCGGGAAGCGCTCCATTAAAAAAGGTGGGAAAGTAATTTACAGAAGAAACCCTTGAGACACTTTCACCAAATATATATTTGCTCATACTACATACCAATCCCTACCATTTTCACAAATTTGGTTGAAATTCCATTTAGCCATTTAGCCTGTAGACCTCTCTAAATACCCTGAGGTAAATTACTTCACAAAACACATCTGAAGTGTTGGAATTCACAACCAATTAAAATGTTACTTTCATTTTCTATTTTTTTTTTACCTGACATTTGATTGGTTATGTACCTGAATATATATAAAGGAAGAGAAGGAAACACAGCCATTTTGACTGCTACTTCCTGGTGTACATTTCAATTGGATTTTCACTAATCACTTCAACTTCTTTGTAAAGGTAAGTTGTTATTTTAAAAACTGAAGTATATTGTGCACTATAAGTTAATATGGTAAACTTTTTCTGATAGTTATATACTATCCCTCTGTAGTAGTTATAGATTTAGATAGACTTCTCTGTTATAGTTATGGATGGAGTTAGGTTTCTCTTGTATAACTATGAATTTACTTACGTTAAATCACATACACTTTTTTATATTCCTACTTCCACTCTGATAGTATACACTGCCCAAAGATAAATTCACTGTTAAAAACTGCCTATCTAAAATTAATCCCAACAGTGCCCTATCTCTACTAATATATTTTTTATCCAAATTTCAGACAAAATGGAAGGCGAACACAAAGTTTCATTTGAAATTGTCCTGCAAGAGACCAACCAAGAAATAATTGATCCAAATTATATAGAATTTATGGATGAAACTTGGGACCAAGAACTACTGCAATGTGTGCAAGCAGTAGATGTCCTCCTTGAAAATGAGGACATTTTACACACTCAAACATTACAAGCTATGTTCAATGAAAATAACGACATTTCAGACAGTGAAATGTTAGACATTTTATTAAATTTTGAACCACAATAAATAATTGTTTAAAAAAAAATAAAAAATAAATAATCAACAAAACCAACAATCAATTAACATACAGTATTTGAAAAGTCTATCATTCTTTTTTCCTCATAGTACGCTCCCCTGGCCGCTTCCCGGTTCGCGAACCGGGCGCTATCCACGCAAAAAAAACAATTTTTTTTTTTTGCCCCGCGGGGCCCTTTTAAAGCCTCCACATCAAACCTAGGGGGTCAGGGAGGATCTACTATGCCCCCTTATGGTCATTTTCGCCTTTGTTTTGACCTCCTCTTGTCTCTCGATCCTACCGAGAGAAAAGATGGCGGCCGCTCCGGACTGTTTAGAATGTTGACAGACACCGAAGAGCCAATCAGCTTTGCTTCGCCAAGTTCCGTTACGCGTCGAGTACGCGAACCGTGGGGGGGTTTCGTCAAGGGGGGGCCGAGAAAAAAGGGGGGTCCCAAAACGTGTTTTTCCTATGCAATTTTCCATAGGGCGGTTGGCCTCACTTTTAGCTTGAACAGCTGAATGGATTTTCACGAAACTTGGCAAAATTGTAGGGACTGGTAGCCCGATGTGCCTTTGCTAGGTCTCAATATATGTGCTCCAGTGGATTTTGAGAAATTAACGTTCAAAAAAATATATATATCTGTAAGCGCGCTCCGGGCAGCGCCCCGGTTCGCGTACCTGACGCGTAACGGAACTTCGCGAAGCTGATTGGCTCTCCGGTGTCTGTCAACATTCTAAACAGTCCGGAGCGGCCGCCATCTTGTCTCTCGGTAGGATCTAGAGACAAGAGGAGGCCAAAACAAAGGGGGAAATGACCATAAGGGGGCATAGAAGATCCTCCCTGACCCTCTAGGTTTGATGTGGAGGCTTTAAAAGGGCCCCGGTACGCGCACAGGGAAGCGGTCTGGGGAGCGTACTATAAGGAAAAAAGAATGATAGACTATGATATATTTTGAAATATTGTATGTTTATTGATTGTTCTTTTTGTTGTGTTTTTTTTTGTTTTTTTTATTTATTTATTTATTTTGGTTGTACTTCATGAATTAGATATAAAAATGAATAATGTCTCAAACAATTTTTAATTATTAAATAAAAATTTATTGGTCAGAATTTTCATAGTTCAATAAAACTTCCAGCATTACATCATCTGGAATCTCTTCAAACATGCATGTTTCTATGTCTTGTAAGCATTCAATAAATTGTTCATCCAAAGACTGATCCATAAAATCTTCATCTAAAAATTCTTCATTTAAAATCTCCTCAGATGTAATGTCGAAGGAAACATTGATATTTTCGTGCTCCCCTTCAATTTTTTTGCTGTAAATTACATAAAAAATAACTATATCAGAAGAGTTAGGGCACTGTTGGGTTTAAGTTCAGACAGGCAGTTTGGATTTTTTAACAGTGAATTTATCTTTGGGCTGTGTATGGTATCAGACTGGAAGTAGAAATATAAAAAAGTGTATGTGATGAAGCCTAAGTAAATTCATAATTATACGAGACAAGCCTAAATCCATCCATAACTATAACAGAGAAGTCTATCTAAATCTATAACTATTACAGAGGGATAGTATAAAACTATCAGAAAAAGTTTTCCAAATTAACTTAAAGTGCACAATATACTTCAGTTTTCAAAATAACAACTTACCTTTCAAAAAGCAGTTTAAGTTCTCAGTGAAAATTTTCTTGAAATCTACTTCAGGAGGTGGTAGTCAAAATGGCTGTGTTTCTCTCTCTTTCTTTATATATATTCAGGTACATAACCAATCAAATGTCAGGTAAAAAAAATAGAAAATGAAAGTAACATTTTATTTGGTTGTCAATTTCAACACTTCAGATGTGTTTTGTGAAGTAATTCACCTCAGGGTATTTAGAGAGGTCTACAGGCTAAATGGCTAAATGGAATTCCAATCAAATTTGTGAAAATGGTAGGGATTGGTATGTAGTATGAGCTAATCTATATTTGGTGAAAGTGTCTCCAGTGGTTTTTCTGTGAATTACTTTCCCACCTTTTTTTGGCGAGCGCTTCCCGGTGCGCGCCCCGGTACGCGAACTGGCAGCGTTACGGGAGTCCTCCATTTTGTGTTTCGGTAGAATTGAGATACAAGATGGAGGGCAAAAAATGTTCATAAAGGGTAGAAGGGGGCACGGTAGACGTATCCTGATCCCCTAGGTTTTCTGAGGGTAGCTGAGGAGGACCATATGTGCGAAAAAAAAACATTTTTTTTCAAATTTTCGCGCGGTTAGCGTCCGGTGCGCGTACCGGGTAGCGCTCCGGGGAGCGTACTTTGGTGAAAATTAGTGAAAAAAGTTAGAGTAAAATAATAATTGTGAGTGATCAGATGTAGGGTAGCTCTGAAAAGAGCTTTTGGGTCCTGTGGCTGACGTAGGTACCTACAAGTAGGTACCAATGCACAGTCTTAAATTGAGGATGAAAATTCTGTTCCCCTCATCTGAGAAGTGAACTCCATCTCCTCTGTAGATATCTTGCATGTAGTAACGCAAGTTATTGTTGTACATGGAGCCCATTCCATGGTCTCTCATGTAAGCTGAAACAGACTTATTTACATGCTTCCTCGATTTCTCAATTTGTGGACAAAATTGGTTCGACCACCTCCATTTCTGTCTTTGGCATATATTTGAATATACCAAGGCAGTTTGAGGAAAAAGTGCCATCAATTGGTCAAAGGTGTCTTTTAAAAACATTTCCAGACCTACACCAGTCAAAGTGCCCAAGTCATTTCCTCCACAGTGCACAATTAACAGGTCAGGTTTTGGCAAATGCATAAAGGTTTTCACCAATGGTATCAATTGGTGACATTTTAATCCTCTGTGGCCAATCCACTTAATTTCCACATTTTGTAAATTGAGGTTAGGTAAATTTCTGTTATCAGCATACCTTTGAGCCCAGTAGATGTAACTATGTCCAACAATCCAGACAGAAAACATGGTGAGAGAAGGTTCTGCTGCAGTCAGATGAAGTGTGGCAATGAAATGGCAGTTGAAAAAATAAGAGATTAAAATGAAAAAAACTGTGGAGTTTCTGTGTTAATGAAGCAGTAGCAGTGATTGGTGGATTTTGATTGCTGAAAACAGAAAGTTAGGGTGCATGGATGAGTTCTTTGAAAGATGTAATTTGAATGGTCAAGAAAAAATCATTTTATGAAAGATTGCACTGGATATGCAGGTGTACTAAGAGTTCAGAGTTCAATTGAAACATTGTTGTGTGAACTTGCAAACATCAGAGGTCTTTCAGGAGGTGGTTGCTCTGGAAAAAAAGGCAGAAAGGGCAGAGGGGGGAAGGGTGTTGATTTGAAAAAAGTGAGGGAAGAGTTTTGATTGGGTGACATGAGAGATATGTGTGATGAATTACAGCATTTCTGTGGCATTGTTGCTTGCAGACTCTGGAGTGCATACCTTTTGCTCTGCTGAAGACAAATTGGTGTGTGTCTGAGACTGTTTTGAAACTCAAAAAGTATTTGCTAAGGTGAGATAAGATTCATTTAATTTAGATAGAGAATAGTATGCTTTAGGGAGAAAATTATGAAGAAAGTTGTGTATTTAAAATGTTGCTTTGTGTCAAGTGTTTTACAAATAGATTTTGTTTCTTTGAGTTACATAGCCATGTTAAAAGTGACGTAAAAATAGTGCAAGGGTCTTACAAAAAACGCTTTCATGTGTCTTAGGCCATTTTAAGTCATTTCCCAATGAATGTAGGTATATAATTGATTTAGATGATGTGTTTAAAAACGTTTTTTGAAATCAATTAGGTTTCTGGATATGTAGTGCTAGAGTTTCATAGGTTGCTTGGGGCATATTTATAAGGCATTTGAGTCTCTCTGATGTTATTTTTCCCATTTTAATTTAAGACCTTTCCCCGTGGTGCAAGGTCCTTGTAAATATGCCCCCATCTGTGCTTGGCAAATTTAGATTTTGATTATTTGACTTACATAGCCATGTTAAAAGTGACCTAAAAATGGTGGAAGGGCCTTAAAAAAACGCTTTCATGTGTCTTAGGCCATTTTAAGTCATTTCCCAATGAATGTAGGTATATAATTGACTTAGATGATGTGTTTAAAAACATTTTTTGAAATCAATTAGGTTTCTGGATATGTAGTGCTAGAGTGTCATAGGTTGCTTGGGGCATATTTTCAAGGCTTTTGAGTTCCTTTGATGTAATTTTTCCCATTTTATTTTAAGACATTTCCTTGTGGTGCAAGGTCCTTGTAAATACGCCCCCATGTGTGCTTGGCAAATTTAGATTTTAATTCTTTGAGTTACATAGCCATGTTAAAAGTAACCCAAAAATGGTGGAAGGGCCTTAAAAAAACGCTTTCATGTGTCTTAGGCCATTTTAAGTCATTTCCCCTTGAATGTAGGTATATAATTGATTTGTATGATGTGTTTAAAAACGTTTTTTGAAATCAATTAGATTTCTGGATATGTACTGCTAGAGTTTCATAGGTTGCTTGGGGCATATTTATAAGGCCTTTGAGTCTCTCTGATGTTATTTTTCCCATTTTAATTTAAGACCTTTCCCTGTGGTGCAAGGTCCTTGTAAATACGCCCCCATCTGTGCTTGGCAAATTTAGATTTTGATTATTTGACTTACATAGCCATGTTAAAAGTGACCCAAAAATTGTATTGTATTGTATTGTGGCATACTTATATAGCGCAACCTGTCACCACCAAGAGCATCCTGGCGCTTTGACCCGTACTCAATGGAAGACAGTAGCTCAGCCTATCCTGGGAAAAAGATGAGTTTTTAGAGCCTTTCTAAAAGATAAGAGATCTCCAAGGCTTCTCAAGGATATAGGCAGAGAGTTCCAGAGTTTGGCTGCCGCTACTCTGAAAGAGCGGCCCCCCATCCTCACTCTCTGGAATCGTGGGACTACCAGTAGCCTGGATGACGAGGAGCGTAGAGCTCTAGATGGACAGTACCAGGCAAACATTCGCCGCAAAGGAATGGGGCCCAGGTCATGGGTAGCCCTAAACACAATACACGCCGCTTTGTAGCGCACCCGTGGATGAACTGGCAGCCAATGAAGTTCTCGCAGTGCTGCCGTAGAAGAGCTATGGTAGGGGCGAGAAAGGGCGAGTTTAGCAGCGATATTTTGCACCCTTTGCAACTTGCCCAAGAGTGTTACCGGGGCCTCCAGAAGTAGTGCGTTGCAATAGTCAAGTCGACTTAGGATGGTACAGCGCACTACTTCTGGTCTGGCTTGCGCAGGGAGGAGAGGGAGGACCTTCCGCAGCATGCGAATCAGCATCATACATGTTGAAGAGATCTTATTCACATGTAGATCCAACTGCAGGTTAGGCCCAAAAGTGACGCCTAAATTGCGCGCTGATTGTGCCGCGGACACCGTCTCTGCGAAGGACGGAGGCCAGAAGTCCACTGGGAGGTCGCGAGGAACTCGGTCAGTGGAACAGTGTAAAACCTCCGTCTTTGTTCCGTTGAACTGTAACGAGTTCAACCGGAGCCATTCCGCTGTCGCCTGCATGCACCGATGAAAGGTCTCCAGTGTGACTGCATCCTGACCCTCCAGAGAAAAGACCAGCTGGGTATCGTCTGCATAATTAAATGCAGAGATACCGAAGGTTTTAATGAGCTGGTGCAAGGGCCTTAAAAAAACGCTTTCACGTGTCTTAGGGCATTTTAAGTCATTTCCCGATGAATGTAGGTATATAATTGATTTAGATGATGTGTTTAAAAACGTTTTTTGAAATCAATTAGGTTTCTGGATATGTAGTGCTAGAGTTTCATAGGTTGCTTGGGGCATATTTATAAAGCATTTGAGTCTCTCTGATGTTATTTTTCCCATTTTAATTTAAGACCTTTCCCCGTGGTGCAAGGTCCTTGTAAATATGCCCCCATCTGTGCTTGGCAAATTTAGATTTTAATTCTTTGAGTTACATAGCCATGTTAAAAGTGACCCAAAAATGGTGGAAGGACCTTAATAAAACGCTTTCGTGTGTGTTAGGCCATTTTAAGTCATTTCCCCTTGAATGTAGGTATATAATTGATTTAGATGATGTGCTTAAAAACGATTTTTGAAATCAATTAGGTTTCTTGATATGTAGTGCTAGAGTTTCATAGGTTGCTTGGGGTATATTTAAAAGGCATTTGAGTCCCTTTGATGTTATTTTTTAAATTTTAATTAAAGACATTTTCCCGTGGTGGAAGGTCCTTGTAAATACACCCCCATGTGTGCTTGGCAAAATTAGATTTTGATTCTTTGAGTTAGATAGCCATGTTCCATACAGTGCTCACCTTCTGCGTAGTCTTTGATATGCAAGACTCCATCTGCACAATGAGATACCTAAGCAAAGGAAACACAGGTGATGTGATTGTGAAATGAGGAAAAGAAATTCCACATTTTTCAATTACATCACCTGTGTTTCCTAACTTTACGAATGACATTGTGCAGATGAGGTTTAGGCCTGTCCACGGACACAGAAGAGGTCTGGCCTTTGTTCAAGAGTGAAGTGGACATGACTTACTTCATTGGTAGGCCTTCACATGTATTATCTCCTCTGTACTCTTCAACAAGCGTAAATTTTATCTGCAACCCTGAGTAGGCCTCACCTCAAACAAACCTCTGGATAGGCCACACATTATCGTCATCCTGAATCAATCATTTAAAATGTTAGGGACAGATTTATGATAGGTGTATGCCTCTTTTGCGCCACTGTGCGTCACTTTTGTGACGCAGCGGCGGTGCAAAAGATTTGCTATGTGGCGACATATTTACAACTTGATGCATCTAGGCAGATGTGTCATGCTGTAAAGTCCCGTGCCACATGAATCCGATGCAGTAGTGATGCAAAAGATGCACCATGTTGCAAGACAGGCCTCACTTCATCTCCAACAAGATAAGAAGCTGAATCTTCTGTAAATGTCAAAATTGTTGTATACAGTGCTCAACTTCTGTGTACTCTTTGATATGCTAGACTCCATCTGTACTATGAGATACCTAAGCAAAGGAAACACAGGTGATGTGATTGTGAAATGAGGAAAAGAAACTCCACATTTTTCAATTACATCACCTGTGTTTTCTAACTTTACGAATGACATTGTGCAGATGAGGTTTAGGCCTGTCCACGGACACAGAAGAGGTCTGGCCTTTGTTCAAGAGTGAAGTGGACATGACTCACTTCATTGGTAGGCCTGCACATGTATTATCTCCTCTGTACTGTTCAACAAGCCTAAATTTTATCTGCAACCCTGAGTAGGCCTCACCTCAAACAAACCTCTGGATAGGCCACTGTTGCATTCTGCTTTTCCTTTATTTCTGTCCTTCTTTAGTGTTAATTATAATTACCTCAGCATAGATCTATGATGTCACATAGAGTGCTGAGAGTGTATGTTTGAAATGACAGTTGATTATATCTGAGGCTGAGCAGCTGCCTGCTGCTCCCGGTGGGGATTCATCTTAGACTTTACTTAATTATATTCTTACTTATATCCTATACATCAATTCCTGATTACTAAGAATAAACCTGGATAAAGCAACACAAGGACTCATCATCATTTATTTATTATAAATTTTACACTGGCGACGATTACGGAAGAACCTACGCGTGATGACACTGCAAAAGTAATTGAAATGAACTACCTGAACTTCATACCAACCATTTGATTTCCCCACCGGTGTCAACAACATAAGACAGCCATAAGTAAGTAGAGGGTTGGTATGAGCGTGAAACAAGCTGAAGTATTCCTAATGTTTGGATGTTTAAATTGCCACCTGCTATGTTAATTCGATCTTGAACGAACTAATTTGCCACTGCTTGGATCGGTTTTACTATTTCTAACACTTCGAGGAAAGGACTAAAAAACACACCTCAACCGGGGACAAGTATCGAGTTCCGGTGTGAAGTGAACTTGAAATATAAAAAAGTGTGCCTTCGAGTGATGTTCGTTATTATAACATAAGGCAATTACTGTTTATCTATCATCTTCCAAGTGGAACTATTTAATTTATCATATTCAAAGTGGCATATTTCGGAGACTTCCCAAGGCACAAAATATGACATCGGAAAAGGTCGTGCAGTTTTATTTTGGGAAAATGACATTTGCGGTGTTTCGAAATTCAATGTTTCTGGCGCATTTTGGGTGCCTAGCGATGATTTTTCACATATTTCTTGGATTTTTACTCATGAGATATTTTTCACAAAAAAAAAAAAAAGTAACGACTTACGAGTACAAGGCTCGAGCACCTACATCGTCTTCAGAACACTGCATGACGGGGTTTCAGTGGCGTGATCATCACCTTGACAACGGATTGCTCTCCGTGTTCACTCCGTCTAAGCTGACAGCGGATGTCATCACCGTTACTTACGCAGCACAGCGCACACGACGCAACATAGCGTCAATACGTCACTGGCAGCCATTTTCGATTTCACTTTGCCGATATCATCAAAAAAAAAAAAAAAAATGCAGAGGAAAACTTTCTACATCGATCGGAAACAGAATTTGATAACTTTTGTGAAAACCAAAATCCAAAGGTACTTTGAAATATTTGGTTACCTATTGTGACTCTCTACTACGCTGATGTGCACAGCTCAAGAACGAGTTATAACGTGCACGATTCAGATCTTCAGTGTGCTCATCTATTTTATGTATGACAGTTTAGAGATAGCTCCAGTATTTCTTTATATTACATGCAAATTTTAAAAAAGTTATACTTTCTCATCTACAGATTGCATAGATAATTTATTTTGTGTGTATTCCAGTTATTAGTGATTTATTTTATTTTATGAAGTGAGCCAAAATTATGCTCAACTTAGGTTGAGGTGCTCTGTTTTATTTAATTCAGACTTTTGATTGCAGACATTCATATACTCGTACGTTGATTGCAGTCAATTTCATTTAAGGAATTATTGAATATATACGTATGCAGGGCCACATTAGTGCCCAAATTCTGAGGTGCTCCATTCCTTTTAATGTGAGGAGTTCTAGTACTTCTTGGTTTTAGGAGTTTACGGTTTGCATCCGATGATAAACCATATTTAAAAAATGTCAATCTTTTAAAGAGCTTTAAAGTTTGTTGAACCACATATGTGCTCTAAAGATTATTAGAGGTGTTCAATTTATTCAATGTTTGTAAGAGCCCAATTGCTCTAATTTTAGTATGTGAACCACATATGTGCTCTAATAATTTAGAGGTGTTCAATTTATTCAATAATTATAGGAGCCCTATAACTCTATTTTATTATGTGAACCACATTAGTGCTCTGATATTTTAAGAGGTGTTCACATGGTTTGATATTAAAGAGCCACAAAATGCTCATGTATAGCACCACAGGGGTTCAGTATATTAGATGTTAGAACCATAGGGGTTCAGTATATTAAAGAGCCACAGGGTGCTCATGTATAGAACCACAGGGGTTCGGTATATTAGATGTTAGAACCATAGGGGTTCAGTATATTAAAGAGCCACAGGGTGCTCATGTATAGAACCATAGGGGTTCAATATATTAAATGTTTAAAGAGCCACAGGATGCTCTATAATTGATTCGATGTTTGAAGAGCCAATGGTTGTTCAATTTTAGAAATGTTTTTCATTGATATGAATCATTTAAATGCTCTAATATTTTTCATTGTTATGAAACATTTAAATGCTCTAATGTTTTTAGAGGAGTTCATATGTCATTTAAATGCTCTAATGTTTTTCATAGTTATGAAACATTTAAATGCTCTAATGTTTTTAGAGGAGTTCATATGTATTTTACCAAATCCATATGTATTTTACCAAACATTTAAATGCTCTAATGTTTTTAGAGGTGTTCATATGTATTTTACCAAATCCATCCATTTCCATTCTTGTGGATTTGTTATGTTGTAGGTGACTGTACTTACTTTCATACTTTCACCTTTTAATGTTTTTACCTTTTCTAATTTTTGTTGTTTCTATATCCATCATTGTGGATTTGTTATTTTGTGGGTAACTATACTTCACTTCTTACTTTCACCTTTTAATATTTTTATCTTATCTATTTAAGTTACTTCCTTTCATACTTTCACCTATTGATGTTTTTATCTTTTCTAATTTTATGGTTGTATTTATTGTTTTTGTTTCTTTCAAGGGGAAAGATGTGTTGCATTCTGCTTTTCCTTTATTTCTGTCCTTCTTTAGTGTTAATTATAATTACCTCAGCATAGATCTATGATGTCACATAGAGTGCTGAGAGTGTATGTTTGAAATGACAGTTGATTATATCTGAGGCTGAGCAGCTGCCTGCTGCTCCCGGTGGGGATTCATCTTAGACTTTACTTAATTATATTCTTACTTATATCCTATACATCAATTCCTGATTACTAAGAATAAACCTGGATAAAGCAACACAAGGACTCATCATCATTTATTTATTATAAATTTTACAGCCACACCTTATCGTCATCCTGAATCAATCATTTAAAATGTAAGGGACAGATTTATGATAGGTGTGTGCCTCTTTTGCGCCGCTGTGCGTCACTTTTGTGACGCAGCGGCGGTGCAAAAGATTTGCTATGTGGCGACATATTTACAACTTGATGCATCTAGGCAGATGTGTCATGCTGTAAAGTCCCATGCCACATGAAACCGATGCAGCAGTGATGCAAAAGATGCACCATGCTGCAAGACAGGCCTCACTTCATCTCCAACAAGATAAGAAGCTGAATCTTCTGTAAATGTCAAAATTGTTGTATACAGTGCTCAACTTCTGTGTACTCTTTGATATGCTAGACTCCATCTGCACTATGAGATACCTAAGCAAAGGAAACACAGGTGATGTGATTGTGAAATGAGGAAAAGAAACTCAACATTTTTCAATTACATCACCTGTGTTTCCTAACTTTACGAATGACATTGTGTAGATGAGGTTTAGGCCTGTCCACTGACACAGAAGAGGTCTGGCCTTTGTTCAAGAGTGCAGTGGACATGACTCACTTCATTGGTAGGCCTGCACATTTATTATCTCCTCTGTATTCTTCAACAAGCCTAAATTTCATCTGCAACCCTGAGTAGGCCTCACCTCAAACAAACATCTGGATAGGCCACACCTTATCGTCATCCTGAATCAATCATTTAAAATGTTAGGGACAGATTTATGATAGCCGTGTGCCTCTTTTGCGCCGCTGTGCGTCACTTTTGTGACGTAGCGGCGGCGCAAAAGATGCGCTATGTCGCGACATATTTACAACTTGATGCATCTAGGCAGATGTGTCATGCTGTAAAGTCCCGTGCCACATGAAACCGATGCAGCAGTGATGCAAAAGATGCACCATGTTGCAAGACAGGCCTCACTTCATCTCCAACAAGATAAGAAGCTGAATCTTCTGTAAATGTCAAAATTGTTGTATACAGTGCTCAACTTCTGTGTACTCTTTGATATGCTAGACTCCATCTGCACTATGAGATACCTAAGCAAAGGAAACACAGGTGATGTGATTGTGAAATGAGGAAAAGAAACTCCACATTTTTCAATTACATCACCTGTGTTTCCTAACTTTACGAATGACATTGTGCAGATGAGGTTTAGGCCTGTCCACGGACACAGAAGAGGTCTGGCCTTTGTTCAAGAGTGCAGTGGACATGACTCACTTCATTGGTAGGCCTGCACATTTATTATCTCCTCTGTATTCTTCAACAAGCCTAAATTTCATCTGCAACCCTGAGTAGGCCTCACCTCAAAGAAACATCTGGATAGGCCACACCTTATCGTCATCCTGAATCAATCATTTAAAATGTTAGGGACAGATTTATGATAGCCGTGTGCCTCTTTTGCGCCGCTGTGCGTCACTTTTGTGACGTAGCGGCGGCACAAAAGATGCGCTATGTGGCGACATATTTACAACTTGATGCATCTAGGCAGATGTGTCATGCTGTAAAGTCCTGTGCCACATGAAACCTGCGTCAGGTTTCATATAGGCGTTTTGTTGCAGGGTGATTTCAAAAAGGGGGTGGTGATGGACATTGCCTTGCTCATTGCACCATCAGGATTCAAGCAAGCCGGGCCGAAGACGCCTGAAATGGCAGAAACCGGTCTCCGGAAGCTTGTTTCCTTCCCAGTACAAGAATTGGCTTGGTAGTTTGGTTTTCCCTGTTCCCATCATGCACTGGGACAGGAACAGACTAATTTGCATATAGCCAAGTTCTGAGCTGGGATGGTGCAGTGAGCTAAAAAACGGTGATGGATCAAGCCCTGATCTTTGGACTGGGTAAGAGTGGTCTGCTTAAATCAGGCACTCTGTTCATCCCCACCCCCTTTTCTGAATCATTTTGTCCACCATAAGCGTGGAAGGGTATACTCAGATGTGAGTCCCTTGCTCATTGCACCATCAGGATTCAAGCAAGCCGGGCCGAAGACGCCTGAAATGGCAGAAACCGGTCTCCGGAAGCTTGTTTCCTTCCCAGTACAAGAATTGGCTTGGTAGTTTGGTTTGCCCTGTTCCCATCATGCACTGGGACAGGAACAGACTAATTTGCATATAGCCAAGTTCTGAGCTGGGATGGTGCAGTGAGCTAAAAAACGGTGATGGATCAAGCCCTGATCTTTGGACTGGGTAAGAGTGGTCTGCTTAATTCAGGCACTCTGTTCATCACCACCCCCTTTTCTGAATCTTGTTACAGGGTGGGCATTCATTTGCATGAAAGCCCTGTAAAACTAACACAGTGAAATTTAGAAGATTTCACTGAGTCAGCTTTATAGCATTGCTGAATCAAATCCTTACGCCTGTTTGAAACAGGCATAAGGAGTGATGCACCATGCAATGTGTGGCTTGCTCCTGTGCATTGCTGTAGACATGTCGCGCTAACGACGTGATTCCTGCAATGTGCTGCTTTTGCGGCACAGATGCGTGACGCATCTGTGCTGTTTTTACTCAATGGTGCTCTACATTGTAAATGTGGCACACCATGGGTGGCAGAGCAGCGGTGCACATTAACTGGTGCATCCGTGGGGATGCGCCAGTTAACATAAATCTGCCCCTTTACATTTAAGTATGAGCAGGGGACACAGAGTCGGTGAGGCTTATCCAAGGTTAAGAAGAGATGAGTCCTGTTCACTGAAAACTTGGACATAGGCCTCACCTCCTCAGCATCACTGGACATGGCTAAATAATAGCTGCAAAATGTTACTCTTGTTAAACAATTTTACTATTATAGTCTCTGAGATTTGTCTCTTACTCTGCAATATCTCATTGTTGTTCTCTTTCTTTAAAGATAACGACAACATCAACCATGAGTGATAATGAGCAATCAGTTGATCTCGACCTTATCATTGAACTTGTCATTGAAACGTGAGTGGAAGTAGATCCCTTGGATGATTTAAATCCTGAGGATGATGAAGAACATGATGAGGATGCCGATTTGTCAGAATTGTATGACATAGGGTGGGAAGCTGACCTGCTTGAGCCTATGGAATTATAAAAATTTATTTTAAAAATGTACTGGAAATGAAAAGTAAAAATGTAAACCGTTTCATTTAAAATTAAACACAACTTCAAAAACAGGTTATGTGTAGTGTCTTTAATAAAATAGTCAAATATGCTCATAAAATTAGATCAGATTCACATATAAAACAGCACAGGTAAAATGTAGAAGCATTCCATTTCTTTGCTACTATTTGTGAATACTAAATTTGCTAATGCACTAAAAATTATTCTATGTAAAAATGACAAGTAGTGTGTTAAATTTTTGACGACTGTTATTGATTTACTGTTTGGTAATAGTGGTTAATAACATTTTTTATTATATTTTACCACAGATTCAACTGCAGATCATTTCGAAATTAGAGAATGCCGTCTAAGGGTCGAATCCGAAAGGCTACAAAACGTCAAAGACAGCAGCTTAATAAATTGTTGCAGCAGTCCTCTACAATAAAAACTCGTCAAGTCACCAAGAAAGCTCCGGGTAAGACAACGAAATCATTCATAAGAAACATTTGTAGAAACAAAAGTAGTACTACAGAAAATGTTTTAGTCCAGAAAAAGAGAAGCAATTTAAACAGAAAGGAAAGGCCAATCAAAAATGTTACTGCTAGAGCAGGAGATAACTCTGTGCATGATAGTAGAAGGAAACAACAGTTTAGGGACATTCGTAGACGAATGTTCCGCAACAGGATAATTGGCAATTTGTTAAAAAATATTAAGAAAGGTCAACAGAAAGTGGTTTTTTATAAGAGAAAAAAAAGTGGAGAAAGTTATTGATCAGGCATTTGAAATTAAGCGAAAGTTATTTATTTTGATAATCAATAGAATTAGGAAGCTAAACAAGGCAATTTATGATTTCAAAAGAAATAGTAGATGGAAGAGAACAGTTAATCGTAGTAATTTTTGTGAAGTTTTTTCAGGAGAATGGATGCATAGTTCAAGTTGTGAGGCATTTTTTAATGAGGAGAGTTATTTCCAGGATAATGATTTGGTGCATGCAGTTGACACCAGTGGTCGAGCTTATGAGGTGAAAGATGGTTGTCCAGTTGAAAAAGAAAAACTTGTGACAACAGAGGCAGAAGAGGTGTTAGGTAATGAGGTTTTAGGAAGACGTCCTAAGGGACCTGTGTACACCTGGAAGTGTAGTAGTATTTGCAGTGTGCGACAGGATTCCATCAATTTGCTTTGTGATTTTGTACGGACATTTAATAAGAAAAGTTTGAAGCAGAAAATGATGTTGTTGCAAGAATTAGATCCTTGCAGAGTGAGAGAAGTGACAGGTTTGCATGGTCATTCACTGGCTTGTCTTTCCAGGAGAGTATGCCAGAGTGTTTTTCATCATTTCAGGATGCTAGCAGTGCTTCATAATAAAGTGAGGAAATTAGTTAGAATGTTGTATTATGCTAGGAGTCCAGCAATTATGCTTAAACAATTATGCACTGCTCTTTTGCATGGTTCTGAAATAGATGTGAAGAATATTTGTGAAGAAATTGAGTTTTGTTACTTTGGAAGTAAAGAGGAGAATGTTGAAATTGACCCAGAAGAAGAGGGTAATGTGGAAGATAGTGTACAGGTTTCCAGTACAGATAATTTTCAGAAGGAAATTGCCACGTTTCAGGTGAAATCAAGTCAGAGGCCTAATTTCACTTGTGTGTGTTGTCGACGCACTTATTATAAGAATCAGACTAAGTTAGTGGATTTATATGCGAAAAGTGAAAGGGAAAATAATTGTGAATGGAAGGATTTCGCAACATACTTGATGGTAGAAAATTGTTTTGATTTGGGATTGGATCAACGTGTGTGTACTTATTGTTGTAACAAATTAAATCAAAACCGGATGCCTGCAAGAGCGGTTCATAATAATCTGGAATTGGTTGAGATTCCTTCTGAATTGAAGGATTTAAATACTTATGAATCTATTTTGATTCAAAGTATCCATCCCTTTCAGGCTATTGTAAGAATGGAGCCAAAGACAGGGAAATTGCCTCTATCAGATTTACAGAGAGGATTAAAGGGAAGAGTTGCTTATTTGCCTCTAGATTTGAAGAAAAACATTAATACAATTGGAGTAGAAAAAGTGGAAGAGGAACCTCTGGTTATCTTAGTTAATGGGGTTCCGACAAAGAGTAAGAAAATATGGCAAGATTTAGTGGATGTTGGGAAAGTCAATAACGCAACATTGTATTTGAAAAAAAGCAATAAGTACTATAAGAATGTATATGTTGCAGAAGAGGAAGTAAGTGAAGAAGAGGATAGTGATTTGTGTGGTGGTCAAATTGAGAAAGTAGAACCCTCTAAAAGTGAAGAAATATATGAACATTATAGTGTTCATCCTTTGCATTCCAAGGAAGTCATGGGGAATGCTATTGAGTTGTTTCAAATGAAACAAGCCAAACGGAGTCCAATTAGTGTTTGGGAGGAAAGTTTGGAAGCTCGGTGTTTCCCACAGCTATTTCCAACAGGTCAAGGAGGAAGATATGATGAGCGACCTCATCAAATTCCTGCTTCTGAATACCGGACTTTACGATTGTATGCAGAAGATCCTAGGTTTCGACAAAGCATTCCGTATTTGTTTCATCTCCTGTTTGAAAGCGATCTGTCTGGACTGTCATATGCAGTGAACCACATCTTGAAAAGTGGTATACATATGCAAAACATCTCGGCAAGTGACTTTATGGATAAAGTCAATGTGCAAGACAGTATTTTGGATTCTCACCTGATTAATCTCATGGCGTGTCAGCGTGGTACTAATGAGTAAGCATGAGCGCAAAATCCGCTCCGATCGCGGATTTTGCGGATTTTCGGTAAATCCGCGGTCCGCGAACTCTCGCGAATTCACCGAAAATCCGCAATCCGCGATCGGAGCGGATTTTGCGGTCAAAAGTTCAAGCCTAATGCCTAATTTACGATGGCGCCGGCAAGCTGCCAGCGCCATCCTCAAATGGTTACTTAATTAGCTTCAACAGGAAGCTCTAACAGATAAGATAAAGCAGGGGCTCGAGCGCCTGCTTTATTTTATCAGTTGGAGCTTCCTGTTGAAGCTAATTAAGTAACTTTTGCAGGATGGCGCTGGCAGCTTGCCGGCGCCATCGTAAATTATTTACATGGGGAAAAACGGTGGTGTCTTCTTGAATAAATATGAAGGGCAGGGTTCATTCTGGCACGACGGTCCTGGCACAAAAAATAAACCTCAACAGGAAACACTTGCAGATATCAATAACGCATGTGCCCTAGTTGAAGCTTAAATTCAGTGACTCATTCATCAGCCCAAAAATAATCGTGAGCGTTGTGGAGGCTGGGCAGGTGTGCCTTCTTCCCAAATATACCATCGAAAATCCGCTGTGATGCTGGCCAGAGGCATTTGCATCTTTGACTTTCACGAGCGCAATCCCCGTGCTGTTCCTGTGACCAGGGGCTTCTGTCTCTTACTCTGCTGCTCTGATCGGTCTCTGACCTTTTATACACACAAGCGGCATGTGCGCTCGCATGGAAGCCCCGTCCGTTTGGCCCCGCCCGAGCTTCTGTCTCTTAATCTGCTGCTCTGATCGGTCTCTGACCTTTTATACACACAAGCGGCATGTGCGCTCGCATGGAAGCCCCGTCCGTTTGGCCCCGCCCGAGCTTCTGTCTCTTAATCTGCTGCTCTGATCGGTCTCTGACCTTTTATACACACAAGCGGCATGTGCGCTCGCATGGAAGCCCCGTCCGTTTGGCCCCGCCCACACACTCGAGGAAGCCCCGCCCCCAAATCCGCCGATCCGCTAAATCTGCGGATTTTGCGGATCCACGATCCGTGAATCCGCAAATTCGTGAATCGTGGATCCGCAAAATCCGCCCATGCTTACTAATGAGTACTGGTACCGTCGTCATGGTGATTTAAAATGTATGCTGAGGAACTTAGGAACTCCCACATGGTTCCTCACTCTCAGCTGTGCCGAGTATGGCTGGGAAGACTTACTTGAATTTCTACGAGAGGCAAATGGAAACATTGAAAATATCGAATTCAAGACACCCGGAGAACTGTGCTCTTTGGATCCAGTGAATGTATGCAGGTACTTCAATCATAGATTTGAAGCTATGATGTCTTTCATCATGAACAAGAAAAATCCACCTCTTGGAGAGGTGTTGGATTTCTTCTGGAGAAAGGAGTACCAAGCAAGAGGTGCTCCTCATATACATATGCTGCTGTGGATCAAGGATGCACCTAAATTTGGAACAGATCCAGAAGACTTAGTGATGAGTTTCATAGAACAGTATTCTACATGTGCTGTTCCAAACGCAAAGGAAGAGAAAAGCCTAAGAGAACAAGTTTTACGTTTCCAAAGCCATCGTTGTGGAAAGTACTGTCGTCGTAAATTCAGAAAGAAGGACAAGTTCTACACCAAATGTCGTTTCGCCTTTCCACGACCGGTGTTTTCTAAAGGAAGAGTGAACAGTTTGATGTCTTCGCTGCGACATAATGTGATGAAGAAATCACCTAAAAACACATACAATTTGAAAAGGAACGAAGAGTCCAAGTACATCAACGACTACAACCCAGTGATTTTGTCCATGTGGAATGCTAACATGGATATACAGTTTGTGGCTGATAACTGTATGGCTGTGGCTCGGTATGTGACATCTTACATCACCAAAAAAGAAAAGACAGAATTGAAGGATATGTGGGAGGACATTTCCCATGAAAAGAGCCTCAGTAAGAAGTTGTACAGTTTCAGTCTGAAGATGTTGTCACATCGAGAAATCGGAGCTTACGAATGTTCTGACCGGTTATCTTCAGCAAGTCTCTATGCCAAATCCAGGAGTATCGTTTGGGCGAGTCTTGGTCTTGCTGCAACGCGTAATCGAGTTCTGAAACCTGTGCGGGAAATTGAGTATTTGGCGGAAAAGGAGCCAAACAGTACCGATATTTTGAAGACCAACATGTTGGATACATATTATCCAAATAGAAGCAGTCACCTCGAGAATGTTTGTCTGTATGAGGTTCTACACATTTACATATTCAAGAGGAACATCAAAGAAGATATTGATAAAGGAGTGTATGCTGTAATTGGAAGTGAGGGATGTCTCGTCAAGCAAAGAAAATGCCACTTGGTAAACCATCGAAAATTGAGTGGCGAATCTCCTGAAAAAATAAGAGTTTTTCTATTTAGCACTTTTGCAACTTTTCAAGCCTTGGCGTGCAGAAGAGGAACTGCTTGGAGATTTCCTCTGTTACGAAGACTCTTTCAATGCCGCCAAGGAGACCATAGAATGTCCTGTTTTTCCCAAATATCTAGAAATGTTGAATGCAGAAATCGAGCAGGAAGCAACGATTGCAGCCGAGATTGCTAGAGACAGTTCTCAGGACAGTCAGAGTTCTGTTTCATTGAGTCAGGATTCACTAGGAGGACCAGTTATCGAAAATGAAGCTGCCACTGCCATGATTGAAGTGGAAAGAGCCATGGCACATGCTCAGGAGGATGCGGTTAACTTAGAAGACTTGGAAAGACAACTCAACGTTGAGCCGAGGAAAATATATGACGAAGTTACCAACCAAATTGATCATGGATTAAGTCATGAGAAGAAAGAGTGCTCATGTACGTCGTTGAAGCCTGTCCGACTGTACGTGAGTGGAGAAGCGGGAACTGGAAAAAGTTTCCTCATTAAAGCAATTTCATGTTATTTGCAGAAAAGGACTGAGTCATCGCTGTCTTGTGTTGTCACCGCTCCAACTGGACTGGCAGTACATAACATTAAAGGTATTACTTTGCATCGTCTACTGATGCTGCCAGTGGAGCATGATAACAAATTACAATACCACAAGTTATCTGGAGATGCTGGTTGTGAAGTTTCAAGAGTCTTGAAGAAAATGAAACTTCTTATCATTGACGAAGTAAGCATGGTTTCCAATGTCATGCTTGCCTTTGTGCATTTGAGAATGCAAGAAGTTCTCAAAACAGAGTATGATGTGTTATTTGGTGGCAAACACATCATTGTTTTCGGTGATCTTCTGCAGATGACACCAGTGAAAGGACAACCTGTGTTCAAAATACTCACGCATGAAGATACCAGGAAGTGCTTAGGGAGCATCGGCAACGTTAATATATGGTTAAACTTCAATTATGCTGAACTGCGTGAAAATATGCGTCAGGCGAAGGATGAAGATTACAAGAATATTCTACAAGATGTTAGAATAGGAAAAGTGACCGAGCATGGGAAAGAAGCTTTACATGCACGATTACTTTCAAATTTGTATCCAGAGCAAGACGTTGTGCCTGAGAATATTTTTCAGAAAATTACTGAGAAGAAATCTGGAATATGTTTGAAGCCAACTCTTGCACAATGTGCCATCTTCAACAACAAAATGTTGTATTTAGAAAACCAAGAGATTGTGAAACTGGAAGCTATTGACAGAGTAGAGCATATGGGATCAACAATTATTTTGTCTGAGAATTTGAAATCAAAATTGGATTCATTAGAGAAGACTATATCTAAAACTGCAGGTTTTGAAAAGACTCTGAATGTGTGCTTAAATTGCCGTATAATTTTAAGAAGGAATTTACATGTTGAAAGAGGTCTGGTAAATGGATCAATGGGTAATGTTGTTGATTTTGTGAAATACAGAAATAGAGATGGAATTGAATTTTTAAAAACTAAATTTGATGGCATTGAGGAAGTACAGCTAATTGGTCGTTGCTCTGCTAGGTTTTTGCTTGTAAAAGACTTATATGTTCGCCGTAAGCAGTTTCCTGTTTGCTTGGCATATGCGGTGACAATCCATAAATCGCAAGGTTTAAGTGTAGACAGTGCATTGGTGAATATTGGCAGTTCTGTGTTCTAGGAGGGTATGGCATATGTGGCATTGTCACGAGTTAGAACTTTATCTGGATTGTACTTGATTGAGTGTGATGTCACAAACATTTGTGCGGATCTAGATTGTGTTAAGGAATACAATAGGTTAAGAAGAGAGTATGCGCCACATTTGCCTCAATATCCTTTGTTTGAGAAACGTGTGGTAGGCCGGAAACGAAGAAATGTGACCAATAGTAGGGAGGTTGTAGCAAAAAGACGAAAAGTCGATGAACCAGAAATTATAAGCAGAAAGAAAAAGGATTTTGTTGAAGATGTTGTTGGTTTTCAATTTGAAAACAGTTCTGGTGTCAACTGCTATGCTAATGTAGTGGTTAATTTTTTGTTTTCTCTAGAAAATGTAAAACAAGAGATTGTGGTCAATTCGGATCAAAGATTTTGCAGTTTGTTGAATTCTGTGTTAGAGAAATGTAGCACTGATAGAACAAAAATAGAAAGTGTGTCTGAAATTCGAAATCTGTTAGACAGATGTTCAGGTCAAACACAATTCTCTCAAAATATTCAGCAAGATTGTCAGGAGTTTTTAATGTATATGCTTGATGTATTGCATGATGAAGGTGTAGATGTAGATCACCTGTTTGGGCTTTCTTATCAATGGCAGCATGACTGCGAGAACTGTAGGGTATCAAGTACTACTAGTGTAGACTCAGAAAAATTTATATATTTAACTTTGCCAGACAGTAAATCAGTGTCCTTTAATAAGCTAGTAAAAGCAGCTGATCACAACATGGAGTGTAGCCAATGTAAGTCTGAAATGTTGTCAACATTATTTATACGAACATATGGCCAGTATGTCATTTTAATGTTCCAACGATGTAGGCCTGATGGAACAAAATTGACAACTTTAATTAAAAATGTTGTGGCTTCGCAGTTGTCAATATCAGGAAGGACTTTTGTAACTGCAGCAATTATATATCATGACGGTCCTTCAACAACATCAGGACATTACACAGCTTATTTAAAGTCTAGAAACGGCTGGTCATTCTGCAATGATTCTGTTTTAACTTTAAAAAAAAAATTGCCTTTTGACCTTAAAAATTCTTACCTGGTGTTTTTAAAACCAAAATTTTAGGGAAGGAATCTCGGGATTTGCTCTGAGGAATTTCAAGAGGTTCTAATGGCTCCTACACTATTTGGCCTTGAGGATAAGTGTAGTACAGAGTCAAAAGGTAATTTTTAAGTTTTAAATAGTTCCTGGAAAAAAAGAAGGTTTTCTTACAGAAAGTGGTGGGCACGGATTAGTTAAAGGACAACAGAGTATTTCACAAAGCAAACGGTGTTCTTACCATAACACTTAACGTCATGGAAAAATAACTGCACTTTGAATGAGTTCAGGAAAACTGTTTCTTTATATAAGGTAATTCAAGCAGCCAATCAAAACATGGAGTAGAGGTAATGTAAGTCTGCAATGCTGTCTAGATTATTTGACCAAACTTTTGGTTATAATGTCATTTTAAAATTCCAACTATATAAACCTGATGAAACTAAGTCTTCAACTTTAATTACAAATGTTGTGGCTACACAGTCGTTTATTTTAGGAAGAACATTTTTAACTGCAGCTATTATATGACATGATGGTCCTTTGAAAAGATCCGCTTATTACACAGCTTATTAAAAATTTTAAAAAATCTGCTGTTTTGTAAATGATTCCTATTTGACTACGATACAATGTTGCCTTTTTACTTAAAAATATTCTTACTTTCTGTTTTCAGAAAAGAGAATTTAGGGTAGGTAACTGGCCTATAATGATTCTAGGGGTTGATATAATTTTATCTACTGTTTTAAATTGCTTTGTGATTAAAAGTGATGTAGAGAATTAAATAATTGTAGTAGTCATAGAGGTAGTGTAAGTCTGCTTCATAGTAAGCAGTATCAATGTCATAGGAAATGTGGAACATGAGTGAGCAAGAAGGGTGAGATATTACTAGTACAGGATTGTGAAAGTGATCTTGAACGTTTTCTTTCTGATAGTTGCGGAAATACAAAATGACGGGATTTGCTTAGAAGAATTCCAAGAGTTATAAATGGCTATTACACGATTTGGCCTTGTGGAAAAGTGCGGTAGAGAGCAAGAAGTCATTTATTGTATGTAACATATTTGTCAAAACGATGGAGCTTTTCTTTCAGAAAGTGTCGGGCTGAAAATAATAACAGCACAACAGAGTGTAAGCTGTTCATAGGATATCCTTCGACGTCATGGAAAGTAAGTTACTTTTCAGGAGTTCTGATTTCTGATTGGTTATGTTATATGGGTTTTTTAAACACAATCATTTTGATTGTGTTTTTTTTCCCCGCTGTTATATGATGAATACCTTCAAGTCACTGTTTTTAGTGAAATTTGATAAATTCTGAGAACAGCAAAAATAAACCATTTAACATGTATAATTAATTCTGTACTTTTTGTATTTATGATATACATTTAGAACTGTGTAGTAGGCATGGAGAAGCTGAGGCTTCTGTAAGTGTCAAAGTTGTTGCATACAGTGCTCACATTCTACGTAGTCTTTCATATGATAGACCACACCTGCACAATGAGATACCTAAGCAAAGGAAACACAGGTGATGTGATTGTGGAATGAGCAAAAAAAATTGCACGTTTTTCAATTAAATTACCTGTGTTTCCTAACATTACACATCACATTGTGTAGATGAGGTTTAGGCCTGTTCCAGGAGACAAAGGAGGTCTGACATTTGTTCAAGAGTGCAGTGGACATGACTCACTTCGTTGGTAGGCCTGCACATGTATTATCTCCTCTGTACTCTTCAACAAGCCTAAATTTCATCTGCAACCCTGAGTAGGACTTACCTGAAACAAATCTGTGGATAGGCCACACCTTATCAGCATCTAGAAACAATCATTTAAAATGTTACGGGCAGATTTATTATGGCCGTGCGCCTCTTTTGCGCCGCTGTTCTGTCACTTTTGTGACGCAGCAGCAGTGTAAAAGATGCACCATGTTGCAAGATACGCCTCACTTCATCTCCAGCAAGATACCGTCAGTTTAAAATGTATATAATTAGGACTGTGTAGGGGGCATGCAGAAGCTGAGGCTTCAGTAAGTGTCAAAGTTGTTGCATGCAGTGCTGCACTTCTGCGTACTCTTTCATATGCTGGACTACATCTGCACAATGAGATACCTAAGCAAAGGAAACACAAGTGATGTGATTGTGAAATGAGCAAAAGAAATTGCACGTTTTTCAATTACATCACCTGTGTTTCCTAATATTATGAATCACATTGTGCAGATCAAGTTTAGGCCTGTCCAGGGAAAAAGAGGAGGTCTGGCCTTTGTTCAAGAGTAAAGTGGACATGACTCACTTCATTGGTAGGCATGGACATGTATTATCTCCTCTGTACTCTTCAACAACTCTAAATTTCATCTGCAACCCTGAGTAGGCCTCACCTCAAACAAACCTCTGGATAGGACACACCTTATTGGCATCCTGAAACAATCATTTAAAATGTTAGAGACAGTTTTATGATGGCTGTGCACCTCTTTTGCGCTACCGTTGCGTCACTTTGTGAGACAGCAGCAGTGCAAAAGATGCACCATGTTGCAAGATAGGCCTCACTTCATCTGCATCAAGATACTGTTAGTTTAAAATGTATATTTTTAGGACTGTGTAGGGGCATGGAGAAGCAGAGGCTTCTGTAAGTGTCAAAGTTGTTGAAAAACTGTTTGTCCTTCAATCTTTTCCCTTGTCTTTTCTAATTTTTAAATACATGTTTTAATATTTTTCAAATGTTTGTTCTCTCTTTCACAGATTGAAAGTATAAAAATAACAAGTGACTAAGTTAACGACAATTACAAGGTAAATGTTTTGTACTCTTTTCGTTACATTTCTATCACATTTAACTTCTATTAGTTTCACTACTTCATTTCTTTAACCCTCACTTTCCTGCCTTTGCTACTTCCCTCAATCCTTTCTCTATTACTTACTTACTCTACTCCTTCCATTCTTTTTCTCAGTCCCTCTCTTCTCATATTTCCTCACTCTTGTTCACTCACTCCGTCTCTATTACTCTCACTGTCTCTGACTGATCACTCTTTCACTACTTGTTCATTATGCTTTCTCTCTGTAGTTCAAGCACACTAAGGGGCATATTATCAACACAGGCAATAAAATTATCGCTGCTTTTATCAGCAGAAAACTGCCGCAAAAGTGGCTTTCGCGGCAGTTTTCTTCCGCAAAAGCGGCTTTAGCGGCAGTTTTCTGCCAATAAAAGCAGTCATTATCGGCAGAAAACTGCCGCAAAAGCGGCTTTAGTGGCAGATTTCTGCCGATAAAAGCAGCGATAATTTTATCACCTATGTTGATAATATGCCCCTATGTTATTTACATTTCTTTGCTGTTTCAATCATTCCTTATCTGTTACTTCTTCTTTTCTCCTTTCTGTTTTTTTCTTTCTGTTATTCCACATGTTTTAATCTTATTTTGAACATTCACTCACATTCTCTAAGAAACTCTTATTTATTATTCTTCTACTCTCTTTTTTTTCTTCCACTTCCTTATCTATTTTGTTTTTCACAATTATACCCTCTTCCATCTTTTCTTCGGTAAATAGATCTATTAAACAGTATCTCTGTGTTACTCCCTATAGCTGTCTTTCTTTTAACATTACTCTCTGTTTCCTTCCCTTATACTTACTCTTCTTTTTTTTTTTTTTTTTTTTTTGGGTTCGCTCCCGGTTCGCGTACCGGCGAGCGAACCGGGAAGCGAACCAAAAGAAATAGAGGTTGCCAGAGTGCTAAACATTCTAGCAATTTTTTTATAAAGGGGAGGTAGTTCTGAAAAGAACTTTTTTTAAAATTATTTTTGTTCTTTTATATTTTTTTATTATTTTTCTGAACATTTTTTTACTTTTTTTGTATTTTTTGAACGGTTTTATATTTTTTGGGGGTTTTTTGGGGGGGGGAAACGAAAATGATTCATTGTAAAGGGCTCAACAGGAGCAACAAAAAAAAAAGATAATTTATTTTCTGGGGCGTTTTCGACAATCATGATTGTCGATAGCTCTGTTGATTAGAGTGATGCTACTTTCTCTGTAGCAAATCAACTCATTGCAACGCACGCACACTTGTTTGACTTCCCCGAACCTCATCTGTATATTTGGGACCGTCTCCCTCGCCTCTGGTCCCGTCACTTCCTCTACAACTGATCTTCTGGCCACAGAAGGAGGATTATCTTGCTGGTCACGTAACTGTGCAGCACTGTAGTTGATAGGGTGCCACCTCTCCATATGGCGATGCATTGTATAATTGCCATAACTATATTTTTTATCTGTCCCTCTGGACAAATCTTTCTTACAGATAAGGCAAGTTACGTACCGGGCATTGACTTTTTTTTGGCCCCGGGGATATTTAAAAAATTGCCAAATAAAGTTTTCTTTGACATAAGACCTCCTGGGCTCCTCAGGCAAAAACTCCCTCTGTTGCTGCTCTTCCTCTCCTTCCTCTTCTTCCTCCTCTTGCTGAATGATAACTTCAGCAGGTTGTCCTCTCTTCCTAGGAGGTGGTGGTGGTGGTGGGGATGCACCAGCTGAAGCTACTAATGAAGCCATTGCTCAGTGATGACAAAAGGTCTTCCTCTCACAAAGATAAAAGTCAGAGTGAGGAAACAAGGAGGGGTTTTCATCATTTGGGAAAAACAAAAGTTCTAAACCAATGAAAAGTGTTACTTTTAGGTCACATGACCTAGTCTAACATCATTAGGAAACCAAAAGTGAAATGAACCAATGAAAAGTGTTATTAACAAGTCACATGACCTGTTGTGTTTACGTTACGCGCTCCGCGCCGCGCCCCGGATCGCTTCCGGGAAGCTGCGCTTCGCGCCTCGCGTCGCGTACCGGTTCACTTCCGGGTACGCTAACGCGTCGCGTCATATGACGTATCACGCGACAACGCGATACGTCACGCTGACGCGACGCGTCACGATGTTGTTTTCTAATGCGGAACGTTTACCGGTTCGTGGACCGGGTCGCGGCACCAAACTGAGCTAACGGGAAGCTGCCCGGTTCGCGGACCGGGAGCGAATCAAAAAAAAATGTTAAAAAAAATACATTAAAAAATTGTATTAAAAACATATAAAATTTATTTTTCGATTTAAAGAAGAATACATTTTAAAGCTTTTGATATTTGCTATTAAAAAACCATTGAAATTCACTGAAAAAAACATAGGTTATAGACCATATATAGTTAGGAATTAGCATTTACAAAACCTTGAAAATTCACTGAAAAAACCATAGGTTATAGACCATATATAGTTAGGAATTAGCATTTAAAAAACCTTATTTTACTCACACAGAACCAATGAAATTCCATATATAGTTAGTTGCACTAACTATATATCGCGCACCCGCAATCCACTGCTGATGATGTCACATATTACATCATTCATGACATGGTCAGTGACATCACTGATGACATCACTGATTACATCTCAAATGACATCACTGATGACACTTATACATCCACTCATTCTTCAATATGTAAAACATATTTAAACTTTACAGAAACACACAGTCACTGAATGTACTAGCAGGTCAGGGGTTCTCCTCCAAATCTCTCTTTTATGCAGCACTATAATTAATTGGTGCCACCTCTCCATATGACGATGCATGGTATAGTTACCATAACTATATTTTTTTTCGGTTCCTCTGGAGAGTTCATCGTGGCAGATGAAGCGTGTAACGTACCGGGCATTTACCTTTTTTTGCATGTACAGGAAAGGAAAAAAAAATCGAGCGTCCGAGTTCTAAGGTGTCCCAGGGCCATTTTAGTGGACCAGGCCCAAATCCAAAGAACAGGCCGCCATTTTGAGAGTCCTGTTGCAGCCGCCTGTCGCTGTAGCATCAAGAGCAGCCGAAACTCAGCTGAATGGCAACTGAAACGGTAAAGGGGCGCCCCACTACAGCAGACGAGCCTCCACCTAGGAAGGCCCGTTCACGCCGCCTCCCCCCCCCCCTTCGGGCACCCCACGCCGTTATTCGGAGCAGTATTGTAGGATAGCCACAACATCGGTCCGCTACTGACACCATCTCACAGGCCAACAGGGCGCCCCACGCCGACTTTTACCATTGTAGGATGGCCACACCAGTGCCACAACTTGCTAGACACCACCTCGGTGCCATCCGGATCTTGGCATCTCAGCGCCTTGTGGTGTCTTTTATTCAGAAAACATTGTTGCGCTGCCTTTGGCCCCATTTGCACATCGGTCCGCTACTGACGCCATCTCACAGGCCAACGGGGCGCCCCACGCCGACTTTCAACATTGTAGGATGGCCACACCAGTGCACCTTACTAAACACCACCTCGGTGCCATCCGGATCTTGGCGCGTTGTGCTGCCTTCGGCCTATTCGCACATCGGTCCGCTACTGACGCCATCTCACAGGCTAATGGGGCGCCCCACGCCGAGTTTCAGCATTGTAGGATGACCACACCAGTACAGCAACTTGCTAGACATCACCTCGGTGCCATCCGGATCTCGGCGCCCCACTGCAGATGAAGTGCCTCTCAACTATGAAACCACCACGGTGACATCCGGATCTTGGCGCCTTGTGCTGGTTCCGGCCTATTCACACATCGGTCCGCTACTGACGCCATCTCACAGGCTAATGGGGCGCCCCACGCCGAGTTTCAGCATTGTAGGATGACCACACCAGTACAGCAACTTGCTAGACATCACCTCGGTGCCATCCGGATCTTGGCATCTCAACACCTAGTGGTATCTTCCATACAGAAAATATTGTTGCGCTGCCTTTGGCCCCATTCGCACATCGGTCCTCAACTGACACCATCTCACAGGCCAACAGGGCGCCCCACGCTGACTTTTACCATTGTAGGATGGCCACACCAGTACAGCAACTTGCTAGACATCACCTAGTTGCCATCCGGATCTTGGCATCTCAGCGCCTTGTGGTGTCAGTCAGAAACTATTGTTGCGCTGCCTTTGGCCCCATTCGCACATCGGTCCGCTACTGACGCCATCTCACAGGCCAACGGGGCGCCCCACGCCGACTTTCAACATTGTAGGATGGCCACACCAGTACAGCAACTTGCTAGACACCACCTCGGTGCCATCCGGATCTTGGCATCTCAGCGCCTAGTGGTGTCTTCTATTCAGGAAATATTGTTGCGCTGCCTTTGGCCCCATTCGCACATCGGTCCGCAACTGACACCATCTCACAGGCCAACAGGGCGCCCCACGCCGACTTTCAACATTGTAGGATGGCCACACCAGTGCGGCAACTTACTAGACACCACCTCGGTGCCATCCGGATCTTGGCGCGTTGTGCTGCCTTCGGCCTATTCGCACATCGGTCCGCTACTGACGCAAACTCACAGGCCAACGGGGCGCCCCACGCCGACTTTCAGCATTGTAAGATGGCCACACCAGTGCTGCAACTTGCTGGACACCACCTCGGTGCCATCCGGATCTTGGCGCGTTGTGTTGCCTTCGGCCTATTCACACATCGGTCCGCTACTGACGCCGCCTCACGTGCCAACGTATTTTCTCTGCATTTTATACCCTATGCCGCATAACAGGTCATGTGACTTGTTTATAAAACTTTTCATTGGTTCATTTTACTTTTGGTTTCCTAATGATGGAAGGCTTGATCATACAACACTTTTCATTGGATGAAAACTTTTTTTTTTTCCCAAACGATGAAAGCCCCACCTTGTTTCTGGATGTTTCAGACTGAAGCTGGCGTCAGCATGAGAGCACCACCATCTCGTAGCTCCGTCGTGGTCATTCCGCGAGCAATCATGGCAGCCGCTTCCCACCAGAAGCCTACAGGAGTCGGGGGCCCCCAAAACTTTTGATGAATTCTCAAGGCGGAGGGGACGCTTTCGAGAATGGGGTCCAAGACCTAGCAGACAAGCGTCCGATTTCCAAGGTGTCCCAGGGTCATTTCAGTGGACCAGGCCCAAAAAGGAAACAGCCTGCCGCCATTTTGAGAGTCCTGTGACAGCCGCCTATCGCTGCACCGCAAGAGTGGGCGCAGCCGCCTATCGCTGCACCGCAAGAGTGGGCGCAACTCAGCTGAATTGCGGCTTTTGACACAGTGGACCAAAAGCGGACGGAATGGCAACTGAAACGGTAAAGGGGCGCCCCACTACAACAGATGAGACTCCACCTGGAGAGGCCCGTTCACGCCGCCTCCCCCGGGGCGCCCCACGCCGTTATTCGGAGCAGCATTGTAGGATACCAAAACCAGTGCGGCAACTTACTGGACATCACCTTGGTGCCATCGTTCTGCTGCCTTGGAACTATTCGCACAACAGTTTGCTACTGATGACCCACCCCCCGCGACGCCCCACGCCAGAAATCTGGACGTTGTGCTGCGTTGGGACTATTCGCACAGCCGACCGCTACTTCGTTGTTTTTCCCTAAAAATGTTTATATGTTATTACTGTTTTTGTTTTCTTGTATATATTTATAAGTTATTAAAGTTTTATAATCTTACTACTTTGTTGGAGTGCTATATATTTTTAATGTGACACATAATTGTAAAAACTTTGATGTACAAAGAGTCATCCCTGGAATCTTCTGCTTCAGGCTCGATCCCCTCCCCAATCACAATACAGGATGGTTTTCAGATAATAGGAACGCGTCTGCTGTGACGGATCTCATCGAGTGTGGGCCTTGATCTACTATAACTCCTTTGAAGAGGGGTGATTCTTTACAGCTGGGGCCATAAACTACATCTGCAGGGCTAGCTGATACCCTAGGACCGGCCTGGACAATCGGACACAGAGGAAAAGGAGTGTCAGAGGGTGCGGTAGTGAATAGGGCGAAAGGGAGGTGTCGGGCGGGCACAGGGTGTGATTCTCAGGGAAGAGCAGCGCAGATGGGGGGTGGTTTATTACCCATGCATAAGACAGAGAGCGGGGGTGACCACTGCCTGGGGGAGATGCTTGCGAGGGTGGGGAGCCATGCTAAGGATCGACAGCGTGCACAGAGTGGGTCTGGTCAAGGCATCTAAAATGACTGCCGTGCACGACAAAAGTGTGGCATTTGAAAAAAGGCAAGATGGCGCAGACAATGTTTTTCAACACTTCCTGATTTCCTTCGAATCGAACGTTAACAGACGTTGGGGCATATTACCAAAGTTAAGCGATATTTATCCCTAACGATGCTTAGCAACGATTTTTTTACCGGTAAGCATCGTCAGAAATTATCGCAGATAAACCTTGCTATTATCAAGGTTTATCGCAAATACGATAAAAAACGACCGCAATGCATTAATATCGCTGAAAACTCAGCGATATTCATGCATTACCGAGCTAATGCTCTTAGCCATGTTATCCACCTCCCATTGGATGACATGGCTAAGAACTGCTCAGGGCAGGTGCTAGCTTTTGGAGATATTCGCGCTTATCGCGAATATTTCCAAAAGTTGATAATAGGAGATAGCGATGTTAGCGACTGTTTCCAGTCGCTAACATCTTGGCATCCCCACTTTGCATGTCATTAGTGATAAATATCACTCACATGCAAAGTGGGGCCCAAGATGGTCGCTATCTCCTACTAGCCGTCGCTAACTGGTGTTAGCAACAGCTAGGTAATACAGATATAATTTTATCTCCGCGAAGCGGAGCGCTGTTACAGATATATATCTTGTTTTTGAACGTTAATTTCTCAAAATCCACTGAAGCACATATATTGACACCTAGCAAAGGCACATCGAGCTACCAGTCCCTACAATTTTGCCAAGTTTCGTGCAAATCCATTCACCCGTTCGATTATTATTATTATTATTTTTTTTGCCCCGCGGGGCCCTTTTAAAACCTCCACATCAAACCTAAGAGGTCAAGGAGGATCTACTATGCCCCCTTATGGTCATTTGCCCCTTCGCTTTGGCCTCCTCTTGTCTCTCGATCCTACCGAGAGACAAGATGGCGGCCGCTACGGACTGTTTGCAATGTTTACAGACGCCGGAGAACCAATCAGCTTCGCAAACCTCCGTTACGCGAAGCGGAGCGCTGTTACAGATATATATCTTTTTTTGAACGTTAATTTCTCAAAATCCACTGGAGCACATATATTGAGACCTAGCAAAGGCACATCGGGCTACCAGTCCCTAATATTTTACCAAGTTTCGTGCAAATCCATTCAGCCGTTCGATTATTATTATTATTATTTTTTTTTGCCCCGCGAGGCCCTTTTAAAACCTCCACATCAAACCTAGGGGGTCAGCGAGGATCTACTATGCCCCCTTATGGTCATTTGCCCCTTCGCTTTGGCCTCCTCTTGTCTCTCGATCCTACCGAGAGACAAGATGGCGGCCGCTACGGACTGTTTGGAATGTTCACAGACGCCGGAAAACCAATCAGCTTCGCTTCACAAAGCTCCGTACCGCGAAAAGTCCGCGAACCGGAGCGCTGCCCGGTCCGCTGTTACAGATATATATCTTTTTTTAAACGTTAATTTCTCAAAATCCACTGAAGCACATATATTGAGACCTAGCAAAGGCACATCGGGCTACCAGTCCCTACAATTTTGCCAAGTTTCGTGCAAATCCATTCAGCCGTTTGGGCTAAAAGTGAGGCCAACCGCCCTATGGAAAACTCAATGTTAAAAACACGTTTTGGGACCCCCCTTTTTTCTCGGCCCCCCCTTGACGAACCCCCCCCAAATTTTCAAGGGCTGCTCAGAAACAAAATGTGCCATTTTCCTGAAAATCTCAGCCAATTCCGTCCACAAACGCCAAAGTTATTAGACATAGAATTTTCAAAAATCCCATAGAGAAAAAATCCTAACTATATATACCTACTGGCGACCGCCAGTAGGTAATATATATATATATATATATATATATATATATATTTATATATTTCTCACTTTCCGTCGGTCGAACTCCCTTTCACTCACGACCGGGTGCTCTGATAGCGGGATGACGGGCACCAGCTGGTCTTCGAGACCACAGCTCCACAGTACAAAATAATGAACAAGCACTCTCAGGAACGTGAACCAAACCTTTATTGGGCTCAACAGTACATCACTAACCACGTTTCGGCTGCCGCCTACGTCAATCGTGGCCGGCGCCGCCATAAGGCAGATTTAAATATACAACAATCCTTAACATAAACAAAGGACATGCGATTCACCTTTAGTCAGGGAGTCCACCATTTTTAAAGGGGCAATTTTCACATTCCCTGTTGTTTTTTTACATGCAACATTACAGAATTCTAGCCCTGGATGGGCTTTTTTCATAATGTTATATGCATAAATAGAAATCAACATTCATATAATGCAAAAAAGAAAAGATAAAAAAGATAATTACGCCCTGGATGGGCACCCAAAGTTTAGATATGTTCAATGTTCACCAGATTCACACATACTTCAAAGCAAAATTACAGGTGTACGGTCAACTCTTCACCACTATTAAATCCCCCTGGTCTATTTGTCTGGTTGTCAATTATGTGCTGTGATTCAAGTCTACATAGCTGTAATAGCCTGTTCCCTCCTCTTACATTCGCAGACACATGATCCATGCAGAAGAAACTTAACTGATCTTTGTTGCTCTGGTGAAACATCTCAAAATGCCTCGCCACCCCTATATATATACTACTCCTGGCTTTCAGTTCATACGGCTGTCTGCCAAAACGCTGGTGGTGCACGTTATAAAGCGCTGCCGCGCTATATATCTGCTCCACTCCTGTTCTCTGCATCTTTAGAAACCAGGCACCAACACGCTGGGGGAGACTTTCATCAAATTGTATTCACCAGAAGGCTCTGACAAGTTTCGATGGTAAGACTACCTTGCTCACATATACACATACACACACCCACACACACACACACACATACACACATACATATATATATATATATACTTTGACTTTGTCAATAACATCAAAGACAATGTACTTAACTTAAAATTCACAGCCAGCATTAGTGCCCAGGAAGCGAGTGTTCTTGATGTGCAGATTAATATAGTGTAGAATAGAATAACTACCAGCCTGTTTAGAAAGAACACCGCAGGCAACACCATTCTGCACGTCAAAAGTTTCCACCCGCGACACACAATTGCTGCAATCCCCTACGGGGAGTTCCTTAGGATCCACAGGTCATGCAGTACCCCAGAGCTCAGAGACAAACACCAACAAGAATCTAAAATGAGACTCATTGCCAGAGGTTACAACTCCAACAAATTAGATGTGAGCATGGCAAAAGCCAATCGTTTAAACCGTTCAGACCTGTTAGATCCAAGTATAACAAACACAGCAACCATCAAAGAACAAGAAGGCAAAACCACTATTCGCCTCATCACTGGGTATAGTCGCCAAGCTCGCCAAATTACCAAGTTGGTCAAACAGCAGTGGCCTATCATCCTTACTGACCATGTGTTGAAAGAGATAATGCCCAAAGCCCCCACTGTTGCATATAGACGCGCCTAAGCAATGCGCAACGATCTGGTGTCCAGCAGCCCTGAAACACCAAAAGAGGACAATTGGTTGGCCCTACCGCAAAGGTTTTTTTCGCTGCAGCTCGTGCAGGGCATGTAAATTTGGGGAAAACACGACTACATATGTAACCCCCTTTGATACAACGCCCATCATATTAAGAGCTCATTATACGTGCCGCACCGAACTAGCGGTTTACGTATTGAAATGCAGCTGCGGAATTATTTATGTGGGCAGCACTAAGTCAGGTTAGTACTTCTGTACCCAAGAGTCAGTAGTCAAACTTAAATATGTATTTATGCACCTGTGTTTTACTTTCGGCAGGTGATGAAGAAAATCCTTTGAGAATTTATTTTAATTTTAATTTCTTCTTTATTACTTCGGTAGATCACATACACTTATACACTCTCAGGATCTACATAAATCTAAGTTCATCCTGCCCACGTACTAGTCACTTTAGAGCACCACATTAGGGGCACTATAAGATATACACACCCCGCTTTGGCCATACAGCTAGGTTATCCGGGAAACGGGCTTTAAATATAAATATATTCTTTATTATTTAAAAAAAAAAATCATATTCTCGTGAGCGGTTAGGCTTATGACTGCATTTTGTTTCTTCAGACAGATGTCTGAGCGCAAATAGATCATTGCTATATCCGGGTATGCATGGGGCGTGCACACATCGATATGAATTGAAGAGGGACATATGTTACCAAATTATAACTATCGGCGCTGCAATGGACAGAGTGGACGCTGACATCTCGGGGGAAATAGATTTGGATTGAGATTTTTGTATTAGGCAATTGTATTGTAACTGGTTTGACAAAGTAATAGCACACATGTGGATGTATAATTTTTGCACATGATGGTATTTGCACGCTAATTGTTTATGCATTATGCATTTTTCTGCTCCAGTCCAATTACCTTTAAGGAAATCCCTAGATTTAATAGAATGCGAACTCGATGCCAGATCAATGCAATATAGAGATCTTACTCTGTGACATTAGACCTATATGTTAAGTTAAGGTAAATCGTCTCCAATTATGCTTAAATGTATTATGCATATTATAGAATGTGAGTAACCCCATAAGTATTTAAAAACTGATAGGATTGTGCGCTGGATGTAATGAATTTTTGTAAATAATATTTGTTTCTATACGATTTTTGCATGTATCAAAATGACGCCCTTATTTGTATTCTCGATTAGAATTCCCTGCTTAAGTATAGTCCTGTGTCGATGTTAGTGACCAGGAATTGGCGCGCTTCTGCGGGGTGTTGCCCTATATCACAGTGGTAGCCCTTCCACTCTCTATCAGTGAGCAAGGACTTTACGTCCGAAACGCGTCTGAGGGCTTGTACCACAAATGAAATAAAAAAACAATTTTGAAATTTGAAAGACTGACTTCGGCGACATTTTTGCAGTTTGCATACCTGTCGGTGCTGCCAGGCACTCTTAAGGCAAGTTTGGATTTTCATATATATATACATTCACTGAAAAAAACATAGGTTTGACACCAGTTATAGTTAGCTGGAAATTTTACTGAAATAAACCCATTGAAATTCCCACGTTATAGTTAGTTGGACTCACTATAACTTGCGCGCCTGCAATGCACTGCTGATGACGTCACATATTACATCACTCATGACATGGCAGTGACATCACTCATGACATCTCTGATGACACCATCCTTGTGACAGCGTGACAGACCTCCTTGCAGTGTAATGTAACCCTTGAAACACATATTCAAAAATAGAAACTAAAGTTTTCAAAAAAATAGAGATACCCATACCAGTTACAACAACAAATTCAGTAATACCACCATCTATATACACATCCACTCATTCACCAACAGTTCTATATAGTAACTCATACATATATTCACTCATCATATGTAGTGAAACACCTATACATCCTGTTACACACCGACAGTCATCCAAAAGTTACTCACACACATAATCACACATGCAAATAAACTATTGAACATCCATTTATTTGCATATACAGCTATACACACACTACCACCTTACGTCTAAGGAAACTTACACATACTTACTCTCTTAAACAATCACTTATAGAAACACATACTTATTTAAACAAGAACTCTTTCAATCTCTCACTCTCACATATACTCAATACTCACATATACTAGATTAAAACATATGTAGTTACTGATAAAGACACTAGTGAGACAGTCATTCACTCACTTACACACACATCCACCCATACAGTCCTGCACATATGCTGTCTTCAAAACACATACAAACAGTGAGTCAGTCATTGATGCATCTATGTGCTAAGTAACACCCCCACCAAACCATACAGACACTCATACTGATACTAAAAAACACATCTAATAACCCATACACACACACATGTAGCTACTCACCAACCCATGCAGCCACTTATACACAAAGTGAAACACTGATACAAACATTTAAATATTTAAACAATACTCGCTAATATATGTATTCACTAAGATACACTTAATAAGCCAGTTAACCAATCAATTTAAAAAAAAAAACATCCATTAAGACACTTATTTAAACATTTATTCTTCCATCGACCTTTACATATACATATATAAAACATATTTATTTTTCAGAAAGACACACATTCACTAGATGGTGTATCAGTGATGTCATGAGTGATGTCACTGACCATGTCATGAGTGATGTAATATGTGACGTCATCAGCAGTGCATTGCAGGCGCGCAAGTTATAGTGAGTCCAACTAACTATAACGTGGGAATTTCAATGGTTTTATGTCAGTAAAATTTCCAGCTAACTATAACTGGTGTCAAACCTATGTTTTTTTCAGTGAATTTAATAGGTTTTTTAAATGCTAATTCCTAACTATAACTGGTGTGAAACCTATGGTTTTTTCAGTGAATATATATATATATATACATACATATATAAACATATATAATCTGTATATCTATATAAATACAAATATAAATGCATGCATACATATACATATATGCATACAGATGCATGTTATTTACATGAAAGTTTAAAAAACACTAATAAAAGCAAAGCTTAAAAGCCACCTCATTACAAACAGAATGGCTTTAACTTAAACGAGGGCGAGATCTATTGCATTTTCAATGCTTGTTTACTTTGGTTCCATCAAGAAGGCATTCAAATGTGTCACACATTTGCCATAAATTCTGAATGTTAGCACTCTAGTTGCTCATTAGATCACTGTAGTAAAGCTACTGCTCACCAGGGAAGTCTGCTGCTGAAATTCAAAATGCATGTTTCAGTCTGCATGTCAGAATTTTTTTAATGAAATAGAAGAGGATTTGGGAAGTCACTCAAAATGATCCACAATTTTTCTTTCTGAAGCACTAATCATACTTTCTATGGCAAAATGAACCCCCTCATTTTGTTCCTTTTTAAATTAAATGTTTTCAGACTTACCACTTCATTCCAATCAAGATGACTTCTGGTGTGCCATACTTTTGTCATAAGTAAGACTGTTAGCTCTCTAGTTGTTCTTTAGAACACTCTGGGACATTCTGTCATTGGGCTATACTTGGGCTACATCTGGGTGATATTTGGGCTACATTTAGGCTCTTTTGTCTCTGGTGGCCATCTTGGGAGACTGTATGTCAGAATGTTTTAATGAAATTGAAGAGGATTTGAGAAGTCACTCAAAATGTGCCCTAATTTTTCTTTCTGCAGCACTAATCATACGTTCTATGGCAAAATATACCCCCTCATGTTGTTCCTTTTTAAATTAAATGTTTTAAGAGGTACCACTTGATTCCAATCAAGATGGCTTCAGGTGTGCTATACCTTTGTAATAATTAGGACTGTTAGCGCTCCAGTTGTTCTTTAGAACACTCTAGGAGGCTGCAGTAGAACACAAAGAAATCAACCGACAGTCTCTGTCCTTGTTGGATGTACATGTTTTACTGAGAATGTCAGACTTCATTCTCACATGATTGAGAAAGATAATGTGAATTTACAGAAAATATGCTCCCAGTTTAGCTTATAGATCCCCTTCCAAACCACTGTGGGAAAATCATGAGACATTAGTTTTCTTTCAAACATGATTCATGATATCACAGCAGAAGGCTTTTTCACATGGTAAAATCACCTTAGAACACACCACAATTCCTAAAATGAGTATGGTACCATCAACAAATGATTTATAATGTAACTAAATTCCTAAAACCCTCTATTAACTACAATGCTTTTTAATGAGATGCTATCATGTATATTGGTCCCAAGATGGCTGCCAACACTTCTTGGATGAAGTGCTGACAGCCAATCAGATCAGATGTGTGGTAAGGCTCCGCCCAGATATATAATTTTTTTTGTACCTAAATTATTCAAAATTCACTGGAGCACATATCTTGAGACATAGCAAAGGCACATTGGGCTACCAGTCCCTACAATTTTGCGAAGTTTTGTGGAAATCCATTCAGCCGTTCGGGCTAAAATTGAGTCCAACCGCCCTATGGAAATTAACATGGGGAAAACACGTTTTGGGACCCCCCTTTTATCTTGGCCCCCGCTTGACGAATCCCCCCCGGGGGCGCGTACCAGCGCGCTACGCGAGTACACGAGCGGAAAGCTGATTTGCTCTGGGTGTCTGTCAACATTCCAAACAGTCCGGAGCGGCCGCCATCTTGTGTCTCGGTAGGATTGAGACACAAGAGGTGGCAAAAACAAAGGGGGAAATTACCAAAAGGGGGCAGGGTAGACCCCCCTGACCCCCTAGGTTTGATGTGGGGGCCATAAAAGGGCCCCTTGGGGCAAAAAAAAAAATTATTTTTGTTTCGATTTCCGCGGGGGGAGTGCCCGGTACACGCACCCGGGAGCGTACCGGGGAGCGTACCCTGGAGAAAAAAGATTGACAGAGTTTTTAAAAAATGTAGCATTTTTTTTATAAATTGGAGGTAGTTCTAAAAAGAACTGTTCTTTTTATTCCTTTTGTTGTTTTATATTTTTTTATTTTTTTTGGGAACATTTTTTACTTTTTTTGGCTTTATGAACAATTTTATATTTTTTTTGTATTTTTTATGGGGACAAACATAAAACAGGGAATTGTAAACGGCTCAACTGGAGCAAAAAAAAATCAGGAAAAAATTAAGGCTTCTTTTTGCACTTGTGGTTGTCTCCAGCACGGTTGATCAATTTGCTGCTTTGTTCTCCATAGGAAATTGTAGTCCCGCAAAATATACAAACTATTTTAAAATCTCCAAACTGGGTTTGGATGTTTGGGACCATCTCCCTTGCCTCTGGACCCGATGGAGTGGGTTGTTTGCTCTTGGAGGTGCTGGGAGAAGATTGGGGAGGGTTACTGGTCAGTTCTCTGACCTCTGCCGCAGAATAGTTGTTTGGATGCCTGCGTTGCATGTGGCGAATCATGGTATTATTGCCAAAAGAATACTTTTTGGCAGGGTTCCCCCTGGAAAGTACAGTGCCACAGATCAGACATGAATCTTTTGGCGCATTGACTTTCTTTAGGCCCCTTGGGATTTTAAAAAACTCCCACACAATGTGCTCTTTCGGTTTATAGGGGGGATTATCTTCAGGCAGGAACTGCCTCTACTCCTCCTCCTCCTCCTCCTCCTCCTCTTCTTCTTCACCACCACTATGGTGTTGTGGTGGTCCTTGTGGTGGTGGTGGTGGTTGAGGTGCTCCTGCTGCTGCTGCTACTGTAGCCATTTCTCACTTACTAGAAACAGGTCTTCCTCAGTCAAACAACAAAGAGAGAATGAGGAAAAAAGGTGGGGGCTTTCATCATTTGGAAAAACAAACTGTTCTGAACCAATGAAAAGTGTTATTTTCCATTCACATGACCCGACATGCTTACGCTACGCACCCTGGGGCGCGGGGCACTTACATTGCACGATCGTGTGCGCTCGGGCGCTTCCGGGTGCGCTTACGCCGTGCGTCACAAGACGCATCACGCGGCTACGCGATACGTCACGATGATGTTTTCGTTAGCGGCAATAGCGCTAACGGGACGCTCACCGGTACGTGCACCGGGGCGCGCCGCAAGACTGCGCTTACCGGTGCACTCACCGGTACGCGCACCGGGAGCGCTCCAAAGCAAAAAAGAAAAAAAAAAATAAACATGAGCAATATACATAAAAAAATAGTATTACATAAATATAAAATATAGGATTCATTATAAAAAATATTATATTTCATAGCTATAGAAATTTGCTATTAAAAAACCTATGAAATTCACTGAAAAAACCATAGGTTTCACACCAGTTATAGTTAGGTATTAGCATTTAAAAAACCTATTAAATACACTGAAAAAACCATAGGTTTGACACCCGTTATAGTTAGCTGGAAATTTTACTGACATAAAACCATTGAAATTCCCACGTTATAGTTAGTTGGACTCACTATAACTCGCGCGCCCGCAATGCACTGCTGATGATGTCACATATTACATCATTCTAAACATAGTTAGTGACATCACTGATGACATCACTGATGACATCTCAAATGACATCACTGATGACATTTATGTCAGTAAAATTTCCAGCTAACTATAACTGGTGTCAAACCTATGGTTTTTTCAGTGTATATATATATATATTCACTGAAAAAACCATAGGTTATAGACCATATATAGTTAGGAATTAGCATTTACAAAACCTTGAAAATTCACTGAAAAAACCATAGGTTATAGACCATATATAGTTAGGAATTAGCATTTAAAAAACCTTATTTTACTCACACAAAACCATTGAAATTCCATATATAGTTAGTTGCACTAACTATATATCGCGCACCTGCAATCCACTGCTGATGATGTCACATATTACATCATTCATGACATGGTCAGTGACATCACTGATGACATCACTGATGACATCTCAAATGACATCACTGATGACATCACTGATGACATCTCATTTGACATCAATGACCACATCACTGATGATATCATTCATGTGACAATACAATGCATCTCCTCACATTTTAATATAACCTCTGTTTCACCCAGTGTTAAATACAGAATATAATTTTTGAAACCATTGACACACCAATACTAGTTACTACATACGCACTCACTGATTCCTACGTCTACACACACCTTCACTCATTCACCCATACTATCATTCATACATACAATCACTCATCTTTACAACACTATCATATGCACTCATACACCTATACAGACACTCACAGTCTGCCACTCATCCATGGAGTTACTCACACACCTAGTCAGTCCTGTAAAGAATCAATGACACTTCCATTTTCTTGTCTATACAGTTAAACATAGAGCACCTTACATTTTCAAACATATACTAACACATACTTACCTTGTTATACAATCATTGATACAAGTACACATTGATCTGCACAGAGTCACACACCTCCCAGCCAGCCACACACACACTCAGTCTCCCATACAAATACTTGGACAATCAATCAGTAACCCATATAGTTAATCATATAGCTACTGATCAAAACATGCAGCAGTTTACAGAACAACAGACATAATGATGCACAAATTAAGACACTTTAGTCACTAACCCATGCACTCAGTGAGACACATTTAATCACTCACTCATGCATTCAGTCATGCACCTACTAAATCCTTTGTCCAGACACTTATACTTCCACTCATTCTTCAATATGTAAGACACATTTTAACTTTACAGAAACATACAGTCACTGGATGTTGTCATCAGTGATGTCATTTGAGATGTCATCAGTGATGTCATCAGTGATGTCACTGACCATGTCATGAATGATGTAATATGTGACATCATCAGCAGTGGATTGCAGGTGCGCGATATATAGTTAGTGCAACTAACTATATATGGAATTTCAATGGTTTTGTGTGAGTAAAATAAGGTTTTTTAAATGCTAATTCCTAACTATATATGGTCTATAACCTATGGTTTTTTCAGTGAATTTTCAAGGTTTTGTAAATGCTAATTCCTAACTATATATGGTCTATAACCTATGGTTTTTTCAGTGAATTTCAATGGTTTTTTAATAGCAAATATCATAAGCTGTCGAATGTCAAGTACGTGGTAAGTGAAAACATTTTCGTGTTTATGCACACTGATCTGCTTTGAATGGTGCCCCCCCCCTCATTTCTATTAGGAGTACTCTCTCTTTGCAGATAGTGAAAGGTAGTTAACGCAGGTCTTTGCCCCCATTGTAATCCGTCGTGCCTGCTTCTCTCTCCATTTGATTCATTGTTATCCAAGTATTTACTGTTTTAGAATTAGTTCTCTTTGGTTCATTCTCTATTTACAAACAAACACAGAGTCGCAATACTCTGTTTAGTCTTTGCAGATAACGAAAAATCGTGTAAAAAAAAAGAAAAGGAATCGAGCAAAATCAGTAGGCCACTAATGGGATCTCTTTTTGACCTCGCTAAAATAGAAACATTAGGAACAACCCCTCATGACAAATACAAAACTAGTGAGATGAACTGAACTCCACACAATGATGGCTGCAAAACAGCTCGGCTCCGCCACCCACCCCGCCCAAAATAACGATAAAGAACGGCTGCCATGATTGGTTGCGGAATGACCACGACGGAGCTACGAAATGGTGCTGCTCTCATGCTAACCCCAGCTTCAGTCTGAAACATCCAGAAACACTGTAGACTACCAATTCGATCAGTTCCGGTAGCGCCCCAATGTAACCCGGTAGAGAAGAACTAGCCCTCCCCTCTTTGACTGATGGTTCTTGTTGCCTGTCCCTTCTGTTGTCATTTAACAGAACTATTTAGCCTGCTGAAAGGGGTTGTGTTCCGACCGCTGGTTGGTGGAGACATTTTGACTATATTCTGTACCTGCGTTGTCGCGTAATGCGTCATATGACGCGCCGCGTTAGCGCATCCGGAAGTCATCCGGGGCGCGCAGCGCGTAACGTAAGCATAACAAGTCATGTGACTTGTTAATAAAACTTTTCATTGGTTCATTTTACTTTTCTTATTGTAATGATGAAAGGCTTGGTCATATGACCTAAAAATTACGCTTTTCATTACTTCCGAACATTATTTTTTCTTAAATATATGTTATAATGTTCCAGGCTAATGTACTTTCCCGGAAATTTTACAACTGTCCTGCAAGTAAAATATATTCTTTTTTCGAGAAAAAGAGCGTTTCTTCGTCCCATGACGGAGCCGTTGAGCAAAAGAGGGTCGACCTGCTGTCTTAGTCGTCGATACGCCTGAATATGAGATTCTTATCGATCACTTTATGTTGCAGGAATAGAAAACACAACAGCCCTTGACCATTTATCTTTACTGCGTTCCTTCGTATTATACCTTTTACCCTTCATGTAATTGGTCTGCTTTATTTCACTTGCCTTTTAATGATTCTAAAACAGTGACTATTATTAAAAACTTTACCAATGTATATACTACTACCATGTTTTCTTTTAAAAACCTTTATTGTGAAAATTTCATTATACAAATACGAGCCTATAACCACGTGGGCCGGCCACGGAGCAAACTGTAATCGTATATGATGAATAGACATTTACACTGTAGAGGAACGTAACGGGCGGGCCATTACGTTGCAAGAACTAAGGTGTCTAACAGTTACGGAATCGGTGGACGTACATTTTATAATTAAAATACGACAGGGCCAGTTACAATAAAATTATCTAGATATACATTTGCGGGCAAGTACCATGGGTGACGTTAATTCGAACTTTCAACAGTACAGTAATCAATAACACATCAGAACTTAATATCAATAGGGATGTCGAAATATTCAATCAATTCTCGTCCCCGCCCGCCATTTGCTTCAAAACTGCATACGTATCTCGTGATTTCAAGGTTCTGCAACCAGTACACAACAAGGAGTTACGAGTCCCATTTATTCCGGCGCCATTTTGGGCGAGGACGGGCAGGTCCAGGATATAGTCAAAATGTCTCTACCAACCATCGACTATGATGATGTTCATATGCTGTATTTATTAGAGTAACACTCATCTGTCCACATGAAATTAATTTGCCACAATCTAAACATGTCATTTTAATCTTTCCAAAGTTCTTCTAAATATTTGGGACCGTTTCCCTTGCCTCTGAAGCTCTCAGTGCCACTTCTTTGATGAATGTACTAGCAGGTCAGGGGTTCTCCTCCAAATCTCTCTTTTATGCAGCACTATAATTAATTGGTGCCACCTCTCCATATGACGATGCATGGTATAGTTACCACAACTATATTTTTTTTCGGTTCCTCTGGAGAGTTCATCGTGGCAGATGAAGCGTGTAACGTACCGGGCATTTACCTTTTTTTGCATGTACAGGAAAGGAAAAAAAAATCGAGCGTCCGAGTTCTAAGGTGTCCCAGGGCCATTTTAGTGGACCAGGCCCAAATCCAAAGAACAGGCCGCCATTTTGAGAGTCCTGTTGCAGCCGCCTGTCGCTGTAGCATCAAGAGCAGCCGAAACTCAGCTGAATGGCAACTGAAACGGTAAAGGGGCGCCCCACTACAGCAGACGAGCCAGGCCCAAATCCAAAGAACAGCTATCTCACAGGCTAATGGGGCGACCCACGCCGAGTTTCAGCATTGTAGGATGACCACACAAGTACAGCAACTTGCTAGACATCACCTCGGTGCCATCCGGATCTCGGCGCCCCACTGCAGATGAAGTGCCTCTCAACTATGAAACCACCACGGTGACATCCGGATCTTGGCGCGTTGTGCTGCCTTCGGCCTATTCGCACATCGGTCCGCTACTGACGCCATCTCACAGGCTAATGGGGCGACCCACGCCGAGTTTCAGCATTGTAGGATGACCACACAAGTACAGCAACTTGCTAGACATCACCTCGGTGCCATCCGGATCTCGGCGCCCCACTGCAGATGAAGTGCCTCTCAACTATGAAACCACCACGGTGACATCCGGATCTTGGCGCGTTGTGCTGCCTTCGGCCTATTCGCACATCGGTCCGCTACTGACGCCATCTCACAGGCTAATGGGGCGACCCACGCCGAGTTTCAGCATTGTAGGATGACCACACAAGTACAGCAACTTGCTAGACATCACCTCGGTGCCATCCGGATCTCGGCGCCCCACTGCAGATGAAGTGCCTCTCAACTATGAAACCACCACGGTGACATCCGGATCTTGGCGCGTTGTGCTGCCTTCGGCCTATTCGCACATCGGTCCGCTACTGACGCCATCTCACAGGCTAATGGGGCGACCCACGCCGAGTTTCAGCATTGTAGGATGACCACACCAGTACAGCAACTTGCTAGACATCACCTCGGTGCCATCCGGATCTCGGCGCCCCACTGCAGATGAAGTGCCTCTCAACTATGAAACCACCACGGTGACATCCGGATCTTGGCGCGTTGTGCTGCCTTCGGCCTATTCGCACATCGGTCCGCTACTGACGCCATCTCACAGGCTAATGGGGTGACCCACGCCGAGTTTCAGCATTGTAGGATGACCACACCAACTTGCTAGACATCACCTCAGTGCCATCCGAATCTTGGCATCTCAACGCCTAGTGGTATCTTCCATACAAAAAATATTGTTACGCTGCCTTTGGCCCCATTCGCACATCAGTCCGCAACTTAGACATCACCTCGGTGCCATCCGGATCTTGGCATCTCAGCGCCTTGTGGTGTCAGTCAGAAAATATTGTTGTGCTGCCTTCGGCCTATTCGCACATCGGTCCGCTACTGACGCCATCTCACAGGCCAACGGGGCGCCCCACGCCGACTTTCAGCATTGTAGGATGGCCACACCAGTGCGGCAACTTGCTACACACCACCTCGGTGCCATCCGGATCTTGGCATCTCAGCGCCTTGTGGTCTCTTCTACACCGGAAATATAGTAGAAAATATTGTTGCGCTGCCTTTGGCCCCATTCACACATCAGTCCGCTACTGACACCATCTCACAGGCCAACGGGGCGCCCCACGCCGACTTTCAACATTGTAGGATGGCCACAGAAGTGCGACAACTTACTAGACACCACCTCGGTGCCATCCGGATCTTGGCGCGTTGTGCTGCCTTCGGCCTATTCGCACATCGGTCCGCTACTGACGCAAACTCACAGGCCAACGGGGCGCCCCACGCCGACTTTCAGCATTGTAGGATGGCCACACCAGTGCGGCAACTTCCTACACACCACCTCGGTGCCATCCGGATCTTGGCGCGTAGTGAAGCTGCAGCAGCTGCAAATAAGCTTCAGACAGTGTTACAACCGCTGCTCAGAACTCTCAACTATGACACCACCTCGATGCCATCCGGATCTTGGCGCGTTGTGTTGCCTTCGGCCTATTCGCACATCGGTCCGCTACTGACGCCGCCTCACGTGCCAACGTATTTTCTCCGCATTTTATACCCTATGCCGCATAACAGGTCATGTGACTTGTTTATAAAACTTTTCATTGGTTCATTTTACTTTTGGTTTCCTAATGATGGAAGGCTTGATCATATGACCTAAAAACAACACTTTTCATTGGATGAAAACTTTTTTTTTCCCCCAAACGATGAAAGCCCCACCTTGTTTCTGGATGTTTCAGACTGAAGCTGGCGTCACCATGAGAGCACCACCATCTCGTAGCTCCGTCGTGGTCATTCCGCGAGCAATCATGGCAGCCGCTCCCCACCAGAAGCCTGCAGGAGTCGGGGCCCCCAAAACTTTTGATGAATTCTCAAGGCGGAGGGGACGCTTTCGAGAATGGGGTCCAAGACCTAGCAGACAAGCGTCCGATTTCCAAGGTGTCCCAGGGTCATTTCAGTGGACCAGGCCCAAAAAGGAAACAGCCTGCCGCCATTTTGAGAGTCCTGTGACAGCCGCCTATCGCTGCACCGCAAGAGTGGGCGCAACTCAGCTGAATGGCGGATTTTGACACAGTGGACCAAAAGCGGACGCAATGGCAACTGAAACGGTAAAGGGGCGCCCCACTACAACAGACGAGACTCCACCTGGAGAGGCCCGTTCACGCCGCCTCCCCCGGGGCGCTCCACGCCGTTATTCGGAGCAGCATTGTAGGATACCAAAACCAGTGCGGCAACTTACTGGACATCACCTTGGTGCCATCGTTCTGCTGCCTTGGAACTATTCGCACAACAGTTTGCTACTGATGACCCACCCCCCGCGACGCCCCACGCCGTTATTTGCTGGGTGGCAACTTACTAGACATCACTTTTGTGTCATCTAGATTTCGGCGCGTTCTGCTGCCTTGGAACTATTCGCACAACAGTTTGCTACTGATCACCCACCCCCCGCGACGCCCCACGCCGGAAATCTGGACGTTGTGCTGCGTTGGGACTATTCGCACAGCCGACCGCTACTTCGTTGTTTTTCTCTAAAAATGTTTATATGTTATTACTATTTTTGTTTTCTTGTATATATTTATAAATTATTAAAGTTTTATAATCTTACTACTTTGTCGGAGTGCTATATATTTTTAATGTGACACATAATTGTAAAAACTTTGATGTACAAAGAGTCATCCCTGGAATCTTCCGCTTCACGCTCGGTCCCCTCCCCAATCACAATACAGGATGGTTTTCAGATAATAGCAACGCTTCTGCTGTGACGGATCTCATCGAGTGTGGGCCTTGATCTACTATAACTCCTTTGAAGACGGGTGATTCTTTACAGCTGTGGCCATAAACTACATCTGCAGGGCTAGCTGATACCCTAGGACCAGCCTGGACAATCGGACACAGAGGAAAAGGAGTGTCAGAGGGTGCGGTAGTGAATAGGGCGAAAGGGAGGTGTCGGGCGGGCACAGGGTGTGATTCTCAGGGAAGAACAGCGCAGATAGGGGGAGGTTTATTACCCATGCATAAAACAGAGAGCGGGGGTGACCACTGCCTGGGGGAGATGCTTGCGAGGGTGGGGAGCCATGCTAAGGATCGACAGCGTGCACAGAGTGGATCTGGTCAAGGCATCTAAAATGGCTGCCGTGCACGACAAAAGTGTGGCATTTGAAAAAAGACAAGATGGCGCACACAATGTTTTTCAACAATTCCTGATTTCCTTCGAATCGAACGTTAACAGACGTTGGGGCATATTACCAAAGTTAAGCGATATTTATCCCTAACGATGCATTGCAAAGATTTTTTTACCGTCAGAAATTATCGCAGATAAACCTTGCTATTATCAAGGTTTATCGCAAATACGATAAAAAACGAGCGCAATGCATTAATATCGCTGAAAACTCCGCGATATTCATGCATTACCGAGCTAATGCTCTTAGCCATGTTATCCACCTCCCATTGGATAACATGGCTAAGAACTGCTCAGGGCAGCTGTTACTTTTTGGAGATATTCGCGCTTATCTCGAATATTTCCAAAAGTTGATAATAGGAGATAGCGATGTTAGCGACTGTTTCCAGTCGCTAACATCTTGGCATGCCCACTTTGCATGTCATTAGTGATAAATATCACTCACATGCAAAGTGGGGCCCAAGATGGTCGCTATCTCCTACTAGCCGTCGCTAGCTGGTGTTAGCAACAGCTACGTAATACAGATATAATTTTATCTCCGCGAAGCGGAGCGCTGTTACAGATATATATCTTGTTTTTGAACGTTAATTTCTCAAAATGCACTGAAGCACATATATTGAGACCTAGCAAAGGCACATCGGGCTACCAGTCCCTAATATTTTACCAAGTTTCGTGCAAATCCATTCAGCCGTTCGATTATTATTATTATTTATTTTTTTTGCCCCGCGGGGCCCTTTTAAAACCTCCACATCAAACCTAGGGGATCAGCGAGGATCTACTATGCCCCCTTATGGTCATTTGCCCCTTCGCTTTGGCCTCCTCTTGTCTCTCGATCCTACCGAGAGACAAGATGGCGGCCGCTACGGACTGTTTGGAATGTTTACAGACACCGGAGAGCCAATCAGCTTCGCTTCGCAAAGCTCCGTAACGCGAAAAGTACGCGAAGCGGTCCGCTGTTACAGATATATATCTTTTTTTGAACGTTAATTTCTCAAAATCCACTGAAGCACATATATTGAGACCTAGCAAAGGCACATCGGGCTACCAGTCCCTACAATTTTGCCAAGTTTCGTGCAAATCCATTCAGCCGTAAGATTATTATTATAATTTTTTTTTTTTGCCCCGCGGGGCCCTTTTAAAACCTCCACATCAAACCTAGGGGGTCAGCGAGGATCTACTATTCCCCCTTATGGTCATTTGCCCCTTCGCTTTGGCCTCCTCTTGTCTCTCGATCCTACCGAGAGACAAGATGGCGGCCGCTACGGACTTTTTGGAATGTTGACAGACGCCAGAGAACCAATCAGCTTCGCTTCACAAAGCTCCGTTGCGCGAAAAGTCCGCGAACCAGTGCGCTAACTGGTCCGCTGTTACAGATATATATCTTTTTTTAAACGTTAATTTCTCAAAATCCACTGGAGCACATATATTGAGACCTACAAAAGGCACATCGGGCTACCAGTCCCTACAATTTTGCCAAGTTTCGTGCAAATCCATTCAGCCGTTCGGGCTAAAAGTGAGGCCAACCGCCCTATGGAAAACTCAATGTTAAAAACACGTTTTGGGACCCCCCTTTTTTCTCGGCCCCCACTGGACGAACCCCCCCCAAATTTTCAAGGGCTGCTCAGAAACAAAATGTGCCATTTTCCTGAAAATTTCAGCCAATTCCGTCCACAAACGCCAAAGTTATTAGACATAGAATTTTCAAAAAACCCATAGAGAAAAAATCCTAACTATATATACCTACTGGCGACCGCCAGTAGGTAATAAACAGAGTGCAACTAACTAAATAGTTCCGACCGTACTGAACTTTTGCACTATATGGAAATTCTTCTCATTATACTCCCATCTATAACATCTGAGGACTTTCTGTAAACCCACACACTTCAAATAAAGGTTGTGCGGAGGTCAAAGGAAGTGATGTAGGATCTTGATGTCTTAAGAGGTTAAGTCTAATTTTTCTTACTAATTTAATTTTAACTATTTGTTTCCTCTTGCACTGGCACTTTGCTCCCAGGCGGGTGAGATGCATGGCATGGATACAGCAGCGAAGAGGCCGGCAGTATGAAGCATTTTCTCCCTAAAACACTTACATTATGACAGCCAGCCCGCCAGTAGTATCTCCAGCCCCTGCATTCTTTTCCATGGGAAAGTCAGCTGGTGGTACGCTGTCAGCATCTCCATGTTCTTCCTAGTCCTTCTTCCCAGATTTGTCTGGGAAGGAATTCTGGGTGTTTGGGAAACCCAATTCAATATGGCAGCTCCTCCATTCTTTAGCTCTCTTTTCCAAATAATGATGGCAGCTTGCAACATCCTTGGCGGACCTTCCTGCTTCAGCAGTACAAAGGTACAATTTTTTCTCTTCCCCCTTGCAGCACAAAACATCTTTGTTACTGTAGGTGTGTTTCTTTGCTCTTGTTCATTCCAGCGTTCCTGCAAGGGTAATTGTTCTCCTTTTTCTGCATCTCCAGAACGTCCCTGTCTGGTTGTGCTCTTCCTTGTTTCCTTTCTACTTGTGGTTTCTGTCAATAGTAGGCTTTGTACCTCTGGGTTTTTTGCTCTTCTGGGACTCCTTCTGGAAGGCGCCATCTGCTTAGGACCTTCCAAGTGTCCAAGTGTTAGCGGCATTGTTGCTACTGGATGTAGGCATTTCTTACTCAGCCAGCCAAGACTGTAAAACTCTGGGCTTCATGGGAACTTGCAGTCAGAGGCTGCCTTCTGAACGACCAACATCCGACAAACCTGACAGTTTCCATCTTCCCTTAGAGACAACTAGATCATGCGGGACCTTCAATTGGATTCCTGTTGTGCATATTCTACTTTTCCATAGAAATGTTCCGTGAGTGATGAAAGGTTGTCAACATGCATTTCAGTTGCATAAATGGCCAAGTATTAAGCCAGTTTGATGATAATATTCTTAGAGTTTTTGGAGTTAGAATATTAGTAATCTTTTAATTTGTCATCACATTGGCAACTACCCTTCCCAATTGGCTACCTGATGCTTTACTTCGTGTTGAATCCTGACATTATCTAGTGCTGCTGAATATTTCTGTGAGGTTGGTTGTGTTTTCTACATCTTTTTATGTAGAGTTTTATATGCAAATGTTCTATTTGCAATAATTTAGTTAGCTGTGTGAAATCCAAAATCAGGTTTTTAAAATTCAGTTTGGTTAACTGACCACTATTATATATTTATTTACTATGTCACTACAAATATCAACCTACAATAATATTGCATTTGCAACATTGCCAATCACTGCAATTTATTTTATAATCATCAGTAGCAGTTGGTGATCCCTCAAAGTGATTGGCCATAATACTTGCCCCGGGTTCACCTCATTGTTTTCTAAAATTGTCTTGGATGCACAAATATGTACCCATACACTCACACTCACATATATCACCCAAAAATACACTTGCACACACTCACATTTTAACAATCACTGACTCTCAGTCACAACTCCTGTGGACAGGGGTTCTGGTTTGAACTCCTTGGGTACAGGTATTCTGCTTTGCTAGTGAGCAATTGCCCCACGGCCTCTATTTCCAGTTGAACCTGTTTGATCATTGAAAGAGACACCCCTGACTCACTTCCAATTCCCTCTCACAATCTTTCTCATTCTAACTCACTCGCACTGCTCACTCGTTGATTCTCACTCTTTCCTTCTCATTTATGCTCTTAAGCACATACAACTAACACACACTCTCACTCAATCTCTCTCAAAAACAAACTTGCACGCACACAAACTCTAAGAAACAACACAGATTTTTTAAACTTACCTTTATTCCTTTTATGGCAACTTAGAGGCTCCATGGCAGCAGGAGAGCAGAAATCAGGTGCTGGACACAGAAACTGGCAAGCAATGATTCCTAGCGAGGAGCCAGACAGAGCAGCAGGGCCAGGTTTCAGAGGAAAACCTATGTCAAGCTCTCTCCCCGCTTCTTGATAGGACTTGATACACAGTCCTGTCAGAAGCTGGGACAGTGGAGTAGTGTGGCTCACTGGTTAGAGGTGGCAGGCCTGAGAGCAGAAGTCAGCCTGGGACCAGGGTTCAATTCCCGACGCGGCAGGGTCGTGGACCTTGGTCAGCGGACTCGATAATTCTCGCTTCGGTGCTTACTCTAATCAGGGGTTCCACTCGGCAACTCTGGGCATTAGCTTGCCTAATCTCCACAACGGCCCCACCAATTCCGGGGATGCCTGGCTCCACCTTGGGGACTCCCAGCAAGGGACCATCCAACAGGGAAAGCCAGGACGGGTTCCCCAGAGTTATACAGCGCCGGGACGCCCCGTTGCTGGGGCAGCTGTGCGCTTTACAAGTATACTACATTTACATTTACATTTGCATTTACAGTGCTGGGCAACCTGCTGTTGTGTGAAGCTCCTCATTAAATTCAGGGATGCACTAATGTGTGCCATGACAGCCACATTTCAGCAGATAAACTGTAGAGTACGTCTGCTAAATAAAATGGATTGTTCTTATGTGAGGGGATCGTAGTTGAACTATACCCCTCAGACATATGAAGTCCAGGCATTCATATACAGATTGTTGCGTTGATAAACAATACTCTGTAGCTGGATCATCAATCGGCCCTCAGTCAGCCCTCCCTCCTATCACCAGGAGCCTGACTGAGAGGCAGAGTGGGCTGATCTACGCAGGCAGAAATCATGTAAACACCAAAGTAGTGTTTGAATGAACACTGCTAAATTAAATTATTATAAATTCAATAATTTAACTAATGTCTCCGTAGCCTCACAGGTGGCAGGGCTCTGCCTTGTAACCTTAAAAGAGGAGCAACCCCAGAAAAATCACTTATCTTAACTTTATATTTATATCCTTAGTAGGTAAGTATATGTGGACCTTTATTTCTTTAGGAAGTAAGTATAGGTGGAGATCTCATGTGATATACGGACCCAATACCTTCATTCGATACACGCTGGGGATTATTTACAAGCTACGTGCACCACCGAGTGGCACTTTTTTGATGCTCCGGCAGCACATCGAGCAGACCCATATATATGAGACCATAAAAGGGTACCCTGTGTACCTTTTCATGGCCTCATAAATATGATGTAAGGCAACACCGTGCTTGTTGCAGTGTTGCCTCACATTTCGACATGGAGGTATGCCGTGGGCGTTGCAGTGAGTGTTCCATGCAAAGCCCATAGCTTTTGACACATTCCCACATTTACAACCTAACGTCAACCTGGGAATGCTTAAAAACTATGAAGCAGATTAACAAGCCCCTTGCGCCACTTTTGCGTCACTTTTCCCATGTTAAATGAGACGCAAAAGTGGCATGTAAATCTGCCCCCATGTGCCTTCCCAGTGGCTGCGTAACGAGGAGAAAAAACTTTATTTCTCATCATTGTTTCCTCTTTCTATTAGTGCTGCATTTTATCAGCACACATAGAAAGAGGAAAACACCTCCATTAATTGTTTGTATGCAGTGAGGTGTCCCTTCTTGCACATTATCAATCATTCCTACAATGCGGACACCTTTGCAGTATGGTGCAAGGATGCCTGCGTTGGTACAAGGCAGCAAATTGTGTTCCTAAACAGTGGAAGAGGACAGGAGTGCGCTGTGTCTCACATATATGGCACATTCCTGCCCCTTTCTTTTGACAGAGGGCAGCGCAGCAAAAAGCCTTGCGGCACTGCCCGGTGCCAAAATGTTGTAAATGAGGCCCCCTGAAGTTTGGAGTCTGGTTAAATGCACCCTGCAGTCGGTGTTAAGCTTTTCCTGAAATGGTTGCAGTTTGGTTTCTGCACTGATGCATTGGTTCAAGTAGGCTGAGTAGATTCAAAGTGTCAGAGGTCTGTTCATACCCCTTCCTGCTCCTATGAGGCCCACACAGAGCCACCATGTGATGAGTTGGCCATTACCTGCAACATTTGGGCTGAAGGCACGGGATCCTGCAGTGATGAAGCAGAGGAACAAACACTCAATACCAAGGGCCTCATTTATGAGGCTGTGCGTCACTTTTACGCCGCCGGTGCGTCACTTTTTGTGATGCACCAGTGGCGTAAAAGATGCACCTTGTTGTGCCATATTTACAAAGTGACGCATATAGGTAGATGCGTCACTTTGTAAACCCCTGCGCCATATTATACCTGCGCCAGTAATAATGTATGCAAGGGGGGCGTATTGACGCAAGGAAGCGTCGTAGAAGTGACGCAGTGAAATCTATGAGATTTCTCTGTGTCACTTTTAGGACGCTGTTGCGTCAAAATCTTACGCCTCCCTCACAGCAGGCAATGCCTGACTTTTGCACTTACAGATACGTCAGAAATACTGACGCAGCGATGCGTCATTTCTCATAAATGAGGACCCCTGTTTTTGTGAAACTCCGTATAAAAAGGACCGTAAAGAAAGAGCAGAGATAGAAAGAAAACGAATTTAGGAAAAAGTTGAGACAGAGCAAAAGAGACAGAGAGATAACAAGGAAGGCAAGAGTTAGAAAATAATGATGAATATTGGCTATTAGAGACAGAAAAATAGAACATTGAAGATAATGCTTGAGTGAGAGAGGAAGAGAGAGAAAGACAGAGGAGGAAGGAGTGGCTACATGGTTTTACTTGCAGATTAATGTATCAAGTTGCTGAAATATGGTTTTCCTCTTGATCTTTTTCATCAGATGAATGCCGAGAAGATATGCATTTTAACAACTGTGGAAGCGCTTGTCCAAAGAACTGTGCCCAGCTGGATGATGATAAGGTCCCTTGCCCGAAGCACTGTGTCCCAGGGTGTGTCTGCAATGATGGCTACGTCCTGACATCCCCCGGTGGCTATAGTTGTTTACCCATAGAGAAATGTTTCTCCTGCCGTCTCAACAACGGCGTCTACAATACCTGCGGCACACCCTGTCCAGTGAACTGTCAGAACCACCTACATCCACCCACTAGATATTCAAAAATGTGTGTTCCAGGATGCTTCTGCAAGAAAGGATTTGTCTTTAAGAGTGGGAAAGAGGGCATATGTGTGCCAACGTCCGAGTGTCCGAAGTCATAAAGGGACAGTAGACACAGATGGGAACATGGGGAACAGCATTCTTGCCCAACAACACTGCGATTGCAATATTTTCTCTGGAATTCCTATAATAATGATTGGAAATCATGCATGACCTGTCACCTACTTGTTGCCTCTAATGGGTACCAAATACTGTTAGTCTATCATTCCACCCCAAAACATAGCTGTAGTTAGAAAAAAAGGCAATAGTTTTGTACAGTTTTAGAGTTTTGTTTTTAGTGGAATCTGTTCTTTTTAACAATCTATCCATATTCATGCTCCATGCGCTTCTATAAATCAAAGGTAGGCCAGACAAAGCACCCAGGAGGTTGCCCCACAAGGCAATCAAAAGTTACCTTGACAATCCCATCTTCTTCCAAGTTACAATGCACTGTCCACCTACCTTCATTTAATAACCCACCTTAAAACCATGCCCGGTGCTCAGTGAATGTGTGCACCCTCTCTGAATGATGAATGATATATCCATGCTGCTGGGGCTTAAGACCATATCAGAAGGACCATTTTGTATGTTTTTTGGATAAACAAGGTGCTCCCTCCTAGTGGTATATGTTTAGTTGTTGGAGCCACAGAGGTCAAACTATTTTTTAGATGTAAAACTTGTTACCTGAACCTACACCAACTCAGCCTGAAAAAAACATATAAGTCCACTGCAACATACTGTATTCCACATATTTAAAAAGAAGAAATACTGGGGCAAATTACCAAGGAACTGACGCATATGCAACGATACGTCAGTTTCCCTGCGCCAATGCCAAATGTCTTTGTGCCACCATGGACACGTTGTATTTACAATCCAGTGCTCCATGGCTCAAAGATTAACAGATGAGTCAGAAATACTGATGCATCTGTTGGCACAAAAGTGATGCATTGCTGGAGTTGCTCATGAAAGTGATGAACTCCAGGAAAACCCCTCCCATTCTTAAAGATCTCATTGCCCCCTACACTGCAAACAGAACCCTTCGGTCTATAAACCTTCATCTGACCCTGACACCTAGGATTAAGAGAGCTCGAGCTGGAGGCCGCCTTTTTTCTTATAACGCTTCCAAATTGTGGAACTCACTCCCTTTGGAAATTCGTGCTCAGCCCAATTTAGCCTCCTTCCGTAAACTCCTAAAAACTTGGCTGTTCCCTTAATTCTCCTCACGTGTCCACGCCTGTTCTCATCATCAGCGCTAGGACGCTTACGGGCAGCCATGCGCTCTAGAAATCAGCAAATATAAACATAAACATGTGCCACAACAGATAGGTGAGTCCAATACAAAAAGCTGTTCTTCATTCCTTATGCCTGGTCTGAGCAGACGTAGGGATTTTGATGCAGTGAAGGCGTAGAGGATTTCACTGCGTCAGTACTACATGGCGTTTTGCATGGGAACGCCTAGCCTGTATACATTATACCTGGCACAGGTATAATGTGAGCAGGGCTTTACAACGTGACGCATCTTCCTAGATGTGTCACGTTGGGCGCAGTGTTTGCACCGCCGTTGTGTCAAAAAAAGTGACTGCATGGCAGTGCGAGAAGGCGCAAGAGGCTTGTAAATCTGCCCCATGATCTTTAAATACTACAACGCACACTTGCATCTATTACAAACGATTGGTACACTCTTCTCCCAGTTCTCTTAGTCCTCCCGAATTTCTTATTGTTCGATTCGACATTTTATTCGCTCACAATTTCACTGAATTCCCAAACCATTTTTCTCCCATTGATGCACACTAACATACTCTCTCTCACCTATGCAAAATAATTCACCAGCAACTCTCACATCATGTCATCTATTCCTCCACTTGCATCTACAGTCCTTCGCTCAGCAATTAATGTGTCAGAAATGTGTGCAACAATCACGTGTCCTTATTTCTGTAAAATATGCCCTGCAGGCTGCCTGCTCATGTCCCTGATTTCCCTTGCAAGGACTTTCCTGCATGGAGAAGGGTGGTTGGTGCGGTGTCATAGGAGCGTAAACTTTTAAGGACAAGATGTTATATGTGAGCAGCTTAATTCCTTCTTAGAAAGTATAGAAAGACTACATTTGAAAGATATGAGGTTTCTGGCGTAATGTGTGGTGCATTCCTGTTAAATTACAAGATGGACCACTGCTGAGCAAGTATGAGTTGGGAGATTTAATCAAGTATTCCATGTGGGTGGACAGCTCACATTAACCTTTTTTCTTGAAACATAACATCATTTATTTGGTGGTGTTCACTTCACTGCTGTGCTGTCTGATTCACATGGTTTTCTGATTTAGTTTTAATTGTCTGTATCAATTACTTCTTCTTTAAATAAATTTTGATTACAATTCTCTTCTTTGTTTGCCATGTTTAGCTCTTCTTCTTTTTTTTCTATCACAATTCCTTACTGAAATCAATCAATCAATAAGGGAATTGTAAGCGCGTTACTCATCCATGAGGGTCTCAAGGCGCTGAGGGTCCGCAGATCTGTTTAGCCGAAGAGCCCGGTCTTTAGGGTCTTCCAGAAGGTGTTCAGGGAGGGGGTGCGCCTGATGTATGCCTGTAGCTCGTTCCAGGTCTTGGCTGCAATGTGAGAGAAGGATCTTCTGCCTGCTCTGTGGATGCTCGGGGTTTTGGCCAGTGCGAGGTTGGAAGATCAGAGGTTTCTTTTGGGTCCGTGGAAGTTGAGGTATTTGGGTCTGTTGTTGTGTAGGCATTTGTAGGCATGAGTGAGGATTTTGAAAAGGGATTCTTTTTTCCACAGGGAGCCAGTGGAGACTTCGTAGGTGTTGGATCATGTGTTTGTGTCAGGGGATGCCGAGGGGGAGTGTGGCGGCGGTGTTTTGTATTGTCTGGAGTTTGCAGAGTAGGGACTTGTTGATGCGGGCGTAGAATGTGTTTCCATAGTCCAGCCCGCTGGTGATTAGTGCATGGGTGACTGTCTTCCTTGACTCAGGGGGTATCCACTTGAATGTCTTGCGGAGGATGCAGAGGGCGTTGAAGCAGCTGGAGGTGACGGCGTTGACCTGTCAGTTGATGGTTAGTGATGAGTCGAGTACAATGCTGAGGTTCTTAGGCATGGTCTGAGGGGGTCGTTGGGCTTTCGAGGATGGTTGGCTATCAGGTGCTGTCCCATGCAGAAGAGTTGGTACAGAGGACGAGGACTTCGGTCTTCTCGGCATTGAGCTCCACGCAGCTGTTGGTCATCCAGACTGCGAAGTCTTGAATTCCTTTCTGGAAGTTGCGCTTGGCAGTGGTGGGGTCTTTGGTGAGGGAGAGGATGAGCTGGGTGTCGCCAGTATAGGATACGATGTTGAGGCTGTGTTGTCGAACGATGGCTGTGTGGGGGGCCATGTAGATGTTGAAGAGGGTGGGGCTCAGTGATGAAGTCTGTGGGACTTCGCAGATGATTCTTGTGGGGTCAGAGAGGAAAGGTGGGAGTCTGATCCTTTGGCTCCTTCTGGTGAGGAATGATCGAATCTAGTCCAGGGCTCGTCTAGTGTGCGGTGGGAGACGCTGTCGAAGGCTGCTGATAGGTTGAGTAGGGTGAAGGCTGTGTATTGGCCTTGGTCCAGGAGGGTGCGGAAGTCATTTGTGGCTGCAAGTAGGGCAGTCTTTGTGCTGTGGTTGCTTCGGAATCTCGATTGGGACAGGTCGAGGACTGCGTCTTCTTCAATTAATCGTGTCAGTTTTCTGTTGACTGTTTTTTCTGCAACATTGACTGCAAAGGGGAGAAGCAAGATGGGCCGATAAATCTTGAGGTCAGTGTGGTCAGCTGTGGGCTTCTTGAGCAGGGGTCTGACTTCTGTGCGCTTCCAGTCATCTGGGAAGGTGGTGTTGATGGTGCGTTGTAGTTCGGGTGCCATGGAAGCCACAGCTCTGTGGTAGATGTGAGGGGCAGGGGTCAGTGGGTGCCCCCAAGTGGATGTTTTTCATGGTCGAAGCAGTGTCTTCATCCGTGATTGGTGTCCAGTTGGAGATGATGGGCTGGCTGGTGTTTCTGGGAGGCGGGGGGCTGTCTGTGTCGCCTGGAGGATGGTCGATGAAGTTGTCATAGAAGTTTTTGATCTTGAGGTGTAAATAGGTTCCAAGCTTGTCACAGAGGTCTTGGGATAGGGTGATGGATATGGCTTCGCTGCATGGGTTGGTGAATTCTTGTCTAACACTGAAAAGTTCCTTAGAGTTGGCCAGGATTTTGTTGTGGATGAAGTTCCTCTTGGTGGCTTTGATCTAGTTCCAGTAGTCTGTCATGGCGTCCTTGTAGGTGGTGTGGTTTTCGGTTGTCTTGGTGTTTCTCCAGTTTGTCTCCAGGCATCTGCAGGTGTGTCTGGCTTCTTGGAGAGCGGTGGTGAACTAGGTGTCTTTCCTGGGGCGTTGCCTGTCACGGTTACGTAGCGGGGCAAGTTTGTCTGCACAGTTGGAGATGTGGGTGTGGAGTTCTCTGGTTGTGTCATTTGCGTTGGGTGCCCATGTGTGGTTGTCTCGGGTGAGGGTGAAGCTAAGTTGCTCGTCGGTAAGCTTGCTCCAGTTCCTTCGCGGTAGGCGTGAGGCTGATTTGGGTGCTTGGGTTTGTTGGCTAAATTGGACACTGTTTCCTGCCTCGAAGATGGGGTCGAGTGTGCGTCCTGCTCTGTGGGTCGGTGTGTTGACGAGTTGTTTAAGTCTGATGCTGGTGAGGTTGTCACGAAGGATAGAGGAGTTGGGGTCGCTGGTGTTGTCGAGGTGGAAGTTTAGGTCTCTAATGAGTATGTAGTTTGTTGAGGCGATGGCGTGGGGTTCGATGAAGTCGGTGATGGTGGAGGAAAAGGGTGTTCAGTGGGTCTGTAGATGAGGGTTCCTCAGAGTGTGGCTTTGGGGGTGGTCTGGATCTGAAAGTGCAGGTGTTCGGCAGAGGGGAAGTTTTCGCTGGAGGTGGTGAGGCGGAGGGTGCTCTTGTCGGCGAAGGCGTGGCTCCCTCCTAGGTGGTTGGGTGGTCTTTACTCTGGATCTTATATCCGTCTTGGGATGGCGGTGCTGATGTCGGGCGGAGGATGTTTGTTCCAGGTCTCTGTGAAGAAGGTGTTGTAGAGCAAGAGAGTCGAGTAGGTACCAGATTTCCATGGCATTTTTGTGTACTGAGCGTACGTTGAAGAGGATGCATTTTAGGGTGTCGCATGTGCTGGCGTCTGCAGTGTTGGAGGGCGGGGTGGCTGTGAGGGTCTGGCGGCAGTGGATGCAGGAGAACTGGCCGTTGGTCGTGTTCGACAAGGCCTGTTGGCATTCTCTAAGTCTTCCAGGGTTCAGTGCGAGGAGGGTGGTGGTGTAGAACATCGGCCGCCATTAAGAAGAGGAAGTGGGAGGGAGGAAAGGCTAGGAGGCGGAAGTGGGGGAACTCTGGGGGGGAGGGGAATTCCGGGGGGGATGGCCCACAGGGGCAGCAGCGGAGAAAGGCGAAAAGAAAAGGCAGGCATGAGAAAATAAAAACAGTGGTGGAATTAGAGCAAGACACAGATGGGCACAATAAAAGTGGCACAACAGGGAAACAAATTTAAAAAACACGGCGGAGAAAGGTTACCGTGGTTGTAGGCAGTGAAAAAGTATAACAAGACAATATAAAAAGGGAGAGGGAACGAGGAGAACAAGATGTCAGTCGCAAGGCAGTATTATAATACCAGAGAATACAATACCGCGTAAAGCAAAACAGTGGTCAAAGGACAAGCCGAGACCCTTCAAAATAAAGACCCTTAAGGGTCGAGCAAGGACAGTAGCAAGGAGGGTGCACAGATCCACATGTACATGCAATTCAACCAAAAAGAAAAAAGGCAAGGCAGAAAAGGGAATAAAAACAGAACAAGAACAAGGTAAGCAAAAAAGGAAACAAGCTGTAATTAGGTACTCACATCCACATGTCTTGGAGGGTGTAGGGAGGGAGAAAGAAGACTGGGAAAGCAGGGTGGAAGGGAAAAAAAGAGAGAGGAATGAGAGAGATAGAAAACAAAGAGAGAGAAAGAGGTGGGGAAGGCGAATACAAGAGAGAAAGAAGAGTGAATAGTAGAGCTTTCCACAAGGGCTACACCTTGACAGGTCCAGTTGGGTGATACCAGTGGTGTGTAATATAAGGTAGCAACCTGTCAAGATGCTATGTCCATACGCACAATCTACTACGGCCTAGTGGGCAGCATCCTAGAGAAAGGAGAAAGTCCTCCATTCTATCCTGAAGGTTGTAGATGACACGCTTGTAGGAGGCAGTCTAATACGTAGCCAAGAGCCACAGATCATGGCAGGGGAATGTTGGAGAGTGCCAGTCATGGAGAATGCATAAATTAGCCATGTTGACTGCTGTAAGCAAGAGAGGGCCCTATAGAGGAGAGAGGGCCAGAGAGACGGGGAGTTCATATAGAAGGATCAAGGGGAGAGAGATGGGTCATGACCGGCAGGGTCTTGCTCAGCATGGAGCCAACCCCCTCCCAGAAAGGTCATACCAAGGGACAGTCACAGGTGATGTGCAGCAGATCACAGCAGTATTCGGGACCGCGCCAGCAGGACACAAGGAATAACATGCCGGCAGCTTCAAGAGAGTACAGTGCCAGTTATGCAGTGATTTAAAAAGACAACATTTGACCCAGGGTCAAGCGCCTCTAGGAGTTTGGCCCAATCTTCTGGGTCTTAGTATGTCCATAGCCTGGTTTGCCAAATGATATGGAGGTTAGTGAGGAGTGGTATGGAGAAAAGATGATGGCGCAAGAGGCTATAGAAGCCAGACATCACCCTGCAGAAGTGATCCTACGTCCTAAGACTGGAGACTATAGGAGACAGTTGGAGGACCCAGGGTTGTGCACCCAGCAGGGCCAGACTAGCTGTAGTGGGCATTGGGCATTTTCCCGGGAGGCTGGAAGGGTGGGGGGTGATTTTACAACAGTAGGGGTTGTTTTGTTACTAGGGGCCAGTTTTGCTGCAGTACCGATATATCAGCCCCCAGTAACAAAAGCAACAGGGCTGGTCCATCAAAATTTCCAAGGCTCCTTTGGGTTTCCAGTCTGGCCCTGGCACCCAGGTGGCAGTTGAGGTAATGTCCGAGTTGGAGACACCTCCAGGACTGGCGGGCGGAAAGCAGAATTTGTTGCAAAGCAGCATGAATGGTTTGAGGGCATCTTGGTCAATAATCTGGCTGAGACGGTTGACACTCACTGAGCTCCAAGTCTACCAGTCCAACATCTCTCCACCTAAACGTGTACTAGAGTTACCCCACAGTGGGCGTCCACCCTAAAGATGTGGTGGGCAAGCCGCCATTATTTTGCCATGTCTTTCAGCCTTAGGTTGGCGGGACCCGACAGAGGCTTGTCCTCCCTGTAAAGTGGGTGGAACCCTTGTCCTGTGGAGCATATAAGCAAGCTGGTAGAGGTATTGAGCAAGATCATAGTGTTCTGCGACAGGGAGACCCAGGCCTCCACACAAGCGATGAGCCAAGCGTTTGCCATTGGCCAGCTTTGGGCACGAGGTCCCTCAAACAAAATACTGTCTGCTCCGGTTCATGGAGCATAATAAATGGAGAGGGACCAGAAAGGGTAGAATACCTAGGACATTGGTATATCATGGCAGCATTACCGTTCCCACTACCTGTATCCTCTTCTACAAGGAGAGACCAAGGTGGAACCACTTCGTAAAGTCTAGTTTCATGTGGGCCAGTAGGAGATCGAGGTTGTCTACCACCATGTGTCCCAATCCTCTATTTATATAGACCCCAGACACTTGAGGCGCAAGGACTTCCACTGGAAGGGGTAGATGGCTACTGCAGCAAAGGTGGTCAATCACAACATTAGCAGTGCCTCAATCTTGTCCCAGTTGACCCGGAAGCCTGAGAGTTCAGCAAAGCCAGTAAGGATATCCAGTTGGGCCGGAGGAAGCTAGGGAGATCCAAGATGGTGCATGTTCATCCAGGAATAGGTATACCAGTAAGCAGAGGGGATTGTTGAAGAGAGGCTACAAGAGGTTCCAAGGCCAAAAGCAACACCGCGGCCCCCATCCGGACTGGAAATGGGTCTGAGAGAAACCCTCCACAGTTAACCTGGGCAGTAGGTGAGTCGTAAAGTCAACAAACTTTGGCTATGAGTCCGTCCCCCAGGCCAACCCACCAGAGGATTTGCAAAAAGGTACCCCACCTCAATTTGATCAAACGCCTTCTTGGCATACAGCGAGAGCAAGGACTTCATCCTGCAGGTCCTTGGTCACTCACAGGGCATAAGTGAGAGTGCTGAGGTGATTTCCAGAGGACTTGGAAGTGCTTTTCAGTAATTAATATTTCTGTTGTTGGCAAGGCGTCAAAGATTGTAATTGCGATACATTGTAAATATGAGTCCCAAATAGTGGTTCTCTTATGTAGAAAAAACATAGCACTCACTAACGCACAAATTACAGTTAATTCGGTGCTATTAGTCCTGTATCAAATGATGTAGCATCAAGTAGTCCTCTATAACAACATCTCGTACAAACGAACGGGTACCGCTACAGTGGAGAGATCCTCAAACTATTGACTACTGAAAAGCACTTACAAGTCATATTGTGTGTCCTATAAGACTTTATCTTTGTGTTCATACATCGTGACATGGTTCTCTCAGAATATCCAAGAGTTCAAACAAGTTTGTTCAATCCTGAGCCACAGAAATGTTTCTAAGCCTTGAAAAAGTTGTATAACTGACGAAACACGTGTCAGTTGTCTTCATCTATGATATGTACTTCGTTACAACATAATCAAGAGTTCCAAAGATTATTTGCCTTTTGTAAAACTTCTATGAATACTTGTTTTGTATTGTAGATATTACACCATCTTGTGTGTATTAAAAAACAAACTGACTACAAGGTCAGTTGCAGTACTGTTGCAGTACAGCTCTGTAAACTTGTTGTAATTGTACTATGTATGGGGATATTTTTCTCCATATCCGTCTTCTCCTCTAGCAACCACATCTCCTTCAGCCACACCACCGAGCTCCACTGGACCGACCACAGCTGCGTACACTTCAACTTCAGGAAAACAACGACCCACCACCGCCCTCAACAAACCCCCCGAAGATTCTGGAGCAAGATCATCACCGACCGACTCACCACTTCCTTGAGCTAAACCCTCCCACCAACACCTTGGACCCCAACGAAGGAGCCCGCACCCTCACACAGTGGATCACCGACTGCGCCAACACCCTTGCTCCACTGAAAAACCCTCCCAGCAACCTCAACAGCAAGAAAGCCGCGTCCATCTCAAAGACTCCAAGAAATCCTGCCGTGACCTCGAGAAAGCCTGGCGCCACAACCAGTCAACGGATAACATGACAGCCCTCAAGAACGCCATCCGCAAACACCACCAGCTGGTACGCACCACCAAAAGGTCATCCTTCAGAGAACGACTGGACAACAACACCCACAACAGCAAGGAACTCTTCAACGTCGTGAGAGAGCTCTCCAACCCCAACGCCAGAAAAAATGACTTCACGCCTTCTCAAGACCTCTGCAACTCTCTGGCCACCTTTTTTCACGGTAAGATCGTCGACATACACAACAGCTTTGGCGCTCAGAACTCGTACCCCACCTCCGAACCGACCCCCCCCCCCCCCCCCCCACCACCCTGTGCACCTGGACTCAGGTCAGCACGGTAGATACCACCCACAAGATGAACACCATCCACTCGGGCTCCCCAGCCGATCCCTGCCCACACCACATCTTCAAAAAAGCCGACTCCATCATCGCACCCAAACTTCAGTACATCATCAACAACTCCTTCATATCCGCCACCATCCCGGAGAGCTGGAAGCACGCAGAGATCAGCGCCCTCCTGAAGAAACCCACCGCAGACCCCTCAGACCTCAAGAACTTCCGCCCCATCTCTCTCCTCCCCTTCCCTGCCATCGAGTCATCGAGAAAACCGTCAACAAACAGCTGACAGCCTTCCTGGAGACGAACGGCTCCCTCGACCCATCGCAGTCCGGATTCCGAGCGAACCACAGCACCGAGAGCGCCCTCATCCCGGCCACCAACGACATCTGGACCCTGTTGGACAACGGAGAAATCGCCGCCCTCAACCTGCTCGACCTTTCGGCTGCGTTCGACACGGTCTGCCACCGCACCCTGACAACTCGCCTCCACCACGCCGGGATCCAAGGAAAGGCCCTTCCTCTCCGACAGAACCCAAAGAGACCATCTCCTGCCCTTCCTCGCAGAAGCCACCAAGATCATCTGTGGCATACCTCAAGGCTCCTCGCTCAGCCCCACCCTCTTCAACGTCTACATGAGCCCCCTCGCAGCCATCGTACGCAAGCACAACCTCAACATCATCTCCTACGCCGACGATACCCAACTGATCCTCTCCCTCACCAATGACCCCAGCTCCGCCAGAGCCAGCTTCCAGGACGGAATGAAAGGCATCGCAGACTGGATGAAGCTCAGCCGCCTGAAACTGAACTCAGACAAGACGGAAGTCCTCATCCTCGGCCCATCCATCGCCGCCTGGGACGACTCCTGGTGGCACCCTGCTCTGGGCCCCCAACCCAAGCCCACAGACCATGCACGCAACCTGGGCTTCATCCTTGACTCCTCCCTCACGATGGCCAGGCAAGTTAACGCCGTTACCTCCTCCTGCTTCAACACACTCCGCATGCTCCGTAAGATCTTCCGATGGATCCCCACTGGAACCAGGAAAACGGTCACCCAGTTCCTCATCACCAGCCGTCTGGACTACGGGAACGCCCTCTATGCTGGGACCACTGCCAAACTACAGAAAAGACTCCAGCGCATCCAGATCGCCTCAGCACGACTCGTCTTGGACTTCACCCGACACAGCCACATCTCCGCCCACCTGAGGGATCTGCACTGGCTCCCCGTCAGCAAGAGGATCACGTTCAGACTCATCACCCACGCACACAAGGCTCTCCACAACTTGGACCCCGAATACCTCAACAACCGCCTCACATTCTACACGCCAACCCGGCAGCTCCGCTCCGCCAGCCTCGCCCTCGCCACCGTCCCACGGATCCGCAGAACCACCACCGGAGGAAGATCCTTTACCTACCTGGCGGCCAAGACCTGGAACACCCTCCCCACCCACCTACGACTCACCCAGGACTATCTCTCCTTCAGGAAGCAACTCAAGACCTGGCTTTTTGAGCAGTAGAAGCTCCCTCCCCCCCAACGCCTTGAGACCCTAGTGGGTGAGTAGCGCGCTTTACAAATACTCTTGATTGATTGATTGATTAAGGATAGCGAAGGGCAGGGACCTGCGCAAGAGAATTTTGGCGTTATTTTCTGTCTGTGCTATCGAACAACTGCTGTAGCCCACCTACCCCACCCAATAGTTGTCCATTGTTTTGGGACTCTAGATGGGAGAGGTGGGTTTCCTTCAGAAGGACCATGTTCTCACATTCAGACAGCTGACAGCACTTTCTTGCATTTTATGAAGTGCATTAGATCATTGGCATTGCAGGGAACATTTTGAAGGGGTGAATGAGAGGAGGGGTCAGGAGCCGCTATTGAGACAGGGGGAGGGCGGTGGCAGGGATAAGTGGGACTTTTAAAAAAGAGGGCAAAAGAGAGCCAAAGAGAAGGGAAGATGATGAAGGAACACAGGAGGAGAAAGGGGAAAATAGAGGAAGAGAAAGGAGAAGAAGAGCAAGGGAAAGAAGGTAAGTGATATGAAGAGACCCATTGAAAGTGGTAAGGGGGTAGATAACCCACTACAAAATCCATTAAAATTAATAAAAGGTGTAAAGATCAGATGGGAAGAAACAATCCATCACAGAACTGAGGGCAGAAGCCTCAGAGGGAGCCAGAGGCTGTGAACCACATGTCTAAACTTGTGGGTCCAGCACACCAGAGGTCCTGCAGAGAGAGGCAGGGAGGAATGCACACCATAATGAGCCAGGTTGGAGATGAAGCCAGGAGGGCTGAAAAAGAGGAGAGGAGGCAGAGTGACAAAGATCAGCATGCCAATAGGCCACCTCTGGTGGCGGGAAATGCACAGAGGAGACAAAAATGGCACAAACTGAGTCAGATTAGAAGGAGGGGTGGGGAAGGCGGGAGATGGGACACCCTCAGGCAGTGGGATGGGGAGAAGTGAGTGGGAAGAGGGGGGCTCAAAGCAGGCCCCTAGAGCGCCATAAACCCAGAGACCCATGAACCAGGGAGTTAGGTGAGTGTGCCAGTAGCACAATGGCAGCTTGACAATAAGGAAAAACAAGCCGTTAGTAATTTCAACAGCAACAAACTGTGCAGCAGAGCAAAATATCATGCAACACAGCAGAACATAGCAACATAGGACCATAGCAATGCAATACAGAGCATCACAAAACAAAATGAAGTAGTGCTGGTCAGGAAGAACCATCTAATGACATGACAGGTAAATGGAGTAGAGGAGTCTTTGGACCTTCCATACTTCATGATCCACATATGGGCAGGCTCAAACAATCCAAATGTAATCTGCATATTTCATAACTGAGGCTGGAGAGCCAGGACGCCCTTTCTTTTGTTATTGGTCTCACAGGAGAAGTTGGCAGCTATGTGGATCTCAATCCCCTCAAAGACATACGGGCCATGGGAACAAACAGCAGCCATGAGGTGTTGCACCTGCTCATGGCAAAGAAGCAGGCTATGATTAGATGCGCCCTTGACGAGCAGTCCAGAAGCGGAGGGCCCACACAGTGACATCGCTCTACCTCCAATGGGGAGATGAGCCCCATAAGCATGGGAAGAAGGTCTGTGAGAAAGCCTCAACATCCATGCCTTCAATCCGTTCTGGGAACCCAAAAAAGTGAACATTGACTCTCCGGCTTCTATCTTACAGGTCTGCAAGTTTGTTCCTTAGGTACAAGAGTTCCTGGTCCATGCCCATTATGCAATTTAGGCAGTGCTCAATGGCTGTCCTGAACGCCTCTAATGTTGGCTCAGATGGATTTGGTCTCACTAATGAGGTCTGAGATTGTGTAGCCCATGCTTTCCAGGTGTAAGCCAACCGAAGTGACCTGCTGCAGAATGTGTTCCATCATGGTATCTGGCTATGGATGGGGGGCTGCAACAGGTGGGGCGGTTGATAGTGCCGAAGAGGTGGCCATAGACTGGTGTTGAGAGACTGCCTCAGAGCAAAGCAGCCGACAGGAGGATTTGCTGGAGGGTATTGTCCAGTAGGGGAATAGAAACAAGAAATAATCTGGAAACCCAGGAGGACACTTGCAGTGCATAAGGTAGATTGACATTTCCCTGTGAGGGAGATCAGAGAGGGGGAGACATTAAAGGAATAAATAGTGCCCAAGGGAAAATGCATCCGAGAAATATCATCCAGTCAGGGAGATGCCCCAAACCCATCCACCTGCAGTTCGAAAGGAGTCGGTAAGCTCATCTTGGGCATCACTCTGACAGAGGGGTCAAAGGAGATGGTGGAAGTAGTGCTTTGAGAAAGATTTCAGGCTCCATGAGGCAATGTAGAGAGATCCTTTGAATGAGGTTATGCAGTGCAATGGGGGGTCGGGGGCAGGATATTCAGCGTCCCATGTCCTTTGAGGGACCACCATAGCTGATGCAGTTTTGTGGGCCCACAGGTATCACCTAACTCACCCCAGGGGCAAACAGTGCAGCATTTCAAGGCCGTGGCTGGAAGGGAGACCCAAGGAGGCCACATGTGGAATGGTTCCACCGTGCTCAGCTGGGTGCATTAGGATGTAAGAGGCGAGGTGAGGTGCAATATAGCCCAGTAGGCTTGCACTGCCCAGGTGGAAGCAGCAATATAGCCGAGGGTGGGCTGCAGGTTGCAGTGTTTCTGGGGTCCCAGGGATAGGCATCCCGGTGACAGCAGGCTCTTGGTGTGTGGGGGATAGGCCCAACCGGGAATGTGCAGCCCAAAGCCCAAATAACAGGGAAGGTTTGTACAGTGACCCAGCTCCTGGAAGTAGAGATCAGCAAGGTACCATATGGCTGCCCAAGTTTGGAGAGGTAGGAAAATAAATCACAGGAATGCGAATGAAACTCTTTATTGTTTGGTTAATTCCAACTGGAACAATGTTACATGTACTTATTTTTTTTAATTTGGTAAAATATAGTGGCACATTTGACTTCCTTCTATGAGGCTTAAACTTACCATTCAATATAGTGCAAAAGTTTTATTGTATAATCTGTTAAACTGATGTATTTTTAGATGTGAATTCATCATGTTTTAAAATCATTAACACCTTACAATTTAATTGAGTTTCAGATAAATTAAGGCGTTGAGTTACAGCAGCCCTACATGTCCTGATTACCCTTTTGTTAAAATCACACTGCAGTAAAGTGACTCGTGCTGAATAATAACGTGGGCAAATGCAGAACAGATTAATAAAATCCTCCTTTGTTTGTCCAAAATATCTACATGTTACGGGACCTTTGTATTTCCAGCTAGGTAGATCTGCTATTGTGGGTAATTCTCCAAACAGGCGTGCCCTCAATTGTTTCTTATTGCAGACAGAGAATGTGATCCTTAGGTGCGCTGCATGCATCCCTGCATGTTTCCGTGTGCTGAGTGTTATTTTATCCTCTAATAAAGATTGAAGTCTTGCCATTTTTTTGGCGATATGTCTAAATTCTGAAAATGATAGACCTTTTTTCGACAGGTCTGGTGTCTTGGTGTTTTTGAGGGCTTTGTGGAGAGAACTTTTAAATGATGATTCTTTATCTTTCTCAATTTCCATCCATAAGGCTTCGCTAAGTTTGCAATGTTCTCGGTTAATTTTTATTTTGTACCGACTTTTTAAGGTAGAATACATCCTTCCTATGGTTTAATTAATTAATCCAAATTCCAGCCTCTCCTGAGCTGGTGATGCACGTTTTGGCAGGTGGAATGTCCGTTTATTGGTAGATGCCTGCCGTTTATTTATTAATGTTACGTATATTCCACATTGATTTATGCTGCCTTAATTTAGCATTGGCAAAAACCATGCTGCTATGACAGCTGGTAGTGGCTTGAACGTCAGACATGTCAGGTTTTTGACCAAGGTGCTGAATGCAATTGATAACGCACCTACCCTTTTTTTATATACTTCCTTTGCGCTTGTTTATTGAATCTATTATCTAGACAGACTCCTAGATACTTGTTATTTGGGACTTCCTCCAACTTCTAGATGTTCAGCCAAATCTTCAGTTTCCTACTGGATCTATTTTGTATCAGCATGGTTTTCGTCTTGTTTATATTAATTTCCAGTTTGTTTATTGTTGCATGGTTCTGCATTTCTGTCAGCTCCCTCTGGAGACCTACTTACATGAGACTCATTAGCACACCATCATTGGCGTAAAATAAATGTGACAAGGGTAACAACCCTAATCCTGGGGGGGGTGTGATGGATTGGTCCAGTCTCTGCGTTATTTTGCTCATGAATAGGTTGAAAAGGTGGGAAGCCAAAACACATCCTTGCTTCAAGCCCCTGTTTGTTAGGATTTTCCTTGAGACCCTTGACAATTGCCTATTTTGACTCTTACCCAGGTGTTAGTATATAGTTGGATTGTTCCTCGAAGTATGTTTGCCTGATTTTTCCAAATCTGTAGCTTTTTCCATAATCTGTGGCGATCCATGCAATTGAAGGCTGCCTTTAGGTCCATGAAGCAGAGATGTCATCTTTTCCTTTCCCGTTTGCATTTATCCGTGATCTGAAATACCGCTAATATGTTCATGGTGGTTCTAGTTCCTTCCTTGAGTCCGCTTTGATTGACTGGGATCAGATTCTGCTTCTCCGACTACTCCGTTAAGTCCCTCAATATCTTGGAGGCATATATTTTGCCTCACCGTCAAGGAGTACGATGAGTCGATAGTTTGCTGGGTTTGTGCGAAATCGCCCCTTGCGAATTGGATTTAGTATGGACCCCAACTAACTTGGGAAAATACTGCCCAGTATTTCTATTTCATTGAACAACATTGAGAGATGTGTGACCCAGAATTGTATTTCCCCCTTAAATATGGCTTGTGGAATACCATTTGGACTTGGGGCCCTGTTACTTCTTCCTCTCTTTATTATGTTCATGGTGTTTTCAATTGTGAATTTAAAGACAAGCTGTTTTCTATTTGGAATGTCTTCTACTACTGAGACCGTTTCAACAATGTCCTGTTCATTATTTAGTTGATGTTCCAGATTTCCTATCTGCCGTGTGTCTGTAAGGATTTTCCCTTTTATTCTTTTTACCAGAATGTCTACTCAGTGCTCCTGCACGCTGGAATTATACAAAATTTTAGTTGTCTTGTGCAAGTTATTTATTTGGACCCAGACGGCCCTCAAGTTTGTTTGCTTTGCGTTGAATATTAATTTTGCCCAATTTGCTTCACATATTTCCTTTTTTCTTTCCAGAGAATCCTTTTGTACTCCTTTTTCCACTGGACGATTTTTTCCCATCCTTGATGATCTCTGACTGTGGATTTGTTGTTCCTCATAACCTTATGTAGTTCTTGTTTACATTTTTTCAGTTTGTCTGAGGTGACTTTATTGTATTCCCGTGATTTCCTCCTATGGCTGTTTATATGATGATTTAGATATAAAATCTGCCCAGGTGCTTATTAGGTCGATGTGTTTATTATTGCGAATGTTCTGTGCTAGATTCATTATTTGAAGATTCAATTCCTGTAATGATCTGTTTGTCCTCCTCAAATGTTTTTGATTTGATGTATTTATGGATCCATCCAAGGCTGAAGTTTTTGTATGCTTTCCAGTATGTACACCAAATGAAATATGTTGTTGGATATGGTCGCTCAGCGCTAAGAATACGATTGAGAACTGAACTAGGTGCGGCATTAAAGGTAGGGACATAATTGTGTAATCCAGTATTGATTTTGCTTTTATACTGTAAAATGTAAATTTCGGTGAAGTGTCCTCTGTCGTTCTCCCATTTAGTACTCACAGTCCTAGGTACTTTTTGCAAAGTAATCCTGTGCCCTGGGCACCAGCCAACATTTTGCTGACTGATACTGGTGGTATCTGATTTTGACTGACCCAGGGCCAGTGCTCAGCTGAAAGAGACACATTAGAATACAATTAAAACACCTAACATACACTAGGGTACACTATGGTATGGTGGGGTACCCCTGTAATTGGCATTACCTACCCAATAAGCCCCCAGTATATAATAGGGCAGAGGATTGAAACTACCTAGAAGTCGCCAGTACCCTGAGGCATGGCAGTTGAGAGGCCAGCAGCTTTTTCTGCACTTGCATGTGTGCACTGCTGAAGCCTCAGGTCAGTTTCAAAACAGCCCTGGGTGCCAGGAATGCTTTAAAAAAAGTAAATTGTGCCCAAACTCGACTTTAATGGTAGGGGCACTTACACATGGATAACCTACAATGTTATGGCGTATTAGGGACCCCCAGGGTCTCCCCTAGGTATCCCAGGGGTGGTGGGTCAGTTATCTATAAGGTACAGCCTTATAAATTGAGTTTTTATATGCCTGGGTAAAGTTAAATTTCACATTTCACTCCCCACATTGTGGTAAAGTGTTTGTAGGAAGGTGGCTACCTGACTATGGTTACCCCAGATTTTTTGCCTGTGTTTAGCTGGTTTTTTGACTTAGTTGACCTGGTTCCCTGCTAATCAGGGCCCCAGGCCATCTGCTCTCTCTGTAAAATGGATTCCATGTACCCTAGGTACATACCACAATTGGAAATGGACTCCTTGTCAGCCCCTGTAGAATGCACTATAGGTGCCCAGGGCATAGGGGCCACCAAGGCCTACCAGGGGCTGCAGCATATCTTTTGCCACCCCTGGCTGGTCCTTAAATTGACACAACTGGCTGATCACTCAGCTGGGGTAAGGTGGTGTAAACACCCCTTGCTTAGGTATAGTATACCTATATCTAAACCTATATCTGGACACATGTAAACCTGTGAGCCACTCCTATAGAAGGCCTCATCAATCCTGGAGGCTGAGTGCGTGGTTTTATGTGAGATGGAGCTCTAGCATGAGCTGAGCCTGTCTGCAGCTGTCGGGAACAAATCCCTAAGCTGTTTCAGGATAATGCCATACCATATACTTTTAAGTGCCTTATAATCCTCGCGGTTAAATAGCAACTTTGGTTTGGCTTTATCAAAACATGTCGTGTAAGGTGTCATACGATTTGGAATACCATCCCCTCGCCAGTTCTGGCGACGGGGATGGCATTCCACCCCTCTAGAGGGGTAAGACATGTTACTTTACTTTAATGCGGTTAATTTCTCCAAAGACCTTAAGATCCACAAAATGGATGCCTCTGCCACAGACAAATGTCTGGACCCCTGCAGTTGACCGAAACTCGACCAAATGGGTCCTGGACAAAGGGTTTCCTGTCACAGGAGGGTGTCACCGCCCTCCAGACAGGAGATAGTGTATTGTAGCAGGGAGGTTTGAAAGAAACCAGACACTGCCTGGGGCGCACAAGGCTGCCCCTTGCATAATCCGGCCAAACCGGTTCTGGGGCACTCCAGCCCTCGTGCCAGGGCGGCCTGGATCAAAGGAAGGGGGTGTATCCACCCACTTCCTGGGTCCCACCCATAGGAGGGGACCTAGCAGGTAATCACGCCCCCCAGATTGGAATAAGAGTGGGAGCAGTGCCAATGCACATCAGATTTCCTGGAAGAAACATTAGAAACGAAACTCTGGACCCTTGGACCTCCATCTCAACGTGGAAGCCCGAAGAATCTCCCTTGTGGTCAAGGAGTGACCACCCTGCAGCAGCAGGCACCATCCAGCCCTCGACGTCTACTTAGTTGCAGTTCCCGCCGGAACTCGAGCGACTGAGATCGACGAGATCAAGCTTGCCTGCCTTCCAACAGCCCGATCCACAGTCCCTGCAGAGCTGAGACCCGTGGAGGCGACCGGAAGCGTGGGGCACGCCATCTTGAATTGACCACGAGACGCTGACCGTGCAGCCCACGAGTGACCCTCGAAGCTGTGCACCGGGGTTTGAGAAGCCCCCACCCTGAGCTGCTCCTGAGCCGAAGTTCAGCCCTCCACACTCGACGAGTGCTGCGTGGGGCCCTTTGGCTCTATTTGGCTCAACGCATTGGCCCGGTCACTTGCCAGCTGGCTAGTGGTCCCTGTGCCGACGAACTACCTAAGAAGACTCGTGAATCTGGTTGCTCCAGATCCACACCAGCTCCCCTGAAAAGGAGCCCCGACTCTGACCTTCCTGGTCCGAGTGAGAAGCAATCTTCCGATCCCGCGTGGATTGCTCTTGCCAAGACTTGTTTGCTCCAAACTTGAAGCCGACTGCACCGACGGTGAGAGCCTGCGTGGGACAGATCGTGACCTGCTCCTGGACGTCGCAGATGCCCCAGAGCCCACGTGACAGCGGAGAGAAGCTCCTCGACGACCACCTGATTGCGCCCGACATTGCCTGGTTCCGTCCTGGTTCCACCCTGGTCACTGCTGAGTGACCCAGACTCTGTCCCCTCTGCTTTCAGGTACTCTACAACTTGAGTCCACCCTTGGACTCCACCGGACACTTCATCTTTAACCCGCCTGCAGCCCTTTCAGCTTCAAGCACCAAGAGCCTGCGTGTCAAAACCCGACGCCACTTCGACCCTGTGCACCCACTTCCTGTGGGTGAGGTAACTTTGCTCCGCCGGTGTTCCCACACTGGTGCACACCTCTAGGGTCTGTGTGTTAAGTTTTGTTCCTCTAGGTTCAGCGGAAGTGTCCTTAAACTTTAACTCTATGACTTTTACGCACCATTGGTTAACATTGGTGCATGCGTGCGCTTTCCGCACATCTCCCGAATCCCGAGGGCCATTCCCGACTTCAGCATTGCTTGTCCTGACTGCTCCCAGCGATTCCCTAGGCCCTAGGCCTAACCACTGTTCGAGTGGCCTTTCTTATACCACTTGTTTAGTATATGGTTTGAGTGGCCACCCGCCCTCATCCATAATTGTGCAACTTGTATGTTTAAACAGTGCTTTTGATTTAACGCTTGTGCCCCTTTATTCATAAAGAATACTGGGGATTGTTTTTAGTAATAAACACATATATTTTTATAATATATACTTGTGTGGTGTCCTTTCATTTGGTATTACAGGATTGTATGTGGTAAAACAGCTCGCTTAACACGACCTCTTAAGTTAAGCCTTTAGGCTGCTTAGTCCATGCTACCCCTAGGATAGCTTGTCTAATAAGGTTGACTTACAACCAGACACCATAAGGGATTGTTTGGTCAGGTAGTAGGTGGTTCCAGAATTGGAAACATCCCCTACCAGGCCAACTTCTCACATTGGTGAGCAGCGGTGCGGATTTGAGCTTGCTGTTGTTTTACCATTGCAATCTTTATATCAAATTGAAAGATCACATCAAGTACCTCTAGGTACATATAAATCAAAAGCTTAGCATATTAAGTTCTACTGAACTTAGTAGTTGTAGGTTGAAGGGATTAGCACACCCTGACTACAACTAACTAGCAAGGTACAGTAGGAAAACACTTAGTGTAGGTAAGTGCACCACTTACACCTCACTAGTAACCATGTCTGACACAGGAAAAGCCTCAGGGTCTACTCCTGTGACAGTTGACCTTACCCAGGCAACTTTTGGATATGACAAACTAACCCGCAGAGACTTGATTGCCTTGTGCAAAGCAAGAGGGTTAAAAAGGGGCAGAAGCCCCACCTGCCTAATCCTGGTAGAAATCCTAGAACAGGATGACTTAGAGAAGGCAAAGGCAGCTTCCCTAGACACAGGAAATGGAGGGAACCCCCCGGAAACTGATCCCCCTCAGGAGGAGGAGGATGATGATGACTTAGATGAGGACTCAGATGTTGAGGACTTAGAAGTTCAGGATCAGGGTAGCCAGGTTCCAGTTGCCAGGCTTAGCCAGGCCAACTTGGACCTACTGGGGAATGGAGAGGGCCAGCACCTCCCCAGAACCCAACATGTTATTCTCCCAGGCAACAGAAGAGTGAGATCTCCCTCAGGGGACTCTCATGTTTCTAGTGCCTCCAGAGAATCACAGGGAGGCATGAGTGCTTCTCAAAAGCTAGAGCATAGGGCCAGAATGAGGGCTGTCAAACTCCAGATAGAGAGGGAGGAGGTAGCCTTGGCTCAAGCTAGACTTGCCTTGGCAAGAGAGCAGAAATTGTGTGGCTTAGATGCCACTGGTGGCAGCAATATTCCTAAAGAGAAACCCAGGTCCTATGATAGTAGAAACCTGACAAAGATTGTGCCCCCCTACAAGGAAGGGGATGACATCCACAAGTGGATAACTGCTCTTGAGAGAGCCTGCATGGTACAGCAGGTTCCTGAGGAACAGTGGGCAGCAATCTTATGGTACTCCTTTTCAGAGAAAGGGAGAGATAAGCTCCTCACTGTTAGACATGAGGATGCAAACAATTACAAAGTCCTGAAGAGTGTTCTGATAGATGGGTTTGGCTTAACCACTGAACAGTACAGGTTGAAGTTCAGAGATACCCAGAAGACACAGACTCAGGACTGGACTGATTTTGTAGATTGTGCTACTAAGGCTCTGGAGGGTTGGCTACATGGCAGCAAAGTACATGACTTTACAGGATTGTATAATTTGATTATGAGGGAGCAGATCCTAAGTAATTGTCAGAACCAGCTCTTACACCAGCACCTGGTGGACTCTGATCTGACCTCTCCCCAAGAATTGGGAAAGAAGGCAGACAAATGGGTCAGAACCAGGATTAGGCCTAAGAATCAGGACAGTAACCAGAAGAAGGAGTCTACCAAGCCTCAAGATAAGGGTGGGGATAAAAGTAAAGATAAGACTTCCCCAGGGCCCCAAAACTCCAAGGATGGGGGTGGGTCCCAAGACACTTCTTCAACTGAGAAAAAGCCTTATTGTTATGCCTGTAAACAGGTTGGGCATTACAAAACAGACAACTGTTGTCCCAAGAATAACAATAAAGAAAATATACCTCCAAAGCCAGCTTCAACACCTCCTGTTACTGTCAGCAGTAATCCCCCAGGAAGTGGAAGCACACCCAGGAATCTGGGTGGGTTTACTGTTGGAGCTCAGGTGGACCCTGGCCTATCCAGGTCCCCATCACCCAATGATCTTGTTTATGAGACTGGCATGGGGTTTGCCAACTTCTCTGCTTGCCCAAATACTTTGAGCAAGTATAGACAAGAACCCATCATCAATGGTTTGAAAGTTGAAGCTTTTAGAGACACAGGGGCTAGCATCACCATGGTGGCTGATGGCATAGTCCCCTCTAAGCAACTTTTACCTGGTGCCACATACCAGGTTACAAACATTGATGGAATCCAAACAAATCATCCCATGGCAGTAGTAAGTCTCAGCTGGGGAGGTGTCATTGGCCCAAAGAGAGTGGCAGTGTCACCAAACTTGCCTGTAGACTGCCTACTTGGTAATGATTTGGAAATCTCAGCCTGGGCTGAGGTTGAACAGGAAACCCATTCTAGAATGGTGAATTCCAATGGAAAGGTTAGTGGGGCTGTAATGGCTACAGCCCCAATTCAAGATGTCCTTCCTGAAAAGGTTGGTAGGGCTGAGAAACTCTCTGCCCCATCTTTAGCAAAAGCTCTTCCTGAACAGAATAGCAAAGCTGTTATGATAACAGCAGAAACCCAAACTGAGTCTCCTCCTGAAAAGGTTGGTGGGGCTGTGATGGCCACAGCCCAAACTCAAACTGATATGTGTGTTGTGAAGCCTGAAATGATGGATAACTCCACACAAACTGAGAGCATGGAGGAGGAAGAGAAATCTCCCCCTCACCAGACTTTAGGACAGGATCAGCCTCCTCAGGGAACTGATCTTACCCCTGATGAAGGAACTGCCCCAGAGGTTGTTAGGCCTGGCCTGACAGAGCCTCTGATGGCGGTGGACCCTTCTCAGGTGGGACCCAGTCTGGAGCAGGTAACCTGCCCCTCTCTCCCTTGCCTTAGCCAGCCCAGGGCTGCAGAGGACAAGAAGGACAGTGAGACCCAGAGGGCCCCGTGTCAAATAAAGCACCCCCATCAAAAGATTAGGTGCACCAAAACTAGTAGCCCTAGTAAGGTGAAAACTTTAAAAACTCCTAAGGGAGCCCCCTTAAAAACAGTTAGGGACCTCCCACAGATGGATTCTGTTGGGCACAGCCAAACCTGGGACCCAAAGGGCCCAAACCTGAACTGTCCCTCCAGCAAGCCAAACAGAGGGACCCAGCCTCCAGCTTTAGGTAGCCAGAGGTTGACCCTGAGAGCACAGTGCAACTCAGTTAAAGAAAGAAAGGCACACATGGTGGAAGATAATTGGAGGAAGCCAAGCCCTGACTTAGTAGAGCCTCACTTCAATACTCCATATCCAAACCAGCCTTTAACTTTGCATAAACACACCCAAGGTAGTGATTCCCTATGGTGGAGACCCTCTAATACCCAAAGGGTGAGGGACTGCTTAGTGGACCATGAGACAGGGGGTACCCATGCTAGTGCAGGTACTTCCTTATATGGCCACTCAGGCAATATAGGCTTACCTGGCCAAGGATAGCCTTATCTCCTTTCGTTTGGGGGGGGGTTATGTAGGAAGGTGGCTACCTGACTATGGTTACCCCAGATTTTTTGCCTGTGTTTAGCTGGTTTTTTGACTTAGTTGACCTGGTTCCCTGCTAATCAGGGCCCCAGGCCATCTGCTCTCTCTGTAAAATGGATTCCATGTACCCTAGGTACATACCACAATTGGAAATGGACTCCTTGTCAGCCCCTGTAGAATGCACTATAGGTGCCCAGGGCATAGGGGCCACCAAGGCCTACCAGGGGCTGCAGCATATCTTTTGCCACCCCTGGCTGGTCCTTAAATTGACACAACTGGCTGATCACTCAGCTGGGGTAAGGTGGTGTAAACACCCCTTGCTTAGGTATAGTATACCTATATCTAAACCTATATCTGGACACATGTAAACCTGTGAGCCACTCCTATAGAAGGCCTCATCAATCCTGGAGGCTGAGTGCGTGGTTTTATGTGAGATGGAGCTCTAGCATGAGCTGAGCCTGTCTGCAGCTGTCGGGAACAAATCCCTAAGCTGTTTCAGGATAATGCCATACCATATACTTTTAAGTGCCTTATAATCCTCGCGGTTAAATAGCAACTTTGGTTTGGCTTTATCAAAACATGTCGTGTAAGGTGTCATACGATTTGGAATACCATCCCCTCGCCAGTTCTGGCGACGGGGATGGCATTCCACCCCTCTAGAGGGGTAAGACATGTTACTTTACTTTAATGCGGTTAATTTCTCCAAAGACCTTAAGATCCACAAAATGGATGCCTCTGCCACAGACAAATGTCTGGACCCCTGCAGTTGACCGAAACTCGACCAAATGGGTCCTGGACAAAGGGTTTCCTGTCACAGGAGGGTGTCACCGCCCTCCAGACAGGAGATAGTGTATTGTAGCAGGGAGGTTTGAAAGAAACCAGACACTGCCTGGGGCGCACAAGGCTGCCCCTTGCATAATCCGGCCAAACCGGTTCTGGGGCACTCCAGCCCTCGTGCCAGGGCGGCCTGGATCAAAGGAAGGGGGTGTATCCACCCACTTCCTGGGTCCCACCCATAGGAGGGGACCTAGCAGGTAATCACGCCCCCCAGATTGGAATAAGAGTGGGAGCAGTGCCAATGCACATCAGATTTCCTGGAAGAAACATTAGAAACGAAATTCTGGACCCTTGGACCTCCATCTCAACGTGGAAGCCCGAAGAATCTCCCTTGTGGTCAAGGAGTGACCACCCTGCAGCAGCAGGCACCATCCAGCCCTCGACGTCTACTTAGTTGCAGTTCCCGCCGGGACTCGAGCGACTGGGATCGACGAGATTAAGCTTGCCTGCCTTCCAACAGCCCGATCCACAGTCCCTGCAGAGCTGAGACCCGTGGAGGCGACCGGAAGCGTGGGGCACGCCATCTTGAATTGACCACGAGACGCTGACCGTGCAGCCCACGAGTGACCCTCGAAGCTGTGCACCAGGGTTTGAGAAGCCCCTACCCTTAGCTGCTCCTGAGCCGAAGTTCAGCCCTCCACACTCGACGAGTGCTGCGTGGGGCCCTTTGGCTCTATTTGGCTCAACGCGTTGGCCCGGTCACTTGCCAGCTGGCTAGTGGTCCCTGTGCCGACGAACTACCTAAGAAGACTCGTGAATCTGGTTGCTCCAGATCCACACCAGCTTCCCTGAAAAGGAGCCCCGACTCTGACCTTCCTGGTCCGAGTGAGAAGCAATCTTCTGATCCCGCGTGGATTGCTCTTGCCAAGGCTTGTTTGCTCCAAACTTGAAGCCGACTGCACCGACGGTGAGAGCCTGCGTGGGACAGATCGTGACCTGCTCCTGGACGTCGCAGATGCCCCAGAGCCCACATGACAGCGGAGAGAAGCTCCTCGACGACCACCTGATTGCGCCCGACATTGCCTGGTTCCGTCCTAGTTCCACCCTGGTCACTGCTGAGTGACCCAGACTCTGTCCCCTCTGCTTTCAGGTACTCTACAACTTGAGTCCACCCTTGGACTCCACCGGACACTTCATCTTTAACCCGCCTGCAGCCCTTTCAGCTTCAAGCACCAAGAGCCTGCGTGTCAAAACCCGACGCCACTTCGACCCTGTGCACCCACTTCCTGTGGGTGAGGTAACTTTGCTCCGCCGGTGTTCCCACACTGGTGCACACCTCTAGGGTCTGTGTGTTAAGTTTTGTTCCTCTAGGTTCAGCGGAAGTGTCCTTAAACTTTAACTCTATGACTTTTACGCACCATTGGTTAACATTGGTGCATGCGTGCGCTTTCCGCACATCTCCCGAATCCCGAGGGCCATTCCCGACTTCAGCATTGCTTGTCCTGACTGCTCCCAGCGATTCCCTAGGCCCTAGGCCTAACCACTGTTCGAGTGGCCTTTCTTATACCACTTGTTTAGTATATGGTTTGAGTGGCCACCCGCCCTCATCCATAATTGTGCAACTTGTATGTTTAAACAGTGCTTTTGATTTAACGCTTGTGCCCCTTTATTCATAAAGAATACTGGGGATTGTTTTTAGTAATAAACACATATATTTTTATAATATATACTTGTGTGGTGTCCTTTCATTTGGTATTACAGGATTGTATGTGGTAAAACAGCTCGCTTAACACGACCTCTTAAGTTAAGCCTTTAGGCTGCTTAGTCCATGCTACCCCTAGGATAGCTTGTCTAATAAGGTTGACTTACAACCAGACACCATAAGGGATTGTTTGGTCAGGTAGTAGGTGGTTCCAGAATTGGAAACATCCCCTACCAGGCCAACTTCTCACAGTGTTGCTCAAATTCAACTTTGATGCTAGGAGCACAGTAAAAAGGAGAATCCGCAATATTTCTACCGAATCAGAACCACTAAAGTCTTACTTGGTTGCACATGGGGTGGGGTTCCTGTAGATATAAGGCAAGTACTTATAAAATATGTTTTTGTAGGTCCTGATGCTGGAAAAATGGCCCAAGACATTTTCCCATTTCACATCCCTTGTTACATAGGTTAACCTGGTAAAAGGTTATTGATTGATAGCTATTGATAGGAGAGAGATTGACTGGCCATTCAAAGACTTCCCAGAATGGTAGTAGTAAATCCAACAATATCATATTGTTGAATGTCTCCTAAAGTGCACATACAAGAAGTTATAAGACTTTCCTGTTTTTAAGTCCAAATTCAGCCTTCCAGTGGTCTGCCCTGATTGGTCAGAGTTAAGTGGATTAGCCAGGGGTTAACCAGCTCTGCTGGCAGGGCAGTATGTTGTTAAATATGATTGCCAGGCCAGGGGGAGGGGATCGTAAACCAACCTACGCAAATTAATCTGCCACCTTCCTCTTAAATGAAAACAGACTTACACTGTGATCTTAAACCCATAAAACTATCCCTTCCAATTTAGTAAAATGATTACTAGAATCAAAGGGAGTCTTGCTGGGAATATTCTTTCAGGCTTTTTTTTACACCATCTGTGCCTCTGCCTGCAGCCCTACACCACCTATCCACTGTGTGTACCATGTCTTTATCTGCTTGCACTATCTGTTCCTCTGCCTACAGCACTCCACCATCTATGCTCTGTGTATACCATGTTTCTGTCTGCTTGCACTATCTGAGTCTCTGCTTGAACCATCTCACCCTCTCTCTACACCATCTTTTCTGTGACTGCACCATCTGTCCCTCTGCCTGCAGCCCTACACCATCAACACTCTGTGTGCACCATGTCTGTGTCTGCTTGCACTATCTGTCCCTCTGCCTACAGCCCTCCATCTTCTATACTCATTGTATACCATGTCTGTGTCTGCTTGCACTATATGTCCCTATGCCTACAGCCCTCCATCTTCTATCCTCAGTGTGTACCATGTCTGTGTGTGCTTGCACTATCTGAGTCTCTGCTTGAACCATCTCACCCTCTCTCTGCACCATCTTTTCTGTGACTGCACCATCTGTCCCTCTGCCTGCAGCCCTACACCATCTACCCTCTGTGTGTACCATGTCTGTATCTGCTTGTACTATCTGTCCCTATGCCTACAGCCCTCCATCTTCTATCCTCAGTGTGTACCATGTCTGTGTCTGCTTGCACTATCTGAGTCTCTGCTTGAACCATCTCACCTTCTCTCTGCACCATATTTTCTGTGACTGCACCATCTGTCCCTCTGCCTGCAGCCCTATACCATCTACCCTCTGTGTGTACCATGTCTGTATCTGCTTGCACTATCTGTCCCTATGCCTACAGCCCTCCATCTTCTATCCTCAGTGTGTACCATGTATGTGTCTGCTTACACTATATGAGTCTCTGCTTGAACCATCTCACCCTCTCTCTGCACCATCTTGTCTGTGACTGCACCACCTGTCCCTCTGCCTGCAGCCCTATACCATCTACACTCTGTGTGTACCATGTCTGTATCTGCTTGCACTATCTGTCCCTATGCCTACAGCCCTCCATCTTCTATCCTCAGTGTGTACCATGTCTGTGTGTGTTTGCACTATCTGAGTCTCTGCTTGAACCATCTCACCCTCTCTCTGCACCATCTTTTCTGTGACTGCACCATCTGTCCCTCTGCCTGCAGCACTAGACAACCTATCCTCTATGTGTACCATGCCTGTATCTGCTTGCACTATCTGTCCCTTTGCCTACAGCCCTCCATCTTCTATCCTCAGTGTGTACCATGTCTGTGTATGTTTGCACTATCTGACTCTCTGCTTGAACCATTTCACCCTCTCTCTGCACCATCTTTTCTGTGACTGCACCATCTGTCCCTCTGCCTGCCACCCTACACCATCTACCCTCTGTGTGTACCATGTCTGTATCTGCTTGTACTATCTGTCCCTATGCCTACAGCCCTCCATCTTCTATCCTCAGTGTGTAACATCTCTATGTCTGCTTCCACTATCTATGTCTCTGCCTGCACCATCTATCCTCTGTGTGTACCATCTCTGTGTCTACTTCCACTATCTGTGTCTCTACCTGCACCATCTATCCTCTGCGTGTACCATCTCTGTGTCTGCTTCCACTATCTGTGTCTCTGCCTGCACCATCTATTCTCTGTGTGTACCATCTCTGTGTCTGCTTCCACTATCTGTGCCTCTGCCTGCACCATCTATTCTCTGTATATACCATCTCTGTGTCTGCTTCCACTATCTGTGTCTCTGCCTGCACCATCTATCCTCTATGTGTACCATCTCTATGGCTGCTTCCACTATCTGTGCCTCTGCCTGCACCATCTATTCTCTGTGTGTACCATCTCTATGTCTGCTTCCATTATCTCTCCCTCTGCCTGCACCATCTCTCTTCTGTGTGTACCATCTCTGTGTCTGCTCCCTCTATCTATGTCTCTGCCTGCGCCATCTATCCTCTATGTGTACCATCTCTGTGCAATACAGTGCAGAAACCTGAGTCATTTTCAAAATACATTTCCAATTTGCAGCATTACTTTTTGCCAGCATTACATCCAAACATAAGACACAATATTGTCATGAAAGAAAACAGTGTAACCAGAGGGAGGTAGATTGTGAGACACAGGAGAGATTATAATAAAAGGTACAAATATAATTCTTTAACCCCTTCAGTGCGCATGACAAAGCCAGCTCGTCATGGGCGTTACCTATGGTACGCGCATGACGAGCTGGCTTTGTCACGTAACGCGGGTTTTTTAAAAATCCAGCGCGCAACGGGAAAATCCGCTAGCGTGCATGCGGTTAATTTACACAGACACTCAGTGTGATCCAGGACAAAAAGTTTAAAACCAAACTTTTTTCCAAAACACATTTATCACACTAAAACGATTAAGAGACAGAACACATCCTATCTATTTCAGCGCTACAATGCAGTGCAGAAACCTGAGTCATTTTCAAAATACATTTCCTATTTGCAGCATTACTTTTTTGCCAGAATTACATCCAAACATGAGACTCACACTGTGACCTTAGACACATAACAGAAATCCTTGCAATTCAGTCAAATAATTACTACAGTGAAAGGGGGGGGAATAGGATCTTCCTAGTAGTGTTCTATAAAGAGAGCAAAGGTGAGGAAGACAAAAAGTGAGAGACAATGAGAGCGAAAATATAAACAAAAGAAATTAAATCAGATGGTCAGAGAGAATTACAAAAACAGGAGTAAAGGAAAGGGATAATGACAGTGAAGAAAAAAAGGGTAAGGAAAGGAGAGTGAGAGAAAAAAAAACATATTAAGAAAAAGGCAAAAGGTTTAAGTAAAACAGAAGGATTTATAGAGAAACAGGAGAAGGAAAAAGAACACTGTTGGACAGAAAGGAAGACAGTGAGAGACAGTGAAAGAGCGGGAGAGTGAGTATCTTCCACATTGCAACTCATTTTTATTATTAACTTAAAATACACAACATATATTCCCTCACAAATTAATAACTCACCTTTAAAAATGCTTTGGAAGATTGAGAACAGTGCCAAAAACACACCAGATTTTCTTCAGCAGAATCTCTGAAATTCACCTCAGACACTGCAACCACAAATGGCCCTGATTGCCTCTCATTAAACACACATATCTCTGTACATACCCAATGAAATTTCTTCCCACACAAATTCAAAACCAAACTGACATTTTAATTGGTTGTACATTTCAACACTTTCAAACTCACATAATGTTCAACCTTCCCCCACTGCTCTCTCTGCCTGTTACCATGGCAACTCTCCATAGAACATCTATCTGAACTCAAAAGGTTAAAAGTTAATCTCTCAATGTTGCAAACCAAACCAGCAAGTGTGTTTGACTTCTCAATATTCCAGCTTATCCTGTGCAATGTTCTTTTCAATGACTTTTTCTAAACCAATAGTATTATTACTTTAGAAAAACAGTAGGATGCACCCTAGTTTTCAATCCTAAATGATCAGAAACCACCAATCATTTCTTCTTTTTCAAGTGCACTGAATCTCAACCACTTTTTTTCTAAACTCCTACTTTCAAACTGCCATTTCATTCCACAACTCATCTGAGTACAACCACATCTGCCTTCAAGATGCTGAAAGTCTGGATAGTAGGTCATAGCTATATTTTCTGGAGTGAAAGGTATGTAGCAAATAGATACTTTCACAACCTTGATTTACCAAATGTGGATATTATGTGGATTGGCCAGAGAGGATTGAGATGTCACCAATTGATGCCATTGGTAAAAACCTTTATGCATCTACCAGACCCTGACCTCATATTTGTGTACTGTGGTGGCAATGACCTGGGCACTTTGACTGGGGTAGGTCTGGAAATGCTTTTAAAGGACACCTTTGGGCAATTGATGTCATTTTTTCCAAAAACTGCGTTGGTATATTCTAATATACGCCAAAGTCAAAAATGGAACTGGTCCAACCAATTTTGGAGAAAGCAAGGAAACATGTGAATAAGTCTGTTTCTGCTTTCCTCAGAGACTATGGTATGGGTTCTATATACCACAACAACTTGCGTTACAACATGCAAGGCATCTATAGGAGAGATGGTGTACATTTTACAGATGAGGGGAATAGAGTCTTCCTTTTAAACTTTAGACTCTGCATCGGTACTTACCTGTAGGTACAAAAAACACCCAATGAACACAACGGCTCTTTTTAGAGCCAACCAACATCTAAACACTCTAACTTATTATTTAACTGTATTTTTTTTTAAGTTTTCTTTCTGACGTGCGCGCACGGTTCGTGCACGGTGCGCGCACCTCACAATTTAAAAAAAAAAATAATGTTTTTTTTTGTCCTTCTGGATCCTTCAGGGACCCACTCAGTAGGCCTAGGGGAAAAGGGAGACTCTACCCTGACCCTTTTCACGTTCTTCACTTTTATTTCTCACTCTGTTTTAAAACTACACAAAATGGCGGATATGGGGTGCGCGCAACGGGCGCGCATCCCGCGATTTTTTCGCTAAATAAAAAATGCTTTTTGAGCCCTTCATGTTTCCCACTTTTTTTTAGGATCCCTTCTGCCTCGAAAACAATATGGCGGCCAAAACTTCCTGATTTCTACCGATTTGAATGTTGACAGACATCAAACAGCAAATCAAAATTCCGCTCGCGCACGGGAAGGTGCGAGCACCGGTGCGCACATGGTGCACGCATGGTGCGCGCCTATATATATATACATTTTTTCAAATACAATTTTCTCAAAAATTACTGGAAGAATGTACACCACTTAAACAAAAGATCGCAGTACGTACCAGTCCCTACCATTTTGCCAAGTTTGGTGTAATTCCGTTCAGCCGTTCGGGCTGTAGCCGTGTCTAATCGTCCTATGGAAAATAACATGGGGAAAACACGTTTTGGGACCCCCCTTTTTTCTCAGCCCCACTTGACAAATCCCCCCAAAACTTTCAAGGAAGGAGCGGAGCGGGCCATCTTCTTTGAGAAATTCGCGAAGATTCATCAACCGGCGTCAAAGTTATTCCCAATAGAATGTTGCAGATTTCCTATGGAAACTAGGTCCTAACTATAACTACCTACTGGCAACCGCCAGTAGGTAATATATTTATATATATGAAATCGTGATCTCCTCCGTCAAGAAGTATACAAGGGACACCAGGGGCTCTTTGCTGATGATTTATTTCAGGAACCTTTGGCATGACCGGTTTCGGCTTGTGCCTTTATCAAACGCCATAGTCCTTACGCTGTGAAAACACCCACACAACGATTTCTTTTAAGCTCCTCCTTCCTAGTGGTGGCGGGTTCACCTGCAGCGGACTGTTACGGCTCGCATCAGTATTGGGGACTACCAGTCCCAGAATGCAGCGTGCTTTCAATCCATTTCAGGATGATGGGGTTTCACTATTAAAATGCCTTGTGGCCGCTCAAGTCCCGTAATCTCTGCCACTGTCCCTGAGGTATCACAACTTGAGGCACAGATCCAGTGTCAGCATCACTCTGCACTGTCTGCGCCCGATGTTCCCAGCTGCTTGCATTTCCTCCGAGGCTTCTGTGGCAGGCCGTACAATCATCCGACTCCTCGGTAACAACTCTGTTCTTTCCAATTATTGTTACGGCCGCTTGGAGAGGGTCCCTTGTGCGCGTTACTGGAACCGCGGTCAAAATGAAATCGTGATCGCCACTGTCAAGAAGTATACAAGGGACACCAGGGGCTTTTTGCTGATGATTTATTTCAGGAACCTTTGGCATGACCGGTTTCAGCTTGTGCCTTTATCAAACGCCATAGTCCTTACGCTGTGAAAACACCCACACAACGATTTCTATTAGGCTCCTCCTTCCTAGTGGTGGCGGGCTCACCTGCAGTGGATTGTTACGGCTCGCATCAGTATTGGGGACTACCAGTCCCAGAATGCAGTGTGCTTTCAATCCATTTCAGGATGATGGGGTTTCACTATTAAAATGCCTTGTGGCCGCTCAAGTCCCGTAATCTCTGCCACTGTCCCTGAGGTATCACAACTTGAGGCACAGATCCTATATATATATATACAGAGTGCAACTAACTAAATATTTCATACCGTACTGAATGTTTGCACTATATGGACATTCTTCTCATTATACTCCCATCTATAACATCTGAGGACTTTCTGTAAACCCAGATAAATGTTGTGCGGAGGTCAAAGGAAGTGATGTAGGATCTTGATGTCTTAAGAGGTTAAGTCTAATTTTTCTTACTAAGTTGATGTTAACTATTTGTTTCCTCTTGCACTGGCACTTTGCTCCCAGGCGGGTGAGATGCATGGCATGGATACAGCAGCGAAGAGGTCGGCAGTATGAAGCATTTGCTCCCTAAAACACTTACATTATGGCAGCCGGCCCACCAGTAGTATCTCCAGCCCCTCCATTCTTTTCCATGGGAAAGTCAGCTGGTGGTACGCTGTCAGCATCTCCATGTTCTTCCTAGTCCTTCTTCCCAGATTTGTCTGGGAAGGAATTCTGGGTGTTTGGGAAACCCAGTACAATATGGCAGCTCCTCCATTCTTTAGCTCTCTTTTCCAAATCATGATGGTGGCTTGCAACATCCTTGGCGGACCTTCCTGCTTCAGCAGTACAAAAGTACACTTTTTTCTCTTCCTCCTTGCAGCACAACACATCTTTGTTACTGTGGGTGTGTTTCTCTGCTCTTGTTCATTCCAGCTTTCCTGAAAGGTTAATTGTTCTCCTTTTTCTGCATCTCCCAAACGTCCCTGTCTGGTTGTGTTCTTCTTTGTTTCCTTGCTACTTGTGGTTTCTGTCAATAGTAGGTTTTGTACCTCTGGGCTTTTTGCTCTTCTGGGACTCCTTCTGGAAGGCGCCATCTGCTTAGGACCTTCCAAGTGTCCAAGTGTTAGTGCCATTGTTGCACCTGGATGTAGGCATTCCTTACTCAGCCAGCCAAGACTGTAAAACTCTGGGCTTCATGGGTACTTGCAGTCAGAGGCTGCCTTCTGAACGACCAACATCCGACAAACCTGACAGTTTCCATCTTCCCTTAGAGACAACTAGATCATGCTGGACCTTTAATTGGATTCCTGTTGTGCATATCCTACTTTTCCAGAGAAATGTTCCGTGAGTGATGAAAGGTTGTCAACATGCATTTCAGTTGTATAAATGGCCAAGTATTAAGGCAGTTTGATGATAATTTGGAGTTAGAATATTAGTCATCTTTTACTTTGTCATCACATTTGCAACTACCCTTCCCAATTGGCTACCTGATGCTTTACTTCATGTTGAACCCTGACATTATCTAGTGCTGCTGAATATTTCTGTGAGGTTGGTTGTGTTTTCTACATCTTTTTATGTAGAGTGTTATATGCAAATGTTCTATTTGCCATAATTTAGTTAGCTGTGTGAAATCCAAAATCAGGTTTTTAAAATTCAGTTTGGATAACGGACCACTATTATATATTTATTTACTATGTCACTACAAATATCAACCTACAATAATATTGGATTTGCAACATTGCCAATCACTACAATGTATTTTATAATCATCAGTAGCAGTTGGTGATCCCTCAAAGTGATTGGCCACAATACTTGCCCCGGATTCACCTCATTGTTTTCTAAAATTGTCTTGATTGCACAAATATGTACCCATGCACTCACACTCACATTTATCACCCAAAAATACACTTGCACACACTCACATTTTAACAATCACTGACTCTCAGTTACAACTCCTGTGGACAGGGGTTCTGGTTTGAACTCCTGGGGTACAGCTGTTCTGCTTTGCTAGTGAGCAATTGCCCCACGGCCTCTATTTCCAGTTGAACCTGTTTGATCATTGAAAGAGACACCCCTGACTCACTTCCAATTCCCTCTCACAATCTTTCTCATTCTAACTCACTCGCACTGCTCACTCGTTGATTCTCACTCTTTCCTTCTCATTCATGCTCTTAAGCACATAAAACTAACACACACTCTCACTCAATCTCTCTCAAAAACAAACTTGCACGTACACTCTAAGAAACAACACAGATTTTTTAAACTTACCTTTGTTCCTTTTATGGCAACTTAGAGGCTCCATGGCAGCAGGAGAGCAGAAATCAGGTGCTGGACACAGAAACTGGCAAGCAATGATTCCTAGCGAGGAGCCAGACGGAGCAGCAGAGGAAAACCTATGTCAAGCTCTCTCCCCGCTTCTTGATAGGACTTGATACACAGTCCTGTCAGAAGCTGGGACAGTGCTGGGGGACAGTGCTGGGCAACCTGCTGTTGTGTGAAGCTCCTCATTAACTTCAGGGATGCACTAATGTGTGCCATGACAGCCACATTTCAGCAGATAAACTGTAGAGTACGTCTGCTAAATAAAATGGATTGTTCTTATGTGAGGGGATCGTAGTTGAACTATACCCCTCAGACATGTGAAGTCCAGCATCCACATACAGATTGTTGTGTTTATAAGCAATACTCTGTAGCTGGATCATCAATCGGCCCTCAGTCAGCCCTCCCTCCTATCACCAGGAGCCTGAGTGAGAGGCAGAGAGGGCTGATCTACGCAGGCAGAAATCATGTAAACACCAAAGAGCTGTTTGAATGAACACTGCTAAATTAAATTATTACAAATTCAATAATTTAACTTAGCTATGTCTCCGTCACCTCACAGGTGGCAGGGCTCTGCCTTGAAGCCTTAAAAGAGGAACCACCCCTGAAAAATCACTTATCTTAACTTTATATTTATATCCTTAGGAGGTAAGTATAGGTGGACCTTTATTTCTTTAAGAAGTAAATATAGGTGGAGATCCCATGTGATATACGGACCCAATACCTTCATTCGATACACGCTGGGGCTTATTTACAAGCTACGTGCACCACCGGAGTGGCACTTTTTTTGATGCTCCGGCAGCACAGCGAGCAGACCCATACATATGAGACCATAAATGGGTACCCTGCGTACCTTTTCATAGCCTCATAAATATGATGTAAGGCAACAGCGTACATGTTGCAGTGTTGCCTCACATTGCGACATGGAGGTATGCCATGGGCGTTGCAGTGAGTGTTCCATGCAAAGCCCATGGATTTTGACACATTCCCAAATTTTCAACATAGCGACAACCTGGGAATGCTTAAAAAACATGCGCCTTCCCAGTGACTGCGAAATGAGGAGAAACAACTTTATTTCTCATCATTGTTTCCTCTTTCTATTAGTGCTGCATTTTATCAGCACACAAAGAAAGAGGAAAACACCTCCATTAATTGTTTGTATACAGTGAGGTGTCCCTTCTTGCACATTATCAATCATTCCTACAATGTGGACACCTTTGCAGTATGGTGCAAAGATGCCTGCATTGATACAAGGCAGCAAATTGTGTTCCTAAACAGTGGAAGAGGACAGGAGTGCGCTTTGTCTCACAATTATGGCACTTTCCTGCCCCTTTCTTTTGACAGAGGACAGCGCAGCAAAAAGCCTTGCGGCACTGCCCGGTGCCAAAATGTTGTAAATGAGGCCCCCTGAAGTTTGGAGTCCAGTTTACTGCTCCCTGCAGTCGGTGTTAAACTTCTCCTGAAATGGTTGCAGTTTGGTTTCTGCACTGATGCGTTGGTCAAGTAAGCTGAGTAGATTCAAAGTGTCAGAGGTCTGTTCACACCCCTTCCTGCTTGTATGAGGCCCACACAGAGCCACCATGGGATGAGTTGGCCATTACCTGCAACATCTGGGCTGAAGGCACTGGATCTGCAGTGATGAAGCAGAGGAACAAACACTCAATACCAAGTTTTTGTGAAACTCCGTATAAGAAGGACCGTAAAGAAAGTGCAGAGATAGAAAGAAAACGAATTTAGGAAAAGGTTGAGACAGAGCAAACGAGACAAAGAGATAACAATGAAGGCAAGAGTTAGAAAATAATGATGAATATTGGCTAGAAGAGACAAAACAATAGAACATTGAAGATAATGCTTGAGTGAGAGAGAAAGAGAGAGAGAGACAGAGGAGGCAGGGGTGGCTACATGGTTTTACTTGCAGATTAATGTATCAAGTTGCTGAAATATGATTTGCCTCTTTATCTTTTTCATCAGATGAATGCTGGGAAGAAATGCATTTTAACAACTGTGGAAGCGCTTGTCCAAAGAACTGTGCCCAGCTGGATGAGGATAAGGTCCCTTGCACGAAGCAGTGTGTCCCAGGGTGTGTCTGCAATGATGGCTACGTCCTGACATCCCCCGACGGCTATAGATGTGTACCCATAGAGAAATGTTTGTCCTGCCGTCTCAACAACGGCGTCTACAATACCTGCGGCTCACCCTGTCCCGTGAACTGTCAGAATCACCTACATCCACCCACTATATGTACAAAAATGTGTGTCCCAGGATGCTTCTGCAAGAAAGGATTTGTCTTCAAGAGTGGGAAAGGGGGCATATGTGTGCCAACGTCCGAGTGTCCGAAGTCATAAAGGGACAATAGACACAGATGGGAACATGGGGAACATGGGGAACAGCATTCTTGCCCAACAACACTGCGAATGCAATGTTTTCTCTGGAATTCCTATAATAATGATTGGAAATCATACATGACCTGTCACCTACTTGTTGCCTCTAATGGGTATCAAATACTGTTAGTCTATCATTCCACCCCAAAACATAGCTGTAGTTAGAAAAAAAGGCAATAGTTTTGTACAGTTTTAGAGTTTTGTTTTTAGTGGAATCTGCTCTTTTAAACAATCTATCCATATTCATGATGCATGCCCTTCTATAAATCAAAGGTAGGCCAGACAAAGCACCAAGGAGGTTGCCCCACAAGGCAATCAAAAGTTACCTTGACAAACCCTTCTTCTTCCAAGTTTCAATCCACTGTCCACCTACCTTCATTTAATAACCCACCTTGAAACCATGCCCGGTGCTCAGTGAATGTGTGCACCCTCTCTGAATGATGAATTATATATTCATGCTGCTGGGGCTTAAGACCATATCAGAAAGACCATTTTGTATGTTTTTGGATAAACAAGGTGCTCCCTCTTAGTGGTATATTTTTAGTTGTTGGAGCCACAGAGGCCAAACTATTTACCTGAACCTACACCAACTCAGCCTGAAAAAAACATATAAGTCCACTGCAACATACTGTATTCCACATATTTAAAAAAAAAAAAGATACTGGGGCAAATTAACAAGGAACTGGCGCATATGCAGAGATACGTCAGTTTCCCTGCGCCAATGCCAAATGTCCTTGTGCCACCATGGACACGTTGTATTTACAATACAGTGCTCCATGGCTCAAGGATTAACAGATGAGTCAGAAATACTGATGCATCTGTTGGCACAAAAGTGATGCATTGCTGGAGTTGCTCCTGAAAGTGATGAACTCCAGCAATGTGCCACAACAGATAGGTGAGTCCAATACAAAAAGCTGTTTTTCATTCCTTATGCCTGGTCTGAGCAGACGTAGGGATTTTGATGCAGTGAAGGCGTAGAGGATTTCACTGTGTCAGTACTACATGGCGTTTTGCATGGGAACGCCTAGCCTGCATACATTATACCTGGCACAGGTATAATGTGAGCAGGGCTTTACAATGTGACGCTTCTCCCTAGATGTGTCACGTTGGCCACAGTGTTTTGCACCGCCGTTGCATCAAAAAAAGTGACTGCATGGCAGTGCAAGAAGGCGCAAGAGGCTTGTAAATCTGCCCCACCATCTTTAAATACTACAACGCACACTTGCATCTATTACAAACGATTGGTACACTCTTCTGCCAGTTCTCTTAGTCCTTCCGAATTTCTTATTGTTCGATTCGACATATTATTCGCTCACAATTTCACTGAATTCCCCAAACATTTTTCTCCCATTGATGCACACTAACATACTCTCTCTCACCTAAGCAAAATAATTCACCAGCAAATCTCACATCATTTCATCTATTCCTCCACTTGCTTCTACGGTGCTTCGCTCAGCAATTCACTAATGTCTCAGAAATGTGTGCAACAATCATTATTTCTGTAAAATATGCCCTGCAGGCTGCCTGCCCATGTCCCTGATTTCCCTTGCAAGGACTTTTATGCATGGAGAAGGGTGGTTGGTGGGGTGTCGTAGAAGCGTAAAGTTTTAAGGACAAGATATTAAGCCTGAGCAACTTACTTCCTTCTTAGAAAGTATAGAAATACTACATTTGAAAGATATGAGGTGTCTGGCCTAATGTGTGGTGCATTCCTGTTAAATTACAAGATGGACGACTGCTGAGCAAGTATGAGTTGGGAGATTTAATCAAGTATTCCATGTGGGTGGACAGCTCACATTAACCTTTTTTCTTGAAACATGACATCATTTATTTGGAGGTGTTCGCTTCACTGCTATGCTGTCTGATTCACATGGTTTTCTTATTTAGTTTTATTTGTATGTATCAATTACTTCTTCGTTTAAATTTTTTTTGGTTACAATGCTCTTCTTTGTTTGCCATGTTTAGCTCTTCTTCTTTTTTTTCTTTCACAATTCCTTATTGAAATCAATCAATCAGGGAATTGTAAGCGCGCTACTCATCCATGAGGGTCTCAAGGCGCTGAGGGTCCGCAGATCTGTTTAGCCGAAGAGCCGGTCTTTAGGGTCTTCCTGAAGGTGTTCAGGGAGGGGGTGAGCCTGATGTATGCCTGTAGCTCGTTTCAGGTCTTGGCTGCAATGTGAGAGAAGGATCTTCTGCCTGCTCTGTGGATGCTCAGGGTTTTGGCCAGTGCGAGTTTGGAAGATCAGAGGTTTCTTTTGGGTCCGTGGACGTTGAGGTTGTTGTGTAGGCATTTGTAGGTATGAGTGAGGATTTTGAAAAGTGACTCTTTTCTCCACGGAGAGCCAGTGGAGACTTCGTAGGTGTTGGATGATGTGTTTGTGTCAGGGGAAGCCGAGGAGGAATCTGGCGGCGGTGTTTTGTATTGTCTGGAGTTTGCAGAGTAGGGACTTGTTGATGCGGGCGTAGAGTGCGTTTCCATAGTCCAGTCCGCTGGTGATGAGTGCATGGGTGACTGTCTTCCTTGGCTCAGGGGGGATCCACTTGAAGGTCTTGCGAAGGATGCAGAAGGCGTTGAAGCAGCTGGAGGTGACGGCGTTGACCTGTCAGTTAATGGTGAGTGATGAGTCGAGTACAATGCTGAGGTTCTTAGGCATGGTCTGAGGGGGTCGGTGGGCTTTCGAGGACGGTTGGCCACCAGGTGCTTCTCGGCATTGAGCTCCATGCAGCTGTTGGTCATCCAGACTGCAAAGTCTTGAATTCCTTTCTGGAAGTTGGGCTTGGCAGTGGTGGGGTCTTTGGTAAGGGAGAGGAAGAGCTGGGTGTCGTCAGCATAGGATACGATGTTGAGGCTGTGTTGTCAAACGATGGCTGTGTGGGGGGCCATGTAGATGTTGAAGAGGGTGGGGCTCAGTGATGAAGTCTGTGGGACTTCGCAGATGATTCTTGTGGGGTCAGAGAGGAAGGGTGGGAGTCTGATCCTTTGGCTCCTTCTGGTGAGGAATGATCGAATCCAGTCCAGGGCTGTTCCTTGTATGCCTGCGTTGTGTAGTCTGGCGTCTAGTGTGCGGTGGGAGACGGTGTTGAAGGCTGCTGATAGGTCGAGTGGGGTGAAGGCTGTGGACTGGCCTTGGTCCAGGAGGGTGTGGAAGTCGTCTGTGGCTGCGAGTAGGGCGGTCTCTGTGCTGTGGTTGCTTCGGAATCTGGATTGGGACAGGTCGAGGACAGCGTCTTCTTCAATTAATCGTGTCAGTTTCCTGTTGACTGTTTTCTCTGCAACATTGGCTGCAAAGGGGAGGAGCAAGATGGGCCGATAAATCTTGAGGTCAGTGTGGTCAGCTGTGGGCTTCTTGAGCAGGGGTCTGACTTCTGTGCGCTTCCAGTCATCTGGGAAGGTGGTGTTGATGGTGCGTTGTAGTTCGGGTGCCATGGCAGCCACAGCTCTGTGGTAGATGTGAGGGGCAGGGGTCAGTGGGGGCTCCCAAGTGGATGCTTTTCATGGTCAAAGCAGTGACTTCAGCCGTGATTGGTGTCCAGTTGGAGATGATGGGCTGGCTGGTGTTTCTGGGAGGCTGGGGGCTGTCTGTGTCGCCTGGTGGATGGTCGATGAAGTTGTCATAGAGGTTTTTGATCTTGAGGTGTAAATAGGTTCGAAGCTTGTCACAGAGGTCTTGGGATAGGGTGATGGATGTGGCTTTGCTGCATAGGTTGGTGAATTCTTGACTGACACTGAAAAGTTCCTTGGAGTTAGCGAGGATTTTGTTGTGGATGAAGTACCTCTTGGTGGCTCTGATCTGGTTCTGGTAGTCCGTCATGGTGTCCTTGTAGGTGGTGTGGTTTTCGGTTGTCTTGATGTTTCTCCAGTTTGGCTCCAGGCCTCTGCAGGTGTGTCTGGCTTCTTGGAGAGCAGTGGTGAACCAGGTGTCTTTCCTGGGGCTTTGCCTGTCACGGTTACGTAGCGGGGCAAGTTTGTCTGCGCAGTTGGAGATCTGGGTGTGGAGTTCTCTGGTTGCGTCATTTGCGTTGGGTGCCCATGTGTGGCTGTCTCGGGTGAGGGTGGAGCTAAGTTGCTTGTCGAGAAGCTTGCTCCAGTTCCTTTGCGGTGGGCGTGGGGCTGATTTGGGTGCCTTGGGTTTGTTGGCTGAATTGGACACTGTTTCATGCCTCGAAGATGGGGTCGAGTGTGTGTCCTGCTCTGTGCGTCGGTGTGTTGATGAGTTGTTTAAGTCCGATGCTGGCGAGGTTGTCACAAAGGATAGAGGAGTTGGGGTCGCTGGGGTTGTCGAGGTGGAAGTTTAGGTCTCTAATGAGTATGTAGTTTGTTGAGGCAATGGCGTGAAGTGCGATGAAGTCGGTGATGGTGGCAGCAAAAAGTGTTCGGTGGGTCTGTAGATGAGGGTTCCTCAGAGTGTGGCTTTGGGGGTGGTCTGGATCTGAAAGTGCAGGTGTTCGGCAGAGGGGAAGGTTTCGCTGGAGGTGGTGAGGCGGAGGGTGCTCTTGTGGGCAATGGCGTGGCTCCCTCCTAGGTGGTGGGGTGGTCTTTACTCTGGATCTTATATCCATCTGGGATGGCGGTGCTGATGTCGGGGGCGGAGGATGTGTTCGTCCAGGTCTCTATGAAGAAGGCGATGTAGAGCAAGAGAGTCGAGTAGGTTCCATATTTCCATGGCATTTTTGTGTACTGAGCGTACGTTGAGCAGGATGCATTTTAGGGTGTCCCATGTGCTGGCGTCTGCAGTGTTGGAGGGCGGGGTGGCTGTGAGGGTCTGGCGACAGTGGAGTACCACGCATCCGAAGAACCAACGCCGGAGGAAGATCCTTCTCCTACCTGGCTGCCAAGACATGGAACTCCCTCCCCATCCACCTTCGGCTGACCCAGGACCATCTCGCCTTCAGCAGACAACTCAAGACCTGGCTGTTCGAGCAGTATCATACCCCTTCCCCCAAGCGCCGTGAGACCCTCCCGGGTGAGTAGTGCGCTATACAAATGTTATGATTGATTGATTGATTGATTGGATGCAGGAGAACTGGCCGTGGGTCGTGTTCGACAAGGCGTGTTGGCATTCTTTAAGTCTTCCAGGGTTTAGTGCGAGGAGGGTGGTGGTGTAGAACAGCGGCTGCCATTAAGTAGAGGAAGTGGGAGGGAGGAGAGGCTGGGAGGCGGAAGCGGGGAACTCCGGGGGGAATTCTGGGGGGGGGATGGCCCACAGGGGCAGCAGCGGAGAAAGGCGAAAAGAAAAGGTAGGCATAAGAAAATAAAAACAGTGGTGGAATTAGAGCAAGACACAGATGGGCACAATAAAAGTAACACAACAGGGAAACAAATTTAAAAAAAAACGGCTTAGAAAGGTTCCGGTGGTTGTAGGCAGTGAAAAAGTATAACAAGACAATATAAAAAGGGAGAGGGAACAAGGAGAACAAGATGTCAGTCGCAAGGCAATAATATAATACCAGAGAATACGGTACCGGGTAAAGCAAAACAGTGGTCAAAGGACAACCCGAGACCCTTCAAAATAAGGACCCATAAGGGTCGAGCGAGGACAGTAGCAAGGAGGGTACACAGATCCACATGTACATGCAATTCAACCAAAAAGAAAAAAGGCAAGGCAGAAAAGGGAATAAAAACAGGACAGGAATAAGGTAAGCAAAAAAGGAAACAAGCTGTAATTAGGTACTCACATCCACATGTCTTGGAGGGTGTAGGGAGGGAGAAAGAAGACTGGGGAAGCAGGGTGGAAGGGAAAAAAACAGAGAGAGGAATGAGAGAGATAGAAAACAAAGAGAGAGAAAGAGGTGGGGGTAGCGAATACAGGAGAGAAAGAAGAGTGTATAGTAGAGTTTTCCACAAGGGCTACACCTGGACAGGTCCAGTTGGGTGATACCAGTGGTGTGAAATGTAAGGTAGCAACCTGTCAAGATGGTATGTCTATACGCACAATCTTCTACGGCCTAGTGAGCAGCATCCTAGAGAAAGGAGAACGTCCTCCATTCTATCCTGAAGGTTGTAGATGACACGCTTGTAGGAGGCAGTCTAATACATAGCCAAGAGCCACACATCATGGCAGGGGAATGTTGGAGAGTGCCAGTCATGGAGAATGCATATATTAGCCATGTTGACTGCTGTAGGCAAGAGAGGGCCTTATAGAGGAGAGAGGGCCAGAGAGACGGGGAGGTCATATAGAAGGATCAAGGGGAGAGAGATGGGTCGTGACCGGCAGGGTCTTGCTCAGCGTGGAGCCAACCCCCTCCCAGAAAGGTCATACCAAGGGACAGTCACAGGGGATGTGGAGCAGATCACAGCAGTCATGGGAACAGCGCCAGCTGGACACAAGGGATAACATGCCCACAGCTTCAAGACTGTACAGTGCCAGTTATGCAGTGATTTAAAAAGACAACATTTTAATCGTGCCTCCTTTGACCCAGGGTCAAGCGCCTCTAGGAGTTTGGCTCAATCTTCTGGTTCTTAGTATGTCCATAGCCTGGTTTGCCAAATGATATGGAGGTTAGTGAGGAGTGGTATGGAGAAAAGATTGTTGCGCAAGAGGCTATAGAAGCCAGACATCACCCTGCAGAAGTGATCCTACGTCCTAAGACAGGAGACTATAGGAGACGGTTGGAGGACCCAGGGTTGTGCACCCAGCAGGGCTAGACTGGCTGTAGTGGGCATTGGGCATTTTCCCGGGAGGCTGGAAGGGTGGGGGCTGATTTTACAACAGTAGGGGTCATTTTGTTACTAGGGGCCAGTTTTGCTGTAGTACCGATATATCAGCCCCCAGTAACAAAAGCAGCAGGGCTGGTCCATCAAAATTTCCAAGGCTCCTTAGGGTTATCCAGTCTGGCCCTGGCACCCAGGTGGCAGTAGAGGTAATGTCCGAGTTGGAGACACCTCCAGGACTGGCGGACGGAAAGCAGAATTTGTTGCAAAGCAGCATGAATGGTTTGAGGGCATCTTGGTCAATAATCTGGCTGAGACGGTTGATACTCACTGAGCTCCAAGTCTACCAGTCCAACATCTTTCCACCTACACGTATACTAGAGTTACCCCACAGTGGGGGTCCACCCTGAAGATGTAGCGGGATAGCCGCCATTATTCTGCCATGTCTTTCAGCCTTAAGTTGGCGGGACCCGACAGAGGCATGTCCTCCCTGTAAAGTGGGTGGAACCCTTTTCATGTGGAGCATATAAGCAAGCTGATAGAGGTATTGAGCAAGATCATAGTGTTCAGCCACAGGGAGACCCAGGCCTCCATGCAAGCAATGGCCAGCTTGGGGCAAGAGGTCCCTCAAACAAAAGACTGTCTGCTCCGGTTCATGGAGCATAATAAATGAAGAGGGACCAGTAAGGGTAGAATACCTAGGACATTGGTATATCATGGCAGCATTACCGTTCCCACTACCTGTATCCTCTTCTATAAGACGAGACCTAGGTGGGACCACTTCGTGAAGTCTAGTTTCATGTGGGCTAGCAGGAGATCGAGGTTGTCTACCACCATGTGTCCCAATCCTCTATTTATATAGACCCCAGACACTTGAGGCGCAAGGACTTCCACTGGAAGGGGTAAATGGCTACTGCAGCAAAGGTGGTCAATCACAACATTAGCACTGCCTCAATCTTGTCCCAGTTGACCCGGTAGTCTGCGAGTTCAGCAAAGCCAGTAAGGATATCCAGTTGGGCCGGAGGAACCCTGTAAAGTGGGTGGAACCCTTTTCCTGTAGAGCATATAAGCAAGCTGGTAGAGGTATTGAGCAAGGTCATAATGTTCAGCCACAGGGAGACCCAGGCCTCCACGCAAGCGATGGCCAGCTTGGGGCAAGAGGTCCCTCAAACAAAAGACTGTCTGCTCCGGTTCATGGAGCATAATAAATGAAGAGGGACCAGTAAGGGTAGACTACCTAGGACATTGGTATATCATGGCAGCATTACCATTCCCACTACCTGTATCCTCTTCTATAAGGAGAGACCGAGGTGGGACCACTTAGTGAAGTCTAGTTTCATGTGGGCTAGCAGGAGATCGAGGTTGTCTACCACCATGTGTCCCAATCCTCTATTGATATAGACCCCAGACACTTGAGGCGCAAGGACTTCCACTGGAAGGGGTAGATGGCTACTGCAGCAAAGGTGGTCAATCACAACATTAGCACTGCCTCAATCTTGTCCCAGTTGACCCGGTAGCCTGTGAGTTCAGCAAAGCCAGTAAGGATATCCAGTTGGGCCGGAGGAAGCTAGCGAGATCCAAGATGGTGCATGTTCAGCCAGAAGTAGGTATACCAGTAAGGAGCGGGGATTGTTGAAGAGAGGTTACAAGAGGTTCCAAGGCCAAAAGGAACAGCGCAGCCCCATCTGGACTGGAAATGGGTCTGAGAGAAACCCTCCACAGTTAACCTGGGCAGTAGGTGAGTCAAAAAGTCAACAAACTTTGGCTATGAGTCTGTCCCCCAGGCCAACCCACCAGAGGATTTGCAAAAAGGTACCTCACCTCAATTTGATCAAATGCCTTCTCGGCATCCAGCGAGAGCAAGGACTTCATCCTGCAGGTCCTTGGTCACTCACAGGGCATGAGTGAGAGTGCTGAGGTGATTCCCAGAGGACTTGGAAGTTCTTTTCAGTAGTTAATATTTCTGTTGTTGGCAAGGCGTCAAAGATTGTAATTGAGATACATTGTAAATATGAGTCCCAAATAGTGGTTCTCTTGTGTAGAAAAAACATAGCACTCACTAACGCACAAATTACAGTTGATTCGGTGCTCCTAGTCCTGTATCAAATGATGTAGCATCAAGTAGTCATCTATAACAACATCTCGTACAAACGAACGGGTACCGCTACAGTGGAGAGATCCTCAAACTATTGACTACTGAAAAGCACTTACAAGTCATATTGTGTGTCCTATAAGACTTTAACTTTGTTTTCATACATCGTGACATAGTTCTCTCTGAATGTCCAAGTGCTCAAAGAAGTTTGTTCAATCCTGAGCCACAGAAATGTTTCTAAGCCTTGAAAAAGTTGTATAACTGACGAAACACGTATCAGTTGTCTTCATCTATAATATGTACTTCGTTTCAACAGAATCAAGAGTTCCAAAGATTATTTGCCTTTTGTAAAACTTCTATGAATACTTGTTTTGTATTGTAGATATTACACCAACTTGTGTGAATTAAAAAACAAACTGACTACAAGGTCAGTTGCAGTACTGTACAGTGGTTGAGCTCTGTAATCTTATTGTAATTGTACTATGTATGGGGATATTTTTCTCCATACGGGATAACACTGATAAATGGCGCAGTGTATTACATTGAGCAGCCCTAGATAACTACTTGATCCTTAAAAACACTGGGGGAAGACATAACGGAGGTGCTGACTACGTTGCTATTTACCACTGCCATTTGTTCTAGAACCTTTCATCTTCTCTGGGGTGTATAGAGCTGAACAGAATTCTGTGAATTCCTTAACAATGTTCTGTGGTTGGGTGAGGATATCACCACCCACAGATCCAATAGCCGGGATTGCATGCACTACCTCATACTGGAACAGCTGGACTGCCATTAGCACTTCCGTGTACTCACCTTGTTCGTAGTGAAGACCCTTTAGCCGCTGAAGCACAAATTCGGCCTTTAAAGTTACCAGGGCATTGAGGTGCACGTGGGCTTTCTCCAGGTGGTAGAGAGTGAACAAGGGTCTGCAGTGCAGAGTCTTGTGAGGGACACGATATCACACTCCACGTCCCTCTGCAGGGATGCTCTTTGGGCATTGGTCTGCACTGCATCTTGCATGAGCTGGACACAAATAGTCACTTTAGTGGCTGGCCATAGGACTCGGTGATAGGAAATAGACCCCATCCTAACTTCCAAGTAAGGAGAGTCATGGTAGCGGAGGGGTACGATAGCACTATATGTTCGGATGTCATGGCCTATGGCTAGGGGAGGCAAGACCCACATCCTAGTAGAGCATAATTAGCGAATGGTCAGAGAGTGCAGCCGCCACCATCTGGGAGTCTCGGGAGTGGGAGACTACTGGATTAGAAACCAGGAAATAAGCCAGCCTGGGTACTATGAACCAGTGAGAAAAGGGTATATTCTTGGTCCTCCAGGTGTGAGAACCACCAAAGATCCACCAGGCAGTGATCAGGTATTATGTCCCGTATGAGAGCCCAGTCTGCATTGTAACCCAAGTCTACTGGGCCGGTGGAGTCAAGTACCACATCTTGCACCAGTTTCCAGTCTCCTCCAATAAGATAGTGGGGTGATCCGATCTCCATGAGGAAACAATTGATCTGTAGAAAGAAGTGACACAGAGCTTCTGCCCGCCAAATTGGATTTTTGCACAGACATAGCAGCCATCCTGGTCCATCCATGTCTTAAGGATAGCGAAGGGCAGGGACCTGCGCAAGAGAATTGTGGCGTTATTTCCTGTCTGTGCTATAGAGTAACTGCTGTAGCTCACCTGCCCCACCCAGTAGTTGTTCAATGTTTTGGGACTCTAGATGGGAGAGGTGGGTTTCCTTCAGAAGGACCATGTTCTCACATTCAGACAGCTGACAGCACTTTCATGCATTTTATGAAGTGCATTAGATCATTGGCATTGCAGGGAACATTTTGAAGGGGTGAAGGAGGGGAGGGGGCAGGAGCCGCTATTGAGACAGGGGGTGGCGGTGGCAGGGATAAGTGGGACTTTTAAAAAAGAACGCAAAAGAGAGCCAAAGAGAAGGGAAGAAGATGAAGGAACACAGGAGGAGAAAGGAGAACATAGAGGAAGAGAAAGGAGGAGAAGAGCAAGGGAAAGAAGGTAAGTGATTTTAAGAGATCCCTTGAAAGTGGTAAGGGGTAGATAACCCACTACAAAAGCCATTAAAATAAATAAAAGGTGTAAAGATCAGATGGGAAGAAACAATCCATCACAGACCTGAGGGCAGAAGCCTCAAAGGGAGCCAGAGGCTGTGAGCCACATGTCTAAACGTGTAGGTCCAGCACACCAGAGGTCCTGCAGAGAGAGGCAGGGAGGAATGTACACCATAATGAGCCAGGTTGGAGATGAAGCCAGGAGGGCTGAAAAAGAGGAGAGGAGGCAGAGTGACAAAGATCAGCATGCCAATAGGCCACCTCTGGTGGCAAGGAATGCACAGAGGAGACAAAAATGGCACAAACTGTGTCAGATTTGAGAGAGGTGTGGGGAAGGTGGGAGATGGGACACCCTCAGGCAGTGGGATGGGGAGAAGTGAGTGGGAAGAGGGGGGTTTAAAAGCAGGCCCCTAGAGCGCCATAAACCCAGAGACCCATGAACCAGGGAGTTAGGTGAGTGTGCCAGTAGCACAATGGCAGCTTGACAATAAGGAAAAACAAGCCATTAGAAATTTCAACAGCAACAAACTATGCAGCAGAGCAAAATATCTTGCAACACAGCAGAACATAGCAACATAGGACCATAGCAATGCAATACAGAGCATCACAAAACAAAATGAAGTAGTGCTGGTCAGGAAGAACCATCTAATGACATGACAGGTAAATGGAGTAGAGGAGTCTTTGGACCTTCCATACTTCAAGATCCACATATGGGCAGGCTCAAACAATCCAAATGTAATCTGCATATTTCATAACTGAGGCTGGAGAGCCAGGACACCCTTTCTTTTGTTATTGGTCTCACAGGAGAAGTTAGCAGCTATGTTGATCTCAATCCCCTCAAAGACATACAGGCCATGGGAACTAACAGCAGCCATGAGGTGTTGCACCTGCTCATGGCAAAGAAGCAGGCTATGATTAGATGTGCCCTTGACGAGGAGTCCAGAAGCGGAGGGCCCACACAGTGACCTCACTGTATCTCCAATGGGGGAGATGAGTCCCATAAGCATGGGAAGAAGGTCTGTGAGAAAGCCTCAACATCCATGCCTTCAACCCGTTCTGGGAACCCAAAAAAGTGAACATTGACCCACCGGCTTCTATCTTACAGGTCTGCAAAATTGTTCCTTAGGTACAAGAGTTCCTGGTCCATGTCCATTATGCAATTTAGGCAGTGCTCAATGGCTGTCCTGAACTCCTCTAATGTTGGCTCAGATGGATTTGATCTCATTAATGAGGTCTGAGATTTTGTGGCCCATGCTTTCCAGGTGTAAACCAATCGAAGTGACCTCCTGTAGAATGTGTTCCATCATGGTATCTGGCTATGGATGGGGGGCTGCAACAGGTGGGGCGGTTGACAGTGCCGAAGAGGTGGCCATAGACTGGTGTTGAGAGACTGCCTCAGAGAAAAGCAGCTGACAGGAGGATTTGCTGGAGGGTATTGTCCAGTAGGGGAAAAGAAACAAGAAAAAATCTGGAAACCCAGGAGGACACTTGGCAGCACATAAGGTAGATTGACATTTCCCTGTGAGGGAGATCAGAGAGGGGGAGACATTAAAGGAATAAATAGTGCCCAAGGGAAAATGCATCCGAGGAGTATCATCCAGTCAGGGAGATGCCCCAAACCCATCCACCTGCAGTTCGAAAGGAGTCGGTGAGCTCATCTTGGGCATCACTCTGACAGAGGGGTCAAAGGAGATGGTGGAAGTATTGCTTTGAGAAAGATTTCAGGCTCCATGAGGCAATGTCGAGAGAACCTTTGAATGAGGTTATGCAGTGCAATGGGGGGTGGGGGGAGGGGGGGCAGAATATTCAGCGTCCCATGTCCTTTAAGGGACCACTATAGCTGATGCAGTTTTGTGGGCCCACTGATATCACATAACTCCCCCCAGGGGCAAACAGTGCAGCATTTCAAGGCCGAGGCTGGAAGGGAGACCCAAGGAGGCCACATGTGGAATGGTTCCACCGTGCTCAGCTGGGTGTATTAGGATGTAAGAGGCGAGGTGAGGTGCAATATAGCCCAGTAGGCTTGCACTGCCCAGGTGGAAGCAGCAATATAGCCGAGGGTGGGCTGCAGGTTGCAGTGTTTCTGGGGTCCCAGGGATAGGCATCCCGGTGACAGCAGGCTCTTGGTCTGTGGGGGATAGGCCCAACCGGGAATGTGCAGCCCAAAGCCCAAATAACAGGGAAGGTTTGTACAGTGACCCAGCTCCTGGAAGTAAAGGTCAGCAAGGTACCATATGGCTGCCCAAGTTTGGAGAGGTAGGAAAATAAATCACAGGAATGCGAATGAAACTCTTTATTGTTTGGTTAATTCCAACTGGAACAATGTTACATGTACTTATTTTTTTTATTTGGTAAAATATAGTGGCACATTTGACTTCCTTCTATGAGTCTTAAACTTACCATTCAATATAGTGCAAACGTTTTATCGTATAATCTGTCAAACTGATGTATTTTTAGATGTGAATTCATCATGTTTAAAATCTTTTAACACCTTACAATTTAATTGAGTTTCAGATAAATTAAGGCGTTGAGTTACAGCAGCCCTACATGTCCTGATTACCCTTTTGTTAAAATCACACTGCAGTAAAGTGACTCGTGCTGAATAATAACGTGGGCAAATGCAGAACAGATTAATAAAATCCTCCTTTGTTTGTCCACAATATCTACATGTTACGGGACCTTTGTATTTCCAGCTAGGTAGATCTGCTATTGTGGGTAATTCTCCAAACAGGCGTGCCATCAATTGTTTCTTATTGCAGACAGATGTGGAAAAGTAAATTTTGCCATGTTCTGTGTCCCTACGCTTCATCCATCATATGTTATGTGTGCATGACCAATATGCATATGTTATTCCCCATGTCCGATTAAAGACGCAATTACAGTTGTGTCCACCTCTAGTATGTCATTTTCCAGTCCTCGTGAATACTACGAATATCAGGCCTATGTAAAGTAATGTTGCAACGTTTCTTAGTGTGCACGTTATTCCATTATAAAATCCCCGTTTCTAGGCCTCAAAAGGGCCCGGACCCTGGATTCAGCTCCTGTCTCCTGAAAGCCTCGCTGAGGAGCGATACAGCCCCCACCTGTATCCTCGACCCTTCACTTACTTCCTGCCTCGCAGTGCCCGGTGCAGCTTGGCTCTGCCTCTGAGTCTGCCAAAAGTATGTTATAGTTCCAGTTATCAGTTCAGTCCTCCTCCTCTGCATTCCTAAGCTACTGAACTGCATCAATAGTTTCCGTCATTGTCTAGCCTTCTCGTCTCCATGTTAGAGAAATACTGTATTTAATGGTCATTTAGTATTCTTCATCACGCACTACATGTAGAATAATGCATGGTCCAGTCTTAGAATCAAGTTAGCTTTTCCCCTCATGACTTCTAGTTTATATCAACATGTTCCCTAAACATCAGATACCAGATAGGGTTTAGGTACATGTCGCTCCGACCCTTCAGACTCTAGTCTCTGCTCCTAGCACAGAGTTCATAGCCCCCAGCTTTTCCTAGTAACACGTCATTGCCAGTTTTCGCGCACCATTAGGTTAGAGGTCCCGGCTCCTTAGGTAGCCCCCTCCGAAGTTTCCGCCCATTCATGACATATTCTGTTACGTTTGCATCACATGTCTATGTATACTCCCAGTTACACCTCTTTTTACTGTTATCTCTCGCGACTGCTACGCGTCACGCCTTCTGCTCCACCCACTGCTACGCCTACTGCAATGTAATGCTATGTGTTTGCGCTATGTATATAAGTCAATGTTTTGTTATTGAATGTTAGCGCGCTCATCCCAGACCCAGCCCCGGCAGCTGCCGGGCCTTATTGTCCTATTCCTATGCAGGTTGTCCTGATCCTGTCCTTATGCTGTAATAAACCTGCAGAAACTCCTACTACCTCGAATCTTGACTCTTATTTTATTGAGCTACCTGTTATGCTATAAGTCTAGTCAAAAATAGGGTATTATTTATTTATTTACCACATAATGGCGCCCGAATAGGGACTTGCCCTTTCCCCACGCGTCGGTGAAGCCACGCCGACCCCCTGACCCTCTGCAGTCGTGACGGAACCATACCGTGCACTGGCAGATATTTCTGCTCCAAGTATCCCTCAGGCCCACGGAGGAGACGGAGGAGGCGGTCCAGCATCCAAACGAGACGGTGGAGGAACGCGGCGAGTCCCGACCAGAGCCCAAGCCGAGAGTCCAAGGTCCGAGGTATCCGGAGGCCCACCCGTAACTGAAGTCCGAAGTCCGAAGTCCGTCGTAGTCCAGTCCCGTCCGAGGCCTTCCGTTCCGTGCTGCCCGGTGAGTACCATTGCTGGGGTAGTATCTAGACAGGACCAATCTAAATTGACTCCTGGTCCGTGGGTTGGTGGTACCCAGACTCACAAACGAAGTGTTCACCTAGGTGGATACGGGTCTTGATGCGTTCCTTTATGGGACCGGTATGTTCCGTACTGTTACAGCAGTGCATCCAGTAACTCTAGTCTGTTCCGTTCTCGAGAATTCTGTTCTGTTTCTGTTTTCAGTATTTTCAGGTAGTATTCTGTTCGAACTGTTATGTTATGATATTGTTTAATGTATTTCCAATGTCGTGGTATGCCTGAATTGTTTTCCCAATTGTTATTGTTTTTCGTGTATTGTATTGTGTTCCTATTCAAGTTTAGAATGCCGCTCTTTTCCAAGTTACGTCAGTTAAAAACTAGAAAGGGTCTGTTAGAGGAAGCGGTTCCTGTCCCACCTAGGGACAGTCCAGGTCATTTTATGTATCAGAAACATGGCATAAGCGCCATAATGTATCTAGATTTATGGGTAGAGTATACCAAACAGTTAGAAGAAAAGTATAGATGGCCCGTATCGGGTACATGGGATGCCGAATGTATCATGCGAGTAGAAGAAGCATTATGGAAAAAGAAAGCCAGACAGTCACAGAAAGATGCCATCGAGTTATGGCGTAAAGAAGCGCATAAAAGAACGGAAAAGGAAGTCAGAAAGTCAGAGTTAAGTAGAGAATCCCAAGAACGAGCCCAAGAAAGAGAATTAATCGAGATAGGTGAACAAGTCAAAGCCGAACAGTCAGACAGACAGAGGCATGCCCTTATTAAGGGTATGTATCCTCTTCTTGCCGAGGGCTTGCCAAAAGCGACCCCGGAGGCATCCAGTAATTTCCCGCCACCATTAATTCCGACCAAGCTACGTCACAAACCGACCGCAGCTGATATTTTTATTTCGTCCTATCTGGACGACACAGTCCCCGAATATGCAAATCCTGTCCGCGCTCCGCCAGTCCCTGTAAACCAGGTAATTCATGCTTCTCCAGACACCGGAGTACCTGTTACGGTACCCCCGGTCCAGCCTACAGTTCCATTTCCCACTCTGCCAGGACGTAGAGCCTCAGTAGACGACTCCAGTCTAGGGGCCGCAGGAGGAGCTACTCCTCAAACCCCGCCGCCACACAAGCGTTTATCAGCACTCGAATTACATGCTCAAGCATCACAGCGTACTCCTAAAAGTAATAAGTCTGTTACAGAAATCAGACAAGCCCTTAACGAATGTGTCTATGATCCAGTTCCAGGCGAATATACTATGGTTTTATATTCCTTACGTGTAAGGAGAGTGACCGAGTATCTAGTCACCTTACCGAATATGAAAGAAGATCTAGACAGAATATATCGTTTCATCCGTACAGGGGATGATCCAGAAAGTATTGGCGAAATTATGTCTCAAAGGAAAGCCGAGATTCAGCTCATGATATTAAAGTTCCTGATCAATTGTTTAATAAGAGAACAAGATTACCCGTCTAAAGATCCCGCCGAAATGAGAATCCTGACAAGGTGGAGTGATAATATAGCCGAGGGTAAGCACAAGACCGTCAGTGCCATGGAGAGTATGTACAAGAAAATTCGTAAAGAAATAATAAGGTTACACGACCAGCGTAAAGCAGCACAAGTAAGCGAGAAAGAAAGTATCTCTGATCCTGAAGAGGAAGAGAACGAGAATCCCGCCAGAATAGCGTATGTAGGTAAATCCAGATTTCCAGATCGCCATTTACGCCTAGAACACAAGTCTATTTTTCAACATCTAGCACCAGAACAAGGTCCCCTAGAACAAGTATTTCAAGCTACCGATCACATTCTGAAATCACGAGTCGGTTATAGTGAACTAAGTACTATGCATGAACAAGAACTAGCCCGATCAGCAGTCCGATGGATTACTGATTCTACCACTTTTCCAGACGAAATAGTGGCACAAATGTTTCTGAAATTGCCCCCAGCCGAGCAACGACTGGTGGGTATGTATATGATCCAGCACCTCATTACTCTGTATGAGGGTCAACATTCTGATCCAGGCCCGTTACACGATGTCCTGAACGAGTTACTCCAGTATAGATGGAGAGGTCTAGGTACCGATTTAATAAGTGTCATTCTAGAACAGCGTCACAAGTATAGAACGTTTTTGAACCCGCATTTTGTTCATGTCTCACCCCCAGAAAGTAAATCATTCTACATAGACAGACAGAATCCGTTACGAGAAGTCCACCCAGTCCAAGGGGCGGGTGGCGTAATGCAACGAGTGTTTGTATACACTCCAATATCAAAGATGGAACTTCTTGAAATGAAGAAATTAATTCCCTGTCATGACAAAGATCCAGCAGGGTTCCATAGAGAATTAAAAGACATGCTCCGTATGGGAGAATACACTTACCCAGATATCATTAAAATGTTAAAGGTCCTGTTACCCGCAGGGGTGTATGAAAAGTTAAAGGAAAAAGAATGGGAGGTGGGAGAGAAAAAGATCGACTGGGCAGCTCTAGAAGCTGAAGACAAGGCACGAGTACCAGGTACCGGTCTTGGAGATAAATGTAAAGAATTACCAGAATTATTGATTCAAGTTTTACCCAGATTATTGACAACTAGGAAAGAAGACTGGGATGCAATCTCAGCCTGTAAACAGAAGCAAGACGAGGATATTAGTGATTTTTATTCTAGATTTGAAAAATGTTTTAGTATTAATAGTGGTCTCAAGACAAGTAGTGAGTCATACCCTCATCTTTTCGTTACTAAATTAGTCGAGAATTCAAGTCCACAAATTAAAAATCGAGTTTTGAAAGTCGAAAGCACCTGGCAAGCAAATACTCCGTCCCAGATGCTCCAGATGCTCCAGTACCACCAGAATAGAATCAGGGAAGAGCAAGAACACGAGAGAAAACGTATGAAAGACACGAAAATGAAGGTGCTAGTTGCACAATCTGTTCCTCAAGACAGTCAGAAGAGGGGTCCGAATCAAGCCAGTCATCCTGCAGCTCCCGTTAAAGGGAACTGCAATTATTGTAAACAGCCAGGTCATTTTATAAACGAGTGTGCAGTTCTGAAACACAACATAGCTACTGGTAAGACTAAAGAAAGACCACGTCCGCCGAGACAAGAACAGGTTTCACAGACTCCTCAGTCACAGAATGCACCACAGACAGTTACAGTACCGCAGCCCATTGCTGCAACACAGCATGTTACATCACAGATGTACCAGTATGCACAGTCCGAGTATCCAGAGTACCAGTCATATTCATGAAACAGCCTAGAGAGGGAGGTAGGCTTGCCTCTCATCGAGATACCTGTAGATCAAGAAGGTCCCTATGTTCACAGTCAAGTATTAGGGAAAGACAGAAAGTTTTTGATCGATACAGGGGCAAGTAGGACCACAATAAGTCACGCCGAAGTTCCAGGGGCTCCGCTCTCAGGCTCAAGAAATGTTTCCCTTGGATTTTCAGGAAAACCAATAGTTAATGAGATATCAAAGCCAGTTACTCTAGAAGTAGGTCCATTGTCCCGTACTACTGATCTGTTACTTACTAAGTCATGTCCAGAAAATCTATTAGGTATTAAGACACTGAAAGAGTTAGGTGCAGTTATTTGCTGTTCCCCAGAGGGAATACGTCTGTTCCTACGTGACTTTAAGGGTCACTATGTATTACGAGATTTTGATTCAAGATTGTCTAATGTTCCACAGCATTTATGGGCGCAAGGTCCAACTGATGTAGGTTACATGCAAATCACACCCCATCGTGTGACTCTCAAGCCAGGTGTAGTGTTACCCCGAATCAGACAGTACAGATTGCCACCTGAGGCTGTAGCAGCCTTATCCAAAATTATTGACGAGCTCATGGCTCAAGGAGTAGTTGTAGAAACTGACTCCAATGTATGCAATTCTCCGATCATTCCAGTCATGAAACGTACTGATCCGAATGCACCCCCAGTATATCGATTAGTGATTGATTTACGAGAGCTTAATAAATGTATCATTCCTCAGTACCCAGTTGTCCCAGATATTTCTTCCCTGTTAACAGCCATTGATTCCGAAGCCATGTTTTTCACTGTCATAGACCTCAAGAATGCATTTTTTAGTGTTCCAATTCATCCAGACAGCCAGTTTCTTTTCGGATTCTGTTTAAATGGAAGGAGCTATATGTTTACACGCGCTCCTCAAGGTTTCACGGAAAGCCCTAGTATTTACAGTCAAGCACTCAAGAGACAGCTAGACAACATTCACATGCCAACTGACACTGCCCTGCTCCAGTATGTCGATGATCTACTGATCACAGCCCGTTCTGAACGTGCTTGCGAGCGAGCATCACTTACAGTTCTGTATTTTCTAGCCGAGATGGGGCACAAGGTGTCACCTTCGAAGCTTCAATTCTGTGTCCAGCAAGTGGTATACTTAGGACACTTGCTGTCCAAGAGGGGTAGGCAGTTGACACCAGACCGTATCCAGTTAATAGCGAGTCTTCCCCAGCCCAGAACCCAGAAGGAGGTACGTGCCTTTATCGGCCTTACTTCTTATTGTAGACAATGGATTCCCCAGTATGCATTTCTAGCCAAGCCACTGATACAGTTAACGACACAGGAGGCAGCCGTATCGACTGTCCTCCCTTGGACATCTGACCATACACTTAGTTTTAACGAGTTAAAGAAAGCCTTATGTCAAGCCCCAGTTCTAGCTACACCGAACTACAGTAAGCCTTTTACACTTTTCGTTACTGAACGGGAAGGTACAGCATTGTCTGTTCTCACACAAGATCAAGCAGGACAATACAAGCCCTGTGCTTATTTTTCGAGCACATTAGATCCAGTCGCCCAGGCGTTGCCTGCGTGCCTCAAGTCAGTTGCAGCCACAGCGCTAGCTATCAGACAAAGTGATTCCATAGTTTTAGGACACTCCCTGACAGTACAAGTTCCACATTCCGTAGAAGTACTTTTAAACCGAACACAAACTCAGCACTTGACAATTGCACGTTTAACGGGTTATGAATTAACACTGTTCCAGCCACACATAGACATTAGACGCTGCAACGTTCTGAATCCTGCTACACTGTTACCATCAGTTAGTTCAAATCTAGACCCACATGATTGTGTGGAAGTAGTTAACATTACGACAAAGCCAAGACAAGACCTGACAGACATTCCGTTACCAGATCCTGACCTGACACTTTATGTGGATGGTTCATGTATGAGAACTAGTACAGGAGAACTAGTCGCCGCGTATGCAGTGACTACTGACACTGAAGTTATTGAAACACACCGTATTGACACCCTGTCTGCTCAAGCAGCAGAGCTAGTCGCTCTGATACAAGCCTGTATACATGCCAAGAACCTGAAGGTTAATGTTTACACAGATTCACGTTACGCATTCGGAGTTGTACACGACTTCGGAGTGCTCTGGCAGGAGAGAGGTTTCATGACTTCTCATGGAACCAAGATTCAGCATGGTCTCCTTATTCAAGCCCTGTTAGATGCCATACATTTACCGACATCTATTGCTATCATGAAATGCAAAGCACATACGAAAGTCACTGACATTATTTCCCAAGGTAATGATCTAGCAGACCGCACAGCCAAGCTTACAGCACAGACTCCAGACATTCCAGTTAATATGACACATACTCCAGATCCGATTACATGCATGACAGTTAAGGACCCTACACAAGATGTCATAGATATACAGTTACATGCTACCCCCGATGAAATCAAGAAATGGTCTGAACAAGGAGGGGTCCAGACAGATCAAGGATGGTTAACGAAGGGTAGAGCCACATGGTTTCTCCCCGATTCTATGGTTCAAGTCATTATCAATACCGCACATAGTCCAGCACATTTAGGAGAAAAAGCTATGTTAGACAGTATCCAGAACATTTGGTTCAACAAGCATTTACGAGCTGCAGCCAAGCAGAAAGTCCGTACCTGTATGATATGTTGTCAGTTTAATCCAGGTAAAAGTGTCCCGGTGGAACAAGGTGGTTTCCAGCCCCCTGACCACCCTTTTGAGGTCCTCCAGATGGATTATATTCAGATGGAGCGATGTCGAGGTTTCAAGTATGTCCTTGTAGTTGTATGCGCTTTGTCCAGGTGGACAGAAGCATATCCGGTCCCAGATTACACAGCCGCGACCACTGCCAAGCAGTTGGTTCGTGAATTTTTCCCTAGATACGGACTCCCTAGAGTCGTATATTCTGATAACGGCCAGCCATTCTCATCTGAACTCATGAAACACGTTTCCCTGTTGTTAGGGTACCAGTGGAAGTTTCATTGTGTACGCCATCCAGAAGCAGCTGGACTAGTCGAAAGGCATAATCAGACTCTGAAAATCCGCATTGCAAAAGTCTGTAAGGACAAAGGTGTGGACTGGTTAATAGCTCTGCCAGTTGCTTTATTTTATATGCGTATGGTCGCACATTCCAGATCAGGTCTGTCCCCGTATGAGGTCGTATTCGGCCGCCCCCCTAACATGTGGGGTACTCCTAGACCCCGAAGTATTACCGATGTTTCATGTAATATGCTGACAGATTACCTAGCTTCCTTGATGTCTGCCCTCAACTCATGTCGTTCACAGGTTGCCGCCGCATTTCCAGACAATACCGAGGTGGCACCGCACGAGGTCGTTCCAGGCTCCTTTGTGATGATCAGAAATTTTGACAGATCAAGTCCGCTGGAACCACGTTGGAAGGAGCCACGCCAGGTCCTCTTGACCACCCGTACTGCCGTCAAGTTGGAAGGCAGGAAGGGGTGGGTCCACCTTTCTCATGTAAAACTTTTCAAAGGATTGAAACCAGCGTCCAAAAACATTTTCCAGGATTCGAAAGACTGCCAAAATATTGCTCTTAAGGACTGTCCCGCACAAGACATTATTACAACCCCTCCCTTGTTAGAAAAAACCCCGCAACAGGAGTATAAGTTGAAGCTCAGGTCTAGTAAAATAAGTCAGTCAGTTTGATTGTATAAGTCCTCCCCTAGGTGAAACGGTTAAATTGTTTCTGACATGTATAAAATAGACCCCCATAGTGAGAGAGTCAGTCGAAGTTCACTTCAATGTATCGTTTTTCTGAGTTTCATATTATTTCTCAGCATAATGATTTCCTGCACTAGTTACGCACTTTTCCTGTGTTTTCCAGTTCCTCATGTAAATATGTTTACTAATGCTACAGTAGAGCACACGTTTAGTGATCTGCCTCCTCACGAATATTCTTACCGCCTCGCTATGCGCAACAACACATTTATCCGTATGTTACATTATTCACACCAGACCAGCAATGCTACTAATTGTTGGGTGTGTGGTCGACTCCCCCCTTTCCAGACACCAAAGGGAGATCTGCCACTCTTTCCTTATCCATTCTCACACAATGGTTCGTGTGGAGCATGGTCCACGTTAACGTCATCCTCAACAGATATGTCTTTTCTTAACAGTACATGTTTTCCAGACAAGCAAGGTCTCCCCCACAGGACAGGTTTAGATCTAGAAAATGAAGTTTATAATTTAGGTAATTATTCGTCGAATTTCATGGTCCTGAATGTTCAGTCTGATACTACTCCAGACTTACCTGCTATTTCAGTACTACCAGTCAAAGGCGAATTATGTGTCCGTAGTTATGGTTCTGTACACATAGGTCATAGTGAATGTACTACTGTTATCAAGTATAGTGACAGTGGGAAATCTATTTTCAAAGCTTCACGTCATTCTTATTTTATTTGTGGTCAAACTGCATATGTCCGTCTGCCCCTCGATTGGGAGGGAACCTGTTACATTGCCTTCCTACTGCCACCTGTTTTCCTAGCCCCACCTGACTATCATAGGAATTCCTTCCTAGTACATACCAGACACAAGAGAAATCTCCCGATTGTCGATTATACTGAAACTGCTGCAGAGCAATTCATTGATATTGATAAAGGTGTGTTCCCTTATTTAGGCACAGTTGTAAACAGTAAGCTAATCCGTAGGTTAACAAGAACCCTTGAAGCAGTAGTAGATGAGACTGCCTCCGCTCTAGGTAACCTAACCGAAGAACAATCTGCTATGAGATTTGTCGTTTTACAAAATCGTCTCGTCCTTGACGTCATACTGGCCGATAGGGGCGGGGCCTGTAGAGTCATCGGATCTAGTTGCTGCATTTTCATTCCAAATAACGCGCCGTCTGTTTATTCAGCTATAACCAGACTCCATAAAATTGCCCATCTGTTACATCAAGATCCAGGCACCTGGACATGGTCCGGTTGGTTCTGGAATATAATTTCCGCATGGGGATGGAAAGTCCTGTCCTTTCTAGGTATTGCAGTAGCGATCATATTTAGCTGCTGCCTCTGTATACAATGTGGCCCTGCGATTTGCGGCATGTGTGCTACCTCTTGTATTCCTAGTCCCAAGCCCCGTTCTAAATCCCGTTCCAAGACAATTCGAGACGAGCAAATGATACTGTATGAAATGATAGATGGTATCATGAAAATTGATGTTTCCTGATGGAAACGTAGTGACAAGGAGGGAATGTGGAAAAGTAAATTTTGCCATGTTCTGTGTCCCTACGCTTCATCCATCATATGTTATGTGTGCATGACCAATATGCATATGTTATTCCCCATGTCCGATTAAAGACGCAATTACAGTTGTGTCCACCTCTAGTATGTCATTTTCCAGTTCTCGTGAATACTACGAATATCAGGCCTATGTAAAGTAATGTTGCAACGTTTCTTAGTGTGCACGTTATTCCATTATAAAATCCCCGTTTCTAGGCCTCAAAAGGGCCCGGACCCTGGATTCAGCTCCTGTCTCCTGAAAGCCTCGCTGAGGAGCGATACAGCCCCCACCTGTATCCTCGACCCTTCACTTACTTCCTGCCTCGCAGTGCCCGGTGCAGCTTGGCTCTGCCTCTGAGTCTGCCAAAAGTATGTTATAGTTCCAGTTATCAGTTCAGTCCTCCTCCTCTGCATTCCTAAGCTACTGAACTGCATCAATAGTTTCCGTCATTGTCTAGCCTTCTCGTCTCCATGTTAGAGAAATACTGTATTTAATGGTCATTTAGTATTCTTCATCACGCACTACATGTAGAATAATGCATGGTCCAGTCTTAGAATCAAGTTAGCTTTTCCCCTCATGACTTCTAGTTTATATCAACATGTTCCCTAAACATCAGATACCAGATAGGGTTTAGGTACATGTCGCTCCGACCCTTCAGACTCTAGTCTCTGCTCCTAGCACAGAGTTCATAGCCCCCAGCTTTTCCTAGTAACACGTCATTGCCAGTTTTCGCGCACCATTAGGTTAGAGGTCCCGGCTCCTTAGGTAGCCCCCTCCGAAGTTTCCGCCCATTCATGACATATTCTGTTACGTTTGCATCACATGTCTATGTATACTCCCAGTTACACCTCTTTTTACTGTTATCTCTCGCGACTGCTACGCGTCACGCCTTCTGCTCCACCCACTGCTACGCCTACTGCAATGTAATGCTATGTGTTTGCGCTATGTATATAAGTCAATGTTTTGTTATTGAATGTTAGCGCGCTCATCCCAGACCCAGCCCCGGCAGCTGCCGGGCCTTATTGTCCTATTCCTATGCAGGTTGTCCTGATCCTGTCCTTATGCTGTAATAAACCTGCAGAAACTCCTACTACCTCGAATCTTGACTCTTATTTTATTGAGCTACCTGTTATGCTATAAGTCTAGTCAAAAATAGGGTATTATTTATTTATTTACCACACAGAGAATGTGATCCTTAGGTGCGGTGCATGCATCCCTGCATGTTTCCGTGTGCTGAGTGTTATTTTATCCTCTAATAAAGATTGAAGTCTTGCCATTTTTTTGGCGATATGTCTAAATTCTGAAAATGATAGACCTTTTTTCGACAGGTCTGGTGTCTTGGTGTTTTTGAGGGCTTTGTTGAGAGAACTTTTAACTGATGATTCTTTATCTTTCTCAATTTCCATCCATAAGGCTTTGTTAAGTTTGCAATGTTCTCGGTTAATTTTTATTTTGTACCGACTTTTTAAGGTCGAATACATCCTTCCTATGGTTTAACTAATTATTTCAAATTCCAGCCTCTCCTGAGCTGGTGATGCACGTTTTGGCAGGTGGAATGTCCGTTTATAGGTAGATGCCTGCCGTTTATTTATTAATGTTACGTATATTCCACATTGAGTTATGCTGCCGTAATTTAGCATTGGCAAAAACCATGCTGCTATCACAGCTGGTAGTGGCTTGAACGTCAGACATGTCAGGTTTTTGACCAAGGTGCTGAATGCAATTGATAACGCACCTACCCTTTTTTATATACTTCCTTTGCACTTGTTGATTGAATCTATTATCTAGACAGACTCTTAGATACGTGTAGTTTGGGACTTCCTCAAACTTCTGGCTGTTCAGCCAAATCTTATGTTTCCTACTGGATCTATTTTGTATCAGCATGGTTTTCGTCTTGTTTATATTAATTTCCAGTTTGTTTATTGTTGCATGGTTCTGCATTTCTGTCAGCTCCCTCTGGAGACCTACTTACATGAGACTCATTAGCACACCATCATTGGCGTAAAATAAATGTGACAAGGGTAACGACCCTAATCCTGGGGGGGGGGTGATGGATTGGTCCAGTCTCTGCGTTATTTTGCTCATGAATAGGTTGAAAAGGTGGGAAGCCAAAACACATCCTTGCTTCAAGCCCCTGTTCGTTTAGATTTTCCTTGAGACCCTTGACAATTGCCTATTTTGACTGTTACCCAGGTCTTAGTATATAGTTGGATTGTTCCTCGAAGTATGTTTGCCGGAATTTTCCAAATCTGCAGCTTTTTCCATAATCTGTGGCGATCCATGCAATTGAAGGCTGCCTTTAGGTCCATGAAGCAGAGATGTCATCTTTTCCTTTCCCGTTTGCATTTATCCGTGATCTGAGATACCGCTAATATGTTCATGGTGGATCCAGTTCCTTCCTTGAGTCCGCTTTGATTGACTTGGATCAGATTCTGCTTCTCCGACTACTCCGTAAAGTCCCTCAATATCTTGGAGGCACATATTTTGCCTCAACGTCAAGGAGTACGATGAGTCGATAGTTTGCTGGGTTTGTGCGAAATCGCCCCTTGCGAATTGGATTTAGTATGGACCCCAACTAACTTGGGAAAATACTGCCCAGTATTTCTATTTCATTGAACAACATTGAGAGATGTGTGACCCAGAATTGTATTTCCCCCTTAAATATGGCTTGTGGAATACCATTTGGACTTGGGACCCTGTTACTTCTTCCTCTCTTTATTATGTTCATGGTGTTTTCAATTGTGAATTTAAAGACAAGCTGTTTTCTTTTTGGAATGTCTGCTACTACTGAGACCGTTTCAACAATGTCCTGTTCAGTATTTAGTTGATGTTCCAGATTTGCTATCTGCGGTGTGTCTGTAAGGATTTTCCCTTTTATTCGTTTTACCAGAATGTCTGCTCAGTGCTTCTGCACGCTGGAATTATACAAAAGTTTAGTTGTCTTGTGCAAGTCATTTATTTGGTCCCAGAAGGCCCTCAAGTTTGTTTGCTTTGCGTTGAAGATTAATTTGGCCCAATTTGCTTCACATATTTCCTTTTTTCTTTCCAGAGAATCCTTTTGTACTCCTTTTTCCACTGGACGATTTTTTCCCATCCTTGATGATCTCTGACTGTGGATTTGTTGTTCCTCATAACCTTATGTAGTTCTTGTTTACATTTTTTCAGTTTGTGTGTGGTGACTTTATTGTATTCCCTTGATTTTCTCCTATGGCTGTTTGACATTATAAATGATGATTTAGATATAAAATCTGCCCAGGTGCTTATTAGGTCGATGTGTTTATTATTGCAAATGTTCTGTGCTAGGTTCATTATTTGAAGATTCAATTCCTGTAATGATCTGTTTGTCCACCTCAAATGTTTTTGATTTGATGTATTTATGGATCTGTCCAAGGCTGAAGTTTTTGTATGCTTTCCAGTATGTACACCAAATGAAATATGTTGTTGGCTATGGTCGCTCAGCGCTAAGAATACGATTGAGAACTGAACTAGGTGCGGCATTAAAGGTAGGGAAATAATTGTGTAATCCAGTATTGATTGGGCTTTAATACTGTAAAATGTAAATTTCGGTGGTGTCCTCTGTCGTTCTCCCATTTAGTACTCACAGTCCTAGGTACGTTTTGCAAAGTAATCCTGTGCCGTGGGCACCACCCAACATTTTGCTGACCGATACTGGTGGTAACTGATTTTGACTGACCCAGGGCCAGTGCTCAGCTGAAAGAGACACATTAGAATACAATTAAAACACCTAACATACAATAGGGTACACTATGGTATGGTTGGGGTACCCTTGTAATTGGCATTACCTACCCCATAAGCCCCCAGTATATAATAGGGCAGAGAATTGAAACTACCTAGAAGTTCCCAGTACCCTGAGGCATGGCAGTTGAGAGGCCAGCAGCTTTTTCTGCACTTGCATGTGTGCACTGCTGAAGCATGAGGTCAGTTTCAAAACAGCCCTGGGTGCCAGGACTACTTTTTAAAAAAGTAAATTGTGCCCAAACTCGACTTTGGTGGTAGCGGCACTTACACATGGAACCCCTACAATGTTATGACATATTAGGGACCCCCAGGGTCTCCCCTAGGTATCCTAGGGGTGGGGGGTCAGTTATCTATAAGTTACAGCCTTATAAAATGAGTTTGTATATGCCTGGGTAAAGTTAAATTTCACATTTCACTCCCCACTTTGTGGTAAAGTGTTTCTCAAATTCAACTTTGATGTTAGGAGCACAATAAAAGGAGAATCTACCAATTCAGAACCCCTAAAGTCTCACTTAGTTGCACATGGGGTGGGGTTCCTGTAGATATAAGGCAAGTACTTATAAAATATGTTTTTGTAGGTCCTGATGCTGGAAAAATGGCCCAAGACATTTTTCCCATTGCACATCCCTTGTTACATAGGTTAACATGGTAGAAGGTTATTGATTTATAGCTATTGATAGGAGAGGGATAGACTGGCCATTCAAAGACTTCCCCGAATGGTAGTAGTAAATCCAACAATATCATATTGTTGAATGTCTCCTAAAGTGTACATACAAGAAGTTATAAGACTTTCCTGTTTATAAGTCCAAATTCAGCCTTCCAGTGGTCTACCCGGATTGGTCAGAGTTAAGTGGATTAGCCAGGTTGTCTTGAAGAGGTGATAAAGATCCCCTGGTGTTAACCAACTCTGCTGGCAGGGCAGTATGTTGTTAAATAGGATTGCCAGGCCAGGGGGAGGGGATCGTAAACCATAGTCTTCAAAGGCAGAGGGATGGCCACAGTGTCAGTTTCCACTTTACACTTTTGACCCCCACCAGACCCAGGATTAGGGAAGGTATGTGCAGATGGTCGGGAGAGCGTCCATTCAAATAAGCCATCCTAGGGGGTCTGTTTAGCCAGCTCTTACCTCCTTGCTGGAAAATCAGCCATTATGGATTTTGGAAGATTTGACGCACTCTGGTTCAAAATAATGCCACACTCTACAGAATGTGGTCATAACTACCCTGCTCCCATTGGTCAGAAGTGACCTCCTGCTTGACCCAGAGAACTTGGAATAAGTATCTGAGAGGAGCAGAGCCCTCCAGATCTGCTCCTTGAAACTTACTGAAGCAAGAAGTGTCCTGCTGAAAAGTTAAACTGTGCACAGATTTCTAAGGTTTGACCTCTGAAGACTGCACCAACTGAAACTGCAGCCCTGTGGATTACCTTACTGCAAAAGGACTAAAAAGTGGACTCCCTGCAAGCTACAGGTTAACAGAGCTCACCTGTACATCCCCACAAAGAATTCCCAGCCTGGAGTACCAGTGGATTTGTAAGGGTTTTGTTCAAGTGAATTGCGGAATTGAAGTTTCACACTTTCAAGGACCCTCTTGGAGATTCTAGAACCTTGCATTGTGTGTCAGATACTTTGGGACCCGCAAGCAGAACATCAGGAAGGAGTTCTAACTGGACCCCACCTGCTGGAGAAGGAGGGACATTTTGTCAGATTCTCCTGAACAATTTCTTCTTTTTTTAAAAAGTTTTATTAGCCATCAATTATATGCCAAAAAACAATATATTGCACAGAGAAACAACAAATATGCAATCTTCAAAGCACAAAGAAAAGAAAGTCCCGGGGACAAGATACCATAACTATTGGAAAATGTAACATAATTACAAGTATAAACACAAACTTAAGTGGTGTAGACATTATCTATACTAGTCCCAATGAAGGCTTAACCAGATCCTTTCAAATTTAGCTCTTGACCGTGGACCCCTGGCTTTTGCTAAAGCCAATTCCAATTCCAATTCATGAATTTCCCTCAGTAATACCCAAAATTCTGTAATTTTCAGACTGGTGGTTTCAATCCAAGCCCTGCAATCCACAAACACAAACTATAATAATAGAAACCAGAGACTTCGATAAGTTTCCCGGATCATCTATTATGCCCCATAATTTTTCTTTCGCAGTTAGTTCAATATCCATACCTGCTAAGTTGCTCAACAAGTGGGTAACCTCAACCCAAAACATATTTAACTTTAGACAAGTGAAGAACATGTGTCGAAGATCAGTGACATATTCCTGACACTTCAGGCAGCGTGTCTTTGAAGAGACATTTATCCACTTAGAGATGACTTGGGTGTGGTACAACATAAACACAATCCGATGTTGCTTTAATTTCAAATTAACTGAAGTAGCAGCAGTATCAATCGTAATCAGTGATTCATGTTGATCCTCATTTTAAATATCAATTCCAAATATTCAATTTAATTTACCACCTACCTGTACGCCATCATCCTTAGTGGCCGTAAAGATCTCTGGTAGACTTTCCCTATACAGCCCCGGCCAGAAATCTGAAAGATTGCATATACTACCTCCGTTATGCTAGGTAGGGCTGATAGGCCTTCTCCTTGAATACAATAATCCCTCACTTGCAGATATTTAAAAAAACAAATTGTGTGCTTTCCAAAATTCAGCTTTAAGTGATGCAAATGCTCTAAAACCTTGCTCGTCGTATAGCTGCCCGAGCAGAGTTATTCCACATCGTTGCCACACTCTCCCCACAGAGTCAGAGAATATATCAGACAGTCTTGGGTTACCCCACAGTATGGTAAATTCATGTCGTTCGGGTATTGCATAGGCCTTAGAGATGACTTGCCGGATCTGTATCGTTTGTCTAACCATCTTGAATCGAACCCTTTTAAAATAGTTTGGATCCGCCACTTTATACAGTAAGAACCCAGTATTCGGGCCACACGCCAACTGATATGCGAACCAAGTCTTACCCACATATAGCCCCTTGCGTATGCTCTGAATCCGATTGATGAAAGCCGCCCAGAAATAGCCTTTAGAGTCTGGAATTTCAAAGCCGCCTTGCTTGTATGTTAACTTGCTATATCTAAGAGCTCTCCTAGCCCTCCGATAACCCCATATATAACTGCATATCGCACTATCTAGGCGCCCGAAAGAATTACATGGGACCTCTTAATGGAATTGTGTGAAACAAATAGGGGAATTTCGGTAAGATATTCGTTTTGATTGAATTACACCTCCCCAAAATAGTAAGTGGTAACTTTTGCCACCTACGCATATCGGCAATAACCTTTTTAAGCAAACACTCGTCATTTAAAGAAATAACATTATCTACATGGCTACTAAGACAAACTCTTAGATAAGTAGCAGTTCGAGTGATTCCTAGCAAGAGTGAGGCTACCTCTGGTTCAAAATTTATGATTGATTGTGTTTTATTTAAGTTTAACTTATAGCCGGAGAAAAACCTGAAACGTTGAGCCTCTACCGTTATCGCAGCCATAGTGTCCACCAGATTCGTCTGCAAATGCAGTAACTTTTAAAACCATATCATTAAAGGACACTGGAGAAAAAGAGTATTTTGAAGCAGATGCCTAATAAAAGGCTCAAAATAGGGAGCAAATAGTAATGGGGAGAGCGGACATGCCCCTTTGAATATTAAAAAGAGTGGAAGTTAGACCATTAGCCTAATAGTGGCAGTTGGGTTGCTATAAAGTTTCTGCACTTCTGAGATAAACCTCCGACCGAGACCTAAAGAAGACATAGTCAGCCATAGAGGCCCCAAAGGCACTCGGACGAAGGCCTTCTTAGCGTCAAGCATCAACATCCCAATCTGCTGATTTAACTGGCCTGCTACATTACTCCGGGCTTTCAAATGGCCAAAGTTTTGAACGCCGCTATACACAAGGGATGGGGGCGTGCTGAGGACTCTGTAATACCAACGGTATCTACTGTTTTTCATGACCTAAACTCTAGCTCTGATAATTTGGCCACTGCAACTACTCTAGATATGTTTGCCAGTGAGACAGTGCTGGAACCGGCCCCCCCAGATGGTTCTGTTGGTAGTGCTTTGGTAAATGAGGATCAGATTTTACACCCCTGAGAGGACTCCTCGGACTCCTTTGCTAATGGGAGACTGCAAGACGGCACTTTGGCAGTTACGTGTGATGAAACCCTTGTAGATGAAGAAAACAGCAGATGCAAGGCAGATGCAAGGCACCTAAAGGCACAGGGAACAATGTTGTATCAAACCCTGGGTCGCAGGACTCTCAACATAGTCCTAAAGGTGCTAAAGGGACCTTCGCCAGCCCCAAACCCAGCACTCTGGAGGAGGGGAGAGCAGCTAAAGGGAAAGGCCCTAAACCAATCCGGGCTGGCAAAGGTGGTAGTGGTCGGGGGTTTGGAGAGTACAGGTGACAGAGGTGTTGGGAAAACTCAAGGGATCTGCAAACACCATAAAAACTGGTGCAGGTGTAGGTGTGAGCCCACTGCGGAAGTTGGTGGCATCAAAAGGCGAGTTTAAATCTATTATCTCTAGATTATCTAACTCACGAGATCCCAGCACTTTGTCAAGTGTCACTACACAATCTGCCCACTTAAAGTCATCAGCATATAACGTTACCAAGGCCTCTACTGTTGCTACTGAGGGTGCTTAAGCCCCTTTAGCCCAGAGAAGCTCGCAGATTGAGCCTGAGGCTAGGGATCAAGGCTCTTTACAAGGGTCAAAAACTAGGGACACAGCCTGAGTAGCAGGGTCCACACCTACAACTACACGTATACCCACTACTCCCATGGCCCCTCCTGTAATGCCCTCTGTCATCACTCTGTTTACCTCTTTGTCAGTATTTTCCTTAATATCGTCTCTCAAAGAGACAGGAATCGAGAGCGGTGTCATTTTTATTATGAGGATGAAGAACCCTCGCTTTCCAGGATTATGCAGGCACTCGCAATTCAGAGGGCAGAAGCTCAGAGGTATTACAAGTAGGCTAATTCTCACAGTATCGAGATAAAGCAGGCTTTGTCAGAAGTAATCTTTAAAGCTCACATTTAATGTCTGAGGTCTCTGACCTCCAACAATGGGTGGCAGCCGTTGAGGCGGTCAATACCCATACAGTAAATTTGGTCAAATCTCAAGATTCCCAAATGATAGCTTTGCAACTTAAGATCGAAGACCTGGAAAACCGGCAGCGATGTCAGAATATAAGAATATTTTGAATCCCAGAGGGCAGGGAAGGATCTGACTCCCATACTTTTATCATCAACCTGCTACAAAAGGTTTTTCCTGTCCTAGCAGACTGGGATAGGGACACACAGGTCCAACGTGCGCATAGACTGCCTCTATTTTTTGCACAAAGCAGCCAAGTTAAACCTAATGTTGCTAAACCTATTATTGTGTTTTTGGGCAATTTCTTGCTGCGTCAAGCAATTTCTTTCAAGGCACGGCCTACAGCTCCTGGTAAAGTCGATTCTATGTCCATATTTGTGCTTTCAGATTTATGTAAATCAACAATGGACAAACAATGGCAACTTAGACAACTCATGGACCCCTTTAAGGCTGTGTGTACGCAGGTCTTTTTACAGGAGCCAGCCCGTTTAAATATTATAAAGGATGGTCGTACTCATTTTTTCTTTAATGAGCAGGAAGCTAAAAAGGCACTCTCCAGGTGGCAGCCCACTCGCAAAGGTTGATTTAATGTTTAAAGTTTGTCTGCAAGTTAAAAAAACAAAAGGGAGGAGGAGGAAGAAAGGGGAGAGAAAAACAGTGGAAAAAAAGGGGGGAGGGGAGACATCTGACAAACGGTTTTAAATTACGTTTGCTTTAATAACTAATTATTTTTTTTTTTGGCACAGGTAAGATGTGCCTCCTCTGAAGGTTTTTTTTCCTCTAGTTGGGCTTTTTGTTGGATAGCGCTTTTTAAACAACTCAGCTATGATTTAATTGTGTGTACTTCACAGACACTGTCTATCAGAGGAGTGGCCCTTTTAAAGGCTAAATTCTGTACAGCCTTGGTATTGCGTACTTTGGCTGACTATAAGGGAAGATGGGCAATTGCCCAACTTCTGATTTTTGTCCGGAAGTTGACGATCTGTATGGTTTACGGTCCTAATGTTGACTGCTCTGAGGTTATCTCTTTCTTGAATATTGAATTATTGGAATGGAATGGCGATCTCATAGTAATGGGAAATTTTTATTGCATTTGGATATAAAGATTGACACCACGAATACGGCTGCACGGGTCCGAATGGTTCAGACAAGGGCAGCTATAGTTGACTTACTTCATATACATCAAATGTAGGATATCTGGAGAAAACTTTTTCCTTCAACACCAGGCTACACTTTGGGGTCGATTCCGATTCGGGAAAAAAACGCTCCGAATAGCGGTTCGGAGTGTTTTTCCCATTTTTGCTTGGTGTACAGTGCGTACACCCTGCGATGGCTGCGTTATTGTGCATACACACCATGTTCGCAGGGGTACGCACTGTACCCCGCGATCATGGGGTGTACGGACCGTACAGTGTGTATGTGATTGTGTGCTTTTCCGTATGAATCGCCCTTACCTGATGTGGACCGTATGAATCGCGTCCTCATACCCCGGTCCGGATCGTACTCGTCGGGTCGTACTGCATGTTTACGATTCGTACGGAGAGGGCTCCGGATACGAATCGTACGGACAATTTTTTTTCCAGGATCGCAATCGACCCCTTTGTTTTCAAATCCACATAAACAATTCTCCAGAATGGATATGATCTTTACCAATAAAAATATGTCAGGTGATCTGTCCAAAAATTACTTCGGATCATAATCCCATTATGCTCACTGTACACTTTCGGTTGGAGAAGAAAGAGTCAATAAAGGAATTTTCATTTCCCAGGCACCCTCCTAGCAATCCAGACTATGTTGCTTTCATGCAAGGAATGCTGAGGGAACATATTGAGAATAACCAACATTCAGCGTCATGGCCAATAGTCTGGGATTGTCTGAAGGCATATGTGAGAGGGGCAACACTTTAATATATTATTAAGCAGAACTGCTATGATATAAGTTTAGTAGAAGAGGAGCGTAGGCAATATTCTGAGTTAGAGCAGCAACATGCTAGAGCAATTTTTTTGAAGCACACTAGTGAACCGCGGATTTATTGTCAGCTTATTGAAGTAAGAGCTAAGCTCAGCAGAAGATCAAGGGATAGAATCGCTAATAGCGAACAAGTTGGCCAAGTTTTGACCTATCAGTTAGCAGACCAGCGGGCTAAGTCACATATTAAACAAATTAAAGGAGGTGATGGGATAGTTTATACAAAATCCCAAGACATATTAGAGCAATTTAGGCTATTCTACGTGGACCTTTACAGTGACTCAGCCAGCTTTAATCTACAAGTAGCTATAGAGTGCATCAAGATAGCGTAATGCTGGTCATAAATTTAGCTCAGTCTGACCAACTTGACAGAGGTGCCGACTCTTTGGAAATTAATTTAGAAATTAATGGTCTACTTTCTGCTAAAGCGGTGGGTGAAGATACCATCCCTCTAGAGTTTTATAAAACTTTCAAGGATATATTGGTCCCGGTCTTCTTAGAGCTGGTAAATTATATATTGTAGGGCGGGGATGTGCCCGCCTCTTGGAATATAACTAATATTATTGTTTTTCAAAAAAAGGGGATAGCTGTGGAGGATAGGAGATCATACCGTCCAATATCTTTAATTAATGCGGATGCAAAAAAAAATTCAAAGCTTTTTGCTTCCCGTTTTGCTCCCATGATTCACTTACTGCTATCTGAACAACAGCACAGTTTTATCCCGGGGCGTGACACAGCGGCACACATTAACACAGCTATTTCTCCAGAACAATTTCTAAAGATGTCCCTGTGAGAGAAAACGAAATGACTAAAAGGGGCACTGTTGATTTCTAAGCTCTAGAAAGTGACTAATCTTTAAAAATTCATATCTCTGATTCCCTACAGTGGATTTTTTTTCGTTTTCCTGTCATTTAAAAGATAAACATATTGCCTAATTTTAGAAATTGGTGTTGGATTTTTATTATGTGTTGATTCTTAAATATTTACTGAAATTATGTTTTTAAATGCTTTACATGCCTGTCTTTGAAGTTAAACCTGTCTGCTTGCAGCCACATTACCAGGGGTTGAGCATAGGAATACTTTTCTAAGACCTATGCTGAGTCCTATCATGTGTTAGTGGCCTTATTGCCAGTGGCAGACCTACATTTGCCCCAACCAATAACCCACTTTCCAAAATTTGGTGGCAGCGATGAGATTAGAACTTGTGTTTAAAAAGTACACCTTTCAGTGAATGACTTAAGATTATAAAAATCCTCTAAATTGCCTCAGAACAAAACTTTTGAGTTTGATTTTTGGAATTTGGACTAAACTGTTTTTCATCCATTGTTTGATTTTTCCAAATTGTTCTAAGTCTGTTGTGCCTAGTTTTTTGTGACCCAAAACTAGGGAACCATGGATCTGGAGCTGGCTAAACTGTCCCAGTTTAAGATAGCTGATCTTAGGGAACAGTGTAGGCTTAGGGGACTGCATGCTGCCAAGAAGACGAGGAAGGCAGCGTTGCTTGAGTCCCTAACGGCCTGGGCCAGGGCAGCTGAGGAAAACCAGGGGGGGGGGGAATGTTCCCCTCAACCTCACCCAAGAGAAGGGCAAGGATAAGACCTCATCCATTGTAACTAGTGTTCGCCAGGTGAATCAAAGTGATTTGTGGGAGTGGGGAAGGGTCCCTTACTCAGGTACCACTACTGTCCCTTTCATAGAGACAGCTTCAGGCTCAATGAGAGTTGATTGCCTTTGAGAAGGAAAAATTCTAATTGGCTAAGAGAAAATGGGAGAGGGAGGAGGAGAAGAGGAATGGTGGCAGTGAAAGTGAAGACGATCTGAGATGTCCAGGGTTGGTAAATTTGAACCTAAACTTCCCAAGGGCATAGTACCCAAGTACACTGAGGGGGGTGACATTGACAGGTGGCCAGCAGCTTTTGAGAGGGCCCTTAAAATGAGTAGGGTCCACTCTAGGTGTTGGGGTGCACTCCTGTGAGAGTTGATTCCAGTAGCTTGTAGGGATAGGCTCCTGCCCCTGAAGGGAGAGGATGCAGAATCATACCAGCAGATGAAGGCATGCTTAGTCAAGAGATTTGGTCTGACTCCAGAGAAGTACAGGATGAAGTTTAGAGGCACCCAGAAATTGAGTTCAAAGTCTTGGGTAGACTTTTTGGACGTTTCAGTGAAAGCTCTGGAAGGCTGGATTGTTGGTAACAAAGTTGACACATATGAGGGACTGTATAATTTGTTTTTGAAGGAACATATTTTGACTCATTGTGCAGAAGAGAAGTTACGCCAATATCTAGTGGACTCTAAGCTAACAGACCCCAGAGAGTTGTGGAAATCAGCTGATGAGTGAGTGAGAACCCGGGTTTGCATTCAACATCAAGGGGTGAGCAGAAGAAAGGAGGACAGGTCCCTTCCCAAGGGAAAGCCCAGGGAAATGACGGTCAAATCTAAGGAGTCCTACAAAGACCAACAAAAACCTGCACAAGGAGGTGGGGCCTGAGCAAACCCAAATTCAAAGGGAGGTAGTTTCAGGGAAAGCCTGGTATGTTCTTTGATCCCTCAAAGGTGGGTAAGTGCTTTGACTGTAACCAGTTAGGCATAAGCAGAGAGATGCTGTCTGCACAAAAAAGCTCCCCCGAAGGGGCCATCCAATAGGGATTGCCAGAATCAGTGTAGGGGTGCAGGTGGTGTACAGAACAGTCAGATGGTGGAAGCAACATTAGTGTCCCTGGGTGGGGTGAATATTGCCACCCATGCTGCCTTACCTTCAAATGTGGACAAGTACAGGCAGAGGCCTAAAGTGAATGGGACTGAGGTTGAGGCTATCAGATACACTGGGGCTAGTGTAACTATGGTCCTGGATGAACTGGTGCCTCCAGTGAGGGTGTTACCTGGTGATATTCAGCAGGTGACATAAGACAGCACTACCAAACTCCATCCTATGGCCGTGGTGGATTTGGAATGAGGAGGTGTGACAGGCCCTATGAAGGTAGCTGTGTCAAAGGTGCTCCCAGTCTATTGTTTACAGGACAATGATCTTGAAGCCTCTACATGGTCAGAGGTGGAGAGAGGACTCCCTATGAAAATATTGGAGCTCCCTGAGTGGGTATGTGCTGTGACTAGGTCACAGACTAGCCAGAAGGGAGGAGCTGGACACTTGGACACTTAAATAAAGGGCCAAGCATCCGAGGACAAGGGTACTGGGCATGGTGAGCCAGCCCAGGGAACTCCAGAAGTGTAGGAAGAATCTAACCCTGATAAGGAGGATCTGGCTTTTGAGGGAGGGACTCCATCCCTGTCAGAGCTGTCAGATTTGGCAGAACTGACAGGAGCAGGTTGACCCTCCAGAGAGGAGTCAAGTCAGGGACAGCATGACAATTGCACCCTTGAGAGCTTGAGGCAGATTGCTTCTAAGCAATAGGAGGGGGATGACAGTGGGTTTCACAAACTCTACTGGCAAGATGGACTGTTTTATACTGAGACCAGAAACCTCAAGGAGGGGCCACCAGGAGGTTGGTGGTGCCCCAGAAGTACAGAGAGTTCATCCTGACTTTGGGTCATGATATCCCCTTGGCAGGACATTTGGGACAGACAAATACATGGAACCGGTCGGTGAACCATTTCTACTGACCCCTTATGTCTGAAAAGGTAAAGGAGTTTTGCAGCTCCTGTGTCACCTGTCAGGCCAGTGGCAAGGCAGGGGGCAAGACAAAGGCTCCCCTAATACCACTGCCAGTGGTTGGGGTTCCGTTTGAAAAGGTGGGGATGGACATTGTTGGTACCCTGGAACCACCTACTGCATCAGGGAATAGGTATATCTTAGTGGTAGTTGACCATGCCACTAGATACCCTGAAGCCATACCTCTTAGAACCATTGATGCTCCTGTGGTGGCTAGAGCACTGCTTGGTGTGTTCACCAGAGTGGGTTTTCCACAAGAGGTGGTCAGATAGGGGCACAAACTTCCTGTCCAGCTATCTGACTGCTATGTGGATTGAGTATGGTGTTAACTACAAGTTCACCACCCCCTATCACCCACAAGCAAATGGTCTTGTTGAGAGAGTCAGCAAAACCCTGAAGGGCACGATAAATGGGTTGTCAGAGAAACTCAGGAGGAGATGGGATGTTCTCCTTCCATGCCTACTGTTGGCCTACAGGGAGGTGCCACAGAAAGGGTCTGGTTTCAGTCCCTTTGAGTTGTTGTTCAGACACCGTGTGAGGAGGCTATTGAGCCTGCTAAGGCAATGTTTAGAGAAGCCTCTTAAAGAAGCAAAGGACAATGTGCTTGACTACGTGCTAGGCCTGTGATCTAGGATGGCAGAGTACATGAACAAGGCAAACAGGAAACTGGAGGCCAGCCAGGAGCTCATGAAGCACTAGTATGATCAAAAGGCTACTATGCCTGAGTATACTCCAGGACAGTTGGTATGGGTATTGGAGCATGTGGCTCCCAGGGCCCTCCATGACAAGTGGAGTGGGCCATATCCAATCTCAGAAAAGGGTGAGGTTACCTATTTGGTTGTTCTTGGCACCCCAGGAACCCTCACAGGGTCCTGCATGTGAATAGATTGAAATCCCACCGTGGCTGGGCAGACATGACCATGTTACTGGTCACTGATGAGGGTGTGGAGGAGGAAACTGAGCCAGTGCCCGACCTCCTCTCCACTAATTTGCAAGATGGTCAGTGGAGGGACTGGTACTCTCTACCAAATTGACAGACCAGCAGCAGAGAGACAGTAAGCAGGTGCTGTAGCAGTTAGCTGGCCTGTTCCCTTTAACCCCAGGCATCACTGAGTGGTGTGTGCACCACATTGACACTGGTGACAGCCAACCTTTCAAAAATAAACTGTCCAGGTTGTCTGACCATGTCAGAGCCAGCATTAAAGCTGAGGTTGCTAAGGTGCTGGAACTGGAGATAATTGAACCATCTGATAGTCCATGGGCCAGTCCAGTGGTGCTGGTACCTAAACCTAATCCTCTGGGGGGACCCAAGGAGTTAGGGTTCTGTGTGAGCTACAGAGGATTGAATGCAGTCAAAAAGACTGACGCTCACCCAATACCTAGAGCTGTTTAGCTCATTGATAGGTTAGGAGCTGCTAAGTACCTGGGTTCTTTTGATTTGACTTCAGGTTACTGGCAGATTACCCTCACTGATGGAGCAAAGGAGAGGTCAGCATTCTCCACACCAGAGGGAAATGATCAGGTCAAGGTAAGAAACGTATCATGCACGATTGACTGAGTGAAACTGTTATCCATTGTTTCCACGATTGTGAGAGAACTATTCCAATTCTAAGGGAAACAAAGTTGTCATGTTCATGTGGTTGTCAAAGACTAATACCTTCTTGATCATTTGAGAAGTTTCTTGTGACCTCCGAGCTAGCTGGCACACACAAGTAATTAAGTTTAATGTACTCGGTAGAGACATACTGATCTCAGTTCTATGTCAAAACTATAGTGTATATGATTCCAATGCGCAGAGCCTATAAGGGGTATAGGAACTAAACAACATGGTGTCCAATGGTTTGGTAAGGTACTAATTTAATGCTAGATACGGAAGTAACTCAGTTGTGCTTTTCTCAGAGACGCCTACTCATAAAGCTCCATAAGACGTCTGGAGTGAGTAGGGATAATAACCGCCATAGCTGAGTAGGACGAAAATCCTATGTAATAACTGTTTGGTTCGTTCAACGTTGAAGGATACAGTGTTCCAAAATATTGTGCACCTTATCTTCGTCACCTTGAAACTTGCTCTGCAATTTTCAATAAACAATGTCCGATAGGGACAACAACACCGAAACCGGTGGAGCTGTAACCGACGAAGTCACAGCCGCTTTTAATTATACAGGTTTTAACGCAACCGATGAGAATGCTATAATCATTCCTCCAAATTTTAGGAGAGTCATCACTCTAAAACTTATAAAACATGGGCTAACGCCAAGAGGTGGTAGAGAAGTTTTTGTGATAAAGGCACATGAATCTTATCAGACAGAGGTATCCCACTCATGGATAGTATTCCCAGAATCACATCCAGCAACACATTTGTTTCACTTCTACAAAGAAGATGATCCACCTGAGGAATATATTCCTTTCGAGGATGTTGAAATTCCTCTCACATACCATGCGCATGATCTCTGGTTTAAAGGCACCCTAAAACATTTAAATCATATTACCAGGCTCAGTCCACTAGGTAGACCAGGCGCAACATGGCCAATTTTAGCCGGTTACACACCTCAGCCTGCATTGATGAAATGTCAAATAATGAATTACTCACTCAACTCAAAGAGTTAATAAAAATGTACAGACCATCAGTCCAATATGTAATGCAGACTTTCACAGTCCAACCACCAATAGCTATTCCAAAACAAACCTCTCACCAGGGGAATACACAAAACATTACTCCACAGACTTTACACGCAGTCATGAGCAAAATGCCCAGAAAACATGAACAGATTCCATTCTGGATAGCTCAAAAAATTACTCAAATCGAAGTAGTATTTCCTACTACTAGCCTTTATGAGAAACACAGATTTCTAACAATCTGTTCACCCATGGGGATATCACCACATCTGGAAGACTGCACCACTTGAGGCACCGTCTTTGCTGTTATCTATACAAAAACACATGGGGGCACATTAGGAGACCGCCCGCCATTAGGGCGGGGGTCCGGTGGGGGATATTGGGATGTGCCCGCCACAGTGGCGGGCACATCCTGCATTTATAGCATTGTGGCGGGCGGTGCTCTCTGCAGCGCCCGTCACAATGCTATAAATGCATAAATGCATTTGCATAAACAAAGCGGTAGGCACCGCGCAGTGCCTGCTGCTTTGTCTATGCAAATGAAGGGGGGGTATCACAGGTACCCTCCCGTGTGCAACCCCCACCCCTCCTTCACTCTGGGGGCCTGCAGGCTGGCGGGGGCAATCCACCCGACATCGTAATGGGCCCCATGGTGTTCTGTCCATGGCGGTAATACCTGACATGCTTAAACAAATTCAAAATAAATACAGGTCAGAGTCTGCTCTGAATTTAGGTATGAAATTACTTAAAAATTTTGACCAGATCTCAACAATAATATTATCTAATATTAAAGGAGAAGCAGCATCAGTGGTGATCCTCCAGAAATTAAGGGAATTTGATGTAAAAGAACAACAACAAGTATTGCCCAGAATAATTGAAAAATCCTATGAAGAATTAGGCAGAGACAGTTTGGGTGGGAAACCAGGTAAACCACAACTGTCCGAAGGACATGAAAAAGACTCTATTAAACACAATCCTACATCTTCTAAATAGAAGTTAGAAAATAACAAACAAAAGAGAAGCATTCTTAATCCCGAGGTAGGTCTCCTCAAAAGGAGCCGTCTGAAAGGAGGTATAACCTCAGGAATGGGGATAATTTGAGAAAACCTGATAGGTATCAAGACACTGATACATGTTACTCTCGTACCTTTCAGATATCGTCACAGACATCCGAAAGAAGAGGATGGTCAGATCAAAAAGAAGAACGCGTGAAGTCCAAAGACAATCAACACGTTCAGAAAAAAAAACGAAATTCTCGAAAAAGAAGGTAGCAGGTCTAAAGATCAGACATGCTGAGAATTCTGAGAACACAACTCAAGAACGCAGAATGAGCTCAGACAATGCTGGAAAGTGCAGCAGAAGTAGCAATATCTCGCCAGAACCCAAAGGAACTTCTGGAGACAGTGGACTTAAATAAAGACATTCAAGATAAGACTGTAGACAAAAGGGTTAGTTCTCCACATAGGTTATATGAAATAAAAGACATACCAAGACATACCAAGAAAAGTGAAAGCACTCTTTTGGGTGCATCTTTCAAAGGGTTATGATATACTTCTAACACAGCAGGACAGGCCACCAAGAATTTGTCCGGGAGTGCCCACACAGCGAAGACATCATTATGCCAGCCTTCTCTAACCATGTTACAGTGCATTTAAAATATACTTATTCCAGGAAAGGGTCAGTGGCCCAAGCCCCATAATTATACAAAAATCACGTAGGATGGGATGAGGACCCACCTCACCACAAGATCCAGTTAAAATATTAACCAACTGCACAAGGGCAGTACCCAATTAAGCAAGAAGCAAAAAGACAGGTCAGGGAGATCTTAGATCAACTTGAATACCGAGGGGTGATTGAAACATGGACCTCATCAATGAACAATCCTTTGTTTCCTGTCTCCAAACCAGACAATACATATTGTCTAGTTTTGGATTACAGACACATGAACTCTTGTTCTAAAACATTTGCAGTGCAAAATGCATACAGTACAGCATTAATGAATAACATTGAGCGTAAAAAATACAAAACCACATTAGACATTTCTAACAGTTTCTTTTGTAAAATCATAGCACCTGAAAGCAGGTATTTGACAGCTTTCTCAATAATGGGGACTCAGCGTCACTTTTGTCGACTCCCACCAGGGTGCAAGAACAGCCCGAGTTATTTTCAGCAAGAGTAACAGAGTTACTACAAATTTATGATGACGAGGCATTGTCATATGTCTATGATATCTATCTGACAGACGATGATCTGGATAGGCACTTGAACAGGGTAAACAACATTATACTGGGCTTCGCCTCTGAGGGTTACAAATTCAATTTCAAGAAATCAAGAATTGCCCACCTCAAGGTCCTTTTCTTAGGATATGAACTTTCAGTGAAGGCAAAAACATGGCAGCCAACTTTTTAGAAAAGTGTGCACGGCTCCAACCTCAAAACAATGAAAAACTTACAGTTGATTCTAGGTTTTGTGAATTTTGGAATACTTACATTCTAAATTACGCAGAAAGAGTTAAACTTCTCTACGAATTAATCAAACCTGATTTTAAAATCACACATTGGACACAGGAACACACAGATTTCCTGCGTTCACTTCAAGTTGATATGTTAGCAACAAATCACTTACAAACACGCGTAAATGTACGCAACTTAGTGATCCGAATCATTCCGGGTCAATGTGGATTCATCTACTTAACTTTTAACAAAGGTGAAAAAGTACCTATTGCATACATATCACATTTGTACACACAAGCAGAAATGAAATATACTTCAACAGAAAATACTCTGATAGCTGTTCAAACCACTGTAGGAAAGGAAAGAGCCCTAGCACAGGGTAAATGCATTATGGTCGTGACCCCTGTACCAGCCTTAGAGGCAGTTACAAAAGCGAGCATTCCGAATGCAAAAGCTTTACATTCAAGATGGATACAATGGGCTAATTATCTTGCTGCAACTGATGATGAATATATTTTTGATCCTTATTTGAAAACATAAGCATTCCTGCAATATGAACACAACTGCCCTCTGCCTACTGGGATTCTCCCTCTTGACTAGTATGAATGTATAATCTATAGTGATGGATCTGCACAACCCGCTACGAAGAGTAAGCAAGCTTATAGTGCAGCATGCGCGATCATTAAATGTCGTATGCGCAATGGCAAACTCAGACAAATGGTCAAAAAAACACAATATCTAGGAGATTGCACAGCTAAGCGAGGTGAACTACAAGCATTCAAAATGGCACTTGAAAATACGGATCACAAATTCCCCACACTCATAGTGTGCAATTCTTTTTACTGTGTTCAATCATACAATGAATATTTACAGAATTGGCTTTCAAAATTGTTTCAAAGATGCAAAAGGTGGCACAATCAAGCATAAAACGCTTTGGAAACAAGTAGTTCAGTTGCGAGATGGACTACAAAGCACTCACGCGATACACAGGCTTAGTCATCAATGTGAAACCGTTCAGGTTGAAGGGAATTCATTGGCAGATGAAGCCGCGAAGGGGCTGTGCAAACGGCTTCCGTAGCTGCAATCACTCGTTCAAAAATGAAAATAGACAGTGAAATAATACTGGCTGTCACTGCTTCACGCAAAGACAGCGGTGAGCGTTACCAAAAAAGTTTCCACTCAATTACTCGTATACTATTGATGTGAACAATGTTGTGTTTGCTCGAATCCCTGGTATGGGGGTAGGGTAATTCCAAGCATGGAACACAGATTAGGACTAATCCCAGCAGCACACGAAGGGATCACCTCTGCACATGCAGGTATTTCTGTGACGGCATAAATATTAAAACAGAGATACTGGTGGGCAGACATTAGGAAAGAGACCAGAAACTATGTTTTAGACTGTAAAATATGCCAGAAGATGAAAGTCTCTACAGTGAAACATCCTGTGCAGACGCCCCTGTTCATCTCAGATAAACCATTAGTTTGTGTTTATCTAGACCACTGCGGTCCCTCACAAAGGGATGGTAACTATAAATATATCATGGTTGCAGTAGATTTGTGTTCAAGGTTCCTATGGATGCGACCTCAGCGCTCAGCAGACGCTCGAAATGTTATAAAAGATTTGCAAGTCTTTATCGGCACATACGCAATAGGCAGACTGAACTCTGACCAGGGCCCTGCATTTAGCTCTCGAACTTACAAAGAAGACATGGTCAGTTTGGGTGTAACATTGCAGTATTCTTCTCCATTCCATCCTGAGGGAAATTCTGTAGTGGAAAGAAAAAAACGGGACATAAAGCAGTCTATAACTGCTAGGGTATTAGGTTCGGTGATGGGTGGGTCAAACATCTTTATGGGGTCCAATGCTCATTTAATAATTTGCAAAGAAGTTCTCTAGGGGGTGTCACTCCATATGAGGTCCTATTTGGACAGAATGTTGGTACCAGACCTTGACATGACATGAAAGGCACAGTGGTAGAAAATAAAGCATTTGATATCAAAGATCGTTTGGCTGTTTTACAGGACTTAAATGAACTAAGATCGAAACAAAGTAACGTGTTTCTGAAGCCAACCACCACTGGGAAAAAAACAGCCGTCACAGTAAGGCCTGTCTGGATCCCAAAGCTTGGGGATCTAGTCAGAGAAAAGACCGCGGACAAGAAGGAATTTGGGCCTTCTTACAGACAACCAGTACCTGTCCTAGCTGTCCACGGATGAAGAACAGTACTTTTGCCGACCCTTGCTGGAAAAAAGGAGAAAAGATTTGTGTCCATCGACCTGATCAAACAACACTATGTGGCCGATACTAAGCAGTAGGCCAAGTGGACTCCGACCAAGTAGCAGACGCTCTCCTCCAGCTACTGAATCACTGACAAAATATCGAAACTACAAAAATCGATATACAAAGTTATCGTATACTAAATATCGATGACAAATAAATCGACACTCTATATTTAACTATGAAACAAAATAAACTTTGAATAAACAATATCGTAAAGCAAAAACATCGACCCCACAAAAATCGTACACATACATATCGAATTTAAAAATATTGACAATTATAAATAAGTATAGCACATAACAAAAATATCGAAAACAAAAATATAGACATCAATATTATTGACATAACTAAAATATTGTCAACTCACAAATACAAAACTATTAAAAATACACTCATATAATAAATAATATACATACCAAACACACCTAAAAAAATATATATCCCTAAATCAATTATTTAAAAAGGCTAAATAAAGGAAAACATTTTAAACATACACAATTAAAATATACACAATTTTAAAATATTATAATACATTTTTAAATGCAATACAACTTCTAAAAACACTTCATAAAATACGAAAACAACAGAAAATCTCAACATTACAATTTCACATACAACTAACATAATTAAGTAACTTAAAAAAATTCAAACTAACCAATAGAAGCACATTTAAATGTATCTGACCAATGACATACAAGGACTAATTAAATACTCACTATATAAAGAACTCGACAACCTTAAAGACTAATCTGAAAACAAATCAACTACAGATAACAAAAAGTAAGTACACAAAACTTTCTAAATAAACTGTAAAATTAACAGTAACCTACATTTCATAGTCAAAACTTTAAAAACGTCATTATATTTCTATCTTTTTATATTTCTACAACAGATTCAACTTCAAGAAAAAGAACATTTCCAACCAACTAAAACAACAAACCAAAAAAGTAAGTATACTAATTTAATTTTTTAAACACTCAGCAAAAGCAAAAAACTGCTCAAATGTTATAACCATCAAACAAACTCCAATTTTACTTTCAACATTGTCAAAAAATGAAAACACATGTTTAAAATAAAAAAATCTAAAAAACTTCTTAAAAAAGGTTAATTTCACATATAAATACAAATCATAACATACAACACATTATGATTTCTTTCCACAGACCACTTAAAAAGGAAAAGCAGCAATATATCAAGAAAACATCAACATTGAACAACAAATAAACAACACTTGGTAAGTATACAATAAATACAAATGTACTATTATTCCCATAAAAAATATAACAATGTTAAAATTTTACTTGACTAAATAACTATCCTATTTTTTTAAAAACTGTATAAAATGTTTAAAAAATAAATATAACTTATTAATAATAAAATATAGTATCCTACAAACTGTTAAACTAAAATACACATGTAAACATTCACTAAAATATACTTAACTTTATTTCCACAGACCACTAAAATACAGAACAGCATCAACCAAACAAGACAAAATCTACAAAGTCAACTAAATTATAATTGGTAAGTACATAACAAAAGTACATATATTATAAATTATTCCTATAATATAAATACATTTTCTAATAATGTTTAATACATCTTTTATAGATTTAAGAAATCCATAATGACTGAAGATACAAAATGTATTACATCTAAGAAAGGGACATTTTTGTTATGCTATATGGGGTATATTTATACTCAGGAAAAACTAAAAGTATACTGGAAATGTACTAAGTATTACTCAAACAAATGTTATGGGCGTGCAACAACCAGAGAAACCAGTGTAATAAATACAACTGAACACAACCATCCAACTAATATCTCAGAAATAGAGGTTAGATCTACTCTAGAAAATATTAAAGAATTAAGCAGCACCTCAGAACTACCAACAAGTGTAATACTTAAATAACTACTACCTGAAGTATCTAGAGAAGCAAGAGGTCAATTACCAACAATAGCTTATATAAAAAGAACCATCACTAGAACTAAAAAATCCACAAGACCAACAATACAAACACCTAAAACTTTTGAAGAGGTAATAATTCCACCTGACCTTACCATAACTCATAATGATGAACCTTTTATCTTCTACGATAACAACAATAATGATAAAAGGATAATAATGTTTGCTACCGTAAACAACATTAAAAAAGTGAAAGAAAGCCAAACATGGATGATGGATGGCACGTTTAGCATATGCCCTAAACCATTCTATGAATTATATACCATACATGGACAATACCATAACACTTGCATACGATTTATCTATTGTTTGTTACCAAACAAACAAACTGCAACCTACGCAGAAATATTGAACAAAATAAAATAAGATACAACAGACTTCTTTCCCCTAAAAATAATAATTGACTTTGAACAGGCCATGATAAATTCAATCCTTAAAATACACCCTCACACAGCCATACAAGGACGTTATTTTCACTTTAACCAATGGCGGATAGCCACCGCCGGCCTGGCGGGGGCAATCCGCGCGACATCCTCTCCTGAATTCCCCCCGCCATATTAGAATGGCAGATGGAAAGACCGCCCGCTGCTTTTCCGCCCCGGTCGCCATGCGGGCGTGGCGGAAAAGGATTAATATGGTGGCGGTGTCTAATAGACACCGCCAGCCATATTAGTATGGGCCCAAAGAGATGCATGCGGTCTTCACTCTGGGGGCCCCATGTGGGCCCCCAGAGTGAAGGAGGGGTGGGGGGTGCTCACGGGGGGTACCTGTGGTACCCCCCAGCATTTGCATACATGAAGCAGCAGGCACCGCGCGGTGTCTGCCGCTTTGTGTATGCAAATGCATGCATACATTTTTAACATTGTGGTGAGCGGTGCAGTGAGCACCGCCCACCAGAATGTTAAAAATGAGCGATGCGCCCGCTACTGTGGTGGGCGCATCATAATGCATACATCGGGACTCCGCCCTTAAGGCGGGTGGTCCCTTTTACCGAAAGTCCGCCAGCCATCCTATTGGGGGCCTAAGTGATCCTAATGGGGGCCTAAGTATTGAATATGCAACCAACATCACATTTGCATACCAAATAAAACACCTAATAGCCCTAGCATATGTGCCAATCACTGACGTGACTAAGCACTATAAAATTTTAATAGAAAGTTCATTCTATACCAAAAATGAACAAAAACTAGCTCCCCTTCTCGATTATTTCGAGGACACCTGGGTGGGGAGACTACACAGGTAGGCCACAGACGCCAACCAAAATTCCAAATCTCTTGGTGGAATGTATATCTACCAACCCCTAACCAAGAAGCCAAAACAAACAACACAGTTGAGGGTTGGCATAATGCCTTCCTAGATTCAACTGGCCAAACAACTCCTACACTACACAAACTCCAAATGGCAATACAAAAAGTAAAAAGTTTTCAAGAATTAAGAATGGAGCAATCTGTCTTACAATTAAAACCTAAACTATCACGACAAACTGCCCAAATGTACCAATATTTACAACAACAAGTACAACTTTATCCTACAAGAAAAGGACTAGAATACTTAAAAATGATTGCCAAAACACTAATCTAACAATACAAACCATATAAACAAAAAATAATCCAAAAAATCCCTAAAATATAAACATACACATTTCCTTTACAAAAAGTAAGTATTTATTTTGTCTAAAAAATTTTTTAAAAATATAGACAAAATAAATATCGAACGAAACAACAACTGCATAAAAATAGTACATTTCCCCACCCACAATAAAATTAATATAAAATCACTTACCTTTAGCAGCAACGTAAATCGCAAATCCAACTGGTCCAAAATCATCGAGGCACTTATAAATCCCAAAAAATTGATAATCCAGAATCCATCCAAAACCCAAAAACGTTAAAAAAGAATAAAAAACGCTCCAGGAAACCCGAATAATAAAGGAAGTGTAAAATAAATATTACTTGAAACAAGTAAAGTACACTTCCTTTAAGTAAAAAAATGCAACATTTCCGGAAACGAAAAGGCTGTATCCAAAAACCTAGAATAAAAAAATAAACATTCCCACCCCCAGAATCTTAAAAATATACATTATTAAGCAACATTACATACATATTTAACACAAACAGTAACTAAATACACACAAACACAATAACTCCAATGAGGCAATACAACTTCTAAAAACACTTCATAAAATACGAAAACAACAGAAAATCTCAACATTACAATTTCACATACAACTAACATAATTAAGTAACTTAAAAAAATTCAAACTAACCAATAGAAGCACATTTAAATGTATCTGACCAATGACATACAAGGACTAATTAAATACTCACTATATAAAGAACTCGACAACCTTAAAGACTAATCTGAAAACAAATCAACTACAGATAACAAAAAGTAAGTACACAAAACTTTCTAAATAAACTGTAAAATTAACAGTAACCTACATTTCATAGTCAAAACTTTAAAAACGTCATTATATTTCTATCTTTTTATATTTCTACAACAGATTCAACTTCAAGAAAAAGAAGAACATTTCCAACCAACTAAAACAACAAACCAAAAAAGTAAGTATACTAATTTAATTTTTTAAACACTCAGGAAAAGCAAAAATAAATGCTCAAATGTTATAACCATCAAACAAACTCCAATTTTACTTTCAACATTGTCAAAAAATGAAAACACATGTTTAAAATAAAAAAATCTAAAAAACTTCTTAAAAAAGGTTAATTTCACATATAAATACAAATCATAACATACAACACATTATGATTTCTTTCCACAGACCACTTAAAAAGGAAAAGCAGCAATATATCAAGAAAACATCAACATTGAACAACAAATAAACAACACTTGGTAAGTATACAATAAATACAAATGTACTATTATTCCCATAAAAAATATAACAATGTTAAAATTTTACTTGACTAAATAACTATCCTATTTTTTAAAAAACTGTATAAAATGTTTAAAAAATAAATATAACTTATTAATAATAAAATATAGTATCCTACAAACTGTTAAACTAAAATACACATGTAAACATTCACTAAAATATACTTAACTTTATTTCCACAGACCACTAAAATACAGAACAGCATCAACCAAACAAGACAAAATCTACAAAGTCAACTAAATTATAATTGGTAAGTACATAACAAAAGTACATATATTATAAATTATTCCTATAATATAAATACATTTTCTAATAATGTTTAATACATCTTTTATAGATTTAAGAAATCCATAATGACTGAAGATACAAAATGTATTACATCTAAGAAAGGGACATTTTTGTTATGCTATATGGGGTATATTTATACTCAGGAAAAACTAAAAGTATACTGGAAATGTACTAAGTATTACTCAAACAAATGTTATGGGCGTGCAACAACCAGAGAAACCAGTGTAATAAATACAACTGAACACAACCATCCAACTAATATCTCAGAAATAGAGGTTAGATCTACTCTAGAAAATATTAAAGAATTAAGCAGCACCTCAGAACTACCAACAAGTGTAATACTTAAATAACTACTACCTAAAGTATCTAGAGAAGCAAGAGGTCAATTACCAACAATAGCTTCTATAAAAAGAACCATCACTAGAACTAAAAAATCCACAAGACCAACAATACAAACACCTAAAACTTTTGAAGAGGTAATAATTCCACCTGACCTTACCATAACTCATAATGATGAACCTTTTATCTTCTACGATAACAACAATAATGATAAAAGGATAATAATGTTTGCTACCGTAAACAACATTAAAAAAGTAAAAGAAAGCCAAACATGGATGATGGATGGCACGTTTAGCATATGCCCTAAACCATTCTATGAATTATATACCATACATGGACAATACCATAACACTTGCATACGATTTATCTATTGTTTGTTACCAAACAAACAAACTGCAACCTACGCAGAAATATTGAACAAAATAAAATAAGATACAACAGACTTCTTTCCCCTAAAAATAATAATTGACTTTGAACAGGCCATGATAAATTCAATCCTTAAAATACACCCTCACACAGCCATACAAGGACGTTATTTTCACTTTAACCAATGGCGGCTAGCCACCGCCGGCCTGGCGGGGGCAATCCGCGCGACATCCTCTCCTGAATTCCCCCCGCCATATTAGAATGGCAGATGGAAAGACCGCCCGCTGCTTTTCCGCCCCGGTCGCCATGCGGGCGTGGCGGAAAAGGATTAATATGGTGGCGGTGTCTAATAGACACCGCCAGCCATATTAGTATGGGCCCAAAGAGATGCATGCGGTCTTCACTCTGGGGGCCCCATGTGGGCCCCCAGAATGAAGGAGGGGTGGGGGGTGCTCACGGGGGGTACCTGTGGTACCCCCCAGCATTTGCATACATGAAGCAGCAGGCACCGCGCGGTGTCTGCCGCTTTGTGTATGCAAATGCATGCATACATTTTTAACATTGTGGTGAGCGGTGCAGTGAGCACCGCCCACCAGAATGTTAAAAATGAGCGATGCGCCCGCTACTGTGGTGGGCGCATCATAATGCATACATCGGGACTCCGCCCTTAAGGCGGGTGGTCCCTTTTACCGAAAGTCCGCCAGCCATCCTATTGGGGGCCTAAGTGATCCTAATGGGGGCCTAAGTATTGAATATGCAACCAACATCACATTTGCATACCAAATAAAACACCTAATAGCCCTAGCATATGTGCCAATCACTGACGTGACTAAGCACTATAAAATTTTAATAGAAAGTTCATTCTATACCAAAAATGAACAAAAACTAGCTCCCCTTCTCGATTATTTCGAGGACACCTGGGTGGGGAGACTACACAGGTAGGCCACAGACGCCAACCAAAATTCCAAATCTCTTGGTGGAATGTATATCTACCAACCCCTAACCAAGAAGCCAAAACAAACAACACAGTTGAGGGTTGGCATAATGCCTTCCTAGCTTCAACTGGCCAAACAACTCCTACACTACACAAACTCCAAATGGCAATACAAAAAGTAAAAAGTTTTCAAGAATTAAGAATGGAGCAATCTGTCTTACAATTAAAACCTAAACTATCACGACAAACTGCCCAAATGTACCAATATTTACAACAACAAGTACAACTTTATCCTACAAGAAAAGGACTAGAATACTTAAAAATGATTGCCAAAACACTAATCTAACAATACAAACCATATAAACAAAAAATAATCCAAAAAATCCCTAAAATATAAACATACACATTTCCTTTACAAAAATTAAGTATTTATTTTGTCTAATAATTTTTTTTTAAAATATAGACAAAATAAATATCGAACGAAACAACAACTGCATAAAAATAGTACATTTCCCCACCCACAATAAAATTAATATAAAATCACTTACCTTTAGCAGCAACGTAAATCGCAAATCCAACTGGTCCAAAATCATCGAGGCACTTATAAATCCCAAAAAATTGATAATCCAGAATCCATCCAAAACCCAAAAACGTTAAAAAAGAATAAAAAACGCTCCAGGAAACCCGAATAATAAAGGAAGTGTAAAATAAATATTACTTGAAACAAGTAAAGTACACTTCCTTTAAGTAAAAAAATGCAACATTTCCGGAAACGAAAAGGCTGTATCCAAAAACCTAGAATAAAAAAATAAACATTCCCACCCCCAGAATCTTAAAAATATACATTATTAAGCAACATTACATACATATTTAACACAAACAGTAACTAAATACACACAAACACAATAACTCCAATGAGGCAATACAACTTCTAAAAACACTTCATAAAATACGAAAACAACAGAAAATCTCAACATTACAATTTCACATACAACTAACATAATTAAGTAACTTAAAAAAATTCAAACTAACCAATAGAAGCACATTTAAATGTATCTGACCAATGACATACAAGGACTAATTAAATACTCACTATATAAAGAACTCGACAACCTTAAAGACTAATCTGAAAACAAATCAACTACAGATAACAAAAAGTAAGTACACAAAACTTTCTAAATAAACTGTAAAATTAACAGTAACCTACATTTCATAGTCAAAACTTTAAAAACGTCATTATATTTCTATCTTTTTATATTTCTACAACAGATTCAACTTCAAGAAAAAGAAGAACATTTCCAACCAACTAAAACAACAAACCAAAAAAGTAAGTATACTAATTTAATTTTTTAAACACTCAGGAAAAGCAAAAAAAATGCTCAAATGTTATAACCATCAAACAAACTCCAATTTTACTTTCAACATTGTCAAAAAATGAAAACACATGTTTAAAATAAAAAAATCTAAAAAACTTCTTAAAAAAGGTTAATTTCACATATAAATACAAATCATAACATACAACACATTATGATTTCTTTCCACAGACCACTTAAAAAGGAAAAGCAGCAATATATCAAGAAAACATCAACATTGAACAACAAATAAACAACACTTGGTAAGTATACAATAAATACAAATGTACTATTATTCCCATAAAAAATATAACAATGTTAAAATTTTACTTGACTAAATAACTATCCTATTTTTTTCAAAAACTGTATAAAATGTAAAAAAAATAAATATAACTTATTAATAATAAAATATAGTATCCTACAAACTGTTAAACTAAAATACACATGTAAACATTCACTAAAATATACTTAACTTTATTTCCACAGACCACTAAAATACAGAACAGCATCAACCAAACAAGACAAAATCTACAAAGTCAACTAAATTATAATTGGTAAGTACATAACAAAAGTACATATATTATAAATTATTCCTATAATATAAATACATTTTCTAATAATGTTTAATACATCTTTTATAGATTTAAGAAATCCATAATGACTGAAGATACAAAATGTATTACATCTAAGAAAGGGACATTTTTGTTATGCTATATGGGGTATATTTATACTCAGGAAAAACTAAAAGTATACTGGAAATGTACTAAGTATTACTCAAACAAATGTTATGGGCGTGCAACAACCAGAGAAACCAGTGTAATAAATACAACTGAACACAACCATCCAACTAATATCTCAGAAATAGAGGTTAGATCTACTCTAGAAAATATTAAAGAATTAAGCAGCACCTCAGAACTACCAACAAGTGTAATACTTAAATAACTACTACCTAAAGTATCTAGAGAAGCAAGAGGTCAATTACCAACAATAGCTTCTATAAAAAGAACCATCACTAGAACTAAAAAATCCACAAGACCAACAATACAAACACCTAAAACTTTTGAAGAGGTAATAATTCCACCTGACCTTACCATAACTCATAATGATGAACCTTTTATCTTCTACGATAACAACAATAATGATAAAAGGATAATAATGTTTGCTACCGTAAACAACATTAAAAAAGTAAAAGAAAGCCAAACATGGATGATGGATGGCACGTTTAGCATATGCCCTAAACCATTCTATGAATTATATACCATACATGGACAATACCATAACACTTGCATACGATTTATCTATTGTTTGTTACCAAACAAACAAACTGCAACCTACGCAGAAATATTGAACAAAATAAAATAAGATACAACAGACTTCTTTCCCCTAAAAATAATAATTGACTTTGAACAGGCCATGATAAATTCAATCCTTAAAATACACCCTCACACAGCCATACAAGGACGTTATTTTCACTTTAACCAATGGCGGATAGCCACCGCCGGCCTGGCGGGGGCAATCCGCGCGACATCCTCTCCTGAATTCCCCCCGCCATATTAGAATGGCAGATGGAAAGACCGCCCGCTGCTTTTCCGCCCCGGTCGCCATGCGGGCGTGGCGGAAAAGGATTAATATGGTGGCGGTGTCTAATAGACACCGCCAGCCATATTAGTATGGGCCCAAAGAGATGCATGCGGTCTTCACTCTGGGGGCCCCATGTGGGCCCCCAGAGTGAAGGAGGGGTGGGGGGTGCTCACGGGGGGTACCTGTGGTACCCCCCAGCATTTGCATACATGAAGCAGCAGGCACCGCGCGGTGTCTGCCGCTTTGTGTATGCAAATGCATGCATACATTTTTAACATTGTGGTGAGCGGTGCAGTGAGCACCGCCCACCAGAATGTTAAAAATGAGCGATGCGCCCGCTACTGTGGTGGGCGCATCATAATGCATACATCGGGACTCCGCCCTTAAGGCGGGTGGTCCCTTTTACCGAAAGTCCGCCAGCCATCCTATTGGGGGCCTAAGTGATCCTAATGGGGGCCTAAGTATTGAATATGCAACCAACATCACATTTGCATACCAAATAAAACACCTAATAGCCCTAGCATATGTGCCAATCACTGACGTGACTAAGCACTATAAAATTTTAATAGAAAGTTCATTCTATACCAAAAATGAACAAAAACTAGCTCCCCTTCTCGATTATTTCGAGGACACCTGGGTGGGGAGACTACACAGGTAGGCCACAGACGCCAACCAAAATTCCAAATCTCTTGGTGGAATGTATATCTACCAACCCCTAACCAAGAAGCCAAAACAAACAACACAGTTGAGGGTTGGCATAATGCCTTCCTAGATTCAACTGGCCAAACAACTCCTACACTACACAAACTCCAAATGGCAATACAAAAAGTAAAAAGTTTTCAAGAATTAAGAATGGAGCAATCTGTCTTACAATTAAAACCTAAACTATCACGACAAACTGCCCAAATGTACCAATATTTACAACAACAAGTACAACTTTATCCTACAAGAAAAGGACTAGAATACTTAAAAATGATTGCCAAAACACTAATCTAACAATACAAACCATATAAACAAAAAATAATCCAAAAAATCCCTAAAATATAAACATACACATTTCCTTTACAAAAAGTAAGTATTTATTTTGTCTAAAAAATTTTTTAAAAATATAGACAAAATAAATATCGAACGAAACAACAACTGCATAAAAATAGTACATTTCCCCACCCACAATAAAATTAATATAAAATCACTTACCTTTAGCAGCAACGTAAATCGCAAATCCAACTGGTCCAAAATCATCGAGGCACTTATAAATCCCAAAAAATTGATAATCCAGAATCCATCCAAAACCCAAAAACGTTAAAAAAGAATAAAAAACGCTCCAGGAAACCCGAATAATAAAGGAAGTGTAAAATAAATATTACTTGAAACAAGTAAAGTACACTTCCTTTAAGTAAAAAAATGCAACATTTCCGGAAACGAAAAGGCTGTATCCAAAAACCTAGAATAAAAAAATAAACATTCCCACCCCCAGAATCTTAAAAATATACATTATTAAGCAACATTACATACATATTTAACACAAACAGTAACTAAATACACACAAACACAATAACTCCAATGAGGCAATACAACTTCTAAAAACACTTCATAAAATACGAAAACAACAGAAAATCTCAACATTACAATTTCACATACAACTAACATAATTAAGTAACTTAAAAAAATTCAAACTAACCAATAGAAGCACATTTAAATGTATCTGACCAATGACATACAAGGACTAATTAAATACTCACTATATAAAGAACTCGACAACCTTAAAGACTAATCTGAAAACAAATCAACTACAGATAACAAAAAGTAAGTACACAAAACTTTCTAAATAAACTGTAAAATTAACAGTAACCTACATTTCATAGTCAAAACTTTAAAAACGTCATTATATTTCTATCTTTTTATATTTCTACAACAGATTCAACTTCAAGAAAAAGAAGAACATTTCCAACCAACTAAAACAACAAACCAAAAAAGTAAGTATACTAATTTAATTTTTTAAACACTCAGGAAAAGCAAAAATAAATGCTCAAATGTTATAACCATCAAACAAACTCCAATTTTACTTTCAACATTGTCAAAAAATGAAAACACATGTTTAAAATAAAAAAATCTAAAAAACTTCTTAAAAAAGGTTAATTTCACATATAAATACAAATCATAACATACAACACATTATGATTTCTTTCCACAGACCACTTAAAAAGGAAAAGCAGCAATATATCAAGAAAACATCAACATTGAACAACAAATAAACAACACTTGGTAAGTATACAATAAATACAAATGTACTATTATTCCCATAAAAAATATAACAATGTTAAAATTTTACTTGACTAAATAACTATCCTATTTTTTAAAAAACTGTATAAAATGTTTAAAAAATAAATATAACTTATTAATAATAAAATATAGTATCCTACAAACTGTTAAACTAAAATACACATGTAAACATTCACTAAAATATACTTAACTTTATTTCCACAGACCACTAAAATACAGAACAGCATCAACCAAACAAGACAAAATCTACAAAGTCAACTAAATTATAATTGGTAAGTACATAACAAAAGTACATATATTATAAATTATTCCTATAATATAAATACATTTTCTAATAATGTTTAATACATCTTTTATAGATTTAAGAAATCCATAATGACTGAAGATACAAAATGTATTACATCTAAGAAAGGGACATTTTTGTTATGCTATATGGGGTATATTTATACTCAGGAAAAACTAAAAGTATACTGGAAATGTACTAAGTATTACTCAAACAAATGTTATGGGCGTGCAACAACCAGAGAAACCAGTGTAATAAATACAACTGAACACAACCATCCAACTAATATCTCAGAAATAGAGGTTAGATCTACTCTAGAAAATATTAAAGAATTAAGCAGCACCTCAGAACTACCAACAAGTGTAATACTTAAATAACTACTACCTAAAGTATCTAGAGAAGCAAGAGGTCAATTACCAACAATAGCTTCTATAAAAAGAACCATCACTAGAACTAAAAAATCCACAAGACCAACAATACAAACACCTAAAACTTTTGAAGAGGTAATAATTCCACCTGACCTTACCATAACTCATAATGATGAACCTTTTATCTTCTACGATAACAACAATAATGATAAAAGGATAATAATGTTTGCTACCGTAAACAACATTAAAAAAGTAAAAGAAAGCCAAACATGGATGATGGATGGCACGTTTAGCATATGCCCTAAACCATTCTATGAATTATATACCATACATGGACAATACCATAACACTTGCATACGATTTATCTATTGTTTGTTACCAAACAAACAAACTGCAACCTACGCAGAAATATTGAACAAAATAAAATAAGATACAACAGACTTCTTTCCCCTAAAAATAATAATTGACTTTGAACAGGCCATGATAAATTCAATCCTTAAAATACACCCTCACACAGCCATACAAGGACGTTATTTTCACTTTAACCAATGGCGGCTAGCCACCGCCGGCCTGGCGGGGGCAATCCGCGCGACATCCTCTCCTGAATTCCCCCCGCCATATTAGAATGGCAGATGGAAAGACCGCCCGCTGCTTTTCCGCCCCGGTCGCCATGCGGGCGTGGCGGAAAAGGATTAATATGGTGGCGGTGTCTAATAGACACCGCCAGCCATATTAGTATGGGCCCAAAGAGATGCATGCGGTCTTCACTCTGGGGGCCCCATGTGGGCCCCCAGAATGAAGGAGGGGTGGGGGGTGCTCACGGGGGGTACCTGTGGTACCCCCCAGCATTTGCATACATGAAGCAGCAGGCACCGCGCGGTGTCTGCCGCTTTGTGTATGCAAATGCATGCATACATTTTTAACATTGTGGTGAGCGGTGCAGTGAGCACCGCCCACCAGAATGTTAAAAATGAGCGATGCGCCCGCTACTGTGGTGGGCGCATCATAATGCATACATCGGGACTCCGCCCTTAAGGCGGGTGGTCCCTTTTACCGAAAGTCCGCCAGCCATCCTATTGGGGGCCTAAGTGATCCTAATGGGGGCCTAAGTATTGAATATGCAACCAACATCACATTTGCATACCAAATAAAACACCTAATAGCCCTAGCATATGTGCCAATCACTGACGTGACTAAGCACTATAAAATTTTAATAGAAAGTTCATTCTATACCAAAAATGAACAAAAACTAGCTCCCCTTCTCGATTATTTCGAGGACACCTGGGTGGGGAGACTACACAGGTAGGCCACAGACGCCAACCAAAATTCCAAATCTCTTGGTGGAATGTATATCTACCAACCCCTAACCAAGAAGCCAAAACAAACAACACAGTTGAGGGTTGGCATAATGCCTTCCTAGCTTCAACTGGCCAAACAACTCCTACACTACACAAACTCCAAATGGCAATACAAAAAGTAAAAAGTTTTCAAGAATTAAGAATGGAGCAATCTGTCTTACAATTAAAACCTAAACTATCACGACAAACTGCCCAAATGTACCAATATTTACAACAACAAGTACAACTTTATCCTACAAGAAAAGGACTAGAATACTTAAAAATGATTGCCAAAACACTAATCTAACAATACAAACCATATAAACAAAAAATAATCCAAAAAATCCCTAAAATATAAACATACACATTTCCTTTACAAAAATTAAGTATTTATTTTGTCTAATAATTTTTTTTTAAAATATAGACAAAATAAATATCGAACGAAACAACAACTGCATAAAAATAGTACATTTCCCCACCCACAATAAAATTAATATAAAATCACTTACCTTTAGCAGCAACGTAAATCGCAAATCCAACTGGTCCAAAATCATCGAGGCACTTATAAATCCCAAAAAATTGATAATCCAGAATCCATCCAAAACCCAAAAACGTTAAAAAAGAATAAAAAACGCTCCAGGAAACCCGAATAATAAAGGAAGTGTAAAATAAATATTACTTGAAACAAGTAAAGTACACTTCCTTTAAGTAAAAAAATGCAACATTTCCGGAAACGAAAAGGCTGTATCCAAAAACCTAGAATAAAAAAATAAACATTCCCACCCCCAGAATCTTAAAAATATACATTATTAAGCAACATTACATACATATTTAACACAAACAGTAACTAAATACACACAAACACAATAACTCCAATGAGGCAATACAACTTCTAAAAACACTTCATAAAATACGAAAACAACAGAAAATCTCAACATTACAATTTCACATACAACTAACATAATTAAGTAACTTAAAAAAATTCAAACTAACCAATAGAAGCACATTTAAATGTATCTGACCAATGACATACAAGGACTAATTAAATACTCACTATATAAAGAACTCGACAACCTTAAAGACTAATCTGAAAACAAATCAACTACAGATAACAAAAAGTAAGTACACAAAACTTTCTAAATAAACTGTAAAATTAACAGTAACCTACATTTCATAGTCAAAACTTTAAAAACGTCATTATATTTCTATCTTTTTATATTTCTACAACAGATTCAACTTCAAGAAAAAGAAGAACATTTCCAACCAACTAAAACAACAAACCAAAAAAGTAAGTATACTAATTTAATTTTTTAAACACTCAGGAAAAGCAAAAAAAATGCTCAAATGTTATAACCATCAAACAAACTCCAATTTTACTTTCAACATTGTCAAAAAATGAAAACACATGTTTAAAATAAAAAAATCTAAAAAACTTCTTAAAAAAGGTTAATTTCACATATAAATACAAATCATAACATACAACACATTATGATTTCTTTCCACAGACCACTTAAAAAGGAAAAGCAGCAATATATCAAGAAAACATCAACATTGAACAACAAATAAACAACACTTGGTAAGTATACAATAAATACAAATGTACTATTATTCCCATAAAAAATATAACAATGTTAAAATTTTACTTGACTAAATAACTATCCTATTTTTTTCAAAAACTGTATAAAATGTAAAAAAAATAAATATAACTTATTAATAATAAAATATAGTATCCTACAAACTGTTAAACTAAAATACACATGTAAACATTCACTAAAATATACTTAACTTTATTTCCACAGACCACTAAAATACAGAACAGCATCAACCAAACAAGACAAAATCTACAAAGTCAACTAAATTATAATTGGTAAGTACATAACAAAAGTACATATATTATAAATTATTCCTATAATATAAATACATTTTCTAATAATGTTTAATACATCTTTTATAGATTTAAGAAATCCATAATGACTGAAGATACAAAATGTATTACATCTAAGAAAGGGACATTTTTGTTATGCTATATGGGGTATATTTATACTCAGGAAAAACTAAAAGTATACTGGAAATGTACTAAGTATTACTCAAACAAATGTTATGGGCGTGCAACAACCAGAGAAACCAGTGTAATAAATACAACTGAACACAACCATCCAACTAATATCTCAGAAATAGAGGTTAGATCTACTCTAGAAAATATTAAAGAATTAAGCAGCACCTCAGAACTACCAACAAGTGTAATACTTAAATAACTACTACCTAAAGTATCTAGAGAAGCAAGAGGTCAATTACCAACAATAGCTTCTATAAAAAGAACCATCACTAGAACTAAAAAATCCACAAGACCAACAATACAAACACCTAAAACTTTTGAAGAGGTAATAATTCCACCTGACCTTACCATAACTCATAATGATGAACCTTTTATCTTCTACGATAACAACAATAATGATAAAAGGATAATAATGTTTGCTACCGTAAACAACATTAAAAAAGTAAAAGAAAGCCAAACATGGATGATGGATGGCACGTTTAGCATATGCCCTAAACCATTCTATGAATTATATACCATACATGGACAATACCATAACACTTGCATACGATTTATCTATTGTTTGTTACCAAACAAACAAACTGCAACCTACGCAGAAATATTGAACAAAATAAAATAAGATACAACAGACTTCTTTCCCCTAAAAATAATAATTGACTTTGAACAGGCCATGATAAATTCAATCCTTAAAATACACCCTCACACAGCCATACAAGGACGTTATTTTCACTTTAACCAATGGCGGCTAGCCACCGCCGGCCTGGCGGGGGCAATCCGCGCGACATCCTCTCCTGAATTCCCCCCGCCATATTAGAATGGCAGATGGAAAGACCGCCCGCTGCTTTTCCGCCCCGGTCGCCATGCGGGCGTGGCGGAAAAGGATTAATATGGTGGCGGTGTCTAATAGACACCGCCAGCCATATTAGTATGGGCCCAAAGAGATGCATGCGGTCTTCACTCTGGGGGCCCCATGTGGGCCCCCAGAGTGAAGGAGGGGTGGGGGGTGCTCACGGGGGGTACCTGTGGTACCCCCCAGCATTTGCATACATGAAGCAGCAGGCACCGCGCGGTGTCTGCCGCTTTGTGTATGCAAATGCATGCATACATTTTTAACATTGTGGTGAGCGGTGCAGTGAGCACCGCCCACCAGAATGTTAAAAATGAGCGATGCGCCCGCTACTGTGGTGGGCGCATCATAATGCATACATCGGGACTCCGCCCTTAAGGCGGGTGGTCCCTTTTACCGAAAGTCCGCCAGCCATCCTATTGGGGGCCTAAGTGATCCTAATGGGGGCCTAAGTATTGAATATGCAACCAACATCACATTTGCATACCAAATAAAACACCTAATAGCCCTAGCATATGTGCCAATCACTGACGTGACTAAGCACTATAAAATTTTAATAGAAAGTTCATTCTATACCAAAAATGAACAAAAACTAGCTCCCCTTCTCGATTATTTCGAGGACACCTGGGTGGGGAGACTACACAGGTAGGCCACAGACGCCAACCAAAATTCCAAATCTCTTGGTGGAATGTATATCTACCAACCCCTAATCAAGAAGCCAAAACAAACAACACAGTTGAGGGTTGGCATAATGCCTTCCTAGCTTCAACTGGCCAAACAACTCCTACACTACACAAACTCCAAATGGCAATACAAAAAGTAAAAAGTTTTCAAGAATTAAGAATGGAGCAATCTGTCTTAAAATTAAAACCTAAACTATCACGACAAACTGCCCAAATGTACCAATATTTACAACAACAAGTACAACTTTATCCTACAAGAAAAGGACGAGAATACTTAAAAATGATTGCCAAAACACTAATCTAACAATACAAACCATATAAACAAAAAATAATCCAAAAAATCCCTAAAATATAAACATACACATTTCCTTTACAAAAATTAAGTATTTATTTTGTCTAATAATTTTTTTTAAAAATATAGACAAAATAAATATCGAACGAAACAACAACTGCATAAAAATAGTACATTTCCCCACCCACAATAAAATTAATATAAAATCACTTACCTTTAGCAGCAACGTAAATCGCAAATCCAACTGGTCCAAAATCATCGAGGCACTTATAAATCCCAAAAAATTGATAATCCAGAATCCATCCAAAACCCAAAAACGTTAAAAAAGAATAAAAAACGCTCCAGGAAACCCGAATAATAAAGGAAGTGTAAAATAAATATTACTTGAAACAAGTAAAGTACACTTCCTTTAAGTAAAAAAATGCAACATTTCCGGAAACGAAAAGGCTGTATCCAAAAACCTAGAATAAAAAAATAAACATTCCCACCCCCAGAATCTTAAAAATATACATTATTAAGCAACATTACATACATATTTAACACAAACAGTAACTAAATACACACAAACACAATAACTCCAATGAGGCAATACAACTTCTAAAAACACTTCATAAAATACGAAAACAACAGAAAATCTCAACATTACAATTTCACATACAACTAACATAATTAAGTAACTTAAAAAAATTCAAACTAACCAATAGAAGCACATTTAAATGTATCTGACCAATGACATACAAGGACTAATTAAATACTCACTATATAAAGAACTCGACAACCTTAAAGACTAATCTGAAAACAAATCAACTACAGATAACAAAAAGTAAGTACACAAAACTTTCTAAATAAACTGTAAAATTAACAGTAACCTACATTTCATAGTCAAAACTTTAAAAACGTCATTATATTTCTATCTTTTTATATTTCTACAACAGATTCAACTTCAAGAAAAAGAAGAACATTTCCAACCAACTAAAACAACAAACCAAAAAAGTAAGTATACTAATTTAATTTTTTAAACACTCAGGAAAAGCAAAAAAATGCTCAAATGTTATAACCATCAAACAAACTCCAATTTTACTTTCAACATTGTCAAAAAATGAAAACACATGTTTAAAATAAAAAAATCTAAAAAACTTCTTAAAAAAGGTTAATTTCACATATAAATACAAATCATAACATACAACACATTATGATTTCTTTCCACAGACCACTTAAAAAGGAAAAGCAGCAATATATCAAGAAAACATCAACATTGAACAACAAATAAACAACACTTGGTAAGTATACAATAAATACAAATGTACTATTATTCCCATAAAAAATATAACAATGTTAAAATTTTACTTGACTAAATAACTATCCTATTTTTTTTTAAAACTGTATAAAATGTTTAAAAAATAAATATAACTTATTAATAATAAAATATAGTATCCTACAAACTGTTAAACTAAAATACACATGTAAACATTCACTAAAATATACTTAACTTTATTTCCACAGACCACTAAAATACAGAACAGCATCAACCAAACAAGACAAAATCTACAAAGTCAACTAAATTATAATTGGTAAGTACATAACAAAAGTACATATATTATAAATTATTCCTATAATATAAATACATTTTCTAATAATGTTTAATACATCTTTTATAGATTTAAGAAATCCATAATGACTGAAGATACAAAATGTATTACATCTAAGAAAGGGACATTTTTGTTATGCTATATGGGGTATATTTATACTCAGGAAAAACTAAAAGTATACTGGAAATGTACTAAGTATTACTCAAACAAATGTTATGGGCGTGCAACAACCAGAGAAACCAGTGTAATAAATACAACTGAACACAACCATCCAACTAATATCTCAGAAATAGAGGTTAGATCTACTCTAGAAAATATTAAAGAATTAAGCAGCACCTCAGAACTACCAACAAGTGTAATACTTAAATAACTACTACCTAAAGTATCTAGAGAAGCAAGAGGTCAATTACCAACAATAGCTTCTATAAAAAGAACCATCACTAGAACTAAAAAATCCACAAGACCAACAATACAAACACCTAAAACTTTTGAAGAGGTAATAATTCCACCTGACCTTACCATAACTCATAATGATGAACCTTTTATCTTCTACGATAACAACAATAATGATAAAAGGATAATAATGTTTGCTACCGTAAACAACATTAAAAAAGTAAAAGAAAGCCAAACATGGATGATGGATGGCACGTTTAGCATATGCCCTAAACCATTCTATGAATTATATACCATACATGGACAATACCATAACACTTGCATACGATTTATCTATTGTTTGTTACCAAACAAACAAACTGCAACCTACGCAGAAATATTGAACAAAATAAAATAAGATACAACAGACTTCTTTCCCCTAAAAATAATAATTGACTTTGAACAGGCCATGATAAATTCAATCCTTAAAATACACCCTCACACAGCCATACAAGGACGTTATTTTCACTTTAACCAATGGCGGATAGCCACCGCCGGCCTGGCGGGGGCAATCCGCGCGACATCCTCTCCTGAATTCCCCCCGCCATATTAGAATGGCAGATGGAAAGACCGCCCGCTGCTTTTCCGCCCCGGTCGCCATGCGGGCGTGGCGGAAAAGGATTAATATGGTGGCGGTGTCTAATAGACACCGCCAGCCATATTAGTATGGGCCCAAAGAGATGCATGCGGTCTTCACTCTGGGGGCCCCATGTGGGCCCCCAGAGTGAAGGAGGGGTGGGGGGTGCTCACGGGGGGTACCTGTGGTACCCCCCAGCATTTGCATACATGAAGCAGCAGGCACCGCGCGGTGTCTGCCGCTTTGTGTATGCAAATGCATGCATACATTTTTAACATTGTGGTGAGCGGTGCAGTGAGCACCGCCCACCAGAATGTTAAAAATGAGCGATGCGCCCGCTACTGTGGTGGGCGCATCATAATGCATACATCGGGACTCCGCCCTTAAGGCGGGTGGTCCCTTTTACCGAAAGTCCGCCAGCCATCCTATTGGGGGCCTAAGTGATCCTAATGGGGGCCTAAGTATTGAATATGCAACCAACATCACATTTGCATACCAAATAAAACACCTAATAGCCCTAGCATATGTGCCAATCACTGACGTGACTAAGCACTATAAAATTTTAATAGAAAGTTCATTCTATACCAAAAATGAACAAAAACTAGCTCCCCTTCTCGATTATTTCGAGGACACCTGGGTGGGGAGACTACACAGGTAGGCCACAGACGCCAACCAAAATTCCAAATCTCTTGGTGGAATGTATATCTACCAACCCCTAACCAAGAAGCCAAAACAAACAACACAGTTGAGGGTTGGCATAATGCCTTCCTAGCTTCAACTGGCCAAACAACTCCTACACTACACAAACTCCAAATGGCAATACAAAAAGTAAAAAGTTTTCAAGAATTAAGAATGGAGCAATCTGTCTTACAATTAAAACCTAAACTATCACGACAAACTGCCCAAATGTACCAATATTTACAACAACAAGTACAACTTTATCCTACAAGAAAAGGACGAGAATACTTAAAAATGATTGCCAAAACACTAATCTAACAATACAAACCATATAAACAAAAAATAATCCAAAAAATCCCTAAAATATAAACATACACATTTCCTTTACAAAAATTAAGTATTTATTTTGTCTAATAATTTTTTTTAAAAATATAGACAAAATAAATATCGAACGAAACAACAACTGCATAAAAATAGTACATTTCCCCACCCACAATAAAATTAATATAAAATCACTTACCTTTAGCAGCAACGTAAATCGCAAATCCAACTGGTCCAAAATCATCGAGGCACTTATAAATCCCAAAAAATTGATAATCCAGAATCCATCCAAAACCCAAAAACGTTAAAAAAGAATAAAAAACGCTCCAGGAAACCCGAATAATAAAGGAAGTGTAAAATAAATATTACTTGAAACAAGTAAAGTACACTTCCTTTAAGTAAAAAAATGCAACATTTCCGGAAACGAAAAGGCTGTATCCAAAAACCTAGAATAAAAAAATAAACATTCCCACCCCCAGAATCTTAAAAATATACATTATTAAGCAACATTACATACATATTTAACACAAAAAGTAACTAAATACACACAAACACAATAACTCCAATGAGGCAATACAACTTCTAAAAACACTTCATAAAATACGAAAACAACAGAAAATCTCAACATTACAATTTCACATACAACTAACATAATTAAGTAACTTAAAAAAATTCAAACTAACCAATAGAAGCACATTTAAATGTATCTGACCAATGACATACAAGGACTAATTAAATACTCACTATATAAAGAACTCGACAACCTTAAAGACTAATCTGAAAACAAATCAACTACAGATAACAAAAAGTAAGTACACAAAACTTTCTAAATAAACTGTAAAATTAACAGTAACCTACATTTCATAGTCAAAACTTTAAAAACGTCATTATATTTCTATCTTTTTATATTTCTACAACAGATTCAACTTCAAGAAAAAGAACATTTCCAACCAACTAAAACAACAAACCAAAAAAGTAAGTATACTAATTTAATTTTTTAAACACTCAGGAAAAGCAAAAAAAATGCTCAAATGTTATAACCATCAAACAAACTCCAATTTTACTTTCAACATTGTCAAAAAATGAAAACACATGTTTAAAATAAAAAAATCTAAAAAACTTCTTAAAAAAGGTTAATTTCACATATAAATACAAATCATAACATACAACACATTATGATTTCTTTCCACAGACCACTTAAAAAGGAAAAGCAGCAATATATCAAGAAAACATCAACATTGAACAACAAATAAACAACACTTGGTAAGTATACAATAAATACAAATGTACTATTATTCCCATAAAAAATATAACAATGTTAAAATTTTACTTGACTAAATAACTATCCTATTTTTTTAAAAACTGTATAAAATGTTTAAAAAATAAATATAACTTATTAATAATAAAATATAGTATCCTACAAACTGTTAAACTAAAATACACATGTAAACATTCACTAAAATATACTTAACTTTATTTCCACAGACCACTAAAATACAGAACAGCATCAACCAAACAAGACAAAATCTACAAAGTCAACTAAATTATAATTGGTAAGTACATAACAAAAGTACATATATTATAAATTATTCCTATAATATAAATACATTTTCTAATAATGTTTAATACATCTTTTATAGATTTAAGAAATCCATAATGACTGAAGATACAAAATGTATTACATCTACGATAGGGACATTTTTGTTATGCTATATGGGGTATATTTATACTCAGGAAAAACTAAAAGTATACTGGAAATGTACTAAGTATTACTCAAACAAATGTTATGGGCGTGCAACAACCAGAGAAACCAGTGTAATAAATACAACTGAACACAACCATCCAACTAATATCTCAGAAATAGAGGTTAGATCTACTGTAGAAAATATTAAAGAATTAAGCAGCACCTCAGAACTACCAACAAGTGTAATACTTAAATAACTACTACCTAAAGTATCTAGAGAAGCAAGAGGTCAATTACCAACAATAGCTTCTATAAAAAGAACCATCACTAGAACTAAAAAATCCACAAGACCAACAATACAAACACCTAAAACTTTTGAAGAGGTAATAATTCCACCTGACCTTACCATACCTCATAATGATGAACCTTTTATCTTCTACGATAACAACAATAATGATAAAAGGATAATAATGTTTGCTACCGTAAACAACATTAAAAAAGTAAAAGAAAGCCAAACATGGATGATGGATGGCACGTTTAGCATATGCCCTAAACCATTCTATGAATTATATACCATACATGGACAATACCATAACACTTGCATACGATTTATCTATTGTTTGTTACCAAACAAACAAACTGCAACCTACGCAGAAATATTGAACAAAATAAAATAAGATACAACAGACTTCTTTCCCCTAAAAATAATAATTGACTTTGAACAGGCCATGATAAATTCAATCCTTAAAATACACCCTCACACAGCCATACAAGGACGTTATTTTCACTTTAACCAATGGCGGATAGCCACCGCCGGCCTGGCGGGGGCAATCCGCGCGACATCCTCTCCTGAATTCCCCCCGCCATATTAGAATGGCAGATGGAAAGACCGCCCGCTGCTTTTCAGCCCCGGTCGCCATGCGGCGTGGCGGAAAAGGATTAATATGGTGGCGGTGTCTAATAGACACCGCCAGCCATATTAGTATGGGTCCAAAGAGATGCATGCGGTCTTCACTCTGGGGGCCCCATGTGGGCCCCCAGAGTGAAGGAGGGGTGGGGGGTGCTCACGGGGGTACCTGTGGTACCCCCCAGCATTTGCATACATGAAGCAGCAGGCACCGCGCGGTGTCTGCCGCTTTGTGTATGCAAATGCATGCATACATTTTTAACATTGTGGTGAGCGGTGCAGTGAGCACCGCCCACCAGAATGTTAAAAATGAGCGATGCGCCTGCTACTGTGGTGGGCGCATCATAATGCATACATCGGGACTCCGCCCTTAAGGCGGGTGGTCCCTTTTACCGAAAGTCCGCCAGCCATCCTATTGGGGGCCTAAGTGATCCTAATGGGGGCCTAAGTATTGAATATGCAACCAACATCACATTTGCATACCAAATAAAACACCTAATAGCCCTAGCATATGTGCCAATCACTGACGTGACTAAGCACTATAAAATTTTAATAGAAAGTTCATTCTATACCAAAAATGAACAAAAACTAGCTCCCCTTCTCGATTATTTCGAGGACACCTGGGTGGGGAGACTACACAAGTAGGCCACAGACGCCAACCAAAATTCCAAATCTCTTGGTGGAATGTATATCTACCAACCCCTAACCAAGAAGCCAAAACAAACAACACAGTTGAGGGTTGGCATAATGCCTTCCTAGCTTCAACTGGCCAAACAACTCCTACACTACACAAACTCCAAATGGCAATACAAAAAGTAAAACGTTTTCAAGAATTAAGAATGGAGCAATCTGTCTTACAATTAAAACCTAAACTATCACGACAAACTGCCCAAATGTACCAATATTTACAACAACAAGTACAACTTTATCCTACAAGAAAAGGACTAGAATACTTAAAAATGATTGCCAAAACACTAATCTAACAATACAAACCATATAAACAAAAAATAATCCAAAAAATCCCTAAAATATAAACATACACATTTCCTTTACAAAAATTAAGTATTTATTTTGTCTAATAATTTTTTTTTTAAATATAGACAAAATAAATATCGAACGAAACAACAACTGCATAAAAATAGTACATTTCCCCACCCACAATAAAATTAATATAAAACCACTTACCTTTAGCAGCAACGTACATCGCAAATCCAACTGGTCCAAAATCATCGAGGCACTTATAAATCCCAAAAAATTGATAATCCAGAATCCATCCAAAACCCAAAAACGTTAAAAAAGAATAAAAAACGCTCCAGGAAACCCGAATAATAAAGGAAGTGTAAAATAAATATTACTTGAAACAAGTAAAGTACACTTCCTTTAAGTAAAAAAATGCAACATTTCCGGAAACGAAAAGGCTGTATCCAAAAACCTAGAATAAAAAAATAAACATTCCCACCCCCAGAATCTTAAAAATATACATTATTAAGCAACATTACATACATATTTAACACAAAAAGTAACTAAATACACACAAACACAATAACTCCAATGAGGCAATACAACTTCTAAAAACACTTCATAAAATACGAAAACAACAGAAAATCTCAACATTACAATTTCACATACAACTAACATAATTAAGTAACTTAAAAAAATTCAAACTAACCAATAGAAGCACATTTAAATGTATCTGACCAATGACATACAAGGACTAATTAAATACTCACTATATAAAGAACTCGACAACCTTAAAGACTAATCTGAAAACAAATCAACTACAGATAACAAAAAGTAAGTACACAAAACTTTCTAAATAAACTGTAAAATTAACAGTAACCTACATTTCATAGTCAAAACTTTAAAAACGTCATTATATTTCTATCTTTTTATATTTCTACAACAGATTCAACTTCAAGAAAAAGAACATTTCCAACCAACTAAAACAACAAACCAAAAAAGTAAGTATACTAATTTAATTTTTTAAACACTCAGGAAAAGCAAAAAAAATGCTCAAATGTTATAACCATCAAACAAACTCCAATTTTACTTTCAACATTGTCAAAAAATGAAAACACATGTTTAAAATAAAAAAATCTAAAAAACTTCTTAAAAAAGGTTAATTTCACATATAAATACAAATCATAACATACAACACATTATGATTTCTTTCCACAGACCACTTAAAAAGGAAAAGCAGCAATATATCAAGAAAACATCAACATTGAACAACAAATAAACAACACTTGGTAAGTATACAATAAATACAAATGTACTATTATTCCCATAAAAAATATAACAATGTTAAAATTTTACTTGACTAAATAACTATCCTATTTTTTTAAAAACTGTATAAAATGTTTAAAAAATAAATATAACTTATTAATAATAAAATATAGTATCCTACAAACTGTTAAACTAAAATACACATGTAAACATTCACTAAAATATACTTAACTTTATTTCCACAGACCACTAAAATACAGAACAGCATCAACCAAACAAGACAAAATCTACAAAGTCAACTAAATTATAATTGGTAAGTACATAACAAAAGTACATATATTATAAATTATTCCTATAATATAAATACATTTTCTAATAATGTTTAATACATCTTTTATAGATTTAAGAAATCCATAATGACTGAAGATACAAAATGTATTACATCTAAGAAAGGGACATTTTTGTTATGCTATATGGGGTATATTTATACTCAGGAAAAACTAAAAGTATACTGGAAATGTACTAAGTATTACTCAAACAAATGTTATGGGCGTGCAACAACCAGAGAAACCAGTGTAATAAATACAACTGAACACAACCATCCAACTAATATCTCAGAAATAGAGGTTAGATCTACTCTAGAAAATATTAAAGAATTAAGCAGCACCTCAGAACTACCAACAAGTGTAATACTTAAATAACTACTACCTAAAGTATCTAGAGAAGCAAGAGGTCAATTACCAACAATAGCTTCTTTAAAAAGAACCATCACTAGAACTAAAAAATCCACAAGACCAACAATACAAACACCTAAAACTTTTGAAGAGGTAATAATTCCACCTGACCTTACATACCTCATAATGATGAACCTTTTATCTTCTACGATAACAACAATAATGATAAAAGGATAATAATGTTTGCTACCGTAAACAACATTAAAAAAGTAAAAGAAAGCCAAACATGGATGATGGATGGCACGTTTAGCATATGCCCTAAACCATTCTATGAATTATATACCATACATGGACAATACCATAACACTTGCATACGATTTATCTATTGTTTGTTACCAAACAAACAAACTGCAACCTACGCAGAAATATTGAACAAAATAAAATAAGATACAACAGACTTCTTTCCCCTAAAAATAATAATTGACTTTGAACAGGCCATGATAAATTCAATCCTTAAAATACACCCTCACACAGCCATACAAGGACGTTATTTTCACTTTAACCAATGGCGGATAGCCACCGCCGGCCTGGCGGGGGCAATCCGCGCGACATCCTCTCCTGAATTCCCCCCGCCATATTAGAATGGCAGATGGAAAGACCGCCCGCTGCTTTTCCGCCCCGGTCGCCATGCGGCGTGGCGGAAAAGGATTAATATGGTGGCGGTGTCTAATAGACACCGCCAGCCATATTAGTATGGGCCCAAAGAGATGCATGCGGTCTTCACTCTGGGGGCCCCATGTGGGCCCCCAGAGTGAAGGAGGGGTGGGGGGTGCTCACGGGGGGTACCTGTGGTACCCCCCAGCATTTGCATACATGAAGCAGCAGGCACCGCGCGGTGTCTGCCGCTTTGTGTATGCAAATGCATGCATACATTTTTAACATTGTGGTGAGCGGTGCAGTGAGCACCGCCCACCAGAATGTTAAAAATGAGCGATGCGCCTGCTACTGTGGTGGGCGCATCATAATGCATACATCGGGACTCCGCCCTTAAGGCCGGGTGGTCCCTTTTACCGAAAGTCCGCCAGCCATCCTATTGGGGGCCTAAGTGATCCTAATGGGGGCCTAAGTATTGAATATGCAACCAACATCACATTTGCATACCAAATAAAACACCTAATAGCCCTAGCATATGTGCCAATCACTGACGTGACTAAGCACTATAAAATTTTAATAGAAAGTTCATTCTATACCAAAAATGAACAAAAACTAGCTCCCCTTCTCGATTATTTCGAGGACACCTGGGTGGGGAGACTACACAAGTAGGCCACAGACGCCAACCAAAATTCCAAATCTCTTGGTGGAATGTATATCTACCAACCCCTAACCAAGAAGCCAAAACAAACAACACAGTTGAGGGTTGGCATAATGCCTTCCTAGCTTCAACTGGCCAAACAACTCCTACACTACACAAACTCCAAATGGCAATACAAAAAGTAAAACGTTTTCAAGAATTAAGAATGGAGCAATCTGTCTTACAATTAAAACCTAAACTATCACGACAAACTGCCCAAATGTACCAATATTTACAACAACAAGTACAACTTTATCCTACAAGAAAAGGACTAGAATACTTAAAAATGATTGCCAAAACACTAATCTAACAATACAAACCATATAAACAAAAAATAATCCAAAAAATCCCTAAAATATAAACATACACATTTCCTTTACAAAAATTAAGTATTTATTTTGTCTAATAATTTTTTTAAAAAATATAGACAAAATAAATATCGAACGAAACAACAACTGCATAAAAATAGTACATTTCCCCACCCACAATAAAATTAATATAAAACCACTTACCTTTAGCAGCAACGTACATCGCAAATCCAACTGGTCCAAAATCATCGAGGCACTTATAAATCCCAAAAAATTGATAATCCAGAATCCATCCAAAACCCAAAAACGTTAAAAAAGAATAAAAAACGCTCCAGGAAACCCGAATAATAAAGGAAGTGTAAAATAAATATTACTTGAAACAAGTAAAGTACACTTCCTTTAAGTAAAAAAATGCAACATTTCCGGAAACGAAAAGGCTGTATCCAAAAACCTAGAATAAAAAAATAAACATTCCCACCCCCAGAATCTTAAAAATATACATTATTAAGCAACATTACATACATATTTAACACAAAAAGTAACTAAATACACACAAACACAATAACTCCAACGAGGCCGAAAATCGAGAAAACGCAGAGAAAAATTCAAACGTAAATAACCAACTACAAATGTCATAACTCCTAATACACAAGTCCACACACCCTAAATAAGAAACAACTTCCTTCCAAACATCCTTAAAATAGTTAAAATATAAAGAATAGAACTCTTACCTTCTCAGACGCGAAGTAGCTTCCAACCTCGAGCTTGAATCTTCCCAAATGACCCAAAAAGACTATGGGGCCCATTAGGATGTCGGGCGGTGGCACCACCGCGGTGGTGGCGGGGCAGTAAAACAGCGTTTTCCGCCCGCGAGCAGCGGAACTCACGTCCGCCACATTAGGATAGCAAAACATAGGTCATTTCCCGTCCGCTGCGGAGCGCCGCGCACCGCCATCAAAGTGCGCCCGCCACCGCGGCGTTGTGAGCCAATCGAGACCCTCCGCCGTGCGGAATGACTTCCGCCCGCTCAACAAATTAGGATGGCCCAAACAAGTCGACCTACCGCAGCGGAGACACTGCCCAGTGTAAGCAGGCGGAAACGCGACAGTGGAGCGAGATAGCCAAGACCCGGACCTGAACGACATGAAAACAGCCCTCTATATGCACCCGGTGATGTTCCTCCTACAACACTATCGTCAGATGGGCCGCCGCGGACGCCGCCGCAGGTACGCAACTACACAAATGCAACACACAGGCCGACACAGGGTCCAATCACCACACAGACACCCTGCTGGGGGTCACAACACATCCACAAGGGCACCCACACATCACCCACCTGACAACATTGCACCCCTCAGCATCCGGAACACATAGTCCGCCAACCAGCAGCAACGTTCCGCTCCCGGTCACGTCACCGCCGCGGTCGACACATGCGCATCATGCAGAAGGCAGGGCCACTCCAAGGCATGGGCAGGGCACAGACACCACAGGGCCACACCACCACAAACCACACTGCAACACACCCCATCAAGTCACAGGCCAGGTGCCCATCCCGTGCACTCCCAGGCACACTGTGGTATATAAATAAATAATACCGGATCTATTTTTGGATGAATGAATGAATAACAGATAGCTCAATAAAATAAGAGTCAAGATTCGAGGTAGTAGGAGTTTCTGCAGGTTTTATTACAGCATAAGGACGGGATCAGGACAACCTGCATAGGATGACCCAGCAGCTGCTGGGGCTTGGTCTGGGATGAGCGCGCTAACTTTTAATAACAATACATCAACTTATATACATAGCGCAAACACATAGCATTACATTGTAGTAGGCGTAGCAGTGGGTGGAGCAGAAGGCGTGACACGTAGCAGTCGCGAGAGATAACAGTAAAAGTAGGTGTAACTGGGAGTATACATAGACATGTGATGCAAACGTAACAGAATATGTCATGAATGGGCGGAAACATTGGAGGGGGCTACCTAAGGAGCCGGGACCTCTAACCTAATGGTGCGCGAAAACTAGCAATGACGTGTTACTAGGAGAAGCTGGGGGCTACGAACTCTGTGCTAGGAGCAGAGACTAGAGTCTGGAGGGTCGGAGCGACATGTACCTAAACCCTATCTGGTATCTGATGTTTAGGGAACATGTTGATATAAACTAGAAGTCATGAGGGGAAAAGCTAACTTGATTCTAAGACTGGACCATGCATTATTCTACATGTAGTGCGTGATGAAGAATATTAAATGACCATTAATACAGTATTTCTCTAACGTGGAGCCGAGAAGGCTAGACAATGACGGAAACTATTGATGCAGTTCAGTAGCTTAGGAATGTAGAGGAGGAGGACTGAACTGATAGCTGGAACTATAACATACTTTTGGCAGACTCAGAGGCAGAGCCAAGCTGCACCGGGCACTGCGAGGCAGGAAGTAAGTGAAGGGTCGAGGATACAGGTGGGGGCTGTATCGCTCCTCAGCGAGGCTTTCAGGAGACAGGAGCTGAATCTGTGGTCCGGGCCCTGTTGAGGCCTGGAAACGGGGACTTTATAATGAAATAACATGCACACTGGGAAACGTGGCAACATAACTTTACATAGGCCTGATATTCGTAGTATTCACGAGGACTGGAAACTAACATACTAGAGGTGGACACAACTGTAATTGCATCATTAATCGGACATGGGGAATAACATATGCATATTGGTCATGCACACATAACATATGATGGATGAGGCGTAGGGACACAGAACATGGCAAAATTTACTTTTCCACATTCCCTCCTTGTCACTACGTTTCCATCAGGAAACATCAATTTTCATGATACCATCTATCATTTCATACAGTACCATTTGCTCGTCTCGAATTGTCTTGGAACGGGATTTAGAACGGGGCTTGGGACTAGGAATACAAGAGGTAGCACACATGCTGCAAATCGCAGGGCCACATTGTATACAGAGGCAGCAGCTAAATATGATCGCTACTGCAATACCTAGAAAGGACAGGACTTTCCATCCCCATGCGGAAATTATATTCCAGAACCAACCGGACCATGTCCAGGTGCCTGGATCTTGGTGTAACAGATGGGCAATTTTATGGAGTCTGGTTATAGCTGAATAAACAGACGGCGCGTTATTTGGAATGAAAATGCAGCAACTAGATCCGATGACTCTACAGGCCCCGCCCCTATCGGCCAGTATGACGTCAAGGACGAGACGATTTTGCAAAACGACAAATCTCATAGCAGATTGTTCTTCGGTTAGGTTACCTAGAGCAGAGGCAGTCTCATTTACTACAGCTTCAAGGGTTCTTGTTAACCTACGGATCAGTTTACTATTCTGGACAGGTCCTACAAAGAAGAAGAAACCTTTATTGAAATCTGTATACTGTTCTAGAGTAGTTTCAGTATAATCGACAATTGGGGACTCCCTTCTATGTCTAATGTGTACTAGATGTGTGTTTCTGTGATAATCAGATGGGGCTAGGAAAACAGGTGGCAGTAGGAAGGCAATGTAACAGGTTCGCTCCCAATCGAGGGGCAGACGGACATATGCAGTTTGACCACAAATAAAATAAGAATGACGTGAAGCTTTAAAAATAGATTTCCTACTGTCACTATACTTGACAACAGTAGTACATTCACTATGACCTACATGTATGGAACCATAACTATGGACACATAATTCGCCTTTGACAGGTAGTACTGAAATAGCAGGTAAGTCTGGAGTAGTATCAGACTGAACATTCAGGACCATAAAATTCGACGAATAATTACCTAAATTATATACTTCATTTTCTAGATCTAAACCTGTTCTGTGGGGGAAACCTTGCTTGTCTGGAAAACATGTACTGTTAAGAAAAGACATATCTGTTGAGGATGACGTTAACGTGGACCATGCTCCACACGAACCATTATGTGAGAATGGATAAGGAAAGAGTGGCAGAACTCCCTTCGGTGTCTGGAAAGGGGGGAGTCGACCACACACCCAACAATTAGTGGCATTGCTGGTCTGGTGTGAATAATGTAACATACGGATAAATGTGTTGTTGCGCATAGCAAGGCGGTAAGAATATTCGTGAGGAGGCAGATCACTAAACGTGTGCTCTACTGTAGCATTAGCAGACATATTTACATGAGGAACTGGACAATACAGATAGAATGCATAGCTGGTGCAGGAAATCATTATGCTGATGAATAATACGAAACTCAGAAAAACGATACATCTGATTGAACTTTGACTGACTCTCTCACTATGGGGGTCTATTTTATACATGTCAGAAACAGTCTAACCGTTTCACCTAGGGGAGGACTTATACAATCAAACTGACTGACTTATTTTACTAGACCTGAGCTTTAACTTATACTCCTGTTGCGGAGTTTTCTCTAACAAGGGAGGGGTTGTAATAATGTCTTGTGCGGGACAGTCCTTAAGAGCAATATTCGGGCAATGTTTCAAATCCTGGGAAATGTTTTTAGAAACGGATTTCAGTCCTTTAAAAAGTTTAACATGAGACAGGTGGATCCATCCTTTTCTGCTTTCCAATTTGACGGCAGTACGGGTGGTCAAGAGGACCTGACGTGGCTCCTTCCAACGTGGTTCCAGCGGACTTGATCTGTCGAAATTTCTGATCATCACCAAGGAGCCTGGAACGATCTCGTGCGGTGCCACCTCGGTATTGTCTGGAAAGGCGGCAGCAACCTGTGAACGACATGAGTTGAGGGCAGACATCAAGGAAGCTAGGTAATCTGCCAGCATATTACATGAAACATCGGTAATACTTCGGGGTCTAGGAGTACCCCACATATTAGGGGGGCGGCCGAATACGACCTCATACGGGGACAGACCTGATCTGGAATGTGCAACCATGCGCATATAAAACAAAGCGACTGGCAGAGCTACTAGCCAGTCCACACCTTTTTCTTTACAGACTTTTGCAATACGGATTTTCAGGGTCTGATTATGTCTCTCGACCAAACCGGCTGCTTCAGGATGGCGTACACAATGGAACTTCCACTGGTACCCTAACAAAAGGGAAACGTGTTTCATTAACTCTGAGGAGAATGGCTGACCGTTATCAGAATATACGACTCTAGGGAGTCCGTATCTAGGGAAAAATTCACGAACCAACTGCTTGGCAGTGGTCACGGCTGTGTAATCTGGGACTGGATATGCTTCTGTCCACCTGGACAAAGCGCATACAACTACAAGGACATACTTGAAACCTCGACATCGCTCCATCTGAATATAATCCATCTGGAGGACCTCAAAAGGGTGGTCAGGAGGCTGGAAACCACCTTGTTCCACCGGGACACTTTTACCTGGATTAAACTGACAACATATCATACAGGTGCGGACTTTCTGCTTGGCTGCAGCTCGTAAATGCTTGTTGAACCATATGTTCTGGATACTGTCTAACATAGCTTTTTCTCCTAAATGGGCTGGACTATGTGCGGTATTGATAATGACTTGAACCATAGAGTCGGGGAGAAACCATGTGGCTCTACCCTTCGTTAACCATCCTTGATCTGTCTGGACCCCTCCTTGTTCAGACCATTTCTTGATTTCATCGGGAGTAGCATGTAACTGTATATCTATGACATCTTGAGTAGGGTCCTTAACTGTCATACATGTAGTCGGATCTGGAGTATGTGTCATGTTAACTGGAACGTCTGGAGTCTGTGCTGTAAGCTTGGCTGTGCGGTCTGCTAGATCATTACCTTGGGAAATAATGTCAGTAACTTTCGTATGTGCTTTGCATTTCATGATAGCAATGGATGTCGGTAAATGTATGGCATCTAACAGGGCTTGAATAAGGAGACCATGCTGAATCTTGGTTCCATGAGAAGTCATGAAACCTCTCTCCTGCCAGAGCACTCCGAAGTCGTGTACAACTCCGAATGCGTAACGTGAATCTGTGTAAACATTAACTTTCAGGTTCTTGGCATGTATACAGGCTTGTGTCAGAGCGACTAGCTCTGCTGCTTGAGCGGACAAGGTATTAATACGGTGTGTTTCAATAACCTCAGTGTCAGTAGTCACTGCATACGCGGCGACTAGTTCTCCTGTACTAGTTCTCATACATGAACCATCCACATAAAGTGTCAGGTCGGGATCTGGTAACGGAATGTCTGTCAGGTCTTGTCTTGGCTTTGTCGTAATGTTAACTACTTCCACACAGTCATGTGGGTCTGGATTTGAATTAACTGATGGTAACAGTGTAGCAGGATTCAGGACGTTGCAGCGTCTAATTTCTATGTGTGGCTGGAACAGTGTCAATTCATAACCTGTTAAACGTGCAATTGTCAAGTGCTGTGTTTGTGTTCGGTTTAAAAGAACTTCTACGGAGTGTGGAACTTGTACGGTCAGGGAATGCCCTAAAACTATGGAATCACTTTGTCTGATAGCTAGTGCTGTGGCTGCAACTGACTTGAGGCACGCAGGCAACGCCTGGGCGACTGGATCTAATGTGCTCGAAAAATAAGCACAGGGCTTGTATTGTCCTGCTTGATCTTGTGTGAGAACAGATAATGCTGTACCTTCGCGTTCAGTAACGAAAAGTGTAAAAGGCTTACTGTAGTTCGGTGTAGCTAGAACTGGAGCTTGACATAGGGCTTTCTTTAACTCGTTGAAACTAAGTGTATGGTCAGATGTCCAAGGGAGGACAGTCGATACGGCTGCCTCCTGTGTCGTTAACTGTATCAGTGGCTTGGCTAGAAATGCATACTGGGGAATCCATTGTCTACAATAAGAAGTAAGGCCGATAAAGGCACGTACCTCCTTCTGGGTTCTGGGCTGGGGAAGACTCGCTATTAACTGGATACGGTCGGGTGTCAACTGCCTACCCCTCTTGGACAGCAAGTGTCCTAAGTATACCACTTGCTGAACACAGAATTGAAGCTTCGAAGGTGACACCTTGTGCCCCATCTCGGCTAGGAAATACAGAACTGTAAGGGACGCTCGCTCGCAAGCACGTTCAGAACGGGCTGTGATCAGTAGATCATCGACATACTGGAGCAGGGCAGTGTCAGTTGGCATGTGAATGTTGTCTAGTTGTCTCTTGAGTGCTTGACTGTAAATACTAGGGCTTTCTGTGAAACCTTGAGGAGCGCGTGTAAACATATAGCTCCTTCCATTTAAACAAAATCCGAAAAGAAACTGGCTGTCTGGATGAATTGGAACACTAAAAAATGCATTCTTGAGGTCAATGACAGTGAAAAACATGGCTTCGGAATCAATGGCTGTTAACAGGGAAGAAATGTCTGGGACAACTGGGTACTGAGGAATAATACATGTATTAAGCTCTCGTAAATCAATCACTAATCGATATACTGGGGGTGCTTTTGGATCAGTACGTTTCATGACTGGAATGATCGGAGAATTGCATACATTGGAGTCAGTTTCTACAACTACTCCTTGAGCCATGAGCTCGTCAATAATTTTGGATAAGGCTGCTACAGCCTCAGATGGCAATCTGTACTGTCTGATTCGTGGTAACACTACACCTGGTTTGAGAGTCACACGATAGGGTGTGATTTGCATGTAACCTACATCAGTTGGACCTTGGGCCCATAAGTGCTGTGGAACTTTAGACAATCTTGAATCAAAATCTCGTAATACATAGTGACCCTTAAAGTCACGTAGGAACAGTCGTATTCCCTCTGGGGAACAGCAAATAACTGCACCTAATTCTTTCAGTGTCTTAATGCCTAACAGATTTTCTGGACATGACTTAGTAAGTAACAGATCAGTAGTGCGGGACAATGGACCTACTTCTAGAGTAACTGGCTTTGATATCTCATTAACTATTGGCTTTCCTGAAAATCCAAGGGAAACATTTCTTGAGCCTGAGAGCGGAGCCCCTGGAACTTCGGCGTGACTAATTGTGGTCCTACTTGCCCCTGTATCGATCAAAAACTTTCTGTCTTTCCCTAATACTTGACTGTGAACATAGGGACCTTCTTGATCTACAGGTATCTCGATGAGAGGCAAGCCTACCTCCCTCTCTAGGCTGTTTCATGAATATGGCTGATACTCTGGATACTCAGACTGTGCATACTGGTACATCTGCGATGTGACATGCTGTGTTGCAGCAATAGGCTGCGGTGCGGGAACTGTCTGTTGTGCATTCTGTGGCTGAGGAATCTGTGAAACTTGTTCTTGTCTAGGCGGACGTGGTCTTTCTTTAGTCTTACCAGTAGCTATGTTATGTTTCAGAACTGCACACTCGTTTATAAAATGACCTGGTTGTTTACAATAATTGCAGTTCCCTTTAACGGGAGCTGCAGGATGACTGGCTTGATTCGGACCCCTCTTCTGACTGTCTTGAGGAACAGATTGTGCAACTAGCACTTTCATTTTCGTGTCTTTCATACGTTTTCTCTCGTGTTCTTGCTCTTCTCTGATTCTATTCTGGTGATACTGGAGCATCTGGAGCATCTGGGACGGGGTATTTGCTTGCCAGGTGCTTTCGACTTTCAAAACTCGATTTTTAATTTGTGGGCTTGAATTCTCGACTAATTTAGTAACAAAAAGATGAGGGTATGACTCACTACTTGTCTTGAGACCACTGTTAATACTGAAACATTTCTCAAATCTAGAATAAAAATCACTAATATCTTCGTCTTGTTTCTGTTTACAGGCTGAGATTGCATCCCAGTCTTCTTTTCTCGTTGTCAATAATCTGGGTAAAACTTGAATCAATAATTCTGGTAATTCTTTACATTTATCTCCAAGACCGGTACCTGGTACTCGTGCCTTGTCTTCAGCTTCTAGAGCTGCCCAATCGATCTTTTTCTCTCCCACCTCCCATTCCTTTTCCTTTAGCTTTTCATACACCCCTGCGGGTAACAGGACCTTTAACATTTTAATGATATCTGGGTACGTGTATTCTCCCATACGGAGCATGTCTTTTAATTCTCTATGGAACCCTGCTGGATCTTTGTCATGACAGGGAATTAATTTCTTCATTTCAAGAAGTTCCATCTTTGATATTGGAGTGTATACAAACACTCGTTGCATTACGCCACCCGCCCCTTGGACTGGGTGGACTTCTCGTAACGGATTCTGTCTGTCTATGTAGAATGGTTTACTTTCTGGGGGTGAGACATGAACAAAATGCGGGTTCAGAAACGTTCTGTATTTGTGACGCTGTTCTAGAATGACACTAATTAAATCGGTACCTAGACCTCTCCATTTATACTGGAGTAACTCGTTCAGGATATCGTGTAACGGGCCTGGATCAGAATGTTGACCCTCATACAGAGTAATGAGGTACTGGATCATATACATACCCACCAGTCGTTGCTCGGCTGGGGGCAGTTTCAGAAACATTTGTGCCACTATTTCGTCTGGAAAAGTGGTAGAATCAGTAATCCACCGGACTGCTGATCGGGTTAGTTCTTGTTCATGCATAGTACTTAATTCACTGTAACCGACTCGTGATTTCAGAATGTGATCGGTAGCTTGAAATACTTGTTCTAGAGAACCTTGTTCTGGAGCTGGATGATGGAAAATAGACTTGTGTTCTAGACGTAAATGGCGATCTGGAAATCTAGATTTTCCTACATACGCTATTCTGGCGGAATTCTCGTTCTCTTCCTCTTCAGGATCAGAGATACTTTCTTTCTCGCTTACTTGTGCTGCTTTACGCTGGTCGTGTAACCTTATTATTTCTTTACGGATTTTCTTGTACATACTTTCCATGGCACCGACGGTCTTGTGCTTACCCTCGGCTATATTATCACTCCACCTTGTCAGGATTCTCATTTCGGCGGGATCTTTAGACGGGTAATCTTGTTCTCTTATTAGACAATTGATCAGGAACTTTAATATCATGAGCTGGATCTCGGCTTTCCTTTGAGACATAATCTCGCCAATACTTTCTGGATCATTCCCTGTACGGATGAAACGATATATTCTGTCTAGATCTTCTTTCATATTCGGTAAGGTGACCAGATACTCGGCCACCTTTCTTACGCGGAATGAATATAAAACCATATTATCCTCGCCTGGGACTGGATCATAGCAACATTCGGCAAGGGATTTTCTTATTTCTGCAACAGACTGATATCTAGGCGTACGCTGTGATGCTTGTGCATGTAATTCGGCTAACGTTAAACGCTTGTGTGGCGGCGGGGTTTGAGGAGTAGCTCCTCCTGCGGCCCCTAGACTGGAGTCGTCGACTGACATTCTTCGTCCTGGCAGGGTCGGTGATTGTAACGTGGGCTGGACTTGTATGGCGGGCTGACCCGGGGGAGCTGTTAAGGGTACCCCGGTGTCTGGAGGAGCATGAATTACCTGATTTACAGGGACTGGCGGAGCGCGAACAGGATTTACATATTCGGGGACTGTGTCGTCCAAGTAGGACGAAATAAAAATATCAGCTGCGGTCTGTTTGTGACGTAGCTTAGTCGGAACTAATGGTGGCGGGAAATTACTGGATGCCTCTGGGGTCGCTTTTGGCAAACCTTCGGCAAGAAGAGGATACATACCCTTAATGAGGGCATGCCTCTGTCTGTCTGACTGTTCGGCTTTGACTTGTTCACCTATCTCGATTAATTCTCTTTCTTGGGCTCGTTCCTGGGATTCTCTACTTAACTCTGACTTTCTGACTTCCTTTTCGGTTCTTCTATGCGCTTCTTTACGCCATAACTCGATGGCATCTTTCTGTGACTGTCTTGCTTTCTTTTTCCATAATGCTTCTTCTACTCGCATGATACATTCGGCATCCCATGTACCCGATACGGGCCATCTATACTTTTCTTCTAACTGTTTGGTATACTCTACCCATAAATCTAGATACATTATGGCGCTTATGCCATGTTTCTGATACATAAAATGACCTGGACTGTCCCTAGGCGGGACAGGAACTGCTTCCTCTAACAGACCCTTTCTAGTTTTTAACTGACGTAATCTTGAAAAGAGCGGCATTGTAAACTTGAATCGGAACACAATACAATACACGAAGAACAATAACAATTGGGAAAACAATTCAGGCATACCACGACATTGGAATTACATTAAACAATATCATAACATAACAGTTCGAACAGAATATTACCTGAAAATACTGAAAACAGAAACAGAACAGATTTTCTCGAGAACGGAACAGACTAGAGTTACTGGATGCACTGCTGTAACAGTACGGAACATACCGGTCCCACAAAGGGACGCATCAAGACCCGTATCCACCTAGGTGAACACTTCGTTTGTGAGTCTGGGCACCACCAACCCACGGACCAGGAGTCAATTTAGATTGGTCCTGTCTAGATACTACCCCAGCAATGGTACTCACCGGGCAGCACGGAACGGAAAGCCTCGGACGGGACTGGACTGCTACGACGACGAACTTCGGACTTCGGACTTCAGTTACGGGTGGGCCTCCGGATACCTCGGACCTTGGACTCTCGGCTTGGGCTCTGGTCGGGACTCGCCGCGTTCCTCCACCGTCTCGTTTGGATGCTGGACCGCCTCCTCCGTCTCCTCCGTGGGCCTGAGGGATACTTGATGCAGAAATATCTGCACGTGGCCGGTATGGTTCCGTCACGGCTGCAGAGGGTCAGGGGGTCGGCGTGGCTTCACCGACGCGTGGGGAAAGGGCAAGTCCCTGTTCGGGCGCCATTATGTGGTATATAAATAAATAATACCGGATCTATTTTTGGATGAATGAATGAATAACAGATAGCTCAATAAAATAAGAGTCAAGATTCGAGGTAGTAGGAGTTTCTGCAGGTTTTATTACAGCATAAGGACGGGATCAGGACAACCTGCATAGGATGACCCAGCAGCTGCTGGGGCTTGGTCTGGGATGAGCGCGCTAACTTTTAATAACAATACATCAACTTATATACATAGCGCAAACACATAGCATTACATTGTAGTAGGCGTAGCAGTGGGTGGAGCAGAAGGCGTGACACGTAGCAGTCGCGAGAGATAACAGTAAAAGTAGGTGTAACTGGGAGTATACATAGACATGTGATGCAAACGTAACAGAATATGTCATGAATGGGCGGAAACATTGGAGGGGGCTACCTAAGGAGCCGGGACCTCTAACCTAATGGTGCGCGAAAACTAGCAATGACGTGTTACTAGGAGAAGCTGGGGGCTACGAACTCTGTGCTAGGAGCAGAGACTAGAGTCTGGAGGGTCGGAGCGACATGTACCTAAACCCTATCTGGTATCTGATGTTTAGGGAACATGTTGATATAAACTAGAAGTCATGAGGGGAAAAGCTAACTTGATTCTAAGACTGGACCATGCATTATTCTACATGTAGTGCGTGATGAAGAATATTAAATGACCATTAATACAGTATTTCTCTAACGTGGAGCCGAGAAGGCTAGACAATGACGGAAACTATTGATGCAGTTCAGTAGCTTAGGAATGTAGAGGAGGAGGACTGAACTGATAGCTGGAACTATAACATACTTTTGGCAGACTCAGAGGCAGAGCCAAGCTGCACCGGGCACTGCGAGGCAGGAAGTAAGTGAAGGGTCGAGGATACAGGTGGGGGCTGTATCGCTCCTCAGCGAGGCTTTCAGGAGACAGGAGCTGAATCTGTGGTCCGGGCCCTGTTGAGGCCTGGAAACGGGGACTTTATAATGAAATAACGTGCACACTGGGAAACGTGGCAACATAACTTTACATAGGCCTGATATTCGTAGTATTCACGAGGACTGGAAACTAACATACTAGAGGTGGACACAACTGTAATTGCGTCATTAATCGGACATGGGGAATAACATATGCATATTGGTCATGCACACATAACATATGATGGATGAGGCGTAGGGACACAGAACATGGCAAAATTTACTTTTCCACAACACCAACAAGCACTGCAACAAGCAAGCACAATACACACCCTGCAACACAAAGCACACAACCAGGGAGACAGCCACTGCAGCAGTGGCTGACAAGGAACACACAACACCAGTGCCACACTCACTGAAGGCTCACAATACTTGCCAGCACATACACACACAAACAAACACACACCCTGGGTGTAGCCACAAACACAACACACACACAGGGATGCCTCAACAAATGCTTGCACAAGAACAACACACAAACACCACAGGAACACAACCTGAACTCCAACAGAAACAGACATACCCTGTACTCCCAACTGGGGAAAAGCAATGGGAGCACAGACACCACATGAGTACACAACATCATCACTCCGGAACAAAACACACACACCATAACACAAATCACACAAAAAGTGCATCTGAACAAACACACACTGCCACATCAAACCTACCACAGATGCACGTAAAACACCAATCAACAAACACCACAAGACATCAGGGGATGCACATCAGGCAATTCCCAGGGCACATACACAAAGCACTGCATGTTCAACAAGCAGTGTGTGCATAACAAGCACAACAGCGACACACACACATGATCAACACAACCACATCAAACACACCACAATTAAGCATTGCACAAATACTATAGCACACCCAGGAACTGAACCAATACCACATCCAACACCAACACATCCAACACAACAACTACACATGCATCACTCCGGGACACAAGAGCCAATCCATCTCCAAAAAGAGCACTGAGCAGCACACACAGCTGAAGAGCACATGACCACCACAGAATGACTAATAACACAAGGACAGCACACATACACCATTTTGGCAATGTCCAGAGTGGAACAACACTTATGGCCCAAGAACTGCACCACAAAGCACAAGCTCACAAATGAAGTGATGGGGAGGCACACACACATGGAAACCAAGGTGACAGCTGACATCAAAGTGAAATACCCTGCATGTCAGTAGCAGACATGTAATGGGTGTCCCACACACAAATAGAGGGACCGTGGTCACTGTCATCTGATGTGGTCACTGACTGGGGGGTGGACAAAGCCACCTGAGCTGCAATGGGAGCATGTGCCTGTTGAAGGGCTGACGTGACTGTGGATGACAACGCCTGGACTGTACGGTGTAGCCCACCCACGTCAGAGTGTATGCCCTCCATGTATGCAATCAACTGGCCTAATTTCTTATCATGGTCACTGAAGGCATTGAGCAGGGTGGTCTGGCCCACACAAAGCTGGCGCAGGAGCTCAACACACTCTGCACTGAGTGCAGCAGGGGGGACAGGTGCAGGGGCAGCAGTGCCAGGTGTGAATGTGACTCGTCCCCTCTTAGTGACACGGATACGGGCAGCCCCAGAGGAAGTGGATGGGAGGCTGGGCACTGGCCGCTGGGTGGTAGATGATGATGCAGACTCCCCATCCCCTGTGCCTGCCAACATGGATGCATCCCCGCTGGCATCAGATGATGTGCTACTCTGTGTCTCAGCCACGGATTCCTCCTGCATACTTCTGTCCCCCTCAGATGCACTGGTGGGCTCTGTGTCACTTGCCTCCCCTGCAGCTGTAGTGCTACTCTTGCCACCACTGGTTTTTGGCTCATGTTTCTCTGTGGTCTCTTGTGTATCTGCATGAGAGAGAGATACAGGGTTGTGTAAGTGTCATCATCTGGTCATACGAATTCTAATCAATGCAGTACAGGAGAGGCCCAAATCTACATGGTAACCATCACACCCTGCAATCACTGTGCAGCAACACACAACATAGACCACAACAGTGCCTGTAACGCTGAATAACTGCCAGGAGTGAGGCATGTTGATACCACACAGCACTACAACCTTCCCGTAGATGGAGTGCCACTCCCCAACTTGACCTGTCCTAGGGACAATGATGTGGGTACAACACTTATTACCACTGACAGACCTTCAGGGAACAAGAGGGGACAACACACACACCTATTATGAAATTACATGCCACAATGCCAAGCAGGCCATAGCAAGCACCATGTGGTAATCTCGGTCACATTTTTGTCAGATGTGTGGGCCTCAACCAACATGGTGCATGCAGAGTAGGCATACATGAAGTCACACTCATCTAGTTGACACTGCAGTTCACCACAATATAGATTCCCCACACTATCCCAATGATGAATGACCATGTGGAGCTTAACACATCTGGAAATGCAAAAGAACAGCAGGGAGGATCGGCTCACTAAGGCCAGGGTGGGCCAATGCCTCACACAAGCACACATCACAGTAGCCCCTCACATCACACAGCACAGCATAGCAACACACGCACATCACATGGGTCACCACTGCCACAGGCCCTGTACACATGCATCCACTCCCAGCTAAAGTCACCCTCCCCAGATACTCACCACCCCTGCCTTGCTGCCGATGCTCCTTCAGACGTGCATCCAGGTCTGGATGAGTCACTGCCAGTATGTGGCCCATCAGTGGAGTCATGCTGCACCGTGCCAATCGCCCTGTGCGTGGTAACATCCCCAAGGTCATATCTGCCACTTGCTTTGCCAGCCGGATGATGTCATCCCACCTCTTGTGACAGTGGGTGCGTCGTCTGTTGGAAACCCCAGGGCTCGCACCTTTACTGCAATGGTCCTCCACAGAGCCTTACCCTGGTGTACTTTGAGCTGCAGGTATGAGAGAAAAGAAGGGTAAACGAACAGTTACACAATGTCAGATAACAACATCTATCAGTACAGTGGCAAGACACAGACTCATTGTAACCTTCCTCCCTCCAAAACTGGGTGACCCCTCAAAATAGCACTCTGCATGGCCCAAACATTTGTGATTGCAGGCACACATTGGGGCGTATAGACTCCATGATAATCTCACAAATGCAGGATGCCTCACCACAATATGCATCGACAGAAGTGTTTAAGTCTGAAATTATTAACAACAACTAAGGAGTGACTAAGTGCAAACGAATAAAGAATATTTAAACAAAAAATCTATTTAGTGTCTTTATCTTTATATATATCTCTCTCTTACTAACCCCCTCAAGAACAAGGAACCCCTTAAAGAAAAATTCCTAAGGGGAACCAATGTCCCTGTGTGATTTCCAGAAGGAATCTTTATTGTAAAAGGACCCTCACTCACCACTAGTTGGTGACATGCTTCATCATTGGGTCCCCGCTGGGGTGGCCGAATGTCCCCCCAGCGTGCTACAACACCTGATTTACAGCGGAGCGGGATGTGGTGAGTGCAACAGTGCCCAAATTAAGGTGTAAGTGTAACTGTGGGTGCAAAATTAAAAAATACAAGGTTGTAGCCCATACAAAAATCTTTATTACCGGCCAACCTGTATTAGGTTAAAAACAAAGTGGTGGACAGCTAGGTTCTGTCTTAGGAAACCTGCGTCCTTTAAAACAAACAACTGGTCAACATGTTTCTGCTGCTACAACTGCAAATTCGCTCAGCATTCGTCAGGACCTAAATTATGTCCTCCGGTGGTGTACGCGCGCTAAGGCGCACCCTCCCGTGAGGCTCTAAATGTGAAAAATTCTTTTGTAGTTTAGACCATATAGTGTTATTCACGGTTAGTAGCCGTGGTAGCTCACTGCGATTTGCAGTGGCACAAAAAACCTGTGGAGAGGGAAAGAAAAAGACAATATACAATAACATATAATGACACACATTGACATAGAATAAGCTCATTGTAATAGCCAAAATTAGTGCATAGTAATGTTACATCCACAATGTCAGAATGGTGTCAAAGCCATTGTTTTATTAGGGTGACCATTCACAGGCACTCCAGAATGCACAGAGAGCCTTCAAGGTTTTATGATGTCCTCCATAGGTAGAGTGAAAAACTTTTCCACCCAGAAGTGACTTCAAACGCAGTATTACTGCTGTTTTTATTTAATATAGGCAGAATGTCAAGGGAGTATACTTTACTCAGCCTATCACTGCCAAAAATGAAAATTAAAAGAAATGTAATATAGCTATCGTACTTCGTCCTAACTGCTATAGTGCCTCTTTTAATAGTACCAGAAACCCAGTAAAAAACCAGTAGGAAACCCCCTTTAAAGAGTTCAGTGGTGCTTTTTTCAGTGGCGACATACAAACATAAACACTCACGTTACGAGAGCAAAAAACTCTCCCCGTGGGTCGAGACAGCACGGGATGCATTCACGCAGTGTCTATCTTTAAAAAGAGAAGAGAAAATTTTATCCCTCGAACAGAAAGTGTTCTTCTTTGTTGCCACTAAGTCAGATTAGAGTTTGTGACTTACTTGAGCACTCGCGACTCCCCGCATTGTACCTGCACTCTGGGCTGCTGTCTCCCCGGAATTAAGGTATGTTTTTCCGGGATCGCATTTATCTTGCAGTACGAGGGAGTTCCGATCACGTGGGTAGCTTAACGTAACGTCGTTTAAGCTAGGCTCCAACTCTTAAAGAGGTAGTGTCTGATATCATGCTTGAATTCGGGGTTGAAATCCCCAATGGGATAGATGGTGTGAATAGTACAATTCAGACATTATTCCCTCAAGCATGCCAAAATTCATAGTGCACGGTGTTAGTTAATGTGATGGTATTGGTAGTGCCCGACATGTGGTTTCTTCGATTCAAGGCTAAAAGCCGGTATCTAATATCATATTCGCGGTTCGAATCCCCAATGAGCTAGATGGTGCGAATATTATAGTTCAGAAATTACTCCCTAAACCATGCCTAAATTCATAGTGCACGATGTTAGTTAGTGTAATGATTATAAAAGTGTCCGACATTTAGATTATTTTGTTCAAGGCTAAAAGCCGTTGTAGGCTCTTCCAACGGGGCCTTAAGGTTAGATTTGAGTCATTAATTACATGTGAACTCAGCACTGGTCAGTCAAATAAAATTACTGATTGGAAAATAGAGTACCCAAGGGTTTGCACACAACAGTGGGGGCCTATCATAAGATGTTATACACCAGTTCAGATTATGTCAACCCAAATTAACATGACAGAGAAACTCATAACAATGATGTGGCCTTAGTCATTATCTTAACACACTGCCCCAAGGAATATCATCGTTCAGTCCGGTTTTGTTGGTGCCCAAGCGATAAATCCAACGTTGTTCTTTCTGAAACAACGCTGCTTCTGAGCCTGTTTCCAGGTGCTCCAGAACTGTCCAATTTAAGTCATTAGGAGTATGGTTCTTTTCTAAGAAGTGTGCAGTCAGCTTGGTTGTTGCTCTGTGACAACGGATATTGCTGCGATGTTCGCATATCCTTGTCTTGATGCGTCTTGTTGTCATGCCTATGTACTGTAGGCTACATAGGCAAGTTATTAAATACACAACGTTGGTGGTGTTGCAGTTTGTGTGACTGCGCTGCTCCCAACGTTTACCATCAGCCAGATCAAAAAATTGGCGTGGGTTGTGAGATGGCAGATATTGCAATTTCCACACGGGAAATGCCCTGTGACTGGGGGTAAACCCCATGCATTTAGTACATTGCCTTCCCGTTTACCTGGGTTAACCCTAGGTCATGTGTGTACTAGGGAGTCTTTTAAACTGGTGGCTCTTTTGTACGAGAAAAGGGGCTTCTCCCATTTATTTTTGTTGCTAGTTAGTATTTTCCAATTCTTTGATATGCATTTGCTTACGGCATTTGACAGGGGGTTAAAAGTCGTGACACAAGTCAAAGGGATCCCTTCATTTCCAGTTTTGGGATGGTCTTCTAGGAGTCCGTCCCTTTGTTGATTTCTTGCTCTTTTTTTACTTTTGTCAATTATGCCTTTGGGATACCCTCTGTTCTCCAACTTTGTTGTCAAGTCACTCGCCTGTTGTTTATAGTCAGATAGATTGCTGCAATTCCGGCGTATCGGGAGATACTGCCCATACGGGAGATTCTCCCGCAGGGCCCGAGGGTGGTAACTGGTAAAGTGCAGTAAGTTGTTTTTAGCAGTTGGCTTGTAAAAGGTTTTGGTCTCAAGTTGGTCACCCTTCCTGCTGATACTAACATCCAGAAAAGTGATGTTATCCGCCGCATGCTCATGTGTGAATTTAAGATGGTTGTCACAAGTGTTGACCCAGGTGAAAAAATTAAATAGTTGATTCTCGTCACCTTTCCAGATCATTAGCAGATCATCTATATAGCGTTGCCATAAGATGATATTTGCTGCGTATAGATTTGTTGGATTTAGTATGAAGTTGCACTCAAAATTGTACACATACAGACCCGCCACCGAAGGAGTGCCTGCTCATGCCCTTTCTCTCTAATTGTTATTTGATAAGTCTGAAATTATATAGAGCACAGATGGGGCATATCTACTATTCAGTGTGAAGGAACTAGAGCGAGGAGCATGTGAGTCTGGTGATGTTTTATCGTTTGGGTGGGCAGCCACTAAACATACTATGTGGGTCACACTGAAACATTCACACAAGCAATTACTGTCCTGGCACCTACATGGCTAACATCCGTTGGCTCTGTGTGGCTGACAATGTAACACACCCCACTCACACATACAAGTACAGGCATCGAAAACAGTGACATTGGGACACACACACACGCTCCCTCACCCTGGAGACAGCTTGTCTGTCGGTGTCGTACACAACCCCACACCCTCAGGCATATACTACAGCTGCACAACTACACGTCCGACAACCCCCTGCCCAACAGCTACCTTCATGGAGACTTACCACTACATTGGGACCACCAAACAGCCTTGGGTACTGTGCCAGCACCTCGTCCACAAGGACCTCCAGCTCCTCACTTGTAAATGGACTGGCACGGATCTTCTCTGTCCTTGCCATCCCTGTCGACATGGAACACCTGTGGTGGAAGTGAGTGGTGAGGGGTCCCAGGCAGCAGGCTCTTCAGGCAGCAGCAGGAGAGGGTCCCAGGCAGCAGGCTCTTCAGGCAGCAGCAGGAGAGGGTCCCAGGCAGCAGGCTCTTCAGGCAGCAGCAGGAGAAGGTCCCAGGCAGCAGGCTCTGTGAGCAGGGGAAATGTGAGGCTCACTCCCACAGATTTATAGCCCTCTGGGGTCGTTTGGAAGCTGAAAAGCTGCTACAATTGGGTGTCCAGGTGTGCCTCTTTCAAAAGCATCCCATGACCGCCTCCGCGATCATCGCTGCCATTGGCTGTAGGCAATGCTCCATGGCGGAGACGCACCGCGGGTGCCCGGGGTGCGCTACCGTGATGGTGCATCATTCAAATGTATCCAATCAATCAATCAGCAATTTGTATAGCATGCCACTCACCCAGTAGGGTCTCAAGGCGCTAGGGGAGGGGTCCGTTACTGCTCGAAAAGCCAGGTCTTGAGTTGTTTCCTGAAGGAGAGGTGGTCCTGGTTCAGCTGTAGGTGGATGGGGAGGGAATTTCATGTCTTGGCCGCCAGGTAGGAGAAGGATCTTCCTCCAGCGGTGGCTCCGCGAATGCGTGGTACGGCGGCGAGGGCGAGGCTTGCCGATTGTAGCTGGCAGGTGGGTGTGTAGAAAGTGAGGCGGCTGTTGAGGTACTTCGGGCACATGTCGTGGAGAGCCTTGTGTGCGTGGGTGAGGAGTGTGAACGTGATCCTCTTGTTGACAGGGAGCCAGTGCAGGTCTCTCAGGTGGGTAGAGATGTGGCTGCGGCGAGGGATGTCCAGGATGAGTCGTGCGAAGGAGTTCTGTATGCGCTGGAGTCTTTTCTGTAGTTTGGCAGGGGTTCCCGCGTAGGGGGTGTTCCAGTCGGCTGGTGATGAGTGCCTGAGTGACTGTCTTCCTGGTTTCAGTGGGGATCCATCAGAAGATCTTACGGAGCATGCGCAGGGTGTTGAAGCACGATGACGATACGGCGTCGACTTGTCTGGTCATCGAGAGGGAGGAGTCCAGGATGAAGCCCAGGTTTCGTGCGTGGTCCGTTGGCTTGGGGGTGGTGTCCAGGGCAGGGGGCCACCAGGAGTCGTCCCAGGTGGAGGGCGATGATGCCAGGATGAGGACTTCCGTCTTGTCTGAGTTCAGTTTCAGGCGGCTGTTCTTCATCCACTCGGCGACGTCTTTCATCCCTTCTTGTAGGCTGGCTCTGGCGGTGGCGGGGTCGTTGGTGAGGGAGAGGATCAGCTGGGTGTCGTCGGTGTAGGAGATGATGTTACGGTAGTGTTGGCGTGCGATGGCTGCGAGGGGGCTCATGTAGACGTTGAGTGAGGATCCTTGTGGTATGCCGCAGATGACTTCGGTGGCCACGGATCTGAACAGGGGAGGCGGACTCTCTGGGTTCTTCCGGTGAGGAAAGAGATGGTCCACTCCAGTGCCTTCCCTTGGATTCCGATGTTGCTGAGGCGCTGTACTAGGGTGCGGTGGCAAACAGTGTCGAATGCTGCAGAGAGGTCCAGGAGGATGAGGGCCGCTGTTTCCCCGTTGTTGAGCAGTGATCTGATGTCGTCGGTGGCTGCGATGAGAGCGGTCTCGGTGCTGTGGTTGGCCCGGAAGCCGGACTGCGAAAGGGGCGAGGGATCCGTTTGTCTCGAGGAAGGCGGCGAGCTGTTTGTTGACGGTCTTCTCGATGACTTTGGCAGGAGTAGGGAGGAGCGAGATGGGGTGGAAGTTCTTGAGGTCGGTGGGGTCCGCTGTTGGTTTCTTCAGGAGGGCGCTGAGCTCGGCGTGCTTCCAGCTCTCCGGGAAGGTGGCGTTGTTGATGGAGATGTTGATGATGTCCCGGAGTTGGGGTGCGATGATGGAGTCGTCCTTGTTGAAGACGTGGTGGGGGCAGGGGTCGGTTGGTGATCCGGAGTGGATGGTGTTCATCGTGTGGGTGGTGTCTTCGGTGCAGACCGGGGTCCAGTTGCAGAGGGTGGTGGTGTGGGGCCTTGGTTTGGTGGTTGGGTGCGTGGTCTGTGCGCCGAAGCTGTTGTGTATGTTGGTGATCTTGCTGTGGAAGAAGGTGGCGAGTGAGTCGCAGAGGTCTTGCGAGGGTGTGATGTCGTTGTTTCCGGCGCTGGGGTTGGAGAACTCTTTGACGATGCTGAAGAGTTCCTTGCTGTTGTGTGCAGTCGTTCTTTGAATGTTGTCCTTTTGGTGGTGCGGATCAGCTGGTGGTGTTTGCGGGTGGCGTTTTTGAGGGCAGTCATGTTTTCTGTGGTCTGGTTGTGGCGCCAGGCTTTTTCAAGGGTGCGGCAGTTTTTCTTGGATATTTTGAGTTCGTCTGTGAACCAGGAGGCTTTCCTGCTGCCTGGTCTGCTGGGAGGGTTCTTCAGTGGTGCGAGGTCATCTGCGCAGTTGGTGAGCCACTGTGTGAAGGTGCTGGTTGCTTCATTGGGGTCCGTTGCGCTGGCGGGAGGGTTCTGGCTGAGGGAGGTGGTGAGCTGGTCGGCGGTGATCTTGCTCCAGCTCCTGCGAGGAACCTGTTTCGGGTGGTGGTGCAGTCGTGGTTCTGCTGAAGCTGAAGTGGACGCAGCTGTGATCCGTCCAATGAAGTCCGGTGGAGTGTCTGAAGGAGATGTGCTTGCTGGAGGAGAAGACGGGGTCAATCGTTTGGCCAGCGTAGTGGGTGGGGGTGTTCACCAGTTACTTGAGTCCGAGGTTGGCGAGGTTGTCCAGCAGGGTGGCGGTGTTGGTGTCGTTGTTTTTCTCCAGGTGGAAGTTGAGGTCCCCTAGGAGGTTGTAGTCAGCGGAGGGGAGGGCGTGCGGGCTGATGAAGCCAATCACTGCCTCCGCGGTGGCGGAGCATCCCCACCTCCATCTACACATGTCTCTATGCCAATGGCTACCGCACTTGTGAAGGGGGTGGTGCTGGTGTCACACCACCGGGGCCAGGCGGTAGCTACCGCGATTCATGCGGTGGAGCATGCCCACCGCCATCTACACATGTCTCCATGCCAATGGCTACCGCACTTGTGAAGTAGGTAGTGCTTGTTTCACACCGCCGGGGTCAGGCGGTAGCTACCGCGATTCATGCGACGGAGCATGCCCACCGCCATCTACACATGTCTCCATGCATTGGCTACCACACTTGTGAAGGGGGTGGTGCTGGTGTCACACCGCCAGGGCCAGGCGGTAGCCACCGCGATTCATTCGGCTGAGCATGCCCACTGCCATCTACACATGTCTCCATGGGGGAACATCCTTTACAACGCGGATGTTACACCGCAGTTCCCTTACGACACAACTTTTACAACGCAAGTTGTAACAACGAATGGCGCTGGGGGGTGCTCCATGATAGTAAATAGTTTAATTTACTATCCAACTCCTTCCCTACTATCCATGGGGACTGGAGTTGGAATAGTAAATTAAACTATTCACTATCCAGCCCCCAACAACGCAAGTCGTGGTAACGACTTGCGTTGTAAAACATGCATCGTAAAGTACTGCGATATAAAACATCGCGTTGTAACGACGTACATCCGTCTCCATGCCAATAGCTACCGCACTTGTGAAGGGGGTGGTGCTGGTGTCACACCGCCGGGGCCAGGCGGTAGCTACCTCCATTTTCGTAACTTTAAATGACTATGTCCATCGTGAACACTGTATCAGTACCCAGCAGCAACATGGTGAAGGGCACATCCTAGTACACACAATGCCATTCTTCCATGTCATCCACAGGTGGACGCACGTTCTGTGTGACACACTTTGGTCTGTTGTCCCTGCCATGTTAGTTATGCATTCGATGGTTCATGATGCTTAACACTCTTGAGCTGGTGTCAATGAAGTGGAAGAAATCAATGTGTTGTGGGTCAGTGCTGACCTTGACAAGGCTTGTGTCACTGTATGGTTTCGTACCAGACTGGTGCTTTCACATCAGCTCATGCACACAACTGTAAGTTTGCCTGCTACTGTGATGAATGTGTGGATGGATGTGTGCAGACTTTACATGAGGTATTGAGGTGTGACAGGTACAGCAGATGGGTATGATACAGTCATGGTAGTTTCAGACACATTAACGGATGTCACAGCACCTGGTGTGCAAAAGTGACATGTGTGATTCAGTATGTGTGCATTCACATTCACCAATGTGCTTGTGGCACTCGTGTATTGTTAGTGGAGAGGTGTGCCCTCTGCGTGTATCAAAAGGCCACCCATGTAACCTGGTGTGCTATGCATCTCTCAGGCAGTCTTTGTATTGCCATGACGTTGTTGATGGTATGAGCTGTAGCCATCTCATGATGGTTGTCACTGACCTTTTCTAATTTACATCTCAACTAGGAGGAGGCCAAATCACCTACGTCTTCTGACAGTGCTGGAGGACATGGAGAATGTTGCAATAATTCGGAAATTCCGCCTGGACAGGCCAACACTGAAGATCCTGTGTGATCTTTTGGAGCCCCACCTGCAGCCACGCCGTCACTATCCAACTGCATTCACACCCACATACAAGGTGATGGCAGCCCTCCACTTTTTTGCAATTGGTTCCTTCCAGGAGACCGTGGCTAGCGCTGGAGGGATGTCGCAGCCCATGTTCAGCCAGGTGCTGAGGGATGTTCTTGCAGCCACGATGCTCCATAGGTATCGCTACATTCATTTTCCTGGGGGAGCAGAATTGGCCGGTGTGAAGGGTGACTTCTATCCCCTTGGGCACATCCCACATGTTGTTGGTGCAATCAATTGCACCCATGTAGGTCTGGTGCAACCACAGGCAACAGAGCACATTTATAGAAACCGTAAACATTATTATTATTATTATTATATCTGATTTTGTAAAGCGCTCAGCTACCCGTAGGTTTCCCGGCGCTAGGGGAATAGAAATAAAAGAGGACAACGGAAGTTAAGGAATCGGTTACAGAGAAAACAACCAGGTTTTCACACCTTTGCGAAATTTGATATAGGATGTTTCAGATCGCAGAGGGATGGGAAGCGAATTCCAGAGCGCAGGTGCCAGGTGGGAGAATGAGCGTCCACCGACTCTGGACCGCTTAAAGCGGGGAACAGAGAATCTGCAGTGAGTGGAACATCTAAGGGTGCGAGAGGGACAGTATTGCTGGACTAAAGTGGAAAGATATTGGGGGGCTTTTCCAGCTTTGATACGGTGCATGAAGCAAAGTGCTTTAAATTTGGTCCTAGATTCTATGCGCAGCCAATGAAGGCTACGCAGAGAGGAAGAGACTGAGGTTGTTCTCGGTAGGTTACAGAGAAGACGGGCAGCCATGTTCTGAACTACTTGGAGCTTCCGGGTGACCTCCTTACTGGCACCCAGAAGGAGTACGTTGCCGTAGTCCAGCCGCGATGTCACTAGGGCCTGGAACATTATCATTCTATCAATGTGCAGGTGGTGTGCCTTGCGGACATGACCATTTCCCATATGTGTGCAAGATTTCCTGGCTCTGCACATGATTCGTACGTCATGAGGAACAGCATGGTGCCCCGGATGATGGAAAATATGCATCCGGAGCGTGCTTGGATTGTGGGTGAGTATGTCTACTGATGTTGCATGCTGTGTGTTACCTGCTGCACTCTGGCTGTGCAACATTGCAATGGGTGTTTGTCTTTCACTTGTGCCTCTGCATATCCCAGTAGGCCATGGCTGTTGAGCCTGCTAAGGAATCCCAGGACCCCGGCCGACATCCGGTACAATGAGGCCCATGGCAGGACCCGACGTATAATTGAGCGGACTTTTGGCGTTATTTTAATTTAGAGCCCCCTCTCTTTGTACATATCATAAGAGCTTCCCAACACTGTGGTCGAGCCCACCCCGACTTGTAGGGGTCGGGGTGACCCGATGATGAAGCATGACACCACTAGGGTGTGTGAGGGTAATATAAACAAACTAGTTGACCCTAACCTTCGGGTAGGTCACTTCCCCACCGCTGCTGCTCCGCCTGCCAGCGTTTTGCCTCCTGCTCCCCCCTCCAGATTGGCGCTCTCCTACCCTGTTCGAGCGCCGCCTGGACTGCCTGCGCCTGGTTTGCGTGCCCCCGTGTGCCTGCCTGCCCCATTCTCTTTTTCTGTACCCCTGCCTGAGTCCCTGTGTGCCTGCCTGCCCCATTCTGTTTTCTGTACCCCTGCCTGAGTGCCCGTGTGCCTGCCTGCCCCATTATCTATTTGGTACCCCACTGTGAGTTGCTTCGCCCGCCGGGCTCCTCAGCCCCGTTCTCCCGCCGCTGCCTCCCATGCGGCCCTGCCCCCCCACACCCATTGGATTATTCCCTCCTGCCTCCCAGCTGACCCCTCCTCCCCTCCTCCCCTCTTATGACGCCCCTGGAGCGACCGCGCAGCGGACGTGCGCAGCGGGCGCGCCGATTGTGAGACGAAGGCGTGCCAAAGGTAAGCCCATCTGCGCCCGTCCGCGCCTGGACCGCGCCCAGTGCCAGGACCCCTGGTCCCCACCGCTGCAAGACGACCCGACAGACCTACGACGCCGTGGCCCTCAACGCACTCAATGCCGGCCGTAACCCCGCCTGCTGCCGGGCCGCCCCGAAACGCATTCACGGACCCTTCACCTGCAGAACCTGCAAGTTCACCTGCCTCCGAACCTGCACCGCACCTGCCAAGCCAAGCACCAGCAGCAACCTCAAGTGCATCCTGCTCAACACCGGCTCCGTCCACAGACACGCCGTGGAACTCTGGAACCTCCACGACACAACATCACCAGACATCGCCTTCCTCACGGAAACCTGGATGAACGCCTCCTCAGCCCCCGACATCGCCATCGCCATCCCGGACAGGTACAAGATCATCAGGAGGGACCGCGTCAACCAGACCGGAGGAGGCATCGCCATCGTCCACAAGAACACCATCCGCATCACGACCGACTCCAACGACACCTTCGCCGCCACCGAGCACCTCCACTTCCAGATTCACACCGACCCAAAGACAACCCTCAGAGGCACCCTCATCTGCAGACCCCCGGGACCACGCACACAATTCAGCAAAGACATCACGGACTACATCAGCCCACACGCCCTCCCCTCCGCCGACTACATCCTCCTAGGGGACCTCAACTTCCACCTGGAGAACAACAAGGACCGCAACACCGCCACCCTGCTGGACAACCTCGCCAACCTTGGACTCAAGCAACTGGTCAACACCCCCACCCACTACGCCGGCCACACGCTTGATCCCGTCTTCTCATCCAGCAAGCACATCACCTTCAGCCACTCCACCGTACTCCACTAGACCGACCACAGCTGCGTCCATTACAGCTTCAGAAGAACCACAACCCACCACCACCCGCAACAAGTTCCTCACAGGAGCTGGAGCAAGATCACCGCCAACCAGCTCACCACCTCCCTCAGCCAGAACCCACCCGCCAGCACAACGGACCCCAACGAAGCAGCCCGCAACTTCACGCAGTGGCTGACTGCCTGCGCCGATGACCTCGCACCACTGAAGAACCCTCCCAGCAGACCTAGAAGCAAGAAGGCCTCCTGGTTCACCGACGAACTCAAGGACTCCAAGAAGACCTGCCGCACCCTCGAGAAAGCCTGGCTCCTCGACCAGACCACTGACAACATGACCGCCCTCAAACACACCACTCACAAGCACCACCAGCTCATCCGCACCACCAAGAAGAAATCACTGAAGGAACGACTGGACAACAACGCCCACGACAGCAAGGAACTCTTCACCATCGTCAAGGAGTTATCCAACCCCAGCACCGGCAACAACGACATCACTCCCTCACAAGATCTCTGCGACTCTCTCGCCTCGTTCTTCCACCGCAAGATTGCCGACACCCACAACAGTTTCGGCGCACCATCCACGCACCCAACCGTCGAACCAACGCCCCCCACCGCCACCCTCCGCACCTGGACCACGGTGACCACCGAAGACACAGACGATGAACACCATCCACGCCGGATCTCCGACCGACCCCTGCCCCCACCACGTCTTCAACAAGGACCACTCCACCATCGCACCCCAACTCCGGGACGTCATCAACACCTCCCTCAACACCGCCATCTTCCCGGAGAGCTGGAAGCATGCCGAGCTCAGCGCGCTACTGAAGAAACCAACAACGGACCCCACCGACCTCAAAAACTTCCGCCCCATCTCGCTCCTCCCTTTTCCCGCCAAAGTCATCGAGAAGATCGTCAACAGACAGCTTGCTGCCTTCCTCGAGACGAACGGATCCCTCGACCCCTTGCAGTCCGGTTTCAGAGCCAACCACAGCACAGAGACCGCCCTCATCGCAGCCACCGACGACATCCGAGCCCTGCTCGACAATGGGGAAACAGCGGCACTCATCCTCCTGGACCTCTCGGCAGCGTTCCACACTGTCTGCCACCGCACCCTAGTTCAACGCCTCAGCAACATCGGCATCCAAGAGAAGGCACTGGAGTGGATCATCTCGTTCCTCGCCGGTAGAACACAGAGAGTCCGCCTCCCCCGTTTCGATCGGAGGCCACCGAAGTCATCTGCGGCGTTCCGCAAGGATCATCTCTCAGCCCCACCCTCTTCAACATCTACATGAGCCCTCTTGCTGCCATCGCACGCCAACACAACCTCAACATCATCTCCTACGCCGACGACACCCAGCTGATATCCTCTCCCTCACCAGAGACCCCGACACCGCCAGAACCAACCTGCACGAAGGGATGAAAGACGCCTGAAACTGAACTCAGACAAGACGGAAGTCCTCATCCTGGGACATCGCCCTCCGCCTGGGACGCCTGGGACGACTCCTGGGCACCGCTCCCAAGCCAATGGACCACGCACGCACGCAACCTAGGCTTCATCCTGGACACCTCCCTCTCGATGACCAGACAAGTCAACTCCGTCTCCTCATCATGCTTTCACACCCTACGCATGCTTCGCAAGATCTTCAAATGGATCCCGACCGAAACCAGGAAGACGGTCACCCAGGCCCTCGTCACCAGTCGACTGGACTACGGAAACACCCTCTACGCCGGAACCACAGCCAAGCTACAGAAAAGACTCCAACGCATCCAGAACGCCTCCGCCCGACTCATCCTGAACATCCCCAGATGCAGCCACATCTCCGGCCACCTGAGGGACCTGCACTGGCTCCCTGTCAACAAGAGGATCACGTTCAGGCTCCTCACCCACGCACACAAGTCCCTCCACAACCTGGGCCCCAAGTACCTCAACGACCGCCTGACCTTCTACACGCCCACCCGCCAGCTACGGTCTACTAGCCTCGCCTTCGCCGCCGTACCACGCATCCGAAGAGCCACCGCCGGAGGCAGATCCTTCTCCTACCTGGCGGCCAAGACATGGAACTCCCTCCCAATCCACCTTCGGCTGACCCAGGACCACCTCGCCTTCAGGAGACAACTCAAGACCTGGCTGTTCGAGCAGTAGCTGACCCCTTCCCCCAAGCGCCTTGAGACCCTTCCGGGTGAGTAGTGCGGTATACACATGTTTTGATTGATTGATTGATTGATAGTTTCTTCCCCCACATGCATGGTTGGGTTAGACACAACCTTACATTAGGTAGTCCCCCCCTTACCTCCCCGTTTCTAGACCTTGGGTACAGTTTTTACTTCCCACCCAACTGACCATTACGCGGTCAATTGGAGTATTTTTTCATGTTTATGCTGTATGCTGCACAACCTGGCCATCCACAAGGGGATCCCCCTGCTCATGGACAAGGGTGAGGAACCAAGGCCAACACCTGCTCAAGGACCTGAGTCCAGTGATGAGGACAGTGGAGAGGAGGAAGGAGTTGACCTGCGCCAACAGCTCATCGACCGCTACTTCACTTGAAGGTGGGTGATGACGTACGACGTTTACATTGTTTGGTGTGGATGCTGTTGTTGTGAATGGCTATGCGCAGATGTAACAGACAGGCACTCGTACAGTCACCTGTGTGTGGTTAATGTGACATTGACGTTCCATATGGGGACGTATGCTGGCCTCTATTTGTTCACACCAGCAGCCTATTGTCTTGTATGCCAGTAGTGTCTTGTGTATGTTTTGTGTAGTGTTCTGTCTGTGATGCCACAATGACACCAGTGACTGTGGTTCAGTTGTGTCTCCCTAGGTGCTTCCGAATAATCCTGCCCTACATACAGTACATCATTTGGACACATCATGGACATTGTCAGCACTGAAAATGTTGTACTAAGAAAGATACTGCACAAAATCTGGTGCGTCAGGTATTTTATTAGTAAAGTGGACATGTGATTTGTGCGTGAATAGTTACATGAATGGTTTCTTTGTGTAGGGATGCAGGTCTCACACAAACACATCAGGAAGAGTTAAGATGGATACCTACCTGTTAGCTGAGGGAGAACAGTGCGATGGCTGACACTTGCTTCTGGGTGCGGGAGGCCTCCATGCTGCTGGAGTGTGGGACAGGGGGCATGCTGGGAGTAGTGATACAGGCCTCCCACCCCCAAACACTCCTCCAATACAAGATGACTACCTACTTGTAAGTCTGTTTGTTGAACAATACAATGGCTGACACATGCTCCTGGGTGGGGGAAGCCTCCATGCTGCTGGAGTGTGGGACAGGGGGCATGCTGGGAGTAGTGATACAGGCCTCCCACCCCCAACCACTCCTCCAATACCAGATGGCTACCTACCTGTAAGTCTGTTTGTTGAACAGTGCAATGGCTTACACATGCTCCGGGTGGGGGAGGCCTCCATGCTGCTGGAGTTTGCAACAGGGGGCATGCTGGGAGTAGTGATACAGGCCTCCCACCCCCAAACACTCCTCCAATACAGGATGGCTACCTACCTGTTAGGTGAGGGAGTACAGTGCAATGGTTGACATATGCTCCTGGGTGGGGGGGCCTCCATGCTGCTGGAGTGTGGGACAGGGGGCATGCAAGATGGATACCTACCTGTGAGTCTGTTTGTCGAACAGTACAATGGCTGACACATGCTTCCTGGTGGTGTTGAGGGGGTTATACATCTTTGTAGGCTGTGGTAGAGGGGGTATGGTGTGAGTTGTTGTACAGACCTCCTTCCCCCATACAGGCCTACTATGAAAGATGGCTAGCTACCTGTTGGGTGAGGGTGGACAGTGTAATGGGGTTTTGGGTTGTGCAATGAAGTACTTCTCAGTGTGTTGGTTGCCATTTGTTTGTACTTAACAGCCTCTGTTCCCCTGCATACTCCTGTGAGACTTTCAGGATGCAGTATGGCAAGCACCTTCTCCTCCCATGGTGTGAATGTTTTCGGTGGGATGGGAGGGCTACTGCCAGTCACGTTCGCCAGATGCCAGTTCTTGCTCCTCTTCTCTTTGACCACCCTCTTGAGATCATGCCACCACTTCATGATCTCCTTCTTGGATCTTGGGGTGGTCCCTACAGCATTGACCCTTTGGACTATCCTCACCCACATTTGTGTCCTCGTGGCTAATGGCGTCTGTTGGACCAGGCTACCAAACAGTTGTAGCTCTACTCTCACTATCTCATTGACCATGACTGTATACTCACTCTCTGTGAATTTGGGCATTTTCTGTGATGTCATGGTGTGTGGTGGTTGAAGTGTTTGTGGGTGCAGGTGTGGGGGTGGGGGTTGTGGTGTGTGAGGTGTGTTGTATGCTGGGGGATTTTTGTTGCTGGTGTGATGGTGGTAGTGATGGTGGTGATGGATGTGTATGTGTGCTGTGCTGTGCTCGTTTGCCTCTCCTGTCAGATGTGGTGTATGGCCTTCTCTTCTGGAGTGTTGCAAAGGATTGTGGTCAGTGAAGGTGGTGGTTTTATACTCAGCTGTGTGGGTGTGTCCAAGTGGAATTTGTCTGTCAGGTGTGTTGTGGGACTAGTCCTGTGCTTTTATATTTTCATTTGCATTATTTATTTTTATTTGTATGTGTATTTTTGGGAGGGGGCATGGCTACTTTGATTTGTGCAATGTTTGGCATCTTTGCGGTGTTTTGGAATCGTCCGCCATGTTTTTCATGTTCAGTCCGCTGCGGTGGCTATGCTGCTGCTCTTCCGCTATCTCTCCCATTCACTCCTGTGTGCGACCGCGGTTGTCGGGAACAGCGGTTCCGACTGCGGGACTCTCGGGTATATCCTAATTTCCCTGCGGTGTCTCCGCTTTCCTTGCAGCGGGTTGTATCTTTTCCGCTACTTTTCCGACTGCCGCAGTCGGTATTTTAGACCTCACCACCCGCGTTGGGCGGGTTTGGTAGGGCCGCTACCGCCGCGATCGGTCGTTTGTGGCGGTTCATCCTAATTTGGCCGCCGGTTTATCCGCGGCCCTCGCGGGCTGTTTTTTTCCGCCTCCATGGCGGTCGGGGTGATTTTACGCCCGCTATCCTAATGAGGCCATAAGAGTGGTTACAAAATAAAAGACCCAAATAATAATATCAACACAAAAATAGTTACATAAATGACTAAATAATTTATTTAGCATCAGAAAAATTAGTTAAACTTCATAAAAACATTTTTCCAAATTTTTGCAATTTATGTATGATGTATTATAAAATAATGTATTATCTTCGTATATTGTAAAATTATAAAATGAATTATTATTAGACTATAATATTTAATATTATAATTATAAAAAAATCTGTATGTGAAAAAATTTGAAAAACAATGTATACTTTTTAAGTATTTTGAAAAAAATATTAATATTAATAATACAATATTAATATTAATAATACTGAAAAATAAAACTGATATTTATTACAAAAATGTTATTTTGAAAAATTGTATTGTATAATATTAACAATATATGATATAAATCTTATTCTTTAAAATTATATCAACATGTATACCATGATTTCAACAATAAAGTAATATGTAATGTACTAAATATATTCAAATGTTAAATATATTTTCATTTACTGTATCGTTTCTATGTACCTAAAATGTACTTGACTCAACAACTATACAAAAACAAATAAAAAATTACAAACACTTATATATATGTTAAACATTTATACTTTCATTTATATTAAATATATTCTTTGATTTATGTGCTCTCTGAAGAATACAATAAAAAAATTCAAAAAAACTGTGCAATTTCTTTTTACTGACTAAAAAAAATATTACTACCAATTACCCAAAAATTATATTTTGTGAAAATTTATATGTATACATATTACAAAACTTAAATAAATATACTGAAATATTTTTGTCTTATAACAAATATAATAACAATAATAACTATTTTCACACATATTAAAAATTAAAATTTATAAATAAATATATTAAATATAACTTTAAATATATTAGATATTAAACATTACACACTTTATACACTTAACTATAAGAACTATTAAAAAAAAATAATAAAGCTACTATAAAAAAAAATATTTTTACAAAAATTTCTAAAACTTTAAATTAATTATTTAACTATTCCCACTCCAATCTACATTAAATTGATGTAGATGATGTACACTGAACATTTTGTATTTACTATTCCGACTCCAATCTACATTTAATAAGGGTAGCTGCTGGACACTGCACCAAATTTTCATAGGAAGCCCTCTCTGCTCGAATTGCAGATGTGTAAATCAGGTTCCCCTACTGACCCCTTGCCCGCCAAGCTATACAACATCCTTGCTAAGAGTCCCACTCACCATTTAAGCGCCATCTGGAACCTCTTCCACAAATTGGGCTCTAATTTCGATGTGTGGAAACACGTGTACATCCTGCTCATCTTAAGGAAAGACAACGCAGATCCTGAATCTCCTTGCAATCATAGTCCTAACTCTCTTTTACCAGCTCCGGACAAAATTTACGTGACAATTTCTTGGCAGCAACTGATGGCCTTTGTTGAAGATAATAGCCTCCTTCAAGACTCTCAATCCAGCTTTCATCCCGATATAGTACGGAGTCGGCCCTCATTTAAATGGCAGACTCTATACGCTGTGTGGTCGACCGAGGTTCCAAGTCGGTGTTGGTGCTGTTAGACTTTTCTACAGCATTTGACCCCGTTGCCCATCCCATTCTTCAGAAACGCCGTAAGACCATAGGCGTGGGGGGCTCAGTGCTGAACTGGATATCGTCCTTACTATCTGACTGCACACAGCAGGTCTGGACCTATCCATTCATCTCCACAGTCAAACCACTGAAGTGGTGCGTGCCGCAAGGCTCTGCTCTGAGCCCTCAGATTTTAAAATATTTACTTAACCCCGCTGGCTGCAGTGATTGGCAATCCATGTCTGATTTCCAAATCATATCATATGCTGGTGATCTTCAGCATCTATTCACCTTAAATGCTGTGTGTGCCACTAATTTTGACCCACTATAAAATAGTCTCCATATTATTGTGGCCTGGTTGTACCACAATGTCTTAGAACTTAATACAGTAAACACCGAGATCCTAATTTTTATACCAACCTTCTCCCCTCTATTCCAATCTGTGGTGGCCAGAGGAACTGGCCATTGCTCCGGCACACAAAGACTTGGTCAGGAATTTGGGAGTTAGATGGGACAATCAGCTATACCTTGCCACACAGGTACAAGAGGCGGGTGCCGCTTGTATTGGACAAATTTAACTCATCAAGAGACTAATTCACTATCTGAACAATGTAACCCGGAAAACGGTGGTTCACGCACTGATTACCTCCCATTTACACTACGTGAAAGGCTCATACGTAGGTCTCACATTAGGCTTGCTCTGTATACTGCAGACGGGCAAAAACGCTGAAGCATGCCTGGTATGTGGAGTCTCACTTAGACAACATATCTCCCCGTATGTTAGACTACTCCATTGGCTGCCCATGGCTACACAAATAGAATTCAAGGCGGTTACACTTGCCTTCAGGGCAAGACAAGGCCGTGGTCCGGTCTACCTTAGGAGCCGATTCCGTCCCTATTGTCAATCACGATCTCTATGTTCCAATGACAAGCACTTGCACATTAGTCCTTGCTTTGCAATACCTAGATCAGGAGGTGAAACCTTTCAGGTAGGAACCACCCAATGTTGGACTGAGCAACCTCTTCCTCTGCGTCTGATTCTGTCTGAATGTGAGTCTCGCAAAGCTCTTAAGACCTGGATATTTAGCCTGCTTGATTAGTTGCTCTTCTGTATGCTGCCTCATTTTCGGCACAATAAAGCACGGGGACAACCCCATTGGCTTAGATGTGTGTTCAATACATGACTATTATTATAAATGTAGATGTCTTAGCCGATTTGTGGGTATAGGCCTGGAGATCTGTAGATGATAGTTAGACTGGTCAGGGGGTTTGTGTGAAACCTTAAGTGTAGATGTTTGACAATGCTGAGTGTGTCCTTGGTGTTCTATGTGACTCTGAGGGGATACTTAAGAAAGAATTGCAATTCATCGTCCTGGATTGTTGGTGTGGTCCCTGTGGGTGCTCTGGAATCCGTCTGTGATGGCAATGTTGATATAGTGTGCTGAGGATGCGTTCAACCAGGTAACTATAATGAAGGCGATATGTGTGTGTGTTGTGTTGATGAGGTGACAGAGTCCAATGGCATGCTGGTGGATGTAGCACGTGTGCAGTAGGAGGCACATGACCTGGTTGTACGGACATGGTCTGTCATGCATGGCAGCACATTGTTGGCAGTAGGAGTTGCACACACTGCCAGCTAAGATGTAATGGGTGCGCTTAGGGGTAGCCTGAGAGCAGGTGGATGATTGTCTGGTCTTCACTGTTTGGAGGGTGGCTGGAGCATGAGTCTGTTTTGTTACCTGCATCATGGAAGGATCAGAGCGTCTTGCACTGTGCACGTTGCAGGCGCTGACGGTCCTGCCTTTGGCACGGAGGTGGGGCAACACTGGTACTGACAAGCTGCTGCCTGCATTAACAATGGGTGGAGGGAGGGAGGGAGGAGCATCTGGGAGGCGTGTGTCTTGCAGAATCCGGGCACTCGGGGATGCAGTGCCGCAGGGGAGACGGCAGCAGGAATGAGTGAACAGATGATGGTAGAAGGGGTAAGACACCATGCAAAAACTAGCACACAGAGACGAGGAGGTTTTAACGGCACAATGTGACAGGTGTATGGAAAGGAAGGAGTGTCTGGTTACTCATGGGTCACGGAAACAAAATGGAAGAACAATCACCATAAATGACGGGCACATGATCAGGCACCAAAAGGCCTAGCTGCGCAGAGACACACAGCGTCATCAGGTGTTGCCTTCCCGTTGTGGGTAGCAAGTCGAAACAATACATACACAACCATGTACTTCATGCACAATATGGATCATTACCTATGGTAAAATGCATGCATGTTGCCACATTACACATACTCCCATATGCACAATCTTTGTCAATTATGCCATAGATGAAGCATGCAAACTGGGAAGAGATCTGCAGTGACAGTAAAGATGCACATTTTACTGTGTGGAACACATTTGCTATACAAACAGATAAAGTTTTGGGTTGAGGCCATGCTGCTTTAGCCAATGTTCATGTCCAGTGCCATTGCTCAGAAGTACATAACAGTCATGCAAGGAGTTTACCTGTAATGCTGGTGAGACAATGTGCACACGACTACCTGGGACTGTTGGTTCCTTGAATCCTCATAAAGGTGCGATGATCATAGTGGTCCATCTCCCGATAGCCCCTTGGTCTGAGTATAAATTACTGACTCAAAAGAGTGATCAGGCGAGGGAAGGAAAGGAAGGGAACAGCAGGGAGGGAGATCTGAAACAAAGGTAAACAAGCATAAGCATTCAACACATCGTGCCACTGAATCACAGAATACCTCAGAACCTATACTGTAACCGTGACACCTGTAAAGGAAAACAACAGCCACTGTATCACACTTGGCATCACAGTAATGAAAATGATACTAGATCTGATGTTTGAACACGGACACATGAAAGGTAGCAGAGTTTTTCAGCAAAAATGAATGGTGTATAACACTCTGCAGGCTGCTTCAATGCAATTAGAGCCATGCAGTAATCAAGGTACTCACAGTGTATGAATAATGCTCCAATGTTCAAAAATACTAATGCGCAGCATTGCTACTCACACAAAGGCAACAATCCGTAGTTACCATTGGCAATCAGTGAGGGTCAAGAAGGGAAATTATACATCACCCGCCAGAGCCGTAAGAAGCTCATCCAACGAGGGAGGGAATTATGTAAACACAAGGAATCCCCGCAAGAGACAGTCATTGTCCCGTCCTAATGGGCTTTGAAATGCCTAACATAACAAGCTGCTGGTCCAGAAATCAACAGAGAGTAATGAGGAGCAATGCCACAAAACCCTAACGTGACCAGGATATGCAGCACGCCACAAGAGAATCCTGGGATTGACGTCACCCGACTGGTGCAACGTAAGCATTTACATTTGCTACAGCACAACGTTGTGACGTCATCAGCGCAACATTCCTGGCATCATGGGAATAGAAAGTTAACATCAACTGACCGAGAAGGCTTGGAAAGCAGTGTTCTCCACCGGCCCTGAGGAAGCAACGTGACAGTGACATGACATACTGGCACAAGGGGCAATGCATCCATACAAACAGACTCACAGGACACTTGACAGAACATGTGGGACATACGGTGGCCCACACCTTCACAACATGGTTGATTGGAAATCAAACTGTACTGACACACAAGATTAAGTGGATGAGCCAAACACATCCTGCTGCACACAGTGAGGCTGCAATTCACCATGGAGCCTGTGGTTGTGATGTCCCACACAATGTCAACACGTGGAATCCTCAATGTGTCAGGGTCAAGGTTGACACACATTGATGACTTTACCAATACTCCACAACAGATAACTGTCAAGAAGGGTGACTGTCCTGTCATGTGAGTGGTGCAACATGTAATTTGATCCACGGTGATAAGACATGTATGGATGGTTCTACAAAATGCACAGAAACAGTTCCCACACATTCCCAAACCATACCAACCCAAAAAAGCCTGTTTGGATCTCTTACCTGAACTGACATTTACACATGTCCGTGCATGGAATGCTGATTCATCCCACGTTGCAATCATCATGAGGAATAGCAGGAGGACTGAGATGACACAAACAGACAACAGGCACAGCAACCTGGGAAAGAAAGACACACAAGGGCTCACCGTTAAAAATCTTTGCTAAAGACATGGGCAGGTACAAAACACGAACAATGTAGTACACATGTAAATTTGAAGCTCAGTCATTGTGCATTTCTGTGTGGCATGACATCAGCACTTGCGTGACACATCAGAACACACATCAAAGTGACTTTGCATACAGTCAGCTGGACACACACATTGCAACACATGCCACTCAATGCTACAAGCTTGCACACTCATTCGCAGTTACTCACCATTATGAGAAGAAGTTGGTTATGAGCTAACTCCGGATATCATCCTCCTCCTCCTCATCACTTGCATCGTGACCAAGCCCTTCATCCTCAACGGGTGGATGCTCCTGCTCCTCCGGATCCAGGATGAGTGGCACTGCCTTCTCAACTGCCATGTTGTGCAGCATGCAGCACACAATGAAGATATTACAGACCTTGGCTGGGGCATATGGGAGGTATCCGCCGCTCTTATCGAGACACCGAAATCGGCTCCTCAGGAGGCCAAACATCCGCTCTATCACTCGCCTGGTCTGCCCATGTGCATTATTGTACCGCTGATCTGCAGCTGTTCTTGGGTTGCGGAGAGGTGTCATCAGCCATGGCATGTTGGAATATCCCGAGCCACCTGCAAATATACACCATGTAAATAAGTGGTTCATGAGTTGCTGACAGAGCAAAAGATACTGAAATACACAAGACAAACAGAGTTTACCCACCAACAAGACATTCCCGATCATTGCGCAGCTGCAGCATCATTCTTGACACCCTGCTACGCCTCATGATGAATGCATCATGGCACAATCCTGGAAAACGTGCACAAACATGGGAAATCATCATGTTAGCAAGACACACCACCAGGGCATTTATTGAGTGGTAATGTTTCCTGTTGCAGTAAGCCTGCTCCTGAGCCTGTGGTGGCACCAAAGCCACATATGTCCCATCAATGGACCCAATGACATGTGGCATCCCTCCCAGGGCATAGAATTCACCCTTGATATCTATCAACTCTTCAGGAGTAGGAATGTGCTGAATTCATCAATGTGCTCCAACATGGCTGCTAACACATCACGCAAGACACGGATGAACATTGTTTGGGGCATTCCACCTACATCAGCTATGGTTAATTGAAATGTACCTGTAGCAAACAAATGTAGGGCTGCCATCTCTTTCAGCCTGGGCACAGCACAGTAGGATACCTGTGTTGCGGTTGGAGATGTGGTTCCAGCCTGTTCGTCAAGTCCTGAATCAACTGTCGAGTGAATCTGTAACGTTGAATGCGGGCACGTTCCCTCATGGTAGCCAAGTCTGGAAATGGCCTTGGAAGAGGCGGTGCCCTGCAGGACATATTTGGTAAGAATGGAGAATAACTGTCAGACAACATCAATGTCAAGGTACATAGCACATGCAAAACTGCTACTAGACATCAGGTCACTATGGAGTCTGGGGTGTGCAGTACATCCAGGACAAATATGCCAGCTTGCTGGCACTCCTATGAAAACCCAGATACACCTGTTGATTGCCTTAAAAAAACATGACATGCCCTGAAACAAGCTGCTGGTCTGGTTTGAGTGAACAGCCCAAGATATCACTGGTGTGACACACGTCACCAAACCTGCAGTGGAAGGTTGTCAACCCATCCAGACAGCTGACTGCAAGGCACATGCACAGGTCACTTGGAATAGCAAAAGTACATATCAAACACATTGTGATAAAGGTGTGCATGTGACAACAAAATGACCCAGCCCTGTTAGGATGCAGACATGTGTGCCTTGGGAAAAATGATGTCTGATGCCATCAGACCTAAAAGCCGTGGGAATGCACATGTGGCATGGTGTGCGTACATGTGAAACCATTCCCCATATCAACACAGACCCATGTTAGATGCACCAACAGCAGATGCAGTTTACGTAACACAAACAACAAGCTCAAGGTTTGACATGACACACACCGGACATAGTCACATAAGGTCATGCTGAGCGTGAAATTCCAAGTGACAAAGTGCCCCGGTCCCTGGCATCATGAGACAGGTGCCCGTAGTGATGACTGTGCCATCCCAGTGTTGATGTGCATGCCAACATCTGCATAATGGTACACATGTGACAAGTGTCAAGGTGATGTGTGCCACATAGTGCCCCATCACACATGACATGTGTCAACAGGTCAGCACACATCAATTGGGCAACAAGATCAGATGCCCTGTGCTATATCACTGCCTGCCACACCTAGGGCCTGCACATGTAAGTATGCAATGAAAAGAACTTGATACACATCCTTGTTTGAACCGTACCCCTACATCCCTGCCATGTGTGCTCCTCGTATCACTATTGTAATGGTGCCATGCTTGAGCATGTTAAACGCACTGTACCCCTGCATTCACAACTGCGTTCGAAACCCACCATACCCCTGCATTCACAAATGCGTGTGAGACGCACAGTGTGAAACGCACCGTACCCCAGCATTATGTGCGTGTGTGCGCATCGTCTCACTATTGTAATCGTGCAATACGGGAGCGAACCGTACCGCGACATTACGTGCGTGTGTGCACATCGTCTCACTATTGTAATCGTGCCATACGCGAGCGAACCGTACCCCTACATTATGTGTGTGTGTGCACATCGTCCCACTATTAAAATGGTGCCATATGCGAGTGAACCATACCCCGACATTACGTGCATGTGTGTGCATCGTCTCACTATTGTAATCGTGCCATACGCGAGCGAACCGTACACCAACATTACGTGTGTATGTGCGCATTGTCTCACTATTAAAATGGTGCCATACGCGAGAAAACCGTACCCCGACATTACGTGCGTGTGTGCGCATCGTCTCACTATTAAAATGGTGCCATACGCGAGCAAACCGTACCCCGACATTACATGCGTGTGTGCGCATTGTCTCACTATTAAAATGGTGCCATACGTGACATGAAACGCACCGTACACGTGTGTGGATCTAAAAAAATACTTAGGGGACACCTAGGGGACAAGTAGTAGGCCCTGAATGCAGCCTCGTTGTCATGGATACTGAAATTTGAGTGTGTGCTACAGGTGTCCTGCAAAAGTCAGTTGGGCAATAATATACAATGTTGCAAAATGAATGTGTGATGACCACAGGAACTCCTCGGGATCTGTGCGATGCTCAAAGGGGTCACCCTCCTGACATCCCCAACTCTGCCTGAAAAATACCCAGAGAAGTGAGGGGATCAAGTGAGGGATAGGGTTAGGGAAGGTGCTGGAGTCTCTGTACCAGCCCACAGTCGTTAAAGTTTCCAGTGTTATGTTATGTTATGTTATGTTATGTTATGTTATGTTATGTTATGTTATGTTATGTTATGTTATTCTACATGTGTAAAGCGCACAGCTACTCAAAGTATCCCGGCGCTAATTTCCAAGAAAGCCCACCACATAACTATTCAAGAAAAAAAAACAGCCAACATAACTATCCAAAGGAGAGACGAGAAGAAAAAAGACCTCAGAAAAGCAGAGTTTTTAATTTCTTCTTAAAAGCAACAGGGTCCGACACCCTCGGAAGGGCAAGAGGGAGCTCATTTCAGGCAAGACCTGCTTTACGGGTGAAGGAGCAGCCACCCAGCATGTGGCGATTGAACCGGGGTTCTGTATTAGGAGTTGGTCAGAGGACCACAATTGCCTAGAAGGTCTATAAAAGGCAAAGCGCTTCTGAAGATAGAGCAGGCCCAACCCAGACAAAGCCCGTTGGACAATGGACAGCATTTTAAATTTAAGACGGGACTCAACTGGGAGCCAGTGCAGGTGACGAAGATGGGCCCGCACGCTCTGCCTGGTAGAAAGTCCCAGGAGGAGTCTTGCTGCTGCATTCTGGACTACCTGCAGCTTCCTGGTCAGATAGCCAGGGCATCCTACCAGGAGAGCATTGGCATAGTCCAGGCGGGAAAGGATCAGTGCCCGACAACCGTCTCTTTAGCACCGGCTGCCAAGAGGGGGAGGAATTTCCTCAGAATTTTCAGGGTGCCAAAACATGTCCCTGTTAACTTCTTCACTTGTGTCGCAAAATTTTAATTTTCCTCAAACCAGACCCCCACATTTTTTTTACTAGACCCTTATCGGATAAAGGGGGCGGGAAGTCAGGCGGCCACAGCCTAGCTCTGAAGTCCACCGGGAATGTGCCAAACAAGAGAACATTAGCCAGCCAGTGAAACACAGCAGCAAGACAGTGCTGCACCGAGCTGACCAGGAGAACAACAGCAGCGTGTCATCCACATAGGCCATCACCTTAGCCCCCAAAGACTCCGCCAGATAAACCAGGGGAGTCACATAGATCTTGAACAATAGGGGGCTAAGGGCCCGATGTAGGTAGAATCAATTTACCGATTCTTAATTACCGAAAATTACCGAATTTTACTGATTCGGTAATTAAGAATCGGTAAATCTAAGGGGTGGATATGTAGGTATTCTAGATGTGCTGGAATACCAAATCGGTAATATTCGGTATCGTGTTTCGAGACTTACCGAATCGGTATTGACCGATTCGGTAGATACCGATTCGGTAATGCCAATACAACCGTATGGTCCAAAAGTCCCATAGGAATGCATTGGCAAAACCGAATCGGTATTTACCGAATCGGTAGTTCCCGATTCGGTATAAATACCGAATCGGTAAATACCGAATCGGCAAACACGGAATCGGCAAGCAAGATAGTGAAACTAATGAAAGCAGCCAATGAGGTGAAAGCACCCTCCCCCACCCTAGCAGGGAGTGGCAACCCAGGCAGGTGCAACTCATCAGAACCTTCTGGAGAGGCAGCCAGAGCTGAGCAGTGAGAGTGAGCAGCAGAGAGAGTGTTTGGAGATCTGTGAACACAGTGGAAATGGCAAGCAGCTCTGAGAGCCAGAAGGCTGAGAGAAAGCGCAAGGTGAAGTTCAGCAGCATAGAGCTGCAAGTATTGGTGGAGGAGGTGGTGAGGGTCCACAGGCAGCTGTATGGGAGGCTGTCCCTCACAGTCCTTGAGTCAACAAAGAGGAAACTGTGGAGTGCCATCAGTGAGATGGTCAATGCTGTTGGTGTGACCCCCAGGAGCATGGATGACCTCAAGAAGAGGTTTTATGATATCCGGAGCCTCACCAAGAGGAAATTGGCGGAGCTGCACAAGCAGACAGGACTGACCGGTGGAGGCAGGAACCCCGCGCCCCCCCTCACTGAACTGGAGGAACTGGTGTCCACAACGATTGAGACTGCGAGTGTGGTTGGAGTTGGGGACATGGACAGCTCAGCCAGAGCCAAAGCAAAAGGTAAGAAGCATGCACAGCATGACACACCCTACCAGACACCTCCCCATTGGCCCCAATGTACAGCCAAACCCCAGTCCAGTACTGCTAGCAAAATACATGAGCAATGCATGATGTAAAATGTAGACAGCTAATGTAGGAACAATTTACAGTGCACATTTAACTGCAATGCACTTTAAGAAAGAAGCAGAGTAATGAAAATGACATGTGCAATGCATTCATTATAGTGACAGTAAGACATTTCCGCTCAGTTGACAAATGCTACTTTATTCCTAGGGGCGCCATCAGGTAGTGGTGCAGCAGCTGCACAAGTCTCAGCTCCAGCAACAGCAGACAGTGCGGTGGCAGGGCCAAGCAGCATGGATTCCTCGCAGGAGGTGGAGGACAGCAGTGCCATGGCCAATGAGGATGACTCAGGACATGCCCTCTTATCTTCCCACTCCCCCAAATTGTCACAATCCCCACCAATGCAGTTCTCACCAGAGAACTCACCCACACGGTCCCAGCCAGCACCTGCCACTGCTCCAGCCAGGAGGAGTATTGTGGCCCCATTGTCCATCATGGAGGGAGCTGCGGGTCAGGCACCAGCACCCACACCTGTGACACCTGTGGCACAGCAGGACACCCAGCAGACCAGCACCAATCGCCGCCACCCACGCACTTCCAGCAGTGCAAATCCATCACGGGAGGGCACCGTCTTCCAAGGGCTTGAGGGGAGCATGGTCCAAATCCAGCGGATGCAGGCCAAGTCCATCCTCGCTTGCCACCGGCAATTGCGTGAGCATAACCTGCAGATGGTGCAAATGACAAAGGGATTTACTGAGTTTGTGGCAAGTAACCGGGAAATTACAACAGGAATGGGGCGCATTACAACTGCCATAACACAGCTGTGTGCCAAGATGGACCAGCATGAGCACATAAGGCCAGGGATGCCCGTGTACAAAACCGGGCAATTAACCGGCTTGCCGCAGCAACAGCCCTGCTATGCCGCCGAGGGGCAAATATGGAAGAGTGCCTCACTCAAAACACTGCGGAGGTGACCAGGGGCATGGCCCACATCACCAGTGCCATGGAGACACTCATCATTTCCAACGCAGTGGTGAATCCTGCCCTGGACGTGGCCGAGGCTGGGGACAGCAGCAGCCGCAGCAGTCCGGCCAGCGCAGTGTCCGAGCCGCGCCAGAGCTCCAGGCGTTCCGCAGAGGCAGCCGGACATGCAGAAGGGGGGGAGCCGCATCCCAGTGGGTCTGCAAAGCGCAGCAGGAAATGACACTGCCAGTGTGGGTGAGGCAACCCGGCCCATTTCCTGTCCCCACATTGTAGTTAATCATTTCATTTGTTGCACATCAGTGCTGTAACGTTGTACCACAATTAAAAAAGTTTCACTTCTTCACATCCATAACGTGTCTGTGCATCTGTACTCACTCAGAAATAGTTGTCTGTTATCTCCTCACGTCTGACCCTGCCATCACTTGGTGTAGACACTCCAGCAGGTTGTGTTTGTGGCACAGCAATGTCATCGTCAGGGTCCTCGTAGTCAGACAACTCTACCTCTGTGCCCTTCTTGACCGCAAGGTTGTGCAACATTGCACAGACAGCAATTAATCTTGCAGCAGTTGATGGGGGTATATTGCCTTGCACCTCCGCTCTTTTGCAAGCATCTGAACCTGCTTTTCCAGATGCCGAAGGTCCGTTCTACTACATTCCTTGTGCTTTTGTGCGCACGGTTATACCTCCTTTGGCTGGGTGTTGAGGGGTTGAGGTAGGGGGTGAGAATGAATGAGCGGAGGGCATATGCACTGTCGCCTAGAAGGAAAAGGGGTAACATTACTCACATGCATGCATGTACTTCACACTGCTATTTAGGTTATGGGGGTCTGAGACTGTGTCTTACCTAGGAGGTATCCTTCACCGAATTCCCCTGCCGTCAGCCGTGCATAAATTCCGCTATTTTGGAAAACGTAGGAGTCGTGGGTACTCCCTGGAAATTTTGCTACCACGTCAGTGATGACACACTTCGCATTACAAATCACCTGCACATTTATGGTGTGCCGTGACTTCCGATTGTGGTATAAGTATTCCGTGTCAGCAGGGGGGCAAATCGGAATGTGTGTGCCATCTATGCAGCCAATGATGTGGGGGAATCCTGCCATCTGGTAGAAGTCTGCTTTTGTCTGTACCAGTTCTGCATGGGTTGCAGGGAAGGAAATGTATTGGTCCATCCTTTGTATCATGGCGTCAAGGAACTTGTGGAAGAACCTTGACAGGCAGCTCTGGGTCACCCCTCCTGCCACAGCAACTACACTTTGATAGCTGCCAGACGCAAGCAGGTGTAGGCTGCATAGCACCTGCACGTGCACTGGGATTGCGTGTGCCCTTGGGGTGGTGTGCTGCAACAGGGGTTGGAGGTCCCAAATGAGCTCTAAGATGGTCTCTGGGTCCAGCCTGTACCTCTGTAGGATCTCTGCATCTGTCAGCATGGACAGGGTGATCCGCTGTCTATACACCTGCTCCTGTCTCAGCCATTCCCTCTCTCCTTCCTGCTGTAGCCGTAGCCGTCTTGCTATGACATAAAATGCAGCCATGGTGCAAGAAGAAATGCATTTTGGGTCCATTTTTATAGGTTGCACCTGGTTACCACCTGATTCCAATCTATGGTAACTACCGACTCTTAAATACCGAATTTGAAGCTAATTCGGTATTTCAGAGCTTCCTACATCTCAATCTTCAGTTTTACCGAATCGGTATTTTTAACGATTCGGTTTGTTAACGATTCAGTATTTTTTTTCCGATTCTGTGGTTTTTTCGATTCGGTATTCTACTGATTCGTGATTTTTCCGAATTCCTATTTTTACCGAATCGGTTCTTTAACGATTCGGTATACTTACCCAATCTGTTTATTTTCCGATTCGGTATTCTACCGAATCGGTAACTTTTCCGATTCGGTATTATCACCGATTTGGGCGGTTTTCGGACTGCTACATCCCGATGGCTCGATACCGATCGGTAACGGCCGAAAATACCGATTTTCGGCCGTTACCGACCGACCTACATCGGGCCCTAAGTGAGCAGCCTTGCGGTACGCCAGTGGAAAGAGGCATGGGCGCCGAAGAGCAAGGGGGCAAGCAAAATTGCTGTGACCTGTCCTCCAGAAAGGATCTAAGCCAACTCCAAGCTGAGCCCACAATGCCAATAGCAGTAAGACGGTAAAGCAGGAGGGAGTGGGGCACCGCGTCGAACCCTGCCGAGAGATCCAGCATCACCAAAGCTGCTCTCCCGCCGGCATCCAAACAGTCCCGTATAGCCTCCGCCACCTCCAGCAAGGCTGACTCCATGCTATAAGAAGCACGGAACCCCGATTGTGCTGGGTGCAAACAACCCGCCTTCTCAACATAGTTGGTAAGCTAAGAGGTAACTGCCTTTTCGCAGACCTTCGCCAAGCTAGGCAGGAGCGATATAGGTCGGTAGATGGCGGGAACCGACGGATCCAAGGTTGGCTTCTTAAGCAGAGGCAGTATGAGAGCCTGCTTCCAGCAAAGCTGAACGCAGGCCTCGCGGAGCGACTGATTGAGCAGAAGATTTACTTCCAGATTAATCGCATCGGACAGCTCAGCCAACAACCTAGCCGCGCAAGGATCCTTTGGGGACCCCGATTTCAGTGCTCCTAGGATTCTGCGCGAGGCCAATGGGTCAATAGGGCTAAAAGCCTAAAGAGAATGAACCAAAACCCTCTCCGAACCGCCTGATGGAGCAGTCGGGGTCGGCTTAAGGTTTTTCCGGAAAGATTCTTGAATGTCCATGATTTTATCCCTAAAGTGTTTTGCCAAGGTGTTGCACCAGGTGTCCAAGGGGGGGACCACCGCCTCCTGGGCACGAGGCGTTACAAAACTCTGCACGAAAATTTCTTTGGAATTGGTATTTGCCCGATCAATGCGAGCAGCAAAATGTTGGCCTTTAGCTATGGCGATGGCTGAGTAATAGGTTTTTTGTTTGACTCTAAGAGCCTGCTTGGCGATGTGGCAATAGCCGCTGACCCGCCATGCTCTCTCCAACACCTTACAGGCATGCTTGAGAGCCTTAAGCTCCGGGGTGAACCAAGGTTAAGAGGGGGTCTCTCTCCCCAGTTTGCAGGGACCCGGTGCTGAAAGGACACTGACTGAACCACTAATCCAATTAGAGAATGTGGTGACATTGTCCTGCAGATCACCTAGAAGGGTTGGGTATGAGGCCGCCAGATGGGCGCCGAGAAGACCTGCGTCCAGCTTCCTGGACGTGGGGGGGCGATGGCAATTAACTGATTGCCGCTGGCTCTGGGCGGACCATGTGAAGAATATAGGAAAGTGGTCCGAACAGGTGATCGGGAGTGGCTTTCTGACAAGCACCGTAAAGTTGGAGCAAATAGGATCCAAAATGTGATCCCCCTTGTGAGTCAGATCCATCACCCATTGAGAGAGCATAGCCAACTGGAGATTTTCCATGAAGGCCGCAGAATCAGCAGACTCCAAGGAGTCAAGATGTAGATTGAAATCCCCCAAGAGAAGGTAGTTGGAGAACCTTAAGACTCTATCAGCTAGAGCATCTCCGCAGGCTTCCAAAAAGACGCCCGCTGGGCCCGGTGGACGGAAAAGTAATGAGCCCCCCAATGTGAAGTGAGGTGACAATTGGAGGTTGAAATCCATGGCCTCACAGCCTCCCCATAAAGTGGAGGACTCACACTGGAGAGCCCAGCGTTCTCTATATAAAATAGCAACACCCCCCCTCTCCCCACTGAGCGGTCAGTCCGATGGATTTTATAACCCGAAGGGGAGGCAAGAGCAACGATGGGATTAGAGAACGCGCGAAGCCAGGTCTCCGTGATGCACAATAGATCAAGATCATTGTCCAACACCAGGTCGGCAATGTCAGCATGATGCCGTTTCAGGGATCTGGAATTAATGAGGCAGGCTTTGAAAGAGCCCTGGGGGCAGGGATCGACCCTCAGCGCAACCAAGGGAAGCTGTATGGAAGACAAAAAGCCACAGTCCGGACATGCCAAGGTACTCTCGAGGCTGGCAGTACTAGTAGAGTAGGAGGGGCAGCACGGAACTCTTAATGACCTGAAAACAGTGCTAGAGTAATGAATGAACTTGCCCTTGTGATGAGTGGGGGCAAATCCAGCAGCATGGCTCACCCTGAGCCCTGCCTTAGCGATGACTGGCGCAGACGGGCTTGCCTTTGGCACGCCTTCAGCGCGCCATCGGCGCGCCCGCTGCGCGTTCGGCACAGACACATTTAAACAGGGTATGGCCAGTGCTGGGGAGATGCGTGGACCGACTGGACCGCTGACCACGCCGAGCGCGTGTCACGTCCAAGATGGCCGCTACCCGGCCGAAAATGAGGTCAGGAGTGCTGCAGAGCCGTGGCAAGAAGGATAGAGCCCCGAGCAATGCCGAGCAACAAAAGGTATTTGTAAACTTTAAAATTCAATTGTAGAACATCGAAGTGATGCACAAATAAAAATAACTGGCAAGCACTCCCAACCAAATTCCCTTCACACACACCAGAAAGAAAATAAAATACTGCGGCAAAGTTAATAATAGCAGCTGGCTAGTAGTGTGGGAGCTAACAGGAGCAACGCTCTCCCGCAATGAGCCTCATTAAGTAGATTTTTTGCCCAGTGCCAGGGAGATGCGTGGAACGACTGGACCGCTGACCACGCCAAGTGGGTGTCACGTCCAAGATGGCCGCTACCCGGCCGAAAATGAGGTCAGGAGTGCTGCGGAGCCGTGGCAAGAAGGATAGAGCCCCGAGCAATGCCGAGCAACAAAAGGTATTTGCAAACTGGCAAGCACTCCCCCCCAAATTTCCTTAACACACACCAGAAAGAAAATAAAAAACAGCGGGCAATGTTAAAAATAGCAGCAGCAGCAGGCTAGTAACTAACAGGAGCCCCTGAATCGATCGTGGTCTGCACCTGAAACTCCTGGTGCCCTGTCCTCAAAATCATGGACAGCACAATGTGTGACTCTGTGCTTCTGACCTCGGTAATCACCAAAGAAGGCAACTTCCATGTCTTCTCAACAGAATTCGGTTTCTTCCCTGATAATGGGAAAGCCTCATTTTCGGTGGATTCCACTGTTTTGATAACCAATTTTTTCCCGAATAGTAGGTGTTCCTTTTCTTGGGTTTTGTAGGACATTCCCTTACATAGTGCCCCTTCTTTCCCCAGTACATGCAGAGTCATTGCACTCTGCGACTTTCTCTTTCCGATTTGGATAGAGGGGGCCAAACTGCTCCCACATCCATCGGTTCAGAACCGACTTCTTTTGGTAGAAAGGAAGAACGACCTTCCGGCTCCCTTCCACTCCACCCACTCTCACCCTTCCTACGTTCTCCTCCCCTCTCGGCCATACGATGATCCAACCAAAGGGTTAGATTGATAAGATCGGTGCAAGTAGTGGGCTGAGGATCGATTTGAGCCACAACATCCTTCATACCCTCCCCCAAACCTTGATAATAGAGCGACATCCTTTTCTCCTCCGGCCAGGCGGTTTCCGCCACTAGACGGTTAAACGCTGTCATGTAAGAAACCAGGTCCTTTTTACCCTGCCGAAGCTCTAACAGTTCTCTATCGGCACTGAAAGTGGTAGCCCTACAGTCAAACACCCTCTCGAACTCTTTCCTAAATGCCGTCCAATCAGTGACTAAAGGATCGTCGTTTCGGACTAAAGGAACCGCCCATTATGGCAGCATTCCCCGTCAGATACGATATGGCAAAAGCCACCCTAGACAGATTTGTGGGAAAAGATGCAAATGAAGCTCTATCTGGGTCAGATAGGCTTGAAATTTGTGGGGGTCACCTGAATACCTCTCTGGACTAGCCAAACGAATGGGGGAACCGTCACTTGTATCTGTGGCGTAACTGTGGATACATCAAATGGATTCCTAGCCTGTCGTCAACCCTCTCGCATAAGGCGGCCGTCTCTGCCCTGGAGGTAGCTAACTCCTGCTGAATTAATGCTAGTGCCTGTAGTAACACATGATCCAGATATGCCATTTTTTAAGGATCTCCCAGACCAGGAGGAGTATATATTCTTGGGTTCTTGATTCTGTGATGACCACAGGAACTCCTCGGGATCTGTGCGATGCTCAAAGGGGTACACTCCTGACATCCGATCTCTGAATCCAAGGCCAAAAGTTCAGGTACTAGGTCCGCTATCCAATAATGCGCAGAGCAGCCGCTCTGCAGCCAAACATTCGGGAACATAGAATCACGTATAACGTTCTCCGCATTGTATGTGATTAATAAGCCTTCCGCTTCCCTGAGTATGGCCTCATGGGAATTGTAGTTCCTGTCCGCGATCCTGTAGGCGCACACGATCTCAAGGCCTGACAGTACGTCCTCCTCCTATGTGCCTCCTAGAACCAGGCTTTCCAGGATTGCGGAGATAGAACAGATGGACCGCTTGGGGAGCGTGCACGCCAGAACAGGGCTCCCAAGAATCGACCTCCGATGAATAACCCTTCCAGAAAATGAGATACCAAAGACGTCCCCGTCTGTATCTGGAGTCCAAGATGCGTCGCACCTCATATTCCAGCTGCCCATCCCTCAGCACAGGCGGAGTGACCTGACGTCGTGCTCATCGGGCAGGATTCAGCAGACCACAGTGGAAAACTGGGTGGATCCTTAGTGAAGCCGGCAGCTTCAGCTTGTATGCCACCGGGTTGATCCGACGGAGAACGCTGTATGGACCAATGAATCGAGGGTGAACGATGCTATGAAAACGAAAGCGGATGTTCTTAGTGGAGAGCCATACACGATCCCCTACTTGATACAAAGGTCCCACCTGACGATGTCGATCTGCCCATCTTTTATACATCTTCTTGGCCTGAGTCAGCGTCGCCTGTATCCGCTTATGCATTTTCAGGAGTGTTTCGACTTGTGCCAACACCGTAGGATGGTTCCAGATTTCACTCGAGATAACCAGAGGTAAGGTGGTGGCATGATATCCGGTGATTGCTCTGAATGGCGTCTCTTTTATAGAGCTGTGCCAAGTGTTGTTATACAACAGTTCTGCCATCCACAACAGAGATACCCACAAATCCGTTGCTTCTTTAGAATAGCATCTAAGGTATATCTTCAGGGTCTGATTCAGCCTCTCGGTTTGTCCATCAGTCTGTGGATGGAAGCTAGTCGAAAGAGCTGTTTCTACCTGGATTGCCTTATACCAAGTACGCCAGAATCTTGCAACGAATTGTGGTCCCCTATCAGAGACAATGACTCTGCGGAGACCATGTAATCTCACCACTTGTGATAAAAGTAACTGTACTGTCTGTGCCGCAGTGGGCAGGTTTTTGCAGGGAATAAAGTGACCCATTTTCGTTAGACTATCGATAACGACAAGGATGGCATTGTATCCCTGATCCAATGGTAGCCCTAAGACGAAATCCACACTGATCATTTGCAAAGGTTGGGAAGGTGTGGGCATGGGCATCAGTTTCCCCTTGGTTTTGCTGTGATCCCCTTTTGCACGAGCACATGCCTCACATTGTGATACCCATTGTTCCACATCTTTCGCCATAGACCCCCACAGGAAGTGACGTTGGACTTGATGTAGCGTTTTCTTATAACCAGGATGGCGGGCCAGCACCGCATTGTGACACCAGTTGAAGGCCTTCAACTGTATAGGATGCGTAGGCAAAAACAGTCATGTAAAGGCACTCCATAGTGGAGAACCCATAGGGCACTTTGACCAGCACATTGATGCAACAAGTCTAAGGACTGGTGTTTCTTGACTTGTTCAAGAAACTGTTCTACTGTCACTGCACATAAGACTTTGTCCGGAGAGGCTATTGCTTCTGGACGCTCTTGATGCTGAGTCTCGTTCTCTCCTAGTCTGGACAGCGAGTCGACTTTTCTGTTGTCGGACCATGGCCGAAAGGTGATTAGGAAATTATATTCCGCAAAGAATAGCATCCAACGCATCTGTCTCTGGGAGAGGTGACGTGCGGTTTTCATGAATTGCAGATTTCGATGGTCGGTGTAGACGCTTATGGGATGTCGTGCCCCCCCATAGATGGTGTCTCCACTCTTGGAAGGCTCTTTTGATCGCCAACAATTCTTTTTCGGCCACTGTGTAGTTAGCTTCGGCTGGATTTAACTTCTTTGAAAGAAAAGCTATTGGATGCAGTTGTCCAGTATGTTGGTCCCTTTGTGACAATACCGCTACATCCGATGCCTCTGCTTGATGAAAGGAACCTCAACTTGTGGGTGACGTAAGATGGGAGCGGAACAGAAGGCTTTCATTAGTTGAATAAAAGCCTCCATGGCTTCGGTGGTCCAGAGAAAAGGAATTCCTTTCCTCAATAAATGGGTCACTGGAGCAGCCAACTGTGAGAAATGAGAGATGAATCTCCGACAGTAGTTGGAGAACCCAAGAAAGCATTGTACCTCTCTCACACTCTTGGGAACAGGCCAACTCTGCACTGCTTTCACCTTTCTCTCAGCCATTCGAAAACCTGTAGGACTCAACACGACCCCTAGGAACTCAACCTCTGTGACACTGAATTCACATTTGCTCAGCTTACAGAATAAGCTGTTTTCTTGTAGTCTTTGAAGAATCAAGGCTACGTGGCTACTGTGATCTACCTGGGAGACTGAATACACCAATATATCGTCTATGTACACGATCGCTATACGGTCTATGAAGTCCTTGAGTACATCATTGAGGAATTACTGGAATGCCACCGGGGCATTATATAGCCCGAACGGCATTACCAAGTATTCAAACAGTCCAAACCGCGTCTTGAATGCCGTCTTCCACTCATCTCCCTCGCTGATACGAACCAAGCGATAGGCTCCTCTCAGATGGAGACGGGTATCGATTGAGGCCTCCCTCACTTGGTCCAACAGCACCGGAAAGAGTGGAAGTGGGTATCTGTTTCTCACGGTATTACGGTTCAACACGCGGTAATCAATGCAAGCCCTCAACTTGCCATTGGATTTCGCAGTAAAGAAAAGAGGAGATGCGGCAGGGGATCTAGAAGGTCTGATAAACCCAAGGGTGACGAAATGATCAATGTATTCGCGTAGATGATTAGTTTCTGGTTCGGATAGGGCATAGACCCTACAAGATGGTATTACTGTCCCATCCACTAAGTCAATCCAGCAGTAATGTTCGCGATGCGGTGGCAATGCTTTTGCCTTGATTTCACTAAACACCTCTTGGTAAAGAGAGTACTCCTGAGGTAGATCAATCATTTTTTCAGCTGCCGTGGCGATCTGAAAGATCTGTGCCAAAGCCAGTGCATTTGATTGGTGTTTTTTCATGCATTCCACTGCACATTCTGGTGATCGAAAACTAATCATTTTTAGTTTCCAATCCATAGTCTGGATATGTCGCCATAGCCAAGGCATGCCCAATATGACCTCATATTGAGGTGCTTCTATGATATTTAAAATGATGAGAATCAGTTCCATCACCTCCGTGTGTTCCATGATAGGTCCAGACTTTAGGGGCGTGCCATCCACCGCCAACACAGGTTCGGGTTTTATGCTAGGTACTCTTGTCAAACCCAGTCTCTGTACCAGACCACAGTCGATAAAGTTCCCAGTGGCCCCTGAATCGATCATGGTCTGCACCTGAAACTCCTCATGTCCTGTCCTTAGAAACATGGACAGCACAATGTGTGACTCTGTGCTTCTGACCTTGGTAATCGCCAAAGAAGGCAACTTCCATGTCTTCTCAGCAGAATCCGTGCTCTTCCCTGATAATGGGAAAGCCTCATTTTCGGTGGATTCCACCGCCGTGATAGCCACTTTTTTACCCGAATAGTAGGTGTTCCTTTTCTTTGGTTTTGTAGGACATTCCCTTACATAGTGCCCCTTCTTTCCACAGTACATGCAGAGTCCTTGCACTCTGCGACTTTCTCTTTCCGATTTAGATAGAGGGGGCCGAACTGCTCCCACATCCATCGGTTCAGAACCGACTTCTTTTGGTAGAAAGGAAGAACGACCTTCCGGCTCCCTTCCACTCCACCCACTCTCACCCTTCCTACGTTCTCCTCCCCTCTCGGCCATACGATGATCCAACCGAAGGGTTAGAGTGATAAGATTGGTGCAAGTAGTGGGCTGAGGATCGATTTGAGCCACAACATCCTTCATACCCTGCCCAAACCTTCATAATAGAGCGACATCCTTTTCTCCTCCGGCCAGGTGGTTTCCGCCACTAGATCGTTAAACGCTGTCATGTAAGAAACCAGGTCCTTTTTACCCTGCCAAAGCTCTAACAGTTCTCTATCAGCACTGAAAGTGGTAGCCCTACGGTCAAACACCCTCTCGAATTCTTTCCTAAATGCCGTCCAATCAGTGAGTAAAGGATCGTCGTTTCGGACTAGAGGAACCGCCCAATTGGCAGCATTCCCCGTCAGATAACATATGGCAAAAGGCACCCTAGACAGATTTGTAGGAAAAGATGCAGGCTTGCATGAGAAATGAAGCTCTATCTCGGTCAGAAAGGCTTGAATTTTTTGGGGGTCACCTGAATACCTCTCCGGACTAGCCAAAGAAATGGGGGGAACCGTCACTTGTATCTGTGGCGTAACTGTGGATACATCAAACGGATTCCTAGCCTGTCGGTCAACCCTCTCGCGTAAGGCGGGCGTCTCTGCCCTGGAGGTAGCTAACTCCTGCTGAACTAATACTAGTGCCTGTAACACATGATCCAGAGATGCCATTTTTAAGGATCGCCCAGACCAGTAGGAGTATATATTCGTGGGTACGTGATTCTGTGATGACCACAGGAACTCCTCGGGATCTGTGCGATGCTCAAAGGTGTCCACCTCCTGACATCCCCAACTCTGACTAAAAAATACACAGAGTAATGAGGCGATCAAGTGAGGGATAGGGTTAGGGAAGGCTCTGCAGTGGAAAAGGGATACCTGTAACAAAAGGAACATAGATTTAGTAAGACATCATAATCTATCTACTCGCAATGTTTTCTCACTATGGACACTCCAATAGCTTCGACACTTCTATGCAGATGAACAAGAAGACTTCTCAGTAGTAAGATGCTTCTCTCACCCTGGTACTATTCAGCAGGCACCTATAAACCAAGCACAGGTTCATCAATAAGACATGTCACAATAATCCAGAGGTAAGTAGTAGGGACATCTAGGCGCATAAATACCCTATACATGCAGCAACAGAAAAGGACAGAAAAATGTGAATGCCAGCTCCTCAGTAGAAAGGTGAAACATAAAACAGAGCCAACCGGAAACCTTCCAGTAGGACAACTCGTTACAGGCAATAGAAAGTCCAATATCCATTACGAGTCTAAAGAACGCTATCCTCTTGTGAATTCAGAGGATTGTCTCCAAAGCATAAACCAAAGATAAACAAAACATGAAGGCGATACCTCAATCATCCAGCGGAGACACCTGAACCTGGAACGACGTATCCCCAGTCTTGAGAACACCAACTCCCCACACGGAATCAAGCAATCCTCCAGGGGAATCCCTCAGCTCCACCGGCATGGAAAACCTGCAAGGGATCCCAGCGTATATTGGGACCAAGAAACAACACAGTTTTCCTGCAACTTCTCTTGCGTCATTCGAGAGAAAAAACAACAAAAGGCAAATAGCTGACTCCTGCGCTCGTCCACGCGGTGGCTCCGCTATCCGCCACCTCATGAATCCGATCTCTGAATTCTAGGCCAAAAGTTCAGGTACTAGGTCCGGTATCCAATAATGTGCAGAGCAGGTGCTCTGCAGCCAAACATAGAATCACGTACAACGTTCTCCACATTGTACGTGATTAATAAGCCTTCCGCTTCCCCGAGTGTGGCCTCATGGGAATTCTAGTTCCTGTCCGTGATCCTGTAGGCGCAAACGATCTCAAGGCCTGACAGTATCATGGGCAAATTTCGCGAATTCGCAATCCGCGAATTTGTGGATTCGCAATCCGCAAATTTCACGAATTCGTGCGAATTTTTTTTTTTTTTTTATTTTTACGTGTTCGCAGGGCGCTTGGCATGTTCGCGGGGCCCTTTGCGTGTTCGTGGGGCACTTTGCGTGTTCATGGGGGGTTTTTGTGCGAGACCGCTCATTGTTGTGCCGTTCTGCCCTCTGCCCCACTCGTTTTAGTGCCATTCTGCCCTCTGCCCCACTCGTTTTTGTGCCCTTCTGTCCTCTGCCCCACTCGTTTTTGTGCCATTCTGCCCTCTGCCCCACTCGTTGTTGTGCCCTTCTGCCCTCTGCCCTTCTCCTGGTTTATTTTAGAATGGCGCCGGCAAGCTGCCAGCGCCATTCTAAAATAGTTACTAAGTTAGCTTCATCAGAAAGCACTAATATATAAAATAAAGCAGGTACTCGAATTCAGTTATACTCGAGCACCTGCTTCTATTAGTGCTTCCTGTTAAAGCTAATTTAGTTACTATTTTAGAATGGCGCTGGCAGCTTGCCGGCGCCATTCTAAAATAGTTACAAGCTTGAAGCTTGAACTTTTGCCCCCCGGATCCGTTCCGCTCGCGGATTTGTGGATTTTCGGTAAATTCGCGGGAATTCACGGATTGCGAATTTGCCGAAAATCCGCAAAATTCGCGAGCGGAACAGATTTTACGCCCATGCTTAGTGCAAATGTGTGTCGGGCCTTATGTTTAATGGGATTGGATTAAACGTAGGATGCAAAGTAATCTGGCCTATCACACTGTACTCCTGAAGCTGAAAGCCCATCAGCAGCACTGATTTAAGGCTGCATGTGGCTGTGAGAGAGCACTTGCCTGCACAACATTGGAGTGGACCACACTGCTGCTGTCTCTGCATTCCCTGGACTTTTATGTCGCATACTATGGAGAGGGCACCAGCATTCACTGAGGAGGAAAACCATGCCCTGCTGGATGCCCTCCTACCACAGTACAGCAAGCTGTATGGGAGACCAGGGAAGCAGGTGAGTGCTGACTGTACTAGCTTTGACTGTGCACCTGTTGTGTGAGTGTCACAACAGGCATTGTGTATTGGTGGGACAGACATGCAATGTGGTTTGGAGTGAGTCCCGGGTGTGTACATTGTGGTGTCTCCCATGCAGAGCATGATGTAGTTAATGTGTGTTCACTCCTCACTTGCATTATGCTTACTGTGACAGTCAATGCATAGTGAATGACACATTCAGCCGTGCCACACCTTGGTGGTTTATTTCCCAAATTTACTGAGGTGTAACAGTGTTCCCCCTGGAGTGACAGCTGAATGTACTCACACATGTTTATGACTTGTGGGGACCTGTGGTAAAATTGTACAAATCATTTGTTTAACCTCATGGACATTGAAGTGTGTGAATGTTCCTTGTCATCTGGGTGAGTGTGTATGTGATGTGTTGCACCACAGCTGCATGGCGTATGCAGCAGCTGTAGCCATCTGATGTGACAAGTAAGCAGTGCTGTGTGCCTAACTTGCAAAGTTAGCACAACACCTGTGACACCTCTTTGTCAAGTGGCACATGTGCAAAGTGAGGGTTGTATCCACTGTTTTCAGTGACAGGCGAGTGACCTGTGCCAGGGGTTTGTCTGTATGTACTGCTGAGTGTTCTTAAGTGGAGTAGGATATGTGACTGCTTGCCACCTGCTGTCCCACACCCTACAGTTGCATGTGTTGTCTAAGCATGGGCGTAAAATCCGTTCCGCTCGCGGAATTTGCGGATTTTCGGCAAATTCGCAATCCGCGAACTCTAGCGAATTTGCCGAAAATCCGTCAATTCGCACGCGGCGGATTTTTTTGCTTGGTGATACAATATTGCGGCGCGCGGCGTGGCGCACGGCGTGGCGCACGGCGTTCACTTTCCGTCATTCAGCGTTTGCCGGGTTGTTTTTCTCGATATTTTGCGAGTGCTGCGCCATTTTGGATCTTGCTGCGGGTTCCCGCGGGAGTTGGCGCCCGCGAACATGTCATCGCGGCTTGCCACCTTACCTTGCACAGCACGCATCGCGAGAGTTCGCAATTGCAAATACGTAGGTGCGGCGGGCAGGAACAATCTCGCACTCGCGAAATAGAGATTTTGCAATTCTGCACAAGAAATCCACCAGCAAACAGCATAAACCTTCATAAAATGATGATTTTTATCAGAATCACTCCTCAGGTTGACATTTGCCTGCACTTTTTTGTTGCAAGAAGTCCATTTTGGGGGGGGGGGGGAGAGGAAGGAGGTGCCCCACAGTCTCCAACTTCCTGTTCCTGTCCAGCAGGCTCCTCCCAGTGCTTTCTTCATGTGCTGGTCACTTTCATTTGGACCTTGACCTGGAAGGATTACTTTTTGTGGGTGCTGCTGGATATTTGGATTTGAGGCCTTTTTGACTTTCTTTGGATCACTTTTGGATTAGAAATCAACTTTCACAAGTAAGTTTGTTGGGGCATTACAGTTGCTGCAACTACAATTTTGGAACTTTTCAGAACATTAAATAAAATATATTGTGGGTAGCCACAGTATCCAGTAGGACCAGGGTTGGTTATGGGTGCATGCATTATACAACTGTTTTGTTGAATTTAAACATCATTGAGGCCATGGATGGGCTGGGATTGTGCTGAATTTGTGGTTTTTTGTCGTTTTTTTGGGGCTGCAGGTGGGGCCTTTTGCCCAGGGGTAGTGAGTGGTGCATGGACTGAGTCTGCCTGTGGGGTCTCACTCTCTTTAATGTAAACATCCTGGATGTCATTGGATTGTGGTGATTTTTGTGTGTTTTTCGTTTTTTTTGGGGTGCTACTGTTGATTTGGACTGGCCATGTGGGTGGTGGTGGTGGCCATCTTGAGTGCTGGTACAGGCAACATGTGCTTGGGGTACAAGGGGCCATTTTGAAGAGAGGCAGTGTCTGAGGTCTGCACTTATTTTGCCTAGCTTTCATCCATTATGCCCAGGGGTAGTGAGTGGTGCATGGGCCTAGTCTTTCTGTAGGGTGTCTTCTTGGATTTAAACACCATTGAGGCCATGGATGGGCTGGGATTGTGCTGAATTTTGTGTTTTTTGTCGTTTTTTTGGGGCTGCTGGTGGGGCCTTTTGCCCAGGGGTAGTGAGTGGTGCATGGGCCTAGTCTTTCTGTGGGGTGTGTTCTTGGATTTAAACACCATTGAGGCCATGGATGGGCTGGGATTGTGCTGAATTTTGTGTTTGTTGTCGTTTTTTTGGGGCTGCTGGTGGGGCCTTTTGCCCAGGGGTAGTGAGTGGTTTATGGACTGAGTCTGCCTGTGGGGTCTCACTCTCTTTAATGTAAACATCCTGGATGGCATTGGATTGTGGTGATTTTTGTGTTTTTCGTTTTTTTTGGAGTGCTGCTGTTGATTTGGACTGGCCATGTGGGTGGTGGTGGTGGCCATCTTGAGTGCTGGTACAGGCAACATGTGCTTGGGGTGCAAGGGGCCATTTTGAAGAGAGGCAGTGTCTGAGGTCTGCACTTATTTTGCCTAGCTTTCATCCATTATGCCCAGGGGTAGTGAGTGGTGCATGGGCCTAGTCTTTCTGTGGGGTGTCTTCTTGGATTTAAACACCATTGAGTCCATGGATGGGCTGGGATTGTGCTGAATTTTGTGTTTTTGTCATTTTTTTTGGGCTGCTGGTGGGGCCTTTTGCCCAGGGGTAGTGAGTGGTGCATGGGCCTAGTCTTTCTGTGGGGTGTCTTCTTGGATTTAAACACCATTGAGGCCATGGATGGGCTGGGATTGTGCTGAATTTTGGGTTTTTTTGTCGTTTTTTTGGGGCTGCTGGTGGGGCCTTTTGCCCAGGGGTAGTGAGTGGTGCATGGACTGAGTCTGCCTGTGGGGTCTCACTCTCTTTTTAATGTAAAAATCCTGGATGGCATTGGATTGTGGTGATTTTTGTGTGTTTTTCGTTTTTTTTGGGGTGCTACTGTTGATTTGGACTGGCCATGTGGGTGGTGGTGGTGGCCATCTTGAGTGCTGGTACAGGCAACATGTGCTTGGGGTGCAAGGGGCCATTTTGAAGAGAGGCAGTGTCTGAGGCCTGCACTTATTTTGCCTAGCTTTCATCCATTATGCCCAGGGGTAGTGAGTGGTGCATGGGCCTAGTCTTTCTGTGGGGTGTCTTCTTGGATTTAAACACCATTGAGGCCATGGATGGGCTGGTATTGAGCTGAATTTTGTGTTTTTTGTCGTTTTTTTGGGGCTGCTGGTGGGGCCTTTTGCCCAGGGGTAGTGAGTGGTGCATGAACTGAGTCTGCCTGTGGGGTCTCACTCTCTTTAATGTAAACATCCTGGATTGCATTGGATTGTGGTGATTTTTGTGTGTTTTTCGTTTTTTTGAGGTGCTACTGTTGATTTGGACTGGCCATGTGGGTGGTGGTGGTGGCCATGTTGAGTGCTGGTACAGGCAACATGTGCTTGGGGTGCAAGGGGCCATTTTGAAGAGAGGCAGTGTCTGAGGCCTGCACTTATTTTGCCTAGCTTTCATCCATTATGCCCAGGGGTAGTGAGTGGTGCATGGGCCTAGTCTTTCTGTGGGGTGTCTTCTTGGATTTAAACACCATTGAGGCCATGGATGGGCTGGGATTGTGCTGACTTTTGTGTTTTTTGTTGTTTTTTTTGGGCTGCTGGTGGGACTGTGGAAAATTAGTACGGTTTTTGTAAACATTATCTGCGCCATCTTGCCTTTTCCCCTGATACCACACTTTTTGTCGTGCGCACCCGCCATTTCAGGTGCCTCGATCAGAACCACCCTCTGCACGCCACTGGTCCCAGCATAGCCCTTCGCCCTCGCAAAGCCCGCACGCTGACAACCCCCCGCTCTCACATGCCTTGGGTCATAAACCCCTCTTCAGCGCAGCTCTGCCTCAGAGCCCCATCCTGTTCCCAGCGCGACACCTCCCTCCATTCCTTTCATGGTCCCGGGTCCTTTTGATACAAACCCCCTTTTCCTGTGTGCCCGTTTGTCTTCCTCGTTCCCAGGCCGACACCTAGCTCTGCCGATACTGTTAATTGCCCCTCCCCGTACAGTAGAAAGCTTCCCTCATCAAAGGACCCCCGAGTTGATCAAAGCCCCCACCCTATGAGATCCGATCGAACCCCCACATTCCGTGAATCGGCGGAATATCCAGCTGTGCGATAATCATCACCTGTTGTGACCGGGGTGGGGACTTCAACTGTAAATGTGTGTGGGAACGGGCCTGTAGGGGAGATTCAGAGGATGTCCTTTCATACTTCAAAGCATTACAAGACTGTGTTACCTGCAATAAAACTCATTTAACTGTGTATAAGAGGCTAGGCCTCAGAGATGCGGTTAGAGCACCTCGTGACGATACTTGCTGTCCGAACTGATGTGTTCTCCTCCGGAGAGAATAAAACCTTTGTTTCCTGCCTTCCAGTCTCCAGCGCCTGCCTCTTCATTGGTTAATATCTTGTGGGTATAAGAGGCGACACCGCCGGGCAATACTTAAGGATCTCTTATTCTGGTTGGTGGCCTGACCCTTTTTTAACAATTGGCGTCCCAAACGTGGGGCCCATCAGTGACTCGTGGATCCAGTGGGAGAGGTCCTGACGACAGAGTGAACGACTGCAACGATCGGGGAGTGCACCTGTCCGATAGACCCTCGTCTGACAGCCGATCATCCGAACTTCACTGGTTCCGAACAGACCTCTCTCGAGTGATCTACGGTCCTGACTGGGAACCATCAGGAGTGCCGCGAGGATTGCGAAGAAAAGAGGACGATCGGGCGCTGGATTCGGAAGACAAGAAACTGTCCATGCGGTGCGGGTAAGGTCGTGTAAACACGACGAATTGCGAAATAATTATTTGAATTGTTCAGAAAATACTAGTATTACTCATTGTTAATTTATTTGGAGATCCACTGTCTGCAAACGGAGAAACAACAGGCTCTCTCTTTGCAAGCAGTGGAGGATAGGTAATGCAACCGCCGCGCCTATCTTTCTCCCCCACTGATTAATTACTTGAAACTGAACTATTGTTCCCAGATTGTCTTCTGGAGATTCTCTGTCTGCAAACAGGAAAGGGCCCCCCTCCCCTTTTTGCAGATAGTGAAAGGGAAGGTAACGCAGACCTTTGCGGGCCTACTTATTCTCCCCACTGAATTGTTTTGACCGAACATCGACTATTTGATATTGGTTCATGAGGTATTCACTGCGTGCAAACAACGTAGAATAGGAATATTCTGTCTAGTCTTTGCACGCAGTGATAAGATAGGCAGTGCTGACTTTTTGTCCCCATTGTGCTCCGTCATGTCTGTCTTCTCCCCACTGATTGGTAGCCTGTTTAGCCCGGACCGCTTATTAGAGGTGAACCATCCGGCTCCACTGGAAGGCACCCCTAATAAGGACATGTTCATGAAGCATGGATTAATCGCTATAGCCTATAACAAACTGTGGCATAAATATACGAAAAAGGATCGAGAAAGTCAGTGGCCACTGATAGGATCCTTCGATGATGACAAAATAAATGCGCTAGAAACAGCCCTTAGTAAAAACAAGACAACTCCCACTATGCTTGATAGTTTCGGCATGTGGCGCAAAGAAACTGAACAACGTAAAAAGAGAACTGAGAGCAGGTTGGGAAAAGAGCTGCGAAAAGCAGCCCACCTAGCTGCTCAGAAACTAGAAGGAGAGATTAAGGAAAGAGAGAAAGCCAAACAGAAACTAGAAATGGAAACATCAAGTCAGTGTCCGGTTAGAACATCCTCCACGCTCTACCCTGATTTACCCTCGAAACAACGAGCCAACGATGATCTGTTGTTGGGTCCTCCGATCATCTACATGCCCCCTCCATATGCCCCTTCCCAACCCTTAGCACAGCACCCACCACCCCCAGGTACAAACGAGGGTAGCGCCACAGCTTCGGCCCCCATGGCCTCTGTACCGGCCGAACCCCTTGTATTAAATACTACGCAAACGACAACGTTAGACGACCCTGAGACCCGAAGGGCTGGTTCTGCAAGAACAAACAGACTAAGCAAAGATGAGCGAACAGGGATCGACAAGATAGCAAGGACACTGGTAGAAAGGAAGGAAGGTGAAGAATACATCACGGATATGTTTAAATCATATACCGGGAGTCACAGACGACATTTTACCGTACGACTGTGTTACTATGTTTTGAACGAATATGAGGACCGATATCGAGACAAAGGTCCCGAGAGCCTAACGACTCTGTACCCGAAGGTCGATATCGGGGATGAGGGCGAGTGTGATGTGACGGACCTCCTTACGCGCACGCTTGAGGTTTTCCGCCACCTCACTGAACGAGAATCGGGAACTAAACTCACGACCTCCGTAGTGACCGAGCCACAAACTGAGCAACCTAACACCATGATGCCGATACGAGAGGCTGCCCCTTACTGGGTTCCACCACGAGGTGCAGGGACTAACGATGATGCAAACCACCCAGATGCAAAGGGAAGGGTAGTGTACAACTGGGTCTACCAGCCTTGGGACCGGCAAGAGATTCTGACATTCCGGAAATCTCTGCCTGACCTACGTAAAAACCCCACTGCCTTCTATACTGAATTGGGTACAGCCCTAGGTTCAACGATCATGACCCTGGCTGACATCGACTTGTTTTTCGGGTTATGTCTACCAGCTGATGTGTGGAAGCAAATCCGGAAAGTCGACCACCTTGAGCTGTTTGGACATACCTGGTCACAACTCGATACCATCGATAAACAACGAGGACCTGGACAAAAGCCTATAAAATCCATTCTAGACCTTCCAGATAAAATCGTACAGAAATTAAAAACCCTGATCCCAGAAAAGAAAGTGGACTGGTCGATAGTAACGGCCTGTCGCCAGAAACCCCAGGAGGATGTATCGGAATACTTCTCCCGGTTTGAAACGGTGTTCTCCGATTACAGCGGCCAGGACATGACCACTGCAACTGGACACCACCTGTTTGTCCAGAATTATGTTAAGGGTCTGTCATCGGAAGTCTCCCAGAAACTGCAGGCTAGCGAGAGTAGTTGGGCAGCCTCCAAACCTACGGCTATCCTCCAGATGGCCCAATATTATGAACATCAGAAAAATGAAAACGATAGGGCAACTGAGAAAAAGAAGAAGGACTTGAAAGAGAGGGTGATGATGGCCCAACTGCAAGGGGTGACTATAGGACGAGACCAATACCGGGGAAACTACCAGACGAACGCCCCTAAGGCTGCATTTCCCCAGGACCGCACTTTGACTCCCCACAGTGGACGTACAGACCTTAGACAGGACCAGTGCGCTTTTTGCAAAGGAACTGGCCATTGGAAATCCCAGTGCCCAGTTCTTCTGGAAATAATCAGAAACAAAGACCCCAAGGACATAGTAAGTGGACCGGGAAATAAGGGACAACAGCGAGGGCCCCCAAACGACACGACTAACGATAGATCAGGCAGACCAAATACATTTGATCGACCCAGACAGAACCAATACCAGCAATCTGACTACGATGACACCCACAACTTTGCATAGGACAGCCAAGGGCAAGGGAGGGATCCAGTCGAGCTCTATGTTGACCAGCAAGGCCCTTACGTCACTGCTAAGGTCCTAGGTACCAAGTCTCCATTTCTGGTAGACACTGGCGCAACACGTAGTGCGTTATCTAAACGACTGATTCCAAGGGCACCCTTGTCTGGCTCACTTATAACATCGACAGGTTTCGATGGAACGCCCTCCACTAACCCTTTGTCCGCCCCGATCCTCTTTGACGTAGAAAACAACACCACTGACACCACGTTTTTGCTTTCCTCAAATAGCCCTGACGCCATTATGGGACTGGATTTATTGAAACACTTCCGAGCGACAATCAGATGCTCTCAAGACGGAGTTCGAGTTTTCCTTTACGACAACCCCGTTCTGCTTAGTCATTGCCCTCCCCGACGCATGTTTTCCATCACCGAAGTCGACACCACCCTGCTTGACACTCTGCCTCCGTATCTGTGGGCCAAGACGGATTCGGACGTAGGGCGCATGTTGATTGACCAAGTTCACATTACTGTCCGACCAGATGCAACACTCCCGAAACTTCCACAATATCGGATATCGCCCGAGGGCGAGAAGGCATTGGTGAAGATTATTCAATCGCTGATAGACGCAGGAGTGGTAGAGGAAGTGGTTTGCAACGTTTGCAACAGCCCTATCTTGCCCATCATCAAGAAACAGGGAGAGGGAGATGAGAAAGCCTACCGTTTTATCATTGACCTACGAGAGATCAACAAAGTGGTGGTACCTCAGTACCCTGTGGTCTCAGACATCACCACCATTCTGACCTTGATTCCTTCTACTGCCACCACCTTCACTGTCATTGACCTTAAAAATGCATTCTTTTCCATCCCCATCCACCCAGACAGCCGATATCTCTTTGGCTTCACCCTAAAAGCCCGCTCATATAGGTTCTGTCGAGCACCCCAGGGCTACACAGAAAGCCCTAGCATCTACAGACAGGCCCTCAAGAGACAACTGGATCAAGTCCAGTTACCCGATGGAGTGGTGTTAGTGCAATATGTCGATGACATCCTCTTAGCGGCCGACACCACTCCACTGGCAGTTACAGCCACCATTCAACTCCTGCGCTTCCTTGCGGAAAATGGCCACAAGGTCTCCAAGAAGAAGTTGCAATTCTGCCAACCCCAGGTCACTTACCTCGGCCACCTTTTGTCCAAAGAGGGAAGGAAACTCACTCCTGATCGAATCCAAACCATCCTCGAAACTCCTGTCCCTAAGACCCAGAAACAGGTTCGCTCCCTACTAGGCCTCACCTCCTTTTGCCGACAATGGTTACCGAACTTTAGCCTCGTTGTGAAACCGCTGCTTTCTCTGCTTGGTAAAGACGTCCCCTTCCCACTCCCTTGGACCCCTGAGTGTCAAACCTCCTTCACGGAACTACGAGATGCCCTTTGTTCAGCCCCTGTCCTAGGTACCCCCGATTACAAAAAGCCCTTCTCCCTTTACACTCACAAAAGGGAGGGGTGCGCTTCATCTGTCCTGACCCAGGCCATTGGCCCAAAGCAACGACCGTGCGCTTACTTCTCTGCCACTCTTGACCCTGTAGCCAGAGCCTTGCCTGCCTGCCTTCGAGCTGTAGCTGCTGCTGCAATCTCTATCCGACAGAGTGAGGGGATCGTCCTCTCGAACTCCCTCACAGTACTGGTACCGCATGCAGTTGACACCCTCCTGAACCAAACCAAGACACAACACCTAACGAGTGCACGACTGACTGGATACGAACTGACTTTGCTTGCACCCCATATCACCCTGAAAAGATGCACCACACTGAACCCGGCAACTCTGTTACCCTTGCCAGAGAACGACCCCAATGTGCACCCTGTACATGACTGCGTGACTCTTACGGACGAACAGACTAGAAGTAGGGTTGACCTCAGAGACACGGCTTTCCCTGACCCCGACGGGGAGCTGTGGGTGGACGGTTCTTGCATCAAACTCCCCGACGGCACCACTTCCGCTGCCTATGCGGTCACCACGGCTCGAACTGTAGTCGAGACAGCCCGCATCGCGCAACGGTCTGCCCAGGCAGCGGAACTGATTGCCCTGACACGAGCCTGCATTCTGGCAGGAGGAACCACAGCGAACATTTACACCGACAGCCAGTATGCCTTCGGGGTGGTTCACCATTTTGGGCTCCTTTGGAAGGAAAGGGGATTCCTGACCTCACACGGCACCCCCATTTTGCACGGGGATCTAGTCTCCGCCTTGATCGAGGCTGTCCTCCTCCCCAAGAAGCTTGCAGTCATCAAATGCCAGGCACACAAGAAAGTGACAGACATTATTGGACAGGGAAATGCACTAGCGGACATCACTGCCCGAACGACAGCTGAAAACAGGACGACAACACATATGTACGTGACAAGGTCACAAGCAGAAAAATGGACTGACGCTAGGGACACTATTAGAGACATTCAAATGGCTAGCACACAGCACGAACTGACTGAATGGGCACGGGTGGGGTTGAAAGATGACGAAGGCTGCTGGCGGACAAAGGACACGAACAAATGGTTGCTACCTGACTCGTACCTGATTCCCATACTGACTATGGCACACTCCCCTGCCCACATAGGATCAGCCCCCATGATTGAACTTGTCTCCAGAGTTTGGCACAATGATAAAATCACAGACTCCGCCAAACGTCTGGTCCAACAATGCTTGATATGCCTGCAACACAACCCCGGGAAAGGAACTGTAGTACCCCGGGGGGGATTTGGGGTCCCAGACCACCCATTCGAAGTCCTGCAGATGGACTACATCCAGCTAGACAGATGCCAAGGCCTGAAATATGTACTTGTCGTGGTGTGCGCATTTAGCAAATGGGTGGAAGCATATCCAACCCGTGACAACACTGCTATGGCCACTGCAAAAGTACTGTTAAAGGAGTTTTTCCCCCGTTACGGCCTTTGTCGTATTTTATGGAGCGATAACGGCCCCCACTTTATAGCCGAAGTCATTCAGTTCATCTTAAAGGGGTTGGGCATCAAGCAGAAATTTCACGCAGTCTTCCACCCCCAGTCTGCTGGACTAGTTGAGCGACACAACGCCACTCTAAAGCTTAAACTGGCCAAGATAGTGGCTACCACGGGTCTGAAATGGCCAGACGCCCTCCCACTGGCATTGCTATTGATACGTTCCACCCCCACCAAACATCACTTAACACCTTATGAAGTTGTTTTCGGCCGACCCATGAGCGTCTGGTCAGCACCAAAACCAACTTCCATTCATGACGTCCCGGACGTCCTAATGTCTGATTATCTGTATAAATTGACTGAAACTCTGTCTGTCATTCATCAGCAGGTGCAGCAGGCCATCCCCGATGCTTCCAGGGGTCCGGGTCACGCCATCCAACCTGGGGATTTCGTGCTGATCCGAAACTTTCAGCGGACGAAGAGTTTGGAACTCCGGTGGACGGGCCCCTGGCAAGTGTTAATCACCACCCGGACGGCTCTTCGTGTGGAGGGGAAGCGGCACTGGCTGCATGCACACCACTGTAAGAAGGTCTCCTCGACCCTGGTCACGACGGAAAACATCGACAACCAGGAAGAGCTCCTGAACAAAGACCGACCATCGCTAACCTGCTATCCTGACACCGAAGCGCTTGAACTTTCAAAATTCTCTGATCCCACTGTGCCATCCAGAGAAGGGTATTTCCTGCTTCGAAAGGAGGGAGCTTCGGCTAAGTAGACCACGAACTAAGTTGAATCTCAGATCGGTGACCCAAAGCAACCAAGGGTTACCTGGAGAGAAGCTAAACTAAGTCTGTGGTTCTGCCCACTACCGAGCACCTTGAAAACGAAGATGATGGAAGCGCCAGATAAGAAGATGATGGAAGCTCCAAATAAGAAGATGATGGAGGCAACAGGAAATACCCACTACAGAAACCCAAGGACAGACAGACTCCATAGCTCAAAGACAATTGCACTCTTCATCGCAATCCTTTTCTGCTTTCTCCTCATGACCACGCTCTGGATTGTGGAAGAAAATGCGCCTGCTCACGAAACATTCCTGACCACTGCTCAGCCTACCACCATGAAGGAACATTATCTGATTTCGCTCTCTCCTCAACTCAGAGAGAGGCGAAAGGAGTTTTGGAATAACTCTTTTGTACAACTCCTTCACCAGCACAATCTCGCCACGAATGCCACCAACTGTTGGATCTGTGGGTTGCTACCCCATGCCACTGGACACTCGATACCATTCATCCCCTCACCCTTCTCAGTTCATGGCTCCTGCCTTGCTTGGCTGATCCTCCTGCAAGAAAGCTATAAGGACAATGCCACCTCCAGCAAAACCGTAACTCATTTCTCCCACGGGGTCAGGCGAAACAGAACAAAGACACACTTCTGCCCGCAGACATCCAACGACTCAATCCAAATGGACATCCCTGCTAAAGAGCGAATTGAAATGCAGGTGTTCAACAATCCAACCAGACCCACCTTCTCCTACCTGCGGAAACGAACGGCCGCCACCTTGACTGTAGCCCTATCAGTCATCAACGTCACAGGCCACATGTGCATAGAAGGACTTGGGACACAGCTGGTGGGTCGCAGTGCTTGCCGTTTTACCAGAACGTTGGACTCTACGGATCCACCTTCCTTTGTGTCTTCCCCAAAAACATGTATTTCGTCTGCGGCACCAAGGCCTACACCTGGCTCCCCAAAGGCTGGGGGGGCACTTGTTTCATCTCCTTCATCCTTCCTCCAACTTATGTGGCCCCAGCGAACCATCATAGACAAAAACGAGCCAAGGACATTGAGCAAGCCGACTCGACAGGAGCACAGTTCCTCGATGCTATGAAGGGACTTGTTCCTCTTTGGGGCCCGATGGCAAACAGCCGTGCCATCCGACATCTGACTCAGGCAGTTGAGACAACGATGAACATCACAGCTGGTATTTTTGCTAACAACACCGCCGAACTCCAAGCGGTCCGCTTGGTGGCCCTCCAGAACCGCCTTGTCCTAGATGTGGTTCTTGCGGACCGTGGTGGAGCATGCCGCATTATTGGGTCCAGCTGCTGTACATACATACCGGACAACTCGCCCTCAGTGTACAAAGCCATCGAACATCTTCACAGACTCTCTTCAGAAGTCCACCAGGATCAGGAAGAATGGTCGCTTGGTGGTTGGTTCTGGAGCACTGCTAAGACCTGGGGCTGGAGACTGTTCACCATTATCCTGATTCCTGTAGTTGTAATATGTGGTCTATGCTTAGGAATCCAATGTCTACCACCTCTGTGTTCATTATGTGCAAACTGTATTTGCCCTAAAACTGTGGACTTTGGAAAAGAACGTATGGGAGCTTTATATGATGTCGAGTTTAGGAATTTGATGAAGATCCACATTGAATAGGCAAATTGGCTAGATATGTTAAAGGGAGGACTGTGGAAAATTAGTACGGTTTTTGTAAACATTATCTGCGCCATCTTGCCTTTTCCCCTGATGCCACACTTTTTGTCGTGCGCACCCGCCATTTCAGGTGCCTCGATCAGAACCACCCTCTGCACGCCACTGGCCCCCAGCATAGCCCTTCGCCCTCGCAAAGCCCGCACGCTGACAACCCCCCGCTCTCACATGCCTTGGGTCATAAACCCCTCTTCAGCGCAGCTCTGCCTCAGAGCCCCATCCTGTTCCCAGCGCGACACCTCCCTCCATTCCTTTCATGGTCCCGGGTCCTTTTGATACAAACCCCCTTTTCCTGTGTGCCCGTTTGTCTTCCTCGTTCCCAGGCCGACACCTAGCTCTGCCGATACTGTTTATTGCCCCTCCCCGTACAGTAGAAAGCTTCCCTCATCAAAGGACCCCCGAGTTGATCAAAGCCCCCACCCTATGAGATCCGATCGAACCCCCAAATTCCGTGAATCGGCGGAATATCCAGCTGCGCGATAATCATCACCTGTTGTGACCGGGGTGGGGACTTCAACTGTAAATGTGTGTGGGAACGGGCCTGTAGGGGAGATTCAGAGGATGTCCTTTCATAATTCAAAGCATTACAAGACTGTGTTACCTGCAATAAAACTCATTTAACTGTGTATAAGAGGCCAGGCCTCAGAGATGCGGTTAGAGCACCTCGTGACGATACTTGCTGTCCGAACTGATGTGTTCTCCTCCGGAGAGAATAAAACCTTTGTTTTCTGCCTTCCAGTCTCCAGCGCCTGCCTCTTCATTGGTTAATATCTTGTGGGTATAAGAGGCGACACCGCCGGGCAATACTTAAGGATCTCTTATTCTGGTTGGTGGCCTGACCTTTTTTTAACAGGGCCTTTTGCCCAGGGGTAGTGAGTGGTGCATGGACTGAGTCTGCCTGTGGGGTATCACTCTCTTTAATGTAAACATCCTGGATGGCATTGGATTGTGGTGATTTTTGTGTATTTTTCGTTTTTTTTGGGGTGCTACTGTTGATTTGGACTGGCCATGTGGGTGGTGGTGGTGGCCATCTTGAGTGCTGGTACAGGCAACATGTGCTTGGGGTGCAAGGGGCCATTTTGAAGAGAGGCAGTGTCTGAGGCCTGCACTTATTTTGCCTAGCTTTCATCCATTATGCCCAGGGGTAGTGAGTGGTGCATGGGCCTAGTCTTTCTGTGGGGTGTCTTCTTGGATTTAAACACCATTGAGGCCATGGATGGGCTGGTATTGAGCTGAATTTTGTGTTTTTTGTCGTTTTTTTGGGGCTGCTGGTGGGGCCTTTTGCCCAGGGGTAGTGAGTGGTGCATGGACTGAGTCTGCCTGTGGGGTCTCACTCTCTTTAATGTAAACATCCTGGATGGCATTGGATTGTGGAGATTTTTGTGTTTTTCGTTTTTTTTGGAGTGCTACTGTTGATTTGGACTGGCCATGTGGGTGGTGGTGGTGGCCATCTTGAGTGCTGGTACAGGCAACATGTGCTTGGGGTGCAAGGGGCCATTTTGAAGAGAGGCAGTGTCTGAGGTCTGCACTTATTTTGCCTAGCTTTCATCCATTATGCCCAGGGGTAGTGAGTGGTGCATGGGCCTAGTCTTTCTGTGGGGTGTCTTCTTGGATTTAAACACCATTGAGGCCATGGATGGGCTGGGATTGTGCTGACTTTTGTGTTTTTTGTCGTTTTTTTTGGGCTGCTGGTGGGGCCTTTTGCCCAGGGGTAGTGAGTGGTGCATGGACTGAGTCTGCCTGAGGGGTATCACTCTCTTTAATGTAAACTTTCTGGATGGCATTGGATTGTGGTGATTTTTGTGTGTTTTTTGTTTTTTTTGGGGTGCTACTGTTGATTTGGACTGGCCATGTGGGTGGTGGTGGTGGCCATCTTGAGTGCTGGTACAGGCAACATGTGCTTGGGGTACAAGGGGCCATTTTGAAGAGAGGCAGTGTCTGAGGCCTGCACTTATTTTGCCTAGCTTTCATCCATTATGCCCAGGGGTAGTGAGTGGTGCATGGGCCTAGTCTTTCTGTGGGATGTCTGCTTGGATTTAAACACCATTGAGGCCATGGATGGGCTGGGATTGTGCTGAATTTTGTGTTTTTTGTCGTTTTTTTGGGGCTGCTGGTGGGGCCTTTTGCACAGGGGTAGTGAGTGGTGCATGGGCCTAGTCTTTCTGTGGGGTGTCTTCTTGGATTTAAACACCATTGAGGCCATGGATGGGCTGGGATTGTGCTGAATTTTGTGTTTTTGTCGTTTTTTTGGGGCTGCTGGTGGGGCCTTTTGCCCAGGGGTAGTGAGTGGTGCATGGACTGAGTCTGTCTGTGGGGTCTCACTCTCTTTAATGTAAACATCCTAGATGGCATTGGATTGTGGTGATTTTTGTGTGTTTTTCGTTTTTTTTGGGGTGCTACTGTTGATTTGGACTGGCCATGTGGGTGGTGGTGGTGGCCATCTTGAGTGCTGGTACAGGCAACATGTGCTTGGGGTGCAAGGGGCCATTTTGAAGAGAGGCAGTGTCTGAGTCCTGCACTTATTTTGCCTAGCTTTCATCCATTATGCCCAGGGGTAGTGAGTGGTGCATGGGCCTAGTCTTTCTGTGGGGTGTCTTCTTGGATTTAAACACCATTGAGGCCATGGATGGGCTGGGATTGTGATGAATTTTGTGTTTTTTGTCGTTTTTTTGGGGCTGCTGGTGGGGCCTTTTGCCCAGGGGTAGTGAGTGGTGCATGGACTGAGTCTGCCTGTGGGGTCTCACTCTCTTTAATGTAAACATCCTGGATGGCATTGGATTGTGGTGATTTTTGTGTGTTTTTCATATTTTTGGGGTGCTACTGTTGATTTGGACTGGCCATGTGGGTGGTGGTGGTGGCCATCTTGAGTGCTGGTACAGGCAACATGTGCTTGGGGTGCAAGGGGCCATTTTGAAGAGAGGGAGTGTCTGAGGCCTGCACTTATTTTGCCTAGCTTTCATCCATGATGCCCAGGGGTAGTGAGTGGTGCATGGGCCTAGTCTTTCTGTGGGGTGTCTACTTGGATTTAAACACCATTGAGGCCATGGATGGGCTGGGATTGTGCTGAATTTTGTGTTTTTTGTCGTTTTTTTGGGGCTGCTGGTGGGGCCTTTTGCCCAGGGGTAGTGAGTGGTGCATGGGCCTAGTCTTTCTGTGGGGTGTCTCCTTGGATTTAAACACCATTGAGGCCATAAATGGGTTGGGATTGTGCTGAATTTTGTGTTTTTTGTCTTTTTTGGGGCTGCTGGTGGGGCCTTTTGCCCAGGGGTAGTGAGTTGTGCATGGACTGAGTCTGCCTGTGGGGTCTCACTCTCTTTCATGTAAACATCCTGGATGGCATTGGATTGTGGTGATTTTTGTGTGTTTTTCGTTTTTTTTTGGGGTGCTACTGTTGATTTGGACTGGCCATGTGGGTGGTGGTGGTGGCCATCTTGAGTGCTGGTACAGGCAACATGTGCTTGGGGTGCAAGGGGCCATTTTGAAGAGAGGCAGTGTCTGAGGCCTGCACTTATTTTGCCTAGCTTTCATCCATTATGCCCAGGGGTAGTGAGTGGTGCATGGGCCTAGTCTTTCTGTGGTGTGTCTTCTTGGATTTAAACACCATTGAGGCCATGGATGGGCTGGGATTGTGCTGAATTTTGTGTTTTTGTCGTTTTTTTGGGGCTGCTGGTGGGGCCTTTTGCCCAGGGGTAGTGAGTGGTGCATGGGCCTAGTCTTTCTGTGGGGTGTCTTCTTGGATTTAAACACCATTGAGGCCATGGTTGGGCTGGGATTGTGCTGAATTTTGTGTTTTTTGTCGTTTGTTTGGGGCTGCTGGTGGGGCCTTTTGCCCAGGGGTAGTGAGTGGTGCATGGACTGAGTCTGCCTGTGGGGTCTCACTCTCTTTAATGTAAACATCCTGGATGGCATTGGATTGTGGTGATTTTTGTGTTTTTCGTTTTTTTTGGAGTGCTACTGTTGATTTGGACTGGCCATGTGGGTGGTGGTGGTGGCCATCTTGAGTGCTGGTACAGGCAACATGTGCTTGGGGTGCAAGGGGCCATTTTGAAGAGAGGCAGTGTCTGAGGTCTGCACTTATTTTGCCTAGCTTTCATCCATTATGCCCAGGGGTAGTGAGTGGTGCATGGGCCTAGTCTTTCTGTGGGGTGTCTTCTTGGATTTAAACACCATTGAGGCCATGGATGGGCTGGGATTGTGCTGAATTTTGTGTTTTTTGTCGTTTTTTTGGGGCTGCTGGTGGGGCCTTTTGCCCAGGGGTAGTGAGTGGTGCATGGGCCTAGTCTTTCTGTGGGGTGTCTCCTTGGATTTAAACACCATTGAGGCCATGGATGGGTTGGGATTGTGCTGAATTTTGTGGTTTTTTGTCATTTATTTGGGGCTGCTGGTGGGGCCTTTTGCCCAGGGGTAGTGAGTGGTGCATGTGTGGTAAATAAATAAATAATACCCTATTTTTGACTAGGCATATATCATAACAGATAGCTCAATAAATAAGAGTCAAGATTCGAGGTAGTAGGAGTTTCTGCAGGTTTATTACAGCATAAGGACAGGATCAGGACGACCTGCATAGGAATAGGATGACAGGGCCCGGCAGCTGCCGGGGCTAGATCTGGGATGAGCGCGCTAACTTTTAATAACAATACAGGAGCATTTATACATAGCGCAAACACATAGCATTACATTGCAGTAGGCGTAGCAGTGGGTGGAGCAGAAGGCGTGACGCGTAGCAGTCGCGAAAGATAACAGTAAAAGTAGGTGTAACTGGGCGTATACATAGACATGTGGTGCAAACGTAACAGAATATGTCATGAATGGGGCGGAAACATAGGAGGGGGCTACCTAAGGAGCCGGGACCTCTAACCTAATGGTGCGCGCAAACTGGCAATGACGTATTACTAGGAGAAGCTGGGGGCTATGAACTCTGTGCTAGGAGCAGAGACTAAAGTCTGGAGGGTCGGAGCGACATGTACCTAAACCCTATCTGGTATCTGATGTTTAGGGAACATGTTGATATAAACTAGAAGTCAGGAGGGGAAAGGCTAACTTGATTCTAAGACTGGACCATGCATTATTCTACATGTAGTGCGTGATGAAGAATACTAAATGACCATTAAATACAGTATTTCTCTAACATGGAGACGAGAAGGCTAGACAATGACGGAAACTATTGATGCAGTTCAGTAGCTTAGGAATGCAGAGAAGGAGGACTGAACTGATAGCTGGAACTATAACATACTTTTGGCAGACTCAGAGGCAGAGCCAAGCTACACCGGGCACTGCGAGGCAGGAAGTAAGTGAAGGGTCGAGGATACAGGTGGGGGCTGTATCGCTCCTTAACGAGGCTTCAGGAGACAGGAGCTGAATCTGTGGTCCGGGCCCTGTTGAGGCCTGGAAACGGGAACTTTATAATGAAATAACGTGCACACTGAGAAACGTGGCAACGTAACTTTACATAGGCCTGATATTCGTAGTATTCACGAGGACTGGAAAATAGCATACTAGAGGTGGACACAACTGTAATTGCGTCATTAATCGGACATGGGAAATAACATATGCATATTGGTCATGCACACATAACATATGATGGATGAGGCGTAGGGACACAGAACATGGCAAAATTTACTTTTCCACATTCCCTCCTTGTCACTACGTTTCCATCAGGAAACATCAATTTTCATGATACCGTCTATCATTTCATACAGTATCATTTGCTCATCTCGAATTGTCTTGGAACGGGATTTAGAACGGGGCTTAGGACTAGGAATACAAGAGGTAGCACACATGCTGCAAATCGCAGGGCCACATTGTATACAGAGGCAGCAGCTAAATATAATCGCTACTGCAATACTTAGAAAAGACAGGATTTTCCATCCCCATGCGGAAATTATATTCCAGAACCAACCGGACCATGTCCAGGTGCCTGGATCTTGGTGTAACAGATGGGCAATTTTATGGAGCCTGGTTATAGCTGAATAAACAGACGGTGCGTTATTTGGAATGAAAATGCAACAACTGGATCCGATGAGTCTACAGGCCCCGCCCCTATCGGCCAGTATGACGTCAAGGACGAGACGATTCTGTAAAACGACAATTCTCATAAAGGATTGCTCTTCAGTTAAGTTACCTAGAGCGGAGGCAGTCTCATCTACTACAGCTTCAAGGGTTCTTGTTAACCTACGGATTAGCTTACTATTTACAACTGTACCTAAATAAGGGAAGACACCTTTATCTATATCAATGAATTGTTCTGCGGCGGTTTCAGTATAATCGACAATCGGGAGATTTCTCTTGTGTCTAGTATGTACTAGGAAGGAATTCCTATGGTAGTCAGGTGGGGCTAGAAAAACAGGTGGCAGTAGGAAGGCAATATAACAGGTTCCCTCCCAATCGAGGGGCAGATGAACATATGCAGTTTGACCACAAACAAAATAAGAATGACGTGAAGCTTTAAAATTAGATTTCCCACTGTCACTATACTTGATAACAGTAGTACAATCACTATGTCCTACGTGTACGGAACCCTTATTTCGGACACATAATTCGCCTTTGACTGGTAGTACTGAAATAGCAGGTGAGTCTGGAGTAGTATCAGACTGAACATTCAGGACCATGAAATTCGACGAATAATTACCTAAATTATACACTTCATTTTCTAGATCTAAACCTGTTCTGTGGGGGAAACCTTGCTTGTCTGGAAAACATGTACTGTTAAGAAAAGACATATCTGTTAAGGATGACGTTAACGTGGACCATGCTCCACATGAACCATTATGTGAGAATGGATAAGGAAAAAGTGGCAGAACTCCCTTTGATGTCTGGAAAGGGGGGAGTCGACCACACACCCAACAATTAGTGGCATTGCTGGTCTGGTGTGAATAATGTAACATACGGATAAATGAATTGTTACGCATAGCGAGGCGGTAAGAATATTCGTGAGGAGGCAGATCACTAAACGTGTGCTCTGCTGTAACATTAGCAGACTTATTTACATGAGAAACTGAGAAACACAGGAAAAGTGCGTAGCTGGTGCAGGAAATCATTATGCTGAGAAATAATATGAAACTTAGAAAAACGATACATTGAATTGAGTTTTTACTGACTCTCTCACTATGGGGGTCTATTTTATACATGTCAGAAACAGTCTAACCGTTTCACCTAGGGGAGGACTTATACAATCAAACTGACTGACTTAATTTACTAGACCTTAACTTTAACTTATACTCCTGCTGCGGAGTTTTCTCTAACAGGGAAGGGGTTGTAACAATGTCTTTTGCGGGACAGTCCTTTAAAACAATGTCTTGGCAGTCTTTAAAATCCTGGGACTCCTTGGAAATGTTTTTAGAAACGGGTTTCAATCCATTGAAAAGTTTTACATGAGAAAGGTGGACCCACCCCTTCCTGCCTTCCAGCTTGACGGCAGTACGGGTGGTCAAGAGGACCTGACGTGGCTCCTTCCAACGAGATTCCAGCGGACTTGATCTGTCAAAATTTCGGACCATCACAAGGGAACCTGGAACGATTTCATGCGGTGCCACCTCGGTATTGTCTGGAAAGGCGGCAGCAACCTGTGAACGACATGAGTTGAGGGCAGACATCAAGGAAGCTAGGTAATCTGTCAACATATTACATGAAACATCGGTAATACTTCGGGGTCTAGGAGTACCCCACATGTTAGGGGGGCGGCCGAATACGACCTCATACGGGGACAGACCTGATCTGGAATGTGCGACCATGCGCATATAAAATAGAGCAACTGGCAGAGCTACTAGCCAGTCCACACCTTTTTCTTTACAAACTTTGGCAATGCGGATTTTCAGAGTCTGATTATGTCTCTCGACTAGACCGGCTGCTTCAGGATGGCGTACACAATGGAACTTCCACTGGTACCCTAACAACAGGGAAACGTGTTTCATGAGTTCGGATGAGAATGGCTGACCGTTATCAGAATATACGACTCTAGGGAGTCCATACCTAGGGAAAAATTCACGAACCAACTGCTTGGCAGTGGTCGCGGCTGTGTAATCTGGGACTGGATATGCTTCTGTCCACCTGGACAAAGCGCATACAACTACAAGGACATACTTGAAACCTCGACATCGCTCCATTTGAATATAATCCATCTGGAGGACCTCAAAAGGGTGGTCAGGGGGCTGGAAACCACCTTGTTCCACCGGGACACTTTTACCTGGATTAAACTGACAACATATCATACAGGTACGGACTTTCTGCTTGGCTGCAGCTCGTAAATGCTTGTTGAACCAAATGTTCTGGATACTGTCTAACATAGCTTTTTCTCCTAAATGTGCTGGACTATGTGCGGTATTGATAATGACTTGAACCATAGAGTCGGGGAGAAACCATGTGGCTCTACCCTTCGTTAACCATCCTTGATCTGTCTGGACCCCTCCTTGTTCAGACCATTTCTTGATTTCATCGGAAGTAGCATGTAACTGGATATCTATGACATCTCGTGTAGGGTCCTTAACTGTCATACATGTAGTCGGATCTGGAGTGTGTGTCATGTTAACTGGAATGTCTGGAGTCTGTGCTGTAAGCTTGGCTGTGCGGTCTGCTAGATCGTTACCTTGGGAAATAATGTCAGTAACTTTCGTATGTGCTTTGCATTTCATGATAGCAATGGATGTCGGTAAATGTATGGCATCTAACAGAGCTTGAATAAGGAGACCATGCTGAATCTTGGTTCCATGAGAAGTCATGAAACCTCTCTCCTGCCAGAGCACTCCGAAGTCGTGTACAACTCCGAATGCGTAACGTGAATCTGTGTAAACATTAACTTTCAGGTTCTTGGCGTGTATACAGGCTTGTGTCAGAGCGACTAGTTCTGCTGCTTGAGCGGACAGGGTGTCAATACGGTGTGTTTCAATAACTTCGGTGTCGGTAGTCACTGCATACGCGGCGACTAGTTCTCCTGTACTAGTTCTCATACATGAACCATCCACATAAAGTGTCAGGTCAGGATCTGGTAACGGAATGTCTGTCAGGTCTTGTCTTGGCTTTGTCATAATGTTAACTACTTCCACACAGTCATGTGGGTCAGGGTTCAAACTGACTTATGGTAACAGTGTAGCAGGATTCAGGACGTTGCAGCGTCTAATTTCTATGTGTGGCTGGAACAGAGTCAATTCATAACCTGTTAAACGTGCAATTGTCAAGTGCTGAGTTTGTGTTCGGTTTAAAAGAACTTCCACGGAATGTGGGACTTGCACTGTCAGAGAGTGTCCTAAAACTATGGAATCACTTTGTCTGATAGCTAGTGCTGTGGCTGCAACTGACTTGAGGCACACAGGCAACGCCTGGGCGACTGGATCTAATGTGCTCGAAAAATAAGCACAGGGCTTGTATTGTCCTGCTTGATCTTGTGTGAGAACAGATAATGCTGTACCTTCACGTTCAGTAACGAAAAGTGTAAAAGGCTTACTGTAGTTCGGTGTAGCTAGAACTGGAGCTTGGCATAGGGCTTTCTTTAACTCGTTGAAACTAAGTGTATGTTCAGATGTCCAAGGGAGGACAGTCGATACGGCTGCCTCCTGTGTCGTTAACTGTATCAGTGGCTTGGCTAGAAATGCATACTGGGGAATCCATTGCCTACAATAAGAAGTAAGGCCGGTAAAGGCACGTACCTCCTTCTGGGTTCTGGGCTGGGGAAGACTCGCTATTAACTGGATACGGTCGGGTGTCAACTGCCTACCCCTCTTGGACAGCAAGTGTCCTAAGTATACCACTTGCTGGACACAGAATTGAAGCTTCGAAGGGGACACCTTGTGCCCCATCTCGGCTAGAAAATACAAGACTGTAAGTGATGCTCGCTCGCATGCACGTTCAGAACGGGCTGTGATCAGTAGATCATCGACATACTGGAGCAGGGCAGTGTCAGTTGGCATGTGAATGTTGTCTAGTTGTCTCTTAAGTGCTTGACTATAAATACTAGGACTTTCTGTGAAACCTTGAGGAGCGCGTGTGAACATATAGCTCCTTCCATTTAAACAAAATCCGAAAAGAAACTGGCTGTCTGGATGAATTGGAACACTAAAAAATGCATTCTTGAGGTCTATGACAGTGAAGAACATGGCTTCGGGATCAATAGCAGTTAACAGGGAGGAAATATCTGGGACAACTGGGTACTGAGGAATAATACATTTGTTAAGCTCTCGTAAATCAATCACTAATCGATATACTGGGGGTGCATTTGGATCAGTACGTTTCATGACTGGAATGATCGGAGAATTGCATACATTGGAGTCAGTTTCTACAACTACTCCTTGTGCAATGAGCTCGTCAATAATTTTGGATAAGGCTGCTACAGCCTCAGGTGGCAATCTGTACTGTCTGATTCGTGGTAACACTACACCTGGTTTGAGAGTCACACGATAGGGTGTGATTTGCATGTAACCTACATCAGTTGGACCTTGCGCCCATAGATGCTGCGGAACTTGAGACAGTCTGGGATCAAAATCTCGTAATACATAGTGACCCTTAAAGTCACGTAGGAACAGACGTATTCCCTCTGGGGAACAGCAAATGACTGCACCTAATTCTTTCAGTGTCTTAATGCCTAATAGATTTTCTGGACATGACTCAGTAAGTAACAGATCAGTAGTGCGGGACAATGGACCTACTTCTAGAGTAACTGGCTTAGATATCTCGTTAACTATTGGCTTTCCTGAAAATCCAAGGGAAACATTTCTTGAGCCTGAGAGCGGAGCCCCTGGAACTTCGGCATGACTAATTGTGGTCCTACTTGCCCCTGTATCGATCAAAAACTTTCTGTCTTTCCCTAATACTTGACTGTGAACATAGGGACCTTCTTGATCTACAGGTATCTCGATGAGAGGCAAGCCTACCTCCCTCTCTAGGCTGTTTCATGAATATGGCTGGTACTCTGGATACTCGGACTGAGCATACTGGTACATCTGTGATGTGACATGCTGTGTTGCAGCAATAGGCTGCGGTACTGTAACTGTCTGTTGTGCATTCTGTGACTGAGGAGTCTGTGAAACTTGTTCTTGTCTCGGCGGACGTGGTCTTTCTTTAGTCCTACCAGTAGCTATGTTATGTTTCAGAACTGCACACTCGTTTATAAAATGACCTGGCTGTTTACAATAATTGCAGTTCCCTTTAGCGGGTGCTGCAGGATGACTGGCTTGATTCGGACCCCTCTTCTGACTGTCTTGAGGAACAGATTGTGCAACTAGCACTTTCATTTTCGTGTCTTTCATACGTTTTCTTTCGTGTTCTTGCTCTTCCCTGATTCTATTCTGGTGATACTGGAGCATCTGGAGCATCTGGGACGGAGTATTTGCTTGCCAGGTGCTTTCGACTTTCAAAACTCGATTTTTAATTTGTGGGCTTGAATTCTCGACTAATTTAGTAACGAAAAGGTGAGGGTATGACTCACTACTTGTCTTGAGACCACTGTTGATACTGAAACATTTTTCAAATCTAGAATAAAAATCACTAATATCTTCGTCTTGTTTCTGTTTACAGGCTGAGATTGCATCCCAGTCTTCTTTTCTCGTTGTCAATAATCGGGGTAAAACTTGAATCAATAATTCTGGTAATTCTTTACATTTATCTCCAAGACCGGTACCTGGTACTCGTGCCTTGTCTTCAGCTTCTAGAGCTGCCCAATCTATCTTTTTCTCTCCCACCTCCCATTCTTTTTCCTTTAGCTTTTCATATACCCCTGCGGGCAACAGAACCTTTAACATTTTAATGATATCTGGGTAAGTGTATTCTCCCATACGGAGCATGTCTTTTAATTCTCTATGGAACCCTGCTGGATCTTTGTCATGACAGGGAATTAATTTCTTCATTTCAAGAAGTTCCATCTTTGATATTGGAGTGTATACAAACACTCGTTGCATTTCGCCACCCGTCCCTCTGACTGGGTGGACTTCTCGTAACGGATTCTGTCTGTCTATGTAGAACGATTTACTTTCTGGGGGTGAGACATGAACAAAATGCGGGTTCAAGAACGTTCTATATTTGTGACGCTGTTCTAGAATGACACTAATTAAATCGGTACCTAGACCTCTCCATTTGTACTGGAGTAACTCGTTCAGGACATCATGTAACGGGCCTGGATCAGAGTGTTGACCCTCATACAGAATAATGAGGTGCTGGATCATATACATACCCACCAGTCGTTGTTCGGCTGGGGGCAGTTTCAGGAACATTTGTGCCACTATTTCGTCTGGAAAAGTGGTAGAATCAGTAATCCATCGGACTGCTGATCGAACTAGTTCTTGTTCATGCATAGTACTTAATTCACTGTAACCGATTCGTGATTTCAGAATGTGATCGGTAGCTTGGAACACTTGTTCTAGAGAACCTTGTTCTGGTACTGAATGATGGAAAATAGACTTGGGTTCTAGACGTAAATGGCGATCTGGAAATCTAGATTTTCCTACATACGCTATTCTGGCGGAATTCTCGTCCTCTTCTTCTTCGGGATCAGAGATACTTTCTTTCTCGCTTACTTGTGCTGCTTTACGCTGTTCGTGTATCTTTATTATCTCTTTACGGATTTTCTTGTACATACTCTCCATAGCACCGACGGTCTTGTGCTTACCCTCAGCTATATTATCACTCCACCTTGTCAGGATTCTCATTTCGGCAGAATCTTTAGACGGGTAATCTTGTTCTCTTATTAGACAATTGATCAGGAACTTTAATATCATTAGCTGGATCTCGGCTTTCCTTTGAGACATGGTCTCACTAATACTTTCTGGATCATCCCCTGTACGGATGAAACGATATATTCTGTCTAGATCTTCTTTCATATTCGGTAAGGTGACTAGATACTCGGCCACTTTTCTTACGCGGAACGAATATAAAACCATATTATCCTCGCCTGGGACTGGATCATAGACACATTCGGCAAGGGATTTTCTTATTTCTGCAACAGACTGATACCTAGGCGTACGCTGTGATGCTTGTGCATGTAATTCGGCTAACGTTAAACGCTTGTGTGGCGGCGGGGTTTGAGGAGGACCTCCTCCTGCGGCCCCTAAACTAGAATCGTCTACTGAGGCTCTACGTCCTGGCAGAGTGGGAAATGGAAATGTAGCCTGGACTTGTATGGCGGGCTGGACCGGGGGTACCGTAACAGGTACTCCGGTGTCTGGAGGAGCGGGAAGTGCCTGATTTACAGGGACTGGCGGAGCGCGAACAGGATTTGCATATTCTGGGACTGTGTCGTCCAAATAGGACGAAATAAAAATATCAGCTGCGGTCGGTTTGTGACGTAGCTTAGTCGGAACTAATGGTGGCGGGAAATTACTGGATGCCTCTGGGGTCGCTTTTGGCAAGCCCTCAGCAAGAAGAGGATACATACCCTTAATGAGGGCATGCCTCTGTCTGTCTGACTGTTCGGCTTTGACTCGTTCACCTATCTCGATTAATTCTCTTTCTTGGGCTCGTTCTTGGGATTCTCTACTTAACTCTGACTTTCTGACTTCCTTTTCCGTTCTTCTATGCGCTTCTTTACGCCATAACTCGATGGCATCTTTCTGTGACTGTCTGGCTTTCTTTTTCCATAATGCTTCTTCTACTCGCATGATACATTCGGCATCCCATGTACCCGATACGGGCCATCTATACTTTTCTTCTAACTGTTTGGTATACTCTACCCATAAATCTAGATACAATACGGCGCTTATGCCATGTTTCTGATACATAAAGTGACCTGGACTGTCCCTAGGCGGGACAGGAACTGCTTCTTCTAATAAACCCTTTCTAGTTTTTAGCTGACGTAATCTGGAAAAGAGCGGCATTGTAAACTTGAATCGGAACACAATACAATACACGAAGAACAATAACAATTGGGAAAACAATTCAGGCATACCACGACATTGGAAATACATTAAACAATATCATAACATAACAGTTCGAACAGAATATTACCTGAAAATACTGAGAACAGAAACAGAACAGATTTTCTCGAGAACGGAACAGACTAGAGTTACTGGATGCACTGCTGTAACAGTACGGAACATACCGGTCCCATAAAGGAACGCATCAAGACCCGTATCCACCTAGGTGAACACTTCGTTTGTGAGTCTGGGCACCACCAACCCACGGACCAGGAGTCAATTTAGATTGGTCCTGTCTAGATACTACCCCAGCAATGGTACTCACCGGGCAGCAAGAACGGAAGGCCTCGGACGGGACTGGGCTGACGACGACGGACTTCGGACTTCAGTTACGGGTGGGCCTCCGGATACCTCGGACCTTGGACTCTCGGCTTGGGCTCTGGTCGGGACTCGCCGCGTTCCTCCACCGTCTCGTTCGGATGCTGGACCGCCTCCTCCGTCTCCTCCGTGGGCCTGAGGGATACTTGAGCAGAAATATCTGCCGCTGCGCAGAAGAGTTCCGTCACGACTGTAGAGGGTCAGGGGGTCGGCGTGGCTTCACCGACGCGTGGGGAAAGGGCAAGTCCCTATTCGGGCGCCATTATGTGGTAAATAAATAAATAATACCCTATTTTTGACTAGGCATATATCATAACAGATAGCTCAATAAATAAGAGTCAAGATTCGAGGTAGTAGGAGTTTCTGCAGGTTTATTACAGCATAAGGACAGGATCAGGACGACCTGCATAGGAATAGGATGACAGGGCCCGGCAGCTGCCGGGGCTAGATCTGGGATGAGCGCGCTAACTTTTAATAACAATACAGGAGCATTTATACATAGCGCAAACACATAGCATTACATTGCAGTAGGCGTAGCAGTGGGTGGAGCAGAAGGCGTGACGCGTAGCAGTCGCGAAAGATAACAGTAAAAGTAGGTGTAACTGGGCGTATACATAGACATGTGGTGCAAACGTAACAGAATATGTCATGAATGGGGCGGAAACATAGGAGGGGGCTACCTAAGGAGCCGGGACCTCTAACCTAATGGTGCGCGCAAACTGGCAATGACGTATTACTAGGAGAAGCTGGGGGCTATGAACTCTGTGCTAGGAGCAGAGACTAAAGTCTGGAGGGTCGGAGCGACATGTACCTAAACCCTATCTGGTATCTGATGTTTAGGGAACATGTTGATATAAACTAGAAGTCAGGAGGGGAAAGGCTAACTTGATTCTAAGACTGGACCATGCATTATTCTACATGTAGTGCGTGATGAAGAATACTAAATGACCATTAAATACAGTATTTCTCTAACATGGAGACGAGAAGGCTAGACAATGACGGAAACTATTGATGCAGTTCAGTAGCTTAGGAATGCAGAGAAGGAGGACTGAACTGATAGCTGGAACTATAACATACTTTTGGCAGACTCAGAGGCAGAGCCAAGCTACACCGGGCACTGCGAGGCAGGAAGTAAGTGAAGGGTCGAGGATACAGGTGGGGGCTGTATCGCTCCTTAACGAGGCTTCAGGAGACAGGAGCTGAATCTGTGGTCCGGGCCCTGTTGAGGCCTGGAAACGGGAACTTTATAATGAAATAACGTGCACACTGAGAAACGTGGCAACGTAACTTTACATAGGCCTGATATTCGTAGTATTCACGAGGACTGGAAAATAGCATACTAGAGGTGGACACAACTGTAATTGCGTCATTAATCGGACATGGGAAATAACATATGCATATTGGTCATGCACACATAACATATGATGGATGAGGCGTAGGGACACAGAACATGGCAAAATTTACTTTTCCACACATGGACTGAGTCTGCCTGTGGGGTCTCACTCTCTTTAATGTAAACATCCTGGATGGCATTGGATTGTGGTGATTTTTGTGTGTTTTTCGTTTTTTTTGGGGTGCTACTGTTGATTTGGACTGGCCATGTGGGTGGTGGTGGTGGCCATCTTGAGTGCTGGTACAGGCAACATGTGCTTGGGGTACAAGGGGCCATTTTGAAGAGAGGCAGTGTCTGAGGTCTGCACTTATTTTGCCTAGCTTTCATCCATTATGCCCAGGGGTAGTGAGTGGTGCATGGGCCTAGTCTTTCTGTAGGGTGTCTTCTTGGATTTAAACACCATTGAGGCCATGGATGGGCTGGGATTGTGCTGAATTTTGTGTTTTTTGTCGTTTTTTTGGGGCTGCTGGTGGGGCCTTTTGCCCAGGGGTAGTGAGTGGTGCATGGGCCTAGTCTTTCTGTGGGGTGTCTTCTTGGATTTAAACACCATTGAGGCCATGGTTGGGCTGGGATTGTGCTGAATTTTGTGTTTTTTGTCGTTTTTTTGGGGCTGCTGGTGGGGCCTTTTGCCCAGGGGTAGTGAGTGGTGCATGGACTGAGTCTGCCTGTGGGGTCTCACTCTCTTTAATGTAAACATCCTGGATGGCATTGGATTGTGGTGATTTTTGTGTTTTTCGTTTTTTTTGGAGTGCTACTGTTGATTTGGACTGGCCATGTGGGTGGTGGTGGTGGCCATCTTGAGTGCTGGTACAGGCAACATGTACTTGGGGTGCAAGGGGCCATTTTGAAGAGAGGCAGTGTCTGAGGTCTGCACTTATTTTGCCTAGCTTTCATCCATTATGCCCAGGGGTAGTGAGTGGTGCATGGGCCTAGTCTTTCTGTGGGGTGTCTTCTTGGATTTAAACACCATTGAGGCCATGGATGGGCTGGGATTGTGCTGACTTTTGTGTTTTTTGTCGTTTTTTTTGGGCTGCTGGTGGGGCCTTTTGCCCAGGGGTAGTGAGTGGTGCATGGACTGAGTCTGCCTGTGGGGTATCACTCTCTTTAATGTAAACATCCTGGATGGCATTGGATTGTGGTGATTTTTGTGTGTTTTTTGTTTTTTTTGGGGTGCTACTGTTGATTTGGACTGGCCATGTGGGTGGTGGTGGTGGCCATCTTGAGTGCTGGTACAGGCAACATGTGCTATGGGTACAAGGGGCCATTTTGAAGAGAGGCAGTGTCTGAGGCCTGCACTTATTTTGCCTAGCTTTCATCCATTATGCCCAGGGGTAGTGAGTGGTGCATGGGCCTAGTCTATCTGTGGGATGTCTGCTTGGATTTAAACACCATTGAGGCCATGGATGGGCTGGAATTGTGCTGAATTTTGTGTTTTTTGTCGTTTTTTTGGGGCTGCTGGTGGGGCCTTTTGCCCAGGGGTAGTGAGTGGTGCATGGGCCTAGTCTTTCTGTGGGGTGTCTTCTTGGATTTAAACACCATTGAGGCCATGGATGGGCTGGGATTGTGCTGAATTTTGTGTTTTTGTCGTTTTTTTGGGGCTGCTGGTGGGGCCTTTTGCCCAGGGGTAGTGAGTGGTACATGGACTGAGTCTGCCTGTGGGGTCTCACTCTCTTTAATGTAAACATCCTAGATGGCATTGGATTGTGGTGATTTTTGTGTGTTTTACGTTTTTTTTGGGGTGCTACTGTTGATTTGGACTGGCCATGTGGGTGGTGGTGGTGGCCATCTTGAGTGCTGGTACAGGCAACATGTGCTTGGGGTGCAAGGGGCCATTTTGAAGAGAGGCAGTGTCTGAGTCCTGCACTTATTTTGCCTAGCTTTCATCCATTATGCCCAGGGGTAGTGAGTGGTGCATGGGCCTAGTCTTTCTGTGGGGTGTCTTCTTGGATTTAAACACCATTGAGGCCATGGATGGGCTGGGATTGTGATGAATTTTGTGTTTTTTGTCGTTTTTTTGGGGCTGCTGGTGGGGCCTTTTGCCCAGGGGTAGTGAGTGGTGCATGGACTGAGTCTGCCTGTGGGGTATCACTCTCTTTAATGTAAACATCCTGGATGGCATTGGATTGTGGTGATTTTTGTGTGTTTTTTGTTTTTTTTGGGGTGCTACTGTTGATTTGGACTGGCCATGTGGGTGGTGGTGGTGGCCATCTTGAGTGCTGGTACAGGCAACATGTGCTATGGGTACAAGGGGCCATTTTGAAGAGAGGCAGTGTCTGAGGCCTGCACTTATTTTGCCTAGCTTTCATCCATTATGCCCAGGGGTAGTGAGTGGTGCATGGACCTAGTCTTTCTGTGGGATGTCTGCTTGGATTTAAACACCATTGAGGCCATGGATGGGCTGGGATTGTGCTGAATTTTGTGTTTTTTGTCGTTTTTTTGGGGCTGCTGGTGGGGCCTTTTGCCCAGGGGTAGTGAGTGGTGCATGGGCCTAGTCTTTCTGTGGGGTGTCTTCTTGGATTTAACCACCATTGAGGCCATGGATGGGCTGGGATTGTGCTGAATTTTGTGTTTTTGTCGTTTTTTTGGGGCTGCTGGTGGGGCCTTTTGCCCAGGGGTAGTGAGTGGTGCATGGACTGAGTCTGCCTGTGGGGTCTCACTCTCTTTAATGTAAACATCCTAGATGGCATTGGATTGTGGTGATTTTTGTGTGTTTTTCGTTTTTTTTGGGGTGCTACTGTTGATTTGGACTGGCCATGTGGGTGGTGGTGGTGGCCATCTTGAGTGCTGGTACAGGCAACATGTGCTTGGGGTGCAAGGGGCCATTTTGAAGAGAGGCAGTGTCTGAGTCCTGCACTTATTTTGCCTAGCTTTCATCCATTATGCCCAGGGGTAGTGAGTGGTGCATGGGCCTAGTCTTTCTGTGGGGTGTCTTCTTGGATTTAAACACCATTGAGGCCATGGTTGGGCTGGGATTGTGCTGAATTTTGTGTTTTTGTCGTTTTTTTGGGGCTGCTGGTGGGGCCTTTTGCCCAGGGGTAGTGAGTGGTGCATGGACTGAGTCTGCCTGTGGGGTCTCACTCTCTTTAATGTAAACATCCTGGATGGCATTGGATTGTGGTGATTTTTGTGTTTTTCGTTTTTTTTGGAGTGCTACTGTTGATTTGGACTGGCCATGTGGGTGGTGGTGGTGGCCATCTTGAGTGCTGGTACAGGCAACATGTACTTGGGGTGCAAGGGGCCATTTTGAAGAGAGGCAGTGTCTGAGGTCTGCACTTATTTTGCCTAGCTTTCATCCATTATGCCCAGGGGTAGTGAGTGGTGCATGGGCCTAGTCTTTCTGTGGGGTGTCTTCTTGGATTTAAACACCATTGAGGCCATGGATGGGCTGGGATTGTGCTGAATTTTGTGTTTTTGTCGTTTTTTTGGGGCTGCTGGTGGGGCCTTTTGCCCAGGGGTAGTGAGTGGTGCATGGACTGAGTCTGTCTGTGGGGTCTCACTCTCTTTAATGTAAACATCCTAGATGGCATTGGATTGTGGTGATTTTTGTGTGTTTTTCGTTTTTTTTGGGGTGCTACTGTTGATTTGGACTGGCCATGTGGGTGGTGGTGGTGGCCATCTTGAGTGCTGGTACAGGCAACATGTGCTTGGGGTGCAAGGGGCCATTTTGAAGAGAGGCAGTGTCTGAGTCCTGCACTTATTTTGCCTAGCTTTCATCCATTATGCCCAGGGGTAGTGAGTGGTGCATGGGCCTAGTCTTTCTGTGGGGTGTCTTCTTGGATTTAAACACCATTGAGGCCATGGATGGGCTGGGATTGTGATGAATTTTGTGTTTTTTGTCGTTTTTTGGGGGCTGCTGGTGGGGCCTTTTGCCCAGGGGTAGTGAGTGGTGCATGGACTGAGTCTGCCTGTGGGGTCTCACTCTCTTTAATGTAAACATCCTGGATGGCATTGGATTGTGGTGATTTTTGTGTGTTTTTCATATTTTTGGGGTGCTACTGTTGATTTGGACTGGCCATGTGGGTGGTGGTGGTGGCCATCTTGAGTGCTGGTACAGGCAACATGTGCTTGGGGTGCAAGGGGCCATTTTGAAGAGAGGGAGTGTCTGAGGCCTGCACCTATTTTGCCTAGCTTTCATCCATGATGCCCAGGGGTAGTGAGTGGTGCATGGGCCTAGTCTTTCTGTGGGGTGTCTACTTGGATTTAAACACCATTGAGGCCATGGATGGGCTGGGATTGTGCTGAATTTTGTGTTTTTTGTCGTTTTTTTGGGGCTGCTGGTGGGGCCTTTTGCCCAGGGGTAGTGAGTGGTGCATGGGCCTAGTCTTTCTGTGGGGTGTCTCCTTGGATTTAAACACCATTGAGGCCATAAATGGGTTGGGATTGTGCTGAATTTTGTGTTTTTTGTCTTTTTTGGGGCTGCTGGTGGGGCCTTTTGCCCAGGGGTAGTGAGTTGTGCATGGACTGAGTCTGCCTGTGGGGTCTCACTCTCTTTCATGTAAACATCCTGGATGGCATTGGATTGTGGTGATTTTTGTGTGTTTTTCGTTTTTTTTGGGGTGCTACTGTTGATTTGGACTGGCCATGTGGGTGGTGGTGGTGGCCATCTTGAGTGCTGGTACAGGCAACATGTGCTTGGGGTGCAAGGGGCCATTTTGAAGAGAGGCAGTGTCTGAGGCCTGCACTTATTTTGCCTAGCTTTCATCCATTATGCCCAGGGGTAGTGAGTGGTGCATGGGCCTAGTCTTTCTGTGGTGTGTCTTCTTGGATTTAAACACCATTGAGGCCATGGATGGGCTGGGATTGTGCTGAATTTTGTGTTTTTGTCGTTTTTTTGGGGCTGCTGGTGGGGCCTTTTGCCCAGGGGTAGAGAGTGGTGCATGGGCCTAGTCTTTCTGTGGGGTGTCTTCTTGGATTTAAACACCATTGAGGCCATGGTTGGGCTGGGATTGTGCTGAATTTTGTGTTTTTTGTCGTTTGTTTGGGGCTGCTGGTGGGGCCTTTTGCCCAGGGGTAGTGAGTGGTGCATGGACTGAGTCTGCCTGTGGGGTCTCACTCTCTTTAATGTAAACATCCTGGATGGCATTTTATTGTGGTGATTTTTGTGTTTTTCGTTTTTTTTGGAGTGCTACTGTTGATTTGGACTGGCCATGTGGGTGGTGGTGGTGGCCATCTTGAGTGCTGGTACAGGCAACATGTGCTTGGGGTGCAAGGGGCCATTTTGAAGAGAGGCAGTGTCTGAGGTCTGCACTTATTTTGCCTAGCTTTCATCCATTATGCCCAGGGGTAGTGAGTGGTGCATGGGCCTAGTCTTTCTGTGGGGTGTCTTCTTGGATTTAAACACCATTGAGGCCATGGATGGGCTGGGATTGTGCTGAATTTTGTGTTTTTTGTCGTTTTTTTGGGGCTGCTGGTGGGGCCTTTTGCCCAGGGGTAGTGAGTGGTGCATGGGCCTAGTCTTTCTGTGGGGTGTCTCCTTGGATTTAAACACCATTGAGGCCATGGATGGGTTGGGATTGTGCTGAATTTTGTGGTTTTTTGTCATTTATTTGGGGCTGCTGGTGGGGCCTTTTGCCCAGGGGTAGTGAGTGGTGCATGGACTGAGTCTGCCTGTGGGGTCTCACTCTCTTTAATGTAAACATCCTGGATGGCATTGGATTGTGGTGATTTTTGTGTGTTTTTCGTTTTTTTTGGGGTGCTACTGTTGATTTGGACTGGCCGTGTGGGTGGTGGTGGTGGCCATCTTGAGTGCTGGTACAGGCAACATGTGCTTGGGGTACAAGGGGCCATTTTGAAGAGAGGCAGTGTCTGAGGTCTGCACTTATTTTGCCTAGCTTTCATCCATTATGCCCAGGGGTAGTGAGTGGTGCATGGGCCTAGTCTTTCTGTAGGGTGTCTTCTTGGATTTAAACACCATTGAGGCCATGGATGGGCTGGGATTGTGCTGAATTTTGTGTTTTTTGTCGTTTTTTTGGGGCTGCTGGTGGGGCCTTTTGCCCAGGGGTAGTGAGTGGTGCATGGGCCTAGTCTTTCTGTGGGGTGTCTTCTTGGATTTAAACACCATTGAGGCCATGGTTGGGCTGGGATTGTGCTGAATTTTGTGTTTTTTGTCGTTTTTTTGGGGCTGCTGGTGGGGCCTTTTGCCCAGGGGTAGTGAGTGGTGCATGGACTGAGTCTGCCTGTGGGGTCTCACTCTCTTAAATGTAAACATCCTGGATGGCATTGGATTGTGGTGATTTTTGTGTTTTTCGTTTTTTTTGGAGTGCTACTGTTGATTTGGACTGGCCATGTGGGTGGTGGTGGTGGCCATCTTGAGTGCTGGTACAGGCAACATGTACTTGGGGTGCAAGGGGCCATTTTGAAGAGAGGCAGTGTCTGAGGTCTGCACTTATTTTGCCTAGCTTTCATCCATTATGCCCAGGGGTAGTGAGTGGTGCATGGGCCTAGTCTTTCTGTGGGGTGTCTTCTTGGATTTAAACACCATTGAGGCCATGGATGGGCTGGGATTGTGCTGACTTTTGTGTTTTTTGTCGTTTTTTTTGGGCTGCTGGTGGGGCCTTTTGCCCAGGGGTAGTGAGTGGTGCATGGACTGAGTCTGCCTGTGGGGTATCACTCTCTTTAATGTAAACATCCTGGATGGCATTGGATTGTGGTGATTTTTGTGTGTTTTTTGTTTTTTTTGGGGTGCTACTGTTGATTTGGACTGGCCATGTGGGTGGTGGTGGTGGCCATCTTGAGTGCTGGTACAGGCAACATGTGCTATGGGTACAAGGGGCCATTTTGAAGAGAGGCAGTGTCTGAGGCCTGCACTTATTTTGCCTAGCTTTCATCCATTATGCCCAAGGGTAGTGAGTGGTGCATGGGCCTAGTCTTTCTGTGGGATGTCTGCTTGGATTTAAACACCATTGAGGCCATGGATGGGCTGGAATTGTGCTGAATTTTGTGTTTTTTGTCGTTTTTTTGGGGCTGCTGGTGGGGCCTTTTGCCCAGGGGTAGTGAGTGGTGCATGGGCCTAGTCTTTCTGTGGGGTGTCTTCTTGGATTTAAACACCATTGAGGCCATGGATGGGCTGGGATTGTGCTGAATTTTGTGTTTTTGTCGTTTTTTTGGGGCTGCTGGTGGGGCCTTTTGCCCAGGGGTAGTGAGTGGTACATGGACTGAGTCTGCCTGTGGGGTCTCACTCTCTTTAATGTAAACATCCTAGATGGCATTGGATTGTGGTGATTTTTGTGTGTTTTACGTTTTTTTTGGGGTGCTACTGTTGATTTGGACTGGCCATGTGGGTGGTGGTGGTGGCCATCTTGAGTGCTGGTACAGGCAACATGTGCTTGGGGTGCAAGGGGCCATTTTGAAGAGAGGCAGTGTCTGAGTCCTGCACTTATTTTGCCTAGCTTTCATCCATTATGCCCAGGGGTAGTGAGTGGTGCATGGGCCTAGTCTTTCTGTGGGGTGTCTTCTTGGATTTAAACACCATTGAGGCCATGGATGGGCTGGGATTGTGCTGACTTTTGTGTTTTTTGTCGGTTTTTTTGGGCTGCTGGTGGGGCCTTTTGCCCAGGGGTAGTGAGTGGTGCATGGACTGAGTCTGCCTGTGGGGTATCACTCTCTTTAATGTAAACATCCTGGATGGCATTGGATTGTGGTGATTTTTGTGTGTTTTTTGTTTTTTTTGGGGTGCTACTGTTGATTTGGACTGGCCATGTGGGTGGTGGTGGTGGCCATCTTGAGTGCTGGTAAGGGCAACATGTGCTATGGGTACAAGGGGCCATTTTGAAGAGAGGCAGTGTCTGAGGCCTGCACTTATTTTGCCTAGCTTTCATCCATTATGCCCAGGGGTAGTGAGTGGTGCATGGGCCTAGTCTTTCTGTGGGATGTCTGCTTGGATTTAAACACCATTGAGGCCATGGATGGGCTGGGATTGTGCTGAATTTTGTGTTTTTTGTCGTTTTTTTGGGGCTGCTGGTGGGGCCTTTTGCCCAGGGGTAGTGAGTGGTGCATGGGCCTAGTCTTTCTGTGGGGTGTCTTCTTGGATTTAAACACCATTGAGGCCATGGATGGGCTGGGATTGTGCTGAATTTTGTGTTTTTGTCGTTTTTTTGGGGCTGCTGGTGGGGCCTTTTGCCCAGGGGTAGTGAGTGGTGCATGGACTGAGTCTGCCTGTGGGGTCTCACTCTCTTTAATGTAAACATCCTAGATGGCATTGGATTGTGGTGATTTTTGTGTGTTTTTCGTTTTTTTTGGGGTGCTACTGTTGATTTGGACTGGCCATGTGGGTGGTGGTGGTGGCCATCTTGAGTGCTGGTACAGGCAACATGTGCTTGGGGTGCAAGGGGCCATTTTGAAGAGAGGCAGTGTCTGAGTCCTGCACTTATTTTGCCAAGCTTTCATCCATTATGCCCAGGGGTAGTGAGTGGTGCATGGGCCTAGTCTTTCTGTGGGGTGTCTTCTTGGATTTAAACACCATTGAGGCCATGGATGGGCTGGGATTGTGATGAATTTTGTGTTTTTTGTCGTTTTTTTGGGGCTGCTGGTGGGGCCTTTTGCCCAGGGGTAGTGAGTGGTGCATGGACTGAGTCTGCCTGTGGGGTCTCACTCTCTTTAATGTAAACATCCTGGATGGCATTGGATTGTGGTGATTTTTGTGTGTTTTTCATATTTTTGGGGTGCTACTGTTGATTTGGACTGGCCATGTGGGTGGTGGTGGTGGCCATCTTGAGTGCTGGTACAGGCAACATGTGCTTGGGGTGCAAGGGGCCATTTTGAAGAGAGGGAGTGTCTGAGGCCTGCACTTATTTTGCCTAGCTTTCATCCATGATGCCCAGGGGTAGTGAGTGGTGCATGGGCCTAGTCTTTCTGTGGGGTGTCTACTTGGATTTAAACACCATTGAGGCCATGGATGGGCTGGGATTGTGCTGAATTTTGTGTTTTTTGTCGTTTTTTTGGGGCTGCTGGTGGGGCCTTTTGCCCAGGGGTAGTGAGTGGTGCATGGGCCTAGTCTTTCTGTGGGGTGTCTCCTTGGATTTAAACACCATTGAGGCCATGGATGGGTTGGGATTGTGCTGAATTTTGTGTTTTTTGTCTTTTTTGGGGCTGCTGGTGGGGCCTTTTGCCCAGGGGTAGTGAGTTGTGCATGGACTGAGTCTGCCTGTGGGGTCTCACTCTCTTTCATGTAAACATCCTGGATGGCATTGGATTGTGGTGATTTTTGTGTGTTTTTCATTTTTTTTGGGGTGCTACTGTTGATTTGGACTGGCCATGTGGGTGGTGGTGGTGGCCATCTTGAGTGCTGGTACAGGCAACATGTGCTTGGGGTACAAGGGGCCATTTTGAAGAGAGGCAGTGTCTGAGGTCTGCACTTATTTTGCCTAGCTTTCATCCATTATGCCCAGGGGTAGTGAGTGGTGCATGGGCCTAGTCTTTCTGTAGGGTGTCTTCTTGGATTTAAACATCATTGAGGCCATGGATGGGCTGGGATTGTGCTGAATTTTGTGTTTTTTGTCGTTTTTTTGGGGCTGCTGGTGGGGCCTTTTGCCCAGGGGTAGTGAGTGGTGCATGGGCCTAGTCTTTCTGTGGGGTGTCTTCTTGGATTTAAACACCATTGAGGCCATGGTTGGGCTGGGATTGTGCTGAATTTTGTGTTTTTTGTCGTTTTTTTGGGGCTGCTGGTGGGGCCTTTTGCCCAGGGGTAGTGAGTGGTGCATGGACTGAGTCTGCCTGTGGGGTCTCACTCTCTTTAATGTAAACATCCTGGATGGCATTGGATTGTGGTGATTTTTGTGTGTTTTTTGTTTTTTTTGGGGTGCTACTGTTGATTTGGACTGGCCATGTGGGTGGTGGTGGTGGCCATCTTGAGTGCTGGTACAGGCAACATGTGCTTGGGGTACAAGGGGCCATTTTGAAGAGAGGCAGTGTCTGAGGCCTGCACTTATTTTGCCTAGCTTTCATCCATTATGCCCAGGGGTATTGAGTGGTGCATGGGCCTAGTCTTTCTGTGGGATGTCTGCTTGGATTTAAACACCATTGAGGCCATGGATGGGCTGGGATTGTGCTGAATTTTGTGTTTTTTGTCGTTTTTTTTGGGCTGCTGGTGGGGCCTTTTGCCCAGGGGTAGTGAGTGGTGCATGGGCCTAGTCTTTCTGTGGGGTGTCTTCTTGGATTTAAACACCATTGAGGCCATGGATCGGCTGGGATTGTGCTGAATTTTGTGTTTTTGTCGTTTTTTTGGGGCTGCTGGTGGGGCCTTTTGCCCAGGGGTAGTGAGTGGTGCATGGACTGAGTCTGCCTGTGGGGTCTCACTCTCTTTAATGTAAACATCCTAGATGGCATTGGATTGTGGTGATTTTTGTGTGTTTTTCGTTTTTTTTGGGGTGCTACTGTTGATTTGGACTGGCCATGTGGGTGGTGGTGGTGGCCATCTTGAGTGCTGGTACAGGCAACATGTGCTTGGGGTGCAAGGGGCCATTTTGAAGAGAGGCAGTGTCTGAGTCCTGCACTTATTTTGCCTAGCTTTCATCCATTATGCCCAGGGGTAGTGAGTGGTGCATGGGCCTAGTCTTTCTGTGGGGTGTCTTCTTGGATTTAAACACCATTGAGGCCATGGATGGGCTGGGATTGTGATGAATTTTGTGTTTTTTGTCGTTTTTTTGGGGCTGCTGGTGGGGCCTTTTGCCCAGGGGTAGTGAGTGGTGCATGGACTGAGTCTGCCTGTGGGGTCTCACTCTCTTTAATGTAAACATCCTGGATGGCATTGGATTGTGGTGATTTTTGTGTGTTTTTCATATTTTTGGGGTGCTACTGTTGATTTGGACTGGCCATGTGGGTGGTGGTGGTGGCCATCTTGAGTGCTGGTACAGGCAACATGTGCTTGGGGTGCAAGGGGCCATTTTGAAGAGAGGGAGTGTCTGAGGCCTGCACTTATTTTGCCTAGCTTTCATCCATGATGCCCAGGGGTAGTGAGTGGTGCATGGGCCTAGTCTTTCTGTGGGGTGTCTACTTGGATTTAAACACCATTGAGGCCATGGATGGGCTGGGATTGTGCTGAATTTTGTGTTTTTTGTCGTTTTTTTGGGGCTGCTGGTGGGGCCTTTTGCCCAGGGGTAGTGAGTGGTGCATGGGCCTAGTCTTTCTGTGGGGTGTCTCCTTGGATTTAAACACCATTGAGGCCATGGATGGGTTGGGATTGTGCTGAATTTTGTGTTTTTTGTCTTTTTTGGGGCTGCTGGTGGGGCCTTTTGCCCAGGGGTAGTGAGTTGTGCATGGACTGAGTCTGCCTGTGGGGTCTCACTCTCTTTCATGTAAACATCCTGGATGGCATTGGATTGTGGTGATTTTTGTGTGTTTTTCGTTTTTTTTGGGGTGCTACTGTTGATTTGGACTGGCCATGTGGGTGGTGGTGGTGGCCATCTTGAGTGCTGGTACAGGCAACATGTGCTTGGGGTACAAGGGGCCATTTTGAAGAGAGGCAGTGTCTGAGGTCTGCACTTATTTTGCCTAGCTTTCATCCATTATGCCCAGGGGTAGTGAGTGGTGCATGGGCCTAGTCTTTCTGTAGGGTGTCTTCTTGGATTTAAACATCATTGAGGTCATGGATGGGCTGGGATTGTGCTGAATTTTGTGTTTTTTGTCGTTTTTTTGGGGCTGCTGGTGGGGCCTTTTGCCCAGGGGTAGTGAGTGGTGCATGGGCCTAGTCTTTCTGTGGGGTGTCTTCTTGGATTTAAACACCATTGAGGCCATGGTTGGGCTGGGATTGTGCTGAATTTTGTGTTTTTTGTCGTTTTTTTGCGGCTGCTGGTGGGGCCTTTTGCCCAGGGGTAGTGAGTGGTGCATGGACTGAGTCTGCCTGTGGGGTCTCACTCTCTTTAATGTAAACATCCTCGATGGCATTGGATTGTGGTGATTTTTGTGTTTTTCGTTTTTTTTGGAGTGCTACTGTTGATTTGGACTGGCCATGTGGGTGGTGGTGGTGGCCATCTTGAGTGCTGGTACAGGCAACATGTGCTTGGGGTGCAAAGGGCCATTTTGAAGAGAGGCAGTGTCTGAGGTCTGCACTTATTTTGCCTAGCTTTCATCCATTATGCCCAGGGGTAGTGAGTGGTGCATGGGCCTAGTCTTTCTGTGGGGTGTCTTCTTGGATTTAAACACCATTGGGGCCATGGATGGGCTGGGATTGTGCTGAATTTTGTGTTTTTTGTCGTTTTTTTGGGGCTGCTGGTGGGGCCTTTTGCCCAGGGGTAGTGAGTGGTGCATGGGCCTAGTCTTTCTGTGGGGTGTCTCCTTGGATTTAAACACCATTGAGGCCATGGATGGGTTGGGATTGTGCTGAATTTTGTGGTTTTTTGTCATTTATTTGGGGCTGCTGGTGGGGCCTTTTGCCCAGGGGTAGTGAGTGGTGCATGGACTGAGTCTGCCTGTGGGGTCTCACTCTCTTTAATGTAAACATCCTGGATGGCATTGGATTGTGGTGATTTGTGTGTGTTTTTCGTTTTTTTTGGGGTGCTACTGTTGATTTGGACTGGCCATGTGGGTGGTGGTGGTGGCCATCTTGAGTGCTGGTACAGGCAACATGTGCTTGGGGTACAAGGGGCCATTTTGAAGAGAGGCAGTGTCTGAGGTCTGCACTTATTTTGCCTAGCTTTCATCCATTATGCCCAGGGGTAGTGAGTGGTGCATGGGCCTAGTCTTTCTGTAGGGTGTCTTCTTGGATTTAAACACCATTGAGGCCATGGATGGGCTGGGATTGTGCTGAATTTTGTGTTTTTTGTCGTTTTTTTTGGGCTGCTGGTGGGGCCTTTTGCCCAGGGGTAGTGAGTGGTGCATGGGCCTAGTCTTTCTGTGGGGTGTCTTCTTGGATTTAAACACCATTGAGGCCATGGATCGGCTGGGATTGTGCTGAATTTTGTGTTTTTGTCGTTTTTTTGGGGCTGCTGGTGGGGCCTTTTGCCCAGGGGTAGTGAGTGGTGCATGGACTGAGTCTGCCTGTGGGGTCTCACTCTCTTTAATGTAAACATCCTAGATGGCATTGGATTGTGGTGATTTTTGTGTGTTTTTCGTTTTTTTTGGGGTGCTACTGTTGATTTGGACTGGCCATGTGGGTGGTGGTGGTGGCCATCTTGAGTGCTGGTACAGGCAACATGTGCTTGGGGTGCAAGGGGCCATTTTGAAGAGAGGCAGTGTCTGAGTCCTGCACTTATTTTGCCTAGCTTTCATCCATTATGCCCAGGGGTAGTGAGTGGTGCATGGGCCTAGTCTTTCTGTGGGGTGTCTTCTTGGATTTAAACACCATTGAGGCCATGGATGGGCTGGGATTGTGATGAATTTTGTGTTTTTTGTCGTTTTTTTGGGGCTGCTGGTGGGGCCTTTTGCCCAGGGGTAGTGAGTGGTGCATGGACTGAGTCTGCCTGTGGGGTCTCACTCTCTTTAATGTAAACATCCTGGATGGCATTGGATTGTGGTGATTTTTGTGTGTTTTTCATATTTTTGGGGTGCTACTGTTGATTTGGACTGGCCATGTGGGTGGTGGTGGTGGCCATCTTGAGTGCTGGTACAGGCAACATGTGCTTGGGGTGCAAGGGGCCATTTTGAAGAGAGGGAGTGTCTGAGGCCTGCACTTATTTTGCCTAGCTTTCATCCATGATGCCCAGGGGTAGTGAGTGGTGCATGGGCCTAGTCTTTCTGTGGGGTGTCTACTTGGATTTAAACACCATTGAGGCCATGGATGGGCTGGGATTGTGCTGAATTTTGTGTTTTTTGTCGTTTTTTTGGGGCTGCTGGTGGGGCCTTTTGCCCAGGGGTAGTGAGTGGTGCATGGGCCTAGTCTTTCTGTGGGGTGTCTCCTTGGATTTAAACACCATTGAGGCCATGGATGGGTTGGGATTGTGCTGAATTTTGTGTTTTTTGTCTTTTTTGGGGCTGCTGGTGGGGCCTTTTGCCCAGGGGTAGTGAGTTGTGCATGGACTGAGTCTGCCTGTGGGGTCTCACTCTCTTTCATGTAAACATCCTGGATGGCATTGGATTGTGGTGATTTTTGTGTTTTTTTCGTTTTTTTTGGGGTGCTACTGTTGATTTGGACTGGCCATGTGGGTGGTGGTGGTGGCCATCTTGAGTGCTGGTACAGGCAACATGTGCTTGGGGTACAAGGGGCCATTTTGAAGAGAGGCAGTGTCTGAGGTCTGCACTTATTTTGCCTAGCTTTCATCCATTATGCCCAGGGGTAGTGAGTGGTGCATGGGCCTAGTCTTTCTGTAGGGTGTCTTCTTGGATTTAAACATCATTGAGGTCATGGATGGGCTGGGATTGTGCTGAATTTTGTGTTTTTTGTCGTTTTTTTGGGGCTGCTGGTGGGGCCTTTTGCCCAGGGGTAGTGAGTGGTGCATGGGCCTAGTCTTTCTGTGGGGTGTCTTCTTGGATTTAAACACCATTGAGGCCATGGTTGGGCTGGGATTGTGCTGAATTTTGTGTTTTTTGTCGTTTTTTTGCGGCTGCTGGTGGGGCCTTTTGCCCAGGGGTAGTGAGTGGTGCATGGACTGAGTCTGCCTGTGGGGTCTCACTCTCTTTAATGTAAACATCCTCGATGGCATTGGATTGTGGTGATTTTTGTGTTTTTCGTTTTTTTTGGAGTGCTACTGTTGATTTGGACTGGCCATGTGGGTGGTGGTGGTGGCCATCTTGAGTGCTGGTACAGGCAACATGTGCTTGGGGTGCAAAGGGCCATTTTGAAGAGAGGCAGTGTCTGAGGTCTGCACTTATTTTGCCTAGCTTTCATCCATTATGCCCAGGGGTAGTGAGTGGTGCATGGGCCTAGTCTTTCTGTGGGGTGTCTTCTTGGATTTAAACACCATTGGGGCCATGGATGGGCTGGGATTGTGCTGAATTTTGTGTTTTTTGTCGTTTTTTTGGGGCTGCTGGTGGGGCCTTTTGCCCAGGGGTAGTGAGTGGTGCATGGGCCTAGTCTTTCTGTGGGGTGTCTCCTTGGATTTAAACACCATTGAGGCCATGGATGGGTTGGGATTGTGCTGAATTTTGTGGTTTTTTGTCATTTATTTGGGGCTGCTGGTGGGGCCTTTTGCCCAGGGGTAGTGAGTGGTGCATGGACTGAGTCTGCCTGTGGGGTCTCACTCTCTTTAATGTAAACATCCTGGATGGCATTGGATTGTGGTGATTTGTGTGTGTTTTTCGTTTTTTTTGGGGTGCTACTGTTGATTTGGACTGGCCATGTGGGTGGTGGTGGTGGCCATCTTGAGTGCTGGTACAGGCAACATGTGCTTGGGGTACAAGGGGCCATTTTGAAGAGAGGCAGTGTCTGAGGTCTGCACTTATTTTGCCTAGCTTTCATCCATTATGCCCAGGGGTAGTGAGTGGTGCATGGGCCTAGTCTTTCTGTAGGGTGTCTTCTTGGATTTAAACACCATTGAGGCCATGGATGGGCTGGGATTGTGCTGAATTTTGTGTTTTTTGTCGTTTTTTTGGGGCTGCTGGTGGGGCCTTTTGCCCACGGGTAGTGAGTGGTGCATGGGCCTAGTCTTTCTGTGGGGTGTCTCCTTGGATTTAAACACCATTGAGGCCATGGATGGGTTGGGATTGTGCTGAATTTTGTGTTTTTTGTCTTTTTTGGGGCTGCTGGTGGGGCCTTTTGCCCAGGGGTAGTGAGTGGTGCATGGACTGAGTCTGCCTGTGGGGTCTCACTCTCTTTCATGTAAACATCCTGGATGGCATTGGATTGTGGTGATTTTTGTGTGTTTTTCGTTTTTTTTGGGGTGCTACTGTTGATTTGGACTGGCCATGTGGGTGGTGGTGGTGGCCATCTTGAGTGCTGGTACAGGCAACATGTGCTTGGGGTACAAGGGGCCATTTTGAAGAGAGGCAGTGTCTGAGGTCTGCACTTATTTTGCCTAGCTTTCATCCATTATGCCCAGGGGTAGTGAGTGGTGCATGGGCCTTGTCTTTCTGTAGGGTGTCTTCTTGGATTTAAACACCATTGAGGCCATGGATGGGCTGGGATTGTGCTGAATTTTGTGTTTTTTGTCATTTTTTTGGGGCTGCTGGTGGGGCCTTTTGCCCAGGGGTAGTGAGTGGTGCATGGGCCTAGTCTTTCTGTGGGGTGTCTTCTTGGATTTAAACACCATTGAGGCCATGGTTGGGCTGGGATTGTGCTGAATTTTGTGTTTTTTGTCGTTTTTTTGGGGCTGCTGGTGGGGCCTTTTGCCCAGGGGTAGTGAGTGGTGCATGGACTGAGTCTGCCTGTGGGGTCTCACTCTCTTTAATGTAAACATCCTGGATGGCATTGGATTGTGGTGATTTTTGTGTTTTTCGTTTTTTTTGGAGTGCTACTGTTGATTTGGACTGGCCATGTGGGTGGTGGTGGTGGCCATCTTGAGTGCTGGTACAGGCAACATGTGCTTGGGGTGCAAGGGGCCATTTTGAAGAGAGGCAGTGTCTGAGGTCTGCACTTATTTTGCCTAGCTTTCATCCATTATGCACAGGGGTAGTGAGTGGTGCATGGGCCTAGTCTTTCTGTGGGGTGTCTTCTTGGATTTAAACACCATTGAGGCCATGGATGGGCTGGGATTGTGCTGAATTTTGTGTTTTTTGTCGTTTTTTTGGGGCTGCTGGTGGGGCCTTTTGCCCAGGGGTAGTGAGTGGTGCATGGGCCTAGTCTTTCTGTGGGGTGTCTCCTTGGATTTAAACACCATTGAGGCCATGGATGGGTTGGGATTGTGCTGAATTTTGTGGTTTTTTGTCATTTATTTGGGGGTGCTGGTGGGGCCTTTTGCCCAGGGGTAGTGAGTGGTGAATGGACTGAGTCTGCCTGTGGGGTCTCACTCTCTTTAATGTAAACATCCTGGATGGCATTGGATTGTGGTGATTTTTGTGTGTTTTTCGTTTTTTTTGGGGTGCTACTGTTGATTTGGACTGGCCATGTGGGTGGTGGTGGTGGCCATCTTGAGTGCTGGTACAGGCAACATGTGCTTGGGGTACAAGGGGCCATTTTGAAGAGAGGCAGTGTCTGAGGTCTGCACTTATTTTGCCTAGCTTTCATCCATTATGCCCAGGGGTAGTGAGTGGTGCATGGGCCTAGTCTTTCTGTAGGGTGTCTTCTTGGATTTAAACACCATTGAGGCCATGGATGGGCTGGGATTGTGCTGAATTTTGTGTTTTTTGTCGTTTTTTTGGGGCTGCTGGTGGGGCCTTTTGCCCAGGGGTAGTGAGTGGTGCATGGGCCTAGTCTTTCTGTGGGGTGTCTTCTTGGATTTAAACACCATTGAGGCCATGGATGGGCTGGGATTGTGCTGAATTTTGTGTTTTTTGTCATTTTTTTGGGGCTGCTGGTGGGGCCTTTTGCCCAGGGGTAGTGAGTGGTGCATGGACTGAGTCTGCCTGTGGGGTCTCACTCTCTTTAATGTAAACATCCTGGATGGCATTGGATTGTGGTGATTTTTGTGTTTTTCGTTTTTTTTGGAGTGCTACTGTTGATTTGGACTGGCCATGTGGGTGGTGGTGGTGGCCATCTTGAGTGCCGGTACAGGCAACATGTGCTTGGGGTGCAAGGGGCCATTTTGAAGAGAGGCAGTGTCTGAGGTCTGCACTTATTTTGCCTAGCTTTCATCCATTATGCCCAGGGGTAGTGAGTGGTGCATGGGCCTAGTCTTTCTGTGGGGTGTCTTCTTGGATTTAAACACCATTGAGGCCATGGATGGGCTGGGATTGTGCTTAATTTTGTGTTTTTGTCGTTTTTTTGGGGCTGCTGGTGGGGCCTTTTGCCCAGGGGTAGTGAGTGGTGCATGGGCCTAGTCTTTCTGTGGGGTGTCTTCTTGGATTTAAACACCATTGAGGCCATGGATGGGCTGGGATTGTGCTGAATTCTGTGTTTTTTTGTCGTTTTTTTGGGGCTGCTGGTGGGGCCTTTTGCCCAGGGGTAGTGAGTGGTGCATGGACTGAGTCTGCCTGTGGGGTCTCACTCTCTTTAATGTAAACATCCTGGATGGCATTGGATTGTGGTGATTTTTGTGTGTTTTTCGTTTTTTTGGGGTGCTACTGTTGATTTGGACTGGCCATGTGGGTGGTGGTGGTGGCCATCTTGAGTGCTGGTACAGGCAACATGTGCTTGGGGTGCAAGGGGCCATTTTGAAGAGAGGCAGTGTCTGAGGCCTGCACTTATTTTGCCTAGCTTTCATCCATTATGCCCAGGGGTAGTGAGTGGTGCATGGGCCTAGTCTTTCTGTGGGGTGTCTTCTTGGATTTAAACACCATTGAGGCCATGGATGGGCTGGTATTGAGCTGAATTTTGTGTTTTTTGTCGTTTTTTTTGGGGCTGCTGGTGGGGCCTTTTGCCCAGGGGTAGTGAGTGGTGCATGGGCTTAGTCTTTCTGTGGGGTGTCTTCTTGGATTTAAACACCATTGAGGCCATGGATGGGCTGGGATTGTGCTGAATTTTGTGTTTTTTGTCATTTTTTGGGGGCTGCTGGTGGGGCCTTTTGCCCAGGGGTAGTGAGTGGTGCATGGACTGAGTCTGCCTGTGGGGTCTCACTCTCTTTAATGTAAACATCCTGGATGGCATTGGATTGTGGTGATTTTTGTGTTTTTCGTTTTTTTTGGAGTGCTACTGTTGATTTGGACTGGCCATGTGGGTGGTGGTGGTGTCCATCTTGAGTGCTGGTACAGGCAACATGTGCTTGGGGTGCAAGGGGCCATTTTGAAGAGAGGGAGTGTCTGAGGCCTGCACTTATTTTGCCTAGCTTTCCTCCATGATGCCCAGGGGTAGTGAGTGGTGCATGGGCCTAGTCTTTCTGTGGGGTGTCTACTTGGATTTAAACACCATTGAGGCCATGGATGGGCTGGGATTGTGCTGAATGTTGTGTTTTTTGTCGTTTTTTTGGGGCTGCTGGTGGGGCCTTTTGCCCAGGGGTAGTGAGTGGTGCATGGGCCTAGTCTTTCTGTGGGGTGTCTCCTTGGATTTAAACACCATTGAGGCCATAGATGGGTTGGGATTGTGCTGAATTTTGTGTTTTTTGTCTTTTTTGGGGCTGCTGGTGGGGCCTTTTGCCCAGGGGTAGTGAGTGGTGCATGGACTGAGTCTGCCTGTGGGGTCTCACTCTCTTTAATGTAAACATCCTCGATGGCATTGGATTGTGGTGATTTTTGTGTTTTTCGTTTTTTTTGGAGTGCTACTGTTGATTTGGACTGGCCATGTGGGTGGTGGTGGTGGCCATCTTGAGTGCTGGTACAGGCAACATGTGCTTGGGGTGCAAAGGGCCATTTTGAAGAGAGGCAGTGTCTGAGGTCTGCACTTATTTTGCCTAGCTTTCATCCATTATGCCCAGGGGTAGTGAGTGGTGCATGGGCCTAGTCTTTCTGTAGGGTGTCTTCTTGGATTTAAACACCATTGAGGCCATGGATGGGCTGGGATTGTGCTGAATTTTGTGTTTTTTGTCGTTTTTTTGGGGCTGCTGGTGGGGCCTTTTGCCCAGGGGTAGTGAGTGGTGCATGGGCCTAGTCTTTCTGTGGGGTGTCTTCTTGGATTTAAACACCATTGAGGCCATGGATGAGCTGGGATTGTGCTGAATTTTGTGTTTTTTGTCATTTTTTGGGGGCTGCTGGTGGGGCCTTTTGTCCAGGGGTAGTGAGTGGTGCATGGACTGAGTCTGCCTGTGGGGTCTCACTCTCTTTAATGTAAACATCCTGGATGGCATTGGATTGTGGTGATTTTTGTGTTTTTCGTTTTTTTTGGAGTGCTACTGTTGATTTGGACTGGCCATGTGGGTGGTGGTGGTGGCCATCTTGAGTGCTGGTACAGGCAACATGTGCTTGGGGTGCAAGGGGCCATTTTGAAGAGAGGCAGTGTCTGAGGTCTGCACTTATTTTGCCTAGCTTTCATCCATTATGCCCAGGGGTAGTGAGTGGTGCATGGGCCTAGTCTTTCTGTGGGGTGTCTTCTTGGATTTAAACACCATTGAGGCCATGGATGGGCTGGGATTGTGCTTAATTTTGTGTTTTTGTCGTTTTTTTGGGGCTGCTGGTGGGGCCTTTTGCCCAGGGGTAGTGAGTGGTGCATGGGCCTAGTCTTTCTGTGGGGTGTCTTCTTGGATTTAAACACCATTGAGGCCATGGATGGGCTGGGATTGTGCTGAATTCTGTGTTTTTTTGTCGTTTTTTTGGGGCTGCTGGTGGGGCCTTTTGCCCAGGGGTAGTGAGTGGTGCATGGACTGAGTCTGCCTGTGGGGTCTCACTCTCTTTAATGTAAACATCCTGGATGGCATTGGATTGTGGTGATTTTTGTGTGTTTTTCGTTTTTTTGGGGTGCTACTGTTGATTTGGACTGGCCATGTGGGTGGTGGTGGTGGCCATCTTGAGTGCTGGTACAGGCAACATGTGCTTGGGGTGCAAGGGGCCATTTTGAAGAGAGGCAGTGTCTGAGGCCTGCACTTATTTTGCCTAGCTTTCATCCATTATGCCCAGGGGTAGTGAGTGGTGCATGGGCCTAGTCTTTCTGTGGGGTGTCTTCTTGGATTTAAACACCATTGAGGCCATGGATGGGCTGGTATTGAGCTGAATTTTGTGTTTTTTGTCGGTTTTTTTGGGGCTGCTGGTGGGGCCTTTTGCCCAGGGGTAGTGAGTGGTGCATGGGCTTAGTCTTTCTGTGGGGTGTCTTCTTGGATTTAAACACCATTGAGGCCATGGATGGGCTGGGATTGTGCTGAATTTTGTGTTTTTTGTCATTTTTTTGGGGCTGCTGGTGGGGCCTTTTGCCCAGGGGTAGTGAGTGGTGCATGGACTGAGTCTGCCTGTGGGGTCTCACTCTCTTTAATGTAAACATCCTGGATGGCATTGGATTGTGGTGATTTTTGTGTTTTTCGTTTTTTTTGGAGTGCTACTGTTGATTTGGACTGGCCATGTGGGTGGTGGTGGTGTCCATCTTGAGTGCTGGTACAGGCAACATGTGCTTGGGGTGCAAGGGGCCATTTTGAAGAGAGTGAGTGTCTGAGGCCTGCACTTATTTTGCCTAGCTTTCCTTCATGATGCCCAGGGGTAGTGAGTGGTGCATGGGCCTAGTCTTTCTGTGGGGTGTCTACTTGGATTTAAACACCATTGAGGCCATGGATGGGCTGGGATTGTGCTGAATTTTGTGTTTTTTTTCATTTTTTTGGGGCTGCTGGTGGGGCCTTTTGCCCAGGGGTAGTGAGTGGTGCATGGGCCTAGTCTTTCTGTGGGTTGTCTCCTTGGATTTAAACACCATTGATGCCATAGATGGGTTGGGATTGTGCTGAATTTTGTGTTTTTTGTCTTTTTTGGGGCTGCTGGTGGGGCCTTTTGCCCAGGGGTAGTGAGTTGTGCATGGACTGAGTCTGCCTGTGGGGTCTCACTCTCTTTCATGTAAACATCCTGGATGGCATTGGATTGTGGTGATTTTTGTGTGTTTTTCGTTTTTTTTGGGGTGCTACTGTTGATTTTGACTGGCCATGTGGGTGGTGGTGGTGGCCATCTTGAGTGCTGGTACAGGCAACATGTGCTTGGGGTGCAAGGGGCCATTTTGAAGAGAGGCAGTGTCTGAGGTCTGCACTTATTTTGCCTAGCTTTCATCCATTATGCCCAGGGGTAGTGAGTGGTGCATGGGCCTAGTCTTTCTGTGGGGTGTCTTCTTGGATTTAAACACCATTGAGGCCATGGATGGGCTGGGATTGTGCTGAATTTTGTGTTTTTTGTCGTTTTTTTGGGGCTGCTGGTGGGGCCTTTTGCCCAGGGGTAGTGAGTGGTGCATGGGCCTAGTCTTTCTGTGGGGTGTCTCCTTGGATTTAAACACCATTGAGGCCATGGATGGGTTGGGATTGTGCTGAATTTTGTGTTTTTTTGTCATTTATTTGGGGCTGCTGGTGGGGCCTTTTGCCCAGGGGTAGTGAGTGGTGCATGGACTGAGTCTGCCTGTGGGGTCTCACTCTCTTTAATGTAAACATCCTGGATGGCATTGGATTGTGGTGATTTGTGTGTGTTTTTCGTTTTTTTTGGGGTGCTACTGTTGATTTGGACTGGCCATGTGGGTGGTGGTGGTGGCCATCTTGAGTGCTGGTACAGGCAACATGTGCTTGGGGTACAAGGGGCCATTTTGAAGAGAGGCAGTGTCTGAGGTCTGCACTTATTTTGCCTAGCTTTCATCCATTATGCCCAGGGGTAGTGAGTGGTGCATGGGCCTAGTCTTTCTGTAGGGTGTCTTCTTGGATTTAAACACCATTGAGGCCATGGATGGGCTGGGATTGTGCTGAAGTTTGTGTTTTTTGTCATTTTTTTGGGGCTGCTGGTGGGGCCTTTTGCCCAGGGGTAGTGAGTGGTGCATGGGCCTAGTCTTTCTGTGGGGTGTCTTCTTGGATTTAAACACCATTGAGGCCATGGTTGGGCTGGGATTGTGCTGAATTTTGTGTTTTTTGTCTTTTTTTGGGGCTGCTGGTGGGGCCTTTTGCCCAGGGGTAGTGAGTGGTGCATGGACTGAGTCTGCCTGTGGGGTCTCACTCTCTTTAATGTAAACATCCTGGATGGCATTGGATTGTGGTGATTTTTGTGTTTTTCGTTTTTTTTGGAGTGCTACTGTTGATTTGGACTGGCCATGTGGGTGGTGGTGGTGGCCATCTTGAGTGCTGGTACAGGCAACATGTGCTTGGGGTGCAAGGGGCCATTTTGAAGAGAGGCAGTGTCTGAGGTCCGCACTTATTTTGCCTAGCTTTCATCCATTATGCCCAGGGGTAGTGAGTGGTGCATGGGCCTAGTCTTTCTGTGGGGTGTCTTCTTGGATTTAAACACCATTGAGGCCATGGATGGGCTGGGATTGTGCTGAATTTTGTGTTTTTTGCCGTTTTTTTGGGGCTGCTGGTGGGGCCTTTTGCCCAGGGGTAGTGAGTGGTGCATGGGCCTAGTCTTTCTGTGGGGTGTCTCCTTGGATTTAAACACCATTGAGGCCATGGATGGGTTGGGATTGTGCTGAATTTTGTGTTTTTTTGTCATTTATTTGGGGGTGCTGGTGGGGCCTTTTGCCCAGGGGTAGTGAGTGGTGCATGGACTGAGTCTGCCTGTGGGGTCTCACTCTCTTTAATGTAAACATCCTGGATGGCATTGGATTGTGGTGATTTTTGTGTGTTTTTCGTTTTTTTTGGGGTGCTACTGTTGATTTGGACTGGCCATGTGGGTGGTGGTGGTGGCCATCTTGAGTGCTGGTACAGGCAACATGTGCTTGGGGTACAAGGGGCCATTTTGAAGAGAGGCAGTGTCTGAGGTCTGCACTTATTTTGCCTAGCTTTCATCCATTATGCCCAGGGGTAGTGAGTGGTGCATGGGCCTAGTCTTTCTGTAGGGTGTCTTCTTGGATTTAAACACCATTGAGGCCATGGATGGGCTGGGATTGTGCTGAATTTTGTGTTTTTTTCGTTTTTTTGGGGCTGCTGGTGGGGCCTTTTGCCCAGGGGTAGTGAGTGGTGCATGGGCCTAGTCTTTCTGTGGGGTGTCTTCTTGGATTTAAACACCATTGAGGCCATGGATGGGCTGGGATTGTGCTGAATTTTGTGTTTTTTGTCATTTTTTTGGGGCTGCTGGTGGGGCCTTTTGCCCAGGGGTAGTGAGTGGTGCATGGACTGAGTCTGCCTGTGGGGTCTCACTCTCTTTAATGTAAACATCCTGGATGGCATTGGATTGTGGTGATTTTTGTGTTTTTCGTTTTTTTTGGAGTGCTACTGTTGATTTGGACTGGCCATGTGGGTGGTGGTGGTGGCCATCTTGAGTGCTGGTACAGGCAACATGTGCTTGGGGTGCAAGGGGCCATTTTGAAGAGAGGCAGTGTCTGAGGTCCGCACCTATTTTGCCTAGCTTTCATCCATTATGCCCAGGGGTAGTGAGTGGTGCATGGGCCTAGTCTTTCTGTGGGGTGTCTTCTTGGATGTAAACACCATTGAGGCCATGGATGGGCTGGGATTGTGCTTAATTTTGTGTTTTTGTCGTTTTTTGGGGCTGCTGGTGGGGCCTTTTGCCCAGGGGTAGTGAGTGGTGCATGGGCCTAGTCTTTCTGTGGGGTGTCTTCTTGGATTTAAACACCATTGAGGCCATGGATGGGCTGGGATTGTGCTGAATTCTGTGTTTTTTTGTCGTTTTTTTGGGGCTGCTGGTGGGGCCTTTTGCCCAGGGGTAGTGAGTGGTGCATGGACTGAGTCTGCCTGTGGGGTCTCACTCTCTTTAATGTAAACATCCTGGATGGCATTGGATTGTGGTGATTTTTGTGTGTTTTTCGTTTTTTTTGGGGTGCTACTGTTGATTTGGACTGGCCATGTGGGTGGTGGTGGTGGCCATCTTGAGTGCTGGTACAGGCAACATGTGCTTGGGGTGCAAGGGGCCATTTTGAAGAGAGGCAGTGTCTGAGGCCTGCACTTATTTTGCCTAGCTTTCATCCATTATGCCCAGGGGTAGTGAGTGGTGCATGGGCCTAGTCTTTCTGTGGGGTGTCTTCTTGGATTTAAACACCATTGAGGCCATGGATGGGCTGGTATTGAGCTGAATTTTGTGTTTTTTGTCGGTTTTTTTGGGGCTGCTGGTGGGGCCTTTTGCCCAGGGGTAGTGAGTGGTGCATGGGCTTAGTCTTTCTGTGGGGTGTCTTCTTGGATTTAAACGCAATTGAGGCCATGGATGGGCTGGGATTGTGCTGAATTTTGTGTTTTTTGTCATTTTTTTGGGGCTGCTGGTGGGGCCTTTTGCCCAGGGGTAGTGAGTGGTGCATGGACTGAGTCTGCCTGTGGGGTCTCACTCTCTTTAATGTAAACATCCTGGATGGCATTGGATTGTGGTGATTTTTGTGTTTTTCGTTTTTTTTGGAGTGCTACTGTTGATTTGGACTGTCCATGTGGGTGGTGGTGGTGGCCATCTTGAGTGCTGGTACAGGCAACATGTGCTTGGGGTGCAAGGGGCCATTTTGAAGAGAGGCAGTGTCTGAGGTCTGCACTTATTTTGCCTAGCTTTCATCCATTATGCCCAGGGGTAGTGAGTGGTGCATGGGCCTAGTCTTTCTGTAGGGTGTCTTCTTGGATTTAAACACCATTGAGGCCATGGATGGGCTGGGATTGTGCTGAATTTTGTGTTTTTTGTCGTTTTTTTGGGGCTGCTGGTGGGGCCTTTTGCCCAGGGGTAGTGAGTGGTGCATGGGCCTAGTCTTTCTCTGGGGTGTCTTCTTGGATTTAAACACCATTGAGGCCATGGTTGGGCTGGGATTGTGCTGAATTTTGTGTTTTTTGTCGTTTTTTTGGGGCTGCTGGTGGGGCCTTTTGCCCAGGGGTAATGAGTGGTGCATGGACTGAGTCTGCCTGTGGGGTCTCACTCTCTTTAATGTAAACATCCTCGATGGCATTGGATTGTGGTGATTTTTGTGTTTTTCGTTTTTTTTGGAGTGCTACTGTTGATTTGGACTGGCCATGTGGGTGGTGGTGGTGGCCATCTTGAGTGCTGGTACAGGCAACATGTGCTTGGGGTGCAAGGGGCCATTTTGAAGAGAGGCAGTGTCTGAGGTCTGCACTTATTTTGCCTAGCTTTCATCCATTATGCCCAGGGGTAGTGAGTGGTGCATGGGCCTAGTCTTTCTGTGGGGTGTCTTCTTGGATTTAAACACCATTGAGGCCATGGATGGGCTGGGATTGTGCTGAATTTTGTGTTTTTTGTCGTTTTTTTGGGGCTGCTGGTGGGGCCTTTTGCCCAGGGGTAGTGAGTGGTGCATGGGCCTAGTCTTTCTGTGGGGTGTCTCCTTGGATTTAAACACCATTGAGGCCATGGATGGGTTGGGATTTTGCTGAATTTTGTGTTTTTTTGTCATTTATTTGGGGCTGCTGGTGGGGCCTTTTGCCCAGGGGTAGTGAGTGGTGCATGGACTGAGTCTGCCTGTGGGGTCTCACTCTCTTTAATGTAAACATCCTGGATGGCATTGGATTGTGGTGATTTGTGTGTGTTTTTTGTTTTTTTTGGGGTGCTACTGTTGATTTGGACTGGCCATGTGGGTGGTGGTGGTGGCCATCTTGAGTGCTGGTACAGGCAACATGTGCTTGGGGTACAAGGGGCCATTTTGAAGAGAGGCAGTGTCTGAGGTCTGCACTTATTTTGCCTAGCTTTCATCCATTATGCCCAGGGGTAGTGAGTGGTGCATGGGCCTAGTCTTTCTGTAGGGTGTCTTCTTGGATTTAAACACCATTGAGGCCATGGATGGGCTGGGATTGTGCTGAATTTTGTGTTTTTTGTCGTTTTCTTGGGGCTGCTGGTGGGGCCTTTTGCCCAGGGGTAGTGAGTGGTGCATGGGCCTAGTCTTTCTGTGGGGTGTCTCCTTGGATTTAAACACCATTGAGGCCATGGATGGGTTGGGATTGTGCTGAATTTTGTGTTTTTTGTCTTTTTTGGGGCTGCTGGTGGGGCCTTTTGCCCAGGGGTAGTGAGTGGTGCATGGACTGAGTCTGCCTGTGGGGTCTCACTCTCTTTCATGTAAACATCCTGGATGGCATTGGATTGTGGTGATTTTTGTGTGTTTTTCGTTTTTTTTGGGGTGCTACTGTTGATTTGGACTGGCCATGTGGGTGGTGGTGGTGGCCATCTTGAGTGCTGGTACAGGCAACATGTGCTTGGGGTACAAGGGGCCATTTTGAAGAGAGGCAGTGTCTGAGGTCTGCACTTATTTTGCCTAGCTTTCATCCATTATGCCCAGGGGTAGTGAGTGGTGCATGGGCCTAGTCTTTCTGTAGGGTGTCTTCTTGGATTTAAACACCATTGAGGCCATGGATGGGCTGGGATTGTGCTGAATTTTGTGTTTTTTGTCGTTTTTTTGGGGCTGCTGGTGGGGCCTTTTGCCCAGGGGTAGTGAGTGGTGCATGGGCCTAGTCTTTCTGTGGGGTGTCTTCTTGGATTTAAACACCATTGAGGCCATGGTTGGGCTGGGATTGTGCTGAATTTTGTGTTTTGTGGTTTTTTTGGGGCTGCTGGTGGGGCCTTTTGCCCAGGGGTAGTGAGTGGTGCATGGACTGAGTCTGCCTGTGGGGTCTCACTCTCTTTAATGTAAACATCCTGGATGGCATTGGATTGTGGTGATTTTTGTGTTTTTCGTTTTTTTTGGAGTGCTACTGTTGATTTGGACTGGCCATGTGGGTGGTGGTGGTGGCCATCTTGAGTGCTGGTACAGGCAACATGTGCTTGGGGTGCAAGGGGCCATTTTGAAGAGAGGCAGTGTCTGAGGTCTGCACTTATTTTGCCTAGCTTTCATCCATTATGCCCAGGGGTAGTGAGTGGTGCATGGGCCTAGTCTTTCTGTGGGGTGTCTTCTTGGATTTAAACACCATTGAGGCCATGGATGGGCTGGGATTGTGCTGAATTTTGTGTTTTTTGTCGTTTTTTTGGGGCTGCTGGTGGGGCCTTTTGCCCAGGGGTAGTGAGTGGTGCATGGGCCTAGTCTTTCTGTGGGGTGTCTCCTTGGATTTAAACACCATTGAGGCCATGGATGGGTTGGGATTGTGCTGAATTTTGTGGTTTTTTGTCATTTATTTGGGGCTGCTGGTGGGGCCTTTTGCCCAGGGGTAGTGAGTGGTGCATGGACTGAGTCTGCCTGTGGGGTCTCACTCTCTTTAATGTAAACATCCTGGATGGCATTGGATTGTGGTGATTTTTGTGTGTTTTTCGTTTTTTTTGGGGTGCTACTGTTGATTTGGACTGGCCATGTGGGTGGTGGTGGTGGCCATCTTGAGTGCTGGTACAGGCAACATGTGCTTGGGGTACAAGGGGCCATTTTGAAGAGAGGCAGTGTCTGAGGTCTGCACTTATTTTGCCTAGCTTTCATCCATTATGCCCAGGGGTAGTGAGTGGTGCATGGGCCTAGTCTTTCTGTAGGGTGTCTTCTTGGATTTAAACACCATTGAGGCCATGGATGGGCTGGGATTGTGCTGAATTTTGTGTTTTTTGTCGTTTTTTTGGGGCTGCTGGTGGGGCCTTTTGCCCAGGGGTAGTGAGTGGTGCATGGGCCTAGTGTTTCTGTGGGGTGTCTTCTTGGATTTAAACACCATTGAGGCCATGGATGGGCTGGGATTGTGCTGAATTTTGTGTTTTTTGTCATTTTTTTGGGGCTGCTGGTAGGGCCTTTTGCCCAGGGGTAGTGAGTGGTGCATGGACTGAGTCTGCCTGTGGGGTCTCACTCTCTTTAATGTAAACATCCTGGATGGCATTGGATTGTGGTGATTTTTGTGTTTTTCGTTTTTTTTGGAGTGCTACTGTTGATTTGGACTGGCCATGTGGGTGGTGGTGGTGGCCATCTTGAGTGTTGGTACAGGCAACATGTGCTTGGGGTGCAAGGGGCCATTTTGAAGAGAGGCAGTGTCTGAGGTCTGCACTTATTTTGCCTAGCTTTCATCCATTATGCCCAGGGGTAGTGAGTGGTGCATGGGCCTAGTCTTTCTGTGGGGTGTCTTCTTGGATTTAAACACCATTGAGGCCATGGATGGGCTGGGATTGTGCTTAATTTTGTGTTTTTGTCGTTTTTTTGGGGCTGCTGGTGGGGCCTTTTGCCCAGGGGTAGTGAGTGGTGCATGGGCCTAGTCTTTCTGTGGGGTGTCTTCTTGGATTTAAACACCATTGAGGCCATGGATGGGCTGGGATTGTGCTGAATTCTGTGTTTTTTTGTCGTTTTTTTGGGGCTGCTGGTGGGGCCTTTTGCCCAGGGGTAGTGAGTGGTGCATGGACTGAGTCTGCCTGTGGGGTCTCACTCTCTTTAATGTAAACATCCTGGATGGCATTGGATTGTGGTGATTTTTGTGTGTTTTTCGTTTTTTGTGGGGTGCTACTGTTGATTTGGACTGGCCATGTGGGTGGTGGTGGTGGCCATCTTGAGTGCTGGTACAGGCAACATGTGCTTGGGGTGCAAGGGGCCATTTTGAAGAGAGGCATTGTCTGAGGCCTGCACTTATTTTGCCTAGCTTTCATCCATTATGCCCAGGGGTAGTGAGTGGTGCATGGGCCTAGTCTTTCTGTGGGGTGTCTTCTTGGATTTAAACACCATTGAGGCCATGGATGGGCTGGTATTGAGCTGAATTTTGTGTTTTTTGTCGTCTTTTTTTGGGGCTGCTGGTGGGGCCTTTTGCCCAGGGGTAGTGAGTGGTGCATGGGCCTAGTCTTTCTGTGGGGTGTCTTCTTGGATTTAAACACCATTGAGGCCATGGATGGGCTGGGATTGTGCAGAATTTTGTGTTTTTTGTCATTTTTTTGGGGCTGCTGGTGGAGCCTTTTGCCCAGGGGTAGTGAGTGGTGCATGGACTGAGTCTGCCTGTGGGGTCTCACTCTCTTTAATGTAAACATCCTGGATGGCATTGGATTGTGGTGATTTTTGTGTTTTTCGTTTTTTTTGGAGTGCTACTGTTGATTTGGACTGGCCATGTGGGTGGTGGTGGTGGCCATCTTGAGTGCTGGTACAGGCAACATGTGCTTGGGGTGCAAGGGGCCATTTTGAAGAGAGGCAGTGTCTGAGGTCTGCACTTATTTTGCCTAGCTTTCATCCATTATGCCCAGGGGTAGTGAGTGGTGCATGGGCCTAGTCTTTCTGTGGGGTGTCTTCTTGGATTTAAACACCATTGAGGCCATGGATGGGCTGGGATTGTGCTGAATTTTGTGTTTTTGTCGTTTTTTGGGGCTGCTGGTGGGGCTTTTTGCCCAGGGGTAGTGAGTGGTGCATGGACTGAGTCTGCCTGTGGGGTCTCACTCTCTTTAATGTAAACATCCTGGATGGCATTGGATTGTGGTGATTTATGTGGGATTTTCGTTTTTTTGGGGTGCTACTGTTGATTTGGACTGGCCATGTGGGTGGTCGTGGTGGCCATCTTGAGTGCTGGTACAGGCAACATGTGCTTGGGGTGCAAGGGGCCATTTTGAAGAGAGGCAGTGTCTGAGGCCTGCACTTATTTTGCCTAGCTTTCATCCATTATGCCCAGGGGTAGTGAGTGGTGCATGGGCCTAGTCTTTCTGTGGGGTGTCTTCTTGGATTTAAACACCATTGAGGCCATGAATGGGCTGGGATTGTGCTGAATTTTGTGTTTTTTGTCGTTTTTTTGGGGCTGCTGGTGGGGCCATTTGCCCAGGGGTAGTGGGTGGTGCATGGACTGAGTCTGCCTGTGGGGTCTCACTCTCTTTAATGTAAACATCCTGGATGGCATTGGAATGTGGTGATTTTTGTGTGTTTTTCGTTTTTTTTGGGGTGCTACTGTTGATTTGGACTGGCCATGTGGGTGGTGGTGGTGGTGGCCATCTTGAGTGCTGGTACAGGCAACATGTGCTTGGGGTGCAAGGGGCCATTTTGAAGAGAGGCAGTGTCTGAGGCCTGCACTTATTTTGCCTAGCTTTCATCCATTATGCCCAGGGGTAGTGAGTGGTGCATGGGCCTAGTCTTCCTGTGGGGTGTCTTCTTGGATTTAAACACCATTGAGGCCATGGATGGGCTGGGTTTGTGCTGAATTTTGTGTTTTTTGTCGTTTTTTGGGGGCTGCTGGTGGGGCCTTTTGCCCAGGGGTAGTGAGTGGTGCATGGGCCTAGTCTTTCTGTGGGTTGTCTTCTTGAATTTAAACACCATTGAGGCCATGGATGGGCTGGGATTGTGCTGATTTTTGTGTTTTTTCGACTTTTTGGGGTGTATAACTGATGTTCCTCTGTCTTCCATTGCTTGTAGGTGCACAAGAGAACCACCAGTGCCAGGAAGAAGTCCTGCTGCGGTGTGTGCAGCACAACGTCACGTGTGGCCACAGACAACTCTGCAACTTGTGCAACTGCGGCCTGCTGTTCAGAGTGACATCTGAAAAAGATGGCCCCAAAAAAAGTTTCCCGTAGCTCCTCTAGCAAGAAAGTTGCCAGTAAGGAGCAGAAGAAGCAAGTGGCGCCACTTGCCAAGGAGACTGGTGTGATGACGACCGCCACATTTTTTGGGGAAAAAAAAGTACGCCTGCTGCAGCAGCGGGGTCTGCTGGGGACCAAGCTGGGAGCAGCACCTCCGCTCCATTGGGCTCAGTGCCACCACCACCACGCCAACTTAGGTCCAAGCCCATGAGTGCTACAGAGGCAGCCAGTATAGTTGTTCAATCACCATCGACCAGTGATGTTGGCCCATCGCAAGAAAGTAGCAGCAATGTCCCTCAAGAATCAACACAGGTTGTTGTACTCATCTGACGAGTGTTGAACAACCACAGCCGCAACAACAATCAAATGTGCAAGTAGTACAAGCCCAAGTACATGTCGAAGGAGAGGAGGTGGGGCAAGGAGAGGAGCAAGCAGAGGTGCATGGAGGGGCACAACAAGTGGCCACAATAGTTGTTCCTCCAGAAGTAGGGGCACATCTGGAAATCGACAATCAAGCCGAGGTATCATTTGAGGAAGCCACTCCTCCTGATGATCATTCATTGTCTTCGACATCCCGAGCAAGGAAAAGATCAAGGGTGTTGGTGTCTACATCTTCTTCAAGCCCACCTCCTTCTGATGATCTGGATCTTACTTGGGAACCAGCACCACTGCCGTCTGAGAGTGAGGTTGAGGAGGCACACCATGATCTGACAAAGGTAGCTAAGCGTAAAAGGAAGGTCGTTGAAACTCTCAAAGTTATGGAGTGTGATGACGCTCAACAAGAAGTGATAAACAGAACAAAAAATGGCTAGTCAGGTTTCTTTTCTATTGAATTAGTACACACCCAGCCAATTTGTGCTGCGTGAGACAGACGTTTTGTTTTACAAAAATGTTTATTTTCATTTATGCTAAACTTTCATTAGTTCATCCACATGACTACAAAGGAAACACTGTCAAAAAGTCGAATCAATAACATACAGTTGTGTGCACAATATATACAAGTGTACAAAAGTTTAAAGAAGATGCTCAAAGAAGATACTCAAAATTCATGACACCAACATAACTTTTTACATGACAAATAGACTCAAAATGAATTGAAACATAAACAGTTCAATGAAGAAATTTGGAACACATAGAAGACCAGTCCTATTCATTTAAATACCAGTAGACAGGCGGAAGTAGTGATGGAATTGGACTGCCTGCCTATCACACAACACCTGTGATGAGTTATTACTGTACAGGATTAACAGCGGGTTCCACCAAGGTGGTATAAATTATTCCTAGCTGCACCCTTCTGTCTTATCACAGGCTGGGGGTCAATGCGTTTCAAACCGTGGTGGTTACAGGTTCTCCTCAGGACAGGGACTGGGTGTAATCCTCACTACAAAAGAATTAAAAGTGGGTGTCAAACTGGTAGTGCGCCAACGTATGAAAGTGCACTCTCTGACTCAACAGGAAAAAAGGAAAAGAAATTGCAGTTTACCTGCCCAACACGCACCGTGGCTGCGGGAGTGGGGATCAACTGCACATCAAATGAGTTCGTTTTTTTTTTAAAACAATGAGACGTCTGGAAGAACAAATGAGGTGGCAATCAGGGCTAGTAGGTTATGAGGGGTTATGAGGTTGGTTTGGAATGGAAAAAACTGTCTCATACCTGTATTAATTTGTAGAGACAGGAACTCATGTATTACTGCGCCCATTGGGTGGTGCGCGATCAGTGATTGGAGCGGCTCGCCTTCTTTGGAGTGCTACATGGAAAGAGAGCAGACAACTCTATAGTGTCCTGATGGTATTATTAAATTCAATCCGCAGAGTATGACATCAATAATATTAGTCATAACCTACCTGCGTGCGCATGTAGATACAAATCAACAGCGGTACCCGGGGAAACCGCCGGTTGGAGCAGAGGGCGGGACTCTTCTGCGTGCACACCCCTGTAAAAGGGATAGGGATTTACTGAGGTGTATTGGGTCTTCGTGAGGTTTTTTAACACAAAAACGAAAAACTAAAGGTAGGCTTCGGAGGCACGCATGAGGAGAAGGACTTACTAGTGCAGTACCTGGAATCAATCCATTACACAGCCGCGGGCATCAAACGTGTAGCTGCGCGGGCCGTTTCCCATCAATTAAACAGGAAACCGGGTAGGCGCCACAGAGAGCGATGATGGACGAGCGTCCAGCGCTGGACTTGTGGTACTTGTAGTTTCACCTACGGACACGGGGAGTCTCGTGCGTGCTGCCGCCTCAGAGGATATTAAAGGATCCCCGCAACGAGTGCAACAGCCAATTCTAGTGATGATACACATGTAAAAAAGTGAAAAAGTGATCGGCATTTTGATACAAAGTGCGGAGATGGTCTGCCACCACCCTTGTTCCCTCCAGATGAAAGGTTACAGTTTAAAAACAATAACAGGCACAGTTAGTGTATGAAAATTATGAAAACATTGTCAAATTGAGCAGCAGGGCCAAAAAGGTGCTAGGCATCAACAGAGGGCACACAAGAGCTCCCTACAGACGAGATGTTGCAGTCTGAGAGCAATGATAAGCGCATTTAATATATGACAATTATGCAAACATTGTCAGTTTTAAGCAGCAAGGCCAGAAACAGCTCAACGCCAACGAGGGGCGTGCATGGGGTGCCAGCCGGAGGCGAGGGACCGGGGGTTTACAGATTCCCAAGTTCAGACAACTCATTCAGACCAGAGTTGGATATGTCAAATTTGAGGATGAGATACGCCTCTTTCTGCGAGAGGCGTGCGTCTGGGTCCCCACTGCCACCTCTAATTACAGCAAGTACAATCCATCTGATGTCATTGGGGGAGTGTTTGTATTGTAGAAAGTGGGAAACCAATGGTGCCGTCAGGTTTTGACTGACAATGTTTGCATAATTGTCATATATTAAATGCGCTTATCATTGCTCTCAGACTGCAACATCTCGTCTGTAGGGAGCTCTTGTGTGCCCTCTGTTGATGCCTAGCACCTTTTTGGCCCTGCTGCTCAATTTGACAATGTTTTCATAATTTTCATACACTAACTGTGCCTGTTATTGTTTTTAAACTGTAACCCTTCATCTGGAGGGAACAAGGGTGGTGGCAGACCATCTCCGCACTTTGTATCAAAATGCCGATCACTTTTTCACTTTTTTACATGTGTATCATCACTAGAATTGGCTGTTGCACTCGTTGCGGGGATCCTTTAATATCCTCTGAGGCGGCAGCACGCACGAGGCTCCCCGTATCCGTAGGTGAAACTACAAGTACCACAAGTCCAGCGCTGGACGCTCGTCCATCATCGCTCTCTGTGGCGCCTACCCGGTTTCCTGTTTAATTGATGGGAAACGGCCCGCGCAGCTACACGTTTGATGCCCGCGGCTGTGTTATGGATTGATTCCAGGTACTGCACTAGTAAGTCCTTCTCCTCATGCGTTTCGTTTTTTGTTTTTTGTGTTAAAAAACCTCACGAAGACTCAATACACCTCAGTAAATCCCTATCCCTTTTACAGCGGTGTGCACGCAGAAGAGTCCCGCCCTCTGCTCCAACCGGCGGTTTCCCCGGGTACCGCTGTTGATTTGTATCTACATGCGCACGCAGGTAGGTTATGACTAATATTATTGATGTCATACTCTGCGGATTGAATTTAATAATACCATCAGGACACTATAGAGTTGTCTGCTCTCTTTCCATGTAGCACTCCAAAGAAGGCGAGCCGCTCCAATCACTGATCGCGCACCACCCAATGGGCGCAGTAATACATGAGTTCCTGTCTCTACAAATTAATACAGGTATGAGACAGTTTTTTCCATTCCAAACCAACCTCATAACCCCTCATAACCAACTAGCCCTGATTGCCACCTCATTTGTTCTTCCAGACGTCTCATTGTTTTTTTTAAAAAAACGAACTCATTTGATGTGCAGTTGATCCCCACTCCCGCAGCCACGGTGCGTGTTGGGCAGGTAAACTGCAATTTCTTTTCCTTTTTTCCTGTTGAGTCAGAGAGTGCACTTTCATACGTTGGCGCACTACCAGTTTGACACCCACTTTTAATTCTTTTGTAGTGAGGATTACACCCAGTCCCTGTCCTGAGGAGAACCTGTAACCACCACGGTTTGAAACGCGTTGACCCCCAGCCTGTGATAAGACAGAAGTGTGCAGCTAGGAATAATTGATACCACCTTGGTGGAACCCGCTGTTAATCCTGTACAGTAATAACTCATCACAGGTGTTGTGTGATAGGCAGGCAGTCCAATTCCATCACTACTTCCGCCTGTCCACTGGTATTTAAATGAATAGGACTGGTCTTCTATAACCATTGAAAATCTATTTAATAACGGCACAAAGTCACCTATTGTAATCTTAAATGTGTATATCCCTCCAGAAGAATGTTTTAACGTGATATTGAAGCAGGTATTCCGATATATCGATCAAATCAAAAATGTCCCATCCCCTCCGGAAATTCTGCTTGTGGGAGACTTGAATTGCAAAATCTCCAATGTTAGTTTGAAACTCTTTAGGAATAAATCCAAAGAAGAGGCGCATTTTGTTCCTCAATCACTGTTCCCTGATAAGCTAGTGACAAATAAGAGAGGGAAGATTCTGCTAAAAGAATTAGCGGCCGTCGATGGTCTTATATTAAACGGGAGATTCCCGTCCGACGTGCCTGCAAAATTTACTCACAAATCCCCTTTTGGGTTTTCTATCTTGGACTATGCAATCGCGGACTATGGTTTGTTTCCTTTTATTCAGGACTTTAAGATCATACCTACTCCTCTGAGTGATCATAGCATATTGTTTATAACTATTTCTTTAAATCCCATGACCACTGCACCTTGGTCTCTCAACGGCGGTGATGCTGCCTTCCACGCTTCTTCGGGAAGGTGTTTTTGGAATCCTTCCGCCATTAATGGGGTACAGGATCTTTTATCTGATACCCTTTTAGTATTAAATGAGTGGCGTGGGAATGAAATAGTATATTTTGAAGAATTCATGCGAAACATCATTTCTTATGCTAAAAAAACTCCCCGACCCAGAAAAGGGGTAGTGGTCCCTAGTACACTACGTATCCTGAACAAGGAAATAAATAAACTAGTCCGCGAACAATATCTAGATAGAGTCATGGAACGTGGAAAAGAAATTTCCAGGCTAAAAAGAAAGAGATGCAGACTCAAGCTAAACATAAAAAAGGTAAGGGAGGACAATGTTTGGATCGATTTGAGGGAATCTGTTGTTCATGGTAGGATGAGAGAATTTTGGGCAATAATCGGTAAGGGGTGCGGTTCTAGACTAAGTCCCGCTCCCATCCCTATAGCGGAAGAGGTATGGATTACTTATATTCGGGATCTTTATGCAGGGAACGGGACTACAGGTGACGATACTTCCATAGATGCTACTCCCGAAGGTCTCATTAATTACCCCACAGAAGAAGAAATTGAGATGGCTATAAAAAACATGCGTGTCTCTGGGGCAATGGGCCCTGACGAACTCCCCATGACGGTCCTGAAACAGGATCCCTCAAGGTGGAGTAAAATCCTGTATCCTCTGTATAAAGCCTGTTTCTTGTGTAAAATGGTACCTGCCTCTTGGAGGGGAAGTATCTTGGTCCCTATTTTTAAGAAGGGAACTAGGGATAGCCCCAGTAACTATCGTCTGATTGCTCTCCTCGACTCCATCGGAAAGGTCTTTGCGAAATGTCTTTTAAATTCCCTCTCCGTTTGGGTAGAGGAGAATAACATCTTGCCGTTTGAACAGACCGGCTTCCGTAGGGACCACGGTACGTTAGATAACCTTACCGCTCTTCATGTGGTTATAGATAAATATGTCCAGGTGAGAGGAGGGGTAGTGTATGACGCTTTTATTGATTTCTCCACAGCGTTCGACAAAGTTGATCGTAGAACGCTGTGGAGAAAATTGGCAGCGCTTGGTCTCCCAACCTATTTGTTGGAGCTGGTGCGGGCTCTCCATACAGAGACCTGGTGCAGGGTCCTGTTGGGGGGCGAAAGGGGGCTATCTTATTTAATTCCAACTTTGAATGGCCTTAAACAAGGCTGTTTACTGGCTCCCCTTTTGTTCTCCTTATATACGGCAGACCTACCCGCCGCCTTGTCTGCCAGAGAGGGCATTGCCCCGGTGGTGGGGGGGACCCCTTTATCCTGCCTGATGTATGCCGATGATGTCCTTATTCTTGACTTGACCCCTAAAGGACTTGCAAATCGGCTAAATGCTCTTCATGCCTTTGCTGTAGCCCATTGCATGAAGATCAATATTACTAAAAGTAAAGTTATGTGTATAGCTGGTAAGAAGAAGTGCCGATCTGTAGATTTTGGTTGGTTTATCGGGGGCCAAAAACTGGAGGTCGTAAATTCCTATACCTTTCTGGGAAAAATCATCACGGCTAACTTGAGTGAGAGGCTCCATATAGAGCATTGTTCACGCAAAGCTCTTGCCCATGGCAAAGGTTTAAATTCCCTATACCAGGCAACGGGGAAACGGCACTTCCCGAGTCTATTGGAAGTGTATAGATCTAAAATCCCCGCAACAATACTGTATGGTATCGAACTTATAGAGGTGAAATATTGGGACTTTTGCCATAAGATTGAGGGGAAAATTCTAAGATCTCTTTCTTTCCTAAATACTGCGTGCTCTTTGGCCGCTTGCAGGCTTGACTTTGGTCTCAGGAGTAGCTGGGTACAGGGATTATGTGCCCTAGTAAGATGGGTGGCCTGCCTGGCTAGAGCGGAAGTAGGGACTATGAGAGCTCTCCTCAGAAGTGAATTATTGGGTAATTTTAATGAGTTTTCACAACTTGTATGTAATTTTAGAAAAGCTGTAACCCTTCTAAAATTAGATGAAAACTTTTTGTTTTCGTACTCTCCCTTACAGTTAAAACTCGTTTTAAAAGCAGCCTCGTGGGACCTTTGTTTTCACTCGGATAAAAAGTTAATTTGTGAAAAAAGGAATGTAGTCCTTCTCCTTAATACCTATGTGATGAAGCTACCTCAACCCTATGTTATATGGAACCTACCGCATGGTATTCGTAGATTTTGGTTTCTTTTACGTTATGATTTAATACCCTTAAATCTACTGTTATCCAAATGGTATGGCTCCTCTGCTTTGTGCAATTTATGTAAATTGAATATCCAGGACTGTATGCATGTTCCACTGATTTGCCCTTTGCTTCGTAAATTGCGCTCCAGATGGTTAAAAGTTATTTGTCTCCGCCTTGGTATTGTCACTTTGAACGGCTTTCTCCATGCACTTTACTGCCCTCCTAATGAAATGTTCTGCTTCCATATTTTTAACTTTTTTAAAGGTTTCTTAGCTATTTATTAATATGTCCCTGGAGATGTTTTGACTTTCCGATCTTTTGTAGTTTTGTCTTGCATGTCAGTTTTGTATTTAATCCTGTTTTTTCAATGGCATATTTTTGCAATGTATTTGTTCTGTTTTTTTATCCTGTATATTTTATGTGGCCCTCTCTTGAGAGCCAAAACATAATAAAATAAATTGTAATTGACTGGTCTTCTATGTGTTCCAAATTTCTTCATTGAACTGTTTATGTTTCAATTCATTTTGAGTCTATTTGTCATGTAAAAAGTTATGTTGGTGTCATGAATTTTGAGCATCTTCTTTGAGCATCTTCTTTAAACTTTTGTACACTTGTATATATTGTGCACACAACTGTATGTTATTGATTCGACTTTTTGACAGTGTTTCCTTTGTAGTCATGTGGATGAACTAATGAAACTTTAGCATAAATGAAAATAAACATTTTTGTAAAACAAAACGTCTGTCTCACGCAGCACAAATTGGCTGGGTGTGTACTAATTCAATAGAAAAGAAACCTGACTAGCCATTTTTTGTTCTGTTTATCAATTGTTGAGGTCCAGGCTAGCCAGTGACAGGATCCAATACCTTCCTTTGTGCACAGCTCAACAAGAAGTGGCATATACTCCTGCTGCTGAAGACTCTCACGAGGACGACGCAGTCATCATCACTAACGTCACTGAAGCCCCAGTGGGCATGCAGCAAACAGACATTTTGACCCTAGCCCGACAAGCTGCTGAGCGTGATGATGGAGTCGACGATGAGGCAATGGGAACACCACAATCATTGATGTTAACTAGTACACCACAAACTACCGTTTCCATATTTCTTACTCACCAGAAGGGACCTTCATCCACCTCGACCTCAATTAGTGGTGGTGAAAGTGCACAACGTAGTAAAGTTCAGCAATACACATCCTCCACTTCATCTGGCATTAGCAGCACGACCACCACCAGTATCGCCTCCTCCGGGCCCCACAGACATTACAAGTCCGCAGTTTGGGACTTCTTTACTGTTTCACCAAGAAAGGAAAACATAGCCATTTGTAGCATTTGTAAGCTTGCAGTTAGTCGTGGTAAGCTTGGTAGCAACTATGGGACTGGAGACCAGAGAGGTCATCTTGAGAGAAAGCACACTGTCCAATGGTTTGCGCACCTAGACGAGATCAAGAAAGCCCGAATTGCAAGTCGAGAAAACGTTGATGTTCCATTTGATGATGACGAGGAGGAAGAAGTGTCACACACTTCACTTACACCCAGTACCCCTGGGAGCCACACTAAGAGTGTGGGACAGAGTGAGACACCAATGCGAAAAAGTTCATCAGCGAACGTAACTGGGTCGAAGAAGTCATCATCATCATCCCGTAAAATGGTCCAGGGCAACATTAAAACAATGTTGTTTTCAGACGCGCCATATGACCGCAACCACCCAATGGTGCGTCTGTATAACACTAAGCTGGCTAAAATGCTAGTGCTGGATCTTCTACCTTTTTCTTTTGTAGAAGGGGTTGGTTTTCTCGAATTAGTGGCAGCGCTCTGCCCTAAAAGGAAGGTTCCTAGCCGGTACAATTTTGCCCGAGTTGCGGTTCCAGCACTACATGAAGATGTGCTGGAGGTGATTGGGGCAGCTTTGCAGAAGACTGCTGTTCACACTATACATCTCACAACAGACATGTGGACCAGTGGCGCAGGCACTGATTACATGTGCATTACTGCACACTGGGACTCTTTTTCAGGGGTTAAAGCAAAGCTAAACGCAGGTGCTGACCTGGACCAAGTTTTTAAAGCTGCTCGGAAACATGCAACACTAGCCATGTTTGGCTTGGAGAAACGTCATACAGCAGGAAACATTTTGAATGAGTTCAACACAAAGGTCTTTCACTGGCTGTTTCCAAAAAACGCGGCATTGGTTATGTTTCCACGGATAATGGCGCCAATGTAGTTAAGGCCATGGAACTGGGTGACTATTTCAGAGTGCCGTGTTTGGCGCACTGTATAAACCTGGTTGTTAAAAAATTCTTGGAGAAAGAAAGTCCAGCATGCCAGTTAGGGGTCACCTGCCGAAAAATGTGCAACCATTTCAGCCATTCTTTTAAGGCCCGGAAGCATCTGAGGAGCCTGCTACATGAACGTCGAATGCCAGTGAAAGCACTCATCCAGGAGGTGCCAACACGTTGGAACTCAACCTTCTACATGCTTGAGCGTCTGTATGAGCAGTGTACGGTACTCGATCAGTATTTCTTAACAATGGGTACAGCTGTGAAGGAGGACCTGAGGTTAAATGCGGCGCAATGGGAGCTAGTTAAAAGCCTGACAGACATGCTTCGTCCTTTTGAGTTCTTCACACGTGCAGTCAGCAGGGAGGACTGTAATTTGGGAAAAGCTATCCCATTGTTGCGCATGCTGGAGCACAAACTGAAGGTGGTGTCTTCAAAGTTTCAAAACGATGAAGAAAAGCAAGAAGCTTTTGTTTTGGCGGAGAAATTATTAGAGCGTCTACGTGGCGATGAACGTCTTCAAAAGATCCACTCAGAACAGCATTACATTTGTGCTACTATTCTGCATCCACGCTACAAAAAGGCGCTGGCAGGCTCTGCATTATTTCCTTTTAGTGATGAAGATGCTACAAAGTACAAACGTTGGGTAGCCTGGTCAGCCATCAGGTTTGAAAGAGAACGGAAGCAAATTGAAGGAAAAGGCAGTACATCAGCATCAGCAGGCCATCCCCAGTCAGAAGACTCCACCTCTGCACCTGTGGCTGTGGCAGAAGTGACCTCTCAGCCGTTAAAGACACCGGCAACCGCATCATCTACACCAGACACAACAAAAATATCGGGTGATGAAGAGGATTGGCTAGCTGAGATTGGTTATGGTTCTGAAAAGGTCCGAGCGAAAATTCAGCAAAGTGGAGGAAGCGTGGAGAACTTTGAGTCGATGGTGCAGGACTATCTGAATGACTCAACAGAGGTCTATGTTAATGCTGACCCATTGGCGTATTGGCATGGGAAAAAAGAATTGTGGCCAGAGATCTCCCGCCTGGCTATACATTACTTGTCTTGCCCACTCGCAAGCGTGTCTTCTGAACGTTTTTTCAGTGCTGCTGGTGGCATTGTAACTTGCAAACGGACCCGCCCCTCGCCCAAAAATGTGGAGATATTGACAATGATCAAGATGAATGAGCACCTCATACCACCAGTTTTCAAAGTACCAGATCGCACGATGGAAGAAGACGAGGAGGACAGCAACTTAGATGAGGGAATTTCTTCTGTGTTAGGTGACACTGACCTACTCCTGCCTGATGATTTCGCAGAGTATGAGGATGAACTCTTCTTCCCTGACACCGAGGCCTGAAAATGAGCCAATGAATTCAGACATTTTCTTTTTCGTACTTATTGACTTTTATTCCTGTGTTTCTGTCTTTCTTTTAATATAATTAAAACTTTAATCACCTGTACTTTTGCTTTTTGGCTGTTTGGGGGTCTTCTACTTGTTTTCGCCTGGGTTGACGGCTCTGGGGCCATTGCTGGGAAGGTCTAATACCGGATAAAACTGATTTAAACAACATCCATGAGGAAAAAAGGTTTTGCCTTTTCGGACTTTTCGCTCAATGTAGCGTTTTCAGGGGCCAGTTTGGGGGGCTTCCTGGTGTTTGTGGGTGGGTTTCGGGGTCTGGGAGCACTACTGGGTATGGATAGTTTAGATAGCAAGAGGTTTGAAGGAAATCCATAGAGGCAGAGGGGAGTTAGGGCCTAGCTGCAGAGCGCGCGCTGAGTGATTTTGGAAATTTTCACAAAAGTGACAAAGTCCACATTTTTGTACTTTTGCTTTTTGGCTGTTTGGGGGTCTTCTACTTGTTTTCGCCTTGGTTGACGGCTCTGGGGCCATTGCTGGGAAGGTCTAATACTGGATAAAACTGGTTTAAACAACATCCATGAGGAAAAAGGTTTTGGCACTTTTTGTAACTTAGGGTTCGTTAGGGTTAGCCCTAGCAGCAGGATTGCCTGTGTTTGGGTGTTCTTGATTTTTGCAACTGAGTTCTGGGGATTTAGAGCACTCGTGGGAATGCGTAATTTTTGTTGCAAGCGATTTGAAGAAAATCCATGGTGGGAAAGGGGGGATCACTTACTCGGTGAGAGGCACTTACTGTTGAAAACATTTAGCCATTTACACTTAAAGGAAGAAAATGACACAGACTTAAGTTTCAGGAAAACTAACTTACTGTTAAACCACCACCCACCAGACTCTAAACCAGTAGTATGGTGGGAAAGGGGGGATTTGGCATAGTTAAAGAAAGCCTTTGCCACTATTCTTAACTTAGGGCTCGTTAGGGTTAGCAGTATTTCTATTGCATGTGTTTGGGTGGAGGGGCCTTCGAGTCTTGGAGCGATGCTGGCTATGGATACTTTTGCTTGCTTGCAAGTGGTTTGGAAATACAATCCACGGTGGGTAAGGGGGTATTTGGGCCTACTTTTACTTTCAAAGTACGTTTTGTCACCAGTTTTCTGCTAGGCCTCTTTTTTTGAGATCTGATTGGGGTCTTCTACATTTTTGCGACTGGCTTTAGTAAGGGTCTGGGTGGGAGGCGGGAGCACTGCTGGGAAGGTCTAATTTTGTTCTAAAACACAGTTTACAGTACACCTAGCTTGAGGGGAAAGATCCGCTAAATTAATTTGCCCATACTTATTTATCCTTCAAAAGGTGATTCAGACAGAGTACGCACTTTGAAAAATATTGTACTGTCTATTTGGAAAATCAAAGTGTGACTTTTTGCACTACACAGCGCACACACCTTGTATTTATTTATCAGTGGTGTTGTAATAGCACTTCCTATTTTTCGTTCAATAATTACAGGCAGGGTTTCAGTCTGTGCAATGGGGAAAAAAGGATGGAGTGAGTCAGGCTTCACATTAGCGAGCCGCAATTCAGCATCCGCCAGGCAAGCAGTGGACAGGGTGTCTTCTGGTCACCAACATTGATGGACGAAGCGTCAGCTGGAATGGAGGAGTGCCGCTAATAAGAGGAATTGTTTGCTGCATGCAACTTACTTACCAAATTCAACAGGACAACTACAACAACATACAGATACAGTATCCATTGTTTTCTTCTATGAGTGTGACTCCATTTCTTGGATCTCTCTCTGCTTCTAAATACATCCCTACAGCCATTCTATAGGTTTTACTTCGGCTAATTTTTAAACCTAATTTAATGTAAGAATAAGAAGTGTTTCTCTGAGTGCAGAGATAGGCAAGTGAAAACACTGCAGCCCTGTACTGTCGCATTCTAGCACTACTTACTTTTCAGTAACAATGCATGCAGTAGGGCATGCACTTCCTTTATGTCACTTAAAAATATTTATGGTTAGCTTTGTACCCAAAGATTTCTTTATCTTGAATTATTGTTTGTCCATGCTGTCCTTTTTTTTTTTCTCTCAACAAAAACCTACCCAAAAAGAAACCCCCATTCCCATCCATTTTCCAAACCCTAACCCTCTTCCCCAGGGCTGTGTGGTTTTGCTTGATGTGTGACTAAATTACATCAATAATTCCACACACTTGCTGGGGAGGATATGGTCATAGCAACAGGCTGGTGAAGGAATCCGAGGCTATATTCTAGACTTACTCAGCTTCAGTACTATTTCTTGTAGTAGTAGCCAATGTCAAAGAAATTCAACGCAAGTACTAGTTATACTTCCAATACTTTACCATTTGTTAGGCTCTGTGTGGCACTGTTCTAGTGTACTGTCACCTGCTATATTCTCTATCGTACCGTTGTAATGCTACAGTAAGGACAAACCAGGTTTCATTTTCTTTTTTTCCATAGGCATGCAAATGCCACTGTGTCACACCACTAGTACCACCGCAATGAGGACATTTCATCCGCCCAGGATGCCAACCTTAATCGCCATTTCCCGTGGAGCCAGCCCTGGGCCTAGCCCTACTTTCAAACACAAATTACAGGTAAGATAAGCGTTTGGTGGGAGGTAGTATAATGGAGTATTAGGAATAGACGAGAGATTGACGGTAGTACTACTAAAGTCCTAGGACTCTTCAGGAAAACAAACTTACTGTTAAACCCCCACCCACCAGACTCAAAAGCAGTAAAAAACAGGTATGGTCAGATAAAGTTTCAAAAAGTATATTTTTGTAGCCCTAACAAAATAATCTCCCGCAAGACCCTCTCTAACCCCAACGATTGTCCTTCAAAAGTCCCACAACCCAACTCCCAATTCCCACCCCCCAAAAGTCTCTAAAAAAGGGGCAAGGGACACGACACTACGGGAGGGTGCTGTTGACTTTAGCGGCCAGGGCATCATTCTCCTTGCGGAGGGTGGCATGGTCGAAGCGGAGGCCCTCCACCAAGTTCTTGTAGGTATGGACCTTCTGCTCCAGGTAGGACACTCTTAGGGATAAGCGGCGTTGGCGTGCCTTGCAAATCCTGTGGGGGGCAGCTGCTGTTTTTACTGCTTGGCGGTTGGCTTTGGTAGCCCGGCTCAGTACCGCTGGAGCACTGCGCTGGCTGGCAGCCCGTGGGTGCACGGAGGAGGATGCAGCTGTACCATTGGCTGTTGTACTGGTAGACTGCGTCTCCTCCTCCTCCAGGGCCACCAGCCGCCGATATTCGGCGACAGTGGCATCCAGCCTCCGTTGCCGGGCCATTTGAGCCAGCTCCCTCCTTGATGCTCTTCTGGTTGATTTGGAAGGAGCAACTATATGAAGAAAGAAAGACAAAGTCACTCTGTAACCAATGCTCCTTAAGATTAACACAAAATGATTGAGCAGAAAGTTGTGTCACAGTACAAGTAGCAAATTGAAAGCACAGTACATAACTATTGAGGACAGTATCTATCTAACCTCCCACTTCTTCATCCTTGCTCTAACATTAGTGGGAGTTTAAGGAACAAATTCTACGAGCACTATGGACTTCCATTACAGTCGACTATGACAGTACACCAGTTATTCTTCTTCTTCTCTCTTGTTTAGGAAAATTGGTACGTTATCGTATGCAAGCCGGCATAATGCCAGCGCAGTGAACTTGCACCCGAGAAAAACAGATGCACAACATGATGAGTGAGACAGACTTGCGTTACTGTACCGGTCCAGTACATGCAGGTGGTGAAGCTCTTACTTTTCTATTACGGGTGGCACTGAGAATACTCTGGTAAAAGGGCTACTGCTTAATTCAGTTCAGTTCAGTTATAAACTTTATTCGAATGTTATAAAAACATCATAAAAGTATACAAGTTAAAAAACAATCATGTAGTTATTGCACACAGGGAATACATAACATCTCATTAAAGGAGGGAGTAAACTAGAAAACCATACTTTTTCTAATAGTAATCGATTTTAGGATAAAGATTGCGGTAAAAAAACATAAATCCGACTAGCCAGTGAGAATAAAAGTTTCATAGCATTTGGCGTAGTAGACACAGAATATTTTAGGAACATCGGTTTTAAATAGAAAACACGTAAAGATTTATACAAGGGGCAAATTAACAAGAAATGCAAAGTACTTTGCTTAGTAAGCCCATCGCATGGACAAGGAATGGTCGGATGATTTTTCATTTTTGGAAATGCCACCAGGTTATGGATAATACCAAGTCTAAATCTAGAGAGGACAAATTGATGGGATCGCCTGCAGATAACTTTGAGGTAAATGGGTAGCCCAGAACCCTCATTTGTATTGGAAGAATAAAAAACATGGGTTGAATAATCACTTGTATCAGCTTTACGCTTATTAGATTTTACCCTTAAAAATTCTTCTTTCACCTCCTGTTTGGATAAAGTAGATACAATTGCAGGATCACTAGGTAGGTCTATATCAAAGAGTTCACTATAGGTAGTGATCACATACTTAATCCACGGAATATTAAGGGCTTTTTCCAAATGTAAACAGTCTTTAATAATTTCTTTGGTAAAGCTTGTTTCATCCTTCTTCCATATGGATCTCCATGCCAACAGAGGTCTCAGTCCGGTTAAATCGACTATATAGTCCAGCCCTAGTTCCTTGTGAGTAAGATCGGTGGATGCCGAGGATGGAAGGCAAAGTAATCTTTTTAAAAATGAGTTTTCCAAAATGTGCATGTCTCTTGGGGACCAATGCCCCATACCCCTGAACCATAGAGGGCTATTGAAGCACATCTGTGTCTGTAAATATTTAACATTTCTGGAATCCGTCGGCAGCCCAGCTTACTGGCAAAACGAAAAACACCTAGGGAAGCTTTCCCCATTCTTGCCTTTACGTTAGTCTGCTCCGGGGTCCATGACCCCCCTTTATTAAAGGTGATGCCCAGATAGCAGAAATTTTCCACAACCTCAATTCGGTTTTCTTTAAAATAGAAAGATTTAAAATGGTTTACCTTTTTCCCACATACCATGATAAATGTTTTGGAGTTTTTAATTTTAAGTTTCTTTCCCTGTATAAAATCGTAAAAACTGTTCATAAGCCTCTGGAGGCCAATCGGTGTTCTAGACAACAGAACAGTATCGTCTGCGTAAAGCAGCACTGGGATAGGTTGGCCTCCTGCCTGCGGTACATCTGCTTGAATATTTATTAGTTCCTGCTCCAGGGAGTTAATAAAAAGGGAGAAGAGCAATGGGGCCAGGACACACCCCTGCCTGATGCCTGATTTCACCTTAATCTTTGTTGTGCATTCCCCCTCTGGTCCATATCTAATCTGAGCTGATAGATTAGAATATAGTCTTGCTAAGAAGTGAACAATAGCAGGGGGTGCGCCCATATCAAGTAGGGTAGCCCATAACAAAGAGTGGTTCACCAGGTCGAAGGCGCTGGAGAGGTCCGCAAAACAAAGGAACAGGGAACCTTGCTTGGCCTTAGTGTACTTTCCTATTAGGAGGTTAAGGTTAATACACTGGTCGATTGTGCCGAGACCCTTTCTAAAACCATATTGGGATCGAGCAAGGATGTTGTTATTTTCAGCCCATTCCTCCAAGCGTGACAATAGAACCCTACTCATAATTTTAAGGGAGGAATCCAGAAGGGAGATAGGGCGGTAGTTTTTTTGCCTCCCCTCTATCTCCCTTCTTATAAATGGGAATGATAATAGATTCACTCCAAGTTGCCGGAGTAGAGTGGTCAGCAGCGGCATTAAAAACTTGGGTCAGTAATGGACTCCAAAGGGCCAGATCATATTTATAGAGATCTATCGGGACCCCATCGGGTCCTGGAGCTTTTCCTCCTTTGCTGGAGTTAATTGCCATGTCAACTTCGTGGAGGGTAATTCCCAGTGGCTGAGATGGCAAGTAGGGATTAATGCAGATGTTATCAAGGGTCTCCCTATTTGGATTAAAAATTCCAGTAAAGTGAAGGACCCAGCTATCTTCACTTACTTGGGCAGTAAGGACTGGGAATTCTTTCTTCTGAAGGAATGGGCAATTAATTATACTCCAGAACAGTTTACTGTCCCGAAGGGCTGCAGCTTTATCCAGGTTGTCCCAAGCTTGTTCTCTGAGTTCAGTTTTCCTTCGTTTTAATTCAGTGTTATATTTAGTCCTCAGAGTTTTGACCGCCTCCCTGTCTCTTGGGAGATTAGATAACGCCGTCTTCAGGGATTTTAGTGCCTTGGTACATGCTTGGTCAAACCAACCTAGTTTGTCCCATTTGGTAATAATCTTATTGTTGGTGAAAGTTTTGTTAATTATAATACCAAGTGCCTCGAAATCCTTTATGGTGTTAGCAGGGGGGATATTGGTTTCGAGACATACTAGAGCCAGCTGATACAGCTGTACTGTGTAATCTCTCTGATTTTTCCATACACCACTTGATCCATATCCCATTAGGCCTACTTGGGGTAATATCACCTATTACTAAGCATGGACGGATTTTACGAATTGGCAATCCGCGAACTTGCGTATTTACGGATTCGCAATCCGCAAAATCCGCGAACTCTCGCGAATTTGCGGATTTTTTTTTGTGTTCACAAGGATTTCTGCCAGTTCGCGAGGGTTCTGTACCAGTTCGCAATTGCGAACTTACTTGTCGGCTCGCAACGGCCGCGACTATGTTGTTTCTACATCTGGTTCATCATCACAGGTTCACAGCACCCTCTGTTTTACCACTGCCACCCTCTGGTACACCCATGCCACCCTCAGGTACATCACTGCCACCCTCTGGTTGGTTTATCACTGTAGATTATGGGGGTGAAAAAAAGCAAGCACACCTGCCCTGCTTCAACTGACATGAATTAATTTGGGGTTGATTAATGTGTCACTGAATTTAAACTTCCAGTCTGGCTGGCACCTGCTTCCTTATCTGTAATTTGCTGAACTCTGAAGGGGCCCCTCAGGAAGCACTACAGGGAATGGTTACTAAAGATAAGATTGAACTTTTGCACCTGCTGAGTGCTTTCGGTTTTGTCTGTAATTGCTTTCTGTTGCAGTGTAATTTTTTAACAGGACCTTTGTTGTATACTTGTAGCTATTCTCTGAGCCTGCTGTGAGGGTCAGAGCAGAGTCATAGAATAGTTGCAAGTAGGCAAATGAACTCTGAAGGGGCCCCTCAGGAAGCACTACAGGGAATGGTTACTAATGATAAGATTGAACTTTTGCACCTGCTGAGTGCTTTCAGTTTTGCAAAAATCCAAATATCCAGCAGCATCCACAAAAGTAATCCTTCCAGGTCAAGATCCAAATCAAAGTGACCAGCACATGAAGAAAGCACTGGGAGGAGCATGGTGGACAGGAACAGGAAGTTGGAGACTGTCGGGCACTTCCTTCCTCCCACCCCCACCCCCAAAAATGGACTCCTTGCAAAGAAAAAGTGCAGCCAAATGTCAACCTGAGGAGGTATTCTGATAAAAATCATAATTTTCAAGGTTTATGCTGCCTGCTGGTGGGTTAGGTTAGAAACTGGGGGAATGGACACAGAAGGAGGAGGAGGACTGGTGCTATTATGCTTGGTAGAATTAGCGAGAATAATAGCTGTGGATTTCTCAATGTTAGACATTCTAAAGTCCAACCTATCTAACTTGGCCTCAAGTGGGAATATAATTGACTTGAGTAGGGCAGCAATCGTCTCCATAGAGATCTCAGAACTGGGAATACTGACTTCTTGAGTGATATTAGACAGTGCTGAGTCACTATGTATTTTAGCTGTTTTAGGGGCCCTTCCATTATTTTTGCCTTTTTTGTTATAATGTCTTTTCCGTTTCCTTATGGCACCTCCTTTCTCCCCCTGGGTGTTAGAATAGGTGGTACTTTCTTCAATTACAGAGGAGAGGGAAACATTGTTACAATCAGGGACATGGTTAATTTCGGCTATGGTAACAGATGTATTAGACAAAATAGCAGAGTCGATTGTTGGCGGAGGGACTACCTCAAGAAGCGGAGGTTGAACAACCCCCTCGGAGAAAATGTCAATCGGTCTTTCAGGAGTTTTTGCGTTGGCCAGCGGACCCATACTTGAACGTTTTAAGGTCATCAATTCTTTTGACAACCGTTTTCCCAGAGTGATGATTTCTTTATCAATAATGTTATTAGCCCTAGTAAGAAATTTTTCCATCCCTCCCGCAGCAGAAGTAGACCCTCCCCCCAGCAAGGATTTACTCCTTGTTTCCCATCCTACCATAGTCCGTACAACGGAAAATCACACTCTTAGGGGGGTGGCCTGGTCCGGTCACTGCTGGTCACGAACGGGCACAAACGGGCCCGCTCTTGGCCCGGTCTTCACCCGTGCGCGTCCGCGCGCGTCTCGCGGGCGTCCCGCGGGCCAGGGATTATGGTCCAGCAATATAATGTTTGAAGTAAGGCCACACCCCAGAAGGGACACGCAGAGCCCAAGTCCAGCCCCTAATTTCAAAGGCCAGGGAGGAGGCGGCGGGAAGAGGACCAGCTGTGGCAGATTAACACACTGCCCGCTGGTCCTCGCAGTCCCGCTGCAAGCCTTCGTTGGTTTACGGCTTCACTCCCCGGTCAGCTGGAACACAAGTGGATGCAGCCCAAGTTCTCGAGCGGCTCCCACGAAGCGGGGGGCGCGAGGCATAGGTCCGTAGCAGATGCCCAAAGAACAGCAGATAAGCAGAGTGGAAACGTCCGCAGGTCAGCCCGTTTCTCCCAGAAGGGACAAGCAGAGCCCAAGTACAGCCCCTAATTTCAAAGGCCAGGTAGGAGGCGGCGGGAAGAGGACCAGCTGTGGCAGATTAACGCACTGCCCGCTGGTCCTCGCAGTCCCGCTGCAAGCCTTCGTTGGTTTACGGCTTCACTCCCCGGTCAGCTGGAACACAAGTGGATGCAGCCCAAGTTCTCGAGCGGCTCCCGCGAAGCGGGGGCCGCGAAGCGTAGGTCCGTAGCAGATGCCCAAAGAACAGCAGATAACCAGAGTGGAAACGTCCGCAGGTCAGCCCGTTTCTCCCAGAAGGGACACGCAGAGCCCAAGTCCAGCCCCTAATTTCAAAGGCCAGGGAGGAGGCGGCGGGAAGAGGACCAGCTGTGGCAGATTAACGCACTGCCCGCTGGTCCTCGCAGTCCCGCTGCAAGCCTTCGTTGGTTTACGGCTTCACTCCCCGGTCAGCTGGAACACAAGTGGATGCAGCCCAAGTTCTCGAGCGGCTCCCGCGAAGCGGGGGCCGCGAGGCGTAGGTCCGTAGCAGATGCCCAAAGAACAGCAGATAAGCAGAGTGGAAACATCCGCAGGTCAGCCCGTTTCTCCCAGAAGGGACACGCAGAGCCCAAGTCCAGCCCCTAATTTCAAAGGCCAGGGAGGAGGCGGCGGGAAGAGGACCAGCTGTGGCAGATTAATGCACTGCCCGCTGGTCCTCGCGGTCCCGCTGCAAGCCTTCGTTGGTTTACGGCTTCATTCCCCGGTCAGCTGGAACACAAGTGGATGCAACCCAAGTTCTCGAGCGGCTCTCGCGAAGCGGGGGCTGCGAGGCGTAGGTCCGTAGCAGATGCCCAAAGAACAGCAGATAAGCAGAGTGGAAACGTCCGCAGGTCAGCCCGTTTCTCCCAGAAGGGACACTTAATTAATTTAGCTTTCACCCTACAGTGCAAATGAGTACTAGAAAAGGAAAATGAAGAAGCTAAATAATCTAATTATCTATCACTTCACATGGGATGTATTTGATGACATATGGGATGACTTTAGGTGCTTTGCTTATTATTGAGTGAACAGTGTGCCCACACATGAATGACGTACTACTACTAAACTAAAGTTATTAAGAGAGGTAGGGAGTGTCCACCGTAATAACCGGATATATGCTGTGCTTGCAGTTGCAATACAAACTACTGCTACTATTCATGGTAGTATTTGGACAAAATTACAACTTCTTTTCCTTGTCTTTCCTACACTGGAACGGACGTGCGGGTGCGGTGTTACATGCTCTTCAAAGTAACACTTAGTTCATCCAGTGACCGTCTACTCTCTCTAGATACACATATGCTATCTAAGATTCCGATAATACCATGATCCAGGCATCCATCCATTCAAAGTATATGCACACATACAGTTTCTGTTTCACCCACCCAGGCTGTTCTCCTTCCACCCATCCTTGCTTCATCATTCACCCAGCATGCACCTCACCATATTCTTTCCTTCCCAGCCACCTCGGGGACCAAGCAAACACATATCATTCTCCTTTGCCAGTCATCATTAAATTTCTCGTCCTTCCACACTTACTTACACCCTTCTTTCGCTTTTCGTTCATCCCATCCATCAAGTTCATCTCAGATCTTATTGGGATTCTTCTCGCCAAAAACTTCACAGCTAAGTCGAAGTACATTTAGAGGAGGCTACTACCTGGTTGATTTATAATACACCCATGCAGAAAGCACACTATGCAGTCTTCAATCTCAATAAGTACGGAATATATAGCTTACCTCTGCCCGCCACCACCGTGTGAACCCTCACAGGCACGTCCGGCACTTGCACCGCCTCCTCCCCAGAGTTGTCCCCCTCGTCCAATACCACCACCTCCGCGCTGGCCCTGCCACCAGATGTTCCACCTACAAAGTAAATTTAAGAATGTTAGAATACACCACTCACTACTATATAATATTTGGTCTAGGAGGACTAAAGAAATGTGAAAAAAACAGAATACAATGTAATAATTTGTGTCTGTCTACTCTAAAGTAAAAATGTCCCTTTTTCCAGGGAAGGCTGTTGTCTTGCTGCACTTTTTGGCACAACTGATGAATGCTTGCTTTTTATTTTTAACACGCACCACTTTTTCTCCTAACAGACTGAAGCTTGACTTCTAAGAACACGAGCAGGATCAAGTTCAAACCAGGTGAGAGCTCGGCTCGACCACAAGAAATGTGTCCAATTAATCGTCAGCACTAAGCACTTTTCCATTTTCAGTTAAACGTTTAGTTTTATGACAAAGTTGATTTTTAGAAATGTGTTTACTTTTAATAAAGCTTTTAAACTTAAATAGACTCTGTGGTTTTTGGTCCTCCAGACTAGAGTGGATGAGCTAAAGGTTGTGGAATTTTTGCAAGCATGAGTCCGTGCCTCTGACACTTCTTGACTCTGGCTCCGTACTCTTGTCCTGCGTTGGATAATCTAATCATCATTGGGGATCAATCATCGGTGACTTTGGGAGTTAAATGACTCTGCCACACTATCTAGTCAGTAAGGAGATTGGGGGTTCAACTACAAAGTCTGTTATCACTGAGGTATGTGGAAAGTCTAACAGCACCTATTATAATTGATAAGCTAAGCAATGCATTATTTAGTGTCCATAGTTCTGTTTGTGCAGATTTGTCCCTGCAACAGTAGTAGCTAGCCAAACCAAAAGTCTACAAGAAGATCAAAGACGATTTAGAAAAAATCGAATGAGGAACGCTAGGAAAAAATAGGTACTCTATATTAAAATTAAAACTTACTGGGGCCAGCAAAGGAGCCCTCGCCTGATCGCTCCTGGCCTGCATCCTGAACAGCACCCTCCTCCTCCTCCTGTGTCCTCTTGCCCCTGGGGGGAGGTGATGTACAACATGAAAGACCAGAAAACATGGATGATATTTGTCAACCAAATCAAACATTTCAAAAGAACAATAACAAAATATTTTGGCAAAATAGCAAATAGACAACTATTCCACGGGATATATTGACCGATCTCATGTAGTCTACTACGTTATTGATTTGCGGACCGTTGACTTGGAAAGTTCCTATGTAACTCACTAAACAAACTACTAAAAAGGTTTGCCTAGGCCTGGCAGGCAGCAGTCCGCAGCACGCGAAGTGACAGACAAAGTCCATCGTGCTTGCAGATCAGTGAATACTCAAACTATCAATACACCGACCACCACCACTATTTCTTCTTATAGCCATGTGTCTAAAGGAAGGACTGGACTTGAGTCTGTAGGGGCTGATTTAGAAGCCCCTTGCGGCTCTTTTGCTCCATTGTTGCGTGACTTTTGTGACGCAGCGGCAGAACAAAAGAGGCGCCATGGTGCGGCGTATATTAACAAAGTGATGCATATGGGAGATGCATCACGTTGTAAAGCCCTGCGCCATCAGGGGGCGTTCCGGTGCAAGGGAGGGCGCAGGAACGAATCCTAAAAGTGGCTGAAGGAAATCTACAAGATGTCAATCAGTCACTTTTAGGACAATGATGCGTGACTCAAACCCTGCGCCTGCTTGAAGCCGACGTACAGCTTGATGCAGCATTAGGGAGATAGGGCACCCCAGAGCATTGCTGGAGCTGCGCCATCGTTGGCACGCAACTCCAGCAATGCACCGCCTTTACGGCACAGATGCGTAAGGCTTCTGTGACAATTTGGGCCCATGGTGCGCCACATTGTAAATACAGCGCACCATGGGTGGTGGTGGCATGACGCACAATTACTGGCGCATCCCTGCTACTTTGCAGGGATGCGCCGGTAATTGAAAATCTGACCTTTAGTGCCTAGCATTACGCAGTTCTTTACAGTACACTCATACATAATTTCTCAGGCAAATGAAATGAACACAAAATAGAAAACAAATACGCATAGTAGCAAGGCTACTGAGAAGGAGAGCAGTGCACCTGAAATGCATAGAAGATTTTGAAATATAACTTACCTACAATGTAATCGGCAACATTATTGCTCTTGGTAAAAAACAAAAATTTGCAATATAATAACACACAGAGCGGGATAAAACAGAGTAGTGATGAAATAGATAGAAATAGCTACTACTACTCACCAAGCCCGGGGATCTCTACGCCGAGCACGTCCAGCAAGTCGCGTTCCCGGTCCATGAGATCCGTCCAGCGGTGGGTGGCCTGGTTATAGGTGCCACGGACCCCAGAGTGTTCAAACATGGCCCGGCACACCTTCTCCCACCGCTTCCGGCGCTCCTGGATCCCGTAGCCGGTAGCGATCCTGCCGCCTCCCATGATTGTCTTGGGGAGGCGGCGCTGGACGTGAAAGACAAGTGTGGCCACCTCCTCCGCACTAAAAATCTCCCGAGCTACAACTGTCTCCCCCCTCAAACGCCCGCACGGGAGCCAGGCACGGGGTGCGGGACCCTCCCCTTTGCGGGCTTCTTCCCGGCTCCCTTTGCCATGGTCTGGGCAGAAAGAAAGCAAAATAAGAAATAAGAAATAGAACAGGGAAGAAGAAAAGAAAAGCGTTTAAAAAAGTAGTTTAAAATGAACAAAAAGTAGCAGAAAACACAAAAATATAGAGCTAGAAAAATAGAGGGATAGATAATGAGTAAAATAGATCAAAATAAACTTCAAACAATCAAAGGATGGCAGAGATTAAGAAAGGATACAGAGAGCATGCCCAGAACCATAGCAATGAATGAGAAGCAAGATGGCCGCGCCCGTTCACGACCGCGTGGGTAAGTTCGCACGAGATTTTCCTCGCGATCACACGCGAACATGTACGAGCGAGCCGCACACTTTGCGAGATTACACATAGCGCCCGGAAACGGAATTACGTCACGCAAACAAGATGGCCGCGCCCATGTACGACCGCTAGGGTAACTTCGCAAACGTTGCGCTACAAGCGGCTTGCGAACATGCAAAAAATCACGCGAACAAACACGCAGCAAAACACAAATCGTGTATTCGCACGAATTCGCGGCTTCCGAAAACGATCTCGCACGGATTCGCGCCCCGCAAATTGCGCGAAATTGCAGAAAAAAGATTTTTGCAAAACTGAAAGCAATCAGCAGGTGCAAAAGTTCAATCTTAACATTAGTAACCATTCACTCTAGTGCTTCCTGAGGGGCCCCTCCAGAGTTCAGTTGCCTATTTGCAACTATTCTATGACCCTGCTCTGACCCTCACAGCAGGCTCATAGAATAGCTACAAGTAGGCCATAAAGGTCCTGTGAAAAAAAAATGCACTGCAACAGAAAGCAAATTACAGATAAGGAAGGAAGCAGGTGCCAGCCAGACTGGAAGTTTAAAAATCAGTGACACATTAATCAACCCCAAATTAATTCATGGCAGTTGAAGCAGGGCAGTTGTGCTTGCTTTTTTTCACCCCCATAATCTACAGTGATAAACCAACCAGAGGGTGGCAGTGAGGATGTACCAGAGGGTGGCATGGGTGTACCAGAGGGTGGCAGTGGTGAAACAGAGGGTGCTGTGAACCTGTGATGATGAACCAGATGTAGAAACAACATAGTCGCGGCCGTTGCGAGCCGAAAAGTAAGTTTGCAATTGCGAACTGGTAAACAAACCTCGCGAACTTGCAGAAACCCTTGCGAACAGAAAAAAACACAAAAATCCGCAAATTCGCGAGAGTTCGCGGATTTTGCGGATTGCAAATCCGTAAATCCGCAAGTTCGCGTACGCCAGATTCGCTAAATCCGCCCATGCTTAGTGTTGTCCAGTGTGTGCCATGATCAGTGAGTGTGTTGCACCCATTACGCCATCTGTTGCCTTTAAATGCCATGTAGTGCATTGGGGTTTGCCCGAAGGCCTAATTCACACGGACAATGATGCAAGTCCTGTCAGCATCCTATGCCCTGTTCACATTATCAATGTAGTGCAAGTGTGTGTCTCTGGGACATGGAGAAGGTGTAGTGATGTTGTTTCACTTTGTCTTCCTGACAGGTGACTGCCTACGAGAAGGGGGAGATATGGTGGGCTATTGTCAGGGCTGTCAGGTCTGTGGGGGTACATCACCGGCGGCTGTTGAACTTACAGAAAAGGTGGCAGGACATCCGGTGCTGGACCCGGCGTATCGCTCGGGTGCAGCTGAAGATGGAGCCTCCATGCCGGCATGGTGGAAGCCGTCACCTCACCGCCAACATGCTCCGGGTCCTGGCAGTGGTCTTTCCAGACCTCGATAGGCAGTTGCAGGAGAGACAGCAGCAAGGAGGGGGTAGGTACATGGCTGTTTGTTGTGTTGTGTGTCACCTGCTTCTTGAAGTGCTCTGAAGCCTGGAAACACTCCCACAGTTGGAGTGTCTGGTCAGACAGGCTATTTGTGCAGTGTAGTTTCAATTCCCCATATTCAGCTGGTGCTCTTTTTCATCCCTTCCCCTCCTTCACATGTGTCCCCTTTTCTGTGTGTATTCACATTTGCACATGTTCATCTAGGGTGCAAGATAATTAGACTGCACATTAATTAGCGCTTCATGTGGGAGGGAGGTCTGTGACATGTGTTGGGACCTCACCTGTGCCATGACCTGTGCACTATGTTTGGGCTTCATATTTGTTTGCACTGATGATGAGTTTCAACATAGGAGTGTGAGGTTTCAACTGCACACCCTTGCAGCATGCATGACCCATGTTGTGTTCTCAGACATGATATGCAGTTGGGAGATATGCATAGTGCCATGACGGTTAATCATGGAACAGTTAGCTCATTCTAGACTCACGGATCAGTGTGGCCTCCTAATCATGTGTGTCATCCAACACTGTGCCCATTCTATGTGTGTTCAGCATGGATCTGCCTCTGAGGCATTGGTCCCTGGCATAGTTTGTATTTATCCTGTGTCTGCTACATGTGCCCACTGGACATGGATACAAGATTTGGCTTGTGCATACTCACATTGGGCAGTGCCTGTGTGCCTATTCACAACAATCAGTTGTTAGTTGTTTGTGACTAATATGTTTTGCCAGCCTCACAAGATGAGCTTGGGTTACTTTTGGAATTGTTGCTGCACAGTTTTTGTTACCCAGATTCTGAGTTCTCACTTCTTGAGCTGTATCAATCACATTGACTGAGGGATGGGGGTGTTGTGCAGGAGAGGTCTAATGGTCCTGCCTGATTTGGCCTTGCCAGGTGAGACCTGTGGGTGAGATGTGGCTGGTCAATGTTTCACCATGCACTTGCCCTTTGATGGTGGCCAGTGCTTTCATTTGGGGCTTGACAGCCTATGTCATTTGTTTCCAGACATGATTGTGCCTCATTCATTTGCCACATGTATGTAGTTCTGGTGAAACGCTGTTTTGTCTTAGTGTGCACACTACTGTGATATTTTGCCTGGGGATAAGGGTATGTCCTCAATGCAGCATGGATTTTGATCATCACAATTGCAGGCCCATTAGCTTTAGGATTGTTAAGATTTGGGACATGTGGTCCACTTCACATGACAGCCAGTAGGTCTTATGTGCTAGCAACTGTATGATCAGGTAATGGATGCCCCTGTGAGGACTGACATATTTCAAGTTGTCTCACATTGATGATTGTACCTTGGCACTCCCAACACTTGTTAAAAGTTTTTCATGTTTTGAATGTGTTAATATGACGAATTGTGTAAGTAACACTTATTTGGAAGAAGCAGGCAGCTTTTGAAGGAGGCCAGTGTTAGTGATTAATGTTGTGCGTTGATCTCCATATACATGTCCCCACAGCGGTCTTGAGGTCTTGAAACTCCTTTGTTGTCAATTGTACAAACTAATGTGTGTCAAGCCATCAAGACCACAGTTGGACCATGTATATTGCACATCTGCAACGCCATTTGTTTCTGACAGTGTTTCATCTTAAAGGGTGCCAGCTGTTTCAATGAATGTGTAAATGTTTTTTGTGTGCATTTCATTGTGAGCCATTTGTCATGCAGGCACATACGTGTTCTCTTCACAAGATGGAGAAATAACACATTCAATACATGTCGAATATGTGAAGTATGGTGAGTCCCAAGATGCCAACAATTCGTGAAAATTTTCACCCAAATGTACTTACAGGGCGCTGAGTGTGGTGTCACCTTGGGGAGTGAGCTGGGTTAGTTTGCCCTGAGGGCCACCACTACTGTTTATTTCTTTGTGAACTTGAGGTGGCAGCACTTCATTGTATAGATCTGCTGTCCAGTAAACAAACAGAAGCTTCTCAGTGTATTTCTCATTCAAGATGTGGCCTGGTGTGTTCTTTGGATCCTTGTTTCCAAGTATCATTGTGTCTATACCAACTGGGCAGTACACGTCTCAAATATGTGCAGAGCTATCTGGCTGTTACTCATGCTGCAGGCCATGATTTGCAGTGTGACCTACTGATTTTGTGCTCATGTGTCAGATGTGTAGCGGTGACGGATGCATTTTTGTTTCTTCTCCTTGCCCACAGCATCATCAACAGAGAAAGGAGGAGACATGAGCACGGACCAAGAAGAGGGACCCAACCACAGTTCTACCACAGCTGAGGAGTCGGAGGGAGCCAGTGGCACGGAGGGTGAGGGGAGTCAGGCGGCAGAACTGTTGGAAGGCGACACTTCCTACTATGCTGACGGATCCGCTTCTGACTCCCAGGAGGAGGGGGAATACGCCGCGACAGCATCCAACATCACTGTGTGTTTTTCCCCGCCTCCTCCAGACCCATCTCCACCCTCCCAATTGCTAGGGCCCCTTCTGTCCATGCAGCCCCCCATGTCATCTTTGGCCCCGGCACTGCAGCCCCTGCCCCTGTCTCCCCTGCTGCCCTCAGTGCAGAGTCTGTGGACCTACTCCGCCAGATTCAGGTTGGTCAGACATCAATGCTGACTGTCCTCCATGTCCATACTCGGAAACTGACACAGTTGTTGTTATTCATGGAGGGCATGTCAGCTACGATGTCTGACCAACGTCGGATTCTATCATCCATGGACTCATCACTGACGGCAGCAGTTTCCCTCCTGCAGCAGTCCACCCCCCCCTCCTTCGGACCCATCCACACCCCCCTCTCCCTTACCTGTCCAGAGCACACGCAGAACAAGGCGATCACGGACACCAACGGACACAACCAGCACACCACCACAAAATTGTAAGCGCACATCTCCAGGCACGCAATCTCAGAGGGATGCAGGCACACCCACAGGGACTGGGGTCAGACCACAGGCACGCAGCCAAAGACTGCAAGACTCTCAGCCCTCTACCTTCACTCCCATAGTGTCCCCGGGTGCAGGTGGTGGTCTGGATGAACTGGCAGCAGTGTGCAGCGCTGAGTTTCTTTCCACCTTTGGTGCTGCACAAGCCACTGAGGATGATACCTCCCTCCCTGCACCCACAACACCTACCTTTCCCACTACTGTCCCTGCGGTGCCTGGTCCTGACTCAGATGATGCCCCCCACAGGTCAACAACCCTTTAGGTCATTCATGTGCAGGCAAGTTTGGGGTCGATTACCTCCCCTACGTCCCCCTAAGAGACTTTGATGTGGACTGGCCATTGACCTTGTTTGAGCTGGGACACATTGTTGCACTTTTTTTCATTTGGAGATGAATAAAGCATTTTAATTTTCATTCTACACTATTGCATTTCATGTACTTGCTTTAGGTGCTGATGGCCCAGGTGTCATAGTAATGTTTTGGGGTTCTGAAAGATGTTTTTTATGATGAGGTGGACCATGGTATCTATGTGCCATCACAATGTCTCTGCAATGTATCATTGGTTGTGTGTGTTCAGTTTATCTAGAGACATTGTCCCAAGGAGTGTTCCTTCCTCTGTGACACCTGAGATCTTCATTACAGACAGTTGCAAAATTGTTGTGCTGACATGTGTGCACATTTCCTTTTTTGGTAACGGTTCCCTTCGGTTGCCTGCTCACAGATGTCTACTGCTCATTAGTTTGTGCCATCCATGCTACTCACTGTACTTGTATTTTGATTATGTACAAATGCCTTCATGGACGCATTCATCCTTTTTCCCACTATGCAGGTGTGTCATCACAGCCTACCCCTATGTTGGAAATTGTTATGGAGGGTATTTGGTCACATGACTCACAATTTTGTGCATTGTATCTAAGGGTTTTCAACCCTATTCCTTCCATGAGAGACTACATCTTGGTGTTCTGACCACCACCTGGACATTCATATCAGCACAGGGATGTACATGACAGTGTGTGTTCCCTTTCGCTCTCTTTGTTTGGTGGGCTGTTACATGACTATACACTATTGTGTCATGATGGTAGGGTGTGTATGTTGCCAGCAACCTCCATGTGTGGGTATGCATGTGGGATTCGACATCACACCCACATGTGGTGTGTGACGCAGTGTGTGACAGAAATACATCCTCCGTGGAGTGGGACACTGCAGTAAGTGATGTGTTGCTATGGCACTATCAAGAAAGTCACAACTTAGGGATGTGCACATACCCTCATGTAGTTGTGGTATGATGATGATGATGCCCCGCTCTATCTGGGCACTGCTGGGAGCCCTGTGTACCCACCCCCATACTGTTGGGCACTGCTGGGTGTCCTGTGCACCCACCCCTCTTATGTCTGGGCACTGATGGGAGTCATATCCACCCCCCTCTTATGTCTGGGCACTGCTGGTAGTCCTGTGCACCCACCCCTCTTATGTCTGGGCACTGCTGGGAGTCCTGTGCACCCACCCCTCTTATTTCTGGGTACTGCTGGGAGTCATATCCACCCAATCCATACTGTTGGGCACTGTTGGGAGTCCTGTGCACCCACCCCTCTTATGTCTGGGCACTGCTGGGAGTCCTGTGCACCCACCACTCTTATGTCTGGGTACTGCTGGGAGCCATATCCACTCACCTCCATACTGTTGGGAGTCCTGTGCACCCACCCCTCTTATGTCTGGGCACTGCTGTGAGTCCTGTGCACCCACCCCTCTTATGTCTGGGCACTGCTGGGAGTCATATCCATCCACCCCTCTTATGTCTGGGCACTGCTCGGAGTCCTGTGCACCCACCCCTCTTATGTCTGGGCACTGCTGGGAGTCATATCCACCCACCCCTCTTATGTCTGGGCACTGCTGGGAGTCCTGTGCACCCACCCCCCTTATATCTGGGCACTGCTGGGAGTCCTGTGCACCCACCCCTCTTATGTCTGGGCACTGCTGGGAGACATATCCACCCACCCCCATACTGTTGGGCACTGTTGGGAGTCCTGTGCACCCACCCCTCTTATGTCTGGGCACTGCTGGGAGTCCTGTGCACCCACCCCTCTTATGTCTGGGCACTGCTGGGAGTCATATCCACCCACCCCCATACTGTTGGGCACTGTTGGGAGTCCTGTGCACCCACCCCTCTTATGTCTGGACACTGCTGGGAGTCATGTGCACCCTCCCCTCTTATGTTTGGGCACTGCTGGGAGTCCTGTGCACCCACCCGTCTTATGTCTGGGCACTGCTGGGAGTAATATCCAGCCACCCCTCTTATGTCTGGGCACTGCTCGGAGTCCTGTGCACCCACCCCTCTTATGCCTGGGCACTGCTGGGAGTCATATCCACCCACCCCTCTTATGTCTGGGCACTGCTGGGAGTCCTGTGCACCCACCCCTCTTATATCTGGGCAGTGCTGGGAGTCCAGAGCACCCACCCCTCTTATGTATGGGCACTGCTGGGAGACATATCCACCCACCCCCATAATGTTGGGCACTGCTGGTAGTCCTGTGCACCCACCCCTCTTATGTCTGGGCACTGCTGGGAGTCATATCCACCTACCCCTCTTATGTCTGGGCACTGCTGGGAGTCCTGTGCACCCACCCCTCTTATGTCTGGGCACTACTGGGAGTTCTGTGCACCCACCCCTCTTATGTCTGGGCACTGCTGGGAGTCATATCCACCCACTCCCATACTGTTGGGCACTGTTGGGAGTTCTGTGCACCCACCACTCTTATGTCTGGGCACTGCTGGGAGTCCTGTGCACCCACCCCTCTTATGTCTGGCTCTGCTGGGAGTCCTGTGCACCCACCCCTCATATATCTTGGCACTTCTGGGAGTCATATCCACCCACCACTCTTATTTATGGGCACTGCTGGGAGTCATATAAACCCACCCCCATACTGTTGGGCACTGCTGGGAGTCCTGTGCACCCATCCCTTTTATGTCTGGGCACTGCTGGGAGTCATATCCACCCACCCCTCTTATGTCTGGGCACTGCTGGGAGTCATATCCACCCACCCCTCATATGTGATGCACCGTACCCCAACATTCATGGAGTGTGTGCGGGTCGTATCACTATTGCAATGGTGCCATACGCGAGCGCGTGTGACGCACCGTACCCCAACATTCATGGCATGTGTGCGGCTCATATCACTATTGCAATGGAGCCATACGCGAGCGCGTGTGATGCACCGTACCCCAACATTCATGACGTGTGCGCGGATCGTATCACTATTGCAATGGTGCCATAGGCGAGCGCGTGTGACGCACCGTACCCCAACATACATGGCGTGTGTGAGGCTCGTATCACTATTGCCATGGTGGTATACGCGAGCTTATATGATGCACCGTACATTTACACTTCCGTTGTTGTTCTCACCGTCTGCGCCGTCGTCGGTTTCTATGCACCAGGTCGTAGGCATGCAGGACTGGGATGACACGGACAATGGGGTTCATTTTTTTTTTTGTTTGAATATGTTTATTGCATTTTTGTTTTATCAGTTCTTACATCACAGTACAGTAATACAGATCGAAGAAGTGATAATCGATTAGTAATGCTTGATTATAATCAACAGAGCAATAGCTACTACAGTCAATCACGTACAGTGTATAGTATGGCCCAGCTCATAATCAGGGTAGCAAAGTAGCATGTCAATTTCACGAATAATCAGCATATGAACATTAGGTAAGAGGTAACATGGGTGGTAGTAGAGCAAACGTTACGTCTCGGCATCCATTCAGATTATTATTCAGTTTGGAACATAGGATGTATAGTGATAATAGCCCAAGGCAGGGTGGGCTCGTCCGGTATGCAATAGACATTCAAAACTTTAGTGCTAAACAGGTAAACATAAGGAACAATCTGAAAAGGTAGGTGGTAGAACCAGAAATTGGGTGCGTGTTTATTATTGTGTGTGCAGGTCTACATGAAGTGTGCAGGCCAGGCAAGTGGATGCGGGCACTCGCACCGCTCCAGTGGCAGCGGAGATTGGAAGATACTGTCCGTCGTGTGACGGACAATGGGGTTCATGGCGTGTATGTCGCGTACCGGGGTGCGGTTCGGCCCGGACTCTGCTTTTACGGCTGTTTTCGGGTCCAGTAGAAAAAGGGTTGTATGGAGTGTCGCAGAGACGAATCGTACTTGCTGGTTCCGGAAACTGCTGCTTGTTTACGTACGGACGTAGCGTACTGCGTGAACCGGATACAAATCGTATGTATTTTAGTGTTGTATGGTGTTTGTTACGAATCGTACGTAGATCTGCTTTGGGTTTGGATCGTACTTGATCGTACGTACGGGGACGTTGAAGGTGTACGATTCGTACGGAAAATACGCTCTGTACAGCTATTCGGAGCGCATTTTCCCGAATCGGAATCGACCCCAAAATGTATGTATTATTTTTTTGAATAGTTTAATGTGTTCATTAAATATGGAATATATTAAATATTTGTATTTATTTTTAATTATTTATATGTTTTTATTTTGTTTTTATATAATTAATAAAGTTTATAAATTAAATAAAGACAATATTTACTAAAATATATTTAAGTAAATATATGTATATGTATACTTTTTGTGTTTATATTAATTAAATTTAGTTTATTTGTTATATTTAGTTAAAATACATATTAACATTATTTTAATTTGTTAATAATAATAATAATAATATTTAATTAATTTAATTTAAGTTATGTTATTTTTTAAAGTCGATATTGTTTACATCTATTTTTTTTACATGGATATTTTTGAGTCAATATTACTGTACTTACCTTTTTAAGAATAGGGAGGCGATATTTTCGTTATCAATATTTTTACATCGATATTTTTGTCATCGATATTTTTTATATCGATATTTTAACATGGATCCATCTACCCTATTACATATTCTCTTCAACCTGTTCATGGAGCCTTTAACTGGAAATCTGAAATTCTACAATGTCAATTACCACATGTATGCAAATGACACCCAACAGTATCTACAAATCTCCTCCCATGAAGATGTCAGTCTACTCGACACATCTTTGCAAAAAAGAAAGGCTTACCAGAAACCACCTCAAACTCAACTGCCTCAAAACTGAATTCCCGTAATCGTCCCCACCAAAATGATACCTGACATCAAACATTGGATGAAACATTTAACAGCTTTCAATTACCTTTCACACATTAAGATCACTGGGAATAACAGTCAACAAGAATCTCAACATGAAGAAACAGAGCAGCACAGCCACCAAAGGAGCCAACATTCAAATGAAAACCTTTTTCCCCTTCAATGACCTCAAAATAGCTAATCTGGCTCTAGTGATCCCCAGGTTGGACTATGGATGTGCTACCTTATGTGGTGTGCTGGGATTCAAGCTCGCTCCACTAAGGGCATCACTTAACTCTGCTACAACGCCCATCAGTGGATTCAAGAGAAAGAACCACATCACTCCTTATCTTAGGACACTAACTGGCTCACATATGAAGCAAGGATTCAGGTGAAAATTGCTTGCATGACCATTAAAGCCCTACATTTAAACACACCAAAGTACCTAGCTGATAAACTGGAGCTGACTGACAACTGCAGATCCTCTAGAAGCACCAGAACCTTACTGTTAAAACTTTAGAAATTTTTGAGGGAAAAATACATACAACCAAGCTTTCTCCGGAATGGCCCCTAACATTTGGAACTCCCTGCCGCTCTGAAATCAGACTGAGCCTATCAATCACATCATTCAATAAAAAGGTCAAACTGCTTTTGAGGAACAAAACTCTACCCTAGTACTCACTGACTCAGTATATGGATAATTATTTGACAGAGTGTCAGGACCAGGGGTGTCACTCACCATCAACGTCCTCGTTTGTAACTCACCAACCTTACCCCAATTTACAATGGGTATTGACAGCATTTGTGATTCTTGGATGTCATGTTTCTTCTTGCCTAACCATTTTAAAGTGCGCTGATACCCTACTAGGGTTAAGTTTGTGCTATATAAACTTTCATAAATAAAGTCAATCTATTTTTACACATTTAATCCTAAAGCTCCTTATTTTACCTGTAACCCTGTTTACCCATCTATATACATTCACAAACTGACCCAAATGGTAGGTCCAGATTCTAAAGAAGGAGATTATAGTCATTCATACAATTAGCAATAATCTTAAAATCTTTAAATAAAACTCACAGTTTGAGGGAGAGTGCAATAGCCAATAGTACTCCGCTGTGCAGAGCCTGTAAAATTGGAAAATCAATCTCACCTTTCCCTACTAAGTCACTATCTACAACTACGTTATGTTTTTCAAGTATCCCATTTAAAGCCTCTGCATATGAGCAATATGTAAAATGGAACACGTCTTGGCAATAAGTGTCCACATAACCACATACCAAAATTCTGCTAACATGACAAGTAGTGGTTTTGAAATCACCTGCCGAACCATTGATAATTGTTTTGATCTTGACTAGTGATCTCCGTCAGGGTATCAATCTGTAATCTCTGATGACTGATTATCAAAAGTATTATTGTGTAAATTAATTGGGAGTAATTCAGGCTTTCGAGGAAAATAAAACAGCACAACTTGAAATCAGCCAAACAGGAGATTATGTTGGCGCCCAAACATGATATGTTTGTTGAAATAAGGATGTCCGCACCACCATTATGCCTGCCCACATGAGAAGGAATGGATGGTTGTTTATTTTCTTGGCCCACACAGTCCATTCTTCTTGTGGCAAGTATTTCCTTGATTAGAACACTACGCCGCATTTCACCCTGACCAGTGAGCGCTCTCATGGATTTGGCTCAAAACATTGTCTGTCTCTGTAGGTATTAAAGGAGGGACTGGTTCAAGTACAATGATATAAGGAGTATATAAATATGCTAATAATTTCGAAAAAACAAACACAAATGTTTGTAATGAGTTAATACCACCCTGAATGTTTAGGATTCTTAAAACTGTATCTCCTATAAGTGAATTAATTTTTCTAAACTAATAGTATCACTGTTTTTTACAATTTTACTCAATTGTTGTTTTTAACACTTGCATAATAATGTATATTTCTAAATATTTTTAAAATAAGATTGCATCTCACATTGTAACAGTTTTGATTAACTATACAATAAAAGTATTATTGATATAAGGAGTAGATTTTGAGGAGAGTTGTACCTGCTTTCCCTTAAGACCCATTTGGTTTGAACAAGGAAGAGACTTCATGATTTTCCTTTCCATTGATAGTTGAAGTAGTAGTTGAGGTTGTAGTGTTAGAAATTGGTTCTCTAGCTTGCAGTTGTTTTCACCCTGTCCAAGTAGGGACCCTCACTTTAGTTCGGGTAAAGGAGTTGCACAGCTCAGATAACCCCTGCTCACCCTTCTGGTAGCTTGTAACAAGCAGTCAGGCTTATCTCAGAGGTAATGTCTAAAGTATTTGTACACACACACAAGTAACACACTAAAACACTACAAGATCCAGAACTGTCTGTCCTCAGTCTTCAATTGGCTAGCGTCATCCCAATTGAAGTGTAATGAGGACAAGACTGAAATCCTGCTTTATGGCCAGTTTCCTCCTGACTTTAGGTCACTACTGTGGCCAGATGGCTTCCCCATTCAAGGTGCCTCAAACACCTTGGCCAAGAGCCTCGGGGTCTGGTTTGGGGAGGACCTCCGTTTTGAGGGGCACATTAAGAGGCTCACTGGAGGATGCTTTGGGACCCTGAAGTCTCTTAGAAAGTTTTTTCCGCTTCTGCCGGCCTCTGCTCGCGAGTCAGTCGCGAGAGCTTTAATTCTCTCGCGCCTGGACTACGCCAACGCTCTGTTTAGTGGCTCTCCTGTTTACTTGATAGGGCGGCTCCAGGTTATTCAGAATGCTACCGCTAGATTGCTGGGGAACATCTCCAAGCGGATTAGCGTTAGGAATTACCTGGAGAGTCTGCACTGGCTGCCGGTGCAGCATCGAATCACTTTCAAAATCTTGACTTTGGCCCACAAAGCCATCAATGGGCGCGGTCCCGCCTATTTGATGAAACGATTCTTGCGGTATACTCCCAACCGAGATCTGCGTTCAGCATCTCAACACCTCATGCAAGTCCCGCGTTTTCGGCGCATTCGGCAGGGAGGGCACTCTGTGACAGTGAGAGCTGCGCGAGCATGGAATGCGCTCCCTGTCTCTTTGCGCAGTACTGTGGACTTCACAGCTTTTAAGAAAGCATTAAAAACTCATTTGTTTAGATTAGCTGTTTAATTTGTTATGTTACTTCAGGGCTCTGCTGCTACACTTCTCTTTTTCTTCTTCTTCGCGCCAGGATACTCCAGCAGTAATTGTGCGCGCTATAAAACAGCTTAACATAACATAACATAACAAGATAAGTTAAACCAGTTTAGAAAAAGAGCCAATATTTATCTGAAAAAACATGACAAAAAATCCAACATACACAGGTCAAAATATCACTTATAAAATTCTGATCAAGTTTAGTTCATAGAAATCAACAGATGCGTTCGTTGTAGCACTATGTACCTAGGATGCGTCAAAAATCAAAGACAGTGCAAGGTGCAGGAAAGCAAAGCAATGCATTGGTTTCTTACTACACAGGAGAGGTGATGTGTCAGTTCTTTACTGACAGGGGAGGTGGTGCATCAGTTCCTTACTGCAAGGCAGGGGAGGTGACTTGTTGGTTCCTTACTGGCAGGGAAGGTGATGCGTCAGTTATTTTACTGGCAGGGGAGGTGATGCATCATTTTCTCTGCATCAGTATTTACTGCGGTATGGTGTCGATGAAGAATTGTCACCCAGGGATTATGCGTTGCATATCCAGATGTGGCTGCGTCAATGCAACAATGGCGATGCAGGTGCTGTGTCAATTCCACGGTCATGAAGCCCACACTGCATGGATTCCTTAGCTGCAAAGCAGGCACTGAGTCGATTTTTTGATGTTATGCATCTATAAAATATATGCTGGAGGTCGATATTTGGATTTCTCCTTAAGATCATCAGCTTACACTTCCATGGGCCCAGGAACAGGATTTGGCACCACATGGTAAGTAAGGACACTCAGCTGAAGTGCTCAGTCACCGGCAGGTGAAGTCTTTGATGGCCCCGAGACTTCTTAACAGGAGGCGAACTTGCACAGGCTCTTGGAGAACCTTGGAAGTAGGATGTAAAAAACAAAGTCCATTCCTTTCAATCCCAGTACATAAGCAGCAACCAACTGGCCAGCACAGCAAATCAACAGGCTCCAGCATCCAGCTCTCCTTCCTGGCAGAAAGTCCTCAGTCCAGAAGTGTTCTGATTTTGGAGTATAAGAGGTCCTATACTTATACCCCTTTCTGCCTTTGCAGTAGGTAAACTTCAAAGGAAAATCTTTGTAGTTCACAAGACCCTGCCTTTCACTGACCTGACTCCAGACATACTACAGGGGGTGGAGAGAGCTTTGCGTGAGGACAGACACAGCCCATTAGCCTGGTGATGGGCCATCAGTATATGCAAGGCACACCTGAGCTCCTTTTGTGTTACTTTCTAGAGTGAATACACAAGAGCCCAACTGTCAGCCAACACAGACGTGTATTCTACAGATAGGCAGAGGCACGGAATGGTTAAGCAATAAAATGGCCACTTTCTCAAAGTGGTATTTTCAAACACGCAATTTAAAAACCAACTTCACCAAAGACATGTTTTTAAATTATGAGTTCAGAGACCCCAAACTCCAAATCTCTATCAGCTCCCAATGGGAAATTAAAGTTACATTATATTTCAAGGCAATCCCCATGTTACGCTTGGGGAGAGAAGCCCTTGCAATAGTGAAACAAAACTAGCAATATTTTCCTATTTGGACATCTAAAATAAAGTAGTACATGTCCTACATTTTAAATACACCACACCCTGCCCATCAAACTGCCTTGGGACTACCTTAGGGGTGGGTTACAGGTAGTAAGAGGGAATGATTGGGCCTGGCAATGGGGTGCACTTGGCAGGTCGAAATTGCAATTTAAAACTGCATACATTGGGGTCTATTAGGATGGCGGGTGGAGGCACCACCGCGAGCAGCAGACCTCACACCCGCCATATTAGAATGGTCAAATATAGCCCGCGGTGCGACATAGACCGCCATCGAATTGCGCCCGCTACCACGGCAGTGTGAGCCAATGGAGACTCAATGCCGTGCGAAATGACGTCTGCCCTGCTCCACATTTTAGTATGCCCCAAACAACCAGTCGTACCGCAGCGGAGAAACCGCCCAATCAGAGACCGCGGAAGCTCGACAGCGGAGTGCGAGACCAGAGTCCCAGTCAACACCACCCGGGCATGACGACAATGGACCCAGCCATACACCTTTTCCCGGTGCTGTACTCGATACATCACCAGCAACTCATGGACCTCCGCGGACGCCGCCACTGGTAAGCAATTACACAACCACAACACACAACTCATGGGCAGCAACAGGGATCATATCCACAATTTCCACATCAGACACCCTGGTGGGGACAGGAGCACATCCACAAGTTTACCCACACATGACCCACCTGCCACCAAGTCACTCCTCCACATCCCGGATACACATCCACTGCGATCTCCCAGCAATGCCCCGGTCACATCACTGCAGCGGTGAAGACAAGGGAATACATGCGCATAATGCAGAAGGCAAGGCCATCGCCAGGCAAGGGAAGGGCACAAACACCACTGAGCCACACCTCCACCCTTCACACACCAGCCCCCCCTGAAGGGACATGGCATATGCCCTTACTGTACACCCCCATGCACAATAATAAACCAGGTGAATGTACACCCTGCACCACACACCAAACAACAAGGGCGACAACCACAGCAGGAGTGGCTGCAGGGGAACCCACAGCACACAAGCACAGGGCCAGGGCAACCCACACACCACAACAGCACACACATGGCAAGAGAACTGAGTACAAGCACAAATGAACACACACATACAAGGAACAAACATCCTACTGGACACACAGCCTGCCAAGTCACACATACATACCCCACAGAGACACACAGACACATACACAAACTACATGCCACCAGCAATGGAGCACGACAAATAGGAAATCCAGAGCAAGGCGCACCAAAATAAAAGGCCATGGAGACAACCACCAAGCATTTGTACATCACATGCACGACAAGGAACATAGAACAACATCCTCAGCCCATCAAAGCACACATAGCAAGCACAATGAGTGAAGTCAAACCACATACAGCTCAGTGCAACAACCCAGGGAGACAGCAAGGCAAACCATGTATAGGCACAAGAATGAAAGGAAGGCCCTGAAGTCAAACTGTGAACAACCAAACATATGTATGCAACGACATATGAATACGCCAGCAGCACAACACACAGGGCACATTGACACACTATATGACTGTCAAACACTAGTAGGAATCTACACACATACCCGCCCTCAAACCAGCAGCACACAACACCAGTGACAAACACACTGAAGGGTGGCAATATTGCCCAGCCATTACACAGACAATCACTCACACACTCTGGGCGTAGGCACAAACAACACACACACACACACACACACACAGGAATGCCAGAACAAATGTCTAAACAACAAAAACAGACAAACACATAACCCAAAAGAAACACACACAGAACCACAACAAGAACAGACGTGCCCTGTGTAGCACAACTGGGGGAAAGGTAATGGGAGCACAGACACAACAGGAATGCACAACCTCATCAGTCAGGAACAATGCACAGACGACATACCACAACACAGACAAAAAGTATACCATCACAGATAATCACAGCCACATCAAATTAACACCAGATGCACAGGCAAAAACACATACCATACACAGCAGGCCATCAGTGGATGCACACCTGGCAACAACAAGGTAACTTACACCCACAGCACTGCATGCACAAAAAGCAGTGTGTGCACACCAATCATAACAGTGCCACACAGACATGAGTGACACAACATGAACCCACACAACACTAATCAGCACAGCACAAAGACAACATCACACCCGGGAAGGGAACCAGTACCACAGCAAACCCACATACATTCAATACAACACCAACAGATGCACAAGTCTGGGACAGAAAGGTGGAAACAACTTGACCAGAGGATTGGGCAGCACACACAGATGAACTGCATATGGCAACCATGACTGCTCAACAGCACAGAAGCGTCACAAAGAACCAATTGGGGAAATGTCCTGAGTGTCGTATTGCTCCTGGCCAAAGAACTGCACCATAAAGCACAGTGTCACAAATGAAGTGATGAGAAGGCACACACACATGTAAACCAAGGGGATAGCTGACATATAAGTGAAGTGTACTGTATGCCAGTAGTGGACATGGCAGGAGTGTACCACATACACAAACAGAGGGAGTACAGACTCACAATGGATAGGGATCTGAAGCACAGATAGGGGATGGCATGACTCCACACACAACAAGCCGTACTGGAGTTTAAAAGGCACGATGTGACAGCAATGCATGAGAAAACACAATCACAATGGCAGTGTGGAGCAGCAGGTCTTCACAGTCTCTACAAACAGTATCAAGACACATGGATGATCAACAAAACACAAAACTGACTTGCCAGTCACACACTCTGCATACTCACAAGTGACAAAAACAACACGTAGGAGTCAGATAGAACTGCATGTACACACCAACACACTGCACAGTGCACAACATATAACTCACACATGTGCATACAACAACATCCACAGGGCTGAACAATTGCCTTAAACCCCTTCAGCGCTGGGACGCCTCTGGGTAGCCATCGCGCTATATAAATTTTCTTTTCATTTCATTTCATTCATCCAAACACCAGGCACTCACTCCTGGGTGACACATGTGCGTAGTTGACAATGCAGGAAAAACACACACTTCAACACTCCCTACAAAGTCACACCCTTCACACTGCACAATTCATGACTACCCAAGGTCACACATCTAAAGAAAGCCATGGGACTAGGATGACTGGCCATCACAAGATGACCACACACATACACTGCTGGGCACACATAAAGGAAGAATACACATACATGATGACCCTGGCCAGCCTGCCTGCAAACCCGTGGATAGAATCCCACTCTGTGCTGGCAGTCTTCCCAACCTGACATGTGTACAATATAGCCAACATGAACAAATTATGAAAATGGCAACTGCATACCATGTAAAATTGACACCATAGTCCCCACAAGTATCAGGCTCATGAAGAACTGAAGTCCCTGTCACCCCTGTCAAAAAAAGAGTTAGTGGGACAAGACAATGGCAATGTTGTAGCCGCACACAGAGAATGGAGCACAGTAAACCATATGCACACACCAAAAAAAGTTATTCAGTAAGGACACTGACAAAACAGACGACAGGAGCAACTATCTTTATTCATATATTGCAGAGATAGGCACCAATAGTAGAGAAGAGCAAGGCACAAAAGGCAGAGCATGTCCACGAGAAGCTGCACAGGCAAGGGCAAAATAGCAAGGCCAGTGGCCAGTCCAGGGTGCAGAGTATGTCCATGAGAAGCTGCACATGCAAGGGCAACACAGCAAGGCCAGTGGCCAGGCCAGGGTGCAGAGTATGTCCAAGAGAAGCTGCACAGGCAAGGGAAAAACAGCCGTGAATGACAAGACCAGTGGGTAGGGCAAAGAGCAGAGTATGTCCATTAGAAGCTGCACAGTGAAGGACAAGGCCAGTGGCAGGGAAAAGTGCAGAGTAAGTCCATGAAAAGCTGCACAGGCAAGGGCAAAACAGCAGTTAAGGACAAGGCCAGTGTTCAGGACAAAGTGCAGAGTGAGTACATGAGAAGCTGCACAGGCAAGGGCAAAACAGCAGTGAAGGACAAGGCCAGTGTCTAGGAAAAAGTGCAGAGTGAGTACATGAGAAGCTGCACAGGCAAGGGCAAAAAGCAGTGAAGGACAAGGCCAGTGTCGAGGGCAAAGTGCAGAGTGAGTACATGGGAAGCTGCAGAGGAAATGTGTGCACCTGTACCTTTCCATGGTCAGCAACACAGTCAGGGGGTAACAATGGGCAGTGCAGGCCCACCTGTGTGAGAGACAGGTGTACGAGGGCGACTACCACTCAGACTTGGCTATCAGGCGGACTGGGAGCTGGCTGTGTGTCGGGGACAGTCGGAGGACTTGACCAGGGAGAGAGCGGCCCAGCTGAGGTAGAGCCATCAGTGGCTTAGCAAGCCGGAGGGCTGCTTGGACCAGGTGGGGTAGTGGCACGTGGAGGTGAAGTCATGCTGATGTGAGAGACAGTCTGGCTGAGAGATTGTGGAGGGGTGACTTTCCACTTCTTGGGGATCCTAAATGACTTCCCTGCCTTGGGGTCAATTACAAGTGATGTGGACACAACAGACACACTCACCACCAAAGCTGCATCAGGTGCAGACGCGGGCACTCCCTCTGGGATGTGCTGGATCTAGTGGAACGCTTCGCTTGGCTTTGCCTTTGCCCCTCAATCCCCTGTTTACTAGGTGTTAACCCTTTAGTACCCTCCTTCTCCTGCTTCATTGGGCTTGGAAGGGGAGTCGAGGTGGTGGGTGAATCTGCCTTGGAGACCTTCTTAGGTGTACCCTTGGCATGCACCACCTTCTCGATGGGCACAGAAACTGTATGCTTCTCTTTGCTAGATGCTTTACCGACAGGAGAGTGCTTGGCAGGGGATGCCCCTGAGGCATGTGAGCCTGAGGTCTGCTTCTTTGCTTTTTGGGTTTGGTGTCACCTGATGGGATTTTGTCTTTGCGCTCTGGGGTGGCTTTGGTCTTCTGTGGGGATGGTGTCTGCGGCCTGGACCGCTGTGGTTGTTGCTGCTGTGTGCCTTGTGTGCTGTATTGTGACTTTAAGGTCCGTGGAGCGTGGGTACTATCGTCAGACGTGGCCACTGCCAGGGGGGTGGACAAAGGGACCAGGGATGGACTATGAGTATGTGCCAGTTGAAGGGCTGCCGTCACAGTGGAGGGCAAAGACTGGACACTCCGGTTCAGCCCACCAACGTCTGAATGTATGCCCTCCATGAAATCAACCACGTGTGTCAATATTTTGTCGTGGTCAATGAAGGCATTGAGGAGTGCTGTTTGGCCCACACACAGCTGGTGCAAAAGGTCCACAGACTCAGCACTGATGGCAGCAGCAGGGACAGGGGCAGGGGCAGCGGTGCCCGGGTGAAGGACAGTCTTCCCCTCTTACTGGGCAGTAACAGAGGAAGTGGCTGGGAGGGTGGGCACTGGCCGCTGTGTGGTGGATGATGATGCAGAGTCCCCATTCCCTATGCGCTCCAGCATGGATGCATCACCACTGGCATCAGATGACGTGGTACTTTGCGTCTCAGGCTGGGATTCCTCCAGCAGACTCATGTCCCCCTCCGAGGCGCTGGTCACATCTGTGTCACAGGGCTCCTGTGCAGCTGTTGAGCTTGTTTCACCCCCACTGGTGTCCCTCAGTGACCACAAGAGATGCTGCATGAGAGACAGATGTAGGGTCAGTTCACTGGCAGCAACATAACAAACATATGCAAGCGAAGCATCACTGAAGATGACTGAATCTACATGTTGCACACCACCCTGTACAATCACATTGTGCTAACTCACTATATTGACTCAAACAGTGCGTGGAAACTTGAAAATCTGGCATAAGTGAGCCATGTGATGAACCCCCAGCACAACACCCTGCTAGTGGCTCCGTTCAACCAGACACCCAAATAGCCCAGAGCACACCTAGGGCCATGATGGTGGCAAAATACTTGTTGCCACTGACAGATCTGGATGGAGCAGGAGGGGACAACACAGACCTCAACATGACATTCCACAATGGCCATGAGCCCATGCCACCCACCATGTTGTACTTCGGAGTCCAACGACTGGTGCACATTGGGGTCAGATGTCTAAGCCTCCCAAACCTGAGTACAGGCAATGGACGCATTGATGAAGTCACTCTCAGATTTTGGCACACTGCAGTCCCCTCCCATGGGATTCCCCAGGCTACCACAACACAGACGATACCTGAAGACCACAAATCACAATGCAGTGGGAATGCACAGTACTCAAATTACCTTAATAAGTACAGGTAGGGAAAATGCATCACACCTGCACCCAGCCCAGCAACCACTTTCAAGCCACTGCATCACACTACCAACATCACATAGGGCAGCCTGCCAAAGGCTCTGTAGACATGCAGCAACTTACAAGTGATTATTAGTCCCTGCACATCTCACACACATGCAGGATGCCAGCACTGTACCCTCTGTGCAGGCTGCCCACATCTCCTGTCCATTTTGAGGTTGAGCAAGACAAACATCACATATCAACATGTGTCTGGGGTTAGACTCAGTGTCCAAGTCTGTGCAGCCCTCAATGTCCCTGCCCTGTGAATGGATAACTGTGTCATGGTGGTCACATTGAGGGACATAGGGGCATATTATCAAGCCTGTGCGATAAAATTATCTCTGCTTTATCGTCCGAAAACGGCCGATAAAGCGGCGATAATGGGCTTGATAATAGGCTCTATGGAATTCCAATCGAAGCCCATGTTAGCTGGAGTGCAATGAGTAAAGACAAATTTAATACTCTGTAAGTGAAGTGATATGTCCTTGTCTTTCTGGACGGGGACTGTGCAGGCCAGGTGGGCTCATACAGAGATGGACAACAGGGGCACACACAGCCATTCAGCCAAGCAATCACTGTCCTGACTCCTGCATGAACAAGTTGATGCGTCACTGTGTGGCTGACAAGGCAACACAGGTCACTCACACATACATGTGCAGGCAGGGAAACATGTGGTATAGGGTACACACCTTCCCCTTGGAGACAGCATGTTAGGCAGTGCATGACACAACCTCACACTCTCAGGCACATACTGCATCAGTCTAACTACATATGTGCCCTCCCCCCACTGTTGAGGACTTACCACGACATTTAAGGGCACCATATAGCCTTGGGTACTATTTTTTTATTTGCATATTTATATAGCACAACCTTGACCTGAAGGTATTGGAGCGCTTTACATGAGCACCGTATTTACAGTACACATTCAGGCACGGGGAGATTAAGTATTTGCCCAGAATCACAGGATGTGGACGTGACCCCGAGGCTCAAACCGTGGTTTCCAGCACCAAAGTCAGCAGTCTAGCTGACGGACCACATGTGAGCATCTCGTCCACCAGGACCTCCAGCTCCTCGCTTGTGAAGGGACTGGCACAGATCTTCTATGTCCTTGCCATCACTGTGAACATGAGACAGCAGCTGAGGAATTGGTTGGTGAGGGGGTCCCTGGCAGCAGTCCCTGTAGGCAGCAGCAGATGAGGGGTCTCTGGCAGCAGTCCCTGGAGGCATCGGCAGATGAGGGTTCTCTGGCAGCAGTCCCTGGAGGCAGCAGCAGGTGAGGGGTCTCTGGCAAGAGTCCCTGGAGGCAGCAGCAGGTGAGGGGTCTCTGGCAGCAGGCTCTGGGAGCAGTGGAAATGTGAGGCTCCCTCCCACACATATATAGCCCTCTGGGATCATTACAAAAGTGCCAAGCTGTAGCAATTGGTATTCCAAGTCTGCCTTTTTCAAATGCATCCAATGACCGCCTACTGCGATTTTCTAAATTTCATCATGCTACTGTGAATAAGTTCCCATTGGCTGTAAGGGCATGCTCCATGGTAGCAGGGAAGATGGCTAGATGCCTGTGAGTTTGTTTGTGGTGGCACAATGGCTTCCAACTGCTCCTGGGCGGGGGAGTGCTCCATCCTGCTCAGGTGTGGGACAGGGGGCTTGGTGGGTGTTGTAGTGCAGGCCTCCTTCCCCCAAACATCCCTCCCAGGGAAGGTGGCTACATACCTAGGAGTTTGTTTGAGTGGTACAATGTCTTCCAGTTGCTCTTGGGTGGAGGAGTGCTCCATCCTCCTCAGGTGTGGGACAGGGGGCATGGTGGGAGTTGTAGTGCAGGCCTCCCACCCCCAAACAGCCCTCCATGGCAAGATGGCTACCTACCTGTTAGGTGAAGGTGAACAATGCAATGGCTTCCAACTGCTTCTGGTTGGGGGAGTGCTCTATCCTGCTGGGGTGTAGGACAGGGGGCATGGTGGGAGTAGTGGTACAGGTCTCTCAGCCACAAACAGCCCTCCCAGGGAAGATGGCTACCTACCTGTTAGGTGAAGGTGAACAATGCAATGGCTTCCAACTGCTTCTGGGTGGGGGAGTGATCCATCCTGCTAAAGTGTTAGCCAGGGGGTATGGTGGGAGTAGTGGTACAGGCCTCCCAGCCACAAGCAGCCTTCCAGGGAAGATGGCTACCTACCTGTTAGTTTGGTGACGGTAATGTAATGGCTGACACATGCTTCTAGGTGGGATGGGGAGAATGCTCCATCCTGCTGGGGTGTGGGACAAGGGGCATGGTGGGTATAGTAGTGCAGGCCTCCCACCCCAAACAGCCCTCCCAGGTAAGATGGCTACCTAGCTGTGAGGTCAAGGAGAACAATACAATGGCTGCAGACTGCTTCGTGGTTGGTGTGGAGTGCTCAATCCTGCTGAGGTGTGGGTCAGGGGGCATGATGGGAGTAATAGTACAGGCCTCCCTCCCCCAAACAGCCCTCCCAGGGAAGGTAGCTACATACCTGTGAGTTTGAGTTTGTTTGTGGTGGTACAATAGCTTCCAACTGCTCCTGGGTGGGGGAGTGCTCCATCTTGCTCAGGTGTGGGACAGGGGGCATGGTGGGAATTGTAGTGCAGGCGTCCCACCCCCAAACAGCACTCCATGGCAAGATGGCTACCTAACTGTTAGTTTTATTTGAGTAATGTAATGGCTGACAAGCTTCTGGGTGGGGTGTGAGGAGGGCTCCATCTTGCTAGGTTGTTGGACAAGGGGGCCTGGTGGGAGTTGTAGTGCTGGTTGCCTGTACACATGCCGCCATGGTAATGTTGCTAGCTACGTTTCGGGTGAATGGGAGGGAGTGAATGTTGGACCTGTGAGACAAGTTTTTGAGGGATGTATGACGTTACAACGCATGCTTTTACAATGCATGCCATTACGACGCAGGTTTTACAACGCAAGTCGTTACAACGACTTGCGTTGGGGGCGCTGGATAGTGAATAGTTTAATTTACTATTCCATCTCCAGTCCCCATGGATAGTAGGGAAGGTGTTGGATAGTAATTAAACTATTCCCTATCCTATAGCACCCTCCAGCGAAATGCGTTGTAATGACTTGCGTTGTAAAAGTTGCGTCAAAATGGTAGTGCGTTGTAAAAGTTGCGTTGTAAAGGATGTTTCCCGTTTTTGAGAGTGTGCGGTACAGATTAATGGAGTTCGTCCTAGGAGGTATAGCTTTGTCGTTGTGCAAGACAGTACATAGCAGTGTGGTGGTAGTCATGTGTTTGTACTTACCAGCCTCCACTCCCCCAGGTACTCCTGTGAGACTCTCTGGATGCAGTATGCCAAGCACCTTCTCCTCCCATTGAGTGAATGGTTTTGGTGGAATGGAGGGCCACCACCAGTCCTGTCAGCCAGCTTACTGTTTTTGCTCCTCTTCTCTTTGACAACCCTCATGATTTACTTTTTGGATCACGTGATGGTCCCTACTGCATTAACCTTCTCCACTATCCTTGCCCTTATTTGTGTTGTTGCGGCTAATGGTGTCTATTGGAACAGGCTTCCAAACTGTTGTGGTTCCACTCTGACTATCTCATCTACCATGACTGTCAACTTACTCTCTGTGAATTCGGGCATTTTATGTGATGCCATGGTGTGTGGTGTGCAAAGTGGCGGTGGGTGCAGGGATGTGGTGGTGGGTGTGGTAGTGATGTGTATGGTGTGTGATGTGCAGGGCGTTAGTAGTGCAGGTGTGGAAGTGGTGGGGGTGCTGTGTGTGGTGTGAGTAGTGATGGTGTGTTGTTTGCCTCTGCTTTGTGCTGTAGGGTGTAGTTCATTCAGGGCTGGAGTGTTGCAAGGGATTGTGGTCAGGGGAGGGGCTTGTTTTATACTCAGCTATGTGGGTGTCCAAATGGGGTGTGATGTCAGGTGTGTTGTGTGGGTTGTCCTGGGATTTGTATTTCTCTTTTTGCCATGTGGTTGTGTCATAGGGGTGTGTTTTGTGTTTTGGGGGGGGGCATGGCTAGTTTGCTGTGTGCACTTTATGGCCTTAATGTGGGTTTTTTCATTCTGCCGCCATATTTGTTCTCCCATTTATCACTGTTAGCGACCGCAGTGGTTCGGATCAGCGGAACGTACCGCAGGACAGTCGGGGATATCCTAATTTCCCGTGCGGTGTCTCCACTATACTTGCTGTGGGTTGGGGTTTTTCTTGTATACAACCATGAAGGGCACCCTTCTCGTGCTCATTCTGTCGCACTGCGAAGGCAGAATTCATTCGTCAATTTCATCAATGTATCCAGTATTCTTTGATAAACCAATTGCTCAGTTCATTAACCAAACTCATTTAAAACTTAATCTTGTTCATTTCATCACCACAGAGACGGTGTAATTGCATCTGTATATTTTATTAAACTATACATCCTCCAGGTGTATGCCCGTAGCGGCTTTGTACACCGGCGCGTTTAGTACAGATGAACCAATTATGAAATCGATACAATGGACAGTTCGCTGTATGCAGACCCAATGCATTTCGAGCCATGCGGCTCTTCGTCAGGGGTTTCTATGACAAAATAAAAAGACAGCTCAAATGACCAATCCATGCAAATATAATCTAAACTAACACATATAAAATCAGCAATGTGTCCATTATTAACAAAAACCACTATCCCAGCTGCCCTTGCCGTGAACAAGAAACACTACAATGTGAATGTTGTACTCAAATCGTCCCCCTCTTGCACCCAAACAGAAAAAACTTCTAATCCACCCTCACCTCTAATATCAAACGCTCGTCCAAAAGCCTGTAACTAATCATCCCTTTGATTCATAAACTCCCAAAATTACACTATGCTGTTCATAACTACTACCTCACTCACCCTTTCACTCCAAGTTTCTTACCTGTGAATACAACCGTTACATCATGAAAGCCGCCATGAGTGGCTTCTGCTGTTCACTATCCTTTTATAACTCCACCCATACCTCCAGTGTTGTCCTTCCTCTAACCCTATGACACACCAATACCATGTGACTACCTCTCACGCTACCTGTGTATTAAGCGCCCACTGAGCCCAATCCAAAACTACACCTACCGTGATGCACCTTAACTGACCCCCCTCCTCAACCAAAAGCATCCATAACCCTCAATCGACGTACCTGCCCCTCCCTACTAAACCAAAACCATTCCCTCATGGGACGGGGCGGGGTGGGGTGAGTTAAGGTGAGTTGCCCCCTTCTGTCTCCCACAGCCCCTGAAGAACTCCCAATTGACTACGAATTAAAAAAAACAAGCTGTTGTCACAACTGTGCACAAGAGACCCCCCTGCAGTAGGAGAAAATCATTAAAGAAAATAGTGTTTACAGACTAAATAAGACATATTGTGTGACAACCGAAGTAAAGGGTCCTGTCCTCATGGAAGGTTTCAAATGAAGACAAGGTCTTACTATGAAGGGACTAACAAGCCTAATAATGAATCAGAGGCCAGCATTTACGAAGAACAAGGACACAAGCCAATGAAAAATATTGGCAGAGAGTAGGCGGGGCTTCAAGTGCATACTCAAAAACAACCTGGCTCACAGAGCAGCGCATGTGCTGCCAAGGCTCAGACGAAAAATGGCCCAATTTTCTATAAGCACATTTTAATCAACTTTGGGTTGTCCCAAAGCTTTACATTGTCACCCATTTTTTCTGTGTTCTTCCTCTTGAGTCAACTCGGAGACCGATGTTTCTGGCTTTTTGCAAAATGTATAAAACTGATATTAAAGTTTATGCCCCAGCAAGGATTTCTTATCCATCCCTAAGAAACTCATTTCCAGCTAACATTTATTGAGCAAGAAAGTACAAAATTGAAGGAAAGTACAAACAGAACCCATAGCACACAGACACTTCCTCCTTCTTCTTCATCAACTAATTATTACTTTCACCCCTAAGATCAAAAAGCCTAACAATATCACATGACAATAATCTAATCAAGTCTACCTACATCAGAGCAATGACAGGAAATAGTGTTCATAGACTTTCCGATGTGACCTACCTGCTCCCATTTTCAGCACCTTTGTAAATTAAAGCTTGCTTATGCTCACACACTTTTTACTGGCCTCCCGAGTTCCCAGCTTGATAGACTACCGAAAATGTAAGACACTGATACCAGGCTTGCCACCAGCAACTGTGAATGTCCTTGTAAAATAGGAATTGCTGCCCATAACCTCAGTGCTGCCCCAGCAAGTTATTGTTTGAGACTACAACAGTTCTTGAAATCATGTAGTGTTGAATGCCATTATCCTGGCCTCATTAGGGGAACTTAGAAAACCCCATCTACCCCATGGGGCTGGATAAGTGGGATATTGCCAGGTCACGTGGTACCGGAACCGTGCTCTCTCAAAAAGGGGGAGAATAGGTTGCAGCCGTCCTTATATAGCCTTGGCCATCCCGACATTAGGAGCAGAAGTGTTACCCCAATTGCTACGCATCCTAAGAGTGGTGAGTGCACAGGAGGGAAGAGGATTCGAAAGGGTCCAGGTCCTGTGTTGAAACCTATTATAATCTGAACTTCAAAACTTTTTAAATAGTCATTGATAGAGATACTATTAACTCAATGGTGCAATATTTTTTGGTAAGAAAAGTCAACATCAAATAGCTACTATGGTAGTGTCAGATCCCCTTCGATCAGCAATGTATAGTGTCCACTCCCACAGTGGACTGTGCAATTTGTAACAGACGGAGCAAGGACTCATATAAAAGGGACTTACTCAGATGCAATCCTTTCAAATAACTCGTAATACTGTAACCATCATGATTGCAAATACTAATATTGCATTACACAAATTACACAGAATCTAGTGGAATCTTTTCTATGTGTATTACTAACAAATAACCAGAGTGTCTTAAAATGGCTGCCAAAAATGCAGGATTCTTACTGCGTATGCGTCTACTGCATCTATGCAGTATGACGTTTTCTATGCTTGGAGGGAAATCTTTGCAGCTGCGCATACTTTGCTGAAACTAAACTTTGCAGTTTTACTAAAATACTAATGCAAAAGATTTTTTATAAGTAAATGGGGATAGAGTAGAGATAAGTGGTACACAGGGAAATCATCTATTTGAAATTCTAACATGTCTCTTTCTGACTTTATCGATAGTTCTTATTTGGGCCTTGGAGGGTGACTGAACTCCTTACCCCATGTGATGAATGTTCATGCGCAGTCCTAACCAGCCCGGAACCATGATGACACCCTTGAAATCTAGCCAAGGCCAAACAAGCAACAATTTCGTGGGAAACTTACTGATCAACCTGGAATGGGAAGGAAATATAACAAATTGTATATACAATGTATAAAGCTTGAGAAAGTGAAGTAAGGGGCGGGAACATAGAGTAATAAGCTTTAAGAAATTATAACATCTAGTATGGTGTGAAGGCCTCTCCCCTTGCCCTGTCCAATCATAATTAGGGGTTTTCATGATATTAAAAAATTGGGGTGATACAAACACTTAGAATAGTATAATTGAGGTAGTTTAGTTAGTTAGACACATTGATGCCACAGAGAGACGGAGATGCTGCGAATGCCACGCAGGAGGGCATGCTGAAAGACGACACAAAAGACCAAGAACCAAATTGAGGGCTGAAGAGTCCAGACATATAGAAGGGGTTTCGCGGAAGGAATCGAGGAGAATAGTGCCAGAGAGGGGTCCGATGCTGGCGTTGTACTTAGAAGAGGTCACCTTCCCTATCCTGAACCTGTCCTGATCCTAGGTCTCCCGACCTGTCTTGGAGATTCCATCTGACTCATTGGCCCGGAGTTAGTCTTCACACCATTCCAGGTAAATATAATTCTGTGTAGTATGTCATTGTACTACTCTCTGTTTTCTCCCTTCCAGGTACTATCATCTTTATATCCATGATTGAGATTTATATTGAATTCATTGATTTCTCTCTTGAAAGAAAATGGTGTTCGAAATGTAATTGGTATTTTTGACTCACAAAACTATTGATTAGATAAAGATTTTAAAAACTTCTTGAGTCTGTGGTCATTGAAGGATAAAGCGTTAAATGCCATTTCTACCTATTCATATAACAACTAGATTCATTGACCAGAGGAAATTCATGTGTCAAAGGGATTGGATTGGTAAGAATTGGTAAAGGTAATCACTGTCTCGCAGGTATAAAATTTGACCCAGCGGTTCTACTAGCTTATGTATGAATGGTTATGAGCCCAAGGTGAGTATCCCAAGCTGGTAACCCGCTGGATCATAACAGGTGGGGTGCCATACCGAGACCTGTTCACTAAAGATAGGTTAGATAAAAAGTCTGAAGTCTGTCTTCGTTTCCCTTTTTTTAGCAAAGGCAACTAGAATAATGCGGCAATGGAGGACCAGACTATGCATCTTCTGCAGCAAGAAAAGGCAAATTGTGTGATGTAATGTGGCTGATTTTGATGTGGTATTGTTTTAAAATGCTCGACGCAGGGGGAGTAAGTAAGTAGAGATCAGGTAAAAACAGAACACATTTTGTCAGAAAAGGTGCAGAAATGTGCACAAGGAAATATAACTGGAGCAAAAGTAACCAGCAGTGTCTCCGGGCAGATTTGAACAGCAGGAGTCCTCGCGCTGCCTGAGGCCACATGCCAGAAAAACACAAGGGGGAGTGGGAGGGAGTGCAATGACTCAAGTGCTCGGCAGCACTCCATGAAATGAATGGTAAATATATTAAATAATACAATTAATTGAAAAATATTTAGATTTAATATACATGGTAACAATTAATTAGCGCTCTTGGTTATCCGTTTAAACTGATTTTTACTTATAAATAAAGACAAAAAAAAAGTTTTCCTTTATCTGTATTTATATATAAAAATGCGAAAATACTAGTACTTTTTGTCATTGACATCAATAGAATCACACCCCCAACCATCTGCTGTCTCCCCCCCCTTAGAGGGTTAAGAGGTGTCAGCCAACATACAGATTACTTTATGTCTCGCTTAGACAGTGCATGCAGCTTATACACTGCCAATGCGAGACCTAAAAAGGGCCAGCTCCAACATGTAGGATCCACGATAGATGAGTATCAGTTTTATTATTTGGCAAAATAGATGAGACATGCTTTTCTATTCTCAAGGCACTTGCAAAAGATTTGTTTGGCCGACATATGTGCCAGTGGAATTGATTTTGGTGCAAATATAGACACCCTATATTTAAAATTGTAAGTACAAAAATATTGATGTAAAAAACTGTAGATGTACAGAAGATCAATTTTTTCATTTGAATAAAAATGAATATTAAATATATTAAATAATAAAATTAATTAAAAAATATTTAGATTTAATTTATACGTTTTAACAAATATAATAAAATAAATGTAATTTTAATAATATCTAAAGATACATATATAACATTTTAATTAGGGCTCCTGGTTTTCCGTTTAAATGGATTTTTACTTATAAATACAGACAGAAAACAAGTTTTCCTTTATCTGTATTTATATATAAAAACGGGAAAATACTAGTACATTTTGTTATTGACATCAATAGAATCACACCCCCAACCATCTGCTGTCTCCCCCCCCTTAGAGGGTTAAGAGGTGTCAGCCCGGGCTGAGACAGCTTCCCGGGCACACACAGAGTCGCACGTGAGTACTTCACAGGTCTTTGAAACACCGTTTACTTGTTAATGAGGCTTTGCTGTTCTTTCACCGCTTAGCCCTGGCCTCTTCACTCTGCTGATTGCACCAGCACCCGTCTTTTCCTCACAGACTGGGTTTTACAAGGGCAACTTGCGATGCGCGCACATACAGGAGGTAGGTTTACAAGTGTAGGTACAGAGCTTTTTGGCTCGCACCCCCATAGCTGGCTCAACTGTAGTGCCACCATTGATACTATGCCCAGTTCACACTCAGAGGGGCTCCCACTCTGTTCATCCCTGTGGTTCTTTCATCACACAAGCCTGCGTTGCACGAGAGGTATGCTGTGAGGCACAATATGTTTTCACTCAAGGCGGCTCAGCTATCTGTGGGTGTCCCAGCTGGGCCTGCTTCGAGGCCGCATTTACTCCTCTACATGAACACAAAAAGATTGTTTCTCTCGGCTGCACCTTTGTTTGTTCTTGCAGAGTGTGCGACGTGGATTGTGCATTTCTGCTCTTTATATAGCGCTTAATACAGCAGTGTTCTACTAAGCACTGTAAATATTAGGTTATTTTTACTCAGTTCAGGTTCGTTCCATTCATGTGTGTGGGGGGGGGAGCCACACTGGCCTGCAGGTCAAATCAGAGGTCAGCAGAGGGTGCTGCGCCTTGAAGATAACATTTGAAGCATCAGCATCTTTGTAAATCCAGCAAAATGTTTGTACTGGATCCCTGTGGAAAATTTCAGCATTATTTCGGGGTCTGGGGGTGTCTCTCCAGCAGGTTTATGTCTCAACATTCAAGTGGGTTGTAGATACAGTGAAATAGACAGAGCCTTCCCCCGTGAAGCGTGAAGCTGAAAGATGTGACCACTGACCAATTCCCGCTCACTACGGAAGCCAGTGAGTATTTTTGCATGTTGTTTACTCTAGAATGGCCCAAATGCACACTTGCGATTCCAACTGTTGGCACTGAATGAATTTTCTTTTAGGCTTGCGCTCTGATCAAGTTCGGCATTGTGTCTGACTACTGAGGTGGAATGACTCTGCTTTCCTCCTGGGCGGTCAGAAACAAAGACGGAGGACATTTGAATTTGGCTCAGAGATCAACTTGGCTTCTCCATTCAGGCCCAGGCCATCTCTTTAGTAACCGATTTGAGACATGGCCTGTCATTGGCAGGTCAGGTGAAGGGTCATGAAGGCAACGAGATATTTCCTCAGCAGACTCCCACCAGGAATGCGGGGATTAAGAGAAGTTTTCAAGATATGATTTTTTAAAAATGATAAACAAACAAAGAGCTTCATTGTGCGTGGGCTGAGAAAGGAGACAAGAGGCGAGTCGGTTTAAGCACCACAATGAAATGGATCCAAAAAAAGAAGCAACACTTTTGCTTCAAATGTCTTTGTCTGACATTGTTCCACTCCAAAATGCAGCCTCAAGAGGAGAGAAAAAAAAGGTTTTAAAATACAAACAATAAATACATAATGAAATAAACCAAGACAGAGCAGTCGAAAGGTAACCAGATTGGTTTTATTTACACTGAAACACATTAGCGCCACCTAACAGATTTTGCCAGTGAAGCGCTACTTTTCTTTTCATGTTGTTAGCTTTTCAAGCAAAAACACTCATTGATTTCTGAATAATGGGTGTAAAAGCTTTAAGTGTATTCCCTATGAGTGTAATTGGTATTTTTGACTCACAAAACTATTGATTAGATAAAGATTTAAAAAACTTCTTGAGTCTGTGGTCATTGAAGAATAAAACGTTAAATGCCATTTCTACCTATTGATCTAACAACTAGATTTATTGACCAGAGGAAATTTATGTGTCAAAGGGATTGGATTGGTAAGATTTGGTAAAGGTAATCACTATCGCGCATGTATCATAAAATTTGACCCAGCGGTTCTACTTGCTTATGTATCCACAGGGCTTGGTCGCCCCACTCACTGCTGCCGCTCCTGCCTGCCTTTGCCGCCTCCTGCCTGCAGATTCCTTCGCTCGCTGCCCGCTGCTCCTGGGAATTTCCCGCTGCTCCTGGGAATTTCCCGCTGCCCGCTGCTTCTTGGAATTTCCCGCCGCTGCCTCCCTGCGGCCCCGCCCCCTGTGATTCAATTCGCCGCCCCGCTCCCGCCACCCAGCTGCTCCTCCCTCCCGGCTCCTTACTTATGATGCCCCCAGAGCGACCGCGCAGTGGACGCGCGCTGCGGGAGCGCGGATTGAGCGCCGAAGGTGCGCCAAAGGTAAGCCCGTCTGCGCCCGTCCGCGCCTGGCCCGCGCCCAGCGCCAGGACCCCTGGCCCTCCCCGCCGAGGCAAGACGACCCGACTGACCTACGACGCCGCCACTCTCAACGCACTCAATGCCGGCCGGACCCACGCCTGCTGCCGAGCCACCCCGAGACGCACCCACGGACCAGCTCACCACCTCCCTCAGCCAGAGCCCACCCGCCAACACAACGGACCCCAACGAAGCAGCCCGCAACTTCACACAGTGGCTGACCGCCTGCGCCGATGACCTCGCGCCACTAAAGAACCCTCCCAGCAGACCCATAAGCTAGAAGGCATCCTGGTTCACGGACGACCTCAAGGACTCCAAGAAGACCTGCCGCACCCTCGAGAAAGCCTGGCTCCTCGACCGGACCACCGACAACATGACCGCCCTCAAACACGCTACCCGCAAGCACCACCAGCTCATCCGCACCACCAAGAAGAAATCCCTGAAGAAACAACTGGACAACAACGCCCACGACAGCAAAGAGCTCTTCACTATCGTCAAGGAGTTCTCCAACCCCAGCACCGGCACCAACGACATCACTCTGTCACAAGACCTCTGCGACTCCCTTGCCTCGTTCTTCCACCGCAAGATCGCCGACATCCACAACAGCTTCGGCGCCCCACCCACGCACCCAACTGTCAAACCAATGCCCCCCACCGCCACCCTTTGCGCCTGGACCACGGTGACCACCGAAGACACAGCCCGCATGATGAACACCATCCACTCCGGATCACCGACCGACCCCTGCCCACACCACGTCTTCAACAAGGCCGACTCGACCATCGCACCCCAACTCCGGAACATCATCAACGCCTCCTTCAACACCGCCACCTTCCCGGAGAGCTGGAAGCACGCCGAGATCAGCGCCCTCCTGAAGAAACCTACAGCGGACCCCACCGATCTCAAAAACTTCCGCCCCATCTCGCTCCTCCCTTTTCCTGCTAAAGTCATCGAGAAGATCGTCAACGACAGCTGACCGCCTTCCTCGAGACGAACGGATCCCTCAACCCCTCGCAGTCCGGCTTCAGAGCCAACCACAGCACCGAGACCGCCCTCATCGCAGCCACCGACGACATCCGGACCCTGCTCGACAAGGGGGAAACAGTGGCCCTCATCCTCCTGGACCTCTCCGCTGCGTTTGACACAGTCTGCCACCGCACCCTAGTCCAGCGCCTCAGCAACATCGGTATCCAAGAGAAGGCACTGGAGTGGATCATCTCGTTCCTCGCCGGAAGAACACAAAGAGTCCGCCTCCCCCCGTTTCGCTCCGAGGCCACCGAAGTCATCTGCGGCGTCCCGCAAGGATCTTCACTCAGCCCCACCCTCTTCAACATCTACATGAAACCTCTCGCAGCCATCGCACGCCAGCACAACCTCAACATCATCTCTTACGCCGACGACACCCAGCTGATCCTCTCCCTCACCAGAGACCTCGACACTGCCAGAACCTGCCTACATGAAGGGATGAAAGACGTCGCCGAGTGGATGAAGGACAGCCGCCTGAAACTGAACTCGGACAAGACGGAAGTCCTCATCCTGGGATCTTCGCCCTCCGCCTGGTGACCCCCAGCCCTGGGCACCGCACCCAAGCCAACCGACCACGCACGCAACCTGGGCTTCATCCTGGACCCCTCCCTCTCGATGACCAGACAAGTCAACGCCGTCTCCTCATCGTGCTTCAACACCCTGCGTATGCTTCGCAAGATCTTCCGCTGGATCCCGACCGAGACCAGGAAGACTGTCACCCAGGCACTCGTCACCAGCCGACTGGACTACGGAAACGCCCTCTATGCCGGAACCACAGCCAAGCTACAGAAAAGACTCCAGCGCATCCAGAACGCCTCTGCCCGACTCATCCTGGATGTCCCCCTGACGCAGCCACATTTCCAGCCACCTGAGGAACCTGCACTGGCTCCCCGTCGACAAGAGGATCACGTTCCGGCTCCTCACCCACGCACACAAGTCTCTCCACGACCTGGGCCCCAAGTACCTCAACGACCGCCTGACCTTCTACACGCCCACCCGCCAGCTACGGTCCACCAGCCTCGCCCTCGCAGCCGTACCACGCATCCGAAGAGCCAGTGCCGGAGGAAGATCCTTCTCTTACCTGGCTGCCAAGACTTGGAACTCCCTCCCCATCCACCTTCGGCTGACCCAGGACCATCTCGCCTTCAGGAAACAACTCAAGACCTGGCTGTTCGAGCAGTAGCATACCCCTCCCCCAAGCGCCTTGAGACCCTCCCGGGTGAGTAGTGCGCTATACAAATGGCATGATTGATTGATTGATTGAATGTTTATGGGCCCAAGGTGAGTATATGGTGAGTGAGTAACCCAAGCTGGTAACCTGCTAGATCATAACAGGTGGGGTTCCATACCGAGACCTGTTCACTAAAGATAGGTTAGATTAAAAAGTCAGAAGTCTGTCTTCGTATCCCTTTTTATAGCAAAGGCAACTGGAATAATGCGGCAATGGAGGAACAGACTGTTGTGTTTCTATCTAGGACCCTAATTCGATATTCCCGATTTATGCCCTTATATGGCTATAACAAATAATATCCTTATAAAGGCATAAGAATCATATCCATATTTAGTAAAAGCCCATGCAGTCCAAATAAGGCAAGGCTACTCCCCTTGACTCCTAGAAAGTACAACGCCTTCTTTAAACAAACCAAACCTCCAGCAACCTGGGAATTCCCCATGCTTTTGTTTTGATTTGTCCTAGAACTCCTGCGAGCACTGAAAGCCAGTTCTTAGTGACATCTTTATTGACGTCTTATGTCCAATCTTACGTCAAACACGGCACCTTTCAGGTATAAATATACCAACGTTGCCTTAAGCAAGCACACAGTGGTTTGGAGCAAAGCGGCTATCTACTTGCCCGAGAGCCCAGCTGATGGGAGAGCCCACGGACGCCGCCCCTCCCTTTTGACGCACTGAGAAAGATGCTGTCTTTTTCTCCAGCCGAGAAAATCCAGCTCCGGTGTTTCCAGACGCCCTTGCTGGTTGCTGGGATATCGAGTCCCGAGAGAGAGATACCAGACCTCCTGCTTTCTATTACCCAGGTACGGAACTGACTAAACCCTTAAGAGAATTTTTGATTCAGATTCCTTGGCAAAACCAAACTTAACTTAAACTGCAACTTACTTACTCCTTCCCACGTATTAGGCTTAGGTCAGGTACACCGGGTTAGGCGTAGATTAGAAGCACCAGTTGAGTACGTTAGTCAATGTATTTATGTATGTATATATTTTATCCATTTTAAAGTATCATATGGCTAAGAAACCATATCAATGCTTTTACAGTATTATTTCATATTACTCCTTTTACTGTACGCACTTTACTTTATGTTAAGTATTGCAATTGCGGCAATTCATTTCTCTTGCATGAGAAAGAAGACTGCTCAATAAATAACACCTTTTATTGAAAACGCCCGTCTCTCTATTCTCTGCACTCTGGTGAAACTAAGGGGCATATTATCAAGGGGGTTTATCTCCGCTTTTTTGGCTTTAAAAGCCAAGAAAGCGGAGATAAAATTATCTCCCTATTACCTAGCTGTCGCTAACACCAGTTAGCGACAGCTAGTAGGAGATAACGACCATCTTGGGCCCCGCTTTGCATGTCAGTGATATTTATCACTAATGACATGCAAAGTGGGCGTGCCAAGATGTTAGCGACTGGAAACAGTCGCTAACATCGCTATCTCCTATTACCAACTTATGGAGATATTCGCTCTAAGCGCGAATATCTCCAAAAGCTAACACCTGCCCCTGAGCAGTTCTTAGCCATGTTATCCAATGGGAGGATAACATGGCTAAGAGCATTAGCTCGGTAATACATGAATGTCGCTGACTTTTCAGCGATATTCATGCATTGCTGCTGTTTTTTATCTCATTTGCGATAAACCTTGGTAATACCAAGGTTTATCTGTGGTAAAAATCGCCGCAGCTCAGCGGTAAAATTTTGTCTCTAACCAAGCAATAGCGATAATTATCGCTATTGCTTGGTAATATGCCCCTAAGTATGCACAATTGACTGAGTGAAATAGCTGTCTATTGTTTTCACACAACTCTAGAGATACACTCTTATTCTGAGGGAGCAAAGTTGTCATGTTTTATGGTTGTCAGAAGCTAATCCCTTCTTGTCTATCCAGGGAAGTTGAACTCCTCCTTGTTTATTCGAGAAAGTTTCTAGTGACCTCTGAGCTAGCTGGCAAAACTAATTAAGTCTAATGTAGTCAGTAGAGACCTAGTCGACCTCAGTCCTACGTCTACACTGCTGTTTATATTATTCCAATGCGCAGCGCCTATTGGGAATGTAGGAACTACACTACAAGACTATGCAGCTTCTGCGGCAAGAAAAGGCAAATTGTGTGATGTAATGTGGCTGATTTTGATGTGATATTGTTTTAAAATGCTCGACGCAGGGGGAATAAGTAAGTAGAGATCAGGTAAGAACAGAACACATTTTGTCGGAAAAGGTGTGGTAATGTGCACAAGGAAATATATCTGAAGCAAAAGTAACCAGCAGTGTCGCCGGGCAGATTTGAACAGCAGGATTCCTCGCGCTGCCTGAGGCCACATGCCAGAAAAACACAAGGGGGAGTGGCAGGGGGTGCAATGACTCAAGTGCTCGGCAGCACTCCATGAAAACATGTGGGAGCACAGGCTGAAAATAACAAGTGCGAGCAGAGCGGAATAAAACTGTAGTTAGGCGCCTTCGCCTCGGGACTACACAGAAGTTTTCAAATGATCAACAGCAAACAGAAAGGAAGATAACAACAGCAATGCCACAGGTAAACCAATTGCAAGCGGAAAAACAAATTACAGGGAGTTTAAGCCAACATACAGATTACTTTATGTCTCGCTTAGACAGTGCATGTAGCGCATACACTGCCAATGCGAGACCTAAAAAGGGCCAGATCCAACATGTAGGAGCCACGATAGATGAGTATCAGTTTTATTATTTGGCAAAATAGATGAGACATGCTTTTCTGTTCTCAAGGCACTTGCAACAGATTTGTTTGGCCGACATATGTGCCAGTGGAATTGATTTTGGTGCAAATATAGACACCCTATATTTAAAATTGTAAGTACAAAAATATTGATGTAAAAAACTGTATATGTACAGAAGATCAATTTTTTCATTTAAATAAAAATGAATGTTAAATATATTAAATAATAAAATTAATTAAAAAATATTTAGATTTAATGTATACATTTTAACAAATATAATAAAATAAATGTAATTTTAATAATATCTAAAGATACATATATAACATTTTAATTAGGGCTTCTGGTTTTCCGTTTAAATGGATTTTTACTTATAAATACAGACAGTAAACACGTTTTCCTTTATCTGTATTTATATATAAAAACGGGAAAATACTAGTACATTTTGTTATTGACCTCAATAGAATCACACCCCCAACCATCTGCTGTCTCCCCCCCCTTAGAAGGTTAAGAGGTGTCAGCCCGGGCTGAGACAGCTTCCCGGGCACACACAGAGTCGCACCTGAGTACTTCACAGGTCTTTGAAACACCGTTTACTTGTTAATGAGGCTTTGCTGTTCTTTCACCGCTTAGCCCTGGCCTCTTCACTCTGCTGATTGCACCAGCACCCGTCTTTTCCTCACAGACTGGGTTTTACAAGGGCAACTTGCGATGCGCGCACATACAGGAGGTAGGTTTACAAGTGTAGGTCCAGAGCCTTTTGGCTCGCACCCCAATAGCTGGCTCAACTGTAGTGCCACCATTGATGCTATGCCCAGCTCACACTCAGAGGGGCTCCCACTCTGTTCATCCCTGTGGTTCTTTCATCACACAAGCCTGCGTTGTACGAGAGGTATGCTGTGAGGCACAATATGTTTCCACTCAAGGCGGCTCAGCTATCTGTGGGTGTCCCAGCTGGGCCTGCTTCGAGGCCGCATTTACTCCTCTACATGAACACAAAAGGATTGTTTCTCTCGGCTGCACCTTTGTTTGTTCTTGCAGAGTGTGCAACGTGGATTGTGCATGTCTGCTCTTTGTATAGCGCTTAATACAGCAGTGTTCTACTAAGCACTGTAAATGATAGGTTATTTTTACTCGGTTCAGGATCGTTCCATTCACGTGTGTGTGGGGGGGAGCCACACTGGCCTGCAGGTCACATCAGAGGTCAGCAGAGGGTGCTGCGCCTTGAAGATAACATTTGAAGCATCAGCATCTTTGTAAATCCAGCAAAATGTTTGTACTGGATCCCTTTGGAAAATTTTAGCATTATTTCGGGGTCTGGGGGTGTCTCTCCAGCAGGTTTATGTCCCAACAATCAAGTGGGTTGTAGATACAGTGAAATAGACAGAGCCTTCCCCTGTGAAGCGTGAAGCGGAAAGATGTGACCCACACTGACCAATTCCCGGTCACTACGGAAGTCAGTGAGTATTTTTGCATGTTGTTTACTCTAGAATAGCCCAAATGCACACTTGCGATTCAAACTTTTGGCACTGAATGAATTTTCTTTTAGGCTTGCGCTCTGATCAAGTTCGGCATTGTGTCTGACTACTGAGGTGGAATGCCTCTGCTTTCCTCCTGGGCGGTCAGAAACAAAGACGGAGGACATTTGGATTTGGCTCAGAGATCAACTTGGCTTCTCCATTCAGGCCCAGGACATCTCTTTAGTAACTGATTTGAGACATGGCCTGTCATTGGCAGGTCAGGTGAAGGGTCATGAAGGCCACGGAATATTTCCTCAGCAGACTCCCACCAGGAATGCGGGGATTAAGAGAAGTTTTCAAGATACGATTTTTCAAAAATGAGAAACAAACAAAGAGCTTTATTGTGTGTGGGCTGAGAAAAGAGACAAGAGGAAAATCGGTTTAAGCACCACAATGAAATGGATCCAAAAAAAGAAGCAACACTTTTGCTTCAAATGTCTTTGTCTGACATTGTTCTACTCCAAAATGCAGCCTCAAGAGGAGAGAAAAAAAAGGTTTTAAAATACAAACAATAAATACATTACGAAATAAAGCAAGATAGAGCAGTCATAAGGTGACCAGATTGGTTTTATTTACACTGAAACACATTTGCGCCATCTAACAGATTTTGCCAGTGAAGTGCTACTTTTCTTTTCATGTTGTTAGCTTTTCAAGCAAAAACACTCATTGATTTCTGAATAATGGGTGTAAAAGCTTTAATTGTATTCCCAATGAGTGTAATTGGTATTTTTGACTCGCAAAACTATTGATTATATAAAGATTTTAAAAACTTCTTGAGTCTGTGGTCATTGAAGGATAACACGTTAAATGCCATTTCTACCTATTCATCTAACAACTAGATTCATTGACCAGAGGAAATTCATGTGTCAAAGGGATTGGATGGGTAAGAATTGGTAAAGGTAAACACTATCGCGCAGGTATCATAAAATTTGACCCAGCGGTTCTACTAGCTTATGTATGAATGTTTATGGGCCCAAGGTGAGTATATGGTGAGTGAGTAACCCAAGCTGGTAACCCGCTGGATCATAACAGGTGGGGTTCCATACCGAGACCTGTTCACTAAAGATAGGTTAGATTAAAAAGTCAGAAGTCTGTCTTTGTATCCCTTTTTGTAGCAAAGTCAACTGGAAAAATGCGGCAATGGAGGACCAGACTATGCAGCTTCTGCAGCAAGAAAAGGTAAATTGTGTGATGTAATGTGGCTGATTTTGATGTGGTATTGTTTTAAAATGCTCGACGCAGGGGGAATAAGTAAGTAGAGATCAGGTAAGAACAGAAAACATTTTGTCGGAAAAGGTGTGGTAATGTGCACAAGAAAATATAACTGAAGCAAAAGTAACCAGCAGTGTCTCTGGGCAGATTTGAACAGCAGGATTCCTCACGCTGCCTGAGTCCACATGCCAGGTAAACACAAGGGGGAGTGGCAGGGGGTGCAATGACTCAAGTGCTCGGCAGCACTCCATGAAAACATGTGGGAGCACAGGCTGAAAATAACAAGTGCGAGCTGAGCGGAATAAAACTGTAGTTAGGCTCAGTCGCCTCGGGATTACACGGAAGTTTCCAAATGATCAACAGCAAACAGAAAGGAAGATAACAACACCAATGCCACAATGAAACCAATTTCAAGCGGAAAAACAAATTACAGGGAGTTTAAGCCAACATACAGATTACTTTATGTCTCGCTTAGACAGTGCATGCAGCGCATACACTGCCAAGGCGAGACCTAGAAAGGGCCAGATCCAACATGTAGGATCCCCGATAGATGAGTATCAGTTTTATTATTTGGCAAAATAGATGAGACATGCTTTTCTGTTCTCAAGGCACTTGCAACAGATTTTTTTGGCCGACATATGTGCCAGTGGAATTGATTTTGGTGCAAATATAGACACCCTATATTTAAAATTGTAAGTACAAAAATATTGATGTAAAAACTGTAGATGTACAGAGGATCAATTTTTTCATTTAAATAAAAATGAATGTTAAATATATTAAATAATAAAATTAATTGAAAAATATTGAGATTTAATATACATTTTAACAAATATAATAAAATAAATGTAATTTTAAAAATATCTAAAGATACATATATAAAATTTTAATTAGGGCTCCTGTTTTCCGTTTAAACAGATTTTTACTTATAAATACAGACAGAAAACAGGTTTTCCTTTATCTGTATTTATATATAAAAACGGGAAAATACTAGAACTTTTTGTCTTAGACATCAATAGAATCACACCCCCCACCATCTGCTGTCTCCCCCCTTAGAGGGTTAAGAGGTGTCAGCCCGGGCTGAGACAGCTTCCCGGGCACACACAGAGTCGCACCTGAGTACTTCACAGGTCTTTGAAAGACCGTTTACTTGTTAATGAGGCTTTGCTGTTCTTTCACCCCTTAGCCCTTGCCTCTTCACTCTGATGATTGCACCAGCACCAGTCTTTTCCTCGCAGACTGGGCTTTACCCCCGTAGCTGGCTCAACTGTAGTGCCACCATTGATGCTATGCCCAGCTCACACTTAGGGGGGCTCTCACTCTGTTCATCCCTGTGGTTCTTTCATCACACAAGCCTGCGTTGTATGAGAGGTATGCTGTGAGGCACAATAGGTTTCCACTCAAGGCCGCTCAGCTATCTATGGGCGTCCCAGCTGGGCCTGCTTCGAGGCCGCATTTACTCCTCTACATGAACACAAAAGGATTGTTTCTCTCGGCTGCACCTTTGTTTGTTCTTGCAGAGTGTGCCACGTGGATTGTGCGTGTCTGCTCTTTGTATAGCGCTTAATACAGCAGTGTTCTACTTAGCACTGTAAATAATAGGTTATTTTTACTCGGTCCAGGATTGTTCCTTTCACGTGTGTGGGGGGGAGCCACACTGGCCTGCAGTTCACATCAGAGGTCAGCAGAGGGTGCTGCGCCTTGAAGATAACATTTGAAGCATCAGCATCTTTGTAAATCCAGCAAAATGTTTGTACTGGATCCCTCTGGAAAATTTCAGCATTATTTCGGGGTCAGGGGGTGTCGCCCCAGCAGGTTTATGTCCCAACATTCAAGTGGGTTGTAGATACAGTAAAATAGACAGAGCCTTCCCCCGTGAAGCATGAAGCTGAATGATGTGACCCACACTGACCAATTCACGCTCACTACTGAAGCCAATGAGTATTTTTGCATGTTGTTTACTCTAGAATGGCCCAAATGCACACTTGCGATTCAAACTGTTAGCACTGTATGAATTTTGTTTTAGGCTTGCGCTCTGATCAAGTTCGGCATTGTGTCTGACTACTGAGGTGGAATGCCTCTGCTTTCCTCCCGGGCGGTCAGAAACAAAGACGGAGGACATTTGGCTTTGGCTCACAGATCACCTTGGCGTCTCCATTCAGGTCCACGCCATCTCTTTAGTAACCGATTTGAGACATGGCCTATCATTGGCAGGTCAGGTGAAGGGTCATGAATGCCACAAGATATTTCCTCAGCAGACTCCGACCAGGAATGCGGGGATTAAGAGAAGTTTTCAAGATAGGATTTTTTTTAAATGAGAAACAAACAAAGAACTTTATTGTGTGTGGGCTGAGAAAAGAGACAGAGGGGAATCGGTTTAGGCACCACAATGAAATGGATCCAAAAAAAGAAGCAAAACTTTTGCTGCAAATGTCTACGTCTGACATTTTTCTACTCCAAAATGCAGCCTCAAGAGACGAGAAAAAAAGGTTTTAAAATACAAACAATAAATACATAACGAAATAAAGCAAGACAGAGCAGTCATAAAGTGACCAGATTTATTTTATTTACACTGAAACACATTAGCGCCACCTAACAGATTTTGCCAGTGAAGAGCTACTTTTTTTTCATGTTGTTAGCTTTTCAAGCAAAAACACTCATTGATTTCTGAATAATGGGTGTAAAAGCTTTAAGTGTATTCCCTATGAGTGTTTGCTTTCTTCCAGTATGTTGTTTCTTTTTTTCAGGCAGCAAATTACTGTAGTCTAGTGCATAATTTGGATAGAATTTCTTCCAGGTGTTTATAGGGGGGCACAATTGGGTTGCAACTGAAGGCAGTGTGAGTCTCTCTCAGTTGGGCAGTATGGTGTTCAGTGGGGGGGGGAGGATGTGGCACTCTGCCGATGACAGAAACTGCAAGTCTCAGAGACAAATGACTTGTGATAGCACTTTTAAGCATACTTGGGACATTCTGCAAATGGCAAAATCTTCAGATGAATGTATAGTGTTGACCAATAACAACCAAGCGCATGTGTGCATTGTCAATTTAAATAAATGTGGAAAAATATTAGCTGTACCGTCGTCTTTTGCTTGAGGCAAAAATAAATGTGGATAAATACAGAAAAAATGCCCCAAAAATAAATATGGATAAACACAGACAGAAATGTCAAAAAAAATAAATACCATAAAACTGGGAGCCCTAAATGTAATATATCTAGGGGTAGATGTATCAAGATTCCATTTTGCAATTTCTAAATAGCAATTTTTAAGGAATCGCTATTTAGAAATTGCAAAATGGAATGTATGTAGAAAATCGCAATTTTTTAGCGATTTCTTAGTCTTCCTTATTTGCGAATTCGCAATTTGCGAATTCGCAATTAAGTAATAATTTCCCATGCATTTCTATGGGCCAGGAGGCCCATAGGAATGATTGTGAAATATTTCTTGATTTGCGAATCGCAATTTGAGAATTCGCAAATTGAGAATATTTTCAAGGGTGCAGGGGTGTCTCAAAGACGCCTTGCTGCACCCCTGAAATTTACATGTGTGTGCATATGGCGCACATACATGCCCTATGGGCATGTATGTGCGTCACATGCCACCTTCACAAATGCCAAATAGGGCATTTTTAAATGAAATCGCAAATTACCACCAACTACAAGTTGATGGTAATTTGCGATTTCTTAACCCAAATTCGCAATTTCTAAAACCCACATATATCGCATTTAAGGAATCACAACATTTGCGATTCCTTAAATGCTTAAGTAAAATAAGGAATTGCGATTCCTTATTTTGCGATTTTTTGATACATTTCAAAAAATGCAAAAAAGCCATTTGCGATTTGCAAAGGCCGAAATTCGCAGAATTTCGGCATTTGCGAATCGCAAAAGGCTTGATACATCTACCCCCAGTTCCATTAAAACAATCAATACATTATTAATTTAAATTCATTTAATAATTATAGAAATATATAGAAATGTACAAATGAATATATGTATTATTACATATACTTTTAAAATCTAATATAAAAAATTATACTTTAACACATTCAAATATTTAATAGTCTTTAAAACTAAATTTTTCATTCCATTGAGTGCAACATTAGGGAAAGTGTTGGATAGTGGAGGGGTACAAATTACTATTCCCACTCCAGTGGGTGCAACAGTAAGGAAAGTATTGGATAGAAGAGGGATAAAACTTGATATTCCCACTCCAGTAAATACAATAGTAGAGAAAATGTTGGATAGTGGAGGGGTAAAACTTGCTAATCCCACTCCAGTGTGTGCAACCGTAAGGAAAGTGTTGAATAGCGGAAGGATACATCTAAATATTCCCACTTCAATTAGTGCAACAATAGGGAAAATGTTGGATAGCAGAGGGGTAAAAATTACTCTTCCGTATCCAGTGGGTGCAACAGTAGGGAAAGTGTTGGATAGTGGAGAGGTAAAAATTACTATTCCCACTCCAGTGAGTGCAACAGTAGGAAAAGTGTTGGGTAGCAGAGGGGTAAACATTTCTATTCCCACTCCAGTTTGATCAACAGTAGGGAAAGCATTACAATTCATGAAGATCAGAGAGGTTTTGTGAAAGAAAGATATCTGTGTGAACTCACGTATGAGCTTATAGGGTCTATCGATTTTGCTACAACATTTGATACCCCTCTAGCTATAATAACACTAAATGCGTCAAAAGCATTCGATAAGGTGAGATGATCATACCTTTTTACAGTGTTAGAGAGAAACAACCTTGGGGATAACCTTTGCGGAGTGATTAAGTTAATCTATAAAGAACAGGTAGCAAGGGTCCTGGTAAATGGAAGATTATCTTCATCCTTTAAAATGTTTAGGGGTACAAGAAAGGGCTGCCCCCTCTCCCCTCTTTTGTTTAATTTTATATGGAGCCTTTTGCTTTTAAAATTAGGCTAGGTTAGGAAAGTTGCACTATATGCGGACGATCTTATGGTTTACTCATCTGATTTGGATATTGCTTTACCAACAATTTTAAGGGTAGATGGGGTGGGTGCAGGGGCGGACACATCCTCCTCAGTGCAGTGTGCAGCACCGAAGGTGGACTCATACTCAGCGCTGCACACTGCAGCCAGTTCGGCCAGCCCAACCCCTACACCAGAGGACACAATTGGAGTGGAGGTAGAGGGCTGCAAGGGTTACGCACTCTGACTATGGCTGTGTGTTTGTGGTCTATGCCCAGTCCCCTTGGGTGTGCCTACAGCCCCCTGAGTTTGCATGCCAGGAGGTGTGCACTTCGACTTTTGTGGGGTGTGCTGTCTGGGTCTGTTGTGGTGCATGATGGAGTCTTCCTGCGTGTGCGTTGGACAGGTTTTTGAGTGGGCTGTTTGAATGGGTCAGAAGGAGGGGATTTGGACTGCTGCAGGAGGGAAACTGCTGCCATCAGAGAGGAGTCATGGACTGCATTAACTGACGTTGGTCAGACATCGTAGCTGACATGCCCTCCATGAACGACAACAACTGTGTTATTATTTGAGTGTGGCCATGGAGGACATTCAGTATTGATGACTGACCAACCTGAATCTGGCGGAGTAAATCCACAGACTCCGCACTGAGGGCAGCAGGGGAGACAGGGGCAGGGGCTGCGGTGCCGGGGCCGAAGGAGACATGGGGGCTGCACGGACAGAAGGGACCGGAGCAACTGGGAGGGTGGAGATGGTTCTGGAGGAGGCGGGGACAGACACAGTGATGCTGCCAGGTGTTGTGGCATATTCCCCCTCCTCCTGGAAGTCAGAAGCGGATTCGTCTGCGTTGTAGGATGTGTCGCCTTCCAAGAGTTCCACAGTCTGACTCCCCTCACCCTCCGTGCCACTGGCTCCCTCCGACTCCTCAGCGCTGGTGGCACTGTGGCTGGGTCCCTCCTCCAGGCCCATGCAGCTGTCTCCTCCTGTCTCTGTTGATGATGCTGTGGGCAAGGAGAAGAAACAGAAATGCATCAGTCACCTGTACATATCTGATACATGAAAACAAAATCAGTAGGTGCCACTGGAAATCATGGCATGCATCATGAGTAACAGCCAGATAACTCTGCACATATTTGAGCCTTGTACAGCCCAGTTGGTATAGACACAATGCTACTTGGACATAATGATCCAAAGAACACACCAGGCCACAACTTGAATGAGAATTACACAGAGAAGCTAGTGTTTGTTTACATGAGAGCAGATCAATACAATGAAGTGATGCCACCTCAAGTTCACAAAGAAATAAACAGTAGTGGTGCCCCTCAGGGCAAACTAACCCACCTCACTCCCCAAGGTGACACAACACTACGAGCCCTGTAAGTACATTTGGCAAAAAATATATGTAACTAAATGTCGGCATCTTGGGACTCACCATACTTGACACAATCGACATGTATTGAATGTGTTAATTCTCCATCTTGTAAAGAGAACATGTATGTGCCTGCATGAAAGATGTCTCACAATGAAATGCACACAAACAACATTTACACATTCATTAAAACAGCTGGCACCCTTTAGGATAAAACACTGTTAGAAACAAATGGCGTTGCAGATTTGCCATATACATGGTCCAACGGAGATCTTGATGTCTTGACACTCATTAGTTTGTACAATTGACAACAAATGAGTTTCAAGACCTCAAGACCACTGTGGGGACATGTATATGGAGATCAAGGCACACCATTAATCACTAACACTGGCCTCTTTGAAAAGGATATTTAAGCATTTTATGACAAAATTAGTCATAAGACCACCATCAGTTTGCTTAACCAAGGGCCAGGTAAAAATTAGATATTTTTTCTCAAAAAAGCGTGACCATTAAAACATTTACGACGTTAGAAGAACTCAAAACGCCATTAAAGAGGACCACTTACTCAGCTGTAGAGCGAGAATTACCCCTTAGGTCCGTGGCGGGGGAAACCTTCACGTTTAGACAATCTGCGAGGAAGCACAACAGGAAAAGAAGGAATTTATATTTTTCCTGTGTTTAACCCCGTTTTTTCAAAACACGGAGGTTCTCTTTCAAGTCCCGATGCCATCGTGCCTTGCATTATTATTTAAATATCGCTATATGGCTTACTTTCATCCAAACGACTCCCCGCAAGTACACCTAGTCTGTACACGTCCACGGCCTGTAATCACTGAGCCGGTGGAAGCATCTTGACTAAGTGAAAGCAAAAACGACGTTTGCTACGTGAAAGCACACGTGACCGTCGTGCTGGATGGTCATAAATTTAAAGGGGAAGTAACTTTTTGGAAATCTGCTCGTATTTTTCTTGTGTGTGTGAATGGTATAAAGCTTTATTGCTATCTCATAGATCTAACACGACTAGGTGCTTAAATACAGATTCGGCAGGGAGTTGAATCATATATCAAATGTTTTCGAATTGACTTTCTCTAACAATGTAGTAATCTAATGAATAGAGTTTAACTTTATGCAATCGCCACAAATTGTGATGAAAGGTGGGGGTCTTGATGCATAGCTACAGCCTCTAGATGTTTTTCTTTGTATCTATTGATATTTATCAATGAAATAATTGAGAAACAACGTGCAATAATTCACCATATCTTTTCAGATTTACCAGCATGCAACTATGACAATGTCTAGATGGAATTTCGCGTGTATAAACTTACAGATAAGTTTACGAATTTAAATTTTAAATAATTTGTTTACCCCGCCTTGTATGAATTTGGTGCCTTAGTGAGCACTGAACATGAGGCCAGGGTTATTGTGGTCCTGAGGAATGCTGGGCTGAATTTGGGCCCTTGCAAGAAACATGTCGACCTTTTAGGACAAGAGGTTTCAATTAACTCAGCCTCATATTTGTCCGCCTTTCTACACTTGTTTTTAACAGAGTTAGAACTACCCCTATATTAAATAAGTTTTCTCTGGGGAGTAGTCCACACTCTTTTTATTCGAGCACTGTTATTTTTGACTACGTAGCACTTTACGTTTTCACCAAGAAGGACCCGATGAAGACAACTGGCAACCAACATATTTAGTTGGTGCCTGAGGGTTCTTTTTCGGCTTTGAGCTATGCTTTTCTCCCACTTCTTCTTTTTCTCCTACTGTGTTCTTTAATTTAATATTTATGCATTTGGCACTCTTTTGTTGTTTAGATATATTAGTCTCAAGGGGTATGAGAGTGACTGTTTGACCCTTTCTCTCTTGTTGTTGGTATACTCTTTGAAAAGGAGCCAGCTTCTTTCAAGAAAGTGGAAATGTCGTTTTGTGTGCACTACCTTATGAGACAACTATCATGCAGGCACATAAGTGTCCTTTACACAATTCGTCAGATTAACACATTCTAAACATGAACAACTTTTAACAAGTGTTGTGAGTGCCAAGGTACAATCATTTATGTGACACAACTTGAAATATGTCAGTTCTCACATGGGCATCTATTCCCTGATGACACAGTTGCTTGCACATAAAACCTACTGGCTGTCATGTGGAGTGGCACACATGTCCCAACTCTGGACAATGCTTAACCTATTGGGCCAGCAATTGTGATGAACAAAATCATTGCTGCATTGTGGACACACCGTTATCCCCAGGCAAAATGTCAACACAGAAGTGTGCACACTAAGACAAAACAGCATTGCATCTGAACTACATACATGTGGGAAAAATGTATGAGCCTGAATCATGTCTGGAACAAAATGACATAGGCTGCCAAGCCCCAACTGAAATCACTGGCCACCATCACAGGGGCAGTGCATGGTGAATCATTGTTCTGCCAATTCTCACCCACAGGTCAGACCTGACAAGGCTAAATCAGGCAGGCCCATGTAGACCTCTCCTGCACAACACCTCCATCCCTCAGTCAATGAGAGTGATACAGCTCAAGAAGTGAGACCTCTAAATCAGGGTAACAAAAACTGTGCAGCAACAATTCCAAAAGTAACCCAAGCTCACATTGTGGGGCTGGCACTACATATTTGTAACAAAACAACCATCAACAGATTGTTGTGAATAGGCACACAGGCACTGCCTAGTGTGAGTATGCACAAACCAAATCTTGTATCCCTGTCCAGTGGACACATGTAACAGACACAGGAAAAATACAAACTAAGCCAGGGACCAATGCCACAGAGGCAGACCCATGCTGAACCCACATAGAATGGGCAGAGTGTTGGATGACACACATGATTAGGAGGCAAGGGTGTCTCAGAGGACTGTAGTGGGCACACTGATCCGTGGTTGTGGAATGAGTTGACTGTAACATGAGCAACCGTCATGGCACTAAGCATATCTCCCACTGATGTACATCATGTCTGGGAACACAACATGGGTCATGCATGCTGCAAGGGTGTGCCGTGGAAACCTCACACTCCTATGTTGAGACTCATCATCAGTGCAAACAAATATGAAGCCCAAACACAGTGCACAGGTCATGGCACAGGCAAGGTCCCAACACATGTCATAGACCACCCTCCCACATGATGCGGAAATCAATGTGCAGTCTTATTTTTTTGCACCCTAGATGAACATGTGCAAATGTGATTAAACACAGACCAGGGGACACATGTTAACGAGGGGAAGTGATGACAATGAGCACCAGGTGACTATGGGGAACCGAAAACAAACTGCACATATAACCTGTCCGACCAGACATCCAACTGTGGGAGTGTAGCCAGGCTTCAGAAAACCTCAAAAAGCAGGTGACACACAACACAACAAACAGACATGTACCTACCCCCTCCTTGCTGCTGTCTCTCCTGCAACTGCCCATCGAGGTCTGGAAACACGACCTCCAGGACCCGGAGCATGTGGGGGGTGAGATGACAGCTGCCGCCATGCCGGCGTGGAGGTTCCAGCTTCAGCTTTACCCTGGCGATACGCCGGGTCCAGCACCGGATGTCTTGCCACCTCTTCTGCACATTGCGCAGCCGCCGGCGATGGCCCCCCACAGACCTGACGGCCCTGACAATGTCCATCCAGATTTCCCCCTTCTCGTAGGCAGTTACCTGTCAGGAAGACAAAGTGAAACAATATCACTACACCTGCTCCATGTCCCAGAGACACACACTTACACACCATTGATAATATGAACAGGGCATAGGATGCTGACAGGACTTGCATCATTGTCCATGTGAATCTAGCCTGTGGGCAAGCCACAATGCACTAAATGGCATTGAAAGGCAACATATGGCGTAACGGGTGCAAAACACTCACTGATCATGGCACACACTAGGCAACACATGCAATTTCAGGGTGTGGGAGTGCACATGCCAAGCAGTCACATATCCCACTCAACAGTAGAACCCTCAGCAGACCAGACAGACACAGCCTGGCACGAATATGTGACGTTTTTCCACATACAAATACCCCGCATACCATCACTCCGCAAAAATGATTCCGCAAATACTATCACTCCGAAAATTAACACAACGCAAACTTTTACAACGAATATGCCTTTACCACGCATGCCTTTACAACGCAAAGGCATGCATATTAAAGGTATACTCATTGTAAAAGTTTTAAAGGTAAGTGAGTACCCTGCAAAAACAGTAACCTACACTACACAAACACTACCCTACACTACACCAACACCAAACCACTACCCACTACCCTACACTACCTTACACTACACTAACACTACCCTAAACCCTAAAACACTACCTACACTACACAAACACTACCCTACCCTACACTACACCAACACTACCCTAAACCCTAAAACACTACCCTACATTACACATACACTACCCTACACTACACAAACACTACCATAAACCCTAAAAAACTACCCTATACTACAAAAAGACTACCCTACACTACACCCACACCACAACACTACCCTAACTCCTAAAACACTACCCTACACTACACATACACTACACTAACACGACCCTAAACCCTAAAACACTACCCTACACTACACATACACTACCCTACACAAACACAACCCTAAACCCTAAAACACTACCCTACACTACACATACACTACCCTACACTACACAAACACGACCCTAGAACCTAAAACACTACCCCCTGCATGACCCTACACTACACAAACACTACAACACTACCCTAAACCCTAAAACACTACCCCCAGCATGACCCTACACTACACAAACACTACACCACTACCATAAACCCTAAAACACTACCCCCGCATGACCCTACACTACACAAACACTACAACACTACCCTAAACCCTAAAGCACTACCCCCAGCATAACACTACACTACACAAACACTATAACACTACCCTAAACCCTAAAACACTACCCCCAGCATGACCCTACACTACACAAACACTACAACATTTCCCTAAACCCTAAAACACTACCACCAGCATGACCCTACACTACACTACACCACTACCCTAAACCCTAAAACACTACCCCCCGCATGACCCTACACTACACAAACACTACAACACTACCCTGAACCCTAAAACACTACCCCCAGCATGACCCTACACTACACAAACACTACAACACTACCCTAAATCCTAAAACACTACCACAAGCATGACCCTACACTACACAAAGACTACAATACTTCCCTAAACCCTAAAACACTACCCCTGCATGTCCCTACACTACACAAACACTACAACACTACCCTAAACCCTATAACACTACCCCCAGCATGACCCTACATTACATAACCACCACCACTCTACACTACACTAACACTACACTACACTGCACTACACTACAAAATCACAACCCCAGCACGACTCCCACCCCTAAAAAATTAACCCAAACCCCCTTACCTCTCTCGTCGTCGTGGTTCCACACTCCTCTGGATTCCATCTTTTTAAGTCTATTATTTTTTCACAACGCATGTACATTTACCATACACGCCTTTACAATGTAATTCGTTGTAAAGGCATGCGTGGTAAATGCAGCTGCTTTGTGAAAAAATGCGGAGTGATGGTATGCGAGGTCAATGACCTCGCGTAGTAATGGTATGCGGACTGAAAGTCCGCAGGAAAAAAAATTCGGAGTAACGGTGCCGTACCGCCTGGCACAGATCACTCGCCTGTCACTGACAACAGCGGATACAACCCTCACTTTGCACATGTGCCACTTGACAATGGGGTGGCACAGGTGTCATGCTAGCTTTGCAAGTCGGGCACACAGCACTGGTTACTAGTCACATCAGATGGCTAGAGCTGCGTGGTGCAACACATCACATACACACTCACCCAGATGACAAGGCACATTTACATACTTCAATGTCCATGAGGTTAACCACATCATTTGGACAATCTCACCACAGATCCCCTCAAGTCATAAACATCTGTGAGTACAGTCACCTGTCACTCTGGGCGGAACACTGTTCCACCTCAGGACATTTGGGAATAAGGCCACCATGGTCTGGCATGGCTGAATGTGTCATTCAATATGCAGTGAATGTCACAGTAAGCAGAATGCAAGTGAGGAGTGAACACACATGAACTATATCATGCTCTGCATGAGAGACACCACCATGTACACCCCCTGGGACTCACTCAAAACCACATTGCTTGTCTGTCCCACCAATACAAAATGCCTGTTGTGACACTCACACAACAGGTGCACAGTCAAAGGTAGTGGAGTCAGGACTCACCTGCTCCCCTGGTCTCCCATACAGCTTGCTGTACTGTGGTAGGAGGCTATCCAGCAGGGCCTGGTTTTCCTCCTCAGTGAAAGCTGGGGCCCTCTCCATAGTACGAGCCATGAAATGCCAGAGGGTGCAGAGACAGCTGCAGTATGGTCCAGTCCAATGTTGTGCAGGCAAGTGCCCTCTCAGGGGTTCTTGCTGCCTTAAATCAGTGCTGATGAGGGGCTTTCGGTTCGAGGAGTACAGAGTGATAGGTCAAATTCGTTTGCATCGTACGTTTCCTCCAATCCCTTTGAACATCCCGGTCTGACAAGCATTTGCATCGTTCAAAATTTGAGCTTCAGCTCCACAATCCTTTTGCAACATTGCATTTTTTTGCCCAACTGCCTTTTGCAGGCCACCTGTAGCACACACTCAAATCTCAGTATCCATGACACCCAGGATGCATTCAGGGCCTACTACTCGTCCCCTATGTGTCCCCTAAGTGATTTTGAGATACACACGTGTACGGTGCGTTTCACACGCTCGCGTATGGCACCATTGCAATAGTGAGATGATGCGCACACACGACTGGAGTGTAGGGTTACGGTGCACTCGCGTATGGCACGATTACAATAGTGAGACGATGTGCACACGCGGCCGGAACGTAGGGGTATGGTGCGCTCGCCTATTGCACGATTACAATAGTGAGACGATGCGCACACGCGCCCGGAATGTAGGGGTAGGGTGCGCTCATGTATGGCACGATTACAATAGTGAGACGATGCGCACGCGCGCCCGGAATGTAGGGGTACGGTGCGCTCATGTATGGCACGATTACAATAGTGAGACGATGCGCACACAGAGCCAGAACGTAGGGGTACGGTGCGCTCGCATATGGCACGATTACAATAGTGAGACGATGCGCACACACGATCGGAATAAAGGGGTATGGTGCTGTGAATGCAGGGGTACGGTGCGTTTCACACGGTGCATTTCACATGCTGATGCCAATGCAGGGGTATGGTGCATTTCACACGCTGTTGTGAATGCAGGGGTACGGTGCGTTACACACGCTTTTGTGAATGCAGGGGTACGGTGTGTTTCACACAATGCGTTACACACGCTACTGTGAATGCAGGGGTACAGGGCGTTTCACACGCTGTTGTGAATGCAGGGGTATGATGCGTTTCACATGGTGCGTTTCACACGCTGTTGTGAATGCGGGGATACGGTGCGTTTCACACGGTGCGTTACACATGCTGTTGTGAATGCAGGGGAACGGTGCATTTCACATGCTGTTGTGAAGCAGGGGTACGGTGCGTTACACATGCTGATGCCAATGCAGGGGTACGGTGTGTTTCACATACTATTGATAATGCAGGGGTACGGTGCGTTTCACACACTCACGTATGGCACCATTACAATAGTGATACGAGGCGCACACACAGCAGGGATGTAGGGGTACGGTTCAAAGAAGGATGTTTATCAAGTTCTTGTCATTGCATACTTTCATGTGCAGGCCCTAGGTGTGGCAGTCAGTGACATAGCACAGGGCATCTAATCTTGTTGCACAATCGATGTGTGATGACCTGTTGACACATGTCATGTCTGATGGGACACTATGTGGCACACATCACCTTGACACTTGTCCCATGTGTATCATTATGCAGATTGTGTCCTGCACATCAACACTGGGATGGCACAGTCATCTGTGGAAAAGTAAATTTTGCCATGTTCTGTGTCCCTACGTGTTCCCCATCTTATGTTGCATATGTATGATTAATATGCATATGTATTCCCCATGATCGATTAAAGACGCAATTACAGTTGTGTCCATCTCTAGTATGCCAGTTTCCAGTTCTCGTGAATACAACGAATATTAGGCCTATGTAAAGTTACGTTGCCACGTTTCTCAGTATGCACGTTATTTCATTGTAAAGTCCCTGTTTCTAGGCCTCAAAAGGGCCCGGACACCAGATTCAGCTCCTGTCTCCTGAGCCCTCGCTGAGGAGCGATACAGCCCCCACCTGTATCCCTGACCCTTCACTTACTTCCTGCCTCACAGTGCCCGGCCCAGCCTGGCTCTGCCTGCTAGTCTGCCAAAAGTATGTTATGATTCTAGTTATCAGTCCAGCCCTCTTTCTCCGCATTCCTTAGCTACTGAATCGCATCAATAGTTTCCGTCATGGTCTAGCCTTTACGTCTCCATGTAAGAGAAATACTGTATTAATGGTCATTTAATATTCCTCAACACACACTACATGAAGAATAATGCATGCACCAGTCTTAGAGTCTGTTAGCCTTTACCCCGATAAATTTGAGTTTATATCAACATGTTCTCTAAACATCAGATACTAGATAGTGTTTAGGTACATGTCGCCCTGACTCTCCAGACTTCAGTCTCTGCTCCTAGCGCAGAAGTCATAGCCCCCAGCTTCTCCTAGTAACACGTCATTGTCAGTTTGCGCGCACCACTAGGTTAGAGGTCCCGGCTCCTCAGATAGCCCCCTCCATGTCTCCGCCCCATTTATGACATATTCTGTTACGTTTACATCACATGTCTATGTAAACGCCTTCTGTTACACCTCTTTTCACCCTTATCTTTCGCGACTGTTACTGACCACACCCACTGCTCCGCCTATTGTATGTATTGTAATGCAATTGTTTTAGTATATATACTTGTGCACTGTTATTAAAAGTTACGCCAACACCGATCCTGCCCCCGGCAGCGCTGCCATCCTATTCCTGTGCAGGTTGTCCTGTTCCTGTCCTTATGCTGTATTAAACCTGCAAACTCCTACTACCTCGAATCCTGACTCTTATTTTTTGAGCTATCTGTTATTACTATGTCCAGTCAAAAATAGATCCGGTATTATTTATTTATATACCACATAATGGCGCCCGAACAGGGACTTGCCCTTTCCCCACGCGCCGGAGAAGCCACGCAGGCCCCCTGATCCTCTGCAGCCGTGACGGAACCATACCGTGCACGTGCAGATATTTCTGCTTCAAGTATCCCTCAGGCCCACGGAGGAGACGGAGGTTGCGGTCCAGCATCCAGACGAGGCGGTGGAGGAACACGGCGAGTCCCGACCAGAGCCCAAGCCGAGAGTCCAAGGTCCGAGGTATCCGGAGGCCCACCCGTAACAGAAGTCCGAAGTTCGTCCGTCCGTCGTCGTAGCAGTCCAGTACAGTCCGAGGCCTTCCGTTCTTGCTGCCCGGTGAGTACCATTGCTGGGGTAGTATCTAGACAGGGTCAATCTAATTGACTCTGGTCCGTGGGTTTTGGTGGTACACAGACCCAACACGAAGTGTCCACTCCGGTGGATGCGGGTCCTGACGTGTCTCTTTATGAGACCGGTAAGTTTCGTACTGTTTCAGCAGTGCATCTAGTCTCTGTTCTAGTCAGTTCTGTTCTCGAGAAAATTCATGTATTCTGTTTCCAGTATTCCAGGTAGTATTTTGTCAGAACTGTTATTTTAAATGTCATTCATGTATTTTAATGTCGTGGTATGAAAGTGGTGTAATTATCGTGTTCATTGTGTATTGTATTGTATCTAGATTACAGTTCAGTCATGCCTTTGTTTTCCAAACTACGTCAGTTAAAAACCAGAAAAGGTCTGTTAGAAGCAGCGGTTCTTGTCCCGCCTAGGGACAGTCCAGGTCACTTTATGTATCAGAAGCATGGCATAAGTGCCATATTGTATCTAGATTTATGGGTAGAGTACACCAAAGAGTTAGAAGAAAAGTATAGATGGCCCGTATCAGGTACGTGGGATGCCGAGTGCATCATGCGAGTAGAAGAAGCATTATGGAAAAAGAAAGCCAGACAGTCACAGAAAGACGCCATCGAGTTATGGCGCAAAGAATCTCATAAAAGAACCGAAAAAGAAATCAGAAAGTCAGAATTAAGTAGAGAATCCTTAGAACGAGCCCAAGAAAGGGAATTAATCGAGATAGGTGAGCGAGTTAAAACCGAACAGTCAGACAGACAGAGGAATGCCCTCATTAAGGGTATGTATCCTCTTCTTGCCGAGGGCTTGCCAAAAGCGACCCCGGAGACATCCAGTAATTTTCCGCCACCATTAGTTCCGACTAAGCTACGTCACAAACCGACCGCAGCTGATATTTTTATCTCGTCCTATTTGGACGACACAGTCCCAGAATATGCAAATCCTGTTCCGCCAGTTCCTGTAAATCATGTAAATCCTCCTCCAGACACCGGGGCACCTTTTGCAGTACCTGCTACGGTACCCCCGGTCCAGCCCATAGTACAACTTCCCGCCACATCAGCCACTCTGCCAGCACGAAGAGTATCAGTCGACGATTCTAGTCTAGGGGCCGCAGGAGGAGGTCCTCCTGGTACCCCGCCACCACACCAACGTGTAACGTTAGTCGAGTTACATGAACGTGCGTTACAGCGTACGCCCAAATATAAGTCCGTTGCAGACATCCGACGAGCTCTTACTGAATGCCGCTATGATCCAGTCACAGGCGATGATAGTACGGTTATATATTCCATACGTGTAAGACGGGTGACCGGGTATTTGGACACCCTACCGGATATGAAAGAAGACCTAGACAGAATATATCGTTTCATCCGTACAGGGGATGACCCAGAAAGTATTGGCGAAGCCATGTCTCAAAGGAAAGCTGAGATCCAGCTCATGATATTAAAGTTTCTGATTAATTGTTTAATAAGGGAACAAGATTATCCGACCAAAGATCCGGCCGAAATGAGAACCCTGACAAGGTGGAGTGATAATATAGCCGAGGGTAAGCACAGAACCATCAGTAGTATAGAGAGTATGTACAAGAAAATTCGTAAAGAAATAATAAGGTTACACGAACAACGTAAAACAGCACAAGTAAGCGAGAAAGAGAATGACTCTCCTACAGAAGAGGTAGAGGACGAGAATACCGCCAGAATAGCGTATGTAGGTAAATCTAGATTTCCAGACCGCCATTTACGCCTAGAACACAAGAAAATCTTTCATCATCCAGCACCGGAACAAGGTTCTCTAGAACAAGTATTTCAAGCTACCGATCACATTCTGAAATCACGAATCGGTTATAGTGAGTTAAGTACCATGCATGAGCAAGAACTAGTCCGATCAGCAGTCCGATGGGCTACTGATTCTACCACTTTTCCAGATGAAATAGTGGCACAAATGTTTCTGAAACTGCCCCCAGCCGAGCAACGACTGGTGGGTATGTATATGATTCAGAAGCTCATCACATTGTATGAGGGTCAACATTCTGATCCAGGTCCGTTACATGATGTCCTGAACGAGTTACTCCAGTATAGATGGAAAGGTTTAGGTACCGATTTAATTAGTGTCATTCTAGAACAGCGCCATAAATATAGAACGTTCCTGAACCCGCATTTTGTTCATGTCTCACCTCCAGAAAGTAAACCGTTTTACATAGATAGACAGAATCCGTTACGAGAAGTACACCCAGTCAGGACAGCAGATGGTGAAATGCAACGAGTATTTGTTTACACCCCGATTACAAAGATGGAACTCTTAGAGATGAAGAAATTAATTCCTTGTCATGACAAAGATCCAGCAGGGTTCCACCGAGAATTAAAGGACGTGCTCCGTATGGGAGAATACACGTATCCAGATGTTATTAAAATGTTAAAGGTCCTGTTGCCCGCAGGGGTATACGAGAAACTCAAGGAAAAAGAATGGGAGGTGGGAGAGAAAAAGATCGATTGGGCAGTTCTAGAAGCTGAAGATAAGATACGAGTACCAGGTACCGGTCTTGGAGAGAAATGTAAAGAATTACCAGAACTGTTAATACAAGTTTTACCCAGATTGTTAGCCACTAAAAAGGAAGACTGGGATGCAATCTCAGCCTGTAAACAGAAACAAGACGAAGACACTAGTGATTTTTATTCTAGATTTGAAAAATGTTTCATAATAAACAGTGGATTGAAGACGAGTAGTGAGTCATACCCTCATCTCTTTGTTACTAAATTAGTCGAGAATTCAAGTCCACAAGTTAAGAATCGAGTTTTGAAAGTCGAAAGTACATGGCAAGCTAGTACCCCGTCCCAGATGTTACAGATGCTCCAGTATCATCAGAATAGAATCAGAGAAGAGCAAGAACACGAGAGAAAACGTATGAAAGACACGAAAATGAAAGTACTAGTTGCACAATCTATTCCTCAAGACAGTCAGAAGAGGGGTCCGAATCAAGCCAGTCATCCTACAGCTCCCGTTAAAGGGACATGCAATTATTGTAAACAGCCAGGTCATTTCATAAACGAGTGTGCAGTTCTGAAACATAATATAGCCACTGGTAAAACTAAAGAAAGACCACGTCCGCCTAGACAAGAACAAGTTTCACAGACTTCTCAGCCACAGAATGCACAACAGACAGTTCCAGCACCGCAGCCTATTGCTGCAACACAGCATGTTACACAGCAGATGTACCAGTATGCTCAGACAGAGTATCCAGAGTATCAACAGTATTCATGAAACAGCCTAGAGAGGGAGGTAGGCTTGCCTCTCATCGAGATTCCTGTAGATCAAGAGGGTCCCTATGTTCATAGTCAAGTATTAGGGAAAGACAGAAAGTTTCTGATTGATACAGGGGCAAGTAGGACCACTATAAGTCACGCCGAAGTTCCAGGGGCTCCGCTCTCAGGCTCTAGAAATGTTTCCCTTGGATTTTCAGGAAAGCCTATTGTAAACGAGATATCAAAGCCAGTTACTTTAGAAGTGGGTCCATTGTCCCGAACTACTGATCTATTACTTACGAAGTCATGTCCAGAAAATTTGTTAGGCATTAAGACACTGAAAGAATTAGGTGCAGTTATTTGCTGTTCCCCCGAGGGAATACGTTTGTTTTTACGTGACTTCAAGGGTCACTATGTATTACGAGATTTTGATCCAAGATTGTCTAATGTTCCGCAGCATCTATGGGCGCAAGGTCCAACTGATGTTGGCTTCATGCAAATCACACCCCATCGTGTGACTCTCAAACAAGGTGTAGTGTTACCGCGAATCAGACAGTACAGATTGCCACCTGAGGCTGTAGCAGCCTTATCCAAAATTATTGACGAGCTCATGGCTCAAGGAGTAGTTGTAGAAACTGACTCCAATGCATGTAATTCTCCGATCATTCCAGTCATGAAACGTACTGATCCAAATGCACCCCCAGTATATCGATTAGTGATTGACCTTCGAGAACTCAATAAATGTATCATTCCCCAGTACCCAGTTGTTCCCGATATTTCTTCCCTATTGACAGCCATTGATTCCGAAGACTCATTTTTCACAGTCATAGACCTCAAGAACGCGTTTTTCAGTGTCCCCATTCATCCAGACAGCCAGTTTCTTTTCGGTTTTTGTTTAAATGGAAGGAGCTATAAATTCACACGAGCTCCTCAAGGTTTCACAGAAAGCCCTAGCATTTACAGTCAAGCACTTAAGAGACAACTAGACAACATTCACATGCCAACAGACACTGCCCTGCTCCAGTATGTCGATGATCTACTGATCACAGCCCGTTCTAAACGTGCTTGCGAGCGAGCATCACTTACAGTCTTGTTTTTCCTTGCCGAGATGGGGCACAAGGTGTCCCCTTCGAAGCTTCAATTCTGTGTCCAGCAAGTGATCTACTTAGGCCACTTACTGTCCAAGTGGGGTAGGCAGTTGACACCAGACCGTATCCAGTTAATAGCGAGTCTTCCTCAGCCCAAGACCCAGAAGGAGGTACGTGCTTTTATCGGCCTTACTTCTTATTGCAGACAATGGATTCCTCAGTATGCATTTCTAGCCAAACCACTGATACAGTTAACGACACAGGAGGCAGCCGTATCGACTGTCCTCCCTTGGACATCTGAACATACACTTAGTTTCAATGAGTTAAAGAAAGCTTTATGCCAAGCTCCTGTTCTAGCTACACCGAACTACAGTAAGCCTTTTACACTTTTCGTCACAGAACGTGATGGTACAGCATTATCTGTTCTCACACAAGATCAAGCAGGACAATACAAGCCCTGTGCTTATTTCTCTAGCACATTAGATCCAGTAGCCCAGGCTCTGCCTGCGTGCCTCAAGTCAGTTGCAGCCACAGCACTAGCTATCAGACAAAGTGATTCCATAGTATTAGGACATTCCTTGACAGTACAAGTTCCACACTCCGTGGAAGTTCTTTTAAACCGAACACAGACTCAGCACTTGACAATTGCACGTTTAACAGGTTATGAACTGACACTGTTCCAGCCACACATAGAAATCAGACGCTGCAACGTTCTAAATCCTGCTACACTGTTACCGTCAGTTAATTCGAATCCTGCCACACACGACTGTGTGGAAGTAGTTAACACTATGACTAAGCCAAGACAAGATCTGACAGATATTCCATTACCAGATCCTGACCTGACACTTTATGTGGATGGTTCATGTATGAGAACAAGTACAGGAGAACTAGTAGCCGCGTATGCAGTAACTACTGACACTGAAGTTATAGAAACACACCGTATTGACACCCTGTCTGCTCAAGCAGCAGAGCTAGTTGCTCTGACCCAAGCCTGCATACACGCCAAGAACCTGAAAGCTAATGTTTACACAGATTCACGCTACGCATTTGGAGTTGTACACGACTTCAGAGTGCTCTGGCAGGAGAGAGGTTTCATGACTTCTCATGGAACCAAGATTCAGCATGGTCTCCTTATTCAAGCTCTGTTAGATGCCATACATTTACCGACATCTATTGCTATCATGAAATGCAAAGCACATACGAAAGTTACTGACATTATTTCCCAAGGTAATGATCTAGCAGATCGCACAGCCAAGCTTACAGCACAGACTCCAGACATGTCAGTTAATCCGACACAGACACATACTCCAGATCCGACTACCTGTATGACAGTTAAGGACCCTACTCAAGATGTCATAGATATCCAGTTACATGCTACTCCCGATGAAATCAAGAAATGGTCCGAACAAGGAGGGGTCCAGACAGATCAGGGATGGGTAACGAAGGGAAAAGCCACATGGTTTCTCCCCGACTCTATGGTTCAAGTCATTATCAATACCGCACATAGTCCAGCACACTTAGGAGAAAAAGCTATGTTAGACAGTATCCAGAACATTTGGTTTAACAAGCATTTACGAGCTGCAGCCAAGCAGAAAGTCCGTACCTGTATGATATGTTGCCAGTTTAATCCAGGTAAAAGTGTCCCGGTGGAACAAGGTGGATTCCAGCCCCCTGACCACCCTTTTGAAGTCCTCCAGATGGATTATATTCAGATGGAGCGATGTCGAGGTTTCAAGTATGTCCTTGTAGTTGTATGCGCTTTGTCTAGATGGACAGAAGCATATCCAGTCCCAGATTACACAGCCGCGACCACTGCCAAGCAGTTGGTTCGTGAATTCTTCCCCCGCTATGGACTCCCTAGGGTCGTATATTCTGATAACGGCCAGCCATTCTCATCTGAACTGATGAAACACGTTTCCCTGTTGTTAGGATACCAGTGGAAGTTCCATTGTGTACGCCATCCTGAAGCAGCCGGTCTAGTAGAAAGACATAACCAAACCCTGAAAATCCGCATTGCTAAAATCTGTCAAGAAAAAGGTGTAGATTGGCTAGTTGCTCTGCCAGTCGCTCTGTTTTATATGCGCATGGTCGCACATTCCAGATCAGGTCTGTCCCCGTACGAGGTCGTATTCGGCCGCCCCCCTAATATGTGGGGTACACCTAGACCCCGAAGTATTACAGATGTTTCAAGTAATATGCTGACAGATTACCTAGCTTCCTTGATGTCTGCCCTACACTCTTGTCGTTCACAGGTTGCCGCCGCATTTCCAGACAATACCGAGGTGGCACCGCATGAAATCGTTCCCGGAAGTCTGGTTCTCGTAAGGAACTTTGATCGTTCAAGTCCGCTGGAGCCCCGCTGGAAGGAGCCCAAGCAAGTCCTCCTGGCCACCCGTACTGCCGTCAAGCTGGAAGGCAGGAAGGGCTGGGTGCATTTGTCGCATGTAAAGAAGTTTTATGGACTAAAGACTGTTTCCAAGAACATTTCCGAGGATTTTAAAGACTGCCAAAGTTCTATTCTCAAGGACTGTCCCGCAAAAGACATTGATACAAATTCCTCCCTGTTAGAGAAAACTCCGCAGCAGGAGTATAAGTTAAAATTAAGGTCTAGTAAAATAAGTCAGCCAGTTTGATTGTCTAAGTCCTCCCCTAGGTGAAACGGTTAGACCGGTTTCTGACATGTATAAAATAGACCCCCATAGAGAGAGAGTTAGTGAGAACTCTAAAAGTTGCATTATTATTTTATGTTTTCTGCTATATCTCAGCCTTATGATTACCTGCACGAGTTATGCATTTTATTTATGTTTTCCAGTTTCTCATGTAAATAAGTCTTCTAATACTACAGTAGAGCATACGTTTAGTGATCTGCCTCCTCATGAACTATCTTATCGTCTTGCTATGCGAAATAATTCCTTTATCCGCATGTTACATTATTCACACCAGACCAGCAATGCCACTAATTGTTGGGTATGTGGTCGACTCCCCCCTTTCCAGACACCGAAGGGAGTTCTGCCACTGTTTCCTTATCCATTTTCACATAACGGTTCATGTGGAGCATGGTCCACGTTAACGTCATCCTCAAATGATATGTCCTTTCTGAACAGTACATGTTTTCCAGACAAGCAAGGTCTTCCCCACAGAACAGGGTTAGATCTAGAAAATGAAGTTTATAATTTGGGTAATTATTCTTCGAATTTCATGGTCCTGAATGTTCAGTCTGATTCTACTCCAGACTTACCTGCTATGTCAGTACTACCAGTCAAAGGTGAATTATGTGTCAGAAATAATGGTTCCGTACATGTAGGACATAGTGATTGTACTACTATTGTCAAGTATAGTGACAGTGGGAAATCTATTTTCAAAGCTTCACGTCATTCTTATTTTGTTTGTGGTCAGACCGCATATGTTCGTCTGCCCCTCGATTGGGAGGGAACCTGTTACATTGCCTTCCTACTGCCACCAGTTTTTCTAGCCCCACCTGACTATCATAGGAACTCCCACCTAGTACATACTAGACACAAGAGAGGACTCCCAATTGTCGATTATACTGAAACTGCTCTAGAGCAATACATAGATATCAATAAAGGTGTCTTCCCCTACTTAGGTACTGTCGTGAATAGTAAACTGATACGTAGATTAACCAGAACACTTGAAGCAGTAGTGATTGAGACTACCTCTGCTCTAGGTAACTTAACCGAAGAGCAATCCTTTATGAGAATTGTCGTGCTCCAGAATCGTCTCGTCCTTGACGTCATACTGGCCGATAGGGGCGGGGCATGTAGAGTCATCGGATCTAGTTGCTGCATTTTCATTCCTAATAACGCGCCGTCTGTTTATTCAGCTATAACCAGACTCCATAAAATTGCCCATCTGTTACACCAAAATCCAGGCACCTGGACATGGTCCGGTTGGTTCTGGAATATAATTTCCGCCTGGGGATGGAAAGTGTTGTCCTTTCTAGGTATTGCAGTAGCGATCATATTCAGTTGCTGCCTCTGTATACAATGTGGCCCTGCGATTTGCGGCATTTGTGCTACCTCTTGTATTCCTAGTCCCGAGTCCCGTTCTAAATCCAGTTCCAAGAAAATTCGAGACGAGCAAATGATACTGTATGAAATAATAGATGGTATCATGAATATTGATGTTTCCTGATGGAAACGTAGTGACAAGGAGGGAATGTGGAAAAGTAAATTTTGCCATGTTCTGTGTCCCTACGTGTTCCCCATCTTATGTTGCATATGTATGATTAATATGCATATGTATTCCCCATGATCGATTAAAGACGCAATTACAGTTGTGTCCATCTCTAGTATGCCAGTTTCCAGTTCTCGTGAATACAACGAATATTAGGCCTATGTAAAGTTACGTTGCCACGTTTCTCAGTATGCACGTTATTTCATTGTAAAGTCCCTGTTTCTAGGCCTCAAAAGGGCCCGGACACCAGATTCAGCTCCTGTCTCCTGAGCCCTCGCTGAGGAGCGATACAGCCCCCACCTGTATCCCTGACCCTTCACTTACTTCCTGCCTCACAGTGCCCGGCCCAGCCTGGCTCTGCCTGCTAGTCTGCCAAAAGTATGTTATGATTCTAGTTATCAGTCCAGCCCTCTTTCTCCGCATTCCTTAGCTACTGAATCGCATCAATAGTTTCCGTCATGGTCTAGCCTTTACGTCTCCATGTAAGAGAAATACTGTATTAATGGTCATTTAATATTCCTCAACACACACTACATGAAGAATAATGCATGCACCAGTCTTAGAGTCTGTTAGCCTTTACCCCGATAACTTTTAGTTTATATCAACATGTTCTCTAAACATCAGATACTAGATAGTGTTTAGGTACATGTCGCCCTGACTCTCCAGACTTCAGTCTCTGCTCCTAGCGCAGAAGTCATAGCCCCCAGCTTCTCCTAGTAACACGTCATTGTCAGTTTGCGCACACCACTAGGTTAGAGGTCCCGGCTCCTCAGATAGCCCCCTCCATGTCTCCGCCCCATTTATGACATATTCTGTTACGTTTACATCACATGTCTATGTAAACGCCTTCTGTTACACCTCTTTTCACCCTTATCTTTCGCGACTGTTACTGACCACACCCACTGCTCCGCCTATTGTATGTATTGTAATGCAATTGTTTTAGTATATATACTTGTGCACTGTTATTAAAAGTTACGCCAACACCGATCCTGCCCCCGGCAGCGCTGCCATCCTATTCCTGTGCAGGTTGTCCTGTTCCTGTCCTTATGCTGTATTAAACCTGCAAACTCCTACTACCTCGAATCCTGACTCTTATTTATTGAGCTATCTGTTATTACTATGTCCAGTCAAAAATAGATCCGGTATTATTTATTTATATACCACACATCACTACTGGCACCTGTCTCCTGATGCCAGGGACCAGGGCACTTTGTCACTTGACATTTCACGCTCAGCATGACCCTATGTGACTATGTCCAGTGTGTGTCATGTTTAACATTGAGCTTGCTCTTTGTGTTGTGTAAACTGCATCAGCTGTTGGTACATCTATCATGGTTCTGTGTTGAGATGGGAATGGTTTCACATCTACGCACACTATGCCACATGTACATTCCCACGGCTTTTGGGTCTGATGGCATCAGACATCATTTTTCCCCAAGCATACATGTCAGCATCTTGACAATTGCTGTGTTGTTTTGTTGTCATATGCACACCTTAATCGCAATGTGTTTGATATGTACATTTGACATTCCATGTGACCTGTGCGTGTGCCTTGCAGTCAGCTGGCTGGATGGGATGACAACCTTTTACTGCAGGTATTGTGATGTGTGTGACTCCAGTGATATCTCGATACAAAAGGGGGTGGTGATGGACAGAGCATCTGAACCAATCAAACACTCACACCCAGTCAACAGATCTGGGTTTAATCCATCACCGTTCTTTAGCCCACTCTGCCACTCCAGTTCAGACATGGCCACATGCAAATCAGTCTGACCCTGTGCCTCATAGGAACAGTCCAACCCGAACTACCAAGCCATGCCTTCCCTGGACCGGAAACAAGCTTCCTAGGACCGGTTTCTGGCATTCCAGCCGTCTTCAGCCAGGCTTGCTTGAATCCAGTGGCAAAGTGAGCAAGGGACTCATGTCTGAGCATACCCTGCCAACTTATGGCGAACAAAGAAAAACCAAAGGAAATGATGGACTGAGCGTTGACAATACAAGCACTCACCCCCAGTCAACTAATCTGGGTTTGATTCATCACCGTTCTTTAGCCCACTCTGCCACCCCAGTTCAGGCATTGCATATGGCCATGTCTGAACTGGGGTGGTGTGGAGTGCAAAAAAACGGTGATGGATTAAACCCAGATCAGTTGACTGGGGGTGAGTGCTTGTATTGTCAACGCTCCGTCCATCATTTCCTTTGGTTTTTCTTACCGCAACAGGAAACATTATCATTCAATAAATGCCCTGGTGCTGATTTCCCACATTTGTGCACGTTTTCCAGGATCGGCACACAATGCTTTCATCATGAGGCATAGCAGGGTGCCACAAATGATGCTGCAGCTGCGCAACGATCGGGCATGTCTTGTTGGTGGGTAAACTCTGTTTGTCCTGTGTGTTTCAGTATCTTTAGCTCTGACGGCATCTCCTAAGCCACTTATCTACATGATGTATCTTTGTAGGTGACTCGGGATATCCCAACATGCCATGGCTAATGACATCTCTCCGCAACCCTAGAACAGCTGCAGATCAGCGGTACTATAATGCACACAGGCAGAACAGGCGAGTGATTGAGCGGACGTTTGGCCTCCTGAAGAGCCGATTCCGGTGCCTTGATAAGACTGGCGGATCCCTCCCATATGCACCGGACAAGATCTTCATCCTGTGCTGCATGCTGCACGGATCACTGACATAATAGCGATTACATTAATATAGAATTACAGAAATATCGAAGATAAAATATCGAATACAAAAATATCGAATTCCTATCTACAAACAGGTAAGCACAAAAATATTGAATCAAAAATATCGTTTAAAAAATATCATTAGTCAAAATATCGAATGTTTTGAAATATCTTGAAAATAATTTAAAATTAATGAAATATTAAAAACAATTAACTAAAATATACTTAAAAATACTTAAATAACCTTAAAATTATTATATAATTAATTTAAGTTTAAATAAAACCATACAATTGTATTTTTTAAAACATAGAATTATATTAACATAATATTAAAAAAATAATATACAATATTTTTACAATAGAATAGTATGAGGATACAATTTACTATTACCAGTCCAGTGAGTGCAACAGTAGGGAAAGTATTGGATAGCGTAGGGGTAAAAATGACTATTCTCACTCCAGTGAGTGCAACACTAGGGAAAGCGTTGGATAGCGTAGGGGTAAACATTACTTTTCCTACTCCAGTGAGTGCAACAGTAGGGAAAGTGTTGGATAGCGTAGGGGTAAAAATTACAATTATCACTCCAGAGAGTGCAACAGTAGGGAAAGCGTTGGATAGCGTAGGGCTAAAAATGACTATTCCCACTCCAGAGAGTGCAACAGTAGGGAAAACATTGGATAGCGTAGGAGTAAAAATTACTATTCATACTCCAGAGAGTGCAACAGTAGGGAAAGGTGTTGGATAGCGTAGGGGGAAAAAATACTATTCCCACTCCAGAGGGTGCAACAGTAGGGAAAGCGTTGGATAGCGTACGGGTAAAAATTACTATGCCCACTCCAGAGAGTGCAACAGTAGGGAAAGCGTTGGATAGCGTAGGGGTAAAAATTACTATTCCCACTCCAGAGAGTGCAACAGTAGGGAAAGTAAATGCTTCATATATCAATAAAAAAAATATTAATACCAATAAAAAATGTATTAAAATGAATTAACAATTTGATATAATATAATAATTAATCAATTAAAAATACAAATAAAAAAGCAATATTAAAATTCATTAACTATTAATACAAATTAATTACCAATTAACAATTAATTAATTATCAATTAAAATTAATTAACAATTATTTCAAAATAAATACCAATACATAAATTAATATTTAATTAATGACAATTAAATTACTTCCCTCCCTATTCCCCTATAAACCCACAACCCGCTACGGGAAATACATTTATAAAATTAACATAATTATCAATTATTCAATTAATAAAAATATATTACCAACTAATTTTATTAAATACCAATTAAAAATTAATTTCCAATTAATTCAAGATAAATACCAATAAATAAATTAAAATATTTAATTATTTATAATTAAATTACTTCCCACCCCATTCCCCTATAAACCAACAACCCACTACGGAAAATAAATTTATATAATTAACATAATTTCAATTAAGTAAAGTTAATTGCCAATTAAAATGTAATTAATTACCAAATAAAATTAAATAACAATTAATTCAAAATAAATACCAATGAATACATTTAAATATTTAATTAATTATAATTAAATACTTCCCACCCTATTCCCCTATAAACCCACAACCCGCTAAAGAATTAAATTACGGAAAAATTAAATAACATAAAATTCATTACTTAAAAAAAATTATAAAATAAATATACACTTTTCACACATATACTAACATACAAAACACTTTAAAAAATGTGATATTATTAAAAATTCGATATATTTAATACCTATGTTATATAGTTTGATAGTTTGACTTTCTATATTTATGGAAATCGATATTAAATTACTTACCTTAAATTTGATATTTTTGTTGCCTATATTCTGTCCATTCGATATTTTGTCCATTCTATATTTTGACTTCGATATTAGTGCTATTCTATATTTTTGATTAGATATTTTGTCTGTATACCATGCTGCACAACATGGCAGTTGAGAAGGCAGTGCCACTCATCCTGGATCCTGAGGAGCAGGAACATCCCCCGTTGAGGATCAAGGGCTTGGTCACGATGCAAGTTAGCTTATACGCAACATTTTCCCATAATTATGAGTCACTGGGAATGAGTGTGGAAGCTTGTAGCATTGAGTGGCATGAGTTGCAATGTGTGTGTCCAGCTGACTGTATGCAAAGTAATTTAGATGCGTGTTCTGATGTGTCACGCAAGTGCTGATGTCATGCCACACATTAATGCGCAGTGACTTAGCTTGAAATTTGCATGTATCCTACATTGTTCCTGTTTTTTACATGCCCATGTCTTTGGCAAAGATTTTTACCGGTGACTTATTGTGTGTCTGCCATTTCCAGGTTGCTGTGCCTGTTGTCTGTTTGAGTCATCTTAGTCCTCCTGCTATTCCTCATGATGATTGCAATGTGGGCCGAATCAGCGTTCCATGCACAGACATGGGTAAATGTCATTTCGGGTAAGAGATCCAAACAGGCTGTTTGTGCTTGGTATGGTTTGGGAATGTGTGGGGACTGTTTCTGTGCATGTTGTAGTACCATCCATACATGTCTCATCACCATGGATCAAATGACATGTTGCACCACTACCATGACTGGACAGTCACTCTTCTTGACAGTCATCTGTAGTGGAGTGTGGACTCTGGTGAAGGCATCAATGTGTGTAAACCTTGCCCCTGACACATTGCGGATACCGCGGCTTGACATTGTGTGGGACATCACACCCACAGGCTCTATGGGGAATTGCAGCCTCGCTGTGTGCAGCAGGATGTGTTTGGCTCATCCACTTAATCCTGTGTGCCAGTACATTTTGATTTCCAACAACCATGTTGTGAAGGTGTGGGCCAGCGTATGTCCCACATGTTCTGTCAACTTTTCCTGTGAGTCTGTTTGTATGGATGCATTGCCTTTTGTGCCAGTATGTCATGTCACTGTCACGTCGCTTCCTCAGGGTCGGTGGAGAACACTGCTTTGCAAGCCTTCTCGGTAAGTTGATTTTGACTTTCTATTCACATGATGCCAAGAAAGTTGCACTGATGAAGTCACTATGTTGGGCTGTAGCAAATGTAAATGCTTACGTGGCACCAGTCGGGTGCCGTTAATCCCAGGATACTCCTGTGGCGTACTGCATATCCTGGTCACGGTAGGGATGGTTTTGTGCCATCACTCCTCATTACTCTCTGTTGGGTTCTGTTTGGCATTTGAAAGCCTAGTTGGACGAGGCAATGACTGGCTCTTGTAGGACTTCCTTGTGTTCACCTAATTACCTCCCTCGTTGGATGAGCTTCTTAAGGCTCCTTCAGGGGACGTGCAATTTCCCATCTTTACCCTCACTGATTCCCAGGGGTAACTACAGATTGTTGGCTTTGTGTGAGTTGCACTGCAGCGCATTTGAATTTCTATATATTGGAGCCTTATTCATACACTGTGATTTTCTGCATTACCGCATGGCTCTAATTGCATTGAAGCAGCCTGTAGAGCGTTGTGCCCCCTTCATATAGCTGCAATACTCTGCTACCTGTTATGTGTCTTCTGCGAACCGTGTCCTAGTTCCACAATCCTTGGAATATGATCATAATATTGGCCAGTTATTTAGCAACTCGTACAACATAATCTTTGGTGTGTTATGGTGATTCATCCACTTTCCATGTGCTATGAATCCATGTGGATTGTTCATCTCTGTTTTCACAGCAGGGGCTTGTAGAGCTCCTCCAGGAATAAGCTCAAATTTACCAGTTACGTGGCAGTTAAGACTTTTTAGGGTATGTTGATAACTGCTGCATAAACACATGTAAACGTATGGAACAGCCTTCTATGTAAGTGTGTAGTAATGTCCTTGTTCTATCGTCAGCTCTAGTATCACTTTCATTACTGTGATCCAAACTAGGATACAGTGGCTGTTGTTTTAATTTACAGGTGTAACTGTTACAGTATAGCTCCTGAGGTATTCTGTGACTCTGTGACAAGAAGTGTTGAATCCTTATGCTTGTTTACCTTTGTTTCAGATCTCCCTCCCTGCTGTTTACCTTCCTTTCCTTCCCTCACCTGATCACCCGTTTGAGTCTGTCATTTCTACTCAGACCAAGGGGCTATCGGGAGATGGACCACTTTGAGCATCGCACGTTTCTGAGGATTCAAGGACCTACAAGTCCCAGGCAATCCTGTGCAGATTGTTTCACCAGCAGTACAAGTAAACTCATTGCATGACTGTTATTTTCTTCAGAGCAATGGCACTGGCCATGGACATTGGCTAAAGCAGCATGGCCTCAACACATACTTGTTCCGTTTGTGTAGAAAATGTGTTCATCACAGTACAATGTGCCTCATCACTGTCAACGCAGATCTCTTGCCACTTTGCATGTATCATCTATGGCATAATTGACAAAGATTGTGCATATGGAAGTATGTGTACTGTGGCAACATGCATGCAGTTTATCATGGCTAATGATCCCTATTGTGCATGAAGTACATGGTTGTGTATGTATTAGTGCAGGTTGCTACCCACAACGGTCAGGCAACACCTGCTGACGCTGTGTGTCCTGTGCGCAGCTTGGCCTTTTGGTGCCTGATCTTGTGCCCATCATTTTTGGTGATTGTTCATCCATTTTCTTTCAGTGACACATGAGTAACCAGACACTCATTCCTTTCCATACACCTGTTACATTGTGCCTTTAAAACCTCCTTGTCTTTATGTGCTAGTTCATGCCTGGTGTGTCACCCCTTCTGCCATCAGGTGTTCACTCATTCCTGCTGCTGCCTCCCCTGCGGCACCACCTCACCGAGTGCCCTGTTTCTGCAACACATACGCCTCCCAGATGCTTCTCCCTCCCTCCACCCATTCTTAATGCATGCAATAGCTTGTCTGTGCCACTGTTGCGCAACCTCCATGCCAAAGGCATGAACCTCAGCGCCTGCAACGTGCACAATGCAAGATCCTCTGGTCCTTGCATGACCCATGTAACACAACAGACTCATGCTCCAGCCACCCTCCAATCAATTAACACCAGACAATCAACCACATGCTATCAGGCAAACCCTAAGCGCACACACGACAGCTTCGCATGCTGTGTGTGCAACTCCTACTGCAAACACCGCGCTGGCCAGCCTAATAGACCATGTCTGTATAACCAGGTCATGTACCTCCTACTGCACACCCGCTCCATCCACCAGCATGCCATTGGACTCTGTTACCTCACATCGCCTTCATTACAGTAACCTGGTTGAACGCATCCTCAGCACACAACTTCCACATTGCCATCACAGACGGATACAAGATCACCCTCAGGGACTGGACCAACAATCCAGGAGGATGAATTTCAATTCATTCACAAGTACACCTTCAGAGTCACAAACAACACCAAGGACACACTCAGCATTGTCAAGCACCTACACTTCAGGTTTAACAACAAACCCCTGCCAAGTCTCAGACTAACACTCATCTACATATCTCCAGGCCTATATCCACAATTCCGCTAAGCCATCAACAACTACATCAGCACGCAGGCCTTCACCTACAAAGATTACATGTGGCAAAGGGACAACAACTCTGGCTGGAGGACAACCCCACCACCATCCTTCATTGGTACATCAACATTTGCATCCAGTTGTCCGACAAGCAACACACTGCACCACACTCCGCTACAGATCCACCAAAAATGCTTGACCTAAGTCCACACAAATGAGCTGTGTGGCACCCTCACGCAGGACACTCCAACCAACGACAACGCCACACCCTGCAACCGCACACACTGGATCAGCGACTGATCCAACACTCTTGCCACATTGACGGACTTTCCAGTAAAGCAACACAACAGTTAAGCCACCAGGGACAAGGCAGACCTACTGAATTCATACAGGTCTAGCCTGACTCTTGTGCAAACCTTGCAAACAAACAACCATCAGTTACCTATCAGCCCTAAAATCCGCAACACACAGACATCACCATATCATCAGCACGGACAAGAGGACAACCTTCAGATATGGCCTAGGCACCAACACACACAACATGAATGACCTAATCGGCATTGTGAGTGAACTATCTAACCCCAGCTCTCCCTCCAAAATACATCCCACCCTTGCAAGGCCAAGGGGATCCCTGGCAACTTTCTACCACTCCAAGCTCTTGGGCGTAAATGACAGCCTCACCACACAAAGGCAGACAGCGCTATTATCCACAGGACATACCCGCCTCAGGTCATGGACTCCCGTCAGCAGCAAAGACACCACCCGGGTCATGTTCACCATCCACCGCGGCTCTCCATAAGGACCCTTCCCACACAACATCTCAATCACAGCATACGCCATCCTTGAGGCCCATCTCAGGCATGTTATGAATGTCTCCTTTGAGTATGCCACTTTCCATGTGAGCTGGAGGCATGCAGAGACCCATGCCCTTCTTTAACAACGGACGGAAGTACCGCAGGATCTCCTGGAACATCACCCTGCTTCCCTACCCGGCAAATGCCATCAAAAAGACAGTCAACAAGCAACTGGCCATCTCCCTCCAAGCAAACATCTCCAGGCAACCCGCCCCAGTCCATCTTCCACAGTAATCACCCCACTGCAACAGCCCTCATTGCCACCACCAACTACATCTAGGACCCTGCTCAACATTGGTGAGACCACCACCCTCACCCCATCGACCTCTCAATGGCATTCTACACCATGTGCTACCACACTGTCAGATCACACATCTCCAACACTGGGATCCAGTTTAAGGCCCAGGATGAAATCACCAAGTACCTCACCAGCAAGGCCCAGGGCGTCCGCCTCCCCCTTCGGCACGCAGTACACTGGGGTCACCGGGCCCATGCCCCAGGGCTCATCTCTCAGCGTGACAATCTACAATGTCTCCATGACCCCCCTCTCCACCATGTCTTGCGCACACAACCTCATCATCATGTCCTAATCCATTGACACCCAGCTGCTCCTTACCCTCACCAAAGACCCAGCCACTCCCAAATGCAACCTTCAAGAAGGCAATGAGGTGCGTTGACAAATGGATGAACATCAGTCACATGAGGCTGGACTTGGACAAGACTTAGCTCATCATCTGAGGAATGTCCCCTTACGGCTGGGACAACTCCTTGTGTTACACCGGCCTGGCACAAGCACACAGTGGCCACACACACAAGCAGATGCTCATCGTACACTCCTCGCTCACAATAACCATGCAACTCAACACCATCTCTACCTCATGCTGCAAGTCCCTCCGCATGCTGCAAATGATCTTCAGATAGATCCACTTCTAGTCAAGACAGACAGACACCCAGGTCCACGACACCAGCCGGCTCAACTACGGCAACGCCCTCAACGCAGGAACAACAGCCAGACTCCAGGAGGACTTGTGCGCATCCAGGGTACATCCGCACACCTCATCCTCAACATCCCCTGCCACAGCCACATGAACATCCACCTGAGATACCTACAATAGGCTCACTGTCAACTGCAGGATCACCTTCATACTCCTCAGCCACACTCAGGAGGCACTCCACAACCCCAGCCCCAAAGACGAATATGGACGTCTCCCAACCAACACTCTATCGCCCCAACTCCGTCCAGCCAACCTTGCCCTGGACACCATTCATCTTATCCACAGTACAACTGCATGCAGGAGATAGTTCACCCACATCAGCAAACAGACCTGGTACTCCCTCCCTGGTCACATCCACATGACCCATAACCTCTACACCTTCATAAAACTCTTGCAAAACTGTCTGTCCGAGCAGTATGGCAAGCCCCCCCTTGCCCCCTCCTTCAGCAGATTGAAACCATCACGGGTGAGTATTGTGATCCATGTATGTATTTGATGATACATTGTGACCTATGAGTGTCCTCGACCGACTCAGATCCCTGTGTATGGATGGCTTGAGTTTGTTCCACACTCTGGAATACTTTGACATATTCCCACACGTATGTTGTTGACTCATGGAAAATGACTGCAACATCAATTTCACTTGTGTTCGTTTTGTTTATTAATCTGTCTTGTGCGGGAAATGTGAGTAATTGCTAGGTGCTGTACAAAAATGCTGGAAATCCAAAGTTCATAGAGGGAGATGCGATGCCTTGCAGTTTGAGTCAACAGAGTCCAGAGCACAGTGCTTGGCATAATTGTTCAGACTCCAACCAGCAAGTCCATGTGGGAGAGTAGGACAGTCAATGAGGTGATGCTGTTGCACACAAAGGCAAGATGCCAGACCAGGAGACCTGGGAGATGGGCATGGCCCACTGCCTCTCACTGTCTTTTCCTTGGACGACCCACCTTCCTTGGGGGACTCTCATATGCAGGCCTTGACGATGCATGGGATGCTCCGTCGGACGATTCCTCCTCCTCCTCCTCCCTCCCTGTGCCTGTGGGTGGTCTTCGCCTAGATGTTTCTTGCCTGGTGACACAGGGAGGGTGCTCAATGTTGTCAGCAATATGACGGAGTGAATAACTTATGTCCTTTTGCACCGCCAGGAGCTCAGCCAGTTATGCCTCCATCCGTCCTTGGTGTTGTTGTTGACTGGCGTGTTGCTCGGCCTGCAGGTTTTTGATCTCTGTGAGGGCCACCACTACCTGGTTGAACTCACTGGTGTCCCGCCGGTATGCCTCCATGATGTTGCGCAGTTCAGACATACCGGGCCCTGCAGCTCGCTGGTAAGGTTCTCGCCTCCGCCTGGTGCCACTCCCACCACCCTTGCCCACATGAGCCTGGCCTGCAGTTGTGGGCACATCGGGTCGACGGGACCCCTGAGGGAGGGCAGTGGTGATGTTGTCTGCCACCTCCTGGGTGCCCGGCGAACCTTGTCCCTCATTATCAGACTGGCTCAGCTGTTGAGTGTGGGCAGGGATCCGAGATGTCTGCTGGGATGTGGCAGGAATGGGCGTGGTGGTTGGCGCAGATTGTCCTGATCAGCTGCTGCATGGGTTTGGGCACCAGAGGGGCCAGGTTGATCGGGGTCATCCGTGGAGTGGTGAGAGGCGTCGCTGTTGGTGGGATCAGGGTCCTGCGGAGCCTGGGACTGTGATTCATCTCCCCCATTGTTGGGGGTAGATTCTGCACGTTGCCCTGTGGGTGTGAGAGACAGACAATGTTAATGCAAATTAATGCAACATCTATTTTTCATATACATTGTCGTTGGCACTGTTCCACCTGGTAGTTTTCTATGCTTTGGATTGTTCTCAATGTTCAGTTGTGGAAGGGTATGTTGTGGGGTCAGATTGATCTGTGCTCAGGAGTCATTGACATGTGAGGGACTATTTACAATGACTGGCACAGACATGCATATCAGCAGGGATTGGCCAGTCATTGTGCACCACAGCTATGCCAGGATGGATGCAACACATTTACAATGGTGGAAAAAAGTCACAGCTGTGTCACGCATCTGTGCCGTTGGAGTGGCACATTGCTGGAGTTGAGATGCCGGCGCAACGCATCACCAAAAATGCTCTGTGGGGCCCAATCTGCACAATGCTGCGTCAATCCTTACGCCTGCTTCAAGCATGCACAGGGTTTTGAGGCAGCATGTGCATAAAAGTGAGATTTCACTCAGCCACTTTTGGGCGGTTTTGTGGCGCCGTGACAGCCACCCACCGCCCCCTGCACCAGGACGCCTACTTCTGGCGCAGGGCTTTAGAACGTGGCACACCTCCCAGATGCGACACTTTGTAAATACCCAGCACCATGGCACAACTTTTGTGAGGCCGCTGCGTCACAAATGTGAAGCAACGGCGTCGTGAAGGAAGCGCAAGGGACTTGTGAATCTGATTTCGCGCCAGGATACTCCGGCAGTAATTGAGCACGTAATAAAACAGCATATTAATAATAATAATAATAATAATTTGGAACAGGGCCTCCCTCGTGGTTTGGCTGTCCCCCCATGGAGCAGTGGTTGTGAGTTCCTGTCCAAGATATCTGACCTTGTTGCCCTGGTGTTTGTGTTTGCACTGGTCACAGGAGGGCCTTGTGCTGCCTACACCAGGGCCCAGTGTCAGCTATCTTGTCAGTACATTCCCACTCCCTGTGCATTTTGCATAGTGCATTGGTGTGTACCTGGGCCATATGGGATGAGGACGATTGGGCATGGGCGTCCTCAGAAATGTTTATGAGGTGGCCAAATAGTTAGCTTCCTCACCACCCCTTGCACCCTTCTGGCCCTCTGCCTTGCACCCTTTTGGCCCTCTGCCTTGTACCCTTCTGGCCCTCTGCCTTGCACCCTCCTCCCCTCTGCCTTGCACCCTTCTGGCCCTCTGCCTTGCACCCTTCTCCCCCTCCCCCTTGCACCCTTAATGCCGTCTGCCTTGAACCCTTCCCGCCCTCCCCCTTGCACCCTTCTCACCCTCCCCCTTGCACCCTTCTGGCCCTCTGCCTTGTACCCTTCTGGCCCTCTGCCTTGCACCCTTCTTCCCACTGCCTTGCACCCTCCTCCCCCATGCCTTGCACCCTACTCCCCTCTGCCTTGCACCCTCCTCCCCTTCCTTGCACCCTTCTGGCCCTTCCCCTTGCACCCTTCTGGCCCTCTGCCTTGCACCCTTCTCACCCTCCACCTTGCACTCTTCTCACCCTCCACCTTGCACCCTTCTCACCCTCCACCTTGCACCCTTCTGGCCCTCTGCCTTGTACCCTCCTACCCTCTGTCTTGCACCCTTCTGGCCCTCCCCCTTGCACCCTTCTGGCCCTCTGCCTTGCACCCTTCTTGCCTTCCCCCTTGCACCCTTCTTGCCCTCTCCCTTGCAACCTCCTCCCCTCTGCCTTGCACCCATCTGGCCCTCTGCCTTGCACCCTCCTCCCCTCTGCCTTGCACCCTTCTGGCCCTCTGCCTTGCACCCTTCTCGCCCTCCCCCTTATACCCTTAATGCCCTCTGCCTTGCACCCTTCTCGCCCTCCCCCTTGCACCCTTCTCACCCTCTCCCTTGCACCCTTCTGGCCCTCTGCCTTGCACCCTTCTCCCCACTGCATTGCACCCTTCTCGCCCTCCCTCTTGCACCCTACTCACCCTCCCCATAGCACCCTTCTGGCCCTCTGCCTTGCACCCTCCTCCCCTCTGCCTTGCACCCTTCTCGCTCTCCCCCTTGCAACCTTATCGCCCTCACCCTTGCACCTTCCTCCCCTCTGCCTTGCACCCTTCTCGCCCTCCCCCTTGCACCCTTATCACCCTCTGCCTTGCACCCTTCTCGCCCTCCCCCTTGCACCCTTCTCACCCTCCTTCTTGCACCCTTCTGGCCTCTGCCTTGCACCCTTCTCCCCCTCCCCCTTGCACCCTTATTGCCCTCCCCCTTGCACCCTTATCACCCTCCCCCTTGCACCCTCCTCCCCTCTGCCTTGCAACCTTCTCCCCCTCCCCCTTGCACCCTCTTCCCCTCTGCCTTGCACAATTCTTGGAAACCCCCTTGCACCCTTCCCACCCAATGGAGGGTGCTGCCACCTGGGACAATGGCACCATTTCAAAAGCATGATGGACTAGGGCCGGCCCTGACTGGTGACTCAGACACACTGGTGACCCAGGAGGGGGCCAAGACCCTCCTTACCCCCCTGCGGACGCCCATGCAATTGGGTGTTCTTTGGAGTCCCACAATGCATTTTGTGACACCCACCCTCCCAGCATACCGGACGTCCATTCTTGGGTCTGTGCTTCCTGTAGCATGGGACATAGCATGGCCTTGGTTTGTCAATGGGTCATACACATGTTAGTGGCATTAGCATTGTTTTTGCCTGTAGTTGTGGGCGGCGGGCGCTTGGGGGTTGATGCAGGCTCTTTTTGTACTTGGGGTGTGGATGCCATTACCCCCATGTTACATGAGTTGTTTGTGTACTCACTAGGCTCTATGACTCCTTCAATGCCATGAACTCCCACCGGTGGTAGCAAGGCCATAACCTTCTCCTCCCAGGGATGGTACTGTTCTGGTCTGCGGGGACCAACACCTCCAGTGTGTTGGCTCTGGGCGTATTCTTTGTCCATCTTCCGCTTGATCATCCTCCGCAGATCGTACCCACTGGCCTGGCACTCCCTCCTGGTGCGTCTGATGGGTGCAACAGCATTCACCTTATTGACTATCCTCTCCCACAGGTGTGCTTTATCAGCTATGCTGGTCCATCTGACCAATGTGCCAAACACCTGTGGCTCGACTCTGATGACTTCATCTACAAGAATCCCCATCTCCTCCTTTGTGAACTTTGGATTCTTCTGTGTGGACATGATGTGGGGTGAATGTGATTGGGGGTGACAGTGTGTATGGATGTGGGTGTGTGGGTCTGAATGTGAATGGGGGTGTGGGTCTGAATGTGATTGGGGGTATGTGTGAAGGTGGATGTGTGCCGTTGTTGGTGTGTTGTCAGTGTCTGTAGCTAAATGGGTATGTTGCAAAAGATCATGGTTTGTGTGTGTGGGCCCTTTTTATTGGTCCATTTGTGGATGGGTCTTATTTTGAATTTTTGGTGGGTGTGTTATAAAGGATGGGTCTGAGTTAAGCCCTCTGTCTGCCTGTTTGGATCTGGCCAGGACATTTATTTCCAATGGTTTGTACAAAGGAGACATGTTTTGTGGTGCTGTGCGAGTCGTTTGCATCCTCCTTGTACTGTTTTTAGGGGTTTGCGTGCTCTTCGTTCAGGTGGTTTGTTTCGTATTTACTTTTGAGGCTCGCTCAAATGCGACGTTTTTACAGGGTTTGCGTGCGCTTCGTTCCGGGGGGGGGGTTCGTTTCGTATTTGATTTTGTGGCTTGCTCATACGCGATGTTTTTACAGGGTACGCGTGCGCTGAGTTCAGGGGGGTTTGTTTTGTATTAGATTTTGTGGCTCGCTCATACGCAATGTTTTCCATACAAATCGCACTTGACGGGTCATACAGCATGTTTACGAATCGTACGGTTCACTTTCCGGGTCCATATCGTACGGATTTTCACTTGATTTTCGTATGGTTCGCAAAGATTCGGACGTACTACGCGATTCGGACGGATTTGTACGATTCGTACGGTAATTGCTACGAATATGAATCGTCGTACGGATTCCTTTCCTGATTCGGAATCGACCCCTTGATGACTGAAGTTTCTCTTATGAACTTCACAGAGATCCAAGAGAAGTATGATTTATCCCCCTTACATGCTTCTGACTTCTCCTACCTTCGATCATCTATAATTCAAATCCAGTCTCAGAAGTCCTCGTTGGATTCATACAATCAGACACCCACTCTCTCTCTGGATTTCTCTACTCAGTTCAAGGCATCTGCTATTTACAAGATATCATCTCGCCCGACTGATATGAGAACCAAATCCAGTATAGAAATGTTGTGGGGAAAAGATTTGCAGCAAGAATTCTCGTTTCAGACCTGGGATTCCATTTGGGTAAAAATTCACTCCTCCTCAAGTTCAGCAAGCACAACACACACCCTATATTATTTTTATAATAGGCTTTTTCTCATCCCTACCCCTTCATAGGTTCAAGTTGTTAGATGTTACAAAATGCTGGTCTTGTCCTCACAAAAATAGTGATCTGGAAGAAATTGAATGAAATTTTATCCACCAATGTTCCCTTTGATATTGTACACGTTTATCTGGGTGGCTCCTACCCTATATGGGAAAGCTAAGGAAGCGTGGGTAAATTTATTGACTTGTTTATAGCTTTTATACTTTTCAGATCATCACCAAGAATTGGAAGGACTAAAATGTCGTACCAAGCCTGGTGGAACCTGTTATGCCATCATCACAGACTACATCACGCACATGCCACCTTTATACCCTTATGATAAAAATAGATTTACTTTGGTTACCACTTATGACATTTCTATCCAGATGGCAGTTTGACCTACTTCTTTTGTAAAATGTCATATACCTTCTTAATGATATTATTTTCAGTTCGTTGTTATTGTTATTTATGCATTACTGTTCAGCTGCTTGTTATTATTTTCCCCTTTTCTCCTGTCCTCTCCTTTCAAATGCTAAATTGCTCATTCTTATGTACAGGTTTAGAACATTGAAATTGGTATTGATCTTATACTAACTAATAATGCTCATACCCGTTTGGGTTTCTTCTTGTCACCTTCTTCTTACTTTACTTAAATTAGGGTTTTGGTCCTGTTTGAACTTTGTTTGTATACTTTATACTGAGATTTTACTTTGTATATTATCTAAAAAAAGCATTCTAAACAAAGAAAAGTGGTACAACCAGTACATACCAAGTAGAAAACACAATGAACTCTGAAATATGATTGTTTTCACCTCCAATAAATCAGTCACACCTACAAGAATGGTGGTTCTCTTCATAAGTTGTTACACTTTCAAATATATATGCCTCACCTCTTATAGGATCTGGTCATTTGCAGCTCAGGAGTGGTGAAACTTGAGGTAAGACAAAGAAACATTTTAATAAACTGCAGCAAATTATGTGGAGGAAAACCTTCAAATCTTAGTAATATTGGACAACTATGTGATGGTATAGAGTTTTGCTTTTCTTTAACCCCTTCACTGCGGCGGCTATTCCGCCGCAGTGCTAAGGGGGCGGGGCGGCCGCGTGGCGGCTGCATGCTGGTGACGGAACCGCTCCGTCACCAGCCGCGGTTGGGCTGTGCTTGTGACGGAGCGGTTCCGTCATGGCCCGCCCCGCTCAATAGAACGCTCAGCGCAGGCGCGGAATTCGCGCCACGCATGAGCGGCGAGCGGGCCATGACGGAACCGCTCCGTCATCAGCACAGCGCACCCGCAGCTGATGACGGAGCGGTTCCGTCATCAGCGTGCAAGGGGCTAAAAAAAATAAGTAAATAAACAAGACTTTTAAAGATAGTGTGATTATATGACTAAGCAGGTAGGTCAAGAGAAAAATGCTTTTCATACCTACCTTATTTGTGTAAGATATCAAAGGTTAGCAGCAAAAACAAAGATCTTGCCTCATGCAAGCACTCTGGTGTACCTTAGTCAAGGACTATAACTGTAAAACCTACTCCACCGCACTCCTGCTCCCTGCAAGAAACCTTTATGATTTGAGGGTGTGTGGTATTTGCAGGCATGGTGCAAGAATGTTATATGCTCCGTGTAAAGTGGCATGTTCCCACAGTAGGGCTACTCTTTCAGTAAGACAAGGACTGTTTTAGGGCTTCCATGCTATTAGTACTTGATGCCTGGTACTGATGTCTGGCCCTGGGCCCATGTGAGAAGCAGCAGGAGCTTATGCTGCTCTATGTTGCTGCCTGTGCTCTCTCCCTGATCTTGATCCATAGCATTAGGGACCAACCTTTTTAACTGAGGCCGTGCTGCAATTGTTCTTTAGCCAACGGGCTGCACGAGCAAACAAATTGCCAAATAAACTGAGGAGAGTCTGCAAACGTGGGTGACAGATTTTGCATTTTCTTCCCCTTGTTGGTCAGTAATTGATCAAAAAAGATACAAATGTTATTCACAGGCATGACAGAGTGGATAAAATGTAACTGAGAATTACACTGCTTTGTGAAGTTTCAGGCATACATTAGTTTTCGGATACCAGCGCTTTACAAAACTTTTCCAGGCCACATCACTTTTACGTCATGTTATCCTGCCCCCTGTTCCTTAGCTCAACATGCCTCTAGACATCAGTGTACATTCTTCAATGAATACATAAGTAGATGTTGGTTCACATGCAACATTTTCGAGCAGTCAAGCAGCTTATAGCAATGTTAGACTGACTTCAGCACAGTGATGATTTTCCGCCGCAAGGTCAAATCCTAGTGAGGCAGCTCAGAGTGTTAACGCAAATGCTATATAGGCTTAAGGTCACACGTTCTGATCATAAGAATTCTTTCAGTGGGTTATGTGCCTGCTACAGACACCTACATGTTTATCACAGCAGTGTCAGATTTTTTTTGGGCAGAGTTTCTTTTTTTGAATGTTGAAAAAATGAACACCAGAGAATGGGGTATTGATTTTATTGATCACTAAAAATATTTTTATTTTAATTGGGTTATAAATAAAATGTATTTTTTTGGTATAATTACATATATGTACTGCACAATGAATATAGTAGAGTGATTAAAAATAAGAGTTATAATATCTTTGTTCTCTCTTATTTTCGTTTTCTCTGAAAATTCTTTAGATATTACCCCCAGGATGAAATTTTCCATATAACCTATCCCACCTGATCTATATTCATTGAAGTAAGCACCAATGAGAGCCAACAGGTTAATTCATGGTCTATTTCACTTACCAGTGCTATTCAGGATAGGGATTGTTTGCAGATCCTGAATCCACATCACCTGATAGCATTTCGTCCATATAGACAGATCAAGCACAATGAAGTTCACCTTTTTTTTAAATAAAGGAGCAGCCATCTTTTTTTATATGTGCATTCAAGGATTCACTCCACCTTTTATACAAGAAAAAGGTCATGAAGTTAAAGCTGCAGGAAAATGATTTAAGTTTGAAATTTTTCTTGGAATTGATTTCTTATCTTAATAATATGTCTGCATTTGCTCATTACTTCTGGGTCTTATTTGATATCTGTGGTATGAACGTTTCTGATGTTCACAAATTACTTGTGAGGAGGATTGTCACACTAGAAACATTAAGGGGGTCATTACTATGGCGGGCGGACACATTCCGCCCACCATACCCCCAAGATTCGGGACCGGCCAGAAGACAGTCCCACAAGGCAGTCCCACACCCTCTATTAGGGTGCGCTCACCACACTGGCGGGCGCATCGCGGATTTGAAACATTGCGGCGGGCAGTGCTGATAGCACCACCCGCCGCAATGTCACAAAGTTAGGTTGTGCCTTTCAATGCAGAATGTGACAGGCACCATGCGGCGCCTGCCACGGTGTACATTGAAATTCAGGTGGGTACCATAGGTACACCCCATGTGCACCCCCCACCCCCCAAAGTCCCTGGGGGATTGCAACAGGCCCCCTCAATTAAAATCCGCATACCTTTCCGCCACGGAAAGGCATGTTTCCACCCCCATTGTAATATGGCTGGCGGTGTGTAACAGACACCACCACCATGGGCCTGCAATTGCAATTGATACAATTGTAACTGCATGACCTGTCCTCAACCGGATGATCCTGAGAAAATCAAAGTGCTCGGGTGCTCAACTGAACATCATTGAACCGCTGGTCTCCGCTAGGGCCTGACAGAACAGAGTTGTCGATGTTCTCAGTGAATGTCCAACAAGAATTACTTTTCTGTTTCTTAAATTTTCCTGAGGGTAAATCCTCCTCCAAGTAGTTTGCGACCATCAAACAAAGGACATACTGCAAATATAAAAGAAGACTGCAAAGAAAAGAGCAAATGGAGAAATAATAATAATATGAGGTATCATTTCACAGCAAAATATCAAGCTAAAATCACGTTCCTGCTGCTTTGACTTCATGCCTTCTTTCTTGTTTAAAAGGTTGAGAAAATCCTTGCATGTGCTTATGAAGTAGGACAGCCGTTCCTTTAAAAAACGGATTCTCCTTGTGTACACGTGGAACAAATGCCACCAAGTGACTTGGATTCAGGTACTTCAGACAATACCTATCCTATATAGAGTTGGTAAGTGAAATTACGTTTGGATTAATGTTTTTGCACACAATTGTGCTCACTACAAGAAATATAGACAGAGTGGGGTAAGATTTACAAAACATTTCATCCAAAGGGGCTGTAAAGGGATGGTTTATTTCAGTGCAGAATGTCACCATACCGAACTCTGCCCTAAACGTGGTTAAAATCCCACTTTTAAACTAAATGTGCCCCCCTTTATTCTTAAAACCTACTTGTTAGAACCTATATGTGTTGTGTGATTTTCCCCTAACTTTTTGCCTTCGACCTCCTGTTTTGCTGACTTAAATATTGCTGTCCTTAATCCTTTGTGAACTATCACCACTGCTGACCAGTGCTAAAGTGCTTGTGTTCTATTTTTAAGAAATGGTAAGAATGGCTTATACCCAATTGGCTGATATAGTTTAATAGTAAGACCCCAGTTAAGTGGCACTACGTGTGCTCATGGCCTGTAAATTAAATGCTACTAGTGGGCCTGAAACACTGTTTGTGCCACCCATTTAAGAAGCACTTTACGCATTGCAGACTCTGTATGTTCAGTGTTAGACTGCCATTGTGACCTGACAAAAGTAAACCACTTGCCAGGCCTGACCCCCCCCCCTCCTTTTTAATGCATATGAGTCATCATGGGTAGGCCCTGGAAATCCCAGAGAGCATGGTATATCGAATTTAAAAGGTAGATCATGCACTTTCAATTTTTACATGTCCTGATAGTGAAATACCTTTCACTACTGTAAGTCCTACCTCCACCATAGGTTTGTATTTGATGTTGAAGAAAAGAGATGGAACTGGACTAACAGGTTGTCAGACCTAGAGATATGGTCCAGCCTCATCCAGATGTGGACGGTCAGAGACGGGTTCAATCTTGTCCCGGTATTCTCCCTGGCATGTGCTCAGACTCAGCTTACACTGGTAGAGGCCGCACTCATGTTAAGGGCCTCACTGTGACTGATGCCTCACCTCCTGAGGGCAAAGCAGGCTGGTCCTCATGGCCCCTGGTGGTCTGGGGAGCGAACTTTAACAAAACAGAGACAGACAGTAAGGGGCTGCTGAGACATTTGTAACATAGATTTGTTAACATGAAACTAACATCTCTGGAGTTACATCAATGATTTGAGGTTCCTAAATTTCCCTAAGTGAAAATAACCTAATTGTAGGCACTCAACTTTTGAAATTTGTATGTGTTTACTATTTAGTGTGCTTGTGGAATTGACTGGGTCTTGAGCACTCTGCAATCATGTTATCAAGTAGTACAACCAATACGTACCAAGTGGAAAACACAATGAACTCCGAAACATGATTGTTTTCACCTTCAATAAATCAGTCACATCTAGAAGAATGGCGGCTCTCTTCATGGTTTGCTGCACCTTCTACTAATATATGCCTCACCTCTCATAGGAACAGTTCAGTCGCAGCTCTGAGTGGTGAAACTTGAGGTAAGGCAAATAAACATTTCCTTCACCTACAGCAGGTTACTTAAAGGAAAACCATGACATATTAGTAATATTGGAGTACTATATGCTGGTAAAGAGTTTTGTTTTCCTTAAAAAAAAATTATTAAATAAGCAAATCTTTTTAAGATAGTATTGTGATTATATGGTTATGCAGGTAGGTCAAGAGAAATAAGCCTTTTTGTGTAGGAGGATAAAGGTCAGCAGCAAAAAGAAAGTTCTTACCAACTGCAAGCATTGTGGTGAACTCTGGTCAAGAAGTATACACTTGCAAAATCTACTCCACCCCAGTCCTGCCCCTGCAAGGGATCTTTATGATCTTTATGATTTGAGGGTGTGTGGTACATGCAGGCATGGTGCAAGAGTGTTAGATGCTCTGTGTAAAGTAGCATGTTCCAAACAGAGGGCTATTGTTTCAGTAAGAAAGGATTGTTTTGGGGCTTCCATGCTATTAGTATTGGATGCCTCTTACCAATGCCTGGCCCTGAGGACATCTGAGAAGCAGCAGGGGCGTTTGCTGCGGTATGTTCCTGGATGTCATCTCTCTATGATATTGTTCCATAAAAGGAAGGACCGACCTCTTCAATTGAGGCTGGGCTGCAATTTTTCTTTAGCCAGCGGGCCACACGAGCAAGCAAATTTAGCTGAGGAGAGTCAGCTAAGGTGGAGGTCAGATTTTGCATTTCCTACCCCCCATTTGTCAGTAATATATGATAAAGTGATAGATTTTATTTAGAGGCATGCCTGAGTGGATACTATGTAACTGAGAACTACAGTTCTTTGTGACGCTTCAATTGTGAGTTTTTGGATACCAGCGCTTTACATAAATTTCCCAGGCCTCACAGCATATTTACATGATGCTATCCTGTCCTCTGTTCCTTGAGCTCATATGTGCAAGAGTGTTAGATGCTCTGTGTAAAGTCGCATGTTCCAAACAGAGGGCTATTGTTTCAGTAAGAAATGATTGTTTTGGGACTTCCATGCTATTAGTATTGGATGCCTCTTACCAATACCTGGCCCTGGACACATCTGAGAAGCAGCAGGGGCGTTTGCTGCGGTATGTTCCTGGATGTCCTCTCTCTATGATATTGTTCCATAAAAGGAAGGACCGACCTTTTCAATTGAGGCTGGGCTGCAATTTTTCTTTAGCCAGCGGGCCACACGAGCAAGCAAATTTAGCTGAGGAGAGTCCGCTAAGGTGGAGGTCAGATTTTGCATTTTCTACCCCCTATTTGTCAGTAATATATGATAAAGTGATAGATTTTATTTAGAGGCATGCCTGAGTGGATACTATGTAACTGAGAACTACAGTTCTTTGTGACGCTTCAATTGTGAGTTTTTGGATGCCAGCGCTTTACATAAATTTCCCAGGCCTCACAGCACATTTACATGATGCTATCCTGTCCTCTGTTCCTTGAGCTCATAAGCATCCAGGCACCAGTGTCCACTCTTCAATGGATACATAGGTAGATGTTGGTTTACATGCAACATTTTGGTGCAGTCAGGCAGCTCAATAGTAATGTAAGACTGACATCTGAACAGGGAGGCTTTTATGCTGCAAGGCATATGTGTATATCCTAGTGAGGCAGCTCAGTGGGTTAAAGCAGTTGGTACACAGCCTACAGGTACATATTTTGATCCTAAAAACTCTTTCAATGGGTGATGTGCCTGCTGCAAACACCTTCATGATTATCCAAGCAGTGTCAGATTCTTTCATGGTGGAGTTTCATTTTTTGAATGATGAAAATAAATGATCGTCATAGAATGGGGGATTAATTTTATTGATCATAAAAACTATTTTATTTGCATTTGGTGATAAATAAAATATAATTTTTGGTATATCTACATATAAGATTTGTAAAGTGAACATAAAAGAGTGGTTAACAAAGGAGATATACTTTATTCTCTCTCTCATAGTCTTGTTTTCTCTGAAAATCCTTTAGAGATTACCTCCCCTTTGCACGTAAGTTTCTATCATTCTTAACCCATCATGTCTGCATTCGTTGAAGAAACATCAACGTGGGCCAACATGTTAATTAATTGTCTATTTCACTTACCAATTCTATTTAGGATGCATATTCTTTCAGATCCTAAATCCACATCCCCTCGTAGCATTTCGTCAGGGTGTACAGATATAACACAAGGAAGTTCACCATTTAAAGGAAAAAAAAGGAGTGGCCATCTTTTTTTTTATTTGCATTTAAGGATTCACTCCACCTTTTACACAAGCAAGGAGACATGAAGTTGAAGTAGCAGGGACATGATTTTAACCTGCAATTTTTCTAGGAATTGATACCTAATATTAATGAAGTATCTGTATTTGATCTTTACTTTAATGTCTTCTTTGATAATTGTGGTATTTTCATTTCTGACATTCACAAACTCCTGGTGAGGATAGTCACACTAGAAATATTGAGAGTCTGGGAAAATATATATTTGGAAATTGCAAAGGCTTTAATTATCTTTAAAATAAAGATTGATGATTGATGCAAACCAGATCTAGAGGACTGTCTGCACATATCATATAAAGGAATAACCAGAGCAGGCTACAGTGGGAATTAAGATTTAAAAACTGTGTTAGGATCCATAAAATCATCTATGATTTGCAATAAAAACATCCAGCCACAGAATGTCTACTTTGTTTATTACGGTTCATATTTTTGCATTTTCAAATGTTCAAAAAGTGTCGGAAATATGAACCACGCTAGCCATCAAGCGCTACTAGAGTTCCAAGGAACACAATATTTATTCATAGTTTCTAATAGTGTATAATTAATCAGAATTTCTATGTGTAAAAGAACAAACCTGGAAGGATAGTCGGGACTTGAAACCGGGTTTAACAATGACACTTAACCTCTGATGGACCCAATACCAGGAGATACTGGTAGCAGTTACTCCAGAGACACCAGCCTTCCAAAGCTACCTAAATCTAAATGTCAAGATCCCAGTAGGAATGACAAATAACCAGTGGAATTATTTCTGTTTAATCTGATTCCAAGGATTTTTTGCCATTCCCAACTCATAATAGAAAATGTTTTCTAATCCCCAGTAATATGCGTCTAGCCATAATGCTTTCCCAGGGGCTTTAATTACCAAACCAATTAAAGGGCCACATACAATGAGAGCCTTACATTGAAAAAGTAGTGGATTACCGTGTGACGTTTAATATTCACAGATATGAACCCTTAGCAGTACCGAAACTGCTTCAAATCCATTAAAGTACAACACACCGATTACCATTGACCTGAGTAATAACATCACTTCTTTGTCAAGGATCAGACAGTTTGTGATGCATGTTTAGAAACTAATCAGTTACGTAAATTAAGAAAAGCCATCCTCGGCAATGATCTGGTGTGAGAAGCATCCTTTTGTATTATACATGCATTAAGGGAGAAAACAAGATATATTCAATATTTAATCGAAAGCCCTGCCAGGTGATTCTCTGGGCCATCTGGCATTATCATTCCGTTTCCTGGAGCACCCTTATCTTTTAGAGCCACTGCATCTTGAGGCTGTTTACATTTTTGCTGATGCACTTTACATTGGTTTCCAGCACCCAAGTGATGCTGCGTTTCTGACAGGTCATGCAATTGCTGCAACTTCAACTGCATAACCTGTCCTCAGCCGGGTAATCCTGAGAAAATCAAAGTTCTAGGGGGCTCAACTGAAACTACCTGAACTCCTCTCGCTGCTAAGCACGGACTGAACAGACTTGGCGATATTAATGCCCAACAAGAATGACTTTCCTGCTTTTTGAATATTCCTGCTTGGAAATCCTCCTCACAAGTAGTCTGTGAACATCAGAAAATGACACAACACAAACATCAAGTAAGACCCCAAAGTAAAGAGAAAATGGAGACATAATATTAATATAAGGTATAATTTCCTAGCAAAATATCAAGCTAAAATCACTTTCCTGCTGCTTTGGCTTCATGCCTACTTTCTTGTTTAAAAGGTGGAGTAAATCCTTGCATGCGCTTATGAAGAAGGATGGCAGGTTATTCTTTTTTAAAGTGATACTCCCTGTGTACACCTGGAAAAAATGACACTTAGGGGTCGATTCCGATTCGGGGAAAAAAACATCCGTACGATTTGTATCCGGTGCCCTCTCCGTTCGAATCATACCCGTCCGTCCGAGTCGCCAAGTACGATCCGCATTCCTTGAATCCGTCCGAATCGTCGCAATCCGTACGTATTGCAAGGCTGAAACTGTGAACCGCACGACTCGTACACATACCGTACGACTCGTACACATGCCGTACGACCCGAAGAGTACGATCCGGACCGGAGTATGAGGACGCGATTCGTACAGTCCACGTCAGGTAAGGGCGAGTCATATGGAAAAGCACACAAATATATACACACCGTACGGTGCGTACCCCTGCGATCATGGGGTGTACGAGCCGTACTCAATTGTACGATGGGTGTACGAGCCATACCCCCATTGTACGATGGGTGTACGAGTCATACCCCCATTGTACGATCGGTGTACGAGCCGTACACCGATCGTACGATGGGTGTACGGCTCGTACACCCATCGTACAATGAGGGTACGGCTCGTACACCCATCGTACAATGGGGTACGGCACGTACACCGATCGTACAATGGGGGTACGGCTCGTACACCCACCGTACAATGGGGTACGGCTCGTACACCGATTGTACAATGGGGGTACGGCTCGTACACCCCATGATCACAGGGGTACGGTGCATACCCCTGCGATCATGGGGGGTACGAGCCGTACCCGGGGGGCCGTTCCGTACCTGTTTCGGCACAAACTCTGCTTTTACGGCTGTTTTCAGCTCCCGTAGAAAAAGGGTCGTACGGAGTGTCGTCAACACGGATCGTACTTCCTGGTTTGGAAATGGCTGCCAATTTACGTACGGACGTGGCGTACAGCGTCGGCCGGAGTGTATCCGTATGTACTTTTTATTTGTACGGTGTTTGGTACGAGTCATACGGAGTGGCGCTTTGGGTTAGGATCGTACGTGCTAGTTCGTGCGGGGACGTTGTAGGTGTACGATTCGTACGGGAAAAAGGCTCCGTACAGCTAATCGGAGCGCTTTTTACCGGATCAGAATCGACCCCAAAGTGACTTGGATTCAAGATCTTAAGATGATATTCTATCCTAAATAGCAATGGTAAGTGAAATTAAACTTGGAATTATTGTGTTTTCATACAATGGTGCTTACTTCCAGAAATGCAAACAGGGTAGGGGAAGATATACAGAACCTTCCATCTAAAGGGGCCATAAAGAGATGGGTTATATCAGTGTAAAATGCCATCGTACACCGCCATTTATTCCTAAATCCTACTTGTTAGACCTGTATGCTTGGTGTGGTTTTCCCCTAACTTTTTGTCTTCGACCACCTGTTTTGCTGACTTTGATTTTGCTGGCCTTAATCCTCGCTGCACTTTACCACTGCTAACCGGTGCTAAAGTGCTTGTGCTCTCTTTTTAAGAAATGGTCAGTTTGGCTTATATCCAATTGGCAGATATAATTTAAAACTAAGGCCCTAGTAAATTAGCACTCCCTGTGCCCAGGGACTGTACATTAAATGATACTAGTGGGCCTGCAGCACTGATTGTGCCACCCACTTAAGAAGTACTTTAAACATTGCAGCCTGTGTATGTTCATCTTAAGACTGCAATTGTGACCTGGCAAAGTAAACCACTTGCCAGACCCAACTTTCCTTTTTAATACATAGGAATCACCCCCTTGACAGCCCAGAGGATAGAGTGCGTATTTAAAAAGTGAGCATGTCCTGATATTGTAAAACCTTTCACTGCTGCAAGACCTACATCTCCCAAAGGATTACATTTGAGTTACCTTATAACATTTTATAAGTGTACTTTTTGAAAGAGAACAGGTAAACCCTAACTTTCTTGTCTCTGGAACCCCAATTGAAACTCCTGAATTATGGTAAAGTCGGATTTTAAATTAAAATTCTTAAATTGCCACTTTTGGAAAGTTGCCATTTTTTTGCCTCAACCATTTGGTGTCTGCAGCTTATCTTTGAGTCACATGACTGGCTGCGGTTAACAGGTGGGCTTTGTGTATTCTGCCTAGACAGCCACACACAATGGGGAGATTAGTTGTGACTGGATCGGCCATCACTGGAAGGATGGGAGGGAGGAGCTGGACCCAGCCCCACTTACACTGGAATGGGCTGCAAAACCACTGTAGTTAGACTGGAGCCAGGGCCAGGAAGGCAGGGCACCTATGCACTTCATTGGCTTGCCCCACTTAAATTCCTTTCCGGACCTGTGAGTACTCTGCTAGGAAGAAGGAATGCTGTACTGATGAAAGGACTGCCACTCTGCTGAACTGCTGTTCTGCCATGCTGCCCTCTTGCCTGATTGAGAAGGAATGGACCTGCATCTCTCCAACCTAGAACCCAGAGTGATTCCAAGGGTTTGTTGGCTGGCCTCCTGATCTGAATCCTCATGGACATAACAGGCTTCCAAAAGTGGTGCCACCCCAGTCCTGGACACTTGGAAATTTGCTTAAGGCAGTGGTGCTAGAACAGTTTCGAAGCCCATAGGAATCAATGGGCAATACCGAATCGGTATTTACCGATTCGGTAAATACCGATTTCTACAAGTGTGTAGGGGGTGTCACTTTGACACCCTCTAGCACCCCAAATACAGGCACGTCTTACATGTGGCACACATACATGACCTAAGGGCATGTCTGTGTGTCACCTTGCACAGATGTGCATGCACAGATGTGCATGCACACCTGTATTCGGTATTTTACCACCCAATAGGATTGGGTGGTAAAATACCGACTCTTAAGGGCCTGTGGCACTTTCTGAAGTGCCACCTACATGTCATTTACATAATCGGTAAATTTACAGATTCTGTATTTTACCGATTCTGTATATTTACCGAATCGGTAAATTTACTGATTCTGTAAATGACTTGCCCCCTACATGCCAATTCCTAAATACTGGTCGGTAACGGCGGAAATCGGCCGTTACCGACCGGTATTTTGGCTCCTACATCTGGCCCTAGCTGTGCTATATCTAAGGTCTTCATAAATTACATCAGCTACATCACTGCTGGCCCTGAATAAATAATCTGGTGAACTGTCCCTCCCTACCAAACCTGTTCATTCCCCCAGTCTCTCACACTGACAAGTTATGAATCAGTAAGATTTTCAGGGGACGATTTCATGGGCTGAAAAACCCCTCAAATTGAGGCCCGATCCACAAGAGCAGATTGAAGTTAAGGGTCCGAAAGTGTGGCTGTGCATGGAATGCTCGGTCTTGAGTAAATTCCTCCAGGTCTTAAACAATAGCCTGTTACACTACTCTTCCTTCAGACAAAATAAGTTGAACAATAAAAGCTTCTCATCTGAATAAACCTCAAATGATGATATATTTAACACTATCTACAGCGTAGGCCTCTACATAATTAAAATGAGTATTGTCACTTTACAGAAAAGTGATTCAAAAATCTCTTTTGTTTTTGTGTCAGAGCCCATGTTCTGAAAACTTTACAACTGCTTAATTTATGATAGCAAAATGTAATTGGGATAAAACAGATATGGTGTCCTCCATTAATGCACCCCATAACTTTCTAAAGATTCACACTCCCCAGTTCTATATCTGAGATAAAAACAGACATAGCTGCAGTATTCGTATTAAAAGTAGGGCTACTTCATTTACCCCCTGTCTACTCCATGTGCTGCTTTTGTGTCATTCAAACATATACCATATTGTCATGATACCTTATTTAAGAATTAAGGTGTATTTCAAACTTTGTTTTAGATGTACACGTGAAATTACAACCTTGAGTCAGGGCCCGCCAAACTGTAAGCTTGTGCAAAAAGGATGGACATGGTGCTCTAGGACGGTAATATTTTTTGTCAACTGCATTGTTTTGGACCAATTTCTTCTGTCGATTTTCAAAATCTTTCACATTACTGACAATTTCCAACAAAAACTGAAAATCATTAGAAGCATACCCCCAGATTCATCAATGTCCCATTTTGCGAGTCCTTAATAGCGATTATTAAGGAATCGCTATTAAAGACTCGTAAAACGGGATGCATGTAGAAATCGCAATATTTTTTGCGATTTCTACTGCTTCCTTATTTGCGATTCGCTAATTGCTAATCGCAAATAAGGAATGGCTTTCCCATTCATTCCTATGGGCCTAAAGGCCCATAGGAATGATTGGGGAGTCATTCCTTATTTGCGATTAGCAATTAGCGAATCGCGAATAAGGAAGCGATTTCAAGGGTGCCAGGGTGTCCCAAGGACACCCTGTAGCACCCCTGAAATGGTCATGTACACTGGAGTTGCGCACACACATGTCCAAAGGACATGTGTGTGTGTAACATACAACTTACAAAAATGCACTAAAGTGCATTTTTCTAAGTTATCGCTATTTACCACGTAGTTATACTTCTCCGTAAATAGCGGCCCCAGATTGCGAATTCGCAATTTTCAAATGGTTCATGAATTGCATTTAAGGAATCACAAATTGAGATTCCTTAAATGCAATTCATCGCAATTTTGCGAGTTCTAGATTAGCGATTTTTGCATTTTATATGATGAATCCCAAATGAAAAAATAGCGCTCGCAAAGGGCCAGATTCTCAGAATCTGGCCCTTTGCGAGCCGATTTCAGTTTGATGAATCTGGCTGTAAGTTTTTAACACCTCATGACAGCTCTACCCTGATTAACATCTAATTGTGGTGTTTATTTTTGTTGTTTAGCTCCAGGCAGCTTTTGCTCTTTCCACTCATCACTGCCTCAAACTCCTTCCCAAGTGCTTTAGGCTCTTTCATTGGATGCCTTTTAGTCTATTTCAATGTTCTGCTTCAATTTGCTGCTTTCTTTGTATCCTGTGTGTTGTCCACCACTGGAGCACTGCTCTCCCATGCTTTTGTTGAATTTATTTTGTGTATTCCAACATAGCTTATTCGAGGAGACTCTTTTATGTCAGTGCATCTTCACTTATCATTTGTCTTTTAACAATTATTGGGAGTTCATGGCTGTCGTGCTCTTCTAATTCCTTTTCATTTTGTATTCCTTCTCATTGTCCCCTGTTCATTCTTTTCATTCTTCATGTTATTCCAGATTTCAGCTCACTACACAATCTACTGAATATTTTTCTCTTCCGCTGCCCCGCTCTTGTCTTTCGTTCCACTGCTCCTGATTCCCTCTCACTACATTGTCTGAAGATTTGTCTCTCTTACTACTCATTGCTTCTTTCAACTCCTGTTGCGCCAGATCTCTCTTGCCTTCTGCATATTCTTCTTCCCCGCCATTCCTCTACTACGCCATGATGTTAGCTCCTAGTGGCTTTATCAATGCAGTGGAAAAACAATGAGCATACAGCAGAGACCAGCCAAGTAAAAAGTATCAAAACATTTCTTTATATACTTTGAAGATCGCCAATGTATTGTGACATCACACAATGCGTTGGCATCTAGAATGTTTAGAATTCAATGTGTTTTATCATTTCAGCTGAGTTGTGTCTTCATGTTTCATCATGCAAGACAATGTCATCTTAAAGTACAGAAAACTATTGGTTGGGATTTGGCAAAGTCAATCTTATCACTTGCTTATCATTAGCAAACTGATGCCAATTGTCTTTGCATTTTGAGATTTTTGAATAAGTACCTCATAGCTTTTGGCAGATGGTCTTGTTGGCCAGATTTACTAACCTTTCCGTACATGCAACGTGCTGTTCTGTGTTGCATGAAAGGGAGAGAGCAGAAATGCACCACATCTACTTAGATATGGCACACGTCTGTTCTCTCATAATGCTGGTGTACTTTAAACAGACTATCGCCAACGCAGGCACCCTTCCACCATAGTGAAAGGGCTCCTGCATTACGAAAAGGGTTGTTTTTGCACAGACAGAGCTACCTAACTGCATATAAACAATCCTTCAAGGCATTTTCCTCTTTATATGTGTGCTTCAAATGCTGCACCTGTCGAAAGAGCAAATAACAAGACATGTATTTTTTCTCCTCATTTTGCATTCTTCAGGGAGACGTAATGATTTCATGCAATCCCAGTTTACATGCCTTTATAAATCTGGGATTGTATGAAAACCATGGGTGGATGCCCAGGAACGGCAGGGCTCCACCCATGAAACCCCTCCCAGAACGAAATGTAAAACAGTACATTACATTTCTCCACCAGGTCATGCAAGGCGGTGCAAAGCTCCCCTTCTCTGGCTTTATAAATATCTCTGGCTTTGAAATATGCTAGAATGTTAAACTAGCATTTAACATTCTGGTTGAAGCACAAAAGTTGAGCAGCCACAATGGAAATTCTTAGTAAGTCTGGCCCTCTATTCTTACATGCCTTTAGTTATGCTTTTCCAGGGATACTTACTGGTCTAATAATCCTAATAACAACTTGCTCTTATAAATCTCAATGGATCAATTACCTCAAAGGCACTGAGTTTAGATCCCAATACTTGTTGGACTCTTTGTGGATGTGAGTTTATTTTTGTCTATGGAGATTCAGTAGTAGGTGTTAGCAAGGGCAGTTGTGAGGGAGTCAAAGGCCCTGTGTCCCACAGCCTCATATTTGTCCTCTCCCTTGGTCCAAAGATAGGCTGGGGGGGGCTGAATCGATTAAACTTCAGGACAATGTTCCTCTGTGCACAAATACCAACTACTCTTCATAATTTTCTCATTTGTATTTTTCCTTTAAAATTGGTGAGAAATTTAAGTTGGGCGGAACCAAACAGGACCCCATTTAAGCTTTTGTTCTCTGTATCATCCCCATTGCCTTAACCGAATGGAAAGATAAATCCCAGATGTGTTCCTACTGTGGTTGGAGAATGTGTTAGTCCTCATTCCCTACTGTCCAAAGAAGAAGAATTTAAGGACAATACAGGGCTGTGGAGTTTACCAATTCTGCAGTGGACAAATATTAGTTTGATCACAGAATTGTTCTCATGTGTTATTTCATTATCTGCTATAATTTAACTTATTTGGATTACTTTCAACTTTTGTTTGTAGATTTGCCATCATCAGCCTCCTGACACTCTCTCAAAAAGTCCTTTCCTTGTATTAAAATTATTTTCTAGAAATGCTGTAAGTGGATCAGCCATTGACAAATATGGTTTGTGTTTTTTTTACGTCCCAGTCCAAATTCCGCTCCTCTGCACAGCTCCAATATTTTGCCTAGGTGCACTACAGGCAGCCGCTGCTGTTTATCCTACAACAGTGTCACAACAAACTGCTGACTCGGTTGTCCTCTCCAAATAGATGATATTTGATTAGTACACAATGCCAATTCCAACTGGAAGGGCTCTTGTGGTGTTTTGTCTCAGAAGGCAACATTGTTTTCAAGTCGGTCTATACTCTCTCGAAGTCCTGGTTGATAATTTTAAACTCTTGAACATTACAGATGTTTCCTTTATTTCACATGAAAACCAAACAGAACTTTGCTAGCTTAAGCATTCATGTTTTATTTTGAAAGAATAATGTATTTAATGGTTATGACATAGCCATGTAAATCTGACATAACAATGTTAACCTTACTCTTGCTTCCAGATCAACATCATTGCTATCGCTCACAATGGGAAATAAGGATATTAATCTACTGGCGCTCATCATGGGTGAGGATACAATGATTCAAGTGACCACAGTGTTGATTACATTCCAAACCAAGCCTATGTAATGTAGGATGCTAGAATATTTTTTATATGTTCCAGTGACACCATTTCACATAACTATGTAACAATGTATAGGCAATTGCATTTCACAATCTATCAATTCTGATTTAGGAAATATATGAGCATGAGCTTGGCTGAAATATGCTAAAGTTCCATTTGAGGTACATTAGGGGGCCTACCTTCACAGATTTACCCACAAACAATGTTAAAACTTGACAAAAGAAAATTCAAATTAAAAGGTGGTGGAGCAAGTATCACTTAGCATCTGTTTGAAGATGCCAGTCCACTTTTCTATGCGGCAACAGACCTGGCCTCACATTTAAAGGAGTGCAAGGAGTCCAATGCACCCACCTACTGGTGGCCAATTGGGGTGGGGGAGTTCCCTGGGACCCTTGTGCAACACTTCCCTCAGTATGTGGCACACCGTTTCCTTGCCTCTGTGCATACATCAGTAAAACTTTATGGGCAAAGAAACAAAGTGTTTCCTCATTTGTATTGTCCATTGTTCATACTCTGATGCAAAAGAGAGAACTCTCCCTCATAATCGCACTGTCTAAAAATGTTCTCCCAGACAATCCATATTATAGAAGGGGCTGCTTTAACAACCAGGGCTACTCCTACAACATCAATGAGCCCGGGGGGACCATGAAGTGGGTGCACATGCCTGTTGTGCCCTCAGCGGTACAAAAGGGGGTGTTGATGGACGGAGCATCTGAATCAATCAAACACTCACACCCAGTCAAAAGATATGGGTTTAATCCATCACCGTTCTTTAGCCCACTCTGCCATCCCAGTTCAGACATGGCTATATGCAAATCAGTCTGACCCTGTGCCTCATGGGAACAGTCCAGCCCGAACTGCCAAGCCATGTCTTCCCTGGACCGGAAACAAGCTTCCGAGGACCGGTTTCTGGCATTCCAGCCGTCTTCAGCCCGGCTTGCTTGAATCCAGTGGCAAAGTGAGCAAGGGACTCACGTCTGAGGATACCCTGCCACACTTATGGCGGCCAAAAGCAGGACAAAAGGGGGTGGTGATGGACAGAGCATCTGAATCAATCAAACACTCACACCCAGTCAAAAGATCTGGGTTTAATCCATCACCGTTCTTTAGCCCACTCTGCCACTCCAGTTCAGGCATGGCTATATGCAAATCAGTCTTACCCTGTGCCTCATGGAACAGTCCAGCCCGAACTGCCAAGCCATGTCTTCCCTGGACCGTAAACAAGCTTCCGAGGACCGGTTTCTGGCATTCCAGCCGTCTTCAGCCCGGCTTGCTTGAATCCAGAGGCAAAGTGAGCAAGGGGCTCACATCTGAGCGTACCCTGCCACACTTATGGTAGCCAAAAGCGGTACAAGAGGGGGTGGTAATGGACGGAGCATCTGAATCAATCAAACACTCACACCCAGTCAAAAGATCTGGGTTTAATCCATCACCGTTCTTTAGCCCACTCTGCCACCCCAGTACAGACATGGCTATATGCAAATCAGTCTGACCCTGTGCCTCATGGGAACAGTCCAGCCCGAACTGCCAAGCCATGTCTTCCCTGGACCTGAAACAAGCTTCCGAGGACCGGTTTCTGGCATTCCAGCCGTCTTCAGCCCGGCTTGCTTGAATCCAGTGGCAAAGTGAGCAAGGGACTCACGTCTGAGCATACCCTGCCACACTTATAGCGGCCAAAAGCGGTACAAAAGGGGGTGGTGATGGACGGAGCATCTGAATCAATCAAACACTCACACCCAGTCAAATGATCAGGGTTAATCCATTATTGTTCTTTAGCCCACTCTGCCACCCCAGTTCAGACATGGCTATATGCAAATCAGTCTGACCCTGTGCCTCTTGGGAAAAGTCCAGCCCGAACTGCCAAGACATGTCTTCCCTGGACCGGTAACAAGCTTCCGAGGACCGGTTTCTGGCATTCCAGCCGTCTTCAGCCCGGCTTGCTTGAATCCAGTGGCAAAGTGAGCAAGGGACTCACGTCTGAGCATACCCTGCCACACTTATGGCAGCCAAAAGCGGTACAAAAGGGGGTGGTGATGGACGGAGCATCTGAATCAATCAAACACTTACACCCAGTCAAAAGATCTGGGTTTAATCCATTACCGTTCTTTAGCCCACTCTGCCACCCCAGTTCAGACAAGGCCATATGCAAATCACTCTGACCCTGTGCCTCTTGGGAACAGTCCAGCCTGAACTGCCAGGCCATGTCTTCCCATGGGATCCGCTGTAGGTTTCTTCAGGAGGGCGCTGATCTTGGCGTGCTTCCAGCTCTCCGGGAAGGTGGCGGTGTTGAAGGAGGCGTTGATGATGTTCCGGAGTTGGGGTGCGATGGTGGAGTCGGCCTTGTTGAAGACGTGGTGTGGGCAGGGGTCGGTCGGTGATCCGGAGTGGATGGTGTTCATCGTGGGGGCTGTGTCTTCGGTGGTCACAGAATGGTAAGATTTTTTAGGGGGAAGGGTATCCATCATGTAAGAAATTCTCTCAACAAGGTCAACTGCGGCAGTATCCGCATTTGACAAATCCAAGGTCTGAGAGTTAGAGAAAAAATTTGCGACCGTATCATTGGAGATCAGGGCAAAATTACGTTTTTCTTCCGTTTTAGGTTCTGCCTTTTGGGAAGTACCTATCATGGTAGTCATTAGCTCAAAAGGAACGGCATGGTGGTCTGACCAGGAGAGAGGAACGGGCACATTCACAGAGATACAGTCGTCATTCGAAAAGATCCCATCAAGGGTATGACCAGCAATGTGAGTGGATGACTTCACTAACTGATGTAATCCACAGCCATTCAGGGCCTCTAGAAGTGAAAGAGTATCATGATTAGTATTATTTGCTAACTGAAAATTTAAATCACCAAGAAGCGTGAGCCAAACGAAGCCCTAGGCCCGGGTTGCCTATAACAGACAATCCCAGAGAAACTTTCAGTGGGAGTAAAATTTATGGAAAAATAAAGTGCCTGATAGGCATCAAGAGTGGAGGTGAGAGGCATTGTCCAGCAGGTAAATGCGTCCCTGACCAGGATGCACAGACTGCCACCACGTCGCCCCTCCCTATCCAATCTCAAGAAGCGATAGCCCGGGGGAATAGCCTCTGCGAGCTCGGGGCCTGATGAATCATTGGCCCATGTTTCGATAAGGAAAACACAATCCGGAGCATTTTGGAGAACAAAATCTTTAAACGCAATGTTGTTCTTTATAAGGGACCTGGAGTTTATCAAAAAACCCTGCAGAGGCCACTGAGTGTGGGAGTGCAAAGGATTGATAATAGTAGGGGAGATACTGGTTACCACCCCACCCCTAAGGAGGAGACAACATCTCCTACAATTTGAAGGCCCTTTTTTTGACAGCCTTTCCGATTTCCAGACATGAGGACAGCAAGGAGGAATTCTCTTACCAATGTCCAGCAGGTACACCCTAGAATAGCACCTAATAGCATCAGCAGTTTGTGTCACAGAAACAGCATCCCCGGCCCCTGGCGCAGACTTGGCGCAGACGGGCGCAGACGGACTTGCCTTTGGCAGCCTTCGGCGCGCCCGCTGCGCGCGTCCGCGGCGTGGGACTGGAGGCATGCTGGTTAAGAGAGCAGGAGGGAGGCAGCACACTAGAGCGCTAACCGGCGGTTTCCACCCCTCGACCAGCTGGCCGAGGAGCAAAAATGGCACCGCCTATTCACCCTCCATGACACACGGTAAAAACCGCGGTGGTTACACAAATAAAATATTAAAAGAAGATAAAATGTTAAAACTAGCGTGGAACAAATCAAAAACACAAAGTAAGCAGGACTGAGGTACCTGCAGGCGTCCGACAAGTACACAATGTGTTTTCCAAAATGTGCATCAAGTGCAGGCATGGATGCGAAAGGCAAGGAAAATGCTCGGATGACCGTTTTTTCCATAGTAGGTGCCGAAGTTCCAGTGAAAACACAATTTAAGGTGGCATACTCTAAGCAGAGGTAAAATAAATGTCTGAAGTAATAAATGTCTGAAGTTAAACTAAAAATAATTTTAAATTCCTAGCTCTAAAAAGGCATATTTTAAGTGTTGGGTATGCCCATGTGGGCATATTGAATTACTTGATGCCTGTCATGTCATGAGTTTCCATCTGTTCCTTCTGATGGTCATTACTCTGTTGGTGCGAAAGTTTCCTGAATACCCACAGAGCTTTAACTTATGATCACGTGTAGTAGCGAGTACTGACTGTCTGAAATCAAGCCCTAATATTTGATTAGTTTTTCCTAATATAAATCTGAAACGTCCTAAGGATCCCCTTTAGGATAATTTTTGGGGCAAATAATGTAACTTGTTTTACAAGAAAAGTCCTACCATGTTACCTCTGAAATGACCAAATAGTGAGCGATGTATTTGGAAAGTAAGGAGAGATTATGTTCCTTCCATTGAAATTTGATCCTATTTGGAACAAAATTTATATCTGCAAACACTGTGCCTATATGTATGAAATTTGAAAGATAGCACAAGTAGTGGTTGGCGGAAAGTCTGGCCTGATGAACACAGAATTGTCTTGACTTCGGATGAGTTTACCATTTGTTCCTGTCCGTCTATTAATTAAGAGAAATGACAGGATAGCAAAACTAACTTCACTAAAGGGAACAGGCTTTGCCTTACCAGAGGACCCCTGCAATTTTGTAAAATGTAGTTCTGTTTTCAGATGGTTAATTATTACACACAGACAGCATTGAATTCAATAGAGAGGTTCCACACAAGTTCAGTACATACAATGGTCTGATTTATAAAAAATAAAAAAAATCTAATCTGCCCAGTTGCAAACTAGAAAAAGTGCCCGTTTGCTTGAAGACCTACAGAGAACGTACAAATGTGTGTCTATGAAAAGCATCCAAGGCTGTAGTCAGCCTCATTGAATATGAAGGGACTCTACATGTGTGGATAGTCCAAAAGTTCTGATGGGCAGAGATATGGGCGTCACTCAACATAGCAACAAGAAATACTATCCTCTGTGGGATCCATGTTGTTTGAAGGTCAAAACTCTGCTGCCTAGAGCTGCCCCTGTCCCTCCCCTCATGGGAGTCATGGGAGATAAGGCACAAGGTTAATTTTCTGAAACACTCTAACTAACATAACAACACATTTCTGCCTTTAATTTACAGGATTTGCCTTGACACTGGCACCTACACGAGCCACCGGTAAGTGTTATTCCCACATTTAATCTTTACAGCAGTTTTCCCTTGGATAGGAAGCTTGTTATGTTAGCAGCAACAAATGTAAATATGGCAGTAAGAACAGCGGCTGTATTAGGATTACTGCAAACATTACCACTTTTTTTAGAGCCTGTCTGGTAAATAATAGTAATAATGAGTAGTAACATTATTATTTCTGGTCATTTTCTCATCTTTTATCTAGCAGACTCTCACTGCCGCAAACAACACTGACTATTAGGAAAGGTGTGGCAGTATCATTGCCACTCCTGACAGCAAATCCCACTAATCTTTAAAAGTAGAAAACAGACAATATATATGTGATTTATTTTCATTGTGCATAATTCTGGTCGAAAAGAAAGGGGGGGGGGGCAGGAAAATAGGCAAACCCATGTTAATAGATTGTAGTGGAATTCTAATTTACCATGTGGTGGAGAAACATCCTCCTAGTCATCCAAAATTAAAGGTATGAAATAATAAGTCTTGCGTGGCATCATGAAATGTGATATATTTGTATAAATTGTGGAAAAGGTAACTACAATGACAAGAGCATCTGAATGCACCAAATTCCTATATTTGTATCCTTTCCAGCCATTGCTTGTTTCCTACAGTGCCTGATATTATTATTTATTTACCAGAGTAATGGACATGTTTTATATACGTTTTCTGCTGTGGGAATCATGCAGAATGTATATGATGATGGCTCACAATTTAGTTCTGGTCTACCTCGGAGGCATAATTGGGAAGCCCTTGTACAATAAGACCTGAGTGCCTCAATCATCAGAGGTCATTATACTGAACTCTTTGACTTGCTCAGCGTTTTCCTTGCACCTCTTCTTTCCCATCAAACAATTTTATGCATACATCTCACATTCCGTTTGTCATCTTGATAAAAGTAACAATATATTGAACAAGCAATGATAAAGTCAGAATGTCTTAAAGGGTGGCCTACAATGCTATTGGCTTTTTCAAATGCAAAGTACTTCCTGTCATCCAACTTAAAATGATATTTCCCCATTATTATTTGTTTTAATAAAAGTTTGGCAAAAACCATACAAAGATGGGTGCGCTTCTGAGTGCACACAAAGTTGGCCATTTATTCATGGTTTTCAAACATTGTATACTTTGTTACTGTGAAAAAATTGAGTTGTTGGTTGACTGGAATATGAGCTCTGGTTCAGCAACAGCCAAAATCCCTGGCAGGATGAACCATGAAAAGTCACTAAATTAAGCTGTGCTTAACTGGAGGGAATGTTTTGAGAAGGAAAATGTTCAGCTGAGCAAGGCTGTAGACGGAGTCTATGGAGGGAGCATCCTTTTTGGGGAGCTTCTGGATAAAAATGTCTACATATAGACCTTATTCCATTTTTGTTAGTCAAAATTCTGATCACTACTAAACATTGCCAACAGACCCCACACACGAAATTCAGAACCTCATGCTAGACATCACAGAAGAATGCAAAAGCAAAGGTTTTTTGACACAAAATAAATTCCTATTACTCAATATTGAATTTACCAGAACATTGGTTATTTACATGCTCCCCAAAATGCACTAGAATACCAAAACTCCCCCTGGTTAACCAATCGTATCAGGTTGAGGGTCCATTCTGGAGCCCCTCAGACAATATGTAGATTTTCTCATAAAAGACTTTATTCCCAAGACATGTTGCTAAAATTAAAGACAGCATGGATATGGTCAACCAAGTGGGGCATTTCCCCTTCAACCCCTACACTGATATTCTCTGCATGCTGGATGTTGAATCCCTCTACACTGGATGTTGAATCTCTCTGCACTAACATCCCCCAAGCTGAAGGACAAAGGACAAGAAGTCATTGAGAATATCTTTAACAGTAGACCACACCCCATGCAGTTCCCACTACATTTCTATTAAACTTATTCCATATCTGATTGACACTCAATGTATTCTCATTCAATGGTCAATTCTATCAACAGGTAAAGGGGACATTTATGTGAGTGATATTTGCCCCAAATTTTGCAGTACTCTACATGGATGACTTAGAGACTAACAAGATACAGACTCCCACCAAAACCTTCTTCAATAGCGTATCTATTTGGAAGTGCTATATAGATGACATCTTAATGTTCTGGCAGGGCAATGAAGGGACCTTATTTGAATTTCACCAATGGCTTAATAATAAGTTCAACGGATTGAGATTGATGCTAACACATAGTAAGAAAGACATTTCCTTCCTTGATCTTTTGATCAAACACGTTGACTGCAAACAGTTTTCCATTCTTTTTCGCAAACCTACAGAGAGGAAAACCCTTCTGGTCTATAGCAGCCACCATCTTTGAATTAGAAGGAGTTACTCATTTAAAGAGGACAACTTTCAATAAGCCAACATTCTGGCTGAGAGATTACTCACAAGAGGTTCCCTTCGAAAATTAGTTCATAAATCAATGAAGAGAGCATGACACTGCCCAAAAGACACGCTCCTTACACCAAGGACCAAGGAAGCCAAGAATTAATTTGTATGCGTGACAACCTTTTTGCCTGTATGTAAACAAGTAAGAAAGTATATCCTCAAACACTGGCTCACACTTAATACCAGCGATCTCATTCTCGAGCTTCCTCTCTTAGCATTTCGCAAAAAGTGAAATATTAAGCACCATCTAGTAGGAAGCAGCCTTCCACTCAAAAAAAACATCACAGACCCTTAATGAGCTTTGGGGACTGTCCCCGCAAGTCGGACACTCCAAATGTGGTGACTGAGTTGCCTGTCAATTCAGCATTGAAAGCAAAGAATTCAAGTATGGCGACATTAACATTGTTCTAAACAGTTTTCAAATTGTAATACTATGAATGTGATCTATGCCGTTTTTTGTCCATGCAATCTAATATACCTTGGAGAAACAACCTGGAAAATACAGATTCATATCTTCCAACATTGGAGCCATGTCCACTGCAAAGTACCAAATGCACCGCTAGTTGACCATTTCTTAGAAAAAGGACGCACAGAGGACGAAATTCGATGACAAATAATCACTGTGGTAAAACCATAACCCAGAGGTGCAGACATCAACCAGGCTCTTAACAAAGAGTAAGAGTCAGTACACAGGTTTGAACTGAATGGAAGATTGGACCTCCTTAGTATGAACTGAATATATACGGTTTGATAACCTGGCCTTATAGATTGGATTGTAAAGCAGTGACTAGAATCACATTTGAAGTAATTGGCACAAACGCAAATCAGATGTTATTTTTTGCTTCACCTGTAATATGTGGTTGGGCTTTATTGGGAAATATGTAATCTTTCCTTCAATTCTGCATTATTCTCTTTAGAAGGAACCAGTTAACTATCATTATCATGATTGTTTATTTCGAAATTTTTAAACTTATCCTTCAATTCTGCATTTTGCTCCATGGAAGGAACCAGCTAATTTTCATCACAATAGTTTATTGACACCGATCTCAGATATTGGATGCTTCTTTGCTTTACACTTCCATACTGTCATCTGTCATTAATCGCCTTACCCTCTCCTGAAATAATAAGTCTTGCGTGGCATCATGAAATGTGATATATTTGTATAAATTGTGGAAAAGGTAACTACAATGACAAGAGCATCTGAATGCACCAAATTCCTATATTTGTATCCTTTCCAGCCATTGCTTGTTTCCTACAGTGCCTGATATTATTATTTATTTACCAGAGTAATGGACATGTTTTATATACGTTTTCTGCTGTGGGAATCATGCAGAATGTATATGATGATGGCTCACAATTTAGTTCTGGTCTACCTCGGAGGCATAATTGGGAAGCCCTTGTACAATAAGACCTGAGTGCCTCAATCATCAGAGGTCATTATACTGAACTCTTTGACTTGCTCAGCGTTTTCCTTGCACCTCTTCTTTCCCATCAAACAATTTTATGCATACATCTCACATTCCGTTTGTCATCTTGATAAAAGTAACAATATATTGAACAAGCAATGATAAAGTCAGAATGTCTTAAAGGGTGGCCTACAATGCTATTGGCTTTTTCAAATGCAAAGTACTTCCTGTCATCCAACTTAAAATGATATTTCCCCATTAATATTTGTTTTAATAAAAGTTTGGCAAAAACCATACAAAGATGGGTGCGCTTCTGAGTGCACACAAAGTTGGCCATTTATTCATGGTTTTCAAACATTGTATACTTTGTTACTGTGAAAAAATTGAGTTGTTGGTTGACTGGAATATGAGCTCTGGTTCAGCAACAGCCAAAATCCCTGGCAGGATGAACCATGAAAAGTCACTAAATTAAGCTGTGCTTAACTGGAGGGAATGTTTTGAGAAGGAAAATGTTCAGCTGAGCAAGGCTGTAGACGGAGTCTATGGAGGGAGCATCCTTTTTGGGGAGCTTCTGGATAAAAATGTCTACATATAGACCTTATTCCATTTTTGTTAGTCAAAATTCTGATCACTACTAAACATTGCCAACAGACCCCACACACGAAATTCAGAACCTCATGCTAGACATCACAGAAGAATGCAAAAGCAAAGGTTTTTTGACACAAAATAAATTCCTATTACTCAATATTGAATTTACCAGAACATTGGTTATTTACATGCTCCCCAAAATGCACTAGAATACCAAAACTCCCCCTGGTTAACCAATCGTATCAGGTTGAGGGTCCATTCTGGAGCCCCTCAGACAATATGTAGATTTTCTCATAAAAGACTTTATTCCCAAGACATGTTGCTAAAATTAAAGACAGCATGGATATGGTCAACCAAGTGGAGCATTTCCCCTTCAACCCCTACACTGATATTCTCTGCATGCTGGATGTTGAATCCCTCTACACTGGATGTTGAATCTCTCTGCACTAACATCCCCCAAGCTGAAGGACAAAGGACAAGAAGTCATTGAGAATATCTTTAACAGTAGACCACACCCCATGCAGTTCCCACTACATTTCTATTAAACTTACTCCATATCTGATTGACACTCAATGTATTCTCATTCAATGGTCAATTCTATCAACAGGTAAAGGGGACATTTATGTGAGTGATATTTGCCCCAAATTTTGCAGTACTCTACATGGATGACTTAGAGACTAACAAGATACAGACTCCCACCAAAACCTTCTTCAATAGCGTATCTATTTGGAAGTGCTATATAGATGACATCTTAATGTTCTGGCAGGGCAATGAAGGGACCTTATTTGAATTTCACCAATGGCTTAATAATAAGTTCAACGGATTGAGATTGATGCTAACACATAGTAAGAAAGACATTTCCTTCCTTGATCTTTTGATCAAACACGTTGACTGCAAACAGTTTTCCATTCTTTTTCGCAAACCTACAGAGAGGAAAACCCTTCTGGTCTATAGCAGCCACCATCTTTGAATTAGAAGGAGTTACTCATTTAAAGAGGACAACTTTCAATAAGCCAACATTCTGGCTGAGAGATTACTCACAAGAGGTTCCCTTCGAAAATTAGTTCATAAATCAATGAAGAGAGCATGACACTGCCCAAAAGACACGCTCCTTACACCAAGGACCAAGGAAGCCAAGAATTAATTTGTATGCGTGACAACCTTTTTGCCTGTATGTAAACAAGTAAGAAAGTATATCCTCAAACACTGGCTCACACTTAATACCAGCGATCTCATTCTCGAGCTTCCTCTCTTAGCATTTCGCAAAAAGTGAAATATTAAGCACCATCTAGTAGGAAGCAGCCTTCCACTCAAAAAAAACATCACAGACCCTTAATGAGCTTTGGGGACTGTCCCCGCAAGTCGGACACTCCAAATGTGGTGACTGAGTTGCCTGTCAATTCAGCATTGAAAGCAAAGAATTCAAGTATGGCGACATTAACATTGTTCTAAACAGTTTTCAAATTGTAATACTATGAATGTGATCTATGCCGTTTTTTGTCCATGCAATCTAATATACCTTGGAGAAACAACCTGGAAAATACAGATTCATATCTTCCAACATTGGAGCCATGTCCACTGCAAAGTACCAAATGCACCGCTAGTTGACCATTTCTTAGAAAAAGGACGCACAGAGGACGAAATTCGATGACAAATAATCACTGTGGTAAAACCATAACCCAGAGGTGCAGACATCAACCAGGCTCTTAACAAAGAGTAAGAGTCAGTACACAGGTTTGAACTGAATGGAAGATTGGACCTCCTTAGTATGAACTGAATATATACGGTTTGATAACCTGGCCTTATAGATTGGATTGTAAAGCAGTGACTAGAATCACATTTGAAGTAATTGGCACAAACGCAAATCAGATGTTATTTTTTGCTTCACCTGTAATATGTGGTTGGGCTTTATTGGGAAATATGTAATCTTTCCTTCAATTCTGCATTATTCTCTTTAGAAGGAACCAGTTAACTATCATTATCATGATTGTTTATTTCGAAATTTTTAAACTTATCCTTCAATTCTGCATTTTGCTCCATGGAAGGAACCAGCTAATTTTCATCACAATAGTTTATTGACACCGATCTCAGATATTGGATGCTTCTTTGCTTTACACTTCCATACTGTCATCTGTCATTAATCGCCTTACCCTCTCCTGCTAATATGGTCACGATACTACACCACCTTTCAGAACGTGGAATAAATGGTTCATGCACCGCCCACCACCTGCCCACTTATGCATTTTTATGCGAATGTGCACGTCATTACATTAGGTCTCCCTTGACCTCTCAGAGCGTCTCCCCATACTCCAGTACAATGAATAGACGCTGGAACTGACTCTGGTCCTCAGCTTATCCCAGGTAAGCACACAGTCATTCTCCCTTCTTACAACCCCTCGCTTAGAAACTTCCTTCCATTGGTTCATCCTTTGTTTCCTCTACACCAGAAATTTCGGCCACTTCCACTCCACACCACCAGGAATCTGGTCCACCCAGACTACTAATCACCTGTTACTCTTCTCAGGCTTGCCGCAGAGCCCAATTTAGCGCTGGTTGCTACCAATTACCACAACACGTTTGTTTCTCACAATTGCAAAACAACAGCACCATAGGTCAGTTACAACTCTTTGGGTAAAGTTAATTACATTGGGAATATAGGGCCAGATACACAAAGGTAAACTGAGACAAAATTCTAACTTACGATTTTCAGTATTCACAAAGGGCATTTACGAGTAGTAAAGTGAGACTTCTATCTCAGTTTAACTTATGATTTGATCTTAAGTTTAGCTGAAACTAGACTTTTGTTATTAGTTAAAAGTAAGACCAAAACTGAAGTTAAACTGAGATAAAAGCCTAACTTTGCTACTCGTAAATGCCCTTTGTGAATACTGAAAGTCGTAAAGTTAGACTTTCATCTCAGTTTATCTTTTTGAATCCGGCAAATTGAGTCCCAAATTGCCAACACTTTCTCCTTACCCCCCACAGACCCAGTTGAATTCTTCTAAAAAAGGATTCTCTTCCATTATCCCATAAAGGTGTGTTCACCCTGGTCAGTATGCACAATCATTTTTGCACTGTTACAGTTTTTAGTTTCATTCACGCCCGCCAGCTCATACATCACTGACTGATTTCAGGCATAGTCACTCTCCACGGAGCTATTAATGTGTATTTGGACACCATCAATTTGTCTTAAAGGTTTTTCACGCACCAATAACACCTAAGAGCATGCGCATCACCTATGCATGCCTAACCGGCAATGATCCATCAGCTATTGCCTATTTTAATATTTTTCCTTTATCTTCCTTTTTTCTCCCTTTTTTCCATTTTTTTTTCTTTCTTCTCCTTTCCCCATCACCCTACAGGCATCCTTCTCAGGCGTTAATTGTCATGTCCTGATAATGAACCCAGTATCTTACTAAGGGATCAAAACGTTGTCGACTCTCAGAACCTTGGCACAAGTGTACACCTTGGCACAGATATATATTTATCAGACTAGCGAGAAAAAATTACAGAAGGGTCATATTGAAGGCAAGGGGTGACCATGACACACAGTTTTAGATTGACCTAAAGCTGGCCAGCTCTAGGAAAGATCCCAAAATTTTTTGGGACTTGGTGAGAGCAAGGGACAAACCCACAGACTCAGTGTTAACGTGTAACATAACTGGTGAGGTATGGATCAACCATTTTACCAGGCTCTACTCTCAATCAATGGGCCCGATCAATAGCATGCTGTCACAGCTCTCTGATGACTACATAGAATCCATCGAAGCTAACCTCTTCTCGTCTAAGGAAGTAATCGGAGCAATCAACCGCCTGGTCCCAAATAAGGCCGCGGGCCCTGATGGCATCCCAGGGGACCTGCTTCGGGTTAATCCAGCTGAGTGGGGGACACTCATTGCCTCCCTCTTGAACAACGCCTTGTATGGGGGTAACCTGCCGGACTCATGGAAGGGCGCAGAAGTCGTCCTGATCTTTAAGAAAGGAAGTCGGGACGACCCTGCTAATTATTGCCCTATAAGTCTTCTAGATTCTACCCAGAAGGTGGCCGGTAAGGTAGTTCTAGGTAGGGTTCTAGGTAGAGTTATACAGTGGATAGATGAGAAGCACATTCTCTCAGATTTTCAGGCTGGTTTTAGATCCGGCACGGGGACCATCGAACAGTCTTTCCGGTTACTGATGATCTACTGGAAAGTAGTTGTACTGGGCAAGGGCAGTCTGTACCTCGCTTTCATAGATTTGCGGACTGCCTTTGACCTGGTCCCACGTACCCAACTTTGGAGTGTTCTTGATGCCTTGGGCATTCCCCGCTATTTACTTAATCTTATTATAAAGTTCCACAATGCCAACTTTGCGCAGATCAGGTGGGGGTATCAGGCCCAAAAAACACCACGTATTCCTGTAAATAGGGGTGTCCGCCAGGGTTGTGTGCTAGCCCCCACTCTGTTCTCCTTATATGTGAACGGAGTGGTGGAGCACCTGTCAAAACATCTAGCTGATGCACCCTCCCTGGTGGGCAGGAAGATCCACACCCTACTATTTGCAGATGATACCCTCCTGATCTCAAAAAGCCCGGTAGGCCTACAAAGTCTTTTAACCAATTTTGAGGCCTTTTGTGATTCACGGGGACTTGTTATTAATGCGGGGAAAATCAAATTCTTGGTGTTAAACCCCCCAAAGAAGTCTATCATCCCACCCTCCTTGGACTCTGTCCCTCTTGAGAGGGTTAAGGAGTTTGATTATTTAGGGATCCGCCTGTGCGATTCCATGAGTTGGAAACCCCACCTCCACAAAATGCTGCTGACCCACAAGAGGGTGGCCGGGACACTTCTCAAGGAACAACGCGCCTCGTCTCTGAAACTCATCGCTCCAGTAATCGACATTTACAGGGCTAGAGCAGTGAGTGCAGCGCTGTATGGGGCGGAGCTATGGGGCACGCAGACTGTAGATTCCCTTTCCAGTTCTGAAAACAAATTCCATAAAGACCTTATGGGACTACCGTATAGTACACCGTCCCTCCCACTCCTCCTAGATGCAGGAACTCGGCCCATCAGGGACCTGGCGAGATTACGTCCTCTTCTTCTGTGGGCTCGAATTTGGAGGGTCCCAGAATTGTCTAGTTATGCAGAGGGCCTTAATGATCTCCTTTCTTTACCAGGCTGGCCTAAGGTCCGCTGGTTAAAGGAAGTTAAGCGCCTTCTTTGTGACCTGGGTCTCGAAGAAGCCTGGCTTAGTAGATCGGCCCCGCCCAAGTCAACTCTGAAGCAACTATATTGGTCTTGGGTTATTAATGGCAGAAGTAGTAAGGCCATCCTCTGCAAAACAAGTGTGGAATTTTTGATGTTCAAGGAGGTCCCCCTATGCGAACCATACATGGATACGATATCAGATCCTAGGGAAAGGGTGCTTTATTTCCAATTCAGGGTGGGTTTACTCCCGGTGGGTAAATTAACTGCTAGATGGAAGGTTCCTGCACAAAGGACTTTGTACTGCCCCTTCTGTGCGAACAGGCCCGAGTCAGTCCCCCATTTAATATTTGAATGCCTAGCCTATGCAGCTCCACGTGCCAAATGGCCTAAACCACTCTGTAGGAGTCTTGGCACCAGATCACATGAAGAAGCTTTTCGAATCCTAAGATCTGACCCTCGCCCCTTGTTTGCATGTGGCTTGGCCAAATTCTTAGGTTGGGCTTGGCGCCTCAGATCCTCTAGGTTACTGTATCTTCCTTAAAGTATTTAATGTAGCCTGTTCTCATGTGCAAAAATGTATTCTTGCTTATTACGAAATGTATGTCAATAAGTATGCACTGAGTTTTGTAACGTTTTTATCCAATTTTGTACTGCTTTTTAAGATACATGATATCGAAATAGAGCTTGTTACAACATATATTTATCTTGCTGTTAATATGTGCCAGGTGTCACTATGTATGTTCTGAGGCCTAAATAACTAAAATCGTTTCTCGGCCACCATATCCAAATACCTGAGTTTGTTTTACTTACATTTTCTGTTGATAATTGTCCCAATTATATGTCTGTCCTTGTCATTTTCAGAATAAACTATTATATTCAGTTTTGATATATTATGCTATACATCTTTTTCCTCTCTATGTGAATCATTGATGTGAGGGACCACTAGCCCAATTAAAAGTTAGCACTTAATAGATTTACTAAGGCAACCAAATATCATCCAGTGGGATTGGAAAGGCAGGTCTCAAAATAGTGAAAAAAAACGATTTAGGAATTGTTACCACCAGGACATGTAAAACTTAAAAGTAAATGTCCAGCCTTTCAATGACAATGCACGCTACACTATAGACTAATTATGGCTACCTGGGGGGTGACAAATCCAATAAAAGGGAGTTTAAGGCTTGGCTATGGGCTTACATTGCCAATTTGAATTGGCAGTTTAAAACTGCTGTCAGGCTGAAATGGCGGGCTTGGGGCATGTTTTAAGAGGCTACTTAAGTGGGCGGCACAATAAGTGTTGCATATACCCTAGTAGTATGCAAGCCCTGGTTACATGGTATACCACTCAACAAGGGACTTATAAGGAACTTAAATGTTCCAATTTGGTGTAATACAATCTTACCTTGTTTAGGGGAGTGGTAAAGTGCACAGAGTACTAAGGTCAACAAAAATGAATTAAAAAAAGGGAGACACAGGCAAAAGGTTTGGGGGAAGACCCCTGTAAGGTTTACAGGTTCAACACATGCCACCCCCAGATGAAAGTGGGGATAGCTACCCAATCTCCTGGGAGTTCCCATTCCAAAGGAAGAGGAATCGGGATAGACCATCAGCATTGGAGTGATCTGAGACAGTAAGGTGAGGTCCATTCCCTGTATAGAGATGGACCACCTCAACAATTTTGGGTTCTCATGCCTCGTCTGCTTGAGCCACCTGAGAGACCTGTGGTCTGTCTGAACCCAAAAGTAAAATCCACACAAGTATGGTCTCACCTTCTCAATGTCCAGACTACAGCAAAGGCACACCTTTCAATAGCATACCATCCCTGTTCCCTGGGAATTAGCCTCCCGGAGATGAACGCTGCAGGCTGGTATAAGGCCTCCTCATTTAGCTTCGATAGGACAGCCCCCTTGCTATACTCTGATGCATCTGTTTGAACAAATAATCATTTGGAAAATCCAGGGGCCTTTCTCACAGGGACTGTGAATATGGCCTAATTGAGGGTGTCAAAGGCTTTATGACTGAGCTGTCTCATGATTACCTTCTTTGACTGGTTTTTGGAAGTTAGCTCAGTTAAGGGGGCAACAATAGTGCATATCCCTTGACAAACCGCCTTTAACAACCAGTGAGGCTCAGGAAGGGGTGTCCAGGCAAGTAAAGTCTCTCTCTCTCTCTTGCCCTGGAGGGACTGTACCCTGCCTCCACACACCAATGTAGTTGTGGCAGGTTGTGACAGCTAACATTGAGATATATGCCTCTTGCACTGAAGAAGCTGCTGCTTGAGTAGAATGTCAACTCGAGCTGCAGAAAGCAGTAGCTCCGTCTGCCATGAAGCATAATGCTATTTGCACGGATTTTACAGCATCGGACAAACTATTGGCACTTAAAAGCAGTGCAACCTAACTCAGTTAGCCGCTGCTAGAAATCAGCAGAGTGCAGCCGAGTTTTAATGATGCTTTGTGGAGTTCCATGGAGTAAAACTCTGCAAACTCCACCCAGACCTCCTAAAAAATACTGTGAGAACTGAGAGAAAACTGAAACCAACCTACATGTCTATCCGCACAAGGTGCATCACCGTTCAGCAGCTCCAGCTACATTCTTCTCTGCATCAGCAAAAGTGCTCAGCAGTTCATCGCCAAAGAGTTTGCGGGAACTCTCATCTGCTACAGACTCCTGCCTCGTCCTGCTGGAGATTTCGTCTCCCAAAAAGTAACTAAGTTCGAAAGTAGAGATCTTCATGGCAACTTTGTCCACCAGCAACCCAGGGGTGATGCTACCTCCTCGGACACTGCCGTTCTGAACTTTTACCTCCACAGAATATTATCTTCAAAAGGTTGATAAGCAAATGCCAACCAGGATCGATCAACTTCTTGTATTGGACCCGCTTTTCATTGTAGTAAGCCATATTATTCGGCGTTGCCCTAGTCTTAAGCAACTAGGGGTGATATTTACAACAGAACTGGGGGAGCGTGTTCTCAGCCTCCTTTGCTTATGTACACGTTCCACCACTTCAGAAATGCAGGGCTGCAACATTTTTACAAGAATATGGTACAACCCTGTGTTTCTTCCTGCGCTGATGCTACACTTAACAGTGTAGCGGCAACGCAGGCACCCTTGCACCATAGGGTGTTTGACTGCAGGGGAAGGTTGTTTATGTACAGGAAGGTCCCCCTTACTGCACATAAACAATCTTCAAATGCCATTTTGTCACTTCTATGTGTGATGCTTATTGGAAGTTACAAAATGTCATTTTATTTAATGGTTGTTTATATGCAGAAAGGGTCCCCTTCCTGAAAATAAACAATCCAAGGTGTTTACCTTTTTCCATGTGTGCTGCACACAGCAGCACACATGGAAAAAGCAAAAACGAGGGTAAATAAATAATTTCTCCTTGTTTTACCAAGTAAAGACCAAGGTTTCCCTGGTCTTAATTTTGCCGCTGCCTCCTATTTCTTCTACCTTTGTATATAGGGTTACAGTGTCAAAATAAGTAGGTGTTGCATTGGAACGCCCACCACTTCACCCACTGCCCACCCTTTTCATGCTAAGCATTGCGTGAAAGGGGGCCGTATTTACAAGGCAGGGTTAAGCCATGTTAAGTGACTTAACACTAACTTGTAAATAGGGAAAAGCCCCTATTGCCACAGGAATGGCACAGAAAAATGATGTACCCATGCATATAGGGCTCGTAAATAAGACCCTAGATGTCTCCAGTTCATGCTTTGGTCTTTTAGGTACCTGTTTTTACTAAACAATTTAGAAATTCATATTTGCGGTTCTACCGATTGGATTTTAGTCATTTTGGAATCAAATCATTTATTAAAATGTGCTGTTTCTCTACATTGGTTTGGGATTTTTCCTATGTTGTGTTTTAACCTTATTACTGTTTGTGTCTTGCTTAAATACTTCAAACTTTGCATCTAAGTTAAGCCTGACTGCTTTTGTGCCAAGATACCAAAGGGTTAAGCACTAGTTAATTTAGGGACTTTTGTGGTTTACCCTGATGGGGAATGTGGCTGCTGCTGCTTGACCAGTGTTAACCCTCCAGCCAAACAACATGCCCAGTTTCTCACTGAAAGTGAAAGAGGTTATGAGGAAGACATGTTTGACAATTAAAATAAATATAGGCTGATGGAGATAAAGAGATAGCATGGAAGATAATCATTGAGCAAGAGAGAAAGGGAGAGGGAGAAAGAGAGAGAGAGAGAGCGAGAGAGAGAGAGGGCAGGAGTGACTAAATGGCGGCTTTACTTGCAGATTCATTTATAGCGTCAATTTAATGCAACTTGCCTCTTGATGTTTTCTCTGCAGGTACATGCCCAGTGAATTCGTATTTTGACAGTTGCGGAAGTGCTTGTCCAAGGAGCTGCGCCCACCTGGGTGAGGTTTCAGTTTGCACAACTCAGTGTGTCCCACAGTGTGTCTGCAATCGTGGCTACATCCTGGAAGATGCAAACAGCACACCTCCATGTATATCCCTGACTCAATGTTTAGAATGCAAGCGTAACAACGCCTTCTACACCAGCTGCGGCACAGCTTGCCCTCTGAACTGTCAGAATTACCGACATCCACCCAGTAGCTGTACATTCAACTGTGTTGCGGGATGCTTTTGTGGGAAGGGATTTGTCTTCAGGAGTGGGAAAGAGGGCAGGTGTGTGCCACTGTCCCGCTGTCCGAAGCCATAAAGGGGTAGACACAGAAGGGAATATCGGAAACAATACACTTGGCCACCAACACAGATATGTTATCATTTTCTCTGGAATTCTTATTATAATGGTTGCAAATCATACCTAATCTGTCACTTATTTCTTGCTTCTAAAGGGTATTAAATACTGCTAGCCTGGCATTCATCCCCAAACTATAGCTGTATTTATAAGAAAAAGCAAAATATTTGTACAGTTTCACAGTTTTGTGTTTAATGTGCTCTTGTAAAAAAGCTACCCATATTCACGCTCCATGCTCTCCCATAAACATAAGGCAGGCCAGACACAATCGCTTAGGAGGTTACACCACAAAGCAAGCGTAAGTTACCTTGATAATCTCTTCTTCTTTCAATGCAGTTTCCACCGACCTTCATTTGATAAGCCACATTGTTCCAATGTCCGGTGCTCAGTAAATGTGCTCACCCTATCTGAAAGATGGGTTACATAGTCATGCTAACTGGAGCAAAGACCATATCAGAAGGACCTTTTTGTATGGTTTCTGGATAAACATGGTGCTCCCCTCATGCATGTTCTGTGTGCAGGTTATTTGTTTTAATGCACCAGGGTCAGTTGGGAAACATCCTTTACAACGCAACTTTTACCACGCAGTGCTATTACAACGCAGATTTTACAACGAAAACCATTATAACGCATTGCGCTGGGGGGTGCTCTAGGATAGGGAATAGATTTGATTTACTATCCAACACCTTCCCTAGTGTCCACGGAGACTGGAGTTGGAATAGTAAATTAAACTATTCACTATCCAGCACCCCAAAGCGCTATGCGTTGTAATGGTATGCGTTGTAAAAACTGCGTTGTAACAGCATGCGTGGTAAAAGCATGCGTTGTAACATCATACATCCGGGTCATTTAGATGCTACAGCAAGGCAAGACTAGGTGCCTGCCTAGTTCACCAGGTGGTGAGCTAGGCAGGTACCTAGTATAGGTCTTGTATTGCCTTGTTGTAGCATCCCATGGACCAAGCTGCTTTAGAGGAAATAACCAAAACACAGTACATGTATCAATATACCTTGTGGCCAGACAATGAAAAGGGCAATATTATTAGTTGTGGTACTCACAGGGTTCATAATTTTTGTTTAATGTAAACCGTTTTACCTGGACATTCAGCAACTCAACCTGAAAAACACATGTACGTCCTCGGCAGGATAAAGTATTCTACATATTTGAGAACTCCAAATACCATTTTTAAATACTACAACTGACACTAGCATCTATTATAAACAATATGTACACTTTTCTGCCGACTCTCCCAGTATCCCACCATTTCTTACTTCTACATTCACCACATTGTTCAATCACAATTTCACTACATTCCCCTAACGTTCTCCTTTCCGTCATTTTTACACATCAACATGCTCCCTCTCACTTGAACATATTCATATACCAACAATTCTCCCATCATTTCACTTACTCGTCCCTTGCTTGCACGCTTATTCACTCACTGATTCACTAAAGTGTCAGAAATGTGTGCAATCACGTGCCCTTGGTTTTGGATAAAATGACCTGCAGTTTACCTGCCCATGTTCTTGAATTACCTTGCAAGGATTCCCGTGTATGTACAAGGGTGGTCAGTATGGCCTCGAAGAGGTTTAGAGACAGGGCATAAAACCTGAACACTTAACTTCCCTGATTAAAAGTATAGAAAAAACCGCACTAGAGAGGTACAATGCCTACCTGTGTGGTGCATTCCAAAATGGACGCCTCCTGAACGAGTGTAAGTTGGTAGATTTAGCTATGTATTCCATGTGAGTAGAACGCTCACATAAGCCATTTCCCTCGACATTGAACACCCTGCCCTTCATTATATCTACTACACTGCACCTACTCCAACCTTAAGGAACACATACATGTTTACAACTTCACACTTCACTCCACTCAGAAGTCTGATCTCCGCATCTTAACTTGAAATGTTGAAAGAGAAATCGAATATGTTAATAAATAGATACATAGGGTTGTGAATAAAAACAACACATGCTTACCGTTGTTTATAAATCTTCCAAACATCTGAAACATCAATATCATCCTGCACATATACTGACTCCAAAATCTCCCAGTATCATTACATTGACAAGATCATCACTGCCAATTGAATACAGATTTACTATTCAAATTCAAGATCCTATTCTTCACACTATAGTATAAATCATTATTATGGCATCTTAAGGGAAGCTTAATATTGAAAATTATTTACTTTGGTCGGACAAACAAATACATCTCCCAGTAGATCTTTGAGAAGATGTTATCTTTTTTAATAAATATTAGGCACCACCACAGCGGTGATAAAAAAGCTGCACTTCCTGATACATATTAGGAGGATTGATCTTTAAGGTGTGGGTGGGTGGGAGACCACAGCTCTGGTGAGTGGGATTTGAATGTTGTATCATGAAGATTACGGATGAGTAATCAAAGCTCACCGATCTTCATCATACCCATTACCATTCAGTGTCTCAATTTACCTTCTTCAGTGAGAACCCACACCTGCAATCCTCCTCTCTATACACTACAGTTAAATGCATGTTCACCTATGCAGGCACCAGGCACTGCCCTTGAATGACTTAAAACTTCTGTTTGACGTTTTTACCAAAGTTCATATAAATGAGTAGTTTTTGCTTGAAGCATGTGAAATCATGGGTTATTTACTTCTCTGCTGTACTCCTTGTTACTGATTGAGTAGTCATTGTCTTTATCGCTGACATTCTCTTTAAATAAATGTTGATTACAAAGCTCTTTCATTGTTTGACATGTTTTGTTATTCTTCCTGATTTGTAAGATTTACAAAAAAGTACCAGATTTACTTAGCCTTTGCGGCGTTCTTGCATTACAAAAGGTGATGCAAGGACAATGCAAATGTTTCAGTAAGTGTTAAAGAGCCACCCAAGGGGTGATTTGCCTAACGCTACATTGAGCTTGGTGATTTAACTCTATTCCAGATTTACAAAGGTGTGTAACCTGAGATAGCATCAAATTGATATGCCTTGCAAATGATGGTGTAACAGAATTTTTTTTTTTATCGCTCTTCTTAGTTCTTTGTACTCATGATGCATCGATTTTGAAATGAGGAAAATTCCTTTTTAGGTTGTTTTTGTGCAGGATCCCTTCCTGCACAAAAAGAATCCTGTATGTATGACAAAAATCCTTCAACTTCATGCAAGGGTGCCTATGCTGGTGCTAGGCAGCACACAGTGTGCTCGCGCAAAAAGAAGAAATGCCCCCATCTTTAAATTTGGAGCATTTCTGCTCTCTCCCTTTCATGCCACACAACATAGTAGGTTCCCTTATTATGTTGTGTGAAATAGTAGTAAATATAACACTTAGGGCCCAATTCCAATCACCCTCGGAAGGGCTCCGAACGTGATCCGCCGGAAAAAGTATGAGCAGTATGCGTGTTCTCTGCCCGACTCGTACAGCTGTACGAGCGACCAAGTACGATGCGAGAAATGCAAAATCTCCGACTGAATCGTTTTCGGGTCCAAACCGCTCCCTACGCCTCGTCCGTAAGCAAAACGTGCCGTGCAATGGAGTTGATTTCCCACTGAGCCAGTATGATGCACGTGTCAGACAGCTGGATTGAGTCAAAGTTTCTGGCTCGCAAAATGTCAGGGAAGCTGCATATGGGTGTCCGCGTCGGACCCCCCGTCACCCGTAGCGTTACGACTCGGACATAGGCGGCGACCCAAGGGTCTCCCCAACACAGGCATGCAAGATGTGGATGGCACTGACGCAGACCCACTGTAGGTTGCGCCCTAGAGCGAGACGTACCCATTCAGTCAATGGGAGCCCATGTACGCGTCGTTCGACCGGCTCCCATTGACTTCTCCGGCAGCATGCGGCCGCATCGTACTCACTCGGTCGGACTGTAGGAGTTTGGCTCGGTCAGAAAACTCTCCGGATCCGGCTTTGTCGGAGAGCTTTCCGACCCAGATCAGAATAGACCCAAAAGTGTTGAGATTTCTCAAGTCTTAATATGATTTTTGACTTTGACAGAATACATTGGGCGTACATTCACTATGCCATTTGTACCTTTCAACTTACCCTAATGATATCATTTCTGTGTGAATATTCAAATGTCAAATTCACAATGAGCTCAAAATATATTCACACTGCTATTGATTACTAGGGACTAAAGTGAGACTGCTGCTGGTGTTGAAACTATATGTTTCAGTCTGCATGTTACAATGTTTTATGGATGAGGAATATGTTTGAGAACCCAGAGAAAATATGTATTCATTTTAGGTTTCTAGCACACAAGTATATTTCCTGTGACAACAAATTACCCCTCATTTTGTTAATCTACTGCAATATCTTCTGTAGTGAATTCTATTTTCAGGTTTACAGCTTCTATTCCATCATGGAGCAGTTCGGGTATGCCACACATTTGTCATAAATACAGAACGTTATCCTTCTCGTTACTCCTTAGCCTCTGTGGGGAATTGTCAGTAAGAAAATGCTGCTGCTGTTAGAAGTACACATTTTACACATACAATACGACTTTATCCTCGCATTCCTGAGCAACACAGTGTAACCTGTAAAATTGTGCTCCCAGTTTGGCTTTTGGAGTACTTTCCGTAATTTCTGTGAGAAAAACATGGAAAAAGATATTTCTTTCGAACATGGTTCAACACATCGCAGCAGTGGGTCAGCATTTTTCACAGGGTAAAATCACCTGAGAACTAACCAGAATTCCTAAAATTAGTACAATATGACCAAAACATTGTTTATTAGGGGTTAATCTTTCTTATAACCCTTCACATTTACTGTTTTTGTGACCCTCAAAAACCTAACTTTCATTATAATGCATTTTAATTACGACCTGTTGTGTAGTTTCCACCCATCAGTGAGAACTGCCTATTTGGGGGCAACATAAACTTAGAATTGTGCCTGACTGATTACATGCAACCTCCAGGATATGCAACCCATGGCCCCCCTCCTGGCCCTACCCCTAAGGTCAGGAACCTGCGAGTAACCTTTGATGACCACCTTAACTTCATGGCACATGCTAACAAAGTAGCGGATACAGCCCACTACAAACTCAGAATGATAAGGAAAATCATCCCTTTTCTGCCGAATGCTGCTGCCAAAACACTAGTTAGTTTCTTGGTTTTATCATCCTTAGATTATTGTAATGCACTTTTTCTTAATGCACAAGCCAGGGTTACAAAAAAGATGCAGACAATACAGAATGCAGCAGCACGTCTGCTGTCCAGAACACCTAAATCCGCTCCCATTTCAGACACCTTAAGGACATACCATTGGTTGACGGTTCAAAACAGAATCAAGTTTAAATCCCTCTGCATAGTCTATAAGGCACTTCATGATCAAGGACCACGCCCCCTCAAGGACCAGCTCACTCCTTATAGACCGGTTAGACTGCTCCGATCCACAACGCTCAACCATTTAGTGGTTCCACGCTCCAGAACAGTCTCTTGGGGCGACCGCCGCTTCTCAGTTGCGGCTCCTAAGATATGGAATACCCTGCCACAACACATCAAAACCAGCCCCTCACTTTTGCAGTTTCGAAAAAGACTCAAAACCTGGCTGTTTAACCAGTGACACGACTTAGCGACCTGCCTCAGTTTCTAATCTCCGGGGAAGGACATTTCAGTAGTCTAGCGCCGAGACGCCTGCGGGTATTCGTTCGCGCTCAATAAATGTCAGTAAATAAATAAATAAATAAATATGCTTCCCCTTGGACTACTGTAGTAATGTCAGCCATATTACTATGATGTATTTAATGTTCTGTTATCACCAGGTTGGTCATTCCCTTGGTGATAGAATGTGTGCACTCAAGCTTCTGGGACTGTTATCTTATTCCCTGGAAGCTGAGGAGTTGAACAGTATTAAAGACTGTTTCTCCACCTACTTTTGTGTATTTGGTCACTTCAATTGGCGACGCGGTTGGCCTATCTACAGTTCATCTCCACAACCTACACATGCAGATTACCCTCTTCAAGATTGCTGATTCTACTTTTCATCATTTTATCTTTATCAGAAACGAAAGATGTTGATGGACCTCTGAAGTACTTCAGATTATCTAATGGTCGATGGGACAACGTGTCTCGACTGATTTAGATAAACTTGGCAGTGAGCTTTTTTTATCATCTATTTTCTGTTGTACGAGAGGATCTTATACAATTTTATTCGAGTGGAAAATCTATGAAAGTTTACTTACTGGCATCCTTCAAGTGCCGAGATTCGTCAGTTCGTGTTTGGCTGAATTTAACTTTCATTTTCGAGCTGCTGCTGAGCACTGTTCCCCGAGGGATGATCGTGAGTCTGGGAGACCGTTGGTCTTTGCTCCTCTGTGCCCTTGGAGCTAATGATGACGTGGTGCGTCATTATTCACGTGACGTGCAGACGATCTACCCTCGAGTTCAGTGCGCGCTTTGTCATCCTTGAAGAAGCATTACCTCTATGATGTCAGTGCGTGCTATGTTTTGATCACGGTGTCATTCTCACTGTTTCTTAGCAACACGCACAAGGAGAAACGGAGCAAAGAGACGACAAGTGAGTACTGTTGGCCCCCATTGCGCACACGGAGAATAGCGCAAACGGACAATAAACATAAGAATTAATATTTTCTCACCTAAGAGTTGACTACAATATTTATTTTCATTGTGCTTTCATTTCATCCTCAAGAAACCTCGACATCTCCAGTGTATTAGAACTTTCCGAATAAGTATTTAAAAGCATTGAGAAGCTTGGATATATTTTCCTTATCAGTGCAGTTCTAATAAGGTTCACAGTACTTCAGTTCCATCTTGTGTTTTTTTATAAAACAGTCGATTGGAACACGAAGTGGAATACAAGCATAGAGAACTGTATCTTTACTTACTAACATTGAAATAGGTCAAGAAAATGAACTGTAAATGCGTAAGAGCTGTTGGGATATTTATATATATCTTTAATAAATATATATAATTTTTGTGTCCATTAGGAAAGGAGCATTTTTTATTAATAAGAGAGTACACTTTTTTTAGGTATCAATATGCAGAATGTGCAAGCACCCTCCCCTTTCCTACAGCTTCCAGGAGACCCACCTGTGGAGTGGAAGGTATGGTACAGGGCTTTCACCAAATATTTAGGAGCCATAGGTGGTATCAGATTCAGTGCTGAACGTACGAAATTCTTTCTGGAACACAACTTGGGCATGAAGTCCAAGCTGTTTTGGAACATTTGCCTTTACCCGAAGTGGCTGAAGGTGCTGAACCCCTTAATGATTTTGATCAAGCTGTTCAAATGTTAGAGAAACAATTTGATGTGGAGAAAAGTTTAGTTGTAGCCAGACACACATTTGTTTACAAGAGAACAACAAATGGCTGAAAGTATTGTTTCATATGTGGCTTCATTACGCATTTTAGCTTCTGATTGTGAGTTTGAGGGTTTCACCTCACAGCTCATTAGGGACCAAATTGTAGTTTGCTGTAGAGATAAAAAGGTTCAACAAAAGCTGTTTACTTTAAACAAAATCCTCTCTTGAGGAGACGATTTCTATTGTTAAAACTATAGAACTATCTCAAACATCGTCGAATGAATTGAAATCTGACAAATCTACTGTAGGAGTTGTGAATGAAGCAAAAGATGGAATAGAGAAAAATACTGGATCTGAAAAGAACAGCAATGAAAGTAAAGGAAAACCGTCTTTTATTAGACATGATAAGAAACAGTTATATCCTCAAAAGAAAAATGTGTGTTCAAAATGTGTTTTTTCTTCCCATTTCCCGAATTCACGCATTTGTCCTGCTAGGAATGCTTCATGTAGAAATTGTGGCAAGCAAGGTCATTTCGCTAAAGTTTGTATCTCCACAAAGAATGTCAATGCTGTGTGGGAAGACAATGATAGATTGGAGAGGAATACAGAAGTTGTAAGTTCAATGAGTGATCAGATGTTAGTTGTCAAGGATGATTGTAAGGAGTGTGTGGATCCTATTGTTGACATTATAGTGGATGGGAAAACCTTACAATTACTTGCAGTTTCAGGGGCGCGTATGACGATGATCACTGAAGAATTGTTTGGATCTGTGTGGGGTGATAGACATCTTGAACCTCCTGATAGAAGTCCGTTATTCTATGAGAGAAGGAAGATTGAATTGAAGGGGTTCTTTGAAAGTACCTTAGTTTTCAAAGAAAGATCCATAACAGGGAAAGTTTATGTAGCGATTAAGGGTTTGAATATCCTAGGGTGGTATCACCAAGGATTATTCGGGATGACCTGGAACAAAAGAACCTGTTTCAGGGTGGGTCGAGAGATTTCCCAAGGTTTTTTGTGACACTCTTGGATAAATGAAAGGTTTTAAACGTCTCTTCAAAGTAAAGGATGGAGCTATCCCTGTAAAGCACAAATTAAGAAATGTACCTTTGAGTGTCAGAGATGATTTAACCAAGGAATTGGGGAAAATGTGTGAATCTGGTGTGATTGAGCCCATCGAATCTTCCCTATGGTTAAGTCCTTTGGTCGCTGCATGGAAAAAAATGGAAATCTCAGGGACTGCATTGATTTACGCAGTCTTAATAAAGATATATGGGTGGATTCACACCCATTGCCCCGCATTGATGACATAGTTGCTAAATTTCAAGGATCCAAATGGTTTTCGAAGATATATTTATCTTCGGCATACCATCAAATTGAACTGGATATGTCATCAAAACATTTAACTGCTTTTGTATCTCCAGTTGGAACATTTCAATTCAAGAGGATGCCGTTTGGGCTGGCATCGGCGGCATCCGTTTTTCAACGTGTGATGGAAAGGGTCTTGGTGGGAGTACTAAATACGGTCGTCTTTCAAGATGACATCCTTGTGGCAGGGGAATGTAGGCTTTCTCATGATAACAATTTGACTGAAGTTTTAAACAGTCTAAAAGAGAAGGGAATTGTTGCTAATGTGAGCAAGTGTGTTTTTGGTGTTGAATCTATTGAATATTTAGGACATATAGGCATATCAGGGAAGGAATCCTACCTAGAGATGGTCTTATTGAAGCAATCTGCAAGGTCCCTTCTCCTAAGACCAAGGAACAAGTTTCATCTTTCTTAGGGATGTGCGAGTTTTATTCCAAGTTCATTTCTAATTTTGCTTCTAAAACTGTTCATTTGTGTGAACTTTTGAGAAGAGGAACTGTCTTTCTGTGGGATCAGAGATATCAGACAGATTTTGAAAATATCAGGAGCGAACTTGGTTCTTGCCATATTTTGACTCCTTTTGATCCTTCTTTGGAATCTGTTGTTTCAGTTAATGCAAGTCTTGATGGTCTCGGCGGTATGTTGACTCAAATGAAACTTAGTGTTGAGCATACGGTAGGTTTTATTTCTAGATCATTACGTCCCAGTGGGAAGAATTATTCTGTCGTTGAGAGAGAACTTCTAGCATGTTGTTGGGCAGTAGAAAGGTTTAAAAGTTTTCTCTGGGGTAGAACTTTTAAATTATTGACTGATCATAAACCTCTCATTCCTATCCTTAATGGCGTTATTGTAAAAGATCATACTCCTAGAATTGCTAGATTGAGTTCTAAGCTTCTTCAATACAATTTTACTGTTGAACATATTCCTGGAGGGAAAAACATCAGACCTGATTTACTTTCCAGATTGCCGTTACCTATAGTACACAGTGATTGTGTAGGTGATGATGATGAGGATTGTTTAATCGCCAGTATTGATGTTTGAAATGGAGGATAATTTAATGAAGAGGAATGGTTTGATGCATTACATTCTGATTCTATTCTCAAGGAAGTAAAAAATGTATTATTCAAGGTTGGCCTAAGGAAAAACATTTAGATAATAGTGTCCAACCTTTTTCTAAAGTTGCTGATGAGTTGTCTCTAGAAGGTGGTGAAATGATTTTGCGTGGTGACAAGTTTGTTCCTCCTGTAAGCCTGAGAGATCGTATAATTATGGCTGGTCATGAAAACCTGCACCAAACGTTGAATTCAATCTATCTATTGGTGGCCTTCAATGGATCGTCTTATAGAGAATACTGTGGAAAATTGTTTCACTCGTTGCTCTAGTGACAAAGTGATCAAAACTGTGATTCCTCCTAAAGTAAAAGTTGATTTGCCTTCTGGTCCATGGATGAAATTGGCATTGGATTTTATTGGACCTTTAATGCTCTATCCTGTAAATACATATTTGCTTTGGTGGTTGCTGATTATTACAGCAAGTGGTGGGAAGTTTGTTTTATGGTTGATCCCAACATACACAAAGTCATCAAATTCCTGGAGAGTCTTTTTGCGAGAGAGGGTTTTCCCAAAGAATTAGTGTCAGACAACGGAGTACAGTTTGTTTCTAAAGAAATGTCTACATTCCTGAGTCAATCTGGTATTAGTAATCTTCGGGTGGCACTTTATCACCCTCAAGGGAAAGGTTTTATTGAGCGCATGAATCTTATTTTGGTTGATTGTGTACAATGGGCTGTTTCTGGAAATGTGGATGTCAAAGAAGCTGCGCAAAGTATGCTTTGGGCTCATCGAACCACACCGGGTACTGAATTTGGTAAAAGTCCATTTGAGTTATTGAGGGAAAGAGTTGGTATGTTTAGCATGTGCCCAGCTTGGATGAGACAGTGGGGTTTATTTTATTTATTTATTTATTTTTAAAATTTCTAGAGCGCGCAAATACCTTGCGGTGTCTCGGCGCTTTGTCTTCAAAAACTTCAATGGGATGTTCGGAAATTAAAGCTAATGATGAGGTGAACTTTTCTATACATGATAAACTGAATGCTAAAGAAAGGGATGGATGCAATCCTGAGGTGAGGTCTCACAAGGAAGTGTGGAACCATAAAATCAATGTGGGAGATTGGGTAAAAATAAAGATCCCTCACAATGTACCCAAAGGTTTATCAAAATTTAGTCAACCTGTATGTGTTGATTCTGTGTCACATCATGCTATCAGAGTCAATGGGAAAAATTGGTGGAATGTATCCAGAATTTATAGAATTCCTGACAAAGTTGTACTTCAAATTGGTCTGAAATCAAATACAGTTTTTCATACTAGTAAACCTATGATTAATGGCTCAGATTCTGATGGGAGGAGAAGAAGTCCTAATAGTCGTAGGACATCAGCAGAATTATCTACTCCACTGTTGAGGAGGAGTAGTCGCATGAGATATTCACCCAAGCGTATCGATTTGTAATGTGATATTCACCCAGGCGTGTGGATTTGTATTATCTTGCATGAGTTGTTCATCCAAACGTATGGATTTGTAATTTTGTTTTAAAGGGTTATCTTTGTTAATTCTATTTTTATTATATTCCTATTTACATTATGCTAATGCTTACTTTCATTATCATAATTTATTCTTTTCCTCATTTCTTTTATTGTTTTTTTTAAGAAAGGGAGATATTGTAGTAATGTCAGCCATGTTATTATGATGTATTTAATGATCTGTTATCACCATGTTGGTCATTCCCTTGGTGATAGAATGTGTGCACTCAAGATTCTGGGACTGTTATCTTATTCCCTGGAAGCTGAGGAGTTGAACGGTATTAAAGACTATTTCTCCACCTACTTTTGTGTATTTGGTCACTTCAACTACCTATATTGCAGTGCTACTGTTATGCCCACAAACCTAAACAGGGGACGAACAGTTCTGGCAACCACTGAACATGACAACTCTGTTGCCCCAAAACGGACAGAGAAATATACAAAGGATACACAGAGGGGCGATTTCAATATTTGTTGTACAGTAGAAATGTTTACATAGAATATTTGAGCTGGACAGCATTTACACTGAATGACCGAACAGTGGACAAAATTAATAGTTCAACCATTTTATTGACACATTTTATATATTCATGCATATACACTAGTACAACTGTGTAGTGCACTCCTAAAATATGAGACCCTGACCTATGTGTCTAAGATACAGATGCATGCTTTACTGAAATCCTGCTCTTGGATGATCTAACCCCATTAATTGATGGGTAAGAGTGTAAAACCCTGCCTTGGTCATGAACTGGACGACCCTCACTGTAATGCCGGTCAGCTGCTAGGTTAAAGCTTCCGCATAAAGGGACCCCTTGAAGTCAGCAGAAGTGTATCATCTGATTATGTTAGGTAACAAAACACTATATATCAAATGGTATCCTTGCCTTGGGCCGAGATTGTATTCAGTCTACCAAGGTTTGCATTTCACAGATAGCTGCGTTGCCACATGGATGCAATAATAAAGCACATTTTTGTCATGCACCTGAGCGCCGTGTCTAATGTCAAGACAGTGTGATAGTGTGCTCACAAAGTATTCTGTGTCATCAAGGCCAGTGTTTCCTAGAAACTAGCCCAAGAGTTATGAATTCAAATGTGTGCCAAAGATTGACTTGGCAAAGAGAAGGCAACCTTAGGAAACAACAGCGTATATGCAAAAATGGCACTAATTCTTACGGGCCTAACTTGGGCACAACTCCGAAAGCCATGTAAACGGTTAATACTTAGGGCTCTAAATCACCAGACAGTCGCTCACAGTCGTCCAGCCTTGAAAATACTGCAAATCTGTTTGTATAATTGGAGAAAAATGGCAGCTCCCCAGTAATTTATGGTTTAAATCTTTTATTATTTTCAACATCATAGAAAAAACAAAGAGACCACAGTCGCTATTTGGTATATTCGTGCAGAGCCATCTTTAAACCAATCACAGGCAAATCTATCACCTAAGTGTCCCGGTTTAGATCGCTCTTCACAGCTCACTCCCTGCTGACCAGAGTTCTCCCTACTCACTACGGTGGTGCAAAAGTAACTAAGATCAAAAGGTTGAATAGTGGAGCTCGCATTCTGGTTAAACCCACTGCAAATATGATGCACTGCCCTACTGTCACTAAAATGTATAATTATACAATGACCCTCTATATCAAGGCAACAGAGAACCAACGGCGGACTCCAAATGCCGCATAATCCTCAAAGTAGTCGCCAAGGTGTAGTCTAGGTATCAGATGGTTGAGTGGTGTGCACGAGCTACTCCTGCACCCGCCGTTGAGGGATGCAACCCGCCAAGGCAGGAGACAATCTATGAAAACAATGGAGCAGTGCACTCCCAAGGTGATATAGAGTTCAGAAATGAAGCGTAGTAGTTCCATCGTAGGTATTATCTTTATTACAGTACATCTAAATTCATAGAAACAAACAACAGCCAACGCATTTCGTTCATCAACTGATCTTCGTCAGGGCTGGAAAACAAACATAAATGACATACATGAGTGCTGTGAAAAGTACACAGTGAACAACCATTTACCAATACTAACACTCTTGAGAACATTACATATACGACAAAAGGATGCTATATACAAAGGTGGAACCAAGGGCCACACTGATGCCATAAGTTAAAAAACGGTTATGAAAGGGGGGATAGGCCCAACAGACCTGAACCAGGTAGGGCCTTCGTATACAGTATAAACAATGATTTACCTGGTATCCTTGTCATTTACACTTGTTTTACTTAGAACAAACCACGCTATATTTCTTTCGTGATTGGGTTATTTAATCACCCTGTTTTTTCATGATTTCATCATCTGTTGAAACGAGTCTGAACAGTGAGCAGGCAAGAAAATACACGCAGGTAAGAGAGTCAATCGATGGGAGCGGGCTGGTTAAGAGAGCAGGTGGAGAACAGTGAAAAACGCCTAGAGAGAATGCCTATAAATTCGAAATTATAATTCCTATCGAACAATAAGGAGTGCAGGTCCATCCAAAATAGGTTGTACATGAGGACCAAAAGAGCTTTAATACAGAGAAAAAAAAGCTTTACCATATTGGCAGATGAGTCCAATGTGGGAAAATAAGATGCCCTGATGAGAGCCCACAGAGATAACAGTGAGGCTTGAAACGCGTCGGTTCAGCGATTGTTTTCGCTGGTTTAAATAAAGGAACAAAATAAAGGAATAAGATTGATACCTGATAAATACACAACAGCGTTCAAATTAAAAAAGAACTCTTGCTCAATTTTTGTGCATCAAAGAGAGTTTAATCTTTGTTCCACATTGGTTTAGTTTTTTATGTGATTGTATTGTGAAAAGTATTGTAACAGTCTTTTTCATTGGTCATAATTTGTTTTTCTTGCATATATAAATGTAACTTGTGTAATATATAAATGTATGTTGTATATGTCTTTAAACTGGTTGTGTAGCTATGTGAAGGCCAGATTCCTTCCCCAAAAAAATGATGAAATCATGAAAATACAGGGTGATTAAATAACCCAATCACGAAAGGAATATAGCGTGGTTTGTTCTAAGTAAAACAAGTGTAAATGACAAGGATACCAGGTAAATCATTGTTTATACTATAAGTTAAAAAACGTCAGAAAATACAATTAATAAAACCTTGCTAGCAATAACCAAGAGTGAAAATGTCCCAGTTGTTGTGTTGAAACTGAATGGTGGACCAGCATGTAAAATGTAAATTGTAAATTGATACTTATATAGCGCACTACTCACCCGCAAGGGTCTCAAGGCGCTTGTACGAATACCGCTGTGGAACCCATCCTGGCTTTCCCTGTGAGGTGTCCACTCCTGGGCACCCCCAAGGTGGAGGCCAGGCATCCTTAGCGTTGTGGGGGCCGTTGTGGAGATTAAGCAAGCTATTGCCCAGAGTTGCAGAGTGGGACTCCATGATTGGAATAGGCACCGAGGCAAGAATTATCAGGTCCGTGGAATTTTGAGCCCAAGACCCGCCAAGGCAGGGAATTGAACCCTGTCCCGGGCTAGACCTCTGCATCAGGGTCTGCCGCTCTAACCATTGAGCCACACTTCTCCAAAGCACATAAACATATTTAAGGAGTCATGCGGTGTGTGCGGTGGAAAGGGGGGATCCAGTGTGGTCCTCTAGAGTCTGTGCTTGACTAAATGCAGCAGTACTGTAATAATTCTTTTTCTAGTGTGTACAAATCTGGAACGATCTACCTGACACTTTACAAGGGGTACCGGGGCTGTTACCCTTCAGGAAGGCTTTTAAGACCTACATGTTTAAAAGGGTAACAGCCTCAATCTAAACTGTCAGTTCGGTAGCAGGCGGCCACCGGTGGTGATTTGCGCTATACAAAAATAAAGTAACATAACATACTCAAATGGATGCATCTGAAACATATATACTGTCCCTATTTGTTTAAAAGGGCGTAGGGATGGGAGTTTGAACATGTGAAATCAATATATGCCTCTGTAACCCTCAATATGGCCAGCAGGTTAGCCTCTAAGGTAATCACAGAGCATGACCCGCCCCTGCGTGAGATGTAATAAACAAATCCGAAATCCCCTTTAAGATAACATCCAAATTCTCGCCCTTCTGTGTATAACAATATGGAATGCTAAAATAACTGGGCCAGGATGTTAAAGAAAATAGCATTCACCCAAAAAACAGCATTTAATACATACCAATGTGTTAAGAGCAAAAGCGTCACTTAAGGTAATTGGAGTCTGTCCAGTAGAGCATCAATATGTAGCGTGGATCTCCATGATAAGAGCCAGAGGAAATAAGCCTGAAAATGAAGTGAAAAAAGCAGAGAGGTCACATATCATCCTGCAGAGTTAAAGCGGGCAAGTAATAGGGTGATCTAAATAAAGAATCCCGAGAAGCGTAGTGCGTGGCTGGAATCAATCTGCCCCTGCGATAAGCATAATTGGTGTTATGAACGAGAGAGGTGGCCCTCGGGTCAAGACCGTTAAGGATTGCTCTTAATATGTGTGGCAAGGACATACATATTGATCTTTTCAAGTTTCTACGTGTATTGAAATTAAAAGAATTCTTTGCATCGCAAAGTCCGCCTGTTGTGCCTAATGTGTATAATGCAATGTCATCTGCTAGAACCATAGAGGAAATTCGACAGGTTCAAACCCTTCTACCCATTGAAAATGACACGGTGACGGACATGCGTACCCTGCTTCTTGACTTAGATATCACTGAAAACACCACCCATGATAGTGGACTCAGATGTAAATCTTAATTTACTCCCCAGGTGGAATATCATCCCAATATTGACACATTTGGAACACTAATAACAGAAGAATTGTATAACCTTGCGAGACATCTAAAATATACTTCCCGCCAACACCACACCCTCTCCAAACCCGAAAGGGATGCCCGAACTAAATTACAAAATGACACCAGCATTGTAATAAGGGAAGCAGACTATGGTGGGAATGTGGTGGTTATGGACACCAACGACTATATGGGTGAGATTAAATGACAACTCAATGACCAGGCATGTTATGCACAAATTAGCTACAATCCTATGTCTGCTTTGCAAGCCACCATCAATGGGAGGCTTACTGAATGGAGGGACGAATGTTTAATCACTGATGATGAGTATAGCTAACTACACGTTGAACATACTCAATTTCCTTGCATCTACATATTGCCCAAGGTGCATAAAGGAGGCAGGTTCCTCCCGGGAAGACCAATTATTTAAGGGGTGGGTTCACCAACGGAGAGACTTTCCGAATTCGTAAGTCTGACACTGCAGAAACAAGTCACCAGCCTCCCTGCATACATAAGAGATAGTAAGGACATTCTCACCAAATTTGACGGATACCTATGGTCCATTGAACTACGAGCACAGGTTCAGGTCCTCACGCAAAGAACAAGGTCAGCTCACCGGCAGTTTTGTGCATGAAGGAAGTTCTAAGGGCCCGCGCTGCATGGGGGAAGGCGGCGCTTTGTAGCACGATGTCAGCACCTCCCCCAGCAGCAGCAGCAGCTGTGTCCACTCTGGAAGATACGGTGCACCCTGGGACCAGGAGTCCCACCAGGGTGTTTGCGGCATGACAGAGAGCCTCCCGCAAAGAACAAGGTCAGCTCACCAGCAGTTTTGGGCACAAAGGAAGTTCAAAGGCCCCTAACTAACAAGAAACCACATCTCCACCTTTGTTGAATAAAAAGTATGAATAATACATATATACATCAAAACTCTTCAATAAGTCATTTTGGTGCTCGAAGCAATTGCCCAGATCTGGTCATGTGAGGTTGCAGAGATACCGGAGAAGTGTGAATGACTGACACTGCTGTCAGACACATTGGTATAGTCATTGCACGCTCTAGCAACCTAGTTGGATAAGGCTCAATTCTGAAATCTGGACTTAGGGAATATCGAGGCATATGCTTGAAAGGCAATGAATCTAGCAAAATGGACATTACAGGACAATGAGCAGTCACTAGGTTTCCTCTACTAGTCACAACCCCCAGTGGGTCAGCATCAAAAGGATCATCAGACTTGCATTTCCATTTCTGCTTAACAATATCTTGTGCTCCTCATTTGAACACAGTGCTTAGGGAGCAGCAGCATCTGTCCGCATGGGTCTTCATTTTGCATTTGTGAGATGAATTAGTGGTGCAAAGTCTATAAATGTCAATAGCTCTCCAGTGGTCCATTGTGGCAATTTGGTTTCTATGGCTTTACAAAACATTATGGCAGAATGGGAAGTTGTCTTGTATACATGAAGTGTAAACCTAAGCACTTATTTGAGTTCAAACTTTACCATTGCACTGAACGGACTTTTTGAGTGAGAAACTCTTCAAATTCTTAGATATTGTCAGATTTTAATATCAAAGGATCACTCCATGTTGCAAAAATACTTTCAAATTACTCAACAACTCTGTCATGAGCAGTTGACAACAAATCTTCCACAAGGGAAACACAGAAATAGGCATCAACAATTACTCGTAGATGAAGTCCATTGTCAAGAGGTCCAAAGAAACAATTGCAATCTTCTCCCAGGCATGTTTTAGAAAGGTCAGGCATTTTTAATGGGTGTGGGGTTGTTTTGGATAACAAGCAGTTGTACAAATAGCATGCCCTTAACTATTTTTCAAATATTTCATCAAGATGAGGAAACCACACTCATTCCCTTAACCCCTTCGACGCTGATGACGAGCTGGGCTCGTCATGAGGTAGCCTCCTGCTACGCTGAAGACGAGCCCAGCTCGTCACGTAACATGCGAATGAGTAAATCTCAGCGTACGGGCGGAATTCCACCCGCACGCATGCGGTTAAAGGTTGTTTAGTACCAACAACTCCACGATGTTCCTCATGAGTCAGTTAAATAACTTGTTGTCTCAGACTCTCTCGTATGATAATTCTTGACCCTCCTCCGATGATGCCTTCTGGTGTAACTGAAAGTTATTCCTGCACTTTTTTGATTTTCTGGTATCCAAGGTCATTATGAAAAGGTTGTCTTTGTTTTCACTATGATTGATGTGTAATAATGGCTTTTATTATTAGCAAACCTCTGACAGTGCTTGTGGCAGCAATGCTTTGTTCCACCAATATGAAAGCAGGGGTACTGGATTTCACGATGAAGTTATCATAAGCATCAGCCATGTTAGAAGTAGTGCCATTGTAATCTATTTGCACATGTGAGAAGTAGTCAGCAGGATTTTGGTCTTTTCCTGGATGATGCACAATTATAAAATCATAATACTGCAAATGCAACCCCACCTCTCAATGTGAGGAGGCATCTTGGCTTTTAGATTGCCGAAAAGGGTGAGCAGTGCTTATTCGTCAGTGACAACTTTGAAATGCTGTCCATAAATGAACACATGAAACACTCACAAGCCCAAACCACGGCGAGGCTTCGTTTTTCAGGTTGTAAATAGGCAGGTTCTGATGTTGCCAAACTTTGGCTAGCATTAGCCACAATGCATCTTGGGGCATTGGGCTAACCAGTGTGCTAGGCAAGGTTGGCACCCAACTTCACTGGGCTTACTTCTACAACAACCTCCATCTGCAATTTTGGATCAAAGTATGCCAGTTCAGAGGCATTTTTTATTTGCTCCCCTCATATAGCTGCCCCATAGCAGACAACTTGTGACACACTTACTCCTGTATAGGGCAAGATTTAGCTGGAGCTCTTTTTCGGACATGTACAGCGCAAAATATTCTATTAGGCATTGCAGTCCATTCGCTGTCCTTGATAGCGGGACAGCGTTGTCTGCATATAGAAGTACCGGGGTGATCCTGCACACCTTTCGAGAGCATTTCACATCATTATACGCTAGCCCTGCTCAGGTGTCTGAGGTGGCCCTCTCCCAATTCCTGGCTCGTCACCAGCTGCCCCAGATAGACCGCGCCACCTTGATGATCCCATCCAAGCGACGGAAATCAGACACGCCATGAAGGCATTAGCTACTCACAAGGCCCCCGGATTAGGCGGCCTTCCACTAGAATTGAACCGCACCTTCGCATCCCAATTAGTCCCCCAACTAGAGAGGCAATTCCGAGATGCACTTGATGACCGCACCTTACCCCAATCCATGTGCAAATCGGTTGTAGTGGCCCTTCTCAAACCGGACAGGGATCCCCATCAGATGGGCTCTTACCGACCCATAGCCCAATTGCCTGCAGACTATAAAATCTATGGGAAAAACCTGGCGGATAGATATGCCACTGTCCTTCCTCAGTTGATCCATCTGGATCAAAATGGATTTGTTTCAGGCAGGAACACTTCCTACAATATCCGGCGGCTGTTCCACGTACAGGACAAGATCCGTGACCGTTTCCCACGTGCTGCGTGTCTGGTCCTGGATCTTGAAAAAGCCTTTGATACCCTATCATGGGCATACTTATTTTGGGTCTTGCAACATATAGGAATAGGACCTCGCCTCCAGGCATATACTAGGCTCATATACTCCACGCCCACCTCCAGAATGAGAATAGGCCCCCTCATCTCCGCCCCCTTTTCAGTCCATGCCGGTATCCGGAAGGGCTGCCCACACTCCCCCCTACTTTTTGCCATGGCAATTGAGCCCTTGGCTGCCGCTGGTGAGGAGTGGGGAATCCCTATTGCCAATTCCAACCATGCAGTGTCACTATACGCTGATGATGTCCTCGTATAAGTCCGGGATATTGCAGCGGATCTCACCTCTATATTGCTAATTTTGCAAGACTTCGAGGAAGTGGCAGGACCCATAGTTAACTGGTCCGAGTCCACCGTCTACCCCTTGGTACAGGCAATGCCCCAGTGCCAGCTGAGGCTAGGTACTGTTGAACTCTCATGGAGCCCCCCGGCAGTACAGTACCTGGGAGTCCGACCGTATCATACGCCGCAGGACATTTACGAGGGTAACTATTGAAAGCTGATGGCAGGCATCAGATCATCCATACACTTCTGGAACGTTCTCTCACTAGCAGTCACTGACAAGATAGCGATCGCCAAAATGATCCTAGTTCCAAGACTCCTATACCTCTTCTCCAACCTCCCAGTGGTTCCCCCTGCTCATTTTTCAGCGAACTAGATACCTTGCTTGGGATCCTTTTCTGGTGATCTGGCATTAGGCGCATCGCCCTGGCAAAATTGCAGCTACCGTTCGACCAAGGAGTGCTAGCTGCACCATCCTTCGAGGCCTACTTCCTGGCAGCCCAATTACGATTGGTGTCCAGCTGGACAGCGGGCCAGATGCAGAGAGAACTGATTACCACGGCTGGACAACTTCAAACTTCCGCCATCCACTGCATGCTACTACCAAGAACTACACCCCCGACCAAGCCACTCCAGCTGCTGAAGGATCATGCCTGTCTTGCACGCATCCACAGAGAGAATGTTGCACATGTGGATGGAACACGCCATGACAGGCGTTGTGTGCTCTATTTGTTCGGACAATTGCAGACATTTGAGGCACTCGTGAATGACTAGGGGACAGTTCTTGCTACACAGACTGCTCTTAAATGACTACTGTCAACATTGGCACACAATTGTTGAAGAACCCCCTACATACGCGGTCCTCCATGCAATCCTACAGATGGACCCAGGGCGACACCTAGTTACCTGGATATATAAAGCCATACAATCCCTTAAGCAGCCCACACTAGCATCCCTCAGGGAAGAATGGCAAACCGACTTTTGCAGGCCTTTACATGATGGGGAATGGGTCAAAGCACTAGCATACACCAAGAAGGTATCCCGCAACTACCGCTTCAAAAACATACAAATGCATATCCTGCATCGGGCATATTTCCTTCCTTTGCCTGCCCTAGATGTCAGGTGCCTGCTGCCTCTTTTTCTCACATGCTATGGGACTGCCCATCCCTCCACAGCTACTGGCGTACTGTCCATACTACCCTTAAAACGATCACGGGACTATGGGACCTTAACACATGGGAAGCCAGCGCCCTTGGTATCTGTAAGCAACACAAGCACATGAAAGTAGAAATGTGCTTTGCCTCCCTAGTGCTCCTCCTGGCCAAACGATGCATAACTATGTGCTGGAAGGCACCAGAAGGCACTCCTCTGGCGGCCTGGGTGGGTGCGTTCAAGAAAGGGGGCGAAGCGGAAGAGGAATACTATGAGGGGAGGAAGTCCACGAAATTTGAAAATATCCAATCTCCATGCCCTGGGCCATGCTACATCACACAAGAAATGGCAACAGGGCGGAAACACAGGGGGTGGTTCCCCCATGGCTCTTACAGACCCTGAGACTGCTGGGGGGGGGGGGTGCAACGGGCCCAAACACCCAACGGGTCAGACCTAATGGCTGCCAACGACCCATCACCACACCCTCACGCAGACAGCTCTTAGCTCCTAGAGTTGTTCCTCCCCCCTCCCCCTATCCGCTTCGGCGCAACTACACCATGATGTCCCACAATAGTGCAGCTCTCAGGCGGTCACATACACGTAATCACACCATAAGACACAGTGCATCCCAGTTTTCTACCCAAGTTTGTTCACGGTTAGAATGTAGCTGATATTTCAAAACCCCTACGAGCCCATGTGTGGGGACATAATACACATCACACCCCCAGCGTGACGAGGCAGGTGAGATGCATGAAGGTTACCTGTAGATGGGCACAGACCCATGAGGGGCATCGCCAATTAATAGACTGAGCAAAAAGGCTCAACAACCTTCAAAACATTATGTTCTGATGTCACAATATTGTGTCCCCGTATGGGAACACTTGTACGCCAAAACCATCGGCAATGAAAGACGAGATGTATGTAATAATCTTAAACGCCAATAAACATGTTTTTAAAAAAAAATGGAAGTACCGTGGTGGGGCGTGCTGCAATGTTTGGAGCATCTGCAGGTTTATTTTGTAAAAAGGGATCCACATTATTAATATATAAGGAGAATATAAGAGGCGCTAAAACTCAGCTTGTCGTATTCCGCGCGTTACCTTAAATTCCGGGGTACATTCCCCCATTGATCTAAACTGTGTCTCTCCGGCTTGGTTTAATTTTTTTCCAGGCCTCCTCACGAATCTCTATTTTCCTTTGTTTCAAAGTATTTTTTTAGTGTTTCCTCAAGGTGCTATTCCTGGCACTATCTCTTGGCTTAGCTTACAGGGCTGTTTTTAAATCCCTGTTTAACTTCATACACTCCTGGTTAAACCATCTGGGGCTATGTGCAAAAACAATCCTCCTCTTTTTAGATGTAAGGTCGCCTGCTGTTTTGGTCTTGATATTACAAAAGGCAGTAATAATTGCAGAGTTTATAGAGGAACTGTCCAGAGAGATATTTATATCATCTTGTTTTTTCCCTTTAAGATTATCCATGAAAATGGTAGGGTTCACACCAGACCATTTTATTGACACCCCGTTGTTACCTTGGCTCTTGAAATTTGTATCCGCTGCCTTCCCCCTTTGTCATGTCAAGCTAAGCCTCAAAGTCATAATTAGTGGGTGATGGTTGCTAAGCAAATTTACACAGATCAGTAGTTTTTCCAGTTTTTAGCTGTCTCTCCAACTGGGATATCTGGTTCCACAACTGCTCGGTTATACTTATGATTTGCGTTGTTAATTGCTTCCCCATAGGGATCATGTGGGAAGTGGGGATTCAGTCACCGAAACGGTTACAATATCATATGGTTCTCCCTCTACAATTCCACATTTATCACAGTTAAAATCACTAGCCCAAACTAATACATAATCCCCACGCGCTCCCTCTAAAAAATGATCCAGGTCCTCTTCTGGTAACTTAACAACCCTGCATCTTGTGTTATCGAAAATGTTATTATAAAAATGTATTACAATGATGGACTGTTTCCCCTCTGTGACAAAATTAAGGGTGGGCGTAGTTCGCGAAGTAGCGCTACGCGAAGCTACGCGAAGTGCACTTCGCACTATGCGAACTTCACGTAGCACTACACGAGCTGCTTAGTAGCATGTTCGTACTGTGCAAGATGCGTTTTCAATGATTGCACAGTGCGGACAAGCATCCGGCACTGTGCAAGCATTGAAAACGGCATCTTGCACAGTGCGAGCTGTAGTTTTCTGCTGCTCGAGTAGATTATTACTCGAGCGGCAGCTTTCTCAACGCGAACAGGTAGTTTCTCATTGAGAGCTGTCGCGAGCATGCGCAACCACTCACAATGAGAAACCTGACCTCCTCGCGTTGAGAATCTCGCCGGGATGTCATTTTGCTTGCTCGTGGTCGCGAACATGACGTTCAGGACCGCGAACAAGCAAAAAATGACCGCTGCACTACACTACGCTGCACTATGCATATTCGCACTGTGCTACGTGCAGCTCGCGTAGTGCGAAGTTGCGAAAACTTCGCAAACTCCACGAGCGTAGCGTAGTGCTTCGCCCAGGGTTAAACAAAATGTGAAACTTGATAAAACTGTGATATAGTGTTGGCTTTCCTTAATTTTAGAGGCAAGGTTACCGCAATTAGAGTCGCTAAGCCTCCTTTTGCTCCCACTATTCTAGAGGGGCTAGCCTTAGTACAAACAGTTTGAAAAACAATAATAAAAAGGGCTCAGTATACCAAGTTCCCTGTATCAGGATTAAAGCACACCCATCTATCATTTTGAACAATTCTTCTTCCTTAATCGTATTTTTAATCCCTGCCACATTCCAAGGCAAAACGCGTAAGTGGCTCATCGGTTCGTGTACAAAACCGGCTTCCATCAAGTTATGAAAAAAGTTATGGTTCTTTTTGCTGGTCAGTGGCTCACACAGGTCCCCCTTATCAGTTTGTACGCTTAAGTCAGCGTCTATCCTATTTAAGGTTAGGATGTGATCCGTGTTCCTAAGTAATGACTCAGCCATATCCTCTCTCTGTCAATCCATTTCACTACATTTTCTCAAGGGTGCATACTTAGAAGCAATTGGGATTGAGTTATACTTGGGAGTTATATTTGCTTTACTTTGTCCAGGTCTATAAAAGAAGCCAAGAGGAACAGCAGTTATATAATCATTCTGAATGAAACGTGGCGTGGTGGATTTCTGTGTAAAAACTTTCATTAGATTCCCTTCCAACTCTCTCCTGCGAAAATTCAACACAACACAGTCCCCCTGGAAAGAGTTTTTTTAGAGCTACCCACCCTATTCAATCTCTTTAGCATTATAATCTTCTGTTGTAACATGTTAATATCAAAGTTAGTCTTTACAGAAATCCAGTGAAGTACTTGGTTTTTCAATGTCTCATATGATTATTGTTGTTTTTCTGCTAATTTTGGAACATTATTCAAAACAATAACATATGGAGTTGCCTGGGGTGAGAGATGTAACAGCTCTTCAATATTATTACTGGGCTGCATTGTACCATTCACTTTGGCCACCAAGTTAATTTTAGGAGGTCTGGGAGAGGGGGCCATATCTTCTTTATTGGCCGTTAAATTTGTGTTCGGTCGGGTGATTAAACAGTCCCTTAAAGAGGATGTAGAAAGAGTTGCACTTCGCTTGGCTACACCAACAAAGATAGGGGTACCTAATCCTTCTTTTGATCTTACAACTGGATCATTGGCACTGGTAGTTTTGTTCGACATTTTGAAGATAATAATAAATTAGAAACTAGGGGCCAGATGTAGGTAATCAAATACCAGTCGGTAACGGACGATTTCGGCTGTTACCGACCGGTATTTGGTGATTGAGATGTAGGGGGCCTATATTTTACAGAATCGGTAAATTTACCGATTCAGTAAATATACCGAATCGGTAAATCTATATGTAGATGGCACTGGAAACAGTGCCACAGGCCCCTAAGAATTCGTTATTTACCTTGTAATACTATTGCATGGTAAATAACGAATTCCTGTGTACATGTACATCTGTGCATGAACACCTGTGCCATGTGGCACACATACATGCCCTCAGGGCCTGACACAAGCATGAATCAGGGGTGCAACAGGGTGTCAAAGTGACACCCTGTCTTCCTTGTCAATTCGGTAATACCGATTCGGTAATTGCCATAGGTTCCGATGGGCCTCAAGGCCCATAGGAATCAATGGCAATTACCGAATCGGTAAATACCGATTTGGTAATCACAGAATCATACAGATTCGGTAAAAATTACCTAATTTTTTCCTACATCTGATTTACCGAATCTAGACTACCGAATTGTAAAATTCGGTATTCTAGAGTCGGTAAATCAGATTTACCTACATCGGGCCCTAGGTCGGTTTGATAAGTCACATACTTATGAACTAGTTTAATTTCTGACATCAGGCGTTGTTCGATGCTATCTAATTTGCCATGTAGTTTTTTGAATAAAGTATTAAGGTTTTGCGGAATGATATTCCCCTTATGCCAACCCAACCTTTTTTCCCTCCTTTTTTCCGCTTTGGCTTAGATTTAGCCTTCACTACCTAGTTCTCCACGAGGCCAATATTCATTTGGGAAATTTGTTTTGCTTTTTTTGCTGGTGGGGAAAGCAGGTCGGTATTATTGGACAGTACTGAAATTTCCAGTGGAGTTGTTAGAATGCATGGGTTGGCTAAATTTGGGGCAATGTCTTTGTTAGTTACATCAGTGATAAGTAGTTCTATCTCAGTGTCCTTATCTCTCACGTTACTCATGTGTGATGGAGAGTCATGCCACCCTCTAATACAGACTCTTTTAATACAGCATCTAATGGGGTTTTGGTGGCTGCAAGTTGTTCCTCAACATGCACAATCTCGCTATCGATCAACCCCACAGCATTTTTCAAATACTTAGTGATGAGTGCACTTTTTGCACGTAGCTTTCCCACAGTGGGCGGCAATTTCTTTTTGCCCATATTCCAGCAGATAATTGTTCACAAGGTAAAGCAAACAAAGGATTATATCTCCTTACTGGTAATTAGCTGCTCCTGAAAGGCCAAGGGGGATTGAACAGCTCAGCCTCGGTCAGCCACGTGCGGGCACAGACGGGCCCGCCAACGTACAACCCGTGCTGTGGGAGCTCTGTCCGCTAATTGGGCACCCTCCAGGTGCGAGTGATGAAGGCAGCGGGCGTACCGGCGTTGGGATTGTGATCCCTCTCACCTGCGTGAAGAAACTGGCAGGGAAATGGTCTGGCAGCAACTGGTGGCAACTGGTGGTGGTAAAGATTGAGCTCCCACGCAGTGGGAACCATGTCCGCTACTTGGGCGCCTCCAGGCGCGAGTGATGATGTTGGGGGTAAATGCGTCATGTTGCAGCTTGGGGATTGTGGTCCCACTCCCCGCGTGAAGAAACTGCCAGGGATTGGCAGGGAAAAGGTCCGACAGGTGGCAACTGGTGGCGGTAAAGATTGAGCTCTTGAGTCATTCTCCCATCAGAGATGGTATGACCAAAACTTGAGTTCGATTTTTTTTATTTCACAGTTTGCTACACTTAAAGTGAGACCTGCATCGGGAAGTAAATGACACACTTTTGTAAGAGTTTGATTGTGTTCCTGTTGTGGAACCATATAAACTATTATATCACCACTGTAATTGAAAGCATTTGCGACTCGGTGTATAATGCAACAAACTTCTGCAGCTGATAACTCTCCGAAACATAGCCTTTTATATCTAAACAAACCAAAACAAGTCAAAATTGAAGTAATATACCTGCAATCAATTTTTCTCCAATTTGTGTTGATGATATCCTTTGTTCAAATCACAGGGTAAAAGACTTTCGCTCCATTCAGCTTGTCATTCATGTCAGCAATTCGTGAACCTGGAAGTCGTTTTCTTTCAATCGCCATGTTCATTTGGCACATATCAATGGAGACTCATACAGCTCCTCCACTATCCTTCTTCAGTACTACCACCATGAGTGATACCCATGGCATCATACCACTGAATCACTCAACGATGTTTTATTTTAATAGTGTTTTAAGATCTTTCTCAAAAGCCTCTTGTAAATGAAATGCAATTCGACTATGTAATTAAGCAAAATGACAGATGTCCTAATTTATATGAAATTTCACTTTCATAGTCTTAATTCTTCCTATTTCATGAAATAAGGATGGAAACTGATTCACTATCTCTTGATAGGCATTGACATTGTAGTTTACATGGCTCTCAGCAGTAGTACTGACGCCGTATAAACACACACTCAGTGTGATGCCTGGCAGGGCACAAATTGGTGCTTGTCTTTATATACTTCACAGTTGCTATGACTAAACCTTGAATTTGCAGTGGCGTGGAAGCTGCCCAAGTGTACATTTTGGTTATCAATGGCGTTAGACAGGTCACTGGACACAATGCATTGTACTTTTCTACTGGTAAAATGTTTATCGGCGCACAACTGTCGATGATAAAGGGTAGGGAGCACCCATTCACTTTCAGTGTTTTAGTGGAATAATGTCCAAATAAATTTCACACTTTTACTTGTTAATCTAGCATTCTTGCAAGATGCCTATCCTACATGCAGACGTCATCCAGCGGTTAACAATGACATTGCACACCCATCTTCCTCACTGTCGCTTGACAAAGGCAATCTTTTAGATAAGGAATTGACAACAATCAATGTCATTCATTTTTTACTTGCTTAACTGATGTGGGTGCTTGGTCTTGTGGGTAGACATAAAATATAGCATCCTTTTTATTTTCTCGACATAATGCACTTGATCTTTCCTCCATTTTGTTTTCCCGACGTGACACACTTGATTTTTCCCTTGCTTTGCAAACTGTTAAAAAATTATTCTCTTTCCCACAGCCTTTGCATATCTGTCCAATGGCGGGACATTGACCTTCATGTGCAAAGGAAAATCCACATTGGAAACACAACTTCTTATTCTTTGGAGACATTACCTTAGGGCCTTCTCCCTTGTGTTTGCCCGACTTTTTACACTCAGCGCTGATTAATTTTGGTCCGTCCCGGCCTCCATTTTAGATGCTTGTCTATCGACTCTTTCTTCTGCTCTGGCAGCCATGAGTACTCACTCCAAGCTGAATGTCTTTTTTAGCATTCATCATCTATGGAATCGGAGAGACAATCATTTATTACTCTGAAACGCACGATCTCTTCTTCATTGCACTTGTTAAACTTGCAATCCTTAATAAGCAAATCAAGTCTTTTTACAAACTCATCCCTTGGTTCACCAGTTTTCTACCATTCTTGGTTAAACATGTACGTTTCAAAGTCTCCATTTGACTTTGAATACTTGGGGTCATATTTACAATGAAGTGGCAGAGCGTGGCTTAACACCACACTCCTCCACTTCTGAAATACAGGCCTGCACCATAGTTACAACAATATGGTGCAGCGCTGCAATACCCCCTGTACTGGGGCTAAATTTAGCAGCCTAGCGCCAATGCAGGCACCATTGCACCATGGTGCTAGGGTGTCTGCATTGAGGGGAAGATTGTTTATGAGCAAAAAGTGCCCCTTCCTTCACATAAACAATTTTTAAATGGTGTTTTGTCACCATTAGTTAGTGCAGCACACTTAGTTAGGGACTCCTTCCTGCAGATAAACAATCAATGGCCTTTTGCTGTTTCAATGTGTGCTACATAACACAGCACACATGAAAACAGCAAAAATGAAGAGAAATAAGGCATTTCTTCTCATTTTGCCTGTTCCCCTGGTCTTAATTTTGGCGCTGTTTCCTATTTTTAGCATTAATCCACATTAAGTGGCTTAACACTGCCTTTTAAATATGGCAAAGCACATATCGCCACAGGAATGTCACTATAAGAGACGGTCCTGTGGCTATAGGGCTTGTAAATATGCCCCTTGGTGTTCAGCACCTCTTCGATTTGATGGTACATCACTTCACCACCTTTCTTTATTACTTCTTTTACTGCTTCTCCCACTACATTTTCAGATATTTAATGATCCTTTTGCCACTTACTTATTCCAGCACATCAATAAAATCATCATAAATTTTGATCCAGACAGTTCATCTATTGCTAATATTCTACTTTTTGGAGGTACAGAAGGGAGGTAATGGTTTTAGGAATGTGGCATCATCATAACCTGTGGAACTCTCTGATGTCTGGAGCAGAGATCACTCTGGCAGAGTCTGGTGCTTGCTTGGACTGGCACCTTTGTCAAGCACTAGCCATGTGCTAACATTTGGATCGTCGCACACCCTCCCTGGTTGTGAATCTCTCTCTTCTTCTTTGGCAATTAGTATCTGCTTTGTGTTTTGCATTGGTTCTTCACCCTTCTCACCTTTTTGTATTGTATCTGATTTCTACTGCCTTTAGTGTTTCTTTGCATCAGAAATGTTTCTTTTTTAGCACTGTAACTGGTTCTTACTCTCTTTAGCATTGATGTCCTATATGAACTATGGCTCTGTATGGCATTGTGGCACAGTACCATTTGTCTCAACTTTACCAGAAAATTTCTAAGTGACTACAAATAAACTTTCTGTTAGATCTTAACTTTTTTTTACAAGTCTTGCACTGGCTGGCGTAGCCCTAAGAGTTTACATACTCCAACCACTGTTTTCCGATTCGACTAAAGCAAATGTGGACGACAGTAATCTCTTCTGGAGATCACTCTCGTTTCTTTGTGTTACGGCGTTTACTTAATAACCTATATAAATCGCCAGTTTTAGCATCATCCCTTGCTAATGATCATACCACACACTGAGGTTTGTATTAAGTGTCTTTTTTCCTCAATGCGTAAACATCAACTGAACATTCTACATGATGAATTCTATCACCCACACCGATCACTGTACTATGAAGTCCATCAGGAACCAAAAGGGCTTCCGTCATCTCTAACCCAGAAGACACTGCAGTTGGCAACTGTCATCACTAGATTAAAACATTCACACATGAGACAATGTTTATGCATGTTTGGGTGATTTGTAAAACTTCCAGCATGAAAAATGCAATTAAAACATAGCTCCTAAAGGGCATTACATTTATAATCACAACACAGTGCAATTATGTTCCTTTTCTCATAGAGGATGTCTGCTGCACATACTCATAACATATTTCAGTACTGCATTTTAACCATAGCCCCTAAAGAGCAACACATTTAGAATCACAACACATGTGTAATTACATCTTTTCACCAGTAGAGGGTGTTTTCATAATATGATCAATCAATCAATTAAACAGAATTTGTAATGTCAACACTGTCGCACCTAGGGGCATCTTGGCACTCTATCTCCATTGAAGAGGTATGAATTGCTTCTCTTTCTGAAGTCTGCTAGTGAGAGGGCTGTCCGAAGCTTGAGAGGAAGGTCGTTCAAGGTCTTGGCTGTGATGTAGGAGAAGAAGTGGCCACTGCAGCAGCTGTGACGGATATGTGGGGTACGTGTGAGGGCAAGTGAAGAGGAGCTGAAGTATGTAGACGGTTGGTGGAAATTCAGTAAATGGTTGATATAGACTGGTCCTAGGTCGCTGGTGACGAGGCGCTGAGTGATGGTCTTTCTAGGGGTGGTTGGGATACATTTGTAGATTCTATGGAGCATGTGGAGTGTGTGGAAGCAGTAGGAGGCAACTGCGTTGACTTGTCATTTCATGATCAGTTGGCTGTCAAGGATGATGGTGAGGTTGTGTGTATGGTCTGTCAGTATGGGTCAAGGTCCGAGTTCTGCAGGCCACCAGCTGTGGTCCCATGTGGAAAGGTTCTTCCTGAAGATCAGTACTTCAGTTTTGTCGCAGTTGAGTTGGAAGCAATAGTCTCTTATCCATTTGACTATGTTGGTCATGGCGTCGCAGAAGTTGGTTTTGCCGTTGGAGTGGTCTTCATTTAGTGAGAGGACCAGCTGAGTGTTGACTGCATAGTAGATTATGTTGAGTCTGTGAGACTTGATGACAATTACAAGGGGGGTCATTTAGACGTTAAACAGGGTGAGACCGAGGGATGATCTTATTTGGACACTGCATATGATGTCTTTGGGTGCGGAGGTGAAAGGAGGCAGTTGGATACTTTGTGTGCGTCCTGTAAGGAAGAAGGCAATCCGTTTGAGGGCATCTTGCTGTATGCCTATGTTGTAGAGTCTGTTGATATTGTGTTGTGGGTCGTGGGGTTGAATGCCACGGAGAGGTCGAGGAAGATCAGGGCAACAGTTTCTGCATCTGTGTTCTGATGTTGTTTGTGGCGCCTTCAGCGCGGTCTTGGTACTGTGGTTGGCATGGAATCCTGATTGTGAGGTCTCCTGTAGCTAGTTTTGATCCAGGAATTTGGTGAGCTGTTTGTTGATGGCTTTCTTGAGCACTCTGGCCAGGTAGGGTTGCAGGGAGATTGGTCGATAATTTTCCACTGACCGCTGGAATGAGTGAAGGCTATCATTAGGAGGGGTCTGAGGTCTGTGTGTTTCCATCTCTCCAGAAAGGGCGTTGTGCAGATGGAGTTGCTGAAGATGCTGGTGAATTGTGTGCAGAATGGGTTTGTTGAGAGGTTGTAAAGGTGGTGGAGCAGGGGTCGGTTGACACCCCACATTTGATAGAAGACATGATGGCTGAAATGATCACAGCTTATGTTTATCACCTTGAGGCCACATATACTAACGCCATAGACTTTGCCTCCTGAGGGCGCAACACTCCATACCGTAGAACACCTGGTCATACCTGGGGGTTCACAGTAACACCCAATTTAGGTTGGGGACCCTGGTAATCCTTTTGGAAGGGAGACTCATGCAGCTCCCCCTGAACTTTAACACTTGTTTAGTGGTGACCTCGCCCTCCTGGGTCCAACACAAGTCAGAAACAAGTGCCTTCCTCAATACAATGCAGTCAAGCTCCACTGGGCTTTATGGGGTGCTCCTCTGGGTGCAGTGAATATTCAATTACTGGCTCTCCCACTGTGTTGGGGACAGCCACTTCATGCTTTCTTTTTGTAGTTTTCCTTTTTTTAAACAGCCTTGCACCCCTTTTTTCAGAGTGCCTAGTAGATAGTTCTACCCCGTCTCTGTTTGCTTTTTTTCATTAAGATAAAAGATTCCTTTACAAACACCACGTCTTCTGCAGTTATAAAACCAGGTCTTAAAAACAAGTCTGGGCGCCCCAAATCACCAAAACAACCCTTTATACATTTTAGCCATGGGATATCAAGCATATGGTCCAGACTCATTACTTCTTTCAGTACCTCATGATTAAGGCTTAAGTCTTTATTCAGCAAGCAATTGAGCCAAAAGAGCAATGGACGTATAGCCAGAGTATCATAGATAAATGCAGTCCCAGTCTCTTCATGTACTATTAGGTTAGCGGTACCTTTGGGAACCCCCAGCAGTTGTTCTAAAAAATTATGCTCAACCACCTGAATTCCCTCTGAGGCTACATATCTCCATAGTTCACTTCCGTAGGTGGCAGTTGCTACGCTTTTTGCCTGTTACATTTTCAGTAATGCCGCAATTGGGCGCTTGCCCATCTTTGTAGCAAAGTTGAGAATAAATGCATTTAATATTGTCACTTCCCCCTTCCTTCTCCTAACCAGGGCTCTCCAATCCAAACAATCATCCATTAGGGCGTACAAGTAAGAGAAGGTTGGGGTTATAGACACCTTCTTTGCATTCACCCTAAAGGAATACTGCTTCCTAGGGCATAACCCAACTTGCATTACAAATGATTTTGAGTTATTTACAGACAAATCGCGGTCTGCCATAAAACTGCAAAAGGTATCCAACAAGGTTTGTAGACTTCTTGGGGTTCCGGCTAGGAGAACCGCATTTTCCGCATAAAGCAGAACGGGCAGACCCCTTCGCCCCACATATGGAAATCTACCCCTGTTTCCAACAAGGTCTTATCTAAATCGTTGATATAAAGGTTAAAAAGAAATGGGGCAAGGATGCACCCCTGTCTTACACCCCTTTCAATACTGAAATCCCTGGAGACCCCAAGGTCCTGAGCATACCTAATATTTGCCCTCATATTACTATGCAGATCCCTCAGGAAGTCCACCAGGTTGTCCTCCACCCCCATGGCCCTCATGGATTGCCACCTTCTCCCCCGATTGACACAGTCAAAAGCAGAGGAGAGATCCATGAAGGCCATGTAGATTGTCCCTTTTCGGGCAACCGTGTACTTCCCGAGGATCAGGTAAATGTTGAGGCATTGGGCTATAGTAGAGTGGCCTGGTCGGAACCCATATTGAATATCTGAAATGATCTTATTATCTTACGCCCAGGTAGCCTGTCTATTCAATAGAACCCCTCCCACAACCTTAACCATGGAATTAATAAGGGAAATTGTCCTATAGTTCAATGTACTATTGCGATCACCTTTTTTGAACACTGGTACAATAGTGTATATGCCCCAAGATTTTGGGCAACCGGCCTTAGCTGCTGCATTAAGCTCACCCAGCAAGACCGGGGCCCATAGTGAAGGGTTTGATTTAAATAGGTCCGGCGGAATACCGTCTGGCCCTGGCGCCTTATTGCACGACAAACCAGCAATGCTTTTCTCCACTTAGCTCTGGGAGAATGCAACCAAGGCATTATTTTGAGCGCCAGCTTGTGGTTGAACTAGGGATAAATGGCTCTTGAAAACATGGCTAAAATGCGCGACCCAATCCTCTTCCAATATATTGGTACCAAGACCTTCACCCATAACCCTTTCAAAAAGAGGTTTATTGATAATACCCCAAGATTTAGCGCTACTACCTAACGTGCTAGGGTCTACCAATTCGCGCCAGATTGCTTCCTTCAATTCCGCCTTGTGGCTAGCCAGTATCTTTTTTGTAATTAAGTCAAAGGGCACGGATCCGAGGTAGATCCCTCGGGTTAGTTTTCAGAGCATCCTTCAAAACTCTGGCTGCTTTAGAGCATGCATAGTTAAACCATTTAGGATCATTAGATTATGTTTTTCGTGCAGGGACAGAAAGCAAAGCCCACCCCTTAGCAACAATCTCTGAAAATGAGTTGAGGACGCCTGCTGCTGAAGAGTCAGGGGACACACAAGATGCAAATTATGCAACACAAGACTTATGGACCTTTTCATAGAAAAGGTTTGGAGTCACCTAAGACCATTTAAGTCGACGCATAGCATCTTTCAATTTAAGCACGCCCGGCACTACCTCCCTGCCCCTCCAATTCAATATACCACCCCCCAACTGCACACACACTGGATTGTGGTCACTGAAAGAGCTCTCCGTAATTTTAAAACCCTGAAAGATAGCCTGAAGGCTAACAGAGATCAAAATATGATCTATAAAAAACCCTCCACTATGCCCTTTAAAGGACGGCACGGGCTGTTTACTAGATGGAACAGCAAAAGACATAGACGAAAACAGATCGTATTCATTAAGCAGATCATTGAGTACATTTCCTTGTGCTGAGTGCTCAAAGTGAAGACCCCGTATCCTGGCACACCCCATATCTCCCATCCTAGTTGTTTCAGGGTCACCACACGGGTAGACATTAAAGTCTCCCACTATCATAAGGCTATGAGAAACATAAACACAATGCTGCCTAGGAAGACCATTCAGCAGTGTTATCTGACAGAACCCCTGTCTTTTCAATGCATTATAAAAGTTAATTAAACACACACTAGTGTTTCCATGTTTTAATAGAATAGATTGGGAGTCACTTTGGGCAAATGGGAGGACCTTAATCCTGCATTTCAAAGCTAAAGATGTAAAAATGACTAAACCACCCCTTGCCCTTCCACTTGCTAAAGGGGCAGCAGGAACATAGAAAGCTTTGTACCCCTCCAGATATAGGTTGCAGTTCACTAGCCAAGTCCCTGTAAACATATCAAGGAGAATTGACTGATAAACGGCACCCACATAGGATCTGCGATCTTCTCTGCCAACCCAGCAATGTTCCAGGACAGAATGTTGTAGTCCTCTACCCTGGGTGAATCCTTAGATGATACAATGGGCAAAACCTCCGGTGACTTCAAAATAGGGAGCTCAAACGATGTTTGTACTAAAGGCCCCGCACCTATAAAAAATGAATGAGCTGGTTTTAAGGCCTAAACGTTTGATACTTAGGGCTCTAAACCACCAGACAGTCATTCACAGTCGTCCAGCCTTGAAAGTACTGCAAATCTGTTTGTATAATTGGAGAAAAATGGCAGCTCCCCCGTAATTTAAACATATCACAGGCAAATCTATCACCTAAGTGTCCCGGTTTAGATCGCTCTTCATAGCTCACTCCCTGCTGACCAGAGTTCTCCCTACTCACTGTGGTGGTATAAAAGTAACTAAGATCAAAAGGTTGAATAGTGGAGCTCGCATTCTGGTTAAACCCACGGCAAATATGATGCACTGCCCTACTGTCACTAAAATGTATAATTATACAATGACCCTTTATATCGAGGCAACAGAGAACCAACGGCGGACTACAAATGCCGCATAATCCTCAAAGTAGTCCCCAAGGTGTAGTCTAGGTGTCAGATGGTTGAGTGGTGTGCACAAACTACTCCTGCACCCGCCGTTGAGGGACGCAACCCGCCCAGGCAGGAGACAGACTATGAAAACAATGGAGCAGTGCACTCCCAAGGTAATATAGAGTTCAGAAATGAAGCGTAGTAGTTCCTTCGTAGGTATTATCTTTATTACAGTACATCCAAATTCATAGAAACAAACAACAGCTAACGCGTTTCGTTCATCAACTGATCTTCGTCAGGGCTGGAAAACAAACATAAATGACATACATGCGTGCTGTGAAAAGTACACAGTGAAAAACCATTTACTAATACTAACACTCTTGAGAACATTACATATACGACAAAATGCTGCTATATACAAAGATGGAACCAAGGGCCACACTGATGCCATAAGTTAAAAACGGTTATGAAAGGGGGGATAGGCCCCACAGACCGGAACCAGGTAGGGCCTTCGTATACAGTATAATCAATGATTTACCTGGTATCATTGTCATTTACACTTGTTTTACTTAGAACAAACCACTCTATATTCCTTTCGTGATTGGGTTATTTAATCACCCTGTTTTTTCATGATTTCATCATCCGTTGAAACGAGTCTGAACAGTGAGCAGGCAAGAAAATACACGCAGGAAAGAGAGTCAATCAATGGGAGCAGGCTGGTTAAGAGAGCAGGCGGAGAACAGGTAAAAACGCCTAGAGAGAATGCCTATAAATTCGAAATTATAATTCCTATTGAACAATCAGGAGTGCAGTTCCATCCAAAATAGGTTGTACTTGAGGACCAAAAGAGCTTTAATACAGAGAAAAAAAAGTTTTACCATATTGGCAGATGACTCCAATGTGGGAAAATAAGATGCCCTGATGAGAGCCCACAGAGACAACAGTGAGGCTTGAAACGCGTCGGTTCAGCGATTGTTTTCGCTAGTTTAAATAAAGGAACATTATAAAGGAATAGGATTGATACCTGATAAATACACAACAGCGTTCAAATTAAAAAAGAACTCTTGCTCAATTTTTGTGCATCAAAAAGAGTTTAATCTTTGTTCCACATTGGTTTAGTTTTTTATGTGATTGTATTGTGAAAAGTATTGTAACAGTCTTTTTCATTGGTCATAATTTTTTTTTCTTGTATATATAAATGTAAATTGTGTAATATATAAATGTATGTTGCATATGTCTTTAAACTGGCTGTGTAGCTATGTGAAGGCCAGATTCCTTCCCCCAAAAAATGATGAAATCATGAAACAACAGAGTGATTAAATAACCCAATCACGAAAGGAATATAGTGTGGTTTGTTCTAAGTAAAACAAGTGTAAATGACAAGGATACCAGGTAAATCATTGTTTATACTATAAGTTAAAAAACGACATAAAATACAATTAATAAAACCTTGCTACCAATAACCAAGAGTGAAAATGTCCCAGTTGTTGTGTTGAAACTGAATGGTGGCCCAGCATCTTAAAGCACATAAACATATTTAAGGACTCATGCGGTGTGTGCGGTGGAAAGGGGGGATCCAGTGTGGTCCTCTACAGTCTGTGCTTGACTAAATGCAGCAGTACCGTAATAATTATTTTTCTAGTGTGTACAAATCTGGAACGAGCTACCTGAAACTTTACAAGGGGTACCGGGGCTGTTACCCTTCAGGAAGGCTTTGAAGACCTACATGTTTAAAAGGGTAACAGCCTCAATCTAAACTGTCAGTTCGGTAGCAGGCGGACCACCGGTGGCTTCTGTTGTGTTCCTTTCTTTAAAAAGCGCTTAGAGACCAGTGGTGATTTGCGCTATACAAAAATAAAGTAACATAACATACTCAAATGGATGCATCTGAAACCCATATACTGTCCCTATTTGTTTAAAAGGGCGTAGGGATGGGAGTTTGAACATGTGAAATCAATATATGCCTCTGTAATCCACAATATGGCCAGCAGGTTAGCCTCTAAGGTAATCACAGAGCATGACCCGCCCCTGCGTGAGATGTAATGAACAAATCCGAAATCCCCTTTAAGATAACATCCAAATTCTCGCCCTTCTGTGTATAACAATATGGTATGCTAAAATAACTGGGCCAGGATGTTAAAGAAAATGGCATTAACCCAAAAAACAGCATTTAATACATACCAATGTGTTAAGAGCAAAAGCATCACTTAAGGTAATTGGAGTCTGTCCAGTAGAGCATCAATATGTAGCGTGGGTCTCCATGATAAGAGCCAGAGGAAATAAGACTGAAAATGAAGTGAAAAAAGCAGAGAGGTCACATATCATCCTGCAGAGTGAAAGCGGGCAAGTAATAGGGTGATCTAAATAAAGAATCCCGAGAAGCGTAGCGCGTGGCTGGAATCAATCTGCCCCTGCGATAAGCATAATTGGTGTTATGAACGGGAGAGGTGCCCCTCGGGTCAAGACCGCTAAGGATTGCTCTTAATATGTGTGGCAAGGACATATATATTGATGTTTTTAAGTTTCTACGTGTATTGAAATTAAAAGAATTCTTTGCATCGCAAAGTCCGCCTGTTGTGCCTAATGTGTATAATTCAATGTCATCTGATAGAACCATAGAGGAAATACGACAGGTTCAAATGTCGTGTATTCCTATAGGTTCTGAATCGATCCCCCTATTCCTGACCCTATTCTGGTTAAACTAACTATCAAGTTAACTAACAGTCAGCCCATGAGGCAAGACAAGCCCCCATGATGCAGATACCGTTATCTGACGCAGTCACACTACGGCACAGGAACGTGTTATCTGATTAGGTCATAACGCTTGAGATCTAATTAGACAAGGACATTCCTCCAGCCCCTGATAAGGCATACGACGTTCTCATAACAAATCAAACCTATGACAACCTGGGAAAAACCCTGCGGCCATTGTTTTGATTTCACCGAGAACTTTAGTAAAGAATGTGCTAACGAGCAAGTCGTATGACATCTTTATTGACGTACCTATGTCCATCCTTACGTCAATCTCGGCACCTTTAAGGTATAAATATTACCGATCTTGCCCTATGTAAACACACGCGTGGTGACAAGACGGAGCAGCCATACTTGCCGAAGCCGAGAGCAGAAGCAGACACCGCTGGCGCAGCCCCGCCTTCCTGACGCGCTGAGAGACGCGCTGCTATCTCAAGCCGAGAGACCCAGCACCGGCGCTTCCGGGTAGCCCTCGCAGGCAGCCTGGAATATCGAGAGCAGAGAAAGAGATACCATTCCTCATTCATCCTAAATTCCAGGTACAGAACTGAATAACCCCTCACAGAGAATTCCTTAGTTATTCAATTGGCAAAAACAAACTTAACTTAAACTGTAACTTTCTATTCCCGCCCACGCATTAGACTTAGGTCAGGTACACGGGGTAGGCGTATTTAGAAACACCAGTTGAGTACGTTTAGTCAAATGTATAGGTGTATGTAAATATATTTTAATCATTTTAAACATCATATGGCTCAGAAACCATATCAATGTTTTTACAGTATTATTTTATACTATTGCTTTTAATGTATGCACTTTACTTAACTATAAGTATTGCAATAATATCGATCCATTTCTCATGTATGAGAAAAGAGACTGATCAATAAATAACACCTTTTTATTGAACACGCCCGTCTCTCTTCCTTTTCTCTACATTCTGATGAGACTAAGAATGCACGTACTGACTGAGTAAAATAATTGCCTTGTGCTCACACGACTCTCGAGATTGACTCTTGATTAGGGGAGAGCAAAGTTGTCATGTTCTATGGTTGTCAGAAACTAAATCCCTTCTTGTCTAATCAGGGAAGTTAATTCCTCCTTGAACATTCGAGAAAGTTTCTAGCGAACTCTGAGCTACGCTGGCAAACCCAAAAATTAAGTCTAGTATCGACAGTAGTAGACCTAGTTAACGTCTGGTCTAGGCCTTTACTGCTGTAGGTATTATTCCAATGCGCAGAGCCTATTGGGAAAATAGGAACTACACTACATGGCGCCCAACGCGTTTGGAAAGGGCGATAAAACTAACGTAAGACATTTAGAGTAACTCAGTCGTGCTTTCTCACTCAGACCCCTTTTCCCATTATACTCCAAAGACGTCTGGAGTGGGTGAAAGGTTATATCCTCCAAAACCTCGCAGGAGGGAACTCCTATGTATGGTTCTTGGTATAGTCAACGTTGAAGGATACACTGTTCCAAAATATTGTGCATCTAATCTCTGTTTCCATAAAGAAACCTGATCTGCAAACAAATATAATACCATCCGGTCAGTAAAATGACTGAAAGTGATGAAGAAAGAGAGGCAGTTAGATTAGCAACTGAACTCGCAGATGCTGATGCTACCATGCAAGCAGCAGACCCGAATATAACACTCATTCCGGTCATTAAAAGGAGATCTATAACCTTAAAACTTATAGAAAATGGACTGACACCTAGAGGTGGCACAGTCATATTCGTAATTGAGGCACACGAATATCGGCAGACAGAGGTATATTATTCATGGATACATTTTCCAGCAGCTAATGCTGTAACAAAGTACTTCCACTATTACAAAGTAGAGGAACCTCCTAATGAGTACACTCCTTTCGAGGAGGTGGAAGTACCACTCAAATTCCAAGAGCATTTGCTCTTATTTGATGGCGCCCTAATACATAACAATCACATTACAAGGCTCGTTCCTTTAGGTAGACCAGGAGCAACGTGGCCGGTCTTAGCCGGATACACACCACATCCAGACATCGAAAGAATGCCTGCAGCAGAGCTGTTAATACAGCTAAAACAACTACTAAAAATCCATAGACAATTAGTTCAGTATGTAATGCGGACTTCAACAATTCAGCCAGCGATCAAACTTCCACAGCTGACCCCTCACCAGGGGAACACAAATAAAATTACACCACAGAACATCCAATCCTGCCTAGGTAAAGTTCCAGCTAAACGGGAACAAATACCATTCTGGTTGGCACAGAAAATTACCCAAATAGAGGCGGTGTTTCCTGACACCACCCCATTAGAAAAACACAGGATTCTGACTATATGTCTCCCAATGGGAATCGCACCACACATTGAGGACTGTGACACTTGGGGTACAGTCTTTGCTTCCATCTACACAAAAACGCACGGTGTTCCATCCATTTCGGTAATACCAGATGTGCTAAAACAAATTCAAGATGAATACGGTCCAGAACCTGCTTTAACTCTTGGTATGAAATTACTAAAAGACTTCAAGCAGGTCTCGGCTATATTATTAGCCAACATAAAAGGTGAAGCAGCAAACGTGGCGATCCGCCAGAGGTTAAAAGAGACAGATATAGCAGACCAACCAGCTGAAATTGCCAGAATCATAGAAAAATCCTATGAAGAACTAGGCAGAGATAGTCTAGGTGGAATACCAGTAAAACTGCAACTGACTACAAGTCCAGAAAAAATATTTTTTAATAATAATTCACCAAAAAAGAACTGGGATGGAAACAAACAATCCAATCCTAAAGAAAAGAAATTCCAGTCCCGAGGAAGGTCTCCCAGGCGAAGAGAGAAATCTCCAAACCAAAGACAGGGTGACCCCTCTGGGAATAGATATAACCTTAGAAATAGGGATAATATTAAAAAACCTGATAGATATCAAGACATTGATACACGTCCCTCTCAATCTTTTCAGACTTCCTCGCAGAAATCGGAAAGAAGAGGACGATCAGAGGAGCACGCCAAGTCCAAAGACAAGGAACCTGCTCAGCTAAAAAAGAAATTACAATTTCCAAAAAAGAAGGTAGCCAGTATCAAGGTAGTTAACAATGCCGAGAATACTGAGGACACAACTGAAAAACGGAGAGTGGGCTCAGACAATGCTAGACAGCGCAGCAGAGGTGAGCATAGCTCGCAAAGTCCTTATGAATCATCTGGAGACAGTGGACACGAATGAATATCTTCAAGTGGAAACTGCAGACACCAGAGTTAGCAAACCCCACAAGATATACGAGATAACATTACGTATAGAGGGAGATAAGACTAGGAAAATAAGGGGACTATTTTGGGATAATCTCTCCAAGGGCTATGATATCCTTCTAGCTGAAAAAGACTGGCCACCAGAGTTTGTCAGGGAGTGCCCTCATGGCGAAGAAGTAATTATGCCTGCCTTCTTGAATTAAATCCCGATTCATAAAAAATATACACTTGCTAGAAAGTGGGCAGTGGCTCTAGCACCTGCTTTATATAAAAATCATGTAGGATGGGATGAGGATTCTCCTCCTCACAAAATCCAGTTAAAATCACAACCAACTGCACAAAGGCAGTACCCAATTAAGCAAGAAGCTAAAAAACAGGTAAATGAAATACTAGATCAGCTAGAATACCAGGGGGTGATTGAAACTTGCACCTCACAAATGAACAATCCTTTGTTTCCGGTCTCCAAACCAGACAACTCATATCGTCTAGTTTTGGATTACCGACACCTTAACACATGTTGCAAAACTTTTGCAGTGCAAAACTCACACAGTGCTGCACTAATGAATAACATAGTGCGCAAAAAATACAAAACAACCTTGGACATCTCCAATGGATTCTTTTGTCAAAACATAGCACCAGAGAGCAGATATTTAACTGCATTCTCAGTAAATGGCACTCAAAAACAATTCTGTCGGTTAGCCCAGGGGTACAAGAACAGCCCGGGGGTATTCTCAGCGAGAGTAACAGAATTACTACAACTATATGATGATGAAGCATTATCCTATGTCGATGACATTTACTTAACAGATGATGACTTGGAGACTCACTTGAAAAGAGTGAACACCATAATACTTGGGTTCGCTGCAGAGGGTTACAAATTCAACTTTAAAAAGTCCAGAATTGCCCATCTGAAAGTCCTGTACGTAGGATATGAATTATCAAGTATAGCCTGGCTAACAATTTTCTAAATACTAGAAGAAATGGAAAATCTAGAATATAAAAAAACATATCCTCTGCCAATCGACATTCTGCCTCTACGACATTACGCCTGTGTAATCTATACAGACGGACATGCTCAACCCTCCGTTTGGGGAGAACAAGCATACAACCCCACATGTGAGATTACAAAAGAAGTGTGGCGCGGAGGTAAACTGAGACCTCTATTAACAAAATCACACTCGGTAGAAACTAATTCAGAAAAACAAACTGAAATAATAGCATTGAAAATGGCGCTAGATAATGCGGATCGCGAATTCCCGACACTTATAGTGTCAGATTCATATTACTGCGTCAAATCATACAACAAGGATTTGCAGACATGGATTCAAAACGGTTACAAAGATGACACAGATGCACCAATAAAGCAGAAACTGCTCTGGGAACAAATAGCTCTTTTACAAAAAAAACTACCAAAGACTCACGTGATACATACACTGAGTCATCAACGTGATGGCGTTCACGTTGCAGGGAATTCATTGGCTGATGAGGCCGCGAAGGCAGCTGTGCAAACGGCTTCCGTAGCTGCCGTCACCCGGTCAAAAACAAAAATAGACAGCGAAATATTACAAGCTGTCAGCGCTTCAGAAAAGGATTCGATAGAACCACTCCCTAAAGGCTTTCCAGTAAAATACTCATACATAACTGATGCAAACAATGTTCCTTTTGCTCAAATCCCTGGAGTGGGGGATAGGGCAATTCCAAACATGGAACATAGGTTAGGACTAATAATAGCGGCACACGAAGGGCTTGCTTCAATCCATGCTGGCGTCTCAGCCACAGTATCATTATTAAAACAGAGATACTGGTGGCCACAAATGAGAAGACAAACAAGGAACTATGTTCTAGAATGTGAAATATGTCAAAAAATGAAAGTATCAACGGTGAGACGTCCAGCTCAGACGCCCCTTCTAATCTCGGATAAACCATTAGCCTGTGTTTATCTAGACCACTGCGGTCCCTTACAAAGGGATGGTAACTATAAATATATCTTGGTTGCAGTGGACTCATGCACGAGATTCATATGGATGTGGCCCCAGCGAACGGCTGACGCCAGAACTGTTATAAAAGATTTGCGAGTCTTTATCGGCACATACGCAATTGGCATGCTGCATTCGGACAACGGTCCTGCTTTTAGCTCTCGGGCTTATAAGGAGGCCATGGTCAGCATGGGCGTGCAATTGCGGTACTCTTGTCCATTTCACCCTGAGGGGAACGGAATTGTTGAAAGAAAAAACCGTGACATAAAGCAATCTATAACGGCAAAGGTATTAGGTTCGGGAGCTGGGTGGGTCAAACATCTAATAAGTGTCCAACGTAGTCTAAATAACTTGCCAAGAAATTCTCTGAAGGGATTCAGTCCGTACGAATTATTATTTGGAATTAGGATGATGATCTCTGACCTTGATAGTCAGACTTCAGTGGTGAAAGAAAAAACCTTTGATGTCAAAGACCGTTTGGCTATTTTGCAGGACTTAAACAAAACAAGAAAAGACCTGAGCAACATACAGTTGAAACAACAGCCAACAACCACTGAAGAATCACCACCTGTCCCAGCAAGACCTGTCTGGATTCCAAAAGTCGGGGATCTAGTCAGGGAGAAGATCGCGGTAAAGAAGGAATTTGGGCCTTCCTACAGAAAAGCAGTTCCTGTCTTGTCTGTCAACGGGACAAGATCAGTTGTACTACCGCCACTTGCTGGAAAAAAGGAGAACCGAGTTGTATCCATCGACCTGGTAAAACCACAACATGTGGCCGATAACAAACGGTAGGCCAAGTGGACTCCCTATAAGTAGCAGAACACCAAGGTTTGCTACCAGTACAGAGGTCCTATCAAAAAGGCTCATCACATTCGAAACGCCTACAGAAGAACAAGAAGGACTATGCAACAATGCAATAGAACTCAGACCTCTGAAAACCCAAATAAAGACATTTAGCAGAGACACACCAATCTATACTGAAGTACCAAGTGAAAATGCAAGAAACAAAAATCCTGAACCAATTGGAACAATTGACAGAACTGCATACGGTTACTTCATCAACTTCGATGATTCCTCTGACAGCCTCAGTGAATCAAAGACACAGCCATCATCAAAATCCTTTAAAGACAAAGCTAAGGAACTTTTGAAACAACTGAAAGAAACATATCTGATTTCTCCATGGATTGAATTTTGGGTGGGTTTTGGTGCATTTATCCTCATACTTTGGCTCATCATGGTATTTACTTTGGGACGCTTCATTGAGGGAAAATATGCTAAAATGGACACAGCAAGTCAGAACATCAACTTGATCCTCAAACCACACACATCTTCACACGTCGAGAAAAGAGAACTTTCTTCAGCCAACTTCACAGCCAATCCGATACCTGGTGGGGTAGCCTGGGATAACACTGACTATGAAATTGATGGCCCGGTCGAGATCCTGAAATATCCACACCAAATCAAGATCTCCTTGAGTGATTTTGCAAAACCAAACTCATTTGCTGATGATTGGGACTTCGAAAGCATTAACAACATGATGTCTGACTTAGTAATGTCTGCTAAATTTACAAAACATGATTATTTGCAAGGTTCTACAAATTATGATAGTATGTATTGCTATAACCATTATGGTAACCATTTTTTACATAAATCTGCACAACCTAGAAATGTTTTAAATTATAATCAATGGGAACATTGTGCTACACCTCCAAAAGGGAGCTCTAGAACCGTGTATGACAAATATTCATATTTTTCAGGTTTTAACACAAGTAATGCTGAAACATTTTATTTTAAATTGTCAAACAAGACAGGGATGAAAACCATGATAACCAACACAAATTGATTTATTCAGACTCATTCTTTGAACAAATGAATACTTTTGGATTTGATTATTGGGACAAAAATGTTGATTTGAAAAGTGTTTGGGGTACAAAAGAATGGCAAGTACAGGGTATAGAAGCTTTGTTTAGAGCCTGCATGATCCCAGAACAAATGATATTTTTAAATGACACTGTTCAACAAACCACCTGTCTTGGCTTAGCCAAAATCAAAGATTTAAATAAACCGTCTATTCCAAAGCCAACAATGTTTAGCAATAGCTCTGATACAGATGAAGAGATAGACGTAAACCATATATTAAACCAAAACAGAACACATCCTGATTGGAAACAGTGGTTGATCTGGCCAACAGATACTAATAACTGTCAAGACAGATTCCTGAACAAAACACAGGGGTTCAAAATGACCAGGCCAGACCCAAGATATCCCCAAAGACATCACCCAGGGATAATAACAACCTACAGTGTGGGCAAATTATGCCTTCAATGGCTACAAACTTCCACACTGCCTGAAATTAAGCAACACCTAACTTTACTTACTGATGGTGCTGACTTGCGTGATTTCATAATGGGACCACGCAAACAGGGTCAAAAGCGTTTCATAGCAGCCTCTGTATATGCAGCATACAATGAGGCCTGGGAGGTTACTCAAATTGAAACAGCAGAAAGAATACGGGAAAATGACCGTATCAATTTGGAAAAATCACTTTCTGTAGTGGACAATGGGTTAATGACTCTGTCCTCCAGAATTTTTTCATTGGACAGCATTGTGTCTTCAGCAATCGATATATTATCGCAAGACTTACTGTTATTACAACATGGTCAGTCACAATTGCGTTCTATAGTACAGCTTGGCTGGACATTACAAAATCTGCGTTCAGGCTACGTGCCTTGGCGTTTAATCAACACAACGTCACTATTCCAAATCTTTAACCTTACTGATAGACAAATCGGTATGGCGCAAAAGGGTGCTGATTATACAATCTTGAGCATTGAAAAACTAGAAAGATTACCAATGACAATGTCAGAACGACCTGTCAGTGAATGGATAATCCACGGAATCATAAATATTCCTATCTCAACCTTCAGGTTTCAATACTGCCAAAAATATATACAGGCTGGCATGTACGAGAAATTGGGTAAAGGGTACCTTAAAACAACTTGGAACCTGCCCTATTCACATGCATGTGTCAGTAATAAAGGACAGAAAGTGTTTCTTAGTGGCAACAATTGTGCTATGTCACTAAGCGGCACGCTTCTGTGTAACGGTATTAGTTTGCACGGAGCCTGTGAAGGGAATTCATACAACCTTTCATGTCACCAGCAAGGCGCACCTGCAACAGAAATAGAACCATTCTTTCAAAGACTCTATAATGGGAGTTACATTCTTATTGTAGACCGCAGATGTTGTAGTCTTATGCCCGGGACTCCTTATCTAGTCACTACAACAGCGAAGGTCAAGTGCTGTGGACGTTCTTTGTTCCCCAGCTCCTTTCCAGACAGGGAGGCAAGGGCATGGCCCAATTTGAAAATTACTTCTATTCGAATAGATACTTTAAGCAGAATGAAAACAGTGCTTCTTCAGACGCCTACAAGGCTCACGTCATCAAAAGAAACGTATGATCTACAAGTCGCAAGGACGACTGCAGAGATACATACATTATTATCAACTAATTCCCCCGTACATTTCGCGGAAATCCTGAGCGAAATCTTAAATATTTCTGATACCAATGGGATCTCAGGGGTATTTAAGACAGTATTTTCGATGGCATTAACACCATTCAAAGCCATACTGGGTATTTTTCCAGATTTCGTCCATTCGATTTTTGGCGGACTTCCCTTGATCCTGGGACTAATTGCAGGAATCCTATTCCTAGTCCTTATTTTTCGTTATGGCAACCCATGTCACAGATCAAACTCTCGCGACAATGGAAGATACGATCCTAGCCATTGGATACCGGGACCGGATATCAAAAATCCTGGGACTCTCCCGGCTTAGAGACCTGAACATGACTTGGTTTCTATCATTTCGACCAATGTGGCAAAGGTGTGTTTTACCTGTACTAAGGTGTCTGCTATGCGGAGAAGAATGCGTGTTAGACACCTGTCTGACGCTACAATCGGATGCGCCAGTGGATGCAGATACACTGTTGGTTCCTACCAAGGTTCACGCTTTGTGCTGCCCTCAAAGGCTGCCAATCCTGATGACGGCATTCCTGGAATCTTCACCACTACGATTGAAGAGTAGTGAAGTTCAAGATGAAAGCAGCATCGAACAGGTACGACCTTCTGTCAGTGATGCAAATCAGAATGTCAATGGAGACAATCATGCGCATGAATGCATGGTTACACCTATTTCCGACTTAGAGGAACTTTCCCATGAAGCTGTTGACAGTTTTTTCGAAAGCCTGAATGATATGATGTTCTCTCCAGAACAGAAATAGAGACTTTTGAGTAAACTCGCACACGGCGTTCCCTGAATTCGGCCTTCAACTTTAAAAATAAAGTCACATGAACAATTACAATCCAGTTCGCGGACAGCAATTTTCAGTAACCCCCTAAAATATTTTCCCATATTTTTTCCGGGACACTGATCTTCTGCTTAAAGTAAGAAACTATTCCTAGAGAACTAAGATTTCTATTTTTAGATACTTTATAGACTTTAGCTGCCCGCTGGTATGTTAACAAACATTTTATTATGTGATGAAATGGTCTCGAACTTTCTTTCTGTATAGCCATATTAAGAGCCATTTCATGTGTATTTCTCATATACCAAATTAGCAATAATGCATACAAATGCGTGTTTACTTTTGCATTTAATTCATAGCTTAAGTGCATACAATATATATGACTGCAATTTTTCAGTATATTTGAAAATTTCAAAATGCATTTATGTATTTTGGGGTGGTATACACTATACTCTGTAGTATGTTGTACTATGTTATACTATGCATAGATTAGTAGATATGACCATAGTTAGCGTGGAGTGGGTGTCGTGTATTCCTATAGGTTCTGAATCGATCCCCCTATTCCTGACTCTATTCTGGTTAAACTAACTATCAAGTTAACTAACAGTCAGCCCATGAGGCAAGACAAGCCCCCATGATGCAGATACCGTTATCTGACACAGTCACACTACGGCACAGGAACGTGTTATCTGATTAGGTCATAACGCTTGAGATCTAATTAGACAAGCGACATTCCTCCAGCCCCTGATAAGGCATACGACGTTCTCATAACAAATCAAACCTATGACAACCTGGGAAAAACCCTGCGGCCATTATTTTGATTTCACCGAGAACTTTAGTAAAGAATGTGCTAACGAGCAAGTCGTATGACATCTTTATTGACGTACCTATGTCCATCCTTACGTCAATCTCGGCACCTTTAAGGTATAAATATTACCGATCTTGCCCTATGTAAACACACGCGTGGTCACAAGACGGAGCAGCCATACTTGCCGAAGCCGAGAGCAGAAGCAGACCCCGCTGGCGCAGCCCCGCCTTCCTGACGCGATGAGAGACGCGCTGCTATCTCAAGCCGAGAGACCCAGCACCGGCGCTTCCGGGTAGCCCTCGCAGGCAGCCTGGAATATCGAGAGCAGAGAAAGAGATACCATTCCTCATTCATCCTAAATTCCAGGTACAGAACTGAATAACCCCTCACAGAGAATTCCTTAGTTATTCAATTGGCAAAAACAAACTTAACTTAAACTGTAACTTTCTATTCCCGCCCACGCATTAGACTTAGGTCAGGTACACGGGGTAGGCGTATTTAGAAACACCAGTTGAGTACGTTTAGTCAAATGTATAGGTGTATGTAAATATATTTTAATCATTTTAAACATCATATGGCTCAGAAACCATATCAATGTTTTTACAGTATTATTTTATACTATTGCTTTTAATGTATGCACTTTACTTAACTATAAGTATTGCAATAATATCGATCCATTTCTCATGTATGAGAAAAGAGACTGATCAATAAATAACACCTTTTTATTGAACACGCCCGTCTCTCTTCCTTTTCTCTACATTCTGATGAGACTAAGAATGCACGTACTGACTGAGTAAAATAATTGCCTTGTGCTCACACGACTCTCGAGATTGACTCTTGATTAGGGGAGAGCAAAGTTGTCATGTTCTATGGTTGTCAGAAACTAAATCCCTTCTTGTCTAATCAGGGAAGTTAATTCCTCCTTGAACATTCGAGAAAGTTTCTAGCGAACTCTGAGCTACGCTGGCAAACCCAAAAATTAAGTCTAGTATCGACAGTAGTAGACCTAGTTAACGTCTGGTCTAGGCCTTTACTGCTGTAGGTATTATTCCAATGCGCAGAGCCTATTGGGAAAATAGGAACTACACTACACAAACCCTTCTCCCCATTGAAAATGACCCGGTGACAGACATGGGTACCCTGCTTCTTGACTTAGATATCACTGAAACCAACCATGATAGTGGACTCAGATGTAAATCTTAATTTACTCCCCAGGTGGGATATCATTCCAATATTGACACATTTGGAACACTAATAACAGAAGAATTGTATAACCTTGCTAGACATCTAAAATATACTTCCCGCCAACACCACACCCTCTCCAAACCCGAAAGGGACGCTCTAACTACATTACAAAATGACACCAGCATTGTAATAAGGGAAGCAGACTATGGTGGGAATGTGGTGGTTATGGACACCAACGACTATATGGGTGAGATTAAATGACAACTCAATGACCAGGAATGTTATGCACAAATTAGCTACAATCCTATGTCTGCTTTGCAAGCCACCATCAATGGGAGGCTTACTGAATGGAGGGACGAATGTTTAATCACTGATGACGAGAACAGGTACCTACACGTTGAACATACTCGATTTCCTTGCATCTACATATTGTCAAAGGTGCATGAAGGAGGCAGGTTCCCCCGGGAAGACCAATTATTTCAGGGGTGGGTTCACCAACGGAGAGACTTTCCGAATTCGTAGATCTGACACTGCAGAAACATTTCACCAACCTCCCTGCATACATAAGAGATAGTAAGGACATTCTCACCAAATTTGACGGGTACCTATGGTCCAACAAACTACGAGCACAGGTTCATGTCCTCACACAAAAAACAAGGTCAGCTCATCGGCTGTTTAGGGTACTAAGGAAGTTCAAAGGGCCCCGCGCTGCATGGGGGAAGGCGACGATTTATAGCGCGATGTCAGCGCCTCCCGCAGCAGCTGTGTGCACTCTGGAAGATACGGTGCACCCTGGGACCAGGAGTCCCACCAGGGTGTTTGCGGCGTGACAGAGAGCCTTCCGCAAGAACAAGGTCAGCTCACCGGCAGTTTTGGGCACAAAGGAAGTTCAAAGGGCCCCTAACTAACAAGAAACCACATCTCCACCTTTGTTAAATAAAAAGAATGAATAATACATATATACATCAAAACTCTTCAATAAGTCATTTTGGTGCTCGAAGCAATTGCCCAGATCTGGTCATGTGAGGTTGTAGAGATACCGGAGAAGTGTGAATGACTGACACTGCTGTCAGACACATTGGTACAGTCATTGCACGCTCTAGCAACCTAGTTGGATAAGTCTCACTTCTGACATCTGGACTTAGGGAATATCGAGGTATGTGCTTGAAAGGGAATGAATCTAGCGGAATGGACATTACAGGACAATGAGCAGTCACCAGGTTTCCTCTACTAGTCACAACCCCCAGTGGGTCAGCATCAAAAGGATCATCAGACCTGCATTTCCATTTCTGCTTAACAATATCTTGGCCTCCTCATTTGAACACAGTGCTTAGTGTGCATCAGCATCTGTCCGCATTGGTCTTCATTTTGCATTTGTGAGATGAATTAGTGGTGCAAAGTCTATAAATGTCAATAGCTCTCCAGTGGTCCATTGTGGCAATTTGGTTTCTATGGCTTTACCAAACATTATGGCAGAATGAGAAGTTGTCTTGTATACATGAAGCGTAAACCTAAGCACTTATTTAAGTTCAAACTTTACCATTGCACTGAACGGACTTTTTGAGTGAGGAACTCTTCAAATTCTTAAATATTGTCAGATTTTAACATCAAAGGATCACCCCATGTTGCAAAAGTACTTTCAAATTACTCAACAACTCTGTCATGAGCAGTTGACAACAAATCTTCCACAAGGGAAACACAGAAATAGGCATCAACAATTACTTGTAGATGAAGTCCATTGTCAAGAGGTCCAAAGAAACAATTGCAATCTTCTCCTAGGCATGTTTTAGAAAGGTCAGGCATTTTTAATGGGTGTGGGGTTGCTATGGATAACAAGCAGTTGTACAAATAGCATGCCCTTAACTATTTTTCAAATATTTCATCAAGATAAGGAAACCACACTCATTCCCTTAAAGGTTGTTTAGTACCAACAACTCCACGATGCTCCTCATGAGTCATTTAAAAAACTTGTTGTCTCAGACTCTCTCGTATGATAATTCTTGACCCTCCTCCGATGATGCCTTCTGGTGTAACTGAACGTTATTCCTGCACTTTTTTGATTTTCTGGTATCCAAGGTCATTATGAAAAGGTTGTCTTTGTTTTCACTATGATTGATGTCTAATAATGGCTTTTAGTATTAGCAAACCTCCGACAGTGCTTGTGGCAGCAATGCTTTGTTCCACCAATATGAAAGCAGGGGTACTGGATTTCACGATGAAGTTATCATAAGCATCAGCCATGGTAGAAGTAGTGCCATTGCAATCTATTTGCACATGTGAGAAGCAGTCAGCAGGGTTTTGGTCTTTTCCTGGATGATGCAAAATTATAAAATCATAATACTGCAAATGCAACCCCACCTCTCAATGTGAGGAGGCATCTTGGCTTTTAGATTACCGAAAAGGGTAAGCAGTGCTTATTCGTTAGTGACAACTTTGAAATGCTGTCCATAAATGAACACATGAAACACTCACAAGCACAAACCACGGCGATGCTTCATTTTTCAGGTTGTAAATAGGCAGGTTCTGATGTTGCCAAACTTTGGCTAGCATTAGCCACAATGCGTCTTGGGGCATTGACTAACCAGTGTGCTAGGCAAGGTTGGCACCCAACTTCACTGGGCTTGCATCAACAACAACCTCCATCTGCAATTTTGGATCAAAGTATGCAAGTTCAGAGGCATTTTTTATTTGCTCCCCTCATATAGCTGCCCCATAGCAGACAACTTGTGACACACTTACTCCTGTATAGGGCAAGATTTAGCTGGAGATCTTTTTCGGACATGTTCTATTAGGCATTGCAGTCCATTCGCTGCCCTTGATAGCGGGACAGCGTCGTCTGCATATAGAAGTACCGGGGTGATCCTGCACACCTTTCGAGAGCATTACACATCATTGAACGCTAGCCCTGCTCAGGTGTCTGAGGTGGCCCTCTCCCAATTCCTGGCTCGTCACCAGCTGCCCCAGATAGACCGCGACACCTTGATCACCCCATCCGAGCGACGGAATTCAGACACGCCATGAAGGCATTAGCTACCCACAAGGCCCCCGGATTAGGCGGTCTTCCACTAGAATTGAACCGCACCTTCGCATCCCAATTAGTCCCCCAACTAGAGAGGCAATTCCGAGATGCACTTGATGAGGGCACCTTACCCCAATCCATGTGCAAATCGGTTATAGTGTCCCTTCTCAAACCGGACAGGGATCCCCATCAGATGGGCTCTTAACGGCCCATAGCCCTATTGCCTGCAGACTATAAAATCTATGGGAAAAACCTGGCGGATAGATATGCCACTGTCCTTCCCCAGTTGATCCATCCGGATCAAAATGGATTTGTTCCAGGCAGGAACATTTCCTACAATATCCGGCGGCTGTTCCACGTACAGGACCAGATCCGTGACGGTTTCCCACGTGCAGAGTGTCTGGTACTGGATCTTGAAAAAGCCTTTGATACCCTATCATGGGCATACTTATTTTGGGTCTTGCAACATATGGGAATAGGACCTCACCTCCAGGCATATACTAGGCTCATATACTCCACGCCCACCTCCAGAATGAGAATAGGCCCCTTCATCAGTCCACCGCGGTATCCGGCAGGGCTGCCCACAATCCCCCCTACTTTTCGCCATGGCAATTGAGCCCTTGGCTGCCGCTGGTGAGGAGTGAGGAATCCCTATTGCCAATTCCACCCATGCAGTGTCACTATATGCTGATGATGTCCTCGTATATGGCCGGGATATTGCAGCGGACCTCACCTCTATATTGCGAATTTTACAAGACTTCGAGGAAGTGGCAGGACTCAGAGTTAACTGGTCCGAATCCACTGTCTACCCCTTGGTACAGGCAATGCCCCAGTGCCAGCTGAGGCTAGGTAATGTTGATCTCTCATGGAGCCCCCAGGCAGTACAGTACCTGGGAGTCCGACCGTATCATACGCCGCAGGACATCTACGAGGGTAACTATTGAAAGCTGATGGCGGGCATCAGATCATCCATACACTTCTGGAACGTTCTCTCACTAGCAGTCACTGACAAGATAGCGATCGCCAAAATGATCCTAGTTCCTAGACTCCTATACCTCTTCTCCAACCTCCCAGTGGTTCCTCCCGCCCATTTTTCAGCGAACTAGATACCTTGCTTGGGACCCTTTTCTGGTGATCTGGCCTTAGGCGTATTGCCCTGGCAGAATTGCAGCTACCGCTCGACCAAGGAGTGCTAGCTGCGCCATCCTTCGAAGCCTACTTCCTGGTAGCCCAATTACAATTGGTGTCCAGCTGGACAGCGGGCCGGATGCAGAGAGATTGATTACCATGGCTGGACAACTTCAAACTTCCGCCATCCACTGCATGCTACTACCAAGAACTACACCCCCCAACCAAGCCACTCCAGCTGATGACGGCGCATGCCTGTCTTGCACGCATCCACAGAATGCATCGCGCAGGGCCTCCGTACTCCCCTCTCCTGCCACTGGTAGGGCTTCCCAAAGGTCGCACACACTACACAACGAGAATGTTGCACATGTGGATGGAACACGCCATGACAGACGTTGTGTGCTCTATTTGTTCAGACAATTGCAGACATTTGAGGCACTCGTGAATGACTAGTGACAGTTCTTGCTACACAGACTGCTCTTAAATGACTACTGTCAACATTGGCACACAATTGCTGAAGAACCCCCTACACACTCGGTCCTCCATGCAATCCTACAGATGGACCCAGGGCGACACCTAGTTACCTGGATATATAAAGCCATACAATCCCTTAAGCAACCCACACTAGCATCCCTCAGGGAACAATGGCAAATCGACTTTCGCAGGCCTTTACATGATGGGGAATGGTTCAAAGCACTAGCATACACCAAGAAGGTATCCCGCAACTACGGCTTCAAAAACATACAATTTCATATCCTGCATCGGGCATATTTCACTCCTGAAAAACTCCAGAAGTGTTTCCCCGATGGTTCCTTTGCCTGCCCTAGATGTCAGGTGCCCGCTGCCTCTTTTTCTCACATGCTATGGGACTGTCCATCCCTCCACAGCTACTGGTGTACTGTCCTTACTACCCTTAGAACGATCACGGGACTATGGGACCTTAACACATGGGAAGCCAGCGCCCTTGGTATCTGTAAGCGTCACAAGCACATGAAAGTAGAAATGTGCTTTGCCTCCCTAGTGCTCCTCCTGGCCAAACGATGCATAACTATTTGCTGGAAGGCACCAGAAGGCTATCCAATCTCCATGCCCTGGGCCATGCTACATCACACAAGAAATGGCGATGGGGCGGAAACACGGAGGGTGATTGCCCCATGGCTCTAACAGACCCTGAGACTGCTGGGGGGGGATGCAACGGGCCCAAACACCCAACGGGTCAGACCTAATGGCTGCCAACGACCCATCACCACACCCTCACGTGGACAACTCTTAGCTCTAAGAGTTGTTCCTCCACCCTCCCCCTATTCGCTTCGGCGCAACTACACCATGATGTCCCACAATAGTGCAGCTCTCAGGCGGTCACATACACGTAATCACACCATAAGACACAGTGCATCCCAGTGTTCTACCCAAGTTTGTTCACGGTTAGAATGTAGCTGATATTTCAAAACCCCTACGAGCCCATGTGTGGGGAGATACACATCACACCCCCAGCGTGACGAGGCAGGTGAGATGCATGAAGGTTACCTGTAGATGGGCACAGACCCATGAGGGGCATCGCCAATTAATAGACTGAGCAAAAAGGCTCAACAACCTTCAAAACATTATGTTCTGATGTCACAATATTGTGTCCCCGTATGGGACACAATAGTACGCCAAAACCATCGGCAATGAAAGACGTGATGTATGTAATAATCTTAAATGGCAATAAACATGTTTTACAAAAAAAAAATGGAAGTACCGTGGTGGGGCGTGCCCCAACGTTTGGAGCATCTTCAGGTTTATTTTGTAAAAAGGGATCCACATTATTAATATATAAGGAGAATATAAGAGGCGCTAAACACAGCTTGTCGTATTCCGCGCGTTACCTTAAATTCCAGGGTACATTCCCCCATTGATCTAAACTGTGTCTCTGCGGCTTGGTTTAATTTTTTCCAGGCCCCTTCACGAATCTCTATTTTCCTTTGTTGCAAAGTATTTTTTTAGTGTTTCCTCAAGGTGCTAATCCTGGCACTATCTCTTGGCTTAGCTTTCAGGGCTGTTTTTAAATCCCTGTTTAACTTCATACACTCCTGGTTAAACCATCTGGGGCTATGTGCAAAAACAATCCTCCTCTTTTTATATGTAAGGTTGCCTGCTGTTTTGGTCTTGATATTACAAAAGGCAGTTATAATTGCCGAGTTTATGGAGGAACTGTCCAGACAGATATTTATATCATCTTGTTTTTTCCCTTTAAGATTATCCATGAAAAGGGTAGGGTTCACACCAGACCATTTTATTGACACCCCGTTGTTACCTTGGCTCTTGATATTCGTATCCGCTGCCTTCCCCCTTTGTCATGTCAAGCTAAGCCTCAAAGTCATAATTAGTGGGTGATGGTTGCTAAGCAAATTTACACAGATCAGGAGTTTTTCCAGTTTTAAGCTGTCTCTCCAACTGGGATATCTGGTTCCACAACTGCTAGGTTATACTTATGAATAGCGTTGTTAATTGCTTCCCAATAGGGATCATGTGGGAAGTGGGGATTCAGTCACCGAGACGGTTACAATGTCATATGGTTCTCCCTCTACAATTCCACATTTATCACAGTTAAAATCACTAGCCCAAACTAATACATAATCCCCACGCGCTCCCTCTAAAAATGATCCAGATCCTCTTCTGGTAACTTAACAACCCTGCATCTTGTGTTATGGAAAATGTTATTATAAAAATGTATTACAATGATGGACTGTTTCCCCTCTGTGACAAAATTTAAAACTTGATAAAACTGTGACATAGTGTTGGCTTTCCTAAATTTTAGAGGCAAGGTTACCGCAATTACAGTCGCTAAGCCTCCTTTTGCTCTCCCTATTCTAGAGGGGCTAGCCTTAGTACAAACAGTTTGAAAACCAATAATAAAAAAGGGCTCAGTATACCAAGTTCCCTATATCAGGATTAAAGCATACCCATCTATCATTTTGAACAATTCTTCTTCCTTAATCATATTTTTAATCCCTGCCACCTTCCAAAACATAACGCGTAAGTGGCTCATCGGTTGGTGTACAAGAACTGGCTTCCATCAAGTTATGAATAAAGTTATGGTCCTTTTTGCTGGTCAGTGGCTCACACAGTTCCCCCTTATCAGTTTGTACGCTTAAGTCAGCGTCTTAAGGTTAGGATGTGATCCGTGTTCCTAACTAATGACTCAGCCATATCCCCTCTCTGTCAATCAATTTCACTATATCTTCTCAAGGGTGCGTACTTAGAAGCAATTGGGATTGAGTTATACTTGGGAGTTATATTTGCTTTACTTTGTCCAGGTCTATAAAAGAAGCCATGAGTAACAGCAGTTATATAATCATTCTGATTGAAACGTTGCTTGGTGTGGGCCAAAGGCGGGCCCGGTCACGCCCACATACAACCCGTGCTGTGGGAACTCTGTCCGCTAATTGGGCACCCTCCAGGTGCGAGTGATGCAGGCAGCGAGCGTACTGTGTTGCGGCGTTGGGATTGTGATCCCTCTCACCCGCGTGAAGAAACTGGCAGGGAAATGGTCCGGCAGCAACTGGTGGCAACTGGTGGTGGTAAAGATTGAGCTCCCGCGCAGTGGGAACCCTGTCCGCTACTTGGGCACATCCAGGCGCGAGTGATGACGTTGGGGGTAAGTGCGCATGTTGCAGCTTGGGGATTGTGGTCCCTCTCCCTGCATGAAGAAACGGCCAGGGATTGGCAGGGAAATGGTCCGGAAGGTGGCAACTGGTGGCAGTAAAGATTGATCTCTTGAGTGATTCCCCCATCAGAGATGATATGTCCAAAACTTGAGTTTGATTTTTTGAATTTCACAGTTTGCTACACTTAAAGTGAGACCTGCGCTGGGAAGTAAATGACACACTTTTGTAAGAGTTTGATTGTGTTCCTGCTGTGGAACCATACAAACTATTATATCACCACTGTAATTGAAAGCATTTGCGACTGGGTGTATAATGCAACAAACTACATTTTGAGGAGTTCTGCAGCTGATAACTCTCCGAAACGTAGCCTTTTATATCTAAACAAACCAACACAAGTCAAAATTGAAGTAATATACCCGCAATCAATTTTTTTCCAATTTGTGTTGATGATATCCTTTGTTCAAATCACAGGGGGAAAATACCTTCGCTCCATTCAGCTTGTCATTCATGTCAGCAATTCGTGAAACTGGAAGTTGTTTTCTTTCAATCGCCATGTTCATTTGGCATATATCAATGCAGACTCATACAGCTCCTCCACTATCCTTCTTCAGTACTACCACCATGCGTGATACCCATGGCATCATACCACTGGATCACTCAATGATGTTCTATTTTAATAGTGTTTTAAGATCTTTCTCAAAAGCCTCTTGTAAATGAAATGCAATTCGACTATGTAATTAAGCAAAATGACAGATGTCCTAATTTATATGAAATTGCACTTTCATAGTCTTAATTCTTCCTATTTCATGAAACAAGGATGGAAAATGATTCACTATCTCTTGATAAGTATTGACATTGTAGTTTACATAGCTCTCAGCAGTAGTACTGACACCGTATAAACACACACTCAGTGTGATGCCTGGCAGGGCACAAATTGGTGCTTGTCTTTATATGCTTCACAGTTGCTATGACTAAACCTTGAATTTGCAGTGGCGTGGAAGCTGCCCAAGTGTACATTTTGGTTATCAATGGCGTTAGAAAGGTCACTGGACACAATGCATTGTACTTTTCTACTGGTAAAATGTTTATCGGCGCACAACTGTCGATGATAAAGGGTAGGGAGCACCTATTCACTTTCAGTGTTTTAGTGGGATAATGTCCAAATAAATTTCACACTTTTACTTGTTAATCTAGCATTCTTGCAAGATGCCTATCCTACATGCAGACTTCATCCAAAGGTTAACAATGACATTGCACACCCATCTTCTTCACTGTCGCTTGACAAAGGCCATCTTTTAGATAAGGATTTGACAACAATCGATGTCATTCATTTTTTACTTGCTTAACTGATGTGGGTGCTTGGTCTTGTGGGTAGACATAAAATATAGCATCCTTTTTATTTTCTCGACATAATGCACTTGATCTTTCCTCCATTTTGTTTTCTCGACGTGACACAATTGATTTTCCCCTTGCTTTGCAAACTGTTACAAAATGATTCTCTTTCACACAGCCTTTGCATATCTGTCCAATGGTGGGACATTGTCCTTCATGTGCAAAGGAAAATCCACATTGGAAACACAACTTTTTCTTTGGAGACATTACCTTAGGGCCTTCTCCCTTGTGTTTGCCTGACTTTTTACACTCAGCGCTGATTTATTTTGGTCCGTCCTGGCCTCCATTGTAGATGCTTGTCTATCGTCTCTTTCTTCTGCTCTGGCAGCAATGAGTACTCACTCCAAGCTGAATGTCTTTTTTAGCATTCATCATCTGAAGGAATCGGAGAGACAATCATTTATTACTCTGAAACGCATGACCTCTTCTACATTGAACTTGTTAAACTCGCAATCCTTGATAAGCAAATCAAGTCTTTGTACAAACTCATCCCTTGGTTCACCAGTTTTCTACCATTCTTGGTTAAACATGTACGTTTCAAAGTCTCCATTTGACTTTGAATACTTGGGGTCATATTTACAATGAAGTGGCAGAGCGTGGCTTAACACCACACTCCTCCACTTCTGAAATACAGGCCTGCACCATAGTTACAACAATATGGTGCATTGCTGAAATAACCCTGTACTGGTGCTAAATTTAGCAGCCTAGCGCCAATGCAGGCACCCTTGCACCATGGTGCAAGGGTGTCTGCATTGAGGGGAAGATTGTTTATGTGCAAAAAGTGCCCCTTCCTTCACATAAACAATTTTTAAATGGTGTTTTGTCACCATTAGTTAGTGCAGCACACATAGTTAGGGACTCCTTCCTGCAGATAAACAATCAATGGCCTTTTGCTGTTTCAATGTGTGCTACATAACACAGCACACATGGAAACAGCAAAAATGAAGAGAAATAAGGCATTTCTCCTCATTTTGCCTGTTCCCCTGGTCTTAATTTTAGCGCTGTTTCCTATTTCTGCTGCCTTTGTAAATAGGGGGCAGTGCCGAAATCAATGGGTGTTGCGGTGCAACGTCTACTGCAACATCCATTGCCCTCCCCTTTCTCGCTAAGTACAGTGTGAAAGGGTGCCTTATTTGAAAGGCAGCATTAATCCACATTAAGAGGCTTAACGCTGCCTTTTAAATATGGCAAAGCACATATCGCCACAGGAATGTCACTATAATAGACGGTCCTGTGGCTATAGGGCTTGTATATATGCCCCTTGGTGTTCAGCACCTCTTCGATTTGATGGTACGTCACTTCACTACCTTTCTTTATTACTTCTTTTACTGCTTCTCCCACTACATTTTCAGATATTTAATGATCCGTTTGCCAATTACCTATTCCAGTACATCAATAAAATCATCATAAATTTTGATCCAAACAGTTCGTCTATTGCTAATATTCTACTTTTTGGAGGTACGGAAGGGAGGTAATGGTTTTAGGAATGTGGCGGCATCATAACCTGTGGAACTTTCTGATGTCTGGAGCAGAGATCACTCTGGCAGAGTCTGGTGCTTCCTTGGACTGGCACCTTTGTCAAGCACTAGCCATGTGCTAACATTTGGATCGTCGCACACCCTCTCTGGTTGTGAGTCTCTCTCTTCTTCTTTGGCAATTAGTATCGGCTTTGTTTTTTGCATTGGTTCTTCACCCTTCTCACCTTTTTGTATTGTATCTGATTTCTACTGCCTTTAGTGTTTCTTTGCATCAGAAATATTTCTTTTTTTAGCACTGTAACTGGTTCTTACTCTCTTTAGCATTGATGTCCTATATGAACTATGGCTCTGTATGGCATTGTGGCACAGTACCATGTGTCTCAACTTTACCAGCAAATTTCTAAGTGACTACTAATAAACTTTCTGTTAGATCTTAACTTTTTTTTACAAGTCTTGCACTGGCTGGCGTAGCCCTAAGAGTTCACATACTCCAACCACTGTTTTCCGATTTGACTAAAGCACACGTGGACCACAGTAAACTCTCCTGGAGATCACTCTCGTTTCTTTGAGTTGCGACGTTTACTTAATAACCTGTATAAATCGCCAGTAGTAGCATCATCCCTTGCTAATGATCATACCACACACTGAGGTTTGTATTAAGTGTCTTTTTTCCTCAATGCGTAGACATCAACTGAATATTCTACATGATGAATTCTATCACCCACACCGATCACTGTTCTATGAAGTCCATCAGGAACCAAAAGGGCTTCCGTCATCTCTAACCCAGAAGACCCTGCAGTTGGCAACTGTCATCACTAAATTAAAACATTCACACATGAGAAAATGTTTATGCATGTTTGGGTGATTTGTATAACCTTCAGCATGAATAATGCAATTAAAACATAGCTCCTAAAGGGCATTACATTTATAATCACAACACAGTGCACTTATGTTCCTTTTCCCATAGAGAATGTCTGCTGCACATACTCATAACATATTTCAGTACTGCATTTTAACCATATCCCCTAAAGAGCATCACATTTAGAATCACAACACATGTGTAATTACATCTTTTCACCAGTTGAGGGTGTTTCCATAATATGATCAATCAATCAATTAAACAGAATTTGTAAAGTACAGCACTGTCGCACCTAGGGGCATCTTGGCACTCTATCTCCATTGAAGAGGTATGGATTGCTTCACTTTCTGAAGTCTGCTAGTGAGAGGGCTGTCCGAAGCTTGAGGGGAAGGTCGTTCAAGGTCTTGGCTGTGATGTAGGAGAAGAAGTGGCCACTGCAGCAGCTCTGGCGGATATGTGGGATACGTGTGAGGGTAAGTGAAGAGGAGCTGAAGTATGTAGACGGTTGGTGGAAATTCAGTAAATGGTTGATATAGACTGGTCCTAGGTCACTGGTGACGAGGCGCTGAGTGATGATCTTTCTGGGGTTGGTTGGGATACATTTGAAGATTCTATGGAGCATGTGGAGTGTGTGGAAGCAGTAGGAGGCAACTGCGTCAACTTGTCATTTCATGATCAGTTGGCTGTCAAGGATGATGGTGAGGTTGTGTGTATGGTCTGTTAGTATGGGTCTAGGTCCGAGTTCTGCAGGCCACCAGCTGTGGTCCCATGTGGAAAGGTTCTTCCTGAAGATCAGTACTTCAGTTTTGTCGCAGTTGAGTAGGAAGCAGTAGTCTCTTATCCATTTGACTATGTTGGTCATGGCGTCGCAGAAGTTGGTTTTGCCGTTGGAGTGGTCTTCATTTAGTGAGAGGACTAGCTAAGTGTTGACTGCATAGTAGATTATGTTGAGTCTGTGAGACTTGATGACAACTACAAGGGGGGTCATTTAGACGTTAAACAGGGTGGGACCGAGGGATGATCTTATTTGGACACTGCATATGATGTTTTTGGGTGCGGAGGTGAAAGGAGGCAGTTGAATACTTTGTGTGCGTCCTGTAAGGAAGAAGGCAATCTGTTTGAGGGCATCTTGCTGTATGCCTATATTGTAGAGTCTGTTGATATTGTGTTGTGGGTCGTGGGGTTGAATGCCACAGAGAGGTCGAGGAAGATCAGGGCAACAGTTTCTGCATCTGTGTTCTGAAGTTGTTTGTGGCGCCTTCAGAGCGGTCTCGGTACTGTGGTTGGCATGGAATCCTGATTGTGAGGTCTCCTGTAGCTAGTTTTGATCCAGGAATTTGGTGAGCTGTTTGTTGATGGCTTTCTTGAGCACTCTGGCCAGGTAGGGTTGCAGGGAGATTGGTCGATGATTTTCCACTGATCGCTAGAATCAGTGGAGTCTATCATTAGGAGGGGTCTCAGGTCTGCGTGTTTCCATCTCTCCAGAAATGGCATTGTGCAGATGGAGTTGCTAAGGATGCTGGTGAATTGTGTGCAGAATGGGTTTGTTGAGAGGTTGTAAAGGTGGTGAGGCAGGGGTCGGTTGGCACCCCACATTTGATAGAAGACATGATGGCTGAAATGATCACAGCATATGTTTATCACCTTGAGGCCATAGATACTAACGCAATAGACTTTGCCTCTTGAGGGCGCAACACTCCATACTGTAGAGCACATGCTGCTCCAGCTTGGGGATAACTTAAAAACACCTGGTCATACCTGGGGGTTCACAGTAACACCCAATTTAGGTTGGGGACCCTGGTAATCCTTTCGGAAGGGAGGCTCATGCAGCTCCCCCTGAACTTTAACACTTGTTTAGTGGTGACCTCGCCCTCCTGGGTCCAACACAAGTCATACACAAGTGCCTTTCTCAATACAATGCGGTCAAGCTCCACTGGGCTTTATGGGGTGCTCCTCTGGGTGCAGTAAATATTCAATTACGGGCTCTCCCACTGTGTTGGGGACAGCCACTTCATACTTTCTTTTTGTTGTTTTCCTTTTTTTAAACAGCCTTGCACTCCTTTTTCTCAGAGTGCCCAGTCTCACCTAGGCACCCATGAATAACTTCCTTCATGGTAAGACAACCTGGGGAGCCTACATCGGCTGTCCCTGCTGGCTCTCTGAACTGCTAGCACTCTGTTGTGCTGCTCCAGGCTCCTGTGACCAGACATGTGGTCGGTGGTTGGCCTTCCTGCTCCCCCTAAACATGGATTTGATGAGTGTGTAAAGTGTAGAGAGAAGACTCCCTACCACCTCTCTGCAAACGGGGCCAAGAGATTGGGTCCTGAGACTCCTCCTGTCTTCCCAGCGGATCGCAACGGTGCCCCCTCGCGTTGCACCATCCCCGCAAATCCACAGAAGGCAGCAGGACCCTCTTCCTGGTCCCCTTCTCCTTATTTGCGGTGGGGTGCAACAGCACTCCCTTGCCTTGCAGCTTCCAGGGTCTCATGGATGGAGTCCTGGGCCCCTTGTCTTGATTTGTGGGGGGATGTGATGGTGCACCCTTGCCAAGTAGCTTCTAGGGGGCAGCCCCCAGGCCCTGGCACACCCGGGGGCCAAAAGCAGCCTTGCAGCTGAGCTCCACACGCTCCAGATGAGGTAAACGTTGCCCAAACATAAGAAGATAGATTTCCTAGAACCTGTTGGGCTAATTTGAATGATTGTGGTCTTGTTTCAATCTTGGTGGTAAACACTAAACACTTAGAGCACTTTCTTCAGGCCTCCTTGCCTAGAGAGTTATGAACTTTGTACGGTGCCGGTTTCCCCGGCTCCCTTTTTTTAACTGGTCCTCAGGGGTGTAAGAGATGAGCTTCCCTCATCCTGGGGAGTGACACATTGGTCTTTGGGTCAATTAGAGTCAGAATCTTGGCGAAATGTCCGTCAGGGGGATCTTCCTTCCAATTGTTCATGGCGGCTGCCTCCAGTTCCAGCATCCATCAGAAAAGCACATCTGAAAAAGCTCTCCTCCCTGTGTAGGACCATTTAAGGGGTGGTGGAAGGTTGCAACAGGGATGCACCTCTGGCCTATCCTGATCTGTCATATCAGCTCACCAACCCTGTTCCACCTTCCCTACACAGGCCTGCTGAAAATTCTTCAAAATGGCATCACTCAGGAGCCATTTGCCACATCAACTCTGAGGGTCTTAGCTCCACCCCTCACTGACATCACTGCCAGCTCCCCAGCAAAACTTCGAAAGGGCCCCTCTCCTAGTTTGGCTCGAGAGGACTGGGCTTCCTCCTTTGTTTAGTAGCCTTTCTTTTTGGCACACAGTGACAGATGGCTGATTGATGCAGAGCAATCCACCCCACCTCTTCCTCCTCAGAGCTGACTTATGTACTGTTAATTGTTCACTTTCTGGGGCACGGCCTTTATTCCTACTGCTGGGGAAATAAATAACTTACTCAGCTCAGTAGGGTGGCAAAAGGCTGGGGTTTAGGTCCTGAGCTGACCCATAAATTGGACTTTACAGAATTGTTCTTTTCACACAAGTTACACTGTACATTGGTACAACTCTGGTGTCTGTTGGTCAAAGAGAAGTAAAGCTGCAATCTTAGGCAGTCTTCCCCATGCATTTATACCAAGGTGTCACCACAGACAAAACAGTAAACCCACTGACTTTTCCTAAATGTGTACACCAAAATTATAAGGCCTATCTGAGGTCAATCTGAGATCAATAGCCAACCCTACAAAGTCCCTTGTGTGCCAGACTACATGTGCGCAGTCTCTGGGCTGCCATGACAGGAATCTCCCACATGCCGCACTTATGCATACTCACACATGTGTGCACACTTGTTCACATATAACCAGTCAAGTGCCTCTTAACCTTGGTACATGTGTTTACTGCTTGTGTCTCCCTTTTAAGATAAGGGCGCTTACCTTAAAGGGCAGACACTAGCAGTAAACACACGCAGTCTATTTTACCATTTTACCATGAGTTTACCGTGGGTGAGTCACAAGTTATAAGGCTCACCCACAGTAAAAAGTAAAAAAAAGTGATCATAAAGCGAAAATTCCGGACAAATCAGATGGGCAAATCACCCTACAACAGTGATGCATTTGAGGAGCCTTTCTTTTCTAAATGTGGATAGAATACACTTCACATTCTCTGCAAGTTCAATATAATTTAAGGAAAATATTAGAGTATCTATACATATTAAATAGAAAAAAGTATGATTTTCATTCATCCAAATATTCAAATAGCCTTTCTAGACAAAATAAAGAAAATATGTTATTCAGATCTGACAAATTTACTCTAATAAGGCTTAGTCCAGCAGAAATGATATCACATGGCAATGTTTCCAGCTAGTGCAACACTCTGATGATCCACTTGTCAGTCATGTTTTGTAATTAGTGTACATCCAATTCATTGAGTAAATATTGGAAATAATCGAGACAGACTTGATACCTCATAACATACTGCTAAATATGTTTATATATATTTGTTGAAAAAAACAATGATTTATAATGTATTCAATGCCTCTTCACACCTATGAGGCATTAGGAACACATACATTTCGCAAATACTTACACCCATTAACAGGATACAGGCTGTACACAATTATTTAGAAAAGTGTCCAGTAGTCACCTGCCACTATGTAAACTATAAATCAAACTAACATACTCATTGGAGAATGGATCAGTGATGTCATTAATTATGTCATTTAAGATCTCATCAGTGATATCATAAATGTGGTCATAGAACATGTCATGAGCAATGTCATATGTGAGGTCATAAGCAGTGTATGGGGTGAACAAATTATAGTTAACTCTGCTAACTATAACTCGTAAATTTCTAAAAAACAATTGAGCTCAGAATGTTAATGATGTCAATTACATATTCACTGAACTATAACATTACTGTGACATTTGTTTTTTTTCAGTGAATTCCCGAGGCTTTTTAAACAAAAACAAACCTTTTTATCTCATCTAACTATGACATTACTTTAACCTTTGTTTTTTCAGTGATTTTCTAGTTTTATTTTAATATAAAGAATTATTTTATTACCATACGTAAGCCTGCGGCCAGGCCTTGTGGCAAAGCCGGGCCATATAGCCAAGCCCACTCTGCACATGGCCTTCAGCTGTGCACAGCAGGGTGTTGGCAATGTGGCTTTATCATTCATTCCACCCAGCATGGGACTGGCCGCAGGCACCCAAAGGAAGGCAGTCAACCCCATGTTGTCGATGCCCTTTGCTCTTGCGTAGCATGGGGCTAGCCACACAGCCTGTGTTGCAGCAAGGCCCTGCTTCCAAGTCCCCGCTAACAGCCAACACCACGCTGCAGACAGCCTTTGGCCCCTCATCAGCGGGATCGCCCCACAGGATCATGGTAATTGTAGTCGCAGTAGTTCAGAACGTCGTATCTTCCTTTAAATCTAAATATCATATTCTTCGCCATCCCTGGACACGTGTTTCGTGGTATTTGCCACTCGTCAGCAGGGAGCAGGTCACTTCTGGGGTTGCCAATGGCTGCCGCATATCACCAGGTATAGTACCAATACAGAGGCGCGCAGGTGCAGAGTTCCCATGCTCGTCAGCCAAGAACCAAAATATCAAAAAAGTTGGGCTCGCACACCGCTCACTCATCTGCGGGATCGCCCCACAGGATCATGGTAATTGTAGTCGCAGTAGTTCAGAACGTCGTATCTTCCTTTAAATTTAAATATCATATTCTTTGCCATCCCTGGACACGTGTTTCGTGGTATTTGCCACTCGTCAGCAGGGAGCAGGTCAACTTCTGGGGTTGCCGATGGCTGCCGCATATCACCAGGTATAGTACCAATACAGAGGCGCGCAGGTGCAGAGTTCCCATGCTCGTCAGCCAAGAACCAAAATATCAAAAAAGTTGGGCTCGCACACCGCTCACTCATCAGCGGGATCGCCCCACAGGATCATGGTAATTGTAGTCGCAGTAGTTCAGAACGTCGTATCTTCTTTTAAATTTAAATATCATATTCTTCGCCATCCCTTGACACGTGTTTCGTGGTATTTGCCACTCGTCAGCAGGGAGCAGGTCAACTTCTGGGGTTGCCGATGGCTGCCGCATATCACCAGGTATAGTACCAATACAGAGGCGCGCAGGTGCAGAGTTCCCATGCTCGTCAGCCAAGAACCAAAATATCAAAAAAGTTGGGTTCGCACACCGCTCACTCATCAGCGGGATCGCCCCACAGGATCATGGTAATTGTAGTCGCAGTAGTTCAGAACGACATATCTTCTTTTAAATTTAAATATCATATTCTTCGCCATCCCTGGACACGTGTTTCGTGGTATTTGCCACTCGTCAGCAGGGAGCCTTTGGCCATAAGTAGCAGGAGGTTGCTCATAGGGTTTGGCCTCCTGCCAGTTCTTGTGGCCAAACTCCCAGCAGGTTACCAACACCACACCACACACAGCTTTTGCTGGGCTCAGTGTAGGGTTGGGCCTCGGGCCTTCGAGCCCCAGGGACCCTATCCCCTCCAAAACATATGTATTAAAGAACAATTAGCTTGCGTCCCCTGGCGTTTATTTGCTGCTGGAGACCCCATTCCATGGGGTCAAATACAATCAAACAGGAAAAGAGGACATGCAGTTCCCCTCCCAAGCCTGAATAAGCCCCAGGGACCTCATCCTCCAAGGCCAAATACTTAAAAATGAAAGGGGAACTGCATAGCCCCCCTCCCAAGCCTTATTAGGACCCATGGACCCAATCTCCTTCGACCAAAATGTATACAAAATGGGAGGGTCAGAATGGCCCCCTTCCTGAGCCATATTAGGCCCCAGGACTCCCATTCCAGAGGCAAAGTTTCTTTTTTTAAAAGGGAGGGAGTTCCATGTGGTACCCCTCATGGAGCCTCATTAGGCCCTGGAGACCCTATCCCCCAGAGCTTTATGTATTTTAAAGGGGAGAGAGGCCACATGGGCCCATCCCAAGCTTCACTGGGACCTGGGGACCCCATCCTCCAAGGCCATATTTTTCTTAAACATGGAGGGGGCTACCCCCTTTCTCAAGCCTCTTTAGGTTCTGGGACCTCAGCCTTCAAAGCCATATGTAATATAAAGGGAAAGGTGGCCTCATTGTATCCCATCCCACTGCCTTATTAGGCCCTGGGGGGCTTTTTTAAAAAAAATTCAGACATGATGGGGCCTCACGGCAGGCCCCCTCCCCTCCCTGAGTCTATTTTGGCTCCAGGGACCCCATCCAAGTGGCCTCATTTTTAAATAGGTGGGAGCTCCAGTGCTCACCCAAGGCACACACTATGCAGACATTGTTGGTCATGGCAGGAGCATCTGGGCCCTCTCTGCCCAGCCACCTCACCGACGGCTGCAGGAGATTTCATTGCTCCTAGGGGGAGAACCTATTTATGCAGCTTCTTCTGGGTGGATCTATTTCCTTGCCCACATCAGTGTGGGAAGAGAAATAGGTCACAAACCTTCTCCCAACTGGCAGGAGCTTTATTAAACCTTCTGTCCACTGGGAGTAGACTTTTTGTTTGCTCCTGTTTGATGGCTCCTTCCTAAAACCTCAGGAAGGGTTTCCACGTGGCCCCCCAATACCTTATTAAATGCCTTGGGCACCGGGATCTCCAACCTTCTCTGTAGTAAGAATTACTTCTGATCGGTCAAAATCGTTGTGAGCTACTAAAGGACAAGCAACTCGCGCACTTTTTTGAGAGACCCCTCATGCCCAGCGTCATTGACTTTTAAACCAAATTTTCTCTGAGCACATACTGTGGTTTCAACAATATAAATAGAGTTATCTTGAAACACTGATAGGAATGTTATTAGAATTATGTTGTCATCACGCTTCAAGACCTTTCACCTTGCTTTTCATCAGGGAAGATATGGAAACACTTCCCACATAGGATCACATCTCAAAGAAAACACTTCCAACCACACACCCTTCATGATATAGCTTGCTGAACATGTAGGTAAGTGATTTAGGGCCCCATATTGAGTTAGTAAAAGCTATAAATACTGCAACATATTGCCTCTTTTTTCTTCCTTATCACACATGAAGGTTCCTTGAAATGCATCCGTTAAGAGTGTTCACAGTGCAAAATCTCTTATGTGCGACTATAAAGCTCTGTCTGTAGTAATAACAACCTAGGCCACATATATGATGCATATGTTAAGTGAATTTTGATTTCTTGCCATCAGCCTTCCTGAATCTCATTAGGAGTGGCTCTCTGCCTCTGCCCGTCCTCAGTGGAGTTATTACCTTCTATCGCCCAGAGCCCCACTTTCACCCTGCCTCTAAAAAGTGAAGCTCTATAAAAAGCAGGCCAGAGCAACCACACCACAGTGCTCCCAATGCAATTATACATGTCTGCAAGCTCTGGAGAATTGCTTCTTCCCAAACAAGCAGGAAGTAACTACAGGGCTAATGCCATCAATCACTAGCACGGTTAGGACGCGACCCCACTGGTACTCCAAGGGCACCTTGCAGAGCAGTCTGTGGCTGCGCAGTCTTGGTCAGACACTCCCTCCTACAAGCACCACCTACAGTTCTGAATGCATCTCTTTAATGGTATTTAGAATTACATTCATACACCCTCTTTCAATAAAATAACAGCACATTTTCAGTAAAACATCAAAATGCATTTAGCATAGCGAAAAACAGCACTTGGTGGCAGGCAGTGCTTCTACACAGAAAGCTAACACTCCCCACTGGGCTTTGAATAACTGCAGGTCCCACCCGTTAGCAGCCCAGCTCTGGACTGGATCATTCACAGTTGCACTCACTCACAGACAGGTTCATTCACTTACAGGCTCTCATTATGAGTGTGTGCTTACTCCCTTTCATGCTCACTCACCACTCGGTTCACTATTAATCATATTCACTCATGCTCACTTACCAAATACCGGTAGCTCGCAATCAACCAGTTGGAGACCCCTCCCACATACGTTTGAGTCTGGTTTCTCTCGAAATTCAGAGCTGCATAATATTGGTGAGCCCCAGTTGTGTTTTGAGTGCATTTATGACACATTATTTGCTAATACCATAAGTACCTTTTGACAAACCTGTAATTGTTCTCTGTGCCAAACTTTCTAAAAATTAATCCGCCTCAGCACTTTCCTGGTAAGTTTCTGGGTGGCCTGTCAAGTGGGCGCTAAGAAAAGGAGGAGGCCTCAAAGCATTGATTTCTCATGCTAATTCTCATTGATAATTTGCTCGCCGGTAGGAAAAAAAAGCTGAATGGAATTACGTCAAATTTGGCAGAAAGTTAGAACTTTACACTAAAAGCGTACTTACCATTATGTGGAGGACACCCTTTCAGCAGTTACCAAGAAAATTGCATTTGTGGAGTTTCTCAGGGTGGTAATGAAATGATTAAAAGTTAGGCATTTCTGGACAGTTGCTCCAGCAGGAGTCCCACTGTGCCAAATATTTAAAAAAGGCTTTCCGATTGACAGAGAGTTTTTTCTCCTATAGATTACTAGTTGCCCTAAGGAGCATTTTTTCCTGTCGACTACTTCAGTAAAGTGGGACCAGTCCTGCTGTAGGGGTGACAACTAATCTCATTGACTGATCGCAATTCCGAAAATATTGCCCTGAATATGATTTAAAAAGTAGTATTTGGGAACTGGGTAGGGACAAATTGAAACCCTGCACTTATGGGAGGGACACAGTGTGACCCTTCCCCCAGAGGAGGAGCTAAATTAAAGAAACAAATTAGTGCGGTCCTTCCATAGGAGAATGCAGTACCCCCACAGATGTCACCTCTGAAGCTTCACAACCATGGTAACTTAGTACTGTGTGAGATTCTCTAAGGGAAGCTTGTATGGTACTGCAGTATTGTAGGGAAGAAGCTTGGTTCCTGGTACCATGGAAGTATTTGCAAAAAAATAATATTTTAAATGTGAGTTGATGGTCCATTGAGGGATGTGGCCAACAACACCGTGCCTGCTGCTGGAATTGGCCACCAACAGTGTTATCTGAATATTATCAGTGACCCCAGAAGTTCGCTGAAATAAAACAAATGTATGACACAGTGACGTTTTAGTTAGGTATGGTAATAGGATTTTAGCTTAGTTTAAAAAACCCTCAAATGTTCTTGAAAAAGCCAAATGTTAAAGCGATATTACAACTAGACGTCAAAGTGACAGAAAAAATATTTAAAAAACAAAATGACACTAAAATTCACCACTTATAGTTTACTGAGCTAACTATAACTTGTGTCTCTGTCATGCTTATCACCTCACACATGGCATCACTCATGATGAATGGCATCACTGATGAAATCTCAAAGATAACATTGATGGCATCACTTATCACATCATTGATGAAAAATCCATGATACTCCTATTCACATACATCAATAAACCATTACATCATTTTAAAAACAAAGGAGAATGGTTGGCCACCAGTGGAGGATTGGGTGAATGGGTCAGGTTCTCCATGCACCCCTTCAGAGCCAGGCTACCTCTTTGCTGCACACAGCTTCTGCAAGATGAATGAATGGATGAACGTTGCATTTCCAGAGCGCAATGTCACTCATAATTGATCATCCTAGCGCTCTGATGTGGGAAACTATGAACCCTAACAAAACCAGATGGATCAATTTAAATAAGTGCGAGGCAAAGTGCATCCGAGGCAAGGAAGAGACAGATTTTTGAAGAGCTTTTAAATATTTCTTCTGTCAGTGAAGCAGAGATTTTGGTGCCGAACACCATGAAGGACTTTCCACCTTGATATTTTAGTCTAAAGGGAAGAGGTTTCAGCAGATTTGTATTTGCAGATATCAGTGTTCTCTGGGTCTTATAATGACAGAATCTGGCTGTGAGATATTTCGGACCAGTGGATCTGAATGCTCTGAAGACTCAAAACAAGGTCTTCAGTAGGATGATTTTGTCTATTGACAACCAGTGGATATTTTCTTATGGCAGGCAATGTGGCGCTCACCTTAGGAAGCTGTAACACCACTCTAGCTGGCAGACTATTTGAAGTCCATAAAATAACAGTTTCACCTCAATGATCTCAATCTATGTGACCTCCAGGACTGTAAATACTAGTTGATGTACTCTATTGTCTATGTTTCTACTCATGTTATGGTGCTCTGTCTATGTTTCTATTCATGTAAAGCGCTTTGATACCCTTCGGGTCTTGCAAGCGCAAAAACTCCTAAAATAAAATAAAATAAACCTGCATATTGGCTGTTGCAGTAGTTGAGTCTTGATGTGATGAGGGCAAAGGCTTCCGTTTTCTTAGTGGTAAGGGGGGAAAAGTGGAAAAAAGCTTTTGAGGGATTTAGTCAAGTTGAAACACACCCCTGATACCGTGAATTCTTGAGGTTGGAAGGAGAGGTAAGTGTCAAATATGAATCCCAGATCCTTGGCTCTTGTGCCCAATCCTCACCTGGCAGCCAATCCCTCCACTTCACAGTGGAGGGTTTGACAGCTGTTTCCACCTCTTTAGAGCTAGGTGGAGGCCTGATTGCAGGGTCTGGTACCACAGTTCTGACTCCACATGTACCTAGTCACTCCCCCTAGCACAGCCCTTTGCTGTGCACATCAGATGTTTAGCAACAGAGCATGACCTCTGACATGCACCCAATCCTCTATAGGTGGCCATCCGCAATGAAGGTCTGATAAGCAGCCTTCCACCAATAACCAATCACAGCAACTCACACTGCCTTTGGCTTCACAAAGCGGAGGACTGGCCACATCAAGTAACCTCCAAAAAGGCCCAAGTTTCAGCAAGAAGGTCAATCAGAGTGGAAGGCTGGCATCTAAGTACCTAGACAATATATTTATTCAACTCTACACCTATGTACTATGATGGTATATAGTTTCATCTCAAAGACTGTTCAAAATGGCCATATTTGATAGTGAAGTTAAAAACAAGTATGCTCCAGACATCTAAATGGAAGAAGCAATCTGCCCAGTAGCAGCATGTAGATGGCAGGCAATTCCGAAAATATTTTTACAATTAAAAAATGACAATGAAAAATAAAGAGAGCAGGAGTGGCAGGGGAGTGGTAGAGGAGAAACAGATGTGTGGAAATTATTGGGAAGAAGGAATACAAAGCGCTGGGGTAGGGATGTGAGGTGAATGGATAGTTCAAAGGAAGGTTCATGGAAAGACATGTGCTTCCATGGATTGCTGAAGCACGAAGAAAAAAAGAATTCCCTGATGTCATTAATGGAAGGATACAACAAGTCACCCTATCGGAAACACAGAAAAGCATTTATGGTCCATGTGCAAGAAGAAAACAAGAATAGAGAGCAACTTGTAAATTACTCTGCACCAGAAAACATTATAATGAAAAAGGTATAAAGTAGATTAACTACTGTAATATACAATATGAATACTCCGGACTAGAATGGCAGCAGGCAGATGTATGAATCTGGTGTTAAATATTGCAGGGATTTGTTAGCATGAGCTGAACGCATATTGCTATTTCATTTACACATATTCACACAGAAATCCCTATTCATTCATCCAATAATTCTGTATTTCCAATAGACATCGCTTACCTCTACCCTACCACAGAATTTCTCTATTGTTAGTAAAGTAACACATCCACTTTATCCTTCATTTAAGCTCGGGTTAAGTCCTACTACTCTCCCAGCAGTAAGTTTTAGTCAAGATACGCATCGATCCCTATACTTGAATCCTAAGATTTTATAGACTGTCCTCGCTATACATTTATCCTTTCACACTTAGTGTCCCTAAACACTTAGTGTCCCATTTTGTATTTCTGGCAGCCATCTTGTTTGCCATGTGCTGCCATATGCTCGCCATGTGCTCTGTCCTCCCTCAGTGTTGACTACTCTTGTAATCTGCCTAAAAACGAACTATATTTAGCATCTTCCACCTTCGCACATGCTCAGAAGGGCCTAGCTAGTAGAATGCACCTGCTTCTCTAGTATAACTGTCGGGCAATTTTTGTTGCTGCATGGAGAAGTAACTCTCCTCCCACTTTGTTGAGCAAGCAGATCTTGCATGTCCATATTAGTCATTTTGCATGCTTACAATAGCCAGGATTGCCCCTTGGTCTTATGCTGACTAAGTAACCCTAAGCATATATAAGGCCTCTGTTTTCTGTACTCCTTAGACTGCCTCATTCAGGTTCTAAGGCTTCTGTGTGACATAGTCTCCCTCATTTGAGGTTAATAAAGATGTTCTTTTTATATTTCAGCTCTTGTGCCAATTTCTTCTTTGTTGGTTTAAAAGGACCAAGTATCAGGGGGACCCCTGAGAAGGTTTCTATTTTCTACAAATGGCGCCCAATGTGGGGCTCATTAGAGAAGTGGCTATCTAAGGAGTGATTTTGTCAGGAGACAGAAATCTAGTGAGTTCAGGACAGGACTCTACTAAGGAAGTACTCTGTGCACGGAGATTCTGGGGATTCTCTGTCTCTGCAGCCCCGTAGATTTCTGATCTTCCTGATTTTGATCCCCCACATTATGTCTCTCCTGACTGAGAACCTTTTTGGTGTGGGTATCCTAAAAAACGACCGTTAGGTCATTCAGAACTTGGCAGTTAGAATTTGGACCACTATTTGTTTGGTAAGAGTCGTTCTGCGGCACTTGCTGTTGGTTTTGATGCCTTGGATTGGTAAGGTAGTTTAGTAACACTTACTGTGGCTTAGATTTGCGTTGGCCAACTTTTGATTTGTATGTATGTAATATGTGAATTGCAATTTATGTAGGCAGGTAATGAGGAGACTTTTCTCTATTTGAATTTGTTTGAACGGCGCAACGTACGAAGAGTACCTTAAGCGCTACTTTGATTATAATATTTGCATATTCTGCAATATTTTTGGCATGCCTGTTTCAAGCAATATTTTTGGCATGCCTGTTTCAAGCACACATCGAAGAATGTGTTGCTTTTTGGAGGTACTATAGTGAGATGTGAATGAAATTAGCCGGCTCCCCTGAGGGAATAGCTAGATAGGTTTAAGTATTAAGACATATTTCTTTCTTGGTAATTCTGTATCCCCATGGAATTAAAATATGACAAAAATACAAACAAGGATCCTTTTCTGCGCACGTTTATAAATGGAGATATGCAGAGCGATTTTTTGGTGTTCTGCCAGCCTAAGCTAGTGAATTGAGTGTATTTTGGCTTCTTGAAAATAAAACAGTTGTGCTGGTTTTTGTTGCAGTCTTTTGGAATACTATTGAGAAGCGCTTCTTGTAAATATGACTTACAACTAGTATTTACAAATGGTTTGGTTTAAGTACAGTCTGTGGGCTGTCCTTTGTTTCTGTCTTAAGTGTTGATCTGTGGGTTAAATGTGTGTTTACATGTCTATGTGGTTTGTGATTTTCACATTAGTGATACTTCTGTAAGTAAATAGCGATTGCGCTCTTTGTGTAAGGATTGCTAGCCTTAAGCACCCTGTATTATGTGTTCTGAGTGTATGACCCCTTCTGTATATGTCTGGAATGAGCTCAATGTGTGTGTTTGTGTTTTCTTGCTGTCATCAGTCTGTTATGCAAATGTCATTTAATTAATATTAAATAACAATTAAATCAAAATCCAGAAATGAACCATATGATATGCTAAATAACTACATGTTACTTTTAGATTGATAAGAGTAAGCAACTGTGCACATGTACAAATTGCCAATGCTTAAAAGATAACATTAGAATTCACATTGAATAGGAAAAAAAAGGCCTAAAAAACAAAAAAACTAAATTGTGTGTTTTGTAATAAATAAACAAATATAAAACATTTTCCTTAGATACATTATATTAGATATAAACAGGCAAACACATCATCTGAGTAAATTGCATGTTGTTGAACTAAAACACATATTATAGAACATGCATTGTAATGCCTCAGTTTTAAATAGACTGTCACAACAGCTGTGTTTTAACTGCTGAGCAGCAGCTGTTGTTTTGATTGTAGGCCACAGAGAGACAGGTATGTTGACCCAGCCAGGATTTTGTCACTACGAACATGGTGTAAAATCCTGCATTTCAGACTGCTGTTTTAAAAAGTTACAAAAATCAGGTTCATTATTTTGGATAACAAGAAAACATTTAAAGTAAGGATTTCCTTTTCTAAAGCCTTTTTACATAAGCATATCCATGGTTCTGATTTTAAATGTTATGTTATGTTATGTTATAAAATGTTTTGTAACGCGCTCTGCTACTGCAAAGTATCCTGGCGCGACATAAATAATAACTGTCCTTTTAAAAAAAGTGGCACAATGTTTCATGTTTCTAGTTAGGCTTCTGTGCTTAGGCTTATGAATGAATGCATCTAAATATGATAGGCAAGGAATGAAGCTTGCTTTTCCTATGTGGAATTATCAAAATGATTGGTTTTATAAAAAAAACCTATTATTAATTATGAAAAAATTCTTTAAAAAATGAGTGCTTTTAAATTTGTTTTTTAATATTTATAAAGCTTAATACTCATACTGTGACCTAGCATTAAAATTACATTTAAGTTGTGTTGTACCGCATAATGAGGATAATGGCATATGAAATTTTACTCTGCGCAGGTGTAAAAAAGTAATTTTTATAAAGAGTATAAATTATATTTCTGATGCCCAAATCTCTGGGATTTGTAGAGAACATTCTGAGGATAACTATTATGCAAAGAAATGATAAGATATTCATTTTTAAGTGGCCCAAATATCAAAGTCGAAATTGGGCAAAATTCACTATTTAAACAGCATTTTTTTCCATTCAGAGTAGCTTTTAACGTGCCTTAGGCCTCAGTAAATGCACATATTTAGGTATAATATAAATAGCTGACTTCTATATTGTTAACAAGTCTACTGCACACTGCTTACAATTGAAAATATGTATAAAAAACGAGCAGAAGTTATTAAACTGACAAAGAGGGGAATGGGTCAGCTTTCTGTTTTCAGGGTGACTTTGAATAGGAAAAGCTGCATGGAAAATTTGCACACAGAATAGGACAGCTGGGAAGAGTTAAAGGTCAGTTCTATATTTAGAAGCCTGTCATGGTTACCAGAGCAAGTTCTGCTTTGACATTTTGACATCTGAAACTTTTTTGAAAGATAAGATGGCAGCGCAGGGAAAGAAGGAGAAGTTGTGCTTCTTTTTTGTTGAAAAAAGCAAGTTTTTATGCACTCATATGAATATACCACAATACAATTATATATGTGAGCTTGACCATATATACAGCACTAATGCTTGTAGTTTGGTGCTTACTAGGGCTGAGCCAATGGGATTTAGTTTGAATTCATTCCCCCTCATGTTTCACTTGTACATTTGCTAAAAAGATTGGGGTTTGGGTATTCATATTCCTTACCTCCTCAAAAGTACTATTTACCTCCTATAACTTTGTTTATGCCTAGTTGCTACAAATAGGGGTTGATAGTGTTGACAGAAGTGAAACCTGTTTCAGGTTTCCTACTGTCAAAATGGGGGAAAGAGGCTATCTCCTCTACAAATTAAGGCTAGGTAAAATGTATGTTGCTCTCTCCTTTTCTCAAGTTTTTTTAGCCTGTCTAAATTGTCTGTGAAATAGCAATGAGACACTTAATTGGCTATTCAGTAATACTGTTTTAAACATTGTTAGCATTAATAAAATGAATACATATATATGCTATGTTACTGCCCATCCTATTTGATGAAATTATGACAGGATCAGTAGTCTAGATTGTTGTTCCCTTATTTGACCTTTAAGGGGAGCTAGATGTGGCTAGTTTTTGTTCTACAATTCTAAGGTGATAACACCATTATTGTATGTTATTACCTGCTACATAGCTTTGCAAGGGCATTGCTAGTTATTTAATAGCTAGTCTGTGTAAATAAACTGACAGTCCTTATTAGAGCAGATGTTGCATAGTTTGGATCATGAAAAGTAGAATGCAGGAAAAATGCCCATGTGATCCTTAGCAAAAAATGTTTTGAAGGAAATTTTATTTTATAGATAAGAAACTCCTGTTAAATTAGCAGTTTTAGATTTTTCCTGCTGCTCCTATAACATGAGAGCATGGTCCTAACCGTACAATGTAGGTGCTTTTATTAAGATGAATCATTTTAGAAGCGTCTGCAGTCCTGTACAGGTAATGTAAAGTTCATGAGCAAAAGTGTAGAACATTTCCTTTTGTTAGGGTTTTCAAATTAGCACACAGGAATACACCAATGTAAGGATTTAGGGTATGTTTGTGTTGTTTTTCTCTTTTCCTCACAATTTAATGAATACAGACTTCCTTGGCTACTTGGGATTGGGTGATGTATTACTCTTGCCAAATAGTTCCTTTTATACTTGCCAGTAGGTCCAGGCTGTTGTTTTTTTTTTACTCTCAAATAGTTAGATGGAATTGGTTCTTGGGGGCCTTGCTAATATATGGGGCGTCCCAAGACTAGGAATCATTCTGACACTATCCCCACTGTTGATAGACTGTTTCTGTGCCTTGTCTAAAGACCTTTTATTCTGTCCACCAATAGATATTTGCTGCCTTACAACCATTGCCAGAGGGGCCCGGACATCAGATTCAGCCTGGGGAGTCAGCATCAGCACCAGTCCAGCTTGAAGCCAAAGTGAAGGTAACCAGCGCAGGCATTGCTGGCAACTAGGACCTCAGTGAAGGCGGAAGCCCTGGGATGTTAAGTGTGTACCCCTGCCACTGTCTTGGGCGAAAGAGAGGGTCACAAATCAGAAAGGAGAAATATTTGATTCCCAGCTGAGAATCACAGACCGACCAGAATAGCGAGGAGACTTTGCATGAGGCGACCCCTTTTGAAACAAGGGTTGCTTCAGAGATCCTAGCATCAGGCCTCTGAATCCTGGCCTAAAGTGAATGCAAGTTTGCTCCTTTGTTTGTTGGTCAAGAGATACCTGGGTACAGTGGATGCAAAGTGTGGCCCCAACGAATGAGCAGTGCGCCAGCAGAGCAATGCAGGAGTTAGAGAAGGACTTGAGTTTAGGGTACAGGTGCTGTGTCTCTGGTGCCTGTTAGATTGAAGTGAAGAAAACTGGTGCACTGCCTGAGACACTGGACAGGATCGCTAAGAGTATTTGCCTGGTGGGTGATTGCCCTATCCTGAAAGAAGAGACTTTTTTCCTTGAAACTGGGTCGTGATTCTTCAGTTGCGAGTTGTGCAGCTCCACCGTGGAAACAACAAGAGCCTGCTTGTGAGGCTCAAACGGACACAGGGAGAAGACTCCCCTCTGGTTGGTTGTAATTCTTCTTTTTGTCAATAATGTACCCCTTGGGATGTCCCGTTTTTAAGGAAGAGCAGCCATTTGCCGCAATTCGTCCTAATTCTTATGGCCCTTGGTGGTCCTCCTGGTCCCAAATAATTGATGTTCTAGCCCTCATAAAGGGAACAATGGAAAAGTTTACTAAAATGTTTTTACTAGATGATTTTAGGATTTGCTTTTGCTTAGGACTAGGAAAAATGATAATTCTGTTTGTGATAGTGGTCATTACTTTCTCCTGCTATCTGTATGCTAATTATGACCTAATGCTTCATTCCCTTTGTATTCCTGCTTATACTTAATATGTACCCGCTTAATGAAATGTTTAGAATGGAAAATGCCCACATAGGAATGAATTAGGATATTGAGAAATGTATGAATGTGCAAATATTTTCTATGTTCCTACTGGATCATAGGAATGTCTTTAGCTCATGCTAAAAGGACTATCTGTTAAATATTGCAGGGATTTGTTAGCATGAGCTAAAAGCCATTTTGTATTTCTGGCAGCCATCTTGTTTGTCATGTGCTGCCACATGCTGCGATGTGCTCTGTCCTCCCTCAGTGTTGACTGCTCTTGTAATCTGCCTAGAAACGAACTATATTTAGCATCATCCACCTTCGCACATGCTCAGAAGGGCCTAGCTAGTAGAATGCACCTGATTCTCTAGTATAACTGTCAGGCTATTTTTGCTGCTGTATGGAGAAGTAACTCTCCTCCCACTTTGTTGAGCAAGCAGATCTTGCATGTCCATATTAGTCATTTTGCATGCTTACATGAGCCAGGACTGCCCCTTGGTCTTATGCTGACCATGCAACCCTAAGCATATATAAGGCCTCTGTTTTCTGTACTCCTTAGACTGCCTCATTCAGTTGCTAAGGCTTTTGTGTGACGTAATCTCCCTCATTTGAGGTTAATAAAGATGTTCTTTTTATATTTCAGCTTCTGTGCCAATTTCTTCTTTGTTGGTTTAAAAGGACCAAGTATCAGTGGGACCCCTGAGAAGTTTCTATTTTCTACACTGCAAAACTCAACATTTACATAAAGATTAAATATTTGAGAAAATTCCATGAAGAATGTGATACCCTAGCTGAAATTGAGTGCCTCTCAAATATTCTGTTCCCACAGCTGGACCAGGAGAAGATGGAAGTCCTTAACAACAAATAACAGCTGTCAAAAACACAACCAAGAAATAAATCCCCTGGCTCAGATAACCTTCTCTCTTGGCTCACAAAACCTACAGTGATATTCAGGCCAATGTCCTTACAAAGGTATTTAAGAATTTGAGATAGCCAGGACTACAGTGTTAGGTTATGTCATGATATGTGTATTTATATAGCACACAACTAGCATGGGATGGTATCCTGACCCTGTTCTGTGTGTGCTGGTGGTATGCAGGTATGTGAGGAGTCTCACTGAGTGTCTGGTAGTCTTTTGAAGGTTAATACAGTTGTTGATGTAGAGGGGACCAATATTTGGACAGGTTTTATATGTGTGCACGAGGAATTTCAAGAGCGTTGCTTTGTGAATCGGGAGCTGGTGGAGCTCTTTGAGTTGTGGGGTGATGTGAAGGCAGGGTTGGAGGTTGCAGTGAGCCTGGCTGCAAAGTTCTGCATGCCCTGGAGTCTTCTGCTCAGTTGAGCATTTGTTTACTAATGTGAGGTCTACCTCTCTCACAGGATAACAATGGGTTTTACCCGATGACATTTAGTAAGTATAACTTTTGTATTGGAATAGGCAGAAATTTCACTTTGATTTCTAAATAATTGTCATTTAATAAGCTCTTTAATGATAATGTTGGATTATAAGTCACAATTCTGAAAGAGACACTTTTCTCGTCTTTACCATTTGGTGATTGCTGCCTGTGCCCAGGGTCACATAACGGTGATTAGAGCGGCAGTTGCTATTCGTGTGCCCATGCCAGAGAGTGAGACAAAGGGAAACTAGTTGTTGGCAGTCACTGCCCCGATTACATTTCAAAGGAGTTGTCCCAGCACACTCACAAAAAAGTTCACAGTTGGCTTTGTCACCACAGCTTCCTTGGAGCCTGGGCAGAGAGGAAGGACAAAATCAAGAACCATCTGTGTTGGAAAGCTCTGGAGGTTTCTTCGATTTCAAAGCTGCCCCCAGGTATAAAAATAACACTATCATACCCACTCTTCAGTTCATCCCAGGACCGGTGGAGGACACTCAGCATTTCAGAGGGATGCCTTGCTGCTTGAACCCTGACATGAACACTCAGAGAACTGGCTGCCCAGTTCCTGGAGGACTGCCTCAATGCTTGAACCGAGGAATATAAGAGTGACTCCTCCAAGGGCTAGTTTTTTGGTACAATTTTTCGGAACTACAGGAACACAAAAAGCACCAGCACCACAAAACATGCATCTGCACCTAGTATGATGTGAGTCCAACCTTCTAAGTGTTTCCCATCCAGCCATTGATCCTTGAAAGTGGTACCAAAGATGCCCAAAAGTTTTTAAAAACCGAATAATTCAGCCAAAAGGTGCTCTGAGAACTGATACGAAAACAGTTCTTTTTTGCTTGCCGATCCACTCAAGGTACATCGCTAATTGGCCTATAATTTACAGAAGCTCCAATTATGTTCTTCTCTGCAACAGCAAATCTTGTTCAGTGGCCTCTGACAAAAAAGGTATCCATCCTCTAGGAACACCCACCGGCAACTGCATGCAGCTTTGTCCTGCTGGAGATTTTGGACTTCCAGAAAAGTGACAAATCTTCACTGTAACTTCATCCAGCGGTTCTCTGGCAGCAATGTCTCCTCTTTGACACTACCTTGGCATTTTGAACTTTATCTTCTCACACATTTTTCCTTCAAAGTTCCTTCTAAGTCCAAAGGTAAACCGGGCCAAATCCATTCTTTGTATCCGAACTGAGCACCATCGCGGTCGGCCATAATGTTCGACTTTTCCCCAGTCTCGCATGGCAAGATGGCCCTTGTTGGCTCTTTGATCTTTTAGGCACACATTTGTAGAAAAAAATTAAAATTATAACTCCAGTTCTACTGATTGGACTTTAGTGGCTTTGGTGTCAAATAATATAATACATTTTACTCTATTTTTTCAAGTTGGCGTGGGATTCCTCTTGTATTGTTACTTTCGCTTTATTACTGTTTAAGTGCTGTATAAATACTTTACACATTGCCTCTAAGTTAATCCTGACTGGTTTTGTGGCAAACTGCCAATGTGTAAGCACAGACTATTTTAGTGACCTTTGTGGTTCACCATGACTAGGATTGTGGCTGTTGCTTGAGAAGGGTTTTCTCCCCCTTCAATCATAAACTCAATTTCTAATGGGTGGATTCTTAGAAAATAATAGCGGTTCCTGGGTCTGGTTATCGGGTGCTGTCTTTCAATCTTGTATCTAGGGAGGATTGCTGTGGTGATATCAGGGCCTGACGAGGGAGTCAGTCTGGTTTCGGTAATGAAGAGGAGGTCAAGTGAGTGTTGTGTAGCAGAAGTGTGTAGGGCTAAGTGGTAAATATGTTTCAATCACATCCCACTATTGTGCAGGTTATATCAAATTCAGTCAATATCCATGACATCAAAGAGCGAAATTATTGTTTTCACGAATTCGGAGCATAGACTGATCATCAATCTTGTAGCCAAAGACAATATTGTATACAGTGTTTTTAGTTTCATAAAGAGGTCTCACCCCTCCGGTCTATCTTTCTCTTACAAACCAAGTAAGGGAAGAGATTTTCTAATAAAGTTTGCCACACCATAATTCCCATCTATTGTACCCTCGGAGCTCAGTGGTGCCCAAGCAATCACGTTACCTTTTCATTGACTCAGGTTCTGACGAGTATATGTCCTGGATCAGATTGGATTATATAGTGGTCAAGTAGTGCATTTTAATAAAATGTGACATATCACTGACTTTCAAATAAGAAACTACCATTGGGCTTTCCCAGTAGGAAAATAGCTTCTAATGTGGAGAAACCCCCAATGTGGAGAAACACTTTGACTAACCCCATCGACCAAATTCTAGCCGTGATCACTTCACTTTCCAATCCTCAAAAGGGTTTTGGACTGGCTCTTGACAGGTGTAAATTTGCAATCATAATTTTTTGGGTTGCAAACTACCTGCAAAGGAGTTGTACCTGAATGTAATGTAATGTAACGCGTTTTTATATAGCGCATGGTTACCAGGAGGCATCCCAGCGCTGCGATAGAATCAGGCTCGAGAGGGGAAAAGGAAAACAGGGGGTCATTTAGGGAAGAGGAAGGTTTTCAGGAGCTTCCGGAAGCGCAGATGGCCAGGTTCCGCGAGCAATTTCAAGGGGAGGGAGTTCCATAGCGAAGCCGCATTCACAGAGAAGCGGCGGCCTCCTGTGCGTGCTTTCTTGACTCTCGGCACTCTCGCCAGGTACTCATTATCGGAACGCAGGGGCCTATTTGCCTTGTAGGGCGTAACTAGGCTCTTCATAATCGGGGGTCCTTTTCCTTGAAGAAGTTTATGAGTAATGCATAGAGATTTAAACTTAATCCTCTCCCGTATGGGGAGCCAGTGGAGCGATTTGAGAGCAGGTTTAGCTGACGTCCTAAGTGAAATACCCATTAATAGCCTAGCTGTGGCATTTTGAGTCTGTTGGAGCTTATTGATGGTGGCTTCGGGGTCGCCTAAGAAAATCGCACAAATACTAAAATCTAGTCTGGACAGAACCAGTCCTTGTACCAGTAACTTCCTAGAATGCTGCTGGAGGAGAGGAAGGATTTTCCGGGCAGACCGAAGAAGAGCGAAGCAGGTTCCTGCTGTTTTTTTGCTTGTGTTTTGAGTGAGAGATCCTGCTCCAACCAGATCCCTAAACCTTTCATTTCTTTTTTTGGGCTGGGAGGATCCCCCAGACAGGCAGGCCAGATGGCAGTGGGCATTGAGGTCAACTTGTGGCCAAGTAACATGATTTCCATTTTTGACCCGTTTAATTTAAGGGAGGAGTCACACATCCAGGTATGTATCTTCGTCAAACATAGACGAAGACTGTCAGGGCATTGACCGAGTTGGGAAAGTGAGACGACAAGTTGGGTGTCGTCTGCGTAACTTGCAACTTTAATTCCAAACGGGGCAACCACATCCTCCAGGGGGGGTATGTACACATTAAACAATGCGGGGCTTAAAGATGAGCCCTGCGGCACGCCACACTGGAGGGGTATTAAGGCAGATCGTGAGTTGCCTTCCCAGACTTGAAAAGTGCGGTTAGACAGGTAAGATGTTAACCAAGTCAGGCGGCCCCCAGTATTCCCACCTCGGCCAGGCACTGGATAAGGATACGGCGACTCACCGTATCAAAGGCTGCACTCAGACCCAGGAGGATCAGTGCCACTGATCCTCCTGATTCCAAGATGTACCTTGCCTCCTCGATGACAGAGAGGAGGGCCGTGTCAGTCCCCTGGCCTGGGCGGAATCCGGTTTGAGAGTTACGCAAGAGTTCATTGGACTCCAGGAAGTGGGAAAGTTGGAAGTTCACCAGTCTTTCTGTGATCTTGCTGAGTCCCGGGAGTAGTGAGATCGGCCTAAAGTTTGCAAGCTCCAAGGGGTCGAGATGTAGTTTCTTTAGAAGGGCCTTCACAGTGGCCCCTTTCCAACTGGGCAGAACAATGGCCTGGGAAAGAGAGGAGTTAATGAGCTCAGTTGCCGGAGTGGCGATGGTAGTGGCAATCTGTTTGAGAAACCGCATAGGGACTGGATCGGTAGGGGAGCCGCTTTTGATGGCGGATAGGATTTTAAGGAATTCCTCTACTGAAACTGGGTTGAAGGCATTGAGCTGGGGCCCACGTCCGGGAGCAAGTTGCCGACAGAGGCAAAGCCATCCGTTTGGGGCAAAGTAGATACGATGTTTTTAATTTTTAAGTCAAAGTAATTAGCAAGTTCATTACATTTGGCTCCTGACGTATCTTGAGACAGCGGGGGGTCGGGGATCTTCAATAGTTCTTTGACAATCTTATAGGTTTCTCTCGTAGAGTTAGATGCATTTTTGATTCTCTCGTCAAAGAATACTGTTTTGGCATTTCTGAGAGCAACTTTATACGCTCTGATAGCATCACGGTAGATATCTTTGTTTGCCTTATCCCAGTCTTTTCTCCAAATGCGCTCAAGCTTCTTACAGCTTTTCCTTAGAATTCTGAGCTCAGGAGTATACCAGGGGGCAGAGCCAGCTCTGGCAGTCTTTTTCCCTTGAAGGCCAAAAACTACATTTAGTCAAACTTAACAAAACGCCATAATGGTGTGATATTAAATGTAGGTAAATCCAGTTAAGAATGCAAATTCAAATTATTTGACTCACTAACGTTATTTGTACTTCTATTGATGTTAGTTAAGAACTTAGGGGCATATTATCAAGCAGGACGTTAAAATTATCACCGTGTTAGCGGTAGAAAACTGCCGCTAAAGCGGCGATAACAGGCTTGATATTATGCCATGGAGAATTCCCATAGAAGTCCATGTTTACACCAGAATATGGTAGGAAGAGGCTGATGAAATGTTTGGAAATGGGTGGGTACAAATAAAGATTCAAGGGCATCCTGACTGAAAAGCGCGTTCCCCTCCAATGGGAGCAGACCTTTTTTCCACTTCTGCTTACACTATATCCTGCATACAAAGATGGATGGCTCGTTACTAATTTTCACTGCATTTTAGATACAAAGAAAGGCTCTGAACTCCTCATCATTTCAATGTATCGTCGAGGGTCATTTGATAATATATGCTTTTCAGTAGATCAGAGGTCATGTACTCTGGTAAGCAGACATTTACCACTCTACGTGAAATCCCCAACCCAATTCCAGCTGAAAAATAGTTTGAGAGGAAGGAGATTGAAAGTGGATAGGAGGAATGCTGTCGATAAAGTTGAACAGAGAAAGTTAAAGAGATACACATTTGATTCGACAGCCACAAGTAAAACTCTAATGAACACACCAAACATTGTTACATGGAGTTTGTGGGCAAGAATTCTCACATCCTCCAGAAGAAACATTTAATTATTTTAGCCCAAAAGGTATGAAAAAATAGTCCACGATAGACTGTCAAGATGATCCTTCTTGATTAAATGTAATTATGTGTTTTAATGTAATATTACACGCCTTTGCATGGGAAACATCCTTTACCACACAACCATTACAGCGCGCAATGGTTACATTGTGGTTTTAACAACTCAAGTCATTACGTCGACTTGCACTGGAGGGTGCTCTAGACTAAGGAATAGTGTGAATTACAATTCCAACACCTTCCCTACTGTACCTAGACTGGAGTTGGAATAGTATTTCACACTATTCCTAAGTCCAGCCCCCTCCAACGCAAGTCGGATGTAACGACTTGCGTTGTCAAAACCGCGATGTAAAATACCGCGTTCTGATGGTATGCGTGGTATCATAATATATTCCTTTGCATAGTTCATTTCATCTATCCTAATGTGCTTTGGCCTCTTATTCAAGTTTTGTCATTCTTACTGAGTGCTTTGGAACTATGGTTTTAGACGCGCTCTATAATGTTTAGAAGTTCATCGTTGGCGATAGTACCAAGAAAATTGACAACAGACTAATGTGTAGTTTAGTAATGAAATATAATGTAAAATGGCTTGCTGGATCCAGACATGGATCTGTGTAACACTTTGTATGAATGGATCTGTGTGACAGATGACTGCTGTTTACACAACACTGGACCTCAATATCTCAAGGACAGAATCCCCTTCCACGTACCCAAGAGGAACCTCCGATCTGCCGACCACGCCCTTGCTGAAACCCTTATCTACACACCTCTCCCTCACCGAACCCCTACACATCCGCAGTGCAAGAACAGGTGGATAGTCTTCTCCTACATCTCGTCCTAAACCTAAAATGAGATGTTGATCAACATCAGACCTGCCCCCACCCTGCACATCTTCAGGAAGACCCTTAAGACCTGACTCTTCGACTTACTGGAGATGCTCCCTCCCCACCCCGTCCCCCCGCCTTGAGACCCTCAGGGGTGAGGAGCGTGCTTAATAATTCCCTTATTGATTGATTGTTGATTGATTGAATGTTTGATATGTAGATTGGTGAGAAGATAGAGATTTGCTGGTAAGATGGTAACATTTAGCCAGCGATTTGGTCTTGGTCCCATGTTGTGCATAAGATTATAGACGTTAAGTATGGGGAATAGAAACTTAAATTGGAAGTCTGAGCTTACAAGCATAGCTTATGAGCAACTGGGTTATTCCACTAACACTTATTGCATTTTTTCAGAACCCATGACAGAGTAATAACCCAAGAGCTCCTGAGATCTCAACAATCAAACAGTATTTAATTTTTGTTAATCAAGAATGTACTTACAGGAGGGGGCGTGGCAAGCAGCCAAGCATGACGGTCATCTTCTCTGAGCTTTGGACCTGGGTCGCAGAATCCTGCAATTTATCTGTTTCCCGCTGTAATGCAGGGGCTTTGAGTGTGGTGAAGCATGGATAAAGGGGGCACGAAGACTCAGCGCTGTCTCCTGGGAGCAGACTGATAAGTACCTCAGAGATATCACCCCTGAGACCCGCTGGTGCAGCTTACGGCGAAGAACCGATGTAGGCCTGGATTGAGGACGGCCGGAACTGTGCACACATGAGGTCGGGCCGGAACTGATACGCACTGTGGTGGTGGAGGAATAACCTTGAGGCTGAAAATCTGAATTTGCGGCGAACACCGAGATAGCAGGAACCGGGACCAGGATCACGCAAACCTGGGGCGGCACAGAGGCCTACTGCTCGAAGACATGGATACTGGGGAGGAGCTGTGATCGGGCGGTGGCGGCACAACCTGGAGGGCGCTGACATAGGCAGGAGATGGCAGGATACGAACGCTAACAGGCTACCACTGAGCCGAGGATAGAGGTGCGGAAGCTGTAGATCGAGTGCAGCGTCTAGATGGACGGACACCCGGTCGCTACTGCCAGACGTACCCGCGCCAATTGCCGGACGGACAGAGAAACAGCGGTGAGGAACGGCAAGGAGCGCTGCCGGGGCGATATAACTAAGAATAAGTGCAAATAGAGAGGTCAAATAGCCTACCCCCACTCTAGTTAGGGCGGGCAGTGAGACGAAATGCTAAGTGGCGGGGGCCGGTTTCGGTCAGAGTTGGAGACGGGAGGTGATGATGGCCGCGGAACCGCTTGAGCGCCGCTGAGATGAGAGACACTGGGACACTGTGAGCCCTTGAGAAGCCACTCAGCAAAGAGGATGACTGATTACTGCAGCTGGCCGCCATTGCACCATTGTGACTACAGTGCAGACGAGGGGGACAGCCTGGAAAACTCCAGCTCTGCTACTATTTTGCCCTGCTCCACTTGAGGCCGGCTCTAGAGACAGTTGGTGTGCTGAGGGGCGAAAGGGATAGTGCGAGAACGTGTTGCGGCACCAACGAAGACGGACTGAGATAATTTCTAGGCCTTCGCACTGGTGCATTGCTGGCAATGAACCGGATATGTATTGTGGATACCGCACACACAGTATTTCACTGGCCTGACCTGCAAGATGGTGCGCAATAGGGCAAAAGCAGAGGACCAGCGCGGTCCTTACTCCATCCAGGACAAAGCGGAACAAATGGCTATCACACTCACGTCCGAGTGTGTTCCACCTACTGCTGTACCCGCTCCTGTGGACAAGTTGGATCTTATTTTGCAGGAGGTACGGGACTCCAGGAAGGCAATAGAACTGCAGATTGGAACCCTCACTACTGGCCTTACTTTGCTTCGAGCAGACCACGCGAAACTAGCGGAAAAGGTGAAGGAAAATACAGCGACACTGGAAGACGTGGCCCGACGGCAGGCACGCAGCGAAACCAATGTAAAGCAGCTACAGAACCAGGTCGCCACCTTAATAGACCGTGTGGAGGATGCAGAGGGTAGAGCAAGGCTAGACAACATATGCGTAATTGGCCTACCAAAAAGGAGAGAGGGAAATGATGCAACCCGTTATATGGAGCAGTGGTTCAGAGACCATGTCATGAATGAGGGACTGTCCACGCAATACTGTATAGAGAGAGCGCATAGAATTCCTACCGACGACCTAAACCAGGGGCTCCCCCACGTCCCCTGATAGTGAAACTACTGAACTTTCGAGACCTGGATATTCTCCTGCAAAAAGCCCGGGAATCTTCTCCGATAAACTTTGAGAATGCTCAAATTTCTTTATATAGAGTAACATCAAGATGGCCGCCTGGTAGGAGCTCCTGTAAGAGCTCCCGGTGCTTGGGATCCCAACTCGGGCTTTATCCCTGCTAGCACCCACCAGTCTTAAAGAACTGAACTACGAAAAGTACCTGGATTGCGAAAGTAACTGGATTAAAAGTAAGTGGTTTTCACGCTTACCTGCTCGACGGAGATCGGGAGCCTGCGAAGACCTGCGATCTTCCCTTCATCCACGCCGGACTGCTCCTGGACACTCGCCTTCAGACACCCCCATCGCCTTGCCGAGACTGGGCGGCTGGAGCTCTGGGACGGAGGAGTACTCGGTGAGGCGGTGCGGAGGGTCGGAGTCGGTTGAGGCCTGCGGAGCTGCTGTGGGAGCCACACACGCCTGAGCGGCAGTAGCTGGAGTCTGCCCCGCCTCGCCGGGCTGCTGCGAGTCACCACAGGACCTGGGACGGAGGTCCGGAGCCCACTCGACTTTTGGCGCTGCACACGGCGGAAGACTGAAGGGGACAGAGGCGTGGATGCGGGGCGGCATTGGGAGCAAGCACCGTGAGCCACCCTGTGTGTGGCGGAGGCTCTGAGCCCGCCGGGCTGTGGTGAGACACTGCATGTGCGGGGGGCCGGAGCCCCTGCGTCCTCGGGGATGGACCGCTCACTGCGCGGTGCCAAGGAGGGCAGAGGACTGATTGCGAAGACTGACGCCCTGCAGAGCGGATAGGCGGGACCCCCGTGCTCCCTGGGCGCAGCAGGCTCGGGCCGCCGGATTGCTGAGGCTGGATCCCTGAGGCTGCCGGCGGGGACGTGGTGGTCCATACGGGAACGCCCCCTCCCCCCAATGATCCTGCTGTTGGTGAGGTGGTGCACACGAGGGCATGCTTGCAGCCGGTGAGCCTGCACCTCAGGACGTGGGCTATGTATGGGTGGTTGAGGACCCACAGGATGGGATAAGAGCCCGATCCACCAGCATATAATTATAACAAATCGCCTCTCGAGGCTGAAGGGGCTGCAGTTCAGCTGTTCTGGACGCGCAAGTAGAAGAACAGACCTCAACCTGCCAGAAATTGATGATTAACCGCAGCTGTGCACATTTATGGCCAGACCACCGACAACTGTAATACACTGCTGGCAAAATCAACATGCTTGGTGAGCAGAAAATACAAAAGGTATTTACTTCCCCCCACCCCACTAGCTGGCTCTCATTTTTAAACCACATCCTTTGTTCAAAATGGCTGTGGCCATAAAACTGTAGCTATAAATCCCCTCCGGTACCGCTGCTGCCCACGAGGCTCCTCAACCTAACTCCCCCACACAAGACCTCCTAAAATAGAGATAAGACTCTCGCCCAGCAAGTTGGGGGCTGGGATTGCTCAAACAGAAAGGAAACTGCCTTTCCCCTGTTCTCAAAGTAATAACAACAGACAGAGGACTAATGTCTCTATCTCCCCTTTCTGATCGGCCATATTAGACTGGCTCTTAGGCGACCATCATGGACTAGTCATTTCTGCACCACATGTACTAAGAACTGGATTCTTTAGACTATTTCCAATTGTATTCTGCACATTTTACGGAACTGGCACCCATTTCACTTTCCTTCACCTGTAATGCACCGACCGCTACCTCATATCTAGCTAGGAACTGGGCTTGCTCAAACGGAACCTGGTACTGCCCTTCCCTGCTCTCAAAGCAACAACAACAAAAGAGGACTATTGTCTCCTTCCCCCCTACTTGGCGGCCATTTTAGACTGGCCTCTCTCTCTCTTTAGCGGCCATCATGGACTAGTCATTTTCACGATCTGATCATACCCTAAGAATTGGCCTTATTAGACTAATCTCAACGACCGCATACTCTGCAATGCCCTGTATCTAAACCTTCGAGGGATTAGTGGTCTATTATACTATATTATTTTATATTTTTATATTATATTGTTTATTATGGTATTATAATGCTACTTGGATATAATGCACTGATCGCTACCTCATATATTCCTGGCTGCTCACTAGGGTCATTTTGACTCATGTAGCTTGTTGTTTGCTTCTGTATTGTGTTCTTCTACTTGTATATTGCTCATTTTTAGTAATAGACACCCAGCTCACTTTTAATTCTTGCATTGCACTATTGTCACCCCAGATACTTGGGACATTTTATTGGTGAGCTGCACCCATTTCACTTTTTACTCCTGGACTACACCAATTGCTACCTCTTATATTTTGGTTATGGGGGCTGCTCACTCATGTCACTTCTGTCCCATGTTATCGCTCTCCCTCCCATACCCACCTAAATATCAATCCCAACATGGATCCGATTGGCAAGCACACACATAAAATCAACTATCCATCCACATGCACCAAAAAAGCCGCTAATCGCTTTAAACCCTCATCTAAATTTTGACTACTCACTATTGTTATATAACATATAACTTTTGTGCATCTCTATTTTGTCACTGAGTCATGTACCTCATTTATTTTTGACCACTCATTTTTGACTACTCACTGTTGTCACTTTTGATTCAGGTATTTTACTGTCTTAATCGGTATTTCATTTTATTATATCGTCAGTATTATACCTATATTTTATTCTGTACATGTTTGTAAACCACACCGATTGTATAGTCGGTATTATACCTATATTTTATTCTGTACATATTTTATTCTGTACATGTAAGTGTTATTCATGGATGCACCAATTACTACCTCATATACTTTGGCTGCTCATTAATGTTACTGATGTTTCATGCAACCGGGTAGTAGTGTATGCGTTTGTATTCTGCTCCCGTATATCATTATTGTGCACCCTACATCCGTGCAACTCGCACCCACGGCAACTCTTATCCCTGTTGGCATTAACTACTAACGCATATACTTTGGCTGCCCACTAGTGTCACTTCCATTCCTTGCAACCGGCGATACTGGGCATCCTCCCACACCTACCTACTCCGTCGTCCCAACATGGAGCTCATCGGCAAGCACACATATAGAATCACCTACCCACCCACACTCACCAAAAAAGCCGCCAAACGCTTTAAACACAACTTACTGAGGTCCCACCCTGAAACTCCCTTTGCAGACACCTACTTCTCAAAGGTTAAAGGTGCCGTAAGCACTGATATCATCTTCCACACCACACGCAGAGCTCAATGGAGAAAAACGTTCCTCTCTTTACTCACCGTCTCCAACTCCAGGAAATCCACCCATGGCCGAACACTCTCCATCACACCATCCCAACTCTTCCCGGGGAGAACAACGATCACTATCTATAACAACGGGATTGTTCTAATCCAATCCACAGACAGGAACCTAGAAATACTAGACAACCTGTTCCCCACTTTCTTACAGCACATCTCCAATCCGCAGACCCCCACTCATAGCACTCTCAGTCCGATCACCCTTGACCTCACAGCCCCCAACCATAACCATCCTATCCTAGCTCAGTCCCTAAATGACACGCACCTCTCCTCTACCCCCGGCACCTCCGTCATCCACCCACCTACTGCAGCCACCTCACACTCCTCAATCACAGACTTAGATCTCTCCCCCCCATTCACCAGCCGCACCCTCTCCCCCCCACCAACACCTTGACCTCCATTCATACCACTCCCATTCCTTTCACCCCTGACACCACAGCCCCCTACGACAACGCCTCTAATCTAGCTCAGCCCCAAAAAGACACGGACCTCTCCTCTACCACCGGCACCTTAGTCACACACCCATCTACTGTTGCGACCCCACACCCCTCAATCACAGACACAGATCTTTCCCCCACATACACCAACCATACCCCCTCCCCCCTTTCACCAGCCCACATTCCCATTCTCTTCACCCATGACACCACAACTCCCACCCACAATACGCCTAACCGAGTTCAGCACCAGACCGACACGCAAACAGACAAACCCCACCCCTTATCCCCCCCCATTCTCAGCCCCCGCTTCCACCCATTAACTAACCACACAGAACACGCCTCTATCAACTCAACTCCGCCTCTTCAAAAAAGATCCACACACAATCCCACTCCCCCCCATTCTCACCCCCACTACCCTTCATGCGCCCCCATCACCACTAACATACGCCCATCCTCCACCATGCACTCGCCACCCACCACCAATACCCTCTTCCATACCTCCAACCTCCCAAATAGGTCATCCATCCCCAACACTCCAATCCCCATCACCAACACACATCCCACACTTGACTACATTATGGCCTCCCTCCTCCAGCTCAAAGAAGACATTCACATCATCAAACAACTACTCTGCACGCATTCCAGTCACTCCTCACCCACCACCCTCCTCAAGCTCCAAGAAGACATTCACATCATCAAACAATTACTCTGCACACACCCCAGACGCCCCTCACCCGCCTTCAACAGCACCACCCTTCCCAACAGGACCTCCACCCGGTCGGTTGACTCTCGCACTCAGCGACCCCCGCACTGGACTTCAATCCCTGTCCGAAATCGTGAAAACCATCCCCATCGCTCCTGCAACCCACTATCGGACCTCGACACAGTCACCCTCCTCCGCTCCTACGACCCATCTCCCCTTAACAACATACCCACCACCCTCCGCGCCATTCCAACGATTCATCCTAATCCCCTTAGACCCCCCACACTAAACAACAGAATTTCTATCCTTAGTAACCTGAGAAAAGTCCCCCTCTCTCTAGAACACCCTTCCACCCTCGACACACCCCGTCTCAAATGCACCCTCCTCAACTGCAGATCGGCCCCTAGGCACTCCTCTGCAATCGCTGATCTCATCTTAACACTGGACCTTGACCTAATCTTCTTGACTGAAACGTGGCTAACTGAATCTTCTACACCTATAATGGACATACTGGTTCCCCCCAACTACCACATCACTAGACTAGACAGGGTGGGTCAAAAAGGTGGTGGAATCGCATGTATACACAGGAGTAACCTCTCTGTCTGGAAAGTAACCTCCCCCTCTCTACCCTCCCCAACATCCTATGAATACATCTGCCTCGATATTATCAGTGAGGGCAAACCGATATGCTCTCTTCACGGCATTTACCACCCACTTACCTTCTCGCAACAAATCATGGATCTGATCACAACTAATTCAGGGCGACAACTCACACAAATATACCTTGGTGACTTCAACCTCCACTGGAACGATCATAATGATGCGGTGGTAAATAGTCTTAAAAACTTCCTCGATGCCCTTGACCTCACCCAAATATGCAACAGCCCGACCCACGAGAAAGACTCTATCATTGACTTGAATCTATCCAACCCTGTGACTTGTCAGATCATCATATTGTCACATTCTTCGTCAATGAAAAAGTCAATTTTAACCCGGTTCAATCCTGCAAGCCTAAAGTCTGGAAAAGAGACCTGAAAAAACTCAACCCAAACTCTCTACCCCCCAACAGCTGCAACCGCTTACTTCCCCCTACTGGCGTTACGGATGTCCAATCCTTGACGGATCACTATCTCAATGCAATGACCTCTATAGTTAATGAAGCTGCACCTATGCAGCTAAAAAGAGCCTCCACAAAAATGTCCAATCCTTGGTACGACGGGAGTCTCAATGAGGAGAGACGGGCCATGCGAATGGCGGAGCGCACCTGGAGGTCAGCCCCCTCCGCACTGCACTTAAAAACGTTGAAGAAAAAGAGAAACGCCTACTTCAGGAAAATAAAATGCTCAAAATCGAATTTCTTCAACCGTCAACTGGACCAAGCCAAAAATCGTCCGAGAAAGCTGTTTGAGCTAATCAGAACACAATCCAAGGAACAACCCCAACCACTCAGCTCTTTGGGCGAAGCACCCTCCTGTGAAGACTTCGCCTCTTTCTTTATCCAAAAAACAGACAACATAAAAAACGATCTCCTCATTGACGTAACTCTCTACCCCAAAGACCACTGCACAGCACCCACTGAACCAAAAAACAATGCTACATGGTCATCCTTTGTCACCTATTCGGAAGAAGAAATTGGTAGACTTCTCAACACTGTGAAACCAGCCAATCACCTCACGGACCCACTTCCTGCCAATGCTGTCAAAGACCTTACCCCGTCGCTCCTCCCACTCTGGACTAAAATTATCACCAGTTCACTTCTACAAGGGACCATCCCCGACTCCCTTAAAGTTGGACAAGTCACACCTCTACTAAAGAAACCCACAGCCGACCCCTCTAATCTAAATAATTACCGTCCCATAACCAATTTTCCGACTCTTGCCAAATTGTTGGAAAAATGCGTTCAAATACAATTGACTAAACACATTAATCAGTTTGATCTACTCAACCCTCATCCATCAGGCTTCAGAGCAGATCACAGTACAGAAACTGCTATGACTCACATAATTGACGACGCCCTTCAAATCCTAGATCAAAACGATACCTGCCTCCTCATCCTTCTTGATCTCTCTTCTGCATTCGACACGGTCAAACATGAGAGCTTACTCGATCTATTAAACACAAGAATGGGCATATCTGGAACTGTGCTCAATTGGTTTACGTCCTTTCTACACAACAGATCGCAGAAATTCAAGAGTAACAACTTGATGTCTTCGCCAATACCTGTATCGCTAGGCGTCCCACAAGGATCCTCCCTATCCCCAACTTTGTTTAACCTAGTTATGGAACCTCTCACCACCTTGCTACAAGCATCCAATGTTCACTTCCACATGTACGCCGATGACACCCAACTTTATCTCAAATTACAATCACCCAAAGACATTATGCTCTTGAATTCAACGATCAGAAGCACCCAATCCTGGCTGGCCGCTAATCATCTCAAACTCAATGCTCTTAAAACAGAGTTCCTCTTGATCTCACCTCCCGCGAAGATCACTACCGCTCAAATCTGGCTTAAACACCTAACCGCACTCAATGTTCATCCCACCATCGTGGACTCAGCAAAATCTCTAGGCATAACACTTGACACCAACCTCAACATGCAGGAACACATCAACAAAGCAACTAAGGGTGCAAACTACCAGAACAATACCTTAAGGAAACTCAAACCCTTCCTTCCAGCCAAAGATTTCCAAACTGCGGTACAAGCACTAGTCATCCCACGAATAGATTACGGCAGCATCGCCCTCTGCGGTCTCCCCCTAACTACTATGGCACCCATAAGAGCTTCTCTAAATGCCGCAGCGAGACTTATCACTGGATCAAAAAAACACTCACACATTTCCCCTGACCTGAAAGCCCTGAACTGGCTGCCTTTTGAAGCCAGAATACATCTGAAAATCGCCTGCTTGACGCACAAGGATGTTCACCTGAGCTCACCCGGATACCTCGCCCAGAAGCTGACGATTTCTGGTGGCTACAGAAATACTAGAGGCACAAACAATCTCTTGCTAAAGCCCCAAAGATTCCGCAAGGAAAAAACGTATAAACGCTCCTTCTCAGGAATGGCACCCAGGATCTGGAACTCACTTCCCCCTGAAACCAGGCTCATCTCCTCCACCATACTTTTTAAGAAAGAAGTAAAAGCTATCCTCATGGCTAAATACACCTGAATTTTTACTGGGGTTGATATTTACAGACGCTGTACCATTCAGTTCTACTGATCTTTTTGCATTTTTTGTATGACTCATGTTATTGACCTACCTGAGGGTTTACGCTACAACGTATTTGTACTTGTATCATTATTGATGTATCTGTCTGACTATGGTACCTGAATGCTTACGCTACCACGTATTTGTACTTGTATTTGTATTTGTACTTGTATCATTATTGATGTATCTGTCTGACTATGCTCCCTCTGATATCTGCAAAGATCTTGTTCGCGCTATATAAAACTTTCAAAATAAATAAATAAATATCCTGACAATACAGTTCTGGTACAGAGACAGCTCTTTTCCTTCATGGCGGTTAAGAAGAATCTTAGAGATCTGAACTTGAAATATGCACTTCTCTTCGCGGCCAGGTTGAAAATATTGCATGACCAGAAATCTTATTTTGAAAGTCCGTGAAATGTGGAATACTGGCTGGAGGTAATGGAACTGACCAACGCCGCAATGTCTACTTCTCGGCTCACTGCCAAGAGTCAAACCAGCTCCAATTGCATTCACTAGGCGTGACAACAGAAGATCGCGCAAAATCCTGCACAGACATATATCGCCTTGCAGCAGATACGACAGAACACATCGCAGACGATCATTGCGGCAGCAACCTTCACACATGCCGCAAGAACGGAAACCAAGTCCTCCTCTGAAGGAAGTGTGGCCCTCTTTCCCTCTGCAACCCCACAACTGATCAATGACATATATGGCTGACTGTACCCTTGCAAGGATTAATATTGTAGCTGCAGTAGGCTTTTCTATGTCACGATGTTTGCAGTAATGGTTGGTTTAGATTTAGGAGGCAATATACTGATTAGGCCCAGGTGTCCGTAGTAGCTTTTCTGTGCTGCTGAGACAAAGGATACATCAGATGCAGAGCACTAGCAATGTCCCCCATACGGCGAAAGCGCTTTCTATATCCATTAAGTTCTTATTGGTTCAGTTAAGTTTCATGGTCCGGTATAGTTTGTTGACCATACCGAGTATTGGGGTTTTTAGGGGAGAAATGGTCTCATTGTACAGAATGCTATAGGTAGGCTCATTTGCTCTGGTACCTTATTAGTTTCCCAGCAACCACAGGAACACTCACGATCCATACACCGGGTAGCTATGAGGGATAAAAATAAGAGTTTCCATACATGAGGAGTAGTGGACATATATTGTGTTAGCATGATGTATCTATATACCCTCTTTGCTCGGCATACATATAACATAATTCATATATGCTTCAACTGGTAGGAAAAGGCTTGTTCTTTTCTCATGTTTCTAGCACTAATAGAGTAGGACGAGAACCATACAGACGCCATCTTCTTTCCTCTGATTCAGACACGAGCTCCAGTAGTTGTCAAGCCCCAGTTCATTTGAGTTACTGAGAGCAGCTGAAAGTAAACTGTGTTCCCTATGTCCTGGGATTCAAGGTCGCACCTGGCTTTGGGTGCGATAAGCGCATTCCTGGAGGCGCCGTGCCTAACTTCCGGGCTCCAGGACAAAAGGGAGTCACCCCTCCTGACCTTCCCAGTAATAAATAGTAAAGCTTTGAACTAATCATGTGTGCCATATATGGTCCTTCCTCTGGCCCGAGGGCCAACTGGTGTTTTTCCGTTTACAGTGATTTTGTGTGTTGAACTGACAGTATATAGCCTTTGATTTGAATGTGAGCCAGCAGTCTTCTCAGCTCGTCTGATGGGTGAGGGTTGGAGAGGCTCCTCTATAAAGTATTTTGCTTAAATAAATGATTGAACCTTCTTCACTGCCAACTGACTGGTTATTTGGTAATGGTATTGGGGCTATTGGTAGGTATAGCCCTTTATGTTATTTTTATGGTACATCAGCTGGCGACTCCGCCGGGACTCCGTGATACGGTCGTCCTCACGTAACCGGGTAGAAAGGACAAAGAAAGGGGAGCTCTGGTCGAGCGGGTCGACTGACCGCAAAAATTCGACTTACTCCGCTCTCGCGATCAGGGAGCCCCAGCTGCTAGTGACCCTTCGCCGGAGTCCTACGGGCATAACCCGGGAGCTGACCGTGTTGGTCTTCAGGAGTTGGCAGTGGAGAATACGCAATTGTACCTGCATGCACCAGGTGAGTGGATTGTTATTGGTGTCTGTTGGTACGCACTGTTGAGCAGTGCCTTTAGGAGCAGTTAACTGTATCAGATTTGGTGGTCAGTGTACCACGGAGAATTTTGGGAGTCTGACGGGGCAGCATTGTGGCTGCACGGGTAGATGCTCCACGGACTTGTTTTGTGAATAATAGAGACGCTGATCGGACGCCTTGGTGTGACTTGTGTGGTACGCACCAGCCGGACTGGTCTCGGAAAGGTCTGTGGTTGTACCTGGGTAGCCTTGGGAACATATCTGAAGTGATGCTAAGGCAGCGGGCTGAGTCAGAATAGTCCCAGGGGTGAACCAGGATGTCTGCAGGATGGTCTGTAGGACAGTCTGTGGTCATACCTGTCCGACAGTCTCTGGGTAGTCTTTGGACTGCTTGTTTTTGGTATCTGTTGGTCTGGAATCTGAATTGATTAATTCTCCATGAACAGGAGTCGACAGGCTCTGTTCTTTTGTTTGGAAAAAGGCATGTCATTTTGAAAACTTTTAGTATATATATATGTATTGTTCTGTGTGTGTTTGATTCAGAGAGTGGGTGAAAATGTTGGGAATGTGTGAACATGGCCATGTTTGAAAAAGTGTTTCTAGAATGAGGTGTAATTGTCAACGATCATTATGCCGTGTTGTAGTAAATTATGCTTTGGATGCTGTTGTCGCTGATAAGGCACACGTTTGGATGAAAGACAACCTGCCACGCCCGAGGGCAGCCCGAGTATTGATATATATGTTAAACATGGTAATACACCCATCCTGTTTAATATGCTATGGCATAAATATACTAAAGACAATGTGGAATTGCAATGGCCCTTAACCGTGTCTTTTGAGGAGAAAAAGATACATTTTTTGCAGGATCGATTGTTTTGTAAACAAAGTCGGCAGGCAATGTTTGATTCTCTAAGCATGTGGCAGAAGGAAGCAAAGCATAGATGTATCAGGGAGGAAAAAATATGTAAAATGAAAGGAGGTCAGACGATTACGCAGAAAGCCATAGCTTACGATAAAGCTCAAACCGAAAAGGGAATTGATTATGCAGACAGACAATTTAGATTACAGGTGGGTAAAAGCTATGTGACCAGGACTGAGGCAGAGGGAGAGATGGAGGAATACGCGTCCACCTCCCCCTTATGCTCTGCAACGCATATACCCCGCTGTCCCTTTAACTCCTGCTCCGGCACCAATGGCCTCTGCTCTTGCTGTTTCCTCTCCCCCAGTCCCTCTGGGAATGTCCTCTATTTTATCCCCATCTGCATGTGGGACGGCTACTTATGGACCAACGCGTTGCCGTCTTCTGCCATATCCACAGTTGTTTTGTCTCCCCCAACATCCACTTGGGCTTCCCAGTCCTCGAGCACGACCCCAACCCTAGTTGACCCAACTCCATCTCGTGCTCTGGGGGATCTTGGCACACGGAGGTTGTTTACTCGTTCGGCGGTAGGATTTGATGAGAAGCAGATGATTGTGAATCAGTCATCCCAATAGGTGCACCATCCTATTTATACTCTGACTGATATATAGAGCACGCTTTGAGACTATGAGCCTCTTATGCAGCAGCATGCCCTGAAACACATGGCCTCAAGTCTGATTAATTTATGGGAACAGTGTTTTCTGGGAGGGCAAGCTCCCCAAGTGATGTATGATATTCGGGACAGGGGTCATATGTCTGAACTAGGACCAGGGGATGTTTATAGGAATGTTGAGGTTTTATTAAATTATCAGGTACAGATGCACCAGAAATGTCCATCATGGGACTCTCAGCACCCTATGCGTGAAGTCCATCCTATCTTCCATCCTGAAGTGCCGTAATTAAAAAACGATCAGGATGAGGTAATCATGGCTCGTGTGGAGGCACGAGTACAGGAGCAATGGGTTTACACACCCTGGAACAGGAGTGAGGTCCTTTTGCTAAAGTCACAACTCCCTGACCCCCGTAAAAAGGCCTATTATAAAGAACTCACAAAAGCGGCCTCCTCAGCTGTTATGACCCTAGCTGACATAGAGCTATTTTTCAGGCTACTGGTCCCCATTGATGTATGGTGTCAGGTGCATGATCAGGACCATGTTCCAGAGTTAGGTTGGACTTAGGATCAGATAAAAGGTTGGGATAAGGATCGAAAGCCTAGTGATGAACCGAAACCTGAACTATTGGCTTAACCGGGTCGGAATATTACTTACATGCATTCCTTAATTCCGCCTCGTAAAGTGGATTGGGACAAATTGACATTATATAAGCAGAAGAAGGACGAAAGTATTTCTGATTTCTTCACTTGATTTGAAGGTGTATTCATTGACTTTAGTGGGCAGGATTTATCAGTAGAAGGCGGCGTACGATTATTTGTTAATTGTTTCGTGACAAATCTGTTGCCGGAAATCTCCTCGCGGTTACAGGCCGCGGAGAGTACTTGGACTACTTCTACTCCCTCGATCATACTGAGTATGGCTCAGAATTACGAACATAGGGAAAATGAGAGTAAGGATAAGACGGAAAAGAAGGCGAAGGATCTTAAGACACGGGTGCTGTTGCAACAAGTCTTCCGAGGACGAGGCAGAGATAGAGGTGGTAGAGGGTTTGTCCCGAGGGGGGGCGGGAACTGGACGAGGTGGGGGACCAGCTGTTGCTTTGGGACCAAATCAGTGCGCTTACAGTAAGGAGGAAGGACACTGGCAATTTCAGTGTCCATTATTGTTGGCTCAGAATGGGGCAATGAGAGGAAGAGGTCGAGGTGGTGTGGATCGCAGTGACATGCGGAGAGAGGAGGCAACGCATGGTGAGTCGGAAAATAAATATTTTGATAACCTGAGAGGTAGACAGTATTATAATAGGGATTGTGCAATGGCTGGGACTGAAGGGTATGTTTTTACATAGGACAGCCAACGACAGAGGTGGGGCCAGGTGTCAGTACTCATTGATCAGCAAGATCCTTATGTAAAAGAGCGGTTGATGGGGGACATCTGAAAACTTTCTAGTAGATACGGGTGTGATGAATAGTTCTATTTCTCGTTTGCTGGTTCCAGGGGCTGCTCTCTCCGGGCAAAATAATGTTTCGGTGGGATTTTCAGGAATTCCGGTGGTGAGCCCTATTTCCATACCTGTATGGGGTTGGACAAAGCCAGTAAGATTCCATGGCTGATGTATATATTGAAATTTACAAGGGATTTAGGAAAACCGGAGTACTACCACCAGCCAGACTCACTGTTCAACATTACTAGAAAAGACCTGAAACAGTTGTGTTGGTACCATGTTGAATCCCTGAGACTGGGTGTGGAAATGAACAAAAATCTTGTCATCCAGCATCAACTCACCCTAGCTACCTATACTATCCAGCCTTATCTGAATTGGTGCCTGGAAGGCTTTGACCGGTATCTTTTAACACGTTTCAGGTTCGATGTCTTTTTTCATCTAACCTCATTCCCTAAAGTAAATGATTGGGGTAGAAATCTTTGTAAATGCCCGTGTGACAATTTGTCTACCCAATCTACTCTGCATGTTATCTGTTTTTGTAAATTTTATATGTTGGAGAGCTCTAGATGGATCAAACCATTTTTAAAAAAGTTTGGTACTTGGAGGCAATGTCGCCCAGCCCTACTGTTTTTATTATCTCTAAATGATGCAACCTGTGTGGCTGTCATGCTAGGTTTTTTAAAGAGTATTTTAAAGAAAAGGAAAAGCTTAACTATTTGTTAATATATGAATGTTTTTAAACCATGTTGTTGTGAAATGTATCTGTTGCTTTTATGATTTTATGTACGTAAAATCGAATAAAGCTTTTTCATTAAAAAAACCACAAAAAAAACCTATTCCTTTCACAATCGGTCCAGTGACGGTAGACTCCTGCTTTCTGTTGACTTCACATTGTGGGGTGAATCTCTTGGGATTGGATTTGTTGAAGAAGTTGCATGCAAAGATTCATTGTTCCCACAATGGTGTTTGTCTGACTATTCAATCCCCTGGTAAACATACTTTACAGTGCTTCACTAAACATGAACCCCTCCCTCCTGAGTTTGCTGCTATCCCAGCAACAATATGGACCACTGGAGACACAGATGTAGGTGTATTAAAGATTCCACCTGTTTCTATTACTTTGAAACAAAATGCTTGGTTACCACGTATACCTCAATACAAAATTTCTCCGGCAGGCGAGAAAGCTTTGCTCGCCATCATTCAAGATTTGATAAAAAAGGGTGTGGTGGAAGAGACGGCTGCTAATATATGTAACAGTCCCATTTTACCGATTTTGAAAAAGGCCTATATGTCGGGAGCGATCCTAACTATGTTGATACTTACCGTTTTGTGATTGATTTGGGTGAAATTAATAAAATAGTGGTGCCCCAATACCCCGTGGTTTCTGAAATTATTACTATTCTCACTATGATTCCACCCACAGCTAAATATTTTTCAGTCATTGATTTAAAGAATGCTTTCTTTAGCATTCCGATCCCCCGCAATAGCCATCATATTTCGGCTTCTCCCTATCTGGTCGCAGTTACCAGTTTTGGTGGGCTCCCCAGGGCTACACAGAGAGTCCCAGTATATATACTCAGACTCTGAAAGCATTGTTGGACGATTTGATCCTGCCCCCTGGTAATGTGCTTTTGCAATACGTCGACGATCTGTTGGTGGCGCTGTAAAGAAGCCACTGTTAAATTATTGTCTCATTTGGCGGCTAATGGTAATAAAGTATCTCTTTCCAAATTCCAATATTGACGACAGGAGGTGACCTACCTTGGTCATCTACTGTTAAAGGAGGGGAGTAGACTAACCACTGAGCATGTAACTACCATTTCTAACATGTCTGTACCTCGTACTCCGCGTGATGTACGTGCATTTCTTACTGTCGCCAATGGATTCCAAATTTCTCTCTTCTCATTAAACCTCTCCTGTATTTAACCACTAAAGATGTGCATGAACCTCTACCGTGGACTGATGATTGTCAAAAAGCATTTGACTCTTTGAAATCTGCACTTTGCTCTGCACCCGTTCTGGGTACCCCTGACTACCGAAAACCTTTTGTGCTTTATGTGCACGGGGTAGATTGTTGCTCGCTTTCTGTGTTGACACAGGGATTTGGTGGTAAGCAGAGACTTTGTGCCTATTTCTCGGCGGTGTTGGATAACGTCGCCAGAGTGCTTCCTAGCTGTTTAAGGGCAACTGCTGCAGTCGCAGTGGCCATTCGACAGTCGGAAGGGCTCGTTCTGAACACTGACCTCACAGTGATGGTACCACATGCTGTGGATACATTATTGAACAAAACTAAGACCCAGCACCTCACAAGTGTGCGTCTTACAGGTAACAAATTGACTTTGTTTGCTCCCCATAGAACAATTAAACGATGTGCCACCCTGAACCCTGCCACATTACTACCCCTCCCTTCAGACAAAAAAGATAATGATGTACATGATTGTATATTTCAGACGGAGGAAGAGACGAAGGGACGGGTAGACAGTCCTCTATCTGACTCCCAAGGGGAATTGTATGTTGATGGCTCTTGTTTCAAATTACCAGATGGCACAACAACTGCTGCATATGCAATAAACACTCTACCTACAGTACTTGAGGCTTCCTGCGTACCCTATCAATCAGCACAGGCCACTGAGATAGTGCATTGCTTCGGGCCAGCAGCCTTCTCCACGCACCCGATGGGTGAGGGTTGGAGGGACTCCTCTATATAGTATTTTGCTTCAATAAACGATCAAACCTTCTTCACTGCCAACTGACTGGTTATTTGGTAATGGTATTGGGGCTATTGGTAGGTATAGCCCTTTATGTTATTTTTATGGTACATTAGGTACACCATAATAACATGGACTGTAGGGGGTCTGGGCTCAGTGCAGAAATGACTCAGAGTACACGCGCAAATACAACGCCGCAAGGCACAGATAGTATATCTGCATGAGTCTCATATGGTGGACAGCGACATGGTGAAACTCCACAAGAAATGGAGCAGTCAAATCTTCTCCCCTTCTTACTCCGGCTTTGCAAGGGGAACCATGATTTGGGTGAGGCACGGAGTGCTGTTTATAGCTCTGGAGCAGAGAGCGGACAAAATGGGGAGGTACATACTTGTGAAAGGTACGCGCATTGGACAAGAAGAGACCGGATATATTGCTCCAATAGGATAGCGATGCAAGTGACACAAACCACGTCCCTCCCGAAATCCTTCTCGGATCATAACCCATTAGAGATAGTTCTCTCCTGGGGGAGAGTGCCCACCCCTGTTCCTATGTGGCGGCTGTGGCTGCAGTTGCTGGAGGACTCAGTTTTCCACAGGAATCTCCTAGACACCATAGAGCATTATTTTTCAGAAAATAGTAATACAGCGACAAACAGGCTGATAGAATGGGATGCTTCTATGGGGGGGTCTGGGAATCCCTGACTTGTGTGCATATTATTACGCATGCCAGTTACAGTGGTTGTCATATTGGACAACGGGGCGTAATTTACAAGAAATAGGATACACGGATGCGGATATCAATAGCGGTGCTTTACATGTTCTGTTGCTCCCTGGTATTAAGCTACAGAGAGACCTCCCCCACTACTACACACGGCACTCTGATGTTGGAAATGGGCGCTGCAATATGCACATGCACCCCCTGCTTATGCCTGTAACATTCCGCTGTTAGGGATCCCACTGACAAACAGCAGACTCATCAAGCACAAATAACACCCTGGCTGGATGCCGTGATTAGTATAGGGGCAGATTTGTTTGGGGATGGGATGCTGCTAGAGCACAACACTTTTATTAACAAAACTAGGGATCAGCACATTTATATTTGCTACATGCGGCGCTGCTATAGTATATAAAAACTCATTTGGCCCCGCAGAGACAGGAACCCCCCACCCATGATCTAGTCAAAATGGTTTATTATTTGGGCAGAGGCAGGCACCTCATTAGATGGCTGCACAGGCCTAAGTTTGCATACACAAATCATCCTAGGCACGTTGCGGAATGCATGGACCGAGGACATAGGCAGCGACTTAACAGATAAGGAATGGGTCACTGTGCTGGGGTACCCAAGGAAAACATCGAGAAATGCAAAGTTTAAATTTATTCAGACAATGGTGTTACACAAAGCTTACCTGACCTCGCATAAACTAGATAGATTGTTCGCTCAGACGCAACACTGCTGCCCGTGATGTTTGTTAGAAGGGACAGACCTAAATCACATGTTGTGGACTTGCCCGAAAGTGCGGGGGTACTGGGATACCATTAGGAACATAACAGGGGAAGCTGCACACCATGACATACTGAACACTGTAGAGGAATGTGTTTTGGGTCTGCATAAACAAGTGTCTAAACATAAAGTACAATATCGTTTTATAGACCTGGTGCTTATTTTAGCAATTCGAGCCATCCCTATGCAATAGAAATCACGCAAACCACCGGCCATATTAACCTGGCATGCGGAGCTGCTGCATTGGGGCAGTGCTGAAAGTGCTGCATTGTGCAAAGAGGAACTCAGAGGCCTGCGCAAGACACCAATAGCACTGGAGTGGGACATGATGCTTGAGACCTTGAAGTCAACTGATAACGCTTAGGAGCCTATTTGACTCAGGAATCTGAATGCACGTTAGGACACCCCTACTTTGCATGTGGAACAGGGAAGATGGTGTTATCCAATTAAATATGATGTGTTTATGAGCTGAGATGCTTAGTATGAACTATTTAAGACTTGTATGGTGCACATGAGCCAGAGGAGTTGCGGGAGGGGAGAGTTACAGGAGGGTTTATGGAAATATTGGTAATGAGTGCAGTTAAGAACTGAAAATGCTGTAATAGCACAGTAAACCTGGGGACATTTGCAAATTCACAAGAATCATTGACAATATACAAGGCACAGATACATCAAGATGATAAAATGTATGAACTTATGATACACTGTAGTCATTCTATAAGCTACGTTATGTACCGATGTGACACATATGATAAGAAAACCAATAAAAATATTTTTTTAAATAAAAAGAATGTACTTACAAATATTTGTATATGATGAATACATGCTACTGGGGAAGACAGTTTCAATTAATGTTGTTTTACTTTTAGTTTGCTAGTCTTTTAATTCATCTTCATACAGTAAGAAAATTAAATCTGGGTTGTCAATGGATCTACTTGACACAGCCAGACCTGCAACACTGATACCCAGGGGCAGCATGAAATCTACATCAATAACCAATCCTTGATGAGACGCAACAGGCAAATCAGGAAATGAATTACTCCATAAACTGAATAAATGTATAATTTGATCTCGCTATGTGTGAAGGCAATCATCCTGGCTTAAAAATATTTGCAAGGACCATATGTCGAACTACATTTTTAAGAGACAGCCTCCAGAATACTTTACCCACACAGTAACCCATCTGGAGCAGACTGTGAATCATTAGTAGTCTAGGTAATTTTATCCCTCCTCAAGATCTTCAGGTAGCTCCCAGTCAACACCAGGAGGATGGTCACATAGGCCCACATCTACAGCAGAATGGACTACAGAAACACATTCTACGAAAGAATTACTGTGCGCCAGACAATTCAAAATGCAGAAGCGAGACTCATCCTGGACCTCCCCAGATCAACCCACATCACACCGAATATCAAAAATAACACTATCTCCCAATTTAGAAGAGTTGCTAGTTCAAGATGGCTTACAAGGTCTTGCACAAGGAAGGACCAGTATTCATCAACAGACATCTGCCTTTCCACCAACCGATCAGACACCTTCAATCCACTTCTATCTCCCTCTCAGACACCACACAGATCCACTGAACCAAGAGCGGAGGGCGCTGCTTCTCACACCTGTCAGCCAAGGCATCGAACAACCTCCCCCGGCCATTCAGGACCACACCTTCACTCCAGAAATTCAGGAAATAACTCAAGACTTTGCTGCTTGAATGATCAAACTACCTCTCCAGTGTCTTGAGACCCGAAGAGGTGATTTATTCCACCGTGAACATTAAGGCTTTTAACTTAAAATTGATGAGTACAGTTTGGAGCTATGTGGATCAAAACGTTCCCCCTACTCCTGCTACAACAGTCTAGCGTGCAGTGTAGGAAGTAGAGGAAAACTGACAGTGACACTTCCTATACTGCACACCGGTTGCGGCAGGCAAATGAATCTTAGGGAAATTATCCATAGTGTTATCACTTATCAGAAATTGGACAGAGGGACTTTGTGTATTATTTTGATCCCAGTGTGTGAAGATGACCCTATGATGAAGCATGTCACCCTAGGGTGAATAAGGGGTCTCGTCTAAACACTAGTTGTGCCTCACACTACTCCAACATGTTATCATCTTGGTACCCTGTACACTGTGTGAGTTTAACAAATGGATTGTGCCACCTCAAAACATGAAAACCCTGATTCCCCAAGGAATTGTAGTAATAGATCTAGAACCTTTTCACGGTTCACTGACAAAATATAGTAACCACAAATATCAAGGGACATAAATATTGTGCCCAAATATATAGCGCACAAAACTATCATTATTCGATACTTATAATGTAAATAACCAAAATATTGGAAAAATATATCAATATACACTAATAGCAAAGACAAACATAACATTTAGTTCATATATAAATATAGTTAAACATAGTAAAAAGTGAATATATTAACAATATTATAATGTAAATAAATATATTTAATTACTTTTAAATTATATATCAATGTTATGCTTATTTAAAAAAAACTCACATTTATGTATGTTTATTTATACATATATAATGCATTGGAATATTAATTATAAATATATATACATATATATTTACACTAAACTGTAACAGATAAACTGCCCAAAATTTTTTTTAAAAATATTCATTGCACATGAAAAAGTAAGCAATACAAAAAAAAACATTTGACTAAAAATATATTTCATATTAGAAACATGAATAAATAAAAATAATATAATATCAAATACAAAGAAACATCGTAATAAAACAGATTCAAACAAAATGAACATACCCATAACAGTTTAGCAATAATACATATGCTATTTCCATTCCAATCTCTGCAACAGTAGGGAAAGCATTGGACTCGGAAAGGTTACAATTTACTATTCCCACTACAGTCTGTTCAACAGTAGGGACAGAGTTGGACTCAGGACGGATGCAAATCACTATTCCCACTCCATTCACTGCCAAAGTGGGGAAAGTTTTGGACTTATAAACGGTACAATTTATTATTTCCACTCCAATCTATTCTACAACGGGGAAAGCGTCAGACTTAGGAGGGGTATAAATTACTATTCCCACTCCAGTCTGTGCAACAGTAGGGAACGTTTTGGATAGCGCTGGTGTCAAATTTACTATTCCAACTCCAGTTGGTGCAACATTAGGAAAACGTGTTGGACTCAGGAGGGGGCAAAAATGTATTATTCTCACTCCAATTTGTGTGTCAGGGAAAGTGCTAGAATGCAGTGGAGTAAAATGTACTATTCCCACGAGTGTGGCTTGCTGAGCATCATGATGGCCACTCAGAGACAGGAACTGGCTGTAGTGTAAAAATCTGAGCGGTACCTGGGGATTCCGATGAAAAGATTCCTAAGTCAGCGAGGCCGTGCTGTGGGGTCAGAGTGGGCAGGCCTGGCCGCTCGCTTACTCGGCGCGGTGGCATAACGCACATAACCTGCATGGAGAAGACAAGAGACCTGCATGTAGGAGAGACTGGTGGCTGGCTCCGCCTGTCCTTAAGGTGGGCTGACACACTGTGGCTGAGTTCCATCACCGAGCGGTTGGGGTGTGCGGCCTAGCTGAGGTCAGAGGAGGATCACAGTAGTAGACAGTGGAAGCAGCTGTGTTAGACAGGTGGTAATCAGGGCAAGAATGGGGCCTGTCTGGGGCGTGCCAAGCGTGCTGTAAGCCAAACCTCTTGATCGGTGAGGAGTCGCGACCATGTGTGCCTAGTTGATTGGCTAATGCGTGTCCCAGGGCCCATGCTGTGGCTGGTGCTGGCGGGCATGAAGTGATATCCGCCCCGTGCTGGCTTTACCCTATACGTACTGAGAAGCCCGGATCGGAAACCGGGATCGCCACCGAAGGGACACCTCTGCAGCCTCTTCCAAGCTAAGTAACCAAGCTCGTGGAGCATTGTGATGTGAGAAGGCGGCTGCCATAGGCTTGGCATCCCCCACACAGGCCACAAGGGAGGGCCACGGGATGCGGTGCAGCCGGGATATTAGCATTGAAGTGGATGGCCCAGCAGGCTTGGATGCTAGGTGAGGCTAAAAACACACATAAGATATTTGGTGTGTTAAGGGGCCCGAGGCTGAAGTTGGTGCCAAGACTGATCGAAATAGGCCCTACGGCGCATTATAATTGCAGGCTGGGTTTTGAGTTGACCTGGTCTGTGTTTACCGGTAAAGAAACACTGCATTAATATATTACTTGGCGGAAGAGCGGAGGCAGGGCCTGAGAGAGCGGCTGAATGTTTTACGGGCAATATGATCCAACCCCCTTAACTGCATTGCAATCCTAAATCTACAATGGGTCACGTACAGTACCATGCACAGAAAAGGAAATAGACGAAACATTTGGGGAGACGGTTGGTCCCAAAAGATTACTATATAGCGTGTGGACTGTCCTCAATGTGTTAGCGATCCTAATCAGACATTGTAGGTGCTTTGGGAAAACACAATGCTAAACAAAAGAAGCTCTTAAAAAATAAAAGACTTACCCACCTGATGAATGCAGAGGCGGACACTGACCCAGAGCTGAACTCACAAGATGGAGCTGGGGGCAGCAGTGATGACCTCCACTCCCTTTTGCTAGATATGAAAACCAGCCTAAAAAACATAAACATTAAACTAGACTTGCTCACCTTGCAGATGGACCAGGTCAGGAAACAAGTAGAGACCCATGAAAACCGATTAGACCAGCTGGACATTCGATTAACTGAAGGGCACAAATTTCAAATTGAAATTAAAGAACAGTTTCTTCACATAGACAAACTACTCAACATCATTAGGGCCAAGAACCATGATTTGGAAGCCAGATCACACCAAAACAATCGCTGCATGACTGGCATTCCAGAAACCACAGCGATTTCCAAGATGGATACATTCGTTGAACAATTGCTGACGATCTGTTTCCATGTTATCCATGGTGTTCATAGTCGAGAGGGCAAAATTAACAAAGGAGGGAGGTAGAGTAGATGATGTAGGATTCTTACTACACGGGCTTAGTTACATAAACAAGGGGAATCCTACTTACAGTGACTGAGGGAAGTGTTACCCACAGGAGTGTGGGAGCACTTAGTGTTTTGTAAAATACCCCTCACACACCAAAAGGCCCCTTGGTGTCATGCTTCATCATAGGGGTCTTCGCACCCCTTTAGCGGGATGCGGCGTGCTACGACCTACGACTACGCGGGAGCACTGGTAGTAATGACTATGTGTGGTGCGTGTGGTGCAAGTGATAGGGATATTTTATGTGAGTGGTGGGATTTAGTGAAGAGTTTAAAAAGTACCTGGCTCGTGGGTGTATAGGAAAAAACTTTATTCACAACCCCTGGCTGGTACTACTAAAAGAAGTGAAGTGCGAGGTTTGATCTGTCGTATTTATGGACAGTACCTCATGTGTGCGTCGACATGTTTCGGAGCATGTGCTCCTTCTTCAGGAGGGGGGCACAACTTCCCCACCTTACTCACGTTTCACTAGTTTGTAACTTTAAAAGTTTTGTATAAGTAACAAAAAGTGAGAAATAATTTTTAAGTGTATAAAAATATAGGCTATAATGTGCCTACAGCGGTTTTTGGCTCAAGTCACATGCATTGCATGACCTGAAAAAAGAAAAAGGAGATGGTCACCCTAGTCATGGGTAGCTCAAACAGGTGCAGTCACCTGGAACAAACCATTTGCGCAATTGGCCCTGTAAAGGAAAAACTCACAAGACATACAACATAGAAAACACACATTTTTGTCTTTAAAATTAATATAAAGGAAGTGTTGGTCATACTTAATAGATGTAGCTTGCTTGCTTCATGAACACTCTAGAACATCTGGGGGGTGATTGCTATTTGTGCAATCTAAGTAGAGAAACAATTTGGGTTTTAAAATCATTTCTTACTTACTTTTTCATAAGGAATGCTTTGTGTTGCCAAAACTATACTCACAAACTTGGGACGAGTTGTCCTCCGTCTTACCCCACACGCTGCTCCGCCGGTATGAAACTGAGAGTCTGCCGTGTGTGGTATTTATACCCTGTGTTCTTAATTACTGGAGCTGTTTAACGAGCCCTAGCGGATGTAATGTTATACCCAAATAAGGGTAATCCGCCCCTTGTTCCTTGATTGTTTGGCTGATTATAAGTCCTTTTAAGGCAGATCCGGTGCTGATGTCAGCTCTGTGTCCATACATGCGCCCCCAGGGTTTGTCTTAGCTTCGCGCATGCTCAGTGAGTGTCTACCGCAACGCGCATGTGCGGCGGAAAGACACAGAATCCAGCGCGAGCGTTATTTGCTCAGAACTGGTTGCACCGAAGGGTTTATTACCGTAGTCACCACACGAAATGTTTATGGAGAAAACGGGATAAAGCCAAAGTTATTTACCAAACATGGGGATATCGGTAGGGCTAGTTGAGTATAATACATATATTGTCATAATCACACGCATTGCTTGAGGAGACTGGGGGATTAAGCCAAAGTTTCTTTAACGGGCATGGAGATTTCTGTTGGGCTATTCAAGTATGATAAGAACATAGTCATTTTAAATAAAAAAGGAGACACTATATCCTTTGTCAGTTATCATGACATAGTGATTCATTGTGGACCGGTGACACATAGGTCCATGTTTCTGACAGTATTAGTCTATGGCTACAAGTACAATTGATAGGTTGTAGGCGTAACTGTTAGTGAGACAGCTGTCCCCAAGGGACGTCATCATTTAGTCCCTGGATGGGTGTGCCCAGACGGAACACCCACCTTTGTTCCTTTTGAAATAAGCCTGCTTCTGATGGCAGTGGTTCAATAATGGTCCATCTTAGATCATTTACACAGTGTTGTGTCTCGAGGTATTGTGTTGCCATCTTGGTCGTGCTTTTTTTGCAACGTACATTGCTTTTGTTTTCATTTATCCGTGTTTTTACAGCTCTGGTTGTCATTCCCACATATTCCAAACCACAGGGGCAGGTGATCAAGTAGACGACATTCTTGGTATTGCAGTTCGTGAAGTGACGCTGTTCCCAAGTGGTGCCATTTCTGAATGTTAGGATACTACTCTTTTGAGTCAGGTGGCAGCTACTGCAGTTACCGCATGGGAAATGACCTTGTATCCCAATTGTGTTTTGCCTTATCTCATTGTTGGGTTTCGGTCTTGTGTGCACCAAAATGTCTTTAAGGTTTCTACCTCGGCGATGTGCGTACATGGGTTTTTCCAGGTTAAGTGTACCACAGTTCAGTATCGCCCAGTGTTTGTTTATGATTTTGGAGACTTCATTGGACACGGTGGTGTAAGTGGTGACGCATATCGGTCCTCTGTTTTCGTCTGTCTCCAGTTGTTTGTCCTCCAGAAGGGCATCCCTGTGGTTGTTCTTTGCCCTCTTCATGGCTTTGTCGATAATCCTTACTGGGTACTGCCTCTGTATTAGTTTCTTTTTTAGGTCACATGCCTGTGACCTGAACTCAGTTAGCTCAGTACAGTTGCGTCTCCGGCGCAAAAATTGACCATACGGCAAATTTTCTCTCAGGTGTCTCGGGTGAAAACTGTCATATCTTAAAAGACAGTTCCTTGCCGTGGGTTTGAAATGAGTTGTGCTTTTGAGCTTACCCCCGTCGGTGTAAATGTCAAGATCCAGAAAAACCATTGACTGGTTTGAGACAGTGCTAGTGAATTTCAAGAATGCATTCTGATTTTTGAGCCATGTCAGGAAATCAGCCACAGATTGATAATTTCCGTCCCAGATGACAAAAACGTCATCAATATACCTTTTCCAGGTATTGATGTTACTCTTGTATGGGTTATCCACGTGCAGAATTTTGCTTGTCTCTAAATGGTGGACCTAAAGTCCAGCCAGACTAGGAGCAAATGTACTACCCATGCTGGTGCCATGGCTCTGTAGGTAAATAGTTTGTTTATATTGAAAAAAGGTTTGCTGTAGTGCCAGAGAAATACATTCGAGGACCAGACCCCTAGGTGTTTGGTACTTCCATGGTGTCGTAAACAGAACTTCCTCAATAATTAGGAGTGTTTTGTCATTTGGTAAGCTCGTATACAAGCTTTCCACGTCCAAACTCATCAAGAGTTGGTTTGTTGGATCGAAAGGCCTGTCTTCTAATAGTTGCAGAACCGATTTCGTCTCCTTTAGGTAGGTGTTAGTGGACTGCGCCAATGGGCGTAAGAATGCATCCGCAAACTTCGACAGTGGCTCCAGGATGGAGCCATTGCCCGACACAATGGGTCTACCTGGTGGTTTGGTGATGTTTTTGTGAATTTTTGGGATGCAGTAGAAATAGGGGATGCATGGTGCTGACTGTTGTAAAAACTCTGCTTCCTTCTTGCTCAGCCAGTCATGTGCAAGCCCTTCTTCAATCATGCCCCCTATTCTTGTGCGCAATCTCTCAGTGGGATCCTCCTGTATGACAGTATAGTTCCGCCTGTCTGATAGTAATCTCATGCATTCTGTGTCGTATGCCTCCATGGTCTGTAAGACGATGGCACCACCCTTATCTGCTGCTTTTATAATTATCTCTTTGTTATACGCCAGTTCTCTTATGGCTTGTTGTTCCTGTTTACTGGTGTTGTGGAAAACACCGGTACTTGACATATTGATTTTATTGACTTCAGTCATGATCGCTTTTTCAAAGGTTAAGAGTTCAGTGGGTAGTGAAGAATCGGGGGGAGTGAATGTAGACTTTGGCCGTAAGCCTGTGTCTGTTGCTCCCAAAGTGGATGGTTTGTTTTGGAAAAAGGCTTGTAATTTCAACTTTCTGATGAAGTCTTGTATCTCCATATTCAGTTTGAAAATGTCCGGTTTGTGCGTAGGCACAAAACCTAGTCCTTTGTTTAGCACATTTCTCTCGGTTTCAGTTAAGAGCCGGGGGTCAAATTAACCACTAGGTCCCCCTCTTGCTTGTCGATGGATGGTTCGGGAGGGATCCTGTCATGCTCTTCGTGGTCCGGGAGTTGCTCTGTTCTTGATCCTCCCATACGACATTGTTGCCTTTTTTGTTTCTCCCCCGTGCTCCGGGGCGTGTGCCTAAAAATGATTGCGGGGCGTAGAAACCATCATTGTACTCAGGGTTCCATTGCTGGTAGTTTGGTCCTGTGGTAGGTGGCCCGTACTGGAAGGGGGTGAATTGTGGTGGGCCCATATATTGTGGATATTGTGGTTGGGGTTGATAACCTCTCCACCCTCTTTGTCTAGGGAACTGCTGTCTCCTTTGTCTCCAGCCTCCTCTCCGTGGTCTGTACCCTTTGTTGCCACTGGAATTAGAACTCGAAGAACCGTTATCAGAGCCATCACTGTCAACATCACTATTGGAGTTTTTAGGAACATAGTCAGGTTTAGTGTATGGGTATGCCCCCTCTGGTGTGAATTTGGCGTTATCTTTACTTCATTTGTTGAATTTACTTTGTTTTAATGTGAACTCAAATTCGGTCATTTGTTGATTGAGTTCATCCAATCATGCTTTCAGATCAGCAGGGGATATATATGTATTTAATTGTACTTCAATCTTATTGATCTCAATTTTAAGTTCCTGGGTGATCCTTGCAGTTGTTTTCACTATCAAGACCAGCCAATCTCTTGAGCAGTGCCATGAGATCAGAGACCACTCTTTTTTGAACACGAGATCATTCTGGAAAATCAATGGTTCATTTTTGACAATCAAACCGGGTGGTGCCATTTTATTCCTTAGATATTCTGTCATAAGCAGGGCATGCAGGGCTGCTTTTATCTGGTTGCGTCTTAGATTCAGTAACTCGTTCCAATCATTGATGTTAGGACCGGTTTCTGGGTTGCTTAGTCCTTCAAAGGGATTGATGGCCGTTAAGATTTTATCAATTTCATCTTCCCCGACCGTGAGGCCATGTTCGTCCTCCATTACGTAATAACCGCTGGCTTCCTTTGTATATAGTGTGTGTTCCTATGTGTATGTGAATGTGTCAAAAAGCTCCCACAGCTGCGTGCTGCCTAAATATGCAAAATTAACAAAGGAGGGAGGTAGAGTAGATGATGTAGGATTCTTACTCCACGGGCTTAGTTACATAAACAAGGGGAATCCTACTTACAGTGACTGAGGGAAGTGTTACCCACAGGAGTGTGGGAGCACTTAGTGTTTTGTAAAATACCCCTCACACACCAAAAGGCCCCTTGGTGTCATGCTTCATCATAGGGGTCTTCGCACCCCTCTGTGCTCCTCCTGAAGAAGGAGCACATGCTCCGAAACATGTTGACGCACACATGAGGTACTGTCCATAAATACGACAGATCAAACCTCGCACTTCACTTCTTTTAGTAGTACCAGCCCGGGGTTGTGAATAAAGTTTTTTCCTATACACCCACGAGCCAGGTACTTTTTAAACACTTCACTAAATCCCACCACTCACATAAAATATCCCTATCACTTGCACCACACGCACCACACATAGTCATTACTACCAGTGCTCCCGCGTAGTCGTAGGTCGTAGCACGCCGCATCCCGCTATGATGAAGCATGACACCAAGGGGCCTTTTGGTGTGTGAGGGGTATTTTACAAAACACTAATTGCTCCCACACTCCTGTGGGTAACATAGTCGAGAGGGCCCATAGAGCCTTGGGACCTAAGCCAATGATCGGAGCCACGCTGAGATCAATCCTATCATGTCTACTGAACTATCGGGATCGGGACACTATCCTGCACCTGGCCAGCGAAAGAGGAAGCATCAACTACAAAGGGAACAACATCTCCATTTATCCGGACTTCACGCCAGTGATCAAGGCAGCCAGATGGGAATTTGTGCCTATAAAACAGATCCTGAGACAAGCAAAAATACCTTATGCATCAATATATCCGGCCAAACTAAAGATAACCATGAGAGATCAGTACATTACTACACAGACGCAGCCATGAAATTTGCAAAGCACATATGGGGGCAGAAGCGTGCAGGCAATTCTACAGTGGATACCTCCTCAGATACCATGCTCAGTGACAATGATTCAACTGCGGTGCTCTGCACCACCAGGTATCATTCAGTATATACCAATTTGATAGTATTTGTGCTCTTTTATGTTTTAGCCTACAGCAACTTCATTATTTAAGAACAATGATCAAGTGGTCTTAAGCCGTCACTGTCTCTAAAGCACCAGTTATGATGTGTTGCTGGTTCAGCTCTCACATATCTGTGTGGCCACCCCGCTGTAAGGCAAAGGTTGTATGCCAGCGTAGTCATGGCCCCAGGGAGATCGCCGACTAATGGCCCAGTGTCAGCGGCTGGGGCATTTCACTGAGTTTGTTAGCTGGGGTGGGATTTTACTCTCAACCTAATTGGGGTGTTGGTGTGGGTGGGGGAGGGGCGCGATTTTTAATGTTGTTAGACAGGAGAGTAAGAAACTATATCAGATATTTTCAGGCAGCAATTGGATCACATCAAACATGTGCCTGACCCTAAGATCATGTTTACAATACCATATGCTGTTAGGTCGTACTGTAAGCACCCTCATTGTATCTACATAGAGACACAAAGCACATCATCGAAACGTCTTGACGCTAAAGCAACTCTGACATGATGACCTATAATCTCCTTATTTGGAACATCAGGGGGCTAAACAACTATCATAAGACCAGACTCGTCCACACTTATCTAGCCTGATATAATGTTGATATATGCTTCATGCAAGAAGCGCATTTGAACGACACTTCGCACGTTAAGCTAAACAATAAGCAATGAGGCTTAATCTACTCTTCTATCTACTCCAACTTTGGTAGGGGCGGTCCATATTAATTAGATGAGGTATATATTGGTCAACAACCACATCACATGCTTTGGTGGATGACAACATGTATAGGAAAGGAAGAGCTCGTAGGCTACACCTGAGATCTAACACAGCACTTAATGCCATAATCGCAGAGGGATGTTTGTCAGATATTTGGTGACATAGGCACCCTGATACGACTGAAGGCACATGAATCACAGCTCATCACAATGCCTGGTCAAGATTAGATTATTGGTTAGTGTAGTCTGACATAGTGGCTAGGGCAACAGAAGTTAAACACCTACCCAGCACTCTGTAGGACCACTCCTCAGGGGCCCTCGAAAGATAATACCTGGAGGTTTTCCCCCATATACACGCACGGATACGGTTTTCAGGGAAGAAATCAGAGGCGATATTGAAGAATATTTTTCTACCAACACAGGCACAGTGCAGTCTCAGGCTGCTCTGTGGGAAGCTTTTAAGGCTGTCATTCATGGGCAATGCATATCTAGACAGGCAGGGGTACTGAAATCAATCAGGAAAGTCCTCAAAAAATGGAATTCAATTTCAGTGCCCTGGAACAACAGTTTTAGAGCTCCCGGGATACAAAAATACTGGGAGAAATAAGGACTAAATTTCAGAATATGAGGAGAGGCACTAAGGGAGGAAACATTTTTGGGGAAATATATCGAAGCCACAGGGTACATCGAGGGGGATAGACCGAGCAGAACCTTGGCTCACATGCTAAGCTCACCCATTGCCACATTCATATCAGGAATCCTAGATGATAATCGTGTTGCGGTCAAGGGATGTCAGGAAATATTAGATTAATTCACAAGATTCTAAACCACGCTTTATACTTCCTCTTCATGCAAAATATCTGCTGAGGTACAGGCCTACCTATACTCTATTGAGCTGCTTTGGCTGGGCAGAGGGCACAGGGCCTATTTAGATGAGCCATACAATGTAGAGGACATCTAACAAGTTATAAATAGCTTACCCTCGGACAAAGCCCCGGGTTCAGATGGACTCACAGCCGCATTTTACAAATGTTATGCAGATTTGATAGTGCCCCAACTCCTGACACTGTATGAGAGGCTCAGGAAACAGTGATCCTTCCTCCCACAATGAGAGAAACAATCATACTGTCATTAATCAAGCCAGGGAAACCACCTAAGAAGAGAGACACATATCGCCCCCTTTCATTGATAAATACTGATACAAAAATGTATGGCAGAATACTGGCAAATAGATTTCAGCCCTTACTCCCCTTGATTTCTAGACATGATTAGCCGGCTTCATTCAGGACAGGTCTACTTCACACAACCTACGCACCTTCTTTGCGGTGCTACATTATTTAGACCCTCGCTCACAGACCTTGGCGGCACTAATATATGCCACCAAGACATTTGATGCGCTAGAGAGGCAATAACTTTTCACAATACTAGTGAGATTGGGATTTAGTCCGATTTACATTAATCAGAAAACATTGTTGTACACATGTCCCACTGCCAGACTTAGACTAAACTATTTGGTCTCCCCGCAGCTGCCAATTACCCGCTGCATAAGAGGAAGGATGTCCTCTATCTCCCCTGATTTTTGCTATTGCTATGGAGCCTTTGGCTGAGAGTCTTCGGCAACACCATGCACTGGGTTTTACTACCAGAGGGCTCATCATATCGCTCTGCGCAGATGACATAACCGTATATATATCAATAATCCTGCAGACAATCTAAAACCAGTGCTGTGTGAAATTGTATAATTCTGTGAGCTGTCTGGTATACAAATCAATTGGGTGAAGTCAGTCTTGTTTCCGCGAATGGCTGACACTGTGCCTTGCCAACTGGAGTACTCTCTGCATTGGGCCGATTGCTAAGTGCAGTACTTGGGAATATGGCTGAGCTGCAATATACAAGAATTGTGGGACATGAACTATGGCAAGGCAGTGGCATAGCTGGAGGGTAAAATAGAGACTTGGTCTAGGCTACCATTGTCCGTAGCAGGAAAAATCGCTATATCTAAAATAGTGGTTCTGCCTAAATGTTTATACCTGTTCATAAATATCCCACTCCCATTTACACAGGCCTTCTTCAAAACAATGAGGTCCTTGTTGACATCTATGGTATGGGTGGGTAAACAAGCCTGTGTCTCATGGGAGCTCCCGACCCTTCCTTAATCACAAGGTGGGCTGGGCACCCCACACATTCTGTTATATGCACACTGTTCACAGGCTCAATTCCTACACTACTAGGTTCACCCTGTTCCATTTCAGACTCATGTCGCGGTGGAGACTGATATAGCTGCGCCCACACCACTCCAAGTTGCCCTATAACAACCATATAAATGGCCCCAAAATGATAGTGATACAGTAGATACATTACGATGGAGCTGGGTGGTCCTGATAAAAAGAACCGAACTTGAGATCCTGTATGCGTCACTGGTGCACAACCCACATGTTCGGCCACTGGAGGACAAGGGGAGCATGGCGCTGTCATGGTGGCTGGGAATAAACACATTTGCTGTTTTATAGCCTGAGAATATCTTTCGCCCTCCTCCAACAGAGAAAGAAGGGGTAGCACCTACTTTCTCAGAGATGTTCCAATACCATCGAGTTCAAGCGGCATGTCGACAAGTACACACTACATTCCACGGCCCCCATTCCACATTGCACGACCTTCAAAATATAGTGTCTGGCCCATCATTGGGCAGTTTCATTACACAACTATATAGTACTTTGCAAAACACATTCCTGGTGATGATACCCAAACCATTAAATGATTGGAACACTGAAATAAACCTTCCAATCTCTGGAGAGTAATGGAAGCTCTGTTGCAGTCAATTATGGATGCTCTATCCTAACTATAAGTCAAATCATATCCATTTGAAATTCTTGCATAAATTCTAAAGAACCCCTACCAAACTACATTCCATGGGACTAAGATCTGATGCTAGTTGCCGGAGATGCGGGGCGGCATCAGCAACATTCTTAAACCTAGCCTGGAATTACCCTACGGTTGCGGAAATCTGGCTAGACATATTCAGCATAATTGGAGACACCCTGGGGACACCAGCTGATCCCACACTGCTGGTGGGCATACTGGAGTACATGTAGGAGACCCTAGTAGGTACATAGAAACTACACGCCATGCTACTACTTCTGGCAAAGAAGAGAGTGGCTATGGATTGGGGAAAACCTAACGCGCCATCGGTCAAGACCTGGTTACAGGATGTCACTTACTGCCAAATCCATCTCTCCACATATTGGGAACTGATGCCCACTGCCTCCAGACCCAAAGACATCTGGGTCCGATATTAGAATGGATGCGCACAAATCAATCCAGGGACACTGGCGCGCCTCGCCCAGAAGCGGCAGCATCATGCAACTAAACCCACACTGCTGTGTATAGGGGTCCTGAGCAATGTGCTGCACAAATAAAGTCTGTGTGGTTGTAGTCGATGGGTAAAAGTGTAAAGTTATACCATAGGCAAAAGCATATTGGTAACGCAAATTAATTTTGCTGCTTCTATGTAATCCTGCATGACTGTGTGCTGAATGTTAAGTTTATTGTAAAGTTGAAACCACAATACACATCAACCACTGGTGTTGAGCAAATATGCTAATTGATATTGTATGTGAAAATGGCTATAAACAAATTATAAAAACATTTTTTTTTAACTATTCCCACTCTGGTCAGTACAACAGTAGGGAAAGTTTTGGACTGCGGAGAGGTCAAATTTTGATTACAAATATATTGATTATTACAAATATTATTAAATAAAAATTATATAAAATTAAATACATAGAAACATCATAATAATACACATATAAACAAAACAATTTTTGTTAGGAATAATACATATACTATTTCATTCCAATCTCTGCAACAATAGGGAAAGCATTTGACTCAGGAAGAGTACAATGTACTATTCCCTCTCCAGTCTGTTCAAGATTAGGGAAAGTGTTAGGAGGGGTACAAATTACTTTTCCAACAATAGGGAAAGTTTTGGATCGTGGAGAGGTAAAACTTGCCATTCCCACTCCAGTCAGTACAAGAATAGGGAAAGGATTTGTTGTGATGTACCAGACATAGCCATGGAGTCTCTTTGTAGTTTCTTTATTAACCTCTTCAGTGCTGCGCGAATTTTGCTGCAGTGCTGAAGGGTTTAAAAGCATATTGGCTCATGACGGAAATGTTCCGTCATCAGCACCGGAGCACCGATGCTGATGACGGAACCGTTCCGTCATGAGCATGGAAGGGGTTAAGCATATGTTACAGGTTGGTGTCCATGTAATGCAGCCCCACCAGGAGCAGCCTGCCTGCTGCTCAGCCCATCTTCAAGTGTCACACCTCACCACACAGGCACCCAAACTTTCCACTCATCTCATCACACCAACATTCCTCTCAGAACACTCACACTGGCTGAGCAGCTAGGAACCAGGAAACATGGGAGAAACAGTAATACAGAGACAGGATACAACATATCTTCCCCCTTTTAACTGGACACTAAAAATAACAATACTAAGTGGGAACAACTATACACATAAATAATATAGTCCGGAAACCAGAGATGCAAGGTAAAATACAACATCACCATGGGGACTGAACAATTAAGAAAACTGAGAGGATGAATAAATAGATACACAAGAAATGCAACCAATCTTGGATTGGAATCAGGAAGGGTACAATTTCCTATTCAACCTCCAGTTTGTGCAAAATTAAAGAAGATTTTAGATTGTGGAGGAGCTAAATTTACTGTTACCAGTCCCATTGGTGCAACTGTAGGGAAAGTGGTGTATGGCAGAGGGGTAAAATGTAGTATTTCCTCTCCATGCTGTGCAACAGTAGGGAAAGGGTTGCACTTAGGAGGGGTAACATTTGCTATTCCTACTCCAGTCTGTGCAACAGCAGATAAAGCTTTGCTTGTTTCAAGTCCAGGGAGAACCTTGTGATGTATTCCTATAGGTTCTGTATCGATCCCCCTATTCCTGACCCTGTTTTGGTTAATAATTAACTAGCAGCCAACCCACGGTGCAAAAACCGTTATCTGATTAAGCCACACCACGGCACAGAAACGTGTTATCTGATTAGGTCATAACGCATGCCATCTAATTAGACAAGCACTATTCCTCCAGCCCCTGATAAGGCATACGGAGTTCTCAAAACAAATCAAACCTATGACAACCTGGGAAAATCCCTGCGGCCATTGTTTTGATTTCACCGAGAACTTCAGCAAAAGAATGTGCGAACAAGCCCGTTCGTATGACATCCTTATTGACGTATCCATGTCCATCCTTACGTCAATCTCGGCACCTTACAGGTATAAATATTACCGACATTGCTTTAAGCAAACACACGCGGTGGTGACGAGATCAGAGCAGCGAGACGCGCTGAGGAGCCCAGGAGAGAGCGAAGCCCACACGCGCTGCCCCGCCTTCCTGACGCGCTGAGAACGAGACGCTGCTTTTCTCCTGCCGAGAAATCCAGCTCCGGCGCTTCCAAGCAGCCCTCGCAGGCAGCTGGAATATCAAGACCAGAGACGAGAGATACCAGCCCTCAATCATTCTAGATCTCAGGTACAGAACTGAACAACCCCTTGCAGAGAATTCTTGAGTCAGTCCCTTGGCAAAACAAACTTAACTTAAACTGCTACTTATCTACTCCCGCCCACGTATTAGGCTTAGGTCAGGTACACTGGGGTAGGCGTGGTTAGAAGCACCAGTTGAGTACGATTAGTCAAATGTATATATGTATGTATCTATTTTATCAGTTTTAAATATCATATGGCTTAGAAACCATATCAATGCTTCTGCAGTATTATTTTATACTCCTGATTTTATTGTATGCACTTTACTTAACCATAAGTATCGCAATAATATCGATTCATTTCTCTTGTACGAGAAAAGAGACTGATCAATAAATACCATCTTTTATTGAACACGCCCGTCTCTTTCTTTTCTCTACAATCTGGTGAAACTAAGAATGCACGTACTGACTCAGTAAAATAAGTTGTCTTTTGTTTTCACACGACTCTAGAGATACACTCTTGATTAGGGGAGAGCAAAGTTGTCATGTTCTATGGTTGTCAGAAACTAAATCCCTTCTTGTCTATCCAGGGAGGTTAAACTCCTCCTTGCCTATTCGAGAAAGTTTCTAGTGAACTCTGAGCTAGCTGGCAAAACCAAAAACTTTAAGTCTAATATCGTCAGTAGAAGACCTAGTTAACCTCTGCCCTAGGTCTATACTATTGAAGATATTATTCCAATGCGCAGAGCCTATTGGGATAATAGGAACTACACTACATGGCGCCCAAACGTTTGGATAGGCGATAAAACTAACGCAAGACATTAGAGTAACTCAGTCGTGCTTTTTCACACAGAACCCCTTTTTTTCCCATAATACTCCAAAGACGTCTGGAGTGGGTGAAAGGTCATATCCGCCAAACCTCGCAGGAGGAGACTCCTATGTATGGTTCTTGGTTTAGTCAACGTTGAAGGATACACTGTTCCAAAATATTGTGCATCTAATCTTTGTTTCCATAGAAACCTGATCTGCAAACAAACAGAATAACCTTCCTGTCGGTAAAATGATAGACAGTGATGAAGAAAGGGAGACAGCTAGAATAGCAGCTGAACTCCTAGTAGCAGACAATACTCTGCTGGAAAATGACCCAAATGCAATACTCATCCCGGTCAACATAAGGAAATCTATAACCTTAAAACTTATAGAAAATGGACTGACATCGAGAGGTGGTACAGTCATATTCGTAATTGAGGCAGACGAATATCGGCAGACAGAGGTATTCTATTCATGGATAAACTTTCCAGCAGCAAACGCTGTAACAAAAGAGTTCCACTATTATAAAATAGAGGAACCACCGGATACCTACACTCCTTTCGAGGAGGTGGAAGTACCACTCAAATTCCAAGAGCACCTGCTCTTGTTTAATGGCGCCCTAAAACATAATAATCACATCACCAGGCTCGGTCCACTAGGTAGACCAGGAGCAACGTGGCCGGTCCTAGCCGGATATACACCACATCCAGACATTGAAGAAATGCCTGCAGCAGAGCTTTTAATACATCTAAAACAACTAATTCAAATTCATAGACAATTAGTCCAATATGTAATGCGGACTTCAACAGTCCAACCAGCAAGTAAAATTCCACAGCTGAACCCTCATCAGGGTAACACAAATAAAATTACACCACAGAACATACAGTCCTGTCTAGGTAAAGTACCCATTAAAAGGGAACAAATTCCATTCTGGTTAGCACAAAAAATCACTCAAATAGAGGCGGTGTTTCCAGACACCACCCCGGTAGAAAAACACAGGATTCTGACTATCTGTCTTCCAATGGGAATCGCACCACACGTGGAGGACTCTGACACTTGGGGTACAGTCTTTGCTTCCATATACACAAAAACACATGGTGTACCATCCATGTCAGTAATACCAGATGTGCTAAAACAGATTCAAGATGAATATGGTCCAGAACCCGCTTTAACTCTTGGTATGAAATTACTGAAAGACTTCAAGCAGGTCTCGGCTATATTATTAGCCAACTTAAAGGGAGAAGCAGCAAACGTGGCGATCCGCCAAAGGTTAAAAGAGACAGACATAGCAGACCAACCAACTGAAATTGCCAGAATCATAGAGAAATCCTATGAAGAACTAGGAAGGGATAGTCTGGGTGGAATACCAGTAAAACCTCAACTAATTGAAAGTCCTGAAAAGGCATTTATTAAAAATAATTTAAACACTCAAAAAAAGAGCTGGAATGGAAACAAACAATCCAATCCTAAAGAAAAAAGATTCCAGTCCAGAGGAAGGTCTCCTCGGCGGAGAGAAAGATCTCCGAACCAAGGACGCAGGTCTCCCCAAAGTGAGCCCTCTGGGAAAAAATACAACCTTAGAAATAGGGATAATCTGAAGAAACCTGATAGATATCAAGATAATGATACACGTCCCTCTCAATCTTTTCAGACTTCCTCGCAGAAATCGGAAAGAAGAGGACGATCAGAACACAGGGAAGAGCACGTCAAGTCCAAAGACAAGGAACCTGCTCATCCAAATAAAAAGTTACAATTTCCAAAAAAGAAGGTAGCCAGTATTAAAGTAATCAAAGATGCCGAGAATACTGAGAACACAGCTGAAAAACGGAGAATGGGCTCAGACAATGCTAGACAGCGCAGCAGAAGTGAGCATAGCTCGCAAAGTCCTTATGAATCATCTGGAGACAGTGGACACGAATGAATACATTCAGGTGGAAACTGCAGATACCAGAGTTAGCAAACCTCATAAAATATATGAAATTACATTATGTATAGAAGGGGATAAGACTAGAAAAATAAGGGGACTATTTTGGGATAATCTCTCCCAGGGCTATGACATCCTTCTAGCTGAGAAAGACTGGCCACCAGAGTTTGTCAGGGAGTGTCCTCATGGCGAAGAAATAATTATGCCTGCCTTCTCAAATCATATTCCAATTCATAAAAAATATACACTTGCTAGAAAGTGGGCAGTAGCTCAAGCTCCTGCTTTATATAAAAATCATGTGGGATGGGATGAGGACTCTCCTCCTCACAAAATCCAGTTAAAATCACAACCTACTGCACAGAGGCAGTACCCAATTAAGCAAGAAGCTAAAAAACAGGTAAAAGAGATCCTAGATCAACTTGACTACGAGAGGGTGATTGAAACTTGCACCTCACAAATGAACAATCCTTTGTTTCCTGTCTCCAAACCAGACAACTCATATCGTCTAGTTTTGGATTACAGACACCTTAACTCATGTTGCAAAACCTTTGCAGTGCAAAACTCGCATAGTGCTGCACTAATGAATAACATAGTGCGCAAAAAATACAAAACAACATTAGACATCTCTAATGGATTCTTTTGTCAAAATATAGCACCAGAGAGCAGATATTTGACTGCGTTCTCGGTAAATGGCTCGCAAAAAAGTTTCTGCCGTTTACCCCAGGGGCACAAGAAAAGCCCAGGATTATTCTCAAAAAGAGTAACAGAATTACTACAAACATACGATGACGAGGCTTTATCATATGTCGACGATATTTACCTAACAGATGATGACTTGGATACTCACTTGAAGAGAGTGAACACCATAATACTTGGGTTCGCAGCAGAGGGTTACAAATTCAACTTTAAAAAATCAAGAATTGCCCATCTAACAGTCCTGTTTTTAGGATATGAATTATCAAGTGAAGGCAAAAGCCTGGCTGACAATTTCCTAGAGAAATGTGCTGTACTCCAAGCTCCTAGAACACTAAAAAATTTACAATCAATTCTAGGCTTCCTAAACTTCGGAAGAACATACATTGCAAATTACGCAGAAAGGGTTAAACCCCTTTATGATCTAATAAAACCAAATTTTAAAAGAATCAATTGGACTCAAAAACACACAGAAATTTTGAGATCTTTACAAACAGACATGTTAATTAAAACAAAATTAGAAACACGTGACAACACACGCAATCTTGTTATTCGAGTCATCCTAGGAAGATGCGGATTCACATACCTGACCTCTAATGAGGGAGAAAAGGTACCAATTGCATACAAATCACACTTGTACACAAAGGCTGAAATGAAATTTAGTCCAACGGAAAAAATTCTGACCGCGGTACAGACTGCTGTAGCAAAGGAGCGGGCCCTAGCACAAGGTAAACGAATAATCATCTTGACACCGATACCAGCCCTGGAGGCGGTAACAAAGGCAAGCATTCCGAATGCTAAAGCACTCCATCCAAGGTGGATACAGTGGGCTAATTCTCTTGCTGCAACAGACGTGGTATACGAATCTGATCCCAACTTAAAAACACAAGAATTTCTCCAATACGAATTTGAATGTCCTCCGCCAATCGAAATTCTGCCTCTAGAACATTACGGCTGTATAATATATACAGACGGATCAGCACAACCCGCAGTTGGGGGTAAACAAGCTTACAGTGCTGCGTGCGCGATTGTTAAAGGTCGCTGGCACGAAGGGAAATTTAAACCAGCGGTCACTAAAACACAATCTCTAGGAGATTGTACAGCTCAGCGAGCTGAACTACTGGCATTCAAGATGGCGCTTGAAAATACCGATCAAGAATTCCCCACACTCATAGTGTGCGATTCGTATTATTGCGTTCAGTCTTACAATGAATACTTGCAGATCTGGCTTCAGAATGGTTTTAAGGATGCAAAAGGAGGCACAATCAAGCATAAAATGCTTTGGGAACAAGTAGTTCATTTGCAAAAAGAACTACCAAAGACTCACGTGATACATACACTGAGTCATCAACGTGATGGCGTTCACGTTGCAGGGAATTCATTGGCTGATGAGGCCGCGAAGGCAGCTGTGCAAACGGCTTCCGTAGCTGCCATCACACGGTCAAAAACAAAAACAGACAGCGATATATTGCAAGCTGTCAGCGCTACATAAAAAGATTCGATAGAAACACTCCCGAAAGGCTTTCCAGTGAAGTACTCATATATAACTGATACAAACAATGTTCCGTTTGCTCGAATCCCTGGAGTGGGGGATAGGGCAATTCCAAACATGGAACATAGGTTAGGACTAATAATAGCGGCACACGAAGGACTTGCTTCTGTACATGCTGGCGTCTCAGCCACAGTATCGTTATTAAAACAGAGATACTGGTGGCCACAAATGAGAAGACAAACACGGAACTATGTTCTAGAATGTGAAATATGTCAAAAAATGAAAGTATCAACAGTGAGACGACCAGCGCAGATGCCCCTTCTAATCTCGGATAAACCATTAGCCTGTGTTTACCTGGACCACTGCGGTCCCTTACAAAGGGATGGTAACTATAAATATATCTTGGTTGCAGTGGATTCATGCACAAGATTCATATGGATGTGGCCCCAGCGATCGGCTGACGCCAGAACTGTTATAAAAGATTTGCGAGTCTTTATCGGCACATAAGCAATTGGCATGCTGCATTCTGACCAGGGTCCTGCTTTTAGCTCTAGAGCTTATAAGGAGGCCATGACCAGCATGGGCATTGCATTGCGGTACTCTTGTCCATTTCATCCCAAGGGAAACAGAATCGTAGAAAGAAAAAACCGTGACATAAAGCAATCTATAACAGCAAAGGTAATAGGTTCGGGAGCTGGGTGGGTCAAACATCTAATAAGTGTCCAGCGTAGTCTAAATAACCTGCCAAGAAATTCTCTGAGGGGATTCAGTCCGTACGAATTATTGTTTGGAACTAGAATGATGATCTTAGATCTTGACAGTCAGACTTCAGTGGTTAAAGAAAAAAGCTTTGATATCAAAGATCGTTTGGCTATTTTACAGGACTTAAACGAAACAAGGAAAGACCTGAGCAACATAAAGTTGAAACAACAGCCAACGACCACTGAAGAAAAACCACCTGTCCCAGCAAGACCTGTCTGGATTCCAAAAGTCGGGGATCTAGTCAGAGAAAAGATCGCGGTAAAGAAGGAATTTGGGCCTTCTTACAGAAAAGCAGTTCCTGTCTTGTCTATCAACGGGACAAGATCAGTAGTACTACCGCCCCTTGCTGGTAAAAAGGAGAACAGGGTTGTATCAATCGACCTGATAAAACCACAGTCATGTGGCCGATAACAAACAGTAGGCCAAGTGGACTCCCGATAAGTAGCAGAACACCAAGGTTTGCTACAAACACAGAGGTTCAATCTAAGAGGCTACTCACATTTGAAATGCCAACAGAACAACAACAAGGACTATGCAACAATGCTATGGAACTTAAACCTCTAAAAACCCAAATAAAAACATTTAGCAGAGACACACCAATCTACAATGAAGTAACAAATGACTATGCTGCTGCAACAAAACACACTAATAAAGCAAACAGCAATCCTGAAACAATAGGAACAATAGACAGAACGGCATCCGGTTACTTCATCAACTTCAGTGATTCATCTGAAGACCTGAGGGAATCAAAGGAACAAACATCAACAAAAACCTTTAAAGATAAAGCTAAGGAACTGTTTCAACATCTGAAAGAAACCTATCTGATTTCTCCGTGGATAGAATTCTGGGTGGCCTTAGGTGCACTTATCCTCATACTTTGGCTCATCATGGTACTATGTTTGGGACACTTCATTGAGGGAAAATATGCTAAAATGGACACAGCAAGCCAGAAAATCAACCTGGTCCTCAAACCACACACGTCTTCACACGTCGAGAAAAGAGAACTTTCTTCAGTCAACTTCACAGCCAATCCTATACCCGGTGGGGTAGCATGGGACAATACTGATTATGAAATCTATGGTCCGGTGGAAATCCTGAAGTATCCACATCAAATCAAGATCTCATTGAGAGACTTTGTAAAACCAAGCTCAGTTGCTGATGATTGGGACGTTGAAAGCATTAATAATATGATGTCTGACCTAGTGATGTCTGCTAAATTTACAAAACATGATTATTTGCAGGGTTCATCTAATTATGATAAAATGTTCTGCTATAATCACTATAGTAATCATTATCTGCATACATCTGCACAACCTAGAAATGTTTTGAATTATAATCAATGGGAACACTGTGCAACCCCTCCAAAAGGTAGCTCAAGAACTTTTTATGACAAATATTCATATTTTTCAGGGTTCAACACAAGCAATGCAGAAACATGTTATTTCAAATTATCAAATAGGACAGGTACAAAGACCATGCTTACAAACACTAAATTGATATATTCAGACTCATTTTTTGAGCAAATGAGTACATTTGGTTTTGAATACTGGGACAAAAATGTTGAAGTAAAAAGTGTTTGGGGTACAAAGGAATGGCAAGTACAAGGTATAGAATCATTGTTTAGAGCCTGCATGATCCCAGAACAAATTATATTTTTGAATGACACTGTTCAACAAACTACCTGTCTTGGCCTAGCCAATATCAAAGACTTAAACAAACCGTCTATTCCAAAGCCATCAATGAACAGTAATAGCTCTATAGATGTTGAGATAGACGTAAACCATATATTAAGCCAAAACAGAACACATCCTGATTGGAAAAAGTGGTTGATCTGGCCCACAGATACAAATAACTGTCAAGACAGATTCCTGAACAAAATCCAAGGGTTCACATTGACCAGGCCAGACCCTAGATATTCTCAAAGACAACACCCAGGGATAATTACCACATACAGTGTGGGCAAGCTCTGCCTTCAATGGCTACAAACATCCACACTGGCAGAAATTAAGCAACACCTGACTTAACTTACTGATGGTGCTGACTTGCGTGACTTCATTATGGGACCGCGCAAACAGCGTCAAAAACGCTTCATAGCAGCCTCTGTATATGCAGCTTATAACGAAGCCTGGAAAATAACTCAAATTGAAACATCGGAGAGAATACGGGAAATTGACCGTAATAATTTGGAAAAATCACTTTCTGTAGTGGACAATGGGTTAATGACTCTGTCCTCCAGAATATACTCTTTGGACAGCATTGTGTCTTCAGCAATCGACATAATATCGCAAGACTTACTGTTGTTACAACACGGTCAGTCTCAATTGCGTTCTATTGTACAACTTGGCTGGACGTTACAAAATCTGCGTTCAGGCTATGTGCCTTGGCGTTTAATCAACACAACGTCACTGTTCAATATCTTTAACCTTACTGATAAACAAATCAGTATGGCACAGAAGGGTGCTGATTATACAATCCTGAGCATTGAGAAACTCGAGAGATTACCATTGACAATGTCAGAACGACCTGTCAGTGAATGGATAATACATGAAATAATTAATATTCCAATATCTACTTTCAGGTTTCAATATTGCCAAAAATATATACAGGCTGGCATGTACGAAAAATTGGGCAAAGGGTACATTAAGTCAACATGGAACTTGCCCTATTCACATGCTTGTGTCAGTAATAAAGGCCGGAAAGTGTTTCTTAGTGGCGATAATTGTGCCATGTCACTAAGCGGTACACTTCTGTGTAATGGTATTAGTTTACACGGAGCCTGTGAAGGGTCCTCAAATAACCTTTCATGTCAACAGCTAGGCACACCTGCGACACAAATAGAACCATTCTTTAGGAGACTATCGAACGGGAGTTACATTATAATCGTAGACCGCAGATGTTGTAGCTTGGTGCCCGGAATAGCTTATCTCATAACTACGACTGCGAAGGTTATGTGCTGTGAACGAGTATTGTTCCCCAGTGCAATGCCAGACAGGGAGGCAAGGTTATGGCCGAATTTGAAAATTGCTTCCATTCGAGTTGATACTTTAAGCAGAATGAAAACAGTGCTCCTTCAGACGCCGACCAGGCTCACGTCATCAAAAGAAACGTATGATCTCCAAGTTGCAAGGACAACGGCAGAGATTCATTCATTGTTATCAACTAATTTCCCCATACATTTCGCAGAAATCCTGAACGAAATCTTAAATATTTCTGATACCAGTGGAGTCTCAAATGTATTTAAGACAGTGTTTTTGGGGGCTTTAACACCATTTAAAGCCATTCTGGGTATTTTTCCGGACTTTGTCCATTCCATCTTTGGTGGACTTCCTCTCCTTTTGGGACTAGTGGCAGGAATCCTATTTTTGATTCTGTTATTTCGCTATGGCAAACCATGTCACAGACAAAACACTTGCGACAAGGGAAGAAACAATCCTAGCCATTGGATACCGGGACCGGATATCTAAAATCCTAGGAATGTCCCGGCTTGGAGACCTAAACATGACTTGGTTTCTTTCATTTAGACCAATGTGGCAAAGCTGTGTTTTACCTGTATTAAGGTGCTTGCTATGCGGAGAAGAATGCGTGTTGGACACCTGTCTGACGCTACAATCGGATGCGCCAATGGATGCAGAAACTTTGTTGGGTCCGGTCACGGCTCATGCATTGTGCTGTCCTCAGCGGCTACCAATCCTGATGACGGCATTCGTGGAGACTTCACCACTACGATTGAGGGGTAGTGAGGTTCAAGATGAAAGCAGCATCGATCAGGTACGACCTTCTGTCAGCTATGCTGATCAAAACATCAATGAAGGCAATCATGCTCATGAATGCATGGTAACATCTTTTTCCGAGTTAATGGAACTTTCGCAGGAAGCTGTTGACAGTTTTTTCGAGAGTCTAAATGATATGATGTTCTCACCAGAGCAGGAATAATAACTTTTGAGCAGGCTAGCACACAGCGTTCTCAACACCCTGAATTTGGCCTTCAACTTTGATAATAAAGTATCATATACAATTTTTTCCAGTTTACGGACAGCGGAACATAATTTTTTCAGCTGCCCCAAAAATATTTTGCTGTTTTTCGGGACACTTATCTTCTGCTTAAAGTAGAAACTATTCTTAGGGAACTAAATTTCTATTTTAGGAACTTTAGAGACTTTAGCTGCCCTCTGGCATGTTCAAATATATTTTATTTTGTGATGAAATGGTCTCGCATTTTTTTTCTTCTGTCTTAAGAGCCATTTCATGTGTAATTTTCATATTTTATTAATAATGATGTATGAATATGCGTGATTTATTTAGCATTATTATACTGCTTGAGTGCATATAATGCATATACATATCTTTTCGTATATTTCATGTTTTCAAAATGCATATGGATGTATTTTGGGGTGGTACGGTATACACATGCTCTACTAGTATATTTACTATGCCTAGATCTTGTAAATATGGACATAGTCTGCGTGGAGTGGGTGTGATGTATTCCTATAGGTTCTGTATCGATCCCCCTATTCCTGACCCTGTTCTGGTTAATAATTAACTAGCAGCCAACCCACGGTGCAAAAACCGTTATCTGATTAAGCCACACCACGGCACAGAAACGTGTTATCTGATTAGGTCATAACGCATGCCATCTAATTAGACAAGCACTATTCCTCCAGCCCCTGATAAGGCATACGGAGTTCTCAAAACAAATCAAACCTATGACAACCTGGGAAAATCCCTGCGGCCATTGTTTTGATTTCACCGAGAACTTCAGCAAAAGAATGTGCGAACAAGCCCGTTCGTATGACATCCTTATTGACATATCCATGTCCATCCTTACGTCAATCTCGGCACCTTACAGGTATAAATATTACCGACATTGCTTTAAGCAAACACACGCGGTGGTGACCAGATCGGAGCAGCGAGACGGGCTGAGGAGCCCAGCAGAGAGCGAAGCCCACACGCGCTGCCCCGCCTTCCTGATGCGCTGAGAACGAGACGCTGCTTTTCTCCTGCCGAGATATCCAGCTCCGGCGCTTCCAAGCAGCCCTCGCAGGCAGCTGGAATATCAAGACCAGAGACGAGAGATACCAGCCCTCAATCATTCTAGATCTCAGGTACAGAACTGAACAACCCCTTGCAGAGAATTCTTGAGTCAGTCCCTTGGCAAAACAAACTTAACTTAAACTGCTACTTATCTACTCCCGCCCACGTATTAGGCTTAGGTCAGGCACACTGGGGTAGGCGTGGTTAGAAGCACCAGTTGAGTACGATTAGTCAAATGTATATATGTATGTATCTATTTTATCAGTTTTAAATATCATATGGCTTAGAAACCATATCAATGCTTCTGCAGTATTATTTTATACTCCTGCTTTTATTGTATGCACTTTACTTAACCATAAGTATCGCAATATTATCGATTCATTTCTCTTGTACGAGAAAAGAGACTGATCAATAAATACCATCTTTTATTGAACACGCCCGTCTCTTCCTTTTCTCTACAATCTGGTGAAACTAAGAATGCACGTACTGACTGAGTAAAATAAGTTGTCTTTTGTTTTCACACGACTCTAGAGATACACTCTTGATTAGGGGAGAGCAAAGTTGTCATGTTCTATGGTTGTCAGAAACTAAATCCCTTCTTGTCTATCCAAGTCAGTCAAGTCAAGTCAAGAGATTTATATAGCGCGCTACATACCCATAGGGTCTCAAGGCGCTTGAGGAAGGGTGGGGAATTACTTGTCGAATTTCCAAGTTTTAAGTTGCTTTCTGAATGCTAGGTGGTTCTGAGTGAGGCGAAGGTGAGTGGGAAGTGAGTTCCAGGATTTAGCTGCCAGGTAGGAGAAGGATCTACCGCCCATGGTGGTTTTGTTGATGCGAGGTACAGTGGCAAGGGCTTGGTTGGAGGATCGTAGCTGACGGGATGGGGTGTAGAAGGACAGTCGTGTGTTGAGGCATTCGGGTCCAAGTTCGTAAAGTGCTTTGTGTGCGTGGGTTAGGAGGCGGAAAGTAATCCTCTTATTTACGGGGAGCCAGTGGAGGTTTTTCAGGTGACCAGAGATGTGTTCTTTACGCGGGATGTCTAGTATGAGCCTGGCTGAGGCGTTCTGGATGCGTTGGAGTTTTTTCTGGAGTTTTGCGGTGGTACCGGCGTATAGGTTGTTTCCGTAGTCCAGGCGGCTCGTGACCAGTGCGTGGGTGACCGTTTTTCTAGGGAGGTTAAACTCCTCCTTGCCTATTCGAGAAAGTTTCTAGTGAACTCTGAGCTAGCTGGCAAAACCAAAAACTTTAAGTCTAATATCGTCAGTAGAAGACCTAGTTAACCTCTGCCCTAGGTCTATACTATTGAAGATATTATTCCAATGCGCAGAGCCTTATGGGATAATAGGAACTACACTACAACCTGGCCTGGCATTTTGGTCTCTACGGTCCACCGCAGCCCTGTGGCTGATTGATGTGGAGGGCATAGGCAAGAGATAAGACCGGAATACACCCACTTCCGGGAGCGTGCCATTTTGGTCGGCGCTCTAGTTCCTGCACGCCACAGATCTCTATTTAAAGCCCAGAGGCGGCGCAGGGAGCGCAGCAGACGCGCGCAGGGGGCGCGCCAGCGGCACGCCGAAGGCGCACCAAAGGCAAGCCCGTCTGCGCCCGTCTGTGCCCGTCCGCACCAGTTCGTCGCCTCTTGCCAGACATGCTGGCCAAAATCTGCCAGATACTGGTTTCTACTCTAGAGAGGATCTGGTTAATCTGCGCCCTTTAAATCACCACTGTAGTATGCCCCCTCTTCATCCCTTGAGTGGCCCGATAAATTGTTTGTATGGCCTGTTTGCTCTTCCCAAACCTACAACCATATTTGCCCCTCCTAACATACTCCCTCAACAACGGTTAAAAATACTACAGTAAATGTACAGTCATTAGCTAAACATCATGGGGAAATATATGACCCCATTTCTGATGAAACCCCTGATATCTTCTTTTTGACGGAGACATGGTTGAGTGATGACATAATGGCCATATCAAATTTGGCATTACCCCCTGAATACTCGATTTCTTTGGTGAATAGAGTCACCAGGGGAGGTGGTATCGCTTTGATCACCAGGTCTACCTATTCCTGCCTCTTTGAGAAAGTCAATATGGAGGGTGGGGAATGCGCTCACTTCAGTATTTCCGTGTGCACCCATTTTACCCTTTCCGGGCTCTTAATATACAGACCTCCTGGTCCCGCCTCTGGTTTTAACAACATCCTCTTAGAGACAGTAGGAGCATTTGCCATGGGATCAGCTAATTTCAGCATTTTGGAGATCTTAATCTCCACTTTGACTTAGAACAGGACCCGACTATTCGCACTATGCTTGCTGACTTAGCTGCTTTTCAGCTTTTTCAATTAGTTAAAAACTCTACACATAAAGGAGGACATCTGCTAGACCCTATTTTCACTAATATTGAAATGGCCACTGTGAGTACTCCTACTCTTATGGCCTGGTCTGATCATCTTCTAGTAGAAATGACTATTCTTACACCTATATCCGTACCTTGCAACATTCAACGTTCGGTATTTAAAAGACCATGGCGCAAGTTCCGACGGGAAGATTTCCACGCACTTTTAGGATCAGACCCTCTAGGCTCATTTAGTGATGTTGAGACAGGATATGATTCTTTTTGTGCCTGGTTTACCCGGGCACTTGATACTCTTATACCGGCTACCTGGATTAAGGGGCGCACTCAGGACTCATATCCCTGTTATAATTACATCTTGGCTGTCCTGAAAAGACCTGTAAAAGACATGAGCGGGAGTGGAGGAAAGATTATTCTCCTGTAAAGAAAGCTTACTATTTAGCCGAACTTAAAGCATATCACAGAGCTATATGCAGGACTCGGGCGGAGTATTATGCATTTGAGATTAAACTGAGTTCCAACCCCGCTAATGTCATCTTTAAAATTCTCAAAGATCTCAGCGTCAAAAAATCTCCAGCGCTCATTCCCACGAATCCCAATGTGAAAAATTGGCCTCCTTCTTTGTGGAGAAAATACGAGCCATTTATCAACCTTTTTCTCCCATGAATATGTCCGGCCCAGCTCCTTCTATCAGACCAACCCTAGCCTCCAATCTGATGGTTATCCCTGAAATTTCTTGGGAAGAATTTAATAAATTAACTATGAAAATTAAGTTCGGCTCTCCGGCGGATCCGCTCAAGCCAGCCCAGTTTAGAGAATCTTCACTGCCCTGTTGGTCCCGCTTCATCAGCTGATTAATGCCTCCTTTTCATCGGCCATTTTTCCAGTGAAACCTAATCTAGACCCTTTGAAGCCTGAAAATTTCAGGCCCATCTCTCTTCTTCCCTGGATTGCAAAGATTGCTGAATCACATGTTAATACTATACTTACCAACGTGTTGAGCTCCAATAACATTCTGGATGAAACTCAACATGGGTTCTGCACTGGTCATAGTACCGAGACTGCTCTCCTGCCCATGACAGAACACCTCCGATCTACTCTTGATCATGGTCAAATGGCGGCACTGATCCTATTGGATCTTAGTGCTGCCTTTGATACTGTCTCCCATAGGATTCTGCTCCACCGGCTTGAGGAGGCAGGGATCACTGACATGGCCCTTGCCTGGTTTAGATACTTTCTAACCGAGAGATCATTTCGTGTCTCCACCCCTCCCTTCCTATCTCAGGCACATCCTATTGAGCAGGATGTTCCCCAGGGCTCGGCATTGAGCCCTACTTTATTCAACCTCTATGTCCAGCCACTAGCTGCTGTCGCCAAAATATGGGACCTCACCATCGTCTCATATGCTGACGACACGCAGCTAGTTGTCGCCCTTACGGAAGGATCGACCCCTGATCTTGCCAGGTTTAAAAATGGCCTGTCCGCCGTGGCAGACTGGATGACATCTAATTGTCTGCAGCTGAATGCTAATAAGACGGAGGTGCTACTGGTCGGAAACAACGTCCGTCTATGGGGCGATCACTGGTGGCCCAATGCTCTAGGAAAAGTCCCAGAACCCAAAACTGAAGTTAAAAATTTGGGGGTTTGGCTGGACTCCTCCCTTAGTTTCTGCACACATACTAAAAAAGTCTCCGCCACATGCTTTGGCATTTTGCGCGGTCTAAAACCTATCTTAAAATTCTTTGACCCAGCCACAAGGCAGCTGAATATCCAGTCAACGGTTCTTTCCCGATTAGATTATGCCTGTTCCCTGCTGTTAGGTGCAAATCAAGCAGAAATTACCTGAATGCAGCGCACTCAAAATGTGGCTGCTAGAGGATTAGTTGGCCTCCCTCGATTTTGCTCCATCTCTGATACCCTCCGGAGGCTTCATTGGCTCCCGGTGGCTCAGCGAATTCAGTTTAATACCCTATGCCTCTCCTTTAAAATCTTAAAGCTTGTCACCCCCAAAATGCTTGGTAACCTGTTGACCTCGTATGTTCCAACCCACGCACTACACTCTGTAGGTCAACACCTGGTCAGAGTACCCAGGATTATGCGCTGCCAAGCGGGAGGACGTTCCTTCCGCTTCTTAGCAGCAAAACTGTGGAACACTCTACCAACTCACATACGAGAATTGGAAGGCCTGTTAGATTTCAGGAAGGCAATTAAAACTCTTCTCTTTCCCCTAAATTAAACTCTTCTGGAATTATGTCCTGTTGAATTCCTCTGAGTCAGCTATATATCTGCTAAACAGCGCCGTGACGCCCCTTCGCTGGGGTAGCTGAGCGCTATATAAGCTAATTTAACATAACATCTAACATACTGTTCCCATTGGAGGCAGGGTTAAGACTGATTTGCATATGGCTGTGTTCAAACTGGAATGGCATGGGGAGGGGAAAAAAACGATAGATTTAGGCCCAGATCTATGTACTGGGGTGAATGTATGACATTGTTCTGTATTCTGTCCATCAATTGTTCTTTTTGCATCTGAGGGTAAGGAGGACCTGCTACGGGCCCTCAAAGGCCCTTTCCACCAGCCTTTTCATGGCAGGTTAACTGGTTCTGTTGGCGGTCTCACCGCCATCATAATCAGGCCCAAAATATTCACAGTCCCAAAAATATAATGTTATTTACAATTAAAAACAATAACACAATTAACACATAACATAACCTCTACAAAGAAAACATCACACACCTAAAATACATTTTAAAATACTAATAATTACACATTCACATAATTAATTATCAATTAAAATATTATTAGTAATTAACATTGATTATTATAATGAATTTCCTTCACAACCTTTATCCCTAAAAAACCATAACACAAACCAAAAATCTTAATTAAAATTACATTATTTCTACAATGTGCATAATTGATTACCACTTATATATTTAATAATAATTAAAAAGTAATTATTAAATAATTATAATTAAATTACTTCTGACCCTGTAACCCAACAAACCGAACAAGCCACACCTAAAACATAAAATGACTCAAAGGTTTTAACATAGTTAATTATCAATTAAATATTTGTATTAAATAAATAAAATGTATTACTAATCATAATTAATTTATTTCGCAACCTGTACCCGTACAACCTGCTACTGCACTAAAACTGCAAATGAACTAATAAATTGCATTTAAAAACAACTTACAATTTACAAACACTATTAAAAAGCATTAACAATAGTTATACAAGAAATTTGAAACATATCTAATTAAAATAAATATTAATATAGGCAAAAATAATTTTAAAAACGACATTATTAACAACAATGTTTTTGTAAACAATATTAACAATATCGATATTTTTTAAATTGGTATTAACAACATAGAATTTTCAACATCAAATATACCTCAAAGTCGATATTCTTTCAATAATATGTTTGACCGCAATATTTCTGCATCACTATATTTTAAACTTTTGAGGATTTTGGATAATTTGTCTAAATACCCCCTTTCACTTAGTCAGTCATGCACACCCAGAGATAAACACAAAGACAACAAGGAAGAATTATAATATTCACTGAACCATTGCGAGTCTTGTATTAAATATGTTCTGTAACGATTTTCAGACAGTAAGAGATGAGAGTTATTAGCATTGTGAGAACAGTGAAAAGAATAAACAATTCCACCATTGTGCTAAATTACTGTGTATAGTATACTCCTACTATGCTCTCCCTAACCTTGTTGCCTAGGGCAGGGTAATCTGCCAAAATCCCATACTGGATGATCTAGCTCCCCGTTACCTGAGGGTGAGTGTCTTCGGGGGCCGGCTTAGCCACAAGTTGGACATCTCTCCTCGCAGAGGGAAACAGGAACAGATAGGCTAGAATTCTGACAAGCAGCAAAGTAGCAGTGACAGCAGAGTGTTTTTTTGATGTAAACACAAAGTGCTACTATATATATATAATAAACAGATCTGTCATTGTATGTCCTCTTCTGATAGCTATGTCATCTACCGGGTGATCAGAAACAACAACATATGCGCAGTGCACTTTATCCCATGTACGAAGTGTGCAAGGTGTAGTGATAATGTTCAGATGAAATTGACATGTAAGCGAATGTGGTTTCTAACAAAAATATCAATAGGCTGTCCGGTTTTAGGTTTAAACCTATAATAACTGATAAAACCCCACCGAAAGGGAAATAGCCCTCACAAGTGTAATTATATAAACACTGAAAAAACACCTGCAGAACCACAAACTAAATGCCATTCAAAAAGGAAAAGGAGAGTGAGAAAGTCATTTTTTTTTCTTTTTCTTCCTGAAGAGGCCAATACAATGTAAGTTTGTTATACAAGCTAGCAGCAAGAAAGACTGGGCTACAATTATTCTGCTTGAGTTGTATTGTTTAGGGATGTCACTAAAATACTACTATTACTTCCTTTTGCATTTTTCAGTTTTGTAGCATTTGGTCTAAAGATGAAGGGGTTAGAAGCATGTTTGAGGTCTTATTTAATGATTTTATAAACTGTAGGGAATTAGGAAACAACAAAATCATATTTGACATTTTGGCTGCTTTTGATTCTTTAACTGATTGGTGAAATGGCTGGTTTCAAAGGAATCTTTCCCAATATGTGCCATAACATTTACTTACAGGGAATGGGTAAAAACCCATGATACATCAGTCTCCAGTTTCTAGTCAGTATTGATAGTAGGTGAATTGCCAATACATCAGGTTTAAACATTCAATACAGGAAGTAGCGACAGGTATATGTGAAAAGAGTCCTATCACCAAGCATCTAGGATAGTGGTGAAAACATGATACCAGACTTTTGGAAAACATGGAACCCAATGTCATTTGGAATGGTGCTGCATCAAGGTTGTTTCCAAGTTCAATAAAGATTGGAGTAATATTGTTTGTATTTGCAGTGATTCAGCTACATATATAAAAAGTTTGTGTGATGACCTACCAAAATCGATACCTGAGCTGAAGTACTTCCCTGTAAGAGTTCCTTTCCACTTGGTACATGATATGCTGAAAGCATGTTTACAATCTTCAGAGTTAATGAAGAATGCTATTGACTTTTTAATCTATTCTTGTGCACTGTTTTGCTATGTGCAGGAACTAAAATGCAAATATTTCTCACTTTGTGTGGCATTAGAGAAAGAGTCATCCCAACTGTGTCACCTAGCTGATGGTTGTCAGTTCAAGGGGGAATGTGAATGCTATATTATCCATGTGACAACTGTTTACAGAATTGATGATGCCAAAGGCAAGAAATGTGAGGATCTATGGTTGCAAATTGATAGTGATGTGAGAAAAAGTACTCTCTACTCCATTCTTAGATTTTTACAGGAAAACATAACTGCTGTAGTGTACATAATAAAACAACTAGAGTCTAAAAACACCCCTGTCTGCGAAGTGTTCAGTATAATTGGTGTAGGTGTGAAACATCTCCTTGAGAGTAGGCTGGGCAACATCATTAGTGACTTTGGAATTGCAACATGTTCCATGTTAGAGTGCTAGCCACTTGGTAAGCAAAGCAATGTTAACAAGCAATTCAGGAACTTTCATTTTACAATGTATGAGAAATGGCTTGACATGATGCATAGAAGTGTCCCTTCAGTGTTGCTTCATTTTTGACCGCTTCAATAACTCTGTGGGCATGAGCGCCCAGTTCAACACAAATGTTCCCGAACCTGCACAGAGAATCTCAATCTTTAAGTTCACTACTTTTGGCATGGAAAGCTATGGGTGTTGCCCATCTCAAGTGCCAAAGTTGACAAGGCCTTTTCACAGAAAAAAGTTTACATGGGAAGGAAAAAGTGAGCGCGCATGACCAAAGACTCACTGAAGAAGTATTGTATGGTGTACTACAATAAGTTTGATTTGCAAACATTTATTTGGACCTCATATACACTGTATGTACATTGTCTATATGCCAATGACTATCTGTGCAGAAAGCAAGCAATAATAAAAGCAAAATGTTCCATAAACACTGGACAAACACTGTTTCTGTTGTTTTTAATGCAAATGTGTAACCACTTATAACAACTGTTTTTTAAGGTATTGAAATCACTTGAAAACACTGAAAAATTCCACCAGAATTTTACAAAAATAGAAACTGGAAACAGGAAAGCCTACATATCATGCACAGTCATGCAAGCACATGTGTGTAAAAAGTAAGCTTGTAGAAATGAAGTCAACTGGCTGTGTTTCTCCCCACACCTAAGCCAACCACTGTACAAACTAAATCTAGAGATGATAGCTGACCCAGGGGCCATCTCTTTATGCTGGAGTATTGACCATTATGGTGATTCCCTCAAATGTACAAAATGTTTACTCCCAGCGCTGGATTTTATGTCCGTTCAATAAACATTAACAACTGTTTGTTTTTCATAGACAAACTCCCAAAGCAGGTGTTTGTTTTTAAGAAAAAACAAGAAAATTATTCCCACACCCTGGAAGTTTTGTTTCGAGATATTGGGGGTCATTATATTTGTTTTATGTCTTTTACCACTAGTAGGACATGTGAAAAGAACTTCACACTATCCAACCTAAATAGGGCTTGTGGTGTAATGCTCACCCTTCAACAACGCCTGCTCCATGGATTGTAGGAGTAACCTTATCATTTAAGAATCAAAGGTGGCTTCCTCAGTGGGAAGCTTAAGGTTTGCCTGTCTCTAAATGAGGTGGGTGGGCTGAAAGTTTAATGTACATGGTACTCCATCCTGTCAGCGCCTTTGTGAACGCTGGTATAAAGCCAATGTGAGCCCCTATAATTCAAACCTGTTTTGCCCAACACAAAGATGTCTGTCTGTCAGATAAATTAATTATGAGAAAAATACATATGAATCAAAGAGACTGCAGTTAAAAAGAGCACACTGATGGGTAAAGGACCTGATTATGAATTTGGCGGTCTGAACTTCAGAACGTCATGGACGCAGCTTCTATGAGACTACCGGCACTCGGGTCTTCCAATACTTATAATTTTACTTGATCGCTGTGCCCACGGTGTGGCTGCCGAGGTCTTGTAGAGGTGGTGAATGATTTTTCATATATATTAATATCTCTATAAGCATTTTGGCTGCATTCGTGTCGAATGCATACATTTGCATGATACATGTTGAAAAATACCACCTAGCCATTGCCAAAGTCTGTCCCATACATGGGCAGTTCAGGCAATGTTTCTATGCTGCAAAGAGGACTTACCTGTATATCGTCACAAACAGAGATGTATTACTCTTGAGCAGGATGCTGCTGCGAAGGGGTATCTGGAGAAAGGGATCCACCTCAAACTCTGATGGGAAAAACAAGAAAGGGGTAGGTTTGCACCACAAATCCTTCATTTCACTGACTTGAAAATGGCAGTTCTACCCCCACGTTTGGTTCATCGGAAACCCAACTCATAATATAGACAACAGTGAAACCCCTTGGACCACCCTAAGGTGTTGGCAGTTCACCCGCAGTCCTGGCAACAGCAATCTGACAATCTTGTAATATGGTGGTCAGAACGCAACTGCAGGTACAGTTGTTTACAGACCCCTGAACTCGCAATCCTGGCCAAAGTTATTATTATTATCATTATTTAAAATGTTATATAGCGCGCAGTTACCTTAGGGCATCCCAGCGCTTGAACAGTACTTCAACAGATAAAAACAGTCAGTCTGTCAGGACCAATCACGCAGGAAACAGATATGTTTTCAGACCTTTGCGAAAACGCAAGGTACAGGTTTCGGCGCGAAGTTTTAAAGGTAAAGAGTTCCAGAGCGTAGCTGTGTTTACCGAGAATCTTCTCCCGCCCGAGCGCGCTCTCTTTACTCTAGGGACAAGGAGGAGATGTTTCTGGTTGGATCTCAGCGTTCTATTCGCTTTGTAAGGCACTGCCAGATTTCTTAAAATAGGTGGTCCTGTACCCTGAAGAATTTTGTGGGCCATACAAAGTGCCTTGAATTTAACTCTTTCACGGACTGGTAACCAGTGCAATGCCTTGAGAGCAGGTCTAGCTGACTCAGTTCTGGGAATACCCATGAGCAGTCTGGCCGCCGCATTTTGGACCTGCTGTAATTTATTGAAAGTAGATTCAGGGGCACCCAAAAAAAGGCCATTACTATAGTCAAGGCGAGATGTTATAAGCCCCTGAATCAACAGTTTCCTCGATGGAAAGGGGAGAAGCGGAAAGATTTTACGAGCTGCACGTAGCAGGGCAAAACACACTCCTGCCGTTTTTTTGGCTTGGGTCCTGAATGAAAGATCTTGTTCCAGCCAAACCCCCAAGCTCTTAATCTCCTCTTTCATACTGGGGAGATCGCCCATACAGCTCGGCCAGCAGGTCAATGGCAGAGAGGGAGCTTTATTCCCTAAAAGCATAATCTCTGTCTTAGAGCCGTTCAGCTTAAGAGCTGATTCGTCCATCCAGGTATGAACTTCCACCAGGCAAGAGTGCAACAAATCGGGGTTATCTACCAGTTGAGGAAGGGCGACCACTAACTGAGTATCATCAGCATAGCTGATGATCTTGATGTTGTAAGGGGCCACCACATCCTCCAGGGGGGCTATGTAAACATTAAACAATGTCGGGCTCAAGGAGGAGCCCTGTGGCACACCCCACTGGAGGGGGATAGATGTAGTCCGATTGCTGCCTTCCCAAACCTGGTATGAACGACCGTCAAGAAATGATCTAAGCCACTTCAAGGCGGCCCCTGCCACACCCACCTCTGACAGTCGCTGAATCAGCACCTGGTGATTCACGGTGTCAAACGCAGCACTCAGGTCCAGGAGGATCACTGCCACTGATCCTCCCGAATCCATGATGCGTCTGGATTCTTCTACGACTGCCAGGAGGGCCGTGTCAGTACTCTGGCCTGGACAAAAACCGGTCTGCGAGTCTCGGAGCAGACCATTCGACTCTAAGAAGTTTGACAGTTGGTAATTTGCTAGCCTCTCAGCAATTTTGCTGAGGCCTGGCAACAGAGATATAGGCCTATGGTTTGCCAATTCCGCCATGTCCAAATTAGGCTTTTTTAACAGTGCCTTTACCACTGCTGTTTTCCAGCGTGGTGGCACCAAGCCCTGGGAAAAAGAGGCATTCATCAAATCCGTGATGGGAGCCACAATGGAGGTTGCTACTTGCTTTAAAAATTTAATAGGGACCGGATCCATGGGGGAGCCACTTTTCATGGAGCCAAGGGCTTTCAATGTTTCAGCCTCTGAAACTGGGCCAAAAGTATCTAGAAAGATCGATCGCTCTCTCGGCTGGGTTGAGGAATACTCTTCCTGGGTTAGCTGAGGTTATGTATTCTGAGGTAAGGAATTACGTATCCTCTCTATTTTAGTGTGAAAGAAGTCTTCCAACTCCTTACACTTCTGATTGTCATGTGTGGCTACCCGTTCGGGAACTTTAAGGAGTTCTTGCACCACTTTAAAGGTTTCCCTAGAGGAATTTGATGCTGATCGTATGCGTTCCTCAAAGAATTGGGCTTTTGCCAGTCGCAGGGCAGCTTTATAGCCCCGCATCGCTACCCAATATTCCTTTCGCCTATTTGCCTCAAATTTCTTCCCCCAAGCCCTCTCCAATTTTTGCATCCTTTTTTAAGCAGGCGAAGCTCAGCCGTATACCATGGAGCGGAACCAGTTCTTTTCTCCCTCTTTTGTAATCTTTTATTTGGAATGAGGGCATCAAGCGAGGCACTCAACCATCGGTTGAAATTAGCATCTCCTTTAATCGGGTCTGACTCGGGCGGGGGTAGCGAGTTTACCAGTTAGTCGGACCAGTCATTGATCGATAATCTGGACCAGGCTCTATCCACCAAAAACGCTTGATGCGCAGGTGTTGAAGGTAATTTAACTTGCCATTCCGCCGAAACTAAAAAGTGATCAGACCACGGTAGAGGATATGCTGGCCTGGCCGTAAGACGGGGGATATTAGAGAATATTGGGTCTAATAAATGACCCTTCTCATGCGTGGCTCCTGAGTTGATTAAAGGGAGCTCACATGCAGTCAAGTCACCTTGAAGATCTTTGGCTATAACATCTGTAGTATCATCGAAATGGAGATTAAGGTCTCCCAACACGATGAAATTAGATGTTGATGAGGCCAGCAACGTTACAGTTTCCATAACGGAACTTACGAAATTGCCCACACCAACCGGAGGCCGATAAATCAATAAACCTGACAATGCCACTGTGGGAGATATCTGTAATGAGAAGTGGCAGCTCTCGCAGTCAGCGACAAATCCCTTCTGGGCCCTACATACGTAGATTTCTCTATGTAGGATAGCAAGGCCACCCCCACGCCCCTCAGGTCTATCCAGATGATACAAGAGAAATCCTGGCGGGAGGGCTTGCACAATGTCAGCGTCGGAGCTGGAAGTTATCCAAGTTTCCGAAAGAAACAGGATATCTAAGTCCTGATCTTGTATAAGAAGATTGAGTTCCACTGAATGCCGCGGAAGAGACATGCAATTAAGCAGACCCAACAGCAGGGTATTCTTACCTGTCTGCAGAGGAGCCGGCGTGCCCACCCCACACAAAGGTGGTTGGAACAGTCCCTTGTCAACCGGAGAGCAGTCTTCGGGAAGGAGATCGCGCAAAGCGAGGAGATCCTCCCGGGAGTATGTACGTCTAAATGCCAAACTGTTAGGCATAGTGCCAGGCCCCAGGCCCGTCTGAGCCTGGACGAGCCCAGACGGGCAGGACTCTGGCTGGACTCCGGCGTGAGTCCGGCGTCTCCGCTGCGCTTCTCCGCTGCGCGTCGTCATAGTGAGGATTAAATAGGGGCGTGTAATCCTGGCTTGAAGACTAGGGCGCTGGCCGAAATGGCGCCGCGTTGACTCCCTGCCTCACCCAAGATGGAGGTCAAGATGAGAGAGTGTGTTCAGAGTCTAAGTGATCCGCTCCCAACAGCGGTGAGTGCCAAATTTTAAATGCGGGTAAGCGCTATATGTGAGGAAAATATAAAACGAGTTTTAAAAGTTAAGGCAATATTTTTAAAAAAATGCGCGTTTGACGCTGTAAATTCCGCCGTAAGCGCGCCTGGAAAACTCCGTGCTGCGAAGTCGAAATACCTGTTCAAAGTCCATGATGGAGTGCATAAATTAGAGGTAATGCATTAGTACCTTTGCAGCACTTCAAACTGTAATAAAAAGAAAGTACAGAAAAATCCCACACCAATTTAGAAAAACAAAGTACATTTTAATACATGTTTTGAGACCAAAACAGCAAAAATTCAATTAGTAAATCTGGAATTATGCAATTTTGAAGATTTAAGTGAAAATAGTACTTAGAAACTGTGGTGATCTGGTCTCACTGGACCGGGACAGAGTCACAAGTGCATGTCAACCACGACAGAGCACGGGCCAGATAAGGAGTGCAAGTTAAGCTCACTGAACAAAATTCCTTAAATTCTGCTTTGGCGTGCAGTTTGAGATCCCATGTCAAGGGTGCATCGCCCAGTGATGATTTCGAGGAGCTGCGGGGCTATTATGCAGAGAATGGCTTTGCTGCTGGTCGTTCCATTGATGAAGGGCTTGCTATGCGAATGCCTGCATTGAGGTTGAATTACACAGTGGTAGGAGACTGCGGGCTGTGATGCAAGGTCTGGCGTCAAGGAGGCGGTGCACTACAATGGTTCCAATGTGGTTGTGAGGGGCTGCACTACGCTTCACCGGTCCTGCCCGTTGAACCACAGCTGGGCTGGTGGAGAACCTAAAGGCCCACTTCCAAGGGTCCAGTCCTGGTATGGCACTACTTAGGGCTAGTACTCACAGCAGACAGAGTCAACATTCTGGGTTCATGGTGGTTGGAGTCGTTTCTGTTTCTGAGGCTCTGGCCGGAAGGACAGTCATTTAGCCCTTGTAGTCATTCTGGTCGTCTTGGGTTTAAGATGCAGGGTCCAGTCCTCTCACTTAGGCAGGAGGGCAGCAGGGCAGCACAGCAATGTAACAGATTTGCAGTCCTTCTTGCAGCAAATCAGCACAGCAGTCCTTCTACTAAGGGGTCGTTTATGATATCGTAAGGAAAGACTCCGAATGGCATTCTATTTTTCTGAATCCAAATCAGGGCCGCCTTCACAATCGTTTCAGACACGTTTCCCAATGAGTGATTACGATGGTTGAGAAGCATTTGAACTGTCCGATTCATTTCGTAACGGCATTAGGAGTAACCAAAACTGTTGGATTTAAATCACAGCGGTCTACGGAGCGCGTTTCCACCTGAGTGATTGGGATATCAGAGTCGGACAGCCTTTCCGAATCGGTTGTTTCAAAATGGATTGCTTGTTGGAAGCTGAATTAGCATGTAGCAGGCCCCCTTCACATGGGGTCCTCCGAATTTGGCAAGTGGGGGAACCAATGAATCCCCCCTTTCCAACCATGCACAGTGTGGCAGTCACCATGGAGTGCCTGTGACAGGGTGCATGGTTTGCCCCAACAGCCCATGTTTTCAATGGAAGCCTGTGTTCTCGTTCAAACCAATTCATTCGGAAAGCATTCCGGAACCAATTTGGATGGAATGCTTTGTAACGGCATCGTAATCGACTCCTAAGTCTTCTACAGCTCCAGATGTGTATTGAAGAGTTGGAGTTTGAGTTCAAATATTTTAAGTAAATTCCTTGTTGGCATCCTTACCTACCTGATTAAAGTTACCCAAGCCCACAAGGGAATATTGGACTGTGCTTTTGTACTGAATAAGCAGGTCCACTAGTAGCATTGAATTTATAGTCACTGGGAACATGCAGTTCCGTTTTACTAGGGATTCACAAGTATATTAAATGTGGCAATTTATGTATGCCAATTTTACGGAGTTTAAAGGAGAGAACAGAAGCACGTTAGCGCTGGTTAGCAGTGGCAAAGCAGAGTCCTTTAGCTTTTTGCCTGTTTTCCTTCTGGCCTGGCAGGTTAGACAGGACCTGCAGAATGTGTTTGACAATGTATTTGAGGCTCACTTCATTGGGAGCCTGTAATATATTTGGTTGGAGGTTGATAGTGGCATGAACCCTAGGCAAGCAATAACCACAATCCTAGTTAGGGTAAGAGGCAGGCAAAACTTAAATTAACCTGTGCTCTCCTTATTGTAGCTTGACACAGAGAAGACAGGCTTAACTTTAGAGACAACCTGTAAAGTACGTGTGCAACACTTTGTTATATTCTACTATGGCATATTTCTATGCATGCCTTTATCCACTTTATGCTTTCTAGTGGAATGCCTTTGGAATGTCTCTGCACTGTGATTCATCATAGAATGTTAGGTGAAGGTTGAAAGAAAGACACAGTTATGATGGGGCTGAGCTGCCTGCTGGTGGCTCCTGGTGGTTCTTGTTCTTGACATATTCCTGATTACTTAACATCTCAATAAATACTTCATGAAATATCTCAACTCAACTGGAGTCATTTACTACATTTTGATGGCGACGAATTGATCCTACCTACGTGTTCAACTCAAGAAATCAACATTCAAGAAACAAAGTCTGTCAAAATCTTCAACAAAGAGGCAAGTTACTCTAATTTTTCATTTATCTCAAACTCCATCAAACTTCAAATATTAATTCTGGCACCGAGACCCACCAGTGACCCTTTCACCGGTCGCCCCCAACATCTATGTGCCAGATTCCTCTACACAAGTCTCAATATAGACCAGTTTGACTTTGTGAATTATTTGTCATACAACGCCTTTCAATATCAAAACTATCTTTGTGCTCCAACCTACACATACCAGATCTATTTCTAATATTCATCAATTCAAGTTTGTTATCAACTCTACCATAACAGCACCTCAATAACGAAACTATTCAAGTTATCCAGTACCACTATCTAGCACCTTCCAGTTACTACTGCCTGCCCTGCAGGTACTTTTCATGCTACATTTACGCTATCTCAATATCCAATATCCGTTTTCTGCCGAAAGTCTTCCATCATTTTATCACAGCAACAACATTTCATGTACACTCAGGGACATTCAAGTACATTGCTTTCAATTGAGTGAACAGTTTTAGTTCGTGTGGAGCGTGTGTAGACAACATCGATGAACAGCTGTGTAACTTTCTACAATTTTAATTGCTACCAGGAAACTCAGTACTGTGTGTAAAGACTACACAGTCTCAGCATTTGTCTTCTAAGTTTTACTTTGCCTTGCATGCTCGTTTACTCACCTTCCTATATTCTGATGTCCGTTGGTCAGCAGCGATCTTCTCTCCTTCCCGTCTTCCGTCCTTCTGATGACGTGCGTGGAATGCATCTAGGAGTTAGCGAAGATTTTCAGTGACGTTACACTTTCTTTCTTGCTGCAGTTTTCCTGTTGTCTTCGTTTAACTCGCTTTGGCCGTGAGCCATCCGGCGGTGGCGTAACAACGTGCCACCATCTTCTTCAATATCAGCGTTGGGAGTTGGAACTCGAAGTTTTCTTTATGGTGCTCCCAGTGTAGCTTCAACTTGTCACGCACGCTGTTGTCTTCAATTTTCAGGTGTGAAAGTCACAATTTGTGTTGACAATGTGCCATAAACGTTAGTAATGATGTTTTCTTTGTGGCTTCATACCGCCGAGTGTAAATTTCAGCTTCACGATCAATAGCGAGACCAGAGCAACGGATTGGAAGGAACTTTACTTAGGTTTTTACTCACTTTCTATTTGTCTGACAGAAGTCCACGGTGACTGTTGGAAGCCAATTGCTCATCACCGATCGAACAAACAGCATGACATCGGATGTATTAATGGACCATCTTCAAGTTTAATTATACATCTTCATTTCGTTTAAGAGGTGACTTTCTTTTTTCATAATGCAGCGTTTTCAATGCTATGCTGCCACCTAGTGTTTTTAAAATTATTTTCGAGGTTGCACATTTTCAAGAGTTTATATTGTCAATTGGTGCAACATTATTCTATTTCAATATTTATCTATTTCAATGTATGCTGTTTACCTACAAAGATTGCAAGGTTTACTTTTAGGGATGTGTGCATATTTCCAATTTCACTTTAATCAATATTTGTGCATACAAACATGTGTTTTTTTTAAATGTGGATTAGATCTGCATCCAGTCCAGTTGTGTTCCCATCATTGGGAATACTTTGTGGTACTTTTCGACGTACTCACATTTTTCAAATAGTCACATTCAAGAGATTTTCTAATGTTTTCAATGTGTGACTTTTAAGGTTTTCGAATAGTCACGTTCAAGAGATTTTCTAATGTTTCAATGTGTGACTTTTAAGGTTTTCAAATAGTCACATTCAAGAGATTTTCTAATGTTTTTAATGTGTGACTTTTAAGGTTTTCAAATAGTCACGTTCAAGAGATTTTCTAATGTTTTCAAAGTGTGACTTTTAAGGTTTTCAAATAGTCACGTTCAAGAGATTTACTAATGTTTTCAATGTGTGACTTTTAAGGGTTTCAAATGGTCACGTTAAAGAGATATACTAATGTATTCAATGTGTGACTTTTAAGGTTTTCAATTTCTATTGCTGCCTTTCAAAATTTCAATGATTGACCTTCAGAGGTTGTCGACATGGAGTATTCACCATCTCAATGTTTTTGAGGATATAACTTCTATTACAGCTTCTCAATATTTTAATGTTATTCATTAATGATTTCTACAGGTCGTTTATATGAAGTTATTTTCCAAAATTCTCAATATCTATTCAACTTGTTTATTAATGCTGTTGAACAGGGTGGTATGAAAGATCTTTATTTGTTCTTTTTTCTACTTCTGTTTGATATACTCAATGTTTCACTTTTTCATACTCTTCTTTGGTATGGGTGTGTCTGGAGTGATTGTTGGGTAGTTTTTTTTTTTATTCCACGTTAATATTATTCGTTGGGAAGAAAGGGCAGAATAGTTTCTATTTATGTCTTTCTGCTTTTCTGTCTCACTCCTCTAATCTGGATGTTCTTTCGCTTTTTGCTTTGTCTTGTGTTCACTGAATGGGTGTATATCTGATCTATATTCATTCATATCTTCTCTGTAGTTTCTATACTTCTTTCTGTTCATTCCTTCCTGTCACATCTGTTTGGCCAGTGGGTGTGTCAGCTCGCAATGTTCGGTACGTTTTTTCTTTATTTCAAGTTCTATGTTCCTATGTTCTCTATTTTGTTGTCGAAGAAAAGGAGGTATATTATATTCTACTATGGCATATTTCTATGCATGCCTTTATCCACTTCATGCTTTCTAGTGGAATGCCTTTGGAATGTCTCTGCACTGTGATTCATCATAGAATGTTAGGTGAAGGTTGAAAGAAAGACACAGTTATGATAGGGCTGAGCTGCCTGCTGGTGGCTACTGGTGGTTCTTGTTCTTGACATATTCCTGATTACTTAACATCTCAATAAATACTTCATGAAATATCTCAACTCAACTGGAGTCATTTACTACTCACTTCAGACAGTAAAACATTGTAAACACAACCCAAATCGATTCCACACCAGATTAGAAAAATAGAGCTCTTTATATAATACATATAACAAGACCAAAATTCCAAACATCCAATAAGTAGAACTTGAAAGGCAGAATTTTTTATTTTACACTGAAAAGTAGCACCTAGAAGCAACAATTGCTATTTGGGATATCTGGTCTTGCTGGACCTGGACAAAGTCAAACGTTCTCGTGGACCATGATGGAGTGCGGGCTGGCTACAGAGACCCAATTAGGCCATCTGAACCACAGTACTACAATCCTGGCTGTGAGTGCTTGCATGCATCCACTTTGAAGATGCACCCTGCAACAGAGGCAATACGTTGGTTCCCAAATGGAATGAGCCTGCGGTGGCATATCCTGGTGCGTCGGCCTATAGAATCCTGTTGATGGGGATTGCAGTGTGAAGGTCGGTGTTGAGCATGAGAGATGCAGTGGAGATGATGCGTTGGTTCCAATGAGCAGTGTAGTTGCCATGGGACGGTTAGATGTTGTTGTCAATGCTGGCATCAAAGAGAGATGCAAGGAGGTTGCGCCACGAGAAGCATTGCATAGTATACGTTCTGAAGGCAATGCATTGGTCCCAGATGACTGATGCAGCAGTTATAAAAGTCTTTTACAATGGGCCTAATCCATGCAACAGCAGTGATGCATCAGTTCTGCTGACAGATGCACTGCTCAGCCGAGGTGATGTGTTGGTTGTGCTCAGGGATGCATCTCTCAGAAGAGAAGTCATCAGTTCTGCTGGAGAAACACCTGAGGCCCTCATCCAAGGGTTCAGTACTGGGGTGGTACCACATGCAGGGTAGACTCACAGAGTCTAGGTGCAAAAGCAAGGTGGTTGACAGTCTTTTAGGTCCCTGAGACTTCAGATCAGAGGCCAGAAATCTAGCCCTTGGAGTGAGTCTGGGTTCAAGTGATTCATGTCCAGTCCCCTCACCCATGCAAGAAGGCAGCTGGCAGCAGGTCAGCACAGCAAGGCAGGAGTTCAGCAAAACAAAGTCCAGCAGTGACAGTCCTTTCAGCAGCACAGCAGTCCTCATACCTAGACTAGTCTTCACAGACCCAGAAGTGTACTGAAGTGGTGGTGTCAGAGGTCTAGTACTTATACCCAGTCGGGCCTACGAAGAAGGGGAAACTTAAAAGACAGCCTCTGAAGCACACAAAGGTCCTACCTATCTTCCGTGACTCCAGGCTCAACACGGGGGAGTATGCAGCATTTTGTGTGGGGATGGGACACAGCCTATTCAGGTATGAATGAGGTTGGATCCATCTACTCCCTCCCATCCTGCAGGGATGGCCCATCCAACCACACCTATGTGCCCATGGTGTGTGGCTGTCTGTGAGAAATACACAATTCCCAACTGCCCCCCACTCCAGACGTGATTAGAGACAGGCAATAGGCACCAAATGGCTTTAGTAAGAAAACACCAACTTTTAAAAAGTGCATTTTCTGAATGGTAATTTAAAATATGACTGTACAATAAGTCAATTATTTACATTGGGATTCCAGAGACACCAGCCTTTGGGGATTGAATATCTTCTGAAATTAAAAAGACACTTAAAAAATTGAATAACATAATCCCACAATTATCCTTTGGAAGAAATAGGCCTTGGAGTAGTGAAAAACGACTTTTAGACTTTTTCACTACCAGGACATGTAAAACTTACAAGTACATGTCCTGCCTTTTAAATATATTGAACCCTGCCCTCTGAGCTTGAGTATTGATAGTTCTCCATCTTCTAACTTACATCAATGTCACTGCTTACTCAACTATGAATACTTCATTGTAATGGAATGTCTCAAATTAGTGCCTTGCACATATTACCAGCATTGTGCCATTAGTGACTATATGTTAAAACTAAATGTGATGCAATCGAATAAAGGTGACTTTTCCAATTGCTTATGTGACCTTTGTGTCCCAAAAGTGACATTTGCAGAGTAAATGTGACTCATGTGAAGGAAAGGTGACTTTTCCGCAGGCTTACTTGACGCTTCATTTGGAAAATGTATGCAAAAATGTCACTGATGTATTGGTTAAGTGGCTTACCCATAGTAAACATGACACTTGCTTTGGAAAAGTGACCCATCATCAACAAACATCACACATGCATTGGTTAAGTGATGTGGTAGCAAAAAACATGCTGCATCAGTGTCAAGTGCTTAGGGCAGAAATCATGCTTCTACACAAAAAAAACACTACCCTATGATGAACCTCTATACTACATAAACACCACTGCACTACTCTAAACCCTTAAACACTACCCCCACAGTAGACGAACACCACTAGACTATCCTAAACCTTAAAACACTACCCTCAGCTCGACCCCCTAAACTACACAAACACCAGTGTACTACCCTAAACGCTAAATCTACCACGTACACGACTCCCTACTGTACACAAAGACCAATGCACTACCTTAAACCCTAAGCACAACCTGTTCACTACACAAACACCACTACACTACCCTAAACCCTAAAACACTACCCTTAACACTTATACAAACAGCACTTCATTTACTCATAGGTCCCCGCAGGACACCCTTCATTTTGTACTTTTGTGTTATTTTTATTCAATGCCTAGTCGCAGATTTCTGGTAGGAATTTTAAAACAAGCCAATTTGATACACGCCTAAGCTGCTTTAATTTTTTTGCAAAAGGCGACTGACCCCCTGACATTATGTTGCATTATGAATTTTATTAAAGTTGTGGTGCAATTAAGGGCAACCAGAGGGCAGGCCTGAATGTTGGTATAATGAATTGTGGTCGTTAGCTTCTTTTAAATCCAGTATGTAATTGCAGTCAGGATTCTGATAAAGATTTAATTGTATTTTAATTGTTTGTATATACGTGCTTTTATGGTGTTTTTTAATCATCGAATAAAGAACTTCTGAAATCTGAACTACTCATATAGATAGTAACTCATAGTTAGTGTTATAAAATCACTATTACAAGTATACAGTTATCCATACAGTTACTGAAGCAATCACTGAGTCATATGTATACTTCTTTATATACAACAAATGTCACATATACTGCTTTTTATTTTTGTACTTTATTGCACATGTACCATTGAGAGATATATTTGCTCATCACCACACCCATAAAGATATTAACTCACCCAAACAATTGTTATAACATGTAGTCTTAACGTCATATAACTACTGAATCAACTATTCACACATCTTTGGGCAGTAAGACACCCCGCACCGAAACACACACACATTCACTCTCCCATACGAATACTCAGTTAACTAATCAATAAGTAATATAGACTTTCACGTAGCTAGTAACCAACTGGTGCAGCAGTTTACAGAACAACTGACAAAGTAATACAGATATTCACACAGTTTAGTCACTATCCAATATATAAAATGAGACACTATAAATTACTCAAGTAAACAATCAATCATACTGCTAATAAATCCTTTATCCAGATTTTTTTATATCCACTCATTCTTGCAGATTGCTATATATAATACATATTTAAATAACAAACCAAACCACATTCACTGGATGCTGTCATCAGTAATGTCATAAATTATGTCATATGAGATGTCATCAGTGATGTGATCAGTGATGTCATTAACCATGTCATGAATGATGTAATATATATATACGTAAAGAGCTGCGTATGAAGGGTCCGTATTTAGAAGGAAAGGAAAAGTCAGGCAGGGTAACTTTTTCTCTTATTGTAAATATGGAGGAGCCACCTGCGCAACCAGTACTTCAAAAAAGTGATGTACAGGTGGCGCAGAGAGCTTGGAAATCTGCTGCAGAATTGTTATCATTTCTCTTCATTTTTTTCCCAATATATGCTACAATGCACAGCATACATTGTAGGAGAAAAATGCCTTCACTGATTGTTTTTGTGCAGGAAGGTGTGTCTTCCTGAACAAAAACAAACTCTACACGACACCGATATTCTTGCACCATGGTGCATGGGTGCCTGTATCACCACATGCCTGCAGTTTAAGCAGCAGTGCAGAGGGAAGGACAGACTTCCAACATATTTATGTACATATGTTGCATCTCTGTGCTTTGGAAGTAGCTCAGCACACTGTAGCTAAAGAGCATACAGTGTCATGGAACAGCACTTCCTTATAGTTCTGCATTTATACATTCACCAAATATGAGAAATGCATTCTTTAGTCAATTATGCAGTACGTATACATTTATGTAAACTTTCACACACTAGCATATACATTTAGCTCTTTCTTTAAACAGAGAAGTTTGTTTTTTGTACTTTTATATATTTTTTTATTTTTAGAACGTTTTTTATTTTTTTTTAAAAGAAAAAAAGTCAACAGGACAAACAAAACCATGAACTTTGAGGGGAAAAAAACTAGCATTGATGGTTATCAATTGCTCTGCAAACTAGGTCTACTGATTGCTCCCCATAACAAATTAAACAATTGCACTTCACGCAGTGCATTCTAACTTTCACGAATTGGGGACGTATGTCTGGTGGTGATGTTGAAGGTGATGCTGCAGAGGTACTTGGTTTTGCCGTTGGTGGAGGTGCATTTTGTCGCAGTCTTCTACATTCTTCGTGAGCACAGTTCAGATACTAGCAGTGCCACAGGAGTATTTCGTGTGTGGATCTCCTCTGGACAGTACTGCCTAGCAAATCCTGCATGTTACTTTGGTTGCATTACATTTCTTTTGCCCCTCTGGAAAAGTAAAACATTTCCATACGATGGATGTGTATCTTTTGGGAGGGTGAGGTTCTGGTAGAAATTGTTCAGTAACAAAATCATCAGAAACAGATGATTCTTGCAGTGGTGTAGCCATTTTTTAATCCAAAAAAGAAGTTCAGGTTTCCAATTAACAAAAAGTGATGTTCTTTTCAGGATAGGGCTTCTCCTAAGGAAGGTTTAAGAAGAGTAATTGAAATGGGTGGGGTTCTTCAATAGTTAGAGCAGTAAGTGTTATAAACCAATGAAATCTCTTTTTTTGGTCACATGGGATCCGCTTTGGGTGCGTACATGCAGCACGCATCTAGCGCAACTTCTTCAAATTGCATTTAAAAGAAATATAAGTTTATTAAAACTAAAAGAATATTTTTTCCCCTTAATATTTATATTGAATACATATATATATATCTTTTTTTATATAGAAAAACCCCACCGCGTTGAAAAAGTAGATGACGTCATGTGGAAACGCACGTGGTGTGGCGTGATATGTATATGTTGCGTATGTTCTTGAAGTCACGTACGGGTCGCATAGCAATCGCGCATGAAAATACACACCCATCGCACACCCTACGCGCATCCTACAGAACAATTGTAAAATGGCGGCTATATTCTCTGCAGGAATTGAGAGAGGTGCACCACTTTGGGTGCGGGACTCCTCAAAAAATATAAAAAAAAAAAACAGAAAATATAAAAATATTTTAAAAAAATAGAAAATATACATATATATATATATATATTACATTTTTTTTAAAAGTATATTAAAAATGTGTAATGTAATCTAAAGAATAAGATATCTAAAAATAAATATATTTAAAATACATTTGTAAATCAGTATCAAAGAAATAAATATAACAATTAATAGATTTAAAAATTGTTATTGAATAAATCTTTCAAAATCACTGAAAAAAACCTTGGGTTTCAGGTAGGTTATACTTTGGAATTATCTTTTAAAAAACTTTTGAAATTCACTGAAAAAAACATAGGTTTTAGGGGTGTTATAGTTAGCTGGACATTTCACTCATACAAAACCATTGAAATTCCTCCTTTATAGTTAGTTGTAGTAACTGAAACTCTTGCGCCCGCAATCCACTGATGATGAAGTCGCATATTACATCATTCATGACATGGTCAGTGATATCACTGATGATATCTCAAATGACATCACTGATGACATCATCCACGTGACAATCAGCTACACCTCGTCATACACTACTATAATCTATCATCAGTCACTGTAAAATACAGGGTACCTGTAGTAATCTGTTTCTCGTGTAATGCATCTCCCTGGCCCTGGTTCTCTGCCTGAAGCTCTGGCTATATGATGTCATTTGGAATGTTATGGATGTTTGTAGTTGAAGAGAGAGCTGTTAGAGAAGATGGGCTGAGCAGCCAGGAGGCTGCTCCTGGTGGGGCTTATATTAAGAGCTTATGTTAAGACTTACATTGGAACTTACTAAGCTGTGACCTAAGGAATAAACTACACCTACAAGAACTGTCTACTGGACTTCTTTATTTCTACATTGGCGACGATTTAAAAGGAAAGAAACTTACGCGTGGAGAAAAGAGGCTACTGGAACTGAAGGTACATTATTACTAAAGACTTTGCACTATTTAAGCTATCTGGCAACGGTCGCCCTAAATAATTTTAGGTGCCAGATCCACCTGTGTATGAAACTGTAAATTCTTGTTGACTGTAGTTTTCCAACAAGAATTGCCAACCACGACTGGATTCTCCATGGTATTGAAATGGAATTGCAAGAAGGCCCCAGTTTGTTGTTGTGTCTCTGTGCTCTGTAGCTGACCTGGATTGCCACAGAGTTAATTTCGTGGGTCAAGTACTGGTGATAAAAATGATTTTAATGTGAGGGTTGCCATGAGCATTGCTGCCTGAATATCGCCACAGGTACTGTCATTTACACTAATCGAAAACTACATATTACTGAGAATGTCGCTTTGGAAAACTTAGAACTAGTGCAACAGAGCCATCTTCTGGCTATGGAGCGCAATTGCACCATGAAAAAAAGAATTAACTGGTGCAATCTGAGAGAATGGAGGATTCAAAACTGGAACAGTAATAAAATTTTGCTATAAGGAAAATAGGACACCCAGAACTGTACTGTGTGAGATGATTGTTAGGTATTAAGTCACTCACTCATTTGTTGTGGTGCTTGTGATGACGACTAAGTCATTTAGTGACACTGCATTGAATTTGGTGATTTATGCCATTGTAATGTGCATCTGCTTTTGATATCCTAAATTGATACTCAATGTGTATTTTAATTTTACAGTATTATTATAGGGAGGTGAAATCCCCCCTTTATAATATTTGGGAGTTTACTGCAAGTGTGTGGTTTATAGGGAGGTCGATTCCCCCTTTACAACTATTTGGGAGGTTACTGCCAGTGTGTGGTTTATAGGGAGGTGGATTCCCCCTTTACAATTATTTGGGAGTTTACTGCAAGTGTGTGGTTTTGTGTGGTTTATAGGGAGGTGGATTTCCCCTTTACAATTATTTAGTAGGATACTGCGAGTGTGTGGTTTATAGGGTGGTGGATTCCCCCTTTACAATTATTTGGGAGGTTACTGAGAGTGTGTGGTAATAGGGAGGTGGATTCCCCCTTGGGAGGTAACTGTGTGTGGTGGTTTATAGGGAGGTGGATTCCCCCTTGGGAGGTTACTGTGTGGGGTGGTTTATAGGGAAGTGGATTCCCCCTTTGGGAGGTTACTGTGTGTGGTGGTTTATATGGAGGGGGATTCCACCTTTACGAGGAGGTATGAGTTCTCTTATTGGGAGGTTATTGTGTATTAATGTGTGTGTGTGGTCCTGCAATAGTATACAGACGGAACGTTATAGTATGTGCATTAGAGGATATGTACATTTCCCTGGTCCGGCAATATTTTGCAGTAGAGGGTGTTTCTGGTAAGTGGACGGTATGTTATAGTGTGTGCAGTAGAGGGTGTATGTTATTCCCTGGTCTTGCCAGTTTTTTAAGTTTGACTTCTATATCACTACTTTATTGATTACATTACTATTGCTACATTTACTATGGCATTATTATTATCACTATTATTACATAGAGAAGGCTATTTTACTGTTTATTACTTACATTATTACTATTGGATCGTTATTATTATTATTACATAGGGAAGGCTATTTTATTACTTACATCATTATTTTTCTCATTATTGCATTGTTGTCATTATTATTACATAGGGAAGGCTATTTTATTAGTTACATTACTATTTTCTCATTATTGCATTGCTTGTACATTATTATTATTATTATTATTACATGAGGAGAGTTTGGCTCATGTTATTATGGTGTTCTTTTACGTTTACTTCTGGAATGTTTATCTTCTCTTCCTATGTTTATATATGTGTATACTATTTCATTTTGTTAAATATTATAAAGGATGTGTAGTAATCTGCTTCTCATGTAATGCATCTCCATAGCCCTGGTTCTCTACCTGAAGCTCTAGCTATATGATGTCATTTGGAATGTTATGGATGTTTGTACTTGAAGAGAGAGCTGTTAGAGAAGATGGGCTGAGCAGCCAGGAGGCTGCTCTTGGTGGGGCTTATATTAGGAGCTCATGTTAAGACTTACATTGGAACTTACTAAGGTGTAACCTAAGGAATAGAGTACAACTACAAGAACTGTCTTCTGGACTTCCTTATTTCTACAGTACCTTTTTTGGAATCCATTGACACAGCAATACTAGTATCTAAAAACACACCCAGTGATTCTTAGTTCTACACACACACATCTAATCAAATACCTATAGATTCACTCATACATGTTGTCAATGATCAATATAACACAATCAAATATACTTATACACTTATAATCAATCAATCAATCAATCAAGACATTTATAGAGCGCACTACTCACCCGTAGGGTCTCAAGGCGCTAGGGGGGGGGTGTCGTTACTGCTCGAACAGCCAGGTCTTGAGCTTCTTCCTGAAGGAGAGGTGGTCTTGGGTCAGGCGCAGGTCGGTCGGTCGGGAGTTCCAGGTCTTGGCGGCCAGGTAGGAGAAGGACCTTCCTCCTGTTGTCGCTCTTCGGATGCGGGGGACGGCGGCGAGGGCGTGGCTGGTTGATCTGAGGTGGCGCTTGGGAGCGTAGAAGTTGATTCGGTTGTTGAGGTAGCTCGGGCCTTGATCGTGTAGGGCTTTGTGTGCGTGGGTGAGGAGACGGAAGGTGATTCTTTTGTTGACGGGGAGCCAGTACAGGTCTCTCAGATGTCCGGAGATGTGGCTGTTTCGTGGGATGTCGAGGATGAGTCTGGCTGAGGCGTTCTGGATCCGCTGGGGTCTCTTCTGGAGCTTGGCGGTGGTTCCGGCGTAGAGGGCGTTGCCGTAGTCCAGTCGGCTGGTGACGAGGGCCTGGGTGACAGTCTTCCTGGTCTCGGTGGGGATCCACCAAAAGATCTTCCGTAGCATGCGCAAGATGTTGAAGCATGACGAGGAGACGGCGTTGACTTGTCTGGTCATGGAGAGGGAGGAGTCCAGGATGAAGCCCAGGTTGCGTGCGTGGTCCGTCGGTTTGGGTGCGGTGCCCAGGGCGGGGGGCCACCAGGAGTCGTCCCAGGCGGAGGGCGAGGAGCCCAGGATGAGGACTTCCGTCTTGTCTGAGTTCAGTTCCACTCGGCGACGTCTTTCATCCCTTCGTGTAGGCTGGCTCTGGCGGCTGCGGGGTCGTTGGTGAGGGAGAGGATCAGCTGGGTGTCGTTGGCATAGGACATGATGCTAAGGTTGTGTTGGCGTGCGATGGCTGCGAGGGGGCTCATGTAGACGTTGAAGAGGGTGGGGCTGAGTGAGGATCCTTGTGGTACGCCGCAGAGGACTTCGGTGGCCTAGAATCTGAACGGGGGGAGGCGGACTCGCTGGGTTCTTCCGGCAAGGAACGAGGTGATCCACTCCAGTGCCTTCTCTTGGATTCTGATGTTGGTGAGGCGCTGTATTAGGGTGCGGTGGCAGACAGTGTTGAATGCTGCAGAGAGGTCCAAGAGGATGAGGGCCGCTGTTTCCCCGTTGTCGAGCAGGGATCTGATGTCGTCCGTGGCTGCGATGAGGGCGGTCTCGGTGCTGTGGTTTGCTCGGAAGCCGAACTGCAAAGGGTCGAGGGATCCATTTGTCTCGAGGAAGGCGGCGAGCTGTTTGTTGATGGTCTTCTCGATGACTTTGGCAGGAAAAGCGAGATGGGGCGGAAGTTCTTGAGGTCGGTAGGGTCCGCTGTTGGTTTCTTCAGGAGGGCGCTGAGCTCGACGTGCTTCCAGCTCTCTGGGAAGGTGGCGGTGTTGAAGGAGATGTTGATGATGTCCCGGAGTTGGGGTGCGATGATGGAGTCGGCCTTTTTGAAGACGTGGTGGGGGAAGGGGTCGGTTGGTGATCCGGAGTGGATGGTGTTCATCGTGCGGCTGGTGTCTTCGGTGCTGACCGGGGTCCAGTTGCAGAGGGTGGTGGTGGGGGGTGTTGGTTCGGTTGTTGGGTGCGTGGTCTGTGCGCCGAAGCTGTTGTGTATGTCGGCGATCTTGCGGTGTAAGAAGGTGGTGAGTGAGTCGCAGAGGTCTTGCGAGGGTTTGATGTTGTTGTTTCCAGCGTTGGGGTTGGAGAACTCTTTGACGATGCTGATGAGTTCCTTGCTGTTGTGGGTGTTGTTGTCCAGTCGTTCTTTGAATGTTGTCCTTTTGGTGGTGTGGATCAGCTGGTGGTGTTTGCGGGTGGCGTTCTTGAGGGCAGTCATGTTTTCTGTGATCTGGTCGTGTCGCCAGGCTTTTTGAAGGGTGCGGCAGTTTTTCTTGGATCTTTTGAGTTCGTCTGTGAACCAGGAGGCTTTCTTGCTGCCGGGTCTGCTGGGAGGGTTCTTCAGTGGTGCGAGGTAGTCGGTGCAGTTGGTGAGCCACTGTGTGAAGGTGCGGGTTGCTTCGTTGGGGTCTGTTGCGCTGGCGGGAGGGTTCTGGCTGAGGGAGGTGATGAGCTGGTCGGCGGTGATCTTGCTCCAGCTCTGGGGAGGAACCTGTTGCGGGTGGTGGTGGGTCGTGGTTCTTCTGAAGCTGAAGTGGACGCAGCTGCGATCCGTCCAATGAAGTCCGGTGGAGTGGCTGAAGGAGATGTGCTTGCTGGAGGAGAAGACGGGGTCAAGCGTGTGGCGGCATAGTGGGTGGGGTTTTCACCAGTTGCTTGAGTGCGAGGTTGTGAGGTTGTCAAGCAGGGTGGTGGTGTTGGTGTCGTTGTTTTTCTCCAGGTGTAAGTTGAGGTCCCCTAGGAGGATGTAGTCAGCGGAGGGGAGGGCGTGCGGGCTGATGAAGTCTGCAATGTCTTCGCCGAATTGTGTGCGTGGTCCCGGGGTTTTGTAGATGAGGGTGCCTCTGAGGGTGGTCTTGGGGTCGGTGTGTAACTGGAAGTGGAGGTGCTCGGCAGCGGTGAAGGTGTCGTCGGAGTTGGTCGTGATGCGGATGGTGTTCCTGTGGATGATGGCGATGCCTCCTCCGGTCTGGTTGACGCTGGAGATCTTGTATCCGTCCGGGATGGCTATAGCAATGTTGGGGGCTGAGGAGGCGTTGATCCAGGTTTCTGTGAGGAAGGCGACATCTGGTGATGTTGTGTCGAGCAGGTTCCAGAGTTCGACGGCGTGTCTGTGGACGGAGCGGGTGTTGAGCAGGATACACTTGAGGTGGTTGTTGCTGGTGCCTGGCCCTTTGGGTGCGGTGTAGGTCCGGAGGCAGGTGAACTAGCAGGCTTGGCAGCTGAAGGGTCCGTGGGTGCGTTTCGGGGTGGCTCGGTAGCAGGTGGGGTTCCGGTCGGGTTTGAGTGCGTTGAGGGTGGCGGCGTCGTAAGTCCGTCATGTGGGCTGGCAACGTCGGGGGCCAGGGGTCCTGGCGCTGGGCGCGGTCCATGTGTGGACGGGCGCAGACGGGCTTGCCTTTGGCGCGCCAGCTGTGCGGTTGCGCCACGGTCGCCATAAGAGGGGAGGAGGAGGAGGAGGGGAGGAGGGGTCAGCTGGGAGGCGGGAGGGAATAGCCAATGGGTGCCCGGGGGGCGGGGCCGCACGGGAGGCAGCAGCGGGAAGACAGAGGAAGCGGGAAGAGAAGACTCCCGGCAATCACAGGCACACTAAAACACACTCGGGGTACAGAAGTAGAAAAGGGGACGGCCAGGCTTATCAGAACACACTGGGGGTAGAGAACGAGGAAACGGGGTGGGCAGGCAGACTCAAACTCACTCGGACACTCGGGGACAGAGAGGAAGGGGCGGGCAGGCACACGGGCAGTGAGCAGGGCCCAGGCAGTACAGGTGACGATCGGGCAGAGTGCCAAACTGTAAAGAGGATCAGGCGGAGCAGCGGGCAGGCAGGCGGAGCTGCAGCAGTGGGGAACCTACCCGAGGGTCACGAAGTTGGAAAAATGTACTGTGGAGGAAATATAATGTTTGGGATTTATCATCTATGCAACGATTATACCAATGGATGCTGTTAGACATTGGGTTTCTGGTTGGCAGAAGTATGAACCCTGTCCAAGTAGGAACCAAAATTCTGGTCACAGAAAGTCACAAACACATCCTAAGTGAACCTATGCTCACCCGCTGGTAGATTGGCACAGAGCAGTTAGACTGAACTTAAAAGGCAATACGTAAAGTATTTGTGCAACACTTCAAACAGGGAAACAGTGAAAACACAACACAAAAAGCATCTCCACCAATTTGTTAAAATTTAACTTAGATTAATATATGAAACCAGAACACATAAAATAATGATGTTAGTACAGCTTGAGATACGAATATTAAAAGAATAAACTGTAAAATAGTACTTGTAAGCAGGAAGCATATTTTTGTGATATCTGGTCATGCTGATTGGCGCAAAGTCCAAACTTCAGGCCGAACGCGGTGTGCAGGGTCTGCTCCATGCAAGGAGAAGATGCACCAGTTCTGATCCATGCAACAATGCAGACGCACCCGTTCAGATGCAGATGTGTAGGTTGGCTGAAGAAGCACCTTAGGTCTCACTTCTAAGGATCCAGGACTGGGGTGGCACCACCTGGCAGGGCAGACTCACATACGGCAGAGTAAAAATGCAGGTGCAGGTAGTAGGAATTCTTTTTTGTCCCTGAGACATCAATCAGGAGGCACGCAAGCCCTTGGAGTCACTCTGGGTTTAAGTAACGCAGCTCCAGTCCTTCTCGCCCATGCAAGGGAACAGCAGACCAAAGGGCAGCACAGCAAGGCAGTAATCCAGCAGTCCAGAAGAGTGATAGACCTTCTTCCTGGCAGAGTCTTCACAGGTCCAGTGGTGGCGTTAGATGTCCAGTACTTATATCCTGTTGTGCCTTTGAAATGGGGAGACTTCAAAGAAAGGTCTTTGAAAGGCACATATGTCCTGCATTCCTGTCATGGCTCCAGACCCACTACATGCAGTATGCAGACCTTTGTGGGGGTACAACACATAGTCTATTCAGGTGTAAGTGTGAGTCTGTGTCCAGGCTCATCAGGGTGTAGATGGACCATCAGTCATACCTAGGCTCCCTTTGTGTGTAACTGTCTAGAGGGAATGCACAACGCTCAGCTGTCACCCAGCCCCTATGTGTATTCAGATACAGGTAGCAGGCACAAAATGACTAAAGTATGTGAATGAAATCTTCCTTAAAAGTTGTATTTTCAGACCTGCAGCATATAATCCAATTTCACCATAAGTTGTGATGTTAAATTGTGAGTCCAGAGACACCAAACTTCAAAAGTGTATCTCTTCGCAAATGGGAATTACTACTAAAAGAGGTCATAAGGTAATTCCAGTGCTATCCTATCAGAGGGATATGCCTTGCAATAGTGAAACATTAATTTGAGATGGGAGAGATAGGCCATGTAGTAGTGGAAAATGAATGTACATTTTTTTTTCACTACCAGAGCATGTAAAGTTAAAAAGTACATATACTGCCTTTCAAATACATTGCAGCCTGACATCTGGGTTAACCAGGGCCTACCTTAGGGTTGACTTACATGTATAAAAAAGGAAGGTTTAGGCCTGTCAAGAGGTTTATCTTGTCAGGTCAGAATGGCAGTGCATCTGCACATACAGGCTCTGCAATGGCAGGCCTGACCGATGATTAGAAGGCTACATAAGAGTGTCACACAATGGGTACTCCAGGCCTATTAGTAGCAATTGAATTACAGGCCCTAGGCATGTGTAGTGCACTTTACTAGGGTCAGATAATTAATTTAAAAAGGAAAATTGGGTATGACCCAATATTTCCACATTTAGCGAAGAGAGCACAAGCACTTTAGCACTGGTTAGCAGTGGTAAAGTGCACAGAATTCTAAAGTCAGCAAAAACTAGGACAGAAAATTGGAGGAGGTAGGCAAAACATTTGGGAAAAGACCACCTTAAGGCTGTCCAGTGGGAGAGCTACCCAAACCCTTGGGAGTTTTCTTTAGTAAGGCAGAAAAACCTGGAGAGAGCATCTGCGGGTCCCACGCTCACTACACCTCTGGGTTCACCTAAAAGGGTTGAGGAGGGGTGATACACTGAAACTCGTCCCAGTATGCTTGTTTTTTAGTCCAAGGAGAGCCAAGCCTGGAAGTTCAGGTTGGGCTGTTCCCTAGGAGAGCAGTGTCAAGACTGATTTGCATATGGCTGGCTCCAAACTGGAATGGTGTGGCAAGCAAAAAAACAATGGATTTATGCACATATTTGTGACTGGGGATAAATGTTTGACAATATTATGCATTTATTCCAGCATCTTTGTCTGTTGCAGTTAGGCCTTTTTTCAACCCCAAATCCTTTTAATACATATAAATCACCCTTAGGGCACGCCATGGACAACGCAGAGGGCAGGGGTTCCAGGTATTTACAATATTTGACATGTCTATTTATGTTTTACCTGTCTCAATAGTAAAAAACTGTTAAATTAATTTTTCACTACTGCAAGGCCTACCTCATACATAGGATAACATTGGAGCTCGCGTATTACATTTATGAAGCAGCGAATTCCAATTACGTACAAGAACTCATTCATTTTTGGTATCTTCGGAATTGTAAAGGAAAAGCCTAATGTATGGTAACTTCAAATTTTAAATTAGAATTTGGAAAATGTCACTTTTATAAAGTTGAATCGTTGCTGGGGGAATCACAGTTCCTAAGCAGGAGTGGAAAAAGAGGGAGAAAGTGCTGTTCTCATAAGATAGTAAAAGGGGACAGTATGTCATTTCCGTGATGCCCTCAAACACCCCGAACGATGTCATGCTTCATCATTGGCCGTTGCTCCTCATCAGGCAGCGCTGCAATGCCCTACGGGTACCCCAAAGGGTTACTTTTTCGGCGATCTTATGAATGATTAAGCCTTAAAGGTGTGTGCAGGTCTGAGTTGGAGTGGTATCTGGTTCAGTGTTAAAAGATTCAGGAGGTTACTCAAGATATGGCTATTTGAGCAGTAGCAGCACCCCCCCTTCCCCCCACCCCAAGTGCCTTGAGACCCTCACGGGTGAGTAGTTCGCTTTGCAAATGTGCAAATTGATTGATTGAAAAGATGGCTGGGGGGCAGTAGTGAGTTTGATGAGAAAAATACCCTCTGTCATCAATAATAACGAAAAGGTTGTGTGCTGCTCAACAGTGATGATGGCACTCAGGAGCTTAGGCGAGTGTCATGTCCATTCTGTACATATAGAGGGTCGACATTTTTTGTGCAGTGTACTGGTCTCAGGAGGAGATCCTATGCGCTTCTTCTGGACCAAGATAAAAAGCTGATATCATGAAATGATCACTACCCAGTGACATAGTACATTGCTCTAAGAGCGGTGTAGAGTAGGTCATAAGAGCGAGAATAAGTGCAGAAAGAGACCCGTCTGGGGGTCGTGGCTGTGTCATGGGTAGATACACATATATGGTTGACCATTGATGGCAAGATATCAAGTCACACTGTGCTGATAGGAGGGTATTAACGTAGCTAGTGCTTAGTTATTCAAAGTGGGTGCAATGTCCCTTTAAGGTTTGGCTGAGGTAATGCTGCCGTGATCTGTGCAGGGAACTTAGCGTTAGTTGAGGTACACTCATAACGGTATTCATGGAGCAAGTGGAGCAAAGGGGAAAGTCTCTACTTACAGTTACGATGGTTAAAGCAGGTACTTAAACCTACCTGACCTCTTGCTGCCTTTGAAGGTGTTCAGCACAGCTCCTTCCGTATTTGTGCCGGGCTCCCAGTGCAGAAGCACGGGGTGTCTGTACGTGTGATACGCGTGACGTAATAGTCACATGTCTATTGATGTGAAGTGGGTCGCCATCTTGGAAAAAGGTTGATTGTAGTAATGTTACAGAGAAAGAAGGCATGATAGAGGCAGCTGATTCGTGTTAAGGGGCCAAGATGTTATGAAAGTGTATAAAGCAGATAGGTTTGATGAGATGTTCAATGGGAATGTTAGCAAATGTATGTTGTGGGTCAAGGAAGGAAAGAGTCATTGACTAGTTCTATGCTAAAACCAGGTAGTATGGTGAGTTCATGGCTTAGAAGGAAGAATTGTGAGAAAAAGTAGCCTATGAGGACTCGAGGACGTAAGGTAGCTCCGGTTATGGTGTATGATTGTTGAGCATTCATGTAGTGCATGTTGTAGAAGTGTTACTCTGGGTTAGAGGGTTCAGGTCTGTAGTTCTATCCAAGGGTTCTCGTCATTCAGTCCATTGATGTTGGAACGTAGTTGGAACACCCACTGTTGTTCTTTACGGAATAGGGTGGAGCTGTTCCAAGCAGTGTTGACTTCCAAGATAGTCCATTTGAGTTGGTCAGTGTTGTGGTTATATTCAATGAAGTGAGTACTCATTTTTGTTGTGCTGCTGCAGCAACTGATGTTGATTTTGTGTTTATTTATGCGACTTGTATAGTTGTCATACCCATGTAAAACAGGCTGCAGGGGCATTTGATTAATTAAATGCAATTCTTAGTATTGCAATTTGTATGCTGACGTTGGTTCCAGGTCAGGTCGCCTAACTTGAGTTCCTTAGGATGGTTGGTGGATGTGCATGCATTACAGTTTCCACGGGGGTAATGTATTTTAACAGATGGATGATCCCATTAGGTAGTTTGGATGGTTTGTCTTTTTGTTTGAGGTCTGGTGTGGACCAGTATTGTCTTTTAGGTTCTGTGTTCTCTTGAAGGCAAACCTTGGATGTTCTTAGTGTAGGTCCCCTGTATTAACAATATTGCAATGCTTAAGAATATTGGGCCCGATTCAAAAAACTAATTTGAGACAAAATCCTAACTTTATGACTTTAGTTATTCACAAAAGGCATTTAGGAGTAGTAAAGATATGATTCTTAACTTTACTACTACTAAACTGAGAAAAATTCTAACTTTAATACCCCTAAATGCTTTTTGTGAGTACCTAAAGTCGTAAAGTTTGGATTTTTCTCAGCTTAGGAATAGAAAAGTTAGGAATGCTAACTTTACTACTCCTACATGCCTTTTGTGAATACCAAAATGTATAAAATTAGGATTTTTCTCAGTTTATGAGTTGCAAAGTTAGGAATCTTAACTTTACTTAACTTTACTACTCCTAAATGCCTTTAGTGAATACCGAAATTCGTAAAGTTAGGATTTTTCTCAGTTTAGGAGTAGTAACTTTAGTAATCCTAACTTTACTACTCCTAAATGCCTATTGTGAATACCGAAAGTCGTAAAGTTAGGATTTTGTCTCAGATTACTTTTGTGAGTCAGGCCCAATGTTGTTTACTTGGTTACAAGTAGGGGTGAATGTTGTGACACAGGTCATTATATCTTCTGGAGTTTCCAAATTGCTTCGTAGTGGTTGTTCTGTTCTATCTTTCTTGTTTTTCTAACAACCTTTTTTGGTTAGCTCTTTTTTAGAGATTGTTGGTGAGAATTTCTGCTTACGCCTCTTGGTCGCTGATGTTGCTGCAGATCACTCTCATTCTCAAAAATTGTCCGTATTGAAGGTTCTCCTGGAGTGCTTTTGGGTAGTGACTGTTGACGGAAAGGAGGCTATTGTTAGTTGGTTTTTTGTATGTTTTGGTTTTGCAAGTTTCTTGATCCAGTGTGATGAGGAGATCCAAAAAGGGGAATGCATTGGTGGATTTTGATATGGTAACTTTAAGGTAGGAACCTTTGTATCGATTCAACTGTGAAATTCATTGCACCTTTCCGCTGTACCTGCCCAAAATACCAGGATATTGTCAATGTAATGTTTCCATTCTATGATCTCAGTCAAGTATGTGTTATTACTTGTTAGCAAATGGGAAGATTCAACATTCTGCCATGTATAGGCAGGCCAGACTGGGAACGAAAGGGCTGCCTAAGGATGTTCTCTGTATTTGATGGTACCGTTGGTTTTTATATTGGAAGAAATTGTTCTTGGGGGCTATATCAACGCACTCCAAAATGAAGTCTACAGGAATAGTCTACAGGAATAGGTGAGGATGTTGTGGACGACCTCAGGGTCTCGTCAATGACCCTGATGGTAGCATCCTGGAGAATATTGGTGTACAGTGCCTCTAAATCAAATGTGATAAGTAGGGTGGTCTCATGCGGATGGGGGAGATTGTCAATAAGGCTGCCAATAAGGCAGAGGGTTTCTTTAATATCCTTAAGAAATTATGTAGTGCTTTGGACCAATGGTTGTAGAAAATGGTTGCAGTATTGGCTCAAAGGTTCCAGCAAGGAGTTAAAGCCAGATACGATGGACTTGCCTGGTGGTGGTTGTATATTTCTATGGATCTTTGGAAGGGTGTATAAGTAACGGGTGGTGGGTACAGTTTCAACCAAGAAATGTGCTTCATTTTTGGTGATCTAGCCATTGATGAATGCTTCATTGACCACAATTCTTATTTGTTTTGTCAGGGTTTCTGTGGGGTCTGTGTCAAGTTTCTGATAATATTTGGTGTCAGCTAGTTGTCTGTGGCACTCAGTGTTGTAGTCAACAACTGCCTTCTTCCTCTGTTACATTACTACAATCAACCCCATTCCAAAATGGCGAACAGCTTCACATCAATACACATGTGACAATTACTTCACACGCTTCTCCTAATGGGGAGTTAAGGACTGTGGAGGCTGGAATCAAAATTAAATCGCTACAAAAAAGGCCTCAGAGACCAAAGATTGGGTTTATTTCACCGATAGCGAGCTAAAGGAGTCTTACTATCATTGTTCAACTAATGAACGGTCCTTACTTGGAATAGCTTTTTTGAAAAAACTGTCATTTTGCTTGTCTTACTTTAGATGTGAAAACCAACTGGTTTTGTCAACTGAATACTCACATGCCAGGTTATTAACTTGGTTGGATATTTATCTTTTTCTATTTTTTAGATTTCATCTCATGTTTTACACTTAAAATATAACAGGAATATACATGTTTACACATGACTGATTGATGACAAATTGCAAATACACAAATAAATGAAATAAAGATTAAAACATAAAGTGACAAAATATTTTACACCTAAACATTTTCTGTACAATGAGATGTGACAATCTACATTGCACCCATCCAACACAGAATTACAAATCTTTTGTGCAATTGCATGTATTAGTACTTTAGTGACCTCTATAGGACCTTACACTACCATAAAAAGTGCACGAGGACACAAGGGCAATAGCTGACAATAAAAAAAAATTGATTGGACACTAAAGGACTAATTCATGCAATAGCACGTAAGATTTGTAATTCTATGTTGGATGTGTGCAATGTAGTAAGTCATGTCTCATTGTACACGAAATGTTTATGTGTAAAATGTTTTGTCACTTTATGTTTTAATCATTATTTCATTTACTTCTGTATTTACAATTTTTCATCGAGTCATGTGTAAACATGTATGTTACTGTTATATTTTAAATTTAAAAACATGGGATGAAATCTAAAAAACTGAAAAAGATGAATATCCAACCAAGTTAATAACCTGGTACAGGTGGCAATTTGGGCTTTCTGGCGCTATTTTAAATCAAAATCTTGAAATTGCATAGCTCTAATTCTATTAATTGGATTTGTGCCATTTAGGGCCATATGTATCATCAAACTATTTTGCATTTCCTAAATAGCGAATTTTAAGGAATCGCTATTTAGGAATTGCAAAATGGTATGTATGAAACAAATCGCTTTTTATTTGCGATTCCTTAAGCTTCCTTATTTGTGAATTCGCATTTTGCGAATTCGCAATTAAGGAATAATTTCCAATGCATTCCTATGGGCCAGGAGGCCCATAGGAATGAATGCAAAATAATTCTCAAATTGCGAATTCGCAATTTTCTAATCGCAATTTGAGAATTATTGCAAGGGTGCAGGGGTGTCTCAAAGACACCCTGCTGCACCCCTGAAAAGAACATGTGTGTGCATATGGCGCACATACATGCCCAACGGGCATGTGTGTGCATCACATGCCACCTTTAAAAATGCCAAATTGTGCTTTTCTGGAAGAATTCGCAAGTTACCATCAACTAAAAGTTGGTGGTAATTTGCGAATTCTTAAACAAAATTCGCAAGCCAAAATTGCTACATACATAGCATTTAAGGAATCGCAAATTTGAGATTCCCTAAATGCAATGGAAAAATAAGGAATCGCACAAGTTTGCAATTCCTTATTTTGGGAATGTTTCATACATTCCAAAACATGCAAAACGGCCATTTGCGAGTCGCAAAGGCCGAAATTCTGCGAATTTCGGCCTTTGTGATTCAAAAACGGCTTGATACATATGGCCCTTAGATCTTGTTTCATTTATTAACATCTACACTTTATGTCTAAGTTAGTGTAGGATCCTTTTTGTGTAGTTTTTTCCTTTTAGTACTGTTTGCAATGTTGCACAGGTACTTTACACATTCCCTCCAAGTTAAGCCTGACTGCTCTGTGCCAAGCAACCAGAGGGTTGAGCACAGGTTTATTTGGAGTTTGCTTGTGACTTTACCCTGACAAGGATTGTGGATGTTGCTTCAGTATGGTTCGTCACCCGACCCCCACAAGTAACCTAACAGGGCGTATGACAAAGTCCTTGATTCATTAAAGAATATTTGTTTTTCAAAGCAGTGGTTACTGCCTGGAAACCTATTTCCATACACTGGAAATTGCATTCAAAGTAATTATTGGATCATGGGACAGCAAATGAGTAATGAAGCAGCAATGGAAACGACTTCTGAAAGACACTTTTTACAAATTTAGTCAGAAATGATTGTCTTTGTTTGGAATTCCATTGTTTATGAGGGCAAAACATACATGTATCAAATTAGTATATGTTGGAGTTCTGTGAATGATAGTTGAAAGCTATTTAAGATAAACGAATTTACATATACAATAATCTGCATGCATTTCATTGTCATTGCACATGCCTGAGTTGATTGTATTTGTTTAGAAACTATTAAATATCTTATGTGGTTGTCTCTTATTATCCATATATCTAAATTCTGTATATTTCAATACATTCCTAAGCTTTGAATTATACAAAAGACTTTAAATGGGTATGAGAAAAAAATACTGAAAATGTTTCACAATAACATAAAGGTATACCTCCGTAGCCTTTACTACTTTGTACTGCCATCTTCCAGGACTGTTCCCACTTTCCACTAGGTTGCAATTAAAAAGTTTAAAAAGCAGAAAATCTGGAGAATCGAAACCAACTGTTTGTGATAGACAAGCACAAATGATGCTATTTCTACGTATACTTGTGTCTTACATGTGCAAAAGGATTGTGAAAAAAACATACTACCTTTAAGTATATCACAAGAGTATGATTTGTTTATAGTTTCTGTGGAAGGATTAAGTTAAACTTGTACAGGATTTCTTTCTATAGCACAATTTGGCATGGAACGGAAGCATATTTTACTTATGATGCAAGGTCTAATCATAAAGGAAGAATGACTAACTGTCAAGTACAAAACGTAACCTGAAAATGTTTCATGGGACTAATGGATATCTGTCTCTGTGGTGGCACTGAATGCAGAATGGTAGAAGAGAAGAAAAGCCAAATTGTTGATTGGATCACTGACAGAATATCCAGACCAAAAATTTCATGACGCAGAATTATTTTGTCAAAAATAGTGATTACAAAAATATTGTTTTCCTATACATATAGTGAAAAGTCTAAAATATTGAACAAAATATTGCTTTACAATCATATCGAAAAATATATACAATAATATTGCTTTTTAATATATATAGTTAAAAACATTAATATAATTTAAATGAAATATTTAAGTGATATTTAAACATATGATACAAACTTATTTAAACAGACACATACATATAGAAATATTTATATACACATATATATTATAAAACAATTTTTGTTAACTTATTAATTATAGATTATATTTTATTCTTCTAAAGTTTTTTACATAAATATAACATATATTTATATATATATATATATATATGGTGTGAATAAATATATACATATACATACATATAAATATATATATACACATACATATATATATATATATTCACACACATACATATATATTTACAAACACATATAAAAATAATGAATAAATATAACAATTAAACTCCTAAAAAAGTAAAATATCTAAAATTCAGTTATACATAAATCAGTAAACAATATCTAAGAATATATTTTACAAAAGAATATATTATAAATTACATAAGTTTATATATATTAAAATATAAAATGAAATACATAAACACATAATAATAATAAATAGGTAAACTATTCAGCAAAAAACTATTAAACTGGAAGAAAAATAAATATACTATTCCCATTGCAGTATATGCAACAGTAGGGTAAGCGTGGACACCAAAGAGATACAATTTACTTATCCCAATACTATATGTGTGACAGTAAGGAAAGAGTAGGACTTGGGAGGGGTCAAAGAAAGCTAGCTGTACTAGTGACACTCATGTTGTGTGTGTCAGAAAAAACACATTAGTTTTTATGAAGGACCTCACCCACCAATCTAGTTGGTGGCATGCTTCATCACCAGGCCCCGCCCAAGGCACCGAGTGTGCCTCAGGTGTGCTGCGACGTCTGTTTACAGCAGAGCGGATGGTGTTAGGTGAGTGTGCAGTGATGGTGTTGCGAATGAAGTTTAAAAACTGTCCTAAGGGTCCCAGTGTCCAGATGATAATTTTAATTGTGGGCCCTTGGCAGTATTAAAACAAGGCTAGTGGACGTGGTCAGAGAGACTTATGGTCTCCCACATCTGGTGTGGTAAACTAGTTTCAGCCGGGCCTCGTGTTAAATCTGGCTTTCTTCAGAACCTATGTGAAAAGTGAGTTTAAAAAGGAGCTATATGTACTATATGCGTTCCTAAGTGAACACAGTGTTCCTGTGTGGCCGCAGCAGTTGGAGAAGCGGGTTCTGAGAGAGCACCAATGTGCTACCCCTACTCGGACCCCCTCCAGGGACTCATGGAGTTTGCCTTCCGGAATATGGAAGTACACATTTAGAGGAAACCCTCCTCTTACAGTTAACACACCTTAGCGAGTGCTTCACTTATGAACGCATATACTACATATATACATATAGCTCCTTTTTACACTATTATTCCACAATTTAAATAACTAATTATCAATTACGTACTTAATATTTATTAAGAATTAATAATAATTATATTACTTCCCACCCTATACACTTACAAAACCCACAATTTGCTCTGAGCCTAAAAATGACATTAAACATTCAAGTTACATTCATAAACAATTTTTTACAAACTGTATTAAAAAACATTAACAATTGGCACTATTAACAATAATTGCATCAAGAATAATTATGCAAATAATTCATAACATACACTAAATTACATGAAAATAATAAAAGATTAATATTGTCAACAAGGATAGTTTAGTAAACAATATTAACAACATAGATATTTTTAATGCCAAAATTAACAACATAGATATTTTTGTAGACAATATTGATAACACAGATCTTTCTGTAAACAATATTAACAACATACTTTTTTTGACATCAATATTACCTACCTTGGAAAATTAAAATGCTTGTCAATGATATTCCAGCATCACAATATTTGTGTATCACAATATTTTAAAAACTCAATATTTCTGCATCTCAATATTTTTGTTTAAATATTATATCAGAACACAATTTGTTTCTTCACTGCAAATTTTCAAAAGGTTTTCTTGGACCTGCATTGAGAGTGAAAGTGAAGCCCACAATTTGGAAGTTAGGATAGAAAATGTTGCCACCTTCCATAACCTGCAAATGGTGGCACACTTGAAGAGATAGCCAAATGCAGAGCAACTGGTGCTCAGAACATATGTATGTACAGTTTGCTTGTGGGGATACTTTTATAGTGCAACCCTACTTACTTACTTGTACCTAGTTTCCCTCCCAGGGTATAGGCCATCAACCGGAACTTTCCAGACACCTCTGTCCTGGACTTTTCTTTCAACTTGACTTGTAGGTGCAACACATATCCTGGCAGTCAACCTCAATGTCTCGGCCTTCCTCTTTTCCTTTTTCCTTGAGGGTTCCAGGTCAGGGCTTGCCTGTTGATGATTTCTTCATGAGCAGGAAGTTGGAAAGTCTGCTGCCATAAGTCATGTTTGCTGATAGTGTTTGGCCAGCAGACTCGTAGGATATTTCACAGGCAGGTGCTGCTGAAGATCTCGACTTTGTTGGTGGTGGTCACTGTTGTCCTCTAGTTTTTAGCTCCATACAGAAGGACCAATTTTACGTTGGTGTTAAGAAGCCTGATTTTGGGTTGCAGTGTTAGGTCCTTGGAGCTAAAGATCTTCTTTAGCTGAACGCAGACAGCCGTTGCTTAACCAATTCTTGCAGTCACATCAGTGATTGTACCACCTGCTTTTCCAAGACACTGCTCATAAGTAGGTGAAGGTCTCAACTTCTTTCAGTGCATCATCTGCAATTGTGACTGCAGTTATGCTGGCTATGGTAGCCTTCAGGATCTTTTTTTTTTGCCTGTGAATGTTGAGGACAAGCTTTGCTGATATAGCTGCCTTCTGTCGATATTATCTTAAAACTTTATGTGGGTATGGGAGAGCAGGGCCAGATCGTCTGCAAAGTCCAAGCTGCGTCCAAGGGTTTCACTGGATTCCATTTCTTCACACTATATGGATGTCTTCATAATCCAGTCTATGCCCAATCGTATGAGAAAAGGCAGGAGCAAACAACCCTGGCAGACTCTATTCCTTACTAAAACGCTTCTGTGAGTTGTTCCATATGGACTATCTTGAAGGTCATTCCCTTGTAAGAGTTCAAGTTGATTCTTAAGTTTATCTGGCACACCATAGTGGCAGGGGAGTTTCAAAAGGGTCCCTCTGTCCGAGCTGCTGAATGCCTTCTCTAAGTTGATGAAGTTGACATAGTGGTGGGAGATCCTTTCCATCAAATGCTCAATGATGATGCACAGTGTTGAAATTGGGTCTGTACAGGAACTATCTTTGCAGAAGCCACCTTTCTAATCTAGAAACTTGGAGGCCCATTAGGATGGCGGGCGGATCGCCCCGCCAGGCTGGCAGTAGCCTCCGCCGGCCTGGCGGGGGCGATCCGCCCGCCATCCTTGCTGCAATGATCCCCGCAATATTAACATGGCTGGGGGGTCCGCGCGGACGGTAAGACCGTCCACCGATTTTACGACCCGGTCACCCTGCAACCAGGCGGAAATGGGTTTATATAGTGGCGGTGTCTATCAGACACCCCCAGCCATATCAGGATGGGCTTTGTCAGATGCCTCTTAGCCGCCACAGAAAAGCATGCGGTCTTCACTTTGGGGGCCCATTGCAGGCCCTCATGGTGAAGGCGAGGTGGGGGGTGCACATGGGGGGTACCTGTGGTACCCCCCTGCATTTGCATACACAATGCGGCAGGCACCGCGCGGTGCCTGCCGCTTTGTGTATGCAAATGCATGAAAAGCATTTCTAACATTGCAGCGGGGGCTGGTGTAAACACCGACCGCCGCAATGTTAAACATGCATGGTGCACCCGCCACTGCGGCGGGGGCATCATAATACCCCCCACGGGACCCCCCGCCCTCATGGCGGGTGGTCCCTTCCCCCGATGGGATGGCGGACGGACTAAGTCCGCCCGTCATCCTAAAGTGTCACTATTGAACACTGATAGAAGAGTTACCCTCTGTAGTTTGCACGGTTACTCAGGTCACCTTTCTTGGGGAATCACTCCTTCCAGCCTGACTGCACCTTTTCCTCTTCCCATATCCTTCCTAACATGGAATAGAGCATATCTACTGATGTTTCAATGTCTACCTTTAGTGCCTCCGCAGAAATGTTTTTAGGTTCCTCTGCCTGGTCTGACGCAATTCCTCTCTCGCAATCCTTACATTCTGCAGAAACATCTGGAACATGTTGGCAAAGCAGATATGGTTAATCTGATTCTCTGTTGAATGGTCTGGTGGCACCCACAGTGCCATGCATAGTCCTTTGTGTGGTAATACATTACTGCCTATTACCAGACTGTTCAGGGCACAGAGATATAGAATCCTTTCACCATTCTCGTTCATTTTGCCATGGCTATAGTTGCCTATGACTTCTTTGTATCCAGTGTTGATGCTTCCAATCTTGGCATTGAGGTACCACATCAGTACAGTATGTATCCCTCAAGACATTTCTCTAAGATGGACTGGAGTCTGTTCTATTTCCTCTTCTTTGCAGTCATGTGTCGGGCATACAAATTAATCAAATTTATGTTGACCCTCTTTTTCTTTGTGCAGAAGGTTGCTGTGATGAATCTGGGACTGTGGGCTTCCTATCCAAATTGCTGACTGCTGGCATTAGAATCAGTGCTACTCCCTGAGTATGTGAGACTTTACCTTCCTTGTGTCCAGAATACAGCTGCATGCCTCCTGGAGCCAGTCTTTTCTGTCTGGACTGTGTACATATGGTCTCGCTGACGCTATGTTGGCTAGGTTGTATTTTGTCATCACCACTATTTCTTGGGCTGGCTTGCCTGTCTCGTAAATGATCCTCACGTTCCATGTTCCAATGGTGAAAGTCTTGGTCCAAAAGCAGGTGTATTGGCTTTGTGGGTTCCAGTGATATATGTTTTTCACCACAACGCATCATTGCTCTGCTTGAAGGAGATTCCACTCTCCTTAAGGCCGGCATTTCTTTTGGTTGACATTTTTATAACTAGGAGTTATTTACATGCTGGGGTGGCTAGCCCCAGGCATAACTCTTCTCCTTTCGTATCTGGGCTTGAGGCTGGCCATGGTGGAATTATTTCACAACTAACTTGAAAGCAAGGGCTTGCCAGAAAATGAGATAAAAGAAATACTGGGCTGTTTCTAATGGCAAATCTAGAGGGATATAAAACAATCCATTTACTTAGAGGTAGCCGATGCACTGTCACTAGATGGAAATAAACAGAGGCCCAAGTGCATGGCTAAGTAGAAGATTGGCTGTGGCATTTTAAGAAGTAGATTTGTAGACCAAGGTAGACTGAGTTATCATATTCAAGTGAAGAGGCCACCCCGGTCCATACCACTAATTTCAAACTAAGCAGAGGTAAAACAAGAAAAATGTTCCTTAGAGTTCTAAAGGTGAAGAAACATGTGGATCACTGGGTTGTGATTTGAACAACAGGTAAAAATCCAAGAGAATGAGGACCTCCATTTTATCACAGTGAAAATTGAAAGAACTAAGGTTTATCCAAGTGATAAAAGCAAATCATCAAACCAGAAGCTGTATGTCAAATGGAAAGGAAAATTAACAGGTGTGGAAACACATTTCTAGTTATAAACGTGTATTAACATGGAGTAAAAAAATAAATAAACAGCACAGAAAGCCTTTTTCATTTAGGCATGCAGGCTCTGAGACAAAGCAGTGTATACTTTAGGATTGCCCCAATGCTGCTACAATTTAGGAATAGTTAAAGAGTCATCTCTGTAAAAAACACTACAACGCAATGCATTAACTGTCCACAACCCTGCTTCCTCCCCTATTTCTGATTGACTTTAAACTTGTCTTTGACCATGTAAAGAACTCAGCTACCTTTTGGCTATTGTTTGCTCTTTCGAAATGCAATATCTATCTGTATATACATAAAACATATAAACATTACTGCAGATGCAATGTCAGCGTAAAGTAGTATTCATTCACTGCCTACCAAATAACCTTATGCGTTCTGTAGCAATGAGAACTGCGCATATCTGTTCTGCAAGCCACATTCTCAAAGAATAACCAGGTTTTAACTTCTCACTAAAATGTAATCTCTTCTAAAGATGCATGCAGAAACTTTTTCAGAATACAGTCATTGAAGGTTACTAGCAACCCAATTACCAACTCACCACAGGCAACAACCAGATATGCCAATAATCGGAAGGTACTTAAAACATTCCTTTGCACAAAACATGCAAACTATTAGCTGGTAGCTAATGAATGTTCTGTTTTTCTAATTTCTTGTTCTTGAACTCATTGCTAACCCCCACTCCTTAATGACCCCCCTTACCCCTTTCCTCTCAACACACTACACTTCCCTTACCATCACCCTGTCAGTACCCTCTGCTTCATGATGTTGACAGTATTTACATGTAGTTCTTCAATGTACATATATTCTAGGATGGTTGTTAAAATTGTAAAGTGCACCAATGCTGATTGGTGCAGCTATCCAAAACATAGACGTCAAATAAACAACAATTTGCAATACAGCCAAACGTTCATCAATTGTGGCTGATCCTTACATTTTTAATCTACAATTTCAACCTTGGTAGGGAGCCACTTGCTTGCTAGTTCAGCAGAGGCTATGGCCACTGCTCCCTGATGGAGAACATGTTATATTTAGATGTTCAGCGGAGTTGCAGAACTACCTCAGCAACACCTTTTTTGAGGTTGCCAGTTTTACTGAGCAGGTGTCATGTTTGATGCATTTTGATTTAATTTCAAAACTTCCAATGTTGTAGAGTTTCTCTTGAAAAAAAAACCAAATGACTAAGATGCACAAGCTACTTTTCCCATGCACATGGTGGTCATTGTGTGTTTTTTCTCTCCAGGATCAGGTGCATGATAATGCTAGTTTGGAAAAACACAGTTTTGTTTGCCCGCTCTAAATAGTCGCTGATTCAAAGGTATTCACCAGCAGAGCCATTGGAGGCTCTACCAGTGAAGCACAGGTTTTGGTGACAGCTCTGACAAAATTCAATAAGGGGCCCTATATGAGGTTGACTTTTCGGCGGAGGGACTGGTCAGCCCCTGCACTGTCAAATCCATGTGAGAACCGCCTGCCGTGTAATGGCTTTACTAGTCAATGATGGGCTCTCCCTTTGGCATTCCCATGGCAGTGCCAATAAAATAGGCCCCTTTACCATCAAATTTGTGGGTTGCTCAACAAAACCAACGAGCATGAGCCCAGGGTGCAGATGCTACCTACTACAGGTCATGAAATGAAATGAAATTAAATTAAATCTGATTTGTATCGCGCTACTAAGCCCAATGGGCGTCAAGTCGCCTAACCAAAAAGAAAATAGCTGGAGCAAAAATACTCTCTTACTGGTAGGCCTTGATAAAGCACCAAGTTTTGAGCGCTTTTTTAAAGAGGGACAGAGACGGTTGGGCCTTAATCTCCGGTGGGAGGGCATTCCACAACCGAGGGGCAATGATGGAAAAAGCTCTGCTGCCCCATCTGACCTTTCTTGCGCGGGGAACAACAAGCAGATTCATCTCCGAAGATCTAAGGGTCCTGCTAGGAGCATAGCGAATTGAAAGAGCTCTATAGGCCAAACACAGGATCTTAAATGAGATCCTCTGTTGAATGGGAAGCCAGTGCAGGCTCTTCCTGGCCATTGTGGCAGAGGATGCATTAGGTAGAGCCAAAACAAATCTCGCAGCCGCGTTCTGAACGACCTGAAGGCGCTGGATAAGGCCCTTGTTGGTATCTGCATAAAGTGCATTACAGTAGTCCAACCTGGAACCCACTAATGCAACGACCGTCTGCTTACGTGCTTGGGGAGAGAGATAGTGCAGCATTATTTTAAGGATCTTAATTATCCCCCAGCAGGTGGCCACCGTTCGGTTGACCTGGAGAGTCATGGACAGCGATGTGTCAAATTTGACGCCGAGATTTCTGGCCGAATGGGAAGGAGAGGGGCAGGTTCATAAAGATGTAGGCCACCACTCCTTAGACCAAATGTCCTGGTCTTTGCCAAAGACCAAGATCTCTGTTTTATCGCCGTTCAACTTTAGGGAGTTTTGGATCATCCACTCCGCGACTGTCTGCATACAGGTCCTAAAGTTGACAGCGGATGTAGTAACAGAGTGGGCCAGAGACACCATGATTTGGGTGTCATCGGCGTATGATACAACCTCCATCCCCTGCGATTTTACTAACCTAGCAAGGGGGGTCACATAGATGTTAAAAAGGGTCGGACTCAAGGCCGACCCCTGTGGCACCCCATATTGCACGGACTTAGCAGGGGAGAGGAACTCTCCGAGCATGACTCTCTGCTCTCTTAGATGTAAAAAAGAGTGCAGAAGGCTCAAGGCCGACCCCGCAATCCCTGCCTCCCTCAGGCGAGATATTAAAGTAGAGGGAGACAGGGTATCAAACGTTGCTGTGTGGTCAAGCAGGACCAACACAGTGGTTTGGCCCAGATCTACTTTCAGGCGGATGTTATTGACCACCATAGTAAGTGCAGATTCAGTGCTATGGAGCTTTCTGAATCCGTGCTGGGAGTTGTCTAGGTACCCAGAGGAATCCAAAAAAGAAGATAGATGAAAATGCAGATGGGATTCGAGGATTTTTGCTGGGGCAGGTAACAGAGAGATGGGTCTGAAGTTTTGAAGCTGTTCGGGGTCCAAGGTGGGCTTTTTTAAAAGGGGCTTCACTATTGCTTTTTTCCAAACCGAAGGGAAGGTACCCTGAGCCATGGCACCATTCATCACTTCAAGAAGAGGCGGCAGAAGGGTGTCCCAACATTCCTTCAGAATCTTCAGTGGACAAGGGTCCGAAGGGGAAGCCGACTTTGTCCTATCTAACAGGCGATCAAGCCCATCAAGGGAGAGCGAGGGAAAATGAGTAAGGGTCTTGTTGGGGTCTCTCGACCAAGACTCTAAGTTAGCTAGAGTTAGGGAGGAAGGATCCCCCAAAGTGTTCCTCTGAGTTTCCAAGGCGAGATATATATCCTCGATTTTTTTATGAAAGAACTCTGAGATATTATTGCACAGCTCCTGTGATCCCACAACTGGATCAGGCACTTGGAGGGAACACAGTGAGTCCACAATCTTAAAGAGTTCCCTAGACGAAGTGAGAGATGTGGTAAGGTTAGAGAAAAACTCCTGTTTTTCTTTAATTACTCTAGTCTTATATTCTCGCAAAAGGCGTTTGTGTGCCTCTCTTTCAATAGGATCCCAGGCTTTCCTCCAACGTCATGCAGAACCCTTCAAATAAAGGAGGCCATCCTTAGTAGGAGACGATGCCTCACACATATTATCGTGTAATGCTTCATCATAGGCATCCTCTCCCCACCTTGGTAAGATGTTACTACCAGGGCGGACTCAACCTCCACAATGACTTGGCAGTAAGAGGGAGTTCTTATATAAAACTTGCAGGACAAGGCCCGGATCCAGTTCAATTTAAAAATCCCTTCATGTTCCTCATTTATAACCTTTATAAATGTGGACCCTCGGTACAGTAAATTCAAATTGCGTGATGGAACCTTTGAGAGTGATGACTCTAGTCCATTTTTATAATTACTAACGTGTTTCTGCCCACATTGTTTAGCCTACTAGGTCTGGGGCATTTGTCATGGTTATTGAATCCCTATTAAAACAATTATAGGTGTCCACAGATCTTTTACATACTAATATGAGAAAGTACACCTATGTGTTGACGCAAGCTGAACCTACCTTGGATACTAATATTCATATTTTGTAATTCATCTGCATCGGGAAAATCACAAAAAAGACCAGGGAGAAGGACAGTTTGCATCCATAGTTCACTTATCACATACATGCTAAAAACATTATCTAGTGAACCGCTTGGATACATTTACAAAGGTACCCTATGATTGATTAAAACACCATCCAATGCATGTAGCTACTCAGGGTAAACAATGGTTTGTGAGTGCGGGTAGTGCATGTAGTATGTCCCCCCATGTGGCGTGGAGGTGGCGTCATTACATCAATTGTATGTACGACTTCTAGCTTTTATTCAGTCGTTATTAACCATTTCAAGCAAAGCATCAAATGCTGATGTGAAACTGGTCCTAAAATGTCAAATGTATTTGATAATTAATCATACTTGTAAAGGCCTAATCCTTACCCTATGTGTTGGACAGGCCACATGAAGGGCCGCTCTCCCCCGGCCCAACCAGGCCCGAGCCCAGCCACGCAAGTACCACACACCACCATTGCACGTCCACCGTCCCCGCAGGGACCCCTACACTCGAACCTGTTGACCGCGTAGGCCGACCCACTACCGGCCTGCGCGCCCATCCTGGGCGCCATCTTGGACACTCCACCACGAGGCCGCCTGGCCCCCGATCGACCTCAACCCTGGGCCTGGCCAGGCCTCAGACATTCCGGCACCAACGTCCACCCAGGAGGTGAGCGGGCTACTTGGTCAGTCAATGGGAGCAAGAGGTGTCGATGGCTCTCCCCCGCCAAGTGCCGCTCGCCCATCGCCTCCCCGGGCGCTGGCTCCACCCCCCTGCTGGGTGTCGGGACTCCCTCATCCCGGACCTCCCGACCTCCAGGTGCGAGGGTCCGGACATCAAAGCACACCAGCCCTATAACTGGGGCAGCTCCGGAGCAGGACGGGAGTTGTATCTTGGAGTCGAGAGACGCAAAGAAGAACTCATCTTTGACGGACTACTGGCGCTGCCGTAGCTCTGTCTTGTGCACCCTCGTCTTGCCTGCTGGCGCTGCCGCGGCTTTGGGAACCACCCTATCCTTCATCGTCGTCGGGACCTGCTGGCGTGGCCGCGGACCGTTTGTAACCACCACCTTCATCGGGACCTGCTGGCTCTGCCGCGGACCGTCGTCTTCCTTCATCCATCTCGGGACCTGCTGGCTCCGCCGCGGCCCGTTCATCTACACCACCGAGCTCGAGGATTGAGAGCTATTTCCATCTTTTTGGTAACAAGACTGTCCCGCTACCCTTTTCCCAAACAGAGACCAGAATAGAGGGGACCCCTGAGTCCAGACCTCCTTGTACCATTCTACCGTACTTGAAGAATTGCCTATAAAGTATCGTTGAACTTTATCATTGTGTGGTGTCCGTCTGTGGGGGGGGAGTTACTTGTCTGTACGATTCACTGGAGACGGCTCTCCCCGGAGACCTCTCCCCTTATCCTCGGCCGACCCTCCCGGTCCGTCTAACATTGGTGGCAGCGGCGGGATCCGAATCACCGCATAAACCGTACAGAGAGTAGCTCACCCCACGGCGAATCACGATGTCAACTAAAGACAGCGGATCAACGGAGAAATTCCAGATGGAGAAATTGGATGAGTACAGCCATCGTGAACTTAAACAGTTCTGTATCGAATTAGGTATCGCTACCACCGGACTAAATACCAAAGATGACTTTAAGCAGGCCCTAGAATCTTGGGCAGAAACCGGGGCTTCCGGAACCCCCGATCAAAACATCGCAGCACAAACCCCCATGGCCCCTGAAGAGCGAAGAACGGGTCTCTCGCCAGACGAGATCCAGGAACGAGAAAAAACCCGACTACACGAGCTGGAAATGGCCCGGATCAAAATGGACGTTGAACTGAAGTTGGCCGAACAGAAAATCAACTTAGAGCACCTGCGTCTCCGAGAAGAAAGAGAGGAGAAACAGAGACAAAGGGAGCTCGAGGAAAAGAAACTGGCATATGAACATGAGCGGAAACTAGCTGAAATCGACCTACGCAAACAGAATAAAGAAGCAGGGGTGTCCGAGCAACCCCACACTCCAGGGGCAACAGAGAAGAAGGTACACATCCCCAAGGATGTCGTTCGAGAATACTTCCGAGAGGACGACATCCAGCAATGGTTTAAGGCCTATGAAATCGCTATGACTGCACACCGGATCGATAGAAGCGATTGGGGGGCCGGTCTGTGGGGGAGATTCCTCAATGAGGGCCGCGACGCCCTGCTGCAACTCCCGGACCACCAGATGACCTCCTATGACCATATGAAAGCTGCACTCCTCACCCGCTATGGCCTCACACCCGAGATGTACCGTCAGAGGTTCCGAGACTGCACCCGCATCCCGGGTACAACTTGGGTGGACTATGTCAATTACTTTAGCCGAGCCTTCGAGGGCTGGATCAAAGGAAGCAAGGTCACAACCTACGAACAACTGTTCAATCTTATGGTATGGGAGCATCTGTCGAACAATTGCTTCATTGAACTTCGCCAGCACCTTCTCGACAGCAAGTTAACGGATCCCCGGCAGCTCGCAGCCGAAGCTGACCGGTGGGAGATCACCAGAGTGGGTCGAAATGGGTCCTACGAACAGAACCGGAACAACAATGGTCAGCACCGTCCCCGAGGAGGAGGAGGCCAAGGACGCGGAAGAAGCAACGCTCCGGTCACCCCCACTACCAGCACCACCCCCCCGGCCAACCGGGGCAGCACCCCAGCGCGACCGGGATATCGAGCCAATGGTACCTGCCATCGATGCCAACGAGTCGGACACTATGCAAACGACCCAAACTGCCCCCAGTACCAGAGCCCAAGACCCCGCCAAGTAGCCGCTGCTGCTCTGGGGGAGGAACAGATCTCAGAGGAACAAGAAGAATATGAACAGGAACACCAAGAATGGGAGCCAGCCGCCATGGCTCTCGCCTGCCTAGGGGGGGGAGACATGGTCCCGCGGGTCCCCCTACCCGCTAATACCCAGAAGTACAGCCAATGGGTGGGCATCAATGGACGCCGGGCTGAAGCCCTTCGTGACACTGGGGCCAGTGTAACAGCCGTCCGCTGTCACCTGGTGACCCCCGAACAATACTTACCAAACATTCTCTGCCCGGTACGTTCAGCCGATAACTCAGAAAGTCTGTGTCGGATGGCCTGCGTCCCCTTCGAATGGGGAGGGGTCTCCGGCATGTTGAAGGTGACGGTCCGAGATGATGCCCCCGTAGACTGCCTCCTGGGTAATGACCTGGAAAGCTCTCCATGGGCAGCAGTCGAACGAAAAGAGCACCTGGGGATGTTGGGCGTCCCGGACTGGGCGTGCGTCACCACCCGGTCCATGACCGCCCGGGCCAACCCCCGCCCAGAGGAACCCGAATGGCCGGCGCCACCGCCTCCGGTCGCCCCCGCCGAAACCACCGACCGTGACGTCCCCCCCGAACCAGCTCAACCTCCAGACCTCGCTAACCCCGACCAGTGGCCTCAAGAGGGGGGGCCCACGCAAGAACAATTTCGCCAAGAACAAAAGACCTGTCCCTCCCTCGAGGGACTCCGCCAGCAAGCGCTAGCCCAAAGCGCAGGGGATACCTCCGGAACTCACTGGGTCTACTGGGACAATGATCTGCTGTACAGTGAGCAAAGAATCGCGGAGCTGGGGGCCAGCCGAGTCCTAGTGGTACCCCTCCGTTTTAGAGACTTTCTGCTAAACCTGGCCCACGATGTCCCCCTGGCAGGACACCTGGGTCAAGACAAAACCTATAGCCGCCTGGTGACCCACTTCTTCTGGCCCAAAATGAGGGACAATGTACACCAGCATTGCCGATCTTGCCCCACGTGCCAAGCCAGTGGAAAGAGCGGCCGCAAACTGAAAGCCCCCCTGCAACCTTTTCCCGTGGTCACCACCCCGTTCGAGAGGGTCGGAATCGATATCGTAGGGCCCCTGGACCCACGCACAAAACAAGGCCATCGATTCATCCTGGTGCTAGTGGACCACGCCACCCGCTACCCGGAGGCTGTTCCCCTGCGGACTGTGACAGCCCCGGTAGTCGGCCGGGCGCTGATGGGGATCTTCTCCCGGGTGGGCTTCCCCCGGGAGGTCGTCAGTGACAGAGGCACGAACTTTATTTCGAAATATATGAAGTCTCTCTGGCAACAGTGCGGGGTTACCTACCGGTTCACGACCCCCTATCACCCTCAAGGAAACGGACTCGTTGAGCGGTTCAACCGCACGCTCAAAGGGATGATCGGGGGGTTGGAAGAGCCCCTCCGTCGCCAGTGGGATGTGCTGCTGCCGTGCCTCCTCTTCGCCTATCGAGAGGTTCCCCAGAAGTCCCTGGGCTTCAGCCCATTTGAACTGCTATATGGACACCCCGTGCGGGGACCGCTCAGCCTAGTCAAGGAAGGCTGGGAGATGCCCCCTCTAAAGAACCCACCAGATGTTTTCCGCTACCTCCTAACTCTCCGCAACCAGACCCGGCGATTCCGAGAACTAGCAAAAGCCCACCTAGAGGCCAGTCAAGAGGACATGAAAAGGTGGTATGATCGGAATGCCTCCTCCATCGAATTTGAACCTGGGCAACAGGTATGGGTGATGTCCCCCACCGAACCCTGCGCCCTACAAGACAAGTGGACAGGGCCCTTCAAAGTGGTCGAGCGCAAGGGTCCGGCTACCTATCTCATCGACTTGGAATCTTCCCGGAACCCCCTCCGGGTCCTCCACGCTAACAGACTGAAACCGCACTTTGTACGGACAGAACTCAGCCTCCTGATGGCCACAGACAATGGGGCTGAAGAGGACTCCGAGCCCCTCCCTGACCTTCTACGAACTCGGGAGAAAGACGGCTCCGTAGATGGGGTCCGACTCTCAGAGGCCCTCACCCGAGAGCAACGCCAGGAGTGCCGAGTTCTCCTGTCACAATTCGCCAGCCTGTTCTCCCTCACCCCAGGTGTCACTTCCTGGTGTACGCACGATGAGGACACGGGGGACAGCCCCCCTATCCGCCACCGGGCCTACCGCGTGCCAGATCGGGTACGGGCCTGCATCCAGGAAGAAGTAGCCAAAATGCTCACGCTCGGGGTCATCGAGCCCTCAGACAGCCCCTGGGCCAGCCCTGTAGTACTGGTCCCCAAAGCAGCTGCCCCCGGCACCACACCAGAACTCCGGTTCTGCGTCGACTACCGGGGCTTGAATGCGGTCACCAGGACAGACGCACATCCCATCCCCCGGGCAGATGAACTAATCGACCGCATGGGAGCTGCCCGCTACCTCAGTATCTTCGACCTGACGGCGGGCTACTGGCAAATCGGCCTCACACCCCGGGCACAAGAACGTTCTGCCTTTTCCACTCCCGATGGCAATTACCATTTCACCGTCATGCCCTTTGGCATGAAGAATGCCCCAGCAACATTCCAACGGCTCGTCAATCAGGTCCTGGCGGGGCTCGAAGGATTCAGCGCCGCCTACCTAGACGACATAGCTGTATACAGCAACCATTGGTCCGAGCACCTCCACCACCTCCGAGCAGTGCTGCAAGCCCTTCAGCGAGCTGGCCTCACGATCAAGGCCAGCAAGTGTCAAATTGGGCAAGGGTCTGTAACCTACCTCGGGCACTAGGTGGGAAGCGGCCTGGTGGCCCCTCTGCAGCTAAAAATTGCCGCCATCCAGTCCTGGCAGCCCCCCATCACCCAGACCGAGGTACGAGCCTTCCTGGGCCTCACGGGCTATTACCGAAGGTTCGTGAAAGACTATGGTACTATCGTGAGGCCCCTCACAGAACTCACGTCAAAAAATCAGCCCCAGAAAGTCAACTGGACCTCAGAGTGTCAAGCTGCATTTGAACAATTGAAAGCCGCCATGTGCTCCGCCCCTGTGCTCCAGGCCCCCGACTACAGCCGGGAGTTCATCGTCCAGACGGATGCCTCCGACCATGGCATTGCGGCAGTCCTGTCTCAAGTGAACACCGAAGGCCGTGATCAACCGGTGGCCTTCATCAGCCGGCGACTCCTACCACGGGAACAACGCTGGAGCACCATAGAGAGGGAGGCCTTCGCGGTGGTGTGGGCCCTCAAGAAGCTCCGGCCCTACCTTTTTGGCACACCCTTTCGGGTACAGACCGACCACCGACCCCTGCAGTGGCTGATGCAGATGCGGGGGGAAAACCCGAAGTTACTACGCTGGTCCATCTCCCTACCAGGGATGGACTTCACAGTTGAACACCGGCCTGGGCCAGATCACGCCAACGCAGATGGCCTGTCCCGGTTCTTCCGCCTCGACGAGAAGAGTCCCCAAGAGGATGGGTAACTCTCCCCGCCTTCAGCTGGGGGGGACGCATGTTGGACAGGCCACATGAAGGGCCGCTCTCCCCCGGCCCAACCAGGCCCGAGCCCAGCCACGCAAGTACCACACACCACCATTGCACGTCCACCGTCCCCGCAGGGACCCCTACACTCGAACCTGTTGACCGCGTAGGCCGACCCACTACCGGCCTGCGCGCCCATCCTGGGCGCCATCTTGGACACTCCACCACGAGGCCGCCTGGCCCCCGATCGACCTCAACCCTGGGCCTGGCCAGGCCTCAGACATTCCGGCACCAACGTCCACCCAGGAGGTGAGCGGGCTACTTGGTCAGTCAATGGGAGCAAGAGGTGTCGATGGCTCTCCCCCGCCAAGTGCCGCTCGCCCATCGCCTCCCCGGGCGCTGGCTCCACCCCCCTGCTGGGTGTCGGGACTCCCTCATCCCGGACCTCCCGACCTCCAGGTGCGAGGGTCCGGACATCAAAGCACACCAGCCCTATAACTGGGGCAGCTCCGGAGCAGGACGGGAGTTGTATCTTGGAGTCGAGAGACGCAAAGAAGAACTCATCTTTGACGGACTACTGGCGCTGCCGTAGCTCTGTCTTGTGCACCCTCGTCTTGCCTGCTGGCGCTGCCGCGGCTTTGGGAACCACCCTATCCTTCATCGTCGTCGGGACCTGCTGGCGTGGCCGCGGACCGTTTGTAACCACCACCTTCATCGGGACCTGCTGGCTCTGCCGCGGACCGTCGTCTTCCTTCATCCATCTCGGGACCTGCTGGCTCCGCCGCGGCCCGTTCATCTACACCACCGAGCTCGAGGATTGAGAGCTATTTCCATCTTTTTGGTAACAAGACTGTCCCGCTACCCTTTTCCCAAACAGAGACCAGAATAGAGGGGACCCCTGAGTCCAGACCTCCTTGTACCATTCTACCGTACTTGAAGAATTGCCTATAAAGTATCGTTGAACTTTATCATTGTGTGGTGTCCGTCTGTGGGGGGGGAGTTACTTGTCTGTACGATTCACTGGAGACGGCTCTCCCCGGAGACCTCTCCCCTTATCCTCGGCCGACCCTCCCGGTCCGTCTAACACTATGCTTTAGGGGATACCAGAGAATTAGTCCATGGAGGGATGATGTCCTTTGTAGTCACACACTAACGAAGGCAAGTATACACAAACAGGGAAGGAAAACATAAACAAATAAAATTATTACAGCTGGGAGGAGGTACCAGGCACAAGCAAGTCCTAGACCCCAATGATGTCATCCTCATCAAGTTGAGCGAGCATACACTGAGTACACATAAGAAAAGAGCCTTGAACAGAGGCCTCGGTTATGTCCTCGCATCATCAATAAATAATTTCTGGCTACCATAGGAGCTTTATGAGTTCTTGCTGAAGGTTAGAATTAAGGTCTTTTTCTAAAACATACCACAAAGAGACATTGAGAACAAAACAGGTTTACGTTGTAAATCAACTTTTGTTCCACCTACATCAGCCATGCCACCTAAGGTGTTGGCTTTTGAAAAGGCAATAGGTTGAGCATAGAGTACATTGAAAAGACACCTCAAAGTAGCTTTTAAAACATCAAGATGGGTTAGGTAGATACCTTTAGAGTGTTGGTAGATGATGAATCAATTGTAATTAAACCAGCAGACAAGAGAGGGGCTATTGTGATTCTCCCAAAAGAAACGTACAGACAGGAGTGTCTAAAATTACTCAGCAATACCCGCCAGTATAAACCACTGAAGAGGGATCCTACGAAGGATGTTCAGGAAGAAATCGCATTTCTGGTGACAAAGGGCCTGGACAATAGGTGAATCACAAAATGTAAGCATGATTTTTTAATTAAAAGTACCCAAAGTACTGAAAAAGAAGGTTCCTCCACCAGGACATCCGATTTCATCTGGTTTAGGGTCGTGCCTGAAACCATTGTCAAAGTTTTGTGACTGTTTCCTAAGGCCTTTAGTCAGAAAGATGCCCTCTTTTCTGCAGGACTGTAAGGATTGATTGAATCTGATTAAGAATCTCCAATTTGATGGAACCAGAGAACTTCTAGTCTTATTAGAAATGGAATCCCTGTACAGTAATAGTTTGCAGGACACCAATCTGGAAGTAGTGAATACAATCCTTTTGAGGAGACTGAATTGGATTCGATTACACCACAGGAACCTTCACTGGATCAAATCCATCTTGCACTGACCAGGAACTTCTTTGAGTTTGAAGGTGATTTCTACTTACAAGTACATGGGACATTGATAGGGAGCATGTTCGCTCGCAGTCTACCTTGTCTTTATGTTCACTCCTTTGAATCCGAAGTAACACAAGATGCGAGCAACCCCTTCCTTGAGAAGATCAGACTTTGGAAGTGATACATTGATGACTTCCTTCTGATCTGGACAGGAACTAAAGGATGAGGTCCATAGGTTTGGGAGATGGTTGAATACACAGAACCCATACCTCAGGTTCACTTGAATCTAGGTGACAAGGAATTGACCTTTTTCGATCTGGGAATAAGAGAAAGAGACGGGGTAGTAAACAGTGGAATATTCTACAAACCAACTGACTACACTGAGGTTTAATAGGGTTACTAAGGTTTGAGAGCTACTATCTACATTTCCTAGGGGAGAACTTGCTGGTGGGCCAATTTCTATGTCTTAGACATAATTGCAGTGAGAAGACTGAGTATCAGGCCCATGCTAAGCGTGCAGGAGACGTGGCCAGACTCGTCCTAAGCATCCCACCGCATGAGCACATTACCCAACACCTGCGAGACCTCCACTGGCTCACCACTGAGACGAGAGTATCCTTCAAGCTACTCACCCATGCCTACAAATCCCTCCACAACAGCAGACCCAAATACCTCAATGAAAGAGCATCCTTCCACGTACCCAAAAGGAATCTCCGCTCCACCGACCTCACCCCGGCAGAATCCCCTACATCCGTGGGTGGAAGAGCCTTCTCCTACATTGCAGTCAAAGCCTGAAATGAGCTCCCAGTCAACATCAGACGCTCCCCCACTCTGCACACCTTCAGGACGAGCCTCAAGATTTGAAACTTTGACTGAACAGGAGCTGCCACCCCCGTCCCCCCCGCGCCTGGAGACCTTCACAGGTGAGTATCGCACTTTAAAACCCCTGACTGATTTTGATTGATAGGTTGGTTGGTGTTTTAACTCTATTACTGTTTTGGTACCACATAAATTACACATTACCCTAAGTGCGGCCTGTCTACCCTGTGCTATAGGTAATAGGAGGTGAGCTCACATTAAAATGTGTGACTTTGGGGTTCACCAAGAAATGTTAGTGACATTATTCCTTGAAGCATCAACCAAACCCAAGCAATAATATTTACAGTTCCTCTAATACTCATACTTCCATTTCCAGTCAGTAACTGAAGGGGTTAAGATGTACAGCCAGATGGCTTTGTTGCTAGAAGGAAGGGATTGGTCTGCTAGTGGGGATTTTAATCGTGCATTTTTAATACAAAATAACACAGCTAATAAACATGACTGAACACAGAGTGTTAATATTGATTTACCTCAGATGCCGAGGTAATAATAAGATTAGTAAATGTATGGATGCTGATATTAGTTTTTTTGTTTTTAGTTTAATTTCTCTCAGCAGCAATACAAAAGATCACAATGACCGGTAGCTTGAATGCACAACAAATATAAAAAAGCAAAACAGACAATGCAGAATATAGCTCCATTGTTCTCACTTCAAACAGGATTGCTAAACATTGAGATCCGGAATACATGTGTTGCCAAAATAAACAAAAACGCACAAAAGCAGCTTCAGTCATGAGGATACAGAGAATTAATTTGGGGAGAGCACTTTTTCAATGTAATATTGCTTTCATTATTTATATCAAACTCATGTGGCCTAATTTCAGATATGAATATATGGCCTGTAGTGCTCCATCTGTTCCCTCAGTTTACTCCCTCACTACCCATGCACTCCTCTCCTTTAAACATATCTGCCACAGTGATACTTGTAGCGTTTTCAGGAAGACTGTTCTAGATTTTCAGGGTCAGGTACCTGTATGAGAGCCCTTAGATGCATTCTTTGACCTCGGGTTGGCAAGCAGAGTATTTCAGATCCTAGAGATGAATTAGTTTAAGAAACATGGGGCCACATTATCAAGAACGGCGCAAAGAATATTGCCGCTTTAGGTGCAGGAAACTGCCACTAAAGCAGCGATAAGGGGTTTGATAATATGCCCTGGATAATTCCAATAGAAGCCTAGGTTTGATGTCCTTGGCAGCAGAACCCGGAATTCTATTGGAATTCTCTAGGGCATATTATCAAGCCCCTTATCGCCTCTTTAGCGGCGGTTTCCTGCCCCTAAAGCAGCAATAATGTTTGTGCCGTTCTTGATAATGTGGCCCATGATGAATTTCAGGGTCAGTACCGTAAGCCAATGTAGCCAAATGGATAAACATGTTATTGACATCCAAGAATGAGTGTTTCCCCCACCATGGGGTTTGTGCATTCCCATGGTCTTCAAAAGTTTAAATACTAGATTTATCAATACTCGGGAAATGAATGATATCTACTAGGTGGTAAGCACACAAATAAAGCAGTAAAAATGTTCAACTGTATGTGTCAAGCCAGTGAATCTTTTTATGACTCCGGACCGGTAGAAACCAAATGCTCCTGAGAGAACCTGATTTTATGGCCTTGAATTTCCATGGCTAATTAGGTTGAACGATTAAGAAAAAAGTGCATTTTCTTCCAGTGACTAGGCCCCAAAACTATTTTCACTAGCTGAATCCTAAAAAATGTAATAGCACCTGAGAGAGCGCGGGCTCACCTGCTTGTTAATCATACTCACCTGGGCCCATATAACTATATAAACGTTAAACATGTAAACCTACACTCAATCAATTTTGTTTAACCATTTAGGATCTATATCATTTGACTTACCAATCCTAGCCCGGTACCTAGAATCCTAAATGATCAAGGGAGTTAGCAAGAAAATATGTAGTATATAACATTTGCATTTATAAATAATCTCTAACTCGGGAAAGGTTTAAGTTCTTTTATCTAAGTTAAATCTTTAAATGTTTGCAACCATGAAATCAATAATTTATTGTTCTATTTAGAATGATGAAGCTTGAAACAAGCATATGCAATAATTTGGAAAGAAATATCATTAAGCATTTAGACAAAGGGTGGGTAGAGAAGGGAAAACAATATAATGACAAACCCACACTTTTTAGTTACCTGGAATAGTGTGAAGACCAACCCTGGCCACGGGCTGAGTCAAAGGATAAGAATCCCAAAGTGTAGGTCCCAGCGAGGAAGAACAGGTACAGACCAGAATCAGGACAGGTTACGGACCAAATTGGATCAGGACAGGACCACCACAGGCTAAGACCGGCACCCACATCTAAGTGCAATGCCAGCGTCACACCCCTCTATGCAGCTAACGGCCAAACCCCGATTGGGTTATCGAACTCCTTCCCAGAACCCCGATTGGGTTATCGAATCTTCTGACAGAGTGCTCCGTCAGCACCTCTGCTCTCGATCACCTATTGAGTGCGTTGGGTCAGTGACAGGTCAGCTATTCGGACAAGTCGGACAATCTAGCTAACTATGCCTACCCTAGTTATACTATTTTCCAGGTCAATGTACCACCCTCAATGTTGCAAATTTGAATTTAAAAACACTTATAAAGCGCACTTTTACCATGCGGTTTCATGGCGCTAATGTGTGAATCCCACTATTTTATTGGACAAAAGAGGAGAAGTCATCACACCATATTGATATGAGGTAACTTGCCAAGCATGTATTCAAATGTTTCCTCCCATGACTTTATCTTCCCATGTACTTTTATTCCACCAGGCAGTGAATGTAACAATTCCATACAATATTTTAACAATTTATTCAATTCAGCTTCCTCTGGCAGGGTGAGGAGGTCACTTTTCCTCATAGTGTCTCAATCCATGTCAAATTCTGGCACTGGTTCAATGCCACAGCTTCAATAGCTTGGGATTCTTTTGCACAGGTGCAGTCTCTCCAAAGATGGAGTTCAGAGGTACATTTCAGGCCCAAATATGATACATGCAAAAATAGAAGAGAAGCAGTTTTAGAGACACAGAATAAATGAATGCACTGTATACCACTTATCTCTATTCTATTCCCATTATTTTATTTTCACTATTGCATTAAAGGTTAAGCAGAACGAACAGCTTAGCAAAGCAGACATGCAAGTTTCTTGCACGTTAGGACACAGAACAGCCATCTTAGTTCTAGTGCGCAGAAGTAAAAGTTTCCCACCAAGCGAAATAACACGTCATGTCACGTGAGTGTGACAGACGTATGCGCTGTAGAACATCCCGCTTAGCCGCTGCCATTTTAATGTTGTAAATAATTTTGTCCACCCTAAGCGTGGAAGGGTATACTCAGATGTGAGTCCCTTGCTCATTGCACCATCAGGATTCAAGCAAGCCGGGCCGAAGACGGCTGTAATGCCAGAAACCGGTCCCCGGAAGCTTGTTTCCTTCCCACTGTAAGAATTGGCTTTTGTAGTCTGGTCTGCCCTGTTCCCATGACGCACTGGGCCAGGGACAGACTAATTTGCATACAGCCAGGTTCTGAAACTGGGATGGTGCAATGAGCTAAAAAACGGTGTTGGATCTAGCCCTGATCTCTTGACTGGGTGAGAGTACTCTGCTTAATTCAGAGACTCTGTCCATCACCACCCCTTGTTGTAAGCCATTTTAATGGAAGCGGATTATAGTTAGTAAAGCACATTGTCAAGCTTCCCCTAGATACTATAAATGTTGTGTAATGCAAAATTAATATAACGAAACATGTTAGTTAGTACATTAATATTATTTTTGAGAGGGTTGAATAGAAGCAAGTCACTTTACGTGTGCAACCTTGCTCCATCACACCAATTATGAACATTTTGAGAAGACATTATCTGTAATATTTATTCAAATTCCAATTGTATTGCAAAGTTGGAATTTCAGGAACATTTATTTTTTAAAGTTGCCTTTTAGAGTCATGATCCTTCATTAGGCTAATTTGCATTAGCTTACAGACATAAGGTCTGCCAGTGATTGCTCTTAATGAGTTGTGAAAACAGTTCCCAGTGCAGGAACAATGGTTTGGTGTGTGGGGGTGTTTTTCTTCCCCTTTCAGATTTTTCTGTTAGAGTTGACCCATAAGCTTAATTAAATATGAAGGGGCTTGCCCTTTAACAAGTAAATGTAATGTGAGACCATAGATAACAACATCTTTGCCCCCCCCTTAGCCCAGGGGTAGGGGGATACTCCCAGAACCAGTTTTTAGTGACCGTAGAGAAAAGGACTTGTTACTTTCCTTGCCACGCAACCAGGTGGGCTCAGTGTCTCTTCTCAAGGGATGAAGGGATTATCATCCTGAATTTCAGGAATGAGGTGCAGTTTGGGAATATTTGCATTAGGAAAAACAGGAACTGCTGGAACATAGGCAGAGTGACCATGAGAACTTTTATCCCATTAGCTAGGGAGACCCCAGTACTCACCCTCACCCACTACCTGATGCCAGGCATAACTGTGGCACCCCAAGGACCAATCCTCAGACACTTTCTGGACCTATAGAAAATTAAAGAGGATTGGATTTGCTGTGTGTGACCTGGTAGAGTCCACGAAGGACCTGTTCCTTCTTTTACCCATGGGAAAGAAATTGACTCAAGGGTTCAGTTGGCTGACATCCTGTGTGGCTGCAGGGACATAAGCTGCAAGAGGCCTTTTACCTTAAGTGACCAGTTGACCTCTACTAAGTAGGCTTGGACTGGACCTTGGTTGTGGCCTCTGCTGAAGTGAGTCCTGACAACTATGGGGTGTCCCAGAGGTCCTGAGAACTTTAGAAGTGGCCCAGAGGAGCTGCTTATGGAACTTAGAAAAAGTTCGGACTTGCCAGGCCTCCAAAACTGTTAAAGAGACCTCCTGGCAAAGATATTCAATTTGAAAACATTTTCTGTAAGTACAGCTTCAGGCTTGCTCGCTGGGAGATTTTAAAACCCATAGAAAAGAATACAACATAATACAATATAAGGTTACACTTTTGAGTTGAATTAACTCACTTAGTAGATCCAAACCAGTGCTTAATTTGTAAAATAATAAGTGCCAGGGCCCCAACCAGGAGGCCGCTGCAGCTTGAACCACCCATTGCCCTGTTAACGCTGCCAATGACAGTACCAAAATAACTACTAACCATATCTCTCACCTTCAAGTATGACAGTTCAGATTATCCCACGTCCCGTTAGTATTTTTTAATGTATATTGTATTCATAAACAACAGCTGTTTGGCTCATCTCTAAATTATATGAGAAGCACCACAATGTGGTAGGACATCATAATTGTGGTGATGACAATTAAGTGCCGGTGCCGAGCACCGAAAAAAAAATCAAGTGCTGGTGCCGGGAACCAGAAACCACTGGCTCAAATTGCACACTGACCCGACCCATGCTCCATCACAGTCGGTCTGAAATTGCACCTGGTCTACAAAGGTCTACAAATTTCATACACTATGTTAGACCTGTCTGGCTTTTTGCGTAGTCCCTCCAACTTAATATTTATTTTGCCCCTTTTTGCCCCCCATACTTTTACTAATTTTTGTGTCCACTAGCTTTCCTAGTGTTGGTGAAGGGGATAGGTGTTCTTTCCCCCCTCATAGTTTTTCACCTCAGGCTTAGAGGCCTGTTCTGACAGGAATAAAGTTGGAGTCACAAAATGGTGGCTACCAACTGCCCTAACTGCCAAACCCGGAACCTGTCCCATAGAGTAGAATAGGGCGTTCTAGAACCTTCTGGTCCCTTCTGGACTCCTGAGGGTCAGCCTATGAAAGGCGGAATGCTGGACAGCCATTTTGTCTTACTGGAGAGAGTCAGCTGGAGGACAGGCTGTAGCTTAAGGTGGGGGTAGGATAGTCAGAGGATTGACCTATTGATTCACCACCCTTCCTCCCTTGGGTTAATTGTCCTGACTCTGCTGCTTTGGATGACTGGAGACCCTGGGCGCCTGGTTAACCCCTAGTCTAGTAATACAAGGGGGTGTAAAAAGGAGAAGGAGACTGCAGCGCTGCGGAGCGCAGTCCTCTGCCCAGTAAAGAGACTGTTTCTGAGGGAAGCCTAATCCCCTCCTTACCCAGTAGGAACAGAGGCTTAGGGCGGAACCTGAGGGAAGTGACCCTTAGATACTTCTCTTATCAGCTAAAAGGGTCTGTGAGCAGGAGAGGAGTCACTCGCCATAAAACTCAGGTTTATTCCCCCTTTCCCTGTTACCTGGGGCAGCCTTGCCAGGGAGGAATTGAGGTGACTGTGGTGGGGCTGGAAACGTGTCCTCAGCGGGCACCACAGAGTGCACTGGCCGCCTGAATCAGCCCACCGACGTTGTCCTGTATCCGGTGACTGCGGCGGTAGAATTGTGAGGAGAAGTGCCCTTCCTCTTTCCTAGGTTTGAGAGAGAGTGCTGGCCCTGCCGAAGGAGCGTGACTGCTGGCGCGTGGGGGCGGGACCGGAGGAGGCAGTCCCAGTGAGCCGAGCAGACTCCATCCTGAGCCGCTGTACTCCCGCGCATGCCCGGTCACGCCGCGCTCCGTCAGGAAGGTGGAGGCGGGACCAGACGGGGAAGCGCCGGGAGCCCAGCAGCGGCTAGGAAGCGTTGAATCATCTCTTCCCCGCTCAAGCGCCTCACGGGAGAGCCGGCGCGAGCGGGAGGGGAGAGCTGAGGAGCCCAGCAGCGGCCTGTAAGCATTGTAGAGATCTCTTTTCCCCGCTCGAGCGCCACACGGAGGAGCTGGCTCGAGCGGGAGGGGGGAGCTGAGGTTCCCTGGAGGCTGGTGGGCCTTGCCAGCGCTTGGCTCCTTTGTCCTGTCAAGCGGTTACCCCCACCCTCTGGCGTTTCAAGACTACAACTGGAAAATCCTACCACAAGTAAGGAGAATAACACGAGGGCAGGGGAGCGAGACTTAACAAGTAGGGGAATAAAGAGTCTATTCCAGAGTGTGAAGTGCCCTTGGGGAATCCCCGAATGGAATACATGAAACGTTACTCTAATTGGAATAGTCACATTTCCAGTTGTCAGTAGTGAGGAGGAAGGAAAGGAGTCCCCTTTGCTAGAGGAGTACAGGCTCTACTTCAAGGAAACTACTGTGCTTTGATGGGAAGGTGACAAGCCAAAAAGGGGAATTGTAAGGTTGACAATGAAATGGTTATTGCATATCTGGCTAAATGTAAAGTGCTGACTCTGCCTCTTCTAAAGTAATGTTTGTGATGAAAGTTACAGAAAGTCATAATAGCAAAATTTAATCAATTCTAGAGTTTAATAAGATGTACTGTTAATACTGATTAATGTGATAAGTTGATACTTCTGAAAGTGCTATTACTAATTTTTCATGACATCCGTATGTACTGAGTTATGATTTCCAGAGGTATAAAACAGAGAATATTTTTATAAAGCAGCTCTTATTTTTCCATAATTTGGTGTAGTGTCATTTTTGTGTGTGTTATTGCGTGGAGTTACTGCTGGGTGGTTTGCAACCTTCACACTTGTGCCTCTAGCAATTGTGCCCTACCCTAGGCCAGGCTACCCTAGGTGACCTGTCATCCCAGGTTCCAACACACTATAATTGGTGCATGGTGCTTTTTGGCTCTATTTTCAAACTTTAAAAATTCATATCTCCATTTCGCCATATATGATTTTTGTTACTTTGGCACCATTTGTTTATTTTTTTACTCTATTTTTCTACTTTAGTTTTAAAACTTTTGCTTCTTGGTGTTTTAACTATATTACTGTTTTGGTACTGCATACTTTACACATTACCCTAAGTTTAGCCTGTCAGCCCTGTGCTATAGAATAGGCGGAGGCCTCACATTCATTTCGTGACTTTGGTGTCTCCCTGAAATGTTAGTGTCATTAATACTTTAAGTGGGCAATAAGCAAACCAAACAATAATATTTACAGTTCCTCTAATACTCATACTACCATTTCCAGCCAGTAACTGAAGGGGTTAAAATGTACAGCTAAACGTCTTTGTTGCTGGAAGGAAGGGATTGTTCTGCTAGTGGGGATTTTAATGGTGCGGCGTTAATACCAAATAAAACAGCTAACAAACATGACAGAATTCAGAGTGGTAATATTGACTTTCCCCAGAAGATTAGTAAAACTATGGACGCTAATATTCTTTTTTATTATTTAGTTTCATTCCTCTCAGGAGCAATACAAAAGAGCACAAGGCCAGGTAGCTTGAATGCACTCCAAATGTAAAAAACAGGCAATGCAGCACATAGCTTCTTTGTTCTCACTTCAAACAGGACTGCTAAATGTTGAAATCAGGAATACATGTGGTGCCAAAGTAACCAAGACCGCAAAAAAAGCAGCTTCAATCATGAGGATAAAGAGAATTAATTTAGGGAGAGCACTTTTTTAACGGAATATAGCTTTCATTATTTATATCAAACTCTTGTGGCCCAATTCCCTTAATTTAAATATGAATAAATGTGGCTTGTAGTGTTCCATCTGTTCCCTCAGTTTTCCTCCTCTCTACCCTTGCACTCCTCTCCTTTAAACAGACCTGCCACGATGATACATGTAGTGTTTTAAGGAAAACTATTCTAGATTTTCAGGGTCGGGTAACTGCATGAGAGCCCTTAGATGAATTCTTTAATATGGGCCAGAGTATTTCAGATCTTAGAAAGACTTGGTTTAAGAAACATGATGAATTTCAGAGACAGCTTCATAACCCAATAAAGTCAAATGGATAAACATGTTATTGACATTCCAGATGGAGTGTGTTGTGAAAATACTTAGATGTAAGTAGCAGTTCACTTCTTAGTAGTTACAAGATAGGTCTATTAAGACACAGCAGAACACTACACCACGCCAGCAGACCAGACCATCATCTGACAAGTGTGGAACATCCAAGTACAATATAGAATGTACACAGGAATTCTGGGAGGCTTAGTAGGTGGGAAGATAGAAGAAGGTCTATTGACCACAGGTGGCCATATTGGTTGGAACTGAAGTTTACTACACATCCTCCTCCTTTATCGAAAAATGTGTTACACATTCTCCTCCTTTATAATAGAAATGAAAACAAAGGACAACGTCTAGAACTATTTTATAGATAGAGAAAGCAAACGAGCGTTAAAGGGGCAAAGAGTGTTAAGAGTGAAATGTGAGGTGAGACACATCTGCCAAAAAAAACTAATAGTTATCACCAACACCTATTCCCCTTAAATAGACAAAAAAAAGGAAAAATCTGTCCACTTTCTCATATCTGTCCTTGACCAGCAAAAAACATGAAGAGAGAGTTCACTTTCTTCAACCTGTTTTACGCTCCAAGTTGAAGATAAAGGTTCAACTGATGTTACAACGCTTTTTGCTTAGATACTTAATCAGCAATCAATGTTGAATCTTAAAAAAAAAAACTAGATGTCCCAGTATTGTTCTGGTTCTCTCTAACCGATTTTTGGCTTCTTTTTTTTCTGGTTGAGAGACTTTGGGGCATATTATCAACAAATAGCGATATTTATCGCTAAGTAGGGTTAGAGACAATTTTTTTATCGCTAAGTATCGCTAAGCATCGCCTATTTTTATCGCTTAGGAACCTTGCTATTATCAAGGTTTATCTCCTAAGCGATAAAAATCGGCCGAAATGCATGAATATCGCTGAAAAGTCAGCGATATTCATGCATTATCGAGCTAATGCTCTTAGCCATGTTATCCACCTCCCATTGGATAACATGGCTAAGAACTGCTCAGGGGCAGGTGTTAGCTTTTAGTTGGTAATAGGAGATAGCGATGTTAGCGACTGTTTCCAGTCGCTAACATCTTGGCACGCCCACTTTGCATGCCATTAGTGATAAATATCACTGACATGCAAAGCGGGGCCCAAGATGGTCGCTATCTCCTACTAGCTGTCGCTAACTGGTGTTAGCGACAGCTTGGTAATAGGGAGATAATTTTATCTCCGCTTTCTTGGCTTTTAAAGCCAAAAAAGCGAAGATAAACCCCCTTGATAATATGCCCCTTTGTTTTAGGTATTGTTTCCCTTTTTTAAAAAAAGTTTTGTTTCAATGTCTGATACTGGACATATTGGGGCATATTACCAACAACTAGCGATAATTATCACTAATTTGGTTTAGCGGCGATTTTTTTATCGCCGAGCTGCGGCAATTTTTATCGCTTAGGAACCTTGCTATTATCAAGGTATATCTCCTAAGCGATAAAAATCGGCCGAAATGCATGAATATCGCTGAAAAGTCAGCGATATTCATACATTACCGAGCTAATGCTCTTAGCCATGTTATCCACCTACCATTTGATAACATGGCTAAGAACTGCTCTGGGGCAGGTGTTAGCTTTTGGAGATATTCGCGCTTAGCGCGAATATCTCCAAAAGTTGGTAATAGGAGATAGCGATGTTAGCGACTGTTTCCAGTCGCTAACATCTTGGCACGCCCACTTTGCATGTCATTAGTAATAAATATCACTGACATGCAAAGCAGGGCCCAAGATGGTCGCTATCTCCTACTAGCTGTCGCTAACTGGTGTTAGCGACAGCTAGGTAATAGGGAGATAATTTTATCTCCGCTTTCTTGGCTTTTAAAGCCAAAAAAGCGGAGATAAACCCCCTTGATAATATGCCCCTTTGTCTCAATAATGTAGGCTCAGAGACCCCATTGCAGGACCATCGTCCCGTTTCTCATTCTTGGTTAAGAGCTCCTTGACCAGCTTCCAGATGTGAAATGTTAGGCCCTGTTCTGTCCACCATCCCAGTCATGTCCACTCCTTGTTTTGGGAGGACCTTTGTCCCCTCTTGGATGACCATTGTCCACTCTTTGTTCTGGGACAACCTTTGTCGCCTCTTGGACGAGCTTTGTCCACTCTTTGTTCTGGGACGACCTTTGTTCCTCTTTGACGACCTTTGTCCACTCCTTGTTCTGGGACGACCTTTGTCCCCTCTTGTACGAGCTTTGTCCACTCCTTTTGTCCTCTTTTAGTATTGGTACCTTAGTCCTCAGCTGGTTCTGGGAGCGGTGTCCTACTGATATCAGGGCCTTTGTCCCCTACTAATTCAGAGGCATTGTCTCCGTCTTGCTTCTCTGTCGTGGTTAGGACAAGCTTCCAGTCGTAGGACGTTTGTCCCTGGTTTGGGTCCAGCGGCCCACTTATGGGCTCGCTTTCAAAAAATTAAACTCTTTGCCCTGCTCCTGGGCTTTCTGCGTCAAGCAGGTGGTAGCTGGAAGTGTATGCATTCCTTGTTCTTTGATCAAGTGGTAAATAGACGGCATGGAATGCGGTACAAGGTTGAAGCGGGAAGATAACCAAATGGGTTACGGCTTTCAACTCCTAGAGACTACGGGGCATATTACCAACGATTAGCGATATTTATCGCTAACGATGCATTGCAACACATTTTTTAATGCTAAGCATCGCCGAAAATTATCGCAGAGATAACTTGCTATTAGCAAGGTTTATCTCAGAAGTGATAAAAATCCTCGCGCTAACTCCCAAATGAGAGATTATCACTGAAAAACCAACGATAATATCTCGAAGTTTTGCGTTAGCTTGATGATAGGGGCTGACAAACTTAGCCAGGATGTCCACCTTCCATAGGATATCATGGCTAAGTCAGGAAAATACCAGGTGTAAAAAAAGCAGTGGTAACCGTGATTAGCGCTGCTTTTTTTTTATCACTTACAGGGTTAGCGAAATCCTTGATAATAGGAGAAATGTCACTTAACAACATTTCTCCTATTATCTTTCTCTGGAACGCCCCCTTTGCATCTCATTAGAGATGCAAGGGGAAGCGTAGAGAAAAAGGGTGCTAACATGCGAATTTGCGTGTTAGCACCGAGTTGCTGATAGGGAGATAATTTTATCTCCGCTTTCTTGGCTTTTAAAGCCAAAAAAGCGGAGATAAATCCCTTGATAATAGGCCCCTAAGTGACAGTTTATTTATTTATTTTCTTGGCTATACCCGATACCTGGCTATTACTGATTGCCTGTTGTGATTACAACAATGCACTAGGTGATACTCTTGTCATGGATTTAGTACTGCCACCTAGGTTACGTTACCTTAAACATGCTTGCAACATTAGATGAGTGAACATCAAATAATGTACCCTGGTGTACAATAATTAAAAAACATTGCAATTTACTTACTGCCGTTTCACTCTTGTCTGATATTTTACACTGTCACTTGTATTGTAATGTTGTGCCACTCATGATCATTCACTCTGTGTAACTGGTGGTCTTTTCATTGAAAATGTAGTTTATAACATTCTATTTATTAGAGTGGTGTCTGTTATTTTTATTCATTTACGCTCAATTACCAGTTTAACCAAAACGCATCCCTTCAAAGGTGAAGCTCGAGTTTGTTCACCACAGGTTTTGGCTTACCTGCAAGTTCGGATTTGCGCTTGTTCCTGGTTGGCATCAAGTTCAGTAGTTTGTTGGCTCACCAGATTCTTTAATTTAGATGTGACTCTTATGGAGTCTTCGTCGAACGTGTGGCATCTCAGTAAACTGACATTACCGTAGCCATGACTTTGAAGGAAGCAGAGAGAGACGTGCACTACATGACGTGCTGACTCTCTTCTCCGGCCTGACGCTGGTAACCAGGGCAACACAGGGAAACGCTGGATCGTCATGACATGTGGTGTAGGACGCGCTCTCTGCTAACACCAACGGAGATTCTGTCACGTCATCAGAGGAAGGATGACAGTGCAGTAGGAGGATCACCCTGCACAACAACAGCAAAACAGACCGAGTGGATCCTCAGACACAAGACAGGCAGCTCAGGGTAGGGTTGCTTACCTGCGGTTAAGCGGAGACATCTCTTGCCACCGAACAGCTAAACCTTTATGAAGTGGTGTGTCAAGGTCCTTCAAATACGTCTTTTCTTTGGTTTATTCTTATTGCGGTGACTTGCAGCTGATATCTTGTATTTCTTTTTCTTGGTTTATATGTTGACTTTACTTGAGACAGATTTCTTTAGTTTTATGGCGTTAAACAGGTTTCTGGTTTCTTCTCTTATTGTTTCTGGCGGCAGTTGGGTGACTAGCAGTCTACCAGGTGGTAAGCACAAAACTAAAACAGTGAAAATAATAAACTGTATGGTGTCGATTCTGATCCGGTAAAATGCGCTCCGAATGGTCGTACGGAGAGTTTTTTCCCCGTACGAATCGTATCCGTAGACGTCCCGCTGTACGCGACATCGCGGCACGTTTTTACGACCCAGCAAGTACGATTCGTGTCGGGTACGCACCGTACGACCCTTTTCCTACGGGAGCCGAAAACAGTCATAAACGCAGAGTTCGCGCCGAAACAGATACGGAACGCCCCCCCCCGTACCCCATGTACAGTGGGTGTACGGCACGTACCCCATGTACGCTGGGTGTACGGCACGCACCCCGCATGACCACAGGGGTACGCCGCGTACCCCTGCAATCATGGGGGGCACGCGCCGTACGGTGTGTAGGTGATCGTGCGCTTTTCCGTACGAATCGACGTGTACCGTACGAATCGCGTCCAGGTCGGCCGATCGGGATCGGAATCGTCCGGTCGTACGGCGTCTGTACGAGTCGTACGGAAACGTCTCCGGATACGATTCTTACGGACGGGGATTTTACCGGATCGGAATCGACCCCTATGTGTTAAGCCAGCAAAATACTTTATGACTTCGGAACTACAGAAACCAAATGCTCCTAAAAGAACCTGATTTTAAGGCCTTGAATTTCCGTGGCTAATGAGGTTGAACAATTACAAATTTGGGCCTCATTTAGTGGCCGATTATGAGTCTGGTGGACTTCGGAGTGGCGATCTTACAAGTGCCGCCCAGGGACTGATGACACCCCCAGGGAACCACCATTCCCTGGTGTTAGACCTGTCTGGATTTTTTGCGTAGTCCCTCCTCATTATTCTTTATTTTGTCCCCTTTTTGCCCCTCATTCCCTTACTATTTTTTGTGTCTACTACTTTTTTTAGGTGTTGGTCAAGGGGATAGGTGTTCTTTCTTCCCCCCATAGTCTTTTACCTCAGGCCCAGAGGCCTGTTCTGACAGGAAAGTTGGAACCACACAAAATGGTGGCTTCCAACTGCCCCAACTGTGCACTCAGAACTTGGCCATAGCCTAACATAGGGCATTCCAGAACCTTCTGGTCCATGCTGGACCATTGAAGGGCAGCCTATAAAAGGCGGAATGCAGGGCAGCCATTTTGTCTACCTGTGGAAGTCAGCTGGAGGACAGGCTGTAGCTGAGGGTGGGAAGAGGTTAGACTGAGGGTTGACCTCCTGGACTGGGAAGCTACCTTATTGGTCCAACCCACTACTCCCCTTTTAGTTACTTGTCTTGGCCCCGCTGTGGGAAGTTACTGGAGACCCTGGGCGCCTCGCTTGCCCCTTGTCTAAATTGTCCAGGGGAAGCCTTCAGGAGAAGGAGACTGCAGCGCTGCGGTGTGCAGTCCTCTGCCCAGCATAAAGAGTCCAGAGACTGGTAAATTGTTCTAGACTGTCCCCTAATTCATAAACCCCTGGAGCGTTATCTCTCACCTGCTGTGGTGGAGCGCCACTGAGGAGAGTAGCAGAAGCCAGAAGAAAACGGGCTGTTCCGCCCTTCCAACCCCCCAAACCGGTGCTGGGCGAGCGGCGCCGTGGTGGAGCTGTAATTGAGTGCCCTGAGGTGAGGAGCGGACCCAGGGAAGCCTTTGACCATTTCCGCGTGTGCTGGGAGTGGAGAGCAGCGTCGGAAGAACAGCGCGGTCTCAAGCGGTGAGACACTCATTACTCGCGCATGCTCAGTGGCGCCGCCGGGCTCCGTGAGGCGGAGCCGGATCAGTGAAGGCGGGAGCAGCAGCTGAGGAGCGAGGAGCGCTTCGCGCATGTCCCCGTGATCACCGCGTCCCCTGCCGGAGCGAGAAGGAGAGCCTCGCGCATGCCCCAGTGATCAGCGCGTCCCCTGTCAGTGTGAGGAGGAGCGCCGGGAGTCCCTCGGCGGTAGCTGCACACAGGAGCTTCTCTTCCCCCTGCTCGAGCGCCATACAGTGAGGCGGGCGCGAGCGGGAAGGGAGATCTCAGAAGCCCAAAAGCGGCTGAAGAGCTCTGAGGAATTCTGCCTCTGGAGTGGCTGGTGTTACACGGAGGAGAGCTGAGGGGCCCAGAGGCCGGTATAACTCGCCAGCGCGTGGCCCTCTTTTGTCTTGCTCTCTGTCCCTCCCTCACCCTCTGGTGCAGCAAGACTACCACTGCCTGGTAGGAAACAAGTAAGGAGGTGTTCAGAAGGGGGAGAGTGACGCTACTGCTTTACTTGAGAATAACTTATGTACTGATCAGTTCCACAGTTGTGCAGCCTACAGTGGGGAGGAACTTTAGGAAAATCCTCAGTAACTGTGTGCTGGAAGGAGGAGGTTAAAGGCACTGTGGGAAACAAGTATAGTGCGCTATATGTTAGCCCCCTGCAACTACTTCTGGGGCTTAATTAAATGCTGAGTTAAGTGGGTCTATCCCCATTGCATTCAAATAGGTAGAAGGAGACCTGTAATGTTTCCATGCAAATGAAAGTGTTGCTCTGATCTGATTAAGAGCTATTCTTGCCAAATCTTAAATTAATACTGTGTTTAAAGGTGATATAAAGTAAGCTGAGTACAGTCATTATCTAATTAAGTTATAAAGGAGTAAGAGTTATCTGCCAGTTGTCTAAGTGAAGTGTCTATACTAAAAATGCTGGTAGTTAATATGATCTAGAGTTGAGAAATATTCCTGCTTTATTCCACACAAACTGAAATGTAATTTAATTGTGAATCCTAAAAGTAAAAATACAAAGAAATTATTTTTATAAACCAGAACGTATTTTTACAACAAATTGGTGTAGTGTTGTTTTTGCTTGCTATTGCGTGGATTTACTCTTGGGTGGTCTGCAACCTTAACACTGTGCCTCTGAAATGTATGTCTTGCCCTAGGCCAGGCTACCCCAGGTTCTAACACCTGGTGATCCAGAGGCATCGATATGCTTTCCTCTACCGACCAGGGTTTTCATGGTCGTTTTTCCACCATGAAATCTCTGGATGAGAGGAAACTCAGGGGGACCAACAGGGCTCCCTTGGGCTTGATGCCGTGTGGATACATATGTGCATGCCATGCAGGAACTGTTTTTGACTTTCCCATGGTGGTGCCTATTTTAGAGTTGAGTCACAAAGAGAGAGCAAGGAGGAGAAAAGAAACCCTACTGTCCTCCCAAAACAAGAAAATTAAAGAAGTGGGGGCCTAACAAATACAACAAGCGTGAGCCCATTTTGGGTGCAAATGCTACCTACTACAGGTCCGTTGGACCCTTCAAATGAAGGAGGCCATCCTTAGTGGAATAGGATACCCCACACACATTATTGATTCATGATTCATCATAGGTATATTCTCCCCACCCTGGTAAGATGGTATTCCCAGGCGAACTCAACCTCCTCAAAGACTTGGCGGTAGAAGGGAGTTCTTAAAAAAAACATGCAGGACAGGGTGGGGATCCACTTCAATTAAAAAACCTTCATGTTCCTCAGATTTCACCCTTATTAGTGAGGACCATAGGTACTCTAAAATCATTGAGTGATGGACCGTAGAAAGTGGTAACTCTAGTCCTTCTTTAAAATTACCAACATGTTTCTGCCCATATTGTTTAGCTTACTAGGTCTGAGGCATTTGGCAGGGTTATTGGATCCCTATCAAAATAATTATAGGTGTTAGGTATAATTGAGTCTGGTGAGTCTGGCCTACCATTCAGCTGTATTTATCTAAGTTTTCCAGTAAGCCCAATATCATTGTATTTGATTCTGGCATTGGCCTATCTATCCCTGAGACTTCAGCCCTCGCTCGCCATCCCCATTCGCCACCCCGCTCCCCCTCCCAGCGGCCCCTCCCTCGCTCCCCCCCCACTCTCCTCATATGGCAGAGTGGCCAACGCGCAGCGTGCACGCGCAGCGGGCGCGCCCTAAGCGCGCCGAAGGAGCGCCAAAGGTAAGCCCGTCTGCGCCCGTCCGCTCCTGGACCACGCCCAGCGCTCGAACCCCTGGCCCCCGAGGACCCCAGCCCACCCGCCGGACGTACACCGCCGCCACCCTCAACGCACTCAACACCGGCCGAGTCCCGGGATGCTACCGAGCCACCCCGAGACGCACCCACGGACCCTTCAGCTGCCACGCCTGCAAGTTCACCTGCATCCGGACCTGCCCCGCACCAGCACCCGCCAAGCCGAACACCAGCAGCAACCACCTCAAGTGCATCCTGCTCAACACCCGCTCCATCCACAGACACGCCATCGAACTCTGGAACCTCCTCGACACCACAGCCCCTGACGTTGCCTTCCTCACGGAAACCTGGATGAACGACTCCTCAGCGCCCGACATCGCCATCGCCATCCCAGAGGGATACAAGATCACCCGGAGAGATCGCGTCAACCAGACTGGAGGAGGCATCGCCATCATCCACAGGGACACCATCCACATCACGACCAACACCGACGACACCCTGACTACCGCCGAACACCTACACTTCCAGATCCACACCGACCCGAAGACCACCCTCAGGGGCACCCTGATCTACCGACCCCCGGGACCACGCACACAATTCAGCGAGGACATCGCCGACTTCTTCAGCCCGCATGCCCTCCCCTCCGCTGACTACATCCTCCTGGGGGACATCAACTTCCACCTGGAGAACAACAACGACCGCAACACCACCACCCTGCTCGACAACCTCGCCAACCTCGGACTCAAGCAGCTGGTGTCCACCCCCACCCACCTCGCCGGACACACACTCGACGCCGTCTTCTCATCCAGCAAAGACATCGCCTTCAGCCACGCCACTGGACTCCACTGGACGGACCACAGCTGCGTCCACTTCACCTTCAGAAGAACGACGATCCACCACCACCAGCAACAGGTTGCTCGAAGAAGCTGGAACAAGATCACAGCCGACCAGCTCGCCGCTTCCCTGAGCCAGCACCCTCCCACCAGCTCAGCGAACCCCAGCCGGGCCGCCGACAACCTCACGAAGTGGATCAGCAACTGCGCGGACGAACTCGCCCCACTGAGGACCCCGCCCAGCAGACCCGGCAGCAAGAAGGCCCCATGGTTCACCGACGAACTCACGAGCTCCAAGAAGAACTGCCGAGCCCTCGAGAAAGCCTGGAGAAGGGAGCCAACACCGGACAACATGACCACCCTCAAGCTCGCCACCCGGAAACACCACCAACTGATCCGCGCCACCAAGAAAACTGCATTCAAGGACCGGCTGGACAACAACGCACACAACTGCAAGGAACTCTTCAACATCGTGAAAGAGCTCTCCAACCCCAACGCCGGAAGCAACGACATCACCCCATCGCAAGACCTCTGCAACTCCCTCGCCTCCTACTTCCACAACAAGATCGCGGACATACACAACAGCTTCAGCACTCAACCGACGCACGCCACGACCGAACCACCGCCCCCCACCACCACCCTCCGCGCCTGGACTCCGATCAGCACCGAAGACACCGTCCACACGATGAACTCCATCCACTCCGGATCTCCGACCGACCCCTGCCCTCATCACGTCTTCAACAAGGCCGACGCTGTCATCGCACCCCACCTGCGGGACATCATCAACACCTCCTTCGACACCGCCACCTTCCCGGAGAGCTGGAAGCACGCCGAACTCAGCGCTCTACTAAAGAAACCAACAGCGGACCCCACCGAACTCAAGAATTACCGCCCCATCTCGCTCCTCCCGTTTCCAGCCAAAGTCATCGAGAAGACCGTCAACAAACAGCTGGCCGCCTTCCTCGAGACGAATGGATCCCTCGAACCCTCACAGTCTGGCTTCTGAGCCAACCACAGCACCGAGACCGCCCTCATCGCTGCCACCGATGACATCCGAGCCCTGATGGACAACGGAGAAACAGCGGCCCTCATCCTCCTAGACCTCTCCGCGGCATTTGACACTGTCTGCCACCGCACCCTTGTGCAGCGCCTCAGCAACGTCGGAATCCAGGAGAAGGCACTGGAATGGATCATCTCCTTCCTCGACGGAAGAACACAGAGAGTCCGCCTACCACCGTACAAGTCAGAGGCCACCGAAGTCATCTGCGGCGTCCCTCAAGGATCCTCGCTGAGCCCCACCCTCTTCAACATCTACATGAGCCCCCTCGCGGCCATCGCTCACCAACACAACCTCAACATCATCTCCTACGCTGACGACACCCAGCTGATCCTCTCCCTGACCAACGACCCCGCCGCCGCCAGAGCCAACCTTCACGAAGGGATGAAAGACGTAGCCGAGTGGATGACGACCAGCCGCCTGAAACTGAACTCGGACAAGACGGAAATCCTCATCCTGGGCTCCTCGCCCTCCGCCTGGGACGACTCCTGGTGGCCCCCCGCCCTGGGCACCGCTCCCAAACCAACAGACCACGCACGCAACCTGGGCTTCATCCTGGACTCCTCCCTCTCCATGACCAGACAAGTCAACGCCGTCTCCTCGTCGTGCTTCAACATCCTGCGCATGCTACGGAAGATCTTCCGGTGGATCCCCACCGAGACCAGGAAGACGGTCACCCAGGCCCTCGTCACCAGCCGACTGGACTACGGCAACGCCCTCTACGCCGGAACCACCGCCAAGCTCCAGAAGAGACTCCAGCGGATCCAGAACACCTCAGCCAGACTCATCCTCGACATCCCACGACACAGCCACATCTCCGGACATCTGAGAGACCTGCATTGGCTCCCCATCAACAAGAGAATCACCTTCCGTCTCCTCACCCACGCACACAAAGCCCTACACGATCAAGGCCCGAGCTACCTCAACAACCGCCTCAACTTCTACGCTCCCAAACGCCATCTCTGATCAACCAGTCACGCCCTCGCCGCCGTCCCCCGCATCCGAAGAACGACAACAGGAGGAAGGTCCTTCTCCTACTTGGCAGCCAAGACCTGGATCTCCCTCCCTCCCGACCTGCGCCTGACCCAAGACCACCTCTCCTTCAGGAAGAAGCTCAAGACCTGGCTGTTCGAGCAGTAGCAGCACCCCCCCCCCCCAAGCGCCTTGAGACCCTCCGGGTAAGTAGTGCGCTCTATAAATGTCTATGATTGATTGATTGATTACTTCTATTTTTCTCGTGCACACCCCTCCCTTTGACTTTAATGGGTCTATTCTATGTTAATGACTTTTATCATCACGCTACAAACGTCTAACTCCCCCTCTCCCTTGTATTATATCCAGGAACTGTACCCTCCCTGAGTGATACTATTTTGGTTGTATAATATTTATTGATTATGTCATTCCATTATCCTTCCAGACGCATCTATTTCTTGGGTCCCACATTTGATTTGACCGCTCTGATGAAGGTGTGACCCATATCGGGTTAGACTCCGAAACGCGCGTTGGCGCTGGAGAACCTCGTGCCTCTGTTTGTTTCCACCTTATATAACAAGAAGACACATTAATTACTACTGACTATTTTGTATTTTGTATCATGAATGTGAACAAATTTGAATGTTTTCTCAAATTGTAAATCTTCCTTGAGTGTGGAGAGTGTATGAGTATGTATGTATTTTTGGTTGTTAGTTTGTACTGAGTGCATACATTTGGGACCACATATACATCTATGTATGTTGATATGGTATCATGTCCTATGTCTCTTTTATGAATTTTGATAAAATACTATAAATAATAATAAAAATAAAATTCTCTATTCCTTTTTGCTTATTTGTTTTGGGGGAATTTGTCTGTTTTGCATATCAGTGTTTTATACTATTAGTGACTTTGTTAGCACTTTTGTATTAGTTTTCAGGCAGCTCGGGTCTTTCTAGACTGTTGTTTTGGTTCACCCCCTGTCCGACCTGCCTACCATCTGCCTTCAGGGCCCCCCTTGCGTTTATGTGCTTTCGAAATGCAAAATCGAAGTTGCAGTAAACTGCACACACAGACCTGGCAGTGGCAGGCCTGAGGCAGGTTTGAAAGGCTACTTCTGTGGGTGGCATAATCAGTGCTGAAGACCCACTAGTAGCATTCAGGTTACATGCCCTGTGCATATGGTATGCCACTTTACTAGGGACTTACAAGTAAATTAAGTATGTTAATCCAGTATACACCAACGATACCATGTTTAGGAAAGACGCATATGCACTTTAGCACTGGTCAGCAGTAGTGGAGTGCACAGAGTCCTAAAGCCAATAAAAACACACAGAAAAAAGAGGAGGTAAGCAGGCAAAGAGTGTGGGGGAAGACCACTGTAAGGATGACAAGTCTAACACTGAGAATGCTTACATGATACACACTCTGCGCCTTGTGTTGTCATTCTCTGAGCCATGTTGCTGAGATATTTTTGTCTCACATGCACCGGAGCCAAAGGTCATCCTTTCATGCTTACTGCTTCTCATGCTTCTTTTTCTCCACCTGTCACGCAAGATCTGTGTCATTTACAATGATATTTAACAGTAGATTTTGGCCATTCTTTTTATTTTTTGGTTATCTAGAGTATTCCATAAAAATTGACACTTTACTGAAGATACAATATGGGTGTATGTATCCTTAATACCATCAACATTGAGATGGCTCAAGAACTATGCCTCCTTGCACTATTGACTTCTAATTTTGTAATTCTTCTACAACATTTGTATAATTTCCTCCAAGAAAATATTCTGCTCACATATTATTTGGAGCAAACAAAAATAACAAAGTTAACCTCTTATCGTGTGGTGATGAAAACACCCATTTTGGTTCCCCAATGCTGGGTGATATAGGTTAATATGCATAGTAGTTATATGACATATTTTTTTCTAATATATATTTCAGCTATACACTTGATGCTCACGCTACTGATCCTAGACCCACAGCTAAATAAAACGGTACAACTACACAATCCGATAGCACCATTTTATACGGTTCTGCTCTGCAAGAGGCAAATATGTACAGCTCAACAGTACAGTTCGGGAGAGCAGATTTTACCTTTGTAGGGTATGAGTTTACTAATATTTAGTACTAGCTCGGGTACCGTTCTGACTGTCGGGGTATATTGAATTACTCTTGGTCAGAAGTGTTGTATGGGGATGGAGAGATCACATTTAGGTCAGCAGTGCATATTAGATCTGGTGCATTAGTTGAGAGTAAGTCATCAATGTGGTCCTGTTCATATACATTTTAAATACTTGCCATGTTGCATCAAATGTACAGAATTGATCATAGATGGTTGCTGACAATTTCTCAATGGTGTACATTTGACAAATGTTGCTCCACCAGAAGTGCAAGAAGGGAGTTGTTTGTTGTTTCCAAACCTTGGCTAGAGACATATTAGTGGCAATGGGAAACAGCCTCATCAACGCAGGCTGAGCTACACATGCCACTCTCCTACAAGCTGAACCATGTTTGCCTTAACCAAGCATATCCCTTACCACACATAACTACGCTGAAATCAGCAGGCACAGCCATGGGAAGAGGAAGGATCGGGAGAGGACGCAGTCAGGTAAGTGTGGCTGAGGCCCAGTTTTGGGGAGTGGGGGTCGGTTTTAGGGCTCAGGGGAGTCAGGGTTGTTAAAGGGCAGAGGGCTGGGCGTTAGGGGTCAGGGCAGGGGAGGTTAGGTAGTTTTTAGGTGTAGGGGTCCGTTTTTATGGCTCAGGGTGGGGCAGTAAATGTACCTCCATAATTAACTCAATTAATTATTAATTAAACAGATATTAATTTTTTTAACAGATACAAATTAATTTACACCGAAACGTTACACCTATAAAACCAAAGCACACACACAAAAAAACAATAAACACTTACCATAAATATTTATCTATTGATACACTTATATTATTAATCAACTAATTATTACTTAATTAAATATACATTACTTTCCACTCTCTACCCCAATAAACACCAAAACCCACACCTAAAAATCATTACACAATTTCCATAACTCATTTTATATTAATAAATGAATGTCAATTCACTACTTATTAATTAATTTAAAAGAATGTACTTCCCACACTCTACCACTATAAACCCTACAACTTACATCCAAAATTAATTACACAATTACCATATTTTAATTGTAAATAAGTAATTAGCATTAATTTACAAACAATTATTAATTAGTTGTATATGAATTATTTTCTATGCCATTCTCCTATAAACCCCACCACCCACTTCTGAAAACATGACACAATTAACATAATTAATTACAAAGTACTTAATATTAATTATCAACAAATTTAATAAAAGAATAACTACCACAATTAACACTATATTATATCAAATAAATAATTATTAATACAAAAAAAATATAAATATATTTATTATAATTAAATTACTTCCCACCCGATTACTCTGTAAAGCCACAACCCGCTCCTAAAAAGTGACACAATTGCCAATTAATTAATTAATTAATAATAACTATCGGCCAATTAAATATGAATTAATTATAACTTAATTCCCAGAGGTATCATTATACAATCTATATTAAATAAATACTAATTATGTGTAATAAATAAATAAATAAATTACCTCCTACCTTATTCCTCGATAAACCCACATCCCACTCCTAAAAAACTACACAATTAACATAATTGACAAATAATTATTACACATAATTAATAACCAATAAATATATAATTAATAATACATTCATTTCCACAATTAACACTATAAAATCAAAATTAAATAAATACTAATATATAAAAACTAATCATTAATCATCATCATTTTAACTTTATTTCGGTTTGTTTATGAACCATAAAAGTACATCGAAAATAGAAAAAGTACATTTACAACTCAACTAATACACAGTTACATCTCATTTTGGATATTTGCAATAAATCAGTTAGCGTGCAGTTTATAATGTGACGATAAAAACACTAAGATAGTAGAATACAAGGGATAGAAAAAAAATTAAAACACGGTGGAAGACTAGTTATTACTGAGGCAGAGCAGTCTACCTACATTAGGTAGGTTACTACTACCGAGTCAGTCTTCGTCTAATTAACCACATCGAAAACAAAAATTTAGCAATAGCAGTAACTATCAGTGCATTAGTATCAGTTTTTAAAATTCTAAAATAGTCTATATAATTCCTGACTCCTAGGTTCACACATAGCTGTATGATCCATTTTTTTCTGCTGGCAGAATAAGCAGGGCAAAACAAGATCACATGGATTAAGGATTCATTTGGGTCATTGCAACCTGGACAAGGATGAGCTAAACCCAATTTCCATTTATCAGTGTAAGAATGGAGGGGTAGTGTACCATATCTGAACTGTAAATACAGTTTTTTTGCTAAGACAGGTTCTATAGTGTCTAATTCCTTCTCAAAACTGTAGACATTCTTGAAATCCAAAAAGCTATCAGTGAGGCTAGAAGGCCTGGCTGATCGAAGGACCTCTTCTAAGTTATAATATTTTATAGACTCAGCCAGGGTTCTCTTTGAGATGGATTTGCATGTGTCCTCCGGGTTGGACCAGAGATTCTCCATGCCGATCCTAGACGCCTGCCCCCTTATAAAAGATAACCACTTTATCCTCCCTGCACCCGGGCGTGCCATCACAATCTTTAATTCTTCTCTATAGCACTCAAGCTCCGGGACACTCCACAACCTACGCCAATAGAGAAGCGGGCGTGAGGCAATTACTTCTGCAATGGGCCTCAGATTTATATCCAACCTTAGTGGAACTAGAGGGGTGTTAATTGGTAAGGAGAGCAGCTGTCTAATAAATGTATTCTCTGTTGTGCTGATCTCGTTCGCTGGACAATGGCCCCAGAGTTCCGCCCCGTAAAGGGTGGATGATCTGGTTTGAACCTTATATATTTCCAGCGGTACGCTGACTAGCTTATGGACACAAGATTTCTGCACTTTGAGGATTCCCCCCATAGACTGAGAAAGGGTTAAATTAGCCTTAGTCATTTGGGTTTCCCAACTCATTTTATCGTTTAAGGTCAGGCCTAGGTAAGTGAAATTATTTACCCTTTCCAGGGCTCGTCCATCCATTGTCGGGCGAGGACAATTAGTTGCAGTGCCATTAAACACCATGTACTTGGTATTATCTATGTTAATTACCAGATTCCTGTTCCTACAGAATTTGGTGAATTGGTCTAACACCCGCTGCATCCCCATAGATGTTTTTGAGAGCAGCAGGGTGTCATCCGCAAACATTAGTGCAGGAAATTTACCACCAGCTAAGTTAGGGGCGTCACTATTATGTACACTAATTAGGTCATCAACAAGGCCATTTAAAAAAAGGGAAAATAGCGTAGGGGCCAGTACGCGTCCCTGCCTAACTCCCTTCTCAATGGGAAAATCTCTTGTTAGCTGTCCGTATTTGCCATAACGAACCTTTGCATAAGTTCCTTCATGGAGTCTTTTGAATTGGTGGCATAAATAGGGTGGAATCCCCATTGTTGTTAATATACTCCAGAGTTGGTTTCTGTCCACCATATCAAATGCGGATTTGAGGTCCACAAATGTCAGGTAGAGGCTCCCCCCTTCCATCACCACATGCTTCCAGTAAAGGACCTGAAGCCGTAGTAATTGGTCAATGGTCGATGTTTTAGCACGGAACCCTGCTTGCAGGTGGGAGAGGATGTTGTTCTCACTAATCCAATCTTGCAAGCGTTGCAAAAGCAGTTTGGCATAGATTTTTTGAGTAACGTCAATAAGACTGATTGGTCTATAATTTGACGGGGCCAACGGAGATCCCTTTTTATAAATCGGAATAATTTCGGCCCCCAGCCAAGTGCTTGGAGGCTCTTGGCCGTCAAGAATAGCATTAAATATGACGGTCAAGTAGGGGACCCAGATCTTCGGCTCATCTCTGAAAAGATCACCAGGGATCTTGTCCAACCCTGGGGCCTTATTACATTTTAGCCCTTGGACTGCAAGTGTGACTTCCGACATAGTAAAGGGGGGGGAAGGGCATTCAGGGCTAATCATTAATTTATTATCATACAATTGCTTCCCATCCTTTTCCCCTATAAGCCCACAAACCGCTACAGAACTTAAAAACACAACATTTTATTAAGATAAAATTAAAAACTACTAAAAATGTAACTTAAAAAACAAAAACAAATTCTTATACAAGAAAATTGATCACATACTTTTAAAATACATACTAAAAGAGATACCACTATTTAAAACATCAATATTTTAAACAACTATGGGGCATATTATTAATGGGATTTATCTCCGCTTTTTTGGCTTTAAAAGCCAAGAAAGCAGAGATAAAATTATCTCCCTATTACCTAGCTGTCGCTAACACCAGTTAGCGACAGCTAGTAGGAGATAGCGACCATCTTGGGCCCCGCTTTGCATGTCAGTGAAATTTATCACTAATGACATGCAAAGTGGGCGTGCCAAGATGTTAGCGACTGGAAACAGTCGCTAATATCGATATCTCCTATTACCAAACTTTTGGAGATATTCGCGCTTAGCTAACACCTGCCCCTAAGCAGTTCTTAGCCATGTTATCCAATGGTAGATGGATAACATGGCTAAGAGCATTAGCTCGGTAATGCATGAATATCGCTGACTTTTCAGCGATATTCATGCATTTTGGACGATTTTTATCGCTTAGGAGATAAACCTTGATAATAGCAAGGTTCCTAAGCGATAAAAATCGCCGCAGCTCGACGATACAATTATTGCCGCTAAGCCAACATAGCGATAATTATCGCTAGTTGTTGGTAATATGCCCCTATATTTTTGCAAACAATATTAACCACTTCAAATATTTCTAAAAAACGATATTTCTTACCTGCAAGTCAATATTCTTGACCATGATGTTCTTGCGTTCGATATGTCTGTATCACAATATTTAAAACTTGATATTTGTGTATGTTGAAATGTTAAACTTGATATTCTGTCTGTGCACCATTGATTTTATCCTCCACCAATGTCAAGAAAATCTAGATTTCTTTATAAATATTGTGGAATTTTATTTACAGAAATGAAACGAGATTTTTAGCCGTGATTTTAAAACAGCCAATTCGTCTCCATTCAATTGAGGTGAAACAGAACAGCTTTTAGACATTTGCTCCGCTGATTTTAAGGATTGGAAGTCTTTTGTCTTTCTTTTGTCTTTCATCCCGCATATACAACATTGTGGTGGGCGGTGCTGTGACCAGCACCCGTCACAATGTTATAAATGCATGTTGTGCATCGGCAAGCACAACGTGACAGGCACCACGAGGTGCCTGCCACCTTGTGTATGCCAATGTAGGGGGGTAGCATTGGTACCCCGCAAGGGCAGCTGCCACCACTGAACCCCTACCCCTCCGGGGCCACAACGGGCCCCTAAAGCAATTCCTGCATGACTGTAACCGTCAACATCATAATGTGGATGGCGGTACTGGCAAGGCACCGGCAGCATATTGTGGGCCTTTTCCACCCAGTAGGCAATTGTGACGATTGCCTACCGGTGGAAAAGAGGAGAACGGTCTTTCCATCCACTATGTACATAAACGCACAGGTGCACAACACAATTCAAGACAATTTTTTTAATTGTATGTTTTCATGTTTGTTTTTATGACAGCCCTGAAGAAGTCCCTATTGGACGAAACGCGTCGGCTGTGCAATCTTCTGTCTCTTCACTCTAGTTGGAATAAAAAAAAGAACTAAAACTAAGAAAATTCATCTTTGTAATTTTTGGACCTATAAGTGTTTTAATTGTCTTGAATTGTGTTGTGCACCTGTGCGTATATGTACATTGTGTAAGTTCTTTTATGAACTGGCATTGAGATGGTGGGTGCCAATCAGTGTGCACACATACCCCCAACCAAGTATAAGGGGCAACTCTTATATTGAGGAGTCATTTGGGTTAGGTGCTAAGAATAAGAAGGCTCTACTATCTTTTTTGTTTCAAATGGTGTTTCCATCCACTGCATTACCCCCACCATGCTAATGTAGCAGGGGGTAACAGGCCATCCGGCAGTGTGTTTTGTCAGGCGGATCGCCCACCATGGTAACGACCCCCTAAGATCATTGAATGTTTAACTGAATATTATACTTCTTTATATACTCCTGAGTTGACCACTTCTGCTGACCAAATTGATTTATTCTTTCAAACCATCCCCAAACCCTTTAATAACCACTTTGATCACACATCCCTTGATGGTCCAATATTAGAAAACACAAATACGATCAATCGACTTCCCAAAGACAAAACCACTGGAACAGGATGGTTTTACTGTACATTATTTCCTTCATTTCAAACAATGCCTGGTCCCTCAGTTTTTAGTGCTCATAAATAATTTCTTATCCTCTAGTAAACTCAAGTTTTTTTCACTCAGGCGATGCTTTGATTGATCCCTAAAAAAAGACATATGCCTCTTGTATCGTAAGAAATTACAGACCCATTTCCCTTATTAATACAGACTGTAAGATCTCTGCCAAAATATTAGCCCTTCGCATCAATTAGATCATCCTGGATCTAATTAATATATATCAATCAGGATTTGTAAAAGGGCTATCGATTACAGATAGCTCCAGGACTTTCCCAAACATTATTCATTTAGCCTCAAAGATTGAGTCACCAGTTTCTGCAATTACGTTAGACGCTGAAAGGGCATTCGATAGGTTAAATTGGTAATACATTTTCAGAGCATAAAAATGGTATGGCTTTAGACCCCCCCCATTGGTCAATACATCCAATTGTTATACTCTGCACCCTCAAACTCTATTTAGGGGAACAGATGTCAATCTAAATACTTTAAACTCCAGAGCGGAACCAGACATTATTTTTGTCTTCGTGGGGTAGATTAGCTACCATTAAAATGATGCTGCTTCTGATTATCATTTTTTATCTTTCCATGCTCCCCATTAGTCTCCCACTTTCTTTCTTTAAATCTATTAATCGTTCTTTTACCACATTCTTATGGAATAATCACAAGACCATGATTTCACTTATTCGACTTCAGCAGCCCAAAGACTTTGGAGGGGATAATTTTCCTAGTGCTGACTCTCTTCTCCGGCCTGACGCTGGTAACCAGGGCAACTCAGGGAAACGCTGGATCGTCATGACATGTGGTGTAGGACGCGCTCTCTGCTAACACCAACGGAGATTCTGTCACGTCATCAGAGGAAGGATGACAGTGCAGTAGGAGGATCACCCTGCACAACAACAGCAAAACAGACCGAGTGGATCCTCAGACACAAGACAGGCAGCTCAGGGTAGGGTTGCTTACCTGCGGTTAAGCGGAGACATCTCTTGCCACCGAACAGCTAAACCTTTATGAAGTGGTGTGTCAAGGTCCTTCAAATACGTCTTTTCTTTGGTTTATTCTTATTGCGGTGACTTGCAGCTGATATCTTGTATTTCTTTTTCTTGGTTTATATGTTGACTTTACTTGAGACAGATTTCTTTAGTTTTATGGCGTTAAACAGGTTTCTGGTTTCTTCTCTTATTGTTTCTGGCGGCAGTTGGGTGACTAGCAGTCTACCAGGTGGTAAGCACAAAACTAAAACAGTGAAAATAATAAACTGTATGGTGTCGATTCCGATCCGGTAAAATGCGCTCCGAATGGTCGTACGGAGAGTTTTTTCCCCGTACGAATCGTATCCGTAGACGTCCCGCTGTACGCGACATCGCGGCACGTTTTTACGACCCAGCAAGTACGATTCGTGTCGGGTACGCACCGTACGACCCTTTTCCTACGGGAGCCGAAAACAGTCATAAACGCAGAGTTCGCGCCGAAACAGATACGGAACGCCCCCCCCCGGGTACGGCACGTACCCCCCATGATCGCAGGGGTACGCGGCGTACCCCTGTGGTCATGCGGGGTACGCGCCGTACACCCAGCGTACATGGGGTACGCACCGTACCCCATGTACAGTGGGTGTACGGCACGTACCCCATGTACGCTGGGTGTACGGCACGCACCCCGCATGACCACAGGGGTACGCCGCGTACCCCTGCAATCATGGGGGGTACGCGCCGTACGGTGTGTAGGTGATCGTGCGCTTTTCCGTACGAATCGACGTGTACCGTACGAATCGCGTCCAGGTCGGCCGATCGGGATCGGAATCGTCCGGTCGTACGGCGTCTGTACGAGTCGTACGGAAACGTCTCCGGATACGATTCGTACGGACGGGGATTTTACCGGATCGGAATCGACCCCTATGTGTTAAGCCAGCAAAATACTTTATGACTTCGGAACTACAGAAACCAAATGCTCCTAAAAGAACCTGATTTTAAGGCCTTGAATTTCCGTGGCTAATGAGGTTGAACAATTACAAATTTGGGCCTCATTTAGTGGCCGATTATGAGTCTGGTGGACTTCGGAGTGGCGATCTTACAAGTGCCGCCCAGGGACTGATGACACCCCCAGGGAACCACCATTCCCTGGTGTTAGACCTGTCTGGATTTTTTGCGTAGTCCCTCCTCATTATTCTTTATTTTGTCCCCTTTTTGCCCCTCATTCCCTTACTATTTTTTGTGTCTACTACTTTTTTTAGGTGTTGGTCAAGGGGATAGGTGTTCTTTCTTCCCCCCATAGTCTTTTACCTCAGGCCCAGAGGCCTGTTCTGACAGGAAAGTTGGAACCACACAAAATGGTGGCTTCCAACTGCCCCAACTGTCGCACTCAGAACTTGGCCATAGCCTAACATAGGGCATTCCAGAACCTTCTGGTCCATGCTGGACCATTGAAGGGCAGCCTATAAAAGGCGGAATGCAGGGCAGCCATTTTGTCTACCTGTGGAAGTCAGCTGGAGGACAGGCTGTAGCTGAGGGTGGGAAGAGGTTAGACTGAGGGTTGATCTCCTGGACTGGGAAGCTACCTTATTGGTCCAACCCACTACTCCCCTTTTAGTTACTTGTCTTGGCCCCGCTGTGGGAAGTTACTGGAGACCCTGGGCGCCTCGCTTGCCCCTTGTCTAAATTGTCCAGGGGAAGCCTTCAGGAGAAGGAGACTGCAGCGCTGCGGTGTGCAGTCCTCTGCCCAGCATAAAGAGTCCAGAGACTGGTAAATTGTTCTAGACTGTCCCCTAATTCATAAACCCCTGGAGCGTTATCTCTCACCTGCTGTGGTGGAGCGCCACTGAGGAGAGTAGCAGAAGCCAGAAGAAAACGGGCTGTTCCGCCCTTCCAACCCCCCAAACCGGTGCTGGGCGAGCGGCGCCGTGGTGGAGCTGTAATTGAGTGCCCTGAGGTGAGGAGCGGACCCAGGGAAGCCTTTGACCATTTCCGCGTGTGCTGGGAGTGGAGAGCAGCGTCGGAAGAACAGCGCGGACTCAAGCGGTGAGACACTCATTACTCGCGCATGCTCAGTGGCGCCGCCGGGCTCCGTGAGGCGGAGCCGGATCAGTGAAGGCGGGAGCAGCAGCTGAGGAGCGAGGAGCGCTTCGCGCATGTCCCCGTGATCACCGCGTCCCCTGCCGGAGCGAGAAGGAGAGCCTCGCGCATGCCCCAGTGATCAGCGCGTCCCCTGTCAGTGTGAGGAGGAGCGCCGGGAGTCCCTCGGCGGTAGCTGCACACAGGAGCTTCTCTTCCCCCTGCTCGAGCGCCATACAGTGAGGCGGGCGTGTGCGGGAAGGGAGATCTCAGAAGCCCAAAAGCGGCTGAAGAGCTCTGAGGAATTCTGCCTCTGGAGTGGCTGGTGTTACACGGAGGAGAGCTGAGGGGCCCAGAGGCCGGTATAACTCGCCAGCGCGTGGCCCTCTTTTGTCTTGCTCTCTGTCCCTCCCTCACCCTCTGGTGCAGCAAGACTACCACTGCCTGGTAGGAAACAAGTAAGGAGGTGTTCAGAAGGGGGAGAGTGACGCTACTGCTTTACTTGAGAATAACTTATGTACTGATCAGTTCCACAGTTGTGCAGCCTACAGTGGGGAGGAACTTTAGGAAAATCCTCAGTAACTGTGTGCTGGAAGGAGGAGGTTAAAGGCACTGTGGGAAACAAGTATAGTGCGCTATATGTTAGCCCCCTGCAACTACTTCTGGGGCTTAATTAAATGCTGAGTTAAGTGGGTCTATCCCCATTGCATTCAAATAGGTAGAAGGAGACCTGTAATGTTTCCATGCAAATGAAAGTGTTGCTCTGATCTGATTAAGAGCTATTCTTGCCAAATCTTAAATTAATACTGTGTTTAAAGGTGATATAAAGTAAGCTGAGTACAGTCATTATCTAATTAAGTTATAAAGGAGTAAGAGTTATCTGCCAGTTGTCTAAGTGAAGTGTCTATACTAAAAATGCTGGTAGTTAATATGATCTAGAGTTGAGAAATATTCCTGCTTTATTCCACACAAACTGAAATGTAATTTAATTGTGAATCCTAAAAGTAAAAATACAAAGAAATTATTTTTATAAACCAGAACGTATTTTTACAACAAATTGGTGTAGTGTTGTTTTTGCTTGCTATTGCGTGGATTTACTCTTGGGTGGTCTGCAACCTTAACACTGTGCCTCTGAAATGTATGTCTTGCCCTAGGCCAGGCTACCCCAGGTTCTAACACCTGGTGATCCAGAGGCATCGATATGCTTTCCTCTACCGACCAGGGTTTTCATGGTCGTTTTTCCACCATGAAATCTCTGGATGAGAGGAAACTCAGGGGGACCAACAGGGCTCCCTTGGGCTTGATGCCGTGTGGATACATATGTGCATGCCATGCAGGAACTGTTTTTGACTTTCCCATGGTGGTGCCTATTTTAGAGTTGAGTCACAAAGAGAGAGCAAGGAGGAGAAAAGAAACCCTACTGTCCTCCCAAAACAAGAAAATTAAAGAAGTGGGGGCCTAACAAATACAACAAGCGTGAGCCCATTTTGGGTGCAAATGCTACCTACTACAGGTCCGTAGGACCCTTCAAATGAAGGAGGCCATCCTTAGTGGAATAGGATACCCCACACACATTATTGATTCATGATTCATCATAGGTATATTCTCCCCACCCTGGTAAGATGGTATTCCCAGGCGAACTCAACCTCCTCAAAGACTTGGCGGTAGAAGGGAGTTCTTAAAAAAAACATGCAGGACAGGGTGGGGATCCACTTCAATTAAAAAACCTTCAGGTTCCTCAGATTTCACCCTTATTAGTGAGGACCATAGGTACTCTAAAATCATTGAGTGATGGACCGTAGAAAGTGGTGACTCTAGTCCTTCTTTAAAATTACCAACATGTTTCTGCCCATATTGTTTAGCTTACTAGGTCTGAGGCATTTGGCAGGGTTATTGGATCCCTATCAAAATAATTATAGGTGTTAGGTATAATTGAGTCTGGTGAGTCTGGCCTACCATTCAGCTGTATTTATCTAAGTTTTCCAGTAAGCCCAATATCATTGTATTTGATTCTGGCATTGGCCTATCTATCCCTGAGACTTCAGCCCTCGCTCGCCATCCCCATTCGCCACCCCGCTCCCCCTCCCAGCGGCCCCTCCCTCGCTCCCCCCCCACTCTCCTCATATGGCAGAGTGGCCAACGCGCAGCGTGCACGCGCAGCGGGCGCGCCCTAAGCGCGCCGAAGGAGCGCAAAAGGTAAGCCCGTCTGCGCCCGTCCGCTCCTGGACCACGCCCAGCGCTCGAACCCCTGGCCCCCGAGGACCCCAGCCCACCCGCCGGACGTACACCGCCGCCACCCTCAACGCACTCAACACCGGCCGAGTCCCGGGATGCTACCGAGCCACCCCGAGACGCACCCACGGACCCTTCAGCTGCCACGCCTGCAAGTTCACCTGCATCCGGACCTGCCCCGCACCAGCACCCGCCAAGCCGAACACCAGCAGCAACCACCTCAAGTGCATCCTGCTCAACACCCGCTCCATCCACAGACACGCCATTGAACTCTGGAACCTCCTCGACACCACAGCCCCTGACGTTGCCTTCCTCACGGAAACCTGGATGAACGACTCCTCAGCGCCCGACATCGCCATCGCCATCCCAGAGGGATACAAGATCACCCGGAGAGATCGCGTCAACCAGACTGGAGGAGGCATCGCCATCATCCACAGGGACACCATCCACATCACGACCAACACCGACGACACCCTGACTACCGCCGAACACCTACACTTCCAGATCCACACCGACCCGAAGACCACCCTCAGAGGCACCCGGATCTACCGACCCCCGGGACCACGCACACAATTCAGCGAGGACATCGCCGACTTCTTCAGCCCGCATGCCCTCCCCTCCGCTGACTACATCCTCCTGGGGGACATCAACTTCCACCTGGAGAACAACAACGACCGCAACACCACCACCCTGCTCGACAACCTCGCCAACCTCGGACTCAAGCAGCTGGTGTCCACCCCCACCCACCTCGCCGGACACACACTCGACGCCGTCTTCTCATCCAGCAAAGACATCGCCTTCAGCCACGCCACTGGACTCCACTGGACGGACCACAGCTGCGTCCACTTCACCTTCAGAAGAACGACGATCCACCACCACCAGCAACAGGTTGCTCGAAGAAGCTGGAACAAGATCACAGCCGACCAGCTCGCCGCTTCCCTGAGCCAGCACCCTCCCACCAGCTCAGCGAACCCCAGCCGGGCCGCCGACAACCTCACGAAGTGGATCAGCAACTGCGCGGACGAACTCGCCCCACTGAGGACCCCGCCCAGCAGACCCGGCAGCAAGAAGGCCCCATGGTTCACCGACGAACTCACGAGCTCCAAGAAGAACTGCCGAGCCCTCGAGAAAGCCTGGAGAAGGGAGCCAACACCGGACAACATGACCACCCTCAAGCTCGCCACCCGGAAACACCACCAACTGATCCGCGCCACCAAGAAAACTGCATTCAAGGACCGGCTGGACAACAACGCACACAACTGCAAGGAACTCTTCAACATCGTGAAAGAGCTCTCCAACCCCAACGCCGGAAGCAACGACATCACCCCATCGCAAGACCTCTGCAACTCCCTCGCCTCCTACTTCCACAACAAGATCGCGGACATACACAACAGCTTCAGCACTCAACCGACGCACGCCACGACCGAACCACCGCCCCCCACCACCACCCTCCGCGCCTGGACTCCGATCAGCACCGAAGACACCGTCCACACGATGAACTCCATCCACTCCGGATCTCCGACCGACCCCTGCCCTCATCACGTCTTCAACAAGGCCGACGCTGTCATCGCACCCCACCTGCGGGACATCATCAACACCTCCTTCGACACCGCCACCTTCCCGGAGAGCTGGAAGCACGCCGAACTCAGCGCTCTACTAAAGAAACCAACAGCGGACCCCACCGAACTCAAGAATTACCGCCCCATCTCGCTCCTCCCGTTTCCAGCCAAAGTCATCGAGAAGACCGTCAACAAACAGCTGGCCGCCTTCCTCGAGACAAATGGATCCCTCGAACCCTCACAGTCTGGCTTCCGAGCCAACCACAGCACCGAGACCGCCCTCATCGCTGCCACCGATGACATCCGAGCCCTGATGGACAACGGAGAAACAGCGGCCCTCATCCTCCTAGACATCTCCGCGGCATTTGACACTGTCTGCCACCGCACCCTTGTGCAGCGCCTCAGCAACGTCGGAATCCAGGAGAAGGCACTGGAATGGATCATCTCCTTCCTCGACGGAAGAACACAGAGAGTCCGCCTACCACCGTACAAGTCAGAGGCCACCGAAGTCATCTGCGGCGTCCCTCAAGGATCCTCGCTGAGCCCCACCCTCTTCAACGTCTACATGAGCCCCCTCGCGGCCATCGCTCACCAACACAACCTCAACATCATCTCCTACGCTGACGACACCCAGCTGATCCTCTCCCTGACCAACGACCCCGCCGCCGCCAGAGCCAACCTTCACGAAGGGATGAAAGACGTAGCCGAGTGGATGACGACCAGCCGCCTGAAACTGAACTCGGACAAGACGGAAGTCCTCATCCTGGGCTCCTCGCCCTCCGCCTGGGACGACTCCTGGTGGCCCCCCGCCCTGGGCACCGCTCCCAAACCAACAGACCACGCACGCAACCTGGGCTTCATCCTGGACTCCTCCCTCTCCATGACCAGACAAGTCAACGCCGTCTCCTCGTCGTGCTTCAACATCCTGCGCATGCTACGGAAGATCTTCCGGTGGATCCCCACCGAGACCAGGAAGACGGTCACCCAGGCCCTCGTCACCAGCCGACTGGACTACGGCAACGCCCTCTACGCCGGAACCACCGCCAAGCTCCAGAAGAGACTCCAGCGGATCCAGAACACCTCAGCCAGACTCATCCTCGACATCCCACGACACAGCCACATCTCCGGACATCTGAGAGACCTGCATTGGCTCCCCATCAACAAGAGAATCACCTTCCGTCTCCTCACCCACGCACACAAAGCCCTACACGATCAAGGCCCGAGCTACCTCAACAACCGCATCAACTTCTACGCTCCCAAACGCCATCTCTGATCAACCAGTCACGCCCTCGCCGCCGTCCCCCGCATCCGAAGAACGACAACAGGAGGAAGGTCCTTCTCCTACTTGGCAGCCAAGACCTGGAACTCCCTCCCTCCCGACCTGCGCCTGACCCAAGACCACCTCTCCTTCAGGAAAAAGCTCAAGACCTGGCTGTTCGAGCAGTAGCAGCACCCCCCCCCCCCAAGCGCCTTGAGACCCTCCGGGTAAGTAGTGCGCTCTATAAATGTCTATGATTGATTGATTGATTACTTCTATTTTTCTCGTGCACACCCCTCCCTTTGACTTTAATGGGTCTATTCTATGTTAATGACTTTTATCATCACGCTACAAACGTCTAACTCCCCCTCTCCCTTGTATTATATCCAGGAACTGTACCCTCCCTGAGTGATACTATTTTGGTTGTATAATATTTATTGATTATGTCATTCCATTATCCTTCCAGACGCATCTATTTCTTGGGTCCCACATTTGATTTGACCGCCCTGATGAAGGTGTGACCCATATCGGGTTAGACTCCGAAACGCGCGTTGGCGCTGGAGAACCTCGTGCCTCTGTTTGTTTCCACCTTATATAACAAGAAGACACATTAATTACTACTGACTATTTTGTATTTTGTATCATGAATGTGAACAAATTTGAATGTTTTCTCAAATTGTAAATCTTCCTTGAGTGTGGAGAGTGTATGAGTATGTATGTATTTTTGGTTGTTAGTTTGTACTGAGTGCATACATTTGGGACCACATATACATCTATGTATGTTGATATGGTATCATGTCCTATGTCTCTTTTATGAATTTTTATAAAATACTATAAATAATAATTAAAAAAAAATTCTCTATTCCTTTTTGCTTATTTGTTTTGGGGGAATTTGTCTGTTTTGCATATCAGTGTTTTATACTATTAGTGACTTTGTTAGCACTTTTGTATTAGTTTTCAGGCAGCTCGGGTCTTTCTAGACTGTTGTTTTGGTTCACCCCCTGTCCGACCTGCCTACCATCTGCCTTCAGGGCCCCCCTTGCGTTTATGTGCTTTCGAAATGCAAAATCGAAGTTGCAGTAAACTGCACACACAGACCTGGCAGTGGCAGGCCTGAGGCAGGTTTGAAAGGCTACTTCTGTGGGTGGCATAATCAGTGCTGAAGACCCACTAGTAGCATTCAGGTTACATGCCCTGTGCATATGGTATGCCACTTTACTAGGGACTTACAAGTAAATTAAGTATGTTAATCCAGTATACACCAACGATACCATGTTTAGGAAAGACGCATATGCACTTTAGCACTGGTCAGCAGTAGTGGAGTGCACAGAGTCCTAAAGCCAATAAAAACACACAGAAAAAAGAGGAGGTAAGCAGGCAAAGAGTGTGGGGGAAGACCACTGTAAGGATGACAAGTCTAACACTGAGAATGCTTACATGATACACACTCTGCACCTTGTGTTGTCATTCTCTGAGCCATGTTGCTGAGATATTTTTGTCTCACATGCACCGGAGCCAAAGGTCATCCTTTCATGCTTACTGCTTCTCATGCTTCTTTTTCTCCACCTGTCACGCAAGATCTGTGTCATTTACAATGATATTTAACAGTAGATTTTGGCCATTCTTTTTATTTTTTGGTTATCTAGAGTATTCCATAAAAATTGACACTTTACTGAAGATACAATATGGGTGTATGTATCCTTAATACCATCAACATTGAGATGGCTCAAGAACTATGCCTCCTTGCACTATTGACTTCTAATTTTGTAATTCTTCTACAACATTTGTATAATTTCCTCCAAGAAAATATTCTGCTCACATATTATTTGGAGCAAACAAAAATAACAAAGTTAACCTCTTATCGTGTGGTGATGAAAACACCCATTTTGGTTCCCCAATGCTGGGTGATATAGGTTAATATGCATAGTAGATATATGACATATTTTTTTCTAATATATATTTCAGCTATACACTTGATGCTCACGCTACTGATCCTAGACCCACAGCTAAATAAAACGGTACAACTACACAATCCGATAGCACCATTTTATACGGTTCTGCTCTGCAAGAGGCAAATATGTACAGCTCAACAGTACAGTTCGGGAGAGCAGATTTTACCTTTGTAGGGTATGAGTTTACTAATATTTAGTACTAGCTCGGGTACCGTTCTGACTGTCGGGGTATATTGAATTACTCTTGGTCAGAAGTGTTGTATGGGGATGGAGAGATCACATTTAGGTCAGCAGTGCATATTAGATCTGGTGCATTAGTTGAGAGTAAGTCATCAATGTGGTCCTGTTCATATACATTTTAAATACTTGCCATGTTGCATCAAATGTACAGAATTGATCATAGATGGTTGCTGACAATTTCTCAATGGTGTACATTTGACAAATGTTGCTCCACCAGAAGTGCAAGAAGGGAGTTGTTTGTTGTTTCCAAACCTTGGCTAGAGACATATTAGTGGCAATGGGAAACAGCCTCATCAACGCAGGCTGAGCTACACATGCCACTCTCCTACAAGCTGAACCATGTTTGCCTTAACCAAGCATATCCCTTACCACACATAACTACGCTGAAATCAGCAGGCACAGCCATGGGAAGAGGAAGGATCGGGAGAGGACGCAGTCAGGTAAGTGTGGCTGAGGCCCAGTTTTGGGGAGTGGGGGTCGGTTTTAGGGCTCAGGGGAGTCAGGGTTGTTAAAGGGCAGAGGGCTGGGCGTTAGGGGTCAGGGCAGGGGAGGTTAGGTAGTTTTTAGGTGTAGGGGTCCGTTTTTATGGCTCAGGGTGGGGCAGTAAATGTACCTCCATAATTAACTCAATTAATTATTAATTAAACAGATATTAATTTTTTTAACAGATACAAATTAATTTACACCGAAACGTTACACCTATAAAACCAAAGCACACACACAAAAAAACAATAAACACTTACCATAAATATGTATCTATTGATACACTTATATTATTAATCAACTAATTATTACTTAATTAAATATACATTACTTTCCACTCTCTACCCCAATAAACACCAAAACCCACACCTAAAAATCATTACACAATTTCCATAACTCATTTTATATTAATAAATGAATGTCAATTCACTACTTATTAATTAATTTAAAAGAATGTACTTCCCACACTCTACCACTATAAACCCTACAACTTACATCCAAAATTAATTACACAATTACCATATTTTAATTGTAAATAAGTAATTAGCATTAATTTACAAACAATTATTAATTAGTTGTATATGAATTATTTTCTATGCCATTCTCCTATAAACCCCACCACCCACTTCTGAAAACATGACACAATTAACATAATTAATTACAAAGTACTTAATATTAATTATCAACAAATTTAATAAAAGAATAACTACCACAATTAACACTATATTATATCAAATAAATAATTATTAATACAAAAAAAATATAAATATATTTATTATAATTAAATTACTTCCCACCCGATTACTCTGTAAAGCCACAACCCTCTCCTAAAAAGTGACACAATTGCCAATTAATTAATTAATTAATAATAACTATCGGCCAATTAAATATGAATTAATTATAACTTAATTCCCAGAGGTATCATTATACAATCTATATTAAATAAATACTAATTATGTGTAATAAATAAATAAATAAATTACCTCCTACCTTATTCCTCGATAAACCCACATCCCACTCCTAAAAAACTACACAATTAACATAATTGACAAATAATTATTACACATAATTAATAACCAATAAATATATAATTAATAATACATTCATTTCCACAATTAACACTATAAAATCAAAATTAAATAAATACTAATATATAAAAACTAATCATTAATCATCATCATTTTAACTTTATTTCGGTTTGTTTATGAACCATAAAAGTACATCGAAAATAGAAAAAGTACATTTACAACTCAACTAATACACAGTTACATCTCATTTTGGATATTTGCAATAAATCAGTTAGCGTGCAGTTTATAATGTGACGATAAAAACACTAAGATAGTAGAATACAAGGGATAGAAAAAAAATTCAAACACGGTGGAAGACTAGTTATTACTGAGGCAGAGCAGTCTACCTACATTAGGTAGGTTACTACTACCGAGTCAGTCTTCGTCTAATTAACCACATCGAAAACAAAAATTTAGCAATAGCAGTAACTATCAGTGCATTAGTATCAGTTTTTAAAATTCTAAAATAGTCTATATAATTCCTGACTCCTAGGTTCACACATAGCTGTATGATCCATTTTTTTCTGCTGGCAGAATAAGCAGGGCAAAACAAGATCACATGGATTAAGGATTCATTTGGGTCATTGCAACCTGGACAAGGATGAGCTAAACCCAATTTCCATTTATCAGTGTAAGAATGGAGGGGTAGTGTACCATATCTGAACTGTAAATACAGTTTTTTTGCTAAGACAGGTTCTATAATGTCTAATTCCTTCTCAAAACTGTAGACATTCTTGAAATCCAAAAAGCTATCAGTGAGGCTAGAAGGCCTGGCTGATCGAAGGACCTCTTCTAAGTTATAATATTTTATAGACTCAGCCAGGGTTCTCTTTGAGATGGATTTGCATGTGTCCTCCGGGTTGGACCAGAGATTCTCCATGCCGATCCTAGACGCCTGCCCCCTTATAAAAGATAACCACTTTATCCTCCCTGCACCCGGGCGTGCCATCACAATCTTTAATTCTTCTCTATAGCACTCAAGCTCCGGGACACTCCACAACCTACGCCAATAGAGAAGCGGGCGTGAGGCAATTACTTCTGCAATGGGCCTCAGATTTATATCCAACCTTAGTGGAACTAGAGGGGTGTTAATTGGTAAGGAGAGCAGCTGTCTAATAAATGTATTCTCTGTTGTGCTGATCTCGTTCGCTGGACAATGGCCCCAGAGTTCCGCCCCGTAAAGGGTGGATGATCTGGTTTGAACCTTATATATTTCCAGCGGTACGCTGACTAGCTTATGGACACAAGATTTCTGCACTTTAAGGATTCCCCCCATAGACTGAGAAAGGGTTAAATTAGCCTTAGTCATTTGGGTTTCCCAACTCATTTTATCGTTTAAGGTCAGGCCTAGGTAAGTGAAATTATTTACCCTTTCCAGGGCTCGTCCATCCATTGTCGGGCGAGGACAATTAGTTGCAGTGCCATTAAACACCATGTACTTGGTTTTATCTATGTTAATTACCAGATTCCTGTTCCTACAGAATTTGGTGAATTGGTCTAACACCCGCTGCATCCCCATAGATGTTTTTGAGAGCAGCAGGGTGTCATCCGCAAACATTAGTGCAGGAAATTTACCACCAGCTAAGTTAGGGGCGTCACTATTATGTACACTAATTAGGTCATCAACAAGGCCATTTAAAAAAAGGGAAAATAGCGTAGGGGCCAGTACGCGTCCCTGCCTAACTCCCTTCTCAATGGGAAAATCTCTTGTTAGCTGGCCGTATTTGCCATAACGAACCTTTGCATAGGTTCCTTCATGGAGTCTTTTGAATTGGTGGCATAAATAGGGTGGAATCCCCATTGTTGTTAATATACTCCAGAGTTGGTTTCTGTCCACCATATCAAATGCGGATTTGAGGTCCACAAATGTCAGGTAGAGGGTCCCCCCTTCCATCACCACATGCTTCCAGTAAAGGACCTGAAGCCGTAGTAATTGGTCAATGGTCGATGTTTTAGCACGGAACCCTGCTTGCAGGTGGGAGAGGATGTTGTTCTCACTAATCCAATCTTGCAAGCGTTGCAAAAGCAGTTTGGCATAGATTTTTTGAGTAACGTCAATAAGACTGATTGGTCTATAATTTGACGGGGCCAACGGAGATCCCTTTTTATAAATCGGAATAATTTCGGCCCCCAGCCAAGTGCTTGGAGGCTCTTGGCCGTCAAGAATAGCATTAAATATGACGGTCAAGTAGGGGACCCAGATCTTCGGCTCATCTCTGAAAAGATCACCAGGGATCTTGTCCAACCCTGGGGCCTTATTACATTTTAGCCCTTGGACTGCAAGTGTGACTTCCGACATAGTAAAGGGGGGGGAAGGGCATTCAGGGCTAATCATTAATTTATTATCATACAATTGCTTCCCATCCTTTTCCCCTATAAGCCCACAAACCGCTACAGAACTTAAAAACACAACATTTTATTAAGATAAAATTAAAAACTACTAAAAATGTAACTTAAAAAACAAAAACAAATTCTTATACAAGAAAATTGATCACATACTTTTAAAATACATACTAAAAGAGATACCACTATTTAAAACATCAATATTTTAAACAACTATGGGGCATATTATTAAGGGGATTTATCTCCGCTTTTTTGGCTTTAAAAGCCAAGAAAGCAGAGATAAAATTATCTCCCTATTACCTAGCTGTCGCTAACACCAGTTAGCGACAGCTAGTAGGAGATAGCGACCATCTTGGGCCCCGCTTTGCATGTCAGTGAAATTTATCACTAATGACATGCAAAGTGGGCGTGCCAAGATGTTAGCGACTGGAAACAGTCGCTAATATCGATATCTCCTATTACCAAACTTTTGGAGATATTCGCGCTTAGCTAACACCTGCCCCTAAGCAGTTCTTAGCCATGTTATCCAATGGTAGATGGATAACATGGCTAAGAGCATTAGCTCGGTAATGCATGAATATCGCTGACTTTTCAGCGATATTCATGCATTTTGGACGATTTTTATCGCTTAGGAGATAAACCTTGATAATAGCAAGGTTCCTAAGCGATAAAAATCGCCGCAGCTCGACGATACAATTATTGCCGCTAAGCCAACATAGCGATAATTATCGCTAGTTGTTGGTAATATGCCCCTATATTTTTGCAAACAATATTAACCACTTCAAATATTTCTAAAAAACGATATTTCTTACCTGCAAGTCAATATTCTTGACCATGATGTTCTTGCGTTCGATATGTCTGTATCACAATATTTAAAACTTGATATTTGTGTATGTTGAAATGTTAAACTTGATATTCTGTCTGTGCACCATTGATTTTATCCTCCACCAATGTCAAGAAAATCTAGATTTCTTTATAAATATTGTGGAATTTTATTTACAGAAATGAAAGGAGATTTTTAGCCGTGATTTTATTACAGCCAATTCGTCTCCATTCAATTGAGGTGAAACAGAACAGCTTTTAGACATTTGCTCCGCTGATTTTAAGGATTGGAAGTCTTTTGTCTTTCTATTGTCTTTCATCCCGTATATACAACATTGTGGTGGGCGGTGCTGTGACCAGCACCCGTCACAATGTTATAAATGCATGTTGTGCATCGGCAAGCACAACGTGACAGGCACCACGAGGTGCCTGCCACCTTGTGTATGCCAATGTAGGGGGGTAGCATTGGTACCCCGCAAGGGCAGCTGCCACCACTGACCCCCTACCCCTCCGGGGCCACAACGGGCCCCTAAAGCAATTCCTGCATGACTGTAACCGTCAACATCATAATGTGGATGGCGGTACTGGCAAGGCACCGGCAGCATATTGTGGACCTTTTCCACCCAGTAGGCAATTGTGACGATTGCCTACCGGTGGAAAAGAGGAGAACGGTCTTTCCATCCACTATGTACATAAACGCACAGGTGCACAACACAATTCAAGACAATTTTTTTAATTGTATGTTTTCATGTTTGTTTTTATGACAGCCCTGAAGAAGTCCCTATTGGACGAAACGCGTCGGCTGTGCAATCTTCTGTCTCTTCACTCTAGTTGGAATAAAAAAAAGAACTAAAACTAAGAAAATTCATCTTTGTAATTTTTGGACCTATAAGTGTTTTAATTGTCTTGAATTGTGTTGTGCACCTGTGCGTTTATGTACATTGTGTAAGTTCTTTTATGAACTGGCATTGAGATGGTGGGTGCCAATCAGTGTGCACACATACCCCCAACCAAGTATAAGGGGCAACTCTTATATTGAGGAGTCATTTGGGTTAGGTGCTAAGAATAAGAAGGCTCTACTATCTTTTTTGTTTCAAATGGTGTTTCCATCCACTGCATTACCCCCCACCATGCTAATGTAGCAGGGGGTAACAGGCCATCCGGCAGTGTGTTTTGTCAGGCGGATCGCCCACCATGGTAACGACCCCCTAAGATCATTGAATGTTTAACTGAATATTATACTTCTTTATATACTCCTGAGTTGACCACTTCTGCTGACCAAATTGATTTATTCTTTCAAACCCTCCCCAAACCCTTTAATAACCACTTTGATCACACATCCCTTGATGGTCCAATATTAGAAAACACAAATACGATCAATCGACTTCCCAAAGACAAAACCACTGGAACAGGATGGTTTTACTGTACATTATTTCCTTCATTTCAAACAATGACTGGTCCCTCAGTTGTTAGTGCTCATAAATAATTTCTTATCCTCTAGTAAACTCAAGTTTTTTTCACTCAGGCGATGCTTTGATTGATCCCTAAAAAAAGACATATGCCTCTTGTATCGTAAGAAATTACAGACCCATTTCCCTTATTAATACAGACTGTAAGATCTCTGCCAAAATATTAGCCCTTCGCATCAATTAGATCATCCTGGATCTAATTAATATATATCAATCAGGATTTGTAAAAGGGCTATCGATTACAGATAGCTCCAGGACTTTCCCAAACATTATTCATTTAGCCTCAAAGATTGAGTCACCAGTTTCTGCAATTACGTTAGACGCTGAAAGGGCATTCGATAGGTTAAATTGGTAATACATTTTCAGAGCATAAAAATGGTATGGCTTTAGACCCCCCATTGGTCAATACATCCAATTGTTATACTCTGCACCCTCAAACTCTATTTAGGGGAACAGATGTCAATCTAAATACTTTAAACTCCAGAGCGGAACCAGACATTATTTTTGTCTTCGTGGGGTAGATTAGCTACCATTAAAATGATGCTGCTTCTGATTATCATTTTTTATCTTTCCATGCTCCCCATTAGTCTCCCACTTTCTTTCTTTAAATCTATTAATCGTTCTTTTACCACATTCTTATGGAATAATCACAAGACCATGATTTCACTTATTCGACTTCAGCAGCCCAAAGACTTTGGAGGGGATAATTTTCCTAGTTTCCTAATCTTAGACTTTATCATTCTGCATTTACTCTGAAACAAGTTTGGACATTTCTCTACATACACCATCAACTATCTGAAGCTGACTAAAACAATCTCAATATGCACAATTCTTGTTTTACTGTGGCCACTCGTTTATCTAGGCACCCTAGGCTCTTTTTTATCTCCTTCTCTCACTCATTCTATTGCAGTTGCTACTTTTTTGTCTAAAACCCATCTTTCTAATTCTGATACCTTTTCACATACTCCTGTTTGGTACAACAAACACTTAAAGATTAAAAACAGATCTCTATTTCAGAAAGAATGGATTGATAAAGGCATTATTTCATTTGAACACTTGGGGGCTGATTCCGATTCGGTAAAATACTTTAAAAATAGCCATACGGAGCATATTTCCCATAAGAATCGTACCCTGAAACATCTCTGTACGTACGATGAAGTATGATTTGGATCCAACGCAGATCTCCGTACGATTCATACCAAAAACCATACGACTGAAATATACGTACGATTTGTATCCGGAAGAGGCATTACGCAACGTCCGTAAGTAAAGGAGCAGCAGTTTCCGGCCCAGCAAGTACGATTTGTCTCTGTGACACTCAGTACGACCCTTTTTTGACGAGAGCTCAAAACGTCCGTAAAAGCAGAGTCTGGCCTAAACCGCATCCCCGGTACATGACATACACGCCATGAACCCTATGGTCCGTGTCATCCCAGTCCTGTACTCCTACAACCCCGTTGAGCACAACATACCACAAAAACTGAATTGTACTTGTACGGTGAGTCTTACACGCACGCTTATAGCACCATTGCAATAGTGATACAATGCGCCCACGTGCCAAGAATGTTGGGGTACAGTGCATTTCATGCGCTCGCGTATGGCACCATGACAATAGTGATATGATGAGCATACATGCCATGAATGTTGGGGTACGGTGTGTTTCACGCACTCTTGTATGAGACCATGAAAATAGTGATACAATGCGCACACATGCCATGAATGTCGGGGTACGGTGCGTTTCACGCGCTTGCGTATGGCACCATGACAATAATGATACGAGGCACACACATGCCATCAACAACATGTGGGGGTGGGTGCACAGAACTCCCAGCAGTTCCCAACAGTATGGGGGTGGGTGGATATGACTTCCAGCAGTGCCAAGCAGCATGGGGGTGGGTGCACATGACTCCCAGCAGTGCCTAGACATATGAGGGGTGGGTGCACATGACTCCCAGCAGTGCCCAGACATATGAGGGGTGGGTGGATATGACTCCCAGCAGTGCCCAACAGTATGGGGTGGGTGCACAGGACTCCAAACAGTGCCCAGACATATGCGGGGTGGGTGCACATGACTCCCAGCAGTGCCCAGACATATGAGGGGTGGGTGTATATGCCTCCCAGCTGTGCCCAACATAATGGGGGGTGGATATGACTCCCAGCAGTGCCCAACAGTATGGGGTGGGTGCACAGGACTCCCAACAGTGCCCAGACATATGAGGGGTGGGTGCACATGACTCCCAGCAGTGCCCAGACATAAAGGGGTGGGTGTATATGACTCCCAGCTGTGCCCAACAGAATGGGGGTGGGTGGATATGACTCCCAGCAGTGCCCAACAGAATCGGGCGGGTGCACATGACTCCCTGTAGTGCCCAACAGTATGGGGTGGGTGCACAGGACTCCCAGCTGTGCCCGGACATATGAGGGGTGGGTGCACATGACTCCCAGCAGTGCCCAGACATATGAGGGGTGGGAGGATATGACTCCCAGCAGTGCCCAACAGCATGGAGGTGGATGCACAGGACTCCCAGCAGTGCCCAGACATGTGAGGGGTGGGTGTACATGACTCCCAGCAGTGCCCAGACATATGAGGTGTGCGTGGATATGACTTCCAGCAGTGCCCAACAGTATGGGGGTGGGTTGATATGACTCCCCGCAGTCCCCAACAGTATGGGGGTGGGTGCACTTGACTCCCACCAGTGCCCAACAGTATGGGGGTGGGTGCACAGGACTCCCAGCAGTGCCCAGACATATGAGGGGTGGGTGCACATGACTCCCAGCAGTGCCCACACATATGAAGGGCACATGGATATGACTCCCAGCAGTACCCAACAGTATGGAGGTGGGTGGATATGACTCCCAGCAGTGCTCAACAATATGGGGGTGGGTGCACAGGACTCCCAGCAGTGCCCAGACACATGAGGGTTGGGTGGCTGACTCCCAGCAGTGCCCAACAGTACGGAGTGGGGGGATATGACTCCCAGCAGTGCCCAACAGTATAGGGGAGGGTGCACATGACTCCCCGCAGTGCCCAACAGTATGGGGGTTGGTGCACATGACTCCCAGTAGTGCCCAGACATATGAGGGGTGGCTGCACATGAATCCCTGCAGTGCCCAGACATATGAGGAGTGGGTGGATATGATTCCCAGCAGTGCCCAACAGTATGGGGGTGGGTGGATATGTCCCCCATCAGTGCCCAACAGTAAAGGGGTGGGTGCACATGACTCCCAGCAGTGCCCATCAGTATGGGGGTGGGTTCACAGGACTTCCAGCAGTGCCCAGACATCTGAGGGTTGGTGGATATGACTCCCAGCAGTGCCCAGACATGTAAGTGGTGGGTGCACATGTGTTGGACCTGGCCCTCCTTCCAAGGCAAACCCCTGAACTTTGCGACACATTTACCCTTTTCTCAGCCTATTTGGGTTACTTTTCTACCTACCAGGAACCCCTATGGTCGGCCCTTGGCCAGGGTGCATTGTTAGTAGAAGGTAGGTCCTGCCCTGGTGTGGGTGGCATGACCCTGTAATACTTTACAGCCATCCTCATTTTTTAGTAACTTTTGATTAGTGCCTCTTATTATTTATCTGACCCCCGGAACATGGTGGAAATAGTAGACTAGCGTCCCAGCATCCAGAATTGGTTAGTGCACTCTCGAGGATGGAGGATTTCTACCGTCTGAGTGGGGAAATAATGCTCTGAGGAAGTGGTAGTCTCCTCGTCCACTCGAGCTGGGGGCTGCGGCTAAAATGTGTATTCCCCATCTGGAGCTCATGACAGGGCCTGGGGAAACTCCAACATCTGGTGGTAGCTGCCTGCATTTTAGTTCAGGGGCAGGAGTAGTTTCAGAGCTGTGTCCTGTCCTGCACAATGCCGACGCCGCTTCCTGCTGGGCGGCTGATGACCCTGCCTTCCTGCCTCACAAGGGAAAGAGGCCAATAACAGGGGACACCCACCACTCGGATCCGGGCAGGGGAACTCCCTGCCCACATGAAAGACTTGAAAGACATTTTGCGGGAGATAAAGGAGTAAGACTAGCACGAGAGAAACAGACTCTTTTAGGGGAACAAGAGAAGATGCATCCCCAGAGCCCTGCTGACGCTGTCGCGGCTCCAACTTAAAGGCACTGCCAGTGTGCCCCTGAAAGACCCTCAGAGCCCTGCTGACACTGTCGCTGCTCCAACTTAAAGGCATTGCGAGTGTGCCCCTGTGTTGGACCCGGCCTCGTGGCGTGGTCCGCCCTGACCCGTAGTGACCCCTCCTGACCCGTGCAACTCCCCATGCCCCTGATTCACCCGATCACTCCCTCCATGACCCCCATCCCCGACACTGGGCTTTCCCGTCCTCTCCCTCCATTTCCCTGGTACCCGAGGCCGATGCCCGTGTCCCTGCACTTAAGATGGCCACCCCGGCCCCAGCCCGACCTCGGTCTTCGGCGTGCCATACCCAGCTGGGGGGCAGAGCGCTCCCCGTGAGCGAGAGAGGGAGGAGTAGCTCGATCACTCCTCCCACCTCCCCTCGAGAGATGAGTTTCGATCACCCATCCGGTCTCCCTGAGCGCTGGCTCCAGGCCTGCTGAGTGTCTGGGATCCCTCCAGACCCAACTTGAAAGGATGAAAGGAGCCACCAAGGCTGAACCCACAACAACCGGCCCCCAGGTGCTAAGACCTCCGCCTGCGAGGACTCCGGACATCAAAGGGGAGCAGTCCTATATCAAGGGTTGCTCTGGGACAATCAAGTTAGTTGTATCCTGGACTACGTGACCCCTGCTGACCTCGTCGTGGCTCCTACCGAGCAGAGAAGGACTTCTACTCGAGAATCATCTGAGCCCTGCTGACTTCGTCGCGGCTCCCCTGCAACCTTGAGAACTCCTGAGCCCTGCTGATCTGATCGCGGCTCCCTAAGAACGTAAGAACTACTACATCCTTGCTCGAGCCCTGCTGATTCGATCGCGGCTCAGAGACTATCCTGGTCAGGCTGGACCCCCGATCTACCCATATCCCCCGGCTCCAGGATTGAGAGCTGTGCGCCGGATACGCACCCACAGTGCATTTGAACCTTACGACTATCCAGCTACACTGATCCCTACCAAGACTTTCTGAGCCCTTGCTCTGTTGTACATACGACCCTGCGGATCATAAAGATCCAATTTTGCTTGAAGAGATAAAGATTACGTTCTCTTGAACCCTACTGTGTAGTGTCTCTTTGTCGAGTGGTGCTAGCTCAGCGCGTACTATCCTAGATTCGAGATCCTCTCCCTGAGGGGTCTCCAGCAAGTGCTCGGCAGCGTTCCTAGAAGAGGTGGGTCACAGGGTGGTCAGGTGCACATTCTGGCCTCCCCTGGGATCGCCCTTCTAACATTGGTGGCAAGCGACGGGATCCGAGCCCATAATCTAGAGATCGTACAGTTCCACTGAAGCCGACGCGAGTAACATGTTCCGTGCGGAACGGCTAGAAGAGTACACGTATAAAGAGTTGAAAGAGTTTTGCAAAGCACGAGGCATCGCTACCACAGGCCTGAATATGAAGGAAGACATGCAGAAAGCCCTACAAGCTTGGGTAGAGTCCGAGGAAAACCCTGCCCTGTCAGGAGGAGAAGCAGAGGAGCCGACCGAACCCGACCTCAACCCAAGAGTGGGCAGCAGCACTCCGGTACGGAGCAGCATACCAGATGGGGGCCTCTCCCCAGAAGAGCTTGAGGACAGAGAAAGAAACCGTAATCATGAACTTGAATTGGCCAAACTCAAAATTGAGGGCGAACTAAAATTGGCAGAAAAGAAGCTAGCGGTAGAGCAGCTACGAGTACAAGGAGAGTTGGAAGAGAAGAAACTCCAACGAGAACATGAAGGCAAGAGACTCCAGCTGGAGCACAAGCGCGGCCTGAAGGAGATCAAACTAAAGGCCCGGAGCGAAGAAAACCGAACCCCGGGGAACCGAGAAGCCGTTACCCCGGTAGAGCCAAAAGTCCACATCCCCAAGGATGTGGTAAAAGACTACTACAAGAACGACGATATCCAGCAATTGTTCAAGGCCTACAAAGTCGCCATGACCTCCCACCAAGTTCCACAGAAGGATTGGGGAGCTGGGTTGTGGGGTCGCTTCCTGAGCGAGGGGAGAGACACCCTGCTCGACCTGCCGTCCTCCGTGCAGACCTCCTACAGCCACAAGAAAGAGGTCCTCCTCACGAGATACGGACTCACCCCCGAGATGTATCACCAGCGGTTCCGAGAGTGCAAGAAGATCCCGGGCACCACGTGGGTGGAGTACGTGAACTTTTACAGTCGAGCCCTAGAAGGGTGGATCAAGGGCAGCAAAGTTACCACCATTGATGAACTTACCGACTTCATCGCATGGGAACATTTGTCCTCGAACTGTTTCGTGGAACTACGCCAGCATTTGCTGAACAGCAAGCTCCCAGATCCGAGGAAGCTGGCCGTCGAGGCCAATCGCTGGGTGAACACCCGGGTCCCCCCGGGGCCCCATAGGAGACTACCCCCGAAACAGTCAGGGATCTTCCCGCCAGAGGGGAGGGGGGAACCAAGGAAGACAGAGGGATTCCCAGTCAGGTCCCCAGCGTAGTCCCCCCAGAAACCAACCCCAGACCTTTCCAGCACCCCCACCAGCCAATCCTGCTCCCCCAGGTAACCGTGGGCACCGGGTCACCATCACCTGTTTCCGTTGCCAGCAGCCAGCAGCCAGGGCATTACGCCAGTGACCCCCAGTGTCCCATTACCCCGCGACCCTCCACGACAACTTCCCCAGCCCGACAGATAGCCTTCGTAGCCCTAGGGGAGGAGATGGAGGACACCGAAGAGTGGGAACCTGCTGCCATGGCCCTAGTCTCCCTAGGAGACCAAGAGATGATCCCCTGAGCCCTCCTACCCGATATCACCAAGAAATACCGGCAACTGGTGACGATGAATGGCCACCGAGTGGAGGCCCTTAGCAACACCGCCGTGAGTATCACAGGTGTCCTCAGTCATCTAGTCAGAGAGGACCAGATCATTTTGAATGTCCTGTGCCCAGTACTGTCCGCTGACAACACAGAAAGCTTGTGTAAGATGGCTCTAGTACCGTTCGAATGGGGAGTCGCTGTCCGAGCCTCCCAACCTGTAGACTGTCTCCTTGGCAACGACCTGGAAAGTTCCCTGTGGAGACAGGTTGAGCGCAAGACCTACCTGGGCAGGATGGGCCTACCCGAATGGGTGTGCTCCACCACCCGATCCATGTTGGCCCGACTCTCCCCCCTCGGGGCGGTCGACGCCGAGCCTTCTAGCCCCCTCCCTGTGAATGAAGACAGGGACGACAGAGCCGAGCCCAAAAAACTCCCCCCAGGAGAGGAACCCGTCACCGGCGATGAACTCCTGCATCCCGATCCCGCACAGGTCCCTGAGCTAGGTGATCTGCCCGAATTGGTGCAGTGGCGCCACGAGGGGGCCCCTTCCAAGAGGAGTTCTGCCGGGAGCAAGCCACTTGCCCATCCCTGGTCGGACCCCGGCAACAGGCCGCGGCCCAAGCTGCGGGCGACCAATCTGGAACCCATCTAGTATATTGGGAGAATGACCTCCTGTACAGTGAGCAGAAGTCTGCCGAGCTAGGGTCAGCCCGGGTGCTGGTGGTACCCCTACACTTCCGAGACTTCCTCCTGGGCCTGGCCCACGATGTACCCCTGGCGGGACACTTGGGCCAGGACAAGACCTATCACCGCCTAGTTATGCACTTTTATTGGCCCAAGATGCGAGCGAATGTAGAGGCCCACTGCAAGTCCTGTCCCACGTGCCAGACTAGTGGGAAAAGTGGAGGAACGCGCAAGGCTCCCCTCCAACCCTTCCCCGTCATCAGTACCCCATTCGAGCGGGTCGGTATCGACATTGTGGGGCCCCTAAACCCCAGAACCTCCCAAGGTCACAGGTTCATCCTAGTCCTGGTGGATCACGCCACCCGATACCCTGAGGCCATTCCCCTCCGCACCATAACGGCCCCGGTGGTGGGCCGAGCATTGATGGGGATCTTTTCCCGAATAGATTTTCCCCGCGAGGTCGTGAGTGACCGCGGAACAAACTTTATCTCCAAGTACATGATGTCCCTGTGGCAACAATGTGGAGTGTCCTACAAGTTCACCACCCCGTATCATCCCCAAGGAAATGGCCTAGTTGAACGGTTTAACCGGACACTAAAGGGGATGATCATGGGCCTAGAAGAGCCCCTCCGGTGTAAGTGGGACGTCCTCCTCCCCTGCCTCTTGTTCGCATACCGGGAAGTCCCCCAGAAGTCCCTGGGGTTCAGCCCATTTGAGCTGCTGTACGGGCATCCTGTCCGGGGGCCCCTCAGCCTGGTCAAAGAGGGGTGGGAGACGGCTCCCCGAGAACCACCTCCAGATGTGTTCCGATACATCCTAGCCCTCCGAAATCAAACTCGGAAGTTCCGAGCGCTGGCCGAAGCCAACCTCGAGGCAAGTAAGGAGGAGATGAAGCGCTGGAATGACCAGAATGCCACTCTGGTCGAGTTTCAACCGGGCCAGCAGGTCTGGGTGATGTCCCCGGTGAAACCCTGCGCCCTCCAAGACAAATGGACCGGGCCCTTCAAGATCGTGGAGAGGAAGAGCCAAGTGACCTATTGGTGGACGTCCAGTCACCTCGGAACCCCCTACGGGTCCTCCACGTGAACCGCCTCAAGTCTCACTTCATGCGGACTGAGTTGAGCTTGCTCTTGGCCACCGACGACGGAGCGGAAGAGGAAACGAAGCCTCTTCCTGACCTCCGGTGTGCCAAAGAGAAGGATGGCTCCGTAGACGGAGTGAGCCTTTCTCCCTCCCTCACTCCTCAGCAACGTGAAGACTGCCGCCAGCTCTTGGGGCAGTTCCCTGATTTGTTCTCTCTGGTCCCCAAGGTCACCGACTGGTGTGTCCACGACATGGACACCGGAGACAGCCCGCCGGTGCGACACCGAGCCTACCGTGTGCCTGACCGAGTCCGGACCTGCATCCAGGCCGAAGTCTCAAAAATGCTCACCCTAGGAGTGTTTGAGCCCTCCGACAGTCCCTGGGCCAGCCCAGTGGTACTGGTCCCAAAAGCCGCAGCCCCTGGGTCTGTCCCCGAACTTTGGTTTTGCGTGCACTACCGGGGGCTCAACGCAGTCACCAGAGCAGACGCCCACCCCATTACCCGCGCAGACGAACTCATCGACCGCCTGGGGTCTGCTTGCTACCTGAGTACCTTCGACCTGACCTGCGGCTACTGGCAAATTGCGCTCACAGAGGGAGCGAAGGAGCGGTCCGCCTTCTCCACCCCGGACGGGCACTATCGCTTTCAAGTGATGCCGTTCGGGATGAAAAACGCCCCGGCCACCTTTCAGAGACTGGTGAACCGAGTCCTGGCCGGGCTGGAAGAGTTCAGCGCCGCATATCTGGACGATATTGCGGTGTTCAGTTCGCAATGGGACGAGCACCTCCGGCACCTCCGGAGGGTGTTGCTAGCCCTGCGCCAGGCCGGCTTGCCAGTAAAAGCTAGCAAGTGCCAGATTGGGCAGGGGTCAGTGACCTACCTAGGCCATCAGGTCGGGAGCGGGCAGGTCGACCCTCTCCAGCCGAAGATCGATTCCATCCTGGCCTGGGAACCACCCACCACACAAACCGAGGTCCGAGCCTTCCTGGGCCTCACCGGTTACTACCAGAGGTTCATAAAGAGTTACGGCAGCATAGTGGGTCCCCTCACAGAATTCACGACCAAGAAGCAGCCCAAGCGCGTGCAGTGGACCCCCTCCTGCCAAGAGGCGTTCGACGCCTTAAAAACGGCCATGTGCACCGCCCCCATGCTTCAAGCCCCGGACTACTCAAAGGAGTTTGTGGTCCAACCCGACGCTTCCGAGCATGGCATTGGGGCCGTACTGTCCCAGCTCAATGAGAAAGGCATAGATCAGCCCGTAGCCTACATTAGCAGAAGGTTTCTGCCCCGAGAACAGAGATAGAGCACCATCGAACGAGAAGCGTTCGCATTAGTCTGGGCCCTCAAGAAACTCCGATCCTACCTGTTCGGAACCCACTTCCGAGTACAGACAGACCATCGACCCTTACGGTGGCTCATGCAGATGAGGGGAGAGAATCCCAAACTGCTGCGATGGTCAATCTCCCTCCAGGGGATGGACTTCAGAGTAGAGCACCACCCTGGTACCGACCACGCCAACGCTGACGGCCTCTCCAGGTTCTTCCGCCTCAGCAATGAGAACCCCCAAGAGGATGGGTAGTTCTCCCCGACCTTCAGCTGGGGGGGACGCGTGTTGGACCCGGCCTCGTGGCGTGGTCCACCCTGACCCGTAGTGACCCTCCTGACTCGCCCAATCATTCCCTCCATGACCCCCATCCCCGACACTGGGCTTTTCAGTCCTCTCCCTCCATTTCCCTGGTACCCGAGGCCGATGCCCATGTCCCTGCACCTAAGATGGCCGCACCGGCCCCAGCCCGACCTCGGCCTTCGGCGTACGATACCCGGCTGGGGGGTAGAGAGCTCCCCGTGAGCGAGAGAGGAAGGAGTAGCTCGATCACACCTCCCACCTCCCCTCGAGAGATGAGTTTCGATCACCCATCCGACCTCCCTGAGGGCTGGCTCCAGGCCTGCGGAGTGTCTGGGACCCCTCCAGACCCAACTTGAAAGGATGAAAGGAGCCGCCAAAGCGGAACACACAACATCCGGCCCCCAGGTGCTAAGACCTCCCCCTGCGAGGACTCCGGACATCAAAGGGGAGCAGTCCTATATCAATGGTTGCTCTGGGACAATCAAGTTAGTTGTATCCTGGACTACGTGAACCCTGCTGACCTCGTCGCGGCTCCTACTGAGCAGAGAAGGACTTCTACTCGAGAATCATCTGCGCCCTGCTGACTTCGTCGCGGCTCCTACCTGGCAGAGAAGAACTTCTGCCCGAAACCATCTGAGCCTTGCTGACGCTGTCGTGGCTCCCTTGCAACCTTGAGAACCACCTGAGCCCTGCTGACCTCGTCGCGGCTCCTACTTGGCAGAGAAGGACTTCTGCCCGAAACCACCTGAGCCCTGCTGACGCTGTCACGGCTCCCCTGCAACCTTGAGAACTCCTGAGCCCTGCTGATCTGATCGCGGCTCCCTAAGAATGTAAGAACTACTACATCCTTGCTCGAGCCCTGCTGATTCGATCGCGGCTCAGAGACTATCCTGGTCCGGCTGGACCCCCGATCTACCCGTATCACCCGGCTCGAGGATTGAGAGCTGTGCGCCAGATACGCACCCACAGTGACTTTGAACCTTAAGACTGTCCCGCTACCCTGATCCCTACCGAGACTTTCTGTGCCTTGCTCTGTTGTACATACGACCCTGCGGATCATAAAGATCCAATTTTGCTTGAAGAGATAAAGAATACGTTCTCTTGAACCCTATTGTGTGGTGTCTCTTTGTCGAGTAGTGCTAGCTCAGCGCTTGCGATCCTACATTCGAGATCCTCTCCCTGAGGGGTCTCCCGCCAGTGCTTGGCAGTGTTCCTAGGATAGGTGGGCCAAAGGGTGGTCAGGTGCACATTCTGGCCTCCCCTGCGATCGCCCTTCTAACACCCTGAAAGACCTTCAGAGCCCTGCTGACGCTGTCACGGCTCCAACTGAAAGGTACTGCAAGTGTGCCCCCGACAAACCCCAAGAGCCCTGCTGACGCTGTCGCGGCTCCAACTTAAAGGCACTGCGAGTGTGCCCCTGACAAACCCCCAGAGCCCTGCTGACGCTGTCACAGCTCCCACGTAAAGGCACTGCGAGTGTGCCCCTGAAAGACCTTCAGACCCCTGCTGACGCTGTCGCGACTCCCACGTAAAGGCACTGCGAGTCTGCCCCTGAAAGACCTTCAGAGCCCTGCTGACGCTGTCACGGCTCCAACTTAAAGGCACTGCGAGTGTGCCCCTGACAAACCCTGAGAGCCCTGCTGATGCTGTCGCGGCTGCCACATAAAGGCACTGCGAGTGTGCCCCTGAAAGACCTTCAGAGCCCTGCTGACGCTGTCGCAGCTCCCACGTAAAGGCACTGCGAGTGTGCCCCTGAAAGACCTTCAGAGCCCTGCTGACGCTGTTGCGGCTCCAACTTAAAGTCACTGCGAGTGTGCCCCTGCGAGACCCCTGGGGCCCTGCTGACCTGGTCGCGGCCCAGACGGAGGAACAAAGACTGACCCCCCCTCCTTGCTAGAACTTGGGAGCCCCTCCAACCTGGTCGCGGCTCCCCTGGACACCGAGGACTTTTTGGGAACGTTGAGTATGTTCCGTACCCTTAATTCGTACCCGCTGGTGCGCATCGCAATCTGCCACTCCAGGAACGTAGAGTACGCTCCATACTCCTGGCCCGCACCCGCTGGTACACATCGAACCCTGCCATCCAGGAACGTAGAGTACGCTCCATACTCCTGGCCCGCACCCGCCGGTGCGCATCGTCCTTCAGCCTGTCAAAGGATCAGATACGCCTCGTACTCCTCACCCGCACTGTACACGCAGAGTTGGACTAATTGCATCATATTGGTCTGCACGCCTCGTACCGGCCACTCACACCAGCAGATGGCCACCCTTGCTTTTGTTTAATGTCGCCCCCGCTGAAGGGGCCTGGCTCTCCATTGTCCCCCAGTTATTTTGAGACACTACGAGTAAGAGGGGGTGCCGTATCAAGAACTTACGTAAACGACCCGAACACTCATCCAATCTAAGCATCTGTACGAAGACGCATAAGCCTCATACTAAAAGTGATACTGTGGATGGTTATCGTTATTGGTCCGGTGTCAAATTTATATAAAGAATCAGATATTTTTACATACATTCTGTGTGGGGTCTATCTATAGTGGGTCTTTGTTACTACCAGGCTTAGTCTGAAATGCTTGGCATGCTATCTAGGGAGTAAGCCTGTCTGCCCTGGCTACAGGACTACCAGGGGGAGCAGGCGTAATTTTGGGGGGAGTACACCTCCCCTCGTTACGTGGGAGTGGGGTTCCTACTGGACTTTGGTGTGACCCGCAGCCAATGGGGAATCACATTTCTTACACTGGCAGCAGCGTAAGAATTCAAATCTTCGACTCTAAATAGACTGGCAGTGCTGTGATGAATTCATGTACAGCAATCATTGACTACTACATAGCAAGTGCAGACCATAACTTCTCCTCGGGTCTCTGTTAGACTGTTTTTAAGGAGATGCCCTCTTTTGGTTCCTGAGAAGCCACCAATTGTCTTTGACCAGGAGTGGAACCGCCAATTGTCTTTGACCAGGAGTGACTCGGAGTCCCTGGCATCCAGCAGGATGAAGTCTAGGAAAGAAGGGTTACCAAGCCCCATTTCAAAGAGTTTAGATAGGCACTTGGACTCAGAGGGGAGGAGAGATTCTTCCCCACCCAGCATCAGTATGTCTCCAGCCCGAGACCTGTCCCCAGAGGAGTGGGAGGACAGGGAACGAGGCAAAGCGCTTGAGGTAGCAATGGCAAACCTATGGATAGAAATGGAAACCCGCCTCGAATTACAGAGGGAGGAATCTAAGAGGAGACAAGACCAGATGAGAATAGAGCACGAGCTACAGATGAAAGAACATGACTGGGAGCAACCAAGGCACGCTGCTAAGGGGGAGACTGAACCCAGCTCAACTGGTGGTAGCAAAGCGTCCCCTTTTTGTGCTGAGTGGGAAGCATAGTGCGCATTTTTAAATGCTGAGGAGGAAAGTTGGTATGCCTCAGCTGACAGCCACGATGGTTCATTTTCCAGCACTGAGGTTGAAAGGAGGTACACCTCAGCTGGCGGCAACCCAGATTCAATTGCAATGGCTGAGCTGGAAGAAGAGCCCAGCCCAGTTGGGGGCAGCAGGAATTCGTCCTTTTTTGCTATCTTTGTAGTAAAGTACGACCCGGCTGGTGGCCACAAAATCGTATTCCTAGATGCCGAACTGGAGGAAGTATTCAGCCCAGCTGGTGGCGGCGATATTTTTTACAGTACTGAATTAGAAGTGGAGCCCAGACCCGATAAGGGCCGCCAAACTGAAGCAAATAGGGCAAGGAGTGTAGTACATGCACCAAGAGATAGACCCCCCCACTTGAGGGAGAGGCGCGACACCCATCAGGGGAAATGAGGGAGTGAGATAGCTCGGGTGGGACTCAGGGTCCTTGACAGGGATTCAGGGACTGACCCAGGGGTTTGCGGTTCAAGTGATGAGGGCGCTCTACTGACTCCAGAGGAGGGGTCCAGAGAGAGGGGTTCGCCCTTGGTTACGGGCCTGGGGCCAGAAAGTAATGCCAGCCTCGAAGAGGGTAGGTTAAGGGACAGACTGGGACTGTTCGTCCAGTATCAGGAGAATGGTGTGCCGTCTGTATCTGAAGCACTGCCAGATTGGGTGAAGGGTAGCCTGGAAGAAAAGCCTGATTTAGATTTCAGAGAGCCTAGTGTAAGTACTCTTGTTCCCGAGCTAGGTCGACACCTGTCAGAAAACGAATTCTCTGTCCCACTCCTCACAGAGCCCCCAGTCGAAGTAAATCTTTTTTTAGGATTCAGAGGATCTGGAGAGGCGTTTGGGGGGGATCCCCCGGTAGTAAGAGGAGGTGGAGCACCCGTAGGTAGGGCTCCCGTAGGTCTGGTGTTGGGTAGTACCACCCCGGTTGAGGGGTGCCACTATCTGGAAGGGGGTGCAGAGGGAGGGTAGCCTCGCCTCTGCCCCTGGTTGCACCTGGGGGGTTGGGCCCCAGGTTAATGGTTTCATTGCAAGAGGAAGGTACGGGACGGATGAGTGAATTGGGTTCGGGGGGCCTCTCTCCCGGTGGGAGGATGGAGAACCCCCTAGAGAAGGGAACCAGGGTGTGGGACCGCCCACCTCAGCCTCCTAACGGGCAGCGGGGTAAGGGCCCAGGGCTGGTCAGTTGGTGTCAGGCGGTCATCACTGACCAAACAGGATTTTGAGTGGAAAAAAGATGCCCAGCACCTGGGGTTACTGCCCCCCACTTTCCGACCCTCCCAGCAGTACAGAAGTCTAGCAGGTGGGAGGCCTGGCTCTCACCACTGATAGCTGTCAGTGGCCCCCATAGTTGGTTGTCCTGGTTGACAGGGGGTGGACTAGGCCACACCCCAGTATTAGCTGTGTGTGTACTGTGGATTTGGGGGGACACCCCTCTAAGCTAACACGGATTATATGTTACGCAGATATTGTCCCCCAGGGAGAATACTGTTTTTATGGGGCCTAGGACTGGAGTAGACTGTTGTGGGCCAGGTCCCATGTCCTATCGCCCACCACAGGGAAGCCCAACCTGGTAGTGATTGGTCCCCCCTGTGTTTGGCTGGAAGGGGGTTGTGTTGGACCTGGCCCTCCTTCCAAGGCTAACCCCTGAACTTTGCGACACATTTACCCTTTTCTCGAGCCTATTTGGGTTCCTTTTCTACCTACAAGGCACCCCTATGGTCGGCCCTTGGGCAGGGTGCATTGTTAGTAGAAGGTAGGTCCTGCCCTGGTGTGGATGGCATGACCCTGTAATACTTTACAGCCATCTTCATTTTTTAGTAACTTTTGATTAGTGCCTCTTATTATTTATCTGACCCCTGGAATATGGTAGAAATAGCAGACTAGCGTCCCAGCATCCAGAATTGGTTTGTGCACTCTCGAGGATGGAGGATTTCTACCGTCTGAGTGAGGAAATAATGCTCTGAGGAAGTGTTAGTCTCCTCGTCCACTTGAGCTGGGGGATGCGGCTGATATGTGTATTCCCCGTCTGGAGCTCATGACAGGGCCTGGGGAAACTCCAACATCTGGTGGTAGCTGCCTGCATTTTAGTTCAGGGGGAGGAGTAGTTTCAGGGATTTGTCCTGTCCTCCACAATGCCGACGCCGCTTCCTGCTGGGCGGCTGATGACCCTACCTTCTCGCCTCACAAGGGGAAGTGTCCCATGAAAGGGGACACCCACCGCGCGGATCCAGGGAGGGGAACTCCCTGCCCACATGAAAGACTTGAAAGACATTTTGCGGGAGATAAAGGAGTAAGCCTAGCACGAGAGAAACAGACTCTTTTAGGGGAAGGAGAGAAGATGCATCCCCAGAGCCCTGCTGACGCTGTCACGGCTCCAACTTAAAGGCACTGCGAGTGTGCCCCTGACAGACCCCCAGAGCCCTGCTGACGCTGTCGCGTCTCCAACTTAAATGCATTGCGAGTGTGCCCCTGAAAGACCTTCAGAGCCCTGCTGATGCTGTTGTGGGGCCAACTTAAAGGCACTGCAAGTGTGCCCCTGAAAGACCTTCAGAGCCCTGCTGACGCTTTCGCGGCTCCCACGTAAAGACACTGCGAGTGTGCCTCTGAAAGACCTTCAGAGCCCTGCTGACGCTGTCGCAGCTCCAACTTAAAGGCACTGCGAGTGTGCCCCTGACAAACCCTCAGAGCCCTGCTGACGCTGTCGCGTCTCCCATGTAAAGGCACTGCGAGTGTGCCCCTGAAAGACCTTCAGAGCCCTGCTGACGCTGTCGCGGCTCCCATGTAAAGGCACTGCGAGTGTGCTCCTGAAAGACCTTCAGAGCCCTGCTGACGCTGTCTCGGCTCCAACTTAAAGGCATTGTGATTGTGCTCCGGAAAGACCCCCACTGAAGGCACTGCCAGTGTGCCCCTGCGAGACCCCTGGGACCCTGCTGACCTGGTCCCGGCCCAGCCGGTGGAACAAAGACTGACCCTCCTCCTTCCTAGAACCCGGGAGCCGCGCCGACCTGGTCATGGCTCCCCTGGACAACGAGGACTTTTTGGGAACGTTGAGTACGCTCCGTACCCTTAATTTGCACCCGCTGGTGCTCATTGCAATCGGCCACTCCAGGAACGTAGAGTACGCTCCGTACTCCAGGCCCGCACCCGCTGGTGCACATCGAACCCTGCTATCCAGGAACGTAGAGTACACTCCGTACTCCTGGCCCGCACCCGCTGGTGCACATCGAATCCTGCCATCCAGGAACATAGAGTACCTTCCGTACTCCTGGCCCGCACCCGCCGGTGCGCATAGTCCTTCAGCCTGTCAAAGAATCAGATACTCCTCGTACTCCTCACCCGCACTGCACCCGCAGAGTTGGACTAATTGCATAATATTGGCCTGCAAGCCTCTTACCGGCCACTCGCACCAGCAGATGGCCACCCTTGCTTTTGTTTAACATCGCCCCCGCTGAAGGGGCCTGGCTCTCCATTGTCCCCCAGTTATTTTGAGACACTATGAGTAATAGGGGGTGCCGTATCAAGAACTTACGTAAATGACCCGAACACTCCTCCAATCTAAGCATCTGTACGAAGATGCATAAGCCTCATTCTAAAAGTGATACTGTGGATGGTTATCGTTATTGGTCCAGTGTCAAATTTATATAAAGAATCAGATATTTTTACATACATTCTGTGTGGCGTCTATCTGTAGTGGGTCTCTGTTACTACCACGCTTAGTCTGAAATGCTTGGCACGCTATCTAGGGAGTAAGCCTGTCTGCCCTGGCTACAGGTCTACCAGGGGGAGCAGGCATCATTTTGGGGGGAGTACACCTCCCCTCGTTCCGTGGGAGTGGGGTTCCTACTGGACTTTGGTGCGACCCACAGCCAACGGGGATCCCATTTCCTACATCATGACTCCCAACAGTACCCAGACATATGAGCGGTGGGTGAACATGACGACCAGCAGTGCCCAGATATATGAGGGGAGTGTGGATATAACTCTCAGCAGTGCCCAACAGTATAGGGGTGGGTGCACATGACTCCCAGCAGTGCCAAGAAATATGAGGGGTGGGTGCACATGACTCCCAGCAGTGCCCAGACATATGAGGGGTGGGTGCACATGACTCCCAGCAGTGCCCAACAGTATGGGGCTGGGTGCACAGGACTCCCAGCAGTGCCCAGACATCTGAGGGGCGGGTGCACATGACTCCCAGCAGTGCCTAACAGTATGGAGTTTGGTACACATGACTCCCAGCAGTGCACAGACATATGAGGGGTGGGTGCACATGACTCCCAGCAGTGCCCAGACATATGGGGGGTGGGTGGGTATGACTACCAGCAGAGCCCAACTGTATGGGGTGGGTGGATATGACTCCCAGCAGTGCCCAACAGTATAGGGGTGGGTGCACATGACTCCCAGCAGTGCCCAGACATATGAGGGGTGGGTGCACATGACTCCCATCAGTGCCCATTTATATGAGGGGTGAGTGCACATGACTCACATCAGTGCCCAGACTTATGAGGGGTGGGAAAATATGACTCTCAGCAGTGCCCAACAGTATGGGGATGGGTGCACAGGACTCCCAGCAGTGCCCAGACATATGAGGGGTGGGTGGATATGACTCACAGCAGTGCCCAACAGTATGGGGGTGGGTGCACAGGACTCCCAGCCGTGCCCAGACATGTGAGGAGTGGGTGCACATGACTCCCAGCAGTGCCCAACAGTATGGCGGTGGGTGCACATGACTTCCAGTAGTGCCCAACAGTATGGCAGTGGGAGCACATGACTCCCAGCAGTGCCCACAAGTATGGGGGTGGGTGCACAGGACTCCCAGCAGTGCCCAGACATATGAGGGGTGGGTGGATATGACCCCCAGCAGTGCCCAACAGTATGGGAGTGGGTGCACAGGACTCCCAGCAGTGCCCAGACATATGAGGGGTGGGTGCACATGAGTCCCCGCAGTGCCCAGACATATGAGGGATGTGTGCACATGAATCCCAGCAGTGCCCAACAGTATGGCGGTGGGCGCACATTACTCCCATCAGTGCCCAACAGTATGGGGTGGGTGGATATGACTCCCAGCAGTACCCAACATTATGGGGGTGGGTGAATATGACTCCCAGCAGTGACCAAAAGTATGGGGGTGGGTGCACAGGACTCCCAGCAGTGCCCAGACATATGAGGGGTGGGTGCACATGACTCCCAGTAGTGCCCAGGCATATGAGGGGTGGGTGCATATGACTCCCAGCATTGCCCAACATTATGGGGGTGGGTGCACAGGACTCCCAGCAGTGCCCAGACATATGAGGGTGTGTGGATATGACTCCCAGCAGTGCCCAACAGTATGGGGGAGGGTGCACATGACTCCCAGCAGCGCCCAACAGTATGGGGGTGGGTGCACAGGACTCCCAGCAGTGCCCAGACATATGAGAGGTGGCTGCACATGAATCCCTGCAGTGCACAGACATATGAGGGGTAGGTGGATATGACTCCCATCAGTGCCCACACATATGAAGGGTGGGTGCACATGACTCCCAGCAGTGCTCAGACATATGAGGGGTGGGAGGATATGACTCCCAGCAGTGCCTAACAGTATGGGGAAGGGTGCACATGACTCCTAGCAGTGCCCAAACATATGAGGGGTGGGTGGATATGACTCCAAGCAGTGCCCAGCAGTATGGGGGTGGGTGCACAGGACTCCCAGCAGTACCCAGACACATAAGGGGTTGGTGCACATGACTCCCAGCAGTGCCCAGACATATGAGGGGTGGGTTGATATGACTCCCAGCAGTGCCCAACAGTATGGGGATGGGTTCACAGAACTCCCAGCAGTGCCCAGACATATAAGGGGTGGGTGGATATGACGCCCAGCAGTGCCCAACAGTATGGGAGTGGGTGCACAGGACTCCCAGCAGTGCCCAGATATATGAGGGGTGTGTGCACATGACTCCCAGCAGTGCCCAACAGTATAGGGTGGGTTGATACGACTGACAGCAGTCCCCAACAGTATGGGGGTGGGTGAATATGACTCCCAGAAGTGCCCAACTGTATGGGGGTGGGTGCACAGGACTCCAAGCAGTGCCCAGAAATATGAGGGGTGGGTGCACATGACTCCCAACAGTGCCTAGACATATGAAGGGTGGGTGGGTATGACTCCCAGCAGTGCCCAACAGTATGGGGGAGGGTGCACAGGACTCCCAGCAGTGGCCAGACATATGAGGGGTGGGTGCACATGACTCCCAGCAGTGCCCAGACATATGAGGGGTGGGTGGGTGGATATGACTCCCAGCAGTGCCCAACTGTATGGGGTGGGTGGATATGACTCCCAGCAGTGCCCAACAGTATAGGGGTGGGTGCACATGACTCCCAGCAGTGCCCAGACATATGAGGGGTGGGTGCACATGACTCCCAGCAGTGCCTATTTAAATCAGGGGTGGGTGCACATGACTCACATCAGTGCCCAGACTAATGAGGGGTGGGTTAATATAACTCTCAGCAGTGCCCAGCAGTATGGGGATGGGTGCACAGGACTCCCAGCAGTGCCCAGACATAGGAGGGGTGGGTGGATATGACTCACAGCAGTGCCCAACAGTATGGGGGTGGGTGCACAGGACTCCCAGCAGTGCCCAGACATGTGAGGAGTGGGTGCACATGACTCCCAGCAGTGCCCAACAGTATGGCGGTGGGTGCACATGACTTCCAGCAGTGCCCAACAGTATGGCAGTGGGTGCACATGACTCCAAGCAGTGCCCAAAAGTATGGGGGTGGGTGCACATGACTCCCAGCAGTGCCCAGACATATGAGGGGTGGGTGGATATGACGCCCAGCAGTGCCCAACAGGATGGGAGTGGGTGCACAGGACTCCCAGCAGTGCCCAGACATATGAGGGGTGGGTGCACATGAGTCCCAGCAGTGCCCAGACATATGAGGGGTGTGTGCACATGACTCCCAGCAGTGCCCAACAGTATGGCGGTGGGTGCACATTACTCCCATCAGTGCCCAACAGTATGGGGTTGGTGGATATGACTCCCAGCAGTACCCAACATTATGGGGGTGGGTGAATATGACTCCCAGCAGGGCCCAAAAGTATGGGGGTGGGTGCACAGGACTCCCAGCAGTGCCCAGACATATGAGGGGTGGGTGCACATGACTCCCAGCAGTGCCCAGGCATATGAGGGGTGGGTGGATATGACTCCCAGCATTGCCCAACATTATGGGGTGGGTGCACAGGACTCCCAACAGTGCCCACACATATGAGGGGTGGGTGCACATGACTCCCAGCAGTGCCCAGACCTATGAGGGTGTGTGGATATGACTCCCAGCAGTGCCTAGCAGTATGGGGGAGGGTGCACATGACTCCCAGCAGTGCCCAACAGTATGGGGGTGGGTGCACAGGACTCCCAGGAGTGCCCAGACATATGAGAGGTGGCTGCACATGAATCACTGCAGTGCACAGACATATGATGGGTAGGTGGATATGACTCCCAGCAGTGCCCAGACATATGAGGGGTGGGTGCACATTACTCCCAGCAGTGCTCATACATATGAGGGGTGGGAGGATATGACTCCCAGCAGTGCCTAACAGTATGGGGAAGGGTGCACATGACTCCTAGCAGTGCCCAAACATATGAGGGGTGGGTGGATATGACTCCAAGCAGTGCCCAACAGTATGGGGGTGGGTGCACAGGACTCCCAGCAGTGCCCAGACACATAAGGGGTTGATGCACATGACTCCCAGCAGTGCCCAGCCATATGAGGGGTGGGTTGATATGACTTCCAGCAGTGCCTAACAGCATGGGGATGGGTGCACAGAACTCCCAGCAGTGCCAAGACATATATGGGGTGGGTGGATATGATGCCCAGCAGTGCCCAACAGTATGGGAGTGGGTGAACAGGACTCCCAGCAGTGCCTAGACATATGAGGGGTGGGTGCACATGAGTCCCAGCAGTGCCCAGACATATGATGGGTGTGTGCACATGACTCCCAGCAGTGCCCAACAGTATAGGGTGGGTTGATACGACTGACAGCAGTCCCCAACAGTATGGGGGTGGGTGAATATGACTCCCAGAAGTGCCCAGCAGTATGGGGGTGGGTGCACAGGACTCCCAGCAGTGCCCAGACATATGAGGGGTGGGTGGATATGACTCCCAGCAGTGCCCAACTGTATGGGGGTGGGTGGATATGACTCCTAGCAGTGCCCAACAGTATGGGGGTGGGTGCACATGACTTCCAGCAGTGCCCAGACATATGAGGGGTGGGTACACATGACTCCCAGCAGTGCCTAGACATATGAGGGGGTGGGTTAATATGACTCCCAGCAGTGCCCAACATTAATGGGACGGGTGCACAGGACTCCCAGCAGTGCCCAGACATATGAGGGGTGGGTGGATGTGACTCAAAGCAGTGCCCAACATGATGGGGGTGGGTGCACAGGACTCCCAGCAGTGCCCAGACATATGAGGAGTGGGTGCACATGACTCCCAGCAGTCGCCAACAGTATGGCGGTGGGTGCCCATGACTCCCAGCAGTGACCAACAGTATGGGGTGGGTGGATATGACTCCCAGCAGTCCCCAACAGTATGGGGGTGTGTGAATATGACTCCCAGCAGTGCCCAGACATATGAGGGGTGGGTGCACATGACTCCCAGAAGTGCCCAACAGTATGGGGTGGATGCACAGGACTCCCAGCTGTGCCCAAACATATGAGGGGTGGGTGCACATGACTCCCAGCGGTGCTCAGACATATGAGGGGTGGGTGCACATGACTCCCAGCAGTGCCCAGACATATGAGGGGTGGATTAATATGACTCCCAGCAGTGCCCAACATTAATGGGATGGGTGCACAGTGCCCAACAGCATTTGGGTGGATGCACAGAACTCCCAGCAGTGCCCAGACATATGAGGGGTGGGTGCATATGACTCCCAGCAGTGCCCAGACATATGAGGGGTGGGTGCACATGACTCCCAGCAGTGCCCAACAGTATGGGGTGGGTGCACATGACTTCCAGCAGTGCCCAGACATATGAGGGGTGGGTGCACATGACTCCCAGCAGTGCCCAGACATATAAGGGGTGGGTGAACATGACTCCCAGCAGTGCCTAACAGTATGGGGTGGGTGCACAGGACTCCCAGCTCTGACCACACATATGAGGGTGGGTGCACATGACTCCCAGCAGTGCCCTGACATATGAGGGGTGGGTGGATATGATCCCAGCAGTGCCCAACAGCATGGAGGTGGATGCACAGGACTCCCAGCTGTGCCCAGACATATGAGGGGTGGGTGCAAATGACTCCCAGCAGTGCCCAGACATATGAGGGATGGGTGGATATGACTCCCAGCAGTGCCCAACAGTATGGTGGTGGGTTGATATGACTCCCTGCAGTCTCCAACAGTATGGGGGTGGGTGCACATGACTCCCAGCAGTGCCCAACACAGTGGGGATGGGTGCACAGGACTCCCAGCAGTGCCCAGACATATGAGGGGTGGGTGCACATGACTCCCAGCAGTGCCCAGACATATGAGGGGTGGGTGCACATGACTCCCAGCAGTGCCCAGACATATGAGGGGTGGGTTAATATGACTCCCAGCAGTGCCCAACATTAATGGGATGGGTGCATTGGACTCCCGGCAGTGCCCAGGCAAATGAGGGGTGGGTGGATATGACTCAAAGCAGTGCGCAACAGTATGGGGTGGGTGCACAGGAGTCCCAGCAGTGCCCAGACATATGAGGAGTGGGTGCACATGATTCCCAGTAGTGGCCAACAGTATGGCAGTGGGTGCACATGACTCCCAGCAGTGCCCAACAGTATGGCGGTGGGTGCACATGTGTTGGACCCGGCCTCGTGGCGTGGTTCGCGCCTGTCCCACCACACCCTGCGAGCTTAGGCCTGCACCCTGGGCCCCCTGCGCAGCATCCCCGTAAGAGTAGCCTGCACCCTGAAGCCTGGTCGTCTCTCCCCCGATAAGCCCGAGCCCCCGTAACCCACGACCAGGTCCGCCTGTCCCTGTCCCGCTCCCGGCTCCGAGCACCTAACCTTGCATGCCCCACAAGGCCCGCACCCATTTTCCCTTCCCGAGATCCCTGTCTCCCTGGGCCTAGCGTGACCCCGGCCCCAGCGAAACCCAGACTCCAAAGGCGCGCCAGTCCCGGCTGGGGGTAAAGGGCTCCCCGAGTGTGATAAGCCAGGCAGTTTCGATGGCACCTCCGGCCTCCCCTGAGAGACTGGTATCTGTCACACCTTTGGCCCTCCCCTGTGGGCCATTTTCGATCGCACCTTTGGCCTCCCTGAGTGCTGGCTCCAGACCTGCTGGGCGTCTGAGAATTCCCGGACCCATTTCTCAAAGGATCACGGAGCCAACCGCCGGACCTCGCCGACGACCAGCCCCCAGGGCTTGAGACCTCCGCCTGCGAGGGTCAGGACTTCAAAGAGCCCCTGGATTATATCTGAGCCCGCCCGACAACTAGCGGGCAGTTGTATCTTGGACCTGAAGCCTGCTGATCTGATCGCGGCTGACCCTAAGAAGAACTCATCTGGAACCTCGGAGCCCTGCTGACGCTGTCGCGGCTCAAGCTGAACTGTAACCATCGGAGCCCTGCTGACGCTGTCGCGGCTCAAGCTGAATTGTAACCATCGGAGCCCTGCTGACGCTGTCGCGGCTCAAGCTGAACTATAACTATCGGAGCCCTGCTGACGCTGTCGTGGCTCAAGCTGAACCATAACCATCGGAGCCCTGCTGACGCTGTCGCGGCTCAAGCTTGAACCTGCCATCATCCGAGCCCTGCTGACGCTGTCGCGGCTCCTCCCGAACTTCTCCAGATCAAGCCCTGCTGACCTCGTCGCGGCTCGAGGAGTACTCTGGTCTGGCTGGACCATCGAGACCACCAACACGACCGAGCCGACTCGACGTAAGTGAAGCAGCCAGTACGACCACCATCTTCCGTATCCCCCAGCTCGAGGATTGAGAGCTGTGCGCTGGATACGCCTCGTACCGGCCCTGAGACTAAAAGACTGTCCCGCTTCCCCCCTTCCGAACCCTCCAAGACCTTGTGGTCCTTCGATCACTGTAAATAGGAGTACTTCCTTCTTTTATCCCTTATATAAAGAACTTATTACTAGAATCCAATGGCGTGGTGTCTGTTCGTAGGTGTGGTGTGTGCTCCGTGTGTACGATCCTAGGCTCGAAGTCCTCCCCGGTGAGGACCTCAAAATAAGACTCGGCAGGATCTGTAGGAGAGGTGGGTCTTGGGGTGACCGGGTGAGCATAACCTGGCCCTCGGAGACTGACCCTTCTAACAACATGACTCCCAGCAGTGCCCAACAGTATGGGGTGGGTGGATATGACTCCCAGCAGTCCCCAACAGTATTGGGGTGGGTGAATATGAATCCCAGCAGTGCCCAGACATATAAGGGGTGGGTGCACATGACTCCCAGCAGTGCCCAACAGTATGGGGTGGGTGCACAGGACTCCCAGCTATGCCCAAACATATGAGGGGTGGGTGCACATGACTCCCAGAAGTGCCCTGACATATGAGGGGTGGGTGGATAATGTTAGAGGGGCGATCCCAGGGGAGGACAGACTTGGCACCTGACCACCCTGTGACCCACCTCTCCTAGGAACACAGCCGAGCAATGGCGGGAGACCCTCAGGGAGAGGATATCGAATCTAGGATTGTACGCGCTGTCCTAGCACCACTCGACAAAGGGACACCACACTGTAGGATTAAGAGAACGTATTCTTTATATCTTCACGTAAAAATGGATCTTTCTGATCCGCAGATTCTTATGTACAGGCAAGCAAGGGCTCAAAGAGTCTCGGTAGGGGTAGGGTAGCGGGACAGTCTCAAGGTTCAAAGTCAATTGCGTGTGCGTATCCGGCGCACAGCTCTCAATCCTCGAGCCGGGGGATACCGGGTGATCTTGGGACCAGCCGGACCAGGATAGTCTCTGAGCCACGATCGAATCAGCAGGACTCGGGCAAGGAGGTCGCAGTTCTTTCGGTCTCGAGGAGCCGCGATCAAATCAGCAGGGCTTGGTGGTCTTGGGCAGAAGTCCTTCTCTGCTCGGTAGGAGCCGCGACAGCGTCAGCATGGCTCAGGTGGTTCTTGAGGTTGCAAGGGAGCCGCGACAGCGTCAGCAGGGCTCAGGTGGTACATGAGTAGAAGCCCTTCTCTGCTCGGTAGGAGCCGCACCGAGGTCAGCAGGGCTCACGTAGTCCAGGATACAACTGGTTTGATCGTCCCAGAGCAACCCTTGATATAGGACTCCGCGCCTTTGATGTCCGGAGTCCTCGCAGGCAGAGGTCTTAGCACCTGGGAGCCGGTTGTTGGGAGTTCCGCCTCGGCGGCTCCTTTCATCCTTTCAAGTTGGGTCTGGAGGGATCCCAGACACTCAGCAGGCCGGGAGCCAGCCCTCAGGGAGGCCGGGTGGGTGATCAAAACTCATCTCTCGAGGGGAGGTGGGAGGTGTGATCGAGCTACTCCTCCCTCTCTCGCTCACGGGGAGTGCTCTACCCCCTGGCCGGGTATGGCGTCAAAGGCCAAGGTCGGGCTGGGGCCGGGGCGGCTATCTTAGGTGCAGGGACATGGGCCTTGGGTACCAGGGAAATGGAGGGAGAGGACGGGAAAGCCCAGTGTCGGGGATGTGGGCCATGGAGGGAATGGTCGGGTGAATCAGGGCCATGGGGAGCTGTACGGGTCAGGAGGGATTACTACGGGTGAAGGAGGACCACGCCACGAGGCCAGGTCCAACACGCGTCCCCCCCAGCTGAAGGTCAGGGAGAACTTCCCATCTTCTTGGGGGTTCTCTTCGCTGAGGTGAAAGAACCTGGAGAGGCCGTCAGCGTTGGCGTGGTTGGTACCAGGGTGCTGCTCTGGTCTTAGCAGACTTGGAAATTTGTTTTGTTGTGGTCGAAATAGGGATTCCCGATTAGAGGATTCGTGTCCGGTTCCTCCAATTGGAACTCCAACCTATGAGCTTTACGTAAAGCATGGCATGGGCCCTCTCACGTATAATGAAGTATGGGTTAGGTACACAAGGAAAGATGGTGTCCTAAAGTGGCCCCAATATGGTAGTTTTGACACCGAAGTTCTAGATAATTTAGAGGTTAAACTCTTTAAGAAGAAAGCCCGGCCGGCGATGTTTGACTCTTTCCGCCTATGGCGAAAGGAAGCCAAACAGAAGGAAATTAAATTAGCGAAGAGAAATAAGAGAGAAAGGGGTATCTCGATAATGCAAGCTGCCATGCAGTTTAAAGATAATGAAGAGGAACAGATGAGTGAGCAGTTGCACAGGCAACGTAAAATGGTGATCGATAAATGCTATCCAGCTTTGCCGCTTCTTCAGCAAGATGCAGCAAAGGAACTTGAGAAAGACCCTTTAATATCACATTTGTTGAGTTCGCCACCCCCGTATGCGCAGAGTGCTACAGCACCTCTGCCACCTATAGTTGCGCAACCTCCGGTTGTGTTGCCTCCTGCTCCTCCACAGCCGCCAGCTCCTCTCCAGTTGGCTCCTACTCCTATGGTCCTGCCTCCTCAAGGGCCACTGACTTTGCTACCTGCTCCGCCTTTACTTCCTACACGTTTTTCACCAGTTCTTGCTACCTCCTCCACTACTGCTCGTACGTCGACTTTTTCTCAGTCCGCTTTATCTCCTGTCCTGTCGACTTCATCTTCTGTTCGACAGAGAATGACTGATACTGTTGCTAGTCTTATATTTCCTCTCGTTGGGTCATCGAGTATGACCCCTAGTTCGGAGCGTAAACAGTCGCGTAGCCAACTGCCTGATTCTCTCTCTCTCGAGAGAAATGTTTGATCGTATGGCGCGTAAATGGGTTACTCGCCCTTTGAGAGATGATGTGGAGTCTGTTACGGATGTCTTCTGTCAATGGGAAGCACCGAAGCAGAGGTATGTTTTCGATAAGATGTGTACTTTCCTTCGTGAAGAATGGGAAGATGATGAGTTGGGACAGACTCCTTCTGAGTTGTTCCAGATACAGTCGGAGTTTACGAAAGGTACGATAGTGGGTTCCGATGTTGAGAAAGCAGTTGCGACGTTGTTGTCGTTTAGGAATGAAGATCCTTCTCAGTCACTGTTTGAATCTGATTCTGCTGTTAGGAGAAAAATGCGACAGTATCCGATGAGAGAAGTTCCCCCAGTTTGGAAAGAAGGAGACCCGAACGCTAATCCAGTGGTTCTGCCACATTTTCAGCGTGTTTGGGTACATGTTCCATGGAAGCGAGCTGAAGTTCTGGCTCTTAAGCAGACTTTACCTGACCCTCGTAAAATTCCTGCAGGGTATTATAAGGAATTATCACAGACTGCAGACTCATGCATTATGAATCTAGCCGATATAGACATGTTGTTTGGGAATGTTGTTCCACAGCCTTTATGGGGATTGATTCGTCATACGGATCATGCGCAAGAGTTAGGTGATTCATGGGCAAATATTGCTGCTGCAAATGATAGGCAAGTTGGTGGTGCTAAGCCTGAGCCTTTGGTAGCAGACCTCCCTGGTAAAATAGTTACTTACATGAAGACTTTAATACCTGCGATGCGTGTAAATTGGGATAAATTGTCTGCGTGTAAGCAGAAGAAAGATGAAAACGTGTCTGATTTCTTCACTAGGTTTGAAGAGACGTTTATCGACCACAGTGGTCAGGATAGGAGTACGGAAGGTGGTCAACGGTTGTTTGTTGACAAGTTCGTGCACAATTTGCTTCCCGAATTGTGTAAGAAGTTGAAAGATTCAGAGAGTTCTTGGGCCATTTCCTCTTCAGCGCAAATACTGGCTACTGCACAGTATTACGAAAATAGGGATAAAGACGAGAAGGATAGAGCAGACAAAAAGACTAAAGAGCTGAAGACGAAGGTGCTTTTACAGCAAGCGTATCCGCCCCGTAATAACCAGCGTGATAATCAGCAGCCTCAGCAGTTTCAGAGAAACTCGCAAAGGTTCGAGTCTCCTCAACAGGGTTTTCTGGTAGGCTCCAATCAGTGTTCGTATTGTAAGGAAGAGGGTCATTTTAAGTATAGTTGTCCTATTTTGTTACAGCGTATGAATGGTGTTTCTGGCGCAAGATGTCGAGGTGTTCAGCAAGCTCCTAGAGGTAGGGGACGTGGGGGTTTGCCCCAGAACGCACGTTCCTTTCCCCCACAAAATTCAATGGATAGTTTTGATCAGCAGAATGGTGCATCTGGTAGGACGACTCAGTACTATGCTGACAACTACTATGTCGAAGGTGAAAATGTAGTCGATAATGATTGCTAGGACAGCCATGGACAAAGAGAGGGAGTTGTTTCAGTTCCAGTAGATCAGAATTGGCCTTATGTTGAAGTGATTACATCAGGTGTGTCAGAGCCTTTTCTGTTGGAGACTAGTGCTACGAAGAGTTCTATTATGCACTCTAAACTCTCTGGCGCACCTTTGTCTGGCTTAACGAATGTTTTAGTATGTTTTTCTGGCACCCCAGTTTGAAACCCGATTTCTAATCCTTTGTCCCTTTCTGTTGGACCTCGTGAATTCGAAGCACCCCTTATTTTGACGACAGGTTGTGGTGAGAACTTGTTGGGATTGGATTTGTTATAAAGATTGTATGCGACATTGTATTGTTCTCCTTCGGGAGTACAACTTACACTGGGTAAGAAAGTGGTCTCTCCGATGTATTTGTCGAAGGATAAACTTCAGACGGAATTGTCTTCTTCTCTTCCTGATATTCTTTGGGAAACTGGTCCTATCCGCCCCGTAATAACCAGCGTGATAATCAGCAGCCTCAGCAGTTTCAGAGAAACTCGCAAAGGTTCGAGTCTCCTCAACAGGGTTTTCTGGTAGGCTCCAATCAGTGTTCGTATTGTAAGGAAGAGGGTCATTTTAAGTATAGTTGTCCTATTTTGTTACAGCGTATGAATGGTGTTTCTGGCGCAAGAGGTCGAGGTGTTCAGCAAGCTCCTAGAGGTAGGGGACGTGGGGGTTTGCCCCAGAACGCGCGTTCCTTTCCCCCACAAAATTCAATGGATAGTTTTGATCAGCAGAATGGTGCATCTGGTAGGACGACTCAGTACTATGCTGACGACTACTATGTCGAAGGTGAAAATGTAGTCGATAATGATTGCTAGGACAGCCATGGACAAAGAGAGGGAGTTGTTTCAGTTCCAGTAGATCAGAATTGGCCTTATGTTGAAGTGATTACATCAGGTGTGTCAGAGCCTTTTCTGTTGGAGACTAGTGCTACGAAGAGTTCTATTATGCACTCTAAACTCTCTGACGCACCTTTGTCTGGCTTAACGAATGTTTTAGTATGTTTTTCTGGCGCCCCAGTTAGAAACCCGATTTCTAATCCTTTGTCCCTTTCTGTTGGACCTCGTGAATTCGAAGCACCCCTTATTTTGACGACAGGTTGTGGTGAGAACTTGTTGGGATTGGATTTGTTATAAAGATTGTATGCGACATTGTATTGTTCTCCTTCGGGAGTACAACTTACACTGGGTAAGAAAGTGGTCTCTCCGATGTATTTGTCGAAGGATAAACTTCAGACGGAATTGTCTTCTTCTCTTCCTGATATTCTTTGGGAAACTGGTCCTAATGATGTAGGTCTCCTGGAGATTCCGCCATATGTTGTGACGTTAAAAGCGAACATTAAAATGCCACGCATTCCACAATATAGGATTTCTAGCGATGGTGAAAGAGCGTTACTAGCGATCCTTTATGATTTGATTGAGAAAGATGTGATTGAAGAAACAAGAGGTAACGTTTGCAATAGTCCTGTTCTGCCTGTTCTGAAACGTACTGACTCTTCTCATCCACCTGTTTACAGGTTTGTGATTGATCTTAGAGAGGTGAACAAGATTGTAGGGCCACAGTTTCCAGTTGTTCCTGATATCACTGCCTTATTAACTATGATTCCAGCTTCAGCGACTTGGTTCTCGGTGATTGACTTGAAGAATGCTTTCTTCAGCATCCCGATTGCCGAGGAGAGTAGGGATATTTTCGGCTTCAGTCTAGGAGGACGAAGCTTCCGGTTCAAACGCGCTCTTCAAGGCTATTGTGAGAGTCCGTCAATCTATTGTCAGACTTTGAAAACACAACTTGATGCGGTTGTATTACCTGATGGTGCTGCACTTCTTCAGTATGTCGACGATTTGTTAGTTGCTGCAGATACTGAGAAAATCTGTAAGAAAGCTACTTTATCATTGCTGCGTCATTTGTCTGATTTCCATCACAAGGTGTCACTTTCAAAGTTACAATATTGTCGACAAGAAGTGACCTACTTAGGTCATCTCTTATAGAAGGGCAGAAGAAGATTGACCCCAGAAAGAATTCAAGCGATTGCGAAAATGAGTGTGCCAATCACACAGAGAGAAGTGCGTGCTTTTCTGGGTATTACGTCATATTGCAGACAATGGATAGCAAATTTTTCTCTGCTGGCCAAACCGCTGGTGGCGTTGACCTGTAAAGACACACCGAATCCCCTCCTGTGGTCCGAAGATTGTCAGAAAAGTTTTTCCGAATTGCGTGATGCGTTGTGTTCGGCTCCTGTGTTGGGTACCCCCGACTACAGCAAGCCTTTCACGTTGTATGTCCACGAGAAAGAGGGATGTGCGTTGTCAGTGTTGATTTATGTGAGTAAAATACCCAGGCAAATCCTCAGTAGAACACTAGCACATGAACAGTGGCATTAGCCCAAACATAGTTTGGAAAAAATAATCAAAAAACGTTTTTGCACATTTGGTGTATTTTAATTTCTGTTATAAAACATGATTAAATGATAAAAAAGTTTTAAGTACATTTGTATCGATACATGATAAAATATTCCAGCATTATAGCATATGCATGGGTCTAAACATACATCAGGTACATATATATTACAATAAAAAGATGGTTGTCAGTGTTGACACAGTCTTTTGGGGACAAGCAACGTCCATGTGCGTATTTCTCGTCGACTTTGGATCCGGTAGCTAGGGCGTTGCCGAGTTGTTTGAGAGCCACAGCGGCAGCAGCTGTTTCTATTCGACAGTCTGCTGGTTTGGTGATGAATAATACTCTGATCGTGATGGTTCCACATGCAGTGGATACTTTGCTAAACAGGACCAAGACACAGCACTTAACTAGTGCTCGATTGTCAGATTATGAGTTGACACTCCTAGCGAGTCATGTGCACATAAAGAGATGCAATACGTTGAATCCAGCCACGTTATTGCCGATTTCAGTAGAGACAGATGATGTTGAACAGCATGATTGCTTTCTTAGGACAGAGGAAGAAACGAAAGGGAGAACAGATCTTAGGGACACTCCTCTTGTTGAATGTGATGGTACCTTATGGGTGGATGGTTCGTGCTTCAAGCTTCCGAATGGTGATACGACTGCGGCATATGCTGTTACGACTTTGCATACGATTGTTGAAGCTGCACGTATCCCACATAATTCAGCCCAAGCAGCAGAGTTGATTGCACTGACCAGAGCATGTGTGTTGTCGAAAGGAAATAAATGACCATATATACCGACAGCCAGTATGCGTTTGGTGTGGCCCATAGTTTTGAGCGTTTGTGGAAGGAACGCGGTTTCCTTACGTCTCATGGAGTGAAGATACAGCATGGTCAATTGGTGAATGAGCTCCTGGAGTCACTGACTTTGCCGTTGCAAGTTGCAATTGTGAAATGCAGTGCACACAAGAAGGTTACCGACGATGTTGGTCGCGGTAATGCATTTGCAGACGAAGTTGCGAAAGAAACGGCAAGGGATGTAATGAATCGAATGTATGTTGCGGGTCCGGCGAGATGGGTTCCAGATAGAGGAATGTGTGAGGATACGATAGAGAGTGTGAAGTCAATTCAAGCTGAAGCTACCAAGAAAGAGTTGAGTGTGTGGAGAGAGAGTACGGGTAAATTGGATGCGAATGGTTGTTGGGTTGAGTTGTCGGAACATCAACGATGGTTGTTACCTGATGCGTACGTGCTTGCAGTGGTTACGATGGTGCATGGAATGGCTCATATCAGTGTGAAAGGGATTTGTAAGTTGTTGGCTCCAGTACGGCAAAACGCTGGAATTCCTAAGTGTGCAGAGAATGTGGTCAAGAATTGTATGGTTTGTTTGAAGTACAACCCTGGTAAGGGAACTCCAACTCCAGCTGGTCATTTTGCTCCTCCAACGTACCCGTTCGAGGTTTTGCAGCTAGATTTCATTCACATGGAGAGATGCAACAACCTGAAATATGTACTCGTGGTTGTTTGTGCCTTTTCAAGATGGGTAGAAGCATATCCCCTGAAAGATAATACTGCCTTATCCACAGCTAAAGCCCTTGTCAAAGAATTCTTCCCTATGTTCGGTTTGCCGAGAATGGTCTGGAGTGATAATGGGAGTGAATTTGTGGGTCAAGTGATGAAGAGAGTATGTGAAGGACTAGTGATCCGGCAGAAATTTCACGCTGCAAATCACCCCCAATCAGCTGGACTAGTAGAGTGCTATAATGGCACGTTAAAACTGAAACTGGCCAAGATACAAGCGAGCTCTGGTCTTAAATGGCCTGATGCTTTACCATTAGCACTTTTATCGACAAGAATGACTGTGCATTCACGAGTGGTACTTAGTCCATATGAAGTCGTGTTCGGTCGCCCGGCAAACATATGGGGAGTACCGAGGCCGACAAAATACAGCGAGATTGAACACCCTGTACTGCTCGATTACTTATATTATTTGACAGCTAAATTGCGTGTTTTACACCAACAGGTTCACGATACTCTGCCTCAGGCTTCTACATATCCAGGTCACATCATCGATCCTGGTTCGTGGGTCTTAGTAAAGAACTTCCAGCGGACAAAGAATGATCAGCCCCGTTGGACCGGCCCCCATTTAGTCCTGCTATCAACGAGATCCGCAGTACGAGTACAAGGAAAGAAGAACTGGATCCACGGCTTACATTGTAAGAGGGTCCCTTTGCCTCTGCCGTCAGCCGGTGGGTCCAGGAAGGTATTGCTGACTCTGAGACTGTGCCTCGTTTTCTGCCTTTCAGCGATGCACGTATATAGGGGACAAATTCTGAACGTGAAAGCGACGATCTTCTGCAAGAAGCTGTGCCATCTTCAGTTCGAATGGACACTACTGAGCCTGATCTTCTATTTCGTGAATAGACATTACCTTTGAAAAGCCGTTATAATCTGAGGTCGAGATCTATGGACAAAAAAATCAGAATTTCTTTCCTTTGCTATTTTTGAAAGTGCAGCTCTCTCATCTGAGAAACTATTTTGATTTTTGTTTTTCGAACCACCATCTGGGTTCAGCTGTAGGGTCGCGGCGTCAAGTCTTTGGAGTGCAAGCCGAAGACACAAGGTCGACGGTTCTGGTTGGTCCTTGGGCGTTTCCCTTGGACTGACAGGCGCATTCCTTAGCACGGAACACCCTACCTCCGCGAGCAGCAAGGTTAGAGCATGGAGTTTTTCGAGATGGAGAGACCTGCCAAAGAAATGAATTTCAGAGCCAAGATGTGTACAGTGATGACTAGAAAATGTTTTCTGATATTATGCCTTTTCATGTTGTTTAGTGTAATGATGTTTTTAATAGGATATGTTTTATTCTCTTTTCGAGTGTCGTTTTTACCCACTGCACAGCCTATACCTTCTTCTACTGTTTCCTCACATTCTTTTCACCCTCTGCCGGAACATGAGTCTGTTAGGAGATTAGAGTTTGTCAATAACTCCTTCGTTCAGCTTCTGCACCAACACCAATTAGTAGTGAACACGACTAACTGTTGGGTGTGTGGTCTTATGCCTCATACTACTGATAAAGGTATTCCTTACTTAGTCCTGCCATTCAGCCACAATGGTTCTGTGTGGGCATACAGAACGATGTTCATCTATGCTCGTGAAGTCCACCCCCTACGTTCTATAAAAGATAATCCAAAGAATAGTGCTCTAGTTAAGGGTATAGTAGACATGATTAGAGGAACTACTTCCTATGAGACTATCCCGAGAGATGAGACACTAGCGTACATTGGATGGAACATAACCGGATATGGAGTTAGTCTGAGTGAGAACCAGCGAGCGAAAAGATCCTCCCCGATCCTCCCTGATTTGGGTTGTACCCCATCAGGGTCACTACTGTCTGCAGGGTAATGGCAAGAATCCGAGAGCTCAGCTAGGGAAGAGTATCTGCAATGAGACATATGTCTTTGCATCCCAGACTTCCCCTTCGTTCTTGGCAGCTAAAGGTACCTATTTCATCTGCTACGATAGAGCATACACATGGTTGCCCCCTGATTTCTCGGGCACATGTTTTGTATCGTTCCAGTTGCCTCCCACCTATACAGCTCCGGCAGATTACCATAAGACAAGAATTGTCAGAGGTGTCTTCAGTCAGGAAGATACTGCAGGACAAGAATTGGGAGATTTTCTGAAAGGTTTTCTGCCGTTTTGGGGACCTATGGTTAACAGCAGGAACATACGACAATTGACGAGAGTAGTGGAGTCCACTGTAGTTGAAACTGCCGGTGCCCTTGGTAACTTGACTGCTGAGCTCCAGTCGGATCGTCTTATGACTCCTCAGAACAGGGTCGCGTTAGACGTCATACTTGCAGATCGAGGTGGGGTATGTAAAGTGATCCAATCAAGTTGCTGTCTTTTCATTCCAGACAACGCTCCGACAGTGTACCAGGCCATTTTCAAGCTACATAAGATCTCTGAATCTGTACACGTGCATAAAGGAGATTGGTCATTGATGGGATGGTTTTGGGAACTGTTATCCGCTTGGGGATGGAAGATTCTGATGGTCATTGGGATGATCTTAACCATTCTTTTCCTGTTCTGTCTTTGTGTACAGTGTGCTCCTGGTATATCTGGCCTCTGTGCTACATCGTGTGTAAGGAAACCTGTATCGAGAGACGAGCTAAGTAATAGGATGATGCTACAGCAACATCTCAATGACTTTATGAATATAGACCTGGACTCACTTTACTGTAAATAAGGAATGTTTGCCTGAAGCATAATATTTTGAATAAAAAGGGATGGCTGGCTTTGTAAGATTGAGCAGTCTCCTACGAATATACAGCCACTGTACTTCGTGGACCTCTGTTACTGGTTGCAGCCAATAAATTTGAACTTTGACGTCACCAATAAGTTGCCGCGTTTCTGTAACTCTGAGAAAGGTGAATCTAGGAGATTTCAGGTGTTTTCCCCTGGCACAGATGGGTCCATAAAAACCCGGTTCTCCAACTCCTTGCCCACAAGGGAGATTCTTCAGTCTTCTGTGGAGCAGAACGTCAAAGTCCAGAGTTTCTTCTTGTAAAGTTGTTCAGCAGTTGCCAGTTGCCAGAGACCGCGCCGTGAGGGGAACGGCTAAATTACTTACCGACCGCCGTGAGGGAAACGGCCGAGAACACCACAGCTTTCCAAGCAGCGCCGTGAGGGCAACGGCCAAAGACTTCACCTCCCAGGTGCCCCGGAGTTCACCGGCTCACCGGTGACATCACAGCCTGCGCCCGGGGCGCTACTAAACAGCGGAACGCCTCTCGTCCCACGAGGACGCGCGCGGGACGCGCCGGGCTAAGCCCGGGCAAAGGGTGGGCCGTCTGTGGCCGTCAGGGGCAGGACGAGGCAGGGCAGGGCCAGAGACCCTGTGCAAACTATCCGGTGACCTCCATTTCCCCGGTAAAGTGACTGGAAGTGCTGAATGACTAAATGTAACTGCCGCGCCATTAACATTGGGTGTTTAGTCCATTGACTTAGGCTGCGCATAGGTTAGCTCTCATTACAGTATACTAGTAGTCATGCCGGGGTCAAAGAAGGACAAGGCTATTGTGGGGGCGGGATCCATTGACAACTTTTTAGTAAAAATGGTAAACAAGATCAATAATGACAGAAGGGCTTCCCTGGGTAGAGGTAATCTTTCAGATCAGGATCAATCCATGGAGGGTCTTTCCCCACCGGAGGTTCTTGCTGAGACTGACATTGTCACCGATATCGGTCCCGAGGTAACCAACGCAGTAGAAGCATTGATTCACCGGGCTCAAGATATAGAAGTTCCTGACAAGTCTCCCTCGGATTCGGAGGAGGAGGTGGTACGTGCCCACATACACACTAGACCTGTTAGAACCTGCAGGAGCAGCAAACCAAAAGGGGGGGAAGGTACACTTATAAAAGAAGGGCAGATACCCATCTGCCAGATAACCATACCTCCCCTGAGTCAACTGCGACTTTGGAGGGTAAGAACGAGACAAACATAACTCTGAGCCCAGATCAGTTTGGCTTGTTAATTCGTACCTTGGAAGCCAAATTCGAATCAAAACTAGCGGAATCTCTCCAACCTCTAGTGTGCAAACTGGATAATGTTACAGCTGAGGTAAAAAGACTAGGAGGTTTGTTAGAGAAACAGCTAGCCCATATAGATAAGTTTAACCCCCCACTCCCCTCAACTAGAATAGATCCCCCTGAGAGTGGTGGGAAGGAGGTAGCCAAGGTGGCTAAAAAAATGCATGCCTCACAACAGTCTACAAGAGTTGATCTAGAATCCCCTGGTCCTTCTGTCCCACCCCCATTTCCACCTGTTAGGTCAGTAGTACACCCAAAGCCAGGGCCTGTTACCAATCCGACTGCCGGCCCAAGTAGGAGAAGTAATTTTATTAATCTCCCCCCGGAGTGTACCCCCTATGTAATTGTATTGGCAAATGTCCCGCTTCAAAACTCGATCTTGGTTGAGCCACCTGAGGAGTCACATCATTCCCTCAAAAATAAAGTTGTATCCTGGTTGAGCTCAAATTGTGGTTTTCCTGCAAAATATGCAGGAGAAATTATCACAACAAGGAGGGTAAATTGGATTGGTCCCACACGCAAAACCTGCAGTGGTGATTGCGTGATAGTAAATTTTAAATACCCTCAACACGTGGCCACAGTCCTGCTAAGGGCAGCTTCGATGACTAACGATGACAACAGTATTTGTGTGCGTCCACTGGGATATTTTTACAATCGTCTCCCAGGAGCCCCCACCCCTAGCCTAGGATTGAGTCCCTTTATATCGTCTGGTCCACTGTCCACTTGTCCAAGTCAGGGACTAGGCAGGGAAAATTTCTTTAGATTTAGTCCTCAGATCGCAACACATAATAGGTTTGACGCACTCTCAGGACTTGAGCTGTGCGATTGACGGGGGGCCGGAGAGGGTATGGCTGACAAAGCTATAGTGGACCCTGCCCCTATGGCTCCTGTACCTTCTTCTGCTACCGTTGGACATAAACCGGTAATGGGTACCCCTGATAAGGGGGATACGGTTAGGCTGTTAAGTTGGAATATTGCCGGCCTACGGTCCAAGAGAGGAGACCCAAACTGGTTAAATTTTGTAAAGCTATATGACATTGTCGCTATGCAGGAGACTTGGGATATGGAATGCGATTTTTGGTTGGATGGCTTTACTTCATTTTTCGTACCTGCTCTGCCTTCTCCAGCGGGAAGGAACAGAGGGGGTCTTCTGATGTTGGTATCGGTGAATGTAAAGGGTAAAATTATAAAGGTTGATTGCGCCACGCATAACTTCCTTGTTATAGAGGTAACTTTGGTCGATGGTAGCAAAATACTCTTCGCAAACTGTTATAACTCCCCACATGGCTACCCTGCTAATGAGCATTTACTGTGGCTAACAGATTTTGTAACTGTCTACAAGGAAAAGCAAACCACTTATTGTCATTTTATTTTGTTGGGTGATTTTAATGTACATTTGTGTTCAAATTGTGACCTAATCGACTCAGATGGCCCCAACAGTATTTCCCCCCCGCATTTTGAACATAATCAGAAGGGGGAGGTTCTTGAAAACCTACTAGCTAGTAATGATCTGTTTGAGGCAGAATTTTATGATAAAAGTTCACGTGTAGCCACATATACTGGAAGGGAATGTGAATCGATAATTGATTACATTTTTCTATCATTAGGCCTTCTTAAATATGTGATTTCATATAATGCATTACCCATGTCATCAAGTGACCACAACCCCGTGGGGATGGAGTTAGCTAATGGTTTTTCACTCCTAAATTAATCTGCTACTCCAGAGGTTGTATTACCAGTTAAAGCGAAAGATCAGGGGAGGAGGATCAAATGGGGACAGGTAGTTCCAGATGATTTTTTCCTTAACATAACGTTAATGGCTGCAGAAGATTTAAATATTTGTGTTAACCCTCTCTCTAAGAGCGAGGAGGTTCTAACTTCTTTCGAAGGTGTCTGTCGGACAGTGGCCTTGAATTTATCAGCTAAAGTCCAGGGAGATAAAAATAGACCGGTAATGGGCTGGTTTGACAAAAACTGCAGTAAAGCCCATAACCTCCTTAAAAAAGCACTTAATGCTTGCCCGAGGGATAAAGTCTTAGTGGGGCAGCGCAGAAAGGATTATTCCAGGGCTATCCAAGCACGTAAAAATGAATTAAAGTGTGAAGCTTGGGCTGAGCTCATGGACAAAGCTACCTTAAAAAATAGTGCCAAGTTCTGGTCAATTATTAATACCCCACTGTTCTCCCACGTCCAAAATGCGGTGCTGGAGCTCAATATCCCTGAGGAAGACTGGCTTAGCCATTTTGAAAAAATATATGGTAGCAACATGGAGCAGGAATCTTTTGAGATTCCTGCGTCCGAACTCCCCTTGGCACCAGTTAGATTTGATACAGTTGAAGTCATTAAAGCAATCGAGGGCACCGCGGGTCGAAAGGCCCCGGGCCCTGACGGGGTTCCCGCTGATATGTTTAAGGCAAACTCTTTGTACTGGGCTGATATTTTAACTAAAGTTTTTAATGCCTCAGTTACTGTGGGATTTCCTAAATCTTGGTCCAGAGCTACTATAATCCTCGTGTTTAAAAAAGGCCAGAGGGAAGACCCAAGATGCTATAGGCCTATATCATTGTTGGACTCCTCTATTAAAATCTTAGGGAAGGTTGTCCTGGCTAGAATAACATCTTGGGTCAATGGGAATAATATTCTGACAGATGTACAGTACGGTTTTAGAGCGGGGAGGAGCACGGAGGACCAATGCCTCAATCTTCACCTCATAATATCTAAGTACACAAGGGCAAAAAAGGGATCCATATTCCTAGGCTTCATGGACCTATCCACAGCCTTTGATCTAGTCAATAGATCAAGGCTGTGGACTATGCTCTTGAAAATGGGCCTTGACTGCTCATTGGTGCATTTCCTGGCGGAGTTGCATAAAGATCTAAATGCCTCCATTAGAATGACAACAGAGGGGAAATGTACAGCGAGCTTTAGGTCCTGCAGAGGGGTATGCCAAGGCTGTATTTTGGCCCCCATGTTATTCACGTTATACGTGAATTCATTCGAGACTAACCTAACAGCTGTCACTCAGGATATTCCGTGCATGGGGGTACACCAATTCCGGTGCTCCTCTATGCCGACGACGCGGTGCTGATAGCCAGGACCCCGATTGCCCTACAGAAGCTGCTTGATTCCTTTGGAACTTTTATGACTAGTCTAGATTTGGTGATAAATAGTGGTAAATCCGATACAATGTCAGTGGGTTGCTCTAAAATTAAAGATACAATCTTTTTCTGTGGCAGTGAGGTTATCTCTAGCGTAAAGGTCTTCACTTACTTGGGGGTAGTATTTGATCATAGGGGTACTTGGATACCACAGCTAACATCCAAGGCGAATGCGGTGAGAAGTTCTGCTTCCGCAGTTTTGGGGTTCGCTAAAAGACTAGGGGGGAAACCCACAGAGGCGATCCTGGCTATTTACAAAGCCAAAACAGTCTTCATTGCAAGATATGGGGCTGCGATCTGGGCGTTTGTAAAACCTGACCGCATCCAAATGGAGGAAAACAAATTTTTGCGGTCTTTGCTGGGCCTACCTCAGTCAACAGCGACTTACTCCCTACACCTTGAGCTAGGACTGGAATATATCACAGACATGTTAAAACTAGCACCGATACTGTTATGGATTAAGCTCTGGCTAAATCCGAACCTTAGTCTTAATCATAAGATCATTAAGGATTGTCTCAAATTAGATCACAGGAGGGATATTCAGTGGTTGTCCTATGTAGAGACCTTGGCTGTGAAGCTAGGACGCCCTGAGATTTTTGCTAGACCAGAAACCCTGTGTAAAGCAGATCTAGAATGGGTGAAGATTAACTTCACTAGGCTCTGTGTTGCCGAGCGTGAAGCGGATGAGCTAGATAAACCCTCAGTGAGGGCACATGTAATGGTAACCACATCTCTTGAGTTGGCTCCTTATTTGTCAGTGGTGACACAATTTTTCCATAGATGGTTACTAACAAAATTCCGTTTCAATCAAATCCATATGGTTCTTTGGGATGTGAAAGGATGGTGTAGGCTTGAGGATTCTACTCCATGTAAATGTGATGATCAGTCCGTCCAGGACACTGCACACTTTTTGTTTTTTTGCCCCTGGTATTCCGAACCCCGGAATCGGTTTGTAAAACCAATGCTGAAAGAGATGAGATTTTCGCAGTATAAGCCCACATTGCTATTTCTGCAAATGATGGAAACCCCCGTAATTATGTACTGTATCGCCAGTTTTCTGGCTGCATCCATAAGAATTAGGAGATCAAGATTGGACTCTTAACGCTGGAAGCTAACTATTCTGTATCATGTATTCAAATAATGGATTGTTGGGCTTGAATGGAAATGAAATTGTGTAATTATTTTTGACTGAAATCGTATTAATTGACCTTTTAAACATGTTTTAGATAGTTTTATCAATGTTTAGTATACTTTTATGATTTTAAATAATCGAATAAAGTGGTTTTGACTTGACTTGATAATCTAATTTGGAATGGGACCAGCTCCTACCTTTATTCTCCTAAAGGGGGCTGCACTACTGACTAGGTCCCTCCCCTGGGTGGGACCAGGAAGGGGGGTGGTTACACCCCCTATCCTTTGTCTGGTTTCGCGCCAGAGTTGGGGCAGGGATGCCCCAGCAACTGGTTTGAACCGGTGTATGCACAGGGCACCTTGTGTGCCCCGGGCATGTCTCATTCCTTTCAGGCCTGTCCTACCCAATACACAAAATCCTGTCTGGGGTGGTGCTAGCACCTCCCAAGGCAGGAAACTCTTTGTCCAAGCCTCTCTCACTGGAAGGACTCCCAGCAGCAGGAGGTCAGACTTGTGTCTGTGGTGGCAGCATCCATTTTGTGATGCCAAGACTCGAGTTAACTTTAACCGGGGTTCTCAGTTACATACCTGTCGTGTCCCTCTAGAAGGGTGGAATGCTACCCCCGTCGCCAGAATTGGCGAGGGGGTAGTATTCCAATTCGTATGACATCTTACTCGACATGTTTTGATAATGCTATACCAAAGTTAGCATTTAACCGCGAGGATTATAATGCACTTAAGAGTATATGGTATAGCGTTATCATGGAACAGCTATTGGGACTTGGTTCCGCAAGCTGCAGAAGGGCTCAGCTCATGCCAGAGCACCATCTCACATAATTCCAAGCACTCTGCCTTCAGGATTGATAAGGCCTGCCATAGGAGTGACTGATAGGAATATATGTGTCCATTTTAGGGTTAGATATAGGTATACTATATCTACAGCAAAGGGTGATTACACCACCTTGCCCCAGCTGTCGTGCAGCCAGTTGTGTCAGTTTAGATGGCCAGCCAGGGGTGGCACAATACATGCTTCAGCCCCTGGTAGGCCATGGATACACCTATGCCCTGGGTACCTATGGTACACTGTACAGGGACTGATAAGGTGGCCCAGTACCAATTGGTAAATGCACCTAAGGTACATGGTTGTCAATTTAGAGAGAGAACAGCTAGGCTGTGGGTATGATTAGCAGGCCCACAGCCAGGGAAAGTTGTAAACCAGTGAAGCAAAAAGCAAAAATCTGGGGTGACCATAGGATTGCAGACCCTACTCTCCTACAGGCTCGACCACTCCTAGGGTGAGCATTTTTGAGACTTCGGCCTGGATGCAGGTCTGGACTCGGTCAGGCACTCGGTAGGCTCGGTGTCACACCGGCGGGCTGTCTCCAGTGTCCACGTTGTGGACACACTAGTCGGTGATTTTGGGGACCGAGGAAAACAAATTAGGGAACTTCCCCAAGAGCTGGCGGCAGTCCTCACGCTGCTGAGGAGTGAGGGAGGGAGAGAGGCTCACTCTGTCTACGGAGCCATCCTTCTCTTTGGCACACAGGAGGTCAGGGAGAGGCTTCCTTTCCTCTTCCGCCCCATCGTAGGTGGCCAAGAGCAAGCTCAACTCCGTCCGCACGAAGTGGCGGTTCACGTGGAGAACCCGAAGGGGGTTCCGAGGGGACTGGACGTCCACCAAGTAGGTCACTTGGCTTTTCTTCTCCACGACCTTAAAGGGGCCGGACCATTAATTAATTTATTTATTTATTTATTTTTAAGATTTGTAGAGCGCAACAAATACCACAAGTGGTGTCTCGGCGCTGAGTTAGCAGAAAAAAGGCAACACTCCCTGTAAATTATTGAGTAAATAGCCATGTCTTCAGTTTCTTTCTGAAAATCATCAAAGATGGGCTGCTTTTATGTGGGTAGGCAAAGAGTTCCAGAGTTTAGATGCGGCCACAAGGAAGCGTCTGTCTCCCCATGTGACCGTTCTCACCCGTTGAATACATAGAGCCGCAGAAGAGGCTGATCTTAAGACTCTGTTAGGGACATATCTACACAGAGATTCCCTGAAAAACTCAGGTCCCAAGCTGTTTAATGCTTTGTAGGTTATACATAAAGCTTTAAATGTAGTTCTCTTTCTGACCGGGAGCCAATGAAGTTGGTGTATAATGGGGGAAATGGAAGCAAATCTTGGGGTTTTGGTCAGAATTCTTGCGGCTGCGTTCTGTACCATTTGTAGTTTATTAAAAACCTGCTCCTGGGCATTCAACAGAAGCCCATTACAGTAGTCCACCTTGGACAACACCAAGGAGGACATGAGGGTTTTTCCAGCCGATAGAGGAAGGAATGGTAACAACTTTTTCACCTTACGAAGCGTAAAAAAGGATGAGGATACCACCACGTTGGCGTGACTGGTAAAGTTTAACTTGTTATCAAACAACAAACATTGTTATCAAACATTTGTCTTGGAGGGCGCAGGGTTTCACCGGGGACATCACCCAGACCTGCTTGCCTGGTTGAAACTCGACCAGAGTGGCATTCTGGCCATACCAGCGCTTCATCTCCTCCTGACTTGCTTCGAGGTTGGCTTCGGCCAGCGCTCGGAATTTCCGTGTCTGATTTCGGAGGGCGAGAATGTAGTGGAACACATCTGAAGGAGGTTCCCGGGGGGCCGTCTCCCATCCCTCCTTGACCAAGCTGAGGGGCCCCCGGACGGGATGCCCGTACAGCAGCTCAAATGGGCTGAACCCCAGGGACTTCTGGGGGACCTCCCGGTATGCGAACAAGAGGCAGGGGAGGAGGACGTTCCACTTGCGCCCGAGGGGCTCTTCTAGGCCCATGATCATCCTCTTCAGTGTCCGGTTAAACCGTTCCACTAGGCCATTTCCTTGGGGATGATACGGGGTAGTGAATTTGTAGGACACTCCACATTGTTGCCACAGGGACATCATGTATTTGGAGATAAAGTTCGTGCCGCGGTCACTCACGACCTCGCCGGGAAAACCCACTCGGGAGAAGATCCCCATTAGCGCTCGGCCCACCACGGGGGCCGTTATGGTGCGGAGGGGGATGGCCTCGGGTTATCGGGTGGCGTGATCCACCAGGACTAGGATGAACCGGTGACCTTGGGAGGTTCTAGGGTCCAGGGGCCCCTACTATGTCGATCCCGACCCGCTCAAAGGGGGTACTGACGACGGGGAAGGGTTGGAGGGGAGCCTTGCACGTTCCTCCTCTTTTTCCACTAGCCTGGCACGTGAGACAGGACTTGCAGAGGGCTTCTACATTCGCTCGCATCTTGGGCCAATAGAAGTGCGTATTTAGGCGGTCATAGGTCTTGTCGTGGCCCAAGTGTCCCGCCAGGGGTACATCGTGGGCCAGGCCTAGGAGAAAGTCTCGGAAGCGTAGGGGTACCACCAGCACTCGGGCTGACCCTAGCTCGGCAGACTTCTGTTCACTGTACAGGAGGTCATTCTCCCAATATATGGAATGGGTTCCAGTCTGGTCGCCCGCAGCTTGGGCAGCGGCCTGTCGCCGGGGTCCGACCAGGGAAGGGCAAGTGGCTTGCTCCCAGGCAGAACTCCTCTCGCGAGGGGCCCCCCTCGTAACGCCACTGCGCCAACTCGGGCAGATCATCCAGCTCAGGGATCTGTGCGGGCTCGGGATGCAAGGGTTTGTTGTCGGTGACAGCTCTCCTCATGGGGAGAGGCCGGTGGGCTCAGTTCGGTCGTCCCTATCTACTTCTACAGGGCGGTGGCTGGGAGGCTCGGCGTCGACAGCCCCGAGGGGGGGTAGTCGTGCGGACATGGATCGGGTGGTGGCGCACACCCACTCGGGTAGGCCCATCATGCCCAGGTGGTTCTTACGTTCCACCTGTCTTCACGGGGAACTTTCTAGGTCGTTGCCCAGGAGACAGTCTACAGGTTGGGATGCTCGGACAGCAACTCGTAACTTGCCCATCACTCCCCCCCATTCGAACGGTACTAGGGTCATTCTACATAAACTCTCGGTGTTGTCAGTGGACAGTACGGGGCACAGGACATTCGGAAGGATCTGGTCCTCTCTGACTAGGTGACTGAGGACACCTGTGATACTCGCCCTGGTGTCGCGAAGGGCCTCCACCCGGTGGCCGTTCACCGTCACTAGTTGCCGGTATTTCTTGGTATTATCGGGTAGGGGGGCCCCGTGGATCATCTCTCGGTCTCCTAGGGAAACGAGGGCCATGGCAGTGGGTTCCCACTCTTCGATGTCTTCCATCTCCTCCCCTAGGGCTACGTTGGCTACCTGCCTGGCTGGGGGAGCTGTCGTGGAGGGTCGCGGGGCCATGGGACACTGGGGGTCACTGGCGTAATGCCCTGGCTGTTGGCAACGGTAACAGGAAATAGTGACCCGGTGCCCACGGTTACCCGGGGGAGCTGGATTGGCTGGTGGGGGTTCTGTTGCGGACTGGGGTCGGCTTCTGGTGGGACTACGCTGGGGTCCTGACTGGGAATCCCTCTATCTTCCTTGGTTCCCCCCTCCCCTCTGGCAGGGAGATCCCTGATTGCTTCGGGGGTAGTCTCCTACGGGGCCCCGGGGGACCCGGGTGTTCACCCAGTGATCGGCCTCCACGGCCAGCTTCCTTGGGTCTGCAAGCTTGCTGTCCAGCAAATGCTGGCGTAGGTCCACAAAACAGTTCGCGAACAAGTGTAACCATCCAATGAGGTCGGTAAGTTCTTCAAAGGTGGTAACTTTGTTGCCCTTGATTCACCCTTCCAATGCTTGACTGTAAAAGTTCACGTACTCCACCGTCGTGGTGCCAGGGATCTTCTTGCACTCTCGGAATCGCTGGCGATACATCTCGACGGGTGAGCCCGTATCTCGTGAGGAGGGCCTCTTTCATGTGGCTGTAGGAGGTCTGCACTGAGGACGGCAGATCGAGCAGGGTGTCTCTCCCCTCGCTCAGGAATCGACCCCACAACCCAGCTCCCCAATCCTTCTGCGGAACTCGGTGGGAGGTCATGGCAACTTCGTAGGCTTTGAACCATTGCTGAATATCGTCGTTTTTGTAGTACTCTTTCACCACATCCTTGGGGATGTGGACATTTGGCTCTACCGGGGGAACGGCTTCTCAGTTCCCCGGGGTTCGGTTTTCTTCGCTCCGGGCCTTTAGTTCGATCTCCTTCAGGCCGCGCTCGTGCTCCAGCTGGAGTCTCTTGTCTTCATGTTCCCGCCGGAGTTTCTTCTCCTCCAATTCTCCTTGTACTCGTAGCTGCTCTAACGCTAGCCTCTTTTCTGCTAGCTTTAATTCGCACTCAATTTTGAGTTTGGCCAATTCAAGTTCATGATTGCGGTTTCTCTCTCTGTCCGCTAGTTTTTCTGGGGAGAGGCCCCCATCTGGTGCGCTGCTCCGTACCGGAGTGCTGCTGCCCACTCTTGGGTTGAGGCCGGGTTCGGTCGGTTGCTCTGCTTCTCCTCCTGACTGGGGAGGGTTTTCTTCGGACTCTTACCCAAGCTTGTAGGGCCTTCTGCATTTCTTCCTTCGTATTCAGGCCCGTGGCTGCGATTCCTCGTGCTTTGCAAAACTCTTTCAGTTCTTTGTGCGTGTACTCTTCCAGCCGTTCCTCACGGAACGTGGTACTCGCGTCGGCTTCAGTGGAACTCTAGGTGTTTATTTCTGTCATCTTTGTTCGGTAGTGTGTCAGCCGCTCACTGTACGATCTCTAGATTATGGGCTCGGATCCCACCGCTGCCACCAATGTTAGAAGGGTGATCCCAGGGGAGGACAGAATATGTACCTGACCCACCTCTCCTAGGAACACAGCCGAGCACTGGCAGGAGACCCCTCCGGGAGAGGATCTCGGATCTAGGATCGCACGCGCTGTGCTAGCACCACTCGACAAAGGGACACCACACCGTGGGATTTAAGAGAACGTATTCTTTATCTCTTCAAGCAAAATCGGATCTTTATGATCCGCAGGATCGTATATACAATGGAGCAAGGGCTCCCAGAGTCTCGGTAGGGGTTAGGGTAGCGGGACAGTCTTAAGGTTCAAAGTAACTTGCGGGTGCGTATCCGGCGCACAGCTCTCAATCCTCGAGCCGGGGGATACGGGGTGATCTTGGGTCCAGCCGGACCAGGATAGTCTCTGATCCGCGATCGAATCAGCAGGGCTCGAGCAAGGAGGAGGTAGTTTTTACGGTCTATAGGGAGCCGCGATCGAATCAGCAGGGCTCAGGAGTTCTCAAGGTTGCAGGGGAGCCGCAACAGCGTCTGCAGGGCTCAGGTGGTTCTCGAGTAGAAGTCCTTCTCTGCTCGGTAGGAGCCACGACAAAGTCAGCAGGGCTCAGGTGGTTCTTTAGGTTGCAGGGGAGCCGCGACAGCGTCAGCAGGGCTCAGGTGGTTCTTTAGGTTGCAGGGGAGCCGCGACAGCGTCAGCAGGGCTCAGGTGGTTCTCGAGTAGAAGTCCTTCTCTGCTCGGAAGGAGCCGCGACGAGGTCAGCAGGGCTCAAGTAGTCCAGGATACAACTGCATGATCGTCCCAGAGCAACCCTTGATATAGGACTCCTCTCCTTTGATGTCCGGAGTCCTCGCAGGCGTAGGTCTTAGCACCTGGGGGCTGGTTGTTGGGGGTTCCGCCTTGGCGGCCCCTTTCATCCTTTCAAGTTGGGTCTGGAGGGATCCCAGAGACTCAGCAGGCCTGGAGCCATCCCTCAGGGAGGCCGGATGGGTGATCGAAACTCATCTCTCGAGGGCAGGTGGGAGGTGTGATCGAGCTACTCCTCCCTCTCTCGCTCACGGGGAGCGTTCTACCCCATGGCCCAGTTAGGTGCAGGGACATGGGCCTCAGCCTCGGGTACCAGGAAAATGGAGGGAGAGGACAGGGAAGCCCTATGTCGGGGATGCGGGCCATGGGGGGGTGGTCGGGTGAATCAGGGTCATGGGGAGCTGCACGGGTCAGGAGGGACCTCGCCACGAGGGTGGGTCCAACAACTCCCAGCAGTGCCCAACAGTATGGGGGTGGGCGCAATTGACTTCCAGCAGTGCCCCACAGTATGGGGGTGGGTGCACAGGACTCCCAGCACTGCCCAGACATATGAGGGGTGGGTGCACATGACTCCCATCAGTGCCCAGACATATGAGGGTGAGTGGATATGACTCCCAGCAGTGCCCAACAGAATGGAGGTGTGTGGATATGACACCCAGCAGTGCCCAACAGTATGGGGGTGGGTGCACATGACTCCAAGCAGTGCCCAATAGTATGGGGAAGGGTGCACAGGGCTCCCAGCAGTGCCCAGACATAAGAGGGGTGGGTGCACATGACTCCCAGCAGTGCCCAGACATATGATGAGTGGGCGGATATGACTTCCAGCAGTGCCCAACAGTATGGGGGTGGGTGCACAAGACTCCCAGCACTGCCCAGACATATGAGGGGTGGGTGCACATGACTCCCATCAGTGCCCAGACATATGAGGGGTGTGTGCACATGACTCCCAGCAGTGCCCAGACATATGAGGGGTGGGAGGATATGACTCCCAGCAGTGCCTAACGGTATGGGGATGGGTGCACATGACTCCCAGCAGTGCCCAGACATATAAGGTGTGGGTGCACAGGACCCCCAGCAGTGCCCAGGCACATGAGGGGTGGGGGGATATGACTCCCAGCAGTGACCAACAGTATGGGGGTGGATGCACAGGACTCCCAGCAGTGCCCAGACATATAAGGTGTGGGTGCACAGGACCCCCAGCAGTGCCCAGACATATGAGGGGTGGGTGCACATGACTCCCAGCAGTGCCCAGACATATGAGGGGTGGGTGCACATGACTCCCAGCAGTGTCAAACAGTATGGCGGTGGGTGCACATGACACCCAGCAGTGCCCAGACATATGAGGGGTGGGTGCACAGGACTCCCAGCACTGCCCAGACATATGAGGGGTGGGTGCACATGACTCCCATCAGTGCCCAGACATATGAGGGGTATGTGCACATGACTCCCAGCAGTGCCCAGACATATGAGGGGTGGGTGGATATGACTCCCAGCAGTGACCAACAGTATGGGGGTGGATGCACAGGACTCCCAGCAGTGCCCAGACATATAAGGTGTGGGTGCACAGGACCCCCAGCAGTGCCCAGACATATGAGGGGTGGGTGCACATGACTCCCAGCAGTGCCCAGACATATGAGGGGTGGGTGCACATGACTCCCAGCAGTGTCAAACAGTATGGCGGTGGGTGCACATGACACCCAGCAGTGCCCAGACATATGAGGGGTGGGTGCACAGGACTCCCAGCAGTGCCCAGGTACATGAGGGGTGGGGGGATATGACTCCCAGCAGTGACCAACAGTATGGGGGTGGGTGCACAGGACTCCCAGCAGTGCCCACACATATAAGGTATGGGTGCACAGGACCCCCAGCAGTGCCCAGACATATGAGGGGTGGGTGCACATTACTCCCAGCAGTGTCAAACAGTATGGCGGTGGGTGCACATGACACCCAGCAGTGCCCAGACATATGAGGGGTGGGTGGATATGACTCCCAGCACTGACCAACAGAATGGGGGTGGGTGCATAGGACTCCCAGCAGTGCTCAGACATATAAGGGGTGGGTGCACAGGACTCCCAGCACTGCCCAGGCACATGAGGGGTGGGGGGATATGACTCCCAGCAGTGCCCACCATTATGGGGGTGGGTGCACAGGATTCCCAGCAGTGCCCAGACATATGAGGGGTGGGTGCACATGACTCCCAGCAGTGCCCAGACATATGAGGGTGTGTGGATATGACTCCCAGCACTGCCCAACAGTATGGGGGTGGGTGGATATGACTCCCAGCAGTGCCCAACAGTATAGGGGTGGGAGCACTTGACTCCCAGCAGTGCCCAGACATATAAGGTATGGGTGCACAGGACCCCCAGCAGTGCCCAGACATATGAGGGGTGGGTGCACATTACTCCCAGCAGTGTCAAACAGTATGGCGGTGGGTGCACATGACACCCAGCAGTGCCCAGACATATGAGGGGTGGGTGGATATGACTCCCAGCAGTGACCAACAGAATGGGGGTGGGTGCATAGGACTCCCAGCAGTGCCCAGACATATAAGGGGTGGGTGCACAGGACTCCCAGCAGTGCCCAGGCACATGAGGGGTGGGTGGATATGACTCCCAGCAGTGCCCAGACATATGAGGGGTGGGTGCACATGACTCCCAGCAGTGCCCAGACATATGAGGGGTGGGTGCACATGACTCCCAGCAGTGTCAAACAGTAAGGCGGTGGGTGCACATGAAACCCAGCAGTGCCCAGACATATGAGGGGTGGGTGGGTATGACTCCCAGCAGTGACCAACAGTATGGGGGTGGGTGCACAGGACTCCCAGCAGTGCCCAGACATATAAGGGGTGGGTGCACAGGACTCCCAGCAGTGCCCAGGCACATGAGGGGTGGGTGGATATGACTCCCAGCAGTGCCCACCATTATGGGAGTGGGTGCACAGGATTCCCAGCAGTGCCCAGACATATGAGGGGTGGGTGCACATGACTCCCAGCAGTGCCCAAACATATGAGGGTGTGTGGATATGACTCCCAGCAGTGCCCAACAGTATGGGGGTGGGTGGATATGACTCCCAGCAGTGCTCAACAGTATGGGGGTGGGAGCACTTGACTCCCAGCAGTGCCCAACAGTATGGGGGTGGGTGCACAAGACCCCCAGCAGTGCCCAGACATATGAGGGGTGGGTGCACATGACTCCCAGCAGTGCCCAGACATATGAGGGGTGGGTTAATATGACTCCCAGCAGTGCCCAACAGTATGGGGGTGGGTGCACAGGACTCCCAGCAGTGCCCAGACGTATGAGGAGTGGGTGCTCATGACTCCCAGCAGTGCCCAGACATATGAGGGGTGTGTGCACATGACTCCCAGCAGTGCTCAACAGTATGACGGTGAGTGCACATGACTCCCAGCAATGCCCAACAGTATGGGGGTGGGTGTATATGACTCCCAGCAGTCTCCAACAGTATGAGGGTGGGTGAATATGACTCCCAGCAGTGCCCAACAGTATGAGGTTGGGTGCACTGGAATCCCAACTGTGCCCAGACATATAAAGGGTGGGTGCGCTTGACTCCAAGCAGTGCCCAGGTATATGAGGTGCGGGTAGATATGACTCCCAGCAGTGCCCAACATTATGGGGGTATTAGACCTGGCACCTTGGCGTGAGTCTCCCTTCCACTTTTTGCTGATGTGCCTCAGATGTTTTGCTGGTGTATGCTGCTCAGGGCACTGCGCCATGGCCAATCCATGCTGCAGTGCAAGTGCTCCCAAGGTAAAGTGTACCTGTAATTGATGTCCATGATTGGTTCATTGGATTCACTGTCAGTCCCCAGTAAAGTGCACCAGGAGTGCCAAGGCTGGTGAATACCAATACTGCTAGCGGGCCTGCAGCGCTGGTTGCGCCACCCAGAGAAGCAGCCTTTTAAAATGTGTCTAGGTCTGCCATTGCAGAACCTGCGTGCAATCTGGTACTGTCATGCTGGCTGGGCAAGTGCACACACTTGCCAGCCCCCAAAACCTTCCCTTGACTTCATGTGAGTCACCCCTATGGTAGGCCCTAGGGCAGGGTGCATTGTAAGTGTAAGGTAGGACAAGCCCTGATGTGTGTGGCATGTCCTAATAGTGAATTACAGCCAATTTTGTTTTTCACTATTGTAAGGCTACCTGTTCTATTAGGCCAAGATGGGCTGCTGGAATTATTACACCCTATAATCCCAGCAGGCTCAGGGAACATGGTAGAAAATAAAGTTTAGTATGCCTGAACTCAGAATAATAAAATACTTCTTTTAGTAAATGTTGGACCCGGCCTCGTGGCGTGGTCCCATTCCTGCCACATGGCAGGCCCTGGACAGCTAAACTACCCTCTCCAACCTTTAACGAGAGCCGCCACTCCTGGCGACCCCCGGCTCTCCCCCTCAGGAACACGGCGACCCCTACTCGCCCCACTCTGCTGGTCCGACCCCTATCCCGGGCCGCCATCTCAGGCCCCGACTCCATCTTGGACCCTCCACATCCTGACCACGTGGCCTCGTCCCGACCTCGGCCGCGGCCACAGCGAAGCCCCGACATCGAGGCACCAAGATCCGACCAGGTGGTAAAACGGCCACTTGACGGATAAAGGGGGAGGGGAGTTTCGATGGCCCTCCAGCCGTCCCCGGACGCCTGGTTTCGATCGCCCTCCGGCCTCCCTGGGCTCTGGCTGCACCCCCCTGCTGGGTGTCAGGACACTCATCCCGGCCCCTCTGACCCCCAGGCGCGAGGGTCCGGACATCAAATGACTCCAGACCTTTATCTGGGGCAGCTCTGGAATGGGTCAGTAGTTGTATCCTGGAGTCGAGAGCCCTGCAGATTGAATCGCGGCTGACCCTGAGAAGAACTCGCTACTTTGAACCTGGAATCTTCGGAGCCTGCTGGCGCTACCGCGGCCCAACCTCGCTGAAACCATCCTCAGAGCCTGCTGGCGCTGCCGCGGCCCAACCTCGCTGAAACCATCTTCGGAGCCTGCTGGCGCTGCCGTGGCCCAACCTCGCTGAAACCATCTTCGGAGCCTGCTGGCGCTGCCGCGGCCCAACCTCGCTGAAACCATCTTCGGAGCCCTGCTGGCGCTGCCGCGGCCCGACCTCGCTGAACCATCTTCGGAGCCCTGCTGACGACGTCGCGGCTCGACCTAGCGGAACCCCCCAGCTCGAGGATTGAGAGCTGAGCGTAGGGTATCCCTGTGCCAGGCTGGTACTAAGACCTACCCTATTCCCACAGTTACCGAGACATTAAGGATCCCTCGATCCGGTTGAATATATTGCTGAGAGACCCTGCCTTGATTGCTGATAAAGACTCTAAGAATCTATCCTCTTGTGTGGTGTCCATTTGTAGTGGTGTGATTGCTCGGCTGTTACGATTCTAGGAGAGGAACCTCACCCAGGAGGCCTCTCGACAGCGCTCGGCCAACTCCAGAAGGAGAGGTGGGTCTCGGGTGGTCAGTCAGACAGCTTCTCCCTCCCCCTGGGATCGCCTTTCTAACATTGGTGGCAGGCGATGCGATCCGAGCCGACGCAAATCGTACAGAGAGTGACTCACCCACTACTGACAGAGACACACCACAACCATGACTACCAAAGAAACCAGACCGACCACGGAGTTCCAGAAGGAACGGTTAGAAGACGATAACCACAAAGAATTGAAACAATTCTGCAAGGACCTGGGCATCGCTACCACTGGACAAAGCACCAAGGACGATTTCAAGCAGGCCCTACAAACATGGATGGAGGCAGGAGCGACGCCACCCCAGAGCGAAGATAACACGGTCCTAGATGTGCACCGAGAAAAACTTGCAACCACAGCAGAGGAAAGAAATACCAACGTAGACACGGGCCTCTCCCACGAAGACGCCCGAGAGCGAGAAAGGAGCCGGCTCCACGAATTGGAGCTCGCCCAACTCCGTCTGGACGGAGAACTACAGCTGTCTGAGAAAAAGATAGCCCTTGAGCAAATACGGGTGCAAGGAGACCTAGAGGAGAAACGAAGGCAGAGGGACTTAGAGGAGAAGAAGCTCACGTTCGAGCACGAGCGGGGCTTAAAAGAACTTGAGATCCAGGCCAAAAATAGTGAGGCCAGCGCCTCCGGGAACCGGAGCCCACCTCCTCCTGCGGACACGAAGGTCCACATCCCCAAAGATGTCGTCAAAGAATACTACAAAAACGACGACATCCATCAATGGTTTAAGGCCTACGAAGTAGCCATGGCCTCTCATCGAGTACCCCAAAAGACTGGGGTACCGGCTTGTGGGGGAAGTTCATCAACGAAGGGAGAGACGCCCTGCTAGAGCTCCCAGATGCCGAGATGACCTCTTACGAACACATGAAAGCCGCCCTCCTTACTCGCTATGGACTCACCCCCGAGATGTACCGGCAGCGATTCCGAGACTGTAAGAAAATCCCCGGTACTACATGGGTGGAGTACGTGAACTTCTATAGTAGGGCCCTAGAGGGGTGGATCAAAGGCAGCCAGGTCACCACCTACGAGCAGCTGTTCAACCTCATTGTATGGGAGCACCTCTCCAACAACTGCTTTGTCGAACTCAGGCAGCATCTCCTCGACAGCAAGCTGACCGAGCCACGTAAACTCGCCGTCGAGGCCGATCGATGGGTGAGCACCAGGGTCACCCGGAGCTCGATGGGCGACTACGGCCGAGCTTCCCAGGGGCCACACCGCCCGCGAGGCGGCGGAGGAGGCCAGAACAGGAACCGAGACTCCCCCGCGGGGCCGCCCCCGACCCCCACTTCGCCATCCCTGGCCAGAAGAGGGGACACCCAGCATGGCCGGGGCCCCGCCCGAACGTTACCTGCCACAGATGCCAGCGGCCCGGTCACTATGCCAATGACCCCCAATGCCCGATGAACCAACGGCCCGGCACCACTGGTCCTCCAAACCGCCAGATCGCTGCCGCCTCCCTGGGAGAAGAAAGGGGCGAAGACGAGAACTATGAAGAAGACTAGACCAATTGGGAGCCCGCCGCCATGTCCCTGGTATGTCTAGGCGAAAGAGACATGGTCCCCCGGGCCCCGATTCCGGGCAACACTCAGAAGTACCGCCAGTGGGTCACCATTAATGGGCACCGGGCCGAAGCCCTCCGCGACACTGGAGCCAGCGTGATGGCCGTCCGTTGCCACTTGGTGACCCCTGACCAGATCCTGCCCAATGTGCTGTGCCCCGTACGGTTGGCGGACAATTTAGAGAGCCTGTGCCAGATGGCCCGAATCCCCTTCAAATGGGGGGGGGGGTGTCGGGCATGCTGAAAGTGACCGTCCGGGACGATGCCCCCGTGGACTGCCTCCTCGGGAACAACCTAGAAAGTTCCCCCTGGGCCGACGTCGAGCAGAGAGAGCATCTGGGGATGCTAGGCCTGCCCGAGTGGGTCTGTGTGACCACCCGATCCATGACCGCCCGGACCACCGCCCCGACTGAATCCACCCCGACCGAAGAACCGGAGTGGCCCGCGCCTCCGCCGCATTCCGTCACCAAAGACGCCGACCCTGATCCCGGTCCACTGGGGCCCATCCGTGAAGAAATTGCCGCGCTCGGTGACCTCCCGGAACTAGCCCAATGGTGCCAAGAAGGTGGCCCCACACGAGAGCAGTTCCATCAAGAACAGAAAGCGTGTCCCTCCCTCGAGGGGACCTGACAGCAAGCCGCCGCTCAAGCCGCCGGAGACCCCTCGGGGTCCCACTGGGTCTATTGGGACAACGATCTCCTCTACAGCGAACAGAAGATTGCCGAACTGGGAGCCAGCCGGGTGCTGGTGGTCCCCCTCCGGTTCAGAGACTTCCTCCTGAACCTGGCACATGATGTGCCCCTCGCCGGGCACCTGGGGCAGGACAAGACCTACAGCCGCCTGGTGACCCATTTCTACTGGCCAAAAATGAGGAATGATGTGTACAATCACTGCCGGACTTGCCCAACCTGCCAAGCCAGCGGGAAGAGCGGAGGGAAGCACAAGGCCCCCTTCCAACCCTTCCCAGTCGTCAACACCCCATTCGAGCGGGTGGGGATCGACATTGTGGGGCCCCTGGAGCCCGAACATCTCAAGGTCACCGTTTTATTCTCGTCCTGGTGGACCATGCCACCCGCTATCCCGAAGCCATCCCTCTCCGGACCGTGACGGCCCCCGTAGTGGGCCGGGCGCTGATGGGGATCTTCTCCCGGGTGGGCTTCCCCCGAGAGGTCGTCAGTGACCGGGGTTCGAACTTCATCTCCCGATACATAAAGTCCCTGTGGCAACAGTGCGGGGTCACGTACAAATTTACAACCCCCTATCACCCCCAAGGGAATGGACTGGTGGAACGTTTCAATCGAACACTCAAGGGGATGATCATGGGCCTGGAAGAGCCCTTGCGACGCCAATGGGACGTGTTGCTGCGCTGCCTCCTCTTCGCCTATCGGGAGGTCCCTCAGAAGTCCCTGGGTTCAGCCCTTTCGAACTATTGTACGGACACCCCGTCCGGGGTCCCCTCAGCCTGGTCAAAGAAGGCTGGGAGGTTGCAGTCCAAGATGCTCCCCCCGACGTCTACCGGTACCTCCTGACTCTCCAAAACCAGACTCGGCGGTTCCGAGAACTTGCCAAGAACAACCTCGAGGCCAGCCAAGAGGAGATGAAACGCTGGTATGACCAAAACACCTCTTCCATTGAGTTCGAGCCGGGCCAACAGGTCTGGGTCATGTCCCCGGTCGAACCATGTGCCCTCCAGGACAAGTGGACTGGGCCCTTCAAAGTGGTGGAGCGCAAGAGCCCTGTCACCTACCTGGTGGACATGGAGTCCCCCAGAAACCCCCTCCGGGTCCTCCACACCAACAGGCTCAAACCTCACTTTGTCTGAACGGAACTTAGCCTGCTGATGGCTACTGATGGCGGGGCTGAAGACGACTCCGAGCCTCTACCGGACCTCCTGAGCACCTCCGAGAAAGACGGCTCTGTAGGAGAGTAGGGTCTGCTATCCTATGGTCACCCCAAATTTTTGCTTTTTGCTTCACTGGTTTATGCCTTAATGTGGCTGTGGGCCTGCTAATCAGACCCACAGCCTGCTGTTCTCTCTCTAAATTGTAACCCATGTACCTTAGGTACATACACAATTGGAACTGGTTCACCTTATTGGCCCCTGTAACAGTGTACCCAGGTACCCAGGGCATAGGTGCTTCCAAGGCCTACCAGGGGCTGCAGCATGTATTATGCCACCCCTGGCCTGGCCTCCATATTTGACACAACTGGCTGATCACTCAGCTGGGGTAAGTCGGTGTAACCACCCCTTACTTAGGTGTAGTATGCCTATACCTAACCTAAAATGGACACATATGTTCCTATCAGTCACTCCTATAGAAGGCCTCATCAATCCTGGAGGCAGAGTGCTTAGAAATATGTGAGATGGTTCTCTGGCATGAGCTGAGCCTGTCTGCAGCTTTCGGAACCATGTCCCTTTAGCTGTTTCATGATATTGCCATACCATATACTCTTAAGTGCATTATGAAGCTCGCGGTTAAATGCTATCTTAGGTTTGGCTTTATCAAAACATGTCGAGTAAGGTGTCATACGAATTGGAATACTACCCCCTCGCCAGTTCTGGCGACGGGGGTAGCATTCCACCCTTCTAGAGGGACACGACATGTACCTAGCCTGAACCCCGGTTAAAGTTAAACAGAGCCTTAGCATCACAAAATGGATGCTGCCACCACAGACACAAGTCTGACCTCCTGCTGCTGGGAGTCCTTCCAGCGAGGGCAGCTTGGACAAAGGGTTTCCTGCCTGGGGAGGTGCTAGCACCACTCCAGACAGGATTTTGTGTATTGGGTAGGACAGGGCTGAATAGAATCAGACATGCCTGGGGCACACAAGGTGTCCCTGTGCATAGGCCAGTTCAAACCGGTGCTGGGGCTTTCCAGCCCCAGTCCTGGCGTGAAACTGGACAAAGGAAAGGGGGTCTAACCACCCCCCTTCCTGGTTCCACCCAGAGGAGGGACCTAGTAGGTGATCCGGCCCCCCAGATTCGAATAAGAGTGGGAGCTGTGTCCTGGGACTTCAGATCATCCTGAATCAACTTGAAATACAGAAGAAGACTGTACTTCGACATTCTGCTGCACAGAAGACGGAAGAGAATCTCCCTTGTGGCCAAGGAGTGACCACCCTGTGAACACAGGCACCAACCAGCAACTCGACGTCTGCTTTGCCGCCGCCTCCCGCCGGAGCCCGAGCCCAGAGCCTGACAAGACCCAGACTCCCAGACTTCTCACAGCCCTATCCACAGTCCCTGCAAAGAAGGGACCCATGGAGGCACCGAGAGACGTGGGACCGGACATCTTGGAAGACCCCCGAAACGCTGACTGCGCAGCATCAAAGGCACCCTCGATGCTGTGCTTTGGAGTTTGAGAAGCCCTAACCTCGAGCAGCCCTTGCACCAAAGATCAGCCCCCCAGCATCTCCACGATCTGCGTGGGGCCCTTTTGCATCGTGCCACTCGACGCGCCTAACCGTCCACTTGCCACGCGGCTAGTGGCCATCTTGGCGACAAAACCTACAACTTTCACTGCGGGTCTGGTTGCTCCAGACTTGCCCTTGCTCCTGTAAAAAGGAGCCCCTGCTCTGACCTTGCTGGTCTGAGTAACAAGCCTTTTTTGATTCCTGCATGGCTTGCATTAGCCAGGGCCTGTTTGCTTCAATCATGTTGCCGATACCGCCAACAGCGAGAAGCTTGCGTGGGACAGCTCGTGACCGACTCCTGGACGTCTTCGACCCCTCGTGTCCACGTGGCTGCAGAGAGAAGCTACACCTCGATGCCTGTTTGCACCCGACATCGCCTGGTTCCACTCTGGTTCCACGGTAGTCACTGGCTAGTGACTTTGAACATTGTCCCCTCTGCTTTCAGGTCTTCACCTCTTCAGATCCACCCTTGGATCCACCGGAACTCTTCACATTGAGCCGCCTGCAGCATCTTCAGCTCCAAGCACCATCGACCTGCGTGACGAAACCCGACACTACTTCGACCCTATGCACCCGCTTCCTGTGGGTGAGGTAACTCAGCTCCGCCGGTGTTCCCACACTGGTACACACCTCTAGTGTCTGTGTCTCAAGTTTCAGCTTTCTAGGTCACTCGGAAGGTTCCTTCCTAACTAACTTTGTACTTTTTACACACCATTGACATTGCATTGGTAAAGCGTGCACTTTCCGCACTGCTCCCGAGTCCCACTGGCCTTTCCCGACTTCTTCACTGCTAGTCCCGAACAGCTCAAGCGATTCCCCAGGCCCTAGGCCTCTTCACTTTCCCCATAGTGGTTCTTATACCACTATTTTAGTATATGGTTTAGGTGGCCCCTAGGGCTCATCCATATTGTGCAACTTTTGTGTATTTAAACTGTGTTTTGTTTTAACGCATTTGCTTCTGTGCTCATAAAGAGTATCAGGGATATTTGTAGCAATAAATCCATATATATTTTCAATATATATCTGTGTGGTGTCCTTTCATTTGGTATTCAAGGGATTGTGTATGGTAAAACAGCTTGCTTCACATGCCTTTACAGAGTTTAGCCTAAGACTGCTTAGTCCATGCTACCCCTAGGATAGCTTGTCTATAAGGTTGACTTTACAACCTGCATCATAAGGGTTGCTTGGCATGATACAAGGTGATCACTAGAACTAGTGAGCATCATATATCAGGCCAACTTCTCACATTGGTGAGCAGCGGATTGGGATTTGAGCTTGCTGTTGTTTTACCATTACAATCTTTGAAAATATCATTTGAAAGATCATACAGGTACCTGATAGGTACACTAAAACAAGACTAGATATACTTAAGTTCTATTGAACTTAATTGTTGTAGAGGATAGGGAGTAGCACACCCTGACTACAACTACTAGATAGGTTTTGTAGGAAAACACCAGTGTAGGTAGATTGCAACACATCCACCACACTAGAGCAATGTCTGGAACAGAGGGATCCAATGGAACCACCTCTGTTGAGAGTGACCCTCCAAGGGCACCATCCAAATTTGCTACCTTTCCATTTAAGGAACTGAGGCAACTGTGTTCCATGAGAGGAATCAAAACAGGTCCTTCTCCTACAGCAGGACACCTCAGAGAGCTTTTAGACCAGTCTGAAGCTCTAAGGGACTCCAAACCAGGCCCCTCAGGGACTGGAGATGGAGGATCCCCCACTGAAGATGATAACTCTGATGCCCCTGCCCCTGTCGTCCAGATAGATGAGGAAAACCAGACCCCTGGGAATACTCAGCCTGAGGAAGAAGAAGAGGAGGAGGAGGAGGAGGAAAGTGATTCTGATGATGGGACTAGCCAGGTGTTAGTCAGCAGGCTTAACCAGGCTAACTTAAGCTTATTTGGGACTGAAGGTGGGTCCAACCCATTCAGACCCCCAAATGGACTTAGCCAGGAGCATAGGAGGAGGAGGAATCACTCAGGTGAATCCAATACTTCCCATGTTTCTAGAGGTTCTCATGGCAACTCCAGAAGGGAGTTGACTAGCCCTCAGAGAAGGGAACATGAGGCCAAAATGAGAGAGGCTGAACTTAGGATCCAGAGACAAGAATTAGAAGTTGCCCTGGCCAAAGAGAAACTTGCAAGAGCAAGGCAGCCTAGAGAGAGTGGATCAGATTCCACTGGTGGCAGCACTATCCCTAAGGATAAAGACAGGTCCTATGACAATAGAAACCTGAGTAAGATTGTGCCCCCCTACAAAGCTGGGGATGATATCCACAAGTGGATGACTGCACTTGAGAGAGCTTGCAAAGTACAGCAGGTTCCTCAGGAGCAGTGGGCAGCAATCTTGTGGCTCTCCTTTGAAGGTAGAGGCCGAGACAGACTCCTCACAGTTAGTGATGGGGAGTCTAGAAACTACCTGGTCCTGAAGAGTGCTCTGATTGATGGGTTAGGCTTAACCACTGAACAGTACAGGTTAATGTTCAGAGATACCCAGAAGACACAGACTCAGGACTGGTCTGAATTTGTTGAATGTGCCACTAAGGCTCTGGAGGGCTGGTTGCTGGGAAGTAAAGTTACAGACTATGAAGGATTGTACAATTTGCTTATGAGAGAACAGATTTTAAATAACTGTCAGAACCAGCAGTTGCATCAACATTTGGTTGACTCAGATCTAACCTCTCCCCAAGAATTGGGAAAGAGGGCAGACAAATGGGTCAGAACCAGAGTTAAGCAAAAGAACCAGAACCAGAACCAGGGTGGTGACCAAAAGAAAACAGACCAGAAGGGTGGGGAGCAGAAAGCTAAAGACCAGAAGTCTTCAACAGGGCCCCAAACTAATACTGAGGGTGGGTCCCAACCTTCCAAGAAGAAGAAGAAAGAAGGTCAAAGAAAACCCTGGTGTAGCTTTTGCAAAAACACCACTCACTGGACAAGTGATTGTAAAAAGGGTGGAGCCACCAACACTGCAGTCCCTAAGGCACCTGCACCCACTAGTACAGTTGGCAGTGTTGGACCACAGACTAAGGGGGTAGTGGGTATCACCTTGGGAACTGATGGAGATTCTGACCTAGTCAGAGTCCCCACACAGGCTGTTCTGATCTGTGATGGGGAGATTGATTTCTCCCCTACTGTCAGTCTCAATAATTTGGGCAAGTACTGACAGACACCTTTAATTAATGAAAAAGTGGCTCAAGCATACAGGGACACATGTGCCAGTGTCACTATGGTGACGCCTAGCTTTGTGGACCCTGGACAGTACATATCACGTGATAATTACCTGGTGACCAATGCCAGCAATGTCACTACTACACATAGTGTGGCAATTGTTAACTTTTCCTGGGGAGGGGTAACTGGCCTAAAAAGAGTTGTGGTTAGTGCTGATCTCCCAGTAGAATGTTTGTTGGGCAATGACCTGGAGAGCTCTCTATGGTCAGAAGTTGAGTACAGGACTCATGCAGAGATGTTAGGGATATCATCACATGTCCTTGCTGTGACCAGGTCACAGGCCAAAAAGTGCCTCTCTGAACCTCAGGTCTTGGATCCTGGAACAATGGACCAAGTACCTTCCAAGACAAGGAACAGAAGGGCAAAGGCTGTGCCTTCCCAAATGCCTACAAGTGAGGATCAGCCTTCACAGGAAGATGATCCGGAGACCCCTGAAGGAACTGTCCCTATAGAACTTGAACCTGATCAGGTTGAGTTTCTGGGGACAGGTGGACCTTCTAGGGCAGACTTGGGGCAGGCCCAGTTATCCTGTCCTTCTCTTGAACCCCTCAGACAGCAGGCTGCTGCTGAGGCTGCTGGGAATGCTCAAGGTACCCATAAGGTTTATTGGGATGATGGGCTCCTTTATTCAGAGGGTAGAGACCCCAAGCCTGGTACAACCAGGAGGTTGGTCATACCTCTGCAATTTAGGGGCTTCCTTCTTACCTTGGCACACGATATTCCCTTAGCAGGGCACCTAGGCCAGAACAAAACATGGGACAGACTTGTCTGTCACTTTCACTGGCCTCACATGTCAGAAGATACAAAGGAGTTTTGTCGCTCCTGTGTAACCTGCCAAGCAAGTGGCAAAGCAGGTGGTACCACAAAGGCCCCCCTAATACCACTACCTGTGGTGGGGGTGCCCTTTGAAAGAGTGGGGATTGACATTGTTGGTCCAATGGATCCCCCTACAGCATCTGGGCACAGATTCATACTGGTGGTGGTGGACCATGCCACCAGGTACCCAGAGGCAATTCCACTTAGGACCACAACAGCTCCTGTTGTGGCCAGGGCCTTACTTGGAGTTTTCTCCAGAGTGGGGTTTCCTAAGGAGGTAGTATCTGATAGAGGTGCAAACTTCATGTCAGGTTACTTGACAGCTATGTGGAAGGAGTGTGGTGTTAACTATAAGTTCACCACTTCCTATCATCCACAATGCAATGGGCTTGTTGAGAGATTCAACAAGACCCTGAAGGGCATGATCAAAGGATTACCTGAGAAGCTCAGGCGAAGATGGGATATCCTTCTGCCCTGCCTTCTGTTTGCTTACAGAGAGGTCCCACAAAAAGGAGTTGGCTTCAGCCCCTTTGAATTGTTGTTTGGACATCCTGTAAGGGGACCCCTATGTCTGGTGAGGGAAGGATGGGAGTTACCTCTCAAAAAACCCAAGCAAGACATAGTGGACTATGTACTTGGTCTCCGCTCCAGGATGGCTGAGTATATGGAGAAGGCCTCCAAAAACATTGAGGCTAGCCAGGCCTTACAGAAAGCCTGGCATGACCAAAAGGCTGTCCTGACTGAGTACCAGCCTGGACAGAAGGTATGGGTGTTGGAGCTAGTGGCCCCAGCAGCACTCCAAGACAGATGGTCTGGACCCCATACAATCATGGAGAAAAAGGGAGAGGTTACCTACTTGGTGGACCTTGGAACTCCCAGGAGCCCTTACAGGGTGCTCCATGTTAACAGGCTGAAAGCATATGTTGACAGGGCAGACATGGGCTTGCTCATGGCTACAGATGAGGGGCAGGAGGAAGAGAGTGACCCTCTCCCAGACCTGCTGACTCAGAACCCTGAGGATGGCTCAGTTGATGGTGTGGCCTTAGATGGCAGCCTCACTGAACATCAGCAACATGACTGTAGACAGGTTTTGCAGTCATTTCGACATATGTTCTCCCTGACACCCAGTCAGACTAACTGGTGTACCCATGTGGTGGACACTGGTGATAGTCTTCCTGTAAAGAACAAAATTTACAGGCAGCCTGACCATGTCAGAGACTGTATCAAGGCTGAGGTACAAAAGATGCTGGAGTTAGGTGTCATTGAGCCTTCAGAGAGCCCCTGGGCTAGCCCAGTGGTTCTGGTCCCCAAACCTCACACCAAAGATGGGAAGAGAGAGATGAGGTTCTGTGTGGACTACAGAGGACTCAATGCTGTCACTAGGACAGATGCACACCCAATTCCAAGAGCAGATGAGCTCATAGACAAATTGGCTTCTGCCAAGTATTTGAGTACATTTGACTTGACAGCTGGCTACTGGCAAATCAGGTTAGCTGAGGAGTCTAAGGCCAAGACAGCATTTTCTACCCCCAGTGGGCATTACCAGTTTGTGGTGATGCCCTTTGGTTTGAAAAATGCACCTGCCACCTTCCAAAGGTTGGTGAATCAAGTCCTTACTGGGTTGGATGACTTTTGTGCAGCATATCTGGATGATATTGCTGTCTTTAGCTCCACCTGGGAGGATCACCTGGTCCACCTGAAGGAAGTGCTAGAGGCTCTGCAAAAGGCAGGCCTCACTATCAAGGCAACCAAGTGCCAGATAGGGCAGAGTAAGGTTGTGTACTTGGACCACCTTGTGGGTGGAGGCCAAGTTCAACCACTGGAGAGTAAGATTCAGACCATAAAGGACTGGACTCCTCCAACTACCCAGACTCAGGTCAGAGCTTTCTTGGGCCTGACTGGGTACTACAGGAAGTTTGTTAAGAACTATGGGTCCATTGTGACTCCTCTTAATGATCTGACATCCAAGAAGATGCCCAAAAAGGTTCAGTGGACAGAATACTGGCAAAAGGCATTTGATGACCTGCAGAAGGCCATGTGCTCTGCACCTATCCTGAAGAGTCCTGACTACTCAAGAGAGTTTATTGTCCAAACAGATGCTTCTGAGTTGGGAGTGGGAGCTGTGCTTTCACAACTTAATGTAGATGGTCAAGACCAGCCCATTGCTTTCATTAGCAGAAGGCTGACCCCCAGAGAGAAACGTTGGTCAGCCATTGAGAGGGAGGCCTTTGCTGTGGTGTGGGCCCTGAAGAAGTTGAGACCATACTTGTTTGGCACTCACGTCAAGATTCAGACCAACCATAAGCCCCTTTTATGGCTTAATCAGATGAAGGGTGAAAACCCCAAACTGCTCAGGTGGTCCATTTCCCTACAGGTGATGGACTTTACAGTGGAGCACCGCCCAGGGACTGACCATGGTAATGCAGATGGTCTCTCCAGGTACTTCCACTTAGAACATGAAGACACAACTGGTCAAGGTTAGTCTAATGTCCCTGCGTTTGGGGGGGGGGTTGTGTAGGAGAGTAGGGTCTGCTATCCTATGGTCACCCCAAATTTTTGCTTTTTGCTTCACTGGTTTATGACTTAATGTGGCTGTGGGCCTGCTAATCAGACCCAAAGCCTGCTGTTCTCTCTCTAAATTGTAACCCATGTACCTTAGGTACATACACAATTGGAACTGGTTCACCTTATTGGCCCCTGTAACAGTGTACCCAGGTGCCCAGGGCATAGGTGCTTCCAAGGCCTACCAGGGTATGCAGCATGTATTATGCCACCCCTGGCCTGGCCTCCATATTTGACACAACTGGCTGATCACTCAGCTGGGGTAAGTCGGTGTAACCACCCCTTACTTAGGTGTAGTATGCCTATACCTAACCTAAAATGGACACATATGTTCCTATCAGTCACTCCTATAGAAGGCCTCATCAATCCTGGAGGCAGAGTGCGTAGAAATATGTGAGATGGTGCTCTGGCATGAGCTGAGCCTGTCTGCAGCTTTCGGAACCATGTCCTTTAGCTGTTTCATGATATTGCCATACCATATACTCTTAAGTGCATTATGAACCTCGCGGTTAAATGCTATCTTAGGTTTGGCTTTATCAAAACATGTCGAGTAAGGTGTCATACGAATTGGAATACTACCCCCTCGCCAGTTCTGGCGACGGGGGTAGCATTCCACCCTTCTAGAGGGACACGACATGTACCTAGCCTGAACCCCGGTTAAAGTTAAACAGAGCCTTAGCATCACAAAATGGATGCTGCCACCACAGACACAAGTCTGACCTCCTGCTGCTGGAAGTCCTTCCAGCGAGGGCAGCTTGGACAAAGGGTTTCCTGCCTGGGGAGGTGCTAGCACCACTCCAGACAGGATTTTGTGTATTGGGTAGGACAGGGCTGAATAGAATCAGACATGCCTGGGGCACACAAGGTGTCCCTGTGCATAGGCCAGTTCAAACCGGTGCTGGGGCTTTCCAGCCCCAGTCCTGGTGCGAAACTGGACAAAGGAAAGGGGGTGTAACCACCCCCCTTCCTGGTTCCACCCAGAGGAGGGACCTAGTAGGTGATCCGGCCCCCCAGATTCGAATAAGAGTGGGAGCTGTGTCCTGGGACTTCAGATCATCCTGAATCAACTTGAAATACAGAAGAAGACTGGACTTCGACATTCTGCTGCACAGAAGACGGAAGAGAATCTCCCTTGTGGCCAAGGAGTGACCACCCTGTGAACACAGGCACCAACCAGCAACTCGACATCTGCTTTGCCGCCGCCTCCCACCGGAGCCCGAGCCCAGAGCCTGACAAGACCCAAACTCCCAGACTTCCTACAGCCCGATCCACAGTCCCTGCAAAGAAGGGACCCGTGGAGGCACCGAGAGACGTGGGACCGGACATCTTGGAAGACCCCCGAAATGCTGACTGCGCAGCATCAGAGGCACCCTCGATGCTGTGCTTTGGCGTTTGAGAAGCCCTAACCTCGAGCAGCCCTTGTACCAAAGATCAGCCCCCCAGCATCTCCACGATCTGCGTGGGGCCCTTTTGCATCGTGCCACTCGACGCGCCTAACTGTCCACTTGCCACACGGCTAGTGGCCATCTTGGCGATGAAACCTACGACTTTCACTGCGGGTCTGGTTGCTCCAGACGTGCCCTTGCTCCTGTAAAAAGGAGCCCCTGCTCTGACCTTGCTGGTCCGAGTAACAAGCCTTTTTTTGATTCTGATTTTTTTGGCTACCTCGCAAGAGCCAGTGACTAGTGCTGACCTTAGACGCCGCCGAATTGAACTGTTCGAGAACTGCATTTTAACCTTTTTAAACCAATCCGGACAGATTATGGCCAATTGACATGCCGGCGCCCGTAAGGGCTGTACTCTAGCGACCCTCCCGGCGCAGTTTGAACAGTGGTGTTCTCCCACGCGATTATTAAAAATACGTAACGGATCGAAAGGAACAAAACGCCTTTGCATTTCACCGCATGAGAGTCTCATTAGCAGCTCGACTTTTCCGGTGAGTCTTCTTTTCCCGGCATAGGCGGAACATGTAATAAGATTAGTTGTAGGTCTCCACAGTACCTTATTGCGAACCTGGCTCCTCTGCTTGTGATAAACTCTCCCAAGAAAGAAATATTCTGCCATATTCCACCTTGATATAAAGTTGAGGCTTCCATACTCCACGCATTTAGTTGCATTTTGAGAAAATCCAAGGCCCTGAAGAGAATCCCCCCAAGCCAACGGGATTCGAAACGCGTAGGCCATAGCCATACAGTTGTCTGCAAGAGTGACAAGCACTGATGTTGAGAATTGCTTTGCTGCTTGCCCCTATTTTGTGTACATTACCTTATTTTGAAAAACATTTAATTTCTTTATAGGATTGTACTTGGTGCTAGACTAATTATCAAGTAACCATATTGCTAAAATTGCCCCGCAGACCTTGGCTTCTTTTCTCATTTTTTCTCCTTGTATCTTGTAAATATTGAAACTAACTTTTGTACCTTTTTTATTATTCTAACTTTTGTACCCCCTTTCTTTCTCGAATGGTTGCATTGTGTATGCTTGTGATATGTGTGATATGTTGAATGATTCCCAAAATTGACCCCCTGCTGCATATATTTTTTGTATGTTTGTCTTTTTGGAATATGCATTCGCTAAAAATATGAATCTCTGTGTTGATAAAATCTCTAAGAATAATAAAAGCTATTAACTAGCCATTGGTCTTGAATGTTGGTTTCAAGTACTGTACCTAACAAGTATATGAATTTTTTGATCAGTATTGGCAACTCTCTTTTGTTATCCATTTTTTTGATTCCTGCGTGGCTTGCATTAGCCAAGGCCTGTTTGCTTCAATCAAGTTGCCGACACCGCCAACAGCGAGAAGCCTGCGTGGGACAGCTTGTGACCGACTCCTAGACGTCTTCGACCCCTCGTGTCCACGTGGCTGCAGAGAGAAGCTACACCTCGACGCCTGTTTGCACCCGACATCGCCTGGTTCCACTCTGGTTCCACGGTAGTCACTGGCTAGTGACTTTGAACATTGTCCCCTCTGCTTTCAGGTCTTCACCTCTTCAGATCCACCCTTGGATCCACCGGAACTCTTCACATCGAGCCGCCTGCAGCATCTTCAGCTCCAAGCACCATCGACCTGCGTGACGAAACCCGACACTACTTCAACCCTATGCACCCGCTTCCTGTGGGTGAGGTAACTTAGCTCCGCTGGTGTTCCCACACTGGTACACACCTCTAGTGTCTGTGTCTCAAGTTTCAGCTTTCTAGGTCACTCGGAAGGTTCCTTCCTAACTAACTTTGTACTTTTTACGCACCATTGACATTGCATTGGTAAAGTGTGCACTTTCCGCACTGCTCCCGAGTCCCGCAGGCCTTTCCCGACTTCTTCACTGCTAGTCTCGAACAGCTCCAGCGATTCCCCAGGCCCTAGGCCTCTTCACTTTCCCCATAGTGGTTCTTATACCACTATTTTAGTATATGGTTTAGGTGGCCCCTAGGGCTCATCCATATTGTGCAACTTTTGTGTATTTAAACTGTGTTTTGTTTTAACGCATTTGCTTCTGTGCTCATAAAGAGTATCAGGGATATTTGTAGTAATAAATCCATATATATTTTCAATATATATCTGTGTGGTGTCCTTTCATTTGGTATTCAAGGGATTGTGTATGGTAAAACAGCTTGCTTCACATGCCTTTACAGAGTTTAGCCTAAGACTGCTTAGTCCATGCTACCCCTAGGATAGCTTGTCTATAAGGTTGACTTTACAACCTGCACCATAAGGGTTGCTTGGCATGATACAAGGTGATCACTAGAACTAGTGAGCATCATATATCAGGAGCTCGCCCAACTCCGTCAGGACGGAGAACTACAGCTGGCTGAGAAAAAGATAGCCCGTGAGCAAATACGGCTGCAAGGAGACCTAGAGGAGAAACGAAGGCAGAGGGACTTAGAGGCGAAGAAGCTCACGTTCGAGCACGAGCGGGGCTTAAAAGAACTTGAGATCCAGGCCAAAAATGGTGAGGCCAGCGCCTCCGGGAACCGGAGCCCACCTCCTCCTGCGGACACGAAGGTCCACATCCCCAAAGATGTCGTCAAAGAATACTACAAAAACGACGACATCCATCAATGGGTTTAAGGCCTACGAAGTAGCCATGGCCTCTCATCGAGTACCCCAAAAAGACTGGGGTACCGGCTTGTGGGGGAAGTTCATCAACGAAGGGAGAGACGCCCTGCTAGAGCTCCCAGATGCCGAGATGACCTCTTACGAACACATGAAAGCCGCCCTCCTTACTCGCTATGGACTCACCCCGAGATGTACCGGCAGCGATTCCGAGACTGTAAGAAAATCCCCGGTACTACATGGGTGGAGTACGTGAACTTCTATAGTAGGGCCCTAGAGGGGTGGATCAAAGGCAGCCAGGTCACCACCTACGAGCAGCTGTTCAACCTCATTGTATGGGAGCACCTCTCCAACAACTGCTTTGTCGAACTCAGGCAGCATCTCCTCGACAGCAAGCTGACCGAGCCACGTAAACTCGCCGTCGAGGCCGATCGATGGGTGAGCACCAGGGTCACCCGGAGCTCGATGGGCGACTACGGCCGAGCTTCCCAGGGGCCACACCGCCCGCGAGGCGGCGGAGGAGGCCAGAACAGGAACCGAGACTCCCCCGCGGGGCCGCCCCCGACCCCCACTTCGCCATCCCTGGCCAGAAGAGGGGACACCCAGCATGGCCGGGGCCCCGCCCGAACGTTACCTGCCACAGATGCCAGCGGCCCGGTCACTATGCCAATGACCCCCAATGCCCGATGAACCAACGGCCCGGCACCACTGGTCCTCCAAACCGCCAGATCGCTGCCGCCTCCCTGGGAGAAGAAAGGGGCGAAGACGAGAACTATGAAGAAGACTAGACCAATTGGGAGCCCGCCGCCATGTCCCTGGTATGTCTAGGCGAAAGAGACATGGTCCCCCGGGCCCCGATTCCGGGCAACACTCAGAAGTACCGCCAGTGGGTCACCATTAATGGGCACCGGGCCGAAGCCCTCCGCGACACTGGAGCCAGCGTGATGGCCGTCCGTTGCCACTTGGTGACCCCTGACCAGATCCTGCCCAATGTGCTGTGCCCCCTACGGTCGGCGGACAATTCAGAGAGCCTGTGCCAGATGGCCCGAATCCCCTTCGAATGGGGGGCGGGGGGGTGTCGGGCATGCTGAAAGTGACCATCCGGGACGATGCCCCCGTGGACTGCCTCCTCGGGAACGACCTAGAAAGTTCCCCCTGGGCCGACGTCGAGCGGAGAGAGCATCTGGGAATGCTAGGCCTGCCCGAGTGGGTCTGTGAGACCACCCGATCCATGACCGCCCGGACCACCGCCCCGACTGAATCCACCCCGACTGAAGAACCGGAGTGGCCCGCGCCTCCGCCGCATTCCGTCACCAAAGATGCCGACCCTGATCCCGGTCCACTGGGGCCCATCCGTGAAGAAATTGCCGCGCTCGGCGACCTCCCGGAACTAGCCCAATGGCGCCAAGAAGGTGGCCCCACACGAGAGCAGTTCCATCAAGAACAGAAAGCGTGTCCCTCCCTCGAGGGGACCTGACAGCAAGCCGCGGCTCAAGCCGCCGGAGACCCCTCGGGGTCCCACTGGGTCTATTGGGACAACGATCTCCTCAACAGCGAACAGAAGATTGCCGAACTGGGAGCCAGCCGGGTGCTGGTGGTCCCCCTCCGGTTCAGAGACTTCCTCCTGAACCTGGCACACGATGTGCTCCTCGCCGGGCACCTGGGGCAGAACAAGACCTACAGCCGCCTGGTGACCCATTTCTACTGGCCAAAAATGAGGAATGATGTGTACAATCACTGCCGGACTTGCCCAACCTGCCAAGCCAGCGGGAAGAGCGGAGGGAAGCACAAGGCCCCCTTCCAACCCTTCCCAGTCGTCAACACCCCATTCGAGCGGGTGGGGATCGACATTGTGGGGCCCCTGGAGCCCGAACATCTCAAGGTCACCGTTTTATTCTCGTCCTGGTGGACCATGCCACCCGCTATCCCGAAGCCATCCCTCTCTGGACCGTGACGGCCCCCGTAGTGGGCCGGGCGCTGATGGGGATCTTCTCCCGGGTGGGCTTCCCCCGAGAGGTCGTCAGTGACAGGGGTTCGAACTTCATCTCCCGATACATAAAGTCCCTGTGGCAACAGTGCGGGGTCACGTACAAATTTACAACCCCCTATCACCCCCAAGGGAATGGACTGATGGAACGTTTCAATCGAACACTCAAGGGGATGATCATGGGCCTGGAAGAGCCCTTGCGACGCCAATGGGACGTGTTGCTGCGCTGCCTCCTCTTCGCCTATCGGGAGGTCCCTCAGAAGTCCCTGGGTTCAGCCCTTTCGAACTATTGTACGGACACCCCGTTCGGGGTCCCCTCAGCCTGGTCAAAGAAGGCTGGGAGGTTGCAGTCCAAGATGCTCCCCCCGACGTCTACCGGTACCTCCTGACTCTCCAAAACCAGACTCGGCGGTTCCGAGAACTTGCCAAGAACAACCTCGAGGCCAGCCAAGAGGAGATGAAACGCTGGTATGACCAAAACGCCTCTTCCATTGAGTTCGAGCCGGGCCAACAGGTCTGGGTCATGTCCCCGGTCGAACCATGTGCCCTCCAGGACAAGTGGACTGGGCCCTTCAAAGTGGTGGAGCGCAAGAGCCCTGTCACCTACCTGGTGGACATGGAGTCCCCCAGAAACCCCCTCCGGGTCCTCCACACCAACAGGCTCAAACCTCACTTTGTCTGAACGGAACTTAGCCTGCTGATGGCTACTGATGGCGGGGCCGAAGACGACTCCGAGCCTCTACCGGACCTCCTGAGCACCTCCGAGAAAGACGGCTCCGTGGAGGGAGTCACCCTTTCCGCCGCCCTGACTCCAGAACAACGCCAAGACTGCCAAAAGCTGTTGGGTCAATTTGCAGACTTGTTTTCTCTCACCCCCGGAGTCACCCAGTGGTGCGTCCACGATGTCGACACCGGGGACAGCCCGCCTGTGCGACACCCGGCCTACAGAGTTCCCAACCGAGTTCGGACCTGCATTCAATCGGAGGTCTCCAAGATGCTGGCCCTGGGGGTAGTCGAACCCTCTGACAGTCCATTGGCCTGTCCCGTCGTCCTGGTCCCAAAAGCCGCCACCCCTGGCGCCACTCCCGAACTGCGATTTTGTGTAGACTACCGGGGGTTGAACGCCATCACCCGGACCGATGCTCACCTCATTCCCCGGGCCGATGAACTGATCGACCGCCTGGGGGCGGCCCGCTACCTGAGCACATTCGACCTAACCTCCGGCTACTGGCAGATCGGACTCACCCCGGGCGTCCAAGAGCGCTCCGCTTTCTAAACCCCCCGATGGCCACTACCACTTCAGGGTGATGCCCTTCGGGATGAAAAACGCCCCCGCAACGTTCCAAAGGCTGGTGAATAAGGTGTTGGCGGGGCTAGAAGAGTTCAGCGCCGCATATCTGGACGATATTGCGGTGTACAGCCTCCACTGGGCCGAGCACCTCAAGCACCTCTGGGAGGTCCTGGCGGCCCTCAGGCGGGCCGGACTGACCATCAAAGCAAGCAAATGCCAGATAGGCCAAGGTTCCGTGACCTATCTGGGACACCAAGTAGGGAGCGGCCATGTGGCCCCCCTCCAAACCAAGATCGACGCCATCATGGCCTGGGAGCCCCCGGTCACCCAGACAACAGTCAGAGCCTTCCTGGGGCTCACTGGGTATTACCGGCACTTCGTGAAGAACTATGCAAGCATTGTGGGCCCCCTCACCGAACTAACTTCCAAGAAGCAGCCACAGAAGGTGCACTGGACACTGGAGTGTCAGACCGCCTTTGAGACTCTGAAGACAGCGATGTGTACCGCCCCCGTGCTCCAAGCCCCCGACTACAGCCGGGAATTCGTAGTCCAAACCGATGCCTCGGAGCACGGTGTCGGGGCGGTCCTTTCCCAACTCAACGCCGAAGGAGTTGATCAACCTGTGGCCTTCATCAGTTGATGTCTGCTGGCCCGAGAGCAACGCTGGAGCACCATTGAACGAGAGGCCTTCGCCTTGGTGTGGGCCCTCAAGAAACTCCGACCCTATCTCCTTGGCACCCACTTCCGGGTGCAAACTGACCACCGGCCTTTGCGGTGGTTGATGCAGATGCGAGGAGAGAACCCAAAGTTGCTGCGATGGTCCATCTCCCTACAAGGGATGGACTTCACTGTGGAACATCTCCCCGGCAGCGACCACGCCAATGCCGATGGCCTGTCCCGCTTCTTCCGTCTCGGCGTGGAGAACCCCCAAGAAGATGGGTGACTCTCCCTGCCTTCAGCTGGGGGGGACGTGTGTTGGACCCGGCCTCGTGGCGTGGTCTCATTCCTCCCACATGGCGGGCCCTGGACGGCGAAACTAGCCTCTCCAACCTTTAACGAGAGCCGCCACTCCTGGCGACCCCCGGCTCTCCCCCTCAGGAACACGGCGACCCCTACTCGCCCCACTCTGCTGGTCCGACCCCTATCCCGGGCCGCCATCTCAGGCCCAGACTCCATCTTGGACCCTCCACGTCCGGACCACATGGCCTCGGCCCGACCTCAGCCGCGGCCCCAGCGAAGCCCCAACATCGAGGCACCAAGATCCGACCAGGTGGTAAAACGGCCACTTGACGGATCAAGGAGGAGGGGAGTTTCGATGGCCCTCCAGCCGTCTCCGGACGCCTGGTTTCGATCGCCCTCCGGCCTCCCTGGGCGCTGGCTCCACCCCCCTGCTGGGTGTCTGGACACTCTCATCCCGGCCCCTCTGACCCCCAGGCGCGAGGGTCTGGAAATCAAAGGACTCCAGACCTATATCTGGGGCAGCTCTGGAATGGGTCAGTAGTTGTATCCTGGAGTCGAGAGCCCTGCAGATTGAATCACGGCTGACCCTGAGAAGAACTCGCTACTTTGAACCCGGAATCTTCGGAGCCCGCTGGCGCTGCCGCGGCCCAACCTCACTGAAACCATCTTCGGAGCCTGCTGGCGCTGCCGCGGCCCAACCTCGCTGAAATCATCCTCGGAGCCTGCTGGCGCTGCCGCGGGCCAACCTCGCTGAAACCATCCTTGGAGCCTGATGGAGCTGCTGTGGCCCAACCTCGCTGAAACCATCTTCGGAGCCTGCTGGCGCTGCCGCGGCCCAACCTCACTGAGACCATCTTCAGAGCCCTGCTGGCGCTGCCGCGGCCCGACCTCGCTGAACCATCTTCAGAGCCCTGCTGACGACGTCGCGGCTCGACCTAGCGGAACCCCCCAGCTCGAGGATTGAGAGCTGAGCATAGGGTATCCCTGTGACAGGCTGGTACTAAGACTGTCCCGCTACCCTATTCCCACAGTTACCGAGACATTAAGGATCCCTTGATCCGGTTGTATATATTGCTCAGAGACCCTGCCTTGATTGCTGATAAATACTCTAAGAATCTATGCTCTTGTGTGGTGTCCATTTGTAGTCGTGTTATTGCTCCGCTGTTATGATTCTAGGAGAGGAACCTCACCCAGGAGGCCTCTCGACGGCGCTCGGCCAACTCCAGAAGGTGGCTCTCAGGGTGGTCAGTCAGACAGCTTCTGCCTCCCCCTGGGATCGCCTTTCTAACAGTAAAGTTTATTTTAATATCCTGTGTTTGCAAATGCTACTTTTAGAAAGCTAGCATTTGCTTGCCTAACCATTTCAGCCCGCCTCTGCTAGGATGTGTATCTGACTGTCTGGGTTGTGTGAGTGACAGGGCTGGGGGATGACAGGTGGTGAATGCAAGGATTACACCTTGGTGGGAGGTGGGAGTGCCCCTGGACTCTGAATAGGGCTGTGCTCTGCCACCACAATGCTGGCTCCACCTCCTGAGGAGCGACTGATGACTCAGCCCGACACCTGGCCCAGGAAAGGGGGAAGCCTGTCAACAGAGTACTCCTGGCTGCCCCTGTCCCCACAATGCCGGCGCCACCACCAGTGGAGCGTCTGTAGTGCCATCCCTGCTCCCTGAAAGAGGAGACCCGAGTTTACCCAACACAGTGCTCCAGGACTGAAATAAGTTATGCAAAGGCCCCCCTGGCCAGAAAAGACAAAAGAAACTGAGTATAAGTATAGGAGCCCTGCTCCTAACAAACTAGATCTGCTTGAAGCCAAGAAGAAGCTCTGCCTGAGGAGGAGGCGCTAGGAAAGCAGTAAGGAGGACGACTGTCCTTCTCCTGGGGATTGGCCTGCAGTGGTGACCTTGCTGCCAGAGGAGAGCAAAGAGGAACCTTTAAAAAGACTTGCTGCATTTTTATCTACAAACAACTTGTGCTTTTCAAACTATCTCCAAGGGCTTGGAAGAAGAGCTTTCCCCCTGACCTGAGCCACAGGATCATCTGGCTCAACCTGTGCTTTGCCCATCTGTGATCGCCGTGAGGATTTCTTACCTGCCGGAGCCGTGACCCTAGTGCCCCCACAGCCCCTCCTTGGCCGTGTCTACTGTTGCCGGACCGTTCCCGCCGGGAGAGAGCCCCGCTCTGTTGAGCCGCTCTTCCCCCGCTGTGCCAGGCCGCCCTTGCCACCTCACCGTTGGAGGATCGCTGAAGGGCCCCCCACGTTCCCGCTGATGCCCCCACCGTGATCAAGGACCCAAAGGACAGACCAGACGAAGACCGGATGCCTCGGACACCAGCCTCGCCCTGTGTCAAGAGTCGCTGTGCGCCCCGCCGCCGCCTTCGCCACTCAAAGTAAAAGGTACTGTGCACACGGCCATAAGATCTAGGCGCCCCGTACTGTGTGTGGCATCTTGCCGGTAAGGTGCGCATCGAAAAGACTGTGCGCTGCAGGGAAGCTAGCTGTACGCCTGGCAGCTCACCGTAACCTGTGTGCACCATTCTGCCAAGCTGGACTGCCGTTAAAAAGAATTGTGCGCTTCCTCTGTACTCAGCCGGATTGTAAACTGTGCGCTTAGCATTTCCTTCAAAGACTGTACGTTTACTTTCCTCACCTCCAACTGTGAGCTGCATATTGCTTTTGGGAACTGTGCGCATCGTATTGAAAGGGGAACTGTACGCCACGTACGCTTGTGCACGCTAGATGCGTGAGCATTGGTAGGGCCTGTCAATTTCTCCCGTTTTAAGCACACAGAAGCGCTGCGAAGTGCCCAGCTGGCCCAAGACTGGCCTAGAGTACCTAAAAACTGAAGAAGAAGTATTTTTAAAGGATCAACACCCTTGCCCAGTGAACTAAACCTGTGTTGAGAAGTGTTCTAGAGGAATCTTTATTTTGACATAATTTTGGTCCACTTGAACAACGTTACTGGATCTTGTAATAAGTCTGCTTGAGAATAAATATATATATATATATATATATATATATATATATATATATATATATATATATATATATATATATATATATTTATATATATATAAATCCTATTTTTATATACAACCTGTTTGGTGTCCCTTTGTGGTGCAGTTGATGTGTTTACTGTGTGTATCTACAAATGCTTAACCTATAACGCCTGAAGTTTAGCCTTGTCTGCTCGTGCCACGCACCTAGAGTGTGAGCAGGGGTAATTCTAAAGGGGTCATCCTTCGCCCTTACTTAGAGGAGAGGGTCCCTGCTTGTCACAAGTGAATACTTGCACCAACCAGAGACCCTCAATTCTAACACTGGACGCAGAGGTAAGGATTTGCAAATTTGCATTTGTAATTTATACACAGTGAATTATTGATCGCCACGTAGTGAGCGCAGACCAGTAAAGCAGCCACAATACTGTGATTTTTTTTGTTTTGCCAAGAATCTCCCTTTTTAATGAACCATGCCTGGTTCACTCCCTGTGGAAAGGGCAGCCTCTGTCTTCTCTGGAGTAGATGACGTAGATTGGGGAGAAGAAGCGATGAGGAGCTTAACAAATGAACAGCTGAATGGTTTCTGCGTGAAGTTCAGAATTGCCAAACATGGATTGAAGAACAAGACCCAACTCGTAACGGCACTGAGGGCCTGGTATGAGTCAAGGGCACCAGAGAATGTGGTGGAGGTTAATCCACCAGACAACAACCATGGATTTGGTAGTGGCATGTCGCCAGAGGAGTTAGCGGACAGGGCCGCAACCAGGGCACATGAAGTGAAGATTGCAAAAATCAATGGCCAGAGGAATATGGAAAAGCAAAGGCTGGCAATGGAAAGCCAGATACTGGCCATGGAGGAAAAAAAAATTAAATTGGAGCATGAAATGAAGCTGAGGGAGCTGAAGCTGAAAGCCAAACGTTTGGAGCTCAATCCCTCTGGTGGCAGCACAACGCCAGTGCAGGTAAAGTCCAGGGTGTACATACCCAAAGATGTGGTTAAGGAATACTTCAAGGGGGATGACATAGGACAGTGGTTTAGGGCCTATGAAGTAGCCAAGTCCTCCCACCGGGTCCCTGACAAGGATTGGGGAGCGGGGTTGTGGGGGAGGTTCCTTAGCGAAGGGCGAGACACCCTGCTAGATTTGCCCCCTGAAGAACACAATTCCTATTCCTGCATGAAAGATGCCTTAATGATCAGGTTTGGGTTAACTCCTGAAATGTATAGACAGAGGTTCAGGGGTTGTACTAAGATGCCTGGGTGTACGTATGTGGAGTATGTAACCTTTATCTGCAGAGCACTGGATGGTTGGGTAAAGAGTAGTAAGGTGAATGATTTTCAAGGGCTTCTTGATTCAATGGCATGGGAGCACTTGTCGCTTAATTGTTTTCCTGAGCTACGCCAGCACCTGATTGATAGCAAGCTGTCCAACCCGAGGAAGCTTGCTGAGGAGGCGGAGCGCTGGCTCAGCACCAGGATCCACAAGGGTTACGTGGGAGACTCCGCCAGAGGTGGGCAGGGTCACAAGCAGAGGAGTGGGGGGACAGGGGTAAACAGAAAGGGTTCCCTAAAGGCCCCCAAAGTAATCCCCAAGGGAACCAAGGGAAAGGTTCTCAGCCTCCCCCACCCCTGAAGCAGACCGGGGCCCCGACAGGTAGACCTGTTCCAAGAGGGCCCTTCAATTGTTACAGGTGTGATGACCCGGGTTACATTGCCACTGACCCTAAGTGTCGCTTGTTTGGTAAACCAGCACCCACTGGTGCTCCACCCCGGCAAATGGCTAGTGTTAATTTTTATTTTATTTTTTGTTTATATAGCGCAGGAATTCGACCCCCGAAAGGGGTATCTCTGCGCTTGTGTTCTTACCAGAAGCCATAAATAAATAGAAGAACGTTCGAGTCAGGATCAATTAGAGATTATATTGTCGGAAACAGATGAGTCTTTAGTGATTTCCTAAAGGCTCCAAGATTGGAATTTTGCCTGAGAGAAAGGGGTAAAGTATTCCAGATGGTGGGGCCCCTATAGGAGAGAGCTCGACCCCCCTGTCTTTCCCTTTTGATCCGCGGCGCCTGAAGCAGTGATTGATTCTTAGATAGTAGAGAGCGACATGGTTCATAAGGTTTGAATTTTTCTGACAGATATTTCGGACCAATGCCAAACAGGCATTTATGGATGACGGAGCATATTTTGAACCTAACCCGCTGGCAGATGGGCAGCCAGTGGAGTTTGTTCAAAAGGGGGCGGGAAGGGGATCTGGCTGGGACATTCAGGATCAGTCTGGCTGCCGTATTCTGGACTACCTGTAACCTGTCGAGTTGCTCATCATTGGCAGAAAGGAGCAACCCATTACAGTAATCTAGTCTGCTGATTACAAGCGCTTGGACCAGGGTTTTTCTATGACTGTCCGCTAGATACAGGAATACCCGCCTCAGGAGCCCAATGACCCTAAGACAGATTCCTGCTACCTGGCTTACATGATCTTTTAGTAGCAGGGACTGATCTAGCCGTACCCCCAAGTTTTTTACTACCTGTTTGGGATGTGGAACAGGTCCTAGGTCAGAGGGCCACCACTCAGGAGACCAGAGGAGCGGGGCTTCTCCGAAGAGCATGACCTCCGTCTTGCCCACATTACATTGCAGGCAATTGGAGGTCATCCAATCGGATTCAGCTCTCATGCCTGCAGCGAAGGTGTTTTTAACTGCTGGCGTCAGGGTCTGGAAAGGAAACAAAAGCTGGGTGTCATCAGCATACAATATTGGTGTGAACCCATATTCTCTCACAATGTCAGCCAAGGGGGCCACATACACATTTAAAAGTGTAGGGCTTAGGCATGAGCCCTGTGGAACCCCCTTGGTGAGCTCCCTAAAGATGGAAAAATAGGAGCCTAGACGGACACTTTGTGAGCGGCAAGTGATGAAACTCTCCAACCATGACAGAACAGTTCCGCCTATCCCTACCCTTTTCAGACGACCGATAAGAATGTCATGTGACACCGTGTCGAAGGCAGCAGACAAATCCAACAGCACCAGAATCATAGAGCCTCCTCTATCCTGTGCTATCCTGATGGTATCGGTCACTGAGAGGAGGGCTGATTCGGTGCTGTGATTAGGTCTGACTCGATGAAATTGGACACATGTGTATTGACATATTTCTCGGTCATCTTACTAAGATGTGGTAGGAGGGAGATTGGGTGGAGATTGGAAAGGTCTGACCATGGTAGCGCCGCATTTTTTCGAATAGGGTTCACTATCGCCTTTTTCCAGTCACTGGGTACTAGCCCTTCTCTAAGGGAAAGATTGATTAATGTTCGAAAACCTGTGGAGATCAGACTTCCTAATGGGGCTGCCATTTTGGCTGGCAAGAGATCAGTTGGAGACCCTGTCTTAATTTGAATATACAAGGCGACAACCTCAGATAAGCTAGCTTCGGGGAACGTGATGAGTGGGCAATTTCCGCACTTAGGTGTCCAAGAAAGAGAGGAGTCAACATTGCTCCTGAAATTAGGAGCTTTGGTGATCTTCTCATATATAGACTCATTCTCAAAGAATGCGGAGATGTCATCACATAAAATTTGAGTAAAGTCGTCGGGACTTTCACAAGCTACAGGTTTTACGATTGATTGAAGGAATTTATACAATTCTCTAGAGGAATTTCCTGCTTCATCCAACTGTAAAGCGAGACTATTTTTCCTGGCCAGTTTTATATTTTTGTGGTAAGTGGTCAGAGCCTCTGAATACAATTTCCTACTATCGGGTGTATGCAACTTCCTCCAGGTTTTCTCAAGTTTTCTACACCCCTGCTTCTCCACTCTCAACTGCTCTGTATACCATACTTCCTGTTTTGATCTAAGGTATTGTTTATGAAGTTTTAGAGGCGCAAGTGAGCCCACTGCCTCCAGAAGGGCTTTATTAATTTTAGAGAGGCCAGTGTCAGCGTCATCGTTCTCACGAACGTAAGGTTCCTTCCATACCTTCTGAAGCCCATCAAGAGTTACTTTATGCCACTGTCTTCGCCGGACTGCAGGCAGAGGCTTACGGTATGGCGGATGAAAACCTAGGAAGGTGAATTCGACCATAGAGTGGTCGGACCAACTAACAGGAGTTGGAGGATTACATTTTATTTTAGGGCAGTTGGCTAAAATTAGATCCAGAGTGTGTCCACCAACGTGTGTTGGACCGCTGTTCTGAATCTCTAGTCCCAGCATAGAGAGATCAGAAAGCAGAGATATTGTATCTGGGTGATTAGGGAGGTCTATATGAATATTGAAATCTCCAAGAAGAATAAAATCTTCCTTGGCTTTGAAATGTGGGGCTAATAACTCCATTAGAGTGAGCGACAAGCCTACACTCGGTCCCGGGGGCCGATAAACTAATGCTCCCTTCCAGTGTGTTTTTGAAGTGGAGTAGATTTTAAAAATCATGACCTCCATTAGAGCACAACATCTCTGATCGAGTAGAGAGACCTTCAGGCCCTCTTTGTATATCACAGCAATGCCCCCACCTGTTTTGATGGGGCGGTCTAAATTAAGAATCTTATACCCAGAGGGAACCCCCAACATGATGGCAGGTACCGTGTGGGGCTTCAACCAAGTCTCTGTGAGGAAACAAATATCCGGTGTGGTTGTATCTATAAGATCCCACATTTCCGGGTAATGTTTGGGTAGAGAGCGAATGTTTAACAGAAAACTTCTTAACCCAATTTGAGTGGAGTTTTCATCGGAGTTTCTGTAGGTAGACTGGTTTGTGAGAGATACCGGAGAATGAGATCCTATAGGAGCTAGAGGGTAATCACCGGTACAAGGCTGGATGAGGTATGCCTGAAAACGACAAGTAATGCATGAGAAAGGGCCTTCAGGACATGACCAGTTTTCTCGTATACAGCCTACTGGGACGGCTGGTTGTAGTCTTTTCAGTGCCTGTGCTGAATAGCAGATGGTGTTGCTCCCAGTAGGGTCTAGGTTCCTAGATGTAGATATAGAGCCCATAGCCCCTGGCCCCGTCCGGTCGCGGACGGGCGCAGACGGGCTACTCTTCGGCTTCTCTTAGGCGCGCTATTAGGCGCACCCCTGCGCACGACCGCTGCGCGCTCTGAGCGAGGGCAGGGCTAAATAGCCCTATGTCATGGAAGACTAGAGCGCTAACCGAAGCTCCTAGCGGAAGTGACTGGCTCTTACCTGTTTGCCCTCCGCTCAACGGCTCTACTTGCCGAGTCGGACCGGGGCGGGCAGGCTGTAGTATTGAGCACAGCTTTCCCAATGCGTGGATGGGCCCCTGTTGTCCCCTAAGGCACCAGGAATGCAGCAACCAATGTGGGAGAAATATCAGCAATGTGAGTGACAGTTAAAAATTAAGATAATGCAAATGTTGCGAATGCGGCGAAAATTAATTAAAAAAGCGTTTCCTGGCTTCTAGCAGCCCCCCGCTTTCAGTACTTGAAATATTCTGGTATTTAGGAACAGCTTGCTGGCGAACAGCGGGTCAGGGAGCCTCTGCCACCGCCTCCCTACCACAGTCAGCCGGCCGCTCTTTCCTGCCTAAATAGCCCTATGTCACGAAAGACTAGAGCGCTAACCGCAGCTCCTAGCGGAAGTGACTGGCTCTTACCTGTCCGCCCTCCGCTCAACGGCTCTACTTGCCGAGTCGGACTGGAGCGGGCAGGCTGTAGTATTGAGCACAGCTTTCCCAATGCGTGGATGGGCCCCTGTTGTCCCCTAAGGCACCAGGAATGCAGCAACCAATGTGGGAGAAATATCAGCAATGTGAGGGACAGTTAAAAATTAAGATAATGCAAATGTTGCGAATGCAACGAAAATTAATTAAAAAAGCGTTTCCTGGCTTCTAGCAGCCCCACGCTGTCAGTACTTGAAATATTCTGGTATTTAGGAACAGCTTGCTGGCGAACAGCGGGTCAGGGAGCCTCTGCCACCGCCTTCCTACCGACTTCCTTCCTAATTATGGGGAAGAAGTAGCCGTCCCGGGGGTGGAGATCCTGTTCAGATGACCCTAGTCTCTTTAGGAGACAGTGAAATGGTCCCTGAGAACAACCTGCCCACTAACACTAAGAAATATGGGCAGGTGGTGACCATCAATGGTAAGAAAGCAGAGGCTCTTAGAAACACAGGAGCCAGTGTTGCTGCAGTGCGGCAGCACCTGGTGTCTCAAGAGAAGGTTGTACCCCATGCCTACTGTAGGGTTGTCAATGCTGACAACTCAGAGAGTCAATGTCCAATGGCTCAAGTACCCTTTGAGTGGGGGGGGTCTCTGGTACTCTGCAGGTTGTTGTGAGAACGTCCATGCCTGTATATTGTTTGCTAGGGAATGATCTGGAGAACTCCCCTTGGGAAAAGGTGGAGAAAACAGCTCACCTGAGGATGGTGGGTCTGCCTGACTGGGCGTGTGTGACCACCCGGTCAATGGCAGCCAGTAGGGGTGCTCAAGAGATCCTGGAGCCTGAAGGAGAGGCCCAGGAACCGGCCTTAGAGAGAAGGCGCAGGGGGCGCGGGAAACCGGCCCCTGAAGTTCCCACAGTCCAGGAGGAAGCAGACCTTGAGGGGGATGCCCTGGATCCTACAGGGGAACAGATTGCTGAACTGGGGGATCCTGCCTGAACTGACCCATTCGCAGCAAGAAGGAGTCCCCTCCAGGGAAGAATTCTGCAGGGAGCAGAAAGAATGCCCTTCTCTCAGGGGTATGCGGCAGCAGGCTGCAGACCAGGCCAATGGTGTTCAGTCTGGAACACGTTATGTGTACTGAGAGAATAACCTCCTTTATTCTGAGCCTAAGGTTGCTGAACCTGGGTCAGCCCGTGCGCTGGTGGTACCCCAGAAGTTCAGAGCCTTCCTACTGGGGTTGGCTCATGATGTGTCTTTAGCAGGACATTTGGGGATGGACAAGACCTATGACAGGCTTGTCACCCACTTTTTTTGGCCCCAAATACACAGGAGCTCGGATGCTCACTGTAGGACCTGTCAGACTTGCCAGGCAAGTGGTAAGAGCGGAGGAAAGCACAAGGCTCCTCTGCAACTCTTCCCCGTGGTCAGTACTCCATTCCAGCGAGTGGGTATTGACATTGTTGGGCCTCTGGACCCCAAGACAGCCATGGGCAACAGGTTCATCCTGGTCTTGGTGGACCATGCCACCCGGTACCCTGAAGCCATCCCTCTGAGGACAGTGACTGCACCCGTGGTGGGACGGGCACTGATGGGAATTTTCTCATGAGTGGGATTCCCTCTAGAGGTGGTGAGTGACAGGGGCACCAATTTCATATCCAAGTATATGAAATCCCTTTGGCAAGAGTGAGGTGTAACATACAAGTTCACCACCCCTTACGATCCCCAAGGAAATGGGTTGGTTGAGAGGTTTAACCGAACCCTGAAAGGCAGGATCATGGGCTTGGAAGGTCCAATGAGGCGTAAGTGGGACGTCCTCTTGCCATGCCTGCTCTTTGCTTACCGTGAAGTGCCACAGAAGTCTCTAGGGTTCAGCCCCTTTGAGCTTCTGTATGGTCACCCAGTGAGAGGACCTCTGAGTTTGGTGAAGGAAGGCTGGGAGCAATCTCCCAGGAAACCTCCCCAGAATGTATACAGTTACATGCTGGCCTTCAGAAACCAGACCAGGCGATTCAGGCAACTTGCTGAGGCAAATCTGGAAGCCAGCCAGGAAGAGATGAAGTGGTTGTACGACCAGAATGCCACTCTGGTAGAGCTTCAATCTGGCGTGGGTGTTGGCCCCAGTGGATTCATGTGCACTTCAGGATAAGTGGACAGGTCCATTTGAGGTTGTGGAGCGCAAGAGTCCTGTCACCTACTTGGTGGACTTGAAGTCTCCCAGGAACCCTTGGAGGGTCCTACATGTTAACCGCCTTAAGCCCCACTTGGAGAGGTCCGAAGTGGGCATGCTGTTGGCCACTGATGATGGAATGGAGGAGGAGACTGAGCCTCTTCCTGAAAGAGAAAGATGGGTCAGTGGATGGAGTTAACCTCTCACCCACCCTGACGCCTGAACAACAGGAAGACTGCCGCCAATTGCTGGGGCAGTTTCCAGATCTGTTCTCCCTGGTTCCTGGTGTCACAGATTGGTGCGTCCATGATGTGGACTCAGGAGACAGCTTATCTGTGAGGCACAAGGCATACAGGGTAACTGACAGGGTCAGAGCTTGCATCAAGGAGGAGTTCTCCAAAATGCTTGCTCTTGGGGTGGTTGAGTCATCCAGCAGTCCTTGGGCCAGCCCAGTGGTCTTGGTCCCAAAAGCTGCAGCGCCGGGAGCCACACCTGAACTCCGGTTCTGTGTGGACTACAGAGGACTCAATTCAGTTACCAAGACTGACGCACACCCCATCCCCAGAGCTGATGAGCTCATTGATCGGCTAGGGGCTGCCCGGTTCCTCAGCACGTTTGATTTCACGTCTGGGTACTGGCAGATCGCCTTGACCGATAGGGCCAAAGAGAGGTCAGCATTCTCCACCCCACATGGGCATTTGCAGTTCCAGGTTATGCCATTTGGAATGAAGAATGCCCCTGCCACCTTCCAGAGACTGGTCAACCAGGTGTTGGCGGGACTAGCTGAGTTCAGCGCCGGCTACCTGGATGACATCGCAGTGTTCAGCAGCACATGAGACGAACACCTGCGACACCTCTGGGAAGTGTTGATGGCACTGCGCAAGGCAGGCCTTACGATCAAGGCAAGCAAGTGCCAGATCGGGCAGGGCTCAGTGGTGTACTTGGGACACCAGGTTGGGAGTGGCAAGGTGGCACCCTTGCAGCCCAAAATTGAAACCATCCTGGCTTGGGAACCCCCCAAAACCCAGACTGCGGTGAGAGCCTTCCTAGGGCTCACTAGGTACTACAGGAGGTTTGTCAAGGGGTATGGCACTATTGTTGCCCCCTTGACAGAGCTGACGTCTAAGAAGCAGCCCAGGAAAGTAATCTGGACTGACACCTGCCAGGAAGCTTTTGACACCCTGAAAACTGCCATGTGCATGGCGCCCGTGCTCCTGGCTCCTGATTTCGCCATAGAATTCCTAGTGCAGACAGATGCTTCAGAGCATGGTATAGGGGCTGTTCTCTCACAAATGACTGAGGATGGCTGGGACCAACCTGTAGCCTTCATCAGTAGGAGGTTACTTCCACGGGAACAGAAGTGGAGTGCAATAGAGAGAGAAGCTTGTGCTGTGGTCTGGGCCTTGAAGAAGCTAAGACCCTACTTGTTTGGGTCTCACTTCCGCGTTCAGACAGACCACAGGACCCTCAGATGGTTGATGCAAATGAGGGGTGAAAACCCAAAACTGTTGAGGTGGTCCATTTCCCTATAGGGAATGGACTTCATGGTGGAGCATCGCCCTGGCACAGATCACACCAATGCTGACGGTCTGTCCAGGTTTTTCCGCCTTAGTGATGAGGAACTCCCTGGGGTAGGGTAGTTCCCCCCACATTTCAGCTGGAGGGGACCTCGGCGTGAGTCTCCCTTCCACTTTTTGCTGATGTGCCTCAGATGTTTTGCTGGTGTATGCTCCTCAGGGCACTGCGCCATGGCGCCATGGCTAATCCGTGCTGCAGTGCAAGTGCTCCCAAGTTAAAGTGTACCTTTAATTGATGTCCATGATTGGTTCATTGGATTCACTGTCAGTTCCCAGTAAAGTGCACCAAGAGTGCCAGGGCTGGTGAATATCAATACTGCTAGTGGGCCTGCAGTTCTGGTTGCGCCAACCAGAGAAGAATCCTTTTAAAATGTGTCTAGGTCTGCCATTGCAGGACCTGCGTGCAGTCTGGTACTGTCGTGCTGGCTGGGAGTGCACACACTTGCCAGCTCCCAAAACCTTCCCTTGACTTCATGTGAGTCACCCCTATGGTAGGCCCTAGGGCAGGGTGCATTGTAAGTGTAAGGTAGGACAAGTCCTGATATGTGTGGCATGTCTTAATAGTGAATTACTGCCAATTTCGTTTTTCACTATTGTAAGGCTACCTGTTCTTTTAGGCCAAGATGGGCTGCTGGAATTATTACACCCTATAATCCCAGCAGGCTCAGGGAACATGGTAGAAAATAAAGGTTAGTATGCCTGAACTCAGAATAATAAAATACTTCTTTTAGTAAAGTTTATTTTAATATCCTGTGTTTGCAAATGCTACTTTTAGAAAGCTAGCATTTGCTTGCCTAACCATTTCAGCCCGCCTCTGCTAGGATATGTATCTGACTGTCTGGGTTGTGTGAGTGACAGGGCTGGGGGATGGCAGGTGGTGAATGCAAGGATTACACCTTGGTGGGAGGTGGGAGTGCCCCTGGACTCTGAATAGGGCTGTGCTCTGCCACCACAATGCTGGCTCCACCTCCTGAGGAGCGACTGATGACTCAGCCCTACACCTGGCCCAGGAAAGGGGGAAGCCTGTCAACAGAGTACTCCTGGCTGCCCCTGTCCTCACAATGCCGGCGCCACCTCCTGTGGAGTGTCTTCTGTGCCATCCCTGCTCCCTGAAAGAGGAGACCTGAGTTTACCCAACACAGTGCTCCAGGACTGAAAGAAGTTATGCAAAAGCCCCCTTGGCCAGAAAAGACAAAAGAAACTGAGTATAAGTATAGGAGCCCTGCTCCTAACAAACTAGATCTGCTTGAAGCCAAGAAGAAGCTCTGCCTGAGGAGGAGGCGCCGGGAAAGCTGTAAGGAGGAAGACTGTCCCTCTCCTGGGGACTGGCCTGCAGTGGTGACCTTGCTGCCAAAGGAGAGCAAAGAGGAACCTTTAAAAAGACTTGCTGCATTTTTATCTACAAAGAACTTGTGCTTTTCAAACTATCTCCAAGGGCTTGGAAGAAGAGCTTGCCCCCTGACCTGAGCCACAGGATCATCTGGCTCAACCTGTGCTTTGCCCGTCTGTGATCTCCGTGAGGATTTCTTCCCCACCGGAGCCGTGACCCTGGTGCCCCCACAGCCCCTCCTTGGCCGTGTCTACTGCCGCCTGACCGTTCCCGCCGGGAGAGAGCCCCACTCTGTTGAGCCGCTCTTCCTCCGCAGTGCCAGACCGCCCCTGCCACCTCGCCGCTGGAGGCTCGCTGAAGGGCCCCACATGTTCCCGCTGATGCCCCCACCGTGATCAAGGACCCAAAGGACAGACCCGACGAAGACCGGACGCCTCGGACACCAGCCTCACCCTGTGTCAAGAGCCGCTGTGCGCCCCGCCTCTGCCTTGGCCACTCAAAGTAAACGGTACTGTGCACACGGCCATAAGACCTAGGCGCCCCGTACTGTGTGTGGCATCTTGCCGGTACGGTGCATATCAAAAACACTGTGAAGCTAGCTGTACGCCTGCCAGCTCACCCGTAACCTGTGCGCACCATTCTGCCAAGCTGGATTCCCACTGTACTCTGCCGGATTGTAAACTGTGCGCTTCGCATTTCCTTCAAAGACTGTACGTTTACTTTCCTCACCTCCAACTGTGAGCTGCATATTGCTTTTGGGAACTGTGCGCATCGTATTGAAAGGGGATCTGTACGCCACGTACGCTTGTGCACGCTAGATGCGTGAGCATTGGTAGGGCCTGTTGATTTCTCCCGTTTTAAGCACATAGAAGCGCTGTGAAGTGCCCAGCTGGCCGGCCTAGAGTACCTACAAACTGAAGAAGAAGTATTGTTAAACGATCAACACCCTTGCCCAGTGAACTAAACCTGTGTTTGCGAAGTGTTCTAGAGGAATCTTTATTTTGAAAGAATTTTGGTCCACTTGAACAACGTTACTGGATCTTGTAATAAGTCTGCTTGAGAATATAGATATATATATATATATATATCCTATTTGTATATACAACCTGTTTGGTGTCCCTTTGTGGTGCAGTTGATGTGTTTACTGTGTGTATCTACAAATGCTTAACCTATAACGCCTGAAGTTTAGCCTTGTCTGCTCGCGCCACGCACCTAGAGGGTGAGCTGGGGTAATTCATGGATTTACGACAGAAAAGCACTTTCTTGGCACCAGTCAGTCATAAAGGATTAGATTTATTCGAAGCACTTGTTCACAAAGATCTTGACAATATCCACCAAACGACTGTAAGACACAAACAAAATCTTACAAGGAATGAAAAAATTGCTCTATCACAACTAGCAACCAACAGCAACATCAAGATCTGCCCAGCTGACAAGGGCGGATCGCTGGTAATCATGGATGCCCAATTCTATCTAGAAAGTGTGAACCAACACCTCTCGGACATCAACACCTATATGGAAATAAACCAAGATCCCACAAAAGAATATTCTGTCATTCTCCAGTCGATCATTGACAAAGCAGTTTCTTTTGGAACCATCACCACTAAAGACCGGAATTACCTCATCAAGACTCATCCCAACATTCCATATCTATACATGATTCCAAAAATTCACAAAGACCCCATCAAACCTCCGTTCAGACCCATTGTCAGCACATGCAACTCTATTCACGAACCCATTGGAACCTACATTGATCGTCACCTTCAACCCTCAGTCAGACAGATGGCAAGTTACCTACAGGATACAACAGATTTTCTATCTAAACTCAACAACATCACCATTGATCCACAAACACCCGTCCTGCTTTGCACCATCGATGTTAACTCTCTGTATACATCCATTCCCCACAACCTTGGGATTCAGGTAATAGAAGCGACCCTACTCAAAACCAACAAACCATCTGATTTACAAGTGTTTCTTATGGAATTGGTTAAATTTACTTTACTGCACAGTTACTTCAAATATCAGGACAAATTTTTCATCCAACTGTCTGGCGTAGCGATGGGAAACTGTGCATCCCCATCATACGCGAATCTTTTCATGCATGAGTTTGAAACGCAACACATTCTGTCTATTCCCCCATTGGCAAGAACATCTCAAAATCTATTACCGGTACATAGATGACATTTTCCTGATTTGGACAGGTACCGAACAACAACTGATCTTTGCCATCAACCACCTAAACACCATTAACGACAGAATAGAATTCACTCATCAATACAACCAGACCAGAATTTCATTCCTTGACGTAGACATCACCATCAAAGACACCAAACTTGAAACTTCCATTTACACCAAACCCACCGACCGCAACAACTACTTACATTATTCAAGTTTTCATCAACCCAGTCTCAAAAAACATTTGCCTTTTTCACAACTCATGCGAGCTAAGAGAATTGCTTCTTCTGCTGAAACATTCACACAAAACAGCACTATCATCATGAACAAATTTCGTAAAAGAGGTTACCCTCAGAAAGTGATTCAAACAGCTCATGCCAGAGTTACCACCTTAGATCGACTGAATTTACTCAAACCCAAAATCAAAACTTCTACTAAGGATCAACGTAATGTTTTTGTATCCAAATACTCCACAAAAAGCCATTTGATCAAAAAAAGCATCATCAATCATTGGCAAATACTACAACTTGAACCTGACTTTAATGCCATTTTCAATGAACTGCCGATCTTTGCCTACCAATGCTCTAAAAATCTAGGATCGATCCTAAAATCCTGCACGATCCAGCCAAGTGTTTTTAAAGGAACCATTCCCTGTCATAACTGTCAGAATTGTCATAACATCATACCAGGCAACAGCATAACTCATCCAAGCAAAGGTACACCCATTCCTCTACATGTCAATGCCACATGTGACACCATGAACGTTGTGTACTTATTGAAGTGCTCCTGTGGACTACCCTATGTAGGGAAAACTGAGCGCAAAATCAAAAATAGACTTAACGAACATCGAAGCAATGTTCGATACAAAAACTTGAAATCCTGCGTTTCCGCACATTTCACCCAACAAAATCATAACAGCCAAATTTGTTTTCTCATCCTAGAGGTGGTCAACAAACCAGAGGGCATTGACCCAAAAAAATTCTTACTGCAACGGGAATTGTATTGGATATTCAAATTAGGAACCGTCCACCCGAAAGGACTCAATGAACGTCTGGAATTTAGCAGCTTTCTTTAACAGACTCTACAGACTTTACATTGCGTTATTGTTGGCGCTCTTTCTTTTGACTGCATTTATACCATGTAATTATTCTTCGTCTTGGCTGCTTTCTCTGCAATTTGTTTACCCATTGTATTTTATACTTTGTTCTTGTTCCTGATCTAGTTCTGTTTATTCAGGGCTTACATCCCACTTATTCTCTCCATTTTGCCATATCTGCTACTCTCCACCATTCTACCACACATTCTCACTTATTCTCCAGCTCCTGTTGGCACTTTCACAGTTCTCTTCACACTACCTTGCACGCTTCACTATTTCAGCTCAGCCTGTTCCTTACCCCCTAATGTTCTTTTCATCCTCTTTCCCTGTCTCCATCCTCTTCCGCACATTTCCCTCTCACCATTTCGCACATTTTTCATCTTGTTTCCTTTCGTGTATCTCGGACCTTTTTCTTGACTAGTTTACTTTCTCCATCTATTTTTTCATGTACTCGTTTTACAAAGTATTATTATTTTTCGATCACCCAGCCGTTTCTTATTTTTCTTATTTTTCACTCATTTTACTGTCCCGGGATCCACCCGATTACCCACACTCTTTTTTAGTCCGTTTTCACTGATTACAGAGTTGTACCATACACTTTAGTCCCTCGTTTGTCTCTTCAAACGGGGATATTTCACGCATGCGTCCGCGTCATGTTTTACTTCCTGCTTTGTTCCCATGGCGTCTCACCGTATCGGAACTTGGTTACTCGCGCACACAGCTATTCGGTAAGTTCAGACTCTAAGCTTTACCTGTTTTCTGGGCCACAAAACGCTCCGCTATCGTTCACTTTTGTCTCACCACGATCTATACGACACGTATTGGGAATGTATTTGGGTTATCTCATGGCACGTACCGACTCCTTTCTTGCTTTCTCGTCCCATCTTGCACTTCTGCATGTTGCCCCTTCTGCGCGTTCCACCGAGCACTTTTCAAGCATGTTGGTGTATTTTTTGTAATGCACTGGTACTGGTACCTTCACATCTCTCGCTCGAGTTCACCATTCACATTTCTTTTACGCTCTTGTACGCCCAAGCCCTATCACGGACAGCTTCTCTTTTGCTTCTCTGATGCCATTTTCTATTCTTTCTTCACAATATTCATCATCTTCTTATACCTTAATCTACACTCGGACCCTGATCATTAAAACTGTTTTTTGTCTACTTTTCCTTAGAATATATTGACCCCCCTGAAGAAGAGCTTCACAGCTCGAAATGCATCAAGGATATTAACACTATATGTTTCGATATATGAATTTTTCAAAAAAAACTTTGGAGTGATTCCTCCATGTACATTTGAAGTTTTTGCTTTTTCAATGAATCACCATGGATTGATCTATATGAATTACATGCATCTGAACACAAAGTGAATAAAACTTTGAAAACTTTGACAACTTTAAAACTTTGAACCTCTGAAATTATTTTGTTTAAAATTGCTTCATTGCAAGCATAGAGGAGTGCTCAGGACACCCACCTTACGCCTGTGAGGTAGATTTCTTCCACGTAATTCTAAAGGGGTCATCCTTCACCCTGACTTAGAGGAGAGGGTCCCTGCTTGTCACAAGTGAATACTTGCGCCAACCAGAGATCCCCAATTCTAACACGGGTTGGGTGCACAGGACTCCCAGCAGTGCCCAGGCATTTGAGGGGTGGGTGTACATGACTCCCAGCAGTGCCCAGACATATGAGGGTGGGTGGATATGACTCCCAGCAGTGCCCATCAGAATGGGGGTGGGTGGATATGGCTCCCAGCAGTGCCCAACAGTATGGGGGTGGGTACACTTGACTCCCATCAGTGCCCAAAAGTATGGGAGTGGGTGCACAGGACTCCCAGCAGTGCCCAGACATATGAGGGGTGGATGCACATGACTCCCAGCAGTGCCCAGACATATGAGGGGTGGGTGGATATGATTCCCAGCAGTGCCCAACAGTATGGGGGTGGGTACAGAGGACTCCCACCAGTGCCCAGACATATGAGGGTTGGGTGGATATGACTCCCAGCAGTGCCCAGACATATGAGTGCTGGGTGCACATGACTCCCAGCAGTTCCCAGACATATGAGGGTGTGTGGATATGACTCCCAGCAGTGCCCAACAGTATGGGGGTGGGTGGGCATGACTCCCAGCAGTGCCCAACAGTTTGGGGGTGGGAGCACTAGACTCCCAGCAGTGCCCAAAAGTATGGGGGTGGGTGCACCAGACTCCCTGCAGTGCCCAGACATATGAGGGGTGGGTGCCCATGACTCCCAGCAGTGTCCAGACATATGAGGGGTGGGTGGATATGATTCACAGCAGTGCCCAACTGTATGGGGGTGGGTGGATATGACTCCCAGCAGTGCCCAACAGTATGGGGGTGGGTGCACATGACTCCCAGCAGTGCCCAGACATATCAGGGGTGGGTGCACATGACTCCCAGCAGTGCCCAGACATATGAGGGGTGGGTGTGCATGACTCCCAGCAGTGCCCAGACATATGAGGGGTGGGTTAATATGTCTCCCAGCAGTGCCCAACTGTATGGGGATGGGTGCAGAGGACTCCCAGCAGTGCCCAGACATATGAGGGGTGGGTGCACATGACTCCCAGCAGTGCCCATACATATGAGGGGTGTGTTCACATGACTCCGAGCAGTGCCCAACAGTATGGGGTGGGTGAATATGACTCCCAGCAGTGCCCAAGAGTATGGGGGTGGGTGCACAGGACTTCCAGCAGTGCCCAGACAAATGAGGGGTGGGTGCACATGACTCCCAGCAGTGCCCAGGCAAATGAGGGTTGGGTGGATATGACCCCTAGCAGTGCCCAACATTATGGGGGTGGGTGCACAGGACTCCCAGCAGTGCCCAGACATTTGAGGGGTGGGTGCCCATGACTCCCAGCAGTGCCCAGACATATGAGGGTGGGTAGATATGACTCCCAGTAGTGCCCAACAGTATGGGGGTGGGAGGAAATGACTCCCAGCAGTGCCCAACAGTATGGGGGTGGGTGTACTTGACTCCCAGCAGTGCCCAACAGTATGGGGGTGGGTGCACAGGACTCCCAGCAGTGCCCAGACATATGAGGTGATGGTGGATAGGACCCCCAGCGGTGCTTAACTGTATGGGGGTGGGTGGATATTACTCCCAGCAGTGCCCAACAGTATAAGGGTGGGTGCACATGACTCTCAGCAGTGCCCAAGAGTATGGGGGTGGGTGTACAGGACTCCCACCAGTGCCCAGACATATGAGGGGTGGGTGAATATGATTCCCAGCAGTGCCCAGACATATGAGTGGTGGGAGCACATGACTCCCATCAGTGCCCAGACATATGAGGGGTGGGTGTACATGACTCCCAGCAGTGCCCAAATGTATGGGGGTGGGTGCACAGGACTCCCAGCAGTGCCCAGACATATGAGGGGTGGGTGCACATGACTCCCAGCAGTGCCCAGACATATGAGGGGTGGGTTAATATGACTCCCAGCAGTGCCCAACAGTATGGGGATGGATGCACAGGACTCCCAGCAGTGCCCAGACATATGAGGGGTGGGTGGATATGACTCACAGCAGTGCCCAACAGTATGGGGATGGGTGCACAGGACTCCCAGCAGTGCCCAGACATATGAGGGGTGGGTGCACATGACTCCCAGCAGTGCCCAGACATATGAGGGGTGGGTGCACATGACTCCTAGCAGTGCCCAACAGTATGGGGGTAGGTGCACATGACTCCCAGCAGTGCCCAACAGTATGGGGGTGGGTGGATATGACTCCCATCAGTGCCCAACAGTATGGGGTGGGTGCACATGACTCCCAGCAGTGTCCAACAGTATGGGGGTGGGTGCACAGGACTCCCAGCAGTGCCCAGACATATGAGGAGTGGGTGCACATGACTCCCAGCAGTGCCCAGACATATGAGGGGTGGGTGCACAGGACCCCCAACAGTTCCCAATAGTATGGGGGTACAACATCATCAGCATTCCACAACTACATGGGGGTATGTGCACATCCCTAACTTGTGACTAAAATGATAGTGCCAGAGCAACACAGCAGTGCCCGACTCCATGGAGGATGGATTACTGCCACACATTGTGTGACACACCACATGTGGGTGTGAAGTCAAATTCCACATGCATACCCACCCATGGAGGCTGCAGGCGAAATACACACCCTACCATCATGACACAATAGTGTATAGTCATGTAACAGCCCACCAAACAAAGAGAGAGAGAGGGAACACACACTGACACGTACAGCCCAGGGCTGATATGAATGTCCAGGTGGTGGTTAGACCACCAAGATGTAGTCTCTCATGGAAGGAATAGGGTTGAAACCCCTTAGATACAATTCACAAAATTGTGAGTCATGTGCCCAAATACCCTGCATAACAATTCCCAACATAGGGATAGGCTGTGATAAAACACATGCATAGTGGTAAAAAGGGTGACTGAATCCATGAAGGCATATGTACATACTCAAAACACAAGCACAGTGAGTTTTAAGCATGGCACAGACGAATGAGCATGAGACATATGTGAGCAGGCATGGCCATTGTTGAAGGGAACCGCCATCAAAAAAGGAAATGTGCACACATGTCAGCACAACAATTGTGCAACTGTCTGCAGTGAAGATCTCAGGTGTCACAGAGGAAGGCACACTCCTTGGGACAATGTCTCTTGCCAAACTTAACCCATACAACCAATAAGTAATTGGAGAGACATTTTGATCGCACACAGTGTTGGACCCGGCCTCGTGGCCTGGTCCTCCTTGACCCGTAGTAATACCTCCTGACCACGCAGCTCCCTATGGCCCTGATTCACATGACCATTCCCTCCATGACCCACATCCCCGACCCTGGTCTTCCCCGTCCTCTCCCTCCATTTCCCTGGTACCCGAGGCCGATGCCCATGTCCCTGCACCTAAGATGGCCGCCCCGGCCCCAGCCCGACCTCGGCCTTCGGTGCCATACCCGGCTGGGGGGTAGAGCGCTCCCCGTGAGCGAGAGAGGGAGGAGTAGCTCGATCACACCGCCCGCCTCCCCTCGAGAGATGAGTTTCGATCACCCATCCGGCCTCCCTGAGGGCTGGCTCTAGGCCTGCTGAGCGTCTGGGATCCCTCCAGACCCAACTTGAAAGGATGAAAGGAGCCGCCGAGGCGAAACCCCCAACAATCAACCCCCAGTTGCTAAGACCTCCGCCTGCGAGGACTTCAGGCATCAAAGCAGAGCAGTCCTATATCAAGGGTGGCTCTGGGACGATCAAGCCAGTTGTATCCTAGACTACATGAGCCCTGCTGACCTTGTCGCGGCTCCTACCGAGCAGAGAAGGACTTCTACTCGAGAACCACCTGAGCCCTCCTGGCGCTGTTGCGGCTCCCCTGCAACCTAAAGACCACCGAGCCCTGCTGATGCTGTTGCAGCTCCCTTGCAACCTTGAGAACTCCTGAGCCCTGCTGATCTGATCGCGGCTCCCCAAGACCGTAAGAACTGCGACCTCCTTGCTTGAGCCCTGCTGATTCGATTGCGGCTCAGAGACTATCCTGGTCCGGCTGGACCCAAGATCACCCGGTATCCCCCGGCTCGAGGATTGAGAGCTGTGTGCCGGATACGCACCCGCAAGTGACTCTGAATCTTGAGACTGTCCCGCTACCCTACCCCTACTGAGACTCTTTGAGCCCTTGCTCACCTGTACATAAGAATCTGCGGATCATAAAGATCCATTTTTACTTGAAGATATAAAGAATACGTTCTCTTAAACCTACGGTGTGGTGTCCCTTTGTCGAGTGGTGCTAGCGCAGCGCGTACGATCCTAGATTCGAGTTCCTCTCCCTGAGGGTCTCCCGCCATTGCTCGGCTGTGTTCCTAGGAAAGGTGGGTCACAGGGTGGTCAGGTGCCGAGTCTGTCCTCCCCTGGGATCGCCCCTCTAACATTGGTGGCAAGTGACGGGATCCGAGTCCATAATCTAGAGATCGTACAGTAAGCGGCTGATGCACTACCGAACAAAGATGCCAGAAAGAAACTCCAAGAGTTCCACTGAAGCCGACGCGAGTACCACGTTCCGTGCGGAATGGCTGGAAGAGTACACGTACAAAGAACTGAAAGAGTTTTGCAAAGCACGAGGAATCGCTACCACAGGCCTGCATACGAAGGAAGATATGCAGAAAGCCCTACAATCTTGGGTGGAATCCAAGGAAAACCCTCCCCCGTCAGGAGGAGGAACAGAGCAGCCGACCGAACACGGCCCCAACCCAAGAGTGGGCAGCAGCACTCCGATACGGAGCAGTGCACCAGACGGGGGCCTCTCCCCAGAAGAACTAGCGGACAGAGAAAGAAACCACAATCATGAACTTGAATTGGCCAAACTCAAAATTGAATGCGAATTAAAGCTAGCAAAAAAGAGCTAGCGGTAGAGCAGCTACGAGTACAAGGAGAGTTGGAAGAGAAGAAACTCCAACGGGAACATGAAGACAAGAGACTCCAGCTGGAGCACGAGCGCGGCCAGAAGGAGATCGAGCTAAAGGCCCAGAGCGAAGTAAACCGACCAAGGGGGAACCGAGAAGCCGTCCCCCCGGTAGAGCCAAAAGTCCACATCCCCAAGGATGTGGTGAGAGAATACTATAAGAACGACGATATGCAGCAATGGTTCAAGGCCTACGAAGTTGCCATGACCTCCCACCGAGTTCCACAGAAGGATTGGGGAGCTGGGTTGTGGGGTCGATTCCTGAGCGAGGGGAGAGACACCCTGCTCGATCTGCCATCCTCCGTGCAGACCTCCTACAGCCACATGAAAGAGGCCCTCCTCACGAGATACGGACTCACCCCCGAGATGTACCGCCAGTGGTTCCGAGAGTGCAAGAAGATCCCTGGCACCACGTGGGTGGAGTACGTGAACTTTTACAGTCGAGCATTGGAAGGGTGGATCAAGGGCAGCAAAGTTACCACCTTTGAAGAACTTACCGACCTCATCGCATGGGAACACTTGTCCGCGAACTGTTTTGTGGACCTACGCCAGCCTTTGCTGGACAGCAAGCTTGCAGACCCAAGGAAGCTGGCCGTGGAGGCCGATCGCTGGGTGAACACCCGGGTCCCCCGGGGCCCCGTAGGAGACTACCCCCCGAAGCAATCAGAGATCTTCCCGCCAGAGGGGAGGGGGGAACCAAGGAAAGCAGAGGGATTCCCAGTCAGGACCCCAGCGTAGTCCCCCCAGAAGCCAACCCCAGACATTACCAGCACCCCCACCAGCCAATCCTGCTCCCCCGGGTAACCGTGGGCACCGGGTCACTATTTCCTGTTACCGTTGCCAACAGCCAGGGCATTCGCCAGTGACCCCCAGTGTCCCATGGCCCCGCGACCCTCCACAACAGCTCCCCCAGCCAGACAGGTAGCCAACGTAGCCCTAGTGGAGGAGATGGAGGACACCGAAGAATGGGAACCCGCTGCCATGGACCTAGTCTCCCTAGGAGACCAAGGGCTGATTCCCGGGGCCCCCCTACCCGACAATACCAAGAAATACCGACAACTGGTGATGGTGAACGGCCACCGGGTGGAGGCCCTTCGCGACACTGGGGCGAGTATCACAGGTGTCCTCAGTCACCTAGTCAGAGAGGACCAGATCATTCTATGTAAAATGGCCCTAGTACCGTTCGAATGGGGAAGAGTGATAGGAAAATTACAAGTTGCTGTCCGAGCCTCCCAACCTGTAGACTGTCTCCTGGGCAACAACCTAGAAAGTTTCCCGTGGAGACAGGTGGAGCGCAAGACCCACCTGGGCATGATGGGCCTACCCGAGTGGGTGTGCGCCACCACCTGATCCATGTCCGCCCGACTACCCGCCTCAGGGTTGACGACGCCGAGCCTCCCAGCCACCGCCCAGTAGAAGAAGATAGGGACGACCGGAGGAGAGCCCGTCACCGACAATGAACCTTTGCATCCCGATCCCGCACAGATCCCTGAGCTAGATGATCTGCCCGAGTTGGCGCAGTGGCGTCACGAGGGGGGCCCCTCCCGAGAGGAGTTCTGCCGGGAGCAAGCCACTTGCCCTTCCCTGGTCAGACCCCGGCGACAGGCCGCGGCCCAAGCTGCGGGCGACCGGACTGGAACCCATTCCGTATATTGGGAGAATGACCTCCTGTAAAGTGAGCAGAAGTCTGCCGAGCTAGGGTCAGCCCGAGTGCTGGTGGTACCCCTACCCTTCCGTGACTTCCTCCTGGGCCTGGCCCACGATGTGCCCCTGGCATGACACTAAGGCCAGGACAAGACCTATGACCGCCTAGTTACGCACTTCTATTGGCCCAAGATGCGAGCGAATGTAAAAGGCCACTGCAAGTCCTGTCTCACGTGCCAGGCTAGTGGAAAAAGTGGAGGAACGCGCAAGGCTCCCCTCCAACTCTTCCCCGTCGTCAGTACCCCCTTTGAGCGGGTCGGGATCGACATAGTAGGGCCCCTGGACCCTAGAACCTCCCAAGGTCACTGATTCATCCGGGAAACATCACTTACAACGCAATTTTTACCATGCAGTGCCTTTAGATCGCAACTTTTACAACGCAAACCATTACAACGCATTGCGCAGGGGGGGGCTCTAGGATAGGGAATAGGTTTAATTTACTATCCAACACCTTCCCTACTATCCACGGGGACTGGAGTTGGAATAGTAAATTAAACTATTCACTATCCACTATCCACAAAAGCACTATGCGTTGTAATGGTATGCATTGTAAAAACCGCGTTGTAAAAGCATGCGATGTAAAAGCATGCGTTCTAATGTCGTGCATCCGATTCATCCTAGTCCTGGTGGATCACGCCACCCTATACCCCGAGGCCATCCCCCTCCGCACCATAACGGCCCCCGTGGTGGGCCGAGCGTTGATGGGGATCCTCTCCCGAGTGGGTTTTCCCCGTGAGGTCGTGAGTGACCGCGGCACGAACTTTATATCTAAATACATGATGTCCCTGTGGCAACAATGTGGAGTGTCCTACAAATTCACCACCCCGTATCATCCCCAAGGAAATGGCCTAGTGGAACGGTTTAACCGGACACTGAAGAGGATGCTCATGGGCCTAGAAGAGCTCCTCCGGTGCAAGTGGGACGTCCTCCTCCCCTACCTCTTGTTCGCATACCTGGAGGTCCCCCAGAAGTCCCTGGGGTTCAGCCCAGTTGAGCTGCTGTACGGGCATCCCGTCCGGGGGCCCCTCAGCTTGGTCAAGGAGGGATGGGAGACGGCCCCCCCAGAGAACCATCTCCAGATGTGTTCCGCTACATTCTCACCCTCCGAAATCAAACACGGAAATTCCGAGCGTTGGCCGAAGCCAACCTCGAAGCAAGTCAGGAGAAGATGAAGCGTTGGTATGACCAGAATGCCACTCTGGTCGAGTTTAAACCGGGCCAGCAGGTCTGGGTGATGTCCCCAGTAAAATCCTGCACCCTCCAAGACAAATGGACCGGCCCCTTTAAGGTCGTGGAGAGGAAAAGCCAAGTGACCTACTTGGTGGACGTCCAGTCCCCTCGGAACCCCCTTTGGGTTCTCCACGTGAACCGCCTCAAGCCTCACTTCGTGCGGACAGAGTTGAGCTTGCTCTTGGCCACTGACGACGCAGCGGGAGAGGACCTCCTGTGTGCCAAAGAGAAGCATGGCTCCGTAGACGGAGTGAGCCTCTCTCCTACCTCACTCATCAGCAACGTGAGGACTGCCGCCAGCTCTTGGGGCAGTTCCCTGATTTGTTTTCCTTGGTCCCCAAAATCACCGACTGGTGTGTCCACGACGTGGACTCCGGAGACAGCCCTCCGGTGCGACACCGAGCCTACCGAGTGCCTGACCGAGTCCGGACCTGCATCCAGGCCAAAGTCTCAAAAATGCTCACCCTAGGAGTGGTCGAGCCCTCCGAAAGTCCCTGGGCCAGCCCAGTGGTACTGGTCCCGAAAGCCGCAGCCCCTGGGTCTGTCCCCGAACTTCAGTTTTGTGTGGACTAACGGGGGCTTAACACAGTCACCCGAGCAGACGCCCACCCCATTCCCGCGCAGATGAGCTCATCGACCGCCTGGGGTCTGCTCGCTACCTGAGTACCTTCGATCTGACCTGCGGCTACCGGCAAATTGCGCTCACAGAGGGTGCCAAGGAGCGGTCTGCCTTCTCCACCCCGGACGGGCACTATCGCTTTCGAGTGATGCCGTTCGGGATGAAAAACGCCTTTCAGAGACTGTTGAACCGAGTCCTGGCCAGGCTGGAAGAGTTCAGCGCCGCATATTTGGATGATATTGCGGTGTTCAGTTCGCAATGGGACGAGCACCTCCAGCACCTCCGGAGGGTGTTGCTAGCCCTGCGCCAGGCAGGCTTGATGGTGAAAGCCAGCAAGTGTCAGATTGGGAAGGGGTCAGTGACCTACCTAGGCCATCAGGTCGGAAGCGGGCAGGTCGCCCCTCTCCAGCCGAAGATCGATGCCATCCTGGCCTGGGAACCGCCCACCACCCAAACCAAGGTCCGAGCCTGCCTGTGCCTCACCGGCTACTACCGGAGGTTTATAAAGAATTACGGCAGCATAGTAGGTCCCCGCACAGAGTTGATATCCAAGAAGCAGCCCAAGCGCGTGCGCTGGTCCCCCTCCTGCCAAGAGGCGTTCGACGCCTTGAAAACCGCCGTGTGTACTGCCCTCGTGCTTCAAGCCCCGGACCACTCCAAGGAGTTTGTGGTCCAGACAGACACCTCCGAGCATGGCATCGGAGCCATACTGTCCCAGCTCAATGAGGAAGGCATAGATCAGCCCGTAGCCTTCATCAGCCGAAGGTTACTGCCCTGAGAACAGAAATGGAGCACCATCGAACGAGAAGCGCTCGCAGTAGTCTGGGCTCTCAAGAAACTCCAACCCAACCTGTTCGGAACCCACTTCCGAGTCCAAACAGACCATCGACCCTTGCGGTCGCTCATGCAGATGAGAGGAGAAAACCCCAAACTGCTGCGATGGTCAAACTCCCTCCAGGGGATGGATTTCACAGTAGAGCATCGCCTGGTACCGACCACGCCAACGCTTACGGCCTCTCCAGGTTCTTCCGCCTCAGCGAAGAGAACCCCCAAGAAGATGGGTAGTTCTCCCCGACCTTCAGCTGGGGGGACGCGTGTTGGACCCGGCCTCGTGGCGTGATCCTCCTTGACCCGTAGTATTCCCTCCTGACCCGCGCAGCTCCCTATGGCCCTGATTCACCCGACCATTCCCTCCATGACCCACATCCCCGACACTGGGCTTCCCCGTCCTCTCCCTCCATTTCCCTGGTACCCGAGGCCGATGCCCATGTCCCTGCACCTAAGATGGCTGCCCCGGCCCCAGCCCGACCTCGGCCTTCGGCGCCATACCCGGCTGGGGGGTAGAGCGCTCCCCGTGAGCGAGAGAGGGAGGAGTATCTCGATCACTCCTCCCGCCACCCCTCGAGAGATGAGTTTCGATCACCCATCCGGCCTCCCTGAGGGCTGGCTCCAGGCCTCCTGAGCGTCTGGGATACCTCCAGACCCAACTTGAAAGGATGAAAGGAGCCACCGAGGCGGAACCCCCAACAACCAGCCCCCAGGTGCTAAGACCTCCGCCTGCGAGGACTCCGGACATCAAAGCAGAGGAGTCCTATATGTTATGTTATGTTAAAAAAGTCTCTTCTATAGCGCACGGCTGCCCCAAGGGGTGTCCCGGCGCTTTGGCAAAGAGACATACAGCTAAGAAACACAACGCAACATCCCGGAAGTCCCGACAGAGATGTTATCCCGAAAAGAGCCAGGTCTTCTGCTCCTTTCTGAAAGCAAGAAGATTGTTAGACTTTCTTAAAGAGACAGGAAGCTCGTTCCAGCAACGTGGGACCAGGTATCGAAAGGCACGCCCTCCAATCCGGGCCAGTTTAATCGGAGGGACAACAGCTTTGGCCAACAAAGCCGACCGAAGCGACCTCCTAGGGACATAAAAGGCCAGGCGCTTCTCCATATACTTAGGGCCAATAGAATGGAGAGCCTTAAATGCCAAGGTCAACACCTTAAAGGTAATTCTTTTGGCAATGGGCAGCCAATGTAATCCCGTAAGGAGTTCAGAGGCTTTCGCCCTGCGTGGGAGACCAAAGATGGCTCTTGCAGCAGAGTTCTGCACAATCTGCAGTCGGGCCAGCAGATATTTGGGCAGCCCGATATACAGGGCGTTCGCATAATCTAATTGCGAGCCAATCAAAGACTGCACGATGATTTTTTATGCTGCAAAGACAGCAGGGGGAGAAACGTCCGAAGCATTTTCAAAATGCCGAAACATTTCCCAGATAGACCGATGATTTGAGGTCTGAAAGAGAGGCTGTCATCGCATTGTACCCCAAGGTTTTTAACTTTCACAGAGGCCTCAGCAGGTGGAGACATGTCTCGGGTCACCAGGTCTTCCAGTTAGGGTCCGGCGGACAGCCATAGAAAAGCAACTCCGACTTGTCGGAGTTGCACTTCAGCCCGTGCCGCCGAAACCAGTCGAAGACCGCACTCAGGCACTCCCCGATCATACCACCATCAAAAGCCTCTCCCTTTTTAGATGTAAAAAGGAGCTGGGTGTCATCAGCGTAGGATATGATCCGGGCACCGAACGACTCCGCTACCGCCGCCAGAGGGGCCATATAGATATTGAAAAGGATGGGGCTCAGGACAGACCCCTGAGGAACCCTCACCTCGAGCGGCGGCATTTCCACGGAGAACGGAGGTGCCCATACCACTTGTCGACGGCCGGCCAGAAAGGACTTAAGCCAGTTCCACACCGTCCCATGAAAGCCGAACTCCCAGAGTCTGGAAAGGAGAGCGGCATGGGGGACGGTGTCAAACGCCGCCCACAAGTCCAGCATAACCAGAATTGCCTTCCCCCCCAGATCTAGCGTCTCCCTGATGGCATCGGTGATCTCGAGCAAAGCTGTCTCCGTGCTGTAATTAGCACGGAAGCCCGATTGGGAATCATGTAGAATGTTATTGCTCTCTATATAGTTGGAAATAGAGAGCTGAACATGTTTCTCGATCACCTTTGCCAGAGCAGGGAGAAGGGAGATAGGCCTGTAGTTAGCATGGACTGATGGATCCAGAGTGGGCTTTTTGAGTAGTGGCAAGATCAGGGCATGCTTCCAGGCCGACGGAACTTCGCCCGTAGTCAAGGACAGATTCAACAGCGGATTAAGCATGCTGTTGATTACAGGTGCTAGTTTTCCTAGACATTTCGCTGGGCAAGGATCCAGTGGCGAGCCAGACTGGAGCCGAGAAAGAAGGTCGAGGGAAGAAGCCACAGATAAGGAAGGGAAGTTCGCAAAAACTGTACTTCTAACCGCAATGGGCGAGCAAACAGTGGCCCCATGACTGGAAGATGGACCGGGGCCAGCATCAGAGAGAGAGTCCTGAATGGACTTAATTTTGTTGATAAAAAAGTCCCCCAACTGACTGATCCAGACCTCAGAATGAGAATGCGAGGGGGAGTTTGAAGAAGGAGAAGTGAACTCCTTTACAATCCTAAAGAGCTCTTTGCTCCTATTGTCCGCCTCGTCGATTCTGCGCTCCAAGAAAACCTTTTTTCCTTCGAGAATGTGCTTCCGATAGCTCCTAACTACCTCCCGGTATTTAGAATTATCATCCGGGGCATATTTACGCCGCCACATTCTCTCTGCTTTCTTGCATTCCTGGCGTATTCTTCCCATAGAGGGAGTGAACCGTGGGGCCGAGGAAAGTCTAGCCCCAGATTTAGCTGGTCTCCTCGGGGCCAGCTCCTCAAATCTAGCAGCCAGCCACTTTTGGACGGAATCTAAGTCTTCCTCCAAACTGCCCGTAAGCCGACATGGATGACAACGCAAAGCATCAGCCAGCATTTCCTCCGAGACCTGATGGAAAGGTCGTCCCGACCATTTGACCTCTTTCTGAACTCTGGAACCACTCAGGGTGGAAGACAGAATGCAAAAGTCGATCAAAAAATGATCAGTCCAGAGCACAGGACGCGGCATAGAAACGTCTAGCATCCTCGTCGAGAAAATCTGGTCAATGGTATGACCCTTGATATGCGTGGGGCTAGTGATGTAAGAAATCAGCCCCAAAGGAGCCACAATCTCCTGTAATTTAATGGAGTCAGGATCCGCAACAATATCCATGTGGACATTCAGATCCCCCAGCAGGATACGGTGCTCCGATCTAAGGCAAGGCACCGATAATGCCGCCTGTAGATCGTCCAAAAAAGAGCCAAAACGCCCAGGAGTTCTATAGACGAGAATCCCCGTGCACGTATGACTAGGAGAAAGCCTAAGAATAAAGCCTAAGGCTTCACAACCTGTGATATTCTCGACGGCAAAGATGGAGCAGGGGACATTCTTGTCCACGATCAGAGCCACACCCCCGCCTCTACCTCCCACTCTGTCCTTCCTGAAGATATTATAGTTAGGGGGGATGGCAGTTGCCAGGTCAGGACCTGAGCAATCCCCTAGCCAAGTTTCCGTAAGGAACAGGCAAGTTATTCCAGAGCCATACAGCAGATTCCAGATGTCAACAGCATGTCTGCCTAAGGATCTGGTGTTAAGGAGAGAGCATAGATAGCGCGTGGGAGGGGGCATCGTGGCAGAGGCCTTCATAATAGAGGCCCGCCAGCCACATGCAGCACAGCCCTTCCTAAGAGAGCGGCCACATGGCAAAACATAGTGGCAATGGGAGAACTGTCTGCACAACGCAAACAGCTCCGAAGATGAATAAAATAGCATGATAATGAACTACGAGCCTCTCATCAGAAACGAGCCAGAACTAGCGAGTTCCTACCTCGTCCGCCTCCGAGTCGCGGACGGGCGCAGACGGGCAGGACTCTGGCATGACTCTGGCACGACTCTGGCACAACTCTGGCACGACTCAGGCGCAGGGAAGGCGCTTCCGCTGCGCGTCAACGCTGCGGGCTAAGAGGCAAGCTTTAAATAGCCAGCTCTCAGCGTGGCTGGAGGCAGAGACACTCCAAGATGGCGTCCGCTACTCCCTGCCCTGCCCAACCCAAGATGTCGCTCCCTACCACAAACCTCCCCAGAACCGGACCCGCAAAAACTGCGGTGAACTTGCAACAATTTTAAAGTGCAGGTAAGGGACCGAAGCGCGTTATTAAAAACAGGGAAAACGGTAAAATAAATTAAATCAGATAGGAGAAAAACGGACTGTTTTAAAAATGTTCCAGAGCAGCGCTCTAGGCGCACGAGATAACCAGCAGGGCGCCGCTGCGACTCTCACCCGCAGGACTCCTTAGCCAGACTGCCCCCTCAGCAAAGCTCGCCCTAAATAGCCAGCTCTCAGCGTGGCTGGAGGCAGGGACGCTCCAAGATGGCGTCCGCTACTCCCTGCCATGCCCAACCCAAGATGTCGCTCCCTACCACAAACCTCCCCGGAACCGGACCCGCAAAAACTGCGGTGAACTTGCAACAATTTTAAAGTGCAGGTAAGGGACCGGGGCGCGTTATTAAAAACAGGGAAAGCGGTAAAATAAATTAAATCAGATAGGAGAAAAACTGACTGTTTTAAAAATGTTCCAGAGCAGCGCTCTAGGCGCACGAGACAACCAGCGGGGCGCCGCTGCGACTCTCACCAGCAGGATTCCTTAGCCAGCTATATCAAGGGTGGCTCTGGGACGATCAAGCTAGTTGTATCCTGGACTACGTGAGCCCTGCTGACCTCGTCGCGGCTCCTACCGAGCAGAGAAGGACTTCTACTCGAGAACCACCTGAGCCCTGCTGACGCTGTCGCGGCTCCCCTGTAACCTAAAGACTACCCGAGCCCTGCTGACACTGTCGCGGCTCCCTTGCAACCTAAAGAACCACCTGAGCCCTGCTGACGCTGTTGCGGCTCCTACCGAGCAGAGAAGGACTTCTGCCCAAGACCACCGAGCCCTGCTGACGCTGTCGCGGCTCCCTTGCAACCTTGAGAACTCCTAAGCCCTGCTGATCTGATCGCGGCTCCCCAAGACCGTAAGAACTGCGACATCCCTGCTCGAGCCCTGCTTATGCACTTTGATGACCCTAACACAGCCTGCTCCAATTTACTGGAAGACTTAGCAGTACTGCAACTAAGACTACTAAACTCTGGCCCCACTCACAAGGCGGGACATTTACTAGATCCCATCATCTCAAACATCCCTGAACTTAGATGGAAGACCACGACTCCAGTTTGCTGGTCAGATCACCACCTTATACATTTCGACCTAACATTACCTACACCTACTCTAACAAACTCCGTATGGCCGGTTTCGTCCATGCGAAATTGGAAACAACTAGATGTTAGCAGACTTAACGAATTTCTGGCCATCAGTCCTCCGGCTCCTGCCTCAGACATGGAAGGTATAGCCAATGCAATGCAATCCTGGTTGGAAAAGGCCGTTGTTACCTGTCTCCCCCCTGCTCAAACTAAAAAAAATGTACATCGACCCCCAGCCCCCTGGTTTACTGAATGCCTGAGGATGGAAAAATCAAGGTGTAAACTCCTTGAGAGGCAATGGAGGAAGGATTATTCTACTGATAAAAAGAGGGAATATCAAATCGCTAGAAATAAATACCATTCTGCATGTACCAAAGCTCGCGCCCTCCACGTTGCCAATACCATCAATTCCGCATCGAACAAGGCAAAAACACTTTTTAATACTGTTAAAGAACTCGCTGGTGCCAACACAACTGCCAACGCCCTCCCGTTAAACATCAAAAAATGCCAAGACTTAGCGTCGTTTTTCACTGACAAAATTGAAAGCATTATTCATGTCATTAACTCTCAACCTCTCCCCAATGACCTTCCAGTCTTTCTGCCACCAAGCCCACCGGCTAAAAATATTCTCAATCATTGGCCTGAAATCACCTTGGACTCACTTAAGTCCTCTCTTAGGTCCATCAAATCCGGCTCCCCCCGAGACCCCCTCCCGGTAGGTGTTTTAAAAACCCTTGACGACCCAGCCCTGACTATTGTTGCCAACACTCTCAACTCCTCCCTTACTCTTTCCACTGTACCTTCACTGTGGAAGCACGCCATGGTCAGTCCCTTATTGAAGAAACCCAGAGGTGCTGGCAAATTATCGGCCTATATCCCTTCTACCAGCTTGCTCTAAGCTTCTTGAGAGACATATTCACTCTGCTCTCACCCTATTTACCGAAAACAACGCCCTCCTCCATCCATCCCAGTCCGGTTTTCGTGCCGGTTTCTCAACTGAAACTGCTTTATTAGGTGTTACGGAAGCCATTAGGAAGCACCTAGATGGGGGCCAAACTGTCGCACACATACTGTTGGATTTGAGTGCGGCGTTTGATACCATCTCACATGCCAAACTGCTGACCACATTAGATAGAAATGGCATTCGAGGTGCAGTAATTGAATGGATTAGGTCTTTTCTAATGCACAGGACCTTTCAAATCACCTCATCCCTTGCTTGTTCCGACACCTTCAGTGCACCACATGGAGTCCCGCAGGGCTCCATTTTAAGCCCCCTGTTCTTCAACATCTACCTTCGGCCATTGGCCGACGTAGCGGACAGGTCTGGTCTTACCCTTATGACCTATGCTGATGATTCTCAAATCATCTTTTCTTTGTCCGAGCCAAAATCCCCAGCCCCTTCTCTCCTCAGACAGGGGCTCCTGAACATCTTCAGTTGGATGTCCAACAACCAACTGAAATTAAATGGAGATAAAACGGAGGTCATACTCTTAGGGAAAAACAAACATCTGTGGAACCCTTCCCACTGGCCAGCCGAGTTAGGGATCATCCCAACCCCAGTTGACCATGTAAGAAATCTGGGTGTCTGCCTTGACGACACTCTATCCATGAGGCAACAGGCCAACAAAGTAGTTGGCCTTTGCTTCACCATAATGAAATGGTTGAGGAAGATCCTCTGGATGCTGCCCCCTGCAACCCAAAAGACCGTAGTAAACGCACTGATAACATCGCGTCTCGACTACGGAAACATTATGTACATGGGATCAAATCAGGCCATGATCAAAAGGCTGCAGCTTCCTCAAAACTCAGCGGCAAGACTTCTTTGTAATATCCCCAAATTCACCAGTATATCCAAACATCTGAAGGATTTACATTGGCTCAGGATTGAGCAACGCATTAGGTTCAAAGCTCTCACCTTTATGTTCAAAATTAAAAATCTCACGGTCCCCAAATATCTGCAAGCACTTGTCACCCCTTACACCCCTGGAAGGATGCTGCGCTCCCACTCAGGAGCATTTTTTGTGATCCCCAGATACAAATTAGCAAGAATGGGGGGAAGATCTTTCTCCGTTCTGGGGCCCACTCTTTGGAATTCCCTCCCAGCCAATATCAGGATAGAGGAAAACTATGCCAGATTTAGAAAGAATATTAAGACCTGGCTTTTCAATAAATAATTCTCTGCAAGCCTTCCTGCGTAACTTCGTCCAGCAACATGTTGTCGGCGCCGGGAAACCCTTTTTGGGTAGCTGTGCGCCATACAAATATATAAAAAAAAATAATAAAAATAATAACAAAAAATTCGATCGCGGCTCAGAGAAAATCCTGGTTTGGCTGGACCCAAGATCACCCCGTATCCCCCGGCTCGAGGATTGAGAGCTGTGCGCCGGATACGCACCCGCAAGTGACTCTGAACCTTAGGACTGTCCCGCTACCCTACCCCTACCGAGACTCTTTGAGCCCTTGCTCGCCTGTACATAAGAATCTGCGGATCATAAAGATCCATTTTTACTTGAAGATATAAAGAATACGTTCTCTTAAACCTACGGTGTGGTGTCCCTTTGTCGAGTGGTGCTAGCGCAGCGCGTATGATCCTAGATTCGAGATCCTCTCCCGAGGGTCTCCCGCCATTGCTCGGCTGTGTTCCTAGGAGAGGTGGGTCACAGGGTGGTCAGGTGCCGAGTCTGTCCTCCCCTGGGATCGCCCCTCTAACACACAGATACCATGGTCCACCTCATGACCATCAACCAAAAACATCTTTAAGAACCCCAAAACATTACCATGACACCAACTCCAGGCTCCTCATCACCAACATCAAGTACCTGAAATGCAATAGTGTTGAACTTAAATTAAAAGGCTTTATTCAGCATGAACAACAATAAATTCAAAAATGAGTCTCTGCTCGAATAAGGCCAATGGCCAGTCCAGACAATAGTCCTACTAGGGGGATGTTGGTTACGCCGTCTACCCCAACTTGCCTGCACATGGATCTGTTAATGGGATGTGGACCCTTGGGGGGCATCATGGGCAGGAGGACCAGGCACCGCAGGGTGAGGAGTAGTAAGGGTAGATGGGGTGGGTGCAGGGGCGGACACATCCTCCTCAGTGCAGTGTGCAGCACCAAAGGAGGACTCATACTCAGCGCTGCACACTGCAGCCAGTTCGGCCAGCCCAACCCCTACACACGAGGACACAATTGGAGCAGAGGTAGAGGGCTAAGAGCGTTGCGCACTAGGACTATGGCTGTGTGTTTGTGGTCTATGCCCAGACCCCTTGGGTGTGCCTACAGCCCCCTGAGTTTGCATGCCAGGAGGTGTGCACTTCGACCTTTGTGGGTTTGTGCCGTCTGGGTCTATTGTGGTGCATGATGGTGTCTTCCTGCGTGTGCGTTGGACAGGTTTTTGAGAGGGGAGTGTGGATGGGTCGGTCAGAAGGAGGGGGTGGACTGCTGCAGGAGGGAAACTGCTGCCATCAGTGAGGAGTCATGGATTGCATTAACGGACGTTGGTCAGACATTGTAGCTGACATGCCCTCCATGAACGACAACAACTGTGGTAGGATTTGAGTGTGGCCATGATGGACATTCAGCATTGATGTCTGACTAAACTTAATCTGGCGGAGTAAGTCCACAGACTCCGCACTGAGGGCAGCAGGGGCAGGGGCTGCGGTGCCGGGGCCGAAGGAGACATGGGGGCTGCACGGACAGAAGGGACCGGAGCAACTGGGAGGATGGAGATGGTCCTGGAGGAGGCGGGGACAGACACAATGATGCTGCCAGGTTTTGCGGCGTATTCCCCCTCCTCCTGGAAATCAGAAGCGGATCCATCTGCGTGGCAGGATGTGTCATCTTCCAAGAGGTCCGCAGTCTGACTACCCTCACCCTCCGTGCCACTGGCTCCCTCCGACTCCTCAGCGCAGGTGGCACTGTGGCTGGGTCCCTCCTCCAGGTCCGTGCCGATATCTCCTCCTGTCTCTGTTGATGATGCTGTGGGCAAGGAGAAGAAACAGAAATGCATCAGTCACCTCTACACATCTGACACATGAGCACAAAATCAGTAGGTACCACTGGAAATCATGGCATGCATCATGAGTAACAGCCAGATAACTCTGCACATATTTTAGCCTTGTACTGCCCAGTTTGTATAGACGAAATGCTACTTGGACATAATGATCCAAAGAACACACCAGTCCACAACTTGAATGAGAATTACACAGAGAAGCTACTGTTTCTTTACAGGAGAGCAGATCAATACAATGAAGTGATGCCACCTCAGGTTCACAAAGAAACAAACAGTAGTGGTGCCCCTCAGGGCAAACTAACCCACCTCACTCCCCAAGGTGACACCACATTCCGAGCCCTGTAAGTACATTTGACAAAAAATATATGTAACTAAATGTCGGCATCTTGGGACTCACCATACTTGACACAATCGACATGTATTTATTTATTTATTTATTTATTTGAATTTGTAATGCGCACAGCTACCCGCAGTGGGTTTCCCGGCGCCAGGGATAGACTAAAGAAGAAAGGACAAAGCAGCAGTACCATAGAACAGAAAAACAGCAGCTGATGAATCTATTTAAAAAGCATAGTTTTCAATTTTCTCCGGAAACAGAGTAGGTTGGTCTCAGATTTCAGGGCAATTGGTAGCGCGTTCCAATATTTAGGACCAAGGTGGGAGAAGGCTCTTCCCCCCATCCTTACAAGTTTGAATCTAGGAACAACAAAGTCGCAATTAGCGGATGATCTTAGTGTGCGACTAGGCTTGTAAGGTTGAACAAGACTTTGCAGGTATTTCGGGGCCGTGCCCTGCTTGATTTTAAAAAGGTAACACAGGGCTTTAAATTTAATACGGCTAGAGACCCTGAGCCAATGCAAATCTCGAAGAGCCTGTGTTAATTCGCCATCTTGTGAAGAGAACACATATGTGCCTGCATGAAAGATGTCTCACAATGAAATGCACACAAACAACATTTACACATTCATTGAAACAGCTGGCACTCTTTCAGATAAAACACTGCTAGAAAGTAATGGCGTTGCAGATTTGCCATATACATGGTCCAATTGAGGTCTTGATGTCTTGACACTCATTAGTTTGTACAATTGACAACAAAGGAGTTTCAAGACCTCAAGACCACTGTGGGGACATGTATATGGAGATTAAGGCACACCATTAATCACTAACTTTGGCCTCTTTGAAAAGGTGCCAGCTTCTTTCAAGAAAGTGGAAATGTCGTTTTGTGTGCACTACCTTGTGAGAAAACTATCATGCAGGCACATAAGTGTCCTTTACACAATTCGTCAGATTAACACATTCTAAACATGAACAACTTTTAACAAGTGTTGTGAGTGCCAAGGTACAATCATTTATGTGGCACAACTTGAAATATGTCAGTCCTCACATGGGCATCCATTCCCTGATGACACAGTTGCTTGCACATAAAACCTACTGGCTGTTATGTGGAGTGGCACACATATCCCAACTCTGGACAATGGTTAAGCTATTGGGCCAGCAATTGTGATGAACAAAATCATTGCTGCATTGTGGACACACCGTTATCCCCAGGCAAAATGACAAAACAGAAGTGTGCACACTAAGACAAAACAGGTTTGCATCTGAACTACATACATGTGGCATAAATGTATGAGCCTGAATCATGTATGGAACAAAATGACATAGGCTGCCAAGCCCCAATTGAAATCACTGGCCACCATCACAGGGGCAGTGCATGGTGAATCATTGGTCTGCCAATTCTCACCCGCAGGTCAGACCTGGCAAGGCTAATTCAGGCAGGCCCATGTAGACCTCTCCTGCACAACACCCCCATCCCTCAGTCAATGTTATTGATACAGCTCAAGAAGTGAGACTTCTAAATCAGGGTAACAAAAACTGTGCAGCAACAATTCCAAAAGTAACCCTAGCTCACCTAGTGGGGCTGGCAATACATATTTGTGACAAACAACCATCAACAGATTGTTGTGAATAGGCACACAGGCACTGCCCAGTGTGAGTATGCACAAGCCAAATCTTGGGTCATGTATGCTGCAAGGGTGTGCAGTGGAAACCTCACACTCCTATGTTGAGACTCATCATCAGTGCAAACAAATATGAAGCCCGAACACAGTGCACAGGTCATGGCACAGGCAAGGTCCCAACACAGAGGGACATAGTATCGATTACACTAATATAGAATTACACAAATATCGAAGATAAAATATCGAATACAAAAATATCAAATTCCTATCTACAAACGGGTAAGTACAAAAATATTGAATCAAAAATATTGTTAAAAAAAATAAAGTTAGTATAAATATCGAATGTGTTTAAATGTCCTAAAAAAAATTACAATTAATGAAATATTAAAAATAATTAACTAAAATATACTTAAAAATACTTAAATAACCTTAAAATTATTAAATAATTAATTTAAGTTATAAAAAACATACAATTTTATTTTATTAAACATAAATTTATTAACATAATATCAATAAAAAAATATGCAATATTTTTACCATAGGATAGTATGAGGGTGCAATTTACTATTACCACTCCAGTGAGTGCAACAGTAGGGAAAGTATTGGATAGCGTAGGGGTAAAAATTACTATTCCCACTCCAGTGAGTGCAACACAAGGGAAAGCGTTGGATAGCGTAGGGGAAAACATTACTATTCCAACTCCAGTGAGTGCAACAGTAGGGAAAGCGTTGGATAGCGTAGGGGTAAAAATTACTATTATCACTCCAGAGAGTGCAACAGTAGGGAAAGCGTTGGATAGCGTAGGGGTAAAAATGACTATTCCCACTCCAGAGAGTGCAACAGTAGGGAAAACATTGGATAGCATAGGAGTAAAAATTACTATTCATACTCCAGAGAGTGCAACAGTAGTGAAAGGCGTTGGATAGCGTAGGGGTAAAAAATACTATTCCCACTCCAGAGAGTGCATCAGTAGGGAAAGCGTTGGATAGCGTAGGGGTAAAAATGACAATTCCCACTCCAGAGAGTGCAACAGTAAGGAAAGCGTTGGATAGGGTAGGGGTAAAAATCACTATGCCCACTCCAGTGAGTGCAACAGTAGAGAAAGCGTTGAATAGCGTAGGGGTAAAAATTACTATTCCCACGCCAGAGAGTGCAACAGTAGGGAAAGCGTTGGATAGCGTAGGGGTAAAAAAATTACTATTCCCACTCCAGTGAGTGCAACAGTAGGGAAAGCGTTGGATAGCATAGGGGTAAAAATTATTAATCCTACTCCAGAGAGTGGAACAGTAGGAAAAGTAAATACTTTATATATTAATTAAAAAAATTGAATATTAATACCAATAAAAAATTAATTACAAGTAATTACCAATTTAATATAATATAATAATTAATCAATAAAAAATAAAAAATAAAAAATATTATTAAAATGCATTACCTATCAATACAAATTAATTACCAATTAACAATTAATTAATTATCAATTAAAAATTAATTAACAATTAATTCTAAATAAATACCAAGAAATAAATTAATATTTAATTAGTGACAATCAAATTACTTCCCACCTTATTCCCGTATAAACCCACAACCCGCTACGGGAAATACATTTATAAAGTTAACATAATTATCAATTAATCAATTAATAAAAATGTATTACCAACTAAAATGTAATTAATTACCAATAAAAAATTAATTAACAATTAATTCAAGATAAATACCAATAAATAAATTATAGTATTTAATTAATTATTAATTAATTACGTCCCACCCTATTCCCCTATAAACCAACAACCCACTACGGAAAATAAATTAATAAAATTAACATAATTATCAATTAATCAATTAAGTAAAATTAATTGCCAATTAAAATTTAATTAATTACCAAATAAAAATTAAATAACAATTAATTTAAAATAAATACATTTAAATATTTAATTATTATAATTAAATTACTTCCCGTCCTATTCCCCTATAAATCTACAACCCGCTACAGCATTAAACTACGCAAAAATTAAATAACATAATATTGATTACTTAAAATAAATTATAAAATAAAAATACACCTTTCACACATATACTAACATACAAAACACTTTAAAAATACCAATATTATTAAAAATTCAATATATATAATACCTATGTTATATACTTCGATATTTTGACTTTCTATATTAATGAAAATCGATACTAAATTACTTACCTTAAATTTGATATTTTTGTTGCCTATATTCTGTCCATTCGATATTTTGTCCATTCTATATTTTGACTTCGATATTAGTGCTATTCTATATTTTTGATTCAATATTTTGTCTGTATACCATGCTTCACAACATGGCAGTTGAGAAGGCAGTGCCACTCATCCTGGATCCTGAGGAGCAGGATTATCCACCCGTTGAGGATCAAGGGCTTGGTCACGATGCCAGTGATGAGGAGGAAGATGATATCCAGAGTCAGCTCATACGCAACTTCTTCTCATAATTGTGAGTCACTGGGAATGAGTGTGGAAGCTTGTAGCATTGAGTGGCATGTGTTGCAATGTGTGTGCCCAGCTGACTGTATGCAAAGTTAGATGTGTGTTTTGATGTGTCACGCAAGTGCTGATGTCATGCCACACATTAATGCGCAATGACTTAGCTTGAAATTTGCATGTGTCCTACATTGTTCCTGTTTCTTACATGCCCATATATTTGGCAAATTATTTTACCAATGACCCATTGTGTGTCTGTCATTCTCAGGTTGCTGTGCCTGTTGTCTGTTTGTGTAATCTTAGTTCTTCTGCTATTCCTCATGATGATTGCAACGTGGGCCAAATCAGCGTCCCATGCACAGACATGTGTAAATGTCAGTTTGGGTAAGAGATCCAAACAGGCTGTTTGTGCTTGGTATGGTTTGGGAATTCGTGGGAACTGTTTCTGTGCATGTTGTAGTACCATCCATACGTGTCTCATCACCATGGATCAAATGACATGTTGCACCACTACCATGACAGGATAGTCACTCTTCTTGACAGTCATCTGTAGTGGAGTGTGGACTCTGGTGAAGGCATTATTGTGTGTAAACCTTGCCCCTGACCCATTGCGGATACCACAGCTTGACATTGTGTGGGATATCACACCCACAGGCTCTATGGGGAAGTGCAGCCTCGCTGTGTGCAGCAGGATGTGTTTGGCTCATCCACTTAATCCTGTGTGCCAGTACATTTTGATTTCCAACAACCATGTTGTGAAGGTGTGGGCCAGCGTATGTCCCTCATGTTCTGTCAACTGTCCAGTGAGTCTATTCGTATGGATGCATTGCCCTTTGTGTCAGTATGTCATGTCACTGTCATGTCGCTTCCTCAGGGCCCGTGGAGTACACTGCTTTACAAGCCGTCTTGGTAAGTTGATTTTGACTTTCTATTCACATGATGCCAAGAACGTTGCACTGATGAAGTCACTTTGTTGGGCTGTAGCAAATGTAAACGCTTACGTGGCACCAGTCGGGTGCCGTTAATCCCAGGATACTCCTGTGGCGTGCTGCATATCCCGGTCACGGTAGGGGTGGTTTTGTGCCATCGCTCCTCATTACTCTCTGTTGAGTTCCGGCCCAGCAGCTTGTTTTGTTTGGCATTTCAAAGCCCAGTTGGACGAGGCAACGACTGGCTTGTGGGGCTTCCTTGTGTGCACCTAATTACCTCCCTCGTTGATGAGCTTCTTAAAGCTCTTGCAGAGGATGTGTAATTTCCCGTCTTGACCCTACCTGATTCCCAGGGGTAACTACAGATTGTTGGCTTTGTGTGAGTTTCACTGCAGCGGATTTGAATTTCTATATATTGGAGCCTTATTCATACACTGTGATTTTCTGCATTACCGCATGGCTCTAATTGCATTGAAGCAGCCTGCAGAGCGTTATGCCCCCTTCATATAGCTGCAATACTCCGCTACCTTTTATGTGTCTTCTGCGAACCCTGTGCTAGTTGCACAATCCTTGGAATATGATCATAATATTGGCCAGTTCTTTAGCAACTCGTACAACATAATCTTTGGTGTGTTATGGTGTTTCATCCACTTTCCATGTGCAATGAATCCATGTGGATTGCTCATCTCTATTTTCAAAGCAGGGGCTTGTAGAGCTCCTCCAGGAGTAAGCTCAAATTTCCCAGTTACGTGGCAGTTAAGACTTTTTAGGATATGTTGATAACTGATGCATAAATACATGTAAACGTATGGAACAGCCTTCTTTGTAAGTGTGTAGTAATGTCCTTGTTCGATCCTCAGATCTAGTATCACTTTCATTACTGTGATCCAAACTAGGATACAGTGGCTGTTGTTTTACTTTACAGGTGTAACTGTTACAGTATAGGTCCTGAGGTATTCTGTGACTCTGTGAAAAGAAGTGTTGAATCCTTATGCTTGTTTACCTTTGTTTCAGATCTCCCTCTCTGCTGTTCCCTTCCTTTCCTTCCCTCGCCTGATTACCCATTTGAGTCTGTCATATCTACGCAGACCAAGGGGTTATCGGGAGATGGACCCCTTTGAGCATCGCACGTTTCTGAGGATTCAAGGACCTGACAGTCCCAGGCAATCGTGCGCAGATTGTTTCACCAGCAGTACAGGTAAACTCATTGCATGACTGTTATTTTCTTCAGAGCAATGGCACTGGCCATGGACATTGGCTAAAGCAGCATGGCCTCAACACATACTAGATCCGTTTGTGTAGAAAATGAGTTCACCACAGTACAATGTGCTTCATCATTGTCAACGCAGATCTCTTGCTACTTTGCATGCATCATCTATGGCATAATTGACAAAGATTGTGCATATGGAAGTATGTGTACTGTGGCAACAGGCATGCAGTTTATCATGGCTAATGATCCCTCTTGTGCATGAAGTACATGGTTGTGTATGTATTAGTGCAGGTTGCTACCCACAACGGGCAGGCAACACCTGCTGACGCTGTGTGGCCTGTGTGCAGCTTGGCCTTTTGGTGCCTGATCCTGTGCTCGTCATTTTTGGTGATTGTTCATCCATTTTCTTTCAGTGACCCATGAGTAACAAGACATTCCTTCCTTTCCATACACCTCTTACTTTGTGCCTTTAAAACCTCCTTGTCTTTGTGTGCTGGTTTTTGCCTGGTGTCTCACTCCTTCTGCCATCAGGTGTTCACTCATTCTGCTTCTGCCTCCCCTGCACCACCCCACCGAGTGCCCTGTTTCTGCAACACACACGCCTCCCAGATGCTACTCCCTCCCTCCACCCATTCTTAATGCATGCAATAGCCTGTCTGTGCCACTGTTGCGCCACCTCCATGCCAAAGGCAGGATCATCAGCGCCTGCAACGTGAACAATGCAAGATCCTCTGGTCCTTGCATGACCCACGTAACACAACAGACTCATGCTCCAGCCACCCTCCAATCAATTAACACCAGACAATCAACCACCTGCTATCAGGCAATCCCTACGCGCACACACAACATCTTCGCATGCTGTGTGTGCAACTCCTACTGCCAACATTGCGCTGGCCCGCCTAACAGACCATGTCTGTATAACCAGGTCATGTGCCTCCTACTGCGCACCCGCTCCATCCACCAGCACACCATTGGACTCTGTTTCCTCACATCGCCTTCATTACAGTAACCTGGTTGAACGCATCCTCAGCACACAACTTCCACATTGCCATCACAGACGGATACAAGATCACCCTCAGGGACCGGACCAACAATCCAGGAGGATGAATTGCAATTCATTTACAAGTACACCCTTAGAGTCACAAGCAACACCAAGGAAACACTCAGCATTGTCAGGAACCTACACTTCAGGTTTGACACCAACCCCCTGACAAGCCTCAGACTTACACTCATCTACATATCTCCAGGCCTACATCCACAATTCCGTTAAGCCATCAACAACTACATCAGCACGCAGGCCCTCACCTACACAGACTACATGTGGCAGGGGGACAACAACTTCTGGCGGGAGGACAACCACACCACCATCCTTCATTGGTACATCAACATTTGCATCCAGTTGTCCGACAAGCAATACACTGCACCACACTCTGCTACAGATCCACCAAATATGCTTGACCTAAGTCAACACAAACGAGCTGTGTGGCACCCTAACGCAGGACACTCCAACCAACGACACCACCACACCCTGCAACCGCACACACTGGATCAGCGACTGATCCAACACTCTTGACACATTGGCGGACTTTCCTGTGAAGCACAACAACAGTTAAGCCACCAGGGACAAGGCAGACCTACTGGACTCATACAGGTCTAGCCGGACTCTTGTGCAAACCTTGCAAACAAACAACCATCATTTACCTTTCAGCCCTGAAATCCGCAACACACAGACATCACCATATCATAAGCACGGACAAGAGGACAACCTTCAGGTATGGCCTAGGCACCAACACACACAACATGAATGACCTCATCGGCATTGTGAGTGAACTATCTAACCCCAGCTCTCCCTCCAAAATACATCTCACCCTTGCAAGGCCAAGGTGATCCCTGGCAACTTTCTACCACTCCAAGCTCTTGGACATACACGACAGCCTCGCCACACAGAGGCAGACAGCGCTATTATCCACAGGACATACCCCCCTCAGGTCCTGGACTCCCGTCAGCAGCAAAGACATCACCCGGCTCATGTACACCATCCACTCCGGCTCTCCATAAGGACCCTTCCCATACAACATCTCAATCAAAGCATACACCATCCTTGAGGCCCACCTCCGGCATGGTATGAATGTCTCTTTTGAGTATGCCACTTTCCATGTGAGCTGGAGGCATGCAGAGACCCAGACCCTTCTTTAACAACGAACGGCAGTACCGCAGGATCTCCTGGAACATCACCCTGCTTCCCTACCCGGCAAATGTCATCAAGAAGACAGTCAACGAGCAACTGGCCATCTCCCTCCAAGCAAACATCTCCAGGCAACCCGCCCCAGTCCATCGTCCACAGTAATCACCGCCCTGCGACAGCACTCAATGTCACCACCACCTACATCTCGGAACATGCTCAACAATGGTGAGACCAACACCCTCACCCCATCGACCTCTCAACGGCATTCTACACCATGTGCTACCACACTGTCAGATCACACATCTCCAACACTGGGATCCAGAGGAAGGCGCAGGATGAAATTGCAAAGTACCTCACCAGCAAGGCCCACGGCGTCCGCCTCCCCTTTCGGCACGCAGTACACTGGGGTCATCGGGCCCATGCCCCGGGGCTCATCTCTCAGTGTGACAATCTACAATGTCTCCATGACCCCCCTCTCCACCATCTCATGCGCACACAACCTCATCATCATGTCCTATGCCATTGACACCCAGCTGCTCCTCACCCTCACCAAAGACCCAGCCACTCCCAAATGCAACCTTCAAGAAGGCAATGAGGTGCGTTGACAAATGGCTAAACATCAGCCACATGAGGCTGGACTTGGACAAGACTGAGCTCATCATCTGAGGAATGACCCCTTATGGCTGGGACAACTCCTTGTGTCACACCGACCTGGGCAGCGACAAGCACACAGTGGTCACACACGCAAGCAGATGCTCATCTTACACTCCTCGCTCACAATAACCATGCAACTCAACACCATCTCTACCTCATGCTGCAAGTCCCTCCGCATGCTGCAAATGATCTTCAGATAGATCCACTCCTAGTCAAGACAGTCAGTCACCCAGGTCCACGATACCAGCCGGCTCAACTACGGCAACACCCTTAACTGTCTGTCCAAGCAGTATGGCACCCCCCCCACCCCACTCAGCAGATTGAAACCATCACGGGTGAGTATTGTGCTCCATTAATGTATTTGATGATACATTGTGACCTATGAGTGTCCTCGACCAACTCAGATCCCAGTGTATGGATTGCTTGAGTTTGTTCCACACTCTGGCATACTTTTACATATTTCCACACGTATGTTGTTGACTCATGGAAAATGACTACAACAACAATTTCACTTGTGTTCGTTTTGTAATTGCTAGGTGCTGTACAAAAATGCTGGGAATCCAAAGTTCACAGAGGGAGATGTGATGCCTTGCAGTTTGAGTCAACAGAGTCCAGACCACAGTGCTTGGCATCATTGTTCAGACTCCAACCAGCAAGTCCACGTGGGAGAGTAGGACAGTCAATGAGGTAATGCTATTGCACACAAAGGTAAGATACCAGACCAGGTGACCTGGGAGATGGGCATGGCCCACTGCCTCTCACTGTCTTTTCCTTGGATGACCCACCTTCCTTGGGGACCCTCATATGCAGGCCTTGACGATGCATGGGACGCTCCGTTGGACGATTCCTCCTCCTCCTCCCACCCTGTGCCTGTTGGCGGTCTTCGCCTAGATGTTTCTTGCCTGCTGACACAGGAAGGGTGCTCAATGTTGTCAGCAATCTGACAGAGTGAATGGCTTATGTCCTTTTGCACCGCCAGGAGCTCAGCCAGTCATGCCTCCATCCGTCCTTGTGTTGTTGTTGACTGGTGTATTGCTCGGCCTGCAGGTTTTTGATCTCTGTGAGGGCCACCACTACCTGGCTGAACTCCCTGGTGTCCCGCCGGTATGCCTCCATGATGTTGCGCAGTTCAGACATACAGAGCCCTGCAGCTGGCTGGTCAGGTTCTCGCCTCTGCCTGGTGCTACTCCCACCACCCTTGCCCACATGAGCCTGGCCTGCTGTTGTGGGCACATCGGGTCGACGGGACCCCTGAGGGATGGCAGTGGTGGTGTTGTCTGCCACCTCCTGGGTGCCCGGCGAACCTTGTCCCTCATTTTCAGACTGGTTCAGTTGTTGATTGTGGGCAGGGCTCCGAGATGTCTGCTGCGATGTGGCAGGAATGGATGTGGTGGTTGACGCAGATGTTCCTGATCAGCTGCTGCACGGGTTTGGGCACCAGAGGGGCCAGGTTGGTCGGGGTCATCCGTGGAGTGGTGAGAGGCGTCACTGTTGGTGGGATCAGGGTCCTGCAGAGCCTGGGACTGCGATTCATCTCCCCCAATGTTGGGGGTAGATTCCGCACGTTGCCCTGGGGGTGTGAGAGACAGACAATGTTAATGCCATTTAATGCAACATCCATGTTTCATATACATTGTCGTTGGCACTGTTCCACCTGGTAGTTGTCTATGCCTTGGATTGTTCTCAATGTTCATTTGTGAATGGGTATGTTGTGGGGTCAGATTGATCTGTGCTCAGGAGTCATTGACATGTGAGGAAGTATTTACAATGACTGGCACAGCCATGCATATCAGCAGGGATTCGCCAATCACTGTGCACCTCAGGTATGCCAGGATGGATGCAACACATTTACAATGGTGGAAAAATGTCACAGCTGCGTCACGCATCTGTGCTGTAGGAGTGGCACATTGCTGGAGTTGAGATGCCGGCGCAACGCAGGGTTTTGAGGCAGCATGTGCATAAAAGTGACTGTGTGAAATCATTAAGATTTCACTCAGCCACTTTTGAGAGGTTTTGCGGCGCCGTGACAGCCACCCACCACCCCCTCCACCCCCGCACCAGGACACCTACTTCTGGTGCTGGGCTTTAGAACGTGGCACATCTCCCAGATGCGACACCTTGTAAATACCCAGCACCATGGTGCAACTTTTGTGCAGCCGCTGCGCCACAAAGGTGAAGCAACGGCATCGTGAAGGAAGCGCAAGGGACTTGTGAATCTGCACTGTGCATTCGTTTGCTTGGATGCTTCTGCAGATCTGTATTAGTTTCATTGTGTTCCATGACAATTGTGACAGTGGGGCACTCCATTGCCTGTCCCAGGAGGCTACGTTTATGTAAGGGGTGTGTGTGACAGGCCCTGCTGGTAGTTGGAGTCTGATTTGGAACTGGGCCTCCCGCGTGGTGTGGCTGTCCCCCATGGAGCAGTGGTTGTGAGTTCCTGTCCAAGATATCTGACCGTGTTGTCCTGGTGTTTGTGTTTGCACTTGTCACAAGAGGGTCTTGTGCTGCCTACACCAGGGCCCAGTGTCAGCTATCTTGTCAGTACATTCCCACTCCATGTGCATTGAGCATGGTGCATGGATGTGTACCTGGGCCATATGGGATGAGGGTGATTGGGCATGGCTGTACTCAGAAATGTTTATAGGGGTGGCAAAATGTTTAGCTTCATCACCACGCCTTGCACCCTTCTGGCCCTCTGCCTTGCACCCTTCTGGCCCTCTGTCTTGCACCCTTCTGGCCCTCTGCCTTGCACCCTTATGGCCCTCTGTCTTGCACCCTCCTCCCCTCTGCCTTGCACCCTTCTCACCCTCCCATTGCACCCTTAACGCCCTCTGCATTGCACCCTTCTCGCCCTCCCCCTTGCACCCTTCTCACCCTCCCCCTTGCACCCTTCTGGCCCTCTGCCTTGTACCCTTCTGGCCCTCTGCCTTGCACCCTTCTCCCCACTGCCTTGCACCCTCCTCCCCACTGCCTTGCACCCTCCTCCCCTCTGCCTTGCACCCTCCTCCCCTCTGCATTGCACCCTTCTGGCCCTCCCCCTTGCACCCTTCTGGCACTCTGCCATATACCCTCTCGCCCTCCCCCTTGCACCCTCTTCCCCTCTGCCTTGCACCCTTCTGGCCCTCTGCCTTGCACCCTCCTCCGCTCTGTCTTGCACCCTGGCTTCTGGCCCTCTGCCTTGCACCCTTCTGGCCCTCCCCCTTGCACCCTTAATGCCCTCTGCCTTGCACCCTTCTCACCCTCCCCCTTGCACCCTTCTCCCCCTCCCCCTTGCACCCTTCTAGCCCTCTGCCTTGCACCCTTCTGGCCCTCTGCCTTGCACCCTTCTCCCCACTGTCTTGCACCCTTCTCGCCCTCCCCCTTGCACCCTTCTCACCCTCCCCCTTGCACCCTTCTGGCCATCTGCCTTGCACCCTCCTCCCCTCTGCCTTGTACCCTTCTCGCCCTCTCCCTTGCACCCTTCTTGCCCTCCCCCTTGCACCCTCCTCCCTTTTGCCTTGCACCCTTCTTGCCCTCCCCCTTGCACTCTTATCACCCTCTGCCTTGCACCCTTCTCGCCCTTCGCCTTGCACCCTTCTCACCCTCCTCCTTGCACCCTTTTGGCCCTCTGCTTTGCACCCTTCTCACCCTCCCCCTTGCACCCTTATTGCCCTCCCCCTTGCACCCTCCTCCCCTCTGCCTTGCACCCTTCTCACCCCCCTTGCACCCTTATTGCCCTATGCCTTGCACCCTTCTCGCTCTCCCCCTTGCACCCTTCTCACCCTCCCCCTTACACCCATATCACCCTCTGCCTTGCACCCTTCTTGCCCTCCCCCTTGCACCCTCCCCCCCTCTGCCTTGCACCCTTCTCACCCTCCGCCTTGCACCCTCTTCCCTTCTGCCTTGCACAATTCTTGGCAACCCCCTTGCACCCTTCCCACCCAATGGAGGGTGCTGGCACCAGGGACAATGGCACCATTTCAAAAGCATGATGGACTAGGGCCGGCCCTGAATGGCGATCCAGGGAGGCCAAGAGCCTCTCCCACAGGCGTGTTTTATCAGCTATGCTGGTCCATCTGACCAATGTGCCAAACAGCTGTGGCTCGACTCTGATGACTTCATCTACAAGGATCTCCATCTCCTCCTTTGTGAACTTTGGATTCTTCTGTGCGGACATGATGTGGGGTGAATGGGATTGGGGGGGTGACGGTGTGTATGGATGTGGGTGTGTGGGTCTGAATGTGAATGGGGGTTGTGGGTCTGAATGTGATTGGGGGTATGTGTGAAGGTGGATGTGTGCAGTTGTTGGTGTGTTGTCTCGTCTGTAACTAAATGGGTATGTTGCAAAGGATCACGGTTTGTGTGTGTGGGCCCTTTTAATTGGTCCATTTGTGGGTGGGGCTTATTTTGAATTTTTGGTGGGTGTGTTATAAGGGGTGGGTCTGAGTTAGGCCCTCTATCTGTCTGTTTGGATCTGGCCAGGACATTCATTTCCAATGGTTTGTACACAGGAGACATGTTTTGTGATGTTGTGCGAGTCGTTTGCACCCTCCTTGTGCTGTTTTTAGGGGTTCGCGTGCGCTTCGTTCAGGGGGGTTCATTTCGTATTTACTTTTGTGGCTCGCTCATATGCAATGTTTTTACGGGGTTCGCGTGCGCTTCGTTCCGGGCGGGTTCGTTTCGTATTTGATTTTGTGGCTCGCTCATACGCTACAATTTTACGGGGTTCGCATGCGCTTCGTTCAGGGGGTTCGTTTCGTATTTGATTTTGTGGCTCGCTCATACACAAAGTTTTTACAGGGTTCTCGTGCGCTTCGTTCAGGGGGCTTCGTTTCGTATTTGATTGTGTGGCTCGCTCATAAGCGATGTTTTCCATACAAATCGTAGCTCAAACGCGACGTTTTCCCGTACAAATCGCGTTCTTGGGCCCCTGGTCCGGATCGTACTTGGAGGGTCATACAGCATGTTTACGTATCGTACAGTTCACTTTCCGGGTCCATATCGTACGTATTTTTACTTGATTTTCCTACTGTTCGCAAAGATTTGGACGTATTTTTTACCAACAGATCGTACTACGCCATTCGGATCGATTTGTACGATTCGTACGGTAACGGCTACGAATACGAATCATCGTACGGATTCCTTTCCAGAATCGGAATCGAACCCTTGATGACTGAAGGGTCTCTTATGAACTTCACAGAGATCCAAGAGAAGTATGATTTATCCCCCTTACATGTTTCTGACTTCTCCTACCTTCGATCATCTATAATTCAAATCCAGTCTCAGAAGTCCTCGTTGGATTCATACAATCAGACACCCACTCTCTCTCTGGATTTCTCTACTCAGTTCAAGGCATCAGCTATTTACAAGATATCATCGTGCCCGACTGATATGAGAACCAAATCCAGTATAGAAATGTTGTGGGAAAATGTTTTACAGCAAAAATTCTCGTTTCAGACCTGGGATTCCATTTGGGCAAAAATTCACTCCTCCTCACGTTCAGCAAGCACAGCACACACCCTATATTATTTTTATAATAGGCTTTTTCTCACCCCCTTCAAACGTTCAAGTTGTTGGATGTTACGAAATGCTGGTCTTGTCCTCACAAAAATAGTGATCTGGAAGAAATTGAATGACATTTTATCCACCAATGTTCCCTTTGATATTATACACGTTTATCTGGGTGGCTCCTCCCCTATATGGGAAAGCCAAGGAAGCGTGGGTAAATTTATTGACTTGTTTATAGCTTTTATACTTTTCAGGTCATCACCAAGAATTGGAAGGACTCTGCTAAAATGTCGTACCAAGCCTGGTGGAACCTGTTATGCCATCATCACAGACTAGATCACGCACATGCCACCTTAAAACCCTTATGATAAAAATAGATTTACTTTGGTCACCCCTTATGACATTTCTATCCAGGATGGCTGTTTTACCTACTTCTTTTGTAAAATGTCATATACCTTCTTAATGATATTATTTTCAGTTAGTTGTTATTTTTATGTATGCATTACTCTGCAGCTGCTTCTTATTATTTTTCCCTTTTCTCCCGTCCTCTCCTTTCTTATCATCATTTTAAAATGCTAAATTGCTCATTCTTATGTACAGGTTTAGAAGGTTGAAATTTGTATTGATCTTACACTACCTAATAATGCTCATACCCGTTTGGGTTTCTTCTTGTCACCTTCTTCTTACTGTACTTAAATTAGGGTTTTGGTACTGTTTGAACTTTGTTTGTATACTTTATACTGTGATTTTACTTTATATATTATCTCAATAAAGCATTCTAAATAAAGAAAAGTGGTACAATCAGTACATACCAAGTAGAAAACACAATGAACTCTGAAATATGATTGTTTTCACCTTCAATAAATCAGTCACACCTAGTAGAATGGTGATTCTCTTCATACGTTGTTACACTTTCAAATATATATGCCTCACCTCTTATAGGATCTGGTCAGTTGCAGCTCAGGAGTGGTGAAACTTGAGGTAAGGCAAAGAAACATTTGAATAAACTGCAGCAAATTATGTGGAGGAAAACCTTCAACTCTTAGTAATATTGGACATCTATGTGATGGTAAAGAGTTTTGCTTTTCTTTAAAAAAATAATTAAATAAACAAGACTTATAAATATAGTAGAGTGATTATATGACTAAGCAGGTAGGTCAAGAGAAAAAAGCTTTTCACATCAACCTTATTTGTGTAAGATGACAAAGGTTAGCAACAAAAAGAAAGATCTTGCCTCATGCAACCACTCTGGTGTACCTTAGTCAAGGACTATAACTGTAAAACCTACTCCACCCCACTACTGCTCCCTGCAAGAAACCTTTATGATTTGAGAGTGTGTGGTATTTGCAGGCAAGGTGCAAGAATGTTATATGCTCCGTGTAAAGTGGCATGTTCCCACAGTAGGGCTACTCTTTCAGTAAGACAAGGACTGTTTTAGGGCTTCCATACTATTAGTACTTGATGCCTCGTACTGGTGTCTGGCCCTGGGCCCATATGAGAAGCAGCAGGAGCTTATGCTGCTCTATGTTGCTGCATGTGCTCTCTCCATGATCTTGATGCATAGCTCAACATGCCTCTAGACATCAGTGTACACTCTTCAATGAATACATAAGTAGATGTTGGTTCGGATGCAACATTTTCGTGCTGTCAAGCAGCTTTATAGCAATGTTAGACTGACTTCAGCACAGGGATGACTTTCCGCCGCAAGTTCAAATCCTAGTGAGGCAGCTCAGAGTGCTAACGCAAATGCTATATAGGCTAAAGGTCACACGTTCTAATCATAAGAATTCTTTCAGTGGGTTATGTGCCTGCCACAAACACCTACATGTTTATCATAGCAGTGTCAGATTTTTTTTGGGCAGAGTTTCTTTTTTTGAATGTTGAAAAAATGAACACCAGAGAATGGGGTATTGATTTTATTGATCACTAAAAACATTTTTATTTGAATTGGGTTATAAATAAAATGTCTTTTTTTGGTATATTTACATACATCTACTGCACAATGAATATAGTAGGATGATTGAAAATAGGAGTTATATCTTTTTTCTCAGAAAATTCTTTAGATATTACCCCCAGGATGAAATTTTCCTTATTACCTATCCCACCTGATCTATATTCATTGAAGTAATCACCAATGAGAGCCAACAGGTTAATTCATGGTCTATTTCACTTACCAGTGCTATTCCAGGATAGGGATTGTTTGAAGATCCTGAATCCACATCACCTGATAGCATTTCGTCCATATAGACAGATCAAGCACAATGAAGTTCACCTTTTTTTAAATAAAGGAGCAGCCATCTTTTTTATATGTGCATTCAAGGATTCACTCCACCTTTTACACAAGAATAAGGTCATGAAGTTAAAGCTGCAGCAAAATGATTTTAGTTTCAAATTTTGCTTGGAATTGATTCCTTATCTTAATAATGTGTCTGCATTTGCTCGTTACTTCTGTGTCTTACTTGATATCTGTGGTATGAACGTTTCTGATGTTCACAAATTACTTGTGAGGAGGATTGTCATACTAGAAACATTAAGGGGGTCATTAGTATGGCGGACAGACTGTGTCCGCCCGCCATACCCCCAAGATTCGGGACTGCCCAAAAAGTTAGTGGCGGTCCCACACCCTCTATTAGGGTGCGCCCACCGCACTGGCGGGCGCATCGCGGATTTGAAACATTGCGGCGGGCAGTGCTGATAGCACCGCCCGCTGCAATGCCACAAAGGCAGGTTGTGCCTTTCAATGCAGAACGTGATAGGCACCGCGCGGTGCCTGCCACGGTGTACATTGAAATTCATGGGGTTACCATAGGTACACCCCATGTGAACCCCCCACCCCCCAGAGTCCCTGGGGGCCCGCAACAGGCCCCCTCAATTAAAATCTGCATGCTTTTCCACCACGGAAAGGCATGTTTCCACCCCCATTGTAATATGGCTGGCGGTGTGTAACAGACACCACCACCATGGGCCTGCATTTGCAATTGATACAATTGTAACTATATGACCTGTCCTCAACCGGATGATCCCGAGAAAATCAAAGTGCTCGGGTGCTCAACTGAACCTTATTGATCCGCTGGCCTCCGCTAGGGCCTGACAGAACAGAGTTGTTGATGTTCTCAGTGAATGTCCAACAAGAATTACATTTCTGTTTCTTAAACTTTCCTGATGGTAAATCCTCCTCCAAGTAGTTTGTGACCATCAAACAAAGGACAAACTACAAATATAAAAGAAGACTGCATAGAAAAGAGCAAATGGAGAAATAATAATAATATGATGTATCATTTTCCTAGCAAAATATCAAGCTAAAATCGCTTTCCTGCTGCTTTGACTTCATGCCTTCTTTCTTGTTTAAAAGGTGGAGAAAATCCTTGCATGTACTTATGAAGTAGGACAGCCGTTCCTTTAAAAAACTGATACTCCTTGTGTACACGTGCAACAAATGCCACCAAGTGACTTGGATTCAGGTACTTCAGACAATACCTATCCTATATAGAGTATGTAAGTGAAATTACGTGTGGATTAATGTTTTGCACACAATTGTGCTTACTACAAGAAATATAGACAGAGTGGGGAAAGATTTACAAAACATTTCATCCAAAGGGGCTGTAAAGGGATGGTTTATTTCAGTGCAGAATGTCACCATACCGAACTCTGCCCTAAATGTGGTTAAAATCACACTTTTAAACTAAATGTGCCCTTTATTCTTAAAACCTACTTGTTAGAACCTATATGTGCTGTGTGATTTTCCCCTTACTTTTTGCCTTCGACCTCCTGTTTTGCTGACTTAAATGTTTCTGTCCTTAGTCCTTTGTGAACTATTGCTGCTGCTAACCAGTGCTAACGTGCTTGTGTTCTATTTTTAAGAAATGGTAAGAATGGCTTATACACAATTGGCTGATATAGTGTAATAGTGTAATAGTAAGACCCCAGTAAAGTGGCACTGCGTGTGCTCAGGGCCTGTAAATTAAATGCTACTAGTGGGCCTGCAGCACTGATTGTGCCACCCATTTAAGAAGCACTTTACACATTGCAGACTCTGTATGTTCAGTTTTAGACCGACATTGAGACCTGCCAAAGTAACCCACTTGCCAGGCCTGACCCTCCTTTTTAATGCATATGAGTCATCATGGGTAGGCCCTGGAAATCCCAGAGAGCATGGTATATAGAATTTAAAAGGTAGATCATGCACTTTCAATTTTTACATGTCCTGATAGTGAAATAACTTTCACCACTGTGAGGCCTACCTCCCCAATAGGTTTGTATTTGATGTTGAAGAAAAGAGATGGAACAGGACTAACAGGTTGTCAGACCTAGAGATATAGTCCAGCCTCATCTAGATGTGGACGGTCAGAGACGGGTTCAATCTTGTCCCGGTATTCTCCCTGGCATGTGCTCAGACTCAGCTTACACTGGTAGAGGCCGCACTCATGTTAGGGGCCTCACTGTGACTGATGTCTCACCTCCTGAGGGCAAAGCAGGCTGGTTCTCATGGCCCCTGGTGGTCTGGGGAGCGAGCTTTAACAAAACAGAGACAGACAGTAAGGGGCTGCTGCGACATTTGTAACATAGATTTGTTAACATGAAACTAACATCTCTAGAGTTTACATCAATGATTTGAGCTTCCTTAATTTCCCTAAGTGAAAAGAACCTTATTGTTGGCAACTCAAATTTTTGTGTGTTTACTATTTAAAGTTGTAGAAAATAATTTCCTGAAGCAGATATTGAGGCTGCCAAGGGGAACTGGAAACTTCTCTGTACACTAGGAGCTAGGGGTGCCCTATTTCAGCGATAGAATAGCAGCTAATCCCCTATTGTGTTGGTTGAACTGCTGGCTAAATAATGACATACCTCTTACCCATGATATATTAAAAGAAGCCCTAACATGGGAGGGTAGGTTTAGGGTTCCGTGGCTGAAGTACATTAATGATTGTTTTACTGAAATAGGACGGCCTGATTTGTTTTTAACCTCAGATTCTACCACTAAATTGGATGTCACCTTTGTGAAAAATACATTCATGACAACCAGGTATTTAGCCCCGGAAGAGGCCGAGCTACAGAAAGACAGTGTTAGGAAACACGCACTACTTAAAACCTGTCTACAAATGGAACCATACTTATCATGGCCCATGACTGGCTATGAATGTTATTTATTAACAAGGGGCCCGATTCACAGAACTAACTTAAGACAAAATCCTAAACTTACTACTTTCGGTATTCACAGAAGTTAGGATTTTGCTTAAGTTTGTCTTAAGACAGACTTAAGACATACTTAAGTTAGGATTTTGTCTTAAGTCTGTCTTAAGTCTGTCTTAAGACAAACTTAAGAGAAAATCCTAACTTCTGTGAATACCAAAAGTAGTAAGTTTAGGATTTTGTCTTAAATTAGTTCTGTGAATCGGGCCCAAGGTTCCGTTTTGATTTGTTTCATCTTTTACTGGCGGTACCGAGTGGGGCCCATCGAGGTCAAGTGTTGCCAGCTTGCGGCTGCGACGGAAAGTCTCCGCAAGATCTGGCGCACTTTTTATTTATTTGTCCTTATTACACAGTACCCCGGAGGCTATACTTAAAACCACGCCTCAAAGAACTGAAATTTGCATAGATTAAACCAGCACTTTACTACCTTCAACTCCTGAACTGTGACTGCACCTTATTTGTATGCAGTTTTCTGAAATGAGCAATTACATTCAGGAAAAGTATGGAGGGATAACTATGTTGCTGTTGTTAGGTATATTGTTAACTTTTTATTTTTGTCATAACTATTTATATTTTTAAAGTGTTTATTCTGCCTGTTACCCTTGTTTTATACTGTTCATGTAAACCTCTCGTTTTACAAATGGAATGGATCACTTGTTTTTAATTGTATGCTTATGAATTGTGCTTTTATGATTGTAATGTTTACAATCGAATAAAGTTATTTGAACTTGAACTACTATTTAGTGTGCTTGTGGAATTGACTGGGTCTTGAGCACTCTGCAATTATGTTATCAAGTAGTACAACCAATACGTACCAAGTGGAAAACACAATGAACTCCGAAACATGATTGTTTTCACCTTCAATAAATCAGTCACATCTAGAAGAATGGTGGCTCTCTTCATGCTTTGCTGCACCTTCTACTTATATATGCCTCACCTCTCATAGGAACAGTTCAGTCGCAGCTCTGAGTGGTGAAATTGAGGTAAGGCAAATAAACATTTCCTTCACCTACAGCAGGTTACTTAAAGGAAAACCATTACATATTAGTAATATTGGAGTACTATATGCTGGTAAAGAGTTTTGTTTTTCTTTAAAAAAATAATTAAATAAACAAATCTTTTAAAGATAGTATTGTGATTATATGGTTATGTAGGTAGGTCAAGAGAAATAAGCCTTTTTGTGTAGGAGGATAAAGATCAGCAGCAAAAAGAAAGTTCTTACCAACTGCAAGCATTGTGGTGAACTCTGGTCAAGAACTATACAATTGCAAAATCTACTCCACCCCAGTCCTTCCCCTGCAAGGGATCTTTATGATCTTTACGATTTGAGGGTGTGTGGTACATGCAGGCATGGTGCACGAGTGTTAGATGCTCTGTGTAAAGTAGCATGTTCCAAACAGAGGGCTATTGTTTCAGTAAGAAAGGATTGTTTTGGGGCTTCAATGCTATTAGTATGGGATGCCTCTTACCAATGCCTGGCCCTGGACACATCTGAGAAGCAGCAGGGGCGTTTGCTGCGGTATGTTCCTGGATGTTCTCTCTCCATGATATTGTTCCATAAAAGGAAGGACCGACCTCTTCAATTGAGGCTGAGCTGCAATTATTCTTTAGACAGCGGGCCACACGAGCAAGCAAATTGAGCGAGCCCCGCTAAGCTGAGGAGAGTCCGCTAAGGTGGAGGTCAGATTTAGCATTTTCTACCCCCTATTTGTCAGTAATATATGATAAAGTGATAGCTTTTATTTAGAGGCATGTCTGAGTGGATATTATGTAACTGAGAACTACAGTTCTTTGTGAAGCCTCAGTTGTGAGTTTTTGGATACCAGCGCTTTACAGAAATTTCCCAGGCCTCACAGCACATTTACATCATGCTATCCTGTCCTCTGTTCCTTGAGCTCATAAGCATCCAGGCACTAGTGTCCACTCTTCAATGGATACATAAGTAGATGTTGGTTTACATGCAACATTTTGGTGCAGTCAGGCAGCTTAATTGTAATGTAAGACTGACATCTGAACAGGGAGGCTTTTATGCTGCAAGGCATAGGTGTATATCCTAGTGAGGCAGCTCAGTGGGTTAAAGCAGTTGGTACACAGCCTACAGGTTACACATTTTGATCCTAAAAACTCTTTCAATGGGTGACGTGCCTGCTGCAAACACCTTCATGTTTATCCAAGCAGTGTCAGATTCTTTCGTGGTGGAGTTTCATTTTTTGAATGATGAAAATAAATGATAGCCATAGAATGGGGTATTAATTTTATTGACCATAAAAAACTATTTTATTTGCATTGGGTGATAAATAAAAGGTCTTTTGGTAACCGTATATCTACATATAAGAACTGTAAAGTGAACATAAGAGAGTGGTTAAACACAGGAGATATACTCTCTCATAGTCTTGTTTTCTCTGAAAATCCTTTAGATGTTACCTCCCCTTTGCACGTAAGTTTCTATCATTCTTAACCCACCATGTCTGCATTCGTTGAAGAAACATCAACGTGGGCCACCATGTTAATTCATTGTCTATTTCACTTACCAATGCTATTTAGGATGTATATTCTTTCAGATCCTAAATCCACATCACCTCGTAGCATTTCGTCAGGGTGTACAGATATAGCACAAGGAAGATCACCATTTAAAGAAAAAAAAGGAGTGTCCATCTTTTTTTTTTTATTTGCATTCAAGGATTCACTACACCTTTTACACAAGAAAGGAGACATGAAGTTGAAGTAGCAGGGACATGATTTTAACCTGCAATTGTGCTAGGAATTGATACCTAATATTAATGAAGTATCTGTATTTGATCTTTACTTTAGGGTCTTCTTTGATCATTGTGGTATGTTCATTTCTGACATTCACAAACTCCTGTTGAGGATAGTCACACTAGAAATATTGAGAGTCCGGGAAAATATGTATTTGGAAATTGCAAAGGCTTTAATTATCTATAAAATAAAGATTGATGATTGATGCAAGCCAGATCTAGAGGACTGTCTGTACATATCATATAAAGGAATAACCAGAGCAGGCTACAGTGGGAAATAACATTCAAAAACTGTTTTAGGATCCATAAAATCATCTATGATTTGCAATAAAAACATCCAGCCACAGAATGTCTACTTTGTTTTTTACAGTTCATGTTTTTGCATTTTCAAATGTTCAAAAAGTGTTGGAAATATGAACCAAGTTAGCCATCAAGCGTTACAAGAGTTCCAAGGAACACAATATTTATTCATAGTTTCTAATAGTGTATAATTAATCAGAATTTCTATGTATAAAAGAACAAACCTGGAAGGATGGTCGGGACTTAAAACCGGGTTTAACATTGACACTTAAGCTCTCATTAGGAAATGCTCATAACCTCTGATGGACCCAATAACAGGAGTTACTGGTAGCAGTTACTCCAGAGACACCAGCCTTCCAAAGCTGCCTAAATCTAGATGTCAAGATTCCAGTAGGAATGAGAAATAACCCGTGGAATTATTTGTGTTTAATCTGATTCCAAGGATTTTTTGCCATTCCCAACTCATAATAGAAAATGTTTTCCAATCCCCAGTAATATGCTTCTAGCCATAATGCTTTCCCAGGGGCTTTAATTACCAAACCAATTAAAGGGCCACATACAATGAGAGCCTTAAATGGAAAAAGTAGTGGATTACCGTGTGACGTTTAAAATTCACAGATATGAACCCCAGCAGTACTGAAACTGCTTCAAATCCATTAAAGTACAATACACAGATTACCATTGACTTGAGTAATAAAATCACTTCTTTGTCAAGGATCAGACAGTTTGTGATGCATGTTTAGAAAATAATCAGTTGCGTAAATTAAGAAAAGTCATGCTCGGCAATGATCTGGTGTGAGAAGCATCCTTTTGTATTATACATGCATTAAGGGAGAAAACAAGATATATTCAATATTTAATCGAAAGCCCTGCCAGGTGTTTCTCTGGGCCATCTGGCATTATCATTCGGTTTCCTGGAGCACCCTTATCTTTTAGAGCCACTGCATCTTGAGGCTGTTTACATTTTTGCTGATGCACTTTACATTGGTTTCCAGCACCCAAGTGATGCTGCATTTCTGACAGGTTATGCAATTGCTGCAACTTCGACTAATAACCTGTCCTCAGCCGGGTAATCCTGAGAAAAACAAAGTCCTAGGGGGCTCAACTGAAACTACCTGAACCCCTGGTCGCTGCTAAGCCCGGACTGAACAGACTTGTCGATGTTAATGTCCAACAAGAATGATTTTCCTGCCTTTTGAATATTCCTGCTTGGAAATCCTCCTCACAAGTAGTCTGTGAACATCAGAAAATGACATAACACAAACATCAAGTAAGACCCCAAAATAGAGAGAAAATGGAGACATAATATTAATATAAGGTATAATTTCCTAGCAAAATATCAAGCTAAAATCACTTTCCTGCTGCTTTGACTTCATGCCTCCTTTCTTGTTTAAAAGGTGGAGTAAATCCTTGCATGCGCTTATGAAGAAGGATGGCAGTTTTTTATTTTTTAAAGTGATACTCCCTGTGTACACCTGGAAAAAATTACACAAAGTGACTTGGATTCAAGATCTTAAGATAATATTCTATCCTAAATAGCAATGGTAAGTGAAATTAAACTGGGAATTATTGTGTTTTCATACAATGGTGCTTACTTCAAGGAATGCAAAAACAGGCAACCTTCTATCGAATGGGGCCATAATGAGATGGGTTATATCAGTGTAAAATGCCATCGTACACCGCCATTTATTACTAAATCCTACTTGTTAGACCTGTATGCTTGGTGTGGTTTACCCCTAACTTTTTGGCTTCGACCACCTGTTTTGCTGACTTTGATTTAGCTTGCCTTAATCCTCACTGCACTTTACCACTGCTAACCGGTGCTAAAGTGCTTGTGCTCTCTTTTTAAGAAATGGCAAGTTTGGCTTATATCCAATTAGCAGATACCATGTAAAACTAAGGCCCTAGTAAAGTAGCACTCCCAGTGCCAAGAGACTGTAAATTAAATGATACTAGTGGGCCTGCAGCACTGATTGTGCCACCACTTAAGTAGTACTTTAAACATTGCAGCCTGTGTATGTTCATCTTAAGACTGCAATTGTAACCTGGCAAAGTAAACCACTTGCCAGACCCAACTTTCCTTTTTAATACATAGGAATCACCCCAAGGGTAGGCCTTTGACAGCTCAGAGGATAGGGTGCAGCGTATTTAAAAAGTGAGCATGTCCTGATATTGTAAAACCTTTCACTGCTGCAAGGCCTACATCTCCCAAAGGATTACATTTGAGTTACCTTATAACATTTTATAAGTGTACTTTTCGAAAGAGAACAGGTAAACCTAACTTTCTTGTCTCTAGAACCCCAGTTAAAACTCCAGAATTATGGTAAAGTCAGATTTTAAATTACAATTCATAAATTGCCACTTTTGGAAAGTTGGCATTTTTTTGCCTCAGCCATTTGGTGTCTGCAGCTTATCTTTGAGTCACATGACTGGCTGTGGTTAACAGGTGGGCTTTGTGTATTCTGCCTAGACAGCCACACACAATGTGGAGATTAGTTGTGACTGGATCTGCCATCACTGGAAGGATGGGAGGGAGGAGCTGGACCCATCACCACACTTACACTCAAAGGGACTGTGAGGTTCCGTGACGATTTTACTCGTGTTTGTAAACATTGTCGTAAATACATAATTTCGGTATCAGTGAACCGCAAATGATCCATTTAGTATATCCTGATGTTTTCGCTATGCTACGAGCAAGAGCACTCCAGTTACAAACACATTTCTGTTCTACCCATGGCATCCATCTTAGATTACGGCAGACATTTTGTATTCCTTGCCCTCACATAGTCAATGGACACGCAATGACCTCTTTTTCATTTAAGGACACGTAGGCTTTAGCCGGCGATTCACCTTGCGAGTGACACGTGCACCTTAGGCCAGCAACGCTGTAGCAGCATGACTCGGCAAGAACTGCCTCCCCAGCCTGAGGCCAGTCCTGCTATACTGGTTCTTGTGTTCGTTGGCCTGATCATGATTAGGCGGCCGAAGCTGGTAACCGTGCCCATTTACGACCCACAAACATCTCTTATCCTGTCTTTCTATCTTCCACACCTGGCTCTGCTCCTTTCCTTCTGGGCTTTTATTAGGGGGAGGTAACGAAATTTACGATGAGGCGGTCCGGGTCTTGAATGAAGAATTGACATGGGATTATGATGGACTAGTGGGAACCCCTCACTCGTAATGTTTTGACATCAGATACTGTTGACGATTCCTGTGCAAACGCCAAATATTTATTGTTTAAGACACGAATGTTTAGAACTGTGGTAACATGTAAAGAATTTGCCCCGAGCAGAATATTTGGTATATAAGGAACAACCCTCTTTGTACAAATTGAACAGGCTCCTAGACACTGCCCGTGTGCAGTTTCTGTGACTTCTGTGTCCCTGCAGTAATAAACCTTTGGTCTTTGACGCCACCATCGAGAAGCCCGTGTTTCTGTTTGTTTGTGCACCGAGACAGGTTGAACTCCGGGGTCTTCGGGTGTTGTCCCTGACACCTCTGGACGGAACCAAAAAGTCCAGAACTCCAATTGGCGCCCAACGTGGGGCGACGTCATTCGGTACCGGTCCAAAAGCCTGAAGAGTTCGAGGAGCTTCGTGTGAAGATTTCAGAGGGAGGCGCCCCACTTCATCGATCCCGGCATATCGCAAAAGTGGCCCCGACGTTCTCTTCCGCGAGGGTTCCCGTTCAGACGGCTGCAGTGGTCCGTTGCCTTGACCGTCGCCCTGTCTTGGACCCGAGGTGCAGTCCTTAGTACGGCGAGACGTGACGGGTTTCTCCTTGGTGACGTCTTCAGTACCTCAGTTAAGTATTTTGTGAGGGTTGCTCCTGTTTGAGTAATCCTTTTAGTTCTCAGTTCAGTTCAGTTCTGTAAGATTATCACTGGTTATTCTGGTTACGATAATCATTCTGTTCAGTTCAGGTATCGATACATTTGTCAGTTCTGGTAGGCCTAAGTTCTTGGTTCGAGTGCGCATCTTTTCTGTTTGTGTCTTGTTTGTTTTGTGTTCCGGATTATAAAATGGTAAGTCGGAAAAATTGTATGTTGTCTTGTTTTAGTTGCAACAGTGATTCCCAGTTGGAAGACTCGTGTTTGGTTCCTCCGATTGGAACTCCCCTTTATGATCTATATTGCAAATTTGGTGTGGGCCCTATCTCTTATAACGAGGTATGGATCCGCTTCACAGAGAAAGATGGTGTCCTTAGTTGGCCACTACATGGTAGTTTTGAACCTGAAGTTCTCGATAATCTAGAAAGAAGGTTGTTTAAGAAGAAAGCCCGGCCGGCAATGTTTGATTCTTTCCGTTATTGGCGAAAAGAATCTAAACAGAGAGAAATTAAAAAGTTGAAGAAAGAACAGAAAGAGCAAGAGTTGACTTTAGAACAGTCTGCTAGGCAGCTGCAACTCAACGAGTCTGAGAAAGCGATGGAGGTGGCCGATAGAGAGCGTAATTTAGCGATAGACAAGTGCTATCCTGCTTTACCATCGAGTACGGCTAAGATAGTAGAGGACCCTGAAAAGGATCCCCTGTTGTCTTACTTGTTACGATCACCCCCACCGTATGCACAGGGTGCTACGGCTCCACCTATACCGAATGTTCAATTACCGGTTGCTGGACAACCTGGTGTCCCTGTTCCCGCTCCCCTGAATCAAGTTCCTGTACCTCCTGTGGTCAATATTAATGTTCCTTCGACAACCCCTCTTCTAGGGTTGCCGGCTTCTTTACCTATGCCTGTGTCGCTCACACCTGCTACTTCACAAGCTATTTTTCCTGCTACTCCTACTGTTCCTAATCTATCTGTTCCAACTGCTACTCTATTTACTGCTTCTGCTAATATTATGACTCCGCTTTCTGTTCGTCGGAGAATCACTGATTCTGTCTCCAATATTCTATCTCCCTTCTATAAAACTCTGATTAAGACTCCTACCTCTGACTCTGTACAGAGGCGTAGTCAGCTTCCCAGTACTGAAGAGCGAGGAATATTAGATTCCACTGCTCTTAGATGGGTTTCAAAAGTTGGAAGATATAATGTACAAGATGTATTAGATACATTTATGCAATGGAATGAACCGACACAACGATATGTGTTCGATGAAATGTGTTTCCTTCTACGTGAGGAATTGGAAGAGGATGACCCTGAATCAAATCTAGAAGAATTAATTAATGTTCAGAAAGAGTTTGCTGCAGGTATGATAGTTGGACAAAATATAAAAGAAGCGATGGAACTGGTTCTAAGTTATAGGACCGACTCATCCCTTCGTTCACCGAGAGAGTTAGAGAAACGCAGTACGAAACAAAATCGTCAATACCCAATGAGAGAGGTTCCACCAATTTGGCGTGAAGCTGTGCAAGCTAATGTAAACCTTGGTATTGCAGCCGCTCCGGCCCAATTCCAGAGAGTATGGATACATATTCCATGGAAGCGAGCTGAAGTATTAGCAGTGAAACAGGCCTTGCCAGATCCGCGTAAAAATCCTGCAGGGTACTACAAAGAGTTGGCTCAAACGGTTGACGCTTGTGTATTGAATCTTGCTGACATAGATCTGCTATTTGGTAATGTAGTACCGCAACCAATTTGGGCTAAAATTCGTAAAGAGAATCATCCAGTTGCCCTAGGTGGTGACTGGGCAGCTATAATTGCAGCGGATGGTCAACAAATAGGTGGTTCCAAACCAGAACCCCTAATTGCTAATTAGCCTGGTAGAATAATCGATTTAATGAAAACCTTGATGCCAGCATTGCGCGTTAACTGGGACAAATTGTCCGCGTGCAAACAGAAGAAAGACGAAAGCGTCTCAGACTTTTTCACAAGATTCGAGGAGACTTTCGTGGATCATAGTGGTCAGGATATGAGCACAGAAGGAGGCCAGAGATTATTTGTTGATAAATTTGTGCACAATCTGTTGCCAGAACTTAGTGGTAAATTAAAGAATTCTGAAAGTGCGTGGGCTGTCTCTACGACTGCGCAAATACTTGCGACTGCCCAGTACTATGAAAATAGGGATAAAGAAGAGAAGGAAAAATCAGATAAAAAGACGAAAGATTTAAAAACTAAAGTACTTTTACAGCAAGCTTATCCGCCTCGCACGAATCAGACTAATATGCAGCAAGGGTCATATCAAAGAACGGAATATAATTTTCAAAGACCACAATACCAATGGAATCAATGTGCTTATTGCAAAGTGGAAGGTCATTACAAAAATGAGTGTCCAGTTCGGGCACAAAATAATGCTGCGGCAGCTCAGAGAGGTCGTGGTAGTTCTATGCAAAACTCTAGAGGTCGAGGACGAGGTGCTATGCCTCCGCAGACGAGTGATCGCCCTTCTAATTATTTCGACCAGCGAAATGGACAATCTGCCCAACAGAATAGGTCTCCACAATATCATGTTGAAGACTATTATGAAGCTAGTGAGGAAGGTCAGCAAAGTGAGTACTAGGACAGCCATGGACTAAGAGAGGGAGTAGTATCAGTTCCAGTAGATCAAAGTGGGCCTTATGTCGCAGTAGCAACATCAGGTATAGTCGAACCGTTTCTGTTGGATACTGGTGCAGCAAAAAGTTCTATCATACATGCGAAACTCCCTGGCGCACCTTTGTCTGGCTCAACAAACGTTTCAGTAGGTTTTTCGGGCGCCCCTGTTCATAACCCTGTTTCTGGTCCTTTGTCTATTTCAGTTGGACCCTGTCAATTGAAAGCACCCCTGATTTTGATGACAGGTTGTAATGAAAATCTGCTTGGTTTAGACTTGTTAAAACGCCTGTACGCGACATTGTACTGTTCTCCAGAAGGAGTACAGCTTACGTTGGGTAAAAGAATAATCTCTCCGATGTACTTGTCGATGGATGCGCTCCCACCAGAGCTGCGTTCACTCCCTGATACTCTTTGGGCGACTAGTCCTAATGATGTAGGTCTATTGGAAATTCCACCCTATGTAGTAACTTTGAAAGCAAATGTCAAACTTCCACGAATTCCACAATACAGAATCTCTAGTGAAGGTGAGCGTGCGCTCCTATTGATAGTGCATGATCTGATTGAGAAAGACGTTATAGAAGAAACTAGAGGTAATGTCTGTAATAGTCCTGTACTGCCTATTTTGAAACGAACTGACCCTACAAAACCTCCAGTATATAGGTTTGTAATTGATCTCAGAGAGGTTAATAAAATTGTGATCCCACAGTTTCCTGTGGTTCCAGACATTACTGCATTGTTAACGTTGATTCCTGCTACAGCAGCATGGTTTTCGGTTGTCGACTTGAAAAATGCCTTTTTCAGCATTCCGATAGCCGAAGAAAGCAGAGATATCTTCGGTTTCTCTCTAGGAGGACGAAGCTTCAGGTTTAAACGCGCTCCACAAGGCTATTGTGAAAGCCCATCCATTTACAGTCAAGCATTAAAAAGCCAGTTAGATTCCTTCGTACTTCCTCTTGGTTCTGCTTTAATACAATATGTCGATGATCTTCTAGTGGCTGCTAATGACAAGGAAACTTGCAAAACAGCTACGATTTCTTTATTGCATCACTTGTCAGATTTGAATCACAAGGTGTCACCTTCAAAAATGCAATACTGCTGCCAAGAAGTGACCTACCTAGGTCATCTCTTGTCAAAGGAGGGAAGGAAGTTGACCCCAGAGAGAATAAAAGCAATTACACAGATGAATGTTCCTAGCACGCAGAGAGAAGTACGTGCCTTTTTAGGTATTACCTCATATTGTAGGCAATGGATCCCAAATTTTTCTCTTTTAGCAAAACCATTGGTAGCCTTGACTGGGAAAGGTGTTCCGAGTCCGGTACCATGGTCTGCAGAATGTCAGCAGAGTTTTTCTGAATTACGAAATGCACTGTGTTCAGCACCTGTATTGGGTACACCCGACTACAGTAAGCCATTCACGCTCTATGTCCACGAGAGAGAAGGTTGTGCATTGAGTGTTTTGACGCAGAAATTTGGTGATAAACAACGCCCTTGTGCGTATTTTTCATCAACATTAGATCCAGTAGCTAGAGCGTTGCCTAGTTGCTTGAGAGCTACAGCCGCAGCTGCAGCTTCCATTCGACAATCTGCTGGTTTAGTAATGAACAATATGCTAGTGGTTATGGTTCCTCATGCGGTGGATACACTCATGAACCGAACCAAGACGCAACACCTTACCAGTGCTAGATTATCAGGTTATGAACTGACACTGTTAGCTAGTCATATTCAGATCAAAAGATGCAATGTATTGAATCCAGCAACATTGTTGCCGACTAGCCAAGAGTCGAGTGATTCCGAACCACACGACTGTTGTTTCAAAACTGAAGAAGAAACCAAAGGACGTATTGATCTAAAAAACACTCCGTTATCAGATCCAGATGGCACGCTGTATGTTGATGGGTCTTGCTTCAAATTGGAGAATGGTGATGTGACTGCTGCTTATGCAGTAACGACTTTGAGTACGATTGTGGAGACTGCGAGAGTGAGTCAGAATTCTGCCCAGGCTGCAGAATTGATCGCGCTAACAAGAGCGTGCGTTTTAGCTAAGGGAAAGAGAGTGAATGTGTTCACAGATAGTCAGTACGCGTTCGGCGTGGCCCATAGTTTTGGCCGTTTGTGGAAAGAGAGAGGTTTCATTACGTCCCATGGGACTAAGATTCAACATGGTCAGCTAGTTAATGACTTGTTGGAATCTCTAACCTTGCCGACTGAAGTTGCGATTGTGAAATGCAGTGCTCATAAAGCAATCACAGATGATGTTGGTCGTGGGAATGCTTTTGCCGATGAGACTGCAAAACAGACAGCTAGAAATATGATGAGTAGAATGTATGTTGCAACGTCTGCAAGATGGATTTCTGAGTCTGGAATGTGTGAAGACACAGTGGAAAGCGTGAAGGAAATTCAGAAAGAGGCGACTGAGGAGGAAAAACTTGCATGGAGAGAGAGCACGGGTAAATTGGACTCGAGTGGGTGTTGGATTGACTTGTCGGAACAACAGTGTTGGATGTTGCCTGATGCGTATGTGCTTGCAGTAGTGACGATGGCACATGGAACAGCGCACATCAGTTCAAAAGGGATTTGTAAGATGTTGGCTCCGGTCTGGAAGAATGATGGGATTAGTAAGTGTGCAGAGAGAGTGGTGAGAAATTGTATGGTATGCTTGATGCATAATCCTGGCAAGGGAATCCCCACACCTGCAGGTCACTTCGCTCCTCCTTCCTGCCCCTTTGAAGTGATCCAGCTAGACTTCATTCACATGGATCGTTGTAATAACCTGAAATACGTCCTAGTGGTAGTTTGTGCTTTCTCCAGATGGATCGAAGCATACCCGCTAAAGGACAATACTGCCTTATCCACTGCCAAAATTCTTCTTAAAGAATACTTCCCCAGATACGGAATGCCACGGATTGTATGGTCAGATAACGGAAGTGAGTTCGTAGGGAAAGTTATGCAGAGTGTGTGTGCCGGCCTAGGGATTAGACAGAAGTTTCATAGTGCGAATCATCCCCAGTCCGCGGGTTTAGTCGAGGGTTACAATGGCACCCTTAAACTGAAACTTGCTAAGATACAAGCATCCACGGGTTTGTCCTGGCCAGACGCATTGCCGTTGGCTTTGCTATCAACAAGAGCAACCGTACATTCTAGAGTAGGGCTTAGTCCTTATGAAATAGTTTTTGGTCGTCCTGCAAATGTTTGGGGGGTACCTAGACCAAAAGAATTCAAGCAGCTGGAATACCCAATGTTAATTGATTACCTTTTCGACTTGACTGCTAAATTGAGTCTTATTCACCAACAGGTTTTCGATGCATTGCCAAAGCCACCGGAGAGTCCAGGCCATCAGCTGAAACCGGGTGATCAGGTGGTCATCAAAAATTTTGCAAGAACGAAAAATCTTCAGCCCAGATTCATTGGCCCTTTCCAAGTCCTACTAGCAACGAGAACTGCTATTCGTGTGGCCGGAAGGAAAAACTGGATCCATACGACACATGTCAAACGTGTGCCTCTGCCACTTCTTTACGACAACTGGGTAAAGAAAGGAATCGGTGCCTCTGAAACGGAACAAGTCCCCAGGTTCATACCTTTCAGCGATGCAGAACTGATCACGGATTCACCAAATTCTGACTCTCCTCCTGAAACTGCTCTTTTGAACGCTGAACATTTGCCATCTGCGAACGTGAACATTGCAACGTCAGTTGAAAATACATTGTTTCCAGATCAGACAGCTCCTGCAAAACTGAGATACAACTTGCGACCTCGCAATATGGACAAATAAAGCAGGAAACTGCCTATTTTCAGATTTGAATTTTCTATACATTGCCTCCAGCCAGGAAGTTTGCTAAATACTTTGTATTGTTTCTTTTTGTTTTAAAATTGCCTTGCCGTCTGGGTAGCCGTAGGGTCGTGGCTGTGTGCCTAGTTGAATCTGCGGGGGTCAGACACAAGGTCGATCTTTCTGTTAGTTCTGGGAGCTCCCAGGGCTGATAGAGGCATTTTCATCTACGTACACATCATCAGTGGTCGCGAACGGTCGTAGAAGATGGAGCTTCCTGAGCTGCAACGAGAAAATGTAATTTATGTTCGTAGAAATAGACTGTACAGAATACTTCACAGCAAATGCTTTCTAATGCAATGTGCAGTTACATTTTTAATTGTTTTGATAACGTTGGTGGGTGGAATCGTCTTTGGTGTACATTTGATTTTTATGCCAGTAACTACAGTACCTCCCCTTGATCCTACTACTTCTACGGTTTCTTCTATGCATTCTTTTCACTCATTTCCTGAACACGAACAAGCTCGACGCTCAGAATTTATTAACAATACATTTGTACAGCTCTTGCATCAACACCAACTGGTAGTTAATACTACAGACTGCTGGGTGTGTGGCTTGATACCTCACACTATGGATAAAGGCATTCCCTATCTAGTCTTGCCTTTTAGCTACAATGGATCATTTCAGGCCTTTCAGACCATTTTTTCATATGCCCTTGAGACCTATCCTCCGCGTCCACCACGGTCCACTAAATACAACTCAGCCAACAAAGCTTTAGTCCAGGGAATTATTGACATGATTAAAGACGTCAATAATACTCCATCTTACCCTAGAGATGAATTACGGGTGTATTTGAGTTGGAACTCTACAGAGTATCGCCTTAGTTTGGGAGAAAGCAAGCGTAAAAGCTCCACTTCAGTTTGGGTCGTACCTCACCGAGGTCAGGTCTGTTTGCAAGGAAATGGGAGAAATCTGAGAGCTCAACTAGGGAGGAGTGAGTGCGTTGAGACTTACGTATTTCCGTCTAACTCCTCCCCTGCCTTCCTGACTGCTAGGGGTACCTACTTCATCTGTCAGGACAGAGCATATACATGGCTGCCTGCTGACTTTTCAGGTTCATGTTATATTGCTCGATTGTTACCCCCGACATACACTGCTTCTTCAGATTATCACAAGACCAGAGTAGCAAGAGGTGTCTTCAGCAAGGAAGATACCGCTGGTCAAGAAGCTGGAGACTTTTTCAAAGGTTTCCTTCCGTTTTGGGGGCCTATGGCCAATAGTAGAAATCTACGTCAACTAACACGGGTAGTAGAATCTACTATTACAGAAACTGCTGGTGCCCTTAGTAACTTCAAGATATATTATGTGTTATATAATCATCTTTGATTCATATTTTAGAGCCTTAACGTTGATTCATAACATCCTTATCAATGGCATCATAATCATATACGGTATCCAATGCATTTCGGGCTATTATTCAAGCCCTTCATCAGGGAATCATGCTGTAAAAACGAAAATACATAATGACTGCTATGTACAATGAAAATAAACAAAAATAAAAATAACGTTACCACTTTGTACATTAGATCATGCGTTACCAATACATTCCAATACAGTTGTACCATAGCTCTATAGGTCACCATTGGGATTCGAAAAGGTATTGTAATGAACTTACATGCCTGTCTTTGTCCTTAATCAATGGGTTTGTCATTAATTATTAAACGATGTAGCTCTAGAAAAAAGGAGAAAAAAGGGTACAGGACAAATTGTTGCGTGTTGTTTTTGGGCCCCGTGTTTCCCTGTTTGTGCGAGTAAATTGCTCTGAACTGACCTGTTTGTTGTTTAAGGGTGAATCCGCCAAGAGACGCGGCTTCCTCGGTAAACGCGCGTATCGGTTTGAAAAAGTGTAACCGTCATGGTATTCAAAACGGAAAGCGGTCATGTGACCTGCTAGCACTGTGAACAGACTATCGGTCGGGGTGATCTGTAGCAATTTGTCTAATGTGTTCTATATGTGGGCGTGTATATCTAACCTGGTCTTACGCTGCATTATAAAAGTGAAAATATAATACTAAAAGGTATAAAATGAAATGTAAAGGAAAAAATATCGTTACTGATAGCAGTATCGAAAACGGGAAGGCTTCCGTGGTCTATCTTATGTCAAGCGGCACTGAGCGTGATGTGCTAGCTTAGGTTGTGAACAAAATCAAGGGAAAAAGCGCTTGTAGTCTATAAACTGTTAGAGGAGCTCATCTTTGGTAACAACAGTATTATGGCAAAAACATAGTATCTCAAAATGAAGTATATACAGCAGAACACAGGGGTTGCCAATCTGTGGCACTGGAGCAAATTTTTCAGTTTTTAGTTATAAGTAGCATGAGAATTCGATTCTCTCATTGAGTCCAAAAGGCTTCTGGGTACATAGTCTATAAATCCATGAATTCTCTCTTTGGAGTAAATGTTTTGTGTTATCTCGACCTTCTATTTTGATGATGTTTTCCAAAATCAGGAATTTTAGTTGTGCAATACTGTGTTTCGCTTCCATGAAATGTATCGCAACAGACGATTTATCGTTTTTCAAACGTATGTTTGACTTGTGTTCTGTTATTCTTGTTTTGATCCGACGTTCCGTCTTGCCAATGTATAATTTGCCACACGGGCATTTAAGCGCATAGATAACATTTGTTGTATCGCATGTCGCATTTACTTTCAATTTTATTTCTTGGCCTTTCATTGGGTGATTGATTTTATTGCCTTTGATAATGTTGTTACAGTGGCCACAGTTGTGGCAGGGTTTGGTACCATGATAAGTTTCTATTGTAGCAGTTCTGGGTTGTATCAATTCACCAATATTTTTTGTCCTAGTAAATGCAAAAAGAGGAGGGTCTTTGAAACAGTTGTTGAAATCAGAATCCATAGTGAGCATTGGCCAATGTTTCAGTATTACCTTTTTAAATTTTTGACTTGAAGTTGAGTATTTCGATATGGCCACTATCCTTGTTTGCTCTTTTGCATGACTTGGTTGTAACAGTGTATTTCTGTCTTTTTGCGTCAGTTTTTGTTTGGACTCATCAAGAATGTGTTCTGGGTACCCTCTCTGTTTGAATTTGTTTTCCATCTCTGTTATTCTTTTCTGTGAGGTAATTGGTTCTGATACAATTCTTTTTACTCTTGACATCTGAGAAAAAGGTAGAAATTTTTTTAGGTTATATTCATGAAAGCTGCCGTAGTGGAGCATATTGTTGCGATCCGTACTTTTGATGTATAAATCCGTTTCCAATCCTTCTGTTATACGGTTGACTTTAACATCTAGAAAGGTGATGGTACTCTCAGACATTTCCCATGTCAGTTGGATTCTTTCATCAATTTTGTTGAATTGTGTTAGTACTTCATGTAGTTGTTCTTTTGTGCTTGACCAGATAATGAAAATATCATCGATATAGCGGATGAAGAGTTTAAGATTATCACTCCATTCTTTTTTCGATAGGATATGTTTTTCTTCATAGACCTTCATAAAAAGATTCGCATAGACCGGCGCTGCCGAGTTGCCCATAGCCGTGCCCACCAGTTGTAAATACCAGCTGTTTTTGTGTCTGAAGTAACTTTGGTAGAGTGAAAAGAGCATTAGCTCCATTAAAAAGGTTTGAAAATTGACATCCAGATCAGTGTTTAATAGAGCCTCTTCAATGGCTTCTATTCCCATTGAGTGGGGTATGCTTGTATATAGTGATTTTACATCAGCTGTACAGAGTATTAGTTGTTGTTCTGGTTCAAGTTTGATAGTGTTGAGCTTCAGGATGAATTCTGTCGTATCTTTTACATATGTTGACATTTTCCTCACTGATGGCTGAAGGTATTTATCCAGTAGTTGACCTACTGGCTCATGGAGACTATGTCTTGTTGATACGATTGGTCTTAGTGGTGGATCCATTAGATTCTTGTGAATTTTAGGCACCATGTTTAGAGTTGGACTTTTTGGATTATCTTTGAGTAGAAATTTCTTTGTTCTTGAAGTGATTATTCCCATTTCGTGTGCTTTGTCAACAATGGTTTTAAGGTTCTTACGATGGCTCCTCCCTTATCAGCTTTTCTGCACAAAAGCTGATAAGGGAGGAGCCATCGTAATAATGGACAGAGACAAATATGATCTGAAAGTACAAGAACATGTGAACGATACGAACACATACATGAGACTCCAACAAAATCCAACCATGGAGTATTCTAAGAACCTTAAAACCATTGTTGACAAAGCACACGAAATGGGAATAATCACTTCAAGAACAAAGAAATTTCTACTCAAAGATAATCCAAAAAGTCCAACTCTAAACATGGTGCCTAAAATTCACAAGAATCTAATGGATCCACCACTAAGACCAATCGTATCAACAAGACATAGTCTCCATGAGCCAGTAGGTCAACTACTGGATAAATACCTTCAGCCATCAGTGAGGAAAATGTCAACATATGTAAAAGATACGACAGAATTCATCCTGAAGCTCAACACTATCAAACTTGAACCAGAACAACAAGTAATACTCTGTACAGCTGATGTAAAATCACTATATACAAGCATACCCCACTCAATGGGAATAGAAGCCATTGAAGAGGCTCTATTAAACACTGATCTGGATGTCAATTTTCAAACCTTTTTAATGGAGCTAATGCTCTTTTCACTCTACCAAAGTTACTTCAGACACAAAAACAGCTGGTATTTACAACTGGTGGGCACGGCTATGGGCAACTCGGCAGCGCCGGTCTATGCGAATCTTTTTATGAAGGTCTATGAAGAAAAACATATCCTATCGAAAAAAGAATGGAGTGATAATCTTAAACTCTTCATCCGCTATATCGATGATATTTTCATTATCTGGTCAAGCACAAAAGAACAACTACATGAAGTACTAACACAATTCAACAAAATTGATGAAAGAATCCAACTGACGTGGGAAATGTCTGAGAGTACCATCACCTTTCTAGATGTTAAAGTCAACCGTATAACAGAAGGATTGGAAACGGATTTATACATCAAAAGTACGGATCGCAACAATATGCTCCACTACGGCAGCTTTCATGAATATAACCTAAAAAAAATTCTACCTTTTTCTCAGATGTCAAGAGTAAAAAGAATTGTATCAGAACCAATTACCTCACAGAAAAGAATAACAGAGATGGAAAACAAATTCAAACAGAGAGGGTACCCAGAACACATTCTTGATGAGTCCAAACAAAAACTGACGCAAAAAGACAGAAATACACTGTTACAACCAAGTCATGCAAAAGAGCAAACAAGGATAGTGGCCATATCGAAATACTCAACTTCAAGTCAAAAATTTAAAAAGGTAACACTGAAACATTGGCCAATGCTCACTATGGATTCTGATTTCAACAACTGTTTCAAAGACCCTCCTCTTTTTGCATTTACTAGGACAAAAAATATTGGTGAATTGATACAACCCAGAACTGCTACAATAGAAACTTATCATGGTACCAAACCCTGCCACAACTGTGGCCACTGTAACAACTTTATCAAAGGCAATAAAATCAATCACCCAATGAAAGGCCAAGAAATAAAATTGAAAGTAAATGCGACATGCGATACAACAAATGTTATCTATGCGCTTAAATGCCCGTGTGGCAAATTATACATTGGCAAGACGGAACGTCGGATCAAAACAAGAATAACAGAACACAAGTCAAACATACGTTTGAAAAACGATAAATCGTCTGTTGCGATACATTTCATGGAAGCGAAACACAGTATTGCACAACTAAAATTCCTGATTTTGGAAAACATCATCAAAATAGAAGGTCGAGATAACACAAAACATTTACTCCAAAGAGAGAATTCATGGATTTATAGACTATGTACCCAGAAGCCTTTTGGACTCAATGAGAGAATCGAATTCTCATGCTACTTATAACTAAAAACTGAAAAATTTGCTCCAGTGCCACAGATTGGCAACCCCTGTGTTCTGCTGTATATACTTCATTTTGAGATACTATGTTTTTGCCATAATACTGTTGTTACCAAAGATGAGCTCCTCTAACAGTTTATAGACTATAAGCGCTTTTTCCCTTGATTTTGTTCACAACCTAAGCTAGCACATCACGCTCAGTGCCGCTTGACATAAGATAGACCACGGAAGCCTTCCCGTTTTCGATACTGCTATCAGTAACGATATTTTTTCCTTTACATTTCATTTTATACCTTTTAGTATTATATTTTCACTTTTATAATGCAGCGTAAGACCAGGTTAAATATACACGCCCACATATAGAACACATTAGACAAATTGCTACAGATCACCCCGACCGATAGTCTGTTCACAGTGCTAGCAGGTCACATGACCGCTTTCCGTTTTGAATACCATGACGGTTACACTTTTTCAAACCGATACGCGCGTTTACCGAGGAAGCCGCGTCTCTTGGCGGATTCACCCTTAAACAACAAACAGGTCAGTTCAGAGCAATTTACTCGCACAAACAGGGAAACACGGGGCCCAAAAACAACACGCAACAATTTGTCCTGTACCCTTTTTTCTCCTTTTTTCTAGAGCTACATCGTTTAATAATTAATGACAAACCCATTGATTAAGGACAAAGACAGGCATGTAAGTTCATTACAATACCTTTTCGAATCCCAATAGTGACCTATAGAGCTATGGTACAACTGTATTGGAATGTATTGGTAACGCATGATCTAATGTACAAAGTGGTAACGTTATTTTTATTTTTGTTTATTTTCATTGTACATAGCAGTCATTATGTATTTTCGTTTTTACAGCATGATTCCCTGATGAAGGGCTTGAATAATAGCCCGAAATGCATTGGATACCGTATATGATTATGATGCCATTGATAAGGATGTTATGAATCAACGTTAAGGCTCTAAAATATGAATCAAAGATGATTATATAACACATAATATATCTTGAGGAACATTTCCAAGATTATGAACTTTGAATAATAAAAAACGAAACAAACGTTATTAACTGTGTGGAATCCTCTGTCATTAGGAGGAGATAATAGAGTTCCCAAGGGGATGATCCCAGTGACTCACTGGCATCACGTTTTCTTCATTGTATCAAAGGGCGTTTTAGGAGGCAGTAACGCTACCCACGGAGAACCTGAAAAGATTAATTTAGGATAAATAGCGCTGTGCATCCACCACTATTTTCTCTGTTTATGCCCTTAGTAACTTAACAGCTGAGCTTCAGGCGGATCGTCTCATGACGTTGCAGAACCGTATGGTTCTAGACGTAATACTTGCAGATCGAGGTGGGGTATGCAGAATGATCCAATCGAGCTGCTGTGTCTTTATTCCAAATAATGCTCCAACAGTCTATGAAGCAATCTCTAAGCTACACAAGATTTCCGACTCTATACACGTAGATAAGGGAAACTGGTCCTTCATGGAGTGGTTTTGGACTCTGGTATCAGCGTGGGGATGGAAGGTTCTGATGGTCATTGGTGTCATCCTAGTATTTCTGTTCTCGTGCTGTCTTATTATCCAATGTGGTCCCGCTCTGTGTAGTCTCTGTGCTGCAACCTGTTACAGAAAACCACCTGCATTAGGAGAAAAGGCACGAGACAGGATGATGATACAACAACATGTCACTGACCTAATGAGCATAGAATTAGACTCTGACTCTGACATAGACTGAGTAATTGCCTATGTAAGGGCAAAAGGAGGGTCTGAGGTTCCGTGACGATTTTACTCGTGTTTGTAAACATTGTCGTAAATACATAATTTCGGTATCAGTGAACCGCAAATGATCCATTTAGTATATCCTGATGTTTTCGCTATGCTACGAGCAAGAGCACTCCAGTTACAAACACATTTCTGTTCTACCCATGGCATCCATCTTAGATTACGGCAGACATTTTGTATTCCTTGCCCTCACATAGTCAATGGACACGCAATGACCTCTTTTTCATTTAAGGACACGTAGGCTTTAGCCGGCGATTCACCTTGCGAGTGACACGTGCACCTTAGGCCAGCAACGCTGTAGCAGCATGACTCGGCAAGAACTGCCTCCCCAGCCTGAGGCCAGTCCTGCTATACTGGTTCTTGTGTTCGTTGGCCTGATCATGATTAGGCGGCCGAAGCTGGTAACCGTGCCCATTTACGACCCACAAACTTCTCTTATCCTGTCTTTCTATCTTCCACACCTGGCTCTGCTCCTTTCCTTCTGGGCTTTTATTAGGGGGAGGTAACGAAATTTACGATGAGGCGGTCCGGGTCTTGAATGAAGAATTGACATGGGATTATGATGGACTAGTGGGAACCCCTCACTCGTAATGTTTTGACATCAGATACTGTTGACGATTCCTGTGCAAACGCCAAATATTTATTGTTTAAGACACGAATGTTTAGAACTGTGGTAACATGTAAAGAATTTGCCCCGAGCAGAATATTTGGTATATAAGGAACAACCCTCTTTGTACAAATTGAACAGGCTCCTAGACACTGCCCGTGTGCAGTTTCTGTGACTTCTGTGTCCCTGCAGTAATAAACCTTTGGTCTTTGACGCCACCATCGAGAAGCCCGTGTTTCTGTTTGTTTGTGCACCGAGACAGGTTGAACTCCGGGGTCTTCGGGTGTTGTCCCTGACACCTCTGGACGGAACCAAAAAGTCCAGAACTCCAATTGTGTCCTATGTCCACAGAATGGGCTGCAAACTCCCTGTAGTTAGACTGGAGCCAGGGCCAGGAAGGCAGGGCATCTATGCACTTCAAAGGCTTGCCCCACTTAAATTCCTTTCCGGTCCTGTGAGTACTCTGCTAGGAAGAAGGAATGATGTACTGCTGAAAGGACTGCTGTTCTGCCATGCTGCCCTCTTGGCTGATTGAGAAGGAATGGACCTGCATCTCTCCAACCTAGAACCCAGAGTGATTCCAAGGGTTTGTTGACTGGCCCCGTGATCTGAAGCCTCAGGGACATAACAGGCTTCCAACCACCTTGCACTTGGACTTTGCCATCTGTGAGTCCACCCTGCCAAGTGGTGCCACCCCAGTCCTGGACACTTGGAAATTGGCTTAAGGCAGTGGTGCTAGAACAGATTTCAGAGTGAGGGTGCTGCCATCAATGTTACATCACTGAAGTCATAGGATTGTGAGACATATAAGCATAAGCCAAAGAACAAGTGTAGCAAATGAGCCACACCCATTTAGCAGGAGAGTAGTGAGGGTGTCATTTGCAGGCTGTGGTCCATTTTGGAGCATGCTGTTGCAAATATCATAGATTTGCACTTTATGGTAGTGCACTGTCATTTAGAGAGAGTGTGTTTTCCATTATCCAATATAGTTTTTACTGGCATGCAGGTGTACTGATAAAGCTATAGCACACAAATAATAATGTGAGGAAATTAGGTTTCAGCGACTAATCATTTGCACATTGCTAAGTAAAATGCCTTGATTTGTTTTAATCCTATTAAATATATTTACATTCATCAAACTTCAAAATTATAAAAAGAGTACTTCATTTGTGTTTTGTTAGCTGATGATATATTTGAACCTATTTGTACAATATGTTTGCATGTATTTGAATTGCATTGTGTTAGTAAAGAATTTACATCCTACAATCTTTCCTTTCAAACATTACCTGTACGCTAGCAAGATTGACACATAGTTAACTTAACACAATCGGCCCACTTTGCAGTCAGAAAATAAAAAGTAAATACTAATTTCCATGTTAAATGATTAAGCACCAATTTGTAAGAAGGCATAACCTGACCTTTGAAGGCACAGCAAATGTCACAAATTCAATTTGTAATGCTCATCCATCTTATGTACTCTGACATGGCTATTTCTGGGGGTGCTTCAGCACTCCCTGCACCTCTTATTCCAGCTCCTATTGCTTTAGGTGCTCTGCCAGCCTTGGTGGATTTAGCGAAACCAAGACATCTCCTCTGCTGAGCGGTGAAACTCTGAACAGAACCAACGCATCTCCGCTGCTGTGAGGTTTGGACCTATCACAAAGACCCTCATCACTGTTGCAGCCCATAACAACCTTGGAACTGCCACTGCATGATAAATCCTTGCCATAGGCTCTGCATCTCTTATCGACAGCAGCCTCGATGACTCCGCCAGACTTCACATTGCAGCCTCGCAGATTGTGAAACTGATAAATCCCCTCAACAGCGCCCTGCATCCTTAACGCCAGACTCCGCTTCGTGAGTCACATCAATAGGATCCTTGATGATGACGCAGGCCCTTTCATCACAGTCTCACTGCATTTCGGAACTGAAGTATTGCTTCACTTGTGCGAGACATTTCGATGTGGATCCTCGCAATGCTCCACAAACCAGGATTCAACATACTTTGTTGAATGTCACTAACAGGATCCCTGTTGCCTGCCTGCCTGCACTTCATTGTGGTCGGCCTGAGCCTGTGACTTTGTTTCGGTACGGCATAACTAGTTGGAGCTTTATGCTTGTTGGAGCCATTTTCAATAAGATCTTTAAAATTGCATATCACTGATTCTACTGATTGAATTCTTGTTGTTGTGGTCTTGTTTTGTTTATTAAAATAACTTTTATTTTTGTAACCGGGTGTGGGATACCTACTTTTTGAGGGGTGTTTTCACTTTTTTACTGTGACGTGTTCCACAAATACTTTACAAGTGCTTCATCCTGACAAGGATTGAGGTGCTACTTGACTAGGGCTCATACCTCAGTGATCTAACAACCCAATTTCTCAGACCACTCCTGAAGCACATTTAGTACTGGCTCTCACAGGCATTTTGAGGGCATGCTGTGGTGTGAACACTGTACTAATTAAAGGTTTATCGAGATTAAGAGAGCAAGAAGAAATTGTTACTCCTGCCCCTTCGATCACTCTATTGTATTCATTGTACTATACATAATGTATTATAACATGAAAAGAGCTAACAGGGATCTGTAACAATGGGCAGAAATAAAAAATAGGAAGAAGGGTCGGGAGTGAAGGACAAAAGCCATGCACTCCCATAAAGTGATAAAAGCAAATGATATTTGAAAATGCAAAGAGAAAAAACAGCAGCCAAACATCAGCTTTGATGGGAGCATGTTGTTAGCCTCCTGGGCTACACCACTTCGGGGATGCAAGGCTGCACCATATTTAGAAGAATCTGGTGCAGCCTTGCGTTTCCCCCTGCGATGATGCTATGTTTAACAATTTAGCGTCAACGCAGGCACCCTTGCACCAGGGTGCAAGGATGTCTGTTTGCTGGGGGGGACTGGTTAAGTGTAGGAAGGTGTATCTTCCTGCACATAAAGAAATTTAAAATGACATTTTGTAACTTTCTTGTGTGCTGCTTCATGCAGCACACATAAACGTTACAAAATGTCATTTTTAAAAGGTTTGTTTATGTACAGGAAGGGACACATTCCTGTACATGAACAAACCATGGCATTTTTCTTTTTCAATGCATGCTGCACAAGGTATCACACATGGAAAAAGGAAAAACGAGGAGAAATAATGCATTCCTCCTCGTTTTGCCAACTTAAGACCAAGACTTTCCTGGTCTTAATTTTGGCGCTGCCTCCTATGTCCGCCATGCTTGCTCAATGCTCCATCAGGATTCAAGCAAGCCGGGCCGACGAGGCTGAAATGCCAGAAACCGGTCCCCGGAAGCTTGTATCCTTTCTGGTGAAGAATTGGCTTGGTAGTTTGGTCTGCCCTGTTCCCATGATGCACTGGGCCAGGGACAGACTAATTTGCATATAGCCAGGTTCTGAGCTGGGATGGGGCAGTGAGCTAAATAACGGTGATGGATCAAGCCCTGATCTTTGGACTGGGTAAGAGTGGTCTGCTTAATTCAGACACTCTGTTCATCACCACCCCCTTTTCTGAATCGTTTTTGGCCACTATAGGTGTGGCAGGGTATACTCAGACATCAGTCCCTTGCTCACTGCTCCATCAGGATTCAAGCAAGCCGGGCCGACGAGGCTGAAATGCCAGAAACCGGTCCCCGGAAGCTTGTATCCTTGCTGGTGAAGAATTGGCTTGGTAGTTTGGTCTGCCCTGTTCCCATGATGCACTGGGCCAGGGACAGACTAATTTGCATATAGCCAGGTTCTGAGCTGGGATGGGGCAGTGAGCTAAATAACGGTGATGGATCAAGCCCTGATCTTTGGACTGGGTAAGAGTGGTCTGCTTAATTCAGACACTCTGTTCATCACCACCCCCTTTTCTGAATTGTTCATTGGGGGCAGCATCAAATACAATGGGTGATGCGGTGGAACGCCCACCACAACACCTACTGCACGCCCCTTTCACACTAAAAATAGCTTGAAAGGGTGTCTTATGTACAAGTCAGCGTTAAGCCACATTAAGGGGCCGATTAGGATGGCGGACGGACTTGCGTCCGTCCGCCATCCCAGAGGTGGAGGGACCGTCCGCATGGACTGCGGAGGTCCCTCCATGCAAATCAGGATGTGACCGCCACCCTGGCGGTCACATCCTGGATATTTAACATTGCGGTGGGTGCTGCTTCAAGCAGCACCCGCCGCAATGGTAAAAGTGCATGTGTAACATTTACATGCACAAAGCGGCAGGCACCGCGCGGTGCCTGCCGCTTTGTGCATGTAAATGCTGGGGGTACCATAGGTACCCCCCATGTGCACCCCCCACCCGCCTACGCCCTGGGGGCCCGCAACGGGCCCCCAAAAGCAAAAGTACACATGCTTTTCCACGGCGGAAAAACCGCCGCGGAAAAGCATGTTTACTAATGCTTCCTAATTTGGCTGGCGGTGTCTGATAGACACTGCCAGCCAAAGGAGAGCTTTTCCGCCGCGGTTGTAATCCGACCGCGGCGGAAAAGCAGCGGACAGAATCCAAGACCCACCAGCCATCGTAATGCGGCGGTGGGTCTTTGGTGACTCCGCAGAGGATTTTCCGCCTCCTCCGGGCCGGCGGTGGCTTCCGCCGGCCCGGAGGAGGCGGAAAATCCTCTATCATAATCGGCCCCTAAGTGTACATAAGGCAAGCCTGAATCGCCATGGGAACCTCAAAAAAGTGGCGTTCCTGTGGCGATAGGGGCTTGTACATATGCCGCAAAGGTTTTTAAAAGCATGGAGGGAGAGCAATGCTACAGTGGTGGAACAAACACAAAAGACAGAGGGAAGCAGCACATTAGGAGCAGAACATTGAAAGAGACAAGAAAGACATCCAATGAAAGAGCCTAAAGCACATTGGAAAGATTAGGAGGCAATGATGAGTGCAACGATAGCAAAAAATGACTGTAGCGAGACCACAAACATGAACAACACACAAAGATGTACAGCAGCAAACAAGACTGGCATGTGGTGTTTCAGATCAAAGAGCTTCAGGTCTACGGGGTAGGTAGCAACTAGCTCTGCTATATCTAAGGTCTTCATAAATTGCATCAGCTGCATCACTCCTGGCCAATGCTGGGCCTGAAGAAATAATCTGGTGAACTGTCCCTCCCTACCAAACCTGTTCAGTCCCCCAATCTCTCACACTGACAAGTTATGAATCAGTGACATTTTTCAGGGGACGATTTCATGGGCTGAAAAAACCCTCAAATTGAGGCCCGTTCATCAAGAGCAGATTGAAGTTAAGGGTCCGAAAGTGTGGCTGTGCATGGAATCCAGGTCTTAAACAATAGCCTGTCACACTACTCTTCCTTCTGACAAAATAAGTTGAACAATAAAAGCTTCTCAGCTGAATAAACCTCAAATGATGATATATTTAACACTATCTACAGCGTAGGTCTCTACATAAATAAAATGAGTATTGTCAATTTACAGAAAAGTGAATAAAAAATCTATTTTGTTTTTGTGTCAGTGCCCATGTTCTGAAAACTTTACAACTGCTTAATTTATGATAACAAAATGTAATTGGGATAAAACAGAAATGGTGTCCTCCATTAATGCACCCCATAACTTTCCAAAGATTCACACTCCCCAGTTTTATATCTGAGATAAAAACAGACATAGCTGCAGTATTCGTATTAAAAGTAGGGCTGCTTCATTTACCCCCTGTCTACTCCATGTGCTGCTTTTGTGTCATTCGAACATATACCATATTGTCATGATACCTTAAGGATTAAGGTGTATTTCAAACTTTGTTTTAGATGTACACGTGAAAGTACAACCTTGAGTCAGGGCCCGCCAAACTGTAAGCTTGTGCAAAAAGGATGGACATGGTGCTCTAGGACGGTAATAATTTGATAACTGCATTGTTTTTGACCAATTTCTTCTGTTGATTTTCAAAATCTTTCACATTACTGACAAATTCCAACAAAAACAGAAAATCATTAGAAGCATAGTTTTTAACACCTCATGACAGCTCTACCCTGACTAACATCTAATTGTGTTGTTTATTTTTGTTGTTTAGCTCCAGGCAGCTTTTGCTCTTTCCACTCATCACTGCCACAAACTCCTTCCCAAGTGCTTTAGGCGCTTTCATTGGATGCCTTTTAGTCTATTTCAATGTTCTGCTTCAATTTGCTGCTTTCTTTGTATTTTGTGTGTTGTCCACCACTGGAGCACTGCTCTCTTACCATGCTTTTGTTGAATTTATTTTGTGTATTCCAACATAGCTCATTCGAGGAGACTCTTTTTTGTCAGTGCATCTTCACTTATCATTTGTCTTTTAACAATTATTGGGAGTTCATGGCTGTCGTGCTCTTCCAATTCCTTTTCATTTTGTATTCCTTCTCATTGTCCCCTGTTCATTCTTTTCATTCTTCATGTTATTCCAGATTTCAGCTCACTACAAAATCTACTGAATATTTTTCTCTTCCGCTGCCCCTCTCTTGTCTTTCATTCCACTGCTCCTGATTCCCTCTCACTACATTGTCTGAAGATTTGTCTCTCTTACTACTCATTGCTTCTTTCAACTCCTGTTGCGCCAGATCTCTCTTGCCTTCTGCATATTCTTCTTCCCCGCCATTCCTCTACTACGCCATGATGTTAGCTCCTAGTGGCTTTATCAATGCAGTGGAAAAACAATGAGCATACAGCAGAGACCAGCCAAGTAAAAAGTATCAAAGCATTTCTTTGTATACTTTGAAGATCGCCAATGTATTGTCACATCACACAATGTGTTGGCAACTAGAATGTTTAGAATTCAATGTGTTTTATCATTTCAGCTGAGTTGTGTCTTCATGTTTCATCATGGAAGACAGTGTCATCTTAAATTACAGAAAACTATTGGTTGGGATTTGGCAAAGTCAATCTTATCACTGGCAAACTGATGCCAATTGTCTTTGCATTTTGAGATTTTTGAATAAGTACCTCATAGCTTTTGGCAGATGGTCTTGTTGGCCAGATATACTAACCTTTCCGTACATGCAACGTGCTGTTCTGTGTTGCATGAAAGGGAAGAGCAGAAATGCACCACATCTACTTGGATATGGCACGCGTCTGTTCTCTCATAATGCTGGTGTACTTTAAACAGCCTATCGCCAACGCAGGCACCCTTCCACCATAGTGAAGGGGCTCCTGCATTACGAAACGGGTTGTTTTTGCACAGACAGAGCTACCTTACTGCATATAAACAATTCTTAAAGGCATTTTCCTCTTTATATGTGTGCCTTAAATGCTGAACCTGTCGAAAGAGGAAATAACAAGGACATTTCTTTTTTTCTCCTTATTATGCATTCTTCAGGGAGACGTAATGATTTCATGAAATCCCAGTTTACATGCCTTTATAAATCTGGGATTGTATGAAAACCATGGGTGGATGCCCGGGAATGGCAGGGCTCCACCCATGAAACCCCTCCCAGAACGAAATGTAAAACAGTACATTACATTTCTCCACCAGGTCATGCAAGGCGGTGCAAAGCTCCCCTTCTCTGGCTTTGTAAATATCTCTGGCTTTGAAATATGCTGGAATGTTAAACTAGCATTTAACATTCTGGTTGAAGCACAAAGGATGAGCAGCCACAATGGAAATTCTTAGTAAGTCTGGCCCTCTATTCTTACATGCCTTTAGTTATGCTTTTCCAAGGATACTTACTGGTCTAATAATCATTGCTCTTATAAATCTCAATGGATCAATTACCTCAAAGGCTCTGAGTTTAGATCCCAATACTTGTTGGACTCTTTGTGGATGTGAGTTTATTTTTCTCTATGGAGATTCAGTAGTAGGTGTTAGCAAGGGCAGTTGTGAGGGAGTCAAAGGCCCTGCGTCCCACAGCCTCATATTTGTCCTCTCCCTTGGTCCAAAGATAGGCTGGGGGGGCTGAATCGATTACACTTCAGGACAATGTTCCTCTGTGCACAAATACCAACTACTCTTCATAATTTTCTCATTTTTATTTTTCCTTTAAAATTGGTGAGAAATTTAAGTTGGGCGGGACCAAACAGGACCCCCCCCCCTTAAGCTTTTCTTCTCTGTATCATCCCCATTGCCTTAACCGAATGGAAAGATAAATCCCAGATGTGTTCCTACTGTGGTTGGAGAATGTGTTAGTTCTCATTCCCTACTGTCCAAAGAAGGTGAATGTAAGGACAATACAGGGCTGTGGAGTTTACCAATTCTGCAGTGGACAAATATAAGTTTGATCACAGAATTGTTCTCATGTGTTATTTCATTATCTGCTATAATTTAACTTATTTGGATTACTTTCAACTTTTGTTTGCAGATTTGCCATCATCAGCCTCCTGACACTCTCTCAAAAAGTCCTTTCCTTGTATTAAAATTATTTTCTAGAAATGCTGTAAGTAGATCAGCCATTGACAAATATGGTTTGTGTTTTTTTACGTCCCAGTCCAAATTCCGCTCCTATGCACAGCTCCCATATTTTTCCTAGGTGCACTAGAGGCAGCCGCTGATGTTTATCCTCCAACAGTGTCACAACAAACTGCTGACTCGGTTGTCCTCTCCAAATAGATGATATTTGATTAGTACACAATGCCAATTCCAACTGGAAGGACTCTTGTGGTGTTTTGTCACTGAAGGCAACATTGTTTTCAAGTCGGTCTATACTCTCTCGAAGTCCTGGTTGATAATTTTAAACTCTTGAACATTACAGATGTTTCCTTTATTTCACATGAAAACCAAACAGAACTTTGCTAGCTGAAGCATTCATGTTTTATTTTGAAAGAATAATGTATTTTATGGTTATGACATAGCCATGTAAATCTGACATAACAATGTTAACCTTACTCTTGCTTCCAGATCAACATCATTGCTATCGCTCACAATGGGAAATAAGGATATTAATCTACTGGCGCTTATCATGGGTGAGGATACAATGATTCAAGTGACCACAGTGTTGATTAAATTCCAAACCAAGCCTATGTAATGTAGGATGCTAGAATATTTTTTATATGTTCCAGTGACACCATTTCACATAACTATGTAACAATGTATAGGCAATTGCATTTCACAATCTATCAATTCTGATTTAGGAAATATATGAGCATGAGCTTGGCTGAAATATGCTAAAGTTCCCATTTGAGGTACATTAGGAGGCCTACCTTCGCAGATTTATCCACAAACAATGTTAAAACTTGACAAAACAAAATTCAAATTAAAAGGTGGTGGAGCAAGTATCACTTAGCATCTGTTTGAAGATGCCAGTTCACTTTTCTCTGCGGCAACAGACCTGGCCTCACATTTAAAGGAGTGCAAGGAGTCCAATGCACCCACCTACTGGTGGCCAATTGGGGTGGGGGAGCTCCCTGGGACCCTTTGCAACACTTCCCTCAGTATGTGGCACACCGTTTCCTTGCCTCTATGCATACATCAGTAAAACTTCATGGGCAAAGAAACAAAGTGTTTCCTCATTTGTATTGTCCATTGTTCATACTCTAATGCAAAAGAGAGAACTTTCCCTCATAATCGCGCTGTCTAAAAATGTTCTCCCAGACAATCCATATTATAGAAGGGGCTGCTTTAACAACCAGGGCTACTCCTACAACATCAATGAGCCCTGGGGGACCATGAAGTGGGTGCACATGCCTGTTGTGCCCTCAGCTGTACAAAAGGGGGTGTTGATGGACGGAGCATCTGAATCAATCAAACACTCACACCCAGTCAAAAGATCTGGGTTTAATCCATCACCGTTCTTTAGCCCACTCTGCCATCCCAGTTCAGACATGGCTATATGCAAATCAGTCTGACCCTGTGCCTCATGGGAACAGTCCTTGCAAACACAACAATGATGGACAGAATGTGGATCAATGTCACACATTCACCCCAGTCCAAAGATCTGGGCCCAAATCCATTGTTTTTCCACTCCACACCACCCTGGGTTAGACATGAGTCCCAGGCACTCCACACCACTGGAATCAAGCTAGCCGGGCTGATGAGAGGTGTTACCTCGAAACCGGGCCGGTCCTTGGATGCTTGTTTCCGTTCTGGGAAGAACATGGCTTTTGTAGTTCGGACTGGACTGTTCCCATGGGGCACAGGGTCAGCGCTGATTTGCATATCGCCATTGTCTAAGCCAGGGTGGTGTGGAGTGGAAAAACGATGGATTTGGGCCCAGATCTTTGGACTGGGGTGAATGTGTGACATTGATCCACATTCTGTCCATCATTGTTGTGTTTGCAATTACCGCTCTAAGTGTACTGGGGATGCTCAGACGTGAGTCCCAGGCACTCCACACCACTGGAATCAAGCTAGCCGGGCTGATGAGAGGTGTTACCTCGAAACCCGGCCGGTCCTCGGATGCTTGTTTCCGTTCTGGGAAGGACATGGCTTTTGTAGTTCGGACTGGACTGTTCCCATGGGGCACAGGGTCAGCGCTGATTTGCATATCGCCATTGTCTAACCCAGGGTGGTGTGGAGTGGAAAAACGATGGATTTGGGCCCAGAACTTTGGACTGGGGTGAATGTGTGACATTGATCCACATTCTGTCCATCATTGTTGAGTTTGCAATTACCGCTCTAAGTGTACTGGGGATGCTCAGACGTGAGTCCCAGGCACTCCACACCACTGGAATCAAGCTAGCCGGGCTGATGAGAGGTGTTACCTCGAAACCGGGCCGGTCCTCGGATGCTTGTTTCCGTTCTGGGAAGGACATGGCTTTTGTAGTTCGGACTGGACTGTTCCCATGGGGCACAGGGTCAGCGCTGATTTGCATATCGCCATTGTCTAACCCAGGGTGGTGTGGAGTGGAAAAACGATGGATTTGGGCCCAGATCTTTGGACTGGGGTGAATGTGTGACATTGATCCACATTCTGTCCATCATTGTTGTGTTTGCAATTACCGCTCTAAGTGTACTGGGGATGCTCAGACGTGAGTCCCAGGCACTCCACACCACTGGAATCAAGCTAGCCGGGCTGATGAGAGGTGTTACCTCGAAACCGGGCCGGTCCTCGGATGCTTGTTTCCGTTCTGGGAAGGACATGGCTTTTGTAGTTCGGACTGGACTGTTCCCATGGGGCACAGGGTCAGCGCTGATTTGCATATCGCCATTGTCTAACCCAGGGTGGTGTGGAGTGGAAAAACGATGGATTTGGGCCCAGATCTTTGGACTGGAGTGAATGTGTGACATTAATCCACATTCTGTCCATCATTGTTGTGTTTGCAATTACCGCTCTAAGTGTACTGGGGATGCTCAGACGTGAGTCCCAGGCACTCCACACCACTGGAATCAAGCTAGCCGGGCTGATGAGAGGTGTTACCTCAAAACCGGGCCGGTCCTCGGATGCTTGTTTCCGTTCTGGGAAGGACATGGCTTTTGTAGTTCGGACTGGACTGTTCCCATGGGGCACAGGGTCAGCGCTGATTTGCATATCGCCATTGTCTAACCCAGGGTGGTGTGGAGTGGAAAAACGATGGATTTGGGCCCAGATCTTTGGACTGGGGTGAATGTGTGACATTGATCCACATTCTGTCCATCATTGTTGTGTTTGCAATTACCGCTCTAAGTGTACTGGGGATGCTCAGACGTGAGTCCCAGGCACTCCACACCACTGGAATCAAGCTAGCCGGGCTGATGAGAGGTGTTACCTCGAAACCGGGCCGGTCCTCGGACGCTTGTTTCCGTTCTGGGAAGGAAATGACTTTTGTAGTTCGGACTGGACTGTTCCCATGGGGCACAGGGTCAGCGCTGATTTGCATATCGCCATTGTCTAACCCAGGGTGGTGTGGAGTGGAAAAACGATGGATTTGGGCCCAGATCTTTGGACTGGGGTGAATGTGTGACATTGATCCACATTCTGTCCATCATTGTTGTGTTTGCTATTACCGCTCTAAGTGTACTGGGGATGCTCAGACGTGATTCCCAGGCACTCCACACCACTGGAATCAAGCTAGCCGGGCTGATGAGAGGTGTTACCTCGAAACTGGGCCGGTCCTCGGATGCTTGTTTCCGTTCTGGGAAGGACATGGCTTTTGTAGTTCGGACTGGACTGTTCCCATGGGGCACAGGGTCAGCGCTGATTTGCATATCGCCATTGTCTAACCCAGGGTGGTGTGGAGTGGAAAAACGATGGATTTGGGGCCAGATCTTTGGACTGGGGTGAATGTGTGACATTGATCCACATTCTGTCCATCATTGTTGTGTTTGCAATTACCGCTCTAAGTGTACTGGGAATGCTCAGACGTGAGTCCCAGGCACTCCACACCACTGGAATCAAGCTAGCCGGGCTGATGAGAGGTGTTACCTTGAAACCGGGCCGGTCCTCGGATGCTTGTTTCCGTTCTGGGAAGGACATGGCTTTTGTAGTTCGGACTGGACTGTTCCCATGGGGCACAGGTTCAGCGCTGATTTGCATATCGCCATTGTCTAACCCAGGGTGGTGTGGAGTGGAAAAACGATGGATTTGGGCCCAGATCTTTGGACTGGGGTGAATGTGTGACATTGATCCACATTCTGTCCATCATTGTTGTGTTTGCAATTTCATGGGAACAGTCCAGCCCGAACTGCCAAGCCATGTCTTCCCTGGACCGGAAACAAGCTTCCGAGGACCGGTTTCTGGCATTCCAGCCGTCTTCAGCCTGGCTTGCTTGAATCCAGTGGCAAAGTGAGCAAGGGACTCACGTCTGAGCATACCCTGCCACACTTATGGCGGCCAAAAGCGGTACAAAAGGGGGTGGTAATGGACGGAGCATCTGAATCAATCAAACACTCACACCCAGTCAAAAGATCTGGGTTTAATCCATTACCGTTCTTTAGCCCACTCTGCCACCCCAGTTTAGACATGGCTATATGCAAATCAGTCTGACCCTGTGCCTCATGGGAACAGTCCAGCCCGAACTGCCAAGCCATGTCTTCACTGGACCGGAAACAAGCTTCCGAGGACCGGTTTCTGGCATTTTAGCCGTCTTCAGCCCGGCTTGCTTGAATCCAGTGTCAAAGTGAGCAAGGGACTCACGTCTGAGCATACCCTGCAACACTTATGGCAGCCAAAAGCGGTACAAAAGGGGGTGGTGATGGACATAGCAGCTGAATCAATCAAACACTCACACCCAGTCAAAAGATCTGGGTTTAATCCATCACCGTTCTTTAGCCCACTCTGCCACCCCAGTAGAGACATGGCTATATGCAAATCAGTCTGACCCTGTGCCTCATGGGAACAGTCCAGCCCGAACTGCCAAGCCATGTCTTCCCTGGACCGGAAACAAGCTTCCGAGGACCGGTTTCTGGCAATCCAGCCATCTTTAGCACGGCTTGCTTGAATCCAGTGGCAAAGTGAGCAAGGGACTCACGTCTGAGCATACCCTGCCACACTTATGGCGGCCAAAAGCGGTACAAAAGGGGGTGGTGATGGACGGAGCATCTGAATCAATCAAACACTCACACCCAGTCAAAAGATCTGGGTTTAATCCATTACCGTTCTTTAGCCCACTCTGCCACCCCAGTTCAGACATGGCTATATGCAAATCAGTCTGACCCTGTGCCTCTTGGGAAAAGTCGAGCCCGAACTGCCAAGCCATGTCTTCCCTGGACCGGAAACAAGCATCCGAGGACCGGTTTCTGGCATTCCAGCTGTCTTCAGCCCGGCTTGCTTGAATCCAGTGGCAAAGTGAGCAAGGAACTCACGTCTGAGCATACCCTGCACACTTATGGCGGCCAAAAGCGGTACAAAAGGGGGTGGTGATGGACAGAGCATCTGAATCAATCAAACACTCACACCCAGTCAAAAGATCTGGGTTTAATCCATCACCGTTCTTTAGCCCACTCTGCCACCCCAGTTCGGACATGGCTATATGCAAATCAGTCTGACGCTGTGCCTCATGGGAACAGTCCAGCCCGAACTGCCAAGCCATGTCTTCCCTGGACCGGAAAAAAAGCTTCCGAGGACCGGTTTCTGGCATTCCAGCCGTCTTCAGCCCGGCTTGCTTGAATCCAGTGGCAAAGTGAGCAAGGGACTCACGTCTGAGCATACCCTGCAACACTTATGGCAGCCAAAAGTGGTACAAAAGGGGGTGGTGAAGGACGGAGCATCTGAATCAATCAAACACTCACACCCAGTCAAAAGATCTGGGTTTAATCCATCACCGTTCTTTAGCCCACTCTGCCACCCCAGTTCAGACATGGCTATATGCAAATCAGTCTGACCCTGTGCCTCATGGGAACAGTCCAGCCTGAACTGCCAAGCCATGTCTTCCCTGGACCGGAAACAAGCTTCCAAGGACCAGTTACTGGCATTCCAGCCGTCTTCACCCCCGCTTGCTTGAATCCAGTTGCAAAGTGAGCAAGGGACTCACGTCTGAGCATACCCTGCCACACTTATGGCGGCCAAAATCGGTACAAAAGGGGGTGGTGATGGACGGAGCATCTGAATCAATCAAACACTCACACCCAGTCAAATGATCTGGGTTTAATCCATTACCGTTCTTTAGCCCACTCTGCCACCCCAGTTCAGACATGGCTATATGCAAATCAGTCTGACACTGTGCCTCTTGGGAACAGTCCAGCCCGAACTGCCAAGCCATGTCTTCCCTGGACTGGAAACAAGCTTCCAAGGACCGGTTTCTGGCATTCCAGCCATCTTCAGCCCGGCTTGCTTGAATCCAGTGGCAAAGTGAGCAAGGGACTCACGTCTGAGCATACCCTGCAACACTTATGGCAACCAAAAGCAGTACAAAAGGGGGTGGTGATGGACGGAGCATCTGAATCAATCAAACACTCACACCCAGTCAAAAGATCTGTATTCAAGCAAGCGGGCTGAAGACGGCTGGAATGCCAGAAACCGGTCCTCGGAAGCTTGTTTCCGGTCCAGGGAAGACATGGCTTGGCAGTTCGGGCTGGACTGTTCCCATGAGGCACAGGGTCAGTCTGATTTGCATATAGCCATGTTTGAACTGGGGTGGCAGAGTGGGCTAGAGAACGGTGATGGATTAAACCCAGATCTTTTGACTGGGTGTGAGTGTTTGATTGATTCAGATGCTCTGTCCATCACCACCCCCTTTTGTACCACTTTTGGCCGCCATAAGTGTGGCAGGGTATGCTCAGACATGAGTCCCTTGCTCACTTTGCCACTGGATTCAAGCAAGCCGGGCTGAAGACGGCTGGAATGCCAGACACTGGTCCTCGGAAGCTTGTTTCCGGTCCAGGGAAGACATGGCTTGGCAGTTCGGGCTGGACTGTTCCCATGAGGCACAGGGTCAGACTGATTTGCATATAGCCATGTCTGAACTGGGGTGGCAGAGTGGGCTAAAGAACGGTGATGGATTAAACCCAGGTCTTTTGACTGGGTGTGAGTGTTTGATTGATTCAAATGCTTTGTCCATCACCACCCCCTTTTGTTCCGCTTTTGGCCGCCATAAGTGTGGCAGGGTATGCTCAGACGTGAGTCCCTTGCTCACTCTGCCACTGGATTCAAGCAAGCCGGGCTGAAGACGGCTGGAATGCCAGAAACCGGTCCTCGGAAGCTTGTTTCCGGTCCAGGGAAGACATGGCTTGGCAGTTCGGGCTGGACTGTTCCCATGAGGCACAGGGTCAGACTGATTTGCATATAGCCATGTCTGAACTGGGATGGCAGAGTTGGCTAAAGAACGGTGATGGATTAAACCCAGATCTTTTGACTGGTTGTCAGTGTTTGATTGATTCAGATGCTCTGTCTATCACCACCCCTTTTTGTACCGCTGTTGTGCCCTCAGGGCACCTCCTGTAATTTGTCTGGGAAAAAAAGTCCTAAATGCTCTCAGGCACCATGCTCCTTTACAAAAACCTGTAAACATAAAAAATGACAAGTTAATAACTGAATGAGCAATAATCTATACCTGAAATAAAATAGTGTGAGCTAGAGGAATGAGATAGACTAAGTTGTACCTGAAGAAGGACCTCCCAGTTTCAAATACATATTCTAGAGACTGAAAGGTTTCATGATCAGTCTACAAAAAATGGATCGCCTGTCACATATATGGATTCTTCAGGTCCAGAATTGAAATGCCTGCTCCTTTAATAACTATTACTGACTAAGCTACCTAACTCCAGAATGAATGAATGAATGAATGAGCAATTTGTATAGCACAAACTGAGCCCAAGGGCGTCAAGGCGCTTGCATACTGATCGCCCACAGAATCCTTCGGAAAACATGCTTAGGCCCTGCTCTAAGGAAAACAACCAGGTCTTTAGGGACTTACGAAAGACAGAGTGTTCTTGGTGCCCCGAAATGGAGACTGGGAGAGAGTTCCACGCCTTGGCAGCAGCCAGCGGGAAAGCTTTCCCCCCCCACCTCAATCTTTTGAACCTCGGGACAATGAGAAGAATACGATTTGCTGACCTGAGGTTCCTTGAGGGCATATATCTTTGGATTATGCTATTTAGGCCAGATGGACCCAGGCCATGAAAAGCGCTGTGGGTCTTGAATAGGACTCAACGGTCCACCGGGAACCAGTGCAGCAGACTGAGGGAAGAAGTAGCTGAGTGATACTTCGGGAGATTCAGAACCAACCTTGCAGCTGCGTTTTGAACCAGCTTCAGGCGGTGAAGCTGACCTTTGTTCATGCCCAAATAGAGGGCTTTACAGTAGTCTAGTCTGGCTAGGATTAGGGCCACAACCACCATTTTTTGGGCTTCAAGAGACAAAAAAATAATAAGTATAAGCCTGAAACAGGGGGACACAGTCCTTGAGACCTGCAGAGTCATAGAGAGGGAATCATCAATAATGACTCCAAGATTTTTCCCATGAGAGGCAGGAGTGGGACAGCTACCAAGGGAATCCGGCCACCACTCACCCGACCAAATGTCCGGGACTTCCCCAAAGACCAGGACCTCCGACTTTTCGCCATTTAGTTTAAGGTAGTTCTGAACCATCCAAGATGAGACTGCCACCATGCAAACTTTGACATTTATGGGATTCCTGAATGTTAGCAGGAAGAGGGAGAAGCGAGAAGGGACGGTAGTTTTTAAGACTGGATGGATCTAGTGAGGGCTTCTTAAGTATGGGCTTGACCACTGCAGCCTTCAGATCAGCGGATAAAGTCCTGAAGGTTTGTCTAAGTTCAGGACTGTCATAAAGTGGGGGATGAAAGCTTCTTTTTCTCTTTTCACAACTTAAGGGGACAGGGGTCCAGGGGGGACCCTGATTTAATCACATCAATCAACAGATCTACAGCCTCGGTCGTAAGGTTGGGGAAAGAGCAATAACTCCATGGAGAATTGCGGGTGAGTCCGCAGTTACGGAGACTATCTGACGTAGTATCCAGCATCAAGGTGAAATTTTAAGTCTCCAACGGGGCATAGATGTCATCTATCTTAGAGCGGAAAAAGGAGGATAAGTTGTCACAGAGAGCATGTGAGGGTTCCACCTTGTCCGAAGTAGAAGGGGCAGCAAGAGTATTGAAGATGTTGAAGAGCTCCTTTGGGGAGGTAGTGCACCCGACAATGTTGGAGAAGTATAGTTCTTTTTCCTCCAGTAAGGCTAATTTGTAAGACTTCAAGGCTTGTTTATGGGACTCCCTGTCTGATGGTGCCAGGTCCTTCCGCCAGAGTGTTTCCTTCCTTCTACACTCCTGCCTCGTTTCACGTAACCGATCAGAGAGCCACGGTGCGGTAGCCTTGGACCTGGCAGAATGGTAAGATTTTTTAGGGGGAAGGGTATCCATCATGTAAGAAATTCTCTCAACAAGGTCAACTGCGGCAGTATCTGCATTTGACAAATCCAAGGTCTGAGAGTTAGAGAAAAAATTTGCGACCATATCATTGGAGAGCAGGGCAAAATTACGTTTTTCTTCCGTTTTAGGTTCTGCCTTTTGGGAAGTACCTATCATGGTAGTCATTAGCTCAAAAGGAACGGCATGGTGGTCTGACCAGGAGAGAGGGACGGGCACATTCACAGAGATACAGTCGTCATTCGAAAAGATCCCATCAAGGGTATGACCAGCAATGTGAGTGGACGACTTCACTAACTGATGTAATCCACATCCATTCAGGGCCTCTAGAAGTGAAAGAGTATCATGATTAGTATTATTTGCTAACTGAAAATTTAAATCACCAAGAAGTGTGAGCCAAACGAAGCCCTAGGCCCGGGTTGCCTATAACAGACAATCCCAGAGAAACTTTCAGTGGGAGTAAAATTTATGGAAAAATAAAGTGCCTGCTAGGCATCAAGAGTGGAGGTGATAGGCATTGTCCGGCAGGTAAAGGCGTCCCTGACCCGGATGCACAGACTGCCACCACGTCGCCCCTCCCGATAGCCCGGGGGAATAGCCTCTGCGAGCTCGGGGCCTGATGAATCATTGGCCCATGTTTCGATAAGGAAAACTCAATCCGGAGCATTTTGGAGAACAAAATCTTTAAACGCAATGTTGTTCTTTATAAGGGACCTGGAGTTTATCAAAAAACCCTGCAGAGGCCACTGAGTGTGGGAGTGCAAAGGATTGATAATAGTAGGGGAGATACTGGTTACCTCCCCACCCCTAAGGAGGAGACAACATCTCCTACAATTTGAAGGCCCTTTTTTTGACAGCCTTTCCGATTTCCAGACATGAGGACAGCAAGGAGGAATTCTCTTACCAATGTCCAGCAGGTACACCCTAGAATAGCACCTAATAGCATCAGCAGTTTGTGTCACAGAAACAGCATCCCCGGCCCCTGGCGCAGACTTGGTGCAGACGGGCGCAGACGGGCGCAGACGGACTTGCCTTTGGCGGCCTTCGGCGCGCCCGCTGCGCGCGTCCGCTGCGTGGGACTGGAGGCATGCTGGTTAAGAGAGAAGGAGGCAGCACACTAGAGCGCTAACCGGCGGTCTCCGCCCCTCGACCAGCTGGCCGAGTAGCAAAAATGGCACCGCCTATTCACCCTCCATGACACACGGTAAAAACCGCGGTGGAACGGGGTTACACAAATAAAATATTAAAAGAAGATAAAATGTTAAAACTAGCGTGGAACAATTCAAAAACACAAAGTAAGCAGGACTGAGGTACCTGCAGGCGTCCGACAAGTACACAATGTGTTTTCCAAAATGTGCATCAAGTCCAGGCATGGATGCGAAAGGCACGGAAAATGCTCGGATGACCATTTCTTCCATAGTAGGTGCCGAAGTTCCAGTGAAAACACAATTTAAGGTGGCATACTCTAGCAGAGGTAAAATAAATGTCTGAAGTAATAAATGTCTGAAGTTAAACTAAAAATAAGTTTAAATTCCTAGCTCTAAAAAGGCATCTTTTAAGTGTTGTGTATGCCCATGTGGGCATATTGAAATAGATGGGCCCGATTCACAGAACTAACTTAAGACAAAATCCTAAACTTACTACCATTTTCGTATTCACAGAAGGCACTTACTCATTTTGGTATTCACAGAAGACACTTACTCATTTCGGTATTCACAGAAGTTAGGAGTCCTAACTTTAGGACTCCTAAATGCCATCTGTGAATACCGAAAGTTCTAAAGTTAGGATTTTTCTCAGTTTAGGAGTAGTAAAGTTAGGACTGCTAACTTTAGGACTCCTAAATGCCTTCTGTGAATACCAAAAGTCTTAAAATTAGGATTTTTCTCAATTTAGTAGTAGTAAAGTTAGGACTCCTAACTTTAGGACTCCTAAATGCCTTCTGTGAATACCGAAAGTCTTCAACATAGGATTTTTCTCAGTGTAGTAGTAGTAAAGTTGAGAAGAATCCTAATGTTAAGACTTTCGGTATTCAGAGAAGGCATTTAGGAGTCTGAAAGTTAGGAGTCCTATCTTTACTACTACTAAATTGAGAAAAATCCTAATTTTAAGACTTTCGGTATTAACAGCAGGCATTTATGAGTTCTCAAGTAAGGAGTCCTAACTTTACTACTACTGAACTGAGAAAAACCCTAATTTTAAGACTTTCGGTATTCACAGAAGGCATTTAGGAGTCCAAAAGTTAGGAGTCCTAACTTTACTACTACTAAATTGAGAAAAATCCTAATTTTAAGACTTTCGGCATTCACAGAAGGCATTTAGGAGTCCTAAAGTTAGGAGTCCTAACGTTACTACTACTAAATCGAGAAAAATCCTATCTTTAAGACTTTCGGTATTCACAGAAGGCATTTAAGAGTCCTAAAGTTAGGACTCCTAACTTCTGTGAATACCGAAATGAGTAAGTGCCTTCTGTGAATACCAAAATGAGTAAGTGCCTTCTGTGAATACCAAAATGGTAGTAAGTTTAGGATTTTGTCTTAAGTTAGTTCTGTGAATCGGGCCCGATGTGTTTATTTTTACTTGATGCATGTCATGTCATGAGTTTCCATCTGTTCCTTCTGATGGTCATTACTCTGTTGGTGCGAAAGTTTCCTGAATACCCACAGAGCTTTAACTTATGATCACGTGTAGCAGCGAGTACTGACTGTCTGAAATCAAGCCCTAATATTTGATTAGTTTTTCCTAATATAAATCTGAAACGTCCTAAGGATCCCCTTTAGGATAATTGTTGGGGCAAATACTGTAACTTGTTTTACAAGAAAAGTCCTACCATGCTACCTCTGAAATGACCAAATAGTGAGCGATGTATTTGGAAAGGAAGGAGAGATTATGTTCCTTCCATTGAAATTTGATCCTATTTGGAACAACATTTATATCTGCAAACACTGTGCCTATATGTATGAAATTTGAAAGATAGCACAAGTAGTGGTTGGGGGAAAGTCTGGCCTGATGAACACAGAATTGTCTTGACTTCGGATGAGTTTACCATTTGTTCCTGTCCGTCTATTAATTAAGAGAAATGACAGGATAGCAAAACTAACTTCACTAAAGGGAACAGGCTTTGCCTTACCAGAGGACCCCTGCAATTTTGTAAAATGTAGTTCTGTTTTTAGATGGTTAATTATTACACACAGACAGCATTGAATTCAATAAAGAGGTTCCACACAAGTTCAGTACATACAATGGTCTGATTTATAAAAAATAAAAAAAATCTAATCTGCACTGTTGCAAACTAGAAAAAGTGCCCGTTTGCTTGAAGACCTACAGAGAACGTACAAATGTGTGTCTATGAAAAGTATCCAAGGCTGTAGTCAGCCTCATTGAATATGAAGGGACTCTACATGTGTGGATAGTCCCAAAGTTCTGAGGGGCAGAGATATAGGCGTCACTCAACATAGCAACAAGAAATACTATCCTCTGTGGGATCCATGTTGTTTGAAGGTCAAAACTCTGCTGCCTAGAGCTGCCCATGTCCCTCCCCTCATGGGAGTCATGGGAGATAAGGCACAAGGTTAATTTTCTGAAACACTCTAACTAACATAACAACACATTTCTGCCTTTAATTTACAGGATTTGCCTTGACACTGGCACCTACACGAGCCACCGGTAAGTGTTATTCCCACATTTAATCTTTACAGCAGTTTTCCCTTGGATAGGAAGCTTGTTATGTTAGCAGCAACAAATGTAAATATCGCAGTAAGAACAGCGGCTGTATTAGGATTACTGCAAACATTACCACTTTTTTTAGAGCCTGTCTGGTAAATAATAGTAATAATGAGTAGTAACATTATTATTTCTGGTAATTTTCTCATCTTTTATCTAGCAGACTCTCACTGCCGCAAACAACACTGACTATTAGGAAAGGTGTGGCAGTATCATTGCCACTCCTGACAGCAAATCCCACTAATCTTTAAAAGTAGAAAACAGACAAAATATATGTGATTTATTTTCATTGTGTATAATTCTGATCGAAAAGAAAGGTGGGGAGGCAGGAAAATAGGCAAACCCATGTTAATAGATTGTAGTGGAATTATAATTTACCATGTGGTGGAGAAACATCATCCAAGTCATCCAAAATTAAAGAAATGAAATAATAAGTCTTGCGTGGCATCATGACATGTGATATATTTGTATAAATTGTCCAAATTCCTATATTTGTACCCTTTCCGCCATTGATTGTTTCCTACAGTGTCTGATATTATTATTTATTTACCAGAGTAATGGACATGTTTTACATACGTTTTCTGCTGTGTGAATCATGCAGAATGTATATGATGATGGCTAACAATTTAGTTCAGGTCTACCTCTGAGGCATAATTGGGTAGCCCTTGTACAATAAGACCTGAGTGTCTCAATCATCAGAGGTCATTATATTGAACTCTTTGACTTGCTCAGCGTGTTCCTTGCACCTCTTGTTTCCCATCAAACAATTGTATGCATACATCTCACATTCCATTTGCCATCTTGATAAAAGTAACAATATATTGAACAAGCAATGAGTCAGAAAGTCTTTAATGGTGGCCTACAATGCTATTGGCTTTTTCAAATGCTAAGTACTTCCTGTCATCCAGCTTAAAATGATAGTTCCCCATTATTATTTGTTGTAATAAAAGTTTGGAAAAAACCATTCAAAGATGGGTGCGCTTCTGAGTGCACACAAAGTTGGCCATTTATTCATGGTTTTCAAACAATGTATACTTTGTTACTGTGAAAAAAATGAGTTGTTGGTTGACTGGAATAAGAGTTCTGGTTAAGCAACAGCCAAAATCCCTGGCAGAATGAACCATGAAAAGTCACTAAATGAAGCTGTGCTTAACTGGAGGGAGCTTCTCACACAGTCAGGCTTAACTCCGATGCAATGTGTAAAGTATTTATACAGCACACAAACAGTAAGAGTGAAAACATAACACAGGAAAAATTCCACAACAAGGTGGATAGAGTAAGGTTTAATAAATTATTTAACAACAAAAGGACCAAAATCCAATAAGTAGAACAAGAGTTATAATTTTTTTAAGTTTTAAGTGAACTCTAGTATCTATAAATCAAAGTGGCAACCTCAGGTATATGGTGCCATGAGACCAGGCCAACATTTAAAAATATGACTGTGAAGCGTGGGTTGGAACAAGAAGATAATTGGGCCTGGTCAGCGTTTACCTTCGGAATTAAAGGAAATTTGGAAGTAAATGTTTTGAGAAGGAAAAAGTTCAGCTAAGCAAGGCTGTAGACGGAGTCCATGGAGGGAGCATCCTTTTTGAGGAGCCGCTGGATAAAAATGTCTACATTTAGACCTTATTCCGTTTTTGGTAGTCAAAATTCTGATCTCTACTAAGCATTGCCAACAGACCCCACACACGAAATTCAGAACCTCATCCTAGACATCACAGAAAAAGGCAAAAGCAAAGGTTTTTTGACACAAAATAAATTCCTATTACTCAATATTGAATATACCAGAACATTGGGTATTTACATGCTCCCCAAAATGCACAAAAGAATACCGAAACTCCCCCTGGTTAACCAATCGTATCAGGTTGAGGGTCCATTCTGGAGCCCCTCGGACAATATGTAGATTTTCTGATAAAAGACTTTGGGCCAGATGTATGTTGCCCAATACCGGTCGGAAACGGCCGAAAATACCGATTTTCGGCCGTTTCCGACCGGTATTGGGCTATGGAGATGTAGGGGCTTAAAAAACGTAAAGATTCGGTAATTTTACCAAATCGGTAATTTTACAGAATCGGTAAAATTACAGAATCGGTAAATTTACCGATTCTGTAAATTTTACCGATTCGGTAAATTTACCGATGGGTAAAATTACCGAATCTGTATTTTCAGATGTAGGTAGCACTTTTAACAGTGCTACAGGCATTTCAGGATTCGGTATTTACCATGTAATACAATTGCATGGTAAATAACGAATCCCTGTGTACATGCACATCTGTGCATGTACACCTGTGCCATGTGGCACACAGACATGCCATAAGGGCATGTCTGTGTGCCACATGGCACACAAGCCTGAAACAGGGGTGCAACAGGGTGTCAAAGTGACACCCTGCTCCCCTTGTCAATTCGGTAATTTTACAGATTCGGTAATTACCGAATCGGTATTTGCTATTGATTCCTATGGGCTTCAAAGCCCATAGGAATCAATGGCAAATACCGATTCGGTAATTACAGAATCGGTAAATACCGAATCCTACCGAATCGGTAAAAATGACCGAATTTTTACCTACATCAGACTTACCAATTCATAAATACCGAATCGGTAAAATTCGGTATTTATGAATCGGTAAATCTGATTTACCTACATCTAGCCCTTTATCCCCAAGACATGTTGCTAAAATTAAAGACAGCATGGATATGGTCAATCAAGTGGAACATTTCCCCTTCAACCCTACACTGATATTCTCTGCATGCTGGATGTTGAATCCCTCTACACTAACATCCCCCAAGCTGAATGCCAAGCAGTCATTGAGAATATCTTTAACAGTAGACCACACCCCCATGCAGTTCCCACTACATTTCTATTAAACTTGCTCCATATCTGATTGACACTCAATTTATTCTCATTCAATGGTCGATTCTATCAACAGGTAAAGGGGACATTTATGGGAGTGATGTTTGCCCCAAATTTTGCAGTACTCTACATGGATGACTTAGAGATTAACAAGATACAGACTCCCACCAACACCTTCTTCAATAGCATATCTATTTGGAAGTGCTATATAGATGACATCTTAAAGATCTGGAAGGGCAATGAAGGGACCTTATTTGAATGTCTCCAATGACTTAATAATAAGTTCAACGGATTGAGATTGATGCTAACACATAGTAGGAAAGACATTTCCTTCCTTGACCTTTTGATCAAACACTTTGACTGCAAACAGTTTTCCACTCTTTTTTGCAAACCTACAGAGAGGAAAACCCTTCTGGTCTATAGCAGCCACCATCTTTGAATTAGAAGGAATTACTTATTTAAAGAGGACAACTTTCAATAAGCCAACATTCTGGCTGAGAGATTACTCACAAGAGGTTACCTTCAAAAATGAGTTCACAAATCAATGAAGAGAGCATGACACTGCCCAGAAGACACGCTCTTTACACCAAGGACCAAGGAAGCCAAGAATCAATTTGTATGCGTGACAACCTTTTTGCCTGTATGTAAACAAGTAAGAAAGTATATCCTCACACACTGGCTCACACTTAATGCCAGCAATCTCATTCTCGAGCTTCCTCTCTTTAGAATTTCGCACAAAGAGAAATATTAGGCACCATCTAGTAGGAGTCAGCCTTCCACTAAAAAAAAACATCACCGACCCTCAATGAGCTTTGGGGACTGTCCCCGCAAGTCGGACACTCCAAATGTGGTGACTGAGTTGCCTGTCAATTCAGCATTGAAAGCAAAGAATTCAAGTATGGCGACATTAACATTGTTTTAAACAGTTTTCAAATTGTAATACTATATATGTGATCTATGCCGTTTTTTTTCCTGCAATCTAATACACATTGGACAAACAACCTAGAAAATACAGATTGATATCTGCCAACATTGGAGCCATGTCCACTGCAAAGTACCAGATGCACCGCTAGTTGACCATTTCTTAGAAAAAGAAAGCATAGAGGACGAAATTCGATGAAAAATAATCACTGTGGTAAAACCACAACCCAGAGGTGCAGACATCAACCAGGCACTTAACAAAGAGTAAGAGTCAGTACACAGGTTTGAACCGAATGGAAGATTGGACCTCTTTAGTATGAACTGAATATATACGGTTTGATAACCTTGCCGTGTAGATTCGATTGTAAAGCAGTGACTAGAATCTAATTTGAAGTAATTGGCACAAACGCGAATCATATGTTATTTTTTGCTTCACTTGTAATATGTGGTTGGGCTTTATTGGGAAACATGTGATCTTTCCTTCAATTCTGCATTTCTCTCTTTAGAAGGAACCAGTTAATTATTATTATGATTGTTTATTTCGAATTTTTTTAACTTATCCTTCAATTCTGCATCCCAGGTAAGCACACAGTCGTTCTCCCTTCTTACAACCCCTCGCTTAGAAATTTCCTTCCATTGGTTCATCCTTTGTTTCCTTTACACCAGAAATTAGGGCCACTTGGACTCCACAACACCAGGAACCTGGCCCACCCAAACTACTGATCACCTGTTACTCTTCTCAGGCTTGCCGCAGGGCCCAATTCAGCGCTGGTTATTACCTATTACCGCAACAAGCTTGTTTCTCACAATTGCAAAACAACAGCACCATAGGTCAGTTACAACTCTTTGGGTAAAGTTAATTACATTGGGAATATAGGGCCAGATACACAAAGGTAAACTGAGACAAAATTCTAACTTTATGATTTTCAGTATTCACAAAGGGCATTTACGAGTAGTAAAGTGAGACTTCTATCTCAGTTTAATTTATGATTTGATCTTAAGTTTAGCTGAGACTAGACTTTTGTTATTAGTTAAAAGTAAGACCAAAACTGAAGTTAAACTGAGATAAAAGCCTAACTTTGCCACACGTAAATGCCCTTTGTGAATACCGAAAGTCGTAAAGTTAGACTTTCATCTCAGTTTACCATTGTGAATCCGGCCGATTGAATCCCAATTTGCCAACACTTTCTCCCTACCCCCCACAGACACAATCAAAATTCTTCTATACAAGGATTGTCTTCCATTATCCCATAAGGGTGTGTTCACCGCGGTCAGTATGCACAATCATTTTTGCACTGTTACAGTTTTTAGTTTCATTCACGCCCGCCAGCTCATACATCACTGACTGACTCCAGGCAAAGTCACTCTCCATGGAGCTTTTAATGTGTATTTGGACACCACCAATTTGTCTTAAAGGTTTTTCACGCACCAATAACACCTAGGAGCATGCTCATCACCTATGCATGCCTAACCGGCAATGATTTATCTTCCTTTTTTCTCCCTTTTTTCCATTTTCTTCTTTTTTCTTTCTTCTCCTTTCCCGATCACCCTACAGGCATCCTTCTCAGGCATTAATTGTCATGTCCTGATAATGAACCCAGTATCTTACTAAGAGATCAACACGTTGTTGACTCTCAGAACCTTGGCACAAGTATACACCTTGGCACAAATATATATTTATCTTGCTGTTAATATGTGCTAGGTGCCACTATGTATGTTCTGAGGCCTAAATAACTAAAATTGTTTCTCAGCCAACATATCCAAATGCCTGAGTTTGTTTTACTCTAATTTTCTGTTGATAATTGTCCTAATTATATGTCTGTCTTTTTCAGAATAAACTGTTATATTCAGTTTTGATATATTATGCTAGACATCATTTTATCTCTATATGAATCATTGATGTGAGGGACCACTGACTCAATTAAAAGTTAGCACTCAATAGATTTACTAAGGCAACCAAATATCATCCAGTGGGATTGGAAAGGCAGGTCTCAAAATAGTGAAAAAACGATTTAGGAATTGTTACCACCAGGACATGTAAAACTTAAAATTAAATGTCCAGCCTTTCAATTACAATGCACCCTACACTATAGACTAACTAGGGCTACCTGGGGGGGGGTGACAAATCCAATGAAAGGGAGTTTAAGGCTTGCCTATGGGCTTACATTGCCAATTTGAATTGGCAGTTTAAATCTGCTGTCAGGCTGAAATGGCGGGCTTGGGTCATGTTTTAAGAGGCTACTTAAGTGGGTGGCACAATAAGTGTTGCATATACCCTAGTAGAATGCAGGCCCTTGTTACATGGTATACCACTCAACAAGGGACTTATAAGGAACTTAAATGTTCCAATTTGGTGTAATCCAATCTTACCATGATTAGGAGAGTGGTAAAGTGCACAGATTTACTAAGGTCAACAAAAATGAATTTAAAAAAAGGGGGACACAGGCACAGGTTTGGGGGAAGACCACTGTAAGGTTGACAGGTCCAACACATACCGCCCCCTGGATGAAAGTGGGGATAACTACCCAATCTCCTGGGAGTTCCCATTCCAAAGGAAGAGGAACGGGATAGACCATCAGCATTGGAGTGATCTGAGACAGTAAGGTGAGGTCCATTCCCTGTAGAGAGATGGACCACCTCAACAATTTTGGGTTCTCATGCCTTGTCTGCTTGAGCCACCTGAGGGACCTGCGATCTGTCTGAACCCAGAAGTAAAATCCACAGAAGTATGGTCTCACCTTCTTCAATGTACAGACTACAGCAAAGGCACACCTTTCAATATCACACCATCTCTGTTCCCTGGGAATTAGCCTCCTGGGGATGAACGCTGCAGGCTGGTATAAGCCATTCTCATTTAGCTGTGATAGGACAGCTCCCTTGCTATATGCATCTGTTCGAACAATTAATTATTTGGAAAAGCCAGGGGCCTTTCTCACAGGGACTGTGAACATGGCCTAATTGAGGGTGTCAAAGGCTTTATGACTGAGCTCTCTCATGATTTCCTTCTTTGACTGGTTTTTGGAAGTCAGGTCAGTTAAGGGGGCAACAATAGTGCATATCCCTTGACAAACCTCCTTTAAAAACCAGTGAGGCTCAGGAAGGGGTGTCCAGGCAAGTAAAGTCTCCGTCTCTCTTGGCCTGGAGGGACTGTACCCTGCCTCCACAAACCAAGGTAGTTGCGGCAGGTTGTGATAGCTAACATTGAGATATATGCCTCTTGCACTGAAGATGCTGCTGCTTGAGTAGAATGTCTACTCGAGCTGCAGAAAGCAGTAGCTCCGTCTGCCATGAAGCATAGTGCTATTTGCCTTGATTTTACAGCATGGGACAAACTTCTGGCACTAAAAAGCAGTGCAACCTAACTCAGTTAGCCGCTGCTAGAAATCAGCAGAGTGCAGCCGAATTTTAATGGTGCTTTGTGGAGTTTCATGGAGTAAAACTCTGCACACTCCACCCAGACCTCCTAAAAAATACTGTGAGAACTGAGAGAAAACTGAAACCAACCTACATGTCTATCCGCACAAGGTGCATCACCGGTCAGCCTGACTTCAAGCAGCTCCAGCTACATTCTTCTCTGCATCAGCAAAAGCGCTCAGCAGTTCATCGCCAAAGAGTTTGCGGGAACTCTCATCTGCTACAGACTCCTGCCTTGTCCTGCTGGAGATTTAGTCTCCCAAAAAGTAACTAAGTCCAAAAGTAGACATCTTTATGGCAACTTTGTCCATCAGCAACCCAGGAGTGATGCTACCTCCACGGACACTGCCCTGCTGAACTTTTACCTCCACAAAATATTATCGTCAAAAGGTTGATAAGCAAATGCCAACCGGGATTGATCAACTTCTTGTATTGGACCCGCTCTTTATTGTAGTAAACCATATTATTCAGCATTGCCCTAGTCTTAAGCAACTAGGGGTGATATTTACAACAGAACTGGGTGTGTCCTCCTTTGCTTATCTACATGTTCCACCACTTCAGAAATGCAGGGCTGCAACATTTTTACAAGAATATGGTGCAGCCCTGTGTTTCTTCCTGCGCTGATGCTACACTTAACAGTGTAGCGGCAACGCAGGCACCCTTGCACCATAGGGTGTTTCCCTGCAGGGGAAGGTTGTTTATATACAGGAAGGTCCCCCTTACTGCACATAAACAATCTTGAAATGCAATTTTGTCACTTCTATGTGTGATGCTTAATGGAAGTTACAAAATGTAATTTTATTTAAAGGTAGTTTATATGCAGAAAGGGTCACCTTCCTGAAAATAAACAATCCAAGGTGTTTAGCTCTTTCCATGTGTGCTGCACAAGGCAGCACACATGGAAAAAGCAAAAACGAGGGTAAATAAATTTCTCCTTGTTTTACCAGGTAAAGACCAGGTTTTCCCTGGTCTTAATTTTGCCGCTGCCTCCTATTTCTTCTGCCCTTGTATATAGGGTTACACTGTCAAAATAAGTAGGTGTTGCATTGGTAAGCCCACCACTACACCCACTGCCCACCCTTTTCATGCTAAGCATTGCGTGAAAGGGGGCCTTATTTACAAGGCAGGGTTAAGCCATGTTAAGTGACTTAACACTAACTTGTAAATAAGGAAAAGCCCCTATTGCCACAGGAACGTCACAAAAAGTGATGGGCCCGATTCACAGAACTAACTTAAGACAAAATCCTAAACTTACTACCATTTTGGTATTCACAGAAGGCACTTACTCATTTTGGTATTCACAGAAGGCACTTACTCATTTCGGTATTCACAGAAGTTAGGAGTCCTAACTTTAGGACTCCTAAATGCCTTCTGTGAATACCGAAAGTCTTAACATTAGGATTTTTCTCAACTTTACTACTACTAAACTGAGAAAAATCCTATGTTGAAGACTTTCGGTATTCACAGAAGGCATTTAGGAGTCCTAAAGTTAGGAGTCCTAACTTTACTACTACTAAATTGAGAAAAATCCTAATTTTAAGACTTTTGGTATTCACAGAAGGCATTTAGGAGTCCTAAAGTTAGCAGTCCTAACTTTACTACTCCTAAACTGAGAAAAATCCTAACTTTAGAACTTTCGGTATTCACAGATGGCATTTAGGAGTCCTAAAGTTAGGACTCCTAACTTCTGTGAATACAGCAATGAGTAAGTGTCTTCTGTGAATACCAAAATGAGTAAGTGCCTTCTGTGAATACGAAAATGGTAGTAAGTTTTGGATTTTGTCTTAAGTTAGTTCTGTGAATCGGGCCCATCATTCCCATGGTTATAGGGCTCGTAAATAAGACCCTAGATGTCTCCAGTTTGTGCTTTGGTCTTTTAGGTACCTGTTTTTACTAAACAATTTAGAAATTCATAATTACGGTTCTATCGATTGGATTTTAGTCATTTTGGTTTCAAATCATTTATTAAAATGTGCTCTGTTTCTCTACACTGGTGTAGGATTTTTCCTATGTTGTGTTTTAACCTTATTAATGTTTGTGTCTTGCATAAATACCTCAAACATTGCATCTAAGTTAAGTCTGACTGCTTTTGTGCAAAGATACCAGAGGGTTAAGCACTAGTTAATTTAGGGACTTTTGTGATTTACCCTGATGGGGAATGTGGCTGCTGCTGCTTGACCAGTGTTAACCCTCCAGCCAAACAACACAACCCAGTTTCTCACAGAAATTGAAAGAGGTTATGAGGAAGACAAGTTTGACAATTAAAATAAATATAGGCTGATGGAGATAAAGAGATAGCATGGAAGATAATGATTGAGCAAGAGAGAAAGGGAGAGGGAGAAAGAGAGAGAGAGAGCGAGAGAGAGAGAGGGCAGGAGTGACTAAATGGCGGCTTTACTTGCAGATTCATGTATAGCGTCAATTTAATGCACCTTGCCTCTTGATGTTTTCTCTGCAGGTACATGCCCAGTGAATTCGTATTTTGACAGTTGCGGAAGTGCTTGTCCAAGGAGCTGCGCCCGCCTGGGTGAGGTTTCAGTTTGCACAGCTCAGTGTGTCCCACAGTGTGTCTGCAATCGTGGCTACATCCTGGAAGACTCAAACAGCACACCTCCATGTATATCCCTGACTCAATGCTTAGAATGCAAGCGCAACAACGCCTTCTACACCAGCTGCGGCACAGCGTGCCCTCTGAACTGTCAGAATTACCGACATCCACCCACTAGATGCACAAAGGAGTGCGTTGCGGGATGCTTTTGTGGGAAGGGATTTGTCTTCAGGAGTGGGAAAGAGGGCAGGTGTGTGCCACTGTCCCGCTGTCCGAAGCCATAAAGGGGTAGACACAGAAGGGAATATCGGAAACAATACACTTGGCCACCAACACAGATATGTTATCATTTTCTCTGGAATTCTTATTATAATGGTTGCAAATCATACCTAATCTGTCACCTATTTCTTGCTTCTAAGGGGTATTAAATACTGCTAGCCTGGCATTCATCCCCAAACTATAGCTGTATTTATAAGAAAAGGCAACATATTTGTACAGTTTCAGAGTTTTGTGTTTAATCTGCTCTTTTAAAAAAGCCACCCATATTCACGCTCCATGCTCTCCCATAAACCTAAGGCAGGCCAGACACAATCGCTTAGGAGGTTGCACCACAAAGCAAGCGGAAGTTACCTTGATAATCTCTTCTTCTTTCAAGTTTCAATGCAGTTTCCACCGACCTTCATTTGATAAGCCACATTGTTACAATGTCCGGTGCTCAGTAAATGTGCTCACCCTATCTGAAAGATGGGTTACATAGTCATGCTAACAGGAGCAAAGACCATATCAGAAGGACCTTTTTGTATGGTTTCTGGATAAACATGGTGCTCCCCTCATGCATGTACTGTGTGCAGGTTATTTGCTTTAATGCACCAGGGTGAGTTTGATGCTACAGCAAGGCAAGACTAGGTGCCTGCCTAGTTCACCAAGTGGTGAGCTAGGCAGGTACCTAGTATTGGTCTTGTATTGCCTGGCTGTAGCATCCCATGGACCAAGCTGCTATAGAGGAAATAACCAGAACACAGTACATGTACCTTGTGGCCAGACAATGAAAAGGGCAATATTATTAGTTGTGGTACTCACAGGGTTCATATTTTTGTTTTAATGTAAACCGTTTTACCTGGACATTCAGCAACTCAACCTGAAAAACAAATATACGTCCTCGGCAGGATAAAGTATTTTACATATTTGAGAACTCCAAATACCATTTTTAAATACTACAACTGACACTAGCATCTATTATAAACAATATGTACACTTTTCTGCCGGCTCTCCCAGTATCCCGCCATTTCTTACTTCTACATTCTTCACATTGTTCAATCACAATTTCACTAAATTCCCCTAACGTTCTCCTTTCCGTCTTTTGTACACATCAACATGCTCCCTCTCACTTAAACATATTCATATACCAACAATTCACCCATCATTTCACTTACTCGTCCACTTGCTTGTACGCTCATTCACTCACTGATTCACTAAAGTGTCAGAAATGTGTGCAATCACGTGCCCTTGGTTTTGGAAAAAATGACCTGCAGTTTACCTGCCCATGTCCTTGATTTACCTTGCAAGGATCTTCGTGTATGTACAAGGGTGGTCAGTATGGTCTCGAAGAGGTTTAGGGACAGGGCACAAAACCTGAACACTTAACTTCCCTGATTAAAAGTACAATTCCTACCTGTGTGGTGCATTTCAAAATGGACGCCTCCTGAACGAGTGTAAGTTGGTAGATTTAGCTGTGTATTCCATGTGAGTAGAACGCTCACATAAGCCTTTTCCCTCGACATTGAACACCCTGCCCTTCATTTTATCTACTACACTGCACCTACTCTAACCTTAAGGAACACATACATGTTTACCATTTCACACTTCACTCCACTCAGAAGCTTGATCTCTGCATCTTAACTTGAAATGTTGAAAGAGAAATCGAATATGTTAATAAATAGACACATAGGGTTGTGAATAAAAACAACACATGCTTACCGTTATTTGTTTATAAATCTTCCAAACATCTGAAACATCAATATCATCCTGCACATATACTGAGTCCAAAATCTCCCAGTATCATTACATTGACAAGATCATCACTGCCAATTGAATACAGATTTACTATTCAAATTCAAGATCCTATTCTCCACACTATAGTATAGATCATTATTATGGCATCATAAGGGAAGCTTAATATTGAAAATTCATTATTTTGGTAGGACAGACAAATACATCTTCCAGTAGATCTTTGAGAAGATGTTCTCTTTTTTAATAAATATTAGGCACCACCACAGCGGTGATAAAAAAGCTGCACTTCCTGATACATATTAGGAGGATTGATCTTTAAGGTATGGGTGGGTGGGAGACCACAGCTCTGGTAAGTGGGATTTGAATGTTGTATCATGAAGATTACGGATGAGTAAACAAAACTCACCGATCTTCATCAAACCCATTACCATTCAGTGTCTCAATGTACCTTCTTCCGTGAGAACCCACACCTGCAATCCTCCTCTCTATACACTACAGTTAAATGCATGTTCACCTATGCAGGCACCAGGCACTGCCCTTGAATGACTTAAAACTTTTGTTTGACGTTTTTACCAAAGTTCATATAAATGAGTAGTTTTTGCTTGAAGTATGTGAAATCATGGGTTATTTACTTCTCTGCTGTACTCCTTGTGTTACTGATTGAGTAGTCATTGTCTTTATCGCTGACATTCTCTTTAAATAAATGTTGATTACAAAGCTCTTTCATTGTTTGACATGTTTTGTTATTCTTCTTAATTTGGAAGATTTACAAAAAAGTACCAGATGTACTTAGCCTTTGCGACGTTCTTGCATTACAAAAGGCGATGCAAGGACAAGGCAAAGGCTTCAGTAAGTGTTAAAGAGCCACCGAAGGGGTGATTTGCCTAACGTTACATTGAGCTTGGTAATTTAACTCTATTCCAGATTTACAAAGGTGTGTAACCTGAGATAGCATCAAATTGATATGCTTTGCAAATGATGGTGTAACAGAAACATTTTTTTTATCTCTCTTATTAGTTCTTTGTACTCATGATGCATCGATTTTGGAATGAGGAAAATACCTTTTTAGGTTGTTTTTGTGCAGGATCCCTTCTTGCACAAAAACAATCCTGCATGTATGACAAAAATCCTTCAACTTCATGCAAGGGTGCCTATGCTGGTGCTAGGCAGCACACAGTGTGCTAGCGCAAAAAGAAGAAATGCCCCCATCTTTAAATTTGGAGCATTTCTGCTCTCTCCTTTTCATGCCACACAACATAGTAGGTTCCCTTATTATGTTGTGTGAAATAGTAGTAAATATAACACTTAGGGGCCAATTCCAATCTCCCTCGGAAGGGCTCGGAACGTGATCCGCCGGAAAAAGTACGAGCAGTACGCGTGTTCTCTGCCCGACTCGTACAGCTGTACGAGCGAGCAAGTACGATGCGAGAAATGTAAAATCTCCGACTGAATAGTTTTCGGGTCCGAACCGCTCCCTACGCCTCATCCGTAAGTAAACCGTGACGTGCAATGGGGTTGGTTTCCCACTGAGCCAGTATGATGCACGTGTCAGACAGCCGGATTGAGTCAAAGTTTCTGGTTCGCAAAATGTCGGGGAAGCTGCATGTGGGTGTCCGCGTTGTACCCCCCGTCACCCGTAGCCTTACGACTCGGACACAGGGAGAGACCCAAGGGTCTCCCCAACACAGGCATGCAAGATGCGGATGGCACTGACGCGGACCCACTTTAGGTTGCGCCCTTGTGCAAAACGTACCCATTCAGTCAATGGGAGCCCATGTACGCGTTTTTCGACCGGCTCCCATTGACTTCTCTGGCAGCATGCGGCTGCATCGTACTCGCTCGGTCGGACTGCAGGAGTTTGGCTCGGTCAGAAAACTCTCCGGATCCGGCTTTGTCGGAAAGCATTCCGACCCAGATCAGAATAGACCCAAAAGTGGTGAGATTTCTCAAGTCTTAATATGATTTTTGACTTTGACAGAATACATTGGGCGTATATTCACTATGCCATTTGTACCTTTCAACTTACCCTAATGATATCATTTCTGTGTGAATATTCATATGTCAAATTCACAATGAGCTCAAAATATATTCACACTGCTATTGATTACTAGGCACTAAAGTGAGACTGCTGCTGATGTTGAAACTATATGTTTCAGTCTGCATGTCACAATTTTTTACAGAAGTGGATGAGGACTATATTTGAGAACCCAGAGAAAATGTGTACTCATTTTAGGTTTCTAGCACACAAGTATATTTCCTGTGACAAAAAATTACCCCTCGTTTTGTTAATCTACTGCAATATCTTCTGTAGTGAATTCCTTTTTCAGGTTTACAGCTTCTATTCCATCATGGTGCAGTTCGGGTATGCCACACATTTGTCATAAATACAGAACGTTATCCTTCTCATTACTCCTTAGGCTCTGTGGGGAATTGTCAGTAAGAAAATGCTGCTGCTGTTAGAAGTACACATTTTACACATACAATACGACTTTATCCACGCATTCCTGAGCAACATGGTGTAATCTGTAACATTGTACTCCCAGTTTAGCTTTTGGAGTACTTTCCGTAATTTCTGTGAGAAAAACATGGAAAAAGATATTTCTTTCAAACATGGTTCAACACATCGCAGCAGTGGGTCAGCATTTTTCACAGGGTAAAATCACCTGAGAACTAACCAGAATTCCTAAAATTAGTACAATATGACCAAAACATTGTTTATTAGGGGTAAATCTTTCTTATAACCCCTCACATTTACTGTTTTTGTGACCCTCAAAAACCTAACTTTCATTATAATGCATTTTAATTACGACCTGTTGTGTAGTTTCCACCTATCAGTGAGAACTGCATGTTTGGGGGCAACATAAACTTAGAATGGTGCCTGACTGATTACATGCAACCCCCAGGATATGCTGCCCCTTGGACTACCGTAGTAATGTCAGCCGTTTTACTATGATGTATTTAATATTCTGTTATCACCAGGTTGGTCATTCCCTCGGTGATAGAATGTGTGCACTCAAAGTTCTGGGACTGTTATCTTATTCCCTGGAAGCTGAGGAGTTGAACGGTATTAAAGACTGTTTCTCCACATACTTTTGTGTATTTGGTCACTTCAACTACCTATCTTGCAGTGCTACTGTTATGCCCACAAACCTAAACAGGGGACGAACAGTTCTGGCAACCACTGAACATGACAACTCTGTTGCCCCAAAAAGGACTTCCAACTTTCGCTCAGAGAAATATACAAAGGATACACAGAGGGGCGATTTCAATATTTGTTGAACTGTAGAAATGTTTACATAGAATATTTGAGCTGGACAGCATTTACACTGAATGACCGAACAATGGACAAAATGAATAGTTCAACCATTTTATTGACACATTTTATATATTCATGCATATACACTAGTACAACTGTGTAGTGCACTCCTAAAATATGAGACCCTGACCTATATGTCTAAGATACAGATGTATGCTTTACTAAAATCCCGCTCTTGGATGATCTAACCCAATTAATTAATGGGTGATTGTGTAAGACCCTGCCTTGGTCATGAACTGGACGACCCTCACTGTAATGCCGGTCAGCTGCTAGGTTAAAGCTTCTGCATAAAGGGACCCCTTGAAGTCAGCAGAAGTGTATCTTCTGATTATGTTAGGTAACAAAACACTATATACCAAATGGTATCCTTGCCTTGGGCCGAGATTGTATTAAGCCTACCAAGGTTTGCATTTCACAGATAGCTGCGTTACCACATGGATGCAATAATAAAGCACATTTCTGTCATGCACCTGAGCGCCGTGTCTAATGTCAAGACAGTGTGATAGTGTGCTCATAAAGTATTCTGTGTCATCAAGGCCAGTGTTTCCTAGAAACTAGCCTAAGAGTTATGAATTCAAATGTGTGCCAAAGATTGACACGGCAAAGAGAAAGCAACCTTAGGAAACAACAGCGTGCATGCAAAAATGGCACTAATTCTTACGGGCCTAACTTGGGCACACAATGCCGAAAGCCATGTAAGGGATGCATTTTCGATATTGTCTAGAATTACATAGTTCAGTTTTCCTTGGCACTAGGGACTCAGCCAATATACCAACCGGAGTCAAAACAACATTTGCATAACAACCATCCCACAACACACTGAGCAATAGCTGCAAGAGATGGGTCTCAGGTACAATAAATCCCTTGCGATTTTACACGGATATTTTTTGGAACCTTAAATACACTTTCTTTCAAGAAAAATACACTAAAGAACACTAGAACATAAAAAAGATACATTTAAATAATTGTTTTTAATTCAAAATCCTAGAGAGTGAAAACATTATGAATTGTAACTACAATGAAAACAACTAAAATGAATGGCAGCAACTTTTATCAAAAGTGTGAACAAGAGGAAATACAGGACATGGTTGCTGTTATTCACATACAGCAATTCTACATCCATTCTGCTACTTCTAAACAATAAACTAATCCTATCACACAGAAGAAATTAAAAACCTATTACAAATTTCAGAGATGGTTCACCACATCATATCTTTTTAAACACCAGGATTTGTGTTTGATATAATAGAACAAAAGTCTGTTCTTGTTGTATCTGGAGAGCTGCACTGATACATTCAGCCAGCGAAGAGCCAAAAGCGAAGTGGCTTCCCAGTAGCCTTAATATCTGTGATATCATTCTGCATTGCTTGTTCTGCTGATGCTTGGCATAAAGGCCTACTTTCTAACCATTTACGTCAGAGTTAGGCTTTCATAACGTTATTTAACTCTTGTTAAAACTATCAAAATAAACAATGAACAGACAATGGTGTGATACCCTTTCACTTACATACTGCGAGACTGTGTTCTTTCAAACAACAACAATGAATGAGACATACAGAGCCTGATTAACAAAGGTAAATTCGACCAAAAGTCATCCTTTGCTACTTTCCAGTATTCACAAAGGTACATTTTGAACAAAAGTCTCTGTTAGACCTGGGGTTACCAGTCTACATAGGGTAGCTTGGCACAGAGTAGGAAGGTCTATCCCAAAGGCACATGTGTTAAGTTTGCGTCGCATCCTTCAGTAACACAGCGTTCATCCACCAGAAAAGAAAGACACTACACCAGTCTTAGAAAAATACGGGCTGTTTTTATAAAATTTCCTTTGCTGTTTTTCTTTCTGTTACTTAGCAATATTTAGTTTCAGTTCATAAAATTACTCTACATTTGATTGTTACCATCTACACATTTACACTTAACATTTTCATACACAGTTCTCACACCAATGGAAGGAGTTCAGCAATGTTTCCCGTATTTAGGCAGTGCAGAGTATTCAACTAAAATTGGAGAACACAGCAATATCCAAACCCCCTCTATAATAAGGCAAGACTATACATTACCCTTAGGGTCTCAATGTTACTATTGGCATGTAGTTACAGGTTCCATCAACAGTTTCATTATTATCACATTAGTTCCATAGTTCAAGCAGCTGTTTATCTAAATAAAGACAGGCAGGTTATTTCTGTTATTCTGTCTACGCTACATAGAATGCTCTAAATTCATAGAATTATGTCAGATTTCCACAAGACTGCTCTGTCTCTAGCTGTTCTGCACATCAGGGGTGGCCCTCACCTTCTTTAAGGGCACTCTGTTTTCTCGGCTTTCATGAATGGTAAAGTTAACTTTCATTAGAGTGCTTCTATTGACCAGAGGAAAATGCCTCAACCATAGAGCCATGCATTGGTGTCGCGCTGTTCCAGGCGAAGTTTATCAGAGGGGAGATTTTTCAGGGTCTGAGGGTAACTTCGCAGTCCCCTCACGGGAAACATCAGTTAATAATCCCTGGCTGTTACTCCGGGTAGGCACAACTCTCGCCCCTCAGGGACAACCTTATGGACGGTCACGAGGCCCTCTTAGCCCCTGGGGCCCCGCACTTCCCACCACTACCTTACCGGCTGGTGCAACAATTCATTACCGGCCTGCTCGCCCGAATGCGTCACCACCTCCGTGCTTGGCTCAGCTGTAGTTGGGATGATTCCGGCCCCAGCGCGGCAACCTTGAGGTAGCTGGCTGGGCCAGACTGGTGCGGCGGCTCCTTCGGCGCTCCACTCCGTCAGCGTCCGTGGGGACGGCTCCAGCACGTAAGCGCAGAGGATTAGTGGCTCTCCTTCCGACCCTGCTCGAACGCGGCAGGTCTCGGGTTGCCACTCCGCCCCCTCACAAGGATCAGCTTCCGCCTTCCGGGCCTGCGCAGTACAAGGCAGCCCGATTCTCTCTCAGCCACACTACCCTCTCTCCCAGGGATTATCGACTGCCTCACGGGGCTTGCGCAGTACCGCGACTAGCCAGTTCTGGGGATTTCACGCTCCGCTTTCTCCTCAGTGCTGTCACGCTTCCTGGGATCACCGCCACCAATTTCCTCCCCCAATCTCGCTGTCCTCCAACAAGCCTGTATTGTGAGGAAGCACTCCTGCGTTGGCGCTACTGACCCCAGGTGGGAGGGAGTCAACGAGGGAGACGGGGAGTAAAACGAAAAGAGAATGGGGGTGGTATCAAATCTGCTTTTCTGTCCACTCTCCTTCCGTAGCAGTTCCCTCACAGCTACTAGTAAAAGTTCACCCTCTGGACAACAGGAGCAGTACTACTTCACAGATCGGTCTCCTAAGATCGATTTTCTGGAACTGGGTGGATCTTTTGCCCAGGGTCAACAGGAACACAACTTGGCAGGGTCAGGTCTGCAGTAAGGGGGAAGGGTGGTGAAAGCAGTAAGGAGGCAATCCCTTGGAAGGAAGTCAACCCTCTGAATATCCTACCCCCACCTAGCGCCACAGCCTGTACTCCAGCTGACTCACTCGCTGAATGACAAAATGGTCGCCCTACAGTTGGCGTTTTATACCCCTAGCCTCAAGTGTCCAGAATAGGCCAGAAGGTTCTAGATTCCCTATGTTAACCTATGGGTCTCTTTCCTGAAGTAACCGTTATGGCAGTTACTGACCACCATTTTGGGTAACTAAGCTTGCCCTCAGAAAAGGAGGGATTTCTAGATCTATGAGGAACCATGGGGTCAAGGAGTACCTAACCCCCAGGTCAACACCTAAACATTTCAGTGGACATAAAAAATGAGAGGATTGAGGGGCAAAAAGGGGACAAAAATAAATAAATAAAAGGAGGGACCACCCAAAGGGCTGACAGGTCTAACAGTCTCTCTTTAATAATTTTTGGTGTTCACAAAGGTTGAAGTTAGACCAAAAAGTATAACTTTACTACTGTTCAGTAGTCACAAAGGTAAAGATAGGCAAAGTCTAACTTTACTAGTAGCAACTTACTTTTGTTAATATCGAAAAGCAGTAAAGTTAGACTTTTGGTCCAAGTTAGGCTCTTGGTCTAAAATTACCCTTGTGAATACCAAAAAGTATTAAAATTAGACTTTTGGTCTAACTTTACCTTTGTGAATCAGGCCCCAAGTTATCATTCTCCTACCAAATGTTTGAGAAATCAAAAAGCAGTCAGCACTTAGATTAAACGCTGGAAATATATTCAAGCAATACTTGATTATCACATTGCAGAAATAATTATTTAAATTAAATGTGCACTCTATTAATCACACTCATTAACTCATGTTTGAATGATTAGTATATGTAGCTCAAGATAGGGAACAGCCTGCAGAGAAAATACATATTATTCATTACATGTTTTCCATGTTGTGGATAGCTAATCAAGAGGGGTCTTTTGGCAGCACCATCACATGCTACTTCCTATTCTGCTTCTTATATTTTTTTTAAACTCATTTTCAGGATGCAGGGACAATACCATTGAGTCCTGCAATCGCTTCCATAACATACTGTTCACGTTGTGGCCAGCCAATCAGGATTGATTAATACCCTTTAAATTGTCCAATCTGTGCATATTTCTCCAGCAATCCTGACACATTATTATCCCCTTTATGATGAAGCAGAACCCCTGCACTAATTTCTCAAAAATGGCAATGCAGATTTACAACAAATCTTAAAAAGTATGCTTTCTGAGTAAAGTTTTAACTTTTGGCACACTTTGGTGTGATTCCATTCAGACATTTCTTACTGTGTATAAGAGAAACATTTTCTAAGGGTAATTAACATAGGATATTGCACTTTTGGTATCCCGTCCCCTTTTTTTGGTCACAACTTGTTAGATCAGCATGAAACTTTCGATAAAGGAGCTGGAGAGGGCGTTGTCTTTTTTGAAAAGTTTCATGAAGATTCATCAAACTGCATGAAAATTAACTGCTAAACAAAACCGACTCTTCTTATGGAAACTGAGGCCTAACTATAAATACATAGTGGCAACAGCATATTTATATACAATTATTTCCCTAATTGGAAAAGCCAAACACTCTAGAGTAGCGGTGAGGCAGTCTAAATGTTACACCTTCTGGTAAAGTCTTTCTCATTACAGCATGAAACATGAACAATGCTCAAACATTTAAAAACACACCTTCCTGAAAAGCTCCATCATTAACTGCCCATACAAAAACAAGGAAAGAGTGTATATAAATTGCTACTTGCAAATACAATATTTAAAAATGAAAACAAAATCCTCTATCATGCATAATCATATAAATAGTGTGAAATAAATAGTAGAGAAACAGTTCAATGTGATTGTTAGAAATGGGCCATTAGATTTGTGGCCTTCACAAGTAATGGCCCCACATTTGTCCTGTATTGGAAACCAAACACCCCATTGTAGAGATTGACTCTCTCAGGGTAGCAAAGCAGAGCAGTCCAAGGGCTATGCAAGGAAGGTAGTATGGGCTAGTAATCACTATTCATAAATAATAATCCACATTTGTAAAGCGCACAATCACCCGTAAGGGTCTCTAGGCGCTGGGGCCATCTGGAAGATTAAGCAAGCTATTGCCCAGAGTCACATGGTGCTGGGCTTATCTGCCGCCGGTGCCGGGGATTGAACCGTGATCCCCAGAAGCCAGAGTCAGTCACCCTAGCCGCGGCGCCACACCTCTTCCACACAAAATTAACACTCGATAAATGATTGTCCAGTTTGTGCTTTTTCTTTTGAAAAAGGAAAAAGTACATTTATTACACACACTACTCAATACTATACAGCAATATACAAATATACATAAGCAGATGGAAATTCTTCTTGATGGCATTACGTAATCACTCTTATTCCCCCCAAAAGGGGATCTAGATTAGCAAATCACATGTGAAAACATTCACTTTTATTAAAATGCAATACTTAATATGAATTTGAATGAGCGTCCTTAATATTGGCAAACAAGCATGGGTACTCTCAACATGTGTGGTTTCTGTAGCTTCCTCCTCAGCTCAGGAATTTATGATCACACCAACACAGAGCTTGGTATTACACGTCTTCCTCAATGTGTAACCGTTAAATGAACATTCTACATCATGAATTCTATCACCGGTACAGTTATGTCATTGTTTTACAGAGTCTGTCAGGAACCAAAAGGGTTCTGTCATGTCTAACTCACAAGACACCACATCTTTTATGTTATGTTATGTTATGTTATGTTATGTTAAGCTTTATTTGTAGAGCGCACGTACACCAGGTTGGTTTCTTGGCGCTGATCTAAAGGTGTTAAACTGAGATGTTAATAGTATGCCTACTTGAATAGCCATGTTTTCAGTAGTTTACGGAATCTCATGAGGTCTGTGCAGGCTCTGATTTCCAAAGGTAAGGAGCTCCAAAATTTGGGGCCTAAGGTGGCGAATCTTGTCCCTCCAATGCGTTTTAGCCTGAAGGGTGGTGTGACCAGGAGGTGCAGATGGGCAGATGGCAGGTTGGTAGCGAGTGGGAGTGTACCTATTGATCAAGTTATCGCTGAATTTAGGGTTTTTGTTATTCAAGGATTTGAAAATTATGCATCCCACTTTGAAGGGGCATCTCTGGGTTATAGGGACCCAGTTTAGATTCCTCAGCAAAGGGGAAATATATTGGCGCCTATTTGTAGGAAGGACCAGCCTAGCCGCCTGGTTTTGGACCATTTGAAAGCGGTTGATGAGGTAGGTCGGGATGCCGATATAAAGGGAGTTGGCGTAGTCAATGTTGGATATTACCATCGCGAGGACTGCCTGTATCTTTGCTTCCTGGCTAAGGAATCTACTAATTTTCCTTATTTTTCAGAGCTGGAAACAGCAAGTAGAGATCACATCTCCAATTTGTTTGTTCATGGTGAAAACATTGTTGATTATTACCCCCAAGGTTTTAGCAGAAGTAGAGAGGGTGGGGGGTTGTCCCAATTCTTTAGGCCAGAAGAGAGGGCTCCAGGGGTTCGTGAGGCCACCTGTGAGGATGATTTCTGTTTTGTCCGAATTTAATTTAAGGTGATTGTTGTTCATACAGTCACGAAAGAACATCATCGTTGTCTGGAAATCGTGAATAGTAGTGGGGGAGTTATTGATTGGGAAAATTTACTGGAAATCATCTGCGTAGTTAAAGGTTTGATTTTCTCTTTCTTTAAGTGCATGGATGAGTGTAAGAAGGTATAGATTGAATAAGTGCGGGGAAAGTGAGGAGGATGTGAAGTTTCCCAAACTTGATAATGATTGTTTAGGAAGGAGCTTATCCATTTGAGGGCTAGTCCTTGGATTCCGGCATCCATGACCCGGTCGACCAAGGTGTTGTGGTCAACCGTGTCAAACGCGGCAGAGAGATCCAGAAGCACAATGCTTAGGGGGGATCCTCCATCCGCTTTTGCTCGCAGGGAGTCCAGGACTGATTCACGTTCAAGTTCAAGTTCAAGTTAAAAAATTTGTATAGCGCACTACTCACCCGGAGGGTCTCAAGGCGCTTGAGGAAGGGGGGGGGGGTACTTTACTTATCAAATATCCAGGTTGTTAGTTGTTTTCTGAAGGAGAGATGGTTCTGTGTAAGGCGGAGGTCGGAGGGGAGAGAATTCCAGGTCTTGGCCGCTAAGTAGGAGAAGGATCTTCCCCCCATGGTGGATCTTTGGATGCGTGGAATAGCGGCGAGGGCTTGATTGGACGATCGTAGTTGGCGGGAGGGGGTGTAAAAGGACAGGCGCGTGTTGAGGCATTCGGGTCCTAGGTTGTAGAGGGCTTTGGGTGCGTGGGTGAGGAGACGGAACGTTATTCTCTTGTTGACGGGAGCCAGTGGAGGTCTTTTAGGTGACCGGAAATGTGATCATGTCGGGGGATGTCTAGGATGAGTCTGGCTGAGGCGTTCTGGATGCATTGAAGTTTTTTCTGTAGTTTGGTTGTCGTTCCGGCGTAAAGGGTGTTTCCGTAGTCCAGTCGGCTAGTGACCAGTGCATGGGTGATCGTCTTTCTTGTTTCGGTGGGGATCCAGCGGAAGATTTTTTTGAGCATACGTAGAATGTTGAAGCATGGTGATGAGACGGCGTTGACTTGTCTGGTCATTGAGAGGGAGGAGTCCAGGATGAAGCCCAGGTTACGTGCGTGGTCCGTTGTATAACTGATTCTGTGGAGTGGGCTGGGCTGGGCTGGGCGGAACCCTGCTTGGTGAGTGTCCAGGTAGTCTGACTGCTCCAGAAAGGCCGACAAGTTTTTGGCTACGTGGGCTTCAAGTAGTTTGACTATGTAAGGGAGCAGTAAGATGAGTGGGTAGTTGGTGAGAGTTCCAGGGTCCGCTCCTGGTTTTTTCAGGAGAGGGATGACAGATGCCTCTTTGAAAGTATTGGGAACATAACCTTGAGATAGTGAGGTGTTTAATAGGGCCATGGGTGGGTCTGGGCAGGCTGTGAAGGCTTCCTTTAGGATCCAAGGGGGGCCGCAATCTTTAGGGGAGCCAGATTTAACCTTGATCATAAGGTCAGTGAATACTTCTAGGTGTATCCTTGGGAACTATTCAAGCTTTTGTGTGTTTTTAGGTTTTGTGCATAAGGGGATGCTTGCTTTGATGATTTTAATTTTGTCAATGAAGAAGTTATTCAGGGAGACACACAGGGCTTGTGAAGGTATGATTTTTTGAGCTACTCTGTCAGGATTTGAGAGGTCATTGATTATTGAAAAACTGTCCTTTGATCGATTAGTCGAGGTGAGGATTTTTTGTGAGAAATATTCAGTTTTTGCGGGCAGAATTGTTTTTTTGTAAGTTTTGAGGGCTGCTAAGTAGGTATTTTTGTCGTCTGGGGAATATGTGTTTCTCCATTTCCTTTCTTCTTTACGTAGCGCAAGTTTTAATTTTGTTAAATCGGTGGAAGACCATTTCTGGGCGTCGTTGTTAAATAAAAAGTATGAATAATACATATATACATCAAAACTCTTCAATAAGTCCAGTTCCAGTTCAATGACTTTATTCGGTTTACAAAATAGAAAACCATAAAAGATTACAAATCTCATAAAAAACAGGGCATATCCAAATCCTATACATATTAAACGACAATCCCATTGTGTACAGAATAAAATATATAAACGCCGTATATAAAAATTATTTAAAAAACACACTATGATTACAGAGTAGGTGGGCCATCCAGTTAATAAAAGGGGATACCAGCATTACGGATGAATTAATTAACCGGCTGAATGGGCCATATGGCCTCAACACTGTATTACAGAAAAAAACAGCCATCAATTAGAAATTAATTTTCTACACATTTTCTATATTTCAATGAACATTTCAAAAATCCAACCACAAATGGGATGCATTCAGGCTTTAACATTTGTAGAAAATAAAGGACTGGGCCCACTTTGGAAACATTTAATTTTTTTAAAAGTGATTTTAAAAAGAAACTCCTCTATGGCAGCCCAGAGGAACAGCAAGTAAAACATGGAAATAATTCATTTTGAACCTGGTCAATAAGAACTGCTCGTGGTTCAACAGGGGCATTAAAAGATAAGGCTCAGTACCTGGAGTAGTTTTTAGCATCACAAATTTCCGGACGTTAGTTTTTGATAGTTCTACCCCGTCTCTGTTTGCTTTTTTGATTAAGATAAAAGATTCCTTTACAAACACCACGTCTTCTGCAGTTATAAAACCAGGTCTTAAAAACAAGTCTGGGCGCCCCAAATCACCAAAACAACCCTTTATATATTTTAGCCATGGGATAGCAAGCATATAGTCCAGACTCATTACTTCTTTCAGTACCTCATGATTAAGGCTTAAGTCTTTATTCAGCCCGCAATTGAGCCAAAAGAGCAATGGATGTATAGCCAGAGTATCATAGATAAATGCACTCCCAGTCTCTTCATGTACTATTAGGTTAGCGGTACCTTTGGGAACCCCCAGCAGTTGTTCTAAAAAATTATGCTCAACCACCTGAATTCCCTCCGAGGCTACATATCTCCATAGTTCACTTCCGTAGGTGGCAGTTGCTACACTTTTTGCCTGGTACATTTTCAGTAATGCCGCAATTGGGTGCTTGCCCATCTTTGTAGCAAAGTTGAGAATAGATGCATTTACTATTGTCACTTCCCCTTCCTTCTCCTAACCAGTGCTCTCCAATCCAAACAATCATCCATTAGGGCGCCCAAGTAAGAGAAGGTTGGGGTTATAGGCACCTTCTTTGCATTCACCCTAAAGGAATATTGCTTCCTAGGGCATGACCCAACTTGCATTACAAATGATTTTGAGTTATTTACAGACAAATCGGGGTCTGCCATAAAACTGCAGAAAGGTATCCAACAAGTTTTGTAGACTTCTTGGGGTTCGGGCTAGGAGAACCGCATCGTCTGCATGAAGCAGAACGGGCAGACCCCTTCACCCCACATATAGAAATCTACCCCTGTTTCTAACAAGGTCCTATCTAGATCATTGATATAAAGGTTAAAAAGAAACGGGGCAAGGATGCACCCCTGTCTTACACCCCTTTCAATACTGAAATCCCTGGAGACCCCAAGGTCCTGAGCATACCTAATATTTGCCCTCGTATCACTATGCAGATCCCTCAGGAAGTCCACCAAGTTGTCCTCCACCCCCATGGCCCTCATGGATTGCCACCTTCTCCCCCGATTGACACAGTCAAAAGCAGAGGAGAGATCCATGAAGGCCATGTAGATTGTCCCTTTTCGGGCAACCGTGTACTTTCAGAGGATCAGGTAAATGTTGAGGCATTGGGCTATAGTAGAGTGCCCTGGTCGGAACCCATATTGTATATCTGAAATGATCTTATTATCTGCCGCCCAGGTAGCCTGTCTATTCAATAGAACCCCTCCCACAACCTTAACTACGGAATTAATAAGGGAAATCGTCGTATAGTTCAATGTACTATTGCGATCACCTTTTTTGAACACTGGTACAATAGTGGATGTGCCCCAAGATTTTGGGCAACCGGCCTTAGCTGCTGCATTAAGCACACTCAGCAAGACCGGGGCCCAAAGTGAAGGGTTTGATTTAAATAGATCCGGTGGAATACCGTCTGGCTCTGGCGCCTTATTGCACGACAAACCAGCAATGCTTTTCTCCACTTAGCTCTGGGAGAATGCAACCAAGGCATTATTTTGAGCGCCAGCTTGTGGTTGAACTAGGGATAAATGGCTCTTGAAAACATGGCTAAAATGCGAGACCCAATCCTCTTGGTACCAATATGTTGGTACCAAGACCTTCACCCATAACCCTTTCAAAAAGAGGTTTATTGATAATACCCCAAAATTTAGCGCTACTACCTAACGTGCTAGGGTCTACCAATTCGCGCCAGGTTGCTCCCTTCAATTCTGCCTTGTGGCTAGCCAGTATCTTTTTTGTAATTAAGTCGAAGGGCACGGATCCAAGGTAGACCCCTCGGGTTAGTTTTCAGAGCATCCTTCAATACTCTGGCTGCTTTAGAGCATGCAGAGTTAAACCATTTAGGATCATTAGATTATGTTTTTCGTGCAGGGACAGAAAGCAAAGCCCCCACCTTAGCAACAATCTCTGAAAATGAGTTGAGGACGCCTGCTGCTGAAGAGTCAGGGGACACATAAGATGCAAATTCTGCAACACAAGACTCATGGACCTTTTCATAGAAAAGGTTTGGAGTCACCTAGGACCGTTTAAGACGACGCCTACCATCTTTCAATTTAAGCACGCCCGGCACTAACTCCCTGGCCCTCCTATTCAATATACCACCCCCCAACTGCACACACACTGGATTGTGGTCACTGGAAGAGCTCTCCGTAATTTTAAAACCCTGAAGGATAGCCTGAAGGCTAACAGAGATCAAAATATGATCTATAAAAAACCCTCCACTATGCCCTTTAAAGGACGGCACGGACTGTTTACTAGATGGAACAGCAAAAGACATAGACGAAAACAGATCGTATTCATTAAGCAGATCATTCAGTACATTTCCTTGTGCTGAGTGCTCAAAGTGGAGACCCCGTATCCTGGCACACCCCATATCTCCCATCCTAGTTGTTTCAGGGTCACCACACGGGTAGACATTAAAGTCTCCCACTATCATAAGGCTATGAGAAACATAAGCACAATGCTGCCTAAGAAGACCATTCAGCAGTGTTATCTGACAGAACCCCTGTCTTTTCAATGCATTATAAAAGTTAATTAAAAACACACTAGTGTTTCCATGTTTTAATAGAATAGCTTGGGAGTCACTTTGGGCAAATGGGAGGACCTTAATCCTGCATTTCAAAGCTAAAGATGTCAAAATGACTAAACCACCCCTTGCCCTTCCACTTGCTAAAGGGGCAACAGGAACATAGAAAGCTTTGTACCTCGCCATATATAGGTTGCAGTTCACCAGCCAAGTCCCTGTAAACATATCAAGGAGAATTGACTGATAAACCGCACCCACATAGGATCTGCGATCTTCTCTGCCAACCCAGCAATGTTCCAGGACAGAATGTTGTAGTCCTCTACCCTGGGCGAATCCTTAGATGATACAATGGGCAAAACCTCCGGTGACTTCAAAATAGGGAGCTCAAACGATGTTTGTACTAAAGACCCCGCACCTATAAAAAATGAATGAGCTGGTTTGAAGGCCTAAACGGTTGATACTTAGGGCTCTAAACCACCAGACAGTCACTCACAGTCGTCCAGCCTTGAAAGTACTGCAAATCTGTTTGTATAATTGGAGAAAAATGGCAGCTCCCCGGTAATTTAAACCCATCACAGGTAAATCTATCACCTAAGTGTCCCGGTTTAGATCGCTCTTCACAGCTCACTCCCTGCTGACCAGAGTTCTCCCTACTCACTGCGGTGGTATAAAAGTAACTAAGATCAAAAGGTTGAATAGTGGAGCTCGCATTCTGGTTAAACCCACGGCAAATATGATGCACTTCCCTACTGTCACTAAAATGTATAATTATACAATGACCCTCTATATCGAGGCAACAGAGAACCAACGGCGGACTCCAAATGCCGCATAATCCTCAAAGTAGTCCCCAAGGTGTAGTCTAGGTATCAGATGGTTGAGTGGTGTGCACGAGCTACTCCTGCACCCGCCGTTGAGGGATGCAACCCACCCAGGCAGGAGATAAACTATGAAAACAATGGAGCAGTGCACTCCCAAGGTAATATAGAGTTCAGAAATGAAGCGTAGTAGTTCCTTCGTAGGTATTATCTTTATTACAGAACATCCACATTCATAGAAACAAACAACAGCCAACGCGTTTCGTTCATCAACTGATCTTCGTCAGGGCTGGAAAACAAACAAAAATGACATACATGAGTGCTGTGAAAAGTACACAGTGAACAACCATTTACCAATACTAACACTCTTGAGAACCTGACATATACGACAAAAGGGTGCTATATACAAAGGCGGAACCAAGGGCCACACTGATGCCAAAAGTTAAAAAACGATTATGAAAGGGGGGATAGGCCCGACAGACCGGAACCAGGTAGGGCATTCGCATACAGTATAAACAATGATGTACCTGGTATCCTTGTCATTTACACTTGTTTTACTTAGAACAAACCACGCTCTATTCCTTTCGTGATCAACCTCCATCTGAATGGGAAGTTGTCTTGTATACATGAAGTGTAAACCTAAGCACTTATTTGAGTTCAAACTTTACCATTGCACTGAATGGACTTTTTGAGTGAGAAACTCTTCGAATTCTTAGATATTGTCAGATTTTAATATCAAAGGATCACCCCATGTTGCAAAAATACTTTCAAATTACTCAACAACTCTGTCATGAGCAGTTGACAACAAATCTTCCACAAGGGAAACACAGAAATAGGCATCAACAATTACTCGTAGATAAAGTCCATTATCAAGAGGTCCAAAGAAACAATTGCAATCTTCTCCTAGGCGTGTTTTAGAAAGGTCAGGCATTGTTAATGGGTGTGGGGTTGTTTTGGATAAGAAGCAGTTGTACAAATAGCATGCCCTTAACTATTTTTCAAATATTTCATCAAGATGAGGAAACCACACTCATTCCCTTAAAGGTTGTTTAGTACCAACAACTCCACGATGTTCCTCATGAGTCAGTTAAATAACTTGTTGTCTCAGACTCTCTCATATGATAATTCTTGACCCTCCTCCGATGATGCCTTCTGGTGTAACTGAAAGTTATTCCTGCACTTTTTTGATTTTCTGGTATCCAAGGTCATTATGAAAAGGTTGTCTTTGTTTTCACTATGATTGATGTGTAATAATGGCTTTTAGTAATAGCAAACCTCTGACAGTGCTTGTGGCAGCAATGCTTTGTTCCACCAATATGAAAGGAGGGGTACTGGATTTCACGACGAAGTTATCATAAGCATCAGCCATGTTAGAAGTAGTGCCATTGCAATCTATTTGCACATGTGAGAAGTAGTCAGCAAGGTTTTGGTCTTTTCCTGGATGATGCACAATTATAAAATCATAATACTGCAAATGCAACCCCACCTCTCAATGTGAGGAGGCAACTTGGCTTTTAGATTGCCGAAAAGGGTGAGCAGTGCTTATTCATCAGTGACAACTTTGAAATGCTGTCCATAAATGAACACATGAAACACTCCCAAGCCCAAACCACGGCGAGGCTTCGTTTTTCAGGTTGTAAATAGGCAGGTTCTGATGTTTCCAAACTTTGGCTAGCATTAGCCACAATGCGTCTTGGGGCATTGGGCTAACCAGTGTGCTAGGCAAGGTTGGCACCCAACTTCACTGGGCTTGCATCAACAACAACCTCCATCTGCAATTTTGGATCAAAGTATGCCAGTTCAGAGGCATTTTTTATTTGCTCCCCTCATATAGCTGCCCGTTAGCAGACAACTTGTGACACACTTACTCCTGTATAGGGTAAGATTTAGCTGGAGATCTTTTTCGGACATGTACAGTGCAAAATGTTCTATTAGGCATTGCAGTCCATTCGCTGTCCTTGATAGCGGGACAGCGTTGTCTGCATATAGAAGTACCGGGGTGATCCTGCACACCTTTCAAGAGCATTAAACATCATTATACGCTAGCCCTGCTCAGGTGTCTGAGGTGGCCCTCTCCCAATTCCTGGCTCGTCACCAGCTGCCCCAGATAGACCGCGACACCATGATGACCCCATACGAGCGACGGAAATCAGACACGCCATGAAGGCATTAGCTACCTACAAGGCCCCCGGATTAGGCGGTCTTCCACTAGAATTGAACCGCACCTTCGCATCCCAATTAGTCCTCCAACTACAGAGGCAATTCCGAGATGCACTTGATGAGGGCACCTTACCCCAATCCATGTGCAAATCGGTTTTAGTGTCCCTTCTCAAACCGGACACGGATCCCCATCAGATGGGCTCTTACCGACCCATAGCCCTATTGCCTGCAAACTATAAAATCTATGGGAAAAACCTGGCGGATAGATATGCCACTGTCCTTCCCCAATTGATCCATCCGGATCAAAATGGATTTGTTCCAGGCAGGAACACTTCCTACAATATCCGGCGGCTGTTTCACGTACAGGACCAGATCCGTGACTGTTTCCCACATGCCTGGTCCTGGATCTTGAAAAAGCCTTTGATACCATATCATGGGCATACTTATTTTGGGTCATGCAACATACGGGAATAGGACCTCGCCTCCAGGCATATACTAGGCTCATATACTCCACGCCCACCTCCAGAATGAGAATAGGCCCCCTCATCTCCGCCCCCTTTTCAGTCCACAGCGGTATCTGGCAGGGCTGCCAGCACTCCCCCCTACTTTTCACCATGGCAATTGAGCCCTTGGCTGCCGCTGGTGAGAAGTGGGGAATCCCTATTGCTAATTTCACCCATGTAGTGTCACTATACGCTGATGATGTCCTCGTATATGTCCGGGATATTGCAGCGGACCTCACCTCTATATTGCGAATTTTGCAAGACTTCGAGGAAGTGGCAGGACTCAGAGTTAACTGGTCCAAGTCCACCGTCTACCCCTTGGTACAGGCAATGCCCCAGTGCCAGCTGAGGCTAGGTAATGTTGACCTCTCATGGAGCCCCCAGGCAGTACAGTACCTGGCAGTCCGACCGTTTCATACGCCGCAGGACATCTACGAGGGTAACTATTGAAAGCTGATGGCGGGCATCAGATCATCCATACACTTCTGGAACGCTCTCTCACTAGCAGTCACTGACAAGATAGTGATCGCCAAAATGATCCTAGTTCCAAGACTCCTATACCTCTTCTCCAACCTCCCAGTGGTTCCCCCGCTCATTTTTCAGCGAACTAGATACCTTGCTTGGGACCCTTTTCTGGTGATCTGGTCTTAGGCGTATCGCCCTGGCAAAATTGCAGCTACCGCTCGACCAAGGAGTGCTAGCTGCGCCATCCTTCGAGGCCTATTTCCTGGCAGCCCAATTACAATTGGTGTCCAGCTGGACAGCGGGCCGGATGCAGAGAGAACTGATTACCACGGCTGGACAACTTCAAACTTCCGCCATCCACTGCATGCTACTACCAAGAACTACACCCCCGAGCAAGCCACTCCAGCTGATGACGGCGCATGCCTGTCTTGCATGCATCCACAGAATGCATCGCGCGGGGCCTCTGTTCTCCCCTCTCCTGCTGCTGGTAGGGCTTCCCAAAGGTCTCACACACTACACAGAGAGAATGTTGCACATGTGGATGGAACACGCCATGACAGACGTTGTGTGCTCTATTTGTTCGGACAATTGCAGACATTTGAGGCACTCGTGAATGACTAGGGGACAGTTCTTGCTACACAGACTGCTCTTAAATGACTACTGTCAACATTGGCACACAATTGCTGAAGAACCCCCTACACACTCGGTCCTCCATGCAATCCTACAGATGGACCCAGAGCGACACCTAGTTACCTGGATATATAAAGCCATACAATCCCTTAAGCAGCCCACACTAGCATCTTTCAGGGAACAATGGCAAACCGACTTTCGCAGGCCTTTACATGATGTGGAATGGGTCAAAGCACTAGCATACACCAAGAAGGTATCCCGCAACTACCGCTTCAAAAACATACAATTGCATATCCTGCATCGGGCATATTTCACTCCTGAAAAACACCAGAAGTATTTCCCCGATGGTTCCTTCGCCTGCCCTGGATGTCAGGTGCCCGCTGCCTCTTTTTCTCACATGCTATGGGACTGTCCATCCCTCCACAGCTACTGGCGTACTGTCCATACTACCCTTAGAACGATCACGGGACTATGGGACCTTAACACACACATGGGAAGCCAGCGCCCTTGGTATCTGTAAGCGTCACAAGCACATGAAAGTAGAAATGTGCATTTTCTCCCTAGAGCTCCTCCTGGCCAAACGATGCATAACTATGTGCTGGAAGGCACCAGAAGGCCCTCCTCTGGCGGCCTGGGTGGGTGTGGTCAAGAAAGGGGGCGAAGCGGAAGAGGAATACTATGAGGGGAGGAAGTCCACAGAATTCGAAAATATCCAATCTCCATGCCCTGGGCCATGCTACATCACACAAGAAATGGCGACGGGGCGGAAACACGGGGGTGGTTCCCCCATGGCTCTTACAGACCCTGAGACTGCTGGGGGGGGATGCAACAGGCCTAAACACCCAACGGGTCAGACCTAATGGCTGCCAACGACCCATCACCACACCCTCACGCAGACAGCTCTCAGCTCTTAGAGTTGTTCCTCCCCCCTCCCCCTATCCGCTTCGGCGCAACTACACCATGATGTCCCACAATAGTGCAGCTTTCAGGCGGTCACATACACGTAATCACACCATAAGACACAGTGCATCCCAGTTTTCTACCCTGCGTGACGAGGCAGGTGAGATGCATGAAGGTTACCTGTAGATGGACATAGACCCATGAGGGGCATCGCCAATTAATAGACTGAGCAAAAAGCCTCAACAACCTTCAAAACATTATGTTCTGATGTCACAATATTGTGTCCCCGTGTGGGAACACTTGTACGCCAAAACCATCGGCAATGAAAGACGTGATGTATGTAATAATCTTAAATGCCAATAAACATGTTTTAAAAAAAAATGGAAGTACCGTGGTGGGGCGTGCCCCACCGTTTGGAGCATCTGCAGGTTTATTTTGTAAAAAGGGATCCACATTATTAATATATAAGGAGAATATAAGAGGTGCTAAAACACAGCTTGTCGTATTCCGCGCGTTACCTTAAATTCCGGGGTACATTCCCCCATTGATCTAAACTGTGTCTCTGCGGCTTGGTTTAATTTTTTCCAGGCCTCCTCACGAATCTCTATTTTCCTTTGTTTCAAAGTATTTTTTTAGTGTTTCCTCAAGGTGCTACTTCTGGCACTATCTCTTGGCTTAGCTTTCAGGGCGTTTTTTAAATCCCTGTTTAACTTCATACACTCCTGGTTAAACCATCTGTGGCTATGTGCAAAAAGAATCCTCCTCTTTTTAGATTTAAGGTCGCTTGCTGTTTTGGTCTTGATATTGCAAAAGGCAGTTATAATTGCCGAGTTTATGGAGGAACTGTCCAGACAGATATTTATATCATCTTGTTTTTTCCCTTTAAGATTATCCATGAAAATGGTAGGGTTCACCCCCGACCATTTTATTGACACCCCGTTGTTACCTTGGCTCTTTATATTTGTATCCGCTGCCTTCCCCCTTTGTCATGTCATGCTAAGCCTTAAAGTCATATTTAGTGTGTGATGGTTGCTAAGCAAATTTACACAGATCAGGAGTTTTTCCAGTTTTTAGCTGTCTCTCCAACTGGGATATCTGGTTCCACAACTTCTAGGTTATACTTATGAATAGCGTTGTTAATTGCTTCCCAATAGGGATCATGTGGAAAGTGGGGATTCAGTCACCAAAATGGTTACAATATCATATGGTTCTCCCTCTACAATTCCACATTGATCACAGTTAAAATCACTAGCCCAAACTAATACATAATCCCCACGCGCTCCCTGAAAAATGATCCAGGTCCTCTTCTGGTAACTTAACAACCCTGCATCTTGTGTTATCGAAATTGTTATTATAAAAATGTATTACAATGATGGACTGTTTCCCCTCTGTGACAAAATGTAAAACTTGATAAAACTGTGACATAGTGTTGCCTTTCCTAAATTTTAGAGGCAAGGTTACCGCAATTAGAGTCGCTAAGCCTCCTTTTGCTCTCCCTATTCTAGAGAGGCTAGCCTTAGTACAAACAGTTTGAAAACCAATAATAAAAATGGGCTCAGTATACCAAGTTCCCTGTATCGGGATTTAAGCACACCCATCTATCATTTTGAACAATTCTTCTTCCTTAATCGTATTTTTAATCCCTGCCACATTCCAAGTCATATCGCGTAAGTGGCTCATCGGTTCGTGCACAAGAACCGGCTTCCATCAAGTTATGAATAAGTCAAGTCAAGTCAAAAATAAAGTTTATTTAGACCATTTAATCTATACACCACAGTTCATACTTTATCATATAAAATCACATAACACAAATTCATATTCTTAGCAATAAAAGTTATATTATCCTAAAAACTACCTTTGTACAATTTAAAACCAGAATTCATTTGGATTATAAGGCTATTGGCTATTTTTGGGCCTCCTGTCAGATCGGGAACTTATATACCCCCTGCATAAATTTCCCGATGGCTATCGCAATATCAAGATTTTCCATATCAACTAGAAGCTCCCGTGCTTGTGAGCGCTCCTCAACATCATATTTTAAAAATATCGGGCGAATAAACTGTTTACGTAAATTTAAAAACATATAACAATCCAGTAAGATGTGCAAAATATCACATTTCATTCCTAGTTTACACACACATTTACCATCAGGATGCGTTAAGGCAGTTTTTATTACACTATTTGTAAATAACGGATTAATACCTATTCTTAACTTAAGAACTTATGTTCTTAACCAACGGTTTGGTAACAAATCTATATATGGAAAGTTTGAGTCTTTCTCCCATCCTGAGCTCATAAACTTTACAGAGTCTTTCTCTCTCAAATACTTTTGGTCTATTGCCCTAGAAATTTCTTTACCCTGCACTTTAAGTACATTCTTTATTACATTAGTTTGGAGTGTCATAGGGTCGATGTTCACATTCAGGTGGTCACAAATGGCCAGGAGTTTACTTCTTGTTGCCTTTGCCCACTTTAACTCACTGATCTGAATTTCTATCATGCACCATTGTGACACCTTAGTGACTTCCCCCTGACCCAAGCGGTTCCAGAATCCAAGGAGACTAATCTGCACCTGGACATTCCATGCGGTAAGGCCCAATTCTAATTTGACTGCCTGGATCATCACCGACCCAGGGAGAGACAGCAGGGATTTTAGACATTTTCCCTCCTCTTTATCCCAAGTGCTTTTCCCATCAATGCAGAGAACTTCTGCCCCATATTGGAATTGTGGCGGAACCATAGCCTTAAAGGCAGTCAATAGAGGTTTATGTGACATATCGCCATAGCTATGGTTGAATCGTTTCAGCCCACATACCCCTCGGTGCGCTTTTAGTTTCTGTGCTTCCAAATGGGTATCCCACTTTAGAGACCTTGCAAACCATATTCCGAGGTATTTATATTCGCCTACAGTATCTAACTTGGTTTGGCCCAAGTACCAGCTAAACTTCGTACTCTTCTTCCCAAGGCATAGAATTTTTGTTTTATCCATGTTTACTGTAAGTCACTTTGCGATGGAATATTCATTAAATAAATTTAACTTCCTCTGAAGCCCCACCTCTGTTTGGTCCATTATTACAAGGTCGTCTGCATACAACAGACAGGACAGATGATTACCATTTATTTTTGGGCTTGCACCTCTGGCTGTACCCAGGAGAAGGGGCAAGTCTGCTAGGAATATGGCAAAGAGTAACAGGGCCAAAACACAGCCTTGCCTCAACCCATTATTTATCGGTATTTCCATTGTAAGGCCGCCAGAGGTATCTTTAATTACCCGTGCCCAGTTATGGCTATGCAGTTCTTGGATAATCAGCAAAAGATCAGCAGGAACCTCATACTTTCTTAATGTCGCCCACAAACAGTCCCTATCCACCAAGTCAAAGGCTGCGCGAAAGTTCACGAAGCAACAAAACAATTTGCCCTGTTGCTCCATGGACTTCCTCGCTACAGCCCACAATGGGAAACAGTGATCAATAGTAGAGTGCCCTTCCTTGAAGCCACCCTGCTCTATTGGAACTATAGACTGCCGCTCCACCCACTCCTTTAAGTTACCCACTCCTATTTTAGAAAAGACCTTTTACCCAATATCCAATAAGTTAATCAACCTATAGTTCTTAGGGTCTTTCTTTTCCCCTTTTATATGCAAGGGTCTAATTATGGCACCTCTCCAGGATTTGGGGAAATGACCTGATGCCAGGATTGCCACAAACATGTGGGATGAAAGTTATGAATAAAGTTATGGTCCTTTTGCTGGCCAGTGGCTCACACAGGTCCCCCTTATCAATTTGTACGCTTAAGTCAGCGTCTATCCTATTTAAGGTTAGGATGTGATCCGTGTTCCTTACTAATGACTTAGCCATATCCTGTCTCTGTCAATCAATTTCACTACATCTTCTCAAGGGTGCATACTTAGAAGCAATTGGGATTGAGTTATACTTGCGAGTTATATTTGCTTTACTTTGTCCAGTTCCATAAAAGAAGCCAAGAGGAACAGCAGTTATATAATCATTCTGATTGAAACGTGGCTTGGTGGATTTTTGGGTAAAAACTTTCATTAGACTCCCTTCCAACTCTCTCCAGTGAAAATTCAACACAATATAGTCCCCCTGGAAAGACTTTTTTTAGAGCTACCCACCCTATTCAATCTCTTTAGCATTATAATCTTCTGTTGTAACATGTTAATATCAAAGTTAGTCTTTACAGAAATCCAGTGAAGTACTTGGTTTTTCAATGTCTCATATGATTCAATTTGTTTTTTGCTAATTTTGGAACATTATTCAAAACAATAACATATGAAGTTGCCTGGGGGGAGAGATGTAACAGCTCTTCAATATTATTACTGGGCTGCATTGTACCATTCACTTTGGCCACCAAGTTAATTTTAGGAGGTCTGGGAAAGGGGGTCGTATCTTCTTTATTGGTCCTTAAATTTGTGTTCGGTCGGGTGATTAAACAGTCCCTTAAAGAGGATGTAGAAAGAGTCGCACTTCGCTTGGCTTCACCAACGAAGATAGGGGTACCTAATCCTTCTTTTGATCTTACAACTGGATCATTGGCAATGGTAGTTTTGTTCGAGATTTTGAAGATAATAATAATTTAGAAACTAGGGGCCAGATGTAGGTCACCAAATACCAGTCGGTAACGGCCGAAATCGGCCGTTACCGACCAGTATTTGGTGATTGAGATGTAGGGGGCCTATATTTTACAGAATCGGTAAATTTACCGATCCAATAAATATACCGAATCGGAAACTCTATATGTAGGTGGCACTGGAAACAGTGCCACAGGCCCCTAAGAATTTGTTATTTACCATGTAATACTATTGCATGGTAAATAACGAATTCCTGTGTACATGTACATCTGTGCATGTACACGTGTGCCATGTGGCACGCATACATGCCCTGAGGGCCACATGGCACACAAGCCTGAATCAGGGGTGCAACAGGGTGTCAAAGTGACACCCTGTCCCCCTTGTTAATTCGGTCATTTTACGAATCGGTTTTTTCCGATTCGATAATTGGCATAGGTTCCTATGGGCCTCAAGGCCCATAGGAATCAATTTCAATTACCAAATCGGTAAATACCGATTCGGTAATTACAGAATCATACAGATTCGGTAAAAATGACTGAATTTTTTCCTACATCTGATTTACCGAGTCTAGAATATCGAATCAGTACAATTCGGTATTCTAGAGTTGGCAAATCAGATTTACCTACATCGGGCCCTAGGGCCAGATGTAGGTCACCAAATACCGGTCGGTAGCGGCCGATTTCGGCCGTTACCGACCGCTATTTGGTGTTTGATATGTAGGGGGCATATATTTTACAGAATCGGTAAATTTACTGATTCTGTAAAATACTGAATCGGTATATTTACCGAATGGGTCAATCTATATGTAGGTGGCACTAGAAACAGTGCCACAGGCCCCTAAGAACTCTGTATTTACCATGTAATACTATTGCATGTTAAATAACAAATTTCTGTGTACATGCACATCTGTGCATGTACACCTGTGCCATGTGGCACACATGCATGCCCTGAGGGCATGTGTGTGTGTCACATGGTACAGAAGCCTGAATCAGGGGTGCAACAGGGTGTCAAAGTGACACCCTGTCCCCCTTGTATATTCGGTAATTTTACCAAATCGGTAAATACCGATTCGGTAATTACCGAATGTTACAGATTCGGTAAAATATTCGTAAATATACCTACATTGCATTTACCGATTTGTAAATACCGAATCGGTAAAATTTGGTATTTACGCCATTTACCTACATCGGGCCCTAGGTCTGTTAGATAAGTCACATTCCTATGAACTAGTTAATTTCTGACATCAGGCGTTTTTCGATGCTATCTAATTTGCCATGTAGTTTTTTTAATAAAGTATTAAAGTTTTGCGGAATGATATTCCCCTTTGCCACCCCAACCTTTTTTTCCCTCCTTTTTTCCGCTTTGGCTTAGATTTAGCCTTCACTACCTGGCTCTCCACGAGGCCAATATTCATTCGGGAAATTTGTTTTGCTTTTTTTGCTGGTGGGGAAAGCAGGTCTGTATTATTGGACAGTACTGAAATTTCCAGTGGAGTTGTTAGAATGCATGGGTTGGCTAAATTTGGGGCAATGTCTTTGTTAGTTACATCAGTGATAAGTAGTTCTATCTCAGTGTCCTTATCTCTCACATTACTCATGTGTGATGGAGAGTCATGCCCACCCTCTAATACAGACTCTTTTAATACAGCATCTAATGGGGGTTTTGGTGGCTGCAAGTTGTTCCTCAACATGTACAATTTCACTATCGATCAACTCCACAGCATTTTTCAAATACTTAGTGATGAGTGCACTTTTTGCACGTAGCTTTCCCACAGTGGGCGGAAATTTCTTTTTGCCCATATTCCAGCAGATAATTGTTCACAAGGTAAAGCAAACAAGGGATTATATCTCCTTACAGGTAATTAGCTGTTCCTGAAAGACCAAGGGGGATGGCCCAGCCCGGCCTCGGTCAGCCACGCGCGGGCACAGACGGGCCCGCCTTTGGCCCGGGCACGCCCACGTAGAACCCGTGCTGTGGGAGCTCTGTCCGCTAATTGGGCACCCTCCAAGTGCGAGTGATGAATGCAGCGAGCGTACCGTGTTGCGGCGTTGGGATTGTGATCCTTCTCACCCGCGTGAAGAAACTGGCAGGGAAATGGTCCGGCAGCAACTGGTGGCAACTGGTGGTGGTAAAGATTGAGCTCCCGCGCAGTGGGAACCCTGTCCGCTACCTGGGCGCCTCCAGGCACGAGTGATGACGTTGGGGGTAAGTGCATCATGTTGCAGCTTGGGGATTGTGGTCCCTCTCCCTGCGTGAAGAAACTGCCAGGGATTGGCAGGGAAATGGTCCGGCAGGTGGCAACTGGTGGCGGTAAAGATTGAGCTCTTGAGTCATTCTCCCATCAGAGATGGTATGACCAAAACTTGAGTTTGATTTTTTGAATTTCACAGTTTTCTACACTTAAAGTGAGACATGCATCGGGAAGTAAATGACACACTTTTGTAAGAGTTTGATTGTGTTCCTGTTGTGGAACGATATAAACTATTATATCACCGTTGTAATTGAAAGCATTTGCGACTGGGTGTATAATGCAAAACAAACTACATTTTGAGGAATTCTGCAGCTGATAATTCTCCGAAACGTAGCCTTTTATATTTAAACAAACCAACACAAGTCAAAATTGAAGTAATGTACCTGCAATCAATTTTTCTCCAATTTGTGTTGATGATATCCTTTGTTCAAATTACAGGGGGAAAAGACTTTTGCTCCATTCAGCTTTTCTTTCAATCGCCATGTTCATTTGGCACATATCAATGCAGACTCATACAGCTCCTCCACTATCCTTCTTCAGTACTACCACCATGGGTGATACCCATGGCATCATACCACTGGATCACTCAATGAGGTTCTATTTTAATAGTGTTTTAAGATCTTTCTCAAAAGCCTCTTGTAAATGAAATGCAATTCGACTATGTAATTAACCCCTTCGAGGCTGATGACGAGCTGGGCTCGTCATGGTGCACACTGGTCGTGCTCTGATGACGAGCCCAGCTCGTCATGAGCCCCACCCTCGGGGAAGCGCTGGCGCTCCCCCCGAGGGTCTTCGATCTCGGTTGTAAGTTCGGGGATGGCAGCGGAAGAGTTTCCGCTGCTCCCCCCGCCCCTCCCCATGGGAATCACTGATGACGTCAGCGCGCACAGCGCGCGCTGACATCATCAGGGATTCCCCGGCGCTCGGAAGCCATTTGCTTCCTACGCGCCAAGGAGAAAGGTGGGTTTCTCGTGTCTGGGGGGGTTTGGGGACGCAAAGAGGCATCAGGCGAGAGGAAAGAGATTTTCCTCTCCCCTGATGCCTCTTTGCAGGGCATTTCTGCCTCACGATCGCGCACAGCGTCGCGATCGTGCGGCGGAAATGCCCACCACTAGCACCATGGATTTAAATTTAGTTTACAGGAAGCGACCCCTTGGGCAAGGGTCGCTTCCAGGTGGCCTGTGAATATCTTTTCGTTTTTCTGCCCCCCCTGGGGGCAAATCGGCCCGTTTTTTCGGTTGTTTTGCCCCCAGGAGGGGGGGGGGGCAGAAATTCCCCACTAGCACCAGGGTTTTTTTTTTGGGGGCAATGTTTTTATTTTGAAAGCGACCCTTGCCCTTGAAGGGTCGCTTCCTGGTGGCCATATATTATGTTCATGATTTTCTGCCCCCCTGGGGGCAAATCGGCCTTTTTTTGGGCCGTTTTGCCCCCAGGGGGGGCAGAAAATCCCCACTAGCACCAGGGAATTTAAATTTCGTTTTTAGGAAGCGACCCCTTGGGCAAGGGTCACTTCCAGGTGGGCTGTGAATTCCTTTTTGATTTTCTGCCCCCCCCTGGGGGCAAATCGGCCCGTTTTTTTGGCCGTTTTGCCTCCAGGGGGGGGCAGAAAATCGCCACTAGTACCAGGGTTATTTTTTTTGCAAGGTTAGTATTGACCCCTTGTGCAATGGTCACTTCCTGGAGGGGGCTTAATTTTTTATGTATATTTTGTGCCTCCCCCGGGGGCAAATTGGCCCGTTTTTTTGCCCTTTTCAAAATGCCACTAGGCACCAGGGATTGTTTTTTTTTGTAATGGCGGCTACCCCTTGGGCAAGGTTTGCTTCTTAGAGGGAACTTGTTTTAGGTTTGTTTTTCTGCTTCACCCCCACCCCTTGGGGGCGAATTGGCCCTTTTCTTTTATGTTTTTTGGCCCACTACGCCCTAGGAATTGAGTTTTGTAGGGTGTGGAAGTGAGCCCTTGGGCAAGGCTTGCTTCCAATGTTGGTTATATTTTTGGTTGTTTTTTACTGGCCGCCTCCCCTATTGCTAGTTGGTCTTTTTTTGTTCTTACTGCCCACGTGTGAGGGGGGTACTGTTAGGACCAAAAGACCGACTGGCACCAAAGGGGTCAGACAGTAAAAAACTTTCAAAAAAGTAACCAGTGTCTTGATGGAAACCCTCACCTAATCCCAATTGGTCTAAGCCCTTTTTGATGGCCCATCTGGGCGAATGTAAATTTGGGGGTCAAATTTGTGTGTTGTTTTTTTAATTGTTATATTGTTTGTGAAATGTGGTAGTCATTTTTTTTCTTCTCTATTTTTGTCTTGTTCCAGGCTTTTGCTGTTTGGAGTGTTGTAGGTTGCGGTTCTGTTACTGCTGGTTTTGCAGCTTGTGTAGTTGCATGTGCTTGGTAAGTGAATGTATTTTGTACTACTTTCCCTAGATGATTGTCTTTTTGAAAAAGGTGTACTTATAGCAGTTTGTGTGGCTCTGTGTTTTTTTTTCTGCATTAGTGCTTGATGTGCACTTTGTTTTCTAATGTGTAATTTTTTTTCTCTTTCTAGTGAGATATCATTTCTTTTTGCTGTGTCTCAGCAGAGTAGGTGCTGGTGAGTGTAGCTATATTTTGTAAGAGTGAAATTGTTTTGGATTGTATAGATCTTTGTGTGAAAGCCTTACCTTGTTTAGTTCTTACTTTGCACAGTGTAGGTTGTTGTTCACTTGTGTATGCAGTCTTCTTGCTTTGTAAGGATAATGGCTAGTCGCAGGATTACTGCTCAGCAGGTTCTTGGTTTGCTTTTTGAGTCTTCCTCTGACCATGGTTCAGAGACTGACTCCGATTCGGACCCAGAGGTAGGGGCAGAAGATTCAGGCAGTGAGTTTTCTCTTCGCATGGAATCATCGGATGATGACTCTTCATCTAGTGCTGATGAAGTGCCTATGGTAGAGGAGGACATTGAGGTGCCGGTAGTGGGCCAAGAGGCATCTGGGCTGCTGCCTAGGGCCGCAAGGTTTCCCTTTTTTTTACGTCGGCAAGAGGCATGTGGGCTGCAGCCTGCGCCCAAAAGGCTTCACATTGCTGTGGTGTGCCAAGAGGCATCTGGTGCTGTTCGTCTTCCTGTTGGTGTAGTGCAGCAAGAGGCATCTGGGGCTGTTCGTCTTCCTGTTGGTGTAGTGCAGCAGGAGGCATCTGGGGCTGTTCGTCTTCCTGTTGGTGTAGTGCAGCAAGAGGCATCTGGGCCTGCTTGGTTTCCCGGTGGTGTAGTGCAGCAAGAAGCATCTCAGGCTGCTAGGCTTCCCGTTGGTGTAGTGCAGCAAGAGCCCTCTGGGGATGCTATGTTTTCTGTTGGTGTTGTGCATCCAGAAGTATCTGTGGCTGTTAGGCTTCCCATTGGTGTACAGCAGCAAGAGGCTTCTGGGCTGCAGGCTGGGGTGGCTGCTCCTCCCGTTGATAGGGATGGCCTCTGGGTTCCCCCTGGCATGGTGCAGCCGGCATTGCCAGATTTCACTGGTGTTCCTGGGTGTAGAGTGAACACTGAGAATTTTCTGCCAATACATTTTTTTCAGTTGTTTTTTGACGATGTGTTTTTGCAAGAGATTGTTGAGCAAACTAATTTGTATGCAGAACAGTTTTTGAGGGACAACAGTGCCAGCCTTATGCCCCATTCTAGAGCTACCCTGTGGACTCCCACAAATGTTGAAGAGATGAAGAAGTTTTTGGGATTAACTTTTTTGATGGGCTTGCTAAGGAAGCCATCAATGTCTTCATATTGGTCCACTAGTCCCTTGATGGCAACAGCTATATTTCCAGCAGTTATAAGTTGCGATCGGTATATGCTTCTTCTTCGGATGATGCATTTTGTTGATAATGGTTTATCGTTGCCACGCGATCACCCTGATTGTGACCGTCTGTTTGAAATTCGTCCTGTCCTTGATCACTTTGTTGATCGTTTTTCTGAGATCTTTGCTCCTGGTAAAGAAATTGCAGTGGATGAGTCTTTGCTATTGTTCATGGGCCGCTTGGTTTTTAGGCAATACATTCCTAGTAAGAGGGCACGCTATGGAAACAAACTGTATATGCTGTGTGACAGTGAGACTGGATATGTCTACAATTTCAGGGTGTACACTGGTAAGGAGTCCAGCATTAACCCTCCTGGTTGTCCTTCCACTTTTGGAGTGACTGAGAAAATTGTGTGGGAACGAGGTAGAGGATTATTTAACAAAGGCCACCATTTATATGTAATAACTTCTACACTGGTGTGCGGTTGTTCAAGGAGTTGGCCAAAGTGGGCACTGTTGCTTGTGGCACAATGCGCTGTAACCGTAAAGATTTCCCAAAGGAACTTGTTTGCAAAAGGCTTGTGCGGGGACAGTCTAGTGCATTGCGATGTGGGGAGCTTCTAGCTGTGAAGTTTTCAGACAGGAGAGATGTGTACATGCTGACTACTATCCATGATGAAAGTACTGTACCTGTGCCTGTTTGGGGTCAGGTTACTGAAGTGCGCAAACCTGTGTGCATTTTAGATTACAATAAGTACATGGGTGGTGTTGAAAGAGTAGATCAGAGGTTGGAACCATATGCTGCTCTTCGAAAGGCTTACATTTGGTACAAGAAGTTGGCTATCCATCTTTTCCACTTGGCATCCTTTAATGCTTTTGTTGTGTTCCAGAAGTCTTGTCCTGAGTCGAAGATGCCTTTTGTTAAGTTTCAGAGTCTATAATAGGCAGCCTTGTACTAGTGGAACAGGCAAGTGTTCCTAGATTTGGAGTGGTGGAGGATGTGGCTAGATTGAAAGATCGCCATTTTCCTGAATACATTCCTCCCACATCTGCAAGAGACTTTCCGACTAGAAGATGCAGAGTCTGTTGGCGAAGAGGCGTGCGGAAGGAGTCTTGTATGTACTGCCCTGACTGTCCTTCTGAGCCTGGATTGTGTGAGTCAGCTTGTTTTAAATCGTACCACACGCAAAAGAAGTTTTGGGAGTCTTAATGAGCTGTAAAGTGAGTTGCCTGGTCTGTATTCTGTAAATTTTTTTTGTTTGTTTCAAGGATTGGCATTAGTGCAATGTGTTTAGTTTTAGAATTTGTGTTAGCTGATTTGTAGGTATTTCCATTTGTTTAGTGTTATTTTGAAAAAAAGAATTCTAAATGTGATTGTGTTGTGTTTAGGCTGGTGCTTGGATGGAGGTGTGCGTGGACTGGCGCGTGGCTGGTGGTGTGCGTGGACTGGTGCCTGGCTGGCGGGCTGCGTGGACTGGCGCTTGGCTGGTGGTGTGTGTGTGGTGGCACTTGGCTGGTGGTGTGTGTGGAGTGGTGCTTGGCTGGCGGTGTGTGTGGAGTGGCGCTTGGCTGGATGGTGTGCGTGCAGTGGTACTTGGCTGTCTGTGCACGGAGTGGTGCTTGGCTGGTGGTGTGCGTGGAGTGGCTCTTGGCTGGTGGTGTGCGTGGAGTGGTACTTGGCTGGCGGTGTGTGTGGAGTGGCGCTTGGCTTGCGGTGTGCGTGGACTGGCGCTTGGCTGGTGGTATGTGTGGCGTGGCGCTTGGCTGGTGGTGTGTGTGGTGTGGCGCTTGGCTGGTGGTGTGCGTTGAGTGGCGCTTGACTGGTGGTGTGTGTGGAGTGGCACTTGGCTGGTGGTGTGTGTGTGGAGTGGCGCTTGGCTGGTGGTGTGCGTGGAGTGATACTTGGCTGTCTGTGCAGGGAGTGGTGCTTGGCTGGCGGTGTGTGTGGGGTGGCGCTTGGCTGGATGGTGTGCGTGGAGTGGTACTTGGCTGTCTGTGCATGGAGTGGTGCTTCGCTGGCGCTTGGCTGGATGGTGTGGTACTTGGCTGTCTGTGCACGGAGCGGTGCTTGGCTGGCGGTGTGTGTGGAGTGGCGCTTGGCTTGCGGTGTGCGTTGACTGGCGCTTGGCTGGTGGTGTGTGTGGAGTGGTGCTTGGCTGGTGGTGTGTGTGGTGTGGCGCTTGGCTGGTGGTGTGCATGGAGTGGCGCTTGGCTGGTGGTGTGTGTGGAGTGGTGCTTGGCTGGATGGTGCGCGTGGAGTGGTACTTGGCTGTCTGTGCACAGAGTGGTGCTTGGCTTGCGGTGTGTGTGGAGTGGCGCTTGGCTGGTGGTGTGCGTGGAGTGGTACTTGGCTGTCTGTGCATGGAGTGGTGCTTGGCTGGCGGTGTGTGTGGAGTGGCGCTTGGCTGGATGGTGTGCATGGAGTGGTGCTTGGCTGGCGGTGTGTGTGGAGTGGTGCTTGGCTTGCGGTGTGCGTGGAGTGGTGCTTGGCTGGTGGTGTGTGTGGAGTGGTACTTGGCTGTTGGTGTGCGCTGAGTGGTGTTTGGCTGGCGGTGTGCATGGTCTGGTGCTTGGATGGTGGTGTGGGTGGACTGGCGTCGGCTGGCGGTGTGTGATTAGTTACTTTCTGTTGGTCACTACACACACTGCTAGTTGAGTGACACTCCACGCAGTCCATCATTTTGTGTAGTTGCAGTGTCAGAAATGTGGGCGTGTGAAAGTGATGGGCCCTTGAATGGCGCTGTCTGCTGGTGTGAGTGTTGTAATGTGATGGGTCCGTGGCTGGCGGTGTGAATGTTTTGTATGTGTCACACATACGAAAGGTGTATGAATGGCCTGTAAAGAGGTTGTTGCCTTGACGTGGCTTTACAGCTCACGAGCTGTGAGTCAGTGGTTCAGTTTATCATACTTTCAATTATACACAGTGTATTTCATTTTTGTGAAATTACTTGCGAATACAATTGTATGTACTGAATCATCACTCACCCTCGTGCCAAATCCAACCAGTATGTGTGTGTGCTTGCGGTTTAGATGGCTGTGCAGTAATATTTGTCTTTTTTCTCTTCCTGAAGTAGGGTGTACCTTGTCCCTTTTTGTGAATGTTGTAATGTGTTGCTTTTCCTTCCGGATGGTGTCAATGGTCTGGTGTGTATCATGTATGAAAGGTACGTGAATGGCCTGTAAAACGGTTGGTGCCTTGTCGTGGCTTTACAGCTCACGAGTTGCGAGTCACTGGTTCGGTTTTTATGCATTTATTTATTGACAGAGCATTTCATTTTGTTGAAATATCTTGTTAATAAAATTTTATGTACTGAACCATCACTCGCCCTTGTGCCAAATCCAACCTGTATGTGTGTGTCTTTGAGGAATATATAGCCGTGCTTGGTCATGTCTTTCTGGTGAATTCTATTGGTTTTTTTTATCCACAATCTCCTGCAAACTTGAAAATGTCTGTCACATTTTCCATGCAATATTGTCCCAAGAATCGCACGCTCTCAAATTGAAAACTTAATTCATTCAAAACAATTTGGTTTTGCAAGGGGGTTCCCATGAGTTTTTGGCCCGGGGCTCGGCGGGCATCTTTGGAAACTACCATACCCAAACTGTTCTGCCCAGTGATGCCACGCTTTCCCACACACAAAAGTGTGAAAAAACTGATTTTTTCCAGCTAAAATTGAAGTTTGCAAGGGATTCTGGGTAAAGGAACGTTGGAGGATCCACGCAAGCCATACCTCCTTGGATGCCCCCGGGTGTCTACTTTTCAATGTCAAAACCTCCAGCTTTTGCAAGAGGGGTTACCTGGGTTTTTGGCCCCGTGCTAGACGGCCATCTAGGGAAACCTACCAAACCCACACATTTCTGAAAAGTAGATACCCGGGGGCTTCCAAGGAGTTATAGCTTGCGTGGATCCTCCAACGTTCATTTACCCAGAATCCCTTGCAAACCTCAATTTTAGTTGAAAAAAACTGTTTTTTCACACTTTTTTGTGTGGGAAAGCGTGGCATCACTGGGCTCACACAAATTTCCTCACACCCAGCGTTCCCCCAGGTCTCCCGATAAAAATGGTACCTCACTTGCGTGCGTAGGCATAGTGGCTGCAACAGGAAAAGTCCCAATTCATACGATGGAGACTTAAAAATTACCTTTAGCAAAACTATCTTATTTTTTGGGGGGGTCACCTGAGCTTTTGGAACGGGGCTTGGCGGGCATCTTTGGAAACATAAAACCCAAACATTTCTGAACACTAGACACCCGGGGGAGTCCAGGGAGGTATGGCATGCGTGGGTCCCCCAATGTTTTCCAACCAGAAATCCCTGCAAACCTTACATTTAGGTTAAAAAAAACACTTTTCCATACATTTTTGCGTGGGATCTCCGTGCCGGCACAAATGTCCTACCACCCAACGTTCCCCTTGATCTCCCGAGTAAAATGATACCTCACTTGTGTGGGTGGGCCAAAGGCCTGTGACTAAGGTGAGTTGCTTAATTTGTCAATCCTAAATACTACAATTTTTAAAAATTCATTTTTAGCCTGTTCTGCTTTGGGGCACCCACACAAGTGAGGTATCATTTTACTCAGGAGAACAAGGGGAACGCAGGGTGGTAGGACATTTTTGCCTGCACGGAGATCCCACGCAAATAGGTTTGGAAAAGTGATTTTTTTACCTAATTTTAAGGTTTGCAAGGAATTCTGGGTAGGAAGACATTGGGGGACTCATGCATGCCATACCTCCCTGGACTCCCCCAGGTGTCTAGTTTTCAGAACTGTTTGGGTTTGGTAGTTTCCAAACATGGCCGCCGAGCGCCAGGCCAAAAACTCAGGTGCCGCCCCCAAAAAAAGAAGGTAGTTTTGCTATAGGTTATTTTAAAATCCCCACCGTACGATTTGGACCTTTTCCTGTTGCAGCTACTATGCCTACCCATGCAAGTGTAGTACCATTTTTATCGGGAGACCTGGGGAAACGCAGGGTGGGAGGAAATTTGTGTGAGCCCAGTGATGCCACGCTTTCCCACACAAAAATGTGTGAAAAATCTGATTATTTTCAGCTACAATCGAGATTTGCAAGGGTTTCTGGGTAAAGGAACGTTGGAGGATCCACACAAGCCATACCTCCTTTGAAGCCCCCGGGTGTCTAGTTTTCAGAACTGTTTGGGTTTGGTAGTTTCCAAATATGGCCGCCGAGCCCCGGAACAAAAACTCAGGTACCCCCCAAAAAAAAGGTAGTTTTGCTATAGGGTATTTTAAATTCTCCACCGTACGATTTGGACCTTTTCCTGTTGCAGCCACTATGCCTACCCACGCAAGTGAGGTACCATTCTTTACGGGAGACCTGGGGGAACGCTGGATGGGTGGAAATTTGTTGATCCACGCAGATTCCGGAACTTTCCACCACAGTAACTTGAAGAAAATACATTTTTTTTCACAATTTTTTAGTTTGCAAGGGATTCTGGGTAACAGAACCTGGTGGTAGGCAGTCGAGTCACCCCATCCTGAATTCCCCTGGGTGTCTAGTTTTCACAAATGTATAGGTTTGCTAGATTTCCCTAGGTGCCGGCAGAGCTAGGGTTCAAAAACAAAAGGTAGGCTCTTTGCCAAAAAAGTGCACGATTTCACTGCGAAATTGAGGTGCGACCACGTTGTGTTTTGCGCTGTTTCCTGTCGCAGCCACTAGGCAGACCCAGGCAAGTGAGGTACCATTTTTTTTGGGAGACCCGGGGGAATACTGGGTGGGTAGAAATTTGTTGATCCACGGAGATTCCAGAACTTTCCACCACAGAAATGTGAGAAAATTAGGTTTTTTTTACAATTTTTTAGATTTGCAAGGGATTCTGGGTAACAGAACCTGCTGGTAGGCAGTCGATTCACCCCATCCTGAATTCCCCTGGGTGTCTAGTTTTCAAAAATGTATAGGTTTGCTAGGTTTCCCTAGGTGCCGGCAGAGCTAGGGTTAAAAAACAAAAGGTAGGCTCTTTGCCAAAAAAGGGCACGATTTCACTGCGAAATTGAGGTGCGACCACGTTGCGTTTTGCGCTGTTTCCTGTCGCAGCCACTAGGAAGACCCAGGCAAGTGAGGTACCATTTTTTTTCGGGAGACCAGAGGGAACGCTGGGAGGGTGGAAATTTGTTGATCCACGCAGATTCCAGAACTTTCCACCACAGAAATGTGAGGGAAATGCTTTTTTTTTTACAATTTCTTAGCTTTGCAAGGGATTCTGGGTAACAGAACCTGGTGGTAGGCAGTCGAGTCACCCCATCCTGAATTCCTCTGGGTGTCTAGTTTTCAAGAATGTATAGGTTTGCTAGGTTTCCCTAGTTGCCGGCAGAGCTAGGGTTCAAAAACAAAAGGTAGGCTCTTTGCCAAAAAAGTGCATGATTTCACTGCAAAATTGAGGTGCAACCATGTTTCGTTTTGCGCTGTTTCCTGTCGCAGCCACTAGGCAGACCCAGGCAAGTGAGGTACTATTTTTTTCGGGAGACCCGGGGGAACGCTGGGTGCATTGAAATTTGTTGATCCACGCAGATTCCAGAACTTTCCACCACAGAAATGTGAGGGAAATGTGGGGTTTTTTACAATTTCTTATATTTGCAAGGGATTCTGGGTAACAGAACCTGGTGGTAGACAGTCGAGTCACCCCATCATAAATTTCCCTGGGTGTCTAGTTTAAAAAAATGTATAGGTTTGCTAGGTTTCCCTGGGTGCCGGCAGAGCTAGGGTTAAAAAAAAAAAGGCAGGCTCTTTGCCAAAAAAGGGCACGATTTCACTGCGAAATTGAGGTGCGACCACGTTGCGTTTTCTGTCGCAGCCACTAGGCAGACCCAGGCAAGTGAGGTACCATTTTTTTCGGGAGACCCTGGGTAACGCTGGGTGGGTTGAAATTTGTTGATCCACGCAGATTCCAGAACTTTCCACCACAGAAATGTGAAGGAAATGCTTTTTTTTACAATTTCTTAGCTTTGCAAGGGATTCTGGGTAACAGAACCTGGTGGTAGGCAGTCGAGTCACCCCATCCTGAATTCCCCTGGGTGTCTAGTTTTTAAAAATGCATAGGTTTGCTAGGTTTCCCTAGGTGCTGCCAGAGCTAGGGTTCAAAAACAAAAGTTAGGCTCTTTGCCAAAAAAGGTCACGATTTCACTGCGAAATTGAGGTGCGACCACGTTGCATTTTGCGCTGTTTCCTGTCGCAGCCACTAGGCAGACCCAGGCAAGTGAGGTACCATTTTTTTAGGGAGACCCGGAGGAACGCTGGGTGGGTTGAAATTTGTTGATCCACGCAGATTCCAGAACTTTCCACCACATAAATGTTAGGGAATTGCGTTTTTTTGACAATTTTTTAGCTTTGGAAGGGATTCTGGGTAACAGAACCTGGCGGTAGACAGTCGAGTCACCCCATCATAAATTCCCTCTGGGTGTCTAGTTTTCAAAAATGTATAGGTTTGCTAGGTTTCCCTAGGTGCCGGCAGAGCTAGGGTTAAAAAACAAAAGGTAGGCTCTTTGCCAAAAAAGGGCACGATTTCACTGCGAAATTGAGGTGCAACCACGTTGCGTTTTGCGCTGTTGCCTGTCGCAGCCACTAGGAAGACCCAGGCAAGTGAGGTACCATTTTTTTCGGGAGACCAGAGGGAACGCTGGGTGGCTGGAAATTTGTTGATCCACGCAGATTCCAGAACTTTCCACCACAGAAATGTGAGGGAAATGCATTTTTTTGACAATTTTTTAGCTTTGCAAGGGATTCTGGGTAACAGAACCTGGTGGTAGGTAGTCGAGTCACCCCATCCTGAATTCCTCTGGGTGTCTAGTTTTCAAAAATGTATAGGTTTGCTAGGTTTCCCTAGGTGCCGGCAGAGCTAGGGTTCAAAAACAAAAGGGAGGCTCTTTGCCAAAAAAGTGCATGATTTCACTGCGAAATTGAGGTGCAACCATGTTTCGTTTTGCGCTGTTTCCTGTCGCAGCCACTAGGCAGACCCAGGCAAGTGAGGTACCATTTTTTTCGGGAGACCCGGGGGAACGCTGGGTGCATTGAAATTTGTTGATCCAAGCAGATTCCAGAACTTTCCACCACAGAAATGTGAGGGAAATGTGTTATTTTTTTACAATTTCTTACATTTGCAAGGATTCTGGGTAACAGATCCTGGTGGTAGGCAGTCGAGTCACCCCATCCTGAATTACCCTGGTTGTCTAGTTTTAAAAAATGTATAGGTTTGCTAGGTTTACCTAGGTGCCGCCAGAGCTAGGGTTAAAAACAAAAGGATGGCTCTTTGCCAAAAAAGGTCACGATTTCTCTGCGAAATTGAGGTGCGACCACGTTTGGTTTTGTGCTGTTTCCTGTCGCAGCCACTAGGCAGACCCAGGCAAGAGAGGTACCATTTTTTTCAAGAGACCCGGGGGAACGCTGGGTGGGTGGAAATTTGTTGATCCACGCAGATTCCAGAACTTTCCACCACAGAAATGTGAGGGAAATTTGTTTTGTTTTACAATTTCTAAGCTTCGCAAGGGATTCAGGGTAACAGAACCTGGTGGTAGGCAGTCGAGTCACCCCATCCTAAATTTCCCTGCGTGTCTAGTTTTCAAAAATGTATAGGTTAACTAGGTTTCCCTAGGTGCCGGCAGAGCTAGGGTTCAAAAACAAAAGGTAGGCTCTTTGCCAAAAAAGGGCACGATTTCACAGCGAAATTGAGGTGCGACCACGTTGCGTTTTGCACAGTTTCCTGTCGCAGGCACTAGGCAGACCCAGGCAAGTGAGGTACCATTTTTTTCGGGAGACCCGGTGGAACGCTGGGTGTGTGGAAATTTGTTCATCCACTCAGATTCCAGAACTTTCCACCACAGAAATGTCAGGAAAATGTGTTTTTTTTGTCAATTTCTTAGCTTTGCAAGGGATTCTGGGTAACAGAACCTGGTGGTAGGCAGTCGAGTCACCCCTTCCTGAATTCCCCTGGGTGTCTAGTTTTCAAAAATGTATAGGTTTGCTAGGTTTCCATAGGTGCCGGCAGAGCTAGGGTTAAAAAACAAAAGGCAGGCTCTTTGCCAAAAAAGTATATACAACAAGGGGTGGTGATGGACAGAGTCTCTGAATTAAGCAGAATACTCTCACCCAGTCAAGAGATCAGGGCTAGATCCAACACCGTTTTTTAGCTCATTGCACCATCCCAGTTTCAGAACCTGGCTGTATGCAAATTAGTCTGTCCCTGGCCCAGTGCATCATGGGAACAGGGCAGACCAAACTACAAAAGCCAATTCTTACACTGGGAAGGAAACAAGCTTCCGGGGGCTCAAAAACAAAAGGTAGGCTCTTTGCCAAAAAAGAGCACGTTTTCACTGCAAAATTGCGGTGTGACCACGTTGCGTTTTGCGCAGTTTCCTGTCGCAGGCACTAGGCAGACCTAGGCAAGTGAGGTACCATTTTTTTTGGGAAACCCGGGGAAACACTGGGTGTGTGGAAATTCGTTGATCCACGAAGATTCCAGAAATTTCCACCACAGAAATGTGAGGAAAATGCGTTTTTTGTCAATTTTGTAACTTTGCAAGGAATTCTGTATAACAGAACCAGGTGGGAGACAGTCGAGTCACCCCATCCTGAATTCCCCAGGATGTCTACTTTTTAAAAATGTATAGGTTTGCTAGGTTTTCCTAGGTGCCGGCAGAGCTGGGGTGCAAAAACTAGAGCTAGGCACTTTGCCATAAAAGGGTCAATTTTTAACTGCAAATTTGAGGTGTGACCACGTTGCATTTTGCACCGTTTCCTGTCGCAGGCACAAGGCCGACCCACACAAGTGAGGTGCCGTTTCTATCGGGAGACTTAGGGTAATTCAGATTTCAGTTTTCATGCATTTCTCCCTTCCCAATGAAAGACATTGTGTAAAAAAAAAATCTTTTTGAAAAATGACCAATAATTCTCATGCTAGTATGACTATTCCCAATTTTGAAAATGTGCAAATATATACTGTTTCTAAACTCTATAATTTGTACCCAATTCAGAAATACATAGGTGTCTTTCATACAGATTTTTCCATGTATACATTTTCCAAGAATAAGTGCTCTATACCAAGTAAATAAAAAAATACCATTGCAAGTTGCTGCTCAGTTTTTGGATCTGGGTTCGTCGGGTTCTCGGTGAAACTATAAGTCCGGTATATCCCCACAACCAGGACGGTCTAATGGATGTAACAGTATATTGCTTTCCAAGAGCTGTCAAAATTTCAAGAAGTCATAGGTGAAAACGTTGAGACAAAAGGCTGTTTTTTTCAAGAAATTTTCAATAATTCCAGTATTTAACTGTTAGTTTCTATAAAGAAACCTTCATGGATTTAGACAAATGACCCCTTTCTGAATTCAGAATTTTGTCTACTTTTCGGAAATGTATAGCTTTCCAGGATCCATTATTGCTTTCAAACTCATTTCTACCATTAACTGTAAGGAGGTTGGAAGCTCTAAAAATAGCAAAAATAGGCTATGTCCCAGAAAAATGCCAAAACTGTGTGAAAAATGTTGGTTCTCTGACAAAAGACTGTCATTCCCTAAAAGCTGAGAAAATGGAGATTTCAGCCCCACAAACCCTTTGTTGATAACATTTGCAGGGACAAATCCAGAGGCTTTCATTTGCAGCCCGTTTTTCCAATTTTTCAAAAAAAAACTAAAATTTCACAGTATTTTGCTTAATTTCTCCAAGGGAATCCACACACCCTGGGCACCTTTAGAATCCACATGATGTTGGAAGAAAAGGATGCACATTTGGCTTGGATACAATGGGGCAGATTTATGAGTTCTGGCGCATCTCTGCAAATCAGCAGGGATGCGCCAGAACTGATGCGTCACGCAATTCCCTCCTTGCGGCACCACAGATGCGCCGCATTTACAATGCGGCGCACCATGGTGCAAGGAAGGGCAGATGCGTGACGCATCTTGTGGTGTACGGGCGGGGCATTGCTAGAGTAGCGTCGAGTAGAGTGCAATGTACAGAGGCCACCCATACATAACTGCTTCAAGCAGGCGTAAGGATTTGACCCAGAGGCTTACCTATGAGGGAACGCCCACCCTGCGACAGAACGCCCACATGGAACCTGACGCAGGTTTCATGTGGCGCAGGGCTTTACAACGTGATGCATCTGCCTAGATGCGTCACGTTGTAAATAGGTCGCAGGGATGCGCCACGTTTCCGCACCGTTGCGTGATGCAACGGCGGCGTAAACGTGGCGCAAGTCCGACATAAATCTGCCCCCTTATGTGGTCAAAAAGTTACAGGGGCCTAAGCGCGCACTACCCCAAATCGCCAAAAAAAGGCTCAACACAGGAGGGGAAGAGGCCTAGCAACGAAGGGGTTAAGCAAAATGACAGATGTCCTAATTTATATGAAATTGCACTTTCATAGTCTTAATTCTTCCTATTTCATGAAACAAGGATGGAAACTGATTCACTATCTCTTGATAGGCATTGACATTGTAGTTTACATGGCTCTCAGCAGTAGTACTGACACCGTATACACCCACACTCAGTGTGATGCCTGGCAGGGCACAAATTGGTGCTTGTCTTTATATGCTTCACAGTTGCTATGTCTAAACCTTGAATTTGCAGTGGCGTGGAAGCTGCCCAAGTGTACATTTTGGTTATCAATGGCGTTAGACAGGTCACTGGACACAATGCATTGTACTTTTCTACTGGTAAAATGTTTATTGGCGCACAACTGTCGATGATAAAGGGTAGGGAGCACCCATTCACTTTCAGTGTTTTAGTGGGATAATGTCCAAATACATTTCACGCTTTTACTTGTTAATCTAGCATTCTTGCAAGATGCCTATCCTACATGCAGACGTCATCCAGCGGTTAACAATGACATTGCACACCCATCTTCCTCACTGTTGCTTGACAAAGGCAATCTTTTAGATAAGGATTTGACAACAACTGATGTCATTCATTTTTTACTTGCTTAACTGATGTGGGTGCTTGGTCTTGTGGGTAGACATAAAATATAGCATCCTTTTTATTTTCTCGACATAATGCACTTGATCTTTCCTCCATTTTTTTTTCTCGACGTGACACACTTGATTTTCCCCTTGCTTTGCAAACTGTTCAAAAATGATTCTCTTTCCCACAGCCTTTGCATATCTGTCCAATGGCGGGACATTGACCTTCATGTGCAAAGGAAAATCCACATTGGAAACACAACTTCTTTTTCTTTGGAGACATTACCTTAGGGCCTTCTTCCTTGTGTTTGCCCGACTTTTTACACTCAGCGCTGATTTATTTTGGTCCGTCCTGGCCTCCATTTTAAATGCTTGTCTATCGGCTCTTTCTTCTGCTCTGGCAGCCATGAGTACTCACTCCAAGCGGAATGTCTTTTTTAGCATTCATCATCTGAAGGAATCGGAGAGATAATCATTTATTTTAATCATAAATTATTTTATTTTGTTCAATGCTTATTTTTACTTGTATTATTATTTTTTTCAAATTTTCAAACTTTAATTTTTTAAGACCTTATGCACACAACGAAAACATTATTATTCACAAAAAATTTCTACATTTCAAAAACGATTATTAGAAACCAATATTACGAGTAAAAATAAGCATTGAACAAAATAAAATAATTTAAAGGAAATAAGAATACAAAGCATATTGTTTTATTCTGATGTTTTGGAAGAAAAAGGTTTTGTCTAATTGAGTAGCGGCACTGGCATCTCTTGTTGTTTATTACTTACTTATTCCAGCACATCAATAAAATCATCATAAATTTTGATCCAGACAGTTCATCTATTGCTAATATTCTAATGTTTGGAGGTACGGAAGGGAGGTAATGGTTTTAGGAATGTGGCGGCATCATAACCTGTGGAACTTTCTGATGTCTGGAGCAGAGATCACTCTGGCAGAGTCTGGTGCTTGCTTGGACTGGCACCTTTGTCAAGCACTAGCCATGTGCTAACATTTGGATCGTCGCACACCCTCTGGTTGTTGGTCTCTCTCTTCTTCTTTGGCAATTAGTATCGGCTTTGTTTTTTGCATTGGTTCTTCACCCTTCTCACCTTTTTGTATTGTATCTGATATCTACTGCCTTTAGTGTTTCTTTGCATCAGATATGTTTCTTTTTTTAGCACTGTTACTGGTTCTTACTCTCTTTAGCATTGATGTCCTATATAAACTATGGATCTGTATGGCATTGTGGCACAGTACCATTTGTGTCAACTTTACCAGCAAATTTCTAAGTGACTACAAATAAACTTTCTGTTAGATTGTAACTTTTTTTTTACAAGTCTTGCACTGGCTGGCGTAGCCCTAAGAGTTCACATACTCCAACCACTGTTTTCTGATTCGACTAAAGCACACGTGGAGCACAGTAAACTCTCCTGGAGATCACTCTTGTTTCTTTGAGTTGCGGCGTTTACTTAATAACCTATATAAATCGCCAGTTGTAGCATCATCCCTTGCTAATGATCATACCACACACTGAGGTTTGTATTAAGTGTCTTTTTTCCTCAATGCGTAAACATCAACTGAACATTCTACATGATGAATTCTATCACCCACACCGATCACTGTTCTATGAAGTCCATCAGGAACCAAAAGGGCTTCCGTCATCTCTAACCCAGAAGACACTGCAGTTGGCAACTGTCATCACTAAATTAAAACATTCACACATGAGAACATGTTTATGCATGTTTGGGTGATTTGTATAACTTTCAGCATGAATAATGCAATTAAAACAGAGCTCCTAAAGGGCAATACATTTATAATCACAACACAGTGCAATTATGTTCCTTTTCTCATAGAGGATGTCTGCTGCACATACTCATAACATATATCAGTACTGCATTTTAACCATCGCCCCTAAAGAGCATCACATTTAGAATCACAACACATGTGTAATTACATCTTTTCACCAGTAGAGGGTGTTTCCATAATATGATCAATCAATCAATTAAACAGAATTTGTAAAGTACAACACTGTCGCACCTAGGGGCATCTTGGCACTCTATCTCCATTGAAGAGGTATGGATTGCTTCTCTTTCTGAAGTCTGCCAGTGAGAGGGCTGTCCGAAGCTTGAGGGGAAGGTCGTTCAAGGTCTTGGCTGTGATGTAGGAGAAGAAGTGGCCACTGCAGCAGCTGTGAAGGATATGTGGGGTACGTGTGAGGGCAAGTGAAGAGAAGCTGAAGTATCTAGACGGTTGGTGGAAATTCAGTAAATGGTCGATATAGACTGGTCCTAGGTCGCTGGTGACGAGGCGCTGAGTGATGGTCTTTCTGGGGTTTGTTGGAATACATTTGAAGATTCTATGGAGCATGTGGAGTGTGTGGAAGCAGTAGGAGGTAACTGCGTCGACTTGTCATTTCATGATCAGTTGGCTGTCAAGGATGATGGTGAGGTTGTGTGTATGGTCTGTCAGTATGGGTCTAGGTCCGAGTTCTGCAGTCCACCAGCTGTGGTCCCATGTGGACAGGTTCTTCCTGAAGATCAGTACTTCAGTTTTGTCGCAGGTGAGTTGGAAGCAGTAGTCTCTTATCCATTTGACTATGTTGGTAATGGCGTCGCAGAAGTTGGTTTTGCCGTTGGAGTGGTCTTCATTTAGTGACAGGACCAGCTGAGTGTTGACTGCATAGTAGATTACGTTGAGTCTGTGAGACTTGATGACAACTACAAGGGGGGTCATTTAGACGTTAAACAGGGTGAGACAGAGGGATGATCTTATTTGGACACTGCATATGATGTCTTTAGTGCGGAGGTGAAAGGATGAAGTTGGATACTTTGTGTGCGTCCTGTAAGGAACAAGGCAATCTGTTTGAGGGAATCTTGCTGTATGCCTATGTTGTAGAGTCTGTTGATATTGTGTTGTGGGTCGTGGGGTTGAATGCCACGGAGAGGTCGAGGAAGATCAGGGCAACAGTTTCTGCATCTGTGTTCTGATGTTGTTTGTGGCGCCTTCAGCGCGGTCTCGGGCTGTCGTTGGCATGGAATCCTGACTATGAGGTCTCCTGTGGCTAGTTTTGATCCAGGAATTTGGTGAGCTGTTTGTTGATGGGTTTCTTGAGCACTCTGGCCAGGTAGGGTTGCAGGGAGATTGGTCGATAATTTTCCACTGATCGCTGGAATCAGTGGAGGCTATCATTAGGAGGGGACTGAGGTCTGCGTGTTTCCATCTCTCCAGAAAGGGCGTTGTGCAGATGGAGTTGCTGAGGATGCTGGGGAATTGTGTGCAGAATGGGTTTGTTGAGAGGTTGTAAAGGTGGTGGGGCAGGGGTCGGTTGGCACCCCACATTTAATAGAAGACATGATGGCTGAAATGATCACAGCTCATGTTTATCACCTTGAGGCCACAGATACTAAAGCCATAGACTTTGCCTCTTGAGGGCGCAACACTCCATACTGTAGAGCACATGCAGCTCCAGCTTGGAGATAACTTAAAAACACCTGGTCATACCTGGGGGTTCACAGTAACACCCAATTTAGGGTGGGGACCCTGGTAGTGCTTTTGGAAGGAAGGCTCATGCAGCTCCCCCTGAACTTTAACACTTGTTTAGTGGTGACCTCGCCCTCCTCGGTCCAACACAAGTCAGAAACAAGTGCCTTTCTCAATACAATGCGGTCAAGCTCCACTGGGCTTTATGGGTTGCTCCTCTGGGTGCAGTGAATATTCAATTACGGGCTCTCGCACTGTGTTAGGGACAGCCACTTCATGCTTTCTTTTTGTTGTTTAAACAGCCTTGCGCTCCTTTTTCTCAGAGTGCCCAGTCTCACCTAGGCACCCATGAATAACTTCCCTCATGGTAAGACAACCTGGGGAGCCTACATCGGCTGTCCCTGCTGGCTCTCTGAACTGCTAGCACTCTGTTGTGCTGCTCCAGGCTCCTGTGACCAGCCATGTGGTCGGTGGCTGGCCTTCCTGCTCCCCGTAGACATGGATTTGATGAGTGGGTAAAGTGCAGAGAGAAGACTCCCTACCACCTCTCTGCAAACGGGGCCAAGAGATTGGGTCCTGAGACTCCTCATGTCATCCCAGTGGATCGCAACGGTGCTCCCTCGCGTTGCACCATCCCCGCAAATCCACAGAAGGCACCAGGACCCTCTTCCTGGTCCCCTTCTCCTTATTTGTAGTGGGGTGCTACAGCACTCCCTTGCCATGCAGCTTCCAGGGTCTCATGGATGGAGTCCTTGGCCCCTTGTCTTGATTTGTTGGGGGATGTGATGGTGCACCCTTGCCATGTAGCTTCTAGGGGGCAGCCCCCAGGCCCTGGCACACCGGGGGCCAAAAGTAGCCTTGCAGCTGAGCTCCACACGCTCCAGATGAGGTAAACGTTGCCCAAACATAAGAAGATAGATTTCCTAGAACCTGTTGGGCTAATTTGAATGATTGTGGTCTTGTTTCGATCTTGGTGGTAAACACTAAACACTTAGAGCACTTTCTTCAGGCCTCCTTGCCTAGAGAGTTATGCACTTTGTACGGTGCCAGTTTCCCAGGCTCCCTTTTCTCAACTGGTCCTCAGGGGGTGTAAGAGATGAGCTTTCCTCGTCCTGGGGAGTGACCCATTGGTCCTTGGGTCAATTAGAGTCAGAATCTTGGCCAAATGTCCGTCAGGGGGATCTTCCTTCCAATTGTTCATGGCGGCTGCTTCCAGTTCCAGCGTCCATCAGAAAAGCACATCTGAAAAATCTCTCCTTTTTCTTTTTTTTTTTTATTGCACTTGTATAGCGCATAACTACCCGGAGGCCTCGCAGCGCTTGTAGTTGATTGCTTAACGCGGGCTCAGGGCAGTTCAGTAGGCTTTAGGAAACAGGTGCGTTTTCAGAGCTTTCCTGAAGGACATGTAATTGCTGTTTGCTCGAATAGGGAAAGGGAGGGAATTCCAGAGTCTGCCCGCAGAATGGGAAAAAGAGCGGCCGCCCCAACGGGCTCTGTTGACTTTAAAAGAAGTTGCCAGCTGGAGGGTACCAGAGCGGAGGGAGCGGGATGGGACATAGGGCGTGACTATGGAATGTAGGATTGCCGGGCCTGCTCGGTGAAAAGATTTGTGCAGAACGCACATGGCTTTGAATTGCACTCTTGCGGCCATTGGGAGCCAGTGGAGGTCCCTTAGGGCCTTCTTTGCTGATTGCCAGCGAGGCAAGTTGTAAAGTAGGCGGGCCGCACTATTTTGGGTAACCTGAAGCCTCTGTATAACGGAGGCCGGGGCTCCCATGAAGAGAGCGTTCCCATAGTCCAGGCGGGAGAGTATAAGGGCCTGGACCATGACCCTCCTCGCCTGGAATGGGAGCAGAGGAAGCACCTTGCGGAGCATCCTCATTAGCCCAAAACAGGTGGCAGCAGTCTTGGTGGCTTGGACCGAAAAATCGAGTGATTTGTCGAGCCAAATCCCAAGGCTCTTTATCTGGGGTTTGGGGACAGGGGGCAGGCCCAGACATGGTGGCCAGATGGATGCAAGAGTAGACGGGGGGGTTACCCAGTAAGATGATGTCTGTCTTCTCCCCGTTGAGTTTCAAACAGGAAGATTGCATTCAACTGGCGACAGCCTCTAGACAGGGCCCTAGGGTGTTGGACGATCCCTCTGAGTGGTCTAAAGAGACCACCAGTTGGGTATCGTCCGCGTAGGTGACGATACGCACACCAAAGGGATGGACTATCCTGTCTAGGGGTTCCATGTAGGCGTTAAAAAGGGTGGGGCTTAGGGAGGAGCCCTGAGGGACCCCACACCTAAGTGGGTGTTTTGGAGAGGCCACCTCGCCCTCGAAGACCTGAAAGAATCGTTCAGTCAGGAAAGACGTCAGCCATTCCAGGGCCACGCCCGACACGCCCATGCCCGCCAGTCGTTGTAATAGCGTGGCATGGTTGACCGTGTCGAACGCGGCGCTGAGGTCCAATAAGATAATGGCGACCTTTCCTCCCCGATCCAACACGGCTCCTGCTTCTTCCGTTACCGCTAGAAGAGCGGTTTCTGTTCCGTGCTGAGGGCGAAATCCTGTCTGGGAGGCACGCAACAGACCATTGGATTCCAAATAGTCCGTTAAGGTGTTATTAACGTGTCTCTCAAGCAGTTTACTCAGCCACGGAAGTAAAGAAATAGGGCGGTAATTGGCCAGGTTACTCTGGTCCAGGGTGGGCTTTTTCAGCAATGCCTTTACCATTGCACACTTCCATGAAGGTGGGACAGATTTAGAAATGATGGAAGTATTAAGAGCGTCTAAGATGACCGGACGAATAACGTCCAGGACCTTGATCAGGGTGTGAGGGGGTGCTGGGTCGTTGGGCGACCCAGATGTGATCTTAGGAATTAATCTGTCTAATCCACAGGCGTCAAGAAGTGGAATTGAATCGAGCCCACAGGGGACCAAAGGAACAGGAATTGTGGGCGAGGTGGAACCCATATCGTCCTTGGGAATGCTGAATGAGGAATATATGATCTGGATTTTTTGAGAAAAGAAAACGGCCAAATCATTACACCGGTTTTGAGCGCCTTCAGCAGAAGGGCGCTCAGCAGGAGGTGAGATAAGGGACTTTGCTATTTTAAAAATTTCCTTAGGGGCGTTAGCAGCAGCGTTGATTTTCCCTTCATAAAAGGGGTGGTGGAAGGTTGCAACAGGGATGCACCTCTGGCCTATCCTGATCTGTCATATCAGCTCACCAACCCTGTTCCACCTTCCCTACACAGGCCTGCTGAAAATCCTTCAAAATGGCATCACTCAGGAGCCATTTGCCACATCAGCTCTGAGGGTCTCAGCTCCACCCCTCACTGACATCACTGCCAGGTCCCCAGCAAAACTTCGAAGGGGCCCCTCTCCTAGTTTGGCTCGAGAGGACTGGGCTTCCTCCCTTGTTTAGTAGCCCCTCTTTTTGGCACACAGTGACAGATGGCTGATTGATGCAGAGCAATCCACCCCACCTCTTCCTCCTCAGGAGCTGACTTGCGTACTGTTAATTGTTCACTTTCTGGGGCACGGCCTTTATTCCTACTGCTGGGGAGATAAGTAACTTACTCAGCTCAGTAGGGTGGCAAATGTCTGGGGTTCTGGTCCTGAGCTGACCCATCAATTGGACTTTACAGAATTGTTCTTTTCACACAAGTTGCACTGTACATTGGTACAACTCTGGTGTTTGTTGGTCAAAGAGAAGTAAAGCTGCAATCTTAGGCAGTCTTCCCCATGCATTTATACTAAGATGTCACCATAGACAAAACAGTAAACCCACTGACTTTTCCTAAATGTGTACACCTAAATTATAAGGCCTATCTGAGGTCAATCTGAGGTCAATAGCCAACCCTACAAAGTCCCTTGTGTGCCAGACTACATGTGCGCAGTCTCTGGGCTGCCATGTCAGGAATCTCCCACATGCCGCCCTTATGCATACTCACTCATGTGTGCACACTTGTTCACATATAACCAGTCAAGTGCCTCTTAACCTTGGTACATGTGTTTACTGCTTGTGTCTCCCTTTTAAGATAAGGGCGCTTATCTTAAAGGGCAGACACCAGCAGTAAACACACACAGTCTATTTTACCATTTACCATGAGTTTACCGTGGGTGAGTCACAAGTTATAAGGCTCACCCACAGTAAAAAGTTAAAAAAAAGTATCTATACATATTAAAAAGAAAAAAATATGATTTTCATTCATCCAAATATTCAAATAACCTTTCTAGACAAAATAAAGAAAATATGTTATTCAGATCTGACAAATTTACTCTAAAAAGGCTTAGTCCAGCGGAAATGATTTCACATGGCAATGTTTCCAGCTAGTGCAACACTCTGATGATCCACTTGTCAGTCATGTTTTGTAATTTGTGTACATCCAATTCATTGAGTAAATATTGGAAATAATCGAGACAGACTTGATACCTCATAACATACTGCTAAATATGTTTATATATATTTGTTGAAAAAAAACGATTTATAATGTATTCAATGCCTCTTCACACCTATGAGGCATTAGGAACACATACATTTTGCAAACACTTACACCCATTAACAGGATACAGGCTGTACACAATTATTTAGAAAAGTGATCCGGTAGTCACCTGCCACTATGTAAACTATAAAACAAACCAACATACTCATTGGAGAATGGATCAGTCATGTCATTATTTATGTCATTTAAGATCTCATCAGTGATATCATAAATGTGGTCATAGAACATGTCATGAGCAATGTCATATGTGAGGTCATAAACAGTGTATGGGGTGAACAAAATATAGTTAACTCTGCTACCTATAACTCGTAAATTTCTAAAAACAATTGAGCTCAGAATGTTAATGATGTCAATTACATATTCACCGAACTATAACATTCCTGTTACATTTTTTTTCCAGTGAATTCCCGAGGCTTTTTAAACAAAAACAAACCTTTTTATCTCATCTAACTATGACATTACTTTAACCTTTGTTTTTTCAGTGATTTTCTAGTTTTAATTTTATATAAAGAAATAGGTTATTACCATACGTAAGCCTGCGGCCAGGCCTTGTGGCAAAGCCGGCCCAGATAGCCAAGCCCACTCTGCACATGGCCTTCAGCTGTGCACAGCAGGGTGTTGGCAATGTGGCTTTATCTTTCATTCCACCCAGCATGGGACTGCCGAAAGGCACCCAAAGGAAGGCAGTCAACCCCATGTTGTCGATGCCCTTTGCTCTTGCGTAGCATGGGGCTAGCCACATGGCCTGTGTTGCAGCGAGGCCCGGCTTCCAAGTCCCCGCTAACATCCAACACCACGCTGCAGACAGCCTTTGGCCATAAGTAGCAGGAGGTTGCTCATAGGGTTTGGCCTCCTGCCAGTTCTTGTGGCCAAACTCCCAGCAGGTTGCCAACCCCACACCACACACAGCTTTTGCTGGGCTCAGTGTAGGGTTGGACCGCGGGCCTTTTCTTTAATATGTATTAAAGAAAAATTAGCTTGCGTCTCCTGGCGTTTATTTGCTGCTGGAGACCCCATTCCATGGGGTCAAATACAATCAAACAGGAAAAGAGGACATGCAGTTCCCCTCCCAAGCCTGAATAAGCCCCAGGGACCTCAGCCTCCAAGGCCAAATACAATAAAAATGAAAGGGGAACTGCATAGCCCCCCACCCAAGCCTTATTAGGACCCATGGACCCAATCTCCTTCGACCAAAATGTATACAAAATGGGAGGGGTCAGAATGGCCCCCTCCATGAGTCATATTAGGCCCCAGGACTCCCATTCCAGAGGCAAAGTTTCTTTTTTTAAAAGGGAGGGAGTTCCATGTGGTACCCCTCATGGAGCCTCATTAGGCCCTGGAGATCCTATCCCCCAGAGCTGTATGTATTTTAAAGGGGAGAGAGGCCACATGGGCCCATCCCTGTGGCACTCTTCCCAAGCTTCACTGCGACCTGGGGACCCCATCCTCCAAGGCCATATTTTTCTTAAACATGGAGGGGGCTACCACCTTTCTCAAGCCTCATTAGGTTCTGGGATCTCAGCCTTCAAAGCCATATGTAATATAAAGGGAAAGGTGGCCTCATTGTCTCCCATCCCACAGCCTTATTAGGCCCTGGGGGGCTTTTAAAAAAAATTCAGACATGATGGGGCCTCACGGCAGGCCCCCTTCCCTGAGTCTATTTTGTCTCCAGGGACCCCATCAAAGTGGGCCTCATTTCTAAATAGGTGGGAGCTCCAGTGCTCACCCAAGGCGCACACTATGCAGACATTGTTGGTCATGGCAGGAGCATCTGGGCCCTCTCTGCCCAGCCACCTCACCGACGGCTGCAGGAGATTTCATTGCTCCTAGGGGGAGAACCTATTTATGCAGCTTCCTTCGGGTGGGTGCAGTCGGCTGATCTATTTCCTTGCCCACATCAGTGCGGGAAGAGAAATAGGTCACAAACCTGCTCCCAACTGGCAGGAGCTTTATTAAACCTTCTGTCCACTGGGAGTCGACTTTTTGTTTGCTCCTGTTTGATGGCTCCTTCCTAAAACCTCAGGAAGGGTTTCCACGTGGCCCCCCAATACCTTATTAAATGCCTTGGGCACCGGGATCTCCAACCTTCTCTGTAGTAAGAGTTACTTCTGATAGGTCAAAATCGTTGTAAGAGTTACTTCTGATCGGTCAAAATCGTTGTGAGCTACTAAAGGACAAGCAACTCGCGCACTTTTTTGAGAGACCCCCATGCCCAGCTTCATTGACTTTTAAACCAAATTTTCTCTGAGCACATACTGTGGTTTCAACAATATAAATAGAGTTCTCTTGAAACACTGATAGGAATGTTATTAGAATTATGTTGTCATCACGCTTCAAGACCTTTCACCTTGCTGTTCATCAGGGAAGATATGGAAACACTTCCCACATAGGATCACATCTCAAAGAAAACACTTCCAACCACACACCCTTCATGATATAGCTTGCCGACCATGTAGGTAAGTGCTTTAGGGCCCCATATTGAGTTAGTAAAAGCTATAAATACTGCAACATATTGCCTCTTTTTCCTTCATTATCACACATGAAGGTTCCTTGAAATGCATCCGTTAAGAGTGTTCACAGTGCAAAATCTCTTATGTGCGACTATAAAGCTCTGTCTGTAGTAATAACAACCTAGGCCACATATATGATGCATATGATAAGTGAATTTTGATTTCTTGCCATCAGCCTTCCTGAATCTCATTAGGAGTGGCTCTGTGCCTCTGCCCGTCCTCAGTGGAGTTATTACCTTCTATCGCCCAGAGCCCCACTTTCACCCTGCCTCTAAAAAGTGAAGCTCTATAAAAAGCAGGCCAGAGCAACCACACCACAGTGCTCCCAATGCAATTATACATGTCTGCAAGCTCTGGAGAATTGCTTCTTCCCAAACAAGCAGGAAGTAACTACAGGGCTAATGCCATCAATCACTAGCACGGTTAGGACGCGACCCCACTGGTACTCCAAGGGCACCTTGCAGAGCAGTCTGTGGCTGCGCAGTCTAAGGGAGTCTTGGTCAGACTCTCTCTCCTACAAGCACCACCTACAGTTCTGAATGCATCTCTTTAATGGTATTTAGAATTACATTCATACACCCTCTTTCAATAAAATAACAGCACATTTTCAGTAAAACATCAAAATGCATTTAGCATAGCGAAAAACAGCACTTGGTGGCAGGCAGTGCTTCTACACAGAAAGCTAACACTCCCCACTGGGCTTTCAATAACTGCAGGTCCCACCCGTTAGCAGCCCAGCTCTGGACTGGATCATTCACAGCTGCACTCACTCACCGACAGGTTCATTCACTTACAGGCTCTCATTATGAGTGTGTGCTTACTCCCTTTCATGCTCACTCACCACTCGGTTCACTATTAATCATATTCACTCATGCTCACTTACCAAATACCGGTAGCTCGCAATCAACCAGTTGGAGACCCCTCCCACATACGTTTGAGTCTGGTTTCTCTCGAAATTCAGAGCTGCATAATATTGGTGAGCCGGAGTTGTGTTTTGAGTGCATATATGCGCATGATTTGCTAATACCATAAGTACCTTTTGACAAACCTGTAATTGTTTTATGTACCAATCTTTCTAAAAATTAAGTTTCGGGGCGGCCTGTCAAGTCGGGGCTAAGAAAGTGAGGAAGGTCCCAAAGCAGTGATTTCTCATGCTAATTCTCATTGATAATTTGCTCTCCGGTAGGAAAAAAAGGCTGATTGGAATTATGCCAAATTTGTCAGAAAGTTAAAACTTTACAATGAAAGCGTACTTATCATTATTTGGAGTAAACCCTTTCAGCGTTTATCAAGAAAATCGCCTTTGTAGGGTTTCTTAGGGTGGTAATGAAATGATTAAAATTTAGGCATTTCTGGTCACTGTACCAAATATTTAAAAAAGGCTTTCCGATTGACATAGGGTTTTTTCTTTCCTATGGATTACTAGTTGCCCTAAGGAGCATTTTCTCCTGTCGACTACTTCAGTAAAGTGGGACCAGTCCTGCTGTAGGGGTGACAACTAATCTCATTGACTGGACGCAATTCCGAAAATATTGTCCTGAATTTGATTTAAAAAGTAGTACTGGATAGGGACAAATTGTAACCCTGCACGTATGAGAGGGACACAGTGTGACCCTTCACCCAGATGAGGAGCTAAATTAAAAAAAACAAATTAGTATGGTCCTTCAATGGGAGAATGCAGTACCCCCACAGGTGTCACCACTCAAGCTTTGCAACCATGGTAACTTAGTACTGTGTGAGATTCTCTAAGGGAAGCTTGGATGGTACTCCAGTATTGGAGGGAAGAAGATTGATTCCTGGAACCATTGAAGTATTGTGATACTCGTAAAAAAATTATACTTGAAATGTGAGTTGATGGTCCATTGAGGGATGTGGCCAACACCACTGTGCCTGCCGCTGGAATTGGCCACCAACAGTGTTGGCTGAATATTATCAGTGACCCCAGAAATTCGCTGAAATAAAACAAATGAATGATACAGTGACGTTTTAGTTAGGTATGGTAATAGGATTTTAGCTTAGTTTAAAAAACACTAAAATTTTACTGAAAACGCCAAGGGGTATATTATCAAGACAGGCAATAAAATGATTGCAGTTTTAGTGATAATTGGCTTGATAATATGTTCTATGGAATTCCAATTGAAGCATATGTTAAATGCGAAGGACTTCTAACATGGGCTTTAATTGGAATTCCATAGAGCATATTATCAAGCCAATTACAACGGCGATAATTTTATCACCTGTCTTGATAATATGCCCCTCAATTTTAAAGCGATATTACAACTAGACGTTAAAGTGACAGAATACATAACATTTAAAAAACAAAATGACACTAAAATTCAACACTTATAGTTTACCGAGCTAACTAAAACTTGTGTCTCTGTCATGCTTATCACCTCACAAATGATATCACTCATGACATGTTGAATGACATCACTGATAAAATCTCAAATGATATCATTGATGACATAACTTGTCCATGATACTCCTATTCACATACATCCATAAACCATTACATCATTTTAAAAACAAAGGAGAATGGCTGGCCATCAGTGGAGGATTGGGTGAATGAGTCAGGTTCTCCACTCACCCCTTCGGAGCCAGGCTACCTCTTTGCTGCACACAGCTTCTGTAAGATGAATGGATGAACGTTGCATTTCTAGAGCGCAATGTCACTCATAATTGAGAAACCTAGCGCTCTGATGTGGGAAACTGTGAACCCTAACACAACCAGATGGATCAATTTAAATAAGGGAGAGGCAAAGTGCATCCGATGCAAGGAAGAGACAGATCTTTGAAGAGCTTTTAAATATTTCTTCTGTCAGTGAAGCGGAGCTAGGTTAGCAGTTCCACCTTGATATATTAGTCTAAAGGGAAGAGGTTTCAGCAGATTTGCTTTTGCGGATCTCAGTGTTCTCTGGGTCTTATAATGACAGAAACTGGCTGTGAGACATTTCGGACGGTATACAACGTTTACAACGAAACTTTTACAACGCACTACCATTGCAACGCAGGCATTACCACGCATACCATTACAACGCATTGCGCTGGGGGGCGCTCTAGGATAGGGAATACGTTTAATTTTCTATCCAACACCTTCCCTAGTGTCCACGGGGACTGGAGTTGGAATAGAAAATTATACTTACCACTATCCAGCACCTCTAAGCGCTATGCGTTGTAATGGGATGCGTGGTAAAAACCGCGTTGTAAAGGTATGCGTGGTAAAAGTATGCGTTGTAACGTCATACATCCATTTCGGACCAGTGGATCTGAATGCTCTGAAGACTCAAAACAAGGTCTTGAGTAGGATGATTTTGTCTATTGGCAACCAGTGGAGATTTTCTTATGGCAGGCAATGTGGCGCTCACCTTAGGAAGCTGTAACACCACTCTAGCTGGCAGACTATTTCAAGTCCATAAAATAACAGTCTCACCTCAATAATCTCAATCTATGTGACCTCCAGGACTCTAAATACTAGTTTATGTACTCTATTGTCTATGTTTCTACTCATGTTATGGTGCTCTGTCTATGTTTCTATTCATGTTACGCTGCTGTAAAGCGTTTTGATACCCTTCAGGTCTTGCAAGCGCAAAAACTCCTAAAATAAAATAAAATAAACCTGCATATTGGCTGTTGCAGTAGTTGAGTCTTGATGTTATGAGGGCAAAGGCTTCAGTTTTCTTAGTGGTGAGGGGGGAAAAGTGGAAAAAAGCTTTTGAGGGATTTAGTCAAGTTGAAACACACCCCTGATACCGTGAATTCTTGAGGTTGGAAGGAGAGGTAAGTGTCAAATATGAACCCCAGATCCTTGGCTCTTGTGCCCAATCCTCACCTGGCAGCCAATCCCTCCACTTCACAGTGGAGGGTTTGACAGCTGTTTCCACCCCTTTAGAGCTAGGTGGAGGCCTGATTGCAGGGTCTGGTACCACAGTTCTGACTCCACATTTACCTAGTCACTCCCCCTAGCACAGCCCTTTGCTGTGCACATCAGATGTTTAGCTGCAGAGCATGATCTCTGACATGCACCCAATCCTCTATAGGTGGTCATGCGCAATGAAGGTCTGATAAGCAGCCTTACACCAATAACCAATCATAGCAACTCACACTGCCTTTTGCTTCACAAAGCAGAGGACTGGCCACATCACCTACCCTCCAAAAAGGCCCAACTTTCAGCAAGAAGGTCAATCAGAGTGGAAGACTGGCATCTAAGTACCTAGACAATATATTTATTCAATTCTACACCTATGTACTGTGATGGTATATAGTTTCATCTCAAAGACTGTTCAAATATGGCCATATTTGATAGTGAAGTTAAAAACAAGTATGCTCCAGGCATCTAAATGAAAGAAGCAATCTGCCCAGTAGCAGTATGTAGATGGCAGGCAATTCCAAAAATATTTTTACAATTAAAAAATGACATTGAAAAATAAAGAGAGCAGGAGTAGCAGGGGAGTGGTAGAGGAGAAACAGATGTGTGGAAATTATTGGGAAGAAGGAATACAAAGTGCTGGGGTAGGGATGTGAGGTGAATGAATAGTTCAAAGGAAAGTTCATGGGAAGACATGTGCTTCCATGGATTGCTGAAGCACGAAGAAAAAAAGAATTCCCTGATGTCATTAATGGAAGGATACAACAAGTCATCCTATCGGAAACACAGAAAAGCAGTTATGGTCCATGTGCAAGAAGAAAACAAGAATAGAGAGCAACTTGTAAATTACTCTACACCAGAAAACATTATAATGAAAAAGGTATAAAGTAGATTAACTACTGTAATATACAATATGAATACTCCGGACTAGAATGGCAGCAGGCAGATGTATGATTCTGGTGTTAAATATTGCAGGGATTTGTTAGCATGAGCTGAACGCATATTGCTATTTCATTTACACATATTCACACAGAAATCCCTATTCATTCATACAATAATTCTGTATTTCCAATAGGCATCGCTTACCTCTACCCTACCACAGAATTTCTCTATCGTTAGTAAAGTAACACATCCACTTTACCCTTCTTTCAAGCTCGGGTTAAGTCCTACTACTCTCCCAGCAGTAAGTTTTAGCCAAGATACGCAATGATCCCTATACTTGAAGGCTAAGATTTTATAGACTGTCCTCGCTATACATTTATACTTTCACACTTAGTGTCCCTAAACACTTGCAGCCTGATTCATGTACGGGCCGTTTTGCGTGTCCCTAATAGCGATCAATAGCGACTCGCTATTGAGGAAACGCAAAACGGCATTCATGTACTTTTCTGAGAAAAAATAGCGACTCGCATGCGGGCGCTAAAGCCGTTAGCGACCCACAAAAAACGCAGAATAATCGCTATTTCCGGCTACCTGCGATCGGGATTGCGACTCTCGCGGGATCAGGAAAACGGGAAGACGCATTCCGAGCACCGTGATGACATCACAACCAGGAAGCAGCCAAATCCCACCCCCAAACACCACAGAGACGCTAACAGTCGACTGTCCACGACGGAAAGCTGCCACCAACCCGCCGTTTGCGCATCCCGACCCCGCCGAAATAGCGACCGCTATGTCAGACGACCCGCAGCCCGGACCCAGCAACAGCGCTGGCCGAAAGCGCAAATTGAAATTTTCTGAACAGGAGCTGGAGAACCTCATAGAGGGTGTGGTGGCCAACCACGACCAGCTGTTCGGTGCAAACTCCCGGAGGGTCCCCGAGCAGGAGAAGAGGAGGATCTGGGTGGGGATTGCCGCAAGTGTGAACTCTGTGGGAGTTGCGGACAGGTCCCTGGAGGAATTAAAAAAGCGGTGGTACGACCTCCGAGGGCTGCCAAGGAGAGGGTTGCGGAGCGCCTTGGTGAGGCATCAGGCACCGGAGGAGGTGGCCCGACTGTCCCACCCAACACCCCCCTGGAGGACCGGGTAGAGGACACGTTGGAGAGGGAGGCGTGTGTTGGCGTCACCCCTCTGGACTCCTCCCGCCCCACCCAAGACACCCAAGGTAAGTGGCATGCGACAGCGACCCTGTCCCTATGACCGCCCATGACCAAATAGGCTCACTCATTGGCCCTTAGTCATGCCGTGCATCAGGAAATGCCCTGAAGCATTGTGGGAGACGTAGTATGTCCACAATGTAGTACTACCACAATGCGGCCCGAAAGGTTCTAAAGTGCGCTAATACACAGCCACCCAGGGAATGACACCCAGCATGCATGTAACATCTGCACGTCTGTCAGTCACATGCACCTAATGAGTATCCACTTACCCTCACAGGTGCAGGAGATAGCAGCGACAGTGAGAGGCTGCTGATCGACGAGGAGGCCCAGGAGGAGGAATCCCTACCTGCCACCCAGCCACCAGCCCCTGCGCCAGCGCCAACACCAGCAGCCAGGCCACCCACCACACCTGCTGCATCCGCCTCAGGCCCACCGGCTGCCAAGGCCAGGCCACCCACCACACCTGCCGCATCCGCCTCAGGCCCACCGGCTGCCAAGGCCAGGCTACCCACCTTGCCTGCTGCATCCGCCTCAGGCCCACCGGCTGCCAAGGCCAGGCCACCCACCTTGCCTGCTGCATCCGCCTCAGGCCCACCGGCTGCCAAGGCCAGGCCACCCACCACACCTGCCGCATCCGCCTCAGGCCCACCGGCTGCCAAGGCCAGGCCACCCACCACACCTGCCGCACCTGCAACACCAGCTGCTGCAAGACCTGCAGCTCGTCCACCACCATCTGGGCCAGCCACATCGGCTACACAGCGGCCGACCACCAGGAGGGGCAATGGCCACTTCCACGCATGCATGAGTGTGGAGCGGCGCATGCTGCGTTTACACCAGCACCAGTCGCAGCAGCAGGGAGCCATCCAGCTCCAGCTGCAGAAGATCGGCCGCAATGTTGCGGGAGTGGGCGACAGGGTGGACCGCATGACGGCGGCCATTGACCGCATGACGACGGCTATGGAACACAACACTGCTGCGCTGGTGAAGCACCGAAGTGTTGCTAGCAGGCGCCACCACCAGTTGCTGAGCCGGCTGTCCACCTACAGCCGCTCCAATTATGCCTCGGCAAATGCCACCACCCTGCTTGCGCGCCGCTCCTTAACCCAGCAGCACCAACTCGTCCAGTGCTGCGAGGATATTACCCGGGTGCTGGAGCATTTGACAACCGCGGTCACCGCACTGCACGCACCTGTGATTCCGGCAATTGTGGGGGGTGATGATGCTAGTGAGGGTGCCTCTAGTGTCAGCAGCCACTCTGCCACGCAGGCCCCCCCACCTAGGCGCAGCGCAAGGGCTGCCCCACCTCCAGCTGCCCAGGAAGAGGAAGAGGCTCCCAGGCGCCTGGGAATTGTGCGCCGGAGACGCCAATGACATTGTGACAGGGACACAGGCACAGGCTGAACTTAAGCCTGCAATGGAGCGTCTCATGCAGTATGCATGAATACTGCTTTTTGTATATAGTTGTTACGAAGACCCATTTATTTTTTTGTGATTCAAACAAATACATTTATTTTGGTGCACACATACGCCTTGTGTAATCATTACAGTTTGCATGCAATTGTGATATGTGGGGTGGGGGAAGGGGGTGGGCTAGAAATTGTTAGCTGTGATGTGGTTGCGACGTCTGTGGCCTTCAGCTGGGTTCTCCCCGCGTGCATGGTGCGCATGTGCTGGTGGCCGGTCGTCCCCCTCAGATTCACTGCCTGAGATGTCAACTGGTATCCGGCGCTTGGTTGCAATGTTATGAAGCATTGCACAGACAGCCACAATGCGGCAGCACGCTGCAGGACTGTAATACATGGCCCCACCTGTCTTGTGCAGTATACGGAACCTGCTCTTGAGCAGGCCAAATGTCCTTTCAATACAGTTCCTTGTCCGGATGTGCGCAACATTGTAGCGGCGTTGCTGAGGTGTGGCAGGGTTGAGGTAAGGGGTCAGGAGGTATTCCCGTAGGGCGTAGCCACTGTCACCTGAATGAGAGGATGCAGATGTTGATTGCCTGTGCAGCGCAGTTACTTCATAGCAATGTGACATTGTCGACAAAGTGTACTTACCAAGTAGGTGTCCTTCCCCAAACTCTCCCCTGATCAGTCGTGTGTGGAGTCCGCTGTGCCTGAAGATAAAGGAGTCATGGGTACTCCCTGGGTACTGGGCCACAATGTCAGTGATGATGGCCTTGGCATTGCAGACCATCTGTATGTTGAGGGAGTGGTACGACTTCCTGTTGCGGTACATATACTCCGTGGCAGCTGGTGGGCAGATGGCGACGTGGGTACAGTCTATGCAGCCAAGGACATGGGGAAAATGGGCAACATTATAAAATTGAAGTTTTGTGAGGTCCAAATCCTGTTGGCTCGTGGGAAATGTGATGTGCCGGTGGAGCTGGGTGAGCATGGCGTCAACAAAAGTGTGGAGGCAGCGTGACATGGTGGGCTGGGAAATCCCCCCAGCAGCGGCTACTATGCCCTGGAAACTGCCGGATGCCAGGAGGTGCAGGCTGCACAATACCTGCACATGTGTGGGCACAGAATTGTTTCGCCTTGTTGGGTGCTGCATGATGGGGTTGAGTTCTTGTATCAGCCAGGTGATCATTTCCCCATTCAGCCTGTATTTAGCATAAATCTGTTCTCTGGTTTGCCCCAGCAAGGTGACCCGCTGCCGGTAAATCCGTGCCTGCCTCATGCGTCTCCTCCGTGCTGCTCGCTGTAGCCTTCGCCGCCTCACCACCATGTACATCCCAGGCATTGTGGAACGCCTATTGCTGCTGCTGAATGTCCTTATGTGTGATTGGTCAGGCCTGGACCTGTTGGTGATTGGTTTTTCAAAATTTGGTTAATCATGGCTTTTATGGTTACCACCTGCTTTGAGTTGTCCTTAAATTGCGCCGCGCTAATGTGCGATTTAGCGATTTTTCGCTAATGTATTTCTTTCATGAATGCCGATTGAGACAATATTGCGTTTCGCTATCCAATTCGCAGATTCCGTGGTTGGTCGCTATTTCATTTTCGCTAATGCTCGACTTCCCGGAGTCTGCGACTTTTACAGCTATTCCGCTCGCTATTATTTTTTAGCGATTTCGCTATTTCGTACTTGAATGCCGATTCCGTGTTTTGCACCCGCAATTGCGTTTTCGCAGCCATTGCGGGCGCTATTTCGCTTCATGAATCAGGCTGTTAGTGTCCCATTTTGTATTTGTGGCAGCCATCTTGTTTGCCATGTGCTGCCACATGCTTGCCATGTGCTCTGTCCTCCCACAGTGTTGACTGCTCTTGTAATCTGCCTAGAAACAAACTATATTTAGCATCTTCCACCTTCGCACATGCTCAGAAGGGCCTCGCTAGTAGAATGCACCTGCTTCTCTAGTATAACTGTCAGGCAATTTTTGCTGCTGTATGGAGAAGTAACTCTCCTCCCACTTTGTTGAGAAAGCAGATCTTGCATGTCCATATTATTCATTTTGCATGCTTACATGAGCCAGGACTGCCCCTTGGTCTTATGCTGACTATGCAACCCTAAGCATATATAAGGCCTTTGTTTTCTGTACTCCTTGGACTGCCTCATTCAGTTGCTAAGGCTTTTGTGTGACGTAATCTCCCCCATTTGAGGTAAATAAAGATGTTCTTTTTATATTTCAGCTTCTGTGCCAATTTCTTCTTTGTTGGTTTAAAAGGACCAAGTATCAGTGGGACCCCTGAGAAGGTTTCTATTTTCTACACTGGAAAACTCAACATTTATATAAAGATTAAATATTTGAGAAAATTCCATGAAGAATGTGATACCCTAGCTGAAATTGAGTGCCTCTCAAATATTCTATTCCCACAGCTGGACCAGGAGAAGATGGAAGTCCTTAACAACAAATGACAGCTGTCAAAAACGCAACCAAGAAATAAATCCCCTGGCTCAGATAACCTTCTCTCTTGGTTCACAAAACCTACAGTGACATTCAGGCCAATTTCCTCACAAAGGTATTTAAGAATTTGAGATAGCCAGTACTACAGTGTTAGGTTATGTTATGATATGTGTATTTATATAGCACACAAATCACATGGGATGGTATCCTGACCCTGTCTTGTGTGTGCGGGTGGTATGCAGGTAGGTGAGGAGTCTCACTGAGTGTCTGGTAGTCTTTTGAAGGTTAATACAGTTGTTGATGTAGAGGGGACCAATATTTGGACAGGTTTTATATGTGTGCACGAGGAATTTGAAGAGCGTTGCTTTGTGAATCGGGAGCTGGTGGAGCTCTTTGAGTTGTGGGGTGATGTGAATGCAGGGTTGGATGTTGCAGTGAGCCTGGCTGCAAAGTTCTGCATGCCCTGGAGTCTTCTGGTCAGTTGAGCATTTGTTTACTAATGTGAGGCCTACCTCTCTCACAGGATAACAATGGGTTTTACCTTATGACATTTAGTAAGTATGACTGTTGTATTGGAACAGGCAGAAATTTCACTTTGATGTCTAAATAATTGTCATTTAAAAAGCTCTTTAATGATAATGTTGGATTTTAAGTCACAATTCAGAAAGGGACACTTTTCTCGTCTTTACCATTTGGTGATTGCTGCCTGTGCCCAGGGTCACATAACAGTGATTGGAGTGGCAGTTGCTATTTGTGTGCCGATGCCAGAGAGTGAGACAAAGGGAAACTAGTTGTTGGCAGTCACTGCCCCGATTACATTTCAAAGGAGTTGTCCCAGCACACTCACAAAAAAGTTCACAGTTGGCTTTGTCACCACAGCTTCCTTGGAGCCTGGGCAGAGAGGAAGGACAAAATCAAGAACCATTTGTGTTGGAAAGCTCTGGAGGTTTCTTCCATTTCAAAGCTGCCACCTGGTATACAAATAGCACTCTCATACCCACTCTTCAGTTCATCCCAGGACCAGTGGAGGACATTCAGCATTTCAGAGGGATGCCTTGCTGCTTGAACCCTGACATGAACACTCAGAGAACTGACTGCCCAGTTCCTGTAGGACTGCCTCACTGCTTGAACCGAGGAATATAAGAGTGACTCCTCCAAGGGCTAGTTTTTTGGTCCAATTTTTCTGAACTACAGGAACACAAAAAGCACCAGCAACACAAAACATGCATCTGCACCTAGTATGATGTGAGTCCAACCTTCTAAGTGTTTCCCATCCAGCCATTGAACCTTGAAAGTGGTACCAAAGATGCCCAAAACGTTTTTAAAAACTGAAAAATTCAGCCAAAAGGTGCTCTGAGAACTGATACGAAAAAAGTTCTTTTTTGCTTGCCGATCCACTCAAGGTACATCGATAATTGGCCTATAATTCACAGAAGCTCCAATTACGTTCATCTCTGCAACAGCAAATCTTGTTCAGTGGCCTCTGACAAAAAAGGTATCCAGCCTCTAGGAACACCCACCGGCAACTGCATGCAGCTTTGTCCTGCTGGAGATTTTGGACTTCCAGAAAAGTGACAAATCTTCACTGTAACTTCATCCAGCGGCTCTCTGGCAGCAATGTCTCCTCTTTGACACTTCCAGCTACCTTGCCATTTTGAACTTTATCTTCTCAACTTCTTCCTTCAAAGTTCCTTCTAAGTCCGAAGGTAAACCGGGCAAAATGTGTTCTTTTATCCGAACTGAGCACCATCGCGGTCGGCCATAATGTTCGACTTTTCCCCAGTCTCGCATGGCAAGATGGCCCTTGTTGGCTCTTTGATCTTTTAGACACACATTTTTAGTAAAAAAATTAAAATTATAACTCCAGTTCTACTGATTGGACTTTAGTGGCTTTGGTGTCAAATAATATAATACATTTTACTCTATTTTTTCAAGTTGGCGTGGGATTCCTCTTGTATTGTTACTTTCACTTTATTACTGTTTAAGTGCTGTATAAATACTTTACACATTGCCTCTAAGTTAATCCTGACTGGTTTTGTGGCAAACTACCAATGTGTAAGTACAGACTATTTTAGTGACCTTTGTGGTTCACCATGACTAGGATTGTGGCTGTTGCTTGAGAAGGGTTTTCACCCCCTTCAATCATAAACTCAATTTCTAATGGGTGGATTCTTAGAAAATAATAGCGGTTCCTGGGTCTGGTTATCGGGTGCTGTCTTTCAATCTTGTATCTAGGGAGGATTGCTGTGGTGATATCAGGGCCTGACGAGGGAGTCAGTCTGGTTTCGGTAATGAAGAGGAGGTCAAGTGAGTGTTGTGTAGCAGAAGTGTGTAGGTCTAAGTGGTAAATATGTTTCAATCACATCCCACTATTGTGCAGGTTATATCAAATTCAGTCAAAATCCATGACATCAAAGAGCGAAAATATTGTTTTCACGAATTCGGAGCATAGACTGATTGTTGAAAATTAGTACGTTTTGGTGAACATTATCTGCGCCATCTTGCCTCTTCCCCTGATGCCACACTTTTGTCGTGCGCACCCGCCATTTTAAGATGCCCCGATCAGAACGAACCCTTTTGCATGCCGCTGGCCCCTGACATAGCCCTTCGCCTTCACTAAGCCTGCACGCTGACCACCCCCCTGCTTGCACCTGCCTTGAATCATAAACCCCTCTTCGGCGCTGCTCTGCCCCAGGCCCTCATCCTGTTCCCAGCGCGACACCTCCCTTCTTCCCTTTCATGATCTCCGGCCCTTAGATGCAAACCCCCTTTTTCCCCGTGTGCCCGTTTGTCTTCCCCGTTCCCAGGCCGACACCCAGCTCTGCCGATACCATTCCTTGCCCCTCCCCGTACAATAGAAAGCTTCCCCCATCAAAGGATCCCCGGGTTGATCAAAGCCCCCACTCCATGAGATCCGATCAAACCCCCCACATTCCGTGAATCGGCGGAATATCCAGCTGTGTGATACTCATCACCTGTTGTGACTAGGGTGGGGACTTCAACTGTAAATGTGTGTGGGAACGGGCCCAAAGGGGAGTTCCGGGAATGTCTTTTCCATACATCAAAGCTTTAACATGAATGTGTAATCTGCAATAAAGTCATAAAACAGTGTATAAGAGGCCAGGCCTCAGAAATGTATCTAGAGCACCTCAGAACGATACCTGCTGTCCGTTTTGCTGTGTTCTCCTCCGGAGAGAATAAAAACCTTGTTTCCTGCTTTCCAGTCTCCAGCGCCTGCCTCTTCATTGATTAAATAACTAGAGGGTCACAGAGGCAATACCGCCGGGCAAATATCGATTGTCCCCGACCCGACTCAGGTTTCAACAATTGGCGTCCCAAGCGTGGGGCCCATCAGCGACTCGTGGATCCAGTGGGAGAGGTCCCGACGACAGAGTGAACGACTGCAACGATCGGGAGAGCTCTTGCCCAATAGACCCTCGTGTGGCAGCCGATCATCCGAACTTCACTAGTTCCGAACAGACCTCTCTCGAGTGATCTACGGTCCTGACTGGGGACCATTAGGAGTGCCGTGAGAAATACGAGAAAAAGAGGACGATCGGGCGCTGGATTCGGAAGACAAGAAACTGTCCACATGGTCCGGGTAAGGTCGTGTAATCACGACAAGGTGCGAAATGATTGCTTGATTGTTTGATTGCTTGATTATTTATAAAATACTAGTATTACTCTTTGTTTGACCTAATTGGAGATTCACTGTCTGCACACGGAGAAACAGTAGGCTCCTTCTCTTTTGCAAACGGTGAAGGATAGGTAACGTAACCGTCGCGCCTATCTTTCTCCCCCACTGACTCTATTATTTCTCAACGGTTTTTGGGAGACTCCCCACTCCCTCACTGATTAACTGGGTTCTTTAACCCCGAACTACTGTTCACAGATTGTCTTCTGGAGATTCTCTGTCTGCAAACCGGAAACAACAGCTTCCTCTTTGCGGTTAGTGAAAGGGTAGAGGACGCAGACTTTTGCGCCCTACTTACTCTCCCCATTGTCCTTTTTCTATCCTATTTATTTATTCATTAATTGCTTGATTGTTCCGCGTTCTTGGTTACTCTTTTTTTATTTTTGTTCATGAGGTATTCACTGCCTGCAAACAACGTAGAATAGGAATATTCTGTCTAGTCTTTGCACCTAGTGATAAGATAGGCACTGCTGACTTATTAGTCCCTCGTTACGAGCCGTCATGTCTGTCTTCTCCCCATTGATTGATAATTGGTTCAGCCCGGACCGTGTATTAGAGGTGGACCATATAGCTCCACTAGAAGGCACCCCTAATAAGGACATGTTCATAAACTATGGATTAGTTACCATAGCCTATAATAAATTGTGGCACAGGTATACCAAAGAAAGTCAAGACAAACAGTGGCCACTGGCAGGATCCTTTGACCTTGATAAAATAGAAACGTTAGAAATAGCCCTTCGAAATAACAAGACAACGCCTATTATGCTCGACAGTCTCGGTATGTGGCGCAGAGAGGCTATGCAACAACAGAGAAAAGACGAGGACAAACCAAGTAGAGAAATATACCGACAGGACAACCCCAGGACACCGCTACCCACAAGTTATCCCCCGACACTACGAAAAAGACGACCAGACTTAGGGCCAGACCAATGCGCTTTTTGTAGATATGTCGGACACTGGAAAGCCCAATGCCCGACTCTACTGAGCGTGAGAAAAGGCAAAGGGCCGACAGGAACGACAGACCGGCAGTACGAGAAAAAGCGCGAGACAAAGAAGAACCCGACTTACATAGACAGACCAGATAGAACCACCACGTTTGATTATGCCCGATGGCACAGATTTCGCCAGGACAATTTCAGCGGCATGCTCAAGTTCTCCTAGGTCGGGCAACGTCAAGACGGGAACCCAGCCTCGTTTTAAATTCACAGACGGAAAGAGATAATTATGACCAATAACTGTTTTATATTCGTCTTGGGTCTTTGTATGTCGTACTTGTACTGTCCCCCGTCTGAGTTTGTGTGTATGTAATGTACGAATCCGCGTCATCCCTCTACACGTGTTTCCGTGTTACTCAACCTCTGTTAGCAGAAACTTAGCATAAAAGCAACCTGGAAAGAAAGAAATGGTAAAACAAAATCCGTAGACCATTGATGAACTTGAACTTTTAATTTAACTCAACAAACAAGAAATAATAACGGTAAACTGTAGAAAATGAAAGTCAAACAGAACATTCGCCCCCCCCATTCTGGAACCTTCCGAAGGAAGGTAGGGTTACGGCTACGCCCAACCAGCGACAACCCATATAAGGCGGGCCCCGCTGCCAACTCTTGGTCAGGAAATCTTAACGTATGGGGGAGCCGGAGGAGAGGCAGGAGCCAGCAGCCTGGGCAGTTGTAGGTAGTCCCGCCACATGTCTCCTCGGCCAGCCGCAACGGGCCTGGATAGACTTAAGTAGTCCCGCCACATGTCCAGAGAAGAACGAGGCACCTCTTTCTTTTCCCTTCCGTGACAGCCGCAGCAACTCTGGGCGGCAGGACGTCCTGTCCATACCCCTGCAGGAATGCGTCCAGGTCGGGCTGGGAGGGAGAGGCGACGCGGACGAGCCTCTCCCACCTCCACCGATAGGAGGTCTCCCAGCCCCCGGCCCAACGCCGAACACCCCCAGTCAGGCGATGGTGCCAATACTTCCACGGCACCGAACACACCATGGTGGCACCCCAGTACTTGCGCAGCACCGAACGTGCAATGGTGGCCATATTTTCGGAACACCGAACCTGCAATGACTGCACTGATACTCGTGCCGCGCCGAATGCGCGCCACAGGTGGCCATACTCCCACAGCACTGAGCACAAGACTTGGGGAACACCGGATGTGGAGAGACCTTCATGCGGGGCGATGAAAAAGAGCAGCATGGAGTGCACCGGGAGAAGGAGACGGCGCAAACGAGTCTCCCTCGCCCCCCAGGTGGGGGCATCACAGCTGCACCCCAGCTGAACGTCCCGCTTTCACACAACAGGGACCTCTTCCTTTCACTCCGAAGGATCTCTCCCACTCTTGCAAACTCAACGAGAGTGGCCCCTGTAGGGCCTCAAAATGGCGTCTGGGTCCGCTGGAAGGCGGGCCCCGGCCACTAGAGTAACTTTGACCAGCAATATAACTCGAACATTTGCCCACTGGGGCACGAGCCCCCATCTCCGACAGCATCTCCGCAGCCTTGAAGATCCTACAAAGGTCCCCGGCGGAACCTTCGGCCTCTGCAGGTTTCCGGTAAGGGACGGCTGCCTTGATCGCCAACGAAATAAACGTGACATTGCCACTCCCTCTGTTAGCATGAATTCTAGAACTGCCGAAAAGGACTCTGGTCCAACTGCCAGTAATGGGAAACATTTCCCCCTGATGCTGCTTCCGGACTGAGCCGGCCCCGCTCAAGATGGCGCTGGTATCAATCGGAACTTACGAACACCTCGTGGTGTTCCTTCGCACTAATATAAACTTGATGTTCTGAGACTTTATATGATCCTTTGTACACTTGGCTAGAAAAGACAAGGAGAGCTCACTCGACGAACAGTATGAAAGGATCCCGTTACAAATGTTGATTACAAATGTACAATGTATTATATTTTTTTATAGCTGATGTATAACCTCATCTACGACGCACACATACGGTATACATAGGAAATCTGATTGCAACTATTATGATTATGCTTCTAAATTATGAAAATAAATGCCCCCCCGAACCCCCAGCCAATTAATAGACGTTTTAGTTTCTTACAAATGAATGAATAAAACTTTCCGATGTTTTTATTGCTGCAAACGACACCCCCCACTGTACGCACTTTAGCCATTGCCACGACCGGCCAAATACGACCGCACCCTCATAATCCACGTGCTGAAATGATTTTGCAAAATAAAGTTTTTTTGAAACTATGGACGGGTATTGCATGCTTTATTTTAAAAAAAATGTGGGATCGGTGGGAAAGTTCTTTTCTGTGCACCCTACTCTGCTCTCTCTTTAAGGTTAAAAGAAGATGGTTGCCCAGCCCTGGAGGACGGATCGGATCGACAAACACGACACTCTGCCTTCAAAGTACGCGACTGACTGACCCATGTACTCTCGCGTAGAGGAAGACCTTGACTTCCAAGGATGGGTAAAACGAACGGTGTAAATGAGGGAATGTAAAAGGAGGGTGAAATGAAATGGTGTAAATGTTATAAAGTACAACGTTCCAAGGTATCAGGGAACGGAGCTGACCCAAGAACCGAAGAACCTTAGAACGCCACAGCGTTGAAAGAGGTTTAAGGATCCCGATAGTGAGATACATCCTTTTGACTAGATACCTCGTACTAGGCACCTCTGGTTTCCTTTTTACGTTTTCCCCGCACACGACCTATAAGGGCACACTGCCCCCCTCCCCTCCCGACCCCAGAAACCATACCCCCGGGGCCCTGCCCCGAGGAGGAAAGACGAGTAAGAGGTAAGTAAAGGACTTATGAATCCATGTATCTGAATATGCGCGAATGCTGTCTCCCCCACCCCCTTTTTTTCTTCCCTCTGCAGGTTACATCAGAGATTACAGCCGAGGTGTGGCGAAGATCCGAAGCCTTGCCATGTCTAATACACGAAGCAGACTAGCGCCGCAAGGTGGTGCCTAAGCACGCCTGCAAACTACTCACGTATCGAACAAACCCGAAAAATTAGCACAACCTGATAAAAAGTGATCACCCTTAAACCAGACCGGACGAATGAACCCATGTCACATATGATGCGAAACTATGAGAGAATGTGTGTGTGTGACTGAGGCGTTGACCCAACTGGTCGAAGGACCGAGAATGCGAGAAAGTGCGACAAAATGGTACCTCCTTTCTTCTTTCCTTTTTCTCAAGGCACGTCCCCTCTACCCTGTCTAATGCTCAAACTGCATGATTACAAGATTCTAACGCAGACCCGTGAATGCCCTTTACTGTGTAATGCACTAAATAGCCTTTCTTGAATACACTGCCACCCTCTCTGTTGCACGTGTACTATTTAGCCTGCCGTTGCGCTCTCTCTCTCTCTCTCTCTCTCTCTCTCTCTCTCTCTCCCTCTATTTTTGCACTCCCACTCTTCCGAGTGATTAGCCCCGAAATTGGCAGACTGCCACCCCTAGCACACCACCTAATTGGCTTCAAATACCGTCAGTATTTGCACAAAAAAACTTGTCTTTAATACAATCACCCTGAGACCGCGTCATTACCTCTCCTTTTCCGCTAGAAGTCAATGAACCGAGGTTGGGCCGTAAGGGAAAGGACAGGTAAGACGACAGAGGTTCCCTAATCTGGCCCGTAATAAGGGAACTACATGTCAACGGCTCCTATGGTATAAGAAAGGACCTCAGAATACGCGACCCTCCCCACCCCGAATTGTCGCAATACCCAAACAGGAAAAATGATCACCCCTGTTACATCCCCTGTATCAGCCGCCCAAAAACTGGAGTTATGAAACTACCCCTCATTTCCGGTTGTGAGAGATGGGTCGATTTATGCCCTTACCACAAGTTTCCTATGTCCCTGGTTGTTTCCCATAAAACCCCTGTCCTTTCTAATTAAGTAATCCGGCTGTAAAAGGTTACGTAGGATCCAGAATGATGTTTTACAAGGTTAACAGACTAGTCCAAGGTAAAGGAATCATCGAAATGAACCCCGTAGTAGTTGAAAAGCAGGATGCATCGATAGAAAAGAAATGTTTAGCCATGTTCGTCTCTCAGCAAAATGCCTGTGTAGTACCATGTTGACAACTCACAGTACCCTTTGTAAATGTAAAACTCTAGAGAACGGCATATCTTTGCCAGGTTCGTCTCACGAAGGTGGGTCACCATCAGATGAACTGTCGTGACTGTAATAAATAATTGTGAAGGAAAGTCATAGTAAATCCAACAGGCCCGTCACCGGTCATTCATATGCCAGTTGTGAACACTAATATAACGGGCATTTTCATTCTTTGCCTGGAGCTGGGAGAGAAATAGACTTTTTGATTATCTTCATCTGCAAATTCTCTAAAGACTGTCTTTTCAAACTTGTTTAAGGGTACTGCTGTTGGAGGAGAGAAGGACCGGATGTGGGAGCACGAGGCCTGACTGCAGACTAAGGAACACCTGCGACATTAGCCAAGGCGAGACCACGACAGAAAAGAGCTGCAGGACGAGGCACTGTTTTCGACAACATGAGAAGAAAGGGCCGACCTGATGCCCCTGCTCGATGTCCAGTGTTTGCCGACAAGTCCCCGCTCTCTGAATTCGGTCACACGCCCGCCTATCTGAAGTCTCTCGTTCCCCTAGTTTGTTCCTAATTTGGCCTTGCTCCATCCCCCTTTTCCTCCGACCTACCCTATGGACTGTTTTGTACGCTCTTCTTCCATCTGAACTTTCTGACAATCACCTCAAAGGACACAGGGCGAAAAGGACCTTTCCGACCAGAAACGCAAGGAAAGGGTCGTGCCCTGCAACGCAGAACTTAGAATAGAGCTGGACTTGTAGCTCCACCGCCGGTGCTCCACAGCGCCAACGAAAGGCAACAAAGAATAATGAGAACTCGTTAAATTTCGAACATTTGACATCCTCAATCGCCGTTTCTGCTAGGCCTCATTTCTCTCCCAGCCGCCATTGTATTGATCATGCTCCAATCCGAATCTGATATATGTAATAACCTGCCAGTCCACGTTATGAAATGTACTTGCTGCTCTCGCTACAGAATCGTTTTTGTATTGCATTCCTATGACTTTCCTGCTAAAGAAATTGATCAAAGTTTATCAAATAGGTCCACCTCCTAAAAACTAGAAATGTTAAAATGTATTGTTTACAACTCTTTTCATCTAGGGTTCCTACCGTTTTCTTTCTCATGCCCACCACAATAGAACCGAGTAGAAAATGAACCAGCAAGATGTCTTGAATATGTTAAAGGGAGGACTGTTGAAAATTAGTACGTTTTGGTGAACATTATCTGCGCCATCTTGCCTCTTCCCCTGATGCCACACTTTTGTCGTGCGCACCCGCCATTTTAAGATGCCCCGATCAGAACAAACCCTTTTGCATGCCGCTGGCCCCTGACATAGCCCTTCGCCTTCACTAAGCCTGCACGCTGACCACCCCCCTGCTTGCACCTGCCTTGAATCATAAACCCCTCTTCGGCGCTGCTCTGCCCCAGGCCCTCATCCTGTTCCCAGCGCGACACCTCCCTTCTTCCCTTTCATGATCTCCGGCCCTTAGATGCAAACCCCCTTTTTCCCCGTGTGCCCGTTTGTCTTCCCCGTTCCCAGGCCGACACCCAGCTCTGCCGATACCATTCCTTGCCCCTCCCCGTACAATAGAAAGCTTCCCCCATCAAAGGATCCCCGGGTTGATCAAAGCCCCCACTCCATGAGATCCGATCAAACCCCCCACATTCCGTGAATCGGCGGAATATCCAGCTGCGTGATACTCATCACCTGTTGTGACTAGGGTGGGGACTTCAACTGTAAATGTGTGTGGGAACGGGCCCAAAGGGGAGTTCCGGGAATGTCTTTTCCATACATCAAAGCTTTAACATGAATGTGTAATCTGCAATAAAGTCATAAAACAGTGTATAAGAGGCCAGGCCTCAGAAATGTATCTAGAGCACCTCAGAACGATACCTGCTGTCCGTTTTGCTGTGTTCTCCTCCGGAGAGAATAAAAACCTTGTTTCCTGCTTTCCAGTCTCCAGCGCCTGCCTCTTCATTGATTAAATAACTAGAGGGTCACAGAGGCAATACCGCCGGGCAAATATCGATTGTCCCCGACCCGACTCAGGTTTCAACATGATCATCAATCTTGTAGTCAGTGACAATATTGTATACAGTGTTTTTAGTTTCATAAAGAGGTCTCACCCCTCGGGTCTATCTTTCTCTTACAAACCAAGTAAGGGAAGAGATTTTCTAATAAAGTTTGCCACACCATATTTCCCATCTATTGTACCCTGGGAGCTCAGTGGCGCCCAAGCAATCACGTTACCTTTTCGTTGACTCAGGTTCTGACGAGTATATGTCCTGAATCAGTGCCAGATTGGATTCTATAGTGGTCAAGTAGTGCATTTTAATAAAATGTGACATATCACTGACTTTCAAATAAGAAACTACCATTGGGCTTTCCCAGTAGGAAAATAGCTTCTAATGTGGAGAAACCCCCAATGTGGAGAAACACTTTGACTAACCCCATTGAGCAAATTCTAGCCGTGATCACTTCACTTTCCAATCCTCAAAAGGGTTTTGGACTAGCTCTTGACAGGTGTAAATTTGAAATCATAATTTTTTGGGTTGCAAACTACCTGCAAAGGAGTTGTACCTGAATGTGCCCTTGAAGGCCAAAAACTACATTTAGTCAAACTTAAAAAAACGCCATAATGGTGTGATATTATATGTAGGTAAATCCAGTTAAGAATGCAAATTCTAATTTTTTGGCTCACTAACGTTATTTGTGCTTCTATTGATGTTAGTTAAAAACTTAGGGGCATATTATCAGGCAGGACGTTAAAATTATCGCCGTGTTAGCGGCAGAAAACTGCAGCTAAAGAGGCGATAATAGGCTTGATATTATGCCATGGAGAATTCCCATAGAAGTCCATGTTTACACTAGAATATGGTAGGAAGAGGCTGATGAAATGCTTTGGAATGGGTGGGTACGAATAAAGATTCAAGGGCATCCCTGACTGAAGAGCGCGTTCCCCTCCAATGGGAGCAGACCTTTGTTCCACTTCTGCTTACACTATATACTGCATACAAAGATGGATGGCTCGTTACTAATTCTCACTGCATTTTAGATACAAAGAAAGGCTCTGAACTCCTCATCATTTCAAAGTATTGTCGAGGGTAATTTGATAATATATGCTTTTCAGTAGATCAGAGGCCATGTACTCTGGTAAGCAGACATTTACCACTCTACGTGAAAACCCCAACCCAATTCCAGCTGAAAAATAGTTGGAGAGGAAGGAGATTGAAAGTGGATAGGAGGAATGCTGTTGATAAAGTTGAACAGAGAAAGTTAAAGAGATACACATTTGATTGGACAGCCACAAGTAAAACTCTAATGAACACACCAAAACATTGTTACATGGAGTTTGTGGGCAAGAATTCTCACATCCTCCAGAAGAAACGTTTAATTATTTTAGCCCAAAAGGTCTTAAAAAATAGTCCACGATAGACTGTCAAGATGATCCTTCTTGATTAAATGTAATTATGTGTTTTGATGTAATATTACATGCCTTTGCATGGGAAACATCCTTTACCACACAACCATTACAGCGCGCAATGATTACATTGTGGTTTTAACAACTCAAGTCATTACGTCAACTTGCACTGGAGGGTGCTCTAGACTAAGGAATAGTGTGAATTACTATTCCAACACCTTCCCTACTGTACGTAGACTGGAGTTGGAATAGTATTTCACACTATTCCTAAGTCCAGCCCCATCCAACGTAAGTCGGATGTAACGACTTGCGTTGTCAAAACCGCGATGTAAAATACCACGTTGTGATAGTATGCGTGGTATCATAATATATTCCTTTGCATAGTTCATTTCATCTATCCTAATGTGCTTTGGCCTCTTATTCAAGTTTTGTCATTCTTACTGAGTGCTTTGGAACTATGGTTTTAGACGCGCTCTATAATGTTTAGAAGTTCATCGTTGCCGATAGTACCAAGAAAATTGACAACAGACTAATGTGTAGCTTAGTAATGAAATATAGTGTAAAATGGCTTGCTGGATCCAGACATTGATCTGTGTAACACTTTGTATGAATGGATCTGTGTGACAGATGACTGCTGTTTACACAACACTGGACCTCAATATCTCAAGGACAGAATCCCCTTCCACGTACCCAAGAGGAACCTCCGATCTGCCGACCACGCCCTTGCTGAAACCCTGATCTACTGACCTCTCCCTCACCGAACCCCTACACATCCGCAGTGCAAGAACAGGTGGATAGTCTTCTCCTACATCTCGTCCTAAACCTGGAATGAGATGTTGATCAACATCAGACCTGCCCCCACCCTGCACATCTTCAGGAAGACCCTCAAGACCTGACTTTTCGACTGACTGGAGATTCTCCCTCCCCACCCCGTCCCCCCGCCTTGAGACCCTCAGGGGTGAGTAGCGTGCTTAATAATTCCCTTATTGATTGATTGATTGATTGATTGAATGTTTGATATGTAGATTGGTGAGAAGATAGAAATTAGCTGGTAAGATGGTAACATTTAGCCAGCGATTTGGTCTTGGTCCCATGTTGTGCATAAGATTATAGACGTTAAGTTTGGGTAATAGAAACTTAAATTGGAAGTCTGAGCTTACAGGCATAGCTCATGAGCAACTGGGTTATTCCACTAACACTTAATGCATTTTTTCAGAACCCATAACAGAGTAATAACCCAAGAGCTCCTGAGATCTCAACAATCAAACAGTATTTAATTTTTTTTAATCAAGAATGTACTTACAGGAGGGGACGTGGCAAGCAGCCAAGCATGACGGTCATCTTCTAGATGAGCTTTGTACCTGGGTCGCAGAATCCTGCAATTTATCCGTCTCCCGCTGTAAGGCGGAGGCATTGAGTGCGGGGAAGCATGGATAAAGGGGGCACGAAGACTCAGTGCCGTCTCCTGGGAGCAGACTGATAAGGACCTCAGAGATATCACCCCTGAAACTCGCTGGTGCAGCTTACGGCGAAGAACCGATGTAGGCCTGGATTGAGGACGCCCGCAACTGTGCACACAAGAGGTCGGGCCGGAACTGACACGCACTGTGGTGGTGGAGGAATAACCTTGAGGCTGAAAATCTGTATTTGGGGCGAACACCAAGATAGCAGGGACCGGGACCAGAATCACTCAAGCCCGGGGCGGCACAGAGGCCTACTGTTTGAAGACATGGATACTGGGGAGGAGCTGTGATCGGGCGGTGGCGGCACAACCTGGACGGCGCTGACATAGGCAGGAGATGGCAGGATACGAACGCTAACAGGCTACCACTGAGCGGAGGATAGAGGTGCGGAAGCTTTAGATCGAGTGCAGCAACTAGATGGACGGACACCCGGCCGCTACTGCCAGACGTACCCGCGCCAATTGCCGAACGGACAGAGAAACAGCGGTGAGGAACGGCAAGGAGCGCTGCCGGGGCGATATAACTGAGAATAAGTGCAAATAGAGAGGTCAAATAGCCTACCCCGACTCTGGTTAGGGCGGGCAGTGAGACGAAATGCTAAGTGGCGGGGGCAAATTTCGGTCAGAGTTGGAGACAGGAGGTGATGATGGCCGCAGAACCGTGTGAGCGCCGATGAGATGAGTGACACTGGGACACTGTGAGCCCTTGAGAAGCCACTCAGCAAAGAGGATGACTGATTACTGCAGCTGGCCGCCATTGCACCATTGTGACTACAGTGCAGACGAGGGGGACAACCTGGAAAACTCCAGCTCTGCTACTATTTTGCCCTGCTGCACTTGAGGCAGGCCCTAGAGACAGTTGGTGTGCTGAGGGGCGAAAGGGAGCAAGCCTGAGAGCACTGCGCTGTATAGGGCGAGAACGTGTTGCGGCACCAACGAAGACGGACTGAGATCATTTCTAGGCCTTTGCACTGGTGCATTGCTGGCAATGAACCGGATATGTATTGTGGATACCGCACACGCAGAATTTCACTGGCCTGACCCGCAAGATGATGCGCAATAGGGCAAAACCAGAGGACCAGCGAGGCCCTTACTGGGACTCAAGGTCGCATCTGGCTTTGGGTGCGATAAGCACATTCCTGGAGGCGCCGTGCCTAACTTCCGGGGACCAGGACAAAAGGGAGTCACCCCTCCTGACCTTACCAGTAATAAATAGTAAAGCTTTGAACTAATCTTGTGTGCCATATATGGTCCTTCCTCGGGCCCGAGGGCCAAATGGTGTTTTTCCTTTTACAGTGATTTTGTGTGTTGAACTGACAGTATATAGCCTTTGATTTGAATGTGGGCCAGCAGTCTTCTCAGCTCGTCTGATGGGTGAGGGTTGGAGAGGCTCCTCTATAAAGTATTTTGCTTAAATAAACGTTGAACCTTCTTCACTGCCAACTGACTGGTTATTTGGTAATGGTATTGGGGCTATTGGTAGGTATAGCCCTTTATGTTATTTTTATGGTACATCAGTTGGCGACTCCGCCGGGACTCCGTGGTACCGTCGTCCTCACGTAACCGAGTAGAAAGGACAAAGAAATGAGAGCTCTGGTCGAGCGGGTCAACTGACAGGAAAAATTCGACTTACTCCGCTCTCGCGATCAGGGAGCCCCAGCTGCTATTGACCCTTCGCCGGAGTCCTACGGGCATAACCTGGGGGCTGACCGTGTTGGTCTTCAGGAGTTGGCAGTGGAGAATACGCAATTGTAACTGCATGCACCAGGTGAGTGGATTGTTTTTGGTGTCTGTTGGTACGCACTGTTGAGCAGTGCCTTTAGGAGCAGTTAACTGTATCAGATTTGGTGGTTGGTGTACCACGGAGAATTTTGGGAGTCTGACGGGGCAGCATTGTGGATGCACGGGTAGATGCTCCACGTACTTGTTTTGTGAATAATAGAGACGCTGATCGGACGCCTTGGTGTGACTTGTGTGGTATGCACCAGCCGACTGGTCTCGGAAAGGCCTTTGGTTGTACCTGGGTAGCCTTGGGGACATATCTGAAGTGATGCTAAGGCAGCGGGCTGAGTCAGAATAGTCCCAGGGGTGAACCAGGATGTCTGCAGGATGGTCTGTAGGACAGTCTGTGGTCATAGCTGTCCGACGGTCTCTGGGTAGTCTTTGCACTGCTTGTTTTTGGTATCTGTTGGTCTGGAATCTGAATTGATTAATTCTCTTTGAACAGGAGTCAACGGGCTCTGTTCTTTTGTTTGGAAAAAGACATGTCATTTTGAAAACTATTGGTATGTATATATGTATTGTTCTGTGTGCGTTTGATTCAGAGAGTGGGTGAAAATGTTGGGAATGTGTGAACATGGCCATGTTTGAAAAACTGTTTCTTGAATGAGGTGTAATTGTCAACGATCATTATGCCCTGTTGTAGTAAATTATGCTTTGGATGCTGTTGTCGCTGATAAGGCACACATTTGGATGAAAAACAACCTGCCCCGCCCGAGGGCAGCCCGAGTATTGATATGTATGTTAAACATGGTATTACACCCATCCTGTTTAATATGCTATGGCATAAATATACTAAAGACAATGTGGAATTGCAATGGCCCTTAACCGGGTCTTTTGATGAGAAAAAGATATTTTTTTTGCAGGATCGATTGTTTTCTAAACAAAGTCGGCAGGCAATGTTTGATTCTCTATGTGGCAGAAGGAAGCAAAGCATAGATGTATCAGGGAGGAAAAATTATGTAAAATGAAAGGAGGTCAGACGATTACGCCGAAAGCCATAGCTTATGATAAAGCTCAAACCGAAAAGGGAATTGATTATGCAGACAGACAATTTAGATTACAGGTGGATAAAAGCTAAGTGACCAGGACTGAGGCAGAGGAAGGGATGGAGGATTTATTGGATACGTGTCCACCTCCCCCTTATGCTCCACAATGCATATACCCCGCTGTCCCTTTAACTCCTGCTCCGCCACAAATGGCCTCTGCTCTTGCTGTTTCCTCTCCCCCGTCCCTCTGGGAATGTCCTCTTTTTTATCCCCATCAGCATGTGGGACGGCTACTTATGGACCAACGCGTTGCCGTCTTCTGCCATATCCACGGTTGTTTTGTCTCCCACAACATCCACTTGGGCTTCCCAGTCCTCGAGCACAACCCCAACCCTAGTTGACCCAACTCCATCTCGTGCTCTGGGGGATCTTGGCGTACGGAGGTTGTTTACTCATTCGGCGGTAGGATTTGATGAGAAGCAGATGATTGCGAATCAGTCATCCCAATAGGTGCACCATCCTATTTATACTCTGACTGATATATGGAGTATGCTTTGAGACTATGAGCCTCTTATGCAGCAGCAGCCCTGAAACACATGGCCTCAAGTCTGATTACTTTATGGGAACAGTGTTTTCCGGGAGGGCAAGCTCCCCAAGTGATGTATGATATTCGGGACAGGGCTCATAAGTCTGAACTAGGACCAGAGGAGGTGTCACAGGAATGTTGAGGTTTTATTAAATTATCAGGTACGGATGCACCAGAAATGTCCACCATGGGACTCTCAGCACCCTACGCGTGAATTCCATCCTATCTTCCATCCTGAAGTGCCGTAATTAAAAAACGATCAGGATGAGGTAATCATGGCTCGTGTGAAGGCACGAGTACAGGAGCAATGGGTTTACACCCCCTGGAACAGGAGTGAGGTCCTCTTGCCAAAGTCACAACTCCCTGACCCCCGTAAAAACCCTACGGCTTAATATAAAGAACTCACAAAAGCGGCCTCCTCAGCTGTTATGACCCTGGCTGACAGAGCTATTTTCCAGGCTACTGGTCCCCATTGATGTATGGCGTCAGGTGCATGATCAGGACCATGTTCCAGAGTTAGGTGGGACTTGGGATCAGATAAAAGGTTGGGATAAGGATCGAAAGCCTAGTGATGAACCGAAACCTGAACTATTGGCTTTACCGGGTCTGATTATTACTTACATGCATTCCTTAATTCCGCCTCGTAAAGTGGATTGGGACAAATTGACAGCATGTAAGCAGAAGAAGGACAAAAGTATTTCTGATTCCTTCACTAGATTTGAAGGTGTATTCATTGACTTTAGTGGGCAGGATTTATCAGTAGAAGGCGGCATACGATTATTTGTTAATTGTTTCGTGACAAATCTGTTGCCAGAAATCTCCTCGCGGTTACAGGCCGTGGAGAATACTTGGACTACTTCTACTCCCTCTATCATACTGAGTATGGCTCAGAATTACGAACATAGGGAAAATGAGAGTAAGGATAAGACGGAAAAGAAAGCGAAGGATCTTAAGACATGAGTGCTGTTGCATCAAGTCTTCCGAGGACGAGGCAGAGAGAGAGGCGGTAGAGGGTTTGTCCCGAGGGGGGGCGGGAACTGGACGAGGCGGGTGACCAGCTGTTGCTCTGGGACCAAATCAGTGCGCTTACTGTAAGGAGGAAGGACACTGGCGATTTCAGTGTCCATTATTGTTGGCTCAGAATGGGGCAATGAGAGGAAGAGGTCGAGGTGGTGTGGATCGCAGTGACATGCAGAGAGAGGAGGGCAACGCATGGTGAGTCGGAAAATAATTATTTTGATAACCCGAGAGGTAGACAGTATTATAACAGGGATTGTGCAATGGCTGGGACTGAAGGGTATGTTTATACATAGGATAGCCAACGACAGAGGCGGGGCCAGGTGTCAGCAGGTCCTTATGTAAAAGGGCGGTTGATGGGGACATCTGAAAACATTCTAGTAGATACAGGTGTGATGAATAGTTCTATTTCTTGTTTGCTGGTTCCAGGGGCTGCTCTGTCCGGGCAAAATAATGTTTCTGTGGGATTTTCAGGAATTCCGGTGGTGAGCCCCATTTCCATACCTATTCCTTTCACAATCGGTCCAGTCACGGTAGACTCCCGGTTTCTGTTGACTTTACATTGTGGGGAGAATCTATTGGGATTGGATTTGTTGAAGAATTTGCATGCAAAGATTCATTGTTCCCACAATGGTGTTTGTCTGACTATTCAATCCCCTGGTAAACATACTTTGCAGTGTTTCACTAAACATGAACCCCTCCTTCCTGAGTTTGCTGCTATCCCAGCAACAATATGTACCACTGGAGACACAGATGTAGGTTTATTAAAGATTCCACCTGTTTCTATTACTTTGAAACAAAATGCTTGGTTACCACGTATACCTCAATACAAAATTTCTCCGGCAGGCGAGAAAGCTTTGCTCGCCATCATTCAAGATTTGATCGAAAAGAGTGTGGTGGACGAGACAGCTGCCAATATATGTAACAGTCCCATTTTACCGATTTTGAAAAAGGCCTATGTCGGGAGTGATCCTAACTATGTTGATACTTACCGTTTTGTAATTGATTTGCGTGAAATTAATAAAATAGTGGTGCCCCAATACCCCGTGGTTTCTGACATTATTACTATTCTCACAATGATTCCAACCACAGCTAAATATTTTTCAGTCATTGATTTAAAGAATGCTTTCTTTAGCATTCCGATCCCTCGCAATAGGCATCATATTTCGGCTTCTCCCTATCTGGTCGCAGCTACCAGTTTTGTCGGGCTCCCCAGGGCTACACAGAGAGTCCCAGTATATATACTCAGACTCTGAAAGCATTGTTGGACGATTTGATCCTGCCCCCTGGTAATGTGCTTTTGCAATACGTCGACGATCTGTTGGTGGCTTCTGACACCGAGGAAGGCTGTAAAGAAGCCACTGTTAAATTATTGTCTCATTTGGCGGCTAATGGTAATAAAGTATCTCTTTCCAAATTCCAATATTGATGACAGGAGGTGACTTACCTTGGTCATCTACAGTCGAAAGAGGGGAGGAGACTAACCGCTGAGCATGTAACTACCATTTCTAACATGTCTGTACCTCGTACTCCGTGTGATGTTCGTGCATTTCTTACTGTCGAAAATGGATTCCTAATTTCTCTCTTCCCATTAAACCTCTCCTGTATTTAACCACTAAAGATGTGCATGAACCTCTACCGTGGACTGATGATTGTCAAAAAGCTTTTGACTCTTTGAAATCTGCGCTTTGCTCTGCACCCGTTCTGGGTACCCCTGACTACTGAAAACCTTTTGTGCTTTATGTGCACGAGGTAGATTGTTGCTCGCTCTCTGTGTTGACACAAGGATTTGGTGGTAAAGCAGAGACTTTGTGCCTATTTCTTGGCGGTGTTGGATACCGTCGCCAGATTGCTTCCTAGCTGTTTACGGGCAAGTGCTGCAGTCGCAGTGGCCATTCGACAGTCGGAAGGGCTCGTTCTGAACACTGACCTCACAGTGATGGTACCACATGCTGTGGATACATTATTGAACAAAACAAAGACCCAGCACTTCACAAGTGCGCGTCTTACAGGTAACAAATTGACTTTGTTTGCTAGCCATAGAACAATTAAACGATGTGCCACCCTGAACCCTGCCACATTACTACCACTCCCTTCAGACGAAAAAGATAATGATGTACATGATTGTATATTTCGGACGGAGGAAGAGACGAAGGGACGAGTAGACATTCCTCTATCTGACTCCCAAGGGGAATTGTATGTTGATGGCTCTTGTTTCAAATTACCAGATGGCACAACAACTGCTGCATATGCAATAACCACTCTACGTACTGTAGTTGAGGCTTCCTGAGTACCCTATCAATCAGCACAGGCGACTGAGATAGTGGCATTGCTTCGGGCCAGCAGTCTTCTCCACGCACCTGATGGGTGAGGGTTGGAGGGACTCCTCTATATAGTATTTTGATTCAATAAACGATCAAACCTTCTTCACTGCCAACTGACTGGTTATTTGGTAATGGTATTGGGGCTATTGTTAGGTATAGCCCTTTATGTTATTTTTATGGTACATCAGGTACACCATAATAACATGGTCTGTAGGGGGTCTGGGCTCAGTGCAGAAATGACACAGAGTACACGCGCAACTACAACGCCGCAAGGCACAGATAGTATATCTGCAAGAGTCTCATATGGTGGACAGCGACGTGGCCAAACTCCACAAGAAATGGAGCGGTCAAATCTTCTCCACTTCTTACTCCGGCTTTGCAAGGGGAACCATGATTTGGGTGAGGCACGGAGTGCCATTTATAGCTCTGGAACAGAGAGCGGACAAAATGGGGAGGTACATACTTGTGAAAGGTACGCTGCATGGACAATAAGAGACCGGATATATTGCTCCAATAGGATAGCGATGCAAGTGACACAAACCACGTACCTGCCAAAATCCTTCTCGGATCATAACCCATCGGAGATAGTTCTCTCTTGGGGGAGAGTGCCCACCCCTGTTCCCATGTAGCGGCTGTGGCCGCAGTTGTTGGAGGACTCAGTTTTCCACAGGAATCTCCTAGACACCATAGAGCATTATTTTGCAGAAAATAGTAATACAGCGACAAACAGGCTGATAGAATGGGATGCTTCTAAAGCTGTGATTCGGGGGAAAGCATTTAGTACGACAGTGGAAGACAGGCACTAAATCCATAAGTCCCTAGTAGAGGTGGAAAGTAATATGGGCAGACTGGAAGAAGATGCAATAACTAACAAAGACAAAAAGGGCCTGCTTCAGGAGGCAAGGATCATGCATGCAGAATTATTAGAGTCATTGTGGGTCATTGACTACCAGGCATATTCACAAAGTACCCATAATGAAGCAGATGAATCTGGGACTTTACTTGCCAGATTGCTCCGCGATACCCCGCCTGTGGTGATTATAAATGAGGTAAAAACAGCACAAGGTGACAATGTCACTACTCAGGCAGATATCAACGCAGCCTTCCGACAATATTACACCACACTCTATATGATGCACCAGTCCACAACACAGATACACAGATGGAAGCCTTTCTAAGTGCCTTAACATATCCAAGACTCACGACAACAGTACAAAAAGACCTCACAGGGCCCATTACCCAGGCTGAGATCAGACTCGCCATGAAGGGACTCCCCCGTAACAAAACTCCCAGGATGGATGGGCTCCCAATTGAGTTTTACGCTACATATGCAGAATCCCTAGTGCCCCAACTAGAATTTCTATATAAGACAGCGTGGGAAACTCGTCCCTTGCCGCTAACCATGGCGCAGGCATTGGTTGTATCACTTCCAAAGACAGGAAGAGACCCCACAGACACGGCCTACTACCGCCTGTTATCATTATTAACAACGGAATATAAAATATTAAGCAAAGTACTGGCAAATAGGCTGCTGCCCAAACTGGTCATATAGACCAAACTGGTTTTCTACCTGCACGCAGCACATTGTTAAATATTAGAAAGCTACACCACCTAATGACAGAAGCTCTAAGCCAGTACCCTCATGCAGGCTGCATCTCTTTGGATTTGAGACAAGCATTTGACTCCATAAACTGAGACTATACGTTTCAGGCGCTTGAGAAATTTGAGATCCCGGAGGGATACATTGCCTGGCAGCTTTTGCTGCATAGAGTTCCCACAATGCGCGCAAGTACAGGTGGTCATATCTCGGAGGAATACTCAATACACAGAGACTAGACAAGGCTGCCCCCTGTCGCCTCTTATTTTCATACCAGCCCTATAACCATTGGCTATCAAAATGCGCAAAGACTTCGCTGACCGCGTATTAGACCTGTCAGCCCTAGGGTGGTCTTTCCCTGTGTTTTTTTTTTTTGCCCTTGCCTCATTTTTCCCACCTTCTTTTTGTTGGCCCTTAGGTCTTCGGGCACCTTTTCATGGCTAATCCATGTTAGGGTGCAGGTGCTCTCTACTTCAAACATGGCTGCCACTGGCCCCTGCTACTGCAGCGTGGTCTTTTTAGTGTAACACCCTAGTTGCCAGGAGCAGGCTGGATCCATATACAATGTTGCAATGCCAGCCACCCATCCCCTGTCCATAGGTAGAGTGGGGAAGCTCCTGGAACCTTCCAGAAGAAAGGCGGAGCTGATATTTGCCACCTTAGAGAGTGGTCACCTGACCTGGGCATACCTAAGCAAGAGAGGGAACTTTTTTTAGTCAGTTGGGGCATCACTGACCTGGGGATCCCACGCAGGAGTTTTGGGCGGGAGGGCCTAGATAGGAACCTATGCTATTGGGAGTGACAGGATTTAGGTGCTGCCTCTTAAGCTGGGTGAGGTGTCCTAGACTAGCCCCCTGTTCTGGCCCAGCGCAGGGAACCCCAGGGTCCATCTGCAGTGACTGAGGAAAACTCATCAAGCCTTCAACTCAAACCCCCCACTTCAAGAAACCAACATCTAAGGGCGCAGAACCATCCAAGCGCCAAGAAGTCTACTTTCCTTTGACCAGAGACTGCTGGGGGATCGACCAGGTACTGGACTGAGCTGCCCTGCGCACCCCTTGCCTGCAGTGGGCCCTCCTTGCCCTGCCTGTCTCCCCCTGACTGACTTGCTCTGCTGTTCACCCTGCCTGCATCACCTGCTCAATCGCCCGAGAAGCGCTGCACTCTGACCCCTCTTCCAAGCGCTAGGTCGTAGGCTGTCTGCGCTGCCTAGCGCTGCCATCTGCCCTGGTGAGAGACCCTGCTGGGCGCCCGATCGAGAACTGCCTCAAGCGCCTCTCCGCTGCACCTCTTAAGGAGCGCTGGGAGAGCCCCAGGCGCGATCCCCTGCCAAGCGCCCCGATCCCCGTCTAGCGCTTGTCTGCAGCGCCTAGAGAAGTGCCGAAATTGCCCCGGGAGGCCCTCGGTGTCAGAAGAGGGCCGCCACTGTGTGCGCGTGGGCCGCAACCAACCTGGGACTCAGCCCTCCTCACGCCGGGCCCGGAGCTCCGAAGAGGCCGCCGCCGCGAACATCGACCCGGCTGGGCCCTGATCGGAGGCCCCTGTCCCCGGGCCTAGCCAAGCCTTGCCCGCGCAGAATCCAATCAGGCCGCGGTAGGCCTGAAGCCAGCGCCTCACCCCACGTGACCGGGGAGCTGCTCCGTCCTGCCCCCGAGCGCCGCGCAGCCATTGGTCTTGGCTGGCGCGCCTTCGAGGCGGGTGTTGTGATTGGTGCTAGCAGCCCCGGCCCCCGCTCTGATTGTCCCAGGGCCACAACTGTACCGGGGAGGGCCCAGAGAGCACACAGACTCGTCGCGGAGGGGGCCGAGAAAGCCGGAGAGCCCCCCTCCGATTTGCCCCCGCTGTTGGTCCCGCCTCGCCCCCGACGCGGGTGCCCTGAAGCTGTGCCCGCATCACGCCGGGTCGAGTGAGGCCCCGGGAGGGTCGGAACCCCTCACCATCACCGGTACCTCCGCAAGGGCCCTGATCAGGCCGAAGACACAAGGTAACCCCCGGGGAGGAGGGCGGTAGGCCAGGTAAGGCCCCGAGGTCGCCCCTCCCCTGGGGAGAACTGTGACTGGGCCCTGTTGGCCCCCCTAATATGCCTCGAGTGTCTGGGAGGCCTGAGGACAGACTTTGTCCCTACTTCATCGTACTGTCGTATTGCCAGTTTTAGGCTTGAAGCCTGTTAATTGAACTGTGGGTTTACACCTGGTCATCAAATATTCCACTTCATTGGTTGTTGATGTTTAGTGGCAGTCTATGCCGCCTGTACTGTTCATGCTTACTAAACTGTATTCATGCCTGCTTATGAGATGCTCTTTTTCCCTATACTGAATTTCTTGCAGGGGTGGGCCTCTACAGTTCCTGAGGGGGTCGAGTACTGATCCCTAATGATGCATAACAGCGCTATTTCGATGATCTGTTCTTGGCTCCTAAACTGTTGAGGTTAATCCATGGTTTATGAAACTACCTTTTAGCCTGCTGATTAGCATAACGCGACAGGCTGTGTTCTTTGGAGTTTTCTGCTGTACTGAAAGCACTTAATGAAATATTTACCATTTTACAGGAAATGCATTTTGAAAGGCGTTCATGAAATTTTCGAATGAGGTACTTGATTGCAATGCTAATGATTTGCTAATGCATTATTCGCTTTGATCGAAAGCCTATATAAAAGATCTTGATTTTCAAACACAACTACTGGTGTGGTCTCCATTATTGCGCCCCCTTTGTGTCTCAGTGGTTGCGTGTGTTGACCAGCTGCTTTACACGTAAGCCCCTGGCCGCCTTCCTGCTCGAGTCAAGCTACCCCCCGGAGAACTGGTGGTCCCAGTTCTTACACCGCGGTATACCGATAGGGCATACATCGCACCTTTTCTCGGCTTACGCTGACGACAGTATTCTGTATTTACATGACCTCCGAATGTCCCTGGCCCCAATATATGAGACTTTTTATCAATTTGAAACCTTGTCAGGACTGGCCATTAATGTTGCGAAATCACATGCTTTCTTCTTCACTGAACACACAGACATCACGGACGAAAACTTTGGGAATAATAGACTTCAGGTGCCCCACATACATTCAAATACCTAGGCATACAGTTCTATAGGACACATGCTGATATGTTAGATGGTAATTTGCACAGAGCGACACGATCCTTACATTCCAGTGTTACTTTCTGGACTGCACTGCTGTTGTCTGTTATGGGTAGGGCAGCCCTGGCAAACATTGTGGTCCTGCTGAGATTATTGTATTATTTCACTAACTTACCACTAATAGTGCCACAGACTATGTTTATAATGTTAAACACTTTGCTTATTGACCTTATCTGGGGTACTGGTAGACGACGGATAAGTCTTAAAAAACTGCAAGTGGGTACACATATGGGGGGGCTGGGAATCCCTGACTTGCGTGCATATTATTACGCATGCCAGTTACAGTGGTTTTCGTATTGGACAACGGGGCGTAATTTACAAGAAATAGGATACACGGATGCGGAAATCAATAGCAGTGCTTTACATGTTCTGTTGCTCCCTGGTAGTAAGCTACAGAGACCTCCCCACTACTACACACGGCACTCTGATGTTGGAAAGGGGCGCTGCAATATGCACATGCACCCCCTGCATATGCTGATAATATTCCGCTGTTAGGGATCCCACTGACGAACAGCAGACGCACCAAGCGCAAATAACACCCTGGCTGGATGCCGGGATTAGTACAGTGGCAGATTTGTTTGGGGATGGGATGCTGCTAGAGCACCTTACTTTTATTAACAAAACTAGGGACCGGCACATTTATATTTGCTACATGCGGCGCTGCTATAGTATATAAAAACTAATTTGGCCTCGCAGAGACAGGATCCCCCCACCCATGATCCAGTCAAAATGGTTTATGACATGGGCAGAGGCAGGCACCTCATTAGATGGCTGCACAGGCCTAAGTTTGCATACACAAATCACCCTAGGCACGTTGCGGAATGCATGGACTGAGGACATAGGCAGGGACTTAACAGATAAGGAATGGGTCACTGTGCTGGGGTACCCAAGGAAAACATCGAGAAATACAAAGTTTACATTTATTCAGACAATGGTGTTACACAAAGCTTACCTGACCCCGCATAAACTAGATAGAATGTTCCCTCAGACGCAACACTGCCGCCCGTGATGTTTGTTAGAAGGGGCAGAACTAAATCACATGTTGTGGACTTGCCCGAAAGTGCAGGGGTACTGGGACACCATTAGGAACATAACAGGGGAAGCTGCACTCCATGAAATACTGAACACTGTAGAGGAATGTGTTTTGGGCCTGCATAAACAAGTGTCTAAACATAAAGTACAATATCGTTTTATAGACCTGGTGCTTATTTTAGCAATTCAAGCCATCCCTATGCAATAGAAATCACGCAAACCACCGGCAATATTAACCTGGCATGCGGAGCTGATGCATTGGGGCAGTGCTGAAAGTGCTGCATTGTGCAAAGAGGAACTCAGAGGCCTGCGCAAGACGCCAATAGCACTGGAGTGGGACATGATGCTTGAGACCTTGAAGTCAACTGATAACGCTCAGGAGCCTATTTGACTCAGGAATCTGAATGCACGCTAGGACACCCCTACTTTGCATGTGGAACAGGGAAGATGGTGTTATCCAATTAAATATGATGTGTTTATGAGCTGAGATGCTTAGTATGAACTATTTAAGACTTATGGTGCACATGAGCCCGAGGAGTTGCGGGTGGGGGGAGTTACAGGAGGGTTTATTGAAATATTGTTAATGAGTACAGTTAAAAACTGAGAATGCTGTAATAGCACAGTAAACCTGGGGACATTTACAAACTCACAAGAATCATTGACAATATACAAGGCATGGATACATCAAGATGATAAAATGTATGTACTTATGATACACTGTAGTCATTCTATATGCTACGTAATGTACCGATGTGACACATATGATACAAAAACCAATAAAAATATGTTTAAAAATAAAAAGACTGTACTTACAAATATTTGTAGATGATGAATACATGCTACTGGGGAAGACAGTTTCAATTAATGTTGTTTTACTTTTAGTTTGCTAGTCTTTAAATTCATCTTCATACAGTAAGAAAATTAAATCTGGGTTGTCAATGGATCTACTTGACACAGCCAGACCTGCAACACTGATACCCAGGGGCAGCATGCAATCTACATCAATAACCATTCCTTCATGAGACATAGCAGGCAAATCAGGAAATTAATTACTCCATAAACTGAATAAATGTATAATTTGATCTCGCTATGTGTGAAGGCAATCATCCTGGCTTAAAAATATTTGCAAGGACCATATGTCGAACTACATTTTTAAGAGACAGCCTCCAGAATACTTTACCCACACAGTAACCCATCTGGAGCAGACTGTGAATCATTAGTAGTCTAGGTAATGTTATCCCTCCTCAAGATCTTCAGGTAGCTCCCAGTCAACACCAGGAGGATGGTCACATAGGCCCACATCTGCAGCAGAATGGACTACAGAAACACATTCTACGAAAGAATTACTGTGCGCCAGACAATTCAAAATGCAGCAGCGAGACTCATCCTGGACCTCCCCAGATCTACCCACATCACACCGAATATCAAAAATAACACTAGCTCCCAATTTAGAAGAGTTGCTAGTTCAAGATGACTTACAAGATCTTGCACAAGGAAGGACCAGTATACATCAACAGACACCTGCCTTTCCACCAACCGATCAGACACCTTCAATCCACTTCCCTCTCCCTCTCAGACACCACACAGATCCACTGAACCAAGAGCGCAGGGCGCTACTTCTCACACCTGTCAGCCAAGGCATCGAACAACCTCCCCCGGCCATTCAGGACCACACCTTCACTCCAGAAATTCAGGAAATAACTCAAGACTTTGCTGCTTGAATGATCAAACTACCTCTCCAGTGTCTTGAGACCCGAAGAGGTGATTTATTCCATCGTTGACATTGAGGCCTTTAACTTAGAATTGATAAGTACAGTTTGGAGCTATGTGGATCAAAACGTTCCCCCTACTCCTGCTACAACAGTCCAGCTTGCAGTGTAGGAAGTAGAGGAAAACTGACAGTGACACTTCCTATACTGCACACCGGTTGCGGCAGGCAAATGCATCTAAGGGAAATTATACAGTTTTATCCCTTATCAGAAATTGGACAGAGGGACTTTTTGTATTATTTTGAGCCCCTCCCCCTCTGACACCTACTAAGAAGCAGGACATGAGTGACAAAATGTATTACTGGTGGCCCATTACAGAGCAGAGTGGCTCACGGTCGCACAGTTTTTTTGCACTGTTTTTAGCATGATGCCCCTCAACTGAGACCAATACAGGTGCACCAGGGGCCTCCCCCTACAGTTTCAGGGCCTCTGATCTTGGGTGATTTTCCTTGTTAGCTGGCAACCTCTAGAATGACACTGTCAGATGATTGCTGCTAAGTAACTTCCCAGTAGATTCTTCATTCTCAGATGCCTGATGAAATATTACTATCTGACACTGCCCCAGAAAGTCTTTGAATTACAACTAGCACTAAGTGTTTGATGTACAATGCAATTCAATGTATGCAACACTAGGAAAGGAGATACTTTCGACAAATATCAAAGCAAATGTAAAAATGAAGACATCTGTAGGTAGTAATAGGTGATTAAGAATTGCATACTGGGGGCCTGCTTACAATGTGGGGCGGATTCACTTCCGCCCGACACCGCACCGGTCATGGGACCAACTGACACAGTCGGCGATCCCAACTGGCCCATTAGGATGAGCCAAACATTGTTAGGTCTCATTCCTACATTTTACAAAGGGAGCATTCATTCTATCCATAAAGCGGAATGCATTCACCCATTGTAAAATAGGAGGTACAGTTCATCCCTGCACCCCGCTGCAGGCACCTCAGGGGGCCCACAAAGTCACTACCCAACATGGGTTCCATGTCGGACAGGCCAGCATGGAAACCATGTTGGAAATCGTCATTGTAATCTCAAGGGCAAAAAGACCTGCCCTTGAGATTACCTGATGCATTTCGACTGGCGGCGGGCTCTCGGAGTCAACGGGATGCCAGCTGGAATGACCGATCACATTCCTTTCCCACCGCCTTCATTGTAATGAGGCGTTCGGAAAGTAATTCGACCAACACATTGCAATGCGATTTTGAAGGCTCCGACCAATGGTCGGAACCTTCCGAATCGCATCGTAATCGGCCCCTAAGATGTTTCCCATGGCGAATTGCTAACAGTGCGTTCTGTACCATTGTAAATTGCAAATGGTCACAGACTGAGAAAATTACCCTCATACATTACCTTTCAGTGGAAGGAGATATAAAACAGGATGCCCAAAAACAATCTAAAGTTTTCAAAATGGAAGCCTCCTTTGACACTCTGAGACACATTAAGATTGTGTCAAACACAGCAGAGAAGAAGTGGGAGTAGTGATAGAATATTCAGGTAGAGAGTAACACTATTTAGGCAGTCACAGAAAGTATTGAAAGGGAAGTACTGACTGAGCGAACAAATGCTATTGTAGTTTATTAATGAGCAGTAGCCAAATGTTGCCTAACAAATCTTACATAGTCAGAATTGTATTGACTTTACCTCTGACCATCTAGGTAGCTCCTGATCCTTGATTGTTGTGGCTGGAGGCAGTGGCGGCATGTGAGTTTTCACACTGGTGGGAAAAAATTCTGCTCCCAGTATACATGGATCAAGCATGTCCTCTCCCAGTAGTGTTCAATTGGGATTCTCACTGGAGAGAACTTTGAAAACACTTGTCCGAATGGCACATTCAACAATACAATTTTTTAGTAGTGTACCTAGAAAGGCAGATAGTTTGCAGGCAGTTCAGAAGGGCAATCATAAAACATCCTAATGTTTGCATGGCTAGTTAAGCCAGCCAAATCTTTCCCAGAAAATTGTGCCATGGTGCCTCCTATTGGGTGCTCTCCAGAAAGAAATTGGGTGAAAAGAGTTACAGGAATTTCAAATTTGCATATACATTTATTTTAACAATGTCATCTAATGTTTTTCATGGTGTACATATTTCTACTACACAAATAGATGAGCAAATGTTCCCTTCACATGTCAACAAAGAGCCATCAAACGTGAAGCCCCTAAGGCCTGACTCCATTTTATGTAACCACGACTCCATCTTAGAAAACGGAGGACACCGTATTTCCTGATTCATGCAGAATCATTGTCATGTCTGCCGTTTGAAGCAAATGTAGTCTTAGTGTATCTGTCTAAGAAATGTAATAGTCTTTCGACCAATGACAATGACATAGCTGTAACACCTGATGCAACATTAGTTAGGGTCAAGTGCCTACTCTTCATCACAGCATGGTTAAGAAAGGACAGATACAGAGATATAGCCGAAAAAGTGTTGTCTGAACGGATGTCCTTTTATCATACTGGTTCATAAAGAACTATCTGGAATGCACACCTTGATGCAGGCGTCCTTTTACCTTACACGTTCATAAGGAAATATCTGGGATGTGCACCTTGATACACATGATCTATGTTTGACATTCTCAAACTTATGTAAAAAATTTCAATTCCTGATAAGAATTAGTATAAAAGTACTGCCACTTGACCACATCAGGAGAGGCCCTTCTCATAGATTATCAAGATTCTGCCAGAAAAGGACTCAGCTATTGCCAGCACATTTCAAACTTGATTCACAGACAGAATATCAACACCTAAAATATCACCTTACGAAAATATTGTGTAACAAATATCAATGCAAACACAAGGAGATGATGGACGGAGCGCGGAAACTTTTCAGACACTCACCCTCAGTCACCGATCTGAGTTTAATCCATCATCGCTCTTTAGCTCACTTTTGCCACCCCAGTTCAGACACAGCTATATACAAATCAGTCTTAACCCTGTGACTCATGGGAACACTCCAGCCTGAACTGCCAAGCCATGTCATCCCTAGACCGGAAACAGGCATCCCTAATCAGACAGGTTAGCTTGAATCCAATGGCAAATGCGTGCAAGGGAACCACGTTTGGACGACCCAACTGTCACCACTGGTCCTAACACTATCATATTAATCTTAAACACCTTTCTAGTATATAACGAAGTGACAATATAATACCCACTTTATATCTACAGTTTTGTGACATTTTGTTTGTGTATGCCCATTTGGAGGTCTACGTATGGAGCGACTCTGTTGGCGGTTGAGTCAGATCTTATCCTTATCTAGGTCAGTTATAGGTAAATGCTCAAGGGGAGCAATTTACACTTTTTGGTAGTGGTGTTGGGAAACACTGGTGATACAAGTTGTTTACATAATGGTTATGTTTGATTTTCTCAAGAATGCCTAGAACCTTTCAGTCATGTAAGACAGAAACATGTTGACCTAACTCAGGGTAAACATCAATATCCCTGTCTCACTAAGATTTTAACCTCTATCCTCTAGCGCATAGGAAAACATTTTTTTGCTCCTATTGAGATAGTTTTAAAAACACTTCATCCTTTAGCACTCTGCCCCGAAGGTATTTGTAAGTTGTGACCTATAGAACAACCCTGCTCCTTTCCCACAGGAAAGTCATAGCCCACACTGGGTACCTTATGATCCCAGTGTGTGTAGAGGACCCTATGATGAAGCATGTCACCCTAGGGTGAATAAGGTGTCTCGTCTAAACACTAGTTGTGCCCCACACTACTCCAACATTTTATCATCTTGGTACCCGGTACACTGTGTGAGTTTAACAAATGGATTGTGCCACCTCAAAACATGAAAACCCTGATTCCCCAAGGAATTGTAGTTATAGATCTAGAACCTTTTCACGGTTCACTGACAAACTTTAGTAACCACAAATATCAAGGGACATAAATATTGTGCCCAAATATATAGCACACAAAACTATCATTATTCGATACTTATAATGTAAATAACGAACATATTGCTAATAGCAAAGACAAACATATCATTTAGTTCATATATAAATATAGTTAAACATAGTAAAAAGTGAATATATTAACAATATTATTATGTAAATAAATATATTTAATTACTTTTAAATTATATATCAATGTTATGCTTATTTAAAAAACTCACATTTATGTATGTTTATTTATACATATATAATGTATTGGAATATTAATTATAAATATATATACATATATATTTATACTAAACTGTAACAGATAAACTGCCCAAAAAAAATAATAATAATTGCACATGAAAAAGTAAGCAATACGAAAAAAAAACATTTGACAAAAAATATATTGCATATTAGAAACATGAATAAATAAATATAATATAATATCAAATACAAAGAAACATCGTAATAATACAGATTCAAACAAAATGAACATACCCATAACAGTTTAGCAATAATACATATGCTATTTCCATTCCAATCTCTGCAACAGTAGGGAAAGCATTGGACTCGGAAAGGTTACAATTCCCACTACAGTCTGTTCAACAGTAGGGACACAGAGTTGGACGGATGCAAATCAGTATTCCCACTCCATTCACTGCCAAAGTGGGGAAAGTTTTGGACTTATAAACGGTACAATTTATTATTTCCACTCCAATCTGTTCTACAACGGGGAAAGCATCAGACTTAGGAGGGGTATAAATTACTATTCCCACTCCAGTCTGTGCAACAGTAGGGAACGTTTTGGATAGCGCTGGTGTCAAATTTACTATTCCAACTCCAGTTGGTGCAACATTAGGAAAAAGTGTTGGACTCAGGAGGGGGCAAAAATGTATTATTCTCACTCCAATTTGTGTGTCAGGGAAAGTGCTGGAATGCAGTGGAATAAAATGCACTATTCTCACGAGTGTGGCTTGCTGAGCATCATGATGGCCACTCAGAGACAGGAACTGGCTGTAGTGTAAAAAGCTGAGCGGTACCTGGGGATTCCGATGAAAAGATTCATGAGTCAACGAGGCCCTGCTGTGGGGTCAGAGTGGGCAGGCCTGGCCGCTTGCTTACTCGGCGTGGTGGCATAGCGCACATAACCTGCATGGAGAAGACGAGTGGCCTGCACGTAGGAGAGACTGGTGGCTGGCTCCGCCTGTCCTTAAGGTGGGCTGACACACTGTGGCTGAGTTCCATCACCGCGCGGTTGGGGTGTGCGGCCTAGCTGAGGTCAGAGGAGGATCACAGTAGTAGACAGTGGAAGCAGCTGTGTTAGACAGGTGGTAATCAGGGCAATAATGGGGCCTGTCTGGGGCGTGCCAAGCGTGCTGTAAGCCAAACCTCTTGACTGGTGAGGAGTCGCGACCATGTGTGCCTAGTTGATCGGCTAATGCGTGTCCCAGGGCCCTTGCTGTGGCTGGTGCTGGCGGGCATGTAGTGATATCCGCCCCGTGCTGGCTTTACCCTATACGTACTGAGAAGCCCGGATCGGAAACCGGGATCGCCACCGAAGGGACGCCTCTGCAGCCTCTTCCAAGCTAAGTAACCAAGCTCGTGGAGCATTGTGATGTGAGAAGGCGGCTGCCATAGGCTTGGCATCCCCCACAAGGCCACAAGGGAGGGCCACGTGATGCGGTGCAGCCGGGATATTAGCATTGAAGTGGATGGCCCAGCAGGCTTGGATGCTAGGTGAGGCTAAAAACACACATAAGATATTTGGTGTGTTAGAGGGGCCCGAGGCTGAGGATGGTGCCAAGACTGATCGAAATAGGCCCTACGGCGCATTATAATTGCAGGCTGGGTTTTGAGTTGACATGGTCTGTGTTTACCGGTAAAGAAACACTGCATTAATATATTACTTGTCGGAAGAGCGGAGGCCGGGCCTGAGATAACGGCTGAACGTTTTATGGGCAATATGATCCAAACCCCTTAACTGCATTGCAATCCTGAATCTACAATGGGTCACGTACAGTACCATGCACAGAAAAGGAAATAGACTTAACATTTGGGGAGACGGTTGGTCCCAAAAGATTACTATATAGCGTGTGGACTGTCCTCAATGTGTTAGCGATCCTAATCAGACATTGCAGGTGCTTTGGGAAAACACAATGCTAAACAAAAGAAGATCTTCAAAAATAAAAGACTTACCCACCTGATGAATGCAGAGGCGGACACTGACCCAGAGCTGAACTCACAAGATGGAGCTGGGAGCAGCAGTGATGACCTCCACTCCATTTTGCTAGATATGAAAACCAGCCTAAAAAACATAAACATTAAACTAGACTTGCTCACCTTGCAGATGGACCAGGTCAGGAAACAAGTAGAGACCCATAAAAACTGATTAGACCAGCTGGACATTCGATTAACTGAAGGGCACAAATTTCAAATTGAAATTAAAGAACAGTTTCGTCACATAGACAAACTACTCAACATCATTAGGGCCAAGAACCATGATTTGGAAGCTAGATCATGCTAAAACAACCGCTGCATAACTGGCATTCCAGAAACCACAGCGATTTTCAAGATGGATACATTCGTTGAACAATTGCTGACGATCTGTTTGGCCTGGAGCTATCCACGGTGTTCATAGTCGAGAGGGCCCATAGAGCGTTGGGACCTAAGCCAATGATCGGAGTGATGGAGCAAGAATTTGCACGTAAAGCGTCTTGCTTGTATCAAGAACCTCGAATAACAATAATAAAATATAACCAACATGTTTGTCTTACTAATTTTCCCTTTATTCAGACATGTGGGATGTCCTAGAGAAGCTTGCCTATGTGTTCATTAACATTAATATGCTTGCCTTTAAAATGGCCGCTGCTTGGCGGGATTTTCTTCTGCGCATGCGTTGGTCACAATCACGTGACGTGACGTACTCGCAGTTCTGGTGGGAATCTTTGCGCTTGCGCACTCGACTTAAGATGGCCGCTTTGTGTTCTCACATGCTGAAGCTTGCACTGTCGCCGTCTGCAAATCTTGTTCATTTGCACTAATATTAATGCTATAAATTAGTATAAAGTAAGGGGAGTCATATAGGGATTCCTGGTATACAGTGTATTCATTTATTTTCTGTGTTGTAATTTGTTTTCGCTTACTTTTCATGTATCGAAACCCGTGGGCAATGAAGGATGGGAATACTCCATATTGAACAGCCTTTCTGCGCATGACAGTCTTCTGCCGGTGGATGAATTCTATGACATTGAACCCTTGCCAACCCGAGGTCGCAGCCAAGATGTGCCTGGGAAGATGCACCTTCGCCTAGCAGAAGAAGCTGCTTAATGATACTGATGAACTTTAGATAAAGGTTTTAAAACTTCCCGTGTCTCTGGTTATTTTATAAGTGCAAATATAGACAAGGTATTTTGGTGTCTGCCTTTCTTTTACAGCTAGCTCCCTGATCCATTGTGGTCATTAGGTACCCGTAGCAGTGGATTAGTAAGTTGGGTACACTGGAATTAAATTGGAAGAAGCAGGGTTACTGGTAGTAGAGTGCAAGGTTACCCGATAAATGAATATGGTAAATTGAATTTTTATGGGCCCAATGCGTATATGGTCAATGTATGGCCGGGGTGACCTGCGCGCTCTATCAGGAGCCACGCTGAGATCAATCCTATCATGTCTACTGAACTATCGGGATCGGGACACTATTCTGCACCTGGCCAGAGAAAGAGGAAGCATCAAGTACAAAAGGAACAACATCTCCATTTATCCGGACTTTACGCCAGTGATCCAGGGAGCCAGATGGGAATTTCTGCCTATAAAACAGATCCTGAGACAAGCAAAATTACCTTATGCATCAATATACCCGGCCAAACTAAAGATAACCATGAGAGATCAGTACATTATTATATGGACGCAGCCATGAAATTTGCAAAGCACATATGGGGGCAGAAGCGTGCAGTCAATTCTACAGTGGATACCTCCTCAGATGGCATACTCAGTGAAAATGATTCAACTGCGGTACTCTGCACCACCAGGTATCATTCAGTATATACCAATTTGATAGTATTTGTACTCTTTTATGGTTTAACCTATAGCAACTTCATTATTTAAGAACAATGATCAAGCGGTCATTAGCCTTCACTGTCTCTAAAGCACCTGTTATGATGTGTTACTGGTTCAGCTCTCACATATCTGTGTGGCCACCCCGCTGTAAGGCAAAGGTTGTATGCCAGCGTAGTCATGGCCCCACGGAGATCGCCGACTAATGGCCCAGTGTCAGCGGCTGGGGCATTTCACTGAGTTTGTTAGCTGGGGTGGGATTTTACACTCAATCTAATTGGGGTGTTGGTGTGGGTGGGGCAGGGGTGGGATTTTTAATGTTGTTAGACAGGACAGTAAGAAACTATATCAGATATTTGCAGGCAGCAATTGGATCACATCAAACATGTGCCTGACCCTAAGATCCTGTTCACCTTCCATATGCTGTTAGGTCGTGCTGTAAGCACCCTCATTGTATCTACCTAGAGACACAAAGCACATCATCGAAACGTCTTGACGCTAAAGCAACTCTGACATGATGACCTATAATCACCTTACTTGGAACATCAGGGGGCTAAACAACTATCATAAGATCAGACTCGTCCACACTTATCTAGCCAGATATAATGTTGATATATGCTTCATGCAAGAAGTGCATTTGAACGACACTTCGCACGTTAAGCTAAACAATAAGCAATGAGGCTTAATCTACTCTTCTATCTACTCCAACTTCGGTAGGGGCGGTCCATATTAATTAGATGAGGTATATATTGGTCAACAACCACATCACATGCTTTGGTGGATGACAACATGGATAGGAAAGGAAGGGCGCGTAGGCTACACCTGAGGTCTAACACAGCACTTAATGCCATTATCGCAGAGGGATGTTTGTCAGATATTTGGTGACATAGGCACCCTGATACGACTGAAGGCACATGAATCACAGCTCATCACAATGTCTGGTCAAGATTAGATTATTGGTTAGTGTAGTCTGACATAGTGGCTAGGGCAACAGAAGTTAAACACCTACCCCGCACTCTGTCGGACCACACATCAGGGGCCGCCGAAAGATAATACCTGGTGGTTTCCCCCATATACACGCACGGATACGGTTTTCAGGGAAGAAATCAGAGGCGATATTGAAGAATATTTTTCTACCAACACAGGCACAGTGCAGTCTCAGGCTACTCTGTGGGAGGCTTTTAAGGCTGTCATTCATGGGCAATGCATATCTAGACAGGCAGGGGTACTGAAATCAATCAGGCAAGTCCTCAAAAAATTTAATCCAAATTCAGTGCCCTGGAACAACAGTTTTAGAGCTCCAGGGATACAAAAATACTGGGAAAAATAAGGGACTACATTTCAGAATATAAGGAGAGGCACTAAGGGAGGAAACATTTTTGGGGAAATATATCGAAGCCAGATGGTACATCGAGGGGGATAGACTGAGCAGAACCTTGGCTCACATGTTAAGCTCACCCATTGCCACTTTCATATCAGGAATCCTAGATGATAATCCTGTTGCGGTCAAGGGATGTCAGGAAATATTAGATTAATTCGCAAGATTCTAAACCACACTTTATACTTCCTCTTCATGCAAAATATCTGCTAAGGTACAGGCCTATCTATACTCTATTGAGCTACTTTGGCTGGGAAGAGGGCACAGGGCCTATTTAGATGAGCCTTACAATGTAGAGGACATCTAACAAGTAATAAATAGCTTACCCTCGGACAAAGCCCCGCGTTCAGATGGACTAACAGCCGCATTTTACAAATTTTATGCAGATTTGATAGTGCCCCAACTCCTGACACTGTATGAGAGGCTCAGGAAACAGTGATCCTACCTCCCACAATGAGAGAAACAATCATACTGTCATTACTCAAGCTAGGGAAAACCACCTAAGAAGAGAGACACATATCGCCCCCTTTCATTGATAAATACTGATACAAAAATGTATGCCAGAATACTGGCAAATAGATTGCAGCCCTTACTCCCCTTGATTTCTAGACATGATTAGCCGGCTTCATTCAGGACAGGTCTACTTCACATAACCTACGCACCTTCTTTGCGGTGCTACATTATTTAGACCCTCACTCACAGACCTTGGCGGCACTATTAGACGCCACCAAGACATTTGATGCCCTAGAGAGGCAATAACTTTTCACAATACTAGTGAGATTGGGATTTAGTCCGATTTACATTAATCAGAAAAAATTGTTGTACACATGTCCCACTGCCAGACTTAGACTAAACTATTTGGTCTCCCCGCAGCTGCCAATTACCCGCTGCATAAGAGGAAGGATGTCCTCTATCTACCCTGATTTTTGCTATTGCTATGGAGCCTTTGGCTGAGAATCTTCGGCAACACCATGCAGCCCTGGGACTGGGTTTTACTACCAGAGGGCTCATCATATCGCTCTACGCAGATGACATAACCTTATATATGAATAATCCTGCAGACAATCTAAACCCAGTGCTGTGTGAAATTGTATAATTCTGTGAGCTGTCTGGTATACAAATCAATTGGGTGAAGTCAGTCTTGTTTCCGCGAATGGCTGACACTGTGCCTTGCCAACTGGAGTACTCTCTGCATTGGGCCGATTGCTAAGTGCAGTACTTGGGAATATAGCTGAGCTGCAATATACAAGAATTGTGGGACATGAACTATGGCAAGGCAGTGGCATAGCTGGAGGGTAAAATAGAGACTTGGTCTAGACTACCATTGTCCGTAGCAGGACAAATCGCTATATCTAAAATAGTGGTTCTGCCTAAATGTTTATACCTGTTCATAAATATCCCACTCCCATTTACACAGGCCTTCTTCAAAACAGTGAGGTCCTTGTTGACATCTATGGTATGGGTGGGGAAACAAGCCTGTGTCTCATGGGAGCTTCTGTTATATGCACACTTTGCACAGGCTCAAGTCCTACACTACTAGGTTCACCCTTTCCATTTCAGCCTCATGTCGCGGTGGAGACTGATAAAGCTGCGCCCACACCACTCCAAGTTGCCCTATAACATCCATATAAATGGCCCCAAAATGATATCCATACAGTAGATACATTACCATGGAACTGGGTGGACCTGAGAAAAAGAACCAAACTTGAGGTCCTGTATGTGTCACTGGCGCACAACCCACATGTTCGGCCACTGGAGGACAAGGGGAGCATGATGCTGTCATGGGGGCTGGGAATGAACACATTTGCGGTTTTATATCCTGAGAATATCTTTTGCCCTCCTCCAACAGAGAAAGAAGGGGTAGCACCTACTTTCTCAGAGATGTTCCAATACCATCGAGTTCAGGCGGCATGTTGACAAGTACACACTACATTCCACAGTCCCATTCCACATTGCACGACCTTCAAAATATAGTGTCTGGCCCATCACTGGGCAGTTTCATTACACAACTATATAGTACTTTGCAAAACACATTCCTGGTGATGATATCCAAACCATTAAATGATTGGAACACTGAAATAAACCTTCCAATCTCTGGAGAGTAATGGAAGCTCTGTTGCTGTCAATTACGGATGCTCTCTCCTAACTATAAGTCAAATCTTATCCAATTGAAATTCTTGCATAAATTCTAAAGAACCCCTACCAAACTACATTCCATGGGACTAAGATCTGATGCTAGTTGCTGGAGATGCAGGGCGGCATCAGCAACATTCTTAAACCTAGCCTGGAATTACCCTACGGTTGCGGAAATCTGGCTAGACATATTCAGCATATTTGGAGACACCCTGGGGACACCAGCTGGTCCCACACTGCTGGTGGGCCTACTGGAGTACATGTAGGAGACCCTAGTAGGTACATAGAAACAACACGCCATGCTACTACTTCTGGCAAAGAAGAGAGTGGCTATGCATTGGGGAAAACCTAACGCGCCATCGGTCAAGACCTGGTTACAGGATGTCACTTACTGCCAAATCCAGCTCTCCACATATTGGGAACTGATGCCCACTGCCTCAAGACCCAAAGACATCTGGGTCCGATATTAGAATGGATGCGCACAAATCAATCCAGGGACACTGGCGCGCCTCGCCCAGAAGCGGCAGCATCATGCAACTAAACCCACACTGCTGTGTATAGGGGTCCTGAGCAATGTGCTGCACAAATAAAGCCTGTGTGGAGGTAGTCGATGGATAAAAGTGTAAAGTTAAACCATAGGCAAAAGCATATTGGTAATGCAAATTAATTTTGCTGCTTCTATGTAATCCTGCATGACTGTGTGCTGAATGTTAAGTTTATTGTAAAGTTGAAACCACAATACACATCATCCACTGGTGTTGAGCAAATATGCAAATTGATATTGTATGTGAAAATGGCTATAAACAAATTATAAAAACATTTTTTTCTACTATTCCCACTCTGGTCAGTACAACAGTGGGGAAAGTTTTGGACTGCGGAGAGGTCAAATTTTGATTACAAATATATTGCATATTACAAATATTATTAAATAAAAATTATATAAAATTAAATACATAGAAACATCATAACAATACACATATAAACAAAACAATTTTTTTTAGGAATAATACATATACTATTTCATTCCAATCTCTGCAACAATAGGGAAAGCATTTGACTCAGGAAGAGTACAATGTACTATTCCCTCTCCAGTCTGTTCAAGATTAGGGAAAGTGTTAGACTCAGGAGGGGTACAAATTACTTTTCCAAGGATATGGAAAGTTCTGGATCGTGGAGAGGTAAAACTTGCCATTCCCACTCCAGTCAGTACAAGAATAGCGAAAGGATTTGTTGTGATATACCAGACATAGCCATGGAGTCTCTTTGTAGTTTCTTTATTAAGTATATGTTACAGGTTGGTGTCCATGTAAAGCAGCTCCACCAGGAGCAGCCTGCCTGCTGCTCAGCCCATCTTCAAGTGTCACACCGCACCACACAGGCACCCAAACTTTCCACTCATCTCATCACACCAACATTCCTCTCAGAACACTCACACTGGCTGAGCAGCTAGGAACCAGGAAACATGGGAGAAACAGTAATACAGAGACAGGATACAACATATCTTCCCCCTTTTAAATGGACACTAAAAATAACAATACTAAGTGGGAACAACTATACACATAGATAATATAGTCCGGAAACCAGAGCTGCAAGGTAAAATACAACATCACCAGGGGGACTGATTAAGAAAACAGAGAGGATGAATAAATAGATACACAAGAAATGCAACCAATCCTGGATTGGAATCAGGAAGGGTACAATTTCCTATTCAAAATCCAGTTTGTGCAAAATTAAAGAAGATTTTAGATTGTGGAGTGGCTAAATTTACTGTTACCAGTCCCGTTGGTGCAACTGTAGGGAAAGTGGTGTAACATGAGTTATTACCTCTCCAGTCTGTGCAACAGTAGGGAAAGGGTTGCACTTAGGAGGGGTAACATTTGCTATTCCTACTCCAGTCTGAGCAACAGCAGATAAAGCTTTGCTTGTTTCAAGTCCAGGGAGAACTTGGTCTGGCATTTTGGGCTCTATGGTCCACCACAGCCCTGTGGCTGATTGATGTGGAGGGCATAGGCAAGAGATAAGACCGGAATACACCCACTTCCAGGAGCGCGCCATTTTGGTTGGCGCTCTAGTTGCTGCACGCCGCAGATCTCTATTTAAAGCCCAGAGGCGGCGCAGGCAGACTGTTTACTGCAGATCTTTGATCTTGCTTATACGGGGAAGTCTTGCTATGGCTAATTTTGGCACTTTATTTTAGTTCAGTGGGTGGAGGGAAGTTCCATTTTATGTTTTACTGTTTTTAAAACTGTATGAATAACCCAGAACACCTACCTGAATCACTTGTCACTCTTGCGCCCCGGTCCACCGCAGCCCTGTGGCTGATTGATGTGGAGGGCATAGTCACGAGATAAGACTGGAATACACCCACTTCCGGGAGCGTGCCATTTTGGTCGGCGCTCTAGTTGCTACACGCCCCCTGTCAACTATTTAGGTCCAGCATGGTGCGGGAGTGCAGCAGACGTCCGCGCCAGTTCATCGCCTCTTGCCAGACATGCTGGCCAAAATCTGCCCGATACTGGTTTCTACTCTAGAGAGGATCTGGTTAATCTGCGCCCTTTAAATCACCACTGTAGTATGCCCCCTCTTCACCCCTTGAGTGGCCCGGTAAATTGTTTGTGTGGCCTGTTTGCTCTTCCCAAACCTACAACCATATTTGCCCCTCCTAACATACTCCCTCAACAACGGTTAAAAATACTACAGTAAAGGTACGGTCATTAGCTAAACATCAAGCGGAAATATACTCAGCCACTCAGGGTCGTTTTAGGATCCCTAAATTTAAGCGCACTCGCATAGGAGGAAAATCCTTTGCCTACTTAGGCCCGTCCCACTGGAACTCTCTCACCATTTCATTGAGAAATGAGCCTAATTACTCCAGTTTCCGAAAGTTGCTAAAAACTTGGTTATTCGATAAATAAGACTCTTTTCCATCTGTAACAGCAAAGATGCGCCGGGAAACCCTTTTTGGGTAGCCGTTGCGCAGTACAAGTGCAAAAAAATAAATAAATAAATATATGACCTCATTTCTGATGAAACCCCTGATATCTTCTTTTTGACGGATACATGGTTGAGTGATGACATAATGGCCGTATCGAATTTGGCATTACCCCCTGAATACTCGATTTCTTTGGTGAATAGAGTCAACAGGGGAGGTGGTATCGCTGTGATCACCAGGTCTACCTATTCCTGCCTCTTTGAGAAAGTCAATGTGGAGGGTGGGGAATGCACTCACTTTAGTAGTTCCGTGAGCACCCATTTTACCCTTTCCGGGCTCTTAATATACAGACCTGCCGGACCCGCCTCTGGTTTTAACAGCATCCTCTTAGAGCCAGTAGGAGCATTTGCCGTGGGATCAGCTAATTTCAGCATTTTTGGCGATCTTAATCTCCACTTTGACTTAGAACAGGACCCAACTATTCGCACTATGCTTACTGACTTAGCTGCTTTTCAGCTTTTTCAATTAGTTAAAAACTCTACACATAAAGGAGGACATCTGCTAGACCCTATTTTCACTAATATTGAGATGGCCACTCTGAGTCCTCCTACTCCTGTGGCCTGGTCCGATCATCTTCTAGTAGAAATGACTATTCTTACACCTATATCCGTACCTTGCAACATTCAACGTTTGGTATTTAAAAGACCGTGGGGCAAGTTCCGACTAGAAGATTTCCACGCACTTTTAGGATCAGACCCTCTAGGCTCATTTAGTAATTTAGTAATCAGGATATGATTCTTTTTGTGCCTGGATTACCCGGGCACTTGATACTCTTATACCGGCTACCTGGATTAAGGGGCACACTCAGGACTCAAATCCCTGGTATAATGACATCTTAGCTGTCCTGAAAAAGACCTGTAAAAGACATGAGCGGGAGTGGAGGAAAGATTATTCTCCTGTAAAGAAAGCCTACTATTTAGCAGAACTTAAAGTATAACACAGAGCTATATGCAGGACTCGAGCGGAGTACTATGCATCTGAGATTAAACTGAGTTCCAACCCCGCTAAAGTCATCTTTAAAATTCGCAAAGATATAAGCGTCAAAAAATCTCCAGCGCTCATTCCCACTTCAGAATCCCAATGTGAAAAATTGGCCTCCTTCTTTGTGGAGAAAATACGAGCCATTTATCAACCTTTTTCTCCCATGAATATGTCCGGCCCAGCTCCTTCTATCAGACCAACCCTAGCCTCCAATCTGATGGTTATCCCTGAAATTTCTTGGGAAGAATTTAATAAATTAACTATGAAAATTAAGTCCGGCTCTCCGGCGGATCCGCTCAAGCCAGCCCAGTTTAGAGAATCTTCACTGTCCTGTTTGGTCCCGCTTCATCAGCTGATTAATGCCTCCTTTTCATCTGCCATTTTTCCAGTGAAATGGAAACCAGCGTGGGTCCCTCCTATTCTTAAGAACCCTAATCTAGACCCCTTGAAGCCTGAAAATTTCAGGCCCATCTCGCTTCTTCCCTGGATTGCAAAGATTGCTGAATCACATGTTAATACTATACTTACCAACGTGTTGATCTCCAATAACATTCTGGATGAAACCCAACATGGGTTCTGCACCGGTCATAGTACCGAGACTGCTCTCCTGCCCATGACGGAACACCTCCGATCTACTCTTGATCATGGTCAAATGGCGGCACTGATCCCATTGGATCTTAGTGCCGCCTTTGATACTGTCTCCCATAGGATTCTGCTCGACCGGCTTGAGGAGGCAGGGATCATTGATATGGCCCTTGCCTAGTTTAGATCCTTTCTAACCGAGAAGTCATTTCGTGTCTCCACCCCTCCCTTCCTATCTCAGGCACATCCTATTGAGCAGGATGTTCCCCAGGGCTCGGCATTGAGCCCTACTTTATTCAACCTCTATGTCCAGCCACTAGCTGCTGTCGCCAAAAAATGGGACCTCACCATCGTCTCATATGCTGACGACACGCAGCTAGTGGTCGCCCTTACGGAAGGATCGACCCTTGATCTTGCCAGGTTTAAAAATGGCCTGACCGCCGTGGCAGACTGGATGACATCTAATTGTCTGCGGCTGAATGCTAATAAGACGGAGGTGCTACTGGTCGGAAACAACGCCCGTCTATGGGGCGATCACTGGTGGCCCAATGCTCTAGGCAAAGTCCCAGAACCCAAAACTGAAGTTACAAATTTAGGGGTTTGGCTGGACTCCTCCCTTAGTTTCTGCACACATACTAAAAAAGTCTCCGCCACATGCTTTGGCATTTTGCGCGGTCTAAAACCTATCTTAAAATTCTTTGACCAAGCCACAAGGCAGCTGATTATCCAGTCGACGGTTCTTTCCCGATTGGATTATGCCTGTTCCCTGCTGTTAGGTGCAAATCAAGCAGAAATTACCTGAATGCAGCGCACTCAAAATGTGGCTGCTAGAGGATTAGTTGGCCTCCCTCGATTTTGCTCCATCTCTGATACCCTCCGGAGGCTTCATTGGCTCCCGGTGGCTCAGCGAATTCAGTTTAATACCCTATGTCTCTCCTTTAAAATCTTAAAGCTTGCCACCCCCAAAATGCTTGGTAACCTGTTGACCTCGTATGTTCCAACCCGCGCACTACGCTCTGTAGGTCAACACCTGGTCAGAGTACCCAGGATTAAGCGCTGCCGAGCGGGAGGACGTTCTTTCCGCTTCTTAGCAGCAAAACTGTGGAACACTCTATCAGCTGACATATGAGAATTGGAAGGCCTGTTAGATTTCAGGAAGGCAATTAAAACTCATCTCTTTCCCCTAAATTAAACTCTTCTGGAATTACGCCCTGTTGAATTCCTCAGAGTCAGCTATATATCTGCTAAACAGCGCCGGGACGCCATTTCGCTGGGGCAGCTGAGCGCTATTTTAACATAACATTTAACATACTGTTCCCATTGGCGGCAGGGTCAAGACTGATTTGCATATGGCTTTGTTCAAACTGGAATGGCATGGGGAGGGAAAAAAACGATAGATTTAGGCTCAGATCTATGTACCGTGGTGAATGTATGACATTGTTCTGTATTCTGTCCATCAATTGTTCTTTTTGCATCTGAGGGTAAGGAGGACCTGCCACAGGCCCTCAAAGGCCCTTTCCACCAGCCTTTTCATGGCAGGTTGACCAAAAGGTCGGCAGAAAGAAACATTGTAATCCGTGCGGTGGTGCCTGGCACCCCCTCCACTAGCGGCTCAAGGAGACCGCCGGATGCGTGGCGGTCAGTCTTTACAGCCGCCACCCCTCCGCCCTCCATCCTATTAAGGCGGTCGGTAAAAATGGTTCTGTTGGTGGTCTCACCGCCATCATATTCAGGCCCAAAATATTCACAGTCCAACAAATATAATATTATTTACAAATAAAACAATAACACAATTCACACATAACATAACCTCTACAAAGAAAACATCACACACCTAAAATACATTTTAAAATACTAATAATTACACATTCATACAATTAATTATCAATTAAAACATTATTAGTAATTAATATTGATTATTATAATGAATTTCCTTCACACCCTTTATCCCTAAAAAAATTATAACACAAACCAAAAATCTTAATTAAAATTACATTCTTTCTACAATGTGCATAATTGATTACCACTTATATATTTAATAATAATTAAAAAGTAATAATTTAATTTAATATAATTAAATTACTTCTGACCCTGTAACCCAACAAACCCAACAAGCCACACCTAAAACATAAAATGACTCAAAGGTTTTAACATAGTTAATTATCAATTAAATATTTATATTAAATAAATAAAATGTATTACTAATCATAATTAATTTATTTTGCAACCTGTACCCCTATAAACCGTACAACCAGCTACTGCACTAAAACTACAAATGAACTAATACATTGCATTTAAAAACAACTTCCAATTTACAAACACTATTAAAAAGCATTAACAATAGTTATACAAGCAATTTGAAACATATACAATTAAAATAAATATTAATATAGGCAAAAATAATTTTAAAAACTACATTATTAACAACAATGTTTTTGTAAACAATATTAACAATATCGATATTTTTTAAATTGGTATTAACAACATAGATTTTTTTAACATCAAATATACCTCAAAGTCGATATTCTTTCAATAATATGTTTGACCGCAATATTTCTGCATCACTATATTTTAAACTTTTGGGGATTTTGGATAATTTGTCTAAATACACCCTTTCACTTAGTCAGTCATGCACACCCAGAGATAAACACAAAGTCAACAAGGAAGAATTATATTATTCACTGAAGCATTGCGAGTCTTGTATTAAATATGTTCTGTAACGATTTTCAGACAGTAAGAGATGAGAGTTATTAGCATTGTGAGAACAGTGAAAAGAATAAACCATTCCACCATTGTGCTAAAGTACTGTGTATAGTATACTCCTACTATGCTCTCCCTAACCTTGTTGCCTATGGCAGGGTAATCTGCCAAAATCCCATACTGGATGATCAAGCTCCCCGTTACCTGAGGGGGAGTGTCTTCAGGGGCCGGCTTAGCCACAAGTTGGACATCTCTCCTTGCAGAGGGAAACAGGAACAGATAGGCTAGAATTCTGACAAGCAGCAAAGTAGCAGTGACAGCAGTTTTTTTTATGTAAACACAAAGTACTACTATATATAAATAATACACAGATCTGTCATTGTATGTCCTCTTCTGATAGCTATGTCATCTACCGGATGATCAGAAACAACAACATATGCGCAGTGCACTTCATCCCATGTACGAAGTGTGCAAGGTGTAGTGATAATGTTCCGATGAAATTGACATGTAAGCGAATGTGGTTTCTAACAAAAATATCAATAGGCTGTCCGGTTTTAGGTTTAAACCTATAATAACTGATAAAACCCCACCGAAAGGGAAATAGCCCTCACAAGTGTAATTATATAAACACTGAAAGAACACCTGCAGAACCACAAACTAAATGCCATTCAAAAAGGAAAAGGAGAGTGAGAGAGTCATTTTTTTTCTTCCTGAAGAGGCCAATACAATTTAACTTTGTTATACAAGCTAGCAGCAAGAAAGACTGGGCTACAATTATTCTGCTTGAGTTTTATTGTTTAGGGATGTCACTAAAATACAATTTTTTCTTCCTTTTGCATTTTTCGGTTTTGTAGCATTTGGTCTAAAGATGAAGGGTTTAGAAGCATGTTTGAGGTCTTATTTAATGGTTTTATAAACTGTAGAGAATTAGGAAACATCAAAATCATATTTGACATTTTGGCTGCTTGTGATTTTTTAACTGATAGGTGAAATGGCTGGTTCCAAAGGAATCTTTCCCAATATGTGCCATAACATTTACCTACAGGGAATGGGTAAAAACCCATGATACATCAGTCTCCAGTTTCTAGTCAGTATTGATAGTAGGTGAATTGCCAATATATCAGGCTTTAAACATTCAATACAGGATGTAGTAACAGGTATATGTGAAAAGAGTACTATCACCAAGCATCGCGGTTAGTGGTGAAAACATGATACAAGACTTTTGGAAAACATGGAACCCAATGTCATTTGGAATGCTGCTGTATCAAGGTTATTTCCAAGTTCAATAAAGATTGGATTAATATTGTTTGTGTTTGCAGTGATTCAGCTACGTATATAAACAATTTGTGTGATGACCTTCCAAAATCGATACCTGAGCTGAAGTACTTCCCTGTAAGAGTTCCTTTCCACTTGGTACATGATATGCTGAAAGCATCTTTACAATCTTCAGAGGTAATGAAGAATGCATTGACTTTTTAGTCTATTCTTGTGCACTGTTTTGCTATGTGCGGGAACTAAAATGCTAATATTTCTCGCTTTGTGTGGCATCAGAGAAAGAGTCATCCCAACTGTGCCACCTAGCTGATGGTTGTCAGTTCAAGGGGGATGGGAATGCTATATTATCCATGTGACAACTGTTTACAGAATTGATGATGCCAAAGGCAAGAAATGTGAAGATCTATGGTTGCAAATTGATAGTGATGTGACAAAAAGTACTCTCTACTGCATTCTTAGATTTTTACAGGAAAACATAACTGCTGTAGTGTACATAATAAAACAACTAGAGTCTAAGAACACCCTTGTCTGCGAAGTGTTCAGCATAATTGGTGTAGGTGTGAAACATCTCCTTGAGAGTAGGCTGGGTAACATCATTAGTGACTTTGGAATTTCAACATGTTCCATGTTAAAGTGCTACCCACTTGGTAAGCAAAGCAATGTTAATAAGCAATTCAGGAACTTTCATTTTACAATGTATGAGAAATGGCTAGACATGATGCATAGAAGTGTCCCTTCAGTGCTGCTTCATTTTTGACTGCTTCAATAACTCTGAGGGCATAAGCACCCAGTTCAACACAAATGTTCCCGAACCTGTACAGAGAATCGCAATCTTCAAGTTCACCACTATTGGCATGGAAAGCTATGGGTGTTGCCCATCTCAAGTGCCAAAGTTGACAAGGCCTTTTCACAGAAAAAAAGTTTACATGGGAAGGAAAAAGTGAGCGCGCATGACCAAAGACTCACTGAAGAAGTATTGTATGGTGTACTACAATAAGTTTGAGTTGCAAACATTTATTTGGACCTCATATACACTGTATGTACATTGTCTATATACCATTGACTATCAGTGCAGAAAGCAAGCAATAATAAAAGCAAAATGTTCCACAAACACTGTTTCTGTTGTTTTCAATCCCATGCAAATGTGTAACCACTGATAACAACTGTTTTTTAAGGTATTGAAATCACTTGAAAACACTGAAAAATTCCACCAGAATTTTACAAAAATAGAAACTGGAAACTGGAAAGCCTACATATCATGCACAGTCATGCAAGCACATGTGTGTAAAAAGTAAGCTTGTAGAAATGAAGTCAACTGGCTGTGTTTCTCCCCACACCTAAGCCAACCACTGTACAAACTAAATTTAGAGATGATAGCTGACCCACGGTTATCTCTTTATGCTGGAGTATTGACCATTATGGTGATTCCCTCAAAGGTACAAAAAGTTTACTAGACTCCCACCGCCGGTTTTTATGTCCGTCCAATAAACATTTACAACTGTTTGTTTTTCATAGACAAACTCCCAAAGTAGGTGTTTGTTTTTAAGAAAAACCAAAAAAATTATTACCACACCCTGGAAGTTTTGTTTCGAGATATTGGGGGTCATTATATTTGTTTTATGTCTTTTACCACTAGTACGACATGTGAAAAGAACTTCACACTATCCAATCTAAATAGGGCTTGTGGTAATGCCCACCCTTCAACAACCCCTGCTCCATGGATTGTAGGAGTAACCTTATCATTTAAGAATCAAAGGTGGCTTCCGCAGTGGGAAGCTTAAGGTTTGCCTGTCTCTAAATGAGGTGGGTGAGCTAAAAGTTTAATGTACATGGTACTCCATCCTGTCAGCGCCTTTGTGAACGCTGGTATAAAGCCAATGCGAGCCCCTATAATTCAAACGTGTTTTGCCCAACACATAGATGTCTGTCTGTCAGATAAATTAATTATGAGAAAAATACATATGAATCAAAGAGACTGCAGTTAAAAAGAGCACACTGATGGGTAAAGGACCTGATTAAGAATTTGGAGGTCTGAACTTCAGAACGTCATGGATGCAGCTCTAGGAGACTGCCGGCACTCGGGTCTTCCAATCCTTATAATATTACTTGATCGCTGTGTCCACGGTGTGGCTGCCAAGGTCTTGCAGAGGTGGTGAATGATTTTTCATATATATTAATATCTCTATAAGCATTTTGGCTGCATTTGTGTCGAATGCATACATTTGCATGATACATGTTGAAAAATACCACCTAGCCATTGCCAAAGTCTGTCCCATATGTGGGCAGTTCGGGCAATGTTTCTACGCTGCAAAGAAGCCTTACCTGTATATCGTCACAAACAGAGATGTATTACTCTTGAGCAGGATGCTGCTGCGAAGGGGTATCTGGAGAAAGGGATCCACCTCAAACTCTGTTGGGAAAAACAAGAAAGGGGTAGGTATGCACCCCAAATCCTTCATTTCACTGACTTGAAAATGGCGGTTCTACCCCCACGTTTGGTTCATCGGAAAGCCAACTCATAATATAGACAACAGTGAAACCCCTCGGACCACCCTAAGGGCAGCTGTTGGCAGTTCGCCCGCAGTCCTGGCAACAGCAATCTGACAATCTTGTAATATGGTGGTCAGAACGCAACCGCAGGTACAGTTGGTTACAGACCCCTGAACTCGCAATCCTGCCCAAAGTCCATGATGGAGTGCATAAATTAGAGGTAATGCATTAGTACCTATGCAGCACTTCAAACTGTAATAAAAAGAAAGTACAGAAAAATCCCATACAAATTTAGAAAAACAAAGTACATTTTAATACATGTTTTGAGACCAAAACAGCAAAAATCCAATTAGTAAATCTGGAATTATGCAGTTTTGAAGCTTTAAGTGAAAATAGTACTTAGAAACTGTGGTGATCTGGTCTCACTGGACCGGGACAGAGTCACAAGTGCATGTCAACCACGACAGAGCACGGGTCAGATAAGGAGTGCAAGTTAAGCTCACTGAACAAAATTCCTTAAATTCTGCTTTGGCGTGCAGTTTGAGATCCCATGTCAAGGGTGCATCGCCCAGTGATGATTTCGAGGAGCTGCGGGGCTATGATGCAGAGAATGGCTTTGTTGCTGGTTATTCCATTGATGAAGGGCTTGCTATGCGAATGCCTGCATTGAGGTTGAAATACACAGTGGTAGGAGACAGCAGGCTGTGATGCAAGGTCTGGCATCAAGGATGCGGTGCACTACAGTAGTTCCAATGTGGTTGTGAGGGGCTGCACTACGCTTCACCGGTCCTGCCCGTTGGACCACAGCTGGGCTGGTGGAGAACCTAAAGGCCCACTTCCAAGGGTCCAGTCCTGGTATGGCACTACTTAGGGCTAGTACTCACAGCAGACAGAGTCAACATTCTGGGTTCATGGGGGTTGGAGACGTTTCTGTTTCTGAGGCTCTGGCCGTAAGGACAGTCATTTAGCCCTTGTAGTCACTCTGGTTGTCTTGGGTTCAAGATGCAGGGTCGAGTCTTCTCACTTAGGCAGGAGGGCAGCAGGGCAGCAGGGCAGCACAGCAATGTAACAGATTTGCCGTCCTTCTTGCAGCAAAGCAGCACAGCAGTCCTTCTACTAAGGGTTCGATTACGATATCGTAAGGAAAGACTCCAAATGGCATTCTATTTTTCTGAATACGAATCAGGCCCGCCTTTCCAATCGTTTCAGACACGTTTCCCAATGAGTGATTACGATGGTTGGGAAGCATTTGAACTGTCCGATTCGTTTCCGAACGGCATTTGGGATAACCAAGACTGTTGGATTTAAATCACAGCGGTCTACGGAGCGCGTTTCCACCTGAGCGATTAGGATGTCAGAGTCGGACAGCCTTTCCGAATCGGTTGTTCCCGAATGGATTGCTTGTTGGAATCTGAATTAGCATGTAGCAGGCCCCCTTCACCGGGGGTCCTCCGAATTTGGCAAGTGGGGGAACCAATGAAACCTCCCTTTCCAACCATGCACAGTGTGGTAGGCACCAGGGAGTGCCTGTGACAGGGTGCATGGTTTGCCCCAACAGCCCATGTTTTCAATGGAAGCATGTGTTCTCGTTCGAACCAATTCATTCGGAAAGCATTCCGGAACCAATTTGGATTGAATGCTTTGTAACGGCATCGTAATCGACTCCTAAGTCTTCTACAGTTCCAGGTGTGTATTGAAGAGTTGGAGTTTGAGTTCAAATATTTTAAGTAAATTCCTTGTTGGCATCCTTACCTACCTGATTAAAGTTACCCAAGCCCACAAGGGAATATTGGACTGTGCTTTTGTGCTGAATAAGCAGGTCCACTAGTAGCATTGAATTTATATTCACTGGGAACATGCAGTTCCGTTTTACTAGGGATTCACAAGTGTATTAAATGTGGCAATTTATGTATGCCAATTTTACGGAGTTTAAAGGAGAGAACAGAAGCACGTTAGCGCTGGTTAGCAGTGGCAAAGTAGAGTCTTTCAGCTTTTTGCCTGTTTTCCTTCTGGCCTGGCAGGTTGGACAGGACCTGCAGAATGTGTTTGACAATGTATTTGAGGCTCACTTCATTGGGAGTCTGTAAGATATTTGGCTGGAGGTTGATAGTGGCATGAACCCTAGGCAAGCAATAACCACAATCCTAGTTAGGGTAAGAGGCAGGCAATACTTAAATTAACCTTTGCTCTCCTTATTGTAGCTTGACACAGAGAAGACAGGCTTAACTTTAGAGACAACCTGTAAAGTATGTGTGCAACACTTCAAACAGTAAAACATTGTAAAAACAACCCAATACGATTCCACACCAGATTAAAAATAATAGTGCTCTTTATATAATACATATAACAAGACCAAAATTCCAAACATCCAACAAGTAGAACTTGAAAGGTAGAATTTTTTATTTTGCACTGAAAAATAGCACCTAGAAGCAAAAATTGCTATTTGGGATATCTGGTCTTGCTGGACCTGGACAAAATCAAACGTTCTCGTGGACCACGATGGAGTGCGGGCTGGCTACAGAGACCCAATTAGGCTATCTGAACCACAGTAATACAATCCTGGCTGTGAGTGCTTGCATACATCCACTTTGAAGATGCACCATGCAACAGAGGCAATACGTTGGTTCCCAAATGCAATGAGCCTGCGGTGGCATATCCTGGTGTGTCGGCCTCTAGAATCCTTTTGATGGGGATTGCAGTGTGAAGGTCGGTGTTGAGCATGAGAGATGCAGTGGGGATGATGTGTTGGTTCCAATGAGCAGTGTAGTTGCCATGGGATGGTTAGGTGTCGTTGTCAATGCTGGCATCAAAGAGAGATGCAAGGAGGTTGCGCCAAGAGAAGCATTGCATAGTATACGTTCTGAAGGCAATGCATTGGTCCCAGATGACTGATGCAGCAGTTATAAAAGTCTTTTACAATGGGTCTAATCCATGCAACAGCAGTGATGCGTCGGTTCTGCTCACAGATGCACCGCTCAGCCGAGGTGATGTGTTGGTTGTGCTCAGGGATGCATCTCTAAGAAGAGAAGTCATCAGTTCTGGTGGAGAAACACCTGAGGCCCACATCCAAGGGTTCAGTACTGGGGTGGTACCACATGCAGGGTAGACTCACAGAGTCTAGGTGCAAAAGCAAGGTGGTTGACAGTCTTTTAGGTCCCTGAGACTTCAGATCAGAAGGCCAGAAATCTATCCCTTGGAGACAGTCTGGGTTCAAGTGATTCATGTCTAGTCCCCTCACCCATGCAAGAATGCAGCTGGCAGCAGGTCAGCACAGCAAAGCGGGAGTTCAGCAAATCAAAGTCCAGCAGTGACAGCCTTTTCAGCAGCACAGCAGTCCTCATACCTGGACTAGTCTTCATAGACCCAGAAGTGTACTAAAGTGGTGGTGTCAGAGGTCTAGTACTTATACCCAGTCGGGCCTACGAAGAAGGGGAAACTTAAAAGACAGCCTCTGAAGCACACAGAGGTCCTCCCTATCTTCCGTGACTCTAGGCTCACTACGGGGGAGTATGCAGCATTTTGTGTGGGGATGGGATACAGCCTATTCAGGTATAAATGAGGTTGGATCCAGCTCCTCCCTCCCATCCTGCAGGGATGGCCCATCCAATCACACCTATGTGCCCATGGTGTGTGGCTGTCTGTGAGAAATGCACAATGCCCAAATGCCCCCCACTCCAGACGTGAGCAGAGACAGGCAATAGGCACCAAATGGGTATAGTAAGAAACACAAGCTTTCTAAAAAGTGCATTTTCTGAATGGTAATTTAAAATATGACTGTACAATAAGTCAATTATTTACATTAGGATTCCAGAGACACCAGCCTTTGGGGATTGAATATCTTCTGAAATTAAAAATACACTTAAAAAATTGAATAACATAATCCCACAATTATCCTTTGGAAGAAATAGGCCTTGGAGTAGTGAAAAACGACTTTTAGAATTTTTCACTACCAGCACATGTAAAACTTACAAGTACATGTCCTGCCTTTTAAATATATTGAACCCTGCCCTCTGAACTTGAGAATTGATAGTTCTCCATCTTCTAACTTACATCAATGTCACTGCTTACTCAACTATGAATAATTCATTGTAATGGAATGTCTCAAATTAGTGCCTTGCACATATTACCAGCATTGTGCCATTAGTGACTATATGTTAAAACTAAATGTGATGCAATCGAATAAAGGTGACTTTTCCAATTGCTTATGTGACCTTTGTGTCCCAAAAGTGACATTTGCAGAGTAAAAGTGACTCATATGAAGGAAATGTGACTTTTCCGCAGGCTTACTTGACGCTTCATTTGGAAAATGTATGCAAAAATGTCACGCATGTATTGGTTAAGTGGCTTACCCATAGTAAACATGACACTTGCTTTGGAAAAGTGACCCATCATCAACAAACATCACACATGCATTGGTTAAGTGCCGTGGGAGCAGAAAACATGCTGCATCAGTGTCAAGTGCTTAGGGCAGAAATGATGCTTCTACACGAAAAAACACTACCCCAGCATGAACCTCTATACTACATAAACACCACTGCACTACTCTAAACCCTTAAACACTACCCTATCATTATATGAACACCACTAGACTATCCTAAACCTTAAAACACTACCCTCAGCTCGACCCCCTACACTACACAAACACCAGTGTACTACGCAAAACGCTAAATCTACCACCAACACGACTCCCTACTCAAAGACCAATGCACTACCTTAAACCCTAAATCTATCCCCAGCACAACCCGTTCACTACACAAACACCACTACACTACCCTAAACCCTAAAACACTACCCTTAACACTTCATTTACTCATAGGTCTCCGCAGGACACCCTTCATGTTGTACTTTTGTGTTCTTTTTATTCAATGCCTAGTCGCAGATTTCTGGTAGGATTTTTAAAACAAGCCAAATTGACACACGTCAAAGCCGCTTTAATTTTTTTGCAAAAGGCGACTGACCCCCTGACATTATGTTGCATTATGAATTTTATTAAAGTTGCGGTGCGATTAAGGGCAACCAGAGGGCAGGCCTGAATATTGCTATAATGAATTGTGGTTGTTAGCTTCTTTTAAATCCAGTATTTAATTGCAGTCAGGGTTCTGATAAAGATTTATTTGCATTCTAATCGTTTGTATATACATGCTTTTATGGTATTTTTTAATCACCGAATAAAAAACTTCTGAAATCTGAACTACTCATATAGATAGTAACTCATAGTTACTGTTAGAAAATCACTATTACAAGTATACAGTTATCCATACAGTTACTGATGCAATCACTGAGTCATATGTATACTTCTTTATATACAAGCAAATGTCGCATACACTGCTTTTTATTTTTGTACTTTATTGCACATGTACCATTGAGAGATATATTTGCTCATCACCACACAGATATTAACTCACCCAAACAATTGGTATAACATGTAGTCTTAACGTCATATAACTACTGAATCAACTATTCACACATCTTTGGGCAGTCAGACACCCCGCACCGAAACACACACACATTCACTCTCCCATACGAATACTCAGTTAACTAATCAATAAGTAATATAGACTTTCACGTAGCTAGTAACCAACTGGTGCAGCACTTTACAGAACAACTGACAAAGTAATACAGATATTCACACAGTTTAGTCACTATCCAATATATAAAAAGAGACACTATTAATTACTCAAGTAAACAATCAATCATACTGCTACTAAATCCTTTATCCAGATTATTTTATATCCACTCATTCTTCAATAAAGATTGCTATATATAATACATATTTAAATAACAAACCAAACCATATTTACTGGATGCTGTCATCAGTGATGTCATAAGTGATGTCATATGAGATGTCATCAGTGATGTGATCAGTGATGTCACTAACCATGTCATGAATGATTTATTACATATATATATACGTAAAGAGCTGCGTATGAAGGGTCCGTATTTAGAAGGAAAGGAAAAGTCAGGCAGGGTAACTTTTTCTCTTATTGTAAATATGGAGGAGCCACCTGCGCAACCAGTACGTCAAAAAAGTGATGTACAGGAGACGCAGAGAGCTTGTAAATCTGCTGCAGAATTTTTTTCATTTCTCTCCATTTTTTTTCTTCCAATATATGCTACAATGCACAGAATACATTGTAGGAGAAAAATGCCTTCACTGATTGTTTTGTGCAGGAAGGTGTGTCTTCCTGAACAAAAACAAACTCTACACGACACCGATATTCTTGAACCATGGTGTATGGGTGCCTGTATCACCACATGCCACAGTTTAAGCAGCAGTGCAGAGGGAAGGACAGACTTCCAACATATTTATGTACATATGTTGCATCTCTGTGTTTGGAAGTAGCTCAGCACACTGTAGCTAAAGAGCATACAGTGTCATGGTACAGCACTTCCTTATAGTTCTGCATTTATACATTCACCAAATATGACAAATGCATTCTTTAGTCAATTATGCAGTACGTATACATTTATGTAAACTTTCACACACTAGCATATACATTTAGCTCTTTCTTTAACCAGAGTAGTTTGTTTTTTGTACTTTTATATATTTTTTGATTTTTAGAACGTTTTTTGTTTTTTTTAAAAAGAAAAAAAAGTCAACAGGACGAACAAAACCATGAACTTTGAGGGAAAAAAAACTAGCATTGATGGTTATCAATTGCTCTGCAAACTAGGTCTACTGATTGCTCCCCATAACAAATTAAATGATTGCACTTCACGCAGTGCATTCTAACTTTCACAAATTGGGGACGTATGTCTAGTGGTGATGCTGCAGAGGTACTTGGTTTTGCCGTTGGTGGAGGTGCATTTTGTCGCAGTCTTATACATTCTTCGTGAGCATAGTTCACAGGATGCATGGATTGGACGTGCTTGCGCATACTAGCATTGCCACAGGAGTATATCGTGTTTGGATCTCCTCTGGACAGTACTGCCTTGCAAATCCTGCATGTTACTTTGTAAATGTACAGGAATTTATATTGCGCAAATCACCAAGCGGTTTCTAAGCACTTGCTTAGGGAACCCGTCCTGGTATTCCCCTGTGGGATAACCCCGGCAGGGTATCCGCAAGGTGAAAGCCAGGCATCCCGCCGCGAGGGGCCGTTGTGGAGATTAAGCAAGCTATTGCCCAGAGTCGCAGAGTGTGAACCCGTGAATTGAGTAGGCACCGGAGCGAGAATTGTAGAGTCCATGGACATTTTAGGACTCAAGACCTCGCCGAGCCGGGAATTGAACCCTGGTCCCGGGCTGACCTCTGCTTCCAGGTCTGCCTCCTCTAACCAGTGAGCCACACTTCTCCACGGTGGCATTACATTTCTTTTGCCTCTCTGGAAAAGTAAAACATTTCCATATGATGGATGTGTATCTTTTGGGAGAGGGTGAGGTTCTGGTAGAAATTGTTCAGTAACAAAATCATCAGAAACAGATGATTCTTGCAGGGGTGTAGCTATTTTTGAATCCAAAAAAGAAGTTCAGGTTTCCAATTAACAAAAAAGTGATGTTCTTTTCAGGATAGGGCTTCTCCTAAGGAAGGTTTAAGAAGAGTAATTGAAATGGGTGGGGTTCTTCAATAGTTAGAGCAGTTAGTGTTATAAACCAATGAAATCTCTTTTTTTGGTCACATGGGATCCGCTTTGGGTGCATACATGCATCACGCATCTAGCGCGACTTCTCCAAATTGCATTTAAAAGTAATATAAGTTTATTAAAACTAAAAGAATATTTTTTCCTCTTAATATTTATATTGAATACATATATATATATATATCTTTTTTATATAGAACATTTTTGCAGAAGTCATGCGCCCACCGCGTTGAAAAAGTAGATGACGTCATGTGGAAACACACGTGGTGTGGCGTGATACGTATATGTTGCGTATGCTCTTGAAGTCACGTACAGGTCGCGTAGCTATCGCGCATGAAAATACATACCCATCGCACACCCTACGCGCATCCTACAGAACAATTGTAAAATAGCGGCTATATTCTCTGCAGCAATCGAGAGAGGTGCACTTTGAGTGCCGGACTCCTCAAAAAATTGTAAAAAAAAAGAAAACAGAAAATATTTAAATATTTAAAAAAATAGAAAATATACATATATATATATTACATTTAAAAAAAAGTATATTGAAAATGTGTAATATAAAATGTGTAATATAATCTAAAAAATAAGATATCTAAAAATAAATATATTTAAAATAAATTTGTAAATCAGTATCAAAGAAATAAATATAACAATTAATAGATTTAAAAATTGTTATTGAATAAATCTTTCAAAATCACTGATAAAAACCTTGGGTTTCAGGTAGGTTATGCTTTGGAATTATCTTTTGAAAAACCTTTGAAATTCACTGAAAAAAACATAGGTTTTAGGGGTGTTATAGTTAGCTGGACATTTCACTCATAGAAAACCATTGAAATTCCTCCTTTATAGTTAGTTGTACTAACTGAAACTCTCGCGCCCGCAATCCACTGATGATGAAGTCACATATTACGTCATTCATGACATGGTCAGTGATATCACTGATGATATCTCAAATGACATCACTGATGACATCATCCACGTGACAATCAGCTACACCTCATCATACACTACTATAATCTTTCATCAGTCACTGTAAAATACAGAGTACCTGTGGTAATCTGTTTCTCGTGTAATGCATCTCCCTGGCCCTGGTTCTCTACCTGAAGCTCTAGCTATATGATGTCATATGGAATGTTATGGATGTTTGTACTTGAAGAGATAGCTGTTAGAGAAGATGGGCTGAGCAGCCAGGAGGCAGCTCTTGGTGGGGCTTATATTAGGAGCTTATATTAAGACTTAAATTGGAACTTACTAAGATGTAACCTAAGGAATAAAGTACAACTACAAGAACTGTCTTCTGGACTTCCTTATTTCTACAGTACCATATTTGAATCCATTGACACAGCAATACTAGTATCTAAAAACCCACCCAGTGATTCTTAGTTCTACACAAACACATCTAATTTAATACCTATAGATTTACTCATACATGTTGTCAATGATCAATAGAACACAATCAAATATACTTATACACTTATATTGACATGACACATCAGCACACATACTATTCAGTTATGCAGTCATTCTACTCACTTTTGCAAACAATGTATCCTATTTACATTTACTCACCTACACACTTTTACAAATAGCACTTCATTTATTCATATAGTGACTCATACTTAGTGTGTTATGAAATCACTATTACAAATATAGAATTATCTATACAGTCACTCACTGAATCAATGAGTTGTATGTCCAGTTTCTTATATACAACAACTGTCACATACACTGTCTTTAATTTGTTCTACTTTGTTGGACATGTACCATTGAGAAATGTTTTTGCTCATCACCACACCCATAAAGATATTCACTCACACAAACAAGTATTATAATACGTAGTTTTAACCTCATATACGTACTGAATTAACTATTCACATATCTGAGCAGTCACAGACCCCCCACCGAAGCACACACACATTCACTCTTCATTGTAAATAATCAGTTAACTAATCAATACCTAAAATAGAGTTTCACGTAGCAAGTAACCAACTGGTGCTGCAGTTTACACAACAACTGACCATGTAATATAGATATTCACACAGTTTTGTCACTAGCCAATATATTTAGCGAGACAATATAAAATACTGGGGTGAATGTATGACATTGTTCTGCATTCTGTTCATCACCTGTTGTTTTTGCGTTTGTCACCCCGAGTGGGATGGGTATGCTCAGACGTAAGTCCCGTGCTCTCCATGCCACTGGAATCAAGCTATCCAGGCTGATGAGGGCTGAAAGCCAGGAACCAGTCCTTGGATGCTTGTTTCCAGTCCAGGGAGGACCTGGCTTGGCAGTTCGGGCTGGACTGTTCCCATGGGGCACAGGGTCAAGACTAATTGCATATGGCTGGGTCCAAACTGGAATGGCATGGTGAGCAAAAAAACGATGGTTTTAGGCCCAGATCTCTGTAATAGGGTGAATGTATGACATTGTTCTGCATTATGTCCATCACCTGTTGTTTTTGTATTTGTCACCCCGATTGGGACGGGTATGCTCAGACGTGAGTCCCGTGCTCTCCATGCCACTGGAATTAAGCTATCCAGGATGATGAGCGCTGAAAGCCCGAAACTGGTCCTTAGATGCTTGTTTCCAGTCAAGGGAGGACCTGGCTTGACAGTTCGGGCTGGACTGTTCCCATTGGGCACAGGGTCAAGACTGACTTGCATATGGCTGGGACCAAACTGGAATGACATGGTTAGCAAAAAGCGATGGATTTAGGCCCAGATCTCTGTACTGGGGTGAATGTATGACATTGTTCTGCATTCTGTTCATCACCTGTTGTTTTTGCATTTGTCACCCCGAGTGGGACGGGTATGCTTAGATGTGAGTCCTGTTCTCTCCATGCCACTGGAATCAAGCTATCCAGGCTGATGAGAGCTGAAAGCCCAAAACCGGTCCTTGGATGCTTGTTTCCAGTCCAGGGAAGACCTGGCTTGGCAGTTCGGGCTGGACTGTTCCCATGGGGCAAAGGGTCAAGACTGATTTGCATATGGCTGGGTCCAAACTGGAATGGCATGGTGAGCAAAAAAACAATGGATTTATGCCCAGATCTCTGTACTGGGGTGAATGTATGACATTGTTCTGCATTCTGTCCAACACCTGTTGTTTTTGCATTTGTAAACTCTATTGAGCACCTATATACCACATACTAGCAGTATAACAAACCATGAGATAATGGTAATCTTGTCGTATCCGTGTATGTTTCTTGTACCTACATATGGAACATTACTTACCGCCTTGAACACTATATGACCAGAACGTATGTATAATTTTATGCATATTTCTATATAAAAAATGTCTGGGTATATATAATTCCGGTCCAGCGATGATATCTTTAATGGCTCTTTCTTTGTTTCTTTGTTTGTTTGTTTTTTTGTTTGTTTCTTTGTTTGTTTGTTTCTTTCTTTCCTTCTCTCTGCGTTTTCCTTTTCATTTTCCTTCTATTTCCCCTCCCTGTCTTCCACAAACCCCCCTCGCCTTTCTCCCACCACGTGTTTCTCCCTCCCACTTCCTTCCATTCACCCTTCATTGACACTTAATTTTACTCATGTATTGATCCATTTCTGACAGTGTGTATTTGTGTAATTTAGCATTATCGTATTTTTATATTTTTTTTAATTAAGTCTTATTTACATTTAATTCAGTCTTTAATGGCTAATATGCCCCTGTCGGGAAATATCATAACATTTGGCAATTGCTTATAAGTGTGTGCCCCCTTCAAATGAGCAGCCCTGAGGAACCCCCAGGCTGATATGGCTCTTGTAAAGGGGCTAAACACGTTTTGGCTGTAACATGATTATGGTTTCTTTTGAATTCACATATTTTCTTTGTTCTGGATGACTCTGAAATTACCTAAAAGAGTCAACCGACATACTAAAATTACAGCATTAAATGAATAGAGTTATCTTCACAAAGACTACAACATTTTTTGTACCTGTCCTGGCACATCGTTAAGCCTTTAATGTTAAGCCTGGCTCCTCTTTTCAAGCTTCAGAACATTGAGCACAGGTTGAGTTGGAGCTGCTTGTGGTTTCACCCTAACAAAGACCGTGGTTCTTTCCTGAGTAGGGTTTCACTCTCCCCATCCGGTAACCCCATTTCTCACCATTGGGTCCAGCTAGAAAGTATGATTTAAACAGGCAGAGAAATGTTTTACTCATGTAGCTGTGTCTTGATGCGCAGTCTGACGCTTTGAAAGATGGGTACATTTAATATGATCAGAGAGGGCATTCCAATTTCTTTAGCATTGCCAGAGAAGGATCTACGTAGTGTGGTGATTTCACTGAGGTGTAGAGAGTGATCTTCCTACTTTGCCAGAGTAAGTGATAACCTCCTGAGAAGGAGAGTTTCTTGGCAAGGTGTTTTGCTTTATATTGGTTCAGAGCTTTAAAGTTAAGGTATGCCATTCTCATTATGAAGTGTGTCTAGATTTGTAGCAATTTAAGGTACGAAAAGTGTTTTGAAGCCCGGGTCTTCCAGGCCTCGGGCTTAGCACACCTGCAGGGCCTGAGTGACGGCTTCTGCAATCACATGCACTCGCCTCTCGTCCTGAGCTCGTCTCTCACTGCTCAGCCCTCCACCGTCTGTCTTCAGGACCTGCCTTAGCGGGCGAGGCCTTGCGTGTCACCTGTGCCTCCTGCAAAAGGTGTTCTTGGATCGCCATGTCCAGTAATCCGGTATAAATCCGTTCCATATTGACGGAGGAAGATGGCGGCCGGCTAAGACGCTCGGTCGGGAGCTCCGAAATCACCGCAGCACGACTTATCTACAGAATGCTTTTCCTTCTTAATTCTCCCCCGTGTGAGCTGGGCACTTACTAGCATATGAAGGATTGATCCTACGGAGCACGATTGGGAGACTCATTGGGAGACTCACGGAATGCGGCTCTCCTCTTGCCGATACACCGCCGAAGCCAACGAGACGCCACGCACTGGAACCTGGGCGGCAGCACAGGAGGCGAGCAGAAGCTACCGGAGAGCACTGGGAAGGATCTCTTTCCTGTTCCGGGGTGGCTTGGGCAGCGACAGCACTTTCGGGAGCGTGAGCAGCAACACGGGCTTGGAGAGTGCAGAATCGCCGCATCTCCGAGCGGTCAAAGAGAGGGCTTCCAGACTCGATAGTAAACCCCTAGTGCCCTTGGTAAAAGCAGCAGCGGTGGAAAGTCAGATGAGCCAGGGAGGAGGGTAGGAGAAGAGTCGGTGGCAGCAGGGAGGCGCCAGGGTCTGGCTAGAGTTTCAGTGGGCAAAGAGGAGACAAAAAACAATTGCCAAAGAAACTATAAGAGGAGTTTCAGCAGGGCAAAACATCAAAACTCCATACAGAAACATGAACCTGGGAGGAAGTCCTACACACCCATGATCAAGGTAAAGGGGGGGGAAGGAGGTGGGGGATCTGCTGCTCCTGATTTAATCACAGGGTGCAACCAATATAGTATTAAAAATCATCAAAGTGTGACTCAAGATACACCACAATGAGTTTTTCTAGTTTGGGGTCTGGAACTGGAACTGGGCAGGATAACATCGTAGAAAGAGGCAAGGAGGAAGTAAGAATTGGGGGTACAATCAGTGGGGCAATCACTACATCAAATACCCAGGAGACAGAGAAAGTAGAGGGGGATAAAGACAAACAGCTTTACAGTGAGAACAACGACAAAACAAAAACCTTCTATTGCCTCAGAAATAGACAATTCTTAAAACAAAACCTCCCGCCAACAAAGCAGACTGTAGTTCCTAGGATTACAAAAAGAAAACAGAAAGGCCCCCCCAAACTCGAAAGCATATCACAGAATATAAATACTAGAGCAGAAAAAGGCCAAAGCACAAGAAAGGCCTCTGTCAGAGCAAAAGATAAAAGTCACCCCCTACTTAAAATCTTTCTTTAAAGTCCAACAACTGGTCCAAATCAGGGGTAAAGAAAGCGTGCAACAAGATAAGAGCAAACATTGGGACCTACGACTAAGCAAAATCGGAAAACTGACTCCCCTAATGGCAGACGAAATGGAAAGGGCAAAGGACAACGCAGTCGCAAACAGGGAGAAAGTCCAGGAAGGTCCTCAAGTTGAGTTAACACCAAGAACGGACGTCCTGCACAGTTCAGAACAGCCTGAAGCGGAGATGACCTAGGGACTGATTTTACATTTAAACAGACTAAACATCTGATGGAAAAATTCATGGGCAGAATGATGAATGAAATGAAGGAGAGGTTCACAGTGTCAGAAGCAAATCAAAGCAAAATTCAAGAAATGTGTGAAAACCAAGACCAGAAATTAAATGACCTAGGTGAAAGAGTCACTGCCACTGCGATGGAAGCTACAGTAGAGTCCCTCAGCAAAAAAGTTGACATAAACCATAAAGATATAAGATCATTAAAGGACTGTGATAGGATTATTAAAGAGAAACTAGAATCGCTGGAGAACCAAGCAAGAAAAAATAACTTGAGAATCCTAAATGTGCCGGAAAATCTGGAAGGGTCGGACATCAAAAACTTCATTGTCTCTCTCCTAGAAGAATTTTTTCCCTGGACCAAGGAGGTTAACTTGTCGGAAGACATTCAGAGAGTCCACAGAGACCCCTTCGGAAAAAGTAATGAAAGAAGGTTTCCACGGAAAATCTTAATTTATTTTAAGACATATACACTAAAAGAAAAAATTCTAAGTGAAGGGCTGAAAAATGGAACACTCAAAAAAGATAATTGGACTTTCAGAATCCGCTCCGATATGTCCAAAGCTACACAGGACAGACAATGGGAGTTGGGGCAGTTTATGTAGGAACTAAAATTCCTAGGAGCCACGGTACAAATGAAGTTCCCTGCAGCTCTCCGTATTATGTGGCGAAATAAGATGCACAATATAAGAGACCCCAGAGAAGTAGAAACTTTTATTGAACAGATCAAGGATCAAATACGAATGGAGAAATAAATGGAAATCTAAAGACAAAAAGAAAGGGGAAAAAAAGGGGGAACAATTATTTTCTTAGGTGAAACAGGAGCTCGAAAAGGACGAAGAATACCGCCCAGTAAGAAGAAGGGAGGCTTCCTCAGGCAGGGGAAAACTAATCATCACAAAAAAGAACTATGGTAAAATGAAACTAGTACACGGTGGGGAGCAAAATAGGGAAAAAAAAGAGAAAAAAGAGTCCTCTACAACTAACAAAAATGGAGTTATCGGGAGATACATAATTCATCTCAATCCAGAATATATAAACAAATGACGACAAATCGGAAAAAAATTAATATTCTCTCATGGAATGTCAACGGCCTTAGAATGACTAACAGGAGGAATAGAATTTTTGAATACTTGAAGGAGTCCAACAGTGAAATAATAATACTAAAAGAGACTCATCTCTTGAGTACGGAATGGGATCAAATTGGAAAAAAACTAAATTGGGTGGACGTCTGTGTTTGCACTAAACAAAACTGTAATATCAAAGGAGTAGCAATCCTCATTAAGAAATCTCTTAAAGCAAAAATCGAATATCAGGCAGTAGATAGTAACGGAAGATGGTCCACTACCAGAGTAAGAGTAGATAACAATATCCAGTCCATAGCTGGATACTAAGGCCCCAATTTAGATGATCCTTTCCCATTGCAAAAATTGTATTCGGAGCTTCTATCTATCTCCGGCCCCATAATCCTACGTGGCGATTTTAACATTCTATTGGACCCAAAAATGGACAGATCACCACCTAGCAAACATGTGAACCTTCCTAAGATGAGGGAATGGCTAGGTGTATATATAAAAAAGATTTAGATTTGACAGACATCTGGAAACAAAAGGGGGACAACAAGCAACCATTCACATTTCATAACAAAAAGTTGGGCCATAGATCCAGGATTGACTACTTCTTGGTAAATAAGAGCTTATCAGAAAATGTCAGTAGCATTGAACACATTCCAGCGCATTTATCTGATCATTCTGCAGTTCAATTATCTCTACATATCACAAATAACTACCAACCGCCAAGATGGACAGTTGATCGGACTATATTGTCTGACCCACAAAGCATCGAAGAATTAATAATGGTCTCTGATATCTTCTTTGAGGAGAATCAAGTTGGAACATCAAAACAAATTATATGGGACACTTATAAGGCAGTGGCTAGGGGGAAGCTGTTAAGCTTGGGTGCTTAAAAATCTAAAATTAAGAAGCAGGAACCCAGAAATATGGAAAACGACATTAATAAATTAGAATAGCAAATTATGACTGGAACCTCCGCAGAAATGAAAGATCTATTGGAAAAAAAGGTCCTACAACTCAAGGAGAAACTAACCGATTATCTGGAAAATATAGTGAGGAAAAAATGGGAGGCAAGCAAACTGTCAAATCACGAGTATGGGAAAGGATGCGGGAAAATGTTGGCTTGGAGAACCAAAACAGATCAGACAAGAAACACAATATCCTGTATTGAGAACAACCAAATGATATTGAGCTCTGATGACTCCGTGATAAAACAGGAGTTCACATCCTTTTTTTCCAAACTATATAAAGAAGATATAAACCCAACTGACGAGCAAATCAGTAAATATTTAGATACCATCTCATTACCATCACTAACAAAGGAGGAGGAGAATGAATTAAATAGCGAAATCAAAGGCGAGGAAGTAAAAGCGGCGATAAAGAATTTGAAAAGGGGTAAAGCTGCGGGTCCAGATGCGTTGCCAAACGAATTCTAAGCTGCGGGTCCAGATGCGTTGCCAAACGAATTCTACTTAGCACTGAAAGATTCAGTAGTAGTTCACTTAACATATCTAATGAATAAAGTATATATGGACCAGGAATACATTCCAGACTCCTGGAATGATGCCATGATCAGTATCATATTAAAAGCAGGAAAAAACCCAAAACACTGTGAATCTTAAAGGCCTATATCATTGTTAAACTGTGACTACAAAATCTTCATGCAGGTCATTGCAAAGACACTATCCACAGTAATACCAAAATTAATCCATCCTGATCAGAAAGGTTTTACAAAAGGCAGACAACTTCACGAAATAACACATGAACTTTTTGCAACAATTGACATAGCCATCTCCGAAAAAATGCCGTTAACCATAATCACCTTTGATGCTGCCAAAGCATTCGATAGAGTAAACTGGGCCTTTTTAAAACAAACCATCAAAAAATACAACTTAGGGACAAGATTCGGTTGCATGATAAAACAAATTTATAAAAAACCAAGAGCAAAAATATTAATCAATGGATCACTCACCAGCAACATTGAAATACAAAGGGGGACAAGACAGGGGTGTCCTTTATCCCCTCTCATTTTTAATCTTTACATCAAACCACTGGCTTGTTCCCTAAGAAAACATATTTCAATATCTCCTTTCAGCTATCACATGTGGTCAAAGAAAGTGGCACTATATGCAGATGACCTGATGATATTCACAGATAACTATGACAATTCCTCCAATGCAATAGATGACACGATTTCTAAGTTTGGCAATGTATCCGGATACCTAACAAATCAAACAAAAACTGAAGCCATGAGTTGGAATATACAACTCAATATGACATACTTCAGAAACGAAATAAAATATTTGGTGATTAACCTGGTCAAAGAGCTGGAGAAAATTCCACAACTAAACCTGAATAGAGTGCTTGTAGAAACAAGAAGACTGCTTAAAGTGTGGGGTGGGCTACCCTTAACCTTCTTGGGAAGATCGAACATCTTAAAAAAGTCAATTCTACCTAAGTTTACATATTTATTTAACACCATTCCTTTGGAATTCCAGAAAAACTCATTGAAGAAAATCCAAGGTGAACTAGTCAGCTTCATTTGGGCATCTAAAATCACGAGGATAGCATGGAGCAAACTAAGGAGGAAGAAAGATCAAGGAGGAATAGCGAGTCCAGATCTCTTTAAATATTACAGGGCTTTTCATTTTAAGAATATGAGACCCTTACTATGAAAATATCAATTTTACCCAGATTACTTACAGAATATGATAGGCAAAGTTGATCCTTTCGTATTCAAATTTGGCCATCCAAAATTCTTTAAGAAAATAAAACTAAAGATCTTACATAATGCCGCAAAATTGTGGTACCAAATTAGAAACACAGTAAATATACCTTACTATAGTAATATGGCACCAATATGGGACTCCCCGGGCACACCTGACTGCGTTAAGGTTCAGGAAATGGATTCATTTACACTGAAAATCGCTCAGTGTAAATGAATCCATTTCCTTAACCTTAACGAAAAACCTCATGAAAAACCCTTCATGACTAACACTAGTATGAATATAATTACTAGTTATGTTACTGCACTTACCCTTTTCTATGAATCACTGCACTTAGCTAAAAAGAGCTCTACATGTATATTCTTCCATAGATCGTGAAGAACATAATACTCAAATCAATGCATTGAGTTTGGGATTACCGCACAATTCGTGTGAGTAGTTTTATATGTTATTTGTAAATACTGTTTGTCCCTACCCTTTGTAAGTCCTGACGAAAGCTCTACAGACCGCCTGGCCCAATAGAGCTGAAACATGTCGACAACTCCAACCTAGTAATACCATATAGCCCAGTAACTCGGTCTACCAATGAGTATTCACAACTTTTTAATAATGTAAGTTTGCCCAATATTAAAAAAATTTCCGGGCACTCTTTTTCATTTTTTAACCAACCTTGTTTTTTGGGAAAGTCCTTTTGTCTCTGGACACTGCACTCGAGACTGGAGGTGCCTCTGGATGAGGCTAGGAGTACACACTAACAGGAATAACCCTATGATAACTGCGTGAATGTCAATGTGGGGCGGATGAAACGAATATACCGCTACTTCCAAGTATACATTGACTTCTCTGAGGGCTTCCTTATTTGCACTGAACTGAAAGTCGAGCAGTGTAACAAGTGTCCAATTTTGCTGATTACTAATTGATTATTCTGGGGAAAGAAACGGACACTCTAATTCCTCATCCCTCCCTGTTGATTAAATACGTAAGGAAGAACTAAGCCAAAACTCTATATAGATAGAGATAAAAAAGATTGAAGATAAAAAAGTAGATAAACCAGAACCAAATAAAAGTTGAAGACTTTTCAGTCCAATTACCAATGAAGAACAGCAGAAAGTGTGCTTATATTCTGGAAAAACACGTCATTTTCTGGAATATTGCACTAGCAAACCCAAGGAAGGAGCTAGAGTATCATTTTTTGCAAATAAACATATGGGAAATGCATAACCTTGGTAGATGAAGAGACCAAATTACCCGATTCATATGATATAACAGTCTCTTTTTTTGAGGGGGTACTTCTTTTTGGGAGCTTCTCATTAAACATTTTTCACATCCCAGTTTATTTAAAGTGGGAAACAAATAATAGAGTCTCCATTGATCTCTTACCTCACTCAGGTGCTACAGGCAATTTTGTGGATGCCACTTTTAGTGGGTTGGTTATTGATATTTTATCTAGAACTAATGTAGATACTACTCCTACTGTAGATGGAAGAGAAATTCTGTCTGGTCCAGAGAATTTACAAATTATTCTGTTGAGACTCTCTATGTTTGAAGAGACACCAGGAGTTTGATATTATAGCTGCTCTTCAATATCAAGATATCATCAAGAGTGGCATGGTTACATCAACACAACTCTTCTTTAGATTAGGTGTCAGGTACACTCCCATTCTCTTCCTTCCAGTATCAACTAAATTGTTTTGATAACCCGCCCCTAAAACCTGAACAAATACAAGGAACTTTAGGTAGTACAAGAATAGTGGTTCCTGAAGAAAATCAGAGCTTTTTGGATGTCATCAATAAAGAATACGATAGTGGGCCACCCCCTCACAGGCCCTTTAATTGATGAATTGATTATCATACTGGGAATCAGCTGCTTTGTAGGCTGATTGATGCCATAAAGGAGAAAGAAACTCTGCATCTCAGAAAATATTTGGAAGAGCTCTTAGAAATTGGCTTCAGCCACCTGTCTTGTTCTTCTGTGTTTTCTACTTTGTGTTTTGGTCTTAAAAAGGAAGAGTAAAGCTCCAAACTGTTATCATCTGGTATGGGTTGAAGAAGAGGATGAATGTAAAACTGCCTTGTTTACTGAATTTGGTTTACTTGAATATTTGGCGATGCCCTTTGGTCTTTGTAATGCTCCTGCGGCATTCCAATTTTTGTTTATCATGATGTGTTACACAATTACATTGATATTTGTGCCATGGTTTATATTGATGATATACTGATTTTTTCTAATACTTGGGAGAAGCACATTGGCCATGTTAAAGCCATCCAGAGAAAACTGAGATATAACATTTATGCTTTCTACGAGGCTCACGGTTTGGTTTAGCAGTTCTGTTCTTTAAATTTGAACTGCAATGGTATGATTTACAATTGTTTGTATGTACTAAGTCATGTCACACCACACTGACATTGCTACTGTTGTACATTTGTTTGACAATGATGCCTATTGTGCTAATCTGTCTAAAATCCCAAAAATCGGTTTTAAACAAATCATGGGAAACTGAGGGAACTTGCGAAGTTGGAAAAATGTACTGTGGAGGAAATATAATGTTTGGGATTTATCATCTATGCAAAGATTATACCAATGGATGCTGTTAGACATTGGGTTTCTGGTTGGCAGAAGTATGAACCCTGTCCAAGCAGGAACTAAAATTCTGGTCACAGAAAGTCACAAACACATACTAAGTGAACCTGGGCTCACCCGCTGGTAGATTGGCACAGAGAAGTTAGACTGAACTTAACAGGCAATACGTAAAGTATTTGTGCAACACTTCAAACAGGGAAACAGTAAAAACACAACACAAAAAGAATCCCCACCAATTTGGTAAAATTTAACTCAGATTAATATATGAAACCAGAACACAAAAAATAATGATGTTAGTACAGCTTGAGATATGAATATTAAAAGAATAAACTGTAAAATAATACTTGTAAGCAGGAAGTATATATTTGTGATATCTGGTCATGCTGATTGGGGCAAAGTCAAAACTTCAGGCCGACCGCGGTGTGCAGGGACTGCTCCATGCAAAGGAGAAGATGCACCAGTTCTGATCCATGCAACAATGCAGACGCACCTGTTCAGATGCAGATGTGTAGGTTGGCTGAAGAAGCACCTTAGGTCTCACTTCTAAGGATCCAGGACTGGGGTGGCACCACCTGGCAGGGCAGACTCACTTACGGCAGAGTAAAAATGCAGATGCAGGTAGTAGGAATTCTGTTTTGTCCCTGAGACATCAATCAGGAGGCAAGCACGCCCTTGGAGTCACTCTGGGTTTAAGTAACGCAGCTCCAGTCCTTCTCGCCCACGCAAGGGAACAGCAGACCAAAGGGCAGCACAGCAGGGCAGTAATCCAGCAAAGCAGCAGTCCAGAAGAGTGACAGTCCTTCTTCCTGGCAGAGTCTTCACAGGTTCAGTGGTGGCGTTAGATGTCCAGTACTTATATCCTGTTGTGCCTTTGAAATGGGGAGACTTCAAAGAAAGGTCTTTGAAAGGCACAGATGTCCTCCATTCCTGTCATGGATCCAGACCCACTACATGCAGTATGCAGCCCTTTGTGGGGGTACAACACATAGTCTATTCAGGTGTAAGTGTGAGTCTGTATCCAGGCTCATCAGGGTGTAGATGGACCATCAGTCATAACTAGGCTCCCTTTGTGTGTAACTGTCTAGAGGGAATGCACAACGCTCAGCTGTCACCCACCCCCTATGTGTATTCAGATACAGGTAGCAGGCACAAAATGACTAAAGTATGTGAATGAAAACTTCCTAAAAGTTGTATTTTCAGACTTGCAACATATAATCCAATTTCACCATAAGTTGTGATGTTAAATTGTGAGTCCAGAGACATCAAACTTCAAAAGTGTATCTCTTCGCAAATGGGAATTACTACTAAAAGAGATCATAAGGTAATTCCAGTGCTATCCTATGAGAGGGATATGCCTTTAAATAGTGAAACATTAATTTGAGATGGGACAGATAGGCCATGCAGTAGTGGAAAGTGAATGTACGTTTTTTTTCACTACCAGAGCATGTAAAGTTAAAAAGTACATATACTGCCTTTCAAATACATTGCACCCTGACATCTGGGCCTACCTTAGGGTTGACTTACATGTATAAAAAAGGAAGGTTTCGGCCTGTCATGAGGTTTATCTTGTCAGGTCAGAATGGCAGTGCACCTGCACATACAGGCTCTGCAATGGCAGGCATGGCCGATGATTAGAAGGCTACATAAGAGTGTCGCACAATGGGTACTCCAGGCCCATTAGTAGCAATTGAATTACAGGCCCTGGGCATGTATAGTGCATTTTACTAGGGTCATATAATTAAATTAAAAAGGGAAATTGGGGAAGACCCAATATTTCCACATTTAGGGAAGAGAGCACAAGCACTTTAGCACTGGTTAGCAGTGGTAAAGTGCACAGAATTCGAAAGTTAGCAAAAACTAGGACAGAAAATTGGAGGAGGTAGGCAAAACATTTGGGGAAAGACCGCCTTAAGGCTGTCCAGTGGGAGAGCTACCCAACCCCTTGGGAGTTTTCTTTAGTAAGGCAGAAAAACCTGGAGAGAGCATCTGCGGGTCCCACACTCACTACACCTCTGGGTTCAACCTACAAGGGTTGAGGAGGGGTGATACACTGAAACTAGTCCCAGGATGCTTGTTTTTTAGTCCAAGGAGAGCCAAGCCTGGCAGTTCGGGTTGGGCTGTTCCCTAGGAGAGCAGTGTCAAGACTGATTTGCATATGGCTGGCTCCAAACTGGAATGGTGTGGCAAGCAAAAAAACAATGGATTTATGCACATATTTGTGACTGGGGGTAAATGTTTGACAATATTATGCATTTATTCCAGCATCTTTGTCTGTTGCAGTTAGGCCTTTTTTCAAGCCCGAACCCTTTTAATACATATAAATCACCCTTAGGGCACGTCATTGATAGCCCAGAGGGCAGGGTTCCAGGTATTTACAATATTTGACATGTCTATTTATGTTTTACCTATCTCAATAGTAAAAAACAGTTAAATTAATTTTTCACTACTGCAAGGCCTACCTCATACATAGGATAACATTGGAGCTCGCGTATTACATTTATGAAGCAGCAAATTCCAATTACGTACAGGAACTCATTCATTTTTGGTATCTTTGGAATTGTAGAGGAAAAGCCTAATGTATGGTAACTTCAAATTTTATACTAGAATTTGGAAAATGTAACTTTTATAAAGTTGAATCGTTGCTGGGGGAATCACAGTTCCTAAGCAGGAGTGGAAAAAGAGGGAGAAAGTGCTGTTCTCATAAGATTGTAAAAGGGGACAGTATGTCATTTCCGAGATGCCCTCAAACACCCCGAAGGATGTCATGCTTCATCATTGGCCGTTGCTCCTCATCAGGGAGCGCTGCAATGCCCTACGGTTACCCCAAAGGGTTACTTTTTCGGCAATCTTTTGGATGATTAAGCCTTAAAGATGTGTGCAGGTCTGAGTTGGAGTGGTGTCTGCTTCAGTGTTAAAAGATTCAGGAGGTTACTCAAGACCTGGCTATTCGAGCAGTAGCAGCACCCCCCCCCCCAAGCGCCTTGAGACCCTCACGGGTGAGTAGTTCGCTTTACAAATGTGCAGATTTATTGATTGAAAAGATGGCTGAGGGGCAGTAGTGGGTTTGATGAGAAAAATACCCTCTGTCATCAATAATAACCAAAAGGTTGTGTGCTGCTCGACGGTGATGATGGCACTCAGTAGCTTAGGCGAGTGTCATGTCCATTCTGTACATATAGAGGGTCGACATTTTTTGTGCAGTGTACTAGTCTCAGGAGGAGATCCTATGCACTTCTTCTGGACCAAGATAAAAAGCTGATATCATGAAATGATCACTACCCAGTGACATAGTACATTGCTCTAAGAGCGGTGTAGAGTAGGTCATAAGAGCCAGAATAAGTGCAGAAAGAGACCCGTCTGGGGGTCGTGGCTGTGTCATGGGTAGATACACATATATGGTTGACCATTGATGGCAAGATATCAAGTCACACTGTGCTGATAGGAGAGTATTAACGTAGCTAGTGCTTACTTATTCAAAGTGGGTGCAATGTCCCTTTAAGGTTTGGCTGAAGTAATGCCGCCGTGATCTGTGCAAGGAACTTAGCGTTAGTTGAGGTATACTCATAACGGTATTCATGGAGCAAGTGGAGCAAAGGGGAAAGTCTCTACTTACAGTTACGATGGTTAAAGCAGGTACTTAAACCTACCTCACCTCTTGCCGCCTTTGAAGGTGTTCAGCACGGCTCCTTCCGTATTTGTGCCGGGCGCCCAGTACAGAAGCACGGGGTGTCTGTACGTGTGATGCGCCTGACGTAATAGTCACATGTGTATTGATGTGAAGTGGGTCGCCATCTTGGAAAAAGGTTGATTGTAGTAATGTTACAGAGGAAGAAGGCAGTTAGTGGTTGATAGAGGTAGCTGATTCGTGTTAAGGGGGCACGATGTTATGAAAGTTTATAAAGCAGATAGGTTTGATGAGATGTTCAATGGGAATGTTAACAAAGGTATGTTGTGGGTCAAGGAAGGAAAGAGTCACTGACTAGTTCTATGCTAAAACCAGGTAGTATGGTGAGTTCATGGCTTAGAAGGAAGAATTGTGATAAAAAATAGCCTATGAGGACTCGAGGACGTAAGGTAGCTCCGGTTATGGCGTATGATTGTTGAGCATTCATGTAGTGCATGTTGTAGAAGTGTTACTCTGGGTTAGAGGGTTCAGGTCTGTAGTTCTATCCAAGGGTTCTCGTCATTCAGTCCATTGATGTTGGAACGTAGTTGGAACACCCACTGTTGTTCTTTACGGAATAGGGTGGAGCTGTTCCAAACAGTGTTGACTTCCAAGATAGTCCATTTGAGTTGGTCATTGGTGTGGTTATGTTCAATGAAGTGAGTACTCATTTTTGTTGTGCTGCTGCAGCAACGGATGTTGCTTTTGTGTTTATTTATGCGAGTTGTATGGTTGTCATACCCATGTAAAACAGGCTGCAGGGGCATTTGATTAATTAAATGCAATTCTTGGTATTGCAATTTGTATGCTGACGTTGGGTCTAGGTCAGGTCGCCTAACTTGATTTCCTTAGTATGGTTGGTGATTGTGCATGCATTACAGTTTTCACAGGGGTAATGTCCTTTAACAGATGGACGATCCCATTAGGTAGTTTGGATGGTTTGTCTTTTTGTTTGAGGTCTGGTGTGGACCAGTATTGTCTTTTAGGTTCTGTGTTCTCTTGAAGGCAAACCTTGGATGTTCTTAGTGTAGGTCCCCTGTATTAACAATATTCCAATGCTTAAGAATATTGGGCCCGATTCAAAAAACTAATTTGAGACAAAATCCTAACTTTATGACTTTAGTTATTCACAAAAGGCATTTAGGAGTAGTAAAGATATGATTCTTAACTTTACTACTACTAAACTGAGAAAAATTCTAACTTTAATACCCCTAAATGCTTTTTGTGAATACCTAAAGTCCTAAAGTTAGGATTTTTCTCAGTTTAGGAATAGAAAAGTTAGGAATTCTAACTTTACTACTCATACATGCCTTTTGTGAATACCAAAATGTATAAAGTTAGGATTTTTCTCAGTTTATGAGTAGTAAAGTAAGGAATCTTAACTTCACTTAACTTTACTACTCCTAAATGCCTTTAGTGAATACCGAAAGTCGTAAAGTTAGGATTTTTCTCAGTTTAGGAGTAGTAACTTTGGTAATCCTAACTTTACTACTCCTAAATGCCTATTGTGAATACCGAAAGTCGTGAAGTTAGGATTTTGTCTCAGATTACTTTTGTGAGTCAAGCCCAATGTTGTTTACTTGGTTAGAAGTAGGGGTGAATGTTGTGACACAGGTCATGATATCTTCTGGAGTGTCCAAATTGCTTCGCAGTGGTTGCTCTGTCCTATCTTCCTTGTTTTTCTAACAACCTTTTTTGGTTAGCTCTTTTTTTAGAGATTGTTGGTGAGAATTTCTGCTTACGCCTCGTGGTCGCGGATGTTGCTGCAGATCGCTCTCATTCTCAAAAATTGTCCGCATTGAAGGTTCTCCTGGAGTGCTTTTGGGTAGTGACTGTTGAAGGAAAGGAGGCTATTGTTAGTTGGTTTTTTGTATTTTTTGGTTTTGAGAGTTTCTTGATCCAGTGTGATAAGGAGATCCAAAAAGGGGAATGCATTGGTGGATTTTGATATGGTGACTTTAAGGTAGGAACCTTTGTATTGATTCAACTGTGAAATTCATTGCACCTTTCCGCTGTACCTGCCCAAAATACCGGGATATTGTCAATGTAATGTTCCGATTCTATGATCTCAGTCAAGTATGTGTTATTACTTGTTAGCAAATGGGAAGATTCAACATCTTGCCATGTAAAGCAGGCCAGACTGGGAACGAAAGGGCTGCCTAAGGATGTTCTCTGTATTTGATGGTACCGTTGGTTTTTATATTGGAGGAAATTGTTCTTGGGGGCTATATCAACGCAGTCCAAAATGAAGTCTACAGGAATAGGTGAGGATGTTGTGGACGACCTCAGGGTATCGTCAATGACCCTGATGGTAGCATCCTGGAGAATATTGGTGTACAGTGCCTCTTAATAAAATGTGATAAGTAGGGTGATAAGTAGGGAGATTGTCAATAAGGCTGCCAATAAGGCAGAGTGTTTCTTAAGTATCCTTAAGAAATTATGTAGTGCTTTGGACCAATGGTTGTAGAAAATGGTTGCAGTATTGGCTCAAAGGTTCCAGCAAGGAGTTAAAGCCAGATACGATGGACTTGCCTGGTGGTGGTTGTACATTTCTATGGATCTTTGGAAGGGTGTATAAGTAACGGGTGGTGGGTACAGTTTCAACCAAGAAATGTGCTTCATTTTTGGAGATCTAGCCATTGGTGAGTGCCTTATTGACCACAATTCTTATTTGTTTTGTCAGGGTTTCTGTGGGGTCTGTGTCAAGTTTCTGATAATATTTGGTGTCAGCTAGTTGTCTGTGGCACTCAGTGTTGTAGTCATCAACTGCCTTCTTCCTCTGTTACATTACTACAATCAACCCCATTCCAAAATGGCGAACGGCTTCACATCAATACACATATGACAATTACTTCACACGCTTCTCCTAATGGGGAGTTAAGGAATCGCTACAAAAAAGGCCTCCGAGACCAAAGATTGGGTTTATTTCATCGATAGAGAGCTAAAGGAGTCTCTCTATCATTGTTCAACTAATGAACGGTCCTTACTTGGAATTGCTTTTTTGAAAAAACTGTCATTTTGCTTGTCCTACTTTAGATGTGAAACCCAACTGGTTTTGTCAACTGAATACTCACGTGCCAGGTTATTAACTTGGTTGGACATTTATCTTTTTCTATTTTTTAGATTTCATCTCATGTTTTATACTTAAAATATAACAGGAACATACATGTTTACACATGACTGATTGATGACAAATTGCAAATACACAAGTAAATGAAATAAAGATTAAAACATAAAGTGACAAAATATTTTACACATAAACATTTTCTGTCAAATGAGATGTGACATACTACATTGCACCCATCCAACACAGAATTACAAATCTTTTGTGCAATTGCATGTATTAGTACTTTAGTGTCCAACTGAAATGTGAAACAGGGACCAATTGCCCTTGTGTCCTCGTTTACTTTCATGGTAGTTTAAGGTCTTGTAGTGGTCGGGGCATAAATATATGGATTCATATCTAAGAGACCTTAATTATGCTTTAGGTTATGGTGCCTTTTGTACTCCAATCAAATGTTCATGGTGACTCCTCGCGTCAGGTTGGAATGTGCCGACGCATTTCAACCTTCTGGGTTGGACCTAGGTGTGAATTGGGTGGAAGATCTTCTTCAGGGCAGTGTGTTTTGTGTGGGACACTGCAGTTATATTAAAGGACAAGGTAGAATTAGTTGTTGTCATTAGTGTGTAATTTCTAAATGGGCACTATTACCGTTCCAATGTTTTTTACACACCATAGTTTGTATTTTGGAAAACGTCTGGTTTCCTAAGTTTTGTTCATGGCCCATGATGGAAGGGAAAGTTCCATGAAGGGCGGCGTGGGCGTGTTGCCTTAAGTACCTTTGTCCTCATGCCCGAGGGTAACAAGAAGAGAAAAACATTGATGTTTTGTTTGATGTTCTTTTTTTAAACACAGGCTGAGTGCTCTGCATATCTTAACTGGTGTTTTGCGTGATTCCTGACATGCATGGTGGCTTGGCTCGGATCTGTTATTTACTTGTCATTGCATTATTGGTGCCTTTACTAAATCTTGATGTTCATGCTGTGGAACTGACTGAATAAGGTGGCCATTCTCTGTTTTGGTTATTAAGTGATGCTAGCCTGTTCGTGAAGTTCAGTGCTTTTAAGATCCTCCTTTAGTGTTGGAACCGGTTTGCAAGTGGAAAACTTCAGTTTCAGGTTGACATTTGCAAGTATGCTGGGGGTTAGACTCGCTCTTGTTGCATGAAAGTGGAGGTGAGCATGCTTTAATGGTGCCCAATGTGCCTAGCATGCTCCTATCAGTGTGATGATTGTGGCTCTCAACGCAATGGCAGTTGTGGCTATGGAATGCTCTCATTCCTGGCACCCAACATGCTTGCTGACCCACGCTGGTTCCTCCTCTCAATGTCCGAGCCTTACTCGGAATTATGTGTTGGCTCCCCGAAAGCAGCGTCCGTGTTTCTTTCCTTATCTCCGGGTTGCTCCTGATGTCGGTGACTGTTTTCCGGTAGCAGCGTCTACCTTCCTCACAGTTTCTTCTCAGTCGGTGGTGTCTGCCTTACGCTCTGATCCTCTCTGTGGAGCCGGGTGCCTTTTTCTGTTCTTCACTTCCGCTGGCTGGGAGAGATGTGATGACGTTTTTGGCGTGGCTGCCATGTTGACGTGCGGTGCCTGGCCTTTGCCTGACTTCCTGTTAGGGAAAGCTTCCTCGGTGTCCAGGGTGATTGGAGGGGCATTTCTTGCAGGGTTGAGATTCAGGCTGAACAAAATTGTGCGAATCTGATGCGGTGGAAATATATCACATTCATGTATTTGTCCTGTGCCCTGCATAAATTTGCTCAGTGACCATAATGGATTTGATGCGCCTATTTTTTTTTTGTATATGCTCTAAGGGCTTGAGCTGGGTGCTTGGGGGAACCTAGGTGGTGGCAGTGTTCCATTTTTTATTAGATGTTCCTGAGTCTCTTCTTTCGTTTTTTAGATCTCTGTCTGGTAGATTAGTGAATAGGGGTGTCCCCGCATGTTGTGGCTAGCATTCTCCACATGTTATTTGTGGCAAAGTTTGACATGTGATAGAATACCACTGGTTGGGAGGTGCTGATTTAGACACAAACTGGGCCTCAAGGGGCTGCTTGCTGTGGTGTTCACGAATGAAGCTGTTTTATCTCAGGAAGCATGGTGTAGATTTCCTGTGCCTGCTCAAGTGCAGTGCATTCTTTCACTCATCTCGTTAAGGCTGTTGTCAGTTGTACCCAGTCATAGAATGGTTTTGGCTACAAAGCTGGAGAGTATGGAGTACAAGCATCTTCCTAATATATGTTTGAAGACTGTCCATTTTATGTCTTGTGGCCCATGTCCTGTTTGCTCTCAGTGTTGGACCATGGGGGCATTCTGAACTTTGCACTTAATTCTTGATCTGTGTTGAGCGATCCTCTTTTTCACTACTCGGGTAGTTTTCCAGACATATGCCAGTTTGCATGGGCACACTACACAATAAATTACATTTGTCATGTTACAATTCTTGAATTCTTCATGCAAGATGGTTTTGCCTCTGTATTCAAATGTTTCACCTTCAATGGTACTCTACCATGAAGTGCAGTTTCCACATCATCGGTGTCCTTTATTGGGAGGTAGAGCTAACATGGTGTGTATCAAAACTTTTGGTCTTTTCAACTTAGTGTTGGCAGGTACCAATTTGTCTTTGATGTTGTTGTTCCTTTTTATTGCGAATACTGGTATTTCTTTGAGTTCCTCAAGGCCTTTCAAGGTATTTCAATTTTTCACAACAATTCTTTTTTACTTAGTTTGTAATCCCTGAGAAAGTGGTTACGCAGACCAGCGGTGTGTCTTTCTTGTGTTCCCTAGGGGTATGCCAAGCCCGCTTGAGTGATCTCTTGAACAGTTTCCTTGGGTAGTTTCTTTCAAGTAGTTTTTCTAGCAGGGCCTTTGCATTGTTGAAATGGTCCTACTTCTTTTTACAATTTCTTCTGATCCTTAAGAACTGACTGCACTGTAAGTACTCTGTCAAGCTCCTTTGATGAAAACTTGAAAAATGCAGACACATTTCCCTGTCAGTTTGTTTGGTGTATAGGGTGGTATATGTTGTTCCTTATTTGTGTTTCACGTTGAGGTCTAAGAAGTAGATCTCTACCTCGCTTGAGTTGATCGAGAATTGTATGTCTGGATTTCTCTGGTTCAACCACTCGTGGCATTCTTGTAATGTTTCAGAGGATCCCCTCCATAGCATGTACACGTTGTCAATATACCGACACCATATCTCTATGTGTCCTTCATAAGGGTTGTTATTGAAAACCCATCTTTCTTCGTACATAGCCTTAAACATCACTGCCAGTTCCGGTGCAAAGGGACAACCCATTGCAGTCCCTTTGATATGTAGAAAATGTTCTTCGTTAAATTGAAAGAAGTTATATTTCAGGCAAACCTCTCATCTCCACAAGGAATTCTGTGGGTGCATTTTGGGGGCGAACATGTTTATCGAGAAACTATTGTAGTGCTTCTAGTCCAGCCTCTCTTGGGATGTCAGCGGTTTGGCTTTCCACGATGGTGATTGTTTGCAAAGTATCGCTGCGAAAACTTGTGTTTGCTTGAACTAGTGGTTTTAGGAGCATGTAAATATTTCTGCTGGACTTTCTAGAATTGAATTGACTCCCAAAATTATGGGTCTGCTATGTAGATTGATTCGGTCCTTATGGATTTTCGGAAGGACATACATCAGGGATGTTCTTGGATTTTAATTGGGTAGGTACTTGGCTTCCTTCTTGGATAGCCATCCCTGTTCTTCTCCTCTCTGTATGAGTTTGGTGAGTTTATGTTGCACCACTTTGCTCCATTTCTCCATTCCTCCATTTTTCTGTAATGATCTTGATTGGAGAGTTAGAGGAAAATTTGGAGCCTCGTACTTAGTTCTTTCCATGATGACGATTCACTGCCTTTTTCTGCAGGCTTCATTATGATTTCTTGATTGTTCGTCAGTTTTTCTAAGGCAAGCTTCTCATGCTTGGTCATATTCCAATTGGTGTAATTCCTCATATGGTCAAGGGCCTCTATGTCTCTCATGACATTCTTTTCAAAGGTTAAGAGTTCAATTGGCGTACTTGATGGAGGCGGAAAGAATGTTGACTGTTCTTGCAGACCTGAATAGTTCCTTTCTGTTATGTTGGGTTTTTCCGCAAATAATGCTTTAAGTCGCATTTTCCTAAATAGCTGGATGATCTCCAATTTCGTCTGGCCCATCTCTGGTTTGCTTGAGGGAATAAATGATAGGCCTTTTCTCAGTCCTTTGATTTTGTCTGGTGATAGGATGGTGTTTTGACAAGTTGTATACTGGATTTCATTCCATGTCTACCATCTGCATATCTGTCTCCTTGTTGTTATCTCGTCCTGATATTGGTTGGGGTAGAACCATTGTTTTTCTCTGTTTCTGCCTCATGGGTGTCCGTTGCCTCTGTCTAAAAAGGCTCTGGGGCTTGGTAGAACTGTCCTTTCTGGTTCCCTCTATTGCTTGTGGATGGTACTGTGTCACCTGAGCTGTCTGAGAAGGGCAATGTGTCTGAGAAAGAGATGAATTATCTTTTACTTCTGCTATCATACCTTTTCAGGACTCTGGTATTGAATGGTTGCTTAATATGATCTTTGTCCAAGAATGGGTATGCCTTTTTTTTTGCTAAAATTGAGGATTTCTTTCGGTACTTAGTCTTCAGTGTTTTTCTTAAATATGGTGTTTTATTTTTCTAGTTTGGTCAGTAGTGCCTGCACATTCTCTATTGCTTCATTATTCAGTAGTGCTTCTTCTAGTTATTTTCTTAGTTCCAACTCGTTTAAGCTAAGACGTTCTGCTGTCTTGATAAATAAAAACATCCAGTCACGTGAATATTTTGTCCCTATGTGTCTGAAATTGCATAGATACTCTGGTTGATCTACAAGGATGACAAGAACGTTCTTCACCTGCAGCCCTACGGGGATTGTGCCAGCTCTTAGATGTTCAAGTAATACCTCCCCGTGTAGTGCTGTTCAAATTTGTTTTTTCTTGAGTCTTGTTCTTTTCGCAATATCAGTTTGTTGGCTTGGTGGTAGAGTTGCCAATGTTAAGTGTAGATGGTCTTCGCAATAATTCTTCTATGTCTTACTCCCTGTTCATGCTATGGAGGCGATCCTCTGAAACATTACAAGAATTCCACGAGTGGTTGAACCAGAGAAATTCAGACATACAATTGTCGATCAACTCAAGAAGGAAGAGATCAACTTCTTAAACCTCATCGTGAAACATGAAGAAGGAACAATATATACCGCTCTATACACCATACAAACCAACAAGAATACGTTCCTGCATTTCTCTAGCTTTCATCACATTAACTTAAGAGAGAACTTACCGTACAGCCAGTTCTTAGGAATCTGAAGAAATTGTACAAGGAAGGAGGACTATTTCAACAATGCAAAGACCCTGCTAGAACAAATACTCGAAAGAAACTAGCCTTAAGAAACTGCTCAAGAGATCACTCAAGCTGGATTGGTATACCCCTAAAGAAACATTACTGGCCCACACAGAACACAAGAAAGACATGCAGCTGGTCTGCCTAACCACTTACTCAGGGATTACCAACAGAGTCAAAAAAATAGTTAGAAAAATTGAAATACTGTGAAAGGCTTGAGGAACTCAAAGAAATTCCAGTATTTGCAGTAAAAAGGAACAAAAACATCAAAGACAAATTGGTACGTGCAAACACTACGTTGAAAAGACCTAAAGTTTCGATACACATTAAAGAACACCAACGATGTGGAAACTGCACTTCATGCGAGAGCACCATTGCAGGTGAAACATTTGAACACAGAGGCAAAACAATCTTGCATGAACAATTAACGAGTTCTAACATGACAACTGGAATTTATTGGTTATTGTGCCCATGCAAACTGGCATATGTCAGGAAAAGTACACAAGCTGAGATAAAGGGGATCACTCAACACAGATCAAGAATTAAGTGTAAAGTTCAGAATGCCCCAATGGCCCAACATTGCAAGGAAAAGGGACATGGGCCTCAAGAAATAAAATGGATAGTCCTCAAACATATATTAGGAAGATGCTCGGACTCCATACTCCCCAGGTTTGAAGCAAAAAGCATTATATGACTGGGGACAACTGACAACGGCCTTAACGAGATGAGTGAAGTAATGCACTGCACTTGAGCATGCACAGGACATCCACAGAATGCTCCCCGATATGCAACAGCTTCAAACGCGAACACCACATAAAGCAGGCCGTGGAGAGCCAGTTTGTGTCTAAATCAGCACCTCCCAACCAGTGGTATTCCATCACATTTCAAACTTTGCCACAAGCAACATAAAGAGAATGCTACCCACAACATGCAGGGACACCCGTAATCACTAATCTACCAAACAGAGATCTAAAAAATGAAAGAAAAGACTTAGAAACATCTAATCAAACATAAAACACTGCCACCACTTAGGTTACCCCGAACACACGGCCCAAGCCCATACAACATAACCACAAACAATAGGTGCACTAAAACCATTATGGTCACTGAGCAAATTTATGCAGCCAACACCGAACCCATACATGAATGTGATATATTTCCACTGCATCGGACTCACGCCATTTATTGAGCCTGAATCTCAACCCTGCAAGAAATACCCCTCCAATCACCCCAGCAACTGAGGAATCTTTCCCTAACAGGAAGTCAGTCAAAGGCCAGGCACTGCACGTCAACCCGGCAGCCACGCCCAACACGTCATCACATCTCTCTTAGCAAGTGAAAGCGAAGTACAGAAAAAGGCACCGACTCCACAGAGAGGATCAGAACGTTAGGCAGATGCCACTGACCGAAATGAAACTGTGAGAAACATAGACGCTGCTACTGTAAAACAGCCGCCGATATCAGGAGCAACCCAGAGATAAGGAAAGAAACACAGACACAGCCTCCGGGGAGCCAACACTTGATTCCAAGTAATGCTTGGGCAATTAGGGGAGGAACCAGCATGGGGCAGCAAGCATGGGGGTACCAGGAATGAGAACATTTCATAGCCACAACTGCCATTGTGGTGAGAGCCACAATCACCACACTGATAGGAACATGCTAGACACATTGGGCACCATTAAAGCATGTTCACCTTCACTTTTACGCAACAAGAACGAGCCTATCCCCCAACATACTTCAAAACGTTTAGCTGAAACTGAGGTTTGCCACTTGCAAACGGGTTTCAACACTAAAGGAGGAACTTAAGAAACACAGAGCTTCGCGAACAGGCTAGCATCACATAATAAATAATAAAAAGAGCACCAATAATGCAATGACAAATTAATAACAAATCCAAGCAGAGCCACCTTGCATGTCAGGAATCATGCAATACATCAGTTAAGATATGCAGAACATTGTGTTTAAAAAAGAACAGCAAACAAAACACCAATGTTTTCCTCACATTGTTACCCTCAGGCGTGAGAACAAAGGAAATCAAGCCACCACCCCTACACCACCCTTCATGGAAGATCCTCTTCCATGCTGGGCCATTAACAAAACTTAGAAAACCCGAACGTTTCCAAAAGACAAACTACAGTATGTAAAAAACATTGGAATGTTAACAGTGCCCATTTAGAAATTACACACCAGTGACAACAACTAATTCTACCTTGTCCCTTAATATACCTACAATGTCCCACAAGAACATAAACTTCCCTGAAGAAGAATTTCCACCCAATTCACACATAGGTAAAACCCAGAAGGTCAAAACGCTATGGAACATTCCGACCTGGTGCCAAGAGTCACTATGAAAAATGTATTTATTGGAGTACAAAAGGCACCATACACTAAAGCATAATTAAGGTAGCTTAGACAGGAATCCATATAGTTATGCTCTGACCGCTATAGGACCTTACACTTCCATAAAAAGTGCACGAGGACACAAGGGCAATAGGTGACAATAAAAAAAATGTGATTGGACACTAAAGGACTAATTCATGCAATAGCACGTAAGATTTGTAATTCTATGTTGGATGTGTGCAATGTAGTAAGTCATGTCTCATTGTACACGAAATGTTTATGTGTAAAATGTTTTGTCATTTTATGTTTTAATCATTATTTCATTTACTTCTGTATTTACAATTTTTCATCGAGTCATGTGTAAACATGTATGTTACTGTTATATTTTAAATTTAAAAACATGGGATGAAATCTAAAAAACTGAAAAAGATGAATATCCAACCAAGTTAATAACCTGGCACAGGTGGTAATTTGGGCTTTCTGGCGCTATTTTAAATCAAAATCTTGAAATTGCATATCTCTAATTCTATTAATTGGATTTTTGCCATTTAGATCTTGTTTCATTTATTAACATCTACACTTTATGTCTAAGTTAGTGTAGGATCCTTTTTGTGTAGTTTTTTTCCTTTTAGTACTGTTTGCAATGTTGCACAGGTACTTTACACATTCCCTCCAAGTTAAGCCTGACTGCTCTGTGCCAAGCAACCAGAGGGTTGAGCACAGGTTTATTTGGAGTTTGCTTGTGACTTTACCCTGACAAGGATTGTGGATGTTACTTGAGTATGGTTCGTTACCCAACCCCCACAAGTAACCTAACAGGGCGTATGACAAAGTCCTTGATTCATTAAAGAATATTTGTTTTTCAAAACAGTGGTTACTGCCTGGAAACCTATTTCCATACACTGGAAATTGCATTCAAAGTAATTATTGGATCATGGGACAGCAAATGAGTAATGAAGCAGCAATGGAAACGACTTCTGAAAGACACTTTTTACAAATTTGGGGGCCTATTACGATGGCGGATTTCCCACATCCACCGGGCCGGGGGAAGCCACCGCCGGCCCGGAGGATGCGGGAAATCCGCCGCCATCCATATTATGATGGAGTACAAAGTATGCTTTTCCACTGCGGCTTTTCCGCCGTGGAAAAGGATACGGGGCTTCACTTCGGGGGCCCGTTGCGGGCCCCCTGGGTGAAGGGTGGTGGGGGGTGCACATGGGGGGTACCTATGGAACCCCCTGCATTTGCGTAGACAAAGCGGCAGGCACCGCGCGGTTCCTGCTGCTTTGTGCATGCAAATGCCGTGCATGCATTTTTAACATTGCGGCGGGTGCAGCTTGAAGCTGCACCCGCCGCAATGTTAAAGATTGAGGATGTGACCGCCAGAGTGGCGGTCACATCCTGATTGCACAGGAGGGAACTCCGCAGGCAATGCGGAGGTTCCCTCCTACTCTATGGTGGCGGACGGACTCAGGTCCGTCCGCCATCATAATCGCCCCCTTAGTCAGAAATGATCGTCTTTGTTTGGAATTCCATTGTTTATGAGGGCAAAACATACATGTATCAAATTAGTATATGTTGGAGTTCTGTGATAGTTGAAAGCTATTTAAGATAAATGAATTTACATATACAATAATCTGCATGCATTTCATTGTCATTGCATATGCCTGAGTTGATGGTATTTGTTTAGAAACTATTAAATATCTTATGTGGTTGTCTCTTATTATCCATATATCTAAATTCTGTATATTTCAATACATTCCTAAGCTTTGAATTATACAAAAGACTTTAAATGGGTGTGAGAAAAAAATACTGAAAATGTTTCACAATAACATAATGGTATATACCTCCATAGCCTTTACTACTTTGTACTGCCATCTTCCAGGACTGTTCCCACTTTCCACTAGGTTGCAATTAAAAAAGTTTAAAAAGCAGAAAATCTGGTGAATCGAAACCAACTGTTTGTGATAGACAAGCACACATGATGCTATTTCTACGTATACTTGTGTCCTACATGTGCAAAAGGATTGTGAAAAAAACACACTACCTTTAAGTATATCACAAGGGTAAACATCCTTTACAACGCAACTTTTACCAATCAGTGCCTTTACGACGCAACTTTTACAACGCAAACTATTACAACGCATAGCGCTGGAGGGCGCTCTAGGATAGGGAATAGGTTTAATGTACTATCCAACACCTTCCCTACTATCCACGGGGACTGAAGTTGGAATAGTAAATTAAACTATTCACTATCCAGCGCCTAAAAGCACTATGCATTGTAAAGGTATGCGTTGTAAAACTTGTGATGTAAAGGTAGGAGTTGTAAAAGTATGCGTTGTAACGTCATACATCCATCACAAGAGTATAATTTGTTTATGGTTTCTGTGGAAGGATTAAGTTAAACTTGTACAGGATTTCTCTTTCTATAGCACAGTTTGGCATGGAACTGAAGCATCTTTTACTTATGATGCAAGGTCTAATCATAAAGGAAGAATGACAAACTGTCAAGTACAAAAAGTAACCTGAAAAGATTTCATGGGACTAATGGATATCGGTCTCTGTGGTGGCACTGAATGAAGAATGGTAGAAGAGAAGAAAAGCCAAATTGTTGATTGGATCACTGACAGAATATCCAGACCAAAAATATCATGACACAGAATTATTTTGTCAAAAATAGTGATTACAAAAAATATTGTTTTCCTATACATATAGTGAAAAGTCCAAAATATTGAACAAAATATTGCCTTACAATCATATCGAAAAATATATACAATAATATTGCTTGTTAATATATATAGTTAAAAACATTAATATAATTTAAATGAAATATTTAATTGATATTTAAACATATGATACAAACTTATTTAAACAAACACACGCATACATATATAAATATTTATATACACATTTCTATTATAAAACATTTTTGTTAACGTATTAATTATAGTTTATATTTTAATCTTCTAAAATGTTTTACATAAATATAACATATATTTATATATATATATGTGTGAATAAATATATACATGTACATACATATAAATATATATACACATACATATATATATTCACTGAAAAAACCATAGGTTATAGACCTTATATAGTTAGGAATTAGCATTTACAAAACCTTGAAAATTCACTGAAAAAACCATAGGTTATAGACCATATATAGTTAGGAATTAGCATTTAAAAAACCTTTTTTTACTCACACAAAACCATTGAAATTCCATATATAGTTAGTAGTACTAACTATATATCGCGCACCCGCAATCCACTGCTGATCATGTCACATATTACATCATTCATGACATGGTCAGTGACATCACTGATGACATCACTGATGACATCTCAAATGACATCACTGATGACATCACTGATGACATCTCAAATGACATCACTGATGACAACATCCAGTGACTGTGTATTTCTGTAAAGTTAAAATATGTCTTACATATTGAAGAATGAGTGGATGTAGAAGTGTCTGGATGAAGGATTTAGTAGGTGCATGACTGACTGTATGAGTGAGTGGTTAAATGTGTCTCACTGAGTGCATGGGTTAGTGACTGAACTGTGTTAATTTGTGCATCATTATGTTTGTTGTTCTGTAAACTGCTGCATGTGTTGATCAGTAGCTATATGAGTAAGTATATGGGTTATTGATTGGTTGCTCAAGTATTTGTATGGGAGACTGAGTGTGTGTGTGGGTGGCTGGGAGGTGTATGACTCTGTGCATTGGTGAGTGAATGGATATCTCAGTGCTACATGTCAAAGTAAGTACATATGTAAAACACAGTACATGTGAGAGTTGGCATATATAAATAACTGTGCATAAGAGCCAGTGAATGTGTGAGTGGCTGTATGGGTGAACTTATATCAGGGATTGTAAAAGACAGTAAATATGTGTTAGTATATGTTTGAATAAGTAAGGTGTGTATAACTGTATAGTTGAGGAAATGGAGGTGTGATTGATTCTTTGCATGACTGACTAGGTGTGTAAGTAACTCCATGGATGAGTGACAGTCTGTGAGTGTCTGTTTACACTGAGTGTATCTAAGGTTATATTAGAGTCTGAAGAGGTTCATCGTATTATCACATGAATGATGTCATCAGTGATGTGATCAGTAATGTCAAATGAGATGTCATCAGTGATGTCATCAGTGATGTCATTTGAGATGTCATCAGTGATGTCATCAGTGATGTCATTTGAGATGTCATCAGTGATGTCATCAGTGATGTCATTTGAGATGTCATCAGTGATGTCATTAGTGATGTCACTGACCATGTCATGAACGATGTAATATGTGACATGATCAGCAGTGGATTGCGGGTGCGCGATATATAGTTAGTACTACTAACTATATATGGAATTTCAATGGTTTTGTGTGAGTAAAAAAAGGTTTTTTAAATGCTAATTCCTAACTATATATGGTCTATAACCTATGGTTTTTTCAGTGAATTTTCAAGGTTTCGTAAATGCTAATTCCTAACTATATATGGTCTATAACCTATGGTTTTTTCAGTGAATTTCAATGGTTTTTTAATAGCAAATATCATAAGCTGTCGAATGTCAAGTACGTGGTAAGAAAAAACATTTTCGTGTTTATGCACACTGATCTGCTTTGAATGCTGCCCCCCCCCTCATTTCTATTAGGAGTACTCTCTCTTTGCAGATAGTGAAGGGTAGTTAACGCAGGCCTTTGCCCCCGTTGTAATCCGTCGTGCCTGCTTCTCTCTCCATTTGATTGATTGTTATCCAAGCATTTACTGTTTTAGAATTGGTTCTCTTTGGTTCATTCTCTATTTACAAACAAGCACAGAGTCGCAATACTCTGTTTAGTCTTTGCAGATAGCGAAAAATCGTGTAAAAAAACAAAAGGAATCGAGCAAAATCAGTAGGCCACTAATGGGATCTCTTTTTGACCTCGCTAAAATAGAAACATTAGGAACAACCCCTCATGACAAATACGAAACTAGTGAGATGAACTGAACTCCACACCATGATGGCTGCAAGACAGCTCGGCTCCGCCACCCACCCCGCCCAAAATAACGATAAACTCTATGCAAATATATACAACACACCAGCAAAGTAACAGGGTAAAACATTTTATTAAACAACTATTTACATAACTATTTTAAACTTTTTGTTGCCCGATCCGGCTAGCTCAATCGATCGAGCATGAAACTCATGCACTCTGATAATTCAAAGTTTTGAAGAGTGCTTGTAACACTGTCTGAAGCCTATTTGCACTTGCTTCATCTTCACTATTCTAAAAGTAAGTGGGGGCTGTTTGAGTACGTTACTGCATTTGTAAACAATGTGATGCGGTGCCACCCTGAACCGCTTAACGGAGGCCCCCGAGGGACGGTGTGATGGCGCGGACTCGGAGGGGGCGCTTGGCTCCGGCCCCCTCCCCAAGTCGTGTTCTCCTGGTGTGGCCTGAGATCGCCCCCGACATAGGTGGCCGGCTCCCGGGATCAAGCGGAACTTTTTGCCTTTTGGTAACTCTTCCATTCTTGACCTTGTCCCACAATCCGTTTCACCTAAAGACACGCTGTAGTGGGGCGCCCCTTTACCATTTCAGTTGCCATTATGCCCGCTTTTGCTACACTGTGCCTCTTCCGCTATTCAGCTGTTTACCGCCCGCTCTTTCGACTACAACGTCTCGCTCACCATGTAGTTGAGTTGCTCCCGCTCTTGCGGTGCAGCGATAGGCGGCTGCCACAGGACTCTCAAAATGGCGGCCGGCTCTTCAGATTTGGGCGTGGTCCACTAAAATGGCCCTGCGACACCTTGGAACTCGGACGCTTGTCTGCTAGAGCTTGGGCTCCATTCTCGAAAGCGTCCCCTCAGCCTTGAAGATTCTACAAAAGTCTTGGAGGCCCCCGACTCCCGCAGGCTTCTGGTGGGGAGCGGCTAGCATGATTGCTCGTGGAATGGCCACGACGGAGCTACGAAATGGTGGTGCTCTCATGCTAACGCCAGCTTCAGTCTGAAACATCCAGAAACTCTGTAGACTACCAATTCGATCAGTTCCGGTAGCGCCCCAACGTGACCCGGTAGAGAAGAACTTGCCCTCCCCTCTTTGACTGATGGTTCTTGTTGCCTGTCCCTTCTGTTGTCATTTAACAGAACTATTTAGCCTGCTGAAAGGGGTTGTGTTCCGACCGCTGGTTGGTGGAGACATTTTGACTATATTCTGGACCTGCGTTGTCGCGTAATGCGTCATATGACGTGCCGCGTTAGCGCATCCGGAAGTGATCTGGGGCGCGGCGCGCAGAGCGTAACGTAAGCATAACAGATCATGTAACTTGTTAATAAAACTTTTCATTGGTTCATTTTACTTTTCTTATTCTAATGATGAAAGGCTTGGTCATATGACCTAAAAATTACGCTTTTTATTACTTTCGAACATTATTTTTTCTTAAACATATGTTATAATGTTCCAGGCTAATGTACTTTCCCGGAAAATTTACAACTGTCCTGCAAGTAAAATATATTCCTTTTTCGAGAAAAGGGAGTTTCTTCGTCCCATGACGGAGCCGTTGAGCAAAAGAGGGTCGGCCTGCTGTCTTAGTCGCCGATACGCCAGAATATCAGATTCTTATCGATCACTTTATGTTGCAGGAGAAGAAAACACAACAACCCTTGACCATTTATCTTTACTGCGTTCCTGCGTATTATACCTTTTACCCTTCATGTAATTCGAATGCTTTATTTCACTTGCCTTTTACTGATTATAAAACAGTGACTATTATTAAAAACTTTACCAATGTAAATACTACTACCATGTTTTCTTTTAAAAACCTTTATTGTGAAAATGTCAGTATACAAATACGGGCCTATAACCACGTGGGCCGGCCACGGAGCAAACTGTAATCGTATATGATGAGTAGACATTTACACTGTAGAGGAACGTAACGGGCGGGCCATTAGGTTGCAAGAACTAAGGTGTCTAACAGTTGCGGAATCGGTGGACGTACATTTTATAATTAAAATACGACAGGGCCAGTTACAATAAAATTATCTAGATATACATTTGCGGGCAAGTACCATGGGTGACGTTAATTCGAACTTTCAATAGTACAGTAATCAATAACACATCAGAACTTAATATCAATAGGGATGTCAAAATATTCAATCAATTCTCGTCCCCGCCCGCCATGTGCTTCAAAACTGCATACGTATCTCGTGATTTCAATGTTCTGCAACCAGTACACAACAAGGAGTTACGACTCCCATTTACTCTGGCGCCATTTTGGGCGAGGACGGGCAGGTCCAGGATATAGTCAAAATGTCTCTACCAACCATCGACTATGATGATGTTCATATGCTGTATTTATTAGAGTAACACTCATCTGTCCACATGAAATTAATTTGCCACAATCTAAACATGTCATTTTAATCTTTCCAAAGTTCTTCTAAATATTTGGGACCGTTTCCCTTGCCTCTGATGCTGTCAGTGCCAGTTCTTTGATGAATGTACTGGCAGGTCGGGGGTTCTCCTCCAAATCTCTCTTTTATGCAGCACTATAATTAATCGGTGCCACCTCTCCATATGACGATGCATGGTATAGTTACCATAACTATATTTTTTTTCGGTTCCTCTGGAGAGTACATCGTGGCAGATGAAGCGTGTAACGTACCGGGAATTTACCTTTTTTGCATGTAGAGGAAAGGAAAAAAAATTCGAGCGTCCGAGTTCTAAGGTGTCCCAGGGCCATTTTAGTGGACCAGGCCCAAATCCAAAGGACAGGCCGCCATTTTGAGAGTCCTGTTGCAGCCGCCTGTCGCTGTAGCATCAAGAGCGGCCGAAACTCAGCTGAATGGCAACTGAAACGGTAAAGGGGCGCCCCACTACAGCAGACGAGCCTCCACCTGGGAAGGCCCGTTCACGCCGCCTCCCCCCCCCCTTCGGGCACCCCACGCCGTTATTCGGAGGAGGATTGTAGGATGGCCACACCAATGCGGCAACTTGCTAGACACCACCTCGGTGCCAACCGAATCTCAGCGCCTTGTGGTGTCTTCTATTCAGAAAATATTGTTGTGCTGCCTTCGACCTATTCGCCGCAAGTGCGCACGCAACTCAGCTGCATAGCTTGCTAGACACCACCTCGGTGCCATTCGGATCTTGGCGCGTTGCGCTGCCTTTGGCCCCATTCGCACATCGGTCCGCTACTGACGCCACCTCACAGGCCAACGGGGCGCCCCACGCCCACTTTCAGCATTGTAGGATGGCCACACCAGTGCGGCAACTTGCTAGACACCACCTCGGTGCCATCCGGATCTTGGCGCGTTGTGCTGCCTTCGGCCTATTCGCACATCAGTCCGCTACTGACGCGAACTCACAGGCCAACGAGGCGCCCCACGCCGACTTTCAGCATTATAGGATGGCCACACCAGTGCGGCAACTTGCTAGACACCACCTCGGTGCCATCCGGATCTTGGCGCGTAGTGAAGCTGCAGCAGCTGCAAATAAGCTTCAGACAGTGTTACAACCGCTGCTCAGAACTCTCAACTATGACACCACCTCGGTGCCATCCGGATCTTGGCGCGTTGCGCTGCCTTTGGCCCCATTCGCACATCGGTCCGCTACTGACGCCACCTCACAGGCCAACGGGGCGCCCCACGCCCACTTTCAGCATTGTACGATGGCCACACCAGTGCGGCAACTTGCTAGACACCACCTCGGTGCCATCCGGATCTTGGCGCGTTGTGCTGCCTTCGGCCTATTCGCACATCGGTCCGCTACTGATGCTGCCTCACGTGCCAACGGATTTTCTACGCTTTTTATACCCTATGCCGCATAACAGGTCATGTGACTTGTTTATAAAACTTTTCATTGGTTCATTTTACTTTTGGTTTCCTAATGATGGAAGGCTTGATCATATGACCTAAAAATAACACTTTTCATTGGATGAAAACTTTTTTTTTTCCCAAACGATGAAAGCCCCACCTTGTTTCTGGATGTTTCAGACTGAAGCTGGCGTCAGCATGAAAGCACCACCATCTCGTGGCTCCGTCGTGGTCATTCCGCGAGCAATCATGGCAGCCGCTCCCCACCGGAAGCCTGCAGGAGTCGGGGGCCCCCAAGACTTTTGTACAATCCTCAAGGCTGAGGGAACGCTTTCGAGAATGGGGTCCAAGACCTAGCAGACTAGCGTCCGATTTCCAAGGTGTCCCAGGGCCATTTCAGTGGACCAGGCCCAAAAAGGAGAGAGCCTGTCGCCATTTTGAGAGTCCTGTGGCAGCCGCCTATCGCTGCACCGCAAGAGTGGGCGCAACTCAGCTGAATGGCGGATTTTGACACAGTGGACCAAAAGCGGACGGAATGGCAACTGAAACGGTAAAGCGGCGCCCCACTACAGCAGACGTGCCTCCACCTGGGGAGGCCCGTTCACGCCGCCTCACCCCTCCCCCCCCCCCGGGGCGCCCCACGCCGTTATTCGGAGGGCGGCAACTTACTGGACATCACCTTGGTGCCATCGTTCTGCTGCCTTGGAACTATTCGCACAACAGACCGCTACTGATGACCCACCCCCCGCGACGCCCAACGCCGGATACCGAAATCAGTGCGGCACCCAGGCAACATCACCTGGGTGCCGTCCAGAAATCTGGACGTTGTGCTGCGTTGGGACTATTCGCACAACCGACCGCTACTTCCTTCTTTTTCCCTAAAAATGTTTAAATGTTTTTACTGTTTTTGTTTTGCTGTATATATTTATAAGTTATTAAAGTTTTATAATCCTACTACTTTGTTGGAGTGCTATATATTTTTAATGTGACACATAATTGTAAAAACTTTGATGTACAAAGAGGCATCCCTGGAATCTTCCGCTTCAGGCTCGGTCCCCTCCCCAATCACAATACAGAATGGTTTTCAGATAGTAGGAACGCGTGTGGTGTGACGGATCTCATCGGGTGTGGGCCTTGATCTACTATAACTCCTTTGAAGAGGGGTGATTCTTTACAGCTGGGGCCATAAACTACATCTGCAGGGCTAGCTGATAGCCTGGGACCGGCCTGGACAATCGGACACAGAGGAAGATGAGTGTCAGAGGTTGCGGTAGTGAATAGGGCGAAAGGGAGGTGTCGGACAGGCACAGGGTGTGATTCTCAGGGAAGAGCAGCGCAGATGGGGGGAGGTTTATTGCTCATGCGTAAGACAGAGAGCGGGGGTGACCAGTGCCTGGGGGAGATGCTTGCGAGGGTGGGGAGCCATGCTAAGGATCGACAGCGTGCAGAGAGTGGGTCTGGTCAAGGCATCTAAAATGGCTGCCCTGCTCGACAAAAGTGTGGCATTTGAAAAAAGGCAAGATGGCGCAGACAATGTTTATCAACACTTCCTGATTTCCTTCGAATCGAACGTTAACAGACGTTATCTCTACCACACTACCGGTCCCCCTGGGCTTAAACGCCGAGATGGTAGGGACTGCATCCCGTGGAGATAGGCCGAGACGTCACTCAGCAGAAAAAAAAGAAAAAAAAAAAGTCTATAAACATACAATAAGTTAAAAGTCAATCATTCTTGTTTCCTTGTAGTACGCTCCCCAGGCCCGCGGGGCCCTTTTAAAACCTCCACATCAAACCTAGGGGGTCACGGAGGATCTACTATGCCCCCTTATGGTCATTTGCCCCTTCGCTTTGGCCTCCTCTTGTCTCTCGATCCTACCGAGAGACAAGATGGCGGCCACTACGGACTGTTTGGAATGTTTACAGACGCCGGAGAACCAATCAGCTTCGCTTCACAAAGCTCCGTAACGCGAAAAGTACGCGAAGCGGAGCGCTGCCCGGTCCGCTGTCACAGATATATATCTTTTTTTGAACGTTAATTTCTCAAAATCCACTGGAGCACATATATTGAGACATAGCAAAGGCACATCGGACTACCAGTACCTACAATTTTGCCAAGTTTCGTGCAAATCTATTCAGCCGTTCGATTATTATTATTTATTTATTTTTGCCCCGCGGGGCCCTTTTAAAACCTCCACATCAAACCTAGGGGTCAGGGAGGATCTACTATGCCCCCTTATGGTCATTTGCCCCTTCGCTTTGGCCTCCTCTTGTCTCTCGATCCTACCGAGAGACAAGATGGCGGCCGCTACGGACTGTTTGGAATGTTTACAGACGCCGGAGAACCATCCGGTCCGCTGTTACAGATATATATCTTTTTTTGAACGTTAATTTCTCAAAATCCACTGGAGCACATATATTGAGACCTAGCAAAGGCACATCGGGCTACCAGTCCCTACAATTTTGCCAAGTTTCGTGCAAATCCATTCAGCCGTTCGGGCTAAAAGTGAGGCCAACCGCCCTATGGAAATTAACATTGGAAAAACGCGTTTTGGGACCCCCCTTTTTTCTCGGCCCCCCCTTGACGAACCCCCCCCAAATTTCCAGGGGCTGCTCAGAAACAAAATGTTCCATTTTCCTGAAAATTTCTGCCAATTCCGTCCACAAACGCCAAAGTTATTAGACATAGAATTTTCAAAAATCCCATAGAGAAAAAATCCTAACTATATATACCTACTGGCGACCGCCAGTAGGTAATTACCTACTGGCGGTCGCCAGTAGGTAGTTATAGTTAGGATTGTTTTCCATAGGAAATCCGCAACATTCTATTGGGAATAACTTTGGTGCAGATTGAGGGATCTGCCTGTAACTTTCCAAAATTAAGGCCAGCTCCGCTCTGCTCCTTCCCTGAAAGGTTCGGGGGGATTCGTGAAGTGGGGGCCGAGAAAAAAGGGGGGTCCCAAAACATGTTTCCCCCATGTTAATTTCCTTAGGACGAATAGACAAGGCTACAGCCCGAACCGCTGAACGGAATTAGACCAAACTTTGCAAAATTGTAGGGACTGGTACGCAGAAGTGCCTTTTCTATATTTGGTGAAAATTGCTCCAGTGTTTTTTTTTTTAAATTAACTTCAAAAACACATATATATCTATATGCGCGCTTCTAGCGCTTACCGGTACGCGTACCGGGGAGCGCACCCTGCTCGCCACGGAAGTGCGCGAGGGGAAAGCTGATTGGCTCTTGGGTGTCTGTCAACATTCTAAACAGTCCGGAGAGTCCGCTATCTTGTGTCTCGGTAGAATCGAGACACAAGAGGTGAAAATAAATGGGGGGAAATGATTAAAAGGGGGCAGGGTAGACCCCCCCTGACCCCCTAGATTTTCTGAGGGGGGCCTAGAAGGACCCTGAAGGGCAAAAAAACTATTTTTTTTTTTTTAAATTTTCGCGGGGTAAGCGCTGGGTGCGTTCCCATGTACGCTTCCAGGTACACGTACCCTGAGCGTAGCACAGGGAAAAACAGTGAAAGAAAATAGTGTAAAATAAGAATTTGGAGTGCTTAGAGGTAGGGTAGCTCTAAAAAGAGCTGTTGTGTTATGTGGGTGATTTAAGTACCTACAAGTAGGTACCGATGCAGAGTCTAAAATTCAAGAGAAAGACTCTGTTCCCCTCATCTGAGAAATGTGCACCGTGTCCTCTGTAGATATCTTGCATGTTGTAATGCAAGTTATTGTGGTATATGGAACTCATACCATAATCTCTCAGGAAAGCAGGAACTGATCCTTTTGGGACCGCCTGAGAAGGCCTAGGGGGTGAGGGGTACTCTACTTTGCCCCCTTTTCACGTTCTGAACTATTTTATTTTACTCTCTTCTGTAATTACACAAAATGGCAGCGATAGGATGCATCAGAGACAGACAGTGAGAGAAAGGAGGCCGGAGATGAAGAAGAGATGTCAAATACACATTGGAGATAATATAGTGGGAGAAGGGAAGTAAATATGAGTAAACTTACTATGTAACATAAAAATGTTGCACTCTATACTATAAGTCTCATTTTATACTACAATCACTTCGCTACAACCTCATAAATTAAAAATAAAAATGAATAATGTCTCAAACAATTTTTGATTTCTAAATATAAATTTATTCTTCTGAATTTTCATAATTTGAAAGAACTAGTAACATGTCCTCATCAGGAATTTCCTCTTCAATCATCTCATCAGGAATCTCCTCATGAAAAGTCTGCAATGATGATTCTTGTAACTCTATGGTCTCCAAACATTCGATAAATTCGCCGTCAAGAGATTGATCAAAAAAATCATTCAAGTCATCTCCTCCTTGTGAGAATATTTCATTATTGGTGCTGTCAATTTCAATAAATGTAGTGGATAATTCAAAAGAAATTGCCACGGTCTCTTCATTGTGATCCATTTTATTTTGAAATTTCTTGCTGTAAATTGCAGAAAAAAATAATCACTTTCATTTATCGTTTTTAGTAATACATAATATAAAACTAACTTTATCAAGTATTTAGTATAACAGAAGGACTGTAAATAAATAACAGAAAACATTTTTCAAATTATCTTAAAGTGTACAACATAGTTCCCCTTACAAATTAACAACTCACCTTTTTGAAAGTAGGAGAAGCGTTAGTACTGTGTAAATCAAACACCAGAAATTGAGCACCAAAAATTCCTCACAAATGTACCTCAGACAGTAGTATCACAAAATGGCTGTGGTTTCCTCTCATTTTAGATATATACATAACCAATTAACTTTCATCACACACAAATACAAAACCAAAGTAACATTTTAATTGGTTCTAAATTTCAACACTTTCAAATGTGTTTTCCCCATGCAATTTTCCATAGGATATTTAGATACGTCTACAGCCTGAATGGCTGAACGGAATTACACCAAACTTGGCAAAATGGTACATCAAACCTAGGGGGTCAGGGAGGATCTACTATGCCCCCTTATGGTCATTTGCCCCTTCGCTTTGGCCTCCTCTTGTCTCTCGATCCTACCGAGAGACAAGATGGCGGCCGCTACGGACTGTTTGGAATGTTTACAGACGCCGGAGAACCAATCAGCTTCGCTTAACAAAGCTCCGTAACGCGAAAAGTACGCGAAGCGGAGCGCTGCCCGGTCCGCTGTCACAGATATATATCTTTTTTTGAACGTTAATTTCTCAAAATCCACTGGAGCACATATATTGAGACATAGCAAAGGCACATCGGGCTACCAGTACCTACAATTTTGCCAAGTTTCGTGCAAATCCATTCAGCCGTTCGATTATTATTATATATTTTTTTTTTTTTGCCCCGCGGGGCCCTTTTAAAACCTCCACATCAAACCTAGGGGGTCAGGGAGGATCTACTATGCCCCCTTATGGTCATTTGCCCCTTCGCTTTGGCCTCCTCTTGTCTCTCGATCCTACCGAGAGACAAGATGGCGGCCGCTACGGACTGTTTGGAATGTTTACAGACGCCGGAGAACCAATCAGCTTCGCTTCACAAAGCTCCGTAACGCGAAAAGTACGCGAACCGGAGCGCTGCCCGGTCCGCTGTTACAGATATATATCTTTTTTTGAACGTTAATTTCTCAAAATCCACTGGAGCACATATATTGAGACCTAGCAAAGACACATCGGGCTACCAGTCCCTACAATTTTGCCAAGTTTCGTGCAAATCCATTCAGCCGTTCGGGCTAAAAGTGAGGCCAACCGCCCTATGGAAATTAACATTGGAAAAACGCGTTTTGGGACCCCCCTTTTTTCTCGGCCCCCCCTTGACGAACCCCCCCCCAAATTTCCAGGAGCTGCTCAGAAACAAAATGTTCCATTTTCCTGAAAATTTCTGCCAATTCCGTCCACAAACGCCAAAGTTATTAGACATAGAATTTTCAAAAATCCCATAGAGAAAAAATCCTAACTATATATACCTACTGGCGACCGCCAGTAGGTAATATATTCACACACACGTACATATATATTTACAAACATATATAAAAATAATTAATAAATATAGCAATTAAACTCCTAAAAAAGTAAAATATCTAAAATTCAGTTATACATAAATCAGTAAACAATATCTAAGAATATATTTTACAAAAAAATATATTATAAATTACATAAGTTTATATATATTAAAATATAAAATGAAATACATAAACACATAATAATAATAAATAGGTAAACTATTCAGCAAAAAACTATCAAACTCGAAGAATAATAAATATACTATTCCTATTGCAGTATGTGCAACAGTAGGGTAAGCGTTGGACACCGAAGAGATACAATTTACTTATCCCAATACTATATGTGTGACAGTAAGGAAAGAGTAGGACTTGGGAGGGGTAACATGTACTATGAAATAATCAAAGAAAGCTAGCTATACTAGTGACACTCATGTTGTGTGTGTCAGAAAAAACACATTAGTTTTTATGAAGGACCTCACCCACCAACCTAGTTGGTGGCATGCTTCATCACCGGGCCCCGCCCAAGGCACCGAGTGTGCCTCAGGTGTGCTGCCACGCCTGTTTACAGCAGAGCGGATGGTGTTAGGTGAGTGTGCAGTGATGGTGTTGCGAGTGAAGTTTAAAAACTGTCCTAAGGGTCTCAGTGTCCAGAGGATAATTTTAATTGTGGGCCCTTGGCAGTATTAAAACAAGGCTAGTGGACGTGGTCAGAGAGACTTATGGTCTCCCACATCCGGTGCGGTCAACTAGTTTCAGACGGGCCTCGTGTTAAATCTGACTTTCTTCAGAACGTATGTGAAAAGTGAGTTTAAAAAGGAGCTATATGTAGTATATGCGTTCCTAAGTGAACACAGTGTTCCTGTCCGGCCGCAGCAGTTGGAGAAGCGGGTTCTGAGAGAGCACCAATGTGCTACCCCTACTCGGACCCCGTCCAGGGACTCATGGAGTTTGCCCTCGGAATCTGGAAGTACAAATTTAGAGGAAACCCTCCTCTTACAGTTAACACACCTTAGCGAGTGCTTCACTTATGAACGCATATACTACATATAGCTCCTATTTAAACTATTATTCCACAATTTAAATAACTAATTATCAATTACGTACTTAATAATTATTAAGAATTAATTACTAACTAATTATAATTAAATTACTTCCCACCCTATACACTTACAAAACCCACAATTTGCTCTGACCCTAAAAATGACATTAAACATTCAAGTTACATTTATAAACAATTTTGTTACAAACTGTATTAAAAAACATTAACAATTGACACTATTAACAATAATTGCATCAAGAATAATTATGCAAATAATTCATAACATACACTAAAATACATGAAAATAATAAAAGATTAATATTGTCAACAAGGATAGTTTACTAAACAATATTAACAACATAGATATTTGTAATACCAAAATTAACAACATAGATATTTTTGTAGACAATATTGATAACACAGATCTTTCTGTAAACAATATTAACAACATACTTTTTTTTACATAAATATTACCTACCTTGGAAAATTAAAATGCTTGTCAATGATATTCCAGCATCACAATATTTGTGTATCACAATATTAAAAACTCAATATTTCTGCATCTCAATATTTTTGTTTAAATATTATATACGAACACAATTTGTTTCTTCACTGCAAATTTTCGAAAGGTTTTCTTGGCCCTACATTGCGAGTGAAAGTGAAGCCCACAATTTGGAAGTTAGAATAGAAAATGTTGCCACCTTCCATAACCTGCAAATGGTGGCACACTTGAAGAGATAGCCAAATGCAGAGCAACTGGTGCTCAGAACATATGTATGTACAGTTTGCTTATAGTGATACTTTTATAGTGCAACCCTACTTACTTACTTGTACCTAGCTTCCCTCCCAGGGTATAGGCCATCAACCGGAACTTTCCAGACACCTCTGTCCTGGACTTTTCTTTCAACTTGACTTGCAGGTGCAACCCATATCCTGGCAGTCAACCTCAATGTCTCGGCATTCCTCTTTCCCTTTTTCCTTGAGGCTTGCCTGTTGATGATTTCTTCATGAGCAGGAGGTTGGAAAGTCTGCTGCCATAAGTAATTTTTGCTGATAGTGTTTGGCCAGCAGACTCATAGGATATTCCTCAGGCAGGTGCTGCTGAAGATCTCCACTTTGTTGGTGGTGGTCACTGTTGTCCTCTAGTTTTCAGCTCCATACAGAAGGACCAATTTTACATTGGTGTTAAGAAGCCTGATTTTGGGTTGCAGTGTTAGGTCTTTGGAGCTAAAGATCTTCTTTAGCTGAATGCAGACAGCCCTTGCTTTCCCAATTCTTGCAGTCACATCAGTGATTGTACCACCTGCTTTTCCAAGACACTGCTCATAAGTAGGTGAAGGTCTCAACTTCTTTCAGTGCATCATCTGCAATTGTGACTGCAGTTTTGCTGGCTATGGTAGCCTTCAGGATCTTGTTTTTTTGCCTGTGAATGTTGAGGACAAGCTGTGCTGATATAGCTGCCTTCTGTCGATATTATCTTAAAACTTTATGTGGGTATGGGAGAGCAGGACCAGATCGTCTGCAAAGTCCAAGCTGCGTCCAAGGGTTTCACTGGATTCCATTTCTTCACACTATATGGATGTCTTCATAATCCAGTCTATGCCCAATCGTATGAGAAAAGGCAGGAGCAGACAACCCTGGCAGACTCTATTCCTTACTAAAACGCTTCTGTGAGTTGTTCCATATGGACTATCTTGCAGGTCATTCCCTTGTAAGAGTTCAAGTTGATTCTTACGAGTTTATCTGGCACACCATAGTGGCAGGGGAGTTTCAAAAGGGTCCCTCTGTCCAAGCTGCTGAATGCCTTCTCTAAGTTGAAGTTGACATAGAGGTGGGAGATCCTTTCCATCAAATGCTCAATGATGATGCACAGTGTTGCAATTGGGTCTGTAAAGGAACTATCTTTGCAGAAGCCACCTTTCTGATCTAGAAACTTGGGGGCCCATTAGGATGGAGGGCGGATCGCCCCCGCCAGGCTGGCAGTACCCACCGCCGGCCTGGCGGGGGAGATCCGCCCGCCATCCTTGCTGCAATGACCCCCGCCATATTAACATTGCCGGGGGGGTCCGCGGCGGACAGAAAGACCGTCCACCACTTTTACACCCTGGTCACCTTGCGACCGGGGCGGAAATGGGTTTATATGGAGGCGGTGTCTATCAGACACCGCCAGCCATATCAGGATGGGCTTTGTCAGATGCCTCTTAGCCGCCACAGAAAAGCATGCGGTCTTCACTTTGGGGTCCCATTGCAGGTCCCCATGGTGAAGGCGAGGTGGGGGTGCACATGGGGGGTACCTGTGGTACCCCCCTGCATTTGCATACACAATGCGGCAGGCACCGCGCGGTGCCTGACACTTTGTGGGTGCAAATGCATGACAAGCATTTCTAACATTGCGGCAGGTGCTGGTGTAAACACCACCCGCCGCCATGTTAAACATGCATGATGCACCCACCACTGTGGCGGTGGCATCCTAATAACCCCCCACGGGACCCCCCGCCCTTACGGCGGGTGGTCCCTTCCCCCGATGGGATGGCGGGCGGACTAAGTGTCAACTTGTTCCATCATTCTGCTCAAGATGACACTATTGAACACTGACAGAAGAGTTACCCTCTGCAGTTTGCACGGTTACTCAGGTCACCTTTCTTGGGGAATCACTCCTTCCAGCCTGACTGCAACTTTTCCTCTTCCCATATCCTTCCTAACATGGAATAGAGCATATCTACTGATGTTTCAATGTCTACCTTTAGTGCCTCTGCAGAAATGTTTTCAGGTTCCTCTGCCTGGTCTGGTGCAATTCCTCTCACATAATCCTCACATTCTGCAGAAAACTTCTGGAACTTGTAGGCAAAGCAGATATGGTTAATCTGATTCTCTGTTGAATGGTCTGGTGGCACCCACGCTGCCATGCATAGTCCTTTGTGTGGTAATACACTACTGCCTATTACCAGACTGTTCAGGGCACAGAGATATAGAATCCTTTCACCATTCTCGTTCATTTTGCCATGGCTATAGTTGCCTATGACTTCTTTGTATCCAGTGTTGATGCTTCCAATCTTGGCATTGAGGTACCGCATCAGTACAGTATGTATCTCTCAAGACATTTCTCTAAGATGGACTGGAGTCTGTTCTATTTCCTCTTCTTTGCTGTCATGTGTTGGGCATACTAATTAATCACATTTATGTTGACCCTCTTTATCTTTGTGCAGAAGGTTGCTGTGATGAATCTGGGATTGTGGGCTTCCTATCCAAATTTTTGACTGCTGGCATTAGAATCAGTGCTACTCCCTGAGTAGGTGAGACGTTACCTTCCTTGTGTCTAGAATACAGCTGCATGCCTCCTGGAGCCAGTCTTTTCTGCCCGGAGTGTGTACATCTGGTCTCGCTGACGCTATGTTGGCAAGGTTGTATTTTGTCATCTCCACTATTTCTTGGGCTGGCTTGCCTGTCTCGTAAATGAGCCTCACGTTCCATGTTCCAATGGTGAAAGTCTTGGTCCAAAAGCAGGTGGATTGGCTTTGTGGGTTCCAGTGATATATGTTTTTCACCACAACGCATCATTGCTCTGCTTGAAGGAGATTCCACTCTCCTTAAGGACAGCATTTCTTTTGGTTGACATTTTTATAACTAGAAGTTATTTACATGCTGGGGTGGCTAGCCCCAGGCATAACTCTTCTCATTTCGTATCTGGGCTTGAGACTGGCCATGGTGGAATTATTGCACAACTAACTTGAAAGCAAGGGCTTGCCAGAAAATTATATTAAAGAAATACTGGGCTGTTTCTAATGGCAAATCTAGAGGGATATAAAACAATCCATTTACTTACAAGTAGCCAGTGCACTGTCACTGGATGGAAATAAACAGAGGCCCAAGTGCATGGCTAAGTAGAAGATTGGCTGTGGCATTTTAAGAAGTTGGGGCCATATTATCAAGAAAGGGCGATACATTATCGCCGCTTTTATCGGCAGGAAACTGCCAGTAAAGCGGCGAAAATGGGCTTGATAATATGCCCTTGTGAATTTCCATAGAAGCCCAGGTTCTGGTGTTAACCTGGGCTTCTATGGGAATTCACAAGGGCATATTATCAAGCCCATTATCGCCGTTTTAGCGGCAGTTTCCTGCCGATAAAAGCGGCGATAATGTATCGCCCTTTCTTGATAATATGGACCTAGATTTGTAGACCAAGGTAGACTGAGTTATCATATTCAAGTGAAGAGGCCACCCCAGTCCAAACCACTAATTTCAAACTAAGCAGAGGTAAAACAAGAAAAACTTCCTTAGAGTTCTAAAGGTGAAGAAACATGTGGATCACTGGTTTGTGATTTGAACAACAGGTAAAAATCCAAGAGAATGATGACCTCCATTTTATCACAGTGAAAATTGAAAGAACCAAAGTTTTTCCAAGTTATAATAGCAAATCATCAAACCAGAAGCTGTATGTCAAATGGAAAGGAAAATTAACAGGTGTGGAAACACATTTCGAGTTATAAACGTGTATTAACATGGAGTAAAAAAATAAATAAACAGCACAGAAAGCCTTTTTCATTTAGGCATGCAGGCTCTGAAAAAAAGTCGTGTATACTTTAGGATTGCCCCAATGCTGCTCCAATTTAGGAAGAGTTGAAGACTCATCTCTGTAAAAAACACTACAACACAAGGACGCCCCTTTGCTGGGGCATCTGTGCGCGTAATAAATCCGGTTAACATAACATAACATAACATAACAATGCATTAACTGTCCACAACCCTGCTTCCTCACCTATTTCTGATTGACTTTAAACTTGTCTTTGACCATGTAAAGAACTCAGCTACCTTTTGGCTATTGTTTGCTCTTTTGAAATGCAATATCTATCTGTACATACATAAAACATATAAACATTACTGCAGATGCAATGTCAGCACAAAGTAGTATTCATTCACTGCTTACCAAATAACCTTAATGCGTTCTGTAGCAATGAGAACTGCGCATATCTATTCTGCAAGCCACATTCTCAAAGAATAACCAGGTTTTAACTTCTCACTAAAATGTAATCTCTTCTAAAGATGCATGCAGAAACTTTTTCAGAATACAGTCATTGAAGGTTACTAGCAACCCAATTACCAACTCACCACAGGCAACAACCAGATATGCCAATAATCGGAAGGTACTTAAAACATTCCTTTGCACAAAACATGCAAACTATTAGCTGGTAGTAAATGAATGTTCTGTTTTTCTAATTTCTTGTTCTTGAACTCAATGCTAACCCCCACTCCTTAATGACCCCCCTTACCCCTTTCCTCTCAACACACTACACTTCCCTTACCATCAACCTGTCAGTACCCTCTGCTTCATGATGTTGACAGTATTTACATGTAGTTCTTCAATGTACATATATTCTTGGATGGTTGTTAAAATTGTAAAGTGCACCAATGCTGATTGGTGCAGCTATCCAAAACATAGACGTCAAATAAACAACAATTTGCAATACAGCCAAACGTTCATCAATTGTGGCTGATCCTTAACTTTTTAATCTACAATTTCAACCTTGGTGGGGGGCTACTTGCTTGCTAGTTCAGCAGAGGCTATGGCCACTGCTCCCCTGATGGAGAACATGTTATATTTAGAGCGTTGGGAACTTTGTGCCTTCAGCGGAGTTGCCGAACTACCTCTGCAACACCTTTTTTGAGGTTGCCAGTTTTGCTGAGCAGGTGTCATGTTTGATGCATTTTGATTTATTTTCAAAACTTCCAATGCTGTAGAGTTTCTCTTGAAAAAAAAAACAAATGACTTAGATGCACAAGCTACTTTTCCCATGCACATGGTGGTCATTGTGTGTTTTTTCTCTCCAGGATCAGGAGCATGATAATGCTAGGTTGGAAAAACACAGGGGCATATTACCAAGCAATAGCGATAATTATCGCTATTGCTTGGTTAGAGACAAAAATGTACCGCTGAGCTGCGGCGATTTTTATCGCAGATAAAACTTGGTATTACCAAGGTTTATCGCAAATGCGATAAAAAACGGCCGCAATGCATGAATATCGCTGAAAAGTCAGCGATATTCATGCATTACCGAGCTAATGTTCTTAGCCATGTTATCCACCTCCCATTGGATAACATGGCTAAGAACTGCTCAGGGCAGGTGTTAGCTTTTGGAGATATTCGCGCTTAGCGCGAATATCTCCAAAAGTTGGTAATAGGAGATAGCGATGTTAAGCGACTGTTTCCAGTCGCTAACATCTTGGCACGCCCACTTTGCATGTCATTAGAGATAAATATAACTGACATGCAAAGTGGGGCCCAAGATGGTCGATATCTCCTACTAGCTGACGCTAACTGGTGTTAGCGACAGCTAGGTAATAGGGAGATCATTTTTTCTCCGCTTTCTTGGCTTTTAAAGCCAAAAAAGCGGAGATAAACCCCCTTGATAATATGCCCCACAGTTTTGTTTACCCGCTCTAAATAGTCGCTGATTCAAAGGTATTCACCAGCAGGGCCAGTGGAGGCTCTACCAGTAAATATGCATGTCTTCCAATGCCTCTAAGCAGAGAAGCTGAAGCACAGGTTTGGTGACAGCTCTGTCAAAATTCAATAAGGGGCCCTATATGAGGTTGACTTTTCGGCGGAGGGACTGGTCAGCCGCTGCACTGTCAAATCCATGTGAGAACCGCCTGCCGTGTAATGGCTTTAATAGTCATTGATGGGCTCTCCCTTTGGCATTCCCATGGCAGTGCCAATAAAATAGGCCCCTTTACCACAAAAATTGTGGGTTGCTCAACAAAACCAACGAGCATGAGCCCAGGGTTCAGATGCTACCTACTACAGGTCATGCAGAACCCTTCAAAATAAAGGAGGCCATCCTTAGTAGGAGACGATGCCTCACACATATTATCGTGTAATGCTTCATCATAGGCATCCTCTCCCCACCTTGGTAAGATGTTACTACCAGGTCGGACTCAACCTCCACAAAGACTTGGCAGTAAGAGGGAGTTCTTGTATAAAACTTGCAGGACAAGGATCCAGTTCAATAAAAAATCCCTTCAGGTTCCTCATTTATCAGCTTTATAAATGTGGACCCTCTGTACAGTAAAATCAAATTGAGTGATGGAACCTTTGAGAGTGATGACTCTAGTCCATTTTTATAATTACTAACGTGTTTCTGCCTACATTGTTTAGCCTACTAGGTCTGGGGCATTTGTCATGGTTATTGAATCCCTATTAAAACAATTATAGGTGTCCACCGATCTTTTACATACTAATATGAGAAAGTACACCTATATGTTGACGCAAGTTGAACCTACCTTGGATACTAATATCCATATTTTGTAATTCATCTGCATCAGGAAAATCACAAAGACCAGGGAGAAGGACAGTTTGCATCCATATTTCACTTATCACATACATGCTAAAAACATTATCTAGTGAACCGCTTGGATACATTTACAAAGGCACCCTATGATTGATTAAAACCCCACTGTTGGACCTGCGATGGGCAAGCCCAGCACAAAGGGGGTAGCTTGGCTCAAGTGACAAGGCAAGTGAAGGCTGTAGTGTTAAGCCGGCTCTGACCCAATAATAACTCCTTGTACATCCACACCAAAAAGAAGGACACCACACCACTGCTGTAGAAAAATACGATTCCTTTATATAAAAGTTCTTTGTTGTAAATAGGGTTGACTGGGAAAGCACATATACATTTCTTTTGGTCATACAGTTCTGGTAATAAATAGTATTAATAAATAGAATAACTTCAGGAATGAATATCACAATAAATATCACAATAAATATCAGAATAAATATTGGTTCATTTAAATAAACATTTTTCTTCTGGTATCGCTGCCACCAATTAAATACTTTAGAATCATTACATCGGCAATACGTTTCAAATGGGAAAGATAACTCTTACAGTTTATGCTGTTCTCAATGACCAGGTATACGGCTTCTCTGAGCACAAAATAAGGTTTGGGACTATTTGATAATCACGCAAGGCGTATGCGCGTATATCTAGAAGGCAAGGAAACACAGTAAATATATCATTTGCACTCGGCGGTCACCGGGATAGGATCTCTGCTTTGCCGGTGAAGTCTATGCGCGCCTACGGGCTTTAGCACCACTTGAGCACAGGCGGCACCAGTTCAAAGTCATTAGACTGACGAACGGGCTGCCGGAGAGGCAAATAACCTTCGCCCACAGTCAAATAAATGCCGGTTCACAGTTCCTTCACAACGCTGCATTCACTATGAGGAAACGGGACCACCTCACATCGGCTGCAATTCAAGATACGATTCAGTCGGGCACAGCACTCCTCTCGTTAGCGACGGGGCTCTCATGGGCTCCACGGACCTCCCTCCGACTTCCGCATTCAGGGTGGTTCCCGCCCACAGCTACAGCTCCCGGGTCACTGGGGAGTGGCAGAGACGCTAGTCCCGCCCAACGAAGGCCGGCCTTTCCCCGCCCTGGCGCACCACCTCACCTTCAATCTGCGCAGGAAGCGCTCTACGCTGGTGGGGCTCGGAGACGTCCGAGCTCCCCTCTAGAGGCACCTGTCGCGAAGGGGGCACAGCTGACGATCGCAGTCGCGGCGAACTTGCTCTCGCCTCGCGACTCGATAAATCGATCACAGTTCACCACCGGGGGGGCGGGGAGGCACACGAATCTGGCCACAGTCTTTGGGGGCAATGAGGTTCTCGCTGGGCAGGCGCTGTAGGCGCTAGATCACTTCTCACGTAGCTGACTGGAACGCCAGTCAGACACAACGCCAGCAACCCTTTGCTGCTCTACTGCCTGCGCTTCCAGACACCTCAGGGGTCAACAGGGCAGGTGTCAATCTGGTGTCAAGTCTGGAATCTCTTCTCTAGTCTAATCAATCTTCATCATCATCTCCTAAAATGGCCGCCAGGGACAGGGCCTTATATAGCCAGTGCCCTGGGGTACTGGCACGAGCCAGAAGGTTCTAGAACCTTCTCTGGCTGTGACAATGACAAGGCACTCTTGAGGGGTATTTAGGACACTCACAGCCACCGTACTGGGGTTCTAGAGCAGCCATTTTGTGTACCTGAGGAAAATAAAGGAATTCTTGTCAGAAAGGCGCGCCAAACAAAGGGCGCCAAAACCTCAAGAGGCCAGGGTTCATGAAGGCTCCAATGGGAGTCACTTCACATGAGAAAGAAAGGGTGCCCTCCATTTTAGGTTCATTTATACAGGTTGACAACCCCAGTTTGTAATGCCACAGGTTTGGGCCAGGCGCCTTGTAAATAGGTGCCACAAACCTTGTGAGCAACTGGGCGTCAAGGAACATCTAACCCCATGAGACAACACATAAAAAGTCCTGGTAGACAAATAAAAAGCGACAAATTTTGGGAGGTACAGGGGAACAAAAGAAATCATAGTGGTGAGGGGACTCTCAGAAGCAGACGGGTCTAACACGCGTCCCTCCCAGCAGAAAGTGGGGAGAGCTACCCAACTCCTTGGGAGTCCTCAACACTAAGGCGGAAATACCTGGAGAGACCGTCTGCATTGGCGTGGTCAACTCCGGGCCGGTGTTCCACCCGAAAGTCCATTCCCTGTAGGGAGATAGACCACCTCAACAGTTTGGGATTTTCCCCCTTCATTTGCATGAGCCAACGAAGGGGTCGGTGGTCTGTCTGAACAAGGAAGTGTGAACCAAACAAATATGGTCGCAGCTTCTTCAGTGCCCAGACCACCGCAAAGGCTTCCCGCTCGATGGTACTCCACCTCTGTTCCCGGGGAAGCAGTCTTCGTGACAGAAAGACCACGGGCTGATCCAGACCCTCTTCATTGAGTTGCGATAGCACCGCCCCAATGCCAATGTCGGATGCATCTGTCTGTACAATGAACTCTTTTGAAAAATCTGGAGCCTTCAGGACTGGAGCTTTACACAATGCTTGTTTCAGAGTGTCGAAGGCTCGCTGGCAAGCCTCCGTCCAAATGACTCTCCTGGGTTGCTTTTTGGCCGTGAGTTCTGTAAGGGGTGCCACGATAGTGCCATACCCCTTCACGAATCGTCTGTAGTAACCTGTGAGGCCCAGGAAGGCTCGGAACTCAGTCTGGGTCTTGGGGGGTTTCCAGGCCATGATTGCCTCAATCTTCGCCTGAAGGGGCTGCACCGTTCCCCGGCCCACCAAGTGTCCTAAGTACACTACCGACCCCTGCCCAATCTGACATTTGCTGGCCTTGATCGTCAAGCCAGCCCGTTCCAGGGCCTGGAGAACGGCTTGCAAGTGCTGCAAGTGATCCTCCCAGCTGCTAATGAAGACAACTATGTCATCCAAGTAAGCAGCAGAGAATGACTCCATCCCGGTGAGGATCGTGTTCACCAGCCGCTGAAAAGTGGCAGGAGCGTTCTTGAGCCCAAAGGGCATGACGCAAAACTGGTAGTGTCCATCAGGTGTGGAGAAGGCTGACCTTTCCTTGGCTCCATTAGACATGGGAATCTGCCAGTACCCTGCAGTGAGGTCAATGGTACTGAGATATTGGGCAGCTCCCAACCGGTCAATCAATTCATCCGCCCGAGGGATCGGATGAGCATCCGTTTTGGTTACCGAATTTAGTCCTCGGTAGTCCACACAGAATCTCAATTCTGGTGTGGTACCAGGTGGGGCAGCTTTAGGAACTAACACCACCGGGCTAGACCAAGGGCTACTTGAAGGTTCGATGACTCCTAGCTCCAGCATCTTAGCTACTTCGCTTTGGATACTGGCCTTCACCTTGTCAGACAGCCGGTAAGACTTTGACTTCACAGGTGGGCTGTCTCCTGTGTCCACGTCATGGGTACACAAGTGGGTCTTACCCGGGACAAGGGAGAACAGAGGAGCGAATGACCCCAAGACCTGGTGACATTCCTCCTGCTGCTCAGGAGTCAGGGTTGGAGAGAGTTTCACTCCGTCCACTGACCCATCCTTTTCTTGAGACGCAAAAAGGTCGGGGAGAGGCTACGTGTACTCTTCCTCCGATCCGTCAGTCCCCATAACCAACATGACTTCGGGCCTCTCGTAGTGGGGCTTGAGGCGATTGGCATGTAACACCCGATGCGGATGCCGAGGGGTCTTTACGTCCACCAAATAGGTAGACTTGCCCTTCTTCTCCAATACCTCATAGGGGCCTGTCCAACGATCCTGGAGGGCACTCAGCTCTCCAGGCTCCATCACCCACACCTTCTGGCCAGGCTCCAACTCCACTGGGTGAGCGTTGTGGTCATACCACGCTTTCATGACTGCCTGACTGGCTTCCAAGTTGTCAGAAGCTTGCTTCCACAACTTAGCCATTTGGCTTCGGAAGGCCAGCATGTAGCTCACCACATCCTGGGGAACTTTCCGGGGAGACTTTTCCCAGGAGTCCCTCACCAGGCTGAGAGGTCCACGTACAGGGTGCCCGTACAAAAGCTCGAAGGGGCTGAAGCCCACTCCCTTTTGCGGCACTTCCCTGTAGGAAAAGAGCAAACAGGGTAGGAGGACGTCCCATTTCCTCCGCAGGCTTTCGGGTAGACTTCTGATCATACCCTTCAAGGTTTGGTTGAACCTTTCCACAAGACCATTGGTCTGTGGGTGATAAGGAGTGGTGAACCTGTAAGTCACTCCACACTCCTTCCACATGGCCCGCATATATGCTGACAGGAAGTTGGTCCCCCTGTCGGACACAACTTCCTTGGGGAATCCCACTCGGGTAAAGATCCCCATCAGTGCCTTGGCCACTACTGGTGCAGTAATAGTTCTCAGAGGAATTGCCTCTGGATACCTTGTGGCCTGATCCACCAGGACCAGGATAAACCTGTGACCGGATGAGGTAGGTGGATCTAGGGGCCCAGCAATGTCGATGCCCAACCTTTCAAAGGGGGTGCCAACGACGGGAAGTGGTTCCAGGAGAGCCTTCAGCTTCGTCCCTGTTTTTCCACTGGCTTGGCATGACACGCACGACCGACAGTATGTGTCGGACGCCACCCTCATTCGAGGCCAATAAAAGTGGGGGACAAGCCGGGCAAAGGTCTTGTCCTGACCCAAGTGTCCTGCCAAGGGAATCTCATGAGCCAACTCTAATAGGAAGGCTCGGTAACACTGTGGGACTACCAGGGCCCGTGACAATCCGTGCACTGGCGCCCTGGGTTCACTGTAGAGGAGACCATCCTCCCAGTAAACACGATAGTTCCCAGACTCGTTACCTGCTGCCTGGGCTTCAGCCTGTTGCCTCAGACCCTCGAGGGTGGGACATTCCCTTTATCCCTTGCTCAGTTCCTCCCTGGATGGTCCTCCTTCCACTCGCCACTCAGCGGGGATAGGCAAGTCCTCCAACGGAACCATGTCCTCCTCCGCGGACTCCGGGTCCACCTCCACAGGTGGCCTATCCGTCTCACGGGGCATGGACATCGAGGCAGGCTCCTCCTGTCCTCGAAATGTTCCCTCATCAGCAGCTGGGTGGGCCATTGTTCCAGGCTCCAACCCACGCGACTTCTCCTCCCGAGCAGCCGCAGACCTGGTACTCACACAGGCCCAATCAGGTGTACCCAGCATCTCAGTATGAGTCCGGTATTCCACCTCCTTCCAAGCATTGTGCTCCATATCATTGCCCAGCAGACAATCGACTGGCACGGCGGGGCTTACGGCAACTCGAAGTGAACCTGCAACCCCTCCCCACTCTAAGGGAACCTCGGCCACAGGATAGTGGCCCATTCTGCCGTCAGCCATCGCGGCTGGATGAAGTACGCCTGGAATCACCTGCTCTGAGGACACCAGATGACTCCTTACCATAGTCATACTGGCTCCTGTAACTCTCAGAGCTTCCCCTCTATGGCCATTGATGGTGACCCATTGCCCATACTTGGTAGTATTTGAGGGCACCTGGATCTTTGGAACCACCTCCCGATCACCCAGGGACACTAAGGTGACACCCGCCCACTCCGACCCCCTTAACTAAGGGCATCTCCTCCCCGAGCGCTACACTAGCGACTCCCGGGGCCTTTCCTCCAGTGGGAGGGGGTGCTCTCTTTGGGCATTTCACGTCTCCCTTATAATGTCCAATACCACCGCACTCATAGCAATGGATAACCCTTGGCTGCTGACTCTGGCCAGGATTAGGGTTGTTCTGCGGGTTAGCCTTAGAAGTGGAGAAGAAACTTTTCCCCTTAAAGGTATTTTGGGGGCCTTTGGAGAACTCCTGCTTCTTGTTATCTCCCCCCTCTTTCTTCTGGGGAGCGCCCTGTCCGGACTTCTGAGAATCTCCTCCCGTCCCCTTCGTGGACACTCGGGTACTTGCCCAAATGTCCGCCTCCTCAGCAAGCTTACGGGGGCAAGTAAGTTTGCTGTCTACCAGGTGTTGCCTCAGCTCGGGAAGACATTTCTCGAGTAGATGTTCCTTGAGTATCAGGTCGTACAACCCTCGATAGTCCTCCACCTCATTACCTTGGACCCACCCATCCAGGGCTTTCTTAGCAAAATCCAGGAAGTCAACCCAATTATGTGAGCTCAGCTTGTGGCTGCCCCTAAACCTTTGCCGGTATTTCTCGGGGGTCAACCCAAACTTCCTGATGAGCGCCACCTTCATGGCGGGGTAATTAACCTGTTCCTCCCAGTCTAGGGCCAATAGGGCATCCCTACCTGTCGGAGGCATGTACCGGTATAATCCACCACCGCAATGCTTCTCATGGATCCCATGGGCTCTTAAGGAGACCTCATAGGCTGCCAGCCACTTGGCTATGTCGTCTCCAGCGGTATAACTGGCGACTACGTCCTTGGGTAAATGGGGCCTGGGCTCCCTGGCAAATTCCTTTGACTCGACACCCTTCGGAGTGATGTTAGGGGCCTGGAATTCGAGTTCTCATAGCTTGAACTCGTGTTCCAACCTCCTCCCCTCCCTCCTTTCTTCCAACTCCATTTTTGCTATTTCCCACCTTAACAGTCTTTCCTCTCTCCTGTCAGCTAACTCGGTTTCTGACAACCCTCTCGATGACACACTGCTGCCCTCCCGTGAGGTTGCCTTGGGGCTGATTGACATCTCACCCACCCCCGGGGGACATTCTGCAGTCCTATCAATGACTGTACCTCTGTCCGATTCCTCCTCCTCCACCGTTCCCTCCGTGTGTGCTTCCACCCATGCTCGCAGACTAGTACCGAGCTCCTCTCTTTTGGCCCCTCGCCTGACAAACACTCCCCTCTCCTGACAGAAATCCTTGAGCTGTGCCACAGTATAGGTCTCCAGCTCTGACATCTCGAATTCCATCTTGTCAGTGAAAAGTGTGGACAACCACCCCGAAGTAGGTGACCAGGATAAGAACTTTGAGGGTCACTTCCACCCACCTCCAGGAAAGACTTTGGAAAAAGCAAAACGTTGAATTTGAGGGCCGCTAGGAGAAAACTCTGGGTGTGTACCTGTGGTGCACACTGAATTATTATGGGGTTCAAAACAAGCACGGCTCGCAATCCCACCCGCTGAGCACCAATTTTATGTTGGACCTGCGATGGGCAAGCCCAGCACAAAGGGGGTAGCTTGGCTCAAGTGACAAGGCAAGTGAAGGCTGTAGTGTTAAGCCGGCTCTGACCCAATAATAACTCCTTGTACATCCACACCAAAAAGAAGGACACCACACCACTGCTGTAGAAAAATACGATTCCTTTATATAAAAGTTCTTTGTTGTAAATAGGGTTGACTGGGAAAGCACATATACATTTCTTTTGGTCATACAGTTCTGGTAATAAATAGTATTAATAAATAGAATAACTTCAGGAATGAATATCACAATAAATATCACAATAAATATCAGAATAAATATTGGTTCATTTAAATAAACATTTTTCTTCTGGTATCGCTGCCACCAATTAAATACTTTAGAATTATTACATCGGCAATACGTTTCAAATGGGAAAGATAACTCTTACAGTTTATGCTGTTCTCAATGACCAGGTATACGGCTTCTCTGAGCACAAAATAAGGTTTGGGACTCTTTGATAATCACTCAAGGCGTATGCGCGTATATCTAGAAGGCAAGGAAACACAGTAAATACATCATTTGCACTCGGCGGTCACCGGGATAGGATCTCTGCTTTGCCGGTGAAGTCTATGCGCGCCTACGGGCTTTAGCACCACTTGAGCACAGGCGGCACCAGTTCAAAGTCATTAGACTGACGAACGGGCTGCCGGAGAGGTCACACAACCTTCGCGCACAGTCAAATAAATGCCGGTTCACAGTTCCTTCACAACGCTGCATTCACTATGAGGAAACGGGCCCACCTCACATCGGCTGCAATTCAAGATACGATTCAGTCGGGCACAGCACTCCTCTCGTTAGCGACGGGGCTCTCAGGGGCTCCACGGACCTCCCTCCGATTTCCGCATTCAGGGTGGTTCCCGCCCACAGCTACAGCTCCCGGGTCACTGGGGAGTGGCAGAGACGCTAGTCCCGCCCAACGAAGGCCGGCCTTTCCCCGCCCCGGCGCACCACCTCACCTTCAATCTGCGCAGGAAGCGCTCTACGCTGGTGGGGCTCGGAGACGTCCGAGCTCCCCTCTAGAGGCACCTGTCGCAAAGGGGGCACAGCTGACGATCGCGGTTGCGGCGAACTTGCTCTCGCCTCGTGACTCGATAAATCGATCACAGTTCACCACCGGGGGGGCGGGGAGGCACACGAATCTGGCCACAGTCTTTGGGGGCAATGAGGTTCTCGCTGGGCAGGCGCTGTAGGCGCTAGATCACTTCTCACGTAGCTGACTGGAACGCCAGTCAGACACAACGCCAGCAACCCTTTGCTGCTCTACTGCCTGCGCTACCAGACACCTCAGGGGTCAACAGGGCAGGTGTCAATCTGGTGTCAAGTCTGGAATCTCTTCTCTAGTCTAATCAATCTTCATCATCATCTCCTAAAATGGCCGCCAGGGACAGGGCCTTATATAGCCAGTGCCCTGGTGTACTGGCACGAGCCAGAAGGTTCTAGAACCTTCTCTGGCTGTGACAATGACAAGGCACTCTTGAGGGGTTTTTAGGACACTCACAGCCACCGTACTGGGGTTCTAGAGCAGCCATTTTGTGTACCTGAGGAAAATAAAGGAATTCCTGTCAGAAAGGCGCGCCAAACAAAGGGCGCCAAAACCTCAAGAGGCCAGGGTTCATGAAGGCTCCAATGGGAGTCACTTCACATGAGAAAGAAAGGGTGCCCTCCATTTTAGGTTCATTTATACAGGTTGACAACCCCAGTTTGTAATGCCACAGGTTTGGGCCAGGCGCCTTGTAAATAGGTGCCACAAACCTTGTGAGCAACTGGGCGTCAAGGAACATCTAACCCCATGAGACAACACATAAAAAGTCCTGGTAGACAAATAAAAAGCGACAAATTTTGGGAGGTACAGGGGAACAAAAGAAATCATAGTGGTGAGGGGACTCTCAGAAGCAGACGGGTCTAACACCCACCCAATGCATGCAGCTACTCAGGGTAAACAATGGTTTGTGAGTGCGGGTAGTGCATGTAGTATGTCCCCCCATGTGGCGTGGAGGTGGCGTCATTACATCAATTGTATGTACGACTTCAAGCTTTTATTTAGTTGTTATTAACCATATCAAGCAAAGCATCAAATGCTGATGTGAAACTGGTCCTAAAATGTCAAATGTATTTGATAATTAATCATACTTGTAAAGGCCTAATCCTTACCCGATGCTTTAGGGGACACCAGAGAATTAGTCCATGGAGGGATGATGTCCTTTGTAGTCACACACTAACGAAGGGAAGGATACACAAACAGGGAAGGAAAACATAAACAAATAAAATTATTACAGCTGGAAGGAGGTACCAGGCACAAGCAAGTCCTAGACCCCAATGATGTCATCCTCATCAAGTTGAGCGAGCATACACTGAGTACACATAAGAAAAGAGCCTTGAACAGAGGCCTCGGTTATGTCCTCGCATCATCAGTAAATAATTTCTGGCTACCATAGGAGCTTTATGAGTTCTTGCTGAAGGTTAGAATTAAGGTATTTTTCTAAAACATACCACAAAGAGACATTGAGAACAAAACAGGTTTACGTTGTAAATCAACTTTTGTTCCACCTACATCAGCCATGCCACCTAAGGTGTTGGCCGTTGAAAAGGCAATACGTTGGGCATAGAGTACATTGAAAAGACACCTCAAAGTAGCTTTTAAAACATCAAGAGGGGTTAGCTAGATACCTTTAGAGTGTTGGTAGATGATGAATCAATTGTAATTAAACCAGCAGACAAGAGAGGGGCTATTGTGATTCTCCCAAAAGAAACGTACAGACAGGAGTGTCTAAAATTACTCAGCAATACCCGCCAGTATAAACCACTGAAGAGGGATCCTACGAAGGATGTTCAGGAAGAAATCGCATTTCTGGTGACAAAGGGCCTGGACAATAGGTGAATCACAAATGTAAGCATGATTTTTTAATTCAAAGTACCCAAAGTACTGAAAAATAAGGTTCCTCCACCCGGACGTCCGATTTCATCTGGTTTAGGGTCGTGCCTGAAACCATTGTCAAAGTTTTGTGACTGTTTCCTAAGGCCTTTAGTCAGAAAGATGCCCTCTTTTCTGCAGGACTGTAAGGATGTATTGAATCTGATTAAGAATCTCCAATTTGATGGAACCAGAGAACTTCTAGTCTTATTAGAAATGGAATCCCTGTACAGTAATAGTTTGCAGGAAGCCAATCTGGAAGTAGTGAATAAAATCCTTTTAAGGAGACTGAATTGGATTCGATTACACCACAGGAATTTTCACTGGATCAAACCCATCTTGCACTGACCAGGAACTTCTTTGAGTTTGAAGGTGTTTTCTACTTACAAGTACATGGGACATTGATGGGGAGCATGTTCGCTCGCAGTCTACCTTGTCTTTATGTTCACTCCTTTGAGTCCGAAGTAACACAAGATGCGAGCAAACCCTTCCTTGAGAAGATCAGACTTTGGAAGTGATACATTGATGACTTCCTTCTGATCTGGACAGGAACTAAAGGATGAGGTCCATAAGTTTGGGAGATGGTTGAATACACAGAACCCATACCTCAGGTTTACTTGAATCTAGGTGACAATGAATTGACCTTTTTCGATCTGGGAATAAGAGAAAGAGAGGGGGTACTAAACAGTGGAATATTCTGCAAACCAACTGACTACACTGAGGATTAATACGTTTACTAAGGTTTGAGAGCTACTATCTACATTTCCTAGGGGAGAACTTGCTGGTGGGCCAATTTCTATATCTTAGACATAATTACACTGAGAAGACTGACTATCAGGCCCATGCTAAGCATGCAAGAGACGTGGCCAGACTCGTCCTAAGCATCCCACCGAATGAGCACATTACCCAACACCTGCGAGACCTCCACTGGCTCACCACTGAGACGAGAGTATCCTTCAAGCTACTCACCCATGCCTACAAATCCATCCACAACAGCAGACCCAAATACCTCAATGAAAGAGCATCCTTCCACGTACCAAAATGGAATCTCCGCTCCACCGACCTCACCCCGGCGGAATCCCCTGCATCCGCAGAACCAGAGTGGGTGGAAGAGCCTTCTCCTACATCACAGTCAAAGCCTGAAATGAGCTCCCAGTCAATATCAGACGCTCCCCACTCTGCACACCTTCAGGACGAGCCTCAAGATTTGCCTCTTTGACTGAACACTTTATAACCCCTGACTGATTTTGATTGATAGGTTGGTTGGTGTTTTAACTCTATTACTGTTTTGGTACCACATAAATTACACATTACCCTAAGTGCGGCCTGTCTGCCCTGTGCTATAGGTAATAGGAGATGAGCTCACATTAAAATGTGTGACTTTGGGGTTCACCAAGAAATGTGTTGTGACATTATTCCTTGAAGCATTAACCAAACCCAAGCAATAATATTTACAGTTCCTCTAATACTCATACTTCCATTTCCAGTCAGTCACTGAAGGGGTTAAGATGTACAGCCATATGGCATTGTTGCTAGAAGGAAGGGATTGGTCTGCTAGTGGGGATTTTAATCGTGCATTTTTAATAAAAAATAACACAGCTAATAAACATGACTGAACACAGAGTGTTAATATTGATTTACCCCAGATGCCGAGGTAATAATAAGATTAGTAAATGTATGGATGCTAATATTAGTTTTTTTGTTTTTAGTTTCATTTCTCTCAGCAGCAATACAAAAGATCACAATGACCGGTAGCTTGAATGCACAACAAATATAACAAAGCAAAACAGACAATGCAGAATATAGCTCCATTGTTCTCACTTCAAACAGGATTGCTAAACATTGAGATCCGGAAAACATGTGTTGCCAAAATAAACAAAACCGCACAAAAGCAGCTTCAGTCATGAGGATACAGAGAATTAATTTGGGGAGAGCACTTTTTCAATGTAATATTGCTTTCATTATTTATATCAAACTCTTGTGGCCTAATTTCAGATATGAATATATGGGGCCTGTAGTGCTCCATCTGTTCCCTCAGTTTACTCACTCGCTACCCATGCACTCCTCTCCTTTAAACATATCTGCCACAGTGATACTTGTAGTGTTTTCAGGGAGACTGTTCTAGATTTTCAGGGTCAGGTACCTGTATGAGAGCCCTTAGATGTATTCTTTGACCTCGGGTTGGCAAGCAGAGTATTTCAGATCCTAGAGATGAATTAGTTTAAGAAACATGGGGCCATATTATCAAGAACGGCGCAAAGATTATTGCCGCTTTAGGTTGCGGAAACTGCAGCTAAAGCAGCGAGAGGGGTTTGATAATATGCCCTGGATAATTCCAATTGAAGCCTAGGTTTGATGTCCTTGGCAGCAGAACCCGGAATTCTATTGGAATTCTCTATGGCATATTGTCAAGCCCCTTATTGCCTCTTTAGCGGCGGTTTCCTGCCCCTAAAGCAGCAATAATGTTTGTGCCGTTCTTGATAATATGGCCCATGATGAATTTCAGGGTCAGAACCGTAAGCCAATGTAGCCAAATGGATAAACATGTTACTGACATCCAAGAATGAGTGTTACCCCCACAATGGGGTTTGTGCATTCCCATGGTCTTCGAAAGTTTAAATACTAGATGTATTCAATACTGGGGAAATTAATGATATCTACTAGCTGGCAGATGCATCAAAGTAAATACCGGGAGCAAATGGGCAGATTCTCAGAATCTGCACTTTTGCTCCCGGTATTTTTGCATGCATCCCAAATGCAAAAATCGCAATTTAAGGAATCTCTAAATTGAGATTCCTTAAATTGCGATTGCATTTAAGGAATCCTAAATTCAGATTCCTTAAATGCGATGCATGAACGTAAAAAAAATAGCGAATTCGCTAATAAGGGGAGCAAATTACCATGAAGTTGGACTTCATGGTAATTTGCTAAAACTTTGAAAAAAGCACTTTTTTGCATTTTTCAAAGCTTTATGTTGCGCACACACATGCCCTTAGGGCATTTGTGTGTGCAACATATGTGCATAGATCAATTTCAGGGGTGCAACAGGGTGTCATTTTGACACCCTTGCACCCTTGAAATTGCATGAGCAATTTGCGAGTACCTACTGGTACTCGCTAATTGCTCAAGCAATCTCCAATACATTCCTATGGGCCTGTAGGCCCATAGGAATGAATGGGACAGCATTCCTTAATTGCGACTAGCAATTTGCGAGTAGCAATTAAGGAATGTTAAGGAATCGCTATTTTAATAGCGATTCCTACATGCATAGGCTTTTGCTATTCCTAAATAGCGATTCCTTAAAAATCGCTATTTAGGAATAGCAAAAGGCTACGTTGATGCATCTGCCAGTAGGTGGTAAGCACACAAATAAAGCAGTAAAAATGTTCAACTGTATGTGTCAAGCCAGTGAATCTTTTTATCACTCCGGACCTGTAGAAACCAAATGCTCCTGAGAGAACCTGATTTTATGGCCTTGAATTTCCGTGGCTAATTAGGTTGAACGATTAAGAAAAAATTGCATTTTCTTCCAGTGACTAGGCCCCAAAACTATTTTCACTAGCTGAATCCTAAAAAATGTAATAGCACTTGAGAGAGCTCGGGCTCACCTGCTTGTTTACCATACTCACCTGGGCCCATATAACTATATATACGTGAAACATGTAAACCTACACTCAATCAATTTTGTTTAACCATTTAGGATCTATATCATTTGACTTACCAATCCTAGCCCGGTACCTAGAATCCTAAATGATCAAGGGAGTTAGCAAGAAAATATGTAGTATATTACATTTGCATTTATAAATAACCTCTAACTCGGGAAAGGTTTAAGTTCTTTTATCTAAGTTAAATCTTCAAATGTTTGAAACCATTAAATCAATAATTTATTGTTCTATTTAGAATGATGAAGTTTGAAACAAGCATATGCAATAATTTGGAAAGAAATATCATTAAGCATTCAGACAAAGGGTTGGTAGAGAAGGGAAAACAATATAATGACAAACCCACACTTTATAGTTACCTAGAATGGTGTGAAGACCAACCCTGGCCACTAGCTGAGTCAAAGGATAAGAATCCCAAAGTGTAGGTGCCAGCGATGAAGAACAGGTACAGACCAGAATCAGGACAGGTTCCGGACCAAATTGGATCAGGACAGGACCACCACAGGCTAAGACCGGCACCCACATCTAAGTGCAATGCCAGCGTCACACCCCTCTCTGCAGCTAACGGCCAAACCCCGATTGGGTTATCGAACTCCTTCCCAGAACCCCGATTGGGTTATCGAATCTTCTGACAGAGTGCTCCGCCAGCACCTCTGCTCTCGATCACCTATTGAGTGCGTTGGGTCAGTGACAGGTCAGCTATTCGGACAAGTCGGACAATCTAACTAACTAAGCCTACCCTAGTTGTACTATTTTCCAGGTCAATGTACCACCCCCAATGTTGCAAATGTGTGAATCCCACTATTTTATTGGACAAAAGAGGAGGAGAAGTCATCACACCATATTGATATGAGGTACCTTGTCAATCATGTATTTAAATGTTTCCTCCCATGACTTTATCTTCCCATGTACTTTTATTCCACCAGGCAGTGAATGTAACAATTCCATACAATATTTTAACAATTTATTCAATTCAGCTTCCTCTGGCAGGGTGAGGAGGTCACTTTTCCTCATAGTTTCCCAATCCATGTCAAATTGTGGCACTGGTTCAATGCCACAGTTTCAATAGCTTGGGATTCTTTTGCACAGGTGCAGTCTCTCCAAAGATGGAGTTCAGAGGTACATTTCAGGCCCAAATACGATACATGCAAAAATAGAAGAGAAACGGTTTTAGAGACACAGAATAAATGAATGCACTGTATATCACTTATCTCTATTCTATTCCCATTATTTTATTTTCACTATTGCATTAAAGGTTAAGCAGAACGAACAGCTTAGCAAAGCAGCCATGCAAGTTTCTTGCACGTTAGGACACAGAACAGCCATCTTAGGTCTAGTGCGCAGAAGTAAAAGTTTCCCACCTAGCGAAATAACACGTCATGTCACGTGAGTGTGACAGACGTATGCGCTGTAGAAAATCCCGCTTAGCAGCTGCCATTTTAATGGAAGCGGATTATAGTTAGTAAAGCACATTGTCAAGCTTCCCCTAGATACTAGAAATGTTGTGTAATGCAAAATTAATATAACGAAACATATTAGTTAGTACATTAATATTATTTTTGAGAGGGTTGAATACAAGCAAGTCACTTTACTTGTGCAACCTTGCTCCATCACACCAATAATGAACATTTTGAGAAGACATTATTTGTAATATTTATTAAAATTCCAATTGTATTGCAAAGTTGGAATTTCAGGAAAAGTTTCTTTTTTAAAGTTGCCTTTTAAAGTCATGATCCTCCATTAGGCTAATTTGCATTAGATTACAGACATAAGGTCTGCCAGTGATTGCTCTTAATGAGTTGTGAAAACAGTTCCCGGTGCAGGAACAATGGTCTGGGTGTTTGGGGGTGTTTTTCTTCCCCTTTCAGATTCTTCTGTTAGAGTTGACCCATAAGCTTAATTAAATATGAAGGGGCTTGCCCTTTAACAAGTAAATGTAATGTGAGACCATAGATAACAACATCTTTGCCCCCCCTTAGCCCAGGGGTAAGGGGATACTCCCAGAACCAGTTTTTAGTGACCGCAGAGAAAAGGACTTGTTACTTTCTTTGCCACGCAACCAGGTGGGCTCAGTGTCTCTTCTCAAGGGATGAAGGGATTATCATCCTGAATTTTAGGTTTAGGAATGAGGTGCAGTTTGGGAATATTTGCATTAGGAAAAACAGGAACTGCTGGAACATAGGCAGAGTGACCATGAGAACTTTTATCCCATTAGCTAGGGAGGCCCCAGTACTCACCCTCACCCACTACCTGATGCCAGGCATAACTGTGGCACTCCAAGGACCAATCCTCAGACACTTTCTGGACCTATGAAAAATTAAAGAGGACTGGATTTGCTGTGTGTGACCTGGTAGAGTCCACGAAGGACCTCCTCCTTCTTTTACCCATGGGAAAGAAATTGACTCAAGGGTTCAGTTGGCTGACATCCTGTGTGGCTGCAGGGACATAAGCTGCAAGAGGCCTTTTACCTGAAGTGACCAGTTGACCTCTACTAAATAGGCTTGGACTGGACCTTGGTGGTGGCCTCTGCTGAAGTGAGTCCTGGCAACTATGTGGTGTCCCAGAGGTCCTGAGAACTTTAGAAGGGGCCCAGAGGAGCTGCTTATGGAACTTAGAAAAAGTTCGGACTTGCCAGACCTCCAAAACTGTTAAAGAGACCTCCTGGCAAAGATATTCAATTTGAAAACATTTTCTGTAAGTACAGCTTCAGGCTTGCTCGCTGGGAGATTTTAAAACCCTTAGAAAAGAATACAACATAATACAATATAAGGTTACACTTTTGAGTTGAATAAACCCACTTAGTATATCCGAACCAGTGCTTAATTTGTAAAATAATAAGTGCCAGGGCCCCAACCAGGAGGCCGCTGCAGCTTGAACCACCCATTGCCCTGTTAACGCTGCCAATGACAGTACCAAAATAACTACTAACCATATCTCTCACCTTCAAGTATGACAGTTCAGATTATCCCACGTCCCGTTAGTATTTTTTAATGTATATTGTATTCATAAACAACAGGTGTTTGGCTCATCTCTAAATTATATGAGCAGCACCACAATGTGGCAGGACTGGTGCCGAGAACCAGAAACCACTGGCTCAAATTGCACACTGACCCGACCCATGCTCCATCACAGTCAGTCTGAAATTGCACCTAGGGCCCGGTCTACAAATTTCATACACTATAATTGGCGCATGGTGCTTTTTGGCTCTATTTTCAAACTTTAAAAATTCATATCTCCATTTCGCCATACATGATTTTTGTTGCTTTGGCACCATTTGTTTATTTTTTTACTCTATTTTTCTACTTTAGTTTGAAACTTTTGCTTCTTGGTGTTTTAACTTTATTACTGTTTTGGTACTGCATACTTTACACATTACCCTAAATTTAGCCTGTCAGCCCTGTGCTATAGCTAATAGGCGGAGGCCTTACATTCATTTTGTGACTTTGGGGTCTCCCTGAAATGTTAGTGTCATTATTCCTTGAAGTGGGCAATAAGCAAACCAAACAATAATATTTACAGTTCCTCTAATACTCATACTTCCATTTCCAGCCAGTAACTGAAGGGGTTAAAATGTACAGCTAAACGTCTTTGTTGCTGGAAGGAAGGGATTGTTCTGCTAGTGGGGATTTTAATGGTGCGGCGTTAATACCAAATAAAACAGCTAACAAACATGACAGAATGCAGAGTGGTAATATTGACTTTCCCCAGAAGATTAGTAAAGATATGGACGCTAATATTCGTTTTTTTATTTAGTTTCATTCCTCTCAGGAGCAATACAAAAGAGCACAAGGCCAGGTAGCTTGAATGCACTCCAAATGTAAAAAACAGGCAATGCAGCATATAGCTTCTTTGTTCTCACTTCAAACAGAACTGCTAAAAGTTGAAATCTGGAATACATGTGGTGCCAAAGTAACCAAGACCGCAATAAAAGCAGCTTCAATCATGAGGATAAAGAGAATTAATTTAGGGAGAGCACTTTTTAACGGAATATAGCTTTCATTATTTATATCCAACTCTTGTGGCCCAATTCCCTTAATTTAAATATGAATACATGTGGCTTGTAGTGTTCCATCTGTTCCCTCAGTTTTCCTCCTCTCTACCCTTGCACTCCTCTCCTTTAAACAGACCTGCCACGATGATACATGTAGCGTTTTAAGGAAAACTATTCTAGATTTTCAGGGTCGGGTAACTGTATGAGAGCTCTTAGATGAATTCTTTAATATGGGCCAGAGTATTTCAGATCTTAGAAAGACTTAGTTTAAGAAACATGATGAATTCCAGAGACAGCTTCATAAGCCAATAAAGTCAAATGGATAAACATGGTATTGACATTCCAGATGGAGTGTGTTGTGAAAATACTTAGATGTAAGTAGCAGTTCACTTCTTAGTAGTTACAAGATAGGTTTATTAAGACACAGCAGAACACTACACCACGCCAGCTGACCAGACCATCATCTGACAAGTGTGGAACATCGAAGTACAACATAGAATGTACACAGAAATTCTGGGAGGCCTAGTCGGTGGGAAGATAGAGGAAGGTCTAATGACCACAGTTGGCCATGTTGGTTGGAGCTCAAGTTTACTACACATCCTTCTCCTTTATTGCGAATTTTGTTACACATTCTCCTCCTTTATAATCCAAATGAAAACAAAGGACAGCGTCTAGAACTATTTTAAAGATAGAGAAAGCAAACGAGCGTTAAAGGGGCAAAGAGTGTTAAGAGACAAATGTGAGGTGAGACACATCTGCAAAAACAACTAATAGTTATCACCAACACCTATTCCCCTCAAATAGACAAAAAAAAAGGAAAAACCAGTCCACTTTTTCATATCTGTCCTTGACCAGCAAAATACATGAAGAGAGAGTTTACTTTCTTCAACCGGTTTTACGCTCCAAGTTGAAGATAAAGGTTCAACTGATGTTACAATGCTTTTTGCTTAGATACTTAATCAGCAAACAATGTTGTTGAATCATAAAAAAAATCGAACTAGATGTCCTGGTATGGTTCTGGTTCTCTCTAACCGATTTTTGGCTTCTTTTTTCGTTTTCAGTGTTTTTTACCTCTGGTTGAGAGACTTTGTTTTAGATATTGTTTCTCTTTTTTAAAGAAAGTTTTCTTTCAATTTCTGAAACTGGACAATTTGTCTCAATAATGTAGGCTTAGAGACCTCGTTGCAGGACCTTCGTCCTGGTTATAATTTTTGTTTAAGAGCTCCTTGGCCAGCTTCCAGATGTGAAATGTTAGGTCCTATTCTGGGTCCTCTGACCCACTTCTGGTCACCATACCAGTCATGTCCACTCATTGTTCTGGGACGACCTTGTCCCCTCTTGGACGATCATTGTCCACTCTTTGTTCTGGGACAACCTTTGTCCCCTCTTGTACGAGCTTTGTCCACTCCTTTTGTCCTCTTCTAGTTTTGGGACCTTAGTTCTCAGCAGGTTCTGGGAGCTGTGTGTCCTACTGATATCAGTGCCTTTGTCCCCTACTAATTCTGAGGCATTTTCTCCGTCTTGCTTCTCAGTCGTGGTTAGGACTAGCTTCCAGTCATAGCACGTTTGTACCTAGTTTGGGTCCAGTGGTCCGCTTATGGGCTCACTTTCAAAAAATTTAACTCTTTGTCCTGCTCCTGGGCTTTATGTGTCAAGCAGGTGGTAGCAGGAAGTGTATGCATTCCTTGTTCTTTGATCAAGTGGTAAATAGACGGCATGGAATGCGGCACAAGGTTGAAGCGGGAAGATAACCAAATTGGTTACGGCTTTCAACTCCTAGAGACTAAGTGACAGTTCATTTATTTATTTATTTTCTTGGCTATTCCCGATACTTGGCTATTACTGATTGCCTGTTGTGATTACAACAATCCACTAGGTGGCACTCTTATCATGGGTTTAGTACTGCCACCTAGGTTACGTTTCCTCAAACAAGCTTGCAACATTGGATGAGTGAACATCAAATAATGTTAAAACACATTGCAATTAACTTACTGCCGTTTCACTCTTGTCTGATATTTCACACTGTCACTTGTATTGTAATGCTGTGCCACTCGTGATCATTCACTCTGTGTAACTGGTGGTCTTTTCATTGAAAATGTAGTTTATAACATTCTATTTATTAGAGCGGTGTCTGTTATTTTTATTCATCCACGCTCAATTACCAGTTTAACCAAAGTGCATCCCTTCAAAGGTGAGGCTCGAGTTTGTTCACCACAGGCGTTGGCTTACCTCCAAGTTTGGATTTGCGCTTCTTCCTGGTTGACATCGAGTTAAGTAGTTTGTTGGCTCACCATATTCTTTCATTTGGAAGTGACTCTTATCAAGTCTTCGTCGAACGTGCGGCGTCTCAGTAAACTGACATTCCCGTAGCCATGACTTCGAAGGAATCAAAGAGAGACGGGCACAACACGACGTGCTGACTCTCTTCTCCGACCTGACGCTGGTAACCAGGGCAACACAGGGAAACGCTGGATGGTCATGACGTGTGGCGTAAGACATGCTCTCTGCTAACACCAACGGAGATTCTGTCACATCATCAGAGGAAGGTTGAAAGGGCAGTAGGAGGATCACCCTGCAAAACAACGGCAAAACAGACCGAGTGGATCCTCAGTAAGCATGGGCGTATTTCGCGGATTCGCAATCCGCGAATTTGCGTATTTGCGTATTTGCGGATTGCGAAAATCCGCAAAATCCGCGAATTCTCGCGAATTTGCGTATTTTTGTGGGGGGGTGTGTTCGCACGGGTTTCTGCAAGTTCGCGAGGGTTTTGTACAATTTCGCAAATTGCGAACTTACTTGTCGGGTCGCCAGTTTTGCGAACTTGTTGTTTCTACGTGCCCAGCCTGTTTGCAAGGCTTTCTTCATCACTGCCACCCTCTGTTACCACTGGCACTCTCTTTGGTCACCCATGCCACCCTCTGGCTCACCCATGTTACCCTCTGTGTCATCACAGCACCCTCTGGTTCACCAGTGTACATTATTGAGGCAAAGCAAAGCACTGCCATCCTGTCAACACTGGCACTCTGGTTCACCCATGCCACCCTCTGGCTGGCACACCCATGCCACCCTCGGTGTCATCACAGCACCCTCTGATTGACCAGTGAGTGTACATTATTGAGGCAAAGCAAAGCACACCTGCTAAGTGCTTTAAGTTTTGCAAACAACAACACCTGCCCTGCCCCAACTGACATTAATGAAGGCTGGCACCTGCTTGTCTGCTCCCTTTCCTTTTTGTTGCAATGTAAATTTTTTTTAACAGGATGCAATGGCATACTTGTAACTATTCTGTGACTGTCAGAGCAGGGTCACACAATAGTTGCAAGTAGGCAACCGGATTCTGGAGGGCCCCTTCAGGAAGCACTACAGGGAAATGGTTACAAATGATGAGCTCGAACTTTTGCACCTGCTTGTTGGTTTTGCTTTTGCAAAACTCGTTTTTCGGTAATTTCGCCCTATTCGCGAGGCGCGGCGTCGTGCGAAATTGACCGTGGAAGCCGCGAACTCGTGCGAGTTACCACAAGGTTGACTATGGGCGCCGCCATTTTGTTTGCGTGACGTATTTCCGTTTCCGCCCGCTATGTGTAATCTCGCGCGATGAGCGCCTTGCGAATACAAGTTCGCACGAGTTCGCGAGAGAAATCGCGTGCGAACTTACTTACACGCACGTGTTCGGGCGGCCATCTTGTTTTTCATTCATTCCTATGTGTCTGGGCATGGTGTTTCTATCCTCTGTATATCTCTGCCATCCTTTGCTTGTTTTATTTTTTTTTTGATCTATTAAACTTTTTTTCTATCCCTCTTGTTTTCTAGGTCTATATTTTTGTGTTTTAGTCTACTTTTGTTTACTTTTCAACTACTTTTTTAAACTTTTATTTCCTTCTTTTCTACTCTTATTCTTTTTTATTTTATCTCCTTACCTGCCCAGAACATGGTGAAGACAGCAGTCAAGCTGCCCAAGACGGCCGCCGCAGCCCGTGCCCGGCTCCCGTGTGGCCGCTTGAGGGCGGAAATGGTGGTGCCTCGGGAGATCTTCAGTCCTGAGGAGGTGGGCTCACTTGTTTATTATGTGCAGCGCCGTCTCCCCAGGACCATCGCGGCAGGCGGCAGGATCGCTGCCCGTTACACCAACAGCCAGGATCGACGGAAGCGGTGGGGGCAGGTGTGCCGGGCCCTTTTTAACATCACGGGGGTCCAGCACACCTATAATCAGGTGACCCACCGCTGGACCGACATCCTGGACCGGGAGCACGACCTGCTCGACCTGCTGGGAGTGGAGGTCCCCGGGCTTGGTGAGTAGTAGTAGCAATTTTTTCATCACTCGTCACTACTCTGTTTTTTCTCCTGCTCTGTGTGTTATATAATATTGCAAATGTTTGCTTTAACTTTTTTACAAAGAGCAATAATGCTGCTGATTACATTGATAGGAGAGGTAAATTAATATTTCAAAATCTTCTGTGCATTTCAGGTGCACTGCTCTCCTTCTCTGTGGCGGTGCCACTGCTTATTTGTTTTCTATTATGTGTTCATTTATTTGGGCTGAGTAATGTATGAGTGTACTTTACAGAACTGCGTAATGCTAGACACAAAGGGGCAGATTTACAAGCCCCTTGCGCCACGTTTACGCTGCCTTACCTGACGCACAGCGACGTAAACGTGGCGCATCCCTGCGAGTCATGTACGACGTGATGCATCTAGGGAGATGCGCCACGTTAAGACCTGGGCCTGCGCCACAATGGGAGCGTTCCCACGCAGGGGGAGGGGGGCGGGTGGCGGTCAGGCAGATGCGTGCCTCGCAAAAGTGCCTGCGTGAAATCTACAAGATTTAACGCAGGCACTTCCGCGACGCTGCTACGTCAATTCTTTATGCCTGCTTGCTTGAAACAGGCATAAGGACTGATGCGGTATGTTGAGTATTGGGCAGCCCTGAGCATTGCTAGAGTTGCATTGCGCCTGCGATGCGACTGTAGAGATGCACCCCTCTTTCGTCACGAGATGCGTCACGCATCTGCCTACCCTTGCACCAGGGTTTGCCGCATTGTAATTGCGGCGCATCTGCCGTGACGCAAGGTTAGTTTTGCGTTACGCATTTGTTCTGGTGCACATCTGGAGGTGTCCAGCTCAGAACTCGTAAGTATGCCCCTAAGTGTCAGATTAGCAATTACCTGCGCATCCCTGCAAAGTGTGAGGCACGCCAGCACCACCCATGGTGCGCCGTATTTTCAATGCGGCACGCCATGGTGCCAAAACGTCACCAAAGCGTTACGCATCGGTGCCGTAAAGGCGGCTCATTGATGGAGTTGCGTTGCAACGATGGCGCAGCTCCAGCAATGCTGCGTCAAGCCGTAAGTCTGCTTCATGCAGGCGCAGGGTTTCAGTGACGGATCATTGTCCTAAATGACTGATTGAAATTTTATCTATTCCCCATAGCCACTTTTAGCATGCGTTCCTGCGCAGGAACGCCCTCCCTTGCGCTGGAACGCTCCCTTATGGCGCAGGGCTTTAGAATGGGATGCATCTCCCATATGCGTCACGTTGTTAATATACGCCACACCATGGCACCTCTCTTGTTGTGGCGCTGCGTCACAAAAGTGACGCAAGAACGGAGCAAAAGAGCTGCAAGGGGCTTGTAAATCTGCCCCTAGAGTAGAGGCTCAGGTGCAGTCCTTCCTTTGTAGCCCTCTTTTTGGCTGAAATAGTTGGTTCTTGTTCTTTCTAAATGTTTGATTTGGTTGACAAGGACATCGACACGCAGCAATCATCAATTTTTCTGTTCTTTCTTTCATGTTGTACGTCAGGTCCGCCCAGGGGCAAGCGGACAGAAACAGTGGATGCAGTGGTTCCAAAGGAGGAGGATGCAGGCCAGGGCGGCGAGTGCTCCTTTGCTGGCCCCAGTAAGTTTTCATTTAAATATAGAGGACCTATTGTTGTCCAAGCGTTCCTAATTTAATTTTTTCGAAACAGTGTTTAGATAGGAGCAAAATCAATAATACTACTGTTGCAGGGACAAATCTCCACAAACCAAACTATGGACACGAAAGACCAGAGTCATAATATTTCAGAGTGGTGTGTTTGGCACACTGTATAAACCTGGTAGTGTCAGCGGCACGGACTCCTCCTTGCAAAAATTACAAAACCTTTCGCTCAGTCACTCTAGTCTGGAGGACCAAAAAACCACAGAGTCTATTCAAGTTTAAAAGCTTCATTAAAAGTAAAAGTAAACACATATATTAAAATAAAGTTAGCTGGAAAAGGAAAAGTGCTTGCTGCTGAGTTGATGAGTAATGGAAGTTGGAACACATTTCTTGTGGTCGAGCCGAGCTTTCACCTGGTTTAGTTGATGTTGCTCTTGTCCGTAGAAGTCCAGCGTCTGCCTGTTCAGAGAAAAATGGTGTGTGTTAAAATTAAGCAAGCATTCATCAATTGTGACAAAGAAAAGCAGCAAGACAACAGCCTTCCCTGGAAGGAGGGACATTTTTACTTTAGACTAGAGTAGACAGTCAATTAATTTTTCTGTTGTTTTCAAATTTCTTCCTTCCTAAACCAAATACTAGTGAGTGGTGTAATCTAACAGTCTTAAATATATTTTTTAGGTGGAACATCTGGTGGCGGGGCCAGCTCGGACGTGATCGTGATCGACTCCGAGTCTGAGGACTACTCTGTGGAGGATGCGGCGCCAGAGGACAATCAGACTGTGAGGAAGCAGGCAGTGGTGGTGGCGAGTACAGGTAAGCTGGATCATGCTACTATCTGACTCTTAGATAGCATATGATGTGTATCCAGTGCTGGCCCAGTGACAAATTACAATATGGTAATTACAGCAGGCTGGAACCGACAGACAGATAGAGGCAGAGAGAGAAGAAGACAGAAGGAGAGAGAGAGAGAGGGAGGGAGCCAGAGGGAGGGTGAGGGAGGGAGACAGAGAGAGAGAGACAGCGAGGTAGAGGGAGACACAGGGAGACAGAAAGAGGGAGACAGAGAGAGAGAGAGAGAGGGAGGGAAACAGACATATCGCCTGGGCCTGGTGCAGATGATACGGTTGCTGGTGTGGTTAACAGCTCAGAGGAAAAGTCACTCACTTCTGCCAGATCTCTTTCATATGAAAGAGCACCAAACCATAAGCGCCCCACCTTGCCCCTCCATGCAGACGCCCATGATACTGGCCTGAATAGATTTGTACTGCGCTGGCTAGTTGCTAGTTGTACTGTGACACAACTTCCTGCTGAATCATTTTGTGTTAATCATATTTTTAAAGAGCATTCGTTACAGATTATGTCTTTCTTTCTTCTATAGTTGGTAATACTAAAACTGCAAAACCGAGCAGGAGTATGCTGGCTGTACTGGCCCGGCAACGGAGGCTGGATGCCACTGTTACGCAATATCGCCGGCTGGTGGAAATGGAGGGGGACGACACGCACTCAAGTGCATCAAATGTTACATCTACTGCATCCTCCTCCGTGACCCCACGTTCTGCCGGTAAGCGCAGTACTCCAGCCAACCAGAGCCGTGCTGGAAGACGCCACCGCCGAGCAGCAAAGGCTGCACCTCCTCACAGTACTGTAAAGGCACGCTTGCGCCGTGCACTCCGCAGAGTGTCCAACCTGGAGGCGGAGGTCAAGAAATGGGAGGAGTACAAAAAGGTGATGGAGGGCCTCCGCTTAGATCACGCCATGCTCCAGGAGGAGTACGATGCCCTGGCCCTAAGGCATGATGCCCTGGAGGCCAAAGTGAACAACCTGCATCCGTAGAGTGTCCCTTGCCCCATTTTTAGAGACTTTTGGGGGGTGGGAATTGGGAGTTGGGTTTTTTGGGGACTTTTGATGGACTATTTATTTGTTGGGGTTAGGGAGGGTCTTGCGGGAGATTATTTTGTTAGGGATATAAATATACTTTTTCAAACTTTATCTGAGCATACCTGTTTTTTACTACTTTTGAGCCTGGTGGGTGGTGGTTTTGCAGTAAGTTTTTTTACTGAACACTGTCATCGTGTTGGTTCACGTGTAATAGGCCAAATGTTTTCCAAAGTAAATGCCTGTCACAGAGTTTGTTAATTCAAGAGCCCTAGGACTTTACTGCGAGTACCACTGACACTCTCTCGCCTCTCCGAACACTCCATTATACTACCTCCCATCCAAACGCTTATCTTACCTGTAATTTGTGTTTGAGGGCTGGCTCCACCTGGAATTCACAGTGTCCTAAGGCGTTCTGCAGCAGGGCCCCAACTGGAGTTTCCCGGCGTGGATTTTCTGCAAAACAAAAGCAATCAACATTAGAAATGTGGCAGCGGTGCTCACACAACCCAAAAACCTAGAAGCCCCACAGACAGCACCCCTGAGACAGGCAAGCGAGCAATAATAACGCCTAAACGTTCACGTGTAATAGGCCAAATGTTTTCCAAAGTAAATGCCTGTCACAGAGTTTGTTAATTCAAGAGCCCTAGGACTTTACTGCTAGTACCACTGTCACTCTCTCGCCTCTCCGAACACTCCATTATACTACCTCCCATCCAAACGCTTATCTTACCTGTACTTTGTGTTTGAGGGCTGGCTCCACCTGGAATTCACAGTGTCCTAAGGCGTTCTGCAGCAGGGCCCCAACTGGAGTTTCCCGGCGTGGATTTTCTGCAAAACAAAAGCAATCAACATTAGAAATGTGGCAGCGGTGCTCACACAACCCAAAAACCTAGAAGCCCCACAGACAGCACCCCTGAGACAGGCAAGCGAGCAATAATAACGCCTAAACGTTCACGTGTAATAGGCCAAATGTTTTCCAAAGTAAATGCCTGTCAGAGAGTTTGTTAATTCAAGAGCCCTAGGACTTTACTGCTAGTACCACTGTCACTCTCTCGCCTCTCCGAACACTCCATTATACTACCTCCCATCCAAACGCTTATCTTACCTGTACTTTGTGTTTGAGGGCTGGCTCCACCTGGAATTCACAGTGTCCTAAGGCGTTCTGCAGCAGGGCCCCAACTGGAGTTTCCCGGCGTGGATTTTCTGCAAAACAAAAGCAATCAACATTAGAAATGTGGCAGCGGTGCTCACACAACCCAAAAACCTAGAAGCCCCACAGACAGCACCCCTGAGACAGGCAAGCGAGCAATAATAACGCCTAAACGTTCACGTGTAATAGGCCAAATGTTTTCCAAAGTAAATGCCTGTCACAGAGTTTGTTAATTCAAGAGCCCTAGGACTTTACTGCGAGTACCACTGTCACTCTCTCGCCTCTCCGAACACTCCATTATACTACCTCCCATCCAAACGCTTATCTTACCTGTACTTTGTGTTTGAGGGCTGGCTCCACCTGGAATTCACAGTGTCCTAAGGCGTTCTGCAGCAGGGCCCCAACTGGAGTTTCCCGGCGTGGATTTTCTGCAAAACAAAAGCAATCAACATTAGAAATGTGGCAGCGGTGCTCACACAACCCAAAAACCTAGAAGCCCCACAGACAGCACCCCTGAGACAGGCAAGCGAGCAATAATAACGCCTAAACGTTCACGTGTAATAGTCCAAATGTTTTCCAAAGTAAATGCCTGTCACAGAGTTTGTTAATTCAAGAGCCCTAGGACTTTACTGCTAGTACCACTGTCACTCTCTCGCTTCTCCGAACACTCCATTATACTACCTCCCATCCAAACGCTTATCTCACCTGTAATTTGTGTTTGAGGGCTGGCTCCACCTGGAATTCACAGTGTCCTAAGGCGTTAGGGGACTCGTCAACGTAAGTTTCTTCATTGTGCAGAATCCAGGCATCAGCATTATGGGTAATGGATAGGGTGAGTCTGGAGGAGGAGGACTCAGGATAGACGACCAGGACTGAGTTCTTGTCAACTAACTGTTGTTAACCTGAGGAATGCTGCGGCATCAAAATCAAGACAGTTCTGTTGATGGGCTTGTTGTTTTATTGGTTGATTACAGTTTTGTTGGGAATGTGATGAAGCACTTGCTAAAGAAAGACAGACACACAGGAATAAAAGTGAATAAGGAGGACTAAATTTAAAATTAATGAATGATTGACTCATTTTCAGAACTCGCTGTCAGGGAAGCAGAACTCGTCCTCATACTCTGCTAAATCATCAGTCGGGGTTACTTCTAGTAACTGAGGAGAACTTTCCTCAGGTAGGTCGGTGTCCTCTTCTTCCTGCGTGGATTCTCGTACTCTGTAATCTGGTGGTATGAAGTGCTGGTTCATCTTTATCAAGGTGAGCCGCTCCACATATGCGGGCAAGAGGCGGGACCTTTTGGAAGTCACAATGCCACCAGCAGAACTAAAAACACGTTCTGAGGACACGCTTGCGAGGGGGCAAGACAAGTAATTGATAGCCAGGTTGGTGAGCTCTCGCCATATTTTTCTTTTCCCATGCCAATACGCCAATGGATCCTCAGTAATATTGACCTCTGTTGAGTCATCCAGATAGGCCTGCACCATTGAAAGAATGTCCTCCCGGATTCCTGTACTTTGCACTTCTGTGTCCTTTCTAGGACAAGGAAACCCTAGCTGAGTTAGCCAACCCGCTTCAGACATATCGCCTGGGCCTTGTGCAGATGATACGGTTGCTGGTGTGGTTAACGGCTCAGAGGAAAAGACACTCACTTCTGCCACAGGCACAGATGCAGAAGTGCTTTTTTGGGACGCCTGATGGCCTGCTGATTCACTAGTAGTACTGTCTTCTCCTACAGTTTCCTTCCGCTCTCTTTCAAAACGAATGGCTGACTGAGCTAGCCAACCTTTGTACTCTGTAACATCCGATGTTTCAAAAGGAATTATTACTTTGCCAAACAATGGCTTTTTGTAACGTGGATCCAGAATAGTAGCACAAATGTAGTGCTGTTGTTTCTTGATTTTTACAAGCCGTTCATTGCTAACTAGGCGTTGTAATAATCTCTGCGCCAACTCATGTGCTTCGTTCTTTCCAACGTCCTTTAATTGTGAAGACACCACCTTGACTTGGTGCTCGAGCTTCAGCAACAATGGGATAGCTTTGCTCAAAGAACAGTCCTCCCTGCTGACGTCACGCGTGAAGACCTCAAAAGGACGAAGCATGTCTGTCAGGCTTTTAACTAGCTGCCATTGCTCCACCGCTAGCATCATTTCTGTGGTATCACCACCCAGGTTGTAGAAATACTCATTGACTACTGGAAACAGCTCATGCAGACGCTCAAGCATGTAGAATGTTGAGTTCCAACGTGTTGCCACCTCCTGGATAAGTGCTTTCACTGGCATTCTACGTTCATTTTGCTTGCGCCTCAGCTCCTTCCGGGCCTTAAAAGAATGGTTGAAATGTGTGCATACTCTTCTGCAGATGGTCAGTGTTTTGTCGACTGCACGTTCTTTTTTCAAAAAATTTTGCACAACAAGGTTGATACAGTGCGCCAAACACGGCACTCTGAAATAGAAACCGTCCTCCATGGCCCTAACTACATTGCTGCCATTATCTGTAGAAACATAACCAACCTTGCAATGTCTTGGGGGCAGCCATTGCGAGACCTTCTTGTTAAAGTCAGCCAAAATGTTGACTGCAGTATGACTTTTCTCCATGCCAAACATGGCTAAGGTTGCATGTTTACGAGCACCCTTAAAAATCTCGACCAAGTCACCACCTGCATTTATCTGTTTTATGACTCCTGAAAAAGAGACCCAGTGTGCAGTGATGCACATGTAATCAAGGGCTTGGCAACTGGTCCACATGTCTGTTGTCAGGTGTATAGTGTGAACAGCACTCTTCTGCAAAGCTGCCCCCACCAACTCAAGCACCTCTTTATGTAGTGCTGGAACAGCAACCCTGGCAAAATAGAACCGGCTAGGAACCTTCCATTTAGGGGCCAGTGTTGCCACGAGTTCAAGTAAAACCACACCTTCGACAAACGAAAAAGGGAGAAGGTCCACCGCTAGCATTTTAGCCAGCTTAGTGTTATACAGGCGTACAGTTGGGTGGTTGCGTTGAAATTGCACATCTGAGGAGAACATGCCTGAAATGGTGCGCTGGACAAATTTACGGGATGATGCTGATGCCTTCTTCGACCCACTTCTGATCAGTGTTGACATTTTCCGCATTGGTGTGTCTCCCAGACTCTCAGTGTGCCTCCTATGTGTTCCGGAGGGTGTGGTGCTGCCAGGGGTACTGGGTGCAACCGGACACATGTCTGACGCTTCTTCTACCTCCCCGTCATCTTCAGATGAAACACCTAGTATGGGTATATTTTGGCCACTTGCCCTTTGGGATCGCTTTCCCTTGACGTTTGCTAGGTGAGGAAACCATTCGACAGCGTGCTTTCTTTCAAGATGACCTATCTGGCCTCCGGTTCCATAGTTGGTACCAGTCTTACCACGGCTAACGCTAGTCTTACAAATGCAACAAACGGCTATGTTATCATACTTTTCATGGACACTAAAAAAGTTCCAAACTGGGGACTGGAAACTTCTGGTTTTGCCGCAAGAGGTGATACTGCTGCCAATGCCAGATGAAGCAGTGGTGGATGAGCCTTGCAGACATCTACTGGGTTGTGCAATTATTGCAGCAACCTTACTTGAGGGAGTCGAGCTGGATGGAGTCCCCCTCTGGGGAGAAAATATGGGAGCTGTAGGTTTTGTTGAACTTGTTGTACTACTTGACTGCGTTGGTGGTGCTACCAGTGCCACGTCGCCAGGGTCACGCTCAGCATGACGTCAGGATAGGGTATAAATGTCTGTCTGCTGCATGGCCGGTGTGGCTGATGACTAGGTCATTGCTGTCATCCTGTTCATCAACATCAGAATGAACCACTTCATCAAGTCCGACGTTCGGATCCATAAGTATGAGCTTTCCGGGGCCCTTCCTTTTAACATTTGATACCTTTCGCAGCTCATGGTGTGCCTCCCTCTCAGACGTCGGAGATGGTTGCCAATCTAGATCCAGATCATCATCTGATGGAGCGGGGCTTGAAGAGGAACTTCTACACACCCTCCTTGATCTTTTCCTTGCTGGGGAGCTGGGAGAAAATGAATCATCAGGAGGAGTGGCTTCGTCTTCCTGACATGATACCCCGGCTCCAAAGTCAATTTCCTCCTGTGCCCCTACTTCTGGAAGAACAACCATTGTGGGCACTTGCACCGCTCCATGCGCCGCTACATGGGCATCTTCACTGACCTCTACTTGCAAGTCTCCATGGACCTCTCCTTCTCGGTCTTCTCCTTTTCGGCCTTCTCCTTCTCGGCCTTCTCCTTCTCAGCCTTCTCCTTCTCGGCCTTCTCCTTCTCCTTCTCGGCCTTCTCCTTCTCCTTCTCGGCCTTCTCCTTCTCGGCCTTCTCCTTCTCGGCCAGCTCCTTCTCGGCCAGCTCCTTCACAGCCAGCTCCTTCACAGCCAGCTCCTTCACAGCCAGCTCCTTCACAGCCAGCTCCTTCTCGGACAGCTCCTTCTCGGACAGCTCCTTCTCGGACAGCTCCTTGCGCATGTACTTCTGCTTGTACTAGTAGCCCATGCAGTTGTTGTTGCGGCTTTGGTTGTTGAATAGTACTTGTGAGATGAGTTAAAACCTGTGTTGATGGTGTGCTGCTACTTTCTTGCGATGAACCAACATCACTGGTCGTTGGTGATTCAACAACTAAACAGGCTACCTGTGCAGCACTCATGGTGGGCCTTTGTTTTTTTTGTTGTTTTTCCCCAAAAAATGTATTGGTTGAGCCACCAGTCTCCTTGGTAAGTGGTGCCACTTGCTTCTTCTTCTCCTTAGTAGAGACATCTTTCTTGCAAGAGGACCTACGGGCACCTCTTTTTGGAGCCATCTTCTTCAGATGTCGGAACAACAGGCCGCAGCAGGACTTCTTCCTGGCACTGATGCTCAACGATGATGCAGAGTTTTGTGCACCTAAAAGCAAACGAAGACAGAGGAACATCAGTAAATATGTGTTGCTTATGTAGCGCTTCAATAAACAGTTTGCAAGTAGGCATTTATGAATACACATGTGCACAGTGCACACCACACAATATGGAAATTTCAAAATTAGGATTTGCAAAATTTTTGGGAAACAGGAATTTAACATTGATCCAAGAGAGCACACACAGAGAGGGTTGTACTTTCATGTACCCCTGACTCCGCCTGGGCACAATGGGTGAAAGCAAGGCACAATGGGTGCAGGCCTATGTCTCAAAGCTCACTGCCTGCCTTCAAAATGGCCGCTTGACCCCCATCCACATGGCCAGGACCATGCCTCAAAATGGCCACCACCAACATAGCCAGCCCCCAACCCCTACTCCAAAAAGTCAAAAAAACACAACACAAATCAAATCACCACAATCCAATGCCATCCATCAAGTTTCAGAAGGCTTATGCTGCCTGCTGGTGGTTTTCCGGTGCAAAATTGCAATTTTTGCAATTTCGCGAGTGCGAGATTGTTGTTTCACGGCGCGAACGTGGCGAAAAACCAGCAAAATCCGCGAACAGACAGATTCTGGGCCCCCTGGGCATAATGGATGACATCAGAGCACACTGGGTGCAGGCCTATGGCACAAAGCACACAAACTGGCTTAAAAATGGCCCCTAGACCCCCACCCACACGGGACCAGGCAATAAAATGGCCCCCACCCACATAGCAAGCCCCCAACACCACCTCAAAAAGTCGTAAAACACACAAAAATCACCACAATCCAATGCCATCCATGCCCTGGCCAGAATCATGTTAAAAAAAAAATTCAACAAAACAGTTGTATCATGCATGCACCCATAACTAAGCCTGGTGGTTTTCAATTCATGTGCAGAATTGTAATTTTTACAATTTCGCGAGTGCGAGATTGTTGCTGCGCGGGACACGAGCAGTGCGAACACAAGCAAAAACATCCTCAGCTCGCGAACTTGCAGATTTTCCTCCCAAAAAAGTCGAAAAAAAAGCAACACACACAAAAATCACCACAAACAAACAACATCAACTTACTTCTTTGTCAAATCAAATTTCGAATCCAAAAGTAATCCAAAAGGCCTCAAATCCAAATATCCAGCAGCAATCACAAAAAGTAATCCTTCCCAGTCAAGATCGAAAGTGGCCAGGAAATGGAATAAGCAATGGGAGGAGCTTGCTGGACAGGAACAGGAAGTTGGAGACTGGGGCACTTCCTTCACCCACCCCTATGGGAGGAGCTTGCTGGACAGGAACAGGAAGTTGGAGACTGGGCCACTTCCTTTACCCCTCCCCTTGTAATTTTTGTACTTTCGCGAGTGCGAGATTGTTGCTGCCCGCGCCGCGGACCGCGAGCAGTGCGAACACAAGCAAAAAATCCGCTTCGCGCGGATTTGCGTATTCTCGCCACATCCGCGAGAGTTCGCGGATTGCGGATTCTCCGAAAATACGAAAAATCCGCGAGCGTAACGGATTTTACGCCCATGCTTAATCCTCAGACACAAGACAGGCAGCTCAGGGTAGGGTTGCTCACCTGCGGTTAAGCGGAGACATCTCTTGGCACCGAACAGCTAACCCTTTATGAAGTGGTGTGTCAAGGTCCTTCACATACGTCGTTTCTTCGGTTTATTAGGTTTCGCCCTGGGCGTTGCAACTGCGTAGCAGTTGCTCCGCCCATGGTGAAACCTCATGATCCTACATATGTACTTTGGCTCAGCCTCTGTCTACCATTGGCTAGCTCCATAAATGGAGGCTAGCCATTGGGAGACAGAGGCTGTCAATCACGCTTTCTCTTGAAAACGCAATTCGGGGGCGTTTCGCGGTGTTTTTTTAAGCCCCGCCCCTTTGTCCTGGGCCGCGCTGCGATTGGCTGCCGGCCCGGGACACCCCCGTGACGTCATTCCCGGGCCGCGCTGTGATTGGCTGCCGGCCCGGGACCTGACTTCTTAACACCGATCAGCATTTCCAGCCTAAGTAGATAAAACCCAAGCTGCCTCTTTTTCAGAGGTCTGCTGTTCAAACCTTCCACATGAATAGTCTGTCCAAACAAGTTAAAAATGCTCAGTGCACATAAAGAAAGCAACGAAAAATTTAAAATATCGGAATTAAGATTATTGCGTTAACATTATAGTTGCTAAAAATAGGAATTAAGACACTACATCCCAAAAACAGATCGTGGACCCATCCACGGCCTCCATTTCATCACAAGGAAAACGTGTAATTCAAGTAAACTCTTCATTCGGGGCCTATCTCACATAAGACGAGGGGGGTGGGAAGAGGAGGTCGTTCCAGCAATAAATTCGATTTACATTTTTGAAAGAAAAAACACTGACAGATGGACAGGGCCCTCTCCATTTCTGACAAGCTTCTCTCAAACCCCTACAGCGATGCATATTAAATATACAATCCGAAGACGGTGTGCTCAGTTTACCCGCCGAAATTTGAGAACAAAATGGGGGGGTGGGGGAAGGGGGGGGCTCATTGAAATTCATGTTGCCTTGCCTCATGTCAGCTGGGTGCGGTTTAGGCGCATATCTCCCCCACACCCCTCCCGTCAAACAAAGGTTTTTAAAACATGAATACATTAACGTAAGCATTTTGTGTCCAAAAACATGGAGTCAGTCTTCAGCAACAAAGTATTATCTGCCATTATAATTCAATCATAACGAAAGTAAAGATCTACAAATTAAGGAACTTAGCCACTGAAAGGGGTTCTTACATTTTTTATTTAAAACAAATTGAATAACACCAATTACATCAGTAATTTTCAGTGCTACAAGTAAAAAGAATAACAAATATGTTGAAATTAAAGAAATTATATATATATATATGTATATAGACATATAAATATATCGTGAATGGAGAAGGGAATAAGTAATACAGAGGCACTCATATCTAGTACTGTAGAAAGAACAGAAATACAGTTAGTTCCCTGTCAAGCTGGCCCTATAAGAAAAGATTTGCAATTATTATACACTTAGTGCAGAACTGCTCTCTGCTCTTACACTGCATTAGTAAAACGTGCCACACTTTTCAGCATAGAGATGTATTCCTAATGCGTTTTAAAGACCGGGCTTTGTATGAGGCGCCGTGCAGCAAATGAAGGGGCGATACTATTATGCAGAAAGGGGTCGGTCGTTACTCACTTAAATCCGAAAAGGACGCCAGGTCGCTGCGCTCAAGCACTAAACCTCTGTGAATGACCACATGCATCATCAGTGATCGCCGAGAGAGTGGCAGAAGCCCCGTCCTTGGTACGCTTCGGCTTTAGTGGCATGAAATTGGCGATCTCCTCAGAAGCCGGGGCGGGCACCGAAGGACCGGAAGCCCAGTAAAGAATATAAGGCTAAGTGGGGAAGTAATCACCCGGCCGCCTCCCCGCCAGGGGAAGAAATAACAATCCTCGTTGTGTCCAGACCCTGATGAATGGAGACTCCTGCCTCGGCGATAATGGCCCCCCCGCGCCGATTTGCATTTCCATCAGAATGAAGTGTGGCTTAATCCCTCTCGGGAATGACACACGGCGTCATGGTGGCAACGCGCTCGACCCACAAACTCAGAGGCTGGTCTGTGAGGAAAGTGCAACTCACAGCAGCGCAACCTTGCCGAGTGGTACTGGGTGATAAACTAGAAACAGCAGTACCGATGACAGGTGACTATCAAAGCAAGGGGACGCAACAACGACTCGCACAGTTGACGTGATGGTTCTCACCAAGTCTGCATAGATATGACTGGGACACACGCTCTTGTGATAAATTAATGACCGTTTAACATCAAATATACCAGAAGACAAAAGGTGACTGTTGACTTCACAAATACAACTTCCCCAAAACTCCCCAGTCTGATGTAGATATAAAATCCTACATCGCTGGCTTACAACAGAGCCTCCATAGTATAAGGCGATCTTTTTTTGCCTCTTCCTTATCCTGTCTTTTCCTTCTTAAACGTGTCACCCCATAACTAACCACATCCACCGGAACACTATTAGATACACTGTTGTGAAGCCCTTAATCCAACAATCGCAAATCATATATATTCTTTTATTTAGTGAAATAAATTATCAGGGGATTCCATATATTCGATCACTTGGAGTCAGGGCCAAGCAGACTGTGTGATTTTTTTCTCCTATTTTCATTCCATCTGCCATAGTTTATGGAACCAATGGGCTATCCCTGGCATTTAACCTTTTCTGCCCCAAAGGAGGCTAATGGCTATCCTTACTGCTCCTTACATCTGAAAGAGAAGTGCAACTTTAGAGTTATTCAAGTCATCTAGTCTAGGACCTTCACCCCCACCAAGGTTAGCCCCTTGTCCCTCAGAACATGGAATCCTATGACCCCTTCGATAAGTCCCAACAACTCCAAATATCTGGACAAATGCACTCTCACTAAATTTGCATGAGCGGTCCCAACTTTGTGTGGCACCTTCAACAGCAGTCTGTGGCAGCTGGGAAGACCCAATATATATTTTGTGGAGTTATATACCACTAAAGTATGATTTTATAGGTTGATTCACTGTAGGAGATACTTATGGGTAAAGGAATTGCAGCTCATATATCCATACACTCCATTTGTTTTGGGAGGATGATTTGACCGTAGGTTTACTCATCTGGAGGTTTTTCTTTATGTTTGATGCAAGGCCTGAGGACCAATCATATTTTTTGACATATGTCTTGAACTCCGTAGAGGGCTACTGGCTGCTTCTCTATTTAGCGGTACAAAAGGGGGTGGCAAGAGACTTCAGAGACGTATCTGGAGATAATGCATCCCATTAAATCTTTTACCCAGAAGTCTGATTCACACTTCTCAAAAGATTTTCTTTGGGTTCACAGATAGAGATCTGAAAGCATTGTGTATTATCCTTTCTTCCATCTTTTGAATGCTTCTCCCTTACATGCTGGGCGAGGACAGGATTCTGGTGGATAGGTGTGTTGGGTAAAGGGAAAGAGGTCAGGCCACCCTTCATGAATACTCCATCCTTGATCTCTAAAATAGTTTTTACAGGGATTGCCAGCTAGGCATTCCTCTGGCTATCATTCCAAATGCCATAGTAATCTTCCTACCCATTTATGCACCAAGAACCATTTTATGTCCATCTCCCCCAATCTGCAATGACCTGCAGATAAGGAGTCTGATAATATTGAATTAGATCAGGCCAAGCTACATCTTTTCTCTCCCTTGGTTCTAGAAGAATCATTCAGTGGTGATAGTAAGTTTGCAATATTGCGGAACTGCGAGCTAAAGGAATTAATATGACAACGAGGTACTGCTGAAAAGCATGGTCAGATTCAGGTTACGCTTCCTCAAGAAATTCAGCTGAGAAGCAAAACATTACTTCACTTTCTCATACTGTATGTGTTTATTGTTTTTCTTTCATTTGAAAAACGGAGACCGCGGGACACTGCTTCAATTCCTCTGTGTCCCTTTATTCATATACAAGCTCTAGCTGAACCACAGCCATATATCTGCCCCCCCCACACTATAGTTTCAATCTTCAGATTATGGGGTGTGAAAAGTGGTGAAGTAAGCTGTATTGGGCGCCATGTTTTTCTTTATTTGGAATTGGCTTTTGCAGGAGTCGGCTGGAGCGCCGGAGGAAGTCCAGGTGAGTGCTTGCTGTTAAGAGCTCTGCCCTGCCGATCCTACACCCACCCCGAGCTCTGCCCTGCTGATCCTACACCCACCCCGAGCTCTGCCCTGCCGATCCTACACCCACCCCGAGCCCTGCCCTGCCGATCCTACACCCATCGCTGAGTTCTGTTCACTAACGAGCCATCGCTAAGTTATATTAGAGCCAGACTGCACTAGTGAGAACAGCCTCGCTGACCTTCTCAACCACCAGAGTTAACAAAGCACGTTCTAGACCCACTGACTAACCCAGAGCCCCAAACTACCCGATAATCCCGGCACGGATGAGTCTTCGGCGTTCGCTGGAGCATTTCGGAAGTACCGAGCCCAGCTGCACGGTGAGCCCCAGATAACATTAAGCGTCCACCGCTCAAAGTAGAGCCGTGCTGCACTAGTGCATACCCAAGTGGGACAGGTGACACTTTACTAGTTATCACTGTAGTGAGACACCCGGCCACTACAAACATCAGACCTACTCCGCTACACCGATCGGTCACCAGCCGAGGCACAGTAATGCTGCAATAGCACACCAGCAATTACCTTAAGGCGCTGCGCTACCGAGCACAGGCTGACTTGGGCGCCCGCAACTCTAATTTGCCCCAGATAAACGCTCAGTTTCAGCATTACTGTGCTGTTGTATTCTTTTTCCCACCCCCCTCCCGCTGTCCGTCTTTCTTCCCGCCCCCCTCCCGCTAAATAAATCATTCAGTGGTGATAGTAAGTTTGCAATCTTGCGGAACTGCGAGCTATTTTTTCCGGTGATGGCGCCCCCCTCCCGCTGTCCGTCTCTGTTTCCGCTCTCCTCCCGCTGATTAAGTCGGCCGTTGTATTCTTTCCCTGCCGTGGTCTTTTTCCCGCCCCCCTCCCGCTGTCCGTGTTTGTTCCCGCCCTCCTCCCGCTGATTAGGTCGGCCGCTGTGCTGTTGTATTCTGCCTTGCCGATCCTACACCCACCCCGAGCTCTGCCCTGCCGATCCTACACCCATCGCTGAGTTCTGTTCACTAACGAGCCATCGCTAAGTTATACTAGAGCCAGACTGCACCAGTGAGAACAGCCTCGCTGCACTGCTCAACCACCTGAGTTAATGGCGCCCCCCTCCCGCTGTCCATCTCGGTTTCCGCACTCCTCCCGCTGATTAAGTCGGCCGTTGTATTCTTTCCCTGCCGTGGTCTTTTTCCCGCCCCCCTCCCGCTGTCCGTGTTTGTTCCCGCCCTCCTCCCACTGATTAGGTTGGCCGCTGTGCTGTTGTATTCTTTTTCCCACCCCCCTCCCGCTGTCCGTCTTTCTTCCCGCCCCCCTCCCGCTAAATAAATCATTCAGTGGTGATAGTAAGTTTGCAATCTTGCGGAACTGCGAGCTAAAGGAATGAATATGACAACGAGGTACTGATGAAAAGCATGGTCAGATTCAGGTTACGCTTCCTCAAGAAATTCAGCTAAGAAGCAAAACATTACTTCACTTTCTCGTACTGTATGTGTTTATTGTTTTTTTTTCATTTGAAAAACGGAGACCGTGGGACACTGCTTCAATTCCTCTGTGTCCCTTTATTCATATACAAGCTCTAGCTGAACCACAGCCATATATCTGCCCCCCCCCACACTATAGTTTCAATCTTCAGATTATGGGGTGTGAAAAGTGGTGAAGTCAGCTGTATTGTCACATATGTCACTTGGACACTGGCGATCAATATGACACCACAGATGCACTGTGTAAATGCTGTTACAGTCTCTTGTACGCCAGACATTGAGGAAATGATGTTATAGCTGGGACTTCGGACTTGTTCCTGAGGCAGGCCATCACAACAGTAAGGATAGGAAGTGACTCCACAACAGCCAGTGGTGCAAGCAAAGCGTCCCAAACAACATAATTAAGAGGCACCACAACAGTCACAGCAGACGGTAGGACACCAAGGGGCGTCAGAGCAATCACAGGAACAGGATTTGACTGTCGCAGTGGCACAACATTTCGCAGAGTTCACCCAGACTAGAAACGACTTTACAGTTGTTAGTGTGCAGGCTGTAGTCAGTCAGAAGATTAATGCGACCACAGTCGGTCAGTTTAGCAAAATGCATGTGATAGCACGCTACGGGGCAGGGGATGGTGCGACACACCGTGAGCATACATACCAACCCTCGCCATTGAGGCCTTACCTAACGCCACCTGACAGCAGATCGTAAACATTCAGTCATCAACCCCCGTGCCAAGCCAGCGAGAAAACGACAGTGATGGACAGCCTTACAAGCCCTGCGATTGGTTACAAGAACAACCCACCCGGAAAAGACTTCCCGTGTGTGTGTGCGTGGCTCTGTCTGTGTGTGTGTGCATGGCTCTGTTTGTGTGTGTGCGTGGGTCTGTGTGTGTGTATGTGTGTGTGTGGCTCTGTCTGTGTGTGTGTGTGTGTGTGTGTGTGCGCGGCTGTCTGTGTGTGTGTGGCTCTGCGTGTGTGTGTGTGTGGCTCTGTCTGTGTGTGTGTGTGGCTCTGTGTGTGCCTCTGTGTGTGTGCGTGGCTCTGTCTGTGTGTGTGTGAGGCTCTGTCTGCGTGGCTCTGTCTGTGTGTGTGCATGGCTCTGTCTGTGTGTGTGCGTGGCTCTGTCTGTGTGTGTGCGTGGCTCTGTCTGTGCGTGGCTCTGTCTGTGTGTGTGTGCGTGGCTCTGTCTGTGTGTGTGTGCGTGGCTCTGTCTGTGTGTGTGTGCGTGGCTCTGTCTGTGTGTGTGTGTGTGCGTGGCTCTGTCTGTGTGTGTGTGTGCGTGGCTCTGTCTGTGTGTGTGTGTGTGTGGCTCTGTTTGTGTGTGTGTGTGGCTCTATCTGTGTGTGTGTGGCTCTGTCTGTGTGTGTGTGTGCGTGGCTCTGTGTGTGTGTGTGTGTGTGTGTGCGTGTCTCTGTCTGTGTGTGTGTGCGTGGCTCTGTCTGTGTGTGTGTGCGCGGCTGTGTGTGTGTGTGTGCGCGGCTCTGTGTGTGTGTGTGTGTGCGCGGGTGTGTGTGTGTGTGTGTGCGCGGCTCTGCCTGTGTGTGTGGGTGGCTTTGTGTGTGTGACTGTGTGTGGGTGCTAATGCAATAGGTCTTGCATATGCAATCGATTAAGCTATTGGTAATGTAAATGACAATGCCATTTATTTATGATTAAAAAAAATAATAATCAATACCAGTAGCTCTACCTTTAATAATGACGAGAGCATTGCATTGTGAATGCTTGTTTTCCTTGCCTTCCCGCCCCCCTCCCGCTGTCCGTGTGCCTGCCCGCGCCCCCCTCCCGCTGTCCCTGTACCTGCCCGCCCTCCTTGCCGTTTCCTCCCCCCTCCCGCTGTCCGTGTGCCTGCCCGCCCCCTCCCGCTGTCCGTGTGCCTGCCTGCCCCCCTCCCGCTGTCCGTGCCTTTCCCGCCCCCCCTCCCACTTTGTGCATTTTGCATAAGGTACTGCAGTGCATTTTGTATCTTGTGATACCGGAAGTTGAGTGTATGTTATGCCTTGTGAAGTGGGTGACTGCTGTGTATCTGTGTGCCTTGTGAGACAGGCATTGTGAGACTTCGACCTTCATTGAGGTTGGCAATGTAAATAACAATGCCATTTATTTATAAGTAAAAAAAAAAAGAAATGTCATGAGCAATGCCAATAGCTCTAACTTTTCCAAAGGCGAAACCATTGCATTGTAAATGCTTGTTCTTATTGAGGTGACTTGCAGCTCATTTCTTGTATTAGTTCTTCTTGGTTTACATGTTGACTTTACTTGAGGCAGGTTTCTTTCATTTTATGGCGTTAAACAGGTTTCTGGTTTCTTCTCTTCTTGTTTCTGGCGGCAGTTTGTTGACTAGCAGTCTAGGGTTCTTGATGCGAGGTGTTGCTCAGGTCTGTGCTGTTCTTCTCGGTCTTCAGCAATTCATCATCAAAATGTTGTGAAAATGTTAGAGTAATCAGCAGGACACTTCTTAGTAGTTAAAAGATAGGTTTATTAAGACACAGCAGAGCACTACACCTCGCAAGCTGACCAGACCATCAACTGACAAGTGTGAAACTTCCAAGTACAACATAGAATGTACACAGGAATTCTGGGAGGCTTAATAGGTGGGAAGATAGAGGAAGGTCTAATGGCAACAGGTGGCTATGTTGGTAGTAGCACAAGTTTACTACAGAGTGTTACCCCACCGTGGGGTTTGTGCTTTCTCATGGTCTTCGAAAGTTTAAATGCTAGATTTCTCAATACTGTGGAATTAAATGATATCTACCAGGTGGTAAGCACAAAACTAAAACAGTGAAAATAATCAACTTTATGTGTCAAGCCAGCGAAATACTTTATGACTTCGGAACTACAGAAACCAAATGTTCCTGAAAGAAACTGATTTTAAGGCCTTGAATTTCCGTGGCTAATGAGGTTGAACAATTACAAATTTGGGCCTCATTTAGTGGCCGATTATGAGTCTGGCGGACTTCGGAGTGGCGATCTCACAAGTGCTACCCTGGGACAGATGACACCCCCAGGGAACCACCATTCCCTGGTGATCCAGAGGCATCGATATGCTTGTGGATTCCGCCTTCGTACCTCCAAGTATATTACGAGTTTCCTCTACCCACCAGGGTTTTCATGATGCCTTGTGGAGACACATTTGTATGCCATGCAGGAACTGTTTTTGACTTTCCCATGGTGGTGTTATTTTAGAGTTGAGACACAAAGAGAGAGCAAGGAGTAGAAAAGCAACCCTACTGTCCTCCCAAACAAGACAAATTAAAGAAGTGGGTGGCCTAACAAAAACAACAAGCGTGAGCCTAAGGTTGGGTGCAAATGCTACCTACTACAGGTCCGTAGGACCCTTCAAATGAAGGAGGCCCTCCTATTGAAATAGTAGTAGTAATGTAGTAGTAAGTATACTTGTAAAACGCACTATTACTTCATCTCGGAGTGTCCTGGCACTGTATACCGCTGGGGAACCCGTCCTAGCTTTCCCTGTGAGATGGTCCCTCCTGGGCACCTCCAAGGTGAAGCCAGGGATCCCCGGCACTGATGGGGCCATTGTGGAGATTAAGCAAGCTATTGCCCAGAGTTGCAGAGTGGGACCCATGGTTAGCGTAGGCACGTCGGCGAGATTTATCGAGTCCACGGACATTGACCCAAGACCCTGCCGCGTCGGGAATTGAACCCTGGTCCCGGGCCGATCTCTGCTTCAGGGTCTGCCGCTTCTAACAAGTGAGCCACACTTCCCTCAAATAGGATACCCCACACACATTATTGATTCATGCTTCATCAGATATATTCTCCCCACCCTGGTAAGATGGTATTCCCAGGCGAACTCAACCTCCTCAAAGACTTGGCGGTAGGAGGGAGTTCTTACAAAAAACATGCATGACAGGGTGGGGATCTGCTTCAATTAAAAATACCTTCAGGTTCCTCAGATTTCACCCTTATTAGTGAGGACCCTAGGTAAACTAAAATCATTGAGTGATGGAACCTTAGAAAGTGATGACTCTAGTCCTACTTTAAAATTACCAACATGTTTCTGCCCATATTGTTTAGCTTACTAGGTCTGAGGCATTTAGCAGGGTTATTGGATCCCTATCCCTATCAAAACAATTATAGGTGAGTCTGGTCTACCCTTCAGCTGTATTTATCTAAGTTTCCCAGTAAGCCCAATATCATTGTATTTGATTTTGGCATTGGCCTATCTATCCCAGAGACTTCAGTCCTTCTACGTTCTCACTTTATATTTCTTATTCCTTTAGATCTTGTATGTTGAGCCTTTTGTCAACCTACCTTTTTACTGCTACTGATCTACCAAGATGCCCCCTGTTCAGGTATATCTTGCATTTATATAATGTAATTCTCTTAATCTACTATTATCACCATATTCACTTATTTTTCGCACTATGGGAATATTTGGTGAATTGTTGTCAACCTGTAAGTCCTTCATCAGTGGGACCATCCTTGAATGCTTTTGTTTATCCCTGTTTTTTTTCTCGTGCACACTCCCTCCCTTTGACTTTAATGGGTCTATTTTATGTTAATGACTTTTATCATCACTCTACAAATGTCTAACTCCCCCTCTCCCTTGTATTATATCCAGGAACTCTACCCTCCCTGAGTGATACTATTTTGGTTGTATAATATAAATTTTCTTTCCATGATCCTTCCAGACGCATCTATTTCTTGGGTCCCACATTTGATTGGACTGCCCTGATGAAGGTGTGACCCATATCGGGTTAGACACCGAAACGCGCGTTGGCGTTGGAAAACCTGGTGCCTCCGTTTGTTTCCACCTAATATAACAAGAAGACACATTAATTACTACTGACTATTTTGTATTTTGTATCATGAATGTGAGCAAATTTGAATTTTTTCACAAATTGTAAATCTTCTTTGAGTGTGGAGAGTGTCTGAGTATGTATGTATTTTTGGTTGTTAATTTGTATTGAGTGCATAAATGTGGGACCTCATATACATCTCTGTATGTTGATATGATATCATGTCCTATGTCTCTTTTATGAATTTTGATAAAATACTATAAATAATAAATATATATATATATATTCTCTATTCCTTTTTGCTTATTTGTTTGTGGGAATGTTTCTGTTTTGCATATCAATATTTTATAGTATTAGAGACTTTGTTAGCACTTTTGTATTAGGTTTCAGGCAGCTCAGGTCTTTTTAGACTGTTGTTTTGGTTCACCCCCCTGTCCGACCTGCCTGCCATCCGCCTTCAGGGCTCCCCTCGAGCTTATGTGCTTTCAAAATGCCAAATCGAAGTTGCAGTAAACTGCACACACAGACCTGGGAGTGGCAGGCCTGAGGCAGATTTGAAAGGCTACTTCTGTGGGTGGCACAATCAGTGCTGAAGACCCACTAGTAGCATTCAGGTACATGCCCTGTGCATATGGTATGCCACTTTACCAGGGTCTTACAAGTAAATTAAGTATGTCAATCGAGTATACACTAATGATACCATGTTTAGGAAAGACGCATATGCACTTTAGCACTGGTCAGCAGTAGTGGAGTGCACAGAGTCCTAAAGATAATAAAAACATACAGAAAAAAGAGGAGTGAAGCAGGCAAAAAGTGTGGGGGAAGACCACTGTAAGGATGACTGGTCTAACACTGAGAATGCTTACATGATACCGACTCTGCGCCTTGTGGTGTCATTCTATGAGCCATGTCGCTGAGACATTTTTGTCTCACATACACCGGAGCCAATTTTTCATCCTTTCATGCTTACTGCCTTTCATGCTTCTTTTTCTCCACCTGTCACGCAAGATCTGTGTGATTTACAATGATATTTAACAGTAGATTACAGCCATTCTTTTTATTTGTTGATTATCTAGAGTATTACATAAAAATTGAAACTTCACTGAAGATACAATATGGGTGTATGGATCCTTAATACCATCAACATTGAGATGGCTCAAGAACTATGCCTCCATGCACTATTGACTTCTAATGTTGTTATTCTTCTAAAACATTTGTATAATTTCCTCCAACAAAATATTCTGCTCACATATGATTTGGAGCAAACAAAAATAACAAAGTTGACCTCTTATAGTTTGGTGATGAAAACACCCATATTGGTTCCCCAATGCTGGGTGATATAGGTTAATATGCATAGTATATATATATGACATAATTTGTTCTAATATAGATTTCAGCTATACACTTGATGCTTACGCTACTGATCCTAGACCCACAGCTAAATAAAACTATACAACTACACAATCCGATTGCACCATTTTATATGGTTCTGCTCTGCAAGAAGCAAATATGTACAGCTCAAAAGTGCAGTTCAGGAGATCAGATTTTACCTTTGTAGGGTATGAGTTTACTAATATGTAGTACTAGCGCGAGTTCTAACTGTTGTGGTATATTGAATTACTCTTGGTCAGAAGTGTTGTATGGGGATGGAGAGATCAAATTTAGGTCAGCAGTGCATATTAGATCTGGTGCCTTAGTTGAGAGTAAGTCATCAATGTGTTCCTATTCATATACGTTTTAAATACTTGCCATGTTGAATCAAATTTACAGGATTTATCATAGATGATTGCTCACAGTTTCTCAATTGTGTAGATTTGACAAATGTGCTTGTGGAACAATTCGACCATTGTTAGGCCGGAACAGTATCTTTATGAGAATGTGATGGATATATGTCACACCTCTCTTCCTTGTCCACCCTCCTCACGGTCTCACTTTGACCATTTACACTCCTTTTCCCTTTTCCCACACCTGAGCACTGTTTTCAATATTAGAAGCATTTAACGATATAGGTGTTTTTTGCTGTTTCTATGTGTGCTGCACATTACAACACACATGGAAACAGCAAAAACAAGGCGAAATAAAACATTTCTTCTCATTTCACCTGTTTAAGAACATGTTTTCCTGGTCTTAATTTTAGCGCTGCCTCCTATTTATTCTGCCCTTGTAAATAGGAGGCAGTGTAAAAATCAATGGGTGTTGCAACACCCATTGCCCTCCCCTTTCACGCTAAGTACAGTGTAAAAGGATGCCTTATTCACAAGGCAGCATTAAGCCACGTTAAGTAACTTAATACTGTCTTGTAAATAAGGTGAAGCCCCTATCGCCACCACAACGTCACTTTCTTTGAATCTGTGTTTTCACATGACAGTGAAGGGAAAATTAGATCACCATTCCTGCAGCTGAGTCAGTCTGTGAAAAACAACTCATTCTGTCAGGAAACAGCCTGATTCTAAAGAGTTAAGAGAAAATCCCTTTCTTGAAGTGGAAAGCCTGCTGTGTCTTTATGAATTGTTTTTGAATTACTGTTGTACTTCTCACAATGCGCAGGAGAAGTGTATGAGAACTTTCAACTCTGAGGTATTTATTTCTCTTCATTTAACAACTTAGACTCTCCTACCCACCATTGAAATTCCTATCAGCAGAGACTGTAAAAGGACCTTGGCTAGGCAGGGGAAAGCTGTGTGACATTTCTGTTTTCAGCAACTCCTGTTTGAAAACAAGCATCCATAATGTTTGGAATCCCAGAATTCTGTGAAAAAATGACTCATTCTGTCACGAACATCAACCTGATTCTAAAGAGTGAAGCAGAATTCCCTTTCTTGAAGTTGAAAGTCTGCTGTGTGTGCTTTAATTGCTATTGTACTTATCTCAGTGAACAGATGGAGCATACCACAACTGTCATACCTGAGGTATTTATCTTCATTTGACAACATGGACTCAGCTACACAATTAATTAGACAAGGGAATTCCTATCAGCAAAGGGTGCAGAATGAACTTAGATGAACAGTGGAAAGCTGTGTGACATTTTTGATACACTGTTTTCTTTTAGTAATTCCTGTTTACAGCCAACATTTTTGAGAATCCCAGAAGTCTGTCCACATTCAAATTTGTATTTGCATTTATACTGTTACTACCTAACTGCGCTGTGAGGCAACTAGAAATCATATTTGATTATTAGGCTGTACTTATTTCTTGTCTTCTCCAACATTGCAGTATAACGTTATCGCCAGTGGCAAACCTAATAGAAATGCTTTATAAACACAAGGGAACACTCAACCTTTGGGCACTTCTACTGCAGTCCCGCAAGATACTCCTTCTATGGCCTCTATTGTATAAGGGATCTCTGCTGAGGGGCAACTATTGGAATCTATGGATGTCAGAAATGCAGATGTTGTGACAGAAATGAAGTCAATAAGGATAGACCTATTAACTTTTTATATTAAAATGGATAAACTAAGAAAAATTAGATAATGCAAGGTATTGGGGTCTAGATAGCTGGAATTTAAAACAAAAAGTTAAAGATTTGGAAGACAAGGCCAGAAGAACTAATATTAATTTTAATGGAATTCCCCCAAAAATGGAAATGAATTATGATATGAAGAGCTTGCTAGAAACTTTAATACTGTGGCTGCTAAACGTATCATTTGAGCATCCCCTTGAGTTGCAGAGTGCTCACAGGATTCATCAAAATTTTCAACTTCAACCCTTAAATGTAGACCTAGGCCAAATTTTGTGTGTCTCCTGCAGTATGAACAGGTCTGTCATATACTAACAACTGCTCGTAAACATGGCATTTCTTACTTGGAAGGCCACAAAGAATTTATTGCTGCAGACGTCTCCACTGAAACCAATGTTAAACGAAAAGCATTCCTAAAAACCTAGGCCAACACTTCGGAAATGGGATAACTAATATGATCTTTTAGACCCTGCTACAATATGGATCACAATGAATGGGAAATCAAGGGAGTACAGAGAGCCTGAGGAACTGGTATGCTTCCTGGACAATTTAGAGGACCAAACACTTGGACATAACACCACCACCCCTGAAAAAAATAACTATGTACAGTCAACTTCAATAACAGAATGATCCTCAAAGTCACCGCACAGGTAGATTACATGTCTGTGTGTTTAAAAAACAATTTTATTGAGATAATGTGGTCCACCATGTAGATGTACCAGAGACAAATCTAGTTCACCTCTAAAGTCATCCATGTCTGTTGATAAAGTAACTGATGATAAACATTCCACTGTTGCTTCTTCCTGCTATATGAGCATATATACATGCTATGTGTTATTATATTTTCATTACTGATTTACTGCAGTTATTACCTCTGATGGATATGATTAATTTTCTTTTTTTCTACATTGTTGTTCAATACACTATGTATATCTCATACTGTATTTGTATATGCAGACTTTCCCTTAGATGGACTTTAAAAATCCATGGCGTTGATTTCCTAAAACTCTATTTGCCCTGAGTTGTTTTCTTTTCTGCCCTGCAGAGTCCAGGTCTCACATTGAGGACTAGACCCACCAACGAAAGATACACATTCTTTGATCTGTAGTGTTCTTTTCCTTTCTAGCAGTTAGAATAGTATATACTAACACCATTTAGAGTTTTGTATTAGCAATACTTAGTGATTGCATTTGCATATATTGGTTTCAGGTTTATTATATTCTGGATAGTGTTTTACTTTGACAATTTTCCATTACTACATTTTAACATAATTTATGAACCATCTTTTTCCTTTTTACCCTTTTGATCCATTCTCACACAATACAAACCAACAGTACATTTCTTGTTAGCATCATGACTACTAGTCCTATTCACATTGATTCTATCAATGTCAATGGCTTTCCTTATTACATTGAAAGGAAGAAAATTATATCCTATTCAAACTCTAAACATACAGATCTTACTCTCATTCAAGAGACACATCTATATGGCAGACTCAGAAAAAATTAGATGAGATTTGGAGCGATTGGTCTAGCCACAAAAGAAGATGGCCTCTTAATCCCAGAGCACTGTGTTGTGAAGAGCCCCAGACCACGGCAGGAGCTTCCCAGGAGCCATCTGTGAGCCTGTATCCTGGTCGCATATAGCAGATGGATCGGAGGTGTTGTGACAGTGACTCAGATGCTGCAGAATGCTCCCGCACTCAAGCTTTGCTGCTGAGAACTGAGCACGGCCTAGTGACAGACTACACACTGTGGCACACAGTGAGAGGCGTGGGCCGGTGAGACTGCTGGATGGAGGGATGTGGACCAAAGGCACACACTTCTCATCGAGTTGACTCCGGAGTAGGCCCGGCACCTTCAAGCAACACGGTACAGTAAGGTATTGCAGCCCGATCTCCTCCCAGCAGAGGCGGTCTGGCCTTACGCCGCGACGCGGAGCCGGGGCTTACAACCTAGCAGGTGGGGAGAGAAACCTGCACCTTCTGGAGAGCTGCTCAGTAGACCCCTTATTACTTAGAGCCAGTGAAGGAGGGGGCCTTCAGGACATATCAGCGTATGAGACCCCGTTCTCCCTTCCTTGCTGTGGTGCAGGGGTGAAGCGGCCTACAGGAGTACCGGAATCCCATGACACACAGCCACCACGACTGTTCAGCTCCTGTGTGGTCCATGGTGGTATAGGTGGGAGCAGCCCAGTCCTGCTGGACAGGGTCACCCAAGGGGGGGTCATTCTTGACCAGGAAGCCCATCATATACTATCAGATGGGCCAACAAAAAATTTCACCACTTGATCCTGGGCAAGCCAGTGGGACAGAGAACCAATAACATTCCGGAGAGGCTTAACTTCTGATGTAGGGAGGCAAACACTGACTGGAGGATTTGCATGATGAGAGGCCACTCCAATTAACGTAGCAACCTGGGATGGAGCCTTCTAACTTCTCTCCCTTCCCCAGAACCATTGAGTTTGCAAGCCACTAGGAAGTGAGTGAACATGCATACCATACCACAGCCCAAGTACAACAGGCTCATCCACGGCCTCCTCTTAGGACCTTGCTTTGGATAGCAGTATCTGGGAAAGACTGTCTAACTACAGGCTGCCTTGCAACCATACAGACCCGCCTATGATGCCGCATTACCCGAGCCCCCTTCTTTCATATAATCACTGCTACTGTCATCCACGCCTGATTGCCACGCGGAGTGCCCATACGTCTCTGACTGGCGCTACTGCTGCTAATGGCAGCCCCACAAGGTGAGAGATGGCCTCCCCGTTGGTCTGACTGCAATAGATTGGCTCAGGACATAGCCAAGAATTCCTCCAGGTGCAGTTACTCGCCACCACACAGCAGCCCTTCCCGAGACAGGTCTCACCTCAAGTAAGCAGCAAGACTGGACCTCACCCCAGGAAACCCTGGTACAGAGTGTCGTAGCCTTCCGTTCTCCTTCCCTCAGGGTTGTGTGATGCTATATGGGGGCCCACCTCTTAATCGACCCAAGTCCGGTTTGCAAACAGCACAGACTTTTGGGCGCGATTGAGCGGGGGAAAAACAGGAACCAGGGCGGGGACTTCTGGGGTGTTGACCTGCAAAGGAGACAAAAGTAAACAACAAGAGATCACCCCTGTATCTATCGCCTACTCTGTATCAGACCTTGATTTAAACTAGCTTCAGCCTATTACCTGCTAATCTGCCTGGTCTCTTCCAAACAATAATCAGATCGATTATACAGGAGATAGATTCAAGTACATGAGTTCAATATCTCTGGTCTAAGCGATACCTGTCAATATTCCCCAAAAATAGACTTGTGTCCAATACCATCCGGTCAATGCACTTTGTCTCGAACTGAAAGACGTAATCCTTGTTATGCAGGATTCACTGAAATGCTCACCCCAGGATAGAAAACAAAGTCAAACTCATAAATAAGGTTCAGTATCACATAAAAGCCTTAGCGCACTGATAGTTATTAAAGCACCATTGAACAGAAAACAAAGGGATGCAACGGGGCTAGGTATAAGGGGTGTTTTCCTCTCTGCACGAGACCGTCTGTCTCTTCCAACAGAGAGTAGCACCTCCCCAGCGCCTCTAGGTGCGCTCTCCTCCTCTGCACGAGTACGCCGGAAAAGGCGACTCCTCCAACAGAGTAGACTACAGGCGTTTGAACCTCTCTGCAAGAAACCAGCCGGTCTCCTCCAACAGAGAGAAAAACAGCCTAAGCTCCTCTAAGTGCGCACTCCTCCTCTGCACGAATACGCATACGTGCGTTTCATCCAACAGAGGAGAATACCTTCCGCCCGTTACCTGATCTCGACGGAGCAAGAAAACAGAAGCCGATTCCGGAACCTCCGGACGAATGTTCTCTCCTCCGGAACTCTGACTGGCTCAAAACATACTCCGCTGTGGACCCTCGGTACTGTAAGCAATTATCGGCAGCGCTTCCAGCGTCCCTGCCTACTTATAGCCCCTGGGATTGGTTGTGCCTTACGTATTGATTCCACCTGTGTTCCTAGCGCGGCTCGCGCTAAGCTCCATGGGTATTGTAGTCTTCCGTATTGCGCGATGTTATTTACCACGCATCGCGCTTGAGTTGTCTTAATGTTTTTCCCTCGGTGCAGCTAGCGGAAGCACCATTGCGCCTCCGAAGTGCGTTCGTGACACAGAGCATGGACCACCTGGCGTCCCCCAGACAGAGACTTCTCTTTACCCCTACCGCATCCACCCAATATATCTGCCAGCTCCCCTTACCTAACCGGACTAATACCAGGTGCAACCACACATTTGGGTGACTGCCACTGCCGCTGTGCTCTCTCCCTTGAGTGTTTTGCACCCATCTATTCCCACTGCCCACTGCATTAGAGACACCTGTAGAGGGACACACCAATAAGCTAGAAGAATTACACAAACGAGCTGAGGATGCCTTTGGGCAAAGCGACAGTAAAGCCCACAAGACAACCGCTTTTTACAGAAGCACTAAACAGGCCACATCATCCCAGGGTGCACAAGGTATCACCCCTGACACATAAGCCACCTATCCTTGAGATGGCAGCCTCACCAGACTTCACCATGGAGTGGATACTCCAGGAAATCTCTGCTGTGGGCCGACAGCATGGAGACATCCATCTCTGATCTCACAATTGAGACTAAATCCATTTGTATTCCAGAATAGGGTGGAATGTCTCACAGCACCTGTTAGCGCAGGTGAGGACCGCCTCAGCACCATGCCGGCCATGGACCGAGAACTTCCCTTCCTCTGAAGTAATATGGTGGTGGACTTGAAAGACAGGAGCCGCCGAGATAACTTCCGCTTCTTTGGATTTCCAGAAAGGATAGAAGGATCAGATGCCAAGTCCTTTATAACAGCAATACCATAGGGGATGATCAACGGAGTGTTGTACAATGCAAGCACTCACCCCCAGTCAACTGATCTGGGTTTAATCCATCATCATTCTTTAGATCTCTCCGCCACCCCAGTTCAGACATGGCCATATGCAAATCAGTCTGACCCTGTGCCTCATGGTAACAGTCCAGCCTGAACTGCCAAGCCATGTATTCCCTGGACCGGAACAAGCATCCTTGGACCGGACCGGTTTCTCGCTAATCAGCCTTCATCAGCCAGGCTAGCTTGAATCCAGTGGCAAAGTGAGCAAGGGACCCACATCTGGGCATACCCTGCCAACCTTGGGCGAACAAAACAAACCCAAAGGGGATGATGGACGGATTGTTGAACAATGCAAGCACTCACCCCCAGTCAACTGATCTGGGTTTAATCAATCATCATTCTTTAGCTCACTCCGCCACCCCAGTTCATACATGCCCATATGCAAATCAGTCTGACTCTGTGCCTCAGCGGAACAGTCCAGCCTGAACTGCCAAGCCTTGTCTTCCCTGGACTGGTAACAAGCATCCTGGGACCGGTTTCTGGATAATCAGCCATCATCAGCAAGGCTAGCTTGAATCCAGTGACAAAGTGAGCAATAGACCCACAATGCAGAGAGCCCACGATATAGGACCGCCCAGTGCAGGGAAGATTATGCGGCCGTGCCCTCTCAATGTTTGCTTCCTACGCCATGAACAGGCCTACCAATTGCTCACGATGGCTCGCACTCATGGCCCATACACCTTTGAGGGCCATGAGATCAGAAAGGTGGCAGACTTATCAAAGGAAACAAAGGATCGGTGCAAAGCCTTCCTCTTTCTAAGACCTCATCGGCGGCTGCTAGACACTAAGGGTAAGATTTACAAGACCCTTTCGCCACTTTTGTGCCAATTTTCACACGTCATAAGTGATGCAAAAGTGGCACAAGGGGCTTGTAAATCTGTCCCTAAGTATGGTCTCTTAAGCCCGCACGTCTGTGGATTACCAAAGATGGAATCTCCACAGACTTAATGCAGAACATTTTTGCCATTTAATGGACAGTCTTTCTTCCCAAAGTATGGACTGTGCTGCATCTATCCCACCATTAATCTCCCCAACATCCTCTAGTGAATTTTAATGCAACTCAAGCTGATCCCAGAGTAGAGGTAGAGACCCAGACTGACCTGTCCGGTCTCTGGGAGACAGAGTCCAGGCCCTTCAGGCAGTGGCCACTCTCACACAAGAAAGGGACATGGACAAGTCGCACTCCCCTCTACAACCTGCTCTGGCCGTGGAGGGGGCATCCTGACATGGGGCAGATGGAAATCTTGTGCACCTGATGAGAGGATTGGGTCCCGTTGCCCCAACGACTGCTAAAGTAGACGTCTGGTTGAGTACCCCCTTCCTTGTTATGCACTATATGTTATGCACCGTTTCTCTCTCCCTGGTACCCTTTCGCCTCCCTCTCTTTTCTCTTAGACATGTGCACATGATAATGTCTAATTGCCACTGTTGAGTTAAAGAGCTTGTTCAATTGTATATCCCTTGTTGCACTCCATGCATAGTGTGAACACCTTCTCTTGCCCCATCTCCCTTAAACCTCTCCACATGTTAATTCATAGAAATCTGAACCGCTTAAGTATTGCCGATTTGCACCACCTCAAGCTACCATCATACAACCCTTTTTTTCTTACATGCCACTGTCTGTGGGGACCTCTAAACAGTTTCCATCCCCCCATTTACGACTGGTAGTAGAGGCTGGGCACTTGAATTCTCCCACCACTCGCACAGTGGAACGACCACCATCCTCAATATTGCGGATGTAACCAGCCTGGTGTGTCTCCCGGACGACCCTTTTTTGTAATCTGTCACTCGAAGTGGCTTCCCTGATACACTTAGCCCAGAAGTTTAGACCCGCAGAGAACAGCCTTACACCCCCAGAGCAGGGACACCCTCAAGCAGCCCTCAGACTTCCCAGACCTCCCCACACACTCCAGCCACCATCACTATCAGTCCATTCGCCCACCTAACATTCCACGCACAGACGGGTCGCCCCGCAACCTTCCAACTTACCAAGGGACACCAGAGAGTAGCTTCACCCCTGCCCTTGCCCAGATACTTCCCCCATTCCTTCTCCTTCTTTCCATCCCTATATCGATCCTACCTTCACCTCTACCAAAATCTGTCCTCGCCACCTCCTCACCTGCACATCATTCATTTTTTATCTACCTTCCTACCCTTCCCTTTCTCCACAACCTAATGCCTCCTCTTCCCCAACCCCCAGCGACTAATCCCCTCTATTAATCTTCAGGTCTTAGTTGGCAGTGACTTCCTCCTCCCTCCTAGCCACTATGTATTATCTCATGGAATGTCAATGGCCTCACAAACTATATCAAACTTAAGAAAGTGCTCTCCTACCTGCAAACGGAAAGAGTGGATATCGCTCCCCTACAAGAGACACATCTAGATGCTTTAGAATCTACCAAACTACATCGTGAATGGGTGGGCATGGTTATCCATAGTAGCGTGACAACACAGACTTCTGCCGGGGAGAGCCACCCATGGAAATGCGGAGTGGCTATACTTTTACACAAATCTCTGCCTGTGAAAACTGTCGAAACATGGGTTGACCCAAACAGCAGATATGTCTTTGCCAAGCTAAGACTGGGTGACAGATCCTTTTGTGTTGGTTCTAACAGGGGCCAAACGCTCACTTTTTCTCTGCCTGAACGTCTTGCTAGTGGAAATTGGGGCATCTAGCTATATTATCAGCGGAGACTGGAATCTTGCCCATGATGGGGTAACGAGGTAGACAGAGCCCTACTAGGAGACATAGCATCTGAACATGCTCTAGTGGATCACTGACATATTTGCCACCCCACAGACAGGAATATACTTTTTTCTCATCAGTTCACAGCACTCAGTCTAGGATAGACTATTTCCTTATATCCCATCGTGTAGTTGCACTCACCAGTGACCCATATACTGGAAACCACCATTTCCGACCACTCCCTGGTTTTACTTGCTCTCGATGTGGGTCTAGGCTCCCTCGGTCATAAACCATGGTGGATGAACATCCAGAGATACCATACGCCTCAGGGCAAGGCCCAACTGTGGTCTCACCTCTCCATCTACCTAGCCAACAACAAGGCATCAGTTACCTCCAGTAGGACCATATGGGTAGCTGCGAAAGCACCATCCACGGGCAACTAATGAGAGATGCAGCAGAGGCCAATAAGAAATCAACTCTCCCTCATACCGAGCTTGAAGAACAGATTACCTTCCTTACGTGTACTCTTACCACCGCACAGTGCCCAATCGCTTATAACTGTAACTAGCCTGAATGGCCTACAATAGCCTACAGACCTTTAAAGCTGAATATGCCCTTCATCTTTTAAAAGTCAGACACTGTGAACAAGGTGAAAAAGCAGGCTGACTACTCGCAGCACATTTAAGGAAACATGATTCAGCGATTGCCAATCCTGCCATTTAGACTGATTCAGGTGTGGTCCTCACTAAACCCCAAGAAATAGTTAACACATTTGCCTCATTCCATGAGGCACTCTACACTCCAGAAGCCCAGGCAACGAAGACCAAATATCTACCATCCTTGCGGGTATTGAACTACCATGCCTCACAGACGAAGTCAGAGAGTTACTGGTGGGAGACATTAGTAAAGAAGAAATCACAACAGCCATTGCCAACCTACAAATGGGGGTGGGGTCGCACACTACTCACACACCGGCGGTGTCGCCCCTAAGGACTCTGGTCAATGTAGTAAAGTGTTTGCGATGCATCATCTTTCGATCTTCTGCTATCTTCCCCATCCCTGGACACGTGTTTCGGGGTATTACCCCTCGTCAGCAGGGATAGGCCGTGTACTGGGGTTGCCGATGGCTGCCAATATCTGCCAGGTATAGTACCACTCAGGCGCGTAGGTGCGGGATCCCAGGCTCGTCAGCCCACTGCTCACGGGAGCTTTAAAGTTACAAATGGGGGTGGGGTCGCACACTACTCACACACCGGCGGTGTCGCCCCTAAGGACTCTGGTCAATGTAGTAAAGTGTTTGCGATGCATCATCTTTCGATCTTCTGCTATCTTCGCCATCCCTGGACACGTGTTTCGGGGTATTACCCCTCGTCAGCAGGGATAGGCCATTGCCAACCTACCCTATCACAAATCTCTGCGGGAGGAAGGATTCCCTGTGAAATGCTATAAATGATCTGGAGACAAGGCAATAGATACCCTGCATGCAGCCCTAAACAAGGCTGAACGGACTACATCCCTCGGCCCAATCTCTTGTAGGGTGATGATCGCAGTAATGCTTCACTGGGCAGAAACCCACTCTCATATGGCAGCTATCCCCCCAACTCCCTCATAAATGGTAATGTTAAGATTTTGGTCAGCATACTGGTGGCATGGCTGTGCAAGTTCATCCAATCCCTTTATTCATCAAACGCAGGTCGGCTTTGTCTTGGGCCGCTTCTTCTATAAATCATCTCCATACATTGTCTCACACTCTGTGGGCTGCAAAAGACCTGCCCGTCAAGGCTGCCCCCTTTTCTCTGTCTTATTCCCATTGCCCATAGAACTCCTAGACTCCCTCATTCGTCATTCACAACGTATACAGGGCATTGCCATTGCAGCAGGTGAGTCCAAACTATATCTTTATGCTGATGATAACCTCCTCACCCTCAGAGACCTCCCTCATTCCCAACTTGCCTTGCTAGAGATGATCAACAGGTTTGCAGCACTGTCCAGATACACAGTGATTTGGGATAAAAGCAAGGCCCTCCAACTCTCCTCAGGTACTACAAAGGCATCGATCCATGACCACCCCTTCCGCTGAAAGCCATCATGTCTAAAATGTCGTGGAATTCTGGTTAACCGAGGCCTGGAAGGAATGGTCGCAGATAACCTGATACCCTTCATGACACAAATGAACTTCGCTACATGGTAAATAGTCCCTCCTGGGATTCTCAATGTGGGGTTGAGTGCAGGCCGTGAGAATGATCACAATACCGTGCTTCACATACACCCTTGGAATGCTGCAGATTGTGGTGCCTCAGGCTACTCTGCGCTGCATAGATGCCTGAACACAGGCCTTTGTCTGGAGCTTCTTCAGTGGCTTGGGCTTACCATCTTTGTAAAGCACTACTCACTGGCCCTACACCTTTCACAGTTGGCTTATTTACTCCCTGGTACGTGGGAACCCCACAGTGGGTCACAATGGACCACTCTCTCCTTGGCTACGACGAAGGCTTCAACTTTCTTTATGGTGACCATACCCCTCAACTGTCCCGCCCACACCCAGTGATGCAGGCAACCTATAAGGCATGGCACCGCGATCATCGCCTCTTGAGGATAAACTTTAGACTCCAATTTGGGACTATTTCAATATATGAATAAATGGACAAGCACTCCACTTTGAGAGATAGAGGAATTCGTAAATTGGATCAGATCCTACTAAATGGCGAGTTAAAGCCCTTCACCCGGCTAAGGGAGGAATCTCCCCCCATCACAAAAAGCATGGCGACACTTACAAATACAACACTGCTTGAGATGCTGCCTTGGCCCCCACCCTTGTGCACTAGAACTCTTGCCGATCCTAGTATGAGGATGATGTAATGGAGTGATGTCAGGACTATATGGTACCCTGAACTCTCATTTATACTCACCACCTCTCCTTAGTGGTCTTCGTGAGAGATGGCAAACACACCTACAAATCATTATTGAGGAAGAGGACTGACTGGATATCCTAGAAGCCCTAGACAAAGGTACCCAGGAAGCTCAATTGAAATGTTGCCTGTTTAAAACTTTACATGACTGGTACTGGACACCTCTGAAGCTGCAACGAGCAGAGCTATTACCGCTCTCCAATTGCTGGAGGTGCCTGGGAGTGAAGTGTGATCTCCCCCACATCTTACTTGACTGCCCTTCTACACAGCACTTCTGGTCTTACATAGGAGACACTCTGAGAGAAACAATGTCCCTCCAGGTCCCCCTTACCACCTCTACCATTCTATTACACGATATCAGAGACTCACCTGATCTCACGCGCCCAAAACAACGCCTATTGCACACAGCGCTCTCTACAGCCAAAATCTGCATTTTACAGCAGTGGAGATAGCCTTCCCCCCTCGCAGGAGGACTGGATGGTGGCAATGTTTCAAACGCATCAGGCAAACGCATTATATATGGGTTGCACGGCCAGGAAGAGGTGTCTCAGTAAAACATGGACCCCCTTTTTTCGAGAACCCACTCCTTGAAACCCACTGCCCCCTTTTTCCTCACTACCACCCATTCCCTCTCCCCCTACCTACCCTCTCCACTTCCATCTTCCCTCTCCACCAAATCCCTCTCCATCCCCAGTTTCCCTCTCTCCCTACCCCCCTCAGAAAAGTAAACCAACACCCCACTCATCTTTTACAATCCATTTTAGAAATTGCACTTTCAGATCAGGCTCCCATCAGTCTCCATCTTGATTGGGGACTGAAATGCCATTTTAGGAAACCATGGCGTTTAAACCTACATAGCTAATAAATGTAGACTACAGCAACAGATAATTAAAAAAATAATATCAAAACCTTGACACATGTTCATTTTACCAATCCAGCTGAAGCTTCTCGATGTAAATTGGAAAAGGCTAAAGTGGACCTGTTAGGAATGAGATTTCTGGTTGGCTAAGGCTGGCGCCAAATCCAGGCAGAAACCACCACTCTAGTCAGGGCAAGGGAGTTACACGCCAAAGATAACCCCTGCTCACCCCCTTGGTAGCTTGGCACGAGCAGTCAGGCCTATCCCGGAGACAATGTGTAAAGCATTTGCGCACGCACACAGAAACAACATCCCAGGCACACTACAAAAGGAACTCCACACAAGGTTATATAAAAAATTATCTTTGTATTCTCATAACACATTAGAATAGTCAACACATAACATACACTGTGCCATCTGGCACAGGCAATATTCACAAGGGATTATTTCACATGACAGAGCCACGTGGGCCACTGTCAGGATCAGCACTTAGCAGTAATTGGTAAAAGTAAAGTAGATTATAAACATACAACCGGTAACCACTGGTAACCACTGTGCTCCACCTCAATCTGTAACATAAACTACATTATGCACAGTCACTTCAGGCGCGATTTACATTCTGCACCAACCTCCCCAGAATAAACACATTATGCAATCTTCTCACTAGTCTAAACACACTAGACCCTACCTACTAAGTATAGCTCACATTAGGGGTGTACATCGCACAGTAAAACATAATCTCACTAGCATAACCACATGAAATGCAAAATAACCTTATAGGCATAAACCATATGTAGAGGTATCAAAACAGGGTGCATAAAACATACTAAATGCATTACATTTCCTAGCACCACATCCCATGAGCACATCAATCACATTCGGGCCTTGCGCTCTATAATCGCAACAGCCCCCCCCGGCCAACTGGCCATCAAAGAAGGGGCTCAAATGCTCTGTGTCAAGAATATCAGGGCACGCTGCCACCGCAGCGGAATCCAATTGCGCCATGTGCAAACCTAATCGTTGCAGTTGGCACTAAGTGCTGCGCAGCTTTGTCAGGACAAAGGAGAGCGACTCACTCCTAACTCAGACATGTCCCCAAAGTCACCAACGGCCTAAAGGTTGCAGCAGCCCACTACTTGCTGGGCACCTGGGAAGTCGAAATGTGGCATGGCTCTCAGTGGCCCTTAAACAAATATGCCCCACGTTGGAGAGGCCCGCTGTCTGGCGGAACCGCCCAGGCGCCGACAATGCGCCTCGATCTGCCTCCAAGAATTGCGACATTCAGGAGCCCTCTCAGGCTTAAAAGAACTACCCTTCTTGAGGATATGGGCACCTCGGGCCCCTGTGGACCCCCACTGGGATCCTTGAAATCCAATCATAGGAGCGCATTGGCTCTTTAAAACAAAGCAGGCCCCCTTAGCGGGACCACGTGCCTAAATAAACTTGCCCCATCGTTGGAGTGGACACTGTACAACCGGCGCCGCTCTGACTCTGTGCCCCTTGGGCACTACATTCTTCCAGAGTAGACGCCCCACGGAGCCCTACTCACTGGCTCTGTCCTCTGGAGGGCTCCTCTTCGCCTGGTCCCCCTTCCTGGGACCGGGTCTCTTCACCGGCGGTGGGCGGGGGCTCTCACACTCCTGAGACCCCGCTTGGGGAGAAACCGGCATAATTTCCTTCACAGCGCGGGGCTTCCCCTGTGCTGCCTCTGCACACTCTTCACCCGGCCCCCCACCCCCTCCTGGGGGCCTTCGAAATTACCACCGGCACTTGAGGAGGATGGGGTAGGCTCCCATCCTCCTCACATGCACACCACCTGGCTGCACTTCCGCTTCCATCCGGTGGCCCCGCCCACAACCAGGTGGGCCGCGGGAGGCGGCAGCAATCTTCGTCCTCTGGGCAGCAATATGGGGTAAGCTCCCGTCATTTATTTACATATAAAGCAGGGTGGGCTTCTGCTAGTAAGCTCACATAGAAGCAGGGTGGGCACCCACATGGCAGGCAAAACATGGGGGAATCCTTACGCTGGTGATTCCTTCCGACACGGGCAGCTTTGCGCTGTGGAGCCCTCGCGCTCTTTTCTCCCGGGGGACCTGTAATTCTTGTGCTTCTCCTTAGGTCAAGTGGAGCACTTTGCTGCCAGGAAAATACAGCGCTCCCAGGGCGCTAGGCCAGCAAAAAGGTCCTGTAGGCAGATGAAATAAGTCCTTAAAGATGAAAGAGGGCTAAGCAGGGCCCAGGGAGGCAGCCCGCCTGGCAAGTCCTCCTGGGCCCCAGCAACAGTACGTCCTGCAGCAATCTGGATTCCAAAGCAGAACATTTTACATGGGGTCACAGCTTCTTCTTACACCACCTTTTCCTTTGTCTACAAGGTGCAGGCAATGGGAGAACCAGCTGCAACTGGTTATGGGCAGCTCCTGAGCACTTTGTTTTGCTCTGCCCCTCTCTCCCTTTCACTGGACAGGCTAGGGACATCAGACGCACCACAGGGGGTGGAGCTAGCATTGTGGAGGGAAGGCACAGCCCTATTCCGGTCCCAGGGGCAACTCCTCAATCCCATCTACATGCAGATCTCCCCATTCACCACCGGTCAGACCCATCCTGGCTCCTGGAGCCAAGCACACCAGCCAGCTCCTGTCAATCACAAGCCAGACAGTCAATTCACATGGACTGCACACAGAATCACCAAATTCTAAAAGTGGCACTTCTCCCCTAGCCACAATCAATCTGCGCACACCGTTGTGCAGCATTTAATCTCATGAGTTCGCACATACCAAACTCGCCCCTGCACTCCCCACATATCAGGAACTACCATGGATACACATATCCCCATACATTCCTATGGGAGGGCAGGCCAGTCTCACCACACATACACAGAGAGCGCACGCACTTTACACTGGACCACAGTGAAAAAGTGCGCAGAGGACTAAAATCACCAACACCAGGTTACAGAAACAGGCTAGGAGAATGCAAAAAGTTTTGGGGTGAACCTGCCAAAAAGGCCAAGTCCAACAGGATATATTTTAGACTAAAGGATTAAAATTATGAACAAGTACAACATAATTAAAACAGACAGAAGCTATGACAGCTATTGCAGCTATTTATAACTCTGAAGGTAAGCTAATAAATGAGACTCAGGAAATAGTTAATACATTTACAAATTATTATGAGAAGTTATATAGCACAGAGGTTGATGATGACCACCTGCAAGATCAGGAATTCTTTGATAAAATAGCACTTCCCCGCCTGTATGAACAGGATTGGCTCATAGTAACAGGTGAAATAACAAAGGATGAAATTGTGCAAGCAATCTCCAATCTTCCATACAATAAAGCATCTGCAGAAGATGGTTTTCCTGGGGAATTTTAATGTTGGGTAAAACCAAAAGCAATAGACATCCTTTATGATGCCTATAAAAAAGCAGAGAAAACTGGTAGTCTCTCCTCACTCTCAAATAAATATATTACAGCAGTCCTTCCCAAACCTGGGAAAGAGCCATTATACTGTACATTATACTATTGCCTAATTTCCCTTCTGAATAAAGATTCAAAGATACTAGCCACCATTCTGACCATAAGACTTGAACAAATTACCTCTATAATCATGCATAATTCTAAAGTGGGATTCATGCCAAACATAAACTCTCGTAACCATCTACGCACTTTGGTTTACATACTCTTGCTTTCCAAGGATGCAGGAGAAGACAAAGTAGCCTTATCCTTAGATGCAAAGAAGGACTTTGACCGTATTGAATTAAGATATATGTTCCATACATTACATAGGTTGGAATTATGTAATTAATACATCTCTAAGGTCAACTGGTTAAATGAGGCACCATCCACACAAGTGAATTGTGGGTTGTGGGTTTTCCTCTCAAAATATTTTTTAGTGCAAAGACGAACCCACCTGGGTTGCCCTTTATTTCCCCTTTTAATCCTTCTTTCATATGAACCACTGGCTGCAGCAATAAGACAAGGTTCAGAACAGCAGGCATCCCTACACTGACAGGGATCTCAAAAAATTCTTCTATTTGCAGATGACATATTGCTCACAATTACTGATCTATCTACTGCACTCCTGACACTCACATCTACCATTTCTCACTTCTAGACAATTTCTGGCTACAAAGTCAATTGGAATAAGAGTGATGCTCTCCCATTGTCCAGGGGTACAACAAAAGCAGCTATTTTAGGCTATACTGTTCAATGAAAAGTGGATCGCCTGAAGTATCTAGGTATTTATATCAACACAGGTTTAGAACGTATGATTCAAGATAACTTGGATCCGCTTATTGCCAAAACAAAGTTGGAGTATGAAAAATTGTCCAATTTTGACCTGTTCCTTTAGCATAGAGTACAGCAGTAAAAATGACTAGAGTGCTTCGTTTCACGTATGTTTTAGATGTGTTGCGTTTGACAATTCAAATATCAATGTTGCAAGATATCAATAAAGGTGTTAAAACCTTTATTTGGGTACCTCTGAGACCTAGACTTAAAATCTCAAAATTGATAGCTCACAAGCAAAATGGGGCCTTAGATTACTATGCATTTAGTATTACTATCCAGCCCTCTATTTATCTCAATTGGTTTATCTTTGACCCAGAGAGAATGATCCCCCACTATGGGTTCTCATTGAAAGACAATCTGTATAGGCAACTTCAGGTTTACAAGCGTTTTATACTGATACATCAACTGCTTTACAAACTTCCAACCCTATTATTCCATCTATGTTTAAGATTTGGATACATGCCCACAAACTCCTTAAGAGTAACCCAAGACTACTTAAACAGGCCCCCATTAAGCATAACGGTGACATTCGAATAGGTAAACAGACTGTTTTCCGAGATATATGGGAGAGAGCAGGTATTCTAATGGGTGCACAGTCAAAATATCGAGTCAACAATGTCGATTTGCACTAATATCGAGTCAGAAACATCGAAGGTAAGAAATATCGATGTACTAAATATCGTTGTCTAAAATATCGATTTGAATGTATATTCAATAATATCGAGATAAGTAATGTCGATGATAGAAATATCTACATATATAATGTCGAAATGTCAAAATATCGACATTTTTAAATATATGTTTCTAATATATTATTAATAAAAAATGTTATATAAATTTGCTATAATATTTAATTATAATATAAATTATTTATATAAAGTATTATAAATTTTAGCAGCGGGATGTTGGGTTTATAGGGGATAAGGGTGGGGAGTGTATTAAAAATATAAATATTAAAAATATAAATGTAAAAAAATATTTTAGAGAAATTAGAATGTGAAAATAAATATTAGAAATTAGAAATATGAAAATAGAAAATATATTACATTTTTAGCAGCGGGATGTTGGGTTTATAGGGGATAAGGGTGGGGAGTGTATGAAAAATATAAATAAAAATATTTATTTTATCAAATAAATTTATATAAAATAGATTTCGAAATTTTAAATTTGAAATCTGAAATTTTAAATTTTAAAACTGAAATTTGAAATTATAAAAATTATACAAATTTTAGCAGCGGGATGTTGGGTTTATAGGGGATAAGGGTGGGGAGTGTATGAAAAATATAAATAAAAATATTTATTTTATCAAATTAATTTATATAAAATAGATTGCGAAATTTTAAATTTGAAATCTGAAATTTTAAATTTGAAATCTGAAATTTTAAATTAGAAAAATTATAAAAATGTTAGCAGCGGGATGTTGGGTTTATAGGGGATAAGGGTGAGGAGTGTATGAAAAATATAAATAAAAATATGTGTTTAATCAAATAAATTTATATAAAATAGATGTCGAAATTTTTTATTTTGGAATCGGAAATTTAAAATTTTAAATCGGAAATTTGAAATTAGAAAAATTTAACTTTTTTAGCAGCGGGATGTTGGGTTTATAGGGGATAAGGTTGGGGAGTGTATGAAAAATATAAATAAAAATATTTATTTTAGCAAATACATTTATATAAAATAGATTTCGAAATTGTACATTTGAAATATGAAATTTTAAATTTTAAATATGAAATTTAAAAATAGTAAAGTTATAAAAATTTTACCAGCGGGATGTTGGGTTTATAGGGGATAAGGGTGGGGAGTGTATGAAAAATATAATTAAAAATAATTTATTTTAGCAAATAAATTTATATAAAATAGATTTCAAAATTTTAAATTTGAAATATGAAATTTTAAATTTTAAATATGAAATTTGAAATTAGAAAAATTAAAAAAAATTAAGACATTTATTTAATTTGGGTTTTGGGGTACAGGGGTATCTTTAGGTTTCAGGGCTAGGTTTGGGTTTTGGAGTAGAGGGGTATTTTTAGGTTTCAGGGCTAGGTTTGGGTTTTGGGGTACAGGGGTATTTTTAGGTTTCAGGGCTAGGTTTGGGTTTTGGGGTAGAGGGGTATTTTTAGGTTTCAGGGCTAGGTTTGGGTTTTGGGGTAGAGGGGTATTTTTAGTTTTCAGGGCTAGGTTTGGGTTTTGGGGTTGAGGGGTATCTTTGGGTTTCAGGGCTAGGTTTGGGTTTTGGGGTACAGGGGTATTTTTAGGTTTCATGGCTAGGTTTGGGTTTTGGGGTAGAGAGGTATTTTTAGGTTTCAGGGCTAGGTTTGGGTTTTGGGGTAGAGGGGTATTTTTAGGTTTCAGGGCTAGGTTTGGGTTTTGGGGTAGAGGGGTATTTTTAGGTTTTAGGGCTAGGTTTGGGTTTTGGGGTACAGGGGTATTTTTAGGTTTGAGGGCTAGGTTTGAGTTTTGGGGTAGAGAGGTATTTTTAGGTTTCAGGGCTAGGTTTTGGGTTTTGGGGTAGAGGGGTATTTTTAGGTTTCAGGGCTAGGTTTGGGTTTTGGGGTAGAGGGGTATCTTTAGGTTTCAGGGCTACGTTTGGGTTTTGGGGTACAGGGGTATTTTTAGGTTTCAGGGATAGGTTTGGGTTTTGGGGTACAGGGGTATTTTTAGGTTTCAGGGCTAGGTTTGGGTTTTGGGGTACAGGGGTATTTTTAGGTTTCAGACATAGGTTGAGTGTCCAGCATATATCCTAATTAAATGTAGATTGGAGTTGGCATAGTAAATTAAATAGGTTCAGTGTACAGCAACTACCCTAATTAAATGTATATTTGAGTTACAATAGTTAATTTAATAGTTTATGTGTTTATTATTAATAAAAAAAAAAATTATTTTGGATTTGGAAAAGTAAATGTTTAATGTTGAGTGTCCAGTATCGAATTTAATAAATTGTATATTTATGTGTGAATAGTAAATTGATAGTCATAGTTCATTATATATGTAAAATAATAATACAAATAAATATATATTGTAAATATTTTTAAAAATGTATATATTGGTATTAATTATTTAATAATGGGTAGTAGATAAAAATGACACCGTTTTAAACAAATTTTTTCTTTATTTGTTCATATAGTATAGCAAATAATACATGTATAAAAAATTATTTTATACAATTTAAACAAAATAATATATATAATTTGGCACCAAATTCTTTTTAATTGCGATATCTTTGCAGTAATTTACATTTGTGGTATATGTAAATTATATAGTAAAAAAGAAAACATTGAACATTATACTATATAGAGTATATACATTTTAAGAGAAATTACAATACATCACAATTGTTAATAAATGATATAGTAATATTTTTTTTACATATACACGTGAACTTCAATATATGTTATATATGTAGATATATTTAAAATTAACAACATAGATAATATTTATAGTTCATATCATACAATGTATATTTTACAAACATGTTAAATTATAATATCTGTTATATATTTCTAATTTATTAATATTAATTTTATAATATTAATATATTAAACATATTAGTCACAATTTGTATATAAGTAATGAAAAATAACACTTTTTATTTTCAATAATTTAAACACAATATTGTTTGTTTTATTATAACATTAAATATTAAAATATATTAATAATTAATGTAATAAAAAAATAATATCAAATTAATATTTTTGTAGAAAAAGTTATAATACATGGGATAAATACAGCAAAAATAATTATACAGTTTTAACAAATTTCTATTACTAAAACAAATTAAGTTGACATATATTTAACTGTTATTTGGATAATAGTATCATTTGGGAGTTTTATTTTGTAACCGCTCTTAGGGGCCGATTAGGATGGAGGATTTTCCGCCTCCTCCGGGCCGGCGGAAGCCACCTCCGGCCCGGAGGAGGCGGAAAATCCTCTGCGGAGTCACCAAAGACCCACCGCCGCATTACGATGGCTGGTGGGTCTTGGTTTCTGTCCGCTGCTTTTCCGCCGCGGTCGGATTACAACCGCGGCGGAAAAGCTCTCATTTGGCTGGCAGTGTCTATCAGACACCGCCAGCCAAATTAGGAAACATTAGTAAACATGCTTTTCCGCGGCGGTTTTTCCGCCGTGGAAAAGCATGTGTACTTTTGATTTTGGGGGCCCGTTACGGGCCCCCAGGGTGTAGGCGGGTGGGGGGTGCACATGGGGGGGTACCTATGGTACCCCCCAGTATTTACATGCACAAAGCGGCAGGCACCGCGCGGTGCCTGCCGCTTTGTGCATGTAAATGTAAAACATGCACTTTTAACATTGCGGCGGGTGCTGCTTGAAGCAGCACCCGCCGCAATGTTAAATATCCAGGATGTGACCGCCAGGGTGGCGGTCACATCCTAATTTGCACGGAGGGACCGCCGCAGCCCATGCGGACGGTCCCTCCACCTCTGGGATGGCGGACGGACGCAAGTCCGTCCGCCATCCTAATTGGCCCCTTAGTCTTTTTGGGTCATTTTGGAAGATTCAAGCTCGCGGTTGGAAGCTACTTCACGTCTGAGAAGGTAAGATTGCTATTTGTTATATTTTAACTAATTTAAGGGAATTTTGAAGGTAGTACTTTGTTATTTGTTGTTTGTGGAATACTATGTTAGGGTTAACTTCGTATGTAGTTCGTTATTAATGTTTTTACATTTTCTTAGCGTATTCTCAGTAACGGCCTTGGAGTTATTGTGTTTGTGGCTTTTTATGATTTTTTTTTTACATATATGTATGTTCTAGTTATTAATAATGTATTATTCTAAGTTTTATGAAGGTGGGTATTATTTTTTTTTCTCTTGTACGTTTTTGGAAACAGCCATTTCCGTTTCCGAGTTGTTACGTTTTTTTTTTTAATAAGTGTATTTCAGTTGTTGTAACTGCTATGTGTTTTAGACTTCGTTGATTTATTTGTGTTTCTGGAGCGTTCAACTAGTGCATCATCAATCACTCTAGCTCTTGCTCCAGCTGCTTCCTCAACTGTTATCATTGCTAAATTTACAGGAGATTTGGCTGAATGAATTGCATCAGAGTTTTTGGGAATAGCACCAGGTAAAGCTTTGGAGGAGGTCTGCTCGTTAGTACTGTTTTTAGAGGGATTAGGTGTATTTTTTTTTCTAAATAAATCGGGTATTATAGGTTCTTTAGTAGCCTCATTTGCCTGAAAAGTCCGATTTTCTGATTCTGGTACTGTCATCGATGTAGTTGCCGTTTTTTCTATAACTCCTGGAGTGGTATTAACGGAGTTAACTGGATTGATGACATTTTTTTTAGCTCCTCTACCTTTGGGGGCCATGACTGTGTGTGACTGGTTAGAGAAAAACTCTGTAACAATTTATAATAATGTAGCAGTTTCAGTAAGCCTCCAAAACTTAAACTTGCGGTTTTATCTGCTCTCACCACGCTCTTTGTCAGATGTTACAACTCCTCCTTACAGCTTTATGAATATGACCTGCCACGCCACATTGTATCGAACTCAGCACTAGTTGTTCTTGCCAGAATTGAAACAGCTCACCACTCGAGTTGAACGCAATGTTCAGCAGTTTTCAGCAATCCCTCGAGCAATCCCTCGAGCGTTGATACGATGTTGCAGCAATAGGCACAGTGAGTGTTTAGCTCAGCCCACCGGGTCCTGCCTATGCCTCTCGCCTCTCCTGCAGAAACGCCGTAAATCGGGTCTCCACCTGCAACAGGTAAGCTCCACACCACACCGGCTTCAGCCTCGGCAGCAGCAGTAGTACACAGACGAAGCGCCACGGGACGTCTTCCCTTGCAGCCGGTATCAGCGTCCAGCCGGCGCACCATCCAAACGGCAGGAGTGCGGTAACAGCGCGAAAGCACCAAAGCACCAAACACGCCGGTCTTACTCTCCGAAAAACGCCAAAGTTCGAGAACCAATGCCGTGGCCCACGCAACTTATCCCAGGTATTTAGATACGTTTTTGTAACTCGCAGCAACCGTAGAGCAGTGGAACCAACGCCGGTTAAAGCCAGGTCAAGTCGGGCATCAGGCGGAGAACGCCACAGCTCCTCACACGGCTGCAGTAGCAGCCGCCATCTTGCTTCCTCTACAGTTGAGTTATCGAATTATTGGGATTTCAGATGTATTTCGAACAGTAGTATTTTTGCATTGTATTGGGCCACTTTTTTTTTATATGCTGTGGATTTATTACAGCATGGATTGTAATGGACCATTGGATTTGCTAATTACATTGTTGTGAAAAGGTAAATGCATTTATGGTATTAAATGTTGTGTGTTGGGAAAAAAATGGTGAGTTAGATATTTTATTTGTCTAAAAATTATTATATATTTATAATTTTTAGAAAAAAATAATATCTTATAATTTGTGAATAAGATGGTTTCGTTACATTTAAGGCTTTTTTAAATGTTCAGATTTTTTGTGAGTTAATATTTTCAGTTTAGTGTTTTGGCTATCATTTTTAAGTATTCTAGTCCTCTTGTTGTGGGGTAAAGTTGTACTTGTTGTAAATATTGGTACATTTGGGCTGTTTGTCTTGATAGTTTGGGTTTTAATTGTAGAACGGATTGCTCCATTCTTTAACTCTTGGAAACTTTGTTCTTTTTGTATTGCTGTTAGTAGCTTGTGTAGTGTAGGAGTTGTTCGCCCAGTTGAAGATAGAAAGGCATTATGCCAACCCTCCACTGCGTTGTTTGTTTTGGCCTCTTGATTTAGGGTTGGTAGATATACATTCCACCAAGGAATTAGGAATTTAGGCTGTCGTCTGTGGCCTGACCGGTGTAGTCTCCCCACCCAGGTATCCTCAAAATAATCCAAAAGTGGAGAAAATTTTTGTTCATTTTGTGTATAGAAAGGAATTTCTATTAAAAGATTATAGTGTTCAGCCACATCGGTTATTGGCGCGTATGCTAGGGCAATGAGATGTTTTATTTGGTATGCAAAGGTAATATTGGTTGCATATTCAACACTAAGGGCCCCATTAGGATAGCGGGCGGAAAACCACCCCGCCCGCCATGGAGGCGGTGCAACCGGCAGACAAATTAGGATCGACCGCCACTAGAGACCGACCGCGGCGGTAGCGGTGAAAATGAAACCGCCCGACGTGTGCGGTGATGACAAAACTCCGACCGCGGCGGTCGGAAAAGCTGCGGAAAATACAAAACCGCCCACAGGGAAAGCGGAGACACCGCACAGGAAATTACGATATCCCCGAGGGTGGCGCGGGCGGAACCGCAGGCACCGTCCGCCGCGGTCGAAGGCAGGATTGCATGGGATAAATGGCGGACAAGCACCAGCAAAGTCACCGCAGCGGACGAATATGAAATCCATGGCGGTCGATGTCAAAGCTCCGCAGTAATGCCAAATACTGCATAAACAAAGTAGCCCAGCCTCAAATACATACAACACACACACACAGATACAGAAATGGCAAAAAAATATACAATACTACATAACCACACCCACAACACACCTGACAACCACTATCCAATTGGACACACCCACACAGTTGAGTACAAAGCCACCCCCTCCACTCACCACAATCCTTTGCATCTTTCCAGAACAGAAGGCCACACACCACATCTGAGAGGAGAGGCAAAATCGCACACCACACCCACCCACCACCACCATCAACACCACCATCACACCATCACAATCAAACCCCCAGCACATAACACACCTCATCATCACACCCCTGCACCCACACACCCCTGCACCCACAAACACCTCAACACCCCCACACCATGACATCACAAAAAATGCCAAAATTCACAGAGAGTGAGTTGACAGTCATGGTCAACGAGATTGTGAGAGTAGAACCACAACTATTTGGGAACCTAGTCCAACAGACACCATTAGCCACCAGGACACAAATGTGGGAAAGGATTGTCCAAAGGGTGAATGCAGTTGGGGCCACCCCAAGATCCAAGAAGGAGATCATGAAGTGGTGGCATGATCTCAAGAGGGTTGTCAAGGAGAAGAGGAGCAAGAACTGGAATCTGGCAAACGTGACTGGCAGTGGCCCTCCCATCCCACGGAAGACATTCACACCATGGGAGGAGAAGGTGCTTGCTATCCTGCTACCTGAGAGTTACACAGGATTAGCCGGGGGAGCGGAGGCTGGTAAGTACAGACAAATGTTTAACACCACATTGACTTTTACCTCCTTGCAATACCACCAATACACTGTCCATCCCTAAGCAAGATGTAGCCAGCCATTCTGCTGAGGAGGCCTGTATGGGGCCGAAATGTCAGTACAACAACTCCCACCATAGCCCCTGTCCCACAGCCCAGCAGCATGGAGGCCTGCCCCACCCAGGAGCAAGTGTCAGCCATTGCACTGTTTAACAAACAAACTTACAGGTTGGTAGCCATCTTCACTTGGAGCCTCTTTGTGGGTGTGAGGGAGGGAGGCCTGTCTCACTACTCCCAGCATGCCCCACTGTCCCACAGCCCAGCAGCATGGAGGCCTGCCCCACCCAGGAGCAAGTGTCAGCCATTGCACTGTTTAACAAACAAACTTACAGGTTGGTAGCCATCTTCACTTGGAGCCTGTTTGTGGGTGTGAGGGAGGGAGGCCTGTCTCACTACTCCCAGCATGCCCCCCTGTCCCACAGCCCAGCAGCATGGAGGCCTCCCCCACCCAGGAGCAAGTGTCAGCCATTGCACTGTTTAACAAACAAACCTACAGGTTGGTAGCCATCTTCACTTGGAGCCTGTTTGTGGGTGTGAGGGAGGGAGGCCTGTCTCACTACTCCCAGCATGCCCCCCTGTCCCACAGCCCAGCAGCATGGAGGCCTGCCCCACCCAGGAGCCAGTGTCAGCCATTGCACTGTTTAACAAACAAACTTACAGGTTGGTAGCCATCTTCACTTGGAGCCTGTTTGTGGGTGTGAGGGAGGGAGGCCTGTCTCACTACTCCCAGCATGCCCCCCTGTCCCACAGCCCAGCAGCATGGAGGCCTGCCCCACCCAGGAGCAAGTGTCAGCCATTGCACTGTTTAACAAACAAACTTACAGGTTGGTAGCCATCTTCACTTGGAGCCTGTTTGTGGGTGTGAGGGAGGGAGGCCTGTCTCACTACTCCCAGCATGCCCCCCCTGTCCCACAGCCCAGCAGCATGGAGGCCTCCCCCACCCAGGAGCAAGTGTCAGCCATTGCACTGTTTAACAAACAAACTTACAGGTTGGTAGCCATCTTCACTTGGAGCCTGTTTGTGGGTGTGAGGGAGGGAGGCCTGTCTCACTACTCCCAGCTTGCCCCCCTGTCCCACAGCCCAGCAGCATGGAGGCCTCCCCCACCCAGGAGCAAGTGTCAGCCATTGCACTGTTTAACAAACAAACTTACAGGTTGGTAGCCATCTTCACTTGGAGCCTGTTTGTGGGTGTGAGGGAGGGAGGCCTGTCTCACTACTCCCAGCATGCCACCCTGTCCCACAGCCCAGCAGCATGGAGGCCTGCCCCACCCAGGAGCAAGTGTCAGCCATTGTACCCTGCACGCTCACCTTACAGGTATGTAACTACCGTATATCTTCATGAAGTGTGTGTGTGTATTAATCTATTTACTATTGTACAAAATGCATAGACAATCAACCTTTAGGACACCATGATGTAACTCTCCACTATGTAATGTAACACGGTGTTGCCATGATTTGTACAAATGATGACAGCAAAATGCACTAGTGTTCAGACAGCTGATGATACACAGATGACACAAACACTGACCACTCCCCATCTACTCCACAGGTGATGAAGAACTCACTGCTGGGGACAACACCAACGACCAGCAGAGCCAGTCTCCACCTCCGGCACATGGACTCACAGATTCAGACTCCCAGGACAGTTTGGACGATGAGCTCCAGGCCGGCCCATCCGGTGTTCCACAGACCCAGAGGTCCCAGGCCCCCATCTCCCCACCACCACCTCTGCTGCAACAACAACGCAGCATACCCCTGCTGTCACGGCCTGTGCCTCCACCGCAACCACCACCGCAGCCACTGCCACCAACACCACCACTACCACCAGTACCACCTGCAGCACCCTCCCTGTCCCTAGGGATGACCAGCCCACACCAACAACTGTAGAGGGCAGGGAGCCAGTGTGTGGCGCACCAGTGGCGAGGGAAGAGGTCCGTGGCAGCAGAGCAGGTGGGAGGGCCAGGGCCAACACCAGACCTCGGGAGGAGTGGACACCATCCCTGGACCACTTCACCAGAGTTGTGGAGGCCTACCAAGAGGTCCAGGGACAAAGTGGCCGGTCGGATGAATTTTTAAGGGAGCTCATCCTGCTGATGAGGTCCATCGATAACCGCCTGGGACAGATGGTGGACCTCATAGGCCAGCAAGCGGCGTTGCAGAGGGACAGGCCTGTGTCCCAACCATCACCGTCGTCCCCTCCTGTTGTGCAGCAGGAAGACAGTCCACCATCCTCCCCTGCGCCAACAGAGAGGGGCGAGTCCTCTGACGCCGCTGGCCATTCAGCAGGCCCCCAACTGCCAAAAAGATCTAGGGGGCGTCCGAAGAAGAGCCTGGGAGTCTCTGGAAGCCAAGCACCTGCCACACGCCAGTCACGGAGCCAGCCTTGATGACAACCCTCTCCCCAACTGCATTGACTTTTTGGACTATCTTTCCCCACATTGCCTTGGCAATGGCACCTGTCTGTTGGACTGGTTCACCACATTCATGTGGTGTCTACTCTTGCATCTCAGAGACCATGACTGTCAACTCACTGCTCATTCCCCACCTTCCTGTAAATATTCACGCACAATTCACATGTCCACCCCGTAAATAAAATACCTTACAATCCAGAATTTGTGTATTGAATTCTTTAGTGCATTATTTACAATGATGATAATGTCCATGATATGTAAACATGATGTACAGTATGCAGGGCAGGAACACTCTGGAGCACCTAGGGAGACACAACAGAACTACAGTCACTGGTCTCATCGTGGCAACACACACAGATCACTGATCCACAAATATCCTAATTATCACAGGTACCCTACACAGTGTCTATCTGATATGCACAAATACCGTCCATAATACATCTCCGGACGTAACGTCCATTCCAACAATACCATACATAGGTGACAGAACATGTGGCTATTGGGAACATCTGCGCATATCCATTCACAACATAAGCTACCACACTAGACTATGTAGACGTTGTAACTCGTCACACACCTTCAAGTGAAGTAGCGTTGGATTAGCTGCTGCCGTTGGTCAACTCCTTCCTCCTCTCCACTCTCCTCATCACTGGATTCAGGTCCCTGAGCAGGTTGTGGCTTTGGTTCCTCACCGTCGTCCAGGAGCAGGGGGACCCCCTTGTGGATGGCCAGGTTGTGTAGCATACAGCATGCCACAACGATCTTACACACCTTCCCAGGCGAGTATGCGAGTGCGCCTCCATTCCTGTCAAGGCACCGGAACCTTGACTTCAGCAGCCCAAAAGTAAGTTCAATTACCCGTCGTGTCCTGCCATGGGCCTCATTGTAGCGGATCTCTGCTGGTGTCTGGGGATTACGGAGTGGGCTCAACAGCCATGGCCTACTGGGATAAGCAGAGTCCCCTGTGAATAAAAAACACACATTGCAATGTTGTATGGCCACAGTAAAGCCAGTGACACACAGCACGTGATAGCAGTAGTGTAACTCACCCACAATCCAGGCACGTTCGGGATGCAGATTCTCCATCATCCGTGGCACCATGCTGTTCCTCATAATGAAAGAGTCATGTGCCGAACCGAGATACTTAGCACACACATGTGAAATTGTCATGTCTGCAAGGCACACCACGTGCACATTAATGGAGTGGTAGTGTTTCCGGTTCCGATAAATGTGCTCCGTCGCCTGCGGTGCCACCAGAGCCACATGGGTGCAATCGATCGCACCGACTACATGTGGGATGTGCCCAAGTGGATAGAAGTCCCCCTTAACGGCAGCCAATTCACGTCCCCGGGGGAATTGGATGTAGCGATTCCGATAGATCATCATGGCCTCGAGTACATCCCTCAGCACCATGCTGAACATGGGCTGCGACATTCCCCCAGCGTTAGCCACGGTCTCCTGGCTGGAAGGAACCAGTCGCAAAGAAGTGTAGTGCTGCCATTACCTTGTAGGTGGGTGTGAATGCCGTAGGATAGTGACGGCGAGGCTGCAGGTGGGGCTCCAATAGATCACACACGATCTTCAATGTCGGTCTGTCCAGCCTGAATTTCCTGATGATTGCCTCATTCTCCATGTCCTCAAGCACAATCAACTGACGTAGGAGATTTTTAGGATTAAAAACAATAGGTCAATGACAAGCATCATGAGATGGCCATAGCACAAAGCATCAATGATGTAATGGGAAAACATCAAGCGCCAGAGAGATGCATGGTACATCTGGTTACATGGCTGCCCAATAGCTACACACAGAGGGCAGGCCTCTCCAGTGACAATACCCAAGTGACATTAATGTGGATACAATGATTGAACTTGTGACATGCGCAGACATGGAGCTACAAGAGCCACAAATCTAATGTAACTTAACATGTCTGTCATACCCATCTGCCGTACCTGCCAGACCTCAATGCATCATGTACATTGTGGAAGAATTCATCAACACAATGATCACAATAGCAGGGACACTTCTGGTTGTGTGCATGATCAGTTCTGAATGCACAAGTCAGGTACGATACAATGCAGTGCCACCAGCCCGGTCAAGGTCTGCACTGACCAACAACACATTAAACCTCACTACATCTATGTAGAGCACCTGACGTCTGTCAATCATCACCCATCAAAACCCTTACTAAAATGGCACAAACACATGCTAAAGTGGCTCAGACTGAACGTGCGTCCTCCTGTGGATGCAATGGCTCTGTGGCATCGTGTGTACAATGATGTGCCATACACCATGTAGCTGCATGGTACTTATACATTGTCCATGATTGACATACACAGCAATGTGTACGAAAATACCAGAACCTACCGCCGGTCCCCAGCGGTGCATCACCCCAGCACCACCATCTACCCAGCCAAGGTAGCCATTGGCACATGGACTTGTGTACATGCCGCTGGCTAGGCTCCGCCGCATCAGTCGCGGTACCTACCGCCGGTCCCCAGCGGTGTGACCCCAGCACCACCATCTACCCAGCCAAGGTAGCCATTGGCACATGGACTTGAGTACATGCCGCTGGCTAGGCTCCGCCGCATCAGTCGCGGTACCTACCGCCGGTCCCCAGCGGTGTGACCCCAGCACCACCATCTACCCAGCCAAGGTAGCCATTGGCACATGGACTTGTGTACATGCCGCTGGCTAGGCTCCGCCGCATCAGTCGCGGTACCTACCGCCGGTCCCCAGCGGAGCGTCACCGCCGTGGAGCATTGCATACAGCCAATGGCATGGGTGTTCTATGTGGCATGATGCAGATTTGAAAAATGCGGAAGCGGTGCGCCGCCGCCGCGGAGGCGGTCATTGGATGCTTTTGAATGATGCACCATCGCGGTAGCGCACCCCGGACACCCGCGGTGCGTCACCGCCATGGTGCATTGCATACAGCCAATGGCATGGGTGTTCTATGTGGCATGATGCAGATTTGAAAAATGCGGAAGCGGTGCACAGCCGCCGCGGAGGCGGTCATTGGATGCTTTTGAATGATGCACCATCGCGGTAGCGCACCCCGGACACCCGCGGTGCGTCACCGCCATGGTGCATTGCATTCAGCCAATGGCATGGGTGTTCTATGTGGCATGATGCAGATTTGAAAAATGCGGAAGCGGTGCGCCGCCGCCGCGGAGGCGGTCATTGGATGCTTTTGAATAAGGCTGACCCAGACAACCAATTGTAGCACCTTATCAGCTTCCTAACGACCCCATGGGCCTATAAATCTGTGGGAGTGAGCCACACATTCCCACTGCTCACAGAGCCTGCTGCCTGGGACCCTCTCCTGCTGCTGCCTGAGACCCTCTCCTGCTGCTCACAGAGCCTGCTGCCTGGGACCCTCTCCTGCTGCTGCCTGAGAACCTCTCCTGCTGCTCACAGAGCCTGCTGCCTGGGACCCTCTCCTGCTGCTGCCTGAGACCCTCTCCTGCTGCTGCCTGAGACCCTCTCCTGCTGCTGCCTGGGACCCTCTCCTGCTGCTGCCTGAGACCCTCTCCTGCTGCTCACAGAGCCTGCTGCCTGGGACCCTCTCCTGCTGCTGCCTGAGACCCTCTCCTGCTGCTGCCTGAGACCCTCTCCTGCTGCTCACAGAGCCTGCTGCCTGGGACACCTCAGAACTCACTTCCGCCACAGGTCTGCCATATCCACAGGGATGTCAAGAACAGATAAGATCCGTGCCAGTCCATTCACGAGTGAGGAGCTGGATGTCCTTGTGAACGAGGTGCTGGCACAGTACCCACGGCTGTTTGGTGGCCCCAATGTCGTGGTAAGTCACCATGTAGGGAGCAGTAGGGCAGGGTGGTGTCAGACGTGTATTCATGATGCTGCAGTATGTTATTTTGGATGTGGGGTGCAGACAAACACTGACAGACAAGATGTTTCCAGGTGGTGGGAGTGTGTGTTTTGCATTGTGACTCTGTCCCAGGCCTATACTTGTATGTGTGAGTGGGATGTGCTACTTTTTGGGGCAGACATGACCAACGGTTGTTTGCCTTGTAGCTGGTTGGACAGTGTCCGCTTGTGATGTAATTTGAGGGTGCCCCTGTAGTCATAGTCAGTGTGCCCCACAGAGTAGGTTCAGTGGCTGCTCTGCCAAAGTTTGTCCATCAGCCAACTTACATGCTACAGTTGCTGCACACTGATTAGTGGATATGCCACATCAATGCCCTGTACAATTTCTGATTTACACAGTGCTGTCGATGCATTTGTGTTGAATCATCATTCTTCAGTGTGATAATCATGGAGACTACGAAGCTCAATGTGTGCATGCATTCACTAATGTTTATGCCATGCAGAGTGGCCTTGTGAGGGTACCCCCAGTTCTGGAGGGAGGTCGGTCACTGTGCGTCCAGAATCAGTGTCTGGCTGCTGTACTGATAGATGCTGACATATGACAATGTGTAAATGTTCATTTGTCCTTCTTTACTCTCATACCTGCAGCTCAAAGTACACCAACGTAAGGCTGTCTGGAGGGCCATAACAGCAAAGGTGCGAGCCCTGGGGGTATCAAACAGACGACACACACACTGTCACAAGAGGTGGGACGACATCAGCCGGCTGGCTAAGCAAGTGGCAGAGATGAACTTGGGGATGGTACCACGCACAGGGCGTGTGGCACGGCGCACCATGACTCCGCTGATGGCACGCATACTGGCAGTGACCTATCCAGACCTGGATGCACGACTGAAGGGGCTTCAGCAGCAAGACAGAGATGGTGAGTATCCGGGGAGGGAGAGTTTGTCTGGGAGTGGATGCATGTGTAGAGTGCCTGTGTCTGCGGTGACACATGTGATGTGCGTGTGCTGCCATGCTGTGATATGTGATGTGAGTGGCAACTGTGATGTGTGTCTGTATGAGGCATTGGCCCACCATGGCCTTACTCTGCAGCTCCTGGCTGCAGTTTTCAGTCCTTGACATATATTTTGTTGTCCACATGGTCACTCTTCTTTGTGATGGTGGGTGTAGTCCCTATTATGCTGTACAGCTGTGTCCACTTAATGAGTGTTACACCATGTCAGTCTACTTTGCATGCACCTGCATGGTAGTGGCCCACACATCTGACAACAATGTGAACCCACATTGGCACATGGTGATTGTAATGGCCTATTTGACAATGTGGCATGTGTAGACAAAACAGGTGTGTGTATTCCCCTCTGGATCCCTTTAGGGTCTGTAAGTGGTGATGTTAGTTGTGGCTACATCATGTCAATGGGGCAGGTCCATGTGGGCTGGGGGAACACCATCCATGGGCAGGGTGTAGTGCTGTGTGTCATCGACATTGGTCCACTCCTGCCTGTTTGTCCGCATGACAGGCACAGTTGTGGTCTAAATGGTGTGTAGCTGCACAATGATTTGAGGGTGTGGTGGTTACCATGTAGCTCTAGGCCTCTCATGTGCTGCATTGCTCTGATATCGTGTGACCAGACAATGACACTTATACAACCATGTTTCTGTCGCTAATGCAGATTCGCAAGACACCACGGCGGAACATGATCCTGAAAGTGGTGGCGAGACCAGCACGACAGCGGCAGCAGAGCAGGGTGAGACGGAGCAAAGTGACACTGACCACACCAGCGCTGATGAGGGTGACAGGAGTATGCATGAGGAATCTGTGGCTGAGACACAGAGTACCACTTCATCTGATGGCAGGGGGGATGAGTCCCTGTTAGCAGCCACAGGGGATGGGGACTCTGCTGCTGCATCTGACTACCAACGGCCACTGCCCACCCTCCCATCCACTTCCTCTGGGGCTGGCCGTATCCGTGTCACTAAGAGGGGACGTGTGACATTCACACATGGCACCGCAGCACCTGCACCTGTCCCCCCTGCTGCCCTCAGTGCAGAGTGCGTAGAGCTCCTGCGGCAACTTTGCGTGGGCCAGACCGCCCTGCTGAATGCCTTCAGTGCACACGATAACAAATTAGGCCAGGTTCTGGCATTCATGGAGGGCATACACTCTGACGTGGGTGGCCTACATCGTACACTCCTGTCATTGTCAGGTAGAGTGACGTCAGCCCTCCAACAAGCACATGCCCCCTTTGCAGCTCAGGTGCCTGTGACGTCCACCCAGTCAGTGGCCACATCAGATGACAGTGAGCACTTGGGACATACATCAAGTAAACGTTACAACACTAGGAGCACAGCTCAGACCCAAAGCAAACAATCCCGTCCACAGACTCCATCCCCAAAGAAGAGCAGGGACCCCCCAATATGCACAGACAAGGTGAAGTCACAGAAGAGCAAGGCCAGAAGAGCATTGTGTCAGACATCAGGCTCACATGCTGCTGAGCCATCACCAGAAATTGACTCTGCTATGCCCACAGAGGATGTGTGGGATGTCATGACTACACCTGGGGAGAACACAGGGACACACCCACCTACCACATCAACCCCAGAACAAAGTACATCGAGGCAGGTGGAGGGAAGCCCTGTTGTGACCAGCCCAGTCATTGTGGCAGTGGAGATCCCTGTCGTGACCAGCCCAGTCATTGTGGCAGTGGAGACCCCTGTCGTGACCAGCCCAGTCAGAGGAAGAGGAGCAGTTTGGATTCAGACCTGCTCACGGAACAGAGACAGCTCTGGTGACAGTTCTGGACGAGCTACGAATGCGGACGGACAGGGGAAATTCAGCAACCCTAATTTTGCTGGACCTGTCCGCCGCATTCGATACGGTAAGTCATGACATCCTGCTGACAAGATTGAGGAACATTGGAGTCGGGGGAATCGCGCTGGATTGGCTCCGCTCCTACCTGAGAGACAGGTGGCAAGCGGTAGCCATCCCTCCATTTCAGTCAAAATTTGTCAAAGTTCCACACGGGGTCCCACAGGGGTCAGCCGTTAGCCCTATACTTTTTAATATATATATGCAACCCCTGATAAGCATCATCAAAACCCATGGCGTCAGCGTAATTAATTACGCAGACGACACGCAGTTGATGATATCCCTTGATGGTGCTCAGGCTGACTCCCTTGAGACCTTTCATGCCTGTATGTTGGAAATGACGCTTTGGCTCAATCAGAATTCACTGCAGTTCAACAGTGACAAAACGGAAATATTACACTGTACGATAGGAGGAATACCCAAGGTCTTACCCATAGACTTTTGGCCTCCTGAGCTGGGGAACTCCCCAGTACCAGTGAACTCAGTTAGGAATCTTGGAGTCACATTTAATAACAGACTGAGCCTTGAAACCAATGTCAACAAACAGGTCAGTAGCTGCCTTGCCCTTATGCGAGGACTCCGCAAGCTGCTGCCCCTCCTGCCTTTACAGGTTAGAGCCACCATAGTCAGGAGTACCATCCTCAGCCGCCTGGATTACTGTAACGCACTCTTATTGGAATCTCCTATATATCTTATTTCCAGGCTTCAAAGTGTCCAGGCGGCTGCAGCAAAGCTGGCACTGTCTCGAGAACGAAGATCATCTACTACCCTTGCCCTGGCTGACCTACATTGGCTGCCTATTCATCAGAGGATCCTTTTTAAATCCCTCTGCATTGTCTTTAGAGCAGTGCATGGACTAGGCCCCCAACCACTCCAAAACAAACTTAACTGGTACAAACCCACCCGATCTCTTCGATCCTCTTCCTTAAATCTTGTTAATGTACCCAGGATTAAAAAAACAACTCTTGGCGGTAGAGCTTTTAGTAAAGCGGCAGCTCAATTATGGAATAGCCTACCTATTGACATCAGAAAAACAAGTGATCTATTGCCCTTTCGAAAAAAGGTAAAAACATGGCTCTTCCCGAAAAACTCAAATCTTTAGATCCCGAGTCCTTGTCCCCTATCTGCTGCACAGTACTTTTTCAGCCTAGGTACTCAGCGCCAGGATGCCCGTAGGGTTGCAGAGCGCTTTACAAATGGCAAAATAAAATAAATAAATAAATAATTGTGGCAGTGGAGACCCCTGTCGTGACCAACCCAGTCATTGTGGCAAAGAAGGGCAGTGTAGTGGCCATCCCTGGCAAGAAGGGACAGGAGGGCAGTGTAGACACCACCCCTGGGGTAAGTGGGAAGGTGGTCACTGTGGGGGGTACACCTTCCAGAGAGGGTAAAGTGGTCAGGAGGCGTAGCCAGCCCAAGCGTACTGCAGGATCAAGCACTTCTCCAGAGGGAGTGGCAGTGTCTGCCCCTGATGTGGGACAGTTGGGGGGTGTGCAGGTGGTGTCAACGCCACTTCCCATCAACCCCATGACAGGGAAGCAAATTCATATTCCAAAGAAGTGGAAGGGCACCCCTCCTACCTCTCCCACCCACACTGTGTCAAGGGCGTGCATGACTCCACCTCCACGTGCCACGGTGCCACCTGGTCCGCACAGCCCTCCACCTTGCAGGCCCTCTGTTATAGCCACATCACATGTCCCTCTGTCACACCAGTCAAGTGGACCTGCAGTCCCTGACACACAGCCAGGTCCCACTCCACATGACAGCCAGGAGTGAGTTGTCAACACCCTCAGACGCCTGTGCCACACATAGGTGTGCTACAGTAGACCATTGTTAGCGTTGTGGGTGTGTTCCTGGGCCTGTTGCTCTGATGTGCTGTACCCTGCCATGGACTCTGGGCATGTTGCTCTGATGTGCTCTCCCCTGCCCTGCCATGGACTCTGGGCCTGTTGCTCTGATGTGCTGTACCCTGCCATGGACTCTGGGCCTGTTGCTCTGATGTGCTCTCCCCTGCCAAGGACTCTGGGCCTGTTGCTCTGATGTGCTCTCCCCTGCCCTGCCATGGACTCTGGGTCTGTTGCTCTGATGTGCTGTACCCTGCCATGGACTCTGGGCCTGTTGCTCTGATGTGCTTTCCCCTGCCCTGCCATGGACTCTGGGCCTGTTGCTCTGATGTGCTGTACCCTGCCAAGGACTCTGGGCCTGTTGCTCTGATGTGCTGTACCCTGCCATGGACTCTGGGCCTGTTGCTCTGATGTGCTCTCCCCTGCCCTGCAATGGACTCTGGGCCTGTTGCTCTGATGTGCTCTCCCCTGCCCTGCCAAGGACTTTGCACTTCCCGATTGTGATTCACCAGTGCATAGTCTATGGCATTTGAACATGATTTTGAGATTTGCTGGTGTCTACTAATGTTGTGTAGCTACATCTGTGCAATATGTGAATAAATACAGTACATTATGGTGTGTTTTCTCTGTCTCCTTACTGATTAAAGTCATTTTCTTGTTTGACTGAGTTCCATGGTCTATTTTGTACATCACCATTGCAAGGTTCTATGTGGCCATAAGATTTTTAGACAGGGGGACATGGTCTTCAGTCCATTGTGGCCCTGCTGATGTTGTACTCTGTGATGGTTATTTGGCAGGCCATGCAGTTTTCGTGTGGGTGAATTGCTATTGCTGCATACACTGTTCACAGGTCACCTTGGGGGACACTGGCAGCACAGGGTGTGCAGCTGTGCTGTGGTGTAGTCGATGTTTATGATGTGATGAGGTGTGTGTTTTCCTTTCTGTGTGCCCAGGCGTGTATGTGTATGGTCGTCTTGTGTTGGCCCTTGGTCCTGGTGGCATGGCTTACATGGCATGTGTGGTGTTGGGTGTGGCAGAGGTGTGCAGTGTGAAGGGCGTTAGTTTGTAGTGTATGTATGTGTGCCCCTGTATGGTGTGAGACACACATGTGTCAGGCAGGAGTTGTATGCCTGTTGTATGTTTTGTCTTGCCCTGTGTGGATGTTTGTATACAATTGTGTGGGCTGTGGGGAGTGCACTGGTGTTGTGTGTCCGTTGTCAGGCAGTCCTGCTGTGCCTTTGTCCCTGGTTGTGTGTCGCAGTGTGTGTGTATTGTGCTTGTTGTTACAGTGCTTGTTGATGTGCATGGGGGTGCACGGGATAGGCACCTGGCCTGTGACTACTTCGGGTGGTGTGCAGTGTTGGTCGGGGTGGTGTGTCGCTGTGATGTTTGGAAACTGTCCATGCCTTGGTGTTGCCCTGCCTTCTGCATAGTGCGCATGTGTTGACCGCGGCGGTGACGTGTCCGTGACCGTGACGTTGCTGCAGGTTGGCCGACGTTGTGTGTTCGGGATGCCGTGGGGTGCCTTGTTGTGAGGTGGGTGATGTGTGGGTGCCCATGTGGATATGTTGTGCCCCCCATCAGGATGCCAGTGTGGTGCTTGGGCCCTGTGTCGGCATGTGTGTTGTGTGGTGTATATGTGTAGTGGCGTACCTGCGGCGGCGTCCGCGGCGGCCCATCTGGCGATAGTGTTGCAGCAGGTACATGACCGGATGCATGTGGAGGGCTGGGTCCATGGGGTTCATGTCGGGTCTCGTCGTGCGTGCTCCGCTGTAGACTTTCCGCCTGCTAGAGCTGTGCGGTGTCTCCGCTGCGGTGCGTCTGCTTGTTTGGCCCATCCTAATTTGTCGAGCGGGGCGGACGTCATCGGCCGCGGCGGAGGGTCTCGATTGGCTGCAGCCGCCGCGGTGGCGGGCGCACCTTGATGGCGGAGCGTGGCGCTTCGCGGCGGACGGGAAATGACCTGTGTTTACATATCCTAATGTGGCGGACGTGAATTCCACTGCTCGCGGGCGGAAAAAGCTGTTTTTCCGCCCCGCCATCGTTGCGGTGGTGCCACCGCCCGACATCCTAATGGACCCCTAAGTGTTAATTTTTGCAAATTTCTCCATATACATTGGTTAAAATGGAAGTAACATCCTTGTATGGATGTGTGTGGATATATTTTAAGGATATAATTTATCATTGCTTGTTCAAAGTCAATTATAATTTTTAGGGGAAAGAAGTCTCTTGTTTCTTCTTTGATTTTGTTTAATATTTCAGTGTATGTAGAAGTTTGTTTGATTGGTAACAAACAATAGATGAATGGTATGCAGGTATTGTGGAATTGGCCATGTATAGTATATAATTGATAGAATGGTTTAGGGCATATGCTAAAAGTGCCATCCATCATCCATGTTTGACTATCGGTTAATTTTTTGAGGTTGGTGTTTGTTGCAAACATTATTATCCTTTTATCTTTGTTGTTGTTGTCGTAGAAGATAAAAGGTTCATCATTATGAGTTATGCTAAGCTCAGGTGGAATTATGACCTCTTCAAAAGTTTTTGGTGTTGCTATTGTTGGTCTACTAGATTTTTTGGTTCTAGCAATAGTTCTTTTTATAGCAGCTATAGTTGGTAACTGACCTCTTGCCTCTCTAGGTACTCTAGGTATTAATTCCTTAAGTATTACACTAGTTGGTAAGTCGGAGGTTGTGCTTAATTCCTTAATATTGTCTAGAGTAGATCTAACCTCTATTTCAGAGATGTTAGGTGGATGGTTATGTTCAGTAGTATTAATCACACGTGTTTCTCTGGTTGTTGCACGACCATAGCATTTGTTGGAATAATACTTAGTACATTTCCAGTTAACTTTAAGGTCTTTTTGTTTTTCCTGAGTATAAGTATACCCCATATAGCATAACAAATATTTCCCTTTCTGAGATGAGATACATTTTGCATCTTCTGTCATTGTTGGTTTCTTAAATCTAGAAAAGGTGTATTAAATATTATTAGAAATAGTCATTTTAATAGAAGAGAAAAAAAATAAATATGTAACATTTGTGGGTAATTACCTATTCCAAAGTAGTATATTTTCAAAGGAGATCTTTTTGTTGATTGATGCTTTAATATATTGTAGTGGTCTGTTGAAAGAAAATGAAGAATATTTTAGTGAATGTTTATATGTGTATTTTTATAACACATTTGCTAAGGTACAATGTTTTATTATGAAAACGTTTGCAACATTTATTAGAATGTATATATCATTTAAAGAAAAACCTGTTTTAAATATACAAACAGTTAAATATTAACATTGTGAGTGTTTAAAATACAAATATTAGTACTTGGGCATGTTTTCGATGCTTACCTATTTTTAATTTCTAGTTGTTGATGGTAGAATGTTTGTTGTTATGTTGCAGCTTTAATTAGTAAAGGTATCTGTGGAAAAAAGTAATGGTATGATGAAACTTTAGTTTAGTTTTTATAATAGAAGTAACAATTTTTTAAACAAGCATTTCACATTGTAAGTCTTTGAAAACTGTGTTTAATAAAAAACAAAAATTAGACATTTAAGTAGGAATTTATGAGTTAGTTATAACATGTTTTACTATTGATTTGGCATTTATTTAGTGTTTAAAAAGGTAATTTAATAAACTTACTTTTCAAATTTGTTGTTGTACTTTTCTCGAAAATGTTCATCTGTTTGTTAACCTTGAATCTGTTTAGGATATATGTAGAGATAGATAGAAAAGCAGTTTTAGATATTTAGAATGAACGGCAGGTTGCAAATAATGTAACTTTTTATACTGAAACATAACATTACTTACTTTTAGTTGATTTGTAGTATATTCGTATGAGACCAATATTTAGAGTAGTAGAAATAAGTGCATTTCTCCTTGAAGCTGAATAATTTCTGCAGGTTTTTGAGTCTTAATTGTAGCTCTTTTTATAGGGTATGTTTAATTAGTGTTAGTTTGTGATTGGTTAGAAGCATAGAAAACAGTTCCTATTGGTTAGTTTTAATTTTTTTAATTTTAATAGTTTAATTTGCTGAATTCGAAATGTTTGTGTAGAGAGTTTGTGTATTAGTAAGTATTTTAAATATAATATAATTAAATAGTATAGCTTTAAAACATTTATAATATAAAATAAATATGTGTATATATAACAAATGTAATATTTGATTGTTACCATAGATTTAGTAATTTAATATTTTTTTTTTTAGATATATAGTCATTTAATAGTATAATGTTAATTTATTTAATGTGTATAATGTTTCTATAAACTGTAAGAATGATTTAGAAAAGTCGATATTTAGGTAATGTCGATATTATTGATGTCTATATTTTGGTAATCGATGTTTTTGTATTGTGGTATGTATATTAATGACTGTCGATATTTTGTATTTCGATATAAGTGTGATCGAAATTAGTTTACTCGAGATTTTTGTATATCGACATAGTGAGATCGATGTTTTAGTAAATTTATAAATAAGTATAGGATGTCGATGTAATTGTAATCTATATTTAAGACACGATATTTGTGTAGGTCGATTTTAGTGAAATCGAAATTTTGTCAGAGATTCATTCTAATGTTGGGATAACTTACTCACTTTAGAAGGTGAGCTTAAAACATTTGAAATGCTTCAGATATACTTTCAACTCCCTAGCTCCTAAGAGGAAACATACTTACACTCGAACAAGCTCTATTTCATGGACTAGGAACATATCCATAAATACTGCTAACTATCTGGATTTTATTATCTTAGAGTGCATAAACCATACTCATGCCCATCACTAGAACAACTTCATGTCAAACGGCAAGGGATAATTACTGTAGCATATTCTGATGAGGAACCACTATCGCTGACCTCATCGCACCCCACGCCATAGCCTCTATGGATTACATGCTCATCGGAGACCTCAACTTCCACATCGACAACCTCAGCGACCCCCACTGTGCCACACTCCTGGACAACCTGACCAACCAGGGACTAAAACAACTTGTCACCACCTTCACCCACAAGGCAGGACACACCGTTGACCCCATCTTCACACTCACTCCAGCCACACCTTGCAACCCCCGTGGATGGACCACTACTGCATACACTTCCACATCAACAAACCCACCACACTCAAACAACACCCCACCCTCCATGAAGGACCTGGAGCAAGGTCATTGAGAAGCAGCTCATCTCCACTCTCAACTGCTCCGCCCCCACCACCTTGGCTGACGCCAGCCTCACAGCCAAAGAACTCCACAGATGGATCACCAACTGTACAGATGATCTCGCATCCCTACAAAACACGGACAGACAGTTCCCCAGAAAAGCCAACTGGTTCATCGCTGACCTCCAAGAATCCAGACGCACCTGCAGACATCTCGAGAAGAATTGGAGAAACAGCAAATCCCCAGAAGACCACACCACCTACAAGAAGGCCATGACAGAATACCACCAACGCATCAGTTCTACCAAAAAGACACATCATCCAGAACAAGATACTAGCCATCTCCAGCAACTCTAAGGAACTCTTCAGCATCATCCAGGAATTCACCAAATCCTCCAGCCAAAACACAAACATCCCCCCCTCCCTCCCAGGACCTCTGCAACAAGCTTGGCTCCTACTTCCATCTGAAAATCAAGGGGCTCTACGAAAACTTCAAGGGCCAGACACTGGACGCTGACCACACTCCCGCATCCAGCAACGCCAGCCAGTCCACCATCTCCTCCTGGACTCCAGTCACTTCCCAGACACTGCTGAAGACACCACATCGACCATGAAAAGCATGTACTCAGGAGCTCCCATGGACCCCTGTCCCCGCACATTTTCCACAGAGCCACCACGGCACATGAACTACGACACACAATCAACGCAACCTTCAAAACCAGTATATTTCCTGATGACTGGAAATGCTCGGAAGTCAGACCCCTACTCAAGAAGCCCTCAGCAGATCCCACAGACCTCAAGAACTGCCGACCAATCCCAATCTCCCTCCTCCCCTTCGCAGCCAAAGTGACAGAGAAGACCATCAATGTCCAACTAATTAAATTAATTGAAGACGACTCCATCCTCGACCCCTGCCCATCTGGATTCTGCAGCAACCACAGCAGTGAGACAGCTCTACTCCCACCACAGATGGCATTTACACCCTCCTTGACAAAGGACACACCACAACCCTGATCCTTCTTGACCTATCTGCAGCCTTCGACACCGTCTCCCACCTCACACTCACTGCCAGACTCCAGAACGCCGGCATACAGGGAACTGCCCTTGACTGGCTCCGATCCTTCCTTACCAGCAGAACCTAAGGAATCAGACTCTCACCCTTCCAATCCAAACCCACAGAGATAAACTGCGGAGTACCCAGAGGATTATCGCTCAGCCCTACGCTCTTCAACATCTACATGGGCCCCTTCACCGCTATGGTCAGACCACACAGACTAAACATATTATTCTACGCCAACAACAACCAGCTCATCCTCTCCCTCATCAAGGACCGCATCACCACCAGATCCAACTTCTAGGAAGGAATGAAGGACGTCAAATTCTGGATGAGCAGCACCTGCGTAAAGCTAAAATCAGAGAAGACAGAGGTCCTCGTACTCGGACCCTCCCCCTTTGCATGGGACAACACCTGGTGGCCCTCTGCCCTCAGCAGTACCCCTTACCCTCACAGACCAAGCCCAGAACATCAGCATCATACTTGACTCCTTCCTCTCTATGACCCAACAGGTTAACGTCATTGCCTCCACCTGCTTTAACACCCTCCGCATCCTCGGTAAGATCTTCAAATGGATCCCCCAGACTCAAGAAAGACCATTACCCATGCACTCTTAACCAGCAGACTGGACTACAGAAGCGCCCTCTACACTGGGATCAACAAGTTTCTGCTCCGCAAACTCCAGACCAAACAGAACACCGCAGCCAGACTTGTCCTTATCATCCCTCGACACGAACACATCTCCCAACACCTGTGCAGCCTCCACTGGCTACCCGTCGGAAAGGGAGTAACTTTCAATATACTCACTGATGCCTCCAAATGCATACACAACACCAGACCCCAATATCCAACAACAGAATCTCCTTCCACATACCCAAGAGGAACATCCGATCCGCCAACTTCACCCTCGCCAAAAGCCTGAGCATCTACAGAGCAAGAACGGGTGGCAGATGCTTCTCCTACATCGTGGCCAAGACCTGGAATGAGCTCCTGATAGACCTCAGCCATGGCCCCACCCTGCACACCTTCAGGAAAACCCTCAAGACCTGGCTCTTCGACTGACCAGCTCCTTGACTGACAGGATCTGCCTCCCCCCTATTCTTGAGAACCTCATGGGTGAGTAGAAGCCAGAAATAAATAAAATTATCTCTATTCAAATTATTACCAAGTACTGGTCACCACAAAAACTCAAGTCAGTAGGTTTACTACATCAATCTACCTGTTGGAGGTGCCCACGGGAGTACTGTGATATACTACACATTTTATTCCGAGGTCCAATTTTGAAGTAATAGTGGTCTTCCATAACTTCCACTCTACACATGTGTCCATTACCTTAATAGATAAATTACTTCTAATACATGATGATTTTACTGATCTCCCAAATCTAACAACCCATGCAAGACAAATGTCTAGCAAAGATTTGTATATTAAGACATTGGAGAACACCACAATGTCCTGCACATGATGAATGGCTTATTGAAATGTGTAAAAAGGCCATCATAAGAAAAACTAATTTACAGATTGCAGGACAATGTTGGAAGTTTCATGCACATTTGGAAACCTTTTTCAGCTAATAAATATTCTATTTCTGATAATAGTCAAGAGTTTTCCTTTGAATTAAGAAATACAATCAGGGAGTCTCTTCCTTTCTTGTCTCCTTATTAATTCATTATCATCTTTATTTATATTCATGCTGTTGCTGTTATCATTAGGAATGTTGATGCTTTAGCCATTAACACTGGTATTTTCATTAGGACTTACTTTTCACCAATTGCAAATTGTTAGGTTAGTAGAAATATCTCCACTTGAAATGTTATATTTGTGGATTTGTAGGATATTATCTCTACTATATTTTAACTATCTATAATATATGGTTTACTACACATTGTATACTATCTACATCATCTCCTCATTTTTCCACCTTTTTCCGCTCTTCTAAAGACCACTCACCAGAGCTGCCGTGCCGTGAGGGGAATGGCCGCGAGCTGTTGCTTCTCCCTTCAGTCCGCCATGAGGGAATCGCCTGCCATCATCGCTCTCTCTGTCCGCACGCCGTGAGGGGAACAGCTGGAGCGGACCTCATTTCCCAGCATCCCCCAGCGGCGCCTGACGCGGCGCGAAGGAAATCATGCCCGGAGGCGGGGTAAAAACCACCAAGGCCTCCCACAACACGGGACGCGCTTCTAAAGACCACTCACCAGAGCTGCCCTGCCGTGAGGGGAACGGGCGCGAGATATAGCTTCTCCCTTCAGTTCGCCGTGAGGGAAACCGCTGCCAATACCGCTCTGCCTGTCCTCACGACGTGAGGGGAACTGCTGGAGTGGACCACATTTCCCAACATCCCCAAGTGGTGCCTGACGCAACGCGAAGAAAATCGCGCCTGGAGGCGGGATAAAAACCACCAAGGCCTCCCGCAAGGCGGGATGCGCGCGGACGTGCCCTGGCAAAGCCCGGGTCAAGGGCAGGCCCGTCTGTGCCCATCCGGGCCTGTACGCGACTGGGCTCGTACAGGCTCGTACGAGCCTTTCATCTGAGTAGTGAGTACCATCTTATGGACTTCTTCCTTTGCGGGACAATTTATGAACTTGGGGATTTTTGAACTAATACCTCTACTGTGCTTGCGATTGTCTATTTTATTGGGATCTTTACATTGTTGCAGCACAGCAATTCACCTATAACTGTGTTTTCTAGGCCATGTTGTGCTTAAGAAAGGAAGTAGTCATGGGGAAGACCACTCCCCCCGCCCAAGGCCCAATACTAGACAGAAACCCCCAAACCAAACCCGACTGCGATCGATATAACGTTGAAACAGGTTTCCTGCTAAATTGAATGCACAGAGAAGTGTTTGTCTGTTACACAAAGAATGCCTAGTATATCCCAGTTGGTGGAGTTAGAGACCCCTGTGGCATCCCAACAACAAGCTCCTTCCACTTCCCCAAATCTACCCCCTGCCCAAGCACATTTAGCCATAATAAGAGCCATCAAGGTGAATAAGGGAGGGAGGGGGAAAAGGAAAGGAGCCTCCCAGAAGAAGTGCACAGTTAGGGGGGACCTCACGATGGGCATTCTGTAGGGATTGTGCCCACTATCATTGCAGGGAGCAGCCATTCGAATGCTCGTGAAAATAATATTTCCGAGCCCCCGGGCTGGGGTCTGGCGTTGAAATTGGAGCTTAAATATTTATTAGACCAGCTCTTTAAATCTGAATTGAGAGATGTACTGAAAAGTATTGCCACTCTAAAAACATCTCTAGATGCATGGGGGACTAAAATTGATGTAGCTCTAGATACTATCGACACCCTCAAGTCTACAAATAGGGCTACAATCCCCCAAGGAACGCAGGTCTCCTTGCCCCCTGGTGACCAGTACGACTCAACTGTAGGCCAAATCCCCGTTCACCACTAGAATTTGTCCATCCCGACCAACTGCCCCATCCATACAAACCAACGCCTGAGTAGCCCTCACCACAGGGCCCATCCACCCTCTGTCAATGATCAAAATCATAGTGCTGTGGCACATAGTCTAGTTATAGCTGATGTCCATCAGGCACCACAACCAGTGCCAAACCACGCAAGGAACACTACACTCTCTAAGTCAAGTCTGATAAACCCCTCCTTCCCTTGCATCGATCTGCCCCCAGAATCAACACCCTATGTGGTCATTTTAGCTGCAGTGCCACCTTTGGAGGCAGGTCAGGGTGAAACATTTCTGGAATTAAAAAATTAATTCATTCACTGGTTGAACAAACACAGACCACTCCCCTCTCTAGTACACACCGAAATTGTATTCACCCGCAGGGTTAGTTGGCTTGGGCAGAGACAAAAAGATATTTTTGGGGATTGTGTGTTGATTAATTTCAGAGACAAAAGGTTGGTCCAACATATCCTTAAATGGGGACAACCAACAGCGACTGGAGGTATACAAGCACTTCCTTTGGGCTATTTCTATCCCCCTAGCCCTCTTTTAGAGTGTACAGTGTGTATAAAAAAATGGGAAAAACGTGCCCAGAATATTGCCCCGGCACACATAGTACAAGATTGGGGTAATAGGGAGCAATTCAATATCGCTGTAAACAATCGTTTCAGCACCCTGGACTTGGTTGACTGACTACCCCCTAGGTATGAAAACTTGAGCACGGTCCCAAATTCTACAACCAAATTTCGTTACTTAGAAGGTCTAAATCTTGGTAACCAATCTCCAGCAATTCCTTCTAAGAATATTCCTTTGGTTGGAGACCACAGTGTACCTAATTTTCTTCTAAGTAATCCAGTCCAACCAACACAGGAATGTTTAGGGCAGCTAGAGCAGCCACTGATCATCCCCACAAATGTACAGCAGGGTGGGCCCCCTATACAGAATAATTCTGGTTGTCACCTAGTTCTACAGCAGAGTGAGACTTCCATACAGAATACCAAGATTCTATCCTGGAACATAGCAGGCCTAAGTTCAAAACTGGATCTTCCAGACTGGGGTGCTTATATAGATACCCATGAGATCTGCCTGTTTCAGGAAACCTGGTCAAGGAATCTCCCACATAGAGTGGGGCACATAGCATACTCTACCCCAGCTATACAAGGGCCCAGAGGGAGACCCTCTGGTGGCCTCTGTATTTGGGTTGGTACACACATGGGCTGTAAAATTAAAGTGATAGAAACATTCTCCCCTGACATCCAGTGTATTCTTCTGACATTTTTTAATAATATGAAAATAGCTCTTATAAATATCTATTCACGGCCAGTGAAACAGGGCTGACATCGCAGGTTTTAGACAGTTTGGCAACTCTCATGCACACACTGCCCGAGACCTCGCACATAATAATTGGGGGGGATTTTAATTGCCGTTTTGAACCTCTAAATGGCCTAAATACCCCCATCACTTGTGAGGAGGACTCTGTATGGTCAATCCCTGATTGTAACACCTGCCCGGTATGTGGTTGGTCCCCCATAGTCCTGCAGATGAACTCTCTTACCCTTACATATTTGCTAAGGGCATGTAATGGCCGTTTCCCATCCAACAGCCCGGGCACCTCTACCTTCAACAAGCTGGGCGAAACATCCATTATCGATTATATATTGGTAGAGGTGGAGTTATGGCACAGAGTAGTGGATTTTGTTATCCTTGCTGTGAAAGTGACCACAATCCGCTGGTCCTAGAAATTAAACTGCTGAAACTGGCGCAAGACCAAAGACAACCTACCCAAGATATCCCAAACTTGGTAGCAACAGAAGGAGGCAGAAGAGTTCGCTGGGGCACATTTGCTCAGTCAATTGACAAAAAGGCTACTCTCAACGCACAAATTATTCCCCATCTGGAACTCGCCTTTCAAATACCAACAAATGGCTCCAGCCCAGGCTGTCTGCTGGAAATAGCCCAAAATCACCAGGAAATGTTTGCCAGAATCAAAGTGTTTGTTTTATTTTTTATAACACAGACTCTAAACACAATTCTGGCCCTAAAACGAATGATTCCTGGTACAATAAATCATGCAGAGATGCTAAAAGTGCTTTGCTGACAACGGTTAAAGATACGAATAAAGAAACCAGGGCAGTATACAAAAAAACTGTGGTGGAGGCTAAGTTTACATGGGAATTAGACAAACTGGATGCAATTAAATTGGCCCTAGAGAATAGAGACATGAGGGGCTTTGGAACCTAATGAGAACTGGGAAGTCCGAAGGCAACTCAGCAATAGAAACAAACCTAGGGAAGGATGTATGGAGGATGCACTTTCAAACACCTTACTCCAAGCCTGTGGAAGGAGATGCACTAGCCAGGCACCCCATAGAGTACAATACCCCCTTGGATTCTAACACTCCCTCTTGCACTGCAAAGGAAGTCACCGCAGCATTGGGCAAAATGCTTCCTGGCAAAGCGCCTGGTCTGGATAAAATACCTGGGAACTTATTTAAGAATGAAGGATCAGTGTGGGTTCCCTATCTAAGGGTGCTGTTTAATGCCATACACCAAGGTATGTAACTTCCTCCAACATGGGCAGGCGCGGAAATCATCCCTATCTACAAGAAGAGCTCTCCGCTTAACCCTGCTAATTACCGCCCAATAAGTTTAATTGACATGACGAAAAAGCTATTTGCTCACATTCTTTAGGGCCGGTTGCAGTCATGGATTGACGAATATAACATCTTAACTCCACTTCAAGCGGGTTTTTGAAGTAAAATCTCAAAAATTGATCAATTATTCAGCCTGCAACTGATCCGTTGGAAAACAGTGATCTTGGAGGGTGGCAGCCTTTACCTAACCTTCGTGGATCTTAAATCCGCATTCGATATGGTGGAGCGTGACCAGCTTTGGGACATCCTTCGGGATATGGGTGCTCCAGAGTATTTATGCCATCTGTTGATACGCTTGCACCAGGATACATTTGCGAGAATTAGATATGGTAAAAAAGGGGAATTGACAGCACCCTTTCCAGTGGAGAAGGGGGTGAGACAGGGCTGTGTGCTAGCACCGACCCTGTTTCCCTCTTTTTAAATGGTCTAATAGAAACCCTGCTGGCAATAAAAGATATAGATTCACCAAGGCGAGTGAATCATAAAATACCCGCGCTTATGTTCGCAGACGATACTCTGATACTCCCAAAGTCACCAATTGGTATGCAACGGGTCTCAGAGGAGTTTTGCAAATTTTGTAAGAAAAGGAATTTGGAAATAAACCACGAAAAATGAAATACATGTTTTTTAACGCAAAAACTACGCAGCCACAAATGGATGGAAAGCCCTTACAAAGGGTTTCTACCTTTGATTACTTGGGTCTCACCCTTAATGATAAGATGAACTGGGGAACCCAAGTAAAGAAAGCAAACTTGAAACTCATGCAATCCATTGGGGGCATTCTCAAAGGCTATAAAAGCTGCCCCCAAAGAGCTTCAGGTCCGCCTGCAGAAATCTATAAAATCCAGGCGAGGGGAGCTTCTCTTTATGATGTCGAGCTCTGGGGCCCTTGCCATCCAAATGTCCTCGCTACAACAGAGAACTCTTTCCTCAGAAAACTCTTGAATCTACCGAAGAGTACTCCCTTAACACTCTTGAGGATGGATCTTGGGATTGGCCCGATAAGTGACATAATTGCCTCCCGCTCGCATTTATTTTGGCATTGCCTAGGGAGCACGCCTGAGCTCTCAAATTATAGGGAGGAACTGAAGGATGTACTATCTGTTCTAGGAGCAGGGAGTTTACCTTGGTTATCCCATATCCGTTCCAGATGTCATACAATGGGGCTGGCAACCCTGTGGTTTTTCCCCGAGGAGACCTGCTCCCTTACTTAAAAAAAAACCTTGAAGCTTATTATCAAAGAACACAACCTATTCCAACTCCTTCAGAGTACTAATACTTGCTCCATGACTCACAGGTTTTTGGATGTTAAATCGTACTACAAGTTAGAACCTGAGCTGAACAACATCCAACCACTCCTTGCCAAGAAACTATTCTTGCAATTTAGACATGGGGTGCTTCCCCTTAGAGCTTTTACAAACGACTGGAAGGGAAGCACTAAGCTGGACTGCCCAGGGTGTAGGTCGACCGAAGAGTCAGATCTTCATGTCCTTCTCTGCTGTCCGGCCTATAGAAGGCCAATCTCCAAATGGGTGCTCCAGCTGTGTAAAAACCTGGGAATAAGAGATTATACTGAGGCCTACAGGGTATTAAAATACGAGGGCCACCCATTATTTGCCTTTGCAACTTCCAGATTCTTGCTTGCGATGTGGCACATGCGTAGAGCCATTATCAAGAGCCAGAGCTCCGTAACCGGCTAAGAATGCCTGTTAAATGTGTATACTGCTATTTAAAAATCTATTTCTTTCTCATGTGTATATCTGTATTTGCTACTTGCCCATTTTTAGCTTTTTAAACTTTTTTTATCGGATTTTAACCTCTATTTATTGCAACGCCCTCACATAATTTTAACATGTTTATATTTGCCTTGAGTTTGAGTAGAATTCTTGTCTCTCTTAATCCTGATGGCTTGCCCCTAGTTCTTATATACATTTTTATATCCCCTTACCTTCCTGTATTTTCTTGCAGTTGTGCCAAAATTGTATACATAAGCATTTCTACATTTGTGTGAAATTGAAGTTTGGTGTTTTATGTATACTTTCTGTCTGTGCTTTTATGCTTACTGCCGAAATAAAGTTTATATGAACTGAACTGAACTATTTCTTCCTTTCCAGGTTTTATGAGTGTCTCAGATATTGTATCTTTTGATTTCTGCATTATGATTTTGTGTACAGAAATCTGAGAAGTTAACATTTCATTGTAATTTCTTTAGTGGCCATAATTTGATTTATTGTTTAATTCTCTTTTTTCACGATCTTGTTTATATACTGACATGAACTTCTCAATAAAAATATACAACAAATAAAAGACAGACTTTGCCTTAGTTTTGGGCTGAATGGTGTCTTGAACAGTTGAAGAGGTGGTTCAATGCTAATTGACCTCGTTAGTGATAAATGGTTTCTTGTCAAGGGAACTGTAAAGATATGTGCAGCAGCATTTGTTCACAGATTTAAAGTGAACAACAGAGCATAATACAATAACATACACATACCAGAACAACTTAACCCACAGGCCATTACATAATAACGCAGCCCAAAATGATTACAACACAAGAATCACAGTAGAACTCGGCAAGATTGATTTGCAATAAAATGCCACACAAACACAGCAGCAAACAGAAATAGAAAAAATCACCAAAACAGCAAAATGCCACACAACAAACATGTACAAACATTTTTGTTGCACATCCCTACCTCTAAAACTCTGCTTACATCATACAATTTTGAAAATTGTTTGCATAAAGCACCGTATTAAGGTATCACGAATTAACACCTGTCAAAAAGTGTAGTCTTTCGGAAATAAGGAAGCTCCAACCACCCCATCTCCACTCGGGCTCATTGAGCCTGCACTTTGAGTACAATCCTATTAAAATTTCCTGACACCCTTTGAAACATCATTCTTAGGAAGTATGTTGCTGCTGTTCACTGAATAATGCAGAGGATGCATTGAGAAGCAGTTGAAGCAGGACAGATAATGCAAGAAGTTCTAAAATGTGCGTGATATTTCAAAACATCCATGACAGCTGCTAAATGTCTGCAGTGACAAGCATAGTGTAGTGCCCTGCGTGCACAAGCAGCACTAAAATGTGAATACACCTTAAATACATACTTAACGCCTTCATTACCAAGCATAATTAAGTGGCTTGTGTGTTCCAATTCCCTTCATATCGGAGCTGGCGGCTGGATTGCTGAGGGTGAATGATGTAACAAAATGTTGGTGGGAAGTCTGCAGTGGAAGATCTAACCTCAATACAAAGCATGGATGCTAGCAAAAGATCTTGCTTTGATCACGGCCCGTGTAGCAGACACGTGTTCTAATACATTATGCAAAGATGCAAATAATGTTCCATTAAAAGGGCAGTGCTGAGCAAGGAAGACTGCCTAGGCTCGCCCAACAGGTTGTGCGATAAGCATATTCTTCTGAGGAGCAAGCCAGCGGAAAACTACAGAGAACAGAGATCTGATGAAGTATCTCGAACACGATCAGGGAATTAATATGATGAATAATAATCAGATGCACTATGCCAATATTACTGGCTGCCGATTGCCACTCCAAGCAACATTTTCTTGTGAAAGGAAGGCAGTTCAGGAAATCTGCCTCTATTTATTCCTTTAACAAATGTGACAGAAGGAAGTGGCTTTATTTGTTAACATCTGAGGGAATAGCACACAATAGGTTGTTTCCATTTGCAGGTGAAAAACACCTTAGAGATTGAATGACAGGTCTAACAGCAGGGAGCTACATCCCCAGAGGCTGCACAGGAGCAAACATACTAGCGCCTCTATTTAAATTTTAGAGGAAGGATGCTACTTCCTCCTTCCTTTAAAATTGGCACCTTCAACCTCTCTTTGGTCTTAAAACGAGATGAAGGATTTGGTGGGTTTCCTATCTCACTCCTGATGGAACACCCACCAATGCCACCTCAGTGGTTGAGCAGTCACTCAGCAGGTCAAAATCTATTTGTGGTATTTGTGCCAATGGCTGACATTATTAGCCACAGAAGAAGTGGGATGTGGGGTATAATTATTTTATGACCGTTCTCCCTTTGTGAGACACATTATGTTGGAGGGTTCACCTCATACACTGTCCAAACACAGAACCCCTGAGATGGAGGAGCATCAGTACCCCTTGGATTAAAATCTATTAGTGTACTTGCTTTCCCATCAATGAGTGGTGCAAAGTTCTGTGATTTTTTCCACACTGATTAGTGTGCAACAGTGAAGAAGAGGTTTTGTGGATTCACAAGGCCTGCATGTGACCCATGTTATTCCAAGCAAGGGCACTTCTTTCCACCATTGCCCTATAATGGGCCACCACTGCCCAGTTTCCTACTATATTGAGGTGAGGGACTTATGAAAAAAACTTGCACAAAGATGTTAACTTTACTCAATGTTAAAACAATGGTGCAATCTTAATTGTCTATTGTGACGTCTATTCAGGACAAATCATCAACTTGCATGCCACCGGGCTATATAATCACCTTCTTCCATACGTACAGCATTAGAGTGTGGGATTAGAACATCGACCTTTAAAACCAGCACTAACAGAGTAGGGCATGCAGTGTTTTGCATCTTGTGCACAAGCGAAAAGAAGAAGGCACTTGATAGTGTCAGCATTTGAAAACTGTGCAGTGCTGAAATGAGTATTGTACACCAACCAGTGACTCCTGGATGATGCCATCTTGAACTGTCCTACCATTCCGTTTAGGAGAGTTGGGACAGGGGTGGAGAGGTGACATTGCACCCTAAGATTGGCCAGGGGTGCCTGGCTTCTGGAACCTTCCTCCGTCCGCAGCTAAAAACAAGGGGGAAGCTTCCTCTTGGTTGATGTTTTTGTGCTCTTTGCTGCTGGACCCAGGGGATGCAATGGACACATGGAAGGAGGAACCCCCTGATGCCCAAAAAGGACTAAGGACTCAGTTGACCCCACGTGTCTGCCCAAGTACTAGTGATGCTGGCCCCCCTAGAATCCCTGAGTACCAAGCGAGGGAAAGTCTTAGACGTCTGTGGAAAGAGACCTCCAGGCTGAACGCTGACACAGGGAGCCAGGAAAGCAGCTCCCTGTGGATTAAGCAACTTTCTCCTATCATATTTATCCTTAGGGACTAATCGTTAAAAGTATATTAAAATGTAATTGTTGGACCTGGCCCTTTTGGTAGGTTCACCCCGAGACTTTTTGCTTTTTCCTAGCCTGTTTCTGGAACCTGGGGTTGGTGATTTTAGGCCTCTGCGCACTTTTTCACTGTGGTACAGTGTAAAGTGCTTGAGCTCTCTGTGTATGTGTGGTGAGTGACCTGCCCTCCCATAGGAATGAATGGGGAATATGTATGCCCATGGTAGTTCCTGATGTGTGGGGAGTGCAGGGTCGAGTTTGGTATGTACGAACTCGTGAGATTGAATGCTGCGCAATGGTATATGCGGCATGGTTGTGTCTAGAGGAGAAGTGCCACTTCTAGAAGTTGGCATATTTGTGTAATTTGTGCCTGGCGTGTGATTGGCTGGTGAGCCTGGCCCAAGAGTGCCTGGACCTGCTTGTGGATTGACTGTCTGGTTTGGGGGTGACAGGGGCTGCAGAGCCCCCAGGAGGTTGTCTGAGTCAGCCCGTGGGTGAAAGGCTGCATCTGCTGCCAGGGAAGTGGGAGGAGATAGCACCTGGGAGTGAACAGGGCTGTGCCTGCCTGGCCACAATGCTGGCTCCACCTCCCCGCTGGGCGACTGTCACCTCTGTCCCTGATAATGAAAGGAATTCCCTATAACCAGTTCTAGCTGGTTCTCACACTGCCTGCACCCTTTAGACAAAGGATTTTATAGTATAAAAAGGGGCTATGTCCCCTTCCAAAATGTTCTTGTTTTTGGACTTGAATCCTGCCAGGGGCGTGCTGCTGCTTGGGCTCAGGGGAAGGCTTGCCTTCCTGAGCCCTGCCCAGCCCCTGGACACCTGATGGACTTGTCCTGGACCCCTGAAGGACCTTTTGCTGGACTTTGGTTGCCCTAGCGTTGGGAGTGCTTCTTGGGGGTGTACCTGAGGCTTCTAGCGCTTGGGAGCGCTTCATGTGCTGCCTGGGTCCCTATAGCACTTGAGAGCGCTGTATTTCATTTATAGCGCTGAGAGCGCTTTTTTTTCCCCCCAAGCGCTTAGTAGCGCTTTCATTGTTATTATCGAGGGTGCCCACCCCTCATGTTGTGCCTCGTGGAATCACCGCCGCCGGCCCGGAGATCCGAGGCGCTGCCCCCGCCTCCCCACCGAGGGCCGCGCTGCCAGTGGCAGCCCTCGAAACCGAAAGTCAGGCTGGCCCGGCCGTGACGAAGGCGGGGCCTGCCATGAGGCGGAAGTGAGGCGGCGAGAGGAGAAGAAGCATGGCGGCTGGTCTACAGGGCTCCCGTGAGCTGAGGGAGCCCGGCAGCAAGAGAAGGAGAAGGCGTGCGGTCGATGCGGGGCTCCCGTGAGCGAGTGGGAGCCCCGAGATGGACGACGCGGGAGGTTGGGAGCCCACCCCGCCTCCCGGAGCAGGGTGACAGAGTCCCGGGTCCCGAGGAGGGGGGCCCGGGGGAAGCAGTGCGGCCTCTCGTCCTGCGGAGGAGGCCGCGAGGCACATTGCCATGGACACATGGAAGGAGGAACCCCCTGATGCCCAAAAAGGACTAAGGACTCAGTTGACCCCACGTGTCTGCCCAAGGACTAGTGATGCTGGCCCCCTTAGAATCCCTGAGTACCAAGTGAGGGAAAGTCTTAGACGTCTGTGGAAAGAGACCTCCAGGCTGAATGCTGACACAGGGAGCCAGGAAAGCAGCTCCCTGTGGATTAAGCAACTTTCTCCTATCATATTTATCCTTAGGGACTAATCGTTACAAGTATATTAGTATGTAATTGTTGGACCTGGACCTTTTGGTAGGTTCACCCCGAGACTTTTTGCTTTTTCCTAGCCTGTTTCTGGAACCTGGGGTTGGTGATTTTAGGCCTCTGCGCACTTTTTCACTGTGGTACAGTGTAAAGTGCTTGAGCTCTCTGTGTATGTGTGGTGAGTGACCTGCCCTCCCATAGGAATGAATGGGGAATATGTATGCCCATGGTAGTTCCTGATGTGTGGGGAGTGCAGGGTCGAGTTTGGTATGTACGAACTCGTGAGATTGAATGCTGCGCAATGGTATATGCGGCATGGTTGTGTCTAGAGGAGAAGTGCCACTTCTAGAAGTTGGCATATTTGTGTAATTTGTGCCTGGCGTGTGATTGGCTGGTGAGCCTGGCCCAAGAGTGCCTGGACCTGCTTGTGGATTGACTGTCTGGTTTGAGGGTGACAGGGGCTGCAGAGCCCCCAGGAGGTTGTCTGAGTCAGCCCGTGGATGAAAGGCTGCATCTGCTGCCAGGAAAGTGGGAGGAGATAGCACCTGGGAGTGAATGAGGCTGTGCCTGCCTGCCACAATGGTGGCTCCACCTCCCCGCTGGGCGACTGTCACCTCTGTCCCTGATACTGAAAGGAATTCCCTATAACCAGTTCTAGCTGGTTCTCACACTGCCTGCACCCTTTAGACAAAGGATTTTATAGTATAAAAAGGGGCTGTGTCCCCTTCCAAAATGTTCTTGTTTTTGGACTTGAATCCTGCCAGGGGCATGCTGCTGCTTGGGCTTAGGGGAAGGCTTGCCTCCCTGAGCCCTGCCCAGCCCCTGGACACCTGATGGACTTGTCCTGGACCCCTGAAGGACCTTTTGCTGGACTTTGGTTGCCCTAGCGTTGGGAGCGCTTCTTGGGGGTCTGCCTGAGGCTTCTAGCGCTTGGGAGCGCTTCATGTGCTGCCTGGGTCCCTATAGCACTTGAGAGCGCTGTATTTCATTTATAGCGCTGACAGCGCTTTTTTTCCCCCACAAGCGCTTAGTAGCGCTTTCATTGTTATTATCGAGGGTGCCCACCCCTCATGTTGTGCCTCGTGGAATCACCGCACCCGGCCCGGAGATCCGAGGCGCTGCGCCCGCCTCCCCACCGAGGGCCACGCTGCCATTGGCGGCCCTCGAAACCGAAAGTCAGGCAGGCCCGGCCGTGACGAAGGCGGGGCCTGCCATGAGGCGGAAGTGAGGAGGCGAGAGGAGAAGAAGCATGGCGGCTGGTCTACAGGGCTCCAGTGAGCTGAGGGAGCCCTGCAGCAAGAGAAGGAGAAGGCGTGCGGTCGATGCGGGGCTCCCGTGAGCGAGAGGGAGCCCCGAGATGGACGACGCGGGAGGTCGGGAGCCCACCTCGCCTCCCGGAGCAGGGTGACAGAGTCCCAGGTCCCAAGGAGGGGGGCCCGGGGGAAGCAGTGCGGCCTCTCGTCCTGCGGAGGAGTCCGCGAGGCACATTGCCGGTGCCTGGCCCCCACCGCGTCAGAAGAAGAGTGAGGAGACTGCCGCCGGGAGCCCTGCTGGCTCCGCACTGAGTCCCGGTCCCAAGACGGGGGAGCGGTTGAAACAGAGCTTCACGCTACAAAGTGCCTGAGACCGGAGGAGTGCTGCTGCAGAACTCCGGTGAGTGGGGCTCCGTGTGGCAGACCTGGGGGCAGGTTCGGAGTGCCGGCAGGAGGCACAGTTGCATGTAGAGCCCTGAGGACTCTAGGGGCAGTCGTGAGATTTCGAGTCCCCCAGAGAGGGACTCCAATGAGGGCCAGAATTGTTTTAGAGCCCCGAGAGGCTCCTGTGGGCAGTTCTGTTTCTGCTCCACGAGAGAGCCTATGGATTGGTGTGGTGCCGGTGCGAGGCACTACATCAGAGCGGCCCCGTGTGTCAGTGGGCCGCTCCGACGTGGGGAGTAACATTCCCTGGGCTAGAAGGCCCGTGATTGTCCGGTTAGGGGCATATTTCTTGGTGGCATATTTGAATGTCAGAGCCTGTGTGGCTCCAACGTGTGCCGAGTACCAGAGCCTGTGTGGCTCCAACATGTGACGCAATTTACTTGAAGGGCTACTGAGAGCCCATGTCGCAAGTTTGTTATTTCTCAGCTGCCCAGCAATTAGAGGGCAGCTGCACCGTTTAGGTCCTGTGATTGTTCCCAGGTGCCCAGCAAGTAGTGGGCACCTGCAACGTTTAGGTTTTGCGCCGGTGGCGCACCCCTGACTGGCGCTGCATGGCAGCGTGCCCTGACATTCTGGACACAGGGCTCTTTAGTCTCTTTATTAGATGTGGGGCTGGTATGTGATTTTATTTAGGCGCAATGTGATTATCTATGTGATGGTAATTGCCTAATGTGAGTTCTGCGCAATGTGATGTGGTGCTAGGAAATGTAATGCATTTAATATGATTACGCACCTTGATCTTACACCTCTGAATGTTTTTAGGCATCATGTGTTTTTGCGCTATTGAGTTGTGTTCTGGCACCTCTGAATGTTTTATGCATCATGTGTCTTCCTTGATATTACACCGCTGAATGTATGTTGATGTATCATGTGTTTTTCCTTCCCTGCACCTCTGAATGTGTTTTTGATGCATCATGTGCCTTGTTATTACACCGCTGAATGTATGTTTTATGCATCATGTGTTTTCTTTCCCTGCACCTCTGAATGTGTTTTTGATTCATCATGTGCCTTGTTATTACACCGCTGAATGTATGTTTTATGCGTCATGTGTTTTCTTTCCCTGCACCTCTGAATGTGTTTTTGATGCATCATGTGTAATGTGTTCTTGCTGATACCCCTAGATATATTTTATTCTTAGGTGGTTGTTCTTTCCAGTACATGTGGTCCTTGTGAGGTCCTGGTCCCCTGCGTGACATTCTCCTAAGGTGGTTAGGGTTGCGTAGGTGGTACTTACCTGTTACCAGTAGTTACTGGTTGTGATTTATAACTGTTATTTTGTGCTATACTTATTCTAAGTTCTAGAAGTGCTATTTCTAAAAGTGTTGATTCTGACAGTGGTCCATGTGGCCCTGTCTTGTAAATAATCCCTTGTGAATATTGCCCGTGCCAGTTGGCACAATGTACATGTGTGACTTCTATCTGATGTGTTTTTACAATACAGAAGTTATTTTTATATAACCTTGTGTGGAGTTCCTTTTGTGGTGTGCCTAGCATGTTGTTGCTGTTGTGTGCTGGCGCAAATGCTTTACACATTGACTCCGAGTTTAGCCTTACTGCTCGTGCCAAGCTATCAAGGGGGTGAGCAGGGGTTATCTTGGCGTGTGACTCCCTTGTCAGCCTTAGCCTACCAGAAATAGCCAGTTCCTACAGTAATTAAGTGCAGATTACTCTAATGCCATTTTGCCCAGTGCTGTTAATCTGAATGTTAAAGTTCACCTTTGAGTTACCAGAACAAATGGCCATGCATTTATGATAATAGATTTCATGAAGTTTCATCAAGCAAGAGCTGAGGGGGGTCCCAAAATGTGTGAATTCTGTGCAAATTCCAATAGGAATTTCAGACCTGACTACAGTGGGAGCCACTGAACGGAATTACACTTGATTTGGCAGAAACCTAGATCTTGGTCCAGAAAGAGTGCTTTTTAGGTTGAGCTAGACAGCACTTGTGCTATTGCTAGGTGAACTGTTGTATATGCTTTGGGAATTGAACTCCTCCCATTTCTTGCTCATTGCTTTAGGTTTGTCTTTGTCCACGTCCTTTTCAAATCCTTGCTTTCTAATGGCCAGCTGTTCCTCTTTGTCCCTCCTTTATGTTTCCAGTTTCCTCAGATGCAGCACAACGAAGTACTTAGGGGCAGATTTATGTCGGACTTGCGCCACGTTTACGCCGCCGTTGCGTCACGCAATGGTGCGGAAACGTGGCGCATCCCTGCGACCTATTTACAACGTGACGCATCTAGGCAGATGCGTCACGTTGTAAAGCCCTGCGCCACATGAAACCTGCATCAGGTTTCATGTGGGAGTTCTGTCGCAGGGTGGGCGTTCCCTCGTAGGAAAGCCCCGTAAAACTGACGCAGTGAAATCTACAAGATTTCACGGAGTCAGTTTTACGACGCTGCTGGGTGAAATCCTTATGCCTGCTTGAAGCAGGCATAAGGAGTGACGCACCACGTTATGTATGGGTGGCCTCTGTACATTGAAGTAGTTGCGTCGCACTTGCGACGCTACTCCAGCAATGCGCCGCCCGTACACCACAAGATGCGTCACGCATCTGCCCTTCCTTGCACCATGGTGCGCCGCATTGTAAATGCAGCGCATCTGTGGTGCCGCAAGGAGGGAATTGCATGACGCATCAGTTCTGGCGCATCCCTGCTGATTTGCAGAGAACGCCAGAACTCATAAATCTGCCCCTGTATTTTTACACTTAAAATATTTATCTCTTGGTTCGGGGACTACTTTTCTTCTTCTGGTGTTTTCCTCCTCAGCACCACATAGCTTAGTGAAGTGTTAAGGGTTCGGCAGTGGACGGCAGGCATGGGAGGCGTGCGATGAATAGCAGAGCAGTTGGCAGCTAACATGACACGGGCTTGCTGCCCTTCTCCCCCCTCAACTCATTTTTTCTTTTCTTAATTTTCTGTTCCTTAATTTCTTCCCTCAAAATGCATTTCAATGCAGTTTATTTAATTACTTCCCCTTTCCAGGTCTAGACACTTGCTTGCCTCTCAGCATAAGCTCGAGCCATACCTTCTGTGCATGCATGTTAAATAGCAAACACGTGATTGAGCTATAAGTGAAATGCCTGTGGAGTGCAACATTAGTTAAGAAGGTAAAGTTCACTGCAGCACATGGGTAGATTATGGGGTAGGCAGATTTAACGGGGAATATTAATTTACTGGGTGGCACACTAATTCTGTTGAAGCATTTTGCATTTTGGAAGGGTGATCTGAGGGGGTCCCAATAATGGTAAGGTAAGGGATAGTACTTTTACACGCAGAAGCAGCGAGCAAGGAGTGATGTGTAGTCGTCTTCTTTGTGAAGCCGCCAGTACTCTCAGAGCAGTCATGCTGGGAACATTAACTAGAGCTATAGCTTCGGTGCCCCGCCTAAACCTTGGGAGTCCCAGTGGGGTCCGCCTTCCTCCAGCACCTTGCTGTGAGTAGTGACACATCTCCTGCAGTTTATATTCTTATTGCCATCTAGGGCTTCTGTCCCCCTGATGAGGTGCTGCTGTTCTGGGCATGTTAATGCAAAACATGCTCTAATCGTAATCTACAGACTCCCAGCTAGTAGATTGTCAGAAGTGGGACGTGTCACTGCATGAGTAAATGTGTAAAAAATAAATCACCACTGTTTCTTGTCTGTGAGCATGCATTCGTCAATGTCCTATTTCTTGTTTATTTGAATTACTATAGCACCCGCTTCACGTCCATCTTGTGTTTACACAATGCTCTTTTTATGAGCACTGCCAAACTGGAAGAAAGGCCCTGCCTTCTTTCAACGCATTCAGAAAATATCTACTGGCACAATGTAGCTACCCTTACCGAAGTTGAATACTACATCTGGGGCCCGATGTAGGTAAAATAGATTTACCGATATTTAATTACCGAATCATACCGATTCGGTAATTAAAAATCGGTAAATCTATGGGGTGGAGATGTAGGAACATCCAGATGTTCCTTTTACCGATTCGGTAAATATCTGTATTTACCGATTCGGTAAATACCGACCGGTAATGCCCCATTCATTCCTATGGGCTTTGAAGCCCATAGGAATGAATGGGGCATTACCGGTCGGTATTTACCGAATCGGTAAATACAGATTTTGACAAGGGTGCAGGGGGTGTCACTTTGACACCCTCTAGCACCCCCAAAAAAGATTCGGGGGCCATGTGGCAGGCATACCTGCCCTAAGGGCAGGTCTGCCTGTCATATGGCACAGGTGTGCATGCACACATGTGCATGCACACCTGAATCGATATTTTACCATCAAATATATTTGATGGTAAAATACAGAATCGGTAAGGGTTGTAGGACTCAGAAGAGTCCCACCTACATATCAAAAATACCGAATAGGTATAAATACCGATTCGGTATTTTACAGATTCGGTAAATTTACCGATCGGTAAATTTACCGAATCTGTAAAATTCTGGGCCCTACATACCAATTCTGATTTACCGGTCGGTAACGGCTGAAAATACCGATTTTCGGCCGTTACCGACCGACCTACATCTGGCCCTTAGTGGTTAATCTGTCTTTTTATAGCATTCAAAGACTATTTCAATAGTGTTCTTTTTGGGAAGGCTAGTGCACAAAGACTAGTGATATGTGAGTGGTACTCTTGAATACTAACAGAATACTAAGCACATACTTATTTGTAATCACATATCTTCATTTACAAAGCAGAACATTCAGTGAATACAAACAATTTGAATACTAATGGACTTTACCCAGACTACTATTAACATTCTATTCAAGCTGCATGCTGAATGGAAAATCAGTGCCCTCTTTATTATAACATTTTTATTCATTATTTATTATACTGTTGTGGTGTTTGTGTAGTGCATGGGTAGTATTTTAGGGTTTAGGGTAGTGCTGGGGGGTCGTGCAGGGTAGTGTTTGAGTGTGGGGACCGGACTCGGGGTCAGGGAGGTTCGTGATGGGGGTAGTGTTTTAGGGTTTATGTAGTGTTGTGGTGTATGTGTAGTTTAGGGTCGCGCTTTAGGGTTTAGGGTAGTGTTGGGGGGTCATGCAGAGTACTGTTTGAGTGTAGGGACCAAACTGGGGGTCAGGGCAGGGTCATGCTGGGGCGGTGCACTCGCAACACTGTCCATTTGCCACCTGAGTCAGCTAAGTGGGATAGGCGAGCTGGCGGAAGTTTGTACTTTTACTTGCAGTCTGCCCGGCCGCTTCGCTCACCTCCACCTGTGCCTCTCGCATCATTATACCATGTGACCGGACCAGACAAGAGTCCTCTTCTCGGCCGTGGGACTCAGGCTCTGCCTCATCGTCTGCAGACTCGTACTGCCACGGAGGTTAGTGCGAGTAAATAAATATTCCTATCATAAACCCACAGCATGGCGTCCCTATGCAGGCTGCATTCATGTCTTGTCATGTGTTCGTGCTGTGGGGGTGATGTGCATCTCCCGTGCTGAGGTGCCATTCAGGACCTGAGAGAGCACCATTCCACATTCCGCTTCCCCACAGTCAACTCACTAGTATCACATACATTCTTTTCACAGCTTCCTTTCACATTTTCTGATCTGACGTTCTCTTCACACTCTTCTTTCAAAGACACCATTTCCTACCCCCATCCTCAACTTTTATAGCAATGCTCCTCGCCCATGTTCTTCCCTCTTTCAAACCCTTTCCATGGCAATCCCCACTTCCTTGCTCTTTTCACCCAGTTAATCTCGCATATATATTGAGCCTTTCTGTGTTTACTCTCACCTTTTCACCGCCTTACACAGATGCACACACTTCAATGTTGGCTGTGGTTTTTATGGCATCTAACCTCAGTTGAATGTAGAATGTTTATTTTTCAAAATTACACTAGTGGAAACAAAGCTGTGCTCTACAGTTTGGCAGACCACCTATTCAAAAGGGCAAGGGCAGTCAGTAAATTAGTAACAAACTGTGAATTTAGAAGCTGAAAGACGAACCGTATGGGCAAGCGCGGGCCGCCGTGCCGGTCCCAGGGACTCAGAGGTGGTGGGGGGTTGCCGCGCCCTCTGAGATGCAGTGCCCCACCTCCCCGGAGCAACTAATGGCGGCACCCGTGGGGGCTCGTCCCGGAAGCACTTAAGTGTGCTTCCTGTTCAGCTTGCAATCTGTAGATGTCGGGGCAGCCCTGTTTAGACCGGACTGCCCTGTGCCCCCCCTTTAGAAGGGGGCGAGGAGAGCGGGAACAGTCCCTTGTTCTCTCGCTCCCCAGCATATGGGTACATGCCATCCTTTGTTTCCACTGCAGGGGCGATGTCGTTGATAATTGTGAACTCGCAACCGGTGGAGGGAGTAGCGGCCCAGTTTTGGCTCCGATCGTGTTGTGAGCGGTGTGGCGAGCGAGGACCCATTTCCTGCCCGGTAGAGCTTCTGTCTGTCTCACAAGCCCACTTGTGTTCCAATGGATGAACAGCTGGAAGCGTGCCCCTCACAGCGACCCCGATGGCATGCAATGTGTTTCCTGGGTGTTGGCACCTGCCCCCGACCCCGCAACTCTGCTGTCCGCGGACCAATGGTGATGTTTAGAAAGGCAGCAAGGGGGACTAACGGGTGATCGGGAGGAGCAGGCGAAGGGCACTGCCGAGTTACTCATGGTATTATTAGAGCACGTTGGGAATTTTGGAAGATTTCAATTAGGAGGGACAAAAGGAGGAAATGGTGTGTAAAATGACAGATTGGAATTTTGCATCAACGATCTTAACTTGGAAGAAATGGTCGATGGGAAGCGTAATTTGTAATCACCCAAATAAGGCCATTTTACACAGTCCATGCAAGAAGACAATCTGAAAAATAAGGAATTACGGGATAAAAAGGGGCCCTCCGGGTGGGCCTTGAGACAAGGATTTGACTGGCGTTGGAAGTCTTGAAAAGGTTAAACTTGTAGGCTGGGCAGGGTGCGTGAGGGCTCTGCACCGTGTCCTGAAACAGAGAAAACAAGGTAGATTTCTCTCTTTACAGTGCGTGGCCTGAAGACAGACCACACCGGGCATAAAAAGAGAGACAGACTGATGGGCACGGACTGAAATACACTAATGAAAAAAGACACACTCGGAAACGATATTAATGAAAAAAAAAATACAAACCCAGAAATTGTATATTACACATTACAGTATCAAGCAGCCTTCTAGTTAAAGTGATGCCATTTAAAATCTTGCATCAGTCACATTTAAAGTTCATCGTGTTTTGTAAAATATTCCCCGGTTGTTCACCTTCGGACCCTAAGATGCAGAGCAAGATGATTAAACAATGCATAGTACATCCAAGAATGGAGGCAAGATGGCGCCTGAGTGAGAGGACACTGTTGTATCGCTCTCACAGACCTCTGTGCTCTGCCTCAGAGTTTAAGTTTGTACTCTGGTTCTTCATCATAATGGCTTTGTTGGGATAAACGAGATCAGAGTCAGGAGTTTAAAGAAAAGCAGACGTATTATACCTGGTCGAGGCAGAGGAAAAAAAAAAAAAGCAAAGTGTGGTGAGCCTCCTGCTGAGCGGTCTCTATGAGGTCCTGGTGTCCCGCAAAGAAGCGAGAGAGAAGTGCTTTCTGCTTTGGGCTGACGGTTAGCGGCTAGCGGCTTTCTCTGGATCGGATCGGATGACAAGCGCCTTCCAGTGTCGTGTTTTGTAACTGAGCTGCTGACGGGTGTCTGCGGGGAAAAAAAACGTGTATCGGCAACGGCAGCAGTAATGGCATACTTTGCATAATTTGAGCAGCCCCCGAGGACTCACAGACCGTAGACCCGCAGAGTGTCTTCCTGGGGGGGTGAGCTGCAAGACTGTGAGTGCTGACTGTTGTTTCACGTCGGAGACAATAGCGTTGGAGGCAAACAGGGGCAAACAGGGGCTGGATTCTAGTGGACTGGATTGGACTGTGACTCGAGGTGAGGCGGCGTGGAGGTACTCGTAGCTACTATTGCTTCTTTTTTGCTCCCTTTTCTGCTCCCTCTGCAAGTCTTCACTGGTATCCCACCTCATTGTGAGTGTATCTATGATGCTGACGACACGGGCAGTAGAGCCATAATTGTGGATATTGAAGATACGAGCAGTCTTCTGGGGGGGGAGCTTCATGTTGTGTGCCCAGCATTTTGCAGCACGATTTCAGACTGTTAAATCAGCTGCAGCTGTCTTGTGTTTGGAGTATTAGCGGGAGAGGTGACAGTCGCTCCTGATTCACTCCTCACTCCTGGTCTTTATCCGGTGTATCCGGTGTAGAAAGCACTGAGTCCTTTCCTCTCTGCTGTGTGGAGGGGTAAACAGTCATCATTCGTCTCACAGAAGCCAGGGAGTCTAAACACAAAAATCGCTAGGAAAAAAAAAAGGGGAATCCAATTCGTGTGCTCCCCAGTGGCTGCTCAGCCTCGCCCTATAGTTTTTTTTTTTTTACATACAAGATCTTTATTGGCAAGGTATATGGGTATGAAAATTAGCCTGTACTCAATATCTTGTACTGAACTGAATTGAGCTAATAGATTGCTAAGTAGAGTGGTGATCTGACAGTCCGATAGACAGTCTGACAGATGGAAACATTTTTTTACAAGTATTGCGGCTGAGGTGACTAGTGCTGACTAGTGGTGATTTAATTCTTTCCTAGCTGCCTGCAATGAGAGTGGGACCAGTAAAGAATAAAAACTCGTTCGGGCAGTTGAAGCAGAAACAGAGACTGGAATTGAAAATCCAATCCACAAATGAACATATGCAGTTTACCCCTGCCCCTACTAGATCAACTGGTGAATGCGATAATTCAAATAGCGTTTGGAGGTCATCGAATCATATACGCGATAAACTGCATATGCAACTCACCCCGAGAATATAAAGTACAATCAAGGTTACGGATCCCTGTTTATGTGAAGTGGCATAAGAGAGGGCGAGCTATGTGGGAAGCGCGGAAAGTGATAAAAAGTAAGGTTCAAGAAGAAGCCGTTAACACAGCCTCTACGCACAGTAGCTTACCGCTCTATATTGTAATCTTTGGGTCAGGCAAAATATCTAATAGCATGGCAGACTCGGCTCATGGAGCTGGAACTGAAGTGTCAGTCTCACTGTCAGCGTCGAGTCTGCAGAAGGAGCAAACTGGCCCAACAAAGCACAGTGAGGTCAACCTTGAAAAAAATGTGGAGAATACACTCGAACCATCAAGGGACTTAAGCAACTCAACTACACCTTCTAGGAGTATAAAGGGGGGTGCTTACTCACCTGAAATTGAAACTGAAAGTGTTGCTAACTCCTGCAAATCGATGGATAAAAACATAGATAAACGACTAGAGACAAAGGGACCAAAAACCCGCGGAGCCAAGGCAAAGGAAATTAAAAATAAATTATGAGAAGAGGGGAAAGGAAGAGAGAAAGATAAAGACAAAGATAAATTAAAAGGGAAAGGTTCAGAAAAAGAAAAAGAGAAAGAGAAAGAAAAAGAAAAAGACAAAGATCAAGATAAATACAGAGACAAAGACATAAACAAAGATAAAGAGAAGGAAACATAAAACGAAAAAATCAAATAAATAAATAAAAAATGTCTTGGTGAAAAAGAGAAAGTTCAACGTAAGGATAAAGAGAAGGAGGGCTGGCGTTTTTTTTGAGCGGACCGCAATAGACCGACCCTCGCATAAATCAAATGGTAAAAAAAAGGTGAAACCTCTCCGGGTTTTCAGAAACAAGATTATGAAGAATGAGATACATGCAGAGTCGAAATGATCATAATATAACAGAAATACATGTTGGTGAGGAGAGTGGTTTAAAAGTTGAAAAAAGAAATAAGAAGTCGCTCTAGGAATAGCTTGGAATAAAAATCACGGCCATAATATGTGGAATCCAATCTAATATGAAACGCCCTGGGATAGGCCATGTGGCTTTTAGTCGCATTTATTAATGAATATCCTGTATCCACCCAATAAGTTGCAAGTGATCCTGTCGAGGTCCTGAGGAAGGTGGTACAAGCCCACCGAAACGTGCGTCGACCTGGCGTTTAATATCACACAATATTCTGTGGTTGCTACTCAGTCAGAGTTGTTCTCTGTTACACCTTATGTACAGAAGGAGTGGTTAGTTGTGAACTGTGTTGTATGCAAGTGTTTGTATGATTGACTGGTGAATGAGGTTTAGGTGTGGATACTATGTTAGTTTTACGAAGTGTAGTATAAAATAAGCAAATCTTGATGATGAAGTATGTTTTTATAATTGTCCTAAATTGTTGAAAATAAGTACAATGAATTTGTAAACAAAGAAATGATGGTATATGGAAAAAATTATATATAAAAAAGAAGTTTTTGTAATATATATATACACTTACTTTCCAAAAAAAGAGAATAAAATTTGATAAATATATGATCACTTGTTATGGGCATACTTTGAAGGACGAGTCACAAATTATTGTAAACTAAGTTACAGTGAAAAATATGAAAGCCATAAGGGAATTTGTTACTTTTTGCATTGATATTTTCCCCTCTTTTCCCTGGCTATAAGTAAATTGAGAGGGGGTCCCAACTTTCATACTATTAAAGAGAAGGAGAAATCCATCGAAGTAATTGACGATGTGGAGTTAATGGCAAAAAAAGCTAAGCGACTCCAAACTATCAAGAATCTGAAAGCAAATGCGAAAGCTACCGAACAAGCTAGTACACTCCAGCCTAGTATATCCAGTATCTTCAGCCCTATACCCAAGGAAGGGGGGAAAAAAGTTTCAAAACATCCAGTAATGGCTGAAGCATCTATGAATGAGGAGAATATGATGACACTTTTGGAACCACCCCCTGAAATATCAGTAAAGTCTCTTTTAACGCAACCCGGTTATAATGAGACTCCCAGTTTCTTACCCAATCCCTCTATTGTGAAATTGATACAATCCGAAGCGGAAAACCAAACTGAGGGATCAGATGCAGATATATATGAGACTGGACTATCTACAACAAGTGAGATCAGCGATGACAATATCAATCCAGTTCGAGGTTCAACACCCGAAGGTACAGACTCCTTAGATGCCAAGAAATCTAGTGTTTCAGATCAAGGCTATACCCCGAGGGGAAAAAAATTAGACAAAAGGAGAATAAGGAATCAAAGGCTCAACAAGTCAAACTTCGAAGAAAGCTCGGACCAAGGAAGTTTCACTGGGCAAGCCAGCAAAAGCAGGAACAAATCCAATAATTCTGATGAAGCGGCACTGGCTCAACACAGGGAAGAGGACTCAGATGGGAGCGACAACCAATTACAACATGGATCGACTGCAAGAAAAGGGAAATCGGTCGAGCCTTCTTTAAAAGATATCCTGACTACTATTAGAGACTTCCACAAGGATATAAAGAAAGATAGTGAAAGGAATCATGCAGAAGCTTGAAGGGGTGGTTAATAAAGTAGGCAGTACTTGCACCGAGATATCGGAAAGGATGGCATCCCTAGAAACTCGCACTGAGTATTTAGAGAAAGATGTTGCCTCCCTTTAAAAGCAAGAAAAAACTCAAGATGGGATCATTAGAGACTTAATGTTCAAGGTTGAAGAGCAGGAGAATCGCTCCAGAAGAAACAACCTTCGCTTTCTTGGCATCCCGGAAGCTGTGGAGGGCAATGATCCTAGGGGTTATATAAGTAATCTTGTGAAAAAAACTTTCCCGGAATTACAATCCTGGGATATGGACAAAGAAATTCAGCGGGCTCATCGCTTTCCCCTCACACAACGTAAACAAACTGAGAATTCCACTAAATACCCAAGGACAATGTTGGTACATTTTGGTAACTTTCTCTTACGGGAAGCCATTTATGACCTGGCGCGGCCTACCAGCAAGCGGGAATACAATGGATTCTCCTTCTTTGCAAGACCCGACTTTGCACATCCAACAGTCGAAAGAAGATGGAGAATGCGGCAGCTCTTCACTCCTTTGGAAAAAGCTGGTGCTACGGTCTACCTACAAAACCCTTCCCGCTTAAAGTAATTTTCAAAGGAACTACGCGTTTTTTCAATAGTGAAATTCAAGCGGAAGGGTACTTGCAAGAAATATCGGACACTGCAAGGAAGGATAAATGATAAACATTATGAACAAAAAGAACTATTTCTAGGATACGGATATATGTTTTTATTTCCCTGATTTGGCTTTTCCTTTTCTCCTTCTTGGCTTTTCTGCTCTTTACTTATTCTCTAGTGGCGGGGCCAGAGGAACTGAGAGTGATCGTCGGTGTACGGATCACATAGACGCCCACACCTGGATCCGGCCGGACCCAGGATGCCTCAATGGGTGGTTGGGGGGGTGGGAGGGATTGGATGGTGGAAGGGGGGGAGGGACGGGCTGGTGTTGGGGGGCGTAAACTGGAAAAAGAGAATTCATGATACTATCATAATTATAATCAGGCTGAGATTTAAAATTGCAACAAGGTATGCAGTCATATGTTTTTTTAGTATGTTAAATGGAAGGCTGAATATAAGGAAGAATCTAAGACAGAAGTATGTCAAAGCTTAGGATTTGCTCTATGAATACAGGGGGCCTAAATGATTTGAAAAAAAGGGGAAGACTAGAGGAATTTGTTAAATTCACACAAACGGATATTATGTGTCTGCAGGAGACCCATCTATTATGGGGAAAAGGCACTGGTTAAAATCGAAGGGATTTGAGATTCTCTCTTGTTCCTCCCAAACATCTTCTATTAGGGGGGTGGCTATCATTGGCAAGGTTGGTCTGGGGGGAGTTAAACGATTTAAGGCTGACACTATGGGGCAGTGGGCATTATGTGAAATGAATCTGGGCATCACTATTTGCAGCATTTACGGGGCCAATAGCGACGACCCTGATACTTTCGACCGTATGGAGAAGGAGTTAGCAGGCTGGCCAGCACCCATAGTGGTTTGTGGGGATTTTAATATCTCTTCAGATTTTGAAGGGGGAAACGGATATACCGGGCGTAAACCGCGGGTGTATCGGGCAGTACGTTCAATGATGGATTCACACGGTTTGAGGGATGTCTGGGGTAGCATTGAATCAGGGAATTCATGTTTTACATATTTTTCGTACCATTTAAGAAATATTCTAAACTCGATTATTTTATGATTTCCACCACAGAGATTAGCAAAACAGAAATCAGTAAATTGCCCATGATAATATCAGACCATAACCCATTGTTATTAACAATAGTTCTCAACAGACCAGCTAAACCAATGAGAACATGGACCTTTGACAGGAAGCTTTTAACAGATAGTACCTATATGGCGCATATGAAGATTTGGTCACAGGCCTTCTTTGACGCAAATAGATACAGCGCATCGCGTAATTGTGTTTGGGATAGTTATAAAGCTGTCTTAAGGGGAGAAACCAGTAGCTACACTTCTCGCAATAGGAAAAAACTTAACCTAGAGAAAGAGCAATAAATGAATAAATTAACAGTGGCTGAGGAACAGCACAGGAAAGATATATCCCAGGGAAGACAGGGAACGCAAAGCTTAGAAAGAGTGAGTACTATTAAAGCCGAGATACAAAAGCAATTATCTAAAAAAGCAGCCGCTGAATATCAAGCACAAAGAAGGAATATGTATGAGACGGGGGAACAAGCCGAGAAAGCATTGGCTCTACGTATTAGACAAGCGGCCTCGAAAAATATTATAACACATATAGAAGAGCAGGGTAGGGCCGACGAGGACCCAAAGGACATCATTAATGTCTTCAAAAGATACTATCAAACATTGTATCAGGAAGAATCGGTTACTGAGGAACCAATGACAAAGTGGACAGGATTGGGGACCAAAGTGGCTCAGGGTGATAGAGAAATTTTAGAACAACCCATCACCATGGATGAACTCTTGGAGGCCTTACAAGATCTAGCAGCAGGGAAGGCGGCGGGCCCCGATGGCCTACCAATCGAACTCTATAAATGTCTAGTTGAAGAAACATCTACACTTCTGTTAGACTTGTTCAATAGGGTTATAAATACAGGCTCAATCCCTGAGTCATGGATGAACACCAATATAGTGCTGTTTCATTAAAAGGGCAAGCCCACGGAAAATCCGGGTTCATATAGACCTATATCTTTAATAAACACGGATAATGAATTATATGCTAAGATCTTGGCAACCCGCTTGGGACAGATCATTGGGACCTTGGTATCTCCCTGGCAGCATGGTTTTATCCCCGGTAGGGGAACCACCGTTCATATCAGACGAGCTATTACATTGTTTGATATCCATGCTGCCGGGGAGGGGGGGGTCGCAATGATCCTCCTAGATGCGGAGAAAGCTTTTGATCGCGTCAGATGGGATTTTCTGTGGAGCTTGCTTGCTGAAAGGTGGGTTGGACTCAGGTTTATGAAGGCTATTCTGGCTATGTATATTACCCCGGTCGCGAAAATCCAAATGATGGGTGAGAGCTCGGATAGGATCTTTATTACAAGGGGGACTAGGCAGGGATGCCCATGCTCACCCATCTTATTTGCACTTTATATCGATCCTCTAATACGCCAAATAATTAATAACATTGCAATTAAACCGGTATTTACGAAGGGATTTCAAACAAAAATGTTGGCATATGCCGATGATTTGGCTGTTATTACCACCGACCCCGACGCGGCTATGCGTGAAGTGGTGGACATTACGAGCAAATTTGGTGGACAATCAGGTTATCGTCTAAATGTCGCTAAGACGCAGGTGCTCTGTTCTAAAAATATAAATAAATCAGACTCCAGATTCGTTGATTCTGTGGTTTATTTGGGGATAACGATCAACGCACAGCCGGAGCTGATAATCAGAGACAATTTCATCCCTCTTATGAAATCCATGAGGGAGAATCTGAAAAGAATGGATACATTACAACTTGAAATCATTGGTCGTGCTAATGTCATCAAAATGACTATGTTCCCCAAGGTGCTTTATAAATTCCGTTCGATCCCATTTAAAATCAAGCGTAAAATTATCAATGAAATAGAATCCATCTTTATGAATTTCTTGTGGCAATATGGAAAGGTTAGAAGATCCATGAAATATATGTCTTTGCCTCAGGAAAGAGGGGGCTTGGGACTGCCAAACCTCAGATATTATCATTGGTCCTGTCTTCTTACACAGATGGCTATATTATTTGATCCCGTGGGAAATAACATAAATTCACAGAGTAGAGAAGATGTTATTCCATCTATCTTTGAATTGCTGCTTGGCAGTGAGGCTACCGGGGTATTATTAAGGAGAACAGAAAGAAGATACTACAATAAGTCGAGACTCAAGACAATTGAAGGGATATGGGGGGGTTTGGGTAGCAGCTCAGAAAGCACTGGCAATTTCTAAATACAATCACCACACCCCACTCTGGAACTCGGGCCTCTTTCCTAATTTAAGCAACGATGGATCTTGGAGACACTGGGAGCGACAGGGTATTCTGACACTCGGGCAAGTAATGGTTAAAGATGAGTGTAGAACTTTGGAAGAACTGAGACAAAGGCACTCCCTCCAGGGTAGTCAAGATTATAAATATGCACAGGTGGTCAGTACAATCAGATCAATAAGACCTTGTATCATCTTAAGGGAGAGGTGTAATCTACTGGATTATATGAAGGGGAGCAAACTGAGAATCAATGGAGTGTATAGGTTGTTTGTGGAGGAATCCCAGGATGATATGGGCAAAACTGAGGCAGCTTGGGCTTCAAAATTGGAGGATTTGGACATTGACTTGAACAGAGCTCTTTTAATGGATAGACGATTTCTACGCTCCTCCAATTTAAGAGCTCAGCACTATAAAACATTATTTAACCTGTATTACACCCCCTCTAAGCTTTATGATTGGGGTAAGAGGGAGAACAACAACTGCCCCAGATGCGGTAGAGGCCCTGCTGATATTATCCATATGTTTTATCAGTGCAAGAAACTTGGATCAATCAAAACAGAGATTGAATCATTCTGGGCAGGGCTGCTGGATGCTCAGATATACATAAACAAAAGGAATCCACTAGACTGGGTTTGGTGATCCCTACAGTGGTGGGGAGCAACAAGTGTTGTTTAAATACCCCTCACACACCAAAAGGCCCCTTGGTGTCATGCTTCATCATCGGGGTCTTCGCAAACCTCTACGGAATGCGGCGTGCTGTGACTCACGACTACGTAGGAGCACTGTGAGTGAACTATGTGTTGGTGTGTGTGGGGTGGTAAAATGTGAGTGGTGAGGTGAAAGTGAAAAACTAAAAAATACCTGGCTCGTAGGTACAAAAAAACTTTATTAAGTCCTCGGCTGGTATCATTAAAAAGTGCAATGGAGGTTGTTTTCTACTGATTAGGGTAAAGCAACCTCACAGGTGCGTCAACATGTTTCGGAGTAGAAGACTCCTTCTTCAGGACAAGGATGTGCACTAGTTATCCTCACCTTACTCACATGTGTGTAGATGTCAAAGTGTGCTCTACAAAAATAATTATAGGTGAAATGTACCTATCTGTTTTATTAAAGGTCAAAGTCCGTTGCGCCCAGTTGGCGATATACTGAACTTATAGTAATAGGCCAAATAACCTCATGAGCCAGAAGCGTGGTATTGGGGGTCTTCTGTCCTGCCCACTGTGGCAACGGTTACAGCAAAGCCTAGTTGGCTTTCATCCCCTCAACGCGGCTCCGCGTTGCTCAGATAACCTTGTCTCCAACACTCATGATTATAAGATTTCAAAGCAAATTGAAATTAAATATCGAAACTGAAGCTTTAATTTCTATCCCTACAGCTGTACTTAGAATTTTAATTTCAGCATCTTGGAAAGACACTGAGGCCCCAACCTTACAAATGTGGTTGTCCAGACTATTGGGAATACATAACGTTGAGGCGGCTCTGTATGAACTCAAGGGTAAAAAATCAAGAGATGTGGGGATGAAGATCTGGGCACCTGTTGCTGCTTGGCGTGCTAGCAGATTGCAGTAAGATCATAGGATTCTCAGGTCCATGGTTATGGTTATGGTAATGCTCTCAATTATTACATCTTTTTTCTTATCTCCTTTTCGTTCTCGGTAGCCAGCTCTATATCTACAATATTTATAATATTAACATTAAATATTTGAGGTCCTAAAATAAAGAATTATTCAATCAGACACTAAGTTATGAAATTTGATAACCGATGTGTATATTACCTTCCTATTGTCAATTTAGTTGGATTGTTAATATTGTATCTCGCCTTTTTCCATTCAAATCATGTATATTGTTTTCTTATTATGCTTCATGGATTCTCAATAAAAAAAATAAAAAAAATAAAAAAAAGTACATCCAAGAATGATTGCCTTTGGAAATAGGCAATCCAGTGTTATTTATTTATTTATTTATTTTAAAATATTTATATAGCGTTAGCTTGACCCGTAGGTATCAGAGCGCTTTACATACACACTGTAAAAAACAGACGGAAATTGCATTACATAGTATGCAGGCAGTAAGGAAGCAAGCCAGAGATAAAACAATACAGCATGAAAAATAAGGTGGTTAACACAGTCCGGTCACCAACTATCCTTGAATGTCAAGAGAGAGGAGTAAACTCGGATATTGAAGTCTAGGTTAGTTGACGTTGGTCAGTAAAGTATTTGTTAAGGAGATGGAGTTTCAGGTCCCTTTTGAAACAGGAGAAGGAGGGGTTACATCTGAGGACTCTAGGGAGAGCGTTCCACATCCTGGGACCGTTGCCAGAAAATGATCGGTATTGTGTGGTTTCCTTTTTCAGTTTCAGAGGAATAAGAAGGAGTGAGTTGGAGCTTCTCAAAGTTCTGGATTGACCTGCTCTTACCAGTTTACTGATCAGGTAGTTGGGGGCCGGAGAGTGAAGGGTTTTGTGTGTGATGCAGGCCAGCATGTGAATACACCTCCCTTACATGGGAAGCCAGTTGAGGGAGTTGAAGGCTGGAGTGATGTGTTCAAATCTTTTTACTCCAGATACGAGTCGAGCGGCCATGTTCAGCACTGCCCTTAGAGGGGCTAGTGAGCTTTTGGAGTCCCTGTTAGGATGGTGTTCCCGTAGTCGATTTTAGAGAGACCTAGGGATTGGACTACTATCTGGAGGTCATCATGCGGAAGAAAAGGTTTCAATTTCTTGAGGTGTTTTAGAGAGAAAAGAGCACTTTTTGCTGAGTTTTTGATGTGGGCCTCCATAGATAAGTTCTTGTCAAGGGTAAATCCTAGAGACTTAACTGAGTCGGATGGGACGAAGGGGCAGTTGAGGGCGACTAGATTCTTAAGCCACTCTTGGATTGGACAATGGTTGCTTTTTGGAGAGAATAGGATTAGTTCCGTTTTATCTGGGTAGAGCTTTAAGTGGTTAGCGTTGAACCAAGTTTGGATCTCGGTTAGAGTGAGTTCCGTTTTATCTGGGTAGAGCTTTAAGTGGTTAGCGTTGAACCAAGTTTGGATCTCGGTTAGAGTGGCATTGAGGTGTCGGATGTCGCTGGGAGACTTGATTTTGAAATAGATTTGGATGTCTTCTGCGTAAAGGTAGTAATTCAATCCAGCTTTTTTCAAGATAATTATGAGTGGCTCCGTGAAGAGATTGAAGAGGGACGGGGAGAGGATCAAGCCTTGCAGGACCCCAGCTGTGACTTTTGTTGACTTCGAGAGGCAGAAGTTGATGTTAATTTGTTGCGAGCTGTGTTGAAGGAAGGAGATGAACCAAAATAGTACTGTGCCATTGATGCCAGAGCGCTTCGACAAGGTCTCCATAAGCGCTGGATGATATACTGTGTCTAATGCAGCAGATATGTCAATAAGGATGAGTATGCAGGCATCACCGTCACCTAAAGCCTTGGGAATATCGTCAGAGACGTTGAGCATAGCTGTTTCCATGCTACAGCATTTCCTGAATCCGGATTTAAATGTGTCGAGGAGGTTGAACTCATCAATATGTTTGTTGAGTTAGTGGATAACGCATTACTCCAATGTTTTTGCAAGGAATGGGAGGTTGGAGATAGGTCTGAGGTTGTTAAGATCATTAGGGTCGGCCCCTGGTTTCTTGAGAATGGGTGTGATTTGTCCTAGTTGAAGGGAGTCTCGGACACAGCCTGAGGTGAGAGAGGTGTTGATGATTTTTGTCCAGAAAGGGGAAATGGTGTGGTTGAGTTCTTTTATAACTGTGGATGGAATGGGGTCCAAAGTGTGGGAGGAAGGTTTTAGGTTAGAAATTATACTGAAGACCTTATTTTCCGACATTAGCTCAAAGTTGGACCAATGGGCATTGTTTTTTAGCTGGAGGCAGGCCTGATTGTCCTTGTTAAGAACTCTTTCTGAATGGTCAAGGGTGGTTAAAGGCGGGCAGGTTAAAAGGGAAGGAGGGTTAGCGGTTTGGATGAAGGATTGAGCAATTTTTGAGACTTTATTAGTGAAGATGGTAGCAATTTCTTCACATTGCTCATTGGTGGCTTTGATTTTGTGAGAGGGAGTCCAGTTAGTTTGGCTTTTGACAATGTTGAAGAGTTCTCTCGTCTGTTTTTCGCCAGATCAAGTTGGCTGCGGAAGAAAGATGCCTTTTCACAGAAAATTTCTTTTTTTGTATGCCTGCCGAGCAGATCTAAGTTGAGCTAGCTGTAAGGTCGAGGGGTTTAGTCTCCAAGACCTTTCAGTTTGTCTGAGTTGGCGCCTTTCATCATTCAGATCCACGTTAAACCAGGGTTTAGATTTGGTTTGCCTCAATTGTTTGAGTTTGAGTGGAGCTACGTGGTCTAAAACCTCTGTCATTTTTTAGTTAAAGTGAGTCATCGGCTGTCCATGATGAGGGTTGGAGTGCTAGTGCTAGTGATGCACATGTAAAGACTATGCAAGCCAGTGAAGCTTTTCTTTGGCTGTCAGTAAATCAGTAACAAACTGTGAATTTAGAAGCTGAAAGACAAACCGTATATGCGTAATACCTGCAGCTCTAGCCGAGACAACAGAATCAACAACACACACACACACCTTTCTGTCAGTTCATAGGTTTTATCACAGTACCGTCACTTTCATTTACGTTATTGACTAGAAAAGATGCTGCTTTTATTTCCTCACTGCATACAGTGTTCATGAGGTGCACATTTAATTCTCATGTATCCCAAAAAGACAATGTGCTCAACAGTTCCTATGCAAAGCCACCCTTGTGCATTTGTTGGTTTACAAATTCATACAGCTAAATCAGTATATTACTCAAATCGCATCAGTGGATGGATTTGCAGCCGGCGTATTAGACATCCTCACCTTTCCATGGAAAGCCTTTCCTGATTGTAGCCTTGACATTCTTTATGAAATCACCGGATGTTGACACCTTCTCCGTCACTCAGTCATTAATACGGTCAGTCAGAAAACTGCTATACCTTGATTAGTAGTCGTATTTCTGTGCGATGACCACAGCGGATCTTAAAGAAAATCGGAGATCTCTGCTGCCCCCTCTGCAGTCTTCAGGTTTCTCCTTCATATTCCATTTAGATATCCATTATGCATCTTTTCCATCATAAATATGTGCTGAGTGATTTGTTCCTAAGTAACTCATTCTACCATGTTTCCATTTAAAAAATCCATTAAAAGTGTGCGTACGTGTTACATTTCGTACCGATGTGATTCTGCTTTTACAACATTCCTCTTGTCTGTGCTTATGGTGCATGAGCGTCATGCACTGCACAACCACTTGCTGTACTCCATTGACGACGCGACGTGAGAGAGCACTTGTCCTTCCCTCATGTCTGTGCTTGTGGTGTGTCAATGTTGTGCATCCTGCATGTTGGTGCTCCATTCACGGCCTGTGAGCGTGAGACAGCAACATGACTTCTATTTGTGAGGTGTGAGAGAGCAATGCAGTTCACATGCACATGCTGGGGATGTATTCACAGCCTGAGAGAGCAGGCACTAAGAAAATAGCAGCATCTGGGAATAGGATTGCTTACGTCAGTTCTATATACTGCGTGCACTAGGAGCATGTTGATCACAGGGACCGTGATCATTTTCTACGGCTACCAACAGGATCACACAGAAATTAAAAATGTACTTGCTCTGAGAGAATATCACCTAGAAATGACCCACGGGGCTAGTGGACATTTTAACGGGGATGGATGGATTCCGGGTTCTAGATGGATGGAGAGGGCTATATGGATGTGAGAGGGGTGGATGGATGAATGCATGCATGGATGGTTGACTGGGGTGGTTGGAGCACGGATTGAAGGATGAATTCGTGGGGAGAACTCATGTACTGCTTTAACTATGACTGACTCTACTCGTGCATCCATTCCTTTTTCGACCCCCATTCCATTGAAAGATCACCTGCTTCAACTATCCTTCTATCCCAATGTTTAATTATGAACTGCCATATGCATCCATTAATTTTTCAGTCGATTAACTCGCCTCCTCACCTATCTACCCAACTCCCCATGTCTTAGTTCATTCATTCATCTACTCAGTTCAGTTTGAAAGCTTTTATTCGGTTAAATAGATCAACCATATAAGCAAATACAGTCATGAATCAATCTACAATAATAATGAAATGTAAAACTAGGGGGTTAATAAAATATGTGTACATAGAAGTTCATAGACATATAAAGATCCTGATACGTAAAGTTAAAGTGCATAATCCATGTATAGACCCTGGCGATTTACGTAAACATGTACAGTCCTAATACAAAAAGTGCAAGTGCAGAAGGTTACATGTAATACCCTGAAAATCATACAGTCAGGTGTCAATAATCATCGATTTCCTAATACTAATACATTTTAAAAGAAATGTAGCTAAATAAAAGCACAGTCCTGGGTCCTCTAATCTAAGGAGCAACTTCATAGTGTCTTTAGTAGATCTTATATTGTAATATAAGAAGAACGGTTTTAAGTAAAATTTCCTAAAATGAAAATACAATTTACAAAATAATAACATGTGGCGGCAGCTTTGTCGAGAAACTCCATCCATGGGCATAGTTGAGTAGAATACTGTTTCATAACTGGAAAATTGACAAGATGATGTATGGTACCCAATCTTAGGCATGTTAACACAAATCGATGTGATGCTCTTGTCACGACTGACAGGTAACTTTGAAACACCTGGTTAGGATCCAGTTGCAGATAAACGATAAAAGTTGTTTGGTTCTTAATAACACTGGAACGGGCCTCTATTTTATGGGCTTATAGAATTGATTTTATCTCCCTTCTGGCAACAAAATCTGCACACCCAGGATCCAGCCGGATATCACAATTGAGTAAAAATTTAAACCAATAAGAAATATAATTAAGCCAAGGTATTCTTAAACAGTTCTCCATTTTGAGGCAGTCCTTTATTATAGATTGGGTAAACAATGTCTCCTCTTTTGACCATATAGATTTCCAAAGTAGAAGAGGGCGCCATGAAGCCAAATCAGAAATATATTCAATGCCCACTTCACGATGAATACGTTCCGTAGAGGCCGATAGTGGGACACACAACAAACGTTTTAAAAATACAGTTTCAGTTTGTTGTAATAGATTACTTTGGCAATGTCCCCAAACACCTGCGCCATAAAGTGCAGCAGTAACACATTGTATCTCGTAAATTGTCAGCATATCTTTGATACATCGGTTGCCCAGTTTAGCAGCAAATCTAAAAATACCATTAATATTTCTCAATATCTTAGAACAAGCATTATCCTGTTCCTGTGCCATTGACCTGTTCCCTGCAAATGTAATACCCAAATAACCAAATGTTTTAACTGTCTGGACCTTAGAGCCTTCTATATAGTAAGATCTAGATGTTATTTGGTTCCTGCAGCAAGCCATTACAAAGGTTTTAGCTTTATTAATTAAGAGCTTTCTTTTAGCGATAAAAGGGGTAAAATGATCGATAAGACGCTGTAACCCAATGGGGGTGCGAGAAAGTAAAACCGAATCATCAGAGTACAAAAGGATTGGGATAGGATTTCCATCCACCCTCGGTGCATCCGACTCTGACAATTTCAGGACTGCGTCTACATCATTGATAAACAATGAGGAAAGTAGTGGAGCTAGAACGCAGCCCTGTCGGATGTGTCTTTTAAATTTAAAAAGCGGGGTATATTCGCCTGAATAACCGTACCGCACCTTACTTGACAGCTCCCCATATAATCTTGCCAGAAAATAAACTATCTCTTTAGGAGCACCCATTTCTAATAATGGGGCCATAAAATAGAATGGTCTACCAAATCAAAAGCAGTGCTGGGGTCAGAACGGCATAAATATAAATTGCCCTCCTTTGCTAGGGTATATTTGCCAATCAAGAGATCTAGGTTGACACACTGCTCTAGTGTGCCAACTCCTTTTTTAAATCCGTATTGTACTTGTGTGAGGATTGACTTCTCTGTGAATCAAGCTTCTAATCTTGATAGCATGACCCTACTCATGATCTTTATAGTAGAATCCAGTATGGAAATTGGACGGTAGTTACGGACATCAGTTTTTACTCCTTTCATGTGGATTGGAATTATAATTGACTGGCCTCATGATGAAGGCAATTGGGTCTCAGCGGCGGCATTAAAAACTCCGGCATCTCTATCAGTTGGATTAAAACATTTTGAAAAAATTTCTTCCCTGCAATTGTAGTTAATAAAGGAGTTGAGTTCTGGTATATGATCGTCCTTCAAGAAGGAACTATTGACCGTATCCCAGAACAGTTTACTATTTTTAGGGTCTGCTGCTTGGCTTAGATCTTCCCAGGCTATTTCTTGAAGCTCTACTTTTCTGGCTTTAAGGGCTGACGCATATTCTTTACATAAAACCTTAATTGTATCTGGATATCTTGGATTACACCCCAGGGCTTGTTTAAGACGACATAGAGCTGAGGTACAATTACCGTCAACCAGCCTACCTTAGGTTTTTTATTTCCACTAACTGATTTCGTCAATAGGCTCTCAACGATATTATTAATCTTAGTAAAATTGACAGGCATCAGTTGTGGGTCAACCTCATCCCCTAAACAAACTTGGATTTCATTTTGCCATTGCATAATGACATCATACTGGATTTTGGATGGATCCAAACCCGCCCATTTTATCAGGACACCATTCGGCCAAGTGGGGCAATACACGGGCTATGGGGGACATCGGTTACATTTTTAAAACCCCAACACAATAAATAAAGAGAGATATTGTTATGATCACTAATTGGTTGATCTGTTTTCCAGGGTAATGAGAACAAATGTACACAATTACATGAAATTAAATGTGATCAATATTGGACATTGCATTTCTTCCTGTGAATGTAGGACGTTTCACATTATGTTTATCAGTAGTACAGTGCAATAATTCTAGATCCAGCTTATCAATAACACCATTTAGCGCCGTACCATATTCACAATGGGGAAGTGCATATAACAACCATCATCAGATTCACCCCTCCTGTGCCCGCACACTTTAGCCAAAGATAGTGGGCATGCTTGAACATTAAAATCACCAACCCAAAGAATAATAATCGATTTTCTAATGGTACTGATCAGCTTATCGAGTTCCCTTCCCAGGGCATAGACAACTAACCTGCGGGAAGAGTTGAACACATTATTATAAAAATTGATTTGAATAACATCTTTACCCACGGGGGATGCCAGCCACATAATCTGGGAATGGGTACCAACAATAGTACAACATTTAATCTTACATTTATTCAAGAAAGTGGAGATCAAGATCAAAAACCACCCTTTGCTGTACCCCAAGGGGAAACCTGGGCTGGGAGCCAATAGGAGGTAAAACCCTCTACATAGATTGGTTCAGTACTCCACGTCTCCTGTAGGCATTTGATGTCATGTTGGGCCAATATAAAGTCAGACCATGATGGAGTACCTATTTTTCTTTTAAAACCAGAAATATTCCAGGTGGTGACTTGATACCCATTACACGTATTAACCTCATAGGCTGCCCGAAGGGGGACTTCATGGCCCGCCACTTCACTAATGAAAATTGGTTCTACTAGGATGCATTCTGAATCACTATGGGTGGTTGGTGTCCATGATACATTTGTAGGTAGCAATCTGCCCTGCTCTATCAAACGTAGGTCGACCTTTCCGGATAAAATATCATTGTTTTGGTTCCTGTTATAACGTTTTTTGGTACATGCCTTTCCCGTTCTGCCTGACTGGACTGTGTGGATCCCTCACGTCAATCGTTAGTGTCAAGATTACTCAAGGCCTGATATCTATTGGCAACTGGGATGGCAAAATTAAATAAGGTAGGGAACAGGGAAGGGGCTAGCAAAGGTCCATTTCCACGCTGACTACCATTTCCATGCATTGCCATTAAATGTCTATAGTGGTACCCTAAAGGTAGAAGGGTAGTATTGAATTCCCGGGGAGAGGGTGGTGGTGCGTTATTAAGAGTATTGCTTGCCCACCTTGGAGACCCAAAATTAATAATAATACAATCACCATCATCAAAACATTTTTTAAGGGGCCCGATCCAGCCCACTCTGTGTGTTGTCAAAATATGACTTACCTTTTCCATCGGGTAGCCACAATTATTGGTCAACCAAAACACTACTTTGTTCATAAGTGAACCATGGTCTTCTACCTGACCTAGTTGAAGTTTAGGTACATTAACCAATATTACGACATAGACACTACATTCAGGGGGTAGGTTTACAGACGTGATCATTTTTCTATCCTCAAAAGCTGAAGTTTTTAGACCATTCGACTTTGCGGGGTCAGATGTAATAGAATTACCTGACTTGATCGCTACACTTTCCTTCTGGGGTGGGACAGGCCTATAATTATTAGAAGACGTTCCTGTTACGGAATTTGCATCTTTTTCCCCATATCCCGCCTCTACGATAGGGTTCCCTTCCTTAACGTTATTGCTGGGTTCGCCATCCAGGCCAGTAGTCAAGTTAGTGGGGCCTACAACAACATCTTTCTGCTGGGTCCTACTCGTCTCATTTTGAAGTTTATCATTGACTTTAGCCAGCGATCCACTAATCTTATGGATTTCTCTGGCTAAATTGTCAAGCTTGTCATAAAACTGCCTTAGGAGCTCTGTCACTTTATCAGAAATGGCCGCTAAAGTTAGGCCGTGCTGTGGGGGGTCTGATCTAATCAAATTAACAGCAGGCAGGCCTAGTTTCCCTATATGAATATTCTATTTTTTTGTCTTAGGGTTAGGATTTGTCTTGCTCTAGGATATTCTTTCTACATCTCCTCGTCTTTTTCAGAGACGGGGAGCTTCCAGGGATAGTCAAAGTGGAGGTCGAAGATAATCGGGTAACATCCCCATTAATACCTCCAGCATTGTTGGCGTCTGAGCCTGTCTCCTCAACTAGCAATGAGTGATTGATCGATTTATCAAATATAATCTCACTAGAAGGGCTGGTAGGGGCCCTAACCTTGTTCGCCTGTTCTCCCCCCGTACAGCTAGAACCCATAGACAGACGCCTCTCGGTACGGTTCATTTCTTCTGAGAGAACGTTAACTGCTTTACCAAATATGTGTCAATCGTGGTACAGCATTTATCAATGTACAACTTGACGAGCTTCCTCCTTGCCATGGTATTACAAACAAATGAAACTGACAAAAATAAAAATAAAAAGGAGGTGGATAATTGGCCCTAAAACAGCACTGTCCGGGGCATAAATTACAACTGCCCAGGGATAATGTATCGGCTACTAATGGGGGGGTGATGCAAGACAGCTAATGTGAATCCCGTAGTATCCTTGGACCTAGCGTCCTTGCTAGCCAAAAATGTGCCCCCCGACTGGGTCTCCTGCTGTGGAGCGTGACCGCTGAAAACAAAGTGCAATGTAGGTTGGCCTCAATTAAAGTGACGTGTGCTATAAAGTGCAGATTAGTCTGCCGCGAAGACAGACTTGCTAAGCTGAAGCTTAGTGTTTTAAGCAGCCCACTAGGTATAAAGTGCGAGATAGATAGGCCTTAAATAAAGTGGCATGTGCTGAACAGTACCAATATGTCACCAAATAATTTGTAATCCAACAGTATCAAACACACAATATTAAAAGATAAAACATTTAAAACCAGTAAAATTGCCTTATAAAAAGGATAATCAATCCGAAAGAATTAGCAGCAAAGATGTCTTTAACGTGCAAAAATGCGAGTAAGGGTATTAGACACCAGCGTCTAGGGTGGGTTGAATAAAATATTCAGGGTCTCGAGTCACTCACGATTCAGGGTGGGGCTATACACTCGCTCCCCAGTGGCAAGGCAGTTGGTCCAGATTTTTTACCGGGGGAATTGTATAAGTTTTTTCGATCCCAGCTTAGTTCTGTTATGTTAGAGACGTTTCTTAGGGTTCGAAATGGGGATATGCCTCCTGAATCTTGGCGAAGAGCAAGAATTGTCACATTTCTAAAGAAGGGCAAGTTACCATCAGATACAGGGTCCTATCGACCAATAACTCTAATTAACAGTGAAATTAAAATCTATTCAAAGATTTTTGCAAATCGGCTGTCAGGGGTAATTAAGAAGCTTGTGTCGCCCCAACAACATGGCTTTGTGCCTGGCCGTGAAACTATTGAACAAATATTCCACACAATAGCATTGTTTGATTATGCTAAGGTTTCAGGAGACCATATGGCTTTAATTCTGCTTGATGCGGAGAAAGCTTTCGATAGGGTCTCCTGGCCTTTTTTATGGGCTGTATTAAGACATTATGGTCTCGGGGAGAGATTTATTTGTGCGATCCAGAGCATGTATTTACATCCTACTGCTCAAATCTCGGTTATGGGAATTCAATCAGATACATTCAATATACTGAGAGAAACAAGGCAGGGGTGCCCCTGCTCCCCTTTATTATTTGCAATTTATATTGACCCTTTGATTAAAAATATTTTTTCTGATGTACTAATACTTTCCGGTGCGGGCTAAAGGTGGGGATACCAAAATCCTCGGCTATGCTGATGATTTGGCTATTCTGACAGATTCCGCACAGGTAGCACTACAAGAAATACAAACTATTACATCATAGTTTGGTATGATTTCTGGTTATCATTTGAATGAAGCCAAAACCCAAATAATATGTAATGACAAAATTATGTTGATGGACCCACGGGTTGTCTGTAAGGCTAAATATTTAGGGATAGAGATTAGCTCTAAACCTGAAGAGATAGTTGCGATCAATTTAAATCCTCTGATATACAAAATAGAGGCCGATGCTCGTCGAATTAATAACCTTCAGTTAACACTGATGGGTAGATGTAATGTTGTAAAACTATCTTCTTACCCAAGATTTAATATTTTTTTCCGGGCTATTCCCTTGTTGATTGACCAAATCTGGTTTAAAAAACTAGAACGGATTACTTCCTGGTTTCTATGGGCCGGTAAACGTCCCAGACGGGCCACGAAATATATGACTCCTCCAAGGGAGAGGGGGTGCTGGATGCTACCAAACTTTCAGGTTTATTATTGGTCAATAACATTGAGACATATCGCTGAATTGTTAGATGTAGAAGAGGAAGATCCCTCTGACATTTCAATCTATTATTTAATTTATGGGGAAGAAGCTAGGGGACTATTATTCAGACATATTGATTTTGCATATTTCAAACGGGTGAGGTTTAAGGTTCTGCTGGGGGCTTTCAAAGTCTGGACGATAGTTCGGAAAATGTTTAATATTGGGAGAATTCACCTTTATTCCCCTTTTGCAGGGAAAACTCTCCTCCCGGAAATTTTTCGGGATGGTTACTTTAAAGAGTAGACAGCACATGGGGTTATTGTAGTAGGGGATATTGTTTCTGAATCGGGGGTATTGACTTTTGAATCCATAAAGCATAAATTTGGAATAGGTAATAGGCAATTTTTTTAATTTTTACTGATTCGAGACTTTAAAAAAAAAATGTGTTAGTTGGATTCGTATTCCGTTAGTGGATGTGATCAAGGGGAACCAATCGACTATTTCTACTATCTATAAATTGGTTAACGTGAAAAGGAGTGATGATCTAACTAAGCATTTTAGTCGCTGGCAGACTGGGCTACACGCGGAACAAGGTGTGTGTGAAGATTCATTTGCTTATAGTCAATCTGCCACTATCTCTTCTAATCTTCACGTTCAATGTTTCAAGACATGGCTTAATTTGTATATAACCCCTCATCGTATACATCAATGGGGCGGGGTGGTGGGGGTAAAATGTCCCCGATGTGGGGAGCTTGCGGCGGACAGTATTCATTTGTTCGCATCTTGCCCCTGCCTGACCCCATTGCTTAGTAAAATAGAACAACGTTTAGAACAAGTTTTTGGGTATTTGATATTATTAACACCTCAGGTTAATATGCTGGGCATAGCTGAACAAAATATGATCGAATCGGAGAGGAAGCTACTTTTTGTCGCTATGGCGGTTTTGAGACTCTGTCTTGCAACTGTTTGGATAGACCCTTCCCCCCCCGACTGCACATGAATGGTTTAGTAAATTTCTAAATGTGTGCAAATGGGAATTATCGGTATTTAGGAGAAGCGGACCAAGGGCTCGGAGGGAGGGTGAACTGATCTGGGAGCCCTTAACTAATTGGCTGAACTCTGAACATTAAGGTTTAGGCAACCCGGTAAAATTGAATTCTTGTTTATGCTTTCACATTTTTCCCTCTCTCTTTATTTATTTATATATATATTTTTTTCTGATCTACCCTGTAGCGATCCATTGGGGGTGGGTGGGATGGGTGGGAGGGGCAGTAAATTGAAAGCAAGACCTATGACATGGATGTTTTATATGCTGCCTTTTTTTCCCCGTACGATTTTATATTCATGTCATATCTCTAATAAAAAGTTGAAATTGAAAAAAAATCGATTCAGGGTGGGGCAAAATCAGTCAGGCTCGATGCTTTCCCCTAGTCCCAAGTTCCAAACGGGGTCCTAGTTGTTAGAGGGGGGGCCCTGCCCTGCCTCTTCCTGGCAATGATGGGCTAGGACGGAACTGCCCTTGGCCCGGGCTTTGCCCGTGCCTCGCTCGCACGTGTCCCGCGTTGCGTGGGGCCCCTGGATTTTGAATGGCGCAGCCGGTACCGCGTCATAGCTGCGGCACTGGGGGCTGCCGGGGGATGTAGTTTGCCCGGCAAAGTCATGAATCCGATGGAGCCGTTCCCCTCACCGCGTTGCCCTGGAGCGCCCAGCCATTTTCCTCACGGCAACCAGCAACTAGAGAGCGGTCAGCAAGGAGGGTAACGATGGGTCGTTCCCTTCACGGTGTTTCGTGAAACCCGCGCTGGAGTGGGGCACCTGGATTTTGAATGGCGCGGCCGGTACGGCGTTACAGCTGCGGCAAAGGGGGCTGCTGGGGGATGTAGTTTGCCCGGCAAAGTCATGAATCTGATGGAGCCGTTACCCTCACGACGTTGCCCTGGAGCGCCCTGCCATTTTCCTCGCAGCAACCGGCAACTAGAGAGCGGGCAGCAAGGAGGGTAAGGATGAGCCGTTCCCCTCACGGCGTTTCATGGAACCCGCCATTCATCTACTCATACACACACGCAGAGATGCCTGCCTTTTTCATCGCCTCTCACATGCATCCATCTATTCAGCTACCTACCCACCTACCCAAGTATCAAATCCCCCATCCAGGCGTCCTCTATGTTAAAAGGAGTCCATTACGCATCCAGTTATTCATCCTTCTAATGCCATTATTGTGCAGCATTACTGCCCTTTTAGCACTAGGACGCTTGCTATGGGTTTTAGGAATTTGCAAACACCTTGGCCTGGAAATGGTTGGCTACACCTAGACGATGGAGCCCTTCTGTCGTAGTTTCATTTTATTTTGTTGGATCGTCGGCAGACAGTGGCACAGTCAGTCCACTGGGAACTTTTAGTGAGCTGAGGGGAAAAGCTCCATGTTTCATACATTTGCTTGTAGAATGTCACTCGTATGTACAATGATACTATGGAAATGTTAATCTGAAAACGTGGACCAAAGGTTGGCAGTTCCGACACCCTAATTTGGATGCGACCTTACATAGTACAGTCGGAAACATCCATTTTTCAATTGGAGCTTGTGCTGTAGGCTGAAAACGCCTGCAGTACAAGCTACCATTGTTAAATGGAAGTTTGTAAACATTCCTCCATCATGTGGCAGGGCCCGTGAGGTTAAGGGATGTTTACAAACTTCCATTTTCTTCACAGTGCCTTCCACACGGTGCAGGGATGTTAATGGAAGGCACCCATGTCCAAATGAGGAGGGGCAAGGGGGCCAGTTTCCGACAGCCAATCCATGTCAGAAAGGCCGTCATGGATTGACTTTCGGAAACCAACTACGTAATCCTGACGGTGAAGCCTATCTCTGCCGTCATTGAAGGTATTACTATTCTACTATGAAAGGAGTACAATCTCTTGCGGTATTTTGATTACAGCCGTCCGAGGGGAACCTCAGGATGTCATCCGGAGGCTGTTCGCCCGACATCCAAATCAGGCACATTATCTTCCTGTGTCTGAAAAAAGATGAATGTGACCGTGTGCAATGTAACTGGTAGATATCCCACCCCCGTAGCCTCGAGTTGAGTTCAGGCTATGAAAAACTGCCTAAAATATATTTGCAGAGATATGGACATGTTTCCTTCAAATACCATAATTCTTTGCAACTTTTTTTCCACAGAGTGTCCTCTAAGCCTTTCCGTAGACAAGGATTCTTAAATATAAAGGTTCCAAATTTCATTCATAATGGGTGGGTGAAAGTCTGAATAAAACATGCCAGAATGCAAACCCTGATTTGCATGTTGGATAAGGCACATTATCCTACTGTGTTCTTATAGATAGTTCTAACACTATTTGACATCAAACCTGTACAGATACCTCAGTGAGTTATGGCCCAAAGCTTTGGGAACAGTTTTAATCCTGGTGAGAAGAACTCTGCCTTTTATCTTTCCAGTATTACTGAAATGCATAACAGATATGATGGATGAAAATGTTTGTTAGATAAATAGAAATGTATAAGCATGAGTGCAATGAGCACCCATCCAGTCACTGTACCACACAACCCCCCCAACCTGGATGCCCTACACTAATAATTCTCCATAATCCCACTCACAGTACTAAATACCTCAATTCAGAAATTGCTCGTAACCACCTGCTCTGCATGCCCAAAGAATCGTCCATCTAGACCACTCTTTTCATAGTTCTTCTCTCTCCCATTTTCTATCCCTCCTCCACTTACATCCTATGCTCTTACCCTAAGGTTTGATCATATATAGAGGCACAACTACATACATATTCAAGGCCGAGAAAACCTGACAGAAAAACCCAGTCTTTCTAGCTTCCTCTATCTCTCAAAGACTACCAGTCTTCACCTCTGTCTTTTCTCCTGCTAAAGTTTGAAGGTGGTGGAGTTGGGAGGGTAGAGAGTAGAGCAGCAACAGCTCCTCCGTAGTGACAAAGAAGAGTCACGCCCCCCGCCCCCCACTGCTAAAAGCCAGCAGACAGACTCATATCCCTTAGTGAGCATTAAACCAGTCCGCTCATGCTGGGTAATAGCATGAGCAGTACAAAAGGGGGTGGTGATGGACGGAGCATCTGAACCAATCAAACACTCACACCCAGTCAAAAGATCTGGGTTTAACCCATCACCGTTCTTTAGCCCACTCTGCCACCCCAGTTCAGACATGGTTATATGCAAATCAGTCTGACACTGTGCCTCATGGGAACAGTCCAGCCCGAACTGCCAAGCCATGCCTTCCCTGGACCGGAAACAAGCTTCCGAGGACCGGTTTCTGGCATTACAGCCGTCTTCAGCCCGGCTTGCTTGAATCCAGTGGCAAAGTGAGCAAGGGACTCACGTCTGAGCATACCCTGCCACACTTATGGCGGCCAAAAGCGGTATAAATGGGGGTGGTGATGGACGGAGCATCTGAACCAATCAAACACTCACACCCAGTCAAAAGATCTGGGTTTAACCCATCACCGTTCTTTAGCCCACTCTGCCACCCCAGTTCAGACATGGTTATATGCAAATCAGTCTGACCCTGTGCCTCATGGAGGGTAATAGCATGAGAGCAGCTTCGGGATTGGGTGTGCAGTCTGGGAGCTAGACTGTGCTTGTGGAAGAAGCTGGACAGCAGCAGGTAAGACCTTTTTTCTTTTTTTTAAATATCCCCTGCCCTACCACTTTCTATTGAAAGCAGCCACCACTGGAGTAGAGGCTTCTACATAGAAAGTTCTAACACCAAATATTATTGATTTTAAATAGATGAACCAATAAAACATATGTGTAGCTAACTCATACAGTCCCTCAGCTGCTAGTATTCTTATTTACTTCATTCTTCCTGATGGTCCTATCAGAAAGATTGTAAATGTTTACACGGGTGTGGAGTCACTTATGCTTTCATTCACACCTACAGTTTTCACATAACAAGGTCTCTCACCACTGCTGTGTCCAGTTATCCATGCACTTCCGCTCCTGCTTGCTGCTCTCATGCTCTCCGGTTTCAAACCCTCCCCCAGGTCGTGTCATTCTCTTCCAGTTGTCTCCTGCAGTCTACCCAAAGGACTCATGTCCACTTCTCTCAGGAGTACTAATTGGGGAGCTGCTGCTGTCTACATGAGGGGAAAAGCAATGCACCCTGGAGCACCATTTGGCATTGTGACAGCAGTAAAAGGTCATCTAGAAAAACATTTGAGGCTCTGTGAGTGCATGAGGAAGTGGTGTTGCTCCCATTGCCAACACTGGTGATATGCTGACCCCCACATAATGGTTTTCCTTGGCAACTAGGCAATCATTGCATGATACCCAACCTTTGGAAAACTTTGGCCCAGTTACAAAAGGGTCCTTCTTGGACATATGTGAGTATGCATGATATGTTGGCTACCTCTGGTAAAATGCTGGGTTGGGTATAATGGTAGGAATTCCTGTCCTGTTGTTGGCTTCGATGGTATGATGGTGCCTGTCTTTCACATGTGCAAAGTGGTGATTGGCCGTAGGGTTTTGTATTTTATTTTTTAACATTTTATTGGTACCACAGTGGCTACTTAGCTGGGTACCCTAGTACCAGGCACTGATACTGGGGTACCTGCGACCCAATCTTCTTATTTTCTGTATTTGCCTGTTTTGAATTGAAGAGGGGTGTCCCAAAGGCAAAGACATGCCTATCCTGACCCCTGTGTGGCCTTTCATTTTCCCCCCTTCAGGGCTAGAGGATTGAGATGGCTAACCCAACATTCTCATTTGTGTGGCCAGCCAATCAGGGTCCACCCTTCCAATTTGAATGGGCCAATCCCAGATTATCTGGCACCAATGGTTCAGTTATTTTTAAGTTTTAACAAAACAAAATGTACAAGTCAATGCCATAAACGCCTTGTACAAACATGTTTAGTTAATTGTTTTTATAAGTTCTAACATTAATGGAGTCTGGTGGACAATAAACACAGGAGGAATTAGAACAATTACTTTATTATCTCACAACTAATTGAATTTTGCACAATTGTTCATGTTGGCTAACCTGAAAACAAACGGTGGTGATCCTGTCTTGTCATGGAACAAGTGAGAATTCAGTTAGGTTCTCGACAATTCAACTGGCTCTCTACTTGCAGGAGGAGGGGTCTCCTGGTACAATCCTGTGTATGTCTGGTTTGGCTCCTTTGCTTTGTGCTTCTCCTACGTTCTCTTGCTCTGGTCTTCAAACATAGCACAATTGTAAAATGCTTACTAAAAGCATGATTAATGAGTTTGTAACAGGTGTATTAGAGTCATTGACTCCCAGATTTGTAACACAATTCAGTCCAAAAGCCATCATTAAAAGAAGCCTTATGCAAGCAACCACATGAATAAAATTGCTATAAATTCATCAGAATTAATGCGACTAGTGCTCAATTAACATTCAATTTGAATTCTGCTATAGTTGCTTGACTCTTGACAGTCATTGTCCTTATTCTTCAGATACTGTTCACAAAGATACCCCTCATCTTCAATTAGCGGTCACAATACATGAGACTAGCCTTAATTTTGCTCTTGAAATATCCCAATTGTGTTCAATAAACATTCACTATAAATTCTGCTAGTCTTACTTGAGTCTTCAAAATCATTGTCATTAGTATTCAATATTGCTTACAAAGAATACCACTATTCTTCAAACAGTGGTCACAATCAATGAGATTAGCCTGCTCTTGAAATGGCACAAGAGCTGCAAATAAACCCTAACAGAATACTACTAAGCTTCAAATACTATTCTTCTAGAATACTACTAGTCTTCTTTTAGCAATCAATTGAAGTGTTCATCATTTATTTGAAGGGTAGTTGAGTAGAATTTTGCATATTTCGGCTTGTGGGCATACTACATAGTCTTTATGCATACTAAATAAATATTATGTTTTAATAGTAAATGAATACCTCTGTAAACACTGGAATCACACTAAGTGAAGATCTTCCATTTTGGTGAGGGTAAAAAAGCATCTGAAGGAGGGCCTGTCCTGCCATCGAACAGCACCCAGGGAAAGATGCCACTACAAAAGGATTGGTCAACCCGGTCACGCCAAATAAATTGTGCTAATATCACCATATTGAACAGAGGTGGCTACTAGTCCTCACTCGTCAGCCCTGACACAACCTGCAATAAAAAAAATTAAAAAATTAAAAATCCATGCACCTCTTGAGTCAAATCAAAATGCATCAAAATGTTCTTATTCCCCGTGACTTAAGCTGCTAAAATGTCTTGAACAGTATGTCAGAAGTTTATGGTGACATCATGCAGACGGGCTGCACTGTGCAGGGGTAACTCGTGTATTTTTCTGGTTCTTGCAGTAATCGTTCTGGTTTAGACAAGACTTTATTTGAGCCGGTAGCTGAGGGTTGGATGCGGCCTGGTGGTTAATTTGAACCGGTGGCTACTGGGGTCCACCAGCTCTAGTTTTTGCAGACAGGAGAGGGAAAACAGAGCGGAAAGACAGAGTTAAAGAAAGACAAAAACTGTCACAAACGAAGAACACAGTAATATGCAGGAGTGAGGCAGAAGGAGCCTGGTTGTTAAATACGCCAAAGATAGTTTTAAGACTATGTAGCCTTGGCATTTGGCCCACTGACATCTGGTAGCACTAGCATTTTCTCATACAAATTTAGCACTGTAGCGAAAGTTTATGTGTCTTTAACTACTCACTGGATTAAACCCTTTAAGTAAGTGTTTTTGGCTTGTGGGAAAGAAGGGTCACTCTGTGCCCTTTGAGTGTCAGGGAGGGGTTCAGAGGGTCCTCGGAAGCTTGCTTGGTCGATTTCTGTAACAATGTCAGTGACTTTATCTCAGCTCCTGACATGTTTTAGAGAGCGTGCATCAGCAGCATAGTTCTGTATGATTGGGGTTTGCTGCTGAGAACCTATTTCTGGCAGGGTGCAGACCACCTTTCAGTATGTGATTTTAAAAAAACCTAACATATGTTTGTGTGTTGTTGTGTGGGTCCATGTTAACACACCCCTCCCTGCATCAGTACCGAGTCTACAGAGCTACTTTGCTGTCAGTGTACTAGCGATTGACCAACCCCATGTTTTGATGACTATATACAGGCATGGGGTTTCATGAAACAGAAAGCCCTCTGGTATTTGTAGTGCCCTAATGAGACTGCTCCCGAGGTGCTTCATGCTGGAAAACCAGAACGGGCTCAGACAGCCTCATACCATAGCAGGTGATCAACTTTACAATTGCTTTTTCTTTAATTTACAATTCAATTGACCAACTACTTAAGACTTTCAACAAGTATGTACCTGACCTTGCCAACCTGTTAGCATTTACTTAATAGTAGCCCTGTTGATTAGAAACGCAAGGCCTGAAAATAGCAAAGTAAGACCCAACCCAACCTTTTCAGTACAAAGAAATCTCAATTTTCTAGCTTCATAAATTGCATGGCTTAAGTTTTCAGATAAGTTCAATCTGCAAACTGTCAGAATTTAAAGAATTCTTGACAATTTTAAGGAAAACAATTGCCAATGCATGATTATTTTCCAGAGGGCTTGTCATTTGGTCCGCTGCTGTAGATTAGAGCAGAGGTTCTTAACATGAATTCCGTGATACCCCAATTATTCCTTAGTGAAATCCAGGGGCCCACACTGAGTCTCTCTCTCTTAAATCTTTATTTTGGCGCATTCAGCCATAAAAGATACATTAAAACAGTAATACATGGCACTTTTAGAGAGGTGAAAAGGAAAGATTTACATACAGTTGGGATGGGTATTGAGGAAATACAATAAAATCCATAATTTAGTTAAGAAGGCAAACTGTAAAAACATATTTATAAAAAATACATTTGTACAGTTCCAATATTTGGTTCGTAAAAGCAATTCGTTCTTCTACCGATATTTAAAAGAGTCAGAGCAAAACGCATCATGTACAAATACTTAGACACAGATTTAATCAATTATAAATCCAAACCCTGTTTCTTACGTACATGGCTTACTGCCAAAAAAAAAAGACAATTACTTGTCTCGTGTCAGTTTTAATGACTCTGTAAGCTTCATTGTACGAGCATAGACCTAAAACATTGCACAGTGGCTCAATCCACCTTTTCCTGGCTGTTGCATAAGCTGCACAGAAAAAGAGGATATGATTGTTATCTTCTTTAATTCTAAACTGGCAACACGTACATATCTCACTTAATGTAGATACAGTTGTTTGAGACCACCTTACTAAGGTTACATTTGTTTTCAATATCCCATACCTAAACTTCAGATATAAGCTTTTGGCCAAAGGTGGACGGACCTCATCTGAGAAGTCCTCAAAGTATGGATAATCCTTAACGGCCAAGAAGTTACTAGTGATGGATCCACCAGCATGACTATTTGGGAGATTATCTAATATGTACTCCCAAAATTTAACTTTCACCAATTTTTTACAACTTTGCGTCAGACACAAGGGCTCTTCCCAGAAGTGTGACAAACCAATTTTAAACAGCCACGTTCGCCAGCCGAACATTAGAATTATAACAATCCAACTTCATTATTTCCATGAGGCCAGCTCTATAATTTCCAAGTTCTGGTGAGCACCAAAGTCTCAAAAGTTTATAATGAGGGTACTCCCGAATTTGCTTATTAGGTCTAGAGGGGGAGAAATAAACAACAAATACATATGCAAAACCTCTAATCTGACCTGTAAATCCTTCAAAGTAGAATTAATCTAAACATTTCACACAGATGCAACCATGATAGAAAATATTCACATGAACATGTTATTCTTTAGTTTTTCATTTATTTTCATTTTCATAATTTAAAATTGAAAAGACATTTTTTGTCATTTTTTAGTATTTTTAAACATAGAGCAAAGAATTTTTGATTCAATACTGGATAAACAATATTTACAGTGATACATTTATTTTGAACCCCACATAAAAGTAACACAGTGCTGTCAGTCTCTCTATCACTCAATCTACCTCATTCATACTAATTCCACACATACTCATACCAGTAACAAAGTACAATAAAAAACAACAAAAGACATCAATACATCTGAGAATCCCACATGATCATTTATAAATGAGTTTCCATGTTTTTCGCTTGATGAGTTCTATATTGTATGTAACTTCTTCTTTTGGTTCTTATTCCTTATAGATTTCTTTGTACAAGGGTCCCAGATGTATAGGGCCTACGTACGTTTCGGTGAACTATTTAATTTGCATCACCTTCATCAGGGCCAAACAAATACATAGACATACAAATATTAAAATGAGGGGGTTCTTCATATCTGAAATGAGAAGTATAATATACGGCATATTAGTTTAACAGTATACGTTGCATCCTGTTTCTAAAAGCCAGGTTATGTGCTCCTATTTAATTGTAAAGTGCTGTATTAGATACTAGGCCCACCTAGTGGTGCCTGTATCAAAAAAAGGAGAAGAATACTACAGTGACCGAAGAGATTAAAGACCCAAAAGGTTCCTAACTTGTGGCAGAATTGAAGAAATGGAGTTGGTGATAATTATAAACCAAGTGGTTAGTATAGAGATTTAGAGATAGATAGGAACAACTAGAAAAATATTAGGAAGTGGGGGATCCCAGAGAATCTATTACAGGCAATCATCCAACTCCATACGCAAACATGGGTTCGGGTGAAGCTAGGGTCCGGCACACATCTCTCGCGGAAAATAATGACAACTAGAGGCGTGAAGCAGGGATGTGTGTTGGCCCCCCTTCTTTTCAACCTGTTTATAGCAGATCTGTCGGCGACCCTGGATGGCACCAACAGCCATTCTCCAAAAATCGGTGGCGTGGGTCTAAGCAACCTTTTGTACGCCGACGACCTTGTCCTTTTTAGCCTCACTAGGGTGGGCCTACAAAGGCTCCTTGATAAACTGTATGATTACACAACTATCAACCAATTAGAGGTCAACCTAAAAAAAACGCAAGTCGTTCCTTTTGGTAAGAAACGATACACAGGTGGAGGCTGGTCTTTCAACAATATAAGCCTCATAACAGGCCAGTCGTATAAATATCTAGGCGTCCATTTGGATTCTAAATATAATTTTAGAAAGCATCGTAATGAGATCGCAGTCAAAGCAACAACTCTTGCGGTATCATTAGGCAAGCTTGCAAAAAATCTCTCCGGCCCAACTCTATCGCCCCTTTTGGAGGTGATGAGAGCGAAAATTGGCCCTACTCTATCGTATGGTATAGAGCTATTTGGGGGGAAAATGAATACAGCCCTGAACCAGCACACAACCAAAATTTATAAAAAGGTGCTCCAGCTGCCAAAATCTGCATCTGCTGCACAGATAAGACTGGAGATGGGGCTGATAAATTACGATGCCTCCAACATTGGGGCATATCTTAATTTCTGTCATAAATTAAGACAAGCGGATCCCAACACATTAGAATCCCTGGTCTGGCAGGAAATAACCCGGAATAACCCAGGTGGAACATACGGCCGCCTCTTTAAAGAGGCCATCCAGCAAATGTCTGCGAGTGACTTGTGGGCCCTGAATCCCAGTCCGACAGCATTTAAAATAGGGATCAAAAAGGGTGTGAGAATGACATCAAGTATCACCGATAAATCACTCTTTTTGAAACGTAGTCATGCCTGGGCCCTTGTAAACTCTTATAGACGGTTAGCCCCTGCCTCCTATTTGGCCTGCACATATTCACTCCATCTAAAACGCAGCCTTATCGCTATTAGAATGGGCGACTGGCGATTCCTGAAAGATCTACCCCCCTGGCGACGCACCACGGAAGATTTGACATGTAGAGGGTGTGGTAAAACAGCTGAAACTATGTTGCATGTGATCTGCCTGTGTCCAGTTTTTAATTCAGAACGGAGGCGGAGACTTAAACCAGAATGGAATAGGCTGGGTGTTAGGACCTCCAGACAAGCCATCATGGCAGCCTTGAACCCGGAGAATACTTTGTTAAACATAAGATTCACAAATTTTATTCTGCATGCATATCGTAACTTTAATCAAAAGAGGCCCTGTTAAAGACTCCCTTCCACCTGCCAACTCTTATGGAGGTTAAAATAAAGTGAGCTGTAGCTCACGAATGTCGGTCACCTCCTAAAAGTAGGATATCATCGAGTATAATACAAAAGGGGGGAAGAGATGACTTTTTTTCCCTGTACACCATGCTTCAAACTATTCTATTTTATCTTAAGAGGCTTATGAGAAGACACTTCCTATTTTTATAATGATTGCTAAATGACCATGCTTTTATTCTTCACTGATTTTTATCTTATTTATGGATACACAATGTGAATTTTGTAACTTTCTTTTAAAGATATATGTGCTATATCTAAATAAAGATAATTGATTTGAACTAGAAAAATATCTCGCCAGTATGTCTAGGTTCAGAAAGATGCACTCTTGTGTCAATACCACCACCTAGTAGGGTCATATTTAGATGTACCTACTTGTAAAGAAAAGGAACCGCTTGGCAAGATGCAGTTTACTGATTTGCTCTCAGATTTCATTTTATGATGCTGAAAAAGGGAAGAGAATATTCAAAAAGGTTAGATTATCACTACTGCTAGTTATATTCTGACAGAGTTCTTATTAGGTAAAAGAGGGGAAAATTCTACCTTATAGCCGTTATCAGACACACTCACAGTGTCTATTTGAAAAGTTGCAAAGGTCTATTCGAATATAGATGGAAAGCTGGGTAGATCTGTTATCCCACTTTTCTTTAAAAGACTGAGTCCTGATAGAAAGATAAAAATGTCCACTATAAGAGTTGTTATATATATTGGGTACTGTGATGGTTACGACGCTCTGATTGTGAGGGTCATGCCAGAAAGGAGACCTATCTTACCGTAGAGATCTACACACCAGTTACTGACAATAGTTATCTTTCTTCATCAAACAGTTGTACGTCTGGAGTCGGCTCTATTTTACTTGTATTGTCCTATTTAGAAAAGACCAGAATGGAATAATGGTAAAATTACCCACGGGCCGCATATATGACTGAATAAGCACATAGCATATATCTCAATGTTTCTAATAATGATTGATGAAATACTTTTAATAAATGTAAGCTATTAGTGAATAACTAGCACATTCAATGAGGCTGCTCGTTAAACCCATGAGATGGGTGGCTACCTCATTTTTGAAAGTAGAGCTGTCGGTCTCATCATAAGACGTGTTAAGCATGCTGATTGCTACGGTTTTAAATTACTGCAATAGACGTTACTGAATTGCTGTGTGCATAACAGGCCACGCTTGGGCTGAAAGTACCACGAGGCTGATTTGGTTCATAGGACAATACAGCTATGAAACAAAGCAAACCAAATGCATTGCTCGTTGACGTTGAAGCTAATGTGTTGCCAATTTCCCAACAGAACTTAACATAACGGCAAGCACGAGGATTGCATGATGTGTAACTGTATATGAAGAAACACCGCGTTTCCTCCACTATCAGATAGTCGTCTAAAAGTAATGGCAAGCACGAGGTTAGAATGCTGTGCGAGTTAAAAAGAAAAGTAGACTACGCGCTCACTTTGTTATCAGATAATAGTCTAGAAAACAATGACTCTTAATCCCTTATCTGTTAAATGCATGAGTTACTGATAACACTAAAAGCAATTGAATGCAGATATTGCATACTGCCAGTAAAAACGGTAAGCTCACTTACTAGGTATAGCGAACGGTTATAGATACACTAGCTCGAAAGTCAAATGTACCTGTGCCGTATTTCAGTTGCAGCTTGAAAAGTCCGTACTGCTCCTTCGTACAAACGCGGCTAGTAGCACCCAAATTTTCGCCCGTTTATAAGGACACGCTCGAGTCAACCACGTGCAGGTGGTGCTAATAATGTAGCCAACATTACCTACCAACATGTAGTGAGCATAATAGAAGGACTAGTAGAAAAAGGCCCATCTAATATTATCAAGGACACTAAAAAAGGACTAGCACCCCTAAGGTACTACTAATCCAAGATGGTGCTGATATTTACGCTAAACTACCCGATATTAATCTGCCATTTGGGTATTTCTGATATAATAGCATTAGTTTATGTTATTGTAACTTTAATTTATATAGGGTAATTATAAATAATTTCAAAATGGTGCCCAAGAGTTGCTCTTTAGCTAATGAGGTATATAGCTAATTAACATATTATATGGTCCGGGATATATCGTGATTAGGAATTGTTGTATAGAAATTCTTATAAGTATCTTATTATAAAATCGTCCTGGGGCTGATTGTATGCTAAAATTAGACAGTAACTATCCAAGTTATTTCTTCATTATGTCCGTGACGGACAGTGTCCAAATTATAAATCCAGAACGTTTCACGTTGTTTTCTGACCGTTGTCATATCTTTTCCTGGTATTGCGTGGATGCGTTCCAAAATAAGCCAACTCATTTCTTTCTCTGTATGGTGAAATTGTTTGTACAGCGCTACCATGGGGGCATTCACTTTTCCTGTTTTTATTGCAGATTTGTGCTCTGATAGTCTGACCCTTAGTTCTCTTAATGTCTCACTCACGTACCCTATATTGCATGGGCACAGTATGAGATAAACAATATTAGCAGTCTTACAGTTGGTCATTTCCCGCAGTTGTCCTGACTTTTTGCCATATGACCATGTTTGGCTCGTAATGGCTTGTTCACATGCGTGGCATGTGCCGCACTTGCGGTTTCCTTTCGGAAGAGGTTTGCCATCAATGGTCGTTTGGCGTATGTTGCCCTGGTTTTTCATCCTACTATGGACTAATTTGTCCCTAAGGTTAGGATTTCTTCTGAAAGCCACTAGAGGTCTACTAAGTTGTGAGGTTTCCTCATTAGTATTCAATATTTTCCAGTTTCTTTGAATCACTTGTCTGATCTTATTGTTTAGGCTAGAGTGATTAACTACATAAACTAGCTTTTCACTCTCTGGTTTTGGGGTTGGATTTAAGAGGGCGTCTCTGTTGTAGTATGTGGCTCTTTTCAAAGATTGGCAAACCAGTCTTCTTGGATACCCTCGTGCTAGCAGACGTTCTTGTACTTTCACTGCATGTAACATGAAATCCTTCATGTTCGTGCAGTTCCTCCTTATCCTGAGGAATTCCCCAAAAGGGATTGAATCTTTCTGGCATGATGGATGATAGCTACTATGTTCTAGTATAGTATTTTTTGCCGTGGGTTTCCTATACAAACTTACTGTGAGCTCTCCCTCTGTGTTTTGTATCCAGATATCTAAAAATTCCACTTGGGTGCCGCTCGTAGTCGTAATTGTGACTCTGGACCCTGGATTGTTGCCTCCCTGCACTTTAAGGAGCTGAGCTGCCCTTGCTGGGATATCGGGAGCCTCCGTGTTTGAGCCAGCGGGAGACCGGGACTGCGAGGCCCAGCAGGCAGTGCGTTCTGACATCCCGCACACCTGCCGCCTCTTCCCGCGTCTCCTCCCCTCTGCTGACACCGTGACCTGGCGTGTTAAAACACGACTCGCGGCCCCCGCTCCGCGGGAGCCGCTCGTAGTCGTAATTGTGACTCTGGACCCTGGATTGTTGCCTCGCTGCACTTTAAGGAGCTGAGCTGCCCTTGCTGGGATATCGGGAGCCTCCGTGTTTGAGCCAGCGGGAGACCGGGACTGCGAGGCCCAGCAGGCAGTGCGTTCTGACATCCCGCACACCAGCCGCCTCTTCCCGCGTCTCCTCCCCTCTGCTGACACCGTGACCTGGCGTGTTAAAACACGACTCGCGGCCCCCGCTCCGCGGGAGCCGCTCGTAGTCGTAATTGTGACTCTGGACCCTGGATTGTTGCCTCGCTGCACTTTAAGGAGCTGAGCTGCCCTTGCTGGGATATCGGGAGCCTCCGTGTTTGAGCCAGCGGGAGACCGGGACTGTGAGGCCCAGCAGGCAGTGCGCTCTGACATCCCGCACACCTGCCGCCTCTTCCCGCGTCTCCTCCCCTCTGCTGACACCGTGACCTGGCGTGTTAAAACACGACTCGCGGCCCCCGCTCCGCGGGAGCCGCTCGTAGTCGTAATTGTGACTCTGGACCCTGGATTGTTGCCTCGCTACACTTTAAGGAGCTGAGCTGCCCTTGCTGGGATATCGGGAGCCTCCGTGTTTGAGCCAGCGGGAGACCGGGACTGCGAGGCCCAGCAGGCAGTGCGTTCTGACATCCCGCACACCAGCCGCCTCTTCCCGCGTCTCCTCCCCTCTGCTGACACCGTGACCTGGCGTGTTAAAACACGACTCGCGGCCCCCGCTCCGCGGGAGCCGCTCGTAGTCGTAATTGTGACTCTGGACCCTGGATTGTTGCCTCGCTGCACTTTAAGGAGCTGAGCTGCCCTTGCTGGGATATCGGGAGCCTCCGTGTTTGAGCCAGCGGGAGACCGGGACTGCGAGGCCCAGCAGGCAGTGCGTTCTGACATCCCGCACACCTGCCGCCTCTTCCCGCGTCTCCTCCCCTCTGCTGACACCGTGACCTGGCGTGTTAAAACACGACTCGCGGCCCCCGCTCCGCGGGAGCCGCTCGTAGTCGTAATTGTGACTCTGGACCCTGGATTGTTGCCTCGCTGCACTTTAAGGAGCTGAGCTGCCCTTGCTGGGATATCGGGAGCATCCGTGTTTGAGCCAGCAGGAGACCGGGACTGCGAGGCCCAGCAGGCAGTGCGTTCTGACATCCCGCACACCTGCCGCCTCTTCCCGCGTCTCCTCCCCTCTGCTGACACCGTGACCTGGCGTGTTAAAACACGACTCGCGGCCCCCGCTCCGCGAGAGCCGCTCGTAGTCGTAATTGTGACTCTGGACCCTGGATTGTTGCCTCACTGCACTTTAAGGAGCTGAGCTGCCCTTGCTGGGATATCGGGAGCCTCCGTGTTTGAGCCAGCGGGAGACCGGGACTGCGAGGCCCAGCAGGCAGTGCGTTCTGACATCCCGCACACCTGCCGCCTCTTCCCGCGTCTCCTCCCCTCTGCTGACACCTTGACCTGGCATTTTGAAACACGACTCGCGGCCCCCGCTCCGCGGGAGCCGCTCGTAGTCGTAATTGGGACTCTGGACCCTGGATTGTTGCCTCGCTGCACTTTAAGGAGCTGAGCTGCCCTTGCTGGGATATCGGGAGCCTCCGTGTTTGAGCCAGCGGGAGACCGGGACTGCGAGGCCCAGCAGGCAGTGCGTTCTGACATCCCGCACACCTGCCGCCTCTTCCCGCGTCTCCTCCCCTCTGCTGACACCTTGACCTGGCGTTTTGAAACACGACTCGCGGCCCCCGCTCCGCGGGAGCCGCTCGTAGTCGTAATTGTGACTCTGGACCCTGGATTGTTGCCTCGCTGCACTTTAAGGAGCTGAGCTGCCCTTGCTGGGATATCGGGAGCCTCCGTGTTTGAGACAGAGGGAGACCGGGACTGCGAGGCCCAGCAGGCAGTGCGTTCTGACATCCCGCACACCTGCCGCCTCTTCCCGTGTCTCCTACCCTTCAGTCTCTGACCTGTACTTCAGGCGGCCCCAGTGCGCGTTAGCGGGACGCGTGTGCGGGACGCAGCTCGGGACGAAGCCCGGACAAAGGGTGGACAGTCTTAGACAGTCCGAGACAGGCCGTGACTGGACTGGCACGACATACTGCCCGTGCTGATACCAAGATACCCCCTTAAAGTAAGACACACTGCGCATGATTATTGCCACACTGAGGAACATTATCTAGTGTCACCCTCTCACATTGTATATCACTATTGTATGGTATAGAAATCGTGCTACAACCAATATTATATAGTATGCCAAAAAAGATCCTTGCCGCAGTGTCTAACACTATGGATAACTATTTGGTCCAGGTAGTAACTAAAATTAATAGTGAAAGAAGGCAGTCACTAGGACTAAGTCAATCCCCCATTCTTCATTCCCTGAGCCCACCTCTAAATTCCCCATGGGTAGATATATCATCTCAGGTCGTAGGAAATGAAGTTCCAGACACTGATCTACGTGATAGCGAGACCTTTAATCAAAGTGTACTTTTAGAGGCTGACCCAGAAACTGATCAAGAAAACGATCCTGAGTCACAGGTTGATGCTACAGTAGAGGATTCCCCCATACAGGTGGACTCACAGGTGGACACAATAGTAGAGGAACCTCCCATACCTGTGCCTGCAATTCGGGCGGTTAGAACATGTAGAAAAGTTCAGTCTAATCGCGGAGGGTCACGACCAGGGAGAAAAAGGGTTGCATCGCCAGTGAAAACAAGGGATAAAAGCAGGGGGCACGGGGAAGACAGCGACAAACAAATCATGGACGATGAGTTATTTAATAGGATAGCGGATATGATCGACTATAAGATCAAGGCCATCATTAAACCGCTGGTGGTTAAAATAGATAAACTCACCGCTGAAGTAAAGCAATTGGGTGGGGCCCAGAAAAAGATAGCGGAGGAGGTGGCAAACACAATAACCCTAGTCACAAATCTAGCCAACACAAATAAAGAGCACACTGTGAGTGGGACAGAGGGAGGTGAAAATGTGGCACTGACTATCCCCCCTGGACATGCACCAGCAACAGAACATAATCAGCCAGAGACAAGAGAAGATTCCCTACCAAGACCAATTGTAACGACCACACTAGGTTTTGAAAAAGATTCATTACAATTTATAGTAGAAGCCTCACCCTTAGTGTTGGTACTGGCAAATTTACCCCCTCTGACACCTGGCCAATCAGAATCTTCAACATCCCTGATAAGCAAGGCCCTGCACTGGCTGTCTGGTAATATGCAGATGGCTCCCTGGGGGAAACAACAGTTAGCAGGAGAGGTCAAGTTGGCCAGAAGGGTACCCTGGATAGGGAACAGCCCAAAAAAGTTCAAAGGAGATTGTATAGTACTAAACTTTTCCAACTCGGTTGTACTCCCTAATGTCCTGTCAAACATACTCCCCCCTCAACGTAGGAGTGGTACCATCGTTCCACTTACCTTAGAATTTTTTTGTGGAAAACAGCGAAGCATGACATATCCCAAGACATTCCCTAATTTTACAAGGCCAGAGTGGAATGTAACGACAAACAGATGGGGTATAGGTGCTCCTGTTAACGATTGGGGGAGTAGTCTAGAGAGGCGGGAAGGTCCACACCATTTATATCAACACAAGTATCATTACTCAACCCATCTAAATAATCAGTACAGTGTCCCTATCTCAAATAGGTTTGACGCCCTTTATGAACAGGGAGGACTGGAAGGGGTTGAATGACTACCTGGAACACCAATTTTGTCTGATTACATCGACCATATACAACATGATATAGGCCTAGGAAACGAGGTTAAGATAAATGTGTTACACAAGATCTATTTCCGCTGAAAATTCTGAACTAAACAATCTCACAGATCAAGAAATGGGATCCCTACCCGAGGTCGCACCATCATTAGCCCGGCTAAATCGATCCATTAACTTATTAAACGCGTATAACCCTGCTCCCACTCAAGTAGACCAAACTTATAACATCGTGGAAGAGCAGGCAGTCAGATGTACAGAGTTATCATATGTTACCCCAGCTGAAAAGGCAAACACAGACACAGACACCAAAATATTGTGCTCATTAACACCCTGTAGCGCAAGCTTAGTATCTTGGAATATTGCAGGGCTGGTTGATAAAGCTTGTGACATCACTTGAAACAATACGCAGTGATATGCCTTCAAGAAACATGGCTGGTGGAAACAAATGTTCATATTGAGGGGTACCAAAGCTTTTTCACCCCAGCAGAACCATCAAATAGTGGAAGAGCAAAGGGGGGCCTGGCAACCTATGTTAATTTGGCGCTTACATGTCATAAAGTTAAGCGTCATTCTGGAAACAGAAACATCCAGGTTCTAGAGAGAAAGAGGGGCAAAACCACCTTTACTCTGATTAACTTTTATAATGCAGTGAATCAGAATGGAGATTGTAATATATTGCCCTTGTGTGACTTTCTGAGAGACAATGCGGGGAATCTGCCGCGTCAAATGCTAATCGCAGGTGACTTTAACAAACATCCCTGCGGAAATCCAGGAGAGACTGTTATCGATCAACTGGGATGTAACAGCCTGAAAGGCTTCCACTTCGATCACTCGCGGCGTGGAATACAACTAAACACGCTGATGAATGAAAATAACCTAATCACAGCCATGACTACGGTGGCGGAACAAACTCTTTACCCCGTTCCTACGTACAAAGGCCATACAAATGGGTCATACATAGATCACATTCTATTGTCTGCTGACCTTGCCAACACTGTCTTGGACTTCTCCATCCAAATGAACATTTATAGTGATCACAACCCTATGTGGATTAAATTGGGTGGGGGAATCTTTGAACAGCGAAAGCCACGTGAAGATCGTGGGTCCTTAAAGTGTATAAAGGGAAAGCATCGCCTAAAATGGACAATGGTGAACTGTGAAAATTTGTACACCTCTATTAATAATTTGTGCAGTTCCAAACTCTCTCTATGTATGTCACCAGTATCATCATCGCAACAAATCTTGGCTGCTTTTGAGGGTGTTGCATTAACAGTAGGGTCGTTGTTAATGGTGCCAGTTAAAGGGAATGCTAGCAGTAACCCAAAATGGTTCGACAACTCTTGCTCTAAGGCCAGCCGAGATCTTAAGATGGCCCTGAAAACTAAACCCAGAGACTCGGATCACATTAAGGCCATGCGTGCTAGGTACACAAATTCCCTTGCCACTCGAAAGAAAGAGGTAAAGAAAAGTGTATGGGAGACCCTCTTAGACCCCAAAATTTGAGAAATAGTGCCAAGTTTTGGGAAATTATAAATAAACCCCTGTTTGACTATCCAAGTAATTCCGCCCTTGAATTTTTGAATTTAAAAAGCATTTATAGAGCGCTCATATGCTAGGCAGTTTCTTGGCGCTTAAAAAGCAACAGTGGTAAGAACAAGCAGACAGAAAACAGTAGGCTAACAGTTGAACGCTTGCTGGAACAAAAGGGTTTTTAAAGCCCTACGATATTCCATATAGGAGGGCAGAAGTCTTATTGAGGGTGGGAGCGCGTTCCAGAAGGTGGGGGCCAGAACTGAGAATTTCTGACCACCGGCTCTTTTCTTCTTGAAGCGTGGTACTGCCAGCAAGCCCAGGGAGGAGGAGTGAAGAGCTCTCGGCGGGCAGTAATTCGTGACAGCAGAGTTGATAAATGCCGGAGCAGTGCCCGCTCGGGCTTGAAAAGTGAGGCATCCTAATTTAAACAGTGCCCGCTGTTTAATAGGAAGCCCTTGGCACAAACATTCCAGAGGAAGAGTGGGTTAATCATTTTAGCTCGATTTTTAAAAGTAATGAGTTTCTAGCAGAATATAGCTTTGTTGCATCTAAGGAGAATTTTTTGCTCTTTTCAATAAATGAGGTTGAAAATGGAATTGAAGGGCTAACAAGCAATAAGGCCCCAGGGCCGGATGGCCTCCCTCCGGACCTTTTTAAATCCTGCATATCGCTATGGGCGCCTGTCCTCACTGCTGTACTCAATGCAGCTGTGGTTTCTGGCTGCCCAAAGTCGTGGGGGGTGTCCACCATCGTACCCGTGTTCAAGAAAGGAGACTGTAATAGCCCCCTCTGCTATAGACCAATATCTTTAATTAACTCTGTGGTCAAAGTAGTGGGGGGAGTAATTCTAAACAGGCTAGTTGCATGGGCAGATGAAAATAAAGTAATATCCCCAGTTCAATATGGTTTTAGGCCCGATCACTCTACGATCACCCAGTGTTTGAACCTGTACCTGATCATAGGGAAATACACCATGGCCCGCCAAGGTACAATTCACATGGCGTTCATGGACCTATCGTCGGCTTTCGACTGTGTAAGCCATAGAAGGCTCTGGGACGCCATGGCTAAAATGGGCGTAGAGCAGAACCTAATTAATTTGTTAGCAGATATGCATTCTGACACAAGAGCAAACGTCCGGTACACACAAGATCTAAAAGTGACAAGAGACTTTGGAGTGCACAGGGGTGTCAGGCAAGGGTGCATTTTAGCCCCGTTCCTCTTCAATCTATACATAAATGAACTGGAAGAGCATCTTTTAAATACAGGAGCAGATTACCCTTATGTTGGACGGAAGGGACTGCCAGTTCTGCTTTATGCGGATGACGCAGTCCTTTTATCCAGGACTGCAATTGGTCTTAAAATACTGTTAAATTCCTTCTTTGTTTTTATGAAGTCTCGAGATCTGAGCATTAACAATTCCAAATCTTTCGTAATGAAGGTCGGCCAAGGTAATAAAAAGCCAAATTGCCTAAATGTTAACGGGGAAACAATCCCAGTAACAAAAACATTCTCTTATCTCGGAGTCTTGTTCGACTATCAACTGAACTGGGGACCCAGGAACTGAACTGGAAGAAAAAGGGAGAGGTAACCCGGGCAAATGCAGCAATACTTGACTTTACAAGAAAAATGGGAAATAGCCCGGTGGCTGCATTGCTCCAACTTTACCAGGCCAAGAGTGTTGCTACTGCATGTTATGGCAGCGAGTTATGGGGATATGCCTCACTAGGAGCCCTGGAGGTAGTAGAAAACAACTTCTTAAAACAGATATTGAGAGTTCCTAGGGGAACAGCTAACTTTTCTGTACATGAAGAGCTGGGTATGTCATACCTATGTGACAAGGTAGCAGTAAACCCCTTACTGTGCTGGTTAAATTGCTGGTTAAACAGTGATTTACCTCTTACCCAGCACATATTGAGGGAAGCACTAACATGGGAAAATAGGTTTAAGGTTCCCTGGATAAAGTACTTAAGTAACTGTTTCAATGAATTAGGGCGCCCCGAACTCTTTTTAACCCCAGAATCCATTACGAAATTGGATGTTACCATTGTGAAGAAGGCTTTTATTTCTTCCAGGTATTTAGCTAGGGAGGACGGTGAATTAAAGAAAGGAAGTGTAGGGAAACATGTGCTATTAAAAACATCTTTGCTCATGGAACCGTACTTGTCATGGCCCATGTCAAGTTATGATCGTTTCCTGCTGACGAGGTTTCGTCTGGACTTATTTCACTTACTACTGGCCGTGCCTAAGGGGACCTACAGAAGTCAAGTTTTGCCGGCTTGCAGCTGCGACGAAAAGTCTCCGCAAGACCTGGCACACTTTTCCTTTATCTGCCCCTTTTATACTATACCACGGAGGCTTTATTTAAAACCCTGCCTCAAAAAATTGAATTTCACACAAATCAGACCAGCACTTTACTACCTTCAGCTGTTAAGTTGTGATTGCACTTTATTTGTATGCAGCTTTTTAAAATTAGCACTTAAATTTAGGAAAAGCATGGAGGGGTAATAGTGCCACTGACAGATATATTCTTAGCTAATAATAACTTTTTACATTTTTATAATATTTTTAATATTTTGAGAGTACCTTCTGCTTGTAACTTTCTTGTTCTATGTTGTTTTTCAAAAATTTCTTGTATGTATGAGTTAATATATGTCTAATGTAATATGCTTTTATGGTTGGTATTATTAATAACCGAATAAAAGTATTTTGACTTGACTTGACACTTGTTTTGGGGAACAATTACTGGTGAATTTGAGATTAGGATCGGCTAAGTTTAGCCATTCCATATATTCGTTGAGTGCTGATTCTGTCCCTGACCATATAAAAAATACATCATCTATAAATCTATGCCAGCTGGAAATGTTCTCATAAAATGGGGCTAGTTCGTTAAAGATATGTTTTATTTTGAATTCTCCCATATAGATATTAGCAATGCTGGGGGCACAAGACGCCCCCATGCTAACTCCTTTAATTTGCTGGTAGAGATCGAGTTGGTATTCAAAAAAGTTGTTATGTAGGACTATCTCTAGGCACTCTAAAAGGAAACTGTCAGGTCTTTGCCCCGGTGTCCTTGCTAGGAGCGCTGCCACCGGATGTATGACGTTACAACGCATGCTTTTACCACGCATGCTGTTACAACGCGGTTTTTACATCGCATACCATTACAACGCATAGTGCTTCTGGGTGCTGGATAGTGAATAGTTTAATTTACTATTCCAACTCCAGTCCCCGTGGACACTAGGGAAGGTTATTGGATAGTAAATTAACCTATTCCCTATCCTATAGCGCCCCCCAGAGCAATGCGTTGTAATAGTTTGCGTTGTAATGGCTGCGTTGTAACGGTAGTGTGTTGTAAAGGTTTCGTTGTAAGTGATGTTTCCCGCTGCCACCGCATCCATAACTCAGTCCTGGGGGATATTAGTGTAAAGTGATTCTATATCACACGTCACTAGCAGTTGTGATGTTTCATTGAAAGCTGTATGTTCCAATATGGAGATCATATGGCCTGTGTCTTTTATATAGGACTCATAAGTAGTAGTGAGTGGACATAGAAAAGTATCAAGGTACTTAGAAAGCGGCTCTGTGCTGAAATTAATTGATGCCACTATAGGTCTGAGAGGGGGATCTACAACACTTTTGTGCATTTTGGGGACGCCATATAACGCAGGAGTCACTGTATTGAGCTTGATTAAATAGTCCATTTCTTTCTGTCAGATGTAGCTATTCACAAAAGCTCTATTAACTGTTTCCTCTATGTGGGTTTTTAAGTCAAGAAGTGTTCTCCTATTTACTTTTTTATAATGTTCTTCGATGGATAACATTTGATGTATTTTATTAGAGTAGTAGGTGGTGTCCATTACCATTACCACTATGCCTCCTGCTTTATCGCAAGGTTTGATAGTTATACTTGCATTTTCTTGTAATGACTTTAAGGCTTTAAGTCTCACCCAATAGGAGAGTGGGCGTAGGATTGCATGATGGTCTGCCCGCTTCATACTTAAGTCTAACATTAGGGGTAATAATGTGGTCCGTTTGGGTATTTTTAGCAAACTCCTATAAAAAGAGTTTTCGCTTTTCATAAAAAGGTTCCCAGCTATTGTGCCCTAGATTTCTGCTCCGTATAATGCGGCAGTCTGGGCCTTAAACTTAAATACTTCTAATGCTGGTGATACTGATTTGCTAAGACTCGCCCCATGTTTCTTTAAAATCGGCAGTGAATTCTGTGTCAATATCATTTTACTCTTCTCTGCTTAAGTTTTCCACGTATTCTTTGAGTCTATTGAAACACCCAAGCAGATAAAATTAGATACTAGATCTAATTTTTGGTTGTTTAAAATGAAGTTCCCTTTGAAAGTTTTATGCGGATTTGTTTTTTTTTTTTAACATTAATTTCCAAACCTTTTTTATTACAATAGGTTTGGAATGAATTAAGCAAGCCTTGCGGACCTTTGGGCGTCTGTGAAATTAGGATGGTGTCGTCCGCACAGAGGAGTGCAGGGACCCTTTCTCCATTTAGTTTGGGTGCATCATTGGTGCATTCCTCTAAATCAGTTGGGATGTCATTGACAAACAGAGAAAAGAGTGTGGGGGCTAAAACACACCCTTGGCGAACTCCACACATTATTGTAACAGGTTTAGTCAATTCTCCGTTTCGTCCCCAACGCACTCTTGCATAATTGTTATCATGGAGTCTTATGATCTGATGTAATAAACAGTCCGGCAGTCCCAGAGAGTGCAGACAATCCCATAGACGATCACGCAAAACTAAATCAAAAGCAGCCCTCAGGTCTACAAATGCCACATAAATATGGCCTTTTCTTAAAAAAACATATTTCCATATAAGGCAACAAAATCTAAAAACTTGGTCTATCTTGCTTATACTACATCTAAAACCAGCTTGGAATTTAGTAAGTATGGCATTCTCATCCATCCAAGAATTCATACGTGTTAAAATATGCCTAGAGTATAATTTTTGTAAAATATCCATTAAACTGATAGGGCGATAGTTCGACGGATCATTTCTATCGCCCTTTTTAAAAATTTAAATGATTTCTGCACCCCTCCAACTGTCAGGAAAATCTATACCATCTGCTAGAATGTTAAACAGTTTATTAATATAGGGTGCCCAGGTGTTAATCTCATGTTTGTACAAATCACTTGGGATTTTGTCAAGGCCAGGTGACTTACCACTTTTTAATAAATTAATAGCTAGCTCAGTTTCTTGTAGTGTGAACTCTAAAGTGCCATTACTTTCTAGGTACCAGGGTTGCACCTTTTCCTTAGACCATATGTAGGGGGACTTCGTACAGATGGGTAAAATGGTCAACCCAAGTCTGTTCATCAATGAACACATCTTGGGCCGACCTACCTGCATGATTCCTATTTGCCACTAGTCTCCAAAATCCCACATTATCTTTTGTCTTTGCTGCCAGTAACATATTCTCCCAGCATTCCTCAACCCAATTTGATCCTTTCTTGCCATCCTAATTACTTCAGGTACTTTACTTTTTATGGCCTCTATAAGTACTGCCTTGCCGACTCGGCAATCCTTATTGTACCACGGATGGGTACCTACTGAACCAGTTTTATTGATACAATTTTTCTTGGGCATTTTAGTAACAAAGGATATTTGCGCCCATTTGAGTGACCGTCTATTGTTACTTAATAATGGGGCATCATTAGCAATGTTATCCAAAACAGAAATCTTCGTCACTGGATTATTACTGGGAAAAAGGAATTGATCAATTAACAATTGTAATGGGCGATGATCACTTTCATACCTAAGCATGATCTCAAAGTCAATCAAGTAAGGCCAAAGATCAAAGGATACTAGGATATAATCTATACGGGTTTGAGAGTTGTTTTTAACAAATGTCGCAGCTTTTAGTGAATCCGAGGGGAGGCGACTATTGCAGACCCTCAGCCCATATACCGTTGCTAATCTTACTATTTGAACTGCTAGAGCCGTGCACCGCACCGCCTCGATGTTAGAGAGGGGTGGAATGTTGTTAGCCCTATCCTCTTCTACAAAAACGTCCCCAAAACCTGCAATTGGCTCATATTTACGGTTCAGGCCACCACCTATTAACAAGCTTGGTATCTCTTCCTGGCTATTTATAAAATGTTCTAGTTTATCCAGGATCTGAGACTCCTTAGCTAGACTACAGGGCCTATTGTATACATTAAAAAGGAGGATACTCCTCCCCTCTTTCGTGACAACTTTCAGACCTAGTATGTCCACTGAGTCAATAATTATTACCGTTGTACTAATCTCAAGAGATACCTTCATCCATATGGTGAGTCCCCCTGAGGGCCTACCTCTAATTGAGGGTACAGCCGCTATATTAAAGGTCTTATAGCCTACTCTATGCGGCGTATCCAGAGCCCAAGTTCCTTGTAAGAAACAGATGTCGCTGGAGTCTATGTAATTACTCCATTCTTGATCACACACATTTTTTGTCAGGCCCGCTATATTCCAGGAAATACATTTTATGTTATGTTTACTGTAAACTGAGGTTATCACTACTGGGGATAACACTAGGGTCACTAGACTATGGCATATGTGTGTGCGGATTACTACTGCTGGGATTTGCCAAACCCCCTGGACCAATCTTCTACCACCCGAATCATTGAATCGAGATTCTGCTTCGTTTGGCACTTGGATACACATGCTTGGGGTGGTCGTTTCAACCAAGGGAGCCGTCACAGGGTGCCCCGCAACATTCGTGCTTATAGACACTTCTTTGTGATTTCTATTTTCGTTCACGTTTTCTCCACAAATACTTTGGAACTTCCCTCGAAAATATCTTTCCCTTTTTTAATTATATCTTCCAGGTCCCTTAACCCCAGATTTAAACTTAGGATTTTATCATCTAGTTCCTTCATTCTAGAACCCATATGGTCTTTTAGTTGTTCCTGAAAAGAGTGTAAGGATAATTTAACCATATTAACAACAACAGATTCCATTGACTGTACTGCATTATCAGCACCAATGGTATACAAAGGATATGCCATCTCAGTTTGAGTGCCGAGCGATCTAGTTTTAGGGTTTTTGTTAGCAATTGGATCAGCCCGACTACTCGCTGGATTCTGGTTTACCCGACCGCCTCCCTTTTTATTATAAGACCTTGTCCTTAATACCATAGGCTTTGCTTTGTTTTTCTCTAATGTCCCTTTGCGTGCACCCCTCTGCCTAGTCACCATCGGTGGTGATAATGGTACCTCTACATCTGACTGTATACTAGCAGAAGTGTGAATCAGAACAGCTGGTGACCTTTCTGGTGTAGGCGCCGAGGGTACAGTGTGCTCAACTGATATAGATGATGAAAGTGTAGGGACTGATGGGCTAGTAGCATGATATGGAACTATAGCTGAGGGGTCCAGGGACAATCTTTTTTCTACGAGTGCAATCTCATGACTAATGAGTGATTCTGCACGGAGAAAAAAACTGTCCAGGGTACCAGATAAACATTTTTGGTTGCTCATTATTAATGCCCAATGGTTACAAATTAGAAAAATAAAACAATCAAATCCCTCTTCTGGCTATCTGTCTATACAGGGGGAATAAAAGCTAAGCAATGGCAAGTATATCCTAGATAAATTCAAAACTATAAATAAGGCAAGCAACCCCCACTACTTATCATCAGTGCTTGAGGAGGATCAAGACCAATATAAGAGGACGTACTACTACCTATATGCCCTTCACTCTTAGAACAATTAGCATATAACAGATAACCAGACCTAGTGCTAATTATGATATAACACGGAAAGGAACTAGCAATAGTTCTGCCATGTCTTCAGAGTCACAAATACCTAATCTGCAGACCAAACCGGGTGGCCCGTCACGACCTCGTTCGGCCCCAGACGGCCACAGACGGTCCCGCCCTTGTCCCGGGCTTCTCCCGGCGCATCCCGCACACGATCCCCGGTGCGGGGGGTTAGCGCGATTTAAAGCGCCTCCGGGCGCGGGAATGACGTGGGCGGCTTCGGCCGCTGGGGAGCCTGGGGAGCGTAGTCCTCCTCTCAGCAGCCGCGGGACTTTGAAGCGCGGCGGCGGGAGGACAAGAGGGCAGGCAAGACGACCGGCGTATGAAGCAACCAGCAGGTAAAGTCAAAGATACCCCCAACACTTTTGCTGCCACACCCGCTCCACCGGGGGTGAGCGCGATTTAAAGCGCATCCGGGCGCGGGAATGACGTGGGCGGCTTCCGCCGCTGGGGAGCGTAGTCCTTCTCTCAGCGGCCGCGGGACTTTGAAGCGCGGCGGCGGGAGGACAGGAGGGCAGGCAGGACGACCAGCATCTGAAGAAACCAGCAGGTAGAGTCAAAGATGCCCACAACAGTTTTGCTGCCACACCCGCTCCACCGGGGGTGAGCGCGATTTAAAGCGCCTCCGGGCGCGGGAATGACGTGGGCGGCTTCCGCCGCTGGGGAGCCTGAGGAGCGTAGTCCTCCTCTCAGCGGGCGCGGGACTTTGAAGCGCGGTGGCGGGAGGACAGGAGGGCAGGCAGGACAACCAGCGTCTGAAGCAACCAGCAGTTAAAGACAAAGATGCCCACAACAGTTTTGCTGCCACACTGAGTCATTGCTGGCAGCTGGGGACATTTTCGATTATTTGAAACTCCAAACATATAGATATTTGAGGACCTGTTCTGAGATTACTAAACTAAGCAGTGTTTGAGTTAGTAAAATGCGGTGCTGTCTAGTGAATTAATGTGCTCTGAAAGTGGCTTTGACCTGCTTCATCTATACAGGTTGCAACAATGCATTTGTGGTGGTTCTGGTCCAGGAGGGCTGGTTTGGGTTTATGCCATCCCTTTACATGCTATAAATCCTCATGGTCCTCAATATAAAATAATTTGAGAGGGGGCAATCTGTTGTGTATTACAAGTATATAGGGCCCAGCCCTCCTCAAGTCCCACCAAGGGTCTACCTCCTTTTTGTGTTAATTTTAGAGCGGATACCAGATCCGCGAGAGGCATAGGGGCGCAAATACATAAGCAATAACTGCGAAGGACAGGGTTTTCCTTCGAATATTATGGCAGAGAAAGATACACTATCTTTTAGCGAGAGTCATATCCAGTCTCTCATTGCCTCTGCACCGTTTGGATCAATTTCTTTAAGCACCACTGCTAAACAACAAAACGAGTCTGAAAAACTCACTAGACTATGTAAAAAACATGTAAGAACCGAATTACATGGCTATTTCTTGCTAAAACACCTTCAGGGTGGAACTATTCCCTGGGGTCTCCAGGTTAAAAACATACCAGTTATTTTTGTAGACGACGCTGAATACAAAAAGGGATTCAGCTACATTAATACTAAATGTAGCCGTGACCTGATGGTCCACACCATCGAGACGGCACAAAGGTTGTGTAAAAAAGAACTAGATGAGATAGAAGAGGTAACAAAAGCTATTGCGGATAACCCAGCGGTCACTGATGCCAAGACTCTTCTTGACAAAATCCAAAAAGACATACAGGTCTTTAAGGATATTACAATTAATAATAAAAGTTTGAAATACGAGAAAGACACCAAATCGTTTAAAATTGAACAAGTATACCCCTTTTTAGAAGAGGATTACTACACTCAGGCCGAGTCACGCAGGGCGTTGAACGACTACCAAGGTAGATCCCGTAATCGGTTTACCACCTTCTCTGAGACTTCGTCATCAGATTCTTCAGATTCTTCAGACCCTGACGCAAGAGGGAATAATTCACGCAAACAGGTTGCTTTTTTAGACCAGGGCCAACAAGGAAGAACCAAGTCAAAAGTCCCATGGCAAATGCGAACGCGCAAACGGTTCTACCAATCATAAGCAACCCTGAGGTAGTGGTCAATCTTTCTGATCGCACACTGACAAAAGAGGAAGAATCCTTGCTCAATCTTGGCTTAAAATTTGTTCCCTGTAAACGAACAGACTATACAAAATTGAAGATAGAAACGTTGGAGTTTTGCAGGAAACTCAGGCTTAAGGCTTTCTTTTACAACCAGCCGGGTTCTCAAAACACTGAGACGACTGGGCTAAGAAATAAATCTAAATTTGTCCCACAGCAAAACATTCCAAAGCAAATATTAGCATTTGAGCAGATCATGCTTTCTTCGATAAATAAAATGGAAAGAACTAAGAAGTATGTACCCCCTAATATCAGCAAGGGTGAATTACAAGCAATATGTAGTCTGAAAGATGACCCGTCGCTTGTTATTAAGCAGGCGGATAAGGGAGGAGCAGTTGTTATCTGGCCCCGCGAAAAATATGTCGCTGAGGGTTTGAAACAGGTTAACAACACTGAATGGTATCGAGCCCTCAATGAGGACCCCACAAAGCAGATCCAAGGATTAATCAGTCAGGTGCTAACGCAAGGGAAAGAGGAAGGTTTCTTGGGGAGTAAAGAATTTGACTTTTTGAATAAGAAATTTCCACGGATACCAGTCCTTTATTTACTCCCCAAAATACACAAGAACCTAGCCGAACCACCAGGGCGTCCGATTGTTTCGGGCTGCGATTCCTGTTTGGAACCAATATCCAAGTATGTGGATTTCTTTTTAAAGCCCTTCCTGACGGAGGTAAAATCGTATCTCAGAGATACTACGGATTTCCTACTGAAAGTAGAAGGATTGACCTTTGACCCAACAATACAAATAATGGCAACCATGGACGTCACGTCCTTATACACACAAATACCTCAAGATGAGGCATTAGAGGTGATTGAAGTATTCCTAGAGAAAAGAGAAAAGCCACACAGAGTGCCAACCAGCTTCATTCTAAAGCTCGCAGCAATAGCGTTGCAAAAGAACTATTTCACGTTCAATGAGCGGTTTTACATGCAAATCAAGGGCACTGCCATGGGGTGTCCTTATGCCCCAGAAATGGCAGTGCTCTACATGGCACAGTATGAGTCTCTATTCATAGAGAATAATAACCCATACAAAGGCAACATCAAACAATGGTGGCGTTACATAGATGACGTCTGGCTCCTGTGGCAGGGGAGCCAGACGGACCTCTTGGCATTCCATGGCTGGATTAACAACAGGCATAGGGATATCAAATTTTCCATGGAGACAAGTACCAGCAGAATGACATTCTTGGATGTAGAGGTCACCTGTGAGGATGGCAAACTAAAGACGTCCTTACACAAAAAAGTAACTGATAGAAATACCATTTTGCATCACAAAAGCTACCACCCCAGAAGCCTGAAGGCTAACTTACCGTACGGACAAATGTTGCGAATCCGGAGAAATTGCTCCAAGATAGCTGACTATGACCATCATGCCCAGGCGTTCTGTACTGAAATGACGTACAGAGGCTACCCGCGAAAACTCTTGAAGAATTCCCTCAAAAGGGCCAGGTGTACCCCTCGAGAAACACTACTACAGGTTAAAGAGAAGAAGGAACTAGACAAACTAGTTTGTGTCACAACTTTCGGGCCAGACACGCACAATCTTAGACAGGCGGTGCTCAAGAACTGGCACCTGCTAGAAAATTTGGAATGCCCCTTCCCGCGACCCATCTTCTCGTACAAAAAGAATAAAAGCGTGGGGGAACAAATAGTGAGAGCAGATCTTCCAAAGTCTCAGCCAAAACATGGCCTTCGAGCATTATGGGACATGAAACCATTAGAAGGCCACCACAGATGCGGCAATTGTGTTGCATGTGGAAATACGATCGAAGGGAATGAGTTTCAGCACCAAGGGGTTAAGTGGCGTCATTTAAGCTTTTCAAATTGCAAAACTAAAAACGTGATCTACGTGATTGTTTGCCCCTGTCAAAAAATTTACATAGGCAAAACCAACCAGCAGGTTAACCTCCGAATAGGACAACACAGGTCTAGAATCAAAAAGAAAATACTTACGGCTCCTATGGTGGAACATTTCGTGGAGATGTCACATAGTGAGACTGACTTCAGGTGGTCTGTCCTCCACACTATGAGCAATATACAACGCCCCGCTGACATTGAAAGGAGGTTACTCGAGAAGGAAGCATACCTTATCCTTAAATTCAATTGTACTATGACTGGTTTAAATAATATGACTGAATTGTCAAGAATTTGAGACTTTCCATCATACTGCCCGGTTATTTCCGCAAAGCTTAGAAAAATCCTGGAGTTAAATTAAAATATGTATTCCTTTAGAGGACTAATGACATGACTTGTGTGAATTTTATCTTTTTAGTTACATAGGCATCTCCTAAAAATCTAATTGTCATCCACGCAATTTGACTCAAGTCTTCCATTTCCAAACACACTACAACTCCCATAATGCAACGAGTACACAAGTAGATCGTTTTTTATAGTTTGACAGCATGGCGGCCGGCTACACACTCAAGCTAGCAGCAACCGAGGAGTAGAACAGAAGCAGAGCGCATCGCGCATGCAGGTAATGAAAGCTACGCGCCAGTGCAGAATTCTTTTTCTCCACCCGCGCTGAACGCCATGCGTTTAACAACGCGCCTTATATTCTTTTCTAAACAGATCGGGAGATTAGTTATCCAAAGCGGAACCCGCCAAGTACTAATCAGAAGGCGAGACCGTTTCTCTACAGCCCCGGACGGGGCGGTAGACGAGAGGCGAGGGGCGACGCTTTGCGCTACTAAAGATTCAGGTAGGCAGACCTGGTTCTGTAGTTAGGCTGTCATTTATGAAATATGTGAATCTCAATGAATTATATGTACTTACAAGTACGTTATACAAACAGGTAGGCGTGGAGGACCCTAAGGAAAAGATAGAAAACAAAGGCCCCTGACTGCCACCAGTACATGAGTTTAAGGTACGAGATGGGTTTGAGAAAATACGTACTGATTTGCCTCAGTTGACAGTCAAGATTTAACTAAAAGCAGGTTATATGTCATTAAATTAGGAACCCATGAATAAGGAACAAGACACTGTCCCGCCCCCCGGTGAAACGCAAGATAGCGCAGTCCAAGGTATGACAAACAATTTTTACAACTAGTAGTAGGTGGCCCTTAAATCTCTGGCACCAGAATGATTGAAGACAGGCAACATGTTGTTTGTTTTACAGACTGTTGCTCGTTGAATATAGAGCACTGCTTGGCAGTTGAGTGAAAGAGTCGTGCCTAGTGATAGAAGTGAAACTACATAGCACCACACAGGTACATTTGTTTTTATCCAAACGGTGAAGTATTTTTATAAATAGAGGCTACTTGGTTGTATTAAAACTACGTTTTTCTGCATCCCAACAGAATAAAACAAAGCCCTGAAGATGGTTTGGATACTTATGGTCCAAACTTGAAACGCGTCGGCTATTCCAGCAAGAGCGAATTATAAATTGTATCAACTAAGGTGTTTTCAGGATAATTGTGATACATTCCTTTATTCTTATTCGAATGTAGTAACTTCTGTTTATGTTATGAAGTTAGATCATTGATTTGATCTTTTATATTGCAAAATCTCGCACTGCAATGTATATTGAATGTTGGATGTAATGTGTGTATCCATTGTTTGACAATTTTGTAAATACGTGTTTGTGCCAATTGTTTACCCAATATGTTTTGTCAGTAATTGTTGGTTTGGTGTATTCTTTTTCTGCCATTTGAAACGGTGTTTGTACAAAAAGAATATAATTAAAAGGTATGAATAAATATACCGGACCGGATTAAAATAAGAGTGTATTTGGTCCTCAATATAAAATAATTTGAGAGGGGGCAATCTGTTGTGTATTACAAGTATATAGGGCCCAGCCCTCCTCAAGTCCCACCAAGGGTCTACCTCCTTTTTGTGTTCATAAATCCTCATGAGGGCCGACCCTTCACCAGTAGATTTGTTGGATAGAGATTGAGTTTTTGTGAAGGTTGTGATATAGTATTGGGGAAATAGATTTTCAGGACAGATGTCTAAACAAGAATTGATTACACCGTGTTGAAGGCACCAGTTACAAGCATTTGCAATGCAAATTTGCGAGAGTTTGAGCTATTGGCATTGTAAATGGCAATTCCTTTTATTTATGTGTTTTGACTTTTTATTATTATTATTAAATGACATTTATAGAGCGCACTGACACCATGAGTTTCCTGGCGCAGTAGGGCAGAGGTGAGGTGCAGCATGGAGATTACAGGGATTAGAGGGATGGGGGAAAGAGGAAGGTTTTGAGCTGCTTCCTAAAATGAAGGAGGGAGCTGCTAGATTTGATGGTCAGAGGGAGGGGGTTCCAGAACTTTGGGGCCAGGAGGGCAAACCTTCGTCCGCCGAATTTATTGGTTCTAGTTTTGGGCACGACAAGCTTGTGGAGGTGTGAGGAGCGTAGGTTACGAGTAGGGCGGTAAGGATGGATAAGTGAGGTTATGAAGGCAGGGCAGGTGCCGTGAAGGGCTCTGAAAGTGAGGCAGCCCACCTTGAAGGCCACTCTCTGCTGTACAGGCAGCTAGTGCAGTTTGTGCAGCAGTGGTTTGGCCGATTGCCATTTGGGGGATTTGTGGATGAGGCGGGCTGCTTGGTTCTGGACTACCTGTAGGCGGTGAAGGAGTGATTTGGGGAGGCCGTGATAGAGGGAATTAGAGAAGTCCAAGCGAGAGAGCACTAGGGAAACGATCACTTGGATTAAAGCAGCAGGGGGGAGTAAGTGGCTAATTTTTCGAATCTTGCGGAGCTGGAAGGAACAGGATGAAACCACCGAGCCGACCTGAGATTGAAGGGAGAGTTCGGCGTTGATGGTCACGCCGAGACTCTTTACGGTGTGCGCAGGGGTTGGTGGGGTACCCAGTTCCGTGGGCCAGAAGTGAGCCCCCCAGAGAGTGGAGCTGGAGCCCGGGAGAAGGAGCTCTGTTTTCCCGGGGTTCAATTTCAGATGGTTGGCGTTCATCCATTCCTGTATATGGACCATGGCGGAGTGGAAGTTGGGTACCGCGTTCAGGGAGTTGAGGGGGAAGATGATCTGCAGATCGTTGGCATAATTATATACTGTGATATCACAGTTATGAAGTGAGTGGAGTAGGGGTCGGAGGTAGAGATTGAACAATAGGGGTGACAGGGATGAGCCCTGGGGGACACCACATGTCGGGAGGGTTTTGGGCGCTGTGTAGGGCCCCTGCCGGATGGCCTGTGATCTTCCGGACAAGAATGATTGTAGCCAGCTCAAGGCGAGGCCTTGGATGCCGGCCTGTTCGACACGGTGGAGCAAGATGTGATGGTCCACCGTGTTGAACGCAGCCGATAGGTCCAGGAGTACAAGGGCCTGGGGAATCCCTGCATCGGCGTTCCTCCTCAGCGTGTCGAGGGCAGCCAAGATGACAGCCTCCGTTGAAAAGGTAGGCCGGAAGCCCGCCTGGTTGGGTTCCAAGTAGTTAGATGACTCAATGAATTTGGAGAGGCATTGGGTGACGTGTGCCTCGATTATTTGGAAAGGAAGGGTAGGAGCGAGATGGGGCGGAAGTTGGACAGATCTGCTGAGTCCGCGCCGGGTTTTTTCAGTAGCGGGACTAGGATGGCCTCTTTGAAAGAGCTGGGGACAGTGCCTGTGCTGAGCGAACCGTTCAGCAGAGGTAGGATACATTCGGGTAGGGAGTGACAGATACTCCGCAGGATCAGGGGAACCTGATTTAACCCGGGACGCCAGCTGGGCTAGAGAGGCAGCGTTGAGGGCCGGGAAGTCTGATAGAACAGATGAATTGTTACAGGGAGTTTCAGAAGAAGGAGTACGGGGGAGATGGGGATTGAGGCCTTGATTTTATTAATTTTCTCAACGAAGAAAAGGTTGAGGGCGTCGCAGGTTCCTTGGGTTGGGGTTTGACCTGGGAGAGTTCTATCATCAGAGGTGAGTTTGTTCATGATACGAAACACCTCTTTAGATTTGTTGTCCGAAGAGGAGATTCGATTGGAGAAGTGGGATGATTTTGCTGAGGAGATTGTGATTTTGTAATCTCTACGGGCAAGGGTGTATTGCAATCTATCTGCTTCGGAGTAATTACGTCTCCATGTCCTTTCCAGCTGGTGCACTTTCAGTTTGAATTTTTTTAGGTCATCCGTGAACCATCTGTGGGAGTTGTGATGTCTGGTCTGGGGGAATTTGGTGAGGGGAGCAAATATATCACTCGCAGACTTCAGCCAAGTATCGATTTCACAGTCTAGCTCATCAATATTGGTATTGGTGGGAGGGTTAAGGGTGGGCCGGGTGTTGGAGAGAGTCGCGAGCAGACCTTGGGAGTCGTAGGAGCTCCATTTGCTGGAGAGGCCGCCTGCCATCAGTGGGAGGGACATTTTGCCGCTGACAGTGAGGGTGGTATCTACTAAATGGTGGTCTGACCAGGTGCAAGGGGAGACGGAAGGAGGGGAAAAGGTCAGGTTTTGGGACCATATCTGGTCCAAGATGTGGCCCTTTATATGGGTAGCCGAGGTGATCTGTTGAGTCAGGTTTAGGCTGGTAAGGGCCTCGAAGATCTCCAGAGCATGGGGCCCGGCATTGGCATCATCGAACCAGTAGTTAAGGTCGCCGAAAAGGGCGAATCTGGGGTTGGAGGTGAGTGGGTTGATCAGCTGGTCGGTCAAGGTGGCAGCGAAGGAGGGCATGGGTTGGGGAGGTCGGTAGAGGAGGAGGAGTGTTAAGGCACCTAAATCCGTTTTTAAACTGAGGATGAGGGTATCGACTCCCGGGAGGGAGAGGGAGGAAGTGGAGATGAAGTTGAGGTGTTTTGACACTATGGCGGCCACTCCGCCACCCGGGCGGTTGCCTTGACGGTCAGTGCGGAGGATGTAATAATCAGGGGGGAGTGCCGCCACATAAAAGTACAAAGTGCTAGCTTACAAGAAGCAAAGCTGGCAGTAAAAGAGGCGCAGTTGCTACTTAACTTTGGGTGGATTCAGGTAGATCCGGGGATCCAGACCCCAATTAAAAAACACATACACCCACTCACATACCCTCATACTTACTCACGCACTCACCAACCACTTTCACACCGACACAACCACTCACACACCCACTTACAGGCCCATAAACCAACTCACAAACCCACTCACAGACACATATAGCCAATCACAAATCCACTCACACACCCATAGAGCCACTCACACACTCACTCAGAGACCCACAAAACCACTCTCATACCCATGCAGCCACACACACACCTACTCACACACCCACAAAACCATGCACACATCCAGACAACCACACACACACCTATTCACACAGCCATTCCCACACCCCATTACATACCCATGCATCTTCCCACCCACCCATACAGCCACATATGCACCCACACAGTCACTCACACAGCCACTCACACACCCACACACCGGCAGTGCTATTGAAATTGCAATAGCATAAGCTTGTATTCAATGTGCTGTTGTTTTAATATTGAATGTGTGTAATGTAACAAGCAGACCCCTTATTTGTCAGACTATTCACAATAGATCCGCAGATCCAGAATAAGAATTTTGAAATAAGAAAGATTGGTGCATTGCATTTATAGAAAGACTACATATGTTACCGTATCTTACTTATTTAATTTTTAGTTTTAAAATATATAATAAGAATGAATGTGTGAATAAAATGTATTTATAAGCTTGTGAAAATGTAGATTCGAAGATGTAACTTATGGGTCAAATGGTAGTACATTTTATATTAAAAAACGGGTGCAATTTCCTGAACAAAGCAGAGTTTACAGGGAAGTTATAAATAAGAAACAGAATAAAGAAAATCTTCGAAATCCACTGAAAAAATCATAGGTTATGGGGACGTTATAGTTAGGTTCAGATTTTCACACATAAAACCGACATCTCAAGTAACTATGACTTACGCCCTAACGTAACTACAACTTGCGCCGTAGCCATGCACTGCTAATTATCCCACACATTACATCACTCATCCCATCTTCTACTACATCATTGATATTATCACTGCAACATTTCCAGTGAATTTATTGAGAAAACTTTCTGAATTATAGTTACTCGCGATAACTGTAACTGAAAGAAATAATGAGCATACTAGATGAAAAAATTAGAAAATGGATTGTAAATCCAAATGCAACATGTGCTGCTTTCAAATTGTGAATTGACCATAGATATTTTCATACTGAAAATATGTTCTACAAATATCCCCAATTAAAGCCCTGTTGTGTTTGCAGTAAGTGTTGCAAATTAAGTATTCGTTTTTCTGCTTGTTTCACCATAATTGGATTTACCCTGAATGTGCTTAATGTTTCCATCACATGTCACCAGTCTGTTTGGACGTCATCACTGCCATGAGCACGAAAGACAAACAATCAGTGATTGCCCCAAGGGATATTGCACGTTATTTAACACCCTGTTCATAGAGGGTGCTAGCTCCAGGGATATATCTGGAGAAATAAATCCTCTGCAGCTGAATTACAAAGGTTATGTTTAAGTTTACTTTATTTTCCAGATCATAAACTTCTCTGCAAAACTTTACAATAATTTCCATGTCAGTAAACAATATGTGTCGTTTTTGTAAACAGGCAGAATAAACCCTCTGCAGCTGAATAACAAAGGGTATGTTTAAATTCTCATTTTGCTGTTCATAAACGTTTCTGCAATACTTTACTACGATTTGATAATACAAATATTTGTATTTTGCTTTGATCAATTCCCGTGTATTACTCCATATTCTGTATAAAATGTGAAACAGAGGTAACCTGTCTGAAACTAGCAAGGAATCAGAATATAAAGCTCACCTATATCTTTAACAAACACAACATTGTATGACACAGGATATCATTTTTGTTGAGGTACAGACAGCGTGAACGCCATTAAAACATTGTCTTGTGTTCTGACTACTAGCAGTATTACTTCATTTGCTGTCCCATGCCTCCTCTCCAGCCGGCTTAATTGATTAAGCTATCTCTTTGTGCTACTCCTATAGCTGCTCTGATACTTCTCTTAACACTTCAACCAGGAATGAGGAAATCTGGCTGTAAACATTGATGTTACCATCACCTCAAAGGATGTGGTAAACTATTTGCAAATGAGAAGGGGATTCTGTATTTTGTATACCTACCTTTTAAAGCATGGATGGGTTTCAGTGCCAAATTTGTAAAAGAATAGGGACCAATGCCCAAATCTCTGTTTAGAATCCCTTAGCTAATGCAATTACATTTCAGTATGCTAAATACTAATGCTGCATTGTCTTAAGTCCACCTCATGCCTCTCTAATGCACTGCCAAAGCATTCCTGTCCCTTTATATCCCTCTTGCTTTCTTCCTTTGTGACGCTTTTCTGTCTTTCACTTCCTCTCTCTTTCCACTTCATGTGTTTTTCTCTCTCATTTGCCATCAATGAATAACTAATGTAGAAAAATAAGTGCCTGTCCCAAAAATAGGTGCTAATGGCCCCCACCTGCGACAAATAAGGAGTGGCTGGTTCAAAAAATACAAATACACTTGGTAAAAAGTGGTGGGCAAAATATGATTTTTAGTACAAGAGTCCCCACCAAATTCCTTATCCTCATGCTTTGTTCCTCATCTACCATTTTCACACTCTATGGGCCAGATGTAAGACCATAGCGTTTTGCGACTCACAAATTGCTCTCAATCGTGAGTCGTAATTTGTGAGTTGCAAAATGCTATGTACAACAGTGTCTGAGACACTGTTTGCGATTCCCAAAGGGGTCGCAAATTGCATTCCTAATGAATATTAATGAGGCACTAAATTGCATTCCTAATGAATATTAATGAGGCACTCGCAATTTGTGACCCCATTGGGAATGGCTGGCCCTCCCAGGGATGGTATTTTAAGTAAAAACAGTGGCTCCTGTGGAAACGATACTTAATGGTAATTTTGAGAGAAAGAAAGGCGAAAATCGCATATATATATATATATATATATATATATATATATATATATATATATATGCAGGGATCGAATTGAGATGCCAGATAGAAAGAGACTCAGACACACTGATTCAGTTCTTCAATACTTATATTGAAATTTCAAATGTAGTGGAAACGTTTTACACTTATAACAAAGATATTTAGAGTTGTGTACTGTGTCCCAAGTGAAGTTATGAACTAAAACATTAAGATAACATTTGTGAAGCAATTTGAGAAAGGTTTCAAATAAACGTTGTTGTTTTTACAAAAGCGATCACTTTCTTTTTTCAAAATACATAACATCTATATAATAATAGAATGTCAGTTGTAATGGTTCGCTATTCTCAATTGTCGACGGCGTTTTGACCCTAGTATGGATGTAGGGTCTCTTCAGGTCCTACGATGTGAGGGACATCTGATTTAGGGATTGCTAGAGTGTTTGGGGTGTGCGTGAAAACCGTGTGCAGGTGAATTAAAAATACTCACTAAGAAACCCAGCCAGGTTCCCTAGTGAACGTGTGAATTTTCGTAATTCTTGGATGCACAATGGCTGTCCTCTTGGTTTCCGGGCTGGTATTTAGAAGGTTCAATGACCGAATGTAGATGTATTGCTCCACGCGGGCCAATGATGGCAGTCACCGCGGGTTGTATGGATTTCTTTTTTTTCTTGATTCAGTTGAAAAAGAACCGCATCTGTCAGTTCTCGATCTGTGCAAAGAGCCTCGACCGCACCCAACGCCACACCCACTGGCCCCCGCTAATGCCACGACGCCTAACACCGCTACGATGGCAGCATCCCTCCATGCACTCAACACCGGATGATCACACACCTGCTCCCTGGCCGCTCCGAAACGCACACAAGGACCCTTCTCCTGCTGGAACTGCAGCTTTACCAGTATCTGATCCGCAAATCCACCCACCGGGAAAGAACAAAACTAACTCAGATGCATTCTCCTCAACACCCGCTCCGCCCTCAAACATGCCGTTGAACTCTGGGACCTACTCGACTCGACCTCCCCAGACGTCACCTTCCTGACAGAGGCCTGGCTAAACCCCTCCTCGGCACCCTACATCACCATTGCCATCCTGGATGGCTACAGGAACACCCGCAGGCACCGCACCAGCAGTGTAGGAGGAGAAATCACCATTGTCCACAGGAACACTCTCAGAGTCTCGACCAACACCGACAACACCCTCAGCACCACTGAACAACTGCACTTCCAGATCCACACCGATCCCAACACCACCCTCAGAGGAACCCTTGTCTACAGACCCCCAGGACCCCGACCACAGTTCAGCGACTCCATTCGTCAGTACACACGCCCTCGCCTCCACAGACTACATCCTTCTCGGGGGCCTGAACTTCCACCTCGAGAACAACAACGACACCAATTCCACCACCAAACTCCACTGGGCCGACCATCACTGCATCCACTTCACCTTCCGCAAACCCACCATGCACCACCGCACCCAACAGATTCCCGGCCGCTGCTGGAGGAAAGTCACAGAAGACCAGCTAACCACCATTCTCGCACCGAGTCCACCCACCAACCCCACCGACCCCGACACCGCCGCCCGCAACCTCAGACAATGGATTGATGACTGCGCCAACACCCTCCCTATGATCAAGAAACCCTCCAACAGACACACCAGCAAGAAAGCCAGCTGGTTTACTGAGGATCTCCAGGCCTCTAAGCAAACCTGACGAAAGCTAGAGAAGAAATGGCACCGTGAACAGACACCGGAAAGCAACGCAGCCCACAAGAACATTACCCGGAGACACTACCACCTCATCACATCCACCAAAAGGGCCTCCTTCAAAGACCGCCTAGACAATTACGTACACAGCAGCGAAGAGCTCTTCAACATCGTGAAGGAACTCTCCAACCCGAGCTCCAACACCAACGACATCCCACCTTTGCAAGACCTGTGCGACTTCCTTGCCACATTCTTCCATTGCAAGATCGCAGACATCCACGACAGCTTCAACGTCACAACCGCCCCGACAACCACTGAGACCTCCATCCCCACAGCCACCTTCCGCACCAATCCCCTGCTTTACCGGCCTAACATAAACGATGACGACACCATCAAAATCATGTAAACAATCCACTCCGGAACTCTGCCAGACCAATACCCACACCACATCTTCAACAATGCCAGCACCACCATCGCACCCCATCTCCGGAAAGCCATCCACATCTCCTTCGAGACAGCAATTTTCCCAGAGAGATGGAAGCACGCTGAGATCAACACCTTTCTCAAAAGACCCAAGGCTGACCCCAAGGACCTCAAGTACTTCCAGGCCATCTCCCTGCTCCTGTTCCCAGCAAAGGTCATCGAGAAGACTGTCAACAGAGAACTGACCCAATACCTCGAGGAGGACAGCATCCTGGACCCATCCCAGTCCCTGTTCTGCAGCAACCACAGCACCAAAACTGCCCTCATCACCGCCACAGATGACATCAAGGCCCTGCTGGACAATGGAGAAACCGCGGCCCTCATCCTCCTGGTCCTATCAGCCACCGTCTGCCACCACACCTTACGTACATGCCTCCACGACGCTGGGATCCAAGGCAAGGCTCTGCACTGGACCACCTCCTTCTTTTCCGGCAGAACCCAGAGCGTCCGCCTCCCCCTTTCCGCTCCGAAGCCACCAAGTTCATCTGCGGCATACCCCAGGGCTCATCCCTCAGCCTGACATTGTTCAACATCTACATGGCACTGCTCGTCCACGTCGCCTGACTGCAGGACCTCAACATCATCTCCTACTCTGACGACACCCATCTGATCCCTCACCAATGACCCCCTCACCGCAAAAATCAGCCTTCACGAAGGAATGAAAAACGACGCCAGGTAGGTGAAGAACAGCCGACTGAAGCTTAACTCGGACAAGACAGAAGTCCTCATCCTTGGCTCCACCCCCTCAGATTGGGACGACTCCTGGTGGCCGACTGTACTCTCTCCGTGACAAAGCAGGTCAACAATGTCTCGTCCTCCTGCTTCAACACCCTCTGCATGCTCCGCAAGATCTACAGGTGGATCCCCATCGAAACAAGAAGAACGGTCACCCAGGCCCTTGTCAGCAGAAGGTTGGACTACGGAAACACCCTCTGCGCAGGAGCCTCGGCCAAACTCCTGAAATTACTTCAACGTATTCAAAACGCCTCGACATGCCTGATCCTCGACATCCCTCGCCGCAGCCACATCACACCCCACCTGAGAGACCTGCACTGGCTCCTCGTCAACAGGAGGATCACCTTCAGGCTCCTCACCCACGCACACAAGGCACCCCACTACACTGGACCAGCATACCTCAACAGACGACTCAGCTTTTACACCCCAACCGTCAGCTCGACTCCACCGACCTTGCCCTTGCCACCAACCCCGCATCCGAAGAGTGACCTCTGGTGGCAGATCGTTCTCCCACTGTGCCGCCAAGACCTGGAACACCCTCCCCATCTTCCTACGGCAGGCCCAGGACCTGCTAACCTTCAGAAGACTCCTCAAGACCCCACTATTCAAGCAGTAGCAGCTAACCCCTCCAGCGCCTTGAGACCATCAGGGGTGAGATGTGCGCTTTACAAGTGTTCTGATTGATTGATTGATTGAACATATACAAATTCAAGTCGGTTTTCCATTTGAGCAAAACACATGTATTATTCATAAATTGTTGCACACAGTTTGCACAAAGGAAATCCCCCTTTCTAGCATGTTTTTAAAGCATAAAAGGCCAGATGACACAATATGCTTTTTTATATGTTTATAATTAAAACCTAACCTGAAGAAACCTGTTCTGACGAATATTGTCGATTTTTTTACTTTCACAGCTAAAATAGGTGTTGGAGTAATTTAACCAGTTCCACCCCCCCCCTGTAGTGTGTATCAAATGAGGTACACTAACAGCTGCTTAGGTTTTGACTTCCCTAGATAGGCATACTATAACGACCCTAATAGTACAGAGTACATGTATTTCAGTAATCGGACGTCATTCATTAAAACTTTATAAGGGGTGGACAGCCCTGCCCTCAATCCTCTCTCTGTTAGGGCGAGAGGTGCTTGGAGAAGGGGAACGTTGTGTAACAGCAGCTTGAATCAAGTCTTTCTACCCAAAAGAAGTGTGAGAACTATTTAGCAAGAGGACTGGATACCTGGGGCCGCATTACAATAAGGGCCCCGGGGAGCATAACGGGCATTAGCGCCTGTTTTGCAAGCCTCAGGGGCACTTTGTTATTGTAGAAGGGGCGCAGGTGTTTGTGCATCCCGTTCTATAATACTGATAGCACTGCCGCACTTAAATTTCCAGCGCTACCTTCAGAGAGTGTACCCTCATTTGCATTGGGGCATGCCCTATGCAAATGAAGGTATTCCTTTGACTCTGTACCGGCGCCATATTACAGAAGTGGGCGCAAAGTCTAAGGAGCCCGCAGGAGGCGCACTGACAGTGCACCATTTAAAAGGTGGTGCACGTTCAGTGCAACTCCTAAGAGCAGCCCTCTGCAGGGGATAAAGCAGGTCCCAATGACCCCCACAGACATCCCCATACAGGCGGGTGCAGTCACTGACTAATCCGGCCTGCAAGGGGATCTCTATTACCCTGTAAATGTGCAAGCTGGTGCAGCCTGCACTGTGAAAGCATGGAGCAACTGCTCCGTGTTTTCACATGAATGCGCTGCCCCCAGGGCAGCGCAAGTTCGTTGTTGCCCTGGGGCAGAGCATACATCATAGTAGGGTGCATTGTCTCCCTGGGGGCAGCGCATACATCATAATAAGGTGCATTGGGATTGTTTGCGCATGGCGCACCTTTTAAAAGGTGCTCCACGTGCAAACAATCACGATGGATAATACCGCCCCTGGTACATTTGAATGATATAATACCTACAGTACAATTGTAGGTTCTTGGGAAATTATTTTTTGAGAGAAAATTGGTTTTCACCAGGCTGATAAAATCAACTGGATGAATTTACTTGTTGGTGGAAAATAATTTTTTCAAGGCTATTTTCCTTTCCTTTTTAAGCGATTTCTCCCTCTTCTGTTATTTTTCCTTTTTTCCTTTCTCCTTTTCAAGATGGATTCCCTCGCTTAAGCCCACTTTCCATTACTCTTTTTTGGGGATGATGTATCTACCTCTTCTTTAAACTCTCCGGTCCTCCCATTATCTCCTCTTCACTCTCCCTTATCTTTCCTCCTCCTCCTCATTTACATCCAGGTGTGTTTTGAATACATGTCCTACCCTCTATGCCCCTTTCTGCCTTCTTATTTTTGTGCCTCTTCTGCGTTTTATTCCACCTTGTTACTTTTGCTGAACCCCATCCTTTTTTTTCATCCAGTATAACATTTCATCTAAAATCACTGCCCATGTCTGATTTCATCCATATGGGTATTCTCCAAAATAGAGACATGTCTGGGGTGAGAGCCCTGGTCAAGGAGCAACCACAATCCCTTTCAGGGTGAGGCACAAGTCAACCCTAATTAACCTGTGCTCAACCCTCTGGTAGCTTGGCGCAGAGCAGTTAGGTATAACCTTGAGGCAATGTGTAAAGTATTGGTGCTATACTTCGAACAGTAAAACAGTGAAAACACCACACCAGGTTAAAAAAAAGTAAGGTTAAACTAATAATCAAAACAAGATCAAAAGTGACAAAAATCCAATCAGTAGCACCAGAGTTATGCATTTTGTAAAGAATAACGTGAAAACTAGCACCTTAAATCATCAACAGAGATTTTTGACCAGGTATCCTTTGTGTAATTTCCGTTTACTTTTTTCCCTCTAAGGGCCAGATGTAGGTGGCCAATTACCGATCGGTAACGGCCGAATTCGGCCGTTACCGACCGGTAATTGGATTTGAGATGTAGGGCATGCATTTACAGAATCGGTAAATACAGACTCGGTAAAATACCGATTCTGTAAATGCAGATGTAGCTGACACATATCAGAGTGCCACAGGGCTTTAAGAATCAGTGTTTTACCACCCAATCCAATTGGGTGGTAAAATACCGAATCCAGGTGTCCATGCACATGTGTCCATGCACACCTTTGCCATGTGACACACAGACATGCCCTTAGGGCATGTCTGTGTGCCACATGGCGCACATGCCTATTTTTGGGGTGCTAGAGGGTGTCAAAGTGACACCCCCTGCACCCTTGCTAAAATCGGTATTTACCGAATCTGTAATTACAGATTCGGTATTGCCCATTGATTCCTATGGGCTTCAGGAATTTACAGAATCGGTAAATACCGAATCTTAACGATTCGGTATTTACCGAATCTGAAATACCTACATCCCCCCCCTCTATTTTACCACTTCTTAAATACCAATTCGGTATGATTCGGTATTTTAGAAGTGGTAAAATAAAATTACCTATATCTGGCCCTATACCCGCTGTCCTGCTGACTTCTTTTTTGCTGGCCTTTAGTATTATGGTTTACTACTGCAATTATTTTCCATAATATCCAATGGGAGAAATGGGACTTTCAGTAGTGAAAAACAAACTTAGGAGTTTTTTTATTAACAGTACATGTAAAATATTAAAGTACATGCCTTACTTTTGAAATGTATTGTACCCTGTCCTTCGAACTGTCTAGGACCTACATTACGGCTGACATATGCATTAAAAAGGAAGATTTAGACCTGGAAAAAGGTTTACTTTGCCAGTTCCAAATGGCAGTTTAAACTGCATGCACAGGCTTTGCAATGACAGGTCTAGGACATGTTTAGAAAGGCTTCTTAAATGGGTGGCACAATCAGTATTGCAGGCCCACTAGTATCATTTAATTTACAGGCCCGAAGCACATGTAGTACCACGTTACTAGGGGCATACAAGTTATCTGGATATGCCAGTTGTGTATAAGACAATGTTACCATATTTTAGGGGAGTGAGCAAAAATTCTATAGCACCGGTTAGCAGTGGTAAAGTGCACAGAGTCTTAATACCAATAAATATAAATTCAGCAGTAAGTCACCATCATAACAGTAAAATGACCATTTGCGGTACAATATAACACTCTATTGCAATTTAACAACAAATAACAACACAGCACAGCTGTGCAAGAGAAAGCAACATTAATTTGCAGAAATAAAGTAATTACAAAATAACATCACAACAATACAACACAACACTTCAAAACAACCACAACCACAAGACACAATAATAGCAAATACATATCATTACTACTAAAAGATGAACATAGCAACTGGACAACACTATACAAGAGAACATCACACATTGATGTAGTACAATCGAATCACAGGTCAGCAATATGTCACAATATCAACACTACAACAAAGCAGCAAAACACAAAGCAGTGCTACAACACAATGACAACAACATACTATATAATAACAAAAGATACCATACAGCACAACTACACAAAACACTATCATGATTTTTCATGAAATTGTTGTTTTTTAGACATGTTATTTTGTTGTTGTCATGTACTTGTGCTGTTATGTTGTAGTATGCAGTGCTTAATTTTCCTTTTCAATGATGTGTTTTCTTGTTGTTTGATCATCTTAAATCAAAGTATTGTTCTTTTCTCTTTATGTGTTCTAATGTTAAGAGACTAGTTTGTTGCATTTTAGTTTTGCTACTGCATTGACGTTTTCCTGTGTTATGCTGTATTGTTTGCTGCTGCATAGTGCTGCTGTTGGGTTACTGTGATGTTGTGTTCTTTTAATGTAGTGTGGTGCTGTTGTGTTGCTGCCATAACTTAACTGCAAAATGTCTTGCTAAACATGTATAAACAATACGATATATAACCATCAAAAATATACTTTCATGATAAGGTTATCAAAGGTGGTTGCACCAAGCACTGCCCTATTTACAACCAAGGATATCTACTTTCAGCTTCTAAAAATGTTTTGCGACCCGGACCATAATGTGTTATTGTAAGAATGCAATGGTCCTTCTCTAAGATGGTCAGGTAATTTGGTTATGCTATTAGCCATATCACTTAGATCCTGCTTGACAGTGCAGCTGTGGCCAGGCTTTCAAGAAGCAGTACTAGATAGTGGCTTAGAATCCAGCCACATGTTGCTCTTCCTCTCTGCAAGCTTTTTAATGAGCAGAAGATCTATGCTTCCATTAAAAAAGAGTACTTGTATTTCACATTTTGCCTATTTGCAACTTATACTAAATACAACAGGCCTCCACTACTAATAGAGATATGCTAATGATCAGGGTTGATCTGTTTATTATGAAATGTTACAACAAAGGCAGTAGGCTTGACCTATTTATAGCTAAAAGTATATGTGAAAGGAAATGGGCGTTTTATGGTGGATTGTTTCCCAACAATGTTAAACCGTCAAGTTTTTTCTACCTGTGTTGATGGGTAAGTACACATTACATTAGGATGGCGAATTCAGGAATGGAAGCAAATAGTCACCATACACCTGTACAGCCTTGATATTCTCCACTTCACATAAATACATCCAATTAGCCTGGGGCATAGGAAGAGGTACAGGATGAGGCACAAGGATTCTTAAAGCAAAAATCTTAAGGGGTTGACATCTTTTTACACCCATGGATTCTTCAATAGCTAGCTGCTGTCTTTTGAAGGTTAGAACTATGGGTAAGGAGTAGATACTACTAAAAATACAGACATTCATTAGGCACTAAGCCCTTGTTACTTCCACCCCAGGTGATACCTCATTGCTTTCATGTCTTCTCGATTTATAAAGGCAACTAGATTCAGGATGGACCTAAAAATCTGAGACTCTGCATCCTCTGCATCCACCAATGCTGTCTAACCTAAACTGTGAAAGGAATGTCAATCCTTGCTAACCATACAATGTCCCTTCATAGCATAGGTCAGTATATATAGTTTATCTCAAGTAAGCAAAGGAACAAGATATTAAGTTAACACAATACCATACAAATGAAAACAAAGTAGAAATGTCCGGATTGTCTATTCATTAAAAAATGTATCCAAAGACAAATACATGCTAGGAGTAAGGGGACATTTTTTTATTTGAAAAGCACGCTGATGAATACCCTTGAATAAGAGATAGTTACTTTACAGCCTTCAACAAATATTTTATGGGCCAAATGTACTAATAAACTGGTTGCAATACGTATTGGTTAATTGTGCACTGCCTTCATGTCTCCAATCTTTATTTTTGCAATGCGACCTATTGGCTAAGATGTTGCATCACAACATCTCCAATTGCAGTATGGCACTTAAAGTTCTCCATAAGGAATGTCAATTAGGCATGTCACTATTTGTGACCACCTGCTACAAACACAGGTATGACAGCTGCAAGGAATAACAAACCACCATCCCTCTGTTTGCATTCCAAATCTAAATAGAACCAGTGCTGGATTTTGTTTGTTTGTGTTTTTTATCCCATTTGCAAAAATGACAGTGGGGTTATGCAATTGTCTCCCAGTTTACAGACTACTCTCCTTAAGAAGGCTTATGTGATCCAATGTCAACACAGTCCCCTTGTGAATCACTTACCATTTCCTTTTTGAGATGTGGATATTCACAAACCATTAATACAATTAGGTTCAGATGCCCTTTTCACACCCCTTTCCAGTTGTAATTTGGTGTGGGTTGGTAGAGCCATTGTGTCTTGTGAGAGTATTACAGTGGGTTTCATACATATCAGAAAGATATTTTGCAATCTGGCCCTTTAGCTTTAATGTCAATGAAAATAAAATAGGTCACAATAGCAGAAATGGCTTTTGGATAAATGAATCAACCACAAACTAAATTCACTGTATGGACGGCTTCAATAATTAGAGAAACTTGATTGCGGATTTTGTCAATGGGGTTTAACTGGATTGGGTTTCCTATGCATGTATAGCTTGGTGTGCATATGCTTAAAAGTAAGGTAAATATAAACAGTGGTAGCTGCCTGGGATATGAAGTGGCAGACAGGGGTGAGAGGTGGATACAAAAATAAGCACAGAAAAAAACATAAACAAAAAGGTAAAGTGTTTCCTACCTGATTCTGTGTCTGCTCCATCTTTCTCCTTTCCTGATCCTTTACTGGGGCACACTGGGCAGGCTCCAAGATGCCAATCCCAGCACTACACTCATGCTGGGAATACCTTCTCATGCTGGGAATGCTACTCCCAGCATGGGCGAAGCACTGGGATTGGTATGAATGGCCGTGTTTGACATTCTGCCCGTGAGCCTGTGACTTTTCTCCATCTAGCTGTACAACACATCAAAACTAAATACAAAGAACCTCATGGCAGAAGGAGCAAGCAACCAACTGGAAACACAGCTCGAAAAACCAAACAACGACTCAATGGTTATAAAATATCTGAAAACAATTTTCACAACAAATATCAGAATGTAGACAGCAGGAAACAGAGGTCTTGGTCTTCTATCCTCAATACACCCCAAAGGGACAACAGGACTTGCTAAATCGAGGAAATATCCTCATATTAACAGACTCCATCCCAAATCTGGCTGGCATAAGTACAAAGGATCTACTTTCAGTAGAGTTCTTACCCGTTATTAATCCCCATAGCTCAGAGGCAACAAAGACAACTTGGTCCTCAAGTAAAATTGCAGACTCAATCTTAGCTGAGCTGTGGATTTTCAAAAATTGGGGCATCAATATTGCCCCCTTTCAAAAACCAGCTTACCCTTTTCCATTACGGAGCACGGCAAGTTCAGTGATAAAAAAACACCAGGCTCACTCAACCAGTGTACTCAGAGTCACGCGGGGAAGATCGACAAAAAGGAACACCAGTAGCCAATGGGATAAACCAGATCTCTGGTCGAAGGCAGTCACTCATTTAAATCAAGGCCCAATAAGGAAAGTACTGTCTCGTACAATCACTATAATTTCCGAGGAGGATTGACGCTATCCACAAGATAGAGATCACATTAGGTCAAAAGAACCTGCCCTAAGCCTATGCTCATGGAACGTTCATGGTTTAGCCACAAAAATAGAAGATCCACAGTTTCTGAACTACACTACCCTCTTTGACATAATAAGACTGCAAGAAACTCGGCTCAAGGACCCACACCACATCGAGGGTTATACATGTTTTGCCACACCAGCTACCAGGACCAAGTGGTTTGGCCATCACTCGGGAGGACTGGCCACCTATGTCTCCAAAACAACCATAGCCTCAGTAACTCTCATGGACTCAATGACAAGTGCAATACCAGCAGCCAAAATTAGCATCATCCTCGATGGAAAAGAAATGGAGGTCTGTATAATTAATTCTTATGTACATCCGAAAAACAAAGCGAAAGACTCAACCAAAATCACCAACCAATTGGCCGAGTATGCTGCTGAGATGGAAAATCCATTATTCGTCTTGACAGGGGACCTAAACCATTACCTCATTGGCTCGGCAGAAGGGGAGGAGTTACTGGCTTTAAATAGAATCTACAACATACCTACACAAAGTGTCCCACTAGGCAGGATAAAAAAATGTCGCTTCCTTGATGACTTAGAACATCAAAACCTTTGCGCATTTAACAGAAGATTTCCAGCAGACTCTCCTCCAGTCAATTCTTTTTACTCTACGACAACAAGCTCCATACTGGATTACACCTTCACAAGCCTCGCGCTGTTCCCATATATTCTTGGGTTCAGAATGGGGGACATGGGCGATAGTGATCATCGCCCTCAGGAATTTCATATAACAGCAACTGTGCCGAGCCTAATCAGACCAGAGTTATCTTTGGGCCCGATTCACACCTTGAATCAAAAAAGGATCAAATCACGACAGTCAACTCTAACCTCAAGGCCGAAGCTGCAATACAACTCTTCAATTTGCAAACCTTGTACATAGATGGCCATATAATTTACTGGGGTAATATCATTGCCTCACTGCTAAAAAGCTTGCAGTCACTCCCACCTCAGAAGACAGCCTTCGGAAAGAGGGCATTAACAACCACTTAAAGAAAGAGCAGAGAATACAGCTGGAAAAACTCAAGAGATCAATACATTTGACTCTGCGCAAGTTGAGAGGATCCCCAAGGAACACTAGTGCATGAGTATCTCTGAAACATCAAAGGGCAGCACTTCAAAGATTAAAATGGAACATCAAGAGAGATGGCGAGGTCGAAGTCTGGGTAAAACTCATATATATGACATAAATAGCAACAACAGTGCCCGCTTCTGGAAAACAGTTAACGGGATCATGCGACCACAACACAAAGGTATAGGGTCTCACATTTCCGAAGCGATTTGGATAAAATATCTCTCCAGCCATTTCAACGACCATACAGAAAACGCAGGAGTCCAAATGGTCACCAGCTGGATGCAAGAGAGAAAGCCAGATTCAAGCACTTCAGAGAAAAGGGAGCAGGTCTATCCAGACACAGAAATCAAACCTTTGGGGGCTTCGAGGTGCTAGTTGTCAGACTTGATTCAAAAACAGATCGCCAAAGGCAGGAAAGAAGGTGCCTCTGGACCAAATGGCATTCCACCTGCCCTCTTTAAAGCAAAGAGCAAAGAGTGGGCGGATATCCTGCAACCTCTATTCCTGGAAATCAGGCTGCTAAACAGAATACCAGAATCCTGGAGGGGCTCGACAATAGTCCCAATCTACAAAAAAGGAGACAAGGCTGAGCCAAACAACTATCGCCTAGTAGCTCTTATTGACACAGAAGCAAAATATTTTGCAGGCATCATACTAGAAGAGCTTACACGGGCTGAGTCGAACCAGATAATACCGCTGAACCAGACCGGCTTCCGTGAAACGACAGAAACGTCAACAAATATCCTCGCAATCTCACTAATAATTGAAGCAGCAAAATCATCTAAGATTCCTCTACATTTGTGTTACATTGACTTCAGCGCTGCTTTCGATAATGTAGAGAGAGGCAGATTGTGTGGGAAACTGATGTGATGGGGCATACCAAAGACTATTCTAAACATGATATTGCTCCTAAACACCGATACCTGGGTGCCGGTGAAACTAGGTTGTGGTACCCACCTGTCCTCAAAAGTGCCCACTACAAAAGGATTGAAACAGAGTTGTGTGCTTGCGACAACCTTGTTCAATCTTTTCATGGTGGATCTCCCAAAAGCGCTCGATCCCTGCAACTCCCACTCTCCAAGGGTAGGTGGGAAAACTCTAACCAATCTTAAGTATGCAGATGACGTAGTGCTGCTCAGCCACACTCATATTGGCCTTCAACGACTACTGACTGAAATGCAGAAATACGCCACAGAAAACAACCTAAAAATAAATCTTAGCAAGACACGGTCAATGTCAATAAATAACAAAAAGAACCCACAGAAGAACCAGTTCCTCGGCGGCACAAAAATTGACCCAGCTTGTGAGTATAAATATCTGGGAGTTACATTCGACAAGGAAGGGTCCTTTGTGCGTCAGAAACAGGAAATAAGAAGGAGAGGCCTACTGATCACCATGACAATGATTCTTGCAAATCAACTGATGGGCCCGACTTTGATCCTGCTACTGAAGTTAGTTCAGGCCAAACTGCTCCCCTCGATCACCTATGGTAGTGAGGCAATGCGGGGAAGAGACTCTAAAGACCTGGACAGCATGCAGGTTAAAACCTATAGAACTATCTTCTCCCTCCCGCGTTATACATCACCGGCTCAAATAAGGCTGGAGTTTCTCCTGCAAAAACAAGTTTTAGCCAGGTACGGGGCATACATCATCTGTTGACACAAGATAAGAAGCCCGACTACAAACACGCTAAACTATCTGCTGTGGGGTGACTTAGAACACAGGGATTTCTCTGAGGCGAGAAATCCCCTTCGGCTGGCTCACGTACCTCGCGAAGAAGGCTAACTCGAGGAACAAATTACCTTTGTTCTGTTGCTTTATAGACTATTCAACGGCCTTTGACCGTTTGAACAGAAGCCGGCTATGGGCAAAACTGGAGACCTGGGGGATCCCCAAAGTCCTGCTAAAAGCCATACAAGCACTTTATGAGGGGACCTGGGTCCAGGTGAAACTAAGCTCTTCAACTACAACCACAAGAATTGCCACCAACTCTGGTTTAAAGCAGGGGTGCGTCTTGGCCCCTCTACTTTTTAATCTGTACACAGCGGACATGGGGCAAGCCCTATAAGATGCGTACCTAGCACCCCCTAGATTAGGGAAGCTGGTCCTGGGAACGCTGCAGTATGCAGACGATACAGTAATCATGGACCACACCAGGATAGGGCGTCAAAGAGCCTTAAATAGTCTTGCCACCTACAACAAGGACAATGAGCTATGTATCAACGTGAGCAAGACCAAGATAGTAATCTTTGGCAAATACCATCACAAAACAAATGCTTCATGGTCACTGGGGGAGCACCGAATCACCACGACCCCATCTTACAACTATCTGGGCACATGGGTATCTGAGAGGGCCACTGCAGTTAAACATCTGAAGGAGCTCAAACCAAAAATAAACAAAATAATAGCGTCTTTAATACGCTTAAGCCATGGCCTGGCCAGTCCTTCTGCAGATCCGATGTTGACAGTACTCAGGGCTAAACTGATTCCCGCCATCACGTACGGACATGTAGCCTACCCAGGGGCCTTTGCAAAAAGTGGTCCAAGCAGCCCAGGTGAAAGCATACAAGGTGGTGCTTCGGGCCCCCAGACAGGCACGGAACAACAGGCATAGACTAGAAATAGGCCTGAAACGACCAGAGCTGGTACTACTGGGGGACTTGCTAAAATACTACATAAGAGTATTGAAATCGCCCGAAAATACCCTAAAGCACTCCCTAAAAATCGTCTTTGGCGACGCAGGCTCCCCATGGCATTCCAAGGTGGAACTGCCATTAAAGTTCTGAAAATTGAGGGAAGGAGCCATCTTCACGAAATTCCATATACCGCCTGGGCCCAAGCCGTTAAGCGCCAAGTTCAGTCCATTTCTTTTGAACTAGATCTTTCTTCGCTCCGGCACAACCCACTAACTCTGGCCCTGGACAAGTCCTATATCTCTGGCAAACCCCAACCTTATCTGCATGATTCATTAACAACTCAGGTAAGACAGAAAATTTTGTTTATGCGCCTCTTGGCCCTCAGGATCGCGGACTTTAACCCAACTTGGGCACGTACGGACGGTGCCATTGCTTGCCGTCTTTGCAACTATCGCAGAGAATCCTGGCTATATCTGCAATGTTGCTGTACAAAGTTGGCCAGCGACCGACAGCGACTGATCCGCCCGGCATTACGGAATCTGGGCCACAGAACATGCAGAGAGGCCTCGGACTGATGTTTCTCAGAAACTACGACCTGCTTATTAGCTAGGGTCGGCAAGTTTATCCACCAAGTTAAAACGCCACTCGATTCCCAACTACAGGCTACAGTTCCGATGTGCCCTGACAGTGGGCCTAGTGCTCCCCCAAGTTGTCAGCCTATATTTAACCCAGGGAGTCGTCGACAAGTAATTGGAACCATCGGACTTAGGCACTTAATCTGGATCGGCTAAGGGTCTGATGCAGAATCCAACAGTTGTCATCTGGCTCCGCAGCGTGAGTGTGAATGTCGAACTTCTATACGTCTCTCAGACTTTAGTAGGCGTGGTCTCATGGTGAAATCATAATTCTCATTCTTTTAAAAGAACCTTGATTGGACAATAGTATTAACACGGTCAGTCTTGTAACTATATAGTTGCACTAATGGTTTTACTTGGTTTTGGCCGAGAAGGGGGGTGGGGCATTTTACTGCATTTTACTGTAATTCATTGTATTTTACACTGTAAAGATTTTAATTAATCGCACAGTTTATCAATAAACATGTTACTCACTAAACTCTCTGATCTTTGTACAACTTGGTCACCCCAACTTCAAAAAATTAGTCTGGAAAAATGTAAAATCACTGTCCTTACTGGAGGATAAGGCAACTTTCTCAAAAAGATCTCATGCATGGATCACCCTCAACTCTCTAATTCTACAAACATACTTTAATCAGGGCTATCCCAAAGCCATAAAAATGAACTTCTTAAGGCACCTAGCCCCATGTCTGAGGACAAATGGGCAAGATACTTGCAGGATGTGTAACTCCAACAATGGCAACATCCTTCACGTAATCTGTCTATGTGAAGAGCTGCTCCAAGCATGGCAACAGTTCCTTAAAGAACCATTTAAGCAGAAAGGCATCCACACCAGAAGGCTGGCCTGCTTAAACCCGTTAAATACCAAACTAAACTGCAGATTTGTAAAATGTATGATGGTGTTTGAAGGGAGAATGCCAAAAATACCGAAACATTTTCTACAAAACCCGCCGACCCAAGCTGACCAGCAGACGGACAAAAGGATTTAGTGGAACCTTATGGAGGATGTCCATCACCAGCAGAAGGACAAATTGTGCAACAAGCAGAGTCCATGTGGAAAACACGACAAATGGTTAAGCTAGGCGAGAGCAAGTGAAAACTGAGATATGCACTTTCCAACATTCAGTGAATAAATGTTGACTCTAATCAGCACCACTGAACTATCATGTTAAATTGTAATTAATTTTTCACTCTTTGACTTTTTATTGGTTTTAAACATGGATGTTTTATGAATTTTGGAAAATGTTATTGCAATGGTTTTATTTAACTATGCAAAATAAAAATAAACTTAAACTTAAACTTAAACACAGCCGGTTGGAAAAAACCTTTTGAACAACAGTCTCGACAGGGAATAACACTTTTCGTTTTGTTTGGAGGTACAGCTTCAGGTGAGCTGATCTCCTTCCACAGAGCCATTTTTGCCAGTTTCTAACAGCCATGTTGGGAGAGACTCTCTCTCGTCTTCATACCCATTTATACAACAAAGCGAGATTGCTGTTGTTCCTGGCTGCACCTGTGGCCAATTATGCAATAAACATATAGGGGGTCATTCTGATGGTGGTTGGACTGCATCCGATGGCTAATTTGATATGGTCTGACTGCCGTCTACTGCTGCAGTCTGACCGATGCATTACAATGCGTGTCATCGGAAGCTGCAGGCGGTGAGACAGCCTGATGCACCTTGCCCGTCAGAGGGTCAGAAAATCCAATATCAACCATGTCATACAGCTTTCAGAATGTATGAGTGTAATGTGGGTGATTATTTACAAATATTGGAAAAATCATTACAGAACTTATTTTACGCGTAACCGATAAGTAGACATCACCCATGGCTGCTTCTCCTGAACCCCGAAAGATAAACTTGCTAGCCTTTACAATCTTGATAAAGAGTTAGAAGGGGAACCTCCTCGAGACCACCTGGTGGGGAGACTAATGAAAAGTCTCCCCAGTCTGAGGGAATGCTAAGAGTGTAGCTAAAGGCCCCCAGATCTGCAATTGTGAGTCCCTCAAACTCTGTAAAATATGAAAAAATACAGGAGGATTTCCAGCGCAAAACAAACAGTGGGTATTTGGAAGATGCACAAAAAGGTTAAAAATAATAGACATAATTATTGGTATGGAAACAGAAGTAAAGTACAGAATATAATCTTTATTACTAGTCTACAGATGAAAATTGTTTGGAACGGAAGCCCATATGGTACATATTGAGTGGAACATGGTCCATGTACAAGAGTTGCCTTAATAAACCATGGGCACATTGTACAATTATTAAACAGGTCAATGAACCTTACAGTAATGCACAGATATTCCTAGCGCAGGGGTCATCAACCTTAACAAGAGCTACAGAGCTTCAATGAAAATCATCCCTAGCTACTAATATTAGTGTTGTAACAGTGAACACATCATACAAGGTTACATTGGTGGCCACCTTGTATACGGCAACCAGCAGTGATCACCTCATTGTTCAGGTGTGGTTACCTGCAGTAATGTAAAAAAGTATTTCTAAATGTGGAATGCCACTAGATGAGTAATACACATCAGCCTTAGCTGCAGTGTCCCTTGCACCGAGGTAATATTATTAGTAATAAGTCTCTCTAACACTGCATGATTTATCACTCAAATAACAACTTAAAATATATTATGAAAATTCACTGATTTTTTCCAAACATCAGCTCATGATTTCTGAAAATACTCATTTGAGTGTGGAACACACATGTTTCAATTTTGGCTTACATATAATTATTCAATCAAATAGAAGCTTCACATTTAGTGGGCTGGGCTGCACACAGGACAGCTACTTAGAGGTAGCTTGGGAGCTAGTAGTAGCTCACGAGCTACTTGTTGGAGAAGCCTGACCTAGAATCATATAATTACAGTGCATAGTAAATGCACAGATGACTGTGTACACCTTTTGCACTGCTATCCAAATGACCAAAAATCACATTTAACCTTACAACTGTTTTCTCTGCCAGACGCTTAAACTGTGTATGTGCCCAACATCTATCACAAGGCAACATGAGAAATGTATTTTAGCTGACGCACACAATCTAGTAATGTCAAATATTCTATTAGTGTAGTCCCACATTAAGGAATTACACACATTTGTAACATGAATACCTTATCTACATGATACACATTCGACAACACTGAAGAACACCAAAGGAGCATCTAAGATATAAAATATTCACTTGCACCTGTGTGCATTTTTTCACAATACTGCCGTGGATATTTATGCAAATAATGTATTCAATTGTAAATGATGTTGTAGTAGCTTACACTAATAATGTTATTAATACATCAAATAACAAATGATGTTGCAAGGTCTTCCACTAATAATATCTTATGTTGTCATTTTAGCCCTGATGTCAATGATTGTGACTGGAAAATGTCACTGTAAGAACAAACACACTAAGAATCACTCTCAATGCACTGGTCTATTTCTATTATTTAAATTTTTGATCACAGTATAAGGCGTGTTTATGCATTTGAGCTCCACTGTCGGAACTCAAATCATTTAGTGTCATTGTGACAGGTCTCATGCTCCTAGAAGAACCATTTTTCACTTGGTATTAATATAATGATATGGGGAACGGGCAGGAAGAAAATCCCCTAATCCAGTGCCCACTATGATAATGCTGCTGCCAATAAATTACCTTTGACGGGAATAGAAAATCACAAAGCTCCTTATTACAAGTGGCAGAGTTCTCTGGTTATTATGCCATGCCCAGTTGAATCACTAAAGCAACAGACCCTGTTGAATGGGGATTACTGCTGCTGTATTGATTTCCGAATGAAGGGAATCATGGGCGAAGAAGGCAATGGGTGAAATGGGTTGGAATTTGCACACTGATCTTTACTAAATGTATCCTTATTTTTTAAAGCTACCTCATAAACATTATTAGAACATTGGAATGCTGGGAGCTCCATTGAAAACAATGGAGTGCTCTGGGCTTATAATGGCTGGTATAAGCCTGGAGCTCCAACATTCCAATGTTTCTATGTTCACAACTCTGGCTGTGAACAAAGGCTTCAGGGAACCTGAGGGGATTCCAATCCCCTCACGCTCCCAAAACACTTTGTTTTTTTTGTTAGAAAATTCTGTCCTCTAGTGACAGAATGTTCTAATAGCCTTGTAGCCCTTCGTAGATGGGCTATACCGCTATTAAAGTCCCTCTCCCTTGTTAAAGGCCCTCACCTTCGGCTCGGGGCCTTTAACGCTGGAGAGGGCCTTTAATAGCTGGTATAGCCCTCTACAGCAGGCTATAAGGCTACATTAGAACATTGGAATGTTGGGAGCTCCATTGAAAACAATTGAGTGCTCTGGGCTTATAATGGCTGGTATAAGCCTGGACCTCCAACATTCCAATGTTTCTTTGTTCACAGCTCTGGCTGTGAACAAAGGCTTCAGGGAGCCTGAGGGGATTCCAATCCCCTCACGCTTCCAAAAGGCTTTGTTTTTTGTTAGAACATTCTGTCCTCTAGTGACAGAATGTTCTAATAGCCTTATAGCCCTTCGTAGATGGGCTATACCGCTATTAAAGTCCCTCTCCCTTGTTAAAGGCCCTCGCCTTCGGCTCGGGGCCTTTAACGCTGGAGAGGGCCTTTAATAGCTGCTATAGCCCTCTACGACGGGCTATAAGGCTATATTAGAACATTGGAATGTTGGAAGCTCCATTGAAAACAATGGAGTGCTCTGGGCTTATAATGGCTGGTATAAGCCTGGAGATCCAACATTCTAATGTTTCTTTGTTCACAGCTCTGGCTGTGAACAAAGCCTTCAGGGAACCTGAGGGGATTCTAATCCCCTCACGCTCCCAAAAGGCTTTGTTTTTTTTGTTAGAACATTCTGTCCTCTAGTGACAGAATGTTCTAATAGCCTTATAGCCCTTCGTAGATGGGCTATACCGCTATTAAAGTCCCTCTCCCTTGTTAAAGGCCCTCGCCTTGGGCTCAGGCCCTTAACGCTTGAGAGGTCCTCTAATAGCCGGTATAGCCCTCTACGGCGGGCTATAAGGCTATATTAGAACATTGGAATTTTGGGAGCTCCATTGAAAACAATGGAGTGCTCCAGGCTTTTAATGGCTGGTAAAAGCCTGGAGCACCAACATTCCAATGTTTCTTTGTTCACAGCTTTGGCTGTGAACAAAGGCTTCAGTGAGCCTGAGGGGATTCCAATCCCCTCACACTCCCATAAAGCTTTGTTTTTTTTTGTTAGAACATTCTGCCCTCTAGTGGCAGAATGTTCTAATAGCCTTATAGCCCTTCGTAGCTGGGCTATACCCGCTATTAAAGGCCCTCTCCCTTGTTAACATTGGAAAAGGCCTTTAATAGCCGGTATAGCCCTCTATGGTGGGATATAAGGCTATAATATGGTATTGAAGGAAGTGGCCCTTGGGGACCACCTGGGTTACCTATGATGGAGCAAGGATTCACATGTAACGCAACTTGCTTGTACTCAACCCTCTCAACATAACAGTAATGAATTAATCAACATGTTCGTATTACTAACACTGCATTACATTCCATACGAGGGAAGCTTGCATATGTGCTTTCACTAAATGTAATCCGCTTGCAAATAAAATGGCTGCTTCTACCCAGGATTTCTACTGCGCATGCATCTGTCATACTCACGTGACATGACGTACTCTTTGCTTTGGAGGGAATCTTTCGCTTCTGCACACTAGAAATAAGATGGCTGCTCTGTGTTAAAGCATGCATGAAGCTTGCACTGCTGCTTTTGCTAAGCTGTTCGTTCTGCTTAACCTTAACGCAATAGTTAAAAATAAATAAATGGGAATAGAGTAGAGATAAGTGGTGTACAGTGCAACCTTTTATTCTGTGTTCTCAAACTGTTTCTTTTTATTTTTTCTATGAATGAATTTTGGGCCTGTCGCTTGTCGCTGAACTCCATATTGAAACCTTTGAGCCTGCGCAAAAGAGACTGAAAATTCATCGAGTCATGGCATTGAATGAATTCCAAAGAACAGTCTTGACCAAGATGCGCCTGGGAACCTCACCTCCTGAACTTTACAGGGGAAACAGAATTCTAATATAAACAAAAATGTAACACATGATAGAACATTAATTGTTGGGTGGAATAAAGATGTCATGTGAAAATAAATTGATGGGCGAGAACAATAATTTAAATATGACACGCAGAAAGTTTCATTTTGGTATGGTGTGACGACCTCTCCTCATTCCTTGTCCAATCAAATTTGGGGATCCTTACACTTGCAACATTGGGGGGTGGTACACTGACCTGAAAAATAGTATAACTAGCGTAGGTTTAGCTAGAGAAATTGTCCGACTTGTCGAAATAGCTGACCTGTCACTGACCCAACGCACTCAATAGGTGATCGACAGCAGAGGTGCTGCGAAGCACTCTGTCAGATGATTTGCTGACCCAATCGGGGTTCTGGGAAGCTGAAGTGCTGGCGAAGCACTTTGTCAGGGAAATTGATATCCCAATCGGGGTATTGGCTGTTAGCTGCAGAGAGGGAGTAGCGCAGGCATTGCAACTTAACTGCGGGTGCCAGTCTTAACCTTTGGTGGTCCTGTCCTGGTCCAATTTGGCTTTACCTGTCCTGATTCCGATCCACACCTGCAAGCCTACTGGCAACTGCAACTTTCGGGGTTCTGTCTTTTGAACTGACCTGTGGCCAGGGTTAGTTCTTCACACCATGCCTAGGTAAATATAAAATTGTGTGGGTTCATCATTGTTTTGTTTCCTTCTCTCACCCTCCCTAAATGTTACATATTTGATAATAGTGCTTGCATATTATGTTCCTTCTCTTTACCCTTCCTATTGATAAAGTTTGACACATGTTCCTTTCTTCCCTTCCCTTTTGTCAAATGCTTAAACGTTTGATCGTATTTTATGTTCCCTTTCTGTACGTTCCCTATTGCTAAATGATTGAAATCAGTTTAATACATCTTTTGCATAGTTATATTTTGATTCTGATCTTCATAATTGAGAGTCTATTTGTGTTTAATCTTTGGATCATGACCATTTAAGAAACGCAGATAAAGAACGTAAAACTTCCCGAGTTTGTGGTTATTATATGAGTGCAAATGTTATTATTCCTATTATGCTAACACCCTTGATCCCTTAGGACTTTAGGTACCAGTGACGTGAATTGGTAAGTCAAGGTATAGATAGGTCAAAAGTCCTAAATGTCTAAATTACACTGATAGTAGAGCAAAGGTTACCTGCATAATTTTGTGAATTGTTATTGAATATGGGCCCAGGCGAGTATCGATAAAAGACTAGTCGGGTGACCTGCGCGCTCTATCACCTACAACCACCTACTATGCCTTCCTAAGAATGAAGAGTTCGTCAGACAGTAGAGAATACAAACGTACATCTTTATTGGCAATGCTCTGCAGAGGAGTCCATCATGACCTGCATCAGGCCCGGACTGGTCATTCTGGGCACCGGGCAATACCCTGGTAGGCTGGATGGGGTGGGGGCCGGTTTTGTGATAGGGGGCCGGTTCTGTTGTTGGGGCCGATTTGGACCGACCGTGACTCTGTGAGTCACGGTCGGCCCATATCGGCCCCAACAACTGAACAGCCTGTCTGACTGAGGCCTGGTGTGAGCAGGACAAGGATTCTCAGCTGCAGTGCTCTGATGTGTGTACATGCAGGCTACTAGGCTATTATGATCAGCCGCAGCCCACCGCCCTACTCATTATAATTTATTAAAACCTCCCTACACCACCTGACCTGTCACGCTGCGTGCGTCTAAAACATCATCATGGTCGGGTGACGTGACGTGACTCTGAGGCGAGGTTGTGGCAGGCATTCAGAGGCCAGAGGTAGACAGTCAGGAACAGGGAAAGAGAACGGCACCCCTTGATTTAATTCCCCCTGTCTGCAGGTGAGTGCTATTGTTCCTGTCTGTGGCTAGATCTCATTTATGGGTGACTGGTGGCAGTCTGGGGCTGAGGGCCGGGGGCGTCGCAACTGGGCCGGGCCAGAATCAAAAGCAAAAGGGCCAGGGTCTAAGAAAGGGGCAAGGAGGGCCCCGGCCTGGTGCCACAGAGCAGTGACTTTTGTTTGTTGTTTGTCACTTTTAGCAGGGAGGGAGGTGGTCGCTGGGCTGGGCTACTTCTCACCATCCTTTTGTTTATTTGTTTCACTGTAAAATGGATCCAAAAATGAAAAATGCTTTTGCTGCAAATGTTGTCTTTTTCTGACTTTATTCTATTCCAAAGTACAGCCTCCGGAGTGAGAGAAATAAAAGGTTCAACTATGAAAAATAAATAAATAACTAAATAAAGCAAGACAGTATTCACAAAGCGGCCAGATTGATTTTATTCACACCCAAACACATTAGTGACACTATACGGAGTTTGCCAGTGAAGTGCTACTTTTGTTTTATCTTTTCTTTGAACAGCATTGTTTTCCTTGAATGAGTAAGTGCCAGACTCTTTGAGATACTGCAATGCCGGATTGATGGGTGGATTGGAAAACAAAATGCGTACCGTGGCTCGGCGGTCATGGATGTGGTCCTTTTAAAACATACTGCTTGCGTTTTGTAAGGCTATAAGAAATGGACATTAAAGCCGGTCCCTTCCAGGCCCTGTAGTCATGTCCTTAACTTTTCAGGCAGAAGCACACACTGATTTCTGAATAGTGAGTGTAAATGCTTTAAGTTATCCATGTTGTTCCTGCTTACAATGTACATGCTTTACTTAATCTTACATTCCCTATGGGTGTTTGCTTTTTTCCGGATGTTATGTTTTTTTTAGGCAGAATATTGCTCTTGTCTAGAGCGTAATTTGAACTGAGTCACATACAGGTATTTATAGCAGGGCACAATTAAACTGTAGCTGAAGGCAGTGCAAGTTTCGTGGGGCAGTATGGTGTTCAGTGCGGGAGAGGATGTCAGAGCTGTGATCAGAGCTTGTGAATTTGGAGCTGAGGGACCAGGTTCAGCCTTCATGACCAGTCCCCCAGACCACTCTCCTGAGGGAGCACATTCCCATACTAGGTATAAGATGGCCCGCAAGGCCATGGAAGCCCCGGTGTCTTAGCACCAGCAGGTTTACCCTAGTGGGGGCAAGTGTGGATTAACCTTGGAGGCCTGTCCACCACAATCCATACTGAAGTTCCCCTCCAGTCTTTCGGGCAGGCTTGTGAAGCAACACACCCTGGAGCAACAGTGACACTGATGTCACAGGACCCTTGAGAAATGCCATCTCTAGGGTGGTGCGACCGTTGTGTTTGCACCGGGTGCTGACTTTGGGTGGCAAGTATATTATGGTTTAAAAGGGCTTGCTGCCTCACTCCTGGCCTCCAACAATTTTCAGCAACAATAGAAATGTTATGATAACTACGTTGATTAATGTTCTTCCTAGAGAGAGATCAGAGTTTTGTCTAGTGGAAGTTTTCATTCATGGAAAGGTTGCGTAGAAAGTTAATATGCCTGCTGCAAAGAACATGCACTATGCAGATCACAAAGTACAAATAATGGAAATAGGTCAGTGGGTTACTGGTTTTGAAAGACAGATCTTTGGTTGCTTGTACTTTAGAAGTTAAAATCCTAACATAGAACAGTGAGCTATTGTCATCTAAGAGCTGCATACAAACTGCAAGTTACAAATTAGAGCATTATCTTTCCCCCCCCCCCAGTCTTTGATTATCCTAATGTTGCAAAAAGTGTTCATTTGGATAGAAATCGATTCTGATTATTAAAGAGAACCCCCAACCATGGTATTACGTTTTAAATTCTGAGTTTGTGTTTGTCCAGACAAATCACTATTAAACTATACTGCCAACTAGTATGGTTGGCATGTGACTTCTACACTTTTAGTCCTTTGTCTTATGTAACATTTCCTATACAGTGATTTACACATGTATAATTGATTGTCCCTGTGTAGTCTGTGTGATTTAAAGTGCTCTGAAACCCTACACTGGATTTAGTGGCACTGTAAATCAAATTAAATGTATCTGAGAGAGAGTGTGGTTATGAAGACTTGAGGGGCACTGTTAAAGGGTGGAATTGAGGGATTCTGTGGCAGATGTGGTCATTGCGGGGCACCAACAAACGCTTTTGCACAGGGCACCACCAGCGCTCTGCCCTTGAGGCCTGTCTGCCTCACCCATTGGTATTGCTATTGGCCTTGTATCAGCAGTAGTAGCTGGAACTCAGCAGTGATTGGCAAGACATGATTTGCATGCACACTAAACTAGGTTCGCAGACTTCACATTCTCTCTGCTTCATGCACTAGCACTTTTAAGATGTGCTGCCTGCTTTAGGGCCACAGGAATTATGCATCAAAAGAAGACAAAATTACAGAGTAGCGTTGACTAAATTATGCAGCAAAAAAAAGGCTGCAACGTAATGCAGTATATTTTCTGACACTTTATTATTTTGAAATTTGTACACATGCTAACAATCTCTGGAAAGATTTTGTCTTATTAGTACCAGTGGAACATACAAATACAGCAGTGAGAAAGGTGATCAGTCAACCTTTGAAAAGGGCCGTGCACTTCGCAGCAGCATAAGTCAAATTTCTTAGCAACTTTTGACCCGTTTGAGCTAAAAACTATTAATTAGTGAAAATTGTCAGATAATGTAGCAGATGTTGAATTATGTGGCAAATATGGCAGAGCCATATTAATATAGAAAACGTTTGCATACTAGGATATTTTTCCCATTTATGTTTGAACTGCTCTTGTGGAAAAAGGGAGAGGTGCTGATAACAGAATCTCCATGGATCACTAACAAATGGCTTGTGCTTCCACTTTTTATTATATTTGGGACATTCTGTGATTGGAAATAGACCTGTATACTTATCTATGTGCATGTGCACAGTGTGGATGATAGTAACATTGTAAAAGGGCTGAGTGGTGCTTTAATTAGAAGAGTGATGTAAAAAACTGGACTAGTGATTCTCTTAGAGTCATATGTAGACAAAACAGTAACAGAGAAGCTCAAAGTTGTGTGATCCTAACCAGCTATAACAGACGGGGCTTGAAAAAAAAATCCCCATAATGAACACTGTTAAAAAAAAATGTGCCCTCAAAGTGCAAGTCCCCTTTGACAATTGAGCGTTGCGTCCTAGTCATGTGTCACCCACCACTTTCTCCATCGATCGATCAGTGCATAGTGATTGGCTTCTCCAGTGATCCCTTGCTTTGAGTGGAACTAATTTATTCTTTTGTTATTCTTCAGGCTTCAAAAGAGTACTCTTTAAACGGCATTTCTGTTGTGGATTGCATCTTCCAAGAACTTGCAATCTAAGGACAGTCAAATAGCCGTAAACACGTCTGGCCCTTTAGGAAGGTAGCTTCCACATGTTTCAGGGCTTTCTACTTCATGATTCGGAGCAAAATCTCTGGGAGCATCCTCTTGTTAATAAATATCGTGCAACCCTCCCAACCATACTTCCTCCCAAGTTCTGGTTTAATGTTATCGGATGGCCTATTCAGGTCTAACTGAACCTGAGCAGTACTATAGGTGATTGCTCCTTTCTCAAAACTGTGCTCCAACTGACCTGAAAATGATCCTGCACCTAGAGCAGTTTTTAAACTTGCCCCTTCTAATTTTTAATTGTGCTTTGCTTGCTAATCAGGCACTCATCCTTTCAGCCGGTAAGGCGCTGACCGGGGAAAGACGAGGAAACTTTTCATAGCCGCCATCTTGGGGGTAACCTTTGTTTGCGGGCCAGTTGTTTTCACTCTGACACTACAAAAGACAGCTCTAGCATGCACGTGCCCTCACCTAGCGATTCCTGAGGCGGAAGCCGGGAATCTTTCTAAAGTATTCTGCCAGCAATTAGCGCTTGGTTTTTAAACTTGCACCTTGTTATTTATAATTGTGCTCTGCTTGCTAATCGCGCACTCAGCCGATTAGGCACTGAACGGGGAAAGACGCGGAAACTTTTCATAGCCGTCATCTTGGGGGTAACCTTTGTTTGCGGGCCAGTTGTTTTCACCCTGACATTCCAAATGACAGCGCTAGCGAGCAGCGGGCATGCCGCTGACGCGTCAAAAGGCAAGCCCGTCTGCGCCCTTCTGCGCCCGAACAAGACCAGAGGCAGGAAACACTGCCCAAATTAGGTCTGCTACCTTGATAACAACCTGCCTGACTTACTCCGGAAAAAACCCTACGTGAAATTGGAACGAGAAGATTAATCAACCACTCTCCCACTATATGTTGCTTAACAAAGTTTCCTACTGTCCTTGAAGGACCGGTAGTTTGTAGAACCTGTCTCTTTCATAGCAATACAGTCATCACATGCTCTCCTGATATATTAAATAAACCTGGCCAAGATTCTACCAGCCGCAAATACATTCTCTGGCCAAACATCCAATTGAAATATGGGATATGATCTCTTCCCACTCCCCCGAGCTTTGTTTTATTGCAGAAACCTGGTTAACCCTGACAAATCATCCATCGATCAACTTGGCCATTCCAGAGGGCTACACATTTATCCACCTAGATAGAGTGGGTAAAACCGGGGGAGGCATTGCGATAGCCTTTAAAAACCACCTAAAGGTTTAATGGATGTCCACCTTAGAAAATGACAGTTTGGAATTGGGAATTTCTAAAATCACCATGTCCCCCTCGGACTCCTGGAATGGAGCACTAATTTATCAACCTCCAGGCCAGAGAGAAAACTTTTCCAACTACCTGATCGAACATATTGCCATGCAGGTCTTAGCCTCCAGCAAATTTATCTTGTTGGGAGACTTAAACTTTCATGGGGAAGATCTTGCTAACCCAGAGATAAATAAGCTCATCACTAGTCTTAAACAAATTGGTCTCTCCCAAAGGGTTTTTGGCCACACTGATTGGGCGGGCCAAAATTTCTCTGATCTATGCGATCTTTCTAACTGCTGAACCTCCGAACCTAGTACTTACAACTGGACTAGATGAATTGACAACATCATCTGCTAGCTTTCTTGACCAGTTTGAAATAACTACACTTGACGAGATTGCTAATATACTATCATCTGCAAAATCTGGTGCGCCTGGTGATTTATGTCCACCAAAAACCATGGCCCTTCTTTCTTCCATCTGTGCGCCGGAAATTCTTAATATTTTCAATTGCTCGATTCAATCAGGTACTATCCCTTCCGTTTGGAAGGAAGCCTATGTACGTCCTAGCCTGAAAAAATCCACTGCCAACCCCCAGTTGCTTAGCAACTATAGACCTATATCTCTGCTACCCCTGTTGGGCAAGCAATTGGAAACTATAATAAATAGGCAACTAAGCTCCTACCTTGAGTGCCATAAGATCGTAGACCCTTCACAATATGGATTTCGTCCAGGTTTCAGTACGGAGACAGCCATTCTGGCAGTTACTGACTCTATGAGACAGGTAATGGATGCGGGGATATCAGTGGCTCTGATCCTCCTAGATCTCTCCACGGCATTCGAGACCATTTCTCATCGACGGCTCGTGGAGAGACTATATTCATGTGGCATCCGAGGCTCAGCCTTAAAATGGCATGTACATTTTTTGTCAGATAGATGGCAAACTGTAATGTTAGGACCATATCTGTCTCAGAAATTTTGGCTAGGTAAGGGTGTTCCTCAGGGCTCTTATTTAAGTCCTACACTCTTTAATGTTTATATGGCCCCTCTTGCCAAAATTGTCGAACCGTTTGGGTTCAAAATAATTTCTTACGGTGATGACACTCAGCTGATGTTCCCAATCGGTTCAAATCTAGAAGATGAGAAAACTCAATTCTCAGCAGATATCCTCACCATCTCAAATTGGATGACGGAAAACTGCCTCCGGCTAATCCCCAGCAAAACTAAGCTTATGCTTATGGTTAAAGCCTCAACCATCTGGACGGCTGATTGGTGGCCTGACCAGTTAGGAGCAGCTCCTATTCCAGCTCATTCCATAAAACATCTTGGACTAAAATTGGACCAGACCCTCACTATGAAGGACCACCTTGCAACTACCATCAGCTCCTATTATTATTTTACGCCTTCTTCGCAAGATACTGCCCTACTTGCCAATGAAACATTGAAAAACCGTGGTCCAAGCGTTGGTGTTGAGTCGTCTGGACTACGGGAACGCGTTATTGGCGGAAGTGGGTGAGACCCTGCTAGCCAAGTTACAAGTGGTTCAAAACACCGAGGCAAGGATGATATTAAATCATCCTCCAGGTTCCTCTTCAGCTCCTTTATTGAGAGAGCTTCGCTGGTTCCCGGGAAAAAGCTCTCCTTTTTCAAGATTTGCTGCCTTACTTTCAATGGTCTGAATGGTTAGGGCCCTCTCTACTTACAAACGAAATTCACAAAGCAGATCTCGGGTTGTAATCTTAGATCCAACTCATTAGCTCTCCTAAAGGTCCCCCGAATACGTCTCAGCCATACCGGGGGTATTGACCTTCCGTACATTGCTCCTAGGTACTGGAATCAGCTCCCAATGGCCCTACGTAAATGTACTTCTTACCTTGTTTTTAGGAAACAGCTAAAAGCCTTTTTATTCTAACTACACTTATTAACTGATACCAACTTCTTCCTCCTTCACTAGGTAACGCCGCGATGCCCCCGGGGGAGTCATGCGCTATATAAGTATATTTAACATAAAATCACATAACAGAGCCCAAGTCTTTGGTAAATACTGTACAATGGTGTGCAAGCTCGTGCCCTTGTTTACAGTATTAGGCAATCAGTATTGGGGTGCGCAGCAGAGGTGCTTTACTACCGCAGGACACATGAAAGCACTCCGCCACACCCCTGATGAAATTAAAGAGGAAAGATTCTATATCAAAATATTCTTCACGATTGACATCAGAACATATTCCCTTTGGGAAAAAAAACATAATAAAAAGGTGAAAACCTTTCTAAAGAGGGGTGCTGTGGTTCTACACATACCACCTTTACATCTAATCCAAGAGAAAATAAATAATTCCTCTTATGAGGAATATGATGCTACTGTGTTTCATAGAATCTCTCCAAGGAAAGAGAATGAGGAACCACCCTTAAAAGTTTCTGCAGACATAAGCTTCCCTCATGTGGGAGACAGTCCTCCTTTTTCAAGATGACTGGCGGATCCTTCACATCTCTGGAGAAGATCGATGTTCTGCAGCCTCTGAGTGCTAATGCAATTCCTCCTGGGTGGAAGTGTGGTCAGAGAGTGAAGAAGTATTGAGAGCTACTGAACCCAGGGCTCCCGGGGCCTGCTATAAAGGGACTGTCCGAACAATTAAGCTAAAGTTTTTTTTTTTGTTTGTGTGTACACTGATGCCACTGAAAGCAATATACAACCCAAAAGCATGTAGCATTGGTGTTTTCTCTGCTGTGGTCGCTTTTTTGTACACATACTTGCACGTTTATATTTGCTATTGTTTCCAATTGAAATTTCTGTCACATGTGCTTCGTAGTTACAACTTGAGCACAACTTCTGGCACGCACAGCACGGTATTTCGCAATCTCTGGCATGCAGTCCTTGTAATATTTTTATTTAAATATTAGCGAATATTGCTTGTCAACCGCAACTGCTCAGCAGCTCTGCATTGTTTCTATCTGCATGCACCAACATGTAGAGGCCTTTAAAAAATGTACAGATTCTAAGGCATTCATATATTTTCTGAACTAAAATTTCCGATGGAGTCTATATATGAAAGCAAGACCTTTCTTGCCATAACTGGCTGCCTGTTAGAACACATTGAACATTATTTTTAGCTTTTTTTCTGAAAGATAGTTCTTTCCTCATAAAGGATGTATCCCTGCCAAGTTGTTATCCCCAACATTGGGCCCAATTCACAAAGGTAAATTTACGCTTTTGTGTAAGTTTACTACCTTCTGGTATTCACAAAGATAAAATTAGGAAAACATTCTAATATTACTACTTTTCGGAATTCACAAAAGCAAACTTAGATCAATAGTCTAAATGTACTACTTTTTTGTATTTACAAAGATAAACTTAGAACAAAAGTCTAACTTTACTAGTATTTTACCTTTGTGAATAATGTAAATTAGTAAAGTTAGACATTTAGTGTAAGTGCACCTTTTTGAATACTTAAAAGTAGTAAAGTCTGAATCACCTGAGTGTGGACGTACTAGACATATGTGGTATCAATGAACCCACAGACAATAAACTGAGTGCAGTGTATTTTGGGAAATTTAGAAAGCAACTGCAAGAGGTATGCCAGGTTAAGTTACCAAATTTTGGTTGTAGGTTTCACCCCTAGCCTGCATGGAAACATATCAAAGTCATATATTTTTAACACCTACACAGACTAAGGTTTCTTTTGCTGGGTGGCAAACCTCAATCACTCTGATTGGCTGGCCAATAGATTGCCTTCTGCATGATAAAGGTCAGATCCATGATAGCATTTATCTAGTTTCCACCAGTATCCCTCAAGCAGAAAGTTATGCTTTGATTGGCTGGCCCCAGCTTTGTTTCTCTGAGTTATCCGAACCAGGGAGTACTTGGAATGTATTGACATTTGCCATCATCTATCTACACAATAAGTGATATCATTGCTTTCCTCACCTGCCATCTGCACAGGAAGTTACATAACTGCATTTCCCATCATCCATCAGCACAGAACACAACATCAGTTTTTGCCTTCTCCCTACTACAAGCAACTCTGCAGCTGTCCAATCACCCTTATGTTCCCAACAAATCACAAACCCTTTTCTGACCTCGCCCTGGCAGAAGTCCCCCGCATCCGCAGACCTAGAACAGGCAGGAGAGCCTTCTCCAACATCACTGCCAAGACCTGGAAGGAGCTCCCCGTGCACATCAGAAGCTCCCCAACCCTGCAAAGCTTCAGGAAGGACCTCAAGACCTGGCTCTTAGAATGATCCGATGTGGTGACTGATATGGATCTACCCCTTCCCCTAGAGCCTTGAGACCCTTACGGATGAGTAGTGCACTTTACAAACCCTTGTTTGATTGATTGACAAACAAAAAAAAGGATATTGCCTGTTTTGGCCTTTTATGGCCAGAAAAGGCTTGGGACAGAACTCCTTTTCTGCTTAAATATACAAGGTATGATATAACAATCTGCCTCACCAAGGACAACATATTGCTAGTCCTCACAGCCTTATGCAGATGTAGGTGACCTAGACACTCACATAGCATTCCCGCAACACGTAGACATAACATTGCACACATCCCACTTACTATTACACACCCTCAAACTACAGATCACACATTCCAACCCATGCTTCTCAATGGGCATTCTGTTGCACTCCACCATCACACTTTGCAGACTTCATTACGTGTCACAAACTTGACTCTCTTTTATCACAGAAACATGGTTTGTGCCCTTAACATCACACATCCCAGATGTCCTTCTTTGTACAGGCTACAGCATCTAGCTTTGTGCAAGCTACAGCATCTATCATGTGGATTTGGAGCATAAGAAGGGAGGAGATCTTGTTTGTCATCCTTACGTCCTCCTGGTTCAACACCCTAGGCAAGCAAGTAGTATTCAGTTCATTGGATCTGCCAACATGCAATTTCAGATTGCAACTCAGATTGCTCTTTTTCATCTCATCTACAAGCCTACATGCCTACCAGGTAGACATTAGGGCATTATTTATGAGGCTTTGAGACTCTTTTGCAACACTGGTGCATCACTTTTTGTGACGCACCAGAGGCGTATAAAATGCACCACGTGTGCCATCTAAGCAGATATGTCAATTTGTAAAGCCATGCACCACATTATACCTTTATCAGGTATAATGTATGCAGGGTGGGCGCTCTCCCGCAAAAAGCCTGGTAGAACAGGTGCAGAGAAATCTAAAAGACCTTGCTGGCAATTAATAGTTCTGCTGCAGACAGTAAAGAAAGTGGATAAAAAAATAACACTAGGACCTCTGAATATTAAACTCTCCTGCTCAACATACAGACAGGTCAACAAGTCAGTCAAAGCAAGGTACTATACAAACACCATCAATGAAGTCACCAGTAGAAACAGAATTCATTTCAAACCATTATGCACTGCATAAACCGGCCTGCTCACTCCATAGAAAAGTGAAATACTATCAACCTCTTTTTCTTTTCAAAAAATACAGAAGACCTGACCGTGCATGGACAACACCAAGTCAGTTTCATTTCTTGCACCAATCCTTTCCTCTAGAATCCTGGAATAGGAGCCTTCAAAACCCTAACTCTCTCATATCATGTGGACATACTCAATGTGATGAACCTTTGATGAAGATCTCTTAACATCATACGTCTGTAAAGCTTTCTGGATACTCGTACCCCTGATTACCATTGTCTATGCCTCTTTCATTCAAGCCACCTTTCAAGAAGCTGTCATGGAAAGTCAGGTCTTATCACACCTAAAGAAATATATACTAGATCCTGAAGATCTCGCTGACTACTGCCCCATCACTCTCCTGCCTTCAGTGACAATATCATTGAAAAAGCAGTTCATATTTAACTCCAATATCACATCCATACTAGCCATCTCCTGCATGACTATCAGTCTGGCTTCTGATCATGCTGCAAAGAAACCACCAGCTTATACATCATAGACAATAACCTCTTGACCACAGATGTAAATGTTCTCCGCCTTCTGATATTTCTGGACCTCTCAGCTTTCTTCAACATTGTCAGTCATCCCACCTTCATGCGCACCCTGAAGTTTTAAATTTGATTTGTCAGCACTGTACTTAACAAGGTTTCCTCTTACTTTTCCAACCAACACCAGTTTGTTCATATGGGTCTATCCAAGTCACAAATGATCCACATCACCTGTTGAGTCCCCCATGGCTCCATAATGTCTCCTGTAATCTTCAACCTATATATGGAGTCCCTTGGTACTGTACCCACACATAACAGCATCAAGAGTCACTAATATGCTGAGAACAAACACTGTAACTGAAAGGCTTCTCTGCTTCAGACCTCTAATTTTTCAAACTTTGCTTGTACATCATCAATATCTGAATGTCCAGAGCCTACCTGTAGCTCAAGTGAACCACAACATAATTTATGTTATTTTGCAATAACAATAAATAAGATACAAAGCAAACCTGGCCCAATGACATGAACCCTGATAGATTCAACCCTCAACTGTCATCAGATGCAAAGCCTCTTGGATTCACCTGAGTCAAGAACCTCACCCTCATAGCCAAAAAACAGATATGGCCTGGTACGAGCTTTATCTTCTAAAGACAGTCAAAAATTTCTTCCACATTCTTACTTTAGAACTGATGGTCAAGCCCTAGTACTGTCGCATGTGGATGGTAGCAATGCCCTAATCCATGGCCTCCCAGACCCCACACTGATACCTCCAAGAGGCAATCTAAATGATGCAGCACATCTCATTCAGGGCCCAAAGAAATATTATCATCACAACACCCCCATCTTGATTGATCTCCATTTTCTCCCCTTGTTGCCCACACCATTTTGAAAACCAGCTGCATGATTTTCAAACCTGTCATGACCAGCACCTATGCCTACCCTGCAGACAAGCTCACCCATCTCTGGTGGTTCTCAGTACACCTTCAGCTGGAGCACTATTAAACTGCAGACTAAGAAGTGAAAAAAAGAAATAGTAATGCAGCATGTCTTTTCCATCTATGCACCCATTATATGGAACAACATTTAAATATCTATGACTACCACTCAGATTTAAAGAAACGTAATTCAGGAAAGCGCTGAAGACTCGCCTTGTTAAAGAACACTACACCAGAATGCATTAACCATTCCCAACCCAGCTTCCTCTTCTCCTACTTGTTGACTTTATGCTTGTCTTTGACTATGTGCAGCACTCTGCTGCCTTTTGACTAGGACTAGGTTCAAACTATATAAATACCACATACATACATACATATACCTACATGGATATGTTACGGGTTACAGAGCATTTTAAAAACGTTGAAAGCAAATGCAATATACATGCTACCTTCAAAGGGGCCTCCCAAGTCACTGGCAGAAGTAACTGACACATTGGCCTTCTCTCTCCACTGTCCGGCTGATTGATCTTGGGTTCAGACCCAGTAGGTGGGGGGGGGGGGGGCTGTTCCAGAACAGATTTAGGGTGACCAAAGAGTAGGGGCTGCGTATCTCCATGTCCACACCTCTGATTGGGCACACAAGCTCTGCACAGGGGAAGAAGGCTTCCACCGTCTTGGTTTGTCCATGAGAGCTCTACTTGAGGGTTGGAACAGGGGAGTACGCATGATGTGGCATTATAAGATTGGCCGAGATGCCAGGCATCAAGAACTTCTACTCAAACATATTAACCCCACACAAGAGAGAATGAGAGTAAGACCCTTGGCCTATGGCAATGGCATCAACACCATGGACACTGGAAAGAAAAACAATCTGATGACCCTGATGGGCTAAGTACTTCGCCTGCAGCTGACCCCCAGATGAGTCTCTCCAGGGCCAGTGATGCTTACTCCCTTATGCTGCCTGAAGACCAGTTGAGAGAACACTTGAGCTCCACAGCCCCATACCCCAGAGAGCTGCAAGACACCCAGGCAGCCATGGGACATGGAGCGGGAGGAGCAGAGGAGAAGTCTGGTGCAGGCATTGGTTCTCGCTTTTCTATCTCAAGCTCGAATTCAAGGTGGCTTATACAGTTCAAATCCTGCATCACACAGTTAATCCATTGCGACTTTCAGTGCTTTGTCCATGCAATATGACAGTTCAAGTGCTGGATGACTCCAACAGAGCAAAATCGATCTTTTGGACTGTCCCAATCCAAGTCCTCCACTTTCGTCTTGAATTTGTTCTGATTCAGCTATGAGTGCAAATGTTTTTCCAGGGGACCACTGCAGACTTTTTGGAAACCCCTTTAGCCAGCCTCTTTCCACCTCCACTTGTAGGCCTAAAGCACTAGTTCTTCCATCAGAGGCTGGACCTGGTTCATTCAGCACTTGATACCAGTGTAATCCGAGCCAATTTCCACTTCCTGCTTTTCAAGTCCCAACTTGGCTTGCGTTAATGCTGTTTCATACTCAATATGTTCCCCTACAGCTTGACTGATCCTCGCCCGTGGCCTTTTGACCACTGCTGGCATCTCTTCTGGAAGAGGAGCTGTTTCATCAAGTGGTCACTGGACCATATGAGCATGGAAATCATGCACCTAGTTCGGATGTCCATCACAGTTCGCAGCAATCGTTGTGACCAGGGTCTCTTTGACAGGCCTTTCCATCTTGGTTTCAACTAAGTCTTACAAATGTTCTCGATCACATCATCTCTCAGATCGAGGTTGTCACACTTTTCACTCTGCATATGTCGTGTAGCAGCTGCAACTTGCTGAGAAACTGTATGCGCCAAATCAGCCAATCGTTTGCAGCAATGACTTGTCTTCTCATCTGTGATTGTCACACATGCTTTTTTAGGTACATCATCAAGCCACTTCGGTGATGTTGAGACACAGTCTTTTGCAAAGCACGACTCAATGGTGTTTTTATATTACTTGATTATGCTTGAAACTTCAGGTTGAGATCTCCAGTGCAATCCTTGTTCAGTCTGTAGTCAGATAATTTTCAGGACCTCATTGATAGACTAGCTCTTTTGATTTGATTTCAGAGAAACTGGCAATTTATACCTGAAGATCGATTGAGTTTTGCAATAACACATTTCCTACCATGTCATTGTCATTTAATCTGGTTGTGTAAGAATTAGGCATTTCAATTATGTCACTTTGCATTCTATTGAAAGGACCTTCTGATCTCCCTATGTGACTTCATGTATTGAGTGTTCTTTTCCCTGCATTCCTTTGTTGACATGTCACATCTCAATGACACTCTTCTTCTGCAAGCTCCCTAAACTTTTGGTGGTATCTGTTTTTTCTTAAGCAACATTTCCTTGAATCCCTCTCTCAGTGTATGTGTCCATGCATGTATAGTGTCATTGGAAACGACAAACTGTCTTGTTGTGTAACATTTTAGGACCCTATAGTAATTTTCCCGATTCATGCCCTTATATAGGTATAAATCACTATATCCTTATATAGGCATAAGAATCATAACCATATTTAGACATTGCTCATGCAGTCCAAATATGGCAGGGCTACTTCCATTAGTTCCGAAAATCTACAACGATTTCTTCCCCTTGCTCGAATACTGACTTTTCCAAGAATTCCTGGAGTTTTCAAAGAACTGAGAGTCTTTAATGACGTTATTATGTCCACCTTTACATCAATCTCGGCACCTTCAAGGTATAAATATGCCCACACTGGCCATAGCAAACACACTGTGGTTTGGAGCAGTTCGACTATCTACTTGCCCGACGCGCCCTGCTACTGCAAGTGCCTAAGGAAGCCGACCCTCCAGCAGACGCACTGAGAGAGACGCTGTCTTTTATCTTGCCGAGAAATCCAGCTCCAGTGTTTCCAAGCTACCCTTGCAGGTTGTTGGGAAATCGAGTCCTGAGCCTGACCTTCTTCATTCCAAATCAAGGTACGGAGCTGATTAGACCCTAACAGAAATCTTGGACCGATTCTTGGCAAAGAATACTACATTTATGCTACACCTCACGTACTTCTTCCCTCGTACTAAGCTTAGGTTAGGTATGTCGGGATAGGCGTATTTTAGAAGCACCAGTTGAGGACTTTTAGCCTCTGTTATTTATGTATGTATTTATCTACGGTTTAGGAATCATACAATGCTCTTACAGTATTATTTTATTCTACTCTATTTACTGTATGCATTATATATTGGAACCAGTTTTACGATTGTAGCAGGTCATTTCTTATGCTGGAGAAAGAAGACTGTTCAATAAATCCTTTTATTGAAAACGCCCGTCTATCTATTTCTCTGCACTTCTGGTGAAAAGAAGCATGCACGACTGATGAGTGAAATATCTATCTATTGTTTCCACGACTCTGAAGTTCAGCTTTATCTTTTGGAAACAAAGTTGTCATGTTTATGCGGTTGTCAGAAACTAAGAGCCATATTATCAATAAAGGGCGATACATTATCACCGCTTTCATCGGCAGGAAACTGCCGCTAAAGCGGCGATAATGTGCTTGATAATATGACTTTGTGAATTCCCATAGAAGCCCAGGTTAATACCAGAACCTGGGCTTCTACCGGAATTTACAAGGGCATATTATCAAGCCCATTATCGCCGCTTTAGCGTCAGTTTCCAGCCCATAAAAATGGCGATAATGTATCGCCCTTTCTTGGTAATATGGCCCTAAATCCCTTCTTGTGAACTCAAGAAAGTTTCTAGTGACCTCTGATCTAGCTGGCACTCACAATTAAGTCTAATATATAGAGACCTAGTAGACATGAGTCCTACGTCAAATCTATAGGATATATTATTCAAATTCGCAGAGCCTATTGGGAATATAGGAACTACACTACAGTCTGGCAACACTAATCTCCCATCAGCTGACATTTGGGTGTCATTTGCTTTTTTTTCAAAATCTATTCTGATCCACCCTTGTTGTTCTGACTCTGAAACATTTTCTTGTACATTTTTCAACTCTTCTCAAGTGTATGCTATTGAAATCAACATTGGAAAGACAGTGTTCTTCTCATATTCACATGTGAAATTATCCTTAAATGTGTAAGTCAGCAGGACAAAACATTGGGCAACCAAATTACCATCTCTCTTTCCCATCACAATAGTAAATCCCATTTGAGCAGTTAGACTGGATGCTACAGTAAAGGTATTCAATTTTGAATCTTGTAACCATGAAGCTTCGGCAACATAATTCATGGTGCACAGAGCATATGCTGCTCCTAATGTGCCATTGTTACCTCTTAGACATGGGCCATCTACAAATTGGCCATGATTGGGATCAATGAGGGGTTCATCATTAGTGTCTAACCTTGGCTTCATGCATTGATCCATGACAACTAGACATTCATGTTCAGTTTCATCACAAACAATTTCCTCCACTGGCAGTAGGCTCAATACATTTGAATTTAGACATGTTTCGATCACAAGATTTTTCAGTAGTAAATTCCCAAAACAAGAGTCCATTTCAGTTACTGGACATTCCATCATTATATTCTCACTCTTTTTATGACTGACATCAACCACAGCTACTAAATTAAGGCAGCTGGGCATTTCTGTGACAATAGGGTCAAGGGTCGTCTCGGAATACGTCACAGACTTTTGAATGTCATCATGTTTTTGAACAGGTCTTGAGAGGGCCCAGCCCTCCCTTTTACTGCAATTTGATGTATATTCTTTCAAATAAACTTGCATCCCTAATGCCGGGGTATGACACGTTTTCTGTTTCGACTCTATGCATGCTTTTGTACAATCGCTGTTCAATGGAAGCGGATCGGACACATCCTTGTGTGTCAGCCTCAGTAACAGCTTAGCCACTAGGGAAAGGTTTGGTGTCAACTGTCTACAGTAGCCAACCATTCCCAAAAGCATCCTGGCTTCTCTCTGAGTTAGATGTGGATTCATCTGATGAATTGCTTCTACTATCTCTGGTGACACTGTTCTAGACGCTTTTTCAATTATGTGTCCCAGATATTTATCTCCTTTTTGGCAGTACTCCTGACTATCCTCATGAAATGGTACTATTATATCAACCTGACAACAATCAATAGCAGTAAGCCATTCTTCAGTACATGTAATTTGAAAAGGTATGTTTACTGGATTAAGTTCCATAGGACAACACATAACAATTACACTGCTAATCTTTTGTATTTCTCTTTGGGTTTCTGTAAACTTGTGAACAGAGAGTTACATGAACTTCCATTCACTTCCTCTAAAAGTCCCTCGCTCAGTTTATCTTCAATTACGGGTGAAATTCCTGCAACTGTCTCTTGTGTCGAATTGATGATGGTGTTGGCAAATACGTGGCATTTGCTTTTAATTTGACAGGTTCTCCTCTTTTTACTAATCAGACATCATTCGTTGAGCACTCACATACTGAAAGGTTCAATGTTCCTTCCAAATCCGAGGGTAATTTTTCAGCCGTCATTTCTGAAATCAATCCTAAAGCTGTCTCTTGTTGGGCCACTGTACATCCTCCTCAGGAGTCTGACATTCAATATCATCTAGTGTACAGTAAATTGTGCAGTTAAATTTGCACCACAAATGTTTTCCTATAAGGCCTACTTTGCTTGAGTCGCAAAGAACACATTGGCAACTTCCCTCAAATGAACCTAATTTTGCTACAACCTTCTCTAAAACTGAATTTACAATCTGTCTGTTTAAAACACCTACCACTTAGGTATTCTCCTTTAAGTAAGGTAAGTATGGAGCTTCCACTGTTGGATCTGTTTTGGACAACTGATTTAAGTTAATGTTAGGGTTTCCCATATCTTGTTGTACAATCTGGTCTTAGAGAACATGTGTCATTTGTATCTGTTTCAGGATTGACATTTGCTTTTGTTGACCTGGCACATTGTGCATCTGCATTTCTCTCTGGAGTTGGACATTTTCATTTACTCCATCAGGTTTAAGTCTACACTTCCTCTTCCAATGCTCAAATATGTTACAAAGATGGCAAAAAGTCACTTTCTCCAGCATGGTGACAACCATAACCAAATGTGGACCAACCAACCCTCCTCTATCTCTGTCCTGTAAAACACCAAATCCTCCTTGAGCACCTTGTATTCCTGCTTATGGAACTACACATTTTATCGCGCCTTCATTCTTTGCGATCCCATCTATCAACTCTCTGTGCCAACCAACCACACTTTGCTGAATGTGACACCGATTTGACCAAAGATCATTAATCCAATAACAAATTGAGACACAAAGAATCTCCTGTCACTGACACCAGTAACTCTCTACTGCTGTGCTGTTGGAACTCCTGACATACTCTTTCACAAATTCCTGAATGTTTCCTTTTAATGTGTACCCAATTAAGATCTTTTGGTGGCACTCGCCCTTCAGAAAAGTATTCACGGCTTTATTTTTCTCAAGAGCAACAGAAAATGATGCATTAGTAATAGAATCTATAATTGTCTCCTCACTTGGCCCTTGCACAACAACTTTACATTCTGACCACAATTCACTTGGCTTTGCAGTGTCAAACAACGTTTTAAAATTAATCCACAACACACTTGAAATTTCAATAAATCCATCAACTTGTGGATACCACAGCACAGGCTTGTATCTAAATTTATGAGTTCTGTGCCATTTTATTCCCTCATGCTCTCTGTCTTTTTAATCCCTGCTGATTCTTCAAACCATGGTCGAAAAATCCCATCTTTAATTCATTTGTTTCTCCTTTGGCTATTGGTGTTGTAAAGACAATCCCTCCACTATCTTTCAATCCTTGAACCGTCTGAGGCAGCTTCTGTTCTATTACCTGTTAATTCTTCGATGTCGAAGTAAACTCTGATGTAATTACTCCTTCTGCAGTTCTTCGAGCTTCTTGAGTTGAGCCATATTAATTTGGACAGTCGGAATTTGTCTACGCACTGTTCGTGCAGCTACAGTTTGCAAAATCTGTACCAAATCAATCACAATTGGAGCATTAACACCTGGAGCTTTCACTGTTGGTATCAAGTCAACAGGTGGTGGGGGCAATATGAAATGTTTATAAGGTTCTCTTAATCTGTATTTCTCTTGGTTCAACAGAAGCAGTAGCCACTGTTGTACTTGCTGATACACTATTGTCAGAATTTACAGTGGGGACCACATAAGGTGATGGACACTCAGTTAACAATGCATCCAATATTTCAACCCCTAAATCACTATCGATTTTAGTTGTTTTGTAATCCTTAATTTCCATCTCCTGGATCTGATCCTTTTCCCTTTTGTCCACTCTTTACTTGTCTCTTGTTGTCTTTTCCCATAAGCTTAAGGCCTCAAATTGTGTGGCTCTAGATAGAGAATGTATTTCAGATAACATTTCTCTTAATCTGTCAATAATTTATAATTCAGAAGAGCCATATTTTTGAAAACCCAAAGGACCCTCTTTCTCAGTAACCTTGCTCCATTTGCGAATCCACAAACATGAAAATAATCCCAACTTTGTTAACATAAAATGTCCAGGCGTTCCATTAGGTGGTGTCTTGTCACCGACCCAAATCGAATTTGTCAATTTACCTCTTAGAAATGTCTTAAAACCTTTAAACAATTTCATTTCAGCAATAATTCAATCTAATGTTTTGATTCGATTCCGTAAACGTCACAATTTCCCTCCAATTCTGTTACAGTTTAAATTCTTGAAGTCTTTCAACCAATCTTAATACGGTAATCTCACAACAGACCTACCACAGAGCGGCACACTCTGATATCACTCTTACACCTTACTATTAAGGCAACAGTGGTCCCTTACAAATAATAATGCTTAATCAATAAATATAGACGTAGTCGTTGCAATATTTGAAAGCGACATGCCCAGCCGGGCAGAGGTCTTGATATTTACTTTTCAGTCAATGTAAAACATGAATAACACACAATATACAAGACAGGGCACAAGCCTGTACCCAGTCAATGACACAAGAAATATCAGGACAGGGAACAATTAAATGGAACAAACAAAAGGGCTTAGGCAAGAGCTTAACATTCTGTTAATTTGTTAATCGCACAGGTTTGATCATAAAACAGAACAATATTGACACCTTCACACTTTAAAAAAAAAATCATTCCATCTCTGTAAGGTGCTCATAGTTGTCGACGGCGTTTCAATCCGTTTAACACATTCTACGGATCTCATCAGGACATTTAATGTATGCCTAATAGTAAAGCAGCCTCATGTGCCTAAAGGGAGGAAGGGAAGGAAAATACCAAAAGTCATCCGTAAGGACAATTCGGGAAGTACGCATGTCTACATAGCGTGAATTTTGTGGGCATGCACTCTGTGGGAGGAAGGTTCGAGTGCGACTGGCTGATATCAAGTTCTGAACAAGGGATAACTAAACACATGCAAGAAAACAAAATTGAGGTTGGTGTATGTGCATGATGAGAAATCTACATTTGGTGCAAGGAATGAAATAACTACATTCGGCGCAAGTGCTGAGGCTGGTTAAAAAGGTTAAAAAAGGGAGGGGGGAAAGGGGTGTCGTAACAATGCATTCATCCATGCTGGTGAAGGTGACATAGGAGAGAGTCAATATCTATAGGAGAAGGCTAAAGCTCACCAAGAGGGAAGCCAAGGGGTTCAAGGCTTATTGTGTACCCGATCACAGGAATTTCCTGCAAAAAACAATGAGTAGGTTACACTACGTTGCGGGTGAGGTGTCAGATAGGGTGGTGGGTGGGATGGGTAAAGGGAGGCTTACCGGGCGGGCTGTTGCTGTGACCTGTTGGGGTCAGCTTGGATTTGATTCCGGTTAACAATGTGCTTGTGTAAGACTGAAGAAGGGCCTGAAAGAACGAATAGGAGTGTCAAAGTGAGACCAGCAGTGAACTAGGATCAGGGGCGACACAGGAGAATTGTCGCAATGGCGCTTACCAATGTTTGGTCAGTTAAAGAACGTCAGGCGGACCACAATCGGGAATATAGGGACGTTCAAGATAGTCCGGTATGATAACCTGGGTGGGGAAGCAAAGGGTTGGGGGAATTAGATGGTAGACCCGGCAGCCCCAGGGGGGAACCAGCGTAGAGCGTGGTAGTCGGGCAAAACTTCTTGGTAAGGACTTACCGATAGCAAGGATGCAGTACTGCTCAATCGCGGGTGCCGGTAGGAGTGGCGAGTCATGCATGGAGTTTATATGCGGGAGGAGAGTGCATTTGATTGGGCAGAAGCTACCATGTGATTATTAGACATGGAAGAGGTGACAAGAGGTAGTGTCGACTGTGTCGGCCATTTTGAAGGGGTGAAAATAGATAGGAGAGAAGGAGGGCCACATTTTTAGAACAATTTAAAATTTTGCAGATAAGGTAATTATCTGCAAACTGTTATTTGCACTTGATACCATGGATATCTGCTTTTTTACTGCAACTTTTTTACTTAAAGCTGTTTCACATAGGAAAAGCCTGGTGTTTTATTCCCTTTAAATCCCATTATTGATGAGCTGTTTTTTCTTTTTCTACTGAAATGTCTGTAGCCTGTGTTTTATATATTGTATGCTTTTGTGATTGTTTTTAATAATCGAATAAAGCCTTGAAATTGAATTGAATTGAATTGAACAAAACATTTATAGAAGACAAACTATCCTACTGCGGAAAATAGACATCCATTTGTAACCAGAGAAAGGACATGGAGAAATGCATGGAACTCGGGCTAAAATGTTCATATCAAGGTGTTCCAGTCCTCCTGTAGGTTTAATCCTGTGTTGAGACTATCAGTCTTTAAAATCGATTTCACCTCCTCCTTATTGAGGATGCGTGTGAGATCCCCTCCTCTCGGGGGAAGTTTCACAGTGGTGATAATTGTCCACCGAATGTCATTTTCTGCGTGTCCCTTCTCAAGAAAGTGATCCACGAGCGGCGCATTCGCTGTCTTGCATCGAATTCTGCTGCGATGTTCCGAGATGCGTAGCCGGATCTTTTGCTTTGTTTGGCCCACATAAATCATTTCACAAGGACAAAAAATGGCATATATCACGTTGCAAGTATTACAATTACTCAGGGATTTTAAGACATTTTTCACATCCTTAAAAACAAACTCCTTTGTCTCTATGGTAAACTCGCACACTATACAATTACCACATTTAATATGTCCTTTCGGGGGGGCTAAGGAGCAAAGTTCATTCAGTGTGGGGTTGGAGTTCCGGATGTAGGGCAATGCAGCTTGAACCAGGTGGTCTTTCACATTCTTATTTCTTTTAAATGCGAACATAGGTTGGTCTATGTTGAGTGAGCCCGCATTGAGAATTGGCCAATTCTTCCTGATGGTTTTGCGAACTATGCTAGAAACTGTGGAGAATGTTGTGACACAGACAAGGCGTTCTGCCACTGGTTTGGGTTTGGGTTCGAGTAGAGTGTCTCGGGGCAGTACCATGCTCTCTTTGATGCGTTACACACTAGGCAGCGGGGATAGCCTCGGGAAATGAGTTTGGTGGAAAGTATTTGTGCTTCAGAAAAATAGTCAGTTTTGTGTGAGCAGTTTCTCCTTATTCTGTGGAACTGCGTATACGGTAGACTGTCCCTCAAGGTCCTGGGGTGACACTTTTATAGCTGAGCAGAGTGTTGCGCTCAGTTGGTTTGTGAAAAAGCGATGTAAAGAGAGTACCGTCTTGATGCTGGATAGGGAGATCAAGGAACGGAATACTGTCTTTGTTGTGTTTCAAGGTGAATGTGAGACCATTGCAGTTTTCATTAAGCCAGTGAAGGAAGGCCTTAAGAATTTCTAGGTCTCCTGACCAGATAAGGAAGATATTGTCTATATATCATTTCCATTTTATAATGCATGTGTGGAACGGGTTTCTAGAGGGAAGAATAGTGTTGTATTCAAGCCAGTTCATATAGAGAATGGCTAGCGTAGGGGCAAAAATAGCCCCCAATGATGTCCCCCGGACCTGCTGGTAAAACTGGTCATTGAATGTGAAAAAATTCCTTGTTAGGCATATCTCAAGTAATTGTAAGATAAAGTGTGTGGGGACTGTATGGGGACGTGGACTTTTGTTGAGTATGGATTCCATGACAAATGGGGGCTATTTTTGCCCCTACGCTAGCCATTCTATATATGGACTGGATTGAATACAACACTATTCTTCCCTCTAGCAACCCGTTCCACACAATAGAAATGGAAATGATATATAGACGATATCTTCCTTATTTCGTCAGGAGACCTGGAAATTCTTAATGCCTTCCTTCACTGGCTTAATGAAAACTGCAATGGTCTCACATTCACCTTGACACATAACAAAGACAGTATTCCGTTCCTCGATATCACTATCCAGCATCAAGACGGTTCTCTCTTCACATCGCTTTTTCGCAAACCAACTGAGCGCAACACTCTACTCAGCTATAAAAGCTGTCACCCCAAGGCCCTGAGGGACAGTCTACCTTATTCACAGTTCCTCAGAATAAGGAGAAACTGCTCACACAAAACTGACTATTTTTCTGAAGCACAAATACTTTCCACCAAACTCATTTCCCAAGGCTATCCCCGCCGCCTAGTGCGTAACGCATCAAAGAGAGCGTGGTACTGCCCCCGAGACACTCTACTCAAACCCAAACCCAAACCCAAACCAGTGGCAGAACGCCTTGTCTGCGTCACAACATTCTCCGCAGTTTCTAGCGTAGTTCGCAAAACCATCAGGAACAATTGGCCAATTCTCAATGAGGGCTCACTCAACATAGACACACCTATGTTCGCATCTAAAAGAAGTAAGAATGTGAAAGACCACCTGGATCGAGCTGCAATGCCCTCCATCCGGAACTCCAACCCCCACACTGAAAGACCTTTGGTCCGTAGCCCCCCCGAAAGGACATATTAAATGTGGTAATTGTATAGTGTGCGAGTTTACCACAGAGACAAAGGAGTTTGTTTTTAATGATGTGAAAAATGTCTTAAAATCCCTGAGTAATTGTAATACTTGCAACGTGATATATGCCATTTTTTGTCCTTGTGAAATGATTTATGGTGGCCAAACAAAGCAAAATATCCTTCTACGCATCTCGCAACATCGCAGCAGAATTCGATGCAAGACAGCGAATGCGCCGCTCGTGGATCACTTTCTTGAGAAGGGACACACAGAAAATGACATTTGGTGGACAGTTATCACCACTGTGAAACTTCCCCCAAGAGGAAGGAATCTCACACGCATCCTCAATAAGGAGGAGTTGAAATGGATTTTAAAGACTGATAGTCTCAATACAGGATTAAACCTACAGGAGGACTGGAACACCTTGATATGAACATTTGTGCCCGTGTTCCATGTATTCCTCCATGTCTTTTCTCTGGTTACAAACGGATGTCTATTTGCCGCAGTAGGATAGTTTGCCTTCTACAAATGTATTGTTCTAATTACCTTATCTGCTAAATTTTAAATTGTTCTAAAAATGTGGCCCGTCTTCTCTCCTTCTCTCCTATTTATATTCACCCCTTCAAAATGGCCGACACAGTCGACACTACCTCTTGTCACCTCTTCCATGTCTAATAATCACATGGTGGCGTCTGCCCAATCAAAATGGCCGACACAGTCGACACTACCTCTTGTCACTTCTTCTATGTCTAATAATCACATGGGAGCGTCTGCCCAATCAAATGCACTCTCCTCCCACATATAAACTCCATGCATGACTCGCCACTCCTACCGGCACCTGCGATTGAGCAGTACCGCATCCTTACTATTGGTAAGTCCTTACCAAGAAGTTTTGCCTGACCACCACGCTCTAGGCTGGTTCCCCCTGGGGCTGCTGGGTCTACCATCTAATTCCCGCCAACCCTTTGCTTCCCCACCCAGTTTATCGTACCGGACTATCTTGAACGTCAATATATTCCTGATTGTGGTCCGCCTGACGTTCTTTGACTGACCAAACCTTGGTAAGCGTCATTGCCACAATTCTCCTGTGTCGCCGCTAATCCTAGTTCACTGCTGGTCTCACTTTGACACTCCTATTTGCTCTTTCAGGCCCTTCTTCAGTCTTACACAAGCATATTGTTAACCGTTAACCGGAATCAAATCCAAGCTGACCCCAACAGGTCACAGCAACAGCCCGCCCGGTAAGCCTCCCTTTACCCGTCCCACCCACCACCCTATCTGACACCTCACCAGCAATGTAGTGTAACCTACTCGTTGTTTTTTGCAGGAAATTCCTGTGATTGTGTACATAATAAGCCTTGAACCCCTTGGCTTCCCTCTTGGTGAGCTTTAGCCTTCTCCTATAGATATTGACTCTCTCCTATGTCACCCTCACCAGCATGGATGAACGCGTCGTCACCCCTTTTTATCCCCACGTTTTTAACCTTTTTAACCAGTCTCAGCACTTGCGCCGAATATAATTATTTCACTCCTTGCGCCGAATGTAATTTTCACATCATGCACATGCACCGACCTCAATTTTGTTTTCTTGCATGTGTTTAGTTATCCCTTGTTCAGAACTTGATATCAGCCTGTCGCACTCGAACCTTCCTCCCACAGAGTGCATGCCCACAAAATTCACGCTATGTATACATGCGTCCTTTCCGAATTGTCCTTACGGATGTCTTTTGGTATTTTCCTTCGCTTACTCCCATTTGGCAAATGAGGCTGCTTTACTATTAGGCATACATTAAATGTTCTGATGAGATCCGTAGAATGTGTTAAACGGATCGAAACACCGTTGACAACTATGAGCACCTTACACACATGGAATGATTTTTATTTTTTAAAGTGTGAAGGTGTCAATATTGTTCTGTTTCATAATCAAAACTGTGCGATTAACAAGTTTACAGAACGTTAAGCTCTTACCTAAGCCCTTTTGTTTGTTCCATTTAAATGTTTCCTGTCCTGATATTTCTTGTGTGATTGACTGGGTACAGGCTTGTGCCCTGTCTTGTATATTGTGTGTTATCGATGTTTTACATTGACTGAAAAGTAAATATCAAGACGTCTGCCAGGCTGGGCATGTCGCTTTCAAATATAGTAACAACTTTGTCTATATTTATTGAATAAGCATTATTATTTGTAAGGGACCACTGTTGCCTTAATAATATTGACTCCCAAGGTCCCTTGCCGCCTTCTTTGGGTTCCCTTGTTGTTTTAAAAAAAAAACTCTCACTCCTTACAGCAGCTCACCCTCCTTCACAATCACACCATGCGCATTTGCGTTCTCATTCGTACAACCAACTAAATGTTTATCTAAAAGCTGCTAAACCAAGTAACCACCTACCAAGCAGTCACAGCCACTTAAGTTACAAGTAACTGTTTACCAAAAGCTACTAAAGTAAGTAACCCCCTCTCCGGCAATCACAGCAACTGACAGTTACAGAGAACCAAGGAAATGTATGTCATCTAAAAGATTGATAGTATCAAGAACATCCAAACATCCACACCTGTGCCCCATGACCTGCATTAGTCCCTTGAGTTACTGTGGTCTAACTCTTGCGCTTGAGGTTTTCTACCCACAACTCTATTGAATCCACTCACTCATAGTTCCCTATCCCAAGCGAGCCATTGATAGCACTCTACGACACCCACATCAGTAGTCAGACAATTACAGCACATAGCTATCCCGGAATTTTGGACTTCTTTTGAGTCCACTTTCCAAAAACCTCCTGGACCGCACATGTTCAGACTAGTAAACCGATAAACCCATGTTCACTCGACTATCATCACAACTCTGCAAGACATCACAAAATCAAATCATCACCACAATCTAACACATTCATACAATTACTGCAACCAGTATTTCCGCTACTGGAATTACTGCATAACACAATGTAATCCAATGTATTTACCGCCAATGCAATTATCACAATCAAAATTTACCACAACCAAAATTGACTGCAGTGCATTGTTTCCTATTAATACTCACACCTTCTTCAGCAACCGCCTTCTCGCATCGCCTTCTAATACCACTTTGCCAGTCTTCAAGTTTGGGGCATTGGAATCAGAACTTTTTGGGGCTTGGGCCTATTCTAACTTGGGCCTATTTTTGTAGCTCCTTTAAGGGCATTAACCTAAACTCTGCTCGTTTTGGTCAAGGTGTATAACCTCTTTGGAAAATTCAGGAAATGTGCGACACTATTACTTTTGATTACCGTTACCCATGTTTCTGCCTAAGGTTGATACATCTTGGCCACTATGTTTTAACCCAAAAGGCTCCTACATAAGTATGGGCAATTCATCAAATGCAACTAAGCATTTTAGTTAATAATAAGAGTTGTGAGTAGTTGCAAAGGGATTTATTTTCCAGTAAATATTTAAGATTCTCTGACTCTTCATTCTTTAGTCAGATATCAATCAAGTTACAGAATTGAAAATAGAAAATGTAAGTTAATATAAGCATATCATAATTTCCACACAAGCATTCCATAAAGAAACAATACCTGTCTAAGGCTGAGAGGCACAAATCATGTCAGTCAGAACTCATGAAGGGTTAAAGAAATGCAATGCAAGAGTGAGTGTAGCATAAAGCTACATCAGTCATTAATAATAGCAGAATCTCCTATGAAGAAAAATCAAGCATAAAACAAATAAGCCTTGACAAAGCCAATTAATCACAGCTTAAAGCTTGGGATCTTAATAAAAGTCAGACTTGAACTAAACCTACGTCTGAACTGCCTTTGTCTGCCTCTATTACGCTATCCATCAAGTCAGCCCTCTCCTTCCTATATCTGCATATCACATCTGCTCTTCTTTTATTTCTGCATCAGAGTCTGAAACTCCTCTGCAGCGCTCCATCTCTACATCTTGTCTGCAAGGGTTCTGCCTCTCCCAAAGGTCTCTGCAAGTGTCCTGCAAGTGTAGTGAAAACTCCTAAACTAGGAACACATTTATCAAAGAATATTGTTACAAAGCATGTACCATGACTTCATCTTCCTCCAACTGGAATCCAGCATTCTCCACAAGAACAACTCCACCCCTGGGCAGGCTGCATATGTCATCTTATTAGACAGGCGAAAGTCATTCCCACTGCAGGCACATTCTGCATCTTAATTCATACAATGTCATCTACTTACCTGCTTATAAAAACACATTTTATTTCTAACTAAACAAAATACATGATCTGCAAAATAACTTTTAATTAAGCAAGAAACTTGTAAGGTAACATGCACTTTCAAAATAACTTATGTTTCTATTCTCAATAAAGAAAACAATTAAAGAGGCTTTATTTAAAACTTCCAACAACTACAGAGATACCGCTCTGAGGTCACTATAAATTATGCAGCTGTTCTGTCTTCACAGGGAGAGAGAAAATCATTTCCTTATCTTAAAACCCAAAGAAACTTTCTGAGAGCAATAGCTAATTAAGAGCTGGTGTCTATTTTTCTACATTATAAAATCATATTTTCATATTGAGAACAAAATCTGAACTAAATTCATTTAAGTCAATCTATGAACTTATTGCACATGGGTTACATACATTGTTCAATGAAAAGCATCTGACTAAAGCCTGTGAATTTCAAAGCTCATGTTTTCACTTTGTAGCACAAAAAATGTGCTTGTCACTTTTCAAATACACTTTAACTTCTGAAGCGAAAGCAAGTTTTCCCTCAGTGATGCTAAACTTTAAAGCACTTGTTTTAAGTGCTATCACTCGCATATTGTTGATGCTTCTCAAGATACACAGAAAACGGCAGAATGTAATCCAAATAGTGCAAAGCAAACTGCTTCAAGAAATCTAAGAACAATAATTCATTCAGATGTGAAAAACGGCAGGAACATTCTACAACTCAAATGGCATTGCATAATATTCAAATAGCCAATAAGTGTTGGGCAAAGTCTGCTTGGTCTTCTTTTATTGACAGCAGATGATAAGCACCTCATTGATCAATAAAAGGTCATATTGGTTCTTGGTACAAAAGAAAGATGTTCTACCTAGTTACAAAGATGGTACAATTAGTCAATACTGAAAATTCACCTGTCAGTAGTCTTTAGAATCTACTTCTCCTTCTCGGGTAGGGAATTAATACTCCCTATCTGTATTGGTTTGTTCACATGTGTGCCTGGTAAATGTGCTTTCTACTTTTTTAGGCAATCATTCATGCAGCAACACGAGACTATTAAAAGCAAGAACAGCTACACCTAAAACAAGACAGGCCTGATGGCTTGGCCAGTTCTTGTGATCGTTCCCATGTTGTTTAGATTTTGCACATTTTTACACACAGGGAAATATATTGACCTCAAATTTAGCAAAGACAATGACAGTGGAAATCACACAGTTGTTAATTGATATTGCTGTAGCAGGCCATCCCGCTGGCTGTACAACATTAGGCTCAGGTCTCGGCCTTGATTTCTCTGTTGCAGTGGATATTCACGCCCTATCCTGATTGGTGCCAGATTGTATGAATTGGTAACAATACAACCTGAAGGTAGGTAGCAGTAAGTAAAGGAGTGCTGCACAACGGGAGGGATGGACAGATTGAGAAGCGATTCAAAATCACGTTTTTGTGCATTACACCGAACACATTATAATCTGAAGCAAATTTTTGTTAATATGCAAATTTTTGTAAATTGTGATATTGGCAACCAATAACGGCACATTTTGATCAGGTCGACAGGCTTGGTTACAATCCAGATCTGCGAATTCTAATGCCCTTGCACCGGAAGTTGTACATTGATATCTCATTATACAGCCGTCTGCCGTGTCCCTTTTTACGCAGTATTAATGCCATGATTTATTTAGTTTTGTCTCTTTCATCAGTTTGTGGAGAAAACAGGACCTGGTCTCATTGTGGAACTAATGGTCAAGGAACCTGTGAAGATGTGGCCAGGGTGCAGCGCAAGATGTGCCCAATGATCCGCGTACAAGGAATGGGCGCATGTGTTTGCCAGAACGAATTTGCCTCAAATTCGGGGACATGCGTCCCAAAGAAGCAATGCCCCTGCAAGGAACATGCAGAATATAAGGAGGGCGGCGGCTGTCATAGCACCTGGGATGATGTGGCTAGGGGTGTGGTTGAGCCGTGCACACAGAATGGCGTAGCAGGTTGTTACTGTGCAGTGGGATATGCCTTAAATATTTTCAAATGCATCCCCCAAAAGCAATGTCCCTCCCTGCTAGGAGCAAGCTAAATATTCTGAGCGCGGCACCGGATGCCCGCTCACCTGTGAGAATTATTGGAACCCACCTGATGTGTGCACACCACCATTTCTGTGAGGAAGGCTGCGTTAAGGATGATACCTCTGGCGCATGCCTGCTTCTAGGGCATTGCTTTCCACCTCGTGAAGGGGTGGCACACTATCTCCCTTGCCCCCTCAACACCAAATTATGTATAAAATAAACACACTTTTCAGGATTTTGAGTGCTTTGCAATTATTAGAAGTATTCTGAAATTTCCAATATGAAATTGCAACTGTGCTATAATTAAAAATAACATGATTTAATTGTTATAAAACGTGATTGTTGGAGGAAACTAAATAATGAGTTGCTTATTCTGTGAGAGCTTTACAAATGACATTTTGAGATGGCATCATTTTTAAATTGGGTTAGCATGTAGAAGCACCTGGTGGAGACATTCTAAACCCACCTCTTCAACAAGGTTTATTTTAAAATAGATTAAAGCCCAAACTCATATGTCCATATTGACCGCAGCCACCAAACTTGTGCTGTCATCATTGCTTTATGTGGATCCCATCTTCAGGGGACACATTACACAATAAGCACATTTTCATTGTTTGCGCCAGGTGCACTTTTAAAAAGGTGTACCCAGAGCAAAAAATGAAAATGCTTTCTACTACGATTAATGTGCTGCGCCCAGGGCAGCTGCGAACTCGTGCTGCCCTAGGGGCAGCACATTCAGGTGAAAAATGAAGCGGCTACTTTACACGTGCTCCATGCTTTCACAGTGCAGGCAGCAACCTCCTGCACTTTTGAAGGGGATTAGACATCCCCTTGCAGGTGGGTGCAGCCAGTGACTGCTCCTGCCTGCAAGGGAATGTCTGGGGGTCCATTAACTCCTGCCAGAGGGCTGCCATCATGAGTGCGCCACCTTTTAGGTGGCACCTTGTCAGTGCGCCTCCTGAGCGCTACTTTGACTCTGAGCTCAAGTCAGCAATACAGCGCAGAGGCAAAGGGATTCCCTTATTTGCATGGAGCATGACCCTATGCAAAAGAGGGGATGCCCCCCTTGAAGATAGTGCTGGTGTTTTATGTGCACCAGCACTATTGTTATTACAGAAGGGGGGACACAAGCGTCTGCAACCTCTTCTGTAATTCGAAAGTGCCCCGGGGGCATGCAAATGCCTATTCTGCCCCCGTGGTACATTATATAATATGGCCTCAGAAGCAGAATACAAGTACCCTTATGCACTAAAGGCAGGTTGGATGTCTCAAAAGAAAATAGATAGCAATTCTTGAAAAAATATTCAAGAACAAGGTCTAAAGGTCGAAAACGCACACAAGCACACTTTTAGAGAGAATTTTCATACATTTATTTGCACCAGCATTGTAAATGAAAACCTGGATATTTACATTAAATTTGTTTCCTAGAAAATTTTGTTTGGTAGGATTGTTTCCGTAATATTTTCCACAACTTCACTTGTTTTGCAAAACTGCACAAAGTTTGAAATGTATTTAAAAAAGTTTGTTGAGAAAGGCATTAGTGACTTCTAAGACCGCAGGAGTGTAACTTCTTTTGTAAGTAATGCATTAGCTTCGATATCTCAGAGTGCTGTTTTCCCACATTCTATTGTAGGCCCACCACATCTCCTCTTAGCAAAAAAGTGCATTGCGGGACACAAGAAAGATATACTTTCCTGTGCTCTGAAATTGGCAGACATTTTATGTTCAGGCAGTTCCTTTTTATAAAAGTTCAGTTACAAGATGGGACACTATCAGTGAGGTCTCTGACGGTCATCTCTCAAACCAAGCACAATATCAAATGTCTTTCATTTATTTCTATGAGACCATTTGCCTTATGGCAATAAAGTCTCTTTTGTGTGCTCAGAGTCAGTCTGCCTGGTCTCTCTTAACTGAGGATTCCAGAACTCTCAAACAAATCCATATCACATAAGATGAGCACTGGTGCTGGCCACAGCTTTTTCCTGACTGTTGTCTTAAATTATTGCACAGCTGGGGGAGCAGCACTATTTTACCACCTTAGACAGTGGCAAATTGTCATGTTTTAAAGGAGCTTTCAAGGACTGTGCAGCGTTTGACTGTAAATATTGCAGTGCGTGATGCTCTCTAATGTAATCAAATCAACATATGACAACATTCACAAAGCAAACCTTATGTCATAATTAAAACACAGCGCATCACAACAAAACATTCAATGCAGAATGCAACCTAAAAACTGAAGAAAACAAAACAAATTAAATGGCAATAATTCAGTACACAAAGACAATCATGTTCTCTTACCGACAAATTAGATTGTTGTTAATCCAGGAGGAAAGTGAAAGCCTAATGCCCCTGATGTGATGTAGACATCTGAACTTCTTATTTGGATTAAATGGTCTTCTCTTTTAAGGAACGGCTGTATTCAGGAAACAAAACTCCAGAAATGTTTCTCAACTGACACACATGGCTTGCTCTTTTCTCGCTTACCCAAGCAGTAACCTTGATTTAGCAAGCTGCACATTAAGCAACACAGTAAACAATCGGGGCCAGATACACAAAGGTAAACTGAGACCAAAGTCTAATTTTATGATTTTTGGTATTCACAAAGGGCATTTACGAGTAATAAAGTTGGACTTTTGTCTCAGTTTGACTAACATTTTAGCCTTAATTTCGACTGAGACTAGCCTTTTGGTCTCAGTTAAACTTAAAACCAAAACGTAAGTTGAACTTAGAAAAAAGTCTAACTTTACTGCTTGTAAATGCCATTTATAAATGCAGAAAAATTGTAAAGTTAGAATGTTCAGTTTATTTACCTTTGTGAATCCGGCCCTGTGTGTTTAGGTCACATCAGATCTGGTAGATGTTTTAGCGCTTTTTACCAGACCCTTGTGAGATCATGAACACTACTTAACTCTGTTGGGACAGTCGGCTATATTAACTGTTTCTAGAACGTAAAGATGAACTTGGGCCATGATTTGCAATTAAGCAATAATTACAGTTCCTTTGTACTTGAGAATACTCAGTTATGCAGTGCATAAAAACAGATGTTATATTTAATCATTTTAAGTTTATCTAAAGTAATTATTAAAATGACTCTGCGGGTGGACGTTACAACGCATACTTTTACATCGCATGCCTTTACAACGCGGTATTTACAACGAATACCTTTACAACGCATAGTGCTTTGGGGCGCAGGATAGTGAATAGTTTAATTTACTATTCCACTCCAGTCCCCGTGGACAATAGGGAAGGTGTTGGACAGTAAATTAAACTTATCCCCTATCCTAGAGCGCCCCCCAGCGCAATGCGTTGTAATGGTTTGCGTTGTAAAAGTTGCGTCGTAAAGGCACTGCGTGGTAAAAGTTGCGTTGTAAAGGATGTTTCCCCTGCGGGTTAATAAGTCTCCTGTAAACATCATGCAAGTGATATTGAGGGTAAGTGTAAATTGTGATGGACAAACTGATTCTTTCATTTATCTGAGCTTCATGAAAATAATTGTTTTAGTTCATGAAGCACAGCACTTCTTTACTGAGCCTCTAATGATTTTTGGAACACATCATCTGTATTATGCCTTCATCATGTTATTCTCTGTAGTGTTGATCTTGTTTCTTAAGAAATCTATAGAAATAAATATTTACCTGATTGACCATGAATTCCCTGTGATGTTATTATATCCGCATTCGGGGCCTGCTGTTGAGACTGGCAATTGCTATTATCATGTTAAAATGGGTGTGGATATATTTGACTAAAGTGTTAACCTTATGGAGCTTCAAACACCATCTGTAAACATGCAGATGTCATCATCAGTAATGTGAATCAAGACAGATCAGCTGGTCTCTAAGAGTGGGTGGAACTCGCAGACTTTCACTCTCCGGAATTTAGTTGGGTTACCAAAAACATAACTAGTTTACACGCTATTCTGCAGGCAGTTGGAAAATGTATGTAGTGCTGTAACTTACCAATGTTAGCACGTTCTGCACTGATTAACCAGACTGAAATGCACCACACTGTGTGTATGCGCACAGCCATTTTATTTTACCTGCTTCTGCCTAGCTTTCTCGTGCGCCTTCTCTGTACCAACTTTTCAATCCTACCTAATCGACCCAAACTCATCACCCATTTGTATCACTGCGTGCGTGTATTTATTTCTGTGTGCGCTTTTTGTTATATTTTTTAACTATTTTTGATTTTCTTTTCCTGACCTGTCCTCTACTCTCCTGTTTACTTACAATCTCAGTCTGGCTTCCTCCCATCCGGATTCGAAAGCTATGGCATCCATAGAAGCAATCAGCACCACCTGCACTCTTTGTGGGTGCTGCATGCAGGAAGTGGTGCAGCCCACCCCAATTTCTGTGAGACAGGGGTGGCCACACTCATCTTCTGGGTGCAGCACCACCTCCCCAACATGTTGGCAGCAGACAGCAAGCCCGGAAATATGTACATATGTGTGTGTATATGCATATATTACCTACTGGCGGTCGCCAGTAGGTATATATAGTTAGGACCTAGTTACCATAGGAAATTCTGAACATTCTATTGGGAATAACTTTGGTGCCGATTGAGGGATCTGCCTGTAATTTTCCTTAAATTTGCCTCGCTGCGCTCCGCTCTTTCCCTGAAAGTTTCGGAGGGATTCGTCAAGCGGGGGACGAGAAAAAAGGGGGGTCCCAAAACGTGTTTTCCCCATGTTAATTTCCATGGGGACATTGTGACAAGGCTACAGCTCGAATGGCTGAACGGAATTATACTAGATTTGGCAAAATGGTAGGGACTGGTATGCAGCAGTGCCTTTTGTATGTTTGGTGTAAATCCCTCCAGTAGTTCTTGAGAAAATTGAATTTGAAAATTTTCAAATGGCATTTTCTATGGGACCTTTAGACACGGCTACAGCTCGAACGGCTGAACGGAATTACACCAAACTTGGCAAAATGGTAGGGACAGGTATGCAGTTGTGCCTTTTCTATATTTGGTGAAAATCCCTCCAGTAGTTGTTGAGAAAATTGAATTTGATCAAATTATATATCTATATGCGCTCACCGTACGTGCACTGTACGCGTACGGTACGCGTACCATACGCGTACGTGCGTGTACCCTTACGTGCGCGAGCGAGTTTCTGATTGGCTGGCAGTCCACTGTCAACATTCCAAACTGTCCAATCCAGGAAGTGTTGGCCACCATCTTGTTTTTCAGGAGAACTGAGGCACAAGAGAGCCCAAAACAAGAGTGGAAAACACGAAAAGGGGGCAGGGTAGAGACCCCCCAACCCTCTAGCCCTTCTCAGAGGGTCCCAAAAGGACCCCCAAGGGCAAAATTTTTTTTTTTTTAAACGCGGGGTACGCGCACCATATGCATAGGGTACGCGTACCGTGCGCGTACCCCGCGATTTTAAAAAGGGATCAGGGGGTCTCAACCCTGCCCCCTTTTCGTGTTTTCCACTCTTGTTTTGTGCTCTCTTGTGCCTCACTTCTCCTGAGAAACAAGATGGCTGCTCAGGTGGTCCCAGAAGGATAATAACATATATAAGCGTTATCCGCTAATAGAATTAACATTTACAAAACCTTTGAAATTTATTGAAAAAAAATATAGGTTTCACTCCAGATATAGTTAGGATTTAGCATTTAAAAAACCTTGCAAATTCACTGAAAAAACCATAGGTTTCAAGCCTTATATAGTTAGGAATTAGCATTTAAAAAACCTTGCAAATTCACTTTAAAAAACCGTAGGTTTCAGGACTTATTTAGTTAGGAATTAGCATTTAAAAAACCTTGCAAATTCACTTAAAAAAACCATAGGTTTCAGGCCTTATATAGTTAGGAATTAGCATTTTAAAAACCTTGCAAATTCACTTAAAAAACCATAGGTTTCAGGCCTTATATAGTTAGGAATTCGCATTTAAAAAACCATTGCAATTGCTCCTATATAGTTAGTTGTACTAACTATATTTCGCACACCCGCAATCCACTGCTGATGATGTCACATATTACATCATTCATGACATGGTCAGTGACATCACTGATGACATCACTGATGACATCTCAAATGACATCACTGATGACATCACTGATGACATCTCATTTGACATCACTGATCACATCACTGATGATATAATTCATGTGATAATACGATGCACCTCCTCACACTCTAATATAACCTTTGATACACCCAGTGGTAAATACAGACTACCATTCTTGAAACCATTGACACACCAATACCAGTTACTACATACGCACTCACTGATTCCTAGGTCTACACACACATTCACTCATTCACCCATAGAATCACTCATACATACAGTCACTCATCAATACAACACTATCATATGCACTCATACACCTATACAGACACTCACACACTGCCACTCATCCATGGAGTTACTCACACACCTATTCAGTCATGCAAAGAATCAATCACACTTCCATTTCCTCAACTATACAGTTATACACACAACACCCTACTTATTCAAACATATACTAACACATACTTACTCTCTTAAACAATCACTGATACAAGTACACAATGATCCATATAGCCACTCGCACATTCACTGGCTCTCATGCATAGTCATTTATATATGCCAACTCTCACATGCACTGTGTTTTACATATGTACTTACTTGCACATGTAGCACTGAGATATCCATTCACTCACCAACACACCCATGCACACAGTCAACCGCCCATATAGCTGTTTCCACATGCACTCTTGAACTCATACACCTAGTGAATCAACTGCTCACACATCTATGCACAGAGTCACACACCTCCCAGCCACCCACACACACACTCAGTCTCCCATTCAAACACTTGGGCAACCAATCAATAACCCATATAGCCACTCATATAGCTACTGATCAACACATGCAGCAGCTTACACAACAACAGACATACTGATGCACACGTTCAGACAGTTTAGTCACCAACCCATGCATTTAGTAAGACACATTTAATCACTCTCTCATACAGTCAGTCACGCACCTACTAAATCCTTCATCCAGACACTTATACATCCACTCATTCTTTAATATGTAAAACACATTTAAACTTTACAGAAACACACAGTCACTGGATGATGTCATCAGTGATGTCAAATGAGTTGTCATCAGTGATGTCATCAGTGATGTCATTTGAGATGTCATCAGTGATGTCATCAGTGATGTCACTGACCATGTCATGAATGATGTAATATGTGACATCATCAGCAGTGGATTGCTGGTGCGCGAAATATAGTTAGTACAACTAACTATATAGCAGCAATTTCAATGGTTTATTAAATGCTAATTCCTAACTATATAAGGCCTGAAACCTATGGTTTTTTAAGTGAATATATATATGATTAAGGATGCGAGGACAGCCGAAACGCGTTGTGACAGTTCATTGAGGAAAATAAAATGTATTTTGCTAACCTCAAGAGGTGTTCGCGCCATTGCTTCATTGCCGTTTGGAGGTTGGAGTCAGCAGATTTGCGGTCAATATATATATATATATATATATATATATACATATATATATATATATATATATATATATATAATAATCCACATTTGTGGGGGCCGTCAGGAAGATTAAGCGAGCTATTGCCCAGAGTCACATGGTGCTGGGCTAACCTGCCGCCGGAGCCGGGGATCGAACCCTGATCCCCAGATTCCAGCGTCAGTCGCCCTCGCCGCGGCGCAACACCTCTCCCTATTACCTACTGGCGGTCGCCAGTAGGTATATATAGTTAGGATTTTTTCCCTATGGGATTTTTGAAAATTCTATGTCTAATAACTTTGGCGTTTGTGGACGGAATTGGCTGAAATTTTCTGGAAAATGGAACATTTTGTTTCTGAGCAGCCCCTGGAAATTTGGGGGGGGTTCGTCAAGGGGGGGCCGAGAAAAAAGGGGGGTCCCAAAACGTGTTTTTAACATTGAGTTTAGCATAGGGCGGTTAGCCTCACTTTTAGCCCGAACGGCTGAATGGATTTGCACGAAACTTGGCAAAATTGTAGGGACTGGTAGCCCGATGTGCCTTTTGTAGGTCTCAATATATGTGCTCCAGTGGATTTTGAGAAATTAACGTTTAAAAAAAGATATATATCTGTAACAGCGGACCGGGCAGCGCCCCGGTTCGCGGACCTTACGCGTAACGGAACTTCACGAAGCGAAGCTGATTGGCCCTCCGGTGTCTGTCAACATTCTAAACAGTCCGGAGCGGCCGCCATCTTGTCTCTCGGTAGGATTGAGAGACAAGAGGAGGACAAAACAAAGGGGGAAATAACCATAAGGGGGCATACTAGATCCTCCATGACCCCCTAGGTTTAATGTGGAGGTTTTAAAAGGGCCTTACTTACTCTATTTTTTTTTTAAAAAAAATTTCGGGTTAGCTCCCGGTTCGCGTACCGGGAAGCTAACCGGGAAGCGAACCAGTAGAAGTAGAGCTTGCCAGAGTTCTAAACATTCTAGCTAATTTTTAATAACGGGGAGGTAGTTCTAAAAAGAACTTTTTTTTTTATATTTTTGTTGTTTTATATTTTTTTTTTCTTTTTTGAACATTATTTGTTTTTTTTGTATTTTTTGAACACTTATTTGTTTTTTTTGTTTTTTTTCAAAGGGAATGAACAGAAAGAGGCATTGAAAAAGGCTCAACAGGAGCAAAAAAAAATTTAAAACTTGCTGCGTTTGGAGCATCGGTGTTTCTCGAAAGCCAAATTAATTAATTTCAGACTCATGTTTGCGCATGAAATTAAAGTGCCACAATATAAGCATGTCACCTTCATATGGACAAAATTTTTTGGGATATTTGGCGCTGTTTCGTTGGCCTCTCCAAATGTGAGAGACATATCAGGTGATGTTCTTGTCACCGAAGTTGGGGGGTTCTGTTGTAGTTCACGCACCTCTGCACGACTATAGTTGATTGGATGCCACCTCTGCATATGTCGGTGCATCGTGTAATTTCCATAACTGTATTTTTTATTAGTGCCCCGGGATAACTTTTCTTGGCAGATAAGGCACGTAGCATAGCGTGCATTGACTTTTTTCTCTCCTGGTGGAATGGAAAAAAATTGCCAGATAAAGCTAACTTTGCGATGAGATACCCGGGGTAACTCTTTGACAAATCGTGGTCCCTCTTCTTCCTCTCCGTCTTGTTCTTCCTCTTCCTCCTCTGTGTCTCCAATAAACTGTGCAGATGGTCCTCTCTTCCTATGAGGAGATGGTGGTGGTGGTGGTGGGGGTGCAGAAGCTGAAGCTACTATTGAAGCCATTTTTTAATCAGAGCAAATGATCAGGTCTTCCTTTCTCAAAGTTGAAAGTCAGAGTGAGAAAAAAGGTGGGGGCTTTCATCATTTGGGAAAAAAAATAGTTCTAAACCAATGAAAAGTGTTATTTTTAGGTCACCTGACCTAGCCTTACATCATTATGAAACCAAAAGTGAAATGAACCAATGAAAAGTTTTATTAACAAGTCACATGACCTCTCACGCTCATGTTACGCGCTGCGGAACGCGCCCCGGTTAGCTTCCGGGTCGCTGCGCTTCGCGCCTCGGTCCGCGCCCAGGGGCACTTCCGGGTGCGCTAACGCGGTACGTCACAAGACGCATTACGCGGCAACGCGATACGTCGCGCTTTCGCGACGCGCCGCGGATCGCTTCCGGGGAGCTGCGTTTCGCGCCTCGGTCCGCGCCCCGGGGCACTTCCGGGTGCGCTAACGCGGTACGTCACAAGACGCATTACGCGGCAACGCGATACCGTCACGATGTTGATTTCTTACCGGTTCGCGGACCGGGTCGCGGCATTAATTTGAGCTAACGGGAAGCTTTCCGGTTCGCGGACCGGGAGCGAAACAAAAAAAAATATTTAAAAAAAATTACTAATAAACATATAAAATATATTTTTGGATTTAAAGAAGAATACATTTTACAGCTATAGATATTAGCTTTTAAAAAACCAATGAAATTCACTGAAAAAACCATAGGTGATAGACCATATATAGTTAGGAATTAGCATTTACAAAACCATGAAAATTCACTGAAAAAAACCATAGGTTATACACCATATATAGTTAGGAATTAGCATTTAAAAAACCTTATTTTACTCACACAAAACCAATGAAATTCCATATATAGTTAGTTGTACTAACTATATATCGCGCACCCGCAATCCACTGCTGATCATGTCACATATTACATCATTCATGACATGGTCAGTGACATCACTGATGACATCACTGATGACATCTCAAATGACATCACTGATGACATCACTGATGACATCTCAAATGACATAACTGATGACATCACATCACAACTGAATGAGTGGATGTATAAGTGTCTGAATGAAGGTTTTAGTAGGTGCGTGACTGACTGTATGAGTGAATGATTAAATGTGTCTCACTGAATGCATAGGTTAGTGACTAAACTGTCTTAATTTGTGCATCATTATGTCTGGTATTCTGTAAACTGCTGCATGTGTTGATCAGTAGCTATATGAGTAACTATATGAGTTATTGATTGATTGTCCAAGTATTTGTATGGGAGACTGAGTGTGTGTGTGGCTAGCTGGGAGATGTGTGACTCTGTGCAGATCAATGTGTTCTTGTATCAATGATTTATAAGAGAGTAAGTATGTGTTAGAATATGTTTGAAAATGTAAGGTACTCTATGTTTAACTGTATAGATTAGAAAATGGAAGTGTGATTGATTCTTTACAGGACTGACTAGGTGTGTGAGTAACTCCAAGGATGAGTGGCAGAGTGTGAGTGTCTGTATAGGGTGTATGAGTGCATATGATAGTGTTGTAAAGATGAGTGATTGTATGTATGAATGATTGTATGGGTGAATGAGTGAATGTGTGTGTAGACGTAGGAATCAGTGAGTGCGTATGTAGTAACTAGTATTGGTGTGTCAATTGTTTTAAAAAATATATTCTGTATTTAACACTGGGTGTAACAGAGGTTATATTAAAGTGTGAGGAGATGCATTGTATTGTCACATGAATGATATCATCAGTGATGTGACCATTGATGTCAAATGAGATGTCATCAGTGATGTCATTTGAGATGTCATCAGTGATGTCATTTGAGATGTCATCAGTGATGTCATCAGTGATGTCATTTGAGATGTCATCAGTGATGTCATCAGTGATGTCACTGACCATGTCATGAATGATGTAATATGTGACATGATCAGCAGTGGATTGCGGGTGCGCGATATATAGTTAGTACAACTAACTATATATGGAATTTCATTGGTTTTGTGTGAGTAAAATAAGGTTTTTTAAATGCTAATTCCTAACTATATATGGTGTATAACCTATGGTTTTTTTCAGTGAATTTTCATGGTTTTGTAAATGCTAATTCCTAACTATATATGGTCTATAACCTATGGTTTTTTCAGTGAATATATATATATATGTATATATATATATATATATATTTATATATTACCTACTGGCGGTCGCCAGTAGGTAGTTATAGTTTGGACCTAGTTTCCATAGGAAATCCGCAACATTCTATTGGGAATAACTTTGGAGTCGGTGGAAGAATCTTTGTGAATTTCTCAAAGAAGATGGCCCGTTACGCTCCGCTCCTTCCCTGAAAGTGTCGGGGGGATTCGTGAAGCGGGGGCCGAGAAAAAAGGGGGGTCCCAAGATGTATTTTCCCCATGTTAATTTCCATAGGACAATTAGACACGGCTACAGCCCGAACCGCTGAACGGAATTACACCAAACTTGGCAAAATGATAGGGACTGGTACGTAGTAGTGCCTTTGCTATATTTGGTGAAAATCGCTCCAGTGGTTTTTATGAAAATTAACTTCAAAAACACATATATATCTATATGCGCGCTCCAAGCGCTTTGGGTACGCGTACCGGTAAGCGCACCCGGCGCGCCACCGAAGTGCACGAGCGGAAAGCTGATTGGCTCTCGGGTGTCTGTCAACATTTGAAACAGTCTGGAGAGTCTGCCATTTTGTGTCTCGGTAGAACCGAGACACAAGAGGTGACAAATATAAGGGGAAAACGTTGAAAGGGGGAAGGGTAGAGACCCCCTGACCCCCTAGGTTTTCTCAGGGGGGCCTAGAAGGACCACTAAGGGCAAAAAAAAAATATTCTTTTTTTTGTAAATTTCGCAGAGTAAGCTCAGGGTGCGCGTACATGGGCGTTTACAGGTATGCTTACCCTGAGCGCACCACGGGGAAAAACAGTGAAAAAAATTAGAGTAAAAAAAGAATTTAGAGTGCTTAGAGGTAGGGTAGCTCTGAAAAGAGCTGTTGTGTTATGTGGGTGTTTTTTGTACCTACAAGTAGGTACGGATGCAGAGTCTAAAATTCAAGAGGAAGACTCTATTCCCCTCATCTGTAAAATGTACACCATCTCTCCTATAGATGCCTTGCATGTTGTAATGCAAGTTGTTGTGGTATATAGAACCCATACCATAGTCTCTGAGGAAAGCAGAAACAGATTTATTCACATGTTTCCTTGCTTTCTCAATCTGTGGACAAAATTGGTTGGACCAGTTCCATTTTTGCCTTTGGCATATATTAGAATATACCAAGGCAGTTTTTGGAAAAAGTGACATCAATTGCCCAAAGGTGTCCTTTAAAAGCATTTCCAGACCTACCCCAGTCAAAGTGCCCAGGTCATTGCCACCACAGTGCACAAGTATGAGGTCAGGGTGTGGTAGATGCATAAAGGATTTTACCAATGGTATCAATTGGTGACATCTCAATCCTCTCTGGCCAATGCACATAATATTCACATTTGGTAAATCAAGGTTGGGAATACCTCTGTTTGCTGAATACTTTTCACTCCAGTGAATAAAGCTATGACCTACAATCCAGACCTTAGGCATCTTGAAGGTAGATGTGGTTGTATTCAGATGAGTTGTGGAAATGAAATGGCAGTTTGAAAGTAGGAGTTATGAAAAAAAGTGGTTGAGATTCAGTGCACTTGAAAAAGAAGAAATGATTGGTGGTTTCCTAAAATTCTCCACTGAAAATTAGGGTGCATGCTTCTGTTTTTTGAAAGAAGTAATTCTAATGGTTGGGAAAAAGTCATTGAAAGAAACATTGCACAGGATAAGCTGCTATATTGAGAAGTCAAACACCCTTGCTGGGTTCATTTGCAACATAGTATCATGAACTTTTCACCTGTGTGCTCAGTTAGGTGATGTGTTAAGTGTCACCATGGTAACAGGCAGAAAGAGCAGTAGGGGGATAGATGAATATTATGTGAGTTTCAAAGTGTTGAAATGTAGAACCAATTAAAATGTTAGTTTGGTTTTTAATTTGTGTGGGAAGAAATTTAATTGGTTATGTACATGAAAATGGGTCTGAAATCAGAGGGAATCTGTGCCATTATTCTGAGGTTGCAGCGAAAGAAGCATTATTCAGAGATTCTGCATAAGAAAATCTGGTTTGTGACTGCTACTGTTCTAAATCTTCAAAAGCATTTTAAAGGTGAATAATGATTCATTTAATATAGATAGAGTGCTGTATACACTATGGGGAAGATTAACAAGCATATTGGGCTTCTTTATTCTTGCATTGTGTCCCATGTTATTTTGTAAGGCTAGAAAAAAATTAATGGTGCATATTGGAAATGTATTTTGGAAATGAGTCAGGTTTCTGCACTGTAATGTAGTGCTTATTTATTTGGGCTGTGCTCTATCTTTTAAATGATTTATTGTGGTACATGTTTTTAGGTAGAATGATTGTTTTTAACTAGGATCACACTGAGTGTCTGTGTAAATTAAAGAATTATATTTGCACATTATTTTATAAGTCTCTTCACAGTTTGCATCTGTTTGCTTATAGGGTGCTGTTTCTTTATGCATTGTGTCTCAAGTTTGTATGTAATGCTGGCAAAAAACAAATGGTGCATATTGGAAATGTATTTTGGAAATGAGTCAGGTTTCTGCATTGTAATGTAGTGGTCATGTATATGGGCTGTGCTCTGTGTCTTTAACGATTTACTTTTCTAAATGTTTTTTCGTAAAATGTATGGCTTTAACATTTTTGACTAGGATCACATGTCTGTCAGGCCTCTTAGTTCCCAAATAGGCTCTAAGCTGTGCAATAAAGATCCAGGGTGTGCTGTTGAAATGAAAAAGGAATTTTATGTCTTGCTTATATATATATATATGGTCTGTTTTTTGCCAGTAGAGACAGTGAGATAGTATGAGCACAGACACACATAGTGCCAGGAGAGACAGACATGATAGATTACATATAACATCCTGGACATGTGTCTAAGATCACACTATGAGTCAAGCTTGATTTTAAATGTATCTGGGTGAAAAATGTGCTTAGTTGATGTGTTTAAAAATATGGGAATACATGTATTCTTGAAATCAGCTAGGCTTTAGGATATGTACTAGTAGAGAATCTTAGGCAGCATGTCTGTCAGGCCTCTGGGTTCACAAATAGGCTCTAAGCTGTGTAATAAAGATCCAGGGTGTGCTGTTGAAATGAAAAAGGAATGTTATGTCTTGCTTATATATATATGGTCTGTTTTTTGCCAGTAGAGACAGTGAGATAGTATGAGCACAGACACACATAGTGGAGGCAGAGACAGACATGGTAGATTACATGTAACATCCTGGTCATGTGTCTAAGATCACACTGTGAGTCAAGCTTGATTTTAAATGTATCTGGGTGAATAATTTGCTTAGTTGACGTGTTTAAAAATATGGGAATACATGTATTCTTGAAGTCAGTTAGGCTTTAGGATATGTACTAGTAGAGAATCTTAGGCAGCATGTCTGTCAGGCCTCTTAGTTCACAAATAGGCTCTAAGCTGTGTAATAAAGATGCAGGGTGTGCTGTTGAAATGAATAAGGAATGTTATGTCTTGCTTATATATATATATATGGTCTGTTTTTTGCCAGTAGAGACAATGAGAGTATGAGCACAGACACACATAGTGGAGGCAGAGTCAGACATGGTATATTACATGTAACATCCTGGTCATGTGTCTAAGATCACACTGTGAGTCAAGCTTCATTTTAAATGTATCTGGGTGAATAATTTGCTTAGTTGATGTGTTTTAAAATTTGGGAATACATGTATTCTTGAAGTCAGTTAGGCTTTAGGATATGTACTAGTAGAGAATCTTAGGCAGCATGTCTGTCAGGCCTCTTAGTTCCCAAATAGGCTCTAATCTGTGTAATAAAGATCCAGGGTGTTCTGTTGAAATGAAAAGGGAATGTTATGTCTTGCTTGTATATATATATGGTCTGTTTTTTGCCAGTAGAGACAGTGAGATAGTATGAGCACAGGCACACATAGTGCAAGCAGACACAGACATGGTAGATTACATGTAAAATCCTGGTGAAAAACTTTAAAAGTGCTCATTTTACTAAAACCATTTATCACAGTCATTTCTTTAAGACAGAGAACTCAGCCCATGTGTTGAATATTCGACAGATTTGTTGGCATGAGCTGGAAGCCATTTTGTATTTCTGGCAGCCATTTTCTTTTCCATGGGCTCTCTCCTACCTTTCTGTCAACTGTCCTAGTAGCCTGTCTAGAAACAAACTATGTTTAACATACTCTACTTCTCACATGCCCAGAAGGGCCTAACTAACAGAATGCACCTACTTCTCTAGTATAAGTGTCAGACTATTTTGACCAGGATCACAGAGAGTGTCTGGGTGAAAGAAAGAATTATATTTGCACGTTTTTCTTTAATCTGTAAAGATGGTGCAGAGAGACGGTGAGATGGTATGAGCACAGACAAAACACTGTCTGCATCATGTCTCTCACCACCTGCGTCATCTCCCTCTGTGCGTGTGTCATCTCACTCACCGCCTGCATCATCTCTCTCTTTGCGTGTGTCATCTCACTCTCTGCCTGCATCATCTCTCTCTTTGCATGTGTCATCTCACTCTCTGCCTGCACCATCTCTCTCTTTGCGCGTGTCATCTCTCTCTTTGCGTGTGAGATAGCGCAGGCAGAGAGTGAGATGACACTGTTGAGATGACGCAGGTAGAGACTGAAATGACATGGTAGATGCCTTTGTATATTCTCTCTGCCTGCACCCTCTCTCACTTTGCTTGTGTCAGCTCTCTCTTTGCGTGTGTCATCTCACTCTCTGCCTGTACTATCTCACACGCAAAGAGAGAGATGACACACTCAAAGAGAGAGATGGTGCAGGCAGAGAGTGACATGACACACACAAAGAGAGAGATGATGCAGGCAGAGAGTGAGATGACACACACAAAGAGAGAGATGATGCCGGCGGTGAGAGACATAATTCAGGCAGAGGGTGAGATAGCGCAGGCAGAGAGAGATGACACATGCAAAGAGAGAGATGGTGCAGGCAGAGAGTGAGATGACACACGCAAAGAGAGAGATGACGCAGGTAGAGAGTGAGATGACACACGCAAACAGAGAGATGATGCAGGCGGTGAGAGACATGATGCAGGCAGAGGTTGAGATACCGCAGGCAGAGAGAGATGACACACGCAACAAAAGAGATGATGCAGGCAGAGCGTGAGATAACACACGCAAAAAGAGAGATGTTCCCTGTGCCTGTGGCATCTCTCTCTCTGTGAGATGACACACACAAAGAGAGAGATGGCATAGGCAGAGAGTAAGATGACACACGCAAAGAGAGAGATGATGCAGGCAGAGAGTGAGATTACACACACAAAGAGAGAGATGATGCAGGTGGTGAGAGACATGATGCAGGCAGAGGGTGAGATAGTGCAGGCAGAGAGAGATGACACATGCAAAGAGAGAGATGGTGCAGGCAGACAGTGAGATGTCACACGCAAAGAGAGAGATGACACACGCAAAGAGAGAGATGGCGCAGGCAGAGAGTGAGATGACACTGTTGAGATGAAGCAGGTAGAGACTGAAATGACATGGTAGATGCCTTTGTATATTCTCTCTGCCTGCACCATCTCTCTCTTTGCTTGTGTCATCTCTCTCTTTGCGTGTGACATCTCACTCTGTGCCTGCACCATGTCTCTCTTTGCGTGTGTCATCTCACTCTCTGCCTGTACTATCTCACACGCAAAGAGAGAGAGATGACACACTCAAAGAGAGAGATGGTGCAGGCAGAGAGTAAGATGACTCACGCAAAGAGAGAGATGATGCAGGCAGAGAGTGAGATGACACACACAAAGAGAGAGGTGATGCAGGCGGTGAGAGACATGATGCAGGCAGAGGGTGAGATACCGCAGGCAGAGAGAGATGACACACGCAAAGAGAGAGATGATGCAGGCAGAGCGTGAGATAACACATGCAAAAAGAGAGCTGTTCCCTGTGCCTGTGGCAACTCTCTCTCTGTGAGGTGACACACACAAAGAGAGAGATGGCGCAGGCAGAGAGTAAGATGACACACGCAAAGAGAGAGATGATGCAGGCAGAGAGTGAGATGACACACACAAAGAGAGAGATGATGCAGGTGGTGAGAGACATGATGCAGGCAGAGGGTGAGATAGCGCAGGCAGAGAGAGATGACACATGCAAAGAGAGAGATGGTGCAGGCAGAGAGTGAGATGACACACGTAAAGAGAGAGATGTTCCTTGTGCCTGGGCATCTCTCTCTCTCTGTGAGATGACACACACAAAGAGAGAGATGGCGCAGGCAAAGAGTGAGATGACACACACAAAGAGAGAGATGGTGCAGGCAGAGAATGAGATGACACACGCAAAGAGAGAGATAACGTAGGTGGAGGGAGACATGATGCAGGCAGAGGGGAGATGGTGCAGGCAGAGAGTAAGATGACACACGCAAAGAGAGACATGGTGCAGGCAGAGAGTGAGATGTCACATGCAAAGAGAGAGATGACACACGCAAAGAGAGAGATGGCGCAGGCAGAGAGTGAGATGACACACGCAAAGAGAGAGATGACACATGCAAAGAGAGAGATGGTGCAGGCAGAGAGTGAGATCACATACAACAAGAGACAGATGACACACGCAAAGAGAGAGATGGCGCAGGCAGAGAGTGAGATGACACACACAAAGAGAGAGATGATGCAGTCAGAGAGTGACATTAATGTTGAACCTGTTCTGCACTGCCATAAAGTGAGAAACAGCACTCACTGCATGATTTCCTACTCTGGTGAGACACAGTTGCTGTGCTATAAAATTACTTATGTTGTAAACTAGTGTTTATATCGTTTAGTTATTGTAGTTGCTATGTAGTATGTTAGTAGTGGTCTATAATATGTTATTTTTTCTTTACAACAGATTGTAATTATCAAGAAAAAGAAGAAGCAAAATGCCTACAAAATCTCGTCAAAAAAAAATAAGAAAACTTACTTTTCCAAGAATACGCAATTACAAGATGTATGTAAAAAACAAAATACGGAGAAAAAGAAGAATGTTCCTGGTAAGGCAACTAAGCATTTCATACGGAAATTAACTCAATGTATAAAAAGTCAAGATAATGCACAAAAGAAAAAAAATGTTTCTGCAACTACAAAGAAAAAGCAAAATCCCAGCAAAAATGTACAAAACGTTTTTGGGAGATGATATTGTCTATATTAATAGACATAAAAATCAGTTCATTGACATTCTTAGGCGAATGCTTTATAACAGAATTGTTTTATATTTATTAAAAATTTTTGAAAATTGCAAAAGGAAAACTGATTTATATAAGAAAGAGAAAAGTATAGAGAGGATAGTTGATAAGGCTTTTGAAATGAATTGTTTTTAATTTATTTTAGTAATCAATAGAATTCGTACACTAGACAAGTTAATCAATATTTTGAAATCAAAAAGTAAGTGGAAAAGAGTAATTAATCAGACTAATTTTTGTGATGTTTTTAATGGAGAATGGAAGCATAGTTCAAGTTGTGAGCCATTTTTTAATGAAGAGAGTTATTTTCAGGATAATGATTTGGTGCGTGCAGTTGACACCAGTGGTTGAGGATATGAGGTGAAGGACGGTTGTCCGATTGAAAAAAAATAAATTGTGCCTAGAAATGCAGAAGAGGTGTTAGCTGATGAAGTTTTAAGGAGACATCCTAAGGCTCCAGTGTACACTTGGAATTGTAGTAGTATTTGTAGTGTGCGACAGGATTCAATTGATTTGTTGCGCAATTTCTTACGTACATATACTAAGAAAAGTCTAAAACAAAAAATTAAAATGTTGCAAGAGTTAGATCCTTGAAGAGAAACAGGTTTGCATGGGCATTCACTGGCTTGTCTTTCTAGAAAAGTATGTCAGAGTGTTTTTCATCATTTTAGGATGTTAGCAGTACATCATACTAAAGTGAGGAAATTAGTGAGAAGGTTGTATTATGTGTATTATGCAAAAAGTCCAGCACTAATGTTAAAAAAGTTGAACAGTGCTCTTTTGCATGGATCTGTATTAGATGTGAACAACATTTGTGAAGAAATTGAGTTAAGTTACTTTGGTGAAAAAGAGGGCAGTGCAGAAACTGATACAGTAATAGAAGGTAATGTGGAAGAGAATGTACAGAATTTAAGTACAGAAAATGATGACCATAAAATTACAAAGTTTAAGGTCATTTCAAGTGAAAGGCCACATTTTTCTTGTGTGTGTTGTCGACAAACTCATTATAAGAATCAGACTAGGTTAGTTGATTTATATGTAAAAAGTGAAAAGGAAAATGATAATGAGTGGAAGGATTTTGCAACGTATTTGTTGGTAGAGAATTGTTTTGATTTGGGTTCTGATCTGCGTATTTGTAAATATTGTTATAATAAATTAAATGAAAACAAAATGCCTGCTGGAGCTGTACATAATGATCTTGAGTTGGTAAACATTCCTTCTGCATTGATGAATTTAAATACTTATGAGTCTATTTTGATTCAATGTGTGCATCCATTTCAGGCTATTGTTTGCATGGAGCCTAAGACAGGGACATTGCCTCCTTCAGATTTACAGAGAGGATTAAAGGGAAGAGTTGTTTATTTGCCTCTAGGTTTAAAGAAGAATATTGATACAATTGGTGTTGAAAAAGTGAAAGAGGAACCTCTGGTTATTCTAGTTAATGGTGTTCCTACAAAGAGTAAGAAAATCTGGAAATAATTAGTGGATGTTAGGAAAGTCAAAAAGGCAATGTTGTATTTGGTAAAAAACAATCAGTACTACAAAAATGAATATGTAGGGGAAGAGGAAACAACTGTAGAAGAGGACAGTGATTTCTCAGCTGGGCAAATTGAAAAAGTAGATGTGTCTAGAAGTGAAGAAATGTATGAACATTATAGTGTTCATCCTCTGCATTCCAAAGAAGTAATGGGGACTGCTATTGACTTGTTCAAAATGAAAGAAGCACAAGGAAGTCCCATTAGTGTATGGGAAGAAAGCTTGGAAGCTTGTTGTTTCCTCAGTTATTTCCAACAGGTCAAGGTGGTCGATATGATAACCGATCTGTTCAAATTCCTGCATCTGAATACCGGACTTTAAGATTATGTGCAGAAGATCCAAGGTTTCTCCAATGTATTCCATATTTGTTTCATCTTCTGTTTGAGAGTGACTTGTCTGGACTTTCTTATGCAGTGAACCAAATACTGAAAAGTGGAGTACATCTGCAAAATGTTTCGGCAAGGGACTTTATGGATAAAGTCCAACAGCAAGACACTATTTTGGAGTCTCAGCTAATTAATCTCATGTCATGTCAGCGTGGTACCAATGAGTATTGGTACCGTCGTCATGGGGAACTAAAATGTATGCTAAGAAACTTAGGAACTCCTACATGGTTCCTTACTCTTAGCTGTGCTGAGTATGCTTGGGAAGACTTACTTCAATTTCTTCGAGAGGCAAATGCAAACATAGAAAATATAGAATACAAGACACCTGGAGAACTGTGCTCTTTGGATCCAGTTAATGTATGCAGGTATTTCAATCATAGATTTGAAGCTATGATGTCTTTTATTACAGACACAAATATCCTCCTCTTGGAGAGGTTCTGGATTTCTTTTGGAGAAAGGAGTATCAAGTAAGAGGTGCTCCTCACATACATATGCTGCTATGGATCAAAGATGCCCCCAAATTCGGAACAGATTCAGATGAGACAGTGATGAGTTTTATTGAACAATATGCTACATGTGCTGTACCAAAAGGTACAAAAGAAAACAATTTAAGACAACAAGTGTTACGATTTCATACCCATCGTTGTGGAAAATACTGTCGTTGAAAATACAAATCTAAGGACAAGTGCTACACAAAATGTTGTTTTGCATTTCCACGTCCAGTAACATCGAAAGGAAGAGTGAACAATTTGATGTCATCTTTACGACAAGAAAATCACCAAAAAATACATACAACTTAAAAAGAAATGAAGAGTCCAAATACATAAATGACTATAAGCCAGTCATTTTGTCCATGTGGAATGCTAACATGGATATTCAATATGTTGCTGACAACTCTACTGCTGTGGCTCGATATGTAACGTCTTACATAACAAAATCAGAAAAGACAGAACTAAAGGAAATGTGGGAAGAAATTTCTCATGAAAAGAGCCTAAGTAGGAAATTGTACAGTTACAGTCTGAAGATGTTGTCGCATCGAGAAATTGGAGCATACGTATGTTCAGATCGGTTATCATCAGCAAGTCTATATGACAAATCTAGAACAATCATTTGGGTGAGTCTAGGTCTTGCTGCAACACAAAACCGAGTTTTGAAATCTGTACAAGAAATTGAGTATTTGGCAGAGAAAGAACCAAACGGTACAGATATTTTGAAGACAAACATGTTGGATACATACTATCCAAATAGAAGTACTCATCTTGACAATGTTTGTCTCTGTGAAGTACTGCAAAGCTATACTTTTAAGAGGAATATTACAGAAGATATCAATAAAGGAGTATATGCTGTAATTGGATGTGAAGGATGTCTGGTGAAACAAAGAAAAGGACATTTGATTAATCATCGAAAATTGAGTTGCGAATCTCCTAACAAAAGGGAATTTTACTATTTAGCTCTTTTGCAACACTTTAAGCCATTGCGTACAGAAGAGGAACTGCTTGGAAATTTTCTCAGTTATGAAGATTCTTTCAATGCAAGCAAAAACACTATAGAATGTCCTAGTTTCACTAATTATCTGCAAATGTTGAACGATGAAATACAGCAAGAAGTTACAATTGCAGTAGAGATTGCTAGAGACAGTTCTCAAGACAGTCAGAGTTCTGCTTCGTTGAGTCAGGATCCACTCGGGGGACCAATTATCCAAAATGAAGCTGCCTCTGCCATGGATGAGGTGGAAAGAGCAATGGAACAAGCTCAGGAGGATGTAGTAAACTTAGAAGAATCGGAAAAACAACTAAACGTTCAGCAGAAACAAATATATGACGAAGTCATAGAACAGATTGAGCATGGTTTATGTCATGAGAAAAAAGAGTGCTCATGTACGTTATTTAAACCTGTCCGACTGTACGTGAGTGGAGAAGCAGGAACTGGAAAAAGTTTTCTAATGAAAGGAATTGCAACTTATCTACAGAAAAGAACTGAGTCATCGCTCTCTTGTGTTGTTACCGCTCCAACTGGGTTGGCAGCACATAACATTGAAGGGATTACTTTACATCGTTTATTGATGCTGCCAGTAGAGCATGATAATAAATTACAATACCACAAGCTATCAGGAGAAGCTTGTTGTGAAATTTCCAGAGTCCTGAAGAAAATGAAACTTCTTATCATTGATGAGGTAAGCATGGTATCAAATGTAATGCTTGCTTTTGTGCATTTAAGAATGCAAGAAATTCTTAAAATAGAGTATGATGTGTTATTTGGAGGCAAACACATCATTGTTTTTGGAGATCTACTGCAGATAACTCCTGTGAAAGGACAACCAGTGTTTAGAATGCTTACGCAAGAAGATACCAGAAAGTGCCTAGGGAGCATTGGAAATGTTAATATATGATTATATTTTAAATATGCAGAACTGCTTCAAAATATACGACAGGCAAAGGATGAAGAATATAAATATATTCTTCAAGATATAAGAATTGGAAGTAAGTGAACATGGCAAAGAAGCTTTACAGGCACGATTACTTTCAAATTTGTTTCCAAATGAAAATATTCTCCCAGAGAATATTTATAGGAAAATTGCTGAAAATAAATCTGTGATATGCTTGATGCCAACTCTGCAAGAATGTTCAATCTTCAACAACAAAATGTTAAAGTTAGAAAATCAGGAGAAAATCAGGAGATTGTAAAACTGGAAGCTACGTCCGGACGTCCGTAGAGTTCAGTGCGGGGTCCCTCAGGGCTCCTCCCTTTCCCCCCTTTTATTTAATCTTTATATTGCTCCTCTTATTTTTTCCCTGCAACAAATGGAGGTCGCCGTGTTTAATTACGCGGACGATCTCCAGCTTGTTTTTGACCTGTCTTCTTCCCCCTCCTCTGTTTCTAACTTTCAATCTATTATGCTTTATATCCGGGACTGGATGAGCCACAACCACCTTAAACTCAACCCTGACAAGACAGAGTTGGTGTTGACAGGTGGTTCATCCAGCCCCTGGACTCCTCTGTTTTGGCCCCCTTCTCTTGGCCCCTCCCCGACTCCTGCTACCTCAGTTAAAACCCTTGGCATAAAAATTAATTCCCAACTGTCCCTTCACTCCCAGGTTGGCTCTGTGGTTTCTGCTTCTTTTCTTGCACTTCGTACTATACGCAGGGTGTCCCGTTTCTTTTCCTTTTCTGCCCTCAAACTTATCATTCTGGCCATGGTGGTGTCCCGCCTGGACTATGGTAACGCCCTATATGCGGGGATCCCTGCATATAGTTTATGGCGTCTCCAACTCATACAGAACCAGGCGGCCCGCCTGGTCTTTAACCTCCCGAAATTTCACCACTCTACCCCCCTCCTGAAGTCTCTTCACTGGCTGCCTGTACGAGCCCGGGTCCAATTTAAGATCGCTTCCATCGCCTTCCTTGCCCGTCTAGGTTCAGCCCCAGCCTTTATCTCTTCTGAGATTACCCCTTATGTTCCGTGTAGAGAGCTCCGTTCATCCTCCCAGGCCCTTCTTATGGTTCCACGTTTCCGAACAAAGAAGTGGGGAGGCTCTAAATTTTCCACTCTGGCCCCGTCCCAGTGGAACTCTCTTCCTTTGGAAATTCGATCCCTCACCTTGTACCCACAATTCCGGAAACAACTCAAGGCCCACCTATTCAAGAAGTCCTTTGAATAATCTCTAACGGCCCCCTGCCTCTCTCTTTTTTTCTCCTCGGTAGTTTGTTAGTTGTCGCGCCAAGAAACCGCTGGTGTACGCGCGCTTTTACAAATAATTTTAAACTCAAACTCAAACTCTATTGATAAGATAGAGCATGAAGGAGCTACTATTATTTTGTCAGAAAAGTTGAAATCAAAATTGGATTCTTTAGAGAACACAATATCTAAAACTGCTGGTTTTGAAAAGAGTCTATATGCATGTTTAAATTGTCGTATAATTTTACGACGGAATTTAGATGTGGAAAGAGGTTTGGTAAATGGAGCAATGGGTCATGTTGTTGATTTTGTGAATTACCGAAATAGAGATGAAATTTAATTTTTGAAAATTAAATTTGATGGTATTGAAGAAGTACAACAATTGAGTTGTTGTTCTGCTCGGTTTTTGCTTGTAAAAGATTTGTATATCCGCAGAAAACAGTTTCCTGTTTGTTTGGCATATGCGGTGACTATTCATAAATCTCAAGGTTTAAGTGTAGATAGTGCTTTGGTGTATATTGGAAGTTCTGTGTTCAAGGAGGGGATGGCATATGTTGCTTTATCTCGAGTCAGAACTTTATCTGGATTATACTTGATTGATTTTGATAAGACAAAGATTAGTGTAGATCTAAATTGTGTAAAAGAATATAATAGGTTAAGAAGAGAATATGCTCCAAATTTACCTCAATATCCTTTATTTGAAAAGCGAGTGGTAGGCCGAAAAAGAAGAAATGAGAAAAATTGTAGCGAGGTTGTAGCAAAAAGAAAAAAACTAGATGAACCAGTAATTGTAAGCAGAAAGGAAAAGGATTCTGTTGAAGATGTTGTTGGATTTCAGTTTGAAAACAGTTCTGGTGTCAACTGCTATGCTAATGTAGTGGTTAATGTTGTTTTTTTTCTCCAAACTTTACAAGAGCAGATTGTAGAAAATCGGGATCAAAGATTTTGTTGTTTGTTTAATACTGTGTTTGAGAAATGTAGCAGTGATAAAACAAAAATGGAAAGTGTTTCTGATATTCTAAATGTTTTAGACATATGTTCTGGTCTAAATCAATTTTCACAGAATATTCAGCAAGATCGTCAGGAATTTCTAATGTATATGCTTGTTGTATTGCAAGATGAAGGTATAGATATTGAAAATCTTTTTTGGCCTTTCTTATAAATGGCAGCATGACTGCGACAATTGTTCCTTTTCAAGTAGTACTACAATAGACACTGAAAGATTTATATATTTGACTTTACCAGACTCCAAATCAGTGTCTTTCAATAATCTCGTTAGAGAAGCAAATCAAAACATGGTCTGTACCCAATGTGACTCTGCAATGTTATCAACATTATTTATACAAAGATATGGACAGTATGTAATTTTAATGTTCCAACGATGTAGACCTGATGCCTCTCCTGAAGAAGCCATCAGCGGATCCCCTCATTGCAGCCAACTACCGTCCCATCTCCCTGCTTCCTGCATTGGCCAAAGTCTGCAAAAAGGTTGTTTTTCGGCAGCTGAACGCCTTTGTGGAAGATTCCGGGGCGCTTCACCCGGCCCAGTCTGGTTTTAGCACGGAGACAGCCTTGGTGGAGGTGGTGGAAGCCATTAGGGAGTGTATGGACAAGGGTGGCAGAGCGGCGCTAATTTTATTGGACCTCTCTGCCGCCTTTGATACGGTCCCTCATCAACTCCTCTTGGCCCGCCTCACCTCTATCGGCCTTACTGGGCTGTGTGGTCATGGCTGGAGTCTTTTCTGGACTCCCACTCCCAGCAAGTCTGGATGCCCCCGTACTCCTCTTCGGCCAGGTCAGTTCAGACAGGGGTCCCACAGGGCTCAACATTGAGCCCACTTCTCTTCAACATTCATATGACCCCGCTGATCTACCTGGCCGAGGAGCTGGGTGCAAAAATTATGGCCTACGCCGATGACACCCAGCTCCTGTTTACCTGGGGTAACTCGAAAGTAGAAACGGATACGGCACAAAAGTGCCTTGCGGCCATATTTACCTGGCTGGCCCAAGCCAAACTTAAATGTAATGAGGGTAAATCGGAGATCATACTATATGGCCAATTTCCGAACCAATTTACAGAGTTAATATGGCCTCCTGATTTCCCCCGTCTCCTCTCAGAGGGTGGCCCAGCCAATAATCTGGGCATTCGGTTCAATGATGATCTAAGGTTCTCAGAGCACATAAAAAGACTGACGGGTGCTTGCTTTGGGACCCTTAAATCTCTGGGCAGATTCTTCCCTTTACTGCCCCAGCCGGCCAAAGAGACGGTCGCTAGAGCCCTCATATTGTCCCGCCTAGATTATGCTAAAGCTCTTTATTTGGACTCTCCCTCCTTTCTGTTGAACAAGCTGCAACTCATCCACAATGCGGCCGCGAGACTTCTGCTGGGCATTCCCAGACGCATCAGCATAAGATCGCAAATCGCCGCACTCCACTGGCTGCCGGTGGCCCAAAGGGTTCAATTCAAGGCTCTGGTTCTCACTCATAGAGCCTTACACGATATTGGCCCCACTTATCTCAAGAGGAGAGTGGCTTTCCATGTCCCCAGTCGAAGCCTTAGGTCGGCCTCCCAACGTTGGATGGTAATTCCCCGCTTCCGGCGAACTAGGCTGGGCGGTCAATCGTTCTCGGTTAAAGCGGCTACCCTTCGGAATTCCCTTCCACTCACACTTAGGGACACCAGAGACCTTACCTGCTTTAAAAAGCTCCTTAAAACCCACTTATTCAATCAAGCTTACTAAAATGCCGTTTCTCTTGATTTCTATGTGGTTTTGCTCCACGCCAGGATACTCAAGAGTAGTCGCGCGCGTAATAAATACCCATATAACATAACATAACTAAATTGACAACTTGAATTAAAAATTTTGCGGCTTCTCAATTATCAATTTCAGGAAGAACCTTTGTAACTGCAGCAATTATTTTCCATGATGGTCCTTCTACAACATCAGGACATTTCACACCTTATTTAAAAAGGCTGGACTTATTGTAACGATACTCAATTGACTTTTAAACAACGTTTGCCTTCTGACTTACAAAATTCTTACCTAGTGTTCTTACAACCCAAATTTTAGGAAACGTAATTGGCCTAGGAAGATTAGAGCAGTTAATTAAAGTTAGTCTGCTGTTCAAAATTACTTTGTGAGTGAGAGTGATCAAGATAATAAAAAACTTGTAGTTCTCATAGAGGAAGTGTAAGTGTATCACATAGTGAGTGATATCAGTATTATAGGAAATGTTGATCATGAGTGAGCCAGAGGTGGAAATATAACTATTGTTAGATGATCGAATAGATGTTGGAGAAAGTTCATTCAGAAAGTCGGGTAAATGGAAGTTTAAAAGTACTATTAAGTAATTTCCAAAAGAAGGACTTTTCATATACTATTTGGCCTCGTGGAAAAGTAAATGAATCAAAAATGAGTATTTCGGGTAAATGTTGTTTATTTATGTTTCTATATTAGTTTACTTTGAGAGTATAATAATGACATACTAATGTTTTATTAATTTGTGATTGATGATATGTACGTAAGAAATTTTTATTTGGAAGAAAACATTTAAGATATGTTTTTTCCAAGTTTTACATTATTTATTGAAATGTTGTATAGGTTTTTTAAACACAATCTCTTTGATTGTGTTTTTTTTGCCCGCTGTCATATGATGAGTAGTATTGAACTCACTGTTTTTAGTGAAATTCAATATATTCTGAGAACAGCAAAAATAAACCATATAACATGTTGTACAAGTTATTTTGTGTTTTGTATTGTGAAATATATATTATACTCCCCTTGTCTCACACTTACTCACCTTTATCCACCCACTATCACCCCTCTTTACTCACCTTCACTGCCCTTCTCTCACCCTCCTTCACCCCCTTTCCCTTACTCCACTTCCCTCACTACTCCTCATTCCTCATTCCTTCACTCCCTTTCCCCTCTCTCCCCTCCACCACTTTCCAGCTCTCAGTCTCTCTGCTTCACTCCCCTTCCCCTTCTTTCCTTCCTTTGCTCTCTCAATAATTTCCCTTCCCTCACTCACCTTACTCCACTTCACTCATTCTCTCACTCTCTATGTCCTCTCACATCCTAACTCCCCTTCCCTCACTCCCTCTCTCTTACCCTCACTCCCTCTATCCCCTCACTTTGTCACTCCCCCTTCCCTCACACTCACTCTCTTTAACTCAGCAACACTCTCTCACATACCTTTCTTTGCTACCTCACTTAGTCTCCTTCTCTCACTCCTTCCTTCACTACCTCGATGTCCTCACTCCCTCACTCCCCTTGTCTTACGCTCACTCGCCTTTATCCACCCTCTATCACCACTCTTTCCTCAACCTCACTGCTCTTCTCTTACCTTCATTCACCCCCGTTCCCTTACTCCGCTTCCCTCACTTATCCTCATTCCCCATGTTTACTCCCCTTCCTCTCACTCCCCTCCCACACTCACCTTCTTTCAGTTCCCCTGCTTCACTTCCCTTCCCCTCTCTTCCCTTCCTTCGCTCCCTCACTCATTTTCTTTTCCTCTCTCACCGTACTCCACTTTACTCACTCCTTCTCTCACTCCCTCTGTCCTCTCACTTCCTCACTCCTCTTCCCTCACTCCCTCTCTGTTACCCTCACTCCCATTGTCCACTCACTCTCTCACGCCCCTTCACTCACCCTCACTCACCTCCCATCCCTCATTGTCGTGAATGCACCCTCACTCACTCCCCCTTCCCTCTCACTCACTCTCCTTTTCTCACTCCCCTTTCCTCATTTAGTTTTAATAACTCACATTACTCACCTTCAGTTAATTTCTCTCTCCCTTTCTTCCTCTGTGTCACTCAATCTATCCTCCTCATTATCCTCTTAGTAATTTGCTCTCCCTCTATTTCTTTTTCCCTCTCTCTGTCCTTCTCCGTTCCTTTCTTTCCCTTTCTGTGTCCTTCACTCCTACTTTATCTCTTAGTACCCTTTTATGACTTTTAATCTCCTGCCTTGTCCCTTGTATTTTGAAATATATATTATAAAAATTATAACTTATTTATTTTCCTCTTCCACAGATATTAAATTTAGTAAAAATATGCAATTAAGTTTACATTACTTATAAGGTAATTTTGACAAACAAAATGTAGTTTCTCATCACTCTTTTCCTTAACCTCACTACTCTTCTCTGACCCTCCCTCATCCCCGTTCCCTTACTCCGCTTCCCTCACCTATTCTCATTCCCCATGTTTACTCCCCTTTCCATCACTCTCCTCCCACACTCAACTTCTTTCAGTCCACCTGCTTTACTTCCCTTCCCCTCTCTTCCCTTCCTTCGCGCCCTCACTCATTCTCCTTTCCTCTCTCACCGTACTCCATGTCACTCACTCCTTCTCTCGCTCCCTATGTCCTCTCACCTCCTCACTCCCCTTCCCTCACTCCCTCTCTCTTAGCCTCACTCTCTCCGTCCCCTCACTCTCTCACTCCTCTTCCATCACGCTCACTCCCTATAACTCACCCACACTCCCTCACTTACCTTTCTTTGCTCCATCAATCAGTCCCTTTCTGTCACTCCTTCCTTCACTCCTTCTGTCCCCTCACTCCCTCACTCCCCTTGTCTTACCCTCACTCACTTTTATCCACCCTCTTTCACTTCTCTTTACTCACGCTCACTGCCCTTCTCTCACCCTCCCTCACCCCCGTTCCCTTACTCCGGTTCCCTCACTATCCCTCATTCCCCATCCTTCACTCCCCTTCCCTATACTTTCATCCCCCAGTCACCTTCTCTCAGTACCTCTGCTTCAGTCCTCTTCCCCTCTATTCCCTTTCTTCGCTCCCTCACTCATTCTCCTTCCCTCACTCAACTCACTCCACTTCACTCACTCCTTCTCTCACTCCCTCTGTCCTCTCACATCCTCACTCTCCTTCCCTCACTCCCTCTCTCTTAGCCTCACTCCCTCCATCCCCTCACTCTCTCAGTCCCCTTTCCTCAAGCTCACTCCCTTTAACTCTCCCACACTCCCTTACTTACCTTTCTTTGCTCCCTCACTCAGTCCCCTTCTCTCACTCTTTCCTTCACTCCCTCTGTCTCCTCACTCCCTCACTCCCCTTGTCTCACAGTCACTTGCCTTTATCCACCCTCTATCACCACTCTTTCCTTAACCTCACTGCTCTTCTCTTACCCTCCCTCACCCCCGTTCCCTTACTCCGTTTCCCTCACTTATCCTCATTCCCCATGTCCACTCCCCTTCCCCTCACTCCCCTCCCACACTCACCTTCTTTCAGTCCCCCTGCTTCACTTCCCTTCCCCTCTCTTCCCTCACTCATTCTCCTTTCCTCTCTCACCGTACTCCACTTCACTGACTCCTTCTCTCGCTCCCTCTGTCCTGTCACTTCCTTACTCCTCTTCCCTCACTCCCTCTGTCTTACCCTCACTCCCTCCATCCCCTCACTCTGTCACTCCCGCTTCACTCACCCTCATTCACATTCCATCCTCACTATCATAAATTCACCCACACTCACTCCCCTTCTGTCATTTGTTCCCTCAGTCACTTTCTCCCCTTCATTCAGTCATTTTATCCATTCATTTATGCAGTGCACATTCATTGAAAAATTAGAATGAGAGAATATATCAGGAATATAGGGCTAGATGTAGGTAATTCTAATTTACCGATTCATAAATACCGAATTTTCCCGATTCGGTATTTATGAATAGGTAAATTAGAAGTAGGCAGATGTAGGTAAATTTCATTTTACATTTACCGAATCTGTAAAATTCAAAGGGTGTATCAAAGGTTAGATTAGAGTGTGAGGAGGTGCATCGTATTATCACATGAATGATGTCATCAGTGATGTCATTAGTGATGTCATTTGAGATGTCATCATTGATGTCACCAGTGATGTCATTTGAGATGTCATCAGTGATGTCACTGACCATGTCATGAATGATGTAATATGTGACATCATCAGCAGTGGATTGCGGGCGCGCGAGTTATAGTGAGTCCAACTAACTATAACGTGGGAATTTCAATGGTTTTGTATGAGTGAATGTTCAGCTAACTATAACTCTTGTGAAACCTATGGTTTTTTCAGTGATATTCAAAGGTTTTTTAAATGCTAATTCCTAACTATAACGAGTGTGTGTCAAACCTATGGTTTTTTCAGTGAATATATATATATATATATATATTACCTACTGGCGGTCGCCAGTAGGTAGTTATAGTTAGGACCTAGCTACCATAGGAAATCCGCAACATTCTATTGGGAATAACTTTGGCGCCGGTTGAGGAATTTGCGTGTCATTTTCCAAAATTGAGGTCAGCTCCGCTCCGCTCCTTCCCTAAAAGTTTCGGGGGGATTCGTGAAGTGGGGGCCGAGAAGAAAGGGGGGTCCCAAAACGTGTTTTCCCCATGTTAATTTCCATAGGACGAGTTGACAAGGCTACAGCCCGAACCGTTGAACCATTCCAATCCAATCCAATCAGAAATTTGTATAGCGCGCTACTTACCCAGAGGGTCTCAAGGTGCTTAAGGAGGAGGGGTTCGCTATTGATCGAACAGCCAGGTTTTGAGTTGTTTTCTAAAGGAGAGGTGGTCCTGGGTAAGACGGAGGTGGGTGGGGAGGGAGTTCCAGGTCTTCGCCGCCAGGTAGGAGAAGGATCTTCCTCCCATGGTGGCTCTTCGGATGCGTGGAATCGTGGCGAGGGCTTGATTGGATGATCGCAGTTGGCGGGTGGGAGTGTAAAAGGTTAGGCGATTGTTGAGGTATTTGGGTCCTAGGTCGTGGAGGGCCTTGTGTGCGTGGGTGAGGAGATGGAACCTGATTCTCTTGCTGACGGGGAGCCAGTGAAGGTCTCTTAGGTGTTCGACTATGTGGCTTTGTCGAGGTATGTCCAGGATGAGTCGAGCGGAGGCGTTCTGGATGCGTTGAAGTCTTTTTTGCAGTTTGGCTGTGGTTCTGGTGTAGAGGGTGTTACCGTAGACCAGTCGGCTGGTGACAAGTGCTTGGGTGACCGTCTTCCTTGTTTCGATGGGGATTCATCTGAAGATCTTTCGGAGCATGCGTAGGATGTTAAAACATGATGCTGAGACGGCGTTGACTTGTCTGGTCATCGAGAGGGAGGAGTCTAGGATGAAGCCTAGCTTGTGAGCATGGTCCGTTGGTTTGGGTGCGCTGCCAAGGGCCGGGGACCACCAGGAGTCGTCCCAGGCTGAGGGGGATGATCCTAGGAGGAGGACTTCTGTCTAGTCTGAGTTCAGTTTTAGGCGGCTATTCTTCATCCACTCGGCTACTTCTTTCATCCCTTCGTGTAGGTTGGTTCTGGCGGTGGTTGGGTCTTTGGTGAGGGAGAGGATTAGCTGAGTGTCGTCCGCGTAGGAGATGATGTTTAGGTTGTGTTGGATGCGAGGGAACGGAATTACACCAAACTTTGCAAAATTGTAGGGACTGATACGCAGAAGTGCTTTTGCTATATTTGGTGAAAATCGCTCCAGTGTTTTTTTTCGAAAACTAACTTCAAAAACACATATATATCTATAGGCGTGCTTCCAGCGCTTACCGGTACGCGTACCGGGGAGCGCACCCGGCGTGCTACAGGAGTGCGCGTGTGGAAAGCTGATTGGCTCTTGGGTGTCTCTCAACATTCTAAACAGTCCGGAGAGTCTGCCATCTTGTGTCTCGGTAGGATCGAGACACAAGAGGTGAAAATAAAAAGGGGGAAATGATTAAAAGGGGACAGGGTAGACCCCCCTGCCCCCTAGGTTTTCTGAGGGGGGCCTAAAAGGATCCTGAAGGGCAAAAAAACGAATTTAGTTTTTTTAAAAATTTTCACGGGGTAAGCGCCCGGTGCGCTTCCCGGTACGCGTACCCTGGGCGCACCACGGGGAAAAACAGTGCAAAAAATTAGAGTAAAAAAAAAAATGTATAGTGCTTAGAGGTAGGGTAGCTCTGAAAAGAGCTGTTGTGTTATGTGGGTGTTTTTGTACCTACACGTAGGTACCAATGCAGAGTCTCAAATTCAAGAGGAAGACTCTATTCCCCTCATCTGTAAAATGTACACCATCTCTCCTATAGATGCCTTGCATGTTGAAACGCAAGTTGTTGTGGTATATGGAACCCATACCATAGTCTCTGAGGAAATCAGAAACAGATTTATTCACATGTTTCCTTGCTTTCTCAGTCTGTGGACACAATTGGTTGGACCAGTTCCATTTTTGCCTTACGCATATATTAGAAAATACCAAGGCAGTTTTTGGGAAAAGTGACATCAATTGCCCAAAGATGTCCTTTAAAAGCATTTCCAGACCTACCCCAGTCAAAGTGCCCAGGTCATTGCCACCACAGTGCACAATTATGAGGTAAGGGTGTGGTAGATGCATAAAGGATTTTACCAATGGTATCAATTGGTGACTTCTCAATCCTCTCTGTCCAATCCACACAATGTCCACATTTGGTAAATCAAGGTTGGAAATACCTCTGTTAGTTGCTTTTATTCAGATGAGTTGTGGAAATTAAATGGCAGTTTGAAAGTAGGAGTTATGAAAAAAAGTGGTTGAGATTCAGTGCACTTGAAAAACAAGAAATGATTGGCGGTTTCTTAAAATTCTCCACTGAAAATTAGGGTGCATGCTTTTTTTTTAAAGAAGTCATTTTAATGGTTGAGAAAAAGTCATTGAAAGAAACATTGCACATGAGAGCTACTACATTGAGAGGTCAAACACCCTTGCTGGATTCTTTTGCAACATAGTATGATGAACTTTTCAACTGTGTGCTGAGTTAGGTGGGAGTTACCATGGTAACAGGGTGAATGAGCACTGGGGGATGGGTAAATATTTTGTGAGTTTCAAAGTGTTAAACTGTAGAACCAATTAAAATGTTAGTTTGGTTTTGAAATAGTGTGGGAAGAATTTTAATTGGTTAAGTTCAGGGATATGTCTGAAGAATTACAGGGAATCAGGGCCATTTCTGGTTGCAGTGCTTCAGGTGCATTTCAGAGATTCTGCTTAAGAAATCTGGTGTGTGTGACTGACACTGTTCTAAATATTCAAAAGCATTTTTAAAGGTGAGTAATTATTCTTTTAATAAAGATAGACTGCTGTATGCACTATGGGGAACATTAAGAAGCATATTGTGCTTCTCTATTCTTGCATTGTGTGTCATGTTTTTTTGTAATGCTGTTTAAAAATTGAATGGTGCATATTGGAAATGTATTTTGGAAATGAGTTAGGTTTCTGCCTTGTTTTGTTGTGGTCATTTAAATGGGCTGTGCTTTGTGTCAAAAACGATTTACTATGGAAAATGTTTTCTGGTAAAATGTCTGGCTTTTAAATTGTGGTCAAGGATTACATTGAGTGTCTGTGTGAAATAAGGATCTATATTTTCACATTTTTCAATAATGTCACCTGTGCCTGCTAACAGTTTGCCTCTCTTAGCTTGAAGGGTACTATGTGCTTGTGTCTCACCTTACACTGTGCTTGTGTGTTATCTCATATATGATTCATTTAATGAAGATAGACTGCAGTATGCACTATGGTAAAGATTAAGAAGCATATTGTGCTTCTTTATTCTTGCATTGTATTTCATGTTTTTTTGTAATGCTGTTAAAAAATGTAATAGTGCATATTTGAAATGTATTTTGGAAATGAGTTAGGTTTCTGCCTTGTTTTGTAGTGGTCATTTAAATGGGCTGTGCTCTGTGTTAAAAACGATTTACTATGGAAAATGTTTTCTGGTAAAATGTCTGGCTTTTAAATTTTGGTCAAGGATTACATTGAGTGTCTGTGTGAAATAAGGACCTATATTTTCACATTTTTCAATAATGTCACCTGTGTGTGCTGACAGTTTGCCTCTCTTAGCTTAAACGGTACTCTGTGCCTGTGTGTCATGTCACTTTGCATGTGCATAATCTCTCTTTTTCTGTGTGTCATTTCTCTCTTTGTGTGTGTGTGTGTAATGACATGTGTCTCATGTGCCTAAGATCACACTGTGAGTCAAGCATGATTTTAAATGGATCTGGTTGAATAATTTGCTTAGTTGATGTGTTTAAAAATATCAAATACATGTATTCTTAAAGTCAGTTAGGCTTTAGCATATGTACTAGTAGGGAATCTTAGGCAGCATGTCTGTTAGGCCTCTTACTTCAGAAATAGGCTCTAAGCTGTGCAATCATGATCCAGGGTGTGCCGTTGAAATGAAAAAGGAATGTTATGTCTTGCTTATATATATGTGGTCTTTTTTTTGCCAGTAGAGACAGTGAAATAGTATGAGCAGAGACACACATATTGCATGCAGAGACAGACATGGTAGATTACATCTAACATCCTGGTCATGTGCCTAAGATCACACTGTGAGTCAAGCTTGATTTTAAATGGATCTGGGTGAATAATTTGCTTAGTTGATGTGTTTAAAAATATGCAAATACATGTATTCTTAAAGTCAGTTAGGCTTTAGCATATGTACTAGTAGGGAATCATAGGCAGCATGTCTGTTAGGCCTCTTACTTCACAAATAGGCTCTAAGCTGTGCAATCAAGATCCAGAGTGTGCAGTTGAAATGAAAAAGAAATGTTATGTCTTGCTTATATATATGTGGTCTGATTTTTGCCAGTAGAGACAGTGAAATAGTATGAACAGAGACACACATATTGCATGCAGAGACAGACATGGTAGATTACATCTAACATCCTGGTCATGTGCCTAAGATCACACTGTGAGTCAAGCTTGATTTTAAATGGATCTGGGTGAATAATTTGCTTAGTTGATGTGTTTAAAAAAATGGAAATTCATGGATTTTTAAAGTCTATTAGGCTTTAGCATATGTACTAGTAGGGAATCTTAGGCAGCATGTCTGTTAGGCCTCTTACTTCACAAATAGGCTCTAAGCTGTGCAATCAAGATCCAGGATGTGCCGATGAAATGAAAAAGGAATGTTATGTCTTGCTTATATATATGTGGTCTGTTTTTTGGCAGTAGAGACAGTGAAATAGTATGAGCAGAGACACACATATTGCATGCAGAGACAGACATGGTAGATTGCATGTAACATCCAGGTCATGTGCCTAAGATCAGACTGTGAGTCAAGCTTGATTTTAAATGGATCTTGGTGAATAATTTGCTTAGTTGATGTGTTTAAAAATATGAAAATACATGTATTCTTAAAGTCAGTTAGGCTTTAGTATATGCACTAGTAGGGAATCTTAGGCAGCATGTCTGTTAGGCCTCTTACTTCACAAATAGGCTCTAAGCTGTGCAATCAAGATCCAGGGTGTGCCGATGAAATGAAAAAGGAATGTTATGTCTTGCTTATATATATGTGGTCTGTTTTTTGGCAGTAGAGACAGTGAAATAGTATGAGCAGAGACACACATATTGCATGCAGAGACAGACATGGTAGATTACATGTAACATCCTGGTCATGTGCCTAAGATCACACTGTGAGTCAAGCTTGATTTTAAATGGATCTGGGTGAATAATTTGATGAGAGTTAGAGAGATGGAAACTGTGATCAGACACAGGTGACATTATTGAAAAATGTGAAATATAATTCCTTATTCCATACAGACACTCAGTGTGATCCTTGTAAAAAATGTTAAAGCCATACTTTTTACCATGAAACATTTACCAGAGTGTGATGAGACACACGCAAACAGACAAATGACACATACAAAGAGAGAGAGATGGGGCAGGCACAGAGTGAGATGACACACAGGCACAGAGTGAGGTGAGACACAGGCACAGAGTACCCTTTTAGCTTAGAGATGCAAACTGTGAGCAGACACAGGTGACATTATTGAAAAATGTGAAAATATAATTCCTTATTTCATACAGACACTCAGTGCTATCCTTGTCAAAAATGTTAAAGCTGTGCTTATTCCCATAAAACATTTACCAGAATGAGATGAGACAGACGCAAACAGACAAATGACACACACAAAGAGAGAGAGATGGGGCAGGCACAGAGTGAGATGATACACAGGCACAGAGTTAGGTGAGACACAGGCTCAGAGTGAGATGAGACACAGGCACAGAGTGAGATGAGGAACAGGCATAGAGTGAGTTGAGACACGCAAAGAGAGAAATGACACACACAAAAAGAGAGATGGGGCAGGTACAGACTGAGATGAAACACAGGCACAGAGTGAGATGAGACACAGGCACAGACTGGGATGAGACACAGGCACAGAGTGACATAAGACACAGGCACAGAGTTAGATGGTGCAGGCAGAGTGTTAGATTAATAATGAAACTGTACTGCACTGTTACTGTGACACAGTTGCTGTGGTATAAAGTAACTTATGTTGTAAACTAGTGTTTATATTGTTTACTTACTGTAATTGCTATGTAGTATGTTTGTAGTGGTCTATAATATGTTATGTTTTTTTACCACAGATTGTAATCATCTATAGAACGATAAAAGAATATGCTGTCAAAGGAAAGACGTCAAAAGAAATATTAACAGGATTTATGGTCCAAGAAAAAAGAAATATAAGACTCATCCAAAACACAATCTTCAGTGAAAAAAAGATAATGCGCCTGGTAAGGAAACTAAGGACTTTTTAAGGAAGTTATTAAAATGTCAAAAAAAGATGTTGTTTCAAAGAAGAATAACACATCTCTAAATAGTAAGAAAAACTGTGCCCCTCAAAAAATGTTAGACCTGTAGAAGGAGATGATATTTTCTATAGCAATAGAAGGAGTAATCAATTTATTTAAATTCATAGACGAATGTTTTATAACAGAATATTTCAAATTATTAAAAAATGTAAAGATGTATCAAAAAAAGACTGCTTTTTACAAGAAAAAAAAAGCATAGTGAAGATTGTGGATGAAGCATTTAAAGTGAAAAATAAATTATATTGTTTAGTAATCAATAGAATTCGTACACTAGATAAGGTAATCAATGTGTTCAAATCAAAATGTAAGTGGAAAAGAGTAATAATCGGACTAAATTTTGTGATGTTTTTTCTGGAGAATGCAAACATAGTTAAAGTTGTGAGCCATTTTTTAATGAAGAAAGTTACTTTCAGGATAATGATTTGGTGCATGCAGTTGACACCAGTGGTCGAGCATATGAGGTGAAGGACGGTTGTCCGGTTGAAAAAGAAAAAATTGTGCCTAGAAATACAGAAGAGGTGTTAGCTGATGAAGTTTTAGGGAGATGTCCTAAGGTTCCAGTGTGTACTTGGAATTGTAGTAGTATTTGTAGTGTGCGACAGGATTCAATTGATTTGTTTCTCAGTTTCTTACGGACATATACTAAGAAAAGTATAAAACGAAAAATGAAAATTTTGCAAGAGTTAGATCCTTGTAGAGTGAGAGAAAAAACAGGTTTGCATGGGCATTCACTGGCTTGTCTTTCAAGAAAAGTATGTCAGAGTGTTTTTCACAATTTTAGGATGTTAGCAGTGCATCATAATAAAGTGAGGAAATTAGTGAGAAGGTTGTATTATGCAAAAAGTCCAGCACTAATGTTAAAAAAGTTTAACAGTGCTCTTTTGCATGGAACTGAATTAGATGTGAAGAACATTTGTGAAGAAATTGAGTTTTGTTACATTTGTGAAAAAAAGGACAGTGCAGAAACTGATACAGTAATAGAAGGTAATGTGGAAGAGAATGTGGAGATTTCAAGTACAGAAAAATGTGACCATGAAATTACAAAGTTTAAGGTCAATTCAAGTGAAAGGAATTCATAAGAATCAGACTAGATTAGTTGATTTATATGTAAAAAGTGAAATGGAAAATAATAATGAGTGGAAGGATTTTGCAACTTATTTTTGGTAGAAAATTGTTTTGATTTGGGTTCTGATCAACGTATTTGTAAATATTGTTATCATAAATTAAATGAAAACAGAATGCCTGCTAGAGCTGTTCATAATAATCTGGAGTTGGTAGACATTTCTTCTGAATTGATGGATTTAAATACCTATGAGTCTATTCTGATTCAATGTGTGCATTCTTTTCAGGCTATTGTTCGCATGGAGCCTATGACAGGGAAATTGCCTCCTTCAGATTTACAGAGAGGATTAAAGGTAAGAGTTGTTTATTTGCCTCTAGATTTAAAATATTGATACAATTGGTGTAGAAAAAGTTGAAGAGGAACCTCTGGTTATTCTAGAAAATCTGGCAAGAATTAGTGGATGTTAGGAAAGTCAAAAAGGCAACGTTGTATTTGGTAAAAAATAATCACTACTACAAAAATGTATATGTAGGAGAAGAGGAAACAACTGTAGAAGAGGACAGTGATTTCTCAGCTGGGCAAATTGAAAAAGTTGATGTCTCTAGAAGTGAAGAAATTTATGAACATTATAGTGTTCATCCATTGCATTCCAAAGAAGTAATGGGGAATGCTATTGACTTGTTTCAAATGAAAGAAGCAAAAGGAAGTCCCATTAGTGTATGGGAAGAAAGTTTGGAAGCTCGTTGTTTTCCTCAGTTATTTCCAACAGGTCAAGGTGGACGATATGACGACCGACCTGTTCAAATTCCTGCATCTGAATACCGGACTTCAAGATTATATGCAGAAGATCCAAGGTGTCGTCAATGTATTCCATAATTGTTCCATCTACTGTTTGAGAGTGACTTGTCTGGACTTTCTTATGCAGTGAACCATATACTGAAAAGTGGAGTACATCTACAAAATGTTTCGGCAAGGGACTTTCTGGATAAAGTAAAACTGCAAGACAGTGTTTTGGATTCTCAGCTAATTAATCTCATGGCATATCAGCGTGGTACTAACGAGTATTGGTACCGTCATCTTGGGGAATGGAAATGTATGCTAAGAAACTTAGGAACTCCTACATGGTTCCTCACTCTTAGCTGTGCTGAGTATGCTTGGGAAGACTTACTTCAATTTCTACGAGAGGCAAATAAAAACATTGAAAATATTGAATACACGACACCTGGAGAACTGTGCTCTTTGGATACAGTTAATGTATGCAGGTATTTCAATCATAGGTTTGAAGCTATGATGTCTTTTATTACAAACAAAAAAATCCTCCGCTTGGAGAGGTTTTGGATTTCTTTTGGAGAAAGGAGTATCAAGCAAGAGGTGCTCCTCACATACATATGCTGCTATGGATTAAAGATGCACCAACATTTGGAACAGATTCAGATGAGAAAGTGATGAGTTTTATTGAACAGTATTCTACATGTGCTGTTCCGAAAAGTACAGAAGAAAACAATTTAAGACATCAAGTTTTACGCTTTCAAACCCATCGTTGTGGAAAATACTGTCGTCGAAAATACAAATCCAAGGACAAGTTCTACACAAAATGTCGTTTTGAATTTCCACCTCCAGTAACATCGAAAGGAAGAGTGAAACATTTGATGTCTTCTCTACCACATACTGTGACAAGAAAATCACCTAAAAATACATACAACCTAAGAAGAAATGAGGAGTCCAAATACATAAATGACTACAACCCAGTCATTTTGTCCATGTGGAATGCTAACATGGATATTCAATATGTTGCTGACAACTCTATTGCTGTGGCTCGATATGTGACGTCTTACATCACAAAATCAGAAAAGACGGAACTGAAGGAAATGTGGGAGGAAATTTCACATGAAAAGAGTCTAAGCAAGAAATTATACAGTTACAGTCTGAAGATGTTGTCGCATCGAGAAATTGGAGCATATGAATGTTCTGATCGGTTATCATCAGCAAGTCTATATGCCAAATCTAGAACCATCATTTGGGTGAGTCTATGTCTTGCTGCAATACGAAACCGAGTTTTGAAATCTGTACAAGAAATAGAGGGGCATATTATCAAGGGGGTTTATCTCCGCTTTTTTGGCTTTAAAAGCCAAGAAAGCGGAGATAAAATTATCTCCCTATTACCTAGCTGTCGCTAACACCAGTTAGCGACAGCTAGTAGGAGATAGCGACCATCTTGGGCCCCACTTTGCATGTCAGTGATATTTATCACTAATGACATGCAAAGTGGGCGTGCCAAGATGTTAGCGACTGGAAACAGTCGCTAACATCGCTATCCCCTATTACCAACTTTTGGAGATATTCGCGCTAAGCGCGAATATCTCCAAAAGCTAACACCTGCCCTGAGCAGTTCTTAGCCATGTTATCCAATGGTAGGTGGATAACATGGCTAAGAGCATTAGCTCAGTAATGCATGAATATCGCGGACTTTTCAGCGATATTCATGCATTGCTGCCGTTTTTTATCGCATTTGCGATAAACCTTGGTAATACCAAGGTTTATCTGCGATAAAATCGCCGCAGCTTAGCGGTGAATTTTTGTCTCTAACCAAGCAATAGCGATAATTATCGCTATTGCTTGGTAATATGCCCCAGAGTATTTGGCGGAGAAAGAACCAAACAGTACAGATATTTTGAAGACAAACATGTTGGATACATACTATCCAAATAGAAGTAGTCATCTTGAGTACATTTGTCTCTATGAAGTTCTGCAAACATATACTTTTAAGAGGAATGTCACAGAAGATATCAATAAAGGTGTATATGCTGTAAATGGATGTGAAGGCTGTCTGGTGAAACAAACAAAAGGCCATTTAATTAATCATCAAAAATAGAGTTGTGAATCCCCAGACAAAAGGGAATTTTATTACTTAGCTCTTTGCAACTCTGTAAGCCTTGGCGTACAGAAGAGGAACTACTTGGAGATTTTCTTACTTATGAAGATTCGTTCAATGCAACCAAGGATACCATAGAATGTCATGTTTTTTCAAATTATCTGCAAATGTTGAACGAGGAAATACAGCAAGAAGCTACAATTGCAGCAGAGATTGCTAGAGACAGTTCTCAAGACAGTCAGAGTTCTGCTTCATTGAGTCAGGATCCACTAGGAAGACCAATTATACAAAATGAAGCTGCCACTGCCATGAATGAAGTTGAAAGAGCCATGGAACAAGCTCAGCAGGATGTAGTTAACTTAGAAGATTTGGAAAAAGAACTAAACGTTGAGCAGAGACAAATATATGACGAAGTCACAGAACAGATTGAGCATGGTTTATGTCATGAGAAAAAAGAGTGCTCATGTACATCATTTATACCTGTCCGACTGTACGTGAGTGGAGAAGCAGGAACTGGAAAAAGTTTTCTGATTAAAGCAATTGCAACTTATCTGCAGAAAAGAACGGAGTCATCGCTGTCTTGTGTTGTTACCGCTCCAACTGGGTTGGCAGCACATCAAATTAAAAGGATTACTTTACATTGCTTATTGATGCTGCCAGTAGAGCATGATAATAAATTACAATACCACAAGCTATCTGGAGAAGCTTGTTGTGAAGTTTCCTGAGTCTTGAAGAAAATGAAACTTCTTATCATTGATGAGGTTAGCATGGTATCAAATGTAATGCTTGCTTTTGTGCATTTAAGAATGCAAGAAATTCTTAAAACAGAGTATGAGGTGTTATTTGGAGGCAAACACATCATTGTTTTTGGAGATCTACTGCAGCTAACTCCAGTGAAAGGACAACCAGTGTTTAAAATGCTTACACATGAAGATACAAGGAAGTGCCTAGGAAGCATTGGAAATGTAAACATATGGTTAAATTTCAGATATGCAGAACTGCTACAAAATATGCGACAGGCAAAGGATGAAGATTATAAAAATATTCTACAAGATGTAAGCATTGGAAAAGTAAGTGAGCATGGGAAAGCAGCTTTACATGCACGATTAATTTCAAATTTGTTTCCAAACGAAAACTTTCTCCCAGAGAATATTTTTAAGAAAATTCCTGAAAACAAATCTGTCATATGCTTGATGCCAACTCTGCAAGAATGTTCAATCTTCAACAACAAAATGTTAAAGTTAGAAAATCAAGAGATTGTGAAACTGGAAGCTATTGATAAAATAGAACATGAAGGAGCAACTATTATTTTGTCAGAAAAGTTGAAATCAAAATTGGATTCTTTAGAGAAGACAATATCTAAAACTGCTGGTTTGGAAAAGACTCTGTATGCATCTTTAAATTGTCGTATAATTTTACGACGTAATTTACATGTGGAAAGAGGTTTAGTAAATGGAGCAATGGGTCATGTTGTTGATTTTGTGAATTACCGAAATAGAGATGGAATTGAATTTATAAAAATTAAATTTGATGGTATTGAAGAAGTACAACAAATCAGTAATTTTTCTGCCCGATTTTTGCTTGTGAAAGATTTATATGTCCGCAGAAAACAGTTTCCTGTTTCTTTGGCATATGCAGTGACTATTCATAAATCTCAAGGTTTAAGTGTAGAGAGTGCTTTGGTGAATATTGGAAGTTCTATGTTCAAGGAGGGTATGGCATATGTTGCTTTATCTCGAGTCAGAACTTTATCTGGATTGTACTTGATTGATTTTGATGAGACAAAGATTAATGCAGATCTAAATTGTGTAAAAGAATATAATAGGTTAAGAAGAGAGTATGCTCCAAATTTACCTCAATATCCTCTATTTGAAAAGCGTGTGGTAGGCCAAAAAAGAAGAAATGAGAAAAATTGTAGTGAAGTTGTAGCAAAAAGAAAAAAAGTAGATTAACCAGTAATTGTAAGCAAAAAGGAAAAGGATTCAGTTAAAGATGTTGTTGGATTTCAGTTTGAAAACAGTTCTGGTGTCAACTGCTATGCTAATGTAGTGGTTACTGTTGTTTTTTTTCTCCAAACTGTACAAGAACAGATTGTTGAAAATCGTGATCAAAGATTTTGATGTTTGTTGAATTCTGTGTTTGAGAAATGTAGCAGTGATAGAACAAAAATACAAAGTGTTTCTGAAATTCGAAAGGTTTTAGACATATATTCTGGTCTAAATCAATTTTCACAGAATATTCAGCAAGATTGTCAGGAATTTCTAATGTACATGCTTGTTGTATTGCAAGATGAAGGTGTAGATGTAGAAAATCTTTTTGGCCTGTCTTATAAATGGCAACATGACTGTGACAATTGTTCCTTTTCAAGTACTACTACAATAGACACTGAAAGATTTACATATTTGACTTTACCAGACTGCAAATCAGTGTCTTTTAATAATCTAGTTAGAGAAGCAAATCAAAACATGGTCTGTACTCAATGTAAATCTGCAATGCTATCAACATTATTTATACAAAGATATGGACAGTATGTCATTTTAATGTTCCAACGATGTAGACCTGATGGAACTAAATTGACAACTTTAATTAAAAATGTTGTGGCTTTTCAATTATCAATTTCAGGAAGAACCTTTGCAACTGCAGCAATTATTTACCATGATGGTCCTTCAACAACATCAGGATATTACACAGCTTATTTAAAATGTCAAAAAGGCTGGAGTAATTGTAATGATACTCAATTGACTTTTAAACAACGTTTGCCTTCTGACTTACAAAATTCTTACCAAGTGTTCTTTCAACAGAAATTTTAGGGAAGGTAATTGGCCTATGAAGATTGGAGCAGTTAATAAAACTTAGTTTGCTGTTCAAAATTACTTTGCGAGTGAGAGTGATCAAGATAATAATAAACTTGTAGTTGTCATAGAGGTAGTATAAGTGTATCACATAGTGTGTGATGTGAGTTATATAGGAAATATTAATCATAAGTAAGCCATAAGTGGAAATAAAACTATTGTTTCATAATGTAAAAGATGTTGGAGCTTTTCTTTCAGAAACTCAGGTAAATGGGAGATTAAGAATACTATTGAGTAATTTCCCAAGAAAAGGACTTTCCATATACTATTTGGCCTCGTGGAAAAGTACTTGGATCAAAAATGAGTTAAGATATGTTTTTTCTAAATTTTAAATTATTTATTGAAACGTTGTATGGGGTTTTTTGCCCGCTGTCATATGATGAGTAGTATTGAAGTCACTGTTTTAAGTGAAATTCAATATATTCTGAGAACAGCAAAAATAAACCATATTACCACTTTTTCCACCCTCTATCACTCCTCTTAACTCACCCTCACTGGCCTTCTCTCACTCATTCCCCATTCCTATACTGCCCTTTCCCTCTCTCCCATCCACCACTTTTCAGCTGTCAGTCACTCTACTTCACTCCCCTTCCCCTACTTTCCTTTCTTTGCTCCCTCAATAATTCCCCTTCTCTCACTCACCTTACTCCACTTCACTCACTCCTTCTCTCACTCCCTCTGTCCTCTCACATCCTCACTCCCCTTCATTACTCCCCCTCTCTTAGCCTCACTCTCTCGGTCCTCTCACTCTCTCACTCTCTTCCATCACGCTCACTCCCTATAACTCACCCACACCCACACTCCCTCACTTACCTTTCTTTGCTCCCTTACTCAGTCATTTTCTCTCACTCTTTCCTTCACTACCTCTATGTCCTCACTCCCTCAGTCTCCTTGTCTTACAATCACTCGCCTTTATCCACCCTCTATCACTCCTCTTTCCTCAACCTCACTGCCCTTCTCTCAGTCTACTTCACCCCGTTCCCTTACTCCACTTCCCTCAGTTATTTTCATTCCCCATGTTTACTGCCCTTTCCCTAACTCCCCGGCCACACTCAACTTCTTTCAGTCTCCCTTCTTCACTTCCCTTCCCCTGTCTTTCCTTCCTTTGCTCCCTCACTCATTCTTTACTTTACTCCTTTACTCATCTTACTCAAATTCTCTCACTCCTTATTTCACTCCCTCTGGCCTCTCACTTACTCAGTCTCCTTCCCTCAGTCCTTCTCTCTTAGCCTTACTTTCTCCGTCCCTTCAGTCTCTCACTTCTCTTCTGTCTCGCTCTCTCCCTATAACTCACCCACACTCCCTCACTTACCTTTCTTTGCTCTCTCACTCAGTCCCTTTCTGTCACTCTTTCCTTCACTACCTCTATGTCCTCACTCCTTCACTCCCCTTGTCTCATGCTCACTTGCCTTTATCCTCCCACCATCTTCCCTCTTTCCTCAACCTCACTGCCCTTCACTCACCCTCCCTCACCCTTGTTCCCTTACTCCGTTTCCCTCAGTTATCCTCATTCATCATCCTTAACTCCCCTTCCTCTTTCTCTCCTCATGCAATCACCTTTTCCCAGTACCTTGGCTTCACTTCTCTTCCCCTTCTTTCCTTCCTTTGCTCGCTCAGTCATTCCCCTTCCCTCACTCACCTTACTCCCCTTTACTCACTCTTTCTCTCACTCCCTCTGTTCTCTCATATTCTCACTTGTCTTCCCTCACTCCCTCTCTGTTACCCTCACTCCCATTGTCCCCTCACTGTCTCACGACCCTACATTCACCCTCACTCACCTTCCATCCATCATTGTCATGAATCCACCGTCACTCACTCCTGCTTCCCTGTCACTCACTCCCCTTTCTTTACTCCCCTTTCTTCCTTTAGTTTTCCTAATGCACATTCCTTTAGTATCTTACTCTCCTACACTTCATTTCTCTCTCCTTCTCTTCTTCTCTGTCACTGAATGTATTTATGTCATTATCCTCTTAGTAATTTGCTCTCCCTCTATTTCTTTTTCACTCTCTCTGACCTTCACCATTCCTTTGTTTTCCTTTCTGAGTCCTTCACTCCTACTTTATCTCTTACTACCCTTTTATGACTTTTAATTTCCTGCTTTGTCTCTTGTATTGTGAAATATATATTATAAATATTATAACTTACTTTTTTTCTCTTTCACAGATATTAAATTTACTGAAAATATGTAATTACGTTTACATTACTTATAAGGTAAGTTTGACATACAAAATTTACTTTCTCAACACTCTTTTCCTTAACCTCACTACTCTTCTCTCACCCACCCACACCCCTGTTCCCTTACTGCACTTCCCTCACTTATTCTCAATCCCCATGTTTACTCCCCTTTTCCTCACTCCCCTCCCACACTCACCTTCTTTCAGATCTTCTCCTTTACTTTCCTTCCTCTCTCTTCCCTTCCTTCGTTCCTTCACTCTTTTCCCTTCCCTTACTCTCCTTACTCCACTTAACTAACTCCTTCTCTTACTCCCTCTGTCCTCTTACTTCTATACTCCCCTTCCCACATTCTCTCTCTGTTAGACTCATTCTCTCGGTCCTCTTTGTCTCTCACTCCTCTTCTGTCACGCTCACTCCCTATAACTCAGCCACACTCCCACACTCACTTTCTTTCAGATCTCCTGTTTTACTTCCCTTCCTCTCTCTTCCCTTCCTTCGCTCCTTCACTCTTTTCCCTTCTGTTACTCTCCTTACTCCACTTCATTCTCCTTCTCTCACTCCCTCTGTCCTCTTACTTCCTCACTCCCCTTCCCTCACTCTATCTCTCTTACCCCGATTCTCTCCGTCCTCTTAGTCTCTCACTCATCTTCTGTCACGCTCACTCCCTATAACTCAGCCACACTCCCTCACTTATCTTTCTTTGCTCCCTCACTCAGTACCTTTCTGTCACTCTTTCCTTCAGTACCTCTATCCCCTCACTTCCTCACTCCCTTTGTCTTACCCTCACTCACTTTTATCCACCCCCTTTCATCCCTCTTTACTCATGCTTTCTGCCGTTCTTTCACTCCCGTTCTCTTAGTCTGGTTCCCTCACTACCCCTCATTCCCTATCTTTCTCTCCTTTTCCCTTTAAATTCATCCCCCACTCACCTTCTCTCAGTACCTATGCTTCAGTCCTCTTCCCCTCTATTCCCTTCCTTCGCTCACTCACTCATTCCCCTTACCTTACTCACCTTACTCGACTTCACTCACTCCTTCTCTCTCTCCCTCTGTCCTCTCACATCCTCACTCACCTTCCCTCACTCCCTCTCTCTTAGCCTCACTCCCTCCATCCCCTCACACTCTCAGTCCCCTTTCCTCAAGCTCACTCCCTTTAACTCTCCCACACTCCCTTACTTACCTTTCTTTGCTTCCTCACTCAGTCCCCTTCTCTCACTCTTTCCTTCACTCCCTCTGTCTCCTCACTCCCTCACTCCCCTTGTCTCACAGTCACTTGCCTTTATCCACCCTCTTTTACCACTCTTTCCTCAACCTCACTACTCTTCTCTTACCCTTCCTCACCCCCGTTCCCTTACTCCGTTTTCCTCACTTATCCTCATTCCCCATGTTCACTCCCCTTCCCCTCACTCACCTCCCACACTCACCTTCTTTCAGTCCCCCTACTTCACTTCCCTTCCCCTCTCGTCCCTTTCTTTGCTCCCTCACTCATTTTTCTTTCCTCTCTCACTGTACTCCACTTCACTCACTCCTTTAGAATTTGTAAAGAATATAACTCTTTTTGGAGAATTGGAGGTAGTTCTTCTTTTTTAGTTTCTAGTTTTTTTTTACTTTTTCCGAACGTTTTTAATTTTTTTTGAACAAAAACAAAACTAGGGAATGCCAAACTGCTCAACAGGAGCAAAAAAAAGGGGAAAAATTAGGGCGGAGGGGCGCAGCGGTGTTCTTCTCTTTTTCGAACAATTAATACAATGCTCTGCTCCCCATAACAAAGCAGTTCGTCACACTGCTTACACCTAATTGTAATGTCAGAAAAAACAGGCTGAATATTTGGTATCAACTCGACTGATCTTCCTCTCACCGATGATGTTGGTCCTCCGGTGGAAGTCGAGGGGCCATCTCTCGGTGCATTCCGTGCCAGGTCCCTGACACTCTCCCGGGCATAGTTCTGGGGGTGCCTTCTTTGCACATGTCTAATCATGGTGGAGTTCCCAAAACTGTATTTTTTTCTGGGGTCATCACATGAAAGAATTGTGTGGCATATCTTGCATTCCACCTTTGGAGCATTTACTTTCTTCTCACCTTCTGGAATGCTAAAAAACTTCCAGATGAAGTGCTCCTTAATTATTGGCTGAGGAGAGTCCTCATGGAGAAACTCATCAGAGACACTGCTGCTTGGTGCTCTTGCAGCCATTCTTTCCAAAGAATTGAAGAGGAGAAAAAGGGAACAGGTCTTGCTCTCTCCAAAGTGAAAGAGGTAGTGAAGGAAATGGGTGGGGGTTTCATTAGTTGTAAAAAAAACTGTTAACAACCAATGAAAAGTGTTATTTTAAGGTCACATGACTTGACGCGCTTATGCTACGCGCTCCGGAGCGCTTCCGGGGGCGCTTACGCGGCACGTACGTAGGCACTTCCGGGGGTGCTTACGCGGCGCGCCTGAATGACGTTTTGTTAGACTTCAGGAAATGCGTTTAAAGTTCAAATAAGGTTATTTAAAATCAAAAATACTACTTTTATAAGTATACTACTGAATGCCTTGCATTAAAATTTTATTTAAATATATACTTACATTTTTTTTCGCACGCAGGAATAGCGCTCTCGCTACGTTTACGGGTGCGTTTACGAGTGCGCGTACCCTGATAAATGTAAAATAATTTAAAAAAACACAGGAAAAATACATTGAAAAATAAATTTTAGAATTTTTTTTTTATTAAAAATATAATAATTAATAGTTATAAAAAACAGCTATTAATAAAACTTAATAGTTAACTTTAAAAATCGTAGGTTACAAACTTGTTATAGTAAGGAATTAGCTTTTAAAAAACCTTTGAAATTCACTGAAAAAACCATAGGTTTCACAGTCGTTATAGTTAGGAATTAGCATTTAAACACCTTTGAAATTCACTGAAAAAAACATATTTTTCACACCAGTTATAGTTAGCTGAACATTTTACTCATACAAAACCATTGAAATTCGCACGTTATAGTTAGTTGGACTCACAATAACTCACGTGCCCGCAATCCACTGCTGATGATGTCACATATTACATCATTCATGACATAGTCAGTGACATCACTGATGACATCACCGATGACATCTCAAATGACATCACTGATGCCATCACTGATGACATCACTGATGACATCATTCATGTGATAATACGATGCACCTCCTCACACTCTAATCTAACCTTTGATACACCCAGTGTTAAATACAGACTACCATTCTTGAAACCATTGACACACCAATGCCAGTTACTACATACGCACTGACTGATTCCTAGGTCTACACACACATCCACTCATTCACACATACAATCACTCATACATACAGACACTCATCAATACAAAACTATGATATGCACTCATACACCTTTACAGACACTCACACACTGCCACTCATCCATGAAGTTACTCACACACCTAATCAGTCATGCAAACAATCAATCACACTCCCATTTCCTCGTCTATACAGTTATATAGACAACACCTCAAATATACAAATATATACTAACACATACTTACTCTCTTATACAATCACTGATACAAGTACACATTGATCCATACAGCCACTCACACAATCACTGGCTCTCATGTATAGTCATTTATATATGCCAACTCTCACATGCACTGTGTTTTACATATCTACTTACTTGGAAATGTAGCACTGACATATCCATTCAGTCACCAAAACACCCATGCACACAGTCAACCGCCCATACAGCTGTTTCCACATGCACTCTTGAACCCATACACCAGGTGAATCAACTGCTCACACATCGACCCAGCCACCCACATACACACTCAGACTCACATACAAATACTTGGGCAACTAATCAATAACCCATATAGCCACTCATATAACTACTGATCAACACATGCAGCAGCTTACACAACAACAGACATACTGATGCACACATTCAGACAGTTTAGTCACTAACCAATGCATTCAGTAAGACACATTTAATCACTCACTCATACAGTCAGTCACGCACCTATTAAATTCTTCATCCAGGTACTTATACATCCACTCATTCTTCAATATGTAAAACATATTTAAACTTTACAGAAACACACAGACACTGGATGATGTCATCAGGGATGTCATCAGTGATGTCATTTGAGATGTCATCAGTGATGTCACCAGTGATGTCATTTGAGATGTCATCAGTGATGTCACTGACCATGTCATGAATGATGTAATATGTGACATCATCAGCAGTGGATTGCGGGCGCGCGAGTTATAGTGAGTCCAACTAACTATATCGTGGGAATTTCAATGGTTTTGTATGAGTAAAATGTTCAGCTAACTATAACTGGTGTGAAACCTATGTTTTTTTCAGTGAATTTCAAAGGTTTTTTAAATGCTAATTCCTAACTATAACAATTGTGAAACCTATGGTTTTTTCAGTGAATATATATATATATATATATATTATATATTTGGTTCACACTGACGAAGGCGGCAAAGCCGAAACACGTTTGTAACCTTGCTAAAACTGCAAAAATCGAAATAAAATTTGGCAAACCACGCTGGAGTGGCTTTGAGTGCTCTTTTTTGGAAACCAGTCCCGAGGATTGAGGAACTGGGCGTTGCAAATATATATAAATATATTTATATACTTAAGAGTTCTCACCACACGAAACACCTCCCGCAGATAAATGACAATGAGCAGCCCTGTTTTACTGGTGCTAAATTTTTTTGTGCTTTATTGTGCAAAACGCTCGCCCAGCAAATCCGCCTTGACGCGTTTCGCTTCCTCCACGATGCTTGATCACATGACCAAATATATATATAAAATTACTAAAAAACACAGTTTTCAGGGACGTGGTAGTTAGAAATTAGCATTTAAAACACCTTAGAAATTCACTGAAATAAACACATGTTCATGGACGTTATAGTTAGGCTGACATTTCATTCATGCAAAAAGAGAGAAATTGAGCTGTTATAGTTAGTTGAGCTAACTATAACTGCCGCTCCCGCAATGCACTGCTGAAGACATCACATATTACATCAATCATGGCATGGTCAGTGACATCACTGATGACATCTCAAATGACCACTGATGGCATCATCCACATAATCTCTGATGCACCTACTCACACCCCCATAAAACCTATCATACCCCCATTACAAATTTCAGACTACAATTCTGGAAACCATTGACACACCAATACCAGTATGTACATACCCACTCACTGATTCATAGGTCTACATACATATCCCCTCACTCACAAATACAGGCACTCATACAACCAGTCACTCTCCAATTCAGCCACTAAGATGGGTGCAAAAAGAGGAAGAAAGGTGTAGAAAGAAGCAACAGAGGTGCAGAAAGAGGCTAGACAGGTGCAGAAACAGGAAGGTTTTTTAAATGCTAATTCCTAACTATAACGTCCCTGAAACATGAGTTTTTTACTGGAAGGTGATCCATGAGGAGAGAGAGGAATAACAGGAGTTAATTATCCTCCCTCTACTTCTGAGTGCGAGCCTGCCCTTGGGGACGCTTACCTGCCCTTCGTTTGGACCTGTCATTGAACTGCTGCTGCTTCCTTTCCCGACTTCTGCCCCTTGGAAAAAACCAACAGCAACTCGCCGGACCCGCTCCGCTTCTAACAACAGCGGGAGCTGCTGCTGGGAGAGGGGCGGTCACCTGTGTTAGGGCTTGGGGCGTGTTGTTGCTGGCAGGGCTGCGAGCACGGTAGCAGGGACTCCATCACCCAGGAGTCCCTGTGAGCCCAATCTGCTCCACCTGGGCTGCTCTCCCTGCTGGCCCGCCCCCCCGCCCACGGACTAAAAACAGGCTGCAGGACTTTGTTGGTGGGACGCTTACCTGCCCTTCGTTTGGACCTGTCATCGGACTGCTGCTGCTTCCTTTCGCGACTTCTGCCCCTTGGAAAAAACCAACAGCAACTCGCTCTCCCTGCTGGCCCCACCCCCCCGGCCCATCACTCCTCTATTTTTCTATTTTAGAAGGTTCCACAGCCGCTGCGCGGGAGCGCGCGGGAGCGTCCCAGGAGAAGCCCGGGACAAGGGCAGGACCGTCTGTGGCCGTCAGGGGCCAAAGGAGGCTGGGCTGGGCCCGGTCCCTAAGATCTATACTCTGCTGCAATCAGGATAGTCGGTCTCGATAGCCCCCTTTATTGTAAGATTATTTCTCAGTTATGTCTAACTCTTTACCATCCTGTGTCGGGGTCTCAATCTTGGGGCCTCTTGACAAATATTTCGAGAAAGCTAACAAAGAGATAGATAAAGAACTTCTCTTAGCTGAGAAACGTGCTGAGCGACGCCGTTCCATCGAACATCTGAAACACAAACCCTTGTCGCCCTTGATCGATAGAAGTACTACTGATGTCACGGGAAGTACTGGTAGGTTGGACAGAGATGTCGACCTATTTTGTACTGACCACGTCCCTAGTATTTTTCGTGAATTCAACACATCTGCTATAAACTCTGGTAACAACAGTATTGTTAATTGTGCTAGTCCACCCATTGTTTCAAATAGTCTTATAGACTTAAACACCCCAGTAGCCCCATCTTTAGTCCTTCAATTACATTCTTCCCTGTCCAATCAACCAATCGATAGTGTAGCCCCAGATAAGCCAATTCATAATAATAAAATAACTTCTTTACATAGTAATAATGTCAACGGTATTAAACCCATGAATTTACGAAGGGTCTCTCACTCCCCGCCTAGGAAGAAGAGGAGAAAGGGGGGGAGTTAAAAGGAAAAGTCATAACATCCAGGTTTCACCACCTCAGGGAAGTACACCTAAAATTAAAAAAACTGCCCCCTTTGTGAGGGTGGTTTCACCAGGTCCCCTTACCCACTCCACTCCACCCGTCATTGATGAACCATTACCAATGACAAAAAAAGAGACTGTAGAACTCTTCAACCACATTTTAAAATCATATATGCTCCCCCTTATGGAGAGGGTTAGGATTTTGGGGGAGAAAATGGATAAACTTCTAACAACAGCTGATCCTACCAATATTCTACAGCCAACGAATTGTAAGGATCAGCCTCAATCGAAAGGCCAACCTTCCACAACAATATCGATCCAAAGCACAACACCCAAAATTAATATAAATCCACCCTGCAAAAACACTAAAGCCACCTCATCACTCAAACCGTCACAAATAAAAAAGTTAGCTAACGAGAAGCACGCGTTGGCCTCTAAATTGACATCTAACGTAAATAGTCAGACATTGCCCCCTGGGGACGACAAAGCTAAAACTATCCCCAAAAGAACTATACCCCAAAGAACCTTCCCAAATCGCAAGAATATAGTGGACCTACCCCCGGAATCGACTAATTTTGTAATAGTTTTAACTGGTGTTCCTCCGATCACAAATGGTAACCGTGAGCCCATTGCAAACCTGAAAAATAAAATTATCTTTTGGCTGAGAAAACACAGACCCCTTCCAGCCTATCTAAACGGGGATATTATCTCGGTAAGACGGTTTCACTGGGTGGGTCTCCGTCCAAAAGATATAGAGGGCGACATTGTAATTATTAATTTCAAGGACCACAGAGTGGTCTCTCACATAAGCGATTGGTACCCTGGAAACAATGAGGGTGGTGTATCCACTAGAAACCTGAGTTATTTCTATCCAGAGTCCTTGCTTAGACCTCTTGCTTATCCCTGCGCTAGTGGATATACTCCCTTCTTGAACACCCCAAAACATTTACCACTCTTCTCCTATCCTACCAATAATTTTAATATTCCATGTACCCCTACCCCCCGCCACTATCCACCCGGCCATTTCCCTACACCAAGTAATCGTAGTAACTCCATCTGGGACAACGAGCACTGGAATATTCCACTGCAGAATTTGTATGAACCACTGTCAGGGATGGACGTAAATGATTGACTTGTTTGTCCATTCCTAGAACACAAGGCAAATTTAGATTGTACGGGTACCTTTATTACCCCAGAACTGGTTTCTTACTGTGGTGATATTTCCAATGAGATGCATATAGACTGTGGGAAGGAGAAGTACGAACATGTCGGTAGGGCTTGGGGTAGGGGACGGGAAATAGAAGTGGTAGCTCAGGATGTAGAGACTGTTGAGGCTGTTGATATGGTGGTTGATAATAACGGGGAGTTGCGAAATGGGGCCCGGCTATCTGAGTTGGGAAGGTACGGGGTGGTCGAATTTGAAAAAAGGAGTGACGATGCACCCCTAAAAGATAAACTAAAATCTATGGCCATAATGGATGATGATATAGCAAAGGCAAGTAGTACTTCCGGGACAGTCTTAAGCGGTACCAAGTTTGGTTCTTGGAACATTGCTGGGCTAGAGTCCCGTCTGGGTAACTCGGAATGGGTTGATTTTATCAATCAAGGTGATGTTTGGTCATTTCAGGAAACTTGGGCACTCCCAGCCGTGTTCCTTGTTGGTTTCCTTAACTTTGGTAAGCCAGCAATTAAAGGTCATAGATGACGTGCTATGGGAGGTCTGACTAACTGGGTTCGACAGTATGAGGGTGTAAGAGCTGAGGAGGTACATATTGATAGCCCCGACATACTGATGGTTAGAATAAGATCTTCTAAAGGCCTTGATATCATGTTGATTAACATCTATGCCAGGGGTATCCAGGGTGGAAGGGCTGCCCCAAGCCTTCACATTCTGGACAACTTCCTCTCTGGTACAAATGTAAAAGGCCATACGGTTGTAATGGGGGACTTTAACTCCTGTTTCGAACCTATGAGTGTAGGTGATGACCTACTCACTGAAGCTGAGGATATGACCTGGGGGATCCCCCAGCTAGAGTTAGTCCCGATTAGGAAATAGACGCAATCTGCCACATTTATTAAAGGGTTCTGTTTGGACAAGGGTTTGCGAGCACTTAATGGTAGGGTGCGATCCGATAGGACGGGTAGAGATACCTTTTGCAACGGCAGATATAGCAGTCGGATAGACTATATTCTGGTCGATGTTAAGATGTGGGCCACAGTGGAAGATATGGTGGTCATAACCCGACCTGAAAGTGACCACGATCCATTGGTGATGGAACTACGGGACTATAGCTTTCAGGCGATAGAGAATAGTTCCCTGAATGTCGTTCAGAACGAAGTGGTGCTTAGTAATGACATGAGAAGGGTTCAGTGGCCAAAAGTCTCTGTTAATGTTGAGGCACGTAAGGAGATTAGAACGTTAGTCACAAGCACTTTGGAAGAAATTTCTTGTTGTAAGACCCAAGATGATATTATTGTAAAAATCACTAATATCCACACTAATCTATTCCTAGAGCTAAAAAAACTATTTGTTAAAACCATAACCAAGCAGGGTAGGAGGGGAAAAAAGAAAACTATATCCTGGTTTGATGAGGACTGCCGTCGAACTCATGGGGATTTGTTTAACTCAATAAAGCTAAAAAATCACAGCTTAAAAAGGGACTGTAGGAAAGCTTATAAAAAAGCAAGGGATAAAGCTAAGTCCAACTGGGATGTTGAACGGTGGGCAATGCTAACTGAAGCATGTACCCCCCGGAATATGTGTCAGTTCTGGCACTTATTAAAATGGGGCAAATCACAGGAAGATCGCCCAAGCCCCGCCTCGGTTGGTCAACACCAGTGGGTATGTTACTTTGAAGAACAATTTAAGAACTGTAGTAACACACAGGATGACATTCCATGTCTTATCTCAGTCCCCCCCTTAAATTTACAAGCCGTGAAGTTATAAATACCTTGCAATCTATCCCAAAGGGCAAGGCGCCCGGCCCGGATTGCATTCCTGCCGACCTAATCCAACAGGACCAGGACCTCTGGGTCCCCTATTTAGTCCATTTGGCAAATGCTCTAGCCTCAGGTGCTAAGGTCCCCGAATCTTGGTTTGGAGCAGAAATCCTGCCAATCTACAAGAAAGGCGATCGGTCGGTTCCCTCCAACTACCGGCCGATCAGTCTAATTGATGCGGTGCAAGAAATCATAGCCCGTCTCATTCTTGGCAGGATTCAAGAATGGATTGACGAGTTCAATATTCTCACACCTCTCCAGGCTGGCTTTCGGTCACATGTGAGCACTTTAGATCAGGCTCTTCGGTTTACTCTTCTCTACTGGAAGACAGTCACCCTAGGCAAAGGTAACCTTTACGCAGCCTTTGTGGACTTAAGGTCTGCATTTGACCTTGTCCCTTGGGCAAAGTTGTGGCATTGTCTAGCGAAGCTGGGCATGCCTGCTCCCCTCTTACGCCTTTGGGTTAACCTTCATGCTCACACATATGCCCAAGTTCGTTGGGGCAAACCAGGTGAGGTAACAGATACATTTCCGGTTGCTAAAGGTGTAAGGCAAGGGTGCATTTTAGCACCTACCCTGTTTTCTTTATATATAAATGGGGTTACGCAGTATTTTGCCAATCAGCCTACTGATGCCCCGTCCCTGGCTGGATTAAAAATCCCACTGCTCATGTTCGCAGACGACACTCTTTTAATATCTAAGACCAGACAGGGCCTTCAACAGGCTCTGTCAAGGTTTGAACTGTTCTGCTGCGAGCATGAGCTAGAGGTAAATGTGTCTAAAACCAAATTCATGGTATTAAGGGGACACTCCTCGATCACAGCTAGGGTTACTATGGCAAGCACACCACTGGAACAGACTAAGCTGTTTACCTACCTTGGAGTCACGTTTAGTGAGACCCTAGGCTGGTCTCAACAGGTTGACCTGCTGGCACTGAAGCATACACAGATAGGAGGAGCCTTGCTTAAAGAACATAAAAGCTCACTTTCCAGGCCAATGTCCCCCTTAATAAAAATGTATGGCATGAAAGTTTTACCATCTGTCCTATATGGAGCGGAGCTTTGGGGCTATAGCAACCTTGACCCCCCTGAAAGTTGCCCCAAAAATTTTTTTAAGGCTGGCCACTGGGCTCCCACAGTCTTCCCCGCGGCTCCACTTTTGTATGATCTTGGGTGTCAGCCGGTGGAGGATATGGCCAGATTGCGTCCACTGGCGTTTTGGCGGCGCCTTTGGACTACGCCCGAGCTTCAGTTGTACGCAAGAGCATCTTTAGAGGTTAGGGACCTCCCTGGCTCCTCTAACATTGGCTGGTTCAAAGCCTCAAGAACCACCCTGTGTGACATGGGCCATGGGGAACTCTGGTCAAAAACCTGTTAATGCAACCTTTCCCTCTAAGAAGGATCTAAAGCTGCAATATTGGGAATGGGTCGTGAATAAAAGACATTCTGGACTGACAGCTACCAACCTTACTGGCACTTTTCTTGTTATGAAAGATGTCCCCTGTTTCGAAAATTATTGGGATGCAATAACTAAGCCTCTGGACCGCAAACTATTTCATCAATTTAGGTGCTGTTCTTTACCCTTAAGGGAGTACACTAAAAAATGGGGTAAGGATGGCTCGGGGCATTGTCCTAGCTGCTCAGGACAGGAAGAAAATGTTGATCATTTTCTTTTCGTCTGCCCATTGTACATTGCCCCTAGAGCTAATTGGCTAAGTCCAGTATGTAGGAACTTGGGTACACGCTCAGCAGCGAATGCTAGGAGGTTACTAAAGTCTGACCTATCACCCTTAATTGTAACAGGAGTAGCTAAATATATAGGGTGGGCCTGGACCCTTAGAGCCAGATTTATCAACTTATCTTAGGTTGAAGCCTTAATTTATAGAAATGTTATTAGAAATGCTATTGGTCATGTATAAATGTGGATCTGTTAAATGCCCCAGGATTATTAAGGTCTGACTAAGGACTTATTGTAATTTTTAAGGATTTTCATAGAAGTTTTGCACAAAGGATTTAATACGGTCTAGACTGTTTTATATTTTTTATACTTATTCTATCTATTTTATGGATTGTACATGTATTCTAGAGATCTGTATATTGTGTTACATGTCTTTTATGATTTAATTATCGAATAAAGACTTCTTGAAATTGAGTTTTTTACTGTGAATATCTAAGGTTTTTTAAATGCTAATTCCTAACTATACCATCCCTGTAAAGAGGCAAGAGAAGTGCAGAAAGGAGCAAGAAAGGTGAAGAATTGAGCAAGAGAAGTGCAGAAAGAAGCAAGCGAGGTGCAGAAAGAAGCAAGGGAGGTGCGGAAAGAAGCAAGAGAACTGCAGAAAGAAGCAAGAGAGGTACAGAAAGAAGCATGGCACATGTAGAAAGAAGACAGTTAGGTACAAAAAGAGGCAAGAGAGGTGGGGATAGAAGCAAAAAAAAGGTAGAAAGAGGCAAGAGACGTGCAGAAAGAGGAATAAAGGTGCACATAATGATAGAAACGTGCAAAAAGAAGCAAGCAAAGTGCAGAAAGAAGAAACAGAGGGTCAAAAAGTGGTCAATGAATCAATCAGAATATTTATAGAGCGCCCTACTCACCCGTTAGGGTCTCAAGGTGCTGGGGGGGCAGGGTGCTGCTACTGCTCGAAGAGCCAGGTCTTGAGGTGCTTCCTGAAGCTGAGGTGGTCCTGGGTCAGTCGTAGGTGAGTGGGGAGGGAGTTCCAGGTCTTTGCTGCCAGGTAGGAGAATGACCTTCCTCCGGTGGTGGCTCTGCGGATCCGTGGGATGATGGCGAGGGCGAGGTTGGTGGAGCGGAGCTGGCGGGTGGGGGATTAGAACGTGAGTCGGCTGTTGAGGTATTCCAGGCCCATGTTGTGGAGTGCTTTGTGTGTGTGGGTGAGCAGTCTGAACGTGATTCTTTTGTTGACAGGGAGCCAGTGGAGGTTTCTCAGGTGGGTTGAGATGTGGCTGCGGCGGGGAATGTTGAGGATGAGTCGTGCGGAGGGGTTTTGTATGCGCTGAGACGGTTCTGGAGTTTGGTGGTTGTTCCAGCGTAGAGGGCGTTCCCGTAGTCCAGTCAACTGGTGACGAGGGCCTGGGTGACTATTCTACTGGTGTCGGCGGGGATCCATCGGAAGATCTTCCGGAGCATGCGCAGGGTGTTGAAGCATGAGGATGAGACGACGTTGACTTCTTTGGTCATTGTGAGCGAGGAGTCCAGGATGAAGCCCAGGTTGCGTGCGTGGTCTGTGGGTGTCGGTGCGGTGCCGAGGGCCGAGGGCCACCAGGAGTTGTCCCATGCAGAGGGGGATTGTCCGAGGATGAGGACTTCTGTCTTGTCCGAGTTGAATTTGAGCCGGCTGTGCTTCATCCAGTCTGCTACTTCTTTCATTCCTTCCTGGAAGTTTGATTTGGCGTTGGCTGGGTCCTTGGTGAGGGAGAGTATCAGCTGGGTGTCCTCGGCATAGGAGATGATGTTGATGTTGTGTTTTCGTGCGATGGTGGCGAGGGGGCTCATGTAGATATTGAAGAGTGTAGGGCCGAGGGAGGATCCTTGGGGTACGCCGCAGATGATTTCGGTTGCCGGGGAGTGGGGGAGGCGGACTTTTTGGGTTCTGCCGGTGAGGAACGAGGTGATCCATTCCAGGGCCTTCCCCTGGATGCCCGTGTTGTTGAGGCGGTGTGCTAGGGTGCGGTGGCATACAGTGTCAAAGTTTGCTGAGAGATCCAGGAGGATGAGGGTAGCTGTTTCTCCGTTGTCCATCAAGGTTCTGATGCCGTCTGTGGATGCGATGAGGGCAGTCTCGGTGCTGTGATTTGCTCGAAATCCGGACTGTGAAGGGTCGAGCGAGTTGTTGACCTTGAAGAAGGTGGTCAGCTGTTTGTTGACGGTCTTCTCGATGACTTTAGCCGGGAAGGGGAGAAGTGAGATCGGTCGGAAGTTCTTGAGGTCCCTGGGGTCTGCGTTGGGTTTTTTCAGGAGGGCGTTGTTCTCAGCGTGCTTCCAGCTCTCCGGGAAGGTAGCTGACGTGAAGGAGCTGTTTATGATGTTCCGGAGGTGGGGTGCGATGATGGTGTCGGCCTTGTTGAAGAAGTCGGAGGGAGAGCCGGAGTCAATGGTGTTCATGACATGGATGGTGTCTTCACTGCTGATTGGGGTCCAGGAGTTGATGGTGATGGAGGAGGTCATTGGGCTGGCGTACGGAGGTGGGGGTTGGGGTCCGAAGCTGTCGTGTATGTCTGCAATCTTGGGGTGGAAAAACCTGGCGAGGGAGTTGCAGAGGTCTTGCGTAGGGGTGATGTCGTTGTTGCTGGTGTCAGGGTTTGAGAACTCTTTGATGATGTTGAAGAGTTCCTTGCTGTTGTGGGTGTTGTTGTCTAGTCATTCCTTGAGCGATGTCCTCTTGGTGTTCCGGATCTGCTGATGATATTCACGGGTGGCGGTTTTGAGGGATGTCATGTTTTCAGTTGTCCGTTCTTTGCGCCAGGTCTTTTCGCAAGTTCGGCAGTAATTCTTTGCGGCTTGGAGGGCGTCTGTGAACCATGAAGGTTTTCTGGTGGTGGCCTTGTTGTGGGTGTTTTTTAGGGGAGCGAGGACGTCGGCGCAGCTGGTGATCCAGTGTGTGAGGTTGAGCGCTGTGGTGTTGGCGTTGAGTAAGTTGGTGTCGGCAGGTGGGTTCTGGCTCAGTGATGTGGGGAGCTGGTCCGTGGTGATTTTGCTCCAGCATCTGCGGGGGATCCGAAGGGTGTGGTGGTGAGATGCGGTCCTCTTGAATGTGAAGTGTATGCAGCTGTGGTCGGTCTAATGCAGTCCTGTGGCGTGGTTGAAGGCGATGTGGTTGCTGGCTGAGAAGATGGCATCGAGGGTGTGGCCGGCGAGGTGAGTGGGGGAGTCCACTAGTTGCTTGAGTCCGAGGCTGGCGAGGTTGTCGAGCAGTGTTGCGGTGGCACTGTTGTTGTTGTTTTCTAGGTGAAAGTTCAGGTCTCCCAGGAGGATGTAGTCTGGTGAGGCTAGGGCGTGCGGGCTGATAAGGTCGGCAATGGTTTCGCTGATTGTGAGCGTGGGCCCGGGGGTCTGTAGATGAGTGTTCCTCTGAGGGTGGTCTGGGGGTTGGTGTGGATCTGGAAGTGTAGGTGTTCAGTGGAGGGGATGGTGTCTTCGGTGTTGGTCATGACGCTGATGGTGTTCCTGTATATGATGGCGATCCCTCCTCCTGGTTTGTTGGTGCGGTCCCTCCCGGTGATTTTGTAGCCGTCCGGGATGGCTATGGCAATGTCGGTGGCTGGGAAGGCGTTCATCCAGGTTTCCGTGTGGAAGGCGACGTCTGGTGCTGTTGTGTCAAGGAGGTCCCAGAGGTCGAGGGCGTGCTTGTGTATGGAGCGGGTGTTGAGGAGGATGCACTTGAGGTGGTTGTTGCTGCTGGGTTTGGCGGGCATGGAGCGGTTTTGGAGGCAGGTGAATTTGCAGGCTTTGCAGGTGAAGGGTCCGTGGGTGCGCTTGGGATTGGCTTGATAGCAGGTGGATGGTCTCCCGGTGTTGAGTGCGTTGAGGGTGGCGTTGTCGTATCTCAGTCGGTTGGTCAGGGTCCGGCGAGGTCCAGGGGTTATGGCGTTGGGCGCGGTCCAGGCGTGGACGGGCGTAGACGGGCTTGCCTTGTGCTTGTTTCCGGTCCAGGGAAGACACATCTGAACAGGGGTGGCAGAGTGAGCTAAAGAACGGTGATGGATTAAACCCAGATCTTTTGACTGGGTGTGAGTGTTTGATTGATTCAGATGCTCCGTCCATCACCACCCCCTTTTGTACTGCTTTGGCGCGCCTTTGGCGCACGATCGGCACGCCCGCTGCGCGTTCGCGCGGTCTCCGCCATAAATGGTGAAGTGGGAGGGAGGAGCAGCTGGGAGGTGGGAGCGAGGCGGCGAATAGGAAGGGGGGAGAGGTTACAGAAGAGAAAAGGGGCGGGGCACAGGGGAGCAGCGGCGGGGAGCGGGGAGGTGCACAGAGCGGGAGAGACGGTCGCGGAAAAGGGCGGTGAGGAAGCAAAAATACAATTACAATACCAAAGGCAGAATTACAGTCACAGGGCACAAATTAAAAAAATCACAGAATACTCAGCAACAGGGTCAGAGGCGAACTCGCGGCAGCAGCGGTGAGACCCTGGGCACACTTACGGGAGCCGTGCGGTGCATGGATCGACCGGCCCTGTGAACAGGGTCAGGGGTCACAGCTCACCACCATGCGGTCTCCGCCGCCATAAATGGCCAAGTGGGAGGGAGGAGCAGCTGGGAGGTGGGAGCGGGGCAGCGAATAGGAAGGGGGGAGAGGGTACAGAAGAGAAAAGTGGCGGGCCGCAGGGGAGCAGCGGCAGGGAGCGGGGAGCGGGGGGTACACAGAGCGGGAGAGACGGTCGCGGAAAAGGGCGGCGAGGAAGCAAAAATACAATTACAATACCAAAGGCACAATTACAGTCACTGGGCACAAATTACAAAAATCACAGAATACTCAGCAACAGGGTCAGAGGCAAACTCGCGGCAGCAGCGGTGAGAACCTAGGCACACTTACGGGGAGCCGAGTGGTGCGTGGAGCGACCGGCCCTGTGAACAGGGTCCGAGGTAAGTGAGGTGCGAAAAGAAGCAAGGGAAGTGCGGAAACAAGAAGAAAAACAAAGAAAGAAGTAGGAATATTCAGAAAGAGGCAAGAGAGGTGCAGAAAGAGACAATAGAAGTGTAAAAAGAAGTATGGGAAATGATGAAATAAGCAAGAGATGATGCAGAAAGAGGCAAGAGAGGTGTAGAAAGAAGCAAAAGAACTGCAGAAAGACGAAGAAAGGTGCAAAAAGAGGCAAGAGAGGTGCAGAAAGCAGAAGAATGGTGTTAAAAGAATCAAGAGAAGTGCATAAGGAAGCAAGAGAAGCGCAGAAAAAGGCAAGTGAGGTGCAGAAAGAGGCAAAAGAGGTGCAGAAAGGGGCAAGTGAGGTGCAGAAAGAGGCACAAGAGGTGCAGAAAGAGTTAGAAGAGGTGCATAAATTTGCAAGAGAGGTGCAGAAAGAAAAGAAAGGTGCAAAAGAGACAAATGAAGTACAGAAAGAGACAAGAGAAGTGCAGAAAGAGGCAAGAGAGGTAGAGAAAGAGGCCAGAGATGTACTTAAAGAGGAAGAAAGGTACAGAAAGTGGCAAGAGAAGTACAGGAAGAAGCAAGAGAAGTGCAGAAAGAGGCAATAAAACTGGTGATAGAAGCAATAGAGGTGCAGAAAGAGGCAAGAAAAGTACATAAAGAAACAAGAGAGGTGCAGACACAGGCAAGAGGGGTGCAGAAAGAGTAAAAAGAGGTGCATAAATAGGCAGTAGTGGCGCAGAAAGAGAAGGAGAGGTGCAGAAAGAGGCAAGTGAGGTCCAGAAAGAGGAGGAAAGTTACAGAAAGAAGCAAGAGAAGTGCAGAAAGAGACAATAGAAATGCTGAAAGAAGCAAGTGAGGTGCAGAAAGAGGCAAGAGAAGTGCAAAAAGAAAAAAAGAGGTATATATATAGGCAAGAAAAGTAATGCTGAAAGAAGCAAGAGAGGTGCAGAGAGAAGCAACAGAGGTGCAGAAAGAAGACTGGGAGGTGTAGAAACAGGCAACACAGGTGCAGAAAGACGCAATAAAATGCAGAAAGAGACAAGAGAAGTGCAACATGGGGAAGAAATGTACAGGAAGAGGATGAAAGGTACAGAAAGAAGCAGGAGAACTTCAGAAAGAAGCGACAAAGGTGCAGAAAGAGGCAGGAGAGGTACAGAAACAGGTTGAATGAAGCAGAAAGAGGAGGGAATGTGCAGAAAGAAGCAAGAGAATACAGAAAGAAGCAAGAAAACTGCAGAAAGAAGCAGGAGAGGTGCAGAAGGAATACAGTGAGGTACAGAATGAGGCAAGAGAGGTACAATAAGAATCAAGAAAAATGCTGAAAGAAGCAAGAAAAGTGCAGAAAGAGGCAAGTGAGGTGCAGAAAGAGGTAATAGAGGTACAGAAAAAGACAAGAGAGGTGCAGGGAGAGGCACAAGAAGTGCAGAAAGAGGCAAGAGAGGGCAAGAAAGAGATGAACAGAAATAGGAAAAAAGGCACAGAAAGAGGCAAGGACAGGTTCAGAAAGAGGCAAGAGAAGTGCAGAGAGAAACAGAAATAGAAATACCTGCATTTGTAAAGTGGACAGCTACTTCCGGAGAGATGTCCCGGCACTGGGGGAGATCAGGAAGACTTAACGCCCTAGTGCCAAGAGTCACATGGTGCTGGGCTAACTTTCCACTGATGCCAGGGATCGAAGCGTGAGCGACAGTGTTTCGGAGTCAGCCACTCTGGCTGCTGCATCATACCTCTTCCCTCAAGAAGCAAGAGAGGTACAGAAAAAGCAAAAGAGGTGTAGAAAGAGATAAGAAAATGCAGAAAGAAGCAAGAGAGGTGCAGACAGAGGCAAGCAAAGTATTAAAAGAAGCAAGACAAGTGCTTAAAAAGCAAGAGAGATACAGAAAGAGGCAAGAGAAGTACAGAAAGCAGCAATAGAACGGCAGAAAGAGGAGGAAATGTGCAGAAAGAAGAAGAATGGTTCAGAAAGAGATAAGAGTGGTGAACAAAGAGGCAAGAAAGGTACAGAAAGAGGCAAGAGAAGTACAGAAAGACTAAAGAGGTACAGAAATAGGCAAGGGAGGTGCAGAATGAGAAAGAAGGGTACAGAAAGAGGCAAGTGAGGTGCAGAAAGAGGCAAGAGACATGCAGAAAGAAGCAAGAGAGGTACAGAAAAAGGCAAGAGAGGTTCAGAAAGAGGAAGAATGGTGGATAAAGAAGCAAGAGAAGTAAAGAAAGAAGCAAGAGAACTGCAGAAAGAGGCAAGTGAGGTACAGAAAGAGGCAAGAGAGGTGCAGCAGGAGGAAGAAAGGTACAGAAAGAGGGAAGAGAAGTGCAGAAAGAAGCAAGAGAAGTGCAGAAAGATGCAATAGAAGTGCTGAAAGCAGAAAGAGAGGTGCAGAAAGAGGCAAGAGAAGAGACTCGGCGGCACCTGGTGCTTTGGTTGGGGCAATTCTGATCCATGTTTTGGCTCTTTTGACAGGGGGTACTGTGGTGTGGCACGTGATGCACTGAAGAAATTGCGTGGGTGACTGGGGACGGTGCAGGTGCAGTTGTGTGCTGGCGTTTCTCACCAGGACTACTTGTATGGCACTTACTTATATTGCCCTGAAGGGGGCCCCTTCTGGGGCAAGGAGCGTTGGCTGTGCCTACTTGTGTAGGGAATTTGGGAAATGGAGAGTCTTTCTGCATACACGGGAAAAAGCTGTGTAGTTTGTGTTGCCTCTCATCTTTCTATCTAAACTTTTGAAAAGCATTGATGCCTTTTTTTGGCCCAGACAAGATCAATGAAGCAAAATAAAATAAAAAAATACAGAAGAAACGCCGCTCGGCCTTTACTTTAACAAAAGGTAGCAGCAAAATGGATTGAATTATCATCTTAATATACTTGGAAATTGATATTCAAAGAAGTGTAATTCTGTGTAAGCTCTAGAAGATTGTACTGACAGAAAAGCAGTCGACCTCGAAGCTGAAAAAACAGTTTGAGCCTCGGCAATGACGTTCAACATCCTGTGATTCTGGGCAAATCACTTAACCACTACCGCGCTCATGACAGCTCTAGGCCGCCATGAGTCACAGTGGTCGTGTGCTCCTGACGGCCTGGAGCCATCATCCCTCTGCCGCTCCGCCCATGCCGGATTAATTATCCCCCTTTGTGGGCGAATTAATCAGCGGGTGGAGTTCTGACGAGTCAAGGCAGTCATCAGCACATGCCTACTATAACTCATGACGGCCGGAAGCCATCATGAGAACTGCGGTACTGCACCCCTTCCCCTCACGCAAACTGTGGTGAAATTCACGCCGCGACAAAGGAGTTAATCTCCCCATGCCCACATTTTTTTTTATGAATGTGTTCTTCTGTAACGAAACTGATGCTCATGTAAAGCGCTCTAATACCTGATGTCTCTGGTCTAGTTCGCGCTATATAAAACAAAATAAAAGTGCAAAAAGAAGTAGGAGAAGTGCAGAAAGAGGAAATTTAAGTGCTGAAATACGCAAGAGAGTTGCAGAAAGAGGGAAGAGAAATGCAGAAAGTAGCAATTGAGGTGAAGAAATAGGCAAGAGAAGTACAGAAAGCAAGGGAACTGCAGAAATAAGTTACCCTGGGCAAAGCACTACGCTACGCTCACGTAGTTGGCAAAGTGGGTGCTCTGGAGGCAGACCTGGAGATGGCAGACCTGGAGATGGTGCAAAAGTGGCTAACGGATAGACTTGATGATTTGGCCCCTATGAAGACTGTTAATTCAGCCCGTCACTTGGCCTCTGCTCCATGGTTTACCTCCTCATTAAGATTAATACGCCAAGAGTGTAAAAAAACTGAAAGGCTCTGGCGAAGAAAATATGACCCTGAGGATAAACAAAGATATAAAGATATGATTAAAACGTATCATAAACAGATTGCCGAGAGCAAGCAAAGCTATCTGGAGCATAGAATAGATGAAGCCATTAATACTAGTAAGGAGCTTTTTAAAATAGTTAGGGAGTTCACCTCACCGGCTGCCTGCTCTTCTGCCCACTCACATTCCGAAGAGTGGATAAAACAGCTTGCAGTCTTTTTTGCTAAAAAAATTAAGACTATTCAGGAGTCTTTTCCGGCTGTAGACCCCACATTGCCAGTATATAGCTCTACCTTTACCTCCTTGAGTGAGGATACTATGCCCTTCCTTTCGACATTCCCTCAAATGTCCTGTTTGACCTCGTTTGATCTTTTATCTCGACTGCAGTCAGGTTCGCCTATGGACCCCTGCCCGGCTAAATTCTTGGGCAGAGTAGCTGCAGCTGTAAATAGTTTGTTGAACCCTCTGATTAACATGTCTTTGTCTACGGGAGTGGTTCCCTTAGCATGGAAGCATGCACTGATTTTGCCCCTAATCAAAAAGCCAAATTTAGATCCCTTGACGCATGCTAATTACAGACTGATATCCACTCTCCCTGCTCTAGCTAAGGTTGTTGAAAAACACGTGCAGCTCTCGATTACCAACTATATCGAGAGCAACAACCTTCTTCATGACACACAGTCGGGGTTTCGTGCTAATTACAGTACAGAGACAGCCCTTCTGGAGGTCACTGAAGCTATCAGGGAGACGCTCGATCTAGGAGGTAAGGCTGTACTAGTCATGCTGGATCTGTCGGCGGCTTTCGACACCGTCCCGCATGACGGTCTCCTTTTAAGACTCCAGGAGATCGGGTTTCGCGGGACGGTGTTGGACTGGTTTAGATCTTTTTTATCTGACCGCCGACAGGTGATCTGGGCACCACCGTTCTCCGCTGAAATGCCGTCGCTAGGGGTGGGGGTTCCTCAAGGATCCATTCTGAGCCCCATCCTTTTTAATATCTACATGGCCCCTCTGGCGGCGGTGGAGGAGGCTTATGGTGCCCAGGTCATATCCTACGCTGATGACACCCAGCTCCTGTTTACTTGCAGGAAGGGAGAGGCATTTGATGGGGCTAGAATCAGGGACTGCCTTGACTCCGTTTTTTCATGGTTTCAACAACACAGCCTTAAATGCAACTCAGACAAGTCTGAGTTGCTTTTTTTTGGCTGCGCTCCGGATCCATGTTGGAAATCTTGGTGGCCTCGAGACATGTTTCCTCCAGACGCGGTGTCAACGCAGGCCAAAAATCTGGGTGTGATCTGTGACGTTGATCTGTCATTTAGATCCCAGATCAATGTATTATCAGGGAAATGTTTTAGCATCCTGCGGATGCTCAGGAAATTTTTGCCGCTGCTGTCACTGCAATATAAGAAAATTGTGGTGCAGGCATTAGTTGGATCACGTTTCGACTATGCTAATGCACTCTATGCGGGCCTGCCGAAGTATTTGGTGGCAAGATTGCAGATAGTCCAAAATTCTGCTGCAAGGGCAATTTTTGGCCTTCCACGCAGAGCTAGAGCCTCTGGTTTACTTAAAGAGTTACATTGGCTACCGATTTCCAAAAGAGTCATTTTTAAAACTTTGACTCTGGCATTTAAAGCCCTGCATTCTGTAGGCCCTTTGTACATTAGGAAGAGACTGGCCTTTTATGTCCCAAAGAGGGTGTTGCGTTCAGCTTCATCTGCCACGATTGTGGTCCCTTCCTTTAAACGCGCTCGGATGGGTGGTCGGTCCTTCCGCTATCTAGCGGCCCTCCATTGGAATGGGCTTCCGATCTCTTTGCGGAAAGCCAACAGTCTCCTGATGTTTAGAAAAGAACTAAAGACGTGGCTCTTTTCTGCATGATCATCACGACTTTCTGAGCTGCGGGCTGGATTGACTGGTCTCTGATCTCTTTGCTAAAGCGCCGAGACACCCGTTTGGGTAGCCGTGCGCTATAAAAGAGTGGGCACATAACATAACATAACATAACATAACAAATTCTCACTACGCTGACTGCGCGTAAGAAAAGTGCAAACATGTGTAGCATAGCGTAGTGCAGCTGTCATTTTTTGATTGCTCGCGAGCAAGCAAAATGACATCTTCGCATGACTTTTTCCTTGTTCGCGATCAGCAACATCAAGTTGCCAATAGCGAGCATGGAAAATAAACCTCCCGGCGACATTTTCAACAGGGGAAGTTCAGGTTGCTCATTGCGAGTGGTCGCGCATGCTCGCGACCGCTTGTGATGAGAAACTACCAGTCCGCCTTGAGAAAGCTCGAGTAAAAATCTACTCGAGCAGCAGAAAAGTACAGCTCGCACTGTGCAAGATCCTGTTTTCAATGATTGGACAGTGCCGGAGGCTTGTCCGCACTGTGCAATCATTGAAAATGACATCTTGCACAGTGCGAACATGCTATTACGCAGTTCGCACAGTGCTACGCGTAGCTCGCCTAGTGCGAAGTGCACATTGCGTAGCTATTCGTTGCGCTACTTTGCGAACTACGCCCACCCCTAGAAATAAGCAAGAGAGGTACAGAAAGAAGACAGTGAGGTTCAGAAAGAGGCAACACATGTGCAGAAAGAAGCAGGAAATGCAAAAAGAAGCAAGAGAGGTACAGAAAGAAGCAAGAGAGGTACAGAAAGAAGATAGTGAGGAGCAGAAAGAAGAAGAAAGGTGCAGAAAGGAGCAAGAGAACTTCAGAAAGAAGCAACAGTGGTGCAGAAAGAGGCAATAAAGGTGCAGAAAGAGGCAAGAGAGGTACAGTAACAAGAAGAAAGACACATAAAGAGGAAGCAATATGCTGAAAGAGGAACGATAACTGCAGAAAGAAACAGGAGAGGTGCATAAAGAATCAAAAACGTGCCAAAAGAAGACAGTGAGGTGCAGAAAAAGGCAAGGAGGTGCAAAAAGAGGCAAGAGAAGTGCACTAAGAAGCAAAAGAAGTGTAGAACAAAGCAATAGAGATTCAGAAAAATAGAGTGAGGTGCAAAAAGAAGCAAGGGAGGTACAGAAAGAGGTAAGAGAGGTGCAGAAAGAAAAAAGATGCACAAAAAGAGTAAGAAAGATGAAGAAAGAGACAAGAGAGGTGAAAAGAGAGGCAAATGGGCTACATTAAGAGGAAAGAGAGGTACAGAAAGAGTTAAGAGAGGTGCAGAAATAGGAGATAGAGATGCAGAAAGAAGAAAAAGGCACAGAAAGAAGCAAGTGAGGTACAGAAAAAGGTAAGACAAGTGCAGAAAGAGGAAGACGTGCATGAAGAGGCAAGAGAATTTCAGGAAAAAAGCAAGAGATCTGCAGAAAAAAGCAGGAATGGTGCAGAAAGAAGACAGTGAGGTGCAGAAAGAGGCAAGAGAGGTACAAAAAGAAGCAGGAAAACTGCAGAAAGAAATCAGAGATGGGCAGAAAGAGGCAAGTGAGGTGCGGAAAGAGGCACGAGAGGTGCAGAAAGAGGCAAAAGAGGTGCAGAAAGAGGAAGAAAGTTATAGAAAAAGGCAAAAGAATCACAGCAAGAAGCAAGAGAAGTGCAGAATGAAGCAATAGAGGTGCTGATAGAAAAGAGTGAGGTGCAAAATTAGGCAAGAGAGGTACAGAAAGAGGCAAGAGAGGGGCAGAAAGAACAAAGATGTGCAAAAAGAGTAAGAAAGATGAAGAAAGAGACAAGAGAGGTGCAGAGAGAGGTAAGAGAGGTACATTAAGAGGAAAGAGAGGTGTAGAAACAGACAAAAGAAGAGCAGAAATAGGAAATAGAGGTGCAGAAAGAGGAAAACAAGGCACAGAAAGAAGCAAGTGAGGTACAGAAAAAGGTAAGACAAGTGCAGAAAGAGGAAGACGTTTAAAAAGAGGCAAGAGAATTTCAGAAAGAAGCAAAAGGTCTGCAGGAAAAAGCAGGAGAGGTGCAAAAAGAAGCAAAAAGGTGCAGAAAGAAGACAGTGAGGTGAGGAAAGAGGCAAGAGAGGTGCAAAAAGAAGCAGGAAACTGCAGAAAGAAACAAGAGATGTGCAGAAAAAGGCAAGTGAGATGCAGAAAGAGGCACGAGAGGTACAGAAAGAGGCAATAGAGGTTCAGAAAGAGCCAAGAGAGGTACAGAAAGAGGAAGAAAGTTATAGAAAGAAGCAAAATAAGCACAGCAAGAAGCAAGAGGAGTACAGCATGAAGCAAGAGAGGTGCAGACAGAATAGAGAGAGGTGCAACAAGAGGCAAGAGAGGTACAAAAAGAGGCAAGAGAGGTGCAGAAAGAAAAAAAGATTTGCAAAAAGATGAAGAAAGATGAAGAAAGAGACAAGAGAGGTGCAGAGAGAGGCAAGAGAGGTACATTAAGAGGAACGAGAGGTTTAGAAAGAGACAAAAGAGTTGCAGAAGTAGGAAATAGAAGTGCCGATAGAGGAAGAAAGGCACAGAAGAGACATGTGAGGTACAGAAAGAGGTAAGAGAAATGCAGAAAGAGGAAGACGTGCAAAAAGATGCAAGAGAATTTCAGAAAGAAGTAAGAGATCTGCAGAAAAAAGCAAGAGAAGTGCAGAATGAAGCAAGAGAGTTGCAGACAGAAGAGAGTGAGGTGCAAAATGAGGCAAGATAGGTACAGACGAAGGCAAGAGAGGTACAGAAAGAAAAAAAGATGTGCAAAAAGTGTAAGAAAGAGACATGAGAGGTGCAAAGAAAGGCAAGAGAGGTACATTGAGGGAAAATAGAGGTGCAGAAACAGACAAAAGAGGAGCAGAAATAGGAAATAGAGGTGCAAAAAGAGGAAAAAGGCACAGAAAGAAGCAAGTGAGGTACAGAAAAAGGTAAGAGAGGTGCAGAAAGAGGAAGAAGTGCAAAAAGAGGCAAGAGCATTTCAGAAAGAAGCAAGAGGTCTTCAGAAAAAAGCAGGAGAGGTACAGAAAGGAAAAAAAGTACAGAAAGAAGAAAGTGAGGTGCATAAAGAGGCAAGAGAGGTGCAAAAAGAAGCAGGAAAACTGCAGAAAGAAACAAGAGAAGTGCAGAAAGAGTAAAGTGAGGTGCAGAAAGAGGCACGAGAGGTGCAGAAAGAAGTGACAGAGGTGCAGAAAGAGGGAAGAGAGGTACAGAAAGAGGAAGAAAGTTATAGAAAGAGGCAAAAGAAGAAGGCAAGAAGCAAGGGAAGGGCAGAATGAAGCGAGAGAGGTGCAGACAGAATAGAGTGAGGTACAAAATGAGGCAAGAGAGGTGCAGAAAGAAAAACTGATGTGCAAAAATAGTAAGAAAGCTTAAGAAAGAGACAAGAGAGGTGCAGAGAGAGGCAAGAGAGGTACATTAAAAGGAAAGGGAGGTGTAGAAAGAGACAACAAAGGTGCAGAAATAGGAAATAGAGGTGCCGAAAGAGGAAGAAAGGCACAGAAATAGGCAAGTGAGGTACAGAAAGAGGTAAGAGAAGTACAGAGAGAGGAAGAAATGTGCAAAAAGAGGCAAGAGAACTTCAGAAAGAAGCAAGAGATCTGCAGAAAATAGCGGGAGAGGTGCAGAAAAAAACTAAAAAAGGTGCAGAAAGAAGACAGTGAGGTGCAGAAAGAGGTGAGAGAGGTGCAAAACGAAGCAGGAAAAATGCAGAAAGAAGCATGAGAAGTGCAGAAAGAGGTATGAAAAGTGCAGAAATAGGCAAAAGAGGTGCAGAAAGAGGCAAGAGAGGTGCAGAAATAGGAAGAAAGTTGTAAAATGAGGCAAGAGAAGCGCAGTAAGAAGTAAGGGAAGGGCAGAACAAAGCAAAAGTGGTGCATAAAAAATAGAGTGAGGTGCAGAAAGAAGCAAAAGAGGTGCAGAAAGAGGCAAGAGAGGTGCAGAAAGAGGAAGAAAGTTATAGAAAGAGGCATAAAGAGCACAGCAAGAAGCAAGAGAAGTGCAAATTGAGGCAAGAGAGTTACAGAATGCGACAAGAGAGGTGCAGAGAGAGGCAATAAAATAAAAAACTATAAATAAAAAATGAAACAAGAGAGAGGCAAGAGCGGTACATTAAGAGGAAAGGGAGGTGTAAACAGAGACAAAAGAGGTGCAGAAATATGAAATAGAGGTACAGGGAAGAAAGGCACAGAAAGAAGCAAGTGAGCTACAGAAAAAGGTAAGAGACGTGCAGAAAGAGGAAGACGTGCAAAAAGAGGCAAGAGCATTTCAGAAAAAAGCAAGAGATCTGCAGAAAAAAGCAGGAGAGGAGCAGAAAGAAGAAAAAAAGGTACAGAAAGAAGACAGTGAGATGCAGAAAGAGGCAAGAGAGGTGCAAAAAGAAGCAGGAAAACTGCAGAAAGAAACAGGAGACGTGCAGAAAGAGGCAGGTGAGGTGCAGAAAGAGGCAGAAGAGGTGCAGAAAGAGGCAACAAATGTGCAGAAAGAGGCAACCATGTAGTGTAGAGAACAAACTGTTCTCTTTGTCCAGTCCTGCATCTCTAACAATGGGCAGCAACATGGGCTTTCGAGAATATTTGATGACGTTGGCTGGCGATTTGAGATCTATTGTGACATCCTTCACGGTTGTCGCGTTTAAGACTTACAAAGTGTTATGCATCAAGGGATCACTGTAACAGTTCAGACTGTGCAATATGCTGTATACATAGCCCTTCCTTTCTGTGTGTGAAGATCTCTGCACATGTTCATTGTCTATGACTGTAGCCCCTCTTACAAATGTCTGATTCTGTGGTGATTCTGGGTTAGCGACATAATGATTTGGGAAAAATCATTATAATTGACAATATTTGAAAATGGCACTGTATGAGCCTGCATTAATAGCCTTCTGCATCCTCGGTGCAATGTTGCTACCTCGTACCCACCAAATACCTTCCCTAAAGGAAAATTGAGAGAATAAGCGGGAGATATGATGGGAAATATGTGACCTAAAGTAATGGAAGAGAAATGGGATAATATGATAAAGGCATGAATTGTATATCAATTTTAATAATGTTGCACCTATTATAGAATGTATACCTTTTGTGATGTACTTCCTGTGTCATCACCAGTATCAAAAGTCACATGGCATCACTGCTGGAAGGACATTAAAGGCCATATGATGTTACTTCCTGTGATGTCACTGGGGTCCAAGGGCTTACTTTCACTACCACATGTATTTTGGTGAATCTACATCCATGGCACTAGGTAAACTCTGTATATTACTGAAATGTATAATTTAGAAGCACTTTTTATCTTTAACTTACATTTATATGTGCATTTAGTGGTAGCCCTAATTATACTGTGCACAATGCTCATTTAAAATAATGACTTAAACCTGATGGGGAGAGTTTAACAAAATAGTCAGCAGAGGCTGGCACAGGTAAATGCGGTGAGGCGGGGGCAGGGTGGGCAGGAGCAGGGGGAACATAATGTGCCACCTGAATGTATGTAGCATAACTAGAGGTAATCACGTCAGGACCATAGTGAATATGTAATACAATGTAGAAAATAGTGAATAAATGCACTGATGAAATTGTGGGGTAGTGCCTCTCCTTCCATGTGTCTGTAAAACTGACCTTTTTGCCAGACTTTTTTTCCTCAATTTTGGCCTTTGTCCTGAATGTTTGTCCTAAATTTTTACCCTTTGTCATGAATTTGCCTCCATGTCAGTTGGTCACCCTATCACCAGAGCCTATTGCAGCTTTTGAGCAGCTGCGGTGAATGGAGATAAGTAGGTTTGTAGTGACTGAACTCAGCCTTTGGAGAGGTCTATGAAGCGTCGGGATTGCCTGCCGCTGAAAAAAAAGAAAGTGCAGGCGAAGAACTCGGTAAATGTTTAGTGCACAATAGCTTGAAAATTCTTTTTTTTGTGATCGGTGCTGAAATATGCCAACAATGTCAAAATATATGCAGCTATGGTTTTGGTACACTGACCTTCAGGATATACACTGAAATAAGTGCAGCATGTCTTAAAATATTTAAACACCCTGCCGACATAAGATACGCTGGCAGCTTGGCTCCATAAGATGAACATTCCCCACTGAAACCTGCGGTGAGCGGGGGCCCTTTCTTCTGATTTACAGAAGTAGAGCTTACTTCCAGTAGGCAGGTGCACACATCAGTGGACTAAGTAATCAGCCAGGAGGGACAGTGCCTGGGGTGTTTTCAGAAGAGGTCACAGAAGGCATCTGCTGACACACTTTCACAGGATTAAACAACATAAAACTGGACTTCTCCTCTATTCTGTGTGCCTCAGCGGTTCATTGTGTGCACTGTGTACACCCACAGGGGAGTCAGAGCAGTTCATCATCTAAACAGTGCAGATCAATGTGTGTGATTATTTTCCTATTTTGTTTGATTTCCAAAACGTGTAGGGGGATATTCACAATCCCCACCCTAACGCAACAAATTTGGAGCTAGATTCAACACCCCATTCACAAGTTGGTGCAAACTGCAGACAGCACCTGAATTCCCACAAAAACTGCCCCAAAATGTACCTCCACGGTGGACACCACCAACTAACCCTAGTGAGATGCAGAGTAGGCATTTCCATGCAAAAACACATGAAAAAACCACAACACCACTTTCACAATGAACTGTCAGATCTGCAATGGAAAACAAAAACAGACGATAAGCTGTGGTAGCAGCAGGGAAGTAACACCTGCATCTTGCTGGTGCTAAGCAGGATGACTACCCTCAGCATGAAAGGGGGCCCAGCCAAGAGTCACACCTGAAACCCCACAAATGCCATGGAGACAACGACCATGCAGCACCGATTCCCATGAGGCCCCCAACATCCCCCGCCCCCACCCCCAGATACCCCCCAGACATACACATACTGTGCACGACTCAAGAGCCACAAAAAGCGTATGATGACGCACAGTGCCAAAATAAATACACACATGTGTGGCCAGAAGAACGAGTAACAGTAACACAGCACTGAAGTAACAACCCAAAAACTTTATTGAAACATAACACAACAATGCCGAACACTCCGATTGGGTCCATCAGGGACAACCTCGAAGTCACAGCCTGGAAAACAAAGCACAAAATCAGGACGTGTGCCATGAGCACATCAAAGTAGCAAGACTTAGAGCAGGAAAGTGAGCCAGAGAGAGAAAGAAAGGGAAGAATAGGAAGGGGGAGAGAGAGAGAGAGAGAGAGAGAGAGAGAGAGAGAGAACAGAGAGAGAGAGAGAGAGAGAGCGAGGGGTAAGAGAGAGAGAGTGAGAGAGAGAAGGAAAGGAAGAAAGAGAAAGAGAGAGACCCTCCTGCCCCTGCGCACACAGGCCCCACTGCTCACCTGCTTCAGCCGGTGTGCCCCCCAGTAGGCACACCACATGCCCGTGCAAGCTCCAGGCCCAGGTCCTGCCACCATGGCATAGTCCAAATCATTCGGGTCCACCCCGTGGCCCAGCAGTTCCCACGTATGACGCTGAGTCCTGAGTCAATGGCGGAGACCACATCTATGCACACATCATCATCACAGGCTGCACACCCAGTTAGTCCGGTGCCACTAACCCTGTGCAACCCAAGCCAGCTCCAAGTGGTGGTAGGCCTGTGTTGACCGCAAGGCCTTGGGTGCCACTAACCCTGTGCAACCCCAGTCAGCGCCACATGGTGGTAGACCCGTGTCGGCCACAAGGCTTCGGGTGCCACTAACCCTGTGCAACCCCAGTCAGCACCACATGGTGGTAGGCCCGTGTCGGCCACAAGGCTTTGGGTGCCACTAACCCTGTACAACCCCAGTCCATGCCACGTGGTGGTAGGCCTGTGTCGGCCGCAAGGCCTCAGGTACCACCAACCCTGTGTGCAGCAAATCATGGGCCCTTTGTGATTGAGCACAGTGGAGCGTCCGTCATCCAGTCACCACCTGCAGAGGGGAATGTGACGTTGTCGGCCCCTTATATTTGCAGGGTACCATGGTCTGTGACGCCTGTGCTGGATGTTTTATTGGTATTGTTATTGTTAATGTATTCTTGTTAGGCGCACAGCTGCACAGGGGTTTCCCAGCTCTGCCTGAAAGGTAAATAAAGACAGTTAAACAACCATGTTTTTAGGCCCTTGCAATAGTTCACATAACTAATTTCGGTCCGAAGTACCTTCGGAAGGAAGTTCCACAGCCGTGGGCCAAGATAAGAAAACGATGGGTATGGTGTGTATGCATACCTGCCCTCAGGGAGTGGTTGTGACATGCTGACAACTAGATCAGTGACCTCCACACCACCAGCGAGTATGCCTGCAACAGGTAGCTATGTAGGCCCCCCTTTGGAGCGTCAGCGTAGTGGTCTGGCCTGGCTTACGTCAGACCTGCACAGGGTTTGCAACAATGACTCTGGGGCTCTGGGCGTGGTTCAGTCCATGTCTGGACAAGGTAGTGACTAATGCATATGTCCCTGCATTTGTCCACGGCACCCGGGACGCAATAGGCAATAAAGCACATGGTGACTGGCATTCCACTAGATGAGCATCATTGACATAAGGGAAATCACTGTCCGCACTTCCATCTACACATTCATACAGGAATGATGAAAGGCATGACACAGCAGTGCGTTACTGGATGTTTATTGCACATCCAGTGGAGTGTCGCTACAGGAGCGGTACAAGGCCATGCCAAACACACCACACAATATGGGTCTGTGGAGGGCCAGCCTGAGTCCATCCGGGGATGACAGGTACTGTGGAAGAGGAAAGGTACAGTCTGCAGTCTGGTCACCGTGTCATTGGTCATCAAACAGGATATTGCAGTCCATGTCGCGGTACAAGGTGAGTGCAGCGGAGTGTGTCGCGAGTCAGTGGGAGGTCATGAGGCCATGCCACTCACCTTTTTCTGGTTGTGGTGTGTCTTGTTGAGCAGTGTCCGGTCCCCCGACTCCGGCCATGGTCTCCACACTGATGACTGTCGACATCAGCTCCTCCATGTCATCCAGCATGAGCTGTGGTGCTGGGCTCCCACCTCCAGTCTGTATTGCTGCCTTCTGGTTTGGCTGCAAGTTTCCACCTGGTCTTTGGCTTGATGTCTATCTATCGCCTCTTGGCCTCGTCCATTAACCTTCTGATTTCTCCGACAGCATTCACCTTGTCCACGATGTTCCGCCATATGCCATTTTTAGTTCCCAATGACAAGTTGGAGGTGACGAACAGTTGTTGATGGTGTTCCATCACCTCCGTAGTCAGGATCCTGTTTTCCTGCGGACTGTACTTTGTCTTCCTCTTCTTCTTGTCCTTGCCCTTCCTTGTCCCGAGGTCCCAGATTGGTGCTTGTGGGGTTGCACTCGTCCTCTGTGCCTGCTCCGGCTGCCTCCAAGGTGCTTGGGTGTTGATCAGTTTGTGTTTGGGTGTTTTTTCTACTTTTATAGTGATTTTCCCACCTGCCATGTGTGTGTTCCAGGCCTGGTGCTGCTTATTCCGGATTTCCTCATTGCGCTTTGGCCCATCACATGTTTTTTTGCGTTGAGGTTTGTGTTTTATTGCCGTCAAGGTGGTTGTATCGCAGACATTGGCCGCAGTTTCAGCATACTATCGCATGCTACCCCCTTGGTGTGAATTCCATCATAACACAGGGTTATTTTCCCGCGATCGGCTGCTATGTGCAAAGGTGTGATCACTTTTTTTGGTGATGTTTAGCACACGCTCTTGTGAATAAACCCCTCAGAGCAATGCTCAATTTCCGCCCTTCGTGCCAGTGGCAGAGTGTAGCAACTGCCAGAGACTGTGCTGTTGTGCTGTGATGATGCTACTTGGGTATTAATGTTGGAGGAGAGCACACATCCATCCTCTCGGTACGGCAGCCCACATTGCATTTTCCTGAGATGCTAAACAAGGCTTATAGTCAGACGCCTTTATATATTATTTTCCTGTCAGTGCGGTGGTGCACATGCAAAGCAGCTCTAACAGTGTTATTCTTTGAGTATAATCAATGTCTGTTTTAATTCCTTGGGACTCGGAAGCGCCATGTACTAGTTAGCACTTATGCATCATTAATGCAAACCGATATTATGCAAAGCATACTGTGGAATAGCACTTTATTCACAAGTGCACCCAGGTTCCATGTGTGTTTATCTCTTGAATAAACACTACCCAGGAAACCCTGCCACCCAAAAACCAGAGATTGGATTTATGTCCGACCAGGATGGTCAGTGCATAAAATGTAAGCATGGGCTGAAAATCCCTTCTGCTCTCGGAAATTGTGAATTTTTTGGCAATTTCGCGATCCGCAAATCGTGCAAAATTGTCAAAGAATTCGCAATTCGCGAGTTGGCGGATTTTTTTTTGCTTGATCGCGCTTCAAAAATACAATCTCGCGCGCGCGGCATTGACTTATTGTATTTCTGAGTTCGCCAAGTTGTTTTCCTCCCGGTTTGCGTGCGCTGCGCCATTTTCGATCTTGCTGCGTGATCGCGCCAGACTTTTCGACCGCTAGTATGTCATGGCGTGATCGCGTGAGACTACTCGACCGCGAGTACGTCATGGAGTCCCGCCATCTTGCAATGCGACGCGCAGCTGACATCCGGCAGGAGATTTGAACAGCTTGCTTTCCCAAAATCGCAAAAATTGAAATTCTGCACAAGAAATCTATCGTTGGCAGCATAAAGCTTCTGAAAATGATGATTTGGATAAGAATAACTCCTCATATTGACATTTGACTGCACTTTTTTGTGCAAGGAGTGCATTTTTGGGGGGTTGGGAGGAAAGAAGTGCCCCAGAGTCTCCAACTTCCTGTTCCTGTCCAGCATACTCCTCCCAGTGCTTTGTCCATGTCATGGTCACTTTTCATTTGGACCTGGAGCTGGAAGGATTACTCTTTGTGGCTGCTGCTGGATATTTGTATTTGAGGACTTTTTGTTTGGATCACTTGGAGTTGAGATTTTACAAGTACGTTGGTGTTGTTTGTTTGGGGCATTGCCGTTGCTGCAACTACAATTTATAAACTTTTTCACAACTTAAAAAAAGTATATTGTGGGTAGCCACAGTATCCAATACGCCCAGGGTTAGTCAAGGGTGCATGATACAACTGTTTCTGGGAGTTTTGTTGAACATAAATATCATTTACGGCATGATGGCATGGAATTGAATAGCTCACTGTTATATCTATGTGGAAGTTTTTTTAAATTTTGGGGTGCGTGTTAAAGCCACACTAGCGAGTAGGCCCATGGGTAGTCAGTGGTGCATTAGCCAAGTCTTTATGTGGGGTCTCTTGAATTTAAACATCATTTAGGGCATGAATGCCATTGGATTGGGGTGATTTTTGCGTGTATTTTGATTTTTTGGGTGTTGTTGGGGCCTGGTCCAGGGCCTGGCCATGTGGGTGGGGGCCATTTTGAGGCCTAGTCCAGGGTCTGGCCATGTGGGTGGAGGTCTAGGGGCCATTTTGAAGCCAGGCAGTGTGCTTTGTGCCAAAGGCCTGCACCCAGTCTGCCTTGCTTTCATATATTATTCCCAGGGGTAGTCAGTGGTGCATGGGCCAAGTCTTTATGTGGGATGTCTTGAATTTAAAGATCAATTAAGGCATGGATGGCATTGGATTGGAGTGATTTTTGTGTGTATTTTGATTTTTTGGGTGTTGTTGGGGCCTGGTCTAGGGCCTGGCCATGTGGGTGGGGGCCATTTTGATGCCTGGTCCAGGGCCTGGCCATGTGGTTGGGGGTCTAGGGGTCATTTCGAAGCCAGGCAGTGTGCTTTGTGCCATAGGCCGGCACCCTGTCTGCCTTGCTTTCATCCATTATGCCCAGGGGTACTCAGTGGTGCATGGGCCATGTCTTCCTGTGTGGTCTCTTGAATTTAAACAACATTTAGGGCATGGATGCCATTGGATTGGGGTGATTTTTGTGTGTATTTTGATTTTTTGGGTGTTGTTGGGGCCTGGTCCAGGGCCTGGCCATGTGGGTGGGGGCCATTTTGAGGCCTAGTCCAGGGCCTGGCCATGTGGGTGGAGGTTTAGGGGCCATTTTGAAGCCAGGCAGTGTGCTTTGTGCCAAAGGCCTGCACCCAGTCTGCCTTGCTTTCATATATTATTCCCAGGGGTAGTCAGTGGTGAATGGGCCAAGTCTTTATGTGGGATCTCCTGAATTTAAACATCATTTATGGCATGGATGGCATTGGATTGGAGTGATTTTTGTGTGTATTTTGATGTTTTGGGTGTTGTTGGGGCCTGGTCTAGGGCCTGGCCATGTGGGTGGGGGCCATTTTGATGCCTGGTCCAGGGCCTGGCAATGTGGGTGGGGGTCTAGGGGTCATTTCGAAGCCAAGCAGTGTGCTTTGTGCCATAGGTCGGCACCCTGTCTGCCTTGCTTTTATCCATTATGCCCAGGGGTACTCAGTGGTGCATGGGCCATGTCTTCCTGTGTGGTCTCTTGAATTTAAACAACATTTAGGGCATGGGTGCCATTGGATTGGGGTGATTTTGTGTGTATTTCGATTTTTTGGGTGTTGTTGGGGCCTGGTCCAGGGCCTGGCCATGTGGGTGGGGGTCTAGGGGCCATTTTGAAGCCAGGCAGTGTGCTTTGTGCCATAGGCCTGCACCCAGTCTGCCTTGTTTTCATATATTATACCCAGGGGTACTCAGTGATGCATGGGCCAAGTCTTTCTGTGGGGTCTCTGAAATGTAAACATCATTTAGGGCATGGACGGCGTTGGATTGGGGTGATTTTTGTGTGTATTTAGATTTTTTGGCTGTTGTTGGGGCCTGGTCTAGGGCCTGGCCATGTGGGCGGGGCCATTTTGATGCCTGGTCCAGGGCCTGACCATGTGGGAGAGGGTCTAGGGGCCATTTTGAAGCCAGGCAGTTGGCTTTGTGCCATTGGCCTGCACCCAGTCTGCCTTGCTTTCATCCATTATGCCCAGGGGTACTCAGTGGTGCATGGGCCAAGTCTTTCTGTGAGGTCTCTTGAATTTAAACATCATTTAGGGCATGGATGGTATTGGATTGGGGTGATTTGTGTGTGTAGTTCAATTTTTTGGGTGTTGTTGGGCCCTTTCCAGGGCCTGGCCATGTGGGTGGGGGCCATTTTGATGCCTGGTCCAGGGCCTGGCCATGTGGGCGTGGATCTGGGGGCCATTTTGAAGCCAGCCAGTGTGCTTTGTGCCATAGGCCTGCACCCAGTCTGCTTTGCTTTCATCTATTATGCCCAGGGGTACTCAGTGGTGCATGGGCCAAGTCTTTCTGTGGGGTCTCCTGAATTTAAACATCATTTAGGGCATTGATGGCATTGGATTGGGGTGATTTGTGTGTGTATTTCAATTTTTTTGGGTGTTGTTGGGGCCTGGTCCAGGGCCTGGCCATGTGGGTGGGAGGGTGGGTGGCATATTGAGTCCAGGCAGTTTTTGCAATTGCCATAGGCCGGCAAGCTTGCGGGCCAGTAGACCTAGGGTTATGAATGGGTGCATGAAACAACTCTCTCTGTGTGGACTATTTTGTTTTCATTTAAACATCCATTTTTTATTAGAATTGCAATTTTTATTTTGGGTCTTTCCGTTTTCGGGTGTGTTGTCTTAATAATAATAAATGCCTTGTTGCATATTAATTGAAACACGACATATGCAAAATGTATTTAACTGATGTTCCTCTGGCTTCTTTGATTTTAGGTGCACAAAGACTGAGAACCAGGATTCATCCTCATCATCATCACTTGTTGTAGTGCCAGGAAGAAGTCCTGCTGCAGTGTGTGCTCATCTTCATGTGACGTCACGTGTGGTGGCCACAGACAACTCTGCAACTCGTGCAACTGCGTCCTGCTGTTCTTTCTGCCATCTGAAGAAGATGGGCCCAAAGAAAGGTGGCTGTAGCTCCTCTACCAAGAAAGTTGTCAGTGCCATTGCCAGTAAGAAGGAGCAGAAGAAGCAAGTGGCGCCACTTACCAAGTAGACTGGTGTGCCGACTGACACTTTTTTGGGGAAAAAAAAGTACGCCTGCAACTGCGGTGTCCGCCGGGGACCAAGCTGAGAGCAGCACCTCCGCTTCATTGGTCTCAGTGCCACCACGCCAAGTTAGGCCCAAGCCCATGAGTGCCGCAGAGGCAGCCACTTTAATTGCTCTTTCACCATCGACCAGTGATGTTGGCGTTGACTCATCGCAAAGTAGCATCAAATCAACGCAGGGTGTAACTCATCTGACAAGTGTGCAACCACAACCGCAATGACAACCACAGGTGCAACAAGGAGAGGCGCAAGGAGAGGCGTAAGGAGAGGCGCAAGTAGAGGCGCAAGGAGAGGTGCAAGTAGAGGTGCAAGTAGAGGCGCATGAAGAGGCGCATGTAGAGGTGCATGGAGAGGCGCATGGAGAGGCGAATGGAGAGGCACAAGGAGAGGAACAAAGAGAGGCACAAGGAGAGGCACAAGGAGAGGTACAAGGAGAGGCACAACTGCCCACAATACTTGTTCCTTCAGAAGTAGGGGCACTTCAGGAAATCGAGATTCATGCGGAGGTATCAGCCGAGCAAAGCCACTCCTGATGATCCATTGTCTTCTAGATCCCCAACAAGGAAAAGGTCAAGGAGGGATAGTACAACTTCTTCTTCAAGCCCCCTTCATTCTGATGATCTAGATCTTAATGGGCACCCACCAATTCAGTCTGAGAGGGAGGCACGCCATGAGCCGACAATGCTAGGTAAATGGAAGGTTCCTGCAAGGCTTTCAGTTATGGGTGATGACGAAGAAGTCGAAGTGGTGTATTCTGCTGCTGATGAACAGTCTGACGATGATGACCCAGTCATCACAGTTGTCACTTCAGCCCCAGCGGGCATGCAGCAGGCAGACATTTTTACCCTATCCCGAAATGCTGCTGTGCAGGATGTGGGCAGTGTGGCACTGGTACCACCACCAATACAGGTAACTACTAAACCAACACGACCCAGAGCTTCCATAATTTCAGAAGGGCCGGCAGGGACCTCCATTCAGCTCGACCTACATTACCTCAAGTAGTGGTGCTGTAAGTGCACAACAGAGTCAAATTCCGCCATGCCCGTCCTCCACTTCCTCTCACATTAAAAGTGGTACCTCCACCACCACCAGAAATCTCAACTCCCCAGTTTGGGACTGCTTTACTATTAGCAAAAAGGCGGAAAACCAATGTATTTGTTCGATTTGTAAACAAGTAGTTAGTCGGGGTAAGCTTGGCACCAACAATGGTAACGGAGGCCAGAGAGGTCATCTCCAAAAACACCACAGAATCCAGTGGGAGGCGCACCTAAGTAACATCCGGAAAGACAAAAGTAGAAATCCAAATGTAGCCATTAATATTGCATCTGATGATGATGACAAGGAGCTGATCATGCAGGGGGGAGGTGAAGAAGCAAGAGACATTTTTTCTGGTACAACAGTACCCCTGGCAGCAGCACTGCAGTGGTAGCTCCCACACCCTCTACCCCAGCAACATCTAGGTGGCACAGTAAGAGTCTGGTAGAGACACCAATGCGAAAAACTACATCACTCAGCCTAACTGGGTTGAAGTAATCTGGATCATCATCACATATGAAAATGGTCCAGACCACCATTAAAAGCATGTTTTGGTCGGAGGAGCCATTCGAACGCAACCACCCAACGGCACGTCTTTATAATGCAATGCTGGCCAAATTGTTACCGCTGGATCTTCTCCCTTTTTCTTTCATGGAAGGGGTGGGTTTTCTAGAATTTGTGGCAACAGTCTGCCCTAAATGGAAGGTTCCTAGCCAGTCCTATTTTGTCAGAGTTGCGGTTCCAGCACTACATCAAGATGTGCTGCGTGATTGGGGCAGCTTTGCAGAAGAGTGCTGTTCACACTATCCACCTGATAACAGACATGTGGAGCAGTTGCCAAGCCGTTGATTACATGTGCATCACTGCACAATGGGTCTCTTTTGTGGGGGTTAGAGAGAAGATTGCTGCAGGTGTTGACAGTGTCACAATTGTTCAAGCTACTCAGAAACATGCCACAGTAGCTATGTTTGCCATGGAGAAATCTCATACAGCAGTAAACATTTTGGAGGAGTTTAACAGTAAGGTCTTTGAATGGCTGGTGCCAGGAAAGCGCATGATTGGTTATTTTTCCACAGATAATGGCAGTAATATAGCTAAGGCCATGTTTGATGGTGGCTATTTCAGAGTGCCTTGGTTGGCGCACAGCATTAACATTATTGTTCAAGATTTCTTGAAAAATGAAAACACAGTCAGCAAGTTACTGACCACCTGCTGAAGAATCTGCACACATTTCAGCCATTCTTTTAAGTCCCGGAAGCAGATGAGGATCATTCAACGTGACCGTAGAGGGCCAGTCAGAGGATTCTTCCAGGAGGTGGCAACACGTTGGAACTCAACCTTCGACATGCTTGAGTGTCTGTTTGAGCAGTACTTGGTAATCAATGCGTATGTCTTTCACGCACAGGGTACTTCTATGAAAGACATGAGGCTAGTGGTGAAGGAATTTGACCTAGTTAAAAGCCTGACAGACATGCTTTGTCCTTTTGAGGTCTTCACGCGTGAAGTCAGCAGGGAGGACTGTACTTTGTGCAAAGCTATCCCGTTGTTGCGCATGCTAGAACACCAACTGAAGGCGGTGTCTTCAACGTTCCGAGATGATGCTGAAAAGCAAGACGCGAGGAGCTTATTAAGCCGCCTACTTGACAATGCAAGGCTTAAAGGAATACATTCTCAACAACATTACATTTGTTACCACTATTCGGAATCCACGGTACAAAAAGGCAGTGGCCAGCAATACATTCATTCCTTTTTATGAAGCAGATGTTTTCAAGTACAAACATTGGCTAGCTCTGTCAGCCACTCGGTTAGAAAAAGAGCAGCAGGCCATCCGGTTTGCTCTTTCCAGTGTTGATGCAAAGGCAACAGATGGTACGCAAAGTGGAGCACCCATGGAGGACCTCGAGTGGAGGGTGCATGCCTATCTGAATGACCCAACAGAGGTCTTCTTTGATCAGAACCCATTGGTGTATTGGTATGGGAAAAGGGCTCTATGGCCACTGATCACCAAGCTGGCTATAAATTATTTGGCTTGCCCACTCGCAAGCGTGTCTTCTGAACGTGTTTTCAGTGCTGCTGGTGCCATTGTAACTTCAAAAAGGACCCACCTCTTGCCCAAAAATGTAGAGAGGTTAACAATGATCAAGACAAATCAGCACTTCATACCACCAGATTACAAAATACGTGAATCCACGCAGGAAGAAGAGGACACCGACTTAGGTGACGGAAGTTCTTCTCTGTTAGCTGACCTACTCCCGTTTCAATTCACAACAGAGTTTGAGGACGAGCTCTACTTCCCTGACACCTAGGCCTGAAATACTGACAATCTTTTTTTCGTCCTTATTCACTTTTATTCCTGTGGGTCTTTCTTTGTTTTGCAACTTTTAGCACAACAAAACTCTAATTACAACAAATCCATCAGCAGCACTGTCTTCGTCTTGTTTCCTTATTGAAGGTGCCGCTGTCTGCATTCCTGAAGTTCACAAGTTCACAACTCAGTCATGCTCCTCTATCCTCCTAATCCAGACTCACCCTATCCATTTGGCTCAAGGCAGATGGCCGGATTACGCAGAATCAAGAAACTGTCGCTTCGTAGACGAGTCCCCTCAAAAGAAGTGGGACTGGAATTATTGACTATGCTGACTGTTATTTCTGAAATTGACACAAGAGGCTGCCCCGTGCCCCTTCACTTAAGAATAAGATGCTGACAAAAAGTGGAACAGGTAATGTAGGAATGAATGATGAGATGGCATGAACTGGACAACACCGGCTGTCTGGCTCTGATGAAGCAATTGCTGTTTGTTTGTTGTGCATGAAATTAATCCTATGTGTTCTGTTATTATTTAATCTTTTACACACTAAATGTAACTAAAGTCTACTCTGTTTTTACCTTGTTTAATGCAAATTGTACTTCTACTGCAGGGGACACTACGTTGCATTTATTAATATGGAAAATGTCCTTGGACTGTGTGTAGACTGTGACTGCATGAACAACATTGAGTTTGCTAATACCATGATGATGATGATGATGAGTCTTGATGATCAAAGTTACATAATATCTTTACAGTCACTCACTCGGATGGATGGATCATCATCGTCAGTTTATGGAAGAACTATGGCCATTTTGTGTGTGGCAAACTGTTGAAAATAGCAATGTGTATGTACATAAGCGGCGTTCATTTGTGTTCACTGTACCTCTTGTCGTAAGCAGAACGGACATTGCAAAACACTGACTGTGTTATCCCGCCAGCATAGACCCATGCACACATATATACAACAGCCATTTTAGGTACCATGGTCTCTCTGTTTGCGATCGATCACCAGCGCCCTTCCCTGACCCTGCAAGCTTCCCCCATGCACCCTGACCACCCCCGCTCTCACATACACAAGTCATGAGCCCTCCCCTCCCGCATGACTCTGTCTCTGAGAATCACACCCCGCGCCTGACCAACACCTCCTTTCCCTCCATGAATACCCCTCCTTTGATGACCTCTTCCTCTGAACCTAATTGTCTACATGGACCGCTGGTCATCCCTTAGCCTGAGGATACAGTTTATTGCCCACTACTGTATGCACTCGCCTCTCTTGAAAGGAGCCACTATTGATCATGACCTCCCCACCCCCTGAGATTCGATCAGGAGCACACATTCCACAGGAATCAGCAGAACACTCAGCTGCGTGACAGCCCCCTCCTATTGTATGGAGGATAAGGGCCCCTACTGTAGCCACGTGTTGGAATATCTTCGTCCTTCACAATGTCTTGATTATAATAAAGGATGCATGTGTGCCACAAACCTGTGTATAAAAGACGAAGCCTCAGAGAAACTTGTTAGAGCACCTCCTGAAGACACTATGAGAGTGTCCGAAATGACATGCTCTCCTCATGAGAAATAAACTCTGTTCTTGTTTTCCTGCCTTCAGCGCCCGTCTCTTTATTTGGTAATTATTCAAGATGGGAACTAAGAGTCGCCCTGCACCAGCAGCCTGGGCATCAGGTGCGATATGGGCTGACTTTTCCACAATTGGCGTCCCAACGCGGGGTCCATCAGCGACATAGGGTCCGGTAAGAGAGGTCCAGACAATGGGGTGAACATCTAAATGATTGGAGTATACCTGCCTTGAGAGAGCCCTCGTCCGGCTGCCGATTGAATGAACTTCACCGATTCTGAACGGACCTCTCTCAAGTGACCTAATGTCCTGACTGGAATCCCACAGGAATGCTGCGGTAAAAACATGGAGAAAGAGAACGATCGGGCGCTGGAGAAAGGAAGACGAAGAACTGTCCACACGGTCCGGTCCGGGTAAGGTTAAGTAGGACGTCTTTACGTCTAATTGGTAGGATGGCTTTATCCATCTGATTGATTGATTGATTATTGATATTGGAAACGGTATTTAGATACCGGTATTGTTCATTGATTGGTTCATTTAGCCTTGGGTGCTACTTGAAGTATTGGTTCTCTTGGAGACATTCTCTGTTTGCAAACAGCGACGAATAGGAACGTTCCTCTCTCTTTGCAAATAGTTAAGGATAGGTAATGCGGACTTTTGTCCCCCATTGTAATCCGTCATACCTATTTTTCTCCCCACTGATTGATTGGTTGCTCTGTTGCTCTTTGAGACATTCGCTGTCTACAAACGGGGAAGAATAGGAATATTCTGTCTCCCTTTGCAGATAGTGAAGGATAGGTAATGCAGACTTTTGTCCCCATTGTAATCCGTCATACCTATTTTTCTCCCCATTGATTGATTGTTTGATCAAGCATTGAATTGTTCGAAGTTGGTTCTCTTAAGGATCTTCTCTGCCTACAAACGGGGAAGAATAGGAATATTCTCTCTCCCTTTGCAGATAGTGAAGGGTAGGTAACGCAGGCTTTTGCCCCCATTGTAACCCGTCGTGCCTATTTCGTTCCTCATTGATTGATTGGTTGTCCGAACATTGACTGTTTGGAATTGTTCTTTTTGGAGGTATTCTCTGTTTGCAAATAACATAGAAAAGAAATACTCTGTCTAGTCTTTGCAAGTAGTGAAGGGTAGGTAGTGCGGACCTTTGTCCCCCGTTGTAATCTGTCATGCCTATCTGCTCCCCATTGATTGATAAACCAGTTCCACCCGGACCATTTACTAGAGGTAGGTCATCTGGCCCGACCAGAGAGCACCCTAGGGAAAAGGACATATGCAATAATAACGAAGTGATCACTGTATCCTGTTAACAGAAACTTTAGCACGAAACAAACTGGAAAGAAAGGAATAGGAAAACGAAATCAGTAGGCCACTGATGAAATTTTTATTAAATAACGAATAAGGAAACGATAACAATACTTAACGATAAAACATATGATTGTCCTAGAAACAAGAAACGTTAGAAATAAGCCCATAATAAGAAACCTGAAAATGATAAGAGAAGCCAAGCTTGACATTGCGACGGCCACGAGGCAACGAGGCTTCATCACCCCTCACTGCTCCAAACATGTCTGTCCCACCGCCTGCCACTCCCCAATAACGGCAACCTGGGAGAGATACAAGTCAGCAGACATCCGCCCCCATTCTGGAAACTCCCAGAGTACACCAGGTTTGCGGCTACGCCCAGCCGGAAGACGAGATCTTCAACACATGTAGGGCGGGTCCTGCTGCCAGCCGTCGGCCGGAGGTCATCGCATGAGGTGGGCCTGAGGAGAGGCTGGGGCCGACGGGATCCGGCCGCGGTGGCAGCTACGACAACCCTGGAGAGTTGTAGGGGGGGGAATGTCCATGCCCCGACCCCCCCCTCTCTCAGACAGTCTGGACCAGCGTCCATAAGAGGCCTGGGGGTGGAGAGGCCACTGCACAAATAGCCCGAAGGCAGCACCACGCGCCAAGGTCTGCCCCACCGGATGAACCAAGGGACCCATTCCTGGGGCCAGGGCGAAGAGCGTCCGGCCGCCATCAACCGGAGGCCCGGCCCGAAACGTGCCAGGCGTCACCACTTCTTCTATAATTGCTGCAACAACACTGGGGGGGATGTCTTGCACATGCCTCCGACCCCCCCCCCTCGTCCTCATCGCCTGGTCCGGCCATAACAAATGTCAAGCGAGACGCCGTGGGGTGCACCGGGAGGGAGAGGCGGCGCGAACGAGCCTCTCCCACCTCCCCAGGTGGAGGTTCCCCAGCTGCACCCCCAACGCTCCTCGCACCCAGCAAAGGGTTCGTCCACTGTGGCGATGCTGCGACGCCTCGCCCGGAAGGTTGGAGCCCGTCTGCTCATTTGACCCCTCGATCGCCGGTAGCTGCCGAACTCTCAAAATGGCGGTCGACCTTGCAAGAGCGGGCCCAGCATGAAGGAATGGCCCAGTCACTTGTTGACTCCACCATCATAAAAGTTCTCCTCGACCTTGAAGATTCTAGAGGAGCCGCGGGAGTCCCCGACTCCCGCAGATACCCCAGATGGGGAATGACTGCCATGATTGCCCACGGAACGATGGAAATGTAGACGCAGGACGTCGGCGCTCCCATACTGTCGCCAGCTTCAGTTTGAATGACTAGAATCCTGCAGACTACAGTTCGGATCAGTTTCGGTGAAAACCCAGTATGACCCGGTAGGAAAATTGTTGCCTCCCTCCCCCCTTTGACTGATGGTTCAGACCACCGATCCTTTCTTTTGCCCTTTAACGGAACTTTTTGGACTGCCAAAAGGAAGCTCTGGGCCAACCACGATTTGTGGAGATTTAGACTATGCCTGGATCTGCCTGACTGCACCCAAAATGGCGCCGATGCAAATGAAACTCTCAACTCCTTATTGTACCCCGATTGCTCAGCCTTGGTGTCATGGGATATATATGAAGTTTTTTAAACATATAGATTGATATAGGATGTGTACTGATTATATGTTCGGACAATGGATTGATATAGGATGTATACTGTCAGCTCGGACAATGAATTGATATGAGATGGGTACTGATTATGTGTTCGGACAATGAAGGACAATGAATTGACATGAGATGGGTACCGATTGAACATTCGGACAATGAATTGTTGTTAAGTTTTGGCGCATCATGATTATTGAAAGTTCGAATTTCAATGCTTATGATACTCGCTCACACTAAAAGATTCGATATGATTTTTATTGCACTTGGCGCACTTTTTATGAAATTAACGACCACCGACTATATTAAGTTTTCCACTAATAAAGTATCCCCACATCTACAGTTCCAGCCTGCTCAGTGGCCGGCCCACGGGGTTGTAGGCCCGTATTTGTACACCGACATTCTTATTAAAGATTTTTGGAAAAAGCAAACATAGTTGTCACGCGTAAGTTGATAAGTTTCAAATGAATGATCACTATTTCCGATATAACTAAAATACTGGTGAAATGGCTCAGCTCGATTAGTTAAGGGTTAAAACGTATAGTACGCAGAAATAGTGCAAATATGAATGGTCCAGGTTTTTGTTGTATGTACTTTGCACATTCTTGTACAGCCTAAAGCAACCGCTAAAAAACCCTGGAATTCAGCCTATACTTTATATGCTACCTGTATCAGGAAAATTGTGCTAAAATGTCCCTAAGTCGCCCCGAAGGAGTGCCACCTGGCCTCCCTACATACGGTTCATAATACCACACACCGGCTTCCGATAATCATCTCTCCCACACTAAAAGGTTCATCTGGGCTTAAATGCCGAGTTGGCAAGAACTGCGCTCCGTGGAGATAGACCTAGTATGTAGTAAGTAAAAGCCTTTTCGGGTTTATGCACGCTGATGTGTTTTTAAATGTTGCCCCCGCCCCCTTCTTTTTCCCTCTTTCTGCAGGTTACTTTGGAACATCGATTAAAAAGACGAAAAGGAAAATGGTGATCTAACGGATGAAGAGACAGGAAAAAGGCGTTTGATTATGGTACCTAACCGCGACAAACCCCGAATAATGCAACCAAAAATGACGTACAATAATGAATACATTCCTACGTTTAACTAAATAGGGAAAGTTTAAGGAATATTCCGAGGTAAGGTTTACACAAGTATCCTCAGCCGAGAGGACTAGGAATATTGCCAATATTTAAAAACCTACTACCTCCTTTTTTCGCATCCTCATAGACATGTAACTCAAAGCTGCCCCATTGTTCTCCAACTGACACCGACTATTGTCTCAGCCTGGAAACACATTTGCTAAAATGACTCGAAAATACCACCGTGAGCATTAGCCCGACCAGGTTAGTTCATGACCAAGTGGCAGAGACGTAAGTGTGTGCAACCACAACCTCCAGTAAAGGCAGCCGACAATAAAAAGAAAAGAAAAAGTAAAGAGAGCTTAGGATGCTGAGAATGCGCAGCGTACAGGAAAAGATCATTTTGGCCAATAACTGTTCTATGTTTTGTCTTGGATTTTTGTATATAATACATGTACTGTCTCCCCAGTCTGAGTTTGTGTGTACGTGATGCATGGATCTACGTCATCCCTCTGCCTGTGTTTCCGTATTACTTAACCCCTGTTGTTCTGTGTTGTGCACGCACTGAATGGCCCATTATTGTACACGTCTCTCTCTCTCTCTTTCTCTCTCTCTTTCTCTCTCCATGTCATTCTCTGTCTCTCTCTCTCTGTCTCTCTCTCTCTCTCTCTCTCTCTCTCTCTCTCTCTCTCTCTCTCTCTCTCTCTCTCTCTCTCTCTCTCTCTCTCTCCAAAAGCCCCCTGTTCCCTCTTTTCTTGTATGGTGACGCTGTGCCCCCCAGCACAAAACTTAATGGGGTCTCTTCGAACACAGAGGTGTTCGGCAAAATTGACAGGAACTAAAACGATCGTAACTTGCCATACTACTACCTCTCCTTTCTGCAAAACGATAGAACCCGAGTTGGTAATAAAAGAAAGGACAGGTCAGACGACTGATGTCCCCTAATCTGGCCTTTTTATAGGGGGACTATAACGTCAATGGTCTTCTGTTTCTCAGTTCGTTAGAAATGCGATCCCCAATGCCCCGATTGCCCCACCCCTCTGCACCTAAGTGTGGATGTCCGGAGTACCCCGCTTCTCCCGATCGACCCCAGCTTCCTGTCCAAAGCGCCCACGCTTCCCCCGATTAACCCCAGCTTCATGTCAGCTACCCTCGAAACGTAATTGATGACCTTGATTAACGGTCATTCCCCAAGAAAACCATGTGTAAGATCTGCCCCCCTCCCCCTTCTTCATGACGATAACGCCCCTGCTTGCAAGAGTTAGCCGACCCCGAAGGGAAGTGTAAGACTGTCAGTACTTGGGTTAAAATGAAAAAGGGCGAGTCTCTATAGAAGGACTCGATTTTGAGTGATGATATAATACACCATGTATAAAAGTCCAATTTCTCTCACCATACGTCGCGCATGAACGCCACACAGGTTTATGAAATCAATAACAATGCACTCCTACAGACTCCATAAGTGACGACTTCTGACTGTGATCGATGAACATATCCCCCACCTACGCAGGATTGGGGACGGAATGTGGAAAAGTAAATTTTGCCATGTTCTGTGTCCCTACGTGTCCTCCATCCTATGTTGTATGTGCATGATTAATATGCATATGTATTCCCCATGATCGATTAAAGACGCAATTACAGTTGTGTCCATCTCCAGTATGCCAGTTTGCAGTTCTCGTGAAAGCTACGAGTATTAGGCCTATGTAAAGCTACGTTGCCACGTTTCTCAGTGTGCACGTTATTTCATTGTAAAGTCCCCGTTTCTAGGCCTCAAAAGGGCCCGGACTCAGATTCAGCTCCTGTTTTCTGAACCCTCGCTGAGGAGCGATACAGCCCCCACCTATATCCCTGACCCTTCACTTACTTCCTGCCTCACAGTGCCCGGCTCGGCCTGGCTCTGCCTGCCAGTCTGCCAAGAGTATGTTATGATTCTAGTTATCAGTCCAGCTCTCCTTCTCTGCATTCCTAAGCTACTGAATCGCATCAATAGTTTCAGTCACCGTCTAGCCTTTACGTCTCCATGAAAGAGAAATACTGTATTAATGGTCATTTAATATTCCTCAACACACACTACATGTAGAATAATGCATGCACCAGTCTTAGTGTCTGTTAGCCTTTACCCTGATAACTTTTGGATTCTATCAACATGTTCTCTAAACACCAGATACTAGATAGTGTTTAGGTACATGTCGCTCTGACTCTCCAGACTTTCGTCTCTCCTTCTAGCGCAGAAGTCATAGCCCCCAGCTTCTCCTAGTAATACGTCATTGCCAGCTTGCGCGCACCACTAGGTTAGAGGTCCCGGCTCCTTAGGTAGCCCCCTCCATGTTTCCACCCCATTTATGACATATTCCGTTACGTTTACATCACATGTCTATGTTCACGCCTCTTGTTACACCTACTTTCTGCCTTATCTTTCGCGACTGCTACAGGCCCTGCCCACTGTTACGCCTACTGTATGTATTGTAATGCAATTGTTTTAACTATATATACTTGTGTACTGTTATTAAAAGCCAGCGCGCTCATTCCAGCTCCTGCCCGACAGCTGTCGGGGCCCCCCTGTTGGCTAGCCATCCCAGATCTTGCCCGTGCAGGTTGTCCTGTTCCTGTCCTTTATGCTGTATTAAACCTGCAAACTCCTACTACCTCGAATCTTGACTCTTATTTATTGAGCTATCTGTTATTGGTATATCCAGTCAAAAATAGAGGTATTATTTATTTATTTACCACATAATGGCGCCCGAATAGGGACTTGCCCTTTCCCCACGCGCCGGTGAAGCCACGCAAGCCCCCTGATCCTCTGCAGCCGTGACGGAACCATACCGTGCACGTGCAGATATTTCTGCTTCAAGTATCCCTCAGGCCCACGGAGGAGACGGAGGTTGCGGTCCAGCATCCAGACGAGGCGGTGGAGGAACGCGGCGAGTCCCGACCAGAGCCCAAGCCGAGAGTCCAAGGTCCGAGGTATCCGGAGGCCCACCCGTAACAGAAGTCCGAAGTTCGTCCGTCCGGCGTCGTAGCAGTCCAGTCCAGTCCGAGGCCTTCCGTTCTTGCTGCCCGGTGAGTACCGTTGCTGGGGTAGTATCTAGACAGGGTCAATTGCATTGTCTCTGGTCCGTGGGTTTGGGTACACAGATCCAACACGAAGTGTCCACTTAGGTGGATGCGGGTCCTGACGTGTCTCTTTATGAGACCGGTAAGTTTCGTACTGTTTTAGCAGTGCATCTAGTTTCTGTTCTAGTCCGTTCTGTTCTCGAGAAATTCATGTATTCTGTTTTCAGTATTCCAGGTAGTATTTTGTCAAAACTGTTATTTTAAATGTCATTCATGTATTTCAATGTCGTGGTATGAAAGTGGTGTAATTATTGTGTTCATTGTGTATTGTATTGTGTCTAGACTCCAGCCCAGTCATGCCTTTGTTTTCCAAATTACGTCAGTTAAAAACTAGGAAAGGTCTGTTAGAAGAAGCAGTTCCTGTCCCGCCTAGGGACAGTCCAGGTCATTTTATGTATCAAAAGCATGGCATAAGTGCCATATTGTATCTAGATTTATGGGTGGAGTACACCAAACAGTTAGAAGAAAAGTACAGATGGCCCGTATCGGGTACATGGGATGCCGAGTGCATCATGCGAGTAGAAGAAGTATTATGGAAAAAGAAAGCCCGACAGTCACAGAAAGATGCCATCGAGTTATGGCGCAAAGAATCTCATAAAAGAACCGAAAAAGAAATCAGAAAGTCAGAATTAAGTAGAGAAACCTCAGAAAGAGCCCAAGAAAGGGAACTAATCGAAATAGGTGAACGAGTTAAAACCGAACAGTCAGACAGACAGAGGAATGCCCTCATTAAGGGTATGTATCCTCTTCTTGCCGAGGGCTTGCCAAAAGCAACCCCGGAGGCATCCAGTAATTTTCCGCCACCCTTAGTTCCGACCAAGCTACGTCACAAACAGACCGCAGCTGATATTTTTCTCTCGTCCTATTTGGACGACACAGTCACAGAATATGCAAATCCTGTTCCACCAGCTCCTGTAAATAATGTAATTCATGGTCCTCCAGCCACCGGGGCACCTGTTACAACACCTGTTACGGTACCCCCGGTCCAGCCCGTAGTACAAATTCCCGCCACATCAGTCACTCTGCCAGCACGAAGAGTATCAGTCGACGATTCCAGTATAGGGGCCGCGGGAGGAGGTCCTCCTGGTACCCCGCCGCCAAGTAGACGTTTAGGAGCAGTCGAGTTACATGAACGTGCGTTACAGCGTACGCCCAAATATAAGACTATTGCAGAAATCAGGCGACTTCTTACTGAATGCTGTTATGATCCAGTCCCAGGCGAGGATAGTATGGTTATATATTCCGTACGTATAAGGCAGGTGTCCGAGTATTTGGTCACCCTACCGAATATGAAAGAAGATCTAGACAGAATGTATCGTTTCATTCGTACAGGACAAGATCCAGAAAGTATTGCTGAAGTCATGTCTCTCAGGAAATCTGAGATCCAGTTTATGCTATTAAAGTTTCTGATCAATTGTTTAATTAGGGAACAAGATTCCCCGACTAAAGATCCGACCGAAATGAAAATTCTGACAAAGTGGAGTGATAATATAGCCGAGGGTAAGCACAAGACACTCAATAGTATAGAGAGTATGTACAAGAAAATACGTAAAGAAATAATAAGGTTACACGAACAACGCAAAGAAGCTCTAGGAAGCGAGAAAGAAAATGACTCTTCTACTGAAGAGGTAGACGACGAGAATCCCGCCAGAATAGCGTATGTGGGTAAATCTAGAATTCCAGACCGACATTTACGCCTAGAACACAAGAAAGTCTTTCATCTTCCAGCACCGGAACAAGGTTCTCTAGAACAAGTATTTCAAGCTACCGATCAAATTCTGAAATCACGAATCGGTTATAGTGAATTAAGTACCATGCATGAACAAGAACTAGCCCGATCAGCAGTCCGATGGATTACTGATTCTACCACTTTTCCAGACGAAATAGTGGCACAAATGTTTCTGAAACTGCCCCCAGCCGAGCAGCGACTGGTGGGTATGTATATGATCCAACACCTCATTACACTGTATGAGGGTCAACATTCTGATCCAGGTCCGTTACATGATATCCTGAACGAGCTACTCCAGTATAGATGGAAAGGTTTAGGTACCGATTTAATTAGTGTCATTCTAGAACAGCGCCACAAATATAGAACGTTTCTGAATCCGCATTTTGTTCATGTCTCACCTCCAGAAAGTAAACCGTTTTACATAGACAGACAGCATCCGTTACGAGAAGTACACCCATTTAGGACAACGGGTGGTGAAATGCAACGAGTATTTGTTTACATCCCAGTTACAAAAATGGAACTCTTAGAGATGAAGAAATTAATTCCCTGTCACGACAAAGATCCAGCAGGGTTCCACCGAGAATTAAAAGACATGCTCCGTATGGGAGAATACACGTATCCAGATATTATTAAAATGCTAAAAGTCCTGTTGCCTGCGGGCATATACGAAAAACTCAAGGAAAAGGATTGGGAGGTGGGAGAGAAAAAGATCGATTGGACAGCTCTAGAAGCTGAAGATAAGATACGAGTACCAGGTACCGGTCTTGGAGACAAATGTAAAGAATTACCAGAATTATTAATACAAGTTTTACCTAGATTATTAGCCACTAAAAAGGAAGACTGGGATGCAATCTCAGCCTGTAAACAGAAACAAGACGAAGACACTAGTGATTTTTATTCTAGATTTGAGAAATGTTTTATAATAAACAGTGGTTTGAAGACGAGTAGCGAGTCATACCCTCATCTTTTTGTTACTAAATTAGTCGAGAATTCAAGTCCACAAGTTAAAAATCGAGTTTTGAAAGTCGAAAGTACCTGGCAAGCTAGTACCCCGTCCCAAATGCTCCAGATGCTCCAGTACCACCAGAATAGAATCAGAGAAGAGCAAGAACACGAGAGAAGACGTATGAAAGTGAAAGTACTAGTTGCACAATCTGTTCCACAAGACAGTCAGAAGAGGGGCCCGAATCAAGCCAGTCATCCTGCAGCTCCCGTTAAAGGGACATGCAATTATTGTAAACAGCCAGGTCATTTTATAAACGAGTGTGCAGTTCTGAAACACAATATAGCCACTGGTAAAACTAAAGAAAGACCACGTCCGCCTAGACAAGAACAAGTTTCACAGACTTCTCAGCCACAGAATGCACAACAGACAGTTCCAGCACCGCAGCCTATCGCTGCAACTCAGCATGTTACACAGCAGATGTACCAGTATGCACAGACAGAGTATCCAGAGTATCAAGCGTATTCATGAAACAGCCTAGAGAGGGAGGTAGGCTTGCCTCTCATCGAGATTCCTGTAGATCAAGAAGGTCCCTATGTTCATAGTCAAATATTAGGGAAAGACAGAAAGTTTCTGATTGATACAGGGGCAAGTAGGACGACTATTAGTCACGACGAGGTTCCAGGGGCTCCGCTCTCAGGCTCTAGAAATGTTTCCCTTGGATTTTCAGGAAAGCCTATTGTAAACGAGATATCAAAGCCAGTTACTCTGGAAGCAGGTCCATTGTACCGAACTACTGATCTATTGCTTACGAAGTCATGTCCAGAAAATTTGTTAGGTATTAAGACACTGAAAGAATTAGGTGCAGTTATTTGCTGTTCCCCAGAGGGGATACGTTTGTTTTTACGTGACTTCAAGGGTCACTATGTTTTACGAGATTTTGATCCGAGATTGTCTAATGTTCCGCAGCATCTATGGGCACAAGGTCCAACTGATGTTGGTTTTATGCAAATCACACCCCATCGTGTGACTCTCAAGCAAGGTATAGTCCTGCCAAGAATCAGACAGTACAGATTGCCACCTGAGGCTGTAGCAGCCTTATCCAAAATTATTGACGAGCTCATTGCTCAAGGAGTAGTTGTAGAAACTGACTCCAATGTATGTAATTCTCCTATCATTCCAGTCATGAAACGTACTGATCCAAATGCACCCCCAGTATATCGATTAGTGATTGACCTTCGAGAACTTAATAAATGTATCATTCCCCAGTACCCAGTTGTTCCAGATATCTCATCTCTATTGACAGCCATTGATTCTGAGGCTACATTTTTCACAGTCATAGACCTCAAAAACGCATTTTTCAGTGTCCCCATTCATCCAGACAGCCAGTACCTTTTCGAATTCTGTTTAAATGGAAGGAGCTATAAATTCACACGAGCTCCTCAAGGTTTCACAGAAAGTCCTAGCATCTACAGTCAAGCACTTAAGAGACAACTAGACAACATTCACATGCCAACTGGCACTGCCCTGCTCCAGTATGTCGATGATCTACTGATCACAGCCCGTTCTGAACGTGCTTGCGAGCGAGCATCACTTACAGTCCTGTATTTTCTAGCCGAGATGGGGCACAAGGTGTCCCCTTCGAAGCTTCAATTCTGTGTCCAGCAAGTGATCTACTTAGGCCACTTACTGTCCAAGTGGGGTAGGCAGTTGACACCCGATCGTATCCAGTTAATAGCGAGTCTTCCTCAGCCCAAGACCCAGAAGGAGGTACGTGCTTTTATCGGCCTCACTTCTTATTGTCGACAATGGATTCCTCAGTATGCATTTCTAGCCAAACCACTGATACAGTTAACGACACAGGAGGCAGCCGTATCGACTGTCCTCCCTTGGACATCTGAACATACACTTAGTTTCAATGAATTAAAGAAAGCTTTATGCCAAGCTCCCGTTCTAGCTACACCGAACTACAGTAAGCCTTTTACACTTTTTGTCACAGAACGTAATGGTACAGCATTATCTGTTCTCACACAAGATCAAGCAGGACAATACAAGCCCTGTGCTTATTTTTCGAGCACACTAGATCCAGTAGCCCAGGCTCTGCCTGCGTGCCTCAAGTCAGTTGCAGCCACAGCACTAGCTATCAGACAAAGTGATTCCATAGTATTAGGACACTCCCTGACAGTACAAGTTCCACACTCCGTGGAAGTTCTTTTAAACCGAACACAGACTCAGCACTTGACAATTGCACGTTTGACAGGTTATGAACTGACACTGTTCCAGCCACACATAGAAATCAGACGCTGCAACGTTCTAAATCCTGCTACACTGTTACCGTCAGTTACTTCAAATCCTGCCACACATGACTGTGTGGAAGTTGTTAACACTATGACTAAGCCAAGACAAGATCTGACAGATATCGCATTACCAAATCCCGACCTGACACTTTATGTGGATGGTTCATGTATGAGAACCAGTACAGGAGAACTAGTAGCCGCGTATGCAGTGACTACTGACACTGAAGTTATTAAAACACACCGTATTGACACCCTGTCTGCTCAAGCAGCAGAGCTAGTTGCTCTGACTCAAGCCTGCATACATGCCAAGAACCTGAAAGTTAATATTTACACAGATTCACGCTACGCATTCGGAGTTGTACACGACTTCGGAGTGCTCTGGCAGGAGAGAGGTTTCATGACTTCTCATGGAACCAAGATTCAGCATGGTCTCCTTATTCAAGCTCTGTTAGATGCAATACATTTACCAACAGCTATCGCTATCATGAAATGCAAAGCACATACGAAAGTTACTGACATTATTTCTCAAGGTAATGATCTAGCAGATCGAACAGCCAAGCTTACAGCACAGACACCAGACATACCAGTTAACAAGACACCGACATCCACTCTAGAACAGACTACTTGTATGACAGTTAAGGACCCTACTCAGGATGTCATAGATATCCAGTTACATGCTACTCCCGAAGAAATCAAGAAATGGTCCGAACAAGGAGGGGTCCAGACAGATCAGGGATGGTTGACGAAGGGAAAAGCCACATGGTTTCTCCCCGACTCAATGGTTCAAGTCATTATCAATACCGCACATAGTCCAGCACACTTAGGAGAAAAAGCCATGTTAGACAGTATCCAGAACATTTGGTTTAACAAGCATTTACGAGCTGCAGCCAAGCAGAAAGTCCGTACTTGTATGATATGTTGCCAGTTCAATCCAGGTAAAAGTGTCCCGGTGGAACAAGGTGGATTCCAGCCTCCTGACCACCCTTTTGAAGTCCTCCAGATGGATTATATTCAGATGGAGCGATGTCGAGGTTTCAAGTATGTCCTTGTAGTTGTATGCACTTTGTCCAGGTGGACAGAAGCATATCCAGTCCCAGATTACACAGCCGCGACCACTGCCAAGCAGTTGGTTCGTGAGTTCTTCCCCCGCTATGGACTCCCTAGGGTCGTATATTCTGATAACGACCAGCCATTCTCATCTGAACTCATGAAGCACGTTTCCCTTTTACTAGGGTACCAGTGGAAGTTCCATTGTGTACGCCATCCAGAAGCAGCCGGTCTCGTAGAGAGACATAATCAAACCTTGAAAATCCGTATTGCCAAAGTCTGTAAAGAGAAAGGTGTAGACTGGTTAGTTGCCCTGCCAGTTGCCCTGTTCTATATGCGCATGGTCGCACATTCCAGATCAGGTCTGTCCCCTTATGAGGTCGTATTCGGCCGCCCCCCGAACGTGTGGGGTACACCCAGACCCCGAAGTATTACAGATGTTTCCAGTAATATGCTGACAGATTACCTAGCTTCCTTGATGTCTGCCCTACACTCTTGTCGTTCACAGGTTGCCGCCGCATTTCCAGACAATACCGAGGTGAAACCGCATGAGATTGTTCCGGGAAGCTTGGTTCTCGTCCGGAATTTTGATCGTTCGAGTCCGCTGGAGCCTCGCTGGAAGGAGCCGAAGTTAGTCCTCCTGACCACCCGTACTGCCGTCAAGTTGGAAGGCAGGAAGGGGTGGGTGCACCTGTCACACGTCAAGAAATTTCACGGACTAAAAACTGTTTCCAAGAACATTTCCAAGGATTGTCAAGATTTTAAAGACTGCCAAGAAACTATTCTTAAGGACTGTCCCGCAAATGACATTGATACCAAGCCTCCCCTGTTAGAGAAAACTCCACAGCAGGAGTATAAAAGTAAGCTCCGGTCTAGTAAAATAAGTCAGCCAGTTTAATTGTCTAAGTCCTCCCCTAGGTGAAACGGTTAGACAGGTATCTGACATGTATGAAATAGACCCCCATAGTGAGAGAGTTAGTCAAAACTCAATCCGATGTATCGTTTTTCTAAGTTTTATATTGTTTCTCAGCTTGATGGTTACCTGCACGAGCTATGTATTTCATTTATGTTTTCCAATTTCTCATGTAAATAAGTATTCTAATGCTACAGTAGAGCACACGTTTAGTGATCTGCCTCCTCACGAACTATCCTATCGTCTTGCTATGCGCAACAATTCATTCATCCGTATGTTACATTATTCACACCAGACCAGCAATGCCACTAATTGTTGGGTGTGTGGTCGACTTCCCCCTTTCCAGACACCGAAGGGAGTTCTGCCACTGTTTCCTTATCCGTTTTCACATAATGGTTCGTGTGGAGCCTGGTCCACGTTAACGTCATCTTCAAATGATATGTCCCTTCTGAATAGTACATGTTTTCCAGACAAACAAGGTCTTCCCCACAGAACAGGGTTAGATCTAGAGAATGAAGTTTATAATTTAGGTAATTATTCTTCGAAATTCATGGTCCTGAATGTTCAGTCTGATCCTACTCCAGACTTACCTGCTATTTCAGTACTACCAGTCAAAGGCGAATTATGTGTCAGAAATAATGGTTCCGTACATGTAGGACATAGTGATTGTACTACTATTGTCAAGTATAGTGACAGTGGGAAATCTATTTTCAAAGCTTCACGTCATTCTTATTTTGTTTGTGGTCAGACCGCATATGTTCGTCTGCCCCTCGATTGGGAGGGAACCTGTTACATTGCCTTCCTACTGCCACCAGTTTTTCTAGCCCCATCTGATTATCATAGAAACACACATCTAGTACACATTAGACATAGAAGGGAGATTGAATCCCCGATTGTCGATCAAACTGAAACTGCTCTAGAACAGTATACAGATTTCAATAGAGGTTTCTCCTTCTTTATAGGACCTATCCAGAATAGTAAGTTAATACGTAGATTGACCAGAACCCTTGAAGCAGTAGTGAATGAGACTGCCTCTGCTCTAGGTAACTTAACCGAAGAGCAATCTGCTATGAGATTTGTCGTGCTCCAAAATCGTCTCGTTCTTGACGTCATACTGGCCGATAGAGGAGGAGCATGTAGAGTCATCGGATCTAGTTGCTGCATTTTCATTCCTAATAACGCGCCGTCTGTTTATTCAGCTATAACCAGACTTCATAAAATTGCCCATCAGTTACACCAGCATCCAGGCACCTGGACATGGTCCGGTTGGTTTTGGAGTATAATTTCTGCCTGGGGATGGAAAGTATTGTCATTTCTAGGTATTGCAGTAGCGATCATATTCAGTTGCTGCCTCTGTATACAATGTGGCCCTGCGATTTGCGGCATTTGTGCTACCTCTTGTATTCCTAGTCCCAAGTCCCGTCCTAGATCCCGTTCCAAGAAAATTCGAGACGAGCAAATGATACTGTATGAAATGATAGATGGTATCATGAATATTGATGTTTCCTGATGGAAACGTAGTGACAAGGAGGGAATGTGGAAAAGTAAATTTTGCCATGTTCTGTGTCCCTACGTGTCCTCCATCCTATGTTGTATGTGCATGATTAATATGCATATGTATTCCCCATGATCGATTAAAGACGCAATTACAGTTGTGTCCATCTCCAGTATGCCAGTTTCCAGTTCTCGTGAAAGCTACGAGTATTAGGCCTATGTAAAGCTACGTTGCCACGTTTCTCAGTGTGCACGTTATTTCATTGTAAAGTCCCCGTTTCTAGGCCTCAAAAGGGCCCGGACTCAGATTCAGCTCCTGTTTTCTGAACCCTCGCTGAGGAGCGATACAGCCCCCACCTATATCCCTGACCCTTCACTTACTTCCTGCCTCACAGTGCCCGGCTCGGCCTGGCTCTGCCTGCCAGTCTGCCAAGAGTATGTTATGATTCTAGTTATCAGTCCAGCTCTCCTTCTCTGCATTCCTAAGCTACTGAATCGCATCAATAGTTTCAGTCACCGTCTAGCCTTTACGTCTCCATGAAAGAGAAATACTGTATTAATGGTCATTTAATATTCCTCAACACACACTACATGTAGAATAATGCATGCACCAGTCTTAGTGTCTGTTAGCCTTTACCCTGATAACTTTTGGATTCTATCAACATGTTCTCTAAACACCAGATACTAGATAGTGTTTAGGTACATGTCGCTCTGACTCTCCAGACTTTCGTCTCTCCTTCTAGCGCAGAAGTCATAGCCCCCAGCTTCTCCTAGTAATACGTCATTGCCAGCTTGCGCGCACCACTAGGTTAGAGGTCCCGGCTCCTTAGGTAGCCCCCTCCATGTTTCCGCCCCATTTATGACATATTCCGTTACGTTTACATCACATGTCTATGTTCACGCCTCTTGTTACACCTACTTTCTGCCTTATCTTTCGCGACTGCTACAGGCCCTGCCCACTGTTACGCCTACTGTATGTATTGTAATGCAATTGTTTTAACTATATATACTTGTGTACTGTTATTAAAAGCCAGCGCGCTCATTCCAGCTCCTGCCCGACAGCTGTCGGGGCCCCCCTGTTGGCTAGCCATCCCAGATCTTGCCCGTGCAGGTTGTCCTGTTCCTGTCCTTTATGCTGTATTAAACCTGCAAACTCCTACTACCTCGAATCTTGACTCTTATTTATTGAGCTATCTGTTATTGTTATATCCAGTCAAAAATAGAGGTATTATTTATTTATTTACCACAGGAATTGAGATGTATAAATGTCTTCTCCTGCCAGTTTTTCTAAAAACTTGTTTTTTACCCATTCAAAGATACAATCACCGGAGGAGAGGAGCTGGACGTGACGCACAGCCTGGCCACAGATCGTGAAGCACGTGTGACCGCGACCAAAGGTGGAGTCGCAGAGCAACGAGACGCGGGACGAGGCACAACTTTCAAACTCGGCAGATGAAGGAATGAAGGGTTGCCTTGAAGCCCTCGACTTGCTGACCCACTCGTGCCTGAAGTCCCCGTCCCCTTTTGAGTCCGACTGATGGGCCTGCCTGCTCGCTGTCCTTTGCTCCCTTGGTCCCTTGGTGTGTTCAAAGATCTGGCCCCACTCCACCCTCTCTTCCCTCGATTATTCAACAAACTCACCCTTTTTCGCATAAACTTTTGACTATAGAATGAGGTTTTGCCACGGAAAAAGAAAGACACGCAGGTGCCCAGCTTGAGGCACCCCTAAGAAAATAAGTTAGGAAACAGGACTGTGATCTAACAGCAGAGGACTGATCGCACCCTGCAACGTGTAAGGATGAATCCGAGCTGGACCTATAGCTCCACCGCCGGTGCTCAGCAGCGCCAACAAAAGAAGACGGACTCTGTTAAAAGACATTGCGACAAAGACCCTCCCCCTTTCCAGAACTTTCTACTCACCCCTTGACTAATTGCTTGTATCGAATTGAATCCCTCCCTCAACCATTTTGTATTGCCTTTTAAAATGTTTCATCGGTCACTCATGTATTTAGTTTTTCAAAAGTCTCTTATAGTACTGACAAGACCCGAAGGTATCGGAGCACTTTTTTCTGTATGTTGATGTCGCTGGAGAGAAAATGAGAACTTGATTTTATAATGTGTCGGAACATTTTTCCTTGACTGACCCCGACTAAAGTATTATGCCGATCTCTAGACTTGCATGAATAACCCAAACAAATGTAAATTCATACGTACCACATTTCACCAATCGATTGTGACTACATATGGTTATACTCAATCTGCTAGCATTTACGAACGTTATTTCATTGGCCACACATGGCTATATGTACACTCCGTCAGTTAGGGTAAACACAAAAGAACTAGCTTACGTTAAAAAGCGGCGACTGTTGAAAATAGCAATGTGTATGTACATAAGCGGCGTTCATTTGTGTTCACTGTACCTCTTGTCGTAAGCAGAACGGACATTGCAAAACACTGACTGTGTTATCCCGCCAGCATAGACCCATGCACACATATATACAACAGCCATTTTAGGTACCATGGTCTCTCTGTTTGCGATCGATCACCAGCGCCCTTCCCTGACCCTGCAAGCTTCCCCCATGCACCCTGACCGCCCCCGCTCTCACATGCACAAGTCATGAGCCCTCCCCTCCCGCATGACTCTGTCTCTGAGAATCACACCCCGCGCCTGACCAACACCTCCTTTCCCTCCATGAATACCCCTCCTTTGATGACCTCTTCCTCTGAACCTAATTGTCTACATGGACCGCTGGTCATCCCTTAGCCTGAGGATACAGTTTATTGCCCACTACTGTATGCACTCGCCTCTCTTGAAAGGAGCCACTATTGATCATGACCTCCCCACCCCCTGAGATTCGATCAGGAGCACACATTCCACAGGAATCAGCAGAACACTCAGCTGCGTGACAGCCCCCTCCTATTGTATGGAGGATAAGGGCCCCTACTGTAGCCACGTGTTGGAATATCTTCGTACTTCACAATGTCTTGATTGTAATAAAGGATGCATGTGTGCCACAAACCTGTGTATAAAAGACGAAGCCTCAGAGAAACTTGTTAGAGCACCTCCTGAAGACACTATGAGAGTGTCTGAAATGACATGCTCTCCTCATGAGAAATAAACTCTGTTCTTGTTTTCCTGCCTTCAGCGCCCGTCTCTTTATTTGGTAATTATTCAAGATGGGAACTAAGAGTCGCCCTGCACCAGCAGCCTGGGCATCAGGTGCTATATGGGCTGACTTTTCCACAGTAGGAATGAATGATGAGATGGCATGAACTGGACAACACCGGCTGTCTGGCTCTGATGAAGCAATTGCTGTTTGTTTGTTGTGCATGAAATTAATCCTATGTGTTCTGTTAATATTTAATCTTTTACACACTAAATGTAACTAAAGTCTACTCTGTTTTTACCTTGTTTAATGCAAATTGTACTTCTACTGCAGGGGACACTACGTTGCATTTATTAATATGGAAAATGTCCTTGGACTGTGTGTAGACTGTGACTGCATGAACAACATTGAGTTTGCTAATACCATGATGATGATGATGATGAGTCTTGATGATCAAAGTTACATAATATCTTTACAGTCACTCACTCGGATGGATGGATCATCATCGTCAGTTTATGGAAGAACTATGGCCATTTTGTGTGTGGCAAACAGGTAAACAAGTCAACAACAACCACAGCTGAACTACATGTCTGTCTAGTCGTGGTATGGAGTGTTAGAGCCAGTGTAGTTTTGTTATGCCAGAGTCCAGACAGCGGTTCATGTAAAATTGTGGCTATGTGGATTGCTGTATAAAATTAGATCTGCTTTGTCTGTCTGTGTCAAAGAGGTATGCTACATGGAGGTTGAGTCACTCAGTGGTGCCTGCCTTGACCGTCTGCATGGCCCTGGCCTGCTGTGTGCTAATTATTATCCTTGAAAAGGAGACTTAGAGTAGGCACTTTAGAAATGATGCATGTATGTAATACTGTCGCCTCTGGAAGTGAAAGTGTTATTTTTGCACTACACACCGTACCTTATATTTTTCCTCCGGGTGTTTTAATATCCCTTTCTGTTTTTCCATCGAAAATTACAGGCCGGCTTTTACCCTGTGCGATGGGAAAAACATTAACTCAGGCATACCATAGCAATCCGCAATTCCGCATCCGCCAGGCAGGCAGTGGACAGTGTGGTCACCAAGATTGATCGACAGAGCGTCAGATGGAATGGAGGAGTACCGCGAGTAAGAGGAATGGCTGGATGCATGCAACTTCCCAAATTGAACAGGACAACTACAACATACAGTTACAGTATACACTTCACTTCTCCTTATCTTTTAAATAATGTTATTGCTGTGAACTTCTCTGCTTCAAATTCATCCCTACAGCTATTTGATGAGTTTCTTTGCTATTTTTAAAACTAATTTAATGTACTAATAAGTGTTTATTCTCTCTGAGGGCAGATAGGCAAGTGAAATTGCATACCTACTGCAGCCCTGTACTGTCAAATTGATTATTCATAGTTAGTAAGTTGTAGTAAGTACTACTTTTCAGTAACCTAACCATCCATTTAGCAAACAACTTCATGCATGCACTTCCTTTATGTCCCTTAAAAGATGTATGGATATCTTTGTATCCAAAGATTTGTTTTTCTTCATTTGTTGTTTGTGCATGCTGTGTTTTATTTTCTCTCTCCACAAAACTTTCCCAAAAACCCCCATTCCCATCCATTTTTCAAACTCTAACCCTCTTCCATCGGGCTGTGTGGTTTTCATTGAGGTGTGACAAAATGACACCAATAATTCCACATGCTTGATGGGGAGGATAAGGTCAACAGAAAATCAATTTCAAGGCAGGTCAAGGAATCCGAGGACATATTCTTATTCTGCTTGACACACACCCATGAGTATTTGCAAATCAAATCAGAATTTAATGTGCGCCATCAAGTGAATTCATCATCAACAACATCCTCCTCCTACATGTGACGAATGCTTATGCTGCTGTGTCCTTCAGTACTATTTCTAGTAGTAGCCATACTCCTCGCAACTAGGAGTTAGCTTTTGATTGAATACTTTAGCATTGCTTAGGCTACAATTTATGGCACTGTTCTTGTGTACTGTACTATCGTACTGTTCTAATGCTCCTCTCAGGCCACTCAATGTTTTATTTCCTTTTTTTATATATGCTGCTACTGCCAGTGTGTACCACTTCTACTGCCACCACAACAATGACATTTCATTTGTCCAGGATTCCATAGCCAAGCTTAATCGCCATTTGCCATGCAGCCAACCCCTTCAAACATGAATCACAGGTAAGATAAGCATTTGGGGGCAGGAAGAATAATTGAGTAGGAGGAGAGGAGAGACTGACGGTAGTAGTAGTAAAGTAGTAGGACAATTGAATTCACTAACTCTGTCAGTGGCACTTTTGTACAACTTTGGGTGATTACTTAGACAATTTGAATCAACCAGCCAGTTAAGTTTCAGGAAAACAAACAAACAGTTAACCCCCCTGCCTCCCCCACAAAACAGTAAAAACATGTATGCTATGTTTAAGTTGAAAATAAATAATTATTTCGACCCTAACAAAAATAAACTATCCCGCAAGACCTGACCAACCCCTCTCCCTAACCCCAACCAATGTCCATGAAATGTCCACAAAAGTCCAAAAACCTCAATGCCCAATTCCCACCCCCTAAAAGTCTTTAAAAAAGGGGCAAGGGACAGTCTCTCTCTACTTTGGCTGGCGGTATCCTGTGGCCAGGTAGTCACGCAGCTCTCTCCGGAGGGCCTTGAGCAGGACTTTCTGCCTCTCCACCTCCTGCTCAAGGTAGGCTACTCACAGGGTTAGGCGGTGCACACCCGCCTTGCAAGTACTGTTGGGGGCAGCTGTTGTTTTCGCTGCTCGGCGGCGGCGGGTGACTGCCGGACTATGGTGCCATACCGCTGGAGGATTGTGCTGGCTGTATGAACAAGGGGCAGTGGAGGAGGATGAAGCTGTTGTTGTTGACTGGTCATCCTCCTCCTCCTGAGCCATCAGCCGCTGATATTTGGCGACAATTGCCTCCAGCTTCCGTTGCCTGGCCCGGATAGCCAACTCCTTCCTTGATAGTTTAGAAGGAGTATCTATATGAAGAAAGAAAAAAATACTGTAACCAATACTCTTTAAGATTAACACAAAATAATTCAACAGAAAGTTGTGTCACAGTAGCACTAGCAACTTGCAAGCACAGTACATAACATTTGTGGCATGTATCTATCTAACCTTCCAATTCGTCGGCCTTTGCTCTAACATTACATTAGTGGGAGTTTCAGGAATTCTACTAGCACAATGGACTCACTACATTAGACTCAGACAGTACACCAGTCTTCTTCTTCTCTCTTGTTTAGCGAAATTAGTACATAAATTTGCGGAAGTCGACATAATGCCAGCACAGTCAGCTTCACCCAAGAAAAACAGACGCAAGCCATGATGACGCAGACTTGCGTTACTGTTACCAGTACATGCAGGTGGGGAAGCTCTAACTCTTTTATTACGGGTGGCACTGGCCATACTCTGTTACACGTTACAACAAGGGCTACTGCTCAATTAATTTAACTTTCACCCTGCCAGACCCCTGACTACTACAAAAGGAAAGTGAAGAAGATAATATGATCATCTATCCCTTCACATGATATTTGCTTATAATGACTTTTAGGTGCTTTGTTTTTATTGATTGAGTGAACACCAATAGGCCACACATGGATGAAAGAGTTGAAAAAAAATTGTTAACATAGGTAGTGAGTTGTCCCCGTAATCGCCGGAGGAAGGAACTTGTGACTTGACTTGATAATGTGAACTATACAATATAGATACACAATATATGCTGTGCTTTCAAACTACTGTAGTCAAGGGAATATTCTGAAAAACTACAACTTCTACTTTCCTCTGCTTTGCTACTCTGGCACGGACGTGCAGTGTTACATGCTCTTCAAACTAACACTCTTCATCCAGTGACCGTCTACTGTACATACAACTATGCTATCTATGAGGAAGATACCATCCAGACATCCATCCATTCAAAGTAAATGTCTATTATTCATCTTAATGTCTCAACTGGACAAACCTTACTTTTTCTCACCAAAAAACACCCTTTTTATTTTATTTTGTAAATCGCCATCCATGCATCCGTGCTTGACTTGCTTTTGAATTTGACCCAAAGGATATATTGTGCACATATACAGTTTCTGTTTCTCCCACACAGGCAGTCCTCTTTTCTTTCTCCTTCCACCCATCCTTGCTTCAACCGGCCATGAATCAGATTCCTACCAGCCACCTCTACCTTATTTCAAAACCACAGATCATTTGTTGCCAGTCATTTAACTCGCTCGTCCTTCCTTACACCCTTCTTTCACTTTTCGTTCATCTCATCCATCACGTTCATCTCTGATCTGACTTGCTTTCTCGATAAAACTTTCACAGCTGAGTTGAAGTCAAATTTAGAGGAGGCCATTGGTTACTCATCAACTCCCAACGCTAATGCTATTGCTAATGCGAAGTCACGGGTGACTGTCTTCTACCTGGTTGACAAAAACTCAGTTCTAAATTTTTAAGTCTAATCTTAACAGTAAAGTGTACTTATACTGTACAACATATACACCCCTGCAGCGAGCCTACTCTGCGATCTCAATAAGTAAGGAACATAATAGCTTACCACTGCCTGCCACTACCGAGTCATCCCCCACAGCAGCAGTTCCTGCTGGCACTGGTGGCACCGCATCTGCCCCTGGAGTGAACACCTCTGCGCTGGCCCTGGCACTGGTGGTGGGCTGTGCCGATGGTGTTCCGCCTCGAAAATACATTTCATTTCATATACACCACTCCCTATTTTGACTAGGAACGAAAACAAATGTCACTACTTAAACAAATGTAATTATTTGTGACTCTCTAGTCTAGACTAAAAATTCCCCTTTCGGAAGGTGAGGGTGTTTTTATTTATGCTTAGCCATAACATGCTAGACTTTTGGCACAACTGACGAATGCTTGCTTTTTAACACGCACCATTTTTCTCATAACAGACAGAGGATTCCCTTCTATGAACTAGAGCAATATGTTACTCATCAAGTCATAATCATCATCACCACCAATACTTTAAGTTCCAACCAGGTGAGGGGTCTCCCAAAATTACTGTGTAAATTAGCCACTGTTCAGTTTTCATGCGTTCACCATTTCTCTACTATGAAGATAATTTTAATAAATGTTTTTAATGCACAATTGAAAATTAATATACAGAGTACACACAGAGCTACTTGTTTTCCTTTTAATACAGCTTTAAAACTTACATAGACTCTGTGGTTTTCGGTCATTAGTGAGTGAGCAAAAGGGTTTGCAATTTGCAAGCATGATTCCGTGACTCTGAGAGAGCGGGACTCTGACTCCGTTGTCTTATGTTTTGGGTTGTATAATCATTGGGGATCATTGCTGCATTCTGGAGCTAAATATTGACTCTGACACACTAGCTAGTCAGTAAAGAGATTGGGGGTTCAACTTCTGTTATGACTGAGCCTGGTATGTGGAAAGTCTAACTGCGCCTATATTATCACCAATGCCCTATTTCTTGTGCATAGTTCTGTATGTGCAGACTCGTCCCTGCAACAGTAGTAGTATGTCCTCCTATCCAATCAAAAAGTAAACTAGTATCTTATTCTTGGTGGCCATTGACATTTTATTGTTGGGAATTGTCAAAGCATGAACATTAAGAAGACTTCAATAGACATTATTATGGACAACCCAGAGGACTACAAAAAACCAAAGGGGGAAGCGTAGAGGTTGAGATAGAATCACCCTCCTAAACGGTTCATGTAAACATAGAGATTCTATCAATGTGTAGAGGTGCCAAATATTTTATGATTTTTTTGTTTTTTGTTTTTGTGAAATAATAGGCTCTCTCTTAACAGTGGAAAGATGAGAGCACGTGTGCTTTGTTAAAATACCCCTCACACACTAAAAAAATCCGTTAGTGTCATGCTTCATCATAGGGGTCTTCCCGTCCCTATAACGGGGCGGGGCGTGCTACGACCAGACGGACTATGCGGGAGCACTATAGATGTGACAGGGCTATGTGTGGGTGCAGTGGTGTCAGTGAAGTGTAGGGATCTAACTAGTGGATGCACAAAAAATACAAAAATTAAAAATTCCCTGGCTAGTAGAACAAATACATTTTATTGGTTTCTCTAGCTGGAAATATTAAAAAGGGGGATAAAAGGTAGAGCAATTACTGACTACCGAGTCGACATGTTTCATAGGCAGTCCCCAACTGCCTACTCATCAGGACCTTTTGGTGATCCCTACTAAGAATAGCTCGGCTCTACAGTGGTAAGCCTACTGTCCTACAAATATGTCAGCAAAAATAGGCTGAATATTTTTGCTTCGGGGCATGAGCTGGCCCAAGTGAAGCAAAGCACCAAAAATCAGTGCCAAAAAAGAGTGACCATTGGTCTCTGTAAATGAAGAGGAGAAAAGGGGGGGAGAAAGCACAAACATATTCGTATTTTCACTTCTGATTACTCAATGTACATCATTATTTTGAAATAATTTTCAAAACACCTGCTAATTTAACAAGTTATCGCTTGGTTTAGTGCCATTTCCTTTGCCACGTTTGTTGTGTATTAATCAGTATACACCTCTTGTTGCTGGACTATGTGCCCGACCTTTCATCCAGAACCATCCAAATGGAAGCGGTTCGTAATTAACTCATCACACATACAGTCGTGACTCAACACATACATACATCCAATCGCAAGGGTAGGGAAAAAGAGACCCATATATCGTATTTTGTCAAGATCGATATTCTTAAAAGCGGTATTGGTAAAGATGGTAGTCAATACATTCGTTTTATACATACTTTTCCGTTCGTTTGACAGTGCCCCATGAGCTTGCAGGCGGAGGAAGTTTTGCTCGGTCAACTGGAAAGACAGATAGATATCGCCACCCCCATTGTTAGATGTGGTACGTTCGAGTTTTGGCGAAAAAGTGACCCTGCAACCCATTTATTAGAGACTCGAGGTCCGAGTCTATTACTAACGTTACCGGCATGGCAATTCGCCTATCATCCCTACCGTGCAGCTCCGAGGACGTGTGGTCCCTCGTCTGCCGGGTAGATATACTTTGGCATTTCCTTCCGTGTTGCTTCTTGCTTCAAGGGAACGCCCAGGAAGGAAAAACTAGAACGCTCAATACCTAAAAATGGCCGCCGCTATTCGGCACAATGTGAGGACTATTGTCGGAAGTCTTTTTTCGCTTTCTCTGGATAACGTGAGAGAAACGAAGGGTGCTACTAAATGCTTGCAGAGTGTACTGTAATAGTAGATCTCGAAGATGGATATTCTAATTGTTTTAATTAAGCTCATAGGTTAGAGCATAGTGTGGTACTATTCCTAGAAAAAGGATATATGTTAAAGTTAAGCTCATGGGTCAATCGAGTCATTCGCCAGGGGGTTCCCTCAGCAGGGTACAGTGTCATATCCTCATGGTTGAATTAATTGGAGCATAATGTGGTAGTGTTACTAGAAACAGGATATCTGTTAGAATTATGCTCATGGGTCAATCGAGTCATTCGCCAGGGAGTTCCCTTCGTAGGGTACAGTGTCATATCCTCATGGTTGAATTAATTAGAGCATAATGTGGTAGTGTTACTAGAAAAAGGATATCTGTTAGAATTATGCTCATGGGTCAGTAGAGTCATTCGCCAGGGGGTTCCCTCAGCAGGGTGCAGTGTCATATCCTCATTGTTGAATTGGTACAACCTGGGGGTTGTCAAGGTTCACTCACAGACTGGACAAGGAGTGGTTGGTATCATTAGATATAAATTACGTGAAGATCAAATGATGACGTTCAAAGGGTGAGGGGTCACAGCTGTCCCCAAGGTATGTCATCGTTCAGTCCCCTTTTATGGGATTGAATGCGGAACACCCATCTTTGTTCTTTCTCCAGAAGGAATCTCTCATTACTCACTTGCTCTATCACAGTCCAGGATATTTCATCAGGTTTGTGGTTCATCTCTAGGAAGTGATTCGTGAGTTTCGTACTGTTTTTTTTGCATTTTATGGTTCTTTTGTGCTCACCTATCCGGAGCAATACTTCCTCCGCCTGCAAGCTCATGGGGCGCTGTCAAACGAACGGAAAAGTATGTATAAACGAATGTATTGACTACCATCTTTACCAATACCGCTTTTAAGAATATCGATCTTGACAAAATACGATATATGGGTCTCTTTTTCCCTACCCTTGCGATTGGATGTATGTATGTGTTGAGTCACGACTGTATGTGTGATGAGTTAATTACGAACCGCTTCCATTTGGATGGTTCTGGATGAAAGGTCGGGCACATAGTCCAGCAACAAGAGGTGTATACTGATTAATACACAACAAACGTGGCAAAGGAAATGGCACTAAACCAAGCGATAACTTGTTAAATTAGCAGGTGTTTTGAAAATTATTTCAAAATAATGATGTACATTGAGTATTCAGAAGTGAAAATACGAATATGTTTGTGCTTTCTCCCCCCCTTTTCTCCTCTTCATTTACAGAGACCAATGGTCACTCTTTTTTGGCACTGATTTTTGGTGCTTTGCTTCACTTGGGCCAGCTCATGCCCCGAAGCAAAAATATTCAGCCTATTTTTGCTGACATATTTGTAGGACAGTAGGCTTACCACTGTAGAACCGAGCTATTCTTAGTAGGGATCACCAAAAGGTCCTGATGAGTAGGCAGTTGGGGACTGCCTATGAAACATGTCGACTCGGTAGTCAGTAATTGCTCTACCTTTTATCCCCCTTTTTAATATTTCCAGCTAGAGAAACCAATAAAATGTATTTGTTCTACTAGCCAGGGAATTTTTTATTTTTGTATTTTTTGTGCATCCACTAGTTAGATCCCTACACTTCACTGACACCACTGCACCCACACATAGCCCTGTCACATCTATAGTGCTCCCGCGTAGTCCGTCTGGTCGTAGCACGCCCCGCCCCGTTATAGGGACGGGAAGACCCCTATGATGAAGCATGACACTAACGGATTTTTTTAGTGTGTGAGGGGTATTTTAACAAAGCACACGTGCTCTCATCTTTCCACTGTTAAGAGAGAGCCTATTATTTCACAAAAACAAAAAACAAAAAAATCATAAAATATTTGGCACCTCTACACATTGATAGAATCTCTATGTTTACATCAACCCAGAGGACTGCCTCAGTGCCTAGAGCTATTGCTGAATAGGAGTTTTGTTTAACACCTTTTGCCAACTGTGCAAGCTTAGCTATCTACACAGACAGACTAATAATAATAAATAATAGTAGCACAGAGAGTCATAGTAGAGGCAGGATAATAATTTTGAAACAGTCTACAAGAAGATCAAAGATGATTTAGGAAAAAATAGAATTATGATGAACGTTTGGATAAAATAGGTGCTGTAAAAGTTAGGGAAGTATAATTATTAATATTAACGGGAAAACTTACTGGGGCCAGCAGAAGAGCCCTCGGCAGACCGATCCTGGCCTTCCTGATCCGCCGGCGCCGCCACCGCCACCTCTGTCCTCTTGCCCCTGGGAGGAGATGATGTACATGAAAGAAAGACACAAACATGAATGATTGCTGTCAACGAAATCAAACATTTCAAAAAAACAATAACAAATTATTTCGGGGAAATAAACAACAATTGCACTAAATTTATTGACCTATCTGATGTGGTCTACTAGGATATTAGTATTGCTAGATTCGCGGACCGTCTACTTGGAAAGGTATGTAACTCACTATTAAACCAACTACAAAAGGTTCTGCTAGGACTGGCAGCACTCAGCAGCACGCGAAGTGACAGACACAGTCTGTCATGATTGCACACCACTAAAAAAGTCATAAAATTCTCAACCTATCAATCCACCACCGCAATCTCTTCTTAGTGGCAGGAGTACAAAGGAAGGACAGGACTTAAGTCTCTAGTCTCTCTAGCATTACACAGTTCTATAAAGCACACTCATACATAATCACTCAGGCCAAATGAGCACAAAATTGAAAACAAGTAAGCATAGTAGCACCGCCACTGACTGAGCAGGCGAGCACCTGCAATCACAGAAGCTTTTGAAACATAATTTACCTGCAATGTAATCGGCAACATTCTTGCTCTTTGGAAAAATCGTATATTTGCAATATAACACAGAATAGAAGAAAACAAAGTAGTTATTAAACAGCTACTAGTACTCACCAAGCCCAGGAATCATGAAGCCAAGCAGGTCGAGCAGGTCTTGTTCCCGGTCCAGGATGTCGGACCACCGGTGCGTCACCTGGTTGTAGGTGCGCCGGACCCCAGACTTCCGATACATGGTCCGGCACACCTTACCCCATAGCTGGCGACGCTCCCGGAGGCCGTACCCGGTACAGGGCCTGCCACCTGCCGCGATGGTCTTGGGGAGGTGGCACTGCACAAAGAAGACCAGTGCGGCCACCCCCACCGCGCTGAAGACCTCCCTGGGACTTACTGACTCCCCCCTTAACCGCCCGCAAGGGAGCCGGCTACGGGGTGCGGGACTCTTCTCCTTCGACTTGCCGGCTCCCTTCCTGGGTCAAAGAAAGGAAAAATAGGAAAGAATAGGGAAAAAAAAGTATAGAAAAGAAAAGAGAGAGCTAAAAAAAAGTAGTTATTAAAGTAACAAAAAGTTGAAAAAAACACAAAATATAGATCTACAAAAATAGAGGCATAGATAATGAGTAAAAAAGATCAAAAAAAGTTCAAACAAACAAAGGATTACAAAGATTGAAACAGGATAGAAAAAGCATGCCCAGAACCATAGCAATGAATGAAAAACAAGATGGCCGCGCCCATTGCAACCACGTCGGTAAGTTTGCGCGATATTTTCCCAGTGAGCACGCAAAAACGGACGCAAAAACCCAATTGTGCCCTGGAAGAGGAAATGCACAACGTGAGCTTGCAACTAGTGCTCGGAAACGGAAATACGCAACGTGAACACTGAAAACAAGGTGCCCGCGCCCATGTACAACTTCATGGGTAACTTCGCGGTAGCCACGCTGAAAAAAAATACCGCGAACATGCAAAAATAAAAAAATCCGCAATATTGCGGACTTCGAGACTCACCGCTGGTGAGTCGGTGCGGCCGGCGGTGCCCCGGAGATGGCTGATGATTGTGGAATAAGGTAAGCAAGGGGCGGAAGCATTAAGGCCGGGTTGGCAAAGACCGACCGGGAGACACTTTGTAGCCTTTGGTTAATCCCGCTGCTTGCAGAGCATAGTTCGCCTGGCGCGGGCAAGATGTTAGGGGCACAAGATTTGCAGCAGGGACACCAGGGTTCCCCTGGTCGTGGGGAACCGACCATGGAAGCGTTGAGGCATCAACAGGGTCTAGGATGGTTACCTCGGCCCCGCTCCCCAGTGAGCAAGCGAGCATAACCACCAGAATGATCAGTGTCAGGGTTTGCATCACCCTGCCGTATATAAAAAAGCAAGTTAGGTCAGCTGGTTTATGGACAGGCGCTTTTGCACACTATCAGCTGGGGGCTCAGATTTGACCGCTCAGGGAGTGGCGCAGTCCAGCCTTTTTCATCCTTTGGGGTCACGCCAGTATAATTGTAATATTACCCGTTTTGGCAGGAAAGGGGGTCACGTTGCACACTCCCAGGTCAGGAAACATCATCTTATGTTTCACTTGTGTCACAACTTTAGTAAACTGTCTGTGCCTGGGTTTGTCCGCTGAAGTCAGCATCGCGGCTTAGCCTTCATCCTTCAAGAGTACTAAATGTACCAGACAAAGCAGGCTATGGTCACAGCTAATTATTATCACATTCACACCCTCGCTGGTGAACAGTTCCTGCCTCGGCCCAATTATAGGGGGCATATAAAATATGTGTTTAATTGTATAACACAGCATTAACATGCCAATAATACTGCAAATAATCTCTGTGAGTCCCTGTTTGGTACAAAGTAACTTTTTACGGAGATGTCAGGAAACAAACACGTTTGTCTGTAGAATGTCTGCACGGGACTATCACACATCATGTACATGACAAATAAAATAAAGCAAAGCAGTATTTCAAGCAATGTATTTAAGAAAGATTCAGAGTCATTAGGGCAAAACTTTACAGAACAACTCAGACTAAGAAAGATTCATGGTCATTAGGGCAAGACCCTGCTGAACAGATCTGAACAGACTATGTCAGGGGTCGGGGTCCCTGGGGCCAGTGCCCACCTTGCCCATGCAATAAATAGGAGCTGTGGCCATGCACGTGGCATGCCCATGCAGACACCAACTAGCGTCTACCAATATCCGGGTTCCCAGATGCAAACCGAAGGTGAATTGTTTGCATCTGAGTATCTATGAAACCACCACTAGTAATTGGGCTTCCTGGTGGGAGGCCCAAAGTCTAGTGGGTATGTTTAATGCAACGCAGGCAGGGCAGATGGTTGAGATGCCACCTGCTAAGGGCATGGGACAGGCAAATCACGAAAGTAAGTCTGGGGGCAACAGTCTTATGAGAGGGGATAGGTTGCCTTTATGGCAGATTGACTCAAGCGGGTGCGTAAATAAGTCAAGAAGCAGCGGCTAGACTGCCGACTTTGGTGCTGCAGACCAGGGTTCGAGCCCTCTGTCACGTCCACCTCCCGTGATACGGGCAACTCACTTAATCTTCCCGTGCCTAAATGTGTAATACAATTTTTTTTTTAAATGTTGCGCGGGTAAAGTGCCAATACCGTCGGGTCGAGTTCGCGCTATATGAATATGCAGCAAGATAAAGAAAAAATTGTTAAAAAAGGCCGGGAAACTGAATTAAACTTCGCAAAAAAGATATGCTCTACATAAAGTTAAATAAATAGTGCTATATTGGAGATGGTTAAGATATGAGGGGATATGTGCAAGTTCGTCAGCCATGCTTAGTGCCCACTATCCATGACTGTAGTAATTGCTGGGCACAGTCTGCAGCTTTAGGCTGGTCAATTTGGCCAAAATATGCTCTCTGCTCAGTGCCCTTCCCTAGAGATGTGAAGTCGTGAAAAATGTCTAGAAATGCCAGCTGGTGGCACAGGTGTGTCAGATTACAGAATGGGTCCTGGGGGGGGGGCCGACCGAAGGGAGGCCTTCCCCGCCCGGGGAAATTTGGGGGCCGGGGGAAAGGGGGGGAAAAGGGGGTAGAAATGGCGCCGCCCGGGGACAGCTCCAGGTTTGGTAGCTTTTGGGCTGGGGGGCGGGGCTTGGTGGGGCTTCCTCCGGGCTGGGCGGTGGTTTCCGCCCGGCCCGCGGCAGAGACACCATTTTAAGGTGAGGTGTCTCGGCCGCCGGGCGGGGGGTGGCGTTTGGGACAATTTTTTCAAGGGATTGTGGACATTTCGGTTGGACTAGTTTTGGGATGGACACAATGTTCGGGTATACGTGGTTGCTGGCGGCACGAGTGGATGGCCTGCGGAGGAATGGACTGACGAGTGTGTGTGTACGATGGGACGTTGCAGGATTTAGAATGGGGCATTTCAGGCTTGAAACAAAGACATCACCGGCGCCGGACACATCGCTGGACGTGGGAGGAGCTCGGGAGAGCAGCATGCGGCTCCACCGACCGAGCGGATGGGCCTGTTCTGGCTAGTGCGGGCGGTCAGGCTCCAACGTGGGACTAGGTGAGTCCCTTCTGAGCTCGGGAGAGCAGCATGCGGCTCCACCGATCGAGCGGATGGGCCTGTTCTGGCTAGTGCGGGCGGTCAGGCTCCCACGTGGGACTAGGTGAGTCCCTTCTGCCCTTACCCGAAGGGTCCATACGGCCGCCGGGGTGCTACTTTAGGGCAGGGGGGTGAAAAGACCCTTATGTGTGTTTGTTTGCGGTTGCACAAGGGGATTACTGTTATTCAGCTATTGTTTCAGTTTACAAGTGTGGCGTAGGGTTATCCAGACGTTCTTGTGGGGGTTCTTCTTGGGGGGTGAAAAGGTTTGGGAGTGTACGCTGGGGGGTATGGACTTCTTAGTGGTTTCGAGGTGGTGGAATCGGCGCTACGGTTCTGTGACATTTCTCAGTGCGGTGTGTTGCGGGTTCAGAGGGGCCTGCCTGCTGCTCACTATGGGAGGGTGGTGGTTTGTGGCTTCAGCGGCTCCCGGAGTGGGAACGGGGTTCGGCGGGGGCGCGGTTTGCCACTTTCCTAATTTGCAAATAACTTTTTGCTTCTGCGTAGATTTGGGGTGGAACATGGTTAGAAAGGCTTGTTGCTTGTCACAGGGGTGGTCTGGGTCTGTGCTGGTGCCTTCATTTGACCTGCTTGTTACCCGTTTCTTTCGTAAAGGGACATGCGGCCCGTTGTGTTGTGCAGTATACCCAAAGGATAACCTCCTGATGCACATTTGATCGGAGGGCAAATGAGCGGCGCTCCGCTGACACGGGCTCGTTTCGCGCCTTTTTTCCCAAGGGCTCGGCCTGGCGTGCGCCACTGTCCTGCAGGACCGCCCACAATCATGGAGTTTCGGTGCCTGTGAGGCAGTGGGGGCGTATGCTACAGGCCTCGGAGGAACCTTTCTCACGTGAAGGTTCATGGGTTGCAGGTTGTTGCCACCGGCTCGACCGCATTTCGGGCGGCGGTGGCGTGTGCATCTGGGTGACTGGGGGGGGGGGGCGGCAGCCGAGCGGTTCGGGGGGTGAAGGCCCGTTTTTCCTCCGGGCGGGGCGGGAAGTTTCGGCGTATAGATTGACGCGGGCCTGTCGCCCTGTATTCTTTTCTTTTGCACGCAGCCGAGGTCGCGCGGGTGCGTTTGTTGCTGGTCTGGGACTCTGGAGAGGATTCTGCGCGGCCCCGAGATTGAAAAACCCCTTATGTCCTCACAGCCGTAGATCTTGGTAGATCACCGGCGGAGCGTTCTGGTACGCCGGGATGGATTCTGCGCGGCCCCGCTGATATTAACTGAGTGATTGTGAGACCCCGTCCCCTTATGACCTCACAGTCATGGAACTGTGTTAGCGCGCCGTCGGTGCTGCGGTAATTCACGCGCCCCCAAGGCATACCGCCTTCGCCCGCTACATTGGGGCGGTCTTGTGGGATATTTCTTAATCTCGGCCCTTTCTCATAATTGATCTGTTCATTCCGTCTAAGGACTAATTGCATATCGGAGAACATCAGCAGCCGCATTCATCGTCGTAGAATGTAATAATCAATGACGTTTCGACAACGGAAACGAACTGAATATGCTAAGACGGACTCATTAACATTTGCTTGCGCTCTTTGAATAACCATCACAGTCATCTTTCATATAGAGCCTGACAGCCGTCAATATCGCCCTGTTAATTGACCAAAGTTAAATCCTGTCTGGTCGTTCATTTGTTCAATGGTGAGCAGGTCTTTGACGCGGCATAATGGAGAATAATGTTTCTGGTGAGTTGGGTTGCGGGTTGTTGCCCAGGAGTAACCTTTTGGGCCTGTTTTGATTCGGCCTTTAAGGTTTGGCTGCGAGGTGGGGAGCAGGAGGTAGCCGGTCGGCATGTCCTCACGCAAATAGCTGTCAGTTTTGTTAAATCCTGCTAAATGGTTCACAGTGGGTAGCAACGAGCCGTCGGCATTTCCGCAGCGATCCTTGCCTCTTCATTACCTGCATACGAAATCTTGCAAGAAAAGGTGCTATTTGAATGGCTTTGCATGTCATTGCCTCAGTGCAGTGCTGTTCAGAGGTGTTGGTTCATTTGAATACATTTGTCAAACTCGAGAAAATTCAGACCGGAGTATGGGTAGCTTGCTACTCCGGAACCTATAAAGGTTTCGTATAGTGAAATATGAGAGTAATTTGCGGGGGACCAGTCTGTTTTAGCACGAGGGCCAGCGAAGACCTGATTGAAAGGCGACTCGTGGTACATTTGGTGCTTCACGGTTTCCGATGGAGCAATGCGGAGTTGCGCTTTGCGCCTCCGTTTCCGTAAGATATATTCAATCTGGGGCCCAGGTTCCTGTTCTTGCACTCTGGGTTAGAATCCCAAGTTCACGAAATCTAGGCATACTTTTCTTTACAGTTGACATATTGCTGATCTTTTTTATACAAAAGGGCATTGCGGAGTACCACGCTGATGTCTTCTGTAGCACCTTTTTCTTAGTATGAAGCAAGGAGGCGAGCGCGTAGGGTTTATAAATGTGACATTTTGCGTGGGATACAGGTACGTTCTTCCATTTTATTATTAGTATGAAACAAGGAGACAAGTTCAAAACATTTTACAAATGTGACATTTTTCACAGTTGAGGTCCTAGAGTGGGAAACCTTACTACATAGCTGCATATGCACTTGTGGATACGGCGAACAAGATTACCGTTTCAATGGGCCACGGGCGTTTCCAGTCGCGCGTGGGTGAGGGGTGCGTTCTTTGCAGTAGGCTTCTTCCTGGCGGACAGGCTCTGGGGGTGCCGCACTGTGTGGAGGACTTCTTTCTGGGCGCCAGAGAGGAGGCACGGTCCCATGTCAGTGTGGTCAATCTCCATAGTGAGCTCGACTCCATGGCCAGGGAGCACGCCTGCCGGAGGACAGGGGGGTCGCAACGAGGTCGCAGTCGCGCGTGGGGGAGGGGTACGTTTGTTGCAGTGGGCTTTTTCCTGGCGGACAGGCTCTGGGGGTGACGCACTGTGTGGAGGACTTCTTTCTGGGCGCCAGAGAGGAGGCACGGTCCCATGTCAGTGTGGTCAATCTCCATAGTGAGCTCGACTCCGTGGCCAGGGAGCACGCCCGCCGGAGGACAAGGGGGTCGCAACGCGCAGTGGGGTCTGACGCCGAACGGTGCCACTGCCATGTCGGGGGCTGCGGGGTATGGTGGATGACAGGGGGGGAGGTTGGGGGGCACTGCGGCAGGGGTTCCTTCCTGGCGGACGGGCGCAGGTGTGGGACACGCATCCGGAGGGCTTCTCTCTGGTGGGACGGCCGGCTTCGGCAGACCGCCTGGTGGCGCTGAGCGGCTTCTCAGGCCTGGTGTGGACCGGGGGGCCCTGGGCGCCAGAGAGGGGGCACGGCCCCGTTTTAGTGCGGCCTACCTGTTGGGAGCTTGAATCCGTGGCCAGGAAGCACGCCCCGGGGGGGGGGGGTGATGTCGACTGAGGGCATGGCCCTATACGGTTAGTGACGGGGGCATGGCCCTATACATTGGTGACGAAGGGCATGGCCCTATACATTGGTGACGGAGGGCATGGCCCTATACATTGGTGACGGGGGCATGGCCCTATACGTTGGTGACAGAGGGCATGGCCCTATACATTGGTGACGGAGGGCATGGCCCTATACATTGGTGACGGAGGGCATGGCCCTATACATTGGTGACGGAGGGCATGGCCCTATACATTGGTGACGGATGGCATGGCCCGATACATTGGTGACGAAGGGCATGGCCCTATACGTTGGTGACGGGGGGCATGGCCCTATACATGGGTGACAGAGGGCATGGCCCTATACATTGGCGTCGGAGGGCATGGCCCTATACATTGGTGACGGAGGGCATGGCCCTATACGTTGGTGACGGAGGGCATGGCCCTATCCTTGGTGACAAAGGGCATGGCCCTATACATTGGTGTCGGAGGGCATGGCCCTCTACATTGGGGACGGAGGGCATGGCCCTACACGTGGTGACGGAGAACATGACCCTATGACGTTGGACGGAGGGCGTGGCCCTGTGGGGAGAGGGAGGACCTGCCGGCGGGTCGGAGGCAGGGACCGGACGGCACGAGGCTTGAGGGGGGTCCGCGGCACTCCAGTTCGTTAGGGGGTGGTTCTGCCCACGGGGTCATACGGCACGTACCGGTTTAAGGGGGGGGTCCTAGGGGGGGGTCGAGGACCGTTAGCACGTCCCTCGAGTGGCGGTTCTTTCTAATATATGGGGGAAGAGCAGGAGAACTGTTTGGTTTATCGGGGGGTAGGTCAAGCACAATAAAGTTTTTAGCCAGGTAGAGAGGCAAATTGACGTTATGCCAATTGTTACTGTTGTGGATTGTGGTAAGCAGTTAGGGGAGGGGGTGGGGGGTGAGGCAGGAAATTACATATTCATGAGGTGTAGATTGTGCGGCACAGGCCAAGGATGTTATTGTGTAGAATGCACCTGCTTCCAATAAAGCGGCCTTTATCACACTTACATTGAGCCTCGGGTCGGTGCTTTCTTCCCCCCCCCCCTTTCGCCAATGGGCCCCAATGGGTCCTGGGGGGGGGGCCGACCGAAGGGAGGCCTTCCCCGCCCGGGGAAATTTGGGGGCCGGGGGAAAGGGGGGGAAAAGGGGGTAGAAATGGCGCCGCCCGGGGACAGCTCCAGGTTTGGTAGCTTTTGGGCTGGGGGGCGGGGCTTGGTGGGGCTTCCTCCGGGCTGGGCGGTGGTTTCCGCCCGGCCCGCGGCAGAGACACCATTTTAAGGTGAGGTGTCTCGGCCGCCGGGCGGGGGGTGGCGTTTGGGACAATTTTTTCCCTCCCACCCTCCCTGGGCATGATTTGGGGGGGGCCAAGGTCTGGCATCTCTTCTACGGGGGAGCCCCCTTTGCGGGGGATTCTGGGGGGGACGGGGATTTTGGGCCGTGTTTTTTGTTGGAGGCTGGTGCATACAGGGGGTTTTTGGATTGGGTGAGGGGGGTTTTCGCATGTCGCTGGAGCAGGTGTGGGGGTGCATTCTGTATGTAGGGGCGGTTCTTTCTAATATATGGGGGAAGAGCAGGAGAACTGTTTGGATTATCGGGGGGTAGGTCAAGCACAATAAAGTATTTAGCCAGGTAGAGAGGGAAATTGACGTTATGCCAATTGTTACTGTTGTGGATTGTGGTAAGCAGTTAGGGGAGGGGGTGGGGGGTGAGGCAGGAAATTACATATTCATGAGGTGTAGATTGTGCGGCGCAGGCCAAGGATGTTATTGTGTAGAATGCACCTGATTCCAATAAAGCGGCCTTTATCACACTTACATTGAGCCTCGGGTCGGTGCTTTCTTCCCCCCCCCCCTTTCGCCAATGGGCCCCAAATAAGAACGAGTCAGATGGGGGAACCAACCCCAACATTGGCATAAGGGTTCAAACTGGCCTGACTGCCTTGTGCCAGCAAGCAACGCGATCATCTGGGTTCCTCGCCAGAGAGGTGGCAAGGGAGCACCCCAGTGTCCAAGAACTGCACATCACTGCCCAGTATTTTACATATATAGTCAGTGCTGGAAATGGAGAATTATCATTACAGGTATTCTGTAGCTGCCTAATTTTTAGAAGTGCCGGTACTCTCTAATTAAAAATATAGCGTTTCGCTTGAGAAGTGCCGGTACTCTCCCTCCCAGCCCATTCACAGCGGCCTCCTGACCTCCAGGCCTGGCCAAGCGGATAGTACACAGCAGACTGTGGGGGGCACAGAGAGTTTAAAGAAAGGTCCAGTTGTTGTGAACTGTTGCTTCCATGGCCTTCACACTGCACCCTATTGGCCGGAGGCGCTGCTGCATTTTTGTACGGGTGCCCAAAATTGAACAGCTTTTCCCAAATGTTGTCCATTGTAAAGTTTCCAAAACACTCTAGTAGTTTTCTGCATTATCATCCCTAGCGTGAGAATGCCGGGATCACTTCTCAGTGAGCTGACAGTCACCCAATGATAAAAAAATGCGCTTTCTTCAGAGGTCAGACTCAGACATCCTTAGATCTGAGCTCAGTACCATAAAAAGGTGGCGATAGTGGCTGTTGTTTAGAGCGCTTAAAATTGACAGAAGTGAGAAATTTAGCACTATGCATACCATAAGCCTCATTTTCATAGGTGTTTCTCTATAGCCACAATCCTTAAGAAAGGATATGACTTAAAGAGTGGCCGGTTGCTTGGATGTAGCCTTGCGGTTAAAGCTGTCGACTTTGAGGCTGATGACCCGGGTTCGAGTGTCTGCAACAATGCGCAACATCCTGTGATTCTCGGCAAATCATTGAATCTTCCCGTGCCTGCTCCACAGTTCTGGCAAGAGTCCTGATAATAGCGCTTGAGAAATCTACGACCAATGAATCGGGTAGGGTAATGTCAGGTAATTAAAATACAAGGAGGCTCATTCAAATCATCAAAAAAATATATATATATATTGTAATGCCTCATTTGGATTTTACAATGCCACAAGATTCATGATAAGCACATCATAGTGACTCAGACAGGTTACACAGAAGTAGCAGTCTCCAGAGGACACACTCAGGTAGTGTTGGGGAAGATTATAGCATAGGAAATGAAAACACAGAAGTTCTCAAACTTGGCACTCCCAGGTGCTGAGAAAGAGGACGGGTGGCATCGGTGAGGAACGGCCCTAATGGAGAGAGGCAAGCGCAGTGACTGGTTCCAGCGCTGCCTCAATATTTCAGGACCACATGCAGTTAAGGGGCCCTCCATGCGAAGGAGGGGCACCCCGCGGAAACACAAGAGGGTAGAGGAGCTAGTGAGCACTTATCCCCTTTTTATATTCTGTGTTAACTGCAACTCATAAGTCCCAAACCGATATAGCACGATATAACAGGGGCCGGCACAGGAGGGAAGCAAGGAAACCAGAAGGTAGCTGGTAAAACGGGAAGCGTTCCCAGTCTTTATAAATATATTTTGGGAGGTGCCACAATATGGTAGATGATATCAGACTAATGTCCTCCAGCTGGTACAAGTTGATCAGTTTTACGGTTTATGGCCATTGGGTTAGGGACCGTGCAAGAGGATTCAGTTCAATCGCAGAGGGAAGAGTGGGATGGCGAAAACCTATGCCCAGTCATACCAGTAACATAGCGATGGTGAGGACACTTGCCGGTTGCCAGCATAAGCTAAGCACGATTTCAACAATGCTGAAGATGAGCTAAGCTACATGGTGCACGCTACAGTGATACTGCTGGAGGGTAGCTTAAGATTTTCAGTCTACAGCTAAAGCCTCAGAGAGGTGAACACGAGCGAAAGGGGGTACTTAACCCTCCAGTGCAGGTACCACTAGACCATTGTGGTAAAGGATTAGGAGCAAGGCAAACTAGCATTATAGTGTCACTCAGAGAGGGTAAGCTCCTCTGCTTTGACACGCCTTGACTACAAAGGGCCTCGGGTCGAGGGCCCGGCAGCCCAGCCAGACACAATGGGTGCTGCCGGGAAGCAAGCACCAGGCTCCAGACATTAGATAGCAGTATTTCTGGAGGCCGGGTTAAGATACCCTGCCCCCTCCTATGATCTGGGGGAGTAAGAGCAACTAGGACAGGGGTCCATTCAACAAATAGCACACCAGGTTCCGATGACGGTAGTCTAAGTTAGTATGGGCTGAATAGACAAGTATGGTTCCACAGGAGAAGGCCAGTGACCTGAAAACCTCCGGTCTGTGGGCAAGATGGAGTACACCTGTCAGAGGAAGGCAGGCATGTACTCTGGAGCAACCTGTGGGGCGCCATGGCTCTAGCAGGTTGCAGATAAAACGGCATGAGGAAGGAGGGTGGAGCCACAGGAAGACGTAAGCTTCCCTGATGGCGTGGCGGAGAGCTACAGGGATATTGGTTGGTAAGGAGGCACACCGAAGGGCAGTGTGATGGAATAGGACCACTCACCTTCGGATGCCTCATGGCTGGGCGATTTGGCATTCAAAAAGGGGGTAGCAAACGGAGACGGCGCTCGCAGCTCAGTGCCCCGAGTTCTAATAGTGAGAAGACTAAAATAAGGCGTTTATATTTTTATGAAAACAAATATGAACATTGCCATTGCTTATTGAGGAATGTGATGGGGCAGAGCCCTGATGCCCTCAGAGAGAAACCGCCCCTGTATGTATGTAAATAGAATTGGCAATACTAGTGCTGGGATGCAGGCGCTAGATCATAACAGTGGTCAAGCAATACTGCGCCCCAACACGGAACTCAGAGGAAATTGGCCAAGTCTTTTTGGTAACTACGTGGAATTCTGTGGAGTGGATGTCAATTAGTTCCACCGAGGCCTAAATCATTCAAATTCAGCACTAACCAACAGGAGGTGGAATTAACATGCCCTACAAAGAAGTGGAAAATCAACAAATTGTTACCTGCAAAACTGTTGTATATATTATAATTTGCCCCTGTGGCAATTTGTACATAGGATCAACCATCTGCCCTGTAAAAAAGTGCATATTAGAGCACATGAGGGCAATCACTGCCAGACATTTCAATGAAACACATGAAAGGGATTGGAAAAAAAGTACAGTACTTTGTCCTTGATTTGACACCCAAAACCCTGACAGGAGGCAATGGAACAATATTTCTTAGAAGATTAGAGTCTAGATTTATTCTGGAAGCCGGATATCTCTCACCAAAAAGGGATACATTTGGATGAAGAACTACATGTACATTTATAAATCTTTATAATTAGAGATGAGAGTTACTTTCCCCTTCCTTTCTGGAACATGTAGAAGTGACTGTGAATCTATGATTAGGTATATTCGAGTTTTGATTGTTTATAATTAGGAGTTATTTTTGCTTGTCCCTTAAAAATCTTTGCCTGTTATTGGTTAATGTCCCTTCTTCGTCCCTCATTATCATTTGTTATTTTCTCCCCTGAGCAGTGCCTAACTTCACTCCACTTTTGTCTTAATGAGTTAGTTCTCGAGGACTTATTTTTTTCATTTTTCTCAACCACAAGTTGTTGCCTGCTTTCCTTGTGTCCTTTGAGATCACTTTATTTTTTTTATTTTTTGAGAACGTTTGAGATTTGCAAGGGATTATGGGTAACAGTAACTGGTGAGAACCACACAAGTCACCTCATTCTGGATTTCCCTGGGTGTCTAGTTTTCAAAAATGATAGGTCTTCCAGGTTTCCCTATGTCCTGGCTGAGCTAGTGTTCAAAATCCACAGCTAGGCACTTTGCATAATAAGTGTCAGTTTTCACTGTAAAAACGTAGTGCGTCCACGTTGAGTTTTGGACCATTTACTGCCGCAGGAACGAGGCCAACCCACACATGATTCCAGAACTTTCCATTACAGAAATTTGAGGGAAATTTGTTTTTTTGATCAATTTTGAGATTTGCATGGGATTCTGGGTAACAGAACCTAGTGAGAGCCACACAAGTCACCCCATCCTGGCTTCCCTTTGGTGTCTAGTTGAAAAAAAAGTGTATAGGTTTTCCTAGGTTCCAGCTGAGCTAGGAATCAAAATAAACAGCTAGGAGCATTGCAAAAAATGGTCTATTTTCAATTGAAGAATTGTATATGTCCATATTGCGTTTTTGTCCGGTTTGTGTTGTGGACACTAGGCCCAACCACACAAGTGAGGTAGCGTTTTTATCAAGAGAGTTAGGGGAATACAGAATAGTAGAACAAGTGTTGTTACGAATCGACTTTCTTTGCATTTATGCCTTCCAAATGTAGGGCAATTTGTAAAAAAGGAAGTCATTTTGAAAATTGACCTCTAATTCACATGCCTGTATGGGAACCCAGATTTTTGGAGATTTGCCAAAAAAACTCTTCTTATAAACTCTATATTTTGTTACCATCTCAAAAATATATTAGTTTCCTTGGTGCCTATTTTTCACTCTTTATATTTTACCAAATTAAATGTGATAAACCTGGTACACAATGAAAAGCCAATGCATGAAGCAGCTAGGTTATTGGCTCTGGGTTCCTCAGGTTCTTGATGAACCAACAAGTCCTGTATATCACCACAACCGGAAGGATTCAGCAGATGTAACAGCATATTGCTTTAAAGATTCTGTCAAATCTGAAAGAAGCTACAGGTGAAAGCGTTGGCATAAATGTTTGTTTTTTTTTTAAACCCAATTTCAATATTTTCTATTTTTAACTGTTAGTTTCTATAAAAAAATCCTTGAAAGATCAATACAAATGACCCCTTATTGAATTCAGAATTTTGTCTAGTTTTCAGAAATGTATAGCTTTCCCGGATCCATTTTATTTGCATAACCATTTCTGCCACTAACTGAAAGGAAGTTGAAAGCACAAAAAATAGGAAAAATAGGCTGTGGCCCAGTAAAATGCCAAAACTGTAATGAAAATTTAGGTTTTCTGACAAATGTATGCTTGTTCCTAAAAGCTGAGATGATGGTAATTTTAGCATCACAAACCCTTTCTTGATGCCATTTGCAGGGTAAAAACTAGACACTTTCTTCGGAAGCAATTAATCCCCATTAAAAAAAAAAAAAACTAAATGTTGCTGTATTTTTGCTAATTTCTGAGTTCCCTCCAGGAGAATCCACAAACTCTGGGTACCTTTCAAATCATCCGGGTGTTTGAAAAAAAGGGCACACATTTCATGTTGATACCTTATGTGGACAAAAGGTTACAGGTCCTAAGCACAAACTACCCCAAATAGCCAAAAAAAGGCTCGGGGGGGAGTGCTTAGCAGTGAAAAGGTTAATGAAAAATATCTATAAATGCTTAATCCTCAAGTGTGAACTACTCTTCATTTATATACATTCATACATTAAACGACAGAGTGTCACACAAATTAATAACATCTCCCTTGCATAACTAATTAAAGGTATGTTATGGGCCTTTTGTTGGATTTCAAGCTTATTGTTTTCATACTACAAGGTAATGAGCAGCGTAACTGTGATGTCATATAGAGACACAAAGTCAAAATATGCCCTGTTCTGTGCCTTCCATGAGGATATGTTACACAAGAAAAACACTTTTGGCCTCTGTGTTAGCTTTACCTGATGCCCTATTTTAGGGCTTTTTTCTCCAGAAGCCACCCGTGTAACAAACGCAGTGTTATTTGAATCAGGTGACCTCTGACCCTGCTTAAGGGCCGAGACGCTCCCCTGCTGCCGCTCTGACTGTGGTCTGATTTCTGTTTTTTGTCTCCCCCTTTGACTGCTTGTATTCTGTATTTTGTTTTTCAGTCTGCCAAAAGCCGTTGTAGCCCACCTGCCCACACCACCCCCTTTCTCTGCTCTCTTCGACCCGTTGTTTCCCGCCGCTGTCCCTGGGGCAACGCCCCCTCGCCACCCCGTTCTTGCCTCCCAGTTGCTTCTTCCTCCCTCCACGCCTCATAAGACAGCCGCTGCCCGACGGTAGGGGTGACCTCTGTCCCTGCTTAAGGGCCGAGTCGCTCCCCTGCAGCCGCTCCAACTGTGGTCTGATGTCTGTTTTTTGTCTCCCTCCTCCCTGCTTATATTCTGTATTTAGTTTTTCAGGCTGCCAAAAGCCGTTGTAGCCCACCTGCCCCCGCCACCCCCCTTTGACCTGTTGTTTCCTGCTGCTGTCCCCGCGGCCACGCCCCCTCACCGCCCCACTCCCACCTCCCTGCTGCTCCTCCCTCCCTCCACGTCTCATATGGCGGCCGCTGCCTGGACGCGCGCCCAGTGCCAGAACCCCTGGACCTCGCACACACCACAATGCCAGAATCCAATACAACGCCAACACTCTCCACACTCTCAACATCGGCCGAGACCACCTCTGCTTCCAGACCACCCGAAACGCACCCACGGACCCTTCTCCTGCCACACCTGCAACTTCACTTGCAAAAGAAACTCCAAAACCCCAAGGAATGGATCTAAATAACTTCGCTGCATACACCTCAACACCCGCCCTGCACGAAAGCACGCCGTCGAGCTCTGGGACCTGCTCAACACCACCGCCCCAGACATCGCCTTCCTGACCGAGACCTGGTGGAACGACTCCTCGGCACCTGACATCGCAATAGCCATCCTGGGTGGCTACAAGATCTCCCGCAGAGACTGTGCCGACGTGATGGGAGGAGGTATAGCCATCGTCCACAAGTCCACCCTCCAGATCCACACCCTCGCAGACGACTCCGTCAACTCCGCCGAACACCTTCACTTCCGGATCCACACCGACCCCAACACCACCCTCAGAGGAACACTCATATACAGACCCCCGGTACCCAGGCTCAGTTCAGCGAGTCCACTGCTGACCTCGCCAGCACCCACGCACTCACCTCCATGGACTACATCCTCTTCGGGGACCTGAACTTCCACCTCGAGAGCAACAACGACGCCAACTCCACCACCCTGATCGACATCCTCGGCCTCCGACAACTCATCACCAAACCCACCCACGCCGCCGGCCACACGCTCGACCCAGTCTTCTCCACAAGTACACACTTCACCTTCAACCTAGAACTTGCACACTTTCCTGAGGCTCGGCCGGGAAAGATAGAGACTGCTACTATTTTAATAAGATTGTTTTTTAAACTTGCACTCTCCGCTTTTGCCATTTACTATTTCCTCTCCCTTGAGCCCCCGCAGCCGAGTAGGCACTGTAGCGGGACTGAGTCAGGGGTAAGCCGCCATTTTGGGAGGAGTACTGGGTTGCAGACTAGTTGTTGCGACAATCCCGCCCCCTCTGGCATAAAATCGCGCTGGAAATCTTGCGCGCTTAATTAGAACTTGCACACTTTCCTGAGGCTCAGCCGGGAAAGATAGAGACTGCTACTATTTTAATAAGATTTTTTTTTAAACTTGCACTCTCCGCTTTTGCGCCGTTTACTATTTCCTCACCCTTGAGCCCTCGCAGCCGAGTAGGTGCTGTAGTGAGTCAGGGGTAAGCTGCCATTTTGGGAGGAGTACTGGGTTGCGGACTAGTTGTTGCGACAATCCCACCCCTTTCCCGCCCCTTTAAATGTCTAATATCATTCATCCGCGCAGCGGGCGGGCGCAGCGGGCTCCAAAGGCAAGCCCGTCTGTGCCTGTCCACGCCTGGTCGTCGCCTCTCGCCAAAACCGCTGAGCAAAATTTGAACGAGATTCTCCGCTATAGACGTGAGACTCTTTTAACATTGAATCCAGGGATTGGCGAATGCAGAATAAACGCTTCTCATATGGGGGAAACAAACCTGATGTGCCCTAGCTGTAACTTTAGTACACCCACCCCTGGGCTTGTTCGAGTAGTAGCGGATAGAACACATCTAGTCCAGTTTAAAATATACCAACTAAATGTCAGATCACTTGTCAAGCACCATATGGAAATTCATGATCTCATTTCCGAGGAGTCCCCTGATACCTTATTTGTATGTGAAACCTGGCTTAGGGATGACATGACAGCTATGCCCAATCTTACCCTTCCCGTGGGCTACTCTATTACAACTATAAATAGAGATGCTAGAGGTGGGGACATTGCGATTATCTTTAAATCCTAGTATCCTTGTTTTTTCACCAAGGAGAATATCAGGGAATGTGAATGTGCCCGTTTTAGGTTAAACATAAGTCCGCATTTCACCTTTTTGGGACTGTATATCTATCACCCCCCAGGACCGGCTACTAAGTTTATAGAGGCACTCTTAGATACGGCAAGTGATTTGGTAGTGGAGTTCGCCAATTTTACGATCTTGGGCGACCTTAACCTTCACTTTGACCAGCTTCAGGATAGTGCTATCTGTAGTCTGTTAGCAAACCTGGGTGCGCTGCAGTTGGACCAGCTAGAGTGTGATGCTCCACACACGGCCGGACACATATTGGATCCGGTTCTCTCCAACATCCCAGCCTGTAGCATAGCTATGCCTAAGCCCATAGGATGGACCGACCATTTTCTGATAGAAATAAGGCTTCCTATTTCAGATCCCTTTACACTAGATACTGACAATCTGGTCTTTAGACGCCCATGGCATAAATTTAAACTTGAAGATTTGCATGCCTACCTTATGACCCATCCCTTGGGAGAGATGACAACCCCTGAGGAGGCCTGCACAGCGTTCTGCGAATGGATATTAAAGGTGTTAGATACCTTTATCCCTGCAAAGTGGACCAAGGGGCGCACCTCCAACTCGAATCCTTGGTACGATGAGTCCTTAAGAGTCCTCAGGAAAGCCTGCAAGAAAGCGGAACACGCTTGGAGAAGGGACTACACTGAGGGAGATATAGTAACTTATCTGTCCAAAATTGATCTCTAATATAGAGCGATCTGCGCTGCACAGGCGGCGTTTTATGCGAAGGAAATAAAATCAAGCTCTAATCCAACTAAATGTATATTTAAAATTTTTAAAGAGCTTAAGAGTAGGAAAGAGGCCCTACCTAGTGTTACATCCACACAACATTGTGAGGAGCTTGCGACCTTTTTTGTTGAGAAAGTGCGAAGGATCTATCAATCCTTCCCACATATAGCCCCAGATACCTTTGTGTTACCTGCTAGGGATGAGTCTAGCCCCATGCTTTCAGCTATTCCAGCGATGTCTGAGAAGGAATTCACTAGACTGGCCAGGAGAATCAAATTCGGCTCCCCTTCTGACCCCATGAGACCGCCCCAATTTAATGAATCACTTCCGTCTCTTCGCCAGCCGTTATGTCAAATACTGAACCTGTCTTTCTCCATGGCTATGGTGCCGGCTGCCTGGAAAGAGGCCTGGGTGTCCCCTATTATTAAGAAGCCCACACTAGACCCCATAAAACCTGAGACTTTTAGACTAATCTCACTTCTTCCGTGGGTGGCCAAGATTGCTGAAGCTCATGTTAACAACTCACTCCCAATTCCTAAATTGATACTTGTATAGCGCACTACTCACCCGCAAGGGTCTCAAGGCGCTTGTACGAATACCGCTGTGGAACCCATCCTGGCTTTCCCTGTGAGGTGTCCACTCCTGGGCACCCCCAAGGTGGAGGCCAGGCATCCTTAGCGTTGTGGGGCCCTTGTGGAGATTAAGCAAGCTATTCCCCAGAGTTGCAGAGTGGGACTCCATGATTGGAATAGGCACCGAGGCGAGAATTATCAGGTCCTTGGAATTTTGAGCCCAAGTTAAATGCGAAAATTCTTCCTTACAGACGCCGTAATTTTAAAATGTGCACCCCTGATTTGTTGCTGCAAGAACTCACTGCACATCCCCTGGCAACAGGCGATTCCCTACAGGAAGTATGGGATAACTTTGAATCATGGCTAACTAAAGCGTTAGACAAGATTGCTCCGTGGACGACCAAACCCCCAGCTCGATTAACTAAAAATGCCCCCTGGTTCTCTGAAGAATTGAAAAAGGCCAAAGCCCTATGTAAATCCATCGAACGTCAGTGGAGGAAAAACTACACTCCAGAACTCAAAGAAAAATATAGAACAGAGCTGAAAAAATACCAAAAATTGGTACGATTAGAGAAGAGTCTCCATTACAAAAACAGGATTGTAGAAGCCAAAAACCCTACCAAAGAATTATTCGGTATCTATAGAGAAATTACCACACTATCTCGCCTGGATACTAAAGATACCTACTCCACGGAGATATGCGACCAGATAGCCGACTTCTTTGTGGAGAAGGTAGAAAAAATTCATGCTACGTTTTCTAGCAGCACCAGGCCAGATAAAAATAAGGTAGAGATCCTAGCCTCCTGTTCCAATAAACCCCAGCTTACCAACTTTAGGACCCCTAATAAACAGGAACTAGCTAAAATTATAAACAGTATTTCTTCAGGCTCCCCTATGGATGCTTGCCCACCGGAACAGTACAAAGCGGTCATGGAAAGCTTATTATTGGATCATATAAGCAACATGATCACAACTTCATTCCGGGAAGGCAATGTCCTGAGAAATTGGAAATCTGCCCAGGTAATACCACTAAAAAAAAACCGAACATTCCAATTACTCAGCTCCAAAATTTGCGGCCAATTTCTCTTCTCCCTTTCTGTGCTAAGATCATAGAAAAGGTGGCCAATCTCCAACTCATGGAGTTTCTGGAGAAAGAATCACTCCTCCACCCTTCCCAATCAGGGTTTAGACCAGGCCATTCTACGGAATCAGCCGTTCTGTATTCCACCGAACAGATACGGAAACTGGTGGATGAGGGAGAGACAGCTGCGCTGGTCCTATTGGACCTAAGTGCAGCATTTGACACCGTGCTGCACTCTACACTGCTGTCCCGACTCTCAGACATGGGAGTAAAAGACTCTGCTCTCACCTGGTTTCAGTCATACCTAACTGACAGAACTTTCCAACTTCATTGCCCACCCTTTAAGTCATCACCTCGCACAGTTAGCCATGGGGTTCCCAGGGCTCTAGTTTGAGCCCCACCTTATTTAACATTTACATGGAACCCCTGGCACACATTGCGGAGGAATTTGGGGTGGGCATTGTCAGCTATGCCGACGACACCCAGCTGGTGTTCAAAATAACGCCAGACAGTAGAGACTTAGCCTCCAACTTCTCCAATTGCATGCTCAGCATAGCGACGTGGATGAATGCCAACTGCCTCCGTTTAAATGGAGATAAAACAGAGGTTCTGATAGTAGGGAAAGATACTTCTGTCTGGTCACATGCATGGTGGCCTAGCGAGTTGGGTGAACTACCTGTGCCTGTAGAGAAGGTGAAGAACCTCGGAGTCATGCTTGACGCCGATCTCTCAGGTAGAGCCCAGGTAAACAAAGTGACAAGCAAATGCTATAGCACCCTAAAAGTACTGCGTAAAGTTTTAGACCTTCTTCTGACAGAAGCGAGAAAGACCATAGTCCATGCCCTAATATCCCCCCATTTGGACTATGGTAATGCTCTCCTACTTGGCCTTAATCAAAAGAGTCTGCACCAGTTACAATGCATACAGAATTCTGCAGCACGACTGGTGCTCAGTCTCCCTCGGAGAGCATCTACGAAAAATGCGCTGGCCAAGCTTCATTGGCTCCCGGTAAAAGAGAGAATTATATTTAAAACTCTCTGCTACGCACACCGCATTGCCCAAAACAAAGGCCCTAGTTATCTGAGAGGCCTCATCACCATCCATAGGCCGATCAAAGATCTTAGATCAGCAGGCACGATGCTATTTAAAATCCCCCGCATCACTAAAGCTAAAATGGGAGGAAAATCCTTCCGCTATCTGGCCACCAAGTTCTGGAATGCCTTGCCAATCCAGCTGCGGATGGAGCCATCTGAAACAAGGTTCAGAGCTAGACTCAAAACTTATCTATTTCCCAAAAATTAATTCTGCTCGCCGGACTCTTGGTCCTCTTGATGGTTTGCATTTGCAGTCAGCGCGGGGACACACAGTTTTGTGCAGCCAGGCGCTTAATAAATGCTGATTATTATTATTATTATTATTATTATAAGTCCCGCCGAGGCGGGGAATTGAACCCTGGTCCCGGGCTAGACCTCTGCATCAGGGTCTGCCGCTTCAACCATTGAGCCACACTTCTCCACTATTCCTGAGTTCTCATAACGTTCTGGCTCCATTACAGAACGGCTTCAGGCCAGGCCACAGCACGGAAACAGCCCTGCTTGCCACCACGGAACACCTTTGGTCTGTCCTGGACGCCGGCCAAAGTGCAGCGCTGATTTTGCTAGATCTCAGCGCTGCCTATGACACGGTGTGACATGGCATCCTTCTCCATCGTCTGGAGGCAGCAGGGGTCACTGGTATGGCTTTAGAATGGTTCCGGCCATTCTTGACAGAAAGATCTTTCCGTGTGTCGGCCCCTCTGTTTCTCTCTCAATCCCATACTATCGGACAGGGGGTCCCACAGGGCTCAGCATTGAGCCCATCACTGTTTAACCTGTACGTTCGACCTCTGGCTGATGTCACCAAAAGATGGGACCTTAAGATGGTATCCTACGCGGATGACACCCAGCTTGTTATCACCTTAGCTGAAGGACCATCAATGGCAGCTACCAGATTTAGAGACGGGTTGACAGCAGTGGCTCAATGGATGACGGATAATTGCTTGCAACTTAACGCGAGCAAAACAGAGGTTTTGCTGGTAGGGAAGAATGCGGCCCTCTGGAATGAGCATTGGTGGCCAGCACCCCTCGGTCCCATGCCCTTGCCTAAGTCAGAGGTAAAGAACCTTGGGGTCTGGATGGATTACAAGCTCAGCTCCAAGACCCATACGAAGAGAGTTGCTGCTACCTGTTTAGGACTGCTAAGGGGTCTTAAACCCCTACTAAAATTCTTTGATCCTGCGGTCCGACAGCTTATTGTGCAGTCCACGATACTGTCGCGCCTAGACTACGCCAGCTCTCTGCTTTTAGGGGCCAATAAAGCGGAAATTCAAGTGACTACAATGAGTTCAAAACTCTGCAGCCAGAGATCTGATAGGTCTTCCCCGCCTTTGCTCGGTTAGAGCTACAATTCAAGTGATACACTGGCTTCTGATTGACAAACGGATCCAGTTTAAAGCTCTTTGTTTATCTTTTAAGATCCTAAAACTGAGCAGTCCCTCTCTCCTGTGTGACCTGTTAAAGTCCATATGTCCCTCAGCGACAGCTGCGCTCCCTCGGACAGTACATGGCATCTGTCCAACGGTTCAAACGCTGCCGGGCTGGAGGGTGGTCTTTCCGTCTTTTAGCTGCCAAGCTTTGGAATTCTCTGCCGTTACATATACGGGGCTTGGAGGATCTGCTCGTCTTTCGAAAGGCCATTAAAACCTTTATTTTCTCTTCTGCATTGGCTATGGACAGGGTTGCGGTGGTTTAACCTCTCTGGATTGTTGTGTGTGTAGATCTGATAGCGCCGGGACGCCCCTTTGCTGGGGCAGCTGTGCGCTCTAGAAAATTGTTTACATAACATAACATAACCACACCACCGAACTCCACTGGACTGACCACCGATGCGTCCACTTCACCTTCAAGAAACCAACCATGCACCACACACCCAACAGCTACCTTGCCGCTGCTGGAGCAAAGTCACCGAAGACCAGCTGACCTCCACCCTCTCCCAGAACCCACCCACCAACCCCACCGACACAGAGGCCGCCGTCCGGAAATTCAGACAGTGGATCGACGACAGCTCCAACACCCTCGCCCCGAACAAGAAACCCTCCATCAATCACCTCAGCAAGAAAGCCGCCTGGTTCACCAAAGGACTTCAGATCTCCAAACGAACATGCCGGAAGCTGGAGAAAAATGGCTCCACGACCACGCACCAGACAGCCACGCAGCCCACAAGGACGCCATTCGCAGACATCACCACCTCATCAGAACAGCCAAGAGATCGTCCTTCAAAGCCCGACTGGATAACAACTCACACAACAGCAAAGAACTTTTCAACACAGTAAAGGAACTCTCCAACCCTAGCACCAACACCAACGACATCCCGCCCTCGCAGGAGCTGTGCGATTCACTGGCCACCTTCTTACATCACAAAATCACCGAGATCCATGACAGCTTCAACTCCTCATCTGCCCCGAACACAAAAGACCACACCCCGAACGCCACCTGCACCAACCAGCGGACCTCCTGGTCCCACGTCAATGACGAAGAGACACGCAAGGTAATGAACTCCACCTATTCTGGATCTCCATCAGACCCCTGCCCACACCACGTTTTCAACAAAGATGACGCAACCATCGCACCCCATCTGCGAAAGATCATCAACATCTCCTTCGACACAGCCCATTCCCGGAAAGCTGGAAGCACGTCGAAATGAACGCCCTCCTCAAGAAACCCCAAAGCGGACCCCAAAGACCTCATGAACTTCCGGCCCATCTCCCTGCTCCCCTTCCTGGCGAAGGTCATCGAGAAAATAGCCAACATGCAGCTGACCCGCCACCTCGAGGACAACAGCATCCTAGACCCATCCCAGTCCGGATTCAGATGCAACCACAGCACCGAGACTGCCCATCGCCACCACCGACGACATCAGGTGCCAGCTAGACAACGGCGAAACCTCAGCCCTCATCCTTCTGGACCTGTCAGCCGCGTTCGACACGGTCTGCCACCACACACTAAGAACACGCCTCCAAGAAGCTAGAACCCAGAAGAAGGCCCTGGACTGGACCACGTCCTTCCTCTCCGGCAGAACAGAGAGAGTCCGCCTCCGGCCCTTCCGATCCAAAGCCACCGACATCATCTGCGGCGTACCCCAGGGCTCATCCCTCAGCCCAACCCTGTTCAATGTCTACATGGCCCCCCTCACACAAGTGGCCCGCCAGCACAACATAAACATCATCTCCTTTGCCGACGACACCCAGCTCATCCTCTCCCTCACCAAGGACCCACACACAGCCAAAACCAACCTCCACGAGGGAATGAAGGCCGTCGCCGATTGGATGAGTAACAGGCTTCTGAAACTAAACTCGGACAAGACGGAGGTCCTCATCCTAGGTTCCACCCCCTCTGCTTAGGACGACTCCTGGTGGCTGACCGCACTGGGAGAAGCTCCAAACACCCACAAACCTCGCACGCAACCTAGAATTCATCCTCGACTCCTCCCTCTCCATGTCAAAGCAGGTCAACGCCATCTCCTCCTCCTGCTACAACACCCTCCGCATGCTTCGCAGGATCTACAAGTGGATCCCGACCAAAACAAGAAGAACAGTGACCCAAGCCCTCGTCAGCAGCCGCAGCCACATCTCCCACCACCTCAGAGACCTGCACTGGCTCCCCATCTACAAGAGGATCACCTTCAAACTCCTCACCCACGCACACAAAGTACTCCACAACACCGGACCAGCATACCTGAACAACAGACTCAACTTCTACACCCCTGCCCGCCAGCTCCGCTCTGCCAGCCTCGCCCTTGCCACCGTCCCGCGCATCCCACGAACAACCTCCGATGGCAGATCCTTCTCCTTCCTCTCTGCAAAAACCTGGAACACCCTCCCCACCCATCTACGGCAGACACAGGACCTGCTCACCTTCAGAAGGCTCCTCAAGACCTGGCTCTTCGAGCAGCAGCACTTTGAGACCCTCATGGGTAAGTAGCACGCTTTTCAAATTCACTGATTGATTGATCTAAGTTTACCTGCCAGAACCAAGGGGTTGTTTGAAATCACTGTTATATTGATTGGACAGCAGTTACTGCAACAGACTGAAGGGTTGATTTGAGTAGTGTTACTCCCTATTCTTCCTCATATTCATTTTATTACGTTTTGTGTGACACTTTGTGAACATTTTAAAACTGCTTCATAGCTACATGTAAAGAGAGGAGAGCTGGTGATGTAATGGCTACAGCTGCCGACCTTGGAGTTGGGGAGCCAGGTTTGAGTTTCGGCTTCAGCTCAAGATTATTGGGTTCAGGGTAAAGCACTTATTTTTTCCCCATTTTAAAAAAAATAAATGTGTCCTTGTGCCTGCAATGTGGGTGGGGGTTGTGTTGTCCATAGAAATTGTAGAATGCCAAGCACATAATGTGGGCTCTTGTCCATGTGCTCTTCTCCTCCACTCATGCTGCAAATGTTTTGGGGGCGCTAGAGATTTGATTTGGTGTATGTCCCTTTATTTTGTGCCACACGCAATATTCATTCATTTAAAACATTATTTCAGTCTCCAAACCGTGAAAGTTCAAAGGACATTAAATACATTATTTACATAGTTACATAAAATAATGTCTTTACAAATTGTAAGTCAGTTCATGAAGATCTTTTACAAGAAATATAGACCATATCAAAACCATACAAGTTAAAAACTTCACAAATGATTGGGGGAGGTAAAAACATTAAATGCCACTGGTGTCGTAGCATTCATGGCAGTAGGACCCACTGTGCTATCTAATCTTCCCATATGCACATGAAGAGTCGCGGGCCCGATTCACAGAAGTAGTCTGAGATGAAAGTCTAACTTTACGAATTATAGTATTCACAAAGGGCATTTACGAGTTGTAAAGTTAGACTTTTGGTCTAAATTAAGACAAAGACTAACTTAGACCAAATGTTTAACTTTATCAGTAATAAAGTTAGACTTTTGGTCTAAGTTTAGACCAAGGGCCCGATGTAGGTGGCTCATTACCGGTCGGTAAACCCGAAATTTGGTAAATTTCAGGCTTACCGACCGGTATTGAGCCGTTTGCTATGTATGTGATGATTCGGTAAATACCGAATCTGTATTTACCGATTCTATATTTACCGAACCAAAGGGTCTTTTTTCAATTGAAGAATTTGATCCAGTCCGGATTCAGACGCAACCACAGCACCGAGACTCCCCTTATCGCCGCCACCGATGACATCAGGCGCCAGCTAGACAACGGCGAAACCTCAACCCTCATCCTACTGGACCTGTCAGCCACGTTCGACATGGACTGCCACCACACACTAACAACACGCCTCCAAGTAGCCGGAATCCAGAAGAAGGCCCTGGACAGGACCAAGTCATTCCTCTCTGGCAGAACAGAGAGTCCGCCTCCCGCCTTTCTGATCCCAAGCCACCAACATCATCTGCGGCGTACCCCATGGCTCATCCCTCAGCCCAACCCTGTTCAATGTCTACATGGCCCCCCTCACACAAGTGGCCCGCCAGCAAAACCTAAACATCATCTCCTATGCCGACGACACCCAGCTCATCCTCTCCCTCAGCAAGGACCAGCACACGGCCAAAACCAACCTCCACGATGGAATGGCCATCGCCGATTGGATGAGGAACAGCCGTCTGAAACTAAACTTGGACAAGACGGAGGTCTTCATCCTAGGTTCCATCCCCTCTGCTTGGGGCGACTCCTGGTGGCCGACCGCACTGGGAGCAGCTCCAACACCCACGAACCACGCACGCAACCAGGATTCATCCTCGACTCCTCCCTCTCCATGTCAAAGCAGGTCAACCCAATCTCCTCCTCCTACTACAACACCCTGTGCATGCTTCTCAGGATCTACAAGTGGATCACGACCGAAACAAGAAGAATAGTGACCCAAGCCCTCGTCAGCAGCAGGCTAGACTACGGCAACGCACTCTATGCAGGAATCCCGGCCAAACACCTGCGACGACCACAACGCATTCAGAACACCACAGCCCGACTGATCCTCAACATCCTCTGCCGCAGCCGGAGGATGCTGATCCGCAACGTCCCACCACCTCAGAGACCTGCACTGGTTCCCCATCTACAAGAGGATCACCTTCAAACTCCTCACCCATGCACACAAAGCACACCACAACACTGGACCAGCATACCTGAACGACAGGCTCAACTTCTACACCCCCGCCCGCCAGCTCCGCTCTGCCAGCCTCGCCACCGTCCGGCGCATCCAACGAACAACCTCCGGCGGCAGATCCTTCTCCTTCCTCTCGGCAAAAACCAGAAACACCCTCCCCACCCATCTGCGGCAGACACAGGACCTGCTCAGTTTCAGAAGGCTCCTCAAGACCTGCCTCTTCGAGCAGTAGCAGCAGCGCCTTGAGACCCTCACGGATAAGTAGCGCGCTTTTCAGATTCACTGATTGATTGATCTAAGTTTACCTGCCAGAACCAAGGGGTTGTTTGAAACCAACTATTATATTGATTGGACAGCAGTTACTGCAACAGACTAAAGGGTTGATTTAAATTGTGTTACTCCCTATTCTTCCTCATATTCATTTTTTAATGTTTTGTATGATACTTTGTGAACATTTGAAAACTGCTTTATAGCTACATGCAAAGAGAGGAGAGCTGGTGATGTAATGGCTCCGACCTTGGAGTGGGGGAGCCAGGTTTGAGTTTCGGCTTCAGCTCAACATTATTCAGTTCAGGGTAAAGCACTGGGGGTTGTGTTGTCCATAGAAATTGTAGAATGTCAAGCACATAATGTGGGCTCTTGTCCATGTGCTCTTCTCCTCCACTCATGCTGCAAATGTTTTGGGGGTTCTAGAGATTTGATTTGGTGTATGTCCCTTTATTTTGTGCAACACACAATATTCATTCATTTAAAACTTTATTTCAGTCTCCAAACCGTGAAAGTGCAAAGGACATTAAATACATTATTTATATAGTTACATAAAATAATTTCTTTAGAAAGTCAGTTCATGAAGATCTTTTACAAGAAATGTAGACCATATCAAAACTATACAAGTTAAAAGCTTCACAAATGATTGGGGGAGTTAAAAACAACAAAAGCCACTGGTGTCGTAGCATTCATGGCAGTAGGACCCACTGTGCTATCTAATCTTCCCATATGCACATACAGAGTCCCGGGCCGGATTCACAGTAGTAGTCTGAGATCAAAGTCTAACTTTACGAATTACAGTATTCACAAAGGGCATTTATGAGCTGTAAAGTTAGACTTTTGGTCTAAATTGAAACGAAGTCTAACTTAGACCAAAAGTTTACCTTTAGCAGTAATAAAGTTAGACTTTTGGTCTAAGTTTAGACCAAGGGCCCGATGTAGGTGGCTCATTACCAGTCGGTAAACCTGAAATTCTGACAATTTCAGGCTTACCGACCGGTATTGAGCCATTTGCTATGTAGGTGATGATTCGGTAAATACCGAATTGGTATTTACCGATTCTGTATTTACCGAATCATTATTTACTGAGTCGGTATTTACCGGTAAATGGCATGTAAGAAGCACATTTAAGAGTGCTTATGTGCTTTAAGGATTCGTTATTTACCACCAACTATAAATTGGTGGTAAATACTGAATGCCTTTGAAAATGCAAATCTGTGCATTTTCAACTGCCATGTGGCAGACATACATGCCCTTAGGGCATGTATGTCTGCCACACGTGCACACAAGCACGATTCAGGGGTGCAACAGGGTGTCAAAGTGACACCCTGACACCCTTCAATGTGTGCCCCCTTTTACCGAATCGGTATTTACCGATTCGGTAATTCACATTCATTCCTATGGGCCTCCATACCCATACGAATGAATGGGAATTAACGAATTGGTGAATACCGATTTGGTATTTACCAAATCTTACCAATTCGGTAATATTTACTAAAATACCTACATCCCATTTACCAATTCTAAAATACCGAATCTGTAAAATTCGGTATTTTAGAATCGGTAAATCTTCATTACCTACATCTGGCCCCAAAAGTCTAACTTTAATAGTAGTAAAATTAGACTTTTGGTCTAAGTTAGACTTTTGGCTTAAACTTAGAACAAAATTTAAATTTTAGTTCCCCTAAATGCTCTTTGTGAATAACGAAAGTCATAAAGTTAGACTTTCGTTTCAAATTACTTCTGTGAATCTTTGGTGCTTGGTGGACCTAAAATAAATCATACTTTTAGAGCTCATGAGTGAAGTGTCAAAGTTGGCCTTAAGGTTTTTCTTCTGATTCCCCAACTTTGGCCTAGTAATGCGACTGCACAGGCAAACAATGGTCTTACGTCAAGATTTAATAATGCGCAAGGCTGCACTGTGCTCTCTAGTTCCCAGCTGCTTGCAAATAGGCGTTAACCATCTTCCACTTGGGCGGGAATATGGTTGGCAAGCAAAGAGAACATGGGCGGTTGATTCATTGGGAGCTGATCAGTTTAGGCAACACTTAGATTGGGCTGTGTTGCACGACCAGGAGTTTGTAAGTGAATTCAGAGGGAGTGTGCCAAGCCTAAACTGAATGCATAATTTTCTATCAGTTAGTAACTGAAGTAGGTCAAGGTGCCCTTCCAGTGAGCTATTCATTTTGAAATCAACAAATTCTGCAGTTAGCCTACCCATCTTGGTATTCCTAATTTCATTCTGGGCTACCCAATCCCAATACATGGCTATATGTCAAGGTTTTCTGTGTCTATTCAACCGCGGGAGTTCAGACGGTGCCAGGGGCGTAGGTGTGAAGCCACTTGGTACTTTAATGATTTGCGTGGGGCACGAAGAGTATTTCTTGTGTTTTCTACTGTTGGTGCTGACACTCTGCTACATAGTGTGCCAGGGCTGGTGATGACAAATGCTACTAGTGGGCCTGCAGCACTGATTGTGCCATCCACATGAGTAGCCACAAAATGGTGTCTCAGGCCTGCCATTGCAGTGCCTGTGTGCAGTCTGTGAACTGCCATGTCCTCCTGGTCAGTGTCCCCACTGACCAGGCCTAACCCTTCCCTTTTCGTGCACATTGGTTACCCCTATGGAAGGCCCAAGGTACCCCCTTGGGCAGGGTGAAGTGTATGTGAAAGGTAGAGCATGTACTTGTGCAGGTGACATGCTCTGGTAGTGAATTACAGCCATTTTCGTTTTTCACTGCTGCAAGGCTATCTTGCTCTATAGGCTATCATGGGGGATGCTGGCTACAGTGGCTACCAGCATCCCTTCCCGTAGGAACAAGATAGGACATAAAAGTCTAGTATCCCTGAACTCAGAATTTAATAACACATCTTTTAGGAAAGGTTGTCTTTGAATCCTGTGTTTGAGAACAGCACATTCCCCTGGAGGCTAGCTGAGTCAGCCCTAGGCTGAATGACTGCATTTGCAACTTGAGTGGTGGGAGGAGATAGCACCTGGGCCTGAATAGGGCTGTGCCTGCCTTCCACAATGCTGGCTCCACCTCCTGCTGGACGGCTGATGACCCTGCCCCTCACTCTCAAAGGAAAGGAGAAGCCAGGAAAATGAAGTGCTCAAGGAGCAAAGAGAACAAAGACTTTTAGGGGTATAAGTACAGAACCCCTGACAAAAGAAAATTAGATCGTCCTAGAATCAAGAAGGAACCTCTGCCAAGGAGAAAGCTGAAACTGAAGAAGGAAGATTGTCCAGCTGTTGCTCTGCTGGATTGCCCTGCTGTTGCTTTGCTGCCAAGGAGAGGGGAAGGACTTTGCTTTGTGCTGTGTCCCCTTGCTTGAAGGAATCTCCAAGAGCCTGAGAAGAGCTGGCTCCCTATTTTGAAGTCCCAGGAACAAAATGACTTCTCCCCCAGCTTCCCCTGAGCTCTACTTAGAGAGTTTTGTCCTTCCTGGAGTGCGTGGCCAATGTGTGGAATGGAATGGAATGATGATTTATAGAGCGCGATAGTTACCCTGAGGCGTCCTAGCGCTAACAGAGACTATGAGCAGGGGAGGTGGGCAGGAGACCTAGTTGGGTTTTGAGAAGAGGAGGGTTTTAGTAATTTGCGGAAAGCCAGTAGATTAGATTCTGCCCGCAGGTGGAGGGGGAGGGAATTCCATAGGCCGGATGCATTGTACGAAAAGACACGGCCTCCGCATCTGGCTTTCTTGATCCTAGGGACCGTGAGTAGAAATGAGTTCGATGATCTGAGCTGCCTGGCGGGAGAATATGGGATTGCCAGGGAGCGATTGATGGGTGGGCCAGTTTCCCAGATTACTCGGTGGATGGTGCATAGAGATTTAAATTCAATTCTTTGTCTGATTGGCAGCCAGTGTAGGCTCCTTAGTTCATCCCTCACTGATGTTCGATGGGGACTTTGGAGCAGTGTGCGGGCCGCACAGTTCTGCACAATCTGCAGTGTGTTTAGGGTCGACTGAGGGGCACCCAGATACAGCGCGTTTCCAAAGTCCAGTCTAGACATGATAAGTCCCTGGATCATGATCTTCCTGGCCTCGAATGGCAATACGGGGAGAATCTTCCGAAGTACCCTTAGCAAACCAAAGCAAATCGCTGAGAGTTTTGAGGCTTGGGTGTTGAAAGTGAGAGCTTTGTCGAGCCAAATGCCCAGGCTCTTGATTTCGTCTTTGGGCACCGGGGGGGAACCCAAAGAGGAGGGCCAGAGTAGCTAGAGAGCCAGGGGGGAGGGGTTGCCCAGGATCATTAGCTCGGTCTTATCGCTGTTTAATTTAAGATGTGACATCGTCATCCAGTTGGAGACCTCCTCCAGGCATGTTATCAGATTGCCGGGGTTGGATTTCAGTTGGTTGAGGGACACCACCAGCTGGGTGTCGTCCGCGTAAGTGACAATTCGCACTCCAAACGGTCGAATGACACTCGCTAGTGGCTCCATATAAACATTAAACAGCGTCTGGCTTAATGTGTGGTGCCTCTGGAAGTTGTACCTGTTCTGGGAAGCTAGAAACTAAGCTTTAAAGACTTTGCTACAAGAAAAAGTTATCGCATCGCTCCCTGCGGAGCGCATCCCCGGCAGTGCAAGGAAATTCCCACCGCTACGAAGGCCGAGATCGTCGCAGCGCCTGTTGCCGCTGCCACAGCCGTCGCATCCTTCGTCTGCGGGACGCACCAGACCGGTGCGGGAAGACTAACATCGCTGCGAGTGTCGTCGCAATGCCTGTCGTCGCTGGGTGAGATCACTGCACCGCTTGCTTGCGGACCGCATCACGTCACTGCGAACATCGTCGCAGAGCCATCGCATCGAGGAGCTGCTAGAGAGAGATCACCGCTGGATCGTGCATCGTCGCCCCGGAGATTTATTTATTTATTTATTTGTAACATTTATAAAGCACACTGTTACCAGCCGGTGTCCTGACGCTGATTGACCACTCCGAAGACTAACCCTGATGCTTATTGCCTAAAGAACCATGTTTTCAGGACCTTCCGAAAGGACATCAGATCTGGGGCTAGATGTAGGTAATTTCATTTTACCACTTCTTAAATACCGAATTTTACCAATTCCGTATTTAAGAAGTGGTAAAATGGAGGGGGGGTGATGTAGGTAACACAGAATCGGTAAATACCGCATCGTTAAGATTCGGTATTTACCGATTCTGTAAATACTGATTCGGTAATGCCCATTGATTCCTATGGGCATTGAAGCCCATAGGAATCAATGGGCATTACCGAATCGGTATTTACAGATTCGGTAAATACCGATTCCAGCAAGGGTGCAGGGGGTGACACTTTGACACCCTCTAGCACCCCAAATACAGGCATGTGCGCCATGTGGCACACAGACATGCCCTAAGGGCATGTCTGTCTGTCACATGGCATAGGTGTGCAGGCACAGATGTGCATGCACACCTGAATTTTTGAAGAGCGTATAAAATCCGCCTCTAGCTCTGCCAGAGAGACTTTTAAAGTGGTCAAAGAACTCCTCAAAGTCCCTGAGCCCGTGGTTACCCATGATGAACAGAAGTGTATGGAGCTCGCAGACTTCTTTCATACGAAAATTGAGAAGATTTTAATTACCCTGCCTCAGCCCCAGTTGCCTCATTACAATCATAAGCCAAACATAGCAACACAGCCTAGCGAGGCATCTATCCATTTAGATACTTTTGGCCCAGTAGCAGTGGCGGAAGTTTTGAAAGCCCTTGGATCCATGAAAAGTGGCTCTCCTATGGACCCGGTCCCTACAAAGTTCCTTAAACTAATAGCAGCTACCATCGGGGCCCCCATCACAGATTTAATGAATGCTTCCTTTGCTCTGGGTTCGGTGCCACTGAGCTGGAAAACAGCGGTTGTAAAGGCACTCCTAAAGAAGCCTAGTCTAGACCCCGTAGACCTGGCAAACTTTAGGCCCATCTCTTTGTTGCCGGGTCTCGGCAAAATTGCGGAAAGGTTGGTGAATCAACAACTGTCGGGCTTCCTGGAGTCCAACGGACTGCTTCGAGATTCACAAACCGGATTCCGCCCAGGCCAGGGCACTGACACTGCCCTCTTGGCAGTCGTGGATGAAACTAGACGCATTTTGGACTCAGGAGGGTCAGTGGCAGTGATCCTCCTGGACCTCAGTGCGGCGTTCGACACCGTGAACCATCAGGTGTTGATTCAGCGGCTGTCAGAGGTAGGCATGTCAGGGGTTGCCCCGAAGTGGCTGAGGTCATTTCTTACCAGACGCACATACCAGGTTTGGGAAGGCAGTCATCGGTCTACATCTATCCCCCTCCAGTGCGGAGTGCCACAGGGCTCGTCTCTCAGCCCGACATTGTTTAATGTTTATATGGCCCCCTTGGAGGATGTGGTCGCCCCCTACGACATTAAGATCGTCAGTTATGCGGATGATACGCAGTTGGTGGTCACCTTATCCCAACTGGTAGAGAATCCCGACCTACTGCACTCCTGCCTGTCGGAAGTTCACACTTGGATGGATGAGTCAGCTCTTAAGCTGAATGGCTCGAAGACAGAAATAATGCTGTTAGGGAGTAAAATCTCTTCACTCCCCTTGACCAGCTGGCCGAGTTGCATGGGAGACCTCCCTAGCTCGAAAGAGGTGATCAAGAGCTTGGGGGTCTGGTTAGATCAAGATTTATCGTTTAGGACCCATGCCAAGAAAACTGCAGGAGTTTGTTTTGCCCTGCTACGGTCAGCTCGCAACATTTTTCCTCTTCTGCCTGTAACATCAAGGAAGCTGTTAATCCAGGGTCTGATTACATCAAGACTGGATTACAGTAATGCAATCTTTTTGGGCGCCCCGGAATCCACTTTGAACAAACTCCAGCAGGTCCAAAATGCGGCAGCAAGGCTGCTCATGGGCATCCCTAGGACACAGTCTGCCAGACCTGCTCTAAAGGCGTTGCACTGGTTGCCAGTGCGGGAAAGAGTCAAATTTAAAGCACTCTGTACAGCTCACAAAATCCTCCTGGGGAAGGGCCCCCCAATACTGAGGAATTTAGTGGTCCCATATAAAGCGAGCAGAACGCTGCGCTCTGATCAAAAACACTTTCTCTTAGTCCCCAGAGTTAAAAGGGCCCGTACCGGTGGGAGAAGGTTTTCAGTTAACACAGCGAAGCTGTGGAACTCGCTTCCTTTCAAATTGCGTGCCGAGACGTGCACTTTGCGATTCCGCAAATGTCTTAAAACTCACTTGTTTCCTGCTTGACTGCACTAATCTTGCCATTTTTATTATCTGATGGTGTCTGGAAAAGCGCTGGGATGCCCAAGGGTAACTGCGCGCTATATAACATTTTAAATAATAAATAAATAAATAATAAAAATAAAATTCGGTATTTTACCACACAATAGGATTGTGTGGTAAAATACCGAATTCTGAAGGCCTGTAGCACTGTAAACAGTGCTACCTACATCTTGGATTTACAGAATCGGTAAAATTACCGATTCGGTATTTTACAGATTCTGTATTTTACAGATTCGGTAAATTTACCGATTCGGTAAATTTACCGAATCTGTAAAATGATGCCCCTACATCCCAAAAACCCATTTACCGGTTGGTAACGGCCGAAATCGGACGTTACTGGCTGGTAAATGGCCACCTACATCTGGCCCCTGGTGCCTGTCTGAGGTTCGCTGGCAAAGCGTTCCAAGCCTTTGCTGCTCCCAAGGAAAAGCTTCTGCCTCCCCATCGAGGTTTCTAAATTCTTGGGACCACTATCAGCCCCTGATAGGCTGACCTAAGGGATCTAGCAGGTTTGTACCACCGAAAGTACTGGGTCATGCACTGAGGGCCCAACCCATTAAGTGCCTTAATGCTTTAAATGCAATCCGTTTGCGCACAGGTAACCAGTGTAATTTCACCAGCTCTTGGGCAACGGAGGCAAATTTGGGTGTACCCGTGATCAAGCGGGCCGCTGCATTTTGCAGAACTTGTAATTTATTGAGCAGGCCCTGTTATTGAGCCATTACAATAATCCAGCCGGTACAGGATCAATCCAGACATCACTGTTTTCCAGTGCTCATCTGGAAGAAAGGGCAGAATCTTGCGTAATGTCTTTAGAACATAAATGGTGGCTGAGGACAGTGCGTTTACTTGAGGCCTAAAGGACAGTTTATCGTCCATCAGAATCCCAAGGTTCTTAACCTTGGCAACAGGTGAGGAAGGGACGCCTAACTCCTCCGGCCACCATCTTGGGGACCAGAAATTGTCTCTAGCCCCAAAGAGAAGAACTTCGGTCTTTGCCGAGTTCAGTTTTAGGCAGTTCCCTACCATCCTGTCGCTGACTGCAAGCATGCAGTCTTTAAACCTGCTGCCCATGCCTTCCTCTCCCCCCGGTAGCAGCGACACCACAATCTGCGTGTCGTCTGCATACGATGTTAAATCAAAGCCGTAACATCTAATGACTGGTGCTAGGGTAGAAACATATACATTAAAGAAGGTAGGACTCAGAGATGAGCCCTGGGGAACCCTACAAGGGAGCACGAACGGACTTGACTCTTGATCATCCAAGGCCACCACCTGCCTCCTGTTGGAAAGGAAAGCTTTCACGATCTTAAGTGTTGTACCCTGAATCCCTGCGGCCCTCAGACGGCCCACCAGTAACATGTGGTGGACCGTATCAAAGGCCGCGGACAAGTCCAGCATCCATCACTTTCCTGATGTCTTCTGCTGACTTAATTAGGGCAGATTCCGTACTGTGGCCCGCCATGAATCCATGTTGCGATGGGTCCAGAGCTTGCACAGCCCTGAGGAAAGAGCTCAACTGAGTATTCATTATTCCCTCTATAAGCTTGGCAGGTAATGGAAGTCTGGCAATGGGCCGATAGTTGTTCAGATCGTCAATATCCAGATTTGTTTTTTTTAAAAGGGGCCAGATGAATGCCTGTTTCCAGCGGGAGAGGAATTCCCTACATTCCAGCATAATATTAAATAATGGTGTGAGCATGAAGGCTATCGGGGCTGCAGCTAGCTTTGATATAGTAGCTGGGCAGGGGTCATGAGGAGAGCCTGATTTTAGCCTCAGCAACCGTTTCCTTACCTCCTCCTCGTTTACCGGGGAGAAGCTCAGGAGCCTGCTTTCCTGTATATTATTCTCTACCACCTCTGGTTTGACCTCTGAGGGGTTGATCTTCACTTGGCCATCCAGGGAGTTAAAAATCGTCTCCACTTTATTTTGGAAGAATTTAGCCAGATCTTCACATAGTTCCCAACTAGGGGGCACTACCGCGGGTTAAAACTGTTTGGAATAGTTCCTTTGGGGAGTTCCTTGCCTCCTTAATGCGATTGGTGAAAAAAGTATGTTTTGCTTTCCCTATCAGATCTCTCTTTTTATCGACCTCATAATAGTTTTTCCTCCACTCCCATTCTAGTTTCTTACAGATGCTTTTATGCTCCCTTATCTCCTCTGAGAACCACGGGGCTGATGGCGACGTGCAAGTAGAGTGGCAAAGTTTGGGAGGTGCTAATTGTCTACAAGCCTCGTCCACCCAAATTGTGTAGGTGGTGGCCGCATCCTCTACATCAGCTGAGAGGGGCACCATCGTGGATATCAATAGGTCGTCAAGGGACGCGCCTTCTATATTTTTCCAATTCCTGATAGTCCTAGCTGGTTTCTTAACCTGTCTCGATCTAGGGCGTAGTGCCATAGCGATATTAAAACAAACTGCGGCATGGTCAGACCAGGGAATCAGGCGCATAGTCATGACACCTATATTAGGATGGTTGGAAAAAACTCCGACAAGGGTATGCCCTGCCTTATGAGTCGGGCCGATCACCAACTGCTTTAACTCCACCCCATCCATTAACTCCATGAGCTCCCGCGTATCCGGGTCAGAGCAGCAGTCAAGGTGGAAATTAAAATCCCCTAGAACTGTAAAAGTCTTAGCACATGCTGCTTTCCCTAGCATACTTCCTAATGCCGCTAGAAATGGGGCCTTAGTCCCAGGGGGTCTATACAGTAAACAGCCTCTGAGGGATTGATGATGGGACAAGCTAAAGTTAGAAGCCAGTGCGTCACCCAAGTCTACCACTACTGGCTGAAAATTCCCTCTTACAGAATCATGGTAGATGATCGCCAGGCTCCCACCTCTCTTCCCACATCTATTCTGGACATGGCACCCATAGTTGGGAGGGGGGTGGCTTTGACAATGTCTGGACCAGAGGCTGCATCAATCCATGAGTCAGTTATACAAGCTATCTTTACAGCTGTTTCCTGTATCAAGTCCGCTAGTTCAATTCTATGTTTAACTAGGGATCTAGCATTCAGCAACAGACATTTAACCTCGACAGGCTGAACCTTCACCTCTCCTCTACCTGTATTGGGAATGGCGTTATTAGCCTGCCACCAGACCTTTGGAAGGGCTTATAACAGCTCGGGCATCGATGTAATACAGCCTGTGGGTCTTTACAGAGTTCAAGACATACGCAACCTGACGTTCTACCTTCTCCCCCTAGGGCCCACAATGTCCCCCGATCATAGGTGAGGTAGCTTACAGTGCTCACGGAGCCCTCACCAGAGGGTCTGGTGCTGGACGTGGATCTGTCGTGGATGGGGGCAGACGGGCTTGCCTTTGGCGCGGCGCTGGCGCGCCAAAGGCGCACCCGCGCCAGCCTGACTTTTGTGGTCTAGGGGAGGAGAAAGACTAGACCGCTCAGCCTTGGCCCGCTTCAAGATGGCGGCCGTCCAGGCGAGCGTTGAGTCGCAGTTCCCTCGTCCCTGCCACCTAACCTGTGAGTAAACAAGGCTGCAGAGTCTCTAAATCAGCCTGCCCCTCACCCACCTCTGACTGACTTTCTCCAATTTAAAAGAGAAAATATCAGAGTTTTTTTTAAAATATAGCAGCACTCAGAAATTGAACTGTGCAAAATTAGGCAATGGGCAATAGTGTTTTCCACCTAGCTCCCGGCTCACGCCTCAGGGGCAGCAGATCGTTGCAGCCCCTACAAGATCGATGCATCGTGCCTTTCCGAGAACAAACTTCCTACGGAACCTACGCACCGGAATCCATACAAGTGGCCTTCCTCCCCATACAGATCGGATTCATCGCAACACGCCCGGCTCACGCCTCAGGAGCAGTTAGGTCGCGCGCCCGCGCCAGCCCGACTTTTGTGGTCCAGGGGAGGAGAAAGACTAGACCACTCAGCCTTGGCCCGCTTCAAGATGGCAGCCGTCCAGGCGAGCGTCGAGTCGCAGTTCCCTCGTCCCTGTCACCTAACCTGTGAGTAAACAAGAGCGCAGAGTCTCTAAATCAGCCTGCCCCTCACCCACCCCTGACCAGCTTTCTCAAATTTAAAAGATAACATTTCAGAGGTTTTGTTTAAAAATATAGCAGCACTCAGAAATTGAACTGTGCAAAATTAGGCAATGGGCAATAGTGTCTTCCACCTAGCTTCCGGCTCACGCCTCAGGGGCAGCAGATCGTTGCAGCCCCTACAAGATCGATGCATCGTGCCTTTGCGAGAACAAACTTCCTATGGAACCTACGCACCGGATTCCATACAAGTGGCCTTCCTCCCCATACAGATCAGATTCATCGCAACACACCCTCTGCTGCAGAGGGGTTGTCACATCGCCTCCCCAAGGTCTCAGGAACAACGCATCGCTTGTTTGCCACCGCACCAGCTTCTGCTTTTGGATCTTTGTCGCATCTAAAGGTACTGTTGGCTAAATGTGACGCAACTGTGAACTTTTCACGCATCTGTGGTTTATTTTTATCGCAACCTTAAGAACTCTTTCGCAACCATATTCTTGAACTGTGTATTTTGGATTTTTGTCGTTTTGGTCTTGTGTAGTTTAGATTTAATATCTTTATTTTTCTAAACTGTTGCGGAGTCAGTTTGTGGAGTTTTCACTGTGTTACTGTGAGTGTTGGTACAAATACTTTACACATTGCCTTCTGATTAGCCTTGACTGCTAGTGCCAAGCTACCTAGAGGGTGAGCATGGGTTATCTCAGAGGGTTTCCTCCTTGCCCTGACTAGAAGCAAGGGTCCCTATTTGGACAGTGGTACATATCTCTGCCTACTAGAGACCCCCTGTTCTAACAGTCACAGCACTACAAACCATATAATTACACTACACACAACACAGTTCACCTCCAGATAATGACACTACACATAATTATACTACAAGCTACATTTCACACAACATATTTATAATGCACATATATCCACAAAATTCCAAGACATATACTTTACAGTCCACATAAACAATTTCCACTTCACAACATGCCACATAATTCCACACCATATGATACTACTCCACACTATGCCACATAATACCACTGCAAACTCTGCCACATAATTCCACATCACACAAATCAATGCCACACAATTCTGCACCACACAACATAATTACATTCCACATAATACTATTAAGCACCACATAGCTACACTACACATGATTGCACTCTACTCAATACAACATAAATACACCCCACATAAATGCACTCTATGCCACATACCAGCAACACACATAAATGCACTATACGCCAAGGCATGTAATTCAAATAAGCTTAATGTCACTAAACACCATAACATTCCACACTACACAATTCAACTCCACACATTTCAAATACACACCACATAATTCCACACCAAACCACATTTAACAAATACACGACACAATTCAACAACACACAACATAAGTCCAACACACACTGCATATTTCCTCATCATGCCACAAAATTTAATACACCACATGAATTAAATCCGCAACATGCCACTACACAATACCATTCCACATAATTATGCATATTTGCCTGCATAACAGACATTCTCACTGTACATAATTCCAATATACTTAGTACAATTAAATTTTTATCCACATATTTCCACGCCACACAAATTGAACAGCTTTTCCCAAATGTTGTCCATTGTAAAGTTTCCAAAACACACTAGTAGTTTTCTGCATTATCCTCCCTAGCGTGAAAATGCCGGGATCACTTCGCAGTGATCTGAAAGTCACCCAATGACAAAATGCGGTTTCCTCAGAGGTCAGACTCAGACATCCTTAGATCTGAGCTCAGTACCATAAATAGGTGGCGAAAGTGGCTGTCATTTAGAGTGCTTAGAATTAACAGTGGTGAGAAATGTAGCACTATGCATACCATAAGCCTCATTTTCATAGGTGCTTCTCTATAGCCACAATCCATTAGAAAGGATATGACTTAAATAGTGGCCGGTTGCTTGGATGTAGCCTTACGGTTAAAGCTGTCGACCTTGAAGCTGAGGACCCGGGTTCGAGTCTCGGCATCGACGCTCAACATCCTGTGATTCTGGGCAAATCATTGAATCTTCCTGTGCCTTACAAAAAAGGAATGTGTTTAAGGGAGCACTGTAATACACGGAATGATCATATTGGTCATACAATTAGTATTTGAGCTCCACAGTTCTGGCAAGAGTCCTGATAATAGCGCTTGAGAAATCTACGACCAATGAATCGGGTAGGGTAATGTTGGGTAATTAAAATACAAGGAGGGGCATTCAAATCATCAAAAAAATAAATATATATATATATCGTAATGCCTCATTTGGATTTAACAATACCACAAGATTCCTGATAAGCACATCATAGTGACTCAGACAGGTTACACGGAAGTAGCTGTAGTACTACGTCTCCCGAGGTAGTGTTGGGGAAGATTATTGCATAGGAAATTAAAACACAGACGTTCTCAAACCGGCACTCCCAGGTGCCGGGCAAGAGGACAGGTGGCATTGGTTAGGAAATGCCCTAATGGAGAGAGTCAAGCGCAGTGACTGGTTCCAGCGCTGCCTCAATAATTCAGGACCACATGCAGTTAAGGGGCCCTCTATGCGAAGGAGGGGCACCCCGCGGAAACACATGAGGGTAGAGGAGCTACTGAGCACTTATCCCCTTTTTATATTCTGTGTTAACTGCAATTCATAAGTCCCAAACCGATATAGCAAGGTAAAACAGGGGCCGGCACAAGAGGGAATCAAGGAAACCATTAGGTAGCTGGTAAAACGGGAAGCGTTCCCAGTCTTTAGAATGTATGTTGGGAGGTGCCACAATACGGTAGATGATATTAGACTAATGTCCTCCAGCTGGTACAAGTTGATCAATTTCATGGTTTATGGCCATTGGGTTAAGGACCTTGCAAGAGGATTCGGTTCAATCACAGAATCATGCAGAACCATTGGAGGTTACATCGCTGAGGGAAGAGAGGGATGGCGAAAACCTATGCCCAGTCATACCGGCAACATAGCGCTGGTGAGGACACTTGCCGGTTGCCAGCATAAGCTAAGCACAAATTCAACAATGCTGAAGATGAGCTAAGCTACGCAGTGCACGCTACAGTGATACTGCTGGAGGGTAGCTTAAGATTTTCAGTCTACAGCTAAAGCCTCGGAGAGGCAAAAACGAGCGAAAGGGGGTACAGAACCCTCCAGTGCGGGTACCACTAGGCCATTGTGTTAAAGGATTAGGAGCAAGGCAAACTAGCATTATAGTGTCACTCAGAGAATTTTGTTGCGCGCACTGCATCACCAAATGTGATGCAGTGCGCGCAACAAAATGTGTTTTACTTATTTAAATGTTTACTTACCTGTAAAACTCCGTAATCCATACATTACTACCCCCCATCCTGCACCTCCCCCTGCCCACATCACCGCCCTGCAGTAACTCCTACTACCGACCGCTTCTGAAGAGGAAGGAGGGGGGAGCCTCAGGAAGACCTAAGCCTCCCTGATGGCGTGGCGGAGAGCTACAGGGATATTAATTGGTAAGAAGGCACACCGAATGGCAGTGTGATGGAATAGGACCACTCACCTTTGGATGCCTCACGGCTGGGTGAGTCGGCCTAAGGGCGGTGTGTAGGATCACTCACTTTGGGATGCCTCATGGCTGAGTGATTTGGCCTTCAAAAAGGGGTAGCAAACGGAGACGGCGCTCGCAGTCTAGCCCCCGCCGGATGGCAGGGCACAAAAGAGTACAACAAGGTAGCAAGTTGTAGCCTAACTCCGGGGACAGAAGCTACCCCCCGTGCAAAGAGAGCGCAAATCCAACCATACAAAGAGATGACCCAGAAAGGACAAGAAACAAGACAAGCATCCAAATAAGCTAACCAACGTACTTTCAGTCCAATTTGCTAATTGGTGATGTACATATGATTTATGACAGATATTACGTATGACAAATGCATATGATTTATGATGCAAATATGACAGTTATATGATGATGATTTATGTCCAGGGCATGCAAATAATGCCAAAGTATATCCATGTATTCCTAATAAAACTGCGGCCAACAAATGACCACTACAAACCCAAGGCATGTTGGCTTGCTCATTCTAAGGAATATAGTGGGGAAATGTAGCATGTACTCTGGAGTGGGAACAGTGTAGGGGTTATGCCCCTCTGCACAGCACTGCATAATACAAACCTGTGCACAGAGCCTCCGTCATGGAGACCCTCCACTCACACCTGATCGTTGGCAGAGACAGGGCAGTATTGTATTATGTCTCTGTCCTACATTGAGCAGTGTCTGGTGCATGTCATTAGCTTTATTGGACATGTAAGGATAATTTTCTAGGGTCCAGGATGCCTATAGCAGCTATGCACTCCTTGTAAGAAATGTTGCAGCCATCTTTACTATTCAATCCATTTAGCTGAACAGAGATGACATATAATGGCCTAGCTGCGTGTTATTGACCCAGAAGAATAAAGTTATAATTCTGGATTCCCCACTTGATGGATGCCATTGGGTGATCCTGTGCAAGCCACATTATTCCTTTATGCCCTGTTTCATGTGTAGGATTTGGAACTCTTCCAAATGTGTAGAATCAGCTATATTTGTGGACAATGAACTTGGTCCTTGCATGGGAGAGGCAGCACAAGAACACTGTACTTCTCGGGGAGTCCGGGGCAGCTCAGCAGAGGAATGTAGTTGTGCAGGTTGGTAAGAAATGAAATATTCACATAGCATAATGTTTCAGTACCCGATCAGATAGAAATCTGTGCTGTATCCATGGTGGGTATATTTAGTGCAACCCCCCCCCCCTGAAATGGGCGTATGTAAGTTCAGAAAACCCTGCCAAATCGGTATTTACCTATTCTGTATTTACCAAATCATTATTTACCGATTCGGTAAATGGCATGTAGGACGCACATTTAAGAGTGCTTATGTGCTTTAAGGATTCATTATTTACCACCAGTAGTAAAGTTAGACTTTTGGTCTAAGTTCGACTTTTCGTCTAAATTTAGACCAAAATTCTAACTTTAGTACCCGTAAATGCTCTTTGTGAATACCGAAAGTCATAAAGTTAGACTTTCATCTCGGATTACTTCTGTGAATCATTGGTGCTTGGTGGACCTAAAATAAATCATACTTTCGGAGCTGATAAGTGAAGTGTCAAAGTTGTCCTTGAGGTTTTTCTTCTGATTCCCCAACTTTGGCCTAGTAATGCAACTGCACAGGCAAACAATGGTCTTACGTTAGATTTAAGAATGCGCAAGGTTGCACCGTACTCTCTAGTTCCAAGCTGCTTGCAAATAGGCGTTAGCCATCTTCCACTTGGGCGGGAATATGGTTGGCAAGCAAAGAGAACATGGGCGGTTGATTCATTGGGAGCTGATCAGTTTAGGAAACACTTAGATTGGGCTGTGTTGCACGACCAGGAGTTTGTAAGTGAATTCAGAGGGAGTGTGCCAAGCCTAAACTGAATGCATAATTTTCTATCAGTTAGTTACTGAAGTAGGTCAAGGTGCCCTTCCAGTGAGCTAGTCATTTTCAAATCAACAAATTCTGCAGTTAGCCTACCCATCTTGGTATTCCTAATTTCATTCTGGGCTGACCAATCCCAATACATGGCTATATGTCAAGGTTTTCTGTGTCTATTCAACCCTGGGAGTGCAGAAGGTGCAGGGGGAGTAGGTGTACAGCCACTTGGTCCTTTAATGATTTGCGTGGGGCACGAAGAGTATTTCTTGTGTATTCTACTGTTGGTGCTGACACTCTGCTACATAGTCACACCACTACAAACCATATAATTACACTACACACAACACAGTTCACCTCCAGATAATGACACTACACATAATTATACTACAACCTACATTTCACACAACATATTTATACTGCACACATATCCACGAAATTCCAAGACATATACATTACAGTCCACATAAACAATTCCCACTTCACAACATGCCACATAATTCCACACAATATGATACTACTCCACACTATGCCACATAATACCACTGCAAACTCTGCTACATAATTCCACACCACACAAATCAATGCCACACAATTCTGCACCACACAACATAATTACACTCCACATAATACCATTAAGCACCACATAATTGCACTATACATGATTACACTCTACTCAATACAACATAAATACACCCCACATAAATGCACTCTATGCCACATACCAGCAATACACATAAATGCACTAAACACCATGGCATGTAATTCAAATAAGCTTAATGTCACTAAACACCATAACATTCCACACCACACAATTCAACTCCACACATTTCAAATACACACCACATAATTCCAAAACACACCACATAATACAAATACACATCACAATTCACCAACACACCACATGAGTCCAATACACACTGCATATTTCCTCATCATGCCACAAAATGTAACACACCACATAAAATAAAATCTGCAACATGCCACTACACAACACACAGTACCATTCCACATAATTATGCATAATTGCCTGCATAACACACATTCTCACTTTTCATAATTCCAATATACTTAGTACAATTTAATTTCTATCCACACATTTCCACGCCACACAATTTCACAACAAACAATTCCAATACAACACATCTCACCCCTGCACTTCTACTAACACTGGCATCTCTCCCCCACACAGCCACTGCCCCTGTCATCTTTCTCTCTCACACTCCCACTACCCACTCTCATCTCACAATACCACTGTCCCCTCTCATGCCTCCCTCGCAGTACCTGTCTCCTCTGTATATTGCCTGCTCACACATGATACCTTCCTGTACCTTCTCACACTGTCGACTAGTCCACTTCTCAGCCCCACTTGGTTCCCCTTCCACTTGTCCTTCTATCTCTCTAATGCACTATTCCCACCTATCTAATGTGGTTAACTTCAGGTCTTGAAGCACAGTTTCTATCCCATGACTTTTGAAAGTGTTTATCCCTCTTACCCACATTCTCCTGCTCTTCTTAGGGTGTCTTCTGAGTACACAAACCTCCCTCTTTATGTGTCTATGGCCTGCTCTCTCCTTCTTTCTATCTTTTTCACACACTATTTCTGCTCCTCTGTCCCAAATCCAATAATCACTTTCAACACAAACTACCTATCACTCATTTTTCCTTTCTATTTGCTGCAGCTCTATTCACCATGTCACATAATTCTACTATACGAATACACACCAGACAAGTTCAAAACAAAAAATTCCAATACAACCCACATAATTGAACTCCACAACACATACATTCACCACACTACATTCACCACACTCAAAAACAAAACACATAGGTAAAATCATTATCATTTACAGCGACAATAGCTCCAACTCTCACAAATGTGAGCCCTATTGAACTGCAAATGCTTGTTATAATGTTCCTTGTAAACCGACATTTCCTAATTCTTTCACTGGAGAAGAAAGATATGTGAGGGGGCAAGGGAATAACAAAGATAAAATATGAGCAGCGGGCTCAGTGACTCAGAGCTGGGTGAAATAATAAAAAACAACAAACAGGTGCCTCCCTCTATCTAAGCGTGAGAACATTTTATCACACCCTGTGAGCCATGAATATGAAGTACTCTCATCATGCCCCAGGGTGCATTAAGTGGTATTTAAAGCCCAGCGCTTGGGAAGAGTGCTCAATCCCAGAAGAGTGGTGAAGGAGCATATTTGTGCCACACAGCTGAAAGCAGGTAGGTTTCCTTTCACAATAATTTCACTGCTATAAAGATTGAAGGTTTTATCAATTGTACACATTTGTTTCTCACTTTCAGGACAAAATTAATTAAGCAACATGCCTACAACTTGGATGATTTCACCACAAGGGTTTTCCCTCTTCTGCCTTATTTTAGCTTCCCCTTCAAACTCCATGTCAATACTCCCATTTGATTCCCCTTCTAGTTTCTTCAGCTGTCTTTTTAAAACTCTAAGGTAGTTTCCTTTCCTGAATGCCCAGTCTTCCTGTTCCATGTCTCCTCTACATTCATCTCTCATCATCCTCCTTACCCATCTGCTATATCTTCACCATTCCTTCTGTGTCTCCTCCCTACTACCTGCAACCACCAACATATCTTTCTTCGCCGGACTGCTTTATTCATAATTATCCAGGCATCTTCTCCTGCAGGCTAGTTTATACTCCCCAACTATATTCACCCTCCAGATATCCATCACCTTGATCTTTCTGTACTGACTATGCTGTGTTTGTCTCTTCCCAAAGTTCTCCCACAACCTGCCTTCTCTTCTCTCCACTCCACATCTGTATCAGCTTTATTGCCTTCTCTTGCAGTATTTACTTCATCCAAGCTTTCTCACTCTTCTCCTACTCATATTTCAGGGACTTGGCCAGAGCAAACTTAGCAGTTAAATATACGCGACCTTCCTTCTCGTTCTTTCCAAAATCTAGGATGCGAAATCTCATAACACATTTGAATCCAAACATACTTGTATGTTTCACTTAATGAGATGCATTGTCTAATCTCCTTTTACCACAGCACTACAGTCCACCTCTTTTATTTCCACCTGACTTCATCTTCCAGCTGCTTTATCTTATCACCACTACTTTCTTCATCCATGTTACATTGGATCCTCATCTCTAAATTAAAAGTTCCCTCTTGCCTTTAAAGTCATAAAGGGAGGGTTACTAAGAATTCACGCAACACAGTGCAGCAAGGCAAGTTGCTGCACTGTGTTTTGTGAATAGGAAATATATATGGTGCTATTCAGCTATATCCCAGCGCAGGCAAACTTGTGACTGGCTAGCACTAGTACAGACAACCTTTCACCATGCTGCAAGGGGGCTGGCATTATGGGCAGAACTGTTTTTCTTCAGGCAGTTATACCTTCTGCAACAAAACATTCCAAAGATGCATATTCCTCTTTCCATGCTTGATGCATCATGCATTTAAAAAAGGAAGTAACCAGAAGACATAAACATATTTTTCCTCATTATGTCTCTCTGTGGTAGGCGCCCTGATTTCATGCAATTCCAGCTGTACAAATATTAGTGAATCGGGAATTACATTAAATCGATGGGTGGAAGCACAGGAACGACCATGCTCCATCCATGCCTCCCCTGCCAGCAAAAAAGTTAAGTTGATCGCCAACAGAAGGATATTACAAAAATGAATTGTTGGAATGTGGTTTATTAGTTGGGGTAAGTAACTATCTGCCACTAGTAATAATGCCACAATCACAATATAAGGTCCAGTCAAAGTCTCAATAAATTATTCTGTTGCTCGACCCTTGGTAGCTGGCTATGAGCAGGCAGGTTTAACTTAGGAGATAGGTTTGTAAAGCATTTAAAAGCACCAATACATTAAATAAGTAAGACACACACAACAAAAATCTAACCTTAATTTATAACAATAGGAAATATGTTTGTGATTAAAATGACAAAAGTCCAATGTAGGGAACTGGAGATATGAATGTTTATAGAATAAACACTTCCTAGTGCCTAAAAGCAGAAAGCGCCAACTTTGCACATTTTGTCTCGCTAGACCGGGACAAAGTCAAAGTTTCAGACCAACCGCGACGGAGTTCGGGTCAGATACAATAAGCGGTAGGCCCCGCTCAAGTTTTTACCTTCTGACTTTAGTCACTTTTTTTAGAGTTTTTTTCTCTGGAGAGCCAGCCAGGCTCAAGTTGACGACAGCGGCTTGGCTCAGTGCGAGGCCTCAGTGAAACCCTCAAAGCCTTGCGCTCCTGGAGCTTTGAGTGAGATGAAGCTGAAATCCAGGCCGGGTCATGGTTCAACGTCAGTGGCTTAACTCTCTCTTTTTGCCAAAAATTCTCCAAAGTTCTCTTACCATATGGATCTACTTCCAGAAGGTCCTTTGGGGTTCCAAAGTGCCTACAACACTATGCAGGGTTCCAGAAGTATTGAGTTTCTCCTTGGGATGTTGGGATTGAAAGTCTTGCTGAAGGTGGTCAGCTGGGTTCTTCTTGTTGGAGATGATGCATGTGGAGCTCTTATCCTGTTGCTTTCAGGGAGTCTACTCTATCTCATTTTAAAGCAAGGCAAAGTACTTATGGCTGTAGTTCCCAAAGTGTGCAGGAGGTGCTGTTATTCAGAGTGCAGTCCACTTGGTGCAGGCCAGGGTTCCAGCATGGCAGCCCTTCTTCTTTTTGCAGTTTCAGACAGGGATCTCAGTTGCTGGGCAGCTCTCCCATATTCATCCAGTGATCTTAGACGACAAGCAGCGGGAACCACTGATCAATGGGGTACAGGGTGACACTCAGATGTACGACATCTTCATCCAAAGTGTGGCTTATTCTGGTCCCAGAAAGCACTATTCTTTCAAAATCCAAGATGGATAAACTCTGCTGGAGGTTAGGATCTGGCTAAGCCAACCTACTGACATGGCTAAGTTTCCCTGACACTTCAATTTCAAGTTCAAGTTCATGAATTTGTATAGCGCACTACTCACCCAGAGGGTCTCAAGGCGCTTGAAGGAGGGAGGGTGCATTACTTATCGAATAACCAAGTTTTTAGTTGCTTTCTGAAGGAGAGGTGGTTCTGTGTAAGTCGGAGGTGAGTGGGGAGAGAATTCCAGGTCTTGGCCGCTAAGTAGGAAAAGGATCTTCCTCCCATGGTGGATCTGTGGATACGCGGAATTGCGGCGAGGGCTTGATTGGATGATCGTAGTTGGCGGGTGGGTGTGTAGAAGGATAGTCGTGTGTTGAGGCATTCGGGTCCTAGGTCGTAGAGGGCCTTGTGTGCGTGGGTGAGGAGACGGAACGTTATTCTCTTGTTGACGGGGAGCCAGTGGAGATCCCTCAGGTGACTGGAGATGTGAGTATGACGGGGAATGTCCAGTATGAGTCTGGCTGAGGCGTTTTGGATGCGTTGTAGTTTTTTCTGTAGTTTGGCTGTGGTCCCGGCGTATAGGGTATTTCCATAGTCCAGTCGGCTGGTGGCCAGTGCGTGGGTGACTGTTTTTCTTGTTTCGGCGGGGATCCATCGGAAGATTTTTTTGAGCATGCGTAGTATGTTGAAGCATGAGGATGACACAGCGTTGACTTGTCTGGTCATCGAGAGGGAGGAGTCTAGGATGAATCCCAGGTTACGTGCGTGATTTGTAGGAATGGGTGCTGTACCCAGGGCCGGTGGCCACCATGAGTCGTCCCAGGCAGAAGGGGATGATCCTAAGATGAGGACTTCCGTTTTGTCCGAGTTAAGTTTTAAACGGCTGTTCTTCATCCATTCGGCTACTTCTTTCATTCCTTCGTGTAGATTGGTTTTGGCAGTGTTTGGGTCTTTGGTGAGGGAGAGGATCAGCTGGGTGTCGTCTGCGTAGGAGATGATGTTGAGGTTGTGTTGGCGTGCGATGGATGCGAGGGGACTCATGTATACGTTGAAGAGGGTGGGGCTGAGTGAGGATCCTTGTGGTACACCACAAATGACTTCGGTGGCCTCTGATTTGAATGGGGGGAGGCGGACTCTCTGGGTTCTTCCGGTGAGGAACGAGATGATCCAATCCAAAGCTTTACCTTGTATTCCAATGTTGTTGAGGCGTTGTATGAGTGTGCTATGACATACTGTGTCGAAGGCGGCGGAGAGGTCGAGTAGGATGAGGGCAACTGTTTCTCCGTTGTCCAGTAGCGCTCGGATGTTGTCTGTGGCTGCGATGAGGGCTGTTTCGGTGCTGTGTTTGGCTCGGATCTTTTTTGAAAACAAGGGGGGACCCATTAGGTAGCAAAGGACCATGGGTATATACTGTTTTAGAAGACAACGGTCCTAAGCAAATTAAGCGATGTTACAAAACCAAATATTATATAGAACGCAATGGAAACTATATAATTCTCCTGTCCAGCCGGACCAGGGATTTATTTTCAATGAATAAAACAATAAACAAGAATGCAACAGTTAATCATCAGGGAAAGGGCACAATCCTGTGCTGTACTGAAAGGATAGAGAAAGATAAAAAGACCATTACACCATGCGCCTTAATGTCACAAGAGAGCGGTTGTGCTGTGGTATTCTGGTGATTCACGTGAACGCGGGAGGGGCTTACCTCGCAATGGAGGGTGGCCGTCAGAAGGGAATGCAGGCTAAGAACCGCGGATTGTTCGTAGTCACAATTCCGCGAATACAATGTCAGGCTGCATTTAAGTAGGTATGGGATTAGCCTTCCATTGAAGCGGTTTCTGGATGCGAATTCCGCTAGCAAACAAGTTAGTTGATGAATAGAAACCTATCAATGGGTTTCATGGCAAGGTCCGTGGCAGTCCGACGGGGTGCACTCGCCGAGTGGTGAGCTAGTGAAATTGTTCGTCAAACAACTTCACTAGTTAAGGCGCATGGTGTAATTCAGGCAAAGTAAAATTGTATTCTTAGTCCTGAGGATGATCCTTTTACATTAGAGCAAATGGATCGAAACGTCGTCGACTTGTACTAGTAGACATACATGCAAACCACTGTGTATAAACTGTGTATGTTCTACTCTGGAGAACACTCTTTCACACTGATATTACTAGTGTCCAGGCTGCTCTGTTTTCCTTTTGCCTGTGGAATCTTTGTCTCTCTTTTTATCTTACTCTATCCTTTCAGTACAGCACAGGATTGTGCCCTTTCCCTGATGATTAACTGTTGCATTCTTGTTTATTGTTTTATTCATTGAAAATAAATCCCTGGTCCGGCTGGACAGGAGAATTATATAGTTTCCATTGCGTTCTATATAATATTTGGTTTTGTAACATCGCTTAATTTGCTTAGGACCGTTGTCTTCTAAAACAGTGTTTGGCTCGGAAGCCGGATTGTGAAGGGTCGAGGGAATTGTTGGATTCGAGGAAGGTGGCGAGCTGAGTGTTGACGGCTTTCTCGATGACTTTGGCCGGGAAGGGGAGGAGTGAGATGGGGCGGTAGTTCTTAAGTTCAGAGGGGTCCGCTGTGGGTTTCTTCAGAAGGGCGCTGAGTTCGGCATGTTTCCAGGTTTCTGGGAAGGTGGCGGAGTTGAGGGAGCAGTTGATGACATCGCGGAGATGGGGTGCGATGATGGAGTCTGCTTTGTTGAAGATGTGGTGGGGGCATGGGTCAGTTGGTGAGCCTGAGTGGATGGAGTTCATCAGACGGATGGTGTCTTCAGTAGTGATTGGGTTCCAGGTGCAAAGGTTGTGAGAGTGCTGTTTTCGTTCGAAGGTGAGTGGTGTGGGTTGTTCTTCGGACAGGTTTTCAAAGCTGTTATGAATGTCGGCGATTTTGTTGTGGAAGAAAGAGGATAGAGAGTCGCAAAGGTCTTGGGAGGGAGTGATGTCGTTGGTGCCGGCGGTGGGGTTGGTAAATTCTTTGACGATGTTGAATAGTTCTTTGCTGTTTTGAGCGTTGTTGTCGAGTCTATCCTTGAAAGCTGATTTCTTGGTGGATCGGCTCAATTGGTGGTGTTTGCGGGTGGCGTCCTTGAAGGTAGTCAGGTTGTTAGTGGTTGGGTTTTTTCTCCAGGTTTTCTCGAGGGTACGACATAACTTCTTGGATTTCTTAAGGTCATCGTTGAACCAGGGGGCCTTTTTGCTACCTTGTTTGAACTGGTGGTTTTTCAAGGGTGCTAGTTCGTTGGCGCTGTGAGTGATCCATTGTGTGAGTTTAGTGGCAGCTTGGTTTGGGTCCGATGATATGGCGGGGGGGTTTTGGTTAAGCGATGTGAAGAGTTGGTCGGTGGTGATTTTGTTCCAGTTTCTTCGAGGAATAGGTTGTGGTGGGATGTGGGTCGTGCTCTTTTTGTAGCTGAAGTGAACGCAGCTGTGGTCCGTCCAATGGAGAGCTGTGGTGTGATCGAAGGAGATGTGTTTGCTGGAGGTGAAGATAGGGTCGAGCGTGTGTCCGGCTAGGTGGGTTGGGGTGTCGACAAGTTGTTTGAGTCCGAGATTGGCCAGGTTGTCTAGGAGGGTGGTGGTGTTGCTGTCGTTTTTCTTTTCCAGGTGGAAGTTGAGGTCACCCAGTAGAATGTAGTTCTCGGAGGTGAGGGCATGTGGGCTGATAAAGTCAGTGATGTTTTCGTTGAATTGTGTGCGGGTTCCCGGTGGTCTGTAGATGAGGGTGCCTCTAAGTGTGGTCCTGGGGTCGGTGTGGATCTGGAAGTGAAGGTGTTCGGCGTTCGCGAGGTTATCGTCGGAGCTGGTCGTGATTCGGATGGTGTTCTTATGGGCGATGGCGATGCCTCCTCCTGTTTGGTTGGTGCGGTCTTTTCGGATGATCTTGTAGGTGTCCAGGATGGCTATGGCGATGTCGGGCGCTGATGAGGTGTTCATCTAGGTTTCCGTAAGGAAGGCGACGTCCGGCGATGTAGTGTCGAGTAGGTCCCAGAGTTCAGTGGCGTGTTTGTGGACCGATCGGGTGTTCAGCAGGATGCATTTCAGGTGGTTAGAGTCGGAGCTGTGTTTGAAGGAAGAGGATTTGGCGTGGGTTCTGATGCAGGCGAACTTGCAGGATTGGCATGCGAATGGTCCGTGGGTGTATCCTGGGGTAGCTACGCAGCATTGTGGGGTGCGTTCTGGGTTAATGGCAAGGAGGGTAGCAGCGTCATACGTTAAGTGAGTGGGGTGGGTAATGCGAGGACCGCGAGGGCCAGGGGGTCTGGCGCTGGGCGCGGTCCAGGCGCGGATGGGCGTAGACGAGCTTACCTTTGGCGCACCTTCGGCGCGACCGCTGCGCGTGGACGCTGCGCGCAAAGGCATCTGTCGTATGTGGATAGTGGGGGGGAGGGGGCGAGGGAGGAAAAGCTGGGAGGCGGGGGTGCGGGGTGAAGAGCCGAGCTGGGAGTAAACAACAAACACCAAAATGGCTGCAAGCCAAAAAAACGAAACAGGCACGATCTTCCTGAAGCGCTATGGAACTGGGCAGCACAGTCAGGCAACAGAAATCAAAGCAGGCAAAGCGAGTGACACAGTTAACAACAATGGCAAAGCACAGTCAGATGGTACAGCGCCACAATGACCTACAATACAGCAATGCGAGCAAGTCTGGTAATGAGCGCTGCGATGATCAATAGATTAGCAGTGTGAGCAATGCGTGGGGCTCTAAGCGCTACGATACTAGCCCAATGATCAGGGAGCAGCGAGGGGAGCGACCGCTTCAGAGAGGCTCCGGACGGTCACAGCGCTGTAGGTGGATGGGTAGGGCTAACACTCTCTGTGGGAGGGAGGAGCAGCTGGGAGGCGGGAGTGCGGGGTGGAGAGCCGAGCTGGGAGTAAACAACAAACACCAAAATGGCTGCAAGCCAAAAAACGAAACAGGCACGATCTTCCTGAAGCGCTATGGAACTGGGCAGCACAGTCAGGCAACAGAAATCAAAGCAGGCAAAGCGAGTGACACAGTTAACAACAATGGCAAAGCACAGTCAGATGGTACAGCGCCACAATGACCTACAATACAGCAATGCGAGCAAGTCTGGCAATGAGCGCTGCGATGATCAATAGATTAGCAGTGTGAGCAATGCGTGGGGCTCTAAGCGCTACGATACCAGCCCAATGATCAGGGAGCAGCGAGGGGAGCGATCGCTTCAGAGAGGCTCCGGACGGTCACAGCCCTGCTGCAAATTCAATTACTACCTGGCTCTCTATAACTTCTTTTCTGTGATAGTTATAATAAATCTAAACATTGGCAAATTGTTGGATTTATACTATAATTTCCATACTTTGACCTATGTTTTAGCTCACTTCTATCAATAGTTACACTTTATTAAAGTATTCCCATGTTAGCCGATGGAGCCCTTGTGCTACAATGGTTCAAATGAATTTGGCAGTTTTTCCCTCACCGGGGCATATAAAACTTCTATTATAATGCATGTGCTTATACTTATAAGGTACCCTACCCCTGGGGCACCCAGGGGAGACCTTTGGAATAATGTATGTGTAAAAATAAGATAGTTTAAGACTTACATAGTACCTTTAATTTCAAACTCTAAATTGCATAAAATGTAATTGTTTAAAGCTGTCTGCAAAGTAAGGCTGCCTTTAAAATGACAGAAGGCTACACAGCAGTGCACACTTAAGTACATTGCATGTGCTGGGCCTTTATACCTACATGCTCTACTATATACTATAGAAGTACAGGTAGGTTGTAAGTACCAAATATATTAATACATAATTACCATGTACTTTTAATCAGAGCACAGGCCCAGGGTCTGGTTAGCAGAGCCCATGGCACAATCAGAGTCAGAAAAACAGCAGCTAGTACTCAGGATGGGAAACAGCATTTACAGCGTGGAGTGAATCCATTATCACACAAGTATTACTGTGCTTGCCTTCATAACACATTTGCCTAGAACACTCATATGCGTGGTAAAGACAGTCATTGCTCTAGATTTAGAGCGTTAGGCAGGGGGTGGGAGGTGTTGGAGACTTGGAGGGACTACCTTCAATTAATTCCTGCGAATGGAAGGAACAGGAAGGATCGGGAAGCGGCTTGGTGATTAGGCCGGGGGCTGAGTTTTATGGATCGGTGCGGGGGACTTGTGTCGTGACTTGTGTTAGGGCTGTTTTAGGGCCCAGGGTTGGGAAGGCTTTGGTGTTTTTTTAAGGATGGGGTTGTGGTCATTTGTAGGGCTGGGGGTTGGTTTATAGCACTCAGGGCAGGGGGCTGGGTGCATATAGGGTTGGGTTTGGTTTCGGTTTTAGGGCTGAAGGCTGGGTTCAGGGCTCAGGGAGAGGATTGGGGTTTTTTAGGGCAGGGAGCTGGGTCATTTTTAGGCATAGGTAAGGGGTTATACGGGTCGGGCAGGGGCTAGGGGGATCTATGATGTTACAACGCGTTATTTTACAACGCGTTCCGTTACAACGCAGATTTTACAACGCGGGATCCATTACAACGGATGTCATTACAATGCATGGCATTACATCGCAGGTGCTATTACAACGCATGGCATTACATCGTAAATATAGGTAAGTTGACTTTTTTTTTTAAATGTTATTTAGTTTATTGTAATTAAAATTTTTTAAATAATTTAATTAAAAGACATTTAAAAATTGTCATTAATTTAATTTAATAAAATAATATCTATTTAATTAATGTAAATATAATAAAAATTGTAATTAATTTAATTTAATTAAAAAATGTAATTAATGTAAAATAATTAATTTAATTTATTAAATATATTTCATTTAATTTAAAAATGGTAAATATAATTTAATTATCCCTAAAGCCAAACCCTGGCCTAAAACCTAAAAACACCCCTGTACCCCAAAACCCAAACCCTGCCCTAAAACCTAAAAACACCCCTGTACCCCAAAACCCAAACCCTGTCCTGAAACCTAAAAACACCCCTGTACCCCAAAACCCAAACCCTGCCCTGAAACCTAAAAACACCCCTGTACCCCAAAACCCAAACCCTGCCCTGAAACCTAAAAACACCCCTGTACCCCAAAACCCAAACCCTGCCCTGAAACCTAAAAACACCCCTGTATCCCAAAACCCAAACCCTACCCTGAAACCTAAAAACACCCCTGTACCCCAAAACCCAAACCCTGCCCTGAAACCTAAAAACACCCCTGTACCCCAAAACCCAAACCCTGCCCTGAAACCTAAAAACACCCCTGTACCCCAAAACCCAAACCCTGCCCTGAAACCTAAAAACACCCCTGTACCCCAAAACCCAAACCCTGCCCTGAAACCTAAAAACACCCCTGTATCCCAAAACCCAAACCCTGCCCTGAAACCTAAAAACACCCCTGTACCCCAAAACCCAAACCCTGCCCTGAAACCTAAAAACACCCCTGTATCCCAAAACCCAAACCCTACCCTGAAACCTAAAAACACCCCTGTTCCCCAAAACCCAAACCCTACCCTGAAACCTAAAAACACCCCTGTACCCCAAAACCCAAACCCTGTCCTGAAACCTAAAAACACCCCTGTACCCCAAAACCCAAACCCTACCTTGAAACCTAAAAACACCCTGTACCCCCAAACACCTATACATATACTCCTATACTCATATTTATTTAAAAAATTACTTAAAATAATAAATATTAATTTATAATACTTAAAATAATAAATATTAATTTTTATTTTTTTAAAAACATAAATAAATATTTTTATTTATTTTTATTTATAATTAATATTAATTAAATCATTTATATAATATTAAATAAAATTAAAATAAATTATATACTTACCAATACTTACGATGTAATGGTATGCGTTGTAATAGTATCTGCGATGTAATGCCATGCGTTGTAATGCCATGCGTTGTAATGGATCCTGCGTTGTAATAGCTGCGTTGTAACAGCATTACGACGTAAAAGTTGCGTTGTAAGTGATACACACCGGGCTAGGGTTTACTCCTTATCACACATATGCCTGTACAAGTCATACCTTTCCAACTAAATTAATTGTAAAGGCATACTTGGTAAAGGCATGTGTGGTAAGAATGAGGTTGTGGTAAAGACAGCGTTTTTAAGGCATAAATATAATCATGTGTGTGGTTCTGTCATACAACCAGTCAAACTTGTGGCAAGCAGTGGGGGCGGGGCACTTTAAAAAAAAGCCCTGGTTTCCATAGGAATCAGAAGATGAATACTGTGTTTTAAGTAGAACACTTATAAGGCATGAGGAACAATATATTGCAGGGAAGATGCTTGATTTAAATGTTTAAATATGCCATACGTATTTTTACAATGTAAATGAAAAAACTGTCAATATGTTTACCTGTAATAAAGCACACACAATCTTCTGAAACAAAAGAGCCACAAAGGAGCAAATTAACATTTCATAGTGTTAGTAAACGAAATACATCAAAGAACACTCACTGTCTCCGAATTGCAAACTGACCAGCATGTCACTCCAGCAATCTTACAAAAGTACTTGAGCCACATCACCAAAACCGAAAGAGAACACAAATCGTACAATTTCATCATCCACAAAATAGGATGGACTAGATAGATACCAGTTCCAATAAATGGCGACGCATGGAAAACACATGAAATGGTAGGACTCAAAGAAACTTTCTATGTACTTATTGTACTTTTTTACATTTTATGATATGAGGAGCTAAACGGTTTAAGCTATTTCTAGCCAGACCTAAACAGGACACCACTGGAGGAGAGAAATTGCTGGAACAGTAGGATGCATAAACATCCAGTACTATAGTAAAAGAATGCACTAAACGCAATCTGTTTTAAAACTGCAAGAGTGAGAGCCAAGGGAGAGATGGGAAGTTGCAATCATGAGTGAAAAGGTGCCTAGTGAGCTACATCTCTGCGTAAATATGCTGTAGTCTCGAGTGACTGACACATTAAAATCTCCAACATACCGAACGTCCTAAACTTTCTTCTCTCTCTTGCAGGACAGCTTGATTTTCAGAATGGCGAAGAGAAGTTGTTTCCTCCTTGTGCTGGTAACAGGTGAGTTAACACCACACTGAAAGGCAGATCCTAGAGAAATACGTCAATGAACCAGTTAGTATTTGGAGCATGAATACTCCCATCTCTTGCTCCGAGCGAGTTGTCAGAGGGGATTAAAAATTAAAATACCCACAAAGGACAACCAGATGATTCAATGCATTTTGCGATCGCAAATGGTCCGATTCCCAGAATGGGCCCGTTTGCGAATGCAAAAATGCGTTTTCAAATGTATCAAGTGTCAAGAAATCAGAATATGAATAATCGCATTTATTTACTACTACCTAAATTGCAAATGCATTTAGGGAATGCGATTCCCTAAATGATATTCCTGTAACCATAGCTATTTGCGATATTCCCTTAAGGAATCGCAAATTACCACCAACTACAAGTTGGTGGTAATTTGAGATTTACTTGAAAAATGCACTTTTTAGCATTTTTCAAAGCGCAATGTGGCAGACATACATGTCCTTAGGGAATGTATGTGGCCACATGTGCACACATGCACATTTCAGGGGTGCAACAGGGTGTCCTTTAGGAGCCCTTGAACCCTTGAAATTGCGTACACAATTTGCGAGTACCTATTGGTTACTCGCAAATTGCGCACACAATTCCCATTCATTCTTCTTGGCCCATAGCAATGAATGGGAAGCCATTCCTTATTTGCGACTCGCAATTTGTGAGTGGCAAATACAGAATGCGTAGAAATCACAAAAATTATTGCGATTCCTACCTACATAGCTCTTTAATAGCGATTCTCTAAAATTCGCTATTTAGGACTCGCTATCTGCTACAATGATACATCTGCCCCACAACTTTTTAAATGGGTTTGATTTAGAATAACTAAACATTTTGCATAATTGAAATTATGGCTACGTTTACTGATTAGGGTAGAAAAGAAGTTGTGATGTCAGAGACAAGCCAGTTCATTGAGGATATATTTTATCTGTAATTTGCAGTTTTCACATTGTCTCATATTGTTTTGCAATGGTAAAGTCAATGTCACTTTGCACATATGCAATAACCACCTTAGGTTGGTTACCATTTTCAGTTTAGGTTTTCAACAGCTTGATCCAAAGAGATGGCCAGTTGTGTTTAGTGGAAAGATGAGAACAGGATCCTTCTCTTAAACAGGCCCTTCTGACTTTAGGAACTATGTGCAGACCTGGGACGAGGGGAGAATGGTCCTAATTTGAGAGCAAAAAGTGAAGATACATGGGAATTTCCTTGTTGACCCCATAATGGGAAAGAAAAGGGCTTTGAAGAGGATTATTTTTTGTTACTGACAGCAAATACAGTTAGCCTATTGATGGGAAATGTGTTCTCATAGTTCTGAATGTCTGGAAGGATATGTGATCAGGTTAAGACTAGGAAGCTCAGTATTATGTTTTAAATTCGCAGTGAGACCAGACATTCTGGTATTTCCAGTGTGTCACATCAATATAGATTGTGACTGGCAGCCTATGCATACTGGTGTACGTATGTAGCACAAACTTAGCTCAGGAGCAACAGATTATTAAACAGAGAGAAAAACCCAAGTACATGATTCAGAATTGCTTGTAGTAAAGCAGATGGAGAGGAGAGTCCTGTTGTGTGGGGCAGAAGTGATAAAAGGGTGAATCTTTTAATGCAGAAGGGTTGGAGCAGTTCTGAGATTGCTTACATTGAATGTGATAATGGATTTATGGTGAAAATCATTTTCATGGGATAATGTGTTAGTGGAAGAAGTCCCTGGATTGCACGGATATCATTAAATGCCTACAACATTGTTTCCACCCTCCCTATTCATTTTGGTGCTCTCGACTCCAAAAAACGATGGGGCATATTAGCAATAACCACATTAAAATTATCGCCATTCGTGCCGCTAAAACGGCGATAATGGGCTTGCTAATATGCGTTATAGAATTCCAATTGAAGCCCAGGGTAGATGTGCAGGACATCTAACCTGGGCTTCTATTGGAATTATTATTATTTTTTAAATTTTTTTTAAAGGTTTTATATATTGCTGGCTAGGCCCGGAGGTATCAGAGCGCTTTACATGAGTATCAGATCATAGTTACAGGTTACATTGTCACAAAAGTTACACAGTTATTAGAGCATGGCAATATAGTTACTTGTAAGGTCAAGATAAATAATAAGCACAAATACGTATGGGGAAAAGCAGGGAAGGGGAGAGATTCAGGGGAGGGAATGTAGGAGATGGGGAAGTAGACAGAAAATGAAGGCGGGAAAGAGGAGGGGAAGGTGAGAGACACCGCAGGGGAAGGGCAACGGGGACGCAAACCAATAGATGAGTCAAAGCAACATCCAAAGTCCAGTAAGCTGTGATCCCAGAGAAAGTGGTGTCACTTCCCTATCTCTGTTGCAAGAGGCTCCCTTTACCCAGTGGACTCGCTCAGAGGGGTCTCTGAGACTCCAAGGCCTACTTACTGGATCTGTCCCCAAAAAGGGGAGAGGGGATGCTCTGACAAGGGGTGCCATACCATACCTCAGCTGTGAGTGCCTCCCTTGGCGCAGTGGACTCTCAGCGGGTTAGCTGAGACTCCAGAGTATAAATATTGGATCTTTCCCCAACAAGGAGAGAAGGAGTGCTTAGTCAAAGGGCACAAAGGACAGGGGGCTAGGCAGAGTAGCAGGCAAGGTGAGAGATTCTGGGTAGAGGCATAGGAGCTAGGGAAGTAGACAAAGAGAGAAAGATGGGAACATATTTATTTAATGAGTTATTATATAGCGCTGGCTAGACCCGAAGGCGTGCCAAAGGCAAGCCTGTTTGCTCACGTCGGCGCCTGGACGGCGCCCAGCGCCAGAACCCCTGGACCCCGCAAATGCCACAACACCAGACTCCGCTACGACGGCAGCACCCTCTAAGCACTCAACGCCGGCCAAAACCACACCTGCTTCCAAGCCGCCCTGAAACGGACTCACGGACCTTTCTCCTGCCACACCTGCAGCTTCACCTGCGACAGAGCCACCAAATCTCCAAGGACCGGATCTGCTCGACACCTCCGCCCCAGACGTGGCCTTCCTGACCGAGACCTAGAGGAACGACTCCTTGGCGCCCGACATCGCCATAGCAATCCCGGACGGCTACAAGATCACCCGCAGGGATTGCGCCAACGGAATCGGAGGAGGAATAGCCATCGTCCACAAGTCCACACTCAAGGTCACCACCCAAGCAGACGACACCCTCAACACTGCCGAACAGCTGCACTTCCGGAACCACACCGACCCCAACAACACCCTCAGAGGAACACTCATCTACAGACCACCCGTACCCCGAGCTCAGTTCAGCGACTTCATGGCCGACCTCGCCAGAACCCACGCACTCGCCTCCATGGACTACATCCTCCTCGGGGACCTTAATTTCCACCTCGAGAACAACAACGACGCAAACTCCGCTAACATGATCGACAACTTCGCCAACCCCGAACTCAGACAACTCGTCACCACACCCACCCACACCGCCGGCCACACGCTGGACCCACTCTTCTCCACAGGCACCCACGTCGCCTTCGACCACACCACCGAACTCCACTGGACCGACCACCGTTTTTTTTCCTGGTTGCTTGTGGGCTTTCCAACCCTCCCTCGGGGATGCTAGCCAAGCAAACAATTTATCCATGGGGTCTAGTGAAAGCACCAGGTCACCACATCCACTGTGATCACCAGGTGATTTGCAGGCAGACAGTGATACCATTGGAAAGCTGTGCTTATTAGCCATTTCCTGGGTGCTGGTCCTGCTAGTGACATCATTGAACTGTTGCAATACTGTCACACACCCCTGCTCTGCAGCAGGATAGTCTCCTGCTCCAACCCATGGGAGTTAACAAGGTAGGCCCTCAAGCAGCATACAACAGCTACTACACTTGTTCCAAGCACTTTGATGTGTACTCCACATAAATAGCACCCTGTTGGGAGCACTCTTGACATTGAGGTCACTTCAATAGCACCCAAGAAGTTAAATCAATCAATCAATCAATCAGAGTACTTGTAAAGCGCGCTACATACCCGTGAGGGTCTCAAGGCGCTGAGGGGAGGGGGTGCCGCTACTGCTCGAAGAGCCAGGTCTTGAGGAGTCTTCTGAAGGCGAGTAGGTCTTGGGACTGCTGTAGGTGGGTGTTCAGACGAAACCACAGCACCGAGACAGCCCTCATCGCCGCCACAGAAGACATCGGGCGCCAACTAGACAACGGTGAAACATCAGCCCTCATCCTCCTGGACCTGTCAGCCGCCTTCGACACGGTCTGCCATTGCACTCTAAAGACACACCTCCTAGAAGCCGGATTCCAAGAGAAGGCCCTTGACTTGACCACGTCCTTCCTCTCCGGCAGAACCTGGAGCGTCCGCCTCCGACCCTTCCGATCCAAGGCCACCGACATTATCTGCGGCATCCCCCAGGGCTCATCCCTCATCCCGATGCTGTTCAACATCTACATGGCCCCCTCGCACAAGTGGCCCGCCAACACGATCTCAACATCATCTCCTAAGCCGACGACACCCAGCTCATCCTCTCCCTCACCAAGGCCCGCACACCGCCAAAACCAACCTCCACGAGGGAACGTAGGCCGTTGCCAACTGGATGAGCAACAGCCATATCCGCTCTACAGAAGGGGCAATAACGTCTTTCTGCCACCCGGGGGCATATAGGAGTTTTGTCCCAATTGGGAGAATTTGGCCTAATCTGCCCCGAGTGGACAGAAAAATCACTATATATGGTAGATTTCACCTTTGGGAATAACATTAGGCCATACCCCAACCCAAAACAGTTTTTCTGCTCCCCCAGGAAGCCGATGGGGGTTTGCCCCCTATTTTCCCTTGGGGAAAAGAAAGCCAATGAGACAACTTGGAGTTCAAAATGTCTCCAAAACAATCAAAACGATGGGGTAGTCCACCATGTCATCGGATATTACCCTTAACCACAAGCGACATTAAAGTGAGCCATCACCCTTTTAATACACATTAAAGTGACTAGAAGTGCAGGCAAAAGAAGAATTTAATAGTAATATATTATTTAGCAATAAGAGCAGTTTACAATGCCTATCTTGTTTAATTATTTTCTCTCTCTCTAGTGCTAACAACAATGCTATGGATTGGAAACTGTCAAGGTGAGAAAAGTCATACATTTTTGTTCTCTTACTTATGTTTTAAGGTACAAGGTTTGCTTTGCACATTTTGATTAAATTATTTTAATTCCTATTTTACTGTCTGTATATATGCACCTATTTGTGAGAATTATTAAGTGGCGGACTTGGTATCAAAACAATGGAATTTTGTCCAAGGAATTATTTTAGATTACTAATTTAAGTTGAGAACCTAAGCAGAGTAGAAATAGAATGAAATGCAGGGATGTTTAGATGATGCATGCTTTTTGGACGTGTAGTCTTTTCTACACAGTAACACGGGATGCTGGAATTGATAAGTTTGTCCACTTTCTAAAAGTGGTGTTTCTTAAATAGTAATGTCAAATCCAACTTTATCAGTTAGGAGGATGTTTCATTACCATTCCAAACATATGAAACATGAAAAAGCTACTCCTCTCTGGTCAGGAATTGCAGCTTAAAAGTGTATTAAGGAATTCCCAATGCTAGGCAGTGAGAGGGGTAGGCCTCACAGTAGTGAAAAATGAATTTAGCTGTTGTCACCACCAGGACACATAAAACTTAAAAAATGCATGTTCTACCTTTTTAGTTACTCAGCACCCTGACCTTAGGGCTACTTGGGGCATGCCTGAGGGTTGACTTATATGTAATAAGAAGGGTTTTAAGGTTTGACAAGTAGTTTTAAATGCCAAGTCGAAGTGGCAGTAAACTGCACACAGGTCCTGTAATGGCAGACCTGAGACAGGTTTGAAAGGCTACTTGTGTAGATGACACAATCAGTGCTGCAGTCCCACTATGTGACTTACAGGCCCTGGATAAGTTATATCACTGAACAAGGGACTTACATGTAAATCAAATATGCCTATCAGGTAAACACCAATGTCACAATGTTTATGGGAGAAGCACATGCATTGTAGCATTGGTTAGCAGTATAAAGTGTTCATAGTCCTAAACCCAACAGAAAGAGTTTGGCAAAAAGAAAAGTGGGAAGACAAAAAGCCCAAATTAACCTGTGCTCAACCCTCGGGTAGCTTGGTACAGAGCAGACAGTCTTGGCTCAGAGGCAATTTGCAAAGTATTTGTGCATCTCTTCCAACAGTAACACAGTTAAAACACACTACAAAAGTAGCCTACATCTGAGTTAGAAAAATAGAGATCAAAACGAGACACAACAAAAGTCCAACTAGTAGAAAAGAGATATTTGATTTAGATTTTAGTAAACAAAAGTGCCAAAAGTCAGTAAGTGCCAACTGTGGATATCTGGTCATGCTGGACCAGGACTAAGGGCCTGATTTAGATCTCAGCTGATGGGTTACTCCATCACAATGGTGACAGATATCCCATCCTCCAAAATATAAATCCCATTATATCCTATGGGTTTATATTTTGGCGGAAGGGATATCTGTCACCGTTGTGACAGAGTAACCTGTCTGCCAAGATATAAATCAGGCCCTAAGTCCAAAGTTCATCCCATCTGAAATAGAGCGTGTGCATGATACAAAGACCCAGTTAGACCATCTAACGGAGTATTTTGAATCCTAGTTTGGGGCACTTTGCAAAGATCCACGTTGAAGATGCATCATGCAGCTGAAGTTATGTGCAGGTTCTGAGATGTGGCAAGGAAGCAGTGCGAGGTTCTGCATCATCATCATCAAGGATACCTTCAACTAGGGCTTGCAAAGCAAATTCCCGACTAGAAGTTGCCCTGTGCAGTCTGTGTGATGCATCATTTCTGAGGAACTATGAGGCTGCAATGCAGAGTCCGGCTTCATTGTGGAGGCTGCAGTCGATGACGGATGCGAGGGCCTGCACTGATGATGCATTGCCCTGCAGTGGTTCCAATGCACCAACAGGCTACGACGTGGGTCTTATTAATGGTCTAATCCATGCAGTAGAGGTTAAGTGTTCATTCTACCGACGGTTGCGCAGTGCACACAGCAGATGAGAAAGTATACAAATAAGTGATGGATGGAATGGTTGAATTAAGCTCAGTGACTGTTAATTACTTAGGGCAGCATTCCAATCCATTGTTCTTTTGCACAGTCTGCCCCTCAGTTTGGACCCAGCTATGTGCAAATCAGACCTGATCCTGCGCCTGGTTTGCTTGTGTTATGTTCAGGGAGGACCTGACTTTGGAGATCAGGATGGATAATTCCCATTGGAGCAGGGTCAAGAGTGATTTGCATATAGCTGAGTCAAAACTGAGGTGGCAAGGTCCGCAAAATAACGATGAATTGTTTTTCAGCCCGAGTCGTTACCAATGGCTTAGATGAATTCAAACATGTTATCCATCACTGTTTTGTACACTAATTGTGTTGCCCTAAGTGAGACGGGTATGCCCAGACATGGGTCCTGTGCACAATGTGTCACTGGAACCATGCTGCTCCTGGCTGATCAGTCCATATTTAGGGTGAAGCCGGTTCTGTGTTCTATGCGTTCCAGTTTGGGGAGGCATGGCTTGGCAATTCGGGCTAGACTGTTCCCCTCGGAGCAGGGTCAAGACTGATATTCATATTGCTGAGTCCAAACTGAGGTGGCATGGTGGGAATTGGGATGCATCTGAGTGATTACCAGTGGCTGATTTTAATTTGAGCATTCCATCAATCACTGTTTTATGTACTAATTATTTTGGCCTAAGTGGGATGGGTATGCCCAGACGTGTGTCCGGTGTGCACTGTGTCACTGGAACAAAGTTATACCCAGCTGATGAGCCCATAACTAGGTCAGAAATTGGTCCTGGATTGCCTGTATTCTGGGTCGGGGAGGACCTGGATTGCCAGTTCTGGATGTACTGTTCCCACTGGAGCAGGGTCAAGACAGATTTGCATAAAGCTGAGCTCAAACTAAGGTGGCATAGTGTGCAAAATGACAGTGGATTGGGATACAACCCCAAGTTATTGCCAGTGGTTGGGATTAATTAAAGCATTCCAACCAGTGTGCTGAATGCTATTTGTGTCTCCCTAAGTGGGGCAGGGATGGCCATTGCGTCGCTGGAACCAAGATGTACTCGGCTGACGCACCCATAACTAGGAAGAAACTGGTCCTGGGTTGCTCGTGTTCCAGTTCAGGGAGGACCTGGCTTGGCAGTTCAGGCTGCAATTATCCCATTAGAGCAGGGTCAAGACTAATTTGCACATAACTGGGTTCAAACTGAAGTGGTATGGTGTGCAAAATAACAATGGATTGGGATGTGGTCCCAAGTGATTACCAGTGGCTGAGACTTATACAAGCATTCCATCCATCTGTTTTGTGTACTAATTTTGCAACAAAGGAGATGCATGGGTTCCACTAGATCCACAGAGGCTTGCAGAGCACTTTAGTCCCACTTCCAGGGCTGGGGTGGCACCACTAGTGTAGACTTATAGATGGCAGAGTCCAGGTGCAAGTTTGTTAGAAGCATGTTATGTCCCTGAGGGTCAAATCAGGAGGCCAGCCACCTAGCCCTTGGAGCCACTCTGGGTTCTGGGTGCAAGAGTTGCAGGTCCAGTCCTTCTCACCCAGGTGAGAAGGCAGCAGGTCCGTACAACAAGGCAGTAGCACAGCATTGTAGTAGCCCTGCAGGCACCACTTTCAGGAGCTCACCAGCCCTTCTTCCTATCAGAATATCTACAGGCCCAGAGGTGTACTGAAGTAGTGGTGTCTAAGATCCAATTTTTACACCCAGTTATGTTTTACAAGTGGGGGAGAAACTTCTAGAGGTTTCTGTGTGAAGCCCCCAAGCATCCTAACCTCCCTGTCCTAGCATCAGACAAACTAAAGGGGGTATACAGCCCTTTGTATGGAAGCAGGACACTACCTATTCAAGTCTAAGTTAGACTCTGCCTAGCACCTCCCTACCTTCCTGCCAGTGATGGCCAATCTAGGCACATCTGATCTCCCTTTTTGTGTCTGGCTTTCCAGAAGGAATACATAAAGCTGAACTATCAGCTACACCCAGTCATGTGATCCAGGTACAGGCTACTTGCACTACATGCAGCGGTGGTTGGCACAGATCGGAAGTAAGGGGTGGGCCAGGAGGAGGGAGGATACAGATGGTAGGGGGCGGGAGGTGGGAGGAAGGGGGGGAGCAGGAATAAAAAAACAAGAAAAACTTACCTTCTTGCCACTTCCTTGCCTCCGTAGTCCTCCCTCTCTCAGACTCAACAGGAAGCACAACCAGGCTCCCAGTTAGCCAATACCAACGATGCCTTAGCAGCATTGTGATTGGTCTGAGTGCTGTGCTTTGGTGCTCAGACACTGACACAGGACCTGGGCATGTTCTCTACATTGGCCTGCATAGAGAACACGCAAAGTGTGCAAGACTGTTGTGGGCAGCACAAGCAGACACATTGCACTTAGAAGGGTGCTACTACTCCTCCCCTGCCCCCACCCCCGCATGCAAAGCTGCGGGCAGAAGTAGGAGAAAATAAAATGATAATAATGCAAGTTATTATCATTTTATTTTCTCTCTGTTTCACTGCAAAAAAGCAGTGGGGCATTGTTCCTCCGCCTAAGCGCCACCAGCACTTTGCACAACACTGAAAACATTTGAAAGGTTATCACATGAATGCCAGACTGGTGCAGAAAAATGACCCCACTGGCCACCTCGTAGCATGCTGGCCACCGATTGCTGCATGCCACTGGGCAAAAGCCAGGCTCCGACATAGCCTATTACACCAGATTTCTACCCTGCACTCTCTGGTCAGTCTTGGAGCCACACAGCCACTTGAGCTCCCTTCTCCTGACATCCTCCAAGCGAACTTATCCCCAACACCTGCAACCCAATAACTACAACATTTGAAATGCTTTGAAGAACATTAATGATATGAGGGTGGCCCAAAAAACAATTCATGCCCCTGACAAACCCCTGGCATAACCTTACAAAACAATGGCCTCCAGACTCTCCTTGTTCTTCCCTAGTCTCTCGGCGAACCTTCCAGCATCCCGAGACATAGTTTCCCCCACCAACTGTTCGTAACCTCACAACAACTTTCCCATGAATGCCACAACTGCCAGTTTGTCTGCAATTCTCACCCATGACAAACACCTGTCTGTTAAATCCAATATGAACTGGACCATGTCCTACAGATGCCAAGAATTCTGCCCAAGCTCTTCTTGTTGACTCAGCTAGGTGCCCTACCACCAGCTGCACCTTGCTGTACTGACTGCAGATCACAACTCTTGTTGCATGGACATCTTGCAGCTGTCTGCTTTCTTGGCCAGACCACTGAATCTCCACCACTGTGAATGAGACAAGGCATCTGCAATGTCATTGTCTACTCCTGGAACACGCTGCTCCCTGAATGATTTAAGATGCTACAAGCTACCCAACACAAAACACACATCAGATTCAATAATGTGAACTAAACACACTTGTCCACCCTGAACAACACCCTCCGGTATGCCAAATCCTCTGCCCACTACATGAGGTCAACCACCAAAGGAAAGAGTTAAAAACAAGTGATGCTTCTCCCAAGGCCTTACATTGTTCCTACCAGTCTCCCATGCACCAGCACCACTGCTAATAGAAGTCAAAGCCCACACCCTCTGCCACATCAGAGAATGTTTGCACATCCCAGTCCATATCCTTCTGCATCGCCCGCAGAATCCCATTAAAGGAATTCAAGCAAAGACTCCACAGTCTGAGACCCTCCTTGACCCCTGATGGCAAGCACACATGATGATGTGGTAATGAGATGCCCCACAGAGTCAGACCAAACCTTCTGCAAAATGTCGTCCCTGATCTGACCACCCTGCAAGTGAAGGTCAAGTGCCCCAGCAACACTTGTATCTCCCTCACTTTCACCTTCTCCTTTGCTAACGTGTCAGCCATCACAACCTAAAATGCCTGCTTCTTGTCCTGCAGTAAACTAGCTTCCATTCTATCAAATTAATTTTGTATCTCAGGAATGGCACAACCGCACTTAGACCTTTGTCTTTTTGGGTGCTAGAGGAACACCCAAATCACCCATGAGCTCCTCGAAGCTTACCAGAAGCCACAGGCAGTCAGTCAAACCAGGTGCCCCTACAAAGAAGAAATAATCTAGGTAATGTGTCACTAGTTCGTGACCCGTGTGCCATGTAAAAAGCCATTGCAAAATTTAACTCACGTATTTAAACAGTGCACACGATATGGAGCAACCCATTGTCATTGACTTGTTCATGTACCAAGTCCCTTCAAATTGAATGTCCAATAGCTAAAAATCATATGGTTGTATCGGAAGAAGCTGAAAAGCTGACTTTATGTTGCAGTTTGCCATGTTTGCTCACGGGCGAGACGCCACCACCAGTGACAAGGCCATTGAGAAATATGACACTGACGCCATGTCCTCAGAAATTAAATCATTAACCAACCCATCCTCTGGCAAGTAGAGGTGCTGGAGCAACCAAAAATTACCTTGTTTTTTCTTAGCCACCACATCAATTGGTGACACAATCAAATCTTCCATTGGCCAGTCGTCAAACGGGTCTGCCATCATCCCTTCCAAGACCTTCTTGTCCAATTTATTCTGCACTGCATGTCTGTGCTCTCTTGAGGACTAGCCCATCTCCAAACCCTGGGGGCCTCATACCCTAGTTGAAAACCCAATCTAAATCCATCCCGCAAATCTAAATCCATCCCGCAATACGCGTGCGCCTTCTTGCTGCCTATAAATTTCCAGCCAGTACTTCAACCTGTCCACTTTAAACAGAATACGAGATTTACGCACCAGGGGCCTGTGCCCCCTTACCTCCTCTGTTGCCAAAGGACTGCTACTGCCGATGTGCCCCTTGACTGCTGCCCAAAACAATGGATGAGGACCAATAGACTATTGGCAAATTACTGGCTGTGAAAATCATCTTCCCCGACTTCCTAGCACCATGGTGTACTGCCAAATATCAGAGTCCAACTCCCTCCACTTTGCTTCAGGGTCCAGGACCAACCGTGCCTTCAATTGCTGGGTGTATTGAGCCCAGGTGTAACCTCCCCTGGTAATCTAAGCCTTATGGATCATGTCCATATATTTGAACATGACCACACCATGCTCCGGATACTTCTCACAGCACACGCAGGCATAAATCAAGAACGCTGCAGTCCAATTCTCTATTGTCAGGGACACCCAAGGTCTCTCTGCCAGTTCCTACTCTTCTTCTTTAAACCCTTCCTTTATGTGCCTCTCCGTATGTAATAACTTGAGCATTTCAACATATTCCCTGAGTCATATTTTCTCTTTAGTTGCCAACATCAAATACACCCCCAAGGACTTTGTCACACCCATATATGGCAACCATTTTATCTTGAGCTCCTGCTCCGCAGCCCTTCCTACTTCTCTTTTTTTTCTATTCTCTCTCCTCTGCCTCCAAAATACTTCTACCTCCATAACCTACGGACTCCCCTCCTTGCCTCCATACCTACTTCTACGTCTGCTACAAACCTGCCCTTACATAGCTGGTCTCCTGCCTCCTAATCAACCCCATGTCCCACCATGGGACACCAGTTCTGGACCCACCCTGGCATCCTGGCCCTTACTTGTATCTAAGGTTGGTGCCTGTACAGCTGCTTGCCACCTCGACAGTGGCCTCCTGGAGCCCATTACCAGAATCTGTTCGGCCACACTTGTCTGCCACACATTAGACAAGAACATATTAGACAGACCCCCCTCCTGTGCACCCACTTGTGCCTCCACAGGCTCTTCACTATCCAGCACCTCACCTTCTTTGACGCTGTCCTCCTCCTAATGCACCAGTGACATATCCAAATTGTCATCCAAACCAGCCAGTGTGTGGGCTGACACACGGCGTCCAAGAGGACCATACAAGCCCCACTATACTGCTGTGCTGACACCATCTGTCTGTCCGATGTGCCATTGGAACTGGAGGCTGTCCCAGACCTTGCTGCTAGTGGAGCTGATGAGTTCTTACTGGATCTACTTCTGCCAGCTGCAACGGAGCCTCCGAAGACATCCGGCAAGCCACACTGGGTCCTTCCATCTCTTCACCTCTGTGCACATGAGCCGCACCAAGCCCTATCAAGTCCAGAAACCAGCGATGCTGCAAACCCTGCAAGAAAGATGACAGGACTGGTGTACTGGCCCCTTGCACATGTTTCGCACAGGCCTACTCAACCTCAGGGACACAGGACCACTCATTGTGCTCCACGCCAAGAAAGATCTGCCCCCCCAGAATACCATTCCACACCAGCTTCCCTCACATAGCCCAACCCTGGCTCGCCACTGGTTACCCCAGTCACCTGTTCTACCACCTTCCCCTCATTTTCCTCCCCACTCTACTCCAATATGACCATTACTAACAAGGATGCGAGGCCCTGGGCCAGAGGGTGCCCCGCCACATCTAAACCACCCGGGCCAGGAGCTGAGCCCATCTGGCACAGCCCAGAACCCTGCAGCCTGCATCAATCAGGGCCCACTTCCCACTCCAAGAGTCCCCTGCCACCATGCATGACCTCAGCCCCGTTTGGGGCCCTCTTTATCCATTTCCAGCACCCCAGACAACAATCTTGCTCCATAGAAGTGTGGGGCTAATCCCTGTCCTCCACTCTGGGCCTCTGCAAGGGCCCTGTGAACCCAGGTCACTCAAAATTATTTGCGTCTGCACCCTCCCCTTGCCACCCCTTTCTACCCCACTGCCAAGTTACCCATGGGAGGAGCTGCACTGGGCCTCCCGCGTCACTCTTGTTTCTTTTGCAGCAGACCAATACACACAGAGCACTTGTGGTCAGTCCGCTGCCAATGTATCTAGCCTTGTAGCTGCTGCCTCATGCACTGCCTCCCTGCTGCTAACCTCCTTATCCCCTAAGCTGTCATCCTCACTCCACAACCCCGCTTCCTGTCACGGGCCAGCACCGCCATTGCAGTGGGGCAGCTTGCCTTGTGTAAGAGCATCCCATGTACTCACCTTGGGCCTAGCAGCTGTCAGCCAAACTTTGAGGGCAGCAAACAGGCAAATACCACTGTGGCCATGCAGGTGGAGGCTGTGTAACTTATGCCCACTACCTGCAACCCGGTCCATATGTCAAGCTTGACAAAAGAGGCAGATGGCCTCCTCGACTTTTGCTTCCGCAGACTCAATTGGTTTCAGCCCTGGAATTAATTGAAAGCACAAAATAATCACCCTAAGGACTCTCTGCCACCAGTCACGATTTAACCTGTACCTAGAATGGTGGCAGGAGGTCCAATTACTACCCCTATGAATCCTTTGGGCTACTTTGGGTTACACACTCCCAAAATCCTTGGGGGCAGCCGTCCCTGTGGTTGGCTGCCTCCCATATCTCAATGTTGGGTACTTGAAGTAGTACTACAGGACTAGTATTTTACATACTCCTACACGCCTTTGTGAATTGGGTTCAGAACATTCAAATCCCTTTTTAGCAGAAATGAGAAAGGGCCACTGTCCTTTCCATTTGTACTGATTGTGTATTACATTACCTGAAAAATCACGTTGATCCCATTTTAGAGGTTTTGGGGTGAATTCACAAGCATTTAAGAGTACATAATGCAGGAGTATCACTTTTCATATTATATAATCAATGCCTTTTTTTAATCTGCCCCAACGCAGTTGTGAGTATTTGAGGCAGCGTAGCACTACTACACATACTCCTTTGTGCCTATTTGAATGGGCATTATATTTTGGACTATAGAGGATTATGAAAAAAAAATTATCTGTTCACCAAAAGTGTATCCATTATAAAGGACACCACCAAAATTAAACCATTAATTTAGTTTAAGCTTTAGTGTGACAGCCACCAACCAACAAAATCATTTGTGAGTATGTGAAGTAGTACCATGGATGCTCATAAATGCTTTCATGAATTTTCCCATCAAATGTCCCCATTATGCATTGACTCTAAATCTGAGGGATATTTACACAATTTCCTTTTGTTTTAAAATGTTCCGAATTTATTGGTAGCGATGGTGCATTAGAACATTGTTTTAAAAAGTATTTTAATTAATGTGTTGCAGTTACATATTAGTACAATCCTGTGGGGAGCGCCTGGTAGACGCTCCACTCCCAGCCGCACTGCGCGTTTTTGGATTCCAAATCCAACCATTATTAATCCATTATAACATTCTCCATATTCGTCATATTTTAGCGATAGTTTTACCATGTTTTCATTTTCATCGTTAGCTATTCCACGGTTCAATCAAATTGTATTTCAGAAACTTCACATATTTACACGTGCCAATCCAGGCCTCCTTGTAAATAGGGTCCAATACAACCAGTGGCTTAAAGCAGCATCTCTTTATTTCAACCCAATGCATTTCGGGCTTTCGCAAGCCCTTCGTCAGGGGTAACTGAAAGTCAACAATAACATACATTATTTCACTATATATTCTGTGCTAACTGAAAGTATTTACATTTCAATTTGGCATTACACATGTGGCATTTTGCATATAAACAAACAGTAACCTGTATTTAAAATAGCCCAATTCTTATCTAATGTTCATCTCTTCATTATAAAAATGAAACGAATGTATCAAAAGTATCTTTACGTGCTTGAGAGTCAAACTTTGTGTTTTAGGAATCGTGCATTATGTCCTTTAATATAAACGAGAACCCGTCAATTCAAACTGCGTGTTAATTCCTAGAGCCCCGAACTGAATGCTTTATGCAATTAACGTTGTGTTTAAGAAAAAGCTTTCTGTCTTCCCCCAAGTATTGTTAACCCTCTTACCATGAACCCATCCTGCATATTTATTCAACTTAATTCGCAGACGCCTGTCAACAATCATTCGCTCTTCAATTGTCAGCAAACCACGTTTAACCGATCTAAAACAAAAATCAGTGCGTACCTGCTTAAATGAACATCTTTTTCTCCTTACAGAGCAACAAACATCAGGTTATCTCGCCTGTTACACCTTCTCAAGTACTCAGCTTGATTTAAACAATACGTGCTCCACCCACATTACGTGTGAAACAGCTCCCAAGACTCTTTGCGTCCATTACGTGACTACAATACCCATACTACATCTGTTATCATTCGCTAAAGATGTTTAAAAATATGCACAAAATGTCACAATTCTCCACATTTTGTATATACGTCCTTTCGAGTTGCCTCCGTCATCCACTGCCGTTATGAGCCCGTTGTTCATGATACGTGGAATCACTCGTCCAAAAATCTCCTTTTAGTCTTACTGCATCTTTGGGTGCAAAACCAGCGGGGGGCATTATAAATTTGAAAAATGAATATGGTGGTATGCACACCGCGTTTATCCTTTTTAATCAATATTAATCTTTAAGCATTTTAGTCAGTTCGCGTGCAGAACTAGGTCGTGCCATGCGAACTGACTAAAATGCTTAAAGATTAATATTGATTAAAAAGGATAAACGCGGTGTGCATACCACCATATTCATTTTTCTAGACTAAAAGGAGATTTTTGGACGAGTGATTCCACGTATCATGAACAACGGGCTCATAACGGCAGTGGATGACGGAGGCAACTCGAAAGGACGTATATACAAAATGTGGAGAATTGTGACATTTTGTGCATATTTTTAAACATCTTTAGCGAATGATAACAGATGTAGTATGGGTATTGTAGTCACGTAATGGACGCAAAGAGTCTTGGGAGCTGTTTCACACGTAATGTGGGTGGAGCACGTATTGTTTAAATCAAGCTGAGTACTTGAGAAGGTGTAACAGGCGAGATAACCTGATGTTTGTTGCTCTGTAAGGAGAAAAAGATGTTCATTTAAGCAGGTACGCCCTGATTTTTGTTTTAGATTGGTTAAACGTGGTTTGCTGACAATTGAAGAGCGAATGATTGTTGACAGGCGTCTGCGAATTAAGTTGAATAAATATGCAGGATGGGTTCATGGTAAGAGGGTTAACAATACTTGGGGGAAGACAGAAAGCTTTTTCTTAAACACAACGTTAATTGCATAAAGCATTCAGTTCGGGGCTCTAGGAATTAACACGCAGTTTGAATTGACGGGTTCTCGTTTATATTAAAGGACATAATGCACGATTCCTAAAACACAAAGTTTGACTCTCAAGCACGTAAAGATATTTTTGATACATTCGTTTCATTTTTATAATGAAGAGATGAACATTAGATAAGAATTGGGCTATTTTAAATAAAGGTTACTGTTTGTTTATATGCAAAATGCCACATGTGTAATGCCAAATTGAAATGTAAATACTTTCAGTTAGCACAGAATATATAGTGAAATAATGTATGTTATTGTTGACTTTGAGTCACCCCTGACGAAGGGCTTGCGAAAGCCCGAAATGCATTGGGTTGAAATAAAGAGATGCTGCTTTAAGCCACTGGTTGTATTGGACCCTATTTACAAGGAGGCCTGGATTGGCACGTGTAAATATGTGAAGTTTCTGAAATACAATTTGATTGAACCGTGGAATAGCTAACAATGAAAATGAAAACATGGTAAAACTATCGCAAAAATATGACGAATATGGAGAATGTTATAATGGATAAATAATGGTTGGATTTGGAATCCAAAAACGCGCAGTGCGGCTGGGAGTGGAGCGTCTACCAGGCGCTCCCCACAGGATTGTACTTTAAATGGTGCATTCAGGGCATGGCACGACCTAGTTCTGCACGCGAACTGACTAAAATGCTTAAAGATTAATATTGATTAAAAAGGATAAACGCGGTGTGCATACCACCATATTCATTTTTCGCAGTTACATATTAGGCGAACTGCTTTTCAATTGTATAGAGCAGTTTTGTGACTATGTGTCGATGTATTGCAATGGCCAATACGTGTGCAATAAATACTGATCGTTTGATTAAGTGGACTATCATTTCCCTGCCATTCATTTTTTCAGAAACGTGTAAGGAACCCATGGAGTACTCAACGTGTGTCCCCCCTTGCCGGAGGACCTGTGACGATGTGGCCAAGCTGTTAGACGACAAGCCATGCCCTACAAATTGCAGTGCTGGGTGTTTCTGCAAGCCTGGATATGTCTTAAATTACAATCAATGTATGCCAGAGAAGAATTGCACCTGCCCCGAGAACGCTGAATATTCGTGTCGTAAGTGCGAAAGAACCTGCGAAGATGTAACCCGCATAGGACGACCTCCAAAGATATGTCCGATGATCTGCATCCTAGGGTGTGAGTGCAAGCAGGGGTATGTCCTGGAGGCGGGTAAATGTATCCCAGAGGCGCAGTGTCACTGCCAGAAGAACTCCGAGTTTGTCGAAAAAGGCACTTGTCTGCAGACCTGTGAGGATGTGGCTAGTATGACCCCATACGCATGCACAAATCCAGGAAAACCGGGTTGTTACTGCAAACAGGAGTACGCCATGAAGGGCACCGAATGTATCCCTCAGAAGGAATGCTCCTGCAAGAAAAATGCAAAGTATTCCGATTGCAACACTGCCTGCCCGCTCACCTGTAGCAATTATCGCGCTCCAACAGAACCGTGCCCAAAAAAGTGTGAGAAAGGGTGCGACTGTGAGAAAGGTTATGTTAAGTCTGCTACTGGCGAGTGCGTGAAACCCGAACAGTGCCCCTAAGACCCATGAAGTGTGCGCAATGCTTCTGTGTATCTGTGAAGAGCGCGTTATTTATACTCGTGCTTCATTCGGCCAATGAAAAATCAAATTCATTTAATGTAAAATACAAATATGGAATTGTTATGATAATGATGCATCGGTTTATATTATCGATTACATGTAAATCTAAGTATTAGCGTGAAAAAACACATCAATACAACATTCCCATACGAGCAGTGATGAACTTGTGATGTAAGAGGTGTTTATTATATATTGATGTTTGAATATATATTAGGAATTAGGTAAAAATGTGACTTGATATATTAGAAACCCCATGAACCCACAATCATTCAGAGGACAATACTCAATAATAGCATTAATTAGAAACTGAATTAAACATCAGGCACTAGGGGACTAAAATCAAAGTTGTGCAGAAACTGGTCATGCCACTAACCAATGTGACAGATGTGCGGGTCTCAGAGGATCTAGTGGTTTCGATAAAAGGCTGGGTGGGGGGGAGCTGGGGTGGACACTAATCCATAGCTAGAAACCTTTGAAATGTTTCTATGACATATTCTAGCATGAGGCATTTGTAAAACAACGATTACCTTAACTACTGTTACTTCGACATGACAATCCACGTACTATAAAAAAACAGCATTAATTCTCAAATTGGATGTGCTTGAAGTGAACATAGTACAGGGGTAACACCGGCCTCTACAACCCCTGTGATGTGGTAGGCCCCGACATTCTAGCCCCCCCAATCCTTCAGGGGGCCCCCATTCAGCCTAAAACTAATCAATATGAATGGGATATGAAACATTTGAGGCCTCTTATCATGTTTTGCAGGAGAGGCAGTCCTCATTTTGCCTTATGCCACTGGGATTATATATTATTAAATTCAGAGTAATGGAGGATTTCATCCTCTTCCCTGCACCACTCATGACTGAAACAACAGAGCAGAGGCCGGCCATGTTTTAGAGAAGGGGGAGATTAAAATTCACTGTGCATTCTACTTTCTGATCAAAAAGTCTCTTTCTCTCCCCTACACAAGCACACTCATGAGTACATTTTTATTAAAATGCCATTCTCATAACGATTTTCAAAAATAGGTCAAACAGACCTATAGGGTGCTATTTCAACATTGCCTAATTTGTGCTATTTGTTACCTGTGGTGGACACAGGAATTCATTGTTTCCGACTGGACTCCTTTTTCATGTTCCGACTTTGACCCATAGCAAAAGAGAGAAAGGCACGAAAGGGAGAAAGATTTAGGAATTGAAATTTAGGAAACCAGTGACATATAGAGAAAGCAGTGATGAGAAATAACCAGCAAGGATTCGATAAAGAAACACAAAATGAACGGTAGTGAATGAAAAAGCCATGAAGTGGGATCAGAATGAGGTAGCCGTGGTATTCGGCAAACCCAGCAAACAAAAGTTTCAGATGCGCACTCCTAAGAAAAAGTTTGTGTCCCTTCCCTTTTTTTTACAGGTTAAGGAGAACATTTAATAGGAAGTTCCCTCCCCTTTCACCATAGTAATGCATACATATTCTAATCCTACTACAGCCCTTGAGTTAAAATATAACTCTGCACTGTAGTTAGGGAGATGATGGGTGATAGTGGTGTAAAGGGCAGGGTACTTGGGGAGGGAGTTGACAGGCGACGATAAAGGAGAATTACATTTAAAAAGAAAAAAAACACTTACCTTGTGTTCGCAGTCATCGCGGACTCTGCAATGCAGCAAGCACAGGGTAAGTGCTGCTCTTTTTTTAAAAATTTAAGTTTCCCTCATCATCATGTCGACTCCCTGCCCCCTTCCCCACCACCCCACTGCTCTTACCTGCACAAGCTGCTCCAAGAAGAGAGATATTACATCAGCCATGATGACGATATGCCATAGCCTGAGTGAGTGACCAGGCCTTTTTATTCAGTAATATTGCTTGCATTTGGTGGTATAAGTTTCTTGTTCTGCTAATTATTTGTGGTCTAAGCAGCATCAGAAGACGGTATCCATATTGTAAATTGTCGAGCTACAGGGAAAGCATCTATTTAGCAGCTCTGTCTTTCTGTTCTTCAAATGTATTTGAGTTAGTAGCTTTCAGGTGATATATTTTAATTCTTGTTACCTGGGATAGATATGCATTTCGTGTTGATGTTTTTTAAGTTAGTGGTCAACATTGTTACCCTCTTGGGTTACGTCTATGCCAGAAGCCTTTATTTGTTCTGTTTTTCTTCCTGCTGCTACATAAATCAATACAAATAAATTGGTAGCAATTTACCAAAGCATGCCTTGTGAATTTATTGTCTCTGGAACGGCAGCCAGATATAGTTCTTTAATTGCATGGTTGCTGGAAAAGGGCCATCCCTGAAGGGTCACCCAAACTGTGTTCATTCCTCATCCTCTGTTTGCTGAATTCTTTTTGTTGGCTTCAGGAGTCTGAGCACTTTACAACTGCTGACCAGTGCTAAAGGGCATGTGCTTCTCCCCTAAACATGGTCAAATTGGTGTCTTCACAATTGGCATATTTAATATAGTTGTAAGTCCCTTGTAAAGGAGGCCTATAAATTAAATGCTAATAGTGGGCCTGCAGCACTGATTGTACCCCTCAAACAAGTAGCCCATCAAACATGTCCCAGTCTTGCCACTGCAGTGCCTGTGTGTGCCAAGCCATAAACTCCCCTTTTATTACACATGAGTCACCTCTAGGTATTCCATAGGACAGGTTGCTGCGTAAGTAAAAGTTAGGATATACTTTTAAGTTGTGCATTTCCTGGTAGTGAAAAACAACTTAATTCGTGTTTCACTGCTGTGAGGCCTACTCCGCGCATAGTTTAACATTGGGAATTCCTTAATGCACATTTAAACTGTAATTCTTGATTAGAAAGAAGAGGTTGTATCATGTTGTATATCTTTGGAATGGTAATAATTAATCCTTTTACTGGTAAAGTTGGATGTAATGTTACTGTTTAAAAAGTACACTTTTATAAAGTAGACATTACCTCTGTGCTTACAGCCCTGTGTGCCTGCAGTCAGTCTCCAATCAATGTCTACGGTGGGTGACAGCTACACTTTGTGCATTCCCTCTAGATAGCCACAAACCTAGGAAGGTTAGGCATTATGAGGGCTCCTCCTGGGAAGGAAGGGAGGGAGGCTCTGACACTTACACCTGAATAGGCAGTGCCTTTCCACCACACAAAGGTCTGATTACCCTTTCAGCTACTGTGGAGCCGGGTTTGAGAAGAAAGGGCTTCTGTGCACTTCAACTACCCTTCTTTGAAGTCACCTCCACTTCAAAGGCATAACTGGGTATAAGTACCAAATAATACACTTCTGGACCAGCAAAGAACCTCTGTCAGAAGAACTGCTGTACTGCTTCATGGACTGAAACTCTACTGGACTGCTGGTCTGGAAGAACTGTGTTTCTGCTGTGCTGTACTGCCCTGGTGCCTGAAGCTCTCTGGCCCTGTTTAGGGAGAGCTGGACTCTGCCCTGCAACCAAAGTGATCTCCAAGAGTTTGTTGAACAGGACTCCCTTTTCATGTTCAGACTTTGACCCAGAGCAAAATAGAGAAAGGCATGAAAGGGAGAAAGATGTAAGAAGAGAACTATAGGAAACCAGTGACATAAGGAGAAAGCAGTGACGAGAAATAACCTGCAAGGATTCGATAAAGAGACACAAAATGAACGGTGGTGGAAGAAAAAGGCATGAATTGGGATCAGAATGAGGTTGTCGTGGTATTCGGCAAACCCAGCAGACAAATGTTTCAAATGCGGACTCCTAAGAAAAAGTTTGTGTCCCTTCACTTTTATTTTTTACAGGTTAAGGAGAACATTTAATAGGAAGCTCCCTCTCCTTTGAGCATAATATTGCATACATATTCTAATCCTATTACAGCCCTTAAGTTAAAAAATATAACTCTGCACTGTAGTTAGGGGGATGATGAGTGATAGTGGTGTAAATGGCAGGGTACTTACTGGAACAAGATAGCTGGAGGGGCCTGTGCAGGTAAGATTGGTGGGGTGGGGACGGTGTTGACAGCGTACAACAAGGGAAAATTAATTTTTAAAAGAAGAAAACCACTTACCTTGTGCTCGGATCATTGCAGACTCTGCAATGCAGCAAGTACAAAGTAAGTGCTTTTTTTTGTTTTAAATGTAATTTTCCCTCATCATCATGTTGACTCCCAGCCCCGTGCCCCACCACCCCACTCCTGTAAGGGAGACATAACAGCAGGCATGATGACAATATTCCATAGCCTGAGTGAGTGACCAGGCCCTTTTATTCACTATTATTGCTTGCCTTTGGTGGACTAATGTTATAAGCTTCTTGTTCTGCTAATTATTTGTGGTCTAAGTAGCATCAGAAGACTGTATGCATATTGTAAAATGTTGAGCTACAGGAAAACATCTATTTAGCAGTTCTGTCTTTCTGTTCTTCAAGTTTATTTGAGTTAGTAGCTGTCACATGATCTATTTTAATACTTGTTACCAGGGATAAATATGCATTTATCGTTGATGTTTTCTAAGTTAGTGGTCAACATTGTGACCATCTTGGGTTACGTCTATGCCGGAAGCCTTTTTTTTCTGTTTTTATTCCTGCTGCTACAGAAATCAATACAAATAAATTGGTATGAATATTACCAAAGCATGCCTTGTGAAGTTATTGTCTCTGGAACTGCAGCCAAACATATTTCTTTAATTGTATGATTGCTGGAAAAGGGCCATCTCTGAAGGGTCACCCCAAACTTTTTAGGTTTCGACTTTTGGCGAGTGGCGAAGCCACTCCCAGTCGAAATCTGTTGTTTTTAGTAGTGAGGTTAGGACAGCCTCTGTTTCCAATTGGCTAGCTCCATAAATGGAGGCTAGCCATTGGGAGGCAGAGGCTGTCAATCGCGCTTTCTCTCGAAAACGCGATTCGGGGGCGTTTCTGGTGCTTTTTTTAAGCCCCGCCCCTTTGTCCCGGGCCGCGCTGCCATTGGCTGCTGGCCCGGGACACCCCCGTGACGTCATTCCCGGGCCGCGCTGTGATTGGCTGCCGGCCCGGGACACCCCCGTGACGTCAGCCAATCACAGCGCGGCCCGGGACCTGACTTGTTTTTTTTTGCTGTTTGTTTTCCTCATTCCATGCCGACCACGGCCGCCGGAAGAAGTCCAGGTGAGTGCCCGTTCCCGCCGACCGTGTGCTGTTCCTGCCCTCCCCCCCCCCCTGTCCGTGTCAGCCCCCCCCCTTCCCGCTGTCCGCCCCCCCCCCCCCGCCCCGCTGTCCGTGTGCCCGTAGGTGCTTGTTTAGGAACAGCCACGCACCACCTACGGGACACCGCCTTGATGCAAGGTGACACAAAAGTGCGCAACTGTGTTACTTTGGGAAACTATCCCAACATAACACTGTGCCTCGGGTTTACATTTTAGAAGTAATATCTCAGCGCAAAGCATTACATAATCTGGACCTTAATTTCTAGCTCACCTTGAAAGTTGCGTTAAACTCATTTCTTATAATTTTTTTGCTGTTTGCAAATATTCATGAATTAGGGCACAGAGTATCGGTGAGAGCGAGTATTTTGCACAAACTCCGATATATGGTAAAGCCTTAAACCCCAGTGGCGTAATACAGATTGAGGGGCCCCGTGAGTCTCCCATATCTTCATTGGCCATGGGCTGAATGGGGTCACTCACTTTGAAGTGCAGGGGTTGCCCCTGGAGGGCTAGGGCTCCCTGCGCCGCAGGGGCTGCAGGAGCCTGCGTTCCTCCCCTGCCGTAAGCAGGAGTTGCGCGCCGTCTAATTCTGGTGCTCCTGTCGCTGCGCCACATGCACAGAGCATGGGTCCGTGAGCGGCTCAACCGGAGCTCTCCCTACATGGAAACAAGTGATGCGGCCGAGCAGCCAATGGGAGCGGCTCCTCCCGCACCTGAACCGAAATCTGAGGCAGGCAGGGGGGATTTACAGCGTATGTGACGCCTGCACTTTCATTTCCTACCCCATTGTGTTAGCGTCGACCCACCAAAAGTTTCTGCTGCCGCCCACAACTTGAGAGCTAGTTCTGCACGGATCGCGAGAAGGAGAGTAACTGGACCAACACAGACGATGGCTGAAGAACGCCAAGACCTACTGGGCAACCAGGAGATGCCCTCCGTCGTGGGGAGCGAGCCTGCGCCACGGGGGTACGTATGGCTGGAATTCATCCACTAGCTTGTTGTATCAGCTTGTAGTCTTGTATTATGGTTTTTGGTATTTTATGCATTGTCACAGATGCATCCTGTATGTAGTAACGTAGCTCTTGCTTAAGAAGGGTTTAAACCTGCCAGCGGGTCTGATGTGACTCCGTGCGCGCTCTGCCAAGGAACCCGTCAGTGCTCGGCTGGGAGAATTTAGGGTGTCGGTTTAGGGGCACTTATTTCTGATGCCACCCACTGCTAGTCCAGCACCGCATCTTGACCACTAGACCCTCACACTCGCACTGCCACCTGTGCCATCTCATTACAGTGCCCTTTCTTACACTGCCCACCTGTGCCCGCTTTATTCTGCCCACCAGTACCCATCGGTGCCAGCTCATAACATCGTCCAGCCAGGGGAGGGCAGCCTTCCACAGTGGCTTTACGTTTACATTCAATCGCCAGAGGATGAGAATAGAACATGTTTGTTTCTTCCTTTGTGCAGAGAGAGCGAGCCGGCAAGGAAGATGGAGTGTGACAAAGAGTGCGTGACTGCCCCCATCTCATGACTGATATCGAAATTAACATTTGCTGTTATGTCTGGTTTTTTTTTTGGTGCAGAGTTTTATATAGCGTGAACTTGACCTGAATCGGGTATCGGGGCGCTTTACATAGCACCAGTTACATTAAATGAGGACACACATACATTTTTGTTAGGCACGGGAGATTAAGTGATTTGCCCAGAATCACACTGATGTTTAGCGTCATTGCCGAGACTCGAACCCAGTTCCCCTGATTAGAGGTCGACCGCCTTTTTTGTGAGGGCTGCTTGTCCTAGCGGGAAGCAAACCTCCTGGGTTCCCGTAATGCCCTGCTACAGAGAGAGCGGCCTCACAAACGAGCGTCCAGCTTTTACTGACCTCTGAGCAAGCGGCTCGGGTACATCCATATTGAGCGGGAACTGCAGAGGCCCAATAAAAATACCTTCTAAGGTGGAAGGAAATGAAAGTTCAGACTTGTGTCCAGCAGATGCTGTTGTCCATCATGTTGCTCTCATGCTGGTAAAACTATTACCCAGCATTAGAACAGTGCCCAGATTGGCTTTAGCAGGTTAAGTTTGCTCTCCAACACGGACTGGGAGCCTGTGCCTACTGTTCTCCAGCCCTGGCATATCAGCTCGGGTTGGGGAGATGTCAATGCCAATAGCTCGAACTTTTCAAAAGGCGAAACCATTGCATTGTAAATGCTTGTTTCATTCCTCATCCTGTTTTTGCTGAATTCTTTTTGTTGGCTTCAGGAGTCTGAACACTTTACTTCTGCTGACCAGTGATAAAGGGCATGTGCTTCTCCACTTAAAATGGTAACATTGGTGTAAAAACAATTGGCATCTTTAATCTAGTTGTAACTCCCTTGTAAAGTGGTCCAATAAATTAAATGCTAATAGTGGGCCTGCAGCACTGATTGTACCGCTCAAACAAGTAGTCTAGCAAATAAGCATGAGCGCAAAATCCGTTACGCTCGCGGATTTTGCGAATTTTCGGTAAATTCGTGATCCGCGAACTCCCGCGAATTTACCGCGAATTCGCAAATCCGCGAGCGGTGGATTCCGGGGGGCAAAAGTTCAAGCCTTGCTGGCCTGTTGTAACTATTTTACGATGGCGCCGGCAAGCTGCCAGCGCCATCCTAAAATAGTTACTAAGTTAGCTTCAACAGGAAGCTCTAATAGATAAAATAAAGCAGGTGCTCGAGCACCTGCTTTATTTTATCTATTAGAGCTTCCTGTTGAAGCTAATTTAGTAACTATTTTAGGATGGCGCTGGCAGCTTGCCGGAGCCATCGTAAAATAGTTACAACAGGCACAAAACGGTGGCGTCTTCTTGAATAAATATGAAGGGCAGGGTTCATTCTGGCACGATGGTCCTGGCACAAAAATTAAACCTCAACCGGAAGCACTTACAGATATCAATTAAGCATGTGCCCTAGTTGAAGCTTAAATTCAGTGACTCATTCATCGGGCCAAAAAACAATTGTGAGCGTTGTCAAGGCTGGGCAGATGTGCCTTCTTCACAAATATACCATCGAAAATCAGCTGTGATGCTGGACAGAGGCCTTTGCATCCTTGACTTTCACAAGCGCAATCCTCGTGCTGTTCCTGTGGCCAGGAGCTTCTGTATCTTCATCTGCTGCTCTGATCGGTCTCTGACCTTTTATACACACAAGAGGCATGTGCACTCGCATGGAAGCCCCGTCCATTTGGCCCCGCCCACACACTCGTGGTGTGCACCGTCTTCCCGCCATTTACCCACTATGATAGCTCACTCAAGGGACCCCTGCGCCCTTCGGCGCGATTGCATAGTAACACACACCTGGTCGCTGTAGACAACTCTCTGGCACTTTAGGCAGCTGTAGTGTAGTAAAAGCACTATACATTTACCCAACGAGGTAGCACTTACTGATTATCCAGTAGAAAGTACTCCAGTTGAGTAGAGGTATGGCACAAAACGATGGCGTCTTCTTGAATAAATATGAAGGGCAGGGTTCCTTCTGGCACGATGGTCCTGGCACAAAAATTAAACCTCAACCGGAAGCACTTACAGATATCAATTAAGCATGTGCCCTAGTTGAAGCTTAAATTCAGTGACTCATTCATCGGCCCAAAAAACAATCGTGAGCGTTGTCAAGGCTGGGCAGATGTGCCTTCTTCCCAAATATACCATCGAAAATCAGCTGTGATGCTGGACAGAGGCCTTTGCATCCTTGACTTTCACGAGCGCAATCCTCGTGCTGTTCCTGTGGCCAGGAGCTTCTGTATCTTCATCTGCTGCTCTGATCGGTCTCTGACCTTTTATACACACAAGAGGCATGCGCACTCGCATGGAAGCCCCGCCCCAAATCCGCCGATCCGCAAATCTGCAAAATCCGCAGATTTTGCGGATCCACGATCCGTCAATACGCAAATCCGCGAATCGTGGATCCGCAAACTCCGCCCATGCTTACTAGCAAACATGTCCCAGTCCTGCCACTGCAGTGCCTGTGTGTGCCAAGCCATAAACTCCCATTTTATTACACATAAGTCACCTCTAGGTATTCCATAGGACAGGTTGCTGTGTAAGTAAAGGTTAGGCTGTACTTTTAAGTTGTGCATTTCCTGGTAGTGAAAAACACCTTAATTCGTGTTTCACTGCTGTGAGGCCTACTCAGCTCATAGTTCAACATTGGGAATTCCTTAATTCACTTTTAAGCTGTAATTCTTGATTAGAAAGAAGTAGCAGTATCATGTTGTATATCTTTGGAATGGTAATGATTAATCCTTTCTACTGGGAAAGTTGGATATAACGTTACTATTTAAAAATTGCACTTTTATAAAGTAGACATTTCTCTGCTCTTACAGACCTGTGTGCCTTCAGCCAGTCTCCAATCATTGTCTACGGTGGGTGACAACTACACTTTGTGAATTCCCTCTCGATAGCCACACACATAGGAAGGTTAGGAGTGTCTAAATACCCATCTGCATTATGATGGCTCCTCCTGGGCAGGAAGGGAGGGAGGCTCTGACACTTACACCATCGGCAGTGTCTTCCCACCACACACAGGTCTGATTCCCTTTTAGCTAGTCTGGAGCCAGGTCTGAGAAGAAAGGGCTTCTGTGCACCTCAAAGACCCTTCTTTGAAGTCACCTCCATTTCAAAAGCATATCTGGGTATAGGTACTGGGTCTCTGAACCCACCAAATCATACACTTCTAGACCAGCAAAGAACCTCTGTCAGAAGAACTGCTGTACTTCTTCAAGGATTGACACTCTACTGGACTGCTGGTCTGGAAGAACTGTGTTTCTGCTGTGCAGTGCTGCCCTGGTGCCTGACGCTCTCTGACCCTGTGTAGGGAGAGCTGGGCTCTGCCCTGCAACCAAAGTCATCTCCAAGAGCTTGTTGGCTTGCCTGCTGTTGCTTGAGACTCAGGGCTATCACAGTCTCTACCCTTGCGCCTGTGGCTGGTTCTCTGGAAGTGGGCGCAGAAACTTGCACTAGAGAAATTGACACATCTCTAGTCTGCTGCAAGAAGAACCAGCACATTAACACTGTTGCAGAAGTAGAATAGGCGCATCGCTTTCAGAACCAATGCATCACTTCTAGGCCCAGACGCATTGGAACTACACATTGCCACCGCAGCAGTGTTGAGAGATCGACGCATCCCCTTGACTAAGTCGGGAAACCTGAGGCATCGCATCATAAGCAACACCTCTTGGCTTCCACGTTAGGTCTCTGGAACCAATGCATCACCAACCTTGCGGGATAGGCATTGACACATTGCTCAATTGTGCCTGCATCTCGCTGTTGAAACCAGAATCAAGGTACTCTGTTCACTAGGCCTGCATGCCTCCTGCCCTCGGCCTACACTCCATCGCGTTTGACTTGAACTTTTGAATTTGTCCGGGTCCAGTGCATCTTGGTAACCCCCATAGACTCCTCTTGCTTTTAAGCACTAGAAACACTTTTATATCTTTAAATTTCTATCCCAATGTCTATTTATTGGATTATTGTCAATTTGGCCTTGATTACCTTCTGTGTGGTTATGTGTGTTGCAAAAATACATTATACATTGCATTTTTAGATAAGTCTGACTGCTCTGTGTCATGCTACCAGAGGGTGAGCACAGGTTATCCTTTAGTATGTATCTGATTTATACTGACTAGAATTGTGGTGTTTGCTTGGACAGGGTGCATACCTTTGCCAACCAGAAACCCTGTTTCTTACATTGGTGTAAGGGTGAGAAAGGATTTGTGATTGTGCAATACCATATAGTAACTCATTGTTCTTTACTATACTAGTCTATACTAAAGACCAATTCGAACACTTTTTCATTTCTCCCTAATAGTTTTTTTGATTTTGTCTAAAACAATGTCTCTTTCTGGAGAAACAGCATCTGAACCTGCAGTAATTAATTTCAAGCTGGCCAAGTTGGAAACCTACACAGTGGCCCAGCTCACGGATTTTTGCAAGGGAGTTCAATTATCCACTATGACTTCACCCTGAGGGTAGAGCTGCAGAAGGCATTGGGAGCCTGGGTTGAGGCCTGTGGTGCAGGGGCTGGGACCTCAGACGAGGAGCAAGTAATTGAGTAGAAGGATAAGGAGATGATCCTAGAGTCTGATGTGGATCTGGGACTGTTTGTGGAGGGGGCCAACAGCTTGCTGGAAGCAGTGGTGGTTCCCAGGGGAGGCAGCAGCATGTAATCAAGGAACCTGTCTCAAGAGGAGCTGACAGACAGGAGGTAGAAGGGAAAGCTCATGCTGGAGCCTGCTAAATTAGAGCAGGAGAAGAAACTTGCTTTGGCTGCGAAAAAGCAGCCCTAGAAGAGAGGTGGCTAGTAGGCATAGGGGAGAAGAAGGTTTCCCATGAGCTGATCCTCAAAAAGCTATACATAAGAGCACTTCAGGTGGTGTCCAGCAGTAATGGTGGCAGCATACCCGCATATTCAAAGACTTGTTGGGCAGTTATGTAGTGGGTGATGACATAGGTATGTGTTTTACAGCCTTTGAAGTGGCTCTAAAAGTGCACAAAGTCCCAGAGGAGTTATTGGGGGAAAGTGTATGGAGGTACATGCCTACAGTGGGGGAGAGATGCACTCAACACAGGAGTCGGCAAGCTTGGATTGAACCATGAAATGTATAGGGAACGGTCCAGGGGCAGCCACAAGATCTCATCACAGACATGGGTGGATTTCTTACATTATGCTAGCAAGGCACCAAAGGGCTGGGTGAGGGGCAGGAAGGTAGATGATTATTCAGGGCTGTACAACTTAATTTTGAAGAAACACTTGCTTAACACTTGTTTTACAAAGCTGCACCAACAGCTGGTTGATAGCAAGCTGACTGCCCCCAGGGTGCTTGCTGGGGAGGCAGACATCAGGATCAGCATCAGAGTGTCTAAAAAGGTACCTGGGAGTGGCCATAAAAAGGGTGGTTCAGTTTCCCTTAAATAGAGGGAGGGGAAGGTCAAAGGAGGCCCAGGCAGGTCTCAGGGTAAAGGGGAAGGAAAGAGTTCCCATGTCCCTTCTGAGAAGACAGAGGGAGGTTCTGGCGGGTAGTGGCACTGGGCGCCCCATTTACAAATCCGCTGCTTAGAGTGTTTCTAGTTAGGACACAAGCAAGGGGACTCGGTCTGTACAAATAGACCACCAACTGGTGGGAGCTCTATAAGGGTGGCCAATGTGGCCCTAGAGGGAAGAAGTCTCTAACAACAGGTCATAGACCATGCCAGCTGGGAGACAGGTGGTTGTGGAAGAGCTAGTCTCCTTAGAGCAGTACACCAGCCAGGTGTGCAGGGTGACTTCAGCCCATAGCTGGGACTTTTTCCGCCCAATAGCCCTGGTGTCCCTAGAGTGGGGTGAGGAGGTGACCCAGAGAAGGGTCATAGTTAGTCCCCAGATGCCCATTGACTGCATTATGGGAAATAGTGTCAGGAGAACTGGGATGAGCTACCCATCAGGTGCCCTGACAGTCCAGTTTTCTGGGGGTACCACTTCCAAGCGTAGGGTACACAACTCCAGACAATGGGTAAGGGTGAGGAAGGATTCACCCATGACTTCTATTCAGCCAAAGGTTTAAGGATCAGTTTCAGGATACTACCCGTGAACTGGTGGGATGTGGATTGGTCAATAGGATGCAAGGCATCTGGGGCTATTGCCCCCACTCTGGGAAGCCACAAAGGACAGAGACCTTAGAATGCCTGGGACCAGGCTTTTGACACTGGGAGCTGTGGTAAACAGCCCTTACTACGAATCTGTAACCCCTATGTTGTTACAATGCAGTTGTTACAACAACCGCATTGTATCAACTCATAACATTACCCCGCAAGGCGTAACAGTTACTTGCGGAGGGGGGGAGAGGTGTTGGATTTAAAATCCGCATTAACTAGAGTTTGAATAGTAAACTATACCATTCCAACATCCGGCTCCCCCCTCCGCAAGTTGTTGTTACGACTTGCGGGGTAATGGTATGCGTTATTACAGCGCAGTCATTGTATCAAAATGTTGTAACAACATGCGGGATGGCGGAAAGCGGAATAAACAGGCTTATTCACAGCTGTCAGTGGCCTCTGATGGTTGCTATTCTTATGGATAGAGTTTTCCTTGGGTTGGGGAGAGAAGTCAGACCCAAGGGATGAAATGGACCACATAGCTTTGCTGGTCATGGTGGTACTGTCTAACTACTGGGATACATCTGTGAGCAGATTAAGGTAAGGTGCTGCACATATGGGGTCCACAGGTAAGGAGAATGATTTCCCATGGGCTATCTCAGGGGCACCAGAGAGTATAGACAGAGGGATCCAAATGGGTTCAGAGAGACGTAGAACTGGCAAGTCCTCCTGCAGTAATGAGCCATTGTCCATGTTATACCACACTAAGCAGGAAAGTCTATCAAGGTATTGACTAGTATACCCTGACTTCAGGCTGGAGAAGGGTTGTGTTGGAAAAGGACCCTCTCTGAAGGGTCACCTCAAACATTTTGCCTTCCACGTTCTCTTTTTGCTGAATTTGTTTTGTTGGCTTTAGTAATATGAGCACTTTACCACTGCTGTCCAGTGCTAACGTTCATGTGCTTCTCCCCTAAACATAAGACGATTGGTTTATACACAATTGGTGTACTTAATTTACTTGTAAGTCCCTTGTAAAGTGGTATACTACATACCCAGGATCTGTAATTAAATGTTACTAGTGAGCCTGCAGGACCAATTGTGCCACCCGCACAAGCAGCCCTTTAAGTATGTCTCAGGCCTGCCAGTTCAGAGCATGTATGTGCATTTTAACTGGGTATGTAGTATACCACTTTACAAGGGACCTCTCCTTGCCTCATTTTCCCCCGCGCAGCCGAGGTAGACGCTGCAGCGGGGTCAGCCTCTCTCGCTCGCCGCCATCAGCGAGCCGCTCCCCGAGCCACGCCCACTCTCATCTGGCCACGCCCACTTTGGGGTTAAAGGTAGGAGCTGACTACAAGCTCGTCCACTGGATCCTCCCCTGCCTTCCGCGGGAGCTCTAATCTAAGCCCTGATGTTTTTAAAGCCTTTGTGTGTTTAATTTTGTGTTCTACCATTTTAATTACAAACTTACCTACCCTCGCAGGGACCTCTCCTTGCCTCGTTTTCCCCCGCACAGCCGAGGTAGACGCTGCAGCGGGGTCAGCCTCTCTTGCTCGCCGCCATCAGCGAGCCGCTCTCCGAGCCACGCCCACTCTCATCTGGCCACGCCCACTTTGGGGTTAAAGGTAGGAGCTGACTACAAGCTCGTCCACTGGATCCTCCCCTGCCTTCCGCGGGAGCTCTAATCTAAGCCCTGATGTTTTTAAAGCCTTTGTGTGTTTAATTTTGTGTTCTACCATTTTAATTACAAACTTACCTACCCTCGCAGGGACCTCTCCTTGCCTCGTTTTCCCCCGCGCAGCCGAGGTAGACGCTGCAGCGGGGTCAGCCTCTCTCGCTCGCCGCCATCAGCGAGCCGCTCCCCGAGCCACGCCCACTCTCATCTGGCCACGCCCACTTTGGGGTTAAAGGTAGGAGCTGACTACAAGCTCGTCCACTGGATCCTCCCCTGCCTTCCGCGGGAGCTCTAATCTAAGCCCTGATGTTTTTAAAGCCTTTGTGTGTTTAATTTTGTGTTCTACCATTTTAATTACAAACTTACCTACCCTCGCAGGGACCTCTCCTTGCCTCGTTTTCCTCCGCGCAGCCGAGGTAGACGCTGCAGCGGGGTCAGCCTCTCTCGCTCGCCGCCATCAGCGAGCCGCTCCCCGAGCCACGCCCACTCTCATCTGGCCACGCCCACTTTGGGGTTAAAGGTAGGAGCTGACTACAAGCTCGTCCACTGGATCCTCCCCTGCCTTCTGCGGGAGCTCTAATCTAAGCCCTGATGTTTTTAAAGCCTTTGTGTGTTTAATTTTGTGTTCTACCATTTTAATTACAAACTTACCTACCCTCGCAGGGACCTCTCCTTGCCTCGTTTTCCCCCGCGCAGCAGAGGTAGACGCTGCAGCGGGGTCAGCCTCTCTCGCTCGCCGCCATCAGCGAGCCGTTCCCCGAGCCACGCCCACTCTCATCTGGCCACGCCCACTTTGGGGTTAAAGGTAGGAGCTGACTACAAGCTCGTCCACTGGATCCTCCCCTGCCTTCCGCGGGAGCTCTAATCTAAGCCCTGATGTTTTTAAAGCCTTTGTGTGTTTAATTTTGTGTTCTACCATTTTAATTACAAACTTACCTACCCTCGCAGGGACCTCTCCTTGCCTCGTTTCCCCCGCGCAGCCGAGGTAGACGCTGCAGCGGGGTCAGCCTCTCTCGCTCGCCGCCATCAGCAGCGGACGGGCGCAGCGGTCGCGCCGAAGGCGCGCCTAAGGCAAGCCCGTCTGCGCCCGTCCGCGGCCTGACGGGCCCAGGGCCCAGAGATGCCGCCCCTTCCATCACTTACTCCCCTGCTTCGCTTAGAAGCCTCCAGTGTCCCTCTTGTGCCCTTCCATCCACAACTTGGGATCGTCTGGTGTCTCTTGGCATCTCGGCCGACCTGCCTTCTCCCAGACTCATCCGGGCATCCGTGTCTGTCCCTACCCCGCCCGAGACCTGCATTCGTATATTTTATCTTAATACACGGTCTCTTCCTCAACATCATGCCGATATCTTTCTTTTGTTGACGGCTGAGAATCCTGAGATCCTGCTGCTCACTGAGACCTGGCTGTCTGATCTTTCCCTTCCTGACATCCTGGCTGCTCTACCCCCTAACTACTACATGCTGAACGCCAATCGGCCTAATGGCCGTCGTGGCGGTGGGGTGGCGGCAGTCATACGCAAAGATTTGCCTTTCATCACGTCCTCCTCACTATGTCTCCCTGATGCCGAGAATCTCGTCATCAGCCTGGCAACTGAAGCTGGTGCCCTGACCCTTATTGTCCTATACCGCCCCCCTACCCCTATGCCCCTGTTCCCCGCCGCTCTCTGCGAGCAGCTCTCTGCCTTGATGACTTCTTCAGCCCGCATTGTTATGTTCGGAGATTTCAACTATTGGTTCAATCACGCTGACGCTGGCCCCCACGCCATCGAACTGTTTGAGGCGCTCCTTAGCCTTAATCTGACTCAGCACGTCACCTCCCCTACTCATATCGGGGGTCATATCCTAGACCACATCTGGACACAGGGGGTGTCGCTCTCTTGTCCGATTATCTCCCCTTGTGTCTGGTCCGATCATTCATTGATCGAGTCTTCCATCCTCGTAAAGGGTCTGGTTAGGCCTCCTTCCTTGGAGGGAGGCACTGCTCGGAAATGGAAGACCCTTGATTCATCTGCCTTCCTTTCCTCCCTTGCTGAGACCCAGCCTCCAACTATTGACATCCCAGATGTTAACATCATGGACGCTAACATCTCCCATTGGCTCACGACGGCTAGCGACCTATTTGCACCCTTGTCCTGCTTCCCTCGAACACGCCCCAATAACTCTCATAAATAGTACAACTCTGCCCTGAAACAACAATATCTTGAGCTGCGCCAACTGGAGCGTAGATGGAGGCGTAACTATCTTGGCTCCGACAGGGAGGCGTACGTGTCCGCACGGAAAGCTTATAAAAAAGCCATTATCATAACCAAGTCTGCTTTCATCTCTGAGAGAATTTTAACAGCCCCCAACAAATCCAAAGAGATTTTCAAGGTCCTTGGCGAATTAACATCGGACGCCAGGACACTTCCGAATTCGCCTCCCTCTGCAGAGTCATGCAATGCTTTAAATTCCTTTTTTATCAATAAGATCACCACAATTAAAAATTCTATTCCCCATTCCATCCCCCTAGCCACAGCAGTATCCCCCCCCGTCAATTCCTCTACCCTGTCCCGGTTTCCTACACTTGACCCGGAGTCCCTTGCCAAGCTGTCCACCCGTGTGAAATCTGGCTCCCCCAAGGACTGTTGTCCCCCCTCTGTGCTCCGCGATATCTGTCACACCCTTCCACAATGCATCCTTCCCTTACTTAATTCTTCCCTCAACTCTGGCATAGTCCCCAGGTCATTTAAGGAGGCCGTACTGGTGCCCCTGTTAAAGAAACCCGGCGCGGACCCAGCGGTCCTCGCTAACTATCGGCCCATCTCCCTCTTGCCCTTCCTGTCTAAAATCTTGGAGGCACATGTCACTACTTGCCTCTCGCAATTCATCGAGGAGTCCAACTTCCTGGCAAATAACCAGGCCGGTTTCAGACCAGCCCATTCTACAGAGGCTGTGATTCTTGCCGTGTTGGACAACCTCAGAAGCAACGCCGACAGAGGACTACCCCAGGCATTAGTCCTACTTGACTTATCGGCGGCATTCGACACGGTGGACCATAACATCTTACTCCACCGTGTCGAGTCCGCCGGAGTCTGTGGGCCTGCTTTGTCCTGGGTTAAATCTTTTTTAGAGGGGAGATCTCAGGCAGTCAGTTTGGGTCCTTTCAGCGCCACCAGCATCTCGTCATCTTGCGGGGTCCCTCAGGGATCTTCCTTGTCCCCCCTTCTTTTTAATTTGTATCTTCAACCCCTCCTTCACTCTTTAGGCAGGCAGGTGGGACGTCACCGTGTTTAATTACGCGGATGATTTGCAAATTATTTTCCCCCTCACCTCCCCTGACGCTGTCACCAACTTTCAAACGGCCATGACACACATCCAGCACTGGATGAACCAAAATCAATTAAAGCTCAACCCGGGCAAGACTGAGCTTCTCCTTCCTGGGAGAAGTGCCCCTTATTGGGGCCCCCAGTACTGGCCCATTGAGCTTGGCACACCTCCCTCTCCTGCTGGCTGTGTAAAGAGCCTCGGGGTTATTATTGACTCTGGGCTCACTCTCAAGGCCCAGGTGAGTGCAGTAACATCCCCCTGTATGTTCCAGCTATACAGGATACGGAAAGTTGCCCACCTCCTGACTCCCGAAGCCTTGCTACAAGTCTTAATAGCCTTGGTGATGTCCCGTCTGGACTTCTCTAATTCGATATACCATGGCCTTCCCAAATCCCAGCTGTCCAGGCTACAGATTGTTCAGAATCAGGCTGCTAGACTTGCATTCAAAATCCCCAGATGGCAGTCGGCCCAACCGTAATTATATCAACTCCACTGGCTACCAGTCAGTGAAAGAATAGCTTTTAAGGTCCACTGCCTGGTCTTCAAGGCTCTCACCGGTCCCTCCCCTGCTTTCCTGAAGTCCCTGATTACTCCTTACTGTCCCTCTCGCACTCTGAGGTCCACCCACCTCCAGCTCCTAGTTGTTCCCCGTGTCAAACTTACCAGATCTGGTGGTCGCAGTTTCTCTCATCTGGCCCCTAAGCTGTGGAACTCTCTTCCACTTTCACTTAAGACTTCTTGTTCCCTCCTCTCTTTTAGGAAATCCTTAAAAACATTGCTCTTCTCCCATTGCCACTAAATTCCTTCTGTCCAATCTCAGGATCCTATCAGCGCCAGGAAACTCATGGTGACAGCGCGCTTAATAAATGTCTCTTAACATTAACATTAACATTAACTTTGACTTGGCATTTAAAACCCTTTGCCATGCCTTAATTCCCCTTTTATTACACATAATTCACCCCTAGGTAGCCCGTAAGGCACGGTGTGGTGTACGTGAAAGGTAGGACATGTACCTTTAAGTTTTGCATTTCCTAGTAGTGAAAAACACCTAAAAACATTTTCCTTACCCAAAGGCCTATTTCTCTCATAAGTTAAGATTGGAAATTCCTTTTTGTTATTACTGACAACAATTGCAATGCTTTTAGTTAATTGAACAATAACATTTCCTTACACAAAAAAGAACTGGCCTTTGCAGAGTAGATGTTTCAAGGTGATATAGAAAGTTTAATATGGGGGTGGTATTCACAAGTGAACACATATAGACATTTATTTTAATATGTGAGCATCTTCTAGAAAGTAATTGTATCTCAACATTGTCCATTATTTTTGTGTTTCATAGTGAAATTCTTTCCTTAACTGTCGTGGACAGGGTTTCAAAATCATTCTCTTTTCCAGGGACCCAATCTTTACAGACCTCAGCTTTTATCGTATAAATCACTGTTAGTTGAATAATTGCTTGTAAGCATTTTATTGGCTGTGTTCAGCTGTTTTATGATGCAAGCTGATTGCACCGTTTTAATGGCTGTATTTTATATGCAGAATCAATCTGTTGTTGATGATAGCAACTCATTTCTCTCAGATGTGCCCGTGTAAATACTTTACAAAAATAGTTTTACCTTTTCTTTAAAAATATCTTTTTTTATTCTTTTTTTTATTTGTGGCATTTGTCAAAATAAACAGTAGAACAACAGCATTTGAGGAGGACAAAAGGGAGTGGAGCAGTCGGGGGAGGAGGGAATGGAGCGGGGAATACAGCCAGAAAGGACGAACACTAACATCTCCACAAGGTATACAATCCTTATAGAGCCATAGTACACACAATGCTGCTCAGGAAATCTTATATAGAAACTGGTGGTAGCATATACCCAAAGTGCAAACATTGGGAATTATTTCATACACTTTTAAACTGTAATTCCAGAGGGGCAATTATAGAGAACCACCACTATGGGAGGGTTGGAATGGAATCCCACTAACGAACAGGTACAGCGGCTTAGAGTCAGTAGACTGACCACCACAGCCAGAAGACCCTGGGTGCAACAACCCAGAGAAGCCCAACACCCCCCGTAACTCCCAAAGTTCTGACACCCAAATCGATAACACCCTCGCGAGTGATTACTCACACCTGGATATAGTTTCCTGGAACATTGCCGGTTTACGCCCAAAGACTGAAGATGGAAGTATCATTTACCTAGTGGGTAGACACCAAATAGTCTGCCTTCAGGAGACATGGTCACCGACAGAACACCACCTACTAGGCTTTAAGACGTACTTCTCCCCAGCTCTGGTAGGACCTAAAGGCAGGCCAAAGGGAGGATTAAACATCCATATAGATAACACCATCCAGCAAATAAAAATAACGACAATCCAATTGGATGTTAACTCACAGATTCTTAGTCTTTCCCTACCTAAAAATGAGCAAGTTATCCTGATAAATTTTTATAATAACCTTGAGGAACAACAGTTATTGAGGGCGATAGCAAACCTACATGAGAAACTATCTACCCTAAGGGAAAAAAAAGGTGAAAAGGGCTCTGTCTTCTTCATATGGGCGGGGGACTTTAACCTGCATCATTGTAAGAATCTGGAGAAAAATTGTGGTGGGATGGTGACTGAGGAGGGCAATCCCCTCATTCACTTTTCCCACACTAAATATGGCATCGTAATGAACGACCTTTTATCAGATCTGGACCTCCAGATAGTTAACACCCTAGACGGTAGCACGAATCACCTAGAACCAACTTATGTAGGAAGGGGGTTTTTGTCAACGGTTGACTACATCTTAATATCTGCGGGTCTTCAAACTAGGGTTAAACATTTTGAAGTCATCCCAAACATTTTAAGCGATCATTCTGTCCTTAAATTGGAACTGAACTTAATTCAACAGCGGTCCTTACCCCAAATAATAGCTAAGGCACTGACTCAGAACAACATAAGTCTGGGCCAATTAAACGGTTTTACAATAAAATGGGGGAAGATAAACCCTGGAGAACTCACCGAAGAGTTGATAAAAGCCACTTACTCCCAGTTTATGAAATGTCTGGACTTAACGACGGGAGACGAGGAGATACTTAGTAACTTTTCCATAATTATGGAAAAAATAAAAACTTTACTTACAGCAAGACCAAGTACTCGACCCCGGAGCGATAAAGGCTGGTTTAATCACGATTGTACCCAGGCTCACACTAAACTTAAGTTAGCACTAAACAAAGACGACAGAGATCCCCATCAAATTGCCATCCTAAGAAAGGAGTACCTTGTAACAAGGAAGAAGAGAAAGGCGGAACTAAAGCAGGCTCTATGGGACGAACTCCATTCCAGTGCCCAAGAAAGAAACAGCTAAGCATTTTGGAGAGTAGTGAGAACCCCATTCTTGGCAGATGATAAGACCTCAAAAATTGAAGTAGCCATAGATGAGACAAAATGGGTATCCCACTTTTCCAAAATCTTCCAAAAGCGGGCAACAAACCAAGAACTTGAACGAGAAACACTTCCAGTTGTTATGTATCCCATCCAAATAGAGTTTGAAACCCCGGAGATCCTTTTGGCCATAAAAGCAACTAAAAATGGAAAAGCCCCTGGCCCAGATGGAGTCCCGGCTGATCTTTTTAAACATAATACAGACCTTTGGGCCCCCATCCTGAAGACCTGGCTGTTCGAGCAGTAGCGGCACCCCCCCCCCCCCAGCGCCTTGAGACCCTACGGGTATGTAGCGCGCTTTATAAGTGTCACTGATTGATTGATTGATCCTTACCAGGGTATGCACGGCAGCCGCAAAGAAAGGACTCCTGGAGTCTTGGACAAGGTCTGTGATGGTCCTGATTTTTAAAAAGGGAAATCGCCAGGACCCTGCCTGCTATCGCCCGATATCCCTGTTGGATTCGTTGGGCAAGATAGCAGGCAGGGTAATACTGGAGCGATTACAGCAATGGGCGGAGGAGAGAAACATTCTCTCTGATTTGCAATTTGGTTTCCGGGAGGGCTTCGGGACAGTGGAACAGGCCCTTAACCTCTCCATCATCATGGGAAAATACTTACATGCAAAGCAAGACAGACTCTACATGGTCTATGTGGATCTGTCTGCCGCATTTGATTGTGTTTCCCATGAAAAGCTATGGTCAGTGCTGTCCCAAATGGGGGTGGACTCGCCACTCTTAAACTTTCCGAGGGAGCTGTATTCCAAGCCTTCTGCGAGAGTCCGTTTTGGCACAAAGGGCGAGCTATCGACGTCATTCGGAGTGGAGCGTGGAGTCAGGCAAGGATGTGTCCTGGCGCCCTTCCTATTCTCCCTCTATACTAACAGCTTGGAGGTTGAGCTTTTGAGGGGTGCCCAGGACCTCCCACAGGCAAAACAATGCCAGATTCCCGCTCTACTCTACGCAGATGACGCCGTCCTGCTGGCACGGACCCCTCGCGAACTCCAGAAGGTTCTCAGTAGATATTCTTCGTTCATGGGTAGCCTTGATCTCCACATAAACGTGACAAAGACTTTTGTAATGACGGCAGGCACAGGGAGAAAGCAGCCCAAAGATTTAGTGCTAAAAAACCAAAAAATAAAATTTACTTCCGACTATTGTTACCTGGGCATCATGATAGATGACAAACTGTCTTGGAAGGCGGCAGTTGAAGCCAGGAAACATTGTTTCAAGAGAGCCATAGCAGCTTTGGTCTCCTTTTCACAAAAACTGGGCAAACGCCCACCCCTAGAACTATTAAAAATATACAGAGCCAAATGCCAGTCAACCGCACTCTATGGGGCTGGCGTCTGGGGCCATACAGACGTCTCTGCCCTACAGGTTGCAGAAAACGCATTTCTTAGGTTTCTCCTGATGGCCCCAAAGAGATCCTCAACATATGCGTGCCACGTAGAACTAGGCACCCCATATGTTGAGGATCTGGCAAGACTCCAACCGCTGCTCCTATGGCGGCGTATCTGGACCTCGGAAAAAAACGTATTTACAAAAAGGATAGTGGCAGATGCCATGTCATTGGACCATTCTCAAAAAATAAAATGGCTAGCCTACATCAAGAACTTTCTTACTGACCTAGGATTGGAGACTTATTACTCCACTCCGGAAAAAATTAGTGAAATCTCCAAGAAAGAGCTAAAAGACCTGGCCCTGGGTCACTTGGACAATTTGACACTTCTTATTGAATCGGGCAAGCCCTCTGTCCAACACGCTATAATGATCCAGACTACCCTCACTATTCAGCCCTACTTAAACCTTGAAATGAGTACATTTGACCGTTTCCTTCTGACAAGATTCAGATTAAACTTATTTCATAGGCTAGTAGCCTTTCCTGAAACGAATTCTTGGGATACGCCCTTACCCCCCTGTCCTTGTGACGAAACCTCAGTACAACCCACCTTACATGTAGCCTTGTTTTGTAAATTTTATAAAGAACATCATAAATTGTGGTTATTGTCTTTGTTAAAATCTTGGGGATTTAAGCAGTGTCGTCCAGCCATGTTATACCTACAGTATCTAGACACAGAAACCACCTGCTATCATGTTCTTAACTTCCTGAAATGCATATTTAGGCACAGGAAAAATTTGTAAATATAATTAATTAATGCACTTAAAATGTACTGTGAAAATAATTTTTGCATCCTAAATCTCAATGTATTGTTACATTTTATGCTTAAAATTCTTTTTAAATGAAAAATTACATGTATTAACACTGCTTTTATGGATTTCTAAACTTGAAACTCCGAATAAAGAATTTAATAATAATTCCAGATTATAAAGGAGTAGCTGTTTCATGTTTTATATCTTTGGAAAGGTAATGATGTATATCATTTACTGGTAAAGTTGGATTTAACATTACTTACAGCTCTGTGTGCCTGTAGGCTGTCCCCATTACACATCTGGGGTGGGTGACAGCTACACTTTGGGAATACATGTAGTGCACATTGCTAGGGACTTACAAGTAAAATTAAACATGCAATTGGGAATGAACCAATTTTACCATGTATCTGGGAGAGAGCACAGACACTTTAGAACTGTTCAACAGTGGTAAAGTGTGCAGAGTCTTAAAGTCGTCAAAATCGAGGTCAGAAAAATGGAGGGAGGCAGGCAAGAAGCAGTTTAGGAGGACAAAAGGGAGTGGAGAAGTTGGGGGGAGGAGGGAATGGAACAGGGAATACAGCCAGGAAGGACGAACACTAACATGGCCACAAGGAATACAATCCTTATAGAGACATAGTACACACAATGCTGCTCAAGAAATCTTATATAGAAACTGGTGGTAGCATATAACCAAAATGCAAAAATTGGAATTTTTTTAATAAACTTTTAAGCTGTCATTCCTGATTATAAAGGAGTAGCTATTTCGAGTTTTATATCTTTGGAAAGGTAATGATGAATAGCGTTTACTGGTAAAGTTGGATTTAACGTTACTTATAGCTCTGTGTGCCGGTAGCCTGTCCCCAATACACATCTGGGTGGGTAACAGCTACACTGGGCATTCCTGAAAAGGGCACATGTAGTGCACATTACTAGGGACTTACAAGTAAAATTAAACATGCAATTGGGAATGAACCAATTTTACCATGTATCTGGGAGAGAGCACAGGCACTTCAGAACTGTTCAACAGTGGTAAAGTGTGCAGAGTCATAAAGCCGTCAAAGCCAAGGTCAGAAAAATAGAGGGAGGCAGGCAAAAAGTTGTTAAAAGACCACCCCAAGGCTGTCAGGTCTAACAATGCTGCTCAACATAAATCAATGTGAACAATGTCCCCACTAATTATTCATGCAAATAGGTAATATATCCAAATATGTATATGTCCCACAGAGCTTTTGATGTTCAATCATTTATTATCAAAAATATAAATTTTTTTCTTGTTTGTTTTTCATTAGTTTTATCAAAGTTTGTTTTTAAAAGACACACTTGTACATATAACAGGTAATGTGTACAAAAAAAGAACAAGAGCCCTACATCTATATTCAAAGAACAATGACTGTAAAATTTTCAAAATAACAGACATAGAGGTCATGTGAAGAAAATACTACAATGAAATACATAATTACAATAAACATATACATAACACAAACAGTTAACACATTGAATACAAAAAGATTGCAAGCAAACGAAAAGATGGGGTGTGTGCGACGACAGACATTTTGGAAGTACCAAATGTTAGAAATCCTTCATCAGGGCGCAATATTCATCATGATTGAGTAGTGGTCAGGAGGGGCCATCTATATTAATGGTACTTTATCCAACAATAGCGGAACAGCCGGGCTCTAAACAAAGAGAATCAAGTGTCTGTGGGGACAACCAAACAATAAAACATAAACAAATGTATATAATATGATGTTAATAAATTGGAGCAAAATCGCAAAATTAGTTACTGAAGTCCGAAAGATGTGCAATACCATGTTCAAAATACCAACACCTATGTATGTATTATATGTACAAGGATTTCTTATAATTACAAACTTTGATAAAACTAAATACAAAATACCAACACCCATGTATGTATTATATGTACAAGGATTTCTTATAATTACAAACTTTGATAAAACTAATGAAAAGCAAATAAGAAATATATGTATATTGTTGATAATGAATGATTGAAAATCAAAAGCTCTGTGGGTCATATACATATTTGGGTATATTACCTATTTTTATGAATAATTAGTGGTCAACATTGTTGACGTTGATTTGTGTTGTGTTTTTCCCATGCCAGTTCCCCCCAGAATCTGCTTTGTTCTCAGGGACCTTCTTTTGTTGCTTTACTAACAATGCTGCTCTACATAAGGTGTGTTCAGGCGTTGCTGAGGGTTGGGATACATGATACTTATGTGGCCCAGTCCTTGACTTCGACATTAAGGCATTGTTCAGGTCTATGGATGATGCATCTGTCTGTCCAGATTTGTTGGAGCAAATTGAATGTCAGGTTGAAAACATGTCTGACATCTCTTTTGATGTGGTAAGGGGTTCGGCACTATCTGGTTCGGCTTGTGTGGTCGCCCGTCATAACCTGGTATTAAAGGACTGGCCTGCTGACTTGACACACAAGGCATCCACTCTCAGGTTGCCTTTCCAGGGAAATCAACTGGTTTGGGGCAGAGCTAGAGGAGAAATTCTACAAATTGTTTAAAGATAAATAACATTCCTCCTCCTTGAAAAATTTTTCCTCTGAAAAGCAGTCTGCAAAGCCTAAGTCTTCATTTCATCAGCCCTCTAGGAGACAGTGTTATAAATGGGATTCCTGGTAGGCTGAGGTATGTACCCATGCCAGGCACGAATCACGGTTCTAGTCAGGGTAAGCTAGATGCAAAATAGGTTAACCTGTGCTCACCCTGTGGTAGCTTGGCAGAGAGCAGTCAATCTTACCAACAAAGGCAATATATAACGAATTTGTGCAACACACATGCACACACACACACACAGTAACACATGACACAAATAATACACCACACAGGTTTAGAACAATAGAGAATATTTATCTGAGCAAAATGAGACCAAAACAACAAAAATCTAATCAGTAGAAGCTGGGATATGAATTTTTAAAGATGGAATCAAATATAGTGCTTAGAAGTCACATGTAGTCAAAAGGTTACTTGAGATCATGAGAGCCAGTGCAAATCCAAAGTTCAGGCTGACCATGATCAATGTTAGGCAGGCTACAGAACCCAGACAGGTCCAGCTGAAGAAATACCTCGACTGGAGCTTTTGTCGATGTTGAGAATCTCCTGCGACGTTGTCAAGCTGTGCAAAGGGGGTCCCGCTTTGTCGAACTCCACTGAAGTGAATGTAAATGCATCATAGTCGAGCTATGCTGACAGTTATTGTTGACCCGCGCAGGCTGCAAAATCGCTGTTGTCGACCAGCCTCTGCTCCGACATTAAAGGATGTTGCAGAAGAATTTCTTACGCAATTGATGCAATGAGTCTGTTTTTGATGAAAAGGAGGGAAGGCAGCAGGCAGCAAAGCCAGGTAGCAGCAGGCTGTAAGGAAACAAACACAAACGTAGTTCTTCCAGAACAGCAGTGCAGTTGGGTCCTTTAAGAAAATTTACATTTAGTGGCAAATCCTTTTCAGTACTTGATCCAAGACTGGGGAGTAGTCATGATGCACGGTGCTCATGTGCTCATGACGAGCTGAGCTCGTCATGACCACACCCATTCCTATTACTGTCCAGCACAGGAGAGGAATATCAATAGCAGCCATGAGGTTAAAGTCTATTGCGTCTCATCTTCTTTTCAGGAAGAAATGCAAAACCTTTCTTTTTCATGTTAATTTATTTGTCCTGGCATATCACGTTCCTGCTTTAGCTTCATGAGACCTTATGGTACAAGACCACTTTACAACTATGATACGTTACATAACATAATATGACATGACATGACGTGGCATAATGTACATAACACGATTTTCTCAAAATTGCCAGCACCAGCTCCTGATTTAGATCAATGAGTTTTGTTGTTTTTATTTCCTCTCAATAATAAATAATTTTTCCTATTTGGTGGAGCAATCCTATAAAAAACAACTTCAAAGCACATATTACTTAAATCGCAACAATAGGATTCTTCACAACGTGATTTAGTGTACAGATAACCGCTAAACTACTCTCTACAAAAGCATTGCTCCACAGGAACACAAGTGAGCTACCATTGCAACATATTATCATGTCACAAGAAAAACCTGTTTCTTTCTGCTTCTGCTGATTCTGGCAGTATCTGTTGAAACTATGCAAAGTAACCCTTGCAAAACTGTAACCTGTGCCTGCAGATTGGCCCTGTGATTTAAACTCTTGCAACATTTATCTGCTTGGATCGTATGTCCTAAGATCATGTCATGGAAGACCAGCTCAACCAACTCCTCCTTCTATACTTCTGACTTTGATTCATTGAGACCAGCTGAATGAGGTAATTTTAACACTTACCTTTTTACAGCACTCAGAAGTGGCATAAGTGTAGATCACTCTGTAACAATACATTTTCATGACTTATGCAGCCAAGCTCATACTGTTGTGGTGCTCCAGCACTGTCCCTAGAGTCCTCTTTCATTGCTGTAATGTATCCCCACTCTTGTATCCTCCTACATGAATTCCCTTGAGTATGTTCATCCCCCTGTTGCTTTTCAGCTCAGTATTCTTCAAGTTCCGATTAACTTATATTCTGCTTACTCTTTCTGTTGTCTTTGCCTCTCCCACTCTTCACCTCTGAAAAATATTTTTCTCTATGAAGCTTCCTCCAACTCCTGTTGTCCTACGCTTCAGTTCTCTTTCTTTACAACATTGCTCAACCTGATTCCTGAGCTTTCTTAAGCTCCATTCAAATTATAACATTTGAAGTGAAGAGGAAGAGAGAGAAGCAAGCACCTCTAAGCCAAAGACTGAATTCAAAATTCAAAACACTTCAGTTGATACCTCAGTCTACTATACAGATCCTCAGTTTCCTAGATAGTCCCTTTATAAGAAAAGTGTGCCAGGCTTAGAAATGTGGTTATTAATAGAAAGGTAATCCTGTGATCAATAGGAACCTGGGCAGAATATATGTTCTAAGATGTTATTGTTGTAGCTTTGTCTCAAATGAATATGAGACCAAAGGCCTTGTTTTGAGTTTGGAAGATGAGATATGCCTAAAAACTCTGGCGGGCGTATAACATACCAACTATCATTTACAAACATCATAGCCTGCAATGAGCTTGTAAGACAGTGGATGAGACATCTGCTATGTTTGTGATGGAGTATCCCATTTGCCAAACCCTAAGTAAGGACCTGAGTCAACCTTATAATTTAATTGGTTCTTTCAAAGTAGTCCTCTGTACAAACATCTTACTGATTCATAAGGCTTGGAGATGTTCACTTTCAGTAAATCCTTAAAATGTTCTGACATAGGGATTCGGTTGACCGAAGTGCCAGACCTCCAATCAACAGCTTTATCTAGCTATTCTCTCTGTCCCAAAGTGTATATATAAATAGTGTAAAAATGCACCCAAACAGCTTCTTGGTGCTAAAGCAACTGAAACTCATGCAATGCAAGAGGTATTCAAAACATGTTAAGAGAATTACACGCCTCTATTAAAATGCCAGATTTTAAGGCTTTCCCAAAAGGTCCAGTGGTTAGAGAACAAAATAAAATATATATTAAGGTAGATAATTCCGCCTTTTTTCAGCACAGACATAGAAGCTCATGTATCCCCATTTGTCAGGGTTTTCTTTGAAGATCACCAGCATGTTAGCCCTCAAATCTTGCAAAAATTGAGGATGATTGTAATGCAGGAAAGTTGGTCTAGATGTATATTTGATTTTATGTGCAAAAAACTGACCCTTAAACACAACTTTCCGCCTCACAGAAATTAATGCTATACATCTATGGGGGACATTCTCGAGAACGTGCAATAATCATCGCCAAAATAGGGCAACGCAAGTTTTCATATCAAAATGATTCACAAAGGAGGCATAGGATACAATACCGCACTTATTTAGATTTCAGGAATATTGTTGGCATATGGTGTTATGATCAAAGGAAACAAGACCCATTAGTTTCCTAATGAGTGAAAGAAACTTTCACAACAGACAATTACACAGATAATTTGATCCACACACATTAAAGGTAGAGAAATAGTTCCACCAAATATCGCAATTCACACAGTCCTTTATTCTTTAAATTTTGTTCTCCTTTCTTCACAGTAGCCAATGTGTTTCATTCTATTTAAGGACTTCTTCAGGGCTACAAGACATAGACAGCATACAATATTTTACAACCTCATAAAAGCAAACATGTATACATAAACTAAATTGTTGACACAATTTATATGATCATTCATAAGGACTCTATTTACATATTTACATTGGTGTACAGTCCAAAAATCCGGTACGTCTGAGGCCATGATCCCACTATACATATTCCTTAAATTCATATTTACAACATTAGGGGCCCGATGTAGGTAAATCCCATTTACCGATTTTGAAATACCGAATCCTACCGAATCGGTATTCAAAAACCGGTAAATGGGATGTAGGTCCCAACATCTGGATTCGTTACCGAATCCTTAACAATTCTTTAATTACCGATTCGGTAAATACCGAATCGGTAATGCCCATTCATTCCTATGGGCTTTGAAGCCCATAGGAATGATTAGGCATTACCGATTCGGTATTTACCGAATCGGTAATTAAAGAATTCACAAGGGTGCAGGGGGTGTCACTTTGACACCCTCTAGCACCCCCAAAACGGGCATGTGTGCAATGTGGCACACAGACATGCCCTAAGGGCACGTCTGTCTGTCACATGGCACATGTGTACATGCACAGATGTGCATGTACACTGGAATCGGTTTTTTACCATGGATTTGTATTCCATGGTAAAATACCGATTCTGTAGGCCATGTGCTGATGGAACATTGGCTACCTACATTGCATTTTCGGTAGTTCTACCGAATCGTCATCATTACCGAATCGGTAAATATTACCTATTGGGTAACTTTACCGATTCGGAAATGATAACGATTCGGTAAAATTACCGAAAATGTGCCCCTACATCTCGATAGCCCTTTACCGATCGGAAACGGCCGAAAATCGGTATTTTCGGCCGATTCCGATCGGTAAAGGGCTACCTACATCGGGCCCTAGATCATGTTTCATCAGAGCCACATTGGTATGACAGTATGGGAAACTCATATTAAATGTGTATTGTCAAACTCCTGTACCATAATTCTATACTTGTTCAATATTGTATATATATACAAGTTGAGCAGAGAAAGTCTTAAGTCAGAGTTTTCAAGAGAGAAAAAGCTCATGTGATCTATAAATAGAAACACGGGGAGACCACTATATTTTTATGGAATATTTACCAAACCACAACCCAGAAAGATAAAAAATAATAACATTCAAAATTATATGGCAATGTGTGGTTACCTCATCAGTTGTCCTTTGAATAATATAAGTTCTCTTATTGTTAAATAAAATCCACCTCGCAATAACTTTTTCTGAAACGTATATAATAAGTAAGGGATGTTATAATCCCTGACAACCTATTCTTTTTGTGCATATGTCGTAAATCAACAACTTGAGTCTTAACAGTACTATACCTGTATCACTAGAATATTATAATCCCCAGTTGGATAGCGTGTGTCCTAATGTCTCCTTCTATATTTCTTATTCAAAGAGCTGACAGCATTAAAAGCTGCAAAACAGAGTGAATATATGTAATTTAATGAATATATATGCTTAAATAAAGCATACATTAAACCCAAAGGTTTCTATTCAAACTACCTCATTTATATGAAAATGCTGTTGATATATCCAAGAGTAGTATCCCACAAGCCACCCAACATGTTACAAATAGAATATTTCACTAATAGCTGCATATAATTGGACATTTGACTCATATATGTCCCTCAGGTAATCCAGACTTAACAGTATTTAACCCTTCATTCTATAATATCTCATACCTGTACTTCTGTGTTTGTAATCCGGAGTTGAGGAAATGTTAAGCAATATCACATTGTTGACCGTAAATCTAATGAGAGTAAAATGCAAAAATGAGGGTCACAAGTTATGAAAGTTATCCCCCCATGTTAAGCAAATACAGAAACTGCCACCTCAACTGCCACCTCATGTAGAAGGAACACAAAGTTATTCTAGCCCATCAATTGTTACTCAACACATCAGTCCTGATGTCTCGCTACGGTACACCCAGTGCCGCAGTTGTGTCAAACTGCTCTGCACTTCTCAAACCAGTGTCATAATTAGGGAACGAACACAATTCAGCGTGCCTTCCTTAGTACCTATTTAACATGGTCTATCAAACGCAATGCAATATGCCCCATTGTCATTAAGGTACTCCAGTATGCCCCTAGTTGAGGGGCAAAAACGAATTAATACAAGTGACCTTTCTTATAAATATATTCCAGGACATTATTAAATGACACCATCCAACTCTTATCCCAAACGTTTTGGGGTACACATTGCAATACCTCTCATTGCTAGTGTATAATTAAGAAAATAAATTGTATATCACTATAGTTTAGGGGCAGGCATAAATTTGACAAGGAAAAACTCCCTTTTAGATAAACAAAAACACTCGCTCTCCAATATGCAGTGGGACAGAGTCTTGCAATTTCAACTGGTATCTGGGGCATTTACGTACGCGCTCACCTCATTTAAATCTCGGTGTTGTTGGTATAATAGCTACACCTTTAACCAAAATGCATATGAATGTGTGCACAACATTTAAATCTCAGTGTCATTAGCTTTTTAACAACACATAGAAAATGGCCATTTAAGACCCACAACATCATGGCCATATAGTTCCATTACCAAAGTTATTGTCATACCCATAGTGAACTAACCATTGGATGTATTTCGGGCAAAGTGTCCCTCTGTCTGCGTCCAATACCATCAAGACGAGTTACAAGTAATGCAAGCTTTTAAATCTTCCCTCCCTGGCCACGCATGCACTCTAGATGTTCAAGAAAAGCATGCAAATCCGCCATCTTGCAACGTGTCCCTCTTATGATAAACCTAGGGACATCTGACATTCCAATCCATGATAGAGGATTTAAAATCAAAAGCATGCAAGCCAGTGGAAAATTAACCACAGAAAGGTTCATCCTCATCATTTCTTATGCCGGTTAAAAACCAAAACGAACAAACATAGCGTAACCGCACATATTTTTGTTATTGCCCTAGCGCATGCATGATGTAAGTAATACACCAATTATGGGCAGCCATCATGTAATGTAGCTAACCCTTCCGCAAAAATTATCATAAACACAAAGCATTCTTATTTCTAAATCTTAAGCTCAGTGCCGATATTCTGAGGATAATTTATCCTATTGTGAAATTTTAAAAAGTGATCCAATCGCAAGACATGGCATGCTTGCCCGTCACTGAATTGGCTCAAGTATATTTACAAAATCGGCGAGAATGACAGTCATCCTGTAAAGAGCTATCTTTCCATATTGTATGGTGGTAGTCTCTCTCATCCATAATAAAAGAGGGTATAGCTCTATTCTCATTTATATATCAAATCTCAACCAAAAAGGCATTTAAACTCACACCTGTATAAATTTCTCCCCCGGGACATCGTTCTATCTACCACTTCATGGCATGACCCTTTTGGTGAGTGAGCGGACTTCCCAAATAGTGAGTTCAAGTCAGTGGCAGATGCCAGAGCCTCTTTACTTAATAGTGGTCTATGGTAAAGGCCCGTATCTGCCCTTATTAGAATTTCTTGAAGATGTAAACCATTGTATACTCTTAAGAGATCAGAACTTATTATCGTACACATAGTAACCGCTGGTACCACCAATGCACGCAGCGATCATTTGATGCAGGGTATGGAACAGACCCAGAATAGTCACTTCACGGGACCCATAAAGCCCCACCTTTGCATATTTAGAATGACAATTTGAAGATGTAACCACAACAATGCTCATTAAGACCATACATAACAGATTAAAACCAAGTTGTCACACAGTAGTGGTCATCTATTTGCTATTACACACAAACAATATATCTAGAATGGCAGTTTATATGACATAAGCAATCAAAAGTATTTTCCCACCTAGGTACTTTACCACCGGTAATATATATCCAAGCATGAGTAACATGGGAAAGCACTATAAAAAGCAATGCATCTCTGAGTTACTATTCAGGACACTGGTGCATTGTACGTAACCTACATATCCATTTCACCTCTCTCTGATGGAGGGAGAGTTCCCTATTGCCTCCTCTCTCTCCAGCGACCAGATGGTATATGGCATGAAACCAAACATCTTTGCTGTCTGGGTGCTCTTCCTTTATCTGTATTGCAATGGGATACCTCTCATCCAGATGTTTTATTGCATGTACATGTTCTTGTAGCCTCATCTTAAGGCAGCTTATGCTACTCCCTATATAGATCTTTCCACATGCACAACCAATTACATTTATTGTGTTCTAATTGATGAAGGACACGATTTTGTGGGTTTTGTTGGTATTGTACATAAACTCTGTAGTCCTGTTCTTTCCCAGTCGGCACAACTAACAGTTGCCCCAGACATAAAAAACATTCGGTTTAGTCAGTAACCATGTGCTCACCACCTGGTCGGTGTCCCGTTTCTTTACATAGCTTGGACACAGCTTTTGCTTGATGGAATCACCTTTACGGTACACCACCTTAGGTTTGCATGGAACAATATCAGACAGACATGTACCCGTACACAACATGGGCCAATTATTTCTCAACACGTTATAGATGTGATTACTATGTTGGTTGTACTGTGTAATAAACAGCAGATTGTTCTTGGATTCCATAATTTTCTTGTTATTCTTTAATGTGCCCCTTATTAGCCGTTAGAGTCTGCTTTCTATTCAGTGCCTTAGTTCTTATCTCTGCCTTCTCTTGGCACGTATTTTCATAGCCACAATCTTTAGAATTCGCCTTGATATCATGTACAGTCCGTAAAAACTAATCTTCCTCGCTACAATTCCTTCGAGCCCGTACCATTTCGCCATAGGGTATGGCTTTAATGGTACTCTGGGGTGGAAACTTGAGGCGTGTAGCACACTATTGCATGCTGTAGGCTTCTTAAAGATCTTACTTTCAATTCTTCCATGTTTGACATACAGTCGGACATCAAGAAAGTCAATTTCACTTTCATTATAAGTCATTGTCAGCTTGATGTTAAATCTGTTAGCGTTAAGATCAGGGCCGGACTGGCAATGCCGGGCACCGGGCAATCCCCCGGTCGGCTGGATGAGGTGGGGGCCGTTTTTTTGGCAAGGGGCCGGTTTTGGTGCTGCGGCCGATTTTTGGTCCGGCCGGCGTTAGAAGAATAAATTAGTAAATCAACGAAGTTTGCATGATCTCTCACAGACGGCATGCGTCTCTCTCCGTCGCGCTCCGTGCAGGGAAAAAAAAGCAGGCACAACTCTCAATCTCTGACTCTCTCTGAGTCATTCAATTATGTGCATAAATAATGGTGGCATGCATTTGTATATTTGGAGCACTGTGAGTGTGGGTGGGGAGTGTCACGCTCACGCACAGCGTGCAGATGTCTCCACGGCCGCCGTCGCGTCTGCGCAGTCCCTTCAGTTAACCCACCTTAGAGTGGGGCGGCCGGTGGTGATCATGCTCAATAAAAAGTGTGTGTGACCGGTGGTGAGGCCAGGTCGAGGTCTCGAGGAGCATTCCGGAAGTAAGAGGCCCAGCAGAGACTGCGACAACGTCAACACTCGACACCTGGTGAGAGAGCTGCCAATTATTTAATTATTTCTAGCCCCTGCCTCAGGAGCAATATAGAAGTATCCAAAGCAGGGGGCGCACCACATTCTGGGAGGGGATGGGGGAGCAGCACTCTGCATTACGCCTCTGGCCTAAATATCAGAAATGCAATTGTGGTGGGCACAAAAACCTCTGCAAGGGGCTTACGTGTGTCATTTAAATGTTCGTGGACGTGGCGAACCGCAGAACTCACAGGGAGGCGGCAGAAATACACAATCCGCTATCTGGGCCTAAACACAGACAAGGTGTGGCCAGGCCGCTCTATTGACAATTCGCAGCCAATTGTATATGCATATTTATACGGCTCACACTTTTGCACACTTGTGCCACGGCCACTTTCTTCAAAGGCGGTGTCTGTGACGCAGCCTCAGGGAAATAAAAGGCAGTAAGGTACACTCTGAAAGCAGGTGTCTGGAAATGTGTAACTTTAATCAGGGCCCGGTGAGCAGAGCGCAGTGTGGGCTCTGGCAGCTACAAAAAGGAGATTTACAGAGACATCGATCACGGTATTAAAGAAACGTCACTGATCCGACCAGGGGTGTTGGATGTGTACCAGCGGTAGTGGTGTGGTGGGACCAGGACGAGTCTTCAGGCTTTAGTCCTGAGCAAGAGAGAGAAAGTCAGAAAAAATGGAAAACAGAAAAGAGGGAAATATAGTGTAAGAAAAAGTAATGAAAACAGTGATAAAAAGAGAAATAAAAGCAGGGCCAAAACAGCAGATAAGGATAAAGAGACATAAGTGTCCGGTGGTGGAATAAAGAGGCATGAGACGGCATGACATGGAATAAAGGCCAGGCAGCCGTGGTATTCAGCAAACCTGGTGGTGGGCTCCAAATAAAAACTTTGGGCTCCTGTACTTGCACTATGTATTTTTTTTTTACTAATTAAGCACAGGATTTGACATCTTCCTGCGACCAGGAGAAGGCCACACAGGGAAGGAAAGGAGAAAAGGTCAAAGGGACTCCCCATCAAAATCGGATATTTCCCATAATAGAATGGTACAATGCAAGAAGAAACACATGTTTTAAAACACTGTTTTACTCAATATTAGATAATAATGTACAGTACATTTGCTCCCCAATCCTCCAGAATTTCAAAGCTAAAACAATTCCAGCAGGCCTTTCCATGTAGGTATTTTCACACACTGGTATGACAGCAGGTTGTGTCAAAGGCATAGCTACCATTGGTGCAGCAGGTGCCCTGAGGGAACCATCGAACCCTGATAACCCTAACAGAGTCAGGTGGGCCCTTTTCCATGGTTACACCAGAGCCCATGTCATCCTTGCTGCACCGCAAGGCTAATTCACATATTTTCCTTACATCTGTTAAATAATTAACAGAGCAAAGACTTCTGTTGGGCGTATATCTTCTCCACCACAAGTGAATAAATCACGAGAGAAAGGCCTCAGCATTAAGAAAAGACTTTATAACCGGAACCATTACTACACACCTGCAAATTCATATGAAAGGACAGATTTGACAGGAAGCCGTGGAAAGGCGGCACAAATACTGCAATCCTCAGCTGTACATAACACCGTCACTTGTCCACTCTGCTTTCTAGTCAAACACTACAAAATATGAACTACATTTTGAAATATTAAATTGTACAGAAGTTTTTATATTTTATCTATTGCTTTTTGTATAGTATTCAGACTTCTTTAAACCTTTCCCGAAGGGTTTTGCGTATTGACCTGAAGAGTTTGTCATAACTCTAGGCACACTGCCCAAGTTTCGCTTCATAGCGCTACTGAGAAGGAAGTGTGGCCCATAAGGGCTACCACTTATTCTGTGGTACACACGGAGGGGGCTGGTTGGCTTAGGGAGCAAGTGCCTCTGCCTGTTTCACTCCCTGCTGCCGACTACTGTACGGTGAGTCACTCACTACTAGTGCCTGTCTGTCTGTCCGTGTCCGGCGTCCAGTCGTTTGTGGGCCGGGACGGGATTAAACAAAGGTAGAGGCCCTCTGACCCCCCACCCACCTGCCCAGGGCCATGTTTAAGCAGCGCACTAGCGCCTGAACCAATGGCCCCCAGGGCCTCTGAGTGTGGATTTAAAATTGTGACTCTGTGAGCAGGGCAGGCCTGATGTTGGTGAGCAGGGGCCAGAGTGGACGACTAAGGTCATCATCCACTATTTACTGTGCTTTGAAAGTTAATACAATTGAATATGTAATGAAAAATGTGCTGAAAAATTCAACATTTTGGTCTGTCTTTTTCCAAAACCCCCCTAGTAGCGGTCGGGCTCGCTCGCTACGCTCGCTCGCTAGGTGCCGGATGGGGGCTGCTTTGGCAAAAGTTGCCAGGGCTGCTTTCAGTTCCCAGTCCGGCCCTGGTTAAGATAAGCATAGTATTTCATTAAGTCTCAACACACCCATTCCAAATGATCAGAATGTCGTCAATATAACGACCATAAAAGATGATTTTATCAATCCATTTCTGGGCTCCTCTTCCATAGGTCTGCTCTACCTCATACAAACCCATGAACATTTTTGCATAAGATGAAGGAAACCTCAAACCCATCGCCGTTCACTGTCTTTGGAGGAACCACACCCCATCATGCAGAAAAACATTGTTAGTTAGAGTCAATTCAGCCATTTCTATCAGCATTTGGGTATGGTCAAGATGACTAGCACTCCTTCTGTATAGGAAGAATCTCAGGGCTTCTAAATCATTTTTTAATTGTATGCACGTATACAGACTTTCAACGTCCATAGTTACAAAAGGTAGGTCTTCGCTATCCCAGCTGAAGTCCTCCAGTTTGTCTAGGACATCACGACTGTCCTTCAGGTAGGACGGGAGATTTCTCACATGAGGTTGAAGATATCCATATAGACATTCTGTGGTCCCCCCATTTCCCGATATTATAGGCCTTCCAGGGGGATTTTATAAGGTGTTATGGATTTTCCAGAGTGAATAAATACATGGAAACCTTGAATTCTCCACTTTTAGGTACATATACTCCTTATCCGATGAAAGGCAGGTTTCATGCAATTCCCTCAAATGTGCATTGATATTGCACTCAATTTCAGGAATGGGGTTCCCTCTCAACTTCCTATAGCAAATGTTGTTGTTCAGTTGTCTATTCAGCTCACCTAGGTAGTCCTCTTTATTTAAAATGACAACATTGTCCCCCTTATCCGCTTCCCGTATGAAGATGTTTTGGTCATTTTGTTGATCAAATAAAGCTGTCTTTTTTGGAAAGGTTAGGGGGATGAGTATAGAGTTTATTGATCCAATATGTGTGCTCTAGATGATAAAGCTCTGTTGTTACCTTCCTATAGAATCTTTCGATAGTTGTGTCATTAAGGTGGAATACATTTTGAAGTGGGTCTCAAACCACTGTCCAATGTAAGGTCTTCCTCTATATTTAGATCATTTACTAGTTTTCATATCACTGGCTATCACGCTGTGTTAACGTTGTATTCACAAGACAGCGGTAACATGCAATAGTTTCCCGATAACTCGCCAAATGTCTGCGATAAAATCACCGGGACGCCGATAAAAATCTAAAGCCGAACGTGAAAAAAGTGGCAATGGTCCCAACTGCGGGAAAAAAATCAGCGATAAGCTGTGCCAGGCCTGCAATTGACATACGTCAGGAGGGAAAAATCACTATAAAACCAGAAAAAAAACACAAACAAAAACAGCCGGGAGTTGGGACACATGCAGAGGATCGTGGAGAACATGGAGAGGATGCAGGTGTAAAGAATGGCTGCCACTGCTGCACACCAGCGAGATGTAGCTGGGTTCTTCCATGCCCTGCAGACCCTCATCCTGGCATTGCTTCCACAAGGCCTGGTGCAGATGAATGCTGCTGCTACTACTTCATCTACATCTCCGCCCCCTGAAGTGTAAGTGACACAAAGTGCTGCAGACAATCCACATCCAGCCACTGATGTGCCACTGCCACACAGTGATGCAGACAAAACAACACCACCCACATGTGACAACACCACCCACAGAGCTGATGGACTAGTTAGTAAAGCAAAAGTACTAGAAGATCAAGTAAATGAAATAACCAGTCAAAAAGAGTTGTTGGGTAAGAAAATAGACATTGTTCAAAGGCCAAAAAGAGTTAGAAGACCAAATCAGAAATACAAGTCACCTGAGTTGACTTATATGGTCTTGCCTCCAATAAGTGAAGTAAATAGCAGACAAGAAAATTTGAGTTGTCAAGGTGAAGAAAAAGAAAGTGAGTAAACTGTGACTCAAAGAAAGAAAAGAAATACTTACATTTTTGGGGGGGAAACTGTGGAAGAGAAAAGCATAAAAGAAAACAAGATTTGAAATCTTGGTGGAAATAACACTGTAAGTGTAAAGTAAAGGTTTAAAGAAAGACAATATAAAGGTGAAAAAGATTGTGAAAATCGCTGTGTAAAAAAAAATGGCTACTGATGAAGTAACTAAATCAAAGTGTTCAATTTTTAGAAAATGGTGTCGAATGTGGTTATTATGTACTGGATTATTAATGTTGGTATGGTTGATTTTAGCTATCATTATTCCTTTTAGACTAGACTTTGAAAACCAATGAGAGTATGAAAGAAAAGAATTATGAATCAAAAGGTGAAAAATTACATGTGTATTAGCCTGAAGTTCATCAAGATAGTTCCATCAGTGATTTCTCATGAAATACATTTTCGAGGTTATTATCTGAGTATGTGAGAACTATGGATGCCAGTGATTGCTACATCTGTGTGAAATTACCAGCATCAGTATCGGAGGGTGTGACTTACCACCATCTTCCATTAACATATGGAGCTACGTGTAGCGTATTAATAAGTTTATTTTATAGAACAGGGAAATTAGAGTATTATTATTCAAATTCTGATGATGTTTTTGCAAAATTGAAAATTGTATCTGACTTGAATCAAATTAAGCCTGCATAAGTGTTTGTAGAATATTTTTGGGAAACCCAAGAATTAACACATGATTATGCGTTTAGACATGATTTAACTTGTAAAATGAGAAATGAGGAGAAAGCTTTTGTAGATATGGTTGAAGAGAGAGGAAGTCAATACAAAAGGAGGGGAAAAGTGAAAGAAACTAAATCTACAATGTGGACATTTGAGGATGATAATATTGAAGGACATAATGTCAATGTGGCAATAAATACAGATACACCATTATTAGGGAAATTATGTATTCGAAGAGATAACACTGTGTATGATAATTATTTTGTGGGAGCAAGTCAATGTGAGGATAAATATATCATAAAAGGGGTTGGGGATTTAAAGGTAGTAATGACCCAGTATTTCCTGGGATTTACTTTTTATTTTGGAACAAAGCCTATTATAGATTGCCTGATCACTGGTACGGGTCCTGTTACATAGGCCTGGTATTTCCTAAAATTTTCCATGTAGATAGACGTACTAATGGAATTCATGAAATAGGTAAACATTTATGTCGTAGAAGAAGAGCAGGGCCGGACTGGGAACTGAAAGCAGCCCTGGCAACTTTTGCCAAACCAGCCCCCATCCGGCACCTAGCGAGCGTGCGTAGCGAGCGAGCCCGACCGCTACTAGGGGGGTTTTGGAAAAAGACAGACCAAAATGTTGAATTTTTCAGCACATTTTTCATTACATATTCAATTGTATTAACTTTCAAAGCACAGTAAATAGTGGATGATGACCTTAGTCGTCCACTCTGGCCCCTGCTCACCAACATCAGGCCTGCCCTGCTCACAGAGTCACAATTTTAAATCCACACTCAGAGGCCCTGGGGGCCATTGGTTCAGGCGCTAGTGCGCTGCTTAAACATGGCCCTGGGCAGGTGGGTGGGGGGTCAGAGGGCCTCTACCTTTGTTTAATCCCGTCCCGGCCCACAAACGACTGGACGCCGGACACGGACAGACAGACAGGCACTAGTAGTGAGTGACTCACCGTACAGTAGTCGGCAGCAGGGAGTGAAACAGGCAGAGGCACTTGCTCCCTAAGCCAACCAGCCCCCTCCGTGTGTACCACAGAATAAGTGGTAGCCCTTATGGGCCACACTTCCTTCTCAGTAGCGCTATGAAGCGAATCTTGGGCAGTGTGCCTAGAGTTATGACAAACTCTTCAGGTCAATACGCAAAACCCTTCGGGAAAGGTTTAAAGAAGTCTGAATACTATACAAAAAGCAATAGATAAAATATAAAAACTTCTGTACAATTTAATATTTCAAAATGTAGTTCATATTTTGTAGTGTTTGACTAGAAAGCAGAGTGGACAAGTGACGGTGTTATGTACAGCTGAGGATTGCAGTATTTGTGCCGCCTTTCCACGGCTTCCTGTCAAATCTGTCCTTTCATATGAATTTGCAGGTGTGTAGTAATGGTTCCGGTTATAAAGTCTTTTCTTAATGCTGAGGCCTTTCTCTCGTGATTTATTTACTTGTGGTGGAGAAGATATACGCCCAACAGAAGTCTTTGCTCTGTTAATTATTTAACAGATGTAAGGAAAATATGTGAATTAGCCTTGCGGTGCAGCAAGGATGACATGGGCTCTGGTGTAACCATGGAAAAGGGCCCACCTGACTCTGTTAGGGTTATCAGGGTTCGATGGTTCCCTCAGGGCACTTGCTGCACCAATGGTGGCTATGCCTTTGACACAACCTGCTGTCATACCAGTGTGTGAAAATACCTACATGGAAAGGCCTGCTGGAATTGTTTTAGCTTTGAAATTCTGGAGGATTGGGGAGCAAATGTACTGTACATTATTATCTAATATTGAGTAAAACAGTGTTTTAAAACATGTGTTTCTTCTTGCATTGTACCATTCTATTATGGGAAATATCCGATTTTGATGGGGAGTCCCTTTGACCTTTTCTCCTTTCCTTCCTTGTGTGGCCTTCTCCTGGTCGCAGGAAGATGTCAAATCCTGTGCTTAATTAGTAAAAAAAAAATACATAGTGCAAGTACAGGAGCCCAAAGTTTTTATTTGGAGCCCACCAGCTGTGTATGCCAGGTTTGCTGAATACCACGGCTGCCTGGCCTTTATTCCATGTCATGCCGTCTCATGCCTCTTTATTCCACCACCGGACACTTATGTCTCTTTATCTTTATCTGCTGTTTTGGCCCTGCTTTTATTTCTCTTTTTATCACTGTTTTCATTACTTTTTCTTACACTAAATTTCCCTCTTTTCTGTTTTCAATTTTTTCTGACTTTCTCTCTCTTGCTCAGGACTAAAGCCTGAAGACTCGTCCTGGTCCCACCACACCACTACCGCTGGTACACATCCAACACCCCTGGTCGGATCAGTGACGTTTCTTTAATACCGTGATCGATGTCTCTGTAAATCTCCTTTTTGTAGCTGCCAGAGCCCACACTGCGCTCTGCTCACCGGGCCCTGATTAAAGTTACACATTTCCAGACACCTGCTTTCAGAGTGTACCTTACTGCCTTTTATTTCCCTGAGGCTGCGTCACAGACACCGCCTTTGAAGAAAGTGGCCGGGGCACAAGTGTGCAAAAGTGTGAGCCGTATAAATATGCATATACAATTGGCTGCGAATTGTCAATAGAGCGGCCTGGCCACACCTTGTCTGTGTTTAGGCCCAAATAGCGGATTGTGTATTTCTGCCGCCTCCCTGTGAGTTCTGCGGTTCGCCACGTACACGAACATTTAAATGACACACGTAAGCCCCTTGCAGAGGTTTTTGTGCCCACCACAATTGCATTTCTGATATTTAGGCCAGAGGCGTAATGCAGAGTGCTGCACCCCCATCCCCTCCCAGAATGTGGTGCGCCCCCTGCTTTGGATACTTCTATATTGCTCCTGAGGCAGGGGCTAGAAATAATTAAATAATTGGCAGCTCTCTCACCAGGTGTCGAGTGTTGACGTTGTCGCAGTCTCTGCTGGGCCTCTTACTTCCGGAATGCTCCTCGAGACCTCGACCTGGCCTCACCACCGGTCACACACACTTTTTATTGCGCATGATCACCACCGGCCGCCCCACTCTAAGGTGGGTTAACTGAAGGGACTGCGCAGACGCGACGGCGGCCGTGGAGACATCTGCACGCTGTGCGTGAGCGTGACACTCCCCACCCACACTCACAGTGCTCCAAATATACAAATGCATGCCACCATTATTTATACACATAATTGAATGACTCAGAGAGAGTCAGAGATTGAGAGTTGTGCCTGCTTTTTTTTCCCTGCACGGAGCGCGACGGAGAGAGACGCATGCCGTCTGTGAGAGATCATGCAAACTTCGTTGATTTACTAATTTATTTTTCTAACGCCGGCCAGACCAAAAATCGGCCGCAGCACCAAAACCGGCCCCTTGCCAAAAAAACGGCCCCCACCTCATCCAGCCGACCGGGGGATTGCCCGGTGCCCGGCATTGCCAGTCCGGCCCTGAAGAAGAGAAAGTGTGATAGAAATAATAGGTGATGTTTTTGGAGCACTGATACCAGCGGTTGGTATATCCTTTAATGTAAACGGAATTCGAAAATTGTCAACGATAGTAGATCGTTTGTCTACAGATTCAGCTGAAGGATTTTTAATTGTAAACACTGAAATTGTTGCTATGAGAGCTATGGTAATGCAAAATCGACTTGCTCTTGACATAAATTTGGCAAAAGAAGGAGGAGTTTGTGGAATTTTAAAGGTACAGTACTGTTGTACTTACATTCCAGACAAAAGTCAAAAGATTGAAAGATATATTACAAATCTTACAGAGTTGCATAAGGACGTTGAACCACTGGAGGTTGATGGTGTTCTTGAGAAACTTGGTAAATGTTTTTCAGGAGTTAAAAACTGGTTTTATGAAATAGGTAGATCTAATATAGGGAAAGTACTAATTACAGTAACAATAATATTAGTAGAAATTTTAATTTTAAGATTAGGATGTACATTTAGAAAGAGAAGGAATGTCAAAAGATCTGTAATGAAAGTAATTGAAGAGAAACAAGAAAGAGAACGTGAAAAGGGTGATATTGAAATGGAAGAGTTCAAAGAAAAACATTATCAAGACAGAAAGAAATTAGAAGAAACTAGAGTGTAACTCATACTAATTAAAAGAATTTGAAACATTTTGGGAGATATTTGGTGATGAATCACCAAAGGAGGGAGTTGATGGAGTGAGGTTGGAAAACAAACATTTTTGTATACCACTCACGAAATGACTTCTCCATAACAGTAATATGAATTAATCGTGTCGTTTTTTAAGTAAACCAACATAGAATAGAATGCACAGACAAAAACACGTGGGATACTAATTTGCATGTGTTGCGAACCTTAACCTACTAATTAAGTGAAGTTGTCATGTTTACTCTGTGCGCATTTGTCATAATCTAATCGAAATTTGCATGGATATGCTTTTGTCTGTCTAATTGTGGCATAAATGATTGAGAATAGTGAGTAAACCATGCTTATGTGTTGCCTACATCGCTAGGTAATAACTAATTGGGATAACTTAGAATGGGAGGATGTAAACAGAAGGGCTATATTTCGAAAAATAACGTTTGTTTGTGTTTGTTTCAATAATAGTTCCCATTGCGGCTTATGTGGCCTATCAAAATGGAAGCTGTCTGCGACTCCGAGTTTGCGATGACTGAACTCGAGGAGAGCACGAGCAGCCTGTGCCTGTGCAGAATGGGTCAAGGACAGTGTGGCCTGGCTACCCGAATGAGTGCCAACTTTTTTTAATGTCAGCATGGTGAACATGGAAAAATCATCTCAAATAACCATTTAAAGGACACAAGCGGAACAAGACTGCTAAGGACAATAGTAACTTTATTTTCCAAATTAAAACAATGGCTCTGCGGAAAATGAACAATAAGGTGATGAGGTTATGCTCATCCACCCCTCGACTTGACCAATTAGGACAGTTTAAGACCCTAAAAGTTACAACTTTTAGATAGATAAGTTAGTGAAAAAGGTTATAGAAGAGGACGTTTAGAAGTATGAAAAAAGCTTGCTTTTTGATTTTATCTTTGCACCCCGACATGCTGCCGGACTGCTAAACCTTTTTCTATGGCGCAAGGACTTTGACATTTTTCTGCGAAGTCCTTATGGGAGGTGAACATCGAGAGAGAATAGAGAGGTGGTCTTTGGGAACTATTCTGTCCTTATGCTGATGTCCGTGTTCTAAAATCTTGGTAATATGATTTTCCGTTTATTTTCCAAACTATTGTGCTAATAAATATAAATGTTTTGAATATGACCACTTTTCTCTTCTAGGCTATTGATGTTTAAATGACTATTAAATTAGATTTAACAAAAGAGAGGTCATGCTAGTAGATTTAGGGCCTGATGTAGGTAGGCTTTTACCGGTCGGTAACGGCCGAAATCGGCCGTCACCGACCAGTAAAAGCCTTTTCCTATGTAGGAGGCTTTTTTACCGATTCGGTAAATAACGAATCGGTATATACCGAATCATCATTTACTGATTCAGTATTTACCGAATCGGTAAATGAGATGTAGGAAGCACTGTAAACAGTGCTTCTGGGCTTTAAGAATTCGTTATTTACCACCAACTATTAATTGGTGGTAAATAAGGAATTCCTATGTAAATGCATAAATGTGCATTTACACCTGTGCCATGTGACAGACGTATGCCACATGTGCACACCAGTACTAATCAGGGGTGCAACAGGGTGTCAAAGTAACACCCTGCCACCCTTGACTTTTTCCCTGTTTTACCGAATCGGTATTTACCAATTTGGTAATTGACATTCATTCCTATGGGCCTCCAGGCCCATAGGAATGAATGACAATTACCGAATCAGTAAATACTTATTCGGTAATTACCGAATCTTAACGATTCGGTCATTTTTACCGAATTTTTATCTACATTGCATTTACCGATTCGAAAATACCTAATCGGTACAATTCGGTATTTTCAAATCGGTAATTTACAATTACCTACATCAAGCCCATAGTCTCTAAAATAAAAATTAAATAAATGGAGAATTAAGCTTGTCTTGTTGTCCTTTAGTTAACTTTTACTAGCAGATCCATTGACAAATAATAGTGGTGTGTTTAAATGTTTCTTAAAATTAAACCATGGTAATAGAGAATAAACTGCAGATGTATATAATGTCCAAATTTTAGTATTAGACACTCCGCTATAATCCAGCAGCTCTTCTTTGGTCTTCACCGAATCCTCCGAGCAGGATAAATGTGTGTATGAGTGACTAGCAGTGTTATAGGCCCCACTGATGAGTAATGTATGAATAGCTCTTTGGGATAAGGTGATGATTTTACAGAGAATTTCTGGAGTTGCGCTGCATCATCTGCAACTCTTTTGTGTTGGTCACTGGAAGCGTTGCTACTGAAGAAAAAAATGTAATAGTTATTAAAGAGCTGCGTGGGATGGTACTGTGGACGTCATGGTTTATTAAAACACAGCGCCCATGTTAATAATATGAAAGCGGGTGAAAACCAGCTGAAGCAGTGCACGTCATGCCTACAGTAACTCAGTGAAAGTAGTGCTTGCAGACCAAAAATCATTATGGGATAATCTATAATGACGGGCAAGCTGTACATCTAACAACACATCTAATTCTATGGAGATGGAAGCAACTCATCAACCGCCATAACCGTCCCAAACACCATAGTGCATCTTTGTAGGCTTTCCCCACGCCGCTCGGTATTGTATTGTTGCTTAGTTGCTAGGTCTCCTGTAAATGACGTTGCCATGAAAGGAAAGAGTTTAAATGATGGGTGGTGGCACTGTGGATAGATGAATCTGCAGTTTGAATCACAATCATTAGAAAACGAACAGTGTTGCATTTCAGAATTATTCAAAGAGCTCTCATTTGGAAGTCCTGATCAAAATCACAACTAATTTTGGTTAAGACTCGACATTTTGATTTTGTAGTTAGTCAGATTTTTATTTAGTTTCAACCTTTCCATTTAACCAAGTCAGATGTTGTATTTCAACCGGGCCATTTGATTGGAAAATGTACTTCCGATCTAATATCCGAGGCAGTGCAGTGAAACCATAGAATGTTGCGCTCCAGTGTAATCTAAAGGAATCTCTATGGCAGTCTCTTTTCGAGGATGCGGGCCTCCCATGCTGCTCCAATAAAAAGCACAATACCATGAATTCCTCAAAATTGTCTTAAGTGCTCGGCGGAGTGGCGACCAGCACTCAATGACAAAAGTTGTTACAAGACGGTAGCTGCAGAGTCGTGGGCACAGCGCCAGGCTACACCATGCTTATTGGAAGAACTAATTAGCAGTTAGGATTGAAAGGCATAGAAGAACGGTATGCTGCACATTTCTGAAAATTAAGTAAATTTGTACTGACAGCTTTCAAACTACTCGAGCCACGATGCAATACACGGGCTCAGAGTGAGAGTCGCCATGTGGGAGCTACTCTCTGAAGAATCAGCGATAGATATTGGCCTGTTTTCTGCACCCCTTGTTTATTAATTCCGTTATGGTTTGCTTCTCCTTTTTCCTCTGGATTAATTGGACTATCAGCACAGATATTGGCCTGGTTGAGCTGCTCTTACCATTTTCTTTCTGATCGGACTTTTTAGTCAATCCTCAAGTGATTTGGGTTTGCCTCTACTACAGCGTCTCAAGTTTGAAAACAGCAGCGTATAGGCATCTGAACTTAGCAGATTTTTACGTTGGATCGTTATTGGATTTATCCTTTACGTTTGGTTGGGGACTGGATTGGAAATCCGGAAACAGGCACATATGTGAAGATCACTTGAATCGTGAGTACGACGACTGGTACACTGCTGGACTGCGAGCCTTTGCATATTGGACATACATTAGCTGTGACTTGAACAGTAGCAGTTGATACTATCTTTGCCCTGAGGAAGCTCCCTATGTGGGAGCGAAACGCGTTGGCTGATGATTTGAATTGAATGTTTCTTAGGACGACTAATTTGAAATAAAGTAGTGACTTTGTTAAAAACTCTTGGCGTGTTGGACTTTGTGAGCTGCGCACCCCCATTTAATATATTAATCTAAAGGAATCTTCATGGCAGTCTCTTTTCGAGAATGCGGGCCTCCCATGCTGTGCCAATCAAAAGCAAAATAGCATGAATTCCTCAAAAGTGTCTTAAATGATCGGCGGAGTGGCAACCAGCACTCAATGACAAAAGGCGTTACAAAACGGCAGCTGCAGAGTTGTGGACACAGCGCCAGGCAACACCATGCTTGTTGGAAGAGCTAATATAGGCGGAGAGTGAGGGCAGATTGTCTCCCGTACTCTACCATTGCATGCCTTGCAAAGTGAGAAGCTTATAGATTTGTAGATAAAAGAGTTGGGAAGAAATGGATGGAAGAGGTTGTGAGAGATGCACAGAGTCCCGCAGGAGGTAAGAGTAAGTTACAGGGAGTTAATGTAGACAGAGAAATAGAGAGAGATAAAGAAGGTGAGCAATGCAGGGAGGGAGAAATCTCATGTTGCTGAACCTATTTTTTTTATCCATAGAACTTTGTGCAATTTACCCCCACTAACCAGTGCTAAAGTGCTTGTTCCCTCTCGCTCAAACAGGTTAACATTGGTATACACCTGAGTAGCACATTTAATTTTCCTGTAAGTCCCTACTGTATTTGTTGCAAAGAATGATCCTTTGTAGCCAAGTAGCATAGATTTTTATGATGAAATTTATTAGAAGATACAAGTCTTTTTTGCAGGTTACAGAAGTAATGTAGATGTAGCATCAATGCCCAACCAGGAGGAGACTCCTGCTGCTCAGCCTGCTCACTCCAACTGATCTCTCAAGCATCCATAAACATTCTAACACTATGACATCAAGCACACACAAACTGTGGCTGAGCAGCAGGTAGTAGAGAACTACGGAGAAAATGCAGCATGCCTAATTCAAGATATAACACATTTCCCCTCTTAGAAATAATAAACAATAATGAAGGGAATATTATGACTCTAATCCAAAAAGTCAACAACAAGTATCTTTCAACCTCCTCCCGATCCCAACTTAGGGCATCTTGTGAGAATATAAAAGGTCTATTTCAACCACACATACAAATACAGTAGGCATAGAGTATTTCACAACCCAGACTCATCGTTGCAACAGGACACTACAAAGTTCAGAAGAAAGGTATTTTTCAACCACACACAAATACGGTAGGTGTAGGGTTTTTAACATCCACAGGTCATCCTTGCAACAGGACACTACAAAACTCAGAAGATGGGTCTCTTTCAACCCACACCCATTCCATCCTAGGGAATCTTTTGAGCACAACAGTAAGCAAAGCAAAACAATGTCTCTCAACTCACACTCAGCCCAGCTTAGGGCATCTTGTGACCAAAGAAAAGCAAAGAAAAGGGTATCTCCGAACCCACACTCATGCATCACAACATCACGCATAACAGAATGCTCACTATAGCAGTAGGCATAGGGAATCTCTCAACCTAGCTCATCCTAACAGAATACTACATAAGCTTGAATTCAGTAGGCAGAGGGAATCTCTCACCCTTGCTCATCCTAACAGCATACTAAATAAACTTGAACTCAATGTAAGGAACACTTGCTCTCTCACAAACCATGCAGGACCAAGGACTTTATAAACTCAATGCTACTCTTACAAACTGCATTTTCGCCACAACACAATTACTAGATTTCTAAACATGGCATCAATATAAGATTGTTCCTTTTGCATGACTTTACACAATACTCCACACACAAATATAATGTATAACTACAATATAACTGCTATACTGCATTACATCGCATGAAAAGCTTACAAATATTACTGACAACTTTACTCAAAGCCAATATAACAAACAAAACATTACAGGTAATACAATGTTGAGTACGTCAGTGAGTGATCTCTCACCCGAAACACTCTAAGACCATCAAGAATGCACTTTTCATAAGAAATTGACACCAACGTCCGTCTGAAATCACAATAAATCAAAATAGATGAAGTGGTGATGTGGGCTGCTGTTACATCCTGGTAAGGAATTCCAGAGGACTTGGATAGGTTACAGATGATAAGTTTATTCTTCTTAGATGGTTAGATAGGTTTTCCAGTATATATGTAATCAAAGCCCCACCAGGAGCATCCTCTCTGCTGCTCAGCCCAGGATCCAACTGACAGTCCACTCACAGCATACCAAACATTCCAATGACATCACATTCACTCTAACATTCCACTCACACTGGCTGAACAGCAGAGGCAGAGAAACAGGGAAGATGTAAGGTAAAAACCTTAGATATAACACTTCTTCCCTCTTTATAAAATGAACAAAGAGAAAGCAGATGTAAATACCAACATTGCAATAACATCACAGTATAATCAAACAAAATTGCAGTAGAAAGATTGCAAAAGCACATAAGTATGAAAAACATACTAAAAATAAGCAAGGTGAAATGGGACGTAAAAATAAGCAATGAAGGAAAACATGTAATAAGGTATAAAGTGAGAACAGTATGACAAATAATACAGCATGAAAGTAATACAAAAATAGAACAGACACACATCTCCTTCCTTAGCAGAGAAAATTGAAGTAAGAAGTTTCAAAAGGAAGGAAAAAGTAAAAGAACGGAAAGCAACTGAGAAAATTACATAAGAACTAACAAGAAGTAGTACAGAAGTGTGACGACCACAACTACAACAACTGGCCAGGCAAGTGAGAAGTAAGGAACCACTGAACACATCAAAAGGAAGAAGGAAAGAAAGAAAGAAATGAAAGTAAAGAAAACAGGTGACGTACACCTAACACATCAACCAAAAAAGGAAGACATGTAGAAAAGGTCTACGATCTGCGTAAACTGTACCACACCGAGGATAAGAGTACAGTCACACCTAAAATTAGACCACAAGTGAAAATTGCAGGGAAAGTGCGGCCTGGGAAACTGAACTAGACAGCAAAGAAAATTCAGTAACAACTTAAATTAGACCACATAAGTAAACCTGCGTTCAAAATAATAATTAAACAGTAAATATCAAGTACTCAAGTCAGGAATCAGAGGAACAAAAAAATGCTCCTGGAAAATGCGATCTGGGTAAACTGAACTACACATCAAAGAAGTTCATTCACGCCTCAAGTTAGACCACATATGAAACTGCAGGAAAATACGATCTGGGTAAACTGAACTACACTGCAAAGAAATTCAGTCACGCCTCAAATTAGACCATGTATGAAAACCTGCGCACTAAATGGAAAAATGCACTGTAAATATCATCATGAAAACATCAGAGGTACAAGAAAAAATATTAACTCCAGGAAAAGTGCGATCTGCGTGAACTGAACTACACAGCAAAGAAAATCCAGTCACATCTCAAGTTAGGCCACATACAAAACCTGCGCACAAAATAATAAGGGCACTGTAAGTGAAAATCATGTAGAGAACAGAGGAAAGAGGAGAAATGCTTCACATAAAATACAGAATAGAAAATGTAGAAAACCTGCATGCCAAGCAAAAAACATTAACAAATGCATCAGAATAAAATGGCAATACTACCGTAAAATAAGAAGAGCATCAACACTTGTATCACTAAAGAAATGTAATAATGGGAAAGCAATAGTAACAGGAAAGAAAATGCAAAGAGCGAAAAATAAACAGGTTGCATGTGTACCCAGTATGACCTGAAAATCAACGCTTAAGGTGAAGTAACCAGGAAAAGTGAAAAGCGTCTCTAGTCCAAGGGCAATAAGGTTGTAGAGAAAATAATAATGCCTCAAAATACTTCACAAAATGGCTCCATGGAAATTAAAATTGAAAGTCACATTTTGAAGAAGGTGTGCACGTCACCGCGCTGAAAGTACTTACAGGATAACTCCAATAAGAAATTAGCAACAAGACACCGGAGTGAAGCAGGAAAATTATCGTAAAATGCCTGACAGTCATAATATGCAGCAATGTAGGCTGGATAGCATCTCTCAGTACAAAGTCTGTCAGGGCATACATAGAAGAAATAAGTGCGCACTAAACACTTATCTGATCATCCAGCTCCACGAAGAAGTAAACCAACTGGGTCAGGGAAATCTCCAATCAAGATGGCGTCACGCCAGGACGGCCCATGCCGAATGGTTCCAGGCCCGTCGACGTGAAGAACGTGAACAAACAGCTGGGAACACGTCAGGAAGATGAGGCAGGTCCCCACGAGATCAAGAGCGTGCATGCCAGCTGAAGAATCCTCGCGAAAGGCGCACGTTAATAACGGTAAGTGTGCACACACTAAGGCAGAAAATTGAAATGCTTCATGTTGACCAAAAAAAAATTTATTAATAAAGATTTAAAATAAATCCGCCTTGCCGAGAAGATAATGGGAGCACCTCTTTCTCGATCTCCAAGAAGTGGCAGAGTATAAATCCACATGCATGGGAAAAGTGCGGGAGAGTATATTTAAAGCTAAAATTAACGTGCAACACAAAGTTCAAGTCAGAGTTCATGTGAGAAACAAGGCGCGCAGCACAAAAATAATTCTCTCATCCCATAAATCCGCTGCTGTAGATGCTGAAAATATGGTTGCACTTAGAGTAAAGATTTGCCCCCTGAGCCATAGTAGATGTGGAAGTAGCATGGAAGCATACACCTGACAAATGGCCTCAAGGTGTCAAAGGCGATTCAGAAAAGGGGGTGGTGATGAACAGAGTGTCTGAATTAAGCAGACCACTCTTACCCAGTCCAAAGATCAGGGCTTGATCCATCACCGTTATTTAGCTCACTGCCCCATCCCAGCTCAGAACCTGGCTATATGCAAATTAGTCTGTCCCTGGCCCAGTGCATCATGGGAACAGGGCAGACCAAACTACCAAGCCAATTCTTCACCAGAACGGAGACAAGCTTCCAGGGACCGGTTTCTGCCATTTCAGGCGTCGTCGGCCCGGCTTGCTTGAATCCTGATGGAGCAGTGAGCAAGGGACTCATGTCTGAGTATACCCTGCCACACCTATAGTGGCCAAAAACGATTCAGAAAAGGGGGTGGTGATTAACAGAGTGTCTGAATTAAGCAGACCACTCTTACCCAGTCCAAAGATCAGGGCTTGATCCATCACCGTTATTTAGCTCACTGCCCCATCCCAGCTCAGAACCTGGCTATATGCAAATTAGTCTGTCCCTGGCCCAGTGCATCATGGGAACAGAGCAGACCAAACTACCAAGCCAATTCTTCACCAGACGGTGTTGGATCTAGCCCTGATCTCTTGACTGGGTGAGAGTATTCTGCTTAATTCAGAAACTCTGTCCATCACCACCCCTTGTTAAATATTTTGTCCACCCTAAGCGTGGAAGGGTATACTCAGATGTGAGTCCCTTGCTCACTGCTCCATCAGGATTCAAGCAAGCCGGGCCGACGACGGCTGAAATGCCAGAAACCGGTCCCCGGAAGCTTGTTTCCTTCCCAGTGTAAGAATTGGCTTGGTAGTTTGGTTTGCCCTGTTCCCATCATGCACTGGGACAGGAACAGACTAATTTGCATATAGCCAGGTTCTGAACTGGGATGGTGTAGTGAGCTAAAAAACGGTGTTGGATCTAGCCCTGATCTCTTGACTGGGTGAGAGTATTCTGCTTAATTCAGAAACTCTGTCCATCACCACCCCTTGTTGTTAAATAAGGTGTCAAAGGCAGCAGGATTTGGGCAGGAAAGATACACCCATTCAGAAGCTGGCAGCATAATCAGGCAGAAAGAAACAGGTAGCATCAGTGATACACCTTCTCAGAGGCAGGCAGCAGTTATAAGGAGGAGGAAGCAGGTAGCAGGAAACATGTGCCCAGTCAGAAGCAGGTAGTAGCAATCAGGCAGGAATAAGCAGGTAGCAGGAGGCATATGTCCTGTTTGAAGCAGGCAGTAGAATTTTTAGGCAGAGAAAAGCAGGTTACAGGAAATCTACGCCTTGTCCATGGGCTGTCCGGTGAAATATGGACACTGGTGGGGCGGGAGGGCGTAAATTCCTTAAGTAGATTTATTTTGAGTAAAATCTTGAATAAAAGTGCCTTTAAGAAGCTTGTTGAAGGTCCTTAAGAAGCTTGAAGAAGGTCCTCACACGTAGTTTTGATCCACCTCGTCGCCAAATTTATGTTACATCCTGGTAAGGAATTCCAGAGGACTTGGATAGGTTACAGATGATAAGTTTATTCTTCTTAGATGGTTAGATAGGTTTTCCAGTATATATGTAATCAAAGCTCCACCAGGAGCATCCTCTCTGCTGCTCAGCCCAGGATCCAACTGACAGTCCACTCACAGCATACCAAACATTCCAATGACATCACATTCACTCTAACATTCCACTCACACTGGCTGAACAGCAGAGGCAGAGAAACAGGGAAGATGTAAGGTAAAAACCTTAGATATAACAGCTGCGTTAATAATTTCCTGCGAAAGTTCAACTCCTAACACAACAAAGTTTGATTCAGTTCACTTCCAGGTTGAACTCAAACTCATAGCACCAATGGCAGCAAGTCATTCCACTGCCTGGTTGGTTACCTCATGTCGCTCATCAACAGCGCGTCACAAAGAATCTCACGGTTGCGGCAGCAGGCACAGGAACAGGTTGGTGGGTGCTCGCGGTTGTGATGATTGCACGAATAAAAGGTGTGTAGCAAATTCAAATGCCACATCACATGGCAGTTTCGCATTGAAATGGTAAACAGTAAAATATAAACAATTGCACAAGTTAGTGCTTTGAATAATGCTGCAGTGCACCAGACATTATGAAATACAAAGTGACTCACTGCTTGATGCACTTGTTCTCCACAATTCATGTAGCATCGAAAATCCTCCCAGTTCGCTTAAATGCTGCCACTGCCTGTCCAATTTACAGTAGAACTCATGGCAAAGCAATTCCAACACGTGCACCAATACAACTGCTTGTGAGCCCACAAAACAGCTGAATGGACTCACAGCCACTTCTCTTACTTCACTACTGTGTACTTCATTACTTCCATTACCAACTCTGCCAGCTAGTAGTATTCCTTTTATTTTTTCTGATCATCAATGCCTCATTATGTTTTCCATCAATGTCAGCGCTGCCAGTTCACTCCACATCGGCATCTTTTAGGAAACTATGAAGACACTTCTGTTGTCACGAATATCTATGATACAGTATAATTCAAACCCCAGAACCACAATAAGGAAACTGCATGCAATTGAAAGACAAAAAACACCCCTCACAACTAGGTAGACTGCAATCTGTCAGTTGGTGATGACACCTGTGGGGCTTAAGGGTGTTTTTTCTTTCTTGTAGGCATCAATCTCTTTAATCTTTTTCTTTTAGAATTCACTTTATCTTAACCTCTTTTCTCTTAGTTTCTTGCAGACATTATCTTTCTCTCCTATATCCTTTCACTTGCTTCAGGAAAACTAGATCTTCATCATTTGTTTCAGGTAAACTAGATATTCCTCTTCAAACTTGTTCAAGCGTAGCTTAGTTTCCACATTGTCACCATTCTGCAATCAAGGAATGATCCTTTGTAGGCAGGTAGCTTAGATTTTATGATGAAATGTATTAGAAGATAAATGTCTTTGTTACACGTTACAGAAGTAATGTAGATGTAGCAGTATGGTACCACCTGTACCCAGGCCCTCGCCGCCGTACCACGCATCCGAAGAGCCACCGCCGGAGGCAGATCCTTCTCCTACCTGGCGGCCAAGACATGGAACTCCCTCCCCATCCACCTTCGGCTGACCCAGGACCACCTCACCTTCAGGAGACAACTCAAGACCTGGCTGTTCGAGCAGTAGCGGACCCCTTCCCCAAGCGCCTTGAGACACTTCCGGGTGAGTAGCGTGCTATACAAGTGTCATGATTGATTGATTGATTGATTGATGTTATTAGTGGGCTGTGCAGTGTCCTGGAGACTGGAAGAGTCCACATCTTCTCTAGTGTTGGGGGTGGTCCTGTTTACTACCTCCCCCGTCAACGTAACAAAGTGTGTCGGCTGGGCGTACACCAGCACGAGTGATGAATGAATAAATAGCTTGGAGACCTGTGGGCATGGCATTAGAGAGCTGGCCACTAACATATTCACAACTCCTGTGTGACTCTCTTATTGATCGTGTTAGGCTCCTAGCCAGATCACCACACTGGCGACGAGGTGGTGCAGCTGCCTGCTGCCCTGCCTCTCCTCTCACTCACCGTGCTCAGTAAAACCACCCGGTGTGGGTGCCCCTGCCGCGCCACGCACGCCGTGGCCTGGATCGCACCCCTGCCGAGAGGCCGACCGCAACGAGAGCAACGATGTCTTGGCGGCCTGCTGATGGCTTTACATCCAGCCTGGACCTCCGCAGCGCGGGCCCGCTTGCTGCGTTGAGCCCCCCAGCCGAATCATCGTGAGCGCATGCACATGCGGGGGAGTCATGGTATTCAGCCAGCGTGTGCCTGCAGTACTCACAGCCTCAGCGTGCACCTGACGTCACCGCCGCAGACCCCGATAAGAAGCAAACCCTTTCCCTGCTGCCTCCCAGCCTACCGGCTCTCTGCCCTCATTCCGGTGCCTCAGACAGAGCGCCGTACACCTGTGCTCCATCAAGGCTGCTGCCGCTGCTCACTGCCCACGTGGCCCACGGCTCCTGGAGCCACTCACCACCTACTGTGTTGCTCCTCCGGCCCTGATGCCCTGCTGCCATCGCCTGCACTGCTCATTCAGTGGCTCCCTGGTCCTGGGGTTTGCTTCACCCTGCCAGTCTACGTGACCTACCCGGGCACTCTGCTACCACTGCCTGCTTCACCTCTTCAGCTCTGGGCCCACCCACCAGAGCTCTGCTGCCTGACCTGGCCTCCTTCACCAGCGCTTGCCTCACCTGGGACAAGCCGCTGCGCCCTGTGCCACAGTATGACTGCGCCACCCTATGCCTGTTTGTCGCCCACGCCAGTGGTCTCTCGTCGCTGCCCCCCTGCTAGCGGGCATGTCGTCCATCCCGCCATTGGAGCCCTTCACCATTACCGGACCGCCGCCATCCCAAGCTTTGTAATGAAAGGCGTGGGTGGAGAGGTTGGAGACTTTCTTTGATGCTGCTGACATCCCTGCCCCGTGACAAAGACCCCTGCTCCTCCACCTGGGTGGCGAAGAGATCCACAAAATTGTGAAGACTGTTCACGATGCTAGGAACCCAAGAAACTACGCCACGATGCGCGACGCCATCACTGTGCCTTTTGAGCCCTACACCAGCCCGGATTACGAACGCTTCCTCCTCAGCCAACCAAACAACTCCCGGACGAATCCGTAGACGTATCTACGCCCGCCTCAAAGACCTAGCCAGCCCTGCACCCTTCCTGATGAGGATGACGAGATCCGAGCGTAATTCATTCAGGGCTGTGCTTCTACTAAATTACGCAAGCGTGTCCTACAGGAACATAACATGCCAATGAGGGATATCGTAACTCTAGGATGCTACAAGGAACTATCCAAGGCCAGAGCAGCCCACATGGAACCCAAAGCTACAGCGACCGTCAAAGAGGAACCAGTCTGCACCGTCCGCACTGAAACCTATGACTATCGGCCCAGGAGACCTTCAATCCACAACTCCAGACAGAGCCCAAAGCCTCGCCTTTGTGAATGGTGTGGCGACCCTCTCCCATACGACTGAGCTTGCCTGGCCCAAGGAAAACCCTGCAGCGCATGCGGAAAACTCAACCATTTTTCCAAAGTCTGCCACTCAAAGCCACATTGGCAACCACAAGGTGCACCGCGCCAAGTGCGTGCGCTCGAGCCATTCCCAGATAACTCCTCAATCGGCGACATGAACGAAGACAAGGCTTCTGCTGTGCATGTGGTACACATGCTACATCCCCTCTCGACTTCCCCGCAGGCTGCGCCCATGTGCACCATCAAGGTACAGTACCACCCGGTAGCAGCACTCATCGACACCGGTGCAACCATCAACCTCATGGCTGCCAGCGTCTACAGACTCTTACCCAACCTGCCAACCCTCCGCAACACTAACGTCCAAGTGTATGCCTTCGGGACCCACGCCCCGCTCAGGATCTGTGGTGTTTTTCAAGCCGATCTATCTCATGACCAGATTCACCAACGGTCCAAGGTCTACGTCTCACAGGAGGGATCTGGTTTCTTACTCAGCTGCCGCACAGCACAAGACCTATGTCTCATCCACTTTGCATTTACCGTAATGGCCTACGGTCTGGAACACTTGCTGACCGAGTTCACACCCCTCTTCGATGGAATTTGATACCTCAAGGGCCCGGCCGTCAAGCTGCATATAGACAAGTCTGTAGCCCCGATTGTCCTCAGGCACAGGAGGATCGCCTTCCATCTCCGCCCTAAGGTCGAAGCTGAACTCCATCTGTTGGAAGCAGCTGGGATCATCGAGCGAGTGCGCGGCCCCACCCCGTGGATGTCCCCCAATGTAGACGCGAGGAAGCCAAAGCAGCCTGACATAGTCCGCATATGTGTGGACATGCGAGTCCCGAACCTCGCCATCAAGCGGGAGCGCCACTTGACACCCATGGTAGATGACATCATTGGCGAACTTGCAGGGTCCAAGTGGTTCTCAAAGATGGACCTCCGCTTAGGGTACCACCAGATCCCTCTGCACCCAGAGTCTCGCCCAATCGCCACCTTCTCTACCCACGCCGGTCTCTGGCGTTACACACGCCTTAACTTTGGAATCTCGAGCGCAGCCAAGCTATTCCAAAACATCATCAAGACCGTCATGCAAGGGCTAGAGGGGATGCTCAACGTGAGCGATGATATCTTGGTTCACGCTCCATCCCTGGAAGACCGCATCATCCGCCTGACAGCAGTATTCACCTGCCTTCGCGACTGTGGGCTGACCCTGCACAGAGAGAAATGTGAGTTTCTGCGACGAGACATCAGCTACTTTGGGTACCGTTTCTCAGACCAAGGGCTCGGGCCTGACCGAGCAAAAGGATGTCCAGGATGTGTCAGCCCCCACATCGGTGCCCGGTGTCCGCAGCTTCTTGGGCATGGTCACGTACCGTGGACACTTCATCAGGTACCTATCAGATCTGACTGACCCCCTGCGTGACCTCACCAAGGCCACCACCCTCTGGACATGGGGCTTGGAGCAAGAGACGGCATTCCAGCAAACGAAGGCAGCACTGTCCACGGACACCACGCTCATCTTCTTTGACCCATGGTACGACACCCAGCTGGTAGTCACCGCCAGCCCCACAGGCCTGGGTGCTGTTCTAGCGCAACAACAAGACTGTGGTGAATGGTCGCCTGTCGCCTACACAAGCCGGTCCCTCACACCTACCGAGCAGCGGTGTTCTCAAATCGAGAAGGAGGCCATCGCGAACCTGTGGGGGGTGCTGCCACTTTCACATATACCTGTATGGCCACCCATTCACTGTCATCACGGTTCACAAACCGCTGATCCCACTGTTCCAAGGCTCCTCGTCTCACCCTCCCCCATGAATTGAAAAATGGATCCTGCAGCTGCAAGAGTTCCAACTCAGCGTGGAGTACAGACCAGGCACCCGGAATCCAGCCGATTTCTTGTCGCGACACTTCCGGTTGCCACACTCCAAGAAGCTGCTGAAACAGCCGCCAAGGAGGACTACGTCCAGCTAGTGGTCGAACGATCCCAGCCCCTCCTGATGTCCCTACAAGAGGTCATCGCAGCCACAAAAGACGATGACTCCCTCCAAATTGCCATCCAAGCAGTCAACTCAGGCGACTGGAGGCTCCTGCAGAGCCCGTCACCTCGGAGAACAGAGTCAGATCAAGCAACCCTGAAAGCCCTCCACCAAGTGCGGCACGAACTGTCTGTATCCTCCGACGGCTGCCTACTATGAGGCCCTCGCCTTGTCCTACTGGAGAGCCTGACTAAACAAGCAGTGCTTCTAGCACATGGTGCTCACCAAGGGATTGTGAAGTCACAAAACAGACTACGCAGCAAAGTCTGGTTCCCAGGCCTAGACCAACAGATAGAAGTGGTTGTTCAGCACTGTCCAGTGTGCCTTGCACCGAGCCTGCCAAACAGGCGGGAAGTATATGTTTGTGGTAGTAGATGACTTCTCCCAAACCCAGAAGTCGAGTTTGTCACGACAACGTCAGCGGCGGAAGTAATCCCGAAACTTGAGAAACGAATGACAACCCGTGGACTTTTTGGTGAAATCCATAAAGACACTGGTCCGCCGTTCACCAGTGCAGAACTAACCGACTACCTTGCATTCCAGAGAGTGAAGCACCGCAAAATCACACCAAGATGGCCACAGGCCAATGGTGAAGTGGAGCGGCTGATGTGGACTCTGAACAAAACAATACAAATTTCCATAGCCGATGGAATCAACCTGGAACAAGCTGTCTACCAGTTCCTCCGTGAATACCGGCTCACGCCACACTGCACCACGTGTATCTCCCGAGTCGGCTGTGTTTTGGCCGGGCAATGACTGACTCCATACCGCATCACCCGACATGGGCAGAAACACCCAACCCCCAGAATCAGTCAGACTGCTGACGTGATAAGAACAATACAGCAGCGTCCTTGATGAGACATGCTAAAGAGAGTCCGATTGCTGTCGGCGACCGAGTGCTAGTGCGAGACCGCCATCCTGGTGGAAAATTCCGCCTACCCTTCGAGCTTCCACCCCTGGTTGGTCAAGACGGTAAAAGGCACTATGGTGACAGCTCAAAGAGGACACGAGAAAGTAACACGCAATGTGTCCTTCTTCAAAAGAGTCCCTTTTGATGATGACTGTGACTTACCAGTGCCAGAGATGCCCCAAGAAACTTCTCCCAGCGGGCTATCTAACTCTAGCAATGAAACACCCGAACCCGACTAACCTGCCACAGAAGATCGAAGCCCCGTTCCAAAGACCGCACCAGCCCAAGACCAAGGTCCTAACATGGACGAGAGTCTGTCCGCCTGCAGCAGCAACGCCTTAGTCGTGGAGCAGCCAAAGCAGATACAACCTGATACCGTGTCCGAAGCCATCCCAGAAATTCAAGGACTACGTATCCTGTAGCTAGTCGGCAACACCAGATCGAGTCGCAGTCGGTTGGGCAGTTAAGAAAAGAATACCAAGGAAGACTGTTCTTGTCAGCACCTCGCATCAGAGGGGGTGGTTTTTCCTGAACTGTTTTCCGTAACTTGCTATCCTGCATTTGGACCTATGTTTATGTTCGTTTGACATGTCTCTCCTGGTAAAGGAGGAATGTAGTGTTCTGGAGACTGGAAAAGTCCACGTCTCCTCCAGTGTTGGGGGTGGTCCTGTTGACCACCTCCCCCCGTCAACATAACAAAGTGTGTCGGCTGGGCATACGCCAGCGCAATGTGTGATAAATGAATAAATAGCCCGGAGACCCTGGGCGTGGCAGTTGAGAGCTGGCCACTAACATAATCACAACTACTGTGTGACTCTCTTATTGATCGTGCTAGGCCCCTAATCAGATCACCAGAGGCTGCATCACTCATTATGGCTCCCACTAAAGTAGCACCATATGGAATTTCTCTAGGCCTGTCACTTTAGCCTGGGTGTGCAATTTAAAACTGTCATTTCGACTTGGTCAGGCCTAAACCTTCTTTTTTTATACTTATAAATCACCCCTAATGGAGGCCATAAAAACCCATATAGCAGGATGCAAGCAGGGCAGGACTGGGAACTGAAAACGCCCCTGGCAAACTGCTCGCCCGCCGACCCCCCCCTTGGAGGGAAGGGTGGTGCAGCTGGGCTGTTTGTGAGGACAGGTTTCAGCAGTTTGTTACAGGGGGCCAATATTGCTGACCCCCGGTAACAGAAATGGCACCGTAGGGAGCCAAAACTGGCTCCCCCAACCATGCAGCCCACCAGAGAAATGCCCGGTGACCACTGTGGCCAATCCAGGCCCGGGTGCATAGCATTTAAAAAGTATGATATGTATATTTACTGTTTAACATGTGCTGGTAGTGATAAATCTTCGAAGTCATTTTTGGTCTCCCCTAGCGCAGCAGCGCATTAGTTTTTAGGTCTCGCCTAGCATTGCAGCGCATGCGCTGTCGCGATTCAAGTCATACAGTATACACTATACCGTGGAAGCTTCGTGGAAGCTCTGCCCTCTCTCCGCCCATCTTTTTGATTGGCTTGTTCCGTAAATGCTGCCTTCTGATTGGTTGTAGGCTTGTTAGTCCCTCCTTATGACAGCCATGCCGTCATTCGTGTCCTTCCATGCCTACTAGCCCCTTTACTGTGGACTACTTTCTACCCGTGGCACACACCTACAGTACAATGTATCCCGGCTGTGCCATGTACAGCAGCTACCCAGAGATGGAGACACCCACACTCTCCCCTCAGAATGGAGGCAGGAGTTGAGCTTGTAGTAACACTGCTAACCCAGGATAGAGACATTCAAAGGGCTCAAGTTATAAACCAACACTCTGCTTGCTTCAGTTCCGGGACTGTGGCACGTCACCGAGTTCTCACAGTGTTCTTCGATTCTGAGCTGTACCATGCATGCGCCATTATGTTAGTTCACAGTACCAGAGGAGGAGCACATATGACTTCCACCTCGTTGCCTAGTAAAGCGTCCCGCCACACATGTCCTTCTTTTGTGAAGATGTCTATATGCTGTAGTCTCTTTTCTCTGTCCATGGCAGTCTCTCACTGCCAGCAGATCCACGTGGCCCTTGACTTTGATGCCATCGCGCCTGGCCCTCCGACTTCAGCTAGACATGGCGGCCACTGTAGCAAGTCAGGGAGGCAAGCGCACGAGCAGTGGAGACCGATGGCCGGCTTCGGCTGAACAGGAGGAGGAGCGGCCCCTACAAGCTGTGCTGGTGGCAGATAGCTTCAGTCGGCGCTTCAACCCCATGAGCAAAGACCGGGCTCGGGTGAGTGGAGCTGGGACAGGATGATGCCAGGCACATATGGGCGGCGGGTTGACCGAGCACTTTAGTTCAATAAGAGTGCTGGGGATAGAACTTTAGCTTAATAAGAGAGGGGCTGGGAGAAGTGAAGTCCTGGCGGGAGGAGCTGCGAGAGGCGCAGGAGAACCCATCCAGACCTCTCTGCCTGTAGGAGATAAGGACTATTGCAAACTTAACCCTTAGGAGACAATAAGAGTTTTGGATTCTGCAGGGCACCTGGGTTATTTTAAAGCTGCTCATTTCACAGCGTATCTTTAAACTTCAAAATGCTCAAACATAAGGGATTCTTTTGTTTGTTAGAGAACCTTCTACTGCTAACCTACCCCTACTGTGTGATAGTGAAGTATGGTGAAGTCTGGTGTCTATACTGCGATTGGTGTTGTGCTTACTTGTGCAGCACTTGCAATTATTTGTAGACTTCCCTGCCTTTTACTATTTGCACCCAAGAGTTTTCGCTGTGGCCTGCATTTGGTGGTGGGACCACGCACAAAGCTTAACTGTGTCAACATTTTAAGAAATACCCTGACCAGGTTACATCATGCTTGTCAGAAGTGGAAATTGTTCAGCTATAGCCACAGATAGAGCATGCCAGTAGGACTACTCTATTTGCATACTGCAGGAGGTGACTGCACCTCCAGAGCAACCAGGAGGTATATACTTGAGGTAGCAAGAGAACATTTTCTAACCTTAAGGATACATTTTGAATAAGGTTGTGAAGGCAGTGTCATGACTGGCTCCATGCAGGGTGATAAAGGAATTTGCAATGCTCTCTAGCCCTCCGTTTGGTCTGCCAGGAGAATCTTGACAGGCCTACCGCTCACACTGTGTAAGATAATTCCACATTGCCTCTGTGCTTTGTTTCCAAATTTGATTTCCAGTGACCATCACCATAACCAGCATATATGAATGTCTATACGTGTATTGCGCTTGCCTTTCCTTGTCTTTCTTACAGGAAATCAAAGTGGTGCCGCCCAACTTCACCAAATGTGGTGCAAGTGGTGACCTCTGAGCTGTGTCAATTACTTGGCGATGTCCTGAGGGATGTGGATGCCAAATCCTTAGTACGCTCTGACTTTCTGCTAGTTTATGGCGATGTGGTCTCCAATATCATCATCTCCACAGCTCTGGTGTCGCACAGGTGAAGACTTGTTACTTCTCAAAGGTTGATAAAAAAAGTTTGTATTTCCAATGTGGACCGTGCCAAACCTTAAAAACTCTTGCAACTGAACAATATATTCAGGGTGTGGGCAGAACCTGCATTTACTCCTAAAGTGAGGCTTGTTGCCACAGTTCCTCGAGTGAGGCAGCTTGTAACATTTCTGAGATCAGGGCTGCATGATGCAACTTTTCTGGGGTGGGGCTGTGACAGCCTTCCCTATGCTCTCGTAGAACTGGACTGTGCACAGCTTCTCATAGAGCAGAACAGCAAAAAGTCTGCCATAAAGCAGAACTGTGCTTGATAGTTCTAGCAGAGGGGAGCGAGTAGGCTTAAATAAAACTAGCACATGTTCATTGATTCAGAGGAAACTTAGTTGCAAAGCCTTAATAATTTAGATTTGTGGTGTTTCCAAGAGACAGGCTTGTAAAAATGTTACAAAATAATTTATTGTGAGCCTGGAGCCATGTCAGTTTGTGAAGTACTGGTATGCCCGGTTGGCGAACAGGGGTAGAAACTGGAACAATGCAACCATACCAGATTAGCTTTAGTTGATAGGTTGCTTTGTAGCGAGACTACTGTTTCAGTAATAGTTTAGACATACAAAGCAGTTGAGCACAAAGTTTCTTTTTCCTACAGTCCCTGCTAGTCGGTAAATCCCAATTTTAGACAACAACATGTCACAAAGACAGCTTTCCCCCAAAAAATGATTAGCTTGCTTTGGTAAACATTATCAGTTTGTCGCATTTCGGCGTACAATGCTGCTTTTGAATTAGTAAGATAGTTCGAGCATGCAAGTCTACATCTTGGTGTTGGATTTTTATGTATAGGGATAGATAGCTACAGTTTATTTAGCTAAGGACTCCATTCATGCACTAAAAAATGTCTTGGAAGAGAATATACTCAAGACAACAAGAGAGCCACTTCCCATCCCCAGGACACTGTGTCCAACCTGCAAAAAAATGCACCACGAAACGAGATCTGTCCCGTGTGTAAGACTGGATATAAATGGCACAGAAGGAAAGACATTTTCTTTTATAACAGGGCAGTATGTAATGCCTTTATTACAAGCTAGTGTAGGCGGGTATTGCAGGCATTTTCACCATAGGCATGGAAAGAGACCCAGTACCCAAAGGTGTTTTCACTGTATTCTTGGTAATTTTGCATCTTTCCTAATTGTTGTTTGTAGCATTAGCTGTCAGCCTTCTCGCTTAATTACTGTGATTATCCTTTTCAAGCATTGAGCTCCATAATTTATCATTGCGCACAGGCGCAGAAATGTTGCTACATCAAACCTTTTGCCTTTTTTTCTCTCTAAAGGGTCACGCCATCAGGCCATTGAGTGTGTTTGAATTTGGATTATTGTTCTTTCATACAAAATTTGGAAATGTTCCTCTTGCTTTTTAGCACTCCTCGTAAGGTGGACTAGAATATTTCAGTAATGACTATGACATTTAAGGAGGCTTCACCAGATGGCCGAAACCAGGTGTCAGGAGGATGATGTCATCACTGCCATGGACAGCAATACCCGCCTTGTGCTGCACTACCAAAGAACTCGTGGACTCCGGCACTTCGGGTTCCCCATGGTCAGCTCTAAAGATCGGAGTGTAAAGCTGTAGTGAGAAGATTCAGTCAGAAGGGGCAGTTACGTAGGTTGGGATCTTGGCTACGCCAACACCTGCATCAAGTTTTAAAACCCAAAATTTCGAGACTCAGGGCCATATTATCAAGAAAGGGCGATACATTATCGCCGCTTTATCGGCAGGAAACTGCTGCTAAAGCGGCGATAATGGGCCTGGTAATATGCCCATGTGAATTCACATAGAAGCCCAGGTTCTGGTGTTAACCTGGGTTTCTATGGAAATTCACAAGGGCATATTATCAAGCCCATTATTGCCTCTTTAGCGGCAGTTTCCTGCCGATAAAAGCGGCGATAATGTATCGCCCTTTCTTGATAATATGGCCCTTAGTTCAGTAGTTTGAAAATTTGTAATGACCTTTCAAACTTATCTTAATTGTGTCTTAGTACAAATAACAGCCATTTGAGGAATTTGGCACTGTGTCATACACTGTGCTCTGTGTGATGAGTTTTAAAATGTAACGTAAAACAATCATTTTAATAGAGTGTTTTTCTTCATCTTTTAACTTTATGGCTGGTATTTATAAAGCACAGACCTAGTCCCCAAATGTAGCTGGCCCAGTACATATCAACACGATTCTCATCCCACAGGTGGTAGACATGCAAGTATTTTTACAATGAAAGTTGATACCAGTGTATTCATGAAATGCTGAGGACTTAAATTTCAGCTAACTGAAGGCAATTGTGTTGAAAGAGATAATACGTAAGACAGTGATAATTATTATTATAAGTCTCTTGAATGGTTTGAGTAAAAATAGAAGTCCAAGTACATAATTCACAGTACAGTAGTGCTTCAATAACGCACTGCAGGGGAGGAGGATGGCGAGGCTCGGCTGACGGACATAATTTTACTGTCCTCTGTCTAGTTCAAGTCCTGCATATGATTGTTCTTAGTCCATCTTTCACAACATGGTTTCTGTTGCGTCAGGGACAGCTCTTACAGAAGAGGAGTTTTACACAGATGAGTGATTGACAACTACTTTATTTTTGATGCATTAGGCCTTTTAAAAGATGTCCTGCGGGGCTATAACTGTGTCAGATAACCTAATATGTATGGGAGTGTAGTGAAAACATGACTTTTGGGCAGTAGTCATTTTTACTTCATAATTTAGCAATCCTTATTTCCAGTTAGAAGACGTATTGCTCATTATTTATGTAGACATATTCAAGTTTTGATCTATTGAGAGAGCGAGATTACGACCCAGCAGTAGATCTTTCAGCCCCCAGGCTAATGTGCTGCATAGCCAAATACATATAAGGTCCCAAAGGTGAGACCGATTACATTGCAAATGCTTGTTCATTGTGGCAAGGCTGGTTTACAGTATTACATTTTATAAGTACTAAATTCAGTTTGGAAGTACCTGAGAGACTCATTTTATTAGTAAGTTAAACTCTAATTCAATGAGCAATTCAGATTTTACATTATTACTTAGAAAATTACTCTTTTGGAAATATTGTCATTTTCATGCCTAAAACCAAAAAGGCTTTGCTGTCAGAGTCCAGCTGTCACCTGATGGTGAGATGTGTATTGGTACAGGCACCAGACAAAGGGGGGGGCTCTTCCCTAGATAGAATGATCTAGGATTGTGCCCGGGCTCTTAACATAGCTGCCAAGGTTTCAAATTGCCAGGTGTAACATTTTCATAATTTCAGTGAAATTGTGAGTGACATTTTAAGGACTATGAGCAAAAATCAAGCAATGAAGACGAGGGAAACATATAGGGGCAGCTAGAAATGAAGAACATGTTAGCATCCATAGCAAGTTACCAACATCATGCACACTTACTTCAGTTCACCCAGCATGCAAACATTGTACATCAGGCCCAACCTCTTTCCTGCAATGCTTTCTTGACAGATCAATTTGCTAATGACAAATGAGTAAATGTGCAGTTTAATTTGTCTTAATAGTCATAACTTTGTAACAGAAGTAAGAAAGTGTAAATATGTGTAGTTCTTGCAAAGTTGTGAGGTTTTTAACAAACCTACACAAAGGCTCTGAAAAATCTCTTTACATCATCACTCGTGGCTGCATGGATCAGCATCACACATCATTGCCTGGCACATTCCTGCTTGAAACACGTCAGCAGGCCGCTGAAGACGATCATAACGACCACGCTATTAATTTAAAAGCGAATGTTATTGTGCAGAGAGATATCATTAAGAACTTGTTATATTCATCTTGTATGTTATATTCATCAAGCCTGTGACTCGCCTGATTTATATTCAGTGCGATGTTTGCCTCTCCCCACGACTCAGGTGGCACTGCTCCATTCAATAAGATATCATTGAACCGGGACAATGGCTGAGCCCAGAGTGCGGTACAGCTCACCAGGGATACCGTCTGGCCCAGCGGCCTTCCCCCGCTTCAGTTGTCTGATAGCGCTGCTGACTTCTGCCTCTGTTATTTCCTTGTCCAATCGATCGCTCTGTTCCTGGGAAAGCACAGGGAGACCAGCCTTCTCTAACCATATTTCCCTAGCCATTGGGTCGTCCATAGTCTTCTCTTTATATATACTCTGGAAAAACTCATGAAAGGCCCTTCCTATGTCGATGTTTGAGGTCCTAGATGTAGCTTCCCCCTCCACTCTCACTTCCCTGATATATTTTTTGGCCTGATCTGATTTAATTTTCCATGCTAACACCTTGCCTGCGGCCTCTCCGTACTTGAAGTGTTAGAGCTTACTAGCCTCCCACCTCTTTGCCACCCTTTCTTGGAGTATATTGTCCAGATTTGCTTTTAGCTCCACCTGTCTCTCTTGGTCTACTGAGGGTATAGTATCAGAGCCTAACTTCAGGTCTAGGAGTGTCAGTTCCCGCTCTATACTTGAAATCGCTTCTCTATATTGCTTCCTTCTATATGAGGCTTGGTTGGTGATGCATCCTCTTAAGTAGGCCTTAAATGTCTCCCATACAGTCGCCAAAGAGGCCAAGTTTAAATGACATTCTAGAAATGAAGTAGACTCAACTATAAGGGAGTCCGTCTCTTCTTCCTCGAGCAGAATCGTCCGGTCAAAAGACCAAGAGGTGTATTTTATCTGCTGATCCAAAGTTAGGGAGAAGAGAATAGCAGAGTGGTCGGACAGATGGGAGGGGAGCAACTCCTTCAGAGCATCTTTAAGGATGTAACTAAAGAGAGCTTAATCAATTCTGGATTTATGTTTGTATTTGAGGTTGTGGAAAGACACCCCCAAACTAATGCCCTCTCTCTCCCTACATAGGTCCGCTAACGTCAAGTTTGTCATGCATGCTATAAGGGTTGACCTAGACTTGACGTGGGTCAATGCTCTGGAATTGGGCGATTTGTCTAATTTAGGGTTTAGGACTAAGTTAAAGTCTTCCATCCATATTACGGGGTCCTGGGAAGTTATCAAGTGGCTCTGAATTTTATTAAGATATGAGGGGTCATCGTGGTTGGGGCCATACTATCCCACCAGAGTGAGAGCCCTCCCATCTAACAAGACATTAGCTAGTAGCCATCTTCCACTGGGGTCCTCCTTATACTCTACGACCTGAGCCTTGGCCTGTTTCTTGAAGATGACGAGAATCCCACGAATGTTAGAATTGTGGTCCGTACAAAGAAATTTGTCCACCCAATTCAGGTTTTTTAGTATTTCATTGACCTCTTGTTTTAATAGATGCGTCTCCTGGATGACGATGACCTGCGCGGGGAGTCTCTAAGATATTGTAAGATTTTGTGTCTCCTACCCCTCACACGCTGGCCATTGACATTCCAGGATAGAAACTTTAACCCACTCATTTGCTTTTCCTACTCCTTCCGCCCATCAAGCCTATCGGGCCACCCTTGCTGGGGATCCAAGAATGACCGCTCTTGACCTGGCTAATGCTACTCCTGCGGCAGTGAAAGTGGATTCTGATGAATACAAAGAAGACGAGGACTGGCTTACGAGGACTTTTTAGTGCTTTATGCCCCCACACCCCCCACCCTGGAAAACCCACCCATAATTAACCTGCCCAGATGAATTGCCAGATTTGCGTCTCTAAATTGACCCTAACCCTGTCTACTTTAAAAACGATTAGGACCGGCAAAAGGCCCTGGCGTTTTGGGGCTAGATAATCGCCCAGAATGTTTAGACATAAACAGAGGGCCCCCGTATTGCGTCAAAAGGAGAAAAAAAACTCAAAGAGTGTATACCTTGAATAGTATGTTTGCTTTTTTGTTTTTAATTTTTTTTAAAAGCCTTTATACTTTACTTTTTTTCCCTTCTTTTTTTTCCTTACCTTCCTTGTTCCCCCTTTCCCCTTCCCCCATTACATTTTCTTCCATTTTGTTTTATGTATATCCATTTTTTTTCCAGACTTTCTGTTTACTGCATTCTATTTTCCAAATCATTATTCCCGTGTGATTATCAGTATTTTTTTTAATTGATTGATACTAATTAGTACTGATTTTGTTTGTACCGTGCTTTCCTACACTCCAACACTGATTCGGGTCAGGAGTGGTAATCTGGTGAGACAGTGAAATAGCAGAGTGAAATTTGGCTAGCGTGGAAGTGATCTAAATGCCCCCCTGTGCATAGTTGCTAATGGTTGCTAGGAGCTCGTCGGCCTCCAGGGGCGAGCAGATGTTATGCATTTTATTGTTGAATATTACCCTAAAAAATGCAGGAAACCTCATCTGCACTGTTGTCCCCAGGGCCCTGAACTTGTCCATTTTCTGACCGAGCTCCCACTGTCTGTCTAGCGTGGTTTTGGACGGATCAGATCGGACTTCAAAGGAAAAATCCGGGGCCTTTAATGAGTTGTCCTTGAGAGCAAGATTCAGGATTTTCTCTTTGATGGAGTAAGTCAGGAAGTTCATCAGGATTTTCCTGGGCTTCAGTCTCCCGGGATTCAAGCGTAAGGGGTCGCGGTGGATCCTCTGGATATCTTTCTCTAACTCCGCAGCTGTCTCCTCCAAGTTGAGGGCATTCTTTAATAGGGAGACTACATACTCCTTGATTTCACCGTTCTCCTTTCCTTCCGGGATCTTCAATAGTCTGAGGTTGTTTCTTCTAGAGTAATTTTCCAAGGATTCAACCCTGTCCTTCGTTGCATCCCCTTCTTTCCGTAGAGACTGGATCTTAACCTCTGCGGACTCCAGCTTAGCTTTTAACTCCCCCACTGCTCCTTCCAGGTTCTCAGTTCTCTCGAAAAGACCATCCACTTTCTTTTTGAGGGTCTCGCAAACGGCCCTGATCTCGTTTTGGTTTTGCTTAGACTCGGCGAAGCAACATTTGATCTCGTTCCTCATTGCAGACAGCAGTGTTTCAAGGGGACCACCACCCCTGCTACTCCCAGGTATTGGATCACCACTCTCTCCTTCAGCCTCTCCTTCAACCTCTACCAAGGCCGGCATGAACCCCCCGGGGATTCCTGCTGGCATAACCTTGTTTACCTCCATTGTACCCACGGGACCAGGAGACATGAGCCCTAGGGAGATAGTGACATTGGAGGCGTTGGGGGTACTCATATTCTTGGTCTGTGTGCACCTTCCCTCCTCAGAGCTTTGTACGATGTCAAGCACTTGGGGTAGTGCCTTAAAGTAAGATCTTAGTGATGGTATAACTCGGGATGCACTCTTTCGTGGCCCCTTAGTTTTTACCTTTCCCACCGTCTGAGTATTAAGACTTGTGTTAGATTTAAGGCGAGCAGTCCTCCCTCCTGCCGTGCCCCTTGAGAAGTTCCTGGGGTGGCTGGTTGAGCCTCTCCTTCCACAGTAAACTCTCTCCCGAGTACTCCTTCCCCCCCTTGGCACTCTCCCACGGACGCGCTATTTTGCGGTGACTTTCTGCCTCCTCCGTGTTTTTCGTGCAAGGTACTATGCCCAGAACCTTCCCCCGTCTCCCGCCCTTCCTGCCTCGGCTACCCGGAGTCTTGCTGGACCCAACGCTAGCTTTTGGGCACTCACTTCCCTTCGAGCGACCCCGTGCGCTCTCACTGTTCTCAGGCGCTTTGTTTTGTTCAGGCGCTTTATTTCTCCTAGCTACCGATGTAACACACTCTGGTTTAATTGGCAATGTACCTTCAAAGTCCAGACGGGAATCTGAAGCAGAGTCCGAGTTTGGGTCTGATTCAGGATCTACCGGGAGCAACCTCCTGAGTAACAACGGTCTCCCCGCCTGTCCTTCCACGCTTTTCCGCTGAGCACTCCCCCTGAGCAGTCCGCGAGCTGCCGCTCTGCGGCTCTGCCGAAGCACCACTGCTGCTTACGACCACCGTAGGAGAGAAATGGGGGGCGGAACCAGGCTCACACACATCAGCCGCCACGCGCTGGTTTCTGGTTTCTGGACAAGCTGAATCGGACCAGGTACCCGTCCGTCACGCCACACGTCGACGAGCACGAGAAGGGGCTGAAAATAAGGCGGCAGCGAGTCCTCACCTCCAGGGACCTCCAACTCTGAAGAACAGCCGGCCACTGGCCCCTTTTCTGGCCAGCTCTGTGCCCCCTTCTATCGGGGACACAGATAACTTGGCCCTGGCCCTTCATCATAACATCTCGAAAGCCGTTGATGCCCTGGCCCCGATGAAACAACACTATTCTGCTAGGACACGTCCCACTGCACCCTGGTTCTCAGACAATCTTAGAGCGCTTAGACAGGGTTGCAGAAAGCAGGAGAGGCTCTGGAGACTCCACCTTAATCCCCTTGAAAAAGACAACCATAAGAGACTTCTCAAGGAGTACAAAGCCGCAGTAATGGTGGAAAGGAAATCTCATTTCGCTAAGATCACTACTTCCCACAGCTCCCCAGGGGAGCTATTTAAAATAGTGGATTCCTATGTGCCCTTCAAACTCCTGACCCTATTGAGGCCTCCCAGGAACTCTGTGATCAAATCTCCATCTTTTTTTCACGAGAAAATCACTAACATCCATGCGGGCCTTGAAGCCCTCAATCAAGACTTAGGGCTTCCTACCTTCCCGGAGAGCTCTCCATCTATTGCATCCCCTGCCTCCCCCCAGGGCTGCCAGTTCTCTAACTTCCCCCCTCTTTCCCCTGAACAATTTAACCTCCATTTAGACAATCTGAGGTCAGGATCTCCTCTTGACCCCTGCCCTCTGAAAATCTGGAAGGAATGCAGAGATGTCTTACGTCCTCCCCTCTTAGAGGTGATTAATAAGGCAATTCTTGAGGGAGTCTACCCTAAATCATGGAAACGGGCCCTCGTCAACCCCCTCTTGAAGAAATCTACATTAGACCCTTGCATGCTTAAGAACTTTCGCCCCATCTCCCTGCTTCCTGCCCCTGCGAAAATATTGGAAACTCATTTGAACACCCATCTGAGTTCCTTTTTAGACCAGGCTACCCTGCTTGATCCGTCCCAACATGGCTTTCGTAGGGCCCATAGTACAGAGTCTGCCCTGACAGTCGTTTCTAACAACATACGCTCTAAGGTCGACAGTGGCCAGACAACCATGCTGGTCCTGCTCAACCTTACAGCCGCATTCGACACTCTTTCCCCAGCAATTCTGGCTAGGCGGCTGGGGGAGATAGGGGTGGATGGACGGGCGCTCAGCCTTCTAACATCTTTCCTTACTCAGCGGGAACAGAAGGTCAAACTAAGGGGATCACCTCTCCCCAGTACAACCTGTGCAGTGTGGGGTTCCTCAGGGCTCGTCCATGAGCCCCACGCTCTTCAATATGTACGTAACACCTTTGGCCAGGCTTGTTAGATCCTTTGGTCTGGAAGCCGTATTTTACGCGGACGACACCCAGATCATGGTCTCCATCTCAAACAACGCTGACATCTCTGCCCTGAATTTTAAGACCTGTATGAAGGCAGTCGCGGTTTGGATGGTAAGAAACTACCTCAAACTGAATGGGGAGAAAACCGAGTTCATCATCTTCGGAGGAAAGCAGGACACCTGGTCCTCGGACTGGTGGCCATCGGAGCTTGGGGCATGCCCTACTCCCACGCATTCAGCTCGAAACCTGGGTGTTATCTTTGACTCCTCGCTCTCCTTTGATAAACAGGTCAGTAGGACAGCCTCAACCTGCTGTGGGGTCCTACGGATCCTTAGAAAAATTGTTCACTACCTTTCAATGGAAGCTCGTAAACAGGTCACGGTAGCCCTCATAACCTCCCGCTTGGACTACTGCAATGTCCTTTACCTGGGAATTGCCAAGCAACTGGTTCAACGGCTCCAAATTGTACAGAACTCGGCCGCAAGGTTTGTAGTTGATGCGCCCAGGCGCTCATCAGGCACAGCCATTAGAAAAAATCTCCATTGGCTCCCTGTACAATCTAGGATTGTCTTTAAGGCATTGTGTCTCACACATCGTGCTGTGCATGGGCTTGGGGCAAAAGATCTCGGCTCCCTTGTGTCCCTCTATGTCCCGAGTAGAGATCTTCGATCTGCAAACAAAAACCTCCTCGCAGTTCCCAGAATCTGAAAGGTTAGATGGGGTGGGAGGGCCTTCTTTGCCCTGGTCCCAAGGTTGTGGAACACCCTCCCTGTCGAACTTAGGGATCAACCTTCGCATCCCCTCTTCCGGAAGGCCTTGAAGACCTGGCTATTCAGGAAAGCTTACCACTAGGCATCATCTCCCTCACACATCAGACTGTTTGTTACCATCCTCAGCGCCTTGACGCCCTTGGGCAAAGTTGCGCTATACAAGAACCAAGTCAGTCAGTCACTGTACTCATTTCCCCTGTGTCTGCAGGGACTAGAAGAGGTCCGTTAGAGATGCGCGCACCGCCCAAACCAGCGGCCGCCATGTTATCCCCCGAAAACGATCAGTGCCACCTGAGTCGTGGGGAGAGGCAAACATCGCACTGATTCTAAAATCGGGCAAGGACCCAGCTGACTGTGGGTCCTATCGGCCGATCTCGCTCCTAAACAACGACTAGAAGATCTTCGCCGCTATTTTGTCGGCACAGCTTGGGAGTGAGATCGGCACGATTATCCATCAAGATCAGAAGGGATTTATACAGGGGCGCCAATTAGCAGACCTCATCCACTACCTGGTTGGTGCAATCGATATCGCCTCAACCTTTGCCCTTCCCTTGGCCATTTTGACCCTCGATGCTACTAAAGCATTCGATAGGGTCAACTGGCCCTATCTGGCCGCGGTAATGAGGAAGTTTCAACTCGGGGCTAAGTTCTGTCGAGCCATCAACCTTTTATAAAGAGATCCCAGGGCTAGTCTTGTGGTCAACAGTACCTGCACCGAGCCCTTTCATATTATGAGGGGCACTAGGCAAGGCTGTCCGCTCTCCCCCCTCTTATTTAACATTTATATTGAACCCTTCGTTCAAATCTTGAGAGAGGACTGCCGCATCCCGTCTTTCGAATTCTGTGGTTGGGCGAAGAAGGTCGGACTCTATGCCGACAACATTCTCATTTACACCACAGACCCGGCTCAGGCTTTTCCTTTGGTTGTAGAGAGGGTGGGGGAATTCGGGCAGGTCTCCGGGTATGAAATTAATGTGGGGAAAACGGGGCTCATGACTTGGAATATCGACAACATACATTTTCCAGTGACCCCCTCAATTCGCTTCCTGGGAATTAAAATCACCCATGACATCGGTACCCTAGCTCAGAACAATTTAGACCGGGTCTTTCGTGAGTCTAAGGCACTATGGAAGACTTGACCTACCTGCCTAGAACACAGGACCTCAGAAGCGACTCCTAGGGTCAGTTGTTTGCTCTCCTGTTGGAGCTACAGGGACACAACAAGCTTCTGGAGGCCTCTTTTTCTGCAATTGCCCAGCTGACTAGTTTCAAATTGACCTACCCTGGATCCTGCTGCTGGACTACCCCCCACCCCCGCTCCCTCACCCATGTCCTGAACCCGTGGCTAGTGTTTCAGTGTACTCCTCCAGGCCCCAAACTGCAAGAAGTGAGCTAAGCCCTAGTTATGTCTATAGGTATGTTATGTTATTATGACAAGGTATTGGGAGGAGAAGATGGAAAAAATTAAAGCGATTTTATGCTAAGAACAAAGAATTGACAAAGAACCAGCAATTTCATGAAATGCCGCACCCAATCATTAATGATGCCATTGTATTCTACTAATGTTAAATGTCACAACTAGTAATTAGTTATGCCATTTCGGTCTGCTATTGTGAAATACGATGCTAGTAATTGTGATGTAATTGAGTTTTACCACCCTAGTAATTAATTGTGAAAGTGTATTGTAACAGTATTAAATTACACAGTCGTTAATTAATGCTTTAAATCTTGTATGACTGTTGAATGCCACAAATGGAAATTAGCAGGTAGGGGAGTACCTGCCAGGGCGGTGACGTGGGGAGGGGGAGGGGGAGGGGCAGGGTGGGCGTTAGTAATGTATGGATAATGGAGGTTTGCAGGTAAGTAAACATTTAAATAAATTAAAGGAATTTCGTTGCGCGCACTGCATCCCCAAATGCAATGCAGTGCGTGCAACGAAATTCGTTTGATTTATTTAATTGTTTACTTACCTGCAAACCTCCATTATCCATACATTACTAACCCCCACCCTGCCCCTCCCCCTCCCCACGTCACCTCCCCGGCAGGTACTCGCCTACCGACCGCGGCTGGAAATTAATGCTGTTGGTAAATAAACTGTGTATTACCAATATTTTCCTCCTGGAATTGGTGGCAGCTCACTGGCAACAGTATTTAGTATTTTCCTGTCTTTCCTTAATAAGATTCAACATGATTTGCTCTTTCCCACGATTCTCACAAGACCATGATTCACTAATCGCTCACATAAAAAGAAAACATTTTACCTTCTCCTAACAAACATTTTGTAGCTTAGGGCATGCTCAAGTCACACTTGCGAACATGTTATGGTACAAAGAAGAGAACATAATTTATTACAAATATCTAAAGAAAAATGCAATAGAGTGTACTGACAAAGTACATTCAAATCATTATCAGAATCTTTTACTAGAATTTCTTATGATCAAATTCACACAAACTTCTTATGATCAAATTCACACAAAAACACAAAAAGTAGGTTAAAATATTGTGATATTGAATTTGATCTTAGTTTTGGGGTAGCATGTTGTTAATTGATCTGTTATGACTATCGGGATGTGTTTTATATTTATTAATTGTTAATGTAATTATAATGTCTTTGCACTGTGCACTTTTATGGATCATTGAAACAAATTAAAGGTAATGTGACTGACTGAGGTTAAAACAGGGACAACCATTTATTACAACAAGCATTTGCAATGCAATAGGTCTCACATGTGCGATACTTTGAGCTACTGGCATTGTACATGACAAACCTTTTATCTATGTGTTGGTTTTGAAAATATATAAATGAAAGGCATTGTTATTTACAATACCAATAGCTTAAAATTCTGCCGAAAATTTGCTGAATCCCAGCCAGTTTGGGAGCTACCAATACAAGGGGCTCCGGTTTCTGGCGAGCTATAAAATAATTACAGCCACATTCTTAGGGCCCTTTGATATCCCCAACCTGCCCAGGAGGCTTCAAAGGTTCCTACAATACAGCATCCGGAGACTCGGTCGAAACACAGACAACATTCAGGCACACAAACACACATATGGGACAATGGAAAGGAGACGTGTCACCTGCAGTGGCTTCGTGAGCAATAGCTTGGACCCGGGCACTTTATCATTTACAAATCAAGCACTGAATTACCAATACGTTGCGGGTGAAGTGGGATCTGGGAGGAATACAACAGCAACTCTAGTGCCTTTTTTAATAAAGCACTTTGCAGTACTTTTCTGCCTTTTTCTGCATTTTAAATAGATGTTGCTACTCTTAGTCGCTATAATGCCCCCAGTGTACTGACCCCTATAAGTATAGAAGGCTGGACTATCTTTGTGGCGATCCGAACCCATAACTCTCAGATCTACGTTAATATTAAAATTACTGAGCAATCGAGCTACATTTCTGGAAGTGCAACCATAATTGGTTTGTTCCACCACTACTAGCCACAGCCATAAAAAAATAGTCACTATGCAGCCACATGCTGCCTTGAAAACACTGCTGACTACTATTGTTATAAAATCTGCGAAGGTTCATAGAACGATATTTGAGTCCTGAGACACATGTAAACAAAGTATTTGTACATTTAGAAGGGGGTCTGTCCACAGTGCTCAGGGCAGGACAAATGCTGCTTTTCCCAAACTGCAACTCTTTTGGCAAGAAAGCATACAGGGGGAAATACTAGGGGCCATATTATCAAGAAAGGGCGATACATTATCGCCACTTTTAAACTGCCGCTAAAGTGGCGATAATGGGCTTGATAATATGCCCTTGTGAATTCCCATAGAAGCCCAGGTTAACCTCAGCACCTGGGCTTCTATGGGAATTCACAAGGGCATAATATCAAGCCCATTATCGCCGCTTTAGCAGCAGTTTCCTGCCGATAAAGCGGCGATAATGTATAGCCCTTTCTTGATAATATGGCCCTAAGGGGGTTAGGAAGAGAGGAGCAGAAAAGACTGGAAGCGATGTCAGAACAAAGGGAAGTGACTGCATACGTGTTGTCAAAGTCTATTTATTCCATACACCTTTTCAATCAACATTATCATTCTCCGCCAATTTCCAAACTCACCCGAGTCCCTCCTTAGATTTTGGGTGAAAAAGAAAGGTAACAAACTTTGGTGTTTGGAAATATTTCTTCGTCAACGGCTATCTTTAGGATTTCGAACACAAAACGAAAACTTAAGGTGTCCCAAAAAGAGATATATATAAACTATTACCAGCTACGCATAAATTATTAATTGGATGAACAGTTGGTTAAAGTGCAACCAAATATCACATGACAGAATTACACCGGGAAAAGGAAAAAGTTTGTGAATATTGTGCATAAATAACCCGGACAGCTTCTCTTTTAGTCATCAACATCAACAAGGAACCCGTGTCTTTTCTGCATCATATACGCAACCTTACTTAATGTAGCAGGATAAAATGCCTTTCATGCTGAGGGGTACTGTTCAAAGAGGTCTGTGGAAGGAGAAGGAACTTAGAAAACTCCTGCCTCACGTTTCTAGCTTGTGAAAACGGAAAGGGGGGCCCCCCGTACAAATGTCGGGGCGCCGGCCTCCCCTTCCCCTGCATCCTCGGTGGTGGGGTGTGCCCCTTCGCCGCGTCTTGATGACGCGGCTCGCGCGCCCCACCACCGATTGGTGCCGGCTCCCGCATTTGACCCGGAAGCAACCGGATTGCTCTCAGGTCAAAGGGGAGGAGCTGGGGGGGCGGACCAGTGGGAACTGGTCTGCCCCCATGCCCCCAGTAAGTTAAAAAAGCCGGGAGAGAGCGGGAGGCGCCCTCTTGCCCCCGCACTGTCCAGGCCTGCTCCGTGCCCCCCACCAAGGGGCTGAATAATTTTCTTTTCTCTTTTACAGGTTCGATAGCATCGTAGGGAGCTTGTTCGCATCATGCCTGCGAGGAGATCTCGTTACCTGCCTGCTGGGTGTGAGTTCATGGAGGGGCGAGGGGGTCACAAGTGGCGCCCAGCAAAGGGGGGTGGAACGGAGCTTCTACACACGGCGCTCTCCGTGCAGCCAATTTTATAGTAAGGCAAGGAGGGCGAGTGTGGCGGGGGTGTAACGGTGGGCTTTACAAGCCGTTGTAGGGCTCGTTGAGCAGAGCTTGTTTCTTCTCCACGTGCATCGCGCAGTAGCAAGATAACGAGAGCGCAACGTGCGGGGAGGGTCATAACGAGTGGCATCTGCTGGAGTGTTTGGCACTACAGGCCAACGTCGGGGTTTTGGGTTACCAGGGCTCATTCACAGCGGCTAGGACAATAGTGGTTGGGAGCTTGTTTATGCATGCGAAGCAGGGTCGGGCCTGGTTAGTATGTGGATGGGAGACCACATTGGACTTTGAGACATTGCATTACAACACCTGTTTGGGGGAATGTTTAATAAATACAGGTGTATACGCCAGAGGAAACTGTTAATTTAAGAGCAGGGTTAGGTTGTAGTAATTTGAATACTGCACTTGCCCTGTAGCATTGTTGTGCGAGATAAGGACTGGGATTACATCTACTAGGTCCATTTTTCTTTCAAGGAAGCAGTACTGTGTTTTAACTTTCCTTTCATCGTAGGCCATCATACGGGGCCACTGCGGACGGAGCTGACGGAGAGTGTCACTGTGGACGACGATATCCGAGGACAAGGGCAGACCTGCATTTCACTGCTTCTGTCGGGCCGCCAGGCTAGAGTGCGCTCGCTCAAACACCCAGGCTAGCTGGTGTGTCGCGGTCACAGTTGCGTGGTGCTCACGGCCAGCCTGTGTGCCTCCAATGTTGTACAGGTACAAGGGCACATCGTGCTCATTGGTGTGGCATTGAGTTAGGTCATTCACTGTCTCAAAGGAAGGGAGAATGTCTAGTGGGCGTGGCGTTAAGCATTCCCGCATGGAACTTATGCTTCAGGGCATGATGCGCAGGATGTCAGCTATGGACAGGAGACTGGGGAAAGTGGTGGAGCTCAGTCAGAGGTTAGAGGATCAGGCAGGGCCTTCGGGGAGACTCAAGAGAGTTATAGTGCCCCCGCAGCCCAGGGGGGAACTGGATGCTTTGCCTAAGCAGAGCAGAGCCAAGAGGGGTAATGGTCGGGTCCCCAAGCGACGAGTAGTAGGGGGTCACCTGGGATGGTCCCTGATAAAGTGCCCACACCACCGGTAGCACCCATACCTACTCCACCAACCCCGATAAGTTTACCGGTGACACCGGCTCCGGCCGCACCACCGCCAGCCCCAATCATAGCGCCCTTGGTGATCCCAACGGTAATTCCAATGGCACCGGTGGTGAACCCGGCATCTACCCCGGTGTGCGACACAGGATCACCAACCCCAGTCAATGCTTCCCCGGGGTTGGGCAGGTGCTCCCTGAGCTGGCAGCACAGATAGCGGCAGTACTCCCCTGGCTGGGGATTGGGGGGATGCTACCTTACTCGGAGGACTCCTCCGCAGAGGCACAGAAGATGGTAGCAGAGATCCTGTTGGCCAGGGGTGGTGGCAGGGAGCCAAGCGCTCCTATTTCTCCTCAAGCAACATGTTCGGGCAGCGGCGCTGGAACAAACAAGAGTACTGAGCCAATGCGAGTTGCTGAAAATGGTAAGGAGGTGGCATTGCCGCTACTAGGGGCAGGTACAATACCCTCCAGGAGAGAATACCTGGCCCAGCATGTTACACAAGGAGTGAAGGAGTTGATTTGGGCCGGCAAATATGTTATTATGTTTTCACTGCTAGTTGATAACAGGGAAATGGAGTATGCTAGGACGCAGAAGGACAGGATGTTTCCTAGAGAGTGATGGGCCGAATAGACAAAATTCAGGGTAAAGGAGACACTGATTTCTGTGTTTATGGCAATCACGGCCGAGCGTTGCCCAAATGTGCATGCGGAAATGGCATGTTACCAGAGTAGAATTGCAACTTTCAGTGGTCAGTATGGAGGAGATAAGTGGAAGGAATATGACATGGCCTTCAGGAAAGCAAAAGAGTTCGACCAGTGATTATCCTGGGATAGGGTCGATTCTATTTCATGGTATGGCCAGTTTACAGGCGTTCAAACAGCGAGTGCGGGCCCAAGCGGGAACAAAGGCTATCCCTCCAAACCCCAGCAGCCCTTTCGGCCAGCACAAGGGGGTGATGCGGCCAGTAAGGCCAGAGGCAGTAGGGATCGTAAAGGGGTGTGTTGGGATTTTAACAAAGGTACATGCACCAGGACAGTGGCCACTTGTAAGTTCAAGCACGCATGTTACATATGTGGCCACCCTTCCCACTCAGAAACAACAAGCCGCTCAAAAGGTAACACCTCCGGAAACAGGGAAGAAGGAAACAGGACTGGGGGGAGGCCGGCGGGTCGCTCACTCACCCATTGACGTTATGGCTATGATTCCTTTGCTGAACAGGTACCCAGACCATGCCTCTGCGACGATGCTGCAGGAAGGTTTCTCACATGGCTTCAGGATCCCAGCGGTGGGATATACCGGGACGCCAGAATGTAGGAATCAACTGTCAGTTAGGCGCAACCCCAGTCGTGGTGGCAACAAAAATTGAGAAAGAGCTGCGCCTTAGTAGGATAGCGGGTCCCTACACTGACATTCCTGTACCAAATTTTGTTTGTTCACCCCTCGGAGTGGTCCCAAATAAAGAAAAGGGCGAGTACAGACTCATCCACAACCTCTCAGCACCTAGGGGCGCATCATTAAATTATGCTATCGACAAAGGCATTTGTAGCGTTAAATATGCGTCTTTTAATCAGGCAGTGGATATGTTGAGGATTCTTGGGCCTGGGGCCCTGATGGCTAAATAAGACATTGAATCTGATTTTCGGCTGCTGCCAGTGCATCCCCTAGATCAGCATCTGCTAAGTTTTTCTTTTCAAGGCAAATTCTATATGGATATGTGTATGCCCATGGGGTGCTCTGTTTCTTGTGCCTACTTTGAGACTTTCAGTTCATTTCTGGAGTGGGTTTTGAGATAAACTACAGGGCACCATCATGTCATGCACTACCTGGATGACTTTCTTTTCCTGGGCACAGCCAGCTCACAGGAGTGTGCGTGGGCATTGCAAGAATTTTGCGTGCTCATGCGGGCTTTTGGGGTCCCGCTAGCACCTGGAAAAACAGTAGGGCCAGCAACATCCTTGGAATTTTTAGGGATAGAATTGGACTCAGTGGAGGGTTGTTTCAGGGTACTCAAAGAAAAATCAGGAAATTCAAAGCAGCTCTACAACAATGTTTGGTCAAAGAGAAGGTGACACTACAGCAGCTACAACAGATTGTGGGTCAGCTGAATTTTGCACTAAGAGTAATACCCATGGCACGCCCCTTCTCCAGCTCAATCTCGCAGGCCATGACGGGCCTATGGGAAAAACACCATCACACTAGGCTGTCGACCGAGGTTCGCCAGGACATGCGTATATGGATGGCATTCCTGGAGGATTTCAACGGCAGAATAGTGTGGTGCGGTCACCCCACTACGTCGGCTGAGTTAGGTTTATGGACTGACGCTGGGGGCAGTGTGGGGTTTGGCGCCATACTTGGAAACAGGTGGGTGGCAAAACAGTGGCCGGCTTGGTGGGGAGAAAGCGGCTTAACAGCGAACATCGGATTTTTGGAGCTATTCCCAAAATGGGTTGCCTTAACAGTTTGGCCTGAATTGTTGTGTAATCAATCTGTGTTCTTCTGGTCTGATAACATGACTGTGGTAGAATGTATCAATCAGCAGGCGGCACGGTGTAAGTTTATACTCCGCCTCCTGAAAGAGATTGTGCTGATGTGCATGAAATTAAATGTACAGTTTAGGGCCAAACATGTCCCAGAGGTTTTGAGTAACGCAGCTGACGCACTCTCTCGCTTGAAGAAGCAGGTATTCAGGGAGCATCTACCGTCCGCAGAGGCAACACTGGCCCACTTCCCAACAACACTCTGGCAAATTGGTGCCCCCAGCAACAGAACCTTGTGGCAGTTAGCCTAGCCCCCAGGACCAGGACGGCTTACGAAGGGGCGTTTATGTCTTATTGCTCCTTTTTGGGTCAAGACTGGGCGGAGAAGTGGGATCAGGATGGGAATTTTACACAGTATATGGATGCATTACACAAAGAAGGGCGCTCAGCAGCGACAGCTAGCAGACACAAGGCAGCCGTTTCTTTCTTTGCACAGCTAAAAGGGGCAAAAGATCCCACAAACAGTTTTATAGTGCGGAAGGCACTGAGGGGGTGGCGGCGCCTGCAAACAACTACCACTGATTCCAGACAACCAATAGGTTTAGAGTGGCTTGCAGCAATATTGGATGCCTTGTCTGACACTTGTAGCTCCTCATGGTAGGTACTATTATTCAGAGCTGCCTTTTCGTTGGCCTTCTATGGGTCATTACGGGTAAGCAAATTGGTGGCTAGTAGCAAGCTGGACATGCTGGGAGGTCTCCGGCGTGAACACACCAAGATAGTGGACGATACGCTGTTGATTACCATGCTTAAATCAAAAACAGACCAGGAGGCCCGGGGGGATAGTTTGGTACTTCACCGGGCTTGGGCTAATCCTTGCTGCCCAGTGTTCCATGCAGAGTTCTTTGTCGAACGAAGAGTAGGCGCAGCAGAGGGAGCATTGTTAATGCATGCAGACGGTACCCCATTGACAAGGTTCCAGTTCCAAAGAGTGCTGGCAATGGCAATTAGCAAAGCTGGTTTAAATCCTAAGGATTTCTGGATGCATTCTTTCAGAATAGGAGTGGCCACTGAAGCAACAGCGAAAGGGTTGCATGCCAACAGTGTAAAGAGGATTGGGAGATGGTCTTCCAACTGTTATAAACGTTATGTGCTGCTGCACATGTTGTAAGGTAACGAATAAGTTACGCTGACACCTGTCGTGTTGTTTGTTTATATTACAGTTTCTCAGGCCTGTCACGCAGGACGGAAACTATTAAAGGATTATCAACAGAAAGCATCCTCATCACGGCGGACTCAAGAACACAGGAAGTACACACAAGTGGTATGGGTGGTTGGTCACTCGTACGTTAAGCGCGCTAAACCTGTTTTCTTTTCAGGCGACTTTAGACAGAGGGCGGAACAGGGAGGTTTCAAGGTTTCCTTTCATGGTAGGGGGGGCTTTGCCTCAGCCAGTTTAGGGGTTTCTTTACAGACTTGCTCGACAGACGCACCCCACCGCCCTCAGTGATTATGTTACACGTGGGTAGCAACGATTTGGTAAAACTGGTCAGGAGGGTGCTGATGGAAGAGATAATCTCAGTAGCGGGCTGGCTAGCAAAAATACGCCCAGGCTGCACCATAGTGTGGTCTCAGTTGATTCCTAGGCTGCAATGGAGAGGGGGAATCTGTCAGGGTGTTGAATCGCTCGGTAGAGAGGATCAACAACAAGATAGGGAAGTTATTTCGATCACCTCAATTGCAAAATATTCCACATGGGTGCATCTGGGGGGAACATTTCTACTTACAGGATGGGGTCCACCTGACTAGGGAGGGCAACAAATTACTGACAAAGAATATTTGGGCATGGCTGGAAGGTTTTTCTAGGTAGACATGACCTTTCAGAGTAGGAGGTTTGGGGGGGCCAGATAGTCGGTTAACTATGCTGGCCTGTGGCAGTAAGGTCATGATCGGTGAGGAGTCAATTTAAGGACCTTAGGGGGCATCACCATTCTTGAATAGGGTCGCCAGGGGGAGGGGCCAATGGTCTCTCCTAGTACTCCAGGGGCCAGATATCCGCTTGGTTGGATGGGTGCGGGGGATGGAGTCACGCTTTCTTTGGGCTGGTTAGCCAACCATCACATACACTATGACGTTATTAAATGGCGCAGAGTGAAAGGGCCCCCCTTTTGATTAATGGAGATCATGGAGCGTACAGGGTAACCAGGAGGGGGGAAGTACTCTACCGGTAAACGGGCCCTCTGCGCATGCGCTCTCATACGTGAGGGCGTAGCCAGGTAATAAGGATCTGACACCTGTTATCGACCTTGCCGTAGGCCCAAAAATGCTAGGTATGCAAAATGCATACATAGGATGTTAGATTAGGTTAGGAAACACGCTGTATTAGACATTTGTTAAGGTTAGCCCTTGGATACCTGTCTACATTGTAAATCTAATGTCAGAATTTTGCATAATAATGAGTGCGTAAATATTGTTTTATTTCAACAATTTTTATTTGATTTCATGTTTTAATAAATACGGCTGGGGGGTCGTGAGACCCCCTGTCTTCCAAAGAAAACTCCTTGCATGTCTAATTGTTTATTAAGGGTCGATGAGGGTGGTGCGCAAGACAGGGAGGGGGTGCTCGGTAGTCCCAGACCATTAGGAAAGGGGGGGGCGCTCGGCAACCCTCACGTATGGCGGAGCACCGGCCTCCCCTTCCCCTGCATCCTCGGTGGTGGGGCATGCACCTTCGCCACGTCTTGATGATGCGGCGGGCGCGCCTCACCACCGATTGGTGCCGGCTCCTGCATTTGACCCGGAAGCAACCGTATTGCTTCCAGGTCAAAGGGGAGGAGCTCGGGGGGGCGGACCAGTGGGAACTGGTCTGCTTCCATGCCCTCAGTAAGTTTAAAAAGCTGGGAGAGCGCGGGAGACGCACTCTTGCCCCCGCGCTCTCCAGGCCCTCTCCGTGCCCCCCACTAACGGGCTGAATAATTTTCCCACCCACCATCCCCTGAAGCAAAAGCTTGGTTTTGTGCGTTGGTCGGTCTTACCGATTGTAGGTGCAATTTTCACTGTTCATATTGTTGGTGTGTGTATTTCTTCCTTAGGCCTTTTTTCCGTTTACAGGCTGTAATATTGAACATGAGCAATATTGTGTACATTAAAGTGTGGTGTACTCATTTTTTCATTAGGCCTTTTTCCCGTTCACAGGTGCCATAATTGTCGTATTTATTGTAATCCTTGGTCAGGCGGTAAGGGTATGATCGGTGAGCAGTCAATTTAAGGTCCTTAGGGGGCGTCAACATTATTGAATGGGGTCGCCAGGGGGAGGGGCCAATGGTCTCTCCAGGAACTCCAGGGGCCGGATATCCGCCTGGTTGGATGGGTGCGGGGGAGGGAGTCACGCTTTCTTTGGGCTGGTTAGCCACCCCGTACGTACACTATGACGTCATTAAACGGCACAGAGTGAAAGGGCCCCCCTTTTGATTAATGGAGTTCATGGAGCATTCGGGGTAACCGGGAGGGGGGGAGTACTCTCCCGGTAAACGGGCCCTCTGCGCATGCGCACTCATACGTGAGGGCGTAACTAGGTAATAAGGATCTGACACCGGTTAGCGACCTTGCCGTAGGCCCAAAAATGTTAGGTATGCAAAATTCATACGTAGGATGTTAGATTCGGTTAGGAAACATGCTGTATTAGACATTTGTTAAGGTTAGCCCTTTGATACCTGTCTACATTGTAAATCTAATGTCAGAATTTTACATAATAATGAGTGTGTAAATATTATTTTATTTCAACAATTTTTATTTGATTTCATGTTTTCATAAATACGGACGGGGGGTCGTGAGACCCCCTGCCTTCCAAAGAAAACTCCTTGCATGTCTAATTGTTTTTAAGGGTCGATGAGAGTGGTGCGCAAGACAGGGAGGGGGTGGTTGGTAGTCCCAGACCATACTGCATGTATAGCGACAGCAGACAGTTCAAACCCTCAGGCACCTCACTCACACTGTGTTGAACCCTCATATACTACTGCGCCTCGTGCTCATCTGTGTACTCACACCTTCCCACAGAGCTATCACGTTTCCCAGGCCTCTCCGTGTGTAGCGCACACTGTCCGTGATTTTTTTATCTACATTTTAGGACAACCCTTATAAAGACAAACACAATTTGTGCTTGTTATATAAGACACCCTCTGGTCTTATCATACCAGTGCAAGCCATTATCACAAGTGACTTGTACAATGAGTTCACTTGTGTGCTCGGTAGTCAAAGAAGGGATCTTAAGTTGGTCAATTTAGGCGCCCCGTGCTCTTCTTTTTTACACAGCTTGTCCCGCAAATCCCAAGCGAGGCGTCTCAATATGTTGGGCACACAGAAAAATGAATACGTGATTATTTCTTTGTGATCCCTGGCATGTCAACACACAGCAAACATGATTTGTGTACTTTGTTTGCTTTTTAAACGTGCAGTTGCAGTTCGTGGTTGCATATAGGAACGGTGGTTTTACATTACACGTATCGGCAATAACACACAAAAGACTCGGTATGAACAAATGCAAAATTCAGATTTGACCAGCTATTGGCCGTGAAATTCCAGGACAGCTCGCCCACAAAGTAACGGTGGACACTGTTTACTTTACATTACATCAGACACCTAAGCCAGACAATGGGAAACAGAAAGCTTGGCTGCTCTGAGGGAGGGGGGGGTAGGGGCGGAATTTATATGACAGCGCTGCTGTTTCGCTTTCCTTGTAGCTCTTTGTACCCGCATACCCCGTGAGGGCACAGTGCAGCATTTCGGTCTGGCCACTCTCTTTTAAAACCACTGGAGAAGAAAACCTGCCTTCACTAAGTGCTGACGACTTCCGAAAACTGTTGTCTGCAGCCTGATGGAGGGAAGCTTACGACGGGGCCGCTCCGACCAGCTCTGGGAACAACAGCAGGCACTGAGAGAGAGAGGCTGGGCGCACAATAATCTGGAAGAACACGAAAAGCAAGCGGCAACTGTAATTATTATTAGAGAATAAAGAAAAATGCAATACAAAATCAAATGTTTGATAAAAAGGACGATCACTGTATATTTAGATCCATGCACGATGACAGAAAACATATATGTAAATCCACACACCACATATTCATCATGGGTCAGTTTCGCTAATTATTGATAGGGTCGGTGCAGTCCTCAATTAAATATGTTTTTCTCTGGACCTAAGCGGGGGAGCGAGGAAGAGGCTTGGCACAGTGGCAAAGGGAGCCTGACGCCGGAACAAGGGTTTCACGGTTTGATCCCAGGAAACCCTTGATCACTTTCTCGAATTGAGAAACCCAATACAGTAATCACGAATGTTTCCCAACACATGATAATAATCAGTTTTTCCCATACGTAATACTTGATAATTTACTTGTTCGTAAAATGTAGTCGGAAACAGAAACATGTAATGCACAAAAAACATGAACCTGGCCCTCCAATTTGATTTCTCAAATCGCCAGTGTTTTGGTAAGCGGCTGGCTCGGTTCGAGCCTCGTGTCAGCTCAGCATCCCTGATCTGGGCGAATGATTTAATCCGCCCCTGCCTAACAAAAATGAATGTGTCCCCATGTAATGTAACGGGTGCGCGCACATGCCCTCTGGAACGCGAGCAGATATTTTCCTCTTCTAATAACATGAATGGGTTAAACCAAAGATAGAGCAGCGAGCTCTGAGGTTCAGTCTTAATTAGGTGCGAACTCCGATCTTGTCGAACACGAAGGAAGGAGTGCATGCCGAGCCACGCAGACACACACAGATAGCGCCAGCCACCGTTGAGCGGAATACAAAGTACGGGCTAGCTGACATTGAGAGGGACTTAGGGGCATATTACCAAGCAATAGCGATAATTATCGCTATTGCTTGGTTAGAGACAAAATGTTACCGCTGAGCTGCGGTGATTTTATCGCAGATAAACCTTGGTATTACCAAGGTTTATCGCAAATGCGATGAAAAATGGCCGCAATGCATGAATATCGCTGAAAAGTCAGCGATATTCATGCATTACCGAGCTAATCCTCTTAGCCAAGTTATCCACCTCCCATTGGATAACATGGCTAAGAACTGCTCAGGGGCAGGTGTTAGCTTTTGGAGATATTCGCGCTTAGGGCGAATGGGGCATATTACCAACGTTAAGCGATATTTATCGCTAACGATGCTTAGCAACGAATTTTTTAACGCTAAGCATCGTCAGAAATTATCGCAGATAAACCTTGCTATTATCAAGGTTTATCGCAAATGCGATAAAAAACGGCCGCAATGCATGAATATCGCTGAAAAGTCAGCAAAATTCATGCATTACCGAGCTAATGCTCTTAGCCATGTTATCCACCTCCCATTGGATAAAATGGCTAAGAACTGCTCAGGGCAGGTGTTAGTTTTTGGAGATATTCGCGCTTAGCGCGTATATCTCCAAAAGTTGGTAATAGGAGATAGCGATGTTAGCGACTGTTTCCAGTCGCTAACATCTTGGCACGCCCACTTTGCATGTCATTAGTGATAAATATTTTTCGCGTGTATTTAACAAGGACCCCCTGAAGATACGGATACCATAGTTCCAAGGCCAGGGAATAAAGGTTTATGACAAAAAACAACCTAGGCAACTATACTAAAACAATGTAATAGACATATGGACAAATGGCTACAAATTATTAAGAAAATATCTGTTTTATTATACGTTCCACAAGGACACAACATGTAACATGATTAAAAAGAAAACAATGAACATGTATAAAAATATTTATCACATAAAATCAATTAGAAAAATCATACATTCGTAACATAAAGATTTCCAACTCCAGAGTGGATTGACAAACATAAGAGTGAAGGAAATTAAAAGTAGCTCTTGTCACACAGTAAGACGGAGTAAAGAGAAGAAAGATCTGAAGGGAGCTCCCAGAGGCGTCCTCCTCATGACCAAGAGATTAATGGAAATAGGACCGTACTGAAGTGGTCAAACTCCATATATTCTGAGGAAAAACCAAGAATATCGAGCGATAAGAAATTCCATAGCAACAAAGGGAATGAAAAATATGAGCAGATGCTAAACGGACTCATAAGACTAGAGAAAAAGAGCCAGGGAATATAACCTGGATATGATCAATCAGGGAACGAGTCCTGAAGAAGGTGCAAGAATAAAAGAGGCACCGAAACGCCGCGTCGACAGTTTTGTTCCTACTAAGATATTTTTCTACCACTATGTATGTTGTGAAAGAATGGGATGTCCACATAAAGCGTAGTCTTCATATGATGTCTTTAATCACAGATAAGGAACAGCTTAAACAACCACTAACTGCCCAACAGACAGTCCGGCTCCAACTGCCCGATGGCAGCACATGAACGTTCCACATTCTAGAGGCTTGCGTGCTGGGACACACGCAAGCAGCATACAACACACCTCCCCCCCCAAAACACCAAAAAAAAACTAAGAACAAACATAATCTTTCATTTTTCCAGGAGGCCGCGAGACGCGCACACTCCTTCTGGGCACCACGTCTGTACTTCTTTGCACAGACTCATCTTGAATCACAGGTGCTAATTCAACGACATCAACTAAGACATCAGAGTCATTGAATACCTCCTGCGGGCCAAGGGTGGTGACGACAGGTACACCAGAATTCGTAGGCAAAGACACCTGAGAGTTTTGCACAGTTTTGAAATCATCCAAAAACAATTGAACATTATCCTCAGCATAAGAGTGAGTAAGACATTTCCTAGGATCCATCAACAATTTGTTAGATCTAACAACAGAAACACGTCTGAAATTCCAAATTTTTCCCCCTTCCACACGTACAGCCTTACTAAATACCTCAATTACTCTGACAGGATCCGACCACTTAGCCCAACTCCTACCAGACGTACTTCCAAATTTCACACGCACCAAATCGCCAACTTTGACCTTGTGGCGTGAAACCTTTTCCACAGCACATTTGCCCATTTTTCCTTGATAAATCTTGATTCGTTCTTCCATTTCTTTGGCATTGCAAACAGACACACTGGGGCCATTGGATTTCAACCACCAAGGTAGCAACCTAGATCCAGGTTTGCGACCTCTTAAAAGTTCGAAAGGGGAACACCCCGTCACCGAATTGGGTGACGTACGATAAGTGAGCAAGGTGGCACTTAATGCCCTCTTCCAATTCAAATCGTTCCTGACCGCTAACTGGATAGATTCCTTGACCACTCTATTAAAGCGCTCGGTCTGGCCATTGGCTTGAGGATTATAATTGGAAACCCTCTTGTGAGATATACCATGATCTTTAAAAAATGTTTCAATCTCAACACTAGTAAACTGCGTCCCATTATCTGATATAATCTCAGAGGGGAGGCCCTCCCGACAGAAAACATTGTTAAGAAAGTCAATGACCTGCCTGGAAGTGATTCTTTCAACAATTTTGACCTCTGGCCATTTCGAAAAATAGTCTATTAAAACTAATCCATAGACTTCCTTGCAGCCAGGCAAATTTAAAGGACCGATGATGTCAATGCCTAACCTTCTCCAAGGTCCTTCAGCATACTCAATGGGAGTGATCGAGGAGGACAATGGTTTCACACTCTTGTCACTGTTGGAACAAGAAATGCAATCCCTGACCCATCTATCCACAACAGCATCCAAAGAAGGCCACCAATAGTATTCCCTTAACCTCCTCTTGGTGGTGGACATGCCCATATGACCCTCGTGGGCAATCTTAATTAATTTCTCCCTGACTGACAAAGGAGGAATTATTTTGTCGCCCCTGGTGATAATGTTGTTAAAACACATGAGCTCATCCTTAACCTTAAAAAATGAACTTAAATCACCCGACAACTTCCTTTCTTCAGGCCACCCACATTTAAGATAAGTTTTAACCAAACTTAAAGTGTTGTCCTCAGACATTGCCTCCACCCAATTTTCTTCACTAATGGCCTCTGGAACATCCACATTAATGTCTTTCATGGTGTACGCTACGTCACACTCATCAGAATGTTCAATTTCGTGATGAGGTAAAGCTAACCTTGACATGCAGTCGGCATGCACATTGAATCTACCAGGGATATACTCCACAGTGCATCGATACTCCTGTAGTTTGGCCGCCAACCTGGCCAAACGGGCTGTAAGCATCCTTCCACCACCCGCAGCCAACATACTCACCAGCGGCTTGTGGTCAGTTCTAAGCACAAATTTAGTGCCCCACAAAAACTGCCGGAAATGCTGGGCTGCCCAAGTGCACGCTAATAGCTCCTTTTCAATAGTCGAATAGTTGCACTCAGCACCTTTCAAAGTCCTTGAAGCATACGAGACTATACTTTCTTCACCCATACCTTTCTGCATCAGAACCGCACCCAATCCAGTATTACACGCATCCACAGAAACAATACATTCTTTACCCACTACAAACGGTTTCAAGAACGGAGCAGAACAGATTTCCTTCTTTAACACATCAAATTGTTGTTGCTGTTCGTTTCCCCATACAAATTTTGCACCTTTTTTAAGTAACAGTCGAAGAGCAGCCACTTTGGAAGCATAGTTCTTCACGAACTTGCTAAAATATTCAGTTAAACCAAGGAAAGAAAATAATTGATCCCTATTGGTAGGAGGAGGAGCCTGTGAAATACTGGACACATGATCAAATTTGGGTCTTATTCCTTCCTTGGAGATCTCATGCCCCAAGTAATCTACTTTCTCCTGTCTGAATTTGCACTTAGCCAACTTGAGGGTCAACCCCTTAGATTGTATCCCTCCCAACACAGTTTTGAGATTCTTATCGTGTTCCAGAACATTATTGCCAAAAACCAGGATATCATCCTGGAATGCAATGGCCCCTTCACATTCACTCAACACCTCTTTCATTAAGCGCTGGAACACTGATGCAGCGCTGGCAAGGCCAAACGGCATCCGTAAGTAGCGAAACATACCCTCAGGCGTGACAAAAGCTGTTAGATTCCTAGACTCCTCATGCAAGACAACCTGGTGGTATGCACTGGCAAGGTCTAATGTTGAGAAAACGCTTGCACCGGAGAGGGTGGAAATAAGCTCATTGATTTTGGGTAGGGGATGCATGTCAGACCATATCTCCTTGTTAAGGCTTCGAAGGTCCACACATAGACGAAGATCGCCACTGGCCTTTAAGGATAAAACAATAGGGGAAACCCAAGGAGAAGACTCGATAGGCTCGATGATGTTGGATTTCACTAGATCATCAAGAATCCCTTTCAACTTGCTACGATAAGCTAAGGGTACATTCCTAACCCTATGCCTTACAGGTACCGCATTATCCTTAAGGATGATCTTATGCTTGAATTGGGTATACTCGCCTAACTTCTCCTCAAATACTTTTGGGAATTCCTTCTTGATGCTATCTACAAATGCACTGTCATTCGGGGCTACCATGCAAACTGGCCATGGAATGGTCGGGTCAATATATACAGGTGGTGAAGCATTGGGGTCTAGCTTAATGCCCATCTCCTTCTGATGGGGCCAGCCTAAAAGCGATTCCCCTTTATTGGCAATATATATCTTAGCTTGAGTGAACCTGTCTTCAAATTCAACCTTTGCCCAAAAAAAACCAATTAATTGAATCTTGTGACCAGAATAGCTGCCAGGTTTGATATCAGGACTCGTGAATTCTCTATTTGGCCACAATTCTTCAAACAAATCTCTCCCAATTATGGAATACCAGGCACATGAATCTACTAGCATGGGAACCTCTTTTCCGTCTATGTGAAATACAGCAGAAGGAAAACTTTTGCATTCATCAGAGGAAACACAAGAAATACAGTTGAACTCACTAAATTCCGCATCAAACTCTTCTTCGTCTACAGAAATACAATTAACTTTTTGTGGTGAACGACACATCTTACCAAAATGACCAGTCTTTTTACACTTAACACAGACCTTATTCAATGCGGGACAACTTTTAAAATTCCCCACATGTTCAAAGCTTCCACATCTGTAACAGATTATGAAAGAGCGTCTATTATTGAACCTATTTTCTTTCATGAAATTTTCATTAGACCTGTTGTCTCTCATAAAACCTTCTCTTTTAAAATTGGATGCAACAGGTTTCTTCTGAAATGCTTGACTTCTTACAACGGAAACTTCAGGAACGGCTTCTTGGATCTTGACTGAAATGGCCTGACTCTGACCTCTAATTTCAGACACGAACTTTTCTGACTGTTCGATCCCTTTAGCTATATTGACCACAGCTTTTAGTGAAGTTTCCGTCCCTAACCACAATCTTTCTTGTATCTTCTTGCTCTTTGTCTTCATCATTATCTGGTCCCTAAGCACCTGTTCGTAATTGATTGTGTCGAAGGCACAGGAACCAGCAAGCGCACGTAACGCAGAAATGTAGTTCTCTATAGTTTCATTTTCTTTTTGCGCCCTTGAGTAAAATTTAAAACGTTCCATCACAGTATTTACTTTTTTCCCAAATCTGATGGCAAGTTGCTTAACTGCAATTTCAAAGACATCTGTTTCCGAGTCAGAATCTTCCAAAGGAGGAAGATCAGATAACTCCTTAAGCCCTTGTCCACCTAAAGACAAGCGTAATAAATCTAATTTCCTTTTTGCCGAACAACCTTCCTCCTCTAAAACACTGACGTAAGCCAGAAACATGGGATACCACAAATCCCAATCCATTTTCGGTTCTCCTGCCACAGGTAAAAAATGTGGTGGTACCATAATATTAGACATGGCTTTAAGGTGAAACCCAAATAATCCACTAAAAGTCTCTTAAATTAGGTTAATATCTATTTCCAGCAAATAAGTTTATATTGTTTTGCACAACATACAGTTCTTGTGAAAAACGAGAAAATAAAAAAAATTTGCGTTTAGTCAGTCTCCTTTTTTTCTTATGCTTCCCTCAATATGCTCGTGAACTCTCCCTACTCAAAATGGCCGAACCAAAAAACGATGTGTCTCCCAGAATGCACCGCGATCCAACCCTGACGTCAGTGCAGCAGAAGGAGAGAATGGTGGACCTCGGCGTTCTACTGCGCAGTTGGGATTACCGTGCTCTCACGTAAGTGGCCTTGGTTACACAACGTTTTATTCACTCCCCTTTCATTCAAGTAAAAAATTGTGTTTCTTTCGCTAAGTATCCGCCGCGGGTGCCATCAAGTGCACAGAACTATACTGCCGCTGATCAGAAACACACCGAATGCTTGTGCTCGCACTATTTTTAACAAAAATGAAACGGAGGTCCCACACTGCCGCAGGTGCTCCACCGTCAATTCCTACAGATCACTTTCCACGCTTATGTGTAATTCTTTGCCTTTCCGCCTTTATATAACAGCCGCGGGTGCTATCAAGTGCACTGCCATAAACTGCCGCTGAGTAGGAACACGCACAATGTTTGCGCTCGTACAAATTTTAAATCGATGCGAAGCTTAAACACTGCCGCAGGTGCTTTCAAGGCACAATTGATTTTATTTTAAACCTGCCGCTGGCGCTTTCAGTGCGCATACATGTAAACAAATTTAAAGTCTTACTTCTTGTCAGAACCGACGTGAACGCTGTTTCCTCTTTTTTTTTTTTTAACTTGAAAACTCGTCTCCTTCAAGGGTTGTTCCCGACGTCGCCAGTATGTTGTGAAAGAATGGGATGTCCACATAAAGCGTAGTCTTCATATGATGTCTTTAATCACAGATAAGGAACAGCTTAAACAACCACTAACTGCCCAACAGACAGTCCGGCTCCAACTGCCCGATGGCAGCACATGAACGTTCCACATTCTAGAGGCTTGCGTGCTGGGACACACGCAAGCAGCATACAACAATGTATAAACATGTCTTTTGTAAACATAGCTATACAAGCAGTTTTTAAACTTAGAATTGTTTTAATGATTGTGTTATGAATATGTTGTGTATCAATTGAATATATATCGTACTGTGTTTTCTTATGTGACAATATTGTGATACTATGATCTTTTTAATTTAATTTAATTAATAAACGCACAAATATTTTTTATAAAAACAAGTCTTTGATTCATATATGGTTCCCCATTGCACAGAAGGGTCTTGATATTTTTATTGTAAATTTGGTAACCTAGACTACATTGCACAGTCATTTGTCACGTCGGTGGCCACCACCAAAGGGGTAGGCACACCGTACATAAGGTACAATCAGGAAAAGGTACTCCGTTTTTGCACAAGAACTTGACCTATCCATCTTCAGGCAGAAAGTTAGGCCTTTCCCTTGTTGCTGCAGATTTCCTAAAGCAGAGCTGGTGAAGACTAATTCAGAGGCAAATGTAATGCCCCCTGACTTCCTTAATGGGGGGTTCCTATTGTATTAACTGGAGAGATGTGTTGACCCTCATTAGCCCACCAAATACATCATTCTGGCCACGCGCCCTTTGCTATCATATACAAGTGTTGCATAGGACATGTTTCTTGATGAGAGCAATTAACTCGGTGAACTCAATGAACATTTCTATGGAAACATTACGGAACATCTTTCAACATAACGATTCGAACAAAGCTTTCAAATATTTGCATTTTTTGTAAAGCAACAAGACATACAGCGAGGAGTTTTCAGTGATGGAAAGCTCATGTTCTTAAAGTAGGGAAAAAATAACCAATCTATCAGTTTTAAAACAACATCTGATCAAACGTGTCAATACCAAGAATGCAAGTAAAAGGATGGAGTATTGTTGAGCAGAATAAGAGAAACTGTGTAAATACAGACATACATCATCACATTCAAGACCACATGACAGGTGGGTGAGACAGCTTCAGGGGTGAGGTTCCAGAGTATCATAGTCAGAATATCATCTGACATAATTAATGTGTCTTAATATTGTTTACAAATAACGTCCCATCGCAGTAAATATTAGAAAATCTATAATCCATGGTCCCGGTTTTGCTTCAAAACCGGTGTTGGAAATCAGGACCTGTTTGCAGTGTCCCCCATCTTTTTGCCCCATTTTGACCCTTGGATGCTGTTTTTTCTGACTCTGAGATTACCCTGGGCTCTGCTGGGCAGGCTCAGAGCCAGTGCTATGTTTTTATCAGACAGTGAAAATACTTACTTACATGAGGGTATACTAAATAGTAGAGAAAACTGGAAATTGGCATGACCTACCCTATAAATCCCTAGTACATAATAGGGCGGGGGGACTAACACTACCTTTAATTCTCTAGTATAAAATAGGGCATGCTAGTTTAGAGGCCAGAAGCACTTGCTGCACTTGCATTTGTGCACTGCTGAGAGCCTGAAGTCATTTTTAAATCAGCGCTGTGTTGCATCACTGCATGTAAATTGTGCCCACTCTCAACTTTGGTGGTAGGGGCACTTAAAAGTGATAACCTACAATATTGTGGCTTATTAGGTAGCCCTGGGGTCTCCCCTATGTGTCCCTGGGGTGGGGGCATGTACTTATAAGGAGAATCCTTATTAAATAGGTTTTCTTTGCCGTGGGGATTGAGAAACTGCACATTTCACTTCCCCCGTTGTAGTAAAGTGCTTCCCAAAATCTACTTTTGTGCTAGGTGTACCGTGGAGTGAGGATGTACTTTATTTATGCATATTCAGGACCCCTAAAGTCTTCCCTAGTTGTCGCAGGGGTGCGGGTTATGTAGCTGTAAGTAGGGTCCTTATAAAATATGTTTTATATGCCCTGGTGTTAGAGAAATTGCACATTTCATTTACCCACTTGCAAACCCCGAGCCACGTAGGTTAACGTGGCAATAGTGTATTAATGAATAACTATTGCTAGGAGTTCACAAACAATTTAATTCAAGGACTTAGGAGAATGGTATTGATAAACCCAACAATGTACTATTGTTGAATTTATCCTAAAGCATACGGAAAAGAAGTTATACGTCTTTCTTAACTGTAAACCAAAATTCCGCTTTCCTGTGGGCTCTCCTGATTGGTCAGAGTTAAGAAGACTAGCCAGGCTGCTTTGGTGAAGTGATATGTGGTTCACCTAGTGAAAGGCAATCTCTTGTAAGAGAGCTCTGCTACACAGGAATGCCAGAGCAGTGGGAGGGGTCATAAACCATGGAATTTCAAAGGGTGATAAGACAGGCAGAGACTATCAGGACCCTCTATCTTCCTGTCCTCTGACCCAGACAGATTGCAGGCTTAAGGCAGGAATTTACAGATGGTGGGTGGAGGAGAGCTATGGAAATGAGCCAAACTAGAGGTTGGTTTAACTAATTCTTGCTCCTCCGATGCAATTTCAGCCATATTGAATTTTGGAGATTTAGCTACTTTTGTAAATAGGGGTCAGCGTCAAAATCAAAGGGTGCTACAGTGGAACGGCCACTGCAACACCCACTGTCCACCCCTTTCACGCTAACCATTGCATGAAAAAGGACCTTATTTACAAGGCAGCATTAAGCCACGTTAAGCCCGTGTCGCAAACACAATGTCGACAAAAGTGAAGTTGTGGTGAAGATAGGGGCTTGTACATATGCTCCTCAGTGCTTTCTGGGGAAAGATCATGCCACACTTTGGAGGAAGTAGTCATGCTCTGGGGTGTTGCCCTCATTGGGCAGTAGTGCTCTTCCTGCTTGACCCCAGAGACCATTGAATAAATATGTGAGAGGTGCAGAGCATCACAGACCTGCTGCTTGAAACTAAAAGAAGAAGGAGGCTTGCAAGCTAGAAACTTGATTTGCACGATCAGCCCCTACAATCTGACTGTCTGTATCTGCTGCATTACCGACAACAACAGCCCTTTTGATGTGCCTTGCTTCAAGAGGAATAAAGAGTGGATTCCCTGAAAGCTGCTGGTTAACAGAGCTCGCCTAGACCATCACCACCAAGAAAGGTTTTGACCAAGTGGATTGTGGTAACTGAAGTCCCAAACTTTCATGGACCATCTTAGAGTTTACACTCTTGGATTGTGTTTTGGACACTTTAGGACCCCAATAGTAAGTTAAGGAACAAGTTCTTGAAGTCTGGAAGAGTTTGGAGCAACTTTGAAAAAAACTTCTGAGGGGGATCAACTCAACTCCGAGAGCCAAGCGGGCGACCTTCCACTGCGAGCCATCCTGCCTTGCTGGTTTTCCCCGCTGAAAAGCTCTGAAGGTCTGACTTCCAGACTTTGACCGGGAGCTCCCTAGAAAGCAAGCTGGTAAGCCATCACCAAACCTGGACTGGTGAATAGCATTGAGGGACCCTACGGAAAAAGCCAAAAGTAATATCTCGACCGAAGCCTACAGCAAGGAGCATCCGAGCAGGGTTCTATCGCGGTCAGCCTGAAACTTTCACATTGTCCTAGTCAAATGCAAACAGATATCCCAATGTGGCACTATAGTTTTCTAAGTGCCATATAGTGCAACATTTTTCAAAATTCCTATCTCTAGTTCCCTACATTGGATTCTTTTCGTTTTGGTGACCTTTTAAAGATACTAATATTTCCTATTTCTATAAATTGGTGTGGGATTTTTATTGTGTGCTGTGTCTTTTAAGTTAAGCATGACTGCTCACAGCTAAGCTACCAAGGGTTGAGCATGGAATCATTTTTTGAAACCTATTCTGACCCCCTAGACTGTGTTATTAGCCTTGCTGACAGTGGCAGATGCACATTTACCACTACTAATAATTATAACATGTATCTATTTGTTCAGTTTTTAAATCAGTCCCTTATTGGTGATCATCATCCTTAATTCTATGAGCCTTCCTACTCGCGTCAGTGTAAAGCACCTCCTCTAAAACATGTTCTTGTGATTTCTGCAGTAGAGACACTAAGCAGTGTAGGTTTCACTGATGGAGACAATGCCTGCAATAGTCTCCATGGCTAGCCAGGTCTTATTATTGCAAATGAACTGGGGAGGATCAAAGTGTGTGGACGACCAGTGCCAGTCATGCAGCATTTCGAAGTAAAAGAATCAGAGGTGAGTGTCCCCCAGGCCCTTGTTGTTGCAGAAGATAGAAACTAGACCATTCTACCGTCAACGTATAGTGTGCAGTGACATTGCTGCGAACGTGTGATTACTATGCTGTAAGTCCGTGAAGGAATTCATGTGGCCATTGTCCACATCTTGGAATGAGTTAATGCCCAGGACACAGTATTCAGCCAGAGGAATGAATGCCTCTAACGGAGTGATTCTGCATTAAAGCATTTCAGTTTCAAGCAAAAACCAACCCCCATTTTTTCACTGCAAGAATACAAGCGGTTAAATGGTCAGCTCCACTCAAATTGCTAAGATTAGCATTGAAGTGCTAAAGATTTCCGAAAGTGCAGAAGTTCAGGAACTCATCAACATTGCTTTCCACAGAAGCTAATAGATATTGGTGACTCAAAACTAATTTTCGGAGGATTTGGAATTTGAAAAGGTCGCATGTCACCCACTAGATAAACTGCACATTCCTCCTAACTGTAATATGTAATCACAGGGTTTGCTACCACATAGGTAGGTATAATGAATGTGCATGCCTATTTGCATGAACAAAAGAGTTATGAAAATGCAATGGTTGAGTGTGCTGTTATCTCACCTAATTGAGCATCATTTTAAAATTAGATCAGAATTTGGTCTACCTCCAAATGGATCTGAAACCCACATGCCAGTACATCATAATGCTTTCCACCTTGAAATCATTCATTACAAACCGCTGATGTTTGACATGATAGTGGTGGTGTTCCAGAATGAATGCTTCAAAAGGGCTGTAAGATTATGATATCTATTTTTAGACAAGGTATTCTAGAGCATAAACCACAGTTGAGGGCAAAATGATAAAGGTTTTACACCCATCAACAGGTTAAAATGTGAGCAACTCACCCCACAAAGTGAGCAGGACAATTGTTTGGGCAACATTGTCTTAGGCTACTGAGAGTTAAATGAACATTTGTCCCCAAACTCATGATTATAAATAAAAGCCTGCTGGGAAAGGAATGTCTCCTGCATTATGTACAGCCCTGTTCCCCTGTCCTGAAAGCATAACTGCATGTATATGGCTTCCAAGTCTTTGATTTTGGCCCTCGCTGCACATTAATCTAGTGTGTGTTCAGAGGCATAGGCCTGTTCCAATGCATGCGTGAGAGATAGACCTGTCCTATGACCCTAAAGAATGCACCAAGCATGCCTTCATTGTACAGATAGTGGTCCACTGTCCCTATCATGGATTTACTACATAGGGCCTTATTCCAATGCGGTTAGGAAAGCTTTCCCACCTACGGTCCGATTATGATGCGGTTTGGAAGGCCTCCTAATGGCATTTGCTCTTTCCAAATCGGATCGGGAACATGTCATCCTGACCGAGGGGCAGGTTACAATGCGGTTAGGAAAATTGGCAAAATCATATCTGGAAGTGTCCGGATGCATCATACTCAGTCGGTCGGACTCTACCGATCCAAGTTGGTCGGAAATCATTTACAAACCGATTTGATTGGGAATATTTCCTAACCGCTTCAGAATCAGGCCCATAGAGTGTGGTTTCTGTGTAAGATATTTGTGAATCTGTACTTGGCATCAGAGCTTTTTTTATCTGTGTCACTGGAGGAGAGGCCTACTGGCAAACATGAGTAACGTGTGCTAACTCAGATAATAGCGCTAATATTCCAAGTGCATGTTTTTGTATGAGATCTGTGTGGTACATGCATGGTGTGCAATTGTGAAATAGAGGAAAGGCGGACTGTGGGATTCTTTTGGATATCCCAAGTCAGGTCTTGTGCAAAGATAGAGTTGAGGTTGTTTTTTCAGGTAGTGAGTGTGCATTGCTGATATTTCTAATGGTAAACAACCAAAATATAGAATTTTAAATAACGAGATGACACAATATCGATTCAAAAATATTGAGAGGACAGAATATTGAATAGACGTCATATAGTTGGAAATAATATCGACATATAGGTAAGTAATATCGAATGTCATTATATCAAATGTTTTTAAATTGTATTATATGTTTGTATATGTGTTATATGTATATAATTTTTTTTTATGTATGAAACCATTTTTTTAAGGTAATGAATTTTATATTAATTAATTTTTGCGTATATTAGTTCCGTAGTGGGTTGTGGGTTAATAGGGGAATAGGGTGGCAAGTAATTTAATTTAAATATTACAAAATAATAATTAATTAATTAATAATTTAGGGGCCCATTAGGATGCCGGTCGGAAAACCACCCCGACCGCCAAGGAAGCAAAAAACAGCCGTCCGCCTGGACCGTTGATAAACCAGCGGTCAAATTAGGATCAAACGCCAAAAAAGACCGGAGGTAGAGGGCAAATAAAACCCCCCCGTCGCGGACAGTGATGTCCAAAATCCGACTGCAACGGTTGGAAACGCAGCGGAAAATCTACAAACTGCTGCAAGCATAGTGTAGACACCACATGGGAAATTAGGATATCCCCGAGTCCCCCGGGGTATGATCCGTTTCCTCCGACCGCCGTGGTCGCAAACTTGAGTGAATGGGAGAGCCAGCGGAAGAGCTGCAGCATAGCCACCGCAGCGGACGATCCATAGAAAACATGGCCGACAATGCAAAAACCCCACAATAATGCCTAACATTGCACAAATCAAAGTAGCCATGCCCCAAAAATACATCAAACACATCCCAATGAAACAAATACATGCCAAACAGAAACATACAATTTTATTCGCAAGACAACACTCACAACACACCTGACAGCAAAACCCCATTTGGACACACCCACATAGCTGAGTATAAAACCAGCCCCTTCACTGACCACAATCCTTTGCAACACTCCAGAAGAGAAGGGAATACACCCCATCTGAGAGGAGAGGCAAAAGAGAACAGCACACCCAACACCACCACCACCATCACACCAGCATCAACAAGCCCCCAGCACATAACATACCTCACACATCAACATCACACCCACCACCCACACCCCTGTACCCACAAACACCTTGCACACCACACATAAAATGCCCAAATTTACAGAGAGTGAGCTGACAGTCATGGTAAATGAGATAGTCAGAGTGGAACTACAACTGTTTGGTAGCCTGGTCCAACAGACACCATTAGCCACAAGGACACAAATGTGGGAGAGGATAGTACAAAGGGTCAATGATGCAGGGACCACCCCGCGATCCAAGAAGGAAATCATGAAGCAGTATCATGATCTGAAGAGGGTTGTCAAAGAGAGAAGGAGCAGGAACTGGGAGCTGGCTAACCGGACTGGCAGTGGCCCTCCCATCCCATCGAAAACATTCACATCATGGGAGGAGAAGATGCTTGCCATACTGCATACAGAGAGTCTCACAGGAGTATCCGGGGGAGTGGAGGCTGGTAACAAATGTCAACCAACACACTGATATGTACTTTCTTGCACAACCAAAAAACTCACACCACCCAAGACAAATCCCATCCATCTGCACCACACACCCACAAAAGCTTGTCTCACAGATCCAACCTACACTCACTCACAGCCATCTTGACTGGGAGGGCTGTTCGGGGGTAGGAGGCCTGTACCACTACTCCCACCATCCCCCTGTCCCACAGCATCATCAAGATGGATCCTCCCCCACCCCACCAACAAGCCTGTGTCAGCCATTACATCACCCTCATCAAACTAACAGGTAGGTAGCCATGATGTTCCCTGTGAGGTCTGTTGGGGGGAGGGAGGCCTGTACCACTACTTCCACCATCCCCCTGTCCCACAGCATCATCAAGATGGATCCATCCTCCACCCCACAGCACTTGGGAGCCATTGCATTGTTCACCTTCACCTAACAGCTAGGTAGCCATCTTGCCTGGGAGGGCTGTTTGGGGGTGGGATGCCTGCACCACTACTCCCACCACGCCCCCTGACCCACACCACAGCAGGATGGATCCCTCCCCCACCCCACCCAAAAGCACTTGGCAGCTATTGCATTGGTCAATTTCACCTAACAGGTAGGTAGACTGTACCTGCACCCACACATTTGTCAAATAAAATGCTGCCATATGGCAACACCAGCCCTCTCATAGCACAAATATGCACACTGACTCTGCTTGACATGCACAGTGTGCACACAGGTAAGCAAAGCAAACAGGTAGGTAGTGATCTTGACCGAGAGTGCTGTTTGGGGGTAGGAGGCCTGTTCTACTACTCCCACCATCCCCCTGTCCCAAAGCATCATTAAGTTGGATCCCTCCCCCACCAACAAGCCTGTGTCAGCCATTACATCACCCTCATCAAACTAACAGGTAGGTAGCCATGTTCCCTGTGAGCTCTGTTAGGGCTGGGAGGCCTGTACTACTTCTCCCACCATGCCCCCTGGCCCACACCACAGCAGAATGGATCCCTCCCCCACCCCACCCATAAGCACTTGGCAGCCATTGCATTGTTCACCTTCACCTAACAGGTAGGTAGACTGTACCTGCACCCACACATTTGTCAAATAAAATGCTGCCATATGGCAACACCAGCCCTCTCATAGCACAAATATGCACACCGACTCCGCTTGACATGCACAGTGTGCACACAGGTAAGCAAAGCAAACTGTCACTGCTACCAAAGAGTCACACACCAATGCACATGCACAAGGAAGACTGGGCACAACCATGCACAGCACACTCTGATCAGTGCATTGCCATGTGGCACAATAAGTAAAGTACCATTTCAATAATTAGAAAGCATGTGTGGGCTCATGAATCAAAATATGTACATGACAGGACAAAGTCATGCAGTACAATACAATGCCCAGTCCATGGCCAGATGTGACGTCTGCCAGGTCAGACTAATAAACAAGGAGACAACAATGAAAAGATGTTGTTCTGGTCCCAACATGGCAACATGTCCCTGTGAACATGATTTTTGCACGAGTTACATGGTATGCATTGATACCTCACAACATGTACAAGTAATGTATGTACCTCTGCACCATGTTAGAAGGCACAGTAGTGCACATAGAAAACGATGTGAAGATCAGTCAATTGTGTAGTGTACAGACAGTGGATGACACACAGCTAAACAGCATGCTTGCAGAGTGCACAACAATGACCATTCCCCATCTAATCTACAGATGACCAAGAATTTACAGCTGAGGGCAACACCAACGACCAGCAGAGCCAGTCTCCCCTCCCGGTACATGGACTATCAGATGTAGACTCCCAGGATTTTCAGGACCATGAGCTCGAGGCTGACCCATCTGGTATGCCAAGGAGCAACACGTCCCAGGACCCCATCCTCCCCACCACCATGTCTGCTGCAACACCAACTGCACAGCAGACCCCTGCTGTTACGGCCTGTGCATCCACCACTACCACCACCACCACCACCCGTGCCACCTGCAATACCCTCTCTGTCCCATGGGATGAGCACCCCACACCAACAACTGAGGACAGCAGGGAGCGTGTGCGGGACCCCCAGTGGCGAGGTGACAGGTCTGTGGCAGCAGGGCAGGTGGGAGGGCCAGATTCAGCCCCAGACACCTGGAGGCTGGAGCCCCATCCCTGGAAAACATCACCAGAGTCCTTGGGGCATACGAACAGGCCCAGGGACAAACTGGCCGGTCGCAAGCTCATCCTGCTGATGAGGTCAATCGACACACGCATTGGAGAATTGGTGGACCTCATGGGTCAGCAAGTGGCATTACTGAGGAACAGGCCTGCGTACCAACCTACACCTCCTCCCCCCTCTAATGGGCCACGGGATGACAGTTCATCATCCTCCCCTGTGGCCACAGAGAGGGGTGAGTCCTCAGACGCCGCTGGCACCACAGCAGGGCCCCCCCAGCCAAGCGACCAAGGGGCCGTCCTAAGAAGAGCCTGGGAGTCTCTGGAGGCAAATCACCAGCCAAACACCAGTCACGGAGACAGCCCTGATGGCAATCCTCTTCCCCACTGCATTGACTGTTTGGACTGTCCTTCTCCACACTGCCTTGTGAATGGCACGTGTTTGTTGGACTGGGTCACCACATCAATGTGGTATCTACTTTTTCATCTAATTTACCATGACTGACAACTCCCTGCTCCACCACCACCTCTATGTAAATCTGCCCACCCCCTCACATGTCAACTTTGGAAATAAAATACCTTACATACTTCTATTGTGTCAGCTTTGGCTTTAGTGCAGGATGTACAGTCTACAAAATGTACAAAATGTATCCGAAGTATGTCCTGTATCTAGGCAAGGATCAGTTTAAGGCACCTAGGGAAACACAACAGAACAACATTCACTGGTGTGAGTGTGGCATCAAAGAAATTGCACTATACCAACCATCTACAGAAGCCAACATGCAGACAACACAATGGGCAAAAAGTGTCAACATGAACGTCACGTATACGTTCACAGATGACATGTCACAGTCACATATCCACACACAGGTGACTTTCCATCTGGCTGTTCATACCATTCGCACATAGACCTTCACGACAACAGCAATCTCACCAGACAATGAATATGTTGGACTTTATCACCCACCTTCAAGTGAAGTAGCGGGTGATGAGCTGTTGACGCATGTCACCACCTTCCTCCTCTCCACTGTCCTCATCACTGGACTCAGGTTGTTGCTCAGGCGGGTGTCTTGGTTCCTCATTATCATCCAGGAGCAGGGGAATATCCTTGTGAATGGCCAGGTTGTGGAGCATGCAGCATGCCACTATGATCTGACACACCTTCCCAGGCGAGTATGCCAGTGCACCTCCGGTTTTGTCCAGGCAGCGGAAACGTGACTTGAGCAGACCTAAAGTACGCTCTACCACACAATGTGTCCTCCCATGGGCCTCATTGTAGTGGTCATCAGCCGGGGTCCTGGGATTCCGCAGTGGGCTCAGCAGCCATGGACGGCTGGGATATGCAGAGTCATCTAGGTATGACAAATACACATTGCAATGTTAAAGAGGGCAGCAGGTCACACACCCAGCATGACATATGACTAGGCATACTCACCCACAGTCCATGCACGCTCGGGAAGCAGATTAGCCATCAGCCGGGGCACAATGCTGTTCCTCAGGATATAGGAGTCATGGGCTGAGCTGGGGAATCTGCCACACACATGCGAGATGATCATATCTGCCAGGCACACCACCTGCACATTGAAGGGGTGGTAATGTTTGTGATTACGAAAAATGTGCTCACTTGCATGTGGTGGCACAAGACCAACATGTGTGCAATCTATGGCACCAACAACATGGGGGATGTGCCCATTGGAATAGAAGTCTCCCTTTACAGCTGGCAATTCCGCACCCCTTGGGAAATGGATATATCTCCTTGTAGATCATCGTGGTGGACAGAACATCACGGAGCACCATGCTGAACATCGGTTGAGACATCCCATCAGCGCTGGCCACAGTCTCTTGGAATGATCCAGTGGCAAAAAAATGGATGGAGGGCTGCCATCACTTTATAAGTTGGGGTAAAAGCTGGGGTAAAAGCTGTTGGATATGTCTGACGAGGCTACAGTTGGGGCTCCCACCATACCACAAAGGGTCCTCAGGGTGGCTCTATCTAGACGGAATTTGCAAATGATCGCCACATCCCCCATGTGCTCCAGCAGTGTCCAGCAGTGTCCAGCAGTGTCAAGTGATGAATCAGATGAAAGTGGACACATATCCCATTCTGCATGACACAGAAAACACAAAGACTGACTTGATAATTGAGTGACACACCAGGTTACATGGGTGGATGTTTGGGCCACACAGAGGGCACATCTCCCTATTTACAATAAACAATTGCATCAAACACTACATAGGTCAATATGAATGCACATAGTTAAATGGCCACATTTCACATGTGTATGCCTGGGAGTGTGGCACCCAGCCAATGTGTGACAAATCAACACCACTGTCTCATACCCACCTGCTGTAAGTGTCACACCTCAATGCATCGTGCTAACTTGCCACACATCCACAACACAATGAACACAGTTGTAGGAGAACAGACAAATGCGTGTATGAGCAGACAGAAGAGCACTAGTAAGTAACTACATCATACAGTAAGACAAGCCTTGCCGAGGTCATCACTGACCCTCAAAACATTGACATATGTACACATAATGAAGTCCACTACAACACTGTCCTGCCTCATCAACCATCTAATGCATTTGTGACATGTTAGGGACTACAGACCAATGTACGTCCCACAAACACAACCATGGCATGTGTAGGCACCAGTGGAGTCAATGGAACATTGGCATTGTGTGCACGATGATGTGCCTTCACCATGTGGCCACTGTGCACTGTTGAACTGTTCACGATGGATATTGCTATTGTATGTGCTCCAAATCGCGGGAGCTACCGCCTGGCCATGGCAGTGTGTCACCAGCACTCCCCTGACACAGGTGCGCTAGTCATTGTCATGGAGACTAGCTGTTGGCATGCTCTGCCATCCAATACGCAGTGCCTCATGTTATTGTATGTGCCCCAAATTGCAGTAGCTACCACCTGGCCCCTGCGGTGCATCACCGCCATGAAGCATGCCCTAGAGCCAATGGGAACGATGATTGCGGTGGCATGATGCAATATTGAAAATCGCAGTAGGCGTGCACCACCACCGCGGAGGCAGTCATTGGATGCATTTGAAAGATGCACCATCGCGGTAGCTACCGCCTGGCCCCTGCGGTGCATCACCACTATGAAGCATGCCCTACAGCCAATGAGAACGATGATTGTGGTGGCATAATGCAACTTTGAAAATTGCGGTAGGCGTACACCACCACCACGGAGGCTGTCATTGGATGCTTTTGAATGAGGCAGACCTGGACAGCCAGTTATTGCTGCTTGGCACCTCTGAAACAACCCCAGTGGGCTATATATGTGTGGGAGTAAGCCTCACATTTCCACTGCTCACAGAGCCTGCTTTCAGAGACCTCTGACCTGCTGCTGCTGCCTCCAGGGACTGCTGCCTGAGACCCCTCATCTGCTGCTGCCTGACACCCCTCACCACCCAATTTCCCCACAGGTGTTCGATGTTCACAGGGATGGCAAGGACAGAGAAGATCCGTGCCAGTCCATTCACAAGGGAGGAGCTGGAGGTCCTGGTGAACGAGGTGCTGGCACACAACCCAAGGCTAAATGGTGACCCAAATGTTGTGGTAGGAAATCAAAAGCGGAGGTGTAGGGCAAGGGGGGGGACACACATAGATTTGGACTGATGCAGTATATGCCTTAGGGTGTGGGGTTGTGTAATGCACTATCAAACAGGCTGTCTCCAGAGGGAAGGAGTTTGTGTCCCAATGTCACTGTTTTCCCTGCATGAATGTATAGTTATGAGTGAAGTGTGTTGCATTGTCAGCAATACAGTGACACAGTATGTTGGCCATGCAAGTGCCAGGACAGTGATTGCTTGGCTGAATGGCTGTGTGTGCCCCTGTTGTCCATCTCAGTGTGAGCCCAGATGGTCAGCACAGTAACGGCCCACCAAGACGAGGTGACATCACTTCACTTACTGTGTCTTTACTATTGTTTATTCACAGTAAAATCCAAATATGCACCCTCTCAGCGCTGTAGAATTGCACACGACCACATGTGTGTAGATCTATATTTTGTTTGTGAGTCCATGTCCCTCAATGCCACACACATGACATACTGATATATTCACAGGGCATGAACATTGAGTACTGCACAGTCTTGCGCACAGTGAGTCTACCCACAGACATAGGTTGATTTGTGATGTATGTTGTGGCCAGAGAAGCAAAGGACTGGAGATGTGTGCAAGCCACATAGGGGGTCCAGTGCTGTCATCCTGCATGTGTGTGAGAGGTTCAGGGACTGTGTACGCCCTCATAAATGCATGCAGTCACATCAGCTTAGCCCATGCAGAGTGCCCATGTGAAATGTACCCCAGGGTGGGATGGACAGATAATAGGTTTTGTACTGTGTTTGTGTATTGCTATTGTACTGATAGATGTTGGTAGATAACACTGTGTCACTGATCATTTCCCCCTCTTGTCTCTCATGCCTAGAGCTCAAGGTACACCAGCGTAAGGCCGTGTGGAGGGCCATTGCAGCAAAGGTGTGAGATCTGGTCTAACTGATGGCGCACCCACTCCCACAAGAAGTGGGACGACATCAGCCGGCTGGCAAAGAACGTGACAGAGATGACCTTGGGGCTGCTCCCTCGCACTGGGCAGTTGGCACGGCCTCTCTTTCTCGATCTTTGTAGTCACAACCCCCGGGTGCTGCATTGCGGATTTTAGGTTTCTCACGCATCCGGGGGGAGGGAGCCTGTGAATGGGATGGGAAAACCTCTCTCAAAACCATGTACTATTATCTCTGCGTCTGTCTTGTTATGGTACCTGTTGGCTAGCATGCCTAGTTCTTTCGTGATGATGGGGGACCATGCTAGTGTGGCACTTTCTTGCCCTGTAGTCCCCCCGCTGTCCCCTATACTTGGGTCACTGCTTCTTTTTCTCTTTTTTATCCCGCTTTGCGTCGTCCTTTTGCCTGCATCCTGCCGCTGGGTGTCCTCCCACGCATGCTGAACATATGTGTTGGAATTTACATGCCGCCCTGTATGTGCATTAGTTTGCCTCCAATTTCCAACATATTGATGGTGGGCCGCATGAGTGCACTCCCATCCCTTTGCTGACCTGTTTGAGCCTTTGAAAGGGCCTCCCTTTCCCTTTTTGAAAGGACCCTCGAAAGGAATGCTCACTCCTCCCCCCCATGACCTGACCTCCCTCGCTACCATCATCTTGTGGATGAAGCCGGACGCGTCCTCCTCGTTCAACTCCATCTCTGGATGCGTCTGCATTTTTAGCCTGAACCCTTTTTCATACTCTAGCCATGCGTCGCCTTGGAACTGCCACTGTGTGCTGTGTATGTTTGCCTCATATAGCCTATCATATAGCCATAGGTCGGCAGCGCAGCGCGGGAACTTTTCCACTATGATGCATGCCATGATCCTGAATGCGTATAGCCAATTATCAAAGGTCCTCTCCTTCTGCTCCCTTCTCCTTTCCCTCCTATCTTCCTCTTTTTTGTCACAGGTTTTCAAGTCTAGCCCTTCTAGCTGTATCTCGAGTAAGGAAAAGATGTCTATAAATTCTTTCCGCCATTCCGCCTCTCCTTGACAGCTAATGGAATGAGGCTTGCTAGACCTGTGACCCTGGTGGTCAGGGACACCGGGACCGGCGAGGGCCGTGTGTATTCCTGGGGTGGGTATACTATCTGGCTGGGGATTCCCCCACGCCGCCGTGGGTGCCCCCACCTCCCCCTTGCTCCTGCTGCGGCCTGTTCTCCTATCCGGCGTTGCCGCACAAGGCCGGGGTCGAGCAAGTGCCATGGCAACCCTGAGGTGTCCCCCTCCCCCTTGACGCTTGTGTCCTCTCCTTGTAGAGCGCCCTGCCTGCTAGGTGCCTGAGCCTGTGCCCTTGCTGGCCTTGCACCCTGCACCCCCAACCCCTGCAGCAAAAGCGGCGCCATAGTCCTGCAACATTCCTGAATGATCGTGATGATATGCTCACCATTAGCTGCAGTGTCAATGGTCAGGTCTGGTCCCGCCGTCGCCGTGAAGGCTGCAGGTAGCTGGGCCTGCCCTTGTGGGGCCTTCTTGGGTTTCGCTGCGTCTGCGAACTTTGCTGGAGCCCAGTGACACAGATGTCACCAGTGCCTCAGAGGGGGACCGGAGTCTTCAGGAGGAATCCCTGCCTGAGACACAAAGTACCACATCATCCGATGCCAGCGGGGATGCATCCATGTTGGCGGGCACAGGGATTGGAGACTCTGCATCATCTTCAACCATACAGCGGCCAGTGCACATCCTCCCATCTACTTCCTCTGGTGCTGCCTGTGTCAGTAAGAGGGGATGAGGTTCATTTACACCAGGCACCACTGCCCCTGCACCTGCCCCCCTGCTGCCCTCAGTGCTGAGTCTGTTGAGCTCCTGCACCAGCTTTGTGTGGGACAGACAGCTCTACTCAATGCCTTCAGTGACCATGACAAAAAATTAGGCCAGGTGGTTGCTTACATGGAGGGCATACATTCCGACATGGGTAGGCTGCACCGTACTGCCCAGGCCTTGTCCTCAACAGTGACGTCTGCCTTCAACAGGCACATACTCCCAGTCCTGCTCAAAGCAGTGGCCATGTCTGTTGATAGTTGCCACGGTTCACATGCGTCACAGTCACGATACAGCACACAAAGCAGCCAGCAGAAACATCCCAAGCGTGCCCGCTCGCAATCACCATCTCCACAGAAGAGCAAAGCTATTTGAGAATTGCAAAATGGTATGTATATAAAAATTCGCTATTTTTTAGCGATTTCTTAAAATTCCTTAATTGAGATTAGCAAATTGCTAATCTCAATTAAGGAATAATTTCCCATTCATTTCTAGGGGCCAGGAGGCCCATAGAAAGGAATGGGAAGTTATTCTCAATTTGCGATTCGCAATTTGCTAATCGCAAATTGAGAATAATTTCAAGGGTGCAAGGGTGTCTTAGGACACCCTGCTGCACCCCTGAAATTTACATTTACTTTTACATTTACATGTATGAGCGCCACATGGCACCTTTACAAATGCCAAAAAGGGTATTTGTAAAAGAATTCGCAAATTACCACCAACCAGAAGTTGGTGGTAATTTGCGATTTCTTAGTGTAAATTTGCAAAACTCAAATGCTTCTTACATAGCATTTAAGGAATCGCAATTTGCGATTCCTTAAATGCTTACGCAATATTAAGGAATCGCAAAATTTGCGATTCCTTAATATTGCGATGCGTTTTGGTTGATACATTGCATTTTCCGATTGTTTAGTCGCAAACGCTGTTTTTTACCGAATCGCAGCGTTTGCGAGAAAAAAATGTTTGATACATATGCCCCATTGTGCTGTGTGGTGCATTTCTTTGGGCTGGGGCTATGTATCACTCAGGTTATTTCCCTAATTGTTTGTTTGTGGTGTTCTTGTGCTGTTTGTCAGTCATGGTTGCTCATCTGCAGTACAGCTGTGTGTGCTGGCCAGTGCTATGTTCAAGTTGATTCCACCATTGTGTCCCAGATCTGTGCATCTGTTGTGGTTGTGTTGGATGTATGTGTGTTGGCTGTGTTGTTGCTTCACTTCCTGGGTGTGCTGTTGTGTTTGCACTGTGCTGATTTGTGTTGTATGGGTTGGTGTTGTGTCACTCATGTCTGTGTGTGACTGGTATGCATGGTGTGCACACACTGCTTGTTGTGCGTACAGTGCTGTGTGCATGTGGCCTTGACATTGCCTGATGGGCAGCCCCTGATGTCCTGTAGTGTTTGTTCATTTCTATTGCCTGTGCATCTGGAGATAATTGGATGTGGCTGTGTTGTTCTGTGATGGGGCACTTATTGTGTGGTTTGGGGTATGGCGTGTGTGCTTTGTTCCTGAGAGATGAGGTTGTGCCCCATCCCATTGCCTTGCCACAGTTTTGCTGACAGGATATGTCTGTTTTTGTTGTGGTTCTGTGTGTGTTTCATTTGGGTTATGTGTTTGTGTAATGTTTGTATGCAGACATTTGCTGTGGGATCCCTGTGTGTGTTGTTTGTGGCTACACCCAGGGTGTGTATTTGTTTGAGTGTGTATGGACTGGCATGTATTGGCAGCCTTCAGTGCGTGTGGCACTGGTGTTGTGTGCTGCTGTAGGGGGGGTATGTGTGTACATTCCTTGTGGTGTTTGTCAGTGATGGAGAATATATATGGGCCCTGTGTGTTGTGCTGGTGGTGTACTCCTGTGAGGTGGTTGTATGTACGTGTGGCTGTTCCCAGCTTGACTTCCAGGCTTGACTTCCAGGCCTTCCTTTCTTACTTGTGCCTTTGCCTAGTATGCCTTGCTGTCTCCTTGTGTTGTTGCACTGTGTGCCTGTGGTTTGACTTCGCTGACTGTACCAGCCATATTTGGTTATATGGTCTGAGGGGGATATTCTGTGTTCCTTGTCTTGCATGTGCTGTGCACATGCTTGTTGTGTGTCTTCATGGCCTTCCATTTGTGTACATCCTACTTTAGTTTGCTGATTTGTTGTGCTCCATTGCTGTTGGCATTTTGAGTGTGTGTGTCAGTGTGTGGTATGTATGTGTGACTATGCTGGCTGTGTGTCCATTTGTATGTCTGTCCCTTTTATGTGTTCATTTGGTGCTTGTACTCGTTTGTTTCCATGTGTGTGGTGGTGTTGTGGGATGTGTGTGCCCCTGGCACTGTGCTGTGTTTTGTGTGTTCCTGTGGAGCCACTCCTGCAGTGGCTGTCTCCCTGGTTGTGTGCTGTGTGGTGCAGGGTGTGGATTTACCTGTCTGTTGTTATGCATGGGGGTGCACAGGGTGGGCACATGGCCTGTGCCTTCATGGGGTGTGCTGATGTGTGATGGGAGGAGGTGTGTCCCTTGGGTGTTTGTGGCCTGCCCATGCCTTGGACTGGCCCTGCCTTGGGCATTGTGCGCATGTATTCCCTTGTATCCACCGCTGCGGTGACAGGGACATTGCTGCAAGTTCGCTGTCGATTTGTGTCCAGGATGCTGAGGGGTGACTTGGTGGCAGGTGGGTCATGTGTGGGTGCCCTTGTGGAAGTGTTACTGCCCCCAGCAGGGTGTCTGTTGTAGATTTGGACCATGTATCAGCCTGTGTGTTGTATTGTTTTAGTTGCGTACCTGCGGCGGCATCCGCGGTGGTCCATGAGTTGATAGTGATTTAGCAGGTACAGCACCGGGAACACGTGTAGAGTTGGGTCCATGGCGGTCGTGACTGGGTGGAGGGGACCGGGGCTATGGTTTAGTGCTCCATTGTCGTGCCTCCGCCTTCTCGTATTGTGCGGTGTGTCCGCTGCGGTGCGTCTGCTTGTTGGGGCATTCTAATTTGTGGAGTGACCTCAGCACCAGACATCGCTGTAGCCATCCCACGGGTCTACAAGATCAGGGACAGAAACAACGGAGCTGGAGGGGGAATCGCCATCATCCACAAGGACACCCTCAGAGTCTCGACCAACACCGACGTCACCCTCACCACTGCCGAGCACATGCACTGCCAAATCCACACCGACCCCAACACCACCCTCAGAGGAACACTCGTCTACAGACCACCCGGACCACGACCACAGTTCCTCGACACCATCGCGGACCTTGTCAGCACCCACGCACTCGCCTCCACGGACTACATCGTCCTCGGGGACCTGAACTTCCACCTCGAGAACAACAATGACGCCAACTCCACCGCCCTGATCGACATCCTCGCCAACCTCGGACTCAAACAGCTCGTGATGACACCCACCCACACCAGTGGACACACGCTTGACCCCATCTTCTCCACAAGCCCCCACGTCTTCTTCAACCACACCACCAAACCCCACTGGACGACCACAGATGCATCTACTTAACCTTCAGGAAACCCACCACACACCACCGCGCCCAACAGCTACCACGCCGCTGCTGGGGCAAGGTCACCAAGGACCAACTGACTACCACCCTCGCCCTGAGACCACCCGCCGACCCCACCGACCCAGACACCGCCACGACCAACCTCAAATAGTGGATCAACGACTGCGCCAACACCCTCGCCCCTCTCAAAACCTTAACAACCAACCACACCAACAAGAAAGCCGCCTGGTTTACCGATGACCTCCGGATCTCCAAGTGCACCTTTTGGAAGCTGGAGAAGAAGTGGCTCCACGACCGAACACCAGACAGCCACACAGCCCACAAAGCGCCACCCGCAGACACCACCAACTCATCAGGACCGCCAAGAGGACCGCCATCAAGGGCTGTATAGGTAACAACGTACACAACACCAAAGAGCACTTCAGCATCGTGAGAGAACTCTTCAACCCCAGCTCCAACACCAACGACATCCCACCATCACAAGACCTCTGCGACTCCCTGGCTACCTTCTTTCACTGCAAGATCGACAGCTTCAACTCCGACACCCTCGGCACCCACCACCAAGTCCACCACCCCTGCGGTCACCGCCTGCACCAGACGCTTGACCGCATGGGCCCACGTCAGCGACAAAGACACCATCAAAACCATGAACTCCATCCACTCCGGATCCCCATCTGACCCCTGCCCTCACCACGTCTTCAACAAAGCCAGCACAACCATCGCACCCCACCTCTGGAAAACAATCAACAGTTCCTTCGAGACAGCAACATTCCCGGAAATCTGGAAGCACGCCAAGATCAACGCCATTCTGAGGCGGACCCCAAAGACCTCAAGAACTTCCGGTCCATCTTCCTGCTCCCGTTTCCAGGCAAAAGTGACAGAGAAGATTGTCAACCCGCTACCTCGAAGACAACAACATCCTGGACCCTTTCCAATCCGGTTTTCGCATCAACCACAGCACCAAGACCGCCCTCATCGCCGCCACTGACGACATCAGGATCCTGATGGACAAAGGAGAAACAGCTGCCCTCACCCTCCGGGACCTATCAGCAGCCTTTGACACAGCTTGCCACCGAACCCTATCAGCACGCCTCCATGACGCCAGAATTCAAGAGAAGGCCCTGGCCTGGACCACATCCTTCCTCTCCGGCAGAACCCAGAGCGTCCGCCTCCCACCCTTCCGCTCAAAAAACACCAAGATCATCTGCAGCGTCCCACAGGGATCCTCCCTCAGCCCGACGCTGTTCAATATCTACATGGCACCGCTCGCCCACGTGGCACGACAACATAACCTCAACATCATCTCCTACGCCGACGACACCCAGCTGATCATATCCCTCACCGAACACCCCCACACCGCCAAAGCCAACCTCCACAGAGGAATGAAGGCTGTAGCCGACTGGATGAAGGACAGCAGACTGAAGCTGAATTCAGACAAGACGGAGGTCCTCATTCTCGGACCCACCCCATCAGCCTGGGAGGACTCTTGGTGGCTCACATCGTTAGGCACAGCCCGGAACCCACAGACCAGGCACGCAACCTGGGGGTCATCCTCGACTCCACCCTCTCCATGTCCAGGCAAGTCAATGCCATCTCCGCGTCCTGCTTCAACACCCTCCGAATGCTCCGCAGGATCCTCAAATGGACCCCCCCCGACACGAGAAAAACTGTCACCCAGGCCCTCATCACCAGCAGACTCGACTACGGGCACGCCCTCTACTCAGGAACAACAACCAAGCTCCTGAAACAAATACAGCGAACCCAGAACGCCTCAGCACGACTGATACTCAACGTCCCCCGACGCAGTCACATCACACCCCACCTGAGAGGCCTGCACTGGCTCCCCGTCAACAAGAGCATCACCTTCAAACTCCTCATCCAAGCAGACAAAGCGCTACACAATCCCGGACCTACATACCTCAACAACCGACTCAGCTTCCACACCCCCACCCGAAGCCTCCGCTCAGCCAACCTCGCCTCAGTTCCTCGTAACCGGAAAGCCACCGCCGCCAGCAGATCCTTCTCCTACCTCGCCGCCAAGACCTGGAACACTCTCCCTACCATCCTACGACAAACTCAGGACCTGCTGGCCTTCAGAAGACTTCTCAAGACCTGGCTCTTCGATCAGTAGCAGCCCCCCCCCAGCACCGGAAGACCCTCACGGGTACGTAGCGCGCTTTAGAAATGCAATGATTGATTGATTGATTGATTGGAATGGACGTCATTACGCACGGCGGTGGGTCTCCATTGGCTCACACCGCCGTAGTGGCGGGCGCACTTTGATGGTGGTACGCTTTGCACCGGGGCGGATGGGAATTGACCGAGGTTTGGCAATGTTAATATGGTGGATGTAGTTTGTGGGTTTACAGGGGAATAGGGTGGGAAGTCATTTAATTTAAATATAAAAAAAATAATAATTTATTAATTAATAATGTTGTGTTAAATAATTACTATTGTTAACTAAGTTAATTAATTTATTATTAAAAACATTTATATCAGTTTTTAATTGTTTGCTAATTATGTAAAGTGTGTATTTTTTAATAATTGGTAATTAATTAAATATTTGTTATTAATAATTAATGTATTAATATGTTAATTATGTAATTTTTTTAGGAGTGTGTTGAGTGTTCTTAGGGGAGTAGGGTGGGAATTAATTTAATTTAAATTAAATTTGCATATAACATTTATTCATAGTCTTAATTGTGTTAATTAATTTAGATACAATGGTAATTTATGTTATTGTTACTTGTCATTAGCTAAATAATTAATTAAGCACATTTTTATTAATAGTTTACACTAATAGAGGTGACGTTCATAGGGGAAAATAGTGGGAGGTAAATAAAATGTTATTAAATATTTATTTGGTAATTAATTGTAATCATATTGTAGGAGTGGGTCTAGTAAATTATTACCCTACGCTGGCCAACACTTTCCCTACTTTTGCACTCACTGGAGTGGGAATAGTATTTTTTACCCTCACGCTATCCAACACTTTCTCTACTGTTGCATTCACTGGAATGGGAATAGTAATTTTTATCCTCCTGCTATCCAACACTTTCCCTACTGTTGCACTCACTGGAGTGGGAATAGTAATTTTTACCCCCACGCTACCCAACCCTTTCCCTACTGGTGCACTCTCTGGAGTGGGAATAGTAATTTTTACCCACCCGCTATCCAACACTTTCCCTACTGTTCCACTCGCTGGAGTTGGAATGGTACTTTTTACCCATCCGCTATCCAACATTTTCCCTACTGTTCCACTCACTGGAGTGGGATTGGTCATTTTTACACTCCCACTATCCAACACTTTCCCTCACCAGCAGTCACCTGACGCGTTTCAGGCCAACGCCCTTCTTCATAGGTATCACTGCACAGAATAAACAACCAGCAAACGGATTCTCCAGCGTCTTCCCTTTTATTTGAAATCAATCATACTCAGGTGAGTAATACCACACTGAATACTGGGACTGGTAGTCCATACACATAAAACCCCAGTGGGCTGCTGGCTATTTCTTCTGTAAATATCAATGTTCATCTTAGGATGTGCAAGGAGCACCTTCCTCCATGCTGCCGCTCACCAGTCTATTCCGCCCTGCTGTCACCACGAACAGCAGCGGAGCCGCATCTCATCAGCAGCGGTGCACCTCCTGACCAGGAAGGCCGGATAAATACAGTTCCACAAGACCCCATGCGAGGCGCACTCATAAGTCGGAGTTTTCAGGGTCAGGGAAGGGCCTCATCACATCCGTCGTCAGCATTCACCTGACGCGCTTCGGGCCAACGCCCTTCCTCATAGGTATCACTGCACAGAATAAACAACCAGCAAATGGATTCTCCAGCGTCTTCCCTTTTATTTGAAATCAATCACACTCAGGTGAGTAATACCGCACTTAATACTGGGACTGGTAGTCCATACAAATAAAACCCCCGTGGGCTGCTGGCAATTTCTTCTGTAAATATCAATTCGATATTTTAGTTATCTATATTTCTAACAACGATATTTTGTACTCGATACTTTAGTACTTACCTGTTTGTAGATTGGGACTTGATATTCTGTCCCTCGTTATTTTTCTGTCGATATTCTGGATAATTGATATTATTCCCTTGATATTTAGTCACTGATCTATTTCTGATGCTGTAGGTGAGGCCAGCCTTTTTATTTTTACCCTGATCATTATTTGATGCAGCTGATGGCAGCCAGGTACAGACAGTTCACACCTCTTTATGACTCACTTGTGTGTGCCACAGGCTGGAAATTACTCTGCTTTGAGGAGCTGCAATCTACATAAAGGCTGAACGTGGACAGCAACCGGGAAAGGACACTTGAAAGGAGAACCACCCCCAAACCATTTTTTAAACAATGCTTTATTGATTAGAAAATAAGTTCTTGGAAAAGTTGCAATAACACAACATTAACAATAATCGAATGTTTTTAAAACGTATTACAATTATAAATAGAAATACTTGAATCTAGAACCAAAATATATCCCATAATTAGTAAATATACCCGTTATATGATACTTTCCAAATACAACATGTAGGGTTTGGCCCACTCTGCGGCCACCCCCAAATGTTTTGCCTCCACCACTCCTATTTTGCTAAAATTATTTTTGTTGGAACTAGAAATCTATGCACTTTACCACTGCTAACCAGTCCTAAAGTGCCTGTACTCACTCCTTTAAACATGGTAAAATTGGCTTACACCTAATTGGCACATTCAATGTACTTATAATTCCCTAGTAAAGTGGCACTACATTTACCCAGGGGCCTGTACATTAAATGCTACCAGTGGGCCTGTAGCACTCTTGTGTTAACCACTTGAGACCAAGTTAAGTAACCCTGTAAAAAACATTTCTCAGAACTGCCACTGTAGCCTTTGTACAGTTTTAAACTGTGAATTTGACCTGGCAAAATTCTCATTTTCCCAGGCCTATACATCCTTTTTTATAACATATAAGTCACCCCTAAGGTAGGCCCTAAGCAGCCCTCAGTGCAGGGTGTATTGTATTTAAAAGGAAGGACATGAGTTCTTAAGTTTCCCATGACCTAGTAGTGAAAACTGTCTAAATATTTTTTTCACTATAGTGAGGCCTACCTCTACTATAGTTTAAAGGTTTTGGGCTGAAATCTGAAGGATACATATACCAGGTTGGGGAACATCCTTTACAACGCAACTGTTACAACGAAGTACCTTTAAGACGCAACCATTACAACGCAACTTTTATAACGACTTGCGCTGGGGGGCGCTCTAGGATAGGGAATAGTTTCCAACACCTTCCCTACTATCCACGGGGACTGGAGTTGGAATAGTAAATTAAACTATTCACTATCCAGCGCCCCCTAACGCAAGTCGTTGTAACGACTTGCGTTGTAAAACTTGCGTCGTAAAGGTATGCGCTGTAATAGCATGAGTTGTAACGTCATACATCCGGTATGGTGTACTCTACCTTTGAAGGTCAAAGAGGCGCTCCGCATAGGGCCTAGCAGCACAGATGAGTTTACTGAAGAGGAGAGTGGAGCATGCCAGTTTAGGCAGGAAATGTGTCCACATCTACCATGTGATCAAACACCTCTTCCACTTATGTCAACTTGCCAAAATTAAGTTCAAATTTGGTAGGCTAATTTTCAAAGTACATTCACCATTCATTAAAGCTGCCTGGCAGCGTCAAGGTTTTCAGGAGCAAAATAGCAGTCATCTGGAATCAAAATGCTCCCACACTTCTGCCTCAACTTCCTTTATAAGAGCAGCTCCTTCCTTGTGGAATAGGTCTTAGGAAATTATTCCCATGCTCAATCCTTGGTAGCTGGCTATGAGCAGGCAGGCTTAACTTCAAAGATAGGTATGTAAAGCATTTAAAAACACCAATTCAGTAAATTATTAAGACACACCACACAATAAAAATCCAACACCAATTTATAAAAAAAGGAAATATTTGTATTTTTAAAATGAGAATAAAACGAAACAAAATCCATTGTGGGGAGCCAGAGATAAGAACTTTTAAATATCGAACACTTTCTGGTACTTAGAAACCAATAGTGCACTTTTGGACATTTGCTTGCCTCTGACTGGTACAAAGTCAAAGTTTGAGGCTGACCGTGATAGAGCCCTGGTAGAATACACTAAGGGGGAGGCCCAGGTCAAGATTTTACATTCACACTAAGAAACATTTCTGGATGATTTCTCACCGTTGTGCAGCCTCCTCAAGCAGGCTGTATTCAGTGAGGACCTCCTTCCTGAAGTTCTTCTTGTGGGTCCAAAGTGTCCAAAACACAATACAAGGATCTGGAATCTCCAAGATGGTCCTTGAAATGTTGGAACCACAATTCCCATAAGGAACCTGGGCAACACCATTAAAAGTCCACTGTATACACCCCAGGCAGGGGACTCTTGGTGGAGTTGATGAAGGAGAACTCTGTTAACCAGTAGCTTGCAGGGGGCCCACTCTTTATTCCTTTTGAAGCAAGGCAGTTCACAGGGCTGTAGTTCTAGATTGTGCAGCAAGTGCAGTCTTCAGAGTGCAGGGCCTGGTTGGTGCAAATCAAACTTCTCGGCTCCTCTCAGATACCTATTCCAAGTTCTCATGGTCAAGCAGAAGGGTACTCCTGTCAAATGAGGTGAAGGGCATCAGCCCAGGGTATGACCACATCGTCCAAAGTGTGGCACTATTTCCACCCAGAGAGCACCATTTCCTGAAAATTCGTCATGGCTGATTTTCCAGCAGGGAGAGAAGAGCTGGCTTAGCACAACCCCAGGATGGCTAATCTCCACAGTCTCTCCCTATTACATCTGCTTTTTTATTACCTTAATCCTATCATCTGGCTGGGTTTAAAGAGGAGAGGTGCAAATGAAACTGGTGGCTTCTGCCTGTCTCCTCCTTCCATTGAAGGTATTGTTTATGACCCCTCCTCCTGCTCTGTCATACATGTGTAGCAGAACCTTGCCATCCCAGACGAGCTGACTAACCCCATGGGCTCTTTATCATCTCATAAAAGAAGCCTGGCTAATCTACTTACCTCTGACCGATCAGGACAGACAACTGGTAGAATGAACTTTGGCTTACAGACAAGAAAGCCTTATAACTACTTGTCTGTACATTTTAGGAGATATTAAACAAAACCATATTGTTGGATTTTTTAATACCATTTTAGAAAGTCCTTGAATGCTATTTTATGAATCTCCTAGCGAGAATTATTAGTTAATAACGTTTTGCCATGTAAACCCATGTGGAAGGGGATTTGAAATGGGAAAAATGACCTTGGACAGTTTTCCAATACCACATCTTATAAAGACATATTTTACAAGGGTCCAGCCTATATATACAGGAACTTCCATCCCTGAAACACCTAGGGGAGACTTTAAGGGTTCTGAATATGATACCTCCAGCACACAACTCAATAGCTCTCTGCTTTCTGTTTCAAAGATATAACCACTTTTTCAATAATTTTCAAGTTTGGAAACATTTGGGCTTGCCTCTTTTTTATCACCTGTCCTGAGAAGCAGAATGTGCTTAAAACACATTCCACCATTTTTTCAATCATCTTGCTTGCAACCATTGGTCAGCTAGATGTCTTTAGCAAGTAAAGTCACTATTGCACTGCACATGGGCGAAAGGGCCTCAAATTGAAATGTCCTCTTCACTTCTAGTCATGTCTACTCCAAGGATTGGCAAAAGATAGTTACTTCCCCTGAGGGGAGAGAAGAATTCCTGTAATGTTGAAAAGGAACCCATTGATATATGTCAACCTCCTCACTGGCTCCCCCAACCAGTCCGCGCCCAGCTACATTGGAGCCGGTGTTATTCGGTCTAATATGTCTCTCAGGAAGACCTTGCCTTACAGACATACCCTTGCCCCACATTTTGCCTGATGATGCCTGAAGACTTCAGAAGGGCAATCGTGGCTCAATCACAGATAGCATGGGTCTTAATCGGTGGTATGCATGCACAGAACAAAGCATCAGTGGATAATAACTACATCAATAAATGATATTGTGTACTATCTAAATGATGATTATTAATAAATGTTTGTGTGCTCCTTACTAGCGGATGTGTTAAAAAATGGTAAGTATTTGTTGTAAATAGATAATCCTTGAGCCAGGTGTATAAAACAGGATAGGTTTATTTAGTTTGGTTCCAGGTTAAGTTCATCAGGATGAGTTAGATGGAAATGTAGAAAACCCCACCAGGAGCGACCTCCCTGTCGCTCAGCCTGCCTGCCATCAACTGCCACTCCACACACAGGCCAGGCACCAAACATTCCATGATGTGACCAAGAATTCTACCACTCACACTATCTGAGCAACAGGGAAATCCCAGTCATGGAATAGAGAGACACAAGTCAATTATAACACATCCCCCTTCCTTAGGGAAACAACAAAACTGAAGTTAAGGAAAGAAACGTAAACATGAATATATACAATGCATTCTAAAATAAAACATTGACATTGCAATCTCAAAAATAACAACATTTGAAATTAGCCCCATCCACCTTCCTTGGGGGAAATGAAATTAACATTGATACCACTAATTGGCAAATCACGTCAAACTTAAAATAAAATTTGGTAAACACCCAAAAATGGGGCATTCAGTTCCCACAACCTCCATGTAATAGGGAACACATCTTCCTTTGATCCAGCACTGGGACACTTAGGTCCCAAAATCCCTTAAACATTGTATTGGGGCATGCAGCTCCCACAACCTCCACAAAATAGGGTAACATCACCCGATGATCATTCACTGGGGCACTTAGCTCCCATAATGTCCACTTAATAGGGAAACACAAATCCCTATGATCCATGACTGGGGCACCTAGCTCCCAAACCCACTCAAAATGAACTGGGGCACTTAGCTCCCAAAAACTCCACGTAATGGGAAACACACATCCCCAAAATCCTTAATGGGGCCTTAAGCTCACAAAGCCTTTTAAAACTGAACTGGGGACAAAGCTCCGACAACTTTATCTCCCAAAACCTCTCAAACTGAACTGGGTACATAGCTCCTGCAACTTCTAAGTAGAAAAAAAATAGAGAAACACACCTCCCTAAAGGCTATAAGTGGGGCAATATGCTACACAACCCCTCCTAAAATTGAACTGGGGCACTTAGCTCCCATACCTGACTGCAAAAAGGGTACTAACCAGCCTAGGAACAAACTGCATGGGGCACTTAGTATAAAAAAGGATAGATTTATTTAGTTTAGTTCCAGGTTAAGTTCATCAGGATAAGTTAGATGGAAATGTAGAAAACGCCACCAGGAGCGACCTCCCTGTCGCTCAGCCTGCCTACCATCAACTGCCACTTCACACACAGGCCAGGTACCAAACATTCCATAATGTCACCAAGCATTCTACCACTCACACTATCTGAGCAACAGGGAAATACCAGTCAGGGAAAAGAGAGACACAAGTCAATTAGAACAGTATTCTATGCATTTACAAAGCAAAAAAACGAATTGGAAATGGTGAACATCCAGTTTGTGCACTGCTGACATGCAAACCCGAATTTGGTGGTGTTTTGAGGTGCACCACAATCTATTCAGGAACTCTTCCAGGTTCCTACAAAAACTCAGTGTTCCAGAGAGTTTGTCAGTGTAATTAAAGTTATAATGCGAGATTGTTTAATGGCAAGAAAATGGAGACAAACAAAGCTCACATGCATTGCGTTTCTCATGTTAGGTGAGGTGATACTATGTGTAATGCAACCTCCAACAAGAGTATGACTGCTTTATCTTCAGTGATAACTGAATTCAGCATGCATGACATTCTGAAAACAATGTGCCTCATTTACGGCATTTTGGAAAAGGGCAGTGCAGCAAGGCACCTTGTTGGGCTGCCCTACGCCAAAGTGAAAGGTCACGAATGCACGATCTTTAAGCAATACAGAGCATTCCTGCAATTTCTGCCTGCACTGGCACTGTTGTAGTAGCCTAGCGTCAAAGTACGGTGCCTGCAATGCAGACAGGATTGTTTTTGTGCAGGAATTGCTACTTTCCTGCATGGAACCATCCTTGCAAGGCGTTTTGCTCTTTCTATGTGGTGCCAAATGCAGCACACATAGAAAGAGGAAAACCGGGGAGAAAAGATCATATTTCTCCTGATTATGCCTCACCTCAAGAGGTGTAAAGATTTGGCACTTCCCTAGGTATACATGTTACAGAGTAAGCCGATGCAGCGATGCAGCGCTGTGTCACCTTACTCATGATTTATGAGGCCACTCAAAGCCATGCAGAGTGGCTTTGCTTGGCATTATAAGTCAAAATGACAACCCAGTGTCAAGCACGTACCACTTTACATGGTGCAAAATAGACACAGGGCTCTCATAAATAAGCCCCCTGTGTCTAGCAATTATGACCAGAGCCTTGAAAGGTTAATTAAAAGAGCAATATGAGACTGTTAGAAATGAGGGTCTCTAGTTGGCAATGGTTTACACCGTTGTCCAAGTAGGGACCCTTCTTCCTAGTCAGGGTAAGAGGCATACCCTTTAAAAAAAAAACCCTTGGTTGCTTGGTACTAGCAGACAGGCTTATCTCAGAGGCAGTGTGTAAAGCTTTTTTGCACACATACAGTAATGCAGTGAAAACACTACAAATGGACACCACATCAGTTTAGAAAAATAGTAATGTTTATATAAACCAAATAAGACCAAAAAGACTTAAATCTACAGTACAGTAATCAAAATATCACTTTTAATAGTCCATAAAAAACTATAAATGCAACACTTTAGATATAAGGTGTACTGGGACTTCCAGTATGCAATAGTTCTTAAATGTCTTTTTCTTGTGCATTCTACATTCTACCTTCCTGGGTCAGGAGTAGTATAGTACCAACAGAGGCTATCCGCAGTACAGCTGGTGACTTTCTCTTTACTTACATTGCAGTTCTTTTTTGGTAACCTCTAAGTCACTGTGCTTGTGATGAGCTGTCTTACCTATGGAAGGAACTTACTCAGTAGGAACATTTTAGCTTCCCTCCTAAATGTTGCTGTGTTTGGAATTTTCCTAATGTTTGGAGGAAGTGAGTTCCAGATTCTGGGGGCTGCTCCTGAGAAAGCTCTATCATATGTTTTCTTCTTCCGGAAGATAGGTGGTCTCAACAATAGCTCCTTCGCACTCCTGGCTGGTCTGCTTCCTCCTGATAATTCAATTTTCTGTGCAAGGTATCTTGTTGTATTATAGTGGAGCGCTTTGTGGGTAATAAATGCCTTTTTTAGCTCAATTCTGGCTTTGTAAGGTAGCCAGTTTAATGCTTTCAGGTGTGGAGAGATATGGTCAAATTTCCTTGATCCAGTGATAAGTCTTGCAGCTGCATTGAGGCATGCTTTTAGTGGTGCTGTGGACATTTTTGGTAAACCTGTTAAAGTTGTACATCCATATTCAATCCTTGAGAAAACTAGTGATTGGACTGCCAGTTTGAGATACGCCTTAGAAATGAATGGTTTCACTTTCTAATGTAGTTCAAATGAAAACGGGCACTTTTTGCCATTGATTTGATGAGGCATGCTTTTAGTGGTGCTGTGGACATTTTTGGTAAACCTGTGAAAGTTGTACATCCATATTCAATCCTTGAGAAAACTAGTGATTGGACTGCCAGTTTGAGATACGCCTTAGAAATGAATGGTTTCACTTTTCTAATGTAGTTCAAATGAAAACGGGCACTTTTTGCCATTGATTTGATGTGGGCTTTAATGTTTAGGTGCTCATCCAGCGTGATTCCTAGTGATTTTGCTGAGTTAACTAGGGTAGGGGTGCAATTTAACGCTGTGATCATTTTGGACCATTCCTTCACTTCTGTGAGGTTCATTGGTGGTGAAATTAGTAGGAATTCAGTTTTTTGTGCATTTAGCTTCAGATGATTGTTAGTTAACCACTGTAATGATATTTTTAAGGCCTCAATCATTAACTTGATGTCTTCCAGAGATGCGATCTTGATGTATATCTGCGTGTCATCCACGTACATGTGATAGGATATCTTTGAGTTTCTGAGAATTTCTGTAAGATGTTCGACATACAGGTTAAACTGTGATGCGTTGGTTACTTACTCCTGGGGAAGTGATGCGTCAGTTCCTTACTGCCACACAGGGGATGTGAAGTGTTGGTTCCTTACTGAAGGGGAGATGATTTGTTAGTCTCTTACTGTGCAGGGAGGTGATGCATCGGTTTATTACTGTGGCCCGGTGTCCTTGTAGACTAGGTGCCCTGGTGCAATGTGTGAGGTTCAGAGATGCGTCGGTTCTCGATGTGGCGGCGACCAGGGCGATTGTGTTTTTTTTTTCGGCAGTGGTCACATAATGCGTTGGTTCTTGCAACTGTACAGCAGGGCCTACATTGGAATCAGTGCGGTGATCTCAGACTTTGTGGATCGGTGCACTCTATACGGCGTGCAGCAATTTCTCCAGCCACAGGCAGGCGCTGTGTCTGTTTCCCCGGCGATGGGCCAGAAACAGGTACTAATGCGTCGTGCTTCTCCTTGTTGCATTACATTTGCAGTTCCCAACAGCAGGAACAACCTCCAGAGGCCCAGAACAGCAGCAGGCACCTCTTGACAGGTTAGAACTCTCGGCAAGAGAGTTCAGGGGGGTTGGGGGTGAAGTGTTTGTATCCCTGAAATTTCAAAAAAGGTGGCAAGCTCTCCTTCTAGCACTTAGTGATCTTCCCCAAGCAGGGGACACAGCACACAGCAACGTCCTTGTCCTTTCCTTGGCCAAAACAGCCACTGCAGGCCAACCCCAGGTGCCACACCGCAAAGGGGCAGTACTTCTCCTCAGATTCTCCAGCTCTTCTCCATGGCAGATGTTTCTCTTGAATTCCAGAAGTAATCAGTAGTTCAGGGGTCCTGGCCCCACTTATTATCGCACATAATCCTTTGATCTCTGGTGACAGAGAAGCTCCTTGCCCAGCCAAACCAGTTCTGTCCGCTACAGTGCAGCTTCCTGGCATGAGATGGAGACAGCGTTGTGAAAGGCAGACCAGACGCATTCAGGTGTGAAAGAAATCTACTCCCCCTATTTTGAATGCAGCCCAGGTATATTCAGTCGAGACCTGACTTACCCTGGAAATGCAGGACACAGGTGGCTGTCTGAACAGAATGCATATACCCAGCCTCTGTCATTCCAAAACCAGACAGTCACTACACAAATTAGCAGAGGCACACAGGATGGCTACGCCAGAAAATACCTACATTCAAAAAGTGGTATTTTCAAACACAGAATTTATAAATCATCCTCACTAAAAGATGCATCTTTAAATTCTGAGTTCAGACATACTAAACTTTACTTTATGATCTTGTCCCCATGGGAATTTATATTTATAAGAAGTTACAAATGAACTTCCATTCTATCCCGTGGGACAGATAGCCATTCAATAGTGAAAAACAAAATTGACAGTATTTCACTATCAGGACATGCCACACACATCAATACATATCCTACCTTTCACATACACTGCACCCTGCCCACAGGAGTACCTTGGGCCTACCTTAAGGGTTACTCACATGTAAGAAAAGAGAAGCTTAGGGCCTAGCAAGTGGGTGCCATTGCCACTTCGAGATGCCACTACCAAACTGCGCACAGACACTGCAGTGGCAGGTATGAGTTATATTTACAGTCTGCTTCTGTGGGTGGCATAATCAGTGCTGCAGGCCCACTATCAACATTTGGTTTAAAGGCCCTAGACACACACAGTTCACTGTACAAGAAACTCAACAATAAACCAAATAACCCAATTATGGAAACACCAATCCATAACAACAATTTGCAGAGGGAGCACTTGCACTTTGGCACTGGACAGCAGTGGCAAAGTGGTCAAAGCATCCAGAACAGCAAAAACGAAGTCCAACGGGCAAAGGCAAACATACAGGGGAAACCCACGCCAATGATTCCAGGTCTAAGTCATGTCCCCTTGAGCTGAAATGTAGGGAGAACTGCCCACCCTCTTGGGAGTCCTCTTCACTCACGAAGGTGGAAAAATCTGGACTGACCATCAGCATTTTCGTGTTCTGTACCAGGGCGCTGTTCCACCATAAAACCTATCCCTGTAGGGAAATGGACCATCTCAACAACTTTAGGTTCCCATCCCTCATCTGCATCAACCATCTGAGAGGCCTGTGTCTTTCTGAACCCGGAAGTGAATCCCAAATAAGTAGGGCCTCAGCTTCTTCAACTCCCAGACCACAGCAAAAGCCTCATGCTCAATTTCACAAATTAAGACTATGGTTTGATGTAGGCCCTCCTCATTTAGTTGTGAGAGCACAGCCCCACACAATGCTCTGAAGCATCTGTCTGCACCTCGAATTCCTGTGTGAAGTTGGGTGACTTGAGCACGGGCGCCATGCAAATGGCAGATTTCAGGGCATCAAACGTTTTTTCACAGGGGTGGGTCAGATCACCTTCCTGGGCTGCTTCCTGGAAATTAGCTCTGTCAAGGGGGCAATAATGGTGCCCTTGACAAATCACCTGTAATACCCGGTGAGGCCTAAAAGAGCTATCACCTCTGTCTGGATCTTGGGGGGTTCCCAAGCCAGAATTGTATATATTTTTAGCCTGTAGGGGCACCACCTGGCCCCTTCCTAACTGGTGTCCTAAGCACACCACTGAGCACTTCCGAATCTGCCACTTGCTGACCTTGATCGTGAAGCCTGCCCTCTGCAAAGACTTCAACAATTCCCAGAGGTGGTGAAGATGTTCCTCCTAAATGGCACTGAACACTGCAATATCATCCAGGTAGGTGGTACTGAAATCCGCCAGTCCAGCCAACACCTGGTTTACCAACCTCTGTAAGGTGGCAGGGGCATTCTTCAACCCAAAGGGCATCATCCGAAATTGGTAGTACCTCTATGGTGTGGAAAAGGCGGGCCTCTCCTAGTAGGGCCTAAGGCCCGCAAACGGTTCCTTGGAGACTGCAAGTCCACCTGATAGGTGACTTTACTCTTGCACTCCTCCACCTCAAATGGACCAGTTCCCTTGTCCTAGAGTGCACAAGGCTCAACTGGGGCCATGACCCACACTTTCTTGCCAGGCTGAAACTCGATCAGAGTGGCATTCCGATTATGCCTCCATTTCATCTCTTCCTGGCTCTCTTCCAGATTCACCTGAGCAAGTTGTCTGAAGTGCTTAGACTGGTTCCTGAAGGCCAGCATGAAGCTGTATACATCCTGGGGAGGTTAACTGGGGGCTTCTCCCAGTCTTCTTTGACCACACCCAGAGGTCCTCTTACAGGATGCTCAAATGCAAGCTCAAAGGGACTGAACCCTAAGGACTTCCGTGTAACCTCTCTATGAACAAACAACTAGCATTGGAATAGGACGTCCTACTTATGCCTCATGGGCTCACCAAGAACCATAATCATGCCCTTAAAGGTCCGGTTGAATCTCTCAACCAGCCCATTACCTTGGGGGTGGTAAGGAGCAGTAAACTTGTAGGTAACACTGCACTCCTGCAACAGGGACTTCATATACTTGGATATGAAGTTGGTATCACGGTGGGACATCACTTCGTTGGGGATTCCCACACAGGAGAAGATCCGTCATCAGTGCTTGACCCACCATGGGCGCTGTGACATTACGGAGACGGGTGGCCTTGGGGTACTAAGTGGCATTGTCCTCTCAATAGAATTATATCAGAAAAACATTTTTACCTGTGTTTTGAGTTTTTGGAAGAGTTAGTCTATATTTTCTAGTTTCTGTGGTTTGAACCTTCTTTCTCTTTGTGGTGGATACAGGTGTGAAACCCTTTGGTGATGCCAGAAAGCTATATAATATACAAGTAGATAAAATTCAGAATACAGCGAGGAATCATTTGTGTAGCTCATTCACGGTTTTCAAAAGAAATTATTCTCAGACAAAAAAAAGAATGAACATATGTAGAAAAATATAGACATTGGTAAGGTTTTCATCTGTAATTCTTTATGCAGTTGTCAATTTACAACGCAATATATGTTAAATCTGATAAATCTGTCTGGTCTTGGAGAAATTTACAGTTTTTAAGTTCTCCAAAGCATGTGATACCCAGAACCAAGACCTGAAATGTAGCTTATAATGATTTTTTATTGTGCATTAACCAAGCAACAATTTCTATGGAGACATCTAATGAATGAAAAACAGGTATTAAGAAACTATATATATATTATGAAATGCTCACAACAAACTGAGTTTGGGAACAGTGCTTATTAGTATACCTCTCAATTTTACCCATTCTATCATGAGATTAGGAATGTATTTTGCCAAATGTTTTCTTTCTTTCACACCGGCTTACTTTTGAAAGTCACAAATGCAGAGACATCTAATTTGTGCACGAAAGAAATTGGGTCATTGAATGAGAAGTGTGGAATCCCCATTCAGGCAACAATCACAATACAGTGTACCAGAAAAGTCACTTACTTAAACTGTGATAAACCCTCTAGTAGCATGGCACAAAAGCAGTCAGGCTTAACTTAGAGGCAATGTGTAAAGTTTGCAGGACACAAACAGTCATGAAGTGAAAACACAGCACAAGATAAATCCCAAACCAAACTAGATAGAGTACACTGTAATAAATAACATGACACCAAACAAATTTAACTCAATCAGTAGAAAAATGAAAAATAGTGCCTAAAAGATTTAAGCATCAACCGTGGGTATATTAATGCGCAAGTCAAAGGTCAAAAGTTAAGGCTGATCACGATTCAAGTTAGGTTGGATACAAGGGGTGGACTGGGCCTGGTCTTGGCTTACCTTTGGAATTCGAAGACATTTCAGATATAGTTCTTCAGTGGGGCTAGGTACTAGGCTGTATCAAACATCAGGAAACTAATAGACGAGATCTTAGCGAAGCCATCAGAGGGGTGGGAAATGCTCTGAATGGGAAAAGCTTTTCAGGCCATGGAAATGGGATGGGAATGGAAAAACGATTTTCAGGCCAAGAAGATTGTCGTCATCAACTGGTTGCTGGTCGTCATTGAGCACAGTGAATATTTCTAATGACAAACTTAGAAGTTTTTCTGGAGCTGAAATTCACCCAGTGGTCCAAGGCTGTAGCCAAAGAGGGCTCCACGAGGCTGGGTACCATCCTCATGCAGTCCCGCTAAAGAGGAATTGTTGCTTCAAAGAAGAACATGGCAAAGTCAATCCCACTGGTGAAGTAACTTTGTTGGATTAGCATGCAGGTAGGTCATGAACTAGTGTTGGATTATAGAACAGTTTTTGCTGAACAATTTCCAAGTCCTAGGTTTCAGTTTCTAGTAGGAGGAGGCCACTTTAGCTCCACACCAAGGGGTCAGGATTTGAGGGGATCACCACCTGAGGGTTACAACTCACTCCAAAAGGAACCAGCAGCAGCATTCAGGTAAATTGGAGGGTCTCTGGAGCTTATTGTGTCTCAGAAGCTCATACAATAGTCCAGACAGCATGCACTTTGAGTCACTCTCATGGTCCTGGGTTCAAAGAGCAGGGTAGCAGGTCAGTCATCCAGCAGCATGACAGCAGGGCAGTCCTAGCAGCAGGGCCGCAGTGCAATCCTTCTTCTGAGTCTACCACATGTCCATAAATGATCTGAAGAGTGGTTATGGAGGTCCAATATTTTAACTTGTTGCTAGCCTTTGTGTGTGTGGTGGATGACTCCCTGTCCTACTCCTACATCAGAATCTGGAAAGTTCTTCCCTCCCCCTGTAAAGTCCCCAAACTGTCTTTGGTGACAGAAGGCTGGTGTCAGGTTCCTTTGTGTGAGCTAGAGGCAAGCCATTTGAAGTGTAAGTGGGGATGGGTAAAGTTCTGCCCCAGCCATCCTGGCAGGATGGCACATACCTAGTCCCCTTTGTGTTACTGTCTGGAAGGAATATACAAACCCCAACAGTAGAGCCATTCAAAGGCACAAACGGTTGGAACAAGAAAGTGGGAACGTTCAAAAGTGGCATTTATCAGAATTGTGACTTAACATGTGACTTTATCAATGAATATGATTTTAAATTGCAATTCATTTGAGGCTAAACAGCATACCTCTATCTGCTCCCAATACAAAGTTAGCACGTATTAAATGTAAAAAAGTAACCCAGTGTTAGTGAAAAATGACTTTAGAATAGTTCCACTGAGAGGAGATGTGAAACTTAAATACACATGTTCTACTTACATACCCTCAACACTGCCCTAGCAGATGTCAGGGCATACCTTAGGGGATACATATGTATTAAAAGGGTAGTTTAGGCTGATAACAGCTTTATTTTTCCTGAAATTCCAGTTTAAAACTGCACTAAAGGCCACAGTGGAAGGCCTGAGACATGTTACAAAGTTCTCTTTTAGTGGGTGGCACAATGAGTGCATGAGGCCTACTATTAGCATTACATTCATAGGTCTTGGGTACAGATAGCACCATACACTAGAGACAAACACGTAAATTAAATGTAACCCTTCGGTGTAGGAACATTTTACCAGGTTTTAATGAAAGAGCCTAAGCACTTTAACACTGGCTAGCAGGGCTAAAGTGAACAGAGTTCTATTCCCAACAGGAAAGGTCAGAACCTCGGCCAAGCTCTGGAACACCCTCCCTCTACCCCTCCGGGAAACTACTAATCATCTCTCCTTCAGGAAAGCCCTGAAAACACACCTGTATGCGAAATCATGCTGATCTGCCCTGAGCCCGCGTTAGCAAGTTTTAGTCATAAGCGCTACGAGGCCTCCGGGTAGATAGCGCTATACAAGTGTAATTTTAATTAATTAATTAATTAAAATCTCGGAGGGAGTGACCCTGTGTGGAGGACCAGGTCCAACAGACTTGCAATCTATAAAATAGCAGAAGGCTGAGACAGAGGCTGTTGGCATAATCTGTTCCAAAAGTAATGAGGGCATGGACTTCAACATGCCAAGGAAGTTTTTGGAGTGCCCCTTTTAGGGAAAAACATATTGTTGTCGCGATCTAATGGGAGACCATAAGTATAACTCAGAGTTGAATTTAAAACCCGGTGCTAAAAACTCCAATATAAACGAAACTCAGTCATAGCTGTGTTGTACTGAAGATGGCTCTCATTCATCCATTCAATTACCCTTGTAAAACAGGCTTTAAAGGTGTTTTCTGGCTAAATGGAGTTTTTGTCATGTGAAATATTCAACTGGCTTTTACCAAAGACATGTAGACATTGAACATTATAGGAGTCATGGAATACTGTGGAGCTTCATATTTAAGTATCTGGGGGCAGATTTACAAGCCCCTGGCGACACATTTACGCAGCCGTTGTGTCACTTCTGTAATGCAGTGGCGGCGTAAACCATGAGCCACGTTGTGCCTTATTTACAACGTGACGCATATAGGCAGATGCATCACGTTGTAATGCCATGCGCCACATGAAAACTGCCTTAGGTTTCAGGTGGACATTCCGGCGCAGGGTGGGCGTTCCCTCACAGGAATGCCTCGTAAAAGTGACGCAGTGAAATCTACAAGATTTCACTGAGTCACTTTTACATCCATGCTATGCCAAAGGCAGGGATCATCAAGTGACCCAGACTAGCAGCGGTTTATTTCATGCTCAGTGTCTGCTAAAGTAATATGAATACAATTTGGAAGCATGCTGTTTTCTTTTGATAGTATAGTTACCAACAACTCTCAGTTTAGAATTATTCGTGAAAAAGTATTGAAATATGACTGAATTTTCTTGATATTTTCTTTAAAAAAGTGTTAAAGTTTATTTTCTAGATCTTGGGACATTTCTAATTTTATCTTAAGTGACTCATGATTGAGAAATTATTTTGTTATTTTAAAAATGTCCTGTGGAATTTTCCCTACTGATTCAATTTGTTAGTAATGTATAAAATCCTCATTGGATCAATGCAGCACAAAGCTCACTAGACTCCCCTGGGTATTTAGGTTTCATAAATGGTTGGGTTTGGTAGGTTTCCCTGGATTACTACTGAAAAGGACCGACGTTTGCAGATGCCCACATTGCAAACAAAATGATTTTGCTGACATTTTGAAGAGATTTTAGTAATGGGCGCTAGAATAGTAGAACATTTTGTTACAGTTACTGTTGGACATGACCCTCTCTGCAAGGTCACCCCCTAAAGTTTTTTGGGCATTAGGATTCTGGGTACTTTACCGCTGCTAAAGTGCTTGTGCTCGCTCCGTAAAACATGGTAAAATTGGCCTACACCCGATTGGCACAATTAATGTACTTGTAAGGTCCTAGTATATATAACATATTAAAATCAAAGGGGAAACCGGTCCCAGGATGATTGTTTCTTGTCCAGGGAAGACATGGCTTGGCAGTTTGGGCTGGACTGTTCCCATGAGGCAGAGTGGCAGACTGATTTGCATATGGCCATGCCTGAACTGGGTTGGCGGAGTGAGCTAAAGAATGATGATGGATTAAACCCAGATCAGTTGACTGGGGGTGAGTGCTTGCAATGTTCAACACTCCGTCCATCATCCCCTCTGGTTTTGCTATATAAAATATTCCCAGGGCTTCTAAAGTAAATGCTTCTGTTGGAATTTAGCAATGATTAGGTTTAACATTAGCAGAAGACATCTTGAGGCTCACCACCTCACTTCTAGTGAGCCTGCACCACTCTTTGTGCTATCTCCTAATGTATCCCATTAAAACATGTCTCATGCCTTCTATTGGAGCCTGTAGTGCGGTTTTAAACTGCCATTTGGAACTGGCAAAATAAATCATTTGCCAGAGTGCATCATATTTAAAAAGTAAGACATGTAAACTTGTTTCAGATGCCCTGGTAGTGAAAAGCTCATACATGTATTTTTTTACTGCTGTGCACCTGAACCTTCCATTGGATAACACTGGGTTACCTTATTACATATAATATCTTCTGACATTTGATTGGAAGCAGATAGGGGGCAAGATGGCGGTCGAGTGAGACCGTAGTGCGGATGGGCCGGCGCTGGGGAAAGCTATCGGCAGCTCTAAGTCTGTAATGAGCACACATAACCCCAGAGAAAGAAGCATAATATGCCAATGATATGCCAATTAACTCAATAACGATGAACCGTTTGGAAAAGCCCTATGGTGCTGGCAACAGGAAAGGTTTTAAACCCTGAGATGGGTCCTATGAATGCGGCGACAGGAGCTCACCTGAAGACTGTGGGCTCTCTCATTGGCTTTGCCGTCATCCGCTTTTTGTGCCGTGATCAGCGGAGAGAGCTGCAAGAACAGGCGTGAGGTGTCCGGGTGAAGGAAGGAGGAGCCCCTGGCCAGCAGTCCGTGTGGGAGTGCTCGGTGGAAGAAACAGATATGGCTCGCTGCGGCTAAAGCAAGGGCTGCAGCAGGCAGTGAGACAGGCTCAGTGGGAGGACACTGGGTGTGAGAGGCAGGCGGCCGGAGCCAGGACAGATGCAGGCTCTAACTCCAGCTCTAGGACTCCGAAACAGGGAGCCACGACAACGAGGAAGGGAGCGTGACTGGCCCTACAGTTGCTGATCTCCTCCGTCGAACACCAAGGGGAGTGCTTCCAGGTCAAACCTAGCAGAACAAGCCAGGAGATCTGAGAGAACAGGAGCAAGGTCTGAACACAGTGAAGACTGTACTAACCAACTCAGGAAGCTCCGAAATACCAGATGTCTTCAGTATTGAAGTAAGTTCAGACTCGACAGCAGGGGGGGCAGCAGGAGGGGATTCTGTCAATGTAATTTGCGCAGAATGAAGTGGAGGAAAATGTCCCTCCCATGCCTACTCCCCAGCAGGTAGACACAATCACAAATAGCGATAACGGTAATGATGTCAACACAATTCCTGTGCCAATACCCGGGTCATGTCTGGAGGAGGACACGACTGGCGGGGATATGAATGAGTATAATCTACCTGTTGACATCCCCAGCTCAAATGAACTAAGTCAGCCTACTGACTCCCAGATAAAATTGTCTGATAAAGCGGTACGGAGCACCAAAGTAAATAAAACTAAATCCATAGAAACAGACGTGGAAAAAGATCCAAGTGACATTTATTCCATCTCAGGCGAGCTTGAATGGTCTGATGAGACACGCTCCATTTCAACTGAGGGAAGTGATAATGATAATAGTCGAGAAGCTCAAAAGACAGTAGTTAGAAAGACAAAAGGTCACCATGGGGCGACGGATTTGGAATGGGATTATACCCCTACAACACAACTTACGGCACAACAAACGGTACAACATACGCCGATAAGCGCCTTACATCAGTCTCATCAACCTAGGGGTCTTGGTTCCACAGAGTTACCCTCTGATTCACCAGCTACCCTGGATACAGTAATGGAAACAGTTCTCCAAGCGATCGCAGCACACAGGGAAGAGACCGCGCATGATGGGCGCAAAACCCAAGCCACCCTAAGGAAGGTACAAGGGGTGGTGCGTAGATTAACTAGAACTGTTAGCACATTCGGGGACAGAATGGTTGAACTTGAGTCTCGCATTGTTTTCAATGAAACAGAGATTGCGGCAAATCACGAACTTGCCGAATCACACGAAGCGGAACTATCTGACGTTAGGTGGAAGTTGGAGGACTTTGAGAACCGCCTCCGAAGAAATAACCTCCGGGTCCTTGGTGCGCCAGAGACATTAGAAGTGGAGGATGCTCGTTCATTAATTATTAAAATATTTCGTGACTCCTTGCCGTAACTATCTAATTGGAACTGGGACCTAGAAATACAACGCGCTCACCGTGTACCTATGCATGTAAAACAGCCTGGGGGCTATCCACGAGCAATCCTTGTTTACTTCGGTAATTTTCTTCTCAGGCAGGCAATATCTGAGAAGGCTAGGTTAGTGGCACTATCTCCTATTTTGTTCGCCCTGACTTTTGCCACGCTACTGTGGAAAGGAGATGGCGCCTCCGCCAATTGATCAAACCTTTTCAGGAAAAGAAAGTGGTGGCATATTTGAATAACCCTGCCTGCCTTAAAGTAATTAATGGGGGAGTTACAACATTTTTCACATCTGAAATCAAAGCTAAAGAGTATCTTGACGGTCTTTAACCAAGTTCTTAATCCAATGCCTACATAGGAGTGTCTTGATATGAGTAGGATAGGATTTAAGAGGCTCCTCCGCCTCGGGGGGGGGTGTAAAACTGTGGATACAACATAACATAGAGACGCTATCTATATAAAGGTATAAGGGCACTAGTGCTACTATTGTTATGGTGGTTTTGCAATTTCTTCTTGCTTTCTTTTTTTGGGGTTTTGGGTCTAAATTTTAAGAAATTATGTCAGCTGCTGAATTTTGTAAAAGATTATTATGACTGTATAAGTATATGGCTCTAACGCCGGCCCTGGGAAGCACACTCATCAAATAGACTCTTATGGAGTCTAAATGCCTCACTTGCAGTGTTGGGGGAGGGTGAGAGGGTTGGGTAGTAGTAAGCGGGTGGGAGGACAGTGAAAGGGGGGAAAGGAAGGGAAAAATAGCAACTCCGTATGTATACTGAATTTTCAAAAAACAATAAAGAGAATGTTTCTAAAAAATGATAAAGAGATAACCTGGGAAGTCAACCTAAAAATGCTATGGGGAGGATGAAAATATGCTCTTGGAATGTGGCGGCGCTTAACGATACAACAAAGGGAGCCAATATATATGAGCTAATTAAACAAGGGTCCAAAAACAAACTTTGCTTTCAAGAGACCCATATATCATGGGAAGAAAGGGACTTGCTAAGAATGCCCGGGTATAATCTGCTAGCAACCACTACACAGACTTCTAAAACTTGTAGGGTAGCTATTCTAGCCAGGGAATTTTTAGACCAGGACAAACGTAAGCTAGTAGATACTTTGGGTAGATGGGTTATTGTTGAGCTAGAACCCGGTATTACAATTTGCTCAGTATACGCTTCCAATTATGACGACCCACATATATTTGAAGATCTAGAATTGGAACTAGCATCTTGTTGCGAGATTGTTTAATGGCAAGAAAATGGAGACAAACAAAGCTCACATGCATTGCATTTCTCATGTTAGGTGAGGTGATACTATGTTTGATGCAACCTCCAACAAGAGTATGACTGCTTTATCTTCAGCGATAACTGAATTCAGCATGCATGACATTCTGAAAACAATGTGCCTCATTTACGGCATTTTGGAAAAGGGCAGTGCAGCAAGGCACCTTGTTGGGCTGCCCTACACCAAAGTGAAAGGTCACGAATGCACGATCTTTAAGCAATACAGAGCATTCCTGCAATTTCTGCCTGCACTGGCACTGTTTTAGTAGCCTAGCGTCAAATTACGGTGCCTGCAATGCAGACAGGATTGTTTTTGTGCAGGAATTGCTACTTTCCTGCATGGAACCATCCTTGCAAGGCGTTTTCCTCTTTCTATGTGGTGCCAAATGCAGCACACATAGAAAGAGGAAAACCGGGGAGAAAAGATCATATTTCTCCTGATTATGCCTCACCTCAAGAGGTGTAAAGATTTGGCACTTCCCTAGGTATACATGTTACAGAGTAAGCCGATGCAGCGATGCAGCGCTGTGTCACCTTACTCATGATTTATGAGGCCACTCAAAGCCATGCAGAGTGGCTTTGCTTGGCATTATAAGTCAAAATGACAACCCAGTGTCAAGCACGTACCACTTTACATGGTGCAAAATAGACACAGGGCTCTCATAAATAAGCCCCCTGTGTCTAGCAATTATGACCAGAGCCTTGAAAGGATAATTAAAAGAGCAATATGAGACTGTTAGAAATGAGGGTCTCTAGTTGGCAATGGTTTACACCGTTGTCCAAGTAGGGACCCTTCTTCCTAGTCAGGGTAAGGGGCATACACTTTAAAAAAAAAAAAACCTTGGTTGCTTGGTACTAGCAGACAGGCTTATCTCAGAGGCAGTGTGTAAAGCTTTTTTGCACACATACAGTAATGCAGTGAAAACACTACAAATGGACACCACATCAGTTTAGAAAAATAGTAATGTTTATATAAACCAAATAAGACCAAAAAGACTTAAATCTACAGTACAGTAATCAAAATATCACTTTTAATAGTCCATAAAAAACTATAAATGCAACACTTTCAACACCAAGTACCTTGGATGTGTCAACATCAAAAGCAAGAACAGCCGCAGGGAATGTGATTGGTCAGTTCCATATGCACAGGTAAGGTGATTTTATTTATTTACTTAAAGAGTTTTATATAGCGCGAACAAGACCTTTGGGTATCAGAGCACTTCACATTACATGAGGTAGGTTAGAGATAAGTCTTGTATAGAATAACGATTCGCAATGATATGACGTAGGTAAGTATACAGCCATAAAGGGTTAACAAAAAATATATACAGTGACATGAGGTAGATTTAGGATACAACTAGATATAAGGTGTACTGGGACTTCCAGTATGCAATAGTTCTTAAATGTCTTTTTCTTGTGCATTCTACATTCTACCTTCCTGGGTCAGGAGTAGTATAGTACCAACAGAGGCTATCCGCAGTACAGCTGGTGACTTTCTCTTTACTTACATTGCAGTTCTTTTTTGGTAACCTCTAAGTCACTGTGCTTGTGATGAGCTGTCTTACCTATGGAAGGAACTTTCTCAGTAGGAAGATTTTAGCTTCCCTCCTAAATGTTGCTGTGTTTGGAATTTTCCTAATGTTTGGAGGAAGTGAGTTCCAGATTCTGGGGGCTGCTCCTGAGAAAGCTCTATCATATGTTTTCTTCTTCCGGAAGATAGGTGGTCTCAACAATAGCTCCTTCGCACTCCTGGCTGGTCTGCTTCCTCCTGATAGTTCAATTTTCTGTGCAAGGTATCTTGTTGTATTATAGTGGAGCGCTTTGTGAGTAATAAATGCCTTTTTTAGCTCAATTCTGGCTTTGTAAGGTAGCCAGTTTAATGCTTTCAGGTGTGGAGAGATATGGTCAAATTTCCTTGATCCAGTGATAAGTCTTGCAGCTGCATTGAGGCATGCTTTTAGTGGTGCTGTGGACATTTTTGGTAAACCTGTTAAAGTTGTACATCCATATTCAATCCTTGAGAAAACTAGTGATTGGACTGCCAGTTTGAGATACGCCTTAGAAATGAATGGTTTCACTTTTCTAATGTAGTTCAAATGAAAACGGGCACTTTTTGCCATTGATTTGATGTGGGCTTTAATGTTTAGGTGCTCATCCAGCGTGATTCCTAGTGATTTTGCTGAGTTAACTAGGGTAGGGGTGCAATTTAACGCTGTGATCATTTTGGACCATTCCTTCACTTCTGTGAGGTTCATTGGTGGTGAAATTAGTAGGAATTCAGTTTTTTGTGCATTTAGCTTCAGATGATTGTTAGTTAACCACTGTAATGATATTTTTAAGGCCTCAATCATTAACTTGATGTCTTCCAGAGATGCGATCTTGATGTATATCTGCGTGTCATCCGCGGACATGTGATAGGATATCTTTGAGTTTCTGAGAATTTCTGTTAGATGTTCGACATACAGGTTAAACTGTGATGCGTTGGTTACTTACTCCTGGGGAAGTGATGCGTCAGTTCCTTACTGCCACACAGGGGATGTGAAGTGTTGGTTCCTTACTGAAGGGGAGATGATTTGTTAGTCTCTTACTGTGCAGGGAGGTGATGCATCGGTTTATTACTGTGGCCCGGTGTCCTTGTAGACTAGGTGCCCTGGTGCAATGTGTGAGGTTCAGAGATGCGTCGGTTCTCGATGTGGCGGCGACCAGGGCGATTGTGTTGTTTTTTTCGGCAGTGGTCACATAATGCGTTGGTTCTTGCAACTGTACAGCAGGGCCTACATTGGAATCAGTGCGGTGATCTCAGACTTCGTGGATCGTGCACTCGATACGGCGTGCAGCAATTTCTCCAGCCACAGGCAGGCGCTGTGTCAGTTCCCCCGGCGATGGGCCAGAAACAGGTACTAATGCGTCGTGCTTCTCCTTGTTGCATTACATTTGCAGTTCCCAACAGCAGGAACAACCTCCAGAGGCCCAGAACAGCAGCAGGCACCTCTTGACAGGTTAGAACAAGAGAGTTCAGGGGAGTTGGGGGTGAAGTGTTTGTATCCCTGAAATTTCAAAAAAAGGTGGCAAGCTCTCCTTCTAGCACTTAGTGATCTTCCCCAAGCAGGGGACACAGCACACAGCAACGTCCTTGTCCTTTCCTTGGCCAAAACAGCCACTGCAGGCCAACCCCAGGTGCCACACCGCAAAGGGGCAGTACTTCTCCTCAGATTCTCCAGCTCTTTTCCATGGCAAATGTTTCTCTTGAATTCCAGAAGTAATCAGTAGTTCAGGGGTCCTGGCCCCACTTATTATCGCACATAACCCTTTGATCTCTGGTGACAGAGAAGCTCCTTGCCCAGCCAAACCAGTTCTGTCCGCTACAGTGCAGCTTCCTGGCATGAGATGGAGACAGCGTTGTGAAAGGCAGACCAGACGCATTCAGGTGTGAAAGAAATCTACTCCCCCTATTTTGAATGCAGCCCAGGTATATTCAGTCGAGACCTGACTTACCCTGGAAATGCAGGACACAGGTGGCTGTCTGAACAGAATGCATATACCCCGCCTCTGTCATTCCAAAACCAGACAGTCACTACACAAATTAGCAGAGGCACACAGAATGGCTACGCCAGAAAATACCTACATTCAAAAAGTGGTATTTTCAAACACAGAATTTATAAATCATCCTCACTAAAAGATGCATCTTTAAATTCTGAGTTCAGACATACTAAACTTTACTTTATGATCTTGTCCCCATGGGAATTTATATTTATAAGATGTTACAAATGAACTTCCATTCTATCCCGTGGGACAGATAGCCATTCAATAGTGAAAAACAAAATTGACAGTATTTCACTATCAGGACATGCCACACACATCAATACATATCCTACCTTTCACATACACTGCACCCTGCCCACAGGAGTACCTTGGGCCTACCTTAAGGGTTACTCACATGTAAGAAAAGAGAAGCTTAGGGCCTAGCAAGTGGGTGCCATTGCCACTTCGAGATACCACTACCAAACTGCGCACAGACACTGCAGTGGCAGGTATGAGTTATATTTACAGTCTGCTTCTGTGGGTGGCATAATCAGTGCTGCAGGCCCACTATCAACATTTGGTTTAAAGGCCATAGACACACACAGTTCACTGTACAAGAAACTCAACAATAAACCAAATAACCCAATTATGGAAACACCAATCCATAACAACAATTTGCAGAGGGAGCACTTGCACTTTGGCACTGGACAGCAGTGGCAAAGTGGTCAAAGCATCCAGAACAGCAAAAACGAAGTCCAACGGGCAAAGGCAAACATACAGGGGAAACCCACGCCAATGATTCCAGGTCTAAGTCATGTCCCCTTGAGCTGAAATGTAGGGAGAACTGCCCACCCTCTTGGGAGTCCTCTTCACTCACGAAGGTGGAAAAATCTGGACTGACCATCAGCATTTTCGTGTTCTGTACCAGGGCGCTGTTCCACCATAAAACCTATCCCTGTAGGGAAATGGACCATCTCAACAACTTTAGGTTCCCATCCCTCATCTGCATCAACCATCTGAGAGACCTGTGTCTTTCTGAACCCGGAAGTGAATCCCAAATAAGTAGGACCTCAGCTTCTTCAACTCCCAGACCACAGCAAAAGCCTCATGCTCAATTTCACAAATTAAGACTATGGTTTGATGTAGGCCCTCCTCATTTAGTTGTGAGAGCACAGCCCCACACAATGCTCTGAAGCATCTGTCTGCACCTCGAATTCCTGTGTGAAGTTGGGTGACTTGAGCACGGGCGCCATGCAAATGGCAGATTTCAGGGCATCAAACGTTTTTTCACAGGGGTGGGTCAGATCACCTTCCTGGGCTGCTTCCTGGAAATTAGCTCTGTCAAGGGGGCAATCATGGTGCCCTTGACAAATCACCTGTAATACCCGGTGAGGCCTAAAAGAGCTATCACCTCTGTCTGGATCTTGGGGGGTTCCCAAGCCAGAATTGTATATATTTTTAGCCTGTAGGGGCACCACCTGGCCCCTTCCTAACTGGTGTCCTAAGCACACCACTGAGCACTTCCGAATCTGCCACTTGCTGACCTTGATCGTGAAGCCTGCCCTCTGCAAAGACTTCAACACTTCCCAGAGGTGGTGAAGATGTTCCTCCTAAATGGCACTGAACACTGCAATATCATCCAGGTAGGTGGTACTGAAATCCGCCAGTTCAGCCAACACCTGGTTTACCAACCTCTGTAAGGTGGCAGGGGCATTCTTCAACCCAAAGGGCATCATCCGAAATTGGTAGTACCTCTATGGTGTGGAAAAGGCGGGCCTCTCCTAGTAGGGCCTAAGGCCCGCAAACGGTTCCTTGGAGACTGCAATGGTGACTTTACTCTTGCACTCCTCCACCTGAAATGGACCAGTCCACTTGTCCTAGAGTGCACAAGGCTCAACTGGGGCCATGACCCACACTTTCTTGCCAGGCTGAAACTCGATCAGAGTGGCATTCCGATCATGCCTCCATTTCATCTCTTCCTGGCTCTCTTCCAGATTCACCTGAGCAAGTTGTCTGAAGTGCTTAGACTGGTTCCTGAAGGCCAGCATGAAGCTGTATACATCCTGGGGAGGTTAACTGGGGGCTTTCTCCCAGTCTTCTTTGACCACACCCAGAGGTCCTCTGACAGGATGCTCATATGCAAGCTCAAAGGGACTGAACCCTAAGGACTTCCGTGTAACCTCTCTATGAACAAACAACTAGCATTGGAAGAGGACGTCCTACTTATGCCTCATGGGCTCACCAAGAACCATAATCATGCCCTTAAAGGTCCGGTTGAATCTCTCAACCAGCCCATTACCTTGGGGGTGGTAAGGAGCAGTAAACTTGTAGGTAACACTGCACTCCTGCAACAGGGACTTCATATACTCGGATATGAAGTTGGTATCACGGTGGGACATCACTTCGTTGGGGATTCCCACACAGGAGAAGATCCGTCATCAGTGCTTGACCCACCATGGGCGCTGTGACATTACGGAGACGGGTGGCCTTAGGGTACTAAGTGGCATTGTCCTCTCAATAGAATTATATCAGAAAAACATTTTTACCTGTGTTTTGAGTTTTTGGAAGAGTTAGTCTATATTTTCTAGTTTCTGTGGTTTGACCCCCTTTGTGGTGGATACAGGTGTGAAACCGTTTGGTGATGGCAGAAAGCTATATAATATACAAGTAGATAAAATTCAGAATACAGCGAGGAATCATTTGTGTAGCTCATTCACGGTTTTCAAAAGAAATTATTTCTCAGATAAAAAAAAGAATGAACATATGTAGAAAAATATAGACATTGGTAAGGTTTTCATCTGTAATTCTTTATGCAGCTGTCAATTTACAACGCAATATATGTTAAATCTGATAAATCTGTCTGGTCTTGGAGAAATTTACAGTTTTTAAGTTCTCCAAAGCATGTGATACCCAGAACCAAGACCTGAAATGTAGCTTATAATGATTTTTTATTGTGCATTAACCAAGCAACAATTTCTATGGTGACATCTAATGAATGAAAAACAGGTATTAAGAAACTATATATATATTATGTAATGCTCACAACAAACTGAGTTTGGTAACAGTGCTTATTAGTATACCTCTCAATTTTACCCATTCTATCATGAGATTAGGAATGTATTTTGCCAAATGTTTTCTTTCTTTCACACCGGCTTACTTTTGAAAGTCACAAATGCAGAGACATCTAATTTGTGCACGAAAGAAATTGGGTCATTGAATGAGAAGTGTGGAAGCCCCATTCAGGCAACAATCACAATACAGTGTACCAGAAAAGTCACTTACTTAAACTGTGATAAACCCTCTAGTAGCATGGCACAAAAGCAGTCAGGCTTAACTTAGAGGCAATGTGTAAAGTATGCAGGACACAAACAGTCATGAAGTGAAAACACAGCACAAGATAAATCCCAAACCAAACTAGATAGAGTACACTGTAATAAATAACATGACACCAAACAAATTTAACTCAATCAGTAGAAAAATGAATAATAGTGCCTAAAAGATTTAAGCATCAACCGTGGGTATATTAATGCGCAAGTCAAAGGTCAAAAGTTAAGGCTGATCACGATTCAAGTTAGGTTGGATACAAGGGGTGGACTGGGCCTGGTCTTGGCTTACCTTTGGAATTCGAAGACATTTCAGATATAGTTATTCAGTGGGGCTAGGTACTCGGCTGTATCAAACATCAGGAAACTAATAGACGAGATCTTAGCGAAGCCATCAGAGGGGTGGGAAATGCTCTGAATGGGAAAAGCTTTTCAGGCCATGGAAATGGGATGGGAATGGAAAAACGATTTTCAGGCCAAGAAGATTGTCGTCATCAACTGGTTGCTGGTCGTCATTGAGCCCAGTGAATATTTCTAATGACAAACTTAGAAGTTTTTCTGGAGCTGAAATTCACCCAGTGGTCCAAGGCTGTAGCCAAAGAGGGCTCCACGAGGCTGGGTACCATCCTCATGCAGTCCCGCTAAAGAGGAATTGTTGCTTCAAAGAAGAACATGGGAAAGTCAATCCCACTGGTGAAGTAACTTTGTTGGATTAGCATGCAGGTAGGTCATGAACTAGTGTTGGATTATAGAACAGTTTTTGCTGAACAATTTCCAAGTCCTAGGTTTCAGTTTTTAGTAGGAGGAGGCCACTTTAGCTCCACACCAAGGGGTCAGGATTTGAGGGGATCACCACCTGAGGGTTACAACTCACTCCAAAAGGAACCAGCAGCAGCATTCAGGTAAATTGGAGGGTCTCTTGAGCTTATTGTGTCTCAGAAGCTCATACAATAGTCCAGACAGCATGCACTTTGAGTCACTCTCATGGTCCTGGGTTCAAAGAGCAGGGTAGCAGGTCAGTCATCCAGCAGCATGACAGCAGGGCAGTCCTAGCAGCAGGGCCGCAGTGCAATCCTTCTTCTGAGTCTACCACAGGTCCATAAATGATCTGAAGAGTGGTTATGGAGGTCCAATATTTTAACTTGTTGCTAGCCTTTGTGTGTGTGGTGGATGACTCCCTGTCCTACTCCTACATCAGAATCTGGAAAGTTCTTCCCTCCCCCTGTAAAGTCCCCAAACTGTCTTTGGTGACAGAAGGCTGGTGTCAGGTTCCTTTGTGTGAGCTAGAGGCAAGCCATTTGAAGTGTAAGTGGGGATGGGTAAAGTTCTGCCCCAGCCATCCTGGCAGGATGGCACATACCTAGTCCCCTTTGTGTTACTGTCTGGAAGGAATATACAAACCCCAACAGTAGAGCCATTCAAAGGCACAAACGGTTGGAACAAGAAAGTAGGAACGTTCAAAAGTGGCATTTATCAGAATTGTGACTTAACATGTGACTTTATCAATGAATATGATTTTAAATTGCCATTCATTTGAGGCTAAACAGCATACCTCTATCTGCTCCTAATACAAAGTTAGCGCGTATTAAATGTAAAAAAGTAACCCAGTGTTAGTGAAAAATGACTTTAGAATAGTTCCACTGAGAGGAGATGTGAAACTTAAATACACATGTTCTACTTACATACCATCAACACTGCCCTAGCAGATGTCAGGGCATACCTTAGGGGATACATACGTATTAAAAGGGTAGTTTAGGCTGATAACAGCTTTATTTTTCCTGAAATTCCAGTTTAAAACTGCACTAAAGGCCGCAGTGGAAGGCCTGAGACATGTTACAAAGTTCTCTTTTAGTGGGTGGCACAATGAGTGCATGAGGCCTACTATTAGCATTACATTCATAGGTCTTGGGTACAGATAGCACCATACACTAGAGACAAACACGTAAATTAAATGTAACCCTTCGGTGTAGGAACATTTTACCAGGTTTTAATGAAAGAGCCTAATCACTTTAACACTGGCTAGCAGGGCTAAAGTGAACAGAGTTCTATTGCCAACAGGAAAGGTCAGAACCTGAAAATCTCGGAGGGAGTGACCCTGTGTGGAGGACCAGGTCCAACAGACTTGCAATCTATAAAATAGCAGAAGGCTGAGACAGAGGCTGTTGGCATAATCTGTTCCAAAAGTAATGAGGGCATGGACTTCAACATGCCAAGGAAGTTTTTGGAGTGCCCCTTTTAGGGAAAAACATATTGTTGTCACGATCTAATGGGAGAACATAAGTATAACTCAGAGTTGAATTTAAAACCCGGTGTTAAAAACTCCAATATAAACGAAACTCAGTCATAGCTGTGTTGTACTGAAGATGGCTCTCATTCATCCATTCAATTACCCTTGTAAAACAGGCTTTAAAGGTGTTTTCTGGCTAAATGGAGTTTTTGTCATGTGAAATAATCAACTGGCTGTTACCAAAGACATGTAGACATTGAACATTATAGGAGTCATGGAATACTGTGGAGCTTCATATTTAAGAATCTGGGGGCAGATTTACAAGCCCCTGGCGACACATTTACGCAGCCGTTGTGTCACTTCTGTGATGCAGTGGCGGCGTAAACCATGAGCCACGTTGTGCCTTATTTACAACGTGACGCATATAGGCAGATGCATCACGTTGTAATGCCATGCGCCACATGAAAACTGCCTTAGGTTTCAGGTGGACGTTCCGGCGCAGGGTGTGCGTTCCCTCACAGGAATGCCTCGTAAAAGTGACGCAGTGAAATCTACAAGATTTCACTGAGTCACTTTTACATCCATGCTATGCCAAAGGCAGGGATCATCAAGTGACCCAGACTAGCAGCGGTTTATTTCATGCTCAGTGTCTGCTAAAGTAATATGAATACAATTTGGAAGCATGCTGTTTTCTTTTGATAGTATAGTTACCAACAACTCTCAGTTTAGATTTATTCGTGAAAAAGTATTGAAATATGACTGAATTTTCTTGATATTTTCTTTAAAAAAGTGTTAAAGTTTATTTTCTAGATCTTGGGACATTTCTAATTTTATCTTAAGTGACTCATGATTGAGAAATTATTTTGTTATTTTAAAAATGTCCTGTGGAATTTTCCCTACTGATTCAATTTGTTAGTAATGTATAAAATCCTCATTGGATCAATGCAGCACAAAGCTCACTAGACTCCCCTGGGTATTTAGGTTTCATAAATGGTTGGGTTTGGTAGGTTTCCCTGGATTACTACTGAAAAGGACCGAAGTTTGCAGATGCCCACATTGTAAACAAAATGATTTTGCTGACATTTTGAAGAGATTTTAGTAATGGGCGCTAGAATAGTAGAACATTTTGTTACAGTTACTGTTGGACCTGACCCTCTCTGCAAGGTCACCCCTAAAGTTTTTTGGGCATTAGGATTCTGGGTACTTTACCGCTGCTAAAGTGCTTGTGCTCGCTCCGTAAAACATGGTAAAATTGGCCTACACCCGATTGGCACAATTAATGTACTTGTAAGGTCCTAGTATATATAACATATTAAAATCAAAGGGGAAACCGGTTCCAGGATGATTGTTTCTTGTCCAGGGAAGACATGGCTTGGCAGTTTGGGCTGGACTGTTCCCATGAGGCAGAGTGGCAGACTGATTTGCATATGGCCATGCCTGAACTGGGTTGGCGGAGTGAGCTAAAGAATGATGATGGATTAAACCCAGATCAGTTGACTGGGGGTGAGTGCTTGCAATGTTCAACACTCCGTCCATCATCCCCTCTGGTTTTGCTATATAAAATATTCCCAGGGCTTCTAAAGTAAATGCTTCTGTTGTAATTTAGCAATGATTAGGTTTAACATTAGCAGAAGACATCTTGAGGCTCACCACCTCACTTCTAGTGAGCCTGCACCACTCTTTGTGCTATCTCCTAATGTATCCCATTAAAACATGTCTCATGCCTTCTATTGGAGCCTGTAGTGCGGTTTTAAACTGCCATTTGGAACTGGCAAAATAAATCATTTGCCAGAGTGCATTATATTTAAAAAGTAAGACATGTAAACTTGTTTCAGATGCCCTGGTAGTGAAAAGCTCATACATGTATTTTTTTACTGCTGTGCACCTGAACCTTCCATTGGATAACACTGGGTTACCTTATTACATATAATATCTTCTGACATTTGATTGGAAGCAGATAGGGGGCAAGATGGCGGTCGAGTGAGACCGTAGTGCGGATGGGCCGGCGCTGGGGAAAGCTATCGGCAGCTCTAAGTCTGTAATGAGCACACATAACCCCAGAGAAAGAAGCATAATATGCCAATGATATGCCAATTAACTCAATAACGATGAACCGTTTGGAAAAGCCCGATGGTGCTGGCAACAGGAAAGGTTTTAAACCCTGAGATGGGTCCTATGAATGCGGCGACAGGAGCTCACCTGAAGACTGTGGGCTCTCTCATTGGCTTTTCCGTCATCCGCTTTTTGTGCCGTGATCAGCGGAGAGAGCTGCGAGAACAGGCGTGAGGTGTCCGGGTGAAGGAAGGAGGAGCCCCTGGCCAGCATTCCGTGTGGGAGTGCTCGGTGGAAGAAACAGAGATGGCTCGCTGCGGCTAAAGCAAGGGCTGCAGCAGGCAGTGAGACAGGCTCAGTGGGAGGACACTGGGTGTGAGAGGCAGGCGGCCGGAGCCAGGACAGATGCAGGCTCTAACTCCAGCTCCAGGACTCCGAAACAGGGAGCCACGACAACGAGGAAGGGAGCGTGACTGGCCCTACAGTTGCTGATCTCCTCCGTCGAACACCAAGGGGAGTGCTTCCAGGTCAAACCTAGCAGAACAAGCCAGGAGATCTGAGAGAACAGGAGCAAGGTCTGAACACAGTGAAGACTGTACTAACCAACTCAGGAAGCTCCGAAATACCAGATGTCTTCAGTATTGAAGTAAGTTCAGACTCAACAGCAGGGGGGGCAGCAGGAGGGGATTCTGTCAATGTAATTTGCGCAGAATGAAGTGGAGGAAAATGTCCCTACCATGCCTACTCCCCAGCAGGTAGACACAATCACAAATAGCTATAACGGTAATGATGTCAACACAATTCCTGTGCCAATACCCGGGTCATGTCTGGAGGAGGACACGACTGGCGGGGATATGAATGAGTATAATCTACCTGTTGACATCCCCAGCTCAAATGAACTAAGTCAGCCTACTGACTCCCAGATAAAATTGTCTGATAAAGTGGTACGGAGCACCAAAGTAAATAAAACGAAATCCATAGAAACAGACGTGGAAAAAGATCCAAGTGACATTTATTCCTTCTCAGACGAGCTTGAATGGTCTGATGAGACACGCTCCATTTCAACTGAGGGAAGTGATAACGATAATAGTCGAGAAGCTCAAAAGACAGTAGTTAGAAAGACAAAAGGTCACCATGGGGCGACGGATTTGGAATGGGATTATACCCCTACAACACAACTTACGGCACAACAAACGGTACAACATACGCCGATAAGCGCCTTACATCAGTCTCATCAACCTAGGGGTCTTGGTTCCACAGAGTTACCCTCTGATTCACCAGCTACCCTGGATACAGTAATGGAAACAGTTCTCCAAGCGATCGCAGCACACAGGGAAGAGACCGCGCATGATGGGCGCAAAACCCAAGCCACCCTAAGGAAGGTACAAGGGGTGGTGCGTAGATTAACTAGAACTGTTAGCACATTCGGGGACAGAATGGTTGAACTTGAGTCTCGCATTGTTTTCAATGAAACAGAGATTGCGGCAAATCACAAACTTGCCGAATCACACGAAGCGGAACTATCTGACGTTAGGTGGAAGTTGGAGGACTTTGAGAACCGCCTCAGAAGAAATAACCTCCGGGTCCTTGGTGTGCCAGAGACATTAGAAGTGGAGGATGCTCGTTCATTCATTATTAAAATATTTCGTGACTCCTTGCCGGAACTATCTAAATGGAACTGGGACCTAGAAATACAACGCGCTCACCGTGTACCTATGCATGTAAAAGAGCCTGGGGGCTATCCACGAGCAATCCTTGTTTACTTCGGTAATTTTCTTCTCAGGCAGGCAATATCTGAGAAGGCTAGGTTAGTGGCACTATCTCCTTTTTTGTTCGCCCTGACTTTTGCCACGCTACTGTGGAAAGGAGATGGCGCCTCCGCCAATTGATCAAACCTTTTCAGGAAAAGAAAGTGGTGGCATATTTGAATAACCCTGCCTGCCTTAAAGTAATTAATGGGGGAGTTACAAAATTTTTCACATCTGAAATCAAAGCTAAAGAGTATCTTGACGGTCTTTAACCAAGTTCTTAATCCAATGCCTACATAGGAGTGTCTTGATATGAGTAGGATACGATTTAAGAGGCTCCTCTGCCTCGGGGGGGGGGGTGTAAAGCTGTGGATACAACATAACATAGAGACGCTATCTATATAAAGGTATAAGGGCACTAGTGCTACTATTGTTATGGTGGTTTTGCAATTTCTTCTTGCTTTCTTTTTTTGGGGTTTTGGGTCTAAATTTTAAGAAATTATGTCAGCTGCTGAATTTTGTAAAAGATTATTATGACTGTATAAGTATATGGCTCTAACGCCGGCCCTGGGAAGCACACTCATCAAATAGACTCTTATGGAGTCTAAATGCCTCACTTGCGGTGTTGGGGGAGGGGGAGAGGGTTGGGTAGTAGTAAGCGGGTGGGAGGACAGTGAAAGGGGGGAAAGGAAGGGAAAAAATAGCAACTCCGTATGTATACTGAATTTTCAAAAAACAATAAAGAGAATGTTTCTAAAAAACGATAAAGAGATAACCTGGGAAGTCAACCTAAAAATGCTATGGGGAGGATGAAAATATGCTCTTGGAATGTGGCGGCGCTTAACGATAGAACAAAGGGAGCCAATATATATGAGCTAATTAAACAAGGGTCCAAAAACAAACTTTGCTTTCAAGAGACCCATATATCATGGGAAGAAAGGGACTTGCTAAGAATGCCCGGGTATAATCTGCTAGCAACCACTACACAGACTTCTAAAACTTGTAGGGTAGCTATTCTAGCCAGGGGATTTTTAGACCAGGACAAACGTAAGCTAGTAGATACTTTGGGTAGATGGGTTATTGTTGAGCTAGAACCCGGTATTACAATTTGCTCAGTATACGCTTCCAATTATGACGACCCACATATATTTGAAGATCTAGAATTGGAACTAGCATCTTGGCCTAAAATATTGATACTGTGAACATTTCTTTAAAACATGTGGGTATGCCCCAAAATCAATATATGTCCACCTATACAGGAAGGACACCTAAAGTGTTCAGAACTATCTCCCAACTTAGGGAGAGCCTGGATCTAATAGACATTTGGGCTTCTAAGCATCAATTTGACCCAGGCTATACATAGTTTTCATTTCCTCATAATAAATATGTTCGTATTGATTATATTTGGGTTGTAAGCGATCATGCCACAGGTGCAGAAATAGATAAAAGTCCCAAGACACTTTCGGATCGTAATATGCTTACTCTCACTATTAATTTAACTAATCTTAAAAGGCCCAGCTTTAATTGGTCATTTGGTAGGAAACTCCTGGCATATAGAGATTATATTGACCATATAAAGATCTGGACACAAGGATACTTTGACTGCAACCGATATAGTACATCAAGGGGTATAGTGTGGGATTGTTTTAAGGATGCTCTCAGGGGAGAGTCCATGAGTTTTATTGCTAAACAAAAGAAAGAGGTAAATCTTGTTAATCAACAGCAGATGCAAGATCTGGCCAAAGCTGAGCAGGAACACTTAGCAGATATAACAAGAGGCGAGGAGGGTGGAGCTTCATTACATAAACTGCTAATTCTTAAAACTACGATTAATAGCATGATTAATCAGAAGGCAGCAGAAATTTTTCAAACAAGCCGTAATAAATTATATGAAGATGGTAAAAGGGTTGGAAAACAACTAGCCTTACGCACACGACAAAAACCAGTCACTTAATAAAATTCTGAATATCAAGTCAAATGGTAGGGTGTACACAGAACCAAGTGAGATTATGGACGTGTTTAGAGGATACTATCAACACCTATATTGTAACAAGGAGACCCTTGATTTAATTGAAATTAAAGAAACCTTGCGGCTCTGGTTAATGGAGTGTGGCTCGAATAATATCCTCGATGCGATTACTAGAGAGGATCTAGAAAAAGATATCACGCAAGTAGAATTGCAAGTGGTCCTCTCTGATCTCGCCTCTGGCAAAGCGACAGGCCGGGATAAGATCCCTATAGACCTGTATAAAATCTTGGGAGAGGTCATTATACCCTACATATTACATCTATGTGTAGGGATTCAGGGGAATGGCAACACACCTGTATCTTGGAAGGAAACCAATATAGTAATATTTCCCAAAAAGGGCAAGTCTTCAGAACTGCCCACCTCTTACCGCTCGATTTCCTTAATTAATTCGGACTCGAAACTATATGCGAAGATCTTGGCCAATCGGCTTAGGAGGGTTATAGAACATCTGGTCTCCCCGTGGCAGCATGGCTTTATTCCTCATAAAGGAACCACGGAACATACCCGTAGGGTCATATCATTATTTGACATCATGGCTGCGACGGGGGGCCGGATGTCTGTGATCCTCCTTGATGCCGAAAAGGCCTTTGATCGAGTCTCATGGAAATATCTTTGGGAGATATTAGAGTACAATAATTTTGGGGCTGGTTTCGTTAAATCCATCCAAGCAATGTATCAAGATCCAATTGCTAAAGTACAGACTATGGGCCTAGAATCAAGATCATTTAACATCTTAAGGGGTACAAGGCAGGGGTGTCCCTGTTCCCCGATTCTGTTCGCCTTATATATAAATCCCTTGATCCTGAAGCTACTGGCAAGTACTATAATAAGACCATTTACGACCGGCATGCATGAAACTAAGATACTCGCCTAAGCCGATGATGTGGCAGTGGTAACATCTAACCCCACTGAGGCAATTGAAAATATAGAAAATATTACCCATTCTTTTGGGACCATGTCTGGTTATTCTCTGAATCGGGAAAAAACTGTGGTTATTTGTACAAACAATATTATATTTAATGATTCGAGAAAGGCAACCAGTGCCATATATCTTGGTGTATCTATATCCCAGCAGATGGAAAATATCAATCAACTTAATTATGAGCCCCTCCTGGAAACTATACAAAAGGATCTTGGGAGGGTTAACAGTTTACACTTATCAATTATCGGCAGAGGAAATTTTGTTAAAATGAACATCCTCCCAAAGTTAATATATCTTTTTCGCGCAATCCCTATAATTGTGGAGGAAAAGATGGTAATGGCCTTCGAATCACAAATCTCCAAATTCATCTGGGGATATGGCAAAATAAGGAGATCATTGAAGTTTCTCTCTCTACCACAGGAGAGAGGGGGTTTGGGGCTCCCGAATATAACTTTCTACCAATGGGCCACTCTCCTTCAGGGGATGTCTCCTCTACTGAGTAAAAATCCAATATTCAATAATACAGTTGGGAATAGGATCCCCACAATTTATGAACTAGCCTTGGGAGAGAAAGCAAAGAGGCTCCTGTTGAAACAGATAGAACCATCCTACTACAAGAAGGTTAAGTTTAAAATCATTAATAGCGCTTGGAAGGTATGGAAGAAAGTTTCTAAACACTTGGTGATCCCAAGGATCAATAAATATACACCGTTATGGCATTCCTTTCTACTGTCTAGGCAAGTGAATGATGATATTACTAAGAGGTGGGAAAACCTGGGAGTGATATCAGTGGGTGACTTTTTAGACGCTGATCCCTGTGTCAGGTTCTCCAACCTCCAAACAAAATTCAATATTCCAACCTCTGACCTTTTTAAGTACATCCAAATAAATACCATTCTTAGCTCAAAACTCTCAAACACCTTACTGTTCAACATTCCGATTTTTTACAATATAGGTAAAAAAAACTACTAGGATAGGAATACTATATGGGATATTAATGGACCAACAACAGGATGACTTGGAGAAAACAGAGTCACTTTGGGCAAGTAAAATGATCAATCCAAATGTTGATATTGATAAGGTTCTACTGCTCATGGCCAGGTTATTTTTAACATCTACCCTTAAGGCCTAACTCTACAAGACTATATACAATTTATACTTTACACCGGCAAAATTGTATACGTGGGGTAAAAGAACAGACGATAAGTGTCCTAGGTGTGGTACAGGCCCGGCCCATCTACTACACATGTTCGTTGAATGTACCAAACTAACTACCTTTAAATCAAAAATATCCGAATTCTGTGAAGAAATATTTGGGCATAAAGTGGATATGTCCCCTACCCTTTATCTCTTGCGATATGATAATTCCCTAGGACATAGGAAAGAAGAAGAAACATGTATGTTTTTGGGTATGGCTGTATACAGGATAATATTGGCTGCTTGCTGGAAAGATGCCGACCCTCCTAATTTTCAAGTTTGTTTAACCCGTTTTTTGGGGATATTTAATCAAGAAATGGCAATTTACTCAGCTAAGGGCAAAAAGGCTAGACAGCATGGTATTCAAATCTGGCTGCCTATTATCAATTGGAAAGACAGCTTTTAGCACTATGCAATGATTATTTCTTTCTTTAGACAGTTGGACTTTTATATCATTATTTGGTATTAGGATGTACCCTTTAAATATGTATGGGTGATATATCTCTGTGGTAAAAATTTATATTATCTATATGTATCTGCATTATCATGTATCTCTTAACGGAATCAGGCATAATATTGAAACATTCCTGTAATTTTTTTTTCTTTTTCTGTACGTATCTCGGAGTTGCTAAATAAAAAATAAAAAAATAAAATAGGGAAGCAGATAGGGATTTCAAGTTTGGATTCTAATGAATTGAAATATAAAATCCACTTTAATGGTAAAGTTGGATTTTAAGTCAAAATTTGGAAAATGCCACATTTGGAAAGTTGTGAGAAAAAGCAGCTGGTATGCACTCTGTAATCCTACTAGTTATATATACTACTTAAAGAATGTGGTTAGTCAACAATAAACAATGTGCGTGCTCTCGGTGAAAAGGCCCTGCTAAACCTTTTATACTGACAGTAGAAAAAATATCCAGATGCTGATCTGGAGAACCTTGAGCACTGCTCAACACACTCCACTGAGTGTAAGTCGCTGTATACAAAATTTAACTGGAGTACAAATAAGCAATTTATACAGGTATACAAAATAATCAACAATTTAATAACAAGTGTTAATTGAAGAGTCTTCAAACGAGATGTGGATGCTTGGTTGTTTTAATTGTTTGTAGGAGTTTGTTGGCTGTCACAAAATCCACAATATTAGCATCATCAGATCAATTTTAGGCATTCCCAATGCATTTCGGGCTAAGCATGCCCTTCACCAGGGGTATCTGCAGGAATAAGTACAGTGTATTACTACAATTGTAATTTAGAGAAGCGTTTATACATGTGCTTATTCATGGGGTTAGGTATATTAGTTACAAGAAGAACAGCTGCTACGTGTCTCTTCTGTTAAAAAGTAACCCCCTGCCCTTGTTTACGAAACCGATGTCAGGGTCTGGCCGAGTTCACTAATCCATGTCTAGGCTGATTGATCCCTGTCTCGGCCGACTGTTTGGGTTTTCCTATTCTTTCCTTACTTTATCTTATCCGACTGGCCTTCGCTATTCTCTCCTTGTATTCTCTTGTTACACAACTATCCTTTGAGGCACACAAATACGTCCTGCCACCTGCAAATTGGATTGTAGGCACTAGCATTGATTAACTTGAGGGGAGGGGTGAACACAGGGCCTGAAAGAAGGGCGTATTTGAGATATTTGATAGCTTGTTTTGCAACTTTTTCTATTGATCAGTTTTATACGCATTGGGAGTATACGTTGTAAATATGTGTACTATAAAAGATTGTGCGCCACGGAACTCCCACTTATGAGCTTTTTTCGAAAGATGGTATTGGCCCCATTATCTTTAACGAAACATGGATCCGATACACAAAGAAAGATGGTGTTCTGCAGTGGCCACACGATGGTAGCTTTGAGCCTGACATATTAGACAATCTAGAAGCAATTTTGTTTAAAAGAAAAGCCCGGCCGGAAATGTTTGACTCTTTCCGCCTCTGGCCTAAGGAAGCCAAACAGAAAGAAATTAAACAGGCAAAAATAGATAAGAAAGCGCAAGGTATGACGATTATACAGGCTGCTCAGCAGTTTAAAAGTAATGAGACTGATCAGGTGATTGAAGTCTCGGAAAGACTGCATCGTATGGCAATAGATAGATGTTACCCTGTGTTGCCTACTCCCCCACAGAATAAGGATCTTGACGAAGATCCCTTAATGTCCCATTTGTTGAGATTGCCTCCGCCCTATGTACCAGGTGCTAATGCACCCCCATTGTTACCACTTGTCCAGCAACCTGTTGTTCAGCCAGTTGATCCGGCTCTTCCACAATTGCCCCTTCCAGTATTGCCACCCCCGCCTCCTTTGCCACCAACTTCTGGACCTCAGTCTCCTTTATCCTCGGTTCCTCTCGTAACTGTTAGCCCTTCTCCTGCTCTGCTTAATACCTTGTCTCCTGTTTTATTGTCAGATTCTCCCACAGCCCGTAAACGATTGGTAGATACTGTTTCTGTTTTTTTCTCCCCCTTCTTTGGGTCTCTTAACCTGACTCCTGCTCTTTCTCGAAGTCAATCCCGTATTCAACTCCCAGATTCTGACGAGCGAGTTATGTTGTGCCCACGCAGAGATATGTTTTTAATGTTATGTGTGATACTCTTGTTAATGGATGGGAGGATATGGATTTGGATTTAGCTCCCCAGGTTTTGTTAGACATACAGGCTAAATTTGATAAAGGACTTATTGTGGGTCCCGAAGTTGAGGACGCCGTAAAGAGACTTGTCACTTTCAGGTCTTCATTTTCCTCTCAGACTTCTCTTGAACCTGATCCTGCAGTTAGACATAAGGTTAAACACTACCCTATGCGAGAGGTTCCCCCAGTGTGGAGAGATGCGGTTCCAGCCCAGCATGGTAATCAGCCTATACCAGCTCATTTCCAACGTATATGGGTACATGTCCCCTGGAAACGATCTGAAGTTTTGGCGCGTAAACAGTCTTTACCGGACCCTCGTAAAAATCCTGCTGGGTATTATAAAGAGCTGTCCCAGACTGTTAATGCGTGTATTATGAATTTGGCCGATATAGATATGTTGAAGGAAATGTAGTCCCGCAAGCGTTATGGGCTCGGATTCGTAGAGAGGACCATAACCAAGCTTTAGGTGGTAATTGGGCTGCTATAACTGCCGCGGATGCAGCACAAGTAGGTGGTGCTAAACCCGATGATTTGATTACTCAATTGCCTGGTAGGATCATCACTTTAATGAAAACGATGATGCCTGCCTTACGTGTTAATTGGGATAAGCTAGCTGCGTGTAAATAGAAGAAAGATGAGAGTGTCTCTGATTTCTTCACTCATTTTGAGGAGACGTTTATCGACCATAGTGGTCAAGATATGAGTACTGAGGGTGGGCAGCGATTATTCGTAGATAAATTAGTATTTAACCTACTTCCAGAATTATTGCATAAATTAAAAGATTCCGAAAGTTTGTGGGCCGTTTCTTCGTCGGCCCAGATATTAGCAACTGCTCAGTATTACGAGAATAGGGATAAGGAGGAAAAGGATAAACTTGAGAAGAAGACTAAAGAATTAAAAACGAAGGTTCTTTTGCAACAGGCTTATCCCCCTCGTTCTGCTCAGCGCCAATTTCAACAGCCTCCACAGTTTCAGAGGTTGTTACAGAAATCTGAACCCTTTTTTCCGCGTCCTTTGTTAGGTCCTAATCAATGTGCCTATTGTAAGGAGGAAGGTCATTTTAAGAATAGCTGTCTGGTTTTATTGCAGCGTAATGGTGGACTGCCAGGGCTGCGAGGCCGTGGTGGTTTGCAATCAGCACCCAGAGGTAGAAGGCGAGGTGTGTTGTCTCAGGGACAGTGTTCCTTTCCCCCTCAGAATTCTATGAATTATTTTGATCATCAGAATTCTCAGTCTGCACAATATTACAATGACGATTATTGTATTGAAAGTGAGAATCAGGATTTTCATGCTAGCTAGGACAGCCATGGGTAAAGTAAGGGAGTCGTATCAGTTCCAGTGGATCAGAATGGGCCTTATGTTAATGTTGTTGCATTGGGTGTTTCAGAGCCATTTCTTTTGGATACTGGTGCAATGAGAAGTTCTATCATTCACTCCAAACTCCCTGCGGCATCTTTGTCTGGCTTAATAAATGTTTCTGTAAGATTTTCTGGTGCCCCAGTTGGCAACCCGGTTTCTTGGCATTTGCCTCTTTCCATTGGTCCTTATGATTTGGAGGCCCTGCTCATTTTAACGACTGGTTGCAGCGAGAATTTGTTGGGTTTAGATTTATTGAAACGTCTGCATGCAACATTGTGTTGTTCCCCCTCTGGTGTACATCTTACTTTAGGTGATAGATTGGTTTCTCCTATGTATTTGTCTAAGGACCAACTCCTACCCGAATTGCATTCACTTCCTGCTACGCTTTGGGCTACGGGTCCGAATGATGTTGGTTTGGTCCATATTCCACCTTACGTGATTACTGTCAAGCCCAATGTTACCTTGCCCACATTCCTCAGTATAAGATTTCTAACGATGGTGAAAGAGCTTTGTTGGCTATCATTTATGATCTAGTTCAGAAGGGTGTGGTTGAAGAAATGAGAGGAAATGTTTGCAATAGTCCTGTTTTGCCTGTTCTTAAACGCACTGATCCTTCTCAGCCTCCTGTATATCGTTTTGTGATCGATCTTCGGGAGGTCAACAAAATTGTTGTCCCCCAGTTTCCTGTTGTCCCGGATATCACTGCCTTGCTCATAATGATACCTGCTTCAGCTGCTTGGTTCTCAGTGATTGATCTCAAAAATGCTTTCTTCAGCATTCCTATTGCTGAGGAGAGTAGGGATCTCTTTGGTTTCTCTCTCGGAGGCCGAAGTTTCCGATTTAAACGTGTACCTCAAGGTTATTGTGAGAGTCCCTCCATTTATAGTTAGACTTTGAAATCTCAGCTTGATGCTTTTTCTTTGCCTCCAGGTGCTACTCTTATTCAGTATGTAGATGATTTGTTAGTTGCTGCTGATTCAGAGGATGTTTGCAAAAACGTGACTGTTTCACTTTTGCGTCATTTGTCTGATCTACATCATAAGGTGTCACCCTCTAAACTACAATATTGTCGCCAAGAGGTTACCTATTTAGGTCATCTCTTGTCGAAGGAGGGAAGGCGATTGACCCCAGAATGTATTCAAGCAATTGCAAACATGTCTGTACCATCCACACAAAGGAAGGTGCGTGCTTTTCTGGGCATTACCTCTTATTGTAGACAGTGGATTCCACATTTTTCTTTGTTGGCTGAACCTCTGCTGGCACATACTCTGAAATACACCCCCCAACCTCTTCCTTGGACTGATGAATGTCAGAAGAGTTTTTCTGACTTACGTACTGCTTTGTGTTCTGCCCCTGTGTTAGGTACTCCGGATTACAGTAAGCCATTCACACTCTATGTACATGAAAGAGAAGGTTTTGCATTGTCAGTTTTAACGCAACAATTTGGAGACAAACAGTGGCCATGTGCCTATTTTTCGGCTGCATTGGATCCAGTAGCCAAGGCACTGCCTAGTCGTCTCAGAGCTACAGCAGCAGCAGCAATCTCCATTCATCAATCTGCTGGACTGGTACTGGATAACACTCTTGTTGTTATGGTACCACATGCAGTAGATACTCTTTTGAACAGAACGAAAACACAACATCTCACAAGTGCCCGTTTCTCTGGGTATGAGCTGACGCTTTTGGCTAGTCATATACACATCAAGCGATGTAATATTTTAAATCCAGCAACACTGTTACCCATTCCAGAAGAGAAAGACACCCAAGAACAGCATGATTGTTTTCTCCGTACAGAGGAGGAAACGAAAGGCAGAATAGACTTAAAAGATACACCACTCGTGGACCCGGATGGGATCCTATGGGTGGATGGGTCTTGTTTCAAGCTTCCCAATGGTGAGACGACTGCGGCCTATGCTGTTACCACCTTGTATACAGTAGTGGAGACAGCACGCATAACACAAAATTCAGCCCAAGCAGCTGAGCTGATTGCACTAACGAGAGCGTGTGTGTTGGCTAAGGGAAAGAGAGTGACTGTTTACACCGATAGCCAATACGCTTTTGGCGTGGCTCATAGCTTCGGCCGCTTGTGGAAGGAAAGAGGATTCTTTACTTAACATGGGACTAAAATACAGCATGGTCAGTTGGTAACTGACCTTCTTGAATCACTTGCCTTGCCTACTCAGATAGCAATAGTGAAATGTAGTGCAGATAAAAGGATTACTGATGATGTGGGCCGCAGGAATGCTTTTGCAGACAAGGTAGCGAAGGAAACAGCGAGAGATGCTACAAGTCGCATGTATGTTGCAGGCCCTGCTAGATGGGTCAAAGAAGGAGGAATGTGTGAGGACACAGTAGAAAGTGTGAGAATGATTCAAGAAGAGGCAACCGAGAAGGAATTGAGTAAGTGGAGAGAAAGTATGGGAATGTTGGATGCGACTTGGTGTTGGACGGAATTGTCAGAACATCAACGTTGGCTGTTACCAGACGCCTATGTACTGCCTGTAGTTAATATGGCGCATGGTCCAGCCCACATCAGTGCGAAAGGTATATGCACATTTCTGGCTCCAGTATGGCAGAATGAAGGAATCCCTAAATGTGCGGAAAATATTGTGAAATATTGTATCGTTTGTTTGATGCATAATCCAGGAAAGGGAACCCCAACTCCGGCAGGTCATTTTGCTCCCCCTATATATCCTTTTGAGGTATTAAAAATTGACTACATTCACATGGAACGTTCTAATAACCTCAAGTATGTTCTGGTGGTGGTGTGTGCCTTTTCCAGATGGATAGAGGCCTACCCCCTAAAGGATAAAACTGCTTTGTCCACTGCCAAAGTCCTCTTGAAGGAATTCTTCCCGAGGTTTGGTTTGCCGCGAATTGTCTGGAGTGACAATGGAAGTGAATTTGTAGGCCAAATTATGCAGAAGGTGTGTGCGGGTCTTGGTATTAGGCAGAAATTCCATGCGGCAAACCACCCTCAGTCAGCGGGTTTGGTAGAGTGCTATAATGGCACCCTCAAGCTCAAATTGGCAAAGATTTAGGCCAGCACGGGGCTTGCTTGGCCCGATGCTTTACCTTTGGCACTCTTATCCACGAGAACAGTTGTACATTCTCGTTTACGACTCAGCCCATAGGAGGTCGTTTTTGGGCGCCCAGCTAACGTCTGGGGAGTCCCTTGACCTAAGAAGTACTCCGATATCCCGTATCCTATGTTGATTGACTACTTACATGACCTCACCACTAAATTGCGTGTTCTTCACCAACAGATACAAAACGCTTTGCCAGAGGCCTCTACAGATCCAGGTAATTCCATCCAGCCCGGTGACTGGGTCTGCCTCAAAAAGTTTCAGCGAAAGAAGAATCTGGAACCTCGTTGGGCGCCGCCTCGGCAAGTGCTTCTGATAACATGTACAGCAGTAAAGGTCTTCGGAAAGAAGAATTGGATCCACGGCGTGCACCGCAAGAGGGTACCTTTGCCTTTGCCTTTTAATCAGTGGGTCCATAAGGGTGTAGGTGATAGTGAAGGCGAAGGGGTCCCTCACTTTGTACCTTTCAGTAGTGCACGTCTGGATCGGACAAGGTCTGAAAAAGAAGACGACAACGTGTTGCACGAAGCTGTACCATCACATCTGCGATTGAGTACAACAAATCCAGAGACTTTGTTTCGAGAGCAAACAGTACCTGATAGGACGCGGTACAACCTAAGACCTAGACTGATTAAGAACAATTGAACTTTTTCTCATTTTCTTTTCTTTTTCTGGTTACACTTTTTGAGAGACATTCCTTTTTACTATCCATTAAGTTGCAGGGTCACGGTATGAGTCTTAGGCTGTGACCTGAGTAGTGACAGTAGGTCTGCAGGACTTGCAGTGTCATAGGACGGCTAATAACCACAACTAAGTGATCCAGGTAGATTTCCGTGAGCAACGCTTTAGAGGATGGATATTAAAGTGGAAAAGAATGATAAAAAGCAAGAAATTTAAAGTAAATATAAGGAATTGTTGTTTAGTCCATGTGGCGTGACCTTGTGCATTTTAATATGTTCATGTATTTTACTGGCTTATGTGGGTTGGGATGTCCACACTGTGCAGCAAGCACCTGTTCCTACCTCTGTTTCTTTGCATCTTTCTACTACTGCCTTCCCGCATCAGTTCCATACACTCCCTGAGCATGAGCAAATTAGGAGAACAGACTATTTGAACAATTCATTCATCCAGTTGTTACATCAGCATCAACTGGTAGTCAATACCACTGACTGTTGGGTTTGTGGGCTCATGCCCCATAACACAGAGAGATGCCATATTTAGTCCTTCCATTTTCCTACGAAGGTTCCGCTTGGGCTTATTTAGCCATGTTCTCTAATGCATACCAGAATCAACTTCGATATCCTCCTGATGGTTCATATGGTGGTGGAGCAGATTTTAGTCATAGTTCTTTGATAAAGGGAATAGTGACCATGGCTAAAATTGCTGAAATTGGTAAGATTCCCGTTGATGAGAAATGAGCGTATGATGGTTGGAACGTGACTCGTTACGTTACTAGCCTCACAGATAAGGCTAGACAAAGAAGATCCTCGCCAATTTGGACTGTACCTCATCGAGGTAATTTATGTCTACAGATAAATGGTTAAAATATTAAAAACCAACAGGAAAAGAGTGTTTGTTCTCATACATACATCTATTCACCCCATATTTCTTCACCGTTAGTGCCATCTCAAGGCACATATTTTGTCTGTCACGACAGAGCCTACACATGGCTTCCCACTTATTTTTCAGGAACGTGTTATGTGGCTTTTCTTCTTCCTCCGACATACACTGCTCCTTCAGGTCATCACAAGAAAAGATATGGCAGAGGGGTTATCATTCCTGAAGACACAGCAAGACAAGAGGGAGGAGACATTATTAAAGGGTTTCTTCCTTTTTGGGGCCCAATGGCCAATAGCAGAAATATTAGACAATTAGTTTGTGTTGTTGAGGCTACAATAAATGTGACTTCTGGAGCCTTGAGTAATCTAACAGTCGAACTTCAGGCAGATCGCCTTATGACTTTGCAGAACCGAATGGTTTTAGACATTGTCCTTGCAGATCGAGGAGGAGTCTGTAAATTGATTGGGTCTTGTTGCTGGATTTATATTCCTGACAATGCCCCTACGGTATACAAAGCCATCTCTGAATTGCACGTAATTTACGAGTCTTTTCACCCGGACACAGGAGGTTGGTCTGCGATGGGATGGTTTTGGGGATTACTGTCCACATGGGGATGGAAGGTATTAACCTTCCTTGGAATGGTTTTGGCCATCATGTTTTCTTGTTGTCTTTGTTTACAGTGTGGCCCTGCCATCTGCGGTCTTTGTGCCACCATGTGTGTCCCAAGGCCTGTGTCACAGAAAACAGAGAACATTAAAATGATGTTACAGCAACAGCTTGATGACCTCATGACCATTGACATCGACTCAGACTAACTTGAGTCCTTTGTGTTTTGCCTGAGTAATAGCAAAAGGAGGGTCTGGGGTTCTTCGGTTTCCGACTTTGTCTCGTATCTGGCTGCCATTTTGTGTCCCGTCGCCATTTTGTGTTGCCCTCACTCAGGCAGCACGGCGAACGGAGTGCTTTTGCCTTTTCCAGCTGCTACGTGTCTCTTCTGTTAAAAAGTAACCCCCTGCCCTTGTTTACGAAACCGATGTCAGGGTCTGGCTGAGTTCACTAATCCATGTCTAGGCTGATTGATCCCTGTCTTGTCCGACTGTTTGGGTTTTCCTATTCTTTCCTTACTTTATCTTATCCGACTGGCCTTCGCTATTCTCTCCTTGTATTCTCTTGTTACACAACTATCATTTGAGGCACAGAAATACGTCCTGCCACCTGCAAATTGGATTGTAGGCACTAGCATTGATTAACTTGAGGGGAGGGGTGAACACAGAGCCTGAAAGAAGGGTGTATTTGAGATATTCGATAGCTTGTTTTGCAACTTTTTCTATTGGTCAGTTTTATACGCATTGGGAGTATACGTTGTAAATATGTGTACTATAAAAGATTGTGCGGCACGGAATAAAGTGGCAGTCTCCTAAGAACCTACTCTGTACTTCTGGGACAACTGTGCTTAGCTGCAGCTAATAAACCTGGTTTTCTACGCCAAACAGAGTGTCTCGTGTCTCTGTCCGACAAAGCAGGTGAACCTGGAGATCTAAGGCATGCCCTGCGCCGCTCGGCCCATACGGCTCGGTACTCCACATCTTTCATGGAGCACTTAAGAGAGATAGGCAGGGGGTCTAAAGATAAAAATCCTCCTCCGTCTCCAGGTATACTTTTATTAGTGGAGGCACTGGGGATATTAATAAGTTATATAAAAGGGGTCATCAGGAGTTGATGGTCCTATGAACCTAGTGTCATGCCAACATGTTTCAGCTGTATTAAATGGCCACTTGGGTCCTGGGCTTTCTTCAGGGCGAGAAGCAGTTTCCTCCCTGGGAATTCCCTGGGAATTCAAAAGGGAGATTTTCTTAACTTTTAAATTGAGGGTGCAGAAAGCTTCACTCTTGTGAAAACATGGAAGGTATACTTATCTCCCATCCAGTTCCGAAATTTTTTGTATCCGCCTATAAGAGAAAAAGTGAGAAGAAACCATATTTTTACATATTACCCTTCATACATTTCACCCACGTAATACCAGAATTCTGGGTGCTGTCATGTGCTTTCACTTCATTCACTCATTGTGATCTGTGATCAAGAGAGCTCTCTTTGACAGTGTTGTCCCATCTAGTTGCATTTAGCTGCATGCAACAAGAAATCACATCTTTTGTGCAAGTCCGTGAATCATGAAATGTTTAAAAAACTCCATGATAACATTATCACTGTGGTCTTACAAAGATAATCAGCAATCATCCACCACACAATCGTACCAGCGGTTATGCTCTTGCTCCTCCTGTTGCCTGTGATGGTCTTTACATTTCACCTAGTTTACCCTATTAAGGAGGATTTAATGTGTCTCATGGGGGTGCAGTAGTAGGGGTAGCCTTTTAGTCAAACTCTGCATAATAGTCATTTCGAAGTTAAATGGGAGAAAAAAGGAAGAGACAAGGCTTGAACCATTAGGATCGTCTGTCCTCAGCTCCAAGTCTGGAGCCATAATGAGGCCCCTCCACATTCAGAGAAGAACTCCCAATTGGACACTACCTTAGAATACACAGGAACCCCTCAGACCATGAGAGTTATAATAAAGACGCGGATAAACTCACAATGAAACTATGGGAGAAATCATACCCTAAAAAAGTGATTGAACAAGCATGGAAATGGTCACACAACACACCACGGGCAGCTCTATTAGAAACAAACACAAAAAGAGACACTGAAGCCCTAATGTGTGCCACTACTTACAACTCTTCATCTAATGCCATAAACAAAATGATCAACAGCAAATGGCATATACAAACCTCAGACAAACTGGCATTTGAGAAACCTATGTTTTCATTCAGCCATAACAATCTTGGGAGAGGTCATTATACCCTACATATTACATCTATGTGTAGGGATTTAGGGGAATGGCAACACACCTGTATCTTGTAAGGAAACCAATATAGTAATATTTCCCAAAAAGGGCAAGCCTTCAGAACTGCCCACCTCTTACCGCTCGATTTCCTTAATTAATTCGGACTCGAAAGTATATGCGAAGATCTTGGCCAATCGGCTTAGGAGGGTTATAGAACATCTGGTCTCCCCATGGCAGCATGACTTTATTCCTCATAAAGGAACCACGGAACATACCCGTAGGGTCATATCATTATTTGACATCATGGCTGCGACGGTAACTAGTCATAATATCGACTCCAAAATATCGAAAGGACAAAATATCGAGTCAAAAATATCGAATATAGGAAAATATCGAAAAAAAGAATATAGAAGTAGAAAATATCGTATTATTTAATGTGAAAAAAATATCGAGTACAAAAATATCGAGTCAAAAATATCGAGTAGTATTAATATCGATATGTAGTAATAGTAAAAAATATCGAAAAAGTATAGATAAAATGTTAATAAAATATTATTAATAAATATAAAAAAATAATATATATATTTATATAAATATAGAAATGTATGTTAATGTTTAGGAGCGGGATGTTGGGTTAATAGGGGATAAGGGTGGGGAGTAATTTAAAAATATGTAATAAAAAGTGTAAAAATCTATAAATGTAGTATAAAATTAAAAAAATACAAATGTTTATAAATATAATTATTTTATATAAAATATTTATTAAAAATTTAAAATTTTATATAAGAATCTTCACAAAAATAGCAAAAAAATAGATAAATATGGGATAATATATGTAAAATACCTAATTAAAAAAATATATATTTATTAAAAAAAAATATTAATAATGTAATCAAATACTTTCAAAAATTTTATAATTATAAATAATTATTATTAATTTAATAAAATATTTATAAAATAAAATAATATTTTAAAATAATTATTAATAATTTTATCAAATATTAATATAACATACATTTTGCTAATAAAAAAAGATGAAAAATGATATAAGAATTACAATCATAAAATATGTAAGAAATAGTTAAATCTATTTATTTTTAGAACATTATACAGATACATTAAAAAACAGATTATAAAAAATAAAAATGATAAAAATACAAATAAAAATTATCAGAAAATAACATAAATTTTATTTTATAACACAAATAAAATAATTAAATATGTGAAAAATAATTACTAAAAAAGGTCATACAAGATACAAATTTGCACATAAATTTAAAACATTTAGAATAAAAATATTATTTAAAAGTAATATTTTTCAAATAAATTTTTACCAAAAATAAACGTTTTTATAAAAAAAATACTAAATGATCAAATATATTATATATAGTGTAAATCACAAATAATATGTGGGAACATTTATTTAGAATCAGTGTCCAACACCTACCCTGATATATGCCTGACTGGAGTTGGAATAGTAAATTATAATGGGAAACAACCTTTACAGCGCAACTTTTACAACGCACTACCATTACAACGAAACTTTTACAACGCAAAAACCATTACAACGCATGTATTTACAACGCATGTTTTTACAACGTACGTACCTTTACAACGCATACCATTACAACGTAAGTATTGGTAAGTATATAATTATATTTAAAATGTAATATGTTTGGGTTTTTTTAAGGGGTATTTTTAGGGTTCAGGGTCAGTTTGGGGTTTTTGGGTAAAGGGGTATTTTTAGGGTTCAGGGTCAGTTTTGGCTTTTTGGGTAAAGGGGTATTTTTAGGGTTCAGGGTCAGTTTTTACTTTTTGGGTAAAGGGGTATTTTTAGGGTTCAAGGTCAGTTTTCAGTTTTTGGGTAAAGGGGTATTTTTAGGGTTCAGGGTCAGTTTTTAGTTTTTGGGTAAAGGGGTAATTTTAGGGTTCAGGGTCAATTTTTAGTTTTTGGGTAAAGGGGTCTTTTTAGGGTTCAGGGTCAGTTTTTAGTTTTTGGGTAAAGGGGTATTTTTAGGGTTCAGGGTCAGTTTTTAGTTTTTGGGTAAAGGGGTATTTTAAGGGTTCAGGGTCAGTTTTGGGTTTTTGGGTAAAGGGGTATTTTTAGGGTGCAGACCAGGTCAGTTTTGGGTTTTTGGGGTACAGGGTAAAAATAATATAAAAATAAATATAAGTTAAATAAATTAAATGAAATGAAATTAAATTAAATTAAATTAAATTATATTAATTTCAATTAATTTACATTAAAAAAATTAATATATACTTTACAATACTTACGTTGTAATGGTATGCGTTGTAAAGGTAACTGCGTTGTAACAACATGCGTTGTAAATACATGCGTTGTTATGGTTTTTGCTTTGTAAAAATTTTGATGTAAAGGTATGTGTTGTAAAAGTATGCGTTGTAACGTCATACATCCATTATAATTGGTCAGTGTCCAGCACTTTCCCTGATATTTGTCTGACTGGAGTTGGAATAGTAAATTATAATTGGTCAGTGTTCAGCACCTTCCCTGATATTTGTCTGACTGGACTAGAAATAGTAAAATATAATTGGTCAGTGTTCAGCACCCTCACAGAAAAATTTATATGACTGTGTTATAATCTTAGGAAAATAAGTACACATGGATGTTTTTAAAAGTTTTATTGTCAATTTGTATTTATAACATGTACAGTACAATAGTCAAAACAATTAATATTCAATATAAGTAGTTAGGAAAATAGGATGTGTTCATTTACATTTATTGTAATTTATAAATATACATTTTCTAAACATATCTTTTGTACTGTATTTATACAAAACATAATAATTTGTAACATATTCATATTTGGGTGACAAATTGTAATATTTAGAACAAATTATAATCAATTTTTTTAACAGATTGTTCAATATTTATTTAATAATGTTAATATATTATATATTACTATTATTAAATATACATGTTTGATATATAGATTATTATAAACTCATAAGAAAGTAAATATATGTTTTAAAGATATTATACAAAAAACATTGTAAAATACTTTGATAGATATTACATACAATGTTCTTAATAAACAATAAAAAATTAATAATTCTTGTTATATATATACAAATATTTAGGAGAAAAACATTATTCCTAATACTATATGAAATAGTAAAACAATGACTTAGTTGGATATAATGTTTTAAAATAAATGTTTTAAATTTACATACATTGTTGGGATAATTAATAATAATAATTAATATATTATATTAATTATTAAAATTAATTTACAATTTTAAAATAATTATAACATTTGTTACAATAAAAAAATATACATTCTGAAAATAGTAAATCAATTTTAGAGTTGTCATAGTATGTATTTCCTATTGATGTATTTAAATTATATTAATAATATAAATAAATAATAAAAATTATTTATTTATACTATTAATTTACAAATGAAATACATTTCTACATTTACTTAAATAAAGGAAACATTATTTATAATAAACATCATTTAACATTAAATATTTAAAAGATATGTATTATAAAGTTTATATAATTAAAGTAATATTAATATTAAATAATATTCTATAAATATTATTTAATATTAATTAAGAACGGACATGTAAGCTAAATAAATGGTAATTAGTGTTACACATTTTTATTAGAAATTATAAATTTGTGTATGTATTTTATTTCTTATTAGAACATTGTATTTATTATGTTTACCTTTCTAATATAGTTGAAGGGGACTACTTTTTGACCGCGTAAGGTTATTTTGCTTCATTCAGGACTGGAGAAGATCGCGGTTGGAAGCTGCTTCGCGTTGAGAAAGGTAAGGGGAATTTTAACTAATATTTCGTAGAGAGTAGTAGTGTTTGAGACTATATTCGACGTTTTTAGAGTTATTGTATGTATGTAGTCGTCGTTTTGGTATGTTTTAGGTGAAACTTCGTATTTACCGAGGCGTCGTGTATGTTAGAGGCCTAGTGTTTTTTTATGCTTAGGATATGTGTTTGAACATGTTTTACATAAATTTTAATGTGTATTTTGGAATCTTTGGGTGTTTGTGTGGGTGGGTTACTTAATGTATGTTTTTTTACAGGTACCGGAACTTCGCAGTATTATTCCATCGAAGGATGCGTTTTTTTTTGGGAGATAAGCTTGTATTACAAATAAATGTAATATTTTACCATCTATCTCCTTTTTTCGTGATTTCCTGGAGCAATTTTTAATCTTTTTCACGATTTTTCGGGTTTTTATGGTTGTTCATTTGGAATGGATTACGATAACATAGTGCTTATTTTTTTTAACTAAGTGTGTGTATGTTCATTTTTCAAATGAATTTAACACACTTTGGGGTCGATTCCGATCCGGTAAAATCCCCGTCCGTACGAATCGTATCCGGAGCCGTTTCCGTACGACTTGTACGGACGCCGTACGACCGGACGATTCCGCTCCCGATCGGCCGACCAGGACGCGATTCGTACGGTACACGTCGATTCGTACGGAAAAGCGCACGATCACCTACACACCGTACGGCGCGTGCCCCCCATGATCGCAGGGGTACATGCCGTACCCCTGTGATCATGCGGGGTACGTGCCGTACACCCAGCGTACATGGGGTACGTGCCGTACACCCAGCGTACATGGGGTACGTGCCGTACACCCAGCGTACATGGGGTACAGTGCGTACCCCATGTACGCTGGGTGTACGGCACGTACCCCGCATGATCACAGGGGTACGGCGCGTACCCCTGCGATCATGGGGGGTACGTGCCGTACCCGGGGGGGGGGCGTTCCGTACCTGTTTCGGCACAAACTCTGCGTTTACGACTGTTTTCGGCTCCCGTAGGAAAAGGGTCGTACGGTGCGTACCCGACACGAATCGTACTTGCTGGGTCGTAAAAACCAGCCGCGAACCGTAGCGATGTCATGTACAGCGGGTTCCGAGTGAGACTCGTATGGATATTTTAGTCGTACGGAGTCCTGTACGACTCGTACGGACTTTGGCTCCTGGTACGGATCGTACTACGTCGTACGTACGGGGACGTTTACGGGTACGATTCATACGGGGAAAAATGCTCCATACGACGATTCGGAGCGCATTTTACCGGATCGGAATCGACCCCAGAGTTTACTCCGCGTTTACTGGAGCGATTTTTGTAATCTTTTACTAATTTTCGGGATATTTGTAGGGTGTCGCATTGCATTGGGAGAAGAATATGCGTAATTTATTTTTTACAAGGTGTGTGTATATCATTTTAAATAATAAAGTGTCCACACTTGTATTATCTGGATTTCCTGGAGCTTTTTTAAGAAAAATTATATTATTTTCGGGTTTTTGAGGGTGTCCGAAATAGGATTTGTACTGGATTGTAAGGTATTGTATGGATTATACGTGGCTGGATGACCTCTTCTTCTGCTACATAAATTGTAAGTTTTTCACATTTATTTTATTTGGGTGGGAAATGTCGATTTAAATGTCATTGCAATGTTTAATATTGTAAATATTGCATATTTGTTAAGTAAATGTTTTTTAAAATTTAACAAATATATTAAACAAATATGTATTATTTATGATTAAATGGAAAATGTTATGCATTTCACAATTTCTGTAATTATCAGAAGTTTTTGTTAGTTTTGGTATGATACTTTATAGTAGGCTTTTAGCTATCAGTGATAGGTACTCTAAACCTCTGGTTGAAGGATATAGGGTCACTTGGCTTTGCAGGAGTCTGAACATTTGTTTTGTTTGTTTTGTTAGTTTAGGGCCAATTTGTGTAACAGATTGTTCTATCCTTAGTTCTTGGTAGCTTTGTTCTTTTTTTAAAGATTGTATTAGATTTAGGAAGGTGGGTTTTGCTTTGTTAGTGGTAGCTTGGAATGCATTGTGCCATCCTTCCACACTGTTATTCGTTTTTGCCTCTTGGTTTAATGTACTTAGATATACATTCCACCAAGGTATGTGGAATTTAGGTTGGCGTCGGTGCCCAGATCTATGTAACCTTCCCACCCAAGTATCCTCAAAATAGTCCAGTAGTGGGGCCAGTTTGTCTTCATACTTTTTGTAGTATGTGCTGTCAATTAGTAAGTTATAGTGTTCCGCTACATCAGTAATTGGAACATAGGCTAGTGCTATTAATTTTTTAACTTGATATGCAAAGTTGCTATCAGTTGAGTATTGAATGCTTAAAGTTGATTTTTGGAGATGTCTCCATATACTTTGGTTGAAGTGATAGTAGCAACCTTGGATAGCTGTGTGGGGAAATGTTTTCAAAATGCTATTGATCATAGCAATTTTGAAATCAATAATTATTTTTTGGGGAAAATAATTATTGATTTCATTTTTGATAACATTTAATATTTCTATATATGTATTTTGTTGTTTGTTAGGTAACAAACAGTAAATAAAAGGGATATTGTAGTGATGATATAATCCATGAATGGTATATAGTTGATAAAATGGTTTGGGACATGGTTTAAAAGTCCCATCCATCATCCATTGGTCGCACTGTTGTATTTTTCTTAAATTTGTTGCAGTTGCAAACATGATAATTCTGTTGGTGGGGCTTTCATTGTCAAAAAGTAAAATTTCTCATTACTGTGTGTTACGCTCATTTCTGGGGAAATTATTATTTCTTCAAAAGTTGTAGGGTTAGGTTGAGTAGTGGTAGTTAATCTTTTAGTGCGTGCTATTGTGTGTTTAAGGGAGTCAATTGAGGGTAGCTGCCCTGAAGCATGGGCAGGAATTTTTAACAGTTCTTCTTTTAGGATTTGTGTGGTAGGTTTGTCACTCCCTGTGCTAGCTGTTTTTATAGTTTCTAAAGCATCCCTTATCTCTATCTCTGTGACATTGGGGGGTGAATATGTTCTCTGGTAGATAATACATTTGTGTCTTCAGTAGTAGCCCTACCATAGCATTTGTTTGAATAGTATTTGGTACATTTCCAGAATACTTTTCTTCCTGTTTGTCTTTCTTGATTATAAACATACCCCATATAACATAACAACAAATTATTTTTCTGTGACATAATAAATTCTGCACCTTCAGTCATTTTGTATTACTTGTTCTAGGAAAGATTAGAAAGAAACGTGTTTAAATGTAAAATATTATTGGTAGTGTTTTACACATTTATATTTCACTGTTTATACTTACAGTTAGTAAATCTGGTGTTGAGAAATGCAGAAACTGTTATTTTCAATTTATTTCTAGTATGTTCTTCTTGTTTTCCTGTTGGTAGGCAAAGTAAAAAATTATAAGCCATTTTTAAAAAATGTTTAGCATTTTTTTTGGAGAAAGCAGTATTACATTTGGCATTTTAGGACATTATTAGATATACTTACTTTTTTAAATTGTTCAGTGTTTGTCTTTGGTGGAGTAGATGAAGGATGTAATGTGATTATCTGTAGAGAAGATATAATACACAAGAAATGATTATTAGTACATAGATTTATAACTTTAGGGACTTTGAGGAAGTTAATAAATATACTTACTTGTTTTAATTCTGTAGTGTTAGCTTTAGGTAGAGGAGATGTAGGATGTTTTCTGAATATCTGTAGAGAAGATAGAAGAAATAAAAAATGGTGTTTAGAAGATAGCTTTAGCGTTTTAGGGCCTTTCAGGAATTTTACAAATATACTTACTTTGTTAAATTGTGTAGTCTTTGCCTTTAGTCTAGTAGATGTAGGATGTGTTTAGAATATCTGTAAGGAAGATAGAATAAACAAGAAATGGTGTTTAGAAAATAGTTTTAGTATTTTTGGGCCTTTTAGAACTGTACACATATACTTACTTGTTTAAATTGTGTAGTCTTTACATTTCGTTGAGTAGAATGCGGATGTTATCAGAAATTCTGTTAAGAAGATAGAGTAAATAGAGAAAGGATATTAGAAAATAGTTAATAAGAACAGCAGTTGGTGTATTAGAGAACATTTACATATACTTACAAATAGTATTTAGTGGTAAATAACTAGGAGCACGTATTTTGATGTGTTTAGGAGATGTCTATAAACCAAATGTTAAAAGAGAAAAATAAATGTAATTTAAACAGTTAGGCGAAATATATACAATTTTAGCCTAGTACTTATGTATTTTAATAATAAATTTTCACTTACTTAATTAATTTTGTAGCAATCTTGAATAGTAATCTCGATTTATCAGGAACTACTTGATCAAAGAGTTGCCTTCTGTTTTCTATAGCTTGTGCAGCAACAAATTGTAGTAGGCATGTACTCCTTTTATAGTGTGTATTTTTTGTGTTCTCTAATGTCATTGGATGTTTTAAGAAAGAGAGCATTTTATTGGCTACTTTGAATTTTTTCACAATTAATTGGTTTGTTTGTTGAAGTGGAAATGGTCATTTGTGAAGAGTTTTGCATTAAAGCAGGTTAGTTCATTAAATCTTTTTAAATATATGTACTAATAATGTGATAATATATGTAGAAAAATTTCGACAAATGTATATATTATTTTCAAAGTATTCATGATATGTAGGAAAAATGTTTACACATTTAAATGTGTTTAAAAAATGTATTTTAATATATAATATATAATTAGGATTGTGTAATGTATTTTACAGGACTATTTATGTATCATTTTACATATATAGGGGCCGATTAGGATGGAGGATTTTCTGCCTCCTCCGGGCCGGCGGAGGCCACCTCCAGCCCGGAGGAGGCGGAAAATCCTCTGCGGAGTCACCAAAGACCCACCGCCGCATTACGATGGCTGGTGGGTCTTGGTTTCTGTCCGCTGCTTTTCCGCCGCGGTCGGATTACAACCGCGGCGGAAAAGCTCTCATTTGGCTGGCAGTGTCTATCAGACACCGCCAGCCAAATTAGGATGCATTTGTAAACATGCTTTTCCACGGCGGTTTTTCCGCCGTGGAAAAGCATGTGTACTTTTGATTTTGGGGGCCCGTTGCGGGCCCCCAGGGTGTAGGCGGGTGGGGGGTGCACATGGGGGGTACCTATGGTACCCCCCAGTATTTACATGCACAAAGCGGCAGGCACCGCTTTGTGCCTGCCGCTTTGTGCATGTAAATGTTAAACATGCACTTTTAACATTGCGGCGGGTGCTGCTTGAAGCAGCACCCGCCGCAATGTTAAATATCCAGGATGTGACCGCCAGGGTGGCGGTCACATCCTAATTTGCACGGAGGGACCGCCGCAGCCCATGCGGACGGTCCCTCCACCTCTGGGATGTCCGCCATCCTAATCGGCCCCATAATGTGTATAATCCGAAGTCGATAAATCACAAAAACGATATTTTAGTAGTCTATATATTGGTAGTCGATATTTTTGTAGTGTTAGGGTTATTTAGCTTACAAACGATATATTTGTAGTCGATATATTGTTTGTCTATATTATTGAAGTCGATATTTTATAGACTCGATATAATTTACTCGATATTTTTGTAGTTAGTTAAATAAGTATATAAACTCGATATTTTTGTAGTCGATAATTAGTCAACGATATTTTGGCAACTCGATATTTTGGCCGTCGATAATATTTCAGTGATCCGGCTGCGACGGGGGGGCCGGATGTCTGTGATCCTCCTTGATGCCGAAAAGGCCTTTGATCGAGTCTCATGGAAATATCTTTGGAAGATATTAGAGTACAATAATTTTGGGGCTGGTTTCGTTAAATCCATCCAAGCAATATATCAAGATCCAATTGCTAAAGTATAGACTATGGGCCTAGAATCAAGATCATTTAACATCTTAAGGGGTACAAGGCAGGGGTGTCCCTGTTCCCCGATTCTGTTCGCCTTATATATAAATCTCTTGATCCTGAAGCTACTGGCAAGTACTATAATAAGACCCATTACGACCGGCATGCATGAAACTAAGATACTCGCCTATGCCGATGTTGTGGCAGTGGTAACATCTAACCCCACTGAGGCAATTGAAAATATAGAAAATATTACCCATTCTTTTGGGACCATGTCTGGTTATTCTCTGAATCGGGAAAAAACTGTGGTTATTTGTACAAACAATATTATATTTAATGATTCGAGAAAGGCAACCAGTGCCATATATCTTGGTGTATCTATATCCCCGCAGATGGAAAATATCAATCAACTTAATTATGAGCCCCTCCTGGAAACTATAAAAAAGGATCTTGGGAGGGTTAACAGTTTACACTTATCAATTATCGGCAGAGGAAAGTTTGTTAAAATGAACATCCTCCCATGGTTATTATATCTTTTTCGCGCAATCCCTATAATTGTGGAGGAAAAGATGGTAATGGCCTTCGAATCACAAATCTCTAAATTCATCTGGGGATATGGCAAAATAAGGAGATCCTTGAAGTTTCTCTCTCTACCACAGGAGAGAGGGGGTTTGGGGCTCCCGAATATAACTTTCTACCAATGGGCCACTCTCCTTCAGGGGATGTCTCCTCTACTGAGTAAAAATCCAATAATCAATAATACAGTTGGGAATAGGATCCCCACAATGTATGAACTAGCCTTGGGAGAGAAAGCAAAGAGGCTCCTGTTGAGACAGATAGAACCATCCTACTACATGAAGGTTACGTTTAAAATCATTAATAGCGCTTGGAAGGTATGGAAGAAAGTTTCTAAACACTTGGTGATCCCAAGGATCAATAAATATACACAGTTATGGCATTCCTTTCTACTGTCTAGGCAAGTGAATGATGATATTACTAAGAGGTGGGAAAACCTGGGAGTGATATCAGTGGGTGACTTTTTAGACGCTGATCCCTGTGTCAGGTTCTCCAACCTCCAAACAAAATTCAATATTCCAACCTCTGACCTTTTTAAGTACATCCAAATAAATACCATTCTTAGCTCAATACTCTCAAACCTACTGTTCAACATTCCGATGATTTTTGACCATATAGGTAAAAAAAGACTACTAGGATAGGTATACTATATGGGCTATTAATGGACCAACAACAGGATGACTTGGAGAAAACAGAGTCACTTTGGGCAAGTAAAATGATCAATCCAAATGTTGATATTGATAAGGTTCTACTGCTCACGGCCAGGTTATTTTTAACATCTACCCTTAAGGCCTAACTCTACAAGACTGTATACAATTTATACTTTACACCGGCAAAATTGTATATGTGGGGTAAAAGAACAGACGATAAGTGTCCCAGGTGTGGTACAGGCCCGGCCAATCTACTACACATGTTCGTTGAATGTACCAAACTAACTATCTTTAAATCAAAAATATCCGAATTCTGGGAAGAAATATTTGGGCATACAGTGGATATGTCCCCTACCCTTTATCTCTTGGGATATGATAATTCCCTAGGACATAGGAAAGAAGAAGAAACATGTATGTTTTTGGGTATGGCTGTATACAGGATAATATTGGCTGCTTACTGGAAAGATGCCGACCCTCCTAATTTATAAGTTTGGTAACCCGTTTTTTGGGGATATTTAATCAAGAAATGGCAATTTACTCAGCTAAGGGCAAAAAGGCTAGACAGCATGGTATTCAAATCTGGCTGCCTATTATCACTTGGAAAGACATGTTTTAGCACTATGCAATGATTATTTCTTTCTTTAGACAGTTGGACTTTTATATAATTATTTGGTATTAGGAGGTACCCTTTAAATATGTATGGGTGATATATCTCTGTGGTAAAAATGTATATTATCTATATGTATCTGCATTATCATGTATCTCTTAACGGAATCAGGCATAATATTGAAACATTCCTGTAATTTTTTTTCTTTTTCTGTACATATCTCGGAGTTGCTAAATAAAAAATAAAATAATAAAATAGGGAAGCAGATAGGGATTTCAAGTTTGGATTCTAATGAATAGAAATATAAAATCTACTTTAATGGTAAAGTTGGATTTTAAGTCAAAATTTGGAAAATGCCACATTTGGAAAGTTGTGAGAAAAAGCAGCTTTTATGCACTCTGTAATCTAACTAGTTATATATACTACTTAAACAATGTGGTTAGTCAACAATAAATAATGTGCGTGCTCTCGGTGAAAAGGCCCTGCTAAACCTTTTATACTGACAGTAGAGAAAATATCCAGATGCTGATCTGGAGAACCTTGAGCACTGCTCAACACACTCCACTGAGTGTAAGTCGGTGTATACAAAATTTAACTGGAGTACAAATAAGCAATTTATACAGGTATACAAAATAATCAACAATTTAATAACAAGTGTTAATTGAAGAGTCTTCAAATGAGATGTGGATGCTTGGTTGTTTTAATTGTTTGTAGGAGTTTGTTGGCTGTCACAAAATCCACAATATTAGCATCATCAGATCAATTTTAGGCATTCCCAATGCATTTCGGGCTAAGCATGCCCATCATCAGGGGTATCTGCAGGAATAAGTACAGTGTATTACTACAATCGTAATTTAGAGAAGCGTTTATACATGTGCTTATTCATGGGTTTAGGTATATTAGTTACAAGAAGAACAGCTGCTACATGTCTCTTCTGTTAAAAAGTAACCCCCTGCCCTTGTTTACGAAACCGATGTCAGGGTCTGGCCGAGTTCACTAATCCATGTCTAGGCTGATTGATCCCTGTCTTGGCCAACTGTTTGGGTTTTCCTATTCTTTCCTTACTTTATCTTATAGGATTGGCCTTCGCTAGTCTCTCCTTGTATTCTCTTGTTACACAACTATCCTTTGAGGCACACAAATACGTCCTGCCACCTGCAAATTGGATTGTAGGCACTAGCATTGATTAACTTGAGGGGAGGGGTGAACACAGGGCCTGAAAGAAGGGCGTATTTGAGATATTTGATAGCTTTTTTTGCAACTTTTTCTATTGATCAGTTTTATACGCATTGGGAGCATACGTTGTAAATATGTGTACTATAAAAGATTGTGCGCCACGGAATATAGTGGCAGTCTCCTGAGAAACTACTCTGTACTTCTGGGACAACTGGGCTTAGCTGCAGCTAATAAACCTGGTTTTCTACGCCAAACAGAGTGTCTCGTGTCTCTGTCCGACAAGGCAGGTGAACCCGGATATCTAAGGCATGCCCTGCGCCGCTCGGCCCATAAGGCCCGGTTCTCCAACTGGCGCCCATCGTGGGGCGGGTTCAGTGGTATCGGTTCAGCCCGAGGGTCGTGAGGAGCCTCGCAAGAAAATTCCGGAGCATTCACGAACCACGTCAAACGACCCCAGTATGTCAAAGTGGACCGAAGGTCTTTTTCAGCGCAGCAACTCCTTTCCAACGGCTGCTGATGACTGCTGCCCTGACTGCCGCCCTGCCTTGGCCCTTTGATGATGACTGGTATTGCGCGATGTTAGACGGACCTCTGTTGGCGTGAGAGAACACTTAGTTAAGTATTCGTGGGTAGCGCCCACTTCTTAGTCTTGTTTTTGTTTTTTTGTTATTCGACTGTTGCAATAGCCGAATCCAAGGGGTGAGTACGTTTGTGCTGTGTTTATTGCTTTAACCCCTTGAAGTTTGTGAGCAGACCAGTGACTTAAGTGATGCCTGGCCTTAGCAAGTTTAGGAAGTTTTGTTGTTTTGACTGTAATAGGGATTCCCGGCTGGAGGACTCTTGTCCACTTCCTCCGATTGGAACTCCCACTTATGAGCTTTTTTCGAAAGATGGTATTGGCCCCATTATCTTTAACGAAACATGGATCCGATACACAAAGAAAGATGGTGTTCTGCAGTGGCCACATGATGGTAGCTTTGAGCCTGACATATTAGATCATCAGAAGCAATTTTGTTTAAAAGAAAAGCCCGGCCGGCAATGTTTGACTCTTTCCGCCTCTGGCGTAAGGAAGACAAACAGAAAGAAATTAAACAGGCAAAAAGAGATAGGAAAGCGCAAGGTATGACGAATATACAGGCTGCTCAGCAGTTTAAAAATAATGAGACTGATCAGGTGATTGAAGTCTCGGAAAGACAGCATCGTATGGCAATAGATAGATGTTACCCTGTGTTGCCTACTACCCCACAGAATAAGGATCTTGACGAAGATCCCTTAATGTCCCATTTGTTGAGATTGCCTCCGCCCTATGTACCAGGTGCTAATGCACCCCCATTGTTACCACTTGTCCAGCAACCTGTTGTTCAGCCAGTTGATCCGGCTCTTCCACAATTCCCCCTTCCAGTATTGCCACCCCCGCCTCCTTTCCCACCAACTTCTGGACCTCAGTCTCCTTTATCCTTGGTTCCTCTCGTAACTGTTAGCCCTTCTCCTGCTGTGCTTAATACCTTGTCTCCTGTTTTATTGTCAGATTCTCCCACAGCCCGTAAACGATTGGTAGATACTGTTTCTGTTTTTTCTCCCTCTTCTTTGGGTCTCTTAACCTGACTCCTGCTCTTTCTCGAAGTCAATCCCGTAGTCAACTCCCAGATTCTGACGAGCGAGTTATGTTGTGCCCACGCAGAGATATGTTTTTAATGTTATGTGTGATACTCTTGTTAATGGATGGGAGGATATGGATTTGGATTTAGCTCCCCAGGTTTTGTTAGACATACAGGCTAAATTTGATAAAGGACTTATTGTGGGTCCCGAAGTTGAGGATGCCGTAAAGACACTTGTCACTTTCAGGTCTTCATTTTCCTCTCAGACTTCTCTTGAACCTGATCCTGCAGTTAGACATAAGGTTAAACACCACCATATGCGAGAGGTTCCCCCAGTGTGGAGAGATGCGGTTCCAGCCCAGCATGGTAATCAGCCTATACCAGCTCATTTCCGACGTATATGGGTACATGTCCCATGGAAACGATCTGAAGTTTTGGCGCGTAAACAGTCTTTACCGGACACACGTAAAAATTCTGCTGGGTATTATAAAGAGCTGTCCCAGACTGTTAATGCGTGTATTATGAATTTGGCCGATATAGATATGTTGATGGGAAATGTAGTCCCACAAGCGTTATGGGCTCGGATTCGTAGAGAGGACCACGACCAAGCTTTAGGTGGTAATTGGGCTGCTAAAACTGCCGCGGATGCAGCACAAGTAGGTGGTGCTAAACCCGATGATTTGATTACTCAATTGCCTGGTAGGATCATCACTTTAAGGAAAACGATGATGCCTGCCTTACGTGTTAATTGGGATAAGCTAGCTGCGTGTAAACAGAAGAAAGATGAGAGTGTCTCCGATTTCTTCACTCATTTTGAGGAGACGTTTATCGACCATAGTGGTCAAGATATGAGTACTGAGGGTGGGCAGAGATTATTCGTAGATAAATTAGTATTTAACCTACTTCCAGAATTATTGCATAAATTAAAAGATTCCGAAAGTTTGTGGGCCGTTTCTTCGTCGCCCCCGATATTAGCAACTGCTCAGTATTACGAGAATAGGGATAAGGAGGAAAAGGATAAACTTGAGAAGAAGACTAAAGAATTAAAAACGAAGGTTCTTTTGCAACAGGCTTATCCCCCTCGTTCTGCTCAGCGCCAATTTCAACAGCCTCCACAGTTTCAGAGGTTGTTAAGGAAATCTGAACCCTTTTTTCAGTGATCTTTGTTAGGTCCTAATCAATGTGCCTATTGTAAGGAGAAAGGCCATTTTAAGAATAGCTGTCTGGTTTTATTGCAGCGTAATGGTGGACTGCCAGGGCTGCGAGGCCGTGGTGGTTTGCAATCAACACCCAGAGGTAGAAGGCGAGGTGCGTTGTCTCAGGGACAGTGTTCCTTTCCCCCTCAGAATTCTATGAATTATTTTGATCAGCAGAATTCTCAGTCTGCACAATATTACAATGACGATTATTGTATTGAAAGTGAGAATCAGGATTTTCATGCTAGCTAGGACAGCCATGGGTAAAGTAAGGGAGTCGTATCAGTTCCAGTGGATCAGAATGGGCCTTATGTTAATGTTGTTGCATTGGGTGTTTAGGAGCCATTTCTTTTGGATACTGGTGCAATGAGAAGTTCTATCATTCACTCCAAACTCCCTGCGGCACCTTTGTCTGGCTTAACAAATGTTTCTGTAGGATGTTCTGGCGCCCCAGTTAGCAACCCTGTTTCTTGTCCTTTGCCTCTTTCCATTGGTCCTTATGATTTGGAGGCCCTGCTCATTTTAAAGACTGGTTGAGGCGAGAATATGTTGGGGTTGGATTTATTGAAACGTCTGCATGCAACATTTTGTTGTTCCCCCTCTGGTGTACATCTTACTTTAGGTGATAGATTGGTTTCTCCTATGTATTTGTCTAAGGACCAACTCCCACCCGAATTGTATTCACTTCCTGCTACGCTTTGGGCTACGGGTCCGAATGATGTTGGTTTGGTCCAAATTCCACCTTACATGATTACTGTCAAGCCCAATGTTACCTTGCCCACATTCCTCAGTATAAGATTTCTAACGATGGTGAAAGAGCTTTGTTGGCTATCATTTATGATCTAGTTCAGAAGGGTGTGGTTGAAGAAATGAGAGGAAATGTTTGCAATAGTCCTGTTTTGCCTGTTCTTAAACGCACTGATCCTTCTCAGCCTCCTGTATATCGTTTTGTGATCGATCTTCGGGAGGTCAACAAAATTGTTGTCCCCCAGTTTCCTGTTGTCCCGGATATCACTGCCTTGCTCACAATGATACCTGCTTCAGCTGCTTGGTTCTCAGTTATTGATGTCAAAAATGCTTTCTTCAGCATTCCTATTGCTGAGGAGAGTAGGGATCTCTTTGGCTTCTCTCTCGGAGGCCGAAGTTTCCGATTTAAACGTGCACCTCAAGGTTATTGTGAGAGCCCCTCCATTTATAGTTAGACTTTGAAATCTCAGCTTGATGCTTTTTCTTTGCCTCCAGGTGCTACTCTTATTCAGTATGTAGATGATTTGTTAGTTGTTGCTGATTCAGAGGATGTTTGCAAAAACGTGACTGTTTCACTTTTGCGTCATTTGTCTGATCTACATCATAAGGTGTCACCCTCTAAACTACAATATTGTCGCCAAGAGGTTACCTATTTAGGTCATCTCTTGTCGAAGGAGGGAAGGCGATTGACCCCAGAATGTATTCAAGCAATCGCAAAAATGTCTGTACCATCCACACAAAGGGAGGTGCATGCTTTTCTGGGCATTACCTCTTATTGTAGACAGTGGATTTCGAATTTTTCTTTGTTGGCTAAACCTCTGCTGGCACTTACTCTGAAAGACACACCCCAACCTCTTCCTTGGACTGATGAATGTCAGAAGAGTTTTTCTGACTTACGTACTGCTTTGTGTTCTGCACTGTGTTGGGTACTCCGGATTACAGTAAGGCTTTCACACTCTATGTACATGAAAGAGAAGGTTGTGCATTGTCAGTTTTAACGCAACAATTTGGAGAAAAACAGCGGCCATGTGCCTATTTTTCGGCTACATTGGATCCAGTAGCCAAGGCACTGCCTAGTTGTCTCAGAGCTACAGCAGCAGCAGCAATCTCCATTCATCAATCTGCTGGACTGGTACTGGATAACACTCTTGTTGTTATGGTACCACATGCAGTAGATACTCTTTTGAACAGAACAAAAACACAACATCTCACAAGTGCCCGTTTGTCTGGGTATGAGCTGACGTTTTTGGCTAGTCATATACACATCCAGCGATGTAATATTTTAAATCCAGCAACACTGTTACCCATTCCAGAAGAGAAAGACACCCAAGAACAGCATGATTGTTTTCTCCGTACAGAGGAGGAAACGAAAGGCAGAATAGACTTAAAAGATACACCACTCGTGGACCCAGATGGGATCCTATGGTTGGATGGGTCTTGTTTCAAGCTTCCCAATGGTGAGACGACTGCGGCCATTGCTGTTACCACCTTGTATACAGTAGTGGAGACAGCACGCATAACACAAAATTCAGCCCAAGCAGCTGAGCTGATTGCACTAACGAGAGCGTGTGTGTTGGCTAAGGGAAAGAGAGTGACTGTTTACACCGATAGCCAATAAGCTTTTGGCATGGCTCATAGCTCCGGCCGCTTGTGGAAGGAAAGAGGATTCTTTACTTCCCGTGGGACTAAAATACAGCATGGTTAGTTGGTAACTGACCTTCTTGAATCACTTGCCTTGCCTACTCAGATAGCAATAGTGAAATGTAGTGCACATAAAAGGATTACTGATGATGTGGGCCGCAGGAATGCTTTTGCAGACAAGGTAGCGAAGGAAACAGCGAGAGATGCTACAAGTCGCATGTATGTTGCAGGCCCTGCTAGATGGGTCAAAGAAGGAGGAATGTGTGAGGACACAGTAGAAAGTGTGAGAATGATTCAAGAAGAGGCAACCGAGAAGGAATTGAGTAAGTGGAGAGAAAGTATGGGAATGTTGGATGCGACTTGGTGTTGGACGGAATTGTCAGAACATCAACGTTGGCTGGTACCAGACGCCTATGTACTGCCTGTAGTTAATATGGCGCATGGTCCAGCCCACATCAGTGCGAAAGGTATATGCACATTTCTGGCTCCAGTATGGCAGAATGAAGGAATCCCTAAATGTGCGGAAAATATTGTGAAACATTTTATCGTTTGTTTGATGCATAATCCAGGAAAGGGAACCTGGTCATTTTGCTCCCCCTATATATCCTTTTGAGGTATTAAAAATTGACTACATTCACATGGAACGTTCTAATAACCTCAAGTATGTTCTGGTGGTGGTGTGTGCCTTTTCCAGATGGATAGAGGCCTACCCCCTAAAGGATAATACTGCTTTGTCCACTGCCAAAGTCCTCTTGAAGGAATTCTTCCCGAGGTTTGGTTTGCCGCAAATTGTCTGGAGTGACAATGGAAGTGAATTTGTAGGCCAAATTATGCAGAAGGTGTGTGCGGGTCTTGGTATTAGGCAGAAATTCCATGCGGCAAACCACCCTCAGTCAGCGGGTTTGGTAGAGTGCTATAATGGCACCCTCAAGCTCAAATTGGCAAAGATTTAGGCCAGCACGGGGCTTGCTTGGCCCGATGCTTTGCCTTTGGCACTCTTATCCACGAGAACAGTTGTACATTCTCGTTTACGACTCAGCCCATAGGAGGTCGTTTTTGGGCGCCCAGCTAACGTCTGGGGAGTCCCTTGACCTAAGAAGTACTCCGATATCCCGTATCCTACGTTGATTGACTACTTACATGACCTCACCACTAAATTGCGTGTTCTTCACCAACAGGTACAAAACGCTTTGCCAGAGGCCTCTACAGATCCAGATAATTCCATCCAGCCCGGTGACTGGGTCTGCCTCAAAAAGTTTCAGCGAAAGAAGAATCTGGAACCTCGTTGGGGGCCGCCTCGGCAAGTGCTTCTGATAACATGTACAGCAGTAAAGGTCGTCGGAAAGAAGAATTGGATCCACGGCGTGCACCGCAAGAGGGTAACTTTGCCTTTGCCTTTTAATCAGTGGGTCCGTAAGGGTGTAGGTGATAGTGAAGGCGAAGGAATCCCTCACTTTGTACCTTTCAGTAGTGCACGTCTGGATCGGACAAGGTCTGAAAAAGAAGACGACAACGTGTTGCACGAAGCTGTACCATCACATCTGCGATTGAGTACAACAAATCCAGAGACTTTGTTTCGAGAGCAAACAGTACCTGATAGGACGCGGTACAACCTAAGACCTAGACTGATTAAGAACAATTGAACTTTTTCTCGTTTTCTTTTTCTGGTTACACTTTTTGAGAGACATTCCTTTTTACTATCCATTAAGTTGCATGGTCACGGTATGAGTCTTAGGCTGTGACCTGAGTAGTGACAGTAGGTCTGCAGGACTTGCAGTGTCATAGGACGGTTAATAACCACAACTAAGTGATCCAGGAAGATTTCCGTGAGCAACGCTTTAGAGGATGTATATTAAAGTGGAAAAGAATGATAAAAAGCAAGAAATTTAAAGTAAATATAAGGAATTGTTGTTTAGTCCATGTGGCGTAACCTTGTGCATTTTAATATGTTCATGTATTTTACTGGCTTATGTGGGTTGGGATGTCCACACTGTGCAGCAAGCACCTGTTCCTACCTCTGTTTCTTTGCCTCTTTCTACTACTGCCTTCCCGCATCAGTTCCATACACTCCCTGAGCATGAGCAAATTAGGAGAACAGACTATTTGAACAATTCATTCATCCAGTTGTTACATCAGCATCAACTGGTAGTCAATACCACTGACTGTTGGGTTTGTGGGCTCATGCCCCATAACACAGAGAGATGGATGCCATATTTAGTCCTTCCATTTTCCTACGAAGGTTCCGCTTGGGCTTATTTAGCCATGTTCTCTAATGCATACCAGAATCAACTTCGATATCCTCCTGATGGTTCATATGGTGGTGGAGCAGATTTTAGTCATAGTTCTTTGATAAAGGGAATAGTGACCATGGCTAAAATTGCTGAAATTGGTAAGATTCCCGTTGATGAGAAACGAGCGTATGATGGTTGGAACGTGACTCGTTACATTACTAGCCTCACAGATAAGGCTAGACAAAGAAGATCCTCGCCAATTTGGACTGTACCTCATCGAGGTAATTTATGTCTACAGATAAATGGTCAAAATATTAAAAACCAACAGGAAAAGAGTGTTTGTTCTCATACATACATCTATTCACCCCAGATTTCTTCACCGTTAGTGCCATCTCAAGGTACATATTTTGTCTGTCACGACAGAGCCTACACATGGCTTCCCACTTATTTTTCAGGAACGTGTTATGTGGCTTTTCTTCTTCCTCCGACATACACTGCTCCTTCAGGTCATCACAAGAAAAGATATGGCAGAGGGGTTATCATTCCTGAAGACACAGCAAGACAAGAGGGAGGAGACATTATTAAAGGGTTTCTTCCTTTTTGGGGCCCAATGGCCAATAGCAGAAATATTAGACAATTAGTTTGTGTTGTTGAGGCTACAATAAATGTGACTTCTGGAGCCTTGAGTAATCTAACAGTCGAACTTCAGGCAGATCGCCTTATGACTTTGCAGAACCGAATGGTTTTAGACATTGTCCTTGCAGATCGAGGAGGAGTCTGTAAATTGATTGGGTCTTGTTGCTGGATTTATATTCCTGACAATGCCCCTACGGTATACAAAGCCATCTCTGAATTGCACGTAATTTATGAGTCTTTTCACCAGGACACAGGAGGTTGGTCTGCGATGGGATGGTTTTGGGGATTACTGTCCACATGGGGATGGAATGTATTAACCTTCCTTGGAATGGTTTTGGCCATCATGTTTTCTTGTTGTCTTTGTTTACAGTGTGGCCCTGCCATCTGCGGTCTTTGTGCCACCATGTGTGTCCCAAGGCCTGTGTCACAGAAAACAGAGAACATTAAAATGATGTTACAGCAACAGCTTGATGACCTCATGACCATTGACATCGACTCAGACTAACTTGAGTCCTTTGTGTTTTGCCTGAGTAATAGCAAAAGGAGGGTCTGGGGTTCTTCGGTTTTCGACTTTGTCTCGTATCTGGCTGCCATTTTGTGTCCCGTCGCCATTTTGTGTTGCCCTCACTCAGGCAGCACGGTGAACGGAGTGCTTTTGCCTTTTCCAGCTGCTACGTGTCTCTTCTGTTAAAAAGTAACCCCCTGCCCTTGTTTACGAAACCGATGTCAGGGTCTGGCTGAGTTCACTAATCCATGTCTAGGCTGATTGATCCCTGTCTTGTCCGACTGTTTGGGTTTTCCTATTCTTTCCTTACTTTATCTTATCCGACTGGCCTTCCCTATTCTCTCCTTGTATTCTCTTGTTACACAACTATCATTTGAGGCACAGAAATACGTCCTGCCACCTGCAAATTGGATTGTAGGCACTAGCATTGATTAACTTGAGGGGAGGGGTGAACACAGAGCCTGAAAGAAGGGTGTATTTGAGATATTCGATAGCTTGTTTTGCAACTTTTTCTATTGGTCAGTTTTATACGCATTGGGAGTATACGTTGTAAATATGTGTACTATAAAAGATTGTGCGCCACGGAATAAAGTGGCAGTCTCCTAAGAACCTACTCTGTACTTCTGGGACAACTGTGCTTAGCTGCAGCTAATAAACCTGGTTTTCTACGCCAAACAGAGTGTCTCGTGTCTCTGTCCGACAAAGCAGGTGAACCTGGAGATCTAAGGCATGCCCTGCGCCGCTCGGCCCATACGGCCCGGTTCTCCACATCTTTCATGGAGCACTTAAGAGAGATAGGCAGGGGGTCTAAAGATAAAAATCCTCCTCCGTCTCCAGGTATACTTTTATTAGTGGAGGCACTGGGGATATTAATAAGTTATATAAAAGGGGTCATCAGGAGTTGATGGTCCTATGAACCTAGTGTCATGCCAACATGTTTCAGCCGTATTAAATGGCCACTTGGGTCCTGGGCTTTCTTCAGGGCGAGAAGCAGTTTCCTCCCTGGGAATTCCCTGGGAATTCAAAAGAGAAATTTTCTTAACTTTTAAATTGAGGGTGCAGAAAGCTTCACTCTTGTGAAAACATGGAAGGTATACTTATCTCCCATCCAGTTCCGTAATTTTTTGTAGTCGCCTATAAGAGAAAAAGTGAGAAGAAACCATATTTTTACATATTACCCTTCATACATTTCACCCACGTAATACCAGAATTCTGGGTGCTGTCATGTGCTTTCACTTCATTCACTCATTGTGATCTGTGATCAAAAGAGCTCTCTTTGACAGTGTTGTCCCATCTAGTTGCATTTAGCTGCATGCAACATGAAATCACATCTTTTGTGCAAGTCCGTGAATCATGAAATGTTTAAAAAACTCCATGATAACATTATCACTGTGGTCTTACAAAGATAATCAGCAATCATCCACCACACAATCGTACCAGCAGTTATGCTCTTGCTCCTCCTGTTGCCTGTGATGGTCTTTACATTTCACCTAGTGTACCCTATTAAGGAGCATTTAATGTGTCTCATGGGGGTGCAGTAGTAGGGGTAGCCTTTTAGTCAAACTCTGCATAATAGTCATTTCGAAGTTAAATGGGAGAAAAAAGGAAGAGACAAGGCTTGAACCATTAGGATCGTCTGTCCGCAGCTCCAAGTCTGGAGCCATAATGAGGCCCCTCCACATTCAGAGAAGAACTCCCAATTGGACACTACCTTAGAATACACAGAAACTGCTCAGACCATGAGAGTTATAATAAAGACGCGGATAAACTCACAATGAAACTATGGGAGAAATCATACCCTAAAAAAGTGATTGAACAAGCATGGAAATGGTCACACAACACACCACGGGCAGCTCTATTAGAAACAAACACAAAAAGAGACACTGAAGCCCTAATGTGTGCCACTACTTACACCTCTTCATCTAATGCCATAAACAAAATGATCAACAGCAAATGGCATATACTAACCTCAGACAAACTGACATTTGAGAAACCTATGTTTTCATTCAGCCATAACAATCTTGGGAGAGGTCATTATACCCTACATATTACATCTATATATAGGGATTCAGGGGAATGGCAACACACCTGTATCTTGGAAGGAAACCAATATAGTAATATTTCCCAAAAAGGGCAAGCCTTCAGAACTGCCCACCTCTTACCGCTCGATTTCCTTAATTAATTCGGACTCGAAAGTATATGCGAAGATCTTGGCCAATCGGCTTAGGAGCGTTATAGAACATCTGGTCTCCCCGTGGCAGCATGACTTTATTCCTCATAAAGGAACCACGGAACGTACCCGTAGGGTCATATCATTATTTGACATCATGGCTGCGACGGGGGGGCCGGATGTCTGTGATCCTCCTTGATGCCGAAAAGGCCTTTGATCGAGTCTCATGGAAATATCTTTGGGAGATATTAGAGTACAATAATTTTGGGGCTGGTTTCGTTAAATCCATCCAAGCAATGTATCAAGATCCAATTGCTAAAGTACAGACTATGGGCCTAGAATCAAGATCATTTAACATCTTAAGGGGTACAAGGCAGGGGTGTCCCTGTTCCCCGATTCTGTTCGCCTTATATATAAATCCCTTGATCCTGAAGCTACTGGCAAGTACTATAATAAGACCCATTACGACCGGCATGCATGAAACTAAGATACTTGCCTATGCCGATGTTGTGGCAGTGGTAACATCTAACCCCACTGAGGCAATTGAAAATATAGAAAATATTACCCATTCTTTTGGGACCATGTCTGGTTATTCTCTGAATCGGGAAAAAACTGTGGTTATTTGTACAAACAATATTATATTTAATGATTCGAGAAAGGCAACCAGTGCCATATATCTTGGTGTATCTATATCCCCGCAGATGGAAAATATCAATCAACTTAATTATGAGCCCCTCCTGGAAACTATAAAAAAAGGTCTTGGGAGGGTTAACAGTTTACACTTATCAATTATCGGCAGAGGAAAGTTTGTTAAAATGAACATCCTCCCATGGTTATTATATCTTTTTCGCGCAATCCCTATAATTGTGGAGGAAAAGATGGTAATGGCCTTCGAATCACAAATCTCTAAATTCATCTGGGGATATGGCAAAATAAGGAGATCCTTGAAGTTTCTCTCTCTACCACAGGAGAGAGGGGGTTTGGGGCTCCCGAATATAACTTTCTACCAATGGGCCACTCTCCTTCAGGGGATGTCTACTCTACTGAGTAAAAATCCAATAATCAATAATACAGTTGGGAATAGGATCCCCACAATTTATGAACTAGCCTTGGGAGAGAAAGCAAAGAGGCTCCTGTTGAGACAGATAGAACCATCCTACTACATGAAGGTTAAGTTTAAAATCATTAATAGCGCTTGGAAGGTATGGAAGAAAGTTTCTAAACACTTGGTGATCCCAAGGATCAATAAATATACACCGTTATGGGATTCCTTTCTACTGTCTAGGCAAGTGAATGATGATATTACTAAGAGGTGGGAAAACCTGGGAGTGATATCAGTGGGTGACTTTTTAGACGCTGATCCCTGTGTCAGGTTCTCTAACCTCCTAACAAAATTCAATATTCCAACCTCTGACCTTTTTAAGTACATCCAAATAAATACCATTCTTAGCTCAAAACTCTCAAACACCTTACTGTTCAACATTCCGATGATTTTTGACCATATAGGTAAAAAAAACTACTAGGATAGGTATACTATATGGGCTATTAATGGACCAACAACAGGATGACTTGGAGAAAACAGAGTCACTTTGGGCAAGTAAAATGATCAATCCAAATGTTGATATTGATAAGGTTCTACTGCTCACGGCCAGGTTATTTTTAACATCTACCCTTAAGGCCTAACTCTACAAGACTATAAACAATTTATACTTTACACCGGCAAAATTGTATATGTGGGGTAAAAGAACAGACGATAAGTGTCCCAGGTGTGGTACAGGCCCGGCCCATCTACTACACATGTACGTTGAATGTACCAAACTAACTACCTTTAAATCAAAAATATCCGAATTCTGGGAAGAAATATTTGGGCATAAAGTGGATATGTCCCCTACCCTTTATCTCTTGGGATATGATAATTCCCTAGGACATAGGAAAGAAGAAGAAACATGTATGTTTTTGGGTATGGCTGTATACAGGATAATATTGGCTGCTTGCTGGAAAGATGCCGACCCTCCTAATTTATAAGTTTGGTTAACCCGTTTTTTGGGGATATTTAAACAAGAAATGGCAATTTACTCAGCTAAGGGCAAAAAGGCTAGACAGCATGGTATTCAAATCTGGCTGCCTATTATCACTTGGAAAGACAGGTTTTAGCACTATGCAATGATTACTTCTTTCTTTAGACAGTTGGACTTTTATATAATTATTTGGTATTAGGATGTACCCTTTAAATATGTATGGGTGATATATCTCTGTGGTAAAAATGTATATTATCTATATGTATCTGCATTATCATGTATCTCTTAACGGAATCAGGCATAATATTGAAACATTCCTGTAATTTTTTTTCTTTTTCTGTACATATCTCGGAGTTGCTAAATAAAAAATTAAAATAATAAAATAGGGAAGCAGATAGGGATTTCAAGTTTGGATTCTAATGAATTGAAATATAAAATCCACTTTAATGGTAAAGTTGGATTTTAAGTCAAAATTTGGAAAATGCCACATTTGGAAAGTTGTGAGAAAAAGCAGCTGGTATGCACTCTGTAATCTAACTAGTTATATATACTACTTAAACAATGTGGTTAGTCAACAATAAACAATGTGCGTGCTCTCGGTGAAAAGGCCCTGCTAACCCTTTTATACTGACAGTAGAGAAAATATCCAGATGCTGATCTGGAGAACCTTGAGCACTGCTCAACACACTCCACTGAGTGTAAGTCGCTGTATACAAAATTTAACTGGAGTACAAATAAGCAATTTATACAGGTATACAAAATAATCAACAATTTAATAACAAGTGTTAATTGAAGAGTCTTCAAACGAGATGTGGATGCTTGGTTGTTTTAATTGTTTGTAGGAGTTTGTAGGCTGTCACAAAATCCACAATATTAGCATCATCAGATCAATTTTAGGCATTCCCAATGCATTTCGGGCTAAGCATGCCCTTCATCAGGGGTATCTGCAGGAATAAGTACAGTGTATTACTACAATCGTAATTTAGAGAAGCGTTTATACATGTGCTTATTCATGGGGTTAGGTATATTAGTTACAAGAAGAACAGCTGCTACATGTCTCTTCTGTTAAAAAGTAACCCCCTGCCCTTGTTTACGAAACCGATGTCAGGGTCTGGCCGAGTTCACTAATCCATGTCTAGGCTGATTGATCCCTGTCCCGGCCAACTGTTTGGGTTTTCCTATTCTTTCCTTACTTTATCTTATCCGACTGGCCTTCGCTATTCTCTCCTTGTATTCTCTTGTTACACAACTATCCTTTGAGGCACACAAATACTTCCTGCCACCTGCAAATTGGATTGTAGGCACTAGCATTGATTAACTTGAGGGGAGGGGTGAACACAGGGCCTGAAAGAAGGGCGTATTTGAGATATTCGATAGCTTGTTTTGCAACTTTTTCTATTGATCAGTTTTATACGCATTGGGAGCATACGTTGTAAATATGTGTACTATAAAAGATTGTGCGCCACAGAATATAGTGGCAGTATCCTGAGACCCTACTCTGTAATTCTGGGACAACTGGGCTTAGCTGCAGCTAATAAACCTGGTTTTCTACGCCAAACAGAGTGTCTCGTGTCTCTGTCCGACAAGGCAGGTGAACCCGGATATCTAAGGCATGCCCTGCGCCGCTCGGCCCATAAGGCCCGGTTCTCCAACTGGCGCCCAACGTGGGGCGGGTTCAGTGGTATCGGTTCAGCCCGAGGGTCGTGAGGAGCCTCGCAAGAAAATTCCGGAGCATTCACGAACCACGTCAAACGACCCCAGTATGTCGAATTGGACCGAAGGTCTTTTTCAGCACAGCAACTCCTTTCCAACGGCTGCTGACGACTGCTGCCTTGACTGCCGCCCTGCCTTGGCCCTTTGATGATGACTGGTATTGCGCGACGTTAGACGGACCTCTGTTGGCGTGAGAGAACACTTAGTTAAGTATTCGTGGGTAGCGCCCACTTCTTTGTCTTGTTTTTGGTTTTTTGTTATTCGACTGTTGCAATAGCCGAATCCAAGGGGTGAGTACGTTTGTGCTGTGTTTATTGCTTTAACCCCTTGAAGTTTGTGAGCAGACCAGTGACTTAAGTGATGCCTGGCCTTAGCAAGTTCAGGAAGTTTTGTTGTTTTGACTGTAATAGGGATTCCCGGCTGGAGGACTCTTGTCCACTTCCTCCGATTGGAACTCCCACTTATGAGCTTTTTTCGAAAGATGGTATTGGCCCCATTATCTTTAACGAAACATGGATCCGATACACAAAGAAAGATGGTGTTCTGCAGTGGCCACATGATGGTAGCTTTGAGCCTGACATATTAGACAATCTAGAAGCAATTTTGTTTAAAAGAAAAGCCCGGCCGGCAATGTTTGACTCTTTCCGCCTCTGGCGTAAGGAAGCCAAACAGAAAGAAATTAAACAGGCAAAAAGAGATAAGAAAGCGCAAGGTATGACGATTATACAGGCTGCTCAGCAGTTTAAAAATAATGAGACTGATCAGGTGATTGAAGTCTCGGAAAGACAGCATCGTATGGCAATAGATAGATGTTACCCTGTGTTGCCTACTCCCCCACAGAATAAGGATCTTGACGAAGATCCCTTAATGTCCCATTTGTTGAGATTGCCTCCGCCCTATGTACCAGGTGCTAATGCACCCCCATTGTTACCACTTGTCCAGCAACCTGTTGTTCAGCCAGTTGATCTGGCTCTTCCACAATTGCCCCTTCCAGTATTGCCACCCCCGCCTCCTTTGCCACCAACTTCTGGACCTCAGTCTCCTTTATCCTCGGTTCCTCTCGTAACTGTTAGCCCTTCTCCTGCTGTGCTTAATACCTTGTCTCCTGTTTTATTGTCAGATTCTCCCACAGCCCGTAAACGATTGGTAGATACTGTTTCTGTTTTTTTCTCCCCCTTCTTTGAGTCTCTTAACCTGACTCCTGCTCTTTCTCGAAGTCAATCCCGTAGTCAACTTCCAGATTCTGACGAGCGAGTTGTGTTGTGCCCACGCAGAGATATGTTTTTAATGTTATGTGTGATACTCTTGTTAATGGATGGGAGGATATGGATTTGGATTTAGCTCCCCAGGTTTTGTTAGACATACAGGCTAAATTTGAGAAAGGACTTGTTGTGGGTCCCGAAGTTGAGGATGCCGTAAAGACACTTGTCACTTTCAGGTCTTCATTTTCCTCTCAGACTTCTCTTGAACCTGGTCCTGCAGTTAGACATAAGGTTAAACACTACCCTATGCGAGAGGTTCCCCCAGTGTGGAGAGATGCGGTTCCAGCCCAGCATGGTAATCAGCCTATACCAGCTCATTTCCGACGTATATGGGTACATGTCCCATGGAAACGATCTGAAGTTTTGGCGCGTAAACAGTCTTTACCGGACCCTCGTAAAAATTCTGCTGGGTATTATAAAGAGCTGTCCCAGACTGTTAATGCGTGTATTATGAATTTGGCCGATATAGATATGTTGATGGGAAATGTAGTCCCACAAGCGTTATGGGCTCGGATTCGTAGAGAGGACCACGACCAAGCTTTAGGTGGTAATTGGGCTGCTAAAACTGCCGCGGATGCAGCACAAGTAGGTGGTGCTAAACCCGATGATTTGATTACTCAATTGCCTGGTAGGATCATCACTTTAAGGAAAACGATGATGCCTGCCTTACGTGTTAATTGGGATAAGCTAGCTGCGTGTAAACAGAAGAAAGATGAGAGTGTCTCCGATTTCTTCACTCATTTTGAGGAGACGTTTATCGACCATAGTGGTCAAGATATGAGTACTGAGGGTGGGCAGCGATTATTAGTAGATAAATTAGTATTTAACCTACTTCCAGAATTATTGCATAAATTAAAAGATTCCGAAAGTTTGTGGGCCGTTTCTTCGTCGGCCCAGATATTAGCAACTGCTCAGTATTACGAGAATAGGGATAAGGGGGAAAAGGATAAACTTGAGAAGAAGACTAAAGAATTAAAAACGAAGGTTCTTTTGCAACAGGCTTATCCCCCTCGTTCTGCTCAGCGCCAATTTCAACAGCCTCCACAGTTTCAGAGGTTGTTAAGGAAATCTGAACCCTTTTTTCCGCGACCTTTGTTAGGTCCTAATCAATGTGCCTATTGTAAGGAGGAAGGTCATTTTAAGAATAGCTGTCTGGTTTTATTGCAGCGTAATGGTGGACTGCCAGGGCTGCGAGGCCGTGGTGGTTTGCAATCAGCACCCAGAGGTAGAATGCGAAGTGCGTTGTCTCAGGGACAGTGTTCCTTTCCCCCTCAGAATTCTATAAATTATTTTGATCAGCAGAATTCTCAGTCTGCACAATATTACAATGACGATTATTGTATTGAAAGTGAGAATCAGGATTTTCATGCTAGCTAGGACAGCCATGGGTAAAGTAAGGGAGTCGTATCAGTTCCAGTGGATCAGAATGGGCCTTATGTTAATGTTGTTGCATTGGGTGTTTCAGAGCCATTTCTTTTGGATACTGGTGCAATGAGAAGTTCTATCATTCACTCCAAACTCCCTGCGGCACCTTTGTCTGGCTTAACAAATGTTTCTGTAGGATTTTCTGGCGCCCCAGTTAGCAACCCGGTTTCTTGTCCTTTGCCTCTTTCCATTGGTCCTCATGATTTGGAGGCCCTGCTCATTTTACCGACTGGTTGCGGCGAGAATTTGTTGGGTTTGGATTTATTGAAACGTCTGCATGCAACATTGTGTTGTTCCCCCTCTGGTGTACATCTTACTTTAGGTGATAGATAGGTTTCTCCTATGTATTTGTCTAAGGACCAACTCCCACCCGAATTGTATTCACTTCCTGCTACGCTTTGGGCTACGGGTCCGAATGATGTTGGTTTGGTCCAAATTCCACCTTATGTGATTACTGTCAAGCCCAATGTTACCTTGCCCACATTCATCAGTATAAGATTTCTAACGATGGTGAAAGAGCTTTGTTGGCTATCATTTATGATCTAGTTCAGAAGGGTGTGGTTGAAGAAATGAGAGGAAATGTTTGCAATAGTCCTGTTTTGCCTGTTCTTAAACTCACTGATCCTTCTCAGCCTCCTGTATATCGTTTTGTGATCGATCTTCGGGAGGTCAACAAAATTGTTGTCCCCCAGTTTCCTGTTGTCCCGGATATCACTGCCTTGCTCACAATAATACCTGCTTCAGCTGCTTGGTTCTCAGTTATTGATGTCAAAAATGCTTTCTTCAGCATTCCTATTGCTGAGGAGAGTAGGGATCTCTTTGGCTTCTCTCTCGGAGGCCGAAGTTTCCGATTTAAACGTGCACCTCAAGGTTATTGTGAGAGTCCCTCCATTTATAGTTAGACTTTGAAATCTCAGCTTGATGCTTTTTCTTTGCCTCCAGGTGCTACTCTTATTCAGTATGTAGATGATTTGTTAGTTGTTGCTGATTCAGAGGATGTTTGCAAAACGTGACTGTTTCACTTTTGCGTCATTTGTCTGATCTACATCATAAGGTGTCACCCTCTAAACTACAATATTGTCGCCAAGAGGTTACCTATTTAGGTCATCTCTTGTCGAAGGAGGGAAGGCGATTGACCCCAGAATGTATTCAAGCAATCGCAAAAATGTCTGTACCATCCACACAAAGGGAGGTGCGTGCTTTTCTGGGCATTACCTCTTATTGTAGACAGTGGATTTCTAATTTTTCTTTGTTGGCTAAACCTCTGCTGGCACTTACTCTGAAAGACACACCCCAACCTCTTCCTTGGACTGATGAATGTCAGAAGAGTTTTTCTGACTTACGTACTGCTTTGTGTTCTGCCCCTGTGTTGGGTACTCCGGATTACAGTAAGGCTTTCAAACTCTATGTACATGAAAGAGAAGGTTGTGCATTGTCAGTTTTAACGCAACAATTTGGAGACAAACAGCGGCCATGTGCCTATTTTTCGGCTACATTGGATCCAGTAGCCAAGGCACTGCCTAGTTGTCTCAGAGCTACAGCAGCAGCAGCAATCTCCATTCATCAATCTGCTGGACTGGTACTGGATAACACTCTTGTTGTTATGGTACCACATGCAGTAGATACTCTTTTGAACAGAACAAAAACACAACATCTCACAAGTGCCCGTTTGTCTGGGTATGAGCTGACGCTTTTGGCTAGTCATATACACATCAAGCGATGTAATATTTTAAATCCAGCAACACTGTTACCCATTCCAGAAGAGAAAGACACCCAAGAACAGCATGATTGTTTTCTCCGTACAGAGGAGGAAACGAAAGGCAGAATAGACTTAAAAGATACACCACTCTTGGACGCAGATGGGATCCTATGGGTGGATGGGTCTTGTTTCAAGCTTCTCAATGGTGAGACGACTGCGGCCTATGCTGTTACCACCTTGTATACAGTAGTGGAGACAGCACGCATAACACAAAATTCAGCCCAAGCAGCTGAGCTGATTGCACTAACAAGAGCGTGTGTGTTGGCTAAGGGAAAGAGAGTGACTGTTTACACCGATAGCCAATACGCTTTTGGCATGGCTCATAGCTTCGGCCGCTTGTGGAAAGAAAGAGGATTCTTTACTTCCCATGGGACTAAAATACAGCATGGTTAGTTGGTAACTGACCTTCTTGAATCACTTGCCTTGCCTACTCAGATAGCAATAGTGAAATGTAGTGCACATAAAAGGATTACTGATGATGTGGGCCGCAGGAATGCTTTTGCAGACAAGGTAGCGAAGGAAACAGCGAGAGATGCTACAAGTTGCATGTATGTTGCAGGCCCTGCTAGATGGGTCAAAGAAGGAGGAATGTGTGAGGACACAGTAGAAAGTGTGAGAATGATTCAAGAAGAGGCAACCGAGAAGGAATTGAGTAAGTGGAGAGAAAGTACGGGAATGTTGGATGCGACTTGGTGTTGGACGGAATTGTCAGAACATCAACGTTGGCTGTTACCAGACGCCTATGTACTGCCTGTAGTTACTATGGCGCATGGTCCAGCCCACATCAGTGCGAAAGATATATGCAAATTTCTGGCTCCAGGATGGCAGAATGAAGAAATCCCTAAATGTGCGGAAAATATGGTGAAACATTGTATTGTTTGTTTGATGCATAATCCAGGAAAGGGAACCCCAACTCCGGCAGGTCATTTGCTCCCCCTATGTATCCTTTTGAGGTATTAAAAATTGACTACATTCACATGGAACGTTCTAATAACCTCAAGTATGTTCTGGTGGTGGTGTGTGCCTTTTCCAGATGGATAGAGGCCTACCCCCTAAAGGATAATACTGCTTTGTCCACTGCCAAAGTCCTCTTGAAGGAATTCTTCCCGAGGTTTGGTTTGCCGCAAATTGTCTGGAGTGACAATGGAAGTGAATTTTAGGCCAGCACGGGGCTTGCTTGGCCCGATGCTTTACCTTTGGCACTCTTATCCACGAGTACAGTTGTACATTCTCGTTTACGACTCAGCCCAAAGGAGGTCGTTTTTGGGCGCCCAGCTAACGTCTGGGGAGTCCCTTGACCTAAGAAGTACTCCGATATACCGTATCCTATGTTGATTGACTACTTACATGACCTCACCACTAAATTGCATGTTCTTCACCAACAGGTACAAAACGCTTTGCCAGAGGCCTCTACAGATCCAGGTATTCCATCCAACCCGGTGACTGGGTCTGCCTCAAAAAGTTTCAGCGAAAGAAAAATCTGGACCCTCGTTGGGGGCCGCCTCGGCAAGTGCTTCTGATAACATGTACAGCAGTAAAGGTCGTCGGAAAGAAGAATTGGATCCACGGCGTGCACCGCAAGAGGGTACCTTTGCCTTTGCCTTTTAATCAGTGGGTCCGTAAGGGTGTAGGTGATAGTGAAGGCGAAGGGGTCCTTTGTTTTGTACCTTTCAGTAGTGCACGTCTGGATCGGACAAGGTCTGAAAAAGAAGACGACGACGTGTTGCAAGAAGCTGTACCATCACATCTGCGATTGAGTACAACAAATCCAGAGACTTTGTTTCGAGAGCAAACAGTACCTGATAGGACGCGGTACAACCTAAGACCTAGACTGATTAAGAACAATTGAACTTTTTCTCGTTTTCTTTTTCTGGTTACACTTTTTGAGAGACATTCCTTTCTACTATCCATTAAGTTGCAGGGTCACGGTATGAGTCTTAGGCTGTGACCTGAGTAGTGACAGTAGGTCTGCAGGACTTGCAGTGTCATAGGACGGCTAATAACCACAACTAAGTGATCCAGGAAGATTCCCGTGAGCAATGCTTTAAAGGATGGATATTAAAGTGGAAAAGAATGATAAAAAGCAAGAAATTTAAAGTAAATATAAGGAATTGTTGTTTAGTCCATGTGGCGTAACCTTGTGCATTTTAATATGTTCATGTATTTTACTGGCTTATGTGGGTTGGGATGTCCACACTGTGCAGCAAGCACCTGTTCCTACCTCTGTTTCTTTTCCTCTTTCTACTACTGCCTTCCCGCATCAGTTCCATACACTCCCTGAGCATGAGCAAATTAGGAGAACAGAATATTTTAACAATTCATTCATCCAGTTGTTACATCAGCATCAACTGGTAGTCAATACCACTGACTGTTGGGTTTGTGGGCTCATGCCCCATAACACAGAGAGATGGATGCCATATTTAGTCCTTCCATGTTCCTACGAAGGTTCCGCTTGGGCTTATTTAGCCATGTTCTCTAATGCACACCAGAATCAACTTCGATATCCTCCTGATGGTTCATATGGTGGTGGAGCAGATTTTAGTCATAGTTCTTTGATAAAGGGAATAGTGACCATGGCTAAAATTGCTGAAATTGGTAAGATTCCCGTTGATGAGAAACGAGCGTATGATGGTTGGAACGTGACTCGTTACGTTACTAGCCTCACAGATAAGGCTAGACAAAGAAGATCCTCGCCAATTTGGACTGTACCTCATCGAGGTAATTTATGTCTACAGATAAGTGGTCAAAATATTAAAAACCAACAGGAAAATAGTGTTTGTTCTCATACATACATCTATTCACCCCAGATTTCTTCACCGTTAGTGCCATCTCAAGGCACATATTTTGTCTGTCACGACAGAGCCTACACATGGCTTCCCACTTATTTTTCAGGAACGTGTTATGTGGCTTTTCTTTTTCCTCCGACATACACTGCTCCTTCAGGTCATCACAAGAAAAGATATGGCAGAGGGGTTATCATTCCTGAAGACACAGCAAGACAAGAGGGAGGAGACATTATTAAAGGGTTTCTTCCTTTTTGGGGCCCAATGGCCAATAGCAGAAATATTAGACAATTAGTTTGTGTTGTTGAGGCTACAATAAATGTGACTTCTGGAGCCTTGAGTAATCTAACAGTCGAACTTCAGGCCGATCGCCTTATGACTTTGCAGAACCGAATGGTTTTATACATTCTCCTTGCAGATCGAGGAGGAGTCTGTAAATTGATTGGGTCTAGTTGCTGCATTTATATTCCTGACAATGCCCCTACGGTATACCAAGCCATCTCTGAATTGCACGTAATTTACGAGTCTATTCACCAGGACACAGGAGGTTGGTCTGTGATGGGATGGTTTTGGGGATTACTGTCCACATGGGGATGGAAGGTATTAACCTTCCTTGGAATGGTTTTGGCCATCATTTTTTCTTGTTGTCTTTGTTTACAGTGTGGCCCTCCCATCTGCGGTCTTTGTGCACCATGTGTGTCCCAAGGCCTGTGTCACAGAAAACAGAGAACATTAAAATGATGTTGCAGCAACAGCTTGATGACCTCATGACCATTGACATCGACTCAGACTAACTTGAGTCCTTTGTGTTTTGCCTGAGTAATAGCAAAAGGAGGGTCTGGGGTTTTTCGGTTTTCGACTTCGTCTCGTATCTGGCCGCCATTTTGTGTCCCGTCGCCATTTTGTGTTGCCCTCACTCAGGCAGCACGGCGAACGGAGTGCTTTTGCCTTTTCCAGCTGCTACGTGTCTCTTCTGTTAAAAAGTAACCCCCTGTCCTTGTTTACGAAACCGATGTCAGGGTCTGGCTGAGTTCACTAATCCATGTCTAGGCTGATTGATCACTGTCTCGTCCGACTGTTTGGGTTTTCCTATTCTTTCCTTACTTTATCTTATCCGACTGGCCTTCGCTATTCTCTCCTTGAATTCTCTTGTTACACAACTATCATTTGAGGCACACAAATACGTCCTGCCACCTGCAAATTGGATTGTAGGCACTAGCATTAATTAACTTGAGGGGAGGGGTGAACACAGAGCCTGAAAGAAGGGTGTATTTGAGATATTCCATAGCTTGTTTTGCAACTTTTTCTATTGGTCAGTTTTATACGCATTGGGAGTATACGTTGTAAGTATGTGTACTATAAAAGATTGTGCGCCACGGAATAAAGTGGCAGTCTCCTAAGAACCTACTCTGTACTTCTGGGACAACTGTGCTTAGCTGCAGCTAATAAACCTGGTTTTCTACGCCAAACAGAGTGTCTCGTGTCTCTGTCCGACAAAGCAGGTGAACCTCGAGATCTAAGGCATGCCCTGCGCCGCTCGGCCCATAAGGCCCGGTTCTCCACATCTTTCATGGAGCACTTAAGAGAGATAGGCAGGGGGTCTAAAGATAAAAATCCTCCTCCGTCTCCAGGTATACCTTTATTAGTGGAGGCACTGGGGATATTAATAAGTTATATAAAAGGGGTCATCAGGAGTTGATGGTCCTATGAACCTAGTGTCATGCCAACATGTTTCAACCGTATTAAATGGCCACTTGGGTCCTGGGCTTTCTTCAGGGCGAGAAGCAGTTTCCTCCCTGGGAATTCCCTGGGAATTCAAAAGGGAGATTTTCTTAACTTTTAAATTGAGGGTGCAGAAAGCTTCACTCTTGTGAAAACATGGAAGGTATACTTATCTCCCATCCAGTTCTGTAATTTTTTGTATCCGCCTATAAGAGAAAAAGTGAGAAGAAACCATATTTTTACATATTACCCTTCATACATTTCACCCACGTAATACCAGAATTCTGGGTGCTGTCATGTGCTTTCACTTCATTCACTCATTGTGATCTGTGATCAAAAGAGCTCTCTTTGACAGTGTTGTCACATCTAGTTGCATTTAGCTGCATGCAACAAGTAATCACATCTTTTGTGCAAGTCCGTGAATCATGAAATGTTTAAAAAACTCCATGATAACATTATCACTGTGGTCTTACAAAGATAATCAGCAAACATCCACCACACAATCGTACCAGCGGTTATGCTCTTGCTCCTCCTGTTGCCTGTGATGGTCTTTACATTTCACCTAGTTTACCCTATTAAGGAGGATTTAATGTGTCTCATGGGGGTGCAGTAGTAGGGGTAGCATTTAAGTCAAACTCTGCATAATAGTCATTTCGAAGTTAAATGGGAGAAAAAAGGAAGAGATAAGGCTTGAACCATTAGGATCGTCTGTCCACAGCTCCAAGTCTGGAGCCATAATGAGGCCCCTCCACATTCAGAGAAGAACTCCCAATTGGACACTACCTTAGAATACACAGAAACTGCTCAGACCATGAGAGTTATAATAAAGACGCGGATAAACTCACAGTGAAACTATGGGAGAAATCATACCCTAAAAAAGTGATTGAACAAGCATGGAAATGGTCACACAACACACCACGGGCATCTCTATTAGAAACAAACACAAAAAGAGACACTGAAGCCCTAATGTGTGCCACTACTTACAACTCTTCATCTAATGCCATAAACAAAATGAGAAACAGCAAATGGCATATACTAACCTCAGCCAAACTGGCATTTGAGAAACCTATGTTTTCATTCAGCCATAACAAAAGCATTAAAAACACTCTGCTCCACACTGAAAGTTGGAAACAGAAACAAAACACCCAACTCACAGTGTGGAATCAACCACAGGTAAAGGGCCATTACCCATGAGGCTCATGTGTGGTCCGCTGTTTCACTACTTTGGGCCTGACACATCAGTGGGAACAAAGGACCATAAAAATTGCAATACTTAGAATGCAGTATCCCCCCAAGGCCAAATAAATTGGCATGACCATTAGGAAGGTGAAGGTACGAACAAGTGAGCTTAGGAGCACTATCAGATGAGCAATCACGGCTTCAAAACTCACTGCCCACCAAGTGAAAAAGGGACATACGGATAACCATCTGGAAAGGCCCATCATTGAAAAGGTAAAATGTGATATCAATATATCTAATAGACTACTGGAAAAGGAACAATGTTTAGTCTATAGACTACAGACACACATCAAGGGACTCAACGAGTCAATCCCCGGGAACCAGCTAAACCTGCCGACCTGCAGACAATTCTCTTACAGTGGACTGCCTTATCTCTTTCTCCCACTCAGGTCCCCCTCTCATCAATCTCAGCCTCCAACTCTTCTCCCCCACATACCGCTCTCTACCCCTTTTTATTTTAATTGTATTTATTTATTTATTTTTGTATTTCTCTTTTCACTCTGTAAACATGTGATATATACTTGTCCAAGCAGAATCGCTGGTAAAATGGAATCCTGAGAAAATCTACTATTTGTATATATATATATGTATATAGAGATAACTCTAACCACTAGTATATGTAGTAGACCTTTGTACACACTACCATTCCTTTGTGATTCTTAGAGTTTATCCATTTGTATCTCTTCCTTGAGTGACTTTACAACTTGTACATTTGCAATTTTTTCTATTTGTGTCTCTTCCGTGTGTGACTTTACAACTGGTCATGGGGGATTTTAACTGTGTAATGGATTATAAAATAGATTCTACTGGACAAGGTACTCCCAAGAGGATGCGTAAGGTCAGAGCTGCAATTTTGGAGCTTGGTAGATTGCATAACTTAAAGGATATATGGCGCTCGAAGTAACCTAATGTAGCAGGATACACATACTATTCGGCGCCTCATAGAACTTGTTCAAGAATAGATATGGTGTGGGCAATGGATCAAATTGCTGCTAACTGTAATATGGAATTATGCCCGAGGGTCACATCAGACCACAACCTGATACTATTAGAATTTGAAATTAGCGATCAGAGGTGGGTAGCTCGACACTTTACATTTCCAAGTAATCTATTTACAGATCCTCAGTTTGTCCAATTATTAAAAGATCACATTAATGAATTTATAGAATTGAATAATAATACGGCTATGATCAATATAGTTTGGGACGCTTGTAAGTGTAGCATAAGGGGCTTTGCCCAGCAATATATTTTAAGGAAAAATGCTGAAATTCGTAGAGACACGAAGTTGACTACTTCTAATATTTTGCTAGTGGAACAGCAATTAGCAGAGGCTACCTTACAAGGAAAAACAAATATTAAAGAGTTAAGAATCGAGCTGCTAAAATTACAATCAGCTGCTAAAAAGATCTTAAGAGAAAGATATAGTGCAAAAATTCATAAATACAAATTGGCCCAATATGAAGGGGGGGGTAGAATTGGTAAAGTGCTGGCATACAAAGTAGCTGACAAGAAAGCTAGAACAAGGATTAAAACAATAAAGGTTCTGATTTGCGTAATTACGATCAGCCAGAACAAATTTTAGACGAATTTGCTAAATATTACAGAAACTTGTACACACCAGACAATATTCCTACCAAGGCTAAAATACACCAATATCTGAATAAACAAATGCCCACACAAAGGGATATTGAAGCTGGTACACAACTCTGCTCCAAAATAACACTAACTGAAAGAAACAAGGCTATTTTAGCCTTACCTTCGGGAAAAGCTGCTGGTGAGGATTGCCTACCTATAGAGTTGTATAAAATCTGTTCACAAGAACTACTTTCACTTGTAGAATCAGTAATAGATTTTATAGCGGAGTCAAGAACAGCCCCCACTTCCTGGAAAATAGCCAAGATATTTTTTTTCCTTAAGAAAAATAAACCTCTGGAAGAATGTGGCTCCTATCGGCCGATTTCCTTGATTAATTCTGACACAAAAATGTTTGCAAAACTTTTAGCAAATCGTTTAGCACCTATCATGCCAGATTTAGTAAATATTCAGCAGCATGGGTTCGTGATAGGGAGAGACACCACGGCCCATGTAAACATGGCAATTACTGCATTCGATGTAGCCTCAACTACTCTCACCCCACTCGGCATGGTCATGTTAGATGCAGACAAGGCATTTGACCGAGTGGGGAGGGAGTATTTGTGGGAGGTGTTGAAGAAGATCGGTATGCAGGGACAATATCTAGATTGGGTACGCTCGTTGTATGATAATCCAATGGTTAAGATCAGTTATGGGGGACTTGAGTCGGCAAACTTTGTGATAGAGAGGGGCACAAGGCAGGGCTGCCCTCTGTCACCTTTGCTTTTTGCCCTCTCTCTAGAGCCATTTCTAAATGCATTGCTTGCTCAAGATAACGTCACCCCAATACAACATGGCGGGAAGAGCTTAAAAATAACTGCCTTCGCAGATGACATAGCGGTATATACAACTGACTTAGTGAGCGCCGTTCCAGCAATAATAAGAGAAGCTGATAGGAGACGTGGCAGGATACAAATTAAATGTAGGCAAAACGCAGATTATTGCTAACTATAAACCTATGGAGCCGATTTCAGGTTTATGTCAAAGTGCGACGTATTTAGGTATTAAGCTAGCAGCCAATATTGATAGAGTAATAACATTGAATTACGATTCATTGCTAAAGGAAATTACTCTAACTTTAAGAAAATGGCACAAGATACCGCTTAGCTTAGTGGGGCGTATGAATTTAATAAAAATGAAGATCCTGCCTAAGATATTATATTTATTTAGATCCATCCCTTTGCAACCTAACAGACTTTTTTTAAAGAAATTGGAAGGTGTTTGCAGCAGTTTTGTGTGGGGCTACAAAAAAGCACGTAGATCTATGAAACTTTTGGAGCTATCAATCGAAAAAGGGGGGTTTAGCGTTCCCCGATTTTAGGTTATATTTTTTTGCCACCTTTTTCTGTCGCTTACGTAGTTTGCTGAAAAATGAGAGTTCGATATTTTATCATCAGTTTATGCTGGGACCTAATTGCAATCAATTTTTATTTCGTGTCCACGATGCTAACTACTTTAAAAGAGTAAAATTTAAGACTGCGAGACATATTAAGAAAATTTGGGATCAAATTATGACCATAGATAAGATCTCTTTTTACAATGCTGAACTCAGAATATGGGGCAACCCAGGATTACCTGGTATTTTTTCAGACGGGATAGGGAATCTTTGGGCCGGACATGGTATTAATTCTTTGGGTGACTTATATGGCCCACGTGGCTTTTTAGACTTCGATGCATCAAAACTTCTATTCGAACTAAATGATGGCATGTATTTTAAATACATCCAAATACGAGATTTCTTACTTCGCAAAATGAAAATTGAAGAAGTGGCCCATTCAGACACGTTGGCATGTCTATACTCGGATAAAACAAAATCACTTATAAGCATGGGCAATGGATATTTGAGTTTAGGTAAACACGATGATAGTGGGAAAATAGCGGCCAAATGGTCGACAAGATTGGGAATAAATATCAATCCCTCACAGATTTCATCTTCACTACGTCAAATAAACCGGGTTGTGCAATCTTCTAATCTGAGGTTGCAGTTATATAAAACTATTACACAGCTATACTATACTCCTCAAAGGATCTCTAGTTGGGCATCAGAAAATCAATCAACTGATCGTACAAAATGTCCAAAATGCAATATGGAAGCAGCAGGCATTGAGCATATGCTCTTCTCCTGTCCAGAGCTAACTTCATTCTGGAAGGGGATAACTGACGTTTTGATCAGGAAACAAATAGATACACCATCGCTCTCGGCGCATTTGATATTACTAGACATACAAGATGTTTGTTGTCAGCATAAAGATTTGTTAACTATAGTCAGTCAGTCATAATAACTTTATTTCAATTCGTAAAAACAAAATCATAAAAGTACAAACATAACATATTACACAGTTTAAAAGCATCATACCATTATGTTTACATCCTTAGGCATTATTATGTTACCACTAAATGATTTACAGATACATTTAAAAAACACATTTATTAAAAGAAGAAATTTTAATCAGTACAAATGCAATTGATATTGATACTAATCTATACAGTGTTCTCATAATTATGAATCAACAAGTATTCCATGATGATAATTAATATCGATTTCTAATAGTGAGTGCCACTCTGATAAAACTAAGCACAGCATTTCATATTGCTGGGGTTGATAATGAGAGTAAATGTTCATATCCCTCTTTATAGTAGCGAAATCCAAAGGATAACAAAACTGGCCTGATAAATCGGTTTCTTGGATCTTTGTACAAAGAACAAAAAAGTACAAGATGGACAGTATTTTGAGTAACTTTGTTATTACAGGCACAAAGGGGTAGACTCTCACACCAACCCACTTGTTTTGGGAAAGTAAATAAGAAATGCAGTGTGTTAAGGCGGAACCTAGTCAAATAAAAATGCCATTGTGTATGTCCTGTATATGAAAGGTAAGGTTGATGCTGCAACCTTTCCTTGTGGTAAACCGCACTCTCACTGTTTCTCAGGACACCTAACCTGGTGCGATAGGCCTCTTTAATTATTAACTTTGTCTCGCTACCAACAGACTCAGTGTTTGAGAAAATATAACCCAAACCTATCTTGGAAAAAGTTTCCCTATCATATGATAACCATTGGATCTTCTCGAAATGTTCAAGCTTGAGGCAGTCCTGTAATATTTCCTTTGTGAGTTTCAGATCATCTGAACTTCAAACCTTGCTCCAAAGCAGCAGGGGGAGTGAGGGGTGAACACAGAGCCTGAAAGAAGGGTGTATTTGAGATATTCCATAGCTTGTTTTGCAACTTTTTCTATTGGTCAGTTTTATACGCATTGGGAGTATACGTTGTAAATATGTGTACTATAAAAGATTGTGCGCCACGGAATAAAGTGGCAGTCTCCTAAGAACCTACTCTGTACTTCTGGGACAACTGTGCTTAGCTGCAGCTAATAAACCTGGTTTTCTACGCCAAACAGAGTGTCTCGTGTCTCTGTCCGACAAAGCAGGTGAACCTCGAGATCTAAGGCATGCCCTGCGCCGCTCGGCCCATACGGCCCGGTTCTCCACATCTTTCATGGAGCACTTAAGAGAGATAGGCAGGGGGTCTAAAGATAAAAAACCTCCTCCGTCTCCAGGAATACTTTTATTAGTGGAGGCACTGGGGATATTAATAAGTTATATAAAAGGGGTCATCAGGAGTTGATGGTCCTATGAACCTAGTGTCATGCCAACATGTTTCAGCCGTATTAAATGGCCACTTGGGTCCAGGGCTTTCTTCAGGGCAAGAAGCAGTTTCCTCCCTGGGAATTCCCTGGGAATTCAAAAGGGAGATTTTCTTAACTTTTAAATTGAGGGCGCAGGAAGCTTCACTCTTGTGAAAACATGGAAGGTATACTTATCTCCCATCCAGTTCCGTAATTTTTTGTATCCGCCTATAAGAGAAAAAGTGAGAAGAAACCATATTTTTACATATTACCCTTCATACATTTCACCCACGTAATACCAGAATTCTGGGTGCTGTCATGTGCTTTCACTTCATTCACTCATTGTGATCTGTGATCAAAAGAGCTCTCTTTGACAGTGTTGTCCCATCTAGTTGCATTTAGCTGCATGCAACAAGAAATCACATCTTTTGTGCAAGTCCGTGAATCATGAAATGTTTAAAAAACTCTATGATAACATTATCACTGTGGTCTTACAAAGATAATCAGCAATCATCCACCACACAATCGTACCAGCGGTTATGCTCTTGCTCCTCCTGTTGCCTGTGATGGTCTTTACATTTCACCTAGTTTACCCTATTAAGGAGGATTTAATGTGTCTCATGGGGGTGCAGTAGTAGGGGTAGCCTTTTAGTCAAACTCTGCATAATAGTCATTTCGAAGTTAAATGGGAGAAAAAAGGAAGAGACAAGGCTTGAACCATTAGGATCGTCTGTCCGCAACTCCAAGTCTGGAGCCATAATGAGGCCCCTCCACATTCAGAGAAGAACTCCCAATTGGACACTACCTTAGAATACACAGAAACTGCTCAGACCATGAGAGTTATAATAAAGACGCGGATAAACTCACAATGAAACTATGGGAGAAATCATACCCTAAAAAAGTGATTGAACAAGCATGGAAATGGTCACACAACACACCACGGGCAGCTCTATTAGAAACAAACACAAAAAGAGACACTGAAGCCCTAATGTGTGCCACTACTTACAACTCTTTATCTAATGCCATAAACAAAATGATCAACAGCAAATGGCATATACTAACCTCAGACAAACTGGCATTTGAGAAACCTATGATTTCATTCAGCCATAACAATCTTGGGAGAGGTCATTATACCCTACATATTACATCTATGTGTAGGGATTCAGGGGAATGACAACACGCCTGTATCTTGGAAGGAAACCAATATAGTAATATTTCCCAAAAAGGGCAAGCCTTCAGAACTGCCCACCTCTTACCGCTCGACTTCCTTAATTAATTTGGACTCGAAAGTATATGCGAAGATCTTGGCCAATCGGCTTAGGAGGGTTATAGAACATCTGGTCTCCCCGTGGCAGCATGACTTTATTCCTCATAAAGGAACCACGGAACATACCCGTAGGGTCATATCATTATTTGACATCATGGCTGCGACAGGGGGGCCGGATGTCTGTGATCCTCCTTGATGCCGAAAAGGCCTTTGATCGAGTCTCATGGAAATAACTTTGGGAGATATTAGAGTACAATAATTTTGGGGATGGTTTCGTTAAATCCATCCAAGCAATGTATCAAGATCCAATTGCTAAAGTGCAGACTATGGGACTAGAATCAAGATCATTTAACATCTTAAGGGGTACAAGGCAGGGGTGTCCCTGTTCCCCGATTCTGTTCGCCTTATATATAAATCCCTTGATCCTGAAGCTACTGGCAAGTACTATAATAAGACCCATTATGACCGGCATGCATGAAACTAAGATACTCGCCTATGCCGATGTTGTGGCAGTGGTAACATCTAACCCCACTGAGGCAATTGAAAATATAGAAAATATTACCCATTCTTTTGGGACCATGACTGGTTATTCTCTGAATCGGGAAAAAACTGTGGTTATTTGTACAAACAATATTATATTTAATGATTCGAGAAAGGCAACCAGTGCCATATATCTTGGTGTATCTATATCCCCGCAGATGGAAAATATCAATCAACTTAATTATGAGCCCCTCCTGGAAACTATAAAAAAGGATCTTGGGAGGGTTAACAGTTTACACTTATCAATTATCGGCAGAGGAAAGTTTGTTAAAATGAACATCCTCCCATGGTTATTATATCTTTTTCGCGCAATCCCTATAATTGTGGAGGAAAAGATGGTAATGGCCTTCGAATCACAAATCTCTAAATTCATCTGGGGATATGGCAAAATAAGGAGATCCTTGAAGTTTCTCTCTCTACCACAGGAGAGAGGGGGTTTGGGGCTCCCGAATATAACTTTCTACCAATGGGCCACTCTCCTTCAGGGATGTCTCCTCTACTGAGTAAAAATCCAATAATCAATAATACAGTTGGGAATAGGATCCCCACAATTTATGAACTAGCCTTGGGAGAGAAAGCAAAGAGGCTCCTGTTGAGACAGATAGAACCATCCTACTACATGAAGGTTAAGTTTAAAATCATTAATAGCGCTTGGAAGGTATGGAAGAAAGTTTCTAAACACTTGGTGATCCCAAGGATCAATAAATATACACCGTTATGGCATTCCTTTCTACTGTCTAGGCAAGTGAATGATGATATTACTAAGAGGTGGGAAAACCTGGGAGTGATATCAGTGGGTGACTTTTTAGACGCTGATCCCTGTGTCAGGTTCTCCAACCTCCAAACAAAATTCAATATTCCAACCTCTGACCTTTTTAAGTACATCCAAATAAATACCATTCTTAGCTCAATACTCTCAAACCTACTGTTCAACATTCCGATGATTTTTGACCATATAGGTAAAAAAAGACTACTAGGATAGGTATACTATATGGGCTATTAATGGACCAACAACAGGATGACTTGGAGAAAACAGAGTCACTTTGGGCAAGTAAAATGATCAATCCAAATGTTGATATTGATAAGGTTCTACTGCTCACGGCCAGGTTATTTTTAACATCTACCATTAAGGCCTAACTCTACAAGACTATATACAATTTATACTTTACACCGGCAAAATTGTATACGTGGGGTAAAAGAACAGACGATAAGTGTCCCAGGTGTGGTACAGGCCCGGCCCATCTACTACACATGTTCGTTGAATGTACCAAACTAACTACCTTTAAATCAAAAATATCCGAATTCTGGGAAGAAATATTTGGGCATAAAGTGGATATGTCCCCTACCCTTTATCTCTTGGGATATGATAATTCCCTAGGACATAGGAAAGAAGAAGAAACATGTATGTTTTTGGGTATGGCTGTATACAGGATAATATTGGCTGCTTGCTGGAAAGATGCCGACCCTCCTAATTTATAAGTTTGGTTAACCCGTTTTTTGGGGATATTTAAACAAGAAATGGCAATTTACTCAGCTAAGGGCAAAAAGGCTAGACAGCATGGTATTCAAATCTGGCTGCCTATTATCACTTGGAAAGACAGGTTTTAGCACTATGCAATGATTACTTCTTTCTTTAGACAGTTGGACTTTTATATAATTATTTGGTATTAGGATGTACCCTTTAAATATGTATGGGTGATATATCTCTGTGGTAAAAATGTATATTATCTATATGTATCTGCATTATCATGTATCTCTTAACGGAATCAGGCATAATATTGAAACATTCCTGTAATTTTTTTTCTTTTTCTGTACATATCTCGGAGTTGCTAAATAAAAAATAAAAATAATAAAATAGGGAAGCAGATAGGGATTTCAAGTTTGGATTCTAATGAATTGAAATATAAAATCCACTTTAATGGTAAAGTTGGATTTTAAGTCAAAATTTGGAAAATGCCACATTTGGAAAGTTGTGAGAAAAAGCAGCTGGTATGCACTCTGTAATCTAACTAGTTATATATACTACTTGTGGTTAGTCAACAATAAACAATGTGCGTGCTCTCGGTGAAAAGGCCCTGCTAACCCTTTTATACTGACAGTAGAGAAATATCCAGATGCTGATCTGGAGAACCTTGAGCACTGCTCAACACACTCCACTGAGTGTAAGTCGCTGTATACAAAATTTAACTGGAGTACAAATAAGCAATTTATACAGGTATACAAAATAATCAACAATTTAATAACAAGTGTTAATTGAAGAGTCTTCAAACGAGATGTGGATCCTTGGTTGTTTTAATTGTTTGTAGGAGTTTGTAGGCTGTCACAAAATCCACAATATTAGCATCATCAGATCAATTTTAGGCATTCCCAATGCATTTCGGGCTAAGCATGCCCTTCATCAGGGGTATCTGCAGGAATAAGTACAGTGTATTACTAGAATCGTAATTTAGAGAAGCGTTTATACATGTGCTTATTCTTGGGGTTAGGTATATTAGTTACAAGAAGAACAGCTGCTACATGTCTCTTCTGTTAAAAAGTAACCCCCTGCCCTTGTTTACGAAACCGATGTCAGGGTCTGGCCGAGTTCACTAATCCATGTCTAGGCTGATTGATCCCTGTCTCGGCAAACTGTTTGGGTTTTCCTATTCTTTCCTTACTTTATCTTATCCGACTGGCCTTCGCTATTCTCTCCTTGTATTCTCTTGTTACACAACTTTCCTTTGAGGCACACAAATACGTCCTGCCACCTGCAAATTGGATTGTAGGCACTAGCATTGATTAACTTGAGGGGAGGGGTGAACACAGGGCCTGAAAGAAGGGCGTATTTGAGATATTCGATAGCTTGTTTTGCAACTTTTTCTATTGATCAGTTTTATACGCATTGGGAGCATACGTTGTAAATATGTGTACTATAAAAGATTGTGCGCCACGGAATATAGTGGCAGTCTCCTGAGAACCTACTCTGTACTTCTGGGACAACTGGGCTTAGCTGCAGGTAATACACCTGGTTTTCTACGCCAAACAGAGTGTCTCGTGTCTCTGTCCGACAAGGCAGGTGAACCCGGATATCTAAGGCATGCCCTGCGCCGCTCGGCCCATAAGGCCCGGTTCTCCAACTGGCGCCCAACGTGGGGCGGGTTCAGTGGTATTGGTTCAGCCCGAGGGTCGTGAGGAGCCTCGCAAGAAAATTCCGGAGCATTCACGAACCACGTCAAACGACCTCAGTATGTCGAAGTGGACCGAAGGTCTTTTTCAGCGCAGCAACTCCTTTCCAACGGCTGCTGACGACTGCTGCCCTGACTGACGCCCTGCCTTGGCCCTTTGATGATGACTGGTATTGCGCGATGTTAGACGGACCTCTGTTGGCGTGAGAGAACACTTAGTTAAGTATTCGTGGGTAGCGCCCACTTCTTTGTCTTGTTTTTGTTTTTTTGTTATTCGACTGTTGCAATAGCCGAAGCCAAGGGGTGAGTACGTTTGTGCTGTGTTTATTGCTTTAACCCCTTGAACTTTGTGAGCAGACCAGTGACTTAAGTGATGCCTGGCCTTAGCAAGTTTAGGAAGTTTTGTTGTTTTGACTGTAATAGGGATTCCCGGCTGGAGGACTCTTGTCCACTTCCTCCGATTGGAACTCCCACTTATGAGCTTTTTTCGAAAGATGGTATTGGCCCCATTATCTTTAACGAAACATGGATCCGATACACAAAGAAAGATGGTGTTCTGCAGTGGCCACATGATGGTAGCTTTGAGCCTGACATATTAGACAATCTAGAAGCAATTTTGTTTAAAAGAAAAGCCCGGCCGGCAATGTTTGACTCTTTCCGCCTCTGGCGTAAGGAAGCCAAACAGAAAGAAATTAAACAGGCAAAAAGAGATAAAAAAAGCGCAAGGTATGACGATTATACAGGCTGCTCAGCAGTTTAAAAATAATGAGACTGATCAGGTGATTGAAGTCTCGGAAAGACAGCATTGTATGGCAATAGATAGATGTTACCCTGTGTTGCCTACTCCCCCACAGAATAAGGATCTTGACGAAGATCCCTTAATGTCCCATTTGTTGAGATTGCCGCCGCCCTATGTACCAGGTGCTAATGCACCCCCATTGTTACCACTTGTCCAGCAACCTGTTGTTCAGCCAGTTGATCCGGCTCTTCCACAATTGCCCCTTCCAGTATTGCCACCCCGCCTCCTTTGCCACCAACTTCTGGACCTCAGTCTCCTTTATCCTCGGTTCCTCTCGTAACTGTTAGCCCTTCTCCTGCTGTGCTTAATACCTTGTCTCCTGTTTTATTGTCAGATTCTCCCACAGCCCGTAAACGATTGGTAGATACTGTTTCTGTTTTTTTCTCCCCCTTCTTTGGGTCTCTTAACCTGACTCCTGCTCTTTCTCGAAGTCAATCCCGTAGTCAACTCCCAGATTCTGACGAGCGAGTTATGGTGTGCCCACGCAGAGATATGTTTTTAATGTTATGTGTGATACTCTTGTTAATGGATGGGAGGATATGGATTTGGATTTAGCTCCCCAGGTTTTGTTAGACATACAGGCTAAATTTGAGAAAGGACTTATTGTGGGTCCCGAAGTTGAGGATGCCGTAAAGACCCTTGTCACTTTCAGGTCTTCATTTTCCTCTCAGACTTCTCTTGAACCTGATCCTGCAGTTAGACATAAGGTTAAACACTACCCTATGCGAGAGGTTCGCCCAGTGTGGAGAGATGCGGTTCCAGCCCAGCATGGTAATCAGCCTATACCAGCTCATTTCCGACGTATATGGGTACATGTCCCATGGAAACGATCTGAAGTTTTGGCGCGTAAACAGTCTTTACCGGACCCTCGTAAAAATTCTGCTGGGTATTATAAAGAGCTGTCCCAGACTGTTAATGCGTGTATTATGAATTTGGCCGATATAGATATGTTGATGGGAAATGTAGTCCCACAAGCGTTATGGGCTCGGATTCGTAGAGAGGACCACGACCAAGCTTTAGGTGGTAATTGGGCTGCTAAAACTGCCGCGGATGCAGCACAAGTAGGTGGTGCTAAACCCGATGATTTGATTACTCAATTGCCTGGTAGGATCATCACTTTAAGGAAAACGATGATGCCTGCCTTACGTGTTAATTGGGATAAGCTAGCTGCGTGTAAACAGAAGAAAGATGAGAGTGTCTCCGATTTCTTCACTCATTTTGAGGAGACGTTTATCGACCATAGTGGTCAAGATATGAGTACTGAGGGTGGGCAGCGATTATTCGTAGATAAATTAGTATTTAACCTACTTCCAGAATTATTGCATAAATTAAAAGATTCCGAAAGTTTGTGGGCCGTTTCTTCGTCGGCCCAGATATTAGCAACTGCTCAGTATTACGAGAATAGGGATAAGGGGGAAAAGGATAAACTGGAGAAGAAGACTAAAGAATTAAAAACGAAGGTTCTTTTGCAACAGGCTTATCCCCCTCGTTCTGCTCAGCGCCAATTTCAACAGCCTCCACAGTTTCAGAGGTTGTTAAGGAAATCTGAACCCTTTTTTCCGCGACCTTTGTTAGGTCCTAATCAATGTGCCTATTGTAAGGAGGAAGGTCATTTTAAGAATAGCTGTCTGGTTTTATTGCAGCGTAATGGTGGACTGCCAGGGCTGCGAGGCCGTGGTGGTTTGCAATCAGCACCCAGAGGTAGAAGGCGAGGTGCGTTGTCTCAGGGACAGTGTTCCTTTCCCCCTCAGAATTCTATGAATTATTTTGATCAGCAGAATTCTCAGTCTGCACAATATTACAATGACGATTATTGTATTGAAAGTGAGAATCAGGATTTTCATGCTAGCTAGGACAGCCATGGGTAAAGTAAGGGAGTCGTATCAGTTCCAGTGGATCAGAATGGGCCTTATGTTAATGTTGTTGCATTGGGTGTTTCAGAGCCATTTCTTTTGGATACTGGTGCAATGAGAAGTTCTATCATTCACTCCAAACTCCCTGCGGCACCTTTGTCTGGCTTAACAAATGTTTCTGTAGGATTTTCTGGCGCCCCAGTTAGCAACCCGGTTTCTTGTCCTTTGCCTCTTTCCATTGGTCCTCATGATTTTGAGGCCCTGCTCATTTTAATGACTGGTTGCGGCGAGAATTTGTTGGGTTTGGATTTATTGAAACGTCTGAATGCAACATTGTGTTGTTCCCCCTCTGGTGTACATCTTACTTTAGGTGATAGATTGGTTTCTCCTATGTATTTGTCTAAGGACCAACTCCCACCCAAATTGTATTCACTTCCTGCTACGCTTTGGGCTACGGGTCCGAATGATGTTGGTTTGGTCCAAATTCCACCTTATGTGATTACTGTCAAGCCCAATGTTACCTTGCCCACATTCATCAGTATAAGATTTCTAACGATGGTGAAAGAGCTTTGTTGGCTATCATTTATGATCTAGTTCAGAAGGGTGTGGTTGAAGAAATGAGAGGAAATGTTTGCAATAGTCCTGTTTTGCCTGTTCTTAAACTCACTGTATATCCTCCTGTATATCGTTTTGTGATCGATCTTCGGGAGGTCAACAAAATTGTTGTCCCCCAGTTTCCTGTTGTCCCGGATATCACTGCCTTGCTCACAATGATACCTGCTTCAGCTGCTTGGTTCTCAGTTATTGATGTAAAAAATGCTTTCTTCAGCATTCCTATTGCTGAGGAGAGTAGGGATCTCTTTGGCTTCTCTCTCGGAGGCCGAAGTTTCCGATTTAAACGTGCACCTCAAGGTTATTGTGAGAGTCCCTCCATTTATAGTTAGACTTTGAAATCTCAGCTTGATGCTTTTTCTTTGCCTCCAGGTGCTACTCTTATTCAGTATGTAGATGATTTGTTAGTTGTTGCTGATTCAGAGGATGTTTGCAAAAACGTGACTGTTTCACTTTTGCGTCATTTGTCTGATCTACATCATAAGGTGTCACCCTCTAAACTACAATATTGTCGCCAAGAGGTTACCTATTTAGGTCATCTCTTGTCGAAGGAGGGAAGGCGATTGACCCCAGAATGTATTCAAGCAATCGTAAAAATGTCTGTACCATCCACACAAAGGGAGGTGCGTGCTTTTCTGGGCATTACCTCTTATTGTAGACAGTGGATTTCTAATTTTTCTTTGTTGGCTAAACCTCTGCTGGCACTTACTCTGAAAGACACACCCCAACCTCTTCCTTGGACTGATGAATGTCAGAAGAGTTTTTCTGACTTACGTACTGCTTTGTGTTCTGCCCCTGTATTGGGTACTCCGGATTACAGTAAGGCATTCACACTCTATGTACATGAAAGAGAAGGTTGTGCATTGTCAGTTTTAACGCAACAATTTGGAGACAAACAGCGGCCATGTGCCTATTTTTCGGCTACATTGGATCCAGTAGCCAAGGCACTGCCTAGTTGTCTCAGAGCTACAGCAGCAGCAGCAATCTCCATTCATCAATCTGCTGGACTGGTACTGGATAACACTCTTGTTGTTATGGTACCACATGCAGTAGATACTCTTTTGAACAGAACAAAAACACAACATCTCACAAGTGCCCGTTTGTCTGGGTATGAGCTGACACTTTGGCTAGTCATATACACATCAAGCGATGTAATACTTTAAATCCAGCAACACTGTTACCCATTCCAGAAGAGAAAGACACCCAAGAACAGCATGATTGTTTTCTCCGTACAGAGGAGGAAACGAAAGGCAGAATAGACTTAAAAGATACACCACTCTTGGACCCAGATGGGATCCTATGGGTGGATGGGTCTTGTTTCAAGCTTCTCAATGGTGAGACGACTGCGTCCTATGCTGTTACCACCTTGTATACAGTAGTGGAGACAGCACGCATAACACAAAATTCAGCCCAAGCAGCTGAGCTGATTGCACTAACAAGAGCGTGTGTGTTGGCTAAGGGAAAGAGAGTGACTGTTTACACCGATAGCCAATACGCTTTTGGCATGGCTCATAGCTTCGGCCGCTTGTGGAAGGAAAGAGGATTCTTTACTTCCCATGGGACTAAAATACAGCATGGTTAGTTGGTAACTGACCTTCTTGAATCACTTGCCTTGCCTACTCAGATAGCAATAGTGAAATGTAGTGCACATAAAAGGATTACTGATGATGTGGGCCGCAGGAATGCTTTTGCAGACAAGGTAGCGAAGGAAACAGAGAGAGATGCTACAAGTCGCATGTATGTTGCAGGCCCTGCTAGATGGGTCAAAGAAGGAGGAATGTGTGAGGACACAGTAGAAAGTGTGAGAATGATTCAAGAAGAGGCAACCGAGAAGGAATTGAGTAAGTGGAGAGAAAGTAAGGGAATGTTGGATGCGACTTGGTGTTGGACGGAATTGTCAGAACATCAACGTTGGCTGTTACCAGACGCCTATGTACTGCCTGTAGTTACTATGGCGCATGGTCCAGCCCACATCAGTGCGAAAGATATATGCAAATTTCTGGCTCCAGTATAGCAGAATGAAGAAATCCCTAAATGTGCGGAAAATATGGTGAAACATTGTATCGTTTGTTTGATGCATAATCCAGGAAAGGGAACCCCAACTCCGGCAGGTCATTTGCTCCCCCTATGTATCCTTTTGAGGTATTAAAAATTGACTACATTCACATGGAACGTTCTAATAACCTCAAGTATGTTCTGGTGGTGGTGTGTGCCTTTTCCAGATGGATAGAGGCCTACCCCCTAAAGGATGATGCTGCTTTGTCCACTGCCAAAGTCCTCTTGAAGGAATTCTTCCCGAGGTTTGGTTTGCCGCGAATTGTCTGGAGTGACAATGGAAGTGAATTTGTAGGCCAAATTATGCAGAAGGTGTGTGCGGGTCTTGGTATTAGGCAGAAATTCCATGCGGCAAACCACCCTCAGTCAGCGGGTTTGGTAGAGTGCTATAATGGCACCCTCAAGCTCAAATTGGCAAAGATTTAGGCCAGCACGGGGCTTGCTTGGCCCGATGCTTTACCTTTGGCACTCTTATCCACGAGAACAGTTGTACATTCTCGTTTACGACTCAGCCCATAGGAGGTCGTTTTTGGGCGCCCAGCTAATGTCTGGGGAGTACCTTGACCTAAGAAGTACTCCGATATCCCGTATCCTATGTTGATTGACTACTTACATGACCTCACCACTAAATTGCATGTTCTTCACCAACAGGTACAAAACGCTTTGCCAGAGGCCTCTACAGATCCAGTTAATTCCATCCAACCCGGTGACTGGGTCTGCCTCAAAAAATTTTAGCAAAAGAAAAATCTGGACCCTCGTTGGGGGCCGCCTCGGCAAGTGCTTCTGATAACATGTACAGCAGTAAAGGTCATCGGAAAGAAGAATTGGATCCACGGCGTGCACCGCAAGAGGGTACCTTTGCCTTTGCCTTTTAATCAGTGGGTCCGTAAGGGTGTAGGTGATAGTGAAGGCGAAGGGGTCCTTTGCTTTGTACCTTTCAGTAGTGCACGTCTGGATCGGACAAGGTCTGAAAAAGAAGACGACGACGTGTTGCAAGAAGCTGTACCATCACATCTGCGATTGAGTACAACAAATCCAGAGACTTTGTTTCGAGAGCAAACAGTACCTGATAGGACGCGGTACAACCTAAGACCTAGACTGATTAAGAACAATTGAACTTTTTCTCGTTTTCTTTTTCTGGTTACACTTTTTGAGAGACATTCCTTTTTACTATCCATCATGTTGCAGGGTCACGGTATGAGTCTTAGGCTGTGACCTGAGTAGTGACAGTAGGTCTGCAGGACTTGCAGTGTCATAGGACGGCTAATAACCACAACTAAGTGATCCAGGAAGATTTCCGTGAGCAACGCTTTAGATAATGGATATTAAAGTGGAAAAGAATGATAAAAAGCAAGAAATTTAAAGTAAATATAAGGAATTGTTGTTTAGTCCATGTGGCGTAACCTTGTGCATTTTAATATGTTCATGTATTTTACTGGCTTATGTGGGTTGGGATGTCCACACTGTGCAGCAAGCACCTGTTCCTACCTCTGTTTCTTTGCCTCTTTCTACTACTGCCTTCCCGCATCAGTTCCATACACTCCCTGAGCATGAGCAAATTAGGAGAACAGACTATTTGAACAATTCATTCATCCAGTTGTTACATCAGCATCAACTGGTAGTCAATACCACTGACTGTTGGGTTTGTGGGCTCATGCCCCATAACAAAGAGAGATGGATGCCATATTTAGTCCTTCCATTTTCCTACGAAGGTTTCGCTTGGGCTTATTTAGCCATGTTCTCTAATGCACACCAGAATCAACTTCGATATCCTCCTGATGGTTCATATGGTGGTGTAGCAGATTTTAGTCATAGTTCTTTGATTAAGGGAATAGTGACCATGGCTAAAATTGCTGAAATTGGTAAGCTTCCCGTTGATGAGAAACGAGCGTATGATGGTTGGCACGTGACTTGTTACGTTACTAGCCTCACAGATAAGGCTAGACAAAGAAGATCCTCGCCAATTTGGACTGTACCTCATCGAGGTAATTTATGTCTACAGATAAGTGGTCAAAATATTAAAAACCAACAGGAAAAGAGTGTTTGTTCTCATACATACATCTATTCACCCCACATTTCTTCACCGTTAGTGCCATCTCAAGGCACATATTTTGTCTGTCACGACAGAGCCTACACATGGCTTCACACTTATTTTTCAGGAACGTGCTATGTGGCTTTTCTTTTTCCTCCGACATACACTGCTCCTTCAGGTCATCACAAGAAAAGATATGGCAGAGGGGTTATCATTCCTGAAGACACAGCAAGACAAGAGGGAGGACACATTATTAAAGGGTTTCTTCCTTTTTGGGGCCCAATGGCCAATAGCAGAAATATTAGACAATTAGTTTGTGTTGTTGAGGCTACAATAAATGTGACTTCTGGAGCCTTGAGTAATCTAACAGTCGAACTTCAGGCGGATCGCCTTATGACTTTGCAGAACTGAATGGTTTTAGACATTGTCCTTGCAGATCGAGGAGGAGTCTGTAAATTGATTGGGTCTAGTTGCTGCATTTATATTCCTGACAATGCCCCTACGGTATACCAAGCCATCTCTGAATTGCACGTAATTTACGAGTCTATTCACCAGGACACAGGAGGTTGGTCTGTGATGGGATGGTTTTGGGGATTACTGTCCACATGGGGATGGAAGGTATTAACCTTCCTTGGAATGGTTTTGGCCATCATTTTTTCTTGTTGTCTTTGTTTACAGTGTGGCCCTCCCATCTGCGGTCTTTGTGCACCATGTGTGTCCCAAGGCCTGTGTCACAGAAAACAGAGAACATTAAAATGATGTTGTAGCAACAGCTTGATGACCTCATGACCATTGACATCGACTCAGACTAACTTGAGTCCTTTGTGTTTTGCCTGAGTAATAGCAAAAGGAGGGTCTGGGGTTTTTCGGTTTTCGACTTCGTCTCGTATATGGCCGCCATTTTGTGTCCCATCACCATTTTGTGTTGCCCTAACTCAGGCAGCACGGCGAACGGAGTGCTTTTGCCTTTTCCAGCTGCTACGTGTCTCTTCTGTTAAAAAGTAACCCCCTGTCCTTGTTTACAAAACCGATGTCAGGGTCTGGCTGAGTTCACTAATCCATGTCTAGGCTGATTGATCACTGTCTCGTCCGACTGTTTGGGTTTTCCTATTCTTTCCTTACTTTATCTTATCCGACTGGCCTTCGCTATTCTCTCCTTGAATTCTCTTGTTACACAACTATCATTTGAGGCACACAAATACGTCCTGCCACCTGCAAATTGGATTGTAGGCACTAGCATTGATTAACTTGAGGGGAGGGGTGAACACAGAGCCTGAAAGAAGGGTGTATTTGAGATATTCCATAGCTTGTTTTGCAACTTTTTCTATTGGTCAGTTTTATACGCATTGGGAGTATACGTTGTAAATATGTGTACTATAAAAGATTGTGCGCCACGGAATAAAGTGGCAGTCTCCTAAGAACCTACTCTGTACTTCTGGGACAACTGTGCTTAGCTGCAGCTAATAAACCTGGTTTTCTACGCCAAACAGAGTGTCTCGTGTCTCTGTCCGACAAAGCAGGTGAACCTCGAGATCTAAGGCATGCCCTGCGCCGCTCGGCCCATAAGGCCCGGTTCTCCACATCTTTCATGGAGCACTTAAGAGAGATAGGCAGGGGGTCTAAAGATAAAAATCCTCCTCCGTCTCCAGGTATACCTTTATTAGTGGAGGCACTGGGGCTATTAATAAGTTATATAAAAGGGGTCATCAGGAGTTGATGGTCCTATGAACCTAGTGTCATGCCAACATGTTTCAGCCGTATTAAATGGCCACTTGGGTCCTGGGCTTTCTTCAGGGCGAGAAGCAGTTTCCTCCCTGGGAATTCCCTGGGAATTCAAAAGGGAGATTTTCTTAACTTTTAAATTGAGGGTGCAGAAAGCTTCACTCTTGTGAAAACATGGAAGGTATACTTATCTCCCATCCAGTTCTGTAATTTTTTGTATCCGCCTATAAGAGAAAAAGTGAGAAGAAACCATATTTTTACATATTACCCTTCATACATTTCACCCACGTAATACCAGAATTCTGGGTGCTGTCATGTGCTTTCACTTCATTCACTCATTGTGATCTGTGATCAAAAGAGCTCTCTTTGACAGTGTTGTCCCATCTAGTTGCATTTAGCTGCATGCAACAAGTAATCACATCTTTTGTGCAAGTCCGTGAATCATGAAATGTTAAAAAAACTCCATGATAACATTATCACTGTGGTCTTACAAAGATAATCAGCAAACATCCACCACACAATCGTACCAGCGGTTATGCTCTTGCTCCTCCTGTTGCCTGTGATGGTCTTTACAATTCACCTATTTTACCCTATTAAGGAGGATTTCATGTGTCTCATGGGGGTGCAGTAGTAGGGGTAGCCTTTTAGTCAAACTCTGCATAATAGTCATTTCAAAGTTAAATGGGAGAAAAAAGGAAGAGATAAGGCTTGAACCATTAGGATCGTCTGTCCACAGCTCCAAGTCTGGAGCCATAATGAGGCCCCTCCACATTCAGAGAAGAACTCCCAATTGGACACTACCTTAGAATACACAGAAACTGCTCAGACCATGAGAGTTATAATAAAGACGCGGATAAACTCACAGTGAAACTATGGGAGAAATCATACCCTAAAAAAGTGATTGAACATGCATGGAAATGGTCACACAACACACCACGGGCAGCTCTATTAGAAACAAACACAAAAAGAGACACTGAAGCCCTAATGTGTGCCACTACTTACAACTCTTCATCTAATGCCATAAACAAAATGAGAAACAGCAAATGGCATATACTAACCTCAGCCAAACTGGCATTTGAGAAACCTATGTTTTCATTCAGCCATAACAAAAGCATTAAAAACACTCTGCTCCACACTGAAAGTTGGAAACAGAAACAAAACACCCAACTCACAGTGTGGAATCAACCACAGGTAAAGGGCCATTACCCATGAGGCTCATGTGTGGTCCGCTGTTTCACTACTTTGGGCCTGACACATCAGTGGGAACAAAGGACCATAAAAATTGTAATACTTAGAATGCAGTATCCCCCCAAGGCCAAATAAATTGGCATGACCATTAGGAAGGTGAAGGTACGAACAAGTGAGCTCAGGAGCACTTTCAGATGAGCAATCACGGCTTCAAAACTCACTGCCCACCAAGTGAAAAAGGGACATACGGATAACCATCTGGAAAGGCCCATCATTGAAAAGGTAAAACGTGATATCAATATATCTAATAGACTACTGGAAAAGGAACAATGTTTAGTCTATAGACTACAGACACACATCAAGGGACTCAACGAGTCAATCCCCGGGAACCAGCTAAACCTGCCGACCTGCAGACAATTCTCTTACGGTGGACTGCCTTATCTCTTTCTCCCACTCAGGTCCCCCTCGCATCAATCTCAGCCTCCAACTCTTCTCCCCCACATACCGCTCTCTACCCCTTTTTATTTTAATTGTATTTATTTATTTATTTTTGTATTTCTCTTTTCACTCTGTAAACATGTGATATATACTTGTCCAAGCAGAATCGCTGGTAAAATGGAATCCTGAGAAAATCTACTATTTGTATATATATATATGTATATAGAGATAACTCTAACCACTAGTATATGTAGTAGACCTTTGTACACACTACCATTCCTTTGTGATTCTTAGAGTTTATCCATTTGTATCTCTTCCTTGAGTGACTTTACAACTTGTACATTTGCAATTTTTTCTATTTGTATCTCTTCCGTGTGTGACTTTACAACTGGTCATGGGGGATTTTAACTGTGTAATGGATTATAAAATAGATTCTACTGGACAAGGTACTCCCAAGAGGATGCGTAAGGTCAGAGCTGCAATTTTGGAGCTTGGTAGATTGCATAACTTAAAGGATGTATGGCGCTCAAAGTAACATAATGTAGCAGGATACACATACTATTCGGCGCCTCATAGAACTTGTTCAAGAATAGATATGGTGTGGGCAATGGATCAAATTGCTGCTAACTGTAATATGGAATTATGCCCGAGGGTCACATCAGACCACAACCTGATACTATTAGAATTTGAAATTAGCGATCAGAGGTGGGTAGCTCGACACTTTACATTTCCAAGAAATCTATTTACAGATACTCAGTTTGTCCAATTATTAAAAGATCACATTAATGAATTTATAGAATTGAATATTAATACGGCTATGATCAATGTAGTTTGGGATGCTTGTAAGTGTAGCATAAGGGGCTTTGCCCAGCAATATATTTTAAGGAAAAATGCTGAAATTCGTAGAGACACGAAGTTGACTACTTCTAATATTTTGCTAGTGGAACAGCAATTAGCAGAGGCTACCTTACAAGGAAAAACAAATATTGAAGAGTTAAGAATCGAGCTGCTAAAATTACAATCAGCTGCTAAAAAGATCTTAAGAGAAAGATATAGTGCAAAAATTCATAAATACAAATTGGCCCAATATGAAGGGGGGGAAAGAATTGGTAAAGTGCTGGCATACAAAGTAGCTGACAAGAAAGCTAGTACAAGGATTAAAACAATAAAGGTTCTGATTTGCGTAATTACGATCAGCCAGAACAAATTTTAGACGAATTTGCTAAATATTACAGAAACTTGTACACACCAGACAATATTCCTACCAAGGCTAAAATACACCAATATCTGAATAAACAAATGCCCACACAAAGGGATATTGAAGCTGGTACACAACTCAGCTCCAAAATAACACTAACTGAAATAAACAAGGCTATTTTAGCCTTACCTTCGGGAAAAGCTGCTGGTGAGGATTGCCTACCTATAGAGTTGTATAAAATCTGTTCACAAGAACTACTTTCACTTGTAGAATCAGTAATAGATTTTATACGGAGTCAAGAACAGCCCCCACTTCCTGGAAAATAGCCAAGATATTTTTTTTCCTTAAGAAAAATAAACCTCTGGAAGAATGTGGCTCCTATCGGCCGATTTCCTTGATTAATTCTGACACAAAAATGTTTGCAAAACTTTTAACAAATCGTTTAGCACCTATCATGCCGGATTTAGTAAATATTCAGCAGCATGGGTTCGTGATAGGGAGAGACACCACGGCCCATGTAAACATGGCAATTACTGCATTCGATGTAGCCTCAACTACTCTCACCCCACTCGGCATGGTCATGTTAGATGCAGACAAGGCATTTGACCGAGTGGGGAGGGAGTATTTGTGGGAGGTTTTGAAGAAGATCGGTATGCAGGGACAATATCTAGATTGGGTACGCTCGTTGTATGATAATCCAATGGTTAAGATCAGTTATGGAGTACTTGAGTCGGCAAACTTTGTGATAGAGAGGGGCACAAGGCAGGGCTGCCCTCTGTCACCTTTGCTTTTTGCCCTCTCTCTAGAGCCATTTCTAAATGCTTTGCTTGCTCAAGATAACGTCACCCCAATACAACATGGTGGGAAGAGCTTAAAAATAACTGCCTTCGCAGATGACATAGCGGTATATACAACTGACTTAGTGAGCGCCATTCCAGCAATAATAAGAGAAGCTGATAGGAGACGTGGCAGGATACAAATTAAATGTAGGCAAAACGCAGATTATTGCTAACTATAAACCTATGGAGCCGATTTCAGGTTTATGTCAAAGTGCGACGTATTTAGGTATTAAGCTAGCAGCCAATATTGATAGAGTAATAACATTGAATTACGATTCATTGCTAAAGGAAATTACTCTAACTTTAAGAAAATGGCACAAGATACCGCTTAGCTTAGTGGGGCGTATGAATTTAATAAAAATGAAGATCCTGCCTAAGATATTATATTTATTTAGATCCATCCCTTTGCAACCTAACAGACTTTTTTTAAAGAAATTGGAAGGTGTTTGCAGCAGTTTTGTGTGGGGCTACAAAAAAGCACGTAGATCTATGAAACTTTTGGAGCTATCAATCGAAAAAGGGGGGTTTAGCGTTCCCCGATTTTAGGTTATATTTTTTGGCCACCTTTTTCTGTCGCTTACGTAGTTTGCTGAAAAATGAGAGTTCGATATTTTATCATCAGTTTATGCTGGGACCTAATTGCAATCAATTTTTATTTCGTGTCCACGATGCTAACTACTTTAAAAGAGTAAAATTTAAGACTGCGAGACATATTAAGAAAATCTGGGATCAAATTATGACCATAGATAAGATCTCTTTTTACAATGCTGAACTCAGAATATGGGGCAACCCAGGATTACCTGGTATTTTTTCAGACGGGATAGGGAATCTTTGGGCCGGACATGGTATTAATTCTTTGGGTGACTTATATGGCCCACGTGGCTTTTTAGACCTCAATGCATCAAAACTTCTATTCGAACTAAATGATGGCATGTATTTTAAATACATCCAAATACGAGATTTCTTACTTCGCAAAATGAAAATTGAAGAAGTGGCCCATTCAGACACGTTGGCATGTCTATACTCGGATAAAACAAAATCACTTATAAGCATGGGCTATGGATATTTGAGTTTAGGTAAACACGATGATAGTGGGAAAATAGCGGCCAAATGGTCGACAAGATTGGGAATAAATATCAATCCCTCACAGATTTCATCTTCACTACGTCAAATAAACCGGGTTGTGCAATCTTCTAATCGGAGGTTGCAGTTATCTAAAACTATTACACAGCTATACTATACTCCTCAAAGGATCTCTAGTTGGGCATCAGGAAATCAATCAACTGATCGTACAAAATGTCCAAAATGCAATATGGAAGCAGCAGGCATTGAGCATATGCTCTTCTCCTGTCCAGAGCTAACTTCATTCTGGAAGGGGATAACTGACGTTTTGATCAGGAAACAAATAGATACACCATCGCTCTCGGCGCATTTGATATTACTAGACATACAAGATGTTTGTTGTCAGCATAAAGATTTGTTAACTATAGTCAGTCAGTCATAATAACTTTATTTCAATTCGTAAAAACAAAATCATAAAAGTACAAACATAACATATTACACAGTTTAAAAGCATCATACCATTATGTTTACATCCTTAGGCATTATTATGTTACCACTAAATGATTTACAGATACATTTAAAAAACACATTTATTAAAAGAAGAAATTTTAATCAGTACAAATGCAATTGATATTGATACTAATCTATACAGTGTTCTCATAATTATGAATCAACAAGTATTCCATGATGATAATTAATATCGATTTCTAATAGTGAGTGCCACTCTGATAAAACTAAGCACAGCATTTCATATTGCTGGGGTTGATAATGAGAGTAAATGTTCATATCCCTCTTTATAGTAGCGAAATCCAAAGGATAACAAAACTGGCCTGATAAATCGGTTTCTTGGATCTTTGTACAAAGAACAAAAAAGTACAAGATGGACAGTATTTTGAGTAACTTTGTTATTACAGGCACAAAGGGGTAGACTCTCACACCAACCCACTTGTTTTGGGAAAGTAAATAAGAAATGCAGTGTGTTAAGGCGGAACCTAGTCAAATAAAAATGCCATTGTGTATGTCCTGTATATGAAAGGTAAGGTTGATGCTGCAACCTTTCCTTGTGGTAAACCGCACTCTCGCTGTTTCTCAGGACACCTAACCTGGTGCGATAGGCCTCTTTAATTAATAACTTTGTCTCGCTACCAACAGACTCAGTGTTTGAGAAAATATAACCCAAACCTATCTTGGAAAAAGTTTCCCTAACATATGATAACCATGGGATCTTCTCGAAATGCTCAAGCTTGAGGCAGTCCTGTAATATTTCCTTTGTGAGTTTCAGATCATCTGAACTCCAAACCTTGCTCCAAAGCAGCAGGGGGGAGACATGGATGATATCACTCACAAATTCAAGACCCACCTCAGTATGGCAAAAGATGTTAGAGGTACCTGTTGGAACACATAGAAGGCGTTTTATAAACTTATTTTCCATAATTTGAATTTTGTTGTAGGATTGCGTCCCCCAACTGGGATGCATTTTGCTTAATATAGAGATATTAATTCTGCAACCGGCTTCTGGCCCCATTTGCAAGAAAAACGGAAAATGGCCTCTACAGTTTGGGTAGCCTTTTGCACATGGGCTGATACTAGAGGATCCCAACTCAAGGTTTTATTAAATAAGTTCCCCAGGTAATTGAAGCAATCGACTTTCACAATAATTGAGTCCTTCACCATAAGCCTGCGAGATTTTGCTCCTTTTGGGCCGCAAACCATAGTGAAGGACTTTGTGAAATTGACCCTTAAATCTAGCCCCTGCATGAAGGTTTCAAAAGCATTTAAGCAAGTTTGCATGCTGTTGGCAGTTAGGGTCATTAAAACCGTGTAATCTGCATAAGATAACATCGGTATTTGTTTTCCATTAACCTGGGGAAAATCTACACAGCTTTCCAGCAGAAAAGCTTCGAGACCATTGGTATACACCAGGAATAAAAAAGGAGCCAATATACACCCCTGGCGAACACCCTCAGTTGATGGTATGGACTTTGTCTTCTCACCGGCTGGGCCAAATCTAATCCTTACTGTCTTGGCAGCATGGAGCCTACGAAGGAGGGTAACCAAAGGCTCCTCAAACCCCACAGACTCCATCATTTGCCAAAGTTTGTTTCTACATACAGTATCAAAAGCGCTGGATAAGTCCATGAAGGCCAAGTGGATGCAGCCACGCTTGGCCCTCATGTACTTACCCATGATTAGCGCCAAGTTTAGGCACTGCTCCGTAGTGCCTTTTCCCCGCCTAAACCCATATTGGGATTCCACAAAAATGTCATTTGACTCAGCCCATATTTCCAAACGGGCCAAGATCACCCTACCCATTAGTTTACAAGACGCATCAATGAGCGATATGGGTCTGTAACAACAGGGGTCACGTTTATTGCCCTTTTTAAATATCGGGACCACTCCTGCCTCTTGCCATGAGGTTGGGATACGACCAACCACAACTGCTTTAAATAAGAGTAATAAAAGTGGTACCCACACTTCTGTATTATATTTTAAAAAGTCCAAAGGCACTGAGTCAGGCCCTGGGGCCTTCAGTGAGGTGCCCTTTCTTAGTGCGGCCTCTACCTCAGAAAGAGTCAGTGAGAGGCTAAGCATATTTGCTGACTCCAACTTAAGATCACAGATCCTATCATTGCTAATTGTGTGGGGGGCCCCTTTTGGATTAAAAATATTCCCATAGTGTACCTCCCAAGTTTCCCCTGGGATGTGCACCTGAAGGGTATCCTTTTCTTTACTTCTTAAGAAAGGGCGTTTTATTACCTCCCAGAAAAGTCGGCTGTCTTTTAATTCTGAGGCTTTACCTAAGTCATCCCACGCCTTTCTTTTTAAGTCTGTTTTACGCTTAAAAATGGCATCTCTATAGATTTTCCTCGCCCTTTTGACCAAATCCCTATCCCGTGGCACTTGGCGTAAAGCCTTCGTTAAGCTAGACTGCGCTCTTGAACATTCTGAATCAAACCATTTATAGGTATTTCCCTTATTTCCACCCACAGGTTTCAGTAGATGAGAAGCCACATTACCTAAAAGAGCCTCGAAGTTGTCAATTATTACCTCTGCCTCATTTAATGGATTTAAGCAAGCATCTAACCTTTGTATATTTGTCTTAAAGATCTCCAACTCTAAATGTCTTGCATCTACCTTGTCCCACTTTAAAGTAATCCCCTGATTCTGACTAAATTTAATTGGGCGCTCCACAATCTGCATTCTCTTAAAAGCGGGGCACAAACTCAGAATTAGTGGATTGTGGTCACTTACTGGATGAGCCTCAATCTGAAAATCATTATTAAGATGAGAATATTTTCTAGAGACCAGGGCAAAATCAATCACACTCGCCTGGCCTCCTGTTCCATAAAAGGTAGGGATACTCAGCAGTCTTGAGAAATTAGACGTGTCCAAGGCACAAAGATCATTAATTATTATAATATTGTTTAAAGCCTCTCCTTGTTTTGAGTGCTTAAAATGTGCAGATGGCTGATCATTTAGGTCTACTAGACCACAGACTCTTGAACCACTAAATTTACACAAGCTACAATTAAAATCTCCTACCCACATAATAAAAAGAGGAAATATAGTATTAGTTACTTTAGCGATCTCGTCCTGTAATTTTTGTATGACCACGGTCATTTGGGAGACGAATATATTGTAATACCAATTAATTAAAAGCAAAGGCACCAGAAATAGGTCCCTGATCAGAAGTAATTGGTACCAAGGAGATTCTACCAATGTAACAGTTTTTATCCTAGTACGCTTTACAGAAATAGCTGCCATAAGGCCGCCCTTGGCTCTACCAGCATGTGAGGGTTCAGCTGGAACATTAAAAGATTGATAACCATCCAAACCAAGGGCCCCTCTACTCCATGTCTCCTGGAGACAAATTATATCGAAGGATTCGACAAATTTTAGCCATACCGGATCCTCTAGCCTCCGCGCGAGACCAGCTATATTCCATGAAATCAAACGGAAGGGGTAACCCTCAACCAGACTGTCTACCTCCCCCTGATGTGTTGTAATTTGCGGCTGGGATACGTCATTCACTCTTGGGATTGCTGCCGTTAAACTAGTGTCTATATCCAGTGGGACAGATTCTAGCTGTCTGGAAATAGCTCTCTCTCCCTGTGATAAAATACAATCAGTATGCGCCCAATCCCCATTCAGAGGCCTAGTTCGGGTTGGTGGTCAGTCCACCATCTGCAGGCAGCTGTACCTGTTCATAGTTGGGATTCCTCTCCAGGTGTCCATGAAAATGGTTCTTTGTAAGTAAATCTGATACGATTTCCTCCCCATTCTTCTCTGGTAGGATATCCAATGGAGTTACCTCCCCAATCCTCCCACTCTCTTCCTAAAACTCGCTGGCCTACTCTATGCCAATTCTCTTCGTTAACTAGGCCGTTGTAGGACCGAGGGGGATAGAAAAAGAAAAGTCGTTTTGTATCTATACCTTCGTTATTATCTCGGGGGCTCCATGAGCAGATATGATTCACTATACGAGGATCCTTTAAGTTAACTAATATACAGTCGCCTTGGATTGACTTCTTTCCATGGCCCACCCAGGGAACTCTGCGAACCATTAGGATCTGGCTCGACCAGTAAGGTGGTAATGGTCGGTTCTTATTTAGCCAGTATTGGACCTTGTTATTAAGTGCCAAGGGAGGTTCCTCTGAGGTGTTTAGCAACTCCGGAACGCCAGTCAACACCACCACAAAGGGACTAGCCTCGGGATGGAGATTGGCAGGGAGTCTACTATTAGCAACTCTCCTATAGGAATCCCTATTGGGATCTATCAGGGGTAATGTGGAGGTGTTACTAACCACCCTGACCTGCGCAGCAGGTTCTTTAGGTTTATCTGTAGTTTTCTTCTTTACTGCTGCAGGGGTTTTCGGTGTTACAATTTGCCCTGCTACCACCGTTTATGTTACTTGTGGAACCACTGTTTTATCAGTAGGTAATTTATTACCCCCTGTCTTTGGTGCCCCAAGAGTCAATGGGTTTTTTCTTTTTGAAAGAGTAAGTAGTTCAGCTAGATGTTTTTCAATATGCTGTAATCTAGTTTCTAACGGGGAGAGATAAGATTTAAATAACTCTCCCAATTTTGTTAGAAATTGATTATCTACCACTTTGTCTTTTTCTCCCCCCACCATGATAGTCAAAACATCAGTTGTTTCATTTCCCAGGAGCTCATTTACTACAGTATTTAGTAAATTATTATTTCTATTTCTATTCCCCCCCCCCTTCTGGGCAATTTGGTTTGAAAACTCCCCCTGGTGTTTGGCTAACTCCTGTGTCCTCTTAGCCCTTTTAGTTTTCAGTTTATCCCTTTTTTTCCTTACAGCGCCCGTCCTCTTTCCTCTCAACTGTCTTGTGACCTCTGGCGTAGTATGTAGAGATAAATCTGGGGTTCTTTCTAGTTCTAGACTGATTTGGTAGTCAGACAAGAGTTCTGATGCCGATAAGTCCACCACATTTGGTAGGCTATGCACATCAGCACGAACTTCAGTCGAGGGCGGTTTCCTTATCTGCTCAGGGGTTCTTGCAGTCGCGAGGTGGCCTAAAGAAGATCTTTTTTGGAGAGCCAGCGTTAAATCTTGAGATACTCTGCGTTCCAGATCGGCAATACCCTGATCAATAAAATAGTTTGCCCTTATAAGAAAATTATCTATGGGACCTACTATCTGGCCCCCTTCAGCAGCAGTTTTGCTCCTGCTTCCTCGTGTAGTCATAATTCAAAACTAAGGATATACTATCCCAAACAAACACTTGTATTAAAATAAACAATGTTCAGATGTAAATCACTACAAGTGTGAGGCATACATACTGATCTTTAAAACGTGCGATGGGCAAACTTAGAGGGAGTGCCCAGCCCGGTCTTACACGGACTCTAACGGGCTACAACGGGCCCACCCTTGGCCCGGGCTTCGCCCGGCGCCGACCCGCGCGCGTCCCGTGTTGCGCCAACAGGACGTGTTTAAATATGAAGCAGGTGAAGGCGGGGCTAGCACGGGAAGAGGCACTAGATGTTGGTCGTTAAGGGAATGCTGGTCCTCGCAGTCTCGGCCTCCCGCAGTGGCGTCCCTCTACTCCAGGTCTTAGAGAAACAGAGTCAGAATCCAGTAGATAGCTGCACCCAGGTCTGGTGAACGGCAAAGAAGGCAAGTGACAGCACACACACTGCTAGTATATGCCTGCGCTCGGTTAGTTATAGCTAGAACCTGGATTTCTAAGGATCCTCCGAAAGTAATTGAATGGTGTGTCGTAATTTGGCAGCAACTGAGTTAGCATTTACCTCAGCTACACAAACTTTCACCGTTAACTTGACCAAACGTGCGGGGGGCCATTTTGTATTTCCTGGCTTCCATTTTGTATGAACACGCGGCCTCGTGGTCAGCATGCCCTTTTGTCCTTTCTCTGTACCAATGACCATTTACCTTGCCCGGCAACAGGCTATTTTTAGCACTGGTCAAGCTCACGCATGCGTACTCGAACATTTAGATTAATGAGCGGTCACCTCTTAGGAATGTTCTCTAATACTGACCAGTGGTACTAAACTCCTCCCACATGTTGGCTGTGTTCCAAAAATGCCCTTATATGCACCTAAACTGTGAAAGGAGTATACCGCCTACCTTTTTATTACTATTAAACTTGTATAAAAGAGGTCGCGCACCGATGTTCGGTGTGATACTTCTTGCATTGCCGAAGGGTGCTGTAGGAATGTCCCACCACCCCATGGGGTCTTAATAAACTTGTCTTTTGCATTTTCCAGTTTCCGTGCCAACTTCTATTCTATGGTGTTCGAGAGTTTTTGCAGAGTATGTAGACCTGACGAAACCCAAACCCACAAATTGGCGACCACGAAGGGACTCATCGGCGACTCGGATGCCCGAAGGAGAGGTCGCGACGAAGGCTTGGAAACTCGCCATGGACGCGTACGCTGCCACTGAGTAACCAGAGTCTTGGCATCCACGGTGTTCCTTCCTTTCCTTCTGACTCGACCTTCCAGGTGGCGCCGGTCCTCGACTGAGATCCTGATCGGTTGGGTTGTCGTGCAGTGCCCGTTTGGCTGATTCGATTACGGAACTTGGCAGTTGGAACCTGGACGTTTGAAAATATTTGGTAAGCTTGTGATTGGTAAGGTAGTCTACTGACACTTACTGTGGCTATTTGGATTTGTTTGAGTTAGCTAACGTTTGGACCTATGATTTGAGTTATATGTGGAGTGCACCTCACATAGACAGGCACGTAGAGATATTTCTCTGACTTTGTATTTGTTTGAACGGCACACCGTGTGTAAAACATATTTAAGTGCCATTTTATGTACTATCGCGTTTTCGTGATATTTTGACATGCCTGTTCTAAGCACACTTCGAGGAATGTGCTGTTTTGGAAATGGTACCAGTTATCGATTAAATGAATCTCAGCCGGCTCCCCCAGAGGGGACACCTAATCGTGAAATGGACATAAAATTTGGCCTTTCCCCCATCATGTATAGTACATTATGGCATAAATATACAAAAACTGATCGTGAATTGCAATGGCCACTACATGGGTCGTTTGATCTACGAAAGGTTCAGTATGTGGAGCAGTGTTTGTTTCAGCGCAGGTCTAGACAGGATATGTTTGATTGTGTGCGTATGTGGGAGAAAGCGGTGCGTGAACAAATGAAGCGTGAACAAGCCTTGGCGGACAAAGAGCAGCGAAAGGCTGCTTGTGATAAAGCTTTACAGTTGCAGGAAAAAGAATTGCAGGAACAGAAAGAGAGGGAGATTCGAGAACGTAATTTGCAAGTTAATGGTCATTTTCCTATTCGACGTCTTCTTTATCCTGTCCTTACTAATGAGTCAGATGATTTTTCATTACTAGATCGTTGCCCGCCTCCGTATGTTCCGCCTACGCCCCCGGATGAGGACTCGGGCGAGGACGATCAGGAAAGTCAGCGTACCAGGTTAACTGCTGATCGAGCTACGGAATTGCGCGGGTTTGCTCGTAAACTTAATGTAAATTCTATAACTGTTTCAGAGTTTGATGGCCTTATGTGTAAGTGGCCCGACCGAGAACGATTGTATTTTCTAGACCATTTTGGAGATGAAGTTGTCGAACGGTTTAGACGGTATTCACCTGAGTTGGAACCTAAAGTTATATCAGTTGGTCGTGACGATTTTCGTAAAGGTCTTTTTGTTCTTGCAGATGCGGATGAGTTTTTCCAGCGTTTGGTTAAGCTACGGGATGAGGCGACATGGCTACGAGCGGAGAAAAAGGCATCGGGTTCGTCTATTTCTGGATCAACGGAAGTATCCAACGAGTGCCCTATCTTTGGTACAGATAAGAGCGCTGCAGTTCATGTTATGCCTATGCGAGAAGCTGCGTCTTTGTATGTCCCTCCTAAAGGGGAAGGCACAGATGAGGATTAGAGGTCTAAAGATGCGAAGGGTTATTTTGTATATAATTGGGTTTATACGCCATGGAATAGAACTGACGTTATGGCGGTCAAGAATGCTTTGCCTGACCCCCGTAAAAATCCAGCAGCTTTCTATGATGGCGTGGAAGGTGCTATTTCTTCATGTGTTATGACAATAGTTGATATTGATCTTTTTTTTGGGTTGATATTGCCTCCTGATATGTGGAGGGCGATTCGTAAGTTTGATGATAGAGCGATATTAGGTGCAGATTGGAAGGAATTAGCCCGAGCTGATTTAGATTGAGAATCTGCATGTAAGCCATGTCAATTGATTTTAGATCTCCCGGTGGCTATTTTGAATAAATTAAAAACGCTTGTTCCTCCTAAGAAAATTGATTGGACGATGTTGACTTCTTGCAAACAGAAGCCGGATGAATCGGTCTCTGATTTCTTTTCACGTTTCGAGGAAGCATTCCATGATTACAGTGGGCAATCATTAACAGAAGATACGGGCAAGCATTTGTTTGTTGATAAGTACGTGGCTAATCTCCTACCAGAGATTGCAAAACGTTTAAAAACTAGTGAAAGTTCATGGAACACGGCAACCCCCGCTTCTTTATTAACTATGGCTCAGTATTATGAACGACAGGAATTGGAGGCTCAAGAAAGTAGTGATAAGAAAGCGAAGGATTTAAAAACGAAGGTGATGTTGGCTCAGGTTTATGCGACGCAGTCGAGAGGGAATGATAGGGGTAGACGAGGATCGTATGGTACGTCTTCTACTCGTACTGATATTTCTGAGGATCAGTGTGCATACTGTAAACAGTTTGGACATTGGGCTTCGGATTGTCCGGTGCTTCGAGAACAGCGTAATCAGCGTGGACGAGGGAGTGGAAGGTCACGGAATAGTTATTCAGGACTGAGAGGTGGAGCGAATGATCGTGGTAGGTTTGAAGCAAGGGGTCGTGGTCAGGCTGATCATAATACTTTTGATCGACGGAATCAGTATCAGATAGCTGAAGGAGAGTTTACTGAGTCTCAGGATACTACTTATGCATAGGATTGCGTAGGATGGGGTGTGGAATCGGTTGAAGTACCAGTCGATCAAAGGGGTCCATATGTATCAGCACATGTTTTGGGTTCTACTGATCAGTTACTGGTCGATACAGGAGCTACTCGTAGTGCTCTGTCCAAACACTTGGTTCCAAGGGCTCCCCTGTTTGGCGAAACAATTACTTCAATAGGGTTCGACGGAACACCTTCTCTTAGCCCATTGTCTCAACCCCTTATATTTCACATTGACAAATTTACTGCCCATGTCCGTTTTTGTTATCTCCAAACACACCAGATAATATTGTGGGACTTGATATGCTAAAACATTTTCGAGCAACCATAAGGTTATTTTGAATGAGAACTTCCCAGAGGTTGAGAGATCGTGCCTCATGCAGGAGGCCGATGCGTTAGCTTCTCTTTCAAGCACTTTATGGGCCACTTCTGATACCGATGTGGGTCAAATGATTATTCCTCCCTTACGTATTACTGTAAAGGAGGGAGTGTCTTTGCCTCGTGTACCACAGTACAAGATCTCAAGAGAAGGTGAAGTAGCCTTGACACATATTGTAAATGACTTGATTATGGCAGGGGTGGTGGAGGAAGTTCCCTATAATGTTTGTAACAGTCGATTCTTCCGATCCTGAAGAAAGACACAGATACTAAGATCTACCGTTTCATTATTGATTTAAGGGAAATTAATAAGATAGTTGTACCCCAGTATCCGGTGGTGTCTGACATTACCACCTTACTTACTTTGATTCCACCTACATCCACTACATTCACTGTTATTGACTTGAAGAATGCTTTCTTCTCAATTCCCATTCATCCTGACAGCCGATATTTGTTCGGCTTCACATTAAATACCAAATCATATAGATTTTGTCAAGTTCCTCAAGGCTACACAGAAAGCCCTAGCATTTACAGCCAGGCTGTAAAAAGACAGCTTGATTCTTTCGACTTACAGTCTGGGGTGGCTCTTATTCAATATGTTGATGACATTTTACTTGCAGTAGACACGCAGGAACAATGTGAGGAGAGTACTCTCTCCCTACTTTCTTTTCTTGCTAATAATAATCACAAGGTCTCAAGGAAGAAGTTGCAATATTGTAGACCAAAGGTGACCTACCTCGGCCATCTTTTGTCTAAGGAGGGGCGTGCATTGACATCAGACCGAATTCAAGCAATTTTAGATACGCCAGTCCCTTGCACTCAGAAAGATGTTCGTGCTTTCATAGGTTTGACGTCCTTTTGTAGACAGTGGATACTAGGATTTTCGCACATTATAAAACCTTGTTAGCGTTGTTGTACAAAACTACACCAATTCCCCTTGAATGGACAGATGAATGTCAGAATGCTCTCGAACAATTGAGACAAGCTCTTTGTTCTGCACCAGTGTTAGGTACACCAGACTATACAAAGATCTTCACACTGTATGTACATGAGAAGGATGGGTGGGCATTGTCAGTCTTAGTGCAGACACACGGAGATAAGCAGAGGCCTTGTGCGTACTTTTCAGCAGTACTCGATCCTGTGGCTCGAGGACTGCCTGGATGTTTTCGAGCAGTTGCAGCAACAGCAGTAGCCATACGACAGAGTGAGGGAATAGTTCTGTCACACAAATTGCTGGTGTTAGTTCCCCATGCGGTAGATGCTTTATTGAACCAAACGAAAACACAGCATCTAAATAGCGCCCGTTTAACAGGATACGAGCTAACACTGTTGGCGCCACATATTACACTAAAGAGGTGCGCCACTTTGAACCCTGCTACTTTATTGCCATATCCTGTTGCTGAGACCCAGAAGGAAGAACATCATGATTGTGTTTTTCTGACTGAAGAACAAACAAAGGGTCGTATCGATTTACAGGATACGCCACTTCCAGATGTAGATGGGGAACTGTGGGTTGATGGATCGTGTTTAAAGTTGCCAGATGGTACAACTTCCGCAGCCTATGCGATCACGACACTTAAGACAGTGGTAGAAACAGCACGAATACCGCAGAAATCGGCCCAAGCAGCTGAATTGATAGCTTTAACGAAAGCATGTGAGTTAAGTGCTGGATTATGTGTGAATATCTACACTGATAACTGATAAAAAACTGTAGGGGAGGGTCTGAGGAAATATATTTACCGACCTGACATCTCACTTCCCTCTTAATATAGCCTTAAAATAAAAACAGAGATGCCTAAGTCCACTCGGTGTGTTGCTGTACTAATCGCTACGGACCAACAACGACAATACAAATAGAAAATGAGTTACATCTGGCTGAGAAATTCCCATCAGCCCACCCATATGGCGGAGTCTCATCATATGGGAATTGTAAACTATCCAAAGGACCGCCCAAACAAGCAGTTGATAGTGCGGATATGGATGTTAGGAGAAAACTCTAGCCAGAGTTACTCAAAAAAGGGATGGTGCTAATGAGGTGCAGTGCTAAAGTGAATGTGGTGTTTAAAATTGGCTACTTGGACAAAAATATATTTTATTCGGAATCATCCAGGTGTCAAAATTTAAAAACACGCCAGGTAGTCTGAATCTATAGCTACACTATGGCGCTGTGCAGGATGGTCGACCTGTTTCAGCCTAAATGGAAATTCTGTCCGGCTTTCTTCAGGACCCTAGTAGTGTTAAGCTACTGCAACAATCTAAGAAGTGATGATGGTGCAGTTCTTTTGTTACGACTATAGTGATAATAGCAGTAATAGCTTGGACTGTAGAACGATTGCTTCCTGCACGAGAATATTTACTGCCTACCACTCCAATCCCATCTGAACATTTCCATTTTACTCTGCCTTATCATGAAGAGAGGCATAGACAGACTTACTTAAATATTAGCTTCATTCAAATTCTGCATCATACTCATAATATGACAAACACTTCAAACTGTTGGGTATGTGGAATGTTGCCTGGACACCAAAAGAAAGGAGGAACTCCACTTATTCCTCTTCCTTTCTCACATAGCGGTTCTTGCAATGCTTGGTACACTCTTCTTTTTACCCTAAGATGGCCAACAAAAGGTGGACTACTTTTTGGACTAAATAAAGTATGCTATATTGATAGAGATGGTTACCCACAAGCAGAAGGAACTAAATTTGAGTGGGAAGAATATCGACCGGACAATGTATCTACACCTCGTATTTTCACTAATCAAAGACTTATAAATATGTCCAGTTTACATGTGATTACGGTTATTGATACTAAGGCTGACCTATGTGTAAGGAATAAAGGAACAATTCCGGAAGGGAAAAGTGAATGTAATACTACTCTCACATTAGACACACCAAGTGGTATTGCTTTTGTAGCCTCGCGAAATACTTACTTTATTTGTGGAAATAAAGGATATCATCGTCTTCCCATTGGGTGGTTAGGAACTTGCTATATATCTTTTGTACCACCCCCTGTATTTATTGCCCCGCCTATGTACCATAATGATTTTGTACTATATCATGATTTCATATTAAATAGGGTTAAGAGAACTTTAGAGATTGAAAATGTAGATCAAACCGACACTTCCTTACAACAATATGTAGATTTTAATTTAGGTCTGTTCTCCTTTGTTGGTGCTGCCTTAAACAGCAGGAAAATAAGACGGCTAACACGTGTTGTGGAAGCTGTTGCTAAGGAAACTGCCTCTGCTTTAGGGAACTTAACTGAGGAACTCCAAATTACCAGAATTGTAATGCTCCAAAACAGAATGGTTCTTGATCTAGTACTGGCTGATCGTGGGGGTGCATGCCGCATTATCGGAAGTAGTTGTTGTGTTTACGTCCCAGATAATTCGCCTTCTGTGTATGATGCCATTTCCAAATTGCACAAAATTGCTGCTGAAATTCACCCCGAAAATGGTACGTCGACATTCTCTAATTGGTTCTGGACTTTGCTTAGTACCTGGGGTTGGAAATTACTGATTATCCTATGTATGATTATTGGAATACTGTTTTTCCTTTGTTTGTGTATCCAATGTGGCCCTACCTTATGCTCTGTATGTATTACAGCCTGTATTCCATCCAAACGAGCTATTGCCAAAAACGAGCTAATGATTAACGCAGAAATGATGAAGATAATGATGATTAATATTGATGACGAGTATCCTGATTACTTCCATTATGAGGTAGCTTCAGCTAAATGCTAAAAGGGCCGTCTGTCGTAATTTGGCAGCAACTGAGTTAGCATTTACCTCAGCTACACGAACTTTCACTGTTAACTTGACCAAACGTGCGGGCCATTTTGTATTTCCTGGCTTCCATTTTGTATGAACACGTGGCCTCGTGGTCAGCATGCCCTTTTGTCCTTTCTTCGTACCAATGACCATTTACCTTGCCCGGCAACAGGCTATTTTTAGCACTGGTCAAGCTCACGCATGCATACTCGAACATTTAGATTAATGAGCGGTCACCTCTTAGGAATGTTCTCTAAAACTGACCAGTGGTACTAAACTCCTCCCACAGGTTGGCTGTGTTCCAAAAATGCCCTTATATGTACCTAAACTGTGAAAGGAGTATACCGCCTACCTTTTTATTACTGTTAAACTTGTATAAAAGAGGTCGCGCACCAATGTTCGGTGTGATACTTCTTGCATTGCCGAAGGGTGCTGTAGGAATGTACCACCACCCCATGGGGTCTTAATAAACTTGTCTTTTGCATTTTCCAGTTTCCGTGCCAACTTCTATTCTATGGTGTTCAAGAGTTTTTGCAGAGTATGTAGACCTGACGAAACCCAATACCACAGGTGGACTTTGATAAGTGAAATAAATGTAATGGAACTTTCATTAGCAAGACTAAGAGGCCCTAAGGCTTTGATAAGGATTGAAAAAATTTGAGGAACTTTTTTTTTTTGAATTGTGAAACTGAGGTTATAAAGGTTTGACATTTTGTATAGTACATTTTTGAAACTATAACATGTTTTTCTCTGTCCCAGATGTCAACTGTTAGCTTATGTTTGTTTTTATCTTATATGTATTTGTTACAATATGTAAATTTAATGAAGATGTTCGTCTTGCAATATCAATAAAAATTTGAGAAAAAAAAAACAACAACTTGTAAATTTGCAAAGTCCTTATGTATCGCAACTGGTTCTTTTGTAAAGTGCTCTGACACCTTCGGGTAATGTTCGCGCTATAGAAAATCGCATTAAATAAATAAATAAACTAACACAGATAGAGGGGCACTGACAACGTAGGCTCCACACAACCCTGTAACAATATTAATTGGGATCTAATCAACTTAGCCAAAACAATGGGGCATGATCACCTTTGGTCAATATGTGCGCTTAACATTTTAGAGAATATAATCACAAACCATCACCTGTGCTAAAGGAGATCCCACCAACAAAATAAACAGCCTCCTCCTTCTTTTTCTCCCCCCATATGTTTCGGAAAACGGAACATAAGGGATGTGCAAGATAGTTACATACCGTTGGGAGAAACTAATGAGTCACATTATACATTAGTATGAATAAAATACTTTTTCTAATAATATAATGTAATGTGGATAGATTTCCAATGTGGGTCCGTTGTGACACGCTTAAGAAATTGGGTGCTCCACTCGTGTTAAATCCATTCATACCCAATATTCTCACACAAACAACGGGTGCCACAATTCCCAACGATTGGCTTATCTTGATCTTTTCATGACAGAAATGATTTTATAAGAGAAACTATCAAAGTAATGAAAAACGTGTTATAGGTAACTTTTTTCAACAGAAATATTCAATTGAGATACTACCTGGTAACCATCGTTACCCATGGTGAGGGACTAGGCCAGATGTAGGAGGCCATTTACCGACCGGTAAATGGGTTTTTGGGATGTAGGGGCTTCTTTTTACAGATTCGGTAAATTTACCGAATCGGTAAATACCGAATCTTAACGATTCGGTATTTACCGATTCTGTGTTACCTACATCACCCCCCCTCCATTTTACCACTTCTTAAATACCGAATCGGTAAAATTCGGTATTTAAGAAGTGGTAAAATGAAATTACCTACATCTAGCCCTACATCCCCTATGAGGCTACTGGTGTTTTGTAGTCCCTTCTGGTACTCATGGAAGTGACGCGATATAAACGCACCAGGGGCGAAGCTCCGTATCTGATCCACAGAGAGGTACGCAGAAAAGATGGCTTTATAAGCCTCATCCCCGGCAGAGATAACTGCAAATGCCGGGAGATGCTGAACCCAAGTAGGTAGATCAGAGGGGCAGGACCTTTGATAAAGTAAGTGGGGACACAGATTCTTCTGTGAGTGCGAAGAGGCCTCATTATGGCTCCGGATCTGGACGATAGTAATGTACAAGTCTTGTCTCTTCCTCTTTTCTCCCATTGAACTTCGAAATGGCTATTATGTACAGTTTAACTACAAGACTACCCCTACTACTGCATCCCCATGAGGCTCATGTAATTCTCCTTAATAGGGTAAGAAACGTGAAATGTAAAGACCATCACACGCGAGAGGTGGAGTTAGAGCATAACCGCTGGTATGATTATGAGGTGGATGATTGTGGATTATCATTCTAAGACAACAGTGATAATGTTATCATGTAGTTTTTTAACAGTTTAGGATCCACGGACTTGCAAAAAAGATGCAATTACTTGTTACATGCAGCTAAATGCGACTAGATGGGACAACACTGTCCCAAGAGAGCTCTTTTGATCACAGATTACAACAAGTAAATGAAGTGAGAACACATGACAGCACCCAGTATGCTGGTATGAAATGGGTGAAATGTATGAAGGCTAAAATGTAAAAATATGGTTTCTTCTCACTTTTTCTCTTACAGACGGATACAAAACATTACGGAACGGGATGGGAGATAAGTATACCTTCCATGTTTTCACGTGCTTTCAGCTTTCTGCACCCTCACTTCAAAAGTTAGGGACATTTTATCTTTGAATACCAAGAGAGGGAACCGCTTTTTGCCCTAAAGTAATGCCAGGACCCAAGTGGCAATTTCATAGGGCTGAAACATGTTGGCATGACACATGGGTCATAGGACTATCAACTCCTGATGACCCCTTTTATATAACTTTCTAATATCCTCGGCATCTCCACTAATAAAGGGATACCTGGAGACGGAGGAGGATTTTTAGCTTTAGACCCCCTGGCACTTAAGATCCCTTAAGTGCTCTCTGAAATACAGTCAATTCCACCTTGACCTTTAGAAGCCAGGGTGAACACGATGATAAAGCATCACACTAATAGAGTGTGTGAGGGTTACTTAACAAAAAGGAATTGCTTCCTTCCCCGCACCTAAGCAGTTGACGCCAAAAGAGTTTAGTGCTGAGCTTTCATTATACAGGTTAGTACAACTAAAACCTGACTGTTCGCTACCATCTAACCTGACAATAGGTGAAATATGTTTTTCATGGGCAGTGCCGGAACGCCCTTTCATATAACAATTGTGTTGTGGGACTTTTTCAAATGTGGTAGCCTCTTATATGTCTTATGTCGATGAACGCTCCTTCTTGGTTGTTACATGAAATTTAATTTGAAGGGTTTCCACACTGACAGATGCAAACCTTGTTATGAATGTTATCAATCAATCAATCAATCAATACATTTATAGAGCGTGCTACTCACCCGCGAGGGTCTCAAGGCACTGAGGGAGAGGGAGGGCCGCTACTGCTTGAATAGCCAGGTCTTGAGGTGTTTTCTAAAGGTGAGATAATCCTGGGTCTGTCGTAGGTGAGCGTTGAGGGAGTTCCATGTCTTGGCGGCCAGGTAGGAGAACGATCATCCTCCAGTCGTGGCTCTGCGGATCCGTGGGACGGTTGCGAGGGCAAGACTGGTGGAGCGGAGCTGGCGGGCGGGAGAGTAGAACGAGAGGCGGTTGTTGAGGTATTCGGGGCCCATGCCGTGGAGTGCTTTCTGTGCATGGGAGCCTGAACGTGATCCTCTTGCTGACGGGGAGCCAGTGCAGGTTTTTCAGGTGGGCCGATATGTAGCTGTGGCGAGGGACGTTGAGGATGAGTCGTGCGGAGGCGTTCTGTATTCGCTGTAGTCGTTTCTGAAGTTTGGCTGTGGTTCCTGCATAAAGGGCGTTCCCGTAGTCCAGTCGGCTGGTGACGAGGTCCTGCGTGACTGTCTTTCTGGTTTCTGTGGGGATCCACCGGAAGATCTTTCGGATCATGCGCAGGGTGTTGAAGCAGGAGGATGAGATGGCGTTGACTTGTTTGGTCATCGTGAGCGAGGAGTCCAGGTTGAATCCCAGGTTGCGTGCGTGGTCTGTGGGTGATGGTGCGGTGCCCTGCGCAGTGGGCCACCAGGAGTCGTCCCAGGCGGATGGGGGTTGTCCGAGGATGAGGACCTCCGTTTTGTCTGAGTTCAGTTTCAACCGACTGAGCTTCATCCATTCCGCGACTTCCTTCATTCCTTCCTGGAGGTTGGTTTTGGCGGTGGTTGGGTCTTTGGTGAGGGAGAGTATCATCTGGGTGTCGTCGGCATAGGAGATGATGTTGAGTTTGTGTTTGAGTGCTCATGTAGATATTGAAGAGGGTTGGGCTGAGCGAGGAGCCTTGGGGTATGCTGCAGATGATCTTGGTGGCCGTGGAGCGGAACGGCGGAAGGTGGACTCTCTGGGTTCTGTTGGAGAGGAACGAGGTGACCCAGTCCAGTGCTTTTTCTAGGATCCCAGTGTTGTAGAGGCGGGTTGATAGGGTGCGGTGGCAGACGGTATCAAAGGCGGCTGTGAGGTCTAGGAGGATGAGGGCGGTTGTCTCCCCGTTGTCCATCAGGGTCCTGATGTCGTCGGTAGCTGCGATGAGGGCTGTCTCGGTGCTCTGGTTGGCTCGAAATCCGGACTGGGATGGGTTGAGTGAGTTGTTTGCCTCGAGGAATGCAGTCAGCTGTTTATTGAGGGTCTTCTTGATGCTTTAGCCGGGAAGGGAAGAAGAGAGATGGGGCGGAAGTTCTTGAGGTCTTTTGGGTCCGCTCTGGGTTTTTTCAAAAGGGCGTTGACCTCTGCGTGCTTCCAGCTCTCTGGGAAGGTGGCTGATGTGAAGGAGTTGTTTATGACGTTCCGGAGGTGGGGTGCGATGATGGCATCTGCTTTGTTGTAGATGTGGTGGGTGCATGGGTCGGAGGGAGAGCCGGAGTGGATGGTGTTCATGACGTAGGTGGTGTCTTCTGTGCTGATGGGGGTCCAGTCGCTTAGAGTGGTGGAGGGGGTCGTTGGTTTGGAGACTGGAGGCGGAGTCTGGGTGTCCAAGCTGTTGTGTATGTTTGCGATCTTGCGGTAGAAGAACGTGGCAAGGGAGTTGCAGAGGTCTTGTGATGGTGTGATGTCGTTGTTGCTGGCGTTGGGGTTGGAAAGCTCCTTTACGATGCTGAAGAGTTCCTTCCTATTGTGGGTGTTGTTGTCCTGCTGCTCTTTCAATGATGTCCTTTTGGTGGTGCAAAAAGCGGACCGGGACACAGAAGGAAAGGGGTAAAAAGGAGGCACAGGGGGGCACAACAGTGGGGGGAAACAGCGAGACAACGTTAAATTAAACATTAACAACATAACAGTGCAACAGAAAAAACAGGCAGAATTAGGTAACAGGTGAGCAAGGACTCACAAAATTAATCCAGGCAGAGCGAGGCGGGGGCAGGCGACACAGGAGGACCGTGTGACGGCTAAGGGGGCGACCTGCCTGAGGACAGGGTCGAAGGTCGCAATGCATACAACCACAGTAACACAGTGATAACACCACAAATGGACACCACACCAGTTTAGAAAAATAAAGTATCTTTATCTAAACTTAACAAGGCCAAAACGACAAAAATCCAACATACAAGTATTAAGAAAAATTACTTTCAAAAGGATTTAGTCCATAGAAAACTATGGCTCCATGATTACTGGCAAAGTACCTGTTGTTGAGACAAAATTCACCAAGCCAAACAGCAGCTGTGAATGGAAGCATCGAAAAACAAAGAGATGCGTTGTTCCTGAGACCTTCGTGGACGCGATGCAACAGTTCCACTGTAAACAGGGGAGCAATGTGTCGGGTCTGGTTTACAGGGGGAACGATGCGTCAATTCTGAGATGATGCATTGGCAAACGATGCAGCAGTGTCAAACAGCCTGAGTCGATTTCTTCAGCAGCAATCCCTCGATTCTTGTAGCGGCAAAAGGTGCTGTATCGGTTTCAGCAGCAGCGCAGCGGTCCGGGGAGATTGTACAGGCACCATGGTGTTGCGTCAGAAAAACTGTCAGAAGAAGAGCGATGCGTTGATTTTCTTGTTGTTGTCTTGCTTTCCAGCTTCCAGCTGCAGAAACAGCCTCCAGATGCCCCACACAGTCATAGACAATCCTGACAGGTCAGAACTCCCAGGAATGAAGTTCAAGGGAGCTGGGGATGAAGTCTTTGCGTTTCTGAGACTGCAAAACAGGAGGCAAGCTATACTCACGCCCTTGGAGACTTTCCTCAAGCAGGGGACACAGCACACAGCTAAGTCCTTCTCCATTCCTTGGCAGAAACAGCAACTGCAGGCTAACCCCAGACACACAGCAAGGGCAGTACTACTCCTCAATTTCTCCAGCTCTTCTCCTTGGCAAAGGTTCTTCTTGATTCCAGAAGTAGTCTAAAAGTCTGTGGTCTGAGCCCCACTTTTTATACAGTACATCTCTTTGTTCTCTCCTGGCCCAGGGCTCTGAGCCCAGGCCAATCCAGTTCTGGGGGGCAACAACTTCCATTGTCAGTGTGAGCCCTGGCTCCCGACACCCCAAAGTCAATCCACATTGTAGCAGAGGCCCACTAGATGGTTAGGATGCCGCGGAATCTTCCTCATTTTCGCCGCCCTCAGCCTGCTAACGAGGCCACGCCCACTTGCCCGAGGCCACGCCCACCGGCAACATTTAAGGCGCACTTTGTCCCAAAAGCTCGCATTGTTGAACCTAATAGCTCCTGAGGCGGAAGCCGGGAGGTTTGTTTAGCGTTTCTTTTAAAAAATAACTTGTTACTGTGTCACAATCGTTTTTTACCTGTTCTATTGCACTTTGCTCTGGGCACTCCCCCTCCCGTGAAGCTACAGCATTCACTCCGTGCAGCCGATTTCAACGCTGCTGCAGAATCTTCCTCATTTTCGCCGCCCTCAGCCTGCTAACGAGGCCACGCCCACTTGCCCGAGGCCACGCCCACCGGCAACATTTAAGGCGCACTTTGTCCCAAAAGCTCGCATTGTTGAACCTAATAGCTCCTGAGGCGGAAGCCGGGAGGTTTGTTTAGCGTTTCTTTTAAAAAATAACTTGTTACTGTCTCACAATCGTTTTTTCAAACAAGATAAGGAAACCTGCCCAGTACAATCTCAAAAAAGGGCCTCAACGAGGTCCGCTATATTCTAAAAGGTACCCAGAACCCATGAAGGACACTTCAAGAATCAATAGCTTCTGTTTTATAAACGTGGTATTTTATTTTTTATTTTTAAGTTCATTTTTCTTATATAAGCTTTTAGACAATATTATTAATAGTAAATATATATACAATAATAACGAAAAGAGCAGCAGGGCACAATTAATAGTGGTTCCAACTACACACACAACAAACCTCCAATCATACTACAACATTCATACATCACACAGCACAATGCAGAGATGGTTCTTGGTGGAATAGGAACTGATGGTGGGAGATCCGGATAGGTTCGGAGGGTTCCACAGATGGAACAAACGCCAACGCGCGTTTCGGTGTGTGGCCCCGTCCGGGGCTACACCTTCATCAGGGCAGAGTGAGGAGGAGCAGGAAGAACCACGAGGTAGGGGCGTACTCTGTAATGTAATGATATATATTAAAAACAATAATTTAGAGTTTAAAGCTAATCCTTACAAGGGTTCAGGGTACAAGATAATTAGATACTTAAAAAAGGAGAAAAATGACATCCAGAAGGCCCAATAGTGATGAAACCTAGGCAATCAAGGAGAGCACTAACATGAACAAAATACCTACATGAAAAAAAAAGGTTTTTTTTATAAAAAAAACGACATCGAGTGCAAATGATAAAGTATGACATAGTGCAAAACACAACAGATAAACACAAGACACCCTATCCGTGGGATAAGAGGAGGCTTCACTGCCTATGAATTACCTGAAGTAATAATAGAGCAGGACTGACTTTAGATGGTCCTAGTTTCTGTTCAGGGACCCATCAGGATAAATAGCAGTAAGCAGAATTAGTTCTGTTGTAGAGGTCAGTTAAAATGAGATAACAGATTCCCTAGAAAAACAATTGAAAAGATAAAAATAAAAGTAAAAACACAAGGTAAGATGTAAGAATGCCTCATGACATAGGTCTGAGCGTGACTGAAGGGTGGGAATTATATACCTAGTGAAGTAGCAAAACCGGTCCAAAGAAATAGTTTCGTTTCTTGAAAGAATTACAGTGGGTATGTGAAGGCGCGTCGCGTCGACCAGATCACAATAAATGCAGTCACGAGGTAGACTTCCGGGCTGCTGTTCATCAATAGTGGCGCGTTTTGCTCATTGCTAGACAAAAAATATATAGCAAAATAAAACGACTGGAAAAGAAAATTACGTTTGCAGAACCTAACAAACTGCAACAAGTAACTAGAAGCGTTTCGAGAATACGGTGTGGGGAAGAAAAAACAGTTCCTATCATAAAGCGGAGCACATGTGGAAATATGAGAGCTCACGATCTTACCCTTGGGGCGTCTTGTGTTCTTCAAAATGTGGGGTGCACGTTATTATTGTATATATATTTACTATTATTAATATTGTCTAAAAGCTTATATAAGAAAAATGAACTTAAAAATAAAAAATAAAATACCATGTTTATAAAACAGAAGCTATTGATTCTTGAAGTGTCCTTCATGGGTTCTGGGTACCTTTTAGAATATAGCGGACCTCGTTGAGGCCCTTTTTGAGATTGTACTGGGCAGGTTTCCTTATCTTGTTTGAGCTTTACTTTCCCCGTTTACCTGCCATAAATTGATGTGGGGTCCCCCTTTTGATTTGAAGTTTCTTCACAATCGTTTTTTACCTGTTCTATTGCACTTTGGTCTGGGCACTCCCCCTCCCTTGAAGCTACAGCATTCACTCCGTGCAGCCGATTTCAACGCTGCCGCGGAATCTTCCTCATTTTCGCCACCCTCAGCCTGCTAACGAGGCCACGCCCACTCGCCCGAGGCCATGCACACTTGCCCGAGGCCACGCCCTCTTTTTTCCCCAGCCTCTCCACTACTTAAGGATGTGCCTGAGCCGGACGCGCAGCGGACGCGCGCTGCGAGCGCGACAAAGGCGTGCCTAAGGCAAGCCCGTCAGCGCCCGTCTGCGCCAGACCGAGCCCTGAGCCCAGGACCCCTGCATCTCCTACACCTTCCCCTCGGAGGTATACCCCTGAAACCCTCCTTAAACTCCAGGATTCTCCTCCCTCTCTCTGCCACAGCACCATTTCCCATTGTGTGCATACAGGCTCACACCCAAACTACCCCTGAGACCATGTGTGATCAAGATGGCTCTACTCAACTGCAGATCCCTTCCGAACCATCAGGCAGAAATATACATGCTCCTGCAACACTCCGGGATCGATATCCTTTTCCTCACTGAAACATGGATTAATTCCAACTCAGACCCTGACATAGTCCAATCACTCCCCCCGGGTATCTAATCAAACATCATGATAGACCCTCCGGGATCGGGGGCGGAATCGCGATCATCTATCAAAACAACCTGTCTTGACAATTTAAGGACAGCCCAATTCAGGCCTGCGAAAATGTCCAATTCTCCATTCACTTATCCCCATCCACAACCCTCTCTGGGGTGCTTGTCTATCGGCCCCCAGGCCCGCCTGGGCCTTTCTGCAAATCCCTAGTTGAATCCATCTCCTCTCTTGCCTGTTTATCTCCTAACTTCACGGTCTTGGGAGACTTAAATCTCCATCTGGATGACCCCACAAACAAGGTTGCCGATGACCTTAAGGAAGACCTGGCCTCCCTGAACATCCACTTGAAATGTAATCAGCCCACCCACTGCAAGGGTCATCTGTTAGACCCCATACTCACCAACCTGCCGAGCCTGGTAGTGAATAACCCCCTCCCCATCCCATGGTCAGACCACCACTTAATCCCCTTCCAGCTCCAACTCTCGCACGAAGCGCCGGTCAGACCCCCTCCCCAAGTACTATCTCGTCCGTGGCAAAAACTGGACACGGCTTCATGGACCCAAGCACTTGCCTCAACCACTCCGGTGCTTGACCCAGATCCCTCCAGAGCAGACGTCCAACTCTGCTCTTGGATCGAGCAATCCCTTGACGCCATCCTTCCCGTCAAATCCCTACCCACTAAAAGGAAATCTTTTAAAACCCCGTGGTTCACCCAGGAATTACGTATCCTCAGGAAAAAGTGCAAAAAGCTCGAGCGCCTCTGGAGGAAGGACTGGGCTGTTGAAAGCAAAAACAAATACAGATCTTCCCTGAAGCAATACAAATCCTGAATAAAAACCACCCAGGCAACCTTCTTCGAGGGGAAAATACAAGCCGCCGCGAACTCTGCCAAAGAAACCTACCGGATCGTTCGCCTCCTTACAAAAACTCCAGAACCACTACCCAGCACGAGATGTAACCAGCTAGCTGAGTTCTTCTCAACAAAAATTAACAATATCCTCAACTCCCTTCCCAGCACCATTTCCCAGCTCCCCTCGATCCCTCCGCCCGGCCCAGATACCCCTTGCCTCAAAGCGTTCTCCCAGGTGACCACTGATCTGTTTCTAACCACCCTACAGTCAGTAAAGAGTGGGGCCCCCTCAGACCCAGCTCCCATGAGCAAACTAAAATTGGTCGCCCCCACTGTAGCCCCCCTTCTCACCGAGCTGATTAACTCATCCTTTTCCCTTGGAACCGTGCCAATTCACTGGAAAAAAGCCATTGTCCGGGCACTGCTAAAAAAAACGCATCTAGATCCCACCGACTTGTCAAACTTTAGACCCATCTCTCTTCTCCCGGCCATTAGCAAAGTGGCCGAGAAAATCGTCAACCATCAACTTTCCCTCTTCCTGGAATCCAACAGTCTCCTGCGCCAATCCCAGACGGGGTTTAGACCAGGACAGGGAACAGATACCGCTCTTCTAGCCGTGGTCGAGGAGGCAAGATCAATCATCGACTCGGGAGGATCAGTGGCAGTGATCCTCCTTGACCTGAGCTCCGCCTTCGACACGGTGGACCATGCCATCCTTATCCACCGTCTCAGCATGGCAGGAATTGCTGGCACTGCCCTGTCCTGGATAAAATCCTTCCTGGAAGACAGAACCTTCCAGGTGGCTGACAGCACAGTCACCTCAAGTGCCCATCCCCTCAAGTGTGGGGTCCCCCAGGGCTCCTCCCTGAGCCCCACACTTTTTAACGTATACATGTCTCCCCTGGAAGACATTGTAACTCCATTCGGCATAAAAACAGTCATGTATGCCGACGACACCCAGCTGGTAGTTTCCATCAACCAGTCACCCAACACTCTGAACAACTTGTCAGCATGCCTCCAGGATATCTCCCATTGGATGCGTGAATCGCGGCTGAAACTAAACGGAGATAAATCCGAGATTCTCCTCCTAGGAAATCCCCGCAAACTCCCACATCCCTCTCTTGGCCACCCTGCATGGGGTCACCCCCCTCCCCCAAATCAGAAGTCAAACGCCTAGGTATCTGGCTGGACAAAGACCTCAATTTTAAAGTCCATGCCAGAAAAACCGCCGGCGCATGCTTCGGCCTTATTAAGACCGCACGAAAAATCCTGCATCTGATCCCGTTCCAATCCAGGAAACTGCTCATGCAGGGACTGGTTAATTCCAGACTGGACTACGGAAACGCCCTCTATTTAGGGGCACCCGCAGTGGTTATCAACAAGCTGCAATGTGCGCAAAACGCCGCCGCAAGACTCCTGACCGGGACCAAACCCAGATGCTCGGCTAAACCAGCCCTCAGATCCCTACACTGGCTCCCGATCGGAGAAAGGATTACTTTCAAGACCCTCTGCATTTCCTACAAAATACTGCACGGCAGAGGTCTGCCTATCTTCAAGATCTCTCCTTAAAACGCATCACGCGAATAGGCAACTCAGATCGAACTCCCTCTCGCTGGCCAACGTCCCCAGAATAAAAAAAGCCCGCGCAGGGGGCCGACTGTTTTCCTACAACGCTCCAAAGCTGTGGAACTCCCTTCTGCTCGCCATCCGAAGTGAACACAACCTACTAGCCTTCCGCAAACAACTAAAAACATGGCTCTTCCCATAACTCCTCCCCTTTTCACCCCCCCTCTGATGCTTTAGGTTGATCACCAGCACTGGGACGCCCTAGGGTAGCTACGCGCTTTACAAATCCGCATTCAAATTCAAAATTCAAATAAGGAAAGAAAATACCTACGTTCTAAAAATGGTATTTTCAAACCGGAATGTAAAAATCACCCTCACTAAAAGATGCATCTCAATATTCTGAGTTCAGGCATATCACCATCAGGGTATGTCCTACCTTTCGCATACACTGCACTCTGCCCACAGGGGTACATTGGACCTTCCTTAGTGATGACTAACATGCAAGAAAAGGGTATGTGAGGGCCTGGCAAGTGGGTGTACTTGCCAAGTCGACATGGCAGTTAACAACTGTGCACAGACACTGCAGTGGAAGGTCTGAGTTAACGTTTCAAAACTACTCACGTGGGTGGCACAATCAATGCTGCAGGCCCACTAGTGCACTTTACTAGGGACTGACTCGTAAATCAAATATGCCAATCAGGGATAACCAATCATGTTCACAATTTACACAGAGAGCATATGCATTTTAGCACTGAATTGCAGTAGTAAAGTGCACAGAGTCTTAAAACCAACAACAACTGGTCAGGATAAAATCGGAGGAAGAAGCAAAAAGTTTGGGGATAATCCTTTCAAAAAGGGTCAAGTCCAACAGGAATCATACACTGTCTTTTATCTATGTTCTTCATATATATAATCTTCATTGGAACACTGCATTGTCTGCCCTATTATCACTTATTTTGTTGATTATTGCACTTGATTGGAATGAAAACATTGTAAGATGTAATCCATATCAGTCCTGTGTATTGTTTTCGTTGTAATTAATTTTTGCCTGCTGAATAAGTCTGAGTAACTCTGGGTTCCTTCTAAGACGCACAGAAGGTACCACTTTTAAACGAGTCCCACAGGACAATTCTTATATGAATGTTTACCTACCCTGGTCCACGTGGGCAGGTAGTGATGTCCTTGGTATTTAAACACAAGACGTCCTTCCAGGCTGCTGTTTTCACTATACAAAATGTAATTGTTCTTTCATTTATTTGTGATTGCTATGTTCTTCTCTTAAGGAAAAGGAAGGATGCACATTGTGCTATTGAATATATTTCCTGAATTTGGTTTAGTTAGATCTTGTTGTTCTGAATGTTTATATGTGTTTTATTTGTGGCCCCACACATCAAACCTGTGTAGCACTATTCAATACAAAATTGCTTTGTAATTTGACATGCAGCCACAGCATTGCTTCACAGAGAAAATAACTAGATAAAAGTATACATGTCACTTCTCAAGCTCAAAATAGTAGGCTAAACAAGCCAGAATGAGTAGTATCATTGAAAGAGTTGTAAGAAATCTCCCAGATGAAGGACCCTCATAAAGACTCACCATGCTGCTCGCCAGCTGCTCTGCCACCCGTGCTCACCAACCAGAAGTCTAACTTAAATTGAAAACTGAAGCTTCCTGCAGGGCCGTGAGAGGCAAATCTAGGTAATCATCATTCATGCACCCACGCAAATCACCCTCTCCCCAATCTGGTTCTGAAAGTAGGCAGTGGATCCAGATCTTCTTTCTGCTTTGACTGCGATCTACTTGTTGTTCCAGTTTCAAATTCTCTTTGACCAAGGAAGAGAGTGCTCTCCGAAGAACTCAGAGGGCTGCTGGTCAATCAGTGTTTCATTTTTCCAGAAAGCCAGCTTGGCAGAGGTGAGGGAACATCATCTGAGTCCATGCCATCATGCAAGACCGGATTACCTGTCCTAAAGGGACTAACATCAGTCTGCCTGCTGAGAGAAGGAAGGAGCCTGTCAACCCTGCAGGAAGAGTGACTGTCCAGGAGGAGCTGAGGGAACCCAGTACATTGGGTTTGCAAAAGTAAGGACTATAGAGAGTGATCTGTGTGCCTGAGGCAGGAATTTTCTACCGTGAGTTGTGATGAGAATAATGAAGTTGTAGCATTGTCTGAGCCACTGTGCCCAAACTGTGAAGTGAGGTGTAAACTGAACATCTGTACCCATTTTTTAAGCTGTGGCCTGACCAGACCCTCTGCACCTGAAGTATGTTGATGGGGTGTTGTCTGAAGCTGCTGCACTCAGATGCAAGTGGACCCACAGCTTGTGGGTGACCTGATATCTTGGCATGTCTGAAGCTTTGGTTGACCATCTAATCAGCAAGTCCTTTGCGAGGCCTCACCACCTGCTCAAGTCGATCATGCATGCCTGCAACAATTCATATCTGAGCATCTAGGGCAGGGCTGTACTGAACACACAGCTGGCCCACCAGGAGGGGACGCAGAATTTCCCTGAGCAGCCATTCATGACTGTAGCTGCATCTCCTATACCTGGTCTCTGAACAGGCTCAAACTTAGCCCTGCTGAGAGTGAGCGAGCACAGAAGGAGCGAGGAAGTTGTCTAAAAAGCTCCAGCCCAGTCATGGACTCATTGGGTGTGAACCAGTGAACTTGATTAAAAAGACTGTGCACTAACACAAAAATATAATGATAATCTGAACATTGCAGGCCTAAATGTCCAACCCCCTTCATGCTGTGGAGAAACCAACATGGAAATGGTGAAGAAGATTATGGGGCATATTATCAAGGGGGTTTATCTCCGCTTTTTTGGCTTTAAAAGCCAAGAAAGCGGAGATAAAATTATCTCCCTATTACCTAGCTGTCGCTAACACCAGTTAGCGACCGCTAGTAGGAGATAGCGACCATCTTGGGTCCCACTTTGCATGTCAGTGATATTTATCACTAATTACATGCCAAGTGGGCGTGCCAAGATGTTAGCGACTGGAAACAGTCGCTAACATCGCTATCTCCTATTACCAACTTTTGGAGATATTTGCGCTAAGCGCGAATATCTCCAAAAACTAACACCTGCCCAGAGCAGTTCTTAGCCATGTTATCCAATGGGAGGTGGATAACATGGCTAAGAGCATTAGCTCGGTAATGCATGAATATCGCTGACTTTTCAGCGATATTCATGCATTGCGGCCATTTTTTATCGCATTTGCGATAAACCTTGATAATAGCAAGGTTTATCTGCGATAATTTCTGACGATGCTTAGCGGTAAAAAATTCGTTGCTAAGCATCGTTAGCGATAAATATCGCTTAACGTTGGTAATATGCCCCTATGTTCTTCAACAGATTTCTGGAGATAAAGGCAAGGGATCAGTCTGAGTAAGTTTAGGTCTGTAAAGCTTAGAGATTACTTCAGATATTAGACAGCATTCTAGGATCCATAAAGGAACCATGGGGGGATTTTTATTTTTGCAGTGGAGTAACTGCTACTCTTACTAGTGCAGAGGAGATATTCCCACACCTTAGGGGCTAATGGAAAATGTGGAGAATAAAGATGATCAATGTAGGTGACTAAGTGAAACATTGGATGAAATGAGAGTCCGTTCATTTACCCTAGTACAACCACCGAAAAAGATGCAAGGATCAAGACGGAGATTGAATCAAGCTTGGCAATGATGGATGAGGGAGGGTGTTTTCAACGATCAGAATAATATTTAATAAGTCGAACTGTAGGTCATCACTAATACTTTAATGGAATTAAAGAAAACATTAGGACAACTGTATTTTTTTCCAGTTTACCTTTAAGAGTTTGACGCTCATTGAATGTATTAAAAGTAAATAAAACTCTTTTCGCTGGGCATTATAGGAGTTTATCTATTTTACTGTTCTTATAGTGACAAATATACTTAGCCCTGCTTTTTTGGACTTCTGCTCACAGTTGCTATTGATCCACTTGGTCACTGGTCTGAACAGGCCTCCTCTTGTTACCAAGACACACAGGTTGGTGATCAACCAATACAGCAACTGGTCATGAAAAACCGGGACTGCTGAGATTTCTGTTTCTGACGTTCAGTGTGGGCTAGAGCTTTGGTACCAGAAAGTAGGGGGTATATTTACAAGAATTTTCGCTAACCAGCGTTAGCGTTAGTTAGCAACAATTTTCTTAACACTATCGCCGAAAACTATTGCCCTGTTATCGACGTATTTACAATACGTTGCTACATGACGATAGTATCAGCTAGCAGTGGCAAAAACTGCAGCTAACACTAGTGTCAAGGCAAAAAAAAATTACGTTAGCAAGAGAAAAAGGCAAAAGGCCAATTAGCGACGTTTGACAGCCCACTGTCACTTTCCTTCCTTTAGAAGCAAAAATAGCCTATAAGTCCACGTACAATGATAAAAAAAAGAAAAAACAATGAAATGAATAATGGAGCAGCCAGGGCCAAGTTCATCACAGGGATAAAAAAATAAAAAAACTCCCCAGCAGCCAGGATGACCAGCCAGATTCCCAGGGGAAATGGAAATACAGGTTCAGGAAACCATTGAAGAGGTGCATCACTGGGGTAAACCAGTGATGCAGCACTTTGCAAGGCGCCATCCTTGCGACACCATGGCAGCCGATTACTGGAAGCGCGGACAGTCTCCGGAGGCAAAGCTGCTGTGGAGCCACTGTGGCCTGAGGATGGAGGCGGCCCGTGTCGGGCCCAAATCTGTGGGCTGCACCAGTAGACATTGTGGCATCGGCGATTGCCCTTACCTAGTGGTGAAGTCTGGCAGGTTGCATGGTGACACATTGCTGACCTGTGTGAGAAAACCGCCTGGTGCCCATTGAAGCTGTGAACGGTAGAGGCACTCCTGCACACCAACGTAGGGAGGTCTGCATCCCATAACATGTGCCACCACTACACCGGGATGCACGGAGGAGATTTCCAAAGGTGGACTGTCTCTCTCTGCATCACAGGCCAGAGGATATGGTGGTGCCCGGATGCTGTGGAGGGTGAGGCCCCTGAGCTGCGCCGAACTTGTGTTGCGTAAGCGCTGAAACATCACGCCTAAGGGGCACTGTTTCATCACCTTCATCAGGAGGTTCCCCAGTGGACTTGGTGGCGACTGCTGTACCCAGGCTTCTGAAATCCCGCTTGGCTGAGGCTCCTTCTGGCTGAGTCACAGATTTGGAGAGAGTGCAGCGGATCGAGCCCCGGTGCCAATGTCCAGGTGAGGAGAAGGTGGGACGCAGAATGGAGGAGGTCTGGGTGCTGAGTTGGCCCAGGCCTAGCGTCTGTGGTTGGCGCACGCTGTGCCCTGAGCCATCCCTGCGCAGCGGCTGACCTACATCACCAAAGACACCGCACAAGACTGGTGAGGAACTCCACTTACTGGCTCAAGTCACTGAGATCTGCCTTTTTGTGCCAGTGCGTGCCAGGGGAAAGGGGGGCTGGTTTGGGCCCAGGCACTTGGATATCCAGCTTGATTTGCCGTTACTCACTGGTGAACTGGTGAACATGGAACCTGGTCACCACTGTCAGATCAGAAAAGGCAACTAGGTGGTTCTGCCTTTTCTCACCTCGGTTAGTTTGTTTTTGGGAGTGCAGGGGACTATCCCTTAGTGGACTTCCTCTTCCCACAATGCTGCGCCATCTGGTAGCTGCTTCTGCTGGTTCCTCTGACCTGGAGGTCAGGTGTTTGAGTCTCTCCTCCACCCTTAGGCTCCTGCCTGTGCCTCATCCCTGGTTGTCCAGTGGTAGAGCGTCACTGCTTTGCTGCCTGACTGCCCTCCTGTCCCTCTATTCTGCTGTTCCTGTTCCTCTTTCTGCTCTTCTTCATTGCTTTTTTTACCTTTGTCTTTTTTTTCTTTCCTTTGTCTGGCTTTGTTTTTCCTGTAATTTTTTCACTTCCTTTTTCACTGTCCTCTCCCTTTTTGGAGTTGCGATTTGCTGCGGCCCATCCCACCAATGTTCTTTCCCAAGTTTCCTGCCTCCCAACTGTCCAGCCTCCCTGCAGCACTACTTAATAGCGGCTGATGTATGGGCATGTGCAGTAGGCATGCCACTGGTGTCCCAAAGGCAAGCCTGTCTGCGTCCGTTAGACCCAGGACCATGCCCAGCACCTTGTACCCTGCCTCTCAGACACTCTACCGATACGACAGCAGCACCCTCCTCATCCTTAATCCTGGACGCCACGCCGCCTGCCATCTAGCATCCCCTTTCACCTGCTGAATCTGCAAACGCACCTTCTGCTGTATCAACACATTAGCGCCTCTTGCCACCTAGCTGAACAACAGCGCACCCCGACTGGCTCGACTGCATCCTCCTCAACGCGCGGTCCTCCACATACATCCCACAGAAATCAGGGAACTCCTTGACGCCACCTTTTCAGACATTGCCTTCTTCACAGAAACCTGGACCAACCTCTCCTTTGGACCGGACATTGCCATCGCCATCCCCGACGGCTACAAAATCACTTGCATGGACCACCCTGACCACCCAGGAGGAGGCATTGCCATCATTTTCAAAAGCACACTCCGGCTCAACAAGCACTCTAATGACCAAACGGTGACCATGGAACACCTCCACTTCCATATCCGGACCAGCCCAAACACCACCCTCTGCGACACCCTCATTTACAGGCCCCCGTCCCATGATCCCCCATTCATCGATGTCATTGTAGACCACGCTCTCCCATCCACCGACTACATCCTTCTCAGAGACCTCAACTTCCACCTGGACAACCCAGTGACCAGACCACCACCCTCCTGGAGAACATCACCATCATCAGACTCAAGCAGCTTGTCACTGCACTAAACCCATATAGCCCGACACACGCTCGACCTCGTCTTCTCTGCCAGCAGGAACTTCAACTACAGCCACACCACCAAACTCTACTGGGCCGACCATCATTTTATACATAACTCCTTTACCACGTCCACCATACACCACCGTCATCATCGCCCCTAGTCACAGCTGGATCAAGGCCACATAACAACTTCTCGTCAACTCCCTTAGCATCACCACTCCACCAACGCTTACTGTTGCCAACACCGCAGTGTGCAACCTCGACCGATGGATCTTAAACTGCGCGAACACCCTGGAACCCCTCAAGAAAACACCAGGCAAACAACACGGCAAGAAGGCAAACTGGTTCACTCCCACCCTCTGATGGAGCCACAACAATACCCTTGAAACTCATACAACCTTCAAATCCGCCGTCAGCGCACACCACCACCTCATGAAAACCACTATGAAAATGGCTCTTCAAGACAGAATCAACTCCAATGCACATAACAGCAAGGAACACTTTACCAAAATTAAGGAGTTTGTCAGGCCTAAACATGAGACCACAGATGTCCCCCCTCTCCCAGGACCTTTGCAACAAACTCAGCATAAGATTAGGAAGATCTGCAACAGCTTCAACTCCCCAAATCCGTCCACCACGGCCGCCACCATTGTACACAACCAAGTTGCACCACAACAGACTATTTTCCACTGGACCCTGCTCACAACAGAGGACATGCTCAAGACCATGCCTGTACCATATCTTCGACATAGCAGCCGCCGACATCACCCCTCAGCTTTGCCACACCATAAACTGCTTGATTGAAATCGCCACCTTCTCCGACGACTGGAAGCATGCCAAGATCAACCCTCTGCTGAAGAAGCCATCCTCAGACCCAACATACCTCAAGAACTTCAGGCCGATCTCACTCCTCTCCTTCCTATCCAAGGTCATAGAGAAGGCCTTTAAAGCCCACCTCTCCAAGTTCATCGAAGTAAACCACGCGCTTGACACATCCTAATCCGGCTTCAGAAGCAACTACAGCACGGAGACTGCACTCCTCGCCACCACAGATGACATCCACTCCTTCCTCAACTGGGGACCACAGCCCTCATCCTATTAGACCTATTGGTCTCCCTCAACACAGTCTCACAATGCACCCTAATCACAAGACTCCACAATGCCAGCATCCGCTACTAGGCTTAGGACTGAATCTATTGCTTCCTCATTGGCCTTGTAGTGTAGTTCCTATCTTCCCAATAGGCTCTGCGCATTGGAATAATACCTACAGCAGTAAAGGCCTAGACCAGACGTTAACTAGGTCTACTACTGTCGATACTAGACTTAATTTTTGGGTTTGCCAGCTAAGCTCAGAGTTCGCTAGAAACTTTCTCGAATGTTCAAGGAGGAATTAACTTCCCTGATTAGACAAGAAGGGATTTAGTTTCTGACAACCATAGAACATGACAACTTTGCTCTCCCCTAATCAAGAGTCAATCTCAAGAGTCGTGTGAGCACAAGGCAATTATTTTACTCAGTCAGTACGTGCATTCTTAGTCTCATCAGAATGTAGAGAAAAGGAAGAGACGGGCGTGTTCAATAAAAGGTGTTATTTATTGATCAGTCTCTTTTCTCATACATGAGAAATGGATCGATATTATTGCAATACTTATAGTTAAGTAAAGTGCATACATTAAAAGCAATAGTATAAAATGATACTGTAAAAACATTGATATGGTTTCTGAGCCATATGATGTTTAAAATGATTAAAATATATTTACATACATATATACATTTGACTAAACGTACTCAACTGGTGTTTCTAAATACGCCTACCCCGTGTACCTGACCTAAGTCTAATGCGTGGGCGGGAATAGAAAGTTACAGTTTAAGTTAAGTTTGTTTTTGCCAAGTGAATAACTAAAGAATTCTCTGTGAGGGGTTATTCAGTTCTGTACCTGGAAGTTAGGATGAATGAGGAATGGTATCTCGTTCTCTGCTCTCGATATTCCAGGCTGCCTGCGAGGGCTACCCGGAAGCGCCGGTGCTGGGTCTCTCGGCTTGAGATAGCAGCGCGTCTCTCAGCGCGTCAGGAAGGCGGGGCTGCTGCCAGCGGGGTCTGCTTCTGCTCTCGGCTTCGGCAAGTATGGCTGCTCCGTCTTGTCACCACGCGTGTGTTTGCATAGGGCAAGGTCGGCAATATTTATACCTTAAAGGTGCCGAGATTGACGTAAGGATGGACATAGATACGTCAATAAAGATGTCATACGACTTGCTCGTTAGCACATTCTTTACTAAAGTTCTCTGTGAAATCAAAACAATGGCCGCACGGATTTTCCAGGTTGTCATAGGTTTGATTTGTTATGAGAACGTCGTATGCCTTATCAGGGGCTGGAGGAATGTCGCTTGTCTAATTAGATCTCAAGCGTTATGACCTAATCAGATAACACGTTCCTGTGCCGTAGTGTGACTGCGTCAGATAACGGTATCTGCATCATGGGGGCTTGTCTTGCCTCATGGGCTGACTACTAGTTAACTTGATAGTTAGTTTAACCAGAATAGGGTCAGGAATAGGGGGACTGATTCAGGACCTATAGGAATACACGACAGCCTGACGCTGAGAGTCAGAATACTTCCTCCCTGAGCTCTACCCTCTTCAGTGTCTACCATATCCCCCCCTCTTAGCCATCGTCAGAAGCCACAGACTACACATCGTCTCCTACACCATTAGCGGCAATTAGCAAATAAGCTGATAAAAAAAAAGCTGGCGTAACGTAAAATATTTATCAAACAAGGACCCCCTGATAAGAATAAATTTCCTGGGTCAGGGCAAACAATTTATGAAAAAATAGCACACCCAGGCAAAACACAAGTACTGGCAAAGTTCAAGAAACAAAAAATTAATAATAGATAATCAGGCAAAAAAATAGCGTTTGAGAATTTAATTTAATACATTTGATAAAAGATGTCATGAAGGTAATCAGTGACATAGAAACAACTAAAAATTACAATAAAAATTCTTTCAATCAGTATTCGATACATGCAAATTATTATATGTACAAATATTCCTAATGATATGAAGGAAAGATGGTTTTCGTCTACGCGTTTCGACACGTTGAGAGTGTCTTCCTCAGGACGCTACCATCTTGTAGCTAAAAATAGATAGAAAATATTTATAAAAACCTATTTTGTTTATGCTAAAATGTGCACATGATCAGTATATTCACTTGGGCATATAACTTGAACATTGAAGCCAGAGAATTGATAATATAACTTGATATACCGCTTTAAAACAATTCATTATAATAAACAATTGTCAAGGTATAGTACAGTAGCACACATCAATATCGTCTTGTCATGCAAAGGGTAAACATTGTAAGAAAGAAACAAAGAGGATTCACAAAGATAAAAAAAAAGTAAAAATAGGGACTTAGTTATGCAACAAAGATAACTGGTGAGACTCAGACCGACAAATAATTACATGTTTATTTTATTAAATGGAGATTTCCTTTCCTACCTATTTAAGAATGTTCCAGCTATTGGGAGACAAGAAAAGGGATAGATGCCTCATTCTGAATAGATGTAATAGGGGTTGGCTGTATTGTGTGCAGAGCAATTTAAAAGGGGATGTAAACACTTACCATATATAGACTCTTTGGATGTTAAGAGAAGGAACAATGTAAAGACAAGTCCAAACGAGGTCTCTGCACCGGGCCTCTTAATCTATATATGTCCACAATGAAAAAGCCAAAAGCCAACAGATTAGCTGTTATGTTGGTATTGGGATGTAATGTCCGGCCTCTCTCAGCTAGTTGAAGTAATTCGGTAAGAGAGCGCGTAAATTTGATTTCGTAAGGTACGGTATGGCTAAAGGAATACATGATCTCTTACATGCGGTTATGGTTTAGCTCATACCTGCATGCAGGGAATATTTACCAGTCAGAGAACATAAATACTTATTATCTGTACAAAGAATTGAGAGAGATATACCTGGAATGTAGCTAGTGAGCTGCGGTATCACTTCGTGAATCAACAAATCATGACAACATGTGTCGCGGCGGATCAAATTAAAAGTGAAGAGAAGCTCGATGGCTGAAAGGAATCAAAAATAGTTCAATGTTTAATGCGTTCACATTCTAATAATGTGAGGCTAGAGTGCAGGACAAATTCTATCAGAGCTATTGTTAATTTACCTCTGTTCGGATTAATTTTTTGTTTTGCCTGTACTTGTGTTTTGCGTGGGTGTGCTATTTTTTCGTAACGTAAAATATTGACGCTACGGCGGCATTAAGTTCTCAAAAATAAACCCTTAAAACAACACTATTCCACTTAGATAATTGTAGATAGAAAATGATATCAAAGATGTTGCTTACCTTGCCTTTCTTATTGAAACTATGCTGTTGGCAATTTAGTTTGCAAATAATTCAGTTCTGATCTGAGGAAAGGTCTGTTAAGTTCTTCTGTCTTGATGGAACTTTCGCTGAGATCTCCATAAAATCCAAAACTATTGCTAACTTTTTTCCATGAAAAGTGACACTTTCTCCTCATAAGTGTGTCTGTGTGCTGATGTATCATTTTCTACCAAGATGACTGTGTGGCTTTTTAGCTATATGGATGTTGGCAAAATTTGCCTCCCAGAACAATGGATGAGAGAAAGAACTGTAAAAAAATACTGAAATGTGTTACCAATCTCAGTATTCATTTAAATTATGAGAAGGCCATGAGCTAAAAACTGTTCAACTTCCCACACCAGTAATCCAGATGATTGTTCTGTAGTCACATGGAATGGTTCCCTCTATATAGGGAATCATGAGACGCTGTACTTAAAACCTGAATGTATCTTTGACACTGCCCAACTAGAGCACGCAGAAGATTTAGTAATCTAAGGAGGGGATATTTACAAACATTTTATGCTGTGTCAGCGTCACAAAAGTGACACTAACCAGTGTAATATGTTTTTTTTTGCTATTTACTTTCCAGTGCAAAACTTTTTTGCACTGGAAAGCACCCTCAAAGTAGAGCAAAGCAGTGCTTTGTGTTACTTAGCGCAGAGTGAGCATTACATGGGTAGAGCATGGGCATTCCCATACAACCACCCATGCCTTTTGATGCAAAACAAAATTTACAAAGATTTTTAGGCATTGTTTTACGCCAAAAGTTAACGCCTCTTCAAAGGCACTAACAGGAGAAGTGCTTTAATTTCTCCTTTCTTTTCCTACTTTGCATGCGTGCTGCACTGTGGAGCACGCATACAAGCGGGAAAAGCATTCCATTGTGTCTAGACATAGAATTTTGCACAAGAAGGGTACCCTTCCTATACAAAACCCATGCAGGACTCATGCACACATCCTAGTGTTATGATGCTAAGGGGCATATCTACAAGGGAATGCCGCAGCGCGGCAACGCAAGCCCTTTGGCTGCGCCACTCTGCGGCACATCCAAAGCACAGGAATGCAACATATTTACAAGATATGTCACAGTCCTGTGCTCTCCCCTGTGCTGGTGCACAACTGCAGCCATGCGCCGGCACCGTCCCCCTTGCACCATGGAGCAAGGATACCTGCGTCATGGGGAGATTTTTTTGTGCAGGAAGGGGCACCTTCTAGCACAAAAACAATCACCACAGGTACTTTCCTCTTTCAATGCGTGCTGTAGAATGCAGCATGCTTTGAAAGAGGAACAAACGCAGAGAAAGGAAAACATTTCTCCTCCTTCCACATCGCTAGCCTTGACACGCATTTCCAGATTTACGATTACTAGTGAATCTGGAAATGTGCCTGGTTCCATGGGTGTTGCGTGGGAACACCCACAGCAATACCCTTGGAACGCCCCTTCCACACAAAGTGCTGCGTGTGAAAGGGCCATATTTACATGGAGAGGAAAAGTCACGTAGGGTGGCTTTTCCTCTCCTTGTAAATATGGAGCTGTGAAATGCACCTCCAGTACGTCAAAAAAAGTGACGTACTGGTGGCACTGGGGACTCGTAAATCTGCCCCAAGGTGTGTGCTTGGCACACGGCCGCTGAAATCATCAGCACCAGCGCAAGAGAAAGGGGAGCAGAGAGTCATATCTCTGAAGATATGGCGCTCTCCTGCTCCCTTCCTGTCGCACAAATCAGTGCAGCCTCGTGAGGGGCTGCACTGTGTTGCGTGCCTTTTCTGGAAATCTCCCCTTGAGACTTGCAAATAGGCTAGTCTTGACTTTTCAGAACATGTTCGGGTCAAAAGAAACATTCGCACACATCAGCAATTCTATTGTATTCTTTTTGGCGGTTACCTTAATTCACAAAAGATATGTCAGAGGCCTTTCTCCACACACACCCATATTATCCCTAGATAAGGGAGGTCCAGTAATGAGTCACAACCGAGGACGACGTTTCAATGTAGAAAAGTCCTGCACATGCAGTACCCAACAAGTCAGTCCAGTAACTGCAGCCAACTTCCAGGTGACAAACTTTAACACTGATCTTAGCCTGAAGGGAGGGAGTAAATGCAGGTAGAGATCCTGAGCTCCCTCCTTTAATTACCCCTGAAAGTAGCTGCACATAAACAGTTTTGAATATAAATTAACAGACTTGTACATTGTGACAAATGTAAAAATAACATTTGAATGTCTGTACCAAACTTTACAAAACAAGGACTTGGTGATGAATACATTTTAATTGAACGTGGCCTGGTTATATTGTAAACAAATCTGTGCATTCAACTCGACCTTTGGTGTGGTTCAAAATGGTCTGTTAATTACAGGTTTCAGTCATTTATACGTTTTGGGTTGAAATCTGCAAGAAAAATACTTCAGGTTATGGCAGATTCAAATATCTACGGAGTTACATCAGTGGGTCCTGGTCTAATGCAGCTATTTTAATTAAACAACAATAGTCTTGGAATATTACTGTTAAGAGCCTTGTGAGACTTGAAAATCAAGCGAGTGTCTTGATAAAGGGGTGTTGCAAGGTGTAGCAATGACGGCCAATGGGGCGCTAAGCATGGGGTCCAGCAGCATAGATGAGTTTAGTGAAGATGGGAGTGGAGCAGACCAGATTAGGCAGAAAATACGACCTCCTCTCCCATGTGATCAAACACCGCTTCCTCTTACCTCAAGAGGCTAAATTGAAATACAAATTGGATAGAGTAATGTTCAAAGTACTTCAGGATATCATAACGCTGGCTGGCAAAATGAAGGTTTTCAGGAATAAAATAGCACCAATCTGGAATCAAAAAAGATCAACTCACACTCTGCCACCTCAAACTCCTTAACCTGAGCAGCTCATTCCTTTTGGAATTTTTACTGCAACAAAATCACCTCAATCAATTCCATTAAAATATTAAACATTAGGGGGGCGTGGCAAGATAGCGGCCAGATAGTACATGTGATCCGTTCTCTCCCGCTGCAACCGGCCCTGCCTAGTGTTAGCCCCCGGCTTGTGCAGCGCCTGGGTGCTAAGAAGTGATCGGAGACGGAGTGGAGGGTCCCTCTGAGAGACTTACCAGGGCCGAGAGCAGCCGGAGGAAGTTGGGAGCTGGCCGCCACCGGAGCAGGGCAGATCGGGCCTGGTCGTGGTAGGAGGCCTTGTGGAAATGATCGGAGTGGAGACAGTGCGCTGGAGTTGGGCTTGGGCTTGCTGCTCTCCACCCCATCTACTGAATCGCTCCGCAGGGTCCGCCTACCAGGAAAGCGGGTGGCGAGCGGAGCTTTGGAAGTGGCGGTGGAGGGGAGACTGTGCACCCGTGGGTCCAGAGCAGGCGTATGCCCTTGAGGTTATCCCCGTTGAGCTGGGCCATCTGTGGGCCTGACAGCCCCTAAAAGACATGCATACTGGCACAAGAGTGGGCGCCGGACAATCCCTTCCAATGCTGGGAGTAGCTGGCAGCAGAAGGAAGGCAAGAGTGGACCTCGAGGGAGGAGGAGGAAGCGACTATCATCAGTGGAGGAGAATGATGGCCTAGCTTATAGAGCTGCCTCTGATCTCGGTGAGTGCCTACGTCTAGACTGGTGAGACTGGGGACCCGTCGGAACATTGGACTGATGAGGGCTGCTTCCTGCCCCCAGCACAGAGCATCGAGGGAGTGAGGAGAGATCCATCCACCGAGGTGGAATCTGCTGCAGAGGCACGCAGACCGGGGACTCCAAGGGAGTCTGCTGGAGACAGTCGGCCTCACTCCATTGAGTGTTGGTGGTGCTTAGAGGGATTTGGGCTTAGAGAAGAGCAGGAGGCCTTCTAGCTGAGGGGGAGCCGGGTAGGCTGGGCTTTGGTAGTGGCCTAGTTCGAGGCCAGCGAGTGCGGGCCCCAGATCCTGCTTGCAACCCTACAGCCTCGGGGCTGACAGGCAGATACAGCACTGACCGCTCCCTCACACATGAAGGAAGGGGCCAAATGACATTTGATAAAGAGTGGGAAAGACTTGAGGTGCACAAGAGGGGATCCTAGGCTGTCCTGGATGCAGTACCTACCCGGGGAGAGCCCTGAGAAACACAACAAGACAAACCAAGTGCGCTGATCTCCCAGAAACAATTTAGGGGGCACCTTGGGAGTAAGGCCACCTATACAAATCAGCGAACAGCATTGCCCCTTGACCCTCTACAAACCGATTCTGCAGTGGCCGACATCAGAGGTCCGGTGAGCCCTCATCTAGCACTGGCGTCAGTGAGTTGACGACCCCAAGAAATAGCCTGAGGATTAGGCACTTCAAACTTTACCCTGACCACTGGGGATACCAGCCAGGGCCACGCAACCTGCAGAGAAACGAGTTGGGCACAAGTTGATAGAGCAAATCCACTCTGCCTGCCCTTTAGGTCTCCACCAACCTCCCATATCAGTCTGGATGGCAACGGCACAGAATAAGAAGAGGGCCTCCGTTAAACAGATGCTCGTAAAGCAATCGACCCAGGAGGGAACTCTGCGGACTGGTCTGAGCCACCCCGCCTGCCCCTCTGGAGAAGATGTGGAGGCACCAGTTACCCGCCCTTACTTGGATTCGCTTTTTTTTAGCTCTCGGTGAGGAGTTTGTAATAGTAAAGAGAGACTTGACCCAAGAACTGCAAGCAGTTTGCAAGGTGATCACTGATATTGGAGACAGGGTGGATACGATAGAAGGAAGAGAAACCTCCCGCGATGAAGAAATAGAACAACTCTAGCAGGAGATAATTAGGCTCTCGGAACAGCAAGTTAACCTACAAATGCATGCAGAAGACCTGGAAAACTGCTCCGGCAGGAATGACATACGTATCAGGGGAGCCCTGCAGAATGTGGAAGGAGAAGACAGAGTGGCCTACATAGCAGCACTCTTCACCCAAATAATGGGAGACACGACAGGTGGAGAAATCTGCCTTGACAGAACACACACAGCCGGAGGTGGGGTACCAAGCTCCTCACATCCACTAGACATCCTGATGTGTGTCCAAAGCTTCCCCCTTAAGGAGAGGATATTGAAAGAAGCTCGGGCATCCTCACCGGTGGTCTTCCAGGGTCCTACACTGCACCTCTTCAGGACCTAGGGCCAGATGTAGGTCGGTCGGTAACGGCCGAAAATCGGTATTTTCGGCCGTTACCGACCGGTATGTAAGAATTGGTATATAGGGGCATATTTTTACAGAATCGGTAAATTTACCGATTCGGTAAATTTACCGATTCTGTAAAATACCGAATCGGTATTTTTACCGATTCGGTAATTCCCAGATGTAGGTGGGACTCTTCTGAGTCCCAAAGGCCCTACAAATTCGGTATTTTAACACACAATCCAATTGGGTGTTAAAATACCGAATTCAGGTGTGCATGCACACCTAGCCATGTGACAGACAGACATGCCCTTAGGGCATGTCTGTGTGCCACATGGCGCACATGCCTATTTTTGGGGTGCCAGAGGGTGTCAAAGTGACACCCCCTGCACCCTTGCCAAATTCGGTATTTACCGATTCTGTAATTACAGATTCGGTATTGCCCATTGATTCCTATGGGCTTCAAGGCCCATAGGAATCAATGGGCAATACAGATTCGGTATTTACAGACTCTGTAATACCTACATCTCCCCCTTCATATTTACCGACTCTTAAATACCGAATGGGTAAAATTCGGTATTTAAGAGTCGGTAAATATGAATTACCTACATCTGGCCCCTAGTCTCCAGAAGAGAAGAGAGATTCCCCCCTATCACTGCTTTCCTGAGGGACCAAGGGGTAGCGTACTCTTGGGGACACCCCTTCAAATTGCCCTTTCATTGGCAGGACACTGTATATCATGTACAATCTCTGAAGGTGGCTGGCAAGCTACTTTGAATAGATCCTGAAGGGGGTAGCCAACTGAACACTCACAGGTTGCCACAGAGATCGACTGACGCCAGGAGGTTGAAGGTCAGTATCTTCAAGTTAGCCATGGGGAGAGGGATGGGACGATTATTGGAGATGATGAGGCCATAACAGCTCACTTTGGAGCTTTTTATCAGGAGCTATTCTCGGTGCAGGATCTCTCTGAGCACGACATAACACTGTATTTAGAGGGGGTGAAGGTCGAGAGCCTAACTGAAACACAAGCTACAGACTTAGAGAAACCGATTAGGATTGAGGAAGTCATTTCCACAATCTCTAAATTACAAGTACATAAGGCACCAGGGCCAGACGGCTTCCCGACAACATTTTTATAAATTTCACTGAAGTAAACTCGCTCCCCTTCTCACTAGAGATTTCAATTCGATATCATCAGCGTACTCTCTCTCCCTGAAAGAGGCGATAATAACAGTGATAGCAAAGCAGTGCAAGGACAAACAACAATGCGCTTCATATCAACCAATCTTGCTCTCAAATGTAGACGCTATGCTCTTCACAGAAACTTTGGCGGCTCGGCTGGTGCCCCTACTCCCAGGATTGAGCCTGACCAGGAGCTTTTATCCTGCAAAGACAATGTTCCGACAATACCAAGAGAACACTGCACTTACTAGACAAGGCCACTCACTCACCGCAGGAGAGGATTCTGTTCACGATCGATGCTGAAAAAATGTTCGACCAAGTGCATTGGCCTGACCTAATTAAAGTGCTGAAACGCTTCGGGTATTAAGGAACGATTTTGTTCCTGGGTACTTAGTAACTATGGCTCTCTAAGCATGTCCATTCAAGTGAATGGTACGGCATTTAAATGCTTACCGCTCTCCCCTCTTCGGTTTGCTCTATACGTGGAGCCATTTGCACAAAGAATTAGGTCTTCAGAGGCGCACAGAGGCATATGATTCGGGGAAGGGGAGAAGCACCTGATTACGCTCTATGCCGATGATGAGATAGTAGCTCTAGAGAACCCTGGGAGCCCACTCGCAGCCTTCTCGAAAGAAGTGCAAGCTTTTGGTCTGGTCTTGGGCTTTTGCATCAACCTTACTAAGTGCCAGGCCCTGAACCTTCCAACAACAACGAGCACTAGGGAACGGTTAACCCAATCTCACTTTATACACTGGGCATCAGGCCCGGTGGCATATTTAGGCATCCAACTGGCATCCTAAATACGAGAGATTGCCTCTCATAATTACCAAGAACTACTTGGGAAAGTGAAGGCCAACCTATAGCAATGGCAGTGCTACCCACTCTCATGGCTGGGCAGGATAGCTGCACTGAAATGACTATCCTTCCCAGAATCCTATAGATATTTCAAACCTTGCCAGTCGGGTCTCCACAGGGTGCAGTCGTGACCTTGTAGAAAGCCCTCCAAATTTTGTTTAGTCGGGTTGGCGTCTTTGGATGAGACAAGACCATAGCTGGCTGCCCCCAGAGGAAGGGGGCCATGGTATCCCTTGTCTGGCTTGCTATTTTCAACCGTCACAACTTAGATACTTGGTAGAATAGTCCAGGCCTGAATCTGCGAACAGATGGGTATTTATGGACAGGACATTAGCTAACACATCATGCTAGAATATCCCCTTTATGTCCTGCGTTTATCGCCCGCCCAATCGTACCTATCGGCCATCATAGCACCCACCTTGAAGATATGGGACATAACTGCAACACGAGCGGGACAGACGTCTATCCCATCTCCCCTCATTCCCATAGTTCAAAATAGAGCTTTTCTTCTGGGGATGGATAGCAGCACATTTTACCCATGGAGAAAGACGAGATGCAGATCTATAAGTCACCTTTTTGACCAGGAAGGACTTATGTCATTTAATGAGCTGAAAAAAAGGACTGTGGGATCCCTGAGATCAAAAGCTACAGATATAGACAGATATGCCACCAGGTGATGCAACCGATAGTCAGGGAGGTAGTGCAGCTTCATCTCACTGGCTTCAAGAAATGACTCCTCTTAAAAAACTCCGAGAAGTGCCTGACCTCGGAAAAATATAGACATCTGGGGGAGAGGAGCAGGGGAGTAAGACTCCCTCCGAGCTTAGGTGAGAGAGAGAACTAGGTAGGACACTATCTCAGAGGGAGTGGCAGTAAATTTATTACAGAACACAACATACTTCCATAAGCGTGGCTAGCAGGGAAACAGCAACGAAAGTGGCCACTTATTGGTATCTTACCCCAGAACGGCTAAAAAAGGGAACCCGGACAGGAACAATAGATGCTAGTGATGGTGCAATGGGCTGGGGACACTGGATCACATCCTGTGGACATGCCCCAGCTTGAATGTCTTCTTTGAGGCAGTCCTAACAGACATAGACATACACTGCCCTACCCAACTTCCCAGGTTTCCGTTGTTTGTAATAGGGGGCCTCCCCAACTCCCTCACTTTTCCCTTACAATCCCAACAGGGTAGGAATATAACTTTATCATTGGGGGCTGCCCATCAATCAATCCTGGCACTATGGGGAACCCACAAGGTCCCAACAAACCGGCAATGGATCCATCGTTTATGGCACCAACTGGGGATGGAAAGGCTTTCAGCCACATTAAAATAGCAAACAGACATGTTCCCGGGAGGCTTGGAGCCCATTTGTAGACTTACTGTCCCAGGACTTCACCGAACTGACCTGCCCCAGGTACTTACGAATAATGAGACTAAACAACCCAACAGCCCCAGAGTGTACTTTATCAAACGACCAAGATACCAGTAGTTTGATAATCAACAACACACTCCATTTGGGTACCCGGTGGGAGGAGAGTGGGCTTGGGAGGTGGGTTTTTATGTTATTTCATTCCATTGCAAGCTAACTTTGGCTGAATGTTGACTCCAAACTGGCACATTTTGCAATCGCTTTGCATTAAGGTGACATTTCTGCAGTGTAATCATAACAATAAAACAAATTTAAACAAAAAAAACGGTAACCTTTAGCAGCTGCCCTCTTTTGGCATTCTTTCCTGTAAATGACAGGATGATATGTAAATGTTTTTTCAAAATCTCTAAACTAAATATAAAGATATAGTGTGTTCAGTCTTTCATGTAAAAAGCACATCACTGTACTGGTCAACATTCAGAAAAATGACATCTTAAACAACAGTAACGTCCATTCTGAGAGAACTATCACACTGACTTATTGATTATATGTAGCACCTGAAACCTCAGTTATGTAATTGCTTGGAGCACCTTAAATTTGGCCCCACCCTTTCATGTTCCGACCATGCCATATATATGACCTATATATTTGTAGGTTTAATGTCATTGATGTAAAGTGGTACACTTGACCTAGATACTGAAGGTGCACTTTCTGTACTTATTTATTTAATGTTTTATAGAGCGCGAACGTGACCCGTTAGGGTATTAGAGTGCTTTACAGGGATAGCAAGTTGTTAAACAAGTTTGACATAGACAATAAACATGGATAGGTATAGAAGGAAGTGACTACATTTGGACATAACCAGGGTATATACAATAAACAGGGGAGCAACATGTCAGCAATATGCAGAGAAAACCAGCAATTACATATGAGGGGTGACATGTCAGCAATATGCAGAGAAAACCAGCAATTACATTTGAGGGAGTAATACATCAGTACAAAGAATAGAAGCAAGCAAACCGACAAGAAATTTTGCAGAAAAACAAAAACAATGCCGCAGAGCGGTGTGCGCGATGAAAGAGATTTACGGGAGGAGTTTGCTCATTAGGAAGGTTTTATCTTCCTTATTAAAGATTGACAGAGAAGGTATTCTTTTGACGGAGGATGGCAGTGAGTTCCAGAATCTTGGTACAGCCCCAGAGAAGGCGCGATTATATATTTTTTCCTTACTGAAGCGAGAAGGCTGGATCACAAGGTCTCTGGCGAACCAGGAGTTTCTGACTCCCCAAGATCTTCTGGGCGAGATATGCAGAAGAATTTGTGTATTGTGGTTTGTGCTTGATACAGGCCAGTTTGGGTTGGATTCTGTCTTTCAAAGGAAGCCAGTTCATCGCCTTCAAATGCAGTGAGTAGTGGTCACATTTTTTTGAGCCAGTTAAGAGTCTTGCTGCGCCGTTGAGGCAAGCTTTTAGGGGGGCCATGGAGATCGTGGGTATGCACATAGGGTTGAGCAACCTTATTCAATTTTTGAGATAACTAACGCCTTGTTAGAAATTGGGGTCTCTAGTTGGCAGAGGAAGGTACCTTTGTCCAAATAGGGACCCTTGCGTCTAGTCAGGGTGAGGGAGATACACACTTTACATAACCCCTGCTCACCCCCTTGGTAGCTTGGCACAAGCAGACAGGCTTATCCCAAAGGCAATGTGTAAAGTATTTGTACCAACACTTACAGTTACACAGTGAAAACACCACAAATGGACACCACACAAATTTAGAAAACTAAAGTATCGTCATCTCAACTAAAGAAGACCAAAATGACAAAAAAACAACATAAACAGTTACAAATATGACTTTCGAAAGGTTTCAAGAATTTCTACCATAGAAAACTATGGATGCGTGACTTTTTACCAAAGTACCTGTAGTTGCGTCAAAGTTCACCAAGCCAAACAACCGCCGTGTCGGAAAACAAAGAGATGTGACACACCTGAGACCCTGAGGAGGTGATGTGACAGTCCTTCTGCATGCAGAGAAGGGTTGCATAGATTCTGGTCTCTATGGGGAGTGATGCATTGATTCTGCCTGTGGGTCCGGTCCGCAGGTAATATGTCGGGGAAGCATGTTGCACAGGTATGATTCGTGGATCTTCAGGATGTGTCGCGATCGATGCGGAGGCGTTGTGCGGCGCTGCATCAGTCCTCTTCAGCCGCGATCCCTCGATTCCCTCCTCGACAATAGGCGCTGCAACGGTTTTCATATTGGCTCAGCGATGCGTGGAAAATCTTCTCACACCATGAAGGTGCGTCGGAAAAACAGCAGCAAGAAGAGCGATGCGTCGATTTCTGTAGTGCTTTGAGTTTCTTCTCTCTTCCAGCTCCCAAACAGCAGCAACAACCTCCAGAGGCAAAAAACTGGCACAGGCACCTCAAGGCTGGTCAGGACTCACAACAGCAGAGTTCGGGGGAGCTGAGGGTGAAATCTTTGTGTCCCAGAGACATCTGAACAGGAGGCCAGTTCCCTTCAGGTCCTTGGAGATCTCCTTCAAGCAGGGGACACTGCACACATCAAAGTCCTTCTCTTTTCTTTGGTAGAAACAGAAACTGCAGGCCAACCCCAGACACTCAGCAAGGGCAGTACTTCTCAGTCTCTCCAGCTCTTCTCCTTGTCAAAGGTTCCTCTTGAATTCCAGAAATAATCTAAAGTTCAGGGGTTAGGCTTGGGCATCAAATTCCGTTCCGCTCACAGAAATTGCGATAATTTGACATTTCCGCATTACGCGGAAAGCACGAAAATGTCAAAATTTCCTCAATACGCATCGTCCCGGAATTTTTTTTCTTGCTCGCGCTGTAAAAATATGTTCTCGGCGCGATTGCCTTACCTGAATCCCCGCGTTCACCGGAAAGTTTTCCCGATCCGGTCGCGTTCTCCACGAGATGTTGAATGGTTGGTAGCCATTTTAGCTATCTTGCGAGAGTTCACGCCCGCAATCACGTCATTCATCTCGCGATCACTTCATTCGTCTCACGATCATGCACCGCAAGCGTATGAGATCTCAAAAACGTGATTCTCCACCGCGAGCGAGAGCGTGAGGACGCAGACACGTCATATCAAACGCGTCATTTTGGACGCGCCATCGACAACCGGCGGAAGTAATGTGAAGCTCGAGACCTCAAACATGTAAAATTTATTTTCAATTTGGAGAAGAATATCAGCTCTAGTAGCATGAAAACTTCTGCAAATGATGATTTGGATGAAAAACACTCCTCAGATTGGCATTTGGCTGTCCTTTTTTGTGCAAGGAGTCCTTTTTTTAAAAGGGTGGGGAGAGGGAGGAAGTGCCACAGAATCTCCAACTTCCTGTTCCTGTCCAACAGGCTCCTCCCATTGCTTTGTCGATCTCCTGCTCATTCTGCCTTTGGATTTTTAGCTGGAAAGATCAGTCTTTTTGTCTCCTGCATCATTGCAATTGGATTTGAGGATTTTTTAATTGGATATTTTACAAGTAAGTGGTTGTTGTGTCTGTTTGATTGGGGCATTGCAGTTGTTGCAACTACAAATTAATTTAGGTAACTATCATTCCTTTTTTAGGTCGAGCCTTTGCAGCTCGAATGCGCTGCAAAAGGAAAACGACCTCTTCCGAGCGCTTAGGCTTTTCAGCCAAGCACGTGCACGCGTTCCATTGCCTTCAATGGCAACGCGTGAACGTCAGAGATTCACTCGCAGGAGCGCGCGGCCAATCTGGTCGTGCTTATCGCTCCCGCGAGTGAATCTCTCCCCCCTGCTGTTCATCTGTCAGACGTCTCTAGTTGTCCCTGTATGGCTCGGACGCAGGCTGGAGTGGGACACCTAGTGACGACGTGCGGTACTGCACCCTGGTATCCAGTGGGAGCCTTTGACCTCACTTTTCTTGTGCAAAGCATCACAGAATCTCCGTGCCAAACTCAGCTGTGCACCTTCCCTTCCGCTCGAATTCAGCATGGGGTACCGACGGATAGAGCGGGGCCTCTTCTTCCCGAGCGGTTGCCGGGCGAGGTGAGGTCGTCACCCACACAAAGCTGGGTAGAAGACTAACTTCCTGTCTCCAGTGGACATTGGGGCTCCAAGTTCCTGGCAGATACTGATTCCTTCAAGTACACTTCACGTTATTTTGATGCAAATATTTGATTGCAATTTCACATATTTAGTACAAATTTGTTGCAGTAGCTTAGTACTTATTAGGTCCTGACGAAAGCTGGAACAGTGTTCCATGAAGCTGAAACTAGTTGACCACTCTGCACAGCACCATAATGTAGTTTTATTTTTTAACTGCGAGGTGTGTTTTTAATCTTGGCACCCACTCTTGTCTTTATTTATTTATCTTGAGTTTGGGTAGTTAATCTTAGTTAGCACTATCATAAGAGCACTGCACCTATTCAGCATTATCCATTTGAGCAACACTGTGGCTTAATGCGTCGCTTCCCTTTTTCCGCACCGTCAGTTGTCGGTTGGGCGGCATTTGGAGCGAATGCTAATTCCCACATGATGAAATTCCGCCACGAGGGTGGTCTGAAGGGAAATTTAACAGCCCAGTGCGACTCAATTATTGTGATACATGCATTCATGTGACCTTCTTTACCGCACATCATAACACACCACCACAGACCTGGTCTTCTTTTCTGTAGTTGTGTATTTGGCTGATCTAAAGCCTTTCTGTGATATCTTTCCATGACAGAAGTCTGCAGCACACGGTTCAGCCCCAGTGTTTGCACAGAGCTATCTGGAATGGAACAATTCATCCTTTGTGGCGGTAAAAAGCCGCTGCACACCAAGAAAGGAAGCGAGCAACCGGTTAAAGGCTGAGATCCTGCGTACAGTTGGTGGGGTCAGGCAGCATGTGAGAGGGTGGGGGGGGGCTCTTCCATGCTCTGGAAATGGCCATGTGTCCCTCTGGCGGAACCGTGTGACCTTCAGCTGCACAATGACGCTCGTCCTCGACGAAAAATTGAACTTGATTTGGAGGACAGATGGGTGTAAAGGAACGGCGGTTCATCTGGTGGTTTTAATGTAAGGTATAAGTCAAAAGAAGTTTGCTACACTCTGGAGTAGCCCAAAGTCCTGTAAAGTAAGTATGGGCGAAGTTTGCGAATTCGCGGTCCGCAAATTTGCGCGAAATGGCAAAAAAATCCACGATTTCGTGAATTTTCCCGCCAACTCGCGTATTTTTTTGCCATTTGCACAAATATGTGACCACGTGTGCCTGTAACTTTGCCAGCGCGCCAAAAGGCGCCAAGGTCCCTTGAGTGAGCTGGCCATTATAGTGGGGACGGGCGGGAAGACGTTTCATACCGCTAGTGTGTGGTGGACGGGGCCAAACGGGCGGGTCTTCTATGCGAGTTTACATGCATCTTGTTTATAAAGGGTCAGAGACCGAGCAGAGCAGCAGATGAGGAGAAAGCAGCCTCCTGGTAACAGGAGCTACACGGGGATGGCGCTCGGGAAACTCATGGATGCAAAAATACGTTTGGCACAGGACCCCAGAATCCTTTAGATGTCCTAGATAGCTCTGCTGCGCGTTTTGGTACAAAGCCATTCTGATCCTGCTCAGTGGGTTCAGGCGCATGCAGCTGCTGCTGCTGGACAATGTCCCATCTCATACTAAACTGCCCCGTACAGGCATATACTGGCGCTTGGCAGTAGGATGCAGTGGCATGCGAGTGCTGCAAGCCTGGTACATGCGCATACCGGTGCCAGGGGGGATACATGCTTATTGTTGCTGTGTAGCAAGTTATGACTTTACATTTTGACTGCACCAGATGGTGGTACCACCTACACGGATCAGGAGCATCCAGGCACCAGACTTCATGGTGCAAGAGCATAATGGTGCTGTGCGGTACGGGTATATATGTACTGGGGGCAGGGGGACACTTAGCACAATGTGTGCTCACTCCCAGAGGGCTCCCAGGCAATTGAGCACGAATGATTTTCACACTGAGAGGGCTCCGGGGCAGTTCAGCAGCACGGGTGCACACACCCACTGGGCCCCGGGGCAGTTAAGTAGCGCGGGGGCTCACAACCCCTGGGCAGCTCAGCAGCGCGGGGGCTCACACCCACAGGGATCCCGGGCAGTTTAGCAGCGCCACCCCCTGGTTCATCACTGCCACCCTCTGGTTCACCACTGCCACCCTCTGGTTCACCACTGCCACCCTCTGGTTCATCACTGCCACCCTCTGGTTCATCGCAACACCCTCTGGTTCACCACTGCCACCCTCTGGTTCACTACTGTCACCCTCTGGTTCATCACAGCACCCTCTGGTTCACCACTGCCACCCTCTGGTTCACCACTGCCACACTCTGGTTCATCACTGCCACCCTCTGGTTCATCACAGCACCCTCTGGCTCATCACAGTCCCCTCTGGTTCACCACTGTCACCCTCTGGTTCATCACTGCCACCCTCTGGTTCATCACAGCACCCTCTGGTTCATCACAGCACCCTCTGGTTCACCACTGCCACCATCTCGTTCACCACTGCCACCCTCTGGTTCATCACTGCCACCCTGTGGTTCATCACTGCCAGCCTCTGGTTCATCACTGCCCCCTCTGGTTCATCACTGCCACCCTCTGGTTCATCACAGCACCCTCTGGTTCACCACTGCCACCCTCTGGTTCACCACTGCCACACTCTGGTTCATCACTGCCGCCCTTTGGTTCACCACTGCCACCCTTTGGTTCACCACTGTCTCCCTCTGGTTCAGCACTGCCACCCTCTGGTTCATCACTGCCACCCTCTGGTTCATCACAGCACCCTCTGGTTCATCACAGCACCCTATGGTTCACCACTGCCACCCTCTGGTTACATGACTGTCACCCTCTGGTTCACCACTGCCACCCTCTGGTTCAGCACTCTCACCCTCTGGTTCACCCCTGCCACACTCTGTTTCATCACTGCCACCCTCTGGTTCATCACAGCACCCTCTGGTTCATCACAGGACCCTCCGTTTCACCATTGCCATCCTCTGGTTTACCACTGTCTCCCACTGGTTCACCACTGCCACCCTCTGGTTCATCACTGCCACCCTCCGTTCATCACTGCCACCATCTGGTCCATCACAGCACCCTCTGATTCATCACAGCACCCTCTGGTTCACCACTGCCACCATCTGGTTCACCACTGTCACCCACTGGTTCACCACTGCCACCCTCTGGTTCATCACTGCCACCCCCTGGTTCACCACTGCCACCCTCTGGTTCATCACTGCTACCCTCTGGCTCATCGCTGCCACCCTCTGGTTCACAACTGTCACCCTCTGGTTCACCACTGCCACCCTCTGGTTCATCACTGCCACCCTCTGGTTCATCACAACACCCTCTGGTTCATCACAGCACCCTCTGGTTCACCACTGCCACCCACTGGTTCACCACTGTCACCCACTGGTTCACCACTGCCACCCTCTGGTTCATCACTACCACCCTCTGGTTCACCACTGCCACCCTATGGTTCAACACAACCACCCTCTGGTTGACCACTCCACCTTCTGGTTCATCACAGCACCTTCTGGTTCATCACTGCCACCCTCTGGTTCACCACTGCCACCCTCTGATTCATCACTGCCACCCTCTGGTTCACCACTGCCACCTTCTAGTTCACCACTGTCACCCTCTGGTTCACCACTGCCACCCTCTGGTTTATCACTGCCACCCTCTGGGTCATCACAGCACCCTCTGGTTCACCACTACCACCCTCTGGTTCACCACTGCACCTTCTGGTTCATCACAGCACCCCCTGGTTCATCACTGTCACCCTCTGGTTCATCACAGCACCCTCTGGTTCACCACTGCCACCCTCTGGTTCACCACTGCCACCCTCTGGTTCATCACTGCCACCCCCTGGTTCACCACTGCCATCCTCTGGTTCACCACTGTCACCCTCTGGTTCACCACTGCCACCCTCTGGTTCATCACTGCCACCATTTGGTTCATCACAGCACCCTCTGGTTCATCACAGCACCCTCTGGTTCACCACTGCCACCCTCTGGTTCACCACTGTCACCCTCTGTTTCACCATTGCTACCCTCTGGTTCAGCACTGTCACCCTCTGGTTCACCACTGCCACCCTCTGGTTCATCACTGCCACCCTCTTGTTCACCACTGCCACCCTCTGGTTCATCACGGGCCACCCTCTGGTTCACCACTGCCACCCTCTGGTTCACCACTGCCACCCTCTGCTTTACCACTGCCACCCTCTGGTTCATAAGAGCACCCTCTGGTTCATCAGAGCACCCTCTGGTTCACCACTGCCACCCTCTGGTTCACCACTGTCACCCACTGGTTCAGCACAGCACCCTCTGGTTCACCACTGTCACCCTCTGGTTCATCACAGCACCCTCTGGTTCACCACTGCCACCCTCTGGTTCACCACTGTCACCCTCTGTTTCACCATTGCTACCCTCTGGTTCAGCACTGTCACCCTCTGGTTCACCACTGCCACCATCTGGTTCATCACTGCCACCCTCTGGTTCATCAGAGCACCCTCTGGTTCATCACAGCACCCTCTGGTTCACCACGGCAACCCTCTGATTCACCACTGTCACCCACTGGTTCACCACAACCACCCTCTGGTTCATCAATGCCACCCTCTGGTTCACCACTGCCACCCTCTGGTTCATCACTGCCACCCTCTTGTTCACCACTGCCACCCTCTGGTTCATCACGGACCACCCTCTGGTTCACCACTGCCACCCTCTGGTTCACCACTGCCACCCTCTGGTTTACCACTGCCACCCTCTGGTTCGTCACAACACCCTCTGGTTCACCAGTGTCACCCTCTGGTTCATAAGAGCACCCTCTGGTTCATCAGAGCACCCTCTGGTTCACCACTGCCACCCTCTGGTTCACCACTGTCACCCACTGGTTCAGCACAGCACCCTCTGGTTCACCACTGTCACCCTCTGGTTCATCACAGCACCCTCTGGTTCACCCCTGTAGATTATGGGGAGAAAGCACAACTGCCCAGCCTCAACCGAGACAAATTAATTTGGGGCTGGTTAATGTGTTACTGAATTTGAGCTTCAAGTCCAGCACCTGCTTCCTTATCTGTAAGTGCTTTCTGTTGTGGTTTAATTTTTGTGACAGGAGCATTGTGCCATACTTGTAACTATTCTCTGACCCTGCTTCGAGGGTCAGAGCAGGGTCAGAGAATAGTTGCAAGTAGGCAACGAACCCTGGAGGCGCCGCTCAGGAAGCACTTACAGGGTTACAGCAGGTGCCCAAGTTGAAGTTAATTTCTTTGTAACCATTTTGTAAATGGTTACAAAGAAATTAGCTTCAACTTGGGCACCTGCTGTAACCCTGTACGTGCTTCATGTACTTCAGTTTTGCAAAATCCGTTCCGCTCGCGATTTCGCAGAGTTTTCTGCAATTTTGCGAGATTCGCTGATCGCGAAATTGCAGAAAATCCGCAAATTCCGCGAGCGGAACAAATTTTCCGCCCATACTTACTGTAAAGAGGAATAACAAGGTAAAGGAGCAGTAGCCACACACACAGTGCAAAGTTACTCCTGCCTGCACCATCCCACACTTGCGCATTTGACGCACTCGCCTCTGTAACCCTTCTTAACCAGTCTATCTGGCATCCTCCACAAAGTAGATCTTTGAGCATCAGCATCGAGGTGGGATGCCCCCGACCCTCTCCCATTACAACCATTGCTCAGTCCCTCTTCTTCTCATTCCTCACTGAAAGAGCCTGATCTTCAGTCTTGGACAGGTGTCTGGGCTGACCCTAGCAATGCAGTTGTAAGACGCCTTAGAAAGTGTGAAGCATCTTCAGTTTGAATGATGGAAACTCAGGTGCAAACGAGTGTGTGCAGAGCCTGGCAGCTGCCATTTGCTGTGGTGCTTTTCCGCATGTTAAAATGTGCTTTACGGCAAGTACAATTTAAAAAAACAAATTATATATATTTTTTTTAATTTGCTGAGCCAAAAGATGTCCATCAGTTGTGATTGCTAATTAAAAAAACAAAAACCTGCACCCACATCCCGTGATCACGCATTGTTATGCCTATGAAACTATGCATACCCCTCCTTTGCACCTGTTGTCTTAAACTAGGGTGAACAGAATTGTAAAGCCAAAAACCGGGACATTTCACAAAGAGTAGAAGAACGACTACAGTTTTACTTCTCGCCAGAGCACATGACAGCGCTCCTCAGCAGGAAAATACAGAACAGGCAGTGAGAACATGTCTAAAATGCCATTTTTATACCCAGAAGCTTGCCTGGTAATTAAATTACTGTCTTGAAACAACTTCTAACTATTCCTACTTGTAAAACATAAAAATGCACCTCCCGCCATTTTCAGCCGACCCTCTCTAAAAACATGAGCTAAATTTCCTGAAATCTCCCAGGACAGCTGGTGAAAAACAGGGACCGTCCGGGCAAAACCGGGACGCCTGGTCACCCTATCTTAAACACACAGACCACATTGGCAATTTTACATATTGCGGATGCTGCACTCCATTTACTAAAAGCGAAGGCAAAAAGAATAGTTCAAAAAGGTGCTTCCCATTGGCTTTGACACTGCAGTTGACTTTTATTCTTTTAACTATTTTGCAAATGTTTTTTATTTGTGCATTTTTATAAATTGTAGATTGAGGAATGGGTGAATGCAAGAATCGATACATGGATTCAGGAGTGCAAACATGAGTGAACGTGTGCATTTGTAAAAATGTGTTGAGGAGCTAAACCCACTAGCGACTGACGAGGAGTGGTTAGTTTTGCCTATTGGCTTCATTTGGGATCTGTTCTTGTCGTGCTTACATTGCCATGTGCCTGCTTGTTTAATTGAGGCTGCTACATTACCTATCTGCACTTTCAGAACACAGCAGTGACACCTGGGGGCATATTATGAAGGACCGGTGTTAAAATTATCGCTGTTTTATTGGCAGGAAACTGCCGATAAAATGGCGATAATGGGCTTGATATTACGCCCTTGTTAATTCCCATAGAAGCCCATGTTAACATCAGAACATGGGCTTTATGGGAATTAACAAGGGCGTATTATCAAGCCCATTATCGCCGTTTTATCGGCAGTTTCCTGCCGATAAAAAGGCGATAATTTTAACACCGGTCCTTCATAATATGCCCCCTGATTCCCAAAGTCTTTCGGTAGGTGGAACCTGCTCTGGTGCTACCTTTTTTTAATGAAATTGTTTGCACGCCCACCCCACCTATTGCAGTGATGCCACGCCAGTAGTGACCCTTCTTCGCAATAAATCACACAAATAGGTGATTTGCACGGTCCCCTCCGTTTGGCCGTCAGACATGCGTGCAAGCTGCCGACTCATGCTCTTCCTGCGGCTGAAGGGTCGTTGTGCCTGCTGCATCGGACTCCCATCTCTTCACGTGCAGCAGGGCAGGCATTGCATTGGTCATCTTCCCCTGGAGAGGATGCCAGTGGTAAGCCTTGTGGAAAACCCCACGCACATCCCTTTTATGTGCTGAAACTGAAGCTGAAGCCAACATCTCAGATTGGCTACTAGCAGCAAGTAACATACACACCCCACTAAAAAGGCTTAAAACCGCCCGTCGCTCGGATGCCCAGAAGTGGTTTTCTCACGATCTGAGGGTCCAAAAACTAGATATCTGCCAAAAAGAGCGGAAAAGGAGAAGGGCCTATGACCCACACGCAAAATCTCTTTATCTGGCTGCACGAGAAGATTACAAGAAAGCCATCATCCAAGCCAAAGCCTCATATTTCTCGGATATAATAGAACACTCGAAAAACAAATCTAAAGACATTTTCGAAATTGTCACCAAGTTATCCAACACTAAGAGAATTCTCCCTAAATCGGTGGTCACCCAAAATCTGTGCAACTCTCTTAATGAATAATTTCTTGACAAAATCGCCACCATCAAAGCCAGCATCCCAGTCATCGATTTTAAGCCGGATCCCCCGGCACACATCTCTAGTACCTGCTCCTTTGATCACTTTCCACCCCTTGATGTACACTCCCTACAGGCCCTATTGACTAGGGTAAAATCTGGCTCCCCTAGGGACTGCTGCCCCCCCGTACATCCTAAAGGACATTTGTTCAGTCCTCTCTTCCCCCATTCTGACTTTTCTCAATGCATCCTTGTCCCAGGGCAAGGTCCCTAAAGTCTTTAAGGAGGCAGTTGTTGTACCCATCTTGAAAAAAACGGGGGCAGATCCCTCAACCCTCTCCAATTACAGGCCTATCTCCCTTCTACCCTACCTGGCCAAAGTCCTTGAAGCACATGTAACCACCCACTTCTCCAACTTTATTGAGCAGTCTAACTATCTGGATTCCCATCAAGCCGGGTTCCGTCCTGCCCACTCCACCGAGACAGTTATCACTGCAGTCATGGACTCTCTCCGTGACAATGTGGATAAGGGAATTCCACAGGCCCTGGTCCTACTGGACCTTTCGGCCGCATTTGACACGGTCGATCATACCATCTTATTGGACCGTGTCAGACAGGCCGGCATCTTCGACTCAGCCCACAGCTGGATCAGGTCCTTTCTCAGCGACCGCCTTTAAAAAGGAATGTCCCCCACTCACCCGCACTCCTGCACCGGCTGACACCTAGCTCACGGCACCTCCCTGGTCCACCACGGGATTCTCCCGATGGATGTGGAGGGAGGAGTGGAATTGGATAAACACTACCGGGTTAGAGTGGAGGAGGGCGCTACGCCATTGGATACAGCACACTGCATAAATAACTGATGCTAGCTCACTTGCGCTGCTGACACACGCTGAGAGGCAACACTTTGCCGCACCTCCAGGTATTTTTAAATAGTTATTGTTATAATTGAATCGCCGAGCACTGCAGCATTTTACTTCTGCTTTACTTTTAAAAAGGAATATCCCCCACTCACCCGCACTCCTGCACCCGCTGATACCCGGCTCCCCGCGCCTCCCCGGTCCACCACGGGATTCTCCCGAATGATGTGGAGGGAGGATTGGAATTGGACAGCTGAGATCGTCCGCCCCTTTGGAGTGAAGATAGTCACCTACGCGGACGACACCCAGCTAGTGGTGGCACTCAACCCCCTGCAATCCCCATCCAACGGTCTGAAAAATTGCCTGGAGGCAGTCGCTGAGTGGATGACATCTTCCTGTCTCAAGATGAATGGGGACAAGATGGAGCTTATGCTCCTTGGCAACCTGATCTACAACACCATCGACCCTTTCTGGCCCACATGCCTCGGTCCTGCCCCATTACACAAGGACACGATCAAAAGCCTAGGCATCTGGCTTGACAAGTCCCTCAATTTTAACTTCCACGCAACTAAGTTGTCAGCCATCTGCTTTGGGCTGCTAGGGCTCCTGCGAAAAATTCTCCCTCTGCTGCCTTTTCAGGCCAGACAGATAATGGTCCAGCGTTTGATCTTATCTCGTCTGGACTTTGGAAACGCCCTCTACCTAGGCGCACCACAGGCAACCTTAAATAAGCTGCAGATCATCCAAAACTGTGCAGCAAATACTCTCCTTCAAATCCCCCGCTGACTCTCAGTCAAACCCAGACTAAAGGGCCTCCACTGGCTCACAGTGAGGAAAAGGGTCGAATTCAAGGCTATGTGCATTACCCACCAAGCCTACTGGAAGAACGGCGCTGCAATCAACCAGTCCCTGGTAACAGCCTATCACCCAACCAGACAGCTCAGATCCAAATCCGCCTTTCGGGTCATAACACCTAGGGTTAAAAGAGCAAGAGGTGGAAGCCACTTGTTCTCCCTCAACTCGGCCAGACTCTGGAACTCTCTTCCCATCCAACTCAGATCAGAACCTAAACTACTTACTTTTCGCAAACTGCTAAGCACCCTGCTTTTTAACGAACCAGAATAGCCTTGAAACCCTCTGGGTATGTAGTGCGCTATACAAATTTTATGACTGACTTGACTTGACTTGAATGGTTTCTCATTAGGCCTGTTGTCCGTAGCGCTAGGACGCCCGAGGGTAGCTACCGCGCTTTATAAATGTTCTTTTCATTTCATTCATTTTATTCCGTCTAGCTCTCTTCACTGTTCCCAAATTTCACACCTCCTGCGGGGTCCATCAGGGTTCCTCACTGTCCCCCCTACTGTTTAATTTGTATTTGTTTCCTTTGATTCAGTCCCTAAAAGCATTCAAGGCCATCATAATTATGCTGACAATCTTCAACTTATCTACACAATAGATAACTCCCCTGAATCCATCCGGGAGTTTCAGGGCACCATGCTGCACATCCGTCAATGGATGGATTCTAATCACCTGAAGCTGAACCCCGGCAAGACGGAACTAGTCCTTAACGGCAAAAGTCAAACACTCTGGGGCCCACATTACTGGCCTCCAGAAGTTGGCTCTCCACCTACTCCCTCCACCTCAGTAAAGAGCCTGGGGGTGTTTATCAATAAGGACCTGTCGTTAAAAACCCAAGTAGGCACGGTGGTGTCCTCCTGTTTCTTCCAGCTCCGTAGGATCAGGAAGGTCAGTCGGATGCTGACTCAGCCGGCCCTGATCCAGGTGGTGATAGCTCTAGTACTGTCACACCAGGATTATGCTAATTCCATCTATTGAGGCCTTCCTCTTTTTCTCAGTAACGTCTCCAATTGGTTCAAAATCAAGCCGCCAGATTGATCCATCAACAGCCACGTTGGCAGTGAGCCAGACCCTTGTTAAAAAAACTTAATTGGCTCTCTATCTCCCAACAAGTAGCCTGCATCATTTTCAAGTCTCTTCACGCCCGCAGTCCCCAATTCATCAACAATATCTTGCCTAGGTATCTCCCTTCTCGTAATCCCTGGTCCGCCAATCTCCATCTACTGGCCACTCCTCCTTTTAAGGTCCAACGCCAGGGCAGACGCAGGTTTGCGACTCTAGCTTCCAGATTCTGGAATTCCCTCCCCTTGGAAATCCGCTCCTGTACCAATCTCCTAATCTTCAGGAGACAGCTTAAAACCTGGCTATTCGCTCAGGCCCATGTATAGTCTTCCGACCGCCCGGGCGTCTGCTAGTTAGCGCCATGAAACCTCTGGGTGTACGTGCGCTATATAAAAGATTGTTAACATAACAACATAACATATGTAACTTGTTACCCATCGTCTTTCACCTTGTCAGCCGATTTTAAGTTAACACTGTTTTGGTATCTTTTTTCTCCAGGCCATGCTGGACGGGCCTCTCGCAGTCACATCAGGCCATGCAGTGCTGCTTGCCAGCATCCTTACAGGATGTGCCGGTGTGTTTTTTGCGACCGCGTCAAGGTTTTCTTTGTAAGGCTGGGTTTAGGTTACAGCATTCCTGCGACACTATTAAGAAAGGGCGATACATTATCGCTGCTTTTCTCGGCAGGAAACTGCCAATAAAGCGGCGATAATGGGCTTGATAAAAGGCCCTTGTGAATTCCCATAGCAGCCCAGGTTAACACCAGAACCTGGACTTCTATGGGAATTCACAAGGGCATATTATCAAGCCCATTATCGCCGCTTTATCAGCAGTTTCCTGCCGATAAAAGCAGTGATAATGTATCGCCCTTTCTTGATAATAGTGCCCAAGGTTCATTGTCTGTCGGGGATGCTTTGGAAATTAAAGCTGGTGACAAGTGAATCGTATACAAAAAAATTCTCCAACCTGCGTAAACAGCAAAAATACAATATTTGAAAAGGTGGAAATTAGGCAGGCTCCTTAAAACATTTTCTAAATTGATTTGTGAATTTCTGAGCAGCTTAAGACTGCTCTTGCGATCTGTATTGCTTAATGGCATCCTGCCTGGTATGCAGAGCTTCTCCTTGCACTAAAAATGCTGGGATTGCTCAATGTAACTTCTATTTGCCTGCAAACTTGATTGAGTGAGTGCGAAGCAAGACTATGGTGAAGATGGCCACAGTTGGCTTGCATGCGTGCCTGTGGTTGTTGAGAGTGGGTAGCGGGTGTTTGTTGTGTTGTTGTATAATACAGTTGTGGTTTATTCACTTTTAATTGTCCGTCACCTCATTCTGCTCCTTTGCCCGGGCCCATGCCCATCATTGTATACATCCAGTATTGTGCATGTGCTAAAGTGTGACACCCCCTACATCGGCCATGACTTGACTTGGTTTTAGGGCCCAAACCTCCCAGACTTATGTTTGAGGAGCTATACATCCTCCTGAAGACCTCGCAATTGGAGGAAACTTTCATGTTTGAATTCTCTATTAGACTGCAAAAGCACTAATATGGTAATAACGAAGGAAAATGACACACTCTTAGACACTCAGGGGCAGATTTATGTTGGTAATGCGCCACGTTTGCGTCACGCAACTGCGGCGTAAACATGGCTCATCCCTATGACCAATTTACAACGTGACGCATCTAGGCAGATGCGTCACATTGTAAAGCCCTGCGCCACATGTGGGCGTTCCGGCGCAGGGTGGGCGTTCCGGGGAAGGTGCGCCTTGCAAAAGTGGCTGAGTGAAATCTATAAGATTTCACTCAGTCACTTTCAGGCCAAAGCTGCGTCAAAACCCTGCGCCTGCTTGAAACAGGCGTAAGGCTTGACGCAGCATTGGACAGATAGGGCACCCCCGAGCCTTGCTGGAGCTGCGTCGCGCTTGCGACGCAACTCCAGCACTGCGCCACCTTTACGGCACAGATGCGTCACGCATCTGTGCCGTTTTTGCACCATGGGTGGCGGAGCTGCGGCACAAAATAAATCCCTGGGGATGCGCCAGTTATCATAAATCTGCCCCAAAGCTTATTGTGCAGGACAAAGAGTTGAAGAAACTCCTTTTACGAAACGAGACAAAAGGTGGGAAAGCATACAGCTAACTGAACGTTATTTTTGGGAGCCCAAGGCAAATGGAGGCGGACAAAATACTTACCGCAAATCTACCACGCCCACCCTAAAGTCATCTTCAAAGCATTATGCGGTAGTCAGTTTTAACCTATCTCACCATCAGAATTTTAAATATTACCTGCAGAGACAGATCAGTGCACTTGTACCAATTATCTTTTATATAACTTTTGCCAGATATCATTTTACAAATGCACAATTTCAACAGAAAAGTGTAAACTTTTTACATATACCAATCATCTGATTTAGGCTCCAAGTAACAGGTTCACAGAAGGAGCAATACAATTTCAAGTTTAGTGGTCTTACTTAAATAACCATAGACGTGCATCAAAAGGTATACTGGGTCATCTGCACAGAAAACACAAATATTTTAAATTTCTAACAACTTAAAAGCTCCTTTACTTCTACCCGGATCTGTTTAGCAAAAAATGTTGACTGAACTATGGCGTGCCCTTCAGACAACACAGCTGCTCCAATGTAATCCTGCAAGAGCACATCTAGAAACAGAGTGCCTGGCAGATAATAAAATGCTCTCCCTCCTTAGTACGCATTACTTTGCTCGATTGTTTTATTTTCAATTTGTGAGCACTATTTTTTTACAGGCTGTGTTAGCTGGTGTTGCAGGCATGACATCTACCAACCACCACAAATTCCCCGAACACAATGTATTTGTCGGCACGGTACCCAAGGACTTCACAGCATTTTTAAAAATGATTTTTACCTACTGTTGCAGGCAGCACAGCTCAAAACGTTAGCAAGCGTACTTCCACAAGCAGAAGTGTCACAATAGCTACGGACCCCACAGCATTAAATCATATTTTTTTTGCTACTGTTGCAGTCAGCAAAACACACAAGATGATGGACGGAATGTTGCACATTGGCAAAACATACACCCCCAGTCACAGATCTGGGATTAATCCATCGTTATTTTGCTCACCAAGCCACCCCAGTTCAGTCATGGCCATATGCAAATCAGTCTTGGCCCTGTGCCTCATGGGAACAGTCCATTGTGCAACATTCCATCCATCATCTTGTGTGTTGTACTGTTGCAGGCAGAACAGCTTTTATTGGCAGCGAGATGCTAAATAAACAACCATGGTGCATTTTTAAAATGCAAGCAAACAAAAGTCACACTTCCAATAAAAACAAATTGAACGGTATGCTTGGCTGCAAGCTTCCTCTTTATAATTGCATTAAGAATGTAGTACCATACATGGGTAATAGAGGTCTGTTCGTAATTCCATAGGGACACCTAGGAACAGCCTGTGGTACTGCACCCTTTCTGTGCTTAGTGGATTTTGTTTTTATTATTTATGCTACTGCTGGGATATATAGTGACAACAACAAAAATCTAATAAACATTATCATTGGCAAGATTCAAGACCTATTGCATTGAAAATGCTTTTCTTTTTTGATGAGACACTCCCTTTGGTTAAATGATCAAGTTCAACCAAGCCAATCTCTTTGAATTTTCAAATATCAAGTTAAACAAGCATTGGCATAGCAATTGGGACCTTATAAGTGTTTAGCCATGCAACAGTTGGTGTTGTTGCACCAAGGATATTGTGCTGCACAACTAAATATTTATAGGGCCCAAAAAGCGAGACCTATTGGCTATGCCAATGCTTGTTTAAAAATGTTGTGGGTAGTAGATAGTAGTCAGTAGTAGGCCCAAGCTAGTCATGGTCTCACGGGTGGGTTCATGGTGAAGCAACTGTTCCTTTGGTGTTTTTTGAATGTATTTCATTTGTAAGCATCATTTAGGGCCTGGATGGCATTGGATTGAGTTGGGAAATGCTTTTTTTTGGGGTTGAGCTTTCTGTTGTTGGGCCTGGCCTTGTGGCTGGTGGCCATTTAGAAGCCTAGGCCTGCAAGCTTGTCTGGCCTTGTGTGCCAACGGGCCTGCTTTCATCCAGTAGGCTCAGAGCAGGTAGCCCCAGCTTTATTAATCAAGTGTTTCTGTGTGGTCTGTTGAATAGACATCATTTAGGGCATGGATGGCATTGGATTGAGTTGGGAAGTGTGTTTTTTTGGGATGGGCTTTCTGATGTTGTTGGGCCTGGCCATGTAGCCGGTGGCCATTTTGAAACCTAAGCCTGCAAGCTTCTCTGGCCTTGTCTGCCAAGAGTCCTGCTTACATCCAGTAGGCTCAGACCCGGTAGCCCCAGCTTTATTAATCAAGTGTTTCTGTGTGGTCTGTTGAATTTAGACATCATTTAGGGCATGGATGGCCTTGGATTGAGTTCGGAAGTGTGTTTTTTTGGGGTGGGCTTTCTGATGTTGTTGGGCCTGACCAGGTGGCTGGTGGCCATTTTGAAGCCTTGGCCTGCAAGCTTGTCTGGCCTTGTCTGCCAACGGGCCTGCTTTCATCCTGTAGGCTCAGAGCAGGTAGCTACAGCTTTATTAATCAAGTGTTTCTGTGTGGTCTGTTGAATTTAGACATTATTTAGAGCATGGATGGCATTGGATTGAGTTGGGAAGTGTGTATTTTTGGGGTGGGCTTTCTGATGTTGTTGGGCCTGGCCATGTGGCTGGTGGCCATTTTGAAGCCTAGGCCTACAAACTTGTCTGGCCTTGTCTCCCAACAGGCCTGCTTTCATCCAGTAGGCTCAGAGCAGGTAGCCCCAGCTTTATTAATCAAGTGTTTCTGTGTGGTCTGTTGAATAGACATCATTTAGGGCATGGATGGCATTGGATTGAGTTGGGAAGTGTGTTTTTTGGGGTGGGCTTTCTGATGTTGTTGGACCTGGCCATGTAGCTGGTGGCCATTTTGAAGCCTAGGCCTGCAAGCTTCTCTGGCCTTGTTTGCCAAGAGTCCTTCTTACATCCAGTAGGCTCAGACCCGGTAGCCACAGCTTTATTAATCAAGTGTTTCTGTGTGGTCTGTTGAATTTAGACATCATTTAGGGCATGGATGGCATTGGATTGAGTTGGGAAGTGTGTTTTTTTGGGGTGGGCTTTCTGATGTTGTTGGGCCTCACCATGTGGCTGGTGGCCATTTTGAAGCCTAGGCCTGCAAGCTTGTCTGGCCTTGTCTGCCAACAGGCCTGCTTTCATCCAGTAGGCTCAGAGCAGGTAGCCACAGCTTTATTAATCAAGTGTTGCTGTGTGATCTATTGAATTTAGACATCATTTAGGGCATGGATGGCAATGGATTGAGTTGGGAAGTGTGTTTTTTTGGGGTGGGCTTTCTGGTGTTGTTGGGCCTGGCCATGTGGCTGGTGGCTATTTTGAAGCCTAGGCCTGCAAGCTTCTCTGGCCTTGTTTGCCAAGAGTCCTGCTTTCATCCAGTAGGCTCAGAGCAGGTAGTCATAGCTTTATTAATCAAGTGTTTCTGTGTAGTCTGTTGAATTTAGGCATCATTTAGGGCATGGATGGCATTGGATTGAGTTGGGAAGTGTGTTTTTTGGGGTGGGCTTTCTGATGTTATTGGGCCTGGCCATGTGGCTGGTGGCCATTTTGAAGCCTAGACCTGCAAGCTACTCTGGCCTTGTCTGCCAAGAGGCCTGCTTTCATCCAGTAGGCACAGAGCAGGTAGCCACAGCTTTATTAATCAAGTGTTTCATTGTGGTCTGTTAAATTCAGAAATCATTTAGGGCACGGATGACATTGGATTGAGTTGGCAAGTGTTTTTTTGGGGTGGGCTTTCTTATGTTGGGTGTCTTGAAGACATGCCTTTGTTGTGTGTGTCTGGTGTGTGTTGGTGTGCAATGCATGCACCCTGCAGACCTTTTTTGGGGCCTGTGAATTTCCGTATTTGCATTTTGTTACATTAAAAAGGCAGAGCAGTGTGCTTTAGCATGCATCCTTTGCCTGGCTTTTAGAGGCATTTTGTCAGCTCCTGGTGTTTCCGAGGCCCCCTGCTTGTTGCTTGTGATTTGTGAGGGTCCATGTGGCTGGTGGCCTTTTTTTGTGTTGGGAGTTATTAGTGTCCTGCTTTTGCCACATAGGCCTGCATGGTTTTCCTATTGGCTTACTGCTTCCATCCATTCACCCCCTTTGCCTGCAGCAGCTCCATGAATGATGAGGTGCACAAATAATTTAATGACAAATAGGGTCCACCCCTCTTCCATTACATTTTTATTTTGGTGGTTCTTATTCTCTTTCCTATCCTTCCTGAGAGTGTAGTGTGTATACACAGTAGTATACCATAGCCTTTGTTGACAAAGTCTCAGAAATGGCAAGACCATCCCCCAGATGCATCAAGCCCATATTCTGCGAATTCTAAATTGTGAAAAATACCGAATCGCAATTTAGAATTCGCAGAATGGGATGCATCAAGAAAAGCGACTAAAAAAAGCGAATCGCAATTGCCGATAGCGATTTTCGCCAAATCGCATAAAATTCGCAGAATCGCCCGTTTTCCATGTAAAAATTGTGAACTCGCAATTACCGAAATCGCAAATTGCACAATGATGACATCACAACCAGGAAGTAGGCAGTTCCCTCCCTCATTCAGAACACAGGGCCTGAGAGTGGAAGGTGCACAGCCCAGAGCTCCACAACAGACATCCTGCAGCACCACACCAGGACACAAACAACAACTTACAATGTCCCAGGAAGCAGCAGGGAGCAGTGCACCTGGCAGAAAGAGAAAAATAAAATTCTCTGAGCAGGAATTGGAGTACCTCATCGAGGGAGTATCAAAGGACCATGACAGGCTGTTTGGAAAGGAGTCCCGGAGGGTGCCTGAGGCCGACAAGCGGCGCATTTGGCTGCGCATCCTCGCAAAGGTGAACTCAGTTGGAGTGACCCAGCACTCCATTGACGAGCTCAAAAAGAGGTTTTACAACCTCAGAGGGCGTGCCAAAGAACGCATCGCAGAGAGGCTGGGGGAGCAACTTGCCACCGGAGGAGGAGACCCCACAGTTGCACCCAACACTCCACTCGAAGACCTGATGGAGGACACCCTCAATCCTGCAGCCTGCGTGGGGGTCACCCGGCTGGACTCCTCCCGACTCACCCAACAATCCCAAGGTAAGTGCCATGTGACTGCGACCCCGTCCCCTTACAATGCCCATGACTCCAGAGCTAGCCATTTGATAACCCCAGTAATGCAGGCCATGCACACCTGAAATGCCCTATTGAATTGTGAGACCTGTAGTGTGACCACAATTCCCAGATAGCCACACACAGCCAGACCTGTCAAGTGAAAGATATTCCTAAAGCCAGTCAGGGAATGCAAGCCGCATGCATGTAGCAACATCCCATGTGCAAGATACATATCATTAATCATGCACCCATTTACATCACAGGTGCGTCTGACAGCGAGGCCCTCCACATAGAGGAGAAACCTGAGGACACCGAGGGAGAGGGCCATCCTGCCCCACGACCCGGACCATCACTACCACCAGCAGCAGTGCCACCACCTCCCCATGTGGACAGGGCCACCCTGGCAGCCACAGGAGCATAGCAACCACCCCATGTGACACCCATGGCAGTGGTACAGGCCACACCACCACCACCCAGGAGGCAGACATGGCGCACAGTCACTGTGCGATCTCAGTCCAGCGGACTGATGAGGCAGCAGCTCAACGTCCCAACACGCACTGGCAGGGGGGAACATGTCCGAGATCCTGGGCTGGCCATAGAACGCCGGATGCTTGCTGTCCACCAGAAGCAGGCACGGCACTTGGCAGCCATCCACCTGCAGCTCAACAAAACAGCGCGAAACGTGAGCCAGCTCACAGAAAGCATGCAGGTCATGACCGCAGCTGTCAGGGAGAACAGCCAGATCCTGGTGTCCCAGCAGGACATCACCCGCCGCCGCCACCGCCAGCTGCTGACCCGCCTGTCAGCATACACAAGATCCAACCATCTCATTGGAAATGCCATCTCCCAACTTTCGCACCGCTCTCTTGAGATACAAATACAGATGGTTCCATGCTGCCAGGATGTCGCCAGGGCCCCTGAACAAGTCACAACAGCTGTGTATAGTCTACAGGCGTCTGGCCATGGCCAAGCAAGTGGGGGTGATGATGCCAGTGAGAGCACTTTGAGTCACAGCAGCCTGCCCTTGCCGCTGGTAACCGTACGAAGCCGCAGCATCAGGCCCACTGCAGCATCACGGGCCAATAGTGTCGTGGAGGACGTGGAGAGGCGACTGGGTGCGTCCGGCCGGAGGCGCCAGTGACTCAATGAACCCTCTTCTCTATCATGGGGCTGTATGAAGAAATACAGTTCTCATGTAATTTGTAAAAAATGTAAAGACACATTATTGTGAAAATAACAATAAGAATTTATAGTCACAAGTAAATCCGACTTATGTCATTATTACATTTGTCATGTATGAGTGCAGTGTTGTGTGAGGGGGATGGGTGCACTAGAAACAGTTCATTGAGATTTGGTTGCGGCGCCTGTGTCCTTCTGCAGGATTCTCCCCTCGTGCATGATGCACATTTGCAGGTGGGCGGTTGTCCCCTTCCGACTCACTGCCAGAGATCTACACAGGTATCCTCTGCTTGGTAGCAATATTGTGGAGTATTGCACACACGGCCACGATGCGGCAGCAGCAGTCAGGCTGGTATTTGAGGGCCCCACCAGTCTGGTGTAGGATGCAGAATCGGCTCTCTAAAAGCCCAATTGTCCGCTCAATGCAATTTCTAGTGCGAATGTGTGCAGCATTGTAACGCCGTTGCTGTGGTGTGGCAGGGTTGAGGTATGGGGTGAGGAGGTACTCAAGGAGACCGTAGGCACTGTCACCTGAATGAAAGGAGCAGAGGGTGAGTGCCTGTTATGCGCAGCTACATGGTCTCGATGTACTGTTTGTTGGCATGTGTACTTACATAGAAGGTGTCCTTCGCCAAAGTCTCCCCTGGCCAGGCGTGTGCATGCCGCTGTGCCGGAATATGAAGGAATCATGCGTGCTCCCCGGGTATTGTGCCACTATGTCGGTGATGATTGTCTTTGCGTTGCAGACCATCTGGCTGTTCAGTCAGTGGTAGGACTTGCTGTTCCGGTACATGTATTCTGTCTCAGCGGGTGGGCAGATGTGGATGTGGGTACAGTCAATGCATCCAATTACATGGGGGATTTGCGCAATGTTGTAAAATTGTAGCTTGGTTTCATTCAAGTCCTGTTGGGTGGTTGGGAATGTAATGTAATGGTCTAGCCGGGTCAGCATGGCCTCCAGGAAACTCCTTAGGCAGCGGGACAGTGTGCTCTGGGACATCCCCCCTGCAACTGCAACTATCCCCTGGAAGCTTCTGGAGGCCAGGAGGTGCAGGCAGCACAAGACCTGGACATGCGTGGGCACGGCATTGGTCCTCCTCGTTGGGTGCTGCATCAGGGGGTCAAGGTCCCGGATGAGCTTGGTAATCATTGCCCCATTCAGCCTGTACTTTGAGTAGATTTCCTCCTCAGTCTGGCCCAGGAGTGTGATCCGCTTCCGGAAAATTCGCTCCTGGATCCTGTGTCTGTTCCTGGCTGCAGCCTGGAGCCTTCGCCGCCTTACCACCATGTAGAGTCCTGGCATTGTGAATGTCCTCATGCTCCTACTGTGTCTCCTTAAGTGTGTTTGTTCAGCCCAGCACCTGTAGCTAGTTAGAATTTTTTTGTTATTATTTTTTGTTTTACTTTATGGTTACCACCTGGTTTGAGTTCTCCTTAACTTGCGCCTTGCAAATAGCGATTTTGAGCTTTTTCGCTAATTGCGATTTTTTATGCATTTGGTTTGCGATTATTTTGCGATTTCGCAAATAAAATCGCAGAATGTTTGGAAACTCGCTATTTCAGAATCGCAAAGGGGGTTCCACCTTGATTCTGCAAATTTATTTGCGAAGTCGCAAAATATATTTTGCGATTTCGCAATTTGGTTGTTTTTCATTACATGAATTGCGGTTCATGGATTTTCGATCGCATTAGCTGTTTCGTAACTATTGCGATCGCAATTTGTGTTGATGAATCTACCTGTAAATCTTTTGTTTGCACTAGTACAGTAAGTAACTGAACCACAACAACAAATGCAACATTTCACAGATGTTCTTCTCCTGGCTTATTTGCTTTTAGGTGCACAAAAAGCCAGAGGAGGAGGTGTCATCAACATCACCTGTTGTACTGCCAGCCACACAGAAGTCCTGCTGCTCTTCACGTCCAAGTGTGACCACAACTTGTTGTGCATCTTCGTCCTGCCTGACATCTGAAGAAGATGGCCCCAAAGAAAGGTACCAGGTCCAGTACCAAGAAAGTTGCCGGTGAGAAGAAGGAACAGAAAAAGGAAGTGCCATTAGCCATGACTGGTGTGCCGGTCAATGTTATTTTTGGGTCTAAAAAAGTTACGTCTGCAACAGCGTTGTCTGGGAACCAAGCTGGGAGCCGCACCTCCGCACCAGCGATCCAACCCCACCAACCTAGGCCCAAGCCCTTGAGTGTCGCAGAGGTAGCCGGTCTCCTAACGAGCAGCGATGTTGAAATGTCATTATCGCAAAGTAGTACACAATCAACGCAGGCGGAAACTCAGCAGATAAGTGTACAGCCGCAACAAGAACAGCAACAGGCGCAACAAGAGCAGCAGCAGGTGCAACAAGAACAGCAGCAGGCGCAAGAAGAACAGCAGCAGGCACAAGAACAGCAGCAGCCGCCGCAAGAACAGCAGCAGCAGCAGCCGCAAGAAGAACAGCAGCAGCAGCCGCAAGAACAGCCCACCATAGTAGTTGTTGCTCCTGACGTAGGGGCATTCAGGAAATTGAGCTTCCTGCCGACAAAGTGGAGCAAACCACTATTTCGGAAGATCAATTGTCTTCCAGACCACCAGCAAGGAAAAGGAGGCTTAGTCCATCATCTTCATCTTCATGCCCCGCTTCTGAAGACCGTGATGCCACTTGGCAGCCACCAGCTCAGTCTGAGACTGATGCACGCCACAAGACAATGCTTCTGAAAAGGAAGTTTCCAGAAAAACTTAGAGTTATGGAGGTAGATGTAGATGAGGGGGTTGATGTTGATGAAGACGAGCCAGTCATCACGCACATCACTCCCACCCCAAAGGGGATGGAGACCAACATTCTCACCCTATCCAGAAAGGCTGCTACTGAGCGGGATGTAGCACGGATACCACCAACACAGGTAACACCACCACGACCTCCAGCTAACATATTTTCCAAGGCCAAGCAGGGACCTACATCCAGCTCAACCATCTCAATAGGTAGTGGTAGTAAAAGTCACAGTGTAGCTGCACAGAGTCACATTCCAAGCACACCCTCCAGTTCATCTGGTATTGAAAGTGGCACATCCAGCAGTGCCTGAAAGTTCTCCTCCCCAGTTTGGGACTTCTTTTCTGTTAGCACCAAGGAGGAGAACGTTGCTATATGCTCAATTTGTCGACAAGGTGTTTGGCAGGGTAAGCCTGGTACAAACTATGGTACTGGAGGCCAAGCAAGTCATCTCAGAATACACCACACTATTGTGTGGGAGAATCACCTACTTAACTTAAAACAAAGTAGAAAAACTCAGTCCATTGAAGTTGGTCAGGAAGAATCAGGGGACAATAATTTTGCAGTGGAAGGTGAAGAAGAGGGAGGCATTTCTAGCCCTGTCCCCAGTAGTGTAGTGGTACTGCCCACATCCTCCTCAGCAACATCTGAGTGGCACCGCAGTAAGAGCCATACTCAGAGTCAGGCTGAGAGACCAAGGCGACAGAGTACCACAATGAGACAAACTATGTCTTTGAGCCTAAGTGGGTTAATGAAAACAACAGCACCACAAAGGAAAGTAATCCAGCCTACCATTGAGAGCATGCTTAGGTTGGAGGGGCAGTTCTAACGCAACCACCCAATGGCACGGTTGTACAATGCAAAGCTGGCTAAAATGTTAGCACTGGACCTTCTCCCTTTTTCATTTGTGGAAGGGGTGGGTTTCCTTGAATTTGTGTCAGCCATCTGCCCTAAATGGAAGGTTCCCAGCCATTCCTATTTTGCAAGAATTGTTGTTCCGGCACTACATCATGATGTACTGGAATTGGTTGGACAAGCTTTGCAGCAGAGTGCTGTTCACAATATCCACCTGACAACAGACATGTGGACCAGTTGCGAAGCCACAGATTACATGTGCATCACTGCACACTGGGTCTCTTTTGTGGGGGTTAGAGATAAGCTATCTGAACAAGGTGCTGTTGACACAGCTGAGATTTTTAAAGCTTCTCGGAAACATGCAACTGTAACCATGTTCGTCATGGAGAAATCTCATACTGCTGTAAACATTTTGCAAGAGTTTTGCAGCAAAATCTTTGAATGGCTGCGCTCAAGAGGGCTTAGTATTGGTTTTGTTGCCACAGATAATGGCAGTAATGTACTTGAGGCCATAGACCTTGGTTCCTATTTCATGGTTCCTTGTTTGGCGCACTGCATAAACATTATAGTTCAAGACTTTCTGAAAAAAAAAACCATAGTCAGCAACTTACTGACCATCTGCTGAGGAATATGCACTCATTTAAGTCATTCTTTTAAAGCTCAAAAGCAGCTGAGGAACATTCAATGTGAATATAAGATGCCAGTCAAAGCATTCATCCAGGAGGTGGCAACACGTTGGAACTCAACGTATTACATGCTTGATCGTCTGTTTGAGCAGTATAAGCCACTCAATGAATATGTCATGCAAAGACTGGATGCTACCACCAAAGGCATGACCCTTCAGATGGACCAATAGTGCCTAGTTAAATGCCTGACTGAGATGCTTCGTCCTTTTGAGGTCTTCACAAGTGAAGTCAGCAAGGAGGACTGTACAAAGGGCCAAGCTATCCCATTATTGCAAATGCTAGAGCACCAGCTGAAGAAGATGTCTGAATTATACAAAGGTGTAGAGGACAAAAAGGAAGCCTATGACTTGGTGGAAAGCTTAGTCCGCCGCTTAGCTGAAAATACAAGGATGCAAAATAAGATTTTGTCACAAGAACAATACATTTCTGCCACAATTCTGGATCCACGGGGAAATTGGGACTGAAGACATTCATTCCTTTTTCAGAGATGGATGTTGCCCGCTACAAAACTTGGATTGCTGAGGCAGCGAGTAAGTTGGAAAATGAGCGGCTGCTAGTAATAAAAAGCCCGCAAGATCATCCCACAAGAAGTACTGCAGCAGGGCATGCGGCATGAAGTGCAACTTCGGAGGCTGAGGGCAGTGCGCTTGGCTCACAACACTCACCATCACTATCGACAACAGCAACAATAACTGGATCATTAGCCGCAGTAGAATCGTTACACAATTGATATTTATAGTTAGGCATTAAAAAGCACAGTGCTGATGCACAGGGAAAAGAGCCCGAAAGGTTAGCCGCAGCACCCCTGAACATTGAGCGGATGGTCCAGGCCTATCTGGATGACCCAACAGAGGTGTACATTGATCTAAACCCATTGCAGTATTGGTATAGGAAAAGGGATGAATGGCCACTGCTCAGCAGGCTGGCGATAAGCTATCTGGCTTGCCCTGTCGCAAGTGTCTCTTCCAAACGTGTTTTCAGTGCTACTGGTTCCATTGTAACAGTGAGAAGGACCAGTCTCTCGCCCAAAAACGTAGGGAGGTTAACAATAATCAACATGAATCAGCACTTCAAACCACCGAATTACACAATACATGAAGCAAGCGAGGAAGATGAGGACAGTGGCTCAGGTGACGGAAGTAGTGTGTCTCATCATGATTACCTACTACTGGCTGAACCCCCAGAGTTTGAGGACAAGCTATCCTTCCCTGACAATTAGGCTTGCAATTACTGTCTTCCTGACAGAGTGAAGTGGTGTGGCTCACTGGTTAGAGGCGGCAGACCCGTAAGCAGAGGACGGCCCGGGACCAGGGTTCGATTCCCGACGCGGCAGGGTCGTGGACCAGGGTCAGCGGGCTCGATAATTCTCGCCTCGGTGCCTACTCCAGTCAGGGACCACACTCGGCAACTCTGGGCATTAGCTTGCCTCATCTTCACAACGGCCCCCCAGACCGCCGGGGATGCCTGGTCGCACCTTAGAGATACCCATTAGGGACCATCTCTCAGGGTGAGCCAGGACGGGTTCCCCAGCGGTCGAAGCGCTGAGATACTCCTCCGGGAGTTGATTCTAGCGCTATATAAACCCACAATTAAATTAAATTAAATTAAATTAAATTCCTCCCTTTTTTTACTTTATTTGTGTGTCTGTCGTTCCAGTTACAAACTTTGAATCACAACAAATCCATTACCACCGTCTTCCAATCATCTTATTTCAATATACAAGTTTGAGGTGTCTGCATTTGACAGTACAGTCCTCCGAATCCAGCTCGTCCGCTCCATCATACTGAATCTCCCACCTAAATCCATTGCCCTCATGATGATTGGATGATGGAAAATAGAAGAAAAAATAAAAACTTTCCTAGTCCCGCCAAAAGAAGTGGAACATGTTGACTACTGTAGCTATTCTCCTTTCAGAGCCGAGAGAGACTGCCCATAAAATGAGATGGAACAGGTAATGATTGATGCCATGCATTGGACGCAGAGTCGCAGACTGAGTGATTTTGTTGTTGTTTTTGTGCATGAAGTTATGTCATTGTGCACTAATCATCTTTCTACAGTACACACTAAACGTAACTCAAGGGAATTTTTTGCCCTTCTTGCAAATAAGAAATGTGTACTTCTACTGCAGCTTGATACATTTCTTTTGATTGAATACAGGAAGGGGACTCAATCTGCACACTGAGTATGACAACAGCACCGTCCATGATGATGATGGCGGAAAAGACGGCCCGTTAACTTAAGATGAGAAGGAACAGGTAATGAAAATGAATGGCATGCATTGGACACCTGACTCTGAGCGATTGGTGTTTGTGTTTTTGTTGTTTGTTTGTTGTGCACGAAGTGAAGTCAAAGTGTACTAGTAGTCTTACTGTACACACTAAAGTATGACTCAAGGCAATAATATTTCTACTCTTGTTGTGTAATAACTAAATTTTACTTCTACTGCAGGCCGATCTTCACAGTCAGTCAGTACAAGTATCGGAGATGGTTGATGGAATAATAACAAGTCAGACTTTTCATGAGTGGCATAAAAAAGCCTAAAGGTAAACACGTCAACAACAACCACAGCAGACCCAAATGTCTGTGTAGAAGTGGAGTCGAGTTTAGTGGTGGGATGACTGCGGTGCATTCATTCATTCACTAACTTAAATTGTAAAATGCTATGTTTGGAATGGATATGTGCTTTGTCCAACTCTTTAAAAAAAGTACTCTAAACGGAGGATGTGCTAAGCAATGTGCCGTTACTGTGGGCCTGCTCTGTCCTGTTGTTGTTGAAGGTCAATGCTGGAAACAGACTAGAGTAGAGATGATGCATACATGCCACCTTGGAAAGTGTTCTTGTTGCACTACACCATAACTTGTGCATTTGTTTCAACTTTGTTTCTAAATATCCCCTTTGTATTTCAATCTACAATTACAGGCCGGGCCTCGCCAGCCTGTAATAATGGGCACTGGAGGAGGCTTCAAGTGCTGCAGTCTCCTCCTCCTCCTCTTCCAAGACCACCAGCCACCGATATTCTCGCTGGATTGCCTCCAGCTTGCGGTGCCGTGCCTTGGCGGCCAGCTCCTTCCGATCAGATTTGGAAGGAGTAGCTGTATGTCAAAAAGAAAAAACAAGACAATTGTAAAATATACTCTTAGAAAAACAGTAAGACAAGTTAATTATACACATAGTGACATGGTAGCACTATAAAGCACAGTACATAACATTTGTGGTATGTATCCTATCCTCCCACTTGCTCGGGCTTTAACATTTGCAGGATTTTTTTCAGGCATTCAACCAACCATGCATCAGATTCTTTACTATCAGCCACCTTTGCGATTTGCTAGCTTGCATCACACGTATCCTTCTCTCTGTCAGTCATAAATATAAAATCTCGCCCGTCCTTCTTCCTTCCACCGTCTTTCACTTTTTAGTTCAACACCAGGTGATCTGATCTGACTTTTAGTCTTCTCCATAAATCTTTCAAAGTGGAGTTGAAATCAGAGATAGATGAGGCCATTGGTTACTCAATACTCCCCCCCCCTAATGCCTTTACTAATGCCAATTAAAGGGTGTCTTTCTTCACTCTTCAAACGTTCACAACAACTCTTACTTACTTAGAGCAACATTAGGCCGCCCGCCATCCTCAAGCTAAAAGGGACACCCTGCCATAAGGGCCGGGGTCCCGTGGGGGCAATTAGGATGCGCCCGCCACAGTGGCAGGCGCATTCCGTATTTTGAACATTGTGGCGGGTGGTGCTGAAAGCACCACCCGCCGCAATGCTAAAAATACATGTTGTGCTTTTCCAAGCACAACGTGACAGGCCCCGCGTGGAGCCTGCCACGTTGTGCTTTGAAAGGCAGGGGGGTACCATAGGTACCCTCCATGGGGGCCCGCAACGGGCCCCCCAAGCATACCTTGCATGCCTTTCTAGGCAATCCAAAATGCAGATTATATGGCTGGTGGTGTGTTTCAGACACCGCCACCATATTGAACCCTTCTCCGCCCGGTCAACATGTTGACTGTGCGGAAAATCAGCGGACGGGTTCTATCCGCTGCGGACCCCCCGCCATTGTAATATGGCGGGGGTCTTTTCTACAGGGATGGCGGGAGGTTTGCCCATGCTGGCGGTGACTACCGCGGCCCGGCGGGGGCAATCCGCCCACCATCCTAATGGGGCCCTAAGTCTCAACAGTACAGTGTACATACAGTACACCCTTGCAGTGAGTGTGTGATGTATTCCTATAGGTTCTGAATCAATCCCCCTATTCCTGACCCTATTCTAGTTAAACAAACCAACAAGTTAACTAGCAGTCAGCCCATGAGGCAGAAAATCCCCATGATGCAGATACCGTTATCTGACGCAGTCACACTACGGCACAGGAACGTGTTATCTGATTAGGTCATAACGCTTGCGATCTAATTAGACAAGCGATATTCCTCCAGCCTCTGATAAGGCATAGGGAGTTCTCATAACAAATCAAACCTATGACAACCTGGGCAAAACCCTGCGGCCATTGTTTTGATTTCACCGAGAACTTCAGTTAAAGAATGTGCTAACGAGCAAGTCGTATGACATCCTTATTGACGTATCTATGTCCATCCTTACGTCAATCTTGGCACCTTAAAGGTATAAATATTACCGATCTTGCCCTATGCAAACACACGCGTGGTGACGAGACGGAGCAGCCATACTTGCCGAAGCCAAGAGCAGAGCAGACCCTGCTGGCAGCAGCCCCGCCTTCCTGACGCGCTGAGAGACGCGCTGCTTTCTCCTGCCGAGAAATCCAGCCCCGGCGTTTCTGGGTAGCCCTCGCAGGCAGCCTGGAATATCGAGACCAGAGAGAGAGATACCATCCCTCATTCATCCTAAACTTCCAGGTACAGAACTGAATAACCCCTCACAGAGAATTCTTTAGTTATTCACTTGGCAAAAACAAACTTAACTTAAACTGTAACTTTCTATTCCCGCCCACGTATTAGACTTAGGTCAGGTACACGGGGTAGGCGTATTTAGAAACACCAGTTGAGTACGTTTAGTCAAATGTATATGTGTATGTAATATATTTTATTCATTTTAAAACATCTTATGGCTTAGAAACCATATCAATGTTTTTACAGTATTATTTTATACTATTGCTTTTAATGTATGCACTTTACTTAGCTATAAGTATTGCAATAATATCGATCCATTTCTCTTGTATGAGAAAAGAGACTGATCAATAAATAACACCTTTTTATTGAACACGCCCGTCTCTTCCTTTTCTCTACAATCTGATGAGACTAAGAATGCACGTACTGACTGAGTAAAATAATTTGCCTTTTGTTCACACGACTCTCGAGATTTACTCTTGATTAGGGGAGAGCAAAGTTGTCATGTTCTATGGTTGTCAGAAACTAATCAGGGAAGTTAAGTCCTTCCTGAACATTCGAGAAAGTTTCTAGTGAACTCTGAGCTAAGCTGGCAAACCCAAAACTTTAAGTCTAGTATCGACAGTAGTAGACCTAGTTAACGTCTGGTCTAGGCCTTTACTGCTGTAGGTATTATTCCAATGCGCAGAGCCTATTGGGATGATAGGAACTACACTACATGGCGCCCAACGCGTTTGGAAAGGGCGATAAAACTAACGTAAGACATTTAGAGTAACTCAGTCGTGCTTTCTCACAATATTCCCCTTTTCCCACAATACTCCAAAGACGTCTGGAGTGGGTGAAAGGTTATATCCGCCAGACCTCGCAGGAGGGAACTCCTATGTATGGTTCTTGGTATAGTCAACGTTGAAGGATAAACAGTTCCAAAATATTGTGCATCTAACCTTTGTTTCCATAAGAAACCTGATCTGCAAACAAACAAAATAACCTTTTGGGCAGTAAAATGTCAGACAATGAGGATGAAAGAGAGGCAGTTAGATTAGCAACTGAACTCGCAGCAGCTGATGCTACCATGCAAGACGCAGACCCGGATATAATACTCATCCCGGTCATCAAAAGGAAATCTATAACCATAAAACTTATAGAAAATGGACTGACACCTAGAGGTGGCACAGTCATATTCGTAATTGAGGCACACGAATATCGGCAGACAGAGGTATACTATTCATGGATAAATTTTCCAGCAGCAAATCCTGTAACAAAGTACTTCCACTATTACAAAATAGAGGAACCTCCTGAAACGTACACTCCTTTCGAGGAGGTGGAAGTACCACTCAAATTTCAAGAGCATTTGCTCTTATTTGATGGCGCCCTAAAACATAATAATCACATCACCAGGCTCGGTCCTTTAGGTAGACCAGGAGCAACGTGGCCGGTCCTAGCTGGATACACACCACATCCAGACATCAATGAGATGCCAGCAGCAGAGCTGTTAACACAGCTAAAACAACTAATAAAAATACATAGACAATTAGTCCAGTATGTGATGCGGACTTCAACAATTCAGCCAGCGATTAAACTCCCACAGCTGACCCCTCACCAGGGGAACACAAATAAAATTACACCACAGAACATCCAGTCCTGCCTAGGGAAAGTACCGACTAAACGGGAACAAATACCATACTGGCTAGCGCAAAAAATCACCCAAATAGAGGCGGTGTTTCCTGACACCACCCCGCTAGAAAAACACAGGATTCTGACTATCTGTCTTCCAATGGGAATCGCACCACACATTGAGGACTGTGACACTTGGGGTACAGTCTTTGCTTCCATCTACACAAAAACGCACGGTGTTCCATCCATTTCGGTAATACCAGATGTGCTAAAACAAATTCAAGATGAATATGGTCCTGAACCCGCTTTAACTCTTGGTATGAAATTACTAAAAGACTTCAAGCAGGTCTCGGCTATATTATTAGCCAACATAAAAGGTGAAGCAGCAAACGTGGCGATCCGCCAGAGGTTAAAAGAGACAGATATAGCAGACCAACCAGCTGAAATTGCCAGAATCATAGAAAAATCCTATGAGGAACTAGGTTGAGATAGTTTAGGTGGAATACCAGTAAAACCGCAACTGATTGAAAGTCCAGAAAAAATATTTTTTAATAATAAATCTACATCACCAAAAAAGAACTGGGATGGAAACAAACAATCCAATCCTAAAGAAAAGAAATTCCAGTCCAGAGGAAGGTCTCCTAGGCGAAGAGAAAAATCTCCGAATCAGAGACACAGGTCACCACAAAGTGACCCCTCTGGGAATAGATATAACCTTAGAAATAGGGATAATATAAAAAAGCCTGATAGATATCAAGACATTGATACAGAGACTTCCTCGCAGAAATCGGAAAGAAGAGGACGATTAGAACAAAGAGAAGAGCACACCAAGTCCAAAGACAAGGAACCTGCTCAACTAAAAAAGAAATTACAATTTCCAAAAAAGAAGGTAGCCAGTATCAAGGTAGTTAACAATGCCGAGAATACTGAGGACACAACTGAAAAACGGAGTGTGGGCTCAGACAATGCTAGACAGTGCAGCAGAAGTGAGCATAGCTCGCAAAGTTCTTATGAATCATCTGGAGACAGTGGACACGAATGAATATCTTCAAGTGGAAACTGAGGACACCAGAGTTAGCAAACCTCACAAAATATACGAAATAACATTGCGTATAGAGGGGGATAAGACTAGAAAAATAAGGGGACTATTTTGGGATAATCTCTCCAAGGGCTATGACATCCTTCTAGCTGAAAAAGACTGGCCACCAGAGTTTGTCAGGGAGTGCCCTCATGGCGAAGAAATAATTATGCCTGCCTTCTCAAATCAAATTCCAATTCATAAAAAATACACACTTGCTAGAAAGTGGGCAGTGGCTCTAGCTCCTGCTTTATATAAAAATCACGTGGGATGGGATGAGGACTCTCCTCCTCACAAAATCCAGTTAAAATCACAACCTACTGCACAAAGGCAGTATCCAATTAAGCAAGAAGCTAAAAAACAGGTAAATGAAATACTAGATCAGCTAGAATACCAGGGGGTGATTGAAACTTGCACCTCACAAATGAACAACCCTTTGTTTCCGGTCTCCAAACCAGACAATTCATATCGTCTAGTTTTGGATTACCGACACCTTAACACATGTTGCAAAACTTTTGCAGTGCAAAACTCACATAGTGCTGCACTAATGAATAACATAGTGCGCAAAAAATACAAAACAACATTAGACATCTCTAATGGATTCTTTTGTCAAAACATAGCACCAGAGAGCAGATATTTAACTGCGTTCTCAATAAATGGCACTCAAAAACAATTCTGTCGGTTAGCCCAGGGGTACAAGAACAGCCCGGGAGTATTCTCAGCGAGAGTAACAGAATTACTACAACTATATGATGATGAAGCATTATCTTATGTCGATGACATTTACTTAACAGATGATGACTTGGAGACTCACTTGAAAAGAGTGAACACCATTATACTTGGGTTCGCTGCAGAGGGTTACAAATTCAACTTTAAAAAATCCAGAATTGCCCATCTGACAGTCCTATTCTTAGGATATGAGTTATCAAGTGAAGGCAAAAGCCTGGCAGACAATTTCCTAGAGAAATGTGCCGTACTCCAAGCACCTAGAACACTAAAAAACTTACAGTCGATTCTAGGCTTCCTAAACTTCGGAAGAACATACATTGCAAATTACGCAGAAAGGGTCAAACCCCTTTATGATCTGATAAAACCAGATTTTAAAAGATCCAATTGGACTCAAATACACACAGAAATTTTGAGATCCCTACAAACAGACATGTTAATTAAAACAAAATTAGAAACACGTGATAACACACGCAATCTTGTGATTCGAGTCATCCCAGGGAGATGCGGATTCACATACCTGACCTCTAATGAGGGAGAAAAGGTACCAATTGCATTCAAATCACACTTGTACACAGAAGCTGAACAGAAATTCAGCAACAAAGAAAAAATTGTTCATGCAGTTCAAACCGCAATAGCTACAGAAAAAGATCAAGCTGACGGAAGACATATCACAGTCAGAACAGCAGAATCAGCCTTTGAGGCACTAACAACACCATGTAATTTACCAACAACAACATTGAATCCGGAATGGATTCAATGGGTGAATTCAATCACAACGGACAAAGTGTACTACTACTTTGATCCAGAACTAAAAGAATTAAAAAATCTAGAATATGAAAAAACATACCCTCTGCCAATCGACATTCTGCCTTTACGACATTACGCCTGTGTAATCTATACAGACGGACATGCTCAACCCTCCGTTTGGGGAGAACAAGCATACAACCCCACATGTGAGATTACAAAAGAAGTGTGGCGCGGAGGTAAACTAAAACCTCTATTAACAAAGACACACTCAGTAGAAAGTAATTCAGAACAACAAACTGAAATATTAGCTTTGAAAATGGCGCTAGATAATGCGGATCGCGAATTCCCGACACTTATAGTGTCAGATTCATATTACTGCGTCAAATCATATAACAAGGATTTGCAGACATGGATTCAAAACGGTTACAAAGATAACACAGATGCACCAATAAAGCAGAAACTGCTCTGGGAACAAATAGCTCTTTTACAAAAAGAACTACCAAAGACTCACGTGACTCACTCACTGAGTCATCAGCGTGATGGCGTTCACGTTGCAGGGAATTCATTGGCTGAAACAGCCGCAGCGGCAGCCACTAAATCGGCTCCCGTAGTTCGAAAAAAGCGTACATTAAAATACATTGACGGTGAAACAGTGCTGGCGGTGAAAACGTCATCAAAAGGCGACTGCTCAGCGTTACCGATCAACTATCCACTCAATTATACATACATAATCGATGCAAACTCCGTCCCTTTTGCTCGAATCCCTGGAGTGGGGGATAGAGTGATTCCAAACATGGACAGGAGAAACTTGTTAATCGCAGACGCACATATGGGCGAGGGTCTCAGACACCTCAAACTAAAAGATTCTCTGGAAGAATTACAATCAAGGTACTGGTGGCCAGGCATGAGCCTGCGTCACACCATGTTTGTAAAAAACTGCCCAAACTGCAACAGAGATCGCAGTGGGGAGAGAAACAGTTTAATACCTCGTCGGTTTACTCCAGGAAAAATCAGGAGTAAAAAGGAAGGTTTGCGATTAACATATACAGGCTAGTTCCACTTATAATGTAGATCACCAGCACTCGGCTGACGTCCGGACTGTTATACAAAGATTTGCGAGTCTAAATGGCATATACGCTAAGAGCATGCTACGTTTGACCATTGTCTCCACTCTAGCCCTCAAGCGTGAGGGGAAACATGACCAAATGAGCATAGCCCAGCGGGAATCTTCTCACTTCCTTCCTGAGGGTACGGGATGGTGTAAAGAAAAAACCAAGGCATAAAGCAATCTATAGCGGAAAGGATATTAGGTTCGGGAGCTGGGTGGGTCAAACATCTAATAAGTGTCCAACGTAGTCTCAATAACTTGCCAAGAAATTCTCTGAAGGGATTCAGTGCGTACAAATTATTATTTGGAACTAGGATGATGATCTCTGACATTGATAGTCAGACTTCAGTGGTGAAAGAAAAAAAGCTTTGATATCAAAGACCGTTTGGCTATTTTGCAGGACTTAAACAAAACAAGAAAAGACCTGAGCAACATAAAGTTGAAACAACAGCCAACAACCACTGAAGAACCACCACCTGTCCCAGCAAGACCTGTCTGGATTCCAAAAGTCGGGGATCTAGTCAGGGAGAAGATCGCGGTAAAGAAGGAATTTGGGCCTTCTTACAGAAAAGCAGTTCCTGTCTTGTCTGTCAATGGGACAAGATCAGTTGTACTACCGCCACTTGCTGGTAAAAAGGAGAACCGAGTTGTATCCATCGACCTGGTAAAACCACAACATGTGGCCGATAACAAACAGTAGGCCAAGTGGACTCCCAATAAGTAGCAGAACACCAAGGTTTGCTACCAGTACAGAGGTCCTAACGAAGAGGCTCATCACATTCGAAACGCCTACAGAAGAACAACAAGGACTATGCAACAATGCAATAGAACTCAGACCTCTGAAAACCCAAATAAAAACATTTAGCAGAGACACACCAATCTACAATGAAGTACCAAGTGAAAATGCAAGAAACAGAAATCCTGAACCAATTGGAACAATTGACAGAACTGCATCCGGCTACTTCATAAACTTCGATGATTCCTCTGAAGGCTTCAGTGAATCAAAAACACAGCCATCATCAAAAACCTTTAAAGATAAAGCTAAAGAACTTTTGAAACAACTGAAAGAAACATATCTGATTTCTCCATGGATTGAATTCTGGGTAGGTTTTGGTGCATTTATCCTCATACTTTGGCTCATCATGGTACTAACTTTGGGACGCTTCATTGAGGGAAAATATGCTAAAATGGACACAGCAAGTCAGAAAATCAACTTGATCCTCAAACCACACACATCTTCACACGTCGAGAAAAGAGAACTTTCTTCAGCCAACTTCACAGCCAATCCGATACCTGGTGGGGTAGCTTGGGACAACACTGACTATGATATTTATGGTCCGGTCGAGATCCTGAAATATCCACACCAAATTAAGATCTCCTTGAGTGACTTTGTAAAACCAAACTCATTTGCTGATGATTGGGACTTCGAAAGCATTAATAATATGATGTCTGACTTAGTAATGTCTGCTAAATTTACTAAACATGATTATTTGCAGGGTTCTACAAATTATGATAGTATGTACTGTTATAACCACTATGGTAACCATTTTCTACATAAATCTGCACAACCTAGAAATGTTTTAAATTATAATCAATGGGAACATTGTGCAACCCCTCCAAAAGGAAGCTCAAGGACCTTCTATGACAAATATTCATACTTTTCAGGTTTTAACACAAGTAATGCTGAAGCATTCTATTTTAAATTGTCAAACAAGACAGGAACTAAAACCATGATAACCAACACAAAATTGATATATTCAGACTCATTTTTTGAAAAAATGAATACCTTTGGTTTTGATTATTGGGACAAAAATGTTGAATTGAAAAGTGTTTGGGGTACAAAAGAATGGCAAGTACAGGGTATTGAAGCTTTGTTTAGAGCCTGCATGATCCCAGAACAAATGATATTTTTATATGACACTGTTCAACAAACCACCTGTCTTGGCTTAGCCAAAATCAAAGATTTAATTAAACCGTCTATTCCGAAACCAACAATGTTTAGCAACACTTCTACAGATGAAGAGATAGACGTAAACCATATATTAAACCAAAACAGAACACATCCTGATTGGAAACAATGGTTGATCTGGCCCACAGATACTAATAACTGTCAAGACAGATTCCTGAACAAAACACAGGGGTTCAAAATGACCAGGCCAGACCCTAGATATCCCCAAAGACATCACCCAGGGATAATAACAATCTACAGTGTGGGCAAATTATGCCTTCAATGGCTACAAACTTCCACACTGGCAGAAATTAAACAACACCTAACTTTACTTACTGATGGTGCTGACTTGCGTGATTTCACTTTGGGACCACGCAAACAGCGTCAAAAGCGTTTCATAGCAGCCTCTGTATATGCAGCATACAATGAGGCCTGGAAGGTTACTCAAATTGAAACAGCAGAGAGAATACGGGAAATTGACCGTATTAATTTGGAAAAATCACTTTCTGTAGTGGACAATGGGTTAATGACTCTGTCCTCCAGAATTTTTTCTTTGGACAGCATTGTGTCTTCAGCAATCGACATATTATCGCAAGACTTACTGTTATTACAACACGGTCAGTCACAATTGCGTTCTATTGTACAGCTTGGCTGGACGTTACAAAATCTGCGTTCAGGCTATGTGCCTTGGCGTTTAATCAACACAACATCACTATTCCCAATCTTTAACCTTACTGATAGACAAATCAGTATGGCACAAAAGGGTGCTGATTATACAATCCTGAGCATTGAGAAACTTGAGAGATTACCAGTGACAATGTCAGAACGACCTGTCAGTGAATGGATAATACATGGGATAATAAATATTCCAATCTCAACCTTCAGGTTTCAATACTGCCAAAAATATATACAGGCTGGCATGTACGAGAAATTGGGAAAGGGGTACCTTAAAACAACATGGAACCTGCCCTATTCACATGCATGTGTCAGTAATAAAGGACAGAAAGTGTTTCTTAGTGGCAACAATTGTGCGATGTCACTAAGTGGCACACTTCTGTGTAATGGAATTAGTTTGCATGGAGCCTGTGAAGGGAATTCATACAACCTTTCATGTCACCAGCAAGGCGCACCTGCAACAGAAATAGAACCATTCTTTCAAAGACTCTATAATGGGAGTTACATTCTAATTGTAGACCGCAGATGTTGTAGTCTTATGCCCGGGACTCCTTATCTAGTAACTACGACTGCGAAGGTCAAGTGCTGTGGACGCTCGTTGTTCCCCAGCTCCTTTCCAGACAGGGAGGCAAGGGCATGGCCCAATTTGAAAATTACTTCTATTCGAATAGATACTTTAAGCAGAATGAAAACAGTGCTTCTTCAGACGCCTACAAGGCTCACGTCATCAAAAGAAACGTATGATCTACAAGTCGCAAGGACGACTGCAGAGATACATACATTATTATCAACTAATTCCCCCGTACATTTCGCGGAAATCCTGAATGAAATCTTAAATATTTCTGATACCAATGGGGTCTCAAAGGTATTTAAGACAGTATTTTCGATGGCATTAACACCATTCAAAGCCATACTGGGTATTTTTACAGATTTCGTCCATTCGATTTTTGGCGGACTTCCCCTGATCCTGGGACTAATTGCAGGAATCCTATTCTTAGTCCTTATTTTTCGTTATGGCAACCCATGTCACAGACAAAACTTTTGCGACAAGGGAAGAAACAATCCTAGCCTTTGGATACCGGGACCGGATATCAAAAATCCTGGGACTCTCCCGGCTTAGAGACCTGAACATGACTTGATTTCTATATTTTCGACCAATGTGGCAAAGATGTGTTTTACCTGTATTAAGGTGTCTGCTATGCGGAGAAGAATGCGTGTTAGACACCTGTCTGACGCTACAATCGGATGCGCCAATGGATGCAGAAACATTGTTGAGCCCGATCAAGGTTCATGCTTTGTGCTGCCCTCAAAGGCTACCAATCCTGATGACGGCATTCGTGGAAGCTTCACCACTACGATTGATGGGTAGTGAAGTTCAAGATGAAAGCAGCATCGAACAGGTACGACCTTCTGTCAGTAATGCAAATCAGAATGTCAATGGAGACAATCAACGGCAAGAATGCATGATTACACCTATTTCCGAGTTAGTGGAACTTTCCCAGGAAGCTGTTGACAGTTTTTTCGAAAGCCTGAATGATATGATGTTCTCTCCAGAACAGAAATAGAGACTTTTGAACAAGCTCGCACACGGCGTTCCCTGAATTCGGCCTTCAACTTTAAAAATAAAGTCACATGAACAGATTTTCCCTCCAGTTCACGGACAGCAATTTTTCAGCAGCCCCAAATATTTTTGCACATTTTTCGGGACACTATCTTCTGCTTAAAGTAAGAACTATTCTTAGAGAACTAAGGTTTCTAAATTTTAAATAGCTTATAGACATTAGCTGCCCGCTGATACGTTCATAAATATTTTATTCTGTGATGGAATTAAGAAGCCATTTCATGTGTAATTCTCATATACCAAATAAGCAATAATGTATACAAATGCGATTACTTTGGCATTATTCTACAGCTTGTGTGCATACAATACATATGTCTGCAATTTTTTCCGTATATTTGAAAAATTTCAAAATGCATTTATGTATTTTGGGGTGGTAAGGTATACACTATACTCTATAGTATGTTGTACTATGTTATACTATGCATAGATTAGTAAATATGTACATAGTTAGCGTGGAGTGGGTGTGATGTATTCCTATAGGTTCTGAATCAATCCCCCTATTCCTGACCCTATTCTAGTTAAACAAACCAACAAGTTAACTAGCAGTCAGCCCATGAGGCAGAAAATCCCCATGATGCAGATACCGTTATCTGACGCAGTCACACTACGGCACAGGAACGTGTTATCTGATTAGGTCATAACGCTTGCGATCTAATTAGACAAGCGATATTCCTCCAGCCCCTGATAAGGCATACGGAGTTCTCATAACAAATCAAACCTATGACAACCTGGGCAAAACCCTGCGGCCATTGTTTTGATTTCACCGAGAACTTCAGTTAAAGAATGTGCTAACGAGCAAGTCGTATGACATCCTTATTGACGTATCTATGTCCATCCTTACGTCAATCTCGGCACCTTAAAGGTATAAATATTACCGATCTTGCCCTATGCAAACACACGCGTGGTGACGAGATGGAGCAGCCATACTTGCCGAAGCCAAGAGCAGAGCAGAACCCGCTGGCAGCAGCCCCGCCTTCCTGACGCGCTGAGAGACGCGCTGCTTTCTCCTGCCGAGAAATCCAGCCCCGGCGTTTCTGGGTAGCCCTCGCAGGCAGCCTGGAATATCGAGACCAGAGAGAGAGATACCATCCCTCATTCATCCTAAACTTCCAGGTACAGAACTGAATAACCCCTCACAGAGAATTCTTTAGTTATTCACTTGGCAAGAACAAACTTAACTTAAACTGTAACTTTCTATTCCCACCCACGTATTAGACTTAGGTCAGGTACACGGGGTAGGCGTATTTAGAAACACCAGTTGAGTACGTTTAGTCAAATGTATATGTGTATGTAATATATTTTATTCATTTTAAAACATCTTATGGCTTAGAAACCATATCAATGTTTTTACAGTATTATTTTATACTATTGCTTTTAATGTATGCACTTTACTTAGCTATAAGTATTGCAATAATATCGATCCATTTCTCTTGTATGAGAAAAGAGACTGATCAATAAATAACACCTTTTTATTGAACACGCCCGTCTCTTCCTTTTCTCTACAATCTGATGAGACTAAGAATGCACGTACTGACTGAGTAAAATAATTTGCCTTTTGTTCACACGACTCTCGAGATTTACTCTTGATTAGGGGAGAGCAAAGTTGTCATGTTCTATGGTTGTCAGAAACTAAATCCCTTCTTGTCTAATCAGGGAAGTTAAGTCCTTCCTGAACATTCGAGAAAGTTTCTAGTGAACTCTGAGCTAAGCTGGCAAACCCAAAACTTTAAGTCTAGTATCGACAGTAGTAGACCTAGTTAACGTCTGGTCTAGGCCTTTACTGCTGTAGGTATTATTCCAATGCGCAGAGCCTATTGGGATGATAGGAACTACACTACAAGTGTAATGTCAATAGTTAAGGATTATGAATCTAACTTACCTCCGCCCGCCACTGGTGCTGGCACTCCCCCTACCGCTCCATCTGCCGTATCCGCTCCCTCCGCGTCGCCTTCACCGCTGGCCCCGGCGATGGTGGTCGGTAGTGCGCCTAGAAAACATTACACATTTTTTAGGCGTCATATACACCTCCCCCTATTGGTCAGTAGCAAGATAAAAAAATTAGTTAATAGTATACAACATACATCACTAGAACAAATCAGGTAGTAGTAGAGTAAACACTAGTAGTTATATATGGTCCCCTGGGTCATTCTAGCCTTTGCTTAGTTAGCCCAAGCCATGCAACTATTTTACCTTTGTGTCTTTTATTTTTGCATGTGACGTTACCTTGCAGCTTGTTGTATAAGACACCTTTGAGCCCACATGACCTCATACTGCTACTATCTAAGCACTGCATACAAGCGGTCAACCAAAACATTAACAAGTCACTTTTTTATGAAGTTCTGGTGTACTGTTAGTCCATATTGCTTATCCATAAATGCTACACTTTTTGGAACGGCTGAGAAATGCTTGCAATATACTAACGCGCACCATTTCATTTTTCGCAATACAGACGGAAGGTTCCCTTCTACGAACCAGAGCTTTGCAGAGCTTATGATGCAACAACTACCAGTACTAGGTTCTTCTAAGGTGAGGGGTCCCCAGAATCCACTCAGATCTTCACTTATAAATGTATATAAACTATATTCCTACCTAGGGGATGGTGGTGCTTCCACCACTGTTCAGTTATCATGATTTATTTCCCAACTGTAAGTAAGTGTAACAATTTTTATTGTTTTAATGTTATTGATTTTCCTGTTGGTGCTGCATTATAGACCAACGTACAAAGCTTGTCAATTCAAAATAAAAATTTTGAACTTACATAGACTTGGTGGTATTTGGTGTGTACTTACACAAGTGAGCGAGCGAAAGGAAGGATGTGCATGTGCATTGCTTCCACGACTGAGAGGTTGGGTGTGTTATGTTCTGGGTTGTCTACTTGTTGGGTATCTTAGGGAGAGGGTTCGGAGAGCTAATAGTCATGACAAGACACTACTATAACTAGTCTGGCAGGGGATTGTAGTGGGCTCTGAACTTCTGATTTAGGTGAGTGAGGAAGGTCCAACCTCCCATCACCAACATCCTATTTTCTTCTGCAAAGTTCTGTATGTGCAAAATCCCTACAACAGTAGTAGTACGTCCTATCATATCAAAATAGTAATAAATCTGGTTGGGCATTTGTTGGTGTGAATTGTCAAAGCCTCAAGATTAACAAAGACTTAAGATCAAGAAGACTAGAAGTAGCACAGGAGGACGACCCAAAGGACTGGACTCAATGGCTAGAGCTACTGGTGAATCTGAGTTTTATTTGTAACCTTTTAAATAAAGAGTGTCCAACTGGGCAAGCTTAACTAAAACAGTACAGACAGACTAATAGTAGTAGTAGTACAGAAAGTCATCATAGCAGATGCAGGGATAACAAGATTTCCGAAACAGTACAGATTGAAGGATAATTGTTGGTAACAGATAGCATTATGAAACGGAAAAAATAGTTCGGAAAAAATATGGTGCAGTAAAAGTTATGGAATAAGAATTTTTATTAAAAACAAGAAGACTTACTAGGGCCAGCAGAAGAGGCCGCGTTGGTGTCCTCCTCTTGCTGTTCTTGTCCCGCCGACTGCGCCCCTGTCTGCCTGCCACTTGGTGCTGAACAGGAAAGATATAAGAAAGAGACAAACATTGATGGATGGTGTCAAACAAATAAAATATTTTTAAAGAACGGTCAAAAAACACTTATGTAAACAACAATTGCAATAACTAAATTGACCGATCTCATCTGGTCAATAAGTAGTATCGGGGGATTTGTGGATCGACTACTGACTATTTATCAACACTAATCTAGTCTTCCATCCTGATTCCAGAATACTAACTAAGCCTAAGTACGACATACCACCTGACCTAGCCCACCTATTCCAGGCGTGCCAATTATACATTAAGTATGCATTCCCATTTCTTTTAGTCTTCAACAATGCATATGGTCAAATTAATGGAGGACACATTACTAAATTTTTGTATACACCAAATTTTTGGTTGATTGATTGATGCTGATGTTCTGCTAGTGCTAAGCCTATTACCACTCATTGAACAAACAAGAAAAGGTTCCAATAAAGAATAGGGTACTAGCAGCATGTGACATAACAGAGGGGGCATCAAGCATACCACTAAAAAATTACAAACTCATACAAAGAAACTGAACATAAGTATCAATCCGCCCCTATCTCTTAGTGACAGGACAAAGGAAGGACTAGAGTCACTATAGAATTACGTAACTTAATTTCTCTAAAATAAACTCCTACATAATCTCGCTAAGCGAGCGCAGACTAACCCTGGGCGTAGTATGCGTAGTGGGGCTACGCGAAGCAACGCAAAGTGGGCGAGAAACTACGCCCACCTATGCACTTCGCGTAGCCCCACTACGCGCCGCCTGCCCCCCTCCCCTCCATACCTAATTTTTAAAAATATTGACATAAAAGTAAATACAAAGACACTTACCTTGTGACTGCGTCCCGGGGCTCCCTCTGCTCGTTCGCGCCGCTGTTGCCGCCATCTTGCATACCAATGCGCATGCGCGGCCGCCCGCGCATGCGCATGCGCATTTCTCGCGAGGAATGTGCATGCGCGGGCGGCCGCGCATGCGCATTGGTATGCAAGATGGCGGCGACGGCGGCGCGAACGAGCAGAGGGAGCCCCGGGACGCAGCGCACAAGGTAAGTGCCTTTTTATTTACTTTTATGTTAATATTTTCACAAATTAAGTATGGAGGGGAGGGAGGCGGGTGGCAGGCAACTTCGCTATGCCCACGGGGTGGGCATAATGTTGCCTGCTACGCCTACTTTGCAATGGGCGAAGTAGGCAACACTACGCCCACTCAGTGGGCGTAGCGAAGTCCTTCGCCCAGGGTTAGCTCAGACGCAAAGTTGCAAACAAGTAAGATTAGTAGCGCAGAAGAGCACCTGTGTCATAACAATCACAGAAGACTTTTAAACGTAATTAACCTGTAATGTAAGCAGCAGCATTCTAGCTGGTTGGGAAAAAAAGATATTCGCAATATAATTATATAACACAGAGCAGAAGAACAGACACAAAGTAGTAATAATCATATAGTTACTCACCAAGACCGGGACCTCCACTCCTAGCAGGTCCAGCAGGTCCTGCTCCCTGGCCAGGATGTCAGACCACCGGTGCGTCAACTGGGCCTCGGTGTGCCGGACCCCAGAGCAGCGTAACACTACCCAGCGCACCTTCCCCCACCGCTGCCGACGCTCCAGGTGCCCGTACCCGGACCCAGGCCTGCCACCTGCTGCCAGGGTTGAGGGGAGGTGGCGCTGCACAAATAAAATGAGTGCAGCCAACTCCACCGCCTCAAATAGAGCCCGTGTCTGCACCCCTTGTGGGCGCTGCCTTCCGCAAGGAAGGCGGTCGCGGCTCTGGCTGCGGCGAGCCCTACCCTTGGACATGGTTCTGGGGAGAGTGAGACGGGAAAGAAAAGGTAATAACATTAAAAAAGTAAGTAAAACAAATGAAAATAGCAGGCAATAGAAAAAGAGTGAAAAAGTAGCTAAAAAACACACAAAAAGTAGACAAAAACCAAAAATATAGAAGCAGAAAAATAGTCAGAGAGATAATAAATAAAAAAGATTTTTAAAAAGTGTCTTGAAACAAAGGATTCAAAAGATAGAGGGAGGATTGAAAATCAGGCCCCAGAACCATATCAATAGAGTGAAAAACAAGATGGCAGCGCCCATTGCGATCACATGCGCAAGTTCACGCGATATTTTCTCCCCGAGCACGCAAAATGCGGAGCGAACACGTAAAAGAGTTCCCGAACAGGAAATACGTAACGCAAATGGGTGTCAGCATGCATTGCGCGATTCGGGACAGGAAGTAAGCAGCGCGAGCTGGCGGGACTAGTGAAAACAAGATGGCCGGGCCCATGAGCTACTGCATGGGTAAGTTAAAGAGACATTTTCAATGCAATCATGCAGAAAATACCGCGAACAGACGTGGAAAAAACTTCCATGTCTTCGCGATATTCCCGCGTGTTCGCGGAGATTTTTAAAATGTTCACGATAGTTTGCGAAAGTTAATTTTGCAAATTCCGCCCATGTTATAACCTAAAATGTATTTGTTGTCTTTGTGCAAGAGGCTCTGAGCCCAGTTCAAACTAGTTCTGGGGGCACTCTGCCTGCACGCTACAACCTCCTTTGTCATTGTGACCCTTGGCTTCAGACACACCACAGGGGGGCGGAGCCAGCAATGTGGAAGGCAGGCACAGCCCTATTCAGGTACAGGTGCTACTCCTCCCACCACTCCAAATGCAGATCAGGCCTATTCAGCCAAGTGCTGACTCATCCAGACTCCTGAGGCCACTGCAACTCCCCAGCCCCTGTCACTCCAACGCCAGACAGTCAATCCACAAACAGGCAGAGGCATACAAGAAGATTGAACAAGAAAATAGCCACATTCTAAAAGTGGTATTTTCAAACACACAATTTAAAAACCATCTTTCCTAAAAGATGTGTTATTTAATTCTGAGTTCAGGGGTACCAAACTCCATTTTTCGATCTTATTCCTACCAGTACATTTCCTACCTTTCACATATACTGCACCCTCCCCAGGCGGGTACTTGGGCCTACCATAGGGGTGTCCTATGTATAAACAAAGGGAAGGGTAAGGCCTGGCAAGTAGATGCAATGGTCAGGTCGACATGGCAGTTAACAAACTGCAAGCAGGCACTGTGGTGGCAGGTCTGAAACTTCCTTTCAGGGCTAGTCATGTGGGTGGCACAATCAGTGCTGTAAGCCCACTAGTAGCATTCGATTTACCTGCCCGGGCACACTTAGTGCACTTTACTAGGGAACTAGTGGCAAAACAAATATGCCAATCAGGAACAAGGTTGACACTGATGAGCGCTGGCAAAGTGCCCAAAGCAACTAAGCCAGCAAGAACGAAATCCAGCACAGCATCAAAAACACAGGAGATACAAGCAAAAAGTCAGGGAAAACCGCACCAAGGATGCCAGGTCTAAAATGCCTGAATTGTAGTTTTTAGGTCTTCAGCTTCAAGGAAGGGTTTTAGTTTCTTCAAGTAGCTCAGGTGGAACCTGGCAGTTTTGGCCATCGAGTTGATGTGTTCACCCATATTCAGGTTACTGTCCAGGGTTATGCCGAGAGATTTGACAGATTCCACTATGATCGGTGTAAACTTAAGTGCATTGAACGAGTTAGTCAATCTCAGGATGATGAAAAGGAACTCTGTTTTTTGTGCATTCAGTTTGAGGTGGTTCCTGGCGAGCCATTGAACAGTCAACTTCAGAGTCTCATTTAATCAGTTAATATCCTCTTGACATGAGAATTTGATGTAGATCTGAGTATCATCAGCATACATGTGGAAGAAGATGTTGGCAGTGCGGTGTATTTCAGCTAAGGGTTCTAGTTAGAGATTGAAGAGGGTAGGGGACAAAGTTGAGCCTTGAGGGACACTGATTGTTATCGGAGAAGGAGCAGATAGGTCACTGTTGACTCTCAGGGTGCGGTTCCGGAGGAAGGAACCAAACCATTTGATGATGGTACCTCCCAATCCTATACTGTGTTCGGGCCGTTCCGGTAGTTTCTGATGGTTGACTGTGTTGAATGCCGAAGATAAATCCAGTAGGATTAAGAGACAAGTTTTGCCTTGGTCAAGGGCTTGAAGAACATTGTCTACAATGTGGAGAATAGTTGTTTTGGTGCTGTGCCCAGGCCAGAAACCAGATTGGAATTTGTCTAACAGGTTGAAATTAGCTATGTATTGGCTTAGTTGGAGTTGCACACATTTCTCCAGCACTTTCGCAAGAATATTGGATATTGGTCTGAAGCTGTCTGGAATAGCAGGATTCAGAGTTGGTTTTTTTAGGATGAGGATGACTTACCCGGTTTTTAGAGAATCAGTTATGGACCCTTGTAGAAGGGACCCTTGTTTATTGTAGTTCAAATGAGAATGATGACTGGGGAGGTCGCTGCCAGGTAGTTGAAGGGGAGTGGATCATTAATGTGGTTAATCAGTTTTAAAGAGGATAGAATTTTTTAGATGAAGTGGTCATCATAGAACTTGAAGTTGGACCAGTGAGCTTGGTTTTTGGGTATTGCCTGGGTGGGGGATGAAATGAGAGATGGATCCCTGCAGGGGGAGGTGGGAAGTTTGAAGTGGAATTAAATTTTCTCCTAGGGAGGTAATTTTGACTGTAAGGAAGGAGAACTCCTCACAGATTATTAGCGATTTTGTAGTTTCCTTGGAGGTTTTAGCTAGTTTGTTTGATCGGTGTTTGACCATTTCAAGCAGCTTGTGAGTTTGTTCTTAGCATTTTCCAGTTCTGATCTGAAGAACTTTTTTTAAGATTCAAGGCTGTTCCTGTTGTATGCATTTCTAGTCTGACTGAGAAGTTTTAGTTGGGAGGCTGAGGGGTGCTTTCTCCAGTTTCTTTGAGCCAGGGGTTGTTTTCCTTGATTTGGGATGTTTTTAGCTATAGTGGGTCAAGATCATCAATTATGTTGGACATAGTCGAGTTGTAGTGCTCTGTGAGGTCGGTGACCGTAGACAGATTTGGGGAAGGGGGTGTAGGTCATTCTCGCAACTAGCAGCCAGCTTCTCAAGATCATCCATGTCTCTGAGCCAGCATTTTGGTTTCACAGGTTGCCCTGGCCTTTTCATGAGGAAGCCACTTATTATGAAGGTAATGGAGTGGTGGTCTGACCAGCCTTATGGATCTATTGAGTTAAGCCTGACCGGCGTTGCGTTTGCAATGCTCCAATCCAGCATGGAGCCTTTCCTGTGAGTTGGTAATGTGCAGGCTTGAGTGAGTGATTGGTCAGCAAGGAAGACTTTAATGGCATTGACCTGAGGGTCGTTGGGGTCATTCAAGGGCAGATTAGTCACCATGGAAAATGTAATTGGAGGGGGGGGGGGGAGCCTTAGCAGTGATGATTTCCATGAGGTGGTCGATGAATGTGTCGTTCTTGCCTGGGGGTGGTAGAAGATGTGCAGTTTGCACAACTGAGTAGAGTTATTACATATGGAGAGAGAGAGATATTTGCAGGAATCAGAGGGGCCAGTATGGAGTTCTGTTGCAAGGAGGTTTGAGTGGTAGATGCAAGCAACGCCTCCTCCTTTTTTTATTTGTCTGTCAAGCCTAACAATGTTATAATTTGGCGGGACCAGTAAATGTAGGTAAGGTGAGGATGATTCATTGAGCCATGATTCGGTTAGGATAGCTACGTCAGTTTTTTGGTTCAGGATGAGTGCAGTGATGTGCGAGGCATGCTTAGCTGCTGACCAGCAGTTAAGTAGGAGGCCAGAGAGTGGAATGTTTGGTCATGTGTTATAATAGAGGGAAGATAGGGGTACTTGTGCTAAGTTGTTGCTGTTTACGGCTCTATTACGGAGAGATGATGATCTATTAGTGTTGATTGAGTATAGCAGGAGGGCTAGAGTTTCATCCTCTGAGAGGAAGTTGGGATATTTGCAAGGGCAAAGGTGTCTATTAGCCAGCAGCATGGTTTGGAGGGAAGGCATGGTGAGCGAGGGAAGGACTGAGTTATGTTAGGACTTAAGAATAGTGATAGACTGTTCAGTGAGGGGAAGGATGTTCTTCAACTCTAGAATGAATTTCTTGATGCTCTGATGTTTAGGGTTTCAAGGTCCATTGGTAAAGATTGCACTTGCAAAAAGGGGTCCTGTGGGACAGGACTAGTGCTGGTGGCATGAGCGGGAAGCCTGGTGGAGGAGCTCGACCATCCTAGGGCTAGGTTTCTGCGAGGAGGGGTGTGAGGGGGGCTAAGAGTGCTCAGTAATGTGGTCCGAGGGCTGTTTGGGCGGGTGTCAGGTAAGCTGAGAGTGACGTGTGTGTTAGTTACTAAGCAAGAAGGCAATCTAGACATTTACATGGGTGTGCATACTAATGTTCTTTTCATATCAATACCCATTTGAGTTCTCATGTACATATGCATGTGTGTAGATTATGTAAATTCAGGCCTCCTATACATTCAAATATTTTATTTAAATAGTAGCCTACATGTATTTTATGACAGTACATGAATCTAAAGTCACATATTCAACTGTGTATTTAAGTATTTTGCTGTTTTAGCTTGACCAAAGGGCTTAAGCATTTGGACTTAACATTAAACTTACAACATGAAAGTTGTTTGCATTATATGTTCTCTCCTCTGCAGGTGCAGTCCAGAGACATCCATTAGTTAGTGAAACGCACATTGTGTATGAGGGATAGTGAGGCTTGAAGAAGGACATCTGAAAGGAAGACAGGCATTAACAAACAAGGTAGTATAACCATTCAGGTGATATTTGGAGACAGGAAAAATCCAAGGACGTTTTGATGAGGAGAACAGGAGATGGTCGTAGTAAGGGAGGCTGCTAAGTTTCACAATTAGAAGAGGAAAAGTACTGGACCACATGATGTAAGACTCTTGAATGTCCTGTAAAGTTTAATAGATGGTTACATTTTAGTTTAGATAGATTCCCCTTAGACTTATAGAGGTACAGACCTATTTGCGATATTGCTATTGTATGGCTTATGCTATACAATTCTCTTTATTTAGAAGAACTTCTACAGGAGTTCTATAATGCTGACAAGTACCAATTTTACTGGATCTAATTAGGATTTTCCCAATTAGCGTTATTTAGTTTAGATTGTTTAGTTTTTCTAATGCATAATAGACAAGAGAATCGCAGATTGTATACTGGCCATCAAATGCTTTTCCTCATTTTCTGCATTGCTATTATCAACCTCCTTGTATGCTTCATGTTATTGAAACTGAATTTTGTAGACGATTTGGTCTACCAGTAGTGATTTTGTACTTTTACAATACATTTCCAAGACTTGAATGAATCAGTCTGGCTTTGAATTTGTTATAAACCTACTTTTAATGCCATCAATCGACTTGGGCTTTCACTGTGTAGCCAAATGGGTTACGTTGTTGATGCAGCATGAACCAAGGGTTTATTACTCATTGATCACAAACCACATCATATTCACCTCAGCTACCATCATCAACAATATCACAGAGTTTGCCCATATAAACTCTCTACAACATCAATGCCTATAATATCACAAATCAGTCAGGGTCTGCCGATGAATCTTTGAATCGAGCTACCAGGGACTACGATAACTTAGAAATGAATGACCACTCTTTCATGAGGACCTGGAATAAAGAAGTGTCTACTTGTCAAGCCTAAAATATTCAAAGACTATACACTAGGAAACGACATACGCAGAAAGGTGATAATCAACAATTCTTTATCTAATCTCTAAAATTCAAATGGTCAAGGCACATAAATACATTTAGAATCATTTAATATTGATTGTCATTTTAGTACAGATAAAATCACAACACATCACAGTTCACAGTCTAATACATTTCAACTCAAATACCTGGTGGGAATGAGAGCGAGCGAGAGTATAAACATGATATCAGAATACAGATTATGAATCATACAAACCAAAGATCAGTTGAACATTGTCAGGAATACTGAGACTCAAAGTGAGCCCAAAAAGATACTAGGACAACTTGCAATAACTGGAGTTATTTAACCCTATAGCCAAAAGGTTTGCCCTTACAACTTCCCCAGCTGATGAAGTTCAGTTCAGAGAAAATCAAAGTTCAGTCCGACAGCATCCCAGGCATGTAGGACAATTCAAGGATAGCCAACCAGAGGGCAGTTTATGCATAGTTCCTTCCCACAAAAGTATTCTTCACGCAGTTTTGCACAATTTCCATTTGTTGAAGTCTATGATCTGTCATGGGGAGATCATTACATTACCAAATTGATCTGGAAATTATAAGTAATACCATTGTCTGATGTTCATCCTTTTATAAAAAGTTCAATTTCATTCCTCCTTGTTACGTGAACGAAAGTCATTTCTCATTTTCATTTTCAACACCTTATGTTAATCCACTTTTGCTACTAAATGAGTACTTTTCTAATTTCTTATAGTCATTTAGTTAAAACCTACATCAATACATCACACATATTAGCTTTTATAGGTTTTCATAGCACATATGTATTGTGAATTCGTTAACATTATACATTTTTCTCTCTCTCATGAATAATTTAAAACTCAAACTGGTTTGCGATCATACTGCATGCTTTTATGATGCAGATTGAACTCTCATGTGTTTTACGAAATCACACTGTAAGCCGTGTTTTTTAAGTATGTATTAATATCAATATTATCCAATAAGCAGGAATTGACTGAGATAAATCATACTAATATAATTACCCTCCATCACTGTAAATTGAATTTGTGGGTGATATCAATTCCTGCAATGAAAAGGTTCATTGCAGGGAATTTTAATATCAGGCCACATGCGCCTGGGAATGTTCACCCTTATAGCAGACTCTACCATTGCATATCTGAGTGATAACTATTCTGCAACTCAACATCCTAATAAGAGATGACACGCTAACATAAAATACATTTTATATACCTCATGACTCTCCTCCATTCTCCATCAGGACTGTTTTGTCTTCTATGTGGGATCCTAAATCCCTGAACATCTGAACATGGATGGCCTTGGTCATCTCTTCCTTTTCCTCCAGATGACAAGTGTTTGACTCATATGCCACCCCTGACACACAAATCCCTAGCTCAGATGTATCCACAATTTCAATCACTTTATAGTCTAGAAACATTTATAGAAAATAAGATTTCTTAAGCTTCGGTAAAATCCACAGGTTCAAAGGAAATGCTCTGATCTCACTTTTGTCTTTCTGCATGTGGGCAGATTGAAAATGTTCCAACACGCCTAGCCATGCCACTCCAAGGATTGCCAATAGGTCAGAATGATCACTTCTCATAAGGTAGGAGCAGAATCTCTGTAATGTCAAACAAGAATCCATCAATATCTGTCTTCCTCCTCTATCGCTCACCCAGCCAATTCCTCCCCATCTACATTAGAGACAGAATTGTGCAGTCAGACGTGTGCTTCTCACAGACATACCAATGCTCCATATTCCATCTGATGCTGCCTGCTGAGAAAGGAGAGCAGTTGAGGCTCAGTTGCATGGGCCCCCTTTGGTAATAGGCAACCACAGTCCAAAGCACCAGTGGAGAAGAACAACATCAGGTGCTGTCTGCCAGGAGGACCGACTTCAGGTATAAATCACTGTTCAGTAGCCTCTTAGCTTCTGCTTCATGGTCGAAGGGATCTTGACCTCAAAAGTTATTACTGGCCACCAAAAAGGTCCTATTCACAAAGATATCTTTGGTTGTAAACTTAAGTGTACAACCAAATATACTGTTTTACATCTGCCAGAAATTCACAAAGGGATTTCTGCATGTGCAAATGCAAATATTTCTCTCCACCACAAGGTCCCCATACTTATAAAATGATACCAGAAAATGATTATTAATGCAACGGAACACGTCTCACATTTAGACACATCAGCAATTAAGGAGATAACATAGTTTAATGAAGTAAAGCCAAAAATGTTTCCCAGAACTTTTTTGTAATTGATGACTATCCTAATTTTTCCTGTTTTTCCAGTTTGACAGTTTTTGTCAATGTAAGTAAAAATATGATTGCATCATTGTTAAGGGGAAGAACTTAGAGACAGTCAAAGCTTTGCATCCATTCATGGCATTTCCAATATTAGGTTAGATAGTTTTAGGCGTTATGCAACCTTCATTCTTTTCGCCTATACAATCGCACATAAAGGATGGTCTAGACTCCACTCACCTACCACAATATCTGAAGAAACCCCGACAGTGGCTACACTCATCTCGCCGATACCATCATTGAACTCAATGACCCTTCCTCAACCTCAAGTGGGGAGCTATTATACCACTCCTGCAATAGACATGCACATTGATACCACGGACATTTCGCCTCCCCAAACAGCTCATACACCAACACCTATTACTTTCTCCCCCATCTCTGTCCTGATCGACCAAATTAATGTGTTAGCAACCAGCATATCTCATTTTAAGGATGATATGCTTAATCTTTCAACCATCACGAAAGATCTTCATACCCTACATAGAGCCACCAATGACACAGTGAATCTGATCAGTCTCCAAACGAGAAACTATTGCTCCACTAATGCTCCCATTGACAACTCTACTCAACACAACCAAAACTATGCCCAACCTAGTGTAACTACACCCTATGTCGCCCTCCCGATCAACACCATTCATTACAGTCTATCCTCCATCTCTGGGTCAAAGAGACCAAGCGATCATCTCTCCGACAGTGACATTGATGACCTTCTTATATCCTATGCCCTGGATTCTGACAATAGTAAGTCTCATTGAAGCGCAATTCAATTTATTTATTTTATTTTATTTATTGGTTTGTATAGCGCTGGAATCAACTCTCAATGGAGTATCTCTGCGCTTTGACACCTGTAGAACACAAAGAAATAAATGGGGGTGGAAGCTAAATTTTATTTTTAAACAGTAATGTTTTCAATTGTTTTCGAAATTTTAGATGGTCTGTGCATTGTTTGAGTGACAGAGGGAGTTTATTCCAGAGAGTAGGTCCTGCTATGGAAAGTGCCTTGCTCCCGTGTCTGTCTTTCTTAGCCCGTGGTACCTGCAAAAGAAGGTCATTACTGGACCTAAGAGATCGAGTGGGAGTGTAAGGGACACATTTCTTTTTCAAATAAGCAGGTCCTTGGCCATTTAGGCACTTATGAATCAGGCAGCATGTTTTAAACTTCGTTCTCTGCCGGACAGAAAGCCAGTGTAGTTGGTCAAGAAGGGGTTTGGAGGCAGTTCTGGGAGGGGCATTAAGAACCAAGCGGGCCGCAGTATTCTGGATTACTTGTAGTTTATCCAATACCCCTTCATTGGCAGCAAGCAGTAGACCATTACAGTAATCAATCCTGCTTAAAACAAGTGCCTGGACTAGAGTTCTCCTCACCGAATCAGGCAGAAGAGGAAAAACCTTGCGCAGTAGGCTGATGGTATGAAAGCATATACCTGAGATATAATTAATATGTTGCTTGAGTGTCAGATCTTGATCCAGACGGACCCCTAAGTTCTTTACAATCCATTGTAACCAACCCCCTCAGAGAACCTACACTTAATAACAGAGCGGTTAACAGAGATAACCTCACACACATCAATTTAGGACTGACTGCCTCAATCCCCTCGTTCAACAAGCTGAAGTGTGGGCTTTTAAATTGTAGATCTGCCAGCAAACATGCTACTGATATCTTCAATCTCATTTTAGATGACAACTTAGACATTCTGGTCCTCACAGAAACTTGGCTAAATAACTCCTCATCTCTCATTCTCGACCTACTGGTTCCTCCCTCCCATGATCTAATTCGACTTGATAGGATTGGGAAAATTGGTGGAGGGGTAGCCTGCATTTATCGTAACTCACTATCAGTCAAACAAGCAGACTCCATTTAACTGACTTTGTGCGATTATCTTTGCATCAATATCTCAGACTCTAAGCGCATCACTTGTAAGTTACACATATTTTACCACCCACCTGGTGATAATTTGACTTGTATTGATAAGATTATGGAGATCATAGCATCCAACTCCAACTCCCTAGTTCCTCATATTTTCTTAGGCGATTTCAACCTCCATTGGAATAATTCTAGTGATCATATTGTAGGCTGTTTTAACCCCTTTAAAGCGTTGTAAATAGACCTCCCCAGTGCTGCGCTGTCCATTGGAACTAGTGCTGAATGGACGTCCAACGGTCGTGCGCAGCACTGGGGAGGTAGTGGCCGTGACGACCGTTGGCCGACGGCAGCAATTAAGGGGTTAAAGAATTTCTATCAGAGCAGGAATTATCCCAATTCTGTGACAGCCCAACACATAACAAGGGAGAGACTTTGGACCTCATCATTGCAAAATCTAACATCATCCTACTGGAATCCATCACTCCCTGCGATTGGTCTGATCATTACTGCATCCTCTTCTCCATCAATACTGAAGTAATGCATAAAAGTGGACAACCGTCAAAGTTAAAGCAATGGAAACGGAATCTACAAAATATCAATCCCATCTCCCGAGTAAACCAGTGCAACTCCGCGCTGTCCCGAATGACTGACATAACTGATGTTCATGAGCTTACAACCTTCTACAACGACAAGATGCTTGAAACTCTGGACTCCACAGCTCCATTACAGGAAAAACATGTTTCCACCAAGAGGTCCAAACCTTGGTTCAATGAAGACCTGAACTTGGAGCGTAGACAGCTAAGAGCTGCTGAACGTCTTTGGAAATCAGCTCCTAACACTCTCAAGCTTGATCATCTTAGAAAATTAAGGAACTCATACAATAGGAAGATTCTTAAGGCAAAGGCAGACTTTTTCCGAACTCAGCTGAACCTAGCGAGCAACCGACCAAAAAAACTCTTTGAAATCATCAAGGAACAATCTTGCAATACAACTAATTACAGTAAGTTAAATGACCTGGCCACTCCTACATGTGATGTGCTTGCCAGTTTCTTCCATGAAAAGACTAGAACTATTGAGCTAGACATCCAATCAAAGCTGGCCACCCGCCAACCTATGGCACTAGATCCCAAATTGGACGGTTTATCTGAAGACCTTTTTAATTATATTAACCCAAGGGAAGTTCCAAAAAACAATACCTCCTGGCACACCTTCTCGCCAATCTCTCAACAAACTATCTACAACACTCTACAAGCAATCAACCCTTCCAATCATTTCTCGGATCCCTTGCCAACTGCCCTATTCAAGATTTTAAAAACCTCTATACTACCATTATGGTCTAAAATTGTAAACGCCTCCCTGACTCAAGGTGTCATTCCGGACTGCCTTAAAATAGGACAGGTCACTCCTATACTAAAGAAGGCTGACGCTTCTCCAGCTGATCCTAACAACTACCGTCCTATAACCAATATCCCCACCTTGGCTAAACTATTGGAGAAATGTGTTCAAATTCAATTATGCAATCACATTGAGATCTTCAACCTCTTAGACAGTCACCAATCGGGCTTCCGAAGTGGGCACAGCACAGAATCTGCACTCACGATGATATACTAATCATGCTTGATCGAAAGGAATCATGCCTTTTAATACTTCTTGATCTGTCTTCCGCCTTCGATATGGTCAAGCACGATAAGCTCCTAGCCCTATTGGAAAGAAGGATGGGCCTCTCGGGCATTGTGCTACAGTGGTTCTCCTCCTTCCTGAATAACAGATCTCAAAGATTCAAGATGAAGAACTCACTCTCGCAACCATCCATGGTCACTCTTGGTGTACCTCAGGGATCTGCCCTTTCACCCATTCTCTTCAATTTGTTAATGGAGCCCCTGGCGAATGCTCTGAATTCTGCGAACATTCTATATCACCTTTATGCAGATGACACCCAGCTATACCTTAAAATCACCTCACCAGATGACTTCGTTGCTCTTAATACTACGCTTCTGAACACGCAAAGCTGGCTCACCAACAACCATCTCATGCTAAACACCAAAAAACGGAATTCATTCTCATCTCACCACCAAACTACACCCCAAAGATAGACCTCTGGTTAAAACACCTAACCTCCTTTGACTGGGTCCCCTTCATCATAGACTCGGCTAAATCCCTAGGTGTCACCATTGACAAACACTTGAATATGCAGTCGCACATCTCTACTGCCACCAAGGGAGCTAATCACAAAATGAGTATATTAAGAAAACTTAAACCCTTCCTCCCTCAGGCTGCCTTAAAAGTTGCTGTACAAGCTCCGGTACTACCAAGACTAGACTACGGAAGTACCACCCTCGCTGGTCCCCCGAAATACAAGCTTGCACCGCTGAGAGCAGCTCTGAATGCTGCGGCTAGACTGGTATCAGGAACCAAAAGAAACAATCACATCTCACCAACCTTCAAAGCACTGAACTGGTTGCCTTATGAAGCAAGAATACACCTTAAAGTGGCGTGCATGATACACAAAGCAATTCACAACAATACACCCAGCTACTTGGCGCTAAAGTTGGAAAAATCAGGAGGCTGCAGACAACTACGAAGTACTCTACTTCTGAAACCCCAATCCTTCAGGAAGAAGAGAACAGGCTGTAGAGCTTTCTCAGGGATTGCTCCAAAGATTTGGAACTCTCTACCACCCCGAGTGCGTGAAATCACATCCCTTACTGTATTCAAAAAGGAAGTGAAAAGTCTATTAATGAACAAATTCATGTCCTAAATCTAAGTATGGGACGTATTTGGCTGCATGTCTTTTATCACATCCCCTGTTGCTCCACAATTGTTTGCTGATTAATGTTTTTCGTGGGATATAGATCTGTGCGGCTGATAGCACAATGTCTAATGTAATTTGTTCTGCAGATGCTATTGCTCTATTAGGACAATTTGACATTTTGTTTGTGTTGACAACCTCTTCCACTGTTTATTCTTCTATTGTAAAGCGCTCTGATACCCTCGTGGGTCACGTTCGCGCTATATAAGACTTTATAAATAAATAAATAAATGCCGTCACTCTTACACCATAGTTCAAGGATGCCTGCTTTACAGAGAGGGGGCCTCATTTATGAGAAATAACGCATCGCTGCATGAAAGCAGCGATGCGCCACTTCTCAGTGCGCACTCCTTGGGACATACCTGATGCGTCATAATTAATGTATGACGCATCATGTCGCAAGGAGTTACAGATACGTCAGTATTTCTGATGTATCTGTAAGCGCAAAAGTGAAGCATTGCTGGAGTGTGTCACAAAAGTGACGCAACTCCAGCAATGCGTCTTTTCACATGGGGCAAGCCCCCTGTGAAAGGGCCTGCGGCGGTCTTACGCCTGCTGTGAGGCAGGCGCAAAATTTTGACGCAACGGCATCCTAGAAGTGACGCAGTGAAATCTCATAGATTTCACTTGATCACTTATACAAGGCTTTTTGTGGGATTAACTCCCCCCCTGCCTACATTATACCTGACGCAGGTATAATGTAGCGCAGGGTTTTACAAAGTGACGCATCTGCTTAGATGCGTTATTTTGTAAATAGTGCACAACAGGGGACATGTTTTACGCCGCCGATGCGTCACAAAAAGTTACGCATCGGAAGCGCAAAACTGACTCAAGGCCTTATAAATAAGGCCCACGGTGTTTTTGTACGGAAGGGGCGCCTTTCTGCACAAAAACAATCATCTGCAGTAAATCTGGGAATTCTGCTTAATCCATTGGTGGATGCATGAGAAGACCCATGCTGGCAGGTGGAGCGCCTTCCAGCTTGAAATGTAACATAATGCAGCACAAGCAGTTGCGTTTAGTTGCATTTCTTTGCAAGGGGACCCAGGGACATGCAAATAAGGTTTTGCTTGACTTTGTAAATTCAAATAAGCCTATGCGCTCTCCTTGCGCTGCCTTGGCCTACCCAAGGGTGACACCAAGACTTTTTACATCTAGGCTACTGTGTCTTGCAATTATTTCCAGAAGGGTGAAATGATTCAAAACTGCAGCATGCGCTAGCATTGATATGATGATGGTTACAATCGATATAGAATCGAAAAAGCTGGAAATATTTGAGGCAGCATGGGATGTAGAATTTGTATTTATATCACATGCCGTACAAAGTCAGCAAGCAAGGTGAAATAGTGAATGTATGTATGTCTTGGTAATAAATGCAGTGTGAATTAATATTCATGAAGGTGCCAAACTTAGATTAGTAAATATTTTAAAGTAATAATTCGCATTGTCCACCAGAGAGCAGCATATACTTGTGTTGCATCAAAGTGACACTAATTTCACGAAACAATGAACCGAGAATAGGTGATGTAATAGACTGTTGTTGTAAGCAACGGTGATGTTAGGTTACAAACAGCACGGGCATAGAAGAAGAAGAAAGAAGCATTTTATTGTTTAGTTTATTAAAACCATAAAAATGTAGCATAAATCAAATATCATACACTACATAGTTTAAAATCATTCCAGCATTAACAGTGTAAAACTTAACACGCAGTTTTTAAAAACAGCAAATGGAAATTAATTCGGTTTTAAAATCAATCTATTATACATATGTAACTAGCACAAGACGTTGTTCTGACCCTCATTTTTTGCAAGCTCTGCATATTAAAAGTTGCTAATAAAATGCATTTATATTTACTTTCTAGCTGGCTGTATTTTTAAACATTTATAGGTCTCTGACTACCAGATTGACCGGTTGATGCCCCTAAAAGAGAGTCCAACACGTTGGGTTGACATTAAGTAATTCTCAATTGTGCAGTCTTTCTTTCCATACAATGTTAATTTAACAAATAGAGGTGGAAATTGTGGGGCATATTAACAAGCTGAAGTATCGCCGCTTTCTCGGCACAATTCGCCGAGAAAGCGGCGATACTTCCAGCGCCCTATTAACAAGGGCATTGGAACGCCTGCCTCAAGCCCACTTTGCATGTCAGCGAGAAACCTCGCTAATGACATGCAAAGTGGGCGTTCCCACGTCCAACCACATGTAAAATGTGGTTGGAGGTGGGAACACCCTATCACCAAGGCAGGCGTTGGGAGGAACAGACCTGCGATAAACTCGTTTATCCCAGGTCTCCCAACGCCTGCTCTGACCAGGCGTTAGGCATTAATAACATGGGGAGTGGATCATAAAGCTGAATCCACCCCCCCATATTATCAAGGCACACATTAGCGCGTGACAATGACGCTGGTTTTCATGCGCTAATGTTCACTATCGCCGGCTATCGCAGGATTTACTATTGCCTACGTGTTGCGCATTGATAATAACGCGCTAACACGGCGAAAAAATCCGGCGATAGCCGGCGATAGTGAAATGTGCGATGTGCGTTCTTTAACGCACATCTTGTTAATATGCCCCAATGTTCCTCCCCCACTGAGGTAACCTTATAAAATGGCCTTGGCTTTCACAGCTTGATCGTGTGCACGGAGGAACTTTATCAATTTACAGTTCATTTGGGGGTCAGATGGATCTAGAGGCATATTACCAACAACTAGCGATAATTTTTGTCTCTAACTTGTTTAGAGACAAAAATTATCGCCGCACATCGGCAATTTTTATCGCAGATAAACCTTGCTATTAGCAAGGTTTATCGCAAATGCGATAAAAAACGCCCGCAATGCATGAATATCGCTGAAAAGTCAGCGATATTCATGCATTATCGAGCAAATGCTCTTAGCCATGTTATCCACCTCCCATTGGATAACATGGCTAAGAACTGCTCAGGGCAGGTGTTAGCTTTTGGAGATATTCGCGCTTAGCGCAAATATCTCCAAAAGTTGGTAATAGGAGATAGCGATGTTAGCGACTGTTTCCAGTCGCTAACATCTTGGCACGCCCACTTTGCATATCATTAGTGATAGATATCACTGACATGCAAAGTGGGGCCCATGATGGTCGCTATCTCCTATTAGCTGTCGCTAACTGGTGTTAGCGACAGCTTGGTAATAGGGAGATAATTTTATCTCCGCCTTCTTGGCTTTTAAAGCCAAAAAAGCGGAGATAAAACCCCTTGTTAATATACCCCTAGTCCTCTAATAAGGGCAGACCTGCAGGTTCTTGTTCCTCCGTCCAGGAAGGCTCTCCTTACTAAAGTGGCTTGTGCTGGTTGTAGTTTCTTACAATGACATATAAGATGAATAAAGTCTTCTCTTTGACTGCCGCAAAGACGGCACACTTTTGACTCAATATTTTTCCATTGTGGCACGTCTGCAAATGAGGTGTACCTTCCGAACCGCAGTTCCATTAGTGGTCTTTTTAGTTGGATAGAAAATGTGTGGTCTAGATAAGCTTTCGGTCTCAGGACTTTGTAGTTATTGATCACCATCCATGCATGAGATCTTTGGGTGAAAATGCTCTTATCCAGTAAAATAACAAGTGAAATTTTGCAGCTTTATTTGCTAGCTTAAATGTTTGAAAGGGCATATTTTTGTTCCAGGGATCCAAAGTGCTGGTCGTATTGTACAAACATTGATTAATGAGCTATTTTTTATTATTATCAAGTTCTGACCATAGTGCTCAATTTAGGCCCTCCGAGTTTTGTTTTATCCAGTACCAAATCTTTATAGAGGTATAAAGTCTGCCCAATGATTCGTTCATTTAAACAAATTCCATACATGTTTGTGCTGGCGAAGCAGTCCTGGGAAGTTGAAAAGCCTTTTTGTAGATACTTGTCATTAAGTTATTAAGAAGGATTAGAATCTTTCCCATAGCATAGATTAAGGTTGGAAGGGTTTTGGTGGCGATTACCAAGAGCAACTGCCTTAGTGATGGCCCATCCATCTTTACTAGCGACTTATACGCAAGTGTTAGAGCACCATTTTCTGCTCACAATGGGATAGTTTGCTATCTATATAATACCAAATACTTATAGCTGGATACGTTCTCCAAAAGGTTGCCTTCAAGCCAAATGTTGTGATGTGTGGCTGGCCGGTTGCTAATGATCATAGATTTTGCTTTAGAAATGTTGATTTCCTATTTTTTTATTGACAAAAATTTGGAGAGTTCGGTTAATAATATGGTCAGACCAACTTTAGTTAAACTTAAAAGGACTATGCCGTCTGCATAAGCAAGGTGAACGGTAGTTGACCTAAGTGCGTTAAGTGGGAATTCATTTTGTTACGTTTTTCCGACAAATCAGCTATGAATAGGTTGAACAGGTGTGGGGCCAACACACAACCCTGCTTCAGACCCAGGGTCGTTTACAATTTTCTTGAGAGTCTGGAGCCATCTCCGAGTTTTATTCTGACCCAAGTGTCTGTTTAAAATTTCATTAAGCCCCTTAAAATTCTTTCAGGTATATTCCAGGCTTTTAATTTGGTCCACAGAAGTTTCTGATCCACACTGCCAAAGACGGTTTTTAGGTCAATAAAACAGAGATGCAGATCCTGTTTTATTTTCTTGAATTTCTCTGCTATTAGAGAGATTGATAGGATGTTTGAAATGGTTCCAATCCCCTTCCTGAAGCCTGTTTGAGTTTTTGGGATCAAGTTGAGTTTTTCTGACAAGTTGACCAGATCTTCGAATATCAATGAGGCAAATTATTTAACTTCTACACCCAGTAGTGTAATTAGCCTGTAGTTTGAAGGATTGGTTCCATCTCCTCCCTTGTACATAGGCACAAAAATTGATCGTTTCCAACTACCAGGGATTTGGATTTTAATCTTAACTTCAGCATACAGTTTCTCTAAATAAATGCTCCTGTTAAAAGGTGGGTTGCGGGATGCCTTTGGGTCTTGGTGCCACGTCACCTTTACCTTTGTTTATTATATTTGTTATATCATTTGTAGTGTAAAGGGAGTTGCTTATTATGAGGTTCCCTTGTTGCGCTGGTAACTGGGTAATGTCCTTTGAGGGTAATTGACAACCGCCTGTTTCCAGTAGATGTAGCCCACTTAGAGAGTCTGTTGGAATCTGTATCTGCAGAAGGTTACATGGCTTTGTTTTAAATTTCTGAGTGAGATAATTGGCCCATTTTGCCCCAGCATATTTGACGTTAAGATGTTTCCTTGCCTATTCAGGGGGTTTCTTGTTTGCCAAAATGTATTCATATTCAGATGCCTTACACTTTATATTTCCTTCTTTTAGATTCCCATAACTTCTTTTTCTAGAGTTTTCTCTGTTGTCGAAATACTTCCCATGTAATACTTTCATTGTTTTTTGATTGAAGCTTCCTGTGTGTCCTTTTTTAATTTTTGCACTTCATTTGATAAACCTTTAAAAGGGTTGTGCCATATAATCTTAAATCAAGGGGCTCTCATTATTGTTGTTAGTTTACTCAGAAAGTTGAAGCAAGCTTGAATCCTGTTTAACGGTCCACTTGCAGATTCAGCCAAGACATCATTAATGGCTGAAAGACATTTGGTTTTAGTGTAATTTGTCCATTTAAGGCATTTAAGTTTTATTGAGTTTATTTGGCCCTCCGGTAACTTGATGGTTTGAAATCTTGCCACGTTTAGATTGAAAACAATATGTTGAAATGAGTGATCGCTCCGTGTGCTGTATTGTATGAAAAAGCGGGCAAGAGACAGGACCAGCGGGAGCGGTATAATTCTCCAGTCATGTATCGATTGTGCCCTAGGGCCGTTGTATGTTTTTTTTGGGCAGATTGTCTTCTTCAGATCTTCCATTAATCACTGTCATGCCTTGATATTCCAGGTCGGTGGCTTTTTGCTGACCAATTTAGTCAGCGGATGTCGATTTAGTTATAATTGCTGCTTAACACACCAGACCATGTTGTCTGCTGACAAGTCAAGTCAAGTCAAAACTCACTTTATTCGATTAATAAAAATCATAATAGCATACTATAGAATAATAAAAATAATGCCAAATTTACATCATTTCATAGAAAAAATAGGTTAAAATTGTATTTCCACGTTAAAAACTGTTCAGTTCATCACTTCATTGTTACTTAATGCGTCAGGTACTATGGCACCGATTTGACCGCGCCAGTCTAAGTTTCCTACTGCGAACAGCTACCACAAAAAAATATGCAACCCCAAACATAATCACAGGGAGTTCCATTAATTGCAGATAAAGTAAAGCTGGCTTAATTTGTAAAAATCCCTTATCCTTTAAAAGAGGAAGAATAAACTTTTTCCTACCACCGCTGTAAAAAGCACAAAAGAGTGTAAAGTGCATTGGGCAATATGTATCAACATTCCATTTTGCGATTCCTAAATAGCGATTTTTGAGGAATCACTATTTATGAATCACAAAATGGTATGTATGTAGAAATCCGCTTCTTATTAGCAATTTCTTAATATTCCTTAATTGCGATTAGCAAATTGCTAATCGCAATTAAGGAATAATTTCCCATTTATTTCTATGGGCCAGGAGGCCCATAGGAATGAAGGGGAAATGTGCGATTAGCAATTGGCTAATCGCAAATTGAGAATATTTTCAAGGGTGCAGGGGAGTCCAAAGGACACCCTGCTGCACCCCTGAAAATGACATGTGTGCGCATATGGCGCACATACATGCCCTAAGGGCATGTATGAGCATCACATGGCACCTTTTGTTTTTAAATAAAATGCTTTTTAAAAGGAATTCGCAACTTACCACCAACTTGAAGTTGGTGGTAATTTGCGATTCCTTAGGGACAATTAGCAATATTTTTTTGCATCATACATTGCGATTCCTTAAATGCAATCGCAAAATAAGGAATAGCAAATTGTGCGATTCCTTATTTTGAACCACATTTGTTGAATAGATACCATATTGAGAATTCGCATTCGCAAAGGCTGAAATTCTGCGAATTTCGGCCTTTGCGAATGCGAATTTCAATGATACATATGCCCCATTGTGTCTTGGATTGATAGGCCATCACATTCACAGGGGACCGCGTCCTCGGGCCTACACCACCCTTTCGAGTCGGTTAACAATAGATGGATTTGATTAAATCGGAATTTCGTCAACAACCAGCGATGGAAAGGTATCGCTACAATGGTAAGGTATGGTTGAATGGATAAGGACGAAAAATAACAGGTAGTATGCCCTTACGGTGGGTTTACTCAATTGCAGCGCTTCCCGTTTCTGCTCTCTGATTTTAGCGAAATTACCTTTCACCCATTTTAGATCAGCTTTTAACAGACCCTCTGGGTTTGTAAAGATCTCCGGACGCCTCCGGACGCCCCAATTCCCTGGAAGTAGTTTTAATAAAAGACAGCCACTGAATTTTCTTTGCTTTCTCCAATTTCAAGCAATCTCTTAGGATCTTGTGGTTCAGGGTGAGATTAGGATTCAACCATGTTTTTATCCATATTAAAATAGGACCTCGTCTTCTATTCATCATTATTCATCTTATTACAAGGGGCCATACTTATTATGTCTGAGATATAGCCTACCCCTAGCTCTTGGTGAACCGCAAAGGCTGCCGTTGATTGGGGGAGCGCCAGGAGTGCCCGGAGGAATATGGCCGCCCAATATCTTGCAATTGCAATGGATTTAGCTTTATATATAGATAAAATTGCTTCACACGGTTTCCCTCCTAACCGCTTAGCAAAACCCAATATTGCAGCAGATGATCTTCTCACCGCGTTTACTTTGGCCGTGATTTGGGGGACCCAAGTGCCCCTATCGTCGAAGACAACTCCCAGGTACGAAAATACTTTCACTCTGGAAATCACAGAACCGTTACAAAAAAAGGTTTTGTTGCCATACTTTCTCAAACCCAGTGTCATGACATGTGATTTTCCATTGTTAATTACTAGGTCCAGTGATGTCATAAATTCACCAAAAGAATTTAATAGCCTTTGTAGCCCAAGAGGTGTCCGCGCCAATAAAACGGCGTCATCGGCGTATAGGAGTACTGGAATGGGCGTTCCTCCCATACGCGGAATATCAGATGTTGCCTTTACCAAGGTGTCTTCCAGGGAATTGATATATAAGGTAAATAGCATAGGGGCCAAGATGCACCCTTGGCACACCCCTCTACCTGACTTAAACCCTGCCGTACATTTACCCTCCTGTGGCATTCTTGTTGACGCAAACAAATCCCTGTGTAGCTCAGCCAGAAAATACACCAATGAACGATCAAGCCCTAGGTCCAGCAGTATAGTCCACAGCCTCGACCTATTGACTAGGTCAAAGGCCGTGGACAAGTCCATGAAACCCAGGAAGATTGAGCCCTTGGCTGCCACCGTATATTTGTTGATGATAAGATGTAAATTGAGGCACTGATCTTCCATGCCTCTTCCTGCTCTGAACCCATATTGGGCATCTGATAAAATCTCTTTCTTTGTGGCCCAATCTGTTATTTTGGCTAAGATAATTTTCCCTAAGATTTTAATTTGAGGAGTCTAATAGGGATTTTGGCCTATAAAACCTAGGATCCCCCCTTTGGCCCTTCTTAAACACTGGAATAATAGTTGAGCGGGACCATGTAGCTGGGGATCCGGCTACTACAGATATATTGAAAACGTTCATTAGTATTTTAGCCCAGTAAATGGGGTTTGCCTTATACAGATCCGGGGGCACGCCATCGGGGCCCGGGGCCTTGTGGCCAGCCATACCCTCTATCGCCTTCACTACCTCTTCAAAGGAGAATGACAATGACAGCCATGTTTGATCGATATGGAGTACCCCAAAAGTTTCCAACTCTAGATTGCTACCATAAATTTGTTCAAAATGACTTAGCCAATCCTTTTCGGAGATATTGACTTCTAGCGTACTATTCTCAGTGCCGGCGAATAGAGGGTTATTGACTATGGCCCAGAATTTAGAGCTGTCCTTCATTGCTACCTTATCCATCGGTGCTGACCAAGCTTCATTTTTTATTTCCTTTTTGCGAGCCTGCATTATAGATCTATAAGCTTTCCTTAGCTGCGTAACTTGCATTTTATCTCTAGGTTTCTTATTAAGGGCCTGCATGAGCAGGTTATGAGCTCTAGTGTAATTTCGGTTGAACCAGCCCTTTGCGGGGGATGATTTAGACCTACTATTAACTTTGAGCTCCTTTGCCACTTGGAGACAGATTTTTCCATATGAGGCAATTACGTCCCCCTCCTGCCCTAATGGATCAGAACATATGTTGAGTTCAGTACCTACCTTCATGCTAAGCGTATTGAAAAAAACTTCGGGGATGACCTTATGGCACTTTAGCTATCCTCATACTGGCACCTTAAGTAACATAAATGGATGTTAAAATCACCCATCACAACATAATAAACAAAAGTGGTTTGACTTTCCTTACAAGATTTAAAAAATATTTGACAGTGAGGAGAGATGCTCATTTAGATACTCACCTACCATGGAATTATAAAAGTTAACAAGTAGTAGAGTGGTGTTATTGGTCGGGCTAACTTCCACTATCTGAAAATGAGGGGAGAAAGAATCTAGCATTTTAGCTGACCAGCTATATTTACCGATACCAAAAGCATCAGACCACCTCTATCTCTCCCTGCCGTCGAGCGACATGCTGGGACAAAGTATGATGTGTAGTCAGGGACCCAAAAATCACACTTGCTACCCAGGTCTCTTGAAAGGCTACAATATCATACTGTTTCACAAAATTTAGCCAATCCTCTTCACCCTTTTTGCACGTAGCCCAGCAATGTTCCAACTTAACACCTTTACCGTCTCCCTCAGCCCCACGTGTTCACTCACTTTATTCTGGCTTGTGTTTAAGGGCGAGTTAGCAGAAGCGGCCAGTCAATCTAACTCTTCCGCCAGGGACAGGGGTGAGAATCGATTTTGTAAAGCCAGCTCCTCCCTGGTGTCCTTTCTAGATGCATTTAGTGGCTTTGCGAAATGCCCCATTTTTTGCGTTATCCAACTAAGTTGGTGCTCTCTAGCCATTTGCATTGGAATAAATTGGGTAGGCAGCTTTAAGTCTCTCCTGTTCCTAACCTGTTGAGCCTTCTCTTCTGTATTGCCTATATTGGGGCAAGGATAGAAAAAACCCAGCGGGAGTGCTCTAATACCTCCAACCTCGGATGTTACATTTGAGGCATCCCAGAAAAGACGTGTTGCCTCGGCAGGGTTATTAAAGTTTACGATGAGGCAATCCCCCTTCAGATGTTTTTTTGTGTGTCCCAGCCACCCCACCCGTCTGCCCGTTATTATGCTAGATGAAATATTATTATCCCCAGTGCAGTTGTCATTGAACCACTTCTTGATGTTTACTAACAGAGAATCTGTGGATTCTACCTCACCCTCTTCTAAAGGTGGGACATTGACTAAGATTGCAACAAAGGGGGTTGCTTCGGGGGGGAGATTAATTGTGTGTTGGTGTACCAGGCCTTTTATCTTCGGGGAATCCCTCATGTTCTTCATGGCCCTTGTTAGGGGAATGGGGCTCTTAGGGCATGGGACTAGCATCGGCCCCTTGGAACCATTGCCGTTCCGGGAGGGTACTGTGTTACTAGGAAGTGAGTCTGGGCTTTGACTCCTGAAGGAGGTTGGTAGTATTCTCTCTGCATTCCCCCCATGGGCTGTGCCTTTTTTGGCCTCAGATAGGGGCAGGTGGGGGCCTTTGGGCAGGTTAAGAGAGTGATCATTCGCTAGTAAGAAAACGTTCAGGTGCTCACATTTTTTTAGGATCCCAGCTACGCATTCATTCAGGGTATCAACAATATCTTTAGCGATCAGTATCAATGCGGATTCTAATTTCTCAGAGAGAACATTCTCCACCATGTCCTTAAAAGTTCCTTCTAGGTGGGCCAATGATAACGGGCCTAATTCCACCGGTGTAGTGCTGGACGTCTTCGTCTTTTTATAGTGTTCATTGCCTGGTTTCTTTGCTTGTTCAACCGCTATGGCCCCACTCAGGATCACAGAGTTCGTGGGGTTATCAGAGTCAGAAATAGGCCCCGAGGAGGTGATAGTCTCAGATGGTAAGCTGGATTTAGGGGGCTCGATTATGATCAATGGCTCCAGGGGCACGTGCCTAATAGGAGTACTGACATTTGCCGTTAGCTTCTGTGTTGGCGTTTTATTACCGTCCAAACCCAGCTCTCGTTCAGTGTTTTCAATTTCGGTGTTTAAAGCCCCTACAGCGGAAGTCAAGTATGAAATAATACTTGCAGAATTACGTGGTATTTTAGACTTTACACTCCCTCCATTCAAAGATGTTTGAAGTTTCCGCTTACCCATCTTGGCTAGTGTTCATCAAGGGGGTGGCCCGTCCCGTTCCTCGCCGCCCCCGGATGGCCACAGACGGCCTGCCCTTTGCCCGGGCTTAGCCCCGGCGCGACCCCGCGCGCGTCCCGCGACGCGGGGAACAGCTGAAATTTCTAGCGCCTCCTGGTGTGTGGTTGGCTGCGGTGGTGGCGGCCGCTGCCGCTAGGGAGCCTGGTGCCTAGAGTCCTCCTCGCTCCTCCTGCGGCCTCTGGGATGGACTTGCGGCGGCAGGAGTAGAGGAAACAGGGAGCCCGTCACTCGAGCTGCTGACAGGTATGATGCAGCATGGCCCCTTGTGTGCAAATAGTGCTGACAAGATATCATCTTTGTCTGGCATAAAAATCTAATTTGAATTCAAGCTGGCTCTTCTCAAGGTAGTTTTGAAAAAATTCTGCTTAGGACTGCATTTTCTCCTTTTTGGTTTGAGCCATCAGTTGAGTGTAATAATTGGTCAATATTATTGTGCTTTTTTTGTCTGAAAATTGGTCAGTGAATTTGACTAGTTGTATATTGGGATCCAGAGATTCATAATACATAAACTGCCAGCCCATCTTTTGCACGGCCACATTTTTCTGCTACTACTTAGTAATGAATAAATCCAACTATTGGAAGTTCTTCAAGCGACCAAGCCTCTTGCAGAGGTACTATATCGCAATTAGCCCATTTCTCTGGAGGAAAGCCCTTATCAAGAAGTGCTTTTACTCCAGCTATGTTCCATGATAGTATATGTATAATGCCTCTTTCAGGGGTACCTGCTGCTTCTTTCTTTTGTCAGTCATTTGTCCCGCTGTAAAGAATGCAAGGAAGCCAGTTCCATTGATTTGGAGTTAAATTGATTTGATCATGCGGATCTTTAGCTGATGTATCTGAGGTCTGGTCTATTCCACCCCGTCCTTTAGGATTTTGTAAAATAGAGTAGACCTGTTTTGTTCCCGCTGTTTGGTTTTTGTTTGGTCTGAAGCATTTGAAATTCATTCGAGGGAAATGGATAGCGGGGTATGATCGGTGTTGATATTTGTATACCCCAGATTGCAAATCGGTCAGAGCTATGTAATATTAAGTGTGCTGTCTGTGCCGTCTGCCATGTAGTTAGCGTGTGTTCTTTAGAAGCTTTTCGTCCCCCTGTAAGGAATTGTACTGCCAGTAGGTCTACTGTGTGCATGTGCTCTAGTTCCTGTATTTCAGCCATGACTCTCAAGATGTTACTTCTGTTCAGAATGTCATGACTGCCCTGTGAATCGTATTCAGGCCTCCATATTATCTGTTGCGTGGCCTGATTACTTCGTGTTGTCGCCCTTGTTGAATCATTTTTGTTTCCTTATCCTTATCCTTGCAGACCTTTAAAACAATTTTTTTCGGATTTTGAATATGAAAACTTAATTGCTCTTCTGGTGATGGGCAGTGCTCTGTTGCTTTATAATGGGAGGTACGAGTGTTGGAAATTTCTGGATAACATTGGTCCTTAACTTCCCTGATTGTCTGCAGTTGGGATGGGGGTATTACGTCCGCAATGTCAGAATGTTTGTTTAGTTTCGTAGTTGTAGGTGTGCATTTGGGCGATTTCCAATGTTCTGCTTGCTCTAGTGACTGAATTTGGGCATTGGGCAAAGTCTGTAAATTCATTGATGCTAGTTGTATTAAAGGTGGTACATTTTCTCCTTTGCTGATTCTCACTTTGCTAGTCTACTTGTGTCTGTCGTATCATTGGGGTAGCTGTCTTGTGGGTTTGGGTTTCCTCGCGGTGGGCCACTTCGTTTGAAACTGTAGAGACACTTGTATGTTTTTTCCAATGTCCTGTGTTGACCAAATGCTTTCCTGGAGGCTCCATGTTTAAGTTGTCTTTATACCATGTGGTGTTGAATGTTGCAGGGCGAGATAAGATATTCTGGGTTCATACCCTCATAGGCTTGCATAGGAAATGGGACAGCTTTTTTAGTGGCAGTAGTGCCCCTGTTATAATTTTTAGGGGCCCCTGTTTTATCTGTGTTCTCATCACCTGTCCCTGCATTTGAAGGAGTAGTCCGAGGGAAAGGGGTCACTGTGCGATGTTCTTCTAAAGAACATCCAGTCGGAATTTAGAAAAGATAGGCTATACTCTGATTCCTAATTGGGTCTCTTGCTGTGTCTTTTTGTTTCTTGCTTTTCTTTCCCTCTTTTTTTGTCTTCTAGATTGGGTAGGCATTTTAGGTTGCCCTGACATGACATTTTGTATTGCCATTTTTTCTGAGCTTGTGCAATCTGCCGTTTCTGCCGAAGGGAATTGAGTATTGTTTGTTTTTTAATTCTCTTTTTATTAAACAGTTGTGATGATACAGTGATACATCACAAAGCCACACTGTGATACAGATGAAGAAAAGGCACGTGAATACGTACACAAATCAAGAGTATCATATTTTTAGTTCCAAGAGAGTACGTACATCTACCTGCGGCTAAATCAGTCACCCCATTGCATCAGATTTCATGTCTGTATTCTCTGAGTAAGTCCCTGGGTTGACCAAGAGTTTGTTGAGGCTAAGGATCCGTTTCCAATAGTGTTGGTATTATAGCAGCTTATCTAATATTGGTCCACATGTACAGGCAAATCCCTGCGGAGAATAAACTGATTGCACTTTTGGTATTAGGGTGTTTAGGTTGTCAAGTTTCAGGTATATTCCTGTAATATGTGATACAATGATGTTCATTAGATCTATTTGTATATCTAGTTTATCAGGCTGCATTATCAAAGAGTCAGTTGATCTTTGTAATGCTTGCAGTAGTAAGGTGATTAGAGCAATTTGAATATTTATATTGCTGTACATATTGGGTGTCCGTTATCTGAAGTGCAGCTAGGTATTTCGTTTTGCTTGGGATAAGGTGATGAAATTGGTTCAAGTTCTCTTTTCTTTGAGCTTAGTGTAGTCTTCATTAGTTGCCGAAGAAGGTGATCTGGGTTTCTTTTGCTCTGACTTACTTTATTGTCTTGTCTGCAGTTGTTGGTTGAGTTACATAGCTCCTCTTCCGTTTCTTCTTTTCCTTGGGCTTCCATCCGTACCACTTACGTGACTACTATGATTTTCCTATTCTTCGACATATCTGCACTTGTGTCTGGTAGGCCTGAATTTAGCCATGAGAACTCAAAGTCTTTACTATTTAATTGGGTGTTCTGTGAGCTGACAGTATGACCTTGCACTAAGGCCTGAGAGAAATAGCTCATTAAGATGTAATTGGTTTGCTGCTCTTGTTTAGCATCTAATCTATCTGATGTGCTTACACTGCCAGTTTTGCTAAAAATAAAATTGCAGCTCTGGCTGTCCAGTTGTGTTGTTGTCTTTATCTGCAGTATGTACCAAGGCATTTTGCAATGAGAGCCCACTAGCAATGTTATTTCTGTTTGGACCTGCAGGTTGTTCATGCAATGTTCAATAGCTTAGGCCCATAGTATAGTAATCCTGAAATAGTTGTGGGGGATCGATCTTCCGCCTGTATGACTGACCGTTGTAGGGTTCTTAAGGGGACCAAAGGGGTCATCAGACCCAATGTTTCAACAGGAGTACTAAAAATAGATGAGCTGGGTTCCTTTAGAATTTAGAATCTTGAGTTTTGACTAGCTTTTATATTCACCATTGACTTGTCAAACAAGTGATGTAGCTTCAGCTCTTTCATAGTCTGAAAGGATAGGAAACTAAAGATGGGGGGGGGGGCATTGCCATCATTTAAAAAAGGTCTTGTCATTGTAAATTTGAGGTTCTACCCACCACTGATTACGAGGCCTCCTTATTCAAAATCATACTTACACCCAAGTTCCCCTTTTCGGTATACTGATTTATCGTCCTCCTGGTCTGGCCAGACTGTGGGATTTGTCCTTCCCCAACTTAATATCCCCTTACCTTCTGGATGCCGCCAACTTTACCATCCTGGGTGATTTGAATCTCCATCTAGACGACCCAGATGGTACAAAAAGTTCTGCATTCATTGCCGATCTTGAAGCAATGAATATCCAAATCCACAATTCTGGTTTGACTCATGTAGCAGGTAACCTACTAGACCCTATTTTTTCGAACTAGACAAAACATCTGTTGCCCCCCAGCCCTTCCCCTGTGCTTGTCGGATCATTTTGCTGTTACCTTTCCGATAAAAGTCACTCACTGTCCCGTTAGTTTTTGACGGGAGCAAAGTCCAAAGTTGGAAATTTGGCAAAGCTTGATGTTGGAGCCTTAAACAATTCTCTAGCCAACAGTATACCGGCAATCAAATAAATGCCAATTGCGGATCTTGGGGCTATCCAAAGTTTGATACTACAATCAGTAGATTCCTGTGTAATTTTATCCAACATACGTTCCAGTAATCACCGACCACCTGCCCCCTGGTTTATAGAGAGGCTCAAGAATGAAAAAGTCAAACGCAAAACTCTAGAAAGACAATGGAGAAACAACTATACAACTGATGCCATATTGGACTATAAAAAGACCTTAAGGAATTACCATTCTCTCTGCAAAACAACCAGAGCTGAGTATTTTTCTCTAACAATATGTCAAGCTTAGAACTGCCCCAAGACCTTGTTCAAGGTGATTAAGGAACTATCCGCATCAGAAAGTCAGTCTACCCCTCTCGCCCTCAATGAAACGCAATGTGAGGATCTTGCCCACTGCTTTGTGAGCAAAGTCAAAAAAACATATTCTGCACTGTCTAGTGACAATATGTCTAATTCTCTTCACCCGTCCGATACCACTCCCAATGCAACCACTGACACGTTGCCAGAGACTCTTAGGAATAATAAATCCATCAACAAATTGGAAGCTTGGTCTCTCTTGGAAACAAGCTCTTTTAACCAGCTTCTGCTTAGCATTAAATCTGGCTCTCCCTGTGATTTACTCCCTATCTGTGTGCTGAAGCAGCTTGCGTCTCCTATACGTAGGCTAATTATGGATCTCCTCAACGCCTCCTTACAGGAGGGCTTAGTAATTTCAGAATGGAAACATGCCATGGTACTCCCTCTCTTAACGAAGGACAGCGCTGATCCATCTAAGCCTTTCAATTTTCAACCTATCTCACTGCTCCCGGCTTTTTCAAAATTCTTGAAAAACATGTAAATTCCAAGTTGTCCTCCTTTGTTGAGTCCCAGAACTTCCTTCACACTTCTCAATCAGGTTTTAGAACTGGGTTCTCTACTGAATCTACTCTACTAGGAGTCACCGAAATGCTGCGATACCGACTGGACATTGGCGACACAGTGTCCTTTATTTTATTTGACTTGAGTGTCACATTTGACATGGTGCCACACACTGTGTTGTTGAAAGCTCTGCAATCCTTGGGTTTTGAGGGCTTAGCTCTGCATTGGCTCTACCCCTTTCTCACTAATCACCCGGTTCAGGTTTTCTCTTCCACGGCCAGTTCTAAATCCCATCTGTCCCCTTATGGAGTGCCGTAGGGCTCTGTATTGAGTCCTTTGTTGTTTGATGTTTACGTTAGCCCACTGGCAGGTGTAAAAGTAGGTCAATGCGCGAGCCATGCAGCCGCAGGACACTCACTCAGGCTCCCAGCATTCTTCCCTTGCAATGGCCATCGCTGCCACTCAGCTGCACAGTGCTGCTCCTCTATGCTCCTCTTTGCCTCACTCTCTGCTCGCACCGGCTCCTGATCCTGGTGTTCCACCCCCACAGGCACCGCCGCCACTCAGTCAGCTGCTCCACTCATGCAACAGACTCTGGAGACAACGTTATGCAAACCAGTCACACAAACATGTGAAAGTAAGCACGGACATGAAGTTTTGTCCTATCGCTCTGACATTGCATGAGTTGGATGTACAGAATTAAAGAGCAGCTGCAAGCTAAGCAGGTGTAGAAAGGGCAAAAGGAAATATAAGTAAACAGATGTGGCAAACCAGGACAGGCTCGGAATTAAGCACTAGCAGAGGAAATTAAATTAAAGCAAACCAACACAAAGTGGGGGAGGAGAGGGGCACATCTAGAGATGTGTAGAAATACAAGGGATATCCCTGCTTTGCAAGTGAGAAAATAGGAAGGAAATGTAAATCTTGGTGACGTTCGCAAAACTATTTTATTGTCAGCTCACTTTATTCATTGAATCTGTAGTGTGGGAGCCACCTGGCCCGTACTTTACAATATTGCACCTTGTACCTTCCCGGAGGGGCGTCTCGCCCGAAATGTATAAATAAACGGGTGCATGACCACTCGTGGTCTTCGCCCCTAACTGTAACTGCGCTGTGTGAGTGTTTTGTGCAGTGGAAGGTTCTACACTTAGGCCTCACCATGTGGCACTGGGGTCCCTGATGCCTGGTCATTACACTGGCGACGAGGCGGTCTCCTAAGCACGCATTCACTGTTGCATGCAGGTGGATCAGCCGGTGTGCTCAGTGATGCCTCTCCCTCCTGCAGGCGCGCCGCACCAGTTTCCTGTTGTGCCCTCAAGCAAACCACTGTTGCCCTCCCTCCTCTCCGCGGAGGCTCCGGTGAGTCTCTGGCAGCACTGCAGCCTGCAGGCATCTCCTTGAAGCTGGCGTGTGCACCGGAAGACACGTGGCGTCTGGCAAGACGTGCCAGATTGTCAGAGATTCCCCAGGTCAGTGCCCACCTGGAGGCGGCCGAGTGTGCCCTGTCTCCATGTCTACGCTCCTCTTCACATCCGCTCCAGCATGTCCCTCCCACACAGCAGGCAGTGCTGCCGGAGATGAGTCCTGCAGAAAGGCAAGGCCAGCCAGCTCACAGGCAGAAGACAGAAGACTGAGCACGAATAAATGCAAGGAGCATATCAGTGGGGCACAGACAGGAAGAGGAGGTAAATGAAAGGAAGGGCAAGGAAGAAGATTGGGTGACCCGGCCCCCAAAAGAAAAAAAAAAGGACATAAGAGTGGTGAAGAGGCACGTGGGCTCCAGGACAAACACCACAGCTCAAGCCAGAAGCCAGGTGGACTAAACAAGTACTATCAAACTGCAAAAGGACACAAAGAGCAGAGTACCTGGTGGGCACCCCCAAACACAGACATGAGTCAACCAGTCCAGGCCGGAGGTGCTACGCCACAGGAAGGTGCCGCACAGCTAACCCCACCCCACAGCAAAGCCATGTGGAGGTATCCCCCCGCCCACCATTCAGCGAGCTCGTAGACCCTGCAACAATGGCCCCAGGCAGGAAATCGTGGATTGGCCACTTGACCACTACTTCACTAGCATGAAAGAAACAGATGGGACAGTCAAGAGACAGCTACTCATGTTCTACATAGGTGGAGAGGTGTATGATCTGTTTGAAACGCTCCCGAACACAGGGGCCTACAAGGATGCAGGTCAGTGTTTCTACGCCGGTTGATCTTCAGACAACCAGGGATGTTGTTGGATGAAGTACTTGTACTAGCAAGGTCGCATGAACTCTCAAATGCAGAAGAAGATAAAATAGAGGCAGCCTTAAACATGCACCCGGCCATGTTGGGACTTCCGCGAACACTGTCGATCAAGGGAGATAGAGTGGATACCATTCAAAGGCACCCCAAGGCATCACGCGCAAGCTCAAGGGTGCCCACCAAAGGGGCCTGCAGAAACAGAGCATAGAGCACCCTCTGTCAAGCCCCTGCTCCACAAAGGGAAAACATGCTCCTGGTGTAGTAAGCTAAACCCCTTCGCCAAAGTGTGCAGAAGCGGAAGGGTATGCTCAGACGTGAGTCCCGTACTCTCCATGCCACTGGAGTCAAGGTATCCTGGCTGATGAGGGCTGAATGCTCGAAACCGGTCCTAGGATGCTTGTTTCCAGTCCAGGGAGGTTCTGGCTGGCAGTTCGGGCTGGACTGTTCCCATTGGGCACAGGGTCAAGACTGATTTGCATATGGCTAGGTCCAAACTGGAATGGCATGGTGTGCAAAAAAAATTGAGGCACAGATCTCTGTACTGGGGTGAATGTATGACATTGTTTTGCATTCTGTCCATCAATTGTTCTTTTTGAAGAGGACGATCGAGCACGGGTAGCAGCCAGCGGGAGCCTCAGCTGCCATCAGTCAGCTGTCCTTGGAAGACCCCCTGGGACAAGAAGAGGCGATCCCACCAGGCCCAGAGTTTGAAATGGCAGCGGACGACGAAAATGTCTTTGGTGTGTCATTTGTCAGCCGCGCAGGTCAGTGCCGCAGGCCGCCTCCCATGTGCTCCATCCTCCTGGCTGGCTTCAGAGTAGAGGCACTCATTGACACAGGTGCGTCCGTCAATGTCATGGACAGTGTGCAGTATGAGCGGCTCTCACTCTGGCCTCCCCTCTTGCCATCCAGGACGAAGATCTGCACATATGGCGGGACCTAGCAGCTTTCCCTCAGGTGGGTGATTGAGGTGGATGTGGTCAGCAAAGGGCACTGCAATCCTGCCAAGTTCCATATGGAGGAAGGAAAGAGGGGCACTCTTCTCAGCTGCCACATGGCTGAAGATCTGGAGTTGGTCTCCTTTGCTAATCAAGTCCACGACTCCTACTCAGATGCCATCTTGCGGTAGTTTCCCATGCTGTTCGAGGGCCTTGGATGTCTCAAGGACAAACAATTTAAACTACACATCAACTCATCAGTATGGCCAACAGCCCTGAGGTACTGACAAGTAACTTTTCACCAACGCCCCCAATTGGAAGAAAAACTACGGAAGCTGGAACAACTCGGGTCATAGAGAAAGTCTATGGCCCCACCCAATGGGTATTGCCTCTCGTCATTGGCCCCAAACCCAAGCGGCCTGAGGCAATCAGGCTCTGCGTCAACATGTACCTTCCTAACCAGGCAGTCTAGAAGGAGTGACACATGACGCCAATGATGGATGACATAGTGGCAGACGGCAATGGAGCCAAGTGGTTCTCCAAGCTTGACTTAAACGTCGGATACCACAAGCTAGAACTCGCCCTGGAGAACAGGTAAATAACCACCTAATCCACGCACGCAGGGCTGAGGATATATATATGGCTATGCTTCAGAGTGTCGTCGTTGGTGGAGATCTTCCAGAACGCCATCTGTGAGATGCTATCTGGTTTGCAAGGAGTGATAAACCTCAGTGATGACATCCTCATCTCAGGGACCCTAGAAGAACACCACATGCATCTGAGACACACGCTCCAACGGCTCACAGACTGCAACCTCAGCTCACCAAATCGAAATGCTCCTTCTACAAAGAGTCGTTCGACTTCTTCGGCTACATCTTCTCCCGAGAGGAGCTGCAAGTCGACCCGAAGAAAGCTATTGTCATCCTCTGAGTGCAGGTGCCCATCTTTGCGACTGAAGGACAACACACCCTGGTGGTTGCTAATGCCAGTCCTGTCTTGCTTGGTGCCATCCTCCTCCAAGAGAGCCACAACAAAGAATGGGTCCCCGTGGCCTATGCCAGCCGAGCGCTGTCAAAAAACAAGACAAGATATGCCTAAATAGAGAGGGAGGCCCTTGCCATCAAGTGGGCCTGCCAACACTTTCACCTCTATCTCTATGGGTGAGACTTTTGGGTCTCGAAACCGGTCCTAGGATGCTTGTTTCCAGTCCAGGGAGTTCCTGACCTGGCAGTTCGGGCTGGACTGTTCCCATTGGGCACAGGGTCAAGACTGATTTGCATATGGCTGGGTCCAAACTGGAATGGCATGGTGTGCAAAAAAAATTGATACACAGATCTCTGTACTGGGGTGAATGTATGACATTGTTCTGCATTCTGCCCATCAATTGAGCACGGGTAGCAGACAGCGGGAGCCTCAGCTGCCATCAGACAGCTGTCATTGGAAGACCCCCTGGGACAAGAAGATGCCATCCCACCAGGCCCAGAATTTGAAATGGCAGCGGACGACGAAAATGTCTTTGGTGTGTCATTTGTCAGCCGCGCAGGCCAGTGCCGCATGCCGCCTCCCATGTGCTCCATCCTCCTGGCTGGCTTCAGAGTAGAGGCACTCATTGACACAGGTGCCAATGATCCCATTGTTCACAGGGATGACACACTTGGTCCAACTAAGGACTGAGAGGTGGGCGATACAGCTCCAGGCATACTGTTTTGAAGTAGTGTTTTGGCCTGGGGCCAACAACCAGCCGGCTTCCTATCACATCACCCCATCATGTTGGAACGACAGACAACGACTGCTAATGAAGAAGGCGCCATAGAACTGGTGCAAATTATCACATAGGAAGCCTGCCTCAAAGCCCTGACCTTGGAGGAGATAGGGACTGAAGGAACATTGGATGAAAAGCTGGAAACGGCCAAATAGCACTAATTGATTGAAGGTGGCAACACTTTTTGGACAGAGCCTGGACAGTAAACACGGAGGACAAGGCGACAAGACAAGAACTGTGGACAGTTTGCAGTGAACTCAGCAAAGGCTCATATGGGGTAGTGTTGCAAGGATCAGCCATTGTTGTGCCCCAGAGTTAACAGCAGCAGGTGGTCAATCTTGTACACGTGGGGCACTAAGGGATAACCAAGATTAAGGTGCATCCCAGCAGCAAAGTCTGATTTTTAGGAATGGACACCATGGTCAACAACATGATCCAAGCATGCCCCTGGTATGCCTTCACTGGAGGCGACCCCGATCATTATCCTGTTCTGACAGAAGATCCCTGCCGCGAGCCGTGGTCTCGGGTCAGTATCGACTTTGGATGTTTTGGTACAGCACTGTGGTTTTGATGGACTCTCATTCCAAGTTCCCGATCGTGGAAGTAGTGACATCCACGGCATTCCTGCAGGTCAAAGCTGTCCTCGATGGGACTTTTGCGAGATGGGCCTCCCTGACAAGATACGGTCCGACAATGGCCCAACATTTCAAGGGAGGGGTTTCCATGACTACTTGGCTATCATATGTTTACAAGAGACCTTGTGTGCCAACCCGATTCACGTTAAAGGGTACTCTTCCCTGTTTCTAGCCACTATTAGATCTCAAGCTGGTCGAGCAAGTGGGGGACTACAAATTCCTGTATAAAATAAATTGTCTGTTAACACCAAAACAGTTGTAACAGTGGGACCCCATACACAGCTGCTATGGCTTAACAAAAAGGATGGGAAGGACTTCATAATTGTACATTTCTACAATAATGTCTTTAATTCATCAAGAGGTAACTTGGTAGCAGCCCTTGATCAGGGCTTGGAAATGTTTTTGTCCTTAGTTAATCCAGAGCATGTTATATTTGGGCTGGAGATTTCAATTTAGCTGCATGTGGGGGTCCTAACTCAATGTCCTGTGGTTGCTTTGGTGTGGAAAGTGACCATTTTAGCCACAATGACTATGGGGAAGCACTTAACCTAATGATCACAAAATATGATATACAACTCCTCAAGGGGGTAGCGACCGCAATGGGTGTTTATACCCAACATTTATAGGAAGGAATGCACAATGCACTATTGATTATGTAATGGTATCTGTTTCCACTGTAGGTTTGTGTGGTAATCTAAATGTAGTTCCTTCCCCATTTAGCGATCATAATTTGTTAAATTTACCCTTTTTCTATTGGGGCATAAAAACTGATGTTTATGATACAGCACACCATATAAATATGGATATGACTGGGACAAATGGGATTAGAATAAAATGGTCAGGTGTTGGCCCATGTTTAATAATGAGGAAAATAGTGAATTCCAATCAAAAGGAAATCACATACTGTCTACAGGAAGAAATTGTACCGGTGTTATTGGTGGAACATTTTTGCACCATTACACAATCCATTAAGGTCAAAACATAGACAGAGCACAGCACCAAATGTATAAACAGCTGATTGGTCCCAACCAGCAAAATTATTTTAATACAAGAATCATAAAGTAAATTTCTGTTCAGCCAGCAATCTTCATGACAGTTGTTTCTGTAGTTACAGTATTAGTGCAGATACAGCCGACATGTGTTTCGTCGCCATTCGTCACTTCTTCAAGACTTCCAATGACAGGTAGGTAGAATTCAAGATATTGCATCTAATGGGATGGATCGAAGCGTCAAAAATCCGGATACAGTATTCCAGAACAAGAAGAAAATTGTAGTCTGGTAAAGTGAATCCCGTCCGTACGTCGTTTATTTTCGTATTTTTAATTCGATAATGTAGCAGGCGTGGAAACAAATCCTATCGCAATGTCCTCAAAGTCAAATCTCAGAATGTCTATGTTGCCAAAAACCACATGAGCAGATTGAATTGTAACCGGCAACCAACAAGTAAAACAAATCTAACAGCAGGGCACCGCACCGCTAACCGAGCCAATCCTTCATGTCGTGTCTCTAAGCAGTATGAAGTGTCTGAGGAAGTCTTCCAGGCAATCCATGCAAGTGTCGCGGGTCAGGCCCCTGGACCGGATGATGTCCCAGTAGATGTATTTAAATCAGCACCTACCTTGCAGGGACCCATCCTAACATAGCTGTCATAGATAGAATCCCAGAGACATGGGGAGAATCAACCATCATACCGATATTCAAAAAGGGCGGTAAAGAGGACCCAAAAAACTATCGACCAATTTCACTCCTTGATACATCTATGAAAGTGATGAGTAGGGCCCTATTGATAAGATTAGAGGAATGGGCAACCGAACACTCAATTTTAACTCCGGTGCAGTACGGGTTCAGAAAACGGATAGGGACTATCGAGCAATGTACAAATTTAGCGCTGCTTATCGGGAAATATACCAGGGCTAAGGCAGGTTCTTTATGTCTGTGCTTTGCTGATTTAAGCAGTGCTTTTGACTTAGTGGACCATATTTTGCTCTGGAGAACCCTAATTTCAATGGGAGCACCTAGGGCGATTGTAGTGTTTCTTTCTCAGCTATATGAGAAATTATTTACTCAGGTTCATTTTGGCCCCCAAGGAGAATGTACATCCAAATTTAAAGGGGAGCGTGGGATAAGACAAGGCTGTGTTCTTGCACCAATTTTATTTTTTCTATTCATTAATGTAATAGATAAACATTTACAGACCATCCAGGCAAATGCCCCTACCGTGGCAGGTTGTCCGATACCTGTCCTTTTATATGCGGACGATGCCGTAATGTTAGCAAGAACATGGATTAGGCCTACAGAGACTGATAGACACAATCTCTACCTGTATGGTACAGAAGAAAATGGATTTAAAAAGTCCAAAACATACACCATGATCTATGGGCCCAAACCTAAACCACCCAAAACATTGAAAAAATCACTATCCAGACAGTCACATCCTTTTGCTATCTAGGTATTCTCTTTAAGGATAATGGCTCGTGGTCTCAACATGTTATTAATATTAGAGCCAAAATGAACAGGGCAACCCTGGGTATTTTTAAATTTTCAATCACACTAGGGAACCTGCCGATTTATGAGATGGTAGCTTTATATAATGCCAAAGCTGCAAGTACAGCCCTTTATGGGTCAGGGCTATGGGGTTACACAAATAACAAGGTCTTACAAATACAAGAAAGCCTCTTCCTGAAATGCATGCTTTATTTTCCACCATCTGCATTAAACACCATTGCACATCATGAGATGGGCCTTCAGTTTATTGATTACCTACTATTAGTACAACCATTAGTATTCTGGGACTCAGTATGGAAAAGGGAAGAAACTGCTTTTACAAAAGAAAATATTTTAGATTGTCTTAAACTGCATGATGTACTAAAAATACCATGGTTGTTATATATTAATTCCGCATTGAAGAACGTGTATAAGGAAACAATATGGTCAGAAAGTTAAAAAACACTGATGCACATAAAGAAAGAGATTAAAAACACCTTTCTAGAACTTAGGCTGGTCACACTACAGAAATTCCCTCTCGACCTATATTTCTTTTTTGCGATTCACATAGAATTCACACATGAGCCAATTCAATTTCAAAATACTGTCAATGCATCATTATTCTTTGAACCTTTGTTTATTCATTTTTTAATCTTGTTTATTCATTTTTTAACTTTTTTCTTTGAATATCAAAATTAGTTATACATCAACACTCTCTATTACTATTCAGTAAACATATACAATAACTATATTCAGTAAATCTAATAAACTTTTCACATATTATAACATTATGTATTCCCCAGGTAGAAAAAAACAAAAGCAAAAGAACACTCTCTCATACATCCTTACATTTCATTTTATTTCATAAGCTTTATTTTGATAAAAGATATCTTGAAAGCTATGCAATCCAGAATCAAAATATGCAAATAAACCAAAATACATTTTCTTAAAACAATGCAATGAGCAAAAAAATCATTAGAATACCAAGATTCGTTAAAAATGGAAACATTAAATAGTTAAAAAAAGAGTGCTTATTCATTTATATAAAAGGGAGAAGAAAGTGCAAATTATGGAGGACAAAAGTCACATGAGCATTAAAATTTAAGATTTAAGGTTCTAATAACTTCTCTCTGATGCTCCATGCCCATTTAAGAAATGTTGCTAGTCCGCAGGTCCCGGGCGTCTGATCTTAAAATACACAATGCGGCTTGGTGGCTGCGGGTACCCAGCTCCTTGCAAACTGGTTTCAACCAGTGCCCCCTTGGCACTTTGTAGGCTGGGCAAGCAAACATAAAGTGTGCGATTGACTCAGTGGTAGCCTCACAGCTTGGACAAAAAACTGGAGTTTGATAAGGGGGCTTCCAATGGGCAGTCAGCTCTCTGGTGAGGAGTGTACCTACCCTAAACTCAAAGTACAAAGCTCTGTCGTATGGTTTTTGTAGGTTGTATGATGTTACAACGCATACTTTTACAGCACATACCTTTACAAGGCATTTTTTACAACGCAACATCCATTACAACGCATTCCATTACAACGCATGCCATTACAACAAATTTTTAAAAACTACCTTTACGACGCATTCCATTACAACGCATTCTACCTTTACAATGCATACCATTACAACGCATAACATTACATTGCATGTATGGTAAGTATTAGATAGTGTAGGGGAAAAATTACTATTCTAACTCCAAGGGGTGCAATAGTAGGGTAAGTGTTAGATAGTGTAGGGGTAAAATGTATTATTCTAACTCCAGGGGGTGCAACAGTAGGGTAAGTGTTATATAGTGTAGGGGTAAAATGTACTATTCTAACTCCATGGAGTGCAACAGTAGGGTAATCGTTGGATAGTGTAAGGGTACTATGCGTTGTAATGGTATGCGTTGTAATGACTGCATTGTAATGACATGAGTTGTAATTGTATGCGTTGTAGTGTCATGCGTGGTAGTGGTTGCGTTGTAATGGCATGCGTTGTAAGGGAAGTTGCGTTGCAATGACTGCGTTGTAATGGTAGTGAGTTGTAAAAGTTGCATTGTAAAGGTTGTTTCCCGATTTTGTACAATATCTAGGTAGGGTTCAAGACGGATGGAATGCTTCTGCTGCATAAACTCTTCTGTGAGCCTGCCTGCTTTGGGGTTAAGGAGATCATTCTTGCTAACCCACAGCCAATACGCCTTCATGACTTCTGCCTTAGGTGGAGAGGTTCTGTTTAGCCACGCCTCTTTAAAATCAAGATCATATAAGAGTTTTTTTTATACCATTAAGCCAATTGATCTTGTGCCACCCATCCGTATCTATTACCTCTCTTAGCCCCGCTGCATATTTTGATAGCTCTGGTGTCCGCCACAAACGAGCCCACAGCAAAAGTGGGCGAAGTCTTACAGGGTCTCTAAACGAGTGGCAGCCTAAAACGTATGGTAGGGGCTTAGTGGGTGTCCTCTGAGGGAGCATCATAAGGTCTTTCAGGAATTTGTTTTCCGATCTAGAAATTTGATCTATATTAGGGAAACCCCACAGTTCGGCGCCATAAAGTGCCAAACTTACTGCTTTGGCCGTGTAAATTATGAGGGCGGGGGCAATTGGTTTGCTCGACGAAGAGCGATGTTCTTTTAATATTGCCCCGCCATCCTTTTGTGGTTCAAAAGCATTTTCTGCGTGTGTGGTCTCCAATGCATGGTATCGGAAATGTGAATACCTAAGTAGTCGAAGGTAGTGACCCTCTCTAGTGGGACGCAATTTAGTGAGGGAGGGTTCCTAAATATACATCCATACTGATTCAAACAGCAACCATACTGCATTCATAAGCTCACACAAACTCTGGAAAGTTGGAAACACAAGTATGACATTAGTCTCCTATGACCAAAAAAACCAACAACTGCATTAAACAGGATCTAAATGTCAATTGTCGGTGCATTTTGATGGCACAAGGAGAATCATCAGGACCTGCAACATAACCAACCAAAGTTACAATACCCAGGGAGTACTGTCAGAGTTCTTATTATCTCTGAGGTAAATATTTGGACGACCCTTTAATATTGGCAACACCTGCCAAATTCCTTTGTCTCTAATGTCAATGCTCCTCCTCACCATTCAAGTGTGTTTTTTTCTTTTTAAATCTACCCTCATTGTTATTTACTCAGACATTCAAAAAAGCTAGGCCTTTCGACGATAGTGCCATATGGCAGAAACTTGTCAGAGGCAGATAGGAGATGATGTCCAAGTAACCATCCTGTTACTTGATTTTAATCTACACTTTGCAAACTCTGGAAGGAAGCTGTCTGGGAGAAACAAATCACCCAGGGGGGGTCGGCAACAGACTACTTGCGAACAACATATGTGCCTGAGGTGTGCGAAGTTGTTGATGTGTGCGGGACCATGGCCACTGCCTGGAGAGTTCTACACATCTTGGCCAGGAACATATTGTGGTTCAAGAAGGTGGACCGCCCCCCTACAGAGAAAGGAGAAGACCCTGAGCATGGATGAATTGAAGAAGCCTTGGCACCATCACCTTTTCCCAGGGTGGATGGCAATTCATCTAGGAATGAGGGGTCAGAAAGAACTGCTCTGCCGGAAGGTCCACCTCAGGTTATCCAAGGCTGCTCGTCCCTCTCTGAGAGCCCCGCTAAGGCAGGGCTAAGTTCCAACTTCCAGTGCCAGACGTATGGTCTCCTGCCAAACCCTGCCCAGAGCCAAAGGCTTCGAGACTTTGTGTGCTGCATGCTGTGAAGAGAATTGCTGAACTGAAACAGTAAGCTGCTAAAGAAAAGGAGGGATGTAGAGTGGGAGGCACCCAGCCCATACTATATAATATTGCACCTCGTGTCATCCCGGAGGGCCGTTTGCCCGAAGGGTATAAATAAACTCATTTTGCCCCAAACTTTGACTGCTGTGTGTGAGTGTTTTGTGCTGGGAGGGGTTCTACAAGCAGGCCTCACCAAGTGGCACTGGGGTCCCTGATACTCGGTCACTACAGAATCCACTAGGTGGGTAATCGGTTCAGGCTCTGAGTATATTCATTGGGTCACCTTTCCACAGAAGCTGTCAAAAGCTTTGATTATTTTGTACATTAACTGCTGTTTCTTTCTTCAAATATAAGAGAAGGTTAAGGGTAACTGAGGGATCATGGTGGGTGAAAAACCCATTGTCATTGTGGTGAGCATTAACTACGAACATGCCTTCGAACTTGAAACTGAATTGCTTCTTTCTATACTTTCACTCTGGGCATGTGCCTTAGATACATAGGACAGCAAATCAGCCACCAGATCCTCTGCATGCAAGTTTTACATGGATAGACAAGAGGTGGAGGTGGGGACAGGGCTGCAGATGCTCTGTGACCCCAGGATGATGGCAGCATCAGCAGTCCCAGCATTTATTCACATGAGAGCTAGGTTACAGCTGTTGATGAGCTGCCTAATGACGAGGTCAGCATGTTTGGAGAGTACAGGGTTGAAATGACCTAGACAGTGAGGAATTTCAAGACTGTAATCTTCTAAAAACATTTGTTAGATAGCATGTTTATAAAATAAATATAATCAATTAGGGTGCCTACTATGCTTTCAGGGGCACATCTTTTTATAAAATATTTAAACATCAGCAAAATGAGCCATTCCCTAAACATGAAGAACAGCCTAGCAAGCTAATCCGTGATGGGGGCTTGCTCATGTGAGTAAAATCATAAAGGGTATGTACCCAAAGTCCCTTTTGTATCTGTTGTGTTCTTTATGTATTGTTAGAAATTAGGTTTCTGGTTGGCAAAGGTATGTACCTTGTTCAAGCAGGAACCACAATCCTAGTCAAGGTAAGTCAGTACGCAACCTAAATTATCCTGTGCTCACCCTCTGGTAGCTTTACACATAGCAGTCATAATTATCTTTAGAGGCAATAATTAACGTATTTGTGCAACACATAGATAGTAAAACTGTGAAATCTCAATACAAAAAGTATCCAGACCAGTTTGGAAATATAGAACTTCATTTAATTAATAAAATAATACCAAAATGACAAAATTCCAATGTGTAGAAGTCGAAATATGAATTTCTAAAAATTAATGCAAAAATAGTGGCTAGAATAAAAAAGTGCCTAAAGAGTTACTTGGTCAGGCTAACTGCAATGGAGTGTGAGCCGGATACAGGGACCCACTTAAGCCCGCTGAACAAAAGTACCTTGATCCAGTGGTTATGGCAACAAAGATGTGGGGTGCAGCAGAATGGTGTATCAGTGATCCCCGCACAGTTGAAGTGATGCGCCAGATTTCTCCACGCAATGGTGGTGATGCGATGGATCCATGAGCAAACAGTACGTTTTGGAGTGAGGCAGTTGCAAAGGTGATAAGCTGGGTTTCTCCACTCTGTAGAGGCAATGCGTTGATCTTCTCCACGTGGTGGCAGCTGTGTGGTGGTTCTAGAGAAGTTGCTCCAAGGCCGATGTAGCTGGTCCGGGTGTGATACACTGATTTGATTACCGCAACAGTGGTGATGCATTGATTTTACTCTCGCAGCATAGGATGCATCGGTTCTACTGGATCAGACCCCTAAGTCCACTTCCAGGGGTACAGGACTGGAGTGGCACCGCTTGGCAGGACAGACTCACAAGCAGACAATCCAAGGGTTGAAACAGGAGGTTTCTAAGTATTGTTTGTCCCTGATGCTTAGGAATCAGGAGGTAAGCCAGCAAACCCTTTGAGTCACTCCAGTGGTCAAGTGATGCTGGTCAAGTCCTTCTCACGCAGGCAGAGAGAGAGAGGAGCAACAGCAGGGTAACACAGCAAGGCAAGAGTTCATCCAACAGCAGTTCCAGCATAGTGGCAGTTCTTTAGATACACAGCATATCCTCTTCTGCAGAGTGTTTAGTCATCAATGGAGCGCACACCGCTAGCCCCTCCTCCGGATCGCCCCTCGGGACTCTGGTACTTGTGGTTCTCTAGTGGATCACCCAGGTGGGTGCAAGTCGGCACTTGTTGGACTGATGAATCTCTAGACCCAATACATGTCCCGGGTTTTAGGATATCGCCCGAGACATGTCTCGGGTTTCGGGATAACTTCCCTCATCAGTAGAGAAAGATCGTTAGGGGTGGAAGAGAAGGCCGCCACACAACAGTCAAAGGCCTCGATGCCAGAACCGGCACGCAGGTGCGTCGTCCAAGAGCCCGTCGGCCCAAAGCTCAAGGGAGCCGTATTGTGTTTAGTCATCAATGGAGCGCACACCGCTAGCCCCTCCTCCGGATCGCCCCTCGAGACTCTGGTACTTGTGGTTCTCTAGTGGATCACCCAGGTGGGTGCAAGTCGGCACTTGTTGGACTGAGGAATCTCTAGACCCAATACATGTCCCGGGTTTTAGGATATCGCCCGAGACATGTCTCGGGTTTCGGGATAACTTCCCTCATCAGTAGAGAAAGATCGTTAGGGGTGGAAGAGAAGGCCGCCACACAACAGTCAAAGGCCTCGATGCCAGAACCGGCACGCAGGTGCGTCGTCCAAGAGCCCGTCGGCCCAAAGCTCAAGGGAGCCGTATTGTGTTTAGTCATCAATGGAGCGCACACCGCTAGCTAGTACCAGAGTCCCGATGGGCGATCCGGAGGAGGGGCTAGCGGTGTGCGCTCCATTGATGACTAAACACAATACGGCTCCCTTGAGCTTTGGGCCGACGGGCTTTTGGACGACGCACCTGCGTGCCGGTTCTGGCATCGCGGCCTTTGACTGTTGTGTGGCGGCCTTCTCTTCCACCCCTAACGATCTTTCTCTACTGATGAGGGAAGTTATCCCGAAACCCGAGACATGTCTCGGGCGATATCCTAAAACCCGGGACATGTATCGGGTCTAGAGATTCATCAGTCCAACAAGTACCGACTTGCACCCACCTGGGTGATCCACTAAAGAACTACAAGTACCAGAGTCCCGAGGGGCGGTCCGGAGGAGGGGCTAGCGGTGAGCGCTCCATTGATGACTAAACACAATACGGCTCCCTTGAGCTTTGGGCCGACGGGCTTTTGGACGACGCACCTGCGTGCCGGTTCTGGCATCGAGGCCTTTGACTGTTGTGTGGCGGCCTTCTCTTCCACCCCTAACGATCTTTCTCTACTGATGAGGGAAGTTATCCTGAAACCCGAGACATGTCTCGGGCGATATCCTAAAACCCGGGACATGTATCGGGTCTAGAGATTCATCAGTCCAACAAGTACCGACTTGCACCCACCTGGGTGATCCACTAAAGAACTACAAGTACCAGAGTCCCGAGGGGCGATCCGGAGGAGGGGCTAGCGGTGTGCGCTCAATTGATGACTAAACACAATACGGCTCCCTTGAGCTTTGGGCCGACGGGCTCTTGGACGACGCACCTGCGTGCCGGTTCTGGCAACGAGGCCTTTGACTGTTGTGTGGCGGCCTTCTCTTCCACCCCAAACGATCTTTCTCTACTGATGAGGGAAGTTATCCCGAAACCCGAGACATGTCTTGGGCGATATCCTAAAACCCGGGACATGTATCGGGTCTAGAGATTCATCAGTCCAACAAGTACCGACTTGCACCCACCTGGGTGATCCACTAAAGAACTACAAGTACCAGAGTCCCGAGGGGCGATCCGGAGGAGGGGCTAGCGGTGTGCGCTCCATTGATGACTAAACACGATACGGCTCCCTTGAGCTTTGGGCCGACGGGCTCTTGGACGACGCACCTGCGTGCCGGTTCTGGCATCGAGGCCTTTGACTGTTGTGTGGCGGCCTTCTCTTCCACCCCTAACGATCTTTCTCTACTGATGAGGGAAGTTATCCTGAAACCCGAGACATGTCTCGGGCGATATCCTAAAACCCGGGACATGTATCGGGTCTAGAGATTCATCAGTCCAACAAGTACCGACTTGCACCCACCTGGGTGATCCACTAAAGAACTACAAGTACCAGAGTCCCGAGGGGCGATCCGGAGGAGGGGCTAGCGGTGTGCGCTCAATTGATGACTAAACACAATATGGCTCCCTTGAGCTTTGGGCCGACGGGCTCTTGGACGACGCACCTGCGTGCCGGTTCTGGCAACGAGGCCTTTGACTGTTGTGTGGCGGCCTTCTCTTCCACCCCAAACGATCTTTCTCTACTGATGAGGGAAGTTATCCCGAAACCCGAGACATGTCTTGGGCGATATCCTAAAACCCGGGACATGTATCGGGTCTAGAGATTCATCAGTCCAACAAGTACCGACTTGCACCCACCTGGGTGATCCACTAAAGAACTACAAGTACCAGAGTCCCGAGGGGCGATCCGGAAGAGGGGCTAGCGGTGTGCGCTCCATTGATGACTAAACACAATACGGCTCCCTTGAGCTTTGGGCCGACGGGCTCTTGGACGACGCACCTGCGTGCCGGTTCTGGCATCGAGGCCTTTGACTGTTGTGTGGCGGCCTTCTCTTCCACCCCTAACGATCTTTCTCTACTGATGAGGGAAGTTATCCCGAAACCCGAGACATGTCTCGGGCGATATCCTAAAACCCAGGACATGTATCGGGTCTAGAGATTTATAAGTCCAACAAGTACCGACTTGCACCCACCTGGGTGATCCACTAAAGATCTACAAGTACCAGAGTCCCAAGGGGCGATCCGGAGGAGGGGCTAGTGGTGTGCGCTTCATTGATGACTAAACACAATTCGGCTCCCTTGAGCTTTGGGCCGACGGGCTCTTGGACGACACACCTGCGTGCCGGTTCTGGCATTGAGGCCTTTGACTGTTGTGTGGCGGCCTTCTCTTCCACCCCTAACGATCTTTCTCTACTGATGAGGGGAGTTATCCCGAAACCCGAGACATGTCTCGGGCGATATCCTAAAACCCGGGACATGTATCGGGTCTAGAGATTCATCAGTCCAACAAGTACCGACTTGCACCCACCTGGGTGATCCACTAAAGAACTACAAGTACCAGAGTCCCGAGGGGCGATCCGGAGGAGGGGCTAGCGGTGTGCGCTCCATTGATGACTAAACACGATACGGCTCCCTTGAGCTTTGGGCCGACGGGCTCTTGGACGACGCACCTGCGTGCCGGTTCTGGCATCGAGGCCTTTGACTGTTGTGTGGCGGCCTTCTCTTCCACCCCTAACGATCTTTCTCTACTGATGAGGGAAGTTATCCCGAAACCCGAGATATGTCTCGGGCGATATCCTAAAACCCGGGACATGTATCGGGTCTAGAGATTCATCAGTCCAACAAGTACCGACTTGCACCCACCTGGGTGATCCACTAAAGAACTACAAGTACCAGAGTCCCGAGGGGCGATCCGGAGGAGGGGCTAGCGGTGTGCGCTCCATTGATGACTAAACACAATACGGCTCCCTTGAGCTTTGGGCCGACGGGCTCTTGGACGACGCACCTGCGTGCCGGTTCTGGCATCGAGGCCTTTGACTGTTGTGTGGCGGCCTTCTCTTCCACCCCTAACGATCTTTCTCTACTGATGAGGGAAGTTATCCCGAAACCCGAGACATGTCTCGGGCGATATCCTAAAACCCGGGACATGTATCGGGTCTAGAGATTCATCAGTCCAACAAGTACCGACTTGCACCCACCTGGGTGATCCACTAAAGAACTACAAGTACCAGAGTCCCGAGGGGCGATCCGGAGGAGGGGCTAGCGGTGTGCGCTCCATTGATGACTAAACACAATACGGCTCCCTTGAGCTTTGGGCCGACGGGCTCTTGGACGACGCACCTGCGTGCCGGTTCTGGCATCGAGGCCTTTGACTGTTGTGTGGCGGCCTTCTCTTCCACCCCTAACGATCTTTCTCTACTGATGAGGGAAGTTATCCCGAAACCCGAGACATGTCTCGGGCGATATCCTAAAACCCGGGACATGTATCGGGTCTAGAGATTCATCAGTCCAACAAGTACCGACTTGCACCCACCTGGGTGATCCACTAAAGAACTACAAGTACCAGAGTCCCGAGGGGCGATCCGGAGGAGGGGCTAGCGGTGTGCGCTCCATTGATGACTAAACACAATACGGCTCCCTTGAGCTTTGGGCCGACGGGCTCTTGGATGACGCACCTGCGTGCCGGTTCTGGCATCGAGGCCTTTGACTGTTGTGTGGCGGCCTTCTCTTCCACCCCTAACGATCTTTCTCTACTGATGAGGGAAGTTATCCCGAAACCTGAGACATGTCTCGGGCGATATCCTAAAACCCGGGACATGTATCGGGTCTAGAGATTCATCAGTCCAACAAGTACCGACTTGCACCCACCTGGGTGATCCACTAAAGAACTACAAGTACCAGAGTCCCGAGGGGTGATCCGGAGGAGGGGCTAGCGGTGTGCGCTCCATTGATGACTAAACTCTTCTGCAGAGTGGTCACAAGACAAGAAGTGTACACAAGTTATGGTGTCTGGAGTCCAGTACTTATACCTAGTTGTGCCTTTTAAGTGGGGAAGACTTCAAAGAACCCTTTTAAGTGCACAGAGGTCAACTCATCCTGCACTGCCTCCAGACTCACTACAGGCGGGTATGCAGTCCTTTGTGTGTGTGCAGAAACAGCCTATTCAGGTGTAAGTGTGAAGCTGTGTCCAGCTCCTCCTTCCTAATCTCCCAGGCAGATCCAGCAGCCCGATCTAAGTGACCTCTGTGTGTGGCTGTCTAGAGACAATACACAAAGCTCAGCTGGCAACCCACCCAGACTGAACCGAGACAGGCAGCAGGCACCAAATGGCCAGAGACAGTAAATGCCAACCTTTTAAAAGTGGCATTTGCTAAACTGTAATTTAGAATTCAACTTCATTGTACGTTTTTAGTCCTGTGATGCCAAACCTGTAGGTTTTGCAGGGCATACCTTAGGGGTGACTTATAAGTATAAAAATATGAAAGCTTTAGGCCTGGCAATAGGGTTTACTTGTCAAATACAGACTTTGCAGTGCCAGGCCAGAGGCATGGTTAAGGGGCTACATATGTGGGTGGCACTATAAGTGCTACAAACCCACTAGTAGCATTTAATTTACAGGCTTTGGTCACATGTAGTGCACTTTACTAGGGACTTATACGTGAATTAAATATTTTTATTTGGGATGTACTAATATTATGATGTTTAAGGGAGAGAGCACAGCACTTCAGCACTGGTTAGCAGTTGTAAAGTGTGCAGAGTCCTATAACCAGCAAAAACAATATCAGACAAATAGAGGGAGACAGGCAAAATGTTTTGGGTCAAAGCATTTTAAGGAATATGGGCGGGGGAGCCATTGAATCAAGAGGAGAGATATGAGATCGGCAACAAACCTCTCCAATTATGAACAAGTGGCTGACCCAGGCCACCTCTTAGTATAATGAGCATTTGATTAATTAAGCGCCTGGATACCCTTTCAGGTGATTATGTTATGTTATGTTATTTATATTTTATATTATAGTGCTTTACAAATGAATATACCATAATATAATGGAAATAATGTGTCTGCCCAACAGACAACTTAATATGCCTGTAGCCAAACTGTAAAAAACAAAGGTAGAGAAAAGAAATTCATAAAAATGGTTCCCACAAGATTACTTCAACATTTAGGGGATACTACTTATATTGTTTGGATAGCTGTTGCCCCTATTGACTGACCCTGTTGGTCTCTTGCCTTAAACTATAATCCCTCCAATAAATTAACTTAATCTCATCTTTCCTTTATCACTCACCACAGAGAGGGACCTAATTGACAACAAAATAATAACCAAAAATCACAAACCACTTTCAGAATCACCAATGAAGAATACAAGAAATACATAATTTCCTATTAAATTAGCCTATCCAAGCATTCCTTTTTTTTTTTATTTGTTTTATTAGCATTTCAAGAAATGACTAAGTAAGAGGCAACCATCACAATCATTGTCAGTAATCGGTGGCAGCAGACATACAAACAGTATTCATAGATACATTGGTAGATATCACGCAATACATAAATAGATTGGTAGGAATCTAAGGGGAAAGAAACATCTCTTGTAAGTTACAAAGAAATACAGACACATATAGCTGCATGATGAAGGGTCCTCACATGGAGGTAAGCTGACAACCTTTCCCTGGCACAAGGCTCCCGACCCTCCTTACCACCCAGAAGGAGTCGTCTAACCATCTACAGAGCGTCAGTGGAGACTACGTCGTGAGGTGGCACCGTGTCCTTGATCGAGTAGCCCCCGCCCGACCGGTCGTTGTTGCCCTCATCCTCTGTTGCGTTCCGCATCTGTTTCCCATCCAGAAATATGGAACAGAAGTTCTTGGGTCTATTGCAAGGGGGTAATAGGTCGCTGTAAAGTTCTGATTGTGTACAACAGTATGTCATTTCCCAGGACCATAATGCCAGCGTAGGAGTAGGGCCTCTCATCCATGTGCGTGCAACACATCGTTTGGCAAGGAGGAAAACCATGTCTATTAGTCTCCTGTGCACCGGCCGGCCGTAGGGGCCAAGAATAGCCTAGTATGGCCAATAGGGGGTCCGGAATCAGTGCCAGTTGTGTGAACCTATTAACCTCTCTGTACACAGCGTGCCAGAAAGATAAGACGTCCGGACAGGACCAGGCTACATGCAAGAAATCAGCGATATGGGCCCCACATCTCTCGCAATTTGGACTATCTCGCAGTTTATTTCTATATAATCTTTCAGGGGTGTAGTAAGTCCTATTCAGGTATTTAAAATGGAGTAATCTGTGATGGCCATTTAGAGATAACCTCCTCGTACTTGTGCAGCAGTACTGTCACATCTCCTCCCGTAGCTCCGTTTGTAGATCGAGTTGCCAAGCTAGCCTCGGCTTTGCGTATTCCGCAGTTCTCTCCGAGAGGGATATCCGATACAGGTTGGTTATTAATTTAGCAGGGGACTTGGCGTTGACCATGTAATCGTAAGCTGCAACCGCCGGGGGGCTCCTCCATGTCGTCTCCTGAATGGTCCCTTAGCGCATGCCTCACCCTATGAAACTGAAAGCGCACCAGCGGTGGATAGGTTATGTCGTCCGTTTCGATCTCTCCCCAGCATACAAGTCTCCCATATTGTGGATGTGCAATGTAGTAAATACAATCTTCACTGTTCCTCTCTGGCTAGACAATACTACAATACTAATGACATCATAGAATGCCAGGATGTCCCTCTAGCAGATTGTACCTCTCTATTCCCTGTTGTGGCAGTTGGTCACCTGAGGCTGAGCTAACAACAGCGAGCTCCTGGTGGGGTTTCCTATCTATCTACATTATAAAGTAACCTGTCTGTCTAACCTGGAAGGAACCTGAATAAAGGATCTTAACTACTAAGTGGACTCTGCACCATTCATTTATTACAGTTTGGCGACGATTTTTAAAAGGAGGAACCTACGCGTGGTAAAGACTACTTACAAGAATATTCGAGAAAAAGGAAGGAACTCAGGAATCAAGAATAAATAAGAGACTCTGTTTTCAGAAAAAAGGTAACGCCCTACTAACCCCACCAGTGTCCTAACACACCTGGACAGCCTGCAACCTGGGTGAGTGCCTTTACTTTGATGTCTACTTGTGAACAGACTGCGACCTAAGAGGTTTGATGCTATTTTGCCTGCTGTCACCTTGCTCCTGTCTGTGAAAAGTTTTCCAACATTACTCTTCCTTGAGGCCTGCTGTATGTTTTGTTTCATTTGGCCTTCATCCAGTGTAGGAAGCGTCAAGCGTTGGCAGAAACCGGCAATTTATAGGCGAAGTGGTCAATTGGCACCATCAGTGACAAATGCTTTGAACGTTACTGATCTTTGAACTGATCAGTTAGCAGCTTCAGTGACAAATACTGTGAACGAGTCCTTGCATATATACGCTATCATTATACAGCGCCAGAACTAGCTATTTGCTGACCATTAGTCTAGTTGCGTGTTACTCTGCTTGAGAAATTTTGTGTGCAAGCAAGATGTTATTCAACAGTGCGCGAACACAGCGCCGCATCAGCATGACTTTCTGGCAACATTTCGCTTTGCCGTGTCTAGTTTCTCACCTTACTTCATGTTGATGTCCATTGCCCGACGGTTGGCTGGGAGCTATCTTCACACTTGCTCTGCTCCCGTCCATCTGGTGACGTCTTTAGAATGCTTCGGGGAATTGGTGATTCTTCGCTCCTGTGACGCCTTCCTTTGGAGACACGTCCCTCACGCCGACGTGGCGGCCATTTTGTGTCAGTTTGGTTGCCACGACAACAACTTACTCTGTTCGCCGTGTGAGAGGACAGCTGTTCGGTGCTTCGTTTTCTTCACGATGCAGTCAATTTAGCAAGTATATCCAAGGAAGTAGGAGCGCATCTTATCATTCCACACAAATCATTGACTTTGAAGGTAATTATCCGGCGCTGATGCCTGCAACTACCGCAAAAGGAAAATTCTGAGAGCAAGTGTTCAGTACATCGGTTTTTTTTTACGATACAGTCTTCTAGAGAAATGTTTATGTGGAAAGTGGAACACACCTTTTCATCCATGATTTTTCTTCGGTAATGGCATTCAATAAACAACCTATTACCTTGTTTGTGTGGCAAGTCTCAACTTTGACTGTAAACACCAGTACTGATTTTAAGTCGACCCGCAAGCCCTCTGCAAGGACACAGCAAGTTGAATTTATGTATGTTCTGTTAAAATTTGGTCTGGGTGTTTGGATCCCGGGTGAAACATCGCTCACCGGAGTTGATTTTATTAATGTATTTGTCAAAAAGTACTCGAAGCCTAATGTATAGCATCCAACACAGTGTTATTTTGTTTTGGGGTGTGTATTTAAGTATGTCCAAATGGTGCTTGCGTGAGTAGTTCAAAATCCTTATTCTAGTCTATGCTCTTCCGTATTATCAGGCCTGGTATCATGAAGTGTAACCTATCTGGGGGTGGTAGTTTCTGAGTGGGTAGTCCATGCCCCATGTACACAGTGTTGTGGGTAGTCCAAAACCCATCGTTTGTCCCAGAGTTATGGTGTTTATCCTGTGGTGTACCCTAGTCTGGGGATGTTAGTATTTGAGGGTAGTCCATGCCCATATCTTGTCCCAGGGTTTAAGTCTTTACTCTGCGCTATACCCTCTCCTGGGGACATAGGTATCTGTGGGTAGTCCATGCCCATGGTTGGTTGTTTGGGGGTGTTAATGGGTAGTTCATGCCCATAATTTGTTCCATGAGTAATAATGGCTAGTCCATGCCCCTCTTCCCAGAGAGACATTGTGCTTACTCTGCGGTGTACCATTTCAGGGGAAGTTAAATGTTTTTTTTGGCTAGTCCCATGTTCCATAAGTAGTTAGGGGTAGTCCATACCTTTTCCCAGAGATATCTTGTTTACTCTGCGGTGTACCCTTTTTAGGGGAGGTTTTGTGGTCTTATTGGGTAGTCAACGCCCATAGTATGTTTTTGTGAGTATTATAGGCTACTCCATGCTTTTGTTCCCAGAGATGTTCAGTCTGCTCTGCGGTGTACCCTTTTTAGGGGAAACTTTGTTTTTTTTGGGTAGTCAATGCCCATGCTGTCCGGCAGAGTACCCTTCTCAGGAGAGGTTCAAAGTCTCCTGTTATTGAAGAAGATTGTGTGTACACTAAGTTTTACCTGAATCTACCTTCTTGTGGCTACTGGCCAGGGCTTCATTTAGGAAAGATTCGAGTTAAATTCTTATCATACTTCAAGTGTCGACATTTCATCATCAAGGGTTGTCTTGAGGGTAGTCTTAGTTTGTTTCACTCTTTTGTTAAGGAGAGGGGATGTGGTATATTATGTCATAATCCTGATGTCATAATGCTGAATCTTTGTTCTTTTCTCAAATAATAATACCTCATGTTAAAGTCATCTTTTATTGTATACTACTACTTTTAGTTATTCTAAAATGTGTACTTCCTTGCTGTTTGAGACATATGAGGTATTATTGCTGATTATTCCTTTGTTTTGATATTACTCCATAAAGAGAGAGGATGTGTAGTAAATACAATCTTCACTGTTCCTCTCTGGCTAGACAATACTACAATACTAATGACATCATAGAATGCCAGGATGTCCCTCTAGCAGATTGTACCTCTCTATTCCCTGTTGTGGCAGTTGGTCACCTGAGGCTGAGCTAACAACAGCGAGCTCCTGGTGGGGTTTCCTATCTATCTACATTATAAAGTAACCTGTCTGTCTAACCTGGAAGGAACCTGAATAAAGGATCTTAACTACTAAGTGGACTCTGCACCATTCATTTATTACATGCAACACTCTCAGTGCCGCTAGAACTCCTTTATCCATACATGGGGTCAGCCAAGCACAGCAAGCAAGGGCTGCCTTTGGAGCATATAGTAGGCTGCACGCTTGGACATCCATCATGTAATGCCAAGCATGAGTGACCGCATTCAAAGAGTCTAGGAAGCCCGTCCGTCGGTCCCGTGGCTTTGCTAGCAGCGTGGGCAGAGGTGTTGTGTCGTTTCGATGCGTATGTGTGGAATGTCCGTTGGACCATGTATCCAGTGATTGGCGTGTACGCTCTGTGCAGCACAATAATAAAGTTCCAAATCCGGGGCGTTCAGGCCTCTCGCAGCGTACGGAGGGATAAGTATGTTCCACGCCACTCTTGGTTGTTTCCTGGCTCATGCTAATCGGACCATTAAGGCTTGTAATTGTCAGAAGAAATAGGTCGATAAGACAATTGGGATGTTGCTGAACAAGAACAAGAAACGCGGAAGGACAATCATTTTCCTGAGGGATATACGCCCTAACAATGATAATTGTAGGGTGGTCCATTTTTCAACATCCTCCTCCAGCTTTGAGACCGCTGCCCTATAGTTCTCCCGTTGGACAACCTCAGAGTTTGTGTGGAGACGAATCCCCAGATACCGTACCGCCTCCGTAGTCCAATTGATGGGGTATTCTGGGTCAAATTTCCCCATAACGGGGGTAAGCGGAAACATAAGGGACTTATTCCAATTAACGTGAATGCCCGAGAGGGAGCTGAACAAGACCAATTCACGGACAACCCTCGAAAAGTGTACCTCCAGATCCCTGACATACAAAGGGGTATCATCCGTGTATGTGGATACAATCAAATTGTATGAAGGAAATCGGATGCCCCTGAAGCCGTGGTATTCACGCAAGGCGCATGCAAGTGGTTCCGCCGCGAGCGCATGGGGGAGAGGGGTCAGCCCTGCCTCGTACCTCTACCAATCGTTATAGGGTCCCTGACGAGCGAACCTATGCATATGCGGGCCATCCAGGCATTCCTTTCACATAAAACAAAATAAAAATAAATAATTAACAAAGCTCTGCATAAAAAAAGAAAAATGTATTCTACTAAACTGGTGCATTGCGATAACTAAAGCCCAATCCGCTACTGACACAATCACTAACTTTCTTCAGCATGACATGACTAGCACACTTAGTTCACCCCTCTTTTGTGCAAGAGGATTACACAGGCAAATAAAATGTTTCGCAAGCATAGAAAAATATACCATGATGCAGAGCAGCCATAATTCACAAAGTAGACATCAGCTGCATCCCCCTTGCACCTGTGCGCTCTCTAGCCTTCAAATGACTGAAATCTAACATCCAGATTTCAAACTCATGCCTAATAAACACCACTGTAATAAACCACTTCCCCAGAAATAACAACGCCTTCGCATAAGAACTGATTCGCTTTTAGACCCGTACTTTGCTTTTATAGGACAACTACCTACTATTTGGAGACAGTACTTTTAACAGGAACGATAATTAGGGTGAACCAATGGCTAATAAGGCAGGTCAAATTTTTAAAATACTCACAGTTAATGAAATGTTTAGGCCAAATCTGCAATATGAACAGTGACCTTTCGGCCCCTAAGAAAGAGAGCAGTTGATGCAGGAGGGCCTTCCTCAGAATTAAAAATTAAGAATTAGAAATCATTCAACGATCTAAACACCCCAGATATTCAGTTACACTTGGTCAAACACAAAGGCCCATGTTTCAATAAATGTTGCATTATTCAAAAGTCATAAGACAGCTGCTATTCAATAGTGTAGACGGGGCATGGTGCAATAACGTGCTCAGTGCGTGACTGTATTTACATGTGTACATGCACACCAAAACCACAAGGTGTCACAAAATAATACACCAATCAGTACAGTGTCCGCACAGAGCCGTAATTTGGCTATTGGTATAGAAGACAATCCTGACAATGTGTCCAAATTTCGACCCATGCTGAATAAATCAACGGGTATCCTCAGGATAGCGGAGCCTGCCTTTTGCCTCTTGCGTTAACACTACACGATTGAGGTAATCTCCCTTATAATTCGTAATTTTGCGGCAATGTGTGCAAATTCAGCGGATATTTGCGGACCAGTGTGGAAATCTTTGCCAGGATTCCAGCAACCGGAACGCAGCTGTTTTATGAAATTTGAATAATACAATATTCAGCCAAATATGGGCCTTTGTGTTTGACCAAGTGTGACTGAATATGTGGGGTGTGTAGATTATTGAATGTTTTTAACTAACGGTACAATTAAGCATTAGTAAAAAGCCGCCGTGCTGTGCAATTGCACACTGTTTTGCTTTTGATCTTTTCATGTGGGAACATTATTTCCCATACAGGAATCCCCTCCAGAACCCTCCCTGCCCCATGACACTTAGGGGAGTTTAATGCTCTGAACATCCTTCAATACCGTTTACTCCTGCTCTTTGAAGTAAATCTTCAACAGGTTCAAGGCTGGGAAAGAAAGTGTAGGAAAAGACTTTTTGAAAGGTCACCAGCTCATGAGTTGTGGGAGATTGTAAAGTCTCAGGGGCATTCATGCTTTTTTTTGTTGCATATTTATATAGTGCCAACTCGAAGGTATTGGGGCGCTTTACATGAGCACCATATATACATTACACATTAATGCATGGGGAGATTAAGTGATTTGCCCAGAATCACAGGATGTGGACGCGACCCCGAGGCTCGAACCCTGGTTTCCAGTACCAAAGTTGGCAGTCTAGCCGACGGACCACATCCTTGCCTTGTTCAGCCTACTTCTCACCCCTTACGAGGAGATTACTACTATGTTATTGTGCGCAGTGGCAGCATGCACCGCACAGTAGTAAATAAATTTACAGTACACTTGGGGGTCGATTCCGATCTGTTAAAAATCACCGTCCGTACGACTCGCATCCGGAGCCGTTTCCGTATGACTCGTACGGATGCCGTACGACCCGACGATTACGCTCCCGACTGGGCTACCCGGACGCAAGTCGTACGGTCCACGTCAGGTAAGGGTGATTCGTACGGAAAAGCGCACAATCACATACACACCGTACGACGCGTACAACCCATGATCGCTGGGGTACGCGCCATACCCCTGCGATCATGGGGTGTACGCGCCGTACCCCTGCGATCATGGGGGGTACGTGCCATACACCCAGCGTACCCCATGTACGCTGGGTGTACGGCACGTACCCCCATGATCGCAGGGGTACGGCGCGTACCCCTGCGATCATGGGGTGTACGCGCCGTACACGGGGGGGGCGTTCCGTACCTGTTTCGGGGCGAACTCTGATTTTAAGGCAGTTTCCAGCTCCCATAGAAAATGGGTCGTACGGAGCGTACCCAACACGGATCGTACTTGCCGGGTCATAAAAAGCAGCCGCGAACCGTATACACGTCGTGCACAGCGGGTTCTGAGGGCGATTCGTATGGGAATTCTATTCGTACGGTCCCTGGTACGATTCGTATGGATAGCTCGTGGTCAGTCAAAGGTGTGCGGGGAGTGAGTTCCATGACTTTGCGGCCAGGTAGGAGAACGACCTTCCTCCAGCGGTGGTTCTGTGGGTCCGTGGAATGGTGGCGAGGGCGAGGCTGGCTGAGCCGAGCTGGCGGGTGGGGGTGTAGAACGAGAGGCGGTCGTTGAGGTATTCGGGTCCTTTGTTGTGGAGCCCTTTGTGTGCGTGGGTGGGGAGCCTGAACTTGATCCTCTTGTTGACGGGGAGCCAGTGCAGGTTTCTAAGGTGGGCGGATATGTGGCTGTGGCGGGGGATGTCGAGGATGAGTCGGGCGGAGGCGTTTTGTATGCGCCAAAGTCGTTTCTGGAGTTTGGCTGTGGTTCCTGCGTAAAGGGCGTTTCCATAGTCCAGTCGGCTGGTGACCGTCTTTCTGGTTTCGGTGGGGATCCACCTGAAGATTTTTCGGAGCATGCGCAGGGTGTTGAAGCAGGATGAAGAGACGTCGTTGACTTGCCTGGTCATCGAGAGGGAGGAGTCCAGGATGAATCCTAGGTTACGTGCGTGGTCCGTGAGAGTAGGCGCGGAGCCCAGCGCTGTGGGCCACCAGGAGTCGTCCCAGGCGGAGGGGGATTGTCCGAGGATGAGGACCTCCGTCTTGTCTGAGTTCAGCTTCAGGCGACTGAGCTTCATCCATTCAGCGACGTGTTTCATTCCTTCCTGGAGGTTGGTTTTGGTGGTGTCTGGGTCCTTGGTAAGGGAGAGTACCAGTTGGGTGTCGTCGGCATAGGAGATGATGTTGATGTTGTGTTTGCATGCGATGGCGGCGAGGGGGCTCATGTAGATATTGAAGAGTGTTGGGCTGAGCGAGGAGCCTTGGGGTACGCTGCAGATAATCTCGGTGGCCGTTGAGCGGAAGGGAGGGAGGCGGACTCTCTGGGTTCTGTTGGAGAGAAAGGAGGTGATCCATTCCAGGGCCTTTCCTTGGACCCCAGTGTGGAAGAGGCGAGTTATTAGGGTGCGATGGCATATGGTGTCAAACGCTGCAGAGAGGTCTAGTAGAATGAGGGCGGTTGTTTCTTCGTTGTCCATCATGGTCCTGTTGTCATCGGTGGCTGCGATGAGAGAGGTTTCGGTGCTGTGGTTTGCTCCAAATCCGGACTGGGACGGGTCGAGCGAGTTGTTTGTTTCGAGGAAAGCGGTCAGCTGTTTATTGACAGTCTTCTCGATGACTTTGGCCGGGAAGGGAAGAAGAGAGATGGGGCGAAAGTTCTTGAGGTCTTTGGGATCCGCCGTGGGTTTCTTCAGTAGGGCGTTGATCTCTGCATGCTTCCAGCTCTCCGGGAAGGTGGCTGACGTGAAGGAGCTGTTTATGACGTTCCGGAGGTCGGGTGTGATGATGCTGTCGGCTTTGTTGAAGATGTGATGGGGCATTGGTCAGAAGGGGAGCCGGAGTGGATGGTGTTCATGACGTGGGTGGTGTCTTCTGTACTGATGGGTGTCCATGCGATGAGGGTGGTGGTGGGGGTCGTTGGTTTTGTGATTGGAGGCAGAATCTGTGGTCCGAAGCTGTTGTGTATATCTGCGATCTTACAGTGGAAGAACGTGGCAAGGGAGTTGCAGAGGTCTTGTGACGGTGTGATGTCATTGGTGCTAGCGCTGGGGTTGGAGAGCTCTTTGGCAATGCTGAAGAGTTCCTTGCTGTTGTGGTTGTTCTTGTCTAGTCGCTCTTTGAACGATGTCCTTTTGGTGGTGCGAATCAGCTGGTGGTGTTTGCGGGTGGTGTTTTTGAGGGCTGGCATGTTTTCTGAAGTCCAATCGTGGCGCCAGGTTTTTTCGAGGGTCCGGCAGGATTTCTTTGATTCTTTGAGGGCGTCTGTGAATCATGGTGTTTTCCCGTTGCCGGTCTTGCCTGGGGGGTTCTTCAGTGGAGCAAGGTCGTTGGCGCAGCTGGTGATCCATTGTGCGAGGTTGTGGGCTGCGTTGTTGGGGTCAGCGGTGTCGGCTGGCGGATTCTGGCTTAGTGATGAGAGGAGCTGGTCTGTGGTGATTTTGCCCCAGCATCTGCGGGGGATTTGTTGTGTGCAGTGGTGGGATGTATTCTTTTTGAAGGTGAAGTAGATGCATCTGTGGTCGGTCGAGTGTAGTTCTGTGGAGTGGCTGAAGGAGACGTGGTTGCTGGCGGAGAAGATGGGGTCGAGCGTGTGGCCGGCGAGGTGAGTGGGTGTGTCCACCAGTTGCTTGAATCCGAGGTTCGCCAGGTTGTCGAGCAGGGTGGTGGTGTTGTTGTCGTTGTTTTTCTCTAGGTGGAAGTTCAGGTCCCCTAGGAGGATGTATTATGGAGAGGCTAGGGCGTGCGGGCTGATGAAGTCGGCAATGGTTTCGCTGAATTGTGTGCGCGGACCCGGGCGTCTCTAGATGAGCGTTCCTCTCAGGGTGGTCTTGGGGTCGGTTTGTATTTGGAAGTGTAGGTGTTCGGCGGTGGAGAGTGTGTCTTTGGCGTTGGTCGTGACGTTGATGGTGTTCTTGTGGATGATGGCGATTCCTCCTCCGGTTTGGTTGGTGCGGTCCTTCCAGGTGATCTTGTAGCCGTCCGGGATGGCTATGGCGATGTCTGGGGCCGAGGACGCGTTCATCCAGGTCTACGTGAGGAAGGCGACGTCTGGTGTTGTTGAGTCGAGGAGGTCCCAGAGTTCGACGGAGTGCTTGTGGACGGAGCGGTTGTTGAGGAGGATGCACTTGAGGTGGTTGTCGCTGTTGCTTGGTCTGGCTGGCGGGGGGCAGGATCGTAGGCAGGTGAATTTGCAGGCTTGACAGGTGAATGGTCCATGGGTGCGTTTTGGGGTGGCTCGGTAGCAGGCGGGCGGTCGTCCGGTGTTGAGTGCGTTGAGGGCGGCGGAGTCGTATTTCAATTGGGTACCCTGGCTCTGGTGGGGGCCAGGGGTTCTGGCGCTGGGCGCGGTCCAGGGGCGGACAGGCGCAGACGGGCTTGCCTTAGGCGTGCCTTCGACGCGCTGGCGGCACACCTGCTGCACGCGCCCGCTGCGCGGCCTCCATATGAGGGGCTGTGGGAGGGAGGAGCAGCTGGGAGGCGGGAGCGGGGTGGCGAATCGGGTAGCGGGGGTCGGGGCCGCGGGGACGCAGCAGCGGGAAGATGGCCCGGAGGGGGAGCGAGAGAAGGGACACAGAAGGCAAAACGGGGAAGGGGGGCACAGAGGGTGGGAAAAACAGCGGAATACCAGGAAATAAACAGCCAACAGTGACAGTGGCAAGAATACAGAGCAGGTAAAAAGGGGGGCACAGAAAGTAAAAACGGGGGAAGGGGGCACAAAAAAGGGCACAACAGTAGTAGTGGAATGAGCACAGCCTAAGAGAGGAGCCTAGGAGGACTCACGCAGCACCAGTCTGCAGGAGCCGGATACAGCGGGGGCAGCTGCACACACAGGAGGACCGTGTGGCGGCTGGGGGGGCGACCTACCTGTGGGCAGGGTCAAAGGTCGCTCCCAACCACACCCTTTCTTTTCCAGCTGAAAGATTACCCACTCCCCTGCAGATACATCCCCAGTGCTGCGGCCCTTTCGTGTCATCTCCCTTCATGCCTTAAAGTCCTCGGCTGCTGCCCTCTCCTTGCAAACACCGACAGCAGCAGAAAAAAATAATATATCTTTGGACAGCTCAGCCAAGTGCGCCAGGTGGCAGCAAGAACTCAGATCCCATTACAGCGCCTTAATCGGATTCTGTGCGTGTTCTCTCTCTCCTCCCCAGCAGCCCTCTGAGGTGTCCAACATGCTCACTCCTATTACCCAGCTGGATGCTCTGGCCTGAGTAGTGTGCTGAGGGGGCCCCGTGCAGCTCGGGGCCCCCGCACACCATGGTGTGGTAGTACAAAGAAAGCTCGGTCTCTGAGAAGCCGTGGTGCTGGACCCTGGCTGAGCCCGCCGTCTGCTGCCTGTGTGAGAGAGGGTAAGTGGGCAGGAGAGGCTGCGGGGGCTCCGGGGGGGTCACTGCTGGAGCGGGACCAGCTGCTAGTGAGGCCGGCTCTGGTAATGGCGGTGCAGATCGGGCTGCTGCTCCAGTGTTTACATGTTTCAGAGCCTTCAAGTCCCTGTTGCTGCTGCCGTCGCTTCCCGGAACAGGCTTGCTGCTTCCCCCTGCATCCAGTCTTCAACCCTCCTAGCACAGGCACAGCGAATAGAGAGGTGAAAGACAGGGGAGAGGCGGTAAACATAGAGACTAGAGAAACAGGCTGAGGTAAAAATACCAGACCCACGAGGATAGGGCAGGAGACAGATTAGGATTGTTACAACAACCGAGGAATCGAGGGTCTTGGGGAGAGAGAGTGGACACGTGGATATCAGGGCAGAGTGCGTAGGTTTCTTGGAAAGTGAAAGCCGTTCTGGGTAATGCAGCCATGTGAATCACGAGAGAGGGACAGATCAGGCAAAAAAGAGTGCGTATTCAGTTTGCCAATCAGAGGAGAAGACAAGCATTTACAAATGCAATAGGACTCGTATTTATGGGAGCCCTAATGCATTGTAAACAAAACTGCGGTAGTGCAAAAAGGCAGGAACAGGAATTGGTGGGGGGGTTGTGGCGGCCAGAGAAGTGACAGACTGCAGGAGGGAACAGGAGGAGCCAGGGGAACAAAACTGTTTTGAAAGTAAAGAGGTTGATAGCCATGGAGGGACAAAAATGATGTAATGATTTGATTTGATTTGATTTGATTTTACATTTTATAAAGCGCAGCGTATGCCCGAGGGCGTCTTGGCGCTGAAATAGTCTGGAGGCTAGAATACCAACTAAATCCCATTTTGAATGTCTAATTAGTTTTTAAACAGCCAAGTTTTCAGCTGACTTCTGAAACACATCAAAGAGTTGCGGTTTTTAATCTGTAAGGGAAGGGAGTTCCATATCTTGGCCGTGCCAACGACAAAACCCCCCCACCCCCCCAGCGCATCTGCCTGTACCTTGGAACTACAAATAGGTGTGACTTTGCTGATCTTAAATTTCTTGAGGGGGCATATTTTCTGAGGTGTGTTGTACGATAATGGGGTCCTTTCCCCTGTAATGATTTAAATGCAAGAGACTGCGACTTAAATATAATTCTTTTGCCCACCGGCAACCAGTGGAGCTCCTTTAGTCAATTAGTTACTGGTTCATATTTGGGAATGTCTAAGATTAACCTTGCCGCTGCATTTTGCATCTGCTGGAGTCTAAGCAGGAGCTGTGTCTGAAGTCCTATATATAGACCGTTTCCGTAGTCCAGGCTCAATATAGCTAATGCTGTTACCACAGTTTTTAGAGCATCCATGGGAATAAATGGCCGAATCTTCCTGATGATTTTAAGGATACCCCAAAAAGTGGAGGTAAGTTTGTTACTTTGATCGAATATGACCCCCCAAGTTTCTCACCTTTGAAACTGGTACTGGGCAATAACCCAAATCGTCCGGCTGCCACTTTGGGGACCAGAAGGAGGTGTTGTTGCCCAGTATCAAAACCTCAGTCTTATCGGTATTCAATTTCAGGCAATTCCTCTACATCCAAGTATTGATCTGCAGCATACAATTATTAAAACGGGTCCATTAAAATGGCCATTAGGAGGCGGGATTAACTTGCCGAACACCAATCAGAATGCTATATTTACGGTTTCGCCAATGAAAATGATAGCCGGGAAAGTGGGCGGAGCTTCCCCCACTATACTGTATACAGCATCTCTCGACGAGACAGCGCATGCGCTGCCTAGTCCGAGACCTAAAAGGGAACAACAGCCACCAGAAATGGCTCCCACGATTGTCAGCGGCTATGCCTTGATGGAATTTGTTCAGTGCTCTTCACACACCAGCTGACACTTGACAGTTGTCCTGCTGGCTCCTGTTTCTCGCAGAGCCTTCACACGTTGTCCATTAATGGTGACCTACTGCCTATACTTCGAGGTATTTGCAGGCATGTGGGACATTTGCATAATTTAATTTCTCTATGCCCCAGGGACACCAGTGTTATCTCTATCTGTTCCCCAAATCTATCAAGTGCTACCTCCTCCCTGACGCTACCTTCTCCAAACCAGGTGTCTGCCTACAGATGGGGAGGCTGTGTGCTCTTGGGAATATTAGATTCACCCTGATAGTGATCATATTTATAGCAGTCTACATTTGGGATACCAACCTCCCTGACTTATGTTCAAATAACCCCTTCTTCATCGGATCAGACTGGGACAAGCAGAAAAAGATCTGAGGAATAATGGAGCGATCAGATTTATGCCTCCACGCCCAGGAATTTAAAAAAAAACTGTATTTGGCAACCCGCCTGGACTGAAGGTGGCTGTCCTTAATACGCACTCCCTACAGACGCACCACCTCAAAGTCTTTTCACTTCTCCATGACGGAGACGTAGACATTCTGGCGCTCACTGAAACATGGCTAAGGGATACTTCAGTCCCCGATTTCATTGCTGCCCTCCCAGGTGACTTCAATGCCTTCTGGCATAATAGACAAGAAGACACGAGAGGAGGGGGTGTGCCCATCTTCTTTAATAGACGGATAATGGTCGCAAAGTTAGTGGCAGAGAGTATTGAAAATGCTGACTTATTGGCAGGTAAAATCTCACTTAAATCCTTCTGCCTTCTACTCCTGGTAGCATATTGTCCCCCACGGTCAACCCCTAGATTCAATGATCTCTTTTTAGAGACCATTAATGACCTCTGCTTAAGGTACAAATGACTCCTAGTGGTGGGTGATTTCAACTACCACTGGGATGAAACACCAAGAGACTCACTAGCCAGCCAATTTTAATCAGCATTGAGCTTGATGGGGCTTCATCAATTGGTTGATGGCCATAGCCATAATAAAGGTCACACCCTAGATCTTATTTGGACCTCCCAACCATGGGCAGAACTATTGGACATTAGCCCTTGTGCCTGGTCTGACCACTCGCTAGTTAGCTGCTGGGTTCCGTTGGACAACCCACTGCTGCAACCTCCCGCCGAGTGGAGAAAGTGATGATGTTTGAATACAATTGAGCCAGACAAACTAGTGGACATTCTATCCAGGCTCCCTTCTTCCAAAAGTAAGCAAGGGAACCTTGAACAGGAGAGTGAAGCCCTCGCGGATTCTCTGCGTAATGCTATGGATCAAGTAGCCCTGGAGTGGAGGGATAGAGTTAGAGACAAGGGCAAGGGGGCCCCCTGGTTTAATGAGACTGTGAGAGAAAAGAACCAAAGCCTTTGCTAATCTGAGAGGCGGTGGCGCAAAGCTTACGACCCAGCTTAGCTGATAGCTTATAAAATCTCACTTACCTACTACAAAAAATCCATTACACCAGGAAAGCTGAATTTTATGAGGCAAGAATTATAGACGCGGTAAATAAGCAGAAAGAGACTTTTAGCATATGAAATAACTCAGCAAAAAATCGGAATCAAAAATTGTAACCGCGCCCATAGACTGCAATTCATTTCAAACCTTCTTTCTCCAAAAAATCTGGGATATTCTTGTTGAGATCGATGACACCCTGACCATTCAAGGTTCCCTGTTGCAGCCTCAGCCCCCCCCCCCCGGCCGTGCAAGCAGCTCACCAACTTTCCTAACTTACATTCAGCCTCTTTAATCTCATTGATGAACCGTACCAAATCAGGTTCACCTGCAGACCCCTGTCCCCCGAGTATTTTCCAAATGGCCCTACCCGGGCTAGAAAGTAATTCCCTGGAGACTGGCTACCTACCGTCTAACTTAAAAGATGCCAGAGTCCCCCCCCCCCTGTTAAAGAAACCAGGTGAAGACGCCGCAAATCCTAAGAACTATAGGACCATTTCCAGCTTCCATTCTTAGCGAAGGTTGTGGAACAACATGTTCTTAAGACACTCTCGACCTTCCTGAAGTAACACCAGCTACTCCAAGCCTGACAGTCATTCACAGCACTGAGCTGGTGATGCTGTCTGCTCTCGACAAACTCAGAATTACGGCTGACAAAAAAATACTGAGCGCCCTGATCCTATTAGATGCTATCAGTGGCGTTCAATACGGTTAGCCATAAACAACTGTTGGCCCATAATTCGAACTTGGGTATACACGGGTTGGCACACCAGTGGCTGGAATCTTTCCTGTCGGGCCGGTCCCAAAGGGTTCAGTTGGGGGAGCAGGTATCGGACAGGGGCTTTCTCACTTGCGGCATCCCCCAGGGCTCTGCACTGTCCCCACTCCTCTTCAATATATGTCTACAGCCCTTGGTGGCGGCCCTAGCCCATATGGACTGCCAAATCTTCAACTAGGCGGATGATACTTAACTCATCCTCCGGATTGACAATTCCACACATATTCAAGAGCTGGCACAAAAAATTAGATTTATAGTAAATTGGATGACAACTAATTCATTAAACATGAACCCGAAACCAAAAAGTCCTTGTCACCCCTACAAAAAATAATCCCTGGAATAATCTTTTCTGGTCCCAAGAGCTGGGCGATACACCCTATCCGTTGTAACAAGCCTGGGCATAAAAATAGACTCTGAACTCTCCATGGCCAACCAACTTAATTCATTGGTTGGTACCTGTATAGGGCTCATGAGACATCTGCGGAAATTGGTCCCTATCCTTTCAATGACATCATTACAGACGATTGTGTCAGCTACATTTGTCTCCATACTAGAATATGGAAATGCCCTATATATTGGCCTCCCCCAGAAACTAATATACAAGCTGCAAGTGATACTGAACGTTGCAGTCAGGCTGATATTCAGGTTCCCCAGAAGCTCTCACGCCACCCCTCTACTATGTAAGCTGCATTGGCTCCCAATTAAGCAGAGAGTGAAGTTTAAGAGTCTCTGCATTGCCCATACGACAATTTATGGAAATGCCCCAGCCTACATCAAAGATCGCATTGAGAACTATGTTCGGAGCTGAATATTGCGGTTATTACAGGCCTGTCGCCTGTCCGCGCCACGCTGCAACACTGTATCCAAAGGGGGTAGAGTATTCTCGGTCCTACTTCCACAACTCTGGAACCAGCTGCCTGACCACCTTCGGAGGGAACCTGCACTCCTCCCCTTCAGGAAACAACTAAAAACTGTCCTGTTCAGGGAGGCCTTAGGTACTGTTTACCTACCCCTCCCCTGCAAAGCTGTTATGTTACCACCAACTGGCCTCGGGCCTCTCTCTTTAAAGTGCTTAGAGACCTGCCGGTGATTTGGCGCTATACAAAATAAATTAACATAACATAACTTGTTACCTCTACTCCTTTGGGAATTATTTGGGTGGCCTTTTAGGAACTCGTTGTTTTTAAGTGATTTTCTTTTGGGAACCCTGATCATCTTTGTTTGTGTCCCCCCAGATACCTTTCTGGTCACGCTGGTGCCAGCTCAGAGGTATGTCTCCTCAGGAGGTTTCCTGGGGTAAGGGCTTACTGTCAACTACATGCTGGCGCAACTCGGTAAAGCAAATTCTGAGCATGTGCTCTCTAATGATTAAATTGTAAAACCGAACATAATCATTTACTTTGCTGCCCCTCGCCCAGCCATTTAGTGCCTTACTGAAGATATCAACAAAATCCATCCAGGGTTGGTTGCGGTGTTTCTGACTGTTCCTGAATCTTTGGCAATATTTTTCTGTGGTCAGTCCAAATTTGGTAATCAAAATGGCCTTCATGGAAGTGTACTTGTTTTGGTCCCCAACCTCTAATGTTGGAAGTGTGTCCCTCCTAAGTGTAGGCATGTGTTTTCACAGACTCTCCACTCCCCAGTGCTCCTCATGAAGCCTGTGTATCTTCAGCGCAACCTCATAAGCAGAAGACCACTTATCAATGTCATCTCGCACCACATAATTGGGCCCCAAATCCTTGCATGCATGTTGACACAGCTGGAGTCAGTAACAGCTAAGCATAGAAGGTCCAAGGATTCCAAGACTATATCTGTTTTCACAGAAGTTTGTATGAAAACGGAGGAAACATACTCAAAACCATGGACCTTGTAGGGTTTTAGAAAGTGAAAAGTTTTTGGAAAGAGAGAATATGTTTCCCAAGTTAAAATACTGTTTTAAGGTTGAATCCTGTAATCATTGGTGCAAGTTTCCACTCAAAAAAAAAGGATCGATCCAATTTTTAGGAAAGATAGAATTTTATTGATGCAAAATTGAACATTGACAGCCGAAACGTGTTTCGCCCTCTATGGCGTATTGCGCCAGGGCTTTCTAAAGGCTGTGAAGACAAAAATTATGTGTTTAAATAAGAATAGTAACAGGAAATAGTGACCCCAAGCCAAAAGGAGTGAAGTGTGGGAAAAAACCCGAAAAATAAAGAAAAGGTGAATGAAAAGGTAAAGTCAACCGAAATTGGAGGGTTCTCTTTTAGTAATGATGTTGGTTATACTAAAGAACTCAAGAACATAGTACAGGTTTTTAAATTACGAAGAGAGATATAAAAGAGCAATAATGTTTACTAGTGATGCATTAATCATGTGAGGGTGGCGTGCTTGATCATCATTTAAAAAATTCAAGAAGAAGTACCGGAGAGAAAAAAATGAATAAAGAAAAAAGAGAAAATAGAGAAAATAGTAAAAGCAAGACACCCAAAACCAACAGGATATGGAGTATACCATATGTATTCGTCAAAAGAGTGAAAAGATACCTAAATTCAATTCCTTAATGTCATTCTTTTAAATTCTCTAGTATACATCATAATGGGTATAGGACACAAGTAAATTCCTTTGGATATTTCAATCTGTAAAAAAATATATATATCATTTTTCAATTCAGTGTTCTGTAAGAAGGAATTTTATAACATTTCGATTTTTAAGAACATCATAAATAAATAGCAATATTTTAAAGATTATATATAATCATATCAGACATTGCTAAATATATCAATTTAAGCAGGACTTTCAAAAAGTTCATTACTCGACAAAAACAGCATACCATTTTATGTCATTTCTTTCCATATTAATTTGGTAACATACCATTCATCTCACTATTCTTGCTCTTAGTATTAATAATAATGACCGTCAAAGTGTCATTATTTGTATGAGCTGATATAGATTTGCAGTGTTCCATTCAAAGAAAAATATGCACCAAAATTAGTTTTTTGTTTATTTAAAAGATTAAATATAGGTGCTATTTTTGAATACCTTTAACAGACCGAAGTTTAGGCTTGGGTGTATTCGTAGGACATGTGTTGAATATTTACATGCAGTCCATACATTTTTTAGGGGTGGGTGGGAAGCATTGCTCACATGTTAATTGCTGCTGTCGTAAAAGGGCGTTTATATCAAACGGTACTCGTATAGGATAACGAGAGGAAAACGTGGAACAACATAGGTAAACACAGAGGTTTTAAGGGTTCTTCAGTTCTTAAAAGGAAGTACAATTAGATTGAAAAAGCAAGTGCGAACAGACCGGGTAAGTCTAATCTGAGTGAAAGAGTATACGCTCCATTTAGGCTCCAGCCTTTTAGAAAGCTCAAAATGCCGTATTTTCGATGAAGGATACACAGTTGTTGATTTAAAATTTGTCCACACCAAAGTTATGGTCGTATGTCAATAACTGGACTTGATTAGCGTGCACATCACATTCCCATTACCGAAACAGAAACGTTACAAAGAACGGCTGGCTTTTAAGCGTCCTTGTTTGTTTTAACTCGTTCTGAACAAACATTGTAATCGTATAACCTAGGTCAAGTTAGTAGCTACTCTATGGTCCTGTTACTTTAACAAGAAAAGAAGTGAGTAAAAGATACATTTTGGGAGCACTTACTTGGAGTTAAATCTCCCGCAATATCAGAGCTTTCCCACGAAAATGCCGAGCGCGGCAGAGAAGTTCCGTAACAGTGAGTCCTGCATGAATGCGCGTTTATTTAGGTCGAGTGACCCGGAAGTTAATCAGTGAAGATGTAAGCACGGTTATTTAAACGACTTTCCAAGGTTTAGTATATTTGCTTCAAAGACAGTGTGGTTATCAGGGAACATTGACATGTTATCTGTAAAATGTTTTCCCTTTCAGAAAGCTAAAGCCCATTTCGTTTTTAGAAACGGCTCATGTTTCGGAGTAATCAACATAAAAAACAGACATTCAGTAGTACATTTACCATGTAACTTGCCGATTGGCCATTTTGGAATAGTTTTATGTTCCGAATTTAAATTTTTCTTAATGTCCCTAGGACTGCATGAGAGGAAAAACAGAGATCCCAGGTCTGCTTTTTAAAAAAAAATGAAATTGGGGGTTGTTAGTCTAGTATAGTCAATCAAAAGATTAGATATTTAAATCTAAAACTAGCAACATCCATTTTATTCTTTGACATAATACAGGAAAGACATGGATTTCATATTTATGATTATTAACACCTCTCTAATTTTATATTTATATTAAAAATTGGTGGAACAAAGTGTGTTTTGAGCCACTCGATGAAATTGGGGGATAATATATCCTTAGTGGAAAATGCTTATTCCAAGGATATGTTTTTGTCTAAGAGCATCCAAATGGCTTCAATGGTCTCTAAATTAGTTGTTTTAATCGGGCATGTATGATCATGGTTTTAACCATTAGTAGGATTTGTTAAAGAGATCTAGGTGGTAGTATATTTGTTAAAGTAACGCTAATTTATCTGATTTTGAGTACTAAGAGTAGTAATACAATTCTCAAAAAATGTCTCAGTTCTTAGAGCCAGTGGTGCCACTCATGTTCTTGATTCAGTCCTTTTTCCACTGTATCCATTCTAATGATTAGAGAACTTTCTTCTCTTCGTAGGTGCAGTTCTTGATTTACACAACGTTTATGTGATTTCAATTTTTTCAGGCCTACAAAAGAGAAATTCAATTGATGAGCGTGGTTTTTTAAGAAGTGATCGACCAAGGGTTGCCGTGTGTCTGTTTTATGAATGTTCCGGTAATGTTCTTGAATGCGTATTTTCAAAGGTCTTGTTGAGCTTCCAATATAATTCTGTCCACATGGGCATGTTATCAAGTATACCACGTTGGTACTTTCGCAGTTGATAAAATCCTCAATTTTGTATTTATGATCCTTGATAAGGACTTCTTTTGTCCTAGATTTTCCAAGTTTGCATATCGAGCAATTGGTGCAAGTGAAAAAAAACCTAGTTTGTTGTAAGAAGGTTTTGGGTCTTTGCTTGATGTCCAAAAAGGAAGGGCAGAGAATGTCTCACAGGTTTTTGCTCCTAGAAAAACCTAGTTGTGGTTTCTCATGAATTGCCAAAGTTATTGTTGGATTGTCCTTCAAAAGGTGCCAATGTTTGTTTAACGATTTTTGAATGTGGTACTGGCCATTGTTATTTTGGGTCTGAAAGCGGATGCCCTGTTTGTTTTCTTTAGGTTGGTTGTTGTATAACAATGTTGATCTTTCCGTTTCCAAGAATTTTGTTTGAGCTTTGGTTAAAGTCTGTTCCTAATAGCCCCTTTGTGTGAGGCGTTGTGTTATATTGTCAGAATGAATTTTATATTCCTCATTTGAGCTACAGTTCATACGAGCCCGTCTATATTCGCCTCCAGGAATATTCCTGATTGTATGTGCGGGATGGCTGCTTGAGGCATGAAGGATAGAGTTGAATGACGTTGGTTTTCTGTGGATTTTGGTGTGCAATTTCATGTCTTTGACATAGATAGATAAATCCAAATATTCTATTTCTGTTCTTGAAATATTGTATGTGATGTCAATTCCCATTGATTAGGTGCTAAAGATTTGATGAAGGTTTGGGCTTGTTTTCTGTACCTTGCCATATCAGGAGGATATCATCTATATATCGCCCCCACATAATTATGTTGTCGGTGATATCTTCCGATCTCTCTTGCCACAGCCAGTGTTGCTCCACTGCTCCCATCAGGAGACAAGCATACGGGGGCGCAAATTTTGCCCCCATTGCAGTGCCCTGGAGTTGTAAATAAAAGTTGCTATTGAAAAGAAAGTAGTTGTTAAAAAGGCAGAACTCAAGTAAATCAAGAATCATCATATTTCGTGCCGTTAGGTGAACTGATCTGGTGTGCAGGTATTTTCTTGTTGCGGATATGCCATCTGGATGTTTGATTGACGTATATAAGCTGGTGATGTCAATTGCTGTGAGTATGTAATCCTCTTCTTATATAGGTCACTGGGCTCCATTGCCGCCAACATTTTGAGCATTGGTGAAAACACCTTTCCTTCGTGGTGTGAAGGATCCCACATGATGAAAAGGGCGGTACATGTCGACTACTGATGGGTATTTTTTTCCACACGAATGAAGTACCCTGTTGATCATAACTTAGTTATGTTACTATACACTACTGGGGAGTATGCTTTGGCTTCAATTTCCCTTTGTCAGTTGCTTAGTTAGTTTGTCCTTGTGTTCTTGTGACCCACCACTATTCTTTGTTGTCAGAATCTGTATTAATTAGGGGGCTATAGTTGTGTGTGGTCGGTAAAAATTACCTTGGACCCTCCCATCCCTGTTGTGTTCACATGTAATCCTCTTGCCATGTGATGTTTTCCAGTTTTTGTAAGATGTCTTTAGTATCCTTAATGAAGGATGGAAGGGCCTTCATCAAGGGTTGTAATTCAGCATCGATGAAGGCTCCCACATTTGAACAGATAGACTCTATGCCTGCAATGATAGGTCTTCCTTGGAACAATTAGGTTGTTAATATATAGAAGATTTTTTTCTTCCATGCTAAGTAAACCTTTTTCATACCAGGTATTAAGTAAGGCAGATAGTTTTTCTTGAATGTGTTGTGTTGGGTTATGGTCCAATTTTAGGTAACATGTGTTGTCCTCCAATTGTCTTTGGGCTTCTAATAAGTAATCTGTTGTATTGAGAATGACAACGTTCCCTTCTTTGTCTGCTTCCTTGATTATTAGATTATCATTTTGTTTCAATTCCATCAAGGCTTGTTTTTCTTTTATAGAGATATTTTTTGGGACATATTTTTGTTTGGACTGGTATTTATGGAACTCTTTGTCAAGATCTTGGATTACGTTCTTGAAGAACATGTCGATTGTTGGACAGCTGGAGTCTGCCTGGCCTTGACTTGAAGCTTTTTTCAGACGCAATTCATTAACAAGGAGTAGTGTCTTTTACACTGAGGCTCTTTCAATCGCTACCATTTTGGTCTCCCTTGCAGCCTTTTAAGCTTCTGCCTCCATTTTTAGTTTAGCCATCTGCAGCTTGAATTCCCTCTTCTTCTTGTACTCAGCCAATACCTCAGGGGATAGACCACAGGAGGAGACACTGCTTCCTGCTGTCCCAGGGAGCTCAAATTCGAGTCACTGCAGGTGGTTCCTCTAAAGACCCATTTCTTGACTCTCGCAATCCATCATGCTTCATGGCGCAGGCTGCTGCTGAGGCCCTCAGTACCTTTTGAAATTCCACCTTCTTTCTGGCACTCTTGGCAGGAACCCCTTGTCTCCTTGCCGAGGTTTTCCAATGGAGCCACTGTATACTCTTTCAGCCGGCCAGCTCAAACTTCATGGTGCCAGAAGCAGAAGCAGCCAGAGAAATCCTTTTGAGGAACAATTAAAAATAGCAATCAGAGAGAATAAAAAACTAGAACCACAATCCTAGTTAGGGTAAGTCACTACACAAGCTAAATTTTCCTGTGTTCACCCACTGGTAGCTTGGCACAGAGCAGTTAGTCTTAACTTGAGAGGTAATGTGTAAAGTATTTGTTCGGCACCTTAACAGCAAAACAATGAAAACATCACCCAAAATATATCCAATCTAGTTCCGAAAAATAGAACTTAATGTAATCAATAAATCAGGACAAAAATGATCTATTCTTTTATTTTTATATTCTTTAATGGATTTTACAGCAATAATTAACACCCTTCCCCCACCCACCCCAGTCAGACAGGTACACATATAATTATAGCATTTTGCATTTCCTATTGTAAACCGCATATGTATTTTAAGGTATCATACATTTAAAGCTATCATGTATAGACTAGAACAACTTAAAGAATTTAACAGAAAGAAAACAGAAGCACCAAATACCAATAAACAAGCAATCGCTAAGAGCGTCAAGTTTGTGCTGTGCTCTGAGCGGAGCCCTGAGCCAAACTCCATTGTCACAATGGAGACCAAATGCTTAGTCCCCTAGTCCGCCGTTGATTAGCCTATTGTTTATGAATTGCAACCTCCAGGTTGGAGATAGCTAAGAGCCTAGCTAACTATTGTTGGATGGACGGTGCCATTGGATCTAGCCACGCAAAGGCTATGCATAGACGTAGAACCGCCATTGCAATAAAGATTAACACATGGCAATTGCCGGAATGATCCATATTGGCGGCCCCTAGCAGAATTACTTCCCTGGATAGGACTATATTCCGTTGTAAGACAATAGTCAGAAATGTCTCTATGTCTCTATGTCTCATATTAAATATGAACCAAGTTGGCTTTAAAGGCATTGCATCTAGGACAACACTTACCATTTACCCATTTGGCAATTTTGTCTGGCATGTAATAAAGAGAAAAGAAGGTTTTATAAAACTGGGTCTGGAGTTTTGTAGACCTGAGGATGGATTGGGAGAGAGAATAGGCATGTTTAAATCCCTCAGCGGATATATCTACTGTATCCTGCCATTTCTGGGAGGTTTTCTCTAGATCATCTGGAAGCATTGCTCTCAGAGAGGAGTAAACTCCTCCAATAGTGTGGACCCTAGATTGAATGATTGACTCAATAAAAGCAGTCTCTTCACTCCAACTTTCCCTCTTAGTTTTAGTATAAGAAAATCCCTTATTTGTAAGTATTTAAAGAAGTCTCGCCAGTCCAGGTGGTACTCAGTTTTTACCATTTCAAAAGATTGAATCCCAGCTGGGTTGAAAAAACAACCTGATTGAGACAATCCGGCCCTACTCCACTTAAGCAGGCAGTTATCTTTTAAGATGGCTCCTGGAAGTACAGGGTTATCTACTAGGGGTGTATAGTATGAAAATTGACCTAGCTTCAGCATTTTCCTCACCACCTTCCACACTTTAAGCCCACTGTAGAGAGTTTTAAATCTAAATGTTTTATGGTAGCTATCATGCATATGTCTCCAAAGATAGCCTCTACTTTTGCTACCAAGCAGTAATTGAAAGATTGTCGGTGAATTTGCCCCTAACGGGTCCTCATCCCCAGAGTTTTATGAGCTCACTGCTGTATAGTACCACCAACACCCAATAATACATCCTTAGGTTAGGGAGAGCTAAACCCCCTCTATCTTTAGGGAGAGTAAGGAATTTATAAGCATGCCAGGGTTGACCATAGGCCCAAATAAAGCTGGCAAACGCGTGTCCTATAGTCTTAAACTAATGGTTGGTGAATTCTAAACAGATTGATCTAAATAAGTACAAGATCTTTGGGAAGTACACCATTTTAACAGTGTTCACTCTGCCAATGATGGACAGATGGAGATTATCAAGGCGATGTAGGTCTTTCTGGATTGAGCCTATCATTGGTTTTATGTTTATATCTACCAAATTCTCCAGATTGGAGCAGATGGCCACCCCCAAATAAGTAGCTGACTCCACCACCCGGGGATCAATCATCCTGCTTGTTTTATTTAAAATAATTTGAGTCTTCCCTTGGTTGAGAGCATAGCCGGAAACTAGCCCAAAGTTGGTAGCTTCCTCCTCAATATTGGGCATAGCTGTGCTAGGATTGACGGTGTAATAGCTACGTCATCGGCGTATGCCAGAGTTTTAGTTGGATACTTTTGGAGCAGAATTGGTGGTATATTCTCATTTCTCTTGAGTTTCCGAATAAAGGGTCAATATATATGGCGATGAGGAGTGGCGAGCAGGGACACCCCTGTCGAGTTCCACGGGATATTGTAAATTCTTTGGTGAAGCTTCCATTCACAGATACCACTGCCCTAGGGTTAACATATAGTTTATGTACGGCCTTAATAAAGCACTCCTTAAACCTGACCTTGGCCATGGTAGCCCATAAAAATGTGCAGGAGACCCTATCGAACGCCTTCTCAGCGTCTAGAAGGATCAGTGCCATAGGATCTGTAAGATTGATATTAGACTTCCCCAGGACAAAGTCGTGTTGACATCGCATAATCACCGTATGCACAATAGGAGCAACCCTATTTGCCAACATGATAGGGCGGTAAGATCCTAGCTGTTCCGGGGGTTTACTCTTTTTAGGGAATATTATTATTTTAGCGCTGGACCAGGAGCTAGGAGGTTGAACACCATCAAAAATGTGAATAAATAGTTCTAATTTAATACCCTTAATTTGCTCTAAATTGTGGAGTCACACAATGTCTGCCCCCCAAGCCCATAAACCTAATCCTACTATTTGCCTTTTTTTAAGTTGTTTAGGCCACAGATGTTTAGAGATAGTATGTTTAGTGCCCCCATGCGTTTAAGAAAATTGAAACTCGAGCAGAGCCAAGCTTACCACCACTCCCAATGTTGCCTTCACTCTGCCTATACAAGTTTGTGATGCCTAAAGTCAATTTTGCCCTTTTTGTGACCCGTCCTGTCTGACCCACTGAGCCACCTCCCCTGCGTACATATCTAAAACTCTAGTGAGCCAGAAAAGAGAAGAAAAGATAGGAAGAAGGAAAAGAAATACCCTAGAAACCCTACAGGAGTCATCGCATCTGCATGGCTGCTCATGACTGCACATTGCGTTTAGAAAGGATCAAATAGCTGACGGAGTCTCTATCTGAGTTCCACAGTGGCGTGCGCGAAGTCTGGTCGAGAAAAGAATGATATACCATCAAAAGAGCATTTATTGGTTGGTCTGGCAAGGTCATAGGGGGCCTGGCGAAGCAGAAAGTTGCCAAAGAAAAGCAGCATAGCCCGAGGGTGTTGTTGGGAGGCCGGGCCCTTCTTGCTGGGAAATAGAGGAAACATGTGAGTTCTCTGGACCTCCCAGTCCCAGTCCTGAAGTTCTAGAAACGCTCCCTTAAGAAAAGTTACCAAATATTTCCCTTCTGAAATCTCCAGAAAGCAAAGATTATTCCGCCTCTGTCGATTTTCTTGCTCCTCAGACTTCCACATTAAGTCTTTAACAATGCACTCGCGGGGGGGCGGAGCCGGGTCGGCGACCAAGATGGCCGCACGGAGTCCCGGCTCCGCCGACCTTCTCCCCTCGCCGCCCGATTTACCTACATGCCCCGCGCAAGAACGGAGCTTTTGTGCGTCGGAGGGGACGCCGTGATGGGGCGTCCGACTCCGGCGAAATTCGGAGCCCCAGGGACGAAGGTCTGCTCCTCCGCTCTGGGCGGCCCGTCTGATGCCGGCGACCGGGACCTCGCGCTGTTGTGCACCCGGCTGCTAGTTCCATACCAGCAGCCACATTATCCTGTGAGACGCCGATCTCCCATCATGGCGCTCAGTGAACCTCTCGACACCGCCGGAGCCCTCTACAAGACGCGATGCACAGCCCTTTTGTGCTGGATGCTTCTCCCCCCTCCCCCCCCAGTGCCTTTCATCGGCAGCCGGACTAAGGGAACAGCGCTTTGTCTCCCTGGAGGTACATTGCATGCCTGTGCGTACTGAACTGTGCTACACGCCCCGGCTCACTTGTGCCAGTGGGGCACGATATCGACGTGTCATTTTCGTGCTGGGGGGGGCCTGTGAACAATACCCTGTGGTGGGGGAGACTGTTATCCTGTGCTACTTCATAACTGGAGCATCGGCGAATCGTAATTCTGGCGGGGGCCGGCGATTCTTCAGCCTTACTGTGCCGCGCTGTGGTGGTGCTTCCTGGGAAAATGGCGACTTGATGGATTCTCTCTAGATATGGCGGCGGCCGGGTATGTTGGATGCTGAGAGAGGGCGAACGGATATCTCTAAAGGGCCGTTTCATTCTATTCTGGAAATGGCGTGAGACTGTTCCGGTTATTTTTAACCAATGCTTACTTGTAAGCCATCACTAGTTTTGCCCGTTACTGCTTGCGAGATAACTGTTGCTATCCCCTTCGAAGGGGCTACGGCCGGTGATGGATGGGACTTCATGGTGGCTGCAGTGTGGACTTGCTACCTTTGAATACTCCTGGGAGGTTCGCTGCGGATCGACTACAGTATACTTGGCCCCGTGGATGGCGGTTGCTGGCGACCGATGGGCCGCTCCTTGTGACTTTTACGAGACTTTGATTTCTCCTGGACTGACCTGGGTGCTTCAGTTCGTGCTTTCCACCTGGCCCGACATCTCAAGACGTGTGCGATCTGTACCATCGATCCTGGGGGCCCGTGGGTCTCAAGTGTGCTCCGGGTGCCATTGTCACTACTGGGGAGTTTCTCACCCTCCTGTGTGAATTGAACTGCGTAGCGATTACATCATCCTGTTTTAGTGGGTGCTCCTACTGTTCTGACTTTAATTTTTAAGTAATCGAACGTTATGTGGCAGTGGGGGGAGGGTCGGGGTTCCCACACTGGGAATCTCCCTCACATTTCTTTCCCATTCGTGGGTTGTTGGTTTTCTTCTTTTCCCTCTTCTTTTTACCTTTTGTGTTTTATTCCCTTTCTTCTTGTTTCTCTTATTCTCTTGTCTATATTTCGGGTTCCTAATGGGCGACAGGCACGCTGCTAGGGGGTGGGCCGTAGCCACATGCAAGGGTGCGGGGTGGGGGGATGGGGGAGGGGTGTTGTTGTTTTTTATTGTTTTTTGTCCCTATGGCCTTCTTTATTCTTCTTGGTTTTGGCTGTATTCCTTTTTCCCTTTTCTTTTTCTTTCTTTTGTACTTCTTTTTCCTTTTTCATTATTTTCGTATATTTTAGATCAGACGGTGGGTCGGGTGGTGTTCCTTTTGGGAAGGATTTAGCACTTTGTGCTTATGTTGTTTGCACTGTTTATTGGATTTTGTGTGTACGGCGTTGATATTAGTACACAGCCATTGAATGCTCGCATATCCTGTTTTCACTTCCCACTTATATTTCTTAGAGGGCGTGTGTCCTCCTACATGGCTTGTTCCACGTACAACTCGCTTTATTGTATGACACTGGATCCTTTCTTCCTGTTGTAAGAATGTGCCCTCTCACGTCCTGCTATATAGTGGTTACGTTTGCAAATAAATCCTGAAGTGATATATTGACTGGGTGGGCACTGACTGGCGCGGAATGAAGTATAGTGTTTATGTATCCTGCCTACTATGTTCAACGCACAAATCCTAACTATCGCTGCTCCTTTAGTTGATACTATGTCGTATGGCTCGCCCTTTCGGTTGTCTGGTCTGAATGTATGACACCTCTTTAAATTTATAAAATGGAACCTACGTTATTCTTCTTATGTCTGCTGCTAATACACCGTAGCGCTCTTATTTTTAGCTTTTCCGCATAGTAAGACGACCTGGAATGTTGTTGATTGTCATAGCGGCCGGCCCGTAGTGGTTGTAGGCAGACGCTGTGTACTGTGCATAAGATAAATAAAGGTTTTAAAAAAAACAAAAAAACAATGCACTCGCATTCGTCATTCTGAGTTTTGAGCAAGGTAACATCATTTTCCAGTTTTTCAGTTCGCAGTTCCACCGAGGCCATGCGATTAACAATTTCAGTGCACATCTTCCCCACCTTGCACACAGCACCTTGTAGTTTCTTTGCTGCCAGTTGCGACCTCCAGCTATCTGCCTTTGCTTCTGCTTTGAAACTCCTGATGGATTGTAGAGTGTCTGCTAAAGCTGTTTTATTGTGTAGACCACTCCCACTACTCACTTTGGGACAGTCTGCCACAGCTTGGGACCCCCAGAGGTTACAACAGGTTTAGAGAATGATGAGAGTGAGGTGTCTTCATACTCCCATTTTAGGTCTGTATTATCGTCTTTGTCAGACGTGTCCCAGTCATTGCCATGTGGGTCCTTATTTCCGTTGTTTTAAGCAGTTGTTTCTTTTTTGGGAGGTGCTTATGCTTCATAGGGTGTCAGTATTAGAACCACTATACCACTTGGCGCCTTCCTCCCCCCGCTGGAGATGGAGATACTTCTGTCTGAGAGTTCAGAATCCTCGATGAGGGAATAAAATTTGTCCTGACAGTCCAGCGTTTTGAGAGTATACTCCTGCTGAAAGGGGTTACTAGCGTGTATATGGAGGGGGAGATGATCTCACAGGCTCCCTCAGGGTGGATTTGTGGTGGCTTACTTTGTTAGGGTCAGTGCTGGGGCTGCCAAGGTGCTGAGTCATGCTACCCTCAGGGAGAGAAGAGAGTACAGTGTCTGTTGTTGATGTAGCACTGTCTGAAAATTGCAAGTCACTCACTGAAACATCCAGCAAGGGAGGGCTGAACCCCCCTTGTTCATGCTCGCCTGATCGGGTCTCGCTATATATGGCAGCAGCATCAATAAAAGCGGGGCCCTTTTCGTCCCTTGAAATGGCCCCAAAGCTTGTTGTTATTAGTGGTTGCTGTTTCCCTGTTACTTGTGCGGGGCCTTTTTTAATTGTGGCAGAGTTTAAGGCGCCAAGTTCATTTGGCCTTTTCTCTGGGCATCCCCCTTTTTCCCTCTCCCCCCCCTCCCACTTTTGCCTTGCTGCCTGGAATCTCCGGTTTCTTCTGCCGGGTAGCGGCTGGAAGAGTGTTCCCTATCACGGGTGTATTTTTGGGTTTCCCCCCACGCGTCCCCGTCCCTGTCATTCTTACTTGTAAGTCACTGCCAGCACGGAGATGACACAGGGAAAGGCAGCACGGTGAGAGATTTCTCCAGCCAAAGGTACCTGGCTGGATCCATTGACTTGTGTGGAAATGGCAACGTGTGCAGCCTGCAACAGCGCTGTGGGCTTGATGCTGTGGAACGGTGGATGAGGCTGCACGCAGATCCAGGATAGCTGATTCACGTCCTCGCGGCAGGGGTGATGCGGCTGTTCGATACAGAGGCTGCAGGTCAGGACAACATGCATGGCCCCAGGGGGGGTGTCTCAAGACCATTCCTCATGGTCCTCTCACTCAATACTCAATACTTTGTTCCAAGGTAGCGCGATTGCTCCTGTCGGGTTTCCCTGTATGGCTCTACCGCTTCAGAATCGGTGAACTCAGTACGCGGGGAGATGCTCAGCGGAACAACTCATCGGCTGTGTCAGTCAGCCGCCATCTTCCTTCTCCAAAATCAGCTATTCTTAATAAATCTTTTGGTGTTTGTAGCTGTGGCGTGTGTTTTAAAAAAAAAATGTTTTTATTGGCATTTCATAGTATAATGCAAAGGCATCACATGTCATCAACAAACTCAATACAATACGGATCATTCCACTTCTACATTCGTCGTCCATCCGAAAATACATACAGAATGTACATTTAGTACCTTGTTATACATATCACCAAAGTAGTAGCTCAAATGTGGTTTCGTATCTTGTCATTAGAGTGCCTTAACCCTCAGCGAGGCCAGTTAAATAATCTGTTAAATACATCCAATAGTCCTTAGGTTTAGATTTGGCCGGTAATTCTTCCTCATACGTCCTTAATGTATCCTGGCAATAAGACATATCTCTTAGCCATTGCTTAACCGCTGATGATGTTTTACTGTCCCAGCACATAGAGACCCTCCGCTTAGCCAGCAGCAGGGCTACCGTACAGAATTTACGTTTCGCAGCTCTGACCCCTTCCAGTAGCCCCAAGAGACACACTCGCACTGTGCAGGTAATATCAAGATCAACCATTGTAGACAGTGTTTTCGTTATCTCCACCCAATAGGATTGTATGTGCGCACAATACCATGCCAAGTGAATGAAGTCGGCCCGGGCATCGCCACATCATCTGCACCGTGCTTCGTCACGCAGACCATATTTGTGAAGTTGTGTCGGTGTGCAGTACACCTGGTGTATGTACTTGAAATGTATGATCCGCAAATTACCATTAGGTCTGAGTATTTTAGTTAGTGTGCATACCGTCTCCCCTTCCTTCTCCGTTATGGGAGATTCAAGCACCATGCTCCATTTGTCTCTTGATTTGGTCGTCTGACATCCTATCTCAGCTTGCGCCGTTGCCTAAAGACGGGATACTAAATGTGTGGTGTTGGGAGAGGTGAGGATGAGTTGTAACGTGTTCAGCGATGGTGGTTCGTTCCGAAAGTTAGGGTAAAGTTGTTTAATCGCTCCCCATAGTCTATGAAATGTAAACTTAAATAGCAGGGTGGGGTTGTGTATGTAGTCTAGGTCTGCATCTAGGAGGAATACCCCATCCTTATAGAGGTCACCTAATGTCAGTAGGCCTACTTGGCTTAGGAGTCTCATGCCTACATCCTCTCCAGTGACAGATAAAATGGGGTGGTGATGTAGCGGCAGGACAGAAGCGTAAAGTGGTAGCTTGTGTGTCAGACGTCCTAACTGCCTCCAGGCAGCGTTGGTGGTATCAATGGTGTTTATATCTTTACTGTGCAGAGGTGGTCTGGTATGTGTGACTATTGCATTTAGAGGAATTGGTGCAGCGTCCCCCTCTTCAACAGCTGCGTGTGTCAGGTATGGAGTTCTGTGGTACCAGTGTGTGGTGTATTGAGCTTGAGCACACAGGTAGTAGAGCCGGAAATCTGGGACTCCCCAACCCCCTTTAGAATACGGCAGTGTTAGCGTAGCAAGGTTAATCCAAGCTTGTTTCCCAGCCCATATAAGTTTCAGTACCAACGCAGTTATACGTTTGAAGACTTCCCTAGGTGGCGGGATAGGAATATTGTTAAACAGGTATAGAAACTTGGGTAGCAGTACCATTTTAACTATCGCTATTCGGTCAGCTAAGGATAAGGGAAGCTGTATCCATCTGTTTACTTTATCTGTTAGTTTGTCTATGGTTCTGCCATAATTAGTCCTGATGACCAATTTTGGGTCCCTGTGAAACCATATCCCTAAGTAACGGATGGGGTCATCCTGCCATTCTAGTGGATATTCCATTGTGTGTGGCTGAGTGGTGTCTGTTAGAGGGAAGACGGATGATTTTCCCCAATTTATTTGTAGTCCCGAGTGCCCCCCAAATTTGATACATGCACGTAGCAGTGGATCAAGGGGACTCGCTGAATCACGTACATATAATAGCATGTCGTCCGCGTATAGCGAAATGTGCAGGGGTCGACTGGGGAATTGGAGCGCTGAGTGGTGGTGTTTCTGTCGGACAATACACGCCAGGGGCTCCAGAGCCAGAGCAAACAACAAGGGGGACAGCGGGCATCCCTGCCGTGTCCCACGTTCTATGTCGAATGCTTCCGATACGTAGCCGTTGATTTTAACTCTGGCAGTCGGCCTCGTATATAGGAGCTGCACCCATTGGATAAATAGTAAAGGGAAACCCATTCTATGGAGTATCGTGATTAGGTAGGACCATTCAAGGGAGTCAAACGCCTTAGCGGCATCTAACATAACTGCAACCGCTTTCTTGCTCGGGATCAGATAGTGAGAGATCGCAAAGAGCGTCCTCGTGTTTTGTGTAGTGGCTCTGGAGGGTATAAAACCCGACTGGCATGGAAGGACTAGATTCGTCATGAGCGGCTGTAACCGCGTGGCAAGTATTTTAGCGAGACAGAGGGCGATATGAATTGCAATCCTCGGGATCGTTGTCTGGTTTAAGTAGCGCTATGATGATTGCTTCCCGTAATGTCGGCGGGAGGAATTGTTCGTCATGCGCTTCACCGAACATCGCCACTAAGCGAGGTGCTAAGAGGGTCTTATAGGCTTTGTAAAATTCACAGGTAAACCCATCTTGGCCTGGAGCTTTGCCGATAACTTCTTCTACTTCTTCCACCGTGATTGGGAGTGATAAATACGCCCTTTGATTGTCGTATAACTATGCAATAGTGACGTCTTCCAGGTATTGGAGCGTCTCTGCCGATGTGGCTACTGGGCGCAATTTATACAGGTCTCGGTAAGTGTGAACAAAGCCGCGCAGAACATCGGATCAGTGTGCGGGGTACCATCATCATCTCGAATCTGAGTGATGTTGCAGGATCTATGGCCTTCACAGATCTTTGAAGCCAGGACTCGGCCAGGGCGGCCCCCCTCCCCATAGGCCCTAGCTATGGGGAGTTTAGTGAGGTATTTAATCTCGTCTAGCGCAAGGGTTTGGTGCTCAGACAATGTTTGCCGGATTTCGGCGAGTGTGAGCGGGTTTTGTGATTGCTCATATTCATGTTCCAGCGAGCTGAGCTTAGTCTCACAGCGTTGCAGTTGCGATCTAATCTACCTATGGTCGTGCTCATGCAAATCCCCCGTATTGTGGCTTTGAAGGCTTCCCATAAAAGGCACGCATTCTCTGTAGACTGTTCATTTATCTGAAAATATTCCACAATTGCTTTTTCTATGGTGTCAGTGTAGAGGGAGTCTGTCGGTGCTGCAGCGTTAAATCGCCAGCAATATGGGGGCGGAGTGTAGTTGGGAATTTGGAGGGATATACTGACGGGGGTTATGGTCCGATAGTGTTTTGGGCATGTGGGCCACATGTCGCGTCCACAGCAACAGTTCCTGGGATCCTAGCCAGTAATCAATGCGGGACCAGCTACAGTGTGCCGCTGATGTGTGTGTAGCCTCGCATATGTCTGGATGTCGAGCTCTCCATATGTCTTGGATACGCAGTTCCGTCATCATATCCTGCAGTGTCGTTCGTGCCTGTTTATGTGATTCAGTCGTGACGCCTGATCTGTCCAGGCGGTCATCTAAGGCCAGATTCAGATCACCGCCCCACAACAGCAAACGGTTCGTGTCCGCGTGTCAGTGTTGCCATATTTCGTGGAAAAATTCAGGAGCATCTACATTGGGGCCATATGTATTCACTACGGTAAGCCGTTGCCCGCGCATTGTTCCCCGTAATATGATATAGCGGCCGTTAGTGTCTAGTGTTGTTGTGTCGATCTTAAAGTTTGTCCCTTTTTTGACTAATATTGAGACCCCCCTGGAATAGGATGAGTACTTGGAGCAATGAATGGATTCCGCCCAGCTCCTCCCTATGGCTGCGTGTGAGTGTGGAGCGGCATGTGTTTCCTAGAATAGGACAATATCCACCTGCCACCTATCTAGACACGTGAATATCTGGCGTATTTTCTTCGGATTAGTGTAGCCCCGTATGTTCCATGTGAGGAAGGTCAGCTTCTGTTCAGTTAAAGCAGAGGCAGGCATGAGAAGTTAAGGTGTAATCCGTGAACGTTTTCAATCTTATCTCGCGAACTACTACTCATGAGAGATAACATACAGTTCAAACAGGCGTAGGTGATAGAGCATATAGTATTAACGGTGTGGATGTCATCAATGCATCTCAAGCAGTTTGATCCAAAAACTAATACAAAAACCCTCCCGTTCCACCCCTCTCCCACAACAGCAGCCCAATCCTGCTGATGCCATACCCTAGTTGAACAACCCAACTTCATACAACATTCGTGGGGAACACCCATAGGGGGGGTCCGCCTGGACTACACATCACCATCCAATCTAATGGATGGGGACGGCCTACGTTTTTAATCAACAACTGAACCGTGGTAGTAAGACATACAGTTCTATTTGCCTAAAGCATATAGCATGCATGGTATGGGGCATCAACGCAGTCTATAACAGTGCATGCTGCAAATGTGTGCGGAGATTATGTGGCAGATGATAATGTTTCGCTGAAGCACGCCCCATGGGTGGCACCTCTAGTGACAGGTCCAATGGTGCGGGCAGTGCTTGTAGTATAATAACAACAAAACAGTATTTCCTCAGGTGCATCGTCGAGATGGAGGTGTAGGAAGCCCCCACTGGTCGTTCCCTGCAAGGCAAAGTTGAACATCCGACAATGTTATGCGGTAGGACACCTCTGCCCCCCAAGCTATGTGACTGCAGTTCAAGTTCCGGAAAGCCCCAGTTTATAGTCACAGCTGTCCAAACTGGTCTGACAAAAGCAAACAAGCCCTCGTCACTGACTGTTAGCGGCACAAAAAAGGGCGTGGGCAATCAGTTAGATGACAGTGGCATCAGGGAGGGCGTGCAATGGAACCATTAATAGTAATGTACAGATTGAACTTACCGCCTTCCTCGCGGCGTTTACAACAGAGTCTGCTGCGTCAGAGAAGCAATGAACCTCGCACCTACTTAGCAAGTGTTCCCAGCCAGTTGTGGTCACAAAAGTGCAGTTCCATTCCAGGGATCGTTCAATCTGCATCATGGTCTCGGTCGCGGCACTTACTTTATTTATGATGATTGACTATCTTCTTGATGAAGTCATTTGCAGCCTTCGGCGTGGAGAGCATCGTTGACTGTCCGTCCCAGGTGACTTACAGCCTTGCGGGATACAGCATGGCGTATTCAATTTGTAGTTCGCGTAATTTTGCCTTTGCTCCGTTGAATTCTTTGCAGGCCTGTTGCACAGCCAACATGAAGTCTGGATAGAATTCGATCCGGTTGTTTTGGTATTTGAGATCTTTCTTCTCACGCGCCATCCTCAGGGTCACGATAGTTTAATATGCGGGTTACAATCGGCCTGGGAGGAGCGCCCGGTGGCGGACGTGGTGCCAGTGAGCGATGGGCTCTTTCTACAATAAAGACAGGTGACAGTTTCTCTTTGCCAAACAAGGCGAGACACATCTCCTCCACATATGACTCCATGTTGCCAACATTCGTGGATTCTGGTACGCCTGCTATGCGAATGTTGTTACGTCGCAATCTGGCTTCCAAATCCTCCGCCTTGGATCTGATCACCTCTAGCATCCTTTCAAAGCCAGTGCATTTGGTAGTGCTGGTGTGGGCTTCATCCTCCACTGCTGAAATTCGAGTTTCGGCTTCGTCCAGGCGTTCGTCATGGCGGTCGACTTTGGTTGCCATAGTGTCCATGCGGGCGGTGAGATGGTCCAGTTTGCCATTGATGTCTTGGAGGCTTGACTGGATGGCCTTCAGAATGGATTCCCTGCCCTGGGACAGGGTGGGGTCCGTGTCCATTCCCATGTCCGTGTGCGATGTTTACCCACGGGGTGGTTTGCGTTGTTCGAAGGTGAGCTTCGACTGCTGCCTGTCCGGTTTCCCCATCTGGAGGCAGGTAGGCTATGCCAATGATACGGGATGTTGTTTCGAGGCAATGCGTCAAGGGCGCTACAGGTGTTGAGGTAGCGACGGTGAGGCAATGTTGTGAAAGGACGAGAAAGGCCGCGGTCTAGATCGGGTTCAGTCTCTGGGCCAGAATGTCTCCTCCTAGTAGCCGTACGGTGCCTCTTGGGCCATAGATTGAGCAGTGGGGCCGTTGGCTAGCCCGAGTGAAAGCCGAAGGGTCGGTGGTCTAGTCCCAGTCGAGGCCAGAGGAGCAGGGTAGCAAGGAGTCCGATCAGTGTGGCTGTATGGCACCCACGGATGTGGTACGGTCCTGATGGCGCGAAGGAGCCGAGATGGTCAACGCATCACGTGGTTCAAACCGCGTCCAGCAGAAGGGCAGATCCGCTGATGTCTGTGCTGCTTCTGCGATAACTGGGCTGCGGGACGGTTCCGTTTCCAAGTCTCGTCGGGTCCGGCAATCAGCTATGCATCCACCTCAGCTTCATGCAGCTATGCAGTTGAGGAGCGCGGCCGTTCACTAGCCGTTAGCGTGGCGTAGTGAGCGAAGCACCTCACGTAAGGGGGCCAAGGGTGAGGGGTGCCCAGTGTTAATGAGTTTTACCAGGTTTGATCGCAGCCAGAGGTGTTGCGCCGTCGGGAGTATCTGTGGTGGTTCAGCCCTCAGTTATAGTGCCATATAGCCTGTAGCGAGCGCCTGCTTATGGCATTTGTCCCATTTTATGCTGCATTTCATGGGTGCCGCCATCTTGTATTGCGGGTTCACGCCATTTTCGCTTTAATGCCCCGCGTGGAGTGCAGTGTGCATACAGTGTTTAATTGCGAGGTAGCAGTCGGGGATCAAAGTTTATCTCAGTTCCTCCCACAGTTTAGATTGCGTGTTTGTGTGACCCTCTTATGCAGTATAGATGCCGATGTGCAGGTGATTCGGCCTAAAGGGGGCCGCCATGTTGTCTTCACGCATTAAGCGCGGCTCTCCGGTGTGAAAGTAAGACTTGTTCCGTTGGCCCATATCAGACAGCGCCTACGCAGAGGTTAACGTGCGTCTCGATGCGGGTCGCTATTCTTTGGAGAACCGGCTGGGCGGCAGTTAGGGATTATACAGTCAAGCGGGTTGCGGGCGCCATCTTACCCGGTCCGCGGACGTTCCCGGTCAGCCATTCCAGCTCAGATAGCTGCACATCCGCTGGCAGAAACTTCTCCAAACACGCTCCATTCGGGGCTCTGCATAATCCGCTCTCAGCACATGTACGGTAGTACCGGGTCCAGTCGCTGTACGCGGGGTAAGGATCATTATTGTAGGTCCGTCCGGCGGAGCTCTCTTCTCAGCCAGCCATCCCGCAGTGCGCCCTCTAGCGCCCCCCAGCTGTGGTGTGTGTTTGCAGTCCCGTGTGGTGTTCCACAGGAGTTGAAAGCTTTTAATAATAAGACTACTCCCTGATAGTACCTATATAAGTTTTAATCAAAATCTGCTTCTATTTATTTGAAGAGACCACTCTCACAATATTTCAGATTTCTACTCAATGACCAAGGGGTCTTTGATCTTCACACAAATTTTGTGTCCTGAAGATGGTCTCACAGATACATTAAACCAGAGACTGAAATGTCGACGCCCAATCCAATTTTCCTTTTTGTTATTGTGAAATTCAGTTTGAGACATGTAGATCCTATGTATAGGAGGGACTCCATATTTGACATCATCTAGATGGGTATTTATGCATTGATAACTAGTTAATTTTCGTCTATTACAACAGTAAAATCTGTTATCAATGTGCTTGTGAATTTTTGTAATGAACCCCTAATTCTACAGATTTTGATATAAACTGAAAAAGTAGAAATAAACTGAGCCAATGGGATTTATTTTATTAGACAAATAAATGTATGGCTGTATAAGAGATAGGCTGATACAAAATATTTTTTGCTAACCAAATCCCTTGTGGGCACCCTTACCCGTTTAACCTTCTAAAAGTGGCATTTGCTAAACTATAATATAAAATCTGATTTCACCATAAGATGTGATTTTAAATTGTGAGTCCAATGACACCGAACTTGATAAGTCCATTCTCTTCACAACTAGCAATTGCACTTAAAAGATGTAATAAGGTAAACCCCATATTTTCTTTTGGAAGAGATAGGAAAAAACGAAATTGGGAGTTTTTCACTAGCAAGACTTGTAAAACTTCCAAGTACAAGCCCTGCCTTTTAAATACATTGCACCCTGCCCTGTGGGTAATACAGGGCCTTAGGGGTTAATCACATGTATACAAAGGGAGGATTTAGGCCTGACAAGAGGTTTACTTGCCAGGTCGACATGGGAACGTAAAACTGTGCACAAAGGCTCTGCAGTGGCAGGCCTGAGGCACGGATAAGGGGCTACTTGTGTTGGTGGCATAATCAGTGCAGCATGCCAACTAGCATTTAATTTATAGTCCCTGGGCACATATAATGCACTTCACTACTTTATTAGGGACTTATAAGTAAATTAATTGGGGATAAACCAATATTACCATATTTAGGTGAACGCATGCTTTTTAGCACTGGTTATCACTGGTAAAGTGTGCAGAGTCCTATAACCAGCAAAAACGAGGTCAGAAAAATGGAGGGAGGCAGGCTCAAAGTTGGGGGAAGACCGTGCTAATGCTGTCAGGTTTAACATGTGTGTTATGTACTTTGTGACTGCAAGGCGTCTTGCCAAACAGCTGAAGCTATCTGTTTAGAGGGACCTAAAAAGAAGGGGAAATATATTGAGGGAATGTCGGCCCAAAACTGAGAGTTTCACGTTTCTGGCTAGCAATGCTCTGCCACCTATGCTAATATGGTAAAACATTCTTTGTAATCAGAATGACGTTTGCAGCCAAATCAGGACGGGCCCCAAGGTATGTAGTGAAATCTTACACAATTATGACTCTAAATTAGATTACTGGAAATGGTTTCACAAGCTAATAGCCTAATAAATTGTGTAACGTTGCTCAGCTGCCGAAATAAATTCGGGAGTTTACGGCACAAAATCTGAAAATGAGTAATGAATCTACGTACACATGACACTATTAAGGCAATTGTGTTGATTGTGTGGTCACAGAAGTTCTACATGTAATTACAATTTGTCAAAGTATTTGCTTCATCCCTCCTTGAAAGCACATATTGGAAATGTAAAAATAATTGTTGATTATAAAAAAATTGACTTTTTTAGGTCCTACTGATAAACTGCAAAGGAGCCTCTGTACATGTAACTCTCCACAATGTTGACTCTAAGTGCTAAACAGTTCAGCTGGCACCAGGTCTGAGGACTGTCTCAATTTACATTTGTTGGTGTCCTTCTTTTATACAAAATATAATCAGCAATAAAAGGTTTCCAGCATCCCATATATGGTGAGGAATATTGGTTGCTACCTTTAGAGTCATAAATGAATGGTCAATGGCTATTACATGTATTTGTGAATGTGCCCAGATGTCAGGTTTGGAGAGAACCATATCACGTTCATCAAAGGAGAGGGATGAGGAATTCTTGTCCCGTTCAGTTCCCCAAGGACAATATCGTAATAATCAACGAGAAAAGTACACTTGTATCTACAGAAACCATTGGTTCTCTTTGACAACCCTCATAGACGCTGAAGATTGTAACAATGCGGTATATTTGTTTTTCCGCCCCTCATCTAGCGTCATGGCATAGTCATTGGGTGGTCAAAGGTAAAGTATGCCTGCCTCATCCGAGGCACCTCTGGAAAGTGTAGAAGTGTCCAGAGATCAAAAAGGAGAAGAACCCCCTTGATAGAGAGGGTCCAATGGCCAAACTACGAGGGAAATTTATAAAAAACAGTATGATCACCACGGACAAATTTATTAGAAAAGGTGAATACTGTTGACTAAAATAAATGAGTATATTCGATAATCGTGTAACTGGATTATCATATATGGTATTTTTTTAAAAGTCGACATGTTTCAGCTCCTAATGGCCCAGCCGGGTCTATAGAGCTTTTGTCAGGACACATACAAAAGGGGGGAAATTTACTTACACAACTTGTGCAGTATTCAAGTGCTTACTGGCAATCACGGATTCATTATCCTGTATATTAGGAAACACAAAACAAAACATCATACTGTTCACATGTGTATCTTAGGCATACTAGACTGTTCAATTTTGTCACAGTCTCTGACACACTCTTCAAATTGAAAAGTGCCGTTTTTAGAGGTGCACAATACTCAATGCACTCAAACTGTTAATGAATGGTGAAGAAGGTGGAAAAGTGAGGGAAAAGTGGCATAGGTCTCAGTCAGAACGTGATAGTTCCAGCTTCAATGTTGTTTTTGTATGTTATGACGCCCAGAAGCTCATGGTAACTCGAGCTGCTGTGGTGTCATAAGTGGCAAAAATCTGATAACGCTATGTTTTCTGTAACGTAAATCGATTATAATAAACCACAAACTTTTGTGTATGGCGGTCAGTGGGATATTCACGTTTTAACTGTATTCTAAGATTGATGGTAAAGTTAAGGTTCTACACCCCAAACACATTCAAGTTATTGTCGGGTCATAGCGATAGTGTACCTGGTTGCCTGGAGAATTCCTCCTCTTCAGGGTGCTTAGAGTCGCTAGTCGTGGTCTAAGCTGTAAGTAATAGACACGATGTTTCAATTACATGGTGAGCCTCGAGAGCACAGCAAATACTGGCTCGGAGGCTATTCACTTACCCACGTGTACATCCAGAAGGTGTCTGTGCTGGCTCTGCCCCTGGAAGCGCCGAGTGCGGGCAGGCCGACCCCTTATGACGCTGCTCAATAGAGATAGACGTAGTCTGCAGTATGGAAGACAGACTTGCGTCGAGAATGTAAAAATTATAAAAATTAGTGCACATTAATCTATGTCTGAATGGAATATTACAAGTGGGCCATTGATATTTATAAAAGGGGTGATTTATCTCCAAAAACGCTGATATGTGTTATACAGTTAATTTAATAATACTAGACCTGGAAGGGGTCTGTGACAGGAAGAGCATCTTAGCGGAGCGTATCTTGATACTACGTTAATTTATACAAAGTTATCTAAATATACCTCAGTCAGGTAGAAAAGGTTTGAAAGGGCCAAAATGTTCAAACGAGTCAAATATTAGAAATATATGAGGCCCATTCTTATTAAATTAATTCAACTAGTCGGAGATTACTTAACATATGGTCACTTTGTTAAGTTGCACTTTACTTTACTTTACTATCTACCTGACTGAGGTATATTTAGATAACTTTGTATAAATTAACGTAGTATCAAGATACGCTCCGCTAAGATGCTCTTCCTGTCACAGACCCCTTCCAGGTCTAGTATTATTAAATTAACTGTATAACACATATCAGCGTTTTTGGAGATAAATCACCCCTTTTATAAATATCAATGGCCCACTTGTAATATTCCATTCAGACATAGATTAATGTGCACTAATTTTTATAATTTTTACATTCTCGACGCAAGTCTGTCTTCCATACTGCAGACTACGTCTATCTCTATTGAGCAGCGTCATAAGGGGTCGGCCTGCCCGCGCTCGGCGCTTCCAGGGGCAGAGCCAGCACAGACACCTTCTGGATGTACACGTGGGTAAGTGAATAGCCTCCGAGCGCAGTATTTGCTGTGCTCTCGAGGCTCACTATGTAATTGAAACATCGTGTCTATTACTTACAGCTTAGACCACGACTAGCGACTCTAAGCACCCTGAAGAGGAGGAATTCTCCAGGCAACCAGGTACACTATCGCTATGACCCGACAATAACTTGAATGTGTTTGGGGTGTAGAACCTTAACTTTACCATCAATTTTAGAATACAGTTAAAACGTGAATATCCCACTGACCGCCATACACAAAAGTTTGTGGTTTGTTATAATCGATTTACGTTACAGAAAACATAGCGTTATCAGATTTTTGCCACTTATGACACCACAGCAGCTCGAGTTACCATGAGCTTCTGGGCGTCATAACATACAAAAACAACATTGAAGCTGGAACCATCGCGTTCTGACTGAGACCTATGCCACTTTTCCCTCACTTTTCCACCTTCTTCACCATTCATTAACAGTTTGAGTGCATTGAGTATTGTGCACCTCTAAAAACGGCACTTTTCAATTTGAAGAGTGTGTCAGAGACTGTGACAAAATTGAACAGTCTAGTATGCCTAAGATACACATGTGAACAGTATGATGTTTTGTTTTGTGTTTCCTAATATACAGGATAATGAATCCGTGATTGCCAGTAAGCACTTGAATACTGCACAAGTTGTGTAAGTAAATTTCCCCCCTTTTGTATGTGTCCTGACGAAAGCTCTATAGACCCGGCTGGGCCATTAGGAGCTGAAACATGTCGACTTTTAAAAAAATACCATATATGATAATCCAGTTACACGATTATCGAATATACTCATTTATTTTAGTCAACAGTATTCACCTTTTCTAATAAATTTGTCCGTGGTGATCATACTGTTTTTTTATAAATTACCCTCGTAGTTTGGCCATTGGACCCTCTCCATCAAGGGGGTTCTTCTCCTTTTTGATCTCTGGACACTTCTACACTTTCCAGAGGTGCCTCGGGTGAGGCAGGCATACTTTACCTTTGACCACCCAATGACTATGCCATGACGCTAGATGAGGGGCGGAAAAACAAATATACCGCATCGTTACAATCTTCAGCGTCTATGAGGGTTGTCAAAGAGAACCAATGGTTTCTGTAGATACAAGTGTCCTTTTCTCGTTGATTATTACGATATTGTCCTTGGGGAACTGAACGGGAGAAGAATTCCTCATCCCTCTCCTTTGATGAATGCCTTTAAGCAGCGTGCAGCTGTGGGAAGAATCTATCCGCGCTATAATCCTAGATAGCAGTGTGATAGAGTTTTTGTAATTTTTGTTTTTTGTGTTTCAAACTTCGAGTGGTAAATGATGGAGGGAAATAGTGGTTTGAGTTTCACCGGAAGCGACATTGATGAGATCCTAGCAGCGCAGCCTCTGCTTCAAAACTCAGATCTCTCTGAAGCAATTGCGCAGACAGATGATTGGGATACTTTGTCCAATAAAAAAAGAGAACAGATACGAACTGCCATTCATGGTATTATCATGACCGAGTATTTACGATTTAAAACTGCACCTAGGGGCCTATGGATATCGAATGCCCCGCACATTTTTTTACACGATCTAGCATTTCGTCGCGATTGGTCATCCATATCGTGGAAATGTACCCTTGACTATCTAGTCCTGATAGTCAAGACAGCCAAAAGACTCTCGGAGGCTTTGCTTGCAGAGATACAAACCTGTGAACAAGAATTGAAAAGAAACATCAATCCTCTCATCTACAAGAAAAGATTAGAAGAGATTACAAAGGAAATGGAAGAAACTCAAGAGTTCCTTATGCAAACCAAATTGCAAAAGCTAGCTAAAGACGTAAAGAAGTTTAGCCAGGAACGTATGCACCCTTATTCGAAGGAAGACTACACAGCAACAGAGTCTGGGTCTGACGCCGACTCCACGGGTTGGTCATCAGATGGATCGGAGGGGAACCATGAACAACAAACGACAAGAAGAGGTGGTTACAATCCTAGACACCGTGGACCGAGGCGAGGTAATAGAGGCAATAGAGGAAACAGAGGTAATAGATGGCAAAGACCGCCCTTCTTCCAAGGAAACCCGATGCCCTTCTTCCAACCTTATATGCCTCCCTTTGGTGGATGGATGAACCCTTACAATCCTAATATGGACCAAAATCCACAGATGGGAAACCAGATGATGCCGATGCCTATGGCGAGTACCTCACATCAAACACAGCAATCTTTTTTAGGCCAAGGCCAAAATCAACCAAGAGGCAAGAAGAAAAATCTGACCTGGCAAGATCACCTACCCAACGTACAAACAAGGAGTATGGCATCAGCCCAGTCGGTGACAAACAAAAAAACTCTTTGATTGTCAACCTATCTGAAGTTCCTCTGACACCGGACCAAGTGACCATCCTTAATAAAGGTCTTGGTTTTGTTCCAACTCCCCCCCTTGATCCATTCAAACTCAAGTGTGAGTTATCAGAATTCTGTAGAACTCTCAAATTGAAAGCTTTCTTTGAAGGTACACCGGTTCAATGTAATGAAGGAGACACAACGTTACGAAGAAAATCGAAATTTGTACCCCCTACCAATGCGGTCCCACTGGAAATCTTAGCGTTTGAACAGGCGATTCTTAAAGGCATTGACAACCTGGATCATAATAAAAAAGTCTTCCAGAATTTGAACAGACATGAACGCCGTGCTCTTACAGAGCTGATGGAAAATGACAATATAGTCATCAAACCCGCGGACAAGGGTGGGGGTGTTGTCATCTTGACAAAAGAAGGTTACAATCAACAGTGCCTCGCCCTGCTTTCAAACGAAACTTTTTACAAACGACTTGATTCTGACCCCACCGAGAGGATTACTAATACCATAGCGATCATGACACACGAAGCAGAGGTGAATGGGTGGATTTCGAAGAAGGAAGCTGACTATTTAACACCAAGATCTACAAAAGTCCCCTTCTTTTATTCTCTACCGAAGACCCATAAAAACAAGTTCCCTCCACCAGGTCGCCCAATAGTTTCGGGCATTGGTTCCCTCCTTGAACCGTTGTCCAAGTTTGCGGACCAGTTCCTAAAACCTGTTGTGCAACGGACACCAACATATCTAAAAGATACACGAGATCTTCTGATACAGATTGCGAATAGAGATTTTGATCCAGACACTATGCTCCTAGTGGGGTTAGATGTCGAATCCTTATACACAAGCTTACCTCAGGATGAAACGCTGCAAATGCTCGAAGACTTACTCTTCCAAGAAGAATGGACATATCGCACCCCTCGCCATTTCATTTTGGAATGTTGCCACATGGCTTTGAAGGAGAACTATTTTGAATACAATAAACAACTGTTTCTACAATGCCATGGAACTTCTATGGGCAGTGCCTTTGCTCCTTCGGTAGCTGGATTATACGTCAGTCAGTTTGAAAAAAACTGTGTTCTAAACAACCAAAATCCATTCGTTTCCAGTATACTTTACTGGAAACGATATATTGATGACGTTTTACTGATCTGGGACATCAAACAAGATCTACAGAGGTTCATTGATTGGTTAAACGGGCAAGACCGTTGGTTGAAATTCACGTTCACAGCAAGCAATAAAAGCATTGATTTTCTGGACTTGACGCTTTTCTGTGAAAATGGGAAACTGGAAACTAAGACATATACAAAGCCTACTGCTAAGAATAGCCTCCTGTCGTACCTGAGCTATCATCCTCAACCATTGAGAGACAATCTCCCATATAGCCAGTTCCTACGACACAAACGAAATTGCAGCAAAACCAGTGACTATAGACAACAGGCACGAATCCTGAGTGAAAAACTTCAAGCCAGAGATTATACACCTCGGGTTATCTCCAAGTGTAGGAAAAGGGCAAACAACCAACCAAGTGACTGTTTGTTACAGATTTATGAAAAAGAACCAGTCAAAGACCTTGTGACCTGTGTCACCACTTTCTGCCCAGCAACGTATGAGGTCCAAAAACTGATAAAGAAAAATTGGCCCATTATCACTTCGGGTGCTTACAACTGGCCGAAGCCTAGATTTGCCAACAGGAGGACAAAAAACATCAGAGATGTACTGGTTCACACACGCCCCCTGACAAGACGACCACTGCTGAACTTTAGAGATCCTAATATGGCTCCAGTGACTGGACACTACCCCTGTGGTATGTGTGGGGTTTGTAAATTTACTAGGAATACCAAAACATTGCAACTGACTGACCAATTACTATGGACCCAACGTCAGCATACAAACTGTAACTCAACTCATGTGATATACTTGATCACCTGTCCCTGCCAGAAGCAATATGTAGGCATGACCTGCAGGAAGGTGAAAGTCCGCATTGGAGAACACAGAAGTAATGTGAGACTAAAAAAGAACACAACGAAGTTATGTGCCCATTACGTTGAAGCAGGCCATACATGTGATGAGCTTAGGTGGACGGTCCTCGAGATGCTTCAAGAAAGAGACACTAATGCTGAACAAATCCTTTTTGAAAAGGAGCAAAGATGGGTGAATCGTCTGAAGACCCATGTGTCAGGGATGAACGATAACATTCCTTGGCATCAATTTTACTGATCCCTGTGTGATCTGGGTAAACAGCCTCACGACACATATACAGTTTCCACATTACCCTTCCTATCTGTTTGAACTTGGAATAGAGGTACACCTTAAGTCTGGTTCCCCCTGAGTAAACTGCAACTTAACAAAGTGACCATATGTTAAGTAATCTCCGACTAGTTGAATTAATTTAATAAGAATGGGCCTCATATATTTCTAATATTTGACTCGTTTGAACATTTTGGCCCTTTCAAACCTTTTCTACCTGACTGAGGTATATTTAGATAACTTTGTATAAATTAACGTAGTATCAAGATACGCTCCGCTAAGATGCTCTTCCTGTCACAGACCCCTTCCAGGTCTAGTATTATTAAATTAACTGTATAACACATATCAGCGTGTTTGGAGATAAATCACCCCTTTTATAAATATCAATGGCCCACTTGTAATATTCCATTCAGACATAGATTAATGTGCACTAATTTTTATAATTTTTACATTCTCGACGCAAGTCTGTCTTCCATACTGCAGACTACGTATATCTCTATTGAGCAGCGTCATAAGGGGTCGGCCTGCCCTCGCTCGGCGCTTCCAGGGGCAGAGCCAGCACAGACACCTTCTGGATGTACACGTGGGTAAGTGAATAGCCTCCGAGCGCAGTATTTGCTGTGCTCTCGAGGCTCACCATGTAATTGAAACATCGTGTCTATTACTTACAGCTTAGACCACGACTAGCGACTCTAAGCACCCTGAAGAGGAGGAATTCTCCAGGCAACCAGGTACACTATCGCTATGACCCGACAATAACTTGAATGTGTTTGGGGTGTAGAACCTTAACTTTACCATCAATCTTAGAATACAGTTAAAACGTGAATATCCCACTGACCGCCATACACAAAAGTTTGTGGTTTATTATATTCGATTTACGTTACAGAAAACATAGCGTTATCAGATTTTTGCCACTTATGACACCACAGCAGCTCGAGTTACCATGACCTTCTGGGCGTCATAACATACAAAAACAACATTGAAGCTGGAACTATCGCGTTCTGACTGAGACCTATGCCACTTTTCCCTCACTTTTCCACCTTCTTCACCATTCATTAACAGTTTTAGTGCATTGAGTATTGTGCACCTCTAAAAACGGCACTTTTCAATTTGAAGAGTGTGTCAGAGACTGTGACAAAATTGAACAGTCTAGTATGCCTAAGATACACATGTGAACAGTATGATGTTTTGTTTTGTGTTTCCTAATATACAGGATAATGAATCCGTGATTGCCAGTAAGCACTTGAATACTGCACAAGTTGTGTAAGTAAATTTCCCCCCTTTTGTATGTGTCCTGACGAAAGCTCTATAGACCCGGCTGGGCCATTAGGAGCTGAAACATGTCGACTTTTAAAAAAAATACCATATATGATAATCCAGTTACACGATTATCGAATATACTCATTTATTTTAGTCAACAGTATTCACCTTTTCTAATAAATTTGTCCGTGGTGATCATACTGATTTTTATAAATTTCCCTCGTAGTTTGGCCATTGGACCCTCTCCATCAAGGGGGTTCTTCTCCTTTTTGATCTCTGGACACTTCTACACTTTCCAGAGGTGCCTCGGGTGAGGCAGGCATACTTTACCTTTGACCACCCAATGACTATGCCATGATGCTAGATGAGGGGCGGAAAAACAAATATACCGCATCGTTACAATCTTCAGCGTCTATGAGGGTTGTCAAAGAGAACCAATGGTTTCTGTAGATACAAGTGTCCTTTTCTCGTTGATTATTACGATATTGTCCTTGGGGAACTGAACGGGACAAGAATTCCTCATCCCTCTCCTTTGATGAACGCCTTTAAGCAGCGTGCAGCTGTGGGAAGAATCTATCCGCGCTATAATCCTAGATAGCAGTGTGATAGAGTTTTTGTAATTTTTGTTTTTTGTGTTTCAAACTTCGAGTGGTGAATGATGGAGGGAAATAGTGGTTTGAGTTTCACCGGGTGCGACATTGATGAGATCCTAGCAGCGCAGCCTCTGCTTCAAAACTCAGATCTCTCTGAAGCAATTGCGCAGACAGATGATTGGGATACTTTGTCCAATAAAAAAAGAGCACAGATACGAACTGCCATTCATGGTATTATCATGACAGAGTATTTACGATTTAAAACTGCACCTAGGGGCCTATGGATATCGAATGCCCCGCAAATTTTTTTACGCGATCTAGCATTTCGTCGCGATTGGTCATCCATATCGTGGAAATGTACCCTTGACTATCTAGTCCTGATAGTCAAGACAGCCAAAAGACTCTCGGAGGCTTTGCTTGCAGAGATACAAACCTGTGAACAAGAATTGAAAAGAAACATCAATCCTCTCATCTACAAGAAAAGATTAGAAGAGATTACAAAGGAAATGGAAGAAACTCAAGAGTTCCTTATGCAAACCAAATTGCAAAAGCTAGCTAAAGACGTAAAGAAGTTTAGCCAGGAACGTATGCACCCTTATTCGAAGGAAGACTACACAGCAACAGAGTCTGGGTCTGACGCCGACTCCACGGGTTGGTCATCAGATGGATCGGAGGGGAACCATGAACAACAAACGACAAGAAGAGGTGGTTACAATCCTAGACACCGTGGACCGAGGCGAGGTAATAGAGGCAATAGAGGAAACAGAGGTAATAGATGGCAAAGACTGCCCTTCTTCCAAGGAAACCCGATGCCCTTCTTCCAACCTTATATGCCTCCCTTTGGTGGATGGATGAACCCTTACAATCCTAATATGGACCAAAATCCACAGATGGGAAACCAGATGATGCCGATGCCTATGGCGAGTACCTCACATCAAACACAGCAATCTTTTTTAGGCCAAGGCCAAAATCAACCAAGAGGCAAGAAGAAAAATCTGACCTGGCAAGATCACCTACCCAACGTACAAACAAGGAGTATGGCATCAGCCCAGTCGGTGACAAACAAAAAAACTCTTTGATTGTCAACCTATCTGAAGTTCCTCTGACACCGGACCAAGTGACCATCCTTAATAAAGGTCTTGGTTTTGTTCCAACTCCCCCCCTTGATCCATTCAAACTCAAGTGTGAGTTATCAGAATTCTGTAGAACTCTCAAATTGAAAGCTTTCTTTGAAGGTACACCGGTTCAATGTAATGAAGGAGACACAACGTTACGAAGAAAATCGAAATTTGTACCCCCTACCAATGCGGTCCCACTGGAAATCTTAGCGTTTGAACAGGCGATTCTTAAAGGCATTGACAACCTGGATCATAATAAAAAAGTCTTCCAGAATTTGAACAGACATGAACGCCGTGCTCTTACAGAGCTGAAGGAAAATGACAATATAGTCATCAAACCCGCGGACAAGGGTGGGGGTGTTGTTATCTTGACAAAAGAAGGTTACAATCAACAGTGCCTCGCCCTGCTTTCAAACGAAACTTTTTACAAACGACTTGATTCTGACCCCCCCGAGAGGATTACTAATACCATAGCGATCATGACACACGAAGCAGAGGTGAATGGGTGGATTTCGAAGAAGGAAGCTGACTATTTAACACCAAGATCTACAAAAGTCCCCTTCTTTTATTCTCTACCGAAGACCCATAAAAACAAGTTCCCTCCACCAGGTCGCCCAATAGTTTCGGGCATTGGTTCCCTCCTTGAACCGTTGTCCAAGTTTGCGGACCAGTTCCTAAAACCTGTTGTGCAACGGACACCAACATATCTAAAAGATACACGAGATCTTCTGATACAGATTGCGAATAGAGATTTTGATCCAGACACTATGCTCCTAGTGGGGTTAGATGTCGAATCCTTATACACAAGCTTACCTCAGGATGAAACGCTGCAAATGCTCGAAGACTTACTCTTCCAAGAAGAATGGACATATCGCACCCCTCGCCATTTCATTTTGGAATGTTGCCACATGGCTTTGAGGGAGAACTATTTTGAATACAATAAACAACTGTTTCTACAATGCCATGGAACTTCTATGGGCAGTGCCTTTGCTCCTTCGGTAGCTGGATTATACGTCAGTCAGTTTGAAAAAAACTGTGTTCTAAACAACCAAAATCCATTTGTTTCCAGTATACTTTACTGGAAACGATATATTGATGACGTTTTACTGATCTGGGACATCAAACAAGATCTACAGAGGTTCATTGATTGGTTAAACGGGCAAGACCGTTGGTTGAAATTCACGTTCACAGCAAGCAATAAAAGCATTGATTTTCTGGACTTGACGCTTTTCTGTGAAAATGGGAAACTGGAAACTAAGACATATACAAAGCCTACTGCTAAGAATAGCCTCCTGTCGTACCTGAGCTATCATCCTCAACCATTGAGAGACAATCTCCCATATAGCCAGTTCCTACGACACAAACGAAATTGCAGCAAAACCAGTGACTATAGACAACAGGCATGAATCCTGAGTGAAAAACTTCAAGCCAGAGATTATACACCTCGGGTTATCTCCAAGTGTAGGAAAAGGGCAAACAACCAACCACGTGACTGTTTGTTACAGATTTATGAAAAAGAACCACTCAAAGACCTTGTGACCTGTGTCACCACTTTCTGCCCAGCAACGTATGAGGTCCAAAAACTGATAAAGAAAAATTGGCCCATTATCACTTCGGGTGCTTACAACTGGCCGAAGCCTAGATTTGCCAACAGGAGGACAAAAAACATCAGAGATGTACTGGTTCACACACGCCCCCTGACAAGACGACCACTGCTGAACTTTAGAGATCCTAATATGGCTCCAGTGACTGAACACTACCCCTGTGGTATGTGTGGGGTTTGTAAATTTACTAGGAATACCAAAACATTGCAACTGACTGACCAATTACTATGGACCCAACGTCAGCATACAAACTGTAACTCAACTCATGTGATATACTTGATCACCTGTCCCTGCCAGAAGCAATATGTAGGCATGACCTGCAGGAAGGTGAAAGTCCGCATTGGAGAACACAGAAGTAATGTGAGACTAAAAACACAACGAAGTTATGTGCCCATTACGTTGAAGCAGGCCATACATGTGATGAGCTTAGGTGGACGGTCCTCGAGATGCTTCAAGAAAGAGACACTAATGCTGAACAAATCCTTTTTGAAAAGGAGCAAAGATGGGTGAATCGTCTGAAGACCCATGTGTCAGGGATGAACGATAACATTCCTTGGCATCAATTTTACTGATCCCTGTGTGATCTGGGTAAACAGCCTCACGACACATATACAGTTTCCACATTACCCTTCCTATCTGTTTGAACTTGGAATAGAGGTACACCTTAAGTCTGGTTCCCCCTGAGTAAAGTGCAACTTAACAAAGTGACCATATGTTAAGTAATCTCCGACTAGTTGAATTAATTTAATAAGAATGGGCCTCATATATTTCTAATATTTGACTCGTTTGAACATTTTGGCCCTTTCAAACCTTTTCTACCTGACTGAGGTATATTTAGATAACTTTGTATAAATTAACGTAGTATCAAGATACGCTCCGCTAAGATGCTCTTCCTGTCACAGACCCCTTCCAGGTCTAGTATTATTAAATTAACTGTATAACACATATCAGCGTGTTTGGAGATAAATCACCCCTTTTATAAATATCAATGGCCCACTTGTAATATTCCATTCAGACATAGATTAATGTGCACTAATTTTTATAATTTTTACATTCTCGACGCAAGTCTGTCTTCCATACTGCAGACTACGTCTATCTCTATTGAGCAGCGTCATAAGGGGTCGGCCTGCCCGCGCTCGGCGCTTCCAGGGGCAGAGCCAGCACAGACACCTTCTGGATGTACACGTGGGTAAGTGAATAGCCTCCGAGCGCAGTATTTGCTGTGCTCTCGAGGCTCACCATGTAATTGAAACATCGTGTCTATTACTTACAGCTTAGATCACGACTAGCGACTCTAAGCACCCTGAAGAGGAGGAATTCTCCAGGCAACCAGGTACACTATCGCTATGACCGGACAATAACTTGAATGTGTTTGGGGTGTAGAACCTTAACTTTACCATCAATCTTAGAATACAGTTAAAACGTGAATATCCCACTGACCGCCATACACAAAAGTTTGTGGTTTATTATATTCGATTTACGTTACAGAAAACATAGCGTTATCAGATTTTTGCCACTTATGACACCACAGCAGCTCGAGTTACCATGAGCTTCTGGGCGTCATAACATACAAAAACAACATTGAAGCTGGAACTATCGCGTTCTGACTGAGACCTATGCCACTTTTCCCTCACTTTTCCACCTTCTTCACCATTCATTAACAGTTTGAGTGCATTGAGTATTGTGCACCTCTAAAATGCGTACTTTTCAATTTGAAGAGTGTGTCAGAGACTGTGACAAAATTGAACAGTCTAGTATGCCTAAGATACACATGTGAACAGTATGATGTTTTGTTTTGTGTTTCCTAATATACAGGATAATGAATCCGTGATTGCCAGTAAGCACTTGAATACTGCACAAGTTGTGTAAGTAAATTTCCCCCCTTTTGTATGTGTCCTGACGAAAGCTCTATAGACCCGGCTGGGCCATTAGGAGCTGAAACATGTCGACTTTTAAAAAAATACCATATATGATAATCCAGTTACACGATTATCGAATATACTCATTTATTTTAGTCAACAGTATTCACCTTTTCTAATAAATTTGTCCATGGTGATCATACTGTTTTTTATAAATTTCCCTCGTAGTTTGGCCATTGGACCCTCTCCATCAAGGGGGTTCTTCTCCTTTTTGATCTCTGGACACTTCTACACTTTCCAGAGGTGCCTCGGGTGAGGCAGGCATACTTTACCTTTGACCACCCAATGACTATGCCATGACGCTAGATGAGGGGCAGAAAAACAAATATACCGCAGCGTTACAATCTTCAGCGTCTATGAGGGTTGTCAAAGAGAACCAATGGTTTCTGTAGATACAAGTGTCCTTTTCTCGTTGATTATTACGAGAACCATATCACTACATGTGCTAGGTCCTGTTTGGGTAGGTGGTCCTAACTCATGCACCTTCTGACTTTATGGTGTTTTTAAAGGTGTGTGGCCATGTGTGCTTTATTGGGGCAATCTCTTATGACCATTGTAATGTCGCTGCAGCTATCTGTGCGATTGATCAAGAGTTTCCTACCCGAATATTTCCTTGCAAGCTAAGCACCCTCTCACCTGTGACCTATCACTCAGCAATTCCCGGGGCTGGATCTCAGATCCTGCCTAACTGCATATTGGCGAGTCGAGGTTGATATAGAGTTCACAATGGACAATATTTATTTTCCTTCAATGTTTGGCTCATTTTCCATATTAACAGGGGTTTCTAATCTTGGAAGGTATTGTGAGAGTAGAAATGTCAGACAGTTCTTAGTGACCCCTGTTGGCATTTTTGCAGCGGTCTGCAGTTCAAAATGTTTCTTTTAAACTTTCAGATTTGATCTAGAATGGAGCACCTGCTGTGACACGCTCTTTTGCAACAACTAACAGTAACTTGCTACATATGTCCTTTTAGGGCTCTTCTACCCTACAATCTCTGTCAACATCCATTAATTCATCAGCAGACTAATATCCCCACCTAAACTGGCAAAGGTGAACTCATGGGTATGTCTGGCTATACAGTCTGGGATGTGATCAGAAAAGCATTTCCTATCTGTGGTCAAATGTAGAAAGGAAATTTTGCAAACCAGGGAAGTGTAAGGTGCACACCGACTGGCGCACTGGCATGCAGTATTCAGTACAACATTTTGCAGTACAACAGATGTACTGATCAGTCACATCAAAACAACAACATTTACCACAGGTCACAAAACTCCTACCCGCGCTCTAATAATATTGATGAGACAGGAGGCATTTTATAGCCCAGGCAAATGTATGTGAATGCAAAGATAGAGGTCTTTTAGGGACAGTAGAACTCAATCTGCGTGATCCCATTGCTCATTGTGATCTTTTTAAACTTCCCATGTTACTGAAAGGTATATGCTTAAAAATGTGCATATTGATGGAAAGTTATTATGATGAGCATGCAGGGGTTGGCCTGATAAACCCACTTCAGCTGTCAAGAAGGAAAAAAGTGGATTCTGCCCTGTTGAGCAATTTTCCTATTCCAAATCAATAGCCATTCCACATGAGGTATCTGTAACGTATTAATGGTTTAAAAACACTATTGCGATCTCAAACGATTGATACATTTCATAACAACTCACAAATGAGGATGTGGGTGCTGCTTTCAAGAATCCTCCAATTTACATACCATAGTGTGTCACAAACGCTAATTTGCGAGTTCAAGGTACTCTTATGAATCACAAAATGGCTTTGCTGTATTCCAGTTAGTGATTTTGTGGTTGCAAATCATGGGATTTTGTGAATTGCAGGATTCGCAAGGTTATATGATGATATGATGAAATTCTGGCTACAGAAATATAGTGTTACCAAAATATAATGCGTAAACTATTAAAGTCCAAAATATCGAGAAGGAAAGTTTATATAGGTACATTTCAGTGGGCTTTTCTTAACTCTATATTGTCGTACATTAAAGCTATAGATATCATTTCAAGGTACAAATATGTAGAGTTAAATCCTAAAGCAATTAAAAAAATAATTATTGCCAAATACATTGAGCCATGATTATTGGAAATTCGTTTTTAGGTCAAGCCTAGGCAGCGCTTGCGCTGTCTGGAAGACCTACTGTAATCCATATACCAGGTATAATCCCGCCTTCTGCTTCTATTGGGCCACTCTAGTGTTGCTCTGCTTTCCTGGGTGCTTGTTGGCTGGTGCTCCGACATGTCACTTCCGTTTCATGTCTAGCAGCACCGACCAACTACAGTTTAGTTGCGCTGGAGGGCTCTATCAGTTTCATTTATGGACTACTTCGGCTTTTTTTTATTCATGGCCATGGCGCCTGCTTCAAGACATTGGGTTATTTTCTGACCGGTGTGAAAGTCCAACTCAAATAATAAACACAATCCTTGTAAGGGTGAACCACAAACAGTCACTAAATTAACCTGTGCTTACCCATCTGGTAGTTTGACACAAAGCAGGCAGGTTCAGGGTTCGACCTGTTAGCCTTAGGGAGGTCTTCCCCCAAATGATTTTCCTTTTTCTCTCAATTTCTGCGGGGATTAATTTTTTTGTTTGTCTCAGAACTCTGTGCACTTTAACACTTCTAGCACGTTTTGGCCGTCCTAAACATGGTAAAATTATCTTACATCTAATTGTCATATTTAATTTACTTCTATGTCCCTTGTAGAGAGGTCTAACATATACCCAGGGCCTGAGTGGGTGGGTCTCTTGCTTGCTGTGCCACTGGATTCAAGCTAGCCTGGCTGATGCGGGTCAGTACCCTGAAACCGGTCCCAGGATGCTCCTTTCTGTTCCAGGGAAGAACTTGCTTCGCAGTTCGGGCTGGACTGTTCTGATGAGGAGCAGGGTCAAGACTGATTTTCATATGGCTGCACCCAAATTAGGATGGCATAATGAGAAAAAAACTATTAATTTACCCATGATCTCAACTGGCGGTGAAGGTTTGATTGATTCAGCATTCCATCCATCATTTGTTGCCACAGCACATCAATAGGCCTGCAGCACTCATTGTGCCACCCAATTAAGTATCCCCTTAAAACATGCCCCAGGCCTGCAATTGCAGCCTGAATGCAGTTTTAAACTAACAATTGAACTTGCAAACGTAACCCCCTTGTCTTAAGCCTTAAACTCCTCTTGTATTGTATATTAGTCACCCCTAAAATAAGCCCTAGTTAGTGAAAAACTCCTAAATTTGGTCTCACTACTGTGAGACCTACCTGTCCCATAGGATAACATTGGGCTGCCTTATTCAATAATTGAACTTCTGATTAGGAACAGGTAAGCATTTCGTGTTTAGCATATGTGAAATTGTAATTCAAACTCTTCTTTAATGGTAAAGTTGGATTTTAAATTATAGTTTGAAATTTTAGAAAGTTTGCATTTTCCTGACCCTGTTGTTTGGTGCCAGCAGTCTGCCTTATGTTACATGACGGGGTGAAGTTGGATTTTGTTTATTCCTGCCAGTCACACAAAATAGGGATAAATGTGCCTGAATAGGTCATTTGCTGGCAGGTGGTGGGGAGGGAACTAGACACAACCCCACCTGTAACTGAATAGGCTGTGATCTGCCTTCACACAAAGGGCTTGTCACCACTGCATTGCCCCTACAGGCGGCTTGGAGCTGGGGCAGGTGAGTTAGGAAATTTCAAACACTTCAAAGAAACACTTCTGGAAACTTCTCCAACTGCAAAGACGGCACTAAATATAAACATAGGATTTTCTACCCGCTTTTCAGTTCAATTTCTCGACCTGTGGAAGGGCTCTCAGAGGACTGCCTGCTGCTGTGGCCTGCTGTGCTGCGTACTCCCCAAGACTGCTTTGATGCACCTGGAAGGACTGCTTTGCTGCTTGGCTCCTGCCTTGAACCCTCAGAGGCATGTTCTACTGCTTAAAATCCTGCTTCTTCACATGAGCTCAAGACTACCAGAGTGCCTCCAAGTACTAGTTTGCTGGCCTCCAGTTCAGAGCCACAGATCTATAAAAGACACCCACTATTGTGTACTGTACCTGGGCCCAGCCTTAGTGAGTCCTAAATCTCCAAGTGATGACCATCCAGTCATGTACCCTTGGTGATGGTACTAAAGGTGTCCAGATAAAGGCGGAGCTTGACTGTGAAATGGCCTCTCACTGAGAGACCTCCCCTGGCCGAGCCAGGTATCCGACCAAAATCTGGTACACACAAGGTTGCTGACCCCCAGAGTGGAGCAATTCCATGGGCTTAACTGGAGAGAGTGTGAAATATAATCCGCTGCTGGACCCCTGCTGTGGAGAGGTGCAGGGTAAGGACTGGCCCAGATGTGGAGAAGCTGGCCTCTCCCTCTCCACAGTGGCCTCCACATGCACTCACAGAGCTGTGCTGGCCAACAGGAGCCCCCCCCCGAGGTGGCAGCAACTGTCAGAGCACAGAAGAAAGTAGACCTTGAACCTGCAGGGGTGAGGGGTAGGGGAGAGGTGCTTCACTTGGGGCACTGTACAGGCTTAACACCCTTGGACCTCTGACTATCCCACCAGTTCTGAGGCTGCCTATGAATCGGGCTAGCAGACTGAGAGTGAAGACATTGCTGCCCTGAAATAAGACCAGCGGTTATACGGAACAAGGGAACCCAAAGGAGCAAATGGTCAGGGACCTTGGGTGCTGAGACTGTTTAAAAAGACAATGGTCCATAGACTGTATAGATAATGAAAGGTAATGAATATAGAACAAGAATCGTTTCTATACTGTCTGTCCAGTAGTATCAAGTGGGACACGGCCGTGTCCAACTACCACACAAGGACAATCGTGACATACATAGGGAGTGTCGGTTTAGGCAAGAAGGAGAAGTCTGCATACAGATCACATTTGGCAGACTGGTAATACATAAATACACTATTGTGACTTTTCATATATAATGTAATCTAGCATATAGTGCAAGGTGTCGACGGCGTTTCGATCCTTATTGAAATAGTAGGATCATCTTCAGGACATAGTACTTCATGCCTTATGTACAATTCTCTACCGGTGTGCGGGAGGCGAATTTCTGATGTGTTTGAAGAACGGCAGCCGGGGTCAATTGCCGGAGACTGCGAGGGAACCTTAGTAGGTGCGGTGGCTTGATCCTCAATGGGGTCCAATGGTGAGCGCGAGCCAGTGCTCGGACAGATCAATCCTAGAGCACTGCCTCGCACTCACCATTATATTCATTACCTTTCATTATCTATACTGTCTAGGGACCATTGTCTTTTTAAACACTGAAATAAGACCAGGCATCACTAGGAGGCACATCTGCCACAGACAACATTCGTAGGCCCTGTTGCCCACCGGCGGTTTGGCCAGCTCAGACACCTGCATCACCTACCGTTCCTGGCAGGGCGCCCTGCCCATTACTTGCCACTATGGGAAAGAATGACACCAAACAAATGAAGGTGCAATTTGAGAGCTGGCGCACCTCGAGTGCTCTGGGGCAGGGCCAGAGCAGAACACTGCAAAATAAAGGGGCCCCCTGATACTGATGAGAAGTACAACTAGACAGGGAAAATACATTCATGTAAATACAGCACAACATTGAAATTAAAGAATTCCTTGCTGATGTGCTATCTAGTCTCACAAACATAGATGCAAAATCGGACATGCTCACAAGTTGCCTAGATCAGGTCAAGCAGCGTGTGGATAAGCACAATGACCACCTGAAGCAACGAGTGCCTGATCCTGACAATTCACACGCTAAAGCAAGGGAGAAACTGCTTAAAATGGGCAAGGTGCTGGAGGTGATCAAGCCAAAAATGAAGATCTTGGGGCGTGCTCCGCTGCAAAAATCTTTCATTGGAGTCCCGTAATCTACGAATATCTCCAGACTATATCGAGTCCATGCTCCGCGATCTCTTCGGTGATGGCCTGTCTGGCTTACTTATAGTGGAGCGCACGCATAGATCACTAGGACCCAGACCACCCCCCAGGAGAACCGGCCAGGCCAATAGTTACACAATTACTAAACTATATGGTTTATTTCTGGGTGTGCGGAGGGTGGGTTTATTACATGTGCTAGCGTCAGCATGTTCCCATACCAACCCACTAGGGCACACTAGATATGTGAAAAGGGCCACTGTGCATTATCACTATATCAGTGCACTATGCTTGCATGTACTGTATTAAAAATTTAACATGGAATATACGCGGTCTTAATGACCATCGGAAGACACAACAAGTTTTTACTTACACACTCAGACATTCTGTTGATATTTCCCTGCTGCAGGAGCTCCACCTTGCAGACAGTACCACCACTAAACATAGGTCAAATTGGCTCAGAGAGCATTACGTGGCTGTGTATTCAAATTATAGCTGTGGGATGGCGATAGTGATGGCGATAGTGATAAGAAAGGGCCTGGCATGGCAGATACGCTGGGTCACACTGGAAGAACAGGGCAGGTATGTTTTGTAGGTGGGAAACATGCTGGTACAAGCAGTGACGATTCTGGAAGTCTATGGACCTAATACAGACAATCCTCAATCATTTGCAAAGGTAGAGCATCCGGTAGAAGCGCTAGGACCTGGGGCAACACTGTTGGGGGGCAACTTTATTATTTTACTTGATCCCAAGATGGACAGTGCCAGCGACACTAGGAGATCAAACCCATTGGGTCTGCCCAACTACACCTTCTTATGCAGGATAATCACTTGATTGATATATGGCACACAGGACATGCCCACTTGAAGGACGGGACTTGTTTTAACAATCTGCATGTAACCGGGTTGTGACTAGATTTTTGACTAATCCCGAGGGTTTGCATGGGCATCACACCTGCCACACACACTTTCAGACCACACCCCAGTGCTATTGGAACTGCAGCACCCTGATATTGTCCCCGGGGCCTTCACTTGGAGGCTCCCACTGGAGCGCTACATGACCAGGTATTCTGTGAAGATTTAAAAAGGGCAATCATGGAATATTTTGAGCATAATGGCAAGGAGGACATTACTAGGGCAACTCTATGGAAGGCCTTCCAGGTCGTTTTTAGGGGAGCCTACATTGCCAAACAGGTGGGGTGCTCTACGTGTTGCGGTGAATTTGGGGCGGCTTGAGCATGAAATCTGTGACCTTTAGATATGCTTCTATCATTTGCTGGGTTTACAGACACTTGCTGACAAACAAAGTAGATTGGTAGAATTTGAGGAGGCCTCACAGAGGGAATTGCACTATTTGGGATGGGAGATGTGAGAGTGTCGCTATGGTGAGGGAGATAGGCCTGGAACATATCTGACACGGTTGTTGAGAAAACCTTGGGTGAGTGAATACATTACGGAATTACGGGCCGATGCCACAGGCACACACACTGGTACAGTGGCTGTCCAGAACCTTATGCCAACTTTTTTTCCCATGCTATATCGTAATGGGCAAGAGACTATCCCTGTGGATCCCTCGGATTACTTCAACTTGATCCTACTTCTCTGGCTCGAGAAAGGGCATAGACAATATTTAAACAAACCTTTTACTGATGAGGAGGTTATAGGAGTAAGCTGATCCATGCCTGCTGATAAGGCGCCTGGTCTTGATGGCCTTCCTGCTGCTTTTTATAAAGAATTTGCTACCATACTTGCTCTGCACCTAATGTAAGTATTACTGGAGGTTCTCGCATTGGGCGTGCCTCCTCCTACCATGCATGAGGGACTTATTATCGGTATATTAAAAACCAAGTGAGGATCCTTGTCACTGTGACTCATACAGACCACTCTCTTAAATTAATATTTTCTTTTTTTTTGTTTTAAATATTTTTATTATTGCAAGAGAAAAAAAAAGACTAATAATTACATATCGTAATAGTAACGATAAAAGAGTAGACAAGCATGAATTATCATCATAAAAGCAATCGGAAGTACAGAGGAGTAAACAGAAAAACAATATAACAAAAGCAGATGTATTCAACAAGAAAAAGTATAGTTGACATTAAACTTAGCCTCTTCAAATTATAGTACCTTAAAGTTCATGTTTCAAGATTCAAAGACATTTTTCCATATTTTTTCCTTCTTTTTTATTGCCTGTGGACCTCTATGTCTTGCTATTGAATACTCCATTGTTCTTATTTCATTTAGCAAACTAAACCATTCCAATGTATTTGGAGATTCTTTTGAAATCCATGATCTTGCAATTACTAGGCTGGCACAGGCGAATATTCTAGTTATCAAGTCTTTATGCTGACAGTTATCTTCTTGAATGTCCAGTAGCACCAAGTGTATTGTAAGAGGTGGGGTAATAATTTGTTTATTGTTTAGGACATCAATTATCCCCTTCCAGAACGTAAGTAGCCCTGGACACGAGAAGAGCATGTGTTCTATGGCAGCTGCATTCAAATTGCATTTCGGACATTTGGTTCTATCACTTAATTGATTACCCTGTGCCCATCTTGATATTCTTTGCGGCGTGTAGTATAACTTCATGATGGTTCTATACGATTGTAGTCTTAAATCAGATGAATGGACTATTTTGTTTATATGACATAATGAAGCAAAAATTTGTGTGGGAGTAATATTCATACCCAATCTATCAGTCCATTCAGCCACAATTTTAATACTATCATCCATTTTACCCCTAATTAAGTATCCATAGCCTAGACTAATAAGTGATTTTATTTTATCGGAGTATAAACATATTAATAAGTCTGATTGGGCCACTTTAAGTATTTCCATCCTTCGGTGCAAATAGTCTCTTATTTGTATGTATTTAAAATACATTTCATCATGCAAATTAAATGTTACTTTTAATGTGTCAGAGCCCATAAGACCATTTGGACCGTATAGATCCCCCAATGTATTAATGCCATGTCTAGCCCAATTATTTCCTGCCCCATCTGAGAAAATATCCAGTAAGCCTGGGTTTCCCCATAGTCTAAGTTCCACGTTAAAAAAAGAAATGTTATCTATGTTCATGATTTGATCCCAAATTTTTTTGGTATGTTTAGCTGTCTTAAACTTTACTCGTTTAAAGTAGTTACGATCGTTTAAACGAAAAAGAAACTGATTGCTATCGGGTCCCAGCATGTATTGATGGTAGAATAATGAACTATCATCTTTCAATACACTTCTTATACGATGAAAAAAAGTCGCAAGGAAATATATCGTAAAGTCGGGAAAAGATAATCCCCCTTTTTCTATTGGTAGTTCTAAAAATTTTATAGCCCGACGCACTTTTTTGTATCCCCATAGGAAGCTACTACAAATTCCTTCTAATTTTTTTTTAAAAAAAGACGATTTGGTTGTAGAGGTATAGCCCTAAAGAAATATATTAATTTCGGTAAAATGTTCATTTTTATGAGATTGATGCGTCCCACTAAATTGAATGGAATCTTGTGCCATTTTTTAAAAGTTAAAGCAATTTCTTTTAACAAAGGGTCATAGTTTATAGTTATTATCTTATCTATATTTGCTGTTAGTTTTATTCCTAGGTAAGTTGAACTTTGACAAATGCCAGGTATAGTTTCTGCTGGTTTATAGTTAGCAATGATTTGTGTCTTGCTTACATTCAATTTGTATCCTGAGACAATACCAAACTGTGTAGCTTCTTTGATTATTTCAGGTGTAGATCTGACTAAATCTGAGGTATATACAGCAATATCATGTGCAAAAGCAGTTATTTTCAGACTCTTCCCGCCATGATGGGTTGGAATAATATTAGCTTGTACTAACAGTGCGTTTAAAAACGGTTCTAAAGATAGCGCAAATAGCAGAGGGGACAGAGGGCAACCTTGCCTTGTTCATCTCCCTATTTGAAAATTATCTGACTCCATTCCCCCATAACTAATCTTAGCCAGTGGGTTGTCGTAAAGTGAGGATACCCAAACAAGGTACTGGCCCTGTATGCAAAAAACACAGTTGATGGACAGAATATAGAACAATGTCATACATTCACCCCAGTACAAGGATCTGGGCCTAAATCCATCGTTTTTTTGCACTCCACACCACCCTGGGTTAGACACTGGCTATATGCAAATCAGCTCTGACCCTGTGCCTCATGGGAACAGTCCAGTCCGAACTACCAAGCCATGTCTTTCCCAGACCGGAATCAAGCATCCAAGGACCGGTTTCTGGCTATCAGCCTTCATCAGCCTGGATAGCTTGACTGGGGGTGAGTGTTTGATTTGCTCAAACGCTCCGTCCATCATCCCCTTTTGTATCGCATTGGCCCTGTATGCCCATCCTCCTTAGCACTTCCCACAAATATTCCCTCCCCACTCGGTCAAATGCCTTTTCCGCATCTAGCATAACCATTCCGAGTGGGGTGAGAGTAACTGAGGCTACATCAAAGGCTGTATTGCTGTATTTACATGAGCCGTGGTGTCTCTTCCCATCACAAACCCATGTTGCTGTAAATTGACCAAATCTGGCATGATTGGGGCGAGGCGGTTTGCCAAGATTTTAGCAAATATTTTTACATCTGAGTTTAGTAAAGGAATCGGCCGATAAGAGCCACATTCCTCCGGTGGTTTATTTTTTTTGAGAAAAAATATTATTTTAGCTATTTTCGAAGATGTAGGAGCTTTTCCAGATGTGGCTATCTGATTAATTACAGATTCTAGGAGGTAGTAGTTCTTGTGCACAAATCTTATACAATTCTAAGGGTAAACAATCTTCACCAGTAGCTTTTCCCAAAGGTAGGGCAGAGATAGCTACGTTTATTTCAGCTAGTGTTATTTTTAAAGTAAGTTGTTGAAAAGTTTCTATATCATTATCTCTTTGTGTTGGTAAATGTTCATTGAGATATTGCTGTATTTTAGCTTTGGTGGGGGTATTGTCTGGGGTGTATAGTTGTCTATAATAGCTAACAAACTGATCTAAGATCTGATCCGGTTGTTCATAGTCAAGTTGATCAGGGCCTTTGATATTCTTAATTCTAGTTTTTACTTTTTTGTCTGCTACTTTGTATGCCAGCACTTTACCGATTCTGTCTCCCCCTTCATATTGAGTAATTTTATATTTATAAATCTTAGCACAGTGTCTCTCTCTAAGAGTCTTTTTGATAGATGATTGTAATTTACACAACTCTATTCTTAATTCATCGATCTTAGATGTTGTTAGTGTAGTGGTTTCAGCAAGTTGCAGTTCTCCTTGCAATATATCAGAAGTAATTAGCCTAGTGATTCGGCGTTTCTCAGGGTTTGACCGCAAAATATATTGCTGAGTGAAGCCTCTAATACTGCATTTGCAAGTGTCCCACACTGTGTTTATATTAGCAGAGTTAATATTCAGCTCTATAAATTCTTTAATGTGTTCTTTTATAATTTAACAAAACGAGATTCTACAAGTAAGTATCTTGGAAAAGTAAAGAATCGTGTCTCCCGCCTCTGATCTCTTACTTCAATTTCTAATAATATTGGATTATGATCAGATGTAATCTTTGGACATAGTTCGATGTTGCACTGACTAATTATTTGGTCCGTTGCCCAGACCATATCTATTCGGGAGCAAGATCTGTGGGGCGCCGAATAGTATGTATGTCCCGCTATTAAAGGGTATTTAGTACGCCATGTGTCCTGCAAGTAGTGCAATCTACCCAGTTCCAAATTCGCAGATCTGACTTTGCGCATTCTACCTAGAGAGCCCTGCCCAGTGGAATCTATTTTATAATTAATGACAGAATTGAAATCACCCATGACCAAAAGCTCCCCCTCCCAATCTAATAGCTCTATACTTAGCTGATCATACAGTATTGGGACATCTATATTAGGCCCATATATCAAACATAGAACAAACAGTTTACATCCAAATTTTACTTGAGCAATCGCCCACCTTCCCCGTGCATCTGAAGCGGTCTTAAGAATTTCAGCCACCATTTGTTTTTGTTTGAGGATGGCCACCCCCCCGGATTGAGGCACCCAAAGTTGAGCATACCACCAAATCGTAGCCTTGTTGATATAATAATTTTCTGTCCTGGTAGTTAATATGTGTTTCTGACAAAAGCGCATAATGGGGTTTATACATATTAATTTCCTCTTGTACTAATCCTCGCTTTTGTTTGCTATTGAGGCCAGCAACGTTCCAAATTATTAATCTTAACTTACACATTTTTTTAAATTAATAGCTTTGGTTCTCCTCTGTACATAATCTTTATTAAACAAACATGACTTGCTTTTATCTAATGCATATTTCTTTCTTGCAATACAGATTTTTCCCTCTTTTTTGCACCCACCATTGCCCACACCCCAATCCCACCCCTTCACCCTCACGTCTCTGAGGGGGGAGCACCCCTCTATCCCTTGCTGCCGCTGGAGAAGCAGCATAGTGAAGTTTTAGGCATGGAGACTACCCCACCTGCTTCCAACACAAAAAGATCTTCAATTTATCAGAAAGAAAAAAAAAGAAGAAAAAAGAAAGAGACAGACAGAAATGCGAACCAAAAAGGTAGAGAAGTTTTTGAGGTATAAAAGAATAATAGGGAAAATGTGAGAGAAATATAAAATAAAAAGAATATACCTCCCTAAAAAATGGTTCATTCAACATTACAAATTCGAGTATAACTAAATAGATAGCTCGTCTAAAGATGTCCCTTATGAACTTATTTCAGCTATCTCTTTCTATCCTACTCACACTTCATTAACATTAGAGATTCAATTCAATTCAATTAACCCTCGAAGAGTCAACTAATCAAAAAAAAAATATGTCTGATTACAGTTCATTTCATTTGTCTCTTTCCATTGTAAACTTTTCCAGAGCCTGGCCTGCTTCTTCAGGTTTGAAAAAAAAGAAGGATTGTCCACTTCTGATCACTTTAAGGCGAGCAGGTTCTTGTAAGTACACTGTACAGCCTATGGCCTTTAAGGAATCAATCATTTTACGAAGCTCCCAGCGTCGGTCCATAGTGCTCTTAGTCAAATCCGAGCGCACAAACAAGGTAATATTGTCAATAGTGACTGGGCTGTTGGATTTAGCTTTGAGAGATACTGCTTGTCTCAACAAAAAGTTCCCAAAATATATCAAAAATGGTCTAGGAAATGCATTTTTTTTGTTCTTTTGAAATAGAGGGAGCCTATGCACTCTTTGCAGTTGAGAATCCCAGTCCCAATCCGATAAGTCGATGAAAGCTTTTTGAAATAGTTTCACAACAAATGATCTGGGGTCAGCCCCTTCCATGCCCTCGGGAATTCCAAAAAGTCTGAGGTTATGTCTGCGTGCCCTATTTTCCATGTCCTCCACTTTAGCTTCTTGTTTGGTTACACGTGTCGTATGAGATCTTGTTAATAACTCCGAACGGGTTGCGCCTTCTTCCACCTCCACTATCCGTTGCTTTAAGTCCTCTATCTCTTGTGTGACCCCTCCCAGATTTTGGCAGACTTCACTCATAAATGACTGGAGTTTAGTGTTATCCTCCCTTAGTTGTAAGTACTGTTGTTGACTTTCCTGCCTTTGTGCCAAGAGAGTTTGCATAATTAAATCAGTGGAGGCAGGGTTTAAGTGGTCTACCGTTTCCTCCCGTGTCTCAAATTGTGCCTGCAGTTGGTTTAAATCATTGCTATGATCTGACGTTGGTGGCGACTTATGAGCAAAAGAATAGTTAAGAGAGCAAGGAGAGCCAGGACTCACAACTAAATTTTCTTTTTCAGTATTTAATAGTTCCAATAGGCTATCATCAGATCTTGTCTCCAGCGACATTGGATTCAACTTAGAATTTGTTTGATCAGTTTGTAAGCTGGTAGAAGTATTCTCTACTGACTTATCTGTCAAGTTTGCAATTACAGTGTGATCTAAAGTGGTAAGCTGATTAGCCATATGAGCATCCATGTCGCTGAATTCGTTATTAATCGATAAAGTTGGTAAGGCTATTGTAGCCACTTTCATTGGTGGTAGTGTTTTTTTTATAGATTCCATTCTGGGTATTATAGTTTTGTCCCTTAAGCGCATTTCTTCCTTAGGACTAGCTCCAGAGAGCCTTGAGGCCATGTTCTTTACTCCCCCTTTAGCCTCAATCCATTTTCTCAGCTGGCTATCATCAACTATAGCCTTGCGCCCTTTTTTAGCACCATTTAGGTCTTTACTCTGTGTTTTACGAGTTGTAGTTTTTGATTTAGCTTTGGTTTTTGCTTTTCTTAAACCAGTCAGTTTGCTTGTGTTTGCTCGATTAGATGAGGTATCTACCTCAGTTTCTCCTTCATCAAGTACCTCTTCGTATTCTTCATATTCAGGATTAGAATCCTTAGTGATTAGCTCCGTTACATCAACAGATAAAGTCACTGAGGTGCTTTTTCCCTTTAGAAAGCTTTCACCTAATTGTTTCTCTAGTGCTGCTCCACCAGTGGTTACCTCTACAGTCTTCGAGGTTATCTGTGTCGCTTCAGTGCTACCAGTTACAGCGCTTTTATTTGTAGTGGCACTTAACGCACTTGCTGCAGCCAACACAGTATTTAAACTAACATTTGTGCCTAAATGCTCCAGAGTATTTTCTAAGTTAATCATGTCCTTTCCAGTTATTGTTTCATTGTCCCCTATAAGCACAAATTCTAGAACTGATTTATCCTTGTTACGGGGTTCAGCTTTATCCGCGGCTATATTTGCATCTTTTGAGGCGATCTCAATTAAACCAATAGTTCGTTTTTCCTCTGACTCCTCTGGGGGTGGCAAGTTTGATTCATTTAATATTATTTCGTTATTACCCTGTGAGTCCGTAATATTGCTAACACTTGTATTGAGCACCGCCGGGCGTATTAATTGTTTGGGAAGCGCAGTTATGGTTGTGTCTTTAGCTCCGGCCCCCACGCCCGTGGCCGTTTTGTTTTTCAAAGCGGTTTCTGCAATTTTAGCATCACAAGAAGAGAGCGTGGACATCGTACCTGTGCCTTTGGTTTTCCCCGTCTTTCCAGCCCTTGCAGTTCGAGCAGAGCGGGTGTTTTGCCGCGATGTCATCAGACCCGCAGCGTTCCTTGGCTTTGATGTTGAAAGCGGCGTCCGTTCCTCGTTCGGCGCTGAGCACAGCTGTGAGTAGATCAGACCTTGACCCGCCCTGCAGCACGCCCAGCGGAGCGAACGAAGGGGGGAGGCACTTCTGAGCCTCCAGACCGGGAGAATACCTCCGCTAACACGCCAAACAAGCTGCAGCATCAATGCCTGATTAGGTTAGAAGACCGCTTCTGTACAATTACTTGGTTCTAGAAGCTTTTTTTTTTAAATAGTCTTATGATTTCTGTAACTTTCTCTTTGTCCGCAATGCTGTGCTGACTTTAGTTTATCCAGCTTGAAGGTCTTGGTTCGCCATTTCTCAGGATTGTTGAAAGCAGTAGGGAGCTACTCCACACCAGCTCCTTCACCTGGCGGCATCAATCCGCCATCTTGGCTCCCCCGCGAATATATAAATTAATATTTTCAATAAAATACTTGCAACATTTCTTGCCTCAAGGTTTCTTCCCCTGCTCCCAACGATAATGCAAACAGACCAGGCGGGTTTTGTGCCAGGCAGGTCCACAGTGCGCAATCTCTGAACGTTCTTTGCAATACTTCATACCATCGACTTATCTCTGCATGCTGCAGCTGTATTCTATGTTGCCACAAAGGCATTTGATTCATTTGAATGGACATATCTCTTTGCTTTACTGATGTGCATTGGGCTGAGCTCCTACTTTCTGAATATACTACCATAGTCACAGCCCACGGCCCGAGTGTGCATCAATGGGTGCATCTCTTACTCATTTGCATTTACTCGTGTCACTCTCCCCTATCTTATTCGCGATTGTAATGAAGCCTTTCATGGCTTGCCTACGTCAACATCCCTCTCAATGGGAATTGTCATTTTAATTCTGCAGAATATTAGTATTCTTATATACATACAACATCACCCTTTATGTTAGAGATCCTCACACCAATTTAAACCCCTTATTAGGGAATTGGCTAGATTCGGGGGGGGATATCTGGATTGAAATTAACTGGATCAAGTTCATTGTTTTTCCTCTCACAAATGCCACTCCCCAGATTGGCTTGGAATTCCCACTTGTATGGGCAGAGGGATCCGTAAAATACCTGGGGTTGTGACTCATCAGGAATATCGAGGAACTGTGGAAAAACTTCTATGGTAGATTACTGAATTGGTTAGACAACAGAATTGCAGGATGGTAACACCTCCCATTATCATTAATGGGGCATCTAGCAATACCCAAGATGATAATACTGCCTAAGTTTCTTTCTTTATTTATAAATCTGCCTCTTACTCTGCCTCTCCATTTCCACCAACAGCTCAGATCGAGGTTTATTTCCCTTGCCTGGCCTGGTGCCTAACCTTGTACTGACCCTCCCCTTTGAGCAGGGCCTGCTTGGTGCTACTGATTTTATATCACTTTAGCGCTGAAGCCCATTTTGCACATTACTGGCTGTTTCCAACACAATTCATGGCACATACAGTCCCTAAATAAGATCTAGCAGTGCCATGTCCTCTACAGATGGCCCTTTTCCAGACCTCAATTCATCCGCGGGCCGAGTCGACATAGTTGCTTGCACTGTCTGAGAGTGGGATGAGATGTGGCGTAGGGTTTATGTTGAACATTTATTTGCACCATCTGTGCCAATCTCTGCCATCCACTGCTGCCCATTAGAAGTTACCCTGGCATGGGCACCAGATTGCGCATACTTGGACTTTCGAATATGGGTGCCAATACTCCAATCATATATTCATAGTGCCGTCGGAAACCCTTCGCCATGGCACAGCTACGTTCTTTGATACATTCAATGTTCCCTATTGCACCACTGATCATTCCAAGTACTACAGACATTCCTCACATCCCCACAAAACAAAGATTGGTCTCCAAACTCTATGCAGGGATGCAGGCATCAGCGCCAGTGAGCTTTCCTACTAGTAGGGGGGCTTGGGCCGAAGATATTACACTACCATTTACTGACGTACAGTGGCAGTACTCTCGCTCATTACTACAGGTGCCATCTTGCAACTACTGCCTTCAGCTCATTCATTTTAAATTTATACGCAGACTTTATCATACCCCAGTAAGCATGGCCAGGCGGGAATAGGCAGGTCTCTAGCTATATAAGAAGCCACACTCCAGACGATGACATTTTACACCTAGCGTGAAAATGTTCTACCATATTTGCATACAAGGAAGGGATTTTTAGTACAGTGGATGACATCATGGGCTGCCTGCTAGAGCGCTTACCTAGAGTGGCATTGTTTGGGTTTGTTCAGGAGATACCATCAGATAGGCGTAGACTGATGGTGGTTGTTGGAAATGGGCCTTTTTGCAGGGTTATCCCCAAACTTTTCGCTTCTTCCTCCTATTTTTTCCTGACCTGTGTTTGTTGGCTATAGGACTCTGGGCAATTAACCACTGCTGATCAGTGCTAAAGTGCATATGCTCTCTGTGTAAATTGGTATTGTGATTGGTTCTCCCTGATCGGCTTATTTGTTTTGCCAGTAGGTCTCTAGTACAGTGCACTGAGTGTGCCAGGGTTGGTAAATCAAATGCTACTAGTTGGCCGGCAGCACTGATTGTGTCACCCACATGATTAGCCCAAAAAATATTTCTCAGGCCTGCCACTGCGGTACTTGTGCGCAGTTTGTTAACCACCATGTCGACTTGGCAAGTGCACCCACTTGCCAAGTCCTAACCTTCCCTTTTCTTACATATAGGGCACCCCTCTTTTAGGCCCAAGACACTCCCCTGGGCAGGGTGCAGTTTATGTGAAAGGTAGGACATGTACTGGTGTGTGTAACATGTCCTCATAGTGAATAATGCCAATTTCGTTTTTCACTATTGAAAGGTTATCTTGTCCCGTAGGAGCGAATGTGGTATGCTTTGTAACATTTTACAAGCATACCTTACCATAGAGAGAAGATAGAAAAATAGAGTTTGGTATCCCTGAACTCAGGATTTAATAACACATCTTTTAGTAAAGATGGTTTTTAAATTGTGTGTCGGAAAAATACCATGTCTACAAGCAAGGGTTCCTATTTGGACAAAGGTACCTACTTCTGCCAACTAGAGACCCCCATTTCTAACAGTGGTCCTTCTGCCATTAGCCAAGCGTAGGGTGTCAATGACGTGGGGTAGGTGTGCACTGCTGCTCGTGTCAGACTGGCTTAGATATGCTGCCTATTGTCAGGAGCAGGTTACACAGTATTGGGAACTCACGCCTATTCAATCACTACTGAAAGATATCTGGGCTCCATTAGAGACATACCTGCATACACAGGCAGCTACTGTGAGTACAGATAACCGAGTGGCACTCAAACTCGAATTACTATTACATTATATTATAAATAGTAACATTATCCCGTCATTGGGCTGGGAATCCAAGGTGCTGATGCTAACTTGTTTTCTTAGTTTGTTTTTGTAATAATGGACTTGTGTGTAATAATATATTGACTATCACGAAGCAGTATGTCAACTATGTTCGAATATTAGCTTATGAAAATGATGGTTGTAGATCATAATACATTTGTATTGTACCCTATGTAGGGATGCTAAAAAATATATTTTTTTAAAGTGTTCATAGAGCAAAAATAAAAAACTAGGAACTAAAAATTGCTGTGAGATCCGAGGTCAGACCAGAACCAACCTGCTTGCCTAACTGCCCGAGGTACATCGGCCTATCTTTGTGGCAGCAGCAACTCTCTCCAGAAGCAAAACCTGATCGGCAGCCCCTTGGAGAAGGGGTATCTGGCCTTCCCTCTTCTTACACTTAGAGGCAATGTAATAAAGTAAAACATGACAGCTGAAAGATTTTCTCTTCAGCAAATAGATAATTTCTGCTCGTTTCTCCTCCAGATAGAACTGCCAATCAGCGCCGAGATGCCCCAGGGTGAGTTGTGCGCTCAATAAATTTTAATCTAATCTAATTTATTCTAAAGAAAATTCCCAAAACAATTCAGAAAACCTAAATACATTTTAATAAACAAGATTACAACAAAATCAACAAATTCCAATCAGTAACACAGGAGATACAATTGCTTTACTTTTGAATTAAAAATAGCAGCCACCTGCACAAAGCCTGAAGTGATGGATGGCATGAATGAATTGATCTTGGCTTTTGACAATTACTCAGGCCACATTCCAGTCCATTATGTTGCACACCATGGCATCACAATTTGATACTGGGTTGCTTGTGTTCCGGTTCAAGGAGGGCCTGGCCTGACAGTTCAGGCTGGACTGTTCCATTTAGAGTAGGGTCTAGATTGATTTGCATATGGTAGGTTACATACTGAGGTGGCATGGTGTGCAAATTAAAGATGTGGCCGGGGGGATTACCAGTGGCTGAGATTAATTCAATCATTTCATCCATCACTTTATTGTATGCTTTGAAAAACACTTTGAGTCAACTGGGAGTATCTGGTCGTGCTAGATCTGGTCAAATCAAATTTTAAGGCAAACAATGATGGAGGGTAGGTTGGATAAAGTGACCTGATTCATTCTGGTGGAAAGTTTAACTTCTAGCTTAAAAACTTTTGTGTGAAAAGTGGTCATTGAGAAGTCATTGACTGGTCAAGCTGCACGCTGGATCTGAAGTGGTGTCCAATGATGGGGGCTGCTAAAGAGTAGGAGCCCAGTGTGGTCTTTGACAAAGGCCAGAAAGCTACTAGTAGGCAAAGCTGTAGCCCATACCGAGGTATGCTTCAACATCAATCAGACGCTGCTTGGCATCGATCCTGATGAAACCCTCTCTATTCAAACGTAGAAACTTTTCTGAATGTCAGATCTCCTTCAGTGGATGTTAGACTTGATACCTTTGGTGTGGTATTCCCCCAAACCTTGTGACTTTGATACTTTGCTTCTACTGAATTCCTTACTTTGTTGGCATTGAGAGGCTGTTCACTTTACTCCTGGTAACCGGTGCTAAATTACTTATGCTCTCTATTTAAAATAGAGGTCTTCAAACTGGGGGGCGGGCCCCCCGTGGGGGGACCTTAAGTGATCTCGGAAGGGGGCACCAGTCTCTGGCCAAGAGACACATCAGGCTTTGTTTTAGGTGTTAAAAACATGAGCAGCAGTAAGGCATCTTGTAAAGGGCCATCACTAACAACTATTGTCATTTAAATCCTGACTGGCACTATGTGTAATAAAAAGAGGCAACAGAGGTTAACTACAAGTTTTTAAACATGCTTAAACATTTTCAAACATGGTCAATTTTGTAGAATAATTGTGAATACATTGGGGTGGGGGCCCGAGGATTTTTGTTTTAAAGGGGGCCACAGCATTAACAGGTTTGAAGACCAATGACTGAAAACATGGTATAATTTAACTACACCTAATTGGTACATGTAATCTACTTGCACATTCCTATTAAAAGGCCCTGAAGTCAAGTCGGAGTGCTCTGTGCTAAACTACAGAGTAAGCACAGATTTATTTAGCGACTTCAGTGGTTCACCCTGACAGTGAATGTGATTATTTTTTAAGTGGATTTCCACCAACTTCAATTATTAATGCAATGTATTACAGTGTGTGTAACTCAACTAATTGATCCTAGGCTTTTCATTTCTGAAGGATTCTGTTCAATAATGTGAGATGCATGTCTTGGTGACAGGCTATCTGAGTCTCCTTAAGTTATACTGCATGGTGTGGGGATTTAATGATATCGTGAGGCTTTCATTTGTACATGTTGCCTTTATTGGCTAGAACGGAGGCAAGTCATTGACAAAAGTCCCATCAAAGCACACGTGAGATGAGACGGCGTTGAGAATCGAATGGCGGATGTGGAGGGCAGGGAGATGTGGGTCAGCACTGTCAGGGGTGTTTATAGTGTTGTTGATGAGGTTGAATACTGGGGTATTCATGCAAATGATCTTCCTTTTTGATACCCTTGTCCAAGAAGGGTACATGGGCAGTAGTGTGATAGTCAGTCATGCTCTCCAGATATATAATAACTTTCGTTAGAGGTAAGAAAATTGGCCTCATCTTGAGAGAGTCAGACCAGTAAGGTCGTGAACTGAACACTTCATTAGTATTTGACCTTGCAAATGATAGTAGAATTACATCATTGCAGAATAGAACAATTTTACTTGTTAACAATGGTTTACCATCAGCACTGTCTAGTTTTGGCACAAGGATCATTATCCAAATTCTCTCTTACAAGAATGCAATGTCCCCTAGTTTCATAAAAACAAATATTCTACAATGTAATGGTGGTTAATGTGTGATATTGTATCAAGTCTCAGCTACTACCATGAAGAGCCGTGGAGGCTTTGAAGACCCTTTTTTCAAATCAAGCACCCAATTCAATGCAAACAAGTGTATTCAGTCTTCGGCACCCAATGCGTGGTGCATCAGAGTCACACAGTTTCTATTAGGACATGGTCCCCATGAGTTTAGAAATCTTGTGCAAACTCTGATGATTGCCTGTCCCTGTTTGCAAGCCTCTATGATCACTCTCATCAGCCGCACAACAGTCATACTTTCTGACCCCTCGATTGTCATCGGTTCCCTCTGCAGTGTGCAGCTGGACTGTCCACTTTAGGACAGTGTCAAAAGTATTTTGCACATTGTGGTTCCTGTCTTCAGTGTCAAAGTCCAACAAAAAGATGTGGAAAGGAATAATTATTCTGGAAATGTTTAGATTAGTTCAAGGGTTTCTAGCCATCAATCATGTGCTGTTTTGATTGGCTGCAAGCAGCCGAAACACACTGCAGTGAGATTATTGGTAAATTTCGAAACTTGATTTACTAAGGGCTTGCGTTGGCCTTGAGTGACTTTTCAGAAAGTCTCTCTAACGAACACGCCTTTCTTTTGCCCCCAGAGACTTAAACAATAGACTTAGAATAACTTTCAGGCCATGATCTTCTATGGTTTACCCTAAACACGTTTAAGCACTGTTTCCAGAAAGAGGTGCACTGTCAGAGGATGTCCCTGTACGCGTCCACTGCTGATCCTGGGCGTTCCTTCATTCGCTCTGTGAAAAACAGAGAGGAGACGTTTTCATGTGCAATCAACTTCCTCATTAAGACAGAAAAAAAAGGTTTTAAAGATTTCACAAGGAGCTGAACACACTTCTCTTTCCGTGACAACGATTGCTTCATTCTAAACTTTGTTTTCATATATCGTTTCCTTCCTTCCCTGTTCTCAGTGATGAGAGAAATAATCACATAGTGCTGAAACAATAGCCACAGTGTCTCTTTTGCACAAGTTGTGACACCTTTTCTTGCAACACCAAGAAAAGGAAAAGCTACAAAACACAAAATGATACTATAAAACAAAAACAAAAAAAGCAGCTAATTGTACAAGTGTTCCATGCACCGATGCAGTTAATCCCATGATGGCTCTGCACATGCAGGGGAAAAGGCATAAACATATTTGTTATTGTATAAATGCCTATAGGCAGGAAAGAACTTCACAAGCAGTGTGATGAATGAGGTTCTGAAATATAAATAGTTCAACATGCATTTTAAAGGAAGCACTCCTCGGGTGTCAGAATTATACAGTAAATAATGCAACGTGTGAGGTGAGAGTGTAATACTTCTTTTTGCAGGGTCAAATCTCACTCTATGCATATGTGAACGATTTCTTAACAATTCATCTTACAGACTGAGGCGTTGTCAAGTCTGACCGAAAACAATGAAAGGTGAAATGCAAGTTGTGCAACGGAGTGATGGAGCGTCGCAAATTAGGACAAGGAAGCGGGCGTCGGCTCCAAATCTAATTACACATGAAACCCAAATTATGCAAGAATCAGAAATGACTCAGACACACCCCTGTGCACCTTAGGCAATAGTGTGGACTATGTAAACCCCAGAGCAGGAAGAAGATGCTCATTCCCAGGCGACCTGTGGACGAAGACCTTCCGCAGCTCCAAAGTCGACACAAGGTATGTTTCCCTTCGCACTGCTTTCGAGCAGTGACTTAGGTTTCACCAACATGTCTTCATCTTCGTTGTTTTGACCCATGCCTGCGGCCATAATACTTCATTTCACGGTGTGATTTAACTACGGCAATATATTCAACCCGTGCGAATTCCTCGTGAGGATTGGCGGCTATTGACCAATTTATTTTCCTTCTCAAAACTCCGTTTCAATAATTACATTTAATTGCCCTCCGTTTAATTAAATTGTTTTAGTATATTTGCATTTTTTGACCACACTGCCTAATAGTAAAGTAGGCAAAGCAGACAAACTAAGGGCCATATTATCAAGCCTGGGCGATACAATTATCGCCGCTTTATCGGCAGGAAACTGCCGCTAAAGTGGCGATAATGGGCTTGATAACAGGCTCTATGGAATTCCAATCGAAGCCCATGTTAGATGTAACATGGGCTTCGATTGGAATTCCATAGAGCCTGTTATCAAGCCCATTATCGCCACTTTAGCGGCAGTTTCCTGCCGATAAAGCGGCGATAATTTTATCGCCCAGGCTTAATAATATGGCCCTAAGTAAGAACCATTTTAGAGAAAGAGTGCACGAGAGTGCGATATCGAGAGATAAAATCGGGGTGAGAGAGAGGACCAAACTGACCACGAGCATCCACACTTTGGGAATAGAAGATAAGCAGAGACAGTCACAGAGAAAAAGAAGACATAAGCAAAAGACAGAGTGAGAATTAGAGAGTGAAAGACACTTAAAAAGACACTGAGATTGATCCATGTGCGTGAGAGTGAGAGACAGGGAGAGAGCAAGTACATTTCAATGGGAAGTAACTGCTCAGACCCAGAGTTACTGGGTGCTTTGTCGGGCAATGTTTCAGGATTTCGTCATTAAACACTTTCCTCCTCATCTGAGCAGGCTGAAAGTGTCCACTCAAGTGCGGGTGGGCATTGGGGAGCATTGCCTTCTCACCCAGGACTGCTGCAGGGGGTGGGCAGCGGCCATGCAATTCTGCTGCTTCAGCCCCAGCCCTGCAACAACTTCAATGGGCCAGAGGTCTCCAGGCCTGAATTATCGGGTTCAGAGTTCTCACCCAGAGTTGTTGCTTTAGATGAACCACCCCAGCTTTGCATTGTGTTTTCAAGATTGTTCAATCACCAATTGATATACCTTTCCTCAACATTCTGTCCATCTCTGACATCATAAATCAACTTTGCTAGTTCTTAGACATTATTTCAGATTTTGAATTTCTTAGACTGGATCCTTCATCTTTTCTACTGAATCATATATACCACAAACAATGAAAGAAACGCTTCTATTTTCTATAGATCCAAAAGAAGAGAGAGTGGTTAATAGCCCTGAACTGACAGCTCACAGTGACTGTCTTTCCCTCTTCTCACCAGCCTGAATAACACATATGCTTCTGTCTCTGGTCCTACTGATGGCATTCTTGGGTTCGCCCTTAAGGACCAAACAAGGAGTAAAAAACTCTTACTTTCCAGCTGTGTCCAGACACTTCTAGTTGGCCCCTGAGCATGAAGATCCCTTACACAGGCTCTCGGCTCCAGATTTTGGGCAACAGTAACAGCACCCTTCCATTCTGCTTCATCGCTCAGTAATAATATGCAAAAGCTTTTTCAATCGAATTGCACAGCTGTGTGGGACAATGGCTTATGTATCCCTCTGCAGTGAGATTATATAGTTACGGAACAATTTGGCACAAAAGAAATCTGATTATTGTAAAATGCCACTGCTCTCTTGTCCCATTAGAGGGCACTGCCTTCCAGTTCGGTCTGTGAGGATGAAAAATATGCATCAAAATCCACTTAAAGTTAACAATAGTATTTTGCAAGTAGTAGGAGAGGAAGATAATTAGATCCTGAAGGTACTTTGCAAGCACCGTTTCATATCTCACCACCGCTCTCAGTCACTCATGAACCAACACCTTATTAAACAAATCCACATAGAATGCTCATGTGTGTGCACCTTCTTTTCTTTGCAGGCAGCGTGACTCTCAAAATGGTGAAGAGAACGTGTTTCCTTCTTGTGCTGGCATCAGGTGAGTGGAAACCAAGCTTAAAGGGGAGAGTCTGGAGGACCAACTTGAGGAGTAGAGGGGAATTTAAGGCCACATGCCCTCTTGATCTAAACTTCTGCACCTTGAAAGGGCAAGTGTTGAGAGGCTTATAGCACTTTAACTGGGAGGGTCTTGAGTTTTGCTTTCCATTTTTAACAAGTCATAGAGCACGTCTAAATTGTTATTTATATTTTATTTTTTCTCATTCTATTGAGTTGGCGCAATGGCTTCTAGATAATATTTGCTCACTTGTTGAACAGTTAGTCCTTGGCCTCGGGAACGTCACTGCCCTCATCTCCTTTACTAACAATTTATCAGAATTCCCTTCATGGTCCTTTTAATCAGTTGCTAACAAAATTATAGGATCGATTAACTAAACCTACACTTCTAAAGGGCATCTTATAGAGTTTCATGTAGAAAGAACAGCAGGAATTAAGTATCTGCACTTACTCATCAATGAGTAAGTGCCTTCTGTGAATACCAAAATGTGTAAGTGCACTTTCTTGTTTTGCTATTCACGGAAGGCACTTACTCATTGATGAGTAAGTACCTTCTGTGAAAACCAAAATGGTAGTAAGTTTAGGATTTTGTCTTAAATTAGTGCTGTGAATCGGCCCTTCGTGAGCAGTACTTTGTAACAACTGTCCAATATGATGTCAAACACATTCCATTTTCTCTGCTGCAGTAAACCAAATGGCATGGTGATTTTTGGTTTAATTCCTGCATGGTGATCTTTGATTAACTGGAGGATATCTTGCTTGATCCCCAATTGTTTAATTATCTGTAAGGAAATTTGCAAAAGGAGAAGCTACAATGTGATGCTTCCATTTATGTTTATATTTTTCTTTTCCAGTGCTAACTACGATGCTTGGAACAGTAAAATGTCAGGATGGTGATGGCAATGGTAAGTAAACGTCACACATGTATCAGTCTGTGTGCAGGGATCCATTACTGGACATCTCCTGTTTCGTTTTATAAGATTATCTTTTCACAATTTAATTGATCGAATGAATCAATTTTTTAGTATCACTGTAAAAGTATTGTTTACATGATGGTAATGCTAGGGCTAACCCTAAGAACAGGGGCAGGGATAGGAGTAGTGGTAGTCGTAGGATTGAAGACGATGGCTATATAGTCATTGTCGAGGGCTCATCATTGTATTCAGTTTGATTATATTTACCAACTTAGCACGGATCTTTCGTCCTTTTGCTTTTATTAATATTATATTTCTTGTTACTGTTGGTCTCATTCCCTACTCAACCTTTTGACTTTGAACTCTGGTTTCCTCACTTCTCCCTCTTTCTTGGATGATAGCTGTCTGTCTGTCTGTGCTGCAACTGATTCTGTTCAGCTTAGCGACTGTATCTTTTATAAAATCGCCTCTGAGCTTCGTTTCCTCAAACTTTTATCAATCTCTCTTTGAGTGCACCCTGTGCAGGAGAAGGGTGATGGGAGGAACTGAGTTGTTTGGGCAATGGCAGAGGGTTTGGTCTCGCTCCAGTATCACCTTTGGCAATGTGATGTGGTAATTCCACTCCTTAAGTAGTGGTGTAGGAAAATATTGACAGTATATAACACTCTGGGTACAGCAATCAATGTATGCTCCTATTTTGTTAGATTGTAATATCTTTCCACACTCATACTGGTTGAATGAATACATCTGTTTGATGTCACAATGAAATTGAATCCTCACTGCCTCAAATCACTACAGGTGTTCAGTTTGCGGACATTGCCCTCCTAGAAAAACATTGCAACCCTGGGATAACCTGGCAAAACCAGGAGATGGGGCTGTGGACAAAAAGCAAGCAGGCAAGAGGCTGTTCAATGACAAGCAAATGTGCCCTCATTGCAATTACATCAGACCTGATCTCTGGGATGGTGCAACGCCATCATCCCATTCCCACAGCGCATCTAGTGTGGCTCACTGGTTAGAGGCGGCAGACCCGGGAGAAGAAGTCGGCCCGGGACCAGGGTTCAATTCCTGACGCGGCAGGGTCGTGGACTTGGGTCAGCGGACTCGATAATTCTCGCTTCGGTGCTTACTCTAATCAGGGGTTCCACTCGGCAACTCTGGGCATTAGCTTGCCTAATCTCCACAACGGCCCCATCAATTCCGGGGATGCCTGGCTCCACCTTGGGGACTCCCAGCAGGGACCATCCCACAGGGAAAGCCAGGACGGTTTCCCCAGAGTTATACAGCGCCAGGAAGCCTACAGACGGGTAGAAGTGCGCTTTACAAGCTCAAATACATTTACATTTACATAGGGCCATATTAGCAAGAAAGGGCGATACATAATCGGCAGGAAACTGCTGCTAAAGCGGCGATAATAGGCTTGATAATATGCCATTGTGAATTCCCATAGAAGCCCAGGTTAACACCAGAACCTGGGCTTCTATGGGAATTCACAAGGGCATAATATCAAGGCCATTACCGCCTCTTTAGCGGCAGTTTCCTGCCACTGAAGCGGCGATAATTTTATTGCCTTTCTTGATAATATGCCCCGAGGGTCTATATCCCTTTCTAATAACCACAGCCATACCTGGGATGCAGCGGCCCCTCAAACACCCGGGGCCTGGTGTCATTGCACCTGCTGAACTATGGATAGGTATGGGGTGCTAAGGGGTATCACCAGAGATATTTATTTCAACACATCTATGCTTCCCCTTGCAAGGCAGGTGACTGCTCCAAGCGCTCACATTAGGGGTGAACTCCATGTCCCTCATTCATACCTTCACGAGAGAGTGGCTATAACTAGAAGGGCTGGAAAGATATCGTTTCATTCTAATTTGGTTGCAAATGTGCACCCTAGTTAAGTTCCAACCTCTGGCCTCCCAAGAATAATGATCTGAAATCGATACGTGCTATATAATATGAGTAGCGCCAATACATGTTTAAATGCATACTCCAGTCATATTATTTGCAATCTACCCGTCATCTATGACACATATATCTTTGGGTATCTGTCTCATATGTAGCTCTCGTGGCATGTCTAAGCTTCCTTTCCCTACCAGCAAGCCTATTTTTGATGACATTTGATGGTAATCTGGCATCCTCTTGTGGATAGTTTTGGTAGTACCGTAGAAATACGCAGTACTTATGTACATCTCACAAACAAGGACCAATAAAGCGCTTCGTGACCTCGGACCGGCTTCATAAATATTTCCCTATTACTTCAATTTACAATGTACATAATCATGAATTGTTCCCTCCTCTACTAATTGCAGTGCCACGTTTTTCTTACGCAGCCACTTCGTTTCCTTTAACCTTTAAAAACACCGACACACATGCAGGTGACTGGACTGGGAACCAGTGGGATTTCCCAAAAAGTTCAACAGTGTAAACCTTAGGTAGTAAAGGGCGGCAGCGGGGAAAGTGCATATATAGTCTTTGGCAACACCAAAACACCACCAAAGTCAATATCTAAAAACAAATACATTTTCCACCAGAGATTCAATGTAATTGATTTCAATGGCACGACATTGTGCCGATCTGAGATGGGAATCAGAGAACATTTAAAAGCCATAATATGGGGCCTTATTTATGAGACCACGTGTCAGTTTTGCGCTGCTGTTACGTCACTTTTTGTGACGCAACGGCAGTGTAAAACATGCCCCCTGTTGCGTTCTATTTACAAAGTGATGCATCTAAGCAGATGCGTCACTTTGTAAACCCCTGCACTACATTATACCTGCTTCAGGTATAATGTATGCAGGGAGCGCTTTCCCACGCAAGTAAGCCTCGTAGAAGTGAAGCAGTGAAATCTATGAGACTTCACTGCATCACTTCTAGGACGCCATTGCGTCAATATCTTACGCCTTCCTCACAGCAGGCGTAAGACTGACGCAGGCCCTTTCACATGGGGCCCCATGTGAAAGGACACATTGCTGGGGTTGCGTCACTTTTGTCACACACTCCAGCAATGCGTCATTTTTGCACCTAAAGATACAGCAGAAATACTGACGTATCTGCAACTCCTTGCAACATGATGCGTCATACTGTAAATATGACGCATCCAGCAAGTCGCAAGGAGGGCGCAATGAAAAGTGATGCATCGCTGTTATCATGTAGCGATGCGTCAGTTTTCATAAATGAGGCCCTGGATGCGGTTTGCATTTCAATCAATTTCTGAAGTAACCATTTCAGTACAGAAGTGGTTTCTCAAAAAGGGCTATTAGGGAATAGCTATGCACTGAAACCATTCAAAGTCCGTCAGACAATTGGTTTTATTTTAAGCAGTTCAGTTTTTGAAGAAATACTGTCTTTCAAAAACACAGAGTTAGGCACATGCAGCACGTGGTTGGAATTTCATGTCAGAATCCCAGTGGCGTAGCGTGGGGGGTCCACAGGGGCAGTTGCTCCAGCCGCAAAATTCTTGGGGGCATTACATTTTAAAAGAAAGCATTGTGCCCCCTAACCCGGGGCCTGTTAGCACTCCCTGAGATAACAGGTTAGAGGGCTCAATACTCTTTGACATGTTGCTGCACAATCCTCAGAACTGTATCTTTCTGCTGTTCTCTTCTCTTTGCCCTGTTTTTTTAACTGTGTTATGTTTTCAGTATGTAGTGAAAAGCGCCGGGACACTCTTTGAGTAGCCGTGCGCTATATAAAACAATTATAACATAACATAACATAACAGCGAAAGGTCTGTGCTCCAAATCTCCCAAACTTCCAGGGACTCTTAACACTTTTCTTGAGGTGAAACGACAATGACTTCAGCGGGATAGCACCTTCTTTACCACTCTGCAGGACCACACCAGGGATTCAGGGGCATATTACCAACAACTAGCGATAATTATCGCTATGTTGGTTTAGCTGCGATATTTTTATCGCCGAGCTGCGGCGATTTTTATCGCTTAGGAACCTTGCTATTATCAAGGTATATCTCCAAAGCGATAAAAATCGTCCGAAATGCATGAATATCGCTGAAAAGTCCGCGATATTCATGCATTACCGAGCTAATGCTCTTAGCCATGTTATCCACCTACCATTGGATAACATGGCTAAGAACTGCTCAGGGGCAGGTGTTGGTAATAGGAGATAGCGATGTTAGCGACTGTTCCCAGTCGCTAACATCTTGGCACGCCCACTTTGCATGTCATTAGTGATAAATATCACTGACATGCAAAGCGGGGCCCAAGATGGTCGCTATCTCCTACTAGCTGTCGCTAACTGGTGTTAGCGACAGCTAGGTAATAGGGAGATAATTTTATCTCTGCTTCTTGGCTTTTAAAGCCAAAAACGCGGAGATAAACCCCCTTGATAATATGCCCCTCAGTTACTAATTATTTTATTAGGACATCTGGGTGAACATCTATGCCATAAGAACAAATAAATCATGCAGCAAAACAAGTTGCTGAGCTGCGTTGTATTGACAGGAAAGAGCTAAAGAAATTGCTCCATATTTACCAACATACATATGGTGCTGTTCAGCTCCCTCTATGCACTGACGCACTTGTGGCTACCTGGAGGCAGCGCAAGCATCCTTGGGCATGGGTGCCTGCATTGTGGGTAGGATTATCACTGTGCATGACGGGATACCTTCCTGCACAAATACGATCCTTAGAGGCATATTTCTCTTTCTGTGTGTACCGTCTAATGCAGCACACATGGAAAGAGGAAGTAACGAGGAGAAAAGAAGATATTTCTCCTTGATACACCTCTGTCAGGTAGACGCACCATTTTGACTCAAAAGCAGGTTTGCAAGTGTTTGTACATCTGAGTTTATGTCGCAATCAGCCGTGGCTTGTGCAGGTAAGAGCGGTGGTGCGTGAGACTGGGTGAGGGGGTATGACAACATACGACTGTGAGGGGAAATTAAATAAATAATTATTGTACGGTGTGGTCGTATGTCGAAATCCCCCCCACCGGGTCCGACCGTTCTTACCCGCACGGAGCACGGCTGGTCAAAATGCATGGGTGGAAAATGCCCATTTAATACCTCCCTGTCATGAAGTAACTTAGGTCCAGTCTAAAGCCAAAGGCACAGTCCCATCAAGGACACTAATACATACATGGTACAACCGTTCTTAAGGAAACCAAATTCATCGATGCACAGAAACCATTTGCCTATTCGTTTCCACTTACAAATGGTTATATTTCTTTATGGTAGAAATCCAGGTGGTGATTCCGTGCATATTGTTGCAGTGCACCTTCCTACTGCCCCATCCTGACTTGTTGTATGTCATGCGGCTCAGGTCTGAGGCTTTAGAACTCTGTCAGTCGAAACCATACTGTTCTTGGATGTTGCCAAATTGTACTAAACCTGATACATATTGCTTTCAGAGGCTGATATTAGAATGCACCGAAACCACAGTGTTTACTTAGGGACATTGTAAAAAATGATCTATTACAATGCTGTCATTTCCCTTACAGAAAACTGTGCCACGAACTCGGCGTACTCACGCTGCGGTGGATCCTGCCAGAGAACCTGCCAGGATGTCTCCAGCATGGGGCTACCTAAGAAATGCACAGAAGAATGCAAGCCAGGATGCTCATGTGTGTTTGGATACGTCCTACAGAATGGGAAATGCATACCTGAGAAGGACTGTACCTGTGCGGATAACGCAGAATATAATGAATGCGATGGGCTCTGCCAATTTAGTTGTGAAGACGTGGCCAACATGGTCTTCAAGAAAGACAAGGCCTGCCCATTGATTTGCATGGGAGGATGTGTCTGCAAAGGTGACTATGCCTTACAATCTGGTAAATGTGTCCCACAGAAAGAGTGTCCCTGCAAGAAGAATTCGCAATACAATGCTTGTGGCACATGTCGGAGAACCTGTGAGGATGTGGCCAATAACATCACTGTAAAAGCTTGCACGAAGGACTGCAAGAACGGATGCTTCTGTACTCAGGGATATGCCTTAAACTCTACTGAATGTGTCCTTGAGAAGGACTGTCCCTGCAACAACCACGCACACTATGAGACCTGTGGCACTGCCTGCCCACTCACATGTGATAATTACAGCAATCCACCACGAACATGCGTGAGGCCATGTGTGTCTGGGTGCGCCTGTGACAAGGGCTATGTGAAGTCTGGTAAAGCGTGTGTGCTTCCAGAGCAATGCTCTAGAGCAACCTCCTCATGAAGGGGTGAAACAACGTACCCATAGCTCTCTGAACACTATTTAGGATGCAAACATACTTGATTCACAATTGTAAACTCACCAATATGCAATCAAGGGAAATCACTGAGTTAACATTATATTGCAGGGACTTTCAAGTTAAATAAATTACAAGTGAGATTAGAAGTATAACTGATTGGACAAATATCACAAATATCATGGGAAAGAATGTTGTGTCAAAAATATTGAGGCCCAAAAAATATTGTGAACGCTATTTTCTATGGCTACGTACAGTTGTACTATATATAACTCCACCTATAAGTACCATGACAATATATATATATATATATATATATATATATATATATATATATATATATATATATATATATATATATATCTATCTACCAGGTACTTAGATCTGCCATGAAAACTAGGAAATTTATACCTACCTATTTGAACTTACCTTCTCAATATTCTTGTCGTGCAAGTGTACATTTTAGAATAAACATGGTAAATTCCTTTTTCATTCATGCCCACATATTCACATAGCCACCTCGCCTGTAAATATCTCATTGCACCGGTGCCACAAAGAAAGAACTCAACCCATCCCCACCCCTGTTATGGTATTTTCGAAGCCTTAGGTCTGCAGTGTTTGTAAGTGCTTAAGTGCTCCGGGACAATTTGTTTACTGGGGGTTAAGAGTTAAGATATTAAATTCCCATAACCACAGCCGGGTCAGTCATTGAAAGAGATCTGTAGTGTGCAGCATTAACTAGAAAGCAAAATAGAAAAAAAGCGACTAAAAGTCACACTTTCGTGTTTTTTTATCAACAATACTCGTAACATCTAAGGACTCCAGCTCATGTGTGATACATTAATAAAAACAAGGCTTTTTGGCGATCAACACGATGCATGTTGGAATTTTTGACTCTTTAGTAGTAAAATATATACTATAGTTCTCAATAGGCACTATGATGCTGGCTAAACGCATGAACTGGCTAACCAGATTCATTTTTCAATAATATGTTCATCTAACTAGAACATTCTTTTAAAGTGGATTGAAAAATAAATGTTTAGTTCTCTGCTGCAGAGATGCGTTTGTAGTGCTAATGCAACAAGTTCCAATGTCAAGAAAGTAGCTCAGTAAGGAGGGCATTAGGATTCCAAATACCTAGACATTTTCTGCTGCATGAAATGCTCAGTGAGGTGTGTGCCTGCCAAATGCAACCAGAAAAAAAGCAAATAACATTTAACAAATTAAGGGGCATATTATTTATCATGGGGTTTACCTCGCCCTACGCCGCCCAAGGTGACGCAGGCCAGTCTGCGTGGCACTGTGTAGCTCTGTAAATTTAGCAAAACACAAGGTGGCACAAGTTGTTGTCTTGCTTCACACTCCATGTTGAGGGCGTTACATGGGTGGAGCATGAGTGTTCCCACGCATCCACCCATGCATTCTCATGAATTCCCACATTTACCAAGGTTGGATGACCTGGGAATGCGTCCAAATGTATTGCCTCCCCATTTGAGGCACAGGGAGCAGAAATATATTTATTTCTCTTTGCTGTTTCCTCTTTCTAAGTGTGCTGCCTTCTGCCCTCAGAAAGATTAACATGCCTGTGAAGATTGCAGCAGCGGCCCCTCCAGGTCAGAACAGTGGGGCGGTGGGGCCAGGTGAGGGGCATTTCGACCAACGATGAAGAGGGAAAATGAATAATTTATTTACTTTTCCCTCATCATCGTCCGTCGAAATACCCCCTCATTCGGCCCCACTACTCCAACCTACACGGACCGCGGCTAGAAATTAGTTTTTTCTGCAGGAAGGTGCCCCTTCCTGCACAAAAACAATCCTGCCTATAACGCAAGCACCCTTGATCCGGGCCTTCATTGGCGCTGGCAGCACATTGTGAGCCAGCAAATGACAAGAATGCACTGTATATATTCCTGTCCTTTCCCAATCATACAGCGCAGCAAGGTGATACAGCGCAGCAAAGTGACTTGCTGCGCTGCCCTGCGTGATAATTCCATAAATAGGCCCTTACATTTTCCTTCAAAGCTCTGTAATCTCTAACCTTCAGCTGTATGTAAAGTAGCAATAACATTGTTCCAAGACTCTTGACATAGTGGTCTTTCCCCCACCCAGTCTAATGAGCTTACTAACGCACTCTTACGTCATATATTTCGTATGGGGAAAACAGCGCATAAAGAGGTCTTCAAAATGTACCAATTTTGAAGGATGCTACAGGCCGAATCTACTGGAATTGTTTCTCACTCTATTTTCAAGGGTCCCCAAAACATTTAGCTTTGGCCTAGTTTGCTGAACTAATGCACTTCAAAATGCACTGTTTATCACAGTTTGCATCCACATATCCTGAAGTGGTGTCTAAACCAGAAATAGATATCCTTGCTGGCCACTACATGTGTCAAGCATCCCTGTGAGGATGTGTATTCCCTCACACGCAGCCCTCTTCTCCCACAGACGTGGAGGATGCTCCAAATAGTGTACATCTCCTCTAGCTAACTCAGCTACACCCATGCATGGCTTGACATTCTGAGTTGTACTAATCCCAGGGTCTGGTGCCAATTATTATCTAGAAATGTGGTTATTAGGAGGCTCATTTTATATTCCCCTGCTAACAACATTTTTGCGCCGGATCATTAACTCTCATTGTTTGTCATCCAGCTGCTGCTCAATAAATGAAAATAAATGATTTTAAACATTCCTCTGCCTTGCATTGTGAAGTTTTTGACTCTAGGAGTGGTTCTAGGCAAAATATGATCACAAGTTTTCGCTAAACTGCATACTCTGACCCCATGACAGCATGTGCCTGATTATGAGTGGCCTGTGTTATGTTGGGATGTGAGCATTCCAACTTGTAAAGTGAGGGGGGGGGGGAACTCGACACACGTGGTGGTAATGGTATTAGCCATGACGTGTACAGGTGTGCAACCTTGTGGCAAAAAGAGAAAGTAACTGGTGTCATGTTTTTATACCTCCTGGTGGTCAGTGCACATTACCAAGGCTACGCTGCGTAAGATACCAAATTGGTGAAAAGGGAGAGTGTGGTACTCTCTGGCTGTGCAGCCTGCTCTGCGGCCCGCCTGTTGGTCGGCAGATCCTGCCGGAGTCTGCCAGCGTCTGCAGTCTGTCATCCTGCTGCGTGCTCGCTGGCCAGGGAGTCTTGCCTGTTGCTCCAGGCCGCACCGCACACACTGCAGGCATACAGCTGCTCGTGCATTTCAGGCGGGCTGCTCGGCTGTATCGACGGCCCTTCTGCGGGCGTGCTCCGGCTCTCGCTGCACTGTGACCCCATAAACCTTAATCCTACCGCAATCCACTCATCGCTGTGCTGATCTTAGCAAGGAGGCCGCCTGCAGCTACCCTTTGCCGCAGAGCGTGCTGGTGCCGCCTGTGTCCTGCATGGGGCTGGAGTCAAGATGCGTACAAATCACTCTTCTCACCGTGACTTTGTTTCACATAGGCCCCTGCTTGTTTGTATCAGGTAGATGCATCAAGCATTTTTGAGAGCGCAAACGGTGCGAATCGCAAAATTCGGCCGTTTGCGCCCGCAAAAATGGCATTTGAGATGCATCAAGGGTTCATGCACTCGCAATTTAAGAATTCGCAAATAATTGCGAGTTCTCAAATTGCGATTGCATTTACGGAATTGCAATTTGCGATTCCTTAAATGCAATGCATGAACCATTTTAAGATTGCGAATTCGCATTCTGGGGCCGCTATTTACCGCGAAGTCAAACTGCGTGGTAAATAGCAGAAACTTGAAAATATGCACTTTAGTGCATTTTTCTAAGTTGTATATTACGCACACACATGTCCTTGGGACATGTGTGTGCGCAACACCAGTGGACATTGCCATTTCAGGGGTGCAACAGGGTGTCCTTTGGACACCCTGGCAGCCTTGAAATTGCTGCACATTTGCGATTCACTAATTGCTAATCGCAAATAAGGAATGACTCCCCATTCATAAGCCATTCCTTATTTGCAATTAGCAAATAAGGAATCAGTAGGAATCGCAAATAACATTGCGATTCCATCATTCATCCCGTTTTGCGAGTCTTTAATAGCAAATCTTTAAAATTCGCTATTAAGGACTCGCAAAACATAACTTTGATGAATCTGGGGGATAGTCTGCTTATGCTGAGGAAAGACTCCTGCTGCATGGTGCACATCCCAGAGTGTCCTGCTCGCTGCTGCTTGGGAGGGAGTCTGCTGGCTCCCAGTATTCGTGTTTGGGGCTTGGCTCAGCACCCATAGTGTGTTTTCCACCCATCCGGGTCCTGTCTTTCATCACACTTGCCTGGCTGTTCTATTTAGTGCCATTATTTCTTTCTTGCACACCAGCCACCTCTTTTGACCCATGATGGCTTCAGTACCAGCCCTTGAGCAGTTTGTAGTAGAGGTCCGAACCCCCACCCCCTCTGCGCAAGCAGCTGGATGGAAAGACTGGATGGAGTGGCTGTAAAATGACTTTGCTGCATTTGCACTAGAAAATTACCAAAGCAGCCCCATGATCCAACATTTAGGGGGCACCACCATTCACAAGCTTGGGAAGTCAGCAGTGGAGGCTGGCCCACTTTGTACCTACAGTACCCTGAAGCGAGCCCTCATTGCACATTTTGAACCTCTCATGAATCCTGATCACGTGCGGTTCCCTCTAAGCCAAGCCAGGCAGATTTCTGAAGAATCAGTGGATGCGTTCTATGCTTGACTAAGAGAACTTGCCAGCACCTGCACACTGCCCGACGCTGATGATAAGATTTGGGCCCAGTTAATACAGGGGTGTTTATCAGTCAAGCTGAAGGAGAACATCCTACAGGTCCCTTAGATGTCCATGGCTGACGTGATTACTATGGAGCGGTTGAAGAACTTTTGAAGGGGCACGATGCACACATGGAGGAGGCTCTACATCGACAGTGAAAGACAGAGGCTGCCATCATGGTGGCAACGGTGGGAGTAGAAAAGAAAAGCCTGCCTAAAGCCTGCTGCGAGCACCAATGTGTGTTACTCATGTGTCATGCCGTGCTCTAGGGAAGAGGTGTTCCACCTGCATCAAACTAAATTATTTTGCCAAATGTATGCCACGCATCTGCTCCTCAAAAGACATAAAAATCCAAGTCCGTTAATGTCATGCATCCACCAGTTGCCTCAGATGACGAAGAACACATGGATGATGATGAATACTCCCAATGGTGCTTGCTAAAATGCACTGTTCAACCAGTATCCACCCCTGATTGACACCGGAGCATCAATAAACATTTTGCCTCAATAATACACTCTCTCCTGCTGCAGCTGGACCAGTGCCCCATGGCCACCCATATATGCTTTTGGGTCCTCAACGCCGCTCCTATTGGTGGGGGTATGCAAGACTGTGATCCTGCAATAATCCCGTTCAACACGTGCCAAGGTGTATGTTACCAAGAATGGCTCTGAAATGACTCCATCAAGTCTCCTTTACCTTAAGTCTGTGACAAGGGAGTGTAGGCAATCCTTTGGCCATGTACTCCCAGCTGTTCCACGGCATCAGATGTCAATAAAGACCATCTTATTCACCTCCACATGGATGAGTCAATCTAGCCATTCGTACTCAGACATCGATAAGTGGCCACCCATCTGCACCCCAAGATGGAGGATGAACTGAGAAAACTGGAGCAGGCTGACGTCATTGAGCAGGTAGATGTCCCAACACCCTGGGTGTCCCTGACTGTGGTTGTTCACAAGCCTTAGCAGCCAGGTGAAGTTAGAATTTTCATTGACATGCGCTTACCTAACATGGCCCTTCAGATTTGAACATCACCTAACGCCCACCATGGATAATATTGTTGCTGAAGTGAGTGGATTGAGATGGTTTTCAAAAATGGATCTCTGAGCAGGGTATCGTCAGTTGCTGCTGGCTCTGTAGTCAAGGGCCAACACTACTTTTTCCACCCATGTGGGCTTATGATGATACAAGTACCTTAGCTTTGGAGTGTCGAGCTCAGCAGAAGTCTTTGAAGACACAATTAGAGGAGTTTTCACTGCACTGATGGGGGTCCTCTATGTCAGTGATGACATCCTAGTACATCCTAGCACATGTGCCAACTATTGAGGAACATCTTCACTTGTGGTATGCTGTAAACTGTGCCAAAGGAGCTCACAGCGTTTTTGCTTCTCTGCTTGGAGCATAGAGTTCAACAAATGTCCGCCGCCCGCCGGCAGAGCGGAGTTTGCCGGCCTGCACCGCTCACCCCTATTATTCTGTTCTCACTGGAGCCTCAGCGGCAGAACAAGGCAACTTTTTAAAAACAAGTTTATAGGAGGGCGTGTGGGTTGTGAGTAATCTGGAGAAATCCTGTTGTGCAAATGCGAGTTGAAATGGTGCTATCTTCAAATCGTAGCAGGTTTACAACAAATAAATAATTGCCTGTATTGAATAATGTAGCACCATACTGCCAGTAGGACGCTGTTGAGAGCGCCCACCCATTTGCCTGCACCGAGCAGCAACGCGACTCTTATTGGCAGAAAAGGAATGTATAATCCCAGGCTGTGGAGCAGTATGGCCTGTAACATCATCTGTCAGCCTGCACTTTCTGGCCTGCCATTCGTTCTGGCGTCTGTCGCAGTTTGTAGTGTTTTCTGAGTAGTTGATTTGTTACTTTTTTTGTCTAAATCTTTCTTTATTGGTTTTACAAAAAACACAGCATTTGTAGCCCACCCGAGCTATGTACACATGCCGTGATCATCAGTCAGCTAAAGACAATGCACAGCTTCCCCACAAGTTCTCCACATGACTGTTAAGTCTTACCGAGGTGAAGACTGTTTCTCATTACAGTGCCTTAATTGCATAAACTACCAATCCCAGGTTGACTCTGCACTCTACCTTCGGGATCTAACAAATAAAACATAACTCACAAAACTCCAAAAACGTTTCCGTGGTGTCTTGTTCAATTGATCCTATTGTAGCTGAGGGGAGAGGAGAGCGTGCACCAGGACCAGTCTATTATATCAGGAACAGATGTTGGGCCCGCAGCCTTCTGCCACATGCCAATAGAGGCAAGCCCTCCGACCAGTAACTTACCAGGGGGCTCCAGATGAAGTCAAAGCTCTTGTGGGAGTCACATCCAACCATCCATTGTGGGAACCACATCCATCATCTGCTCCAAGGCGAGGGCTCCCCATAGGCAGGCATGCCATTCAGTAAGAGAGGAGGCCTCCAGCTTCTTCCACACTACTGCAATTGCCATTTTGGCCGGCAGAGACACAGCCACATAATAGAGCGATCTTCCTGTGTTTGATACTTCAGACTGGGGTTGCGTCTTCTCAAGCGAGTGTATGCAGGGAAAGCAGGGACCAGGTACCCCAGGATCTGCTTGATTTGGGACAGGCTTTCTTTCCAAAAGGGTTGGATGGAGGGACAGTCCCACCAGATGTGACAAAAATCTCCCAAGGCCCCACAACCCCTCCAGCATCTATTGGAAGTGTTTGGTAAGATGGTATGTAGTTTTTGGGGTAAAGATACCATTCATGCATTACTTTGCAATGGGCTTCTTTCAGGAACATGCAGCAGTTATATTTAGCAATGTCCCTGTATAGGGAGCTCCCCGGTTTCTCTGTTATGGAGGTGTCTGGCATTTCATCCCAGTCCCCTCTATGATGCAGGGAAAGGTGCAGGCCTGCCATGAGAAGAAGAGAGTACAAAAAGATTATGCAACCTTTAGTTGTATTGCCGGTTTGGACAAATCTCTCTATTGGGAGCAAATCCCTAGACACAGCTAGTCACTCCTCGGGCTGATGTACCGAATGTCTTAATTGGAAGTAGTGATATTCTTCTGTGAAGGGCAGCAGCAAGCAACGCAGTCTGCATAGGAGCAAATCTCTCTTCGCTGAAAGAGGCCCGCTAGCATAAAGCATTCACCCTCTCTCCATCTGGCAACAGGTCACTGGGGGAAAAGCAGTGTTGAAATGGACAGGAGAGTGGGGGGAACGGAAAGTTCGCTAGAGGCAATGTTTTGGGTACGCTGTCCCACGCTTTGAGGGCAGTGGCGTAGGAGGTGCTCAAATAGGCATTGATTGGCCTATCTTGTTTCGGTTTCCAGAGTAGATCCCATATTGTTCTTCTGGCTATCTGCCTATCCATGTGGAACCAGTGCTCGTCGGAGGCTTTAAGGGACTATTCGGTCATAAGCCTAGTTAGGCGCCTCTATAATATAGGAGGAAATCGTGGAGCGACAAACCTCCCTCTAGATGTGGCTTTGTCAATAACCGCTGGGATAAGCAGGCTCTGTGCCCCTGCCAGATACTTTTTGTGGTCATCCTCTTAAGCACAGTGAATACCTCTTTGTCCATCATAATCGAGAGGCCCAGGACAGATAGAGAAGACGAGGTAGGACGTTCATCTTAGTGGTGTTTATGCGGCCAATCCATGTTATATTTGCAGAGCTCCATTTCTTAAAATCGGTTTTGAGCTGTCTCAGCAAAGGGGGGAAATTGGCCTTGAAGAGATCTGCCAACCCGGGGGTGATTTTAATACCCAGGTAGGTGATTTCTTTGCGGGCACAGCAAAATGGTGAGGTTTCCTCAATCTCTGTCATTAGGGCATGAGGCATAGTCAAATTGAGTAGAAAAGATTCAGAAAGATTAACTTTAAACCCCGCCGTCCATTCGAAAAGCTTCAATTCGGCCTGTATGGTCAGTAAGGACACCATAGGATTGGAGATGGGCAGCAGCACATCATCCGCGAAGAGCGAAATTTTATGTTCATTTGGGCCGAAGTGTAAGCCGCTAATCCCAGGGTTAGCTCTAATCTGAGTTGTGAATGGTTCAATACAGAGGGCAAAGAGCATGGGGAATAAGAGGCAGCCCTGTCTGTGCCCCGGGAGAGCCAAAAAAAAAGTCTGAAGCCACTCTGTTTACTAGAACTTGCAATCTTGGGGAGCAGTAATTAGCTTTCACCATACCCACGAAGGTCTCTCCAAACCAAAAGTGGTGTGGGGTGCGCATTAGGAAGGGCCAGTAAACCTGGTCGTAGTCCTTCTCTGCATCCAATGATAAGAGGACCTCCGGAATGCATTTCCTTTGACCTTTGTCAATTACATGAATCATTCTGCACAAGTTATCATGAGTCTGGAGTTGCTAGATGAATCCCGATTGATCGTGGTGAATTAGGTGGGGTAAGATATCCTCTAGTCTGCTGGCCAAGACCTTAGAATATAGTTTAGTGTCTAGGTTCAGTAAAGCTATGGGTCTACATGAGGCGCATAACTGGGGATCATTCCCTGCCTTGGGGATTACAGTGACTAGTGCCTCCTCCATAGAAGGAGATACCAGGTGAGTAGTGGCTATGGTGTTAAAGAGGTCCATGAGATGTGGAGTTCATTCAGCTGGTAACGACCAATAGAACTGGGCTGTCAACCTGTGAGGTCCTGGGGCTTTCAAAAGATTGAGTCCATCTATTGCTTTCTGAACCTCTTTGCAGGAAATAGGTCTGCCTAGCTCGTTGATCATGGTCAGGGAGACTTGCGGAAGCTCTAATGAGTACAGGTAGCGGGATTTGTTGTGCTCTAGTAGGGGTTCTGCTGCAAAGAGTGAGCAGTAGAAGTCACGGAAGCCCCCTGCTTTCCCTCTCTCATTAAGATGGGTGAAACGGTTGTCGTAAGTTATTTGTTTAACATATTCTTTTTCTTGTTTTGCTCTAAGCTGGGATGCAAGCAGGGGACCTATTTTATCATTCCCATTATAACCCCGGGCTTACAGGAGCAGAATGTTTTTTTCGGCCCTATTTGTGTATATTGCCTGAGGTTTTGCCTTTAATGCTGTGCCCTTCCATTGAGTATGAAAAGATGGAGTGTCTTTGTGTGCCCTCTCCGCTACTTGGAGCTCCCCCTCTAGTGATAACCTTTTCGTGGTCTGTTGCTTTTTCAAAGTGGTGGCTAAGGTAATGCATTTTCCCCATATGGCTGCCTTGAAGGCCTCCCAATTGTTCAAATGGGAGGTATCTGCAGGGTTATTAGTGGCAAAGAAGTGATTAATCGCCTTCCTCAGCTCATTTCTGAGGAGCTGATCCCTGCCAAGGATATTAGGAAATTACCAACTAGTGAGTTTAGAGCGGGGAGATAGCCAGTGTTGTGAAACTTCCAGTGGGGCATGGTCTGAGAGACATATCGGTTGTGGGAGTGAGAGAAACATGTCATGTTGAGGAGTTAAGAGCCCTCCATGTATCTACCAACCCCATGCATTTTAAAGAGGATTTGAGAGCCTTGTTAAAGACCCCCCCTGTTGATCTCTGTGGATGAGTTGAATCTTTTAAAGAGTCCCATATGGGAATAAAGTCTCTCAAAAGGATAATATATCACCAGCAGTGAACCCCTTGTGGGTAATTAATGAAAGGAGAAATTCCAATTGCCCAGCATTGGGAGCATAGACCGTGGCTATTGGGCAAGGGAGTCCCATCAGTACCCCCCTGCCATCAGGAACCTCCCCGCCTTGTCGGTTTTTGGTGTCATGAGGTTGAAAGTGGATCGAGGAATGAAAGAGAAGGCGACCCCATTCTGTTTAGTAATGGCTGATGTACGAAAGATTTGTGGGTATGTTTTATGTTCCAATCGAAGGTCGTCTCCCTTTTTGAGGTGGGTTTCTTGTAGTGCCTCAATGCGGACGCAGTGATCCCCTATGAATTTCCACAAACGTTGCCTCTTATTAGGGGAGTTAAGGCCCCGGACATTTCATGACAAACAGTTAACTACCATTTACTTAGTGGCAAGTAATATTTTCACGAGGGCAGCCTGTCTGCTAGATCGGATCAACCACAAGCCCCCCTGGCCCCATGCCCCTGCAAACCAAATATGTCGCATTTTAGGCACCATGGTAAGGACAACACAATGGAACAGAAATTGTATTATTTAACTGTGAAGCCTCCAAGGCGATATGGTAAGTTCACTCTGGCTACTGCAGGGGCTAGTCCACTTCCGTTCCTAGAGCCCCATTTGCACACATGTTTGGACACTAATTTCTTGTTGCACATTAACTCTTAAGCTGAGATAAATGGAAGAGACAAACACGAAGGGGATGATTCATGGTTAACTTTCTGCCTATCTGAATATGGCAATTATTGAAATAAGCGCAGCAAAATGGGTCGTACCCATTAAAATATCGATCTTGGACATGACCGCACCTTACTGTAAAATATTATTGTCTGGTAAGGAAGGTGTACTCCTCTTCGCTATCTTTTTTTTCTTCTCTCTCCCCCTCCCTCGCCTCACTGCCTGGGAATTCAGTACCATGAAGGACCCCATCCTGACCTGTTTCCCCAGGGTGATGGCTTTATTTTATCCACCTGTCCGGGTGGGCTGCATGCCCCATCTCTGGATCATCAGTAGGAGTTCCATAGCATGTCAGCATCTGGTCATCTTGCCACCCCTTTTGGGCACCTGTCAGAGACCCGGTGAATGCTGGTCAGTCATCTGCACCATGTGGTCTCTTCCTGAGGCTGTTGTCTGCTGTGATGGGGATTTCTCAAGACCTATCCAGTCGCAGCTCCCTCAATCAATCAATCAATCAATCAGGGGTTTATGAAGTGCTCCACTCACCTGTGAGCGTCTAAAGGCGCTGGGTGGGGGGGATGCAGCTTCGGATCAGCCGAAGAGCCTTGTCTTGAGGCATTCTCTGAAAGTGTGCAGAGTGGGTGTGCGTCTGATGTTGACTGGGAGCTCGTTCCATGTCTTTGCTGCGACATAGGAGAAGGCTCTTCTACCTGCTCTGGTTCTGCAGATGCCCGGGGTCTCTTCCAGGGTGAGGTCGGCGGAGCGGAGGTTCCTTTTGGGTACGTGGAAGGAGACTCTTTTGTTGCGTTATTTGGGCCCGATGTTGTGGAGGGGTTTTTAGGCGTCGGTGCGTATCTTTAATGTTACTCTCTTCTCGATGAAGAGCCAGGGGAGGTCTTGTAGCTGCTGGGTCATGTGCTGGTGTCGTGGGGTTCCGAGGACAAGTCTGGCTGTGGTGTTCTGGATGGTTTGGAGCTTGTGTAGCAGGGTTTTGTTGATGATGGCGTAGAGGGCATTACTGTAGCCCAGTCTGCTGCTTATAAGTGCGTGGGTGACTGTCTTTTCTGCATTCTGGGGGGATCCACTTGAAGGTCTTGCTGAGGAAGCAGGTGGAGGCGACAGCGTTCATCTGGTGAGTCATGGTGAGGGAGGAGTATAGAATGATGCCATGGTATAGGGTATGGTCTGATGGAGTGGGTGAGTTTCCGAGGGCGGAAGGCCACCAGGCGTTATCCCAGGCAGTGGAGGAGGGTCCAAGGATGAGGAACTCTGTCTTCTCCAAGTTGAGCTTAAGGCAGCTGTTGTTCATCCAGGCTGTGACGTCTTTCATTCCTTCCTGGAAGCAGAGTCTGGTGTCTTCGGGGTGCTTCGTGAGGGAGAGGATGAGCTGGGTGTCGTTGGCGTAGGAAACTATGCTGTGCCCATGCTGTCTAACGATGGGAGCCATGTAGATGTTGAAGAGCATGGGGCTGAGCTAGGGTCATTGGGGTACTCTGCAGTTGATCGCTGTGGGTTTGAAGAGGAAGGGTTGGAGTCTGATCCTTTTGGTTCTGCCGGCGAGGATTGAGTGGATCCAGTTGTAGGTGGTCCCTGTATGCTGGTGTTGTGGAGTCTAGTGGCAAGAGTGCGGTGGGAGAGGGTGTTGAAGGCTACTGAGAGGTCTAGTAGGATGAGGGCCGCAGTGTGGCACTGGTCGAGTATCATGCGAATATCATTAGTGGCGGCAAGGAGCGCGGTCTTGGTGCTGTGGTTGCTGCAGAATCCAGATTGGGAGGAGTCGAGGATGGCATTCTCTTCGATGAAGGGGGTCAGATGGGCGTTGACAAATCTCTCAGTGACTTTGGCTGCGAAGGGAAGGAGAGAGTTGGACTGGTAGTTTTTCAGGTCCGTCGGGTTAGCTGAGAGTTTCTTAAGGAGGAGCATGACCTCTGCCTGCTTCCAGTAAATGGGGAAGAGGCAGGGTTTGAAGGAGGCGTTAATGGTCCTGCATAGTTTGGGTGCCATGGCGGCAGTGGTTCTCTGGTAGATGTGCGGGCAGGGGTCCGTGGCGGCTCCTGAGTGGGTGTTCTTCAAGGTAGTGGAGGTGTCTTCAGTGGTAGCCAGTTTCCAGATGGTTATGGTGGGCTGCTTGTCAGTGCTGGGGAGGAGGGTGGTGTCTGGAGTCTGTTCACTGAAGTTCTTGTAGTGGGCCTTGAATTTCAGTTGGAAATAGGAGCTGAGCTTGTTTTCCCTCCACATCATTGAAGTGGTGTTGTTTGTCACCAAAAGTGAAGGTTATGCCAAATAGGGAGTCCTTTGGTACTTGATCTGGCGGTCCCTCAAGGCTGTTGTGATCAGGCGGAACTGTTGTCTGTGGGCTACTTGGGCCACATCCTGGAAGAGGGAACACGCTGTGTCCGGGAAAGTAACTACATTGCTGCTCCTGGCTTTCTGAATTACCAATTCTTTGACTTTAAAGGAGCTACATTTGGCCAATATGTCTCTCGGGTGTCTCTGCTCTCCTTGCTGCTGTGGGCCTACCCTGTGCACATGCTCCAGCTGCATCTCTGGTCCATCGTTTCCCAGGACACCGGAGAAGAGGCCCACCATGAACGCTTCCAGGTCAAGTCAAGTCAAGTCAAAATGTATGTTTATTATGACCGTAGTCTTTAAACAAAGCAGTGAACATTACGCAATAAGGGGTGTATACAATAAATACCTATACTTATTTTTAAAATATTATTCTCTAAGAGACAGTTCTATAATTCATTTTCAAGTCCAATTCCACTTATAAAACACTAAGCGCCGGTTAAAAGGTTCAATACCTAAAAACATGTTATAAAAAGTTTAAAACCTATTCAAGTTCATAACATTGTGCAAGTTTTAAATAAAACACAAAAAAGAAAAAAGAAGAAATTCATACAGCACTACATGTTTCCTTGGGCCACCATGCACTCTGGGCTACCTTTAAGAATTTCCCTAGGGCAATCACAATATCAATGAAGGGTATTTCTGTTAGGAGGATGGCTGCCTGCCTCCTCGTTTTTATTTCATATTTTAAGAAGTCCGGGCGCAGCCATAGTCTCCTCTGCTCCAAGAGGAACTGGCAGTCCAATAGAATATGCGGCCAATCTACCTTGGTTCTCAACTTACACTTACAGGAGCCTTCATGATCTAGCATTTTGGCTTTAAGTGCTTTATTTAATATCCACGGGTTAATCCCAGTTCGACACCTCAGGATCTCTTGCCTGAACCCTCGGTTAGGGAGTCTATCAAGATAGGGGAACCAGTTTTCATTGGTCCAGGCTTTCAACATGTGCGTCACTGATTTTTTATTAGTTAAATAGCCTATATCAGTTGCTTTAGAGACTTCCTTCCCCCTTTGCTTCAACTCCCCTTTGGTACCAAGGATCCGAAGCGATTCTTGGTCCCAATCAATCTCCAAAGCTTTGCAAATTCCTTTCAGTTTGTCCCTACAACCTTTTGCCCATTTTAGCTCGCTTCTCAATATTTCATTGCGACACCAACATGCTATTTTTTGGTTTTCAGGGTCTTCCAGTCTCTTCCAAAATCTAATCACAGCCATCTGGGTTTGAATTTTCCAAGATTTTGTTGCTATTTCTAACCTGATGGCTTGTATCATTGAGGATTTAGGAAGGGATAAGAGTCTTTTTAAGCAGTTCCCCTCTAACACGTCCCAGGATCCCTTACCGCTCAAATAAAGGATCTCAGCGCCGTATAACATTTGCGAAGGTATCATTGCTTCAAAAGCTCTCAGCATAGGTCGGTGTGACATCTCTCCATATACCCCATTAAATCTTTTTAAGCCACATATGGAAGAGAGTGCCTTAGCTTTTTGGGTATCCAGGTGGGAATTCCAATTTAAAACTCTATCGAACCACAACCCCAGATATCGATATTCATTTACATTTTCCAGTTTGAGATCACCTATATACCATGTAAATTTGCTTATCTTTTTCCCGAAGCATAGGGTTTTGGTTTTATCTAAATTAATTGTTAATAATTTACTGGTACAATATGTATGGAAAGCGTTAAGCTTCCTTTGTAGGCCCCTTTCAGTCTGGTCTATTATCACCAGGTCGTCTGCGTACAACAGGCAGGGTATTTTATTGCCATCCATTTTAGGACTGGCACTGCCCTCCACCTCAAGCTGTGCCGGAAGGTCAGACAGGAAGATCGAAAAGAGTTGTGGGGCCAGCACGCAGCCTTGTCTTAGTCCATTTGCTATGGGTATTTTTAAAGTTAGAGAACCCACCTTATCCTTGATTACTTGGCCCCAATTTTCCCTGTGGAGTTCTTTTATTATAGTGAGTAGATCCTTAGGGATCTTCAGTCTCTCTAGTATTTCCCATAAACAGGCCCTATCCACCGAATCAAAGGCTGCTCTGAAGTCGACGAAGCAGCAGCATAACTTGCCGTTCTGTTCCGTCGACTTCATCGCCATCGCCCATAGAGCAAATCCGTGGTCTATTGTAGAGTGGCCTGCTCTAAAACCACCCTGTTCTGTGGGTATTATTTGAAACTCGTCTACCCATGCATTCAGCTGTTTCAGCACTATTTTAGAGAACACCTTCTCGCCTATATCTAGTAAGTTGATTAGCCGGTAATTTTGTGGCTCCTCTTTGCTCCCTTTCTTGTGTATTGGTCTAATTACGGCCCCCTTCCAAGTTGGTGGCATTACCCCTTCTTTTAGGACTACCTGGAACATCTTGGCTAGAAATCTTGCCCACCATTTAACATCAGATTTCAATATTATCGCAGGGAGATTATCTGGCCCTGCTGCCCGAGTTAGGTTGAGTTCTCTTATTGTGAGCTCAACATTATCTTCCTTGAATTGGTGAAGTAGGACATCCGAGATTTCTTGCCATAGATTAGGCTCCACCTCCTTTCTTGGGGTTCTTACCCCGTATAACTCCCTTATATACCCTTCCCATGCAGCCTCGCTCACCACACAGTTCATATCTCCATCTGACGCACCTGCTACAGACTTTACTAGTCTCCAGAATTGCCTTAGGTTTTTATTCTCTGTGGCCTCTAATAATTCTGACCAACATTTTTCTTTATATTCCCTTTTTGCATTGGTTACCATTTTCTTAAATTCTTTGTTCAGCTTGACTAACATGTCCTGTCTCTCTAAAATAAAATTCTTTTTTTGTTTCCTTTGTATTGCACGTATCTCCTTTTTCTTATTTTGGCACACCACAGAGAACCCTTTACATCTAATTGTAGGTTTAGCCATTGTAGGATGATTCCCTTTTAATTTTATCTTTAAACATTGAACCACCTCTTCTAATTTCCCTATAAACCATTCCAATTTTTTATTCTCACAGTTTTCCGGTGCTATTTTTAATTGCATAGACTTCAATTTTTCCATGTATTCCTCGGTGAGGCGTGTCGTCACCCGTTTGGGATACTCGACCTCCTGTGTGATCACCCTTTCTCTCAGTTGATCTTTTCCCCCTACTATAGTTATATACAGGAGTTTGTGATCACTCACTTCTTTTTGAACCAACCTAAAGTCCCTGATCAGACCGAAGCTCCAAGCCTGCAGGAATATATAATCGATTGGACAATTCTGTTGCCCTTGAATAAATGTCTTTCCTGCTGGGCAGTCTGTCTCTACTCTCCCATTTACGCAGTGAAAACCCCTACCTCCTAAGGTATGTGCTAAGCCAAGATCTTGTTTCGAGGTTTCCCCACTTGGGAACTTGGCCGGATTTATCCCATACACCTCTAACTGTTCCCTGTTCCATAAGTCAACTTTCTTTGGGTTCAATTTGTGGTTAAAATCACCCATTATTAATATTGTCTCTAGGGGGAATTTTTCTAGAATACTATCTACGTCCTCCTTAAAATACTTCATTTCCCTTTCATACTCCTCCCTATTATCCCACTGCATATATACATTCATTAAAATCAACGTTTTATGTTTCTGTTCCACCTTCGTGAGATCAATTCTACATGCTTGTACCCATTTGCATTTTGTATTCAACCTTTCAAGATCTCTCATGACTTTTGTTGATATCAGAGTCAGTAGCCCCCCCGAGGGCCGTCCATACTTTTTCTTTATGGCTGGCTGCTGTATCTGAGCGTATCCATCAAATGTAGGGGTGTTGTCGCATGACCAGGTCTCTTGCAGGCAGGCAATGTCCACTTTATTTATAGTTTCTTTTATATACTCACATTTTTGCCCATTGCCTAACCCGTTAATATTCCAAGTTAAGAGACCTATATCTTGCGACCCCCCTCCATCCTATTCAACGTCACTCAGACCCCCTACTTCCTCCATCTCCAATGAGTTACTTAAGATATCTTCTCCCACTGTATTATTATGTAACGACCAGTTACCCCATGAGGAATCATTCCTTGTGTTGTCTATTTTGATGTTCAGGTGGCTTAAATCCTTTTCCGTTTCTCTACAGAGTATCACTTGTCTCTTCTGAAGGCCGGCATGGTGATTTAGAAACTTCTTATCGTGAATGATTTTATTTCACTCTCTGGGACAATCCTTATTCCCTGTTTAGTTATCTCAGTTGATGCTTTCAGGATTGCCCTTTTCACCAGATCTGAGTGAAGGGTAACTTTTGTTACCTCCTTTCCATACCTATTTTCTACAAATCCAACTTGCTGTAGGTCTTTAGTACCAATCCCTATCAGGCTGCCGCATTTTTCAAACACGTTTAGAATCAGTGCCCTATTAAGGGGTCTTGGATTTCCTGTCGGCTTCACTTTCCTCCCGGCTGGTACTAGATCTAGAAATAACCAACTGTTCTTGTCTCTCTCAGACGGGTTCATGTTTGTTAGCAACGCCTGGTGGTAAGTGATTGCTCTCACTGATTGCCGCCCGTTGTTTCTCATATTGGGGTCTTCATAAATCTGGGATATTGCAGTCCTTTGTTCCGTACCTCGATCGTCCTTTTGCCCTACTTTCTGTTTGGTCCTACTAATTGGAGGGGGGTTCTCGATTGCCTCCTTGCCTCTCTGCTTTTTTCTTAATACTGTCGGGGTCCTTCGGGTCTTTTGGTCCTTTACCTCTACATACACGGGTCTACTTGTTTTGAAGGTCGCAGCTGATGCGTTCAAGATTGACTGTATCACCCCCGTCTCTGTTTCCTTCCCTTTACTCTTCACTTCTTGTTTTGGATGCCTGTTTTTTCCAATCCTGGACGTGGCTCCTCGTGTGACATACCCCCCACGCCTCTTTATCAGCATTGGTCTTCTTGATATATAGACATTGTCTGCAGGCTCTTCTGCCTTCTTTGCTGATTGTTTTACTGGTTCGTGTTCACTTTCCAAAGATACACTACTTTCTTCTTCTAGTGTTACCATGTCACTTTTCTCCTTTGACGGGGTTGGGACTATTGTCGTTGCCTTGTTTGGCATTTTGCTCTTTATTTCTCCTAGTTCTTCTTCTATTCTCTTTAGATGTTGTTTCTGAGCTTTCATCAACCCATTATTTGAGAGGCTCACTTCCAGGATCCCTTGTAGAGCCTTCTGGAGTAACATGATTATCTCTATTAGCGATGATGTTGGCGTTTCCGAGATCACCGAATCCTGAATTGTATTTCTGACCGGATTTACTGGGTTGTTAGACCTTATGCTCTCTTGATGCATTGGTATTTTTTGCAATTGATAAAGCTGCTGGAATTGATCTGGTGCTCCTCCCCAGATAACACTTTGGTTCCGATCTTCATTTCCCCTTTGATCATCGTTTCCTGGGGACAGCTGTGAGAACAATTTGGGAGATGATGATAATCTAGGCGCCGAGATTTGGTGGTTTTGGCTTTGGAGAGTCAAATTTATCGTATTACGGTTCTCTCCCTCCTCTTTGCTGCCCGGGCTGACTTCTTCATGGATTCCTCCCTTTTCTAACCGACTCAGACTTTTGTCCGCCTTTTCTGGGTTTTCATCCATTTCTTCGCCGATTTCCACTATTTCTTCATCTATTTCCGATGTTATCGCTGGATTCAATGATTTATAGTGTTTGCCCACAAACTCCTTTATGGACTTTATAGCTCCCATGTTCTCTTTCTGTTTGCTAGTCGTTTGATTGCCCCCTCTTTTTGCCTTCTGTACATTCTTCGCTGCTTTTTTAACTTTCCTTTTCTTTCTTTTGCTCTTACTATTATCCAAGGATGACACATGACTTTCTTGGCTCTCTTCCGGCGATTTTGAGCCCTCCATTAATTTACTCCTCCCTTGAACGTCCCCTGTATGTAGATTTGTCCCTTTCTTGGGAGCCATTTCAGGGTGCAAGTGCTGTTGTCCTAATATAGGTGTAACAGCAATGTTTTACTTAATACAATTACAGTTACAATTAAGCACTTACCTCTGTTCTGCCTTGAAGCCTTAATGCCTTCCGCCTGCTTTCCTTCCGTTTTAAATGCCACAATTGCCCTTTCGACCGTATTTTAGGTGGGTCGCCTGCTTCACAGTAGATCCACAGTAGATCACCGTAAATCCTAGCCTCCTTTGGGGTTGTGTTTTATTTTACTAAGCCCTTCCTTGGCGCCTTTAAGTGCCTCTCATGCCAAATGGGGGCAACTATTTCCCTATTTCCCCTGCAGACTCTGCTGGTCGCTATTCCGACTATATGTCCAAGTCTGTCTTGGGGTTAATTGGGTCTTCGAATGTTCGAATGTTTGCAGAAGGGGTGGGGCTCGCGGCCGTTGACCTCCGCTGCCGCTTTTACTTAGGTGCCCCTTTCATGTGAGCCTTTCGTGACTCTTGGCGGCTCCCCTGCGGGCCTCCTCCTCCCCTGCGGGCCCCGCTGTAATCCCAGGCGGGGCGGGGGGGCGGGGGGTGGGCTACGGGGTTTGGGCAGTCCGCAGTCGGCAGTCCGCTTCTTTGCCTTTCCCGTTACCGCTTACCGCAAATAGGTACCGCAGTCCTCCAGTCCTCCGGCGATATCCTGCCCTGGTTTATGTCTTTGCCGCGGCACTCTCTCCGTGGCTCTCCGCTCCGCAGCTCAGCACAGCTCGGCACGGCTGCTGCTTCCTAATCGATCTGCTCGAGCTTCGCGCTCAGTCTGGCGTGGGCGTGGCGTGGCGTGGCTCAAGCAAGGCAAGGCTAGGCGAACAGGGTACCGCTAGGCGGTACCTTCCAGGTCAGCTCCCTCGCTTCCCTCTTCCAGGCCTCTCACGCTTATATTATCTCAATGGGAGTGGTTCTCTAAGTCCTCACATTTAAGCAGGGTGGATCTCAATTGGGCGGTCAGATCGGCAGTGCTTGGAGGGCCACAAACTTGGCTCTGAAAGCATCTAACGAGGTGCCAATGTCAGACATGATGTTCTCCCTGAGCTCCCTCCTGAATTTCTTCAGATTTAGCAGCAGGTATTCTCGAGTGTGCGCCATCCGTCTGTTGCGAGGGCTCTCCCTTTCTCTCTCTGGGCCCAGTTGACGTAAACTAGCTAGAGACTCTAATAGACTGAGTCTTTTTCAGTGGCGTAAAGGAACGGGTCTCGGTCAACGTAGAACCACTCTCTCACCATTCGTAAGTTAGGTTTAAGCTATGTAGACCGGGCCACGCTGAGGTGTTCACCTTCAGCTCGGGTTCCCTCTGCCTCCATGGAGTACCCAGGAGTTATTCTGTTTGAGTTAGGGTGTTGCAGCACTAAAAACTCCTTGCTGGCTCGAAACACATACTGCAATGTCCAGGAGATGCCCCTTCCTCCGCAGGATGCATTCCTCCCATGCAGGCCCCAATTTTCCGGCATAGTCAATCCCCAGCCTGGGTCACATGAGTCATGTGTGGCCTCACTGGCTCCATTATAGGTCAAGGAATTTTATTTATTTAGTTTTATATAGCGCTGGCTAGACCCGGAGGTATCAGAGCACTTTACATGAGGAAGAAACATTGTTTCAAGAACATGGTTACAAAGTTACATCAGTTACTGGAGCGTAGTTACAGGAATTACATGCGTATATAAGCATAGCATAAACATGCGAAAAAAATAGGCAAGGGGAGAGAAGATTAGGTGAGAGTGGGAAGGAATGGGGAGGTAGAAGAAGAATAATGGAGGAAAGAGGAGGGGAGGGTGTAGAAGGCACAACGGGGAGATGAGGAAAAACATTGTCCGATGTCTGGCTGGGTAGGTGATGGCCAAGGGGTGAACCAGAGCCAAATTCCTCTATAGCTGCGTGGGACAGCTCCACCGGTCATCGGCCAAAGGTTGCTTGGGTGCTGCAGTACATACAGAAAGGGTACAGTTCACGGCTAGAGGGCATTGTCCAACAGTTACATCGAGCACACCGGTCACGGTGCTGTGCTCCTAGCGTAATAGGATAAAAAAACAGGTCTCCACGGTGTGAGACTCCCTTGTCACTTTGTCTCTCTCCGAGGGTTCTCTAAGACTCCAGGGCATAAATGCTGACTCCTTCCCCAACGAGGGGAGAAGGAGTGCTTTGGAACGGGGCCCACTCATGGTGGCCATTATTAGAAAATTGGTGTGTCAGAGGTCCCTAGAGGCTGCCATCTTAGGGTCAGACATTGGGCACAACTCGCTCCACTCCTCGTGTCTGGTCTTCACACAGCTCCTCATTGGTCCCAGAGGCCTCCAGCTGTGTTTTTCAGCTGTCGGTGGGATGAATGCAGATGAATTGCCCCCTCCCCCCATCCACACCTCCTCACTTCCGCAGCAGGGGTAGTGGTGAGTAGTTCGACATGTATTTTGCGATGATTTGAGAAGGGGGGGAGAAGGAGGCTGCAGAGAGAGCCTAGCTGGTCCAAGAGTGGCAAGGATGCTAGTATGCCATAGGCGTTACAAGATGGCTGCTGTGTTGCATGTTGTGGCTGATGGAGGTATTGCAGACCTTTGTATTTACAGAGAGGAAGTCCTCTGTTTCTTTTTGTTACTATTATGGGCTGGGCTCTTGTGCCCTAGGCAGGACGAAAATGGTCCAAGTTGAGAAATGGGGCCTGATTGTAGGCAAACCTCTGGAGGGGATTAGAGCCATCAATTTTCAGCTCATCAATATTTCAGCTCATTAGAGCGATCTCAGCCTTGGGAGTTCCTTCGAGAACCCTGTCAAAGTTTTGAAGACCAGTCGGCCCCAGGGTGCAGTCAAGGGTCAATCCTGAGGAGGACGCCTCTCTATGGTAATCACTCGCCAGTCCCACCTGTAGTTTTCTTGCTGCTGGGGCCTCACTTCGCACTGGGCCCGGGAAGCATTGGGATGCTTGGTCACTGATGGACTCAGTGGTGTCAGACAGTCACTCTTCCAGCGCAGGGTTCCCTGTTTCTGGACATCACGATTCTCTGCAGCATCAGACTCAGAATGGAGTCTCACACGGTGCCAGGGGCCATGCGGGTGCCATGTTAGGGTCAGGCAATGTTGGCAACCCCTTTCGCCACTCTCTCGAGTGCTCCGGTTCCTCATGGAGGCTCAGGATGCAGCCTGGGGGCTGAGTCCAAGATGGCCCCCGCTATTCCTTGCAGGTGCGCTCCCACCTTGTTAAAGAGCTTGGTGTTGAGCCAGCTTCCTTCACTGCTACATGGTGTGAGGGGGTGCCCGCTGCACCTGCTGGGACACAGATTTCACTGCCTCTCTGTCCCAGGCACCAGCAATCCACCCCTGGAGGGGCCGAGCCATCTCTCCAATGTATCCAACTGCCGTGCAGACCAAGATATTCAGTTTCAGCATGCAGTTCAGTGATCTGCGAGCACCACTACCATCTAGCGCCTCTTCTCCTTGTGCAGGCTGGTAAGCACCAGACCCAAAGAGGGTCTCCTGCATCTTCTTAGCGGTACCATAAGTGTCTTCCTGCGTGCTTTCTTCCGCCATCCCGAGGTGTTCTTCTCTGCTTTCTGGGTGCCGTGGGGACCAGATTCATGGGCTCTGAGCGCAGCCGATCGAAATCACGTCCTTGCGGCCATGATGGCTGACCACACCCTCCTAGTTGATTTGTTTTAACCAGTCACAGGCTGTAGGGCATCACGGCCTCCTAATGAATTTGTTCCTTGTCACCAAGTCGCAGCAGGCAGTTAGAGTGGAAGTTGCGGCTGCTGTTCTACTCTAACTGAGTGAGCAGTATACAGAAGTGGTACAACAAAAGTGCATTACCTTTTAAGATTAATTATCCGTACATCTGCCAATCATTAGGCATTTGAGATGTCTTTCTCTATCCAAGGAAATAAAGATAACTACTTCATATAATCTGGGAAACACAGAGATACATTGAACTGGTGATTCGGATGGATTCCAGTCTGGGAACCTAAGTTGATTCCTTTTTAAATTATCATCTTGAACTAATGCTGCTTTACTGCTTTCATGTCCCCTGTTTTTTGAAAGCAAGGTATCTGGAAAGGTCCTAAGGAATGTGGTTCCAACATCTTGACTCACCGAAACGTGCATGGACCTTGTGTTGAGCCTCATGCCCTGCACTGTTATTCCATTCGTGGCAGAGGCTTTCTTTTGTCACAGATTGTACTCAGCTGTGTACACATACTGGATGTTTTCAGTTGGTGTGAAAGTGGATGAGTTGGTGTGATTGAAGTATGATTGTATTTATCAAATTTAATCCAGGGGGTTGTGGTGGTTTTGCTTTAAAAATTGATTTTGGGCATGTTTCTCTGTAATTTGTGGATTTGAACAATCACAGACTAAAAGAAATGTATCTATGATTCTACAAACCTTGATGAATAATGTATAATGTGTTTTTATAAAAAAGATATAATGAAAAGAAGAATTTAAAAAGAAGAAAAGAAAAGAGAAAAAACGTTTTTGATAAAACAATAATGAAAAGAAATGTTTTTGATAAAACAAAAGAATGATAAGATGATTATAGTTGTCACTGTTGAATTTTGATGATTATTTAAATGCATATGAACAATGTTCAATGACAAAGTATAACAGGCTCTGAGGGAAATATTTTGTATTGTGTTTTTCCTAACCCCTTTCTTCCCTGGCCTAGACTACTAAACAGAGGGGGCAACTTAACTTTTGCTTGAGCTTTATGGTTGCACCAGCCCATACCTGCTCCGAGGACAACATCAAGTTATGATTGCTCCTCAACGGCTCCTTGGAGACGGTTTACCTGCATGAATGGGTCACTCGGCAGGTCAACAAGCACCAGATAGTGCAGCAGATCCCCAGCCACCTGCAGTACATGTAAATGTAAATGTAAATGTAAATGTAAATGTACATTTACATTTACCTGCAGTACAACAAGAGTACGCCACCGCACAAGGTTTGATACCAAGCACCAATCTGCATAGCACACTGATTCTGCTTTGCACATCAAGTTAAGAGGGACCACGGCCTGTCTGGTCTATGTGCCGGCTTAACCTCCATCTGGGAAGGAGTCCCAGGGTCAAATGGCACCCCGACTTTCCTCATCCCAACTTTTTGAACCATAATCTCATCCCTCATGTAATCCAGGCCTGCAAGTATGCCTGCTGAAGGATCTGTGTACTGGCCCTCTTCACTTTATTTTCAAATGTGGTTGGTTCTGTGGACTCATTACCATAGTTGGTGAATGGCAAAAAGTACACGAAGGTCTACTCTGCCCACATGTAGAACTCTGCAGAATTCCACAGAGTTTTTCAGTAGGTCTGTGGAATTCCCTCTGCGAGCTCCTATAGCCCTAATCTTGACTGGATGAGGGCGATGTTCAAACAATTGCAGGTCAGTGGTCACACTCTACACCACGAGAAATGTGCTTTTCTTCAGAAGGAGATTGCCTCCTTTGGCTACCACTTCTCTGAGAAGGGAGTCATGCCTCATCCTGCCAAGTTTCTAGACATTCTATGAGCCCCTGCACCTACCAGCATTACAGGCATCCACAGCTTCTTGGGGAGGGTCACATATTGTGGCCAATTGAAGATCTGACCGCACTCATGGCCCCAGTTTGAGAACTGACTAAACCAAATGTTGTGTGTGGATGAGGGCCTGTCCAAGAGAAAGCTTATCAAGCGACAAAACAAGCTCTGTGCACACAAACGACCTTAGTTTATTTTGATGCTCGCAATGAATCAGAACTGTCGGTGGAGGCCTGCTCCAATGGCCTTGGGGCAGTTCTATCTCAAAAGCAAGATGATGGTGAATGGGCTCTATTGGCATTTGCCAGTCATGTTCTAACAGATACCGAGCAACGATAATCTCATATTGAAAGAGAAGCCATTTGCAGTCTATTGGGGGAGTTGCCATTTTCAATTATATCTTTACAGCCAACCATTTACAGTTCTCACGGACCTCAAGCCACTAATACCTCTATTAACTGAATCACTAACAAAACTACCTCCCAGGACCAAGAAGTGGCTCCTTCTGCTATAGGAATATTGCTTCTCTGTAGTGTACTGACCAGTATCAGAAAATCCAGCATAATAGTTTTCCCTGCATGCAAGACCTGTCATAGTCAGTGAAGAATCAGATACTGAGTACATGGAAGAGTATGTGTGTCTGGTGGTAGAGCAGTCACGGCTGCTACCTATCAATCTGGACAACATCATAGCAGCAACCTAGGCATGTGACTGTCTTCAGTTAGCAATCTCAGCTGTGCCCTCTGGGAAATGGCACACCCTCACTCACAATGCGGTTCATCGCACAGATGAAGTTCGATTGACATGGTCATTGCTACATAATGTCAGAGATGAACTTGCTTCTCTCCTCTGAAGGGTGTCTGCTGGAGGGTCCTCGGGTGGTGATTCTAGCGTCATTGCAAAAGCAGGTGGTGGATCTAGCCCACTGTGCCCACCAAACAGTAGCGAAGACATAATCTAGGCTCAGGGGTGAAGTATGGTTTTCTGGTATGGATGACCAGGTAGAACGCACCTTGAGTCAATGTTCTATGTGCCAGGCTGCTGGTCCTACTGAGCCGTCAGCACCCCTCATTGCAGAATGTATTCCTTCCATCCCCTGGTACAGAGCGAGTGCTGACTTTGGAAGCCTACCTTATGGTCGCCACATGTTGGTGATGATAGATGATATTTCAAAGTACCCTGAAGTGGAGGTTCTAGATTCAATAACTGGGGCCCAGCCCATAACTCAACTGAAGAAAATTATGGCCACTAATGGACCCTTTCTACTAGTCAGGAATTTGATTTGAGGGAATTCATCATCAAACGATCACTACCCGCTGGCCGCAGGCTAACAGTAAAGTAAAACGCTTCATGTGAAATCTGAACAAAGTCCTGAGAACTGAGTTAGATAATTCAAACATGGAGTGTGCTTTGTATGCCTTGCTCTATATTGTCTCACTCCTCATGCTACCACTGAAGTACCCCCAGCAAATTATGCAAGAATTGGATGTGGGAGACACCATTCCCCATGTGGGAGAGACTTCCGAAATGAAAGAGAAGGCTACTGATGCATTGTACCAGCACTGTACACAGAATAACAGCATGTTAAGGAGAAGACAGGCCAAGCAAAAGAATTTCCATATTGGTGATTTGATGCTTGTCAAGAACAGACATTTGGGGATCAAGTTTATGTTACACTTTGAGGTTGTTCTTCTGTGTTTGACTTTGCAACCTGTAACTAATGTAAGCATGAAAAACTGTTATTTTTGTTATTCCTGACCGTTGAAACCTGAGCAACATGGCTGATGCCCAGTGGAGCTGATAGACAGCTGTAAAATCCAGGAATAATTAGACTGGTAGGATTAGTTGAAGAAAGATTTATTTGATGCAGCACAGTACCATAGAACCGCCTTAACTGCCAGGATAAGAATGAAACTCATCATGCCTGTGTTCCATAAACGAATACAATTACATCAAACTTATGACATAAGCAGAACAACTAGAAAGCATTAGATATAACACATATTTTCCCTAGAAAAAAAAAAATATATATATATATATACATATAAAATATATACACCGCAAAAGAATGAAATTGTGCAAAATAAAGGGAATTATGATATTCACACAAAATAATCAAATCTGGTTCGACAACTTTTGGCACGCATACCCAACTTAACTTTGGATGTTACAGAATCTCCAGCAAATGAATCATTAAAATTCTCTCTAACAGAAATATCACCATACACAAAAGAATCATTTTTTGTCAATTCAGCACCTGGTGAATCGGTGCAGATTTGTTCCCTCCTGTTCACAGACAAAAAGGACCTTTCATCAATTGTTCCATTAGCATCAAAATTCACACTTAAAAATAACCCATGATAAAACTCTACATTCAAATCAGGATTTCACCTAGCCACGCGCGTCGCATTCCAAACCTTCCCATCTTGAGTCACCACACTCTTGCCATACACCTTAATGACTCTCATAGCTTTGCCAAAGCTTTGCATATTTTTCATAAATAGCCCTGTTTTTTAATCTTAACCCAGTCACCTACCATAAATGAGTGACACTTGGTTTTTCAGTTTTTTATAGTATTGCTTCAACTGAACTCTATCCTTGATTTCTTGGATATTCATCTCTTTTATACATTTGGCCTGCTCTCTCGTGAACCACCAAGGACAAAACTTGGAGACAGGTGCCCTACCTCTCAACAAACTAAAAGGACTGACCTCAGTCGTGGTCGGAGGAATAATATGATACCACCACAGTTTCCCTCTCAACTTGTCCTTCCACACACAAGCAATACCACATGCCCAAAAAATACTGTCTTAGAACACTATTGAACCTTTCAACTTGTCCATTTCCTTCTGGTTCGAACAAGGCACTGGTAGCATGTTTAATATTGCTAAAAGAAAATAAACTCGGCATCTCCTTAGACGCAAGCTGAGTACCGTTATCAGATATTACCACCTCAGGATAACTTTCCTTAGCAAAAATCTCCTTGAAAAACGTAATAATAGCACTAGAAGTGGCATGAGGCACAAATTTGACTTCTGGCCATGAATGAATGAATATAAAAAAACTTTTAAAGCGCGAACTTAGCCCGAAGGCATCAAGGCGCTGCAGACAGGGTCAGTATATCAAAGTTCACAAATTACTAAAACTCAGGGTTTAAGGGAGATAAGGACTGGAGCAAGAGAAAAGCCAGGTCTTCAAACATTTCCTAAAGGCAGGATGTAGTTCCAAATTAGAGATTGAGAGAGGAAGCAGGTTCCACAAATTGGCGCCCAAAAGCGAAAAAGCCCTCCCCCATCTGGCTTTCCTGAACCTAGCAACTGTTACCCAATTCCTAGCAGCAGATCTTAGATTCCTGCTCGGAATGTAACGGTGAAACAGTTTATTAATGCTTTCAGCACCCTTGTTGTGGAAGGCCTTGTGTACCATACACAGTGCTTTAAAAGCCATTCTCCTCCCCAGCGGGAGCCAATGAAGGCTTTTAATGGTGGATGAGATGGCATGAAATTTAGGGAGACCCTTCACCAGCCTAGCAGCTGCATTCTGCACTAGTTGGAGTCGGTGCAAAAGTCCCCCATTTATTCCTAAATAAAGGGCATTGCAATAATCCAACCTAGATACCACAAGGGCAACCACTGCCTGTTTCCGAGCTGAAAGGGAGAGAAAAGGAAAGATCTTCCTAAGAGTCCTTAGCATCCCAAAGCAGGTTGCAGCAGTTCTATTTATTTGTGACTAAATGACAGAGAGGAGTCTACAATAATGCCTAAATTCTTGGCACTTAGGCAGGGAACAGCGCAGGCTCCTAGGGAAACAGGCCACCAGGCCTTTGACCAAATATCAAGCTTGTCTCCAAAAATCATAACCTCAGTTTTATCCCCATTGAGTCTTAGATAATTCTCCACCATCCATGCAGCTACCGCTTGCATGCAATTATTAAAATTTGCTGCTGAGACACTCTCTGTGATGGGAATCAGAATCTGAGTATCATCAGCCTAGGACAGGACTGCTAAACCAAAAGACCTAACCACAGCAGCGAGCGGTGCTACATTGACATTGAAGAGAGTGGGACTCAATGAGGATCCCTGGGGTACTCCACAAAACAATTTTTTTTGGGGGCAGACAAGAATTGGCCCATCTTAACTATCTGTGACCGCTCCATAAGGAAAAATGACAACAAGCTAAGTGCGGATCCCTCTATCCCAATGTCCTGGAGCCTACCAACCAGCCTACTCGGGGAGATCGTATTGAAGGCTGCAGTCATATCAAGGAGGATCAGCAAGGTGGTGCGACCAGCATCAACATGTTGCCGAATGTTGTTAAAGATAACGGTTAGTGCTGATTCGGTGCTGAGCTCCCTCCTGAACCCATGTGAACCATTGAGCAGTTGATATTCCTCCAAGTAGCAACTGAGATGGCGGATAAGATGTTTTCCCAGGATTTTGCCAGGGACAGGCAACAACAAGATAGGCCTATAGATTTTGGATTCTGCTGGATCAAGGGAGGCCTTCTTGAGCAGGGGTTTTACTACTGCAGTTTTCCACGCAGTGGGAAATTGGCCAGCAGAGATAGCCGAGTTGATAATAGTTGTTAGAGGAGATATAACTACCTCTTTTCCCAGTTTCAGGATCTTAAGAGGACACAGTTCAAGTGGGGACTCAGACCTAATCCCACTTAACAGCAAATCAGTTTCTTCTTGAAGAATAGGTGGAAAATCGTAAGTGACAGTTCCCCGTAGGAACTTTCACTGAATCAAGAGGAAAAGATGTTTTATCCGTACCCAGATTTGAATTCTCTAGGGCGGTATAAATGTCCTTGATTTTGGTATGAAAAAAGTCTGCCATTTTATCGCAGAAATCCTGGGAAACCTCTGTGCTGGCAATAGTCACAGGGACTGAGAGGGCGTTGATAATAGCAAAAAGTTCCCTAGGGGATCTAGTGGATTCGGTCATGGCTAAAAAATAAGAAACCTTTTCCTCTTTAAAAGCTACCTTATATTCCCTTAGCCGGCTTTTATGCAGTTCCCTTTCTACTCCCGAGAGGCCCGTTCACCATTTTCTTGCCTGTTGACGGCAGACCTGCCTGAGTTTCCTCAATCTCTCAGAAAACCAGGGGAAGAAGGACGTTTTCTTGCCTCATAATGCTTTTTAAAGGGGGCAAGAGAGTCCAAGGCTGTTATCAGCCAATTGATAAACTCGCTGTACATGACATTACCATCAGCATAGGAAGAGGGACAGTATTCACCGAGTATATCAAGAAGAGCCTCTTTACTAACCCGTCTGAGATTTCTCTTCCATTCAACCCTTTTCCTGCCACAGGTATCCAGAGAAGGTGCTGCCATTACAAGGGTAAAAGGAATAGCGAAGTGGTCAGACCAGGAGGGGAAAAGGCTCCAATACCATGACCCTCGGGTCATTGGAAAAAATCCCATCAAGGATGTGTCCTGCCGTATGTGTGGCACTCTTCACTAGCTGAGGGAAACCACAAGATTCCATGACTTCCAGAAAGGCCTGTGTTTCAGGGCACACCTTTTTCTCTAAATGAAAGTTAAAATCCCCCAGGAATGTAACCTTTGAAAGAGCTAGATAAGGCTCAATTCGTTTACTAAACTTCTGGGGAAACAAAGCTCTTGGTCCAGGAGGTCGGTAAGTAATCACTCCACTAAAGCTTTCATTCGGAAGAACTTTTAGGGAAAAATAAAGAGCCTGATAGGCATCTGTGGGCCCTGGTATAGATCAAACGATCTCCTATGTTTAGGTGGAATTGACCAGGATTCCTGGCACAGGGCGCAGACTTGGCGTGGATGGGCGCAGACGGGCTTGCCTCTGGCGCGCCTCCGCTGCGCGTCTGGGCCAACATATGATTAAGTAGGGTGGAACCGGGAAAGACTAGAGCGAGTCCCGCAGCGCTGATGCCATAAATGCGGTAGAGGGGCCAGAACTAATCCTCACTTCCCTCCACATCAATCGGCAAGCCGTGGTGAACCGGGGAAGGATAACAAAGGCCTGAAAAAGCCCCCGACAGACAAACCCAACTTGAAAAGATCCCAATAGCAAGGTAGGAAGGAGGCACAAAGTTCCGCTTTCAACAATTTTAAAAATGCTCCCTATTGGAATTTTAAAACAATGTCCTAGTCCCAGGGAAGGAAAATAAAAAATAGCACCATCAGTTTGATAATTTTAAGGCAATAACAACGAAAATAGCAGCGTGGCACCTCGAACACTGAGCCCCACTGTCCACAGCGCGCCCGTCCCAGCGTGTGATTAAGTAAGCTGAGGACCGGGAATGACTAGAGCGCGTTCCGCAGCGCTGATGCCGGAAATGTGGCGGAGGGGACAGAACTAATCCTCACTTCCCTCCACATCAATCGGCAAGCCGTGGTGGACCGGGGAAGGAGAATAAAGGCCTGAAAAAGCCCCAGACAGACAAACCCAACTTGAAAAGATCCCAATAGCAAGGTAGGAAGGATGCTATTTAGAATGGTAATCAACTAGCACCAAAGCAAAAAGACAATCAGGCGGAAGACCCTGAAAAGGTCCATAAATATCAAATCCCACTTTCTGCCAAGGAAGGCCAAGGCATAGGTCAAAGAGGAGCAGGAATTGGTTTGAACATTTTCTTACTATTGACACACACAAAACATTCCCTCACCACTTTTTCTGCCATTCTATCCAAACCAGGCCACCGGAACATAGAGCGTATAAGCCTTTTCAATGAGGACATGCCTGGATGTCCTTCATGAGCCAATCTCAAAAGGTCATTCAGCATACCATCAGGAGGAATACACTTTCCACTTTTGAAAATGAGCCCATTCCCAACAAGTAATTCTTCAGCTATCCTAAAAAATTGAAATAATATCCTCAGGAACTTTCCTCCATTCAGGCCATACCTCTTCAACAAATCTTTTTACCCGACTGAGAAGTTTATCATCCACATCCGTTCTTATTCACTTGTCTTTCTGTAATCCCTCAAAATCATCAGAAACATAGTCAAAGACTGCAAGTACCAAGTCCTCCTCGACACTAGTCAACTGATCACTGTTTGCAGATAAATGTAGACGTGGCACAATCAGTCAGCCATTGCATTGCAACGTCCTCGAACATATTCCACATCAAAGCAATATTCTTGAAGTTTCTAAACAAGTCTTGCAATTTGAGCAGTGGCATTCGACCCACCATCCAGTGAATGAATTCCAACAAGAGGCTGGTGGTCAGTTTTGAGAACAAATCGGGATCCCCAGATGAAATTACAGAAATGTTCAACGGCCCAGACACATGCCAATAACTCCTTCTCTATAACAGCATATCTTCTTTCGGCATCAGACAAAGTGCGTGAAGCAAATGTAATATTCCATCGTTCTCTACCACATTTTAGTGATAAGACACCGCCAATTCCATATATACTTGCATCAACCGTTACAATACATTGTGCACCCATCCCAAAAGGTTTAAGTGTAGCGGCATGAGCAATCTCTTTCTTAATGTCATCAAAAGCAGATTTCTGTCTGTCTGACCATGAGTATTCTACATTCTTCCTGGTGAGTTCATGTAGAGGTTCCATTTCGGAAGCAATATTCACAATGAACTTGATGTAATACTCACAAAGTCCAGCAAAAGACAATAATTTCTCTCTGTTGTCAGGAGCAGGGGCTTTTGGTATGGCATCAACAAGACATTTATGTGGAACCACACCATATTTGGATACAGTGTGACCCAAGTAAGCATGGGCCTAAAATCCGTTCCTTTCGTGGAATTTGCGGATTTTCTGCAATTTCGCGGTCCGCGAATCTTGCGAAATTGCAGAAAAATCCGCGAAATCGCGTTCGGGACGGATTTTCAAAGACTGAAGTACATGAAGCACTAACAGGGCTACAGCAGGTGCTCAAGTTGAAGCTAATTTCTTTGTAACCATTTACAAAATGGTTACAAAGAAATTAACTTCAACTTGGGCACCTCTGCATCAGGGTCTGCCGCACTAACCATTGAGCCTTTGATGAACCAGAGGGTGCTGTGATGAACCAGAAGGTGCAGTTGTGAACCAGAGGGTGCTGTGATGAACCAGAGGGTGGCAGTGGTGAGCCAGAGGGTGGCAGTGGTGAACCAGAGGGTGCTGTGATGAACCAGAGGGTGGCTGTGATGAACCAGAGGATGGCAGTGATGAACCAGAGGGTGACAGTGACGATCCAGAGGGTGGCAGTGGCAAACCAAAGGGTGGCAGTGATGAACCAGAGGGTGGCAGTGATGATCCAGAGGGTGGCAGTGGCAAACCAGAGGGTGGCAGTGATGAACCAGAGGGTGGCAGTGATGAACCAGAGGGTGACGGTGATAAACCAGAGGGTGGCAGTGGTGAACCAGAGGGTGGCAGTGATGAACCAGGGGGTGGCAGTGATGGACCAGAGGGTGGAAGGGGTGAACCAGAGGCTGGCAGTGGTGAACCAGAGGGTGGCTGTGATGAACCAGAGGGTGGCAGTGGTGAACCAGAGGGTGCTGTGATGAACCAGTTGGCGGCACTGATGAACCAGAGGGTGACAGTGATGAACCACAGGGTGGCAGTGGTGAGCCAGAGGGTGCTGTGATGAACCAGAGGGTGGTAGTGATGAAACAGAGGGTGACAGTGATGAACCAGAGAGTGACAGTGGTGAACCAGAGGGTGGCAGTGGTGAACCAGAGGGTGGCAGTGAGGAACCAGAGGGTGGCAGTGATGAACCAGAGGGTGGCGCTACTAAACTGCCCGGGAGCCCTGTGGGTGTTAGCCCCTGCGCTGCTGAGCTGCCCAGGGGTTGTGTGCCCACGCGCTACTGAACTGCCCCGGGGCCCAGAGGGTGTGAGCCCCCGTGCTGCTGAACTGCCCCGGTGTGAAAATCATTTGTGCTCAATGGCCTGGTAGCCCTCTGGGTGTGAGCACACATTGTGCTAAGTGTCCCCCTGCCCCCAGTACATATATACCCGTACCGCACAGCACCATTATGCTCTTGCACCATGAAGTCTGGTGCTTGGATGCTCCTGATCCGTGTAGGTGGTACCACCATCTGGTGCAGTCAAAATGTAAAGCCATGACTTGCTACACAGCACCAATAAACATGTGTCCCCCCTGGTAGCAGGCGTGGAGCACCCGCATTCCACTGCACCCTACTGCCCAGCGTCAGCATACGCCTGTACGGGGCAGTTTAGTATGAGATGGGACATTGTCCAGCAGCAGCAGCTGCATGCGCCTGAACCCACTGAGCAGGATTAGAATGGCTTTGTACCAACACGTGTAGCAGAGCTATGTTGGGCATCTGAAGGATTCTGGGGTCCTGAGCCAAACGTATTTTTTCATCCATGAGTTTCCTGAGCGCCATCCCCGTGGGGCTCCTGTAACCAGGAGGCTGCTTTCTCCTCATCTGCTGCTCTGCTCGGTCTCTGACCCTTTATAAACAAGATGCATGTGAACTCGCATAGAAGCCCTGCCCGTTTGGCCCCATCCACCACACACTAGCGGTATGAAACGCCTTCCCGCCCGTCCCCACTATAATGGCCGGGTCACTCAAGGGACCTCGGCGTCTTTTGGCGCGCTGGCAAAGTTACAGGCACACGTGATCACATATTTGTGCAAATGGCACAAAATTCCGCGAGTTTGCGGGAAAATTCGCGAATTTGCAGACTTTTTTTGCAATTTTGCACGAATTCGGACCGCGAATTCGCAAATTTTGCCCATACCTAGACCCAAGTACTCCACAGATTTACAATAGAAATAACATTTGTTACCCTTTAAAGTCAAACCACTTTCCTTTAGAATGTTACATACTTCCCTAAAAGGTTTCTCATGCTCCTCCTCATCTTTAGAGAAGACCACAATATCACAGGCTAAACCAAATGGCATGCATTTAAATTGATATAGCCCCTGCGGTGTAATGAATGTAGTTAAATAACGAGAATCCTCAGTCAGCTCAATCTGATGGTAGGCTATGTTAAATCTGCAGTTAAAAACACTTTAGCTCCATCAAGCATGCAAATCAGTTCATTAATGTTGGGAAGAGGATGACAGTTTACAACAATGTTGGCATTATTAGCCCTCAAGTCCACACAGAGTCTCAGTGAAGTGTCAGCTTTGCGCGCTAAAATTATCAGAGAGACCCATTCAGTAGACTCTTCATTTACACCGTCATTCACCATTCCTAATAACATTTGTTCCAATTCATCCCTCCCATTAATAGGCACATTTCATAAGTTTTGTATGACCAGCTTGGCATTGGACTTAAGTTTAATCTTGGGAAAATATCCATCCAGTTTTCCCAGTCTTTCCACAAAACCTCCAGGAAAATCTCTCACCACACCGCCATCCATCTCCTTCTCCTCAATGACTAAAACAGGCTCATGATTTCTGGGATTAAGAATGATGCCAAGCTTCCATTGATCCCTCCAACCAAGAACATTCACAACCTTAGGTGCCACATACAACTTAATTTCTGCCTCTCTACCTTTGAAATGGACATCTGTGTTGACATATCCTACAATGTCAATTACATTACCATTAAAGCTTTCAGCAATAATGTCAGATGGAATCAAACATTCTATGTTCCATATGTGTCCACATTTTTGAAGAAAGTAGTCTGTAGTAATAATTGTCCATGGTGATCCGGAATCAGCCATGAGTTCCAAATCAACTCCGTTAAAATTAACTAGACATTTAGGAGAGTATTTTACAATCTCCTCTTCAGTCTTACCCATTAGAACTTACGAGATGGAAACAACAAAATCTTTAAGCTTACCAGCATCTCCTGACTCATAAAAATTCACAGTGTTTCTCTTAACACCACTAGTTCCAGAAGCAAGATATGCCACTTTATTCTTGTTACTAAAATTACCAACTCTCCTCACATCACGACAAACCTTGGAAAACTGCCCATTTCTACCACATTTCGCACATGTCTTCCCAATAGCAGGACAACAAGGGGAAGAAGCAATGTGATATGCACTCCCACAGTGATAACATACAAATTTACAACTAACTAAAACTAACAAATCTGTTATCTTCAAACTTGTTAGATCTTCCAGAAAAATCATTGTTATAGACATCAAATCTTTTTTTAATGACCCCAGAGCCCTTAGAATGATTATAACCACTGCACCAGCTACATCAGAAACATCCTTGTTTTTTTCAGTAGCATGTACAGAATTCATCCATCTTTCATATTGCTCTAATGCTTTAGCTGTAGAAATCACATCTTGCAAATTAGGATCCCCCATGACCCACAATTGATGTTCAACTTTTCTACTTTTCAGATGCATAATGATCTGATCCGTTATCATTTCATCGGTAATCCCCCCAAAATTACAATGCAAAGGTAAACCCCTTAAGGCAGTGAGAAAATCATCAAAACTTTCTTCAGACCCTTGCACTTTGGTGTAAAACTTAAATCTGTTGAAAACAGTTGGATTTGAATCTCTTCTCCAATCTTAAAAGTGCTTCTTGACAGACATCAGTTTCATTACCTTCAACAGGAAAGGGTGGCAAAGTACGAAAATTCAATTGTCCCTCAGAACCAAAGCAATGTAAAAGAATATTGGGGCATATTATCAAGACAGGCGATAACATTATCGCCGTTTTAGCGGCAGAAAAAGGCTACTAAAATAGCGATAATGGGCTTGATAATATGCTCTATGGAATTCCAATTAAAGCCCATGATAGATGTCGTTCATATTTAACATGGGCTTCAATTGGAATTCCAAGCCCATTATCACCATTTTAGCGGCAGCTAAAAGGGCGATAATTTTATCGCCTGTCTTGATAATTTGCCCCATTCTTCCTACGTTTACTTGACATTTCATCTTCATCAATAACTCTTAAGCAGGTTAAAAATACTTCCTTCCAACGCATCCAAGGTATAGGCGGATCACCTTGGGCCCGATTCACAGAACTAACTTCGGACAAAATCCTAAAATTACTACCATTTTGGTATTCACAGAAGGCACCAATTCATTTTGATATTCACAGAAGGCACTTATTCATTTCAATATTCACAGAAGTTAGGAGTCCTAACTTTAGGACTCCTAAATGCCATCTGTGAATACCAAAAGTCTAGAAGTAGTATATTTCCTAACTTTAGGACTCCTAAACTAAGAAAAACGGGTCTATTATTATATTAAGAGGATGAGCGAATTATGCCAAAGAGGGGATTCTAAAAAAGATTCATGAGAGATAAGAACAGGACAGACCAAAGGTTTCAACAAAGAACAAGTATGTCTAAATAAGGGAAGAGTGGTTTGAGAGGTCTTGGTTGAGAAGCGAATGATTTCATCAAGGGAATGGGGTAATATTAAAGTTTGTTCAATAAAAAGCCAAAGAGGAGTTAGGATAAAAGGGTCTGAAATGAACCATTTCGAAGTTTGGCGAAGGGAGAAGGACTTTTGATAGAGACGAAAATTTGGAAAATTCACACCACCTTTAGACTTTGGTTTACGAAGAGAGGACAAAGTAATTCTGGATTTGTTATTGTTCCAAAGAAAACTGGACAGGCATGAGTCAATACGTTTGAAATAGAGAACAGGAATATGGACAGGAAGCATGGAGAGGATATAGATTAAAATTAGAGCAATCATCATTAATTGAGTCCAAGTGACTCCACTGAGAAAGAAAAAGAGGATTCCAAGAGGAAGTAAGTTTCTCAATGCTGGTTAAGGCTACAGACATGTTTAATTTAATGCAAGAGGGGATGGAGTTAGAAAACCAAATGCCTAGGTGTTTGATTTTTGTACTATTCCACCAAAATCCAGCGGTAGAAAAAGAGTGGGGAAAATACAGTTTTGTAAGAGGAAGAATTTCAGTCTTGTCTGAATTAATTTTATAACCAGAAACCTGTGAAAAGGATTCAAATTCAGACATTAAGGGGGAATGGAGGTTACTGGGGACGAAAAAAATAAAAGAATATCGTCTGCATGTGTGGAGAGTTTCAGTTGATGGTGACTGTAAGAAAAACCAGAGATGGATTCATTGTTGTGAATAGAAGTTAAAAAGGGCTCAAGGGGGGAGGAGCCACTTTAGCGACCAAGATGGCTGCTTAGGCTCCCGGCTCCGCCGACCTCCGTCTTCTGCCAGCTGATCCTGTTAATAATCCTGTACATGCGCCCTGCCTCCGTGTAAATGAACCGGAGTGATGTCTGATGGTGCGATCCCGGAAACTTTACCAGCTTGGAAGACGGAGTTATGTCGAGATTAAGTTTGTGGTCTAAACCGACTTTGGAGCCGGGGCCTCGAGTACTGGAACAGCCGGGTTCCAGTTGAACAACATCGGCCGTGGGAGTTTGGCAGGGTCCGGTCTACCGATATGGAGGTTGTTTTTGCCCGATTTTGACGGCGGTTCTCGGAGTTGTTCAACATCGAAGGAGGGGTGACGTGGCACGACTGAAGCTGTGGGCGGAGGTCCCTGACCGGGGGATCTGGATTGCCACCGTCTGGTGTTCGCTGGGTCGGGGACTTCGCTTGCGGTAGCGGAGTGCAGGTTGCTGTCGTGGTGAACGATAAGTCCCCCTTCACCGACGTCCGTTCCGCTCTTGCCTGCTCCCCAGGAGAGACCGGGGCTCTCTGGGGGAAGTGAACATGGTCGCCACCGAACGAGGAGAGATGGGACAGGCCGAGTTATAACCGTCGCTGGGAACTGTACCGGCGGCCATCGTGTGCACTTCATTCATATGTGGAAGCCCTAGTGAATAAAATGATTGCTGGTACGTTTGAGAAAGGGCGTATGAGACCGGACTATGTTCCATTGACAGAACTAAAGCGAGCTACGACACCTACAATGGACATATCACCGGAAAATGGGGGCCCCATGCAGCGAGAGGTGCTGAAGCCTCTGGACAGTGAGTTGGCCGATTACCGAGAGCTGGGTGTTTCAGACAGATCGTCATGCTTAACGTCGCCTCTGACTGTGGGAGGACAATTCAGTGCTCCCTTTCTGAAGACTCCTGTTAGGAACTGTTATTGGCTCGAAACCGCGACACTTCCCTCCCTGCCAGTCTCAGTACGATTGCGATGGGAACAATGTTGGGGGTTTATATCGGTGAGGAGGGCATTCAGTGATGATGGGGTTCTCAATGATTAAACATCTTTTACTCGTATCTGGGTGTACTGTGATGAACTTTTTACGCACTTTGACTATCCTGCGGAGAAGGCGGTTTGGCCGGAAGGGGTTCGCACGCCTGATCGGAAGGGCCAAGGCTGAGACTCATTGACTGGGTTTGATATCGTGGCCTCGATGGATGTGGGATTCGCTACCATTGTGCTTATGGGAGGGTGGGCGGTGTTTAATGCTTCCCCTGTTCTGCACAAGTTTTTTTCATAGATAGGTGGGTCCGTATACAGGGGATGGCTTGGATCTGGCAGGGGGAGGAGGGACTGGGGGTCCACACGAAGGCGGCCCTCCTCCATTTTCTGCTTTTAGTTATTGTAGTTAGATGAGGCGACAGGCACACTGCTAGTTGGGGACTGGCAAAAGCTACATGCAGGGGTGCAGGGTGGGGGGAAGGGGTTTTTGTATTGTACGTGTTTTTGTTTTTTATTCTTAGGATCCTGTTCGAATCCTGATATTGGGGGCTGTACTAACGAGCAATCCTGTTAGGTAGGTGGACAGGTTCTGAGGGCTGTACTGTTTGAGATGAACTTTGTAATGTGTTGCGTTCCTTATTGCTGCGTGCAGGCTGCGGCCATTGTCTCGGCCCCGATATTTGTTGCGCCCCATTTCTCCTGCCACTCGTAATTGCTTATCTTAATGACAATCCTGGTTTCTTTGGGTGGAGGGGTTTGTGGGCTCTATCGGTTGGACTGGGCTCTGATTGTGTACTATGCTCTTTACGGCTGCATGCTTGCTAAGGTCCATGGCAAAGCTCTCTCCTTTGTGGTCATCCGTCTGTCCTGCAATATGTGTATGTATATCCCTTTTTGTTTCGTACTGTACAGCACCCACTGCTGGTTGTCTTTGTTTTCAATTAATAAAAAGATTATTAAAAAAAAGGGCTCAAGGGCTAGAACGAAAAGTAGAGGGGATAAGGGACAGCCTTGTCGAACATCACGATGAAGATGAAAATAGGAAGAGACGTGACCGTTAACCAAGACTGAAGCTTTCGGGGCTGAGTATAGTGAAGAAAAAAGCTATATGAATTTGGGGCCGAAACCATGCCAGTGTAATGAAGCAAACAAGAAGGACCAATCAACCCTATCTAAAGCTTTTTCTGCATCAACAGAAATAGGGGCTAAAGAAGAGGAAAGAGAGGAGGATTTATTTAGAACATTAAGAAAAAGGCGAGAATTATCTAAGGTTTGCATCCCTTTATCAAAACCACATTGTTCCTTTCCAATAAGGTGTGGCATGAGGGGATCTAAGCGTAACACGAGCAACTTAGCAAATAATTTGTAGTCTACATTGACAAGGAAACTTGGACTGTAATTTGTACGGAATTGGGGGCCTCGACCATCTTTGGGAATGAGGCAGATAGTGGCTTCCTGAAGTGTACCGGCTATTTTACCTAATGAAAAAAAAAGAATGAAAGAGTGTGAAGAGTTTGGTAAGAAGAAGATCAGAAAAATGTAAATGAAATTTAATGGAGAATCCATCAAGGCCCGGTGATTTTTCTTCAGTGAGAGACCTTAAAGCAGTAGAGAGCTCCGTAAGTGAAAGATCTTGCTCAACGTCAAGTAGATTGAGATGGGAAGTGGAAGGATGGGGAAGTTTGTCGAGTTAGTCCTGAATAAGAGTGGAGGAAGGAGGAGATTCTGGTGTATATATATTCTGATAAAACAATTTAAATTCATCAAGAATGTCCTGAACTTTGTGTAGAAGGGAGTTATCTGAGGAATAAATAGAATCTATAAGGTGATTTAGAATCGAAAATGAGCTCAAAGAATTATTTAGTAAAAGAACGAAAGGAGGAGGAAAAAAGAGGGTCAGTAAGTAGAGAATTATTAAAACGCCAGCGAGAGGATTTTGGGCGGGGTGGAAGCTAATCAAGATTTGTAACAATTGGGGCATGATTAAGATAACAATAGGTTCAATAGAGGAAGAAAGCACATTTTGACATAAGAATTTCACATGACATGGGCTATGCAAACAATTTATGTTTACATGTGGTCCCTTTTTCTCCAACGTTTAACAGACCAGGTTTCCTCTCCATTATCGATTTTATATTGATAACATGTAGGCCTTCCACACAAGTTAGAACATTCACCACCCATGATATTGCTTTAAGCGATCACTATTCGCAAAGCATAGATACTTTACTGTGTAAACACGATCTTCATATGAAGGGCGACCCTAATCAGCTGTTGAGTAACATTACATTTAACGGGTAAAATGGGTATACACTAAAATGGGAGAAACTGGACCCAGAGGCCTTTGTTACAACTATTGTTTCAAAGTGTAAATATATGTTTTATGCCTGTCTAGATGAGAGTTCATCACATCAGGAAATTATTAAGAGTTTTTCAAACATTGTTGTTCATATCAAAGATACGCTACATATAAAAACAAGAGGGAAGAACTATGCAAAGAAGGATGGTTTGATTCCCACTGCACCAAAGCTTGCACTAAACTTAAACACACTTTGAATGCAGGGGCCAGAAACCTGGAATACATCAGGGAAACTTGAAGGGATTATAGGAAGGCTTTAAATGCTAGAATACAATCCTTGAAAGAAGAAGCATGGAATGCATTACATGAGGCATCAATTGACCGAGATCCCACAGCATTCTGGAAAGCAGTAAATGCTCCTTTCCTGGTTGAGAGCAATAAAGCAAGTATAGAAATTGCTATTTCAGAAGCGGAGTGGATCTCACATTATTCCAACTTGTATAATAACATAACCAGAGACAAACAAGAGATCCCAGCAAACGGGGTTGATCCTTAGTTCCCTCCACCATTTTAAAAAAAATATATCTTTATCCAGTTTTACAGCCACTGCATTTTACCCCACAGCTCCCCCCACCCCCCACCCGCCAAGAAAGACAAATACATGTACCATTATAACACAGGGAACACAATACAAAAAGCAGAATATATATATATATCACACAACCAAAATTTACCAGAAATGGAAAGCATGGGATATGCATTATGCAGTTTCGACATAACGTAAAAGCTACAATAACAAATAAGAATAAAGCAAAAAAGTTAAAATAAAAAAATGAAGATAAGAATATCAAGGGTCACCCAATCCTGCCTGGTGAACATGGTTTATAGTAGTTCTGCCGGGAATGAAGCCATGCTGGCTTGGCGAAATTACTTTATGGATCAATGGGGCAATTCTATTGGCTAGATCTTTTGAATAGATTTTAGAATCTGAGTTGATGAGAGTGATGGGGCGGTATGAACCAAGCTGTTCAGGGTTTTTTTTTTTTTTTAGAAAGATAGTTATTTTAGCCCGGGACCACGAATGCGGTGGAGTGCCACCTTTACATATATTTGTAATCAAGTCCACCAGGGCTTTTTTCAGCTGAGTTAGAAATAGAGCATAGAAGTCAGATGGGATGCCATCTAACCCTGTGGCTTTCCCTCCCGGTAAATTCTTTATTACCCCTAAGATTTCCTCCCCCGAAGGCTGCTCCTCTAGGAGATTTGCATCCTCATGATCTAATTTAGTAATCCTGGAGTTATCCAGGTAGTCTTTGATGTTTTCTAACTCAGCCTCCCCATTCCCAGAATATACATTTTTATAGAATTGCCAGAAGGCCTCTCTTATAAGTTTGGGATCCTCCACATTAAGCCCTTGGGGATCTTGAATTACACGTATCAGGTTTGAGGTGGCCTGATGTCTCATACGTACTGCTAATTGATGTCCTATTTGCTCATGCACTTCATACATCCTTTCTTTTTGGGCTAAAGCTTTCTTTATTGCTTTTCCAGTAAAAACATTCAATATTCGGGCTTTCGCAATTGCAAGCTGATTCTGCAATTCTGCAACTGTTTCTGTCCTGATTAAACTTGTATCAGTTGTGCCATTTATAAGTTCTTCCTCGGCCCTCTTCGGATTGTCTTGCAGCCCCGGCATAGCTATCCGACCTTGTTTATTAGACTTTAAAGGAATATTGCATAGTCACTCCTCGGATCCCAGCTTTTAGCGTATCCCAGATGACTTCGATTGAGGCACTACCCTCATTCTCGACTAGGAATCGTGGAATCTATTCCCTCATGTGTTTACAATATTCCTTGTCTAAGAGTAAAGATTTCTCGAAAGTCCATGTATTGGGTGTATTATCGCTAGTGCCCACCTCAAGAGAACAGATAAGAGGATTATGATCCACAAGGATCCGGGGAAGCTCTGTTATCTGGCATTTTCTTTTAATTGAATTAGATGTTAGACAGCAGTATAATCTTGCATGGGTAAGATGTGGGTTAGAGAAATATGTAAATCCCGGGTCACCAGGATTAGAGGTCGACCAGACCATGACTCCTTTGAAAATCTTGGGTTTCCGCCCTGTGTATTGCCACTCCTCGCTTAAAGACCAATTATGAGGCAGATTAATATTCAAATCCCCGCAAATCACTAGCGGCAATGGCCGATGCATTAATTCATCAGAAATTTCTTCAATAACAGAGGCCTCATCATGGTTACTTTCATAAAAAGCACATAGAGTCAACTTCTGCGTATTCCCAAGTTGGCATTCTGTCATGGCCCAGCGGCCTAATTTGTCAGCTTTGGAATGATTAAAGATTAACCCCTTTCTTTTTGCTACAATAGCTACCCCCCTTACCCTCGCTCCCTGAGATGTGGCACATATCAACCGATATCCTAGAGTATTCATAATATGCCTTTGAGACCCTTCAATATGAAATTCCAGCAAACACACAATATTAGACCCCAGGCCTGTAGTGCTGCCATCACCGTTTGTCTCTTCTTGACAACATTTAAACCACAGATGTTCATCGATAATATTCTTACAAAACCCATCTTATTTTCTTGGAATGTTCCATACAAAAGTAATGAGTTAACTTCCCCTTCTTCCTTATTCCTTCTGTTTCTTTCTTAATCCCCACTCTCCCAATTATACTCTTTTGTCCCCCATTTTAGCCCCCCTCCTGTTCTGTGAAGCCAGGGTTGTGACATCTGACGTGCTCCTTTCCTGGTTGTGAGCAATTAAGCAAGTACAGAAATTGCTATTTCAGAAGTGGAGTGGTTCTCACATTATTCCAACTTGTATAATGACATAAACAGAGACAAACAAGAGATCCCGGCAAACGGGGTTGATCCTGAGTTCCCTCCTCCATTTTTAAAGTTATCCTCGGTCTTTACCTTGAGCGAGGTCAATAACGCCATAAGAGCAAGTGTGGGTGGCAAGGTGCCAGGGCCTGATGGCATCCCGGTAGACTTTTTTAAGCCTAACCTGGCTCTATGGGGGCCGATTTTAACACAAGTTTTTAATGCGTGTTGCACACAGGGACTTTTAACGACTTGGTATGACTCTATAATTGTAACTATTTTCAAAAAGGGAGACAGGTCGAGCCCTGCCTGTTATCGTCCTATTTCATTACTGGTCTCCACAGTGAAGATTCTGGAACAGGTGATTTTAGAGAGACTGCAACTGAGTCAACAGGGGTGTCCCCAAGGTTCAGTGCTCACACCTCAACTCTTCAACATATACATTGAGACCCTCACCACCCAACTCAAAAATGCCCACATACCTTTCCACCTCTATGCAGATGACACCCAGATCTATCTAGAAACCGCCTCCATTTATGACATTCACAGACTAAATGTCACTCTTGAAGAAATCCAACATTGGCTGTTGCTTAACCTCATCTCCAACAAAGAAGAGAACCCTCTTATTGCAGAATGGCTAAAAGCTATGGATGCTCTTAACAGTAATCACACTCTGCCCACCCTGTTAAATCATTAGGAATCACCCTAGACTCAAAACTTGACATGGCTAAACACATCAAGAACTCCGCAAAGAGTGCCTTCCTGAACCTGAAGCTACTTAACAAAAGAAAACCATTCATCCCAATCTAGACTCGACTATAGGAATGCCACCCTCACTGGTACAACAAAATCTCACCTTGCTCAGCTCAAAAGCACACTCAACGCAGCAGCTAGAATGTTCACTGGAATTAGGAAGTACAACCACATCACACCAGCACTCAGAGAACTAAAATGGCTCCTATTCGATCTGCGTGCCAATTTCAGAACTGCCTGCCTCACACAGAAAGCCCTGCACACAGGAAAAACTGAGTATTTGTCTGCTAAACTCAAGAGGGCTGGTCAGAAAAGGACCTCAGCAGCTCCAGCACACTACTTCTCTTCCCCATGAAAACGTACAAACAAAAAACTGCCACACAGTCCTTCACTGGAAACGCGCCTAAAATCTGGAACAACATCCCAGTCGACATCAGGACTATCTCGTGCTTCACAAAATTTTAAAAACATCTAAAAGTCCTTTTCCTCAACGGCTCTCTCCCGAATGCATAGCCGCCATCTAAACGCGAATACCTGCTTGTCGTCTTTGCCAGTCATTGTAGCTCTAACCCTTTCCTCCTCCCTGCTATTTGACTCCTATCTGCTCCCCCCCCAAGTGGTTCTACCCCAAGACAACATGCTCTCTAGGGGGTTATCTCAGGACTCAAGGACAACCTCACTGCTGCTCAGCACACTTGCCCATCTGAACCTATGTAGAATACTGCTTTATTGGATCAGCCCCAAGAACACATGCACTCTATGAGGTTATCTCAGGACTCACACATTACCTTAATGCTGCTCAGCAAACGTAGACTTTCCATACCTATATGTAGAATACTGCTTTGTTGTATGAATCTTGCTCAAAAACTGTTGTGAAGCTACAATACCCTCGGGTCAGGCTAGCGCTATATAGAACTCCTTAATAAAAAAATAAAAAATAAAAATAACTTTAAATGGCTGCAAGGTAGTGCCTGCTCATCTCCTCGGTCACCACCTGGGGTTGCTTGATGGTCATCACCTGCAGACATATTTCTCCTAATTCCAGGGGAATAGTTGGAGACACAACACTGGCGCAGGCATGGGGAAATATAATTTACGACCTCGGCCAGTGACTTCCAGGAAGTTGTAGGATTTCGTATTAATCTAAGAATGTTGGGGCATATTATCAAGACAGGCGATAAAATTATCGCCGTTTTAGCGGCAGAAAACTGCAGCTAAAATGGCGATAATGGGCTTGATAATATGATCTATGGAATTCCAATTGAAGCCCATGTTAGATGTCCTTCACATCTAACATGGTACACGGCAGGCTTTGACCAGAACGGCTGTGAGTATGACAATCCCTGAACAGAAACCATGGGTAAGCGCTTTTTCTTCCCTACAGGTCTCCTAACCCCCAGGGGCCACATATTTTCCCCCACACGGTCAACCCCTTGCCGCTTCACTCCTTGAAGCATCGGCTGCTAATTCTCAGCATAAGAATAAACTCCTTACGCCTTTCATATCACACTGTATATTTGTGTGTGATTCCCGTGTTCTAGCTTCACCACGCCTAAGTTAGATGACGATAATCACTCTATCGGTACCACCAGCACCGTTACACTTTGGCCGACTTTAGTCTACCCACCATGCACTTTACTATCGGCCATATTCGTGTGTGTATGACTTTAAGCAACTTGCAAAGTGACTCTCTTTACTATATGTTTTATCTATGTCCTATATGTTGTATGTGAAGGTATGCATGGGAAGGGAATCCCCCTCTCACACCTAGAAAAACACCTTAGCGAGCGTAACACATAGTCTGTATAACACTCCACTTTTTTAATTTGCACCAGCACGTTTTTATCAAGGTCCTGAGGAAAGCCAGATTAATCCTAAGGCACTGGCTGAAACATGTCGACCCATAATGGATGTAGGAGGTCGTAACTTACCATCAAACATCCTTTTGCCTTATTTTAACCGCTGACGGTGGCCCAGTTATTAAAATGTAGTCTACCCTCGGGTACTGGGACCCCCGCCAAGCCGTTTTAATTGTCACATAACTAAACCCCAACACTGCACTCTCAGTAATATACCAGCTCCGCTGTAATCAGGCGTCGTAGCACACCCGGGACACATTAGGTGTTACTGGGTGGGCCCGATGATGAAGCATGCCACCAACCATGTTGGTGGGTGAGGGCTTCATGATCACACCTACAAGGTGCCAACTGACAAAACAAGTCAGAGTCCAACCCATAAAGTCATATGTAGCTAGTCTTCTTTGTTGATACATATAATCCCACGGGGACTCGGACTGGCTAACTAGTCCTCTCTCTCTCTTTTGATACGCCTACAAGTGTAGTATGTACCTGCATACTCTCTGGTTCATCATGTGAAGAAGTTTGAATTTTTCGTAGTAATGTTGTGGGTATGATAGTTGTTAACGTTGGCTTGCAGGTCCTAGCATGCTGTTTTGATTTTATGCGTGGTTTTATGTTTCGTTTTGTGTGGGTAAGTGAGGAATGGTATGTTGGGAATGGAACATCCCAACTTATGAAGTGAGGGAGGCGTAATAGGTGAGTGACCCCGTCACACATGGCGGAAATGTTATTAGCCAGGATGTGTACTAGTGTGCAATAAAAAGGCTCTGGCAGAAAGAGAAAGGAGCTGGTGTTGTCTTTTACACTTACCGGCGCTCAGTGCACATGACTGAGGCTGCGCTGCTGCTGGGCACAGGAGTTACTAGTCCCACTAAAATGAAAAGCTGTATGTTTCCTCCGGCTAATTGGTGGCAGCAGCAGCCAAACTCGTATTGTGAAACACTGGGGAAAATTTAGATATCGATACTGAGACATCTATTCACACATTTTACTTACTATCTTAAAAATGTTTTATTCCAGATGTTTCCTTGACCCCAAATTTACCAGAATCCTCCGTAACAGTAACTGGAATGCGCAGAGAAATAATGGGGGTTGCAGAGGGTCAATGAAAATGAGGGTCTTGAACTGTAAAGTCATGGGGACTAGAGTTCGTGAAGTTTCAACATTGTAAACGGATTTAAACTGGGGAACTTAAAGCAGCCCTGGCAAAAACGAGCCGCACTACCTTACTCTCCTCGCTCTCTCCATTCATCCTCTCTTTCACCCTCTTCTCAATATCTAAGCATTCTTTATGCCCGTGTCCTCCTCTTTCCCTTGATGCCCGCTGGGCCTGCTGCAATTAATATTAGGTAGCTGTGGAAAGTGAGATAGGTACCAGGGGTGGCCCAGTCTTTTAAAACAGGCTGCCAATGGTGCAGGCCCACCAGGAAAAAGCCCAATAGAATAAAGGTCCTGGCCAGCCATGTTAGTAAACTCATGTAATAGTTGCAAAAACGATATTTGCCACACGAAATACCAGAGTATGTTTTCACATGAAAACTTTGATTTTCTTGAGGAAAAGCTAAACAAATCCCACACATCAAAAATGCTTGTGAGTTACCACCGGGACATGGTTACAGAGTAAAAGATGATTATTTGTTAGTGCATGTCAGTTCATTTTTAAATGCTTAACCTATTAGTTAAAATGTTAAAATAGTGTTTGCCTGGCTTATCTATGGGCTACAAATATTTGTGGTCCAATTTATAAACGGCACACTCCCCCACAAACAACTGTAATAGAACTAGAAACCACAGTGGAATATGTGCAGAAAGTATGTATGAGTGTTTGCATAAACATATTGTTGTGTATTGATTTAGGTGTCTGTATATAGGTTTTCCTGATACATGTCCTTATATAGGCACAATTTGCATTGCCCTTATATAGGCATAAGATCCCATTCCTTATTTAGGCATTAGCCATGCTATCCAAATACTGACATGGTCACCTACATCTGTCCACCCCAACGTCACAGCTAGTTCTTAGAAACCAGACCCATAAGCTGTTGGGAGTTTCCCTAGCCCAGGATTATTGATTTCTCCAAGAACTCATTTATTATGCATGAACCGCTATACCCTAAGGGTTCATTCATGACGTCTTCCTCTGCCCGACTTTATGTCAATGCAAACATTCCTAAGCAACTTCCGGGTATAAATATACCTTCCCTTACCATGGCAAACCATGGCTTGGCTGCACAGCTCGATACGACTCACCATGGCAAGTAAGGAGGGGACCTCGACTGAGAGGAACCGTTTCCAGGCCTGATGCACTGATAAGACGCTGTCATCCCTGCTCGCAGATAATCCAGCTTCCAGAGTTCTGACTCCCTTCGCGGGGTGTTAGAGTTTGAGACCCAGAAAGAGATTCCAACCTCTCTCCTTCTCAAGGTATGGAGCTGACTAGAACCTAGAGGCACTCTTGGCATAGAAACTTGGCATAACAAACTATAGCTCACCATACTATAGAATACAGCACCTACTTCTTACCTTGTACTACACTTAGTTTAGGTACACTGGGGTAGAACTAGTTAGAGAACGCATCTTATGAGTACTCGCATTTTAGCATGTGCCATAGCTTAAAGACAATGCTATTGCAGTATTATTTCTTTATACTGCTTACTCTATACATTATATATCTTGCATTTTGGCTTATGACTGTAACAACACATATCTCTTACATAAGAAATTATACTGTTCAATAAATCCCTTTTATTGAAACGCCCGTCTACTCTTTCTGTGTAACTCTGCAGAAATTAAGCATGCACAATTAGCTGAGTGAAATGGTTATCTATTGTTTCCACGATTCTGAGAGTGTTCCGATTCTAAAGGGAAACAAAGTCATTATGTTTATGCGGTTGCTAGAAACTACTCCCTTCTTGTTTGACAAGGAGTTACTAGTGGCCTCTGAGTTAGCTGGCACACAAAGTGGTTAAGTTTAATATACTCGATAGGGGCAAACTGACCTCAATCCTATGCCAAAACTATAGTGTATATTATTCCAATGCACAGAGCCTATTAGGGAAATAGGAACTACACTACAATATATGGCATTTCTTTTGGACAAATCTAGGCAAAGGGCTGTAGAGCGCTTTACATGGTAAAATGCATGCTTAAAGTCATTGAGTAATAGAGGAGAGGAAGCTGATTTGTGGACGGTTGATACATTGTGATATGATGTTCTTTAACCTCATCGCTGCGGCGCGAATTCCGCCGCAGTGCTGAAGATTCCAATCGCTGGCGTGGTTATGACGGCTCCCGGCCATCATCAGCACACGCCCACCGTGACTCATGACGGCCGGGAGCCGTCATGAGCATGGAAGAGGTTACAGACATTAATTTTTAACACTTTCCTAAATTGGAGCATGTTGTGACAGTCTTGAAGGGACAGGGGATGTTGTTCCAGATCATGGGTAAATAGATAGAAAAGGTCAGTTGTCTTGGGTGCGGCTGTGGAGAGATAATGAGTTTGTCAGCAAGATAAGCTAGGGGTGCTGGTTGTAAGGGCTTTGTAAATGATGGAACTAGTTTTGATGATGGTGCAGGCAGGTAATGGGAAGCCATTGAGTATCCATCAGGGTGGTTGTTATCTAGCCATATTTCCTCAGTCACTAAAAGAGATGTGCTATGGTGTGTAGGATGCCCCTAAGTGTTGCCAGCGTGGAGTCTTGGAGACTAAGGAGTACTGCATTACTACCATCAAGATGTATAAATACAAGAGCTCGAACAGAAATACTAACTTTGCTTTCTCGAAGAAAAGGTTTAATTTTCTTTACAAGAGAGTGCTTGTACCAGCCAATTTTGGGCAATGTATTCCTTTAAGGAAACTTTGGTGTCAAGGTGAATCTATTTGAGTTTGTGGTATGAAACTGTCATGGTTCATGTCATTGAGCCAGGTTTCATCTGTATCTTGTTTGCTGCTCTTGGTAAATAATAGAAATTCTGTCTTGAATTGCTTGACCATCATGCAGGCACTGTGCATCCGTGTCAGCATGATGTGCAAACAATGTTTTATACAGAAAATATTTGTATTTCAAACAGCCAAAGCTCTGCAGGTAGTGACAGCTCTGAATTAGCTTTTTCATTATACAGCCTGATCCAGCGGTAATTTCCCAGTAATTTCCCAATGCAAAACATCATTTACCTATAATTTACCCCTTTAGAGGTGATGGACCTTTGCCACCATGTATCACTTTCAGGAAACATTACATAAACATGAAAGATCAAAATGCAAATAATATTAAGGCCAATAAAGAGAGTTGTGAATATTTTAAAGCATTTTATTTTCTAGTCAAAAGTTAAGTTTCTCTGACCCTTTATTCATTAGTCAAATATCAATCAGGGTACAGAATTGAAAATAGGAAAACGAGAATTAATACAGAACATCTTATAGGTTGCATACAAACCACTTCATAAAGGAAAGGAATGAGGCATCAAATGTCAGTCAAAATTCTTTAAAGATTTCAGGAAAATATAATTCAAAAGTGAGTTTTGCAAGGCTTATCGATAATTGGCAAAAATCTCCCATAAAGAGAAACAAATGCATCAGACAAATAAATATTTTCAAAACAGGTAAATTATCTAAACCTGTTCCATCAGCTGCTCTCTCTGCCCTGGTCGTTTCGTCTCTCTCTCTCTCTGTGTCTCACACAGAGAGAGACTGCCCTTTCTTCACAAGACCACAAAGGAATGTGATCTGACTTGCCAAAAATATGACGTGCAAGGCTAGCGTATTCCTCTCTGAAAAAAATATAAGCAAAAGCCCCCTCCTCCCTCTGTCTCTCCTCGGACGCAATCTCCTCCCAGGCTGCATCCGCGACGTTCCACATGATGTCTGGTCAGATCTGCTCCCTCCTTTCATCTTTCGTCTAAGACCTGACACGCCCCCTAAAGGTAATTATTTATACTCTCATTCTTGGCTGACTACACTAATAATTTTGCAGTTTCAGTAGAAACTTGCACCGTGATTTGTTAGCATAGGTGACATGAGAGTCTCATCATCCTGTTCTCATTGCAAATGCACCTCACACCGGTTTTAACAAAGGAGTGCTAAGGCTAAATACATCATATGTTTCACCATCAATTATGCAAATACTGCAACATTTTAGGAGAAAAATGTATCAGTCCATTTCCTTCTAGAGTTCACATCGCACCTTGGGATGACACTCTCCCACAAACACTGGTACATTTGCACAATGACAGGAGTATACAGTTCTTTTTGGCCTTGACCCATGTGTCTTCACTTGAGGCACTTGGCATTTCATGCAGCTGGCACAATCTTTTACGCATGCGTCTCTCATTCAGCACACTGCAATTCTCAGCCATGCTGGATTCTTAGGCATCCATTTTATTTTGGGCTTAAAATCAAAACAAACACAAAAGAATATTAATTTATTAAATGAAACCCATTATTTTTACCTCCCCCATACTAGTACCCTGTATTAGTTATTACCTAGCAAAAGCTATGAGTTTAAAGCAGTTTTTAGGTCTCGCCTGGCAAAAGCAGCACCATCACTGCTCTTAACAGTGAGGACCTTTTGGAATCAGTTCTCCCCTTGGGCTCATGCACACGCCTGCATGGACAAAGATGGCTGCTCTCGCCGTCTGTCCAAAGCAGACAACATGTGCGTGTCCGTACGGACTGTGGACAGTCTGACGCCATCTTGCGATGCTTTCGTTGTTATAACAATGAAAAAGCGATCGCTCTCACTGCCGCTTGTTATATGTAAGCTGCACTTGGGCGCTTTCACCCAGTGCACTTTGAACCTGACGTGCCTGCATGGATAAAGTGGCTACTCTCGCCATCTGTCCAAAGCAGACAGCATGCTCGTGTCCGTACGGACTGTGGACAGTCTGACGCCATCATGCGATGCTTTAGTTGTTATAGGAACAAAAAAGCGATCACTTTCACTGCTGCTTGTTACATATAAGCTACACTTGGGCGCTCTCACCCATTGCACTTTGAACCCGCCTCATCTCGTAGATCGCGTTAGGCAGCATTGTAGATGAATTTGACGTGACTTTTCTCTGTTGCCTGGATTAGTTTTACTTTTTCTTGCTCTGATGATTTACAGACCACTTTGCGTTCCTCTCAATTCTGCAGGCGGACCTGAGGCACAGTTCCCGGTGTGTGTCTGCGTCCCTGGGCGTGTGTGCTGCCGGCGACGGGGATGGTGACAGCGGTGCCCCAGGGCTTCGGTGCCCACACACGATGCAGCCTGGTGGTTTCCTAGCATCTAAGCAAGTGTTGCAAAAGTGTCTATGGGCCATCTTTTGTTAGGCAAAATTTACCGCCTAAAGCAAAGCGGTCTACAACAGGTGTTAAACATTTCCTTAAACTAAATGCTTTACACCTAAAAAAAGCCGCAGTAGTTTGCATGGGTTTTCTAGCGTATAAGCAAGTGTTGCCAAAGTGTCTATGGACCATCTTTTGTTAGGTAAAATTTGCCGCCTAAAGCAAAGCAGTCTGAACTTTCAGACACATGCTGTCACATTTACACCTACTTTGCGCTGCAGGAAATGTCCTTGTTATTGGCGCCGCCATCTATTCAACGCTTGCCTTATAATTCCCTTTGAAGCAGAACTAAAACATACCACCTATGCGCTATTTGTCCCCTTCCCAGACAACCCTTCAATTCTCGCAAGAGTACGTTCACATTTACTTTGCAGACAGGAGAACATCAGCATTCTAACCCTTCTAACTCGCATAGTCACTGGCGCCATGTACTATCCTTTTGTTATTTGAAGTAAGGTGCATTTTGTTTTTACTACCTACGAATGCACTTAAATTTAACCGCCCACCAGCTTTAGAAAACTGCTGCAACATATTCCTGAGTGGTTTTTAAATTGTAATGTGAAGGGGGGGTAAGCTGACTGGAAAAAGTGTATGATCCGAGTATTACAATTATGTTACAAATGCTAATAATAACCGCCAGCTGTCGGAGGAGCTACCGTGTTGTATTCTATTATATTTGCATTGATATAGTGCTTACTTCCCCTGACGAGGCGGTGAGGTGCTTTTTTCGGCGAGTGGCACGCTACTCTGGAACCTATAAGGGATTGTTGTTGGGTTGGTACGGTGAAATATTAAAGTGATTAGAGTGGTGATTATGTTGGTCGGTTGTTTGGATTGAGAGGGATGGTGGAGGGATAGAAGAGGGAAAGGGTTTGCGTTTGTGTGGTGTTTGCTACCTCTGATAATGTGTTGAAGCGCTTTTTCAGTGAGTGGCGCTCTACTCCGGCACCCATAAGTCATTGGTGGTGAGTAGGTATGGTGAAATATGGAGGTGGTTTGGGCGGTCGATATGTTGGTCAGTTGTTTGGATTGGGAAGGAGAGTGGAGGGAAAAGGTTTGCAATTAAATAGTGCTTGCTACCCCTGGTGAGGTGTTGTCAATATTAAACTCTTAATGGGTGGGGCAAGCCTTTCATCCTTTCAAAGCCGATGCAGTGCGTGTTTGGTAAGCCGTGCATCTTCCCGAGGTCGATAAAATGTGCAACTGAGTGGCTAATACACTAGTAATTTGAGGTGTTTTAATGCCATTATTAACACGCCAGTTATTTGATGGGATGCTGTGAAGTCTTACTAAACGGAAGCATGCCCCTGTTATGATGGCGGCGGTGCAGCACCAGTGCAGCGCTGGTAGTCCCTTTTAGAACACTTTCTGCGGCTTGTAGGACTGCTTTTTGGCATGTTACATTGAGGGAAATGTCAGAGGCCTCCTGTTCAGGTTCACTGGGAGTCAGACATGCCATAAGTTTGAGCAAAGCAGAGGTTGCCCAATGACAAGGAATGGGAGATTTTGCGTCTATAGCTCGCCCAAGGAATACTAAAAACATCGACACGAGGGAGTTTTCAAATAAACATCTTATAGCCACTGCTTGTAACCTGTTGTACTAATAAACCTCGCGCTAGAGCCGCTACACAGAGCCTCTCACCTTTATGCGCACAGCAAAGACACAAAGTCGTATAGTTTGTCAAGTGCGACCGGATCTGGTGCACTGTCACAAATCAGCATACACTATGGTTACAACCGGATGAAAGCAGCAAAAACTTAACACAAAACACACTGTCATACGAACCCAGTGCATCGTAAGGCGACGAACCTCTCTACTACTCACTCTCCACTACTTTCTACTACTCATTCTCTACTACTCTCTACTCACTCTCTAGTACTCTCTTCTACTCACTTTCTACTACTCTCTACTCACTACTAACTCTCTACTCTCTACTACTCGCTCTCTACTTTTCACTCTCTACTACTCTCTCCTACTCACTACTACTCTCTACTACTCACTCTCTACTACTTAATCTCTACTACACTACTGCTCACTCTCTCCTTCTCACCCTCTACTACTTTCTACTCACCCTCTACTACTCTCTACCACTCACTCTCTACTACTCACTACTAATCACTCTCTACTACTCACTCTCTACTACCTACTCTCTACTACTCACTCTCTACTACTCACTCTCTATTACTCTCTACTACTCACTCTCTAATACTCTCTACTACTCATTCTCTACTACTCTCTACTACTCTACTACTCACTACTCACTCTCTACTACTCTCTACTACTCACTCTCTACTACTCTCTACTAATAACTCTCTACTATTTACTCTCTACTACTCTCTACTACTCACTCTCTACTACTCACTCTACTACTCTCTACTACTCACACTCTACTACTCACTAACACTCACTCTCTACTGCTCACTATATACTACTCACTCTCTACTCTCTACCTCTCTATCTACCTCTCTCTACTACTCTCTACTCTCTACCGCTACCTCTCATGAATACCAATGTATGCATGCATACATATACACGGATCAGGTGATATCTTTTACTTTTTTAACATATAGCAGTAGCACTAATGGTCCTGAGGAAGCAGCAGGAGACCTATAGGCTCCAGTGACTGCAGAAACATGTCAACCTAATATCTTCGTAAGTAGTCATTTGTTACACTACTATTTGCACTGTTTTTATTGATTTGTGAGTGAAAGAGTGCATATTAAAAGTTGTTTTCCCCTATCACTACCTAATTTTAGAGCTTTTTCTCTTTTTCTTTTTCACTGTAACACTTTTTCAGCACTGCTATTCAGTTCCTCACTAGACACACCCTGTTCACATCTGGGACACCCTTGACTTGGTTATAAAATCTGCCATGTCTGTTGTGGTTCCCCAACCTTGAAAGGAACAAGAGATCCCAGATGATGAAGGGCGGTCTCAATGGTGGACTGATGGGAACTCGTTCTAATTGATAGCTTTTTCCATTTATTGTTTACTGGGTACATAATTTGATTGGTCGTTGTTTGACTCACTGCAAATTTTTGTTGGTGTCAGTTATAGTCAGGGGGTTTAGCAGTAAGGGTCTTTAAAAATTCCCCTGGGACCTTCCTTAGTGTTTATATCTATCTCCATCAGCCTGAAGAAGGAAAAGGACCCAGTTGGGCAGTGATACCTTCTACAAAATATGCAGTCAGCATCTAATTCCAAACCTCACCTTTTTACTCGGTCTTGAGATAAAAACAATCTAGAATGGCCTTCATGGGAGTCAGGTACAACACCTGATTTCATCTCCAGAATTACCAATAATCTGTGTTTCTGGAATGCAAAATAAACATGGAGACATGCCATATTCAGGTGCAAAGAAATCTTCTCCCACTACTCTAAATTCAGCCAAGGTCTATTCAGCTCAGCTCTAAGTCATCGAGGAAGGGCCAGGCACACCTCAACATCCCCAGTGGCTGTTGACATTGAATGCACATCCCTTGCCAAAGTTAACTCCAAAATCAGACAGTCAATAAGGCAGAGGCATATAGATTTGTCAAACAAGAAAATGCCTTCTTTCTACATGTATACATAATATCCCTCCAGGTGTTGTGTTGGATTTTAATATTTTTTTCGGAACAAAAGCTTTTTTCACAACTTCAACCTTTCCCTTCTTTTTTCCTCTTTTACTTTTCTATTTACTTCACTTTATTTCCTTTGGAAATTGAGCTTGCGTAATTCTTCTAAACGTTTGTAAATGTGATATGTAACATAATGTCATATTTTTATTTGATAAGTATTTGTCTATATGTTTGTATAGTTGTTATGTGGTTCTAAAATTATGAGAATGTTCATTGAAATAATAACATGAACTGATTCAATTTAGTATACAAAATTATAAAAAATACCAAATAAATACATTTCTTTGTCCAACACATTGGGCCAGATATAGGTAAATACCGACTCATACCGAATCGGTAATCAAGAATCGGAAAACGTGATGTAGCAAAAAAATCGGTAAATGTTACCGAATCGGTATAATTCAGAATATCCAATCGGTATTTACCGATTCGGAAAATCCCGATTCGGTAAATCACATACATTCCTATGGACCTTCTGGCCCATAGGAATGAATGGGATTTACCGAATCGGGAATTTCCGAATCGGTAAATACTGATTCGGTTAATACCGAATCGGTAAATACCGAATCGGAAGTTTGAAAATCGACATGTGAGCCTGCCAACCAATGAGGGACACCCTACACACCCCACAACCAAGGCCCAGAGAATCCAACCAATCAGAATGAAGCACCCCTCCCCAGTACCTGGGAGTGGCCACACCCATGCAGGTGCACAGCAACTGAACAAACAAAGGAGCTGAGGTGAGAGGAGCTGAGCATCCAGAGCCAAGCTGTGCAACAGAATGGAGTCACAGGAAGGGCAAAAGGATGGTGGAGAGCGCAAAAGAAAGATCAAGTTCAGCCCAGCAGAACTGCAGGTGGTTGTAGAAGAAATTGTGAGTCACTACAACCAAATATTTGGAAAACAGTCTCTGCATGTTGCAGAGTCTGTGAAGAGGAACATATGGCTTGGCATACAGGGCAAAGTCAATGCCATTGGTATGACGCACAGGGAGATCGATGACATTAAAAAACGATGGTATGACCTGCGTATCATAACAAAAAAGAAGATTGCTGCCCAAAAAAAGGAGGCTGGTGTGACAGGAGGTGGCAGGAGCAAAGCACCCAAACTGACTGAGATGGAGGAGCTTGTTGAAACAACCCTGGAGCCAGAATGCATCCATGGGATTGGAGACCTGGACAGTACAGCAAGAGCAACAAAGAAACAAGGTAAGATGCATGTACCCTAATCCACAACCATTACCCTGAACCCGTACCCCACTGTCTATAATCATTACACTGCAAAACAGCTCATACTTGGGGCCAGCAATGCATCATGGTAGACGTAGTCATGAGTACATACATGCAATGCATACACCACAAGACTCAGCAAGGCATGCCACACACATCTCCAAACACACAATGTACACTGGGCAAAGGTGTGTAAACAATTTATTTAAGAACTACACACAGGTGAACAACAACATTGACCCTATGTCAATTTGATTCCACAGGAGAGTCCTCACACAGTACAGCACCAGCAAGGGAGGAGAGGGCACCAGCAACTAACAGAAGAGAAAAAGAGAAAAAAAGCACAGGTCATAGCGCTGTAGAAGGAGGCAACAACACAACCCAGGAAGCCTCAACACCAGAGCGAGCCTCAACACCTGTTCCGCTATCACCTCTATTGTTTGGATCTCCTGATTTGGAAAGCACATCGCTTACACCAAAACCAACGTCCAGGTTCTCCATGCAGGGAAGGTCAAGTAGGCCTGATGTGCCCCCTCAGAGGATCCTGCAAACCTCAGATGAGGAGGATGATGATGTAGAAAATCAAACAATTGCACCTGTGGCTGACAAGGCCAGACCACAGATTTCAGCAGGTGCAGCGCGCACCAGTGTCCTTGGCAGGAGGGCACGTGAGGGTGGCGATGGGCAGTAAGGTGGGAGCGTATTCTGTGACCTGGAGGCCACAATGGTCAAAGTACAGCGCATGCAGGCCAAGGCACTGTTGACCGTGCATAGGCAGGTGCGCAGCATGAACAATAAAATGTCAAACATAGACAAGGGAATAGGCCACATTGCTTGTAGTTTGGAGGCAATTTCCAAGGGGTTGTCAGACATCTCTACATACATGGGTGTACTGTCTGATAAGTTGGACAGGGATCAACTAGAGCGTCGCAGGGAGTGGCAGTATATGCGGCAGCAGTCCAAGGCACTGAACAGATTTGCTACAGCTACATCACTACTGTGCCGCGGCTCAATATCCATGCAGGATGCAATTGTGCACTGCTGCACAGACTTGACACGGGGCATGGGAAGGGTGACCTCTGCGATGGAGCAGATGCTCACCACTCAAACAGGCAATGCTGGTGACACGGGTGTGGAGGAGACAGAGGGGTCCACCAGCAGGAGTGGCTCCAGCACACCTGTACCAGAGGTGCGCAGGAGCGTCAGGTGCAGCAATGCTGACTCAGGCCCCAGCCGAGATATGGAAACCCAGGCACATAAATCCCGCAATGTAGTGAGTGGGCGTAAGCATTGAACATTGCCTAAAATCCACAGGACTGCACATAGTAACGGCAATTGAGCACACGCAGTCATGGACATGGAGGACAATGGCTTTTCCATTGTAATCATGATGTAGTGAATATTAAACTACACTCGTCAAACACTATACCTGTCTGTGTGTCATACATTACCTAGAAATATCGAAGTGTAATCTCTGTCCGTCTCAATCTTCCCTCTGTTGCTGCTGCTCCTGTTGCTTGGGGGTCTGCATGTTCTTGGTCATCATCAATGTCCTCTTGATGTGTCACCTCCACCTCTGTGCCTTCTTTGGTGGCAAGATTGTGCACCATGGCACAGGTCACTATAATCTTGCACCACAGGATGGGGGTGTACTGTCGTGCACCTCCACTCTTGTGGAGGCAGCGGAACATGCTCTTGAGGAGTCCAAATGTGCGCTCCACTACGTTGCGAGTTGACCTGTGTGCCACATTATAACGCCTTTTGCCACTGTTAGTTGGATTGAGGTACGGTGTGTGCACAAAGGAACGCAGGGCATATGCTCTATCGCCTAGGAGGGAATGAGAGGTCCATGAGTTACATACACATGACACATACATCTGACAATCATATCAGGGTGTGTTACACCTATTTACCTAGCAGATATCCATCACCAAAATCTCCAGCAACAAGCCGTGTGTATATTCCGCTGTTCTGGAAAATGTAGGAGTCGTGCGTGCTCCCAGGAAATTTGGCCACTATGTCTGTGATGATGTTGCCAGCATTGTATATCACCTGCACATTGATGGAGTGCGTTGACTTACGATTTCTGTAGATGTGTTCAGTGGCTGCAGGTGGGCATAGTGGAATTTGGGTGCCATCAATGCAGCCTATCACATGCGGGAAGTGTGCCAGTTCATAGATGTCAGTTTTTGTTTTTGCAAGTTCCGCAGGTGTGTCAGGGAACCGGATGTAATGTTCCATTCTCTGCGTCATGGCATCCAGGAACTTCCTGAAAAAACGGGACAGGCAGCTCTGGGACACACCACCTACTGCAGCAATCACACTCTGGTAGCTCCCAGAGGCAAGCAGGTGTAGGCTACACAGCACCTGCACATGGGGTGGGATGGCGTGGGCCCTGGGTGTTGGGTGATCCAGGTATGGCTGGAGGTCCCTAATTAGGTCCAGGATGGTTCTGGTGTGTAGCCTGTACCTCTGCAGTATCTCAGGCTCAGTCAGTTGGAACAGGGTGATCTTCTGCCTGTACACCTGCTCCTCCCTTCTCCATACCCTCTCTCCTGCTGCCTGTAGCATTTGCCGCCTCGCAATCACATAGAATGCCGCCATTCTTGCAACACTGTTGCATTTGGGCTCTTTTTTATAGCCTGCACCTGGTTACCACCTGCTTTCAGTCCATGGTAAATACTGACTCTTAAATACCGAATTTCATGGAATTCTGTATTTTCTTATTTACCGATTCGGAAAATAAGAACTCGGTAAATAGGGAATCGTAAATGCCGATTCGGTAAATAAGGAATTGGTAAATACCGAATCGGATTTTTACCGATTCATATTTGCCGAATCGGTACATTTTTAACACCTACATCTCATTTTCCGAACACCGGTCGGTAACGGCCGAAAATACCGATTTTCGGCCGTTACCGACCGGTATTTGCCTACCTACATCGGGCCCTAAGTGTCACAAGTGATTGCGAAGAGTCAGTTGTTGAATGATTAACAGTATTGGCTTGTGTGTTGTTATGTATACTGTTATATTGGCCTAGCCCTGCTGATTATGGGCCAGAACCTTTTATTGATCTACGCACTTCTTTCTAAAAGTGGCATTTTCATACATACAATTTAAAAACCATCTTTACTAACAGATTTGTTATTAAATTCTGAGTTCAGAGAGCCTATACTTTATTTCCTTATCTTTTCCTAATGGGAAGTTATACTTGTAAGATGTTACAAAGTGTTTAAAATTCTATCCCATGGGGCAGATAGCCTTTCAATAAAGACAAGCATTGGAAATGCAATCAGTAATTTTTCTGAGTTAGCGCCATTGGTATTGTAAATGGCAAGGTTTTTTATTATGTGTTATGGAGTGTATGTATGTGGTGTGTAGTGGAATTTTGTGGGTTGGATTGGATTAGTAGATTGTGGAAATGTGTGACATGGAATTATGTGTGTGGAGTGGATTTGTGAAGTGTAATTATGTGGCATGGCATGCTGTGGTATTGTCCAAAGCTCTGTTTTGAATATAAAATCACACTCTATAGTAGTACAGACTACACTGCAGCACATTCACTACACTGCTACATAGAGATCTTGAAACACTGACTGGCCTTCTGCACATGTACTCTACTGCTAGCAACAATATTCAAGCACAGTGGCGGTACCACAGCACTGTGACTGCTATAGGGTATGGTGTAATAAACAAAGAATGCCATGGTGAATTACCACAGAGTTCTAGACTTGCTGTGGCTGCCTAATATGTGGTGCGCACCAGATGCAAGCCCTGCACAGGTCCTGGGTACGGTGATGACACCTGCAAGCGGTGCGCTATAAGTCACAGGAACCTTTAATTAGCGCTCTTATTCTTAAAGTGAACGAGTTGCTCTGCAGAGGAGCACTAGGCTGCACCTGAGGCACTAGGCTGTCTGTCATGAGGTCCTTCAGCTCTTCTTTTCCTTTTCAAGGAGACAGGTGATGCCAGAGCTGCAAAGAGGGCTGAGGTAGTGCCTGCATCTGCCTCCGTTGCTTCGCGTTGAATTGAAAATGCTTGTTAGAAATGCGGGTTGTGAGCAAGACCGGCTTAAAGCCCTGGTCAGAACTGAGACTGAGAGATGAAGAATGGTAGCTTGGAAGGAAGTGGAATGTAGAAGTGAAAACATTTGTATTTACACTCAAATCTAATAGGCAGTGTGAAATCGCACAGCCAAACTTCATTAACTGCCTCTAACACCAGGGTCTCTTTTTCAGCGACTTTTAAGTGAACTTGTGCTGGAGTAAGATCTACTGTGTTAAGAGTTTTCAAAAGTTGTCTTTGGAAGGTGAATCCTAGACACCCCTGGTGAGGCTGGTGCTTGCTTGACACACAGTGACTGTCTCATGAGTGCCCTTTCAGACCCTATGGCTTTTTGCAATCCTTGCTCTGTGCAATGCGTGGTGTTCTCATGTTTCTTTCCTTTATATCTTGAGTTCATGCTGATGATTTTCATTATTACGTAAAGCACCATGATGCACTTATAGACAAAACAGTTTACCACTATGCCAAGAAGAAAAAAAAGTGCATCTGGCGAAGCTGGTTAATTGAGGGTGAAGGTAAAGTTCCACACGAGTTTGACTAACGCCTAAAAGACTGTTTCTTCTTATGCTGTCTACATCTACATTCTAGATGGGTTAGATATACCGGTTGATGACGCGGATTGTCCCAGGTTTGCGTTGTTTAATTCTCTGTGAGCATATTTACATGGAGGGGGCGGGTCCCGAACTCTGCCGCGGTTTAAGGAAGAGTGGAGGGTCTCACCCTGATATTTGTCTGCATTAGAAGTCAGAGCTCTGCTGACATATCATCATGTCCTGGGCTCGCTCCTCCTCATGCTCAAAACACCCTGTGCAGGTAAGTAAAGCATGTGAGGGAAGAACGTGCTCCGCACGGTTTCCTAATAGTTCTAAATACATAAATCAATGTATACTTCTCTACATCTGTTTATAAACCATAATGAATCACAAATGGATATGTTGCTCCTCTTGACCCGTAGATTACATTCTAATCTTGATGTTGCAAGTTCCTGGATTCTGCCCTCACTGACCAAGTCGTCCTCAGTGTCGGTGACTCCAGGACAGGCGGCCAGACTGCACTGGGCTCTGAGCAGCAGAGTGGGCGTATGTTACTATACTGTGTTCTGGTACCAACATAGACCCGGGTCCCTTCCCCAATACCTGCTGTGCTACAGTCCAGGTTAGAGAAACCATCCAGGACCCGAGCCCGGTTCTCTGCCTCCAAGGACCCCTCCAGTAACACCTGCCACCTGCTCAACACTGGTGCCCTGTGGGGGGGAGACACAGAGTATTACTGTAAAATCTGGGATGACATTGAGAGCCAGAATGTGTCACAGTGACCCAGAGCGATGGGCAAGTGAGATAAGAACCCTGGCCAGGTGTAGAACAATAGCAGTGCTAACGCGGGATTACTGGTTACTAATTATCTTACCAAATCCCATACTATGTCGACTGAATCGTTGGTACCTGTCATTGAGTAAAGGTAATCTCGCAATAAGTCAATAAATTTAAGAACTTACACCACTCTAAATGACCACTGACCAAAATTAAGTTTTAAAGATTTAATATAAAGTCAAAGATAACTGAAGATACAAACTTCTCAAAATGAGATTCAACAGGTAAATTGGTATCACTATAAACATGAACTTCTTGAATAATCTAAGTCTGAAAAACAGAATAATAAGTACAAGCTCGAAAACCATCAGGGTTGCCAAAATGGATACAAGTTGCAACCTCAAAGTCATTACAGAAAAGAAAATTAAGGTTAGTCTGTCCCTACACTACACTAAATGACATCCCTGCTTAACAAGATCTTAACCCTCTAGGTGTCAGCCGTGGTGACTTCCTAAGAAGATCACGCACTTCTCTTTGTCTCTTCTCTGATAATGGGTCTCTCCTGATCAGCCTATCTGCCTACCCATCCGCTTCCTTAGGCTCCCAAAATCATCTGCTCTGCTCTCCTCCCGGGTCTCTTTCCCTAATACCAAATCACATTTTCAATAGAAACGCCCCTTGGGACGCCCCTCACGTGGTACATCTTTGCGCGGCAAACTCCATGATGGTACTCTTGAAGACCCTCGTTATAGTTGACCTTGGTTCCCAGGCTTCTTCTTCAGTGCGCTGATACCCCCTGAAATTCCTGGAAACTCCTACAGGCCTGCGCAAGGCGCCACTGAACAAAGTCCCTTTCATTCGAGCTGATTAGGACCCTCGCACCTGCATACAGCTCGTCCTGCAGTGGGCCTCAAATTCCAGACTCCACCATATCTTTAGTCATAAAACACTCTCAAAGCTCTGTGCTGGACACCTCGCGACCTCTTCTCTAACGAGCACATGCCGATTTACACGACATGACATTATCTCCTCTGGCCTACTTGATTTACATGCAGCAGGTCCCTGCACTCTTAAAACGTTAACTTGATTTAAACAGCAAACATTCTTAACTAGCATACGTTTCTAAAATAACACATCTATAAAGCATATACTTTTAACCCTAAGTTCAATAGTACATTTGGAAGAACCATGTCAACCTTATCTCACATTAATTTAGCAGCACGTTCAGGTTTGCTGTGAATTGCCCTAAGGCCTACACATAATACTGGATTTTCAAAGTTACATTTAATTCGGACATGATTCTTTTAACATGAGAACATGAGGTTTTCACATATATTCTAACATTTCTACATTAATCTCACACCGTTATAATTATAGTTACTCTACTTAACATTCTATACATTTCACTACTGAATATAAACCACTCTGTATATTTCACTCCTGGATATAAAACACTCGTGTGCAAAACATGTTTAAACTAACTACGTGCTTGTAAATATGGCGTACTTATACATTTTTTTCAAACTTGTGCTCTCTCAGTCCCCCCTTTGATGACCTTCAGGGGTCATCATCACCAAGACACTAAAAATGTAGAACCTTTTAAAGTGAAGACAGGGCAGTTCCACCTCTTTTCATACTCTCTAATGCTTTCAGACTCTTATATTGAGTGTCCTGCATCGCTGTCAACTCTTCTTCCTGTTTCTTCATAGCTCTCTGTAACCTATTTGCTCTATAACATTGATACAAACGCACCAATCCCCACAAAGTGATTACACAAATCACAATTATGATGATGGGTTTCAATATGTACCAAACGATACCCTTTCCTAAGTTGGCAAACCAACTTCCAACTTTACCCATTCCATGACCTACTTTTTCCCACACATTTACCTTTGCTAGGTCCTCAATTTCGTAGTGTATGGCAGTGATGTTTTGTATATACTTCTCTAGAGGCTTTGAATTGTCTGGAATGTAAGTACAGCATTCCTGGACCTTCAAGGCCTTACAGACTCCTCCCTCTTTTGCTAACAGAACATCTAAAGCAAGTCGGTTCTGAAGAACCATTGCCCTAATCGATTGCATCTCACCTTCTATCAGCATCAATGATCTTGCAGTACTAGCAGATAGCCTATCTACGACTGTAGCTAACCTCCTAATTTTGATGTCATTCATTATCAATCCTAAGAAAGGGAATGCAGCACCTAGGACATCTCCAACTACTTCTGCTGCACCCAGCCCTCGCTTCCATCTAGTTGATATTTCTTTCTTAGGCGTGTCTAAATTCTCAACATGATATATTTTAGGGAAGACAACAGCCAGATAGCATGATCCGTACCAATTATCTGGTAACTTCACATAGGCATATCTTCCACATACAAAATATACATTTGGTATTGCTTGCATCCCTTTCATAAAGTTCTTAGAGTAATACTCCAATTGAAAGGCATGTTCACAATGGACTTGACCTACATAAAAGTTTTCATAATATGAGTAACTCCTGTGTATGCACAGTTTTCCCCGTTTATCCTTATCCAAAGCAATTGGACCAATACTACCTTTTCTTTGATGTGCCCTCTCCTCCTTGGTCCAATCTGTTTCCCATTGTCCTGATGCTTTCAAAATCTTCTGCCTCCTGTATCTAGTATCTACCTGTGCTATAAACTTTTTCTCAACCTCTGATATTTGACAAGTCAGATTGTTTCTTCGAGCATGTGAAGTATCTAACGTTTTCCATGGAATAAACCATTTGTGTAATCTGTCTTCGCTTTTGTAGTAGTCCCATTTGTTCAAATGCTTGAAATTCGGAACCTCTGGCAATGTCGAGTCGAAATTCGAGAAATAATACTCGAATCCTTCTCGTCCATAAAACATGCTCAACAATAAACTGCACGTTATTCCATATGTCAACGGAAGATGATGGTATCTGATACCCTCCTCCACTGAAGCTGGTAATTGCATACAAACATAACAGTCCTTTACTTCCATGGCATCAACATATTCATAAAGCAATTTAGCATAAGCATTTGACTTGTAATTTCCCTGTGACTCGTCGGTGTGAAGCCTTTTTATTTCTGCATCTAACAATGCTTTGTCTTTCTCATTGATGTTTCCCTTCTCTTTAATAATGGTAGTTTTCGGTGTTGATACTCCCTTATCCTCCTTAACTGCGGTTTCATCCCCTTCGTGTCCCGCTAGGAATGAAACAGTTACCACTAAAATTATAAGAGAAACCACTACTCCTAAAAGTGTAACAGCTATACATTTTGCCCTGCGGTTCGGGTTGCCAGCCTCCATGTTCTCAAACAGTGTAGTTTTTGACTTTCTTCCAGCATTCACTTCCTCTTCTTTTCAAACAAAGTCTTTCTCTCTTGCAATGTCTTTCTTTGAACACTTGGAAGCTTGACAATTTGTTTCCGCAAAACAGTTCAAAGTCCAGTAGAAAATAGACAACCCTAGCCCTTCTCCATCCACTAAAATGAAACCCCTATCACTTTTCTTCTTCCACTCGGCGCTAGGTTATCTTGCAACAAGTTTTTACAATTTCTTTTCAACAGTCTTATTTTCGTCTGAAGTTATGTATGACTCAAGGAGTGACACTACTTCTTCATAAATGTCCATCCGAAGTATCATTCCCTCAGGTTCTGGGCAGTTCGTACCACAACATGGAAAGTCAACTTTTCTAGGATTATTCTCCTTATTTCGCTCAAGACAAGTGGACGGACAAAATTGAGAGTTAGCGTTTTTTCAATTTCCACTCCTGGTACTATCAGTTCTACATCCACAATTACAAAGGGGTCCGTTCTAATCAAGATCACTTTCTTCACCTTTCCAGTTCTGCGCCCCTTTGAAGACATTCACAATAAGGTATTAATCCACAACAATAAGCGCTCCTAGCATTTCTACTACTCGCTCAAGCATTTCCAAACGAAGAAGAGTTCCCTCCAATATTGGATATCGTGAACAGCAAACTGGAAACTCAACTGTCTCTAAAATCAGTTTTCTTATTCCACTCAGGAGAGCAGGATGAACGATGTTGAGTGTCAGCAACCTTTCGGTCTCCGCTCCTGGTAGTAGAAACCTTATTTGCACTGTGATGATCGGGTCAGTTCTGATCAGTTGCACTTCCCTGATCCTCCCTGTTCTGTGTCTCCCAGACATCTGCAACGAGGTAGGTCCAGTCGGGAGTAGAGTATCTTCTACTAGGCACTCGCACCCTCCTTGATCTTCTAAGACCCTCCTCGGCTTGATCCTGGATATCTTCTTCTGGATCTGAGTCTTCGGATATAGGAGTAAGCGTTTCTTCCTGGGCCGACCTCAAACTTAGCCTTCTTCTCCTTGTTGGCCAAGTGGCAGCTCCAAGCCTTATTCTCCTATTCCTTGTCCTCCCACTTGGTTCTTGGTCGCTCCGATACGGATCTGAGTCTGAGTCGTATTCACTTCTGCTCTCTCCTTCAGTTGCGTCTTCTGTCTCACTGCCGTCCTGCCTTCGCTCTTCTTCTGAATCCGTTGCGTTCCCAACTTCTTCCGACACCCCCTCAGCTGCCTCAATCCCTTCTTGCGACTCTTCTTCCACTTCCGGGCTTTCGTCTGGGATGGGAGCTGTTCCTTCTAGAGGTGCTGGAACTCTTCTAGTATGGGATGCATGGATCCAATTTGGCAGCCCCCCGCACTTCACCGCGGTGTTCGTTATCAGGATTACCTGAAAGGGCCCACGCCAGCGAACATCTAGGCAGTTCTTCCGGACGTGTTTTTTAACTAAGACCCAGTCCCCTGGGTTCAGGTCATGACACAGGTTCCTCGCTGCTGGAACTTCAGCTGCATGCACCTGAAGGGACACAGAATGGATGGCGTCAGACAGTCCTTTACAATAATCCAAGATCAGATCATCTGTAATATTCAATAGAGCAGTAGTTGGAACTGTAGGAAGTCTCATGGCCCTCCCCATCAGGATCTCGTGGGGAGGGAGACCTGTCCTCCTATCAGGGGTGCTGCGCATGCTCATGAGCACTAAAGGAAGAGCATCTGGCCAACTCAAGGATGTGGATGCCACTACTTTAGCCAATCTATTCTTCAAAGTGCCATTCACTTGTTCCACAATTCCTGAAGCTTCTGGTCGATAACTACAATGCAGCTTTTGATCGATATTCAGTGTGGAGCACAACATCTTCACTATTTCGCTGTTAAAATGTTTTCCTCTGTCAGATTCCAAAGAGGCAGGCACCCCGAAGCGCGGTATCAACTCCCTGAGCAACAATTTAGCCACTGTGAGTGTATCGCACCTACGTGTAGGGTACGCTTCAACCCATCTGGAAAATACGGATACAATCACCAACACATACCGAAGGCGATTGACTCTTGGCATTTCGATGAAATCTAGTTGCATTCTATTGAAAGGCCCCCCCGACCTCCCAATGTGACTCAGTGTGACTGGTGTTCGTTTGCCTACGTTCAGCTGTTGGCAAGTAACACATCGCTTACATACTGATTCTGCTGCTATTCTGAATTTCGGGCAATACCAAGTCTGCCTAAAAACTCTCATCATAGCATCCCTTCCTAGATGTACTGGACCATGTATTTCTCTCGCCATGGGATTAGCTAATTCTTCAGGTAACACAGCTCTCCCATCTGCTGAAACCCAAAAATCCATTTCACTTCGCACACAACCTGCTATTTCCCATGCCTTTTTCTTTGTTTCAGGTGCGTTCTCCTGCATTATTCTTAAATCCTCCCAAGTGTCTACAGTTTCTAACATCATACTTAATTCAGTCTTTTCTTCTGCACCTTCTATTTCCACCTTTGAGAAAGAATAACTTTGTTCCGCACAATAGCGTGCGACTTCATTAGCATATCTATTACCTTGTGACACAAAATCTGTATTCTTAGTATGAGCTACACACTTTACTACTGCGATGTCAACAGGACCTTGTAATGCTTCTATCAGCAATCGCACAAATTCTCCATTTCGAATGGGCGAACCAGAGGAGGTCATGTAACCCCTCTGAGACCACAACTGCCCGAAATCATGAACCACACCGAAACCATATTGGCTGTCCGTGTAGATGGTGACTCTCTTTCCATTTCCTGCTATGCAGGCACGAGTTAGGGCAATCATTTCTGCTACCTGTGCGGAATGTACTCCTTCCAGGCAAGCGGCTTCCACAACTCCAGTAATGGTACAAACAGCATAAGCTGCTCTCAACCGACCAGTATCGTCTCTTAAACATGAGCCATCAACAAAATAAATTTCATCGGGGTCAGACAATGGCTCATCCACAATATCTGGTCTGGGTTTCGTGCATAGTTCAGTCACATCAAGGCAATCGTGGTCTTCACATCCTTCGCCTTCTATTACCGTAGGTAATGGCATCAAAGTAGCAGGATTCAAGACAGAGCATCTCCTGAGAGTCACGTTTTCTGCGGCAAGTATAACTTGCTCGTAACGCGTGAGCCTGCTATTGGTCAGATGCTGCGTCTTCGTCCTGGTCATTAACAATTCAACTGAATGTGGTACATACACCACTACTGGATGTCCCATCACAATACTCTCGCTCCTTTCAATGCTGACACCCGTTGCAGCAACGGATTTGAGACATCCGGGCAACGCTGCGGCTACTGGATCTAATGTAGCCGAAAAGTATGCAACTGGTCTACGGGCATTACCGTGGGTCTGTGCCAAGACTGACAAAGCACATCCCTCTCTCTCACAGCAATAGAGTGAAAATGACTTTTCGTAATCTGGCATTCCCAGAGCCGGAGCACGACATAAATCGTCTCTCAGCTGTAAAAACGCCACCAAACATTCTTCATCCCATGGTACCGGATCACTCACCTCCTTGTGCGTCAGTTTCTGTAAGGGCTTTGCTTTCAGTGAAAAGTTAACTATCCACTGTCGGCAGTAACCCACCATTCCTAGGAACATTCTAACCTCTCTCTGAGTTGTAGGCGCATTCATTTTCATTATCGCCTCAATCCTCTCCGGGGACACCTTACGTTTCCCTTTTTCTAACCTGTGCCCTAGATACTGTACTTCTGTCAAACAATACTGCAACTTGCTCGGAGATACCTTATGTCCATTTTCAGCTAAATGGTTCAGTAAGGCAATTGAATCTGCTTTACAAGCTTCCTCTGTTTCTGACGCAACAAGTAGGTCATCTATGTACTGTACCAGAACCGAGTTCTGTGGCAGTACTAGATTCTCAAGATTCTTCTTCAGCAACTGATTAAAGATGGATGGGCTGTCTGTGAATCCTTGTGGGATTCGACACCATGTTAAAACGCGATCTTCCATTTTAAAAGCAAAAAGATACCTGCTCTCTTCATCCAATGGGATTGAAAAGAAAGCCTGACAAAGATCTATCACTGTGAACCATTCTGCTTGACATGGTATTTGAAACAATATCACTGATGGATTCGGTACCACGGGACAACATGAAACGACTATGTTGTTAATTTTTCGTAAATCCTGAACTATCCTAAACTTCCCGCTAGGTTTCTGCAAACCCATAATCGGGGAGTTACAAGGACTACCCACGATTTCTTTCAGTATTCCCTGCTGTATCATTGACTCGATCACAGGCTTTATTCCTGCAATCGTTTCCTGTGACAATTTGTATTGAGGCGTTCTTGGAAACTCAACATTTGGTTTTACCAGTATTTTTACCGGCTCTACCCCCTTAATCAATCCTATTTCTTCTCCTGTGAAATCCCATACCTCTGACGCCACTGCATCTCGTAGGTCTTGGGGAAGATCTTCTATTGTCAGAGTAGGATATAGTTCTACACAAGATTTGGAATTGGCCACCTTAAAAGTAGCATCTTCGTCGGTAGTCTGTACCTCCACTCCTTGCGGGGTGCAGTATATGGTGCAATTTGCACAACAAATCCCTTCCTAACAGACATACCGGACTCGAGTCACAAACCACAAACTGATGTTCGTTCATGTGGTTTCCAATTTTCACAGACACTGGTTCTGTCAAGGGACTAGTCATTCTTTTATTTGCGACTCCTACCACTTGAATTGTTTCCCCTGACATTGGCAAGTCTGGAACTACCGCTGATCTCAGAGTCGAACGAGTAGCCCCAGTGTCCACTAAGAACGTAGTGGGACACCCTGCCACTTCTGCCTCAACAAATGGCCCTCTCTGATCCACTTCTAGAACTGCCCCGAGGGTACAGTCCTCTTCACTGCTCACCCGTTGTACTGTCAATGGATCAATGTAATAACATTTTTCTTCCTCGATAAACAGAGGCATTTGTTTAAAGACCTTTCCTCCAGCTGCTATCTTCGGTGGCTGTGGGAATTGGGCCCGTGGAGCCGAAGTCCCCCCTTTGGCCACCTTACTGCTCGGAACTGTCACCTTTTGCACTGGGTCTTCTTGGACCTGCTCTTCTACTTCTAGCTCTCCATTTTCAGGGTTAAAGGGACACTCGCGTCGCCAATGCCCCACCTGGTGACACTGATGACACTTTGTCGTTTTCTTTAAAGTGGCAAAGTCTATCCTAGGTCTCTGCCCTTCTTCATTATCTTTGCTCTGACCATTTGGTTTTCGTCCCATCCCCTGCTTCTGCTGGCCACCCTTCCCAGCGGACTGCATTTGCACCACCATCAATTTCTCCTTTAGATTCTTGGCTTTAGAATCTATCTCGTCACTGCAGTACCTCGCATATCGTAAAATCTCATCTAGTGGTTTGTTCTGCCAACAGATTAAATGTTGTTGTATCATCAAACAAATATCAGGTCTCAACCCCAAGACAAACTTTGACACGAACTGCCCTATATCTTTGGGATCCATTACATCTAGTCCACTGTATTGCTTGAATGTTTTCAGCAATCTTTCATAAAACTCGTGAACTGTCTCCTTGGGTTCCTGCCTTGTTCGGTCTATTTTTACCCAATCTATGTCCTGTGGTGGTACCTTATCTTTCAGCCATGCTATTACCCTTTCATACTTTCGCATGACAATCTCAGACGGTCCATTAGTCCGAGCATCCCTCAATGGTTCAGCATTTGGCCATTCGACACTAGTCTTACAAGGGGTCCACAAATCAGATGGGACCACGATGTCAAACAACGTGTTCAAATCTATCCACAGTACTTTCGAGATTTTGACAAACCTCTCTACCTGCTTATACCATTCGACTGGATTGTCCCGCAACTTCGGAAATGAGTTGGTGAATGCAGCTAAGTCTCCTCTACTCCAGGGCACATGTACATAATTTCCATTTGATATTTCTCGCAAAGGGAATGCCTCCATCTGCATTACCCTTCCCTCAGGGGTCATCACATTTGTACTTCGCCTAACTGTGCCCTTTTTCGACCACCTTTCTTCCCATTTATCCAGTTCCCTCCACACTCTTATCCCTGTTACCAGCTCTCCTATGTGTGTTTTTAATCCAGTAGTTCTCTTCTCATCTAGATCTTGGTCTGCGTACTGTAATCTGTGGTTACTCTGTAATGCCCTTGTCCTAGACAAATCCACGGCATACTTGTCTGCCAAATCAGTCAATTTCTCATGAAACGCTCTAGCTTTCCTAGTAATATCCTTTGCCATGAACAATAACTCATCCTGTTCATACAATTCTATCCTTTCCAAAGGCAATGTTCCATCTATTATCTCATCAACATCTGATTTTAAACTAGTAACATCAAGCCTTTTTGCCTTAATCGCAGCTTTCAGCACCTCTGGTCCAGAAGTACCTTCCGCCTCCCTCCCGTCCCAGCTCCTAGCCCTGCGCTTAGGCACTGGTGAGTTAAAGGGAGTCCTCCCCTGTTCCCATCTCTCTAGGTCCCATGCCTTTCCATCTTCTCGGGGTGGATGATGAAATACTTCCTTGTTTCTCATTTTTCCGCCTTCCCCGATCTGCCTGTTTTCTCCAGGTGCATAGTAAGGCATCCCATTGCTCCCCCTCTCTTCACTGTTTCCCTGTGATTCTTGGTTACTCGAAGCATGGCGGGACCTGTCACTATTCTCCTTCCTCCAATGTTGGACATCTTCCCCGAGTGTATGATGAAGGCACCTAAACCTATTCTGAAAAGCCCGTACCGCCTCATCTCCTCCTTTCCCCCAGAGACGGGACATTTCCTCACATTCTACAATCCTAGTATTTTGTTCCGGCTGTTCTCTCTGATTTGTAGGACCTGCATCCCCTCTATTCTCTTGACTTTGGCCTTCCCGGCCCTGACTGCTTTCGCTGGCCCCACAATGAGATACAGTCCCGTTACCCCTGCTTTCCCACTCTGGTTCTGTTCTTGTCCTGTTACTCGGGGATACTATGGACCCGTCCCATTCCCTCAAATCAGCTCTTAATTCTGAATAGGGTCTTGGCCGTGGTCCCCTTAGATCCATTGGTCCTCTCGGACCTCCCTGTTCTGAATTGGGACCGACAGTTGTGTCTAATGGGGTGTTCCATGTTACCGAACCTGGCAATTGTTTCCATGCATTTGTCACATTATTCCTCCTTTCCATCTCAATCCTTTCCCTATCCAATTGCCTTTGTTGTTCCCCTCTATCTCTCTCAGAATTATAGATCGAAACTATGGGTCCTATGGTAACAGGCACCTGAAGAGCGTCTGGCAATCCCACAGACTCAACCCTTTCTGTGGTTGGCGTTTTCTGCACTACAAACCTTCCCACTACACTCTGTACAGTGTTGTTTGGAGGTGTTTCTCCGCCTTTGATAGGTGTCCATTCCGATATAGGGAGTGGTGTATATCCCTCTATGTCATTCCCATCTTCCCTTGCGAGCCCTCTATCTTCTATCAACTCCACTCTCGGAGGTGGTCTATCCATTAACAATCTGTTTATCAGATTGTCCTCCGACTCGCTTTCCTCGTCTTCTTCCATGAGGTTTCCTCCTCCTGACACCTCCCTCATCGGATACATTTTCTCCACCTCAATGCTCTGTACTCTCCAACGCTTTTCCTCCTCATCCCATTTGGAATCTCGCACTGCCCTTACCGATCGCGTCAGTCTTTGTTGACGCCTGTTCAAATTTCGGTCGTGTGCAGCCTTAATCCATGCATTAAGAGCCTCAAACTGTGTTGGTCTGGGCGAGGGTTTCAATGAGGACATGGTTGCTTTTAGCCGATGTAACACCTCTAATTTAAACGTCCCGTATCTCGGGAACTGCATTTCCTCATTCCCTTCCGTAAGCTTATTCCAAGCCCCAATCCACAATATCGTATGCAGCCCAACATTCGTTGCCATATAATGAGCTGGCGTACCCTCTGGGGGAGCCTCTTCCCCGTAATAATGTTCACTTCGTTTACGTTTAAAAATCCCTTTCAAACACTTAAAACACTTCATGATTTCTCTTTTCTCCGCGTTTGTTTACTTCCTGATGATATTCCACCAATCTCAGCCCCGTTCTCACTAACTGGCCTATCCGTACGCGACTTTCCTCCGACGTCACTCTAGCCGCCCAACCAGAGCGCGGCTCTAGCTAACGTCACACCAACCGCTCAATCAGAGCGCGGCTCTAGCCGACGTCACCCGTCCCCCTTCGCAGCAGTTCCCCTCCTTTCTCAGCTCGTCTCCTCGGTCATGCACGCATCCCATTCATACTCTGAAAAATGATTACTTCCGTCCAAGCGATCACCTTTCTTGACTGTACGCCCACAGTCTTTCTGTAGTTGTCACCTTAACTTGGCAAAATGTCTTTCCGTTTACTTCCAGACAATCGCCTTCTCCGATAGGTTACTCACACGCAGTAACTTTCGACCAGCGTCCGTTACTCATACACTCACTCTTACACTCCCCCTATCTTGGATCCACGGCGGTCAATGGTACCTCGTGACCTCCGTACTATGGTCGACAACTACCCTGGATGTTCGATACACCCAAAACCACTTAAGCTCTGGCCTGAACTTAAGATTTCACCAGTTCACCCGTTTACCAGGTTACCAGCTTACCAGGTTGCGCGCGCTCACAACCTTCCCTCATTCACACTACAGGCATTCAACTCCGCAAGACATTACAGTACAAATACAACACAAAACACCGCAATCTATTCACGCATGACCCTTTTTATACTCACTCTCCGATACTGCTGCTTTTCTCGCACCGTCTGCACCTTTCGGCACACGATTCTTCCGCTGCTCGTCTCTCGGCGTCTCGGGCCTTGGGGTAAACTGACCTCTCTAGATTACCTTCCTCAAGAAGATAACCATCCTCACTCTGCTACCAACTGCTAACGCGGGATTACTGGTTACTAATTATCTTACCAAATCCCATACTATATCGACTGAATCGTTGGTACCTGTCATTGAGTAAAGGTAATCTCGCAATAAGTCAATAAATTTAAGAACTTACACCACTCTAAATGACCACTGACCAAAATTAAGTTTTAAAGATTTAATATAAAGTCAAAGATAACTGAAGATACAAACTTCTCAAAATGAGATTCAACAGGTAAATTGGTATCACTATAAACATGAACTTCTTGAATAATCTAAGTCTGAAAAACAGAATAATAAGTACAAGCTCGAAAACCATCAGGGTTGCCAAAATGGATACAAGTTGCAACCTCAAAGTCATTACAGAAAAGAAAATTAAGGTTAGTCTGTCCCTACACTACACTAAATGACATCCCTGCTTAACAAGATCTTAACCCTCTAGGTGTCAGCCGTGGTGACTTCCTAAGAAGATCACGCACTTCTCTTTGTCTCTTCTCTGATAATGGGTCTCTCCTGATCAGCCTATCTGCCTACCCATCCGCTTCCTTAGGCTCCCAAAATCATCTGCTCTGCTCTCCTCCCGGGTCTCTTTCCCTAATACCAAATCACATTTTCAATAGAAACGCCCCTTGGGACGCCCCTCACGTGGTACATCTTTGCGCGGCAAACTCCATGATGGTACTCTTGAAGACCCTCGTTATAGTTGACCTTGGTTCCCAGGCTTCTTCTTCAGTGCGCTGATACCCCCTGAAATTCCTGGAAACTCCTACAGGCCTGCGCAAGGCGCCACTGAACAAAGTCCCTTTCATTCGAGCTGATTAGGACCCTCGCACCTGCATACAGCTCGTCCTGCAGTGGGCCTCAAATTCCAGACTCCACCATATCTTTAGTCATAAAACACTCTCAAAGCTCTGTGCTGGACACCTCGCGACCTCTTCTCTAACGAGCACATGACGATTTACACGACATGACATTATCTCCTCTGGCCTACTTGATTTACATGCAGCAGGTCCCTGCACTCTTAAAACGTTAACTTGATTTAAACAGCAAACATTCTTAACTAGCATACGTTTCTAAAATAACACATCTATAAAGCATATACTTTTAACCCTAAGTTCAATAGTACATTTGGAAGAACCATGTCAACCTTATCTCACATTAATTTAGCAGCACGTTCAGGTTTGCTGTGAATTGCCCTAAGGCCTACACATAATACTGGATTTTCAAAGTTACATTTAATTCGGACATGATTCTTTTAACATGAGAACATGAGGTTTTCACATATATTCTAACATTTCTACATTAATCTCACACCGTTATAATTATAGTTACTCTACTTAACATTCTATACATTTCACTACTGAATATAAACCACTCTGTATATTTCACTCCTGGATATAAAACACTCGTGTGCAAAACATGTTTAAACTAACTACGTGCTTGTAAATATGGCGTACTTATACATTTTTTTCAAACTTGTGCTCTCTCAGCAGTAAAAGAAATGCCTGAAACTCGACATGTTGGTTCCGTGCTGCCCTGAGGAGGGAGTGGAAAGCCGAGGCTAACGCAGGATAATGAGGTGGCATGTTTGTAATTCACCTCACCATTGTTCTCTCGGCTCTGTTTTGGTGGCCTCTTAAGGCACTGCCACCGGCAATCACTTTTTTTCCCTTCTGGCTGAACGAGCTTCAGTTTAAATCATTCAGCAATGAATTGGGCTGCAACTGCAACAGGAAAAATATAACATTTTCTGGTTCCTTTGCAAAGCACTGGAAACACAGTTATTTTCTGCTGCGTGACATGGTTTATCCTTCTTGCCTACTTTAAACATGTTACATCATTTCTCAGCCTCCACTGCCAATTATCAACAAATATTAAAGTGAGATGTACAGTATTTAAATATGGCATGGAAGCGGAAGTGTCATGGTGATGGCCTTTGCCTTTATACTGTGTTAAATTAGCATAAGCTTGTTGGAAGTTTAAACGCCATTTTCTCCTTTCTGTTGCTTTTGCACACAGCACATGATATTATAAATGTTTAGAGTTTAGCAGAATATTTTGCTTCACACAAGAATAATATGTTTTTCCTATAGTATCAGTCTGGCTTGGTAAGCTATGTCTGAACAGAGAGAGCCGAGGCCCTCAAGGTTGCTTCAACACAGTAGTTGTTATTCGGTCTGATGAGCGCACGTCCTAGACATAACACATATGCAGTTGTGGGCACCTCGAGTTTTCAGCGCATTTAATATTGCACTGCGCAGAGCATGCACACACAGTTTGACGAACCTTGGTATGCAGAGAGCTGGAGTAGAACATGATGTGATCTCATTCTACTAGAACCTGAGGTATGGGGCCGTCCTTGTAATCCCAAGAGACCTTCTATAGATATAATATAATATACTAGCAAGGGAGGGTAAGATTTAGGTGCTATTTAGCATTCTTCCCTTTAGCATGTTAACATGCTTTCTCCCTTTGTATTTTATGGAATTGTAACTATGCTGATAACCTCGTTTCTTATAATATGTTTGCTTGTATTAGCTAAGATACTGTACTTGAGAACACAGCAGTAGAAATAAATATTTCAAACTTGCACGTGTCCTCATTCACTCCTTGTTTTGGACTGATCAGTGAGTATAACGAAAGAGTGTTTATGTGTTCCACGTTTACTGAGGTGTACTAAGTTTATTTTCTGGGTGGTCTAATTATTGGGGATTTGTAAGAACCAATAAGACACTGATTGCAAGTCTAGTAAGGGATTTTGGGTACTAAGGTGAGTTTTTGGTACACCCTAACTCACCAAGGTTCCAAGTCTTTGCGCACAGTTCTGTGTAGAAGCAGGATCCCTGTGACAGAAGTAGCTGGGAGCAGCGAATGAGCGAATAGGGAGCGAGGAGCCTTTCACCTGGGCCTGTAATCCCCCGCCGACCCGTTCGGCGAACTGTAGCCGTAGCTTGGGGGTGATACAGCACATTACATGAGAAGGCTGCAGGCTTGTACCACTAGAGCAGCGTGGAGCGTCAAGGAGTCAGGAAACCGATTCGCCTCACCCCAGCCATCAGCCTAAGCCTGGTTTTGGTTGATTATCTCATGCTCGACCACAGGCAGATCTGACTGGTCTTAGGACATCGGCGCAAGGTCTTGAAAGCAGCACAGCAAGTTAGGTAAGGTGCGGGGGTAGAAGAGGTAACAGTCGGTGTGAGGGAGCTGTGTCAGCCATGCTCACTGCCTGGCACCCCAATCACCGCCCGGCAGGTGAACTACCCCGCCGGATTAAAGGTGCCTCATAGGTGAGCCAAGCCACTGTACTCATCCTAGTCTGGTAAGAGCACAACTAACTACTACAATACAAGCAGACTTATTGCACAACAAGCACTTCACTGCTTGTGCTGTCTCTGCCTCCCGCCGTGAATTATGAAAACGCCAAAAATGAGTTGGTGCCATGCTACGGTTGGACTGCGACCAAAGCAATAATAGCCACATAAGCATTGGAGAAACAAACCTCACTCCAGTTACTTACATCTTTGCAGCAATTCTGATATAGCACCTGGGTAGCTGCGGCCCCAACAACTGACTTACTCCGACTTTCCCAGCGCATGCGCCCGCAACAGGAGAGTAGGATTCTGATGGCTGCTGGTGCACTCTGGGCAGGCTGACTTGGAAGCCAGGTTCACTTCGGGTGAGTCCGGTCGCAGCATTTATTTAGATTTTTTTAATCTCAAGCCAGAAGCCACCCATAAAGCTAGTGAACGGCGCAAGCTGTAAACACTGCTCTGCATCGTGCACACCAGCCCCCGCACCTGCAAACGTAAATTAAAAAAATACATGCTTACTGCCATTCGGACTCCACCATCTCTTCAGCTTCACGGACGCCGCTTTTACAGTCACATGCGGGGCTCTTTGCAGTGGGCTTTAAGCCACGCCCCCAACCAGGCACCGTCGCCTACTTCCTCTTGGGACGTTGTCTTCCTGCAGCGCCCTGCCTATGTCCAGGGAGTCCACCCGACTACCGACTCGGGTTGACACGTTTTTTGTTGATGCTGCATTTACCGCAAACAAAACAAAAATGCAGGATAGGCTCCCGCTTCCATGGTACAATGTCCTGCCTTCTTGCAACAGTGTGCCTACCATTGCCCCCACAACGCATGGATACGATGTAAGGCAAACAGGAGTGCGGTTGGGCGGGCGTTAATAAGGCACAAACAACGGAAGTGGGGGGGTGGGAGAGAAGGCTCGGACAGCGGGAGAGGTGGCACGGGGACAAAGTAGTGCTTACAAAACACTCAGTAACAGGGCCAATAGCCGTGGAAGGAGACATGACCGTCATAAGGCGGGACTAGCAGCCTCTAAACCAATCTGACGGTAGCATTTACAAAGGAGAAAGCCACAAGCCAATGAAAAAGTGAACGGGCGAGTGGGCGGGGATTCCCTCACCTATAGTGTATACTGCATGGCTCGCAAAGCGAGCAGCGCATGTGCTGCACCGCTAGGCGAGACCTAAAAAACTAAATTGACAGTATTTCACTAGCAGGACATGTCATACACACATACGTGTCCTACCTTTCACCTTCACTGCACCCTGCCCAGTGGTGTAACTTGGGCCTACTATAGGGGTGCCTTACATGTAAGAAAAGGGCAGGTTAGGGCCTGGCAAGTGGGTGCACTTGCCAAGTTGACATGGCAGTTACCAAGCTGTGCACAGGCACTGCAGTGGCAGGTATGAGATACCTTTTCAGGGCAGCTCATGTGGGTGGCACAATCACTGCTGCAGGCCCACTATTAGCATTTGATTTAGCGGCCCTGGCACACTCAGTGCACTTTACTAGGGACTTACTAGTAAATCCAATTTGCCAATCAGGGAGAACCAATTGTAATAACAATATACACAGGGAGCACTTGCAGTTTGACACTGATCACCAATGGAAAAGTGCCCAATGCATCTAAGCCATCAAAAATCAAATCGAGCACAGCATAAAAAATACAGGCGGTAGAGGCAAAAAGTCAGGGGAAACCATGCCAAAGATGCCAAGCCTAACAACCAATCAATCAACCAATCAGGGATTTATAGAGTGCACTACTCACCCGTAAGGGTCTTTAAGCGCTGGGGGGAGGAAGTTTCGGACAGCTCTGAGGTCATTCAAAGAGCCTGGTCTTTTGAGGTCCTTTCTGGAGGGTTGCAGTGTAGAGCTTTGTCTGATGTTGAGGGGGAGTTCGTTCCAGGTCTTGGCCGCGATGCAAGTGCAAGAAAACCCCAATGAAATCAGGAATTACAGCAGTGCTAATCTACCAATTTCCTTGTGAAATTTCCACATTTTGGTCCATTTTTCTGGGATAAATGATGTTAGATTTTACCTCCCACAAAGGTTTCTTGTAAAACCACTTCCACTACTGCAACATTATTAGGAATACTCAATAAGGTAGGAACTCCTATTTCTGCTCCTCTATGAAATGCAAGATATTTGAAATTGTGGCCTTATTATTTAGTGTTATACCTACATGACTTTATTACATTTCTCAACACTATCTAATTGGAACTGGTAGTTTTTTCTTTCTACAATCTATAGAAAACAAATGAGTAAGGGGACATATCTCTGCACAGCATTTCACTTTGCAATAGGAGTGCCCAAGCCTTAAAAGACAAATCATCAATTTTGGCACCACTTCCTATAGGCATCAAGCTCAAACTTCATGCTAAATACCTCTTGTTGAATGGTGGTGCCCAATTTTTGTGGGACACTGCTGCTGTGCTTTACATTATTTGCACTGGGACACTACTAACCAGGCTTCAGAGCTCCTAAAACACATAAAAATGACCTAACTTCTAATTGCCAATTTAACTTTCAGATAAGTTCATTATATGTGGCAACACAAAATACACTCATGACATGGAAAAGTAAATGTAATCTATGGAATTCAGCAATACTGTGCCATCTGCACGGTTGTAGAATAGCTTGCCACCCCAATGAAGAACATGTCAGGAGGACCTGGTATCAATCGTATAGGGCCCAACTCTTTAGAGGGCCCTGTGCTCCAGGGTTCCCATCACCCACAATTTCTTTCCAGGTTTCAATTCCACAGGTGTAGCCGTTTGGTCATACCACTGCTTAATCACTTCCTGGCTGGCCTCTAAGTTGTCTCTACAACTTTCCCATCTGGCTTCTGGAGGCTAGCATGTAGCTAACTATAAAATAGACATACTGGGAAACATTCTTGGGAGCTTTCTCCCATCCCTCTTTCATCAGACTTAGAGGCCCCCTTACAGGCTGAACATACAGAAGTCCAAAGGGGGTACATCCAACCCCCTTTTGTGGTACCTCTCTCTACACAAAGAGAATAAATATCTCAAAGCCTCAGGCAGGCTATTGATCATGGCTTTAGGGTCTTTTTAAATCTCTCAGCATGATGCACATTAGTTTGTGGATGGTAGGGAGTGGAGAACATATAAGTAAATCCACACCCCTGCAGATATGAAGTTGGTGACCCTATCAGATACCACTTCCTTGTGGAAACCCACTCTGGTAAAATTCCCCATTAACCACATCGATGCTATGCATTTTCCCCTCCTGTGCTAAGATTTACTTATTCCCATGTTTCATGACGAGCTGGGCTCGTCATGAGCGTGCGAGGAGGCTACCTCATGACGAGCCCAGCTCGTCATGAGCGTGGAAGGGGTTAAGGCCTCAGCCACTGCATCAGCAGTTGCAGTCCTCAGACATATGACCACTGTATAACTTATGGCATGGTTCACCAGCACCAGGATAAACCTGCAACCAGAGCCTATCCAGGGATCAGAAGGCCCTGCAATGTTGTTATCCACCCTTTCAAAGGGGTGCTAACAGCAGGCCACAGATTAAGTATGGCTTACAGGCTCTGCTCTGTCTTTCAGCTGGCCTGGCAGGTCAAGCACATCCTACATAAGGCATCTGAGTAAATCTTCATCTTAAGCCAATACAAGTGGGGACAGCCTTGCAAAGGACTTGTCTTAGCCCAGATAATCTGCCAGGAGTATTTCATGAGCCAATTCTAGTAGGAAGGCCCTGTAGCATTGGGGGGCCACCTGGGCCATTGATGGCACGTGCATAGGTACCTTATGCTGACAGTAAAGGAGATTTTGTTCCAAGTAAATGTGGTGATTCCCAGAGGCATCTCCTGCTGCCCCGGCATGCGCCTGTTGCCTCATGCCTTTCAGAATAGGGCAGTCCTTCAGTGCCTTGCAGAACTCCTTCATTGTGGGTCCTCCTTCTTCTTGCCATCCTGCAAGTTCAGGTGGATCACCAAGGGAGACAAAGTCCTCCACATTGAGCTTCAGGCTGTCTCCTCTGGGGCCTTATCCACCACAGCCGGAAGAAATTATTTGGCTTTTTTTCCCATGCACACTTTCCTTCTCTCTTTTGGCAGGTCTCTGGGCGATACTTCCAGGCTCCAGAACTTCTTGATTCCCATCCAGGAAGTAATGGACTCGGTGTACTCAGGAAACCCTAACATCTCCAGGTGTGCCTTAAGATCCACTTGCTTCGAGGTAGTGTGCTCAAGGTCATTGTTTAACATACAGTCCACAAACATGGCAGGGCTCACAGCAACTTTCAGAAGACCTGAGACCCCCCACCACAAATGGGAAATGTTGCACTGGGTAGTGTCCCCCCTGTTGTCAGCCACCACAACCTGGTAGAATGCATTGGGTCGAAATTGCTCTTAGCTGGGTCTTTACCATAGTCATACTGGATTCTGTGTTCCCCAGAGCCTCAACACATTGCCTATTGATGGCAACCCATTGCCTACACTTTACAGTATTTGACAGTACATTGATTTTAGGAACATCTCCATGTCACTCAGGGTCACTCAGGGACACTAGGGTAACCTCCCCTCCATTTACTGGGACAAACTCCTCCCCACGCACTATACTTGTCACTCCTGTTGGTGTTCCTTCAGTGAGCGGGTTGCTCATTTTTGGCCAAATGAATGAAAATTATAGAAACTCCTCCATTGACTCAGGCAGACTGCTGTATTGCTTTCTGGCTTCCAGTTCAGCTACAAGCTCCCACTGTTCCATGACGAATGACTAACAAGGACATTTGTTGGTACCTGGAGCTGTACATCAGATGGCCCATACGCCGCACTATGTTGATGTAACCGACACAGCTCTGTCAATCTTGGGTTACCTCTCAGTCAATCATATGTTAGGTAGCCCATCATAGCTTTTCAAGTGATTCTGTTCCCTCTTCTCCCTGGATCCTTCTACTTTACATGGGATGCCTGGCAACTTTTCATTCCTAGGATATCAATACTTTCCCAAGGACTACGCTACCCCATCATTAAGTTGGGACTCACATTAGTTCATCTGTTTTCTGTCCTGAAGAGGCCAACTGTTTCTAGGCAGAAACATGTCAATGGAGGAGTCCGTATACTTTTCATTCATTTCCAAGAATATAGAGGGGGAGATTGCTCCTCATGTGTGCACAACTCACAGACTATCTCCAAGATGGACTGTGTAAGAAGCAAAGAATAAAGCCATATTTGATCAAAACAACTGGAAGAGCAAAAAAAATAACTTCCTAGTTGGTATATTTGGTGTTGAGCTTTTGATATATGTAAATGTAAATGTAAATGTAAATATATTTTATGTACGTGTAACTTTGTAGGTTCATTGTCCATTATACATGTCTTATTTGGTTACGTTTAATGTGCTTTGCAACATTATGGAACCCATGTATCCACTCCAGGAGGGAACGATTTTAAGATTATCAAACATTTTAAAATACATTTGCATAAATAGTGCATTTCGCACCAGTAATTAATTTTTGTAATCATTGAATAACTAACGACATATGAATTTGTGCCTTCATTACACCACTTTTCATTTATATATGTTTTAGCCCAGGTTATGTGGGCTGATTATGGCTAACCCCTATAATTTGCTGTTCCACTGGAGCAAGCACCTGGGGTCATTTCCAAGGAACCAGGCACATGATAAATTTTTTTATTTTAATTTTAATTTTAGAAGTTTTATATAGCGCTAGCTGGACCCGAGGGTATCAGAGCGCTTCACAGCATGTACAATTATGTGCAAATAAACAGTACAGAGAGTATGGAAGAACATGAGGGTTTGAGACGGGTGGAGATCGAACAAAGAAGCGAACGAGCAAAGGGGCGTGGAGGGTGCAGGTCAAACAAGACGAGCATCCAAAAGGTTTCCTTCTTCAAACAGGATGGGTGTTCCCAAGGGTTTTCTTGATCCAAGTCAGTGTCATTGGTCACAAAATGAAGGTAAGTTTGAGAGCCGGCTAAGGTATTTCTTGGTTCTTATCGGTTCACACGAGAGCGGTTGAGGAAGAAGACTTTGAGCAGGTTTTTTAATTTTGTAAACAAGGGGGTCGTTCTAATGTGGGGTGGGGTGAAGTTCCAGATTTTTGGCGAGTTTCCAGCTAATGATTTGGTTGCGGTTTTTTGCTTACGAGTTTTCAGCGGGATGAGTAGCAGAGTGTTGGAGCTCCTGAGGTTCCTGGACTGGCGGCCCTTTTGAGTTTGGCAGCCAAGTATTCCAGTTTACCTGTGTGCAGGGCTTTGTGCGCGAGGCAGGCTGTTCTGAAGCTGGCTCGCAACTCAATTGGGAGCCATTTAAGTTCTCTTAGAGCAGGAGAGATGTGTTTGAATTTCTTAGTTCTAGTGACCATTCTGGCTACTGCATTGAAGGTTGTTTTCAGAGGGGCGAGGTGCGATTTTGCTGTCCAAGTCAGGGCTACATTCCTATAGTCAATTCTGGAGAGCACCAGTGCTTGGGTGGCAAGTTGAAGATACTTGGGCGGGAAGAAGGGTGTTATTTTGTACAGTATTTTCAGATTGAGAAAGGCACTTTTAGCAGATCTTGTAATGTGTTTTTCATGTCCAGTTCCGGGTGTAGGGTGATACCTAGAGATTTTACCAAATCCGTCAGGGTGAGGTTACCATTGAGGGCGTCAATGGCTTTGAGCCATTCTCAATTTGGGGGGTTTCGTCTTTGTTGGAGATGAGGAGTATTTCCGTTTTCTCTTGATTGAGTTTCAGGTGATTGATTGTGAGCCAGTGTTGTACCTATCTGAGCGTGGCGTTGAGTTTTGGGATGTCGTCAATGGAGGAGGTTCCCAGATATAGCTGCGTGTCATCCGCATATAAATGGAAAGGGATGTTAGATTTCCTGAATATAGTGGTAAGGGGTTCAATGTAAATGTTGAAAAGCTGAGGGGAGAGCACTGACCCTTGTGGAACACCCCTGTTGACAGGGTGGAGGTCAGACTCGAAGTTTTTTATTTTTATGCTTTTTGAGAGGTTGTGAAGAAAGGAAGAGAACCAGTGGAGGACCATCTCTTCAAGACCATCCCTTTCTTGTAGAAACTTGATGATCAGTTTGATGATCTAATGCGGCCAATAAGTCTAGGAGGATGAGAAGGCAGCATTGGTCCGAGTCAAGTGACTTGTAAAGATTGTCTATGACTTTGAGGATTGAGGATTCAGTGTTGCAGCCTTTTCTGAAGCCTGATTGATGTGGATCTAGGAGATTGATGTTGTCTAAGTGTTGGGTCAGCTAAGGGAGTACACATTTTTCCAGGATTTTGGACAGAAGAGGTACGTTCAATACATATCTAAAGTTATTCAGATCCTCAGTGTCTAGCCCTGGCTGTCTTAGCAGTGGCATGACTTGACCTACTTTGAGGCAGTCTGGTACGATTCCAGAACTCAGTGAGCTGTTAATGATTTTGCACCATAGCGGGGCTAGGACAAGCTTCATGTCCTTGGCCAGGTGAAGGGGTAAGCTGATCCAGGGAGTAAAATGAGGGTTTAGCATTGGAGATTAGTTTGTCTTTCTCTGCTTCCTGAATGGGAAGGAAGGAGGACCACTGCTTTGGAGGGTTCACGGAAGCACTTCCATAAGTTTCAGACACCTTGATCACGGTGGAGGGGGTGTGATTTGAGCCAAGTGAGAGATCGATCTTGGCGATTTTGTCGTTGAAAAAGATGGCAAAGCTGTCACATTGTTCTTTGGATGCCTGTGTTGAGGATGTCATTGGCTTAGAGGTTAGATTCCTGATGATATTGAAGATCTCTTTGGGTCGTTTTTTTGCGGTGTCTAGCGCAGAGCAGAAGAAAGCTGTCTTTTTGTTTTAATGTGCTTTTTGTAATTCCTGTGGGCTGCTTGGAGTTGATAGCGATGGAGGGGTGAGGGATTGTTCCTCCAGATTCTTTCTGAGGCTCTTAGGTGTCTTCTTTCTTCATTGATGTCAGTGGTGAACCATGATCTGGATGGAATATTCCTGGATTTTTTTAGTTTCAGGGGGGCAAGGTGATCAAGGGTGAGCGTCATATTAGAGCTGTAGAGAGAGGTGAGTGCTGTAGTTGAGAGGTGATCAGTGGTGTTGGGGAGGAGCAAGCCTATTCTTTCTTCTAGGTCGCCTTGAGGGATCTGAGCTGTGTTCCTGACCCATTTGGTTGGGTCCTGCCTGGGGTGTTGAGTTAGGATCGCTTGGTTGATGTGGAAAAGAACGATGTGGTGGTCGGACCAGTCCACGGGAAGGATGTGGTTGATGTCTGATCAGTCTACGTTTGAAGTGTCTCTTCACTTTACTAGAGAGGTTGGGGGAAAGAGTTAAACACTTTCATGTCCGGGAGTCTTGGAGGAGCAGAAGACTAGTCAGCTAGCCCTTGGAGTCACTCTAGGTTAGGCAATGAAGGTCCAGGCAGAGAAAGCAGAAGGCAGCAAAGAGCACAACAAGGCAGCAGTCCTCTAGAGAAGCAGTCCAGTAGCAGTCCTTAGCACAGAAGGTCTTTTTTTGGACAAGTTTGTTTCATGTCCAAAAGTGTAGGGTCACGGGTCCAGAACATACACCCGGTTGTGCCTCTGAAGTGAGGCAGAAGGTTCTTTGAAGTGCACAGAGGTCTCTTCACCCTACCCTTGCTCCAGACTCACTATAGCGGGTATGCAGTCCTTTGTGTGTGAACAAGGCCTAGCCTGTTCAGGTACAAATGTGAGGCTGTGCCCAGCTTCTCCCTCCCATTCTCCCAACCACCCAGGAAGATGTATGAAGTCACACGCAGCCTTCCTTTTTTTGTGACTGCGTAGAGGGAATAAACAAAGTGAACTCTCAGCCACCCCAGTCAATGATTAGAGATAGGCAACAGACACCAAACAGCAAAGAGCAGAAAATATCCAACCTTCTAAAAGTGTCATATTCAGTATGGTTGCTAGTAATCCAATTATGCTGTTAAAACAAATGGGTGATTCCCATTCCAGAGGTACTATAAATGACATCTCTACCTTCTCTCTATTAGAAATTACAGCTTATTAAATGTACTAAAGAATTCCCAAAGTTAACTAATGAGAGAGGAACGCCTCTCAGTTGTGAAAAAGGTGTTTGGGAGTTTTCCATTACCAAGATATGCAAAATTCAAAAGTACATGTCATTCCTTTTAGTTACATATGCACCCTGCCCTATAGGCTAACTAGGGACTACCATAGGGGTGATTTATATGCAATAAAAAGGGTGTTTAAGGCTTGGCAAGTGGTTTTAAATGGCAAGTCGACATGGCAGTGTAATCTGCACACACAGGCTGTGCTGTGGCAGGCCAGCAACATGTTTAAAGGCATACTTGTGTGGGTTGCTCAATTAGTGCTGCAGGTCCACTAGTAGCTTTTAATTTACAGGCCCTGGCCACATGTAGTGCACGGTATTAGGGACTTACAGGTAAACTAAATGTGCAGATTGTTGATACATCACTTAAACCATGTTTTAGGGGAGAAGCACATGTACTTTAGCACTAATGGGCAGTGGTAAAGTGCTTCAAGTTTTAAGGCCAACAAAATACAATCTGGAAAAATAGGAGTAATGCAGGCTGAGGGAAGACTGCCCTAAGGATGCTAGGTCTAACAACCAAACAATTAAAACAATTGTTGCATCAATCCCATCATTTCCACCAAAACAACACTGGATTTGCTGTCCGAGCCACAAGCCTGCTTTATTATAAATAACTCACATCATTCCATTTATAATCACGAGGCACAGACCTCTTTAAGTTGTCTTGTTTACCATACAAGAAGATAGGAATCAGCCCTTCTTCTGCATGTTGTTGTCAATACTTGAAGATTTAATTTCTTATAAACACAGACAGACCTGCTGGACAACTCATTTAATATAACTTTAGTTGCAGTCTGGGTAAACTGAGAGGTTTCAGAAGAATCAAGAGATACTGGAGTACTATTACCAAAATAGCCAATCAAGTAGCACTCCTAATGATCACCCTGCATCAAATAATTGCCCAAGCATGAAGCATTAAATTCACCTTTTCTAAGCTTGTCACCGCCATTAAATTAATTAAAATGTGTCCTTTATTTGTGAAGTTTGCCTGTTCCAAGTGCATTGTCAAATTTATATATGTATTTGTTTTTTTTGATGAAAGAAATGTACAGAAGGTATACATCATTCCTTCACATTTTCACCAACCCTGCGTATGTGATTGCAAGGTTAGAAATACAAAACAGGACTTTTAATTTTCTCGTAAAGTTGTAATGGTGTTAATTGCTTAATTTTACACCATTGTCTGCTCAGTGAAAAATCTGCGGTTGACTCTAAGGATGATTTAGTTTTCTTCTATTGTCACTGATCATCGCTCAGTCACCAGGCAAAATGACTATGCCCTCCGTGACTGTTTATCTGTCCTCTGCAGCCTGGTGCATTTGAGTTTATTTACATTAGCCACACAATAGATCAAATCCAGGGAGCTCGTCTTGAGGATATTCACTCATCACATTTATGAAGTTTGAAAAATTGCCCTCATCCACAGTTGTGTCTGGACGAGCCTCATAATTTCTGGGTATGAAATGTTTATTTAATTTAATCATTGTCAGTCTTTGCACTGTTTCAGGAGAGAGAATGGTCCTGACTGTGACAATTGAAGCAGCTGCACCCAACACCTGCTCTGATGATACATTGGCCATATTATATGCAACTTATTTATTGCCAGCCTAGTGAGTTCTGGTCACTGTGATTTTGTCCCATGGCAATAGGGCAATTGTTTTTGTCTAAGTAGACTTCTGTTTAGTCATCTAAGTTTTCTTATATTATTATCTCCATCAGCATATTTGTGAACATTATGTGTTTTGGACTTGCCTGTTAGCTTGACGTGAGTGTTGAAATATTTATAAACCAATCAATGGCAGATTTTGGAAGTGAAAATGTTGGCTTAGTAGTGGATGACTGTTTTACCACTGGTGGATGTTGCTGCTACAGTAACAACATATTGCTAAAAGCAGAACACCACCAAATTGCTTTCCAGAGATTCATGGCACTACTTCTGCTATGGCATTGAATATGCAATCATTTATCTTCTAGGTCACTCTTTTTCATGATAATCCATTTCTGGTAAACAGCAACTTTCACTGACGATAACTGAATGAAAAGTGGAAGAGTGGATCCAGTACTTTGACATATGCGTTCTTTTCAGATGGCACAATTTCTTTTAGCAATCTTAGATTTGTGTTCATTCTAAAAATATTAAGCTATTAACCAACTCAGATGCAACTTCATTGAGATGTTTGTATGTTTATTTCACCTTTTGCAAATACAGCATGCACAGTTATAGAATGGCTTGGAGATTTTTACAATCCTCTTCACTGCATTCCCATGTCAAAATCTCAAAAAGCAGCAGCATTTGTGTAAGGCTCTTCATTAGCTTCAGTGGTCACACTCTTGTCATGACTTTGGCAGTCATATCTTCTCTCATATGTAGTATGCAATAATTGATAGATCAGTCCTGTTGAAACAGGTGGTGCAACATGTAAAATGCAGAGTTCGACTCAGTAAGGACCTCCTGTAAAAGGGCTTCAACAGGGACTCTGTTATCATGCTGAATGATCCCCATCTGTTTTCAGTGTTGATAGAATATTTGAAGTGCAAGCAATCCTGCAGCATATGGCCAGTTTGTTGTTGACTATGTCTTCCTTTATTAGGCCGCCCTGCACAATTAGTTTGATGCAATGAGCTAAACATCAGACTCTGAAGTATCCTCCACCAGTCATATCTTCAACAATATTTTGCCATTTTTAGGGGCAGAAACGCCAGGGCTGAGACCTTTGGGTTGAGGCGATTCGCAGACTTTGGTTTAAATTCTTACAGGATGTTGAGAGCTGAATGTGGTTTTGCAATGAAGAATATTACAACCATTTCTTGCTGCCAAATGACTTGTGAAGAATCGGCAATGGTAACATCAGTGGCTAGCCTCTGTTTTATTCCGTTGAAGGAGTTCCAGTGTGAAGTGATGTTCATGTAGTCTGTGGCTTGGCAACTGGTCCATTTGTCTGTCAGGAAGTGTGATGGAATGTGTGACTATTATGTTAATGTACCATGATAAGTCCTACAATGGCAATACAAACAAAGACCTGCTTAACGGCAAGCGTGCCCGACTTTGAAGCTGGGGAACCATGTTCGAATCTGGCAAGAGGCTTAAGCATCCAGTGATTCTGGGCAAATCACTCTTTCTTGCCATTCCTAAAAAAATAATGTGTCCATCTGTAATCCAACTGGTACTCATGTAAAGTGCTTGGATAACTTTCATATAATTTTGTATTATCGCTACCAGATTCACCCTATGTGACCTTCCCATCAACCCCGAGTCAGACATACATGGCTAGACTAGTCCTATGCCCCACCCCTATAGAATACCAGGACACAGGTGGGGCCTCTCTTAAACTAAAGACAAACATGCTCCCAGGGAAAAACATAATTAATCTCACAGATAGATAGTTACACTACTAACAGATCTGAGGAACTTGGCCCCAATAAAACTGGCCAAGGCCTTGCATCTCCAAAATATTACAAAGCTAAATACCACATCTTTACACATACATACTGGCCCACACTAGCTCTCCCCAAAGCTGAGACCCATATGTGTCCTTATCATGTGCCCGTATTTGTTGATTTATTTTTTGGGAATGTAGAAATCGCTTTATTGTGCCTCATGAATTGTATATGAACAGCGGCCAAAACTTTGCACATTGAGAGATTTTGAGCAGACTCACTCTGTCAAGGCTCTCCTGGCAGCAGCGTTTAATTAAACCAACTTGAGCCTGTTTTGCCAAAGCCTCTTTTTTCATTTATTTAAGGTAGCCTCATATGCAAGCCACAGGTGGATGATGGACAGAGCTCTCCTTCACTGCTTTGCTAACTAATTTCAGGGTATGATGGTGCAGCACTGGCACAGCAACACAAACATTTTGAAATAATTTTTGTGAGCTTCCTTGAGTTTCCAAAAAAGTAAAGATTCTATCTTCCAGGTGTGGGTCATGCAGCAGAGATCGAAGACATACGAAGAGGGATGCTTGACCTTCAAAATCGAATGCCAAAATGAACAAGGGCTGAACTCGGCACAGGGTAGAGTTTCCAGGACAGAAAGATGAAGTGGCTACTGCAGGTACAGTGCTCTCATTCTCTATGCATGTTCTCTGTAAACCAAAAAGAAAATGCATTTTGGAGTTGTAAATTACCGTTGGTTTTGTGAACAAAGTTAATGCAAATTGACTTTTCAAGTTATTTTCTTAGTGCCCACATGAAAGAAATGCTTCTCATGTTTTGGTCGATGACGTTATTGCTGTATGTCAATTCCATTGTTCTGTGTGGTCACCAATAGGATTTTTTCCCAAATGGATATCTTTACCCAGAGGGGCATATTTACAAGAAGCTAACACACTGCAGCTCCATTTTTTTGAAGCTGTGACTGCTATTATTGGTGCCATAAATACAAAGTGATGCTAGAACCATTTAACATCACTTTTTCACTGGTAGCGCCTTTTTTTCTTATTGTCTGATCCACTAGCTGCAGTTTTCTGTAAAATGCATGGTAGGTGTTCCCTTGTAAAAAACATTTCAAAACCAATGCAGCTGTATGTACAAGGATTATCTGAAAAACGCTACTTATGAAAAACAGGTGCTAAGTCCCATTAGTGCCAGTTTTTTACAGCTACGGAAAGCCAGGTTTAAAAATGATGCATGGACACTGGTATAAAAGCAGAACATACCAAATTCACTCTGACAACCTCAACTAGGCCATGGATCACCTACTATTGCAGTTCAGAGCAACAATGAGACAACCACCATCACAGAGGCAGTGAACGAGAAGGGAGCAGACAATCAGCCAGAGGATTATCCTCCGTGACCTAAGGGAGCAAGAGGAAGTCATTGCCCTTTACAGGCTCAGGAGGGAGTCCATTGCCCACCTCCTGCACCAGATTGCACCAATGCTGCAGACAACTTTGCAGCAGTGCACCAAAATACCTTGACCAGTCCAGGCCACTGGCTGTCCTGCACATGTTGGCATCTGGAACTTTTCCACCCACCACAGCCACAGTGGCAGGAATATCCCAGGCATCCTTCTCAGGGTTTCTCCACTCCATCCTGGAAGCCATCAGAAGCTTAACACCCCAGTACATCTACTTCCCCAACACAGCACTGCAACAGCAGTAGAACACGCAAAGCTTTTATGCCATTGAAGGATGCCCACATATGTTATGGCAATGGATTTCATCCATATGTAACTTGTGCCTCCAGCAACAACATCACACATCTATTGCAACAGGCAATGCAACTATTTAATGAACATGCAGGCAACTGTGGACTATCTGGGCTTCTTCGTAAATGTCCTTGCAAAGTACGCTGGCATTGCTCATGACTCATTCATCTTCTGACATTCCACTATCAAGGAGGTCCTTCTAGAATGTTGCCTATGGGAATGGACTACTGGTTGGTAGGTACTTCTAAACCACATGACAGACCACATGGCAGTCAATTGTGTAGGAATACTTTGACATATCAGTCTTAGGTTTAACAAGACCATGCATATGCAGTTAGTGTGGGCCTACATACTTGTTCCATACTACATGGCATATGCATAACACAATCCAACAAGTCACACATGTTGAGGCCACCTACGCAACATTGGGCCACATGTACAAGTGAACTGTGCTGGTGCAGTATCACTCTTGCCTATGCTCTGGTAGAACTGATCCACCAAATAATAGCAATGTACCAATGCAAAGTCTGTCTGCATGACATTGCTTGGCCTCATAGGTATGCAGTAAGGTAAGCAACAGCAAAGTGCATCATCCATTCACCCTACGTTAAGGATGTGTACCATGGGCCTTGAGTCAGCCTTGCCCATCCAACACCAATGAAGATCTCACACATTTGCACACATCCTATGTTCAATGGCCCTAGGTCTGAGTGCAAATAGTGTGCCTCCCAAGGGGAAGTGAAATGAGGATCCATAATTACATGTCTCTTAAAGTATGATGTCATGTGAGGATACTAAGCTGACACATGTGGACCATGGTGCAAGGGCACTAGTCACTACCATGTGATGGTGCATATGCTGACAAACCACGGATGTGCTGTATTTTAGGAAAAAGGCAAATTCCAAACCTTCACTTTGGATGCAGATCAGTGTATCCAGATTACATCAATTGCTGCCCAGGGGCAACAACTGCTAAATAAAGCCCTGTGTGTGCATTCCATAGTGTCAATAATCCTCACTCAAGCAACATCTTGTAAGATGATGTATCCAAACACCCTTTTGAACCAAGACAATCTCTGTCACTAGTCTATGTGCCCACATGTAAATCTCATGGTAATGAGCAATGAGATGTATCCCAGAGCTGTGAAACTGAGAAATGTAATCAGACATGAACCTCACAAGATCGTGACTATCATGCTACATTATTACACACATCACATCCTATGTGCACACTGTTTTGCTGCACCCAAGCCCCTATTTCATTCATCCAAGGCCTGTACTGTGCAGCAAGGTGCAGCCTCATGCACAAACTACATTTCCCATGACTGCCGACCACACAGTTTTATTGGGAATAACATGTCTGTCATGGAAGTGAGGTTTCATAGCTTCTGCTAGCGCAGCCACAAAACTCTGGAGACTGAATCATGATGAAAATATAGCCTAAACTGTCCCCAATAGTGTAGCACTGTAGTTTAGTCAAGCTACTAGTTGCACTGTACAGAGCATGATTAACACATAGCTCAATTGCCATGAGTAAAGATCATGTTAGCTACATCGATGACTCTGTAATTTTCCTGTAGGGTTTAGCCCGTGAATATGAATGGCAAATACTCAATCACATGGTGCTATCCATTCACCCCCTTCCAGGTGGGAGCAGCCTATCACTGCACACTCCCAAATGTCACCAAAGACTGATGCCTCTACTGTGGGATACTGCGTTGTTTAGCTGTAGGCTCATCTGTTGTAGGTGCACTGAACTCATGACAGAGTAGTCTGTTGCATTCCTGGGGTGAGTTTTTTTAAAATTATTATTAAGCTTTTATTGTTCAATTACTTAAAAACATTACAATATACTAGCAATGTTAAAAGAAAGAGAGTTAAAATCCCATACGTATTGCTACAGCCTGGTAGGGCATAACAACTTAAAACTAATATCACATTCTTGTTATACTGTACAAGTGCAAAATGCATTAGAATTAGAAGGGAGGTTTGTCCGGGACTCCCTTGCTTCCTAGCCGACTGTTTTCTTTTTGTGGCTCTGTTTTCGGCAACAGTGCGGCTCGAATTGATTCTATAAATTTCCCCAGCCTTGTAACTATTTGAGCTGTAATGGAAGAGAAACACAAGTCTGAAACTTCTCTGCATCTTACAAGGCCCTGGTCTCTGCAGATTGGAAGAACTAGTCAGTGCCTCTCGCTGGTTAACTTCGGACAACTAGAGGCACAGCTGATGGGCCTTATGCCTGTTAAGTGTTATCAAAAAGTTCCTCGAAAATCACATGTATGTTATACGCTAAATTTTTAATACCATGATTTCTAGTATTTGAAAAACAACAGCAATAAACAATACATTCTATGTTTTACTATTGTTCATATGAAGTTTCTATGTTTCATACAAAACATCAAAGAAAATATGTAAATCTTTTCAAAATTTTAACAGTTTGTGTATGATACTGTTATATCAGCACAAGATTCACAAACAGTGTCCCATAAACCCAATGCATTTCAGGTTCATACTGAACCCTTCATCAGGGGATAAGCTTTAAACGAACTCGAATCTTGAGTAAACAACGTCCGGTGGTGTTATCTTTTGAGGATCTACAAGACAGCAACAAGAATATCTGTACTTCCATCTTTAACAGATTACATTATCAACATACAAAACACTAGCTGGGGAGTGCCGCTGAGAAAGAACTTAAAGGTTCAGAAGAGGTACCAGTGCTAGTTCAAAGCCCAAGTGATTTGTTTGTCAATCGGAAACTCAGGGTGAAGCAGTGCTCTCGTGGGTGTGGTAGAAAATAACATGTGCAAAAACTTGTGGGTTAATGGAGAATGGAAATCGTCAAAATGTGTGCCCCTCGCATCCTGGTTTAAGATAATACATGACAGGGTATTTGGAGTATATTCCCCGGCTCATAGGAAATATTTTTTGTTATGTTAAAAGTCCTCTCTTTATTTTTGTCATTCTTTCTTTTGAAACCCGCGAGTTCCGCATCACGTGATCAGTTGGGCGGACTCGCGTCTGACACTACAATTTCCTGGTTACTAGGTAATATCTCCTGTTGCAATCGCAGTCCTTCTTTTATTTTAGTCACCTCCCTTTTTTAAAACCTGCGAGTTCCGCACCACGTGATCTGTTGGGCGGACTCGCATTTGGCATTGCAACTTTCATGGCGACAGAAGACGAGTAAGGTAGAGTTGGAGGCTCTGTCCGCCCATTTTAGCATATTACGAATTATTACGAAGACTTTGTTAGTAAAGATTACCCTGCGTTTTTTTCAGATATTTTGGAACGGAGGCATTTTGAACATTTCGCGTTCCCAATAGTTTTCTCGGTAAGCCACACACAGGGTGCACTGGGTCTTTTCTATTAAATAAACTGCATAGAGAGTATTTAACCTCCGAAATATCTCTAGGGCCACATGAACTTGAAGGATTTGGTCATCGTAACGTTTAATGGTGGTTTACAGACTCGCGCCCTCAGCGGACGACCGCCTACTAAGAGTAAACTCACCCAATTGGATTTCACTTATTTTCCGTCATTATCGGTCGTTTTGAGCACTATCCTTCTAGGTTGCACTTTTTAATATGCGAGGGGCGCACGTTTTCACGATTACCATTCTCCATTAACCCACAAGTTTTTGCACATGTTATTTTCTACCACACCCACGAGAGCACTGCTTCACCCTGAGTTTCCGATTGACAAACAAATCACTTGGGCTTTGAACTAGCACTGGTACCTCTTCTGAACCTTTAAGTTCTTTCTCAGCGGCACTCCCCAGCTAGTGTTTTGTATGTTGATAATGTAATCTGTTAAAGATTGAAGTACAGATATTCTTGTTGCTGTCTTGTAGATCCTCAAAAGATAACACCACCGGACGTTGTTTATTCAAGATTCAACTTTGTTTAAAGCTTATCCCCTGATGAAGGGTTCAGTATGAACCCGAAATGCATTGGGTTTATGGGACACTGTTTGTGAATCTTGTGCTGATATAACAGGATCATAAATAAACTGTTGAAATTGTGAAAAGATTTACATATTTTCCTTAATGTTTTGTATGAAACATAGAAACTTCATATGAACAACAGTAAAACACAGAATGTATTGTTTATTGCTGTTGTTTTTCAAATACTACAAATCATGGTATTAAAAATTTAGCGTATAACATACATGTGATTTTTGAGGAACTTTTTGATAACACTTGACAGGCTTAAGGCCCATCAGCTGTGCCTCTAGTAGATCGGGTTCTTTCCGATCTCATATTTAATCAGTTAACACTTTTCAGGAGTAGGGCACACTCCCTCACAACTAGAGAGCACGCTAAATCCATAATTTTGGAGAATAATTTGACTCTTTACATTGACACTCTAAAAAGGTGTGCGGACCCACTCTTTCAGATTAACTTCGGACAACAGCACAGCAGATGGAGCCAGGATTCCTGATGGTAATTACAGAGTCGACATGCAGCTAAATTGGCCTGCCGGGCACAACTTTGATTAAAATCCACAATGGGCAGTGCAAGATGTCTCATGTAGGTGATATTTTTGTGGGCTTGAACTGACAGTGCTTGCTCGAAATAAGGCTGTGGTTTTCCCACTATGTAGGAGGCATCCAGTGAATAGAAATTGGATTGGTATAAGCTTTCCAGATCTCTTTCATGTGATATTTTCTTAGCCTGTCTGTTCACTGCTCTTTTCCATGCAGCTACTGGGATGTTTGAATGGTCCAAGTTTTGCACCTCAATTTCTAACAATTGTATAGCCACTGTCAATTGAATCTGCCAGGGGGATCCACTTCCTTCGAAAATTGTTTTAATTTGCGCTTTCAAAGATGTTGCTGGAGCTCGCAGGATGCTAATATAGTATTTTAAAGTGAGCCCAAGGCAGGTAATGTCTGGACCAGCTCCAGCCTTACCCTTGCTCTCCTAGCCTGCCATGGGATGCCTAATACTTTCGTATATACAGAGATTTGGTGGCTCATTAGATAGTTGGTTAGGGTACCGGGAAAGATTAGGTGGCCGTAGTTGATGGAGGGCACTACTTTTGCTTTTAACACTTTGAGGATAGGTGCAGTGGACGGGCTGTGTAGTCTTCGATTGAGACTTCTCAGGCTGCAGATGATACCAGCCCCTTTGCTTCTTAAATGTTTCAAATGTGCTGATGGTTTAGCACCTCCTGAAAACATGAGACCCAAATAATTATAGCTTTTGCAAGTTTTGATTTGCAGGTCACCTAGGCGCCAATGGGACGTCTTCTTTCGATGGTACTTCCCAAAGATTATTATCCTGGTCTTCTCCTGATTTACCAGCAGGTTATTCTTTTGATTAAATCTGTGCAGCGCTTCTAAGGCTTTCTGTAGGCCTGTCCTAGTGTGATCCAAGATAACAAGGTAATCAGCATATTAGAGAATTTGGAGCAGCACATTACCCAGCTTTGGGATGAGTAGATGTGTCCCCTCCAAGTCTTGTCCCAAGTAGGTTGTGTAGATATTAAAAAGTAAAGGGGCAAGGACGCACCCTTGTTTGAGGCCATTGATGGTTGGAACCTTAGTTGTTACTGACGATTGGCAGGTTTTAATAGGCACCCAGGTCCCTTCATAAAGAGCAATTATTGCCTTTAACAGCTTTTGGGGAATACCCCAGTTGATAAGTTTTCCCCATAGCTTCCCATGATCAACTCGGTCAAAAGCTGCACTGTAGTCCACGAAAGAGTTGATTGAAGTGCGTACTTAAAAAGTGGAGTTAGCTGATCCGCCCAGAAACCGAATGTGGCTTTAAACAGTGCCCTAGCACTCCATTGGGACCCGGCGCCGTCTGACCTCATTTTTTTAATCAGGTTGGTTATCTCGACCTTGGTGATAGCTGGAGTGTTGTCCTCTTTATGGGGTACTGGAGGGATTTGTTGTATTTGGGTGTTAGTCATGTTCTGCTGTGTTGTGTACAGTAGCTTTGCATATTTGACCCACTCGGAGGCCTTCACCCCGTTTTCCTTGCTCTGACCGGTGTGGCTCAGTTGTCTAATGTATCTCCAAGGTTGGATGTGACCCTTATCTTTGAAAAGGTTAAATATTTTCAGCCACTCTGCCTCAATTTTCTTTGATCGAATTTCCCATATTTTCTTCTTGTGTTCCCTGCGAAGCGCTTTTATTTCCGATATATGAGGATTCGTGGCTCCTTTTCTTCTCGCCTTCAAGGTGTTTGAGAGACTCCGTTCGGTTTGTGCAAGGTCTCTTGATTTTAGTTGTAATGAAAAGTTTTGTGGATGGGAGACCTGTACTTTAGGGCTACCAGTGACCTGATCAAGCATGGTTTTTAGTTCCTCAAGTAGTGCATTCCAGAGCTCCAAGGGGGATGCCAAACTTCAAACTGTTTGGTTCAACTCTTTGTGTGTGGACCACTCCAAGAGTTTTGGACCTAGATTTATGGACCATTTTATTCTGTTCTATACTTCATTGTGCTCTTCAGCAGTTGAGGTACCCAATGTTCCCGGTTGTTTGACGGATTTCCCATTTAGATCAAGGGATATCCTCAATGGTCTGTGATCACTCTCATCCCAGTTTCCCACTTCGACATCATTAAAGTATGTTAGCAGGTTTTCAGAGATAAAGATGTAATCAATTGTTGACTTCTCCCTGAAGGTGGGCAAAGGATGCCAGAGAGGGTCCACTGCTTTTTTGGTGGAGTGGGCGGAAATCATATTTTGCGAAAGGAGGAGCCGTTGTAGAGGAGTCGATTCTATTTTGTGTTGAAGCTCCCCTGTTACATATCCCAACTCCTTGGTGTTCATGTCCCCTGCGATGATCGGAAGATGTGAGGCATATTTATTTATAAGGTGGTCCATTTTTATAGTTAAAGTTTTTAGTACTTGCTTTTTTTTCCGCGTAGCAGGGTTAACATAACAATTAATTATCAAAAGACTGATTGAGATATTATTACTTATAAATCCGCAGATCAGTACTGCTTGCAAATTGGGAGTGTTAGTTGTTAATGATGTTACCTCTATTTTGCGGGTATGAGTGATAAAAATTGAGAGCCCGCCAGCTACTCTCCCAAGATGTTGCGTTTTATCGCTGCAGTGTGAAACTCATAAAAGCCTGGGAGAATTAGAGGTTCAGTGGCCCACGTCTCCTGTAGGCACAGAATGTAATTTGCTCGGAGGTACATGCTTGCTGCGTTGCAGCTAAGCGATCTTTTTAGCCCTGCGATGTTCCACGATATAGTGGACAGATGTGTGTTGTTGCCCGATGTTCTTTTCTTGTTTAGATAACAAGCCGCCTTTTTCCATTAGAGATGCCATAGAGGGAACAGGCCACCAGGTCCGTTCTGCGTGTCTTGCATTGCACTGTGCTTTGTCCCACTGTAGTGGACTGACCTTTGCTCAAATGAGCTTATTATCTTGTAAGCATTATATGGTCTTTGTTCAATGGCAGAGCATTTCCCTGGTTGTTTACACGCTGTCCCCTTTAACACTGAGTAAACCGCCTTTGTTGGTGATGTTACTGCTAATACGTGTGGGTATTTCTCGGGTATGGGGAATGCTATGTCATTGCCCCAATCACCATTTTTGCTATCTCCTCTGTTGTGAGACCCACCTGGGCATGGCGACTCAGCCCAATTGAAGCAGATTCCCCATGAGAATCGCAGGAAAGGCTCAGGGACTTAACCCAGACTGGATCATTAGAGTGTATTTCAATGAGTGATGGAATGTGCTTGAGTAGTCTGAGTAAATTGCCCCTGTTTAAAATATCATGTTGACCTTTGATGAAGTATCTGGGGGTGAGAATCACCTCGTGCGTATTGTTACTAACTTGATTTGCTTTATGATTTTGATCTACTTCCAAAGTGCTTATTTTGTGGCTGGAGCCAGGGTACCGTTGGCATGGTTCTATTTGCCGACTCGGGCTTTGGAATGACTGAGCTGCTTGATCACTGGGTCTCTGCAAGCCCGGGACTATGTGTCCCTGAAGTGTGTTGTCTCCGGCATCGGGTCCTTGTTCCTTAATTGAACCTACTGATTGTCTTTGCTCTACCTTCTTGATATTTGGTAAATGAGGTAGTTGCACTGTTGTTGCCGGGCCTGACGGACTGTGCAAGAATCCCATGTGGGAAATTAGCTGTGCTGGGCCTTCGCTCTCTTTTGTAGTGCTGAAAGAGGATGGTGCTATGACTGTTAAATACTTTGAGACGTGATTTGTGGTGAAAATCAGAAAGAGACGTATTTTATCTTTATTAATTTGTGAATTTTGAATATGAGTTGGTAATAAGAGGGCATTTTTTTTAATGCCTTAGCTTTTTTTCTTGTTTCTATAATTTTTTCTTAGCCCTCCTTGAAAGAGGTTCCCCCTTCCTTTTCTGGTTGGAGTTCTTACCCTCAATATGCCTCCCTGGGTTTAAGATTGGAGAACTGGAATTACAGCTGGATGGGCTGGTGAAAAGTTTAGTAGATTCTAAAAAACCTTGAGTCTCGGTATTTGTTGGAAGGTTACCCGTGTTGCTTCCAGCTGAGTTGCCCAGAGGACTGTTGGGGTTTAAAGCAGCTAAAATACTGATATTATTCATCAGGCCCATCATGCCTCCTATTTGAGTTTTTAATGAGTCTACCAGGCCTTTAAGGATTTCTGGCAAAGTTGCCCATGTGTCCATGAGAGCTGCGCATGAGCAGGTTCTGGGTTTCGCTGAGCTTGTTCTCTATGAAGTCCACCTTGTTGTTCAGTTCCACTAGTCGTTGTGCAATGGTGGATAAGAGGTCGATTTGTAACTCCATTTTCTGGATCATAAATGACACTACTTTCATAAGGACTCTGACTTTGAGTACTTTGTGTAGGGGAAGGAGAGCGCCGGGTGCCATTGGAAATTCTGAAGATATTTGGGGTCAGCTCCAGGGTGCTATGTATCTTTGATTCAGGTTTTGGAGGAATATCTGTGATAGATATCCCATGTTTTGCAGCCACTCTGACACACCTGTTTTAGTTGGGTCGGATCCTATGAATGCAAGCAACGGTGTCTGCACGGGAGACTGTAGGTTAGGCTGTTGCTGACAATGTATTTGAGCTGTACCTACTTGCTCAAGGTTTCTACAGGTTGATACAGTGCTGTCACCGACTGGGTCACTTGCATGTCTCTGTTTCTTTCCTGAGGGGCCGCACAGCCCCGAACAAGATTGGGAGCGCTGAGTTTCGATGTTTGGGCTCCCTATATTTGCACTTTGTGCTTGTATTGCTGGGAGCTTATGGTTAAACTTGCTCTCTGAAAAGTGGTCCATACCGTTGCTGGTCTTGGCTCTTCTTAGTTGGTCTGTCGGGGCAGAGGCGCTCTCTGTGTTCGGCGGACGTTTGTAGAAAAATTGGGTTATGAGACCTACTGATGGAGACTTTCAAAAGGACTTTTTGTCGTGGACTGTGGTCCTTGCACTCCTTAAGATTCTAGGTGATACTTTAGTCTGAGGGAGTGGCTTTGCGTGGACGTTTTCTTCCTGCTGAGCGTTTTTTTTTCTTTTTTTTGTCATTCTTCCGTGGCAATGTATATCAGTGAATCTAGGGTTTTACCGATATCTCGAGCCTCAGCTTGCACCTTGAGGTGTGGAATTTAAATACAATTGTTGTTAGAATATTGCCCACGGAATCTGCCACATCCTGCCCACCGGTGAGTACCCAATGAAAACAACGAAAACAATGTTTACGATGCTCACAGCTCCTGACGCATACCCAATCAATTTGTTACTGTGTTGGAACCCCGTGTTGCACTTTTCTGGGCTAATGTGGTGTCCACGGCTCCTGCCGTACCTCAAAGGGGTCTTAGTGAGCCCTGCATTGCTCCAGCTACCTTGATCTCTTCAGTAATGGCATGAGATGGTAGTGGTGGTGGTGCTCACGGCTCCCACCGCCGCGCACCAAAGGGGAGAAAGTTCTCCTCACAGCACCTGCCACTACCCAGGCCAAAAATAAAATTCAAATTGGGTGGAGAAAGGCTCATAGGCTGCTCTTCAGGGGGGCGCCCAAAGCTGCCCACCTCCTTTTACGGCTCTCGCTGTCTTTCTCTTCCGGCCGTAACTCTGCACCGCACATGGCATGCGGCTCCCCCAGCTCGTTCTCTGCTGGATTGCGGGTATGGAGGTGCACCGTGCCTCCCACCGCCACTTTGCACTTTGTGGGGGAGAGGTGCTCCTCACGGCTCCCGCCGCTACTCTGCCCACTGTGGAAGGGGAGAGGTGCTCCTCGCGGCTCCCGCTGCCGCTCTGCCCACTGTGGAAGGGGAGAGGTGCTTCTCGCAGCTCCCGCCGGCGCTCTGCACCTTGTGGGGGGGAGAGGTGCTTCTCATGGCTCCCGCCGCCGCTCTGCTCACTGTGGAAGGGGAGAGGTGCTCCTCACGGCTCCCGCCGCTGCTCTGCCCCCTGTGGTAGGGGAGAGGTGCTTCTCGCAGCTCCCGCCGGCACTCTGCACCTTGTGGGGGGGAGAGGTGCTTCTCATGGCTCCCGCCGCTGTTCTTCCCACTGTGGAAAGGTAGAGGTGCTCCTCACGGGCACCCGCCGCTGCTCTGCACCTTGTGGGAGGGGGGTGGTGCTCCTCACGGCTCCCGCAGCCGCTCTACCCACTGTGGGAGGAGAGGTGCTCCCACGTATCTCACCCCAGCTCTGCTCACTGTGGGGGGGAGAGCCACTCTCGCGGCTCCCGCAGCCGCTCTACCCACTGTGGGGAGGAGAGGTGGTCTTGTGGCTCCCACCACTGCTCTGCTCACTGTGGGTGGGAGAGGCACTCTCATGGCTCCCACCGCCACTCTGCCCACTGTGGGGGGGAGAGGTGCTCTTGCGGCTCCCGCCGCTGCTCTGCTCACTGTGGGGGGGAGAGGCACTCTCGCGGCTCCTGCCCCCGTTTTACCCACTGTGGGGGGAGGGGTGCTCCTGCGGCTCCCACCGCTGCTCTGCTCAGTGTGGGAGGAGAGGAGCTCCTCGCGGCTCCTGCCGTGAAAGGGAGAAGAACTGTTTGTGGGACCCACAGCTGCACTCTCCCGGTTCCGTCCCAGCCACAGCCGCAGCGCACTACACTCGCGGTCAGACTCGGATTCCTCCACCCACTGCAAGGTTTGTTCTCCCTTCAATTCAATCTCTAGCACTCTACCATAGTTCAGTTACCCAGTGACACAAGTCCATACAACCTCAGATCTACCACGTGATCTATGCACGTGAAATTAAGTGGAAATAAGCAGGAAGTGTTCAATGCAAGTAGGTCACGCTGGCCCGGCGGATCTACTACGTTGCAGCATATCTTTGGGTGTTCCTTCAGTTAATACGTCCTGGGGTGAGTTAACACAATGTCGATGGGTGTTAAGGCACAGTTAGCACAGGGCACCTCTGGAAAGGTGGACCCTTGTGCTACCACATCGTGTGGGCACTATACCTAGTATGATCCCTGAAAAGGAGGAACACACACATAGGTTCACTGTCAACACACATAGTAAAAACATGCAAAGTCTATAAACAGGTCAAATCCATTATTCACACTCAACACTGTAATCCTGTACATTAGTACATGCATTACAAATCCCAATACACTGAAATTAACACTTTTTTACCAATTCCTTAAATAAAGAAAAATATTGCATGACCATTAGGCGTGATTTTTAACAGCCACCGCTTCAGCCAAAAATAATGCTACTCAGCCAATGCGTATAGAAAAACAGGCCTTGTGTGAAATCGACACATTGACAGGTAGCTTAAAAACAAAGCCAACGCATCAGCTAAAAACGTGACATATCCTCCCAGGAAGTGTAGTAATAGATAAAGAGAAGTGATGTCATGGATCCTACATACGGCATAACAGGAACTGTGAAGTTACTTTCATTTACAATTTAAGTGACAGTTGTACTGTCTGAGCTTGGGAATTGTGGTGTTTTCTTTGTGCTTGAGAGTGATTTTGGTGTGGTTTGAGTGGGTGCTTCGAGTCTGCTGTCCTGTTGTGCACCTCAAGTTCTTATTGTGCATAATTAGTTGTGAATGCTTGTGTATTGTCCTGTATGCTATCACGTGTATGTCCTTTGGGGTATATTTGGTATAGGGTTAGTAGTAAGCTTGGGCGTAAAATCCGCTCCGCTCGCAGATTTTCGGCAAATTCGCAATCCGCGAACTCTCGCGAATTTGTCGAAAATCCATGAATCCGCTCGCGGCGGATTTTTTGCTTGGTTGCGGCGCGCGGCGTGGTGCACGGCGTTCACTTTCCGTCATTAAGCGTTTGCCGAGTTGTTTTTCTCGATCATATTTTGCGAGTGCTGCGCCATTTTGGATCTTGCTGCGTGATCCCATGGGAGTTTGGCGCCCGCGAATACGTAATCGCGGCTTGCCACCTTGCACAGCACACCTCGCGAGAGTTCGCAATTGCGAACACGTAGTTGCGGCGGAAAGGAACAATCTCGCACTCGCAAAATAGAGATTTTGCAATTCTGCACAAGAAATCCACCAGCAAACAGGATAAACGTTCAGAAAATGATGATTTTTATCAGAATCACTCCTCAGGTTGACATTTGCATGGCCTTTTTTTTGCAAGGAGTCCATTTTTTTGGGGGGGGGAGGGAAGGAAGTGCCCCACAGTCTCCAACTTCCTGTTCTTGTCCAGCAGGCTCCTCCCAGTGCTTTGTCCATCTCCTGGTCACTTTCATTTGGATCTGGAGCTGGAAGGATTACTTTTTGTGGATGCTGCTGGATATTTGGATTTGAGGCCTTTTTGACTTTCTTTGGATCACTTTTGGATTAGAAATCAACTTTCACAAGTAAGTTTGTTTGGGGCATTACAGTTGCTGCAACTACAATTTTGGAACTTTTTCAGAAATTATATTGTGGGTAGCCACAGTATCCAGTAGGACCAGGGTTGGTTATGGGTGCATGATACAACTGTTTTGTTGAATTTAAACACCATTGAGGCCATGGATGGGCTGGGATTGTGCTGATTTTTGTTGTTTTTGTCGTTTTTTTGGGGCTGCTGGTGGGGCCCTTTGCCCAGGGGTGGTGAGTGTTTGCATGGGCCTAGTCTTTCTGTGGGGTGTCTTCTTGAATTTAAACATCATTGAGGCCATGGATGGGCTGGGATTGTGCTTATTTTATTGTTTTTTGTCGTTTTTTTGGGGCTGCTGGTGTGGCCTTTTGCCCAGGGGTGGTGGTGCATGGACTGAGTGTGCCTGAGGAGTGGTCTCACTCTCTTTAATGTAAACATCATGGATGGCATTGGATTGTGGTGATTTTTGGCTGTTTTTCTGTTTTTTGGGGGTGTACTGTTGATGTGGGCTGGCCATGTGGGTGGTGGTGGTGGCCATCTTGAGTGCTGGCTGGTACAGGCAACATGTGCTTGGGGTGCAAGGGGCCATTTTGAAGAGAGGCAGTGTCTGAGGCCTGCACTTATTTTGCCTACTTTTCATCCATTATGCCCAGGGGTAGTGAGTGTTGCATGGGCCTAGTCTTTCTGAGGGGTGTCTTCTTGAATTTAAACACCATTGAGGCCATGGATGGGCTGGGATTGTGCTGATTTTATTGTTTTTGTCGTTTTTTTGGGGCTGCTGGTGGGGCCCTTTGCCCAGGGGTGGTGAGGGTTGCATGGGCCTAGTCTTTCTGTGGGGTGTCCTCTTGAATTTAAACACCATTGAGGCCATGGATGGGCTGGGATTGTGCTGTTTTTTGTGGTTTTTGTCGTTTTTCTGGGGCTGCTGGTGTGGCCTTTTGCCCAGGGGTAGTGGTGCATGGACTGAGTGTGCCTGTAGTGTGGTCTCACTCTCTTTAATGTAAACATCCTAGATGGCATTGGATTGTGGTGATTTGTGGGTGTTTTTCTGTTTTTTTGGGGTGTACTGTTGATGTGGATTGGCTTGGGGTGTAAGGGGCCATTTTGAAGAGAGGCAGTGTCTGAGGCCTGCACTTATTTTGCCTACTTTTCATCCATTATGCCCAGGGGTAGTGAGTGTTGCATGGGCCTAGTCTTTCTGTGGGGTGTCTTCTTGAATTTAAACACCATTGAGGCCATGGATGGGCTGGGATTGTGCTGATTTTATTGTTTTTTGTCGTTTTTTTGGGGCTGCTGGTGGGGCCCTTTGCCCAGGGGTGGTGAGTGTTGCATGGGCCTAGTCTTTCTGTGGGGTGTCCTCTTGAATTTAAACACCATTGAGGCCATGGATGGGCTGGGATTGTGCTGTTTTTTGTGGTTTTTGTCGTTTTTTTGGGGCTGCTGGTGTGGCCTTTTGCCCAGGGGTAGTGGTGCATGGACTGAGTGTGCCTATAGTGTGGTCTCACTCTCTTTAATGTAAACATCCTGGATGGCATTGGATTGTGGTGATTTGTGGGTGTTTTTCTGTTTTTTTGGGGTGTACTGTTGATGTGGACTGGCTTGGGGTGTAAGGGGCCATTTTGAAGAGAGGCAGTGTCTGAGGCCTGCACTTATTTTGCCTACTTTTCATCCATTATGCCCAGGGGTAGTGAGTGTTGCATGGGCCTAGTCTTCCTGAGGGGTGTCTTCTTGAATTTAAACGCCATTGAGGCCATGGATGGGCTGGGATTGTGCTGATTTTATTGTTTTTTGTCGTTTTTTTGGGGCTGCTGGTGGGGCCCTTTGCCCAGGGGTGGTGAGTGTTGCATGGGCCTAGTCTTTCTGTGGGGTGTTCTCTTGAATTTAAACACCATTGAGGCCATGGATGGGCTGGGATTGTGCTGATTTTATAGTTTTTTGTCATTTTTTTGGGGCTGCTGGTGGGGCCCTTTGCCCAGGGGTGGTGAGTGTTGCATGGGCCTAGTCTTTCTGTGGGGTGTCTTCTTGAATTTAAACACCATTGAGGCCATGGATGGGCTGGGATTGTGCTGTTTTTTGTGGTTTTTGTCGTTTTTCTGGGGTTGCTGGTGTGGCCTTTTGCCCAGGGGTAGTGGTGCATGGACTGAGTGTGCCTGTAGTGTGGTCTCACTCTCTTTAATGTAAACATCCTGGATGGCATTGGATTGTGGTGATTTGTGTGTGTTTTTCTGTTTTTTTGGGGTGTACTGTTGATGTGGACTGGCTTGGGGTGTAAGGGGGCATTTTGAAGAGAGGCAGTGTCTGAGGCCTGCACTTATTTTGCCTACTTTTCATCCATTATGCCCAGTGGTAGTTAGTGTTGCATGGGCCAGTCTTCCTGAGGGGTGTCTTCTTGAATTTAAACACCATTGAGGCCATGGATGGGCTGGGATTGTGCTGATTTTATTGTTTTTTGTCGTTTTTTGGGGGCTGCTGGTGGGGCCCTTTGCCCAGGGGTGGTCAGTGTTGCATGGGCCTAGTCTTTCTGTGGGGTGTCCTCTTGAATTTAAACACCATTGAGGCCATGGATGGGCTGGGATTGTGCTGTTTTTTGTCATTTTTTTGGGGCTGCTGGTGTGGCCTTTTGCCCAGGGGTAGTGGTGCATGGACTGAGTGTGCCTGTGGGGTCTCACTCTCTTTATTGTAAACATCCTGGATGGCATTGGATTGTGGTGATTTTTGGGTGTTTTTCTGTTTTTTTGGGGTGTACAGTTGATGTGGACTGGCCATGTGGGTGGTGGTGGTGGCCATCTTGAGTGCTGGCTGGTACAGGCAACATGTGCTTGGGGTGCAAGGGGCCATTTTGAATGGAGGCAGTGTCTGAGGCATGCACTTATTTAGCCTACTTTTCCTCCATTATCCCCAGGGGTAGTGACTCAGTGTTGCATGGGCCTAGTCTTTCTGTGTGGTGTCTTGAATGTAGAGCTAGAGGAGCTCTAGTTCCATCCCTGTGCGGGCACACTAGTAGTTGTCTTAATAACAGAATAAAGACTTCCAATCAAAAAAGTTTTTGGTATGTTTGTTTTATATTTTAAATCATCTTAATTGGATGAATTCCCAAATTTTTATGATGCATTCGAGTTCATAATAAGGCATTCTACTTCAGGCTGTCCTTCTAAACATATCCAATGCATTTCGGGCATTGATTGCATGCCCTTCGTCAGGGAAAAGACACTGTAAAAATAATATGAGAGCCTGTTAGTGTGGGTGCTAACAGAATCGTTTAAACAATATGCATTGCGTCAATACAATGTACCTTATGGTCAAAACAAGATATGGTTCGTGCTGCTAGTACATATGTACCAATGTGACAATATAAAACATGCTGGGTCATAACACAATATATGTTCCTGTGATGATTCGAGGTAAAGGTGTGTGAACAGGGTTAAAACGAAAAATAACGAAAACGAAATTAGTGTCACTTACATGCCTGTGTTACAGAAATGGGTCGGGTTCTGAAAAAAAAAAAATGAACAGAACACCGTCAATGCGGATTGTTTACATCAATACCGTCAGGCGGTCGAGGTGCTTGGGGGTGAAGTTTAACAACTGACCTTGAGTTTAGAGGAACGGGTTAGGATGCAGGCTGTTCGTCTTAACGGCACGCCAGTACAGCTGAATTGGCCCGCGTTTCCATGTTTGAAAAAAGAACGTGTCACGTGATGGGATTCATATGGTGAAAAGACTATGCGGTGTCTTACGTGTAGGTTTAAAATGTGTGTGACAATCATAAAAGGTATCCAAGGACTAACGAATTGAGTTCAATTGTTATGAACACAAAAATCATAATGATGGATTAGAGGTGAAAAAAGTGAAAGTAAACTCGGGACGCACATGAGGGGGATTCGATCTGTGGTAGGGGTGTGCAAAATGGAACGGTATTAGCGTGGTGAGCTAACGCATGTGGGCTGGTATCTAGGTGACGAAAATAAGATATAAACAGGGTGAAAAAGTGTCTAGGTGTTTGTGAAACGGACACAGTATACACAGGTTACAGTCAATGGAGCAAATTATTAAAGATAGCACGATAGTTCAATTCTTTCATTAAGTCCCATTGGTTTTTGCGTTGACAATTTCTGAATCCAGAAGTTCTCTCGTCTAAGGAGATATTTATTGTTGTCTCTCCCTTCCTGTTTTTGTGCGACTTCCAAAACAATGTATTTGATTTGAGAAACATTGTGTTGCTCTTCAACGTAATGACATGATAGTGCTGACTTGACGTTCTTAAGTCTGATGTTCGATTTATGTTCTGTGAGACGTACTTTGATACGTCGTTCGGTCTTTCCAATGTACATCTTGCCGCATGGGCATTTGATTCCATAGATGAGGTTACTGGTGTCGCAGGTAGCGTTCACTCTGAGTTTAATTGGATTACCTTGTCTTGGATGATGGATTATGTTGCCTTTGATGACACTATTGCAGTGCCCACAGTTCAAGCATGGTTTGGTTCCATAAAAAGAGGTTGGTTGCTGTGGTTTGTACTGTAAAATTTCTCCCAAATTCTTAGCTCTTGTAAATGCGAATAGTGGTGGTTGTCTGAAAGATTGTTTAAAATCGGGTTCCATGTTTAGTACTGGCCAGTGTTTTAGGATGACATGTTTGAATTTGTTGCTCGCTGTTGAATATTTTGAAACAGCCACAATTCTGGTTTGCTCTGGTTTAGATTTGGAGGTCAGTAATTCCCGTCTGTCGATGTTCTTTACTCTTGTTTTGGTTTCTTCCAGAAGTATTTGTGTATAACCTCTATTGAAGAATTTTTGCTGCATATCATCAAGACTTGCATACAAGGTTGCAACATCAGAGGTAATCCTTTTGACTCGAGCCATCTGGGAGAATGGTAGGTTCCTAATCAGATTGGGTTCGTGAAAGCTCGAATGTAAAAGCATGTTATTTCTGTCTGTTGGTTTGACAGCGCCTTGAGACCCTACGGGTGAGTAGTGCGCTATATAAATGACTTGATTGATTGATTGATTGGAGTTCTGTCATGAAACCTTGTTGCGTTGCTGTGATTTTAACATCCAAGAAGTTCACTGTGACATCAGATGTGTTCCAGGTCAGTTGAATACGAGGATCAATATCGTTTAGTTTGGTAAGTTCTGTGCATAGTGATTCCTCTGTATTATTCCAAATGATGAAGTAGTCATCAATGTATCTGACTATCATTCTTGCGTTGTTGATCCATGAGGGTTGAGTGAGTATGTGTAGATGTTCATACCATTGCATGAAGATGTTAGCATACACGGGTGCGGCTGAATTGCCCATAGCCATCCCGGTAAGTTGTTGATACCATTTTTGGTGAGATTTGAAATAGCTGTGATGTAGAATGAAACACATTAGCTCCATTAGAAATACTTGAAATTCATGGTCAAGTGTAGTGCTGAGAAGGGCTGCTTCTATGGCTTCAATCCCCATGTTGTGGGGTATGCTGGTATATAAGCTACATACGTCCGCCGTGCATAAGATCACTTTCTCATTAGGATTCCATGCCAATTGTTGCAATTTCAGTAGGAATTGAGTCGTGTCCTTGATGTAAGTTTGCATTGCTTGTACAGATGGCTGAAGATATCTATCTATCAGCTGTCCAATCGGTTCGTGTAAACTGCCTCGTGTGGACACAATTGGCCTCATAGGTGGATCCCAGATGTTTTTGTGAATTTTGGGCACCAATTGTAGTGATGGACTTCTGGGGTTGACAGTTGTAAGGAAGTTCTTGGTCCTTTCGTTGATAATACCTCTACTGTAAGCTGCATCAATAATGGTCTGCAGAATTTTGACATATTCCCCTGTGGGTTTCTGGTCTAGTTCAAGGTATATGGTCCTGTCGGATACATGTTCCATCAGTTTTTTGTCGTACATGGAGGAGTTCATAATTACCAAGGCTCCTCCTTTGTCAGCCTTGGTAAATGTAATCCGATCGTTGGCTGCCAACTTGAGTAATGTATCATGATCCTTTTGCGTCATGTTCCTTGTTTTCGGTTTGATGTGGCCAAGCTTGCTGATGTCACATTTGACCATAGTTTCGAATAGATCAAGTGTTTTGTGGCTGATAGGGGCTTGAAAGGTGCTGTGGGGGCGTAGTCCCAGAAGTTGGTCTTGATCTTGTTGTGACTACGCAAGAATGATAGTCAGATACATTGATGACTACTTCATCATTTGGAATAATACAGAGGAATCACTATGCACAGAACTTACCAAACTAAACGATATTGATCCTCGTATTCAACTGACCTGGAACACATCTGATGTCACAGTGAACTTCTTGGATGTTAAAATCACAGCAACGCAACAAGGTTTCATGACAGAACTCCACGTCAAACCAACAGACAGAAATAACATGCTTTTACATTCGAGCTTTCACGAACCCAATCTGATTAGGAACCTACCATTCTCCCAGATGGCTCGAGTCAAAAGGATTACCTCTGATGTTGCAACCTTGTATGCAAGTCTTGATGATATGCAGCAAAAATTCTTCAATAGAGGTTATCCACAAATACTTCTGGAAGAAACCAAAACAAGAGTAAAGAACATCGACAGACGGGAATTACTGACCTCCAAATCTAAACCAGAGCAAACCAGAATTGTGGCTGTTTCAAAATATTCAACAGCGAGCAACAAATTCAAACATGTCATCCTAATACACTGGCCAGTACTAAACATGGAACCCGATTTTAAACAATCTTTCAGACAACCACCACTATTCGCATTTACAAGAGCTAAGAATTTGGGAGAAATTTTACAGTACAAACCACAGCAACCAACCTCTTTTTATGGAACCAAACCATGCTTGAACTGTGGGCACTGCAATAGTGTCATCAAAGGCAACATAATCCATCATCCAAGACAAGGTAATCCAATTAAACTCAGAGTGAACGCTACCTGCGACACCAGTAACCTCATCTATGGAATCAAATGCCCATGCGGCAAGATGTACATTGGAAAGACCGAACGACGTATCAAAGTACGTCTCACAGAACATAAATCGAACATCAGACTTAAGAACGTCAAGTCAGCACTATCATGTCATTACGTTGAAGAGCAACACAATGTTTCTCAAATCAAATACATTGTTTTGGAAGTCGCACAAAAACAGGAAGGGAGAGACAACAATAAATATCTCCTTAGACGAGAGAACTTCTGGATTCAGAAATTGTCAACGCAAAAACCAATGGGACTTAATGAAAGAATTGAACTATCGTGCTATCTTTAATAATTTGCTCCATTGACTGTAACCTGTGTATACTGTGTCCGTTTCACAAACACCTAGACACTTTTTCACCCTGTTTATATCTTATTTTCGTCACCTAGATACCAGCCCACATGCGTTAGCTCACCACGCTAATACCGTTCCATTTTGCACACCCCTACCACAATTCGAATCCCCCTCATGTGCGTCCCGAGTTTACTTTCACTTTTTTCACCTCTAATCCATCATTATGATTTTTGTGTTCATAACAATTGTACTCAATTCGTTAGTCCTTGGATACCTTTTATGATTGTCACACACATTTTAAACCTACACGTAAGACACCGCATAGTCTTTTCACCATATGAATCCCATCACGTGACACGTTCTTTTTTCAAACATGGAAACGCGGGCCAATTCAGCTGTACTGGCGTGCCGTTAAGACGAACAGCCTGCATCCTAACCCGTTCCTCTAAACTCAAGGTCAGTTGTTAAACTTCACCCCCAAGCACCTCGACCGCCTGACGGTATTGATGTAAACAATCCGCATTGACGGTGTTCTGTTCATTTTTTTTTTTTTCAGAACCCGACCCATTTCTGTAACACAGGCATGTAAGTGACACTAATTTCGTTTTCGTTATTTTTCGTTTTAACCCTGTTCACACACCTTTACCTCGAATCATCACAGGAACATATATTGTGTTATGACCCAGCATGTTTTATATTGTCACATTGGTACATATGTACTAGCAGCACGAACCATATCTTGTTTTGACCATAAGGTACATTGTATTGACGCAATGCATATTGTTTAAACGATTCTGTTAGCACCCACACTAACAGGCTCTCATATTATTTTTACAGTGTCTTTTCCCTGACGAAGGGCATGCAATCAATGCCCGAAATGCATTGGATATGTTTAGAAGGACAGCCTGAAGTATAATGCCTTATTATGAACTCGAATGCATCATAAAAATTTGGGAATTCATCCAATTAAGATGATTTAAAATATAAAACAAACATACCAAAAACTTTTTTGATTGGAAGTCTTTATTCTGTTATTAAGACAACTACTAGTGTGCCCGCACAGGGATGGAACTAGAGCTCCTCTAGCTCCACACTATTGACTTATTCTGTTGACGCCGTGGGGCCTTCGGCGCCACCTGACGGAGCACCTTCACAATTATTTTAGACTGTTATAACAGTGTAACTCGCATTACCACTATTCAAACCAGCTGTGCATCAACCCTATTTTCATTGTGTCTTGAATGTAAACATCATGGATGGCATGGGATTGTGCTTATTTTTCTGTGTTTTTCCATTTTTTGGCATGTATAACTGAACTGATGTTCCTCTGTCTTCCATTGCTTTTAGGTGCACAACACTCTAGAGAACCACCAGTGCCAGGAAGAAGTCCTGCAGCGGTGTGTGTGTGCAGCATAACGTCACGCGACGTCACGTCTGGACACAGACAACTCTGCAACTGCTGCCTGCTGTTCTGTTGAAGATGGCCCCAAAAAAAGTTACCTGTAGCTCCTCTAGCAAGAAAGTTGCCAGTAAGGAGCAGAAGAAGCAAGTTACCAAGGAGACTGGTGTGCCGGCAGCCCCTTTTTTTGGGAGTAAAAAAAAAAAGTATGCCTGCAGCAGCAGCTGGATCTGCTGGGGACCAAGCTGGGAGCAGCACCCCCGCTCCATTGGGCTCAGTGCCACCACCACCACCACGCCAACTTAAGTCCAAGCCCTTCAGTGCTGCAGAGGCACTTAGTCTAGTTGTTCAATCACCATCGACCAGTGATGTTGGCTCATCGCAAGAAAGTAGCAGCAATGTCCCTCAATCAACACAGGTTGTTGTAACTCATCTGACCAGTGTTGAACAACCACAGCCGCAACAAAAACCACATGCGCAAGTACAAGCCCAAGTACATTTGGAAGGAGAGGCAGCGCAAGGAGATACGCAAGCAGAGGTGCATGGAGGGTCACAAGTGCCCACAATAGTTGTTCCTCCCGAAGTAGGGGCACATCAGGAAATCGACAATCAAGGCGAGGTATCATTTGAGGAAGACACTCCTCCTGATGATCATTCATTGTCTTCCACACCCCTAGCAAGGAAGAGATCAAGGGTGGTGTCTACATTTTCTTCAAGCACACCTCCTTCTGATGATACGGATCAAAATTGGGAACCAGCACCACTGCCGTCTGAGAGTGAGGCACATGATCTGACAAAGGTAGTTAAGCGTAAAAGGAAGCTCGTCCAAAGTCTCAGACTTATGGAGTGTGATGATGAGGCTCAACAAGAAGTGGCGGATACTGCTGCTGATGAAGACTCTGACAACGATGACCCAGTCATCATGAAGGTCACTGCAGCCCCAGCGGGCATGCAGCAAACAGACATTTTGACCCTAGCCTGAAAAGCTGCTGAGCGTGATGATGATGATGTTGTCGACGAGGAGGCAGTGGAAACACCACAATCATTGGAGTTAAGTACATCAACTCGTACCGCTTCCATATTTCTTTCTCACAAGAAGGGACCTCCATCCACCTCGACCTTAATTAGTGGCGGTGAAAGTGCACAACGTACAAAAGTTGGGCAATCCAGATCCTCCACTTCATCTGGCATTAGCAGCATGACCACCACCACCAGTATCGCCGCCTCCTCCAGGCCCCACAGACACTTCAAGTCCCCAGTTTGGGACTTCTTTACTGTTTGCACAAAAAGGGAAAAGTTCGCCATTTGTACCCTTTGTAAGCTTGCAGTTAGTCGTGGTAAGTCAGGTACTAACTATCGTACCGGAGGCCAGAGAGGTCATCTTGAGAGACAGCACACTGTCCAATGGTTTGCGCACCTAGATGCGATCAAGGAAGCCCGAATTGGAAGTCAAGAAAATGTTGATGTTTCATCTGATGATGAGGAGGAGGAAGAAGACGTGTCAAACACCTCACTTACACCCAGTACCCCTGTCAGCAGCACACCCCGTGTGAGGCACACTAAGAGTGTTGGAGCGAGTGAGACACCAACGCGCAAAAGTTCACCAGCGAGCATAATTGGGTCCACGAAGTCATTATCATCCCGTAAATGCTTGGTCCAGGGCAACATTAGAACCATGTTTTCTTCATACGCGCCATATGAACGCAACGTAAATGTAAATGTAGTTGAGCTTATATAGCGCACAGCTACCCGCAGTGGGTTTCCCGGCGCTTGCTTAGGGAACCCTTCCTGGTATTCCCCTGTGAGAGAGCAGGGTATCCACAAGGTGAAAGTCAGGCATCCCGCCGCGAGGGGCCGATGTGGAGATTAAGCAAGCTATTGCCCAGAGTCGCAGAGTGTGAACCCGTGAGTCGAGGAGGCACCGGGGCGAGAATTATCGAGTCCGTGGAATTTTTAGCCCAAGACCCCGCCGAGGCGGGGAATTGAACCCTGGTCCAGGACCGATCTCAGCTTCCGGGTCTGCTGCCTCTAACCCCTGAGCCACACTTCTCCTGACCACCCACTGACGCGTCTGTATAACACTAAGCTGGCTAAAATGCTAGCTGTGGACCTTCTCCCTTTTTCTTTTGTAGAAGCGGTAGGTTTTCTAGAATTAGTGGCAACGCTCTGCCCTAAATGGAAGGTTCCTAGCCGGTTCTATTTTGCCAGAGTTGCGGTTCCAGCACTACATGAAGATGTGCTGGAGGCGATTGGGGCAGCTTTACAGAAGAGTGCTGTTCACACAATACATCTGATAACAGACATGTGGACCAGTGGCGCAGGCGCTGATTACATGTGCATCACTGCACACTGGGTCTCTTTTTCAGGTGTTAAAGCAAAGCTAAACGCAGGTGTTGACCCGGACCAAGTTTTTAAAGCTGCTTGGAAACATGCAACACTAGCAATGTTTGGCTTGGAGAAAAGTCACACAGCACAAAACATTTTGGACGAGTTTAACAAAAAGGTCTTTCACTGGCTGTCCCCAAAAAAACGCCAGATTGGTTATGTTTCCACGGATAATGGCGCCAATGTAGTTAAGGCCATGGCGCTGGGTGGCTATTTCAGAGTGCCGTGTTTGGCGCACTGTATCAACCTGGTAGTTCAAAAATTCTTGAGTGATAAAGACAGTCCAGCGTTCGAGGTAATGGCCACCTGCCGCAAAATGTGCAACCATTTCAGCCATTCTTTTAAGGCCCGGAAGCATCTGAGGAGCCTGCTACTTGAACGTCGAATGCCAGTGAAAGCACTCATCCAGGAGGTGGCAACACGTTGGAACTCAACCTTCTACATGCTTGAGCATCTGTATGAGCAGTATACGGTACTCAATCACTATTTCTTAAAAGAGGGTACAGCTCAGAAGGACCTGCGGATGGGTGCGGCGCAATGGGACATAGTTAAAAGCCTGACAGACATGCTTCGTCCTTTTGAGTTCTTCACGCGTGCAGTCAGCCAGGAGGACTGTAATTTGGGAAAAGCTATCCCATTGTTGTGCATGCTGGAGCACCAACTGAAGGCGGTGTCTTCTGAGTTAGAAAAAGATGAAAAAAAAGACCCTTTTCTTTTGTCGGAGAAATTATTAGAGCGCCTACGTGGTGATGAACGTCTTAAAAAGATCAACTCAGAACAGCATTACATTTGTGCTACTATTCTGGATCCACGCTACAAAAAGGCGCTGGCAGGCCAAGCATTCTTTCCTTTTGCTGATGAAGATGTTAAAAAGTACAAACGTTGGCTAGCCTGGTCAGCCAAGAGGTTTGAAAAAGAACGGCAGTATATTGAAGGAGAAGGCAGTACATCAGCATCAGCATCAGCAGGCCATCCCCAGTCAAAACAATCCACTTCTGCACCTGTGGCTGTGGCACAAGTGACCTCTCAGCCGTTAAAGACACCGGCATCCGGATCATCTGCACCACACACAAGAGTAACAGTGGCTGCTGAAGAGGATTGGCTAAGTTTGCTTGGGTATGGTTCTCGAAAAAAGGTCACAGGCACAGCAAAAAGTAAGCAAAGTGGAGGAACCGTTGAGGACCTTGAGTCGATGGTGCAGGACTATCTGAATGACTCAACAGAGGTCTTTCTTAATGATGAGCCATTGCAGTATTGGCATGGGAAAAAACAATTGTGGCCACAGCTCTCCAACCTGGCTATAAACTATTTGTCTTGCCCACTCGCAAGTGTGTCTTCTGAACGTGTTTTCAGTGCTGCTGGTGGCAGTGGAACTCCCAAACAGAGCCGCCTCTCGCCCAAAAATGTGGAGCGGCTAACAATGATCAAGATGAATCAGCACCTCATACCACCAGATTACAAAGTACGAGAAAGCACGCCGCATGAAGACGAGGAGGACGGCAACGTAGATGAGGGGATTTGTTCTCTGTTCGGTGACGCTGACCTCATCCTGCCTGAATTCGGCGAGTATGATGACGAAATATTCTTCTTATTCCCTGACACCGAGCCCTGAAAATGAGACAATGAATCAATAACTTTTTTTTCGTCCTTATTCACTTTTATTCCTGTGTGTCTGTCTTTCTTTGTTTTGCACAGTTAATTTAATTCAAACTTTAATCACCTAATCCCAAAAACAAGCCCATCAGCAGAACTGTCTTCACTTGTTTGCTTATTGATTTGAAGGTGCCGCAGTCTACATTCCTCAGGTTCACAAGTTCAAAAGAACATGCTCCTCTATCCTCCTCCTCCTATTTCCCTCAAAGCAGAGGGCTGGATTACGCCCAATGAAGAAAGACTCAGCACTTGTGGGGGTGTTCTACTTCTTTGCGGGTGAGTTGACGGCTCTGGGCCCATTGCTGTGAAGCTCTAATAACGGATAAAAGTGTTTTGGACCAAATATGAGGCGGAAATTTCTTGCCGTTTTTGCTGACTTGCTTGCCTTTGAGGTGCTCTTTGGCGGGGTTCCGGGTGTTTGTGGGTGAGTTTTGGGGTCTGGGAGCACTGCTGCGACAGTCTAATGTTGATTGCATTTGCTTTTCAGGAAATCCATGGTGGAAAACAGGAGTTATGATGATGACCTAGCTGCACAGCGCGTTTGGACCGAAGGCCGAGAGATATTGTAAGTATGAGATTTTGCTTTTTGGCTGTTTGGGGGTGTTGTCGCGTGCTTTTTTGCGGGTGGGTTGGCGGGTCTCTTGGGGCATTCCTGTGAAGGTCTAATACCGGATAGAAGTGTTTAGGACAAAATCCATAAGGAAAAGCCTTTTTTTTGCTATTTCTTCTGACATCTTGCTCAATGTAGCGTTTTGGGGGGCTTCCTGGTGTTTGTGGGTGGGTTGCGGGGTCTCTGTCGAAGCACTGCTGCGACAGTCTAATCTTGATTGCATTTGCTTTTCAGGAAACCCGTGGTGGAAAACAGGAATTATGATGATAACCTAGCTGCACAGCGCGTTTGGACCGAAGGTCGAGAGATATTATAAGTATGAGATTTTGCTTTTTGGCTGTTTGGGGGTGTTGTCGCGTGCTCTTTTGCGGGTGGGTTGGCGGGTCTCTTGGGGCATTCCTGTGAAGGTCTAATACCGGATGGAAGTGTTTAGGACAAAATCCATAAGGAAAAACCTTTTGGCACTTTTTGTAACTTAGGGTTCGTTAGGGTTAGCCCTAGCAGCAGGATTGCATGTGTTTCGGGGTGTTCTATTGCAACTCAGTTCTGGGGTGTTAGAGCACTCTTGGAGCGATGCTGGCTATGGATACTTTTGCTTGCTTGCAAGTGGTTTGAATACAATCCACGGTGGGTAAGGGTGTGGACGAAGCGTCAGCTGGAATGGAGGAGTGCCGCTAATAAGAGGAATTGTTTGCTGCATGCAACTTACTTACCAAATTCAACAGGACAACTCCAACAACATACAGAATACAGATACAGTATCCATTGTTTTCTTCTATGAGTGTGACTGCATGTGGTTAGCTTTAGTTTGTACCCAAAGATTTCTTTATCTTCAATTATTGTTTGTCCATGCTGTGCTTTTTTTTTCTTCTCTCAACAAAACCTACCCAAAAAGAAACCCCCATTCCCATCCATTTTCCAAACCCTAACCCTCTTCTCCCGGGCTGTGTGGTTTTGCTTGATGTCTGACTAAATGACATCAATAATTCCACACACTTGCTGGGGAGGATAAGGTCATAGCAACAGGCTGGTGAAGGAATACGAGGATATATTCTAGACTTACTCAGCTTCAGTACTATTTCTTGTAGTAGTAGGAGCCAATGTCAAATAAATTCAACGCAAGTACTAGTTATACTTGCAATACTTTACCATTTGTTAGGCTACATTGTGGCACTGTTCTAGTGTACTGCCAACTGCTATATTCTCGATCGTACCGTAACCGTTGTGATGCTACAGTAAGGACAAACCAGGTTTCGTTTTCTTTTTTTCCATAGGCATGCAACTGCCACTGTGTCACACCACTAGTACCACCGCAATGAGGAAATTTCATCCGCCCAGGATTGCCAACCTTAATCCCCATTTCACGTGGAGCCAGCCCTGGGCCTAGCCCTAATTTCTAACACAAATTACAGGTAAGATAAGCGTTTGGTGGGAGGTAGTATAATGGAGTATTAGGACTAGACGAGAGATTGACGGTAGTACTACTAAAGTCCTAGGACTCTTCAGGAAAACAAACTTACTGTTACACCCCCACCCACCAGACTGAAAAGCAGTAAAAAACAGGTATGGTCAGATAAAGTTTAAAAAAGTATATTTATGTAGCCCTAACAAAATAATCTCCCTCAAGACCCTCCCTAACCCCAACGATTGTCTTTGAAAAGTCCCAAAAAGAACCCAACTCCCAAATCCCACCCCCCAAAAGTCTCTAAAAAAAGGGCAAGGGACACTCCACTACTGGAGGGTGCTGGTGAATTTTGCGGCCAGGGCATCATACTCCTTGCGGAGGGTGGCAAGGTCGAAGCGGAGGCCCTCCACCAAGTTCTTGTACCTAAGGACCTCCTGCTCCAGGTAGGACATTCTGACTCCTAGGCGGCGCTGGCGTGCCTTGCAGCTCCTGTGGGGGGCAGCTGGTCTTTTTGCTGCTTGGCGGTGGCGGTTGGCTTTGTTAGCCCGGCTCCGTACCGCTGGAGCACTGCGCTGGCTGGCAGCCCATGGGGTCACGGAGGAGGATGCAGCTCTCCCAGTCGAGGATGATGTGGTTGCACCGTTCGACTGCGTGTCCTCCTCCTCCTCCAGGGCCACCAGCAGCCGATATTCGGCTACAGTGGCATCCAGCCTCCGTTGCCGGGCCATTCGAGCCTGCTCCCTCCGTGATGTCGATTTGGAAGGAGCAACTATATGAAGAAAGAAAGACATAGTCTGTAACCAATGCTCCTTAACATTAATAACACAAAGTGATTGAGCCGAAAGTTGTGTCACAGTACAAGTAGCAAATTGAAAGCACAGTACATAACTATTGAGGACAGTATCTATCTAACCTCCCACTTCTGCATCCTTTCTCTAACATTAGTAGTAGTTTAATGAACAAATTCTACGACCACTATGGACTTCCATTACAGTCGACTGTAATAGTACACCAGTCTTATTCTTCTTCTTCTCTCTTGTTTAGGAAAATTGGTACGTTATCTTATGCAAGCCGGCAGAATGCCAGCGCAGTGAACTTGCACCCGAGAAAAACAGACACACACCATGATGAGTGAGACAGACTTGCGTTACTGTACCGGTCCAGTACATGCAGGTGGTGAAGCTATTACTTTTCTATTACGGGTGGCACTGAGAATACTCTGTTACAAGGGCTACTGCTTAATTAATTTACCTTTCACCCTACAGTGCAAATGAGCACTAGAAAAGGAAAATGAAGAAGCTAAATAATTAGATTATCTATCACTTCACATGGGATGTATTTGATGACATATGGGATGACTTTAGGTGATTTGCTTATTATTGAGTGAACAGTGATACACCCACACATGAATGACGTACTACTACTGAACTAAAGTTATTAAGAGAGGTACGGAGTGTCCACCGTAATAACCGGATATATGCTGTGCTTGCAGTTGCAATACAAACTACTGCTACTATTCATGGTAGTATTGGACAAATTTACAATTTCTTTTCCTTGCCTTCCCTACACTGGAACGGACGTGCGGGTGCGGTGTTACATGCTCTTCAAGGTAACACTTGGTTCATCCAGCGACCATCTACTCTCTCTAGATACACATGTGCTATCTAAGAGTCAGATAATACCATGCTCCAGGCATCCATCCATTCAAAGTATATGCACACATACAGTTTCTGTTTCACCCACCCAGGCTGTTGTCCTTCCACCCATCCTTGCTTCATCATTGACCCAGCCATGCACCATACCATATTCTTTCCTTCCCAGCCACCTCGGGGGGCAAGCAAACACATATCATTCTTCTTTGCCAGCCATCATAAAATTTCTCGGCCTTCCACACTTACTTACACCCTTCTTTCGCTTTTCGTTCATCCCATCCATCAAGTTCATCTAAGATCTTATTGGGATTCTTCTCACCAAAAACTTCACAGCTAAGTCGAAGTACATTTCGAGGAGGCTACTACCTGGTTGATTTGTAATACACCCGTGCAGAAAGCACACTATGCAGTCTTCAATCTCAATAAGTAAGGAATATATAGCTTACCTCTTCCCGCCACCACCGTGCGAACCCTCACAGGAACGTCCGCCGGCACTTCCACCGCATCCTCCCCAGAGTCCTCGCCCAACACCACCACCTCCGCGCTGGCCCCGCCACCAGATGTTACACCTACAAAGTACATTTAAGAATGTTAGAAATACACCACTCACTACTATATAATATTTGGTCTAGGAGGAATAAAGAAATTTAAAAAAAACGACATACAATGTAATAATTTGTGACTGTATACTGTACAGTAAAAATGTCCCTTTTTCCAGGGAAGGCTGTTGTCTTGCTGCACTTTTTGGCACAACTGATGAATGCTTGCTTCTTATTTTTAACACACAACACTTTCTCTCCTAATAGAAGCTTGACTTCTAAGAACACGATCAGGGTCAAGCTCAAGTTCAAACCAGGTGAGAGCTCAGCTCGACCACAAGAAATGTGTCCAATTAATCGTTAGCACTAAGCACTTTTCCATTTGCAGTTAAACGTTTACTTTTATGACAAAGTTGATTTTAATAAATGTGTTTAGTTTTAATAAAGCTTTTAAACTTAAATAGACTCTGTGGTTTTTGGTCCTCCAGACTAGAGTGGATGAGCTAAAGGTTTTGGAATTTTTGCAAGCATGAGTGCCTCTGACACTTCTTGACTATGACTCTGTACTCTTGTCCTGCGTAGGATAATCTAATGATCATTGTGGATCAATCATCGGTGACTAAGCGAGCTAAATGACTCTGCCACACTATCTAGTCAGTAAGGAGATTGGTGGTTCTTCAAAGTCTGATATCACTGAGGTATGTGGAAAGAAAGTCTACCTGCGCCTATTATAATTGATAAACAATGCACTATTTAGTGTTCATAGTTCGGTTTGTGCAGATTTGTCCCTGCAACAGTAGTAGAATGGATTGTCCTCCTATCCAAACCAAAAGTAAAGTAGTATCTTATTCTTTCTTGGTGGTCATTCACCTTTTTATTGTTGGCAATTGTCAAAGCATAAACATTTAGAAGACTTGAAAAGACATTATGGACAATCCCAGAGGACTGCACTCAGTGCATAGAGCTATTGCTGACTAGAATGGGAGTCCAATGGAATTGCCAAATATGCAATCTTAGTTAGCTACACACACAGACTAATAAGAATAATCTAGTAATACCACAGGGAGTCATAGTCGAGGCAGGATAAGAATTTAGATCCAGTCTACAAGAAGATCAAAGACGATTTTGAAAAGGAAAGCTAGGAAAAAATAGGTACTCTTTATTAAAATTAAAACTTACCGGGAACAGCAAAGGAGCCCTCGCCTGCTCGATCCTGGCCTGCATCCTCCTGAACAGCACCCTCCTCCTCCTCCTCCTGTGTCCTCTTGCCCTTGGGGGGAGCTGATGTACAACATGAAAGAAAGAAAGACCAGAAAACATGGATGAGATTTGTCAACCAAATCAAACATTTCAAAAGAACAATAACAAAATATTTTGGAGAAATAGCAAATAGATAGACAACTATTCCACGGGATATATTGACCTATCTCATGTGGTATACTACGTTATTCGTATTGCCTGATTTGCGGACCGTTGACTTTCAAAGTTCCTATGTAACTCAATAAACAGACTACTAAAAAGGTTTGCCTAGGCCTGGCAGGCAGCAGTCCGCAGCACGCGAAGTGACAGACAAAGTCCATCCTGCTTGCAGATCAGTGAATACTCAAACTATCAATCCACCGACCACCACCACTATTTCTTCTTATAGCCATGTGTCTAAAGGAAGGACTGGACTTCAGTCTGTTGGGGCTGATTTAGAAGTCGCTTGCGGCTCATTTTCCTCCATTGTTGCGTGACTTTTGTGACGCAGCGGCAGAACAAAAGAGTCGCCATGGTGCGGCGTATATATTAAAAAAACGCATATGGGAGATGCATCACGTTGTAAATCCCTGCGCCATCAGGGGGCGTTCCGGCGCAAGGGAGGGCGTTCCTGCGCAGGAACGAATCCTAAAAGTGGCTGAGGGAAATCTACAAGATGTCAATCAGTCACTTTTAGGACAATGATGCGTGACTCAAACCCTGCGCCTGCTTGAAGCCGACGTACGGCACCCCGGAGCATTGCTGGAGCTGCGCCATCGTTGGCACGCAACTCCAGCAATGCGCCACCTTTACGGCAAAGATGCGTAAGGCTTCTGTGACGTTTTGGGCCAATGGGTGGTGGTGGCATGGCGCACAATTACTGCCGCATCCCTGCTACTTTGCAGGGATGCACCGGTAATTGAAAATATGACCCTTAGTGTCTAGCATTACGCAGTTCTTATCTTTACACTACACTCATACATAATTTCTCAGGCCAATGAAATGAACACAAAATACAAAACAAATAAGCATAATAGCAAGCAAGGCTACTGAGAAGGAGAGCAGTGCACCTGAAATGCATAGAAGATTTTGAAATATAATTTACCTACAATGTAATCGGCAGCATTATTGCTCTTGGTAAAGAACAAAGATTTGCAAATAACAGAGCCGGATAAAACAGAGTAGTGAGGAAATAGCTAGAAATAGCTACTACTACTCACCAAGCCCGGGGACCTCTACGCCGAGCGCGTCCAGCAAGTCCCGTTCCCGGTCCATGACATCTGTCCAGCGGTGGGTGGCCTGGTTATAGGTGCGCCGGACCCCAGAGAGCTTAAACATGGCCCGGCACACCTTCTCCCACCGCTTCCGGCGCTCCCGGATGCCATAGCCGGTTGCGATCTTGCCGCCCCCCAGGATGGTCTTGGGAGGCGGCGCTGGACGTAGAAGATTAGTGCGCCCACCTCCTCCGCGCTAAAGATCTCCCGTGGCATCACTTGCTCACCCCTCAAACGCCTGCACCGGAGCCGGGCACGGGGTGCGGGACCCTTCCCCTTCTCAGGGTGCTTCCCGGCTCCCTTTACCATGGTCTGGGCAGAAATGAAGTTAAATGATACAGAAGAAATAGAATAGGGAAGAAGAAAAGAAAAGAGTTTAAAAAAGTAGTTTAAAATTAACTAAAAGTAGCAGAAAACACAAAAATATAGAGCTAGAAAAATAGAGGGATAGATAATAAGTAAAATAGATCAAATAAACTTCAAACAAGCAAAGGATGGCAGAGATTCAGAGAGGATACAGAAAGCATGCCCAGAACCATAGCAATGAATGAGAAACAAGATGGCCGCGCCCATTCACGACCGCGTGGGTAAGTTCGCGCGAGATTTTCCTCGCGATCACGCGCGAAATTGTACTAGCGAGCAGCACACTTTGCGAGATTACACATAGCGGCCGGAAATGGAATTACGTCACGCAAACAAGATGGCCGCGCCCGTGTACGACCGCGTGGGTAAGTTCGCAAACGTATCAGTACAAGCGCCTTGCGAACACGCAAAAAATCACGCGAACATACACGCCGCAAAAAAAAAATAGTGTATTCGCACGCATTCGCGGCTTCCGAAATCGATCTCGCACGGATTCGCGCCCCGCAAATTGCGCGAAATTGCAGAAAAACGATTTTTGCTAAACTGAAAGCAATCACCAGGTGCAAAAGTTCAAACTTAACATTAGTAACCATTCACTCTAGTGCTTCCTGAGGGGCCCCTCCAGAGTTCAGTTGCCTATTTGCAACTATTCTATGACCCTGCTATGACCCAAACAGCAGGCTCATAGAATAGCTACAAGTAGACCATAAAGGTCCTGTGAAAAAAAATTGCACTGCAACAGAAAGCAAATTACAAATAAGGAAGGAAGCAGGTGCCAGCCAGACTGGAAGTTTCAAAATTACTGACACATTAATCACCCCCAAATTAATTCATGGCAGTTGAAGAAGGGCAGGTGTGCTTGCTTTTTTTCACCCCAATAATCTACAGTGATAAACAAACATAATGGGTGGCAGTGAGGATGTACCAGAGGGTGGCATGGGTGTACCAGAGGGGGGCAGTGGTGAAACAGAGGGTGCTGTGAACCTGTGATGATAAACCAGACGTAGAAACAACATAGTCGCGGCCGTTGCGAGCCGAAAAGTAAGTTCGCAATTGCGAAATGGTCCACAAATCCTCGCGAACGCTCGCCAACACAGAAAACGTAAAAATCCGCTAATCCGCGAGAGTTCGCGGATTTTGCGTATTGCGAATCCGTAAATTCGCAAATTCGCGTACGCGAGATCCGCTAGATCCGCCTATGCTTAGTTAGTAGTGGATTTTGGGGGGGGGTTCATTTTTGTTTGGGTGTTGTAAGTTGGGTGGGATCTTGCTGGGGAATATTTGGACTAGCCCCATGACCAAGCAGAAGTTTGGGAGCTTCCTCTGGCTTATCATGCATTATCTGCCTGGCATGGTAGCCAGTGGGGGCAAGGTCAAAGGAGGCTACCCCATAAAAGTCAGCAATCAATGCTGGGAATGTATACCTCTGAAGATACAGAGGATATGTGGAGTGGACCAAAACACCCACTAACTTAAACATTGTTGGGCCAATGTGGTTGGCAGAGAGTCTAACCTCCTGGATTATGTGGACATTGAGATTGGTGGAACAACTGCTAAGTACACATGATTTGATTTTAAGTTTTACATAGCGTAAACAAATACCCTAAGGCATTATGGTGCTAAATAACAAGGTAACAAAATATCCCTGTTATTGTTTATTAAAAAGCCAGGTTTTTAAAGACTTGTGATAGCTCAGAATGGAGGGTGCAGATTTCATTTCCAGAGGAAGCAAGATCCAGTTTCGAGTGGTGGAAGCCATAAAGCTCCTACCTCCCCAAGAGGAACGTTTGTGGGATGGCACCACCACATTTCGGGCTGCACTGGAACAAAGAGTCATATCAGGGACATACCTTCTTAGTTTTTCTCCAGGAAAAGCTGGACCTAGTCACTGAAGCACTTGGTACTTGATACAAAGAGCTTTTAACATTATACTTTTGCGAACAGTGAGCCAATGTAGACCTACCAAGGCTTGGGAGGCGGAATGGAGTCTTAGGATTTTAATCAACATCCTGGCCCTTGAGTTTTGAAGTACCTGAAGTATTTTCAGGCAAGCTTTTTGGCAGATGTACACATAGCCCATTGCAAAAGTCAATACAGGACATTACAAGGGCCAAAACAACTGTTTGCAACAGATTAAGAGGAAGAAACTGGGCTATTTTCTGGATCATGCGAAGCAAGCAGAAGAAAGTAGAAATTACCTTATTTACCTTATAAGCTTGTCATTGATTACTATTCCCAGATTTTTCACCTTTTTACTGACATTGGAAGTGAACCTAATTTGTCTGGCAACCATTAAGTGTTTGAGAAAGAAGTGTTGTTTCCAAACAGAATAACGTTTGTTATTTGAGGAATTCTGCCTGAGGCAATGATAATCCATCCAACAAGCCAACCTCCTTCATTCAGTTACAGTACATCTCCTTCGGATCTGAGCCTTTCCTATAAAGGGAGACCACAATGTGGATGTCATCAGCATAAGATATTAGCAACAACCCAAAAGATTTTTAGAGGGAGGCTTGCAGTGAACATATATTTTGAAGTGGGTTGCACCTACTGATGAGTCCTGAAGAAAACCACACGGTAAAGAAAAATATTTCAATGTAAATGCTCCCATGAACACCATTTGCACTCTCCCACCCACAAAGATCTGAATAAGGCTAAAGCCACACTGTCAATACCTAAGCCTTCCAGCTGGTCAGTCAGAAGATCATGGTTGACCCTGTCAAAGGCCACGGTCAAGTCAGGTTACATGAGAGCAGCATTGCCCCCATTGTCAACTGTGACCCTGATCATCCCAGTGGCCACAATAAGGGCAGATTCAGCTGAGTGTCCTTTGTGGAACCCATATTGGGATTCATCCAACACATGATTTTTCTCCAAAAAAGCAAATAGCTGAGAATTAATTTATTTCTCAATCAGCTTAGTGGGGAAAGGCAGCCTACAGATTGGTGTATAGCTCTTTGGATCAATGATATTCTGGTTGGATTTCTTTAGCAACGGAAGAATTGATGCAGATTTCCAAAGTTTCAGAAAAACGCTAGTCTTGAACACAGTATTGAAAACAGATATCAGCTGAGAGGCCACAAAGTCAGGAATAAGCTGAAAAATATTGGGACGGTTTTTCCTGGTGCCAATATTTAAGAAGGCCTGGGTATTGCAATAGCTTGCTGAGTATGGTATGTGATTTATGTAGGTGCAGAGAATCATCAGTCAGCTACCATAGTGAAATATAGTAGTGATGAGGTTTGTGATCTGTTTCCACATATTGGACAACAGGTTCATGTATCTAAAGGGTTCATGTTTTGGCTCTTCACATGTATGTACACTTCAGCCAGCCTTATCAATGTATTCAGGCATGTCAACTGTGTCAGTTTATTACTTATAACATGAAGGGGTACAGAGCTAATAGCTTTGCATATGTACTGTGCTTATGTTGCATATCAAATATGTGTTCTAAGTTTACTGATGTGTCTTACTTGTTATGTCTTGTTAATGGGCACCTATCATACACACGTGGTGAGATGTATAATGTCAAGGACCCCAAGTTTACCGGTGAGTGTCTTCAACAATGCTAATTGTGTAGTGCATGGAATGAGTGTAATGTCAGATGGTATGTGACTTGCCAGATTCAATGTGCATCCCTATCACAAATGAACGTTTGTAAGAAGATAAATAGGTCAGGACAGATTGACGTTACGTGTTGCATGTCTATCAGCCTCTGACTACTGTCAAGGAGAACACTTTGTACTACATGATAGAGGCTTGACAAGGGAGCCATGATCACAGTGGCAGAATATGCAAAAATATGTGGTAGTGGATCCACATCTGAACATGGAAGGGGTTGTAAAGAATGCAGAATGCATGTCAGTTGCGCATGCTAAGATATTGGGAACATGTAATGAGTGGTACCAAAGAGGATGATGGACAGAGAGTTTGAGCAAATCAAACACTCACCCCCAGTCAACTGATTTGGGTTAAATCCATCATCATTCTTTAGCTCACTCCACCACCCCAGTTCAGACATGGCCATATGCAAATCAGTCTCACCTTGTGCCTCATGGTAACAGTCCAGCCCGAACTGCCAAGCCATGTATTCCCTGGACCGGAAACAAGCATTCTGGGACCAGTTTCGGGATCATAACTCTCATCAGCCAGGCTATCTTGAATCCAGTGGCAAAGTGAGCAAGGGACCCACGTCTGGGCATACCCTGCCAATTTAGGGTGAACAAAGTGATACCAAAGGGGATCCCCTTTGATATCGCTATGTAATGAGTGGTGGCATGGTCCAGCATTGTCTCACAACGCAGAGGTTGTTTCATATGCCTCTGTGGGTATACAACCTTTACAACGCAACTTTTACCATGCAGTGCCTTTACAACGCAACTTTTACAACACAAACCATTACAACGCATTGCACTGGGGGGCGCTCTAGGATAGGGAATATGTTTAATGTACTATCTAACACCTTCCCTAATATCCACGGGGACTGGAGTTGGAATAGTAAATTAAACAATTCACTATCCAGCACCTAAAAGCACTATGCGTTGTAATGGTATGCATTGTAAAAACCGCGTTGTAAAAGCATGCAATGTAAAAGCATGCGTTGTAATGTCATACATCCGCCTCTGTGTGATGTGAGGTACTTATCCTGCATCCATTGTTATATGTTATACCTCCCAAGTGTTCTGTATAGTTAGCAATGTGTCCTGATAAGGGTCTTTGCCATATCAGGTACTCTATGTTGTGAGACAATACGTGTACTTTACAGACTTTGCATGTATATCTTACTGTGGCATATCATTATGGTATAAAGGCCATTGCAGGACGCAAAATGCCCACTGATATACAGTGAAGGTGACATGTGTACCATTCCATGGGTACCAAAGAGCATTGTTCCCAGCTGCTACTTTGGGTCTCTGAGTTCGTTCCTGAGACTTTCATCGTCTGGGAGCTAGTTCTTGAGAAGGGAAACAATCTTTTTGGATCTACTGCCGCTAATCACTCAGGGGCCGGGACTGCGAGACCCAGGGATCCGCGCACGACCAACGCAGCGCACCTGGTGTCTCTTCCTGCCCCCTGCTCCTCCCTGCTTCATCGGCTACAAACAGCTCGCGGCCCCCGCTTCGCGGGAGCCGCTGGCAGCTGCTACTTTGGGTCTCTGAGTTCGATCCTGTGACTTTCATCGTCTGGGAGCCAGTTCTTGAGAAGGGAAACAATCTTTTTGGACCTACTGCCGTTAATCACTCAGGGGCCGGGACTGCGAGACTCAGGGACCCAGCACGACCAACGCAGCGCATCTGGTGTCTCTTCCCGCCCCCTTGCTCCTCCTATGTAGTTACGCCCCCAACGCTTAGCGGGACGCGAGCGGGATGCCGGACGAAGGCCGGACAAAGGGCGGACAGTCTGAGACAGTCCGAGACTGACCGTGACTGGACTGGGCTAGGATTCTTATTTATCCATTGCTTTTGCTGCTTCCTCGCGGTGCCTTGACCGTAAGACTTTCTGTTGTTGATTCTCCTGCGCATTGCTGGTGTTGTGCTATATTGTTAATCGTTTGTCTTGGCGTTGTCTGAGTTTCTCGTATAACTGTGGCATCAATCTATTGAGCGTAATATGTCTAAACAGAAGTCTTCCTCTACTACCAATACCATAGACAACTACCTAGTGCAGGTAGTCAGTACAATTAACAAGTCTAGAAGAATATCACCGGGTTTGAGTTCTACTCCCTTAATTCCTGCAGAGAACTCCCTACTAGAACCGAACCAGATTGAAGTTCCGATACAGGTACATCGTAGTGATTCCCTTGATAATGTATATACTCAGGAAGATAATCCCGACCAAACTATCTCTACTGCTATTAACTTGGTAAATGATTCCCTAGAACAATCCATTACGACCCAAGAAAAATCCCTCCCTCCCCTGTGTCTGTCTCAGTAACTAGAGAGTTAGAGCGTGTAGAAAGGGCCAGAACAAACGCGGTGGGTTGCGTTCTAGTAGGAAAAGGATTGTCTCACCTCCTAAAACTATGCTCGTAAAAGACACATTAGGGGAGCTTGGTGAGAAGGTGTTTCTGGAGGAAGAGCAAATTAAAACACTTGTGAGCATGATTGATTCTAAGATTAAAAATATTGTTAAACGGCTGATAGATAAAATCGATCATCTAACAGCAGAGGTACCTAGGCTTGGGGGTATCATAAACCAGACAGTGGAAAAGGTGGGCAATATAACAACCCTAGCCTCTAGTAGAGCCGATCCAATAGTAAATGCACCAGGTGCTGGGATAGAAAGTAGGGAAAAAACAGCCTCAATCCCCCAAATGCCCCCTCACTGTGTACCCAATAATAACCAGGGAATCAACATCGAAACCCAGCCATCCAAATCCACGAGCACAGGTATTGAGAAAGGCCCGGTCCAACTTGTAGTAGAGGCTTCCCCCCTAGTTTTGATTCTGGCAAATGTACCTCCCTTAAAGCCTGGCCAAGCAGAAACTACTGCTTCTTTGACTAGTAAAGCTCTTCACTGGCTATCCAATAACATGGTGATATCCCCTTGGGGCAAACAGCAATTAGCAGAAGAAATCACTATGGCAAGAAGGGTGGATTGGATAGGGAATGGTGTCAAAAAATTCAAAGGTGACTGTGTAGTCCTGCATTTTCTAAACCCAGAAGTACTCCCTGAGGTTTTGAGGAATCTTTTTCCACCACAACGTAGGAGTACAGACATTGTTCCATTAATCCTGGATTTTTTCTATCTTGGCAGTAAAATAGGGAACCCGAGCATTCTAAAGACAAAGTGGAACCTGGTATCACACAAGTGGGGTAGGGTCCCTCAACCTAGTGAAAGGGAAATTAACCTAGAAAATCGATTTGGGGCGTTATCAAATTTGAATGAATGTGATTGACTCAAACTGGCTGATAGAGCAGTGCCAAACGAGCCAGCGGAGTTAATTCACAAGGATACCCCCGCAGAGAAAGAGTACTGTTCGACATATCCTATTCCCTCGTTCACGGGGAAAAGGGTAGAGAAAGCATTTAGTCTAAGTAGTGGAAATATGAAAGGACTTTTGAAGCCACAGTTAGATCCTTTTATAGTCGAACCAGCTCTCGACCTAACTGTACCCATGCTTGAACCCCCACGCCACAATAATATCCATCTAGATTTAGAAATGGGGTGGGGGATGATCTACAAGGCTCTCCCCTTCCGCAGATTCCACCTGAGGCAGTGGTAGCTAATATAGAAGAGACAGGGTTGACCTTTCTCTCCTGGAACATTGCTAGAATCACCAATAAGTTGACATCTCCTGAATGGTGCACATTTATAGAACAATTCGACATCCTACTGTTCCAGGAAACATGCTCTATGACCCCAATACTCCATCAAGGGTACCTTAATTGTTATATCCCAGCTACAAAAAACCCTAAGGGACGTCCAGTAGGGGGATTAATAATCTGGGATCGTCAAAACGTATGCTGCAGTATTCATCAAAGGAGCTCCCCACTAGCAGACATATTGCCTATTACTCTTACCTGGACCAATGGTCATGGGATGGTCATATTTAATATCTACGCCAGGGGAATAGCGGGTGGCAAAGCATCAGAAGTAATAACCGCTCTGGATTATGAGCTTGAATTTCTCCCAACATATTTGTCTTTCATTGTAGGGGGCGATGTTAATACCACCTTCGAACCGCTTGGCCAGGAAGACCAAACCTTAACAGATGAAGAAGATAGTAAGTAGGGTATCCCACAGCTAGAACTTCCTGTAGATAATAGATGGTCAGCGGCGGCCATCCAATTGAAGAGGACTAGCAAGAGGACTTAGAGCAACAAATGGAAGAACTCAATCAGATCGACAGGGGAACAAAACATTTAATAATGGTAGGTCTCCAGTCGAATAGATTATATTCTAGTGGATGTCAGACTATGGAATAGCCTGATCGACATGGCAGTCAAAACCCGAATAGAGAGTGACACTAATCCACTATGCATGGTTCTTAAAATAAATGTAGGATCAAGAAAACCAAACCTAGGAGGAGGTAAAACTACCCTAGATATAGTATCTTTGAACAACCAGCGCCATATTAAATGGGGTAGACTTATTGAGAACATGGAGAGACTAGAGGATCTAAAAAGAGTTGTGTTAGAAGAGGTTGCTGAGATAAATACACACGTTGATAAGCAAGATTTCCCTGAAATTATGCTTGATGCTCATTCGACCTTCTTTACAAAGCTCCAGGAGTTTTTCAAGAAGGAGAATAAACCAGGATATGTTCAGAATAAAAAGCCCATACAAGGATGGTATGATAAGACCTGTAGAGAAGCCCGCGAGAACCTTAGCATAGAACTCAGAAATAGGAATATCCTAGGGGTGAGAAAAGCAAGGGACAAATACAGGAAAGTACAAAAAGAGGCTAAGAAAAAGTGGGATGAGGCCCATTGGCGTGATCTGAAATCCGCCTGTGACACAAGGAATCAGAGACAATTTTGGGCTCTAGTTAAATGGGATAGAGGAGGGGTGGCCGAACCCCCACAAAATAATGTAGCTCAAAACCAATGTGTAGATTTTTTTAGACCTCAATATGCTTCTGTGCCAATTGAAGGGGAACACACTTTACCCCCCACAATCTTTTACCAACGTCAGCTATTTACTATAAAATATGTTAGTATAGTGTTGGATTGTGTGACCAGGGGCCACGCCCCAGGAATGGACGCCATACCAGCAGATGTGTTCTTAAGTGATCGCCCATCCTGGTGCCAGTACTTTGTGTGGCTAGCAAACTCCGTGGCTAGAGGTGCACCTATACCTGCCTCTTGGAAGGGCACAGAAATAATTCCGGTTTTTAAAAAGGGAAACAAATCATTACCCAGCAACTATAGACCTATTAGTCTTATAGACTCTGCTCAAAAAATAATAGGTCGTCTAATACAAAATAAATTACAAACCTGGATCGATGAAAACGATATCTTATCTCCATATCAAGCCGGGTTTCGTCCCTGCACAAGCTCAGTAGATCAGGTCTTTTTCTTTATAGCTCTGTATTGGAGGAATGTGTTGCTCACCAATGGAACTCTCTACGCTGTATTCGTAGACTTAAAATCAGCTTTTGATCTAGTTCCTCGTTCCAAACTTTGGGGGGTACTTGCTGAAGCTGGATTGCCCCCGGAACTATTGACGTTACTAGTCCGCCTGCATGAGAACAATTATGCGAGAATCAGGTGGGGTGCTCAGGGCGAGGTGACCGTCACATTCCCTGTCGAGCGTGGGGTACGGCAGGGGTGTGTCTTGGCACCGACATTGTTCTCCATTTACATCAACGGGATTGTAAACCATCTAAGCCGTTCCCCCACCGATGCACCGATACTGGCTGGAGCTCGAGTACCTGTTCTCATGTTTGCGGACGACACGCTCATAGTTTCCCGTACACCAAGTGGGCTCCAGAAGGCAGTTAACGCCTTCGGAGAGTTTTGTAAAGCACATGGACTTGAGATATATACATCTAAGACCAAGTTCATGTGCTTAAACCAGCGGAACACCTTCAGGGGTTCAATACATTTTGATGGTACCCCATTGGAACAGGTTGAAGCTTTCACATACTTGGGAATATGTCTCCAAAGTAATCTGAGCTGGAAAAAACATATTGGTATGGCTGTGTTAAAGTTTCATCAATTGGCAGGTATTGTGGCTCACAAACACAAAATTTCACTGACCAAGCCTATTACACCTGCACTAGAAATTTATAACATGAAGGTAGTCAGTGCCTCTCTATACGGTTCGGAACTTTGGGGTTTCTCCAACCTGAAACAACTAACAATGGCGGAAAATAGTTTTCTCCGCCATCTGATTGGGGTCCCCCAAAGTACTCCCACCGTAGCATTGGCCTATGATCTGGGCAGGAAAAACATCAAGGATTTGGCACGGCTTCTTCCGCTGCTATACTGGAGACGCCTAATGACCACGCCAGAACTTGTGCACTTTGCAAATGCCCTAAAGGTTATCATAAGGGCAGATCATTTCCATTCGATCTTGTGGTTAAAAGAAATAGGAGGATTACTCAGTAAGCTGGAACTTGACCATCTATGGAATTCTCCTAACGTTGAAAGTTTCCCACCAAAGGCTACGTTAAAGAATATGTATTGGGAAATGGTATGGTTGTCTACCCAATGTACAGGTTTTAAAACAGATTTAACAGAACGTTATTTGAATAACAAATCTGTACCTTCTCGCAAACTTTATTGGGACATTATTGAAAAACCATTTGACAGAAAACTGTATTTCCAAATTTGGATTTGGGACGCTTCCTATAAAGGCATTTACTTGCAAGTGGTCAACAAACAAGGACGATAAATGTCCCCATTGTAAAGATTTGATAGAGAATACAGCCCATATACTGTTTGTTTGCCCTTTATATGTTAATCCACGACGCAAATGGATAAAACCATTGTGCCTAAACCTAGGAACACGTAGGTGTACAGAGGCACTAAGAATATTGGAGTCAGACTGTACACCCTACCTGGTGATTGCTATCGCAAAATTCCTAGGTTGGTCATGGTTTATACGCACCTGCACTTTACAGCAGATAGGCACTGTCTAAAGATATCATTGATATGGTTGACTGTCATGATTTTATGTAGCTAATTTCGTAAACAACAGTATTATGTTTAATAAGTTTCTTAAAAGATGTCGTTTTTAACCTTGCTTTAGTATTTATTGTATTGTGTAAGTAAGATTGTAAAATTGCTTTTATGACTGTTGTCGAATAAAGCTTTGGAATTGATTGCATACTAAGTACTGACATGGTCATACCCAGACGTGCCATGGTGTTGCAATTGCATTGTGCAATAATGGACCTGCCTTTGTAATTAGGGCTTAGTACATCTGAAATGATAGATAATAGATATGAGTATGGTCACTCTAATCTGCAAGAAGAATTGAGGCTGTAGGGTCTCCTACCTTAGATGTTATGTAAATAATGATGTTTCATGAGGTTGGTACCTGTTCCTAGTCACCCTTTGACTGACAGTTATCCTTATTGCTTCAACAGACAATATGACCCCAGAGCAGCTGAGGCAGCACAACAAATGCATGGATTGCTACCACCACCTCAGACATGTTGCAAAGGCACACAGGGCCATGAAGAGAAGATACAAGGAGGAGAAGGCCAATAGCAAGTTGTGAAGCTTTCTGCTCAGACCACCAATACTGGACAATGCAGCGCTGGCAGGAATGAACATTCCAGTAAAGGTACCTCCAACACACATGTACCCAGTACCTCCACCAGTAGACCGTCATACTTACCTTGACCCACACGTCAGGCCACAGGAGAGCCTAGCTCTTTTGAAGTAGACATACAGAAGGACTTTTTTGATCCAAAGTTTCGGGTGGCAGTTTAGGGAAAGAAAATTGAGATCAAGCAGGCAGTGGGAAGACTCAAACAACCATAGCCACAGGGACCCTTTCTCCCCTTCCCTCTGTATATAGTGTTTTATGTTATACATAATGTTTTTATACCTTAGTTTAAGTTAGTGTAGTCATGGCGATAGTGTAGGAATAGTGGTTTAGGGGTTTGTGGGGGTGGGATAGATTTGTAGTGGGTAGGGGTACTTTTTGTTTTTTGGGTTGGGCGATTCATGTGTTTCATATGTATAAAAATAAAAAATAAATATATATATATAACCGACAAGAAAGCACATGATTGTATAGGATTCTATGTGTAGGTAGTTGATGTTTAGGTGTAGTCTATTTTGTCCTACTGTGAAGACACGTTTTAAGGGATTTGGGGGTCTGGAGTACATCACGTCATGCTAAATGTGTAGAGTAAGGTAGGTTAAGTAATTTTACATTCTCTTTCTTTTCTATTGAAATTTAAATGTCATTGTTTGCAACATACAGATCTATGTCATGATTTACTGTGTGAGAGGTAGCATGTGTGCTCAGGTAATGTTATGTACATGCATGTCTTTGCCAGCAGTGTTTGGCAACATCTGGGAGTAAGTGTCTTACCAATGGGAAGGGATCTGTCTGATTAGCCATGACTTTACAACTTCTAACTATCAGACATTGTTGAGCAAGGGACGTTGCAATCATGATGGAAACTATACATACTGCAAATCATGTGCCCACATACAATATCTCTGTGTGAGTACGTCATGCAACTTGCCTTGGATTCATGTTGTGATCGAAAGCATTTGCCCAATTAGTGGACTTTTGGACTCAAATACTGATTGCTGTCCTGGGCCCACTCACACTTGCAGCTCTTACTTTCCAGCCCACTGTCCTATGCTTGCAAGTAACCATGGTTGGATCTGACACTTGTGGTGTGACTTAAGTCACCATTAACATTGACTGCATGAGACTAGTTGAACTTCATGCTTCAACATTTAGTATGCGCTTGCTAGTCAACACACAAATAGGTAAAACACATTGGACAATAACCCCAAAAATTGTTTAAAGCCAGTGGATGTCCAAGCAGAGTCAGTGTGGGGAACATGTCATGGGACATGCAGAGGAGAGGAGTGCTTTAATGAGGAGGGTGATCACAATGTCATTTGGCAGGAAAGGCCACATTGACAGAAGTCAACAAATGGTCAAGGTGAACAGGGTGAAATAAGAATGAGGAGAGTGGCAGCAGATATTCGCTTGCATGTTCATAAGCACAGGGCAAAGACGAAACTGAGTATGTGGCACAATTGCTGCTACCAGACACTTTTTGATTGGAAAGAGGTGCTGTCTACATCTTCTTAATGTATGCGGTGTCTCCCATGAAGGTAGTATTGTAGGTGTGGCAGACAAGGGAGGCACATACACATCAGGGGAGGAAGGTGTGGCTCAAGTGCTTGCAGCAACATTCACCTGTGTCAACACATGAGGCAGCACAGCAGTGAGGAGGAACTGCTGGTTTTGCAACACAGCAGCAATGTTGCGGTGGTAGGTAGCGATGGCAGCAGAGTGGGAGCCCTTCTTCCACTCCATGGACCTCAACATTTTTTTTTCGCCCCCAGCTGGTTGGCGATTTCGCTGGTGACACTTTAGCAGGGCTTTTGTTCATGCCTCTGCCTCATGGCACCAGCAATGTCAGCTAGGGACTGCTGGAAGCCACGGAGTGGAGAGTAGGTTTCTCTATTAGGAGTGAAGCATCCACGGACTCCCTCTAAGGTGGCCACCACAGTCTCCATCCTCACCGGCACCTGCTTTACAACCTCCCACTGGACTCCGACCACAGTATTTTAGAAGGAAATCTGTGGGTCATCAGAGTTCAGGGGTCTGGGCAGAGTGGCCGTTGGTGCCTTCCCGTGTCTGGAGATGGTGTTTTGATGGAGTTCAGGAGTTCTTGGAGGGAGTCCTGGTCGAAGGTTTGCATGTTGTTATCAATCCCTTTATTGTTGAAGTCTGGTACAGGCTGCCGGCCAGGAGATGAGAGTTTATCCCCTGCATTGAGATAGAGAATTGCTATTGCTGATCTCTCTTAGATGTTGACATGAGTTATCCAGTTGCCAATCAAGCTGCAATACATTTCACTTTCAGTGGCATATTTACGTGGTAATGGCACAGTGCAACGCTGCAGGAAATTTTGCAGTGCTGAGCTGCGGAGTAATTACAAGAATACCGGGCACCCCTGTGTTTCCCCTTGCTAAAACTAGCTTCATAGCACCAACAATGACACCCTTTCACCATAGTGCTAGGGTTCTTGTTGTGGTACACGGCTGTCCTTTTTGCACCAGCACAGCGGTGTTCACAGGGGTGGCACATATCCCTGTAAATACAGTCCAACCATGCATTTTTGCAATGACACACCTCAGTGCAGCTGATTTGTTTGCATCGAGGCAGTGTGGCATTTCACTGTAAATATTCCCCTTATTCCTCAGGTGTACATTACTTGTATTCACCCCAAACCCCAGTCATATTCAGTAGATGAGAGTAGTTCATGTGGTCCATACTATGGCAGCTGACACCTGTTTGCTCAGAGCCTGCATGCAAGGACTGCAGCGTACAATGTAGTTTATTCTAGGTGACTATGGAAGTGACTCTTGAAATGTCCCTATGTGTAGACACTACTCATGGACCAGTAAACCTTTCAGACGATGCCGTAATCACACTCTGCCAATACAGTGCTGGCAAAATAACGAACGCTGGATTAGCATGCATTTGCTCAGCACAAAAGTCATAACAGCGACTTATTTTTAGGGGGGGCATTGGTGGAATGGTGTTGGATTTAAAGTACAATACCTTCCCTGCTGTTGTGCAGACAAGAGTTGGAATAGTAAATTAAACAATTCCAATATCCAACAACCCCTTAAGGTGAGTGGTTAAAATGACTTGTGTGCTGAACACATGTGTCCTAAAGACACGTTCATACTAAAAAAGGTGTTCCTAACGCATGCGTCCTAAATACATGGAGAATACAGTCATTGATTCCCATGGAACACATGTTCCCCACCTCTCAGATGTGTTGCTTCTCCTCTAAAATAACAATTGTATACTATGGATTTGCAGGCTAAATTAATGTTAAGAGGCACATGTGAGACAGAGGGGCTTGCTTCATAGACATATGGTGCAGTGCAGGACCACAAATCACCTTGCTGCACCAAGGTGTGTGATTATGAAAGTGCAGAGATGTGCTGTGGTGATGAAGATACAACGCATCCCTGTGCTTTCCTCTATGCTTGTGCATATTCAGCTTGCTGGCACCAACACAGCTTTGGTGGGCATCTGCTGTTTGTGCACCAGCACTGGCAGAAAGGACAGGAATGCACCATATCTTGTAGATGCAGATCATTCATACCCCCTTCCTTTTAATGTAGGGTAGCACATCTAGAAGGCTTGCGACATGCCCTATGCAAACATATTATCAAAATGCCCATGTGCTTTTCATTGATGTCATGTTTGACAATAGATGAGCCAACGCCCTACCCTTTGGCTTGCAGACAGTGCCACAGAGTGCTGGGACATGGCTTGACTGCACTGCATGACTTTACATGGTTCCCTGTATGGCCGCTTGTTGTGGCTCACCCTGTTGCTTTGGTGGATCATTATAACCAGCACTGTTCTGCCCCACAACTCCAACTATCATCTCCTCACAGGTGACAGCAAACACCTGCTTCTCCAAGGGATCCAACTACTCCTGGGACATTGGACTCACACCTCAGGTCCGCAATGCTGCCTTGAGATGTGTTGCCAATTTTGCCTTTGTCTTGTGGTTACCATTGTGCCAGAGCTTCTGACAGTCAATCACTGTCCTTTGACTCCAGTAACACTGTTCACCTTGTCCACTATGGTCTGTCATATGGTTTTTTTTCTCCCCAATGGCTGGTGTTCGTGCTCCATGACCTCCATGATCAAGATCTGAAACTCCTCCTAATTACACTTGCACTTTCTCTTCCTCTTCCCCTGGGACTCTGTATGGACATCTAGGCCGGTTGTTGTCCTGGCCCGTGCTCACCCCTGCGTGCTCCATTGCTGCTTTCAGGTAAGTGCAATTTGTTTTCCACGTAACAGCATTAAAAAATGAATGCCATTTGGTGACTCTAGGACGGCTAGCATCAAGTTTTCTGGAGGCTAATTGGCTGAGTGTCTTCTTTTATACATTAGCTTGTATTTTTTTTACTGACTTACTGACTATGCACACATATTGGCATCAGTTTTTCTGATGCTGGCCTCTTCCGAATACCATGGAGTGCTGTATTGTAATTATGACGCTAACATGGAACTGTTGTACAGCAGCAATGTCATTTTGGTGCTCCAGTGCCCCAAAACAGTGGAGTGCCATTTCTTGTAAGGAGAGGAGTTAGCCTACGGTTAGAGCAGGCACTTCAAATCTGGGGATCCGGGGTTCAAGTTTCGGCAATGACGCTCAACATCTTGTGATTCTGGTGAAATCCCTTACAGGTAGATTCATGAAGTCAAAATCGGCTCGCAAAGGGCCAGATTCTGAGAATCTGGCCCTTTGCGTGCGCAATTTTTGCATTTGGCATTCATCAACCCAAATGCAAAAATCGCAATTATAGAAATCGATAAATTGCGAAGAATCGCATTTAAGGAATCTCAATTAGAGATTCCTTAAATGCTATTCATGAACCTTTTTAAAATTGCGAATTCGCAATATGGGGCCGCTATTTTCTGCGAAGTGTAACTTCATGGTAAATAGCGAAAACTTAGAAAAATGCACTTTAGTGCATTTTTCTAAGTTGTATGTTACACACACACATGTCCTTTGGACATGTGTGTGCGTAACACCAGTGTACATTTGCATTTCAGGGGTGCTACAGGGTGTCCTTTGGACACCCTGGCACCCTTGAAATCGCTTCCTTATTTGCGATTCGCTAATTGCTAATCGCAAATAAGGAATGACTCCCCATACATTCCTATGGGCCTTGAGGCCCATAGCAATGAATGGGAAAGCCATTCCTTATTTGCGATTAGCAATTAGCGAATCGCAAATAAGGAAGCAGTAGAAATCTCAAAAAATATTGCGATTCCTACATGCATCCCGTTTTGCGAGTCTTTAATAGCGATTCCTTAAAAATCGCTATTAAGGACTCGCAAAACGGGACTTTGATGAATCTGGGGGTTAATCTCCCGGTCCCTAACAAAAATAAATGTGTCCTCATGTAACGCAACTGGTGCTCATGGAAAGCGTTCTGATACCTGATTGCGGGTAAAGTTTGTGCTATATAAAACTTCGAAAAATATATTTATACCTTATAGTGTCATAAGGCGAAATTCCTGAGATTCTGGCTAATTGTACCGGTGTAACGATAATCACTTCCATGCCAGGCATTAATTAGCTGATTCCTACGGAAGCCACACCACCTCTCTCTAACTGCAAGTCAGGGCAATGTATGTGCCAGCACTAGACCAGCTGTCAGCTTTACATTTGTCTACTTTGTAATTCTAGGCAACCATCTTTTTTAGCAACTTAACACATGTAAAACAGAGAACTCTACTGTGAGTGCATGCTGTGTCCCAGAAAGCAAGGAGGGGGAGTAAGAGAGGTGGTATGGCTCTGGGCATGAGCCTCAGATACACAGGGCAGCGCTCGGCCACTGGCTCCTCTGCACAGCAGGCTGAGAGCAGCAGAAGATGTTTTTTGCCCTGCATGTATTCTGCATCAGCTGACAAGAGGTGGAGGTGGGTGACAAGGCTGCAGTTGCTCGCAGGCTCCAGTAGAATGGCAGGATCTGAGGATGCTTTATTTTTCACAGGAGGGATTGGTAACAGCTTCGTAGGGGCTTCTCATCTGCCTGGAGAGGAGGTCAATCACGTTTAGAGAGCATGGGCTTGACTTTATCCAGCCAGAGAGGAGAATCAAATCTGTATTCATCTGATAACAACTGTAAGATAGCATGTTTATAAAAGAATTGCATTCAATTGAGGTGACCACTATGATCTGAGGTGGACATATTTTTTATAAAAAATGTAAACATCAGCAAAATGAGCTACACCTTAAAAAAGAACAACCTGGCCAGCCAATGCGTGGCGGGGGCTGACGCAATCAAGCCAATTCATTAAGGAAATGGGCCCAAACCCCCTTTCTGTGCAGTAGTGTTCTTAGTGTGTGTTATGTATTTCATTATAGCATGACGTTTTGCCGGACAGCTAACACAGTCTTCATTGAGAGTCCTAAAAAGGGGATATATATGATTGGGACGTCTGCCCAAAATTGAGAGTATAAAGATGATTCTGGATAGCAATGGCTGCCACTGATGCCAACATGGGAGAAACTTGTGGTGTGCAAGCAGGAAGAAAGTTGTGGTCAAAACAAGAAGGGCCTCGGGGTTTATTTTGAAAGCCTGCATTATAATGAGACTAAATGAGATGACGAGAAATTGTTTCACAAGCTCAATACGGTAATACATTTGGTAATAAATTTGGTAAGATTGCTGAGCTGTATAATTAAAAAAATGTGGTTGTTACACAAGATCTGTAAATGAGTAATGAATCTACATACACATTGCAATATTATGGCAACTCTGTGGTGACAATAGTGCTACATGTAAGTAAATAATTTCAAAATATTCCTTCTTACCTGTTTTGAAGTACATATTGCATTTGTCAGGCTATTTGTTGATTATGAACATTTTGGGCAAATTTGTGTAGACCCTCTGTTACAAGTCTAAACAAATGTTGTACACTCAACCCTCCACAATTTCGACTGCCTGGGCCTATTGTGACAAGGGGTATTTCTGCATTCAGATGTAGGGTGTTAAGGATTGTGACCTATGACTTCCCTTGGAGTTCCATCTGGGTTTACCTTCTTAAGTGGAAGTATCTCTCTGCTACTACATCTAGCTGTAGTTTTGTGGCCCAGTCAAGGATTCCACCGTGGTCATGGTGTTTGTCATGAAAGTATAGCATGTCCTTAGATGAGTCAGGATGGCCCGAGGTCGATGCCCCCCACCTGATAGTTGCTCCCACTGGGATTGCTCTGGTGCTTATTGTGTTGCCACTCGGGTTTAATAAATTATTCACCTGCGACAGTATTCCACTTGTATAGTTGGAGAATATCATAAGTCCCTAAATGTAAGAGCCCATATTAAGTTTATCACTCACCAATAAAAGCCTGTGGATGATGAGCGGAGTAATAGTAGAAGTGCTTAGTGGCTCCTGTTGGCATTTGTTCAGGGGTGTGCAGTTAACAAAGGCCTCGTTTCCCTTTTCCAAGTCTCAGGTACTAACCTCCTGAGCATCTTTGCTTCTGGCCACATAATCACGGATTACTTCTGGGATGGCGCACAGACTTTGAACCAACTTCTGCAACCACTGGCATCACGTGCTTCTCATGCCCTTTTAGGATTCTTGCACCCTACAAACACTGCTCAGGTTCCAGGACAACAATGTCAGCATCCAGGGCTCTATCAGCAGACAAACGTTGTTAACTAGTTTGGTAAGGGTGAACTCCTGGGTATGTCAGGCTGTGCAACCAGCATTCTCTATCTTTGCTCAAATGTGAAAAGGGCATTTAGAAAAGCCGGAAAGAGTAAGGGCCACGCCGACAGTTGAAATGTCATGCATATTACATGAACTAACTGTGGCAATCACAAAATTGGCATTCACCTCAGATCCCCAAACCTTCCGCTCCATGAATATTAGTTAGAATGGAGGCATTTTATGTCCCCTGCACGTGTCTGCAGTTGCAAGGAGAGAGGCCTGCAAGGGACATTCGCATGTGGACTCGGCCCTAACCAACGCATGATGACCTAGAAGCTGCGCATTACTCGCTGAGACCTCTTTTATTATCTTATTTATGGAGCAGACCCTATGAAGACGCGTCAAGATGAAATAGAGAAGGTATTGTCATAAAATCGTTTGCATCCATCAAAGCAAGATGCGCAAGACCAACGTTCAGAATCAGCAGAGGCGCTCGACCTCGGACCTGGGCATCTGGGTTCGAGTCTCGGTAACGACGCCAAAAAACCTCCTGTGATTCTGGGCAAATCACTTAATCTCCCCGTGCCTAAAAATGAAAGTGTGTCCTCATGTAACGTAACTGGTGCTATGTAAAGCGCTCTGATAACTGATTCGGTTCGGGTCTAGTTCGCGCTATATAAAAAAATAAAAATAAAAAGTGGTGTTTGCAGGAGCAATTGCAGCCCGCTGAGAGGTGGAGAAGGTGGCTTTCAAGTCAAGGGGTGCAGCTTGGTCAGTAAGATTGTGGCGCTGACCTATCATGTTTATGTATATTATACGACGGCACGGGACAGGAGGGAGGCTTAAGGGGTAGTGGAATGCTGATTATTTGGGGTACAAAGTGAGGAAAAACAGTATTTTGAAAACTCAAAACAGAGAAAGGGAGCGAGTGTATGCGTTTTTGTCTGTGTGAATGTAAAATTTCCCATGTGAAATTCGATAGAGACCCGACGAACCCTGATTGAAAGCACTTGTACCCATCTATTTACCAAAACATGTATTAAGATGGGGGTGGAACAACCCAAACACCACCCAACCCCACCAAATTATTAATTCCAGGATTGACAATGTTAGTCAATAGTGCAGTCTCCGATGGGATTCTTCTAGGCTCTTTTAAAGATGGCATCCTAATTTGCTTCCGAAATCAAACCAACTGGTAAGTGAACCTGTCCCATGTCATTCAATAAGTTATTAAATACTGATTTTTGCAAAAATGATAGACCACATTTAGAAGAAGCTACTATTAGTGACATTTAAATTCTGTTATCCTGTTGGATGTTGGAAAGGAATTCAACCTCATGTGCTGGTGAGTTTTATTCTTGCATGATTGCACCAGCACATGTGTTTGATTGGTTATCATTAATAACTTCATAGTAGGCGAGATTCAAGCGACTAGCGGACACCGGTAGAGCTGCCCAAAGTCACCCATTCTGGTTGCTGTATTCACCAAACGTCTTGTTATTTCAATTCACATGATAGAAATAATCTCACCCCCTATCAATAATAGTAAGCTTTTTGAAAGTAAATATTGTAAAAGATGGCAGGGATCCATTTCTTTATCTCATTTTGAGCGCAATTTGCTGCTAATAATGACATTTTTTTCCTTCTGTTTTTATTTTTCGTCTGTTCTTATCATTGCTTAATGACGTTGTCTTTCTTAAAACTGAAAGCAGGCTACCAGCTTTACATGGCAGCAAGACACCCTTGCCTTAGCTTACGAAGATTGAAGATGCTCTTTTCAGAAGGTGGTTTAATATTATGTTGTGGCCCCCATTAGAGTATTTGGGACTTGGCTACTGAGAAGCTGGGAAAATATATCAAAAGGGGAAAGTGTAAGGATGCCTTGACCCTTTGCACTTGTGAGAGGATCCTGAGGGGCATCCCATGGACCAAATATTCTGTTTGCTTAGATGGTATCTTCGTGATCCCTTAAGACCCAGCGGTATCACGCAAGTTTTACCCGAGGCAGTGTACTGTGGTACTCTGTGGGTGAAGCTTGAGTGCCTGTAACGTAGGAGTGCACCGGTTCCATAAAAACGTAAAAAACAATGTACACATAACAAAAGGCTGAAGGCTATGCCTGCAGAGAGTTAGCTGGATACGATAAAAAAAACAACGGAACAATATAGTCACGAATGGTAGTAAGATCATCAATTATATAATGGAAGGAAAGCAAGTAGTAGTGAGTCCAGTAAACTATGGCTGGTGAATTCTAGATTTGTTTGGTTTGTTTGGTTAAACATCAGCTTTTACCTGAATTCAACACGTGACTATATCTCTGTGAAATGTGTGTTTTTTCAGCGAATATCTGGGGTTCTATTGACAAAAAAGACAATATTATTACCAACCTCAATTATAAAGCCAGTTTAATTTGTCTTGTTTTTCAGTTAATTTTCTTAAGTTTCAGGATGATCACCAAGCAGAGGCTGATGACATCACTGATGACAACCTCAATGCCATCACTGACTGTCATTTGAGATGTCATGCGTGATGTTATCAGTGATTTCACTGACCATGTCATGAGTGATGTAATTTGTGAGGTCATAAGCAGTGCTGTGCATGGCGTAAGTTATAAATAGCTGAGGTAACCTACAACTGCTGAAGTTCTAAGGTTTTGTGCATGTGAAATCTGACCCTAACATAACATTCCTGTAACCTTTGTTTCTTTCAGTGAATTTTTAAGATTTTTTAAATTCTATATCTTTACAAAAATATCTCAGTAACCTTTGTTTTGTTAAATGTCCTAACTATAACCTGTAGCCTTTGAGAGTGTATGTGTGAGTGACTGTATGGGTCTGTGAATGGGTGTGTGAGTAGCTCTATGGGACTGTGAGTTGGTGTGTGAATGGTTTTGTGGGTGTGTGAGTGGCTGTTGGGGCCTGTGAGTGAGTGTGTGAGTGGTTTTGTGGGTGTGTAAGTAATGCTGCAGATATAATTTTTATAAGTGAGTTTATTAGTTTGCTCGTGTGTTTCTTTCTTTTTTTTGGTCTTCATGATACAGCCAGCTTCAGGCAGGATCATATCCTTGAGAAGATGTCAGATTTATGTTTGAAAAATGCAATCTTTTACTTGTTCAGCAATTGTCACCTGAAAGGATTACTCCTTGTTTTTTTTCAGTGAAATTCTAAGGTTTTTTAAATTATATTTCCTAACTATTATGACCCTGTACCCTTTGTTTTTAAGTGAATTTCCAAGGTTTTTCAAAACCTATTTCCAAACTAGAACGTCCTTGTAATATTTGTTTTTTTAAGTGAATTTCTATGTTTTTTTAACTAGTGGTTGTATTTGCAGAGTGATGGAGAAAGGAGGCATGCCCTCCGAGCAGGACTGGGCAATCCTGCTGTTTCAGACTAATTGGGGGTAGCAGGAGGGATTTGTGGCCCCCAAGTACCCTCAACATCCAAGAGGACTTCATCCCCTAGGCAGCAGTGTGCCTGGAGCAAGTCTGCAGAGAGGTGGAGAAAGGGGGTGTAGCCTCCGAAGACCTCTCAGCAATTTGGCTGTGTGGAACTTACTGGAGGTAGCAGGAGGGCTTCTTGGCCCCAAGGACCCTCAGCAGGGGACTTCATCCCCCAAACAGCAGTGCGCCAGGAGGCACGTTTACAAAGTTGTGGAGAAAAGTGTTGTTGCCTCCAAATACCTTGCAGCAGTCCTGCTGTTTGGGACTTGGTGGAGGTGGCAGGAGGGCTTGTTGGCCGTGAAGGACCCTCTGCAGCCAAGGGGACTTCATCCCCCAACTAGCACTGTGCTAGGAGGACAGTTTTCAGGGTGGTGGAGGAAGGAGGCAGGCTCTCTGGAGAATTGCCTGTCCCCTATTTGAAAACTTTCTTTGCATTCAGTATTGGAGGGGGCCACGTGGCATCTTCCCTGGAATGATTTGGGCCCCAGAGACACCATCTCCTGGGGCCAGACCTTCTTTGAAAGGGGAAGGGGGCTCTCCTCCCAGAGCTGACTTTTGGCCCCAAGAATTCCATCTCCTGATGCCTGGCTTTTAAAATAATTATATATTTTTAAGATTGAAGGGGGGAGAGCGGCTCCCCTCCCTGGCATATTTAAGCCCCGGAAACCCCATACCTGGGACTCAGCCTCTCTTCCTGGTACACTGGTGCCACCCAGGCACATAGTTACTTAAGTTGGGGACCACAGGGGGAGCCCCTAGCCCCCACTGTCACTGCCGGCATGCAGCTCACTCTCTGTCAAACCAATTTTGCTCCTCTTACAGCAAGCAAGAGCATCTTTTGAGCTCCTGCCAAGCCATGTGAAAGAGCTATTTCCTGTCGGTGGGCACATCTTGGTACATAGCCAGAGCCAGCCCTAAGTGGTGGAAGGCCCCAGAGCCATCTTTGGCTCCAGGAGGGGTGCCCCCGGGGCTGAGAAAATGAACTCAGCTTAAACCGAGTCCCAAGATGGCTAACAACACTTCTTGGTTGAAGTGTTGGAAGCCAATCAGATCTCAGCACGAGATCCAGAGGGGTTGTGGAGCCTTTGCATCGGTATATATACACAATTGACAAGTTCTTTAAATAACTCCGCAACTACTAAAAGGATTTACACCACATCAAAAAACTGCACTTTCCTGGACTAACATTTCCTTTCTGCCAAATTTGGTATTGTTTTGTTCAGCAGTTCATACTGTAGCCAAGTCTAAACGTCCTATGGGAATTAACATTAGAAATGCATGTTTTTTGACCCCCCTCTTTTTCTCAGCCCCTGTTTGACAGATCACCCATAAACTTTCCATGCACCACAAGAATAACCAGTGCACTATTTTGGGCGATTTTGTGAATATTCATCAAACTATGGCAAAGATATATATATATATATATATATATATATATATATATATATATATATATATATATATATATATATATATATATATATATATATATATATATATATATACACATAATATGTATATATATATACATTCCATTTTCACAATGCCCAAAGCTTTAGGTCGCACTCACCATCTGTGAACTTCCATTCATTTTAGGCTGCAACACAGAACACAAATGCAAGAGTTCAATAACAAGTCAAACGCGTTTCCGACATTCCATATGTCCTTGATCACAGGCTTGAGTAAACATCGTTCACCAGCGAGCTAGGCGTCTGAGAACGCCGAAACGCGTTTGGGTTTTTATTCGGAATATGCACGTATAAATTTCCTGTAAAATAAACTTTACCTGCGGCTGCAGAAGAAGAAAACTTTGGAGTCCGTTTCTCTTTTATCGTGATAATCGGGACGCCGCGCGGCAAACGGCGTGAAGAGTGGATTACTGATATATATATATATATATATATATATATATATATATATATACATATATATAGAAAGAGAGAGAGGGAGATTTTAAAAAAAGCTTTATATTTTATTTTAATGGCATGCATGGTAAAAATTGCTAGTGCTGACGTGTGGTGACATCTTGGTCACCTTGGATGTCAATGCCCTCTATACCCAGATACCACAGGATGAAGCCATAGCAGTACTTACACATTTTTTGGAGCTAAGAACACGACCAGTACAGGTACCAACCAAATTTTTGATTGATCTGGCATCCTTTGCCCTAAAAAAGAATTATTTTTGCTTTGGGAGGGATTTCTACTTCCAGATAAAAGGAGTAGCGATGGGGTGTCCCTTCGCCCCAGAATTGGCTGTTCTTTTTATGGCTCTGTACGAGGACACTTTTGTTCATAACAATAACCCCTTTAAAGATCACATTGGAGCGTGGCTACGCTTCATTGATGATGTTTTTATGGTGTGGAAGGGCAATGAGGACGAACTGGAATGTTTTTACAACTGGTTGAACGCACGGACAGTGGATATCAAATTCAGCATATCATCATCAAGAGAAAAAATATCCTTTTTGGATGTGGAAGTCTTCCCAAATGAAGGAAAATTATCAACATCGCTTTTTGTTAAGCCAACGGACAGGAACAAAGCCCTTTTGTTTTCAAGCAATCACCCGAGGAGTCTGCGAGAAAATTTACCGCTGGGCCAATTTCTTCGTATCCGAAGAAATTGTGCTATGAACAACGATTATAAGTATCATGCTAGCAAACTAGTGACAAAGCTATGTGATCGTGGATATCCTAAGAAACTTGTTTCTAACTGTATGAAAAGGGCACGTTGGACTCCAAGGGAAACCCTTCTGGAACGACGCAACAAACCACAGCTAAAACGTCAGGTGTGCGTCACAACGTTCTGTCCCAATGCCAATCAGCTAAAAAAAGTGATAAATCAAAATTGGCACCTTGTGAAGAACCTTGAAGAATGCTTAAAGGAACCACCTCTTTTTGCGTTCAAAAAAGATAAAAGCATCGCCAATTTTGTAGTAAGAGCAGCCACCCCGAGACAAGCACCTCCTACCATCAGACAAATGATGGAGTTAAATCCGATCACAGGGCACCACAAATGCGGCACCTGTGTCTGCTGTGAGTCTACAATAGAGGGATCTCTGTTTCAACACAGAGGTATTTCGTGGAAACACGACACCCACAGCAATTGTAAATCAAAATATGTGGTGTACGGAATCTTGTGCCCGTGTGGACTCCTGTATATCGGGAAAACGAATCAGGAGGCCCGACAAAGAATCTCCCAGCATAAATCCAGACTCAAAAGTCGGGTTGAAACAGCACCGTTGGTAAACCATTGGAACAGAATGTCCCATCAAATTAAGGACCTCCAATGGACCATAATTTCCAAGGTGGAGCGCGACCCTAGAGGAGGAGACTGGGATGCCAGACTCTCCAAAAGGGAAGCACTCCTCATTGTAAAGTTTAATAGGGCCACTACTGGCCTGAATGAACTCTCAGAGATTTATAAACTCTGAATGATCTGGTCCCCAACCACCCTGTCCTGCATATGGTGGGGTAATCCCACACGTCTGTCTCCAATCTTTGCTGAAAGCAGGTGCTCACACTAGTACCTGGTACCCAACCAGTTTACTGTTTATAGAAGGGAGTGCGCATGCGCCGGTGACTAGCTTTTAGTCCTTGTGTCACTGGTCTTCGACAGACCCTTGTGCGCATGCGCGAGAGATTAGTTTCTTCCGCGGACTCCGCTATTATAGCAGACTACCCACACCGGACCCGTTATCCACAGCGCATGCGCGAAGGATCAGCGCTTAGGAGACGCCGAACGAGACGAGGACACTTCGATTAACAGGTGTGTTTTAACATTGCCACCAAACGCTCCATTTACCCACTCTTTTGTTATAATTTTTGTGATAACTCGGTGACTAATGCCTTGGACTCAATTGCAGGAGCCAAGTATACAAATCCGAAAACCCTTCAAAATACGTGTGGTACGTTTTCCAACTGAACCACCAGGCCGACTATGCACAGGTGATTTTTCTTTGAATGCTATACTAGCTGACCCTGTTCTTTCTCATGGGGGCGCCAGTATACCTGTGTGTGTGTTTCAGACCCTAACACGCTGTCCATGACCAACCCTTGGTTTTCCCTTAGGCCACCCTCCCTGACCTCGTCCGTGTCCACCTGTTGAATCTGACAGTGGAAGAACAACTCCGTCTCTGACCCTGGGGGTCCGCTTAGATTGAGCGAGGTAATAACCAGCCCTCCATAGAACCTTTTAATGTGCTCCAGTTTAGTGGGAACACTGGGGGCTAATGCCTGCCCTTTTCCTTCTAGTGTGACCACGCAAATTTCAAAATTGAGCGCTACCGGCTGCGCCCACACATTCTACACCCGTTAAGTGGCCTTGCAGACCAGCAGGGTAAGCTGTGTGAGAAAATTGGTTTTTTATGCTTATGAGCTTCTCAAAAGGTCCCGAGCAAAATTCTGACATGGAGATATATATTTTTCGTTCCAGATATTTCCTTTGGCCCTGATGAGAGTCCCCTCATTGTATAGGACTCGAAACGCGTAGGCCTCTTCGCAAAGTGCTGCTCTCACTGAATTTATAATCTAAAAAATGCCAATTTGAATTCTTTAATCTGTGTATATACAGTGTGTTACATCATTTAAGTTGATTATGATTAATTTCTTAGTGTATATATGTATATAGATAGATGGTATACGACAGATGTTTATTATTTGAGCAGCCTTTGTCCTCTTCTCTTTACTATCACGTTCTTTTTCCTTTGTGGTAATTCTTTAATTTTGTGTACATATGGATGTCTGATTTTGCATGATTGTGATATGGATGACTAATTGAATGAGTGTTGTATGAAATAATGGTGTAGTATTGTATATAAAATGTAACAATTTGTTTTGAAATAATTACTCCCAAATTGAATAAATAAATCGCTATTTGCTAGCAAACATCTCAGGTTTAAATAAGTTTTTCTACCTTATGAGTAAAATTCATTGTTTAATTTTCATATCAGTTCTGGCATGTCTTTTTGGTCTATTGTTGACGTGTGGTCAAGGCATTTGCATTGTAATGGTTGAGTTGTTACGGTTTGCATGGTATTAGCAAGCATGGTTCCATCATACATCATACAACCCTCGAGTGGAAGTAAAAGAGATGCCAAAGGAAAAGAAGGAAATATAAAATTGACCATCATGGAAACAAGCACATGGGTGCACAGTTCCATACCTTTTTGTATACTTTAGAATTTCACCTTGAGTGGGACTGTAATGGTACATTGTGTTACTGGAACCAAGGTGGACCTGGCTAATGAGCCCATAATAAGTCTGAAACTTGTCCTGGATTGCTTGTGTTCCAGTTCAGGGAGGACCTGTTTTGTTAGTTTTGGCTGGACTGTTACCAATGAGGCAGATTCAATGCTGATTTGCATATATGTGGGTCCAAACTGAGGTGGCTTGGTGTGCAAAATATCAATGTTTGGTATGCTTCCCTGAGTAACTACCAGTGACTGAGATTAATTCAAGCATCCCATCCATCACTTTTTGCATACGTTAGTTCATCACATTAAAAGACTGCCCTGATGGCTTTGCTAATGCAGTGGGAAATATATGAAAATAAGATTTGTTTCTGTATCAAATGCATAAAGGTGGGAAAGAATTTGACAAAAAGATGATTGAGTGCACTTTTGAAATAAAAATCAGTTCCACCTTACAGTTCAAGTACAACTCTATATCTTAAAGATTTCGTACCAGTGAATATTGCAGCAAGTTGTGCAACAGAGAGATGAAGTGTTTTAAATTAGGAGAGGAAGCGGGCGTTGGCTTTAAATTTAGGTACATGATTCCCAAATTGTGCAACGAGCAGAAATGACCAGGGAACACCTCTTTGAACCCCAGGCAAAATTCTGGACCATATAAACTCCAGCGCTGGAAGGAGATGCTCATTCCCAGGCGACTTGTGGAGGAAGACCTTCTGCAGTGCTAAAGTTGACAAGACAGGTATGTTTCAGTTTGCATTGCTTTGGAGCTCCTAAGTTACTAAATCATTCCATAACCTGGGTTTCACTAACATGTTTTCATATGTGTATTGTGACCAATGCCTGTGACTAAAAGGCTTAATTTCTTTATGTGATGAAACTGTGACCATATTTTCAAATAGCGCAAATTCCTCATGAAGACTGGTGGTTCTTTTATGTTTTTTCTTTTCATTTTTGAAACATAATTCCAATATAGAAATGTAATCACACCCTACTAATTAAATTATTTTAATTTTCCCACAGTCTGTTTAGAATACTTTTATATTTTTTATCAAAGTTCCCATATAGCAAAGTAGAGAAACTAGAAACCAGCAGTGGTAGCTGCTGTCAGTTTAAAGTGGTGAGGCTGCGCAGGGGACAAGAACACAAAAAATAAAAGTTAACTTACCTGCAGCGTACTGCCTTTTCAACTCGGTGCTCTTCTGCTCCTCTGCTGCTGGTGCACAGGTTACGAGACTCCCCTGCACCAATCCAGACACTGCTCTCTTGCCGGTAATACTAATACCCAGCATGAGAGAAGCGCCAGGATTGGTCCGAACAAGCTTGTTTTGCATTCCCACAGGGACTGGGGGCCGGTGCCTGCTGTTCCCAACCCAGCCGCACAACACAGCTCGATTTGGAGAAATCTAAGTGCTCATGTCGGTTTGGCCATCCTAAGATAGTGGCCAAACTGACATGTGCACTTGTAGTGACCATCACTCCTCATACATGCTTGCTGCAGTCATCAGGATGGGTTCATCCCCAAGACTCGGCTTTGGCTCCGTTATGAAAAATAGAATGCTAATAAGATGGTTTTATTATCATCTTCTTTTTAATGTTTGCATTTGTTGGCTCTAGTGGGGCGACGCTTCTTTGCCCTAAGGAAGAAGCTACCACTGGAAACCAGAGGAAGAACCTGAGAGTAGGAGAGCGCGAACATTAGTGAGACAATCATGGGGAGAGTAACAATTTAAGTAACTTGAGATTCAGACCTCTTGACTGAGAGCATAGAGAGAGACAGTCACAGAGTATCATTGAGAGACAAACAGAGAAAAAAAGACATAGGCAAAAGAAAGTGAAAATTAGAGAATAGAATACACTTAGAGAGACAGAGATATTGATTCATGTGCATTAGAGGGAGAGACAGAGAGTGAGAAAGTCAGAGAGAGGGAGAGCGCAACTGAAATCACAAAATATACGCCAGAATTTGATGTGGAGATACTGAGGGCCAGAATCTGTGTTACCAGCTGTTGTTTCTGCACCAACGTCTGCCCATTGCATTGGGGAAAAACTGCTCAGACCCAGTGTTACTGGGTGCTTTTCTGGGGCGTTTACCCGGATTTCATCTTAAAAACATATTTTCTATCTACCAGTGGGCGCTGGGGAATGCAGTGTGGGATGGCAGAGGTACAGAGGACTCATATGCCTGTCCAGTGGGGCACTGTTTTGACACCCAGGTCTGTGGGAATGAGAAACCTGCATCAACCTATACACAATGTTGCAATAGTATTTCACAAGTAATAGTGAAGGAGAATAATTTGACATTGAAAGGTTTTTGCCAGCAATCTTTTGGTCTCTCATGCTCCTGTGTCTTATAGTTGAAATAATCTACATCTCCTTCTCATGTGTACTAAAATTCTTTTGGTTGCAGGCCTGCTTAACTCTTACAATGCTGAACAGAAAATGTGTCTTCCTTCTGCTGGCAGCAGGTGAGTGCTAACCAAGCTTTAAGGGGAGAGCCTTTAACAAGTCGTAAAATAAGTCCACATTGTTAATTGATTTATCGCTTCACGATCTATTGAACTGGTGCAATGACTTAAAGATGTTGATTGATAATTTGATGAATAGTTAGTCCTTGACCGCAGGAACAGCATTGCCCTCATCATTGCCTTTATTAACATTTGCTAGGATTCCCTTTTTGGTGTTTTTCATCAGATGCAAGAAAAACTATAGTGCTAAAGTACCTTTACTATAGCCTCTAAACATGGTAATATTGGCCTATCCCAATTGACATATTTAATTTACTTATAAGTCTAGTAAGGTTAAGCTACCTCTGTTCCACTCTTTTTTTGTGCCCTTCTGCCTTCTGTGCCACTCGTTTTCCCTGTGTTTTGTGCCCCTTCTGCCCTCTGTTCCACTCGTTGTTTTGTGCCCTTCAGCCCTCTGTGCCACTCGTTTTTCCCTCGTTTCTGTGCCCCTTTTGCCTTCTGTTCCACTCATTTTTGGTGCCCTTTTGCCTTCTGTGCCACTTGTTTTTCCCTCGATTTTGTGCCCCTTTTTCCTTCTGTTACCGTCATTGTTCCTCACCACCCTCGCGACTGCGTTCCCTGTGGCCCGCACCCTGACGGCCCACTGCCCAATCACTGCCCCCAACTCCTAGCTGCTCCTCCCTCCCACCTCCCCATATATGCCGGCCTCTGCACAGCCGCTCCAAAGGCACGCCTAAGGCAAGCCCCTGAGTGCCCGTCCATGCCTGGATCGCACCCAGCGCCAGAACCCCTGGCCCCTGTACCCGCCACGATGACCGCCGCCACTTCGACGCCAGCACTTTGCACGCTCTAAACTCTGGATGGAGCCACACCTGCTTCAAGGTCGCCCCGAAACGCACACAAGGCCCCTTCACCTGCCGGAACTGCAGCTACACTAGCCTCAGAGCCGACGAACCACCCGCCAAGAAAGACCCCAACCACCTCCGATGCATACTACTGAACACCTGCTCTGCACGCAAGCATGCCGTCGAGCTCTGCGACCGGTTCGACACAACATACCCGGACGTCGCTTTCCTGACAGAGACCGGGTTTAATGACTTCTCCACACCCGACATCGCCATACCCATCCCAGACGGCTACAAGATCACCCGCAGAGACCACACAACAGAGTCAGAGGAGGAATCGCCATCATCCACATGAAGAGCATCAGGGTCTCGACTAGCACCGACGACGCGTTCAGCACCGCCGAACAAATGCATTTCCAGATCCACAGAGACCCTAACTCCACCCTCAGAGGCACCCTCGTCTACCAACCCCCTGAACCCCATCCCCAGTTAAGCGACTCCATTGCTGACTTGATCAGCATGCACGCCCTGACCTCCACCGACTACATCCTCCTTGGAGACCTGAACTTTCACTTTGAGAACAACAACGACAAAAAGTCCACAACCCTGATCGATAACCTCGCGAACCTTGGACTAAAACAACTTGTCGCAACGCCCACCCACACTGCCGGCCACACGCTCGACCCTGTCTTCTCATCAAGCCCCACGTCTCCGTCAGCCACACCACGAACTCCTCTGGACCGACCCCCACTGCATCCACTTCGCCTTCCAGAAGCCCACCACACACCACCGCACCCAACAGATCCCCCGCCCCTGGTGGAGCAAAATCACCGAACACCGACTACACGCAAACCTCGCTGTCAACCCACCTACCGAACCCTCCAACACCTGCGGCGCTGCCCACAGACTCAGATGCTGGATCGAGGACTGCGCCAACATCCTCGCTCCGCTGAAGAAACCCCCCCCACAGAGACACCAGCAAGAGGGCCAGCTGGTTCACCCCAGAACTCCTAGCCTCCAAGCAAGCCTGCCGGAAACTAGAGAAGAATTGGCCCAGTGAACAAACTCCAGACAGCCACTCAACACAGAAGAACGCCATCCGCAACTACCTGATCAGGGTGGCCAAGAGGACCTGTTTCAAAGACCACCTCGACAACAATGCACACAAGAGCAAGGAGCTCTTCAACATCATGAAGGAACTCTCCAACCCCAGCTCCAACACCAACGACATCCCGCCGTCGCAAGCCCTGTGCGACTCCCTCGCCACCTTCTTCCACCGCAAGATAGCAGACATCCACGACAGCTTCAACACTCAGATAGCCCCAACTGACAGCAACACAACAGACTCCATGCTAGCCTGGACCTCATAAGCCTCGATGACACCATCAAGACCATGCACACAATCCACTCTGCCTCTCCGTCAGACCCATTCCTGCACCACATCTTCAACAGAGAAAGCAGCTCCATCACACCTCACCTGCGTGACGTCATCAATCTCTCCCTCGAGACCACAACCTTCCCAGAGATCTGGAAACACGCCAAGATCAACGCCCTACTCAAAAGACCTGAGGCAGACCCAAGAGACCTCAAGAAGTTCTGGCCCATCTCTCTGCTCCCCTTCCCGGCCAAGGTCATCGAGATAACCGTCAATAGACAGCTAACCTGATACCTCGAAGAAAACAGAATCCTGGACCCTTCCCAGTCATAGTTCCGCAGCAACCACAGCACCGAGACTGCCCTCATTGCCGCCACCAATGACAGCAGGGCCCTGCTGGACAACGGTGAGACGGCAACACTAATCCTCCTAGACCTCTCTGCCGCCATCGTCACTGTCTGCCACCGCACACTACACGCACGCCTCCACGACGCAGGGACCCGAGATAAGGCTCTGGATTGGACCACCTCTTTCCTCTCTGGCAGAACCCAGAGCATCCGCCTCCCCCATTCCGTTCCAAACCTTCAGAGATCATCTGCGGCATACCCCAGGGATCCTCCCTCAGCCCGACGCTGTTCAACATTTACATAGCCACCTGAGAAACCTGTACTGACTGCCCGTCAACAAGAGGATATCCTTCAAGCTCCTCACCCAAGCACACAAGGCACACCACAAGACCGGCCCAGCCTACCTCAACAGACGGATCTCCTTCTACATCCCAACCACCAGCAATGGTCTGCCGACCTCTCACTCGCCACCGTCCCGCGCATCTGAAGAACAACCACCGGAGGGAGATCCTTCTCCCACCTCGCCGCCAAGACATGGAACACCCTTCCACTGAGCCTATGACAGACCCAAGACCTGCTGACCTTCAGGAGGATACTCAAGACCTGGCTGTTCGATCAGTAGTGCCCCCCCACAGTGCCTTGAGACCCTTGCAGGTATGTAGTGCGCTTTACAAATGATTGATTGACTGATTGTGTTAGGTTTAAAACTGCCATTTCGACCTGACAAAAGGTTTATTTTTCCAGTTCGAAATGACAGTTTCTTAAGTACATATACGTCACCCCTAGGGAAGGCCCTCAACAGACTTCATCAGGATGGTAAGTAAATGCTCAAAACCAGGTGTATCATCTCTAGTTAGGCTTTCATTTGTAATTGAGTGCATCCTAGAAGATAGAGTCAAAGATGAGTCATCAAATATTCTATGTTCAACTCCAATTTATTTATTCTAACCCTCCCTCTTCTCATCAAAAGTGAATTAATTATGATCAATTATCTTGCTGTTCCATGGATCCAAAGCAACATCTACCATCTACCAGGTTCAGACACCTGGTTTCGAGCATTTACTTATCACCCTGATGAAGTCCTTTTAGGACGGAACACATTGGTTGGGCTGAATTCATGTTTACATCTACAAAAAGAATGGAAATAAATCAAGATTTTTTCATCAAGATTCCGTGACTCTTGTATATTACGGATGTACCCTCCCGTAGTTACGTGTTGGATGATTTATTTATTTGGTTTATATTAATTAGGATTTCTGGGCATCATCAATGATGGAAATGTGAAGTTTCTAAAAAAAGATTAATGATATTATCAATGATAATACACGTGTATATAAAAAACAGTCCTGTCCTGTATGTGCTAAGTCGTTTTGTGTAGTGATTTGTTGGTGATAGAATGAGAAACAGTTGAATGGCTGGGTCTAACTAATGAACAAATTCAGATAAATACTAGTGTGACTGTCCTATAGCCCTTCTGCCTTTCTTTGTCTTATAAAATTGAAACCTCCATTTGTTATTGTGTAATGTTCATATTGATATTTTCAGTGGAAATCTGGTGAAGGACTTTGTGATCAGTAATTTGTAGCCGTGTCCAATCGGACGTCAAACATCTTCAATTTTTTCTGCTGCAACAAACTAAATTACATTGATTGTTGGCTTCATTCTAGCATGGCAATCTTTGGTTAACGGGATGACATCTTGCTTGATCTCAAATTGTTTATTTATCTGTAATGAAATTAGCAGTAAGAGAAGCTACAATGTCATGCTTGCATTTATGTTCATATTTTTGTTTTCCAGTGCTAACTACAATGCTTGGAACTGTAAAATGTGATGATGATGATGATAATGATGATGGTGATGATGACCATGATGACCATGATGACCATGATGGCCATGGTAAGTAAAATCACCCATGTATCATTCAGGAAGCAGGAATCCATTACTGATCATGTTCTATTTGATTTCATAGTATTATCTGTTCACAATTAAAGTAACTAAAATAATCTGTGTTTTGATTTCACAAAAAAGTTGCTTCAACATGGACGCTAAAGCTAGGGACAGGGATAGGAGTAGTGGGATTCATAGGGTTAAAGATGATGCCAATATAGTAAGTGTCAGGGGTTTATTATTGTCCGTCAATCAATCATTTCCTTTTTTCGGTCAAATAACATCTTAAAAAGTACAATGCATTATGGATAAAAACATCTCATAAAATATCCAATCAGCATGAATTATTCCACAATAAAAACAAATAATAAACAAGCCGAGATCTTGGAGAAATGCAATAAGAAATACATTCCAATGTGGATAAGTTCATTGTAGTATCTTGTAACAAGCATGGTGTCTATCGATTTCGGACCCAAAGCTAGCATCTAAAGATCAGCGGTAGAGAATAAATAAAGGGTCTCGATATCAGAGAAAACATTTCCGTGACAGATGCAAAAAGTGCAATAAAAGTTTATAACAGTTTTTGAGAATTAAAAACATTACGTAGCCACGGTTGACAAGTAACAATAGGCAGTACTTTTTAAGAGGGGAATAGTATAATGATGGTACCATGTCAAAGATCATGGCATTACTAAAGAATAATGCAATTTTTAACAATAGATCCCGAAAACAAGTCCAGAAGACTAGTAGCAAAACAGTTAGCTATAATGTCCGAGAACCAGTCTGGGACACAACTAAGCTAACAAGTCAAGTCCCTCCAAAGGCACTTTTTTTTTCTTTTGTTTTACTTTTACATAGCGCAAATTTGACCTAAATATATCAGGTATAATCAGAGCGCTTTACATGAGCACCAGTTTTGTTAAAGACAGTCATTTTTGTTAGGCACAGTGAGATTAAGTGATTTGTCCAGAAACACAGGATATTGAACGTCGTTGCCAAGACTCGAAATATGGTTCCCCAGCTTCGAAGTCGACTGCTCTAGCACTAAGGCCACATCCTCTTCTGCTTTGCTCAGTAAAGGAGTTAAGTGCCCCTGCCATAGTCTATATTAGAGACACCATCTCTAAAGATTAGGCACTTAAGACATCTGTTACACATTGCTGCACTACAGCTGCTCTAACAGACTGTGCCCATTTAAAAAATATTGTATAATCAAATCCATTGGGTATAGATATATATGTTATAGTGGATTTATACCACGCACAAATACTCAAGAGTGTCCTGGCGTCTGGTAGCTCTAATACCTGTAGAGCTACCAGACATTGGTTAGTGCCTAGGGTGAGGCATAGAGGCAGAGTCCACATAGATCTCGGTTATTGTATATTATTGGCAAATTAATAAAAAATGCACCTAAGTTTCTACCATATTTGGACAAAAAGAGCAGTCACTCTTCACTTCCACTCTTTACCCTACCTCAAAATAAAAGGGCTAAATGGAAGTGTTCCCACACAAAAGCGAGCATACAAATACTTTGCTGTAGAGAGGATAATTCTATCGAGGAACGGCCCAAAAAGCTGGGTACATTTATTACTTAGAAATGTAACCAACAGGCCTCACCTCATGTCATATCTTCTGAAGATCATTTTCTCAGTAGATATTTTTGACCCATTTGGCCGTGTTTTTCCTTACCTACCAGGGTCTATCAACACACCCTCGAGTTTTACCTCGCTGCATCGAGTTTTCATGGCTTTAAGACATGTCATAATTCAGCTCTTATCCAACAGCATTAGCGCCTGCAGTGCAGCTTTGAAAGGAGCCATCTCCCAGGTTGTCCAAATTCTATTCTAATAAATAAGTTTTTAAGCAATTATTTTGATCAACCCTTTCGAGGCTGAGATCCCATCTTGAGGGAATAATTGGTTTGCTTACTAGGACATTCACAACTGATGCTATGCATTTATTTTCTGTTATATTTTGTTGTGAAGTGTCCTCTGACCCCAATTTTCCACCCAATGCAATGCCCCTCCCATGGCTACAGCTCTATACAACTCAAGGGCTCGGGACACAGCCCTGGCGGTCGGTGCTTTATAGTTCATATTTATATTTCATGGTGATGGCGACTGCTCTATGTGTTAATGTAGAATTACTCCTCGCCAACTGTAGATTCCAAGAGAGTTTGTCAGTTAGCCTAGCTCCCAGATACTCAAACCTCCTGACCTGATCGATGCTAGATCCATCCACAGTCATCTTATTCCTAAAAGCGCGATGGGGGTTTATAGCCATAAACTTGGATTTGCTTGCATTGATCTGTGGAAAAGTAAATTTTGCCATGTTCTGTGTCCCTACGTGTCCCCCATCTTATGTTATGTGTGCATGATTAATATGCATATGTATTCCCCATGTTCGATTAAAGACGCAATTACAGTTGTGTCCATCTCTAGTATGCCAGTTTCCAGTTCTCGTGAATACTACGAATATCAGGCCTATGTAAAGTTACGTTGCCACGTTTCTCAGTGTGCACGTTATTTCATTGTAAAGTCCCCATTTCTAGGCCTCAAAAGGGCCTGGACACCAGATTCAGCTCCTGTCTCCTGAGCCCTCGCTGAGGAGCGATACAGCCCCCACCTGTATCCTCGACCCTTCACTTACTTCCTGCCTCACAGTGCCCGGCTCAGCCTGGCTCTGCCTGCTAGTCTGCCAAGAGTATGTTATGATTCTAGTTATCAGTCCAGCCCTCCTTCTCTGCATTCCTAAGCTACTGAATCGCATCAATAGTTTCCGTCATCGTCTAGCCCTTACGTCTCCATGTAAGAGAAATACTGTATTAATGGTCATTTAATATTCTTCATCACGCACTACATGTAGAATAATGCATGCTCCAGTCTTAGAGTCTGTTAGCCTCTCCCCTCCTGACTCTTAGTTTATATCAACATGTCCTCTAAACATTAGATACTAGATAGGGTTTAGGTACATGTCGCCCTGACTCTCCAGACTTCAGTCTCTACTCCTAGCACAGAGTTCATAGCCCCCAGCTTCTCCTAGTAACACGTCATTGTCAGTTTGTGCGCACCATTAGGTTAGAGGTCCCGGCTCCATAGGTAGCCCCCTCCATGTTTCCGCCCCCTTTATGACATATTCTGTTACGTTTACATCACATGTCTATGTATACGCCTCCTGTTACACCCACTTTCACCCTTATCTTTCGCGACTGCTATTGATCACACCCACTGCTCCGCCTATCATATGTATTGTAATGCAACTGTTTTAGTATATATGCTTGTGCATTGTTATTAAAAGTTATCCTTTTCCTTGATCCTGCCCCCGGCAGCGCTGCCATCCTGTTCCCGTGCAGGTTGTCCTGTTCCTGTCCTTTATGCTGTATTAAACCTGCAAACTCCTACTACCTCGAATCTTGACTCTTATTTATTGAGCTATCTGTTATTGCTATGTCCAGTCAAACCTAGATCCGGTATTATTTATTTATATACCACATAATGGCGCCCGAACAGGGACTTGCCCTTTCCCCACGCGCCGGTGAAGCCACGCCGGCCCCCTGACCCTCTGCAGCCGTGACGGAACCATACTGTGCACGTGCAGATATTTCTGCTTCAAGTATCCCTCAGGCCCATGGAGGAGACGGAGGTGGCGGTCCAGCATCCAGACGAGGCGGTGGAGGAACGCGGCGAGTCCCGACCAGAGCCCAAGCCGAGAGTCCAAGGTCCGAGGTATCCGGAGGCCCACCGGTAACTGAAGTCCGAAGTTCGTCCGTCCGGCGTCGAAGCAGTCCAGTCCAGTCCGAGGCCTTCCGTTCTTGCTGCCCGGTGAGTACCGTTGCTGGGGTAGTATCTAGACAGGGTCAATCTAATTGTTTCTGGTCCGTGGGGTTTGGTGGTACACAGATCCCAAAACGAAGTGTCCACTTCGGTGGATGCGGGTCCTGACGTGTCTCTTTATGAGACCGGTAAGTTTCGTACTGTTTTAGCAGTGCATCTAGTCTCTGTTCTAGTCAGTCCTGTTCTCGAGGAAATTCATGTATTCTGTTTTCAGTATTCCAGGTGGTATTCTGTTCAAACTGTTATTTTAAATGTTCTTCATGTATTTTAATGTCGTGGTATGAGAGTGGTGTAATTATCGTGTTCATTGTGTATTGTAATTGTGTCTAGATTACAGTTCAGTCATGCCGTTATTTTCCAGACTACGTCAGTTAAGAACTAGAAAAGGTCTGTTAGAAGAAGCAGTTCCTGTCCCGCCTAGGGACAGTCCAGGTCATTTTATGTATCAGAAGCATGGCATAAGTGCCATATTATATCTAGATTTATGGGTAGAGTATACCAAACAGTTAGAAGAAAAGTATAGATGGCCCGTATCGGGTACATGGGATACCGAGTGCATCATGCGAGTAGAAGAAGCATTATGGAAAAAGAAAGCCAGACAGTCACAGAAAGATGCCATCGAGTTATGGCGCAAAGAATCTCATAAAAGAACCGAAAAAGAAATCAGAAAGTCAGAATTAAGTAGAGAATCCTTAGAACGAGCCCACGAAAGGGAATTAATCGAGATAGGTGAACGAGTCAGAACCGAACAGTCCGACAGACAGAGGAATGCCCTCATTAAGGGTATGTATCCTCTTCTTGCCGAGGGCTTGCCAAAAGCGACCCCGGAGGCATCCAGTAATTTTCCGCCACCATTAGTTCCGACCAAGCTACGTCACAAACCGACCGCAGCTGATATTTTCATCTCGTCCTACTTGGACGACACGGTTCCAGAATATGCAAATCCTGTTCCGCCAGTCCCTGTAAATAATGTAAATCCTGCTCCTCCAGACACCGGAGTACCTGCTACGGTACCCCCGGTCCAGCCTACATTACAATTTCCCACTCTGCCAGCACGAAGAGTATCAGTCGACGATTCCAGTATAGGGGCCGCAGGAGGAGGTCCTCCTGGTACCCCGCCACCACACCAACGAGTAACGTTAGTCGAGTTACATGAAAGTGCGTTACAGCGTACGCCCAAATATAAGTCCGTTGCAGATATCCGACGAGCTCTTACTGAATGCCGCTATGATCCAGTTGCAGGTGATGATAGTACAGTTATATATTCCATCCGTGTAAGACGGGTGACCGGGTACTTGGACACCCTACCGAATATGAAAGAAGATCTAGACAGAATATATCGTTTCATCCGTACAGGGGATGATCCAGAAAGTATTGGTGAAGCCATGTCTCAAAGGAAAGCTGAGATCCAGCTCATGTTATTAAAGTTTCTGATTAATTGTTTAATAAGGGAACAAGATTACCCGACCAAAGATCCGGCCGAAATGAGAATCCTGACAAGGTGGAGTGATAATATAGCCGAGGGTAAGCACAGAACCATCAGTAGTATAGAGAGTATGTACAAGAGAATTCGTAAAGAAATAATAAAGTTACATGAACAACGTAAAGCAGCACAAGTAAGCGAGAAAGAGAATGACTCTTCTACTGAAGAGGTAGAGGACGAGAATCCCGCCAGAATAGCGTATGTAGGAAAATCTAGATTTCCAGACCGACATTTACGCCTAGAACGCAAGAAAACTGTTCATCTTCCAGCACCAGAACAAGGTTCTCTAGAACAAGTATTTCAAGCTACCGATCACATTCTGAAATCACGAATCGGTTATAGTAAGTTGAGTACTATGCATGAACAAGAACTAGCCCGATCAGCAGTCCGATGGATTACTGATTCTACCACTTTTCCAGACGAAATAGTGGCACACATGTTTCTGAAATTGCCCCCAGCCGAGCAGCGACTGGTGGGTATGTATATGATCCAGCACCTCATTACTCTGTATGAGGGTCAACATTCTGATCCAGGTCCGTTACATGATGTCCTGAACGAGTTACTCCAGTATAGATGGAAAGGTCTAGGTACCGATTTAATTAGTGTCATTCTAGAACAGCGTCACAAATATAGAACGTTCCTGAACCCGCATTTTGTTCATGTTTCACCTCCAGAAAGTAAACCCTTTTATATAGACAGACAGAATCCGTTACGAGAAGTACACCCAGTTAGGACAGCGGATGGTGAAATGCAACGAGTGTTTGTTTACACCCCGATTACAAAGATGGAACTCTTAGAAATGAAGAAATTAATTCCCTGTCATGACAAAGATCCAGCAGGGTTCCACCGAGAATTAAAAGACATGCTCCGTATGGGAGAATACACGTATCCAGATATAATTAAAATGTTAAAAGTCCTGTTGCCCGCAGGCATATATGAAAAACTCAAGGAAAAAGATTGGGAGGTGGGAGAGAAAAAGATCGATTGGGCAGTTCTAGAAGCCGAAGATAAGATACGAGTACCAGGTACCGGTCTTGGAGAGAAATGTAAAGAATTACCAGAACTGTTAATACAAGTTTTGCCCAGATTGTTAGCCACTAAAAAGGAAGACTGGGATGCAATCTCAGCCTGTAAACAGAAACAAGATGAAGACACTAGTGATTTTTATTCTAGATTTGAAAAATGTTTTATTATAAACAGTGGCCTCAAGACAAGTAGCGAGTCATACCCTCATCTTTTTGTTACTAAATTAGTCGAGAATTCAAGTCCACAAGTTAAGAATCGAGTTTTGAAAGTCGAAAGTACATGGCAAGCTAGTACCCCGTCCCAGATGTTACAGATGCTCCAGTACCATCAGAATAGAATCAGAGAAGAGCAAGAACACGAGAGAAAACGTATGAAAGACACGAAAATGAAAGTACTAGTTGCACAATCTGTTCCTCAAGACAGTCAGAAGAGGGGTACGAATCAAGCCAGTCATTCTGCAGCTCCCGTTAAAGGGACATGCAATTATTGTAAACAGCCAGGTCATTTTATAAACGAGTGTGCAGTTCTGAAACATAATATAGCTACTGGTAAAACTAAAGAAAGACCACGTCCGCCTAGACAAGAACAAGTTTCACAGACTTCTCAGCCACAGAATGCACAACAGACAGTTCCAGCACCGCAGCCTATTGCTGCAACACAGCATGTTACACAGCAGATGTACCAGTATGCACAGTCCGAGTATCCAGAGTATCAGCCATATTCATGAAACAGCCTAGAGAGGGAGGTAGGCTTGCCTCTCATCGAGATTCCTGTAGATCAAGAAGGTCCCTATGTTCATAGTCAAGTACTAGGGAAAGACAGAAAGTTTCTGATTGATACAGGGGCAAGTAGGACGACCATCAGTCACGCTGAAGTTCCAGGGGCTCCGCTCTCAGGCTCTAGAAATGTTTCCCTTGGATTTTCAGGAAAGCCTATTGTAAACGAGATATCTAAGCCAGTTACTCTAGAAGTAGGTCCATTGTCCCGCACTACTGATCTGTTACTTACGAAGTTATGTCCAGAAAATCTGTTAGGTATTAAAACACTGAAAGAATTAGGTGCAGTTATTTGCTGCTCCCCAGAGGGAATACGACTGTTTTTACGTGACTTCAAGGGTCACTATGTATTACGAGATTTTGATCCAAGATTGTCTAATGTTCCGCAGCATCTATGGGCGCAAGGTCCAACTGATGTAGGTTATATGCAAATCACACCCCATCGTGTGACTCTCAAGCCAGGTGTAGTGTTACCACGAATCAGACAGTACAGATTGCCACCTGAGGCTGTAGCAGCCTTATCCAAAATTATTGACGAGCTCATCGCTCAAGGAGTAGTTGTAGAAACTGACTCCAATGTATGTAATTCTCCGATCATTCCAGTCATGAAACGTACTGATCCAAATGCACCGCCAGTATATCGATTAGTGATTGACCTACGAGAACTTAATAAATGTATTATTCCCCAGTATCCAGTTGTCCCAGATATCTCTTCCCTATTGACAGCCATTGATTCCGAAGCCTCATTTTTCACAGTCATAGACCTCAAGAACGCGTTTTTCAGTGTCCCCATTCATCCAGACAGCCAGTTTCTTTTCGGATTTTGTTTAAATGGAAGGAGCTATAAATTCACACGAGCTCCTCAAGGTTTCACAGAAAGTCCTAGTATTTACAGCCAAGCACTTAAGAGACAACTAGACAATATTCACATGCCAACAGACACTGCCCTTCTCCAGTATGTCGATGATCTACTGATCACAGCCCGTTCTGAACGTGCTTGCGAGCGAGCATCACTTACAGTCTTATATTTCCTTGCCGAGATGGGGCACAAGGTGTCCCCTTCGAAGCTTCAATTCTGTGTCCAGCAAGTGATCTACTTAGGCCACTTACTGTCCAAGTGGGGTAGGCAGTTGACACCAGACCGTATCCAGTTAATAGCGAGTCTTCCTCAGCCCAAGACACAGAAGGAGGTACGTGCTTTTATCGGCCTTACTTCTTATTGCAGACAATGGATTCCTCAGTATGCATTTCTAGCTAAGCCACTGATACAGTTAACGACACAGGAGGCAGTCGTATCGACTGTCCTCCCTTGGACATCTGAACATACACTTAGTTTCAATGAGTTAAAGAAAGCTTTATGTCAGGCTCCTGCTCTAGCTACACCGAACTACAGTAAGCCTTTTACACTTTTCGTCACTGAACGCGAAGGTACAGCATTATCTGTTCTCACACAAGATCAAGCAGGACAATACAAACCCTGTGCTTATTTTTCGAGCACACTAGATCCTGTAGCCCAGGCTCTGCCTGCGTGCCTCAAGTCAGTTGCAGCCACAGCACTAGCTATCAGACAAAGTGATTCCATAGTATTAGGACATTCCTTGACAGTACAAGTTCCACACTCCGTGGAAGTTCTTTTAAACCGTACACAGACTCAACACTTGACAATTGCACGTTTAACAGGTTATGAACTGACACTGTTCCAGCCACACATAGAAATCAGACGCTGCAACGTTCTAAATCCTGCTACACTGTTACCGTCAGTTATTTCGAATCCTGCCACACACAACTGTGTGGAAGTAGTTAATACTATGACTAAGCCAAGACAAGATCTGACAGATATCCCATTACCAGATCCCGACCTGACACTTTATGTGGATGGTTCATGTATGAGAACAAGTACAGGAGAACTAGTAGCCGCGTATGCAGTGACTACTGACACTGAAGTTATAGAAACACACCGTATTGACACCCTGTCTGCTCAAGCAGCAGAGCTAGTTGCTCTGACACAAGCCTGCATACACGCCAAGAACCTGAAAGTTAATGTTTATACAGATTCACGTTACGCATTCGGAGTTGTACACGACTTTGGAGTGCTCTGGCAGGAGAGAGGTTTCATGACTTCTCATGGAACCAAGATTCAGCATGGTCTCCTTATTCAAGCTCTGTTAGATGCCATACATTTACCGACATCTATTGCTATCATGAAGTGCAAAGCACATACGAAGGTTACTGACATTATTTCCCAAGGTAATGATTTAGCAGATCGCACAGCCAAACTTACAGCACAGACTCCAGACATTCCAGTTAATCCAACACAGACACATACTCCAGATCCGACTACCTGTATGACAGTTAAGGACCCTACTCAAGATGTCATAGATATCCAGTTACATGCTACTCCCGATGAAATCAAGAAATGGTCCGAACAAGGAGGGGTCCAGACAGATCAGGGATGGGTAACTAAGGGTAGAGCCACATGGTTTCTCCCCGACTCTATGGTTCAAGTCATTATCAATACCGCACATAGTCCAGCACATTTAGGAGAAAAAGCTATGTTAGACAGTATCCAGAACATTTGGTTCAACAAGCATTTACGAGCTGCAGCCAAGCAGAAAGTCCGTACCTGTATGATATGTTGCCAGTTTAATCCAGGTAAAAGTGTCCCGGTGGAACAAGGTGGATTCCAGCCCCCTGACCACCCTTTTGAAGTCCTCCAGATGGATTATATTCAGATGGAGCGATGTCGAGGTTTCAAGTATGTCCTTGTAGTTGTATGCGCTTTGTCCAGGTGGACAGAAGCATATCCGGTCCCAGATTACACAGCCGCGACCACTGCCAAGCAGTTGGTTCGTGAATTCTTCCCCCGTTATGGACTCCCTAGAGTCGTATATTCTGACAACGGCCAGCCATTCTCATCTGAACTCATGAAACATGTTTCCCTTTTGTTAGGGTACCGGTGGAAGTTCCATTGTGTACGCCATCCTGAAGCAGCCGGTCTCGTAGAGAGACATAATCAGACCCTGAAAATCCGCATTGCCAAAATATGTAAAGAGAAAGGTGTGGACTGGCTAGTAGCTCTGCCAGTCGCTTTGTTTTATATGCGCATGGTCGCACATTCCAGATCAGGTCTGTCCCCGTATGAGGTCGTATTCGGCCGCCCCCCTAATATGTGGGGTACACCTAGACCTCGAAGTATTACAGATGTTTCAAGTAATATGCTGACAGATTACCTAGCTTCCTTGATGTCTGCCCTACACTCTTGTCTTTCACAGGTTGCCGCCGCATTTCCAGACAATACCGAGGTGGCACCGCATGACATCGTTCCTGGATGTTTGGTTCTTGTCCGGAATTTTGATCGTTCAAGTCCGCTGGAGCCCCGCTGGAAGGAGCCCAAGCAGGTCCTCCTGGCCACCCGTACTGCCGTCAAGCTGGAAGGCAGGAAGGGCTGGGTCCACCTGTCTCATGTGAAAAGATTTTACGGACTAAAGACTGTTTCAAAGAACATTTCCGAGGATTTTAAGGATTGCCAAAGTACTATTCTCAAGGACTGTCCCGCAAAAGACAATGATACTAAACCCTCCCTGTTAGAGAAAACTCCGCAACAGGAGTATAAGCTAAAATTAAGGTCTAGTAAAATAAGTCAGCCAGTTTGATTGTCTAAGTCCTCCCCTAGGTGAAACGGTTAGACCGGTTTCTGACATGTATAAAATAGACCCCCATAGTGAGAGAGTTAGTCAAAACTCAATCCGATGTATCGTTTTTCTAAGTTTCATATTGTTTTTCAGCCTTATGACTACCTGCACAAGTTATGCTTTTTATTTGTGTTTTCCAGTTTCTCATGTAAATAAGTCTTCTATTGCTACAGTAGAGCACACGTTTAGTGATCTGCCTCCTCATGAACTATCTTATCGTCTTGCTATGCGTAATAATTCCTTTATCCGCATGTTACATTATTCACACCAGACCAGCAATGCCACTAATTGTTGGGTGTGTGGTCGACTTCCCCCTTTCCAGACACCGAAGGGAGTTCTGCCACTCTTTCCTTATCCATTTTCACATAATGGTTCGTGTGGAGCATGGTCCACGTTAACGTCATCCTCAACAGATATGTCTTTTCTTAACAGTACATGTTTTCCAGACAAGCAAGGTCTTCCCCACAGAACAGGGTTAGATCTAGAAAATGAAGTTTATAATTTAGGTAATTATTCTTCGAATTTCATGGTCCTGAATGTTCAGTCTGATACTACTCCAGACTTCCCTGCTATGTCAGTACTACCAGTTAAAGGCGAATTATGTGTCCGAAAGAATGGTTCCGTACATGTAGGACATAGTGATTGTACTACTATTGTCAAGTATAGTGACAGTGGGAAATCTATTTTCAAAACTTCACGTCATTCTTATTTTGTTTGTGGTCAGACCGCATATGTTCGTCTGCCCCTCGATTGGGAGGGAACCTGTTACATTGCCTTCCTACTGCCACCAGTTTTTCTAGCCCCACCCGACTACCATAGGAATTCCCACCTAGTACATACTAGACACAAGAGAGATCTCCCGATTGTCGATTATACTGAAACTGCTCTAGAACAATATATAGATATCAATAAAGGTGTCTTCCCTTATTTAGGTACTGTCGTGAATAGTAAACTGATACGTAGATTAACGAGAACCCTTGAAGCAGTAGTGATTGAGACTACTTCTGCTCTAGGTAACTTGACCGAAGAGCAATCCTTTATGAGAATTGTCGTGCTCCAGAATCGTCTCGTCCTTGACGTCATACTGGCCGATAGGGGCGGGGCATGTAGAGTCATCGGATCTAGTTGCTGCATTTTCATTCCTAATAACGCGCCGTCTGTTTATTCAGCTATAACCAGACTCCATAAAATTGCCCATATGTTACATCAAGATCCAGGCACCTGGACATGGTCCGGTTGGTTCTGGAATATAATTTCCGCCTGGGGATGGAAAGTATTGTCCTTTCTAGGTATTGCAGTAGCGATCATATTCAGTTGCTGCCTCTGTTTACAATGTGGCCCTGCGATTTGTGGCATTTGTGCTACCTCTTGTATTCCTAGTCCCAAGTCCCGTTCTAAATCCCGTTCCAAGAAAATTCGAGACGAGCAAATGATACTGTATGAAATGATAGATGGTATCATGAATATTGATGTTTCCTGATGGAAACGTAGTGACAAGGAGGGAATGTGGAAAAGTAAATTTTGCCATGTTCTGTGTCCCTACGTGTCCCCCATCTTATGTTATGTGTGCATGATTAATATGCATATGTATTCCCCATGTTCGATTAAAGACGCAATTACAGTTGTGTCCATCTCTAGTATGCCAGTTTCCAGTTCTCGTGAATACTACGAATATCAGGCCTATGTAAAGTTACGTTGCCACGTTTCTCAGTGTGCACGTTATTTCATTGTAAAGTCCCCGTTTCTAGGCCTCAAAAGGGCCTGGACACCAGATTCAGCTCCTGTCTCCTGAGCCCTCGCTGAGGAGCGATACAGCCCCCACCTGTATCCTCGACCCTTCACTTACTTCCTGCCTCACAGTGCCCGGCTCAGCCTGGCTCTGCCTGCTAGTCTGCCAAGAGTATGTTATGATTCTAGTTATCAGTCCAGCCCTCCTTCTCTGCATTCCTAAGCTACTGAATCGCATCAATAGTTTCCGTCATCGTCTAGCCCTTACGTCTCCATGTAAGAGAAATACTGTATTAATGGTCATTTAATATTCTTCATCACGCACTACATGTAGAATAATGCATGCTCCAGTCTTAGAGTCTGTTAGCCTCTCCCCTCCTGACTCTTAGTTTATATCAACATGTCCTCTAAACATTAGATACTAGATAGGGTTTAGGTACATGTCGCCCTGACTCTCCAGACTTCAGTCTCTACTCCTAGCACAGAGTTCATAGCCCCCAGCTTCTCCTAGTAACACGTCATTGTCAGTTTGTGCGCACCATTAGGTTAGAGGTCCCGGCTCCTTAGGTAGCCCCCTCCATGTTTCCGCCCCCTTTATGACATATTCTGTTACGTTTACATCACATGTCTATGTATACGCCTCCTGTTACACCCACTTTCACCCTTATCTTTCGCGACTGCTATTGATCACACCCACTGCTCCGCCTATCATATGTATTGTAATGCAACTGTTTTAGTATATATGCTTGTGCATTGTTATTAAAAGTTATCCTTTTCCTTGATCCTGCCCCCGGCAGCGCTGCCATCCTGTTCCCGTGCAGGTTGTCCTGTTCCTGTCCTTTATGCTGTATTAAACCTGCAAACTCCTACTACCTCGAATCTTGACTCTTATTTATTGAGCTATCTGTTATTGCTATGTCCAGTCAAACCTAGATCCGGTATTATTTATTTATATACCACAGATCTCTAAACCCCGGTCCCTACTAAACTCCAAAAAGTGATTTAGCAATTCCTGCAAGCCCATGGGGGTACGAGAAAGCAGCAGGGTATCATCACCAAAAGGCAAAGCAGTGGTGCAAGCAATAGGTATCTTGGGAGCATCATGCTGGCCCTCATCATCGTATTCAGTTTTATATTTACCAAACCAGCATTGAGGTTACTTCCTTTTGCTATTGTTATTATTCTGTTTCTCTTTGCGACTCTTGCTCTCATTCCATGCACGCCCGTTTGTTTTCCTCTCTGGTTTCCCCATTTTCTCCCTCTTCCTTAGATTAGAGCTGCCTGTCTGTCTGGGCTAAAATAAACCCTGTGCAGCTCAGCGGTTCTATGCCACTTAAACGCGCCTCTGAACTGCTTTTCCTTCATACTTAAGGAATCTCACTTTGAGTGAGTCCCATGCAGGAGTTGGGTGATGTGACGAGGTGAGTTGTCTGACTCACAGCAGAGGGTTTGTCTAGTACACGCTCCAGTGTCACGTATGGCAATGCATCGTGGCTGTCCCACTCCATAAGCAGGGCCCTACGAAAAGATTTACAATGTTTCATTCTGGGTGGAGGAACCAGTTCCTGCTCCCGTGTTTTTTTTCCACAATCAAATTGGTTGTATGAATACATTTGTTGTTTGATGTCACAGTGTAATCCGCACCCCCTATACCTCAAATCATTCCCATGTCATCAGGGTATGGCCACAATCCGTCTAGAAGAAAAACTGCACCCCTGGTGTGACCTGTAAAGCCAGGGGATAGGACAGGGGGCACAGGCAGGCAGTTATTCGATGACAATGAAATGCGCCTACCTTACACTCACATTCCGCCTGATCTTTTTAATGCTACAGAGCCATAATCCCATTCCGACAATGCATGTGGAGAGCAACAACCCTGCCTCACAACCCTCATATTTCACCCGACCCTCACCCCTGCCTGTTTGTTGTGTCCCAACTTCATGTTGTGCCCATTGACAGCCATGACTGCAACTCCAAAGAGATGTTAGCTTAGCAGTAGGTCACAATGCTTTCATGTTAGTGCATCAGCAGCTCAATAATAATGCCATAACAAGTCAATGGCCATAACAAAAGCAAAGGAACTGGATCCCTTATCCCTTGCTAGTAAACTATGCCATACCTGGGATGCACTAGCCCCTCAAACACCCGAGGACTGGTGTCATTAAACCTGCTGCGCTATTGATAGCTGTGGGGCATCAAAGGGCATTATCAGAGATATTCAGTTCAACACATCGATGCTTTCCCTTGCAAGAGAAGTGACTGCACCAAACGCTCACATTAGGAGTGAACTCCATGTGCCTTTTTCAGACCTTCATGAGAAAATGACCACAACTCTGAAATTGCTGGGTGTTATATCAACATATTTAACAACATTTGAAGGTCTAAATTGCATAATCTATTTTGCCTACTTCTGTTCGTTTCTGGTCTTTATGTTGACTCTTACTGCTCGTTTCTGACCTTTATTTTGCCTCTTTCTGATTGTCTCTTATCTCTATTTTACTTCTTTCTGCTTGTTTCTGACCTTTATTTTGCCTCTTCTTGCTAATTTCCTATATCTATTGTGCCTCTTTATGCTCATTTCTTATACCCATTCTTCCTCTTTATGCTCGTTTCTGAACTTTACTTTGCATCATTCTGCTCATTTCTGATCTCTATTTTGCCTCTTTATGATCGTTTCTGACCTTTATTTTGCCTCTTTATGCTCATTTCTTACATTTATTTTGCCTTTTTCTGCTCATTTATGACCTCTATTCTGCCTCTTTTAGCTTGTTTCACACCATTATTTTGCCTCTTTCTGCTAGTTGTTGACCATTACTATGCCTCTTTCTGCTTGTTTCTTAGATTTATTTTGCCTCCCTATTTTTTAATTTAAAAAAGCCCCAGTGACAAGATCCACCCTGGGGCTCATTTTAAAACAAGCACGGGAGACTGTGCTTGTTTTTATTTTCAATTTTGCCATGCATCCACCCACAATTTTATGACAATATTTAGAAAAGATTTTTTAACCTCAGTGGGGACCACATCCTCACATCTAGGGGGTCAGAGTATTCCTACCCTTTCCCACTTTTCTATATTTTGAACATTTTATGAGATTCGGCTGAAGCTGAGTCTCAAGATAGCTGCCAAAATTTCCTTGTTGAAGTGTTAGCAGTCAATAAGATTACAACACGAGGAATGTCAGATCCCTCGTCCCTAGATATGCAAATTTGGACTTAGGTTAATATCTCTAAAACTACTGAACATATTCACACAAAACTAGCTAAAGGCACTACTCTGGACGAAGATCAAGCTTTCTGACAATTTTGGTGTAGTTCAGTTCAGTGGTACGACTGTAGTCATGTTCAAGAAGCCTGTAGGAATTACCATGGGGAAACCACATTACGGTTAAAGAAAGGTTGTTTCCAGGGTATGATCCTTATAATGCTCAAACTGTCAAAAGAGCTATCTCCGTCTAATTAACTCTTGCTCAGTATTAATTAGACAACACATTCACGCTCAAAGAACCTTATTCCTACTTCCAGCCTGATTGAAAGTAGAACCAAATTTGGAAATTGGAAATAGTGTTTGGATTTGAATTTTCATTGTGGTATTGTGCGAGATTGACTAACTCCACATTGACTTTTTTTTATGAATTAAGGATAAGATGTATATTGATTTTAATAAAGAAGAATGTAAATGCAATTAACGTTGTCAGGGTAAATCTTGTAAGAATATAGGGCCCGATGTAGGTAAAAGGGAATTTCCGATTCCAAAATACCGAGGCGGGCCGAATCGGTATTCTGAAATCGGAAAACGAGATGTAGGAAACAAACAGCGAAATAATAGGGAATCGGTCGGCATCGGTAATGTGAATCGGTACGTACCGAATCATCACGGACCGAATCGGAAAGTACCGATTCGCCTACCACCGAATCGGAACTAGCCGAATCGGCTACCACCGAATCGGAACTAGCCGAATCGGCTACCACCGAATCGGAATCAGCCGAGTCGGAAAAATCAGAATCGGCTATTACCGATTCGGAGGTATGAAAACACACCCATGGCCAAAAAGCCCATAGGAATGCATTGAAGAAACCGATTCGGCTATCTCCGAATCGGATGATACCGATTCGGATTTTACCGAATCTGTAATATCCGATTCGGAGATAGCCGAATCGGTAAAAGCCGCTTCGGCCAATGAGGTGGCTCCCCCTCCCCCTCCCAAACAGGGAGTGGCAACCCTGGCAGGTGCAGCCAATTAAGAACTTTCTGGAGAGCCAGCCTGAGCTGAGCAGTCACAGTTAGCAGCAGTGGGAGTAGGAGGTAGTGAACTGTTCAGACCAAGATGGCAAACCAGAGTGAGAGCCAGAAGTCCAGCCAGAAGAGGAAGCCTAAGTTCAGCAGCACCGAGCTGCAGGTGTTGGTTGAGGAGGTGGTGAGGGTGCACCGGCAGCTATTCGGAAAGCTGTCCCTCAATGTGCCAGAAAGCACCAAGAGGAGGCTCTGGAGCGATATCGGTCAGAAGGTCAACGCTGTGGGTGTCACCCCCAGGTCCCTGGATGAGCTGAAGAAGCGCTTCTACGACATCCGCAGCCTGACCAAACGGAAGATGGCAGAGATCCAGAAGCAGGCTGGAGTCACTGGTGGTGGCAGGAACCCGGCGCCACCCCTCACCGAGCTGGAGGAACTGGTCTCCAGCACCATTGAGAGGGAGAGCGTGACCGGAATTGGGACCCTGGACAGCTCAGCCAGAGCTACAGCTACAGGTAAGAGGCATGCGCATCAGGACACACCCTACCAGACACCTCCCCATTAGACACAATGCATAGCCAAACCCCAGCACAGTACTGCAACCAACATACAAGAGACAAGCATCATGGTACATCCAGTCAGCAGTAGGTATCAAAATATGGCAGTGCAGAATCACAAGACATGAAACAGTGGAACACATTCTACGGAGATGCTAGGACATGTGGAATGCTTTAATTGTACTGACTGTAATACATCGGTACTCTATTTACAAATGCTTCTTTGTACCTAGGGGCACCATCAGGCGGACAAACACTGCCAAAGGAGGCAGCAGCACCATCTACCACTGCACTCGCAGGGCCGAGCACGAGTCAGGCTGCCGAGGAGGAGGAGGAAAACACCATAGGCCTGGATATTGAGGGAGACCTGGAAATTGACTTTGATGCACTTCACTCCCCACAAATGCAAAGCACACCCTCCTTGCAATTCTCCCCAGAGAACTCCCCGACAAGGGAGCTCTTTCCACCTACACCAGCTCCTGCCACTGTGGCTCCAGTACACCCTGTCCTGGGAGCAGGGGCTCAGGCCCCGGCCAGCACCACACCCCCACCAGTGGCACCCCAGCCCACGCAGCAGGCGGGCAGCAGCAGTACCCGGCGCCGTGCCATTCCCACCACTGCAGACCCAGCACGGGAGGCCAGTGTGTTCCGGGGCCTCGAAGGCAATATGGTGAAGATCCAAAGGCAGCAGGCTAAATCCATCATGGCATGCCAACGCCAGCTCCTGCAGCACAACCTGCAGATGGGGGAAATGGTGAAAGGATTTCAGGCCTTTGTGGCTTCCAACAAGGAGGCAGTAGCAGGTTTAGGCAGGCTAACCACTGCCATCACACAGTTATGTGGCAGAATGGAGGAGCAAGAGGTGGTGCGCAGGCGGGATGCCCGGGTGCAGAACCGCTCCTTGAGCCGCCTTGCTGCAGCAACGGCACAACTCTGTCAGCGTGGTGCCAACATGGAGTCTAGTCTCGCTCAAAATACCGCAGAGTTGACAAGGGGAATGGCCCGCATCACGACAGCAATGGAGGCCTTGATCATCTCTAACACTGCCGCAAATCCTGCCCTGGACCTGGGGGATGCTGGGGACAGCAGCAGCCGCAGCAGCCCGGCCAGCGCTGCGTCAGAGCCACGCAGGAGCACCAGGCGCTCCGCAGATGCCGCTGGTCATTCTGAAGGGGGTGAGGGACACCACAGTGGGGCTGCAAAGCGCTCAAAGAAATAGCCTAGCAAGGGCGGGTGAGGCAACCTGGACCCTAGACTTTTGTTTTCATTGACATTACACCTTTTTTTTGTTGCACATCAGTGCAGTAACTGTGTAGCAACAGTATTAAAAATTGCTTATTCAACACAACCATTCACCTGTCTGTGCATTTGTACTCACTCAGAAATAGTTTGCTGTTATCTCCTCACGTCTATGTCTCCCATCACTTGGCGTACACACCCCAGCTGGCTGTGTTAGTGGCACAGCTTCGTCGTCATCATGGTCCTCGTAGTCACTCAACTCCACCTCAGTGCCCTTCTTCACCGCAAGGTTGTGTAACATTGCACAGACAGCTATGATTTTGCAACAGGTGATGGGGGTGTACTGCCTTGCACCTCCACTCTTGTGCAGGCATCTAAACCTGCTTTTCCAGATGCCGAATGTCCTTTCCACAACATTCCTGGTGCTTTTGTGGGCACGGTTATACCTCCTTTGGCTGGGTGTAGAGGGGTTGAGGTAGGGGGTGAGAATGAATGAACGGAGGGCATATGCACTGTCGCCTAGAAGGAAAAGGGGTAAAATTACTTACATGCATACATGTATTTCACTTTGCTGTTTTTGGTTATGGGGGGCTGATGATGTGTCTCACCTAGGAGGTATCCTTCTCCAAATTCCCCAGCCATCAGCCGTGCATAGATGCCGCTCTGTTGGAAAATGTAGGAGTCGTGGGTACTACCCGGAAATTTTGCTACCAGGTCTGTGATGATGCATTTCGCATTGCAGATCACCTGTACGTTGATGGTGTGAGTGGACTTCCGATTGCGGTAGATGTATTCTGTGTCAGATGGTGGGCAAATCGGAATGTGTGTGCCGTCTATGCAGCCAATGATGTGGGGGAATCTTGCCATCTGGTAAAAGTCTGCTTTGGTCTGTACAAGTTCTGCCTGGGTTGCAGGGAAGGAAATGTAGTGGGCCATCCTCTGGATCATGGCATCAAGGAACTTGTGGAAGAACCTTGACAGGCTGCTCTGGGTCACCCCTCCTGCCACAGCGACTACACTTTGGTAGCTGCCAGACGCCAGCAGGTGTAGGCAGCATAGCACCTGCACCTGCACAGGGATTGCGTGTGCCCTTGGGGTGGGGTGCTGCAACAGGGGTTGGAGGTCCCTAATGAGGTCTGTGATGGTCTCTGAGTCCAGCCTGTACCGCTGTAGGATCTCTGCATCTGTCAGCATGACCAGGGTGATACGTTGTCTGTATACCTGCTCCTCTCTTTGCCATTCCCTCTCTCCTTGCTGCTGTAGCCGTAGCCGCCTCGCTATGACATAAAAAGCTGCCATCCTGCAAGTTGCAATGCATTTTGGGGCTGTTTTTATGGGTTGGAGTTGGTTACCACCTGATCGTAATCCATGGTAATTGCCGAGTGGATTCTACCGATTTTGAGCCAAAATCGGTGTTTCTGTGTCTCCCTACATCTCCCCATCTGTCCGAAGCGGGGATTTTCCCGATCGGTGAATCTACCGAATTGGTAGGTTCTCCGATTTGCCTTCTGTCCGATTCGGTGTCTCTACCGAATCGGTACATGCACCGAATCGGCTTATGTCCGATTCGGTGTCTCTACCGAATCGGTACATGCACCGATTCGGCTTATGTCCGATTCGGTGTCACTACCGATTCGGTACATGCACCGATTCGGCTTATGTCCGATTCGGTGTCACTACCGAATCGGTACATGCACCGATTCGGTGTTTGCATCCGATTCGGTGTGTTACCGAATCGTACTGTATCCGATTTTCGGTATGTACGTATCGCATTCTTTTACATTCGGTAATCATTCCGATTCGGTTTTCGCTCCCATTTGTACTTTTTTTTGTGCCCTACATCTCGATGCCAGTATACCGATCGGTAAGGGCCCAGATTCGGTATTTTCGGCCGTTACCGATCGGTAACGGCCTACCTACATCGGGCCCATATTCCCTTGTCTTGGTTCTACTTTCAATCAGGCTGGAAGTAGGAATAAGGCCCTTTGAGCGTGAATGTGTTTGTCTAATTAATACTGAGCAAGAGTGGATGAAACAGTGATAGCTCTTTTGATAGTTTGAGCATTATAAGGATCATACCCGGGAAACAACCTTTCTTTAACTGTTGATTTACCCAGTTCCCCCGTGGGTCACAGGGTAACTCTCTTTGTTTTACATTGAAACCACATTATGGGCCAGCCCCTTATTCTTGGACCCGACTTCACGGTCCACCACACAACCTACCAGACACCAACTAAAGTGAGTGTTGTATTAGTTTTTAACATTTTATGATGATTCATCAAACTATTTAACCTATATTATGAAAACTACTGGGGACAAAGAATATTAAATATCCTATTCCCACTCTAGTTTATGCAACAATAATGAAACAGTTGGATTTCGGAAGGGTTGGATTTGCCATTCCTACTTCAGTTACTGCAATAATAGGGATAGTGTTAGATTTCAGAGAAGTTACATTTACTGTTCCTATTCCATTCTCAACAGCAGTAGGGAAAGCATTGGACTTTGGAGGGGAGAAGTTTACTCTTACCACTCCAGTCCACACAACAGTAGGGAAAGCTTAGGACCTTGAATGGGTTAAATGTACTACTCCCACTTCAAAGATTGCAAATGTAGGGAAAGCATTGTGGTTCGGAGGGTTAAAATTTACTATTGCAACTCCAACCTGTGCAACAGTCTAGAAAGTGTTGGATTTGTTAGGGGTGACATTTATTATTCCCACTCCAAGTAACTGTAGGTAAACTGATGAACTTCATTATAGTTAGCATTGACTGCTTAGGACCTCACATATGACATCACTCATGACATGTACTGTGACATCATTTATGACATCAGTCATGACTTCTCAAATTACATTATTGATTACATCACTGATGACATTATCCAATATTTGTTTTCCCACAAATGGCTCCAGTAATTAAGTATGGCATTAGCATCCTGAAAGTATATAAAAAAAATGCTCAAGAGACTAACAAAGCGGTACTAAAGGGGGTGGTGATGGACGGAGCATCTTACTTTTGGCTAAAGAACGGTGATGGATTAAACCCAGATCTGTTGACTGGGTGTGAGTGTTTGATTAATTCAGATGCTCCGTCCATCACCACCCCCTTTTGTACCGCTTTGTTTGCCATAAGTTGGCAAGGTATGCTCAGACTTGAGTTCCTTGCTCACTTTGCCACTGGATTCAAGAAAGCCTGGCTGAAGATGGCTGTAATGCCAGAAACTGGTCCTAGGAAGCTTGAATCCGGTCCAGGGAAGGCATGGCTTGGCAGTTCGGGCTGGACTGTTCCCATGAGACACAGGGTCAGACGGATTTCCATATGGCCATGTCTGAACTGGGGTGGCAGAGTGGGCTAAAGAACGGTGATGGATTAAACCCAGATCTGTTGACTGGGTGTGAGTGTTTGATAGGTTCAATAAAACTATAAAGATAGCATTCCACAACTGAAATATAAGTACAATTAGTTAGTATTCCATATTTTACATAATTAGAAATCGATTATATAATGAATAATGATTTATTAATACATTATTATTTAACTAACTTACCACACTAGACCCCTATAAACCTAGTAGCCAGCAACAAAAACGTCAGTAAAATAAATAAGCATTCTATAAGTGAAACAACTGAAAATCAATTGTAATTTTCTTTAAGTATGAGTCTTTCAAGGCATTAGCCATTTGCCCACCAGGCATTCTGGACTGTGCTGAGTAATTTACCCTCACAGTCTGCTTTGTCTAAAGCTACATTTGTTTAACAAACGCTAGGAATAGCACATGGACCTAGAGAACACCAACTAATCTAGCACCCGCATTCTTGTTGGTCCCTCTGCATGTGAAAGCTCACTGAGTAACAGACCACATTCTTCAGGTCCAGACGAAAAACAAAGGCTCCTGTCCATCAATGACACTCTTAAATTCACACCTGGTACAACCGCTCTAGAAAAGTCCCCAATCCACAGCAACCATTTGCCTATTCACGAATGGTTATATTCCTTTTTGCTAGAAATCCAGGTTCTAATTCAATGCGTAATATTACACAACTCATTCCTTCTGCCCTAGCCTTGTCTTTTTGCACAGTACCGACTCAGGGATGAGCCTTGAGATCTCTGTCACTCTAAAACGTACTGTGAAAGGATGCTGCTAAATTTTACTGAGCCATATGCATATTGATAGCAGAGGTTGTAATTAAAATGAATTGATATATGATTAAACCACAGGGCTTTGGGACATGTATTATATATGATCTATAATATTACTGTCATTTCCCTTACAGACAGATGTGGCGACAACATGGACTACTCATCCTGTGGTGGCTCCTGTCAAATAACCTGTCAGAATATTTCCAGTGTGGGGACAGATGAGAAGTGCACAGAAGTGTGCAAACCAGGATGCACATGTGAATATGGATATGTCCATCAAAATGGGAAATGCATACCAGCCAAGGCATGTCCCTGTCCAAATAACGCTGAATATAAGGACTGCAACGGAGTCTGCCCATTAACCTGTGCGGATGTGGCTAAGAACATCAGTTCAAAGGTTTGCACTATGCAATGCAAGATGGGATGCTTCTGTAAAGAGGGATATGTCTTAAACTCTACTCAATGTGTCCTTAAGAAGGACTGTCCCTGAAACGACCACGCACACTATGAGACCTGGGGCACTACATGCCTGCTTACATGTGGTAATTACAACAACCCATCACAATCATGCAAAAGGCCATGTGTGTCTTGGTGCGTCTGTGACAAGGGCTATGTGATGTCTGGTAACAAGTGTTGACTTCAAGAGCAATGCCATTGAGCCACCACCCCATAAATGTGTGGGGTAATGTACACATGGCTTTTCGAAAACTATGTAGGACTTAAACATACTTTATTCACAATTGTAAACTCAACAATGCACAGTCTGTAAAAAATGAAAGGAGATAGAAGTGAAGGTATTTCAGTGAGATAACATTATATTGTAGGTATTCTCAAGATAAAGAAAATACAAGAGTGATTTAGAACATTCTAGAGAACAGTAGAAGAGTGGCATTTTTGCCTGACTACACATTTAAGGCATGCTAGATTACATTTCTCATGGTAGTTTTCCTTTTCGTTTCACCCTTTCCACATGTAATGCTGTTACGCAGATAATGTTGTCCCCTCCCCCATATCCTCCCGCCTGTAAATGTCTCATTGCACAAGCTGGACAGATAAAGAGCTCACCCCATCACCATGCCTACAATTATATTTTCCAAGCCTCAGGTCTGCAGAGTTTGTAAACGCTGTAGTGCTTTGAGCCCAGTTGTTCTCTAGGGGGTACTATTGGTTTACTGGATATAATAAATACCCATAAACTGGGGATCTGTTGTGTAAAGTGTTAACTGGAATAGCAAATAAAAAGCGACTAAAAGTCATACTTTTGTGGTCTCTTATTCGAATGCACATTGCAGCTAAATTACTCCATATCATACGTGATATCGTCAAAAAGAAAGTTTTTTTAGGCACCGACCTGGGATTTTTGAGCCTTCAATAGTAATATATCATCTAAAACTATAGGGCCAGATGTATAAATATTCGATTTTGCAATTCCATAATAGCGTATTTTACCAATTTGCTATTATGGAATCGCAAAATGCAATGTATGTAGGTTTCGCAATAATAATTGCGATTCCTACATATTCCTTATTTTTGACTCGCAAATTGCAATTTGCAAATAGGGAATGGCTTCCTATTCATTCATATGGTCCAAGAGGCACATAGGAATGAATGGGAATTGTATACGAAATTTGCGAGTACCCAATAGGTACTCGCAAATTGCGCATGCAATTTCAAGGGTGCCAAATGGACACCCTGTTGCACCCCTGGAATATGCATGTGTGCACATGTGGCGCACATACATGCCCTAATGGCATGTATGTACACTACTTGGCACCTTGAAAAATGCAAAAAAGTGCATTTTTCAAGGAATTCCCTCATTACTATCAATTTGAAGTTGGTGGTAATTAGCGACTCCTTAAAGGCAGGTCTCACATTTTTTTGTCTTCCAGCATTTCATTTAAGAAATTGCAAATTGCGATTCCTTAAATACATTAGCAAAATAGGGTTTCACAATTTTTGCGATTCGCTATTTTGCGAATGCCTTTTGGGAGTATGTATGCCAAAAGGCTTTTTCCTATTCACAAACAAACAAACGGGAAAAATGCTTGATACATCCTACCCATAGTTCTGTATTAGCAACACAGTGGTGACTAAAGCGAGTTGGCTGACTTTGATCTAATCAAACCAGATCCATCTGACATTGATATGTTCACCTAACCTGAAACAAGGGGGGTGAAAAGAAATATTTAGTTCTCTGCTGTAGAGATGTTTTTGTAGTTTACAGGCCACACATACATTCCGATCTCAATAAGGTAGCTCTGTCAGTAAGGCCCTAGCGTGAGAGTACCTAGAAGTTTTAACCCTCATGAAAAGCTCAGTGAGTAGTGTGCCTGCTGGAGAGCACCAAATGTAACCAGAAAAAAGGCAAATACCATTAAACATAGGTTTTTCTTTAGAGCTCTATATTCGTTGACCTTCAGCTGTTTGTAAAGTCACAATAAAAGCCTTCCAAGACCGTTGACATTGAGATTATTCCCACAGCCAGTCTAATGAGTATACTAATCCAATTCTATATAATACATTTCTTTTGTAGGAATCAACAGGTAAAGCAGTCTTCGAAAATATACTTGTGTTGAAATGTCACCAAAAACCTCTTGTTTTGACCTACTTTACTGGACTAATGTCAATCAATCAATCAATACACTTGTAGAGCGCACTAATCACCCATTAGGGTCTCAAGGTGCTGGGAGGGGGGGCCGTTACTGCTCAAAGAGCCAGGTCTTGAGGTGTTTCCTGAATGTGAGGTGGTCCTGGGTCAGTCGTAGGTGGGCGGGGAGGGAGCTCCACGTCTTGGCCGCCAGGTGGGAGAATGACCTTCCTCCGGCGGTGGTTCTGCGGATCCGTGGGACGGTGTTGAGGGCGAGGCTGGCGGAGCAGAGTTTGCATGTTGGAGTGGAGAACGTGAGGCGGTTGTTGAGGTATTCGGGACCTATGTCGTGGAGCGCTTTGTGCGCGTGGGTGAGGAGCCTGAATGTGATCCTTTTGTTGACGGGGAGCCAGTGCAGGTCTCTCAGGTGGGCTGATATGTGGCTGTGGCAGGGGATGTCGAGGATGAGTCATGCGGATGCGTTCTGTATGCATTGGAGTCTTTTCTGAAGTTTGACTGTGGTTACTGCATATAGGGCGTTCCCGTAGTCTAGTCGGCTGGTGACGAGGGCCTGGGTGACCGTCTTTCTAAGTCCGGTAGGGATCCACCGGAAGATCTTACGGAGCATGGACAGGGTGTTGAACCATGAAGATGAGATGGCGTTGACTTGCTTGGTCAACGTGAGAGAGGAGTTCAGGATGAATCCGCGGTTGTGTGCGTGGTCAGTGGGTGTCGGTGAGGTGCCGAGTTCTGTGGGCCACCAGGAGTCGTCCCAGGCGGATGGGGATGGTCCGAGGATGAGGACCTCCATCTTGTCTGAGTTCTGTTTCAGACGGCTGAGTTTCATCCTTTCAGTGACGTTTTTCATTCCTTCCTGGAGGTGGAGCTTGGCGGCGGCTGGGTCTTTGGTGAGGGAGAGTATCAGCTGGGTGTCGTCGGCGTATGGGATGATGTTGAGGTTGTGTTTGCATGCGATGGTGGCGAGGGGGCTCATGTAGATATTGAAGAGAGTTGGGCTGAGCGATGAGCCTTGGGGTACGCCACAGATGATCTCGGTGGCTGCGAAGCGGAAGGGAGGGAGGCGGACTCTCTGGGTTTTGTCGGAGAGGAACGAGGTGATCCAATCCAGGGCTTTACCTTGTATCCCAGTGTTGTCGAGGCGGGTTATTAGGGTGCGATGGTAGACTGTGTCAAAGGCGGCTGAGAGGTCTAGGAGGATGAGGGTGGTGGTTTCCCCATTGTCGAGTAGGGTCCTGATGTCGTCGGTGGCTGCGATGAGGGCTCTCTCGGTGCTGTGGTTGGCTCAAAATCCAGACTTGGATGGGTCGAGGGATCCATTGGCCTCGAGGAATGCGGTCAGATGTTTATAGACGATCTTCTCAATCACTTTCGTCGGGAAGGGAAGAAGAGAGATGGAGCAGAAGTTTTTGAGGTCTTTAGGTTCCGCTGTGGGTTTCTTCAGTAGGGCGTTGATCTCTGCATGCTTCCGGCTCTCTGGGAAGGTAGGAGACCCGAGGGAGTTGTTTATGACGTTCCGTAGGTGGGGAGGGATGATGGTGTCTGCTTTGTTGAATATGTGGTGAGGGCATGGGTCAGAAGGTGAGCCGGAGTGGATGGTGTTCATAGCATGAGCGGTGTCTTTGGTGCTGATGGGAGTCCAAGCGCTGAGGGTGGTTGTAGGGGGCGTTGGTTCGGTGGCTGGGGGCGGAGTCTGGGTGCCAAAGCTGTTGTGGATATCGGCAATCTTGCGGTGAAAGAATGTGGCGAGGGAGTTGCAGAGGTCTTGTGACGGTGTGATTTTGTAGCTGTTGGCGTTGGGATTGCAGAGCTCTTTTACGATCTGAAGAGTTCCTTGCTGTTGTGTGTGTTGTTGTCCAGCCGTTCTTTGAACAAAGTTTTTTTGGTGGTGCGGATCAGCTAGTGGTGTTTGCGGGTGGCGTTCTTGAGGGCTGTCATGTTTTCTGTTGTCTGTTCACGGCGCCAGGTTTTCCCGAGGCTTCGGCAGGATTTCTTCGATTCTTTGAGGTCGTCGGTGAACCATGTTGTTTTCCTGTTGCCGGGCTGGCCTGGAAGGTTCTTCAGTGGTGCAAGGGCATCGGCGCAGTTGACGATCCACTGTGTGAGGTTGCGGGCTGCGTCGTTGGTGTCAGTGGTGGTGATAGGTGGGTTCTGGCTCAGTGATGTGGTTAGCTGGTCTGCGGTGACTTTGCTCCAGCATCTACAGGGGATCTGTTGCGGGCGGTGGTGGGATGTGGTATTCTTAAAGGTGAAGTGGATGCAGCTGTGGTCGGTCCAGTGTAGTCCGGTGGAGTGGATGAAGGCAACATGGCGGCTGTGGAGAAGATGGGGTCAAGCGTGTGGCCGGTGTAATGGGTGGGGGTGTTCACCAGCTGCTTGAGTCCGAGGTTGGCGAGGTTGTCGAGCAGGGTGGTGGTGTTGTTGTCATTGTTGTTCTACTGGTGGAAGTTCAGGTCCCCTAGGAGGATGTAGTCTGATGAGGCGAGGGCATGTGGGCTGATAAAGTCGGTGATGGCTTCTCTGAATTGTGTGCATGGGCCCGGGGGTCTGTAGATGAGGGTGCCTCTGAGTGTGGTCTTGGGGTCGGTGTGGATCTGAAAGTGTAGGTGTTTGTCGGTGGTGAGGGCATCTTCGGAGTAGGTCATGACGTCGATGGTGTTCCTGTAGATGATGGCGATTCCATCTCCGGTTTGGTTGACACAGTCCTTTCGGGTGATCTTGTAGCCGTCCGGGATGGGAAACACCCAACACATCGGGGTCAGTGGTGCAAGGGCATCGGCGCAGTTGACGATCCACTGTGTGAGGTTGCGGGCTGCGTCTTTGGTGTCAGTGGTGGTGATAGGTGGGTTCTGGCTCAGTGATGTGGTTAGCTGGTCTGCGGTGACTTTGCTCCAGCATCTACAGGGGATCTGTTGCGGGCGGTGGTGGGATGTGGTATTCTTAAAGGTGAAGTGGATGCAGCTGTGGTCGGTCCAGTGTAGTCCGGTGGAGTGGATGAAGGCAACATGGCGGCTGTGGAGAAGATGGGGTCAAGCGTGTGGCCGGTGTAATGGGTGGGGGTGTTCACCAGCTGCTTGAGTCCGAGGTTGGCGAGGTTGTCGAGCAGGGTGGTGGTGTTGTTGTCATTGTTGTTCTACTGGTGGAAGTTCAGGTCCCCTAGGAGGATGTAGTCTGATGAGGCGAGGGCATGTGGGCTGATAAAGTCGGTGATGGCTTCTCTGAATTGTGTGCATGGGCCCGGGGGTCTGTAGATGAGGGTGCCTCTGAGTGTGGTCTTGGGGTCGGTGTGGATCTGAAAGTGTAGGTGTTTGTCGGTGGTGAGGGCATCTTCGGAGTAGGTCATGACGTCGATGGTGTTCCTGTAGATGATGGCGATTCCATCTCCGGTTTGGTTGACACAGTCCTTTCGGGTGATCTTGTAGCCGTCCGGGATGGGAAACACCCAACACATCGGGGTCAGTGGTGCAAGGGCATCGGCGCAGTTGACGATCCACTGTGTGAGGTTGCGGGCTGCGTCGTTGGTGTCAGTGGTGGTGATAGGTGGGTTCTGGCTCAGTGATGTGGTTAGCTGGTCTGCGGTGACTTTGCTCCGGCATCTACAGGGGATCTGTTGCGGGCGGTGGTGGGATGTTGTATTCTTAAAGGTGAAGTGGATCCAGCTGTGGTCGGTCCAGTGTAGTCCGGTGGAGTGGCTGAAGGCAACGTGGCTGCTGTGGAGAAGATGGGGTCAAGCGTGTGGCCGGTGTAATGGGTGGGGGTGTTCACCAGCTGCTTGAGTCCCAGGTTGGCGAGGTTGTCGAGCATGGTGGTGGTGTTGTTGTCATTGTTGTTCTCCTGGTGGAAGTTCAGGTCCCCTAGGAGGATGTAGTCTGATGAGGCGAGGGCATGTACATGTACATGTATTTATATAGCACAAATCACCGACACGGTATCTAAGCGCTTGCTTAGGGAACCCGTCCTGGTATTCCCCTGTGAGATACCCCGGCAGGGTGTCCACAAGGTGAAAGCCAGGCATCCCGCCGCGAGGGGCCGTAGTGGATCTTAAGTAAGCTATTGCCCAGAGTCGCAGAGTGGGACCCCGTGAGTCGAGTAGGCACCGGAGCGAGAATTGTCGAGTCCGTGGAATTTTTGAGCCAGAGACCCGCCGAGGTGGGGATTCGAACCCTGGTCCACGGCCGATCTCAGCTTCCGGGTCTGCCGCCTCTAACCACTGAGCCACGCTTCTCCATGTGGGCTGATAAAGTCGGTGATGGCTTCTCTGAATTGTGTGCATGGGCCTGGGGGTCTGTAGACGAGGATTCCTCTGAGGGTGGTCTTGGGGTGGGTGTGGATCTGAAAGTGTAGGTGTTCAGCGGTGGTGAGGGCATCTTCGGAGTAGGTCGTGACGTCAATGGTGTTCCTGTAGATGATGGCGATTCCATCTACGGTTTGGTTGACACAGTCCTTTCGGGTGATCTTGTTGCCGTCCGGGATGGGCAACACCCAACACATCGGGGTCAAAACATCGCGGTGCTATCGCACCGCGACTTTGACATCGTGTGGTCGTTCACATCGCATGCTATGACCACGCATGCTACGACGCCGCGAGGCCATTAACATCGCATTCAATTACAATGCAAGCGATGTTAAGGTGGCATTAGAACGCTACAGAAACGAGCTTTATTGAAAAGGCAGAGTGTCATGCCAAGCCGGGCTTTTCAAAAAGAAAATTCAAGGGATTTATTGAAAAGGCAGAGTGAGAAACGGGCTTTTGCAACCGAAATTTCACGGATTACATTAAAATGCTATGTCACAATGGCACTATCAATGGTGGATGGTGGGTGTATGAAATTCAGAAACAAGGATTTATTCGTAGTAAACAAGGATTTATTCATAGTGCCTAGTGTCATGCGTAAAATATGCAGAAACGGCCTTTTGAAACAGAAAATTCACGGATTACATAAAAATGCTATGTTAAAATGGCACTATTAATGGTGGATGGTGGGTGTATGGGTGTATGGAAGCATGGGCGGGACTGGGGGATGGATGGATGGATGGATGGATGGATGGGTGTATGGGTGGATGGATGCATGGATGGGTGCTGGGTGGGGGTGGATGGATGCATGGATGGGTGTATGGGTGTATGGGTGGATGGATGCATGATGTATGGGTGGATGAAATATTGGATGGATGCATAATGGATGGATGGATGGATGCATGATGGGATATATGTTTATGTTTATGTTTTTTGCATTTATAAAGCGCAGCTGTTACCAAAAGAGGTGTACTGGCGCTGGGGTAAAGAACCTACTGAATAAATACTAGAAGAGAGAGCCGAATCCTTTGGTTTGCACCTAATTTATGAAAAGCCAGGTTTTTAAGGCATTTCTAAAGGCCATCAAATTAGTCTGGTGTCTTAGTTGAGAAGGAAGGGAGTTTCAGGCAGTAGCTGCATTGGCGATGAAGCTTCTACCGCCCCAATTGGCCTTTTTTATCCGATGGCGGACCACCAGTTTAGCCTCGGAGGAGTGGAGAGTTCTTTTAGGTATATACCAATTAAAATGTTGCTTCAGAAATTTTGGTACTATGCCCTGCAGTGCCTTAAAAACTAGACACAAGGCCTTGAATTTGGTCCGCTTCCTCATGGGTAGCCAATGTAGGCCTTTGATTACACCGTGAATCGATGCATGCTTAGGTGTTCCTGAGAGGAGTTTAGCGGCTGCATTCTGCAAGATCTGCAGCTTATTCATTAGGCCTTCTTGTAACTTGAGGTAGAGGCTGTTACAGTAATCCAGTTTGGACAACACTAATGCTGTAACTACTGTTTGTTGTGCTTCTTTGGGAATTAGAGGCATGTTTTTTTTGCAAGCTCTAAGGGTAAACGCAGTCGAGGATGCTATTGAGTTGACTTGGTCCTTGAAGCTGAGAGTGTCGTCTATCCAAATGCCTAGGTTCTTCTCTTTCCTAGTTGGGACTGGCAGTTGTCCTAGTGCATTCGGCCAGCAGTTAGGTGACCAAAACACTGGGTTATTTCCGAATAATATAACCTCAGTCTTGCTGGAGTTTAACTTCAAACAGTTGTTAGCCATCTAATTACCTGTAGCGTACATGCAGTCATGGAATTTGTCAGCTGTGTCATGCAGTCTATCTGGTTGAATGGCAACAACGATTTGAGTATCGTCGGCGTAAGATGTTAAACTGAAGCCATAGGATTAGATAAGTGGCGCAAGGTAGGAGACATACACATTAAATAGAGTGGGTCTCAGTGAAGATCCCTGCGGGACTCCACATGGCAGTGAGAAGGCCTCTGCCTCATATTTATCAAGTTTGACTATTTGAATTCTTTCCGAGAGAAACGATTTTAAAAGTTTTACGGCAGTGCCTTTTATTCCTTTCTCCTCTAATCGGTCAGTCATTAATGTGTGGTGTACCGTATCAAATGTGGCCGATAAGTCCAACATAATGAGGGCTGCCTGAACTCCTTGATCCAGAGTAGCTCTGATTTCCTCCGTGGACTTAAAGAGGGCCCCCGCGGTGCTGTGGCCTTCTCTAAAGCCGTGTTGGGTGGGGTCCAGAGCCTGAGTCTGATTAAGAAACTGGGGAAGTATCCTTCGTTGTATATTAGGTTAAAAATGGACGTGAGTTTACTCGCCACTGTATGACCAGCTAGTTTTGGCACTTCTATCAGACAGGGGTCATAGGGGGAGCCTGATTTAGTTATAGCCAACAATTTGTATGTGTCCCCTTCCTCAAGAGGACTAAAGAAGGTAAGTTCAGGTTTGGCATTTATATTTGGGGTTATACTGGAGCTGGCACCATGTTTGACTGAAATTTCCTTAGGTAGGTCTGAGAATGTAGAAAAAATGATGTTGACCTTGTCATAAAATCATTTGGCTATTCTATTGCATATATGGATGCATGATGTGTGGGTGGTGGATGGATGGGGGATGGATGCATGATGGATGGATGGATGAATGGTGGATGGATGGCTGGATGGGTGGGTGGGTGCATAATGGATGGATGGATGGATGCATGATGGGATATATGGATGCATGATGTGTGGGGGTGGATGTATGGGGGGATGGATGGATGGATGGATGCATGAAGGATGGATGGATGAATGATGGATGGGTGGGTGGATGGATGGATGCATGATGTGTGGGTGGTCGGTGTAGGGGGGATTGATGGATGCACGATGTGTGGGTGGTGGATGTATGGGGGATGGATGAATGATGGGTGGATGGATGGGTGCATGATGGATGGATGGATGATGGATGGATGGATGGCTGCATGGTGGGATATATGGATGCATGATGTGTGGGTGGTGGATGGATGGGGGGATGGATGCATGATGGATGGATGGATGAATGGTGGATGGATTGCTGGATGGGTGGATGGATGGATGGATGCATGATGGGATATATGGATGCATGATGTGTGGGTGGTGGATGTATGGGGATGGATGGATAAGGTACAAAAACTTCACACTACATCGCTCATATCCAGATGCTCAAACAGGTTGAACTGAGTCACCAAGTAGGAGCTTGGGCTCTCAGACATAATCGACCGACCCTTTTGGACCCAACCTCCTACATAAGCACCCCTTTAGATAACGTCTGCAGCCCAAAAAACATCTTCATTAAAATGCAGCACATAGATTACCTCACATTTAACATGAGTTTTCTTGTTTAAGTAATGTGGCTTTACTACATCATATAAATTACCATTGTAATACATTAGACGATGTGCATTTGGTGGTAACACCACACCTATAAATGCAGATGAAAAACAAGCAAATGCACTGTTTGTGCATTTAAAGGTACATTTGTGGTAATAGCACACATAGTGGGTGCAGTCAAGTAGTTACCGATTTATATATAGTATTACTATATATTACCTGACGAGCTCTAAACGTGGGCATGGTGTGTGCCATAACAATAACATTCTTTTTAGTCACTATTATGCAGGTCTCACTAGTGCCCCCGGGGCTTCTCTGGGCTAAATGATGCCTCTGGAGCGCGTTTGTCTACGAGTTAAGAAGTGCTCCTCCACCTGCCACCCAGTGAAACAAGAAGTGCTGCTCTGTTTCTCATAGTACCCACACAACATGCAAGTCGCTGCCCCTCCACTGATGGCTCAGACCCGCCTTCCCTGTCCAAGGAACAAGTCAACCCTGGTTATGGTGGTTTACTAAGACGTAGCCTTTACTCACATTGTTCTGCAAAGTGAAAATACTGTTGATAGCATGGACTGTAATAGTTCAAACATGGGCATTGGTTCATTAGATACTGGATGCAAGGATACAAGGATACGGTGAAAGCACACAGGCTGTACAACAAGACACCATCATCTTGAACTTTATACATTGAAGCACAAGCATTAAAGAATGCATTGTGCCAGTTTGCCCCGATTCCATATACAAATCTGTATACATATATACAGCAAAGTCAACAAATCATACATTTACAGGGTGCTACCACTCTTCCAGCTCTCTACTTGCTGGCCGCACCTGCGGCGACTAATGACGCCTCTTCTGCTAGCCGGAGGGCGCGCTTGGCCATTTGCACAATTGAAGGTGAGCAACACAGCTTGCCTGTTCCATTCATCGCATGGAATGTTGGGTAATGTAGTCAATCAATCAATCAGAGTTCTTGTAAAGCTTGACCACTCACCTGTCAGGGTCCCAGGGTGCTGAGGTGGAGGGGGAGAGGGGGGAAGAGGGGGTGGGGGGGAGCTGCCAGGTCTTAAGTCCCTTCCTGAATTGAGGCAGCAGGGTGCTCCCAATGGATACGATAGTAGTGTTTCCCTGTCAAAAAAGATCACTTAAAGGAGCATGCTTGCATAAGTATATCGTCTTCGGAGCGTGCACTTCTCCAAGGCATCCTCAGACACAGACTGCAATCTAGGCGCTTGATTCCCCGACTGGCCTGCTAACCAACGACCTTGCTTGGAAGCAGATTTCTATCCTGAACTCTTATGGAATAACTAACAAGACACCATGCCCTTTGTACCCTTCCTTTTCTTAAGGCCTCTCCACCTGTTGTATCTTACAGGAGCAACAGCCAGTGTAGAGACAACCAGACTCTTCCAACCCACTGTCTATTTAATGATTTTGTGCCATCCAGCCATTTCCTCATCTGTGGTCTAAGCGCTTCACTTGCCGGACATCACCCAACCACGCTCACCCCTACACCCGTTCATTTCAAGGCAAAGTCCCTCATTTTTTCCGAAAGTCCCAATTAAATCTTCGGGCTAAATCTGCAAAAGACGCTTAAAAAGTCTTAAGACTTCAAGGCTTAAGATAGCTTGATGGATGTCTTGTTTGACTTAAGAATGTTTCAAGAATGACTTAGGAAACATGGCCATTATTTAACTTGGTTTTTCCCTAGCTTAAGACAGACTTAAGGCTGTCTTAAGCAAAAAATGTGTCTTACGTGTGATAGAACTCAAACATCGCGTTGTCATGTCGCGCGATGTAAAGTCGCCGATGTGACACGCTACCCAATGACATGGCCTCATTTGCGTCGCGACAACGTGCGCTGAAAAAATTGCCTCTGTGATGTCCGTTGCGATGTTAGTGCCGCGATGTAAACTCCCGCGATATCAGTGTGGGCGATGGATCATCATACAACCGTCCGGGATGGCTATGGCAATGTCGGGGGCTAAGGAGGCGTTCATCCAGGTTTCCGTGAGGTGCGGTTGTATCGAGGAAGTCCCAGAGTTCGACGGCGTGCTTGTGGACGGAGAGGGTGTTGAGCAGGATGCACTTGAGTTGGTTGCTGTTGTTGCCTGGTCTGGGTGGTGGGACGTAGGTTCGGATGCATGTGAATTTGCAGGTTTGGCAGGAGAAAGCTCCGTGGGTGCGCTTCTGAGTGGCTTGGTAGCAGGGGGCTGGTCGGCCGGTGTTGAGTGCGTGGAGGGTGGTGGTGTCGTATCTCAGTCGGGTTTCTTGGTTTCAGCAGGGGCCAGGGGTTCTGGCGCTGGGCGCAGTCCAGTTGCAGACTGGCGCAGACGGGCTTGCCTTCGGCACGCCAGCGGCACGCATGCTGCGCGCGGCCACCATAAGAAGGGCTATGGAACGCATGCTCCCATTGTAAAGTATAGGAATGCAACCGGTGTTTGGTCACATCCTACTTGCTGGGCTGGGCTGGAACCGACGACAGGAGGTCATTCGGTTCCAGTTCCCAAACGGTACACAGTCTAAATATCGAGTTTGTAATATCGACCTACAGAAATATGGAGTCTGAAATATCGAAGGTAAAGAATATCGAGGTCAAGAATATCGTTGGACAGAATATCGACCCTAAGGTAAGTAATATCCAATTTATTTATATCGATGTAAGTAATATCGAAGTCAGTAATATCGATATCCAATATATCGATGTTACTAATTTCTATGTTACTAATATCGATATTTGTATTACTATTTTGTATTTTATGATGTATTTAATATGTATGTGTTATATGTTTTTTGTTAAGTATTTAACTTGTTTTAAATTATATGTGTACTATTTTTATATATTAATAATGATATTTTAAAGTTAACTTAATGTTTTAGTACGGGAGCGGGTTGTGGGTTTATAGCGGAATAGGGTGGGAAGTAATTTAAATATATTAAATACATTTATTTTTTTAGGAATTACGAATTAATTTTAATTAATTTTTGCATTTAAGTTTTGTAGCGGGTAGTGGGTTTATAGGGGAATTGGGTGGGAAGTATTTTAATTGTAAATAAATAATTATTTATTTTAATTTATTGGTATTGATAATAAATTCATTTTTAATTAATTATTAATTGCCAATTAATTATTGTAATTGTTAATTTATTTTTTAAATTGGTAAATAATGTTTGTAATTGGTAATTCATTTTTGTAATTGATAATTTATTTTTTTATTTGGTAATTAATTTTTTAATTGGTGTTTATTGTATGTAATTGGTAAATATTTTTTAAATGGTAATTAATGATTGTAATTGGTAATTACATTTTTAATTTGTAATTAATGTTTGTAATTGGTAAATAATTTTTTTAATCGATTAATAATGTTTGTAATAGGTAATTAATGTTTGTAATTGGTAATTACTTTATTTAATTGGTAAGTAATTTATTTTAATTGGAAACTCTTTTTTAATAATTGGTAATTAATGATTTATAAAACGTATTTTTTTGGTATACAAAATAATGTTATTGTTTAAAGTTTTTTAATTGCTAATCACTTTTTAATAATAAATATGTGTTTTGTTTTGAAAAATATTTCATTGTTCAATATTTATTATTTGGTAACTCATATTGATTAATTAATATGTATTGGTATTTATTGTTAATTTATTATTAATGCATTATTCAATTGTAATTATGTTTTTAATAATTATTAATGGGTATTTGTAAATGATGTTGGTTTCATATTTAAATTATTAATTATTTTAAATACAAACATTATTTATAAGTGTGTTATATTTAATTTATATGCTATCCAACATTTTCCCTACTGTTGCACTCTCTGCAGTGGGAATAGTAATGCTTACCCCTATGCTATTCAATGTTTTCCCTACTGTTTTACTCTCTGGAGTTGGAATAGTAATTTTAACCCACCCGCTATCCAACCCTTTCCCTACTGTTACACTCTTTGGAGTGGGAATAGTAATTTTTACCCGTACGCTATCCAACGTTTTCTCTACTGTTGCACTCACTGGAGTGGGAATAGTAATTGTTACCCACCCGCTATCAAATGCTTTCCCTACTGTTGCACTCTTTGGAGTGGGAATAGTAATTTTTACCCCTACGCTATCCAACGCTTTCCCTACTGTTTCACACTCTGGAGTTGTAATCGTAATATTTACCCACCCGCTGTCCAACTCTTTCCCTACTGTTGCACTCTCTGGAGTGGGAATAATAATTTTTACCCCTACGCTATCCAACGCTTTCCCTACTGTTGCGCTCACTGGAGTGGGAATAGTAATTTTTACTCAACCAATATCCAACGCTTTCTCTACTGTTGCACTCTCTGGAGCTGGAATAGTAATTTTTACCCCTACGCTATCAAACGCTTTCCCTACTGTTCCACTCACTGGAGTGGGAATAGTAATTTCTACCCATCCGCTATCCAACGCTTTCCCTACTGTTACACTCTCTGGAGTGGGAATAGTAAGTTTTACTGCTACGCTATCCAACGCTTTCCCTACTGTATCACACTCTGGAGTTGGAATAGTAATTTTTACCCACCCGCTATCCAACACTTTCCCTACTGTTGCACTCACTGGAGTGGGAATAGTAATTTTTACCCCTACCCTATCCAACGCTTTCCTTAATGTTGCACTCTCTGGAGTGGGAAAAGTAATTTTTACCCCTACGCTATCCAACGCTTTCCCTACTGTTGCACTCTTTGGAGTGAGAATAGTAATTTTTACCCCTACGCTATCCAACGCTTTCCCTGCTGTTTCACACTCTGGAGTTGGAATAGTAATTTTACCCACACGCTATCCAACGCTTTCCCTACTGTTGCATTTTTTGGAGTGGGAATAGTAATTTTACTTTCTACGCTATCCAATATTTTAATTACTGTAGGTTTTTTTGGACTTTAAATAGTAGTTTTAATTATTTTGTATTTAATATTTTTTGTATTATTTAAGATAATGTAGTATTTTATTAATTTTGAATATTTTGAAAGTATATATTTTTTAATGTATTAAATATTATATACTTTTTATTTATGTTAATTATTTTATGTGTGTAGATGTATTTGTAATTTATAGTATTTATAAATAATTTATAAGTAATTAAAATATTTATTAAAAGTTATTATTAAGTAAGTATATATTATATATTGTATTAATATGTTTATTTAATGTTTTATTATTATATGTGTATCATGTATTCATTTTAAACATTATTAAATATTTTTAACTATGTTTATTTTATTTATTAGTGTTAGTGTTTACACATTTATTTTCAACGGAAAAAAAAGATATTTTTAACTACGATATTTTTAACATCGATATTTTAGTTTCGATATTTTTGTACTTATCTTGTTGTAGATAGGATGTCGATATACTTACCTTCGATATTCCAGCGTCGATGTTTCTATAGATCGATATTCTTAGAGTCGATATTCTGTCAGTGATTCTTCCCAAACAATGTCGGACAGACTCCGGTCCGTCCAACATCGTAATCGGACCATTAAATTGTCAAATATCGCTGTGCACGCGTGTATGCCACCACACAGCCCACTCCTCCTACAGATGTGGAGGATGCTTTAAATAGTTTGCCACTTATCTAGCTGTGCATTCTATACCCAAGTATGGCATTCTCAGGTGTATTAATCCCAGGCTCTGGCAAACGCGTGTTATCCAGAGATTTTGATGCTAAATTGAGAGTCCAACTTTATTTTATATTGCACTGTTCACAACAACTTAGCGTCAGACCATTATTTCTCTTTGTTTTTCATCCAGCTGCAGCTCAAAACATGGAAACATGTTCTTATGAACATTCATGTGCCTTGCAGTGTGAAGTTTTTGACTCTAGTATTGGGTCCTGGCATTATGTTATCACGTCAGGCTCACAGTAAGCAACCTGTTCTGATTCCACACAACTTAGTCCCCCATTATGAGTGGCCCGTTAATTCTGATGAGCCCTGGTTCTGGAAATTGGGGGTTTGATTAAGGGGGTGGGGCTGTAAACTTTTCTTAAGAAACAATCATAATTGTAGCCAGGGTCAATCACAAAAGTCACTAAATCTGCCTGTGCTGACCTTCTTGTAGATTGACACAAAAACAGTCAGTCTTAACTTAGAGGCAACGTGTAAAGTTTTTATGAAGCACTTAAACAGTAAAAAAGTTAAGATACAACAAAATAACATTTCTACACAAATTTAGAAAATAGATTAAAATGCAAGAAATTATTTGACACCAAAATTACAAAAATCCAGTCAGTCAAATATACTTTTATTTGATTTCATTAAAAAATTATAAAAGGGTGGAGAAAACCACCATGGATAAAACTTGCATAAAATATACATTTTTGATTTTGAAAATATGGAACAGGACATAGGAAAAATGTGTCAAAAAGCAAGAAGTGATAGTGAAAAATGTATTTAAAAGTGCAAGCAGTGCAATAAAGGGGTTTCGGGGCTGAATGATCTGAAACTACTTGAGTTGGTTGGCAGATTCTATTTTGACCAGTTCTTTTGTCGCGTTTTTCAAAACGTTTATGGCACTGCAGGACGATGGGATTGATGAGCCTCCGAGACAATGAATCACTGCTGCTCTACAAGTTCTTACTTGTTCCTTCCTGAACACCTCTCGAACGACCGATTTGCCTGTTTCTGCTAGACAGGGCAGATACACATTAGATGCAGTAAGGACTAATCCCCTACCTGGCATAGGCGGCATTCGTTTGATTGCCATGGGTGTTTCCATTTTGGGGTTAGGTCCTTAGATGGATATGACCCAAGTCTTAGTAACATGAAGAAGTGCTTTTTCTGATGAAGAAAATGATCTAGCAAATACGGTTGGGATTGCAGCCTCTTGTATGTATGTATCACAGTCCATGCATGGGATTTTTTTTGCTGGAGCTGTTTCATACATTGATAATGAATACCATTTTATCGCTTTGTTGACCACAGATTTAAAGCCGGGGTAAGTAGGAGCAGTAAGCCAGGCCTCCTCTAGCTGCAGAGCCGAGATTAAAGCCTTCAAAACTTTGAAGATTGAATTATTAAGCCTGGCTTGATTTTCAATCTCTACCCAGCAATAGTGAGCGAGTGTGTTGTCCTCTGTGTCCTCTGCCTCCAGTTAGTAGAAACAGAGTTATGAATTTTTAAACGTTCAGATTAGTATAGTTCCCCAAAGCACAAAGCGGCTCTTGTGGTTATTTGGTTCTGCTAGATCAAGGGAAAGTTAAAAGTTCAGGCTGACCATGAAGGAGAGAAAACCAGATACAGGAGTCTGGTTAGTCCAGCTGCAAGAAATTATTTGACACCAAAATTACAAAAATCCAGTCAGTCAAATATACTTTTATTTGATTTCATTAAAAAATCATAAAAGGGTGGAGAAAACCACCATGGATAAAACTTGCATAAAATATACATTTTTGATTTTGAAAATATGGAACAGGACATAGGAAAAATGTGTCAAAAAGCAAGAAGTGATAGTGAAAAATGTATTTAAAAGTGCAAGCAGTGCAATAAAGGGGTTTCGGGGCTGAATGATCTGAAACTACTTGAGTTGGTTGGCAGATTCTATTTTGACCAGTTCTTTTGTCGCGTTTTTCAAAACGTTTATGGCACTGCAGGACGATGGGATTGATGAGCCTCCGAGACAATGAATCACTGCTGCTCTACAAGTTCTTACTTGTTCCTTCCTGAACACCTCTCGAACGACCGATTTGCCTGTTTCTGCTAGACAGGGCAGATACACATTAGATGCAGTAAGGACTAATCCCCTACCTGGCATAGGCGGCATTCGTTTGATTGCCATGGGTGTTTCCATTTTGGGGTTAGGTCCTTAGATGGATATGACCCAAGTCTTAGTAACATGAAGAAGTGCTTTTTCTGATGAAGAAAATGATCTAGCAAATACGGTTGGGATTGCAGCCTCTTGTATGTATGTTTCACAGTCCATGCATGGGATTTTTTTTGCTGGAGCTGTTTCATACATTGATAATGAATACCATTTTATCGCTTTGTTGACCACAGATTTAAAGCCGGGGTAAGTAGGAGCAGTAAGCCAGGCCTCATCTAGCTGCAGAGCCGAGATTGAAGCCTTCAAAACTTTGAAGATTGAATTATTAAGCCTGGCTTGATTTTCAATCTCTACCCAGCAATAGTGAGCGAGTGTGTTGTCCTCTGTGTCCTCTGCCTCCAGTTAGTAGAAACAGAATTATGAATTTTTAAACGTTCAGATTAGTATAGTGCCCCAAAGCACAAAGCGGCTCTTGTGGTTATTTGGTTCTGCTAGACCAACGGAAAGTTATAAGTTCAGGCTGACCATGAAGGAGAGAAAACCAGATACAGGAGTCTGGTTAGTCCAGCTGAAATTTTTACATTCTCAAAGCCTTTTGCAAAAATGTAAGTGCTTGGTGGAGGAATACAAGAGGAGCAAGGTAAGCATTGCGGATGGTCATCATTGTAGCATGAAGAGAAGGCCTGGCATCGCAGATGGTCATTGCTGCAGAATGCAGATCCTGCAGGCATTGTGAACTCTCAGATGCTGGAGTTTTGCATTGATGGTCACTATGGAATGACATCACTGTAGAGCAAAGTGCGAAGTGCAGTGTCGTCACTGGTGGTTCCTATAGCCTAAAGAGTCGGATCATCTAGAGCAACAAGCCCAAACCTTTTCTCCCTTTTTGCATTCTCTGATGTCAGTGAAGAGTTCGGGAGCTGGGGAGGCACCACTTGGGGATCCAGAACTCACTCAATCAGGGGCCATTAGGGCCCCCACAGATGATTCTGGAATTTCTCTCCTCCCTGACCAGGCTTCAAAGGGCCTGAGGTCACAAAAGGCCATTTTGAAGTTGCTTGTCACTGTCCTGAGGCTGCTTCTTTGTAATGTAAGTGGGATTGTACATAACTCCGCCTTTCTCATCCTAGCTGGATGAATCTTCCTGCCGACATCTACTCTCCCTTTGTGCCACTGCCTGCATGAGCACAGATTTAGCAAGCACCCCAGTCCCTCACAAGGTGGTCTTCTGCTACATTTTTCTCCATACCAGCAAATCATGTTCAGCAGATACTTTACTTTCTCAGACATTTTTCTTTTACATTTCTTCTAAGCTCAAAAATAAGTGGAGATAGGCCTTCATCCACCAGATGTATCCAAAACGTGCTCAATGAATACGGACATGACTTTCGACTATGCCCCGGTCTCGAGCTTAAATCTTTTAGGCACTACTTTTTACTAAAAAAATTAAAAACTCATAACTCCTGTTCTACTGAATTGAGTTTTGTTGTTTGTTGTGTTCAATAGAATTTTATTCTAGGTTTCTAAATTGGTGTGGGATTTGTCTTGTGGGATTTTTTCACTTTATTACTGTTTATGAGCTGCATAAATACTTTACACACTGCCTCTGAGTAGAGCCTGACTGCTTTCCTGCCAAGCTACCTAAGGGTAAACAAAGGCTAATTTAGTGATTTTTGTGGTTCACGTGAGAAGGAATGTGTTTGTTGCTTGAGAAGGGAATTCAGCCTCAAGCAACCAATAACCCAATTTCTTACAGTGGACATGGAAAAATATCCTAAATGCATGTTTTCTCCCAAGACATAGGATATCCTATTGGCATGTGGGCCCAGGTAGGGTTCTTGGACAAAGATAAAGTAGATTTTGCCCAACTGAAACCTAGGCAGAAATTCTACTCCTCGGGCAACAAGGCAGGTAGACGGATGGTGGGACCGGTGTGAAAATGAATGTGTCACCTACAACAGGGAAGGTGACCAATGATAGGGAAATTGCTCAGGCTTTCAATGACTTTTACCTGCAGCTACATACCAAAGAACTGGTTTCATGTGAAGAGGTGGATGTTTACATGCACTCTAATCTCAGTCCTTCAATCATTAAGAACCAGATGAACATACTAGACAACTCCTTCACACTAGGGTAGATCATTGTCACAAGCAACAATTTAAAGGGGGAAGGCTGCAGGACCAGATAGGTTAACAACCCTATTTTACAAAACAAACTGGAAATCCTTAACCCAATATTAGCATGGATATACACTGAATTCAGACACAGAAACCAAACAGCATGCAGTATGTGGGAGGAAACAATAATTATCATCCCTAAAACAAGCAAGGACTCAGCCCTGTGCTCTTTCTACAAGCTTTCACTCTCCACAGTCTTTATGTATGGCTTATGAGTGAAATCTTCTCCATTTGACATAGAAACAGGCACAAGGCATGGATGCTTCTTCTCCCTGCACACATTTGCTAAGCATTAGAGTTACTAGCAAATGCCATTTGGTAGAGAAGTCATTTCAAGCATACAGTCACGTTGAAGATCACTATGTTTACCAATGGCATAATTGTGACCCTGGAAGACCTTTGGCTGCAGTACTACAATTAATCCACAGGGAGATATGGACTTGAACTCCTTGTATATAGTGCTACTATGTCACCCAGCATTGAAGCAGCAGCTGTTATTTGCTCCTATGGTGCACTCCCTTGCCACACACCTTTGGTCAGAGCAGGAGACGCTCCCATGTCAGCCTGCGGGGGGTATTTTCGTGCTTCTGATGCAATCGTGTCACTGAAATGATTACCTAATTGGCAGACTAGCTCTCAGTCCAATGTTGTTATGTGGTTCCCACTGCAAAGGTAGGACTGCGTATCAGGATGGAAGAACTTCAGGAGTCTGAGTCCAGGGTAAGCACAAGAAAGATATGAATAAGGTTTTCAATACATTTATTTGTCTTGCATAGGAAGAATGAGCTTCCAATATTAGACAGATAGAACAAAGCAATGTAACCAGCATTACTAACATGGTGAAAATAATAAACAGTCCAGCCATGGCAAACTGATTTCTATATATTCATTCCTACTTATCACTACCACTATTCTGAGAGCATGGTAGCCCGAACTCAAACGTTAGCCTGAGCCTTCATACCTGGATAACTTGGAGAGGGAATCGGCCTAAAGGGGAAATGACAATACCTTTTTGCAGGATGGAAGATCAGCATCAGCAGATCTGCATGTCAACCATTCTGGACCATTGTGCTGTATTAGTGGTATCAATCTTCTTATCAATTATACAGTTAAAACCACCCATTACTTTAATGTCAATTCTTTCCTCCCTTTGACAGTCAGGACAACTCTACTACAGGCCCCTGTGGTAAGTCACCTTGACTACTGCATTGCCCTCCTTTTCTCAGCCACTGAAGAATCACTCAACAGACTTCAGGTGGTTCAAAATACCGCCTCCCGATTGGTGTCTAACTCGTGAGCCAGCACCGCTTCCTTGCCTCTACTCCAGGGACTTCACTGGTTGCCTGACAGGAAATGGATCCACTTTAAAATCTGCTGTATAGTGCATAAGGCACTTCACTGCAAAGGCCTCAGCTTCCTTGGTGATAGACTCTCAGCCCTCCAGAATACTCCAGTCTTATTCTAAATCACTCCTAGTGGTTCCTTGGATAAAGAAATCAGGCACAGGAGGGAAGGCCTTTTACCACCTGGCCCCCATATATTGGAATCAACTTCCGCTTCATCTTCGTGAATGCAGCAAATAGCTTCAATCCACCGACTTCTCAGAATCGCACTTTTTCAGTCCCCCTCGATGACTCTGTAATTTCTCTTTAGTTCCCCTATGCTGACTTCAAACTTCAAACTACCCCTTTGGTGGGGGTGATTCGGGCCCTCTATAAGACACATAAATAAAATAAATACATAAATCACAGGATTTGTTCCAGGTCATTCATGATTGGAGGGCTCCTCTGACCCATAAAAGCCAGTGCACCATTTATATAAAAAGAAATGCACTCTGTTAGAGGCACAGATCTGATGCAATGATGTGTCTAGATGTTTTCAAATGGCAACACAAGCAATTGGATATTTTGTCTGTGTACCCAACCTTAAACAGCATGTACACATTACACAGCAAGAAATGCTTTCTAAAAACAACCAGTACATGCAACACTGTCTCAAAATAATATCGTACAAGTCTAAACATGTTAAATAATATTGCTAAAACTTTGTCAGCATAAAACATAAAACTAAAATCGGAAACAAAAGTGGGCACAAGAAGGCCTCAGAACACCACTTTCTGGTTTCCTTGGGAGTGCAGAGGGAGCTGAAAACACCCCCGTTCTCCACGCTCCCAAATACTTTTTTTAAAAGAAAGAGATCATTAGAAATCTTGGAAACTCAGTTTTCCAGTGATGCCACCCATTCAGTGCATTGCACCAGGTGATCACAGTGGGATGTAATCACCTGTTGCTTCCACTAGACAACAGGGATTTTCTTGAAGGGAAGTGAACCCCTTGCAAGGTATTGTGCTCTCTCTAATCTCCTAATAAAATCAACCCTTCTGCCCTCCCTGAGGGGAGATGTGGTGATTATCCACATACTGTTCCTAAGAGAGGAGCAGAAACCCCACAAGACACCAGGGAATAATACAATAAAAACAAGGGGATGGGGGCAGCTTACCAGGCGCATGGCCATGCCCCCACCACTAAAATGGCACCACAGTTTTTTGTGGCTTGCAGGTGCCTAGTGGCACTAAGGATATGTAAAAAAGATAAAAAGTTGTGAGGTTAGTTCAACATGCACAGGGTCATTCTCCCACACTAAAAAGGGCTCAAAAGTATGTCTGCCCCCACTCCTTTGAGGCTAAAAGCTCACAAGAGCTTAAGGGAATTAAAAACAAAAAAATGAATAAAGGGGGAGGCAACCCATTGTAGTCTATTTATATTAAAAATATGTTTTTTTGTTTGTGGTCAAGCCCCCTCCAACATCATAAAATTCAGTTCATCTATACAATCCTATAATAACATTGACATATATAACAACAATAATACAACACAATTAAAAAGAGTGAAATATGCACACCTTGAATACAATTATCTAAATATTGCACTTTTAGTGCTTTGGCTTATAAATGGCATGCAAACATATGAGCAAAGATCACAACCAGGGATGCTACAATCGATTTGAAATATAGAAGAGGAAATTGATGAAAAAAATCATAATGATTCACCCAACCTCTTCCTTTGGAACCAAACTGCATGTAAAAAATGCTGAGGACAAAAACTATAAGTAGACTAGTAACCATCAAAAGAATATGAGAGGTGGCTTTGTAATGTCTCACACACAGATTTGTACATTATAGCCTAATCCATGCCCTTCTCAGTCTTGTAAACATTGGACAAAAAAATAATAAATGGTCAACATGCCCAATCATATCACTACAAAACTTACAAAGAGGAGATTTAGTTGGGTCAGACTTTCAATTACTAGTAAACTTGCCCACCCTGAATTTAGTAAACAATGTCCGAGCTTGGTTGGGGACATTGGCTTCCATATATGGTTCCAAGGAGGGTACAGATTTATGAGACAAGAACACACCCACGAGCCACCATGTTGGAACTACTATTGTAAGAATCAATCTTAAAGTTGCAAAATGCCTCTTTTACAATGACCTTATTACTTTTATTAATTGACGTAGAATCACTCCAACAATTGTCCAATCCTATAACACTAAGGTGCAGTTTAATATGTAAAAAATTGGATATTGAGTGTGCTTTACCCAAGCTCAGAATTTCTGTTAGGGCAGACCTAAAGTGCAGTAATTCAGGGGTTGACAACACCCTAAGACAGAAAAGGATAGGTTTCAAGGTGGCTAATTCTCCAACCCATTTGACTCACATGTCAAAATATAGATGGATTAAAGGAGTACTTTGAGACAAAATAAATAAAGATCTTTAAAAACTACATTCCTTAGAAATCAACCCACTAGTTTTCCCTACATCCCAGATTTCCACCCAAAAAAGAGGTGCAGTTTGAGCCTTTGCACTGCAGACCTCAATAGCCCAGAAGACAATCTGGGAGTAGGAGCTCATTACTGTCTTGATTACCGCAGAGGCTCTATGTAGTGAAGCCAGTTCTCATTTCTGTATTTGGGACCTCCAGATGTAAGATTTATCTATTCTAGCTCCTAGGTAAGCAAAGCTATTAACTACTTGCAAAGTCAACCCCGTCAACAAGACCCCTCCTGTGAATTACCTATGGGGATTAAACTCTATAACCTTAGTTTTTAATGTGTTTGATTCCAGACCTTGAAGATCACAAAAATCTGCAAAAATGCTAACCAGGTTCTGCAGACCACCTGGAGAGGGTAAACCAGAATAGCATCTTCAACAAATAACAAGGGTAGGATAAAGATACCTCCCAGTTTGGGGGATTCATGGGTACAGGCACTAAGATGCTTTAAAAGATTATTTATGCATAGACAAAACAGGGTGGGGGGCGGCACATGGCCTTGACGCATGCTATGCTCAACATGTATGCGATCTGTGAGCTCACTCCCTCCTCCCATCAAGCTTGAGTGAAGTTTTTCTCATGAAGTCTACTGAGAATTCCTAGCAATGCGGGATTGAGTCCCATTGACATAAGGGTGGAACACAAGCATTGCCTAGGACAAGATAAAACACCAGTCCACGAAGGCCACATATAAGTGGTCATTTGAGAGCCTTAGATATTTCAAAATAATAAGGTTTAAACAAAAGATCTGGTCACTCATGGTTACCTCTGTATGAAATCCAGTCTTGCAATTTATCTAAGTCTTGGTGGTAAAACACTTTCTGGAGGCTGTCAATTAAATAGATGGACAGATAATTGCCATTTTTTGAACAGCAGTATGATTTCAGCACTGTGTCACAAAACAGTAATTCTTTCTCAGCCCTTAAAATTGTCCTTGTTTAATAGCCCTAATCAGTGCAACTTTAGCTTTCCATCATTCATTAGAATACCATGGGGAAGGCTGAGGAGTTGGCAAATTTGAGGAACCAAATTGCATGCTGCATAAATATTGACAAACCTTTAAAAATCCAGTATGAAGATCTAATTTGGGAATCCAGTACATTTGCAATAATGTATCAAGTTTGGTGAGCAAATTTGATATACAGCAGATTTACTGTTATTCCCAAGAGACAAGACCACCCCTGATGGTTTGCAGATATCATTAATATCAGCTAACATGTTGCCCTTCAATATTAATTTTAAAGCACTGTGGTTGCTACCAGGCCTGTGCAATATTTAAAAAACCACCACTACATGCCATAGTGTTGGGTCCAAAACAATATATTCAATTCTGCCTTGGTAACATCCTCTAGCAAACGTGAAAGCTAGGGGTCTGTCAGATGTAAATCTTCCCCTGCAGGCCTGCAAGCCATATTTAAAGGTAAGAGACAAAAATTGCATGGCTAAGGCCAGGTCAGATTGCATATACTTGGCTTCCAACTTCTGGTTACCCCTGGATTCATCTTCTGTATCAAAAACAGAAGCAATGCCATCTAGTTGCTCAAATTGAACATTAAAATCTCCAGCGACCAGCAGGGGTAATTTGTTTGGCATGCTGCAAGGTGATTTTATAGGTAATTTTAACATTGGGGATCTTTATGTTTTTGCACTGTGTGATTATATGTTAAGTAAATTAAACATGTGGCCATTACTTCCATTAATAGTCAGCTCACCGATATCTGTGTGATCAATCAATAACATTGTAAGAACAAGATTAAGGGCATTCTTAACCAAAAATTAATAGGCAACCACAGGAGAGGCCATCTCTAGATGGAATAGCCTCAACGGTATAGTTTGAATTGCCAGATGAAAATAACAGTGCCAATGCCCACGTCTCCAGCAGAAGTATGACATCAAATTGACCAATGTTATGTTATGTTATGTTATAGTTATTTATTGTGCGCACAGCTGCTCCAGCAAAGGAGCGTCCTGGCGCCCGACAAGGTAAAACATAACACTACTAAAACAAGAACAGAAAAGGAACAACTATGGGGCAAAACTAAAACAGAAAGGTTTTAAAGGCTTTTCGAAACTGCATGAGATCCTCCAACAAACGAATCTCAACTGGGAGAGAGTTCCAAATAGCCGCGGTTTTCACACGAAAGGATCGGCCTCCGGCACGACAAAGCTTAAACCGGGGGACCACGGCGAGGGCCTGGCCCAAGGATCGGAGAGAGCGTGTCGGCACATAAAAAGACAAAAGATTAGACAGACAATTCCCCACTCTGAATCTGTAATGTTGATGAGTACATGCATTAATGGATAAAGAAATACCTTCCAAGCAGGGGATAGGGCAGAGAAGTTGGTATAGGGAGGTCCAATCAAGGAGTATGATTGATTACTGCAAGTAGGGGCAGAATAGATGGACTGAAGTCACCAACACATCTGTTTTCTGATTTAGTTTTATTCAGTCAGTCTACCTCTACTAAGGAAGTGGACTCTGGCCTCATACCAATGTTTCTAACCAGGCCCAGTCCACAATTGGATTAAGGGTAGGAGTTTGGGCTATGTTACTGGGCATGCATGGTTTCGAAGTAGATGATGCTATTGATTTCATAGATCTTAAACCCCTTTCAAATTGCATACTTGAACCTAAAGAGGGAATGGTTCAAGCATCTAAGGCCAATAGCCCATTCACTAAATTAGGACTCCCAATAAATTAATATTCATTGGATTCTTCATGACGCAAGCACCCAAAGTCTCAAGCTGACTACAATCAGGATTGCCGCTTGGAGAGTGGCAAACATTAAGGCAGGATGAGTCACTAATAAAGGTGTCATATCTGCCCATCCTTGTGTTTGCTTTGTTCGCTCTAAGCTGGCAGGGTATGCCCAGACATGGGTCCTTTTCTCACTTTGCCACTGGATTCAAGCTAGCCTGGCTGATGAAGAAGGGTTACCAAAAGAACCTTGTGTATGAATGTAACAGCAGCATTAACTGGTTTTAAATGGCATCTGAAGGGACCACTCAAATTACAAAATGGTCACAATCCTGATAAATCAAGAATTTATCTGTTCATTTCTCATTGACTTACAAAGGGTGACATGCCCTCGGTGTAGAAACAACTTCTCTGCCATAATTAACAACACTTTTTAAACTATCAACAATGGCTCTAATGCAATCTAAATTCACAGTAATTGACATAAGATGAATTAATTTAAATTGGAGACTTTTTTCCATTGGCTTCTTGTAGGTCAACAGAAAAGTAAACTGTCATGTGGAGATGTTCATCATTAACTTGTCCCTTGTTGTTGGAAGGTGGGTTATTGGTAGGGGCAAATGTAAGTCTGCCACTGGCAATAAGGCCACTAACACTTGGTAGGACTCAGCATGGTCTTAGAAAATTATCCCGCTGCTCAACCCTTGGTAACGTGGCTTCAAGCAGACAGGCTTAACTTAAAAGACAGGTATGTAAAGCATTTAAAAACACCATTTCAGTAAATAATTTCGACACAACACATACAAAAAAATCCAACAACAATGTATAAACATAGAAGTATTTGTATCTTTAAAAAGACACCAAAACAACAAAAATCCAATGTAGGGAACCGAAGATATGAATTTTCAAAGATTTAATAAAATATAGCTCTTAGAAGTTTATAGCACAATATTGTGATACCTGCTTGTGATAGACAGGGAAAGTCAAAGTTTCAGGCCGACCGCGATGGAGCCCTGGGCAGCTACAGCTTGCGGCACTTTTTCTATGAGCGCACTTAGGGGCAGATGTATCAACTTTCTGTTTTGCGAGTCCTTAATTGCGATTTTTAGCCAATCGCAATTACGGAGTCGCAAAATGGTATGTATGTACATTTTTGCGAATAATTAGCGATTTCCTAAAAATCGCTAATAATTCTGAGAATATTTAGCGAATTCTTATTTTGCAAAATTCGCAAATTAAGAAATCGCAAAAAACGTGAAAGTGCAATGCTGGAACAGGCTGATGACATCACACCCAGGAAGTTGGAGTGATTGCCTGCACCTGCTTGCCTGAGCCACTCCCAATGGCAGTTGGAACACTGTTGGTAGGCAGAGCAGACCTGTTTGGAGTGTAATGGAGTCACAGAACACACAGGAGGAAATGTCTGGAGACAAGAGGAAAAGGAAGCATAAATTTACAGAGAAGGAACAAGAAATCCTCATTGAAGAAATGGTGTGTAGCCATGAGGTGCTTTTTGGAAAAAAAGGCATTGAAAGTTCCTGAAGCAAGGAAGAGAAAAATTTGGTTGGACATCCAGGAAAAAGTAAATCCTGTTGGAGTTACCAATCGAACCATTGACGAAATAAAAAACAGATGGTATGACATGCGTCAAAGATCCAAAGAGAGGGTTTCTGAAAGGATCAAGGAGGCAAATAAAACTGGTGGTGGTACATCAACAGCAGACCAACCAACACCCCATGAGGAACTAATTGAAACAACCCTGCTTCCAGAGAGTGTGAGTGGAGTGGCTCACATCGATAGCTCTGACCCTACACCAACAGCACCTGCAAAGAAGTGTATCAAATGTTTGTAATGCATGTGTGTGTGTTCTGTGCAAGTTCTCAGTGTGAGGAATGTAGTAGTCCAGTGAGACTGTGAAACATGTAGGAAACAATGCATCATGGGATTTGTAGTGCAATCATAATTATTTTGACATTTCCATCATAGAAACACATGAAAATATTGAGAATTAATTATGATGGTAGAAATTTAGTATAGTGATAGTTATTTAAAAAAAAAAAAAATTATTTGTCAGAATATGCACATACAAAAATATACTCATATGTCTCACTCTACATCCACAGAACAATCAAGGGAATCCAGGGAGCAAAGTGAGGGGGATGAATCACCTCCCCATATCACATCTGATACTGAAGGAGGAGGCACTGATTCCACTGCCCTTACTCAAATTGTGCGCAGATAGCGCAGGCATGTAGCTCCTCTGCCACCATTGGAAGAAGATGAGAATGTAGATGGAGGTACAGTACACAGTGAGCCTGACACAGTGTGCCCTTGTGACTCACAAGACCAACCCCAAAGTCAAAGGAGTACACGGTCATACAGGTTGGAGACATGTAGGAGCAGCAGTGGGCAAATGGAAGCAGGCTCAGTTTTTGCTGGTATTGAGCAGGATATGCTTCACGTGCAGCGCCTGTAACATAAGGCCCTCAGATCAATAAATAGACAGCTTTTAAGATTGAACAGAAATCAAGAAGGCATGGCTGCATCAATTGATAAACTGTTTGTGACCCTGGAACGTACGGAGAATGCACGCAACAAGGCTGGAAAGCATGCACATATGAGGATGCAAGGCTATACAAAAGCAATCAACCGGCTATGTACTGTCACAAGCAACTTCACCAGGCGCAGCATTAACATGCAGCGTGAAATGAGCGAATGCACCCATAAAATGGCAAACAGCTTGGAGAGAGTGACCTCTGCTGTAGAAATTTTGCAAACCTCCAACTCTGGCGTAAGCGCTCTCATTGCTTCAGCTGACAGTGAGGACACCTCCAGTAGGAGCAGTAGGAACCCCACACCAACTACTCACTTGACCCAGCGCAGAAGTGGAAGGCGTGCTGGCACAGCACATGATGAAGAAATCATACAACCACAGGAACATCCTGCTTCAAGCCGCCAGCGCAAGAAGTGACAGTTTGAAGTACAATTCATTGAGCATTACTGCATTGTGGAACATGGCTCCATGTTACATTTGTGTTACTTTTCATTTACTTTCTTCTAAAATTTACATTTTGCAAACTGCACTATGGTTTGTGTGTTGTGAATAAAAACAACACTTGAATAAAAAGTAAATCTGTAGTTTTGCTTGTCTTACCTAAAAGTAATTCCGTGTAATCTCAGACCGTCTCTGACGGGCCGCCACAGCTCCTACTCCTGCTGCAGCCCTTCTAGGTGGAGGTATGTCATCATCATCAGATGTGTAAGACTCACTCACTTCAATGTCTGTGCCTTTGCGCATGGCCATGTTATGCAGCATTGCACAGCTAGTTACAATTTTACAACAGGTTTCAGGACTGTACTGCAAAGCGACTCCACTTTTGTGTATGCATCTGAAACGGCTTTTTAATATGCCAAATGTGCGTTCAATGACCCCACGTGTTGACCGGTGTGCCCTGTTGTAGCGTCTTTCTCTTGCAGTTGCAGGGTTCAAGCATGGCGTTAGGATGAAGTCACGCACTGAATAGGCACTATCACCTGCATGGATGAAAAAAAATATTAACTGTATGTTCCATTGTCAAAAGATGGATGGATGGATGCATGAGTGTGATTTACCTAGCAGGTATCCCCCTCCAAACTGTCCAGCACTCAGACGTCTATGAATTCCGCTATGTCTGAAGATAAAGGAATCATGTGTGCTGCCTGGGTACTTTGACACTATGTCATTGATGAGATATTTGGCATTGCACACAATCTGGATGTTGAGAGAGTGGTAGCTCTTCCTATTACGAAATACATATTCTGTGGCTGCTGGTGGAGTGATGGCAATATGAGTTCCATCAATGCATCCAATCACATGTGGGAAGCGTGCAATTTGCTAGAATTCCAACTTGGTTTCCTGTATGGCTTGTTGGGTGTTTGAGAAGTAGATGTGATGTTGAAGCCTGTTCAGCATTGCATCCAGGAACACATGAAAAAAGCGTGATAGGGCACTTTGTGACACCCCACCAACCTCTGCAATTACGCTTTGAAAAGACCCTGAAGCCAAAAGGTGCAGTGAGCACAATACCTGCACATGGGTTGGAATTGATTGAGTTTTGCGTGGTGGATGCTCCAAAAATGGTTTCAATTCAATAATGAGGTCCATAATGGTGTGTGGATGAAGTCTGTATTTGTTATAAATGTCCTCTTGAGTCTGCTGGAACAGCGTGATGCATAATCTAAAGATTCTCTCCTGTCTCTGTCTCCTCTGTGCAAGACCTTGAATGCGCAGCCTCCTGGCTATCAGGTATAGTCCAGCCATTTTGGAAATCAATTCAGTGCATTCTGGGTGCCTTTTTTATATTTTTTTAAGGTTACCACCTGAATGTAGTTGGTGTTAATTGCGAATTCTTAATTTGCGATTTTCAGGAATTTCTCAAATTGCAATTTTTTCATACATCCAGTTGCGATTTCTTATGCTGCGATTTCTTGTTTGCGATTTTCGCTAAACAAGAAACATGCTAAATAAGGAATCGCTAATAAATTCTCAGAAATCCACTTCTCGCAAATTAAGAAATCGCAATATTTGCAATTTCTTAATTTGCGAAGCAATTTCTTTCATACAGACCATTCCCGTTTTTCTTGTCGCAAACGCTGCTTTTTTGCGAATCGCAGCGTTTGCGACGAAAGAAATCCTTGATACATCTGCCCCTTAGAAACTTAGAAGTTGTACCCATGGAGCTTTTAGCTGGATGAACCTGGTTGGCTTGGCCGGCTCATGGTTGAAGGCTGGCAGCCTGGCTGACCAGGTTGAGTCGGTCCCTCTCTGGAGCTTTTTTCCAAAGTTGCTCCAAAGTTCTCCAAACTTCTTGAACTTCTTCCTGAAGTTCCTCAAGGGGTCCCAAAGTGTCTTAAACTCACTCAAGGGCATGGAAGCTCCAAGAGGGTTCCTTGGAAGTTGAGACAGATGAGAAGGAGCACTCTCCAAATCGCTGCAAATATTTCAGTCCCAAAACAAAACATTTTTCAATAACGTAATTCACAAAAAGAGTTTGTCAGGCAGATCTTGGTTGTGAAGAGTTCTTTTTATTCACAAACGCAAATCACAGCATCTTTTGTTCAAGATCAAATCATTCTTGTCAGCCTACACATTTTGTCCTGGGATGTACATCATCAGAGTTGCAAGGAAAATATATACACATACTGATCAGTATTAGAATAAACATTACATCGTACGTATTAACAAGTCCGTTTGTACAACAAAAAGCATAATTCATTATTAATTTTCTATAAACACAATTAGTTGAACTCCTGCCTTATCTCCATTCTACAGATGATATCGCAGCCCTAACAATGTATACAATGTGTCTCTAACTGGTTCTCCTGTGTTAAAACACAACATTTAATCTATGATGTACAAATTAACAGGAACAATCAAAGACATACCTATGTTTATGCATCCATCACGTTTCCAATTCTTAGCAATTACTTTATTATCCACGGTCATTAATGCGAAGAATCAATTTATAAACAGAAAAGCAATATCAACATTCATGTTATGTGCTGAATATTAATCACCATAGTTTACCATCACGCCAATCCTATCCCTTAGTCCATGATTTATTTATTTATAAAGTTTTATATAGCACGAACATGACCACCGGGGGAATCAGAGCTCTTTAATATATAAAAGGCAAGAGGGTACATGTAAACTACCAAGAGTAGCTACAGAGAGAAGACATATACATAAAATGAAACATCACCGCGGGAGAAAATAATCGAAGTAAATAATTAAACAGTCACAGGTGTGCGAACCTCCTTCAGAACCTTAAGTGTCCAACATGGTAAGCATAGCTAAAATTTCACAGTCAAAAGTGATCACACATTCTCCTGAGTTATAAAATGTCAAGGCCGTAATATACAGGGCAAAAATTCACCAACTTGAAACAGGCCTAGCATTCAAATGGACCAAGGCCGCCGGGCCACGGATTAACAGTTTAGCCACGGCATCAAGGGGCGAGGCCAAATTGAGGAAAGATTTTCTTCATTCGGAGCATTTTGGCTTCTTCCTTTAAGAGGAGAATGGAAGGATTCGTCCTGAGTTCTGGAGAGGGAGTTCCAGATCCTTGTAGCCATACCCGAGAATGCACGGTCGTAGGTCTTTTTTTTCTTGAATTTATGGGGTTTGAGTAATAGGGTGCTGGCACTTCTGGATGCTCTCGAACCACATGAGGGCAGCAATTTCAGCGCGAGGTATTTCGGAGTCTGGTGGTGGATGGCTTTGTGTGCCATGCATGTGATTTTTAAGTGTATCCGGGCCTCAAAAGGAAACAAATTAAGGGCTAACAAGTCTGGATAGATATGGTTGATTTGTTTGTGACATTTATGAGCCACACAGTCTAGCACTACTGTAGTCCAGCTTTGGGATCACTTGGGCTTGCACTGCTACCTTAAGGTCAGGAGCAGGAAGGTAGGGTTTGAGTTTTCTGAGGATTTTGAGTTGGTGGTTCGCTCCTTTGGTGCGGGAACTGATGTGCTTCTGCATGTTTAGGCTTTTGTCTAAGATGATCCCCAGAGAGGATGCTGAGTCCACTAGGTGATGTCTACAATTCAAGGCAGTAATCTGGGACAGCCATTGGTCCATGTCCAGGGATATTTTCTGAGGAGAGATTAGGAGGTAATCAGTTTTTAAAGCATTAAGCTTCAGGTAATTGCGCACCAGCCAGCATTGTGTTTCCAGCAGGATTAAGTTGAGGGATTGAACATCCTCATCGGAAGCGATGTTCAGGTAAAGTTGAGTATCGTCCGCGTACATGTGATAATGAATGTAGGATGATTTCAAGATTTCTGTCAGAGGCTCCATGAACAAGTTAAAGAACGTGGGAGATAATGCTGGCCCATGTGGAACTCCAAGAGAAACTGAGGCCGGGTGAGATAGGGATTGGTTCACCTTGATGCATTGTGATCTATTGTGAAGGAAAGAAGAGAACCACTTACAGCACACAATGGTCCAGCACACTAAATGTGATTATACCCTAATATTTCAACAGTGATTACATTTAATGTAAAAGAGTTTTTTTCAAATCGATGAAGATAACAATTCAGTGGAGTTGTTTGCAGTTCATTCTTTATTTCTTTATTTTTCTTCAAATAAGAAGACTGTAGCCGTAGCTAACGCATTTCGTCCTTCACTGACTTCTTCAGGGCTACAAGTAACACATATACATATATAACAATTATTATACATACATTTACACTATTTACAAATAAAAACAATTTTACAGATAATTCATATATTTTAACACATCATTTTAAGCATCATTTCTAAGGGACACGTAACTATAATTTGTACAATATTTACAAGGCATTCTATACTGCAACGCAAGATCCTTAAGAGAAGAACAATTCTATATCACTCCACTGTTGCTATCTTATCATATTCATTACAATTCACACAACCTACAAATTGTGCAGATCAGTAAAACACCCCAAACCTTTGTAGTGAGTAATACTTTTATTTGATTTATAGTAAAAATCATAAAAGGGTGGAGCTTACCACCATTTGGTCATCTTTACATCTTTAAAACAACACAAAATCAGCTTCAGGTCAAGATAAAACAAAAAGAATAAAAAAAGCAAAGAGAATCTAAATTACACAAGCTTTTCGGGAAGGTAGTCTAAAATGAAAATTAAAATTTAAAAAGGTGTTATGAGTTGAATCAGGGGACACTTTTGTAACATGAAATTACACAGACTTTTCAAAAAGTGGTACAATGGGGAGAGTAAAACTAGGGGAAGCAAAGTGGGTTGAATCAAGGTACACTTTTATGACATGAAATGAAGTGCTGTAGGATGGAAACAAGAGAGTCCGTTGGGAAAATAGAAGTGAGTCTATGGCCGGCTGTGTCCAGGCCTGTTATCCTGAGTTCTCTTTGGTTGCTGCCTTGTTTCCCAGCTCTTGAGCAGCATGCTCCAGAAATTTTATAGTGTTGCAAGATAGTTTTATCCAAGTCCCACTGAGGCATATGATGACAGCCGCCCTGCAGGTTCTCACCTGGGCAACTCTTAGGAGTGGTAGCAGAAGCACTTTCCTTAGTTTCTGAAGTGCAGGGCATATACATATTAGATGCAGTAATGACTCTGCGCCGTTGTTACAGAGGCGGCAGTCGGAAGTTGACCACGACTGTAGCCATTTGGGAGTGAGATCTTTACTCACAAAGCAGCCCAACCTTAACAAGCTTAATTTCCTCTTGTAATGGTCCCTGAAGCAGTCTTGCAAATATGGATGGGGCTTCATATGGATGTATGATGGAAGAACAAACCAGGCGTGGCTTTTACCTGCCACTGCAGCTTTGTCCATTAATAGTGACGCTTGTTTGATTGCATTGTTAGTTCGCAGTTTGAAAGCAGTGTAAGTCATGGGTGCAAGCCAGGATTTTTCCAGTGCTAATGATTGAAGCGCTTGCCTGAGGGACTTATATATAGACTTGGGAAGTCCTGCCTGTTTTTCTACTTCCAGCTAGCACAGATGAGCCAGGGAGTGATCTTCTGCATCCCTCATTCGCCAGTAGTATTTGACGAGGGCTCCTTGTCTTGCCGGGAGCTGATTTGTGAGACCGTATTCCAAACGTATTTGAGATTGCGAAATATAGCGCGGGATTGAAAAAAGATTTTTAAAGAGGCGAGATTGGGCGAGGTTTAGCGCTGTGGAGTCCCGGGTTGCCATCATCTCAGAACCATATGTGAGGGATGGCAAGAATTTGGCGGCTACGATCTTTAAAACGTGAGCAGTGGAGTTTCCGCGTAGATGTTTTTGGACTGTTTTAAAGGCGAATTGGAGCTGTTTGACTTTTGATTTCGCCTGTTCCAAGTGCTGTTTATATTTTAATTGATAATCCAGTGAGATGCCCAGGTATTTATATTGGTCTACCTGAGTTAGTATGCTGGAGTTTATCTTCCAGACGAATTTTTTTCTTTTCTTGCGAAAGCCAGAGAAACATAAAACATTTGTTTTTTTAAGGTTTATTGTCAGTTGTGCGTTCGAGAGGTATGACGCAAGCTTAGAGATCATACGTTGTAGGCCGAGAGGAGTTTGTGACAAAAGCACAATGTCGTCTGCGTATTGTAGACTCATTATGGGTAAGTTACCCAATTTTGGTTATGGACTCATTATGGGTAAGTTACCCAATTTTGGTGGATCTCCCTGAATCGAGCGTAGATCGCTTTCTAGGTCCGCAGTGTAAATGTTGAAAAGGCAGGGGGCCAATACGCAGCCTTGTTTTAAACCGTTTAGTGTGCAGAATTTCTTTGTCAGACATCGGCCGTCTCCTTTTTTCACTTGGACCCAGGTCTTTGAATACAGCTCTATGATTGCTCCCATTAGCTTTGGCGGCGCGCCCCAGGCTTTCATTTTGGCCCAGAGTTTAGATCTTGGCACTTTATCAAAGGCCGCTTTTAAGTCCAAAAAACAAGTGTACAGCGAATTAGAGTTGTCGATTGCCCTTTTTGCTAGTAGGGTTATTGCAGATAAGTTGGTGAGGGTGCCCATTCCTGGCCGAAAGCCTGTTTGAGTCAGGGGTATTAGCCCTATGCTGCTTACCCAAGCCTCCAATTCTACCAGTAAATTTGACGCATAGATCTTTGCCTCCACATCTATTAAGGCTATTAGCCTGTAGTTGTGTGGTAAATAAATAAATAATACCTCTATTTATGACTAGATATAACAATAACAGATAGCTCAATAAATAAGAGTCAAGATTCGAGGTAGTAGGAGTTTGCAGGTTTAATACAGCATAAAGGACAGGAACAGGACAACCTGCACAGGCAAGATCTGGGATGGCTAGCCAACAGGGGGGCCCCGACAGCTGTCGGGCAGGAGCTGGAATGAGCGCGCTGGCTTTTAATAACAGTACACAAGTATATATAGTTAAAACAATTGCATTACAGTACATACAGTAGGCGTAACAGTGGGTGGGGCTTGTAACAGTCGCGAAAGATAAGGGTGAAAGTAGGTGTAACAAGAGGCGTGAACAGGGCGTATACATAGACATGTGATGTAAACGTAACAGAATATGTCACAAATGGGGCGGAAACATGGAGGGGGCTACCTAAGGAGCCGGGACCTCTAACCTAGTGGTGCGCGCAAGCTGGCAATGACGTGTTACTAGGGAGAAGCTGGGGCTATGATTTCTGCGCTAGAAGGAGAGACGAAAGTCTGGAGAGTCAGAGCGACATGTACCTAAACACTATCTAGTATCTTATGTTTAGAGAACATGTTGATAGAATCCAAAAGTTATCAGGGCAAAGGCTAACAAACACTAAGACTGGTGCATGCATTATTCTACATGTAGTGTGTGTTGAGGAATATTAAATGACCATAAATACAGTATTTCTCTTACATGGAGACGTAAAGGCTAGACGATGACTGAAACTATTGATGCGATTCAGTAGCTTAGGAATGCAGAGAAGGAGAGCTGGACTGATAACTAGAATCATAACATACTCTTGGCAGACTGGCAGGCAGAGCCAGGCCGAGCCGGGCACTGTGAGGCAGGAAGTAAGTGAAGGGTCAGGGATACAGGTGGGGGCTGTATCGCTCCTCAGCGAGGGTTCAGAAGACAGGAGCTGAATCTGAGTCCGGGCCCTTTTGAGGCCTAGAAACGGGGACTTTACAATGAAAATAACGTGCACACTGAGAAACGTGGCAACGTAGCTTTGCATAGGCTCAATACTCGTAGCTTTCACGAGAACTGGAAACTGGCATACTAGAGATGGACACAACTGTAATTGCGTCTTTAATCGATCATGGGGAATACATATGCATATTAATCATGCACATACAACATAAGATGGGGGACACGTAGGGACACAGAACATGGCAAAATTTACTTTTCCACATTCCCTCCTTGTCACTACGTTTCCATCAAGAAACATCAATATTCATGATACCATCTATCATTTCATACAGTATCATTTGCTCGTCTCGAATTGTCTTGGAACGGGATCTAGGACGGGACTTGGGACTAGGAATACAAGAGGTAGCACAAATGCCGCAAATCGCAGGGCCACATTGTATACAGAGGCAGCAACTGAATATGATCGCTACTGCAATACCTATAAATGACAATACTTTCCATCCCCAGGCAGAAATTATACTCCAAAACCAACCGGACCATGTCCAGGTGCCTGGATTCTGGTGTAACTGATGGGCAATTTTATGAAGTCTGGTTATAGCTGAATAAACAGACGGCGCGTTATTAGGAATGAAAATGCAGCAACTAGATCCGATGACTCTACATGCTCCTCCTCTATCGGCCAGTATGACGTCAAGAACGAGACGATTTTGGAGCACGACAAATCTCATAGCAGATTGCTTTTCGGTTAAGTTACCTAGGGCAGAAGCAGTCTCATTTACTACTGCCTCAAGAGTTCTTGTTAACCTACGGATTAACTTACTATTCTGGATAGGTCCTATAAAGAAAAAGAATCCTCTATTGAAATCTGTATACTGTTCTAGAGCAGTTTCAGTTTGATCGACAATCGGGGACTCGATCTCCCTTCTATGTCTAATGTGTACTAGATGTGTGTTTCTATGATAATCAGATGGGGCTAGAAAAACTGGTGGCAGTAGGAAGGCAATGTAACAGGTTCCCTCCCAATTGAGGGGCAGACGAACATATGCGGTCTGACCACAAACAAAATAAGAATGACGTGAAGCTTTGAAAATAGATTTCCCACTGTCACTATACTAGTAGTACAATCACTATGTCCTACATGTACGGAACCATTATTTCTGACACATAATTCGCCTTTGACTGGTAGTACTGAAATAGCAGGTAAGTCTGGAGTAGGATCAGACTGAACATTCAGGACCATAAAATTCGAAGAATAATTACCTAAATTATAAACTTCATTTTCTAGATCTAACCCTGTTCTGTGGGGAAGACCTTGCTTGTCTGGAAAACATGTACTGTTCAGAGAGGACATATCATTTGAGGATGACGTTAACGTGGACCAGGCTCCACATGAACCGTTATATGAAAATGGATAAGGAAACAGTGGCAGAACTCCCTTCGGTGTCTGGAAAGGGGGGAGTCGACCACACACCCAACAATTAGTGGCATTGCTGGTCTGATGTGAATAATGCAACATACGGATAAATGTATTGTTGCGCATAGCAAGACGATAGGATAGTTCGTGAGGAGGCAGATCACTAAACGTGTGCTCTACTGTAGCATTAGAATACTTATTTACATGAGAAATTGGAAAACATAAATGAAATGCATAGCTCGTGCAGGTAACCATCAGGCTGAGAAACAATATAAAACTTAGAAAAACGATACATCGGATTGAGTTTTGACTAACTCTCTCACTATGGGGGTCTATTTCATACATGTCAGATACCTGTCTAACCGTTTCACCTAGGGGAGGACTTAGACAATTAAACTGGCTGACTTATTTTACTAGACCGGAGCTTCAGTTTATACTCCTGCTGCGGAGTTTTCTCTAACAGGGAGGGCTTTGAGGCAATGTCATTTGCGGGACAGTCCTTGATAATAGGCAAATGTTCAGACTTGAAAGTGTCTATAGAAGTGTCTTTGAGCTGTTTAGGTCTTAGTCCATGAAATTTCTTGACGTGAGACAGATGCACCCACCCCTTCCTGCCTTCCAACTTGACGGCAGTACGGGTGGTTAGAAGGACTAACTTCGGCTCCTTCCAGCGAGGCTCCAGCGGACTCGAACGATCAAAATTCCGGACGAGAACCAAGCTTCCTGGAACAATTTCATGCGGTTTCACCTCGGTATTGTCTGAAAATGCGGCGGCAACCTGTGAACGACAAGAGTGTAGGGCAGACATCAAGGAAGCTAGGTAATCTGTCAGCATATTACTGGAAACATCTGTAATAATTCGGGGTCTGGGTGTACCCCATACATTCGGGGGGCCGCCGAATACGACCTCATAAGGGGACAGACCTGATCTGGAATGTGCGACCATGCGCATATAAAACAAAGTGACTGGCAGGGCAACTAACCAGTCTACACCTTTTTCTTGACAGATTTTGGCAATGCGGATTTTCAAGGTTTGATTATGTCTCTCTACGAGACCGGCTGCTTCTGGATGGCGTACACAATGGAACTTCCACTGGTACCCTAACAACAGGGAAACGTGCTTCATTAATTCAGATGAGAAGGGCTGCCGTTATCAGAATATACGACCCTTGGGAGTCCATAACGGGGGAAATATTCACGAACCAACTGCTTGGCAGTGGTCGCGGCTGTGTAATCTGGGACTGGATATGCTTCTGTCCACCTGGACAAAGCGCATACAACTACAAGGACATACTTGAAACCTCGACATCGCTCCATCTGAATATAATCCATCTGGAGGACTTCAAAAGGGTGGTCAGGGGGCTGGAATCCACCTTGTTCCACCGGGACACTTTTACCTGGATTGAATTGACAACATATCATACAAGTACGGACTTTCTGCTTGGCTGCAGCTCGTAAATGCTTGTTAAACCAAATGTTCTGGATACTGTCTAACATGGCTTTTTCTCCTAAGTGTGCAGGACTATGTGCGGTATTGATAATGACTTGAACCATTGAGTCGGGGAGAAACCATGTGGCTCTACCCTTCGTCAACCATCCCTGATCTGTCTGGACCCCTCCTTGTTCGGACCATTTCTTGATTTCTTCGGGAGTAGCATGTAACTGGATATCTATGACATCCTGAGTAGGGTCCTTAACTGTCATACAAGTAGTCTGTTCTAGAGTGGATGTCGGTGTCTTGTTAACTGGTATGTCTGGTGTCTGTGCTGTAAGCTTGGCTGTTCGATCCGCTAGATCATTACCTTGGGAAATAATGTCTGTAACTTTCGTATGTGCTTTGCATTTCATGATAGCGATAGATGTCGGTAAATGTATTGCATCTAACAGAGCTTGAATAAGGAGACCATGCTGAATCTTGGTTCCATGAGAAGTCATGAAACCTCTCTCCTGCCAGAGCACTCCGAAGTCGTGTACAACTCCGAATGCGTAGCGTGAATCTGTGTAAATGTTAACTTTCAGGTTCTTTGCGTGTATGCAGGCTTGTGTCAGAGCAACTAGCTCTGCTGCTTGAGCAGACAGGGTGTCAATACGGCGTGTTTCAATAACTTCAGTGTCAGTAGTCACTGCATACGCGGCTACTAATTCTCCTGTACTCGTTCTCATACATGAACCATCCACATAAAGTGTCAGGTCGGGATCTGGTAATGGAATATCTGTCAGATCTTGTCTTGGCTTAGTCATAGTGTTAACAACTTCCACACAGTCATGTGTGGCAGGATTTGAAGTAACTGACGGTAACAGTGTAGCAGGATTTAGAACGTTGCAGCGTCTGATTTCTATGTGTGGCTGGAACAGTGTCAGTTCATAACCTGTTAAACGTGCAATTGTCAAGTGCTGAGTCTGTGTTCGGTTTAAAAGAACTTCCACGGAGTGTGGAACTTGTACTGTCAGGGAGTGTCCCAATACTATGGAATCACTTTGTCTGATAGCTAGTGCTGTGGCTGCAACTGACTTGAGGCACGCAGGCAGAGCCTGGGCTACTGGATCTAGTGTACTCGAAAAATAAGCACAGGGCTTGTATTGTCCGGCTTGATCTTGTGTGAGAACAGATAATGCTGTACCATCACGTTCTGTGACAAAAAGTGTAAAAGGCTTATTGTAGTTCGGTGTAGCTAGGACAGGAGCTTGGCATAAGGCTTTCTTTAACTCATTGAAACTAAGTGTATGTTCAGATGTCCAAGGGAGGACAGTCGATACGGCTGCCTCCTGTGTCGTTAACTGTATCAGTGGTTTAGCTAGAAATGCATACTGAGGAATCCATTGTCGGCAATAAGAAGTAAGGCCGATAAAAGCACGTACCTCCTTCTGGGTCTTGGGCTGAGGAAGACTCGCTATTAACTGGATACGATCGGGTGTCAACTGCCTACCCCACTTGGACAGTAAGTGGCCTAAGTAGATCACTTGCTGGACACAGAATTGAAGCTTCGAAGGGGACACCTTGTGCCCCATCTCGGCTAGGAAGTACAAAACTGTAAGTGATGCTCGCTCGAAAGCACGTTCAGAACGGGCTGTGATCAGTAGATCATCGACATATTGGAGCAGGGCAGTGTCAGTTGGCATGTGAATGTTGTCTAGTTGTCTCTTAAGTGCTTGACTGTAAATACTAGGACTTTCTGTGAAACCTTGAGGAGCTCGTGTGAATTTATAGCTCCTTCCATTTAAACAAAAACCGAAAAGGTACTGGCTGTCTGGATGAATGGGGACACTGAAAAATGCGTTTTTGAGGTCTATGACTGTAAAAAATATTGCCTCAGAATCAATGGCTGTCAATAGAGATGAGATATCTGGGACTACTGGATACTGGGGAATGATACATTTATTGAGTTCTCGAAGATCAATCACTAATCGATATACTGGGGGTGCATTTGGATCAGTACGTTTCATGACTGGAATGATAGGAGAATTACATACATTGGAGTCAGTTTCTACAACTACTCCTTGAGCAATGAGCTTGTCAATAATTTTGGATAAGGCTGCTACAGCCTCAGGTGGCAATCTGTACTGTCTGATTCGTGGCAGGACTATACCTTGCTTGAGAGTCACATGATGGGGTGTGATTTGCATGAAACCAACATCAGTTGGACCTTGCGCCCATAGATGCTGCGGAAACATTAGACAATCTCGGATCAAAATCTCGTAAAACATAGTGACCCTTGAAGTCACGTAAAAACAAACGTATTCCCTCTGGGGAACAGCAAATAACTGCACCTAATTCTTTCAGTGTCTTAATACCTAACAAATTTTCTGGACAGGACTTCGTAAGCAATAGATCAGTAGTTCGGGACAATGGACCTACTTCTAAAGTAACTGGCTTTGATATCTCGTTTACAATAGGCTTTCCTGAAAATCCAAGGGAAACATTTCTAGAGCCTGAGAGCGGAGCCCCTGGAACCTCGTCGTGACTAATAGTCGTCCTACTTGCCCCTGTATCAATCAGAAACTTTCTGTCTTTCCCTAATACTTGACTGTGTACATAGGGACCTTCTTGATCTACAGGAATCTCGATGAGAGGCAAGCCTACCTCCCTCTCTAGGCTGTTTCATGAATACGCTTGATACTCTGGATACTCGGATTGTGCATACTGGTACATCTGCTGTGTAACATGCTGTGTTGCAGCAATAGGCTGCGGTGCTGGAACTGTCTGTTGTGCATTCTGCGGCTGAGAAGTCTGTGAAACTTGTTCTTGTCTAGGCGGACGTGGTCTTTCTTTAGTTTTACCAGTGGCTATGTTGTGTTTCAGAACTGCACACTCGTTTATAAAATGACCTGGCTGTTTACAATAATTGCATGTCCCTTTAACGGGAGCTGCAGGATGACTGGCTTGATTCGGACCCCTCTTCTGACTGTCTTGTGGAACAGATTGCGCAACTAGTACTTTCATTTTCGTGTCTTTCATACGTCTTCTCTCGTGTTCTTGCTCTTCTCTGATTCTATTCTGGTGATACTGGAGCATCTGTAACATCTGGGACGGGGTACTAGCTTGCCAAGTACTTTCGACTTTCAAAACTCGATTTTTAACTTGTGGACTTGAATTCTCGACTAATTTAGTAACAAAAAGATGAGGGTATGACTCACTGCTCGTCTTCAAACCACTGTTGATGCTAAAACATTTCTCAAATCTAGAATAAAAATCACTAGTATCTTCGTCTTGTTTCTGTTTACAGGCTGAGATTGCATCCCAGTCTTCCTTTTTAGTGGCTAATAATCTAGGTAAAACTTGTATCAATAGTTCAGGTAATTCTTTACATTGATCTCCAAGACCGGTACCTGGTACTCGTATCTTATCTTCAGCTTCTAGAGCTGTCCAATCGATCTTTTTCTCTCCCACCTCCCAATCTTTTTCCTTGAGTTTTTCGTATACCCCTGCGGGCAACAGGACTTTTAACATTTTAATAATATCTGGATACGTGTATTCTCCCATACGGAGCATGTCTTTTAATTCTCGGTGGAACCCTGCTGGATCTTTGTCGTGACAGGGAATTAATTTCTTCATCTCTAAGAGTTCCATCTTGGTAACTGGGGTGTAAACAAATACTCGTTGCATTTCACCATCTGGTGTCCTAACTGGGTGTACTTCTCGTAACGGATGCTGCCTGTCTATGTAAAACGGTTTACTTTCTGGAGGTGAGACATGAACAAAATGCGGGTTCAAAAACGTTCTGTATTTGTGGCGCTGTTCTAGAATGACACTAATTAAATCAGTACCTAAACCTTTCCATCTATACTGGAGTAACTCGTTCAGGACATCATGTAACGGACCTGGATCAGAATGTTGACCCTCATACAGTGTAATGAGGTGTTGGATCATATACATACCCACCAGTCGCTGCTCGGCTGGGGGCAGTTTCAGAAACATTTGTGCCACTATTTCGTCTGGAAAAGTGGTAGAATCAGTAATCCATCGAACTGCTGATCGGGCTAGTTCTTGTTCATGCATGGTACTTAACTCACTATAACCGATTCGTGATTTCAGAATGTGATCGGTAGCTTGAAATACTTGTTCTAGGGAACCTTGTTCTGGTGCTGGAAGATGAAAGACTTTCTTGTGTTCTAGGCGTAAATGTCGGTCTGGAAGTCTAGATTTACCTACATACGCTATTCTGGCAGTATTCTCGTCGTCTACCTCTTCAGTAGAAGAGTCATTTTCTTTCTCGCTTACTTGTGCTTCTTTGCGTTGTTCGTGTAACCTTATTATTTCTTTACGTATTTTCTTGTACATACTCTCTATACTATTGAGTGTCTTGTGCTTACCCTCGGCTATATTATCACTCCACTTTGTCAGAATTCTCATTTCGGTCGGATCTTTAGTCGGGGAATCTTGTTCCCGTATTAAACAATTGATCAGAAACTTTAATAACATGAACTGGATCTCAGATTTCCTGAGAGACATGACTTCACCAATACTTTCTGGATCTTGTCCTGTACGAATGAAACGATACATTCTGTCTAGATCTTCTTTCATATTCGGTAGGGTGACCAAATACTCGGACACCTGTCTTATACGTACGGAATATATAACCATACTATCCTCGCCTGGGACTGGATCATAACAGCATTCAGTAAGAAGTCGCCTGATTTCTGCAATAGTCTTATATTTGGGCGTACGCTGTAACGCACGTTCATGTAACTCGACTGCTCCTAAACGTCTACTTGGCGGCGGGGTACCAGGAGGACCTCCTCCCGCGGCCCCTATACTGGAATCGTCGACTGATACTCTTCGTGCTGGCAGAGTGACTGATGTGGCGGGAATTTGTACTACGGGCTAGACCGGGGGTACCTTAACAGGTGTTGTAACAGGTGCCCCGGTGGCTGGAGGACCATGAATTACATTATTTACAGGAGCTGGTGGAACAGGATTTGCATATTCTGGGACTGTGTCGTCCAAATAGGACGAGAGAAAAATATCAGCTGCGGTCTGTTTGTGACGTAGCTTGGTCGGAACTAAGGGTGGCGGAAAATTACTGGATGCCTCCGGGGTTGCTTTTGGCAGGCCCTCGGCAAGAAGAGGATACATACCCTTAATGAGGGCATTCCTCTGTCTGTCTGACTGTTCGGTTTTTACTCGTTCACCTATTTCGATTAATTCCCTTTCTTGGGCTCTTTCTGAGGATTCTCTACTTAATTCTGACTTTCTGATTTCTTTTTCGGTTCTTTTATGAGATTCTTTGCGCCATAACTCGATGGCATCTTTCTGTGACTGTCTGGCTTTCTTTTTCCATAATACTTCTTCTACTCGCATGATGCACTCGGCATCCCATGTACCAGATACGGGCCATCTGTACTTTTCTTCTAACTGTTTGGTGTACTCCACCCATAAATCTAGATATAATATGGCACTTATGCCATGCTTTTGATACATAAAATGACCTGGACTGTCCCTAGGCGGGACAGGAACTGCTTCTTCTAACAGACCTTTTCTAGTTTTTAACTGACGTAACTTGGAAAACAATGGCATGACTGGGCTGGAGTCTAGACACAATACAATACACAATGAACACGATGATTACTGAACAACACATTCATTCCACGACATTGAAATACATGAATGACATTTAGGATAACAGTTCGGGCAAAACACTACCTGGAATACTGAAAACAGAATACATGAATTTCTCGAGAACAGAACGGACTAGAACAGAAACTAGATGCACTGCTAAAACAGTACGAAACTTACCGGTCTCATAAAGAGACACGTCAGGACCCGCATCCACCTAAGTGGACACTTCGTGTTGGATCTGTGTACCCAAACCCACGGACCAGAGACAATGCAATTGACCCTGTCTAGATACTACCCCAGCAACGGTACTCACCGGGCAGCAAGAACGGAAGGCCTCGGACTGGACTGGACTGCTACGACGACGGACGGACGAACTTCGGACTTCTGTTACGGGTGGGCCTCCGGATACCTCGGACCTTGGACTCTCGGCTTGGGCTCTGGTCGGGACTCGCCGCGTTCCTCCACCGCCTCGTCTGGACCGCAACCTCCGTCTCCTCCGTGGGCCTGAGGGATACTTGAAGCAGAAATATCTGCACGTGCACGGTATGGTTCCGTCACGGCTGCAGAGGATCAGGGGGCTTGCGTGGCTTCACCGGCGCGTGGGGAAAGGGCAAGTCCCTATTCGGGCGCCATTATGAAATGAAATGAAATGAAATGAAATGAAAAGAAATTTATAAAGCGCATGGCTGCCCTTGAGCGTCCCAGCGCTGAAACCAAACACAGGACCACCACCCAAATACAACAGAAGCGAAAGCCTAAAGGGGGAAGAGATAAGTTTTCAATGCCTTGCGGAAACGCACTAAATTGGATTCTTTCCGCAGGGCCATCGGCAGAGCATTCCATAATTGGCCTGCATTAATAGAGAACCGGCGACCGCCGGACTTCACCTTTTTGGCTCTGGGTATCACCACAAAATTACCATCATCCGAGCGAAGGGCTCGCGTAGGTTTGTAAGGGCGCACCAGGTCTCTAAGGATTGGAGGGCCTAATCCTTGCAAAGCTTTAAACACGATGCAAAGGGATTTAAATTTTATGCGAGCTCGAATTGGAAGCCAATGCAAGGCCTTGAGAGCAGGCTTAGCTGATGATCTTTTGGCAGTACCAGTGAGCATTCGTGCAGCCGCATTCTGAGCTCTTTGGAGCACATTCAGAGTGGATTCTGGTGAACCAAGGAATAAGGTGTTGCTATAATCCAGCCTTGACATGACTAATCCTTGCACCAGTAGTTTCCGGGAGTTTTCGGGGAGTAGCGGGAGGATCTTCCGTACTGACCTGAGCAGACCATAGCAAGTCCCTGCCACTCGTTTAGCTTGAGTGGTCATTGACAGTTCGGGTTCTAGCCAGACCCCCAGACTTTTTATTGCTTCTTTGGGAACTGGGGGAGCACCTAGACTATCCGGCCACATGGATTTGGGGAGTGTTGAACATAGATTGCCAAGAAGCATCAGCTCCGTTTTCGTCCCATTTAGTTTGAGCCGGGAGTCCGACATCCATGACATGATGTTGACTAAACACGATGCGAACTTTTCCCCCTGGCTTTCCGAGAGGGACAGCGAGACGATCAGTTGAGTGTCGTCTGCATAGGTTGCGATTTTCACCCCGAAGGGTGAAACCACCGCCTCCAGTGGGGCCATGTAGATGTTAAAAAGCGTAGGGCTCAAAGAAGAGCCCTGCGGTACTCCACACTGAAGGGGGGTAGGCAGAGATCGAAAATTGCCTTCGCAAACCTGATAAGTCCGGCCACTCAAGTATGACGCGAGCCATTTGAGGGCTGACCCTCTCACTCCAATCTTCCCCAAACGGTTGATCAAGATATTATGATCAACCGTGTCAAATGCAGCGCTTAGATCCAGGAGGACCACCGCAGCGGATCCTCCCGAATCCAAGATGCATCTGCCTTCCTCCACCATTGAAATCAAGGCCGAGTCGGTTCCCTGGCCAGGCCGAAAGCCCGTCTGAGTACGACCCAGTAGATCGTTAGATTCCAGGAAATGCGAAAGCTGGCGATTGGCAAACTTCTCGGCGATCTTGTTCAGCCCGGGCAGAAGCGAGATGGGACGGTAATTCGCCAAATCTGCCGGATCAAGGCCTGTTTTTTTCAGAAGGGCCTTGACAATGGCTTGCTTCCAACTAGGTGGAACAATGCCATGGGTGAATGAGGCATTCAGCAGGTCGATAGCTGGGCCTGCAATGATGTTCGTAAATTGCTTGAGGATCCGAATGGGCATGGGGTCCGACGGGGAGCCGCTCTTCAGGGCTGAAAGCTCCTCACAAAAAGCCTCCTTTGAGACGGGGGAGAAGCTATCAAACACCTTTACGTCCAGTGCGGCCTCCGGAGCTGCTTTGTCTACCCTACTGGTGCTCAGAGGAAGACTGGCTAAGATGTTCTGTATTTTGACATCAAAAAACTGGGCCAGTTGATTGCATTTATCAGAATTTACCTCCTGAGTTACCGGGGGAGTGGGGACAGTGAGAAGCTCTTTAAGGATCTGATAAGTTTCTCTAGAAGAGTTACCTGCCATTCTGATTCGTTCCTCAAAATGGGCGGCTTTGGTCAAATTGCAAGCCACCTTGTATGCTCTCATGGCATCACGATAGTTATCTTTTGTGGTGGTCGCCCAGTTCTTCCGCCATTCTCGCTCCAGCTTTTTACATTTCTTTCTCATACATCCCAGTTCAGGGGTGTACCAGGAGGACTTAGGGCCACTCCTTTTATTTGAGATAGCTTTGAGAGGTAGTTCCATATCTAATGCTTGGCGAAGCCAGTCATGGAAGGCAACATCGGCTACCAGGGGATCGCATCCAGATGGGGGGACTGATTGTTCAAGAATAAGGGAGAGATTCTCAGTTGATAGTCGTGACCAAATTCTCTTATAGGTACGAGGTGCCCTAGGACCGGGAAGAGGAGGAGGATCCCTCATAAAGTTCAATTCAAACGGCACCAAGAAGTGATCCGACCAGGGCATAGGGAGAGGAGGGCTCGTCTGAAGATGTGAGATATTAGAGAACACACAGTCTAACAAGTGTCCCTTCACATGAGTAGGTTCCCTATTATGGAGCCTGAGGTTAGCTGTCATGAGTTCCGATCTCAGGTCAGATGCTATTTTATCCTCCTGTAGGTCAAAATGAAGATTCAGATCCCCCAGTAGAATGAAATTGGGAGAGGATGCAGCTAAGACGGGAACATGGTCCAGAATGGAGGTGGAAAACTGTTTTATTGTCCCCGGGGGGCGATAGACCAAAATGCCGGAAAGGGAATGATTCGGCGATGACTGGATCCGAAAATAACAGCTCTCTGCATCTTGGATGGGCCCTTTATCTATTCTGCAGGACAGCTTCTCCCTGTGGATTATAGCTAAGCCACCTCCCTTTCCCAAAGGTCTATGGAGGGACTGAATGAGATAGCCAGATGGAAGGACATTAAGTAAGTCAAAATCAGAGTCAACAGACGTCCATGTTTCGGTCAGAAACAGGATGTCTAAGTTAGTGTCTTCAATCAAATGTAAGATTTGTAGAGCGTGTTTGGGCAGGGACCTACAATTCAGAAGGCCTAGCCTAAGGGGGTCTTTAGTAAGAGCTTTGTTTCTCCCAACCTGGTCCCTGAATGAGCAATAGACACATGACATGAATAGAGCATCAGCTCCTAATCCATGATGACAATAACGCGAGTTTGACGGCTTTAAAAGAACTAATTCCTCTTTCGTGTATGTGGTGGGAGTAGCTTCAGACACGGGCAGGGTCTGTGGCCCTAGGTCCGTCCTGGCCCGGACGGGCACAGACGGGCTTGCCTCTGGCGCGCCTCCGGCGCGCCATCGGCGCGCCCGCTGCGCCCGCCCGCTGCGCGGGCGACGAATGGTCGCCATTTATGAAGCGCGAGGTGCAGGAGACGCCCTCGCACTAGACCGCTACGAGTCAGAAAGCCTACCCAAGATGGCGGCCGCAGTCGGCAAGGCCGGTGGTCAGCCCGACGTGACAACAGAGGCCCCCAGAACCGCTCTGAAATGCCCCCAAGCCCCCACAAGTAAGAGCAGTGAACAGATTGCTAACAGTAAAATTCTAGTACAGAACACAGTTAAGATTGTCAAAAATTAAAAACGAAGCTTTTTAAAACAATTAAAGGCTCCCAAGAGCAGAGGGGTGTATGGCCAAACTCCCTGTGTGTGAGGGGAGCAGCCTGTGTAGGTAACGCGGGCAAACTAATGAGCCCAATTTATAGCGCGAGGGGCAGGAGACGCCCTCGCACTAGACCGCTACGAGTCAGAAAGCCTACCCAAGATGGCGGCCGCAGTCGGCAAGGCCGGTGGTCAGCCCGACGTGACAACAGAGGCCCCCAGAACCGCTCTGAAATGCCCCCAAGCCCCCACAAGTAAGAGCAGTGAACAGATTGCTAACAGTAAAATTCTAGTACAGAACACAGTTAAGATTGTCAAAAATTAAAAACGAAGCTTTTTAAAACAATTAAAGGCTCCCAAGAGCAGAGGGGTGTATGGCCAAACTCCCTGTGTGTGAGGGGAGCAGCCTGTGTAGGTAACGCGGGCAAACTAATGAGCCCAATTTATAGCGCGAGGGGCAGGAGACGCCCTCGCACTAGACCGCTACGAGTCAGAAAGCCTACCCAAGATGGCGGCCGCAGTCGGCAAGGCCGGTGGTCAGCCCGACGTGACAACAGAGGCCCCCAGAACCGCTCTGAAATGCCCCCAAGCCCCCACAAGTAAGAGCAGTGAACAGATTGCTAACAGTAAAATTCTAGTACAGAACACAGTTAAGATTGTCAAAAATTAAAAACGAAGCTTTTTAAAACAATTAAAGGCTCCCAAGAGCAGAGGGGTGTATGGCCAAACTCCCTGTGTGTGAGGGGAGCAGCCTAAATACATTTATTTATTTATGTGGTAAATAAATAAATAATACCTCTATTTTTGACTAGATATAACAATAACAGATAGCTCAATAAATAAGAGTCAAGATTCGAGGTAGTAGGAGTTTGCAGGTTTAATACAGCATAAAGGACAGGAACAGGACAACCTGCACGGGCAAGATCTGGGATGGCTAGCCAACAGGGGGGCCCCGACAGCTGTCGGGCAGGAGCTGGAATGAGCGCGCTGGCTTTTAATAACAGTACACAAGTATATATAGTTAAAACAATTGCATTACAGTACATACAGTAGGCGTAACAGTGGGTGGGGCTTGTAACAGTCGCGAAAGATAAGGGTGAAAGTAGGTGTAACAAGAGGCGTGAACAGGGCGTATACATAGACATGTGATGTAAACGTACGGAATATGTCACAAATGGGGCGGAAACATGGAGGGGGCTACCTAAGGAGCCGGGACCTCTAACCTAGTGGTGCGCGCAAGCTGGCAATGACGTGTTACTAGGGAGAAGCTGGGGCTATGATTTCTGCGCTAGAAGGAGAGACGAAAGTCTGGAGAGTCAGAGCGACATGTACCTAAACACTATCTAGTATCTGATGTTTAGAGAATATGTTGATAGAATCCAAAAGTTATCAGGGCAAAGGCTAACAGACACTAAGACTGGTGCATGCATTATTCTACATGTAGTGTGTGTTGAGGAATATTAAATGACCATAAATACAGTATTTCTCTTACATGGAGACGTAAAGGCTAGACGATGACTGAAACTATTGATGCGATTCAGTAGCTTAGGAATGCAGAGAAGGAGAGCTGGACTGATAACTAGAATCATAACATACTCTTGGCAGACTGGCAGGCAGAGCCAGGCCGAGCCGGGCACTGTGAGGCAGGAAGTAAGTGAAGGGTCAGGGATACAGGTGGGGGCTGTATCGCTCCTCAGCGAGGGTTCAGAAGACAGGAGCTGAATCTGAGTCCGGGCCCTTTTGAGGCCTAGAAACGGGGACTTTACAATGAAAATAACGTGCACACTGAGAAACGTGGCAACGTAGCTTTGCATAGGCTCAATACTCGTAGCTTTCACGAGAACTGGAAACTGGCATACTAGAGATGGACACAACTGTAATTGCGTCTTTAATCGATCATGGGGAATACATATGCATATTAATCATGCACATACAACATAAGATGGGGGACACGTAGGGACACAGAACATGGCAAAATTTACTTTTCCACAGTTGTTGGGGTCAGAGCGAGACCCAGATTTATATATTGGGTGTAAAATGCTGCCCCTCCACGATTCGGGAATATTCCCGGTCTTTACGCTGTAACTAAATAAATGGAGTAATTGACTGGCCCAGAACATGGGGTCTTTCCTGAATAGGGCGTTGGGGAGACCATTTGGGCCAGGAGCTCCATCTGCTCTCATTGATTTTATGGTGTTAAGGACCTGCGTTAGTGTCATCAGGTCAGTGTCACCTGTGATCTTTGTTATTGATGGTTCGCAAGTAGCTTTGGGGTCAGTGGGCTTTGGGTCTGTCGTTCTCAGACTTGACAGGGCACGCTCCGGGAGAGGCACAACTTTATTGTCAAGTGAGGTATCAAGTGTGAAATTGTATAATAAATCGATGTGGCTACACCAAAGCTGGTCAGTCATGTCGGAGTTGAACTGCCGATGTTTACCGTTGAGCATGAAGTTTATTTTTGCCCAAAATTCTTTTGAGTTCTGCATCTTACTGGCATGGAGTATAGTACACGCTAGTTTTTCCCTATGCATTCTCTTGGCCAGATTGGTCTCTCTTTTTAGCTCTTTTTTTAGGGCTGCAATTGTTTTCAGAGTTTGTTGTGAAAAGTGAGGATCCTTTTTTCGTTCAGCCCTGAGAAATGCATTCATTTGCCTTTTTAGTTGTCGCAGCTTTGGGGTGTACCATTTCCCTCCTCTGTTTCTTATGGCTTTTTGTCCTCTGTGGTTGGATTGGAAATTCTTGTTCAAGTCTGCTACAAAGGACTCCCAGGTCTTTATTATGTCCTTTGATATGTCAGATAGTGAGAGCAATGCATGGCATGACGCCATTAGATTATCGAGGTTTTCATCATTCCAGTTTAGCCCTTGTAAATTAAAGATTTGGGTTTTCAAGGATAGAGGCAGCGCTTGCTCAGACTTTTTTCTTCAATTGTCAAGGTGAAGGTCTGTGGGAAATGATCACTTTCCCCACGTTCCTGGATATGGAAGTCTCTGATGTAAAGGAATAGGTCGGGGTCCGCCAGAGTATAGTCTATGGTTGATCCTGAATTTTTGGCGACCCTCGTTAGGGCAGCTTGTGTGTCCAGATTACCCCTTCCGTTTAAGGTGTACAATTGGAGGGCTTCCAACTCCATGGCACATTTCCTTCCTATTGCACTTAGTCTGCAAAGGTTGCCCTGCCGGAGGACAATGTGGGTGGGGAGGCTTCCCTCCTGACGATGAATTAGATTCATATTAAAATCTCCTGTTATAAGCATGTTTTGTATCCTTTTTTCTAAAAGTCTGGTGGGTTCGCAAAAAATGACATAATGACAATTTCCCTAATGGGTACACCTTGAAGCAGAAAGTTAGCATTTCTTACCAGAAAATGTAGTGATTTTTTGATCTTTATCAAATATTTAAGTCTCTCCCCAATGGCATCCAACTCGATTTCAGATTGCCTAATGTATAAAACCAAGGGTCAATTTTTTAACCAGTCTGCCCCTGTTTATTTGGTTTAGACAATATGAGTACGTAAAGGCATAATGCATACCTTAGGAATTCTCTGTCTTTTGAGTTCAACGAGGCTGTAGTAAAGATGCTCCTGTACCAAATAATCAGTCCTGAATTGTAGTTCTTAATACATTTTGTAAAGGAAAAGATACAGTATCTTTTTAAAAAGTGGCCAAACGCAATGTCCCCATAAAACACACCAATGTGGGCACAAGCGTATACTATTTAAACTTTTCAGCATAGGGAGTGGGTTTTTTAACAAAAAGGTCCTCCAAGTCTGTAAAGGGGAAAAAAGGACTTCTACTGAATGCAGTAGAATTGTTATTCCCGCTGCCTCATGCTCGTACTAGTGCGTGAGTGAAACATATACTAATCCCGGTTTAAATCACCCGCTGCTGAGGCTGAAAGTTACTTTGATTTCAGGAAACGGACACCGCTGTATAGCCATATTTTGGCGGCGCCATATTGTTATGTCCGTATTCTTATTACCCAAGCCAATCAACTATCATTACGGCATATGAGAATAAAAAACCCAAGTCTTTGGTTATTCAGTATTTACCTAGAGTTTAGTTGCTACCGACATTACGACCCGCAATAAATGCAGATACATGGTAATAAACTTCACTACCTGTATTAAAATACAGGTATCCACTATCACTTACTTCGAAAGTGGATTAGGGCCAGCTCCTTCGCGTGGCGTCCTTCGTGGTCGAGAGAAAGTAACACTCGAAACCACCGTTTAAATAACCCCTTAATTGATTGCGCCCGTAAATCACATGGACTGTGAAAGTAGGCCAACAGCGCCCATCCACATATCAGCAGTGCCATTTAGAAATGCCTGTATTTTATTACATTCTCCGAACAAGTAAACTGTTTATCGTGGAAACATACTAACCAAGATCCAGTTTTCCGTATCTCGGATATAATTAAAAGAGATAGAGGATAGCGAGATATTTGGGAATATTTACGATGGCTTTTGACATTTGACTATGCCGTCTTGCAACTTTGAATCGAAGCAAGCTGGGAAGCTATAAATTGGAATGAGATCTTACTAACGCTTTAAGGTACTTTTTGGAAACTGATGTAATTGTATATTGAGTCAGTCGTGAACTGTACACAGATTGTATGTAGAGCTAGAGACCTTATGATTTAGTATAGGTATTGAGAGTACTGAATATATATTATTAATCGATACATATGCTACACGCTGGCCAAGTTGGAGCACATAGTAATTGTGCAGGAATAAAGTTGTATGTGGTTAAGCCTCAGCTTTATGAATGAGTGGTATAATTAATGAATGATGACCTTAAGATAAAAAGGAAGCTTATGCTAAGTGGTATCAGTTTTATTTACAGACTGTCATTTCGTTTGGATTGGATTGAAGAGATTAATTGAACTGTGAAGATTACGTACTACAATTATTTGCATTTGCATTAATGGTGAGTTATTGAGGATTTAGTTTTACTCACATGACGACCAGTCTGCTGGTGTAGTTGGTGACTGGGTCCCATTTGGTATTTTAGGTTACTTGCCACTATCAGATCCGGCTACATTTGGATTAAAGTTGGGTATGTTACTCTTTCTTTGATACTCTAATCTAGTGTGGAAATGTACTCTGACTTGGGTACTAAATATTTATGGATACACTTTGGGTATTTCAAGCTTTATTCTTGGTGACGGGTACTTCCTTGGTTTACCTTTCCTGAGTACACTGATTCGGTGTATTGAGTTGTGGTTATTGAGTTAAGTACTATTTTTTGTAATTTTGGTTACTGTATCAATTGCAGCCCTGAAGAAGTCTGTATGTCATATACTGATCAGACGAAACACGTGTTGGCTGGTATTTTGTCACAAATTGGATGAAGAAATCTGATGAAGAACTGATGGAATAAACGATTTATGAACATTGGGATCTAACAGACTGTATTTGACGAGTGCTTGGTGGATAACTGCTAATGTTTAGTCATTTATGACACTTATTGAGTAGTGGTAACCTACTCTCTCCACTTTGAGCACCAATTGGACTTGACCCGGTGTTTACTGTTGCTTATACACGCTGTGCGCTCCATATTAACTGTTACCAGTATAGTACAATTAATTAAAAGAGAATTATATGTCAGTAGCGGACAGGCAGATCACTACAATTTCTATTTATATTGTTCACCGCCCGTTTTTTATTTTTTATTATATAAGCTTTCCATCATGGTTTCAGTCACCTAATATATAGAATACAGACTCGCCAGCTCAAGATTAGTATATTTTTTTCTATTTAAACCAAAGCTCCCTATCAATCATGTGCCTCGGGCTATCAATCATTGGCAAGTTGCTCCCATTTGGCAGCGCCATTTTAGAACAGTAAATGTAGCGACCGTATAATGGTTGTAACCATTCATACGTGTTAAACTTGTAATAATGACATTAAGAAATGCCGAGTGCAGTTGCTACATACATTACTGCCTGCTCGTGTCTTGTGAATCGCCATTTCCGAATTTTTATTTCATTTTTATAAAATGAGAACTATTTAGCAGTACGTGTATTGCCCGCCATACTCCACACTGTGTATTTGCATTAGGTTACTGCTGATTGACAGCGCCATATTGAGAAGGCAAGTATGTATTACCTGTATAAACGGTATCACCATTCATGCATTGCAGACTGTTAATAACAACATGAAATAATACCGAACTGGGTATCAGTTAATTCTATATTAATATTTTCCGCAAATTATATATTACGCTGAAAGTCACATAACTATATTGGTGCTGTATAAAGCACAAAATATGGCTTGTAAATAGTACATACTTCTAAAACCAATAATATTAGTAAGATTTAAATTGCCAATGTATAATAATCCAACTTTTATTATTCCTATTATTACGGACCCTGCCACAAACAGAAGCTTGATTTTAATACACAAAACATTTTAGGATGGAGCTTTAATTATTTACACAAAACTATTCCACTTATTTTTTAGTTTATTCATAATTATTCATAATTTTAATGGCCCAGGAATAGAACAAAGGATACCATATTCTTTAAAGGTCATGACATCAAAATTAGATGCATGACCAAGGTTAAGAGCAATGATGTGTATCAGGTGTCGCTGTGTAATTTAACCAAACACCCAGAAAGATGATATTATCTGGTGTGGCAGATAAGATATTGGATCAAAGAGTGAACAGACAGTTTGTTAGAACACCAACAATAATAGACAGCTTGTTTAAATACTGGCAGAAATAGGAGTGAATAACCCTTCTACATTTCTATAGAAAGTGATGTAATTCAGTATTCAGTCCTAGAACTGTGGTCCTAAGGCGACAAATCCAGCCTGCTTCAGCCTTCCTTAGTGCTAATTCCCTGTCTCCACCCCTTGAAGGTGCCTGTATATGTTCCACAGCATGGAACCAAACATTCTTTTCAGGTGGACGTTGCTCTTGAATGTGGACTGCCACTGGATATCTCCTATCTTTATTTTTAATTGCTCTTATGTGTTCCTGAATTCTGGTTTTCAAACATATAATGCTACTGCCTATATATATTTTATTGCAGGATCATCCTAATATGTAAACTGTGTATGTGGTATTACAATTAATAAATGTTCGGATTACATATTCCCTATTTATGTAATACTTGAATTTGACTTTTGTGTTAAGGCCAAATTTACATGTCACACAGGAGCCACAAACAAAACATCCAGCCGGTTTGTTGGGCAACCAAGATGCAACAGTTGTGTCATTTTTTACTTCTTTAACATAGCTGGGACAAATTATTTTTTTCAGATTTAATCCCCTCCTGTACACAACTCTGGGTTTTTCTGAGATCGTGCCTGATGGCATCTGGCCAGATGCTATCAAATGCCAATTTTTGCGTAGAATGTTATAGAAGTGGTCACTATACGAATTGTACTCTGTTATAAACAGAACTTCATCCCTTTTGTTATCCTTGCCCTTAACAGGTTTTTTCACACTGGTCCTCAGAGTGGTTTCACGGTCTATTGATAGAGCCCGTGATTCAGCTTTATCCAAGCAGTTTTTCGTATATCCTCTCCCTCTGGAATCACGTTTCAACGTTTTAATATGTTTGTGAAAGTTCTTATCTTCACTGCAATTGTGACATACTCTTATTATCTCCCCATAGGGTATTGCATTATTAATGCCCTTGGGGTGGGCACTTTCAGCATGTAGGACACTGTTGCAAGCTGTTACTTTCTTAAAGATGTCACTCTGTATTTTGTTCTCAACTACATACAGTTTCAAGTCTAAAAAATCAATTGATTTGTCAGAGTAATTCAAGGTCATCTTAACATTTAACCTATTTTGATTTAAAAACTCATAACAGTCCAATAGTTCTTTGACAACTGAAAAAGGGGAGAGATTTCCCTGTAGAACCCAGAAAGGACCGGGAAATAAATCAAAAAAAGGAGATTTCCTTTCTGAGTGTTAAAACTTTACAATTGACTGAAACATTCATTTAGGCTTCAATACAACAGCAATTCCCCCAGATAGTCTAGTTCAACCAACACTAACAACTGTATGTATCAAAATATAATTTTTATTTTGATATTGTCAAAGCAAAGAAAATACAATCAAAAAAATTTGCTAAACACATTAAAATCCTAATGTCATCATCATAATTACATAGAATCATAAAAATCCTTTTATGTACAACACATTTTGGACAACACATTCAGTTCTTAAAAAACCATAATTTTCAAATGTACAAAAAAAAACAATTAATAATGCATATTCAGTAAAAAGTTTGTCGACGCGTTTCGGTGATGTATTCTTTAGAACACCTTCTTCAGGACTTTCTAAAGGATCTTCTTAATATTTAAAAGTGGTCCTTTTATACATTGCCACATCAGGGTACTGGAGTATTGTAATTGGTGATAATATTATCCCTCGCGTTGCATCAGGGAATTTGTCATTGCATCATCAAGTCGGCTAGTACAAAACGCTTATCCCGTTCACGTTAGGATCCTTGTATCTCTCTAGATTGATACTCGGGTGACTTTTGGCTCTGCACTCCGTGGATCGATTTGCCTGGCGTATGCACCTCTTTTTATATTTAGGATGCTATCACCACCGATCTCCGTTCTGGCGTCCAGTCGTCTTCGCCCTTCCGTGTGGTGTAATAGTTCTTTGACTCCTCCATTCCAAATCATTAGGACATCATCTATGTATCTACCATAGAATATGATGTTGTCACTCCATCTTTGAGAGCCAGGTACCCAGGCATGCTACGCCTCATACAAACCCATAAAGAGATTTGCGTAAGACGAAGTCCATGAAGAACGAAACGCGTTGGCTACGGCTACAGTCTTTTTATTTGAAGTAAAATAAAGAAATAAAGAATGAACTGCAAACAACTCCACTGAATTGTTATCTTCATCGATTTAAAAAAAAAAAAACTCTTTTACATTAAATGTTATCACTGTTGAAATATTAGGGTATAATCACAATTAGTGTGCTGGACCATTGTGTGCTATAGGTTGTGAGGAAGACAGTCCCTGTTTTATGAGATTTAGCGGCTTTTGAATCTCCGGTCCGTGGCACCTAAAAAAATCTTTATAAATCAGCACTAAGGATAGGTGCAATTGTGCTTGACCCCATTCCCCATTCTTTTTTTGCGAAAGAGGAGAACCAGTTAAGTACAGGCCCAGACAACTCCATCCTATGTTCCAGCAGGACAATAAGGTTATCATGTTTGACCGTATCAAAGGCTGAGGACAGGTCTAGAAGAATCAAAAGGCAGGCCTCATTATGGTCCAACATTCTAAGTGCATCATATACGATGTGTGTCAACGCTGACTCTGTACTATGACCCACGCGGAAACCAGATTGACAATGGTCCAAGAGATGAAAATGATCGATACGGTTACAGAGTTGGGCAAGCACACATTTCTCCAGAAACTTTGCCAAGGTGGGGATGTTGGAAATTGGGCAAAAGTTATGAAGATCCGTGGGATCCAATGATGATTTCTTCAGAATCGGGGTAACTTGGCCCACTTTAAGGCAATCAGGAATATCACCTTGACTGAGAGAAGCATTTATGATCCTGGTCCAGAGTGTTAGCAGGGAGGATCTGACTCCCGTGAACAGGTTTGCAGGTAAAGGGTCGGTGTAATGGTGAAAGGTTTCAAGGACTCAATAAGAGCCGTGGTCTTACCTATTGCAATCAGTGATCATCTCTTATGCTGTCAACTATTCCAATGGGTCCATGGAAGGTTAATTGTAATCAGTCTTCCCTCCGTGTTATATGTCTGGAAGGAATGCAAGAAGGGCACCCTTGCGTTAATCAAGCTCTATTTCCTTCATGTACTCCCACCTTGACTCTAATGTCAATTGTGTCTACCTCCAATAATCCGCTACTGTCTATTAGTTGCCCCTGTCTGTAACACAATATAATCATTAATTCTGTGTTCTTAAGCCTATTTAAAACCAATCGTACATACAAACAATTTTCATCATCTCAAGTATAAGTTAAAAAATGGGATTTTAATTCAAAAAAACTGTAAGCACTCAGGTGGTCTTGCACCCAGGATTTCATGCAAACCAACTATAAGACTACATTTTGCCAAACTCCTATCACTACAAATCAACATTCCAACATTATATTGACCCATATTAATGCATGCTCAACTATTCATCTAATAGTCAACTTCACCTTCCCCTTGTTAAATACTCTATATCGCTATCTATCTCCTAAACTCCAATCAAAATGTCACTGTCTCTTACCAGAGTCTGTCTCCATGCACTCGTCACCTTACCCAGCCGGTCCGATAAATCCCGCTGACTTCAGTTCCCTCAATCCACTGGTACAAAACCCTTACAAATTCACTGATTTGGTTCTCAAAAGTGTAGATTTAGTTGGTGATGTTCCAGATGAGCTTGTTTAACCTGTAGCTTTCAGAGTCCACTCTTTAGTTCTTTTTTAGCAAGATAATCCGCAGGGCTATAGTTTTCAGATGACACAGTCTTCAGAGGTCGGACCTTAAAAATCTTTGCACAGCAAAACTTCTCAACAGTGCACTTCTTGATTCAGTAAGTTTCCAGCAGCAAATCTGGAGGGCTCTGCTCCTCTCAGATACTTATTCCTAGTTCTCAGGGTCAAGCAGGAGGTCACTTCTGACCAATGATAGCAGGGTAACTCCTCCAATCTATGACAACGTCCTGTAGAATGTGGCATTATTTTGTCCCAGAGTGCATCAAATCTCCCAAATCCATAATGACTGATTTTCCAGCAAGGAGGTAAGAGCTAGCTAAGCACACCCCTAGGATGGCTAATTTACTTAGACTCTCCCCCTGCATCTGTGTATACCGTCCTTAATCCTACCATCTGCCTAAGGTGGGAAGTTCAGAGCTGTAAATAATACTGGTCTCTACTCTCCTCTTTGAAGCACATAGTTTAAAACTCTTCCCATCGGCCTGGCATTCCTATGGAACAGCACACTGTCCTGCCAGCATAGCTGGTTAATCCTAGGGGCTCTTTATCACCTCTTTAAGGCAGCCTGGCTAATCCACTTAACTCGGTCCAATCAGGGCAGACCACTTGAAGGCTGAATTTGGACTTAAAAACAAGAAAGTCTTATACACTCTTGTATGTACACTTTAGGAGAGATTCAACGATATGATATTGTTGGATTTATTAATACCATTCTGGGAAGTCTTTGAATGGCATTTCGAGCCCTCTCCTATCAAGAGTTATTCTTCAATAAATTCCTACCATGTTAATCTATGTAACAGGCGATTTGCAATTGGAAAAAGGACGTGGGCCATTTTTTCAGCACCAGGACTCACAAAAACATATTTTATAAGTACTTGTCTTATATCTACAGGAACCCCACCCCATGTGCACCTAGGGGAGAGTTTAGGGGTTCTGAATCTGTAGAAATATTGCATATTCTCCCTTCACAGTGCTCCTAGCATCAAAGTCGAATTTAAGCAGCACTTTACCACAATGGGGGGAGTGAAATGTGAAATTTCACTTTACCCAGGCTTATAAAAACTAATTTTATAAGGGTGTACCTTATAAATACCTTGCCCCCCCCCACCCCTGGGATACCTAGGGGATACCTAGGCGTATGCCAAAGGTTATCCCTTTTTAAGTGCCTCAAACACCAAAGTCGAATTTGGGCACAATTTACTTTTTTAAAGCAGTCCTGGCAGCAGGGCTGTTTTTAAACTGACGTCAGGCTTCAGCAATGCACACATGCAAGTGTAAAAAGAGCTGCTGGCCTGTAAACAGCCATTCCCTAGAGTACTAGGTACTTCTAGGTAGGCTCAACCCCCCTGCCCTATTATATACGAGGGGCCTGTAGGGTAGGTGATGCCAATCACAGGAGCTTGTTTTAGAACAATCGGCCTGCTAAGGCGAGTCTTTCCTCTTCTGCCTGACACCCATAGAAAGACTCTTGTACAAGCCCTGGTGATAAGCCGCTTGGATTATTGCAACGGTCTCCTTATATCAGCAAATGAGGAGGCGCTTAACCATTTGCAGGTGGTCCAAAATACGGCGGCCAGATTAATCTTAAATGCTCCTGCAAGAACTCCGTCTAAACCCTTATTAAATTACCTTCACTGGCTGCCCATACGGCAACGCGTTAAATTCAACATCTGCTGTTCAGTGCACAAATGTCTTTATGGACAAGGCCCCAGATACCTGGCCCAAAAATTTCAGATATATAAACCTGAACGTCTTCTACGCTCCAGCAACCAGTGTTTACTGGAAACTCCAACCATCAAAAAGGTCAGGCAAGGTGGTCGTGCCTTATCATTTCTGGGACCGACCCTGTGGAATAAACTTCCAACCGACCTAAGACACAATACCAACCATCTGTGCTTTAGGAAAGCCCTAAAAACGCACTTGTTTCAGGAAGTATAACTCACCCTGTGGTATCCTACAGAGGCACCGCATTTCTGTATTTAAGGCGAGCAAAGCGCGGAGATACCCCTTGGGTCGATTCTGGCGCGATACAAGCAACTAAATAAATAAATAAATAAAATAAATCACAGGGGTCCCCCACCATCCCATTGTGTACCTAGTGTATGTATTTGTTTTAACTGTATTCTAATGTGTCTCTTTCAGCATAACACTGGCCCTGGGCATGGCTAGGCAGAGCCCAGGGTAATTCAGAGTCAGTTACCACCAGTATCAGTCAGCAAAATGTTGTGGGCTGCCCAGGGCACAGGATGACTTTGCAACACTAGTAAAATTGGTTATTTTACTTTAAGGAGCCTGCACAACAGGATGTTTCTTTCCTTTATCGTGGATATCCTCCACCTCCACATTTGGATTAGCATTATCCTGCAGAGAGCAGTTCTCACAAGTGTGTCATCTTGCAGACTTCGCTCCTTCCTGGCAACCAGTGGAAGGTAGGACGCCTTTTTTTTACACATAATTAAGTTCAACCTTAATTTAATGTGCAATGATAAATACTGTGCAGTACATTGAACACCCGCTCCACGTGATAAGTGCTTATAAGACCAAGAGTTTAAAAGAGTTTGAAATCTCTACACACAAAAGGAACTATGGCTGTGTGTTTAGATTGCCCACTTCACACCAGGGAGTTTACCTATGGGCACAAGAAGGTTTTGCAGGTGTGCAACCCTGAAAATCAGCTACACTCCATCCCAAAAGGGCTAAACCCATCTTTTTTTTTTTACATCTATGGGGGCTGAGAGGGGGTTTTCAAGTTTTCCCTGTGTTGAAAGGGGGAAATAAAGCCTACTGGAAGGCAGACTTTCTTTTTAATTAAAATAAGGAAGTGGGGTCTAGCTCTTCCTGACATCAGGCCCCAACTCACCCCTAAAGCCTCAACAGTGATCCCCTAGGGACCGAAGCATACCCTCCCAATGGTACCCTAACTGGATAATATATAATAATAATAATAATCCACATTTGTAAAGTGCAAACAATCAATAAAGTGCATACCCACCCAATGGTACCCTAACTGGATAATATATAACAATAATAATAATCCACATTTGTAAAGTGCAAACAATCACCCGTAAGGGTCTCTAAGCGCTGGAGGCCGTCGGGAAGATTAAGCAAGTTATTGCACAGAGTCACATGGTGCTGGGCTAATCTGCCGCCGGGGATCAAACCGTGATGCCAAGATTCCAACGTCAGTCACCCTGGCCGCGGCGCCACACCTCTCCCATTGAGCCTGGTGCAGCTTGACCTTGTGACCGGAACTATGCCTTGCCACAAATGTGGGGTAGCGTTTTTATGGGGACAAGTGGGAGTACACTGAGTAGCATTCAATTCAATTAAAAAAATACTTTATATAGACAGTAAAGTCTATCAAATTACATAAAATTACAAATAACCTTAACGTGATCACAATTTTTCAAAGGTCTCCATGATTTAACAAGTAACACATAATTCATCAACAATATTCACTTTTAACCCCTTGCCTGCGCTGAACGTTCCGCGCTGGTGTGGAACGTTCTATTGCGCGGGCGGGGCCGCGACGTTCAACGGACGTGCGCAGCACTACCGAGGTAGTGCACGCGACGTCCATTGAACGTGGGCAGCACTCAAGGGGGTAAAAACAGTCAAAATACCTTTCAATTAAAAATTGATAACTTAATAAAAAAAACTCTGGCATAAAAGAGAAACAATGCTAACAAAGCATTAGAGATTCATTGATTAAAAGTACAAATATTCAGAGAACCTCCACTTCTTCGTTTTGAGATTCATAGTTTATTTTTAGTTGCCTCTCCACACATCCTACATTTTTTACTAGTTTTGTGATCACTTGTGGCTGCTTGTTGTTCAGTAGAAAACTAACAGCAAATGGTAATGTCTGTATCCCCTCCTTAATCCATACGAGTCTGAGAAATCTTCTGCACTCAACCAGTAGTATGGGACATATACAGATCAAATGAGTTATTGACTCCTGAAATAGGTTATACAATTAACAAATTGTTGACTCTGATTTGCTCGCCCATGGTGGATATAGATCTATAGATGTAAACGTTCCCGTCCATATCTGCAGAATTAAATTTTTATGATAGGTGGAGATTGGTTCATTAATATTTGCTTGCGGGCCTTTTCCGTCATATGTACCGAGTACCAGGTAGGCCTGTTTTCTTTAGCAAATGCACTTTGATCCGATTTCATTTTTACCTTTCTATTCAGGAGTGTTTTAAACTTGAAAAGAGGTAATTTCAAGTGCCATAGCTCTGTTGATCGAGTCAGAACCAGGGCTAAGTCTAGAGCTTGCGCCCAGATATTTGAGTGTTTTGTGCTGTCGAAACCCGCAACTTCAAGCCAGATGAGGTGCTTTAACGATCCATGCACAGCAGATCTTGTAGAGTGCAGGTATTTTATTATGCTGGCCATTTGTACAAGCATTTGATCCTGTAATGGGAATTCCAACCTAATCTGTGCTGGCGAGGTGTTATCTGGCAGTTAAAATAAAGGCCAAAATACTGCACTATGTGCCCTGTTAAAAATAGACCCCAATTTTCCTGGATAAGCCTCTGAGCTATATGACAGTGTTGGCACCAGTTTAGCTGAGACAATTTGCAACAGTGCCTCAAAGGAGAAGTTATTTGTGACCTTGAATATTGTCCGACAAGCACCTTGCAATGAGGCTAATTTTAGTTTTAGTGAGTTCATGTGTAGTAAATGACCTTCTTTATTGTCCAGTCAGCAGCCCAAATATTTATATTGGTTTGCAATGGTCAGTTGATTGTTGTCAAGGTGCCAATGGTGTGGTTTTCTCTTTTTCCGACCAAATATAACTATGATTGTTTTTTCATAGTAGATCTGCATATCATTTGCCTGACAGTGCATGGCTAGGGCGTCCAACAATCTTTGAAGCCCCACTGGCGTCTGGCTGAGCAAGACAACGTTGCCTGCATACAGCAGAGAAGAGAAGTGTTGATTCACTAGTTTGGGAGCATGACTGTTAACTTTATTTAATACAGGATCCAAATCACACATATACAGATTAAAAAGGGTTGGTGCTAAAACACACCCCCTTTTGACACCTTGTTCTATGTTGCTTTGATCTGAAACTGTCATACGTTCTCCGAGTTTCACTCTTGCCCACGTATTGGAATAAAGCAGTATGATGCGTTGTAATAAGGGTTCTGGGATTTTCCAAGCTGTACATTTGGTCCACAGTAGGTGACAGTTGATGCAGTAAAAAGCTTTACTCTAGTCAATAAAGCAACAAAACAGCTGGTTCTTTTTCTGTATTTGTTGGGGGGCAAGCATCCTTATGGCCATCAGATTGTCCATGGTGCCCGCTTGTGTTCTGAACCAGTTTGATTGAGGCAGAGCAGGTTATTTTACATTGCCCAGTCTTGTAAGTCCTTGAGTAATAAGGAGGCAAAATACTTTGCCTCAATGTCCATAAATGCAATATGTTTGTAACTGTCTGGAGTTGAGATAGAGCCTTTTTTGTATATGGGATGAAGTATTGAGCCTTGCCATGATAAGGGCACTGTATGCTGCGCTTTACAACTCTTAAATATATTTTTGAGTGTTTCAGACAAGAACTCGATGTCCTGTTTATAAATTGATGCTGGGATGCTATTGGGACCTGGCGCTCTGTCACCTCTGCTTTTACGGATTAACCTTACGATTCTACCCGCATCGATAGTTGTCGCGTAGCATAGGCTTTTAGACATAGTCGATAGTGACATTGTTTGTTACAAATTATATTCAGTTAAGCCGGACGCTTCAATGGTATTTGTGGCAGAAGCTTTATATAACAAGGACATGTGCATTATCCATTTTTTAGGTGTAACAATATTCCCATTTGTGGCACTGATCGATGACTCACTGTTCAATCTATTTACAATCATCCAAAAACCTCCTGCGTTTCTTTGCCTCCATGCCATGAACTATTCAGACTGAACCCATTCCTCATGATCTCGTTTGGCTTGCCAGATTTGTTTTTAATACTCTAACCAAAATGCTTTAACTTCATTAGTTACTTTGTGGTTTGCTTGGCTTTCGAGTGTGCAGCACTTTTTGTCAAGTGACCTGTTTAACATCCTTAACTTCTTTGTGTACCAGGGTTTAGAAGCCGTGAGTTTTAAGCAGACGGGGCTCGGTCTGTTGATAACCATGAAGGCCATTAATGACTGTACTAGCTTTTCCCAGTCGCAAATAGCATCCATTAATAGAGAACTCTTATCAGCGATAACAGTTTTCCAGTCTTCATACTTTGTCGAGACTTAAGCACCCCATTTAATCCGTCTCCAAGTGTAATGATCTTTTGTCCCTACTACTGATAGCGATGGGTTCTTATTGGTTGTAGTACAGAGAGCCCAGACCTGAGGCATATGATCACTATCACAGCATAGCTAGATCGAATAGGTTTGAATATTGTTAAAGAGCATGACGGACATGAATGTGTAAACCAATACTACTGCTGACCCCTTTGGGCAATAAAGAGTGGGGCGTATTGTTTGGTCTCACTATCACAGCATAGCTAGATCGAATAGGTTTGAATATTGTTAAAGAGCATTACGGACATGAATGTGTAATCAATACACGCATTGACAATGCCTCTAGTGTTGCAAGTAATAAGCACCCCATGGAATCAATTATTTGCGGGCATAAAGCCAGCGATGGAATTCGCCACTGGATATCCTCCATTTTTTCTTGCCATGCTTCGATAGGGTTTCTCTAACACATTTAAGTTAAAATCTCCAGTTAATAAAAGATGGGAGTCCACATATCTTTGTTTAATCGAAGTAACTAGATGTTCTAATTTCTTCACACACTGTTGTTTCTCTAACAATGCTAGATGAACATAAACATTTATTAGAAATAGATGGCAGATGATATGGTTAATTTGCCAGTATTTGATTTCCAAACATTGTAAATATTTATATTCAGTGTCATGCTCTTTAACTTTAAAATCCCAATGGGCAGAGAGAAATATTGACAAGCCCCCCTTGCATTGCCTTTTGTGTGTGTTCTAGTTGCAGGGGAATAGAACCGGCAGTATCCTTCAATTATTGTCTGCTTCTCACACCAAGATTCCTGGATGCATGTGATATCATGGGTTCTTAAAAAGGTCATAGCCTCAATATCGGTTAGTAAGCTTTCAAGACCTGCGACAATACAGGAAATTACTCTAATTGTTGAATTCTTTATCTTATTTCGTGTTTTCTTTATTGTTCTATCCCATCTTAAATGTCACTGTTTGTGTGAACTGGCCAGTGTAGGAGCGAGCCAGCCCCAGTTCTCCTGTTGATGCTCTATCAACCGAACAGCTAAATTGCATGTCCTACCCGTATCGATTAATTTGAAGATGGTTAACGATTGATGATTTATTAATGGCATTGCTTGTAGAGGGCCTGTCGCATTTGTTAGCATTGGTAACCGTTTAGTTTGCATATCTTGTCATAATTGCGTGTTTTCTTGTTTAAACAGCTTTGTGCCACTCTCAATGGCGTTTTCTTTATTCACTAAGACTTTTTTTGGTCGGGAGATTAAAATACCCCATTCTTCCAATAACCTTTGGTTTTCACAGATGCAACGAGCTGCTGTGCTAGAGATCCATGTTACTGCAGTTGCCTCTTTGTTACTCAAAATATCAGAAGGCATGACAAGGAATCGATACGATGTCTTTGGAGTCCAAATGACAGAGCTTTGGATGAGCAGCTAATCATTTTGTTACATTGCCACGGTTCAGGATATCTCCCTTTCCTTGTGAGGTTAGATCAGGATGCCATATTGTTGTCCATGTCTGATCATTTGGTTCAACCATGTGTTGTTGTATGCCAGGGCTTAGATTTATGTCTTTATTTGTTGTTGTTATATTTGAAATGCTTACGTTTTCTGCCAAGACAGGTGTAGGGGCATTAGACTCTCTATTATTACGGTTTGTTTACTGCGCACTAGTGGAGATTGAAATTTCACTGCAGCTTCGTCTCCTGCCAACTTGGGAGGGGCCTGGGCTTTGCTGTGGCCTGTAATCCTTATGTTTTGAGACTTCCCAATGCCTGACACCGATGTTCCATGTATTATTTGATATGAGATCTGTGATGTTGTTTATTATCTCTATTGTATGTATCTTTAAGATGCTGGAACTCTCTGTTCTAGTATTCCTATCTCATGTGAGATTCTGGAATATACATGAGGGTTCCAACAAGAAGTCAGTTGAAGTTTGCTCCTGTGGCTGAGGCTTTGATTAAAGCTTACTCCTAATCAAATTGATTCCAGTTTAATCATGTATAACTTCAAGACACCACATAATTTGGCGACGATCGGGTGAACCCTGTGCTGCGCCTCAACACAAGGAAAGCAAAAAGGACGACTCTCCAGCTCCTCCAGCGGCAGAATATAATTAAAAGAACGAAGAAGGAAGCGAAGTCTTCCCAGCGGCAGTAAAACGGAAAAGAAATACACGGTGAGGAGTTTGGTGGGCGGAGAAGTTTGACGGATATTAATATAATTTAAACGTAAGGAAAAACAAAGAAGTTAGGCAACGAACGCCTCTCGCGCTCAGCCTCGTGGAGATACGTAATACATTCTCTCTCGCGCTGAAATTGACTCGCGAGTACAGAAGGAAGGGACGTATGACCAGGAAAACGCGTGCGCTGCGTGCGTGTGAAAGAATCTTTTGAGCATCTCCGTGCGAGTGAAAAAATCCATTGAGCGTTGCCAGCTGATGACTCAGAAGAATCAGAATGCCGTGTATGCGAGAGAAAGAATTCTTTGAGCATTTGTAACCAGCTGTCGACGCTGAAGAATCTATATTGCATCACAAAGCAGGGAAAAGATTAGTCAGTACGAAGATTCTGCATTACATCATAGAGCAAAGAAAGGACGATTATTAAAGCACTGCTCTGCTGGAAAATAGAACCTAAGTGTGGAACTCTTGCTTACATCATAGAGAGACAAAAGAAAAGAAATAATAAAAGAAAAAAATAGAACTTGGACATTACAGTCTTACTTATATCATAAGGTGACAAAAGCCTGGACAGATTCTGAGGAAATTACATTTATTTAAAAGAGGAATTCAATTTTAAAAGAGACAATTTGATATAATTCTAAAAAGATACAATTTAGAAGGAAAGATAAAATGCAAAATGTAACCCAGCCTGCTTTCTTTTTAAATACACCAGGAGAACCAAACATAAAATGGAAAAAGTGGAAGAAAATTTTTGCAAATTATGCGAGAGTTTGTGGAACTAATCTGAGTGCAGAAAGAAAACTTGCTCTTCTTCTTCATTGCTTGGGAGGGGAAGGACAAGAAGTCTTGGAACATCTTCCTGACTTATCTGCAGGAGAACAACGTAATTTGAATGAATATGAGATTGCGATTGCTCAACTTGACAAACATTATCTCCCGAGAGTCAGTACCATTATGGAGCGTTACCATTTTGGTCTAAGAGAACAAAAAAGAGATGAAACCGTAGAGGAATATGTTTCTTCATTGAGAAAGTTGGCATCCTCATGTAATTTTGGTTTGACTCTCGATGAAAGAATTAGAGATCAGTTTGTACTTAGATGTGCACATGATGAGATCAGAAAAGAACTATGGTTGAAAGATGAACCACCTCTTGAGGAAGTATTAGCCATAGCAAAGCAGGTAGAACACATGACGAAGTGTGTTGGTGAGTTAAGAAAAGAAAAAGAAAAAGGACTCTCAAGTGAAAAGAAAGACGAAAAAAAATTGAAGAAGTTGTTTGTCAAGTTAAGAGAAGTGGAAAAGATGAAACGCAAAATACTTCTGAGAAAGAAAACTTGGGATCTAATTCAGCAAGTCAGAACTGTTCGCCAGGGCAGAATAACAAATGTGCCTGTTTTAGATGTGGGCAAATTAGTCATTTAGCAAATTCTCAAATGTGTCCAGCATTAAGAATTATATGTAATGTATGTGGGAAGAAATGCCATTATGGAAAGTTTTGTAGAACAAAGGTATTTAGATCTGATTTGACAAGGAAGCGATGGAGTCAGTCACAGCCACAAGTTAGAACCATTACTTTTGAGATAAAATGTGAGGTGACTGATCATCCAACACACCTTGTAAAGGTGGGAAATGTGATGATTAACTTCAAATTTGATTCTTGTTCACGCATAACGCTAATTAATGAAAAATTATTTAACACACATTTTGCTGGAAAAGTAAGAATGATGAGATCTGATGTGAGGCCACTTGGGTATTCTGATAAACCTATTAACATGGTTGGTTGTTTTATGCCTAAAATTGAACTTGGGAAAAGAATTATAGTAGGAAAAATATATGTTGCAAAGAAGGGAGATACATTACTAGGTTGGGTACATCAAGGTCAACTTGGTGTAACTTTGAATCCGAATGCCAATCCCCAAGTACAAATTCAACAAGTGGATACTGATGATATGAATGGCGGGGAAAAGGATTTGGGTGAGGATTTGGCCGGCAAATTCCCAAATGTATTTAGAGAAGGTTTGGGTTGCTTGAAAGGCTATAAGCATCACATTAGATTGAGAGAGAATGCTGTACCAATTGTGGCAAAGGTAAGAAGAATACCATTGATGGAACAAGAGAAGGTAAAAGAAGAAATAGATAAGTTATTAAAGAATGGTGTGATTGAGCAGGTGGAGGCTACTGAATGGTTGGCTCCTGTGGTTGTTATTAAGAAACCAACTGGAGAAATTAGACTCTGTGTGGATCTCAGAGCATTAAATAAGGAGGTGGTAGTTGACAGATTTCCACTTCCGAATATAGATGAGATGGTGAGTACATTGGAAGGGGCTAAGTTCTTCACCACTTTAGATCTTGCCTCAGAGTACCACCAGGTTGTATTGGATGATTCTTCCCAAGACTTAACGGCATTTATCACACCTATGGGCACTTATAGATATAAGAGAATGCCGTTTGGTCTTGTGTCCGCTGCCTCAGTGTTCCAAAGAATTATGGCTAGAATTTTGCGAGGTTTGCCTGGTGTGAGATGCTATCAAGATGATTTGTTAATTTATGGTGATAGTATGAAAGAACATTATGTTCGTGTGTGTACTGTTCTCAAATGTTTGGAGGATGCGGGAATGACACTTAAGAAAAGTAAGTGTAGGTTTGGTGTAAGAGAGGTGAATTATTTGGGTCACAGGATAACTGATCAAGGTATTTTTCCAAAAAAAGAGTTGGTGGACACCATCAATAAAGTAAAAGAGCCTGAAAACAAGGAGGAATTAATTTCCTTTCTTGGTATGGTGGAGTTTTACGGAAAATTCATTTATAATTTTGCAGACAAAACTCAGTATTTGAGAAGGTTGACAGCAAGAAATGTTGAGTATGAATGGTCTGAGGAATGTAAAAAAAGAATTTGATGGAATCAAGTCTGAGCTGAATAAGGCACCTTCTCTTCAAGCTTTTGTACCAGGCTTGCCTACTATTCTATATACTGATGCAAGTGAAAAAGGTCTTGGTGCTGTCTTGGTACAGAAAAGAGAAGGAAAGGATTACTTAATTTGTTGTTCTTCAAGGTGTTTAAGAGGATCAGAATTAAATTATTCTGTCATAGAAAAAGAGGCACTTGCCATTTTTTGGGCATTGAGGAAATTGAAGAATTTAATTTGGGGAACGAAGTTACTTATTTTTTCGGATCACAAACCTTTGAAAGAGATCTTTCATAAAAAGGGTTTAGATGCAATTTCCTCAAGAGTTAGAAGATGGATTGTTTCTCTACAAGAGTTTAACTTCTCTGTTGAATATGTTCTGGGGGTGTCAAACAAATCAGCTGATTGTCTTTCAAGAATGGTAGGAAAGGAGAATTTTGATGAAGAGGATGTCTGTAGTTTTTCTGATGATTCTATAAATGTATGTGAAATTACAGAAGGGGCAATTGAAGAGAAAGAATGGAGAGATGAGCTTGAGAAGGATGAGGAAATTAAGAAGGTTATGCTTTCTTTGAGTACTAACTCTCGCTTAGAGAAACCCTGGATGCTCGTTTCTGATGAGCTTTCAATAAACTCTGGATTTCTAACTCGTGGAACAAAAATGGTGCCACCTCTCGGAATTAGAAAGAAATTGTTATCTCATGCACATTCAGGACATCTTGGAATTGTTAAGACTAAAGAGATTTTACGTTTGCAGTTTTGGTGGCCCGGAATGGATTTAGAGATTGAGAGGTTGGTGAGAGATTGTCCAGAGTGCTGTGCTAGTGATAAGATATTAAAAACAAAACAAATGCCCATGGTCAAGAGGCTATTACCAAAACATCCTTGGGACGAATTGGCTGTAGATATAGTTGGTCCCCTGTCAGGTGTAAGTGATACACCTTATCTTTTGATTCTCATGGATCTATATTCAAGGTGGATTGAGGTGTGTGCTGTGAGAGAGATTACTTCGGAAGAGGTGATGAAGTTTATGGATGCTCTTTTTAAGAAAGCGAGTTTTCCAAATAATCTTCTTTCTGATAACGGGCCACAATTTTGTTCAAGACTTTTTGAGGATTATTTGAAGAAATCTGGAGTGGTACATAAGAAATGTTCTTTGTATCATCCAGAAACCAATGGCGCAGTTGAGAGGGTTAATAAAACTTTGAAAGAGGCAATACAGTTAGCTAGGTCATCTGGCTTGAATTGGAAGTCTGTTCTTCAAGAAAGAATAAGTGCTTACCGTTTTGCACCTCATTCCACAACTGGTAGATCCCCGTTTGAATTGTTTAAAGGGAGGCTCCCTAATACTTGGATGTGTCCTGGTTGGATGGATCTCAACAAAGGTTTGGTTGATAATGGGATTGGTGAGTGGCGTAAGAAGGAAGAAAGAAAACTGGATGAAAGAAAGTCTTATTATGATAAAAGAAATTGTGTGAATGTACAGAAGGTTTTAGTGGGTGATCTTGTTCGGATAAAAGCTCCTGTTGGTTGTAGATCCTGGTCAAAATATACTGATGTAAGAGCTGTGGTGAAAGTCTTTAGAAATGCCATCAAAACCGAGGATGGAAGAATTTGGAACAAGAACAGAGTGGTTGTAGTTAAGTCAAGAATTCCTGTACGAGATGGTGGAAGACAAAGTTTACATCTTCCAACTTTTAATTTTGTTAATGGTTCAAATACATTGTCTTCTTCTCTTAGGAGTCAGAGAGTACGTAGACTTCCTGTTTATTTAAGAGATTATTCACTATAGTCTTCTCTCCTTGTCTTCTGTTCAATTGAGGATTTATCTTTTCTATAATGTATTGTTTTATGTCTTTCTTTGGGAGGGAGATGTGTGATGTTGTTTATTATCTCTATTGTATGTTTCTTTAAGATGCTGGAACTCTCTGTTCTAGTATTCCTATCTCATGTGAGATTCTGGAATATACATGAGGGTTCCAACAAGAAGTCAGTTGAAGTTTGCTCCTGTGGCTGAGGCTTTGATTAAAGCTTACTCCTAATCAAATTGATTCCAGTTTAATCATTTATAACTTCAAGACACCACAAGATCCTATCTGCTGACCGTTCCTGGATCAATTTATTGGGTGATAAATGTACTGAGCACCATTTCAGTTTTTCTGTTTCTTGGGTGGTTTTGTATATAATGCTCAGTGATAATGCTAGGGACCGAGATCACCTGGTCAAAATGTTCTGTTCCCTGATGATTTTTAGATCATTTTTGTTGATTTTGGCAGAAGTATGTGGCCAATAATGTTGCTTGTCTTGATTATTGCTATAATTTGAGTTGTTTTTTATTCTGTTTCTTTAACCGCTTCTTGTTTCTTTTAGACAAAGAAACTAGAGGGTTTGGAAGCTTGATATCCTGGGCTGCAGATAGATAGGGTGCTGTTTTCATGTCTAGAATTTTATTTTCTTCTTGACTCATGGGGTCGTTATTTACCATAATTGCGGGTTCCGCTTTACCAGGTGCCGGATGAATCCCTGCATTTACGACCAGAGGGGTGCTTCCAGGCGCTTAGGTTGCTGACAGTTGTGAGATTTTTAGGTTTGTCTAGGTGACCCTGCACTGACTGATTTTTGGAGTCTGTGATATTTAAAGTCCTAGATTGTGTAATGATAGCGGACTTTTTGTTCTGAGATTGCTCCTTCCTGGTCAATTTGACTTCCTGTGATAGGTCACCAGCTATTGAAGGTAAAGCAGTCAGTTCTGCCATGAGGATAGCACACATAGAGTCCTTATTATTTACACATAACATGATAGATGGGCTCCCTGCCATATGGTTGAGGCTTTTGCGCTCTCTGGAATAAGCTTCTTATTGTTGAATTTAGCCTGTCAAAGCGCAAGTCTATTGTTGTAATGTACTGAGCGTATGTCTCCAGCAGTGATATTTGGATATCAAACTTGTTCGATTGATATTGTAATGCTTTGGCGTTAGTGTCTAATGTGTTGAGCAGTTGGTCCCAGGTCCCCTTGTTTAGGTGAGGATCGACTTTCGTGATAGAGGAACCTGCTGATTATTTTCTAAGGTCTTAGTAAAGGTTTTAAGTGAAGGGCTGAAGGTTAAGCAAGACAATGGGATCTGCAACGGGGCTTGATCCACCTATTGGCTATTTCCACCTTTCTACGGAGGTTCCTAATTCTGGTGGATCATAGCCTTTCTTATTTGGATTAGGTGGTTGTGCTATTGTTTGATTATTTCACAGTATGTTGTTGCTGGAGTTATGCACAATAAAGTTTGCTAAAAACTGGACCAGTCCAGTGACTGTGCCTCCTCCCCTCGCTATGGAGAAACTGGTGACTGTGATGGCCATTTTGGTGGCTGTTTGTTTGCTAACATTTTCCAGGTCGGTGGTGGTCGAAATAAAGCAGAAACGTTGATCTGGATTAGAGACTTGAGGGCTGAGGACTCGTTTGTCCGGATCGGTAAGAAGCGTCCCAGGTCGTACTGGACTAGGTGTTAGAGGGGGAAGCAGCGCAGGAAGAACCTCTTTAACCTCCTATTTTGTAGGGTATAGAGCAGCGCCTTCATCCTTCATAAAGGTGAATTGTGAAGGAATTTTCGGAATCCTGGGCCATGTTGCAAACATTGAGTCCTGAAACAGGGTTAATCTGGGAATTAGGGAGTCATCAATGGAGGCTGGAGACTCCTGTTTAAGCCTCATCGCTTGTGCACGCAAATTAATTGATGTCTGATATTCCCCTTCCCTTTCTCTTCGCAGTTTGACTCTGGTTGTCCTATGACCCTTTCTTTTTCATTGTAACATCGATATTTCACCCCTGCTACGGCCGGAGCACATTTTGGTGGCCGGATCACCCTGAACTATGGCCTCCTTTCAACCGCCTTATGTGCCCTTTGATTACACTGTTTTGAGTCCTGAACTGGAACATGCCAGGCCAGGGAATATATACCTGCGTCAAAAGTGCTCTTAAGTCATCTTCTTATTCTTTTATCCTCCTCATGGGTTCCATTAACCAAGTTGCTGCAGCTATCATCAAAGGTATGTAAAGTTTTGCTCTTGTAGAAAATGCTGTGCATAACGCATGTAAACCTGTCGTCAGTGCATCCAGGGGTTGTTTTTCTGAAAGGTTGCTGTTTAACTATTCTTCTGTTGCCCCCCCCCCACTCCCCCAGACCATTTAGTTGGACGTCAAACCAGAAGAACTGAATTCTGAAACTTCCACGGCTCCCCCCTGCAGCATTAATTCTGGCAAAAACAAGTAGAGCAGGGTGGGACCGGGTGTTGAAGAGCAGAGTAGGGATGAGCCGGACGAGCAGGTGGCATCAAAGTTCAAAACAGTAATATGATTACACCCAGGTAAGCAGAGCACTACATGCGCACGCAAGCTGCACCCGGTGCTGCCCAGGCCACCTCCATCTGAGGCACACTCTCTGTGGCTACCGTCTAAACGGACCACTCTCACCTGCACAAGGAACACACTTTGCGATGCACCTTTCTTTCTTTGAACTCCTGCCCGAGCATGTTATCAATTGGGCACTTTCTTCCCTGCCGAATCGCGCCGATGGTAAACGGATTGGGGGTTGCTGGGGCCGTTAGTGGGTTGAGGGATCTGTAACTGCGAGGAAAGGCGAGGCAAGGCGGTGGTCCGCAGTCTGTAACTGAGCTGTGAGCTGTGAACTGCTGCGAGCCTCCCGGCCAGCGTTGGTGTTCTCTGACGTTTTGTGACGTTTCAATAAGCAACTCTGTAGCATCAAATGATACACCGGAAATCTTCTTGTAAGTAGGTTCTTTATTCAAACCCCCAGCACAGGAGAATTAGTTGTACAGCTGACAGGGTCTCTCTCAAGTAACAGCTCCAAGGAATATTCTATCAATACACACATAAACAATTCTAGATCCTGACTGAGATTCCATCTTAAAGAGACATACAACACACATCTTAAAGTGACATACTACACAATCCCCCTTCTTTAAGAAAAAAAAACACAAACTAAGTACAATCAAACATTTCAAGACCTTTAGTTTTTTTTACAATTCTTCCACTTGAAGTCTTAACAATTGTCTCATCAGGAATGATGTTGGTTGCATTAGGAAAGACTTGCAAATTTTCTTTCACCTGCAAATTACATTCAGATAAAGAATTACTGTCAGGAACTACTGAATATTCATTCCCACACCCAAAATTAAAATCACGAGAAACTTCAGGTGGTGTATCATCACTGGAGACATTCCATTCTTCTGTTCCAATTACTGTATCCCACCACCAAGAAGCGGTGTTCTTACACACATCCTTATTTTCACTTTCATTACTATGAGACACTGGTGCAAGATGGCTAAAATGCCATACTTCACCATTTTGTAACAAAGCATAACCTTGGCAACCATTCTAGGTTCACTAAACCTACTCCCACCCTTTGTGGTTTTTCTAGCACTTTTCACCCGAACCCGTTGACCCTTACTAAGATTAACTTATTTAGCTCCAAGTTTCGAGTCATAGTCGATTTTATTCTTTATTTGAGAAACCTTAATGCTCTCTCTGACCCTAGATAAATCAGACTTAGTCTCACCACTTTTATTCATCCAAACTGGATTAATCTTGGAATGCGGAATTCTGCCTCTCATTAATGAAAAAGGACTTCGATCAGTTGAACCATGAATAGTACTTCTGTAAGCACAAAGCAATTCTTTTAATTCACCATCCCACGATAAGTTACCTTTATTTGCCAGTTGCAACACTCCCTTAATACTACGGTTGGCCCTTTACACAATACCATTTTCACTCGGATGGTAAAGAGCAGTAAATCTTTGTTGTATTACAGAAGCCAACAAATAATTTTTCATATCAAGAGATTTAAAATGCATGCCATTGTCTGACAAAATGTACTTAGGAAAACCTTCTCTTAAGAAAATGTTATCTAAAAAACTAATAACAGTTCTAGTATTGATCACATTTACCACACTGATTTCTAGCCATCTTGAAAATGTGTCTATCAAAACTAGGATATACTTCTGTACTCCATCTTGCCACGTGACTAGACCCATGAAATCAATGGCTACAATCTCCCAAGGGAGTTTTGGACAGTCAGGAGAAGCCAACGGTGGATTACAGGTTTTAAAAGTTTTGTCAGAGAACTCACACTTTACACAAGGCCTTACACACCTTTCAACTTCCACATCCATCTTAGGCCACCAATAGAGTTCTTTTATACGAAGCTTAGTGCGAGTGATCCCCGAATGCCCCTCGTGGCAGAGATCAATAATTTTCTTCCTTAAATCTTTAGGTGGGATAATCCTACCACCACGTACAACCAACATATCAGAGATACTGAGTTCATCCTGTACTTCCCAAAATCCTCTTAAATCATCATTGATAATCTTTTTGTCCATCCCACTCCAACCTTTAATGATCAACTGTTTCAAAGCAAGTAAGATCTGGTCGGAATTTTCTGCTTCAAGCCACTCCTCTTTGCTAAAACTAATTTGAGTCTTATCAAAAGAAATATGTGCGACTGAAAAATCATTCCACTGATTTTTGTCCAGTTCAATCAACGGTAAGGACATGCGACTCAAAAAATCAGCAGTGAAGTTCCTTGTGCATGGCACATATTGGATGTCATACATAAAGTCTTGTAACCGCATGGACAACCTTGCTATTCTAGCTGTGGCATTGGTAAGACCATATTTTGTAAGTAATCTAGTCAAAGGTTTGTGGTCACACCGAACAATGAATTTCCTTCCCCACAAACATTTCCTAAAGTGTTCCAAGGCCCATACCACAGCAAGCGTTTCTCTTTCAACCACAGAATAACGTTCTTCTGTGGGAGTAAGCGTACGCGAAGCAAACGCTATAATGACTTCCTTGTTGTTGTCATTAATTTGGGTAAGAACACTACCTAAACTCTTGCTGCTGGCGTCAGTTGTAACAATGGTACTAGCACAGGGATCAAAACCTTGCAAACTGGGAGCTTGGGCAACGGGATTTTTTATCTCCTCAAAAGATTTCTGGCATAGAACACACTAATTAATTAGCATTTTGTTCTTAAATAGAGACCACATAACGTGGGTCTTCTCAGAAAATTTATTTACAAACTTCGCATAAAACTCCGTGAGATCTGAGACCTCGGTGCAGGAGCATCCAGGATAGCACTCACCAAACTAGACTTTGGTCGTATGCCAGAAGAACTAACTTCATGTCCAAGGTAAGTGACACTCCTTTCTGCAAATTTACATTTTGAGGGTTCTGCAGTGACACCGTTACCCTGTAGAATACTCATCACATTTCTCAAACGCTCATCATGGATTTTCTTGTTTGGTCCCATTAAAAGGATATCATCCTGAAAGAATACCACACCTTGCATATCACCAAATAACTCATGCATAAGCCTCTGAAAAACCGCCGCCACAGACGCTAGTCCGAATGGCATGTGGCAAAATTGAAAATACCCAAAAGGAGTACAAAAGGCCGTGAGGTGTTTACTCATGGGGTGCAAGGAAATCTGGTGATATGCACAAGATAAATCAATGATTGAAAACCACTTTGCACCTCTGGTCAAGGTAAGCATTTCGTCAATCCTAGGGAGGGGAAACTGATCAATTATAATTAGGGCTCCCGGTATTCCGTTTTTACGGATTTATACATATCAATACAGACGAAAATCTATATTTACTATGTCTATATTTATATTTATAAACGGCAAAATACTAGTACATTTGGCACACTGGCGTCGGGTATTGCTACCGACGGGGCACTTGGAATGGAAGATAAGGCGCGATAAGATAAGATAAGGCAAGGGCTTTAGAGAGCAGCAGGGCGCCGAGTGGAAACAAAGGGACACTGACAGATGGTAGCAAAGTTTTGCTAATGGACTTTGGCACGTAGCACCTGTGTAAAAGGCAGCTCTCACAGGAGGTAGACACTGCCTGCAGTCTGGTTAGAAGGGGAGAAATAAACAACAAAGCCTCGTTAACTGTCTTTTTAAAGGAAATTCCCCTCTGCCTTCTGTGATTAACAGGGCCATTAGCGCGTGAAAGCGCTACCTAATGGCCCTGCACATGCCCTGTGACTTGTCTCGAGTTACCTGTCATAAGGCTGCACGCCGATCACAGGGCTCAAAGGAATGCAACACCCTCTCCCTCCCCCATCCCCCTCCGTCCTGTGTCCGAGCCCGGGCTGCTGCTGCAGCTCGAGCTGTTGTTTCTGGTGTCTTATCTGACAAGCACACGTTTTTCACAGGTCTTCAAAGGAGCATTTACATTACTTAGAGAGGTTTTGTTGACTGATTCCAGTATCCCATGTGTTCCCAATCTGCCTATTCGCTATTTCTTACTTTTGTTTTTTTTTTTACTGCCACAGTGGGGAAATGCATGTAGTGAAATAGTGAAAAAGCATCGAACAAGTAGGGACCACCCCCCCCCCCAAAAAAAAAACCACTGACCATTTTTTTCTGTTTACAGAGTCTGCAAGAGAACATTGTGTTAAGAATATATTGTTACTTAATTTTAATTTTTGTTTAATTTAGTCATTAATGTTGGTTTCCCAGAGCTATGACATATGCTTGGTTGGAATCTTTTAAACCTGATAACTATTTTCCTATGAGGGCATTCATTTTTAAGCGTTGAATGCAAGTTTAACCGTTTTACAAATGTGCACGCTTTTGTTGCACTTGCATACTGTGACTATTATTGCGTAGCCTCAAAATCAGTGCTCAGCTGTTGAAGCACATATTCTTCCACATGCAAACTGGTGCCACATGAACCTTAACAAGCATTGGCATAGCCAATAGGTCTCGCCTTTGGGACGTTATAAGTCTTTATCCATGTAACAGTTGATATTGTTGCACCAAGGATATTGTGCTGCATAACTGAATACTTATAAAGTCCCAAAGGCGAGACCTATTGGCTATGCCAATGCTTGTTATTTGTTTTCTAGTACAATATAGACTATATTGTACAAGAAAATGAATAAAATTGTCAATTTAAATAAATGTGGAAAAATACTAGCTCTAGCGTCGTCTTTTGTTTGTGCCAAAAATAAATGTGGATAAATACAGAAAAAATGCCCAAAAATAAATATGGATAAATACAGACGGAACGGGCAAAAAAATAAATACCATAAAACCGGGAGCCCTAATTATAATGTTGTCATTCAAGTACCTTAAATCTATGCTCATGCGAATTGGAACGTCTAGCGATCACAATCGGAGAAATCCAATCGGATGCCTCAACAGTTTCAATTATCCCCGCATCTAACAATTTATTGATTTCCATCTTTACCTCATCACGTACAATTAGCGGAATATGGCGCACTCTATGGATTTTTAAAATTGGCATTTGGTTTAACTCTGATTTTGTGCGAAAAACCTTGGAGATTCCCGATACCTCCACTGAAGACCTCGGGAAACTCTTCTAATACCCATTTCTTTGTGTTTTCTGACTCACACATGACCAACACTTTTTCAGGACTATTAGGATTTAAAATTGTATCAAGTGAGCGCTAATCTTTCCAACGCAAAACAGGTGGTCCATCTTTAGCTACGCATAGTTTACACACAGACCTTCTACTCTTAAATTCGAACATCAAAGATCTAAAACCCAACATATCAATTTTTTGTCCAGTGAAACTCTGAGGAATCACATCAGATGATTGTAATTGTGGACCAATTTCACTTGTAAATTGTTTATCCCAAATTGACTTGGGTATGATTGTAAACGGAGATCCTGAATCTGCTGCAACTTGTAGTTCAATGCCAACCAAAAGAGACTATGCATAATGGCGTGTTGCTGTCATCACCAGTAATGTTTACCACCAGAAGCATTGCCTGAAGTATTCAAATTCTCAAAAAGATAATCTTCTTCATCTTCTTCATCATTATCTGATAAGTCAGAGTCATTGTTAGTCATACAGGTAACTCGTGTTTTCTTTTGAGGCTTCCTTCTACACTGTTTGGCAAAATAACCAATTAGTCCACAAACTGAACACTTTGTAGACTTAGCAGGGCACTTCTTGCTGTGCGTGATGTGCTGCCACATCTGTAGCATGCAAAAGATTGAGCATAATTTTCTTCTCTTTTGAAGTTTGAATTTTAATGTAGTTTCCAATTTTGATACTGTTTGGGTTGTCTAAAGTTAGAACCTTTGTCTTTCCTTGTGTCACTAATCTTGTTAACAGTCACTGGATCAATAGATGTAGAAACTGCCTTGGCACATCTTTCCGAAAGTTCTGCTTTTTTAACCAACGTAATTATATCTTTTAGGCATGCATCTCCTTCTATCCATAACTTGTCCTGGATATTCTTGTTTTGTGCACATGACTACTTGATCTCTAATCATATCGTCATGTAAAGACCCAAATTTACACCTGATGGCCAAATTCTTTAAGGCAGATACGTAGTCCTCAATAGACTCATTTGCATTTTTTTTTACATTTGTAGAAAGTGCGTCTAGAAACTGCAACACATACAATTGGAGAATAATGGTCATCAAGATCTGCTATAGCACATTTAAAAACATCTAGATCACCACTCCTTTCTATCTTTTGCATGTGTAAATATACCCTGAGACCTTCAGGTCCTAAACAGTGCATTAATATTCTTTTTTTTTCTTTCCGGACACATTATACTGCCATTATCCTCCAGGGTGGCAAAATAATTCAAAAAGTACTCTTTCCAATCTAACCATTTAATATTTTGCTCTCCTAGATTAATTAAAAATTCCTTCGGATCACTTTAAGTAATGCTCGAACTGTTGTGTGAAGTAATAACGTTCCTTGAAGCAGAAGCTGTACGGGATTCTCCATTTATTTTTGTGCAAATAAATATTAATTCAAAACAACAAAGAATAAATAATGAAATTAACAGTCTTACTGTAGAAACGATGAATTGTATTCTTGAAATAAACGCTGGTTAAATCCAAAGCAAACGAGTTGTTTGAACTGAGCAAAGTCAATAAAGAAGAAAAATATATATATATATATATGGCTGCAAGTATCACGTTGTGTCACGTTGTGTTACCTTTATGCTGATTAGGTGACATCAGTGCGTAGAGTGCACGATCCGGTAGCGAAGGATACGCGTTGGGACTGAGAGCGTGAAAGCAGTTCGAGCATTCACAACACCCTAGCGCTTGCTGCTTGAAAATAAACAATTGTGGTTAAAGCTGTCACAGAAGGCTCGCGCTTGACTCGCGCTGAAGTTCAAAGCAGGCTTGCGCTTGACTCACGCTGAAGTTCACAGCAGGCTCACGCAGCAGGATCACATTTGAAGTACAACAACAATGCCACAACCGGTGACGGCTGAGTTGTGCTCAAGGTAGGCAACAGGCTCACGCTCGAAGGTGAAAGTCATTTCAACAAAGCGTTTTTCATGCAGAATATGCGAATAAGTGCCAACGTTTAAATAAATCCAAAGGAAAATATTTCAAGATTTTGTATTTAAGTAGATGATGAGGTGGGAAAACTCACGGATAGATGGAGTCCAGGAGTCTTCTGTCGTTCGTAGCTGTAGTGATAAAAACTGAATAGGCGTAGCGCGGCACTGCTGTAGAATCCAATAACATTTAAACAGCTTGTTCCTTAGAATGTTAATTACTTAAAAATTCCGTCAATTAACATTAAAAAAATAATAATAATAAGATGAGTACTGGGGGTTTCTTGTCCTCTGTCGCCAAATCGGTGTAGCATCAAATGATACACCGGAAATCTTCTTGTAAGTAGGTTCTTTATTCAAACCCCCAGCACAGGAGAATTAGTTGTACAACTGACAGGGTCTCTCTCAATTAACAGCTCCAAGGAATATTCTATCAATACACACAAAAAACTATTCTAGATCATGACTGAGATTCCATCTTAAAGAGACATACAACACACATCTTAAAGTGACATACTACAAACTCCTAGTTACTGGGTGCTGGGTAGTAGGAAAATTATGTCCATGAAATCAAAGGAAAATGTGTTCATTTAGACAAAATTTGAAGATAGAAGGACATGTGGGTAAGAAAACCTTCTGGACTCCCCAGGAATTTTGGAAATGTCTGGGATTCGTAGGATTCCCTAGCTGGCAGCCCAGCCAGGATCTAGTTAACACAGCTCCCCCTATTGCTGATGTGTCCACATTTCAATTTGAAGCCGTTGGTGCCGTAAGGGAACCGTTTGTATCAGGAGACATATTGAATGTCGAAAATATGTGGATCCTCACTGATTCTGGAGCTTTCCTTCACAGAAATGTAAGGAAAATGTTTGTTCTTAACTAAAGTTTAAGGTTTGCAAGGGCTCCCCTGAGTAAGAAAACATTGTGAGGTCCACACAAGTCACACCACCCTAGACACCATTAAAGCCTAGTGGGGTTTTCAGAAAACTTTAGGTTTGGTAGGTTTCCCTGGATGTTGGATGCTGGCAGAGATAGGACCCTAAGTCCACATCTTCCCACATTCAAACAAGTATTTGTAAAGCAATAGGTCTTGCATTATAAATGTTTGAGTAGTTGGCATTACTAATAATAATGCAACACTAGCACCTGACTGCCTCAAACTAACTACACAACATAAAACAGACCACAGTTCTTCAAATCAGCTACAATACCTGAAACTGATCAAAGTAAGTGAATCTAACTGCAGTACGATATCTGAAACTGACCACAACCCTTGAAACAAGCATATGTGGCACTGAGGGGTATTATGGTGAGTGTAGTCATGTTGTATTGAGTAGAGTGTAAATATGTGTTGTAAATATGTGTTGTGTAATTATGTGATATTGAGTGTTATGATGTGGAGAGTCTTTATGTTGCATTGATTAGTGTGTAAATATGTGGTTTGTAATTGTATGGTAGTGAGTGGTATGAGGGGTGTATTTATGTTGCATTGAGTAGAGGACATAATACCACTCAATACCACATAATTACACATCACATAATTACACTGTATTCTAAACAACATAAATACTCTACACATACCACTCAGTACTACATAATTGCACACCACATAATTACTCTCTACTTAATGCAACATAAATACACTCCACACAATACCAATCTGTGCCACATAATAACAAAAAAAACAATTACACTGTACGCAATGCAGTGTAAATACACACCTTTCACTCAAGTTCGCGCTATATTAAAAAAAAAAACAATTGCAACGCACTAGGTCTCACCTTACTGAATCTTTGTGCTGCTAGTGTTGCATTATTATTAGCAATGCCAACAGCTCAATCCTTTATAATGCGACACCTATTGCATTGCAAATGCTTGTTCTCCCTTGGTGTCTATCCATCCTCTGTGTATTCAACACAGATACAGACCTTGCCTTAGGAGGAAGTATTGTGAAACCATCAGTTTCACTGCCATCATCTCATGGATGCAATATCTGACCTTCTATGCAGCAAGGGGAAGCACTACCAGAATGAAGTGAGGCAAGTGCCATGCCCTAGTAACGTCACTTATTAGATCTGCACTTTAACCACAGTCACTTTATAGCACTGCTTGTCTACTGATTTGCATAGTGGAGGGTGCCTTACCAATAAACGGACAAGGTCATCTGGCCTGGAAACATGGCTTAATAGACCTGACTTCAACAATCCCAAACCAGGATCCCCTTAGCTACCCTATTCATCAGGGATGCACAACATCTAAAAACTCTCAAAATTCCTTTAGGGCTGAAGAAGGAAAAAACTAGGAGGGGTGTCATCGGTGTCCAGCACCTTCAGTGTATTCTACTTTCATATAATGACGTCTGAGCCTCTCCTTCATTCCTGTAAGGGGGTTAGTGTAGAAGGGGCTCTTTCCTGCAGCTTGAGTGGGCGCAGTGTGAGAGGTACTGAATCTAATCTTGAGGGGTGGGCTGTGAAGAAGTAGCACTGGACCCGTTGCCGCATGAACAATGGATTGGGAGAGGCACACACTGCAGAATGGGTACAGTATGGAAGTAAAATGTGCCATACTTGGCTGCTACTGAGTGAAAGAAGAAGCTCTGAGAATGGACTCACCCTTCTTATACCGATCTGAGTGATGTATGGTGTAGGAAGTAGCACTCCTCTTGCTGCCATACTCTGAGAGGGGTTAGAGTGAGAGTGGCATTCACGCTACTCTCACCCAATGAATGGAGATTGGTTAGTTAATGGCACTTGCCGTCAGATGAGTGGTACATTATGAGGAGGCGGCAGTCAGTTTGCTCTCCTGAATTTTCTGGCACCAGCACTACACTAAGGTTAAGGTCACAAAAAAAATCAGGATTCTGTTGGTGTGGGGGGAGGTGGTGGGTGTTGGTCATTCTACTGGTTCAAGCAGCGCTAATAAATGCCAGATCCCTCCCCAAACACAAGTTAGAAATTGCCGAGTTGATTGACATGCATAAACTGGATCTCTTATTCATTACAGAGACATGGGGGGATGAAGCCTCCGGCCCAGACTTCAGAGCTGCCACCCCTATCAATTACAATGTATGCAGACTAGACAGGCCAAAAAATAAAAAGGGTGGAGGTATAGCAATAATCTATAAAGACCAGTTCAAACTCACAACGACACAATCTAATTGTCCTGAATACGAGGCTTTCTTTTTTACATCAGGCCTCTCGGCCAAGTCAACGTTTAAGGGCATGCTAATCTATCGCCCTCCTGGGTCAAGATCCAAGTTTTTAGCCAACATAGGCAATATGATTGAAGCAGTTGCTGGCTCCCCTCATTTCACCATTCTAGGTGACTTTAACTTTCACCTAGAAGCCTCCAATGACCACGATACATCGCAGCTAACCACAGACTTAGCAGCGGTCGGCCTGCTGCAATTGATAAAATCTCCCACGCACCAAGCAGGCCACACACTAGACGGTCTATTCACCAACAGTCCCTTCATAACTGTTACCCAAGTAATCCCCCTGATCTAGACTGATCATGCAGTGATCTGTTTCTCTGTTGAAATTAACCCCACCAAACTTCCTACTACAACCTCCTCTCAATTTTTCTACAGAGACTGGAAAAACATCAATCTAGCCCATTTAACAGAGATGATGCAGGAAGGTCATATTCCCAACGAACAAGACCCCACTATAGCGTCTTCTAATTACTTGATGAACCTAAACACGGCCTGTAACAAACTAGCCCCGATTAAAATTTCCTATCGAAATAGGAAAATACCATCGGCCCAGTGGTTCACAGAGTCCCTTCGGATACAGAGACAGTATTGCAGGAACCTAGAAAGACAGTGGCGTCGCCACTATAGCCCTGCAGACAAAATGACCTATAAAAACGCCCTTTCCATCTACAAAAGACTTATAGTTTCTGAAAAAAGTCGTTACTATACGTCACAAATCAACCAGGCGAAAAACTCGGTAGGAGAACTATTTCAGGTGGTTACAATTTTGTCCAATCCCCCAGCCCCATGCCTAGAAGGCTCTCAGTCTCTATCGGACGCTCTGGCCAGCTTCTTTGAGGAGAAGGTTAGTTCCATTTTCCTCACCTTCTCTCATTCCTCCTCTTCCCCCCCGCCACTAGCACTTCCCATCAACACCTCTCCCATCTTTTCATCTTTCGACACCATCAATCAGGAACACATTCAACATTTGGTAGCTAGCACCAAATCTGGATCCCCCCTCGACCCATGTCCCCCTGCTATTCTGAATCTCATCTCAGAAGCGGTTTCCCCCACGTTGTCTACTATCTGCAATGCTATGTTTTCAACAGGCGTCTATCCATCGGTTTGGAAGGAGGCTATTATTAAGCCACTTCTAAAAAAGCCAACTCTGGACCCTCTTCTTCCTGCCAGTTATAGACCGATCGCCTGTCTCCCCTTCCCAGCCAAGATTTTCGAAAAAACTATGAACATCCAGCTTTCGAAATTCATCAATGACAACGATCTACTTGATGACACCTAGTTTGGCTTCAGACAGGGGAACGGTACGGAGACAGCACTGCTTAAAGCGGCAGATGAAATCAGAGTAACGATGGACAAGGGAGGAGCGGCGGTCCTAATACTTCTGGACCTTTCCGCTGCATTTGACACGGTCGATCATGTCACTCTGATCGACCGTGTCTCGGCTTTAGGAATAAGAGGCAAGGCCAAAGATCTTATTGCTTCATTCTTGGCCAATCGCCCTCAGACAGTCAAGTTGGGTAAATTCACCTCCCAGACCTTCTCCCTCCCATGCGGAGTTCCACAAGGCTCCTCGCTAAGTCCGACGCTTTTTAATATCTATGTATCGGACTTGGCGAGGGTGATAAAATCGCATGGAATTGCACTTACAACGTATGCCGACGATACTCAACTAGTATTATCGGTGTACAATAATGGAACAGCTGTTGCAGCCAACTTCCAAGAGGGAATGAAGGCGATAAGCTCCTGGATGTCATCAAACTGTCTCAAACTAAACTCCGATAAAACGGAAGTGATGACATTCGGGAACTTTCATCCCGCATGGTCCCCACAGTGGTGGCCATCTCAGTTGGGTCCCCCCCCCACACCGGTAGTCAAGGTCCGCAATTTAGGAGTCACATTTGACAATAAGTTGACTTTCTTCCATCACGCCAATGCTGTGGTATCGTCTGCCTTCTACACCCTGAAAAAAATAAAAAAACTACTCCCTTACTTACCTCAGTCCGCGGGCAAAACACTTATCAGCACCTTAGTGTTCTCAAGGACCGATTATTGTAACTCCCTTCTTCTGAACGCACAGGAAAGGGTACTCAATAAACTCCAGACGGTGCAAAATGCCGCGGCCAGAACTCTACTATCCATCCCCAAGTTCACCTCCACGTCCCCTTACATCAAAGAGTTACATTGGCTCCCTATTAGGAGCAGAATCAAATTTAAGGCTCTGTGTATAGCCTACAAAACTCTGAACAACTCAGGACCGCAGTTCCTAAAAAAAGCCCTCTGCCCAGTGAAACAACTTAGGACCCTACGATCGTCCTCGGCCTACTTGTTGAAAGTCCCACGGACAAGAAAGGTTAGCTGGGGAGATAGATGTTTTACCATCGCTACTGCCAAACTGTGGAATACATTACCATTCCACATCAAAACGGCCCCTACGCTGCTCAAGTTCAGAAAGAGCCTGAAAACATGGCTGTTCTCTGCCTAATCCCCCCCCTCATCTTAAGAAGTGAGTTCTGTAACGATAGCGCCGAGACACCCGTATGGGTATTTGCGCGCTTTAAAAATTGCATAAAATAAAATAAATAAATAAATAAAATAAATTCGTCCTAAAGAGATGCATTGAAAACACCACAAGCTTCTCCTGAAAAGGTGCACTTTCATGTGCTATATTCCATCACACACAGCATTCACATAATATACAACGTGTCTTATGCTCACAGACACATGCTATTGCTTTACATATGCAATGTACACGCATGTTGCGCTCCACAAGAAACCGGATTAAGAAGAAGAGATAGTGAAGTCTTACACCTTTGAACAACCTTGGAAAAATCCACTACCCTGAAGCAAGTGCACCAATACAAATCCACCCAAGCATGTAGAAGTTTGACTGCAATTACCTTCTGCATTTTTCTACCAATCTGTTTCAAGAAATGTGACCTTTTAAGAAGTAGGTGAAGCAGTTCAGCCAAAACACACACAGCAAAAAGCCCAAAGCTGGTCTAGGAATGTAATGATTAAAAACAAAACAAATGTGCCAACTAACCCTGCAAACTGCTGGGTAAGAACGTAAGGCCACAAAGTCGAAAATATGAATATATACATGGAACTAAAGAATCGCATATATGGTGCTAACTAAACACATCTTCAGAATCTCATTTGATGGTGGATTCATTTTAAACCAAAAAGATCAATATAGAATATTTAGGGCAGTTTGGATGGACTGTTGACAGTTTATTTTCTACAGCACTTTAAATGGCACTTCTCTGCTTTCCCAACTCAGCAAATCATCACGCTTCAGTAGCCTCAAAATGTCCTCAAGCGAGGAGAACGGGGTAGATTTGTTCTAATATACATGTGCTCTGCATGTTGCTCGTTGCTGTAGGGATAGATATGGGTACACAAACATACATTTTGAGAAGAAGTTGGGAGGGGGAGCTAAAGGGAACAAAGGCTGTGTTTTGTCTCTTGTTGCTGTGGCGGGATACAAGAACGATGGACAAGTTATAAGGCTTTGGAAGAGACAGGGTTTTGGCTGCTTCAATATTATTAGCTAGATGAATTGTGTGCCAGGCTTTATTATAATTTTTTGTGTGTCTGTTGGGCAAGAATGACAATATCATTAAGGATGAACTGACACGGGGAGAATGGACAGTCCTGACACCTACTGTTTACAACATAGGTTGTGCTTACACAAGTATTCCTATAAGAAACGCTGTTCATACGAATTTCTGCAGGATCAAAGGTTGTTTATTCCTTGGGAGAAGGGTAAAACCCAAGTGGCCTAAGAAACCAAAAAGGTTGAGTGTGATGGGCTCGAATGGCTGATGGTATGCATACTGATCTGGGCGAACTTGGCGAAATCGTGTCTGTGATTGATGAACATCGTTGAACTATGTCAGTCTACTTTGCAAAATAATACTTAGACTAGCTCCGATTGAAATTTCCGTTTTAATCCAAGATTCAGAATGGAAAACAGAAGACATGCATACAGGCTCTGCCTCAGTTCAGGGTTAAATGGCTGAAAGTGGAGTTGTGGGAACGGTTCAAGACAAGACCATGGGACTTAGAAATATAGAAACGAGAATCATGTTGTGATGGAGCACAACACACGAGGGACTGCAAAGAACACGGTGAGGCACACATGCTAACTCGCCCTATTTGAGAGGAACACTCCAGCTATGAGGACAAAACCAAACGCGCTCTACAACGACTGTTACATTTTGCATCCTTCTCTCATCCACTGTCCTGACTGACTTCAAAAGAAGTCAGTGGGCAGGCGAAGGAAAAAAACATTTTTCATCATCAAATTAACCACTGTGAGAATTTGAAATGCTGACAGTAAATTAATGTCGGGGCTAGAGACTGTTTATGCACCCTCATATGGAAAATCAAACCTAACCTCATGTGCGTCCGATCAACGGCAACGGAAAATTCACAATGACTCAGTATTTAAAAATCCAAAGACTTAGGGGCCCATTATGATCGCGGACGGACTCAAGACTCACCGAGGAGGAGGGAACCTCCGCATGGGCATGCGGAGTTCCCTCCTGTCCAATTAGGATGTGACCGCCACCCTGGCAGTCACATCCTCTATTTGTAACATTGCGGCGGGTGCGGCTTCAAGCTGCACCCGCCGCAATGTTACAAATGCATAAATTGCATTTGTATGCAGAAAGCGGCAGGCACTGCGCGGTGCCTGCCGATTTCTGCATACAAATGCAGGGGGGTACCATAGGTACCCCCCATGTGCACCCCCCACTCCCCCTTCACCCAGGGGGCCCGCTACGGGCCCCCGAGGTGAAGATCCGCATGCTTTTCCTCAGCGGAGAAGCCGCAGCGGAAAAGCATGTTTTCTCAGCCATCCTAATATGTCTGGCGGTGTCTGAGAGACACTGCCACCATATTAGGCCTTTTCCGCCGCGGTTGTAAGCCAACCGCGGCAGAAAAGCAGCGGACTGAAACCAGGACCCACCAGCCATCCTAATGTGGCGGTGGGTCTTTGGTGGGTCCGCAGAGGATTTTCCGCATCCTCCGAGCCGGCGGTGGTTTCCGCCGGCCCAGAGGATGCGGAAAATCCTCCATCGTAATCAGCCCCTAAATTTGTAAATTCTAGGAGGAGAGTCACCAGAAACACTCAAACAGGGGAAGCGGTCACCTCTCCTGAGGAGGAGCCTCACGTGAGCCCAGCTCCACATTCAGCACACGGGGACCGCAGCGCATGAGAAGCACGCCGCACTGGGAGATGCGAGAGAATTATCAACCAGGGAAACTGAGGCGAACTGCTCACCTGTAGAGCAGGGCTGAACTCCTGAACCAGGCCAGAGGCAGGGATGGAAGCACAGGCGCCTCCTCACTGGGGCACTTGGGAGGAAACCTGGACTGGAATCCCAAAGGGGAGGAGGGATAGCTGACAGGACAAAGCTGCAGACTTCAACCACGGCCCCTCCTTCCACTGATCCCGCCCTATGTGGGGCACCAGGCCTGAGACGTGAAGCGCTGAAAACGAGGAGACAATAAGAGTGAGAGGGAGTATCAGCGGGTCGGTCCGTATAGGTAGATGAAGGGCTGGAAGTGAGATAAAACAATTCTGCGTCCCGCGAGTGGTGCGAGCGTGTCCGTGTCTGAATGCGTACAAGTGCACATGTGAGTACAAGCCATGAGCGTTCACATCGGCGTGAGTGAAAGTGAAAGCATGGTGAGCAGATCCTCGTTGAGCCCTACAATGTTCAACCTCTATGTGAAACCGTTGGCTGGTGTCGTCAAACAGTGGGGTCTTACGATGGCCTCATATGCGGACGACACACAGCTAGCGGTGACACTTAGTGGAGACCCTGAGGTGGCGGCCCCCAGATTCCGTGCGGGTCTCTTGGCAGTAGCTAGCTGGCTTCGCACCAACTGCCTCCAGTTGAATGCCACCAAAACGGAGGTGTTGGTTTTAGGGAAGCACGCTGAGCTATGGGGTAACCAGTGGTGGCCATCAGAGTTTGGTGTCACTCCTATTCCAGCTGCTGGAGTGAGAAATCTAGGAGTCTGGGTGGACTCTGCGCTCAACTTCAGGGACCACACCAAGAAGGTGGCGGCCACGTGCTATGGAATATTGCGTGGTATTAGGCCGGTTTTAAAGTACTTTGATCCCCCTACCAGACAGCTGGTAGTCCAGGCCTCGATACTATCTCGGCTGGACTACGGCAGTTCACTGTTGTTAGGGGTGAATCAAACGGAGGCCTCTAGGCTCCAAAGAGTACAAAATGATGCGGCACGAGCCATTGTGGGCCTTCCCAGACACTGCTCAGTGTCTGGTACCATCACGGCCTTGCATTGGCTCCCGGTCAGACTGCGAATTAAGTTCAAGGCGCTGTGTCTGGCCTTCAAAATTTTGAAATCTTCTTCGCCGCCGGCACTCGCCAATCTACTCACGCCCTATGTACCTTCGAGATCCTTGAGATCTGAGGGGCTTCATTTGGCTGTCTGTCCACGCTTTAAGTTGAACAGAATGGGTGGCCGTTCCTTTAGGGTGTTAGCGGCAGGCCTATGGAATTCGCTCCCGGTACACATCCGAGCTCTTGAGGATTTGCTCGCATTCAGGCAAGCGATTAAAACTTTCCTGTTTCTAGTGTCTAGTTAATTTCTTTTTTTATTGTGTGTTATGTTACAGCGTCTGTCAAAGCGCCAGGACGCCCCTTTGCTGGGGCAGCTGTGCGCTATAAAAATACAAAATAACATAACATAACATAACGCTGCTAACGCTGCCATACACGCTCACAGCTCATGTCTCCAAAAGCGCACGTTGACAGGGCATGTCTCCAATGTGTTTCCAATGTGTTTCCACGCTCGTGCACCTCTCCTGTCTCACTTCGCTAAGCTACCCAGCAACAATAAGTCTCGCTTACGCAAGCAGCGCGTGGCGCTGCATCGGTACGTAAGACCTAAAAAGGGGTGTTTTTGAGTGAAAAGATGTGATGTGTTTCTCGTGAGCTTTGGGCCCTCCTGTCCTGTCCATTTCTGCAGGGTCACCCCAAAAGTTTGCCATTCTTTGCTAGATCTATTTTAATTGACGTGTAGGGATCTGTTCACTTTACTGCTGCTAACCAATGGTAAAGTATTTGTGCTCTCCCTTCTAAACATGGTAAAATCTGTATTCACCTGATTAGATTAATTTACTTAAAAGGCCATGGTATATGGTATTACAGGCACTTAGGGTGCCCCAAACATTTTGCCTTTACCTTCCACTTTTTGTTGAATTTCTTTTTGCCGTTCTTATGACTCTAACCAGTGATAAAGTGGTTGGGTTGTCTCCTTAAAACATTGTGGAATTGGCTGATATCCAGTTGGCCCTAGTAAGTGGCACAACTTGTGCCACCGGCCTGAAAATTAAATGACAAAAATCCAATTAGTAGAATTAGGGAGATACAATTTTAAAGATTTAGTTAAACATCGTGCTCAAAAGCACAAAGTGACAAATATGGGTGTATGTTCTCGTTGGACTGGAGCAAAGTAACAAGTTCAGGTTGACCATGGACAGATATATGGACCAGGTTTAGGCCTGCTGAACAAAGTTCCTTAAATCCTAGTTACAAAGCTTTCCGATGTAAATGTAAATTGATACTTGTATAGCGCACTACTCACCCGCAAGGGTCTCAAGGCGCTTGTACAAATACCGCTGTGGAACCCATCCTGGCTTTCCCTGTGAGGTATCCACTCCTGGGCACCCCCAAGGTGGAGGCCAGGCATCCTTAGCGTTGTGGGGGCCGTTGTGGAGATTAAGCAAGCTATTGCCCAGAGTTGCAGAGTGGGACTCCATGATTGGAATAGGCACCGAGGCAAGAATTATCAGGTCCGTGGAATTTTTTAGCCCAAGACCCGCCGAGGCGGGGAATTGAACCCTGGTCCCGGGTTAGACCTCTGCATCAGGGTCTGCCGCTCTAACCATTGAGCCACACTTCTCTGATGTCCCAGGTCTAGGATGCATCAGAGACAAGCAGTTTTGAGAAGCTGCTACGCTGCAATGAGAAATCCTGCACCAAGAATGCATGACGTACTGATGGTTCCAAGAAGCTGCGGGGCTGCGATGCGAAGTCCTGTGTTGAGAATGCATTGCATAGCGATGGTTCAGAGGGGCTGTGATGTGCTGTGTCGTGGATGCAATGTGCAGCTGTGGGTCCGATGAAAGGCACAGGATGTTGAATTGCACTGCTTCTGTCCAGCTTGGACCAGATCAGGGCAGACAGAGCACCTTCAGGCCAACTTCAACGGGTCTAGGACTGGGGTGGCACCACATGGGGAGGAATCACAGCAGGCAGAGTCCAAGTACAAGGTTCAAGGTGGCTGGAGCCTTTTCTGTCATTTAGACGCTGACCAGGACACCAGCCAAATAACCCTTTGAGTCACTCTGTTAGTCAATGGTGCAAGATGCAGGTTCAGTCCTTCTCACTCAAGCAATAGTGCAGTATAGTACCAAGGCAGCAGAGTAGCAGTCCTTCTTGCAACAGATAAAGCACAGTAGTGCTCCTTCTGAGTCTTTCACAAGTCCAGATGTCTACAAATAAGTTGTGTCTGAAGGTCTTATTCATAATTGGTGCCGGCTTTGAAGAAGTAGAAGGTTCTGGATGTTTCCACCTCAGATAAGATTAGGATTTGATGCCTCCCTGCCCTGGCCTAGCTTGTCTGGGGACACAAAATACTGATGTGATACCCTTGCATGTGTGGTAGGTGACAGCTCCTCCACCTAATCAGGTTAGAGGTCCAGCTAACATTTATTCCTCTTTTGTTTCACTGCCTGGAGCAATGCACAAAGAATAAGTGCCAGTCAAACCTAGTCATGTGACCAGGGGTACAGGCTGCAGGCACAAAATGGTTGGGACTAAAAATACCAACTTTCTAAAACAGCCTTTTTCAGAATTGTAACTTAAAGTCCAACTTTACCATGAAAGGGGAGTTAAAATTACATTTCTTTAGCCACCAAACTTGACATTCCAACCTGCTCCGAATTTCAGGTTATCACGTATAAAATGAAATAAGGTAACTTAATGGTATCCTATGAGAGAGGAAGGAATTGAAGTAGTGAAAAAATAATGTAGGAGTTTTTCACTACCAGGATGTGTAAAACTTGAAAGTGCATGTCCAATATTTTAGATACACTGCACCCTGCCTTACCAGCTGATTAGAGCCCACCCGAAAGGTGATATATGTATTTAAAAAGCTTTTACCTTGGCAAAGTCTAAATGGAAATTTAAATATGAGCACATAGACTGCAACAGCAGGCCTAAGACATGTTTCACAGCCTACTTGAGCGGGTGGCACAAATAATGCTGCAGGTTCACTAGCAGCATTCAATTTACAGGCCCTGGGTACAGGTAGTACCACTTTACTAGGGGCTTATAAGTAAACTAAATGTGCCAGTTGGGTGTAAGCCAATGTTACTATATTTTAGGAAATCAAAGAGATTTGGTTAGGACCACCATAAGGCTGACAGGTCTAGCAAATGGTTTCCTGGACGTTCCTTCATTTGAGCTGCCACAGTAGAGGAGAAACACTTCCACATGCATCTTGAGAGGGATCAACTTACTTATTACGAAAATAATAAAAATACTTTTCACTGACAAAACTATTGCTCCGACTTTTTCAGTTTTTTATATTTTGTTACCTTCCTTCTACTTGCACAATGATTAGAGACATAATTAAATAGGACTAAAAGTACAAACAGTGCTACTTGGGTACAGGCAATCGTTTCTGGGTGCAACAAAAGAAGTACAACTGCAAAGAACCAGATTTTCTATACAACAAAAACAAAATGCAAGCATTGGAAAATCCAGAAAGCTTGGTTTTAACTGCACCACTGTCACTCACAACTGCTGTTTACAGGTGTTGTATGCAAAAATACAGTTTATTTTATTTGATAGTGCCCTGGTGACTTTACTATTGCAAGGAAAAGGTAATACAAATGAATTTGTTTTCTGTATAGAATGCATAAAGGTGGTAAATAATTTCCTGTACAGTGTGACAGTTGAGTGGACTATCAAAGGATGAAACAGTCCCACTTGGCTGCCAGAGGAAGCACTGCCTAGATGATTGGATGATACTTTTAGTACTTAGTACATGAGGTGAGACCCACCGAACTGGGCCCACCTCTTTAGCCAGCAGATCACGCTAACTACTTAGACATTATTCTCAATAGCAACCTATCCATGAATAGAAAGGTGGATGCCGTTGCCTCAGCATGCTTTCTCATCCTTTGCATACTGACGAAAATCTTTAAATGACTCCTCACAGACACCAGAAGCATCATGACCATGGCTTTCATCATCAGCGGGCTGGGCTCTGGCAATGCCCTATACAAAGGGATCAACACCCATTTCCAAACTATGCTGCATACAATACTGAATGTGGCTGCATGGCTCGTCCTTGACCTCCTGCATTGAACCCACATGACCCCCCACTTCAGAACTCTATACTGGCTCCCCATCAGCAAACACTGCCACTTAAAAATCCTCAATCGATCCCACATAGCCTGTTACATCCTATTGTACATATCCCTTTTATTAGTTGATTCTGTTATTATAGATATTACCCTTTTAATAGAATGTATCTTCTGTCCTAGCACATGCACATTATCCTGTAATTCCATTTAGAATTGTTATGTTATGAAATGTCAGGAGTTGGAGAGATCTATCTGATGGATGAAGTACTGTGCTGCTGTTCATCATTAAACTACTGGAATTAAACTGGATTTTCTCAAGTTTTACTACAAATTTGGCGACAAGGTTATTGAAAGGTAGAGATCCAGCATCCAAATTGTGTCCATGGTGGTTCAAAAAGAGCAGTGAGTGTCATAAATCAGATATAAACATCAGTGATGTAGCTCGCAATGTGGAAATTAAGCAAGATAAGTGTAAATGCAGATACGATACCAATATGAAAGTCAAACAACCTACATTTATGGTTGGGGATTATGTGAGAATTCGCAAACCAGGTTATGTGTCCAAGGGTGAAACTAAGTTTGGTAAACCAATGAAAATTGTAAAGGTTTATCGCAACAGTGTTGTGACACAAGATGGTAAAGTGTGGAATGTCAGAAGAGTTTCTAGATGTACATTTTAATATGAAATATGTTGATATCACTTTCCTTTCATTTTCTGTTCTTTTCTTATTTTTCCTTAAGGGGGGAAATGTGTTACATCATATTGTACATTTCCCTTTTATTAGTTGATTCTGTTATTATAGATATTTCCCTTTTAAGTAGAATGTATCTTCAGTCCTAGCACATGCACATTATCCTGTAATTCCATTTAGAATTGTTATGTTATGAAATGTCAGGAGTTGGAGAGATCTATCTGATGGATGAAGTACTGTGCTGCTGTTCATCATTAAACTACTGGAATTAAACTGGATTTTCTCATAGCCCTCCTCAACAAGGGTCCAGTTTACCTCAACCAGAGAGTAAACTTCCACCAGCCCACTAGACTACGCCGCTCCTCCTCCCTTCTCGCTGTTACCCCCTGTATCCGTAGCAGCGAAGGCCGCACCTTCTCCCACCTCACACGCAAGCACTCTGGAACAATTCGTCCCTGCGATCTGTCCAACCCTATTGGATTTCAGAAAGAGATTGAAGACTGGCTCTTCAACAACTCGCTCAGAGCAGCAAAGAACCCCCCCCCCCATCTCCTCGCACATGGTGGAGGCAGCGGAACCTGATTTTCAATAGTCCAAACGTGCACTCCACAACGTTGCGTGTTGATCTGTGTGCCACATTGCATCGTCTCTCACTCGGGGTTGATGGGTTTAGGTAGGGTGTAATGATAAATGACCGCACGACATATGCGCTATCACCTAGGTTCTATCAGGGTGTGTCACAGTGATTTACCTAGCAGGTATCCTTCTCCAAAATCTCCCACAGTCAGGCATGTGTAGATCCCACTGTTCTGGAAGATGTATGATTCGTGGGTGCTCCCAGGAAATTTGGCCATGATGTTGGTGATTATGTTGTCAGCATCGCAGATTACCTGCACATTTATGGAGTGGGTGGACTTTCTGTTCCTGTAGATACACTCAGTGGCTGCAGGTGGGCAGATTGGAATGTGTGTGCCATCACTGCATCCTAAGACATGCTGGAACTGTGACATTTGGTAAAAGCCCATACAGGTGTTAAATTGCACTTTACCAAATCTGATTGATTGATTGAGTAAGGCTACTTTGTGTGGGAATGAAGTCTACTCTAAGTATCCGATTCCAATCTGGGTTGGAAAGCACTCTGACCGAGCCGGATCCGGGGTGGTTTCCGACCGATCCGGACTCCTGCAGTCCGACCGAGCGAGTACGATGCAGCCGTATGCTGTCGGACTCGGTTCGGTCGAACTCACATAGAAGTCAAAGGGAGCTGGTCGTACGATGCGTACATGGGCTCCCATTGACTGAATGGGTACGTCGCGGACAAGTGCGCCCCCTATAGAGAGTACGCATTGGTGCCCTCCGCACCATACATGCCTGTGTTGGGGAGACCCATGGGTCTCCCTCTGTGTCTGAGTCATAAGGCTGTGGGTAACAAGGGGTCCGACGCGGACCCCCGAAGTCCAACTCCGGGAGCTATTGCGAGCCGGACGCTCCGACTCGATCCGGCTGTCCGAATCGAGCATCGTACTAGCTTAGTCGTGAAACGTCTCAATTGCGCACCACGGAGCGGTTTGGACCCGGAAACGATTCGGACGGAGATTTTGTGCGTGTTCGCATCGTACTTCGACATCCGGACCCGTGTACGACTCGGACGGAAATTCAGCTTCCGAATCGGATCCGCTAATGCTGAACCCGATTCGGTGCCCTTCCGACCGAGATCGTAATCGGCCCCTAAGTGTTTTAGATAACTTATAGTAATACACCTTTGTTGGACTTGGCCCTTTTGGCAGGTTCACCCCGAAACCTTTTGCTTTTGCCTAGCCTATTTCTGTAACCTGGTGTTGGTGATTTTAGGCCTCTGCGCACTTTTTCACTGATGTCCAGTGTAAAGTGTGTGAGCTCTCTGTGTATGTGTGGTGAGTGGCCTGCCCTCCCATAGGAGTGCTTGGGGAATATGTGTGACCATGGTAGTTCCTGATGTGTGGGGAGTGCAGGGTCGAGTTTGGTATGTGTGAATTAGTGTGATTAAATGCTGCGCGATGATGTGCGCGGATTTATAGTGTCTAGTGTGGAAGTGCCACTTCTAGAAGTTGGCATGTTGGTGCAGTGAATGTGAATTGGCTGTCTGGCTTGTGATTGGCTGGAGCTGGCTGGTGTGCCTGGCTCCAGGAGTCAGGATGGGTCTGCCCCGGTGGTGAATGGAGAGATCTGAATGTTGATAGAAGGGAGGAGTGCACCTGGGACCTGAATAGGGCTGGGCCTTCCCTCCACAATGCTGGCTCCACCCCCAGTGGTGTGTCTGATGTCCCTAGCCTGGCCAGTGAAAGGGGGAGAGGGGCAGAGCAAAACAAAGTGCTCAGGAGTTCCCCATAACCGATTGTAGCTGGTTCTCCCATTGCCTGCACCCTGGTAGACATAGTAATACACCTGGCAGACAGTTACACTGCCAAACCAGACAGAACACCATTAGAAGACTGATTGCAAGTGATGCGACAAAAAGAGAGACACTCTAAATCAGGAACCACTGGACTCGGGTGTTGGTTCCAAATATAGCTACAGATCAACTCCAAATAATGCAATCATCAGAAATGACTTAGAAACAAGTTTGGTGCCTTAGTGAATACTCCAGCCTTTATAAACCTCAGCACTGGAAAAAGATGCTCATTCGCAGCCGACCTGTAATTGTAGGCGTTCAGCAGTGCTGAGTGGACAAGAGCGGTGTTTCAGTTCACATTGTTTCTTTCTCTTAAATTACTATGTCACTCTTCGCCTTCGCTTCACTGACGGAACAGAATATCTCTCGCTTTGATGAATTAATGCAGCCAAATGTTTATTCTCACTTTGAAAGCAAACTGCACAATATATTCAACTAGTGCAAATGCCTCATCACTATTGCTTGTTCTGTTCCTCTTTGCTTTTCCTCCTTCTAACAATATTCACAGAAAAATAGATATTCCCTCGCCTACTTTAAATAAATTGCTTTCATTTCCATACAATCTAGTTGGAAAATATTTTCATTGACTTAGTTTTACACATGGGGTTCTCAAGTTGGTAATGGTTTGTACCTTTGTCCAAGTAAGGACCCTTATTACTAATCAGGTTAAGGGGAATACACTTCTAAAATAACCCCTGCTCACCCCCTTGGTAGCCGGTAGGCTTTTCTCAGAGGGAGTTTGTAAAGCATTTATATGCACACTCACAGTAACACAGTGAAAACACTACAAATGTACACCACACTAGTTTAGAAAAATAAGTAATCTTTATCTAAACCAAAATGAAAAAAATCGAACATACAGTTATCAACGTATGACTTTTAAAAGGTGAAAACTGTTCTTTCCATAGCAAGCCATAGATGCAACACTTTCAACACAAAGTACCTTTGATGCGTCAAATTCATAAACAAAAACAGCCGCAGTGAAGATAATGCGTCGGTTCCTTATGCAGAGGGAAGGTGATTTATTGAATCCTTGCTCCATGGGACATGATTTGTTGGTTCTTTACTGCCACGCAGGGGTAGTGATGAAATGGTTCCCTACTGAAGAGGAGGTGATGCGTTGGTTTTCTTACTGGGCTGGGAGGTTACTTAATAGTTTCTTACTGCGGGCCGAGTATTGATATACATATAGACTTGGCGATTCAGGGATAGGCGAGTTCTCAATGCAGCAGCAATGAACCTGTGTTGACTCCCCAGCCATGATCCTACTATGCATTGGTTCTTGCCGTCACACAGCAGGGCCTGCATCGGAGTCAGTGTGGTGATCTCGGACTTCGGAGATCGGTGCGCAAGACTTGCCCTGCAGTGATTTCTCGAGCCACGGGGAGGCGCTGCATCAGTTTCTTCAGCGGCACAATGAATATGGTTGGGAATTCTTCCCGCACAGCGATGTTGCATCGGAAATAGGTGCGGATGTGTCATGCTTCTCTAGTTGCTTCTCTTTACCCAGCTCCCAGCATCAAGAACAACCTCCAGAGGCCCAACACAGGAGCAGGCATATCTTGGCAGGTTAGAACTCCCAGCAAGGAAGTTCAGGGGGGGCTGGTGGTGAAGTCTGTGTTCGCTTTTTAGTTAAAGCAACTTTTTTCCCCAAATGCAGGCCATTTTTCTTAAAGGAAAACAGAATTCGTTTTCTAAAAATTTCTTAACATTTCTTTACTTTTTTTCAGAGCAGGTCCCTGGTGTCATGCTGGTTCGTAGGGGATCCCTTTCAGTTTGAAAACTGAGAAGCTCAGCGACTGTATCTCCCATAAACCCGCCTCTGAGCTGCTAGTCAAATTAATTGAATGAATCTGATTTTTGATGTTACCATGAAAACTGTAATCTTTATGCATCAACTCATTTGTCTAGAAGAAGCACTACACCCCTGGGGGTTACCTGGTAAAATCAAGGGATGGGACTGGGGCAAACAGACAAGCGGTTATTCGATGACAAGCAAATTCGCTCACATTACACTTGATCTCGTTAATACTGCAGAGTCATAATTGATCCCATGACGCATGTAGACAATGACGTCCCCTGCACTTGCATCAGATCCCTCACAGTTCACCCAGCCCTCATCTCTGCCTGTTTGATGTGTTCCCAACTCCCTGCTGCGCCCCACTAACAGCCATGACTGCAACTCCAGCGCACTTGTAAAAATCTGTTCCTGAGTGAGCACCGGATCACAATGCCTAGTCATTAGATTGCATCAACAGTTTCAGGATAATGGTACTATGGTCAAAACATAAGCAAAGCAAATGGATCCTTGTCCCCTGGTTGGATGGTAAAAATAGTCTTAATTGGGGTGCCATGGCCACCGAAACACCAAGGGCTGGTGTAACTACACCTGCTAAACTATTCGTAGCTGCAGAACACCAAGGGCTCTCTAGTCAGATATTGATTACAACACCTCAAAGCTTTTTCTTGCAAGAGGAGTGACTCCCTCCAAGTGCTCACCTTAGGGGCCACTTTCACTATGCCTCATTTAGTGTTCTGTGAGAAAGTGGCTATACCCAAAGGGGCTGGAAAGATGCCTTTTCCACACAATTTGTTTGTAAATTTACACACTGGTTATTTTACTACCTCCGGCCTCCCAAGAGTAAGGCTCTGAAATTTACAAGTGCTATACGAATAGGGTTAGCAGCAGTTTAATATCTAAACGGCATATCCTAGTCATGTTATTGGCAAACTTCCTAGGTCATTGGTGACACAAATATATTTGCTTATCTATCTCAGATTGCTCTACGCATTTGCTTTCATCTAGTGTACCACCTCTATGCTCCCTTCCCCTACCAACAAAGCCATTTTTGGTGGCTTTTGTTGGCAATTTTGCATCCTCTTGTGGCTAGATGTGGTAGCACCTTATAAATCTCACCAACAAGGAGCCTACATATCTCACCAACAAGAACTGATGCGGCTCTGCCTGGCTTTGGCCTCAGCATTGGCTTCATGAATGTCTCCTGTGACTCCTAGATACAGTGTACATAATCTTGAATCCTTTCCTTCCTCTACTGGCTGTTTTTCCACCTTCTTGCTGTGTACTGTTAACCACTGCATTGGCTCCAGATAGGATTCAGCTTAAGACATACCATTTGTACACGCATGCAGGTACCTGGACTGGTAACAACTAGAGAGATAGACCTCAGTATTAATATTAGTGGTGCCTTTTATCCAAAATGTGAAACATTCTAAAACTTAGGGCCATATGTAGGGGGCCCAAATACAGGTCGGAAACGGTGAAATTCGGTAAATTTCACCGTTACCGACTGATAAACAGGCATGCGCGATGTAGGGAAGGATTCGGTAATTAGGAATCGGTAAATACCGATTCCTCATTACCGATTTCTAAATTAACGACTCAGAAAAACCGTTTCCTAATTTACCGAATCAGTAAATAAGAAACGGTCAAACGAGAAAAGAGATGTAGGTAAAATCGGTAATACCGAATTTCATGAAATTCTGTATTTATGAGTCGGTAATTAACACTGACTGAAAGCAGGTGGTAATCAGCTGCAGTGCATATAAGCAGTCCCAAAATGCAACAGTGTGCGGAAAGTCATCTGACAGCGAGTTGAAGCTTTATGCCCGGCATCATAGGTTTCTGTCAGTATTATGATACTGGCGGTCGGAGGTAAAGCTACAAGGGAATTCTCCGCTTCAGACGGGCTCACGTAGCCCGTTGGGATGGCGGTTGGGACTGTATCTTAATAGACAGCGGAGCCAGCCTCAGCTCCACCAGGAAAAGGCAGGTAGAAAGTGACTAGGGGCCCACTTCCCCCGGCCCTCTGCTGTAGGACCGAATCCTTTGGAGGGGCGGGGAGAGTAAGCGAAAGCAAAACTGAACTGCCTACAGAAGCAGCCATTTTGGAGCAGGACAGGGGACGGGGCAAGCAAGACAAGGGTCAGAAAAGAAAAAGGAAGAGAAAGCAGCCAAAATATACACAATAGGAGAGATCAATAGACCGAGTCCAACAGAGGTCAGCACTTACACCCCCTGCAAGACCCCCCTCCCATGACCAACCCAAAAACGACCAGTGGCTCCTGCCGATACGGTGGTGTAAGTGAAATTGAAACTACACAATGGAGGCGGCCATCTTAACGCAGAGCGGAAGGCGAAAAAAAAACCCATCAACAAGCCCACAGAGAAAGAACCGACTACACAACAGAACCGGCTGCATAAAACTGCACAATGCTGCAAAGGCGAGACTCCAAGAGCGCAAAGGGGGCAAACAGGGAAGCACAGCAAAGACTGTTGAGCAGGGCACAAGAGGAAGCAACCAACCAACGAGACCATTACCCTCAGTTTAAGGTGCAGCTTAAGGAGCCGAGAAGCCGAGAAACTGAGAAACCGCGCTGACTGTCTAAGCCGAGGCAAAACCAAGTGATAGCTCTAGACCAGTGCACCCACGAGGTCAGAGCACACTCCTGCGCAGCGCGGCACTCCAGCGCTCGAAACAAAATCAAACAAGGCCGACCAAAGCACCACCTTGCACACAAGAGGGAAAGAACGAGTAAGGGAGTAACCAGTCGAACGAAACCACCGTCTCGAGCATAAAGGGCAGGAAAGAGAAAGAAAACAAAAGCAAAACAAAACGAAGATTGATCACACCCAACATCCAAAAGACGAGCGCGGCTGACAGTACAAGCAGACAGTTCGGTGCTGCGTTATCACAGTAGCGCACACCTACCAGAAATAACAAATACAAGCTCGGCTGAGAGCAGACTCACAAGAGACGCAGTGCTCGAGAGAGCAAACAAGCAGGAAGAGGTTTCCACTCCAAGGTCAGATGAGGAGAGCAAATCCAGACCGCAGGAGCTGGCAACCCAACAAACATCAACGAACAGTAACAAAAGATTTGAACTCCTGCTTGCCAAAAGGAGTTGAAAAAAAGGAAAGATGGCAGGACCCGACGGAAAACTGTTGCAACAGCCAAAAAAAAACAAACACGAAGGACACCCAAAATCCCCCTTCAAACAGAAATCTGACATTAGCAGCACGCTAGATAGCCATTCTCAAAAAACTAGTCGAAGTACATGACTTGGCCAAATCAACGAAAAAAAACACTGACGCCATACAACTCGAACTGGCAGCAGTCAGGGCAGACATCCACATGGCAAACAACAGAATATCAACAGTAGAACAAAGGGTCAGCGACATAGAAGACAGGTCACAGCTAACAGGCAAAGCGATTGGCAACATTGCTAAGGTAACAACAGATCTCCAAAAGCAAGCAGCAGAATTTGAAGACAGACAAAGGTAGGGGAACATAAGAATTCTCGGGGTACCAGAAGGAGAAGAAGACAAAACTGGCTTGTGTGTTGCAATGATACAGAATCTTATACCAAAGCTAACAAATCTTAAAGCGTTCAGTGACCCGGCTTTCAATCAAACCAACAGAAAAGGGCCAAGGCTGATAATATGCAAACCACTACGCTCTCACCACGTGGATGCCATCTTCGGAGTAGCGAGGAAGACCCCAAATTTACATGGAACGGACATAAGATCATCCTCACGCTAGACTACTTGAAACCAACAGTAGACATCAGGAAAGGCTTCCTGGCCCTAAGAGAAAAGATGAGGAAAGAAAACATCAACTTCTCATTCACTGGCCCATCAAGGTTCAGGATAAACACCAAAGGAGTCATGTTAACCTTCGAAGACCCAGCTGAACTATCACGATCACGGACCCACATCACAAGTATTGGAATGTCAAACCATGTCAAACAAAAGAAGAGCCTCACCGGATCCTCACAACGAGACGGAATAAAGAAGAACCCTATTAAAAAAAAAACACACTGAAGAGCACAAAATTAGACCACAACTCACAATGCAACCGATCCTCATAAAAGACTACCTTATCTACTTCAAAGAGAGACAAGTCTAAAAGAAGCTAAAAACCATTACAGACACTACAGCCACACCGAAAGCACGAAAGCTGAACTACAGTACCTACCCCACGGAACAACAAAAGAGGGTACAAAAAAACCACTCTGCACAGACCAACCAAGCGAATGGAATTTGTATATCCTTTTACATCTTTTTAAAACCAGAGCACAATTTGAGACACTATGCAAATAACTGCTACTGATGGGGGAGGGCTGAACCGACCTAAAGTAGAGCGCTATCCCAAGGGAGATGCGGGGCGAGAGGGACCTTGCTGTCTCTCGACTACAGTTCAACACAGCAGTAGGGGAGGGGAGGCAGGGGAGAGGTGGAGGGGGAAGAGGGAAGAGGGTTCGTTACGTCCGTCATGTTTATTCCTTATGTCATGTTTGTCCAGTTTGTCATGTCCTTGTCAATACCACACCGTTAGATAGAAAGCTTGGAGTAAGACGCTGTCCAGTAAGAACAGATAGGACGCACACAGACAAAAGGCAGGCCCAGTAAACGCTTCCTCGCAAGACAACGATTAACAGGTCAATACAATGAGTAACAACAACACATTGTTGTCCGAACTTAAGATTATCTCCCTCAATGTCAAAGGTCTAAACCATCCAATAAAAAGGAAAAAAACACTAGACTATCTAGCGAAAACCAAGGGCGATATTATTCTCCTACAAGAAACCAAACTCTCCATAGAAGAAGCAAATAAGCTCAGGGCAAGGTGGATAGGCCAACTAGCATGCTCACCAGCGGTAGGAAAAAAAAGAGGCAAAGAAACCATACTAGTAATTAACGTATACGCACCAAACACAGACGACACAACATTCTGGGAGGGGGTGTCAAGAGAATTAGAAGCGAACCAGACAAACGACATGAACATAGTGGCCAGGGACTTTAACCTAGTCCTAGACCACACCCTGGACAGACAATCAAGCTCCCAAACACGCCCCCCTGCCTCCTACAGCCCTCTGAAAAACATGTATAAGATTCGACCTGCAAGACCCATGACGCCAACAGCACCCACACACCAGAGAGTACACCTTCTACTCCAACTCACATAGCTCCTACAGCAGAATCGACTACATCCTCATTCATACAACACACAGACATCGCAGCAAGAACAATCTCAGATCACTCATACATCAGTCTACAACTAACAGGCCAACATAATGACCACACCACCCGCAGATGGCGGTTCAACAACAATACAATAACGCGATAAGAGGACAAGGGCAAAATAGATCAAGCCATCAAGGACTATGTAAAAGAGAATCACACACCAGACATAGACTTAAAAACCCTATGGGACGCCCTTAAAGCGACCGTCAGGGGAACACTGATAGAAATCAAACCCAGAAGAGGCAGAGAAGCCAAAAAGCAGCTAGACCAGCTAGAAACAGACATAAAGCAACTAGAGACCAAACATATCGAAGACACCTCCAACACAACTGTCCTGATAGAACTTACAGAGAAGAAATACGAATTTAACAGGATTCTCAGCGAAAGAGCAGGGCTGTGGATAAGAAAATACAAAACAGATCAACTTTGCGAAGACAATAAGGCAGGAAAAAGACTAGCCTCATACCTCAAATGCAAGCAAAGACAACACTGCATCACCACAATCACAGACCCAAACAACAAGATTCACACCAGACACAAGGATATCGTACACATCCTTCATGGAATTCTACAAGGATCTCTACACAAGGGACGACAACATTGACCAAGAGGGGTGTTCGGCCTACCTAGACAGACTAAATCTACCAAAGATAACAGATGAAGAAGCCAGAACACTTGGCCAAGATATAAAAGAGAGTGAGGTCGCGTTAGCCATAAAATCTCTAAAAGAAAACAAAGCCCTGGGCCCAGACAGGTACACTGCACCCTTTTACAAAACGTTCCTTCTACCAGTCCTGACCAAAACCTTCAACCATTGCGCCAAAGAGGGTAGAGTTACAGAAACTATGGCACAAGCCAACATAATTGTAATTCCAAAAGAAGGGAAAGACCCGCAATGACCCAAAAACTACCGCCCCATATCACTCATAAACTTAGACCGTAAACTATATGCCAAAGTGCTTGCTACAAGGCTAAACAAACTACTACCTCAACTGATAGGAAACACACAGGTAGGCTATATGAAAACACGCATCTCCCACGATAACACAAGACTCCTCTGTCAAGTCATAGAGCGCTGCTCACATTCACCCATCTCCGCAGTAGCTATCACATTAGATGCAGAGAAGGCCTTCAACAGAGTATCCTGGCATTTCCTAGAGAAGTGCATGCAAGCACACAACCTAGGTGACAGCTACATGAAGAAAGTCATGGCACTGTACAAAAATCCCAAAGCACAGATAGCCATTAACGGAAGCTCCTCGGCCGAATTTAAACTTGAGAGAGGAACCAGACAGGGATGCCTGCTATCACCGTTACTGTTCCTATTAGCACTCAAACCCCTCATAAGAGACACTCTGGCTAACAGAGACATAGCAGGCGTGACAATCAACAACACCACAGCCAAAATCGCCGCCTATCCCGATGATTTGCTTATTATAACGGAAAATCCGGACCGATCCATACCAGCACTTATGCAAACAATCGAAACATACGCAAACCACTCAGGATACAAACTCAACAGAGATAAATCAGAATGCTTGCCCCATAACATACACACAACAAGAGAGGTAATAGGGACCTCGGGCTGGCCTGGCAACCTGGGTTTGTCAAATACCTAGGCATACAATTTGGGAAAAGTCTAACAAGCACCTAAGAACAAAATGAGAAAACAACTCTGGGGAAGATCAAGGAGCTACTAGAAACCTGGTCACCAAAATACATCACCTGGTGGGGCAGAATATACACTGTAAAGATTATGATCACCCCCATAGTTAATTATCTTGCAGGTATGCTACCCACAGCACTCACAGATGACTTCCACAGGAAAATAGACAGAATGCTAAACAAATTCATATGGAGAGAAAAGAAACTTAGAATAGGCCTCCAAAAACTCAGACTAGAGAAGAAACTGGGTGGACTCAACGTAGCAGACTTGAGAAAATTTCAACTAGCCTTCATAGTCAGACTGTGGATGCACTGGGTGCTCCCGAAACAGCAATTCACGCCCACATGGCTCGCCATAGAGGAAGCAATTCTAAATAACACAAACCCACTAACACTCCTCACATCTAACAAACAAACACTTAAGAACAACCCCATCTTTAGGATCACAAGGCACGCACTGCTCAAAGTAGATCAGAAACTCGCTAACAGAATTAGGGATGCGAAGTGGGAAACGCTCTGGGCAAACCCCAAGATTAAATACAGAGACAAACCGCTTGACATGGTGGCATGAAGAAAAATAGGAATCTCTTTCCCAGCTCAACTAGAAGCTGACGGAGAATCCCATACCTTTAACAGCCTGAAAACAAGATACAACCTATCAGACATAGAATTATACAATTTCCTAGCAATAAAAACTGCATTAACAAAGTCAAAATTAAGCAAAGAGAAACCATCGATCTTCCAATATATGGAAACCATAAACAAAACAGGGTACCAAATCTCGCTCCTCTACAAACTACTCCAACCAGTCTCCACCAAACTCATCGCCAAAATCACCAGCTACTGGGAAACCCAAATAGGCTCCAAACTCACAGAACAGGAACTACAAACCCTCTGGGCAACTACGTCAAAAAATATGATATCCTCAGTGCTGGCTCAAACTAAATTCTGCCTCCTGCATCAAGCATACAGGACTCCAGTCCGCCTTGCTTCGATAGGCATAAGAGACAATGACACCTGCTGGAACTGTGGCACGGATAGAGGGGACCAAGAGCACCTCATCTATCGCTACACCAAGGTCAAAAACGTCTGGAAAAAAGTGATCAACTTCACAAAAAAAAACCCTAGGCTGCAGCATAAAGGAAACATTTGCCACAACTATCACAGCACATATCACACCAGACATTACTACTAAAGAGGACAGAAACCTCCTAGATTTCCTTCATACGACTGCAGTCAAAACAGTACTAGCCAAGTGGAAGGACACCTCCAAAGCCACATTCAAAGGGTGGCTGAACTGGGTGACCTTCCTAAGAGGAGCCGACAGCACTGCACTCAGACACGCACCGGGGAGGCACGCTGACAGAGGGATGTGGGTGAAACTAGACAGATTCCTAAACACCTATAAACCCCCATAGATAACTCACGCCTGGCAAACAAACAAAACAAGCTCTGGCGTTCTGTCACCAAATAAACACCATTTACCTTAAATGTGTTATGTTCCAACTCAGTACGCACCCAATCACAACATTCTATGTGATGTATGTTTTATGGTTTTTTTCTTTAATGTGAACTAGACCTCACGGGGCAGACAAGAAGAATATGACCGACAAGACAATCAATCTGACCCCAGAGAACCAAAGCCGAAAAACACTAAGTCAATGTTTCTTTTGTATAATGTATCTTGTAAATACCAATAAAAACATCAACCAAAAAAACCCAGAAATACTACGGGGCAGATTTATGAGGCACTTGCGCCTCTTTGCGCTGCAATTGCGTCACGTAATGTGACGCAACGGCGGTGCAAACAATGCGCCCTATTTACAACGTGACGCATCTAGGAGATGGTTCACGTTGGAAACCCCTGCGCCATAAGGAGGCGTTCCTGCGCAGGAACGCCTCCTAAAAGTGGCTGCGTGAAATCTATGAGATTTCACTCAGTCACTTTCTACGTCAATTCCTTACGCCTGCTTGAAGCAGGCGTAAGGGTGACGCACCATGCATTGAAGAGGTGGCCCCTGTGCATTGCAGGAGTCATGTCGCACTTGCGACATGACTCCTGCAATGCGCCGCCCGTACGCCGAGAGATGCGTCACGCATCTTCACTGCCTTGCACCATGGGTCGCGGAGCAGTGGCGCACTGTGGCGCACATTAACTGGCGCATCCCTGGGGATGCGCCAGTTAACATAAATCTGCCCCTAATTTTTTTGAGAGTTATTTTTCTATTGTATTTATAATACTATTTGTAGTTATTTGTGATATGTATTTAACATATTATCAAATTTCTATATTTAATGTTTTTATTTTAAATATATTTGTAGTTTTTTGTACATATTTTTTTTTTCTTTATTCACTTTGTTTTTGAGAATTTTTTTTCAAGATATTTTGTTTGTTTTTAATGTTGCACTGAATGGAGTGGAAACAGTAATCTCAAACCCCCCACACAATCCAACACTTTCCCTACTATTGTACTGACTGGAGTGGGAATAGTAAATTTTACCCCTCTGCATTCCAGCACTTTTCCTACTGTTGCATTTATTGGAGTGGGTGTAGTACATTTTACACTTCCGCTATCCAACACTTGCCCTACTGTTGTAAGGACTGGAGTTGGAATGGTAAATTTTAGACCTCTGCAATCCACCACTTTCCCTATTGTTGCACTTATAGGAGGGGAATAGTAAATGTTACTTCCCCACAATCCAACACTTTCCCTACTGTTGTACTGACTCAAGTGGGAATCGTACATTTTACCCCTCAGCTATCCAAAACTTTCCCTGCTGTTGTACTGACTGGGATGGGAATATTACATTTTACCTCTCCACACTCCAACACTTTCCTTACTATTGTACTGATTGGAGTGGGAATAGTACGTTAGCCCACCGCAATCCAACACTTTCCCTACAGTTGCACTGCCTGGAGTGGGAATAGTACATTTTACTCCTCTGCAATCCAATACTTTCCCTACTGTTGTACTAATTGGAGAGGGACTAATACATTTTACCCCTGTGCACTCCAACAATTTATGTAGAGCCAGCAACTTGCAAGGAGGTCCTTGACCCGGTGCCTTTAGTGTGGGTCATTGGTCCAGCCAATTTCTTTAGTGCACAACAGAAGGTGCGACACTCCCAGCAGAGCAAAGCAGTATAGTTGGAAAGACTTCCCTATTCACTGTGCAGTACTTAATGAAAGAAGCAGCAGGAGAAGTCCCTACAGTCCCTCCACTCACATGGCCAGCTGTTGTGGTTTGGTTGTACCCCTCAAATGCAGTACCCTCCACATTCCATCTTCAGCACCCTCTTCCCAACCCTCTGCAACAATGCAACTCTTTCCAATGGATCCCTATGGCAATCTCTGTCCCCCTTCCTGGCTCTCCAGTGGTCCCCTATGTCTGCTGTTGTGGAAACAGGCAAGACCCAGGCCTGGTCCCCGCCAATGTCTAAACTAGTACTCACTTTGCCGTACCGTCTTTCCTTTCCCTTTGCAGGCGGCACCTGTTGCAGTTATTTTTCCTCAGTGTCAGGCACCTATTATGGCAATGCCCTACAAGTAAGGGGCCACAGACACCCACCAGAGTCTCTTCACTTTTCTTGTTTAGTAGTTGGTACTCGAAGGGGTACAAGCAACTGTGTCATCAATACTATCAGACCTCAGCCCAACTGCTCCCGAGGTCACAATCAGGTTCTGAAGTGGCTGTGCCGCCCACTTCTTCCCATTTCAAGCAGCGCTGTAAACAATGTCTACCACTGCACGCCTGAAGGCCCTTGCACGCATTGCACCACCAAGTATTTTAAGCAGGCCACACACTGCTCCCACAGCCATGGTCAGACCGCATTGTCGCCCTTCTCTTCCCTCACCAATCTGCGCTGCCGGCAGCAACACTCTCCTTCCTTCACGCAGAGGTGCGATATGGGGCCCATCAGCAACCACTGTTTGCACATCCCAATGCACGTCGCATCAACAGCAAGAGCTGGCCAAGATCGGGCCACTCCCAGAGGTAAGGTCCGATCAGAGTAGCAGTGTCTCCCATCACTACTCTCACTTGGGCTGCACCACCGCTAGTCTTTACTGCTGGGGCAGGCGCCCCCCCATCCACATTGCCTGGTCCTTGTGACAGACCAGGCCCCAACGCCGGGCACTCCCAAGGCCTCAGGATGCAGTGTCACTCACCCCGTCTCACATTGGGTGGTGTGCTCATAGCATCAATCACAGGTTTTCATCTCCACTTTGAGTGGTGCGATGTGCACTTCCTCTGTTGCCGGTGCCTGCTCACGCTCCCCCCTGGACGCACGTCTCTAGCTGTGGTCTGAAATCTGGTTCCAAATGTTTAGGCAATTGCCGCCCTACAGGTATCTTTGCACAAATCGGTTCCTGGGGGCTTGCACATTGATCCAACGCGGCTCCGCACTGTGGATTTTATGTCTGTGCCAGAGAAATTTATTTGATAAAGGGGATCAGTGGCAGAGTGAGCTCAGAACACTTCCGCCATGTTGCCCCTGCAAGCCACACCCCGTTCCATCATACATCCTTACTGAAGAGATGAGTCTGAGAGTCCAATATTCATACTTCATGCCAGCATTGAATTAGGAGAAGGTCCTGGAGATTTTTGCTCCTAGACCCGAGGGTCGTTTGGAATTTCCACCCCCCCCCCCTGCTCTGGCCCCAGCTTGTCTGGTGGCACAACAGACTGGTGCAAAAAACCTTTGTGAAGGTGCAGCAGCAGAGCCTTTGTGATGTGTAAGTGTGATAGATGACAGCCCCCTCCCACAATCAACTCAGAGATGTCCCATCCTGCCAACACCTATTCCCCCTTTATCTCAGTGTCTGGGAGAAATAGACACATACCAACTGCCAGCTACACCTAGTCATGTGACCCAGGATACAGGCTGCAGGCAACAATGGCTGGGACAAGAAAATGCCAACTTTCTAAAGGTTTCGGAATTGTAACTGAAAATCCAACTTTTAAATTGCAATTTATTAGACACCAAACTGATCATTACTACTTGCTCCCAATTGAAAGTTATGACTTATTCCATGTAAAGAGTAACCCAATGTTATCCTAAGGGAGAATTTGGCCTTGAGTATTGAAAAACAAATTAAGATTCTTTTCACTACCAAGACATGTAAAAGTTAAAATACTTGCCTAACGTTTTAAATGCACTGCCCCCTGCACCATAGGTTGTTTTGGGCCTACCCTAGGGGTAATAAAAGGATGGTTTAGCCCTGGTGAAGGTTTACATTACCAGATCGAAATGGCAGTTAAACTGCACACACAGACTGCAATGAAAGGCTAGAGACATATTTGAATGGGTGGTGCAATTATTGCTAAAGCCCCACTAGTGACATTTAATTGGCAGACCCTGGGTAAACGAAGTGCAAATTTACTAGTGACAAGTAAGTAAAATAAATCTGCCAATTGGGTGTGGGCCAATGTTACCATGTTTTATGGAGTGAGCACACACACTTTGGTGCTTTTTAGCAGTGGGTAAGTGCACAGAGCCCTAGGCCAACAAAAACAAGATTAGCAAATTGGAGGAGTGAGGCAAATGTTTTGGGGGAAGACAACCGAAAGGGTGACAGTTAAAAAGTATTTACATCTATTTAATTAAGGGTGAGGTCATTATTGTGAAAAGGAGTGTGCATCCTATTCACAATTGGTTTTGTACTTTATTAATAACATTCCAGTACATAATCCTATGAGACACTTCAATATGTGAAATGTTAAGATAAGTTAATACATTTTTCCTACTTAACATCTGTTTCAAGAAGGCCTTATATTTTTGTGCTACGTTCAAAAAAAGTTTTAATCTAGAAAGCAAAAAAGGAAAACCGTCATGACTCTACATGTCACATCTTCATGTAATTGCAAAACGTACTGTCCATATTGGTGGCAAGAATGACAGTGTGACATACCAGCCCTTCTGTGCCGTAGTAGCTTAGAATCCCCACATGCTACTTTTACCAGATGATGTATCTGGTTACCAAAAATGACCTAATTATTTCCCAATAGAAAATTACCCGATCTGTATGACGTAGAAAAATAAATTATATTCTAACGTATGTGATGCCGTGAGGTATTAAGAAAATGTCGCCCCTACAGTATTTAATGATGTCCAAGAGTTTTTGAAAATGAGGAGGAATCCATTTTCAGGTGTGTGCAGAAATCTAATTTTTTTTAGATAAGGGTTGATCAGAAGCTTTCGAGGATACTAGGTAACCATTGCCAGTGTGCTGCTTTCGGGTACAACCTTTCTAAAACAACTTACACCACATGTTTGCAAAAAAACCAAACACACCATGGTTTCATACAATTAACAGTGTTAACTTGAAATGTCGTAGGACATCACCCTTGTTGTTGCAGTAACGCGAGAACGCATCACAGTTACAAGTACATAATATGGTGAGAATACGCAACGTCTTGCAAAATAAGAGAACGCCCTTGAACTATTATAATAGCAGGGAAATTTGTCTTTGTGAAATATTACATTGAACTTCCCTAAATTATGTGAAAGACAAAAATAGTTCAGAATAGGTCATCAGGAATAGCTGCACGGTGCAAACATGTATTAATTTCAGCTCTCAGCAGGTGTAACACTACCTATGCTTTGAGGAAAGGTACAATTTCGTGACCCGGTGCGTGATTCACACAGTATATTTCCAGGGAGTATGTGACTTGTACGAACATTCATGAGTCGGCCGCACCCAAACCTGGAAGGTCTTGCTTATTCACAGACAGAGTTGTGCAAATGTTCCCCAAGTGATACCTCGGTGAATTATGTCAGGATATATAAACCGCGGTGCTTTCGACGTACCCACTTGCAGCCAGTCTCTGAGAGGAAACTTTGACCGCAGCTGAATTGAAAGCAGGTATGTTTCAATATCTATTCTTTGTTTTGTATTTTGGGTTACTTATAAAAGATGCAGGTACTTCAAACTATAATTTGTAGACCTAACCCTTTTCTGTGCTGTGCCCAATACATTGTTTAAATTACTATATAAAAATATTGATAGAGGTTCTGGGTACCCAGGGGCAGCAGACACTGCTCCTGCTACCAATACATTCAGACATCAAGCTATGCCGGAAGATAAAGGTATCTTGAAGACTCGTATTTACTCTCTGCACACTTCAGTTCAAGTTCCTCTAACAATGCTGGGGTAAAAAGGGGGAATTCGAGGGTGCAATCTTGTATTCATTGGAAATACAGTTTGCATGGTCTCACATCTGCTACTCCCCTAAGTGGGTTAATACATTTCCATGATATCTTGTCCATACGACTCTTCTAGGTGCTTAACAACCAATCTGACTGGGACATTCACAATGTCGACATCCCACAATTCTTTGCATTCTGAGCCTTTTTAGTTTTAACCTAAAAGGGGACAAGTGAAACTCCATGTCCCAGAATGTAAAGTGGTGTTAGCTATGGTCTGGACAGGCGGGAGAATTCATACATAAGACAGCCATCATTTCACCATGATAAGTGATGCAGATGTTCCCTTTCGTATCAGTTTTTCTTAAGATCGTTGAAAGTTAAGGTACTTTCTATTTCATCATATTTTCTTTAGTTATTTTGCCCACCTCTCTTTACTTCTGCATACGGCCTTAAGAATAACTCTGGACTGCCATGTACAGATGTGCTCATCAGTGACTGCATTGTTAGGTTGAATCTCTGAAGGAGAAGCAAGTGAGAGACGGGCTCCTGCAATGATTAGAATGTAAATTAAGATGGACCTTTAATTACCACATTTCATGACGAAGAAAAGATATCTAAAGCAGAAAACAGAAGAAATCGTTTTGATTATACTGAAGGAAATTCTCGAAACTTTGTATAATTGTTACTAGTAATATAAAGCGAGAAAAACCCTTGGAACATGTAGTTATTATGACCATGGACCCATCAAAGTGATCAACGCCCTAACATTCGTGCAATGCATTGGGAAAAAGCGGTCACAATGTGTTTACCTACATTTTACTAAGTGCTTTGTTTTTTTTGCAAACTAACATATGTTGAAACTTATTGGTACACAAAATTCTGATTCGTAAGTTTTCATAATTTGACCTTCTTCATTGATATGCATCAGGTAGGTTGTAACTTGCAACCCACTTCAAATCGCTGCCATCACATGGTTCGTGGACTGCCGGGATCAGCAAATCACTGTCTCTGAATGCTTTTAATTAAAGAAATCAATTTATTTTATACGTCCGGTCTACCTTTAACTGAAATGTACAGAGAGCAAATATGGGACTTGGAGACATCTTTATTTTCCTGCCTAAGTTGATGCCTGAATTTACTGACAGCAAGAGCAGTGTCGGGGTATCATCTGCTGCCCCTGGGTACCCGGAACTGATATACATATTTACTATATTAATTTAAACAATGTTTTTGGGCACAGTTAATGGTAAGGTCTAGAAATCCTTAAAGGAAAACAGGGTGCACTTAAAAAACTGAAAAAGAACAACTTCTAAAGCCTTTTACAGGTGAGCAGCAGACCCAGGAACCACTGCCTACTCCCAAAAAATGTTTATTATAACATTGACAAAGAGGAACGTGCATTTAGGGGACCCCTTCCTGTTTGCTAGAGTGATACCACCTTCTTTGAGGTATCAGTAACCTATAAATGATTTGCAACCACAATTGCTGTCGTAAACCATAGGCAAGTACCTTAATAAATCACAAATTTGAAGGTACACTGTAAACATGCCCTTTTCAATTTGTGATTTGGTATGTAGTTGAAGTTTTGAACATAACCAAATGCTATTTTGAGGTCACAAAGGTTCCGATTTTGGCCGGTCAAAGTTTTGTGACCCCCCCAAATACGTTTGACCATAAGGCCCAAAATCACAAACACCTACTATTTAATACTTAATATCAAATTCTTCTATGCCAATGTAATCGATCAATACAGAACAAACTGTAAAGTGACTGCATGATCACCAACCTAATGGGTGTAATCACTGAAGGAAAATGACACTTGCAAAAGGAAATAATGAAACAGAAGCCACTAAAATAAGGAACATGCCTTATGGCTGATTTGAGCAAAAAAGCAGTGTCACAGGCATAGTAAAGGAAATTAGCAACAGAACCAACCATAAAATGCCTTCACATTATATAAAGATTGCACGACTCACTAAATCAATCAATTCATGAATCATCCCTATAAGGACTCTAAAAGACATAGATCACGCTTTCAAATTATCAGATATTTTGCCACCACTGTCTCATAACCTGTCATCTAGGAGCAAAGGATCATAGTGATCATCGCCCTCAAAAAATTACAATGAGTGTGCAAGGTGCAAATCGAAACCGGCCAATGGAGCATCCTAACTCCATACATACTGTAAATAACAAAAGGATCAGATGCAAAACCTACTAACCAGAATGACTGTTGGCTTTGGTGAAGGCTCTTTCAAATGACAGGCCCAAAAGCAACAATCAGCTAGGAAAACTTCACTAAACTATTAGGAGAAGCTCACTCGGCAACTGAAGGGCCACAATCAATTACAATAGAAAAGCCTTGACATGGGGATCCCGCCACATCTCAAATCCTGCTAGCCAATCACCTCTCCACCTCACAAAATAGGCAAATTCAATGCCTTAAGAAAGCAATAAATAGATCACTGCCCATCTGACCCTGATAATAATGCCCTAAAGGAGTTCAGACAAATAAAAGTGACCAAGAAAAACGTAATCTGTCAATCAAACAGGAAATCAGTGTAGACCCTCCTGGTAAAATTACTCCATGATATCAAAAGCAACAACAGAACGAGATTCTGGCACACAGGAAACAGATTATAGAATACCACAGTTCACAGAGTTAGCTCTCACTTGACAAAAAAAGCCTGGGTACCTTTTCTGTGTCATTATTTTAATACAGAATACTCCAGCAGTGCAAACAAAGAGAAGATAACGGGTTACACAAACACAGAAACACAGGAAAAACTCATGATCTAAAAATGCTCAGACAACATTAACAAATGCAATTATGGCCACACAGATTGCAAACAGGAAGCCCAAAGAAAGGAGGGAAGGAGCACCAGGTCCATTTCTGTTTAAACAAGACCCAGATTACTGGGCAGAAGCATTAAAACCAGTCTTTGAGAACATTCTTCACACAGAAACAATCCCAGCTTTCAGGAGAGCCCCAATCCACAAGACAGGTGACAAGAATGAAGCAAAAATGATAGGCTGGTCACCTTAACAGACAACAACGCAAAATACTGTGTTGGGCTCATTCCAGAAGAACTAACAGATTGGTCATCACAAAACACAGACATCCCCCTTAATCAAACAGGTTTTAGCAAGCACACGGGGACAACCACAAACATATTAACTCTATCCCTGCTGATAGACGCTGTATAAGATGACAACCTACCATTATACTCCCGCTTCATTGATTAATCCCCAGCCTTTGATCACACGGACAGAGAGAAGCTGTGGGACAAACTCACTAAAATAAATATTCCATCCAGTCTTATGAATCAGCTGATTCTTTTACACATTGATTTTTGGGTCCAAGCGAATCTTGCAGGTGGCAACCATCTATCAATAAAGATTTCAACCACAAAGGGATTGAAACAAGGCTGCGTACTAGCCCTGACTTTGTTCATTCTCTTTTTGCCAGATGTATCAAACAAAGGGGACAAGTGTAATTCCCATGCTCTAAAAATGGTCAGTCTTTCCCTTTTGAAGCGGTTATACCCTGATGACCTTGTGCTCATCAGCTTTCAAATCTTACTGGACACCACCAAAAGTTATTCTGATAAAAATGGGCTGAAAATAAACATAGACAAATCTAAAAGCATGGAATTGAACCCAAAAAAATATGGAGACCACATTGCCTACCAGCCGTGACCAGTTCCTAATTTCGCCAAGACTGCTGCCTGTTTGCTGGGACAGAGGGAGTTCCACTGCTGGGGTCCGCGCTATTGAGAGCGCTGCTACCTAGACTTGCTGGTCCCCCCCGCCGCCGCTCATCACATCGGATGCGGCCGCTGAGCGGGGGAACTACAGGCCCCACAATCCCTGGCTGGGCTAGCTCCGCCCATTTACGCCCTTTCACCCGCCCGGAGGCACACAAAACACCGCGGCTTCCACATAGGAGTGGGAAACCGCATTGCCTACCAGCCGCGACCAGTTCCTAATTTCGACGAGACTGCTGCCTGTTTGCTGGGACAGAGGGAGTTCCACTGCTGGGGTCCGCGCTATTGAGTGCGCCGCTGCCTTGACTTGCTCGTCCCCCCCGCCGCCGCTCATCACATCGGACGCGGCCACTGAGCGGGGGGACTACATGCCCCACAATCCCTGGCTGGACTAGCTTTGCCCATTTACGCCCTTTTACTCGCCCGGAGGCACACAAAACACCGCGGCTTCCTCCGGGACGCGTGAAGGCGGCGCCTGGCTAAGCCCGGGCCAAGGGCGGGACCATCTGCGGCCATCCGAGGCCAGGAGAGGCTGGGCTGGGCCACCCCCCTGTAAGGTAAGACTCTGGATATTGACCTTTAGTGCACTACAATTGATATTCCTATTACACCTTATGGCTGTAAATCGCAAGAACGCACAGAAAGCGGGGGAGGGAGTAGTGGGCACAATGGATGCTTTTCTAATTAGAGCTGAATCAGTTTTGCAACAAGAGATAGCCCTGACTGAGAAAAAATTATCGTTAGGTATAGCTGAGGCGCAGAAGAGGTCCTCTTTGGGCAAAATTAGCAATGTTAAATCCCCTGCAGTAAATCTATATCCTGTAGCCCTCATCAACAAGCAGGGTACCGAACTAGGACTTGATAATGGTCACGATGTGAATATATCCGCTATGGATATGAATGATGCCATCTCTAGTGGTCAACCCAATGTTTCATCATCACTTCTTTTGGTCACAGCTCGCACATCTTCCCCTAGCCCAATAGAGGTTTCACTTAATACATCGCGTTTGTCCACTACCCCAAGGACTCCAGTGGTTTCTTCCTCTGATGAAGATAGACCCAAAACTAGCCCTACACTGGGAGCGAGACTTCGCTCTCATAGATTAGTTACAGCACACAAGGTTCAAGAACAGGGACCGACGAAAAATGTGGCAATCCCTATATCAAAAAATAAAAGAAATAGTAAGGAAGTCGGGGGAGCTAGACCAAAGAATGGAAATACCTATGTGAGGGGAAGGCAAATGGTCTTAACAAAAACCATTAGCACGCAAACAGACAATGGAAGCACTAATTGGGATATAGGGTTGGAGAGACGACTTGGAACATTAGAAACATCATTGAAGAATTCCCTCGAAGTAATGTTAAAGGAGAAAATAGAGGGACTCGAGAAAGATCTGATAGCCAGTTTAACTCAGTTTAGTGCGAGAATAGAACATTTGTGTGAGAAACAAGGGAATTCAGATCGAATTACTAACCGGAAAGGGAGTAATCCCCCATCTCAAAATAATTTAATGGGAAAGGAAGTAGAAGGCCCGGGGATAGATTCTAATCCCCTCCAAAAGGTCGGTTGCTTGAATGAGGGTAGAAAGGACCACACAAATAAGACAGCATGTGGTAATAATGGAAGGGTAGATAGACTGACAGCCCAGGGAAGCCCGAGTAAAACTCCAGGCACGTCTAAAGTATATAGTCCAAAAGGAACTGATTTGATGCCAAATACAGACGTCCTACAATTACCCCCGGCATCTTCACCATATGTAATAGTTCTAACAGGGGTACCCTCTTTAAGAAGGGATCAACATGAATCTTGGCAAAATCTCCGTGACAAGGCAGCTGACTGGTTGGTAAAATTTAAGCGGTTCCATCCGGGTGATACCCAGGATATTTTAATGGTCCGCAGGGTACGGTGGCTGGGACATTCACTTAAAGACATAAGAGGAGACTGTGTGGTTATCAACTTTAGGCGCCCACAACAAGCTAGGAGGGTCTTGCAATGTAAGGAAGAACCTCAGGGTGGAAATACGCTTATTAGTGCACTCCCCTTGAGTTACTTCCACAAGGCAAAGTCTGATGGGAAACAAAGACAACAGATTCCTCTTGTCCCCTTGGAGAATAGATTTGATGGTTTTATCGACTTAGAGGAGGTAGATTGACTACTTAAACGTAGTTCAATTGTAATTCCCCAGGAAGATTGTAACACGGAGTCTGAGTTGGGTAAGGTAACTGAGTCTCGCATTACTAAGCAAGTGCCAAATATACTGGGACGGAATGTTTCGGATTTTGGTGATAGTCCACTACTCATATCCCGTAACAGTAGCACTGAGTTAGTAATAAATAGCACTAGTATAGATCTAAAAGGAGGAACCGGTGACATACTTACCACAGCAGAGGGCATAGTTGCCCAAGCCAGTCAAGTGGATCCACTTCCAATAACTTCCCATGGAATTCCAGTTGTGAAATTAATGTCATGGAATATAGCAGGCTTATCCAGGAATCTCCGGGATACTGTTTGGTGTACTTACACTGACGATTACGATTACGATGTAATTCTCCTGCAGGAGATATCACACAGAGGCTTGGTTATAAAACTTTTTATTGAGAAGCTATCCCCTAAGTAAGAGGAAGAGCGTCTGGGGGCTTATTGATCTGGAAAAGAATCACTCTGGAAATTGAAGTTACCCCTCTCTCTATTCCCTCCAAGGATCTTCTAGGTGTAAAGATAGAGACAAAAGACAAAGACACTGTATATCTAATAAATGTATACAACAGGCCAAATCCCCTAAACAAGGAATCCAAGGTGATAGAGCAATTGGACTCTTATCTAGATACACTAGGATACAACACACAAGTGATTATAGTCAGGGACTTTAACTGTAGATTTGAGCCAGTACTGGGCCTTGATAATCTATTTGAGGAACAGGACAGGGCAAATGACATCCCTGCTCTAGATAGTACTGGGGTAGTTAAAAGTACTGTGGCAGCAATACAGATCCTACAGCTAACTGTTGCACATGACTTATGGGCGTGTAATGGCCACTTTCAGTCTGACAGACCATCAGCACCAACTTTCTGTAAAGGTAATAGTAAATCGCATTTAGATTTTATATTGGTTTCCCTAAGTCTATGGCATTTAATTACTGATTTTAAAGTAGACTTTAGGACAGAGAGCGATGACCTACCGCTTCAACTATGTTTAGATCCCCATCCTTTTTTAACCAAAACAGCTCCAGATGCTGTGTTAAACAGTAATGTTGGTGACCTCCAGGTATCAAATAATAGGCGTGCCCTGAAATGGCCTTATATTTTGGCTAAAGAAGCAACAATGGTAAATATTTACAACACTTTTTCAGACACCGTTGCACCCTGCCAGAATCTTTCTCTAGGTACCCAAGGTGTTCTAGATATGCACTACCAGTTGATAGCTGCTTTAACATCCTTTCTGAGTAAAATTTATGATAAGGATAAAAATTCAAATAGTAGTCACCCAGAACTAGGCAACCCCTGGTATAATAAAGAATGCCCCTTAGCTAAGTCTCACCTGATTCAGGCAGTTAAAACCAAGAACCCACAGGGTATAAGAGATAAGAGGTATGCGTATAACAAAATTCTTACACGTACGAAAAAAGAGTGGGATGAGGCCATCTGGGAAGTGGGAGTGGGATCTGGCCATCTTCACCTACTCAATCTCAGCGCAGGGACACGCCGGAGAGCGTAACTAAGCGCTTTATAAAATTCCAAAATAAATAAATAAATAAATAAATAAGATCTACTGATCGCTGCCATGATGAGGGACCAGGGCACCTTCTGGAGCCTAATCTCCAAGGGGAATAAGACAGGCAGATCATCTAAGGACTTTTACCTAGATGAAAAAACATGGCGTGACCACTTTTCCAAACTATATTCACAAAATGAAGAGGGTTCGTGTATAGAAGAACAAAAGGTCGATTTAGCCCCTAGTACACTTTCTCTACATTTTAGTTTAGAGGAGACCTCTCAGGCTCTTCAGGCCTTTAAAGCAGGCAAAGCCCCATGTCCTGATAAGATCCCTGGTGATCTACTAAAACATGATATGGAAGTCTGGGGGCCCTATATAAACTTTTTATGCAATTCCATAGTGGCAGGCACACCTATCCCTGAGACTTGGAAAGGGGCAGAAATTGTAACAATTTTTAAAAAAGGGGCTCGTTATGACCCAGCCAATTACCGACCAATTAGTTTAATTGATCTTTTACAGAAAGTTTTTGCCAGACACATTTTAAATAGACTTTTAGGATGGATGGAGGAGGCTCAGATATTGTCTAAATACCAGGCCGGGTTCAGAACAAAAATCAGCACTGTGGACCAAGTATTTAGGTTCACATGCATTTGTTAGAAATACATTAACATAAGGAAGGGCAGCTTGTATGTCGCTTTCATGGATCTGAGGGCCGCCTTCGACCTTGTCCCCCGTACCCTCCTGTGGGACACATTAAGAAATATGAGGGTCCCCGGCGAACTTCTTGTAGAAATGATTAGACTTCATACAGGGAAATACGCCAAAGTGAGATGGGGGAAGGGAGGCGAAGTTACCAGGCTGCGTCAAGGCTGCGTGTTGGCGCCTACGCTCTTATCGCTATATGTTAATGATATACCTACATATTTGGGGGATTGTAGCCATGACTCCCCGAAATTGGGAAATGAAGCGATCACGGCATTACTATTTGCCGATGATACAATCCTCATTTCCCAGACTCCGAAGGAACTTCAAAACTTGGTGAACTCATTTTATAGTTATTGTGTGGAATAGGGACTGGAAATCAACTCATCCAAAATTAAATATATGGCCATAAACCTGCAAAAATCATTTAAAAAGAATTTGGCCCTAAATAACCAAAAACTAGAATATGTGGGGAGTTTCAATTATTTAGGTATTATGTTGGACAGTAAACTATCATGGAAGGGGCAACTGGAAAAAATAGACTATCTTTTAAACAAAACTCAATGCCTATCCTAAAAGTACATGGCGGGAGCCTTTCTAAGGCTATTACACCAGCCTTGGAGGTGTTTAAGGCCAAGGCCCAATCAGCTGCACTTTATGGTGCTGAGGTTTGGGGGCCTTCCTGTAAGAGGAATATTGAACGGGATGAAAACAACTTTATACGTAGGATACTTAAAATACCAATTAGAACCCCCCTAGTTCCAGTGTTTTTGGATATCGATATTAAACGCACAGATTATCAAGCTACTTTAAGGCCACTACTTTATTGGGTAAGGATATGGACTACACCAGAGTTGTATAATTATAGAAGCGGTTTAATGGAAATCATGCAGATCGATGAGTACAAGAATATTGAATGGTTCAAACATATTTCACTCTGGTGCATTAGGCTAGGGCTATCCCACTTTTGGGAAGATCCTTTGAGCATGACACCTCCTTGTAAAAAGCTTCTAAAGACAACCTTCTGGTCCTACATTTATAATGAAAGATTACATAGTTCATCAATTGGCACTTTGACTCAGACGTTCCAGATTGTAAAGGATAATGCTTCCTTCAAACCTTTTATGAACGAGATAGGACCACCATAAGCAAAATCTCTATATTTGCAATTTAGATACGCGGTCCTGCAGACAAATGCTAATACTTGTAGGTGGGGGTGCAAAAAGGAGACTGATCTCTGTATCCTTTGTTCCAAAAGGCGAAAGAGGATGATGTACATTTACTCTTCTTTTGCCCGGTTTACAAGTCTCCCAGGGCTCGATGGATCAGATGCTTATGCAAAAATGTGGGCGTAAGGTCCTATAAAGAAGCTGAACGCATAATTAAATCCAACACTTCACAACTGGTAGTATTCTGCATAAGTAGGTTTTTAATTAATGTATATCTGATTAGGAAGAAGCTCGGCCTCAAGCTATAGTGTATCTAACTTGTTTCTAGTCTCCTCCATTGCACATTTGTTTATTGTACGCTTTTAACTAATGTATTTAAATGTTTTATACTCTGGCTTTTTAATTAATATTTTTATCTTATTTATGTAATGAGATTGTTGGTTTTAGCGCGGTAATTGTAAATATGGATCAATTGTATACTTGTCCCTCTCCATCTTATTATAGCTTGATCACGTGGGCATTTGCTTGTAAAAGGCTTGTGGATATTTGCTTGTAAAATGTTTTTATTTTTCTCTTTGCTTTTATGGCTAGATAGCCGAAATAAAGTTGAAACAAACAATCTTAAAATGTCACTGCCATCTGACAGACAACAGGTAGAAACAGTCAATGAACATAAATATGTGGGGTTCATAAAAGATAGCAAAGGTGCATTTACGGCTCAAAAAGAGGCATTAAAAAGAAGAGGAATTACAATGGCAGTAGCAAAAAAAAATCTCAAGAACAAAATTGTCGGCCCAAAATGTACTCCCCTGATCCAGGTGATACAGGCAAAACTCATTCCAACTACCGCCTATGGGAGCGAGTGTATGAGGAGTCGGGATGCTATCACGCAGGATGGTATAGTAACGTGAGCATTTGGAATTATTTTTAACTTACCAAAATACACATCACCGGCTCAAATTAGACTGGAATTCTGATTGCAGTTGTAACAATGAGCACGAAGAGCCGCTTATGTCAAAAGCTGGTATAAGATCAGGAGACCTGAGCATGGCTCACTAATTGCTCATTTATGAATCAATTGCTGTCTAAATATACCAGGGCAGTGAAATCCTATTTGCAAGAGTTAATAGAAAAACTGGGCTTATATGGTCTTTGGGAGGAATAAGGAGCATACAACAGCTTCAAACAGCCTGTCACAGCAAGTGTCAAAAGGGTTTCTTGGCAAAGTATGAAACTCTGCTGTCTGGGAGAGTGCACAAATAGTTTACTCTGCACAGCTACCTCAAGGGATTTCCACAACCTTACCTAGGTGCAGGGTTCAACACAAGAACTAAAAACAAAAATCTATGGCACCGGCTTGGCATCCTTCCATCTCTGCTCCACTTAGCACCATAGAAACACCATCAGACAACATTTAGTTGCAGTTTGTGTGGGGCAGCCAAAGAGGATATGATTCAGTTGCTATGCATACGTGGAGAACTTATACATGAATACAGATTTCCCTTTAATGCCAAGGGATTAAAAACTTGAAGTCAAGCAGTGAAAGCATGCTTTGCTGGCAGATATGTTCCGTTAAACTGCTGCCTTGTATTGTTCCTGAGCATTGCTGAAAAAAACTCAACACCAGTAGCAATAGATTGACAACCAATACATATTTATGTATATTTCTCTTGGCCAGAATACTGACACCACAAGAGGGTAAAATACCTTGGAAAGGAGAATTATTTGAGCGTAAGGGGCATATTCACAAGGAGCTATTGCTGAATTAACTGCACTTTATCGCAGCCAAATTCATGATAAATTTACCCCACTATTCTCAAGCAGGTGCTAACAACCCACAGCACCACTTTTGATGTGATAGCAGCCGCAAAAAACATCACCACAGATGACCCCCCCCAACTATCGCTAATGAGATGCAGAGTAGGCATTCCCATGCAAAAAGGCACAACACCAGACCTCAACATTCACAACTCCCAGCCAGCTCGGCGATAAGAACACAAAACACATGATAAGGCGCGTTAGCAGCAGGAATTTTACACCTGCTCAGACCTGGTGTAAAGTTGGACGGCAGCCTGCTCCACAATAGGGAGCCCTGCCCAGGGCGTCATCGGAAGGGCAACAGATGACATGGAGCAACTGAACATGCAGTACGGACCCCCAAGAGGGCTACAACACCCACCCAGCACCCCTCCCGGACCACCACAGGGGCAGCACAGACAATTACAGCGCCCCATCATAATTCCCGTTTCTACACCCACGCATGGGACCCCATGCGCAGGACACATTCTTATTAAGTAAAAATCCCTGATTAAAACCCCTCCCTGTCCCGTGCTACCAGCACTACACGGTTGTGTGAGTAAGCCCATCTCTAGTGGTAGTGGCAAAGAAACCTATATTTATATTAGGGAGGCTCTAGTCTGACGATTGAGGTGTTGTGCATGGTGACTGTATTTCTATTGTATTTCTTGCATTATTTCACAGACCAATGCTTGTTTATTGTTTGTAATAGCTTCCAATATTAAACTGATACGTATTGCCATAGAACTTTGGTTGTGGACATAAAGTACTGTAAACATTGCTTTCTATGAGCACTTCTGAGACTTGCAAGCGGAAAGATGCACTTGCGCTACACTTTTACAGAAAATAACCGTTTCTGCGGAAAGAAACAGGAAAGACGCCGCACGTTGCGTCACGCATGACGCACTTACCTGTTTTCCCAGTGAAAAATCCTTTTGGATCCTCAATGCTCTGGACAGCAGCACAGCTTCTCAGAGATCTCAACGAATACCTGTGAAAGGAAAAGAAACAAAAGCTAAGTGAATATTTCTTTGTTTAGGCGCCCACTGCAAGAAAGCACAGAACTGAAGAATATTGATTAGCAATTTAAAGAAACAATTTTTGGAACGTTTTTTCCACAAGTCAAAAATGGACATTGGAAGAAACAAAAGAAACCCTCAAAGACATTTATAGTTTATTCTGAAAAGTGATACATTTAGATTTGAATATCTGTGTGCAAAGTTGTTTGTATATCTTTTTAATTTTCAGCAAATTGTGATGAAGTCAATGTTTGGGGAAATTCAGAGAAAAGAGTAAGTGAAATGATTCTATAATGAAATTCTTTTCTTGTTAAAGGAATCTAGGGTAACAAGAATTCACCAGCGTCCAGTACCCGGCCCTCCTCACTTAGGTCTATCAAGTAGCCTTTAGTGTATTTTAGGATCACAGGTTATCTGATAGGGTTCTGGGAAGTTGGCACATAGCGTCTCTCCGGAACCAAGCACCTTACAGGTAAGAGTGTTTGGTAACCTGACACCCCCCAGGACTTTTCCCATGAGGCACAGTGTCAGACTGATTTGCATATGGCAATGTCTGAAATGGGGTGGTGGAGTGAGCTAAAGAATGATGATGGATTAAACCCAGATCAGTTGACTGGGGGTGAGTGTTTGATTTGCTCAAGCGGTCCGTCCATCATCCCCTTTGGTATCGCACAAGACGTACCTGGCACACCCCTTCCCCCTGGACCACCACAGGGGCAGCACAGACAATTACAGCGGCCCCCAGGAAACGCACCTGCCTCACAGGCACAATATCTGACAATGTCACTGTCCACTACAGCCTGCAAGGGACAACCATACTACGCATCCAGGCCAATATCCCCTAACAGGCCTATGGCACCAACACAGCGGATAACCAACATCCCACCCCACACCAAACTGCTGACTGTGCACCACCTGTTGGCCCCTGGCACACCGCAAACAACATTAGCCAAAGTCGGCGGAGTCTCACAGCCAGCCACATCCAAAACCCCCCAAGCCTGTCCTGGACATCGCCATCATCCTGGCACCCCAGTCCCCATATGGCCAACACACTGCTCAGGAACCGCTGGTGACCAAGCAAGGACCATACACCATAGCCAGATGCACACATGTGTAGGGGGGCAATCCACTGCACACATGTCCCACCTGTGCCCCCTGGTGTCACAGCACACAATCAGCACAACAGGAAGTACACGTCACAAATTAATGTGTAGGCAACATCCGAACACCGTGGGACCCTCACCAATGTCGCCTCCTAATACACATCCATTGTGCATGATCCCTTCACCCACTGACAGTCCAACAGCAACCAGGCATCCCAAGATTGCACAAAGGGAAATGCACAGCCTCTTGTCAACTTCCCAATTAACATACCACTTACTCAACTTTACAACCATGCAATCCACAACTCTGGCAATGCACACGTCACAAAATCACAACAAACATGCACAACAAAATGCCCACCCACCAGACACGACAGACTCACAATGGTAACCTGGGAAAGCAGTGAACATGAGCCATCAATAGCCAAATGTGGGGAGAGGTGGCAATCAGGCATATGTGAAGGATGCAGTCAAATTATTATTGGGAAAGTACACAATGCCAAGAGTGTCGGCAAAGTACTGAACAAACCGCAGTAAGCAGAACACACCCATATCCACAGCGACATACACCTCTGGTGAATGGAGTGTAGTGGACAGTGGTCACAACCATGTCACCCCAGCCAGTGGGGGTCCTTGCGGAAATGTTGCCTGTTCCGTCCCACCCGTAAGCATGAGCAGAGTGGGATGGGCCGGCGTACACCAGGCCACCTCCAAACCCCATCTGCCAGAGTTGCAGTGGTGGTCCTGACAGACTTCTGGGTTGCTCAGGCTTGTCGTGGATGCCATCATCAGCCTGATTCCCTGCTCAGCACTCCAGGTGCCAGTGACACTGCAGGAGATTGTCTGTTGCTGCTTGTGTTTTGTGCTGTGGAGCGGTTGCGCAGGTATGTCACCACGAACAGTGTGGGGACCCTGAAACGTTATTAGTGAGGATGATGCAGGTCTGACACACCCCACTGCATCTGCATCAGGAGTGTATCTAAGGGACACAATCCAAGACTTTAACTGCACATGAGCACCCTTATCTCTAGTGTCCACAGCCCAGTGCACTGCAACTCACGGACATTTCTGTTTGCAATTCAGCTGTCCTCTGGACTTCATCCACCTCACCCCATGTTGCTCAGCACTTGTCTCTGTATTGCATGTGTTTTCTGTATCCGTTGCACTGGTGTCCAATGTCCGAGTGGTTGCCAAAATCAGACATTCCGTGCGGGTTGGTTCACACTTACCCCACACACATCCAGCACAGGTGTCACTACATGTGGCCCTGCCAATAAAGGGGCCGGTCGCATGTGCCCATAGCCAGTTCAACATGATCTCTGCATGTGTCCCTGTGGTCTTGTAGTATGCATGTGGGCCCTGGGCCCTATGACTTTACATTTTGCTGCGTACATCGGATGCAGACATGTCACCGGAGGCAGTGGGTTGGGGTTTGGACATGTAGCTTTGTCATCACACACTCAATTTCACTGCTACCGGCAGTGTGGGGACCCTGAAACGTTAATAGTGAGGATGATGCAGGTCTGACACACCCCACTGCAGCTGCATCAGGAGTGTATCTTTAGCTTTGTCATCACCCACTCAATTTCACTGCTACCGGCTCTGTCAGCTGTAGTGGGCATGTTTGTGTGCATGTGCGGAGCCAGTTGTGTCCTCCGTTCTGCAGTGTCGGCTATGCGCGTAGTTCCACGTCGACGTCAATGTGGGTGTGCTGTGTGTGCTATGTGGGTGTGCTGCCGTGTGCCAAGGGGATCCGAGACATGATCCTGGGGGTTTGTGGGTGTGCTATGCCTCATTGTGCATGTATGCCAATGTGCCCATCTCCCCTGTGTCCGTACTCCCAACTCCTTGCCCCGTCTCCACACTGATGGCTGTGGGCTGGGTTTCCTCCAACTCCTCCGGTAGCACTGGACTGCCACCTCCTGTCGCCATTGCTGCCTTACTGGTGGCAGCGGCTTGGTGCGTGGTTTAGGTTGTCACACCATGCAGTCACCTATAGGCCTCCTGAATTGGCCTCCCCTTGTCCCTGAATGCATTACAGGTGGTCTGCTTGTAGGTCAGTTGCTGGTAGTAATCTGTCACCTCTGTGATGCTGTCTTGTTTTCCTGCAATCTGACCCCGTCTTCCTCTCCTTCTTCTCCTTGGCCTTCCCCGATCCCATTGTTCATTGCTGGTAGTCTGTGGGAGTTGTGAGGTTCAAGTTGGGATCTGCGCTAGGTCAGGGTGCATCCATGTTGCTACGTGCTTTGGCTTGTCTCTGGTGTATTTTTATTTGGGTTTTTATGGTGCATTGTCCCACCATACATGTGGGATTTGCTGGCCTGTGGCCAGTTTTTGCTACTTTTTGTACCGCGGTTGGCCTCTTCGCTTGGTTTTTTGCATTCGCGTATCGCATTTTTGTGGCGTAGCGTGGATTTTCACGCGGACATTTGCAGCGTTGTCTGGTGTCTATCGCATGCTAACACCTTGTGAATTCCACGTTGACGCAGGGTTATTTTCCCACGATAGGCTGCGATGTTGAAAGTTGCATTACACTAATCTTGCAGTGGTTATCAGACCTTGTGAATATACCCCTAAATTCTGCTGACTTTACACATTGACTTTTGCAGCCTACACAGCATCTTATGGTCTTACGGACTCTTAACCTCAAATATTTTAGCTGCTAACAGCTTTTGCTATCTGTATTATGTGTTTATATGCTCTCAACTTTGCACAGTTGTTCTTGCCGCCCATGCAGTACTTTGTGGTAATAGTCTAAACGCTGCAGACTTTGCACGTTGTTTTTTGAAGCCTATACAGAATCGTATGGCCTTACACTTTATTAGCCTAAATAATCTAGCAGCTAATAGCAGGTTTTACTTCTGATAAATAATTTTTAACCCCTTGGCTGTTAGCCATATTCCCCCACTGTGCTGGGGGAGGGTGGGCGCGCGCAGCGCCCAGGTGCTCATGACGAGCTGAGCTCGTCATGAGCCATGGTGGTCGTGTGCTCATGACGAGCTCAGCACACCCGTTTCTTTAGAACGTTCGCACAGTAGGGGAATTTGCCCAGCGTGCGAGTGTTCTAAAGGTCATGACGAGCGCAGCTCGTCATGAGCACATGGGAACCGTGGCTCATGACGAGCTGAGCTCCTCATGAGCATGGGAGGGGTTAACTGTTTCTGCTCTTGCATCTGTATAATGAGTTTTTATGCTGCTGACTCTGCACATTGGTTCTTGCTGCCTACACATTATTTTGTGGTCCTATGGTTTGTTAATTCTATTAAATCTAACTGCTAAATGCAGGATTTCTATTTTTGAATTAACAATCTTTTACTGTTTTAACTGCATGATCTCTGCACATAGCACACTGCTGTACCTGAATAATAATATAACATTGAACTGTAAATTTGGGATTTTAATTATGGTTGATTACTCACCCTATTGTAGTGGTTTTAGTTAATCATACAAATAAAGAGATTACTAACTTACATACTATCTCACAACCTAAAATCTCCTGGGTATTACAAATAATATTGCAAAGTTCTTCGCTGGGAAAATACAGAAGATCCACAAAGAGCTTAAATCTATCAGAATACATCCTCATGTCACACAATGGAAAAAACCACTGCAAATCGGTCATCATTTCAAGAACTGGAATCATAAACTCCAACGGAGAATTTGGAATCCAAGAATCATATATAAAATTATTAGGAGCCTATGCCTGAACTCTTATAAAACACTGTGCATTAAATATGACACTTATAAATCACAATATCATGAAAATCACATTTGAATAATACATATTTCACTAATTAGTTAAATCCGGAGAGATCAATGCCATCCTAAAGAATTGTAACTTTGATACTGGAGAAACCACAAAAATTGGTCTAGCATACCTTTCTATGAAGACTAACTCAAATATTTGTCTACATACAAAAACTCTTATTTACATTCCCACCTTCCCCCCCAAAATAACCTGAATACATGCTTTACTGTTTCTAGTCAAATGCAGTACTCTAACTGTTGGACTTGGGCCTTTTTGGCAGGTTCACCCCTTAATTTTTTGCCTTTAGCCTCTGGCATGGTGGTAGTGATTTTAGGCCTCTGCACACATTAGCACTGTGGCCCAGTGTAAAGTGTGTGTGCACTCTGAGTGCGTGTGCTGAGAGTGGACTGACCTCCCATAGGAATGCATGGGGGATATGTGTGTCCAGGGTAGTTCCTGATATGTGGGGAGTGCAGGGTCGAGTTTGGTATGTGCAGACTCCTGAGAATAAGTGCTGCACAATGGTGTGCGCAGATATATTGTGTCTAGTTGAGAAGTGCCACTTTTAGAAGTTGGCATTTCTGTGACATGTGAATTGCCTGTCTGGCTTGTGAGTGACAGGGCCTGGCTGATGTGGTTGGCTCCAGGAGCCAGGATGAGTCTGCCCGGTGGTGAATAGGGAGATCTGCATTTAGATGGGAGGGAGGAGTTGCCCCTGGGACCTGAATTGGGCTGTGCCTTCCCTCCACAATGCTGGCTCCACCTCCTGTGGCGCGTCTGATGTCCCTGGCCTGTCCTGTGAATAGAGAGGGGAGCTGAGCAAAACAAAGTGCTCCCTTGCCTGCACCTTTGAGAACAAAGGATTTAGCTGTATAAAAGGAGGGTCTGTGACCCAATGAAAATGTTCTTGTTTGCGACTTGAATCTACTAGGGGTTTGCCCTGCCCCTGGATGCCTGGAGGACTTCTTTTCCCTGGGCCCTGCCTGCCCCCTTTTCATCTTTAAGGAGATTTTGTTGATGGGACTTATTTCTACTCTCTACAGGACCTTTCTGCATCTTTTTGCACCTTGGAAGCGCTGTATCCTAATTTTCCCCTTTGGGAGGGAACCCCCACCTTGGGGATTCCCCCGTGATGCCGGCCTTGCGGTTACCCACCCCGCCTATTTATATATTTACTGTTGGTGCCCACGACATATGGCCACTATTTTTATATTTGAAATAGCAGGAGCCCACCTTGCTTTATAGTCCAATTTGGAGGGAGCCTACCCCTCATTGCGCTTTTGTTAAACTCATAACTAAAGTGGGTGCCCACCCCGCGTTTCACTGCGGTGGACCGAGCCGCGTTCGAAACCTTCGGCCGAGCGAAGAGAGTTGCTGCCGGGCTGCTGCCTAGTGCGACCCGGAATCTGTCTGCCTGGTTGGGGGGGCGGGCCTGCACCCGGCCGGAAGAGGAGACGGCAGCCGGGAGCCGCGCTGTCTCCACACTAAGTCCCGGTCCAGAGATGGGGGACCGGGTGAAGCAAGACACCTGGTGAGGCGGGGCTCCCGTTAATGGGGAGAGCCCCGCAAGTGCCGCAGCCTGTTCTCGTGGAGGGGGCCCGAGGCACATTGCGGGTACCTGCCCCCGCCACATCCACGTAGAGGAGTTCCCTGCGAGCAGCCCGGTGAGTAGGAAAGGGCTGGGGGGCTCTGTGGAGACTATTGATAATGCCTGATAAAGGCACAGTACCCAGTCAATGCTTTCCCAGCAGCGGGCCGCTCCAACATTTGGGGGCATATTTAAGTCCAGAGCCTAGATGGCTCTAACATTTGGCCATATTTACTTAAAGGGCCCAGTGGGTTCCTCAGGGGTTTGTGCTAACCCAGTTTGCGCATAGTTATTTCAGGAGCCTGAGTGCTCAAAGGGACATACTTTATTTTCAGAGCCAGATGGCTCCAACGTTCTACACATTTATCCTGAGCGCCAGTGAGAGCCCATGCCGCACTTTTACTTCCCAGCTGCCCAGCAAGTAGTAGGCAGCGGCACCGTTTAGGTCTGGTTTTTTTTTTTATCCAGGAGTGAGACGCACTCCTTCACCCCATCTTTGACTGTACAGCTGCGCAGCACTTAGTGACGGCTGCTACGTTTAGGCCTTCATTTAAGATTCACACCTGCCAAGCAAGTAGTGGGCAGCTGCAACGTTTAAGTTTGCGCAGTGGCGCACCCTTGACTGTCGCGGCATTAGGCAGCGCGCCCTGACTTTGGACAGAGGGCATTTGAGCCCCTTAGAGATGGCCAGTTGGCCCTGGGGACTATATGGTGTATAGGGCAACTGGCCCTAATGTTCTTTTTATAGGTGCTAGGAAATGTAATGTTTAAAGCATGTTTTATGCACCTTGATTTATACTTATAGATGTGCTATTATGCTTATTAGGTTTTTCTCTACCGTCTTATGTTTTATTTCTCTCCTGTGATCTAGGTTTGATTTATTCCCTACTGCAGGTTATGCTATTAAATTTATTTTCCTAATGCAAATTATGTTTAGGAGATTATGGTCTACTATATTTAGACTTATGAGGTTGGTGCAGAATAGAGTTCTCGCCTTATGTGATACTGTGCCTGTTACGCTTTATGTTACAGGTTGACGCTGAGTATAGTGTCTGCCAGTGATTACTGGCTGTGGTCCTGATATATTCTTACTCTTACTTTTCTTTACCAAGTGATAATTCTGACAGTGGTCCACTTGGCCCTGTCATGTGTACATAATCCCCTGTATATATTGCCCGTGCCAGTTGGCACAATGTATATTGTGTGATTACTATCTGATGTCACTGACCATGTCATGAATGATGTAATATGTGACATCATCAGCAGTCGATTGAGGGCGCGCAAGTTATAATTAGTACAACTAACTATAACAGGGGAATTTCAATGGTTTTGTACGAGTGAAATGTCCAACTTACTATAACACCCCTAAAACCTATGTTTTTTTCAGTGAATTTTCAAGGTTTTTTAAATGCTAATTCCTGACTATAACATGTCTGAAACCTATGTTTTTTTTCAGTGAATTTCAAAGGTTTTTTAAATGCTAATTCCTAACTACAACATATCTGAAATCTATGGTTTTTCAGTGATTTTCAAAGGTTTTGTAAATGACAATTTTTAAATGTATTAATTCTCATATTTTTTTTAATACTGATTTACTACATTTTTTAAACTATTTATTTTTAGATATTTTATTTTTTAAATTACATTATAATTACATTATACATTTCATTACAAAATATACTTTCTCAGAATGAATTACTTTAGTTTAAATACTTTTCAAATAGGCAATAGACGTTTAAGTACAGTAGTTACAGTTGTTGTAATGCGCATCACAATTTCAGACACAATGCAACATTGAGCTCAATGCGAATTTCTAGTTAAAGGCAATGAGTTACTTTTTGGATTACTTTTCTAACCACAAGACTAGATCCTAGATTCAGTCCTGGGATATCTCCTGTAAACAGTTGAGTAAAAACGTTTTGGTTACAGTAGTGATTTTTAAGGAATATTATTGTATTTTAAAAGTTGACAGAAACTTTTTCACATAGAACCACCAATGTTTTTTTTTTTTTTTTTTTTTTGCAGAGTTTTATATAGCGCCAACTAGAGCCGAACCGAATCAGTTATCAGAGCGCTTTACATAGCACCAGTTACGTTACATGAGGACACACTTTCATTTTTTTTAGGCACCGGGAGATTAAGTCATTTGCCCAGAATCACAGGGGGTTTTTGGTGTCGTTACCGAGACTCGAACCCAGATCCCCAGGTCCGAGGTCGAGCGCCTTAGCCGTTAGGCCAACCCCTCTCCTATGGGAGGAAATTCACTTATCAGGTAAGTAGTGTTAATGTTACTTTTTCTTACTCGGTGGTGGATCCTGGATCCAGCACGGGTGCATCTCCTGTAAACAGTCCAAAGAATGTGTTAAAGACATACAGGCAATATTCTTAGTTTGTGAAAATAGACAGAAACCTTTCTGGTGAAAATCACACAATGGATTCCTAAGGAAGGAAATACAAGTTACTGGTAAGTACGCTTAGAATTACTTTTCAGGGTCAGTTCTGGGCTAAAAAAAAATGCAGCACTGAGTTCTCTCCTGATAAAAGGTGAGTAAATCGGAATTCGTCGTTCGACTGATTTTAGAGGAATATTTCTATAGTGGTGAATGAAGGGGGCGGGGCCTGTGGTGACATGTGTGCAAACACGCCCTGTGGTGCGTTTTAAGCTGGGGAATTAATTCCTCAATCCAGAGGTCCCCTGGGGGCCAATTAGGCCACCAGGTACCTCCACCAAGCACCAAGGAGCTTTGTTGCAGAGTGGTGTAAAGAAGGGGCGTTGCCTCTGAATACATCTCTGCAACGCAGCTCTCTGGTGCATACTGGAGGGACCTGGTGGGCTAGTTGGCCCACAGGGGACCTCTGGATTGAAGAGGAATTAATTGCCCAACGTAAAACGCGCTACAGGGCGTGTTTGCACACATATCACCTCAGGCCCCGCCCCCTACCTTCACCACTGTGCAAACACATCCCGTGGCGCATTTTAAGTTGGGGGATTAAGTCCCCTTCAATCCTGAGGTCCCCTGGCGGCCAACTAGGCCACCAGGTACCTCCAGTAAGCGCCACAGAGCTGTGTTGCAGAGAGGTGTAAAAAGGGCCGTGGCCTCAGAACACCTCTCTGCAGCACAGACCCCTGTCGCATACTGGAGGTTCCTGGTGGGCTAGTTGACCCCCAGGGACGCCCAGTATTCAGGGGGAGTTCATCCCCCTCTGCAATAGCGTGAAGGGGTGTGTTTGCAGAGTGGTGCAATGAGGGGGTGAGGCCTAGGGACGATCGCGTCTTTTAAAAAAAAATACATTTTTGGACCCTGAGCAGGCCTAGGGGGTCAGGGTGTGTCTACCCTACCCCGTGTTCACACGTTGCACACATATTTCAATGACTTCCTCAGCCTTGCTTCTACCGAGGCACAAAATGGCTGCCAACAATTCCTGATTTTGAATGTTTACAACTGCTTGACAGCCAATTAAAATTGAGCATGTGGTCGGGACGGTGCGCTTATCCTACAAGGCCTATCCTCACACAATCCGCGGATCCTCCGCGCCCATAGATATATAAATGACTTTAACCGTAATTTTCAAAGAAACTACTGAACAGATTGACACCAGATATGCCAAAGGCACAAGTCAGAACTGAGGGCTACCTCTCTACCAAATTTGGTATAATTCTGTTCAGTCGTTCGAACTGTAGCCGTGGCTAAAGGTCCTATGAGAAATTGCATGGGGAAAACACGTTTCGGGACCCCCCTTTTTTCTCGGCCCCTGCTTCACCAATCACCCCCAACCTTTCAGGGAAAGAGCGGAACTGAGCTGGCCAAAAGTTTGGAAAATTTCAAGAAGATTCATCAATTGACGCCAAAGTTATTGCCAATAGAACGTTGCGGATTTCCTATGGATAGTAGGTCCTAACTCTAACTATCTACTGGCAACCATCAGTAGATAATATATCTATATCTATCTATCTCTCTCTCTCTATACATATACATAGATATATATATATCCACCACGACTTTCTCTGCTTAGGGAAGCCTCACCTCAACAGGGCGGCCTCGACATTCGGTAACGGAGCACCCCATGAACATTCCAACAAAAACTCCTTTGTTCATACATAAAGAAGAATGATGCACACCAGGACCTTTCAAGGAATCAGCCACTTTATTCAATAAAATGGAATGGCAACTCATTTTAGATCTTTCAGTCTTGACACATTTAGCTTGGTTCAAATCCTTTTTCATAGATGAGCCATCATATCCTGTTTCAGCATTGCATTGTGGTTTTTATAAACTCGCCGACTACTAGGTTTCAATGTAGTCCTTCAATACTGCCGTTCCCAGAATGCACCTTGGAAGAAATATCATTATATTACTAATTGGAACTTTGCAATTCGATTTCCCCTCATACTTCATTATTACATGTATAGGCATTTATATAGCGCACTACTTACCCGTAGGGTCCCAAGACGCTTCGACCGCTGCGAAACCCTTCCTGGCTTCCCTGAGAGATGGTCCCTTAATGGGTATCTCCAGGGTGAGACCAGGCATCCCCGGCGGTCTGGTGGGGCCGTTAGTGAAGATGAGGCAAGCTAATGCCCAGAGTTGCCGAGTGTGAACGCTGATCAGAGTGGGCACCGAGGCGAGAGAATTATCGAGTCCGCTGACCCTGGTCCAGAAACCTGCCGCGCCGGGAATCGAACCCTGGTCCCGGGCCGTCCTCTGCTCTCGGGTCTGCCGCCTCTAACCAGTGAGCCACACTACTTCACTAACTTCAACTATTACAGGTACACTTTCATTGCATTTTACTGTCAAAGTGCTATTGTTTCCGCTCATCAATATGCAAAGTCGTTAAGCATAGGATTAGCACAGTGCCATCCACCCCGAGATAGAAAGGGGCAAAGCCGTTTGGCATTTCTACAGAAAATTCTTTAAGCATAGGACCAGCACAGTGCCATCCATGCCCCGGCTGTAAAATGACAAAAACCATTTACCACTCCAGGCACAGTATTACAGCTTTTAATTGTTAAAATAGCAACCAAGCTAACCTGAAATGAGTAAAAGCAACCCCTGACACAGTGTTTCGCTCTCATTAGAGCTATTCAGAGAGGTATAGCCTTCTCCAGACACAAGGGAGCACCCAGTTTAAAGGGTATTGTTTGAACTTAAACTGGATGCTCCCTTGTGTCTAGACAAAGCTATACCTCTCTGAAGAGCTCTAATGAGAGCAAAATAAATGGCTTTTGTCATTTTACAGCAGAGCAGGGACAGCATTATGCTAGTCATACGCTTAAATACTTCACATCACAATTCTTCATCACCCTGAAATGCTTCACTATTCTTTTCTTTACTGGAAATATGATACTGCACACATTTTAGTAGCCACATGGGTATACCAAGACATACACACAAAAGTCATTGCTGTATGGAATAAAATTGTTGATGTTGGCTGTCTTACCAGTGGGTAACTAGTATGTTTTCTTGCTTTTACTACCCTTGCAAGCGTTGCAAATTCCACATTTGTAGGAACCCTGTTCCTCTTTCAGCCAACCCTCCTTCCTGCCTTGTGTGCCTGTGTAGCTATGCCCCAAAATGTCCCCAATGGATATCGAGTTGCAATAAGTTGCAAGGGGATGGAGGGACTCTTTGCCTACTCTTACTGGGTCTGACATTCCCAAATGTCAGTGTCTTGTGATCATGGATTTGTTTTTCTTTGACTCACTGCTGTAAGTGGTGATGAGTCTTACTTTATTAGGATCTTCTTTGTGTCTCCTCTTCTTAGTAAGGAGACTGTCCCTGGTCACACTGCTGGCTTTCTCCCTAACAGTTTTAAGGACCTTGTAAGGGTAGCCCCTGTCCCTCAATCTGTTGGTCATTTTTATCTGTATAGTATATTAGGGATTAGGTAATGGTGTTTCGAAGGGTAAAGGACTGTGAGAGTGTTTTTACTGTTAGGTCAAAAAACACTTTAAAATAAACTTCACAAAATACAAATGTGTGTAATTCAGTTCACCTACCTGCCTCAAGGACAAACTTCACACCACATTAGGCAAACTAAATACATGAGGCAAAATATGTTTACTTCTAGAGCATACAATGACTAACTAGAAAAGCTCTAGGTGTTCTCTGGTGCAAATGTTATAGGAAAGCAAGCTCAGCCCTGAATTATTGTTTTGCAAGAAATAATTCTGTACTTCTCTCTTCAGATCACATTTCCAAAACACTTCCAAAATATACAAACCAGTACAATTACCATTCTCAGCCTATAATCAAATGCATCTCCGGGTATATTTGTTTGTACAGCACTCTGGCTGTTGCTGACATAGCTAAGTCCGTACTGTGCAAATGCAACAAATACTGAAATAAATGACAAAATCAATACTTAACTTTTAAAAACATGTGTTGACATCCAGTTCAATGTCATCAAAATATCACTTTTGTATCACTCTTCACTCTTGTATCTTCTTATTTCAGGGCCTTTGATTACCAAAATGTTTAAAAGAATGAATCTACTTACAATGCTGGCAGTCGGTGAGTACCACAAGCAAAGAGTTGATAAAACTGAGATATTCCTGTCCATTTCACACTTAGCTAATAGTATTAGAACTATGAACGTCTCAAATGCCTGGCAAATCAAACTCATCACCCAAGTACATGTTTAGAATAATGTGTTTGCATAAAGTAGGGGTAGCTTAGAATCTATGAAAAATAAGTGATAGTAGATCCTTCCTGATAACTCAAATTATATTGATACATTCATAAAGGAAAGTACTGATGTAAATTAGCTGGTTTCTTCTTCACACGTTTAGTATTTTGATTGTCCATCTTCTGCATTTAAGGGATTAGAATCTACTCATGCCTTTGGGTAAATGTAGGTAGAGTTAAGAGTATACATGAGTGCATTTCCAATCCACGCACAAATGGACCACAACTAACTTAGGTACACTTACGTCAACATTTTTGGTAGGCAGCCAGGATCAAAGCAGTTCTCATTTAAGTTGTGGGTGTGTTTTTGTGCAAAGGTGTTTGTGCATGCCTACTAAATATTCAGCAACAAATGATAGAAGAAATATCTAAAGACCGGACAAAATAACTGTCCCGGGGGGGGGTTGCAAGACAGGGAGCTGCTCTACAGAGACGATAGGACTAGGGGTGAACACAAAGATAGGATCCTCTGTAAGGGATTTCAACGAAGGTTTTATTGGAATATAAGTCTTCCTTTGCATTGCCAAGGGGGCATTATATATGTCCTTATTCCAAGGGGGGGGGATCCGGGGCTTCAGTAGCGGTACTCGAGGTCTTCCTCTTGCTCGGATAGGTGAGTCTTCTGCTACTCAGCTCCCCAGTGCGGTCCTCACGACGGGATGATAGCCTTTGTCTCCAGATTCAGGCAAGGGGCTAGCAGGACCGAGAAATGAAGAGAGAAAGAGGTCGGTTACTGGGCTGACCACTATATGTAACGTAGGGGCCGGGGGATGTGAAGGAAACCGAGTGCAGGTGGATTACACAACGTAGCGCAGTGCTCTCAGTGCTCGTGCAGGGAGGGGATACAAGGGCTACTATGTACACAACGTCTCACTCGGGAGGCAGACCACGCCGACCCACCCACCCCTCAACTCGGCCCGTACCTTGGAAAGCCACGCTCCTCCCTCGGGAACGTGGCGGGGTGATGCACCGAGATGTTGGCCTCCTGGCTTGATGGTTACAGCTGGGCTCGTCTGGTACTCGTCTTCTTCCTCCCGTTTCTTCCTCTCGCTGTTTCTCCTCCTCCTCACCGCTCCGTCTTCGTCCTCCAGGGAAACGCCGTTCACAGTCTTGCTTGCACTTCCGCCTTTTGACGTCCCGCCGCTGTAAAGGGGCGGGGCTCCTACATCGTCTTCCGTCCAGTTAAAGGAGCCACGTCCCTGGTCCGACGCTGCCCCGTAGCCCTCCTGTTCCTCGCTCCTCGGGTTCTCTGGCAGCTGTGGGGACAACGGGCATGGTGAGAGGGGAGTGGCAGACCACCACTCCGGGGAGGTCTGTCGTATGGGTTCACCCCGTCCGCTGGCCCCGTCACAATAACTAAATGTGAAATGTACACTAAAGTGGAAAGCATCTGAGGGAACGTGACAATTGAAACAAAAGAATGCATAAACTAAAGCACCAATGTCAACACTGACAATTCATTTAAAATATAGATCTCAAATATGAATACATTTTTTCATTAAGAAAACTCCAAAGCCAAGTTGACTTCACAAGTAACAGCAACTGGAGGAATGTTTCCAAAGACTTTTATCTTTAAACGTGATACAATGTCTTCTGATGTCTCTTAAAGGATTATTACTTTCTAGGGAAATCTGTCATTGACATACTAGACTGGAATAATGTGCCCCACCTTTGGCACAAACACCATGAAAGAACTGTAGGTAGTTTCCAGGACATGGATCTTTTAGCTCATTGTGACTAGAACCTAGGCTGAACCTCACTGCCAAGGCTCAAAAATGTTAAAACCAGTTAGGTAATACTTGTCTTCCCAGGCAGTTTGATCTGGACTATTGTTCTTTGAGCAGAAACCTGTCTGATGTGTATATCATTGGTCTCTGTCTGTAGTGGCATGATGAGCACAAAGACAATGGACTGGAATGTAACCCAAATAATTAAAATGGCTTCAGAATAATACAAATATCCACATTTTAGTTTTTCTAAGTGAAAACCCCTAAGTATTTGGGTTACAACTCACGTTTGAGAGGCATCATAAGAACTTGGAGTATAAGTTGTGGGAAGTAAGAACCCACTTCAAATAATAATAACAAGTCTGGTCTGGGTGAGCCAAAAGTCCCTCAATAAACCTGTGCTTAACCCCAAGGCAGCTTGAAACAAAAGCAGTTAGGTTTAACTTAAAGAAAAAGTGTAAAACATTAATGCAGCACTCAAACAGTAATAAAGTGAAAACGCAACACAAATGAAAATGTAAACCAATATAGTAAAATAGAGAAAATGTAATAAATAAAATGCCACCAAAACAGCAAAGATACAATCGGAAGAATCAGAGATATGATTTTTTAACATTTTGAATTGTAAAATAGTGCCAAAAAGAACATTAGATGTTTTTCTGGAGCTGAGACTTCCTCAGGCAAGGGAACAATGCAGGTTGTAGATTTCAAGGGCTCCACAAGGCTGCATACTGTGTTCAGGAGGTTCAGCTAAACAGGAATTGCTACTGCGCATAACACCACAACAGCATTTGCATTGATGTCAATCCCACCGCGATGCACCCTCTTGCTAGTAGACCCCAGTCCCACTCCAGTTCTCAGGGCAGAAGTTTGCAGAAAAGTTTTAAAGCCCCAATTTTTGAGGTTAGACAGGAGGAGTACACTCTTACACTAATCCAAGGGTCCAAGACCACCAGAGGGGTATCACATGGGTTTCAGGACTCACTCTAGCAGAGGCCATCAGCAGAGTACAAGGGACGTCCAGTTGGGATGGTCAGTTGGGCAGTTGCAAGAAGACGCCTTCGGATGCTTGTTGTATCTCTGTAGGTCAGACACATTGTCAGCCAACTTACCTTTGGAGGCACCCCTATCGGGTCCTGAATTTCCTTCAACTAGAGTGGGAAGGTGGTTCTGATTTTATTAGATCTTCCTGTGGCATTTGACATTGTGTCACATACATTGCACCTCCAGCATTAGCATTCCTTCGGGGTGCGAGGACTAGTGCTAGATTGAATTACACTTCTCATCTGATTAGACATTTGTTTTGGTGGAAAAGCCTGAGGGTTCTTCTTCGAGTCCAACTCTTTATAATGTCTAAGACTTGGCTCTAAGCGCAGGAATTATTGTGATAGCTCCTACCAATTACTTTTCAAGCGCCAGGACACTCCTTGAAACAGCTGTGTGCTTTATAAGGCTCTGTAAATTAATTAAGGTAAGCAGGGAAGCACTCATTTTTCCATCCCCTAAAGTAGTTCTGGTGAATTCCAGTAACCCTCACTTGCTTTGGTGCCAGTCTAACTAGAGAGACAATGGACAGGCAGGGCAAGGCAGGTGCTGCATCTGTCAGTCATAGGGTAGGATTCTGCTGAAGCTAGACAGGGGCTAGGTACAGACCCCGGGCTACCCTTAGAAATGCAATCAAGGGCTGAGTGAAACCCACAGGCCATTCTGTGCATGGGAGAAACACACCTAACACACCCAAGGATATTTGCACACGTGTAACAGGAATACACAACTCACCACTGAAGAGACATTCACATTCAGGTGACACTGAACACAGGCACATTTCGCTTCAGCAGAAAAATTTTAACTTCTAAAGCTGGCATTTAACATTTTTTAATTTTTAAGTCGACTTGACCATTAGGTTTGATTCTAATTTACTATTAAACAGAGTCCTTGATTTATTTTTCTACTTAGTCCTACACTTAAGATATGCATTATGAATTGTCATAATGTAACTCAGTTAATTTATGTGGGAGATTCATCCTTGCCACAGTGAAAAACTACTTTGAAGATTTTTCATTGCCAGGACATATAAAAATGTAATCATACATGTCCTACTTTTAACCTTCCATATACCCTGCCCTACTAGCACGTCGAGCCTACCTTAGGAGTGACTTATAAGTAATAAACAGAAAAGATTAGCCCTGGAAAAAGGTTTATTTTGTCCTGCTGAAATGGCAATTTAAAACTGCACACACAGGCTGCCAGGGCAGGCCTGTAGACATGTTGTACAGTGCTACTTTTGTGCGTGGCACGCAAGTGCTGTAGGTCTCTTGTAGGATTTGATTTAAAGGCCCTAGCTACATATAGTACCATATGCTAGGGACTTATGAGCAAATGAAATGTGCCAATTTGGTGTATGCCAATATTACCATATTTAAAAGGGACAGTACAGGCACTTTATAACTAGTTGCTAGCAATTAAGTGCACACAGTCATATGGCCAACTAAAATAGGTTCAAAAACAGGTCACAAACATCTGAAAGAATACCACAAAAAGATGGTATTTTCCAACACTCATTGAGGGTGAAACTCGTCTGGAGTTGCTCATGTTCCGGTTTACCTGGGACATTGACAGGCATTTCAGGTTTGACTGTTTCTACGGGAACAAAACCAAGGATGCCTATAGTGACAGGATGATGGACATTGAGGATCAGCTTTGATCATGCTGCAGTCATGACCAATTGCCCGATTTTATTTGCTTCTGTATCCTGGATATCTGTGATGAGGAGTTCTACATAGTTGCTTTAACATAACATGATGGACTACTAAGAATGTAGTCGTGGACTCAAATAATTCAATCAGCTGGTTCAAGAGAATTTGCCTAAATATGTTGTTGTCTAATAGCTGTGCCTGTGGGCAGGACTGGACATATGTCCTACTTTTGGTGTAACCATGGAAAGTATACATGATTTCGATTTAGATTAATTGTTTCAAAAAGTATCCCACGTGGTTATCTTGATAATCGGGCAAGGATTCGGGCTTTTGGGTGAACATTGGGCCCCCGGACCTATAATTTTCAAGGGCAGTGGTTTTCCAATTCACAATGGCCTTCATTTGAACGGTGTAGCCCTTCATTTCCTGATCGGGGCCTTATTAGTTGTCCTTCCAACATGTGCTTCAGGTTATTTCTTCTTTTTTGATTCTCATTTTCTTTATGAACGTTTTCAAACCATCAGCTTTCCTGTTTTACTGACGGGGAAACAGAAAAACAAAGTACATAAACAAATCTGTGCTGCAAATTGGTGGATTGGGCTTGAGATTATTAAACAGATGTCGTTTTTTTAGTGTAAATTATGTGCCAGGTTTACCTGTTCTACATGTATTATTCCTTTTGCTGGTTGCTAAAGATGTTCATTAACTATGAAACATTTAATGTGCTTGCATAAAATGTAGTGAGAGAGAAGCTGTAAATTATGCCATCAAAGCAACTGCACAAGAGTGTTATCACTGATTATGTTCATATTTCAATATTTTTTCTTCTCAGTGTTGGCTGCAGCGCTTTCAATTGGACACTGTGATGGTAAGAAGATAAGCATTTAATGTGTTTCTAAATAGATAAATCTATGTATTTCATATAAATGTGGGCTTCTGTGCTGCAAGGCAACACCTGCCCTGCTAGCTGTGTTTTAAGCGTTTGTCTACTACAACCAAGGATTCCCCTACTGCACTCATGCTTCGCAGTGGTCCTACTGGAGCCACTATCCTCTAGAGGACCCACAGAACATCTGGGTGAGACTTGTAATTAATTGCGCAGAGAAGACAGACAGACAGGAAGACTTATGGGCTGATCGTCACGTCGCCGCCAAACATGTGTGCCACATTACAACTATTTTTGTCACTGGCAGGTGGCTCTTTGGAGGACCCACGGCAGTGACTACGTAATAGGCATTGCAATAGGAATGTCAAAGTCATTACCTGCACAGCACGGACTGGGGCAGTCCATGCTGTGCAAGTACGGGGGTGTTTGCACACAGAGGGGCACATCATGTGCCTCCCTGAATGCCCCCCAATGGCCCTGAGACAACAGAGGGCCCCGTAGGGCCCCCCCTTTGTTTCCACTACACTACGTTTTCATGGAGTAGGAACCGCCATGAAAACAGTGGCAGAGAGGAATCTCATAATATGCGTGGCGGGACGCAGCGGTTCCGCCAGGCATATTGCCGCCTCAAGACTGCCACGCCACCATTTGGGATCTCTTATCCGTGGCGGCTGTAGTGGTACAATTGCGGCCTGACCGCTCTAGTTGGAATAGAGTGGCTGGAAGATTGCCACCGTGAGTCTGGACACATAATCAGGCCCATAAACGTTTTCATGTAGCATAGCATAAACCACAGCTTAGAGGTCTCAAAGCTCGTTCATAAAATGCATTGGTGGAATTTTAACATAGCCAAACATTTACAAATAGTAAAGAATGGGAATAATGGTTAAGTTAAAAGAGGCAAATATGCCAACCATAGCAGTGACATATATAAACAGATATACATTGACTGCTATCACAGTGTTAACATAATTCTAGTCAATTGGGAGTTTACAACAATTGTTAGGTGGCAATTACAGCATGTATATGTCATCACTTAACCAAATTTCCAAGGTAATCCAAGATCCAATAAATCACCTCATATAGTTTTTACCTGTTTAGTGCCCAAACACATGCTATAAATGGATTCCAGCCCAACAAATACACAAACACTGTGGGGCAGATTTACTAGTTGCTCTGGCAGTGCAGCAGCCGCAAATGCTGGGTTGTGTTGTGTGAGAAGGAGAGAGCAGAAGTACGCCATATTTACAGAATATGGCGCTATCTTCTCCTCTCCCTGGCACTGGTCCAGAAATATGCTTTGTGTAAAGGAGTGTATGCTTGAGGGAGGCATGACCGCTACAATGAGACAGGTTTTATTTGTCAGCAGAGACTGGGTGATGAGTGGGGCAGTTCTCCATTAATGGTGTGCACTGAAGTCCCCCTCAATGGACAATGGTGCCATGCCTGGCAGTGGGGAGTGGCTGAAGAGAGCACCAGAGCAAGAAGAATTTCTCCTAGCCACACACAGATGAGGGGAGGAGTCCATTTCGAATGAGGGGACTGACAATAATCTGGTGCATGGTCAGAAAGCGATGTTGCTAGCATTGGATATTCTTGTGAAAACATTGGATAATGTGGAGAAAACTGCACTTGTGGTGAAGTCATGCTGGGGAGATATGGAGCAAAATATGCTTGACTGCCCTGAGTGGTAGTAACAGGAACAGCGATTGAAATGAAAATGCAGAAATCTTTAGGATGAGTGGATGCTGTGGAGACAAAGACGCAAGACTTGCTGTATTCCAATGAGGTTCATGTAGGACAACATACCTGCTTTCAAGCAAAATTCATATTCAGAGCTGCAAGGACCATTAGAGCTGTGGACTGTCCTTCTGTGGACACCAGTTGGAACACATCTGTGGTACGGCATTGTCTTTTAGCAAACCTTCTGAGTTTGACATCTCATTCTGGAACAATGCCTGTGAAGAAAAAAACATTACTCAGTTGTATTTCAAGGACTATTGACCACTAGGTGTTACCTTTATTAACGATTTCTTTCCAACAAAGACATTAAACAGATAGATTCTATAGCATGCTGGTTCTTATTGTAAGTGACAAGCTCTATTCTGTTTCCTATTGTGACATGTTCCAGGTCTCTTTCCACTCGACCAGAACCTCCTTCTCCTATAAAGTGAGTGCTGTGTGCAGAAATAGCAAATACATCTGTGCACACTGAAGGGAGAGGAGGTAAAACAGTGAGTGGTCAGCAGCACATTTCTTTATGAGGGCCCTTATTCCAACTCCTATCTCTTCTTTCTTTTTTCTCTTCAACATCCTCTTTCTCTGCCCTTTCTTCCAAAGTCATCTCTAGCCGTTTCTTTCTCCACTCTCTGCTGGAGCTCTTCAACTACTGAAGACACCAGTCAGCCCAAACCTGTTCTGGAGACTGTAGGCTGTACCACATAAAGTAAACACAAAGGGCATAACGTTAAGATAAAATATATGCCACAGCATGGGGTCACTGATGTCTTAATTAGTTGTAGAGCTGGAGCAGCACTATTTTACCAACTTACACTGTGATAATTGATTGCTTTCCCCAGGAACCTTAGAGGTATGTGCTGCTTTTGTCTGTAGACATAGCAATATTTGCAAATATATCTAACGTAAATACAGTGCCTAACAATAAAAACAAATATAAAGTAACAAAACAACACCATTAAAAAATAACAGGGTACGTCCCAAGAAAACAGTCAAGCCAGAATGCAACACATCTACTGTAGAACACAACAAAATCCAGGTAAGAAATTACACCAGCACAAAAAACAACAGACTATATAACCACTCAAAATGATTGCACAACAAATGGAGACAATCATTTTTGTGACATGTTACCACCTGGGGAATCCTGTTTTCATAATATAGTGTTAAAATGTGTTTATCGCTTGCACTACCGTACCTTACCACCAAGAGTATGAAATGGCGCAAGTCACAAATGCTTTGTGATCCTCACAGTGTTTTAATTTAGTGCTCCAAGTGCTTATTTTGCATTATAAGACCCCTGTTCTGTTCTGTTTCTTCCTTGGCATTTTTTGTGCTCTGTAAACTAAAGATTTACGGGAACATGTATCAATGTTCCCGTTTGCGATTTCTTAATTGCGAAAATTAAGGAATCGCAATTAAGAATTCGCAAACGGATATGCATAAAAAATTCACACATTTTTGGGCGATTCCTTATTTTTCCTTAATTAAGATTCACAATTTGCGAATCGCAATTAAGGAATCCCTCCCCATTGATTCCTATGGTCCTAGAGGCCCATAGGAATCAATGGGAAGCCATTCTCATTTTGCGATTCGCAATTGAGGAATCGCAAAATGAGAATGCTATTTCAAGGGTGCAGGGGGGACCCCTGAAATGTAACTTTTAGAACAATTTCCACACACACATGCCCAAAGGGCATGTGTGTGTGTAAAATGAATCTTTCAAAAATGCACTTTTGTGCATTTTTGAAAGTTTTCGCAAATTACCATGAAGTTCAACTTCATGGTAATTTACCTCTTCCTATTTGCGAATTCACAAAACAAAATATTCATGCATTGCATTTAAGAAATCACAAATTGAGATTTCTTAAATGCAATCGCAATTTAATAAATCGCAACATAATTGCGATTCCTTAAATTGCAAAAAAATAAAAAAACATGATGCATCCGAAAAAAGGAAATTGCATTCGCAAACGGCCGAATTTTGCGATTCGCACTGTTTGCGAATGCAATTTACCTTGATGCATGTGGGCCAACGTCCAGTGGTCAATAGTCCTTGAAATACAACTTGGTAATGTTTTTTCTTTACAGGCATTGCTGTGCGAATCCCTATTTATAGTCGCAATTGTAGGTAATGGTTTTTTTTGTGATTACCAAAAATTGGGACTAGAAATCCTTTAATACATCTTGAAAGGCTTTTTTGCAGTCTCAAGTGGACGAAATTATCGATTCTCACCATATGCGAATGCAAAATTGTTTGATCCATGTGAGCCCTGGGTTATTACTCTCGTGGGAGCTTATTGGCTACGTTTCAACAAGAATCAGATATATGTCCTTAGTGTATTCTCCGAAGATGGCATAACTGCACATGAACTAATATAAGAGATGTTCCAGGCGAAGCTATGACATACTCACCCCAGCTGGATGGAAGTCAGCAGACCCACTGCCAGGGTATGGAACTCTGAGACAGTCTAAGACAACAATCTATTAACAAAATTACATTCTGTGCTCAGTGTTACACACTGGCAGTAATCGACACATTTAAGATATCACAATAACCATAAGACATATGTATCTGAGAGGCTGCTGGGTTTCTTAGTGCAGATTTCAAAGTCATTTCAAGGGAGAGTAGTAACCATGTTTGCTCTGCATTATGGCTTCGAATCGGCTTTCTTTTTGTTCCCGGATAGTACTGTATCCACATGATCACTTAATATACATCAAAAGTAATATCAGATACAATAGAAGGCTCATCAATATCTGTGAGCACTTACGCCCGTTGCAAGATCATATTATATTGACCAAGAAGACTATTTGTCAGGCCACCTATTGCAAATAAACTCAATCTGTTTTGAAATGTATCCCTGCCCCAGTTTATCAAATGCAGCATGCTCAGATCAAGGTAAGGTACGTCATGGAGTGCTGTCAGGATAGGTGGTGATAGCAAAGTAAAGACTGTGGGCCATATTATCAAGAACCTCGATAACATTATTGCTGCTTTAGGGGCAGGAAACTGCCACTAAAGCAGCGATATGGAGCTTGATAATATGCCCTTGTGAATTTCCATAGAAGCCCGGGTTCTGGTGTGAAGGACATCAAAATTGGGCTTCTATGGGAATTCATAAGGGCATATTATCAAGTGCCTTATCGCCACTTTAGTGTCAGTTTCCTGCTTCCAAGGCAGCGATAATGTTATTGCCGTTCTTGATAATATGGCCCTGTATTTACTTACACACGTGATGTGGTAATATATGCAGACACGGGAATGTACACATATTGTTTGCATGCATTACCACATTAAAGCCCAACTTATTGGCCGTGCCCGCATTTAATTTTTGTAGCATCCATATGCAGGTATGCGGGGAATTTTCTCTGTGCTTCCTCCGAAGTTCGTAAAGAAGGCTTGGGAAAGCCAATGGCACCTGGTATACATGTCTGTCCTACTGGCTTTAGGAAGGGGGGGGGCTGTTTTTCAAATTCTGAAGCTAGGATATAAACCAGAACGCTACATTCTAAAGAACCCTTAGGCCAAAGGGAGTCCAGGTGCAGAAGTTATCTCGTACCCAACAATCAACAATGCCGCACTGTAGCTGTTCTAATGTTGCTGGCAGTTATTGTCTACTTGTTGGATACTTTCATTTCACATGCCCAGGCCTGCACAAAACATCTTTGTGATTCCCTGCATGTCTGCTTCAGAGGATGTAAGATTGGGCTGCAGATACCTCACAGTACATACATGAAAATGTGTAGTATTTTTAAAAGTTAGAGGTTTAAATGTTAGACTGCTGGGTCGCATTTTGTATATGGTCAAAGTGTGTAGTATTTTTTAAAGATACCGGTTCCAATGTTAGGCTGCTGTGTCGCATTTCATATATGGTCAATACAATAATAATCCTGTAACTCTCCTCATATTGTCATTGCAGAAAAGTGCGAAAAAAACATGGAGCACAGAACCTGCGGCAGCAGGTGTTCGAAATCCTGCAAGGACGTGGCCAACATGGGGAGTGACATGGTGTGCTCAGCAATGTGTGTTGAAGGATGCTTCTGCAAAGAAGGATATGTCCGGAATTCTAGTCAATGTGTACCTGAGAGTAAATGTCCTTGCGCCGCCAATGCTCACTATTCTAAATGTGGCCCTCCATGTCCGCTCACCTGTAAAAATTATAAAGATGCAGCAGCATGCACAACACAATGTGTGGCAGGATGCACATGCAACAAAGGCTATGTTAGGTCTGGAGAATCTGGTAAATGTGTGCTTCCTAAAAACTGCCCTCTTGCAGCCTAAGCCTAGACTTGGAGCTCAATGGTTCCTTCCAATCAGGTGTGAAAAGTGTATTTTAGTACAATAGCAATAAACCGTTGTGATTACAAAATGAAACTGTCTCCGTTATACGTGCTAATTAAAAGCTAGTGTGATATTCCTCTGTATTAAAGAATTTTGTATTAAGAAAAATATTAAATCCGGTTAGTATGCATAGACGTACAATGAAGAAACTCAAAGCAGTGCTACTAGTTGGAATGATAAGCCACCTTCCTCTTTGTCCCGGGCAAGGCCAGCAGATCTAAGTAGACTGACATACAGCATATTCTGGCCCAGGCCACCTACTTATAATTCCTCCTTAGGAACCAATGTATCCAAAAGATGAACAGTGGCTTAAGTAGAAGTCCTAATCCCACAGATGAGAAGTTTAGGAAGTAGACGTTCTAAACATGAGTAAGGTTTAGGAACTGACGTTCTATCGTCCATAATCGATTATGCTGTTAGATCACTGCCATTATTAATCAATTTCCTTTTCCTGATTTTTAGACTCAGTATAACCTTTTTAATAGGTGCTACATGCTCCTTTTAGGTCTCGCATTCGCAGCGCGCATGCGCTGAAAAGGCAAAAAGACCTTTTCCGATCGGTTTGGCTCTTCAGCCAAGCACATGCATGCGTTCCATTGCCTTCAATGGCAACGCACGCACGTCAGGAGATTCACATGCAGGAGCGCACGCCACAAGATGGTAGTAATTAACGCTCCCGCAAGTGAATTGCGCAGTCTATCACCCCCCCTCCTGCCGCGCAAGCGCTTGAACCAAGGATGTGGTCACCTGAGAACTGGCACAGTATACACAGTTTGTTTTCTAAGGCTGTAAATACATTTTCACTATTTCGTGAAAATCCGGACACACCAATAGCCTCATCTCATCAAAGACTGATTGCCATGTCAGAATGGTATCCGCGTTCAGGCCGCAGCAATCAGAACCCACACTTTGGTCAATAACGAGAAGAAAGGCTGCCTATCTGTTGTGCACGATAAGCAATACAAATCTTATCTATATATTGCATTGGAAATTTTAACCCAAGATGGATGGTGCCACTAAGCTAATACTAATACTGTCGGGAATATAAATGTTGCCCACGCAACAGCCAACTGAGGTCATAGCTAAAAGGAAAGCTGATGTTTCAAGATATGTTTAGTGTAATCAGTGAACGCCCGCAAGCGACTTAGTAGCTGGGTTTCTCGCACATGTGCAGAGAGCCTTAGCCCCCATTGGACGTTGAAGCTACAGCTGAGAGACACTGCTCGTCTGTCATGGCTGGCCAGGGGGGCTCGGGCCCCAGTATCCTGGAATACTTTGGGGGAGAGGATGGCTACCATCGTTGATACTGCCGAAGCGAGACCGGGAATATGTCTAAACTGCAGCCTTCAGGTAAACGGAAAAATCCTTAAATATGGTAACTGAGCAAATGGAATTTTGGTTACATTAGCGCGCAGGCAAGGAGCATCTAAACTCACGCTCTGAATAAAAGGTGTTTAAATTGTGGCAACAAATTCAAGTTTAATGCCTGCCGTGGCTTGGTTGATTGGCGTTGCATGGCACACACGCCCTCTCTGTCCCGGCGACATGGTTTGAATGGAGTGCTCTTGCACCATACACCCTCCTCGTCCGAGGTAAGGTTTGCAAAGTACGGCGGCCAGCCCTCTTGCACTTGTCTGCAGCGGCACGCGCCTTGCCTCAGCCGGGCAGGGCCTCACCCTCCTGGGTCAGAGAGCGTTGCCCGACTGGGACAGGTGGCTCGAGTGACAAATGGGCAGCAAATGAGTGTGTGAGAGGTGCAGGAAGTTGCAGCGCCGGTCCCATTGGCGGACCAGTTTTGTTTCTGGGCGTGGCGCGTGACTCGCCAACCTGGCTCCCGGGTGATTGCGGATGTCCCCGGTGCGTTGAATTCTGCAGCTGGCTGTCCAGCTGTCTCCCGAGACCGCCAGCTCACGCCGGGGCTTCTGCGCCCCTTGCTGCACGTACAGACTGAGGCACTGCCCGGGAGCTCGCACAGGTGGGTGATGCGGATGATGGGACCTGATGCGTGACTTGGTCCCCACCTGGACCAAATTTGGAGCGTCGGACTCTCATTTAATGCTCAGGTACATGTGGGTGTTTTGGCACATCATTAGTGACGTAATGTCACGGTACCCCTAACGTAAAGTTCTGCATTTGAGTACCTTGTGTGTAAGTTATAACTACTTGGCTACAATATTCGTGTCATGGCTGATATACTTTTGTGAACATTAGCACAACGCTGGTGTTTCCATTCCACTCTTTGCAATATAATCATTAAAATAGCAAACACTGTAAGAAAGCGCTGCAAATGGATTTTACAGTGGCACAAAAGGTCCCCTAAATGTGTGAAAGAAGACAGAGGTAGAATGATCATTATGTTAAACAATATATAGGATTTAATTTCACCAGTTCTTAGCCTTTCCAGGATCCAAATCATTTAGAAATTTCATGTGTTTTTAGGACTCGTCTTCGCAGCGTGTATGCGCTGCAAAGGCAAAAAAAAACTTTGTAACCTTTCCACACATCTGATGAATCTGTGTGCTGTTAAAACGGCGGCGATAACATAGAGCTTTATTAAAATCCTGTTATTTTAAACCAAGAATGACAAGTGCTTGAAATTCTTTCAATTTAAATTTGGTGCTAGAAGTTAAATTCTTAGAGATGTTAAGACCGCCAAATCCAAATTGGCTGAGTGTCCTTAAGGATGTACCCTAGGTTATCATATTCAGTACATTCTCTCCAACTCCTAAGGGCAGTGGATTCCCAAAGATTGATTCCCATGTCAATAAGAATCAATGGCTTGCTTGTCCAGAGTGTGATGGAATTCATTTTACGTTCTCGTGCCCAGTGAAATCATTAACCTGCCACTTGGGCAAATAGCTGTGCTGACAGTCTGTTAGTAAAACGATTGTTCAGCCATTAATCTGAGGTGTCATGACTTACTCTGTAGAAGTTTGTAGTTGCACTGCTAGTGAACAATAGATGTAGAACCCTAGCATCCTTAGGGTTATACACCCACTGCTGCCCATTCATGCTACAGTTCAGTTACAGATTTGTGCTGTCCTAGACTGTTCGCTATTTCAGATGGGCACTGTACAGTTACAGATGTGTGCTTCCAGTGGTGTGCAACTAACCTGTGCTTCTGTCATTGTGCCGATTCTATCCCCGCTTGTGTTTGTGAGCAGCTTCTATCCCTGCTTGTGTTTTTGAGCAGCTTCTATCCCTGCTCGTGTTTGTTAGCAGCTTCTATCCCTGTTGCGTTTGTGAGCAGTTTAGACCTTCTATGTGTGGGCCCGGCACATGTGAAGCTCCTACACGTGACCACAGTCTAGACCTTCAATGTGTGGGCCTACAGCATGTAAAGCTCCTACACATGACTCTACCCTAGACCTTCGACATGTGGGCCTCTCACATGCGAGGTTCCTACACATGATCGATGTGTGAGCCTGGCACATGCAAAGCTTTGGCACATAACCGCACCCTAGACCTTGGATGTGTGGGCCTTGTATATGCGGAGCTTCTACACAAGACCGCAGTCTTAATCTTCAATGTGTGGACCTGGAACATGCAAAGGTCCTACGTATGACCGCAGTCTAGACCATCGATGTGTGGCCTGGCATTCATGAAGCTACTACATATGACCACAGTCTAGACCATGGATGTGTGGCCTGGCACGTGTGGAGCTTCATGAAAATGATAGAATGCACTCCTTTCTCAAATCTAAACAATTGCTTTAATGTGCGCTCTTTTGGCAGGTTTTTACGTGCAGACTAGCTCATGCTATGCCACAGCAGAATGTTTCAAATCGTTCCTTTACAAATGGAGCGTTCATTACGTTACAGACACGCCGCACAGCAAGGAAAGTAGGGCCCGATCCACAGAACTAACTTAAGACAAAATCCTAAACTTAATACCATTTTGGAATTCACAGAAGGCACTTACTCATTTTGGTATTCACAGAAGGCACTTACTCATTTTGGTATTCACAGGAGTTAGGAGTCCTAACTTTAGGACTCCTAAATGCCTTCTGTGAATACCAAAAGTCTTAAAATTGGGATTTTTCTCAGTTTAGTAGTAGTAAAGTTAGGACTCCTAACATTAGGACTCCTAAATGCCTTCTGTGAATACCGAAAGTCTTAAAATTAGGATTTATCTAAAGTTTTAACGTTTGGGCGGGGTCGCGTCGACCAACGGACGTGCGCAGCACTAGCCAGATAAAAGCGTTACTTAGTGGGTAGGCTGGACTTTGTTCTGGTCCAGTGCGACCTTTCTGTAACCCTTTGAGCGATATTTGCTTCTAAGCACTAGTTTTACTTTTATAAAAATTGCTAGCTGCCCGCCCGACGTTGTCCGGGGATGAAATAGAATCTCTGCAATGGTTGTAATATGCGAGGCAAATTTATTTCAAAACTTGCCTGTGCATCCGCTCAGAAGCCCTCATTCGGTACCGCTGAAGGTGAGCGTGTGCTCTTCTGTTTGTTGTCCTTGCCGCAATATGCGAACTTGTGTGTCTGCTCCAGGCGACGCGGCAGCCGCGAATGAGTTTGTCCGCTGTAGCGCCACTTAGACGAACCACATGACGTCAACGGCCAACAATGCCAAATGCAACTTTCGTGTCTAATGGCATATGCAACTTCCGCTTCTCGCAAGCGGTGGAATCCATGTTTGTTTTGAGGAATGCCGCGCCCATCGCTGTATGCACACACACCCCCATCGCTCTATGCACATGCCCCCAGCACAACGCTTCTCGCAAGCGGTATCATTCAGCAGGGTTGGGTTTCGACGAATGCCGTGCCCATCGCATGCTGTATAATTCAGAAGGGATGGCTTTTGGCAGGGTTGGGTTTTGACGAATGGCGCGCCCATCGCAAGTGGTATAATTCAGCAGGGTTGGGTCTTGACGAATGCCGCGCCCATCGCTCTATGCACATGCCCTCAGCACAACGCACACGCCCACAACGGACTACTTTTTCCCAAACGTTCTTTTTCCCTTCTAATGTATATGTTGGGCTGGTGTATAGCCTATGTCCTTCTGCTGATACTCTCCTTTCCAATGCTGTATTGGGTGTTCCGGTTGGCGCTGTGGTTCCGGAGCTTACCCGCCTCAAAGGTTTGGGCTCTCTCTTTATAATATTAGTATGGATACATATTGATACCCCTCGGTTCCTTTTCGCCAGAATTTGCAGCGCTCTCTCGCCGGTTCGTAAATCCCCGCGGCAGAATCACGCCGCATTTAAATCCACAACCAATTCCCACAGCTGGGAGAAAAACGGGACAAACTTGCGTTTGTCTTCACTTATGTGCTTTTTTATTTAATCCTCACAGCATGGAGTTTCTCAAGCAGGCAGGCACAAATCTACGCGTTTCGGGATAGCATATCCCTTGTTCACGATTTATTTATTTATTTATGTATTTGTTAGATTTATAACGCGCATGGCTGCCCCAGCAACGGAGCGTCCCAGCGCAGACCAACACCTCCTGGACATTAACCACAGCAACCAGCCTTAGGCCGGAAAAAGCCAGGTCTTAATGGCTTTCCGTAACGCAAGATGGTTCTGAATTATTCTGATTGACCCGGGGAGCGAGTTCCAAAGTTGCGCAGCCAGACAGCGGAAGGAACGACCACCCGCTCTGGCTCTCAGGACACGCGGAATGCATAGAAGTGCTGCAGTGGCAGATCTTAATGGGCGCCGGGGGATGTAGGGCTGCAGCAATCCCCTCAAGCCCGCCGGAGCCTGTGGTGATAGGCTCTTATGCGCTACGCAAAGCGTCTTAAATTGGATGCGCTTTGCTACTGACAGCCAATGAAGCCTCTGTAAGACCTGGGAAACTGAGCAGATAGAGGGGAAAGCCAGCAACATGCGAGCAGCCGCGTTCTGTACCCTCTGCAGGCGCTTAATGCTGGCTTGGTTTGCGCCTAGATAAAGACAGTTCCCATAGTCTAATTGCAAAAATGGTCGCCTGTAAGATGAGTTGGCGAATTTTTGGGGGGAAGAAACCCAATAGAGGTTTCAAGCCCCTCAGAGCGCCAAAGCACGATCCGGCCACAGCTTTTGATTGGACGTCAAAAGTTAGTTCGCTATCGAACCAAATACGGAGATTTTTCGCGGTCTCCTTGGGGGCCGGAGCAGGATTCAGCTGGTCCGGCCAATAACTCTCGGACCACATCCCTCGGTCTCTTCCGAACAGCAGGATTTCAGACTTGCCTGCATTCAACTGCAGGCAGTTCACTGCCATCCATTCCGCTATAGCGGCAAGATCCTCCTTGAACTTCACCAGCTTTGTGACTTTTTTTGGGAGAAAGCGATCACCAACTGGGTGTCGTCAGCGTACGATACCAGTGCCAAGCCCCTATCCCTTGCCAATACGGCCAGAGGCTGAACATAGATGTTGAACAATAGGGGACTTAGCACTGATCCCTGCGGTACACCCTGGCGTAAGGCAAACTCCTGTGACTGGAAAGGCGGAACATGCACTTGGAAAGACCTTTCTGTCAAAAATGACCGGAACCACTCCAAGGCCCGATCTCTGATTCCCATATCCATGAGGCGTCGCAGGAGAATTGCATGAGAGACCGTATCGAAGGCGGCGCTTAGGTCCAGCAGGACCATGGCCGCTGAGTCTCCCACATCCAAGGACGCCCGGATAGTCTCCGTAACCACCAGTAGCGCCGACTCCGTGCTGTGTCGAGCCCTAAAGCCATGTTGGGACGCGTCAAAGATGTCATTCTGCTCCACAAACCTGGAGAGTATGGTATTCACATGTGATTCTGTGACCTTGGCCAGAAAGGGCAGTTGGGAAATTGGGGGGAAATTGGCTGGCTCGGTGGGGTCCAGCGAGGGCTTCTTTAGCAAAGGAATGACCTTGGTGTGTTTCCAGGCCCTAGGAACAGATGCTGAAGTTACAGAAAAATTGACCAAATTAGAATTCAGCGGAGCGAGGCATGCGTGGAATTGGCAAAAGTGTTTCGGCATCGAGGGGTCGGCTGGAGAGCCAGATTTGATTTTAGAACACAGTGCCTCGAACTCGGGCTCCGTCAGAGACGGGAAAGAGGCCAGGGAATTAGTACTCCTTAACCCCGAAATCCGCACCTCGGCCCCCCCCCCGAGATGGATTGGGGGCAGCTAGCCCCTGATAGATATTGTCAACTTTATTCACAAAAAAAGCGACTAGCTCGGTGCACTGTTTATTTGACAAGATCATAGAGGTTGCCATGGCTCCTCCGCTTTTCATCTTCTTTAGAACAGCGAAGATGGTTTTAGCCGGATTAGAGCTGGACAGGATTTTATCGGCCACGAACTTGGCCCGTGCTTGATGGATAAGCTTATGATAGTGCTGTATCGCGGATCGATATTTCCTTTTTGCCGCTAGATCGTAGGAGCGCCTCCATGCTCGTTCCAGCTGCTTACAGCCCTTTCTGGCCATGACCAGGGAGTCGTTGAACCAAGGGTTTGACGGCCCGCGAAATTTCCCTCCTGGCCTGGAAGGAATACAATTATCCAGCCCAGCAGATACCCACTCATTGAAGCCAGAATTCGGCAGGTCAATATCCAGTGTCTTCGGAGGCCTGTGACTAGCCAACCAGGTCGCGAAGCGGCCTGCGTCAAGCTTATGCCAGGGGCGCTTAAGAATAGGGGCGGGACAGATAGCCTCCGCTTTGACTAGAAGTTACGGAGTAAAGGGGACCAGAAAGTGATTGGTCCAGGCCTGCGGGACGGACAGGGATACTGTGCAGGAGCTTAAGTTTGTAAAGACAGGGTCTAGTAGGTGCCCAGCCGCGTGCGTGCCGGTTTGCACCAAAAAAATGGATTAGCTGGAGAACCTCCATGTCAGCCAAGAAACTAACAATCTCGGCGGACTTACAGTCCTCAAGATGAAGATTGAGGTCCCCAAGAACGGTGAAATTGGCCATTTTACATAAAGAATGTGCCACTTTATTGAGTACATCCTCTCTAAAGGGACCAGAAGGGCCAGGCGGGCGGTAGATTAGGAGGCCCGTCAAAAAAAAGTTGTGATTTAGAGCGATCTTAAATAGGGCACTTTCGCATCCAGCGATGCTCTCTTTACTCAGGGAGCAAGTATAAGCTTCCCAAGCAATAATTGCAATGCCCCCACCTCTACCCGTCTCCCTGTAAATGCTGTATAACCTGTATCCTGCAGGCAGAGCCAACCAGGACACGGCCGCCAAGTCCGGTGCAAGCCATGTCTCAGTTAAAAATAAAACATCAGGTTTTTCCTCCATTAAAAGAGTAAAGACCTCACCATGGTGTTTGTCCAGGGATCTGCAGTTCAGGCTTAAACACTTTACCACTGTGCCCTGTCCTGTATCGGCGTGTGGGTTCCTGACCGGGAGATGACGAGCACAATATGTAGACTGGAAAGCCCCCTCGCAAGGATCCCAAATACGAGCAGGGCACCTGACCTCCCACGCCAGGAGCTCGTCTCGGTAATAGGAGATGTGGGCATTGCCGGCAGGAGCAGGGGTCCTGGCGTCTGGCGACGGCCCGGCGCGGACGGGCGCAGACGGGCTTGCCTTAGGCGCGCCTTCGGCGCGCCCGCTGCGCGTGGGCGCCTCACTGACGTCATTTATGGTGGCCCCAGGAGGCAGGCGAGTCAGCAGCCACTAGTCTACGAGCTCGCCTTCTCACTCAAGATGGCAACCACGCTCCCTCCCCTATCCCCAACAGTAAGTTCCCGAGGGAAAGAAGCTGCCGATCGAGGTAAGGAGCAAAGGACTCGTGGCCCAAATGCTGTTAAAATGCTATTAACTGCTAGTAAATGCTATTAAAAACATACAGCCCTTTTTAAACAGAAAAAGAAACAAAAAACACACTTTAAAATATCAGCTTGTAAATTCAGAGCGCGAATAGCGTTGCTCCCAGCTCATGCCTCAGGAGTGTAGTGAAGCGCGGGCGCTCAGTTCACGTCTTTTATGGTGGCCCCAGGAGGCAGGCGAGTCAGCAGCCACTAGTCTGCGAGCTCGCCTCCTCACTCAAGATGGCAACATCGCTCCCTCCCCTATCCCCAACAGTAAGTTCCCGAGGGAAAGAAGCTGGCGATCGAGGTAAGGAGCAATGGACTCGTGGCCCAAATGCTGTTAACGTGCTATTAACTGCTAGTAAATGCTATTAAAAACATACAGCCCTTTTTAAACAGAAAAAGAAACAAAAAACACACTTTAAAATATCAGCTTGTAAATTCAGAGCGCGAATAGCGTTGCTCCCGGCTCACGCCTCAGGATCAATTTGGCTCCAGGCTCTCAGTCTCAATATAGTGAGTCACATTATTACATCATTTCCTGTTTGATGTTATTTTGACCCTCGGCCTTCTGGATGATGTAATTTTTGCAATTTTTTTTATACATTTTTTTATCCATCTGCATAGCCTATGTCCTTCTGCCGCAACTGCTCTTTCCAACTCTGTATTGGGTGTTGTGATTGGTGCTGTGGTTACTGAGATTACCCGCCTCAAAGGTTTGGGCTCTCTCTTTATAATATTAGCATGGATAATCTCTGGTTACCTACAATCTTTTTTGTCCATTTTGGTGTCATTTATCTCATAAAAGGATATCTTATTTGTCAGCTGTAGTCCGTGCATGTAAGAGCGGTGGGTTGGGTAAAGGGGTATTTCGACGGACAATGCCAAGGGAAAATTAAATAACCAATTAATTTTCCCTCTGCATCATCCCTCAAAATCTCCACTTAACCTGCCCCACCTCCCAACCGCTCTTAGCTGCACAGTCCGAGGCTGCTATTTGTATAATTTGGTGTTAGAATTTATTTTGTGTTGCAACTTACTTATTTAATGTATTGGTGTTTTTATATGCATTACAAACCTGTCTCATAAATTAAGCCTGTCTGCTCACAGCCAGGATTAATTTTTCTGAGTACTTGACTGGACCTTATTTGCGTTTGTTGTGTTATTACTAGCTGTACATACCTATGTGCACCTACCCCGGTTAAAAATCAGATGTGTTTCTGAGTCCACTAAAGAAAAATTGTAAACCTGCAACTTTTATCTTCTTTCTATAAAATTCTTGAGTGATTACATTTTTCTCATCCTTACTTCATAGCTCACTCTGCATTCTGCACTTTACAGGAATAACTCTAACCCCAGTATCCAAATTAATATGCTCTGACAACTAGTGTTTCCTGGAAGGTGCCCGCGTGTGCCTCACTGACCCAAAAGGCGCAGTGTCCTGGGTGAGGCGCGCACACATCCTGGGAGAGCGTTTGCACTGCCACTTTTCAAATGTGAGCGGCATGATAAATGGAAATTTTCAGTTTGTGGGGATGCGGTCCATAGCAAGTTGCTCCTGCACTTGCTACATTTCTTTTGAATGGGCACGACTGGGGGCTGATTGTGGGCCATTGTGAAAATATTTGTTAATTGCAGCGCCGGATGGTGCTGCAATCAACAGGAATACTTTCACATGTGCCCACAATCACCCCTCAGCTGTGCTCTATTAGGAAAAGACACGCATCAAGTTCAAAAGCATGACGTGTAAAGTTCACGTCATGCTTTTGGGCCTGCTGCATTTCTTCTCTTAATGGAGCGCAGTGAGGGCTGATGCAGTGCTGCACTAGTTACTAACAGACTTACAGACTTACAGACTGCGAGCACCGTCAACCTCTCCAGGGTGGTGCAGGGCGTCCAAGATCTGTACAGTGTATTCGGAGCCTGCCGTGCCCGATGACAAGAGCAGTGGTCGTAGGGAGCGTAATTAGAAAGGTCGAACAAAACGCAGCCTTCATTTAAAGTGGACCACCTGTGTCTGAAGCCAGCGCCAGCCACGTGTCTGCAGACAGAGTGTGGCTTTTATTACATAAAATAACAGGCAGACTTTGACAAAAGTGTCAGTAAAACAGTGTCAGCTGAGTATTAATCTTCACAAATATGCTTTTTACGTCATAGAATGCGATCTTCTGCCTGCCTCTTGGTTTTAGTAACTCAGACTCACTGGCATCGGACATGACATCGAGGAAGGAAAATGTCTATTGTAATTTCTTAAATACTGTTTGAGGCACTGTCAGTGGCATAGGACCCGTACCCTCCAGTTTTGCCCCCGCCCTCCACAAGATTACCAAAACAATATTCCCCACACTTGTAACCAAAGATTCCGGTGGGGTAAAAAAGGCCATGTTTAATCTTAGCATTGGATAAACATCACGAGCATAAAAACATGCATAATTGGTAATCATAATCACATTTCGTTATTCTGACATTCCATGTCCTTATCACATTCCCAGCCCTAAGGGATGAGCCCCATCTGGCTCGCATCTCGCACTGGGTATCCTATGCCAGGTGCCGTGCACCTGCCCCTTAGAGTGGTGGGCCCGTACCCCTGGTCCTTGTCTGGCATTACCAGGGCCCACCCCCCCACCACCAAGCTGCCCTGGGACACCCAGGAGGCACGAATTCTGTCGCCCTAGCCTCCCCAGCCGGTGGTGACTTCCTCCCAGCGGAGAGCTCACCATATCCCCCCTCAGAGCTGGCCTATGGAGTCCGTCAAGCGGCCTCCCATCAACCACTGTCTATTGATCGCAGGTCATATTTCCGCAACAACGCTCCCCCTCCAATCGCTATTCTCAAGGGACGGGTGGGTGGGAGTTACTTGAAGATGGCTGCTCCTGTTCGCGGTGGCGCCAACGACGGGGCACTATGCAGTCCTGGAGTGGTGGGGGGAACAGAGACCCCAGTCACAGGGAATTGACCCTAAATAGGCCAAAGGTCTCCGCCCCCGCCACTCAGGACGTGCGTCACCGCCCCTCTGACCCGGATGCATTAGGGGCGGCCGGCCCCCGCTTGGCTTCCCGGCCGTCCAACCACCATGACTGCTGGGCGGGGCCCGGAGGTGCCGGGTCCTAAGGGCGTGCCTCGCGATACTCGGCTCTTGGCAATTGCTGCCGTCCGGATCAAGAAAACATCTGCCCATTTGTGAGGATGCGTGGAGGCCAGGACACAGTGACTGGACTTCGTTCTGCCAATAGTCAGACTCCTCTTCCTCTGGCCAGAGACCCTCTGCCTGAAGCAGCTCACCAGCAACATTGACTGAGGCCAGTAAGCTGCGAACTGGATAGATGAGGGATTTATGGAGACTTAGAACTGTCCTGAGCTCCAAGACAGTGAGAGACTGCCCCTGAGAGTGCTCCTGCCTACGGCACGGCAGATGCCTAAGCAGCACAGTAAACGACTGGTAAGTAGGATTGCCAACTTTAATAAAGAAATACCCACCATTTGTTCACCTCATTTAAACATTTGGAAAGGGTCAAACAAGATATACAACGCTACAAAAAATGTCTTTATAAATTATATTTATTTTTATAGATCGCCTTACTGTCTGTTTACTTTAATTAGCAGCCATTGATAATTAATTAGGCAGCTCCAGAACACTGCAAAGTGCTTTCTTCTTCTTGTTTTTTCTGTTTAAAATATGTACTACTGAGGGAAAAATACAGGCTTCAGGTGCTTTTCAAAACTTTATCGAAAGCAATAGAACATTCCTCATGCCAATAAAAAGCAACCAGGTCTAACTCTACTGGTAAGTGGCTAGTTCAGGAGGACATACCTGTGAACTGCAGCAGTTAATAAAGGCAATAATCCACAGAGGCCAGTCCAGCCCTAGTCAGGCACAGGTGCTTAATACTGGTAGGAGTGTCAATATTCAGACTGAGGAGAATTTACTGCCTGGTTGTCACTTCTTATTAAGGCCTTAAGATTATGTCAGAAGGTGGCTTTAAGGGTCTCATGGTACAGGAGTTTGTGCCTGTTCGTGCTGGGGTTTCTCAGCACGGTTTGATCAGTTCATGCGGAAGGAGGATGAGGCATGTGGTTCTATCCTGTTTCTGCGGGCAGTGAGGTGGATGGGGCGTTATGGAACATGAGGCTCAATTACAGGCCGTATGACCTCTAACATCCTGTTTGGTACAGTCGGGTCCAAGAGTGCCCTTCATTTCTGGTGCTTTGAAGCAGTTTTAAGATCTTCTTAGAGTTTCTGGCTGCTCAAATGGGTTCCCTCATCTTCATTGCTTGATTTTGCTCATGAGAAAGTGTAAGCTTGAGTCAGTATGTCCCCACAGTCCCGTATCAGATCATCTATTCGATCCATGACACAATTGGCTCCTGCTTGAGACAGCCGCTTGCCGGATGGCTTAGTTTAGCATTTTCTTGCTTTTTTCCCAACTTTCAGCACTCTCCCTACTACTTCGCTGGAATCTTCTGTCAGTTTCCGTTTCCCCATGCTTCCGGATAGCTAGTCCGTGCAGTAGAAAAATAATAATAACACAGAGTACCTTGATTGCGAATATAAGGGGATTGGCCCAGCCCTACCACCTCCTGTCCCGGACTGTCACAGACTGTCCGCCCCTTGTCCGGGCTTCGTCCGGCGATGGTCCCGTGCAGCGTGACCCGGAAACAGTTTAAATTCTGTAGATGATTAGGGGGCGGTCCTCCGCTCAGGTGGGCAGGTGGGCTACCGCACAGACTCCTGGCTCCTGGTGTCCCGTGCGTGGATGGGATCGCTAAGCCCCCGTGATGGAAACAGACTCGGGCACTGCGGGCACTCGAAACTTCTCGTTACTCCCCCGCCTGGGGAGACAGCAGCTCTGAACACAGTGAGCAGGAGCTCAGGAAGCATGCACACAGTACATTGCGACTGAGGCCCCAAGTGGACTATATGACACCAATCCCACACTCTCTGTGTGCCTGCAGCCAGCACCACAATAGGAAAAACAATGTTTAATTTGCCCACCACTTAGTTCATAGTTGTAGCTCAGTTCTTACTGTGATTCGCAATATTCAGTAATTCTGTCAAGGGTGGATGTATTAGACTAAACGTTAACATTTGGTGCTAGAATACACACCAGGTAATTCAACAACTCATGTTCTAAAGTTTACAGCGGCGATAGCAAGTCGGGCGTACTACCGTGTCCTGTGTATGGCTTACAGCTTTGACGTTCCTCAATAGCCAGTCTGGACCTTCCAAAGAAAGAATATTACCCACTTTACTGAAATTAAATCAATTTGATTGTGACTGGTATATTGTATATACTGTGGTATACAATGGTATACTGTGACTGACAGTGGCTGGTGGTTATAACTAATGTGTTTGTTCTGCGTGACTGTCCACTGGTGATGACTGGCCCTCTCACTGCTGTCTCCTGACTGCATAATGCAGCAATGGACTCGAGTCGGCCATCCCGGTCTGCTTAGAAATAATTTGCCGGCGTGGCAAATAATTAAGCTCCTGTGCCCCCTGACAGAGTGGGCGGCCTGGACAGCTTTGAGCACCAGTACGCTTTACACATTGTGCCTTTGGTTTCAGTTTTAAAATCACGTTTATTTGGACCGTTGGTCCACAAACAAAACATATACTATTAAAATGTTCTCTTAAAAATGACACTTTATTAACACACTAAAACATATCATAAACCATATTCAATATAAAACCCTCCAGTAATCTCTGATTGGAGCTACATTATTACTAAAACTCATTAAAAAAGGTAAGAAGGAATGCCTTCACTCTTTGCATAAATTTCCCAATAGCAACAGCAATATCTAGATGGGTCATTTCAGTCATTAAAGTTACAGCCTGGGCCCTAGATTTAATTTCATATTTCTTAAAAATCGGTTTTAAAAACATAATTCGTAAGTCAAGAAACTTCTGACAATCAAGTAAAATATGTAACAAGTCACAAGAGGTGCCCAAGGTGCAAGTGCATCTTCCCGTCTTATCGATAATTAAGTTTTTTGCAACATTATTCATATAACATGGGTTCACCCCAATTCTTACCCTGAGAACCTCACTTCGTAGTCGGCAGTCCGGTAGCCTATCAATATAGGGAAAGCTTTGCTCATTTTTCCATGCATCTAACATAAAATGCACTGAGATTTTATTTGCAAGGTAATTTTGGTCCTGTGCATGGGATAATTCCTTCCCCAAGGTCTTTAGTATCTTCTTGTCAATATTAATCATAAGGGTCGTAGGGCACAATTTAACCTCCATCGTGTGACATAGCTTCATCATAATCGCCCTAGTCTCTCTTGCCCATTTTAATTCGCTATTCCGTATTTCGTTTTTACACCATTGTGAAATTTTGGTGTCTTTGTCTACTCCTAGACGTTGCCAGAATCGAAGTAGGGCCACACCAGCTAGAATGCCCCATGAAGTAAGTCCTAATTCTAGTCTTACAGCTTGAACCATGGCTGACAAGGGCAGTATAAATAGATTTTTTAGGTTTTTACCTTCCTCAACATCCCAGCTCTCTTTGCCGCTCAGGTATAGCAATTCTGCGCCGTACAGAAATTGCGGCGGTACCATGGCCGAGTAAGCTTTTAGCACTGGTCTGTCTGACATCCCACCATAGGCTTTGTTAAACAATTTCAAGCCACTTATTGATGCGGAAGTTCTTACTTTTGATGCCTCTAGCTGGGTGGACCATTTCATACTTTTTTCAAACCACAGCCCCAGGTACCTGTATTCAGTAACCGATTCTAATTTATATTTCCCCAGCCACCATGTGAACCCGGCCTTCCTTCTACCAAAGCTCAGGGTTTTAGTCTTATCCATATTGATTATAAGTTTGTTCCTGGAGCAGTAATCATTAAATATATTCAGTTTCCTTTGCAGGCCAACTTCTGTCTGATCCATGATCACAAGATCGTCGGCATAAAGCAAACATGCAATGTGCCTACCATCTTGTTTCCGGCTTGCTCCAATCACATTCCCCAAAATGTTGGGCAGATCTGCTAAGAACAAGGAAAACGGCAGAGGTGCCAATACACATCCCTGCCGCAGCCCGTTTCCAATCTCAATTCTCCCAGTTAAACTACCGTCTTTATCTATAATTATCTGGGCCCAGTTCTTAGAGTGGAGCAATTGAATCAGGCATAGCAGATCTTTAGGAATACCAAAGCTAGTTAGGGCCTCCCACAACAGTTCCTGATCCACCAGATCGAAAGCTGCTCGGAAGTCTACGAAGCAGCAGAACAAACTTCCCCGTACTTCCGTCGACTTCCGCACTATTTCCCAGAGGGCAAAACAATGGTCCATTGTTGAGTGCCCTGCTTTAAACCCTCCCTGTTCCGGGGGTATAATCTGATTTTCCTCTGCCCAGTCTTTTAATAAACCCAATATGGCTTTGGCAAAGACCTTTTCCCCTACATCAAGGAGATTTATCAACCTATAATTTTTCGGTATTTTGTAGTTGCCCTTCTTATGTATAGGTCTTATGATTGCACCCTTCCAACTTTCTGGAATAATACCAGTTTCCAAGACTACCTGAAACATCTTTGCAAAGAACTCAGCCCACCAATCTGGCCTAGTTTTTATTATCACTGCCGGAAGGTTATCTGGGCCTGCAGCACGGGTAAGATTCATACTTGTTATAATTTTCTTTATATCGCTTGTGGTGAAGTATTCCTTTATGTCATCCCTCACCTGCGGCCAAACTGGAATCCTGGGCTCTTCTTGCGTTGACCATTTCCCATAGATTTGTCCCAGGTAGCCCGCCCAGTGATCTTCCGGGACCATACATTCTAGGGAACCTACTTCCCTGCCCACACTTTCTTGAACTAATTTCCAAAAACCTTTGTCATCTCTAGTTTCAATTACCTCCAACATTTTTACCCAACACTTATTTTTAAATGTTCTTTTTTTGTTCCGAATTAGGGTTTTATATTTTAACCTTAAAAACTGGAGCGACTGATATAATTCCACATTAAACCTTACCCTTAGTTTCCTTTCCTTCTGTCTAATCTGGGCCTTAGCTACCCGACATTCATCGTCAAACCAGGTTTTCCTATTTTTATTAGTACTATGGCTCCCAGAACCTGGCATTCGTGAACTAAATTGTTTCTTTAAGGTATCCACCAGCTTTCCAATGGTGGATTCAAACCAGGTAATTTCATCTCTAAATTCGAACTCTTCTACAGGAATAGCCTGCTGGGTTAGCTTTAACTTTTCAATATAATCCTCTGTTATACTAGTTGTCAGCCGTTTTGGATAATTCACTTGGACCTGCAGAACCCTTTCTCTATTTATCCTATGTAGTGAATGTAGTTCTGCCCTCAATGGATAATGATCACTACCCGTCATTTTCACCACCTCAAAGTTTTTAATTAGCCCAAAACACCAAGCCTGGCAAAACACATAATCTATTGGGTAGAGTTGCTGGCCCCTCAGAAAAGTACGTTCCGCTGGCCGATCTGGCTTCAATCTCCCATTTGCACATACCATGCCCAATGAAGCCATCAGCTGGGTAAAGGTCACGTCCTGTGGCAATTGCTCTCCTCTTGGGAAAATTGCCAATTCAATATTATAAGATTCTAATAAATCTTTATGCCAGCTATCCACCCTTCGGGGATCTAATCTATGATTAAAATCACCCATCACCAATAATATATCCTTCTGGAACTTTACACTAACCGACGCTATATCTTCTTTCAATCTTCTCAGGTTTATCTTATATTCCTGGACCTTTCCCTTCTGTATGTAAACATTTATAATACAAATTCCGTCATAACGGGGATCCGAGTTCTGTAGTAGGGTCCTGCAACCTAAAGCCCAATCACAGAGTAGATCCAGCTTTTCAACCTTCCTTACAATTTGTGTGGAAATTAGCGTTAACTGACCCCCTGATGGCCTCCCAGAGTTATTTTTCTTTGCTGCTTTAGAGAATTGGACAAATCCTTCTATAACTAAGGTTTCTAGGTTATCGTCACAAAGCCAAGTTTCCTGTAGGCACACAATATCATTATTCTTAATGAAATTATCAAAGTTAGTCTGAGATGATATTTTCCTGTAGCCATTTATATTCCATGAAAGTACTGAAAGGCTGTGTGACGACCCATATTCCTAGTCGATTTCACTTAGAAATCCCTCCTCTTCATACTCCCTAAATTCTGGGGATACTAGGACATTAAATCTATTTCCATCCGATATATAATTTCCGTATCTAACAGATTTATTATCAAATACCGTTATTGTTAAGTCCTCCCTCTTATTCCAATTAGAGTTGATTAACCTAATCTGCCGTAATCCTAGTTCAGCATGATTCTTAAGGAAATGCTGTCCCTGTATTTCCTCCCTTCTTACCAACCTAATCCCCTCCATTTGCAGTTCGTTTTTGGCATTTTCCACCGCATCTTTTACCAAGGCTGAATAAAACAGAACCTTGGTCACTTCACCCCCTATGCTACTTTTAACAAACCCTACTTCTCTAAGGTCCTCCGTACCAATGCTGCCGAGACTTGCACATTTTTCCAGGGAGAATAGAAGCTGTGATCGATTTAATGGGTTTAACTTCTTAACTCTTTTGCCACCTTTGCCGATGTAGCAAGGTTCTAAAAATACCCATAAATCGGGGTTACCTTCTTCCCTTACCCCAAGGGTAACCCCCTTTGGTCTGGCCTCCCTTTTCATTGTTATAGGATCCCCCTTTTCTTTGTCTATAAGGGCCTTACTATCTCTAGAGTTTCCAGGTCTCTCTTGCATCAATTTCCTCCTTTCTATACTTTCCCCTTCTTTCCCCTTCTTCTCTCTCGTTGTAGATGCCAAACGACTTTTACTAATCTTAGGTCTGTCTAAGATTTTCCAATGCTCTTCTTGTTCAGCTAGTTCAGCTTGGGGCTTTGCTTTATTCTCTTTTAATCTTTGCATTGTATTCCTCTCGCAACCATCTTGTTCCCTCTTTCCTACTGTCCCTATTCTCACCTTCCTTACATAATGCCTTGTTAAATGTCTTTTTCTAAGGGCGACTACCCCCGCCCTTAATCTCAGGCGACCATTCATATAATATCTTCTTTCACCACATCTTTTCACAATCATTGGCTGCCGCGATATATATACAGATGGTTCCCCTGTCTTTAGGTTAGGAGCCCTTGTCCCCGTTTCACCTCTTCGATTCTACCTACCCCCTCCTGTTCTTCGCTATTCGGACTAACTAAGGCCGGCATTAGCCCTCTGATTTGAGACAACTCAAGCAACATTGCTTTAGACTGCTCCCCTTGTAATTTTAAGAGATCGTTATTTAATACTGATACCTCTAACAGGCCTTGCAGGGTTTTTTGGAGGATCCACATAACCTCAAGCATGGAAGTACTCGAGGTTCCTGTGACCTCAAGCCCATGCAGTGGGGAGTGCAATGTTTCCCTCCCTGTACCAATTGAGCAGTCAGCACCCGCATTGTCATTAGATTGATTAATTGTTCCATTCAAGTCTTTTATGCTTAGATCCTTGCTGCTTATTGATGCATCATCGGCTTCACCCTCAATTTCAGCTTCAAATGACCGCTGAAACATTCTTGGTGAGGAGGACAGCCGTGGATTCAAGATCACTTCGGAGACGTTTAATATAGACTGGTTTGAAGTGGCTAAATCAACCTCACCCATGGACTCAGAGGTTGGGGTAGCCACTATGCTGGCCTCTTTGTTCTTGACATCCTTCCCCTTGAAATGTCTTCCCAGGAATTCTTTAATCGAGTTAGACACTGATGAGTTAGACACTGATGAGCCACCCTTTGCCATCCTTGGTTTTACTGATATCGGAGTTAGCGACAGGGATTGTGCATTTCTTGTTGTTTGTTTCATCCTTCCAGTTGGCTCACTCAGCACACCCTTTAGATTGCCTATGCCACTCCCTTCACCAATCACTGAAATGTTTTTCTCATTCTTTTTCATAGTTTTTGTAGTCTTGCGAGACCTTGCTTTGGCTGGCGCCATTGATCCCTGCTTCAAAAGTCACTCTCTGGTCTCAATTCGCCAAGGTGTATCCTGTTTAAGTGCTACTGCCCGTCCCAAGCCTCTACTGGGGATTAGTAGCACCTTTTTTTCCACACTCAATTTTATGACTTCTGTACTTAAAGGTACTGCTGTTGCTATGGGTTCCTTTAAGGTCCTTAGTTATTTTGCAAAGCAGTTACGTCTCCTCCTTAACTTGGATTAGAAGGTAGAAAAAAGAAAATAAGAACCTGCTCATTCACTTACCTCTCTTCCACGGATACCTGCTGCACACTGTACTCTTCAAGCCCCTATTTTCCCATCAACAAATTAATTAATCCAACTCTAGCTCCGTTGGCGAATGAACAGCACTCCTAAGGGCTCACGTTTTCTTTGAAATAATAGGGCAGGTTCCCAGTGCCAGAGCAGACTTCCTCAATTCCTCTGCCAGTCGCTGGCAATCACTGTTTATGCCCTCTCGGGCCCTCTCGGGCCACGCGGCCACTTCCCAGGACCTGCAGCCGGGCCCGGGGGCCCACCACACACCTCAGGTTCTCCGCACCTCCGCGTGACTCGGCGAGCAGTTCCGCGTTTTTGCGAAGCCGGTGCTGGTGCTGAATCCTCGTTAGCACGGCCACACGCACGTAGGTGCAGCTGTCGAGTGTCCGGCGTCTATGTCGACTAGTTCATCTTCCGACTTCCTGGGGCGAGGGCGAAGACTCAGACAGTGTGCGCAGTAACCGTAGAGAGAGGCAGCCCGCAGTTTGCAGTTTATTGACCTATTCCCAATTCATCAACATTCTCAGCCATACCATCTGTGAAATAATTTAAGAATACTCTTTTCTCATTCAGTACCACATGCTGTAAAACGAGTTTAAGATGTAAAAGGTGACGCACAGGAAAGACACTACACGCCCACTCTTCAATGCCATTGACACAGTATGGCCTTTGGACTTTCTGCATTTCTTAGGTAACACATAAGTTAGAAATCTGGAGTCTTGTGTTTTTATAAACCCAAAGTGTACTTTCCTGTGTAATCAATTCATGTCATGGCGTGTGTATCCAAATTGCAAACCTGCCTTAAGGCCCTTAACGTGGTGCTGTATGTGTGGAAATGCACCGTCTTTTCACTTTTCTCAGCAAAAGTTTGGTGTGCACAGATACCACACTCTGCCACACACAGAGGAAAGATATTAAAGGGAACATTACTGACAACTACAAAACCATGTCGTCCATCCATTTATGTGGCCCCACTTGCCAGGCTTGTAATGTCCTTTGGCCTAGAAGTTCTTTCCTATGCCGACGACACACAGATCATGGTCTCCATAACACAATCTGTGGATATTACAGCTCGTAACTTTAAAAACTGTATGTAGGCGGTCGCTGACTGGATGGTTAAGAACTTCCTTAAATTGAATGGGGAAAAAACCGAGGTCCTCATCTTTGGAGACAAACATGAGACCTGGTCAATGGACTGGTGGCCCCCTGCCCTTGGCATTTGCCCCACGCCCTCCTCCTCCGCCCGTAATTTGGGTGTTATCCTGGACACCACTCGTCCCCTTGAGAAACAGGTCAGCAGGACAGTCTCAACCTGCTGTGGGGCTCTGAGGATTTTAAGAAAAATCACCCACTACCTCTCCTTAGAAGCCCGCAAACAGGTCGCTGTGGCTCTTATAGCCTCCAGGCTGGACTACTGCAATGCACTTTATCTAGGCATTAACAGCGGCTTGGTCCAACGCCTTCTAATTGTGCAAAATGCAGCGGCCCGGTTTGTCATGGATGCCCTGAAACACTCCTCGGGTTCGGCCATCAGGAAGGACCTGCATTGGCTCCCCATGCAGGCTAGGATAAACTACGCACTGTGCCCTAAATGGCACAGGGCCCGAATATATCTGGTCACTTGTGTCCCCTTATGTCCCGGGCAGAGCACTACGTTCCTCCAACAAAAATCTGCTCGCTGTTCCTCGAGTCTCCAAGGCCAGATGGGGCGGAAGGGCCTTCCGAGCTCTCGCCCGCCGACTCTGGAACACCCTCCCTGATGACCTCAAGGGGCTTGCTTCCCATGCCCTTTTTCGCAAAGCACTTAAGACCGGGCTCTTTCAGGAAGCTTACCAATAACTCGCTCCCACTCCTCTTCTGAACAAACAGCCTACCATCTTAAGCGCCTTGATGCCTTCGGGTTTAGTTGTGCTCTACAAATTCATTTTCATTCATTTCATTCATTCATTCATCCCCATCCCTTTTGTGACCTTTCATACTAGTGAATGTTTGCACATTTTTTGTGATTTTGATACTAATGAATATATGATCTTCTGGGCATCTTAATTACCCATGAGTTCACAGGACCAATTCTCAGCTGGTACTCACAAACTCTATTGACACATCCTAAATCCCATTAGTCTACACCCCTACATATCTGCTGGTCAGCATCCTACAGTGAAGAAGCCTGTTCACCAGTCACTCAATGGGGAATATGTCCAACTGAAGTGGTGGAGTGAGGCGTTAGCCGTTATGGCTTAACACCTCTCTCCAACACTTCTGAAACACAAGGTTGCACCATATTTACAAGGACATCGTGCAGCCTTGCGTTTTCCCCTGGCGCTACACTTAGCAGTGTAGCATCAATGCACGCACCCTTGTACCATCCTGCAAGGGTGTCTGCGTACAGAGGAGGATTGTTTATGTGTAGGGAGGTCCCCCTTCCTGCACACAAACAGTCCTAAAATGCAATTTTGTTAGTTTTATGTGTGCTGCTTCATGCAGCACACATGAAAGTCACAACATGGCACTTTATTTATAGATTGTTCATGTTCAGGAAGGCATCCCTTCCTGTACATAAACAATCCATGGCATTTTTCTTTTTCCAAGTGTGCTGCACCAGGCAGCACACATGGAAAAGGCAAAAACTAGGAGAAATAATGCATTTCTCCTCATTTAGCCAAGTTAAGACCAGGTTTTCCCTGGTCTTTATTTTGGTGCTGCCTCCTATGTACGATGTCCTTGTACATAGGGGACAGCGTCAAAATCAATGGGGGTTGCGATGGAACGCCCACCGCAACACCCACTGCCCACCCCTTTTGGGGAAACATCCTTTACCACGCGGATTTTACTCCGCAAGGCTTTAACAACGCGTCCATTACAACGCAAGTCGTAACCACAACTTGCCCTGGAGGGCGCTAGAGGATTAAGAATAGTATATTTACTATTCCAACACCTTCCCTAGTGTCCACGGGGACTGGTGTTAGAATAGTAAATTATACTATTCTCAATCCGCGCCCCTAACGCAAGTCGTGGTAACGACTTGCATTGTAAGGGACGCGTTGTTAAAGCACGCGTTGTGACGGTACGCGCCGAACCGTCATACATCGCCCCTTTTGCACTAAGCATAGCGTGCAACGGGGCATTATTTACTAGGCAGCATTAAGCCACTTTAAGTGGCTAATGCTGCCTTGTAAATAAGGCAAAGCCCCTATTGCCACCATGCCATTTAAAGTGACGTTGTGGTGGTGATAGGAGCTTGTACATATACCCCAAGATCTCTTCTTTGGACAATATGATCACTTCATTTTGCTTTTCTGTCATCTCTATCCAGATGAGATCCAAGTCTTCCTCCTGTCTCCTCACATCCTCTCACAGATATCAAAATAACTTCTTGCTAACTGCCCCCGGATGGTGGTTCAGTCACTGATTTTGAAACCATTAGTAACACAAATAATTGAATTTCTCGCCCATCTTCACTCCCTTGTCTACTATACACCTTACCCTCAGACAGGCTGGCCACAGTATCCTCAGCTTAGGCGTAAATTTAAACTATTCAAATAAAATGATTATATTCATAACTAACATCACAAGAGAAGCCAAATTTCATTTATTTAATAATGGAAATACAATAGGTTGTTTTCATTTACGTAGCCAAGACACTCATCTCCTCACCTGTCCATAGAAAAATTGACTAGTGTATCTCTGTGGTAGTTGGTATCCATTTACCCGGCAAAGTAACATTCTAAATTTCATTAAGAACACTTTAGTCTCTTCAAGCACACCTTACTAGTGACTAAGTTCACTGGTGACAACTAAAAACAGGGCTCAGTTCAAGCTAATGATCTTGGACTGCAAAGCTGTAATTGGTTTCTGCTTGAGGTAATGCCTCTGAGTAAATACGTGACCTTCATGATCAGCATACAGGTCCCATTTCTTTTTATTATACATCATGTCATATAAAACTACACTCAATTAACACTAAATTTGATAAGATTCATCTTAACTACCAGATCTGCATGTTAATCTGTTAATGTAGTTTTCCATATATTTGTATCGGACAAACATATGTTCTATTCAGCAGTATTATCCATCTAGCACCAATCCACCATATTTATATATATATTAATGTGATATGTTACAGACATTGCATGATGCCAGCATAAACCAGTGGCACAGATGTTAGCTCTCCATCCTGAAACCTGCTACAAGGAGCTGAAGGGTGCCTGACTGTGAGATTGCCTACCTGACCTTTGAGGACTAGTCCCGGCATTGGCTGGAGAATGTCCTGGTGTTCAGAAGCATGTCCTGAGGACTAACTAAGTACAGTGCTCACTTAAAACATTTCCATCAGTTGTAGGAAAGTGTGACTTATCCAATATACTGCGGTACCCTAAGGAGAGCATACTCTGAGCGGCAAGAAAAACAGGTTCATCCCTGTGAGGTGGTTGTTTCTGACACATAAAGTTTTTGGACCCACTCAGCTTGTGGATATCTGCTGTGAGTCTTGGGTAAGAATTTCTGTGCAGGTTGCATGTCAGCACTTTTTGACACACATGAGCAGAACATACAGACTACTGTCTAACTCAGCCAAGTAACTGCAACTAGCCTAAGTAGTCTGTGGCAGATGGGACCTTAATATATTGATTATGTGGCCTTATTGTGTGGCCTTTATAATTAGATTGACCATTCAAAAACAAATATTTCCATTTCTCTTTGGTTATATTGTAAATACATAGTGCTTCGCTCAAAAGTCTGCATCAGGAACAACTTTGCATTGGCTGGGCCCAAAGAGGAGCTAGACACAGGTTTCACTAGTTCTACAAGGGTGTAATTCAAGCACTATTTTACTCATAACTGCTTTGAGAAAGTTGATCATTATTCGAAATGGAGGGCATTCCTCTTCAATTGAGTATGGCACTGTTCCACTAGCCCAGTTAGATATCTTGCAACTTAAAACTGAACTCAAGCTTTGGTAGTTGTGACACAGAGAACACAGTCTTAAATTAGGAGAATGTCTAATTCACTCATCAACAAAAACAGTTACAAAGTAGAAAACCCAATTCAATAAAAATCTTACTCAAATTGATAGAAAGAGAGAACATTTTGTTGAGAAAATAAACAACAAAACAACAGAAATCTGATGCAAGGACCAGAGATATGATTTTTCAAAATGTCTTGTGCCAAAAAGCACAAAGAGCCAACCACGGGTATCTGGCTATGCTGGACCATGTCAAAAGCAATAGTTAAGCCTAAACGCTATGGAGCAGGGTCAGATTCAGGGACTAGGTTGAGTGCGGTGAAAAGTTTGCCTTCTGACTTAGGGCCAGATGTAGAAAGGCTATTACCGGTCGGTAACGGCCGAAATTAACGAATTATGGCCATTACCGACCTGCAATAGGCTTTTCTGATGTAGGGGCCGAAATTAAGGATTCGGTAATTTACCGAATTGATAATTTAAGGAATCGGTAAATTACCAATTTCTTAAATACCGATTTGGTAAATTACCTAATTCCTAATGTAGGGATCACTTAAATCAGTGCTTATCCCATGTTAAGATTCGTTATTTACCACCAACTACAAGTTGGTGGTAAATAACGGAAAAAAAACAAAAAGCAATTTTATGCAAATTGCTTCAGTGCCATGTTGCAGACATACATGCCCTTAGGGCATGTACGTCTGCAACATGTGCACCCATACACAATTGAGGAGTGCAACAGGGTGTCAAAGTGACACCCTGCCACCCTTCAATGTTTTCCCCCTTTTACCGAATCGGTATTTACCGATTCGGTAATTGCCATTCATTCCTATGGGCCTTCCGTCCCATAGGAATGAATGGCAATTACCGAATCGGTATTTACCGATTCGGTAATTGCCACTTATTCCTATGGGCCTTCAGGCCCATAGCAATGAATGACAATTACCGAATTGGTAAATACTGATTCAGTAAATACCGAATTTTACAGATTCAGTAAAATTTACCGAAAAATTGTCTACATACTATTTACATATTCTTAAATACCGAATCGGTAAAATTCGGTATTTAAGAATAGGTCAATAGCATTTACCTACATATGGCCCTTAGTCTTTTTTTGGGGGGAGAAAAGAACTTATCGATGGTGGCCGACTGCAGTGCAGGACTTCGATGGGAACCTCTACACTTGTGGGAGGTTCGAGGTTCTCGACGTCAAAGCAGACAAACCCAAATAAGGTGAAGTTTGAGGATCAGGCCAATGAAGGTGGCAGCAGCGGCAGGTTGGCCAGGTTTAAGCCTTCTATGTTTAGATTTAAAAACCTTTCTAGAAGTTACACTTTTTTCAGCAGTACAAATCTGCAATTTGAACCAGACTGGAGATGAGACATCGGAGTTTGTGGCTCTGCAAATTTCAGGCGGTAGCCTCTGTTTTTCTTTTAGCACAAATCCCTGAAACAGGTTTTAAGTCCTAGCAATTATGGTAAGGCAGGAGGAGTACACTCTGACACCGTTCCAAAAGCTCCCCAACTATAGGGATACTCCTTCAGGGTCAGGACTCACACCATGGGAAGCCACCAGCCGGAATCCAGGGCAAGGCTAGTTGGACCTGGTCAGCTAGGCCATGGAGGAAGGTAGGTTACTTGTAGCTTGTGTGTCCTTGTAGTGAAAACAGAAGGCTATCCAACTAGCCCTTGGAGTCCACTCTTTTACCCTGGGTTCAAATGGGAGCAGATCTAGTCCACAGATTTTAGTAGGTGCAGTCATCTTTCTGAAGTCCAAAGTGTTCAGCAAGTGCAGCTCTTTTTCAGTCATCCTTAGGTCTAGCAGTGTTCTGAAGAGCGTAATGAGGGTACCACTTTTAGGCCCTGTGCCTGCTCATGGGTGGGGGAAACTCCTGGGCCCTCCTTAACTAATGGGGCAAATTTTCTCCTTCACATTTTTGCAACACTTCCTTTGTGTCCTACGGTAAACTATCTGGTATCCAGTAAAATCTGGTAAAATCAATACGGCACAACAGTTCTTCCCTTATGCAGAACTATGGGCACAGCCCTGGTGTGTGCATGGAAAATTGTGAACTCTATGCCAACCATTTGTGTGACAGGTTTTACCCCCTATGAGATTGATGCCACTTTGGCTACTTGGACAAAGACAGAGGCAGGCCTTTGTGTGAATTACATCTGCCTGTGACTGAATTTTCCATAGAAACATGTGCATTTGGTGGTCACATTACCAGTCTATCCTGTAAGGAGATTGTCACATTTGTTCCCAGCCAAGGACCTTTTATTCCCCTGGGAGGCTGCCAGGTGACAAAAGGACATTAACTCTGAAACCGCTACTAGAGACATTAGGCAGGAAAATGCTAACTTTCTACTAGAAGCATTTTCAAAATAGTACTTTAAAATCCGACTTGATCATTAGATTGGTTTCTAAATTCCTAATAATGTGCTTTCTTGATTCGTGCATCAAGCTATCCCCAAACTGCTGCTATGCATTATAATGTGTTATAATTTAACTCAGTGCTTATCTGTGGGAGAACTAGCCTTGCCACAGAGAAAGATGACTTTGGAGATTTTTCACTGAGAGAATATGTAAAACTTGCCCTACTTTTAAAAACCATGCTTCACGTCCTATGGGTATTTTGGGTCTACTTTATGGGGTACTTAGATGTACTATAGAGGACGGGTTAGGCTAGGCAAATAGATGGAGGGATGAATCTGCAAAATGTAAATACATTTATCACAGTCTGTTAACCTGGGCATGCCCAACTCCAGAGAAATGGGTGGGGTGGGGCTGCCATACCCCAGGCATCATTCACAGTAGATGCTCGCCTTTGAAGCTTTTGAAAGAAAGAATCAGGCTGCAAGTGACAGTTAGCCAAAGCTTAAATGTTTCAAAGAGCTCCAACCAGTGGCCATTTAAAATGGAACACCTTCTGTGTAGATGTTTAGGGACAGTGTTGGAGGGATGATGTGTTTCCTCTGGATTAAGCAGCTGTGTCATCTATTAGGAAAATTTCACCTTCACTTAGAGACACCTGCAAAAGGGAAAGGCTGGGAGAGAAGATGCATTTTGCAGGACCCATGGAAGGCTGGACTGCACGTCGATCGACCCCAGTGAGGAGTGATTGGGCATAGCTAGATTGAGCCTGCCACCAGCAAAACAAACCCAGAATCATCAAAAAACAAGCCAGAATGGTTTGAGAACACTGTGTTTGTTGTCTTCCTTTGTGGGATAATTGACCAGTGTGGCCCCCTGAGCCTCTGGGCTTGTGGATAACTGCAGGAAATGCCACAAGAGACTCCCATACCTTTTGTGATGTACCAAAAAGAGTCCCCCCATTGTCACTAGTTCCCAGGGAAGTTAAGCATTCTGAAGAGAGACAGGAAGGTGAACGCCACTGTGTCACTTTGCCCTTTTTGCAGGGTTATCCACAAACATTTTGCTTCTTCCTCTGATGTTTTTCCTGCCCTCAGGTTGGCTTTAGGACTCTGGGTACTTTTAACACTGCCAATCAGTGCTAACTTACATATGCTCTTCGTGTAAATTGTTATCATGATTGTTTCTCCCTCATTGGCATTTTTTATTTACTGTTAAGTCCCTTTTAAATTGCACTGCATGTGCCAGGGCACTACTGGTGTGCCTGCTGCACTGATTGGGCCATCCACCCAAGTAGCCCTGTAAATTTGTTTCAGGCCAACCACTGCAGTGTTGACACCGGCAGTTTATAAATCTCATGTTGACCTGGCAAGTACACCTACTTGTCAGGCCCTAACCTTCCCTTTTCTTACATATAAGACACCCATCAGGTAGGTCCAAGGTACACTAGGGGTGGGCGGACATCTCCGTTCCGCCCACGGAATGTGTAAAGATTTGCCCTTCCGCACTTGCGCAAAGATGGCGGAGTTTTGAGGCAAATCTCCGCACATTCGTGGGCGGAACGGAAGCTGGCCGTCAGCCCACCGCCCGCCTCCCGCCCGCCGTATTAAATTATATTTAAAAGCCTAAAATTAAATTTAAATAAAACTTACCTTATTACGGGCGCATCCTTGCCCATCGCGGCTTCATCTGGAAACTGGGCATGCGCGGGAGCCTGCGCATGCATAGTCCTGGCGAGGAATGCGCATGTGCAGGCTCCTGCGCATGCGCAGTATCCAGATAAAGCCGCGATGGGCAAGGATGCAGCCGCAATAAGGGAAGTTTTATTTAAGTTTAATTTTAGGCTTTTAAATATAATTTATTAAGGCGGGCGGGAGGCGTGTGGGAGGCGGGCGACGGGCGGGGGGTGTCACGTAACGGAAATATGCAGAGAGGCACGGAGATTGGTTCAATCTCCGTGCCTCTCCGCGAAAGTCCCTTACGCGACTTCCGCCCACCCCTAAGGTACACCCATGGGCAGGGTGCAGAATATGTGAAATGTAGGACATGCACTGGTGTGTGTGACATGTGTTAATACTGAAATACTGGCAATTTCGTTTTTTGCTAGTATAAATTCCCATTAGGAGAGGACAGGAAAATAAAGTTTATGCTCTCTGAACTCAGAATTTAATGACTCATGTTTTAGTAAAGATGGTTTTTAAATTGTGTGTTTGAAAATGCCACTTTTAGAAAGTAAGCATTTTCTTGTCTAACCATTCTGTTTACCTCTTCCTGTTTGTGGATCGACTGTCTGGTTTTGGAGTTACAGGGGCTGGGGATGTGCATTCACTGTATACAGACACTTTGGGTTTTAGGTGTGCCTGACTCTTCCTGGATGACTCAGAGCTGAGCTGAATAGACCTTGGCCGCATTTAGAGTAGTGGGAGGAGTTTTCCTTGCACCTGAATAGGGGATGTTTCCCTTGCACAATTCGTCTCGACCTCCTGTGGTCATACTGCACCAGTAAGGACAGAACTGGTTTGGACTGGGCTCAGGGACCCTTGCACAAAGAAGAACAGAGACAAAATGGTTTATAAGTAGTGGAACCTCAACACCAGCACTTTAGATCACTTCTGGACTCAAGAGTAAACTTTGCCATGGAGAAGAGCTGGAGAGCTAAGAGATGGAGTACTGCCCCCTTTGCTGTGTGCTGTGGCCTGCAGTTGCTGCTTCTACCAAGGAAAGGACAAAGTCTGGAACTTTGCTGTGAACCTGCTTAAAGACGAATCTCCAGCGGCCTGTGTGTGCTGGGCTCCTGTTCTGAAGACTCAGGGACACAAAGACTTCACCTCCAGCTCCCCTGAACTCTTTTGCTAAGAGTGCTGACCTGCCAGGAGGTGCCTGCTCCAGTTTTGAGCCTTTGGAGGTTGTTACTACTGTTGGGAGCTGGAGGAAACTGAAGAAACTGAGAATATCGGCGCATCTCCCTTCATACGGCTGTTTTTCTGATACTGTAATGTTGTGCATCAAGAATCTCCATGCATAGTCACTGCTACAGAGATGAGGCAGCAGCTGCCTGCGGTTGCAAGAACACACACATAGTGGGATCATGGCTGGAGAAACCGACGCAGCGCCGCTTGTCACCACCACATCGATCGCCAACACATCTCGGATTTTCACATATCGCACCTGTACGGCAAGTTTTCCCGAAGGATCACCCACAGACCAGATCTGTCTTTGAATCAAGGCATCACTTACCCCTACAGTCGGGATTCAATGCATCCCTTCCCCCGCATGTAGCAGAACTGTTGCATCACCTCCCCAAGTACTCAGAAACTGACGCATTCTTTTTTGTCTCAACGCTTTCCCTGCGGCTATTTGATCTTGTGAAGTTTGATGCATCTCCAGGTACCTTGTGAAAAATCATGCATCCATAGTTACCTATGTATTAAGTTGCTTGAAATCTTTTAAAAGTCATATTCATCTTACATGTATTCCATTTTTGTCGTTTTGGTCTTGTTGAATTTAGACAAACATACTTTATTTTTCTAAACTGGTGTGGTGTTCATTTGTAGTGTTATCACTGTATTCCTGTTGGTTTGGAGCACAAATACTTTACACATTGCCTTTGGGATAAGCCTGTCTGCTTGTGCCAAGCTACCAAGGGGATGAGCAGGGGTTATCGAAAGTGCGTTTCCCCCTTACCCTGACTAGAATCAAGTCTTTATTTGGATGAATGTACCTACTCCCGCCAACTAGAGACCCCATTTCAAACAACAACCATGCTCTGCATTATGAAGCTCTTGGAAAGGGTCAGAGTCTCTGGAGACTGTGGCACAATGTCCCTGCTCCCCATGCCAATGTCCGAGGAAAGCACAAATGTGGCACTGTGAAAATAAATACCTCTTGAGAGTGAAAGAAGAAAAAGTGCTAACCTATGCTCAGGTGCCAGCTTCAGCAAAGCCCCTCACCTGGATTAGTCTTGAAGCCTCATAGGTAGCTGGATCTAAAAATAAATAAAGTGCTTATTTGTTACAAGAAAGGGAAAAAAATCATGCAGGTGAAATTGTGCCTTTGAATGCCTATAAGACATCATTTCCATATGGCATAAGCTGTGCTACATAAGGAAAGTTAATGGGAGAACCTTGGAGTAGCAGTGTATCACTCAAACCTCACATGAGCTTTGATTAAAAATGCTAAATAGAAGCCTAACTTTCCAATGTTTTCAAGGAAAGTGAGTTTTTTTCTGTTTGCTTGCAAACCCCTTATGATTTGTAACATTTAGATTTCTGATTCTAGAGTGCAGAAACTAAAATGTATTGCTTAGGGTCCAACCATTTCAGACTTAATTCCAACATGCCCTTCCTGGCAAAAAAATCTTGAGAAATTCATTCTCTCCAAATTCAACCAACACATTAACACCAATAACCTATTCAACTCACTCAAGTTGGGTTTCAGGAAGAGATGCAGCGCAGAAACTGCTACACTAAATTTAGGAGAGGACATACACAACTCCTTAGACACAGACAGATGCTGCCTGCTCATCTTTCTAGGCCTGTTAGTGGTATTCAACACAGTCGACCATAAGATACTTTCAGAATTCCTGCAACAACAAATCGGACTAATGGCACAGTTCTAAACTGGTTCCCCTCATTTCTGCAATATCAGTCCAGAGTAATAAAAATAAACAATTCGATGTGTGACATTTTTGCCATCACTTGAGGTGTCCCCCCAGACTCAGTCCTCTCACCTACTCTCTACATGGAGACCCTCACGCAATACTGAGACAAGCAAACATTTCCTACCATCTTTATGCCAATGATAACCAGATTTACTTGAAAATATTCTCTTTGAACGACATAATGCCATACTCACAAACGTTCAAAAATGGCTATCAGACAATCACCTTAAACTCATCCAGGAAAATATGGAAATTATTGATTTGTCCACTTATGGACAATCACCAAATTTCCAAGAATGGCTAAATAACCTGGATACTCTAAATTGCAAGCTGACTCTGCCGGAGTCCGCCAAATCTCTGGGGACCACCCTGGATTTAAGCTTGAACATGAGCACACACACAAGGTCTACACTGAAGGGCGCCTTCTTTGACCTAAACCTCCTCAACAAAATTAAGCTCTTCCTCCCACCAAATGACCTAAAAACCGCTACGCATGCATTGTTTCTGTCCAAACAAGACTACAGGAATGCCACCCTAACAGACACACCAAAAGTATACTTAGCCCCCCAGAGAGTCACTCTAAATGAAACAGCAAGGATGGTCACTGGAGCAAAGAGAAATGATCAGGTCTCCTGTCAGTAAAACATTGAATGTGGGGACGAGTTGAAGAACACGGCTGCTTCAAAACTGCTTGCTTCACCCACAAAGCACTGCACACTGGTAAAACAGACTGCCTCAAATCTAAATGCACATAATGAGGCCAAACAAGAAACTTGAGAAGTTCCAACACACTTCTTCTCATCATCCCCCAAAAACATAAACAAAAAGCCCTCTATTACTCTTTCTCAGGCAATTCTCCCAAAATCTCGAGCTCTCTCTCAGTTCATAACAGAACTAAGCCCGCCTTCATGAGCTTCAAGAGAAAACTAAAGGAATTTCTCCTAAAATGGCACCTTAGCCCTCCAGGAAAAAACTACTAATACCCCTTGGAAACACTAAATCGTTATATACACATCTCTCTCAAGGTCTATACTACAATTCAACACTCACAAGTACAATTATACCATATTCGTATTGACTGATAATGTTTCGACTCTCAATAGTACAAATAAACTGTATTATGTTTGCCTAACAATGCTTTGACAATGCTGTAAAGCGCTCTGATACCCTCTGGCCTTGTCTGCGCTATACAAAACTCTCTACAAAAAAGTGCTGGCTGGGTGGAACACAAACCAAGATGTACAAAGACTTGGGAATCTGGATTATGCCAAAATGGTGTGCCTAGCTAACAGAAATGTAACAGGGTGAAATATCGTTATTGCTCTTTGTTAATTCCTTTTATGTGTCCTGACTTCTGCAGGACACGTGGAAAGAGAAATGTTCCTTCTGGGATTGTTTTTGTACAGGATGTTGTCCCTTACTGCACAAAAACAATCCTTTCTATAATGTAGACACATTTGCACAATGGTGCAAGGTTGTTTGCTTTAGTACTAGGCAGCCCACAGTGCACAAGCACAAGAAGAGTGCAGAAATGTTCCACATCTTTGTTAATATGGAGCCAGTTACCTTGCTGCGGTGTGGGAAAGAATGACAAATCTGCCCCTGAATTTGTATTCTGTGCCCTCACTCTCCTGCATAGGAAAAGTGCAGTGTCCTGGGAATGGGGTCCCCGGACACTGTATTTCATAGGCCCCATGGGATAGAGCCCATGTGCCATTGGATGACTTGAGAAGGAGGTTCACTACTCTCTCCAAATTAAAAAAATGTCATCACCCCTGGGTAACGGGGTCCCTGGGGCCATATTATGGTTTGGAAAGGGGATCCACGTACCCCTCCTCATTAAACCAAAATAGGTCCAAGGGGTCCTTAAAATTGTCTGGGGGCGTGCCCCACTGTCCATTAACATAAAACTGCCTGATGGGATCTAGTGCCGGGGTCCTTAAAATGGATTGTAGGGGGGCGGCATGACACCAATTCCATAATAAACGTTTGCACTGCCTCCCCCAACCCCCCCTGGACTCTGGCCCACCCCAAGGGGCTCAAATATCAAAAGGACATGAACCCTATTGTTTCTTTGGGACCACGGATTAACAGTACTTTAAAAAATATATTTTTTGCTACAGTGGGTTCACTCCACCCCACCCCCTCCACCTCCTTCCCCCCAACAAGGCCTAGGTGGGCAGAGCACCTCTACCCTATACCCCTTTATAAATAATTTTTTTATTTTTTTCTCTAGTCCAAAAATGTCTATCAACACATCTTTGTTGTTGTAGTTGTAGTCAATTAAATCTTATCTTTGGATCTGTAGGGTCCACAAATCTGCCAAGGCATAATATATAGATGAGTTTTAAACCATTATTTCCCAAGACCTGCTGCACGGATTTACACTAAATTTGTGTATTTCCATTCAGCCTTTGACTAGTCTTTTTGTGTGTAAAATCTTAACCTAACTATAATATCCCTATAATTTTTTTAAATTGTATTTTAAAGGTCAATCCTGCATGCAGTTAACCCCATGCCACGCATAGCTTTTGGCTGTGCGCAGCAGGGTGTTGACCCAAGTCTTACCCTGCAGCTGGGCCCTATGGCCAACCACTAAAGGCAGACAACCACGAAGTGGGGCACTCACCCCCCCTTCCTGAGCCAATTTCGGCCCTAGGGGCCCATCCCCCAGGGCCCAGAACATTTTGTGGAAGAGAGGGGAAATGCAGCCCCGTACCTGGGATGATTTTGGCCCTGGGCACCTAATCTTCCAGGGCCTAACCCTACTGTAAAGGGGGAGGGAGACATGCAGCCCCCACCCCAGGCTGATTATGGCCCTGGGGACCCCATTCCCCAGGCCACCGCCAGTTAAGAGTTGGCGCCCTTGTGCCCCCCAAGAGCACCCACCATAGCCATGTTGGGTACCATGGGGGGGGCCCCGTGGCCTCTGCTGGAACCCTGCATCCAGCAGGAGCCAGCACTGCTCCTGTCCCCAGGGTGCAGCTAGAAATACGGATCTCTTGGGGAGAGCAATAATTGGATCTGTTTCCCTGCCCACATTTCTGCGGGCAGAGAAACAAATCTGAAGTCTGCTCCAAGCTGGCAGGAGCATTTTTAAAGCTCCTCCCAGCTGGGAGCGGACTCCCTGTTTTCTCTTACTTTGCGGGAGGGCAGGGAAACTACTATATCTGGGGATTAGGCACCCTAGGGCATAGCAGGAGCCAGACCTGAGGGATGCGGTCCCCGTGGGGATTAATGGCTCATTGAGGGGGGCTGCGCCCCACCCCCTTTTTTAACTTTGGCTGAGCCCCAGGCCATATGGTCCCCTGGGCCAAAATCTGACCTGGAGGGGGCTACTTGACCACCTGCCGATTTATTTGAATGGCCGGGTGATGGGGTACAAGAGCCGCAATCAGCCCAGGGAGGAGGGCTATATGACCCTTTCCGCTTTTCCATCTTTGGCCAGGCCGCAGGGCACAGAGGATCTGAGGCCGAAATTGTGACCCCCCTCTAATGTTTCAATAAGGCTTGGCCCTGGGGTTAGGGTTCTCAGGGCCAACATCAGCTTGGGGAGGAGGGCCACGTACGCCCACTCCCGTAATAATATAAACAATTCCTTCTATGGCCCACCCGGTGGCAAAAACAAGTGTGGGTAAGCATGCGCATATTTGTTTTTTACATTTGCCACATATCCTCTGCAAAATTTGCAGCAACATTTTTCAAAATGTTTTGGGACCCACTGCATGGTTTCTGTAGAACCCCAACACCAGGCCTAGGGGTTCAGGGTATTCCTACCCAACTCTCTTGTGTCTATTTTACTACGTTTCTCTTAGAACTCGGGCCAGGTCCTGAGTCCCAAGATCGCTGCCAACACTTAACGGTCGGTTGTAATGATGGCAGCCAATCACATCTCACGATGCGATCTGTCAGATCCACGCAGGTGGTAATAGAGGTGGTTATATAAATATATATATATATATATATATATATTTTATTATTATTTTTCACTGAAAAAATCATGTTTCATAGACGTTATAGTTAGTTGGACATTTCTCTCATACAAAACCATAGAAATTCCCCCATTATCGTTAGTTCACCTAACTATAACTTGCACCCCTGCAATGCACTGCTGATGACGTTACATATTACATCATTCATGACATGGTCAGTTACATCACTTATGACATCTCTGATGACATCTCAAATGACATCACTGATGACATCATCCAGTGAATGTGTGTCTTTCTGAAAAATAAATATTTTTTATATATGTATATATAAAGGTCGATGGAAGAATACATGGGTAAATAAGTGTCTAAATGGATGGTTTTTTTGTAAAATTGATTGTATAACTGACTTATTAAGTGTATCTTAGTGAATACATGTATTAGCGAGTAATGTTTAAATATGTAAATATCTGTATCAGTGTCTTACTTTGTGTATAAGTGGCTGCATGGGTTGGTGAGTAGCTATATAAGTGTCTATATGGGTTATTAGTTGGATTTTTGAGTATCAGAATAAGTGTGTATGGTTTGGTGGGGTATTACTTAGCGCACAGATGCATGAATGACTGACTCACTGTTTGTATGTGTTTTGAACACAGCATGTGTGCAGGACTGTATGGGTGGATAAGTGTGTGTATGGGTGTGTTAGTGAGTGAATGACTGTCTCAATAGTATATTTATGAGAACTACATATGTTTTAAACTAGTATATGTGAGTATTGATGTATATAAGTGAGTATATGTGAGAGTGAGAGAATGGAAGAGTTCCTGTATAAATAAGTATGTGTTTCTATAATTGATTATTTAAGAGAGTAAGTATGTGTACGTTTCTGTAGAAGTAAGTGTAGTGATGTGTGTATAGCTGTAAATGCAAGTAAATGGATGTTTGATAGTTTATTTGCATGTGTGAGTATTAAGTATAGGCGAAATTTGCGAATTTGCGGTCTGCTAATTCACGCGAAAACGAATTTGCGATCCGCAAAATCCGCGAATTCGTGCGAATTTGCAGCTTATTTTTTTTTTGCGCGTTCGCAGGGCATTTTGCGTGTTCGCGTGCCGATTGCAGCGCATGGACCGCGAAGTTACCCATGCGGTCGTACATGGGCGCGGCCATCTTGTTCGCGTTGCGTATTTCTGTTTACGGTCGCTATTTGCATGCTCGCGTTGTGCGCGGGGCGCGATTACGTGTTCGTGGGCGTTTTTGCGTGCTTGCGGGAGAAATATCGCGCAAACGTACCCACGCGGTCCTCAATGGGCACGGCCACTTGATTTTCATTCATTGCTATGGTTCTGGGCATGCTTTTCCAATCCTCTGCTAATCTTTGCAATTCTTTGTTTCTTTTAATTTTTTTCCGATTTTTTTTACTCATTATCTATCCCTCTCTTTTTCTACATCTATATTTTGTGTTTTTTTCTACTTACGGTTACTTTTAAAGCTACTTTTTTAACTCTTTTCTTTTCTTTACTTTTTCCCTTTTCTTTCCTATTTATTTTTTTGCAGCTGTCCAGGACCATGGCAAAGGGAGCCGGGAAGAGTAAGGGGCTCCCATGCGGGCGCTTAAGGGGGAAGCAGTTGTAGCCCGTGAGATTTTCAGCGCGGTGTAGGTGGCCGCAATGATGTTCTTCGTTCAGCGCCACCTCCCCAAAACCGTTGCGGCAGGCGGCAGGCTTGGTGCCGGGTAAGGGCTCCGGGAGCAGCGCCAGCTATGCGGGAAGGTGTGCCGGGCCATGTATCGTCAGTCTGGGGTCTGGCGCACCTACAGCCAGACGACGCACCAGTGGTCCTACGTCCTGGACCGGGAACACGACCTGCTAGGCATAGAGATCCCTGGGCTTGGTGAGTAGTAGTAGCTATTTAATCACTACTCTGTTTTCTCCTGCTCTATGTTATCATATTGCAAATGTTTGTTTTTTCCGACGAGAAAGAATGCTGCCGATTACATTGCAGGTAAATTATGTTTCAAAAGCTTCTGTGATTGCAGGTGCTGGCCTGCACACTGGCGGTGCTACTATGCTTGCTTGTTTTCAATTTTGTGTTCATTTGGCCTGGGTGATGATTATGCATCAGTGTACTTTACAGAACTGTGTAATGCTGGACATTAGAGACTCAAGTCCAGTCCTTCCTTTGTACTCCTGCCACTAAGAAGAGATAGTGGTGGTGATCATGACAGACTGTGTCTTTCACTTCGCGTGCTGCGGAGCGCTGCCCGCCAGTCCTAGTAGAACCTTTTTGTAGATGGTTTAGTGAGTAACATAATTTTCCAAGTAGACGGTCCGCAAATCCAATAATATCCTATTAGACCACATCAGATAGGTGAATACATTTTGTGCAATTAATACAGAAGAGGGGTGGTCCACAAAGGAATCCAAGTCCACATTAGTTTTCACAAATTTTTGATAGTACTAACACACTCAAGAAAACTCTGGACCTCTTGAGTTTTCAAACAGTAAAGTATTTGAAAGGGGTGATGAGTGTGTTGGACATTACATCTTGATGTCCTTAGGCTCAATCCTTTTTATATGAATAGAATCAGAAGAGTCCGTTCTTTATGAAAAGTTGCTCTTTATTTATATAGACAAAACGTAGACAGCCGACACGTGTTTCGCCCCTGTGGCGAATTGCGCCAGGGCTTTTTCAAGGCTGTAATAGATCACAATAAAAAATTGTAAGTGTGCATAATTGAGAAGAGAGCGCCTGTGACCCCAAAGACCGTGCAAAAGTACAGAAAAGAGGTGGTATAGAGTGCAGGTTCACTGGTGTAAAAGTAGGGTGTGTAGTCACCGAGTAAGGGAAGTCCCTTGTGTGAGTATTAAAGACGGGTGTGTGCATGCAGACGAAAAGCCTCAGGCACTGAAAGTTTAGCCACCACGGATTTTGTGCAAATTGGGTATAGAGCTCTTAAAATTTGCAGTTTGGATTAAATAGTGGTTAGGTAGGGTGTAAATGATCATAAGTAAGCAGATGCCACCACAAGTCTAATTATAAAGAGAATAGGGATATTTTACCAAAGTAAAAAGATTAAAGATAGTGAAAGGAAAGAAAGATTTAACATTATCTGTTTCATACCTATTTACAATATTTTGTATTCTATAAGCTTCCTCATAATAAACACAGTATATTTCAACAGTTGATCCGGTTTGTAAATCTGTTGACACAACATTTTCAATTTTTTAGATAAGAATTGTTGTATTGTAAAAAGGCCATTTTAACTATACTCGTTAAGAACATTTTTTTGCCTGTTTCTAAGTCTAGTAACAGTCTGACTCGACATTTACAATTTTTCTAAACGATTTGTTATATTGAAAAAAGCCATTTCTACTGTGGTTACTAGGAACATACTTATGTCTATTTCTGTAACTGAGTTAGGGCAGGTATTTAAGCAGTAAGTAGTTAGATAAATTTATTACATATAAAGTCTAATTTGTGACATCAGGGGGAAAAGAACAATTTAATCAGCAAACAGTAGTACGAGCCTCAGCGGTTTGAGCCCCTCGGTATGTGGACACGGGCTAGACAGGTTTACTTAGAGTATACAAACTCTTATGCAGTTTCTTAAGCGCACACCCATTGAATGTGTGTGCCAGTGGATGGTAAGTCGATAGGAGGTGATGCCGTACCGCATACTCCAGTGTGGAGAAGTCAGCTTGGCGGGCTTTTTTTCAATGATGCTTTAATAGCACGGCTAGATTGACAAGACACCATATGGGTATATGCGTTGGGGGGTAAATATCCGACAATTGACAGTTCATGCAGCGAACTGTTATTTGAGCAACCGTCCACTGGCACACACATTCAATGGGTGTGCGCTTAAGAAACTGCATAAGAGTTTGTATACTCTAAGTAAACCTGTCTAGCCCGTGTCCACATACCGAGGGGCTCAAACCGCTGAGGCTCGTACTACTGTTTGCTGATTAAATTGTTCTTTTCCCCCGGATGTCACAAATTAGACTTTATATGTAATAAATTTATCTAACTACTTACTGCTTAAATACCTGCCCTAACTCAGTTACAGAAATAGACATAAGTATGTTCCTAGTAACCACAGTAGAAATGGCTTTTTTCAATATAACAAATCGTTTAGAAAAATTGTAAATGTCGAATCAGACTGTTACTAGACTTAGAAACAGGCAAAAAAATGTTCTTAACGAGTATAGTTAAAATGGCCTTTTTACAATACAACAATTCTTATCTAAAAAATTGAAAATGTTGTGTCAACAGATTTACAAACCGGATCAAATGTTGAAATATACTGTGTTTATTATGAGGAAGCTTACAGAATACAAAATATTGTAAATAGGTATGAAACAGATAATGTTAAATCTTTATTTCCTTTCACTATCTTTAATCTTTTTACTTTGGTAAAATATCCCTATTCTCTTTATAATTAGACTTGTGGTGGCATCTGCTTACTTATGATCATTTACACCCTACCTAACCACTATTTAATCCAAACTGCAAATTTTAAGAGCTCTATACCCAATTTGCACAAAATCCGTGGTGGCTAAACATTCAGTGCCTGAGGCTTTTCGTCTGCATGCACACACCCGTCTTTAAAACTCACACAAGGGACTTCCCTTACTCGGTGACTACACACCCTACTTTTACACCAGTGAACCTGCACTCTATACCACCTCTTTTCTGTACTTTTGCACGGTCTTTGGGGTCACAGGCGCTCTCTTCTCAATTATGCACACTTACAATTTTTTATTGTGATCTATTACAGCCTTGAAAAAGCCCTGGCGCAATTCACCACAGGGGCGAAACACGTGTCGGCTGTCTACGTTTTATCTATATAAATAAAGAGCAACTTTTCATAAAGAACGGACTCTTCTGATTCTATTCATATAAAAAGGATTGAGCCTAAGGACATCAAGATGTAATGTCCAACACACTCATCACCCCTTTCAAATACATTTTGTGCAATTGTTGTCTATTTACCAGAAATAATTTGTTATTGTTTTTTTTAAATGTTTGATGTGGTTGACAACAATCATCCATGTTTGTGTCTTTCTTTCATGTTGTACATCAGCTTCCCCCAGGGGCAAGGGGACACAGGAGGAGGTAGCGGCGCTGGCGGAGCAGGGACAACAGCAGGAAGACCAGGATCGGTACGGCGAGGGCTCCTCTGCTGGCCCCAGTAAGTTTTCCTGTTAATATTAATAATTATACTTTTCTAGCTTTTACACCACCTGTATTTTTTCCAAACGTTCCTCATTCTATTTTTTAATAAATCATCTTTGAACTTCTTGTAGACTGTTTCTAATTTCTTATCCTGCCTCTAGTATGACTCCCTGTGGTACTACTAGATTATTATTAGTCTGTCTGTGTAGCTAACTAAGCTTGCACAGTTCGCAAAAGGTGTTAAACAAAACTCCTATTCTATTCAGCAATAGCTCTATGCACTGAGTGCAGTCCTCTGGGTTGTCCTTACTGTCTATTGAAGTCTTATAAATGTTTATGCTTTGACAATTCCCAACAATAAAATGTCAATGGCCACCAAGAATAAGATACAAGTTTACTTTTTGATTGGATAGGAGGACAATCCTTACTACTACTGTTGCAGGGACTATTCTGCACAAACAGAACTTTGGACAAGAAATAGGGCATTGATTATGAATTATAATAGGCGCAGTTAGACTTTCCACATACCTCAGTCATAACAGAAGTTGAACCCCCAATCTCCTTACTGACTAGCTAGTGTGTCAGAGTCATTATTTTAGCTCCCATACGCGATGATTGTTCCCCAATGATTATACAAACCAGGACATAAGACTACGGAGTCAGAGTCCCGACCTCTCTGACCCACTTACTCATGCTTGCAAATTGCACACCCTTTCGCTCACTCACTCATGACCAAAAACCAAAGAGTCTATGTAAGTTTTAAAGCGTTATTAAAAGTAAAAACATTTATTAAAATAAACTTCATCATATAAGATAAACGTTGAAGGATTCAAAACTGAAAAGTGGCTGATTTCACGCATTAATTGTGGGAGAGCCCTCACCTGGTTGGAACTTCAAGTCTTCTTTGTGGGGATGAATCGTTGCTGACTCCAAGTGATGATGATCTGATCTTGCTCTTGCTCTTAGAAGGGAAGTTCTGTCTGTTATGAGAAAAATGGTGCGTGTTAAAAAGCAAGCATTCATCAGTTGTGCCAAAAAGTGTAGCAAGACATGTTACGGCTAAGCATAAATTAAAAAAAGCCTTCCCTGAAGAAAGGGAAATTTGTAGTTTTGAGACTAGAGAGTCACAAATTATTAAATGTGTTTATGTAGTACTAGTAACATTTTCTCATTCCTATTAAAAATAGGGAGTGGTGTATATGGCATCTAAGAATATGAAATGTATTTTCTAGGCGGAACATCGGCACAACCATACACCATTGCCGGGGCCAGCGCAGAGGTGGGCACTCCTGGGGCGGAGGTGGTGGGATAGCCATCAGCACCTGCTGTGGGGGATGCCACGGTAGTGCAGGGCAGTGGTAAGCTATTACATTCCTTACTTATTGATATTGCAGCCTGCAGAGTGTGCTCTCTGCACGGGTGTATATGTTGTGCAGTACAAGTACACTTTACTGTTAAGAAGACTTACAAATTTAGAAGTAAGTTTTTGTCAACCAGGTAGAAGACATTCACCCTTGATTTCGCATGAGCAATAGCATTAGCGGCAGGAGTTGACGAGTAACCAATGGCCTCCTCTAAATTTGACTTCAACTCAGCTGTCAAAGTTTTATCGAGAAGCCAAGTCAGGTCAGAGATGAAGTTGATGGATGGGATGAACGAAAAGGGAAAGAAGGGTGTAAGGAAGGACGAGCGAGTTAAAAGTAATGACTGGCAAAGAATGATACATGTTTTTGAATGCTGCCCGAGGTGGCTGGGAATATGATGCATGGCAAGGATGGGTAGAAGGAGAAAGGGAAGAGAACTGCCTGGGTGGGTGAAACAGAAACTGTATGTGTGCGCAATATGTCCTTTGGTTCAAATTCAAATGCAAGTCAAGCACGGATGCATGGCTGGCGGTTTCCAAAATAAAATAAAAAGATTGTTTTTCCGTGAGGTTTGTCCAGTTGAGACATTAAGAAGAATGATTGACGTTTACTTTGAATGGATGGATGCCGGGATCATGGTACTATCTTACTCATAGATAGCATAGGTGTATGTAGACAGAGTAGACGGTCACTAGATGAAGTAAGTGTTACTTTGAAGAGCATTTAAAACCGCACCCGCACGTCCGTTCCAGTCTAGCAAAGGCGAGGAAAAGAAGATGTAGTTTATCAGAATACTACCATGACTAGTAACAGTAGTTTGCAAGCACAGCATATATCCTGCCATTACGGGGGCCACTCACTACCTCTGTTAATAATTTTATTATAACTCTGTCATTCATGTGTGGCTTATCAGTGTTCACTCAATAAAAATCAAAGCATCCCATATGTAAGCAAATATCCTGTGAAGGGATAGATAATCATATTATTTATCTACTTCATTTTCCTTTTCTAGTAGTCATTGGCACTGCAGGGTGAAAGTTAAATTGATCAAGCGCTGGGATGCCTCTGGGTAGCCATGCGCTATATAAATGCTTCTCACAATCACAATCACAGTAGCCCTTATAACAGAGTATGACCAGTGCCCCCCGTAATAGAAAAGTAAGAGCTTCACCACCTGCATGTACTAGAGTGGTACAGTAACGCAAGTCTGTGTCATCATGGCTTGCGTCTGTTTTTCTCGGGTGCAAGTTGACTGCGCTGGCATTATGCCGGCTTCCACATGTTTACGTACCAATTTCGCTAAACGAGAGAAGAAGAAGACTGGTGTACTGTCAGAGTGTAATGTAGTGAGTCCATCTAGTGCTAGTAGAATTCCTGAAACTCCCACTAATGTTAGAGCAGAGGCCGAGGAAGTGGGAGGTTAGATAGATACAGGCCACAAATGTTATGTACTCTGCTTGCAAGTTGCTAGTGATACTGTGACACAACTTGCTGCTGAATTATTTTGTGTTAATCTTAAAGAGCATTGGTTACAGTATGTTTTTCTTTCTTCATATAGATGCTCCTTCCAAACCAACACGGAAGGAGCTGGCTAGACGGGCCCGGCAAAGGAACCTGGAGGCGATTGTCGCTGAATATCGGCAGCTGGTGGCCCGGAATGAGGAGTACACGCATGTGCAGTCCACAACAACATCCACCACTACAGCTGCATCCTCCTATGCGCTCCCTGGGTCAGCCAGTCAGCGTAAGCCTCCAGTGGTATGGAGCCGTGGTACCGCAGCCACCCGACACCACCAAGCAGCCAAAAAATCAGCTGCCCCCCACAGCAGGTGCAAGGCACGCATCCACCGCCTACCCCTCAGGATATCCAACCTTGAGCAGGAGATGGAGAGAGTGAAAACCCTGCTCAAGAAGAACCTCCGTAGGGAGCAACAGGACCACCTGGCCAAAGGACACCACCGGCGGCAGTAGAGGAGGAGTGAAAACCCTGCTCACGAAGAACCTCCGCAGGGAGCAACAGGACCACCTGGCCAAAGGACACCACCAGCAGCAGTAGAGGGGGAGAGACTGTCCCTTGCCCCTTTTTTAAAGACTTTTAGGGGGATGGGAATTGGGAGTTGGGTTTTTTGGACTTTAGGGACTTTTTATTTCACGGACATTCTTTGGGGTTAGGGAGGGTGGGTTGGATAGGGTCTTGCGGGATAGTTTATTTTTGTTAGGGTTAAAAATAATTATTTACTTTCAACTTAAACATAGCATACGCGTTTTTACTGTTTTGCGGGGGAGGCGGGGGGAGGTAATTGTACGTTTGTTTTCCTGAAACTTAACTGGCTGCTTGTCTAAGTAATCGCCCAAATGTTTACAAAAGTAAGTGCCACTCACAGAGTTAGTGAATTCAATTGTCCTACTACTTTACTAGTACTACCGTCAGTCTCTCCTCTCTCCTCCTACTCCATTATTCTTCCTCCCCCCAAATGCTTATCTTACCTGTGATTCGTGTTTGAGAATAGGGCTAGGCACAGGGCTGGCTGCATGGCAAATGGCGATGAAGGATGGCAATCCTGGATGGATGAAATGGCATTGTTGTGGTGGTAGTAGTGTTGGTACACAGTGGCAGTAGCAGCATATGACAAAAAAGAAATTGAAACCTTGAGTGGCCTGAGCGGAGCATTAGAACAGTACGATAGATAGCACAGTACACAAGAACAGTGCCATAATTTAGCCTAACAAATGCTAAAGTATTTAATTCAAAGTATAACTACTAGTTGCGTGCAGTTTGGCTGTGGCTTCTACAAGAAATAGTACTGAAGGTGAAGGACACAGCAGCGTAATCATTCACCACGTGTAGGAGGAGGATGTTCTTGATGATCAATCCAGTTGATGGCGCACATGAAAATCAGATTTGATTTGCAAATAGTCATGGGTGTGTTTCAAGCTGAGTAAGAATATATCCTCGGATTCCTTCACCAGCCTTGAAATTAATTTTCTGTTGCTTTGACCTTATCCTCCCCAGCAAGTGTGTGGAATTATTGTTGTCATTTAGTCACACCTCAATGAAAACCACACGGCCCGGGGGAAGAGGGTTAGGGTTTGAAAATTGGATGGGAATGGGGTTTTTGGGGAAAGTTTTGTGGAGAGAGGGAAAAAAAACACAGCATAGACAAACAACAAATGAAGATAAACAAATCTTTGGATATGAATATATCCATAAATCGTTTAAGGGACATGCATGAAGTTGATTGCTAAACGGATGGTTAGGTTACTTAAACTAAGTAGTACTTTCTACAACTTACTAACTATAAAGAAACAATGTGACAGTACATGGCTGCAGTAATTACGCAATTTCACTTGTATATCTGCCCCCAGAGAGAATAAACGACACTTAGTACATGAAATTAGTTTTAGAAATAGCAAAGAAAAACGTATACAATGGCTGGAGGGATGAATTTGAAGCAGAGAGCAAACAAATGCACAGTCACACTCATAGAAGTTCACAACAATAAGATTATTTAAAAGATAAGGAGAAGTGTAGAGGATACTGTAACTGTATGTTTTAGTTGTCCTGTTGAATTTGGGAAGTTGCATGCATCCAGCCATTCCTCTTATTCGCGGTACTCCTCCATTCAATCTGACGCTCCGTCGATCAATCTTGGTGACCAGACACACTGTCCACTGCCTGCCTGGCGGATGCGGAATTGCGGATCGCTAATGGTAAGCCTGAATTCATCGACAAATTTCCAATCGCTCAGGGTAAAAGCCGGCCTGTAATTGTAGATGGAAAAACAGGAAGTGATATTAACACCACGGTGAAACAAATAAAAGGTACGCTGTGTAGTGCAAAAATAACACTTTCCGTTTCAGAGTCGACAATATTACATACAAGTTTCATTTCGAAAGTGCGTACTCTGAGTCTCCTTTTCAAGGATAGTAATTAATAAGTATGGGCGAATTGTGCGGATCTGTCCCCTCAAGCTAGGTGCAAACTGCTGTTTTAGAACAAAATTAGACCTTCCCAGCAGTGCCCCCAGACCCCTCAACCCACCCCCAAACATCTAGATCCCCCTCAAGCAGCCCCCCAAAAACATGCAATATTGCTAGGCCTCAGTTTAAATTGTGCCAAAACGCTGTCTGCAACTAGGCCCAAACCTCCCTTTCCCACCATGGATTTTCTTCAAACCACTTGCAATCAAAATTAGACCTTCCCAGCAGTGCCCCCAGGACCCCCAACCCACCCCCAAAAACCTAGAACCCCCCCCAAACAGCCCCCCAAAGACACGCAAGTGAGCTAAAAAGAAAAAAACTTTTTCACCATGGATTTTTTCCAAACCACTTGCATCCGATACAAGACCTTCCCAGCATTGCCCCCAGACCCCTCAACCCACCCACAAAAAAGTAGAACACCCCCAAACAGGCCAAAAGCAAAAATGGAAAATGTCACACAGAAAATGTAAGGTCTACCTCAAAATCACTCCAAACGCGCTCTGCAGCTAGGCCCTAACTCCCATTTTCCACCATGGATTTTCTTCAAACCACTTGCAATCAAAATTAGACTTTCCCAGCAGTACTCCCAGACCCCCCAACCCACCCCCAAAAACCTATAACCCCCACAAACAGCCCCCCAAAAACACGCTAGTGAGCTGAAAAGGAAAAACTTTTTCACCATGGATTTTCTCCAAACCACTTGCATCCGATAGTAGACCTTCCCAGCAATGCCCCCAGACCCCTCAACCCACCCACAAAAAAGTAGACCACCCCCAAACAGGCCAAAAACAAAAATGGAAAATGTCACACACAGAAAATTTGAGGCCTACCTCATAATCACTCCAAACGCGCTCTGCAGCTAGGCCCTAACTACCCTTTTCCACCATGGAATTTCTTAAAACCACTTGCAATCAAAATTAGACTTTCCCAGCAGTGCTCCCAGACCCCCCAACCCGCCCCCAAAAACCTAGAACTCCCAAACAGCCCTCCAAAAATACGCAAGTGAGCTAAAAGGGAAAAACTCTTTCACCATAGATTTTCTCCAAACCACTTGCATCCGATATTAGACCTTCCCAGCATTGCCCCCAGACCCTTCAACCCACCCGCAAAAAAGTAGAACACCCCCAAACAGGCCAAAAGTAAAAATGGAAAAGGTCACACAGAAAATGTGAGGCCTACCTCAAAATCACTCCAAACGCGCTCTGCAGCTAGGCCCTAACTCCCCTTTTCCACCATGCATTTTCTTCAAACCACTTGCAATCAAAATTAGACTTTCCCAGCAGTGACCCCAGACCCCCTAACCCACCCCCAAAAACCTAGAACCACCCCAAACAGCCCCCCAAAAACACGGAAGTGAGCTAAAAAGGAAAAACTTTTTCACCATGGATTTTCCCCAAACCACTTGCATCCGATATTAGACCTTCCCAGCATTGCCCCCAGACCCTTCAACCCACCCGCAAAAAACTAGAACAGCCCCAAACAGGCCAAAAGCAAAAATGGAAAATGTCACACTTAGAAAATTTGAGGCCTACCTCAAAATCACTCCAAACGTGCTCTGCAGCTAGGCCCTAACTCCCATTTTCCAACATGGATTTTCTTCAAACCACTTGCAATCAAAATTAGACATTCCCAGTAGTGCCCCCAGACTCCCCAACCCACCCCCAAAAACCTAGAACCCCCCCAAACAGCCCCCCAAAAGCATGCAATACTGCTAGGCCTCAGTTTAAATTGTGCCAAAACGCTGTCTGCAGCTAGGCCCAAACCCCCCTTTTCCACCATGGATTTTCTTCAAACCACTTGCAATCAAAATTAGACTTTCCCAGCAGTGCTCCCAGACCCCCCAACCCACCCCCAAAAATCTAGAACCCCCCCAAACAGCCCCCCAAAAACATGGAATACTGATAGGCTTCAGTTTAAATTGTGCCAAAACTCTGTCTGCAAATAGGCTCAAACCCCCCTTTTCCACCATGGATTTTCATGAAACCACTTGCAATCAAAATTAGACTTTCCCAGCAGTGCTCCAAGATACCCCGACTCACCCCCAAAAAGCCCCCCAAAAACATGCAATACTGCTAGGCCTCAGTTTAAATTGTGCCAAAACGACCCACCCCCACAAATCTAGAACACCCCCAAACAGCCCCCCAAAAACATGCAATACTGGTATATCCAAAACATGGCAAATTGCGCTTTTCACAAAAAATTGCTGTTTTCAGCTCCGACTACTTTGATCCTCTTGAAACTTACCTGGACACTTGTTCTAGCGATTCCCAAGAATCTGAGCAAGGCAGAACAAAATCGAACCACTGCGCTCTTTGAAGAAAAAGAAGAAGAAGGTGTGCGACTTGTTTTCCCATCATGCACTGGGACAGGAACAGACAAATTTGCATATAGCCAGGTTCTGAACTGGGATGGTGCAGTGAGCTAAAAAACGGTGTTGGATCTAGCCCTGATCTCTTGACTGGGTGAGAGTATTTTGCTTAATTCAGAAACTCTGTCCATCACCACCCCTTGTTGTTAAATATTTTGTCCACCCTAAGCGTGGAAGGGTATACTCAGATGTGAGTCCCTTGCTCATTGCACCATCAGGATTCAAGCAAGCCGGGCCGACGACGGCTGAAATGCCAGAAACCGGTCCCCGGAAGCTTGTTTCCTTCCCAGTGTAAGAATTGGCTTGGTAGTTTGGTTTGCCCTGTTCCCATCATGCACTGGGACAGGAACAGACTAATTTGCATATAGCCAGGTTCTAAACTGGGATGGTGCAGTGAGCTAAAAAACGGTGTTGGATCTAGCCCTGATCTCTTGACTGGGTGAGAGTATTCTGCTTAATTCAGAAACTCTGTCCATCACCACCCCTTGTTGTTAAATATTTTGTCCACCCTAAGCGTGGAAGGGTATACTCAGATGTGAGTCCCTTGCTCATTGCACCATCAGGATTCAAGCAAGCCGGGCCGACGACGGCTGAAATGCCAGAAACCGGTCCCCAGAAGCTTGTTTCCTTCCCAGTGTAAGAATTGGCTTGGTAGTTTGGTTTGCCCTGTTCCCATCATGCACTGGGACAGGAACAGACTAATTTGCATATAGCCAGGTTCTGAACTGGGATGGTGCAGTGAGCTAAAAAACGGTGTTGGATCTAGCCCTGATCTCTTGACTGGGTGAGAGTATTCTGCTTAATTCAGAAACTCTGTCCATCACCACCCCTTGTTGTTAAATATTTTGTCCACCCTAAGCGTGGAAGGGTATACTCAGATGTGAGTCCCTTGCTCATTGCACCATCAGGATTCAAGCAAGCCTGGCCGACGACGGCTGAAATGCCAGAAACCGGTCCCCGGAAGCTTGTTTCCTTCCCAGTGTAAGAATTGGCTTGGTAGTTTGGTTTGCCCTGTTCCCATCATGCACTGGGACAGGAACAGACTAATTTACATATAGCCAGGTTCTGAACTGGGATGGTGCAGTGAGCTAAAAAACGGTGTTGGATCTAGCCCTGATCTCTTGACTGGGTGAGAGTATTCTGCTTAATTCAGAAACTCTGTCCATCACCACCCCTTGTTGTTAAATATTGTGTCCACCCTAAGCGTGGAAGGGTATACTCAGATGTGAGTCCCTTGCTCATTGCACCATCAGGATTCAAGCAAGCCGGGCCGACGACGGCTGAAATGCCAGAAACCGGATCTCCGGAAGCTTGTTTCCTTCCCAGTGTAAGAATTGGCTTGGTAGTTTGGTTTGCCCTGTTCCCATCATGCACTGGGACAGGAACAGACTAATTTGCATATAGCCAGTTTCTGAACTGGGATGGTGCAGTGAGCTAAAAAACGGTGTTGGATCTAGCCCTGATCTCTTGACTGGGTGAGAGTATTCTGCTTAATTCAGAAACTCTGCCCATCACCACCCCTTGTTAAATATTTTGTCCACCCTAAGCGTGGAAGGGTATACTCAGATGTGAGTCCCTTGCTCATTCCACCATCAGGATTCAAGCAAGCCGGGCCGACGACGGCTGAAATGCCAGAAACCGGTCCCCGGAAGCTTGTTTCCTTCCCAGTGTAAGAATTGGCTTGGTAGTTTGGTTTGCCCTGTTCCCATCATGCACTGGGACAGGAACAGACTAATTTGCATATAGCCAGGTTTTGAACTGGGATGGTGCAGTGAGCTAAAAAACGGTGTTGGATCTAGCCCTGATCTCTTGACTGGGTGAGAGTATTCTGCTTAATTCAGAAACTCTGTCCATCACCACCCCTAGTTGTTATATAAAAAATATGGAAGCTGTAGGTCGTGCTGGTGTTGTAGTTAACTGCGTTGGTGGTGGTACCAGTGCCATGCCGCCCACATCCCGCTCAGCAGCCATTCGGGATAGGGTGAAAAGGTCTGCCTGCTGCATGCCCGCTGGGGCTGGAGTGACGACTGTGATGACTGGGTCGTCGTCAGACTGTTCATCAGCAGCAGAAGACACCACTTCTTGTTCGTCATCATCACCCATAATTGGAAGCCTTGAGGGAACCTTCCGTTTAGGCTTAGCTACCTTTGTCAGCTCATGGCGTGCCTCACTCTCAGAGTGCATTGGTGGGTTCCAATCAAGTCAAGGTCATCAGAATGTAGGGGGCTTGAAGAAGAACTTGTAGTAGTAGTAGTGGCCCTCCTTGACCTTTTTCTTGCTGGGGATCTGGTAGACAATGGATCATTATCAGGAAGAGTGGCTTCCTCGGATGATACCTCCGCTTGAATATCAATTTCCTGATGTGCCCCTACTTCTGGAGGAACAAGCGTTGTAGGCAGTTGTGCCGCTCCATGAACCTCTAGATGCACCTCTCCATGCACCTCTCCATGCGCCTCTACTTGCGCCTCTAGTTGCGCCTCTCCTTGCGCCTCTCCTTGCGCCTCTCCTTGCGCCTCTCCTTGCCCATGTACTTACACTTGTACTAGTTGCACCTGTGGTTGTCGTTGCGGCTGTGGTTGTTGAACACTCGTCAGCTGAGTCACACCCAGCGTTGATTGGATGGTACTTTCTTGTGAAGAGCCAACATCACTGGTCGATAGTGATTGAGAAACTAAAGTGGCTGCCACAGCAGCACTCATGGTCTTGGACCTAACTTGGCGTGGTGGCACTGAGCCCATTGAAGCGGAGGTGCTGCTTCCAGCTTGGTCCCCGACAGACACCGCTGCTGCTGCAGGCATAGTTTTTTTTTAACCAAAAAAGGTGTCGGTGGGTCCACCAGTCTCCTTGGTAGGTGGTGCCACTTGCTTCTTCTGCTCCTTCTTACTGGCAGTGGCACTGGCAACTTTTTTCGCTGAGGCGCAACGGCCACCTTTCTTTGGGCCCATCTTCTTCAGATGTCAGAACAGCAGGCCGCAGTTGCACGAGTTGCAGAGTGGTCTTGTCTGTGGCCACACGTGATGTCACGTGACGTTGTGCTGCACACACCGCTGCAGGACTTCTTCCTGGCACTGGTGGTTCTCTTGTGCACCTAAAAGCAATGGAAGCCAGAAGAACATCAGTTAAACACCCCAAACAGTCAAAAAACACACAAAAATCATCACAATCCAATGCCATCCATGCCCTCGATGATGTATAAATTCAAGACACCCCACAGAAAGACTTGGTCCATGATCCACTCACTACCCCTGGGCCTAATGGATGAAAGCAAGACAAACTGGATGCAGGCCTGAGCACACTGCCAGGCTTCAAAATGGGCCCTTGACCCCCAGCCACATGTCCAGGACCTGCCTGGACCAGGCCTCAAAATGGCCCCCACCCACATGGCCAGGCCCCAACACCACCCCAAAAAGTCAAACAACACACAAAAATCACCACAATCCTTGCAATCCATGCCCTCAAGGATGTTTAAATTCAAGACACCCCACAGAAAGACTTGGTCCATGATCCACTCACTACCCCTGGGCCTAATAGATGAAAGCAAGGCAAACTGGGTGCAGGCCTGAGCACACTGCCCGGGTTCAAAATGGCCCCTTTACCCCCAGCCACATGGCCAGGCCCTGCCTGGACCAGGCCTCAAAATGGCCCCCACCCACATGGCCAGGCCCCAACACCACCCCAAAAAGTCAAAAAAAAAACACAAAAATCACCACAATCCAATGCCATCCATTCCCTCAATTATGTTTAAATTCATGACACCCCACAGAAAGACTTGGTTCATGCACCACTCACTACCCCTGGGCCTAATGGAAGAAAGCAAGGCAAACTGGGTGCAGGCCTGAGCACACTGCCTGGCTTCAAAATGGGCCCTTGACCTCCAGCAACATGGCCAGGCCCTGCCTGGACCAGGACTCAAAATGGTCCCCACCCACATGGCCAGGCCCCAACAACACCCCAAAAAGTAAAAAAACACACACAAATCACCACAATCCAATGCCATCTATGCCCTCAATGATGTTTAAATTCAAGACACCCCACAGAAAGACTTGGTCCATGATACACTCACTACCCCTGGGCCTAATAGAAGAAAGCAAGGCAAACCGGATGCAGGCCTGAGCACACTGCCTGGCTTCAAAATGGGCCCTTGACCTCCAGCTACATGGCCAGGCCCTGCCTGCACCAGGCCGCAAAATGGTCCCCACCCACATGGCCAGGCCCCAACAACACCCCAAAAAGTAAAAAAACACACAAAAATCACCACAATCCAATGCCATCCATGCCCTCAATGATGTTTAAATTCAAGACACCCCACAGAAAGTCTTGGTCCATGATCCACTCACTACCCCTGGGCCTAATGGATGAAAGCAAGGCAAACTGGGTGCAGGCCTGAGCACACTGCCTGGCTTGAAAATGGCCCCTTGACTCCCAGCCATATGGCCAGGCTCTGCCTGGACCAGGCCTCAAAATGGCCCCCACCCACATGGCCGGGCCCCAACAACACCACAAAAAGTCAAAAAACACACAAAAGTCACCACAATCCAATGCCATCCATGCCCTCAATGATGTTTACATTCACGACACCCCACATAAAGACTTGGTCCATGCACCACTCACTACCCCTGGGCCTAATGGAAGAAAGCAAGGCAAACTGGGTGCAGGCCTGAGCACACTGCCTGACTTCAAAATGGGCCCTTGACCCCCAGCTACATGGCCAGCCCCTGCCTGGACCAGGCCTCAAAATGGCCCCCACCCACATGGCCAGGCCCCAACACCACTCCAAAAAGTCGGGGAAAAAATCACCACAATCTAATACCATCCATTCCCTCAATGATGTTTAAATTCAAGACACCCCACAGAAAGACTTGATCCATGCACCACTCACTACCCCTGGGCCTAATGGAAGAAATCAAGGCAAACTGGGTGCAGGCCTGAGCACACTGCCTGGCTTCAAAATGGGCCCTTGACCTCCAGCTACATGGCCAGGCCCTGCCTGGACCAGGCCTCAAAATGGTCCTCACCCACATGGCCAGGCCCCAAAAACACCCCAAAAAGTCGAAAAACACACATAAATCACCACAATCCAATGCCATCCATGCCCTCAATGATGTTTAAATTCAGGACACCCCACTGAAAGACTTGGTCCATGATCCACTCACTAATCCTGGGCCTAATGGAAGAAAGCAAGGCAAACTGGGTGCAGGTCTGAGCATACTGCCTGGCTTCAAAATGGGCCCTTGACCCCACGCAACATGGCCAGGCCCTGCCAGGACCAGGCCTCAAAATGGCACCCACCCACATGGCCAGGCCCCAACACCACTCCAAAAAGTCAAAAAACACACAAAAATCACCACAATCCAATGCCATCCATGCCCTCAATGATGTTTAAATTCAAGACACCCCACAGAAAGACTTGGTCCATGCACCACTCACTACCCTGGGCCTACAGGCTAGTGTGGCTTTACACGCACCCCAAAATTAAAAAGAAAATTCCACATATAACAGTGAGCTATTCAATTCCATGACATAAATTTTATTTAAGTTCAACAAAACTCACAGAAACAGTTGTATCAGGCACCCATGACTAACCCTGGGCCTACTGCATACTGTGGCTACCCACAATATATTTTCTTTAAAGTTGTGAAAAAGATGAACAATTGTAGTTGCAGCAACTGCAATACCCCAAGCAAACAACACCAACTTACTTGTAAAATCTCAAATCCAAAAGTAATCCAAAAGTGATCAAAACAAAAAGTCCTCAAATACAAATATCTAGCAGCAGCCACAAAAAGTAATCCTTCCAAATCCAGATCCAAATGAAAAGTGACCAGGACATGGACAAAGCACTGGAAGGAGACTGCTGGACAGGAACAGGAAGTTTGAGACTCAGGGGCACTTCCTTCCTCCCAACCCCACCAAAAAATGGACTCCTTGCACCAAAAAGTGCAGCCACATGTCAATCTGAGGAGTTATTCCTATCAAAATCATCATTTTCAGAAGGTTTATGCTGCCTGTGGTGGATTTCTTGTGCAGAATTGCAATTTTTGCAATTTCGGGAAAGTCAGCTGCATGCTGCATCTACTTGATCGGCATATGACGTACTCGCGTTGTCAAACTCTCGCTGTGCAAGATGGCGGGCCACGATGACGTAATCGCGGTCAAAAAACTCTCGCGCGATCACGCAGCAAGATCCAAAATGGCGCAGCACATGCAAACCAGGAGAAAAACAACAAGGCAAACACAGAATCACGATAAGTCTACACAGCACGCGCGATATTGTATTTTTCAAGCGCGACCAAGCAAAAAAATCCTGCAGCTTGTGAATTTGCGGATTTTGTGCAAATTCGCGTGATTCGCGGACCGCGAATTTGCCAAAAATCCGCAAATGTTGCTAACGAAACAGATTTTACGCCCACAGTTATTGAGTATGTGTGTGAGTAACTCTATGGATGAGTATGGGTGTGTAACAGGATGTATAGGTGTATGAGTACATATGATGAGTGAGTATATGTATGAGTGACTATATAGAACTGTTGGTGAATGAGTGGATGTGGATGTAGATGTTAGAATTACTGAATAGGTTGTTGTAACTGATATTGGTATCTCCATTTTTTGGAAAATGTTAGTTTCTATTTTTGAATGTGTGTATCAAAGGTAATATTAGGGTGAGAGGAGGTCTGCCACTCTTTCACAAAGATGATGTCATCTGTGATGTCATCATGTCATTTGAGATGTCATCAGTGATGTCATGAGTGATGTAACTGACCATGTCATGAGTGATGTAACTGACCATGTCATGAGTGATTTAATATGTGATGCCATCAGCAGTGCATTGCGGGTGCGAGTTATAGTTAGCTGAACTAACTATAACGGGGGAATTGCAAAGGTTTTGTATGAGTGAAATGTCCAGCTAACTATAACATGGGTGAAACCTATGGTTTTTTCAGTGAATTTCTAAGGTTTTTTAAATGCTAATTCCTAACTATAACATGCCTGATCCCTATGGTTTTTTCAATGAATTTCAAAGGTTTTGTAAATGATAATTTTAAAGTGTATTATTATTATATTTCTTTCTTTTTATAGTCATTTCCTAAATTTTTGTTATAAATACTTATATTTATTTTATTTTTAAAGTTACATTTCATATTTTTAATGTAAAATAACAACAAAAGTAAATTCAAAAAGAATGCACTGCTAGTGAAACTGCCTGGGTGAATTTGTAAGTGTTTGTTAGGGGCAGATTTATAACACCCTTGTGCCTCTTTTACACCGCCGTTGCATCACTTTTCTGATGAAGCAGTGGTGCAAAAGATGCGCCATGGTATGTGGTATTTAGAATGTGACGTCTCTTGGAGGTGTGTCACATTGTAAATCCCTGTACCAGAAGGAGACATTCCTACATAGGTGGGGGGGGGAGGGGGAGGGGTGCAGCGCAGAAACACCTCCTAAAAGTGGCTGACTGAAATCTACAAGATTTCACGTTGTCACTTTTGGGCTCATGCTGTGTCAAAACCCTGCACTAGCTTGAAGCAGGTGTAAGGATTGACACAGCAATCTCAGCATAGGGCCCCCAGAGCATTGCTGGAGATGCGTTCCACTTGCAACATAACTCAAACAAAGCACCACCTTTACAGCACAGATACATCACATATATGTGCCATTTCTGTCCCATGGTACACCGCATTGTAAATACGGCACATCCATGGTGGTGGTATCACGGAGCACAATAACTAACATATTCCTGGGGATATGCCAGTTATTAAAAATGTGCCCATTAGTGTTTTAATGTAGTGAATGGATTACTACATACCGATAAATTACTCACTACAAAACTAAAACAACAGTGAAAGAGTGTTTGGAGGAAGTCTAAGGATACAGACTGGGAAATTGAAGGCATAAAACAAAAGTTTGCAGGTGCATACAAGACTGCATGTATGCTCCATACGGATTTAAAACAATCCATACCCTCGGACCCACTTTGCCTATTTTACATCAATACAAACATTTAAAGAATATATAACTGAATCTATAAGTGCTTCACTTTTAGTACAATAAATACATTAGTAGCTAGTGCCCAAACCTTTATTATTTTTAAACAATACATTTATTTTTGTAACATCTCATCAGATATGTCATTCAGATCAATGTCCTCGTTAGCAGTTTCTGAATTAATTTGTTCTAAAATTTCAACATAATTTAATACTTCCAGAAAATCTCCATCAAAGGTTTCGTCTTCGAAATCACACCTCATTTCTCCAGCACTAATTTCCCCTTTTTCACTCTCATTGCCTGTGACAGATACGATTAATTCTTCAATTATAATCAAGATAATATCCAAAATCTCCTCAGTATGAGCCTGTTCTCTTTCCATAATTTTTCCTTTATGTTCTTGCTCCTTCTATAAAAATATAAACAGTTATTTTTATCACTTTTCATAAGGTATAATAAAAAACTACCATTTTCACCTATTTTGGCCTACAAAAAATACTATTTAAATACTATTAACTAATAACATTCCATTACTAGAGTTTTACTCCTTTGCAAAGCTATATAAACATAATTACTTATAAGAATATCCTGTTCTTAGTTGTGATTACTTTAATTAAAAAACTTTTGCCTGTTCCAGCTTGTCCACTCACGTACCTTCGGATAGGTTCAAATGATGAGCAAGAGCACTCTTTCTTCTCATGAAGTAATCCATGCTCAATCTGTTCTCTCATTTGCTCATATATTTCTTTCTGCTCCAGATTTAGTTGTTCTTCCAAGTTTCCTAAGTTTGTTACATCTTCTTGACCTTGATACATTGCTGTTTCCACCTCTTCCTCAGTTGCTGCCTCATTTTGAACAATTGGTTCTCCTAGTGGGTCCTGACTCAATGGAGCAGAACTTTGACTGTCTTGAGAACTGTCTCTAGCAATCTCAGCTGCAATTCTAGCTTCTTGCTCAATTTCATCATTAAACATTTTCACATAATTAGCAAAAACAGGACATTCTATAGTATCTTTACTTGCAATGAAGGAATCTTCATAGCTCTCGAAATGTCCAAGTAATTCCAATTCTGAACGCCATGGCTTGAAAAGTTGCAAAAGAGCTAAATAGTAAAATTCCCTTTTGCCAGGTGTTTCGCACCTCAGTTTACGGTGATTAATCAAATGTCCTATTCTTTGTTTCACCAGACATCCTTCAGAACCAATAACGGCATATATACCATTATTAATGTTTTCGGTAATATTCCATTTAAAAATATAGTTTTGCAGCACTTCATAGAGACAAATGTTCCCAAGATGATGACTTCTATTTGGATAATATGTATCCAACATATTTGTTTTCACAATATCTGTACTTTCTGGCTCTTTTTCAGCTAAATATTCAATTTCTTGGACAGATTTAAGAACTCGGTTTCGTGTTGCAGCAAGACCTAGACTCACCCAAATGATACTTCTAGATTTGGAATAAAGCCTTGCAGATGATAACCGATCCGAGCATCCATACGCTCCAATTTCTCAAAGAGATAACATCTTCAAACTGTAAGTATATAACTTCTTACTTAGACTCTTCTCGTGGGAAATCTCCTCCCACATTTCCTTCAATTCTGTCTTTTCTGATTTTGTTATGTAGGATGTTACATATCGAGCAACAGCAATGGAATTGTCCTCAACATATTGAATATCCATATTGGCATTCCACAAGACAAAATGACTGGGTTATACTCATTTATATATTTTGACTCTTCATTTCTTCTTAAGTTGTAGGTATTTTTTGGAGACTTTCTTGTTATAGTATGTCGCAAAGATGACATAAAACTGTTCACTCTTCCTTTTGATATTACAGGTCGTGGAAATGCAAAACAGCATTTGGTGTAGAATTTGTCCTTAGATTTGTACTTTCGACAACAGTACTTCCCACAACAATGGCTTTGGAATCGTAAAACTTGTTGTCTTAAGTCCTTATCTTGTGTACTTTTGGGTATATCACATGTAGCATATTCTTCAATAAAAGACAACACAGTATCATCTGAGTCTGTTCCAAATTTGGGAGCATCTTTGATTCATACTAGCATGTGTATGTGAGGAGCACCTCTTGCTTGATACTCCTTTCTCCAAAAGAAGTCCAGAACCTCTTCAAGAGGAGGATTTATTTATTGGTGATAAAAGACATCATAACTTCAAATCTATGATTGAAATACCTGCATACATTAACTGGATCCAAAGAGCACAATTCTCCAGGAGTCTTGTATTCAATATTTAGTATATTTGGATTTGCCTCTCGAAGAAATTGAAGTAAATCATCCCAAGCATATTCAGCACAGCTTAGAGTAAGAAACCATGTAGGAGTTCCTAAGTTCCTTAGCATACATTTCAGTTCTCCATGACGACGGTACCAGTACTCATTAGTACCACGCTGACACGCCATGAGATTAATTAGCTGAGATTCCAAAACATTATCTTTCTGCAGTACTTTATCCATAAATTCCTTTGCCGAAACATTTTACAGATGTACACCTGTTTTCAATATATGGTTTACTGCATAAGAAAGTCCAGACAAATCACTCTCAAACAAAAGATGAAACAAATACGGAATACATTGTTGAAATCTTGTATCTTCTGCATATAATCTTGACGTCCGGTATTCAGATGCAGGAATCTGCACAGGTCGGTCATCATATCGTCCTCCTTTTCCTGTGGGAAACAATTGAGGGAAGCAACGTGCTTCCAAGCTTTTTTCCCATACACTAATAGGACTTCCTCTTGCTTCTTTCATTTGGAATAACTCTATAGTATTCCCCATCACTTCTTTAGAATTCAGTGGATGAACACTGTAATGTTCGTAGGTTTCTTCAGTTCTGGACACATCCACTTTTTCAATTTGTCCAGATGGCAAGTCACTATCTTCTTCTACAGTTATTTCTTCTCCTCTCACATACACATTTCTGTAATATTGATTATTTTTTACCAGATACAACGTTGCCTTTTTCACTTCCCTAACATCCACTAATTCTTGCCAGATTTTCTTACTCTTAGTAGGAACGCCATTAACAAGAATGAGTAAAGGTTCATCCTCTACATTTTCTACACCAATGGTTTCAATATTTTTCTTTAAATCTAGAGGCAAATATACAACTCTTCCAGCCACGGCCCATGGAGGGAGTTACGGTGGGGCAGAAATGCGGGCAGGGGAGGGACAGGGTGGGGGGTGCTAAAAACCGGAATAGGGATAATTGGAGGTAAGTAAACAATTTAATTAATAAACCAAATTTTGCAATGCAGGGCGTGCTACGAAACTTGTTTTATTTATTAAATTGTTTACTTACCTCCAATTATCCCTATTCCGCCCCGCCTTCCTGTCCCACCATAACCCCCTCCACGGGCCGCGGCTGAACTCTCCCCTTTAATCCTCTCTGTAAATCAGAAGGAGGCAATTTTCCTGTCTTAGGCTCCATACGAAAAATAGCCTGAAATGGATGCATACATTGAATAAGAATAGACTTATAGGTATTTAAATCCATCAGTTCAGAAGGAATATTTACCAACTCAAGATTATTATGCACAGCTCTAGCAGGCATTTTGTTCTCGTCTAATTTGTTATAACAATATTTACAAATACGCTGATCAGAACCCAAATTAAAACAATTCTCTACCAACAAATAAGTTGCAAAATCCTTCCACTCATTATTATTTTCCTTTTCACTTTTTAGATACAGATCAACAGTCCTAGTCTGATTTTTATATTGAGTTCGTCGACAACACACACAACAGTAATATGGCCTTTCACCTGAACTCACATTAAACTTTATAATTTTTTGCTCAAAATTTTCTGTACTACAATGTTGTACATTCTCTTCTACATTTCCTTCTATTAATATCTCAATTTCTGCACTGTCTTCCTCAGTTCCAAAATAACTAACCTCAATTTCATCACAAACCTTCTTTACACTTGATACAGATCCATGCAAAAGAGCACTGTTCAACTTCTTTAACATTAGAGCTGGACTTTTTGAATAATACAATCTTCTGACTAATTTCCTCATTCCAGAATGATGTACAGCTAACATCCTGAAATGATGAAAAACACTTCAACATACTTTTTTAGAAGGACAAGCCAGAGAATGACCTTGCAAACCAGTATTTTCTCTCACTCTGCAAGTGTCTAGTCCTTGCAACATCTTAATCTTTTGTTTAACACTTTTCTTAGTATAGTTACGTAAGAAATTGCATAAAAAAACAATAGATTCTTGGCGTACACTGCAAATACTACTACAATTCCAAGTGTACACTGGAGCTTTAGGACGTCTCCCTAAAACTGCATCAGCTAACACTTCTTCTGCAATTCTAGGAAAATTTTTCTCTTTCTCAATAGGACAACCTTGTCTACCCTCATAAGCACGACCACTAGTGTCAACTGCATGCAACAAATCATTACTCTAAAATTAACTTTCTTCATTAAAAAAGGCTCAGAACTTGAACTATGTTTCCATTCATCCCAAAAAAAATCACAAAAATTACTTCTGTTAATTACTCTTTTCCACTTACTTTTTGCCTTCATCTAGTGATCGAATTCTATTGATTACTAAAATGAACAATTTTGTTTTCAATTCCAAAGCTTTCTCAACTACATTTTCTATACCTTTCTTCATCTTATAAAATGCTGTTTTTTACACCCCGTTATTTTCTTTAAGTAAATTTGAAACAACTCTATTATAAATCATTTTTTTCCTAATTTCCATAAATTGATTTTTTCTCCTTTTACTATACACTATTTTTTCTGTAGTTGGCTTTCCATGATTCTTCTCTTAATTCTTCTTTTTCTTTTTTGTTGCAGACACACTAATATCATTTTTCCCTTTGTCCACACGACTCTTAGTCTTTAATATTTTCCTCAGAAAAGTGTTCCTTCTCTTACCAGGACTTTTTTTCTTTTTCTTAACACACGGTTCTTCATGTAAATCTTGTGGATGACTTCTCTTCAAATAAATACCTTTCTTTCGTTGTTTCCTCTTCTGAGTTCGGGTAGGCATTACACAGTTTCTTCAGTATTGATAGATAGAATCTATTAAAAAAAATATATATAACATTACAAAAATAAATATATGAAATATTCTATAATATTACTTATAAGATAAGAGGCAGAATTATGACGAGAAACGTGAGACAATGAAAATAAAAGTACTTACAACAAGAGAGGGAAAAGTATGAAACAAGGACAAATATAACCAAAAACGGGAGTATAAACAGACACTGTAATATAAACGGACGAAAGAAGTATGAATAAACTGAAAAGTATCAATAGGTAAAGGAGAGTATGAAGAGAAACATGGAAATATGAGGAGAGAAGAAAGAGTATAAGAAGAAAAAAGAGAGTAACAGGACAGAGGGGGCACTGTAAAAAGAGAGAGAAAGACTCAAAAGAAAAAAGAAGGAATATGTGAAAAGACACGCAACTATAAGAACAAAAAACGAATACTAGCAAAGGGGAGTGTGTTTAAGGACACAGAGAACAGTACCAGAAGAGAGCACGAAGAATGTGAGGAAAAGTGGAACATTAAGAAAAAAGGGGTGTACAAGAATAAAAGATACAGATTGAGGAGAAAAGAAGGAGTATAAGCAGATGGAGGATTATAAACAGTAAAAAATGTATGACAAAACATGCAGAAGGGTGACAAGAGAAACAAATATAAAGAGACAGATCACTATGAAAAGACAGAGAATATGAAGAAACTGTTGCAGAGTGTATGCAGGGAGTCAAGGAGGAATAAGAGAATAGAGCAAACAATATGAACATATTTAAGAAGTATAAACAGAAACGACAGAAAATGAAAACAGAAAAGAAATATGAAGAAAAAGAGGAAAATATGAACACAGAGAGAAGGAGTATAGGACAAAAGAAAATATAAGAAAAACTCAGTAGTATGAGGAGACATGCAGAAGTAAGAGAACAGAGAGCAGAATATGAAAACAGGGGGGAGTATAAGAACAGGGGGTAAAATAATGAGAGGAATATGACAATAATAAAAGACAGCAATATTAGTAAAGAGTGCAAAGTATAAGAAAAAAGAGTGACTACAGAGAGAAGAGTATTAGAATAAAAACAAAAGTATGAGAAAAGAATAGGGAGTACCTGCAAAGAACAGCAAGACTAAAAAGAAATACAGAATATAAGAACAGAAGAGTATATATGAAGAAAGAGGAAAGAATGTAAAAAGACGCAGAGACTAAAATGTGGAGTAAACACAATTATAAAGGTAGACTGACCATATAAGGACAGAGGGAGTACTATGAGAACACAGTAAGAACTATGACAACAGTGGTGAATATAAAGACAAAAGAGAATATAAAGAATAGGACAAATATGCAAAAAGAGGAGCAAGTATGAAAAAAAACTGTAAAAAGAGAGCCGAGTATAAGAAAAAGAAGATAGTATAATCAGAGAGGAAGGAGTAAGACAAGACAGGAGGGAGTATGACAAGAGAGAGTTAAAATATACAAAACAGTGCAAATATAGGGGCATATTATCAAGGACCGCTGTTAAAATTATATCCCTTTCATCGGCCGGAAACTACAGATAAAACGGACGACAATGGGCTTGATAATACACCCTTGTTAATTCCCATAGAAAACCATGTTCTGATGTTAACATGGGCTTCTATACGAAATAAAGGCATATTATCAAGCCCATTATCGCCGTTTTATCGGCACTTTCCGGCCGATAATACAGCATTAATTTTAACACCACTCCTTCATAATATGTCCCCTAATTCCTTAATGTACACACATGCACAGTGTGATATTAGACAAAAAAATGTGAGACCATGCATTTTACCATTTAATACTGAAAAACATTTAAGTGACTATACATATTGCTTGTATATAATTACTAGATTTTAGTGAACAACAGTGACTCATTTTCCAAAAACATAAGCAATTTACTACATTATTTCCGCCACTATTATATCTAACAAAACTAACAGAATAAAACAACAAAGACGCACAAGGGGCTTGTAAATCGACCCAGACTATATACAGAGGGAAACAAACAAAAAAGAGGACATAGCAAGGAGTATCAAGAAAAAAATTAAATATGAAGAGAATAGGAACAAAGCAGCATATTATCAACAAAAGGCGATACCTTATCGCCGCTTTTATCAGCAGAAAACACCATATAAAACGGCGATGATGCGCTTGATAATATGCTCTTGAGAATTCCCATAGAAACCCATGTTCACACCAGACCATGGGCTTCTATGGGAATTCTCAAGGGCATATTATCAAGCCCATTATCGCCGTTTTATCACCCGTTTTCTGCTGATAAAAGCGGAGATAATTTATCGCCTTTTGTTGATAATATGCCCCACAACGAGGAGACAGAAGGAATAAGAGAGGAAATAGGAAAATATAAAGACAAAAAAGGGCAATATCACCACAGAGGACAATATAAGAAAAAGACAGTACTACCAAGACAGAGAAAGGAGTAAGAGGAGAAAGAGGGAAGTATAAATAAAGAGGCTAGAAATTATGGAAAAAGTGACACATATATGCCCATATTATGAACAAAGGGCGACACATTGTCGCCGCTTTTATCGTCAGGAAACTGTCGGTAAAGCGACGATAATGGTCTTGATAATATGGCCTTGTGAATTCCCATACAAGCCCAGGTTAACACCATAACCTGTGCTTCTATGGCAATTCAAAACAACATATTATCAAGCCCATTATCACCGCTTTACCGGAAATTTCCTGCCAATAAAAACAGCGATAATGTATAGTCCTTTCTTGATAATATGCCACATAATTTCTTAAACGACACAGACGCACAATGTGATATTAAGCAATAAAACATAACAGCATGCATTATAGCAAAACACATTTACTACTATAAAACGTTTAACAATGCACGAATATCGGGAATATTATCAAGACAGGCGATACAATTATTGCAGCTTAATCAGCAGAAAACTGCCGATAAATCAGTGATAATGGGCTTGATAATATGCTCTATGCAATTCCAATCGAAACCCATGTTAGATGTCCCTCACATCTAACATAGACTTCGATTGGAATTCCTTACAGCATATTATCAAGCCCAGTATCGCTGCTATATCTGCAGTTTTCTGCCGATTAAGCGTCAATAATTATATCGCCTGTCTTGATAATATGCCCCATAATTCCTTAATGTACAAACATGCACCACATACATTCCCATACAATTTATCAACTCACCTTTCAAATTGATTTCTACATTAAGAAGAATGCCACTCACGCAGTAGATATTCTTATACAGAATCTCTCTATTTCACTGTTTCCACCAGAACTACGAAATGGAAAACTTTCCCTCTCACTTTACACATACATACATATAAACAACTAATTAAAATCCTTCACACATTTATTCAAAACGAAACACACATTTCCATTGCTTTAACATTTCAAACCTATCCAAGTGACATAACTTTCCACCCTACCCCCAACAGATCATGCAAAAGTCACCTGTCAACAGAGGTCAAAAGTTCACCACTGTATAAAACACTGCTCCTCAACAATTTTAGACTATGCATAATCACTTACTTATAGGGAACCAATAAAAAGAAAAGGTCTCATTACAAGCAACCAACATATAAACAAATAAACTTGATACATATCTGTAAAATATATATTTTTTATTGATTTTTTCTTGCTTACGTACGCTTACGTAGCGACTTTCAAAATTCGCACAGTACACGCACACTTAATATACTAAGTATGGGCGAAATTAGCAAATTGGCGGTCCGCGAAATCGAATTCGCGATCTGCAGAATTCGCGAATTCGTGTGAATTTGCAAAAAAAAAATTGCGAGTTCGCTGGTTTTTTTGATTATTCGCGGACCGCTTGCAGCGCACCGACCGCAAGGTTGCCCATGCGGTCGGAGATGGGTGCGGCAATCTTGTGCGCGTTGCGTATTTCCGTTTCCGGGCGCTATTGGCAATGTCACGTTGTGTGCGGCGCGCTATTACAAGTTCGCATGTGTTTTTGCGTACTCGCGGGGGAAATATCGCGCAAACTTACCCACGTGGTCCTCAATGCGCGTGGCCATATTGTTTTTCATTCATTGCTATGGTCCTGTGCATGCTTTTTGAATCCTGCTTGACCCGGCAACCCACCCACAAAAAAGCAGAACCCCCCCAAACAGGCAAAAAGCAAAAATACAAAATCTCATACTTAGAATATTTTAGGCCTAATTCCCAAATCACTCCATGTGCGCTCTGCAGCAAGGCCATTACTCTCCTTTTCCACCATGGATTTCCTTAAAAACAAATGCAATCAAAATTAGACTGTGCCAACAATGCTCCTAGACCCCCCCAAACACCAGGAACCCCCCCAAACAGCCCCCCAAAAACAGGCAAGTGAGCAAAAACGGAAACACTTTTTCACCATGGATTTTGTCCAAAGCACTTGATTCCGATATTAGACCTTCCCAGCAATGCCCCAAGACTCGCCAACCCACCCGCAAAAAAGCAGAACCCCCCCCAAACAGGCAAAAAGCAAAAATGCAAAATCTCATACTTAGAATATGTTCGGCCTAGTTCCCAGATCACCGCATGCGCGCTCTGCAGCTAGGCTATAACTCCCCTTTTCCACCATGGATTTCCTTAAAAACAAATGCAATCAAAATTAGACTGTGCCAGCATTGCTCAAAGACCCCCCAACCCCCCCCCCCCAAACACCAGGAACCCCCTAAACAGCCCACCAAAAACAGGCAAGTGAGCAAAAACGGAAAAACTTTTTCACCATGGATTTTGTCCAAACCACTTGATTCCGATATTAGACCTTCCCAGCTATGCCCCCCGACCCCTGCAGCGACCCGCAAAAAAGCAGAACACCACCAAACAGGCAAAAAGCAAAAATGAGCCTACCTTCAATTCAGTCCAAATGCGCTCTGCAGCTGGGCCATAACTGGGCCATAACTCCACCATGGATTTTCTGAAAAACAAATGCAATCAAAATTAGACTGTGCCAGCAGTGCTCCCAGACCCCAAACACCACCCCCAATAACCTAGAAGCCCCCCAAACAGCCCCCTAAAAACAGGCAAGTGAGCAAAAACTGGAAAACTTTTTCACCATGGATTTTGTCCAAACCCCTTGATTCCGATATTAGACCTTCCCAGCTATGCCCTCAGACCCCTGCAGCCACCCGCAAAAAAGCAGAACACCCCCAAACAGCCAAAAAGCAAAAATGCAAAAACTCATACTTAGAAAATTTTCAGCCAACCAGTCAACATCAGTCCAAACGCGCTCTGCAGCTAGACCCTAACTCCCCTTTCCCACCATGGATTTTCTCCAAACCACTCGCAATCAAAATTAGACTATTCCAGCAGTGCTCCCAGCCCCCCCCGACTCACCACCACAAATCTAGAACACCCCCAAAAACATGCAATACTGGTAAATTTAAAACATGGCAAATTGCGCTGTTCACAAAACATTACTGTTTTCAGCACTTCCACTACTTCGATCCTCTTGAAAGTTACCTGGACAGTCACTTGTTCCAGCGATTCCCAAGAATCTCAGCAAGGCAGAACAAAATCGAACCACTGCGCTCTTTGAAGAAGAAGAAGAAGAAAAAGAAGAAGGTCTACGACTAGTTTTCACTTAGTTTTCACCCAAACACACGATCCCGCAAAACACCCAAAAAGGCCAAAATTCTACAAATTCTGGACTAAAGAACACCAAACCCCCCTAAAACCTTGCCAACATCATTATAAACGAGCCTGCATCGGGCCCTGAGCCCTAGACTCAGCGTGAACCATACCAACTGAAACCCAAAAACCCTAGTAAATCACACTGAACCCTAAACCCTATGTCTGTGTCAAAGAGCGTAGGTATGCTACATCAGGAGGATGCTTCACTCAGTGGTGCCTGCCTTGCCCGTCTGCATGGCCCTGCCGCAAGCATGGGCCAAAAATCTGTTAAGCTCAAGAATTGCGATTTTTCGGTAATTTCGCGAGATTTGCAAAATACCGAAAAACAGCAAATTTTGCAAACATAACGGATGTTTGGCCCAAGCTTGAGGCAGTGCCATGCAGACGGTCAAGGCAGGCACGACTGAGTGAAGCAATCTGATGTAGCATACCTAGGCTCTTTGTCAGACAGACAAAGCATATCTAATTGTATGCAGCAAACCACATAGCCCCAATTTTACATGAACTGCTGTCTGGAGTGGACTCTGCATGGCATAACAACAACAGTACACTGTCTCGCCCTCGACCACTACATATCACGAATAGACAGACATGTAGTTCTTCTGTAGTAGTTGTTGTAGACTGGTTTACCTGATTGCCACTCACGAATTGGCCATAGTTCTTCCGTAAACTGACGCTGATGATCCATCCACCCAGTGAGTGACTGTAAAGAAAAAAAATATATTATTTAATCAATCATCATGGTATATTGGCAAGTGAGTCCGCTCCAAGGACATTTTGCATATTGTGAAATGCAACATAGTAGCCCCTGAATTTGAAGTACAATTTGAATTAAACAAGGTAAAAAAAACAGAGTAGTTGACATGAGTTACAATTACTGTGTAAAAGATTAAATAATAACTAAGACAAGACATATGATTCATCATTTCATGCACAAAAACCAAACAGCAATTGGTTTAATCAGAGCCAGACAGCCATTGCTGTCCACTGCATGCCATCTTCTCAATTATTCATTACCTGTTCTACTTTTTGTACGCATCTTTTTCGGAAAGTGAGGGCCACAGGGCAGCCTCTCCTGTCAATATCAGAAGTAACTCTGTCAGCAATCAGCAAGCATGTAGTCAGTAATTTCAGTCCCACTTGAGGGGACTCGTCGTAATCCATCCATCTGTCTTGAGGGAAATGGAAAGGGGGAGTCTGGAGGAGGAGTATAGAGGGGCATGATTGAGTTGTGAACTTGTGAACCTCAGGAATGCAGACTGCGGCACCTTCAAATCAATAAGGAATATAAGATGAAGACAGTGCTGCTGATGGACTTGTTGTGATTAGGTGATTAGAGTTTTGTTGTGGTAAAGTTGCAAAACAAAGAAAGACACACAGGAATAAAAGTGAATAAGGACGAAAAAAAGGAAGTCATTTTCAGGCCTCGGTGTCAGGGAAGTAGAGCTCATCCTCAAACTCCATGAATTGAGACGGGAGTAGGTCAGCTAACAGAGAAGAACTTCCGTCACCTAAGTCGGTGTCCTCTTCTTCCTGCGTGCATTCACGTACTTTGTAATCTGGTAGTATGAAGTGCTCATTCATCTTAATCAGTGTTAACCTCTCCACATTTTTGGGCAAGAGGCGGGTCCTTTTTGAAGTTACAATGGCACCAGCAGCACTGAAAACACATTCAGAAGACACACTTGCGAGTGGACAAGACAAATTATTTAGAGGTAGGTTGGTGATCAGTGGCCGTAGAGGCATTTTTCTGTACCAATACAGCAATGGGTTCGGATTAACAAAGACCTCTCTTGGGTCATCCAGATAGCCTGCACCATCGACTCAAGGTTCTCCATGGTTGCTCCACTTTACGTACCATCTGTGGCCTTTGCAGCATTAGAACGAGCAAACCCTTGATGAGTTAGCCAATCCGCTTCCGACAATATTATGGCTGGGCCTGGTACAGGTGAGGATGATGATACGGTTGCTGCTGGTGTCGGTAATGGCTGTGAGGGAATGTGACTCCCTTCGCCCACAGAATCAGAAGTGGTACTTGACGCCGGATGGCCTGCTGATTCAGTTGGACTTCTACCGGATCCTTGAATTTTCTGCTGATCTTTTTCGAACCGAGTGGCTGACATAGCTAGCCAATGTTTGTACTTTGAAACATCTGCTTCATCAAAAGGAATGAATGCTTTGCTGGCCACTGCCTTTTTGTACCGTGGATCCAGTTTAGTGGCACAAATGTAATGTTGTTCTGTATGTATGTTTTTAAGCCTTTCATTGTCAACTAGGCGGCTTAATAACCTCTCCGCCAACTGATATGCGTCTTGCTTTTCAGCTGCATCTCTGAACGTTGAAGACACCGCCTACAGTTGGTGCTCTAGCATGACCAACAATGGGATAGCTTTGCCCAAAGAACAGTCCTTCCTGCTGACTTCACGCGTGAAGACCTCAAAAGGACGAAGCATGTCTGTCAGGCTTTTAACTAGCTTCCATTCCTCCAAATCTAGCCTCATGTCTTTCATAGTAGAACCCCGTTGAAAGACATACTCATTGATTACCATGCACTGCTCAGACAGACGCTCAAGCATGTAAAAGGTTGAGTTCCAACGTGTTGCCACCTCCTGGATGAGTCCTTTGACTGGCAGTCTACGTGCATGTTGAATGCACCTCAGCTGCTTCCGTGCCTTAAAAGAATGGCTGAAATGTGTTCAGATTCTTCGGCAGGTGGTCAGTAACTTGCTGACTGTATTTTCATTTTTCAAGAAATTTTGCACCACGATGTTAATATTGTGCGCCAACCACGGCACTCTGAAATAGTCACCTAGCTGCATGGCCTTGACTATATTACTGCCATTATACCTGGAAACGTAACCAACTATGCGATTTCTTGGATGCAGCCATTCAGAGACCTTACTGTTAAACTCCTCCAAAATGTTTACCCGAGTATGAGATTTCTCCAAGGCAAACATGGCTAATGTTGCATGTTTACGAGTAGTTCGAAAAAGTGTGTCCGGGTCAGCACCTGCACTTGACTTGTCTCTAACACCTGCAAAAGAGACCCAGTGTGCAGTGATGCACATGTAATCAAGGGGTGTGTATCACTTACAACGCAACTTTTACGTCGTAATGCTGTTACAACGCAGCTATTACAACGCAGGATCCATTACAACGCATGGCATTACAACGCATGGCATTACATCGCAGATGCTATTACAACGCATACCATTACATCGTAAGTATTGGTAAGTATATAATTTATTTTAATTTTATTTAATATTATATAAATGATTTAATTAATATTAATTATAAATAAAAATAAATAAAAATATTTATTTATGTTTTTAAATATTATAAATTAATATTTATTATTTTAAGTATTATAAATTAATATTTATTATTTTAAGTAATTTTTTTAATAAATATGAGTATAGGAGTATATGTATAGGTGTTTGGGGGTACAGGGTGTTTTTAGGTTTCAGGGTAGGGTTTGGTTTTTGGGGTACAGGGGTGTTTTTAGGTTTCAGGGCAGGGTTTGGGTTTTGGGGTACAGGGGTGTTTTTAGGTTTCAGGGTAGGGTTTGGGTTTTGGGGTACAGGGGTGTTTTTAGGTTTCAGGGTAGGGTTTGGTTTTTGGGGTACAGGGGTGTTTTTAGGTTTCAGGGTAGGGTTTGGGTTTTGGGGTACAGGGGTGTTTTTAGGTTTCAGGGTAGGGTTTGGGTTTTGGGGTACAGGGGTGTTTTTAGGTTTCAGGGTAGGGTTTGGGTTTTGGGGTACAGGGGTGTTTTTAGGTTTCAGGGTAGGGTTTGGGTTTTGGGATACAGGGGTGTTTTTAGGTTTCAGGGCAGGGTTTGGGTTTTGGGGTACAGGGGTGTTTTTAGGTTTCAGGGCAGGGTTTGGGTTTTGGGGTACAGGGGTGTTTTTAGGTTTCAGGGCAGGGTTTGGGTTTTGGGGTACAGGGGTGTTTTTAGGTTTCAGGGCAGGGTTTGGGTTTTGGGGTACAGGGGTGTTTTTAGGTTTCAGGGCAGGGTTTGGGTTTAGGGATAACTAAATTATATTTACCATTTTTAAATTAATTGAAATATATTTAATAAATTAATTTTATTATTTTACATTAATTACATTTTTTAATTAAATTAATTAAATTAAATAATTTAATATTATTAATTTAATTTAATTTCATTATAAAAAATATGTACATTAAACTAATTAAATTTTTTAATTAAATTAAATTAATTACAATTTTTATTATATTTACATTTATTAAATAGATATTATTTTATTAAATTAAATTAATGACGATTTTTAAATGTCTTTTAATTAAATTATTTAAAAAAATTTAATTACAATAAACTAAATAACATTTTTAAAAAAAAGTCAACTTACCTATACTTACGATGTAATGCCATGCGTTGTAATAGCACCTGCGATGTAATGCCATGCATTGTAATGACATCCGTTGTAATGGATCCCGCGTTGTAAAATCTGCGTTGTAACGGAATGCGTTGTAAAATAACGCGTTGTAACATCATAGATCCAATCAAGGGCTTGGCAACTGGTCCACATGTCTGTTGTCAAGTGGATAGTGTGAACAGCACTCTTCTGCAAAGCTGCCCCAATCACCTTCAGCACATCTTGATGTAGTGCTGGAACCGCAACTCTGGCAAAATAGGACCCGCTAGGAACCTTCCATTTAGGGCAGACTGTTGCCACTAATTCTAGAAACCCGACCCCTTCCACGAGAGAAAAAGGGAGAAGGTCCAGCGCTAGCATTTTAGCCAGCTGTGCGTTATACAGACGTACCGTTGGGTGGTTGCGTTCAAATGGCGCCTCTGACCACAACATTCCGCGAATGGTGGGCTGGATTATTTTACGTGATGATGATGATGACTTCTTCAAACCAGTTAGGGCCAGTGATGTAGTTTTTCGCATTGGTGTCTCTCCCAGACTCTTAGTGTGCCTCATACATGTTACAGGCATAGAGGGTGTGGGCGATACCACTGCAGTGCTGCTGCCTGCGGTAATGGGTATACCAGAAAAAATGTCTGTCGCTTCTTCACTTCCCCCCTGCACGATCAGCCTCTCGTCATCATCAGATGCAATATCAAGGGATACATTTGGATTTGTTTTTCTTTTGCCTTCCTGTGTGCTTCCCAAATGATAGTGTGGTGTTTCTTGAGATGACCTTTTTGGCCTCCGGTACCATAGTTGGTACCAAGCTTACCCCGACTAACTGATGTTTTACAAATCGAACAAACAACCATGTTTTCCGCACTTTCGTTAACAGTAAAGAAGTCCCAAACTGGGTACTGGAAATGTCTGCTGGTGGTGGAGGTGGTACTTTGACTTTCAATGACGGATGAAGTGGAGGATGGGCGTGGCTGAATTCGTTTCTGTTGTTCACTTACAGCACCACTACTTGAGGTCGAGCAGGATGGAGGTCCCTGCCGGCCCTTCTGACTAAAAAATATGAAAGCTGTAGGTCGTGTTGGTGTTGTAGTTAACTGCGTTGGTGGTGGTACCAGTGCCACACCGCCCACGTCTCGCTCAGCAGCCATTCGGCATAGGGTAAAAATGTCTGTCTGATGCATGTCCGCTGGGGCTGGAGTGACGACTGTGATGACTGGGTCATCATCAGACTGTTCATCAGCAGCAGAAGACACCACTTCTTGTTCGTCGTCATCACCCATAAGTCGAAGCCTTGCGGGAGCCTCGGGGGCGTAACACAGGCCCCCGCAGTGCGGGGGGGCCTCGGGTCCCTGCGCTCCAGGCAGGGGCCCCTCACTCATCCCAGCAAGCCTCAAGTCTGACTCTGTGTGCGCACGCCACAGGCATCATTTAATTCATGATTGAAGTTCAATCATAAATTAAATGGTGCGCACAGCGCACGCCACGGCCAGCCGCACAGCATCTTCATTATGAATTGGTCCCGTCGTGCCTCCAATTGGTTAGTAATGGTGGAGTGGTGGTGCACACGCGCATGCCCGGGCCCTGGCCGGGCGGGGCACCAGGGACGTTCACTTCTTGCTGCGTGTGCGGCGCGCCGAGGGCCAAGATGATGAATTTAACAGCTGAAATGAAATAAAAGCGGACCTGGGAGGCCCCTGGAATTGCTTCCACTTCACAGGTAAGGCTGTGGCTGTGGATGATGTGTGGCTTTCGACCTCTCTCACACTCAGCAGTCAGGGCGCAGCAGCATGGATTGAAAGCAGCTAGGCCGCACAGATCTGTAACTTTTGCCAGCAGGACGCTCGTGGAATCATGAAGACTTAGATATATTTTGACCCGATAAAGTAGTAGAGTCTGTCTGAAAGAGGAGTGTTTCTTCTCACTAAAATTCTTACTATGTCTCTCTTCAAGTTCTGCTCCAAGGAGTTTGTTACCTTAAAATGGAAGACATAAAGCTGCATTCTTTTGCGCAGAGTCAGTGTGCCAATATCTGAGGAAGATGTTACGTCTAGCTGCGATTGCTTCTCTTTTTGAAACTCAGGAGCAGCAACATTGTCGTGGTGTCACCGGGGCTTTAAGTGGAAGCTTTTTCACAATTATATAATAGCCATAGTTTCTGCTTATTTATCTTATGCAACTAAGTTGGCCCATTGAACTCCGTTCCCTGTTTGGAGACAGCAGTTATGCTGTCCACATTACAACAAACGGAGCGCTAGAAAGGGCAAGAAGATGCGTGCTTGCAGAGACGTTTTTAGGCAAGGTGGCCTCTGGCCCAGGGTACCCGCCTTTCAGGGTGGCCCCCTTATAGAGCCTGCTCTGTTCTGCAGAGAGTATAGCCCTGATGACCTGGAATAGTTCTTAAACAGACTTGTTTTAAATACAATTTCTTTGATTTTATTTTTAATATGGGTGATCTGTTAGAGTCTATGACAGACATTCTGCAGAGAAATGTGCTTATATTTCATGCAACATCCATCAAATATTTTTTTTTTAGATCAAAGCAGAAACTCACTTTTGAGAAATTGGAGGGTGGCACAGAGATTGCAGTAATATTAGCGAGCTGCTGCTGTTACAATATTGAAAATACGCTGCACTATTCCTGAATATTAAATGTAAACACATTTAGAATTTGCATGAGTGTTCCTGTGCACTGTCAGAGCTGAAATTAGATAAAAAACTTAAAGCAGTTCCAAATGCGGGCCCCCAAAATATGTTTGGCCAGGACCCCCAATTCCTTAAGATATCCCTGCATGCTATTGTAATACCCCATGTTTCTCAGTTGCCTCAAATATGCTCAAGGGGCGCATTACAAAAATAGCTTATTGCCCACTCTGTACCTCTTTACACCCATAAGTGCAAGTGCCAGGTTCAGATCGGGACCATGCTCCATAAATTACAGCAAATGTTCTGTCCCCAGTGCATTTGCGAACCCGCTAACAACACATTAGTGAAAGGCAGACAGGCTGTTTCAATAGTCTGCTCCACGTTTCACTGAAGCTGGCAACACACCCTTATTTTCAAAGGGGGACAGATCTCCTCCCTGAAGGTGTATGGGTGACTGCAGGGTGATGACTAGAGGGCCCTCGGATCCCCTTGCTCCCCCCAGGGAACCACACCTCACGGAGTTTATTGACTTGGGCATCTCCTGACTTCCTCTCTGCCTCTGCATGCACATCTATCGAATGGCATAGACACAAAGGATTCTCTCATGTAAATGGGGCCACACACACCCCATGCAATTCAGAGCACATCGCCTGAGGATCGTGCTGGTGCACATTTAGCTTTGGGGCAACCTATACTACAAAAGGGACCACAAAAGCATCTGCAGTCCCTTCTATAATGCCATGGTGCCTCGAGGCGCAAGATGTAGGCGTAAATGCACCCCAGAGTGCTATGCACAATATGACCCCTGAGGCCATATAACACAAGCGCTCCTGATGTGCAACAGGCATTTGCACCCACCTGGCATGCCCCTGGGGCACTTTGGTGTTACAGAAGGGACATAGATGCTTGTGCATCCCCTTCTGTAATACAGATAGCGCTGGGACACATAAAGCGCCAGCACTATCATCAGAGGGTGTTCCCTCATTTGCATGGGGGCGTGGCCCCATGTAAATGAGGAAATCCTTTTGCCTCTATGCCCACATTATAATCTAGACATGGGCGCAGAGGCAAAGAAGCTGCCAGGAGGTACACTGTCAGTGCCCCCAGGGGCGTAACTCAGGACCCCGCAGTGCGGGGGGCCCCCACGCTCCAAGGGGCCCCCTCACTCAGTCAAGCAAGCCTCAAGTCTGTGCGCGCAAGCGCATCATTTAATTCATGATTGAAGTTCATTCATAAATGAAAGGGTGTGCACGCGCATGCCACGGCCAGCCGCACAGCCTCTTCATTATTTAAATGGTGCTGTACCGTGGCCTCCAATTGGTTGGTAATGGTGGGGTGGTGCGCACGCCCGGGCCCGGGCCTGGTGGGCCACCAGGGACTTTCGCTTCTTGCCACGCGCGGGATGATGAATTCAACTGTGGAAATGAAACAAAAGCGGACCTGGCGGGCCCCTGGAATTGCTGCTGCTTCACAGGTAAGGCTGTGGCTGATGTGTGGCTTTCGACACCTACAGCTGGCTGCAATTTCTGTGTCCTGCTACTGTTATGCACAACCGTTGCTGCTGTGCTGCCAGGAAACGGTACATTTCTAAAAAAAAACACCATGGTTTGATGTTATATCACATTTACGCCCTTTAGCAATATATTTACTTCATTGTCTGTGCACTCAAATATCTCTTAAAAAAATTCCTGCCTGTAAAAAAACTTTAAAAAAAAAAGTTTGTTCTGCAATGTGGGCACACTGATGTAGCAGGCGTTAGCATGTATTTTTTCACTCTTGCTTCTATCAGTGTAGTTAGAGCAGATGGTGCAAAAAATGTGTGACATCAAGATGTTTCTTGGTTTCCGGACTGTAGTGTGGACAGTATCAACACATTCTTTCACTGTCCACTACAGACACTATCACGTGTGATGCAGGAACAGGACTATAGTAATTCTGCAAAAATTTCCAACACTGCAGGTGTTCAGTAATTCTGTAATGTAAATGTACGAGTCTTCGACTGACGAATGAGGAAACAGAGGATGTTGGACCGAGATTCTGACATTTCATATATCATTTATGGACCCATTCTGTCAGGTTTCATCTGGTGAAATGTGTCTGTGGAAATCGCAAAGTGTGTGGCATTACCGCACTTCTAGTAATACCAGCATGGGCAGAAACTCATGTTCGCACCCAGAACGATGTTAAAACAAAACCAGCGATGAGGCCTGATACTGTTCCATCTTCTTTCATGTTTGCTATTCGGGCACTAGATTAAATTCGCCATAAAAGTAGACTCCTGCAGTGTACACTTTATTTTCATCACCATGTGTGCCTTGAACCCTGTTGTCCGATATTTTCTAATTCCACAAGACTACGCACACATTTTGGCAGCTATTACACCCTTAATAAAAAAAAATCCAATTCCACCTTTATTCTCGCCTCTTGAGATAATACAGCATGTCAAGCCAATTCACTGTGACAGATTCCTTTTTCATTGCCGGCCTGCCACCTGTGCAGTACAGTCCTGTGGGGTACCTTTGCAGGTCAATGTGGCAAGTATTGTATTGTATTGTATTGTAATTGCATTTATATAGCGCTTACTACCCCTGACGAGGCGTCGAAGCGCTTTTTCGGCGGGTAGCACGCTACTCCGGGACCCACAGAGGATTAGTGTTGAATTAGTATAGTAAAACATGCAAGTACATTTTAAGTGGTGGATAGGTTAGTCAGTTATTTCGATTTGGAATGATAGCAGAAGGATAGAGTAGGGCAAAAGTTTGTATTTATTTATCGCTTGCTTGTTGACGCATGCTATTCAGGGAGCCTATAAAGGGTTAGTGGTGAATTAATATGGTGAAATATGAGGTTATTTCAGTGGTGTATATTAGTCTGTTACTTGGAGTGAGAAGGATAGCGGATGGATAAAAGGAGAAGAAAGATTAGCATTCATATAGCACTTGTTACCCCTGATGGGTGTTGAAGCGCTTTTTCGCGAGTAGCACGCCACTCCGGAACCCATAAAGGATTAGTGTTGAAAATTAGTATAGTATAAATATGAAGTAATTTGAGTAGTAGATATGTTATTCAGTTATTTGGGCAGTATATTAGTATAGTTGAATATGGAACATGGAATTTGAGAAGTGAACATGTTAGTCTGTTAATTTTTATAGAAAAAAAAGGATAGTGGAGGGATAAAAGAGTGAAGGGGGGTTTTTTTATGAGAAAAAGGGCAGCATTTCTGTCCCTAGTCCCGATCAGTCTCGAACAGGCCCAAACAGGCAACTACCCTTGTCCTCTCCACCCTTAGCCTCGACGCCCGGGCTGAGACGCCCTAAGCCTGGCCTTTTTTGTAGCCCTAGTAATCAGGTGACCCCTTCAGCCAATGGGAACCCTAGCCCTAACATTATCCAATCACAACATTAGCCCTAACTTCTAGAACCAATAGGAGACCAGGACCTTGCAGCCAATCTTAACCCTAGTCCAAGCACCCAATCAGTTCAAAAACCCTGATCTCTACGTCCAGTAAAGACCCTAGCCCTACCACTAGTCCCAATCCAAGTCCAAGCAGCCAATGGTACAGGTAGCCCTAGTCCCTACTTCCAATAGCAAGCCTAACCCTACTCTTATTTCAGCCTGTATGGTCTGGTGCTCAGGGTTTTACTGGTGATTTTTGGATGATACAACAAACCTTGCCTGAAGTATCCTTAAATAAACACAGTCGCACATTCCTTGCTAAATAAGTGACAGCCTTTAGCTAAGAGCATTCTTTTTCCTCCCTCTCCCACTGCTAGTACTGTCCCCAAAAGAGTAGATGTGACACCTCAGAGAGTGGGCTTATTTGTAGGCTGTTTGTCGGCCTGTTGAATCTGGTATGATGGGTTTTACTGTTGATTTCCATTATATTTCCACAAACTTTGCACTGCAGCAAGCATAAATTCATGCAGTTTACCATACCTTAAAATCACATATATAGCATGTCTCGATAAGATAAAAATGACCCGTATTTGCAAACGGGCCGCTCTTTTAGCTGTCTGATTTGCTAATGAGGGTCTCTTTTATTTTGGTGCCAGGATTACTTTCTGTCCCAGTGAGTTGCCAAACTATGAATACTTAAGGGCACGCTGGATGACAACAGGAGTCACTGAGACAATATGTACCTTTAAAACTGGAGGCAGTAAAGTACAGGAAGTCGCTTTGGGAGACGGTAAGACTCCGCAATCCAATGGTAAGGACGGTATTTAATGTGGTGAGAACAGGGGGCCTCTACATGTAGACATTCAGGCCAGCAAGCAATCCAGAGTAAGATGGGCTAACACAGGCAAGATGGTATGATTATTGGAGGAGCAGAAAGAGAGAGGGAGAGAGAAGGGAGTAGAGACTGAGAGAGAGACAGGTGGGAGAGAGATAAAGAGAGATAGACATGTTGATTTCTGATACATATGCAGGGTAATGCCGTGGAAGAACATGAAAGATACAGTATCTGTACTACCAGGCTAGCCTCAACAAGGCCTGAGGTTGACACCCGAAAGCCTAGGCATGCTGTGACCAAGAAACAGAGGGCCCCAACTCTACCTATTCCTTACAGTTGAAATTTACATTTACTGCTGTAGTGTGAGAATGCATTTCATGAAAGGAATATAAAGTAGGGTTGCCAATAGAAAAATGCCAGCCATGTGTTGTTTAAAGACCCTGAAAGACCTTGTCTTGACACTAAATAGGGTTATAAATAAAAATATATGTATTCATTTGTAATGTGACTTTTCTGCCTTTGTTCCCTTTAATTATCAGTCATGGATCATTCAGGCAGCCCTAGAACACAATTAAAGCACATCCTATTTCTATTTGCTGTTCGAAGTATGCACAGATAAGTGCTGAAAATACGGCTTTAGGTGACTGCTTATTTTTATTGGTGGGGAAAAGTGGTAGGTGGTGGGCGGGCCTGCTGGGGGGGGGCCCTCATTGGGCTTTGCAGGGGGGCCCCCTCAAGTTTCGTTATGCTCCTTTTAGGCTTAGCTACCTTTGTTGGCTATTGGCGTGACTCACTCTCAGACTGCATTGCTGGGTTCCAATCACGATCAAGGTCATCAGAATGAAGGGGGCTTGAAGAAGAACTTGTAGTAGTAGTAGTAGCCCTCCTTGACCTTTTTCTTGCTGGGGATTTGGAAGACAATGGATCGTCATCAGGAGGAGTGGCTTCCTCGGATGATACCTCCTCTTGGATATCAATTTCCTGATGTGCCCCTACTTCTGGAGGAACAAGCGTTGTAGGCAGTTGTGCCGCTCCATGAAACTCTCGTTGCACCTCTCCATGCACCTGTCCATGCGCCTCTCCTTGCGCCTCTCCTTGCGGCTCTACTTGCGCCTCTCTTTGCGCCTCTCCTTGTGCCTCTCCTTGTGCCTCTCCTTGCCCATGTACTTGCACTTGTACTAGTTGCACCTGTGGTTGTCGTTGCGGCTGTGGTTGTTGAACACTCGTCAGCTGAGTTACACCCGGCGTTGATTGGATGGTACTTTCTTGTGAAGAGCCAAGATCACTAGTCAATGGTGATTGAACAACCAAAGTGGCTGCCGCAGAAGCACTCATGGTCTTGGACCTAACTTGGCGTGGTGGCACTGAGCCCAATGAAGCGGAGGTGCTGCTTCCAGCTTGGTCCCCGGCGGACACCGCTGCTGCTGCAGGCGTAGATTTTTTTCCCCAAAAAAGGTGTCGGTGGGCACACCAGTCTCCTTGGTAGGTGGTGCCACTTGCTTCTTCTGCTCCTTCTTACTGGCAGTGGCACTGGCAACTTTTTTTGCTGAGGCGCTACGGCCACCTTTCTTTGGGGCCATCTTCTTCAGATGTCAGAACAGCAGGCCGCAGTTGCACGAGTTGCAGAGTTGTCTTGTCTGTGGCCACACGTGACGTCATGTGACGTTGTGCTGCACAAACCGCTGCAGGACTTCTTCCTGGCACTGGTGGTTCTCTTGTGCACCTAAAAGCAATGGAAGCCAGAGGAACATCAGTTAAACACCCCAAAAAGTCAAAAAACACACAAAAATCACCACAATCCAATGCCATCCATGCCCTCAAGGATGTTTAAATTCAAGACACCCCACAGAAAGACTAGGTCCATGCACCACTGAGTACCCCTGGGCATAATGGCTGAAAGCAAGGCAAACTGGGTGCAGGCCTGAGCACACTGCCTGGCTTCAAAATGGCCTCTTGACCCCAACCACATGGCCAGGCCCTGCCAGTACCAGGCCTCAAAATGGCCCCCACCCACATGGCCAGGCCCCAACAACACCCCAAAAAGTCAAAAACACACAAAAAGCACCACAATCCAATGTCATCCATGCCCTCAAGGATGTCTAAATTCAAGACACCCCACAGAAAGACTAGGTCCATGCACCACTGAGTACACCTGGGCATAATGGTTGAAAGCAAGGCAAACTGGGTGCAGGCCTGAGCACACTGCCTGGCTTCAAAATGGCCCCTTGACCCCCACCACATGGCCAGGCCCTGCCTTAACCAGGCCTCAAAATGGCCCCCACCCACAAGGCCAGGGCCCAACAACACCCCAAAAAGTCGAAAAACACACAAAAATCACCACAATCCAATGCCATCCATGCCCTCAAGGATGTTTAAATTCAAGACACCCCACAGAAAGACTAGGTCCATGCACCACTGAGTACCCCTGGGCATAATGGTTGATAGCAAGGCAAACTGGGTACAGGCCTGAGCACACTGCCTGGCTTCAAAATGGCCCCTTGACCCCCACCACATGGCCAGGCCCTGCCTGTACCAGGCTTCAAAATGGCCCCCACCCACATGGCCAGGCTCCAACAACACCCCAAAAAGTCAAAAAACACACTAAAATCAGCACAATCCAATGCCATCCATGTCCTCAATGACGTTTAAATTCAAGACACCCCACAGAAAGACTAGGTCCATGCACCACTCACTACACCTGGGCCTACTGGCTAGTGAGGCTTTACAGGCACCTCAAAATTAACAAATAACAGTGAGTTAAAATTCCATGACATAAATGAGAATTAAGTTTAAAAAAAATCACAGAAACAGTTGTATCATGCACCCATGACTAAACCTGGGCCTTCTGGATACTGTGGCTACCCACAATATATATTTTTTTTAAGTTGTGAAAAAAGTTTTAAAACTGTAGTTGCCTCAACTGCAATGCCCCAAACAAACAACACCAACTTACTTCCTCAAATACAAATATCCAGCAGCAGCCACAAAAAGTAATCCTTTCAGCTCCAGATCCAAATTTTAAAGTGACCAGGACATGGAAAAAGCACTGGGAGGAGCCTGCTGGACAGGAACAGGAAGTTGGAGACTCCGGGGCACTTCCTCCCTCCCACCCCCCCAAAAAAATGGACTCCTTGCACCAAAAAATGCAGCCAAATGTCAATCTGAGGAGTTATTCTGATCAAAATCATCATTTTCAGAAGGTTTATGCTTCCTGCGGTGGATTTCTTGTGCAGAAGTGCAATTTTTGCAATTTCGGGAACGCGAGCTGTTCAAATCTCCCGCCGGAAGTCAGCTGCGCGCCGCATCTACGTGTTCGGCATTGTTTACTCCCGCAATGCGTGATCGCGGGCCTTTATGACGTACTCGCGTTGTCAAACTCTCGCTGTGCAAGATGGCGAGCCGCAATGACGTAAATGCGTTTCAAAAACTCGCGCGATCACGCAGCAAGATCGAAAATGGCGCAGCACACGCAAACTGGGAGAAAAACAACTCGGTCGTACTCAGAATCACGGTAGGTCAACACCGCGCGCGCGATATTGTATTTTTCAAGTGCGACCAAGCAAAATAATTCGCAGCTTGCGAATTTGTGGATTTTTAGGCAAATTCGTGCGATTCGCAGATCGCGAAATTGCCAAAAATCCGCAAATTCGCCCGCGAAACGGATTTTACGCCCCTGCTTAAAATATACCCAAAAAATAAAATAGCATCTATCACAAATTTCTTTCAATCCCCGGGTACCCTATCCCCCGGGGCTCAAATATAACGTTCAGGTTCAGGACCGTTGGAGAAGCCCCAAAACCCCCACGGTCCCAGCCGGCTCCCTGCGTACTTCGAGAGCTGGCATTGCTTTTTGTCAGAGACACCAGCTTACATGCTGATCTCTCTGTTCAAAAGCAATCTGCTTTCCTACTTCAAAGAGAACTCTCGCCCTACCATAGCAAACAGCAATGTCCCAAGGATAGCCACCCTGTAACACTACAGGAGCCGGCCCTGGGAGGTGGTGGTCCCCAGGGCCATCAAATGTTCAACAAATGCCATCAAACATTTTGACCTTCGGATCATTGACAAGAGGAATTCCAATAGCAAATAGCAAACTTTTCCTGTCAATCTACACACTCAATCTACACACATATACAAATAAATAAAAAAATTACATTTATTTCCACATTGCATCAAAACGAAACACACTTTTATATTGCTTGAACTTTTGCACCCTTTCTAACTGACAAAACTTTCAACCCTTCCCCATTCCACAATCTGCCAGTTACCATAGAAACACTTCACGGAACACCTAACTCAGCACACAGGTGAAAATTTCATCATACATTGTTGCAAATTAAAAACAGAAAGTGTGCTTGACTCCAGAATATACCAGCTCATCTTATGTAACATTCTTTTCTATCACTTTTTCTTAACCAATAAAAATCAGCCTTTTAAAACACAGAAACATTCATCCTAGCCTGGTTCAAAATGTTCTCGAACAACTAATCAATCCTTTTCTTTTTTCAAAACTGCATGTTGTCCACCATTTTTGAAAAAATCTCACTTTTCAAACTGCCACTTCATTTACAGAGACCTTCAGAGTGCATCCAGACCTCTCTTCAAGATGCTTACAGTATGGATTGTGGGACACAGCTATATTTTCTGGAGTCAAAGGTACGCAGAACGGAAAGGAATTCACAAAGACCTACGTTTACCAAATGTTGACATTAAATGGATTGGACAGAGAGGGTTAAAGTGGCACCAATTGATGCCATTGGAGAAATCCTTTTTGCATCTCCAACACCCTGACCTCATAATTGTGCACTGTGGTAGCAATGGCATAGGCACTTTGACAGGGGTAGGTCTGTAAATGCTTATGAAGGACACCTTTGCACAATTGATTACACTGTTCCCCAAAACTGCCTTTGTATATTCTAATATATGTCAAAGGCAGAAATGGAAGCGGTCCAACCACTATTGTCCACAGATTGAAAAAGCTAGGAAACATGTGAATAAATCTGTTTCTGCCTTTCTACGAGACTATAGAATGGGGTCCGTCTACCACAACAATCTACGTTTCAATATCTATGACATCTATAGGAGAGACAGTGTATATTTTACAGATGAGGGAAACAGAGTCTTCCTCTTGAACTTTAGACTCTGCATTGGTACTTACTTATAGGTACTAAAAACTACCAATAAACACAAGGGCTCTTTTTAGAGCCATCCAACATCTAAACACATACACTTCATAAATAGCTTACAAATATTCTTCTTTTTCTTCCTTCAGTATACTTATGGGACGACTTCCAATCTTAGCACGCTACGTCGTCCATACGTGCTTGTTACGCATATGATAAATCTAACATAAAAAAAATAGCCTTTATCACTAATTTTTAATAATCCCCGAAGAACCCCGGGCATATTATCAAGGACCGGCGGTGTTAAAATTATCACCGTTTTATCAGCAGGAAACTGCCGATAAAACTGCGATAATGTGCTTGATAATACGCCCTTGTTAATTCCCATAGAAGCCCATGTTAACAAAACAACATGGGCTTCTATGGGAATTAACATGGGCGTATTATCAAGTCCATTATCACCGTTTTATCGGCAGGTTCCTGCCGATAAAAAGGCGATAATTTTAACACCGGTCCTTGATAATATGCCCCCCCCATCCCCTGGACCTCAAATCTAGCGTTGCGTACCGTGGTAAGAGCCCCAAAGCATCCACGGTCCCAGCCGGCTCCGCACTTCCTGCAGGAGCCGGCATTGTTTTTCGTCACAGAGAGCAGCTTACATGCTTACATTCTACTTTCAAACATGATTTCAACAATTATACATTTTATGAAATAATATAGTACTGCACGCTAAAGGACAAAAGTCAGCACAATTATAATAGAATAGAAAATAGAAGAAAAAAATACTTCTACGCTTAACTAACTCATAAGAACACTTCGCAGTTTAATTTAAAACCACCCTACCACAAGTAGTTTTTGAAACGCATTACAAAATAAAATGCATCACAAAATAGGCCACATACATAGTGACGTTATCGTAACGTCACATAGAAAAAAGAAAGCCACTCTTATGCTACCTGGAAAACACAACAACACTATGAGGCCCAAATTTCCATTGTAGTGATTTCTTAGTTACAGGTCTAGTTGTCAGATCGACACACACACTTCCTCATGGCTGGTACACACCCACACCACACCCATTCAGCGTATTCGTCCCTACACACGTGACTCTATGTATAAAAAAGACGGAGCACACGTGTTGTACGCCATTTTAGAGTTGTTTCCAAAGCACCGAACAAGTGGCCCACTACTACATGCGTGGCCTCTTTGGTCACCGAGTTAGTGGTGCCCGAAGCACTGAGCGGGTGAAGAACCTGCGATGATGATGATGGGAGCATGAGTATGTCATTACCCATACAGATATCAAGACTCGGCACCATATATGAGACTTCTTTGTTGGAGATCGGGACTACATCATGAAGAAGGTCTCTTTTCGACAAAAAGGTGAGCAGTGAGGCTTGAGTACGCATCAGAGGGAGGCAAAGGGTTGTAGCTGACTACATACAAAAATACGACTTAGTGTTTCAGACGAACGTACTCCTCCATAATCTATTAATTTACATGTTTCAATTTTTTTTTCCCAATAGCACTAATACTTTTATAATCGCTGAAATGTCTGGAATATATTCACAATACAAACAGTTCGTAGAAATGTGACAATCAACCTCAGAGCCGGACTGGCTAACGGCCATTTTCACATTCTACAGCTGGGGGCTGATGTCACTGCGGTAGGGGCTAATTTCGTAGATAGAGACCTTCCTTTGTTTCAAAAATAAACGCACACGCAGGTCCCCATCAACGAAATCAGGGGCATATTATCAAGAAACGGTGTTAAAATTATCGCCGTTTTATCGGCAGGAAACTGCCGATGAAACGGCGATAATGGACTTGATAATACACCCTTGTTAATTCCCTAAGAAGCCCATGTTAACAGCAGAACATGGGCTTCTATGATCACAAGGGCCTATTATCAAGCCCATTATCGCCGTTTTATCGGCAGTTTCCTGCCGATAAAACAGCGATAATTTTAACAATAGTCCTTGATAATATGCCCCCAAGTCCTCAGCTCTGCAAAATGTCAAAATGCCCGGTAGCCAGTCTGGTGTTCTAACTATATGCTCACCCCCGTCGTTTTGTACACCACCTACATCAGAGGGGTGCCGATACATGCAGGTTCTCCCAGTCTATTCCTGCTCCCCCGTCTGGCTGTGCAGACCCTACGCGTAGACAATCCAAAATGCGGTCCTTTGACGATCAAAATATCCTTAATAATGATGGAATATTCAGCATTAAGTCCGTGCCCTACAGAGACCTGCTTAAAATATAGAAAGAATACGACTTTTCAGTTCAGTTTTATGTACGCGGGGCCGCCACTTTGACATGTAGCATGGATGGTGCCATGGCACAGCATCGGAGCCTACAAAAAATATATTGTATAATTGTAACCAACATAAAAAGGTACCAGGGCGAAACAATTTATAATCTGTATTGCGAAATAGCTTTCGGTCCCATCTCCGGCTCTCTATTAATGTAACGTATTTGAACTTAAATCGCAACTGACCACAGTCTTAATGAACTGCACTTGTATACTTTAACTCTAAGTGGTGGGCCTAAAACTACATGCATCTAAGACATGAACCATAGTGCGGCTGCGCAGAATTATCCGCATGCGTGGAAATTCGGTCGGGCGGTGTACAGACAGATGGGATGAGGCTATCTATAGAACACCGGCCCTGCAACGTCTATAAAAGCGCGATATTATCTAACTCCAAATTAATATTCTAATAATTACCAATCATAACATCTTTCTTTTAATATCTTTTAGATGTCCATCTTTTAGATGTCCAGCTTCACAATGGATTATGTAACACTGACCACGACAATAGCACAAGGTGAGCAAAGAAGCTTGTTTCTGAAACAACGACAACTTATCTGTCAAAACAGAGAATCTGCAGTATACAGCAAGTGCAAAAAAAACATTGCGCTAACGGGGCTTCAGCTACGATGACATAGCTTCCTGGACCCAAACACAGTTGCACCCGAGTACGTCACAAGTCTTTCAAACACATTTTGCTTGTTAATGAGGATTTGATATCCCCCCGCTTACAGCCCCTGCAGCTCCACTCTTCCTTGAACTTGAGCCCCCACCCCAAATTTTTTCTAGCCCCTCTACCCCCGATATTTTTCACTGTGGTTGCACCTCTGGCTTCATGTACCCCTCCACTATCGTGTGTGTCTCTCCCACGTTTTAATATCTCACATCGTTTCTCTTTTTTTCTTAAACTTTTCGACTTTGCTATCTCCACTCTGCTCTATCCAACATTATCTAAATTGAAATGATTAACTCTCTTGATTACAGTGAAGGCTTCTTCCACACATAGAGCACCATCTTTCAATCACTCTCTGTGACATAATTTCTCTTTCTCTTTTAAACTTCTAGAAAATGCTGCCTCCTTCGACATGTAAAAGAAAATTCAAGTTCAAGTTGTGAATTCTACTAGCCGCAGTGTTTATACAACAGTAAGGACAGAGGCTAAATATACAATGCCTTCATTACAATGCATTAGAAATAACTTGGCCTATTTACAATCCCATCACTAACGCAATAGGCACTTCAATATAGACACTACTTGAACGCGGCACTATAATGGAACTGTAATGTACTAGGCACACTGCACACGTTAAACTGTAGTGTTACCTTCATTTGTGAAAGGAGACAGTCGGTAGTGTGCAACAGCTTCACTTTGTAAAATGTATAATTACCTCCGAGCAGTGACAACAGATAGGTTACAACAGTCTGCCAAACATACCTACAAGCCTATTACAACACTTTTATATCACTTCTAACATGGGAAAAGTGACACAAGCAGCTTCTAAATCTACGTCTGACTTTTGAGGAAAAAATCTCACCTCTAGACTCTACGAGACAGTTTTAATGTTGTTTTCTCTCGCTTTCTCTCTTTCACTCTCTGTGACATCATTTCTCTTTCTCTTTTAAACTTATACACACTGCTGTCTGCTTGGACGTGTAGAAGATCAGCCCAACTGAAGTTGTGAATTCCACTGGCCGAAGTGTTTGTCCGCAGTGTTTATACAACGGTAAGCACAGAGGCCCAGATATACAAAGCCTTCATAGCAATGCATTAGAAATGAGTTGGCATATTTACAATCCCGTTGTGCCATTTTTCCGTCAGTAACGCAGTAGGCACTTCCATATAGACACCACTTGAACGCGGCACTATAACAAGTGAAATGTACCAGGCACACTGCACTCGTAAAACCGTAGTGTTACCTTTATTTGTGAAAGGAGAGAGTACGTAGTGTACAGCAGCTTCTCTGTCCACAATGTATAATTACCTCCATGCAGTGACAACAGATAGGTTACAACAGTCTGACAAACAGATCTACAAGCTTATTTCGCCACTTTTCTGTCACTTTTAACATGGGGAAAGTGACGCAAGGAGCTTGTAAATCTACCTCTGACTTTTCAAGAAAAAATCTCAACTCCAGACTCTGCGAGACAGTTTTAATGTTGTTTTCTCTCTCTTCCTCTCTCTCTCTGTGACATCATTTCTCTTTCTCTTTTAAACTTATAAGACACTGCTGTCTGCTTGGACGTGTAGAAGATCAGCCCAACTGAAGTTGTGAATTCCACTGGCCAAAGTGTTTGTCCACAGTGTTTATACAACGGTAAGCACAGAGGCCTAGATATACAAAGCCTTCATTGCAGTGCATTAGAAATAAGACAGCATATTTACAATCCCATTCTACAACTTCTGTGTCACTAACGCAGTAGGCACTTCCATATAGACACCACTTGAACGCGGCACTATAACTAAACTGAAATATACCAGGCACACTGCACACGTAAAATCGTAATGTTACCTTTAGTCACATCTACATAATTCTAAACTCTAATTTTCTTTTTTCTTTTGCAGATTACCAATCATACGTCTTTTGGAGTCAACTTCCCAATTTGTTTAAGCTATTGTTTTTTTAAAGTTATTTTTCTAGTTGTTTATTATATAGTTATCATTACGTTTCGTTTACAGTTATTCTTTTAATAAAACTTAATTAAAAAAATGACATACTACTTTTTCTTTGTGTGGGGGGTGGCGATCCACAATAAAAATATTTATAATCTTGAAGCACTATAGTAAGATGTTAAAAACTACATTCTATTTGGAATAACTTTGGCGCTGGTGGACGAATCTTCGCGAATTTCTCCAAGAAAATGGCCTGCTCAGTTCCGCTCTTTCCCTGAAAGTTTGGTTGTGATTTGTCAAGCGGGGGCCGAGAAAAAAGGGGGGTCGCAAAACGTGTTTTCCCCGTGCAATTTTCCATAGGGACCTTTAGCCAGGGCAACAGCCCGAACGGCTGAACGGAATTACACGAAATTAGGCAGAGAGGTAGAGTTCTGTTCGCAGATTGTGCTTTTTGGTAAATGGTGTAAATCTGTTCAGTTGTTTTTGAGAAAGTTGCAAGTAAAATCATAGCGATATCTAGAGTCGGAGTTCAGTACTCGTACTGAAATCTGTTCAATTACGAGCGCGAGCTGCATGCTGATTGGCTGTGAACTGTCTGTCAACACTTGTTGTGCCTCGCTAGAACCTAGTCAGAAGAAAACATTAAAACAAAGTTGAGAAATAAGGGAAGGGGGTAGGATAGAGATATTCTGACTATCTAGGCTTGCTTAGGGGGTCGTTTATGGATGTTTAGGCTCTATTTTTTATTTTTATTTTTTTAAAGAAAAATCGCGGCGTACGCGTATGTAAATACCTACAATTACGAGCAGGAGCTGCATGCTGAATGGCTGTCAATACTCCAAACCAGGAAGTTTTGGCAGCCATGCTGTTTGTCTGAAGAACAGAGTCACAAGAACACAGTAAAACAAGGTTGAGAAATAAGGAAAGTGGGCAGGGTAGAAACATTCTGAGCCTATAGTCTTGGTCAGGGGGTGGTACATGGATCTTTAGGGTCAATTTTTATTTAAAAAAAAATAAAAATTGGGGGGTACTCGTGCAGTACGCGGTGGAAAAGGTGAAAAAAAAAGTAGAAGTCTGTTTTGTTCATTAGGTACCGGGGGGTAAATTACGGGGGCAATTTTCTCTGCATAATGGGGGCTTGTAAGATGCCCCGAGCACTGGGGAACGGCACTCCTCTGGTTTTATTTTGAAGTATGCGGGGGAATTTACGGTCCTACTCCCCGCAGTCTCGGGGAGCGGCATCCCTCGGGTCTTTTAAAAAAAAAAATGTTTTGAGCTCTCTCTCTCTGTCCCCGTACAAGTCGCGGGGAACGCCACATTTCTGGGGCAGTGATATGTAAAATGACCTTCTTGCTCTGGGCATCTGCATTGTCTGGAGTTTTTTATTAATGTTGGGAGGGTGGGCTTGATAATACGTCCTTGTTAAGTCCCATAGAAGCCTATGTTCTGGTGCTATCATGGTGGGAAATAACAAGGCCATATTATGAAGCTCATTATCGCCGTTTTATCAGCAGTTTCTTGCCAATAAAACGGCGATAATATTAACAACGGTCCTTGATAATATGCACCTAAGTTTACTGGTCAAAAAAAAAAAATGGTCCATATTATCAACAAAAGGCAATACATTATCGTCACATTTATTGGCAGGAAACTTCCGATAAAGCAGAGATAATGGGCTTGATAATATGTACTTGTGAATAACCATAGCAGCCTAGGTTAGGATCAGAACCTGGGCTGCAAGGGCCTATTATCAAGCACATTATCGCCGCTTTATCGGCAGTTTCCTGTCGATAAAAGCGGCGATAATGTATCGCCTTTTGTATGTCAAGCTTTCCTTTTTTTTGGTGTAGCAGTTGTACTCTCTTCGCATGCTCAGCGTCGTTTCGAAGCCCACGTTTTCTTTTTCTTCAAGTTCAACAAGGAAACCTTTCTTTATATCAGTTAGTAAATCTGTTGCTTTCTTTTCCCGTTTCGTGTGATTCATCCGGTGCTGAATTTTAACAATGGTCCTTGATAATATGCACCTAACTTTACTGGTCAAAAACAAGAGCAATGGTCCACATTATCAACAAAAGGCGATACATTATCGTCGCATTTATTGGCAGGAAACTGCCGATAAAACAGAGATAATGGGCTTGATAATATGTACTTGTGAATAACCATAGCAGCCTAGGTTAGTAGCAGAACCTGGGCTGCTATGGGAAGTTGCAAGGGCCTATTATTAAGCACATTATCGCCGCTTTATCAGCAGTTTCCTGTAGATAAAAGTGGCGATAATGTATCGCTTTTTGTATGTAAGGCTTTCCTTTTTTTTGGTGTAGCAGTTGTACTCTCTTCGCATGATCAGCGTCGTTTTGAAGTTCACGTTTTTTTCTTCAAGTTCAACAAGGAAACCTTTCTTTATATCAGTTAGTAAATCTGTCGCTTTCTTTTCCCGTTTCGTGTGATTCATCCGGTGCTGAATTTTAACACGGTCCTTGATAATATGCACCTAACTTTACTGGTAAAAAAAAAAGAGCAATGGTCCATATTATCAACAAAAGGCGATACATTATCGTCGCATTTATTGGCAGGAAACTGCCGATAAAGTGGAGATAATGGGCTTGATAATATGTACTTGTGAATAACCATAGCAGCCTAGGTTAGGAGCAGAACCTGGGCTGCTATGGGAAGTTGCAAGGGCCTATTATCAAGCACATTATCGCCGCTTTATCAGCAGTTTCTTGTAGATAAAAGTGGCGATAATGTATCGCTTTTTGCATGTAAAGCTTTCCTTTTTTTGGTGTAGCAGTTGTACTCTCTTCGCATGATCAGCGTCGTTTCGAAGTTCACGTTTTTTTCTTTAAGTTCAACGAGCAAACCTTTCTTTATACCAGTTAGTAAATCTGTCGCTTTCTTTTCCCGGTTCGTGTGATTCATCCGGTGCTGTACTTTTGTTCAGTATTAATAGTCATATTTTTTATATATTTATTTGAAAGTTAGTGCCGAGGCACCAAACGTTGATTACGTACTCCGTCCACTGCCATTTTAGTAGTTTCTCACCGTTGTATTTATTATATCAGTTAGTTAGATCTCAGTAGATTTCAATCCTAGTCTTGAATATCTTACTATAGTATTTCAACATTATTTTTTATTGTGGACCGTCATACCCCTCCCCCACAAAATAAAAGAAGTATGTATTTTTTTTAATTAACTTTTATTAAACAATAAATATAAATGAAACTCAATTATAACTATATTAGAACTGGCAAAATAAGTTAAACAATGTTATAAAGTAATTGTGAAATGGATTCCAAAAGGTGTCCAATCGGTAATCTGCAAAAGAAAAAAGAAGTTTAGAATTATGTAGATGTGAGTAAATGAGCTAAAGCATTACAAGTTGTGGTAACTCTACATTTTTATGTGTGCAGTGTGACTCGTACATTCCAGTTCTGTTATAGTGTCGCGTTCACGTGGTGTCTATATGGAAGTGCCTACTGCGTTACTGACGCCCGTTATGGCGACTTATTTCTAATACATTCCTATGAAGGATTTGTAGATGTAGGCCTGTGTGCTTACCGTTGTATAAAGCTTGCGGCCAAACACTGCAGGCACTGGGATGGACAACTTCAGGTGGGCTGATCTTCTAGACGTCCAAGCAGACAGCAGTGTCTAAGTTTAATAGAGATAGAGAAATGATGTTACAGAGAGTGAGAGATAGAGAAAACAACATTAAAACTGTGTCGCAGTCTGGAGTTGAGATTTTTTGTTGAACCAGACATAGATTTATTAGCACTTTACATCACTTTACCCATGTTAAAAGTGACTCAAAAGTGGCGTAATAAGGTTGATGATCTGTTTGTCAGACTGTTGTAGCCTATCTGTTGTCACTGCTCAGAGGTAATTATACATTTTACAGAGAAGCTGCTGTACACTACGCACTCTGGGAAATAATATCAAGCCTGGGCGACAAAAATGATTGCCACTTTATCGGCAGGAAAGTGTCGCTAAAGTGGCGATAATGGTTTTGATAATATGCTCTATGGAATTCCAATCGAAGCTCATGTCAGATGTCCTTCATATCTAACATGAGCTTCGATTGGAATTCCATAGAGCATATTATCAAACCTATTATGGCCACTTTAGCAGCAGTTTGCTGCCGATAAAGTAGCGATAATTTTGTCACCAAGGGTTGATAATATGGCCCTCTCTCATTTCAGAAATAAAGCTAACACTACAGTTTTACGAGTTCAGTGTACCTGGTACATTTTACTTGTTATAGTGTCGCGTTCAAGTGGTGTCTATATGGAAGTGCCTACTGCGTTACTGATGCCAGTTATGCCCAATTATTTCTAATGTATTCCTATGAAGTATTTGTAGATCTAGGCCTCGGTGCTTACCGTGGTGTAAACTTTGCACCAAACACATTAGGAAGTGGAGTTGACAACTTAAGTTGAGCAGATCTTCTACATATCGAAGCAGACAGCAGTGTCTAAGTTTAAGAGAGAAAGAGAAATGATGTCAAAGAGAGTGAAAGAGAGAGAAAACAACATTAAAACTGTGTCGCAGAGTCTGGAGTTGAGATTTTTTGTTGAACCAGACGTAGATTTACTAGCTCTTTGCATCACTTTACCTATGTAAAAAAGTGACTCAAAAGTGGCGTAAAAAGGTTGATCTGTTTGTCAGACTGTTGTAACCTATCTGTTGTCACTGCTCGGAGGTAATTATACATTTTACAGAGAAGCTGCTGTACACTACGCACTCTGGGCGATAATATCAAGCTTGGACGACAAAAATTATTGCCACTTTATCGGCAGGAAAGTTTCGCTAAAGTGGCGATAATGGGTTTGATAATATGCTCTATGGAATTCCAATCGAAGCTCATGTCAGATGTCCTTCACATCTAACATGCGCTTTGAGTGGAATTCCATAGAGTATATTATCAAACCCATTATCGCCACTTTCCTGGTGATAAAGTGGAGATAATTCTGTTGCCAAGGTTTGATACTATGGCCCTCTTTCCTTTCATAAATAAAAGTTACACTACAGTTTTACGAGTGCAGTGTACCTGGTACATTTTACTTGTTATAGTGCCGCGTTCAAGTGGTGTCTATGTGGAAGTGCCTACTGCGTAACTGACGCCCGTTATGCCGAATTAGTTCTAATGTATTCCTATGAAGTATTTGTAGATCTAGGCCTCTGTGCTTACCGTTGTGTAAACTTTGCGCCAAACACATTAGGAAGTGGAGTTGACAACTTAAGTTGAGCAGATCTTCTACACGTCGTAGCAGACAGCAGTGTCTAAGTTTAAGAGAGAAAGATAAATGATGTCACAGAGAGTGAGAGCGAGAGAAAACATTAAAACTGTGTCGCAGAGTCTGGAGTTGAGATTTTTTGTTGAACCAGACGTAGATTTACTAGCTCTTTGTATCACTTTACCCATGTTAAAAGTAACTCAAAAATGGCGTAATAAGGTTGATGATCTCGTTGTCAGACTGTTGCAACCTATCTGTTGTCACTGCTCGGAGGTAATTATAAATTTTACAGAGAACCTGCTGTACCCTACGCACTCTGGGAAATATTATCAAGCCTGGGTGACAAAAATTATTGCCACTTTATCGGCAGGAAAGTGTCGCTAAAGTTGCGATAATAGGTTTGAAAATATGCTCTATGGAATTCCAATCGAAGCTCATGTCAGATGTCCTTCATATCTAACATGAGCTTCGATTGGAATTCTACAGAGCATATTATCAAACCTATTACGGCCACTTTAGCGGCAGTTTGCTGCCGATAAAGTGGCGATAATTTTAACGCCAAGTGTTGATAATATGGCCCTCTATCGTTTCAGAAATAAAGCTAACACTACAGTTTTACGAGTGCAGTGTACCTGGTACATTTTACTTGTTATAGTGCAGCGTTCAAGTGGTGTCTATATGGAAGTGCCTACTGCGTTACTGATGCCCGTTATGCCGAATTATTTCTAATGTATTTGTATGAAGTATTTGTAGATCTAGGCCTCTGTGCTTACAGTTGTGTAAACTTAGCGCCAAACACATTAGGATGTGGAGTTCACAACTTTAGTTGAGCAGATCTACACGTCGAAGCAGACAGCAGTGTCTAAGTTTAAGAGAGAAAAAGAAATGATGTCACAGATAGTGAGAGAGAGAGAAAACAACATTAAAACTGTGTCGCAGAGTCTGGAGTTGAGATTTTTTGTTGAACCAGACGTAGATTTACGCGGTCTTTGCATCAGTTTACCTATGTTAAAAGTGACTCAAAAGTGGCGTAATAAGGTTGATGATCTGTTTGTCAGACTGTTGTAACCTATCTGTTGTCACTGCTCGGAGGTAATTATACATTTTACAGAGAAGCTGCTGTATACTACGCACTCTGGGCCATAATATCAAGCTTGGACGACAAAAATTATTGCCACTTTATCGGCAGGAAAGTGTCGCTAAAGTGGAGATAATGGGTTTGATAATATGCTCTATGGAATTCCAATCGAACCTCATGTCAGATGTCCTTCACATCTACCATGAGCTTCGATTGGAATTCCATAGAGTATATTATCAAACCCATTATCGCCACTTTCCTGATGATAAAGTGGCGATAATTCTGTTGCCAAGGTTTGATAATATGGCCCTCTCTCCTTTCATCAATAAAAGTTACACTACAGTTTTACGAGTGCAGTGTACCTGGTACATTTTACTTGTTATAGTGCTGCGATCTAGTGGTGTCTATATGGAAGTGCCTACTGCGTTACTGATGCCCGTTATGCCGACCTATTTCTAAGGCATTCCTATGAAGGCTTTAGAGATCTAGGCTGCGGTGCTTACCTTGTATAAAGAGTGCGGCCACTGGAGTTCACCACTCCACTTGAACTCTGCTTCTATACGTCAAAGTTTATTCAATAAGTTGCAGAGAATTCCATTGCTGTTGCTCGATAGGCCGTAGTTGCTTCTGAACGATGTTTGGTGAAGGAAACAAAAGGAGATTTTGATTAGTCATTGAAACTGAGTTGCGTAACTACTATCAAAAGTGAATTTTAATGTGGGTTCTTAATATTCCGTAGTTAAGACTGTTGCAGCTCCAGCAAACAAAGGAAGATCAATAAGTTAATAAAGGCCTGGGACGGCGTCGTGACGCAGAAAAAAAAATACTATCATGGATGCAAAATTAATAATAATAGAGGCGTAAGCACGTGCACAGTACAGAAGTACGACACAGAAATGTATGCTTGCACAATTTTTAAGATTAAAGGTGTATAGGACCTCGTGACTTATAAATAAATATTTCAATTATGTAAGTACAATTTAAAACCATTGAGGGGTAGGAAAGCCATATGAAGGATTAAAAAATAGAATTATGCATATACAATTTACAGTGGAGGTTGTTGTTGTGACGTCTTCTCTTACCTTTGTTTCTGTCGTCTTTTGTCGTGTCTTGAAAGGCTGTGGTTTCGCTGAGTCTGGGGTGTTTTCGACAGTCTGTGTCTCATCGCAGCAGATGCAGGCAAAAGAGAGCATGCTCACGTCGTTGCCCTCATTATATGGGAACCGCGGGGCTGACCAAACCAAGCCCAGGGCCGTCATTGGTAGCGTTTTCGCGGTCTGCAGGAATGATGGCCCTGGGGGAGAACACATTGGCTAATGTATTGGTTTCTAGGCTAAATGATAGCAAACATGCTTGGTGGTGGCATGTGGGTAGTGTGGGCGGGCGTGCACCGCGCATGTGCAAGTATGAGTGTGTGCACTAACAATTAACAACAGAGAGAGATGGGGGCGGTGTTATAATGTACGCAGAGGCAGGCCCAGAATCGGATCTGCAATAAGTCAGCACTTCTAATCATTATCCTTAGCGCGCCCTGAGCTCTGATTTGTCACTGAGAAGGTGATCACACCATAGTTTGTAATGCTTATCATACTCAGTGTGTACCCGCGCATACAGTACGAATATGCTTTGACGTTACGCGTCGAATTAAAGCTTCGGTGTGATGTCATGTTCGGCGTTCTGTACGCGAAAGGGGGCAATGTTTCTACTTGGTTTAAAACATTTATTTATGTATTTAATGTAGATACTAAGGGCAGAAATGTGGGATAACTAAGATTTTTTTTAAATACTTTTAATAATACTATATTACTTTTAAAAATAATTACACAAATCGCAGTAGAAGATCATGCGTACTCGTATTGAAATAGCTGCGCAAGCGCATCATAAGCGTACGCAAAGCCATGTGACTTGAGATTTGATTGGTTCGTAACTTTTGCTATTGCGAGTGTTCTAAGAAGAAGCATTTGTTGTGAGAATCTTCTCAAATAGAAGGAAGATCACCATAATAAGAGCAATGGAGTCATCTTCCAGCAGTTCTTCAGAGTGAGATTTCATTCGTGAAGACCCTCCAAAGAAGAGGAAAGAAGCTCTAATTTGGAAGTTTTTCACTTTTCCAGAAGGTCAAAAAAAGGTTAATGCTGCAAAAGTAACCTGTAAAATTTGCCAAACAACTCTTTCAAGGGGTGATCCATGTAATAAATACTCCTTTGGCACAGCAGATATGGTGCGACACATGAAGAACTTGCACCCCAAGAACTTTGCTCGATCTGAAAGACGGAGGTTGTACGAGACCCCACCTGCTGCTACAACAAGCACATCAACTGCGGCAGCATTTTCAGCAAGCAGCCAACACCCACATATTGATTCTGACTTTGCTAAAGTTCAATTTCTTTGCATTTATTGCGATAAACTTTTGTGTTATGGGGAACAGTCTATCGACCTGATAAAACGAAGGATACAGGATCATTGCTGTCCTCGACATTAGTTGTTCTTTTTTTCATTCTTTTGTTCCGCTTGGAATTTGTTGAGAAAACACAAAAAAGTTACAAAACAAAAAAAACAGTTCTTTTTAGAACTACCTTCACTGGTCAAAGAAAGAACTATATTTCTATGTTAGTGTGTAAAAGTTTGTCAGAATGAATGTGTAGTTCATAAATGAATGAATGAATATACTAGTGTATGGAGAATGTGAACGTGCAGAACTATAAAGAAGTGCTACAGCATAAATCTATAAGGTGTTTACCTTTAGTATACTGTAGTATGTGAGAAGCACTTGAATGTAACATATGTACATAAATATGTTAGAAGTCTATGCTTCAATTTGCGCTGCTGGTGAAACTGCCTGGGTGAATTTGTATGTGTTAGGGGCGGATTTACAATCCCCTTTTTACACAGCCGTTGTGTCACTTTTGTGACACAGTGGTGGTGCAAAAGATGTGCCATGGTGTGTGCTATTAACAATGTGACGCATCTGGAGGGTGCATTACATTGTAAAGCCGTGCGCCAGAAGAGGCTTTCCTGTGCAGATGGGGATGCAGCAACGCCTCCTAAAAGTAACTGAGTGAAATGTATCATATTTCATTCAGTCACTTTTGAGGTTATGCTGCGTCAAAACCTTGCACATGCTTGAAGCAGGTGTAAGGATTGATACAGCTTTGTGAGAATAGGGCCCCAGAGCAATGCTGGAGTTGTGTTATACTTGCAACCGAAGTGAAGCAATGATTAATCCAAAAATTACTTTGCAATTTAGTTTTGTTATTATTTTATAATAAGAATATGAAATATAATCTAAAAAATTAAATACATATAAATATTTATATTAAAAATATAGGAAATTAGTGTAAAAAGAGAGACATAATAATTAATACATTTATAACTTATCATTTACAAAACCTTTGAAATTCACTGAAAAAACCATAGGTTTCACAAACGTTAAAGTTAGGAATTAGCATTTAAAAAACTTTGCAAATTCATTGAAAAAACCATAGGTTTCAAACACGTTATAGTTAGGAATTAGCATTTAAAAAACATGCAAATTCATTGAAAAAACCCTAGTTTTCACACGTTATAGTTATCTGAACATTTCGCTCATACAAAACCTTTAAAATTCCTCCGTTATAGTTAGCTCGGCTAACTATAACTTGCGCACCTGCAATGCACTGCAGATGACGTCACATATAATATCACTCATGACATGGTCAGTGACATCATTCATGACATCACTGATGACATCTCAAATGACATGGAATTACACCAAACTTTGCAAAATTGTAGGGACTGGTACGCAGAAGTGCCTTTTCCATATTTGGTGAAAATTGCTCCAGAGGTTTTTATGAAAATTAACTTCAAAAACACATATATATCTGGGCGGAGCCTAACCACACATCTCATCGTGAGATTTGATTGGCTTGTCAGCACTTCATCCAAGAAGTGTTGGCAGCCATCTTGGGACCAATATACATGATAGCACCTCATTAAAAAGCATTGCAGTTAATAGAAGGTTTTAGGACTTTAGTTACATTATAAATCATTTGTTGATGGTACCATACTCATTTTAGGAATTGTGCTGTGTTCTAAGGTGATTTTACCATGTGAAAAAGCCTTCTGCTGGGATATCATGAATCATGTTTGAAAGAAAACTATAATCTCATGCTTTTCCCACAGTGGTTTGGAAGGGGATTTATAAGTTAACTGAAAGCATATTTTCTGTAAATTCACATTATCTTTCTCAGTCATGTGAGAATGAAGTCTGACATTCTCAGTAAAACATGTACAACCAACAAGGACAGAGACTGTCAGTTGATTCCTTTGTGTTCTACTGCAGCCTCCTAGAGTGTTCTAAAGAACAACTAGAGCGCTAACAGTCCTACTTATTACAAAGGTATGGCACACCTGAAGCCATCTTGATTGGAATAAAGTGGTAACTTTTAAAACATTTAATTTAAAAAGGAACAAAATGAGGGGGTATATTTTGCCATAGAAAGTATGATTAGTGCTGCAGAAAGAAAAATTAGGGCGCATTATGAGTGACTTCTCAAATCATCTTCTATTTCATTAAAAAATTCTGACATGCAGTCTCCCAAGATGCCACCAGAGACAAAAGAGCCCAAATGTAGCCCAAATATCACCCAGATGTAACCCAAGTGTAGCCCAATGACAGAATGTCCCAGAGTGTTCTAAAGAACAACTAGAGCGCTAACAGTCTTACTTATGACAAAAGTATGGCACACCAGAAGCCTACTTGATTGGAATGAAGTGGTAAGTCTGAAAACATTTAATTTAAAAAGGAACACAATGAGGGGGTTCATTTTGCCATAGAAAGTATGATTAGTGCTTCAGAAAGAAAAATTAGGGCACATTTTGAATGACTTCTCAAATCCTCTTCTATTTCATTAAAAAAATTCTGATATGCAGTCTCCCAAGATGGCCACCAGAGACAAAAGAGCCCAAATGTAGCCCAAATATCACCCAGATGTAGCCCAAGTATAGCCCAAAGACAGAATGTCCCAGAGTGTTCTAAAGAACAACTAGAGCGCTAACAGTCTTACTTATGACAAAAGTATGGCACACCAGAAGCCATCTTGATTGGAATGAAGTGGTAAGTCTGAAAACATTTAATTTAAAAAGGAACAAAATGAGGGGGTTCATTTTGCCATAGAAAGCATTATTAGTGCTGCAGAAAGACAATTAGGGCACATTTTGAGTGACTTCTCAAATCCTCTTCTATTTCATTAAAAAAAAATCTGACATGCAGTCTCCCAAGATGGCCACCAGAGACAAAAGAGCCCAAATGTAACCCAAATATCACCCAGATGTAACCCAAGTATAGCCCAATGACAGAATGTCCCAGAATGTTCTAAAGAACAACTAGAGTGCTAACAGTCCTACTTATTACAAAGGTATGGCACACCTGAAGCCATCTTGATTGGAATGAAGTGGTAACTCCTAAAACATTTAATTTAAAAAGGAACAAAATGAGGGGGTATATTTTGCTATAGAAAGTATGATTAGTGCTGCAGAAAGAAAAATTAGGGCACATTTTGAGTGACTTCTCAAATCCTCTTCTATTTCATTAAAAAATTCTGACATGCAGTCTCCCAAGATGGCCACCAGAGACAAAAGAGCCCAAATGTAGCCCAAATATCAGTCAGATGTAGCCCAAGTATAGCCCAATGACAGAATGTCCCAGAGTGTTCTAAAGAACAACTAGAGCGCTAACAGTCTTACTTATGACAAAAGTATGGCACACCAGAAGCCATCTTCATTGGAATGAAGTGGTAAGTCTGAAAACATTTTTTAAAAAGGAACAAAATAAGGGGGCTCATTTTGCCATAGAAAGTATGATTAGTGCTTCAGAAAGAAAAATTAGGGCACATTTTGAGTGACTTCTCAAATCCTCTTCTATTTCATTAAAGAAATTCTGGCATGCAGACTGAAACATGCACTTTGAACACCAGCAGCAGACTTCCCTGGTGAGCAGTAGCTTTACTACAGTGATCTAATGAGCAACTAGAGTGCTAACATTCAGAATTTATGGCAAATGTGTGACACATCTGAATGCCTTCTTGATGGAACCAAAGTAAACAAGCATTGAAAATGCAATAGATCTCGCCCTCGTTTAAGTTAAAGCCATTCTGTTTGTAATGAGGTGGCTTTTTAGCTTTGCTATTATTAGTGTTTTTAAAACTTTCATGTAAATAACATGCATATGTATGCATATATATATATGTACGCATGCATTTATATTTGTATTTATATAGATATGTAGATTATATATGTATGTATAGTAGTAGTAAAGAGTGAGTAGTAGAGAGTAGTAGAGAGGGAGTAGTAGAGAGTAGTAGAGAGTGAGTAGCAGAGAGAGAGAATAGTAGAGAGTAGTAGAGAGTGAGTAGTAGAGTGAGTAGTAGAGAGTAGTAGAGAGAGAGTAGTAGAGAGTTAGTAGTAGAGAGTAGTAGAGAGTGAGTAGTAGAGTGAGTAGTAGAGAGTGAGTAGTAGAGAGTATTAGAGAGAGAGTAGTAGAGAGTGAGTAGTAGAGAGTAGTATAGAGTGAGAAGTAGAGAGTGAGTAGTAGAGAGTAGTAGAGGGTGAGTAGTGAATAGTGAGTAGTAGAGAGAGAGTAGTAGAGAGTGAGTAGTAGAGAGTAGAGAATAGTAGAGAGTGAGTAGTAGAGAGTAGTAGATAGTGAGTAGTAGGGAGTGAGTAGTAGAGAGAGAGTAGTAGAGAGTAGTAGAGTAATAGAGAATGAGTAGTAGAGAGTGAGTATTAGAGAGTAGTGGAGTAGTAGAGAGTGAGTAGTAGAGAGTAGTGGAGAATATTCCAAAGTTTGGCAGAGCACCACTTGCACAATAAGTCCAATCAAATCATATCACTTAGAGTCCTTATTAAAGCGCTGAATCTTGGTGTATATTAAAATGCTTTTATTTTCCTTAAGTTTAGGTACCACAGCCAGCCGACGCGTTTCGTTCTGTACAACAGAACTTCTTCAGGGCGTTCCTATTTCCTTCAAGTTATGTCGGTATCCTGTCATATAACTAGATATTTCTTCCATATGTTAGACGAGACGTAAGTACATTCTTATTCAAAGTGACTAGGTATCAATTTTACCCACACAATTCGGGCAGACTTGAGTTATTTATAGCATCCTCAAAGTCAGTCTTTCAAAAATTCCAAAGTATAGGACATGATAATCCAAATCCAAATCTTTCTCAAGAAAAGTCACTTTCAATCGTTCGGAATATCGGCGTTTGGGCAGATATGACCCAGGGACCCCCAGTATGCAGGGGGAATTAGTCCCCCCTCTGCAAACACGCCAGTGGCCTGCGTTGCAGAGAGGTGTAAAAAGGGGCATAGTCTCATTACACCTCTGTGCAATGCAGCCCCCTGGTGCATACTGGAGGTTCCTGGTGGGCTAGTTGGCCCCCAGGGACCCCCAGTATGCAAGGGGAATTAGTTCCCCCTCTTCAAACATGCACGGGGCTGCGTTGCAGAGAGGTGTAAAAAAGGGTGTGGCCTCATTACACCCCTCTGCAATGCAGCCCCCTGGCGCATACTGGAGGCTCCTGGTGGGCTAGTTGGCCCCCAGGGACCCCCAGTATGCAAGGGGAATTAGTTCCCCGTCTTCAAACATGCAAGGGGGCTGCGTTGCAGAGAGGCGTAAAAAGGGGCGTGGCTTCATTACACCTCTCTGCAATGCAGTACCCTGGCGCATATTGGAGATTTCTGTTGGGCTTTCAGGTCTTATATATTTAGGAATTAGCATTAAAAAAAACCTTTGAAATTCACTGAAAAAAACATAGGTTTCAGGCCTTATATAGTTAGGAATTAGCTTTTAAAAACCTTGCAAATTCACTGAAAAAACCATAGGTTTCAGGCCTTATATAGTTGGGAATTAGCAATTAAAAAACCTTTGAAATTCACTGAAAAAAACATAGGTTTCAGGCCTTATATAGTTAGGAATTAGCATTTAAAAAACCTTTAAAATTCACTCAAAAACTATAGGTTTTACGGGTGTTATAGTTAGCTGGACATTTCACTCATACAAAACCATTGAAATTGCTCCTATATAGTTAGTTGTACTAACTATATTTCGCGCACCCGCAATCCACTGCTGATGATGTCACATATTACATCCTTCATGACATGGTCAGTGACATCACTGATGACATCTCAAATGACATCACTGATGACATCACTGATGACATCATCCACGTGACAATCACATACACCTTTTCATACACTAGTAAAATCTCCAACTGCAGATCCTCAAAAAAACACAACATGGAAGTGCGGGACCTATTGCTGGATAACAATTTAGACATTCTCTTTGTAACAGAGACTTGGCTCGATGATGAGTCGGACCCTGAAATACTAGGGGCACTTCCCCAGGGATATGGCATCTGCAGGCAGGATAGACCTCAAGGTAGGGGAGGCAGGATTGCATTGATCCACAGGGACAGTATTAACTGCACTATGGAGCCTGCTAGTATAGCGGGCAGTGAGACAGGGGCGTTCTCCATAACAGTGACTACTAATACTATTATTAAAGGTCTTTTAATTTACAGATCCCCGGGTGGGAGTGGCAAGTTTGTGGATAGTTTAATAAGCAATCTGCTTTCCCCTGCTATGAGATATGACAAATTCCTTGTACTTGGCGATCTCAACATGCATTTCAACGATGAATCCAATATGGCGGCCCAAGAGGCACGCCAAGAGCTGTCGAGCATGCAACTTATATTGCAGTTGACACTTCCCACTCATAGATTGGGTCATCAATTGGACCCCCTCTTTTGCAATTGGGAGGGCATTCAGGTCGGCCATCGCGTCCCGATGGTCTGGACAGATCGTTTTTTAGTTCCGTTCTGTCTTAAATCTACGGAGGGTAGCATTCCAATGAATGGTGGTGACAATAAAAAGAAACAGAGGAAGTGGTCTAAATTCTCTCTAGAGAATTTTTATGCCAACTTAAAACATGGGGGTACGCCGGACGGGCTAGGTGCTACTATCGAGGAAGCCTGTGAAGCGCTGGACAAACGCATTGAGAAGGCCTTAGATCTGACTGCCCCCTGGTCGGTGAACGGCCCAGTGCGCCGAACTAAATCAGCTGCATGGTTTAATATGGAGTTGAAAGAAGCTAAGACAGCGTGTAAATGCATGGAAAGAGGCTGGAGAAAGGGTTACCTTCCGGAGCCAGGTATGGCATATAAAGACAGCCTCAGGCGCTACCACGCCTTGATTAGGAAAACCCGCTCAATCTACTATACTGAGCGCATAGACAAGGCTGAGTGTTCGACTAAGAAACTCTTTGTAGTCTATAAGGAGATATCAGTGCTGGCTTCAAGAAGTGAACACGTTGATTACTCTGCACAACTCTGCAACCAAATCGCTGCTTTCTTCTATAAGAAAGTGCAGGATATTTATACCACCTTTCCTAATGAGGCCAGGAGTGGCCTCAGCGGTGATCCGCCAATAGAAGGTGTTATATTAGAGAAGGACAGCATTATCGCCTTCTTGGTCCCGGATGAGGCTACGCTTACCGCAGTAGCGAGGGAGGTCAAATCTGGCTCCCCCCGGGATCCAGCCCCTGCCAAGATTCTGAGTGGTAATTGCAAACACAACAATGATGGACAGAATGTGGATCAATGTCACACATTCACCCCAGTCCAAAGATCTGGGCCCAAATCCATCGTTTTTCCACTCCACACCACCCTGGGTTAGACAATGGCGATATGCAAATCAGCGCTGACCCTGTGCCCCATGGGAACAGTCCAGTCCAAACTACAAAAGCCATGTCCTTCCTAGAACGGAATCAAGCATCCGAGGACCGGCCCGGTTTCGAGGTAACACCTCCCATCAGCCCGGCTAGCTTGACTCCAGTGGTGTGGAGTGCCTGGGACTCACGTCTGAGAATCCCCAGTACACTTAGAGCGGTAATTGCAAACACAACAATGATGGACAGAATGTGGATCAATGTCACGCATTCACCCCAGTCCAAAGATCTGGGCCCAAATCCATCGTTTTTCCACTCCACACCACCCTCGGTTAGACAATGGCGATATGCAAATCAGCGCTGACCCTGTGCCCCATGGGAACAGTCCAGTCCGAACTACAAAAGCCATGTCCTTCCCAGAACGGAATCAAGCATCCGAGGACCGGCCCGGTTTCGAGGTAACACCTCTCATCAGCCCGGCTAGCTTGACTCCAGTGGTGTGGAGTGCCTGGGACTCACGTCTGAGCATCCCCAGTACACTTAGAGCGGTAATTGCAAACACAACAATGATGGACAGAATGTGGATCAATGTCACACATTCACCCCAGTCCAAAGATCTGGGCCCAAATCCATTGTTTTTCCACTCCACACCACCCTGGGTTAGACAATGGCGATATGCAAATCAGCGCTGACCCTGTGCCCCATGGGAACAGTCCAGTCCGAACTACAAAAGCCATGTCCTTCCCAGAACGGAATCAAGCATCCGAGGACCGGCCCGGTTTTGAGGTAGCACCCCTCATCAGCCCGGCTAGCTTGACTCCAGTGGTGTGGAGTGCCTGGGACTCACGTCTGAGCATCCCCAGTACACTTAGAGCGGTAATTGCAAACACAACAATGATGGACAGAATGTGGATCAATGTCACACATTCACCCCAGTCCAAAGATCTGGGCCCAAATCCATCGTTTTTCCACTCCACACCACCCTGGGTTAGACAATGGCGATATGCAAATCAGCGCTGACCCTGTGCCCCTTGGGAACAGTCCAGTCCGAACTACAAAAGCCATGTCCTTCCCAGAACGGAATCAAGCATCCGAGGACCGGCCCGGTTTCGAGGTAACACCTCTCATCAGCCCGGCTAGCTTGACTCCAGTGGTGTGGAGTGCCTGGGACTCACGTCTGAGCATCCCCAGTACACTTAGAGCGGTAATTGCAAACACAACAATGATGGACAGAATGTGGATCAATGTCACACATTCACCCCAGTCCAAAGATCTGGGCCCAAATCCATCGTTTTTCCACTCCACACCACTCTGGGTTAGACAATGGCGATATGCAAATCAGCGCTGACCCTGTGCCCCATGGGAACAGTCCAGTCCGAACTACAAAAGCCATGTCCTTCCCAGAACGGAATCAAGCATCCGAGGACCGGCCCGGTTTCGAGGTAACACCTCTCATCAGCCCGGCTAGCTTGACTCCAGTGGTGTGGAGTGCCTGGGACTCACGTCTGAGCATCCCCAGTACACTTAGAGCGGTAATTGCAAACACAACAATGATGGACAGAATGTGGATCAATGTCACACATTCACCCCAGTCCAAAGATCTGGGCCCAAATCCATCGTTTTTCCACTCCACACCACCCTGGGTTAGACAATGGCGATATGCAAATCAGCGCAGACCCTGTGCCCCATGGGAACAGTCCAGTCCAAACTACAAAAGCCATGTCCTTCCCAGAATGGAATCAAGCATCCGAGGACCGGCCCGGTTTCGAGGTAACACCTCTCATCAGCCCGGCTAGCTTGACTCCAGTGGTGTGGAGTGCCTGGGACTCACGTCTGAGTATCCCCAGTACACTTAGAGCGGTAATTGCAAACACAACAATGATGGACAGAATGTGGATCAATGTCACACATTCACCCCAGTCCAAAGATCTGGGCCCAAATCCATCGTTTTTCCACTCCACACCACCCTGGGTTAGACAATGGCGATATGCAAATCAGCGCTGACCCTGTGCCCCATGGGAACAGTCCAGTCCAAACTACAAAAGCCATGTCCTTCCCAGAACGGAATCAAGCATCCGAGGACCGGCCCGGTTTCGAGGTAACACCTCTCATCAGCCCGGCTAGCTTGACTCCAGTGGTGTGGAGTGCCTGGGACTCACGTCTGAGCATCCCCAGTACACTTAGAGCGGTAATTGCAAACACAACAATGAAGGACAGAATGTGGATCAATGTCACACATTCACCCCAGTCCAAAGATCTGGGCCCAAATCCATCGTTTTTCCACTCCACACCACCCTGGGTTAGACAATGGCGATATGCAAATCAGCGCTGACCCTGTGCCCCATGGGAACAGTCCAGTCCAAACTACAAAAGCCATGTCCTTCCCAGAACGGAATCAAGCATCCGAGGACCGGCCCGGTTTCGAGGTAACACCTCTCATCAGCCCGGCTAGCTTGACTCCAGTGGTGTGGAGTGCCTGGGACTCACGTCTGAGCATCCCCAGTACACTTAGAGCGGTAATTGCAAACACAACAATGATGGACAGAATGTGGATCAATGTCACACATTCACCCCAGTCCAAAGATCTGGGCCCAAATCCATCGTTTTTCCACTCCACACCACCCTGGGTTAGACAATGGCGATATGCAAATCAGCGCTGACCCTGTGCCCCATGGGAACAGTCCAGTCCGAACTACAAAAGCCATGTCCTTCCCAGAACGGAATCAAGCATCCGAGGACCGGCCCGGTTTTGAGGTAGCACCTCTCATCAGCCCGGCTAGCTTGACTCCAGTGGTGTGGAGTGCCTGGGACTCACGTCTGAGCATCCCCAGTACACTTAGAGCGGTAATTGCAAACACAACAATGATGGACAGAATGTGGATCAATGTCACACATTCACCCCAGTCCAAAGATCTGGGCCCAAATCCATCGTTTTTCCACTCCACACCACCCTGGGTTAGACAATGGCGATATGCAAATCAGCGCTGACCCTGTGCCCCTTGGGAACAGTCCAGTCCGAACTACAAAAGCCATGTCCTTCCCAGAACGGAATCAAGCATCCGAGGACCGGCCCGGTTTCGAGGTAACACCTCTCATCAGCCCGGCTAGCTTGACTCCAGTGGTGTGGAGTGCCTGGGACTCACGTCTGAGCATCCCCAGTACACTTAGAGCGGTAATTGCAAACACAACAATGATGGACAGAATGTGGATCAATGTCACACATTCACCCCAGTCCAAAGATCTGGGCCCAAATCCATCGTTTTTCCACTCCACACCACCCTGGGTTAGACAATGGCGATATGCAAATCAGCGCTGACCCTGTGCCCCATGGGAACAGTCCAGTCCGAACTACAAAAGCCATGTCCTTCCCAGAACGGAATCAAGCATCCGAGGACCGGCCCGGTTTCGAGGTAACACCTCTCATCAGCCCGGCTAGCTTGACTCCAGTGGTGTGGAGTGCCTGGGACTCACGTCTGAGCATCCCCAGTACACTTAGAGCGGTAATTGCAAACACAACAATGATGGACAGAATGTGGATCAATGTCACACATTCACCCCAGTCCAAAGATCTGGGCCCAAATCCATCGTTTTTCCACTCCACACCACCCTGGGTTAGACAATGGCGATATGCAAATCAGCGCAGACCCTGTGCCCCATGGGAACAGTCCAGTCCAAACTACAAAAGCCATGTCCTTCCCAGAATGGAATCAAGCATCCGAGGACCGGCCCGGTTTCGAGGTAACACCTCTCATCAGCCCGGCTAGCTTGACTCCAGTGGTGTGGAGTGCCTGGGACTCACGTCTGAGCATCCCCAGTACACTTAGAGCGGTAATTGCAAACACAACAATGATGGACAGAATGTGGATCAATGTCACACATTCACCCCAGTCCAAAGATCTGGGCCCAAATCCATCGTTTTTCCACTCCACACCACCCTGGGTTAGACAATGGCGATATGCAAATCAGCGCTGACCCTGTGCCCCATGGGAACAGTCCAGTCCAAACTACAAAAGCCATGTCCTTCCCAGAACGGAATCAAGCATCCGAGGACCGGCCCGGTTTCGAGGTAACACCTCTCATCAGCCCGGCTAGCTTGACTCCAGTGGTGTGGAGTGCCTGGGACTCACGTCTGAGCATCCCCAGTACACTTAGAGCGGTAATTGCAAACACAACAATGAAGGACAGAATGTGGATCAATGTCACACATTCACCCCAGTCCAAAGATCTGGGCCCAAATCCATCGTTTTTCCACTCCACACCACCCTGGGTTAGACAATGGCGATATGCAAATCAGCGCTGACCCTGTGCCCCATGGGAACAGTCCAGTCCAAACTACAAAAGCCATGTCCTTCCCAGAACGGAATCAAGCATCCGAGGACCGGCCCGGTTTCGAGGTAACACCTCTCATCAGCCCGGCTAGCTTGACTCCAGTGGTGTGGAGTGCCTGGGACTCACGTCTGAGCATCCCCAGTACACTTAGAGCGGTAATTGCAAACACAACAATGATGGACAGAATGTGGATCAATGTCACACATTCACCCCAGTCCAAAGATCTGGGCCCAAATCCATCGTTTTTCCACTCCACACCACCCTGGGTTAGACAATGGCGATATGCAAATCAGCGCTGACCCTGTGCCCCATGGGAACAGTCCAGTCCAAACTACAAAAGCCATGTCCTTCCCAGAACGGAATCAAGCATCCGAGGACCGGCCCGGTTTCGAGGTAACACCTCTCATCAGCCCGGCTAGCTTGACTCCAGTGGTGTGGAGTGCCTGGGACTCACGTCTGAGCATCCCCAGTACACTTAGAGTGGTAATTGCAAACACAACAATGATGGACAGAATGTGGATCAATGTCACACATTCTCCCCAGTCCAAAGATCTGGGCCCAAATCCATCGTTTTTCCTCTCCACACCACCCTGGGTTAGACAATGGCGATATGCAAATCAGCGCTGACCCTGTGCCCCATGGGAACAGTCCAGTCCGAACTACAAAAGCCATGTCCTTCCCAGAACGGAATCAAGCATCCGAGGACCGGCCCGGTTTCGAGGTAACACCTCTCATCAGCCCGGCTAGCTTGACTCCAGTGGTGTGGAGTGCCTGGGACTCACGTCTGAGCATCCCCAGTACACTTAGAGCGGTAATTGCAAACACAACAATGATGGACAGAATGTGGATCAATGTCACACATTCACCCCAGTTCAAAGATCTGGGCCCAAATCCATCGTTTTTCCACTCCACACCACCCTGGGTTAGACAATTGCGATATGCAAATCAGCGCTGACCCTGTGCTCCATGGGAACAGTCCAGTCCGAACTACAAAAGCCATGTCCTTCCCAGAACGGAATCAAGCATCCGAGGACCGGCCCGGTTTCGAGGTAACACCTCTCATCAGCCCGGCTAGCTTGACTCCAGTGGTGTGGAGTGCCTGGGACTCACGTCTGAGCATCCCCAGTACACTTAGAGCGGTAATTGCAAACACAACAATGATGGACAGAATGTGGATCAATGTCACACATTCACCCCAGTCCAAAGATCTGGGCCCAAATCCATCGTTTTTCCACTCCACACCACCCTGGGTTAGACAATGGCGATATGCAAATCAGCGCTGACCCTGTGCCCCATGGGAACAGTCCAGTCCGAACTACAAAAGCCATGTCCTTCCCAGAACGGAATCAAGCATCCGAGGACCGGCCCGATTTCGAGGTAACACCTCTCATCAGCCCGGCTAGCTTGACTCCAGTGGTGTGGAGTGCCTGGGACTCACGTCTGAGCATCCCAAGTACACTTAGAGCGGTAATTGCAAACACAACAATGATGGACAGAATGTGGATCAATGTCACACATTCACCCCAGTCCAAAGATCTGGGCCCAAATCCATTGTTTTTCCACTCCACACCACCCTGGGTTAGACAATGGCGATATGCAAATCAGCGCTGACCCTGTGCCCCATGGAAACAGTCCAGTCCGAACTACAAAAGCCATGTCCTTCCCAGAACGGAATCAAGCATCCGAGGACCGGCCCGGTTTCGAGGTAACACCTCTCATCAGCCCGGCTAGCTTGACTCCAGTGGTGTGGATTGCCTGGGACTCACGTCTGAGCATCCCCAGTACACTTAGAGATTAAAGATTACAAGATTCTGAGTGGTGGCATTGAAGTACTGGCACCTTATATTAAGCACCTCTTAGCCCTGTCATTTGAATCTGGCAGGGTACCGAACACATGGAAGCAGGCTGTTGTACTCCCACTTAAGAAAAAGCCACAAATTAGCATAACCCAACTAAACAACTTACGCCCAATTTCCCTTCTTCCTATTGTTTCTAAAATAGCCGAAAAGCTGGCTAATCAACAAATAACAGCTCACATCGAGGCGCACAGGCTCTACCACCCTACCCAGGCTGGCTTTCGGGCATACCATTCCACCAAATCTGCCCTTCTCTTTTCCACAGAGGCACTGAGGAAACATGTTGATCAGGGTCAGACAGCAGCGCTGATTCTTCTCGATCTCAGCGCTGCGTTCGACACTGTAGCTCATCACACTCTGCTACAGTGTCTGAGGAAAAGTGGAGTGATTGGGAGAGCATGGTCTTGGTTGGAATCCTTCCTCCATGACCGTAGTTTCTATGTGGCACAGGGTGTTCATAGGTCGGAGGTTTTTGACCTAAGGCAGGGTGTCCCCCAGGGTTCCAGCCTCAGCCCTACCCTGTTCAATCTGTACATAGCGCCGGTGGCTACTATCACTGAGCAGTACCGGGTAGAGGTGGTAACCTAAGCCGATGATACTCAGCTGGTTGTGGCATTGTCATTGACATTACCAAAGAGAAGCAATGCGGCAACTGGAAGATGTTGAATGCTACACTAAAATCCATCGCAACATATATGTGGAAAGCATAATAAAATACTATCAACTATTGGGACAATGGAAAGAGGAAGGCATGTTAAATAATGATGAGTACCTCTTCCTGCTCTGCGAGGAACCAACTTTGCCAACATTCTACCACTTGCCAAAAATTCATAAACATTACAAAAATCCACCTGGAAGACCTATTGTGGCCTCGATTAACAGCCTTCTGGAGAACACGGCAATTTATGTGGATTCATTTCTATCTCCCTTTGTAAAAAACCTGGCGTCATATATACAGGACACACAGGATTTTCTTAGACATATAGAAGGGATTAGATGGGAAGAGAATTTATTGCTTATAACTTTGGACAACACAAGTTTATACACCTGTATTCGTCACTCAGATGGTCTAAATGCAATAAGATGGTTTTTGGGCCAAAAACATCAAAAATTCACACAACACAATGAAATGCTGTTACAGATGGTCTTATATTGTCTTCACAATAACATCTTTCTGTTTGATGGACAACTGTACCTACAAAACCGTGGCACAGCGATGGGTACGTGCTTCGCCCCCAGCTACGCAAATCTTTTCGTCGTCTGGTGGGAGAAGCACGTAGCCTGGGGGGAGGCCAATGACCAATGGTTAGATAGGATCGTGCTTTGGTCGCGATTAAGCATGGGCGGATTTTGCGAATTGGCAATCCGCGAAATTGCATATTTACGGATTCGCAATCCGCAAAATCCGCGAACTCTCGCTAATTTTGCGGATTCCTTTTTTTTGTGTTCGCAAGTGTTTCTGCCATTTCGCAAGGTTTTTTACCAGTTCGCAAACGCAAACTTACTTGTCGAGTAGCAACGGTCGCTACCATGTTGTTTCTACGTCTGGTTCATCACAGCACCCTCTGTTTCACCACTGCCACCCTCTGTTTCACCACTGCCACCCTCTGGCTCACCCATGCCACCCTCTGGCTCACTCATGCCACCCTCTAGTTCATCACTGTAGATTATGTGGGGAAAAGCACACCTGCCCTGCCTCAACTGACATGAATGAATTAGGGGCTGATTAATGTGTCACTGAATTTGAACTTCCAGGCTGGCACCTGCTTCCTTATCTGTAATTGCTTTCTGTTGCAGTGTAATTTTTTTAACAGGACCTTTGTTGTATACTTGTAGCTATTCTCTGAGCCTGCTGTGAGGGTCAGAGCAGGGTCATAGAATAGTTGCAAGTAGGCAACTGAACTCTGAAGGGGCCCCTCAGGAAGCACTACAGGGAATGGTTACTAATGATAAGATTGAACTTTTGCACCTGCTGAGTGCTTTCAGTTTTGCAAAAATCCAAATATCCAGCAGAATCCACAAAAAGTAATCCTTCCAGTTCAAGATCCAAATCAAAGTGACCAGCACATGAAGAAAGCACTGGGAGGAGACTGCTGGACAGGAACAGGAAGTTAGAGACTGTGGGGCACTTCCTTCCTCCCACCCCCCCCCCCCAAAATGGACTCCTTGCAAAAAAAAAGTGCAGGCAAATGTCAACCTGAGGAGTTATTCTGATAAAAATCATAATTTTCAAGGTTTATGCTGCCTGCTGGTGGATTTCTTGTGCGAAATTGCAAATTTTGCAATCTCGCAATTGCGAGATTGTCGCTGCCCGCCGCATCTACGTGTTCGCAAGTGTTTACTCCCGCGAAATTGTATAGTATTCTAGTTGGCAAGTGCGACCAAGCAAAAAATCCGCTTCGCACGGATTTACGAATTTTCGGCAAGTTCGCGAGAGTTCACGGATTGCGAAATGCCGAAAATCCGCAAAATCCGTGAGCGGAACGGATTTTACGCCCATGCTTAGTCGCGATATATCGACAACCTGTTTATTATATGGAGAGGCGATCGACCCTCGGCGGAGGAGTATATCGCATCTCTAAATAATAACAACTTAAACCTGATCTTTACAGGGAATATCAGCAATAGTATGGTCAATTATCTGGACCTACAGGTCTACATTGAAAACAACGCCCTACTAACCCGTCTTTTTAGAAAACCTACTGCCGGCAATGCAATTCTGCACGCAGACAGCCACCATCCCACAAGCCTAATCAAAAGCATACCCTATGGGGAACTTTTGCGCTTAAAGCGCAACTGTTCCACCGAGGAGAGCTATGTAAGTGCTAAAAATGATGCATTATCACGCTTTTCAGACAGAGGGTATAGGAAAGGACACTTAAAAACTACTGAACTTATGGTGCAGAAGATTGAGAGGAGAACACTACTGTCTCCCAAAAATAAAATTAAACAATCTAAAACTGAGGACAATACTGTACGTATGATTACAACGTACAACGATAAATCTGCACAAATCTTCAAAAAGAATTGGCATATCCTCCAAACCGATAACATACTAAAAGATCATATTTCACAACACCCGCCAATCACATACAAAAGATGTCCATCAATCGGAGACCACCTAATACATAGCCACTTTACTAAATCCAACATGACACAGAACAAACTGGGAATAAATGGCTTTTTTCCATGTCGGAAATGTAAAGCCTGTACATTTAGTAAAAAAGTCACTACTTTTGAAGGTAGGCCAGGGGACCCTAGGCCAGTAAGAACAATTAACAGGTTTTACAATTGTAATTCTGAGTATACCATATACTGTCTCATCTGTCCGTGCAACAAAAGATATATCGGCAGCACTAAGAACCCCACTAAAAAGCGAATATTAGAACACATGCGGGCCATTTCGAACAAAGACCCTGCCTACCCCGTCGCAAGACATTTTGAATTATACCATCAAAGTAACAGGGATCTGTTGCAATATTACTGCATCGACGGGGTAGATAAACACGAAAGGGGTGGAGACAGGTTAAAGAAACTCAGAGCCAAAGAGTCCCGATACATTATAGAGCTCCAAAGTATGAGTCCGGCTGGACTCAACAACGATGAAGAACTTTGGACCCACCTTGAGTATTAAGTGGCCATGTCATATCTAGAATTTAGAAACAGCATCATTGTAAGAATAAGGATTAAGTGCAAAAATGTATAAATAAATGCAAGAACACATATATCCTTTTTCATTCCCCCGATTCCTTTACGTTGTAAACTGCTGCTCTACATGAAACATTTCAAAAAAAGATTGTCTATTAGCAGCAACCTTTTGGTAGACATATGCATAACAACGAGCCCATCCAGGGCACAATTCTGCTACCGCAACAGGTTCTGTGATAATAGAAATTGGTCTAATGTTTACGAATTGTGTAGATATTAATCAGATCTTTCTTTGCTCCTGTTGTGGCCAAAATTTATAACAGGTAATATGTATTGCAAGTAATGAATTTCCTCTGCATACAAAAATACACCTGTTTATGAAAATGTTTTTAACCCCGTAATTTTGGTTGAAATTTTTGTTAAAGTTTTCAGCACTTGCACTTTATAAATGAATTTGATATATTTGCATTTTATCAACCCACTCTAAGATGGCCACCGTATAATTGATACTGTTGGGGCTGGCGAAATGTCCATCTTCTGTTTTCATGGCTATGATAACGTATGGAGGGTTTAAAATGGTTGTAACACATAATGGTAGTCGACATTGAAAAAGCCGCGAGGCGAAACGCGTTGCCTGCTACGTGAAGCAATATATATATATATATATATATATATAATACCACAAGGTTGCCCTTTATGAATGTCGCGCACCTCAGGGTTTCCGCACTCTGAATCTCAGGCGGCAACACAGACAGCATGCCCCACGCTTTCACTGAGCCATACGCGTTTCGAGCTTCTTGAGCTCTTGATCACTGGCGGGGAAATGAGGTAAGAAGCGGTAATTGCAGAACATATTTTTACTTGAATAAACAGTCCCGCCCCTGTGGGCGTCAACGTGAGCATTGTGGTTAATGTAGTCAAATAATGCCACCAAAGACTGAGTCTAGTTCTCTCACCAAGTGGTTGACTCGCTTCTGCCTCATTTAAAAATAAAGTTCAAGTCAACCACTTGACCACCGGAGGCTCCATTTGTTTACCGACGCTCAGGGAAGCCATTTGCTTCCTGCGCGTCGGATTGCAAAGAGGTTAGTTTTGCGGCTGGGGCGGGGGAGATTGCATTATAACTTCTAAGGAGGGAAAGGAAAGGCTTTTCCTTTCCCTCGGTGGCACTTTAGAGGTTTCCTGCTGCACGATCGCACGATGTTAGGGATTTTTTTTTTTTTTTGTTGATCAATTTCGTAGTTCGGGGAGCGGCCCCTTGGGGAAGGGTCGCTCCCCTTGTTGGGGGAACATTATCTATGAAGTCTTCTCTTGGCTGCAATGTTGTTGAAAGGCCGTTTTTTCTACAAAAATGCTGATGGGGGTCATTTATAAAGTAAAATAATAGTGCTCATTGTAATGAAGGATGCAAGTGCCTCTGTCCTTCATTACTTATACTGATGTGTGTTTCTGAAGTGGCTAAAAAACACACCTGTGCTGCCTAGGCAAAGCTCACTAGTGTTTTTGGCCTGATGAATTTTTTTTTTGTGTGCTGCTTTTCAAACACATGCTTTGTCTCCAGTGACCATGTGTGTGTTACTATGCCATGTGCGAAGGGGTCCCTTGAGTGAGCTGTCCATCATAGTGGGAAGCTCACAAATGTTTTTGGGCTGTTGATTGTTACCTGAATTTGTGCTGCAACTCTAGCGCCATCTTTGTCTCCATTGACCATGTGTGCGTTACTATGCAACTGCACAAATGTGCGCAGGGGTCCCTTGAGTGAGCTGTCCATCATAGTGGGAAGCTCACAAATGTTTTTGTGTTGATGATTGTTTTCCTGAGTTTGTGCCGCAACTCGAGCGCCATCTTTGTCTCCAGTGTCCATGTGTGCGTTACTATGCAATTGCACAGATGTGCGCAGGGGTCCCTTGTGTGAGCTGTCCATCATAGTGCTTGGGGTATGCACGAAACATGTCGACGATAGGAGTTGATAGGTACATCTGGACACATTACGTTTAGGGCAGCCTATCTTTCCACCCCGTTTATTACCACCTAGAGGCAAGAATAAAGTTTATTGTAAACCTACTGGGCAGGTATTTTTAACACACATCACATAGTCCACTCCTCAAATACACATGCACCACACATAGTCTAATAAAGTGCTCCTACGTAACTTTCGCAAGTCGCAGCACGCCCCAGCCCGTAGAGGACTGGGATGGCCCCAATGATGAAGCATGTCACCGTGGGGCAACCCTGGTGAGTGAGGGGACACCTAAAAGAGGAGCATTTCTCCCCTTTTTTATACACAATACCATATTTTCACAATCGACCCCAGTGTGTGTTGGTTGTTATCTGAATAAACTAGCAAGGCTCTTAGGTATCTGGAAACAGAGACCATTTGTTCATCATAGTGGGAAGTTCACAAATGTTTTTGGGCTGATGATTGCTTTCCTGAGTTTGTGCTGCAACTCGAGCCCCATCTTTGTCTCCAGTGTCCATGTGTGCGTTACTATGCAATTGCACAGATGTGCGCAGGGGTCCCTTGTGTGAGCTGTGAATCATAGTGGGAAGGTCACAAATGTTTTTGGGCTGATGAATGTTTTCCTGAATTTGTGCTGCAACTCGAGCGCTTGCTTTGTCTCCAGTGTCCGTGTGTGTTACTATGCCATCGCACCAATGTGTGCACAGGTCCCTTGAGTGAGCTGTCCATCATAGTGGGTAAATTTAGGAAAGATGGTGCACTCCGCTAGTTGGTGGGCATTGCCAATAGGGGATCTTCTGTGTGAGTTCACATGCCTCTTATGTGTATAAATGGTTAGAGACTGTTGAGAGCAGCAGATGGGGAGAAAGAAGGTCCTGGTCATAGGAACTGTTTTAGGATTGCGCTTGTGAAAATCAAGGATGCAAGTGCCTCTGTCCAGCATCGCAGTTAACCACAGTAATTCTGTTGTCCCCCTCCCCATGAGAATCCCTGATGACGTCAGCGCGCACAGCACGCGCCAACATCTTCAGGGATTCCCAGGCGGTCGGGAAGCCATTTTCTTCCTGCGCCTGGAGGTGTTAGGTTGGTTTTGAGATATTTGGGGGGGTTTGCAAAGAGGCATCAGGGGAGAGGTAAGTGATTTTCCTCTCTTCTGATGTCTCTTTGCAGGGCATTTCTGCCTCACGGTCGCGCACAGCATTGCGATTGTGCGGTGGAAATGCCCCCACTAGCACCAGGGATTTTATTTTAGATTGTAGGAAGTGACCCATTGGGCAAGGGTCGCTTTCAGGTGGGTCGGATTTTAAATTTAGATTTTCTGGCCTCCCCCCCGGTGGGCAAATCAACCCGTACTTTTGTCTGTTTTGCCCTTTTTGATGGCCCATCTGTGTGGATGTGATTTTGGGGGTAAATTTGTGTATTGTTTATTCATTTGTTATGTTGTTTGTGAAATGTAGTATTAAATTATTTTTTTCTTCTTTGTTTTTGATCCAGGCTTTTGCTGTTTGTATTGGTGTAGGTTGTGGTTCGGTTAATGCTGGTTTTGCAGCTTGTGTAGTTGCATGTGCTTGGTAAGTAAATGTTTTTTGTACTATTTTTCCTAGATAAATGTATTGTTATGAAAAGTGAAGTTATTGCTGTTTGTGTGGCTTTGTGTTTCTTGATTGTTAACTTTCTTTTTTGTATTGCTGCTTGATGTGTACTTTGTCTAATCTATACTTTTTTTTTCTTTCCAGTGGGATTTCCTTTCTTTTTGCTGTGTTTCAGCAGAGTAGGTGCTGGTGAGTCTTCTTATATTTGGTTAGATTTGAATTGTTTTTGAGTGTATTGATTTTAGTGTGAAGACTCTACCTTGTTTACTTCTTCCTTTGCACAGTGTAGGTTGTTGTTCACTTGTGTGTGTAGTCTTCTTGATTTGTAAGGATAATGGCTGCTCGCAGGATTACTGCTAAGCAGGTTGTTAGTTTGCTTTTTGAGTCTTCCTCTGACCATGGTCCAGACACTGACTCCGATTCGGAGCATGAGGTAGGTGCAGAAGATTCAGGCAGTGAGTTTTCTCTTCGCATGGTATCATCGGATGATGATTCTTCTTCTAGTGCTGATGAAGTGCCTGTGGTAGAGAGGGACATTGATGTGCCAGTAGAGAGGGAAGAGCCATGTGAGCGGCAGCCTAGGTCCTCAAGGTTTCCCTTTTTTTCTCGTCGGGAACAGGCAAGTGTGGTAAAGGCTGCGCCCAAAAGGTTTCACATTGCTGTGGTGCGCCAAAGGTTATCTGGTGCTGCTAGTCTTCCTGTTGTTGAGCAGCATGAGGCATCTGGTGCTGCTAGTCTTTCTGTTGTTGTTGAGCAGCAAGTGGCATCTGGGGATGCGAGTTCTTCTGTTGATGTTGAGATGCAAGAGGCAGCTGGGGATGTGAGTTCTTCTGTTGGTGAAGAGATGCAAAATGTATCTGGGGATGCTAGTATTCCTGTTGGTGTAGTGAGGCAAGAGGCATCTGGGGATGCTAGTGTTCCCGTTGATGTAGTGCAGCAAGAGGCATCTGGCCTGCAGGCTAGGGTGGCTTCTTCTCCTCATGTTAGTGATGACGTCTGGGTTGCCCCTGGCATGGTGCAGCCGGAATTGCCAGACTTCACTGGTGTTCCAGGGTGTAGAGTGAATACTGACAATTTTTTGCCAATTCAATATTTTCAGTTGTTTTTTGACGATGAGTTTTTGCAGGAGATTGTGGAGCAAACTAATTTGTATGCAGAGCAGTATTTGAGGGACCACAGTGCCAGCCTTAAGCCCCATTCCAGAGCTACCCATTGGTCTCCCACATATGTTGAAGAGATGAAGAAGTTTTTGGGATTAACTTTTTTGATGGGCTTGCTAAGGAAGCCATCAATGTCTTCTTATTGGTCCACTAGTCCCTTGATAGCAACATCTATATTTCCAGCAGTTATGACTCGTGATCGATATATGCTTCTTCTTCGCATGATGCATTTTGTTGATAATGATTTAGCGTTGCCACGCGATCACCCTGATTGTGACCGTCTTTTTAAGATTCGGCCTGTCCTTGATCACTTTGTTGATCGTTTTCCTGAGATGTTTGCACCTGGAAGAGAAATAGCTGTGGACGAGTCTTTGGTATTGTTCAAGGGCCGCTTGGTTTTTAGGCAATACATTCCTAGTAAGAGGGCACGCTATGGCATCAAACTGTATATGCTGTGTGACAGTGAGACTGGATATGTTTATAATTTCAGGGTGTACACCGGTAAGGATTCCAGCATTAACACTTCTGCTTGTCCGTCCACTTTTGGAGTGACTGAGAAAATTGTGTGGGAACTAGGTAGACGATTATTTAACAAAGGCCACCATTTATATGTAGATAACTTCTACACTAGTGTGCGTTTGTTCAAGGAGTTGGCCAAAGTGGGCACTGTTGCATGTGGCACGATGCGCAGTAACCGGAAAGGTTTCCCAATAGAACTTTTTTGCAAAAGGCTTGTGCGGGGACAGTCTACTGCATTGCGATGTGGGAAACTTCTAGCTGTGAAGCTTTCAGACAGGAGAGATGTTTACATGCTGACTACTATCCATGACGAAAGCACTGAAGCTCTGCCAGTTCGGGGTGAGACTGCTGAAGTGCGTAAACCTGTGTGCATTTTAGACTATAATAGGCACATGGGTGGTGTTGACAGAGTAGATCAGAGGTTGGAACCTTATGCTGCTCTTCGAAAGGCTTATGTTTGGTACAAGAAGTTGGCTATCCATCTTTTCCACTTGGCATCCTTTAATGCTTTTGTTGTTTTCCAGAAATCTTGTCCTGAGTCAAAGATGCCTTTTGTTAAGTTTCAGGAGACTATAATAGGCAGCCTTGTACTAGTGGAACAGGCAAGTGTGCCAAGATTTGGAGTGGTGGAGGAAGTGGCTAGACTGAAAGATCGCCACTTTCCAGAATACATTCCTCCCACAACTGCAAAAGACAATCCCACTAAAAGATGTAGAGTCTGTTGGCGAAGAGAAGTGCGGAGGGAGTCTCGTATGCACTGTCCTGACTGTCCTTCAAATCCTGGATTGTGTGTGCCAGCTTGTTTTAAATCGTACCACACACAAAAGAAGTTTTGGGAGTTTCATTGAGCTTGTAAGTGTACTGTCTGGACTGTTTTCTGTAATATTTTTTAGTTTGCTTTTAGGTTTGCATTAGTGCAAAGCATTTAGGTTTTGAATTTGTGTTAGCAGATTTGTAGGTTTCTACATTTGATTTGTGGTATTTCTTTAAAAAATTCTAATTTCGATGGTGGTGTGTGCAGGATTGTGCTTGGATTGTTGGTGTGCGTGGACTGGCGCTTGGCTGGTGGTGTGCGTGGTCTGGTGCTTGGCTGGCATAGTGCATGGATTGGAGTTGTGCTGGGGGGTGAGTGGATTTTTGCTTGGCTGGCGGAGTGCATGGTTAGGTGCTTGGCTGGTGGTGTGAGTGGATGGCGCTTGGCTGGTGGTGTGCGTGGTCTGGTGCTTGGCTGGCATAGTGCATGGATTGGAGTTGTGCTGGGGGGGTGAGTGGATTTTTGCTTGGCTGGCGGAGTGCATGGTTAGGTGCTTGGCTGGTGATGTGAGTGGATGGCGCTTGGCTGGTGGTGTGCGTGGTCTGGTGCTTGGCTGGCATAGTGCATGGATTGGAGTTGTGCTGGGGGGGTGCGTGGATTTTTGCTTGGCTGGCGGAGTGTATGGTTAGGTGCTTGGCTGGCGGTGTGAGTGGAGTGGTGCTTGGCTGACGGTGTGTGTGGAGTGGTGCTTGGCTGGCGGCGTGTGTGGAGTGGTGCTTGGATGGTGTTGTGTTTGTGGAGTGGCGCTTGGCTGGTGGTGTGCGTGGAGTGATGCTTGGCTGGTGGTGTGTGTGGAGTGGTAGTTGGCTGTCGGTGTGCGCTGAGTGGTGTTTGGCTGGCAGTGTACATGGTCTGGTGCTTGGATGGTGGTGTGGGTGGACTGGCGCTCGGCAGGCCGTGTGTGAGTAGTTACTTTCTGTTGGTCAATACACACACTGCTAGTTGAGTGACACTCCACACAGTCCATCATTTTGTGTAGTTGCAGTGTCAGAAATGTGGGCGTGTGAAAGTGATGGGCCCTTGAATGGCGCTGTTTGCTGGTGTGAGTGTTGAAATGTGATGGGTCCGCGGCTGGCGGTGTGAATGTTTTGTATGTGTCACGCGTACGAAAGGTGTATGAATGGCCTGTAAAGAGGTTGGTGCCTTGACGTGGCTTTACAGCTCACGAGCTGCGAGTCAGTGGTTCAGTTTATCATACTTTCAATTATACGCAGTGTATTTCATTTTTGATGAAATTACTTGCGTATCCAATTGTATGTACTGAATCATCACTCACCCTCGTGCCAAATCCAACCAGTATGTGTGTGTGCTTGCGGATTAGATGGGTGTGCAGTAATAATTGTTTTTTTTCTCTTTCTGCAGTAGGGTGTACCTTGCCCCTTATTGTGATTGTTGTTATGTGTTGCTTTTCCATTCGGATGGTGTCAATGGTCTGGTTTGTATCAGGTATGAAAGGTGCGTGAATGGCCTGTAAAACGGTTGGTGCCTTGTCGTGGCTTTACAGCTCACGAGTTGCGAGTCACTGGTTCAGTTTTTATGCATTTATTTATTGACAGATCATTTCATTTTTTTGAAATATCTTGTTAATAAAATTTTATGTACTGAACCATCACTCGCCCTCGTGCCAAATCCAACCTGTATGTGTGTGTCTTTGAGGAATACATAGCTGTGCTTGAATGTTTGACTTGTGAGTAACTCTGTTAAGGTGTGGTATCCTTTTACTCGGGAGAACAAGGGGAACGCAGGGTAGTAGGATTTTTTTGCCAGCACGGCGATCCCACGCCAAAATGTTTGGAAAAGTGCTATTTTTACCTATTTTTAAGGTTTGCAAAGAGTTCTGGGTAGGAAAACATTGGGGGACCCACACATGCCATACCTCCCTGGACTCTCCCGGGTGTCTAGTTTTCAGAACTGTTTGGATTTGGTAGGTTTCCATAGATGGCTGTCTCGCACGGGACCAGAAACCCAGGTAACCCCTCTTGCAAAAGCAGTTGAATGTAACAATGGTGAAAATCTTAAGTCCACCAGCTTTTGCAAGAGGGGTTACCTGGGTTTTTGGCCCCGTGCGAGACAGCCATCTAGGGAAACCTACCAATCCTACACATTTCTGAAAAGTAGACACCCGGGGGCTTCCAAGGAGGTATGGCTTGCGTGGATCCTCCAACGTTCCTTTACCCAGAATCCCTTGCAAACCTCATTTTTTACATGGAAAAAATCAGTTTTTTCACACGTTTTAGTGTGGGAAAGCGTGGCATCACTGGGCACACACAAATTACCTCCCACCCAGCGTTTCCCAAGGTCTCCCGATAAAAATGGTACCTCACTTGCGTGGGTAGGCATAGCGGCTGCTTTAGGAAAAGGCCCAATTCATACTGTGGAGACGAAAACATTACCTTTAGCCAAATAATCTTATTTTTTGAGGGGGTCACCTGAGCTTTTGGCCCGGGTCTTGGCAGGCATCTTTGGAAACTACCAAACCCAAACAGTTCTGAGAACTAGACACCCGGGGGAGTCCAGGGTGGTATGGCATGCGTGGGTCCCCCAATGTTTTCCTACCCAGAAACCCCTGCAAACCTGAAATTTTGGTCAAAAAACCCACTTTTCCATACTTTTTTGGGTGGAATCTTGCTGCCGGAACAAATGTCCTACCACCCAGTGTTTCCCTTGTTCTCCCGAGTAAAATGATACCTCACTTGTGTGGGTGGGCCAAAGGCATGTGACTTAGGCTGGGGTGCTTAATTTGTAAAACGTAAATATGAGTAAAAACAACTTTTTTCAAAATTCATTTTTGCGTGTTCTGCTTTGGGGCACCCACACAAGTGAGGTATCCTTTTACTCGGGAGAACAAGGGGAACGCAGGGTGGTATGATTTTTTTGCCGGCCCAGCGATCCCACGCGAAAAAGTTTGGAAAAGTGCAATTTTTACCTAATTTTAAGGTTTGCAGAGAGTTCTGGGTAGGAAAACATTGGGGGACCCATGCATGCCATACCTCCCTGGACTCCCCCGGGTGTCTAGTTTTCAGAACTGTTTGGGTTTGCTACTTTGCAAAGAATACCACCGAGCCCCGGGCCACAAACTCCGATGACCCCCCCCCAAAATCAAGGTAGTTTTGCAATAAGGTAATGTAAATTCACCACCGTACGATTTGAACCGTTTCCTGTTGCAGCCACTATGTCTACCCACGCAAGTGAGGTACCATTTTTTTCGGGAGACCTGGGGGAACCTGGGTGGGAGGAAATTTGTTGATCCACGCAGATTCCAGAACTTTCCACCACAGAAATGTGAGGAAAATGTGTTTTTTGGTCAAATCTTTATGTTTTCAAGGGATTCTGGGTAACAAAACCTGGGGGTAGGCAGGCTAGTCACCCCATCCTGAATTGCCCTGGGTGTCTAGTTTTCAAAAATGTATAGGTTTGCTAGGTTTCCCTAGGTGCTGGCAGAGCTACGGCGCAAAAACAAAAGGTAGTCTTTTTGTCCGAATCGTGCTAAATTTCACTGGGAAATTGAGGTGCGACCATGCTGCGTTTTGCGCTGTTTCATGTCGCAGCCACTATGCCTACCCACGCAAGTGAGGTACCATTTTTTTCGAGAGACCTGGGGGCACACTGGGTGGGTGGAAATTTGTTGATCCACGCAGATTCCAGAACTTTCCACCACAGAAATGTGAGGAAAATGTGTTTTTTTGGTCAAATTGTTATGTTTGCAAGGGATTCTGGGTAACAAAACCTGGGGGTGGGCAGACGAGTCACCCCATCCTGAATTGCCCTGGGTGTCTAGTTTTCAAAAATGTATAGGTTTGCTAGGTTTCCCTAGGTGCTGGCAGAGCTACGGCGCAAAAACAAAAGGTAGTCTTTTTGTCCGAATCGTGCTAAATTTCACTGGGAAATTGAGGTGCGACCATGCTGCGTTTTGCGCTGTTTCATGTCGCAGCCACTATGCCTACCCACGCAAGTGAGGTACCATTTTTTTTGGGAGACATGGGGGCACGCTGGGTGGGTGGAAATTTGTTGATCCACGCAGATTCCAGAACTTTCCACCACAGAAATGTGAGGAAAATGTGTTTTGTTGGTCAAATTGTTATGTTTGCAAGGGCTTCTGGGTAACAAAACCTGGGGGTGGGCAGACGAGTCACCCCATCCTGAATTGCCCTGGGTGTCTAGTTTTCAAAAATGTATAGGTTTGCTAGGTTTCCCTAGGTGCTGGCAGAGCTACGTCGCAAAAACTAAAGGTAGTCTTTTTGTCCGAATCGTGCTAAATTTCACTGGGAAATTGAGGTGCAACCATGCTGCGTTTTGCGCTGTTTCATGTCGCAGCCACTATGCCTACCCACGCAAGTGAGGTACCATTTTTTTCGGGAGACCTGGGGGCACGCTGGGTGGGTGGAAATTTGTTGATCCACGCAGATTCCAGAACTTTCCACCACAGAAATGTGAGGAAAATGTGTTTTTTGGTCAAATTTTTATGTTTGCAAGGGATTCTGGGTAACAAAACCTGGGGGTGGGCAGACGAGTCACCCCATCCTGAATTGCCCTGGGTGTCTAGTTTTCAAAAATGTATAGTTTTGCTAGGTTTCCCTAGGTGCTGGCAGAGCTACGGCGCAAAAACAAAAGGTAGTCTTTTTGTCCGAATCGTGCTAAATTTCACTGGGAAATTGAGGTGCGACCATGCTGCGTTTTGCGCTGTTTCATGTCGCAGCCACTATGCCTACCCACGCAAGTGAGGTACCATTTTTTTCGGGAGACCTGGGGGCACGCTGGGTGGGTGGAAATTTGTTGATCCACGCAGATTCCAGAACTTTCCACCACAGAAATGTGAGGAAAATGTGTTTTTTTGGTCAAATTTTTATGTTTGCAAGGGATTCTGGGTAACAAAACCTGGGGGTGGGCAGACGAGTCACCCCATCCTGAATTACCCTGGGTGTCTAGTTTTCAAAAATGTATAGGTTTGCTAGGTTTCCCTAGGTGCTGGCAGAGCTACGGCGCAAAAACAAAAGGTAGTCTTTTTGTCCGAATCGTGCTAAATTTCACTGGGAAATTGAGGTGCGACCATGCTGCGTTTTGCGCTGTTTCATGTCGCAGCCACTATGCCTACCCACGCAAGTGAGGTACCATTTTTTTTGGGAGACCTGGGGGCACGCTGGGTGGGTGGAAATTTGTTGATCCACGCAGATTCCTGAACTTTCCACCACAGAAATGTGAGGAAAATGTGTTTTTTTGGTCAAATTTTTATGTTTGCAAGGGATTCTGGGTAACAAAACCTGGGGGTGGGCAGACGAGTCACCCCATCCTGAATTGCCCTGTGTGTCTAGTTTTCAAAAATGTATAGGTTTGCTAGGTTTCCCTAGGTGCTGGCAGAGCTACGGCGCAAAAACAAAAGGTAGTCTTTTTGTCAGAATCGTGCTAAATTTCACTGGGAAATTGAGGTGCGACCATGCTGCGTTTTGCGCTGTTTCATGTCGCAGCCACTATGCCTACCCACGCAAGTGAGGTACAATCTTTTTTCGGGAGACCTGGGGGCACGCTGGGTGGGTGGAAATTTGTTGATCCATGCAGATTCCAGAACTTTCCACCACAGAAATGTGAGGAAAATTTGTTTTTTTGGTCAAATTTTTATGTTTTCAAGGGATTCTGGGTAACGAAACCTAGGGGTAGGCAGGCTAGTCACCCCATCCTGAATTCGCCTGGGTGTCTAGTTTTCAAAAATGTATAGGTTTGCTAGGTTTCCCTAGGTGCTGGCAGAGCTACGGCGCAAAAACAAAAGGTAGTCTTTTTGTCCGAATCGTGCTAAATTTCACTGGGAAATTGAGGTGCGACCATGCTGCGTTTTGCGCTGTTTCATGTCGCAGCCACTATGCCTACCCACGCAAGTGAGGTACCATTTTTTTCGGGAGACCTGGGGGCACGCTGGGTGGGTGGAAATTTGTTGATCCACGCAGATTCCAGAACTTTCCACCACAGAAATGTGAGGAAAATGTGTTTTGTTGGTCAAATTTTTATGTTTGCAAGGGCTTCTGGGTAACAAAACCTGGGGGTGGGCAGACGAGTCACCCCATCCTGAATTGCCCTGGGTGTCTAGTTTTCAAAAATGTATAGGTTTGCTAGGTTTCCCTAGGTGCTGGCAGAGCTACGTCGCAAAAACTAAAGGTAGTCTTTTTGTCCGAATCGTGCTAAATTTCACTGGGAAATTGAGGTGCAACCATGCTGCGTTTTGCGCTGTTTCATGTCGCAGCCACTATGCCTACCCACGCAAGTGAGGTACCATTTTTTTCGGGAGACCTGGGGGCACGCTGGGTGGGTGGAAATTTGTTGATCCACGCAGATTCCAGAACTTTCCACCACAGAAATGTGAGGAAAATGTGTTTTTTTGGTCAAATTTTTATATTTGCAAGGGATTCTGGGTAACAAAACCTGGGGGTGGGCAGACGAGTCACCCCATCCTGAATTGCCCTGGGTGTCTAGTTTTCAAAAATGTATAGTTTTGCTAGGTTTCCCTAGGTGCTGGCAGAGCTACGGCGCAAAAACAAAAGGTAGTCTTTTTGTCCGAATCGTGCTAAATTTCACTGGGAAATTGAGGTGCGACCATGCTGCGTTTTGCGCTGTTTCATGTCGCAGCCACTATGCCTACCCACGCAAGTGAGGTACCATTTTTTTCGGGAGACCTGGGGGCACGCTGGGTGGGTGGAAATTTGTTGATCCACGCAGATTCCAGAACTTTCCACCACAGAAATGTGAGGAAAATGTGTTTTTTTGGTCAAATTTTTATGTTTGCAAGGGATTCTGGGTAACAAAACCTGGGGGTGGGCAGACGAGTCACCCCATCCTGAATTACCCTGGGTGTCTAGTTTTCAAAAATGTATAGGTTTGCTAGGTTTCCCTAGGTGCTGGCAGAGCTACGGCGCAAAAACAAAAGGTAGTCTTTTTGTCCGAATCGTGCTAAATTTCACTGGGAAATTGAGGTGCGACCATGCTGCGTTTTGCGCTGTTTCATGTCGCAGCCACTATGCCTACCCACGCAAGTGAGGTACCATTTTTTTTGGGAGACCTGGGGGCACGCTGGGTGGGTGGAAATTTGTTGATCCACGCAGATTCCTGAACTTTCCACCACAGAAATGTGAGGAAAATGTGTTTTTTTGGTCAAATTTTTATGTTTGCAAGGGATTCTGGGTAACAAAACCTGGGGGTGGGCAGACGAGTCACCCCATCCTGAATTGCCCTGTGTGTCTAGTTTTCAAAAATGTATAGGTTTGCTAGGTTTCCCTAGGTGCTGGCAGAGCTACGGCGCAAAAACAAAAGGTAGTCTTTTTGTCCGAATCGTGCTAAATTTCACTGGGAAATTGAGGTGCGACCATGCTGCGTTTTGCGCTGTTTCATGTCGCAGCCACTATGCCTACCCACGCAAGTGAGGTACAATTTTTTTCGGGAGACCTGGGGGCACGCTGGGTGGGTGGAAATTTGTTGATCCATGCAGATTCCAGAACTTTCCACCACAGAAATGTGAGGAAAATTTGTTTTTTTGGTCAAATTTTTATGTTTTCAAGATATTCTGGGTAACAAAACCTAGGGGTAGGCAGGCTAGTCACCCCATCCTGAATTCCCCTGGGTGTCTAGTTTTCAAAAATGTATAGGTTTGCTAGGTTTCCCTAGGTGCTGGCAGAGCTACGGCGCAAAAACAAAAGGTAGTCTTTTTGTCCGAATCGTGCTAAATTTCACTGGGAAATTGAGGTGCGACCATGCTGCGTTTTGCGCTGTTTCATGTCGCAGCCACTATGCCTACCCACGCAAGTGAGGTACCATTTTTTTCGGGAGACCTGGGGGCACGCTGGGTGGGTGGAAATTTGTTGATCCACGCAGATTCCAGAACTTTCCACCACAGAAATGTGAGGAAAATGTGTTTTGTTGGTCACATTTTTATGTTTGCAAGGGCTTCTGGGTAACAAAACCTGGGGGTGGGCAGACGAGTCACCCCATCCTGAATTGCCCTGGGTGTCTAGTTTTCAAAAATGTATAGGTTTGCTAGGTTTCCCTAGGTGCTGGCAGAGCTACGTCGCAAAAACTAAAGGTAGTCTTTTTGTCCGAATCGTGCTAAATTTCACTGGGAAATTGAGGTGCAACCATGCTGCGTTTTGCGCTGTTTCATGTCGCAGCCACTATGCCTACCCACGCAAGTGAGGTACCATTTTTTTTGGGAGACCTGGGGGCACGCTGGGTGGGTGGAAATTTGTTGATCCACGCAGATTCCAGAACTTTCCACCACAGAAATGTGAGGAAAATGTGTTTTTTTGGTCAAATTTTTATATTTGCAAGGGATTCTGGGTAACAAAACCTGGGGGTGGGCAGACGAGTCACCCCATCCTGAATTGCCCTGGGTGTCTAGTTTTCAAAAATGTATAGTTTTGCTAGGTTTCCCTAGGTGCTGGCAGAGCTACGGCGCAAAAACAAAAGGTAGTCTTTTTGTCCGAATCGTGCTAAATTTCACTGGGAAATTGAGGTGCGACCATGCTGCGTTTTGCGCTGTTTCATGTCGCAGCCACTATGCCTACCCACGCAAGTGAGGTACCATTTTTTTCGGGAGACCTGGGGGCACGCTGGGTGGGTGGAAATTTGTTGATCCACGCAGATTCCAGAACTTTCCACCACAGAAATGTGAGGAAAATGTGTTTTTTTGGTCAAATTTTTATGTTTGCAAGGGATTCTGGGTAACAAAACCTGGGGGTGGGCAGACGAGTCACCCCATCCTGAATTACCCTGGGTGTCTAGTTTTCAAAAATGTATAGGTTTGCTAGGTTTCCCTAGGTGCTGGCAGAGCTACGGCGCAAAAACAAAAGGTAGTCTTTTTGTCCGAATCGTGCTAAATTTCACTGGGAAATTGAGGTGCGACCATGCTGCGTTTTGCGCTGTTTCATGTCGCAGCCACTATGCCTACCCACGCAAGTGAGGTACCATTTTTTTTGGGAGACCTGGGGGCACGCTGGGTGGGTGGAAATTTGTTGATCCACGCAGATTCCTGAACTTTCCACCACAGAAATGTGAGGAAAATGTGTTTTTTTGGTCAAATTTTTATGTTTGCAAGGGATTCTGGGTAACAAAACCTGGGGGTAGGCAGGCTAGTCACCCCATCCTGAATTCCCCTGGGTGTCTAGTTTTCAAAAATGTATAGGTTTGCTAGGTTTCCCTAGGTGCTGGCAGAGCTACGGCGCAAAAACAAAAGGTAGTCTTTTTGTCCGAATCGTGCTAAATTTCACTGGGAAATTGAGGTGCGACCATGCTGCGTTTTGCGCTGTTTCATGTCGCAGCCACTATGCCTACCCACGCAAGTGAGGTACCATTTTTTTCGGGAGACCTGGGGGCACGCTGGGTGGGTGGAAATTTGTTGATCCACGCAGATTCCAGAACTTTCCACCACAGAAATGTGAGGAAAATGTGTTTTTTTGGTCACATTTTTATGTTTGCAAGGGATTCTGGGTAACAAAACCTGGGGGTGGGCAGACGAGTCACCCCATCCTGAATTGCCCTGGGTGTCTAGTTTTCAAAAATGTATAGGTTTGCTAGGTTTCCCTAGGTGCTGGCAGAGCTACGGCGCAAAAACAAAAGGTAGTCTTTTTGTCCGAATCGTGCTAAATTTCACTGGGAAATTGAGGTGCGACCATGCTGCGTTTTGCGCTGTTTCATGTCGCAGCCACTATGCCTACCCACGCAAGTGAGGTACCATTTTTTTCAGGAGACCTGGGGGCACGCTGGGTGGGTGGAAATTTGTTGATCCACGCAGATTCCAGAACTTTCCACCACAGAAATGTGAGGAAAATGTGTTTTTTTGGTCAAATTTTTATGTTTGCAAGGGATTCTGGGTAACAAAACCTGGAGGTGGGCAGACGAGTCACCCCATCCTGAATTGCCCTGGGTGTCTAGTTTTCAAAAATGTATAGGTTTGCTCGGTTTCCCTAGGTGCTGGCAGAGCTACGGCGCAAAAACAAAAGGTAGTCTTTTTGTCCGAATCGTGCTAAATTTCACTGGGAAATTGAGGTGCGACCATGCTGCGTTTTGCGCTGTTTCATGTCGCAGCCACTATGCCTACCCACGCAAGTGAGGTACCATTTTTTTCGGGAGACCTGGGGGCACGCTGGGTGGGTGGAAATGTGTTGATCCACGCAGATTCCAGAACTTTCCACCACAGAAATGTGAGGAAAATGTGTTTTTTGGTCAAATTTTTATGTTTGCAAGGGATTCTGGGTAACAAAACCTGGGGGTGGGCAGACGAGTCCCCCCATCCTGAATAGCCCTGGGTGTCCAGTTTTCAAAAATGTATAGGTTTGCTAGGTTTCCCTAGGTGCTGGCAGAGCTACAGCGCAAAAACAAAAGGTAGTCTTTTTGTCCGAATCGTGCTAAATTTCACTGGGAAATTGAGGTGCGACCATGCTGCGTTTTGCGCTGTTTCATGTCGCAGCCACTATGCCTACCCACGCAAGTGAGGTACCATTTTTTTCAGGAGACCTGGGGGCACGCTGGGTGGGTGGAAATTTGTTGATCCACGCAGATTCCAGAACTTTCCACCACAGAAATGTGAGGAAAATGTGTTTATTTTGTGAAAATCTTAGCTTTGCAAGGGATTCTGGGTAACAAAACCTGGTGGTAGGCAGTCGAGTCACCCCATCCTGAATTTCCCTGGGTGTCTACTTTTCAAAAATGTATAGGTTTGCTAGGTTTCCCTTGGTGCCGGCAGAGCTAGGGTGCAAAAACTACAGGTAGGCACTTTGCCAAAAAAGGGTCAATTTGTAACTGCTAAATTTAGGTGTGACCACGTTGAATTTTGCGCCGTTTCCTGTCGCAGGCACAAGGCCGACCCACACAAGTGAGGTACCGTTTTTACCGGGACACTTGGGGTAATTCAGATTTGTAAATCAACAGTTATTACCAATTGAGCTTTCATGGATTTCTTCCTTTGAATGAAAGACATTGTGTAAAAAAAAAATCTTTATGAAAAATGACCAATAATTCTCATGCTAGTATGAGTATTCCCAACTTTGAAAATGTGCAATTATATACTGTTTCTGAACTCTATAATTTGTACCCAATTCAGAAATACATAGGTGTCTTTCATACAGATTATTCCATGTATACATTTTCCAAGACAAAGTGCACTATACCCAGTAAATCAAAAAATACCATTGCAAGTTGCTGCTCAGTTTTTGGATCTGGGTTCGTCGGGTTCTTGGTGAAACTACAAGTCCTATATATCCCCACAACCAGGAAGGTCTAACGGATGTAACGGTATATTGCTTTCCAAGAGCTGTCAAAATTAGAAAAAGTTATAGGTGAAAACGTTGAGACAAAAGGCTGTTTTTTTCAACAAAATTTCAAATATTCCAATATCTAACTTTTAGTTTCTATAACGAAACCTTCATGGATTTAGACAAATGACCCCTTTCTGAATTCAGAATTTTGTCTACTTTTCGAAAATGTAAAACTTTCCAGGATCCATTATTGCTTTCAAACTCATTTCTACCATTAACTGGAAGGAGGTGGAAAGCTCTAAAAATAGCAAAAATAGGCTATGTCCCAGAAAAATGCCAAAACTGAGTGAAAAATGTCGGTTCTCTGACAAAAGTCTGTCATTCCCTGAAAGCTGAGAAAATGGAGATTTCAGCCCCACAAACCCTTTTGTGATACCATTTTCACAGAAACACCCAGAGGCTTTCATTTGCAGCCCATTTTTCCCATTTTTCTGAAAAAAACAAAAAAATCACTATATTTTGGTTAATTTCTGGGCCCCCTCCAAGGGAATCCACAAACCCTGGGCGCCTTTAGAATCCACATGATGTTGGAAGAAAAGGAAGCAAATTTGGCGTGGATACCTTATGTGGTCAAAAAGTTACAAGGGCCTAAGCGCGCACTACTCCAAAACGCCAAAAAAAGCCTCAGCACAGGAGGGGAAAAGGCCTAGCAGCGAAGGGGTTAATAAAATAATACAATTCTGTTTTGCTAAATAATAATATATATTTTTATTTTTTTTAAAAGTGGAGTTGCCACCCCTCGTGTACCTATCTCAGTGGGTGTGCGGATTCAAACCGCCATATTGTTAAAGTTGTGAAGGATGTGTGTTTCAGCCAGCCCACTCCACTTACGCTTACAGGGAGGAAACTACAATGCTACATGTCCCAGATATTCCCTGTAGTAATCTGCTGATCACAGGTCTAGTTGTCAGCATGCCACAGCCAGTCCCTCACGGCTGGTTTACACACACACCACACCCATTCAGCACAGGCATCACAGGACATGTGACCCTGCCAATAATAAGGGATGGGTGCACGTGCTCAATGCCATTTCCACTGTCTATCTGGGTGTATCCGTATGCTTTATATGTTGGTGGCAGCCGAGGCACTTTGGCTGACACGGGGCTCCCGCAACATGGCAATCACTTGAGGTACACAGAGTTGGTGGCAGCCAAAGCACTTTGCCAGACACTGGCCTCCTGCCACGTGGCGATGACTTGAGGTGCACTGAGTTAGTGCCACCAGAGCTGAGCAGGTGTGCAGCCTGCGATGATGCATCATCCTGACAATCAAGACCCGATTAGAACTGTGCGTTCGACTGGACCATGTGTAGGCCAAAGGGAGCTGGCTGTAAAGACATGACTCTTCAGCACGGTGCAGCAGGATGCACTTGGGGCCCGTGAAGTAGAATACAGAAATGGCTGAGGAGGTTGCACGGCACATGGTGGGCCCTCTTGGAGAGGTGGTGGCAGGTGAGCATTGAAGTCTGGGTGCACAGGGTCGGGCAGTCATCGCTGGTCGGCGGACTGGTCTGGGGACCAGGGCTGGGATGTTTGCAAAAGATGTAGGAAACATGACCACCACCTGAGAAGTTTGTGACGACATTAGTGTACAGGCCCGGTGGTCCAGTTTTACCTGCACATTGTTGAAATGCGTTTGGTTTCAGTTGCGGTGATTGTGTGCAGTGTCGGCAGGGGGCACAAGTAGTACATGTGTGCAGTCAGTTGCACCCAACCCGTGCAGGAAGCCTGCTATGGCGTGATTTCCTTGCTTGGTCTCCAGCTGCTCCTTCGCAGTGTGGGTGAAGTGAACATGCAGGTGTATCAAGCTGAAATGAACCGGGATGCTTAGAGGTGTGGTAAATCCTGCATAATGAGACTGTAACACAAGTTTGTGTGGTTTTAACGTTCCTTTTCTTTCCTACGAAGGTTACGACCACACAAACTTATGTTACAGTCATTTTGTGCAGAATTTATCATACTTGTAAGCATTCCAGTTTGTCCAAGTGCAATACATTGTACATATTACATTTGTAACCATACTAATGCTTGACCTTTGTCTTCATTTATCCAACAGGTTTCTGAATACGGAGTTTTGGGATTTCCAGGACGATCTACAGTTATTTCAATCCACAAGTTGATGTGCCCCGTTGGCAATGTCACTTATTGTTTGATGTTTGTGTGTTGTTAATTTATGTTTTTCCAATAAAGTACTATTTTTCCACTACTGTTGACTACTAGACTTCATGACCTGGCGCACCCCAACTTAAGTGACTACAATCTTGGATCTGGAGCGCAGAGGCCTCAAGCAACAGCTAGGATTGGGGTTGATTGTGCAGGAATATTATGAATTAGGATGAGGGGGTGGTGCAGATACAGGAGCCCTACGTGGCTTTTGTAGACATTCATCTGAGACATGTGAGGAATTTTAATTGGACTGGCTGTGAGACTCCTCCGACTCTCGCAGTTGTAAGTTGGAAGTACCAGAGGCTAACAGGTGCAGCACAGCCAGCAGCTTTGTCTGCGGAAGGATGTTGATTGCTCGCTATGTTGGTACAGTCAGGGCAATTGTGGCAGTGTGCAACAACTTGAGAATGGGGCAATAATTCTTTCGCCACTTTTGCTGCGCTAAAGTGCTGATAACTCTCAAACTGGTGAAAACTGCCAATATTGCCAGTTTTCCAGCGATAGCTTCCGCAGAAGACATTGCCACGAATGAGAGCGACAATGAACGCTAATGATATGCATAGTAGGCATTCCAGTGCAAAAAAAAAACACGAAAAAACACCACTTCCCAATATTTTCAATGACCAGCCAAATCTGCAATGTGATTCAAAAACAGGCGATAAGCCGCTTTAGCGGTAAGAATTTAACATCTGCCTTTTACTGGTGTAAAGCAGGCGACTACCTACAGTATGAAAGGGAGCCCAGCCCAGAGCCACATCTGAAGACCAACACATGTCATAGAGCTACTGATCAAGCAGCTTTGACACCCAAGAAGGCCACAACACCCACCACCACCACTCCCAGGACCCACCCCCGGACCAGCCCCCCTACTACCACCAAGGCAGCGTATAACAGGACAGTGGACCTTCCCAAAATGGCATGGCCCTTCAGCCACACAATAGCTGAATTTTGGGAGAGGTGGGAACCAAGTATGTGTGAAGGAGGCAAGTCACCCATCAATAACAATGCACACGACTCAGTACTATGCTGATGACTACTATGCGGAAGATGAGAATATGAAAGGTGATGATTGCTAGGACAGCCATAGACAAAGAGGGGGAGTTGTTTCAGTTCCAGTAGATCAGAGTGGACCTTATGTTGAGGTGATTACATCAGGTGTGTCAGAACCTTTTCTGTTGGATACTGGTGCTACAAAGAGTTCTATTATGCACTCTAAACTCCCTGGCGCACCTTTGTCTGGCGAGACGAATGTTTCAGTAGGTTTTTCTGGCGCCCCGGTTAGGAACCCGATTTCTAGTCCTATGTCCCTTTCTGTTGGACATTGTGAATTCGAAGCACCCCTTATTCTGACAACAGGTTGTGGTGAGAACTTGTTAGGATTGGACCTGTTGAAAAGATTGTACGCGACATTGTATTGTTCTCCCTCGGGAGTACAACTTACATTGGGTAAGAAAGTGGTATCCTCAATGTACTTGTCAAAGGATAAACTTCCGACAGAATTATCGTCTGTTCCTGATATTCTTTGGGCTACTGGTCCTAATGATGTAGGTCTTTTGGAAATACCGCCATATGTTGTGACATTGAAAGCCAATGTTAAAATGCCACGCATACCCCAATACAAGATCTCTAGTGAAGGTGAAAAGGCGTTGTTGGCAATCATTTATGATCTGATTGAAAAAGATGTAATTGAAGAAACTAGAGGTAACAATTGCAATAGTCCTGTTCTGCCTGTTTTGAAACGTACTGACCCTTCTCAGCCACCTGTTTACAGGTTTTTGATTGATCTTAGAGAGGTAAATAAAATTGTTGTGCCACAATTTCCAGTTGTTCCTGATATCACTACCCTATTGACTATGATTCCAGCTTCCGCGACTTGGTTTTCAGTGATTGACTTGAAGAATGCTTTCTTCAGCATCCCGATTGCCGAGGAGAGCAGGGATATTTTCGGCTTCTCTTTAGGAGGTCGAAGCTTCCGGTTTAAACACGCTCCTCAAGGCTACTGTGAAAGTCCATCAATCTATAGTCAGGCTCTAAAAACACAACTTGATGCGATTGTTTTACCTGATGGTGCTACTCTTCTTCAGTATGTCGACGATTTGTTAATTGCCGCCGATACAGAGGAGATTTGTAAGAAAGCTACTTTATCATTGCTACGTCATTTGTCTGATTTCCATCACAAGGTGTCTCTGTCTAAGTTACAGTATTGTCGACAAGAAGTGACCTACTTAGGTCATCTCTTATCGAAGGAGGGAAGAAAACTGACCCCAGAAAGAATTCAGGCAATTGCAAAATTGAGTGTGCCGATGACACAGAGAGAAGTGCGTGCTTTCTTGGGTATTACATCATATTGCAGACAATGGATACCGAATTTTTCCTTGCTGGCCAATGCTTTGGTAGCATTGACCTGTAAAGATACACCGACTCCCCTTCCGTGGTCTGAAGATTGTCAGAAAAGTTTTTCCGAATTGCGCAATGCATTGTGTTCGGCTCCTGTGTTGGGTACCCCCGACTACAGTAAGCCCTTTACAGTGTATGTCCATGAGAAAGAAGGTTGTGCGTTGTCGGTGTTGACACAGTCTTTTGGGGACAAGCAGCGTCCATACGCGTATTTCATGTCGACCTTGGATCCGGTAGCTAGAGCGTTGCCGAGTTGTTTGAGAGCCACAGCGGCAGCAGCTGTGTCTATTCGACAGTCTGCTGGTTTAGTGATCAATAATACATTGATTGTAATGGTTCCACATGCAGTGGATACCTTGTTAAACAGGACCAAGACGCAACACTTAACTAGTGCTCGATTGTCAGGTTATGAGTTGACACTGTTAGCGAGTCAAGTGCACATAAAGAGATGCAACACGTTGAATCCAGCTACTTTGTTGCCGGTTGTAGCAGAGACAGATGCGTCTGAACAGCATGATTATTTTCTTAGGACAGAAGAAGAAATGAAAGGGAGAGTAGATCTTAAGGACACTCCTCTTGTAAAGTGTGATGGTACCTTATGGGTGGATGGCTCATGTTTCAAGCTTCCAAATGGTGATACGACTGCGGCATATGCTGTTACGACTTTGCATACGATTGTTGAAGCTGCACGTATCCCACATAATTCAGCTCAAGCAGCGGAGTGGATTGCACTTACGAGAGCGTGTGTATTGTCAAAAGGAAAGAAAGTGACCATATATACCGACAGCCAGTATACGTTTGGTGTGGCTCATAGTTTTGGATGATTGTGGAAGGAACGTGGGTTCCTCACGTCTCATGGAACTAAGATTCAGCATGGTCAACTGGTGAATGAGCTCCTTGACTCACCTAATTTGCCGTTGCAAGTCGCGATTGTGAAATGCAGTGCACACAAGAAGGTTACTGACGACGTTGGTCACGGTAATGCGTTTGCTGATGAAGTAGCGAAAGAAATAGCAAGTGATGTGATGAGTCGAATGTATGTGGCGAGCCCTGCAAGATGGACTGGTGACGTTGGAATGTGTGAAGATACGATAGAGAGTGTGAAGTCTATTCAAGCTGAAGCTACAAAGAAAGAGTTGAGTGTATGGAGAGAGAGTACGGGTAAATGGTTGTTGGGTTGAATTGTCGGAGCATCAGCGATGGCTGCTACCCGACGCATACGTGCTTGCAGTGGTTACAATGGCCCATGGAATGGCTCATATCAGTGTGAAAGGGATTTGTAAGTTGTTGGCGCCAGTATGGCAAAAGGCTGGAATTCCTAAGTGTGCAGAGAATGTGGTCAAGAATTGCATGGTGTGTCTGAAATACAATCCTGGTAGGGGAACCCCAACTCCAGCTTGTCATTTTGCGCCTCCAACGTATCTGTTTGAGGTTTTGCAGCTAGATTTCATCCACATGTAGAGGCGCAACAACTCAAAATATGTACTCGTTGTTGTTTGTGCCTTTTCTAGATGGGTAGAAGCATATCCCCTAAAAGATAACACTGCCTTGTCCACAGCTAAAGCCCTTGTCAAAGAATTCTTCCCTAGATTCGGTTTGCCGAGAATGGTCTGGAGTGATAATAGGAGTGAATTTTTGGGCCGAGTGATGAAGAAAGTATGTGAGGGGCTAGGAATCCGGCAAAAATTCCACGCTGCAAATCACCCCCAATCAGCTGGACTAGTAGAGTGCTACAATTGCACTCTAAAACTTAAACTGGCCAAGATACAAGCAAGCTCTGGCCTTGAATGGCCCGATGCTTTACCATTAGCACTTCTATCGACAAGAATGACTGTGCATTCGCGAGTGGGACTTAGTCCATACGAAATTGTGTTCGGCCGCCCGGCCAACATATGGGGAGTGCCAAGGCCCACAAAATTCAGTGAGATCGAACACCCTGTACTGCTGGATTACTTGTATGATTTGACGGCTAAATTGCGTGTTTTACACCAACAGGTTCACGATACTCTGCCTCAGGTCTCTGATGATCCAGGAAACACTATCAACCCTGGTTCGTGGATCCTGGTTAAAAACTTCCAGCGGACAAAGAATGATCAGCCCCGTCGGACCGGCCCCCATCTAGTCCTTTTGTCATTGAGATCGGCCGTTCGAGTGGAAGGAAAGAAAAACTGGATCCGTCGCGTACATTGTAAGAGGGTCCCTTTGCCTCTGCCGTAAGACCAGTGGGTCCAGGAGGGTATTGCTGACTCTGAGACTGAGACTGTGCCTCGTTTTCTGCCTTTCAGCGATGCACGTGTAAAAGGAACAAATTCTGAACGTGAAAGTGACAATCTTTTGCAAGAAGCTGTGCCACCGTCAATTCGATTGGACACTACAGAGCCTGAACTTTTGTTCCAAGATCAGACATTATCTGGAAAACGCCGTTATAATCTGAGGCCGAGAACTATGGACAAATAAATCCCTTTTCTTTGCTATTTTTGAAAGTGCAGCTCTCTCATCTGAGAAACGTTTTTATTTTTGTTTTTCGAACCACCATCCGGGTTCAGCTGTAGGGTCGCGGGCGACAAGTCTTTGGAGTGCAAGCCGAAGACACAAGGTCGACGGTTCTGGTTGGTTCTTGGGCGTTTCCCTTGGACTGATAGGCGCATTTCTTAGCACGGAACACCCTACCTCCACGAGCAGCAAGGTTAGAGGATGGAGTTTTTCGAGATGGAGAGACCTGCCAAAGAGATGAACCTTAAAACCAAAATGTGTATAATAATGACCAAGAAACGTTTTCTGATATTTTGCATTTTCATGTTGCTTAGTGTAATGATGTTTTTAATAGGATATGTTGTATTCTCTTTTCGAGTGACATTTACACCCACTGTACAGCCCATACCTCCTTCTACTGTTTCCTCGCATTCTTTTCACCCTCTACCTGAATATGAGTCCATTAGAGGATTAGAATTTGCCAATAACTCCTTCGTTCAACTTCTACACCAACACCGATTAGTAGTGAACACAACTAACTGTTGGGTGTGTGGTCTCATGCCTCATACTACTGATAAAGGTATCCCTTATCTGGTCCTTCCATTCAGCTACAATGGTTCTGTGTGGGCATACAGAACGATGTTCATCTATGCTCGGGAAGCCCATCCCCTACGTTCTGTAAAAGATAATCCGAAGAGTAGTGCTCTAGTTAAGGGTATAGTAGATAGGATTAGAGGAACTACTTCCTATGAGACTATCCCGAGTTATGAGACACTAGCATATATTGGATGGAACGTGACTGGATATGGAGTTAGTCTGAGTGAGAACCAGCGAGCAAAAAGATCCTCCACGATTTGGGTCGTACCCCATCAGGGTCATCTATGTCTGCAGGGTAATGGCAAGAATCCCAGAGCTCAGCTAACGAAGAGTATCTGCAATGAGGCGTATGTCTTTGCGTCCCAGACTTCCCCTTCGTTCCTAGCAGCTAAGGGTACCTATTTCATCTGTCATGATAGAGCATACACATGGTTGCCCCCTGATGTCTCGGGCACATGTTTTGTCTCGTTCCTGCTGCCTCCCACCTACACAGCTGCGGCAGATTACCACAAGACAAGGATAGTTAGAGGTGTCTTCAGCAAGGAAGACACTGCAGGACAAGAATTGGGAGATTTCTTGAAGGGTTTTCTGCCGTTTTGGGGCCTATGGTTAACAGTAGGAATATAAGGCAATTAACAAGGGTGGTTGAGTCCACCGTAGTTGAAACTGCCGGTGCCCTAAGTAACTTGACTGCTGATCTCCAGTCGGATCGTCTTATGACTCTTCAGAACAGAGTTGCGTTAGATGTCGTACTTGCAGACCGAGGTGGGGTATGTAAAGTGATCCAATCAAGTTGCTGTGTTTTTATTCCAGATAACGCTCCGACAGTGTACCAGGCCATTTCCAAACTACATAAGATCTCTGAATCTATACATGTGGATAAAGGAGATTGGTCGTTGATGGGATGGTTCTGGAAACTGTTATCCGTCTGGGGATGGAAGATTCTGATGGTCATTGGGATGGTCTTAGCCATTCTTTTCCTGTTCTGTCTTTGTGTACAGTGTGCTCCTCCTATGTGTAGCCTCTGTGCTACATCGTGTGTAAGGAAACCTGTATCGAGGGACGAGCTAAGTACCAGAATGATGCTACAGCAACATCTCAATGATTTTATGAATATAGACCTGGACTCAGATTAGCGTGAGTGTAGGTTATTGCCTATGTAAGGGCAAAAGGAGGGTCTGTGGTTCCGTGAATTCTGGACCCGTGTCATAAACATCGTCGAATCATGACAATTTTGGTATCAATAGACCGAGAATGACGAGTATACTATGTACAAATGTTTTCGTCATGTTCGAGTGATTTGATCACCCTGAAATCAGAGATTCCGTCCTGAACCCTCGGGTTCCATTTTGTGCATAGCAGCCATTTTGTGGTTGCCCTCACATAGGCCGATGACTATGGCCAAAACGAGTCTTAGGGACACGTACACCCTTGCTGACTTTTGTGTGACCTGGGCAAGATGACTCCACTGCCTGAAGCCAAACCTGTTCGGTCAGTTCCTTTCCCAGTGGCCGCTCGAGATTAGGATCAAGGCACAGCATACCATAAACCCTTCATTGCACACAACTATGTCTAATCTTGCTCACACCTGTCTCTGTACTTTTCTTTATGACCTGCTTTACGAGGAGGAGGTGCCCGAATTTATTAGGGGGCCGTCGATATCTGATGAAAAATGTTGGGCCTTGCCGGGTAATTGATTGTGGGCTGGACAAACTGAAAATGGGCTTGCCATCATGAATCTGCTTTTTCTTTGTCGTGAAAACATGTGAATGGTCAACTGTAAAATAAGGAATGTTTGCCTAAAGCATAATATTTTGTATAAAAAGGGATGGCTGGCTTTGTAAGATTGAGCAGTCTCCTGAGAACATACACCGTGTTGTACTTCTAGGATATCTGTTACTGGCTGCAGCCAATAAATTCGATCTTTGACTTCACCAAGAAGACTCTGTGTTTCTGTAGTCTTTGACAGGAAGAACTCGAAGTCTTAGGGTGTGTTCCCTGGCACCGCTGGGTTCTTAAAAACCCAGTACTTCAAACATATTAATATCCTGTCCAAGTAAAAATCTATGGAAGTACAAACATTTATCGGAGACCATTAGGCTACGAAAACGAGTCAAAAAAGCCGACCAATAATAAAATTTAAAATCCGGGTGGGCCAGTCCGCCTTGATTGGAAGGAAGTTTAAGTAAGGAGACAGCCCGCCGGGCTTTTTTATATCCCCATATAAAGCTACTAATAGTTCCCTCTAATCTGAGAAAGTAAGAATTATTTACCCGTAAGGGAATTGCTCGAAATAGATATAGGTATTTGGGTAAAATTTTCATCTTAACTAAGTTTATTCCGCCAATAATACTAAGCGGCAATTTATGCCATTTCTTAAATTGCATAGCAGTCTCTTTTAGTAATGATTCATAATTTAATGCCACAATTAAATCAATATCCGAGGAGATTTTAACCCCCAAATAAGTTGCTACACAGCAAATTCCTGGAACAGGGGCTGGCGATTGGTAATTCATAATATTTGAGTTTTAGTGGTGTTGAGTCTATAGCCAGAAGCTAAGCCATATATACCCGCTTCTATTATAATACCCTTAAGGGCTTGGGGCACATCAGAAGAAAAAACTGCAACGTCATCCGCATGCACAGTGATATCAAGTTTATTTGAGCCATTAAAAAAAGGACAAATTAAAGCCTGACGTTGAAGTGCAACTAAGAAAGGTTCCATACCCAAAGCAAAGAGCAGGAGTGATAAAGGACACCCCTGCCTTGTCCCTCTCTTAATTGGGAACAAAGAAGAGCATTTTCCCATATAAGATACCTTGCCCATAGTGTTATCATAAAGCGATTGGATCCATCTCAAGAATTGGCCTTTAATGCCAAATGCCTGTAGTGCCGTCCATAAAAAGCCCCACCCTACTCGGTCAAATGCCTTTTCTGCATCTAATAAAATCATACCGAGTGGGGCGGACTGGGTCCGAGCAGCATCAAAAGCGGAGATAGCCATATTAATATGCGCTGTAGTGTCTCGCTTTTGAATAAATCCATGTTGCTGGGAAGAAACGAGCTGGGACATTACTGACGCCAGCCTAGTAGCCAATATTTTTGCAAATATTTTGGCATCGCTATTGATAAGCGAAATTGGTCTGTATGAACCTCTCTCTTGAGGTATTTTGCCCTTTTTAAAAAAAAAAATAATTTGGGTTAAGTTCCAGGATTTTGGTGCTTGTTGCCATTGCCTATAGCACGGATCACATCAATTAGTAATGGTATTAATTCCTCTGAGCAGCATTTGAACAATTCCAAAGGAATAGAATCCTCACATACAGCTTTGCACATTGCTAAGGAATTGATGGCACCCCTAATTTCTGTCGCTGTAATATCTACCGCTAGTTGTGCAGATTGTTCCGGCTCTAAAGTTTTTACCTTATTTAACTCTATATCATTTTTAATACTATCATCCGAGGCTGCAATTTCAGGTGTATAGAGAGTTTGATAAAATGATGCAAACTGTTGCAGAATTGATTTAGAGTCACAGAATAGTTGGTTGTTATCCCCTTTAATTTCTTTAACAATATTCTGAGATCGATCTTCAGCAGCTTTATAGGCCAAAAGTTTACCAATCTTATCACCATTTTCATATTGATCAAGTTGGTATTTCTTTAATTTCTTGGCACTAAGAGGATCTTTTAATGCAGCTTTAAGTTCAATTAGTTTGAAGCTTAATACATCCAAGTTTGTTACCCCAATTGATAGAGCTTCTGATATTTGATGTTCAATATCGAGTATTTCTCCGAGCCTTTTCTCATTTAGACATCGACGTTCTTTATTTTGTCACCATATATATTGTTGTGTAAATCCACGTATGCTAGCTTTCCAAGCGTCCCAAACTATCAAAGATTGAGTAGAGTGTATATTTATGTCAATGAATTCCTTAATGTGTTCTTTAAGTTGGTTCACAAACCCAAGATCGGTGAACAAGTATCTTGGAAATGAGAAAGGGCGAGGAGAAGACTCAACAATTGTAACCTCAAAAGTTAAGGAGATCAGGTTGTGGTCCGAGGTTACCCTTGGCCATATAGCCATAGAGCTAGTTCCAAGAATAAGGTCTGAAACCCAAACCATATCTATGCGTGAGCATAGTTTATGTGCTGCAGAATAATATGTGTAGCCGGCCAATTTAGGGTATAGGCATCTCCAGGCATCTTTAAGGAGATGAATTGCTGCCAAATCCAAAATTGCAGCTCTAGTTTTCCTCATTCTCTGAAAGGAATTTTTCCTAGTGGTATCTAAATTATAGTTCATAATACAATTAAAATCACCCAACACAATATATTCCCCATCCCGTACAAGCAATTCCATATCAATCTGGTCAATAATTGTTGGCTCATCTTGATTTGAAGCATAGACCCCACATATTGTATATTTTCGACCTTCCAGCTTTATATGTGCAATTGCCCATCTGCCCGCTTTATCAGTTAATGTCTTACGTATTTCAACTTTTAGATTTTTATGCTTTAAAATCGCCACCCCCCGAATTGAAGCATTAATTTCAGTACAAACCATAATATCGTATCCTAATTGTGTTAGTAAGTTTTTATATTTATAAGCTATGTGAGTTTCAGTAATGACCGCGATTTGAGGATTATACATCCTAAGCTCCTCATATACAAGGCTCCTCTTTGTTCTGTTATTTAAGCCCGCCACATTCCATACTAAGCATTTTATTTGATGCATTTAATGAAATATATTTCCCTATCTGTATGGCCTCTATAATAAATCAACTCAGCTTTATAATTCCTCTCATTTTTATAAATTTTTTGTCCCCTGATGTATTTTTTACCCCAGAACATATCTCCCTCTTCCCCACCCCACACACTATCCCACCCCCCCCCCACCCAATAGCTACCTTCAGGTCCCCCCTTTAGACCGGCTGCCGCTATACTGGCAGCCAACAAGCGGAGTTCGGCGCTTATAGGATCCGGACATTCGGAATTATCAAAAAAACGTGCTTAGCAGTCGTCAATATCTAATGTTAAATATTACCACCCAAGCCAAGAATCAATCTAGAGAAAGGTAGAAAAAAAATAGCAATAAATCCATGAATGAAAATCTCAAAACCCAAGAAATTGAAGTGTACAAACAAAGCCTTAGTCAATATCCAGTTCATTTTTCCATTCTCCAAGTAGCCATAGCAGATTCCACCTCATTCTCTTCCAAGAAAAAATAAGAACGACCATTTTTAATTACTTTCAGCTTAGCTGGTTCTTGTAAGAAAGCTTGACCACCCAGTTCCTTAATTGGATCAATAAAATGTTTCAATTTCCAGCGTCGTTCCAAAGAAAGTTTACTTAGATCAGATCTAACGAAAAATGTAACTGAATCAATGGTAACTGGAGTATTTGGCTGTGCTTTTATTGAAATAGCTTGGCGGAGCAGATAGTTACCTATACATATCAAGATTGGGCGGGGATATTTACCACCCTTATTCCTTTGAAATAGGGGTAGCCGATGGGCACGTTGTATCTGCGAGTCCCAATCCCAATCTGATAAATCAGGAAAAGCCTTTTGAAATAATTGAGCAATGAATGCCCTAGGGTCAGCTCCCTCGGCTCCCTCCGCAATGCCAAAAACGCGTAGATTCTGTCTACGTTGTCTGTTTTCTAAGTCTTCAAGTTTAGCTTGCATCTGAGATAGTTGAGCAGCATGTTTATTCACAGCAATTTCAGAGCGATGTGATTTTTCCTCTGTTAGAACCACTCTTTGCTGTAATTCTTCCATATCTTGGGAGACAGCCCCAAGTTTGCACGACATCTCTTGCAGAGAAGCTTGAGTCTTACTACTGTCTTCCCTCATCTGCTGATAATGAATCTTGGCTTCTTGTTTCTGTTCATTTAGTAATTGTAATATCGTCTGAAATGATGCAGACACCTCACCTTGAAGGGTCCAATCCGCTGATAAGAGAGAGGAATGCTCCAGCACCTCTGAAGCAACTTCTTTAGTTGGCTCTGCGTTTGAAGCCGTCTCGATACCACCCATTGTTGATTTTACTATACTGACTGTACTTTGTAAAGTAGTAGTAATATTAGAAGAGAGTGTAGGGGAATTATCCATAGATGTTGTTGGTGCTATAATAGATGGTTGAAGAGTTGTTAATGAAGAAGAGGAGACTTCCACTAAAGATTCCGTACCAGAGCCAGGTAGATCTTGTCCTTCCATTAAAGCCAAAGTAGATTCTGCATTCTGAGCTACAATGAGTACTTCAGCTGGCTGCTTGTTAAACCCCGCTGAACCAGATGTATCCATCACAGCATTAGAAGCATTGCATCGCCCGCTGAAACGCCCAGGTCAGTAGGGCTATTTCCTGAAAGTCTCATAGCCATTGATTTAACGCCTCCCTTAGCTTGCACCCATTGTCTAATAGGACTATTTTCTGCTTTTGCTTTCATAGTACTAGGCTTAGGTTTGCTTATAGTCTTCTTAGCTTTATTCTTAGATTTGCCTTTGAGATTTTTGATGCTGATAACTTTATCTTTGTCTTTAATTAATCCTGATGGTGTATTCTTACCCAGATCATGAAGGTCACAGTACTCCTCATCTGTCTCAGCACCATCAGCATTATCCAAACCCTCAGCCCCTACCACTCCCACTTCAGCTGGGCTTTCGACTGAGGTAACAGATAGCGCTTGATTAGTTGGTGTATTTTCCACAAGATGAGTCTCAGATTGAATAGGGCTTATACTGGTATTAATTACCGGAATTGCAGCTTGGGTAATCGGGGCAAGAGAACATATAACTGATCCAATATTGACATCAAGTCCAGTCTCATTTTCATTTACATCCGAAGAGGGACAGCCTTTTAGTGTAATCTCAGCATTAGTTTTATCATTGGCCACTTTATCCCCCGTAACAGCATTAATACTCTGGTTCTCCCCTTTATCTACATTTACAATGTTGCCCACTGTCTCGCGCAGTATTGAATGAACTTCCATATTTTGTAACAAAGTATCATCAGCGTTAGTCTTAGAGCCGCCCGCTCTTTCCCCCAGTTTCTCTTGCCTACCCGTAAGTTGCTTGTTCGCATCCAAAGTCGACTCAGATGTAGTGCTGGCAGCCTTCCCCACAGGAGCTGGGTCGATAGGGATACTGGTCGTTAACAACGTCGGCGTTTGCTTCACAGCTGTAGCCGTAGTCCGGGTGTTTCGCGCTTGAGGTTTCGGCGCCATCTCGAAATGACCTGCTGCCGTTGTCGATGGAAAAGAACGCCGATAGACTTTCAGGCCAAACCAGCTAACCGCCGACCAGCCCCTCGTAGTCTATGGGGTCAGACGCGGTAATCGAATGAAGCAGAGCAAGCTCCGCACTCGGCTCTCAATCAGCCAAAATTGCAGCATCCGTCTGGACTCTGGTCCGCAACAAGCCACAGCAAGCCGCACAGATCTGAAATGAGATGAGGTGGGCTCTCCTGCTCCGAACCTCACCACGAGTCGGAAACGCCAGCGGCGTGAGCGCAATATCAGTATCAGGTACTCAAACAGAAATCAAAGAAGTGTCCGCTTTCAATTAGCAATAGAGTGCAATATCAAGTGCAAAACGCACGGCAAATCATGCTCGCAGCCCGGACCCCACTCAGCGTTCCTCCGCTCTGGCGGTGTCAATCCACCATCTTGGACCTCCTAAACAGTTAGAACCTTGCTAAAATTTAACCTAAAATTCGGTTTATACAACTTTCTAAAACTTTTTTAAAGAATTTACTTAATGTCAATTTATGGCCATCATTATTTTTAAAGGTTCCTGGCTGCAGGACACCGTGTCAATGATTTTTAATCCGGCTTTTTTATTAATACACAGGGAACATGCTCTTCTGTCTTTTCGCCACCAATTCAATAAAAAATGTGTAACCTGACAATTTAATTTTGTTTTGCTGGGGTTGAAGCACAGTTTGACCGCCTGTCTACATGTTCGAACACCATATAGTTTGAATGATGGACGCAATGAATCATCCCTCGGGTCCTTTAGTTTGGAGCAAATACAGATTACGTGGATGATATCTTCCTTGCCAGCTTTGCACAATATAGTTCCAGCAAAATACTTGGCCTCCACGTCTATGAGGGCAATAAGGCAGTAGTGATTTGGAAATTTCCTACTGCCCTGTTTGAAAATTGAGCTTAGTACTGACCCAAACCAGGACTCCGGTAATGTCAAAGTGTCCTTTATATTTTTGAAAACTGCTTATTGCTACGGACCAAAATTCGGCATCTGATTTATATAACATTGGTGGGATACCATTTGGACCAGGGGCGCCTGTCGATCTGCCCTAGCTATTTGTCTCTTAATTTCTGCTGATTTGTGAATGGAGTGGTCAATCTCAGCACAGGTAGGAAAACTTGAATCTAGCCATAAATTACCTATGGAGGAAGGTTGTTCGGTTCCTCCTGGGTCTGGGGCTTGAAAAGTTACCGTTATGCAGTTGTTTCTTGTGTTTTTCTCTGCAGACTATTTTGTTGAGCCCTGTTGTCCCAACTTCTTCAAGATACTCCCTGTTGTCAGAAGATGAGTTGTTGAAATGCTTGAAGAGGTAATTTATCCATGCTTCCTCCGTTATGTTGGAATTTAAGCCAAGATGTCAATTTATGGCCATCATTATTTTTAAAGGTTCCTGGCTGCAGGACACCGTGTCAATGATTTTTAATCCGGCTTTTTTATTAATACACAGGGAACATGCTCTTCTGTCTTTTCGCCACCAATTCAATAAAAAATGTGTAACCCGACAATTTAATTTTGTTTTGCTGGGGTTGAAGCACAGTTTGACCGCCTGTCTACATGTTCGAACACCATATAGTTTGAATGATGGACGCAATGAATCATCCCTCGGGTCCTTTAGTTTGGAGCAAATACAGATTACGTGGATGATATCTTCCTTGCCAGCTTTGCACAAGCAACAGTATTGCAGGAACGTTTTTTCTTACCCAGGACGGGAGATGGTGGGCAGCTGGAATTACGCCTAAGTATAGTTCTAAAAATGTTTCCTTATTCTTTAGATTCATTCCGATGTTAAGATACTCTTGAGGCTGCAGTACTGTATAATCGCCGAGTATAATCCAGCCGTGGGCTCTTTCGGATAGTGTCTTCTTGTCCTCAATAGAGGCGATGATACGTACTGATTTTTTTGTGATTTATGTAAAAGTCAAAGGATCAGTGGAGATGTCCCTAAGGTCTGACACTCCCAAGATGTGGAGTGAATCAAATAAGTAGTTTCTGGCAGAGGATTTTGGTTGATGAAGCAGCTCTTCCCATAAATTTGAGTTTAAAGAACCGACCTCGACACTCCGAATCTTGTGCCAGGTAGTAACATACATGCCCCGTATTTCCAATGTTTGATTTAACAAACCAAATTCAAGCTGTATTTGTGCTGGAGAAACGTATCTTGGCAGATTGAAGATTGCCCTGTATGAATTTGCTATCACTATCTCCAATAGCACTGCATCCTTTCCTTGAAGGTGTTCACTCCCTTATGTAAGAGTCGGTTGTAGCTTTGCTCGCAAGACCTGGAGCAGCGGATGGAACGTTAAGTCGGGGAGCATGACCTTTAGAGATTTTATTGCCAAACAGGTCACGGTTCACTTCCCTCGCAAGGATTCCACTTGGGGCTTGAACGTGATCTTGTGGTCCAAGATTACACCCAGATATTTATAGGTGGTTAACAAGTCCAGCCCATGTCCGTTTAGATGTCAGATGTGTTTCCTTTTTTTCTGATAATACACTGCCATAACTTTAGTTTTGGCAAAATGTATTCGCAATCGGTACCTTTCAGAGAAGGTGTGAGTTGCATTCAAAGATGTTGAAGGCCGATCGGAGTTCGACTGAATAAAACAACGTCGTCTGCGTAAAACAGATTGGACAGTATGGTTTTCCCTAGTTTTGATGCGAGGCAGGAGCAGTTGTCAAGTTCTCCTGACAGGTCCGCAAGGAAAAGGTTAAACAAAAATGGTGCTAGAACACATCCCTGTTTTAGCCCTTTTGTTGTTGGAATCTGTTTGTAGAGGTGTGTTCCTGCTCTTAATTTAACCCTAATCCAGGTGTTTGTGTGCAGTAGTATCAGTTGGTCTACGAGTCGTTTTGGTATACCCCAGTTTGCCAATTTCCGCCTAAGTATATTCTGATCAACGTGATCGAAAGCGGCAGTATAATCAATGAAACACAGGTAAAGGGGAGTTTTGGTCTCTTTTGCTGCATCCATCAACCGGGTCAAGGCCATTATGTTTGTAACGGCCCCTTGACCTTGGCAGAAGCCTGTTTGATTAATAGGGAGGCTGGATTTGTCAGGCGCCCATGTTCTTAACTCCTCCAATATAGTTCCAGCAAAATACTTGGCCTCCACGTCTATGAGGGCAATAAGGCAGTAGTGATTTGGAAATTTCCTACTGCCCTGTTTGAAAATTGAGCTTAGTACTGACCCAAACCAGGACTCCGGTAATGTCAAAGTGTCCTTTATATTTTTGAAAACTGCTTATTGCTACGGACCAAAATTCGGCATCTGATTTATATAACATTGGTGGGATACCATTTGGACCAGGGGCGCCTGTCGATCTGCCCTAGCTATTTGTCTCTTAATTTCTGCTGATTTGTGAATGGAGTGGTCAATCTCAGCACAGGTAGGAAAACTTGAATCTAGCCATAAATTACCTATGGAGGAAGGTTGTTCGGTTCCTCCTGGGTCTGGGGCTTGAAAAGTTACCGTTATGCAGTTGTTTCTTGTGTTTTTCTCTGCAGACTATTTTGTTGGGCCCTGTTGTCCCAACTTCTTCAAGATACTCCCTGTTGTCAGAAGATGAGTTGTTGAAATGCTTGAAGAGGTAATTTATCCATGCTTCCTCCGTTATGTTGGAATTTAAGCCAAGATGGTCTGGATTCTTTAGTCTTTTGATCATATGCGAAAACCTTGAGCTGTCTTTCCGTTTAGCTTCATAGAGGAGTTTAACTCATAATTCTTCATTTTTCCACTTCTTGTTTTCCCATTTCATCCTTTTTAGCAGTTGTTTTGCTTCCAGTAAAACTTTTTGTAAATCTTGGTTTAATGGGTCTTTCCTCATCTGCCTCAAAGTTCGGTTTATGATCTGCTTCTGGGTTTTCATTTCTGTAGCGGGTTGCATTTTGGACGGTGTTCTCGTTTGATGCATTAATCTGTTTGATGGCCTTTAAATAGTTTCTCATCGACAGCCAAGATGAAATTTTGCCATGCACTTCCCATGCAGCATTAAGTTCTTGGTCAAGAGTGTCAAATTCCCCGGAGCTAAAAAGATACATGTTAAGGTTGCCTGCTAGAATAATATAATCAGAATTCTCTTCATCCATTATCTTTTTTATGGCTTCAATCAATTCTTTCAAAAAGGGGGTGGTGATGGACAGAGTATCTGAGTTAATCAGAACACTCCTACCCAGTCAACAGATCAGGGCTTGATCCATCACCGTTTTTTAGCTCACTGCACCATCCCAGTTCAGAACCTGGCTATATGCAAATTAGTCTGTCCCTGGCCCAGTGCATCATGGGAACAGGGCAGACCAAACTACCAAGCCAATTCTTCACTGGAAAGGAAACAAGCTTCCGGGGACCGGTTTCTGGCATTACAGCCGTCTTCGGCCCGGCTTGCCAAGATGAAATTTTGCCATGCTTCTACCGGTTTTGTCATACTTTTTTCTGCTTGCATATAAAGAGTTTTTACCTTTTAACATATAATATTGATATTGCTGGGGTTGCATCGGAGCCACTTAAGATCTGTGCCCACTTCGATATTAATGCCTGTGAATGGGTCGATATTATGAAGTGAGTTGGCTTCTATTGTTATTTCTTGAGGCAGGTGATCACTATATTCGCTGGTCCCAATCTTGAATGTAGATACAGTACCAAACATATTTAGGGATGTGAATGTGTAATCCAAATAAGATTGCTGTTTTGAGTGGCTCTTAAATTAAGATGTTCTAACTGCTGTAATAGGTGATTTGAACAGTTTGTCGATTTCCTAATGATTGGGGAGCCCTGGCTGGGCACTTCCCATGCACCATTAAGTTCTTGGTCAAGAGTGTCAACTTCCCCGGAGCTAAAAAGATACATGCTAAGGTTGCCTGCTAGAATAATATAATCAGAATTCTCTTCATCCATTATCTTTTTTATGGCTTCAATCAATTCTTTGGCAGCTTTCCGTTTACATTTCGGATGGATGTAAGCATTCATTGGTATAACTTCCTGACACTGGCTGTTTAGCCTGAGCGCAATCTTTACTGCCTGCATAACGCTTGGAGGTGTTATATGAGATGCTATTGCTGAGATCTCTCCTATTGTTGCTATGGAGGCCATAATCATTATGCCCCCTGATCGGCGACCAAAATCGGAACACTTTTTTGTCGGGATGCAGCAAGATGTGTATCCTTGGAGTTCAAAGGCCTTTTCCTCCCAGATCTATTGCAGCAGTAGCACATCAAATGTGTTTAAGTATTGCAGGAACTCTGTGTCCTCACTTTTGCTAGCTAGACCGTTGATGTTCCAAATACATATCTTAATTTTTCTGGAATTTTCAAGACTTGATTGAGATTACTCACACTTTGTCAGTTTGTATGGTCTGCTGTGTAAATGGTGCGCTGAATTTGCCTCCAATTTTGTGAGGCAATTGAACAAGTGTGGCGTACGTCCCTTGAGTCTCCCGTTGATGGAATGATCTTTGCATCTTGGGAATGTACTCTTGGCGAGGTGCTCCTTGCTCCCTTTTGACTTGGTGTCTTTCTATAAGGGTGTCCCAGTGAGGGGTAGAAAGGGTGTCAGATAGTGAGGTAGTTTTTCATTTTAAAGTTTTATCCCCCATTGCTTAAACATACTCTTTTCCTTCATGAATTTTTGGACTGTCTCTTTGGAGTTCCAGGTTGCTTTGGTTATCTCTGAGCATTGTAAATTATTACTTGGCTGGAACTCTATTCGAAGCAGATCTGAGGAGCCAATGTGTTCTAGCTTTGTAATTGAATGTAAGAGTCTCAATATGTTTCCTCTGTTTAATATATCATATCACCACTACTGCTGGATGTATATTCGGGGTAAGCAGAATATTAGCCACGCTATCCCCGTGGTGCAGTATTGAATGTTGTAGGCTGCTTGCTTATGTCCCTTCTTCTCTGTGCATTGGGCATCCACGCAACAGAAGTTCTGACTCAGAAGAACCTTCATTGTAGCCAGGAGTAGCTGTGACGGTGTGTCTCTTCTCTCTCTTTCCAATTACCCTTTCCCCCCTACTGGTTACGTAGCGCTCAGAGCTGCGGCACGGGCGGGCGGGCATTGGGATCAGCGTCCTTTCTGCTTCTGCAAAGAACTTGGCATCCTGACAGATTGAAGTGCCCAAGTAATCTCTTTGCCTGAGCAGAATGGCTGAAGGGTTCAATTTCAAAACTTTAGGTGAGATAGTCGGAATCCAACGAGAAATTGGAGCTGTTAGAGAGGAAAATAAAAATTTAAAACAGGAGCTGGTAGCGTCTCGCCAAGAAACCCAAGTATTATCACAAAAGGTAGATGGATTGGCAATGGGAAACCCTGCCGCTAGTTCTCCCGCTCCCACAAAGAGTACACCTGATATGGACCCCAAAACAGTGGCTCAGGTCATCCATTCTGTTTCTCCTCTTATTCCGTTAGCCGTCCCGGAAAGATTCCAGGGAGATCCACAGAAGGCTCAATTATTCTTAACACAGTGTTCATTACATTTTATGTGTCGACCTACCCTATTCCCAGACGCCCAGTCCAAAGTTGCCTTTGTTCTGTCATATTTGGGAGGTGATGCTGCTAATTGGGCTAAGCCTTTGGTAACTAATGATGATCCTTTTCTTTATAACTTTGACTCGTTTAAGACTGAATTTCTTCGGATTTTTGACAGAAGAAGGGTATCCCAGGCCACCGATAATGAGTTGCTGGAGCTTCGTCAGGGATCTAAAGATTTACTTTCCTATCTGACTCAATTTAATAAATTGATATTAGAAACCAACTGGCTAGAAGAAAAGAGAGCTGCTCTTTTCTATAGAGGATTGCGTGATGAATTGAAGGACATTTTGGCGCAAATTCCCAATAGACCAACTGAATTATCAGCTCTCGTAGATTTGGTCCTGGAGTTGGATTCTCGTAATTCTGAACGTAAAGGAGAGAAAAAGAAGGACTGGAAGGTGAATTTTCCACGATTTGATAGGATACGGGCAGAAGGTGAAAGAGCAAAGAATGATTCCGAACCGATGCAAATCGGAGCAGTTCGGGGACCATTAAGTAAAGAAGAAAAAGAGCAACGAAGATTGAAGAAATTATGTCTGTATTGCGGAATCTCTGGGCATTTCGTTAGAGAGTGCCCCAAACGACCAAAGACCCCGATTAAGGGAAACGCCTTGAACCATCAGTAGAAGGGGTCGCTCTGATGGTGAAAGATGGAAAGACAACTCCAGATTCCCACCAAATTATGAATACACTACAAACGTTGATTCCCCATGTTATCTTACATATGACTTTAAGGTTCAGAGATCAAGAGATTTTGGGAGTAGCAATAATGCTGGATTCCGGGGCCACCGGGAATTTCTGTGACCTGAAATACGCTCGAAGGATGGGGATCCAAGCCATTCGCAAAGAGAAAAGTGAACCTGTACGTGCTGTTGATGGGACAAATTTGTCTTCAGGCCCAATCACCAGTCATACCGAAGGTCTGGAGTTAATTCAAGCAGATGGACATCGGGAGATAATCCAATTTAATCTCATAGATGCCCCGTAGTTCCAACTCATTCTAGGACTACCATGGTTGACAGTTCACAATCCCACCATTGATTGGGAGAATCGTACAGTTACTATGAAATCACAAGTTTTTTAAGGAACATTGTTACCCAACTGGAGAGAAGTTGGCTGAACCCTCACAAGCTGCTCTGCTTTCCTTTGGGGGACAGTCCATCGGAGTTATTGACTCGATGAGTATCCCTACAGAATATCAAGATTTTGAAGCAGTCTTTAGTGAACAAGAGGCAGAGTTGTTACCGCCGCATCGTTCTTACGAGTGTACCATTGAATTGGAGCCAGGAGCGGTCCTCCCTTGTAGTCGGATATACGCCTTAACAGAGGCTGAAAATGATAATCTAAAAGAGTATCTTGATCGCTATCTAAAAAATGGCTTTATTCAACCTTCTCAGTCGCCAGTATCCTCACCCCTTTTCTTCATTCCTAAGAAGGAGGGAAATCTTCAGCCTTGCATCGATTATCGAGCATTAAATCAGGTGACGATCAAGAATCGATACCCTCTCCCATTGATATCAGTCCTGCTCGACCAAATAAAAGAGGCTCAGATTTTCACGAAACTAGATTTACGTGGTGCATATCACTTGGTTAGAATGAAAGAAGGCCATGAGTGGAAAACAGCATTTAGGACTAAGTTTGGCTTATTCGAATACAGAGTAATGCCCTTTGGTCTTTGCAATGCCCCAGCTGTTTTTCAACATTTCATAAACGATGTTATGGGAGATTTGATTGATAAGGTGGCCATTATCTATTCGGATGACATCTTGATATATTCTAGAGACCCAAAGGATCACTCAGACCATGTGAGGATGGTGTTAAAACACTTACGAGATCATCGTTTGTTTGTAAAGCTGGAAAAGTGTGTATTCAGTGCAACCAGCGTTGAATTTTTAGGATTTGTCTTGTCTCCGCAAGGAATAATCATGGATCCGAAAAAGGTACAAGCCGTAGAAGCCTGGCCACCTCCCAAAGAGGTAAAAGAGATTCAAAGATTTTTGGGGTTTGCAAACTTCTACCGGCGATTCATCCAAGGATTTGCGCAATTGATTGTACCGATCACTCGCCTTCTAAAGAAAGGAGTAAAATTCGAATGGACCAATGAAGCGGAAGTAGCCTTCCAGAGTCTAAATAAGAAATTAGTTTCATCCCCCATCTTGATGCATGCAGATCCCTCGGAACCATTCTTTGTGGAGGTGGATGCCTCAGACCAAGCTATAGGAGGGTTATTGTCTCAAAGACATCCAAGTACTGGGCAGCTTCATCCAGTAGCTTACCGCTCTCGAAAATTGAGTCCGGCGGAAATAAATTATACCATTGCTGAGAAAGAGCTCCTGGCTGTCTAGAACGCTTTTGAAGATTGGAGGCACTACTTATTAGGTGCTAAACACACAGTCACAGTATTTTCAGACCATAAAAATCTCCAGTTTTTGAAGACAGTGAAAACTCCGACCCCAAGACAATTACGTTGGTCTTTGTATTTTGCAGATTTTGATTTTGTTATAACTTATCGTCCTGGCAATAAGAATGGGAAAGCGGATGCTTTGTCCCGAATCAACACAGAAGAAAACGAACATCCCGTGGAACCCCAACCCATCATCCCAGAATCTAAGATTATTGGAACAGTTTCTGTTGATAGCTTCCAAGATGAAGTTCGGAAATGCCTGTCATCTGAAGAAATTCAGGAATGGACCACCCAAGGAGTTGCCCGGAAAATACAGCAACAGTTGCCTTATTACCAAGAAGCCTTGTATCTTCCCACTACGACGTTACAACAAAAGGCTCTTCAAGTTTGTCATGATTCCCCCCTGGCAGGACACAAAGGAATTTCCAAAACGCTGGATTTGGTGCAACGTTATTTTTGGTGGCCTGGTGTATCCTCTGATGTCAAACGTTATGTCCAATCTTGTGGGTTATGTGTTCGGAGTAAACCTAGTAGGCAGGCTCCTCAGGGATTGTTACAACCCCTTCCCACTCCCACTCATCCGTGGCACACTGTTTCAATGGACCTTATAGTTGATTTGCCCCTGGGTAAAGGACATAACACAATTCTTGTGGTTGTAGACACTTTCACGAAAATGTGTCACTTCATTCCCTTGTCTGGGTTGCCAACTGCCCGAGAACTTGCGAGACTATTCAGTGAACACATAGTCAGGATACACGGAATTCCCAAGGTGGTGGTATTAGATCGGGGTTCCCAATTCATTTCCCATTTTTGGAAGGCATTCTTAAAAGGGCTAGGTGTAGAGATCAGATTATCCACCAGCTATCATCCGGAGACTGACGGTCAGACGGAGAGAATGAATCAGGAACTTGAGCAGTATCTCCGTTTGTTCCTTCTTGATAGGGGTGGGGATTGGTCAGATTTGTTGTGAATGGCAGAGTTTTTCTGTAACAATGCGAAAAGTGCTTCCACCGGGTACTCTCCATTTTATCTGAATTATGGCCGTCATCCTCATCCATTCCAAAAAAGAGAAGATTTTGAAGTTCCTGCAGTGGACAATCTACTTAAAGATTTAGCTTTACTCCACAAGTCAGCAGAAAACATTTTAATTCAGGCCAAGAAGACCTATAAAGAATGTGCTGATAAACACCGTAAACCTGCACCACAATATCAAGTGAGAGATTGAGTTTGGCTCTCATCCCGCAATTTACATTTGAAAGGAAACCGAAAGTTTCAACCCAGGTTTGTAGGTCCTTACACTATTGAGAAACTTGTGGGGCCTGTCACAGTGAAATTGAAGCTTCCAGCTAAATCTGGTATTCACTCTATTTTCCATGTCTCTCTGCTAAAGAAAGTTGCCCCTCAGACTAGGTTTGCCAAACCCCCGGAACCATTACCCATCTCTGGTCATTATGAGTATGAAGTCAAAGAAATTTTAGATTCTAAAATTCATAAAGGGACACTTCACTATTTAGTAGATTGGAAGGGCTATGGGCCAGAAGAGAGGTCTTGGGAACCAAGTGAGAATATCTATGCCCCAAAATTGTTAAAACGGTTTCATGTTCAACACCCATCCAAGCCAAGACCGATAAATCGGTCTTTGAGAGGGGGTACTGTCAGGAACCACACCATTGCATCTGTCCTGCACACTGACTTACACAAATCATTCAGGACTCAAGTGACAGTTAAGCCTCAATTGGTCAACCTTTGGTATAACGTAAGAGAGAGTACATACACACACACCCAAGATGGCTGCCGCAGTGGCCACGGTGGTAAATGAGCACTTTACACAGTCTAGTGGGGTTCTGAAGTGCGCGAGATTCTATCTGCGCACTTCAACTGACGTTCAGCTGAGGAAACATCGTTGGTTAGGAACTCCGCGTTTAGTATTCAGAACGGGAGTTGTAAATTCGTAGTATTGAGCCTTTCAGTCATAATAGAGATATTTAGCCATAGTCATTTAGTACATGAGCGCTATTCGGCATTCCGACTTCATGAGCAGCAGCGTACCCGCATTCCAGCTTCGAAGTCAAGGAGAAATACAGTTGAGCGGAGTCAGGCTACAAGCTGAGAAAAGTGAAATCGGCGACAGTCTTCTTGAAGACCCGCACTGAATGAAAAGATTCAAACTGCAGAGACCATTGGAACTCCATTCAGCCGCAAGCCTTTGAGATAGAACTGGTACTGTAAAGCTTCGACTCGTTTCTACCGAACTAGTCTATCCAGTCGCATCCTTACCTTCGCAGCGCTTACCCTGTTCTTTCCCTTCCCTTTCTTTCCTCCCTGGTTCCTCTTTGCGCGTCTTCTTCAAGCACTGGTAAAAGACTAAGCGATCGTATATAATTGAACGCTACCAGAGAACTACGAACTTATCAAAGTGATGCAGAAGAGAAGTCGAGGTACTCATTCTGAGAGTATAGGTTTAGAGTAGTAAGACTTACATGAACCCTTTGCTAATTACATTCTTCTTGTTATAGAAGGCTGAGTTCTCTTCAAGAAACAACCACACACATATACATAGAAGAGAGGCAAATGCTTTGAACACAGCTGGTAGGATAATTGCTGGTAAAGTGCATGGAGTATTGAATGTTGTAGGCTGCTTCCTTATGTCCCTTCTTCTCTGTGCATTAGGCATCCACGCAACAGAAGTTCCAATTCAGACGAAACTTCATTGTAGCCAGGAGTAGCTGTGACGGAGTGTCTTTTCTCTCTCTTTCCAATTCCCCTTTCTCCCCTACTGGTTACGTAGCGCTCAGAGCTGCGGCACCGGCGGGCGGGCATTGGGATTAGCGTCCTTTCTGCTCCTGCAAAGAACTTGGCATCCTGACACTTTGTTGTTTTAAAGTGATTTGATAGCGTTGCTTAATTCTGTTTCCGAGATGGGGTTCTCTAGGTCCGCGTTCTGTGTCTCGGACAGTATCAGTAGTTTTAATGACTCTAGGTAGTTTGTTTGCTTTTGTATAAGTCCTTATTGAAGGAGTGGAAGGCGCTCAGGATCTCTTTTTGTTTTGTTAGGGTATTATTATTTGGGCCTTTAATCGATGAGATAGTAAATTGTCTCTGCCTGTGTTTGAGGTATGACGCTAATAGTTTACCTGGTCTATTTCCATTGCAAGTTTAAGTGTCTTAAATTTGTTGATCCACACTCCCGCTTGTTTGCTAACAATTTTGTTATATTCATATTTTTTCTTAATGAGTAGGTCTAGGGTACCTTTGTCGTCTAATGCTATGGCATGAGATGAATCTAGGAGTTTAATTTCTTTTTCCAGATTATGTTTCTTTTTTTTTGTCCTCATATATGCCACCAGAAAGTATCAACTCTAGATGGGGTCTCTCTCACAGGGCCACTGGCACCAATCGATTTCGATTCCGCCCCTGGATTGACTGCTAGGCCTGTCTCCTTGTCCAACTCCCATTTCCGTTCCGTTGTACCTTGCCCCTTGGGAGGACCAGACCACAAACCTCTGGCATAATCATTGGACTCTTTATTTGTCAGACCATACTTTCAGAGCAGACCATACCTTAGTAGCACCCTCTCCGCTACACAACATATCAAACTGACTAATAGCCATGACAGATTATGTGTTTCTGAGTTTAGTTTTTTATTGATCCTTGCTTGATGACCCCCCTGATAGTCGCCTTCACCGAATCCCATAGTGTGAAAGTGTCTGTGTCCGGGAGATCATTATGTCTAATGTAGTCCTGAATAGCAGATTCGATCTTTGCTTTGTCTATTGGGTCAGTGGGAGCTTTGTCATTAAACCGCTATCTTTTAGGAGGGAGAGTGGAGTGGGTACCCGTTAGTTTAGTGTTGATGCACGAGTGATCCGAGACTAGGATAGGGGCTATGTTTGATTGGTCTATAAGATGTGTGTATGCACCTGTAATTAGAATAGAGTCGATCCTAGTATAGGAATTGTGAGGGGCATAATGAAATGTATAGTCCCTTGTATCTGGGTGCTGAAGGCGCCTTGAGTCTTTAAGGTGGAATTTGGAACAGATCTTGTTGAGAACCTCGTGCAAACGTGTGGGCTGGTATCTACATTTGGATTGGCGGTCAATACTGGGATCTAAGGGTAGTTTGAAGTCACCGCCTACTATGATGAGGTCATCTTGAGGAACGGACTCAATTGTATTAGAAACCTTTTCCCAGAAGTTGGGCTCATCGGCGTTTGGGCCATATATGTTGAGAACATGGATGGAATCATCCCCTCTCTTTAGGTGAGTGACTAGCATCCTCCCTTCCTCATCGTGTGGGTGTGAGACAGTGGAGATATTGGCTTTCCTGGCTGTTAGGGTAATGACTCCTTTTTTCTTATGGTCAGCAGGTGAGCAGGAGATATGTGAAATCCAGTTGTGTTTAATGAAGCCTACATCTTCCTCTGAGAGTTTTGTTTCCTGGAGGAGTATAATGTCACCGTTAGACTTGGCCAGGTAGTCGAAGATTTTTCTGCGCTTACCTGGGTGGTTAATCCCTTTTACATTGAGGGATACTATATTAAGGTATTCTGCAATATCTTTAGTGCGAGACATCAGCTAATGAAGTGTTCGCTCTGGTATTGGGATGGCCTATAGAGAACGTGTCCCTCTCTACTCTTGAAAGCTGCAGTCTGCATTTTTGGAAGAATACTGATTGTAACTTTAGGGCGTTTCACCTCTTTGTTCATAGGGACCCTGTCACTGATCATGTATTGAAAGTAGAACATATCTGCCATTTCAACATAGTGTATATCACGAAAAGGCATTACATACGATAAAAGAAAAATAACCATAAATACATTTATCCTCTAGTTAAACCATTAGTTAAACCATTTTGATAGTTCAAAAGGATATCAAGTCTTCTGTTTGTTGGAGCTCCCTGCGAAAAGGTCCATGTCTTGTGTTGGGTTTGCTTTCAGATGACATGCTAGATGTTTGGGCTTAGTAAAGAGGTGATGTTTGCCATTGTCGAAGATTTTGAATTTGGCTGGACCTGCAAATGAGAATTGGATATTCTTTTCTCTCAGTTTGTCCCGTAATTGGAGGAACCCCTTCCTCGTGTCTACCATCTCCTTTGAGTAGTCTTGTGTGAATATTATACAGTGGCCTTCCTATATTACTTGCTGATTTTTCCTGGCGTACGCAAGGATGGCCTCCGTATGTTGGTAGCGTAATGGTTTACATATCATGGGACGAATTCCTTTCCTTTTTGCGCAGTTGAACATCGGGATCCTATGTGCTCTATCCAGTTCTAAGCCATGGTTACATTTTATCCCGGTGAGCATTGGTATCCAAGATTCAAGAAAAGCAGCGCAGGAGCCCGCAGTATCTTCTGAACCCTCTGGAATTACGAAGATGCGTATGTTGCCTCTTCTATTTCGGTCTTCCAACTCTGACACTTGTCTTTTGAGGTCGCTTCTGGTATCTCCGAGGTGTTTGATTTCCTTGCTTGCCTGGGTGGTCACATCTTCGACGTCGCATATTCTTTGTTCTGCATCGTTGAGTTTTGAGTTCATTGTGCTCATGTCTGCCCTGATGGCGGTGAGTTCCAGCTGCATGGAGTCGGTATTTTGTTTTGTGGATTTTGCTAGATCATGTACCTCCACCAATTTTTTAAATATCATGTCCATTGCGCTATTCAAATCTGGTTTGGCTTTAATTGGTGAGTACGAGATAGCTGGTTCAGCTTTTAACTTTTTGTTGGAGGATCTGGGTTCTTTGTCAGCCAGCTTATGCTGATTGAAAAGGACACTGGTCTTCCTTTCGTTGATGTGGGTGATCTGTTTTTATGAGCTGGGTTTTTAGGAATAGCCGAAGTATGATGCGTTAGAACGGCAGACGATATGGCACTTGAGACAGTACTGGCTATGGTAATGGAAGGGCTTGTGTCAATATTAGGAATGCTGGCCGTCCTGGTGATGTTGTTGCTTGATGTAATACTCAAATTTGATATGACACCGCAGAATTATTGGACTAAGGGCGCCTCTTGCTTGCTTACTTGTTTACTTGCTTGTGATGCAGTGAGCAGCAAAGGGTTGACTCAGTTGAGCCTCTTTGGTTTTCTTGTCTATTGTAGCATGCTACGGGTGGTTGCAACTTGTGTGGCGTGTGGTATGTAGCGCCTTTTTGATGACTATTGACCAGAAGTCATCATGCAGGACTGTATCTCTCTTCGGTGCTACCTTTTTAGCTTTAGCACTCAGGCTTCGCAGTGATGACTTGGCACCTCGGTCTGGCTCTGTCCTCAGTCCTAGTGCAGACCCCTCAGTCTTTGTATGTGTAGCTCCTATTCCTTAGCTCAGTTCAGCATCACGTACTAAGTTTTAGCACCACCTTCCTAGTTTTAACGCCCCTGTTATATCTTCACCATGTACCCATGTCTAAAGAGGGCTATCGAATGTTACCACCAAGGTTTCTGGCGGATCGTTGTGACCGCTTGAAGTTTAGCTCTCAGTTTCCCACTAGTCTGCCATTTTAGGGAAGAATCTAGGCATTACTCGAGTTAACGCATTGTTGTTATGCTGTTGGATGCAAGGCGAGAAATGAGAGCAGCCGCAGTTCGGTTTGCTTTGTCCGCTGGGATAGACTATGAATCCGCTGATCTGTGAGTTCGCCTGGAGTGTATTGGGGCCACTTATGTGTACTGCATCATGAGGGTACTTGTATGTACACTACAGGTGTCACAGCGTGCCATTACTGGGTCAGGCAATTAGATTCAAACAATCTCAGCACATGCTGACTGGCTTCATTTATGCACCTACGGGTCACAAGCGTATAGGCGCTGCACTGTGGGACTGCTTTGTAGACATTGGACTCCCTCAGTTATATAGTATTGATAGGGCACAGAGGTGCGCATTACGAGCAGCTTGACGTGCCATTGCAGGGTCAGACAGACAGCATGGGGACCTGTGTGAGGCTTCTACGATTTAATTATTCTGATCGGGTGCACATTTCTATTTGTGGTCACCCACCTTCAGATCAATGATTGCTCCAATATAGATTGTGGTGCTGCGCAGCCTTGGCTTGCCACACAGGTTTCTTGCTGTTTCTCGAACTTTTCACTCAGCCGCCATTTTCTGAAGCCTGAGATGGCCGCGGTCACGCTCCTTTCACTTTAAGGTACGTGTGGTTAAGATGGATGATGTGAGCTCTTCTTGTCACACTTAGCTCTGCTTCCCTTTATGGTGCGAAAACTTGCTCCATTTTCGGTTTTCGGCGCCTAAGGCTTGAAATATTAGCTTCAATCGCTCCTCTGTCTGCCGAGCGATGGGAGTCACAAGATGGCTGCCAACACTTCCTGGTTTAGACTGTTGGCAGCCACTCACAGTAAAGCTCATGGTCGTGGCAGCCAATCACAGTGAAGCGCCTGGTCGGGAGGGTGCGCAAACCCACAGCTTCCCCAGATATCAAAACTTCTATTTTTTTAATTTCTCAGCAAATACTGAACGGATTTACACCATTTAAAAAAAGTCCCTTTCTGAATCAAGCAATACCTTTTTGCCAAATTTGGTGTAATTCCGTTCAGCAGCTCGGGCTGTACACTGTAATAAAATTTCCTATGGAAATTAACATAGAGAAAACACTTTTTGGGACCCCCTCTTTTTTCTCACCCCCGCTGGATGAATCACCCCCAAACTTTGAGGATAGGAGCTGACCTGAATAGACCTTTTTTGTGAATTTCGTGAACGTTCATCAAACGACACCAAAGTTATTAGCAAATCAAAAAATGCTTTTCCTATTAAAACTAGGTTCTAACTATAACTACGTACTGGCGGCGGCCAGTAGGTAATATATATTACCTAGTTACCATAGGAAAATCGCAACATTCTATTCCCAATAACTTTGGCGCCGATTGACGAATGTTCACAAATTTTTTAAAACTCGTGGGGTGCTCCGGTCCGCTCCTATGCTAAGTTTCGGGGTGATTCGGCAAGCGAGGGCCAAGAAAAAAGGGAGGGTCCTTAAAGCGGTTTTCTCCATGTTATTTTTCATAGGAAACTTTAGACATGGCTACAGCGCGAACTGCTGAACGAAATTACACCAAATTTGGCACAAAAGGTAGCCCTTGGTTAAGAAAAAACTCTTTTTGTTAAAGGGTGTAAATCTGTTTAGGAGTTCCTGAGAAATTTGAAAAAGAAAGAATATCGATATCTGGGCGGAGCCTAACCACACATGTCATTGGGAGATCTGATTGGCTATCAGCACTTCATCCTGGAATTGCTGGCAGCCATCTTGGGACCAATATACATGATAGCACCCCAATGAAATGTATTGTAGTGAATCAAAGATTTTGAGGGTTACCAAAAGGTGAACTATAAAGGTTGATAACAGACTTTAGTTACATTAGAATTAATTTGTTGATGGTGCGATAATAATTTCAGGAATTGTGGTGTGTTTAAGACTTTCAGTATTCACAGAAGGCATTTAGGAGTCCTAAAGTTCGGACTCCCAACTTCTGTTAATACTGAAATGAGTAAGAGTCTTCTGTGAATACCAAAACAAGTAAGTGCCTTCTGTGAATACGAAAATGGTGGTAAGTTTAGGATTTTGTCTTAAGTTAGTTCTGTGAATCGGGCCCTAAAACACTAACCCCAGCATGACCCCCTACAATACGCAAACACCACTACACTACCCTAGACCATGAAACACGACCCCTACACGACCCCTACACTACACAAACACAACTGCACTACCCAAACCCCCTAAAACACTACCTGCAGCATGACCCCCGAAACTACACAAACACCACTGCACTACCCCAAACCCCCTACACTATACAAACACCACTGCACTACCCTAAACCCTAAAATAACTACCCCCAGCATGAGCCCTTCACAACACAAACACCACTGCACTACCCTAAACCCCAAATCTACTCCAGCACGACCCTCTACATTACCCAAACATTACTGCCATACCCTAAAACCTAAAACACTACCCCAGAATGAACCCCTACACTACCCAAACATCACTGCACTACCCTAAACCCTAAAACACTACCCCCAGTACTACCTGCTACACTACTCAAACACCACTGCACTACCCTAAACCCTAAAACACTACCCCAGCACTACCCCTACACTACCCAAACATGACTGCACTACCATAAACCCTAAAACACTACCCCCAGCACAACCCCCTACACTACACAAACAGTACTGCACTACCCTAAATGCTAAAACACTACCCCCAGCACGACTCCCAACACTACCCAAACACCACTGCACTACCTCAAACCCTAAATCTACCCCAGCACAACCCCCTACACTACCCAAACACCACTGCACTACCCTAAACCATAAAACACTACTCCCAGCACGACCCCCTACACTACTCAAACACCACAGCACTACCCTAAACCCTAAAACACTACCCCAGCATGACCCCCTACACTACCCATATAACACTGTACTACCCTAAAGCCTAAAACACTACCCCAGCATGATCCCCTACACTACTGTACTACTCTAAACCCTAAAACACTACCCCCAGCACGACCCCATACACTACCCAAACACCACTGCACTACCCTAAACCCTTAAACACTACCCCCACCACGACCCCCTACACTACCCAAACACCATTGCACTAACCTAAACCCTAGAAAATAAACCCTCACCCCATGTCCAATCCCCCTTACCTCTCACTCCACGTTGTTCCTCTCTCCTCATGGTTCCCACTTCACGTCGTCTCCGAGGGGTGATGCACATCGTTATGAGGAAACGGAACAGTCTCTGTTTCTTTACAATGACGTGGATCGTTTACATGTTTTTTATAATGCATGGTCATTTACCATACATACCTTTACAATAAAATTTGTTGTAAAGGCATGCGTGGTAAATGACCATGCATTCTAAAAAAATGAGTAATGACTTTGCGATGTAAAACGCATGCATGGTAATGCATGTGTTGTAATGGTATCTGTAATGGTATCTGTGTTGTAAAATTGTATTGTAACGGCTGCTTACCGATCAAAGTTTGCCCCCGTTCTTCAGTGAGACGTTTATTTGTTTAATTAGGAGGAAGGAATGTGTTTTTTGACCGAAAAGTGCATTCCCAGCTTTTGTATTGTGAAAGTGTCCGCATGGCCTGGTTTCACTTCCGGTGAGAGAGTGGAAGAGTCTGTTTGGATCTAAAGGAGTTCTGTTGTTGGACGGGGCCAGCGCGACACGCTATCAGAAAACATAGCTAATGGAAAGCGTCCTCCCTGAGGTGTGCAGCAGTCTCATGACAGGTCAACATGTGTGCGTCCCACGGCAGTATGACCATACCACGTAACCCATGTGCCGCCTCCAGGGTATGGGAGGCAAAGCAGCATTGCAGGTCTTCTTTAAGACCGTTGTAGCACTAATTCTACATTTTGGTACTAGAGCATTTTAACTTCTTTGTTCCAGCCAGATACAAAGAGAAGAACCTGTGTTATTCAGTGCCCTTGTTACCTTTTTTGTGGGTTGTGGTGCTTGTCATTTCGCTGCCCCACCAGTGCACACGACTGGGCACCCCACCCGAGCCATCTGCAAGGGCTCTGCCCTCAGATAACTGGTTTTGGTTTCTGGAGTGGCAACAGAAACAGTTGCTGCCAAAGGACTAGCCTGAACACTTGGGTGAATATCTCCTGCACCAGCATTCCATGGAAATTCTTTCTCAGCTCTCTCACGTCGACAAGGACGTCATAATAGCACGGCTCCGCTCGCGACACCATATGACGTCATCGGAACCATAAGAGGACCTCGTCGGCATGCTGACGTCAGTTCCACCCATTTTTTCCGTGCCACCAAGGCAAACAGGCAGACCGAGACATTTTCACATGTATATATAGTATATTAAATATACATATTCACTGAAAATACCTTAGGTTTCAGGGACGTTATAGTTAGAAATTAGCATTTAAAAAACCTTAGAAATTGACTGAAGAAACCATAGGTTTCAGGCACAATATAGTTGGAAATTAGCATTTAAAAAAACCTTCGAAATTCACTGAAATAACCATAGGTTTCAGGGGGGGTCATAGTTAGTTGGACATTTCACTTGTACAAAACCATAGAAATTTCCCTTTTATAGTTAGTTCAGCTAACTATAACTCGAGCACCTGCAATGCACTGCTGATGACGTCACATATTACATCACTCATGACACGGTCAGTGACATTATTCATGACATCACTGATAACATCATCCAGTGAATGTGTGTTTTTCTGAAAATAAATTTGTTTTATATATGTATATCTCAAGGTCGATGGAAGAATAAATGGGTATATAAATGTCTAAATGGATAATTTTTTTTGTAAAATTGATTGTATAACTGACTAAGTGTATCTTAGTGAATACATGGGTTAGTGAGTAATGTTTAAATATGTAAATATCTGTATCAGTCTCTCACTTTGGGCCAGATATAAGGGGGCAAATACCGGTCGGTAACAGTGAAATTCGTTAAATTTCACCGTTACCGGCTGGTATTTAGCCATGTGGGATGTAGGGAAGTAATCGGTAATAAGGAATCAGTAAATACCGATTCCTTAAATGCAATGTAGGTAGCACTTAAAACAGTGTACCTCAGCCTTAAGGAATCGCTATTTACCACCAACTTCAAGTTGGTGGTAAGTAGCGATTTCCTTTCAAAAATAACTTTTTTGCTTTATGAAATGTGCCATGTGGCACACATCCATGCCCTTAGGGGCACACATGCACATTTCAGGGGTGCAACAGGGTGTACTTTGGACACCCTGGCACCCTTGAAATACTCCCGGTATTACCGATTCGGTAATACCGAATCGGTAATACCGAATGTCTTCACATTCATTCTAATGGGCCTCCAAGCCCTCAGGAATTAATGGGTAGGTATTCGTTATTACCGAATCTCAATTACCGATTCGGTAATAACGAATATTAAGAACTCAGTATTTTTTACCGAATTGTTACCAACATCTGAAATACCATTTCTAAATACCGAATCGGTAAAATTTTATTTGAAATGAAAAAAGCACAGGGAACTCCAATGAGTGTATGGGAGAAAAGCTTGGAAGGTTGTTGTTTTCCACAGCTGTTTACTACTGGGGAAGGTGGATGGTATGATGATCGACCTGTACGGATTGCAGCTTCAGAATATTGGACAACAAGATTATATTCTGAAGATCTTAGATTTTGACAGTCCAGTCCATACATATTTCACCTTTTGTTTGAAAGTGATATGTTTTCCCTGTTGTATGCAGTGAACCACATACTTATAGCTGGAGTTCATCAATCTCTTGTTTTCTGCGAAAGAATTTGTGGAGAAAGTTCAAGAAACAGATGAAAAATTTAGAAGCACCGTTAATCAATTTGATGGCATGTCAACGTGGAACAAATGAATATTGGTATCGCCGTCATGGAGAAACTCAAGTATATGTTACAGAACTTAGGTACACCAACATGGTTTGTCACACTTAGCTGTGCAGAGTATGCATGGGAAGATTTGCTTGAGTTTCTAAGAGAAGCGAATTCCAATATAAAAAGATGTTGAAATAAAGACTCCTGGTGAACTGTGTTCATTGGATCCTGTAAATGTGTAGAGATATTTTAATCATAGGTTTCAAGCTATGATGTCTTTTATCGGCAATAAAAAGAATCCACCTCTTGGAGAAGTTACCAATTTCTTTTGGAGAAAAGAGTATCAAGCAAGAGGTGCACCTCATATACATATCTTACAATGGAAAAAGGATGCACTTAAATTTGGAAATGATTCTGATGAAACAGTATTGTCTTTCATCGAACAGTATGTGACATGTGAGATTCCAAGAGAAGGAGATAGAAGCTTGAGACAGCAACTTTTACATTTCCAAAGTCACCGTTGTGGAAAGTATTGCAGAAGAAAGTACAAGTCTAAAGGAAAATTTTACACCAAATGTCGGTTTGGTTTTCCCCGTCCAGTCATATGTAAAGGAAGAGTAAATTCTTTTTTTTCTTCTGTAAGGTACAAAATAACTCAAAAATCCCCAAAGAATACCTTCAACTTTAAAAAAAAGAACAGAAGTGTCAAAGTATATCAATGATCACAATCCAGTTATTTTAAAAATGTGGAAAGTGAACATGGACATTCAGTATGTTGCAGATAACTCAATTGCTATTGCACGTTATATTAGATCGTACATAACAAAATCAGAAAAAACAGAGATGCAACAAATGTGGGAAGAAATTGCACAAGAGAAAAGCCTTAGTAAACAATTGGACAGCTTTACTTTGAAAATGCTTTCCCACCGGGAAATTGGATTGTATGAATATTCAGACTGCTTGTGCTCTTCAAGTTTACATTCAAAGTCACGAGGAATCATTTGGGTTAGTTTAGGTCTTGCCTGCAAACGAAAAAGAGTGTTGAAATCATTTGAAGAAATTGAGGAATTATCAGAAAACTAACCAGACAGTACAGACATTCTTAAAACTAATATGTTGGACACATACTATCTGAAAAGGAGTCGAGATCTGGAACAGCTATGTCTGTATGAAGTACTTCAGCATTACAGCTTCAAAAGAAATGTTAAACATAATTTAAAAGAAGGAAAATATGTAGTAGTTGGATGTCATGGTTGTTTAGAAAAACATGCAACGGGTAATGTCATACACCACAAGAAACTTAGTTGTGAAACTTCAGATAAGCGAGAATTTTACTATTTAGCACTTCTGCAACTGTTCAAACCATGGCGTAGTGAAAGCAAATTACTTGGAGACTTTGACTGCTACGAAGATTCTTTTAATGCTTGTAAAGATAGCATTGCATGTACAATTTTTCATATGTATTTAAAAATGTTGAATGATGAAGTTGAACAGGAAAAGACTATTACAGCTGAAATAGTAGTGGTCCATGTAGTGTAGATTCTCTTCGACAACCAATAATGGAAAATGAAGCAGCGATTGCTATGCGTGAAGTTGAAATTGTAATGCGGTACAGCAGATCCGAACAGTGAAATAGGGTCTTGATTCTATGATTGAGTATATCAGAAGTTAAAGTCTGTGATAATTTCTATGTACGCCCTCTGACCAGGTGCAACCAACTCTAGGTTCCAACAGTGGAACGGTGTCTTGGTCTCACAATGGACGATGTTAGAACTGGATCTGAGAGTGGAGACGAAGGTACTACCTTTGACTGGGTGCAACCAACTCTATGTTCCAATAGAGGAACGGTGTCTTTATCCAACATTGGATGATGTCTGAAATTACCTGCTGCTTGCTTTTCACAGAACTCCCTCTGTTGAGGTTCATCAGACTCTGTGCTTCCGTAGCTAACTGCTGCACATGATTATTGGGCTTGATTGACTGTAGTCAGTGGACTAAACCGCGGTACAGCAGGTCCGAACACTGAAACGGGGTCTTGATTCTATGATTGAGGATGTCAGAAGTTAAAGTCTGTCATTATTTCTGTGTACCACCTCCGATCAGGTGCAACCAACTCTAGGTCCCAACATTGGAACGGTGTCTTGATTCCACAATAGAAGATGTCCGATACTACCTGCTGCTTGATTTTCCTAGAACTCCCTCTGTTGAGGTGCATCAGACTCGGAGCTTCCATAGCTAACTGTTGCACATGATTATTGTGCTTGGTTAACACCAGTCAGTGGAGTACACTGCGGTACAGCAGGTCGGACAGTGAAACGGGATCTTGATTCTATGATTGAGGATGCCAGAAGTTCAAGTCTGTGATTATTTCTGTCTACCCCCTCTGATCAGGTGCAAGCACCTACATGCTTTCAAATTCAACAGTACGTGGCTGTGAGGCGTAAATGAATAGTGCCTCTGGCCTACACTGCGGTCAGCAGGGCTCACAATTTAGATCGAGTGGTGATTGTTTAATAACAGAATCCAGTAGTCAAGTAACTAGAATGTCTATTGAAATTCACACAATATCCTTTTAGTATACTTGCTTGAAGAATTTTTTTTAGATGACTTATAGGTTTACTATAATGACCAAATTCATCTTGCAAGTCCAATGGAACACTGGCTAGTCTACACTGTGGACAGCAGAAATCTCTATTCAAATTGTTTTGATTTATTTATTGCAGAGTTTTGTGTAATTTAAGTTGTTGTATTTTGTGAAGAGGAAGTGAGAAAACGTATTCATTGTTGTCTGTGTGAGTACTGCCTTCAATCAACACTGCAGACAACAGTCTAGTCTAGTCTAGTCTGGATATTTATATTGCGCACATTTCACATCCAAGGGAGTCTCATGGTGCATGCAGATGGTCCTAAAGAAAGAGAATGGGCCAGAAAATAGAACTAGCAAAAGAGCCAGGTTTTCAGTTTTTTTCGAAAACTTGAATGTTCAACAATTGTGCGAAGGTTCAGAGGTAGTTTGTTCCAAAGGGATGGTGCCATAGAAGAAAAGGCACGACCACCATTTCTGGCAGTTTGGATTCTGAGAGGCGTGAGCAGTAGCTTAGTGCTCAATCTCAACTGTCGGCCAGGCATGTACCATGTCAGTTTCTGAGTCCAATATTTTGGTCCTCGTCCGTACATGTGTTTATGGACCAGGCATAGGGTCTTAAAGATAGTTCTTTTTTTTACAGGGAGCCAGTGCAGGATTCTCAGGCACGGCAGTGAGGGGGAACCTCTGGGTAGGCCTAAAATCAGGCGAGCAGCCGTATTTTGTAGAACCTGCAATTTCCTGATGTGGCACTCGTTAATGGCGAGGAGAAGTGAATTGCCATTATCTAGCCTTTTTATGATTAGGCCCTGAACCAGAATTTTAAGTGCCTCGGCTGGTATCCATTTAAAGACCCTGCGTAGCCTCCGCATAATTCCAAAGCAGGTGCCCACAGTATGATTAACTTGGTCCCTCATGGAAAGCTTATTGTCCATGCGGAAACCTAAATTGCGGACTGATTCCTTTGGGACAGGGCACTCCCCCAGTTCCGAAAGCCATCAGTCTTGGGCCCAGTATTCACTAGCTCTCCCGAATAACATAATTTCAGATTTCGTCCCATTAAGCTGGAGATGGTTTTGGCCCATCCAATTTTTTACCTCAATCATACAATTTCTGAAACGCCTTTTAGTCTCGTTTGCATCAGGGCCAAGTGTGACCAGTATTTGAGTGTCGTCCGCGTATGACAACACGTCGAACCCGCATGCTCTGATCACTTTCGCCAGAGGGGCCATATAAACATTAAAAAGTGAGGGGCTCAAAATAGAGCCCTGGGGCACACCTCTTATGACGGGCCAAGTGCTGGCCAAGTTATTATCTACTTGTACTGTAGTTGTTCGGTTCGTCAAATAACTGACAAACCATCCTAAAACCTGTCCTCTGACACCACACTCCCACAGCCTTTTAATCAAGATCGGGTGGGAGATGGTGTCAAAGGCGGCCGACAGATCTAAAAGGACAAGGATAGAAGATTGGATAGAAGAACAACAGTGTTCACAATTCAGATCGAGTCGCTATTTTAGATGACGCAGTCCTGTAAGAAAAGACATTGCTTCAGTGCGCTCTGTCTGCACCATTCATACGTATCATTACAGGCGCCGCACACGCTTTTTGTTGCTTTGCTTATGACAAACTGGGGAGCTCAAGTCCACGTTACGTAGCTGTGGGTTCTTGCTGACAGCTCTATCTGGCCTACACTGCAGACAGAAGTGTTCACAATTCAGAACAAGTGGTGATTGTTTAATCACAGAATCCAGTAGTCAGGTAACTACAACGTCTATTGAAATATACACATTATCCTTTTAGTATACTTGCGTGAAGTCATTTTTTTAGATGACTTATAGGTTTAGTACAATGACCAAATGTATCTTGCAAGTGGAAGAATTAACACTGAATAGTCTAAATTGTGGACAGCAGAAATCGGAATTCGAATTGTTTTGATTTATTTATTGCAGAGTTTTCTGTAATTTACTTTGTTGTATTTTGTGAAGAAGAAGTAAGAAAAAGTATTCATGGATGTCTGTGTGAGTGCTACCTTCCACTAACACTGCAGACAGCAGTGTTCACAATTCAGGTCGAGTCAGTATTGTAGATGACGTAGTCCTGTAGGAGAGGACATTGTTCCAGTACTCTCTGTCTGCACCATGCATACGTATCATTACAGGCTCCGCACATGCTTTTTTTTTGCTTTGCGTATGAGAAACTGGGCAGCTCGAGTCAAAGCCATGTGGGTGTGGGCCCTTGCTGAACGCTCTCTCTGGCCCACGTTGCAGACAGCAGTGTTCACATTTGAGATTGAGTCGGTATTGTAGATGAGGCAGTCCTGTAGGAAAAGACCTTGCTGCAGTGCGCTCTGTCTGCACCACTCATATGCATCATGGCTGGGTCTGCATATGCTTTTTTGTTGCTTTGCGTACTGCACACTGTGGAGCTCAAGTCAATTCCACGTGGCTCTGGGCCTTTGGTGACCGCTCTGTCTTGCTTACACTGCAGACCGCAGTGTTCACAATTCAGATTGAGTCGCTATTGCAGATGATGTAATGTTGATGGGAACAGATGTTGCTCCTAGTACGGCTTGCATGCAGCACGCATACTCGCTGGCTGTGCACATGCTGAATGCTTTTGATGTGGCTATGTGAGTGCACTAGAACTGATGGAGCGTTTATGATATAATCTTTTTGTGTATTATTTCAGATCTGTTGATTGTGTCTCAGTATATCACAAGTTGTGGTTCTTTTACGATAGAATTTTTTCTGTATTATTTCACATCTACTGTCCCTACCTTACTGCAGCACACATTATTGATTGTTTTAATATTAAATCTCTGTGTGTGATCCAATGATTACTGTTGTAATTGATGTTAGCAGTAACCATTCCCTAGGGCTGCTTTAAACTCACACCACATGCATCCAGAACAGACGTCACTGGATATGTGACGCTGGTATTAAAAAGGAGTCGAGCGTACGTGCCCATACCCACTTCCACTATCTATCTGTGTCCGTGTGTTCATTATGTATGCATGATACTGCCTCTGGGCCGTACTACATTGCATTGTGCTGTGGACAGCATATGCAACAATGTTACCTCTGGTAGTTGAGAAAACTTCTGTTATGTAACTTTTAGGTGTACGGCTATCCCAGGTGGAAGGCTACTTTAGAAAGTATGAATATTTATTAAGATGATGGTTGCATAATGTGTGTAGTGTAAGATATGTGTACATTGCAAAAAGTTTAGAAAAAAGCTCTTTAAGCAGGAGAGGTATGTCTCATCAAATTCAGTACAGAGATTGACTAAAATGGGTGGCGTTTTCCAACTGTTACAATGGGAAATGCTATGAACTAATGAAATGCTTTTTTGTAGGGTCAGATGGAAATCGCGCATCCAGCGCGGGAAACAACCATCACAACGCAACCTTCACAACGCACTACCATTCCAACAAAACGTTTACAATGCAAGATCCATTACAACGCATGCTATTACAATGCATGCCATTACAACGCAGATGCTATTACAACGCATGCTATTACAACGTAAGTATGGGTAAGTATTTAATTTAAATAATATTAATTTGATTTTAATTTAATTTTCTTAAATTAATTTAATTATTTCAATTATTTTTATGTTATTTTATTTTAAATATTAATTAATTTACTTGAATTAATTTTAATATTTTAAATATATTTAATTTTATTTTAATTTAATTTACATAAATACATTTTAATATTTTAATTAAATTCAATTTTAATTTAATTTATTTTAATTAAACCCCCTGGAGGTAGAATTGTAATTTTAACCCCTACTCTATCCAACACTTACCCTACTATTACACCCCCCTGCAGTTCGAATTGTATTTTTAACCCCTACACTATCAAACACTTACCCTACTATTACACCCCCCTGGAGTTAGAATAGTAATTTTAACCCCTACACTATCCAACACTTACCCTACTATTACACCCCTCCGGAGTTAGAATAGTAATTTTTACCCCTACTCTATCCAACACTTACCCTACTATTACACCCCCCTGGAGTTAGAATAGTAAGCTAAAATCTATTTAAAAAAAATAAAAAAATAATTTAAATAAATTAATAAACATTTTTGTAATTATATTAAAATTAAATTATTATTAATAAAATTAAATACTTACCTATACTTACGTTGTAATGGTATGCATTGTTATAGCATCTGCGTTGTAATGGCATGCGTTGTAATAGCATGTGTTGTAATGGATCTTGCGTTGTAAAAGTTGCGTTGTGATGGTATGCATTGTGAATGTATGCGTTGTAACGTCATACATTCATCCAGCATGCAAGGAGACCGCGCCCGACGTGATTTTGAGAAAAAGTATTTACTATAATATATGTTTATTACATTTAGAAAAATGTAAATGTTTAAAATATTTGTTATTATCGCTTGCTCTCATATGCACTTTAAAGTTATTTAGATATAGTTTTGAGACAACAAAAAACTAGGCTTGGGCGTAGCTTGCGTAGCAGCACTAAACGTAGCTTCACGTTGTATACTTTGAACTTCACGTAGTACACATAGTCTGCGTAGCGTAGCTGATGACACTTGTCTACACTGTGAAGAAATTACAAAATTATAGCAAATGGCATCCTACACAGTGCCAGGTATGTTAGAATAAGTATCCCTATCTTTATATGCTAAAGTGCATATAGTATTTTCACAAAAGTGAAACTGAAAAATTAGCAAGCAGTGAGAGAGGTGATGATTTTGGGATCCTCCCTAACCTAGGGGGGAGTACCAAACAGATGCCTTGAAAACAAAAAAGCACATCTTATTGAATGATTTGGTGGTGGTCCCATCCTCTTAGGGACACCCCAAGCACAGTTATTGGCAAAAAAACATTCCCGACCAAATGCCCTGCAAAGCATTATGGGATGAGATTTGCAGTGAGCAGTGAATATTATATAGTATCCAATATCAAAATAATTCTACAAAGAGCTGCAGTTCAACTGGTGGTTACTGGATGTCCCTCACGAGTCAAATGCAAAAGCTTGATGAAAGCGTTTCAATGGTTTTGCATTTGGCTTGTGAGGGACATCTAGTACGACTAGGTGAACTGCAGCTCTTTGTAGAATTATTTTGATATTGGATACTATAATATTCACTGCCCACTGCTAATCTTGTCCCATAATGCTTTGCAGGGCCTTTGGTTTGGATTGCTTTTTTGCCAAAACTGTGCTTGGGGTGGTCCTAAGAGGATGGGACCACCACTGAAGTTCAACATAATGTGCTTTTTGTTTATGCTATTTGTGTTCAGGGCATCTGCTTGGTGCTCCCCCTAGGTTTGGGGGGACCCCAAAATCATCAGCTCTCTCATTGCCTAATGTTTTCATTGTAAAAGTTCACTTTTTGTGGATTGGTTATGTTTTTAAGCATGTAAAATTGCTTTTCAAAGCTTCTGTGAATGTAGTAGATTTAGCTGCTATGCTAAGAGATTAAGCACAGTTTTGGCACTGTACTACGAAGTGCAAATTAATACAAACTTGGCATGCTCCGTTAGCGTTGCGTAGTGTTATGCCCTGGGTTACAAAAAATGAGGGAATGGTGTACGTGGTGTGACACCGTATGTCTTTGATGTAACACAGGGTGTGGAAGCATGCACTCATTGCATACGCAATGCGCAGCGGACGCAAACCCATACGTATATGACGTAACGCGTAAGTTGGTAGTGCGTACCAGTCGCATACTAAAGTAGCAGCTGGTGCAACCTCATATGTATATGTTGTTACTTGGGACGCGGTGCCACAAACCCGTCGGATACGAAATGCGCATCATTTAAATGTGGTGGATAGGATTTGCGTGGTAGACTACCGGTACGGGACTGTAGTTTTCTCCCCCCAAAAAATTATATACATATTTTTAAGGAAGATATAAAATATTACATCATTTTAAAAGTAAAAAAAATGATAACAGAGTTGCAAAATATTTTAAAAAATTAGAAAAAATATAGGTTTTATAAAGTCCAATTTAAAAAACCTTTGAAATTCACGGATAAAACCATAGGTTTTACAGACGTTATAGTTGGGAATTAGCATTTGAAAAAACTTAGAAATTCACAGAAAAAAACATAGGTTTCAGGGACGTTATAGTTAGTTGGAAATTTGACTCATATAGAACCAGAGAAATTCGGCAGTTTAGTTAGTTGAGCTAACTATAACATGCGCGCCCAAAATGCACTGCTGATGATGTCACATATCACATCACTCATGACATGGTCAGTGACATCACTGATGACATCTCTAATGACATCACTGATGACATCACTGATGACATCATCCACGTGATAATCTGATGCACATACTGATGCTCTAATATAAACTTTGAAACACCCACTCTAAAATACAGACTACTATTTTTGAAACCATACACACAAAAATGCCAGATACTACATACCAACGACTATTTCCTAGGTCTATACACACAAATCGTGACTTATACATACAGTTACTCATCAATACAGTACTATAATATGTACTCATACACCTATACATACAGTCACGCTCTACCACTCATCCATCGAGTGACTCACACACTTAGTCACTCATGCAAAGAATTAATTACATACTCATTTACTCATGTATACACATACACACCAACTGAGTTATTTATACACTCACCACATCACTTATTTATGCAGATACTAAGACATACTTACTGTCTTATACAATCACTGATACAAGCAGACACTCATTTATACACTAAGGGGTCGATTCCGATCCGGTAAAAAGCGCTCCGTATCGTCGTACGGAGCGTTTTTTCCCCATACGAATCGTACCTGTAAACGTCCCGTACGTACGACGAAGTACGATTCGTACCAGGAGCCGTACTCAGTACGAGTCGTACAAGACACCGTACGACTCTAATCTCCGTACGATTCTCCCTCGGAACCCGCTGTATGCGACATTTGTACGGTTCGCGGCTGGTTTTTACGACCCAGCAAGTACGATACGTGTCGGGTACGCACCGTACGACCCTTTTTCTACAGGAGCTGAAAACAGCCGTAAAAGCAGAGTTCGCGCCTTGGTGTACGAGCCGTACCCCATGTACGATCGGTGTATGAGCCGTACCCCCATTGTACGATCGGTGTACGAGCCGTATCCCATGTACGATCGGTGTATGAGCCGTACCCCCATTGTACGATCGGTGTACGAGCCATACCCCATGTACGATCGGTGTACGAGCCGTACCCCCATTGTAAGATCGGTGTACGAGCCGTACCCCCATTGTACGATCGGTGTACGAGCCGTACCTATGGGGCTACGGCTCGTACACCGATCGTACAATGGGGGTACGGCTTGTACACCGATTGTACAATGGGGGTATGGCTCGTACACCAATCGTACATGGGGTATGGCTCGTACACCAATCGTACAATAGGGGTACGGCTCGTACACCGATCGTACATGGGATACGGCTCGTACACCGATCGTACAATGGGGGTACGGCTCATACACCGATCGTACAATGGGGGTACGGCTCGTACACCGATTGTACAATGGGGGTACGGCTCGTACACCGATCGTACATGGGGTATGGCCGTACACGGATCGTACAATGGGGGTACGGCTCATACACCGATCGTACAATGGGGGTACGGCTCGTACACCGATCGTACATGGGGTATGGCTCGTACACCGATCGTACAATGGGGGTACGGCTCGTACACCCCATGATCGCAGGGGTACGGTGCGTACCCCTGCGATTATGGGGGGTACGGACCATACGGTGTGTATGTGTTTGTGTGCTTTTCCGTACGACTCGCCCTTACCTGACATGGACCGTACGAATCGCGTCCTCATACCCTGGTCCGGATCATACTCGTCAGGTCGTACGGCATGTGTACGAGTGGTACGGTATGTGTACGGGTCGTACGGTTCACGGTTTCAGCCTTGCAATACGTACGGATCGCGACGATTCGGACGGATTCACGGAATACGGATCGTACTTCGCGACTCGGACGGACGGGTACGATTCGTACGGAGAGGGCTCCGGATACAAATCGTATGGACGTTTTTTTTCCCGAATCGGAATCGACCCCTAACTCTTTAAATAACTTACTCTCATGTATAGTCATTTATATACTCCAACACTCACATATACTGCCTTGAAACATATGTAGTTACTAACACATATACCAATGAGATATTCATTTACTCACCAACGCACCCTTACACACCTTAACTCACCCACACAGCCCTTCCCAGATGCACTTTTGAATCCATACAACCAGTGAATCACCAACTTAGACATCTGTGCACAGAGTCACACACCCCCACCGACCCACACATACACTCTGGCACCCATGCAGATACTATATACTCAGACAACAAATCAATAACCAATATAGACAGTCATGTAGCAACTCACCAACTCATGCAGCCGCTTACACACCAACTGAGAGACTAATACAGAGTTTCACAGTTTAGTCACTAACCCATGTATTCAGTAAGACACGTTCAATCACTCAGTTATACAGTCAGTCATGCACCTAATAAATAATCCATTCAGGCACTTGTAAATCCACTTATTCTTCAACAAACCTTGGCATAGATATATATGAAAAATATTTAAACTTTACAGAAACACACACTCAGTGGATGATGTCATCAGTGATGTCACTGACCCTGTCATGAGTGATGTAGTATGTGATGTCATCAGCAGTGCATTGCGGGCACGCAAGTTATAATTAGCTCAACTAACTATGACTGGTGAATTCCTCTGGTTTTATATGAGTCAAATGTCCAACTAACTATAACGTCCCTGAAACCTATGTTTTTTTCAGTGAATATATATATATGTGTATATATGTGTATATATGTATATATATAATATATATATTTATTTTTTTCACTGAAAAAACCATAGGGGTTTTGTAGTTAGCTGGACATTTCACTCACACAAAATCATTGAAATTCCTCCGTTATAGTTAGTTGTGCTAAGTATAACTCACGCGCACGCAATCCACTGCTGATGATGTCACATATGACATCACTCATGACATGGTCAGTGATATCACTGATGACATCACTGATGACATCTCAAATGACATCACTGATGACATCACTGATTACATCATCCACCTGACAATCTGATACATCTCATCATACACTAGTATAACCTTTCAACACTCATTATAAAATATGGAGTACCATATTTGAAACCAGTGACACACCAATTCAAGTTTCTAAAAATCCACTCAGTGATTCCTACATCTACACACACATCTAAACACTTACCTTTAAATTCTCTGATGCATGCTAACAAAGATCAATAGAACACTATTAAATATGTTTATACACCTACATCGACATTACACACCAGCACACATCCTATTCACTTATGCAAACAACTGATCATACTCACAATTACCAAGCTACACACTTATACAAACATCACTTTATTTTTTCATATAGATAGTAACTCATACTTAGTGTGTTATAAAATCACTATTACAAGTATACAGTTTTCGATACAGTCACTCATACAATCACTGAGACTTATGTATACGTATTTATATACAATATCTGCCACATACACCGCCTTTTATATTTCTACTTTGTTGGACATGTATCATTGAAAAATATATTTACTCATCACCACACCGATAAAGAGATTCACTCACCCAAACTACTGTTTCCACATACAGTCTTAACCTCATATACCTACTAAATCAACTATTTACACATCTTTGGACAGTCACACACCTCCCACACAACTACACACACATTCACTATCCCATACAAATACTCACTTAACTAATTAATAACTAATATAGACGTCCACTTAGCTAGTAACCAACTTATGTAGTAGTTTACACAACAAGAGATAGCGGGATACAGATATTCACAAAGTTTAATCACTATCCCATATATTTAGTGAGACACGTTAAATTAGTCACTCACACAGTCAATCACAGTGCCAGTAAATCCTCCATCCAGACACTTATACATCAATTCATTCTTTAATGCAGATTCCTCTATATATAATACTTATTTAAATATCGAACCAAACCACATTTACTGGATGAGGTCATTTGAGATGTCATCAGTGATGTCACTGACCATGTCATGAGTGATGTAATATGTGACATCATCAGCAGTGGAGTGTGGGCGTGCAAGGTATACTTAGTACAACTAACTATAACGGAGGAATTTCAAATGTTTTGTATGAGTGAAATGTCCAGCTAACTATAACACCCCTGAAACCTATGGTTTTTTCAGTGAATTTCAAAGGTTTTTTAAAAAGTCAATATCTAACTACAATATCCCGATAACCTATATTGTTTATTAAGTACATTTTAAAAACATGTGTGTACTTTTTATAGTAAAAACAAACTTAACAGTAATGTTTTATAACTTATAATTATACCTCCTGATTTTATGGTATTTATTTTTTCAACATTTACATCAGTATTTATCCATACTTAAAAAAAAAAATGATTGCATCTGTGTTTACCCATATATATTTCAGTTTCAGTAAAAAAATTAATCTGAAATTAGTATATTTCCACATTTATTTTACTGATAAATATGCAATCATGGCTGAAAGACTGACCGTTTTCACTCATGTAAACACTATTAGATAATAAACTATACACAACCTTCATATTAAAATGTGCAAGTTTTCTTATACGAGGATATATATTGCTCTTTAAGGCTCTTTACTAAAAGTCTTTTATTGTTTTTACCTTTTTTCTTTTAGAACGACAGACCTATTGGCCTACTATTTATAATTGACAACATTTACTATCACTCAAAAAATAACCCATTTTCCGTATCTATGCACACTTTAAAATTAAAACTGAGAGGAAAATAAATACTTTTCTGTCTGTATTTATCTGTAAAATCAGTAAAAACATAAATCAAGGAGCCCTACTTTTAATTTAAGAATGTTTTCAACTTAATTAGCAGTAATTAACATATAAGTGTGGTAAAAGTATGATGCAGCACCTATAATACCTAATTTTGAACAACAGCATTCACAGTTCGATTCCAAAGTCCATCAGCATCTTAGCCCACCACTATCTCACTGTAGGTAACACCTTGCTTAATCTTCCCAACGCCCCAAGCGCAGGCACACCTTCCGGGGGTAGCTTTACACTTTACAAATGCTTAATTAAAAAGCATAGTGATAACAAATATTAACACGTTTTTTTTTCTTCTATTGTAAACGATATATATTTTTTTATGTCTTCTATTTAGATGTATTTAATCATGAGAATGCAAAGGACACAGTTTACCGGGTAACACTTTTTAAACTCTCCAACATATGTAGATAATAAGGTCCTTTTACGTGTTACTATGGAAATCGAAACCTTTACAGCTTCTCAGTTTGTAACTTTTCTGAGGTGTTGGTGACCCCTCAGCGCAAACCCTAAACATTTACAACCAACGTCACCACCTTCCAGTTGTTAGTGTGTTTTCCCCTAGGGATCATATACTGCTAATATGTATATTATAATATTAACAGTTATGCTGATCTCAGTGTAGTTCATGACCCATCGACACAAAGAGTAAAGATATATAAGCATGGTAACCAGCTTCTAGTTTTTAGTCTGTTCCCCCCTTTTGATCATATACTGTGAATATATATATTATAATTTTCACAGTCACAATGATCTCAGAGGATTTTATGACCCGTCGCCACGAAGATCAAACTTTTCGACCTCCCGGGGAAAAGAAGCTTGGAAAATAATTACAGCTCGAAAGTATTTCGTTATGGATCTTCTGTTAAACAGATAATTTTATTTTCCTTTTCTTGTTACTGTAAGAATGGTATCACTTGTTATATTGTAATAGATTGTCCTATTGTTACAGAAGAGGAATAGGAGATTTTTCTGCGCCATCTGTAATACAGCTTACAAAACATTAGAACGTACTTGATTAGATATTTTTTTCAGGGAGAATATTTTATGAAATTGCAGAATAAAAAATATAGCTTTCATACATACTTTGTTACTTTAAATGTTTGATAAACCCTACATTTCTGAATTTTATTTTCTAATTTCTATTCTTCTCATTTGCGGTTCTTATTCACCTTCTCCCTAAAGAATATATAGGACCAGTTCTGTATATTATAATAGTACTATTCAATATATTCTTAAGTGATATGTGATTTGTTAGCGGAACAGTGTGCGACCTCTAAGCACTATGACAGAACGTTTCTGAATTCTACAAAATACAAATTTGAAAAATAATAATACATACATTTCTATGTAATATGAAGTCACTTGTATTTAACCCTTTTTTACTTGTTCCCCTGACCTCAGATAATGTAGTGCGGGAGTGTTTGTTGTAGCACTTCTATTCTACTTTATCTAAAAGTAACCAATGTCCTCTAACATTATCAAGAATATGGCGCAACACTTTTACAAACTATAGCAGAAAAAAGGAGAGTATGGCAACACTTAACTGATATTTTATGAAATTCCATTTTTATTTGTCACCCCTTTCATATATACAGCGTCAGTTTCTGAAGAAAGTTTATTTGTATTTGCTAAATAAAAACTATTTCAAACCTAGACTGAAATTTTTGCTGCGCAACCACACCTCCCCATTAGAAAAGTAAACACCACATTGTAAGTAAATAGTGATCCTCGGAAGTAACTCACCCGCAAACTTGATAAAAGTAACACTGCACGACATTTTTCCGCCATGATTTGTACACCACACGGCACTTATATAAATGGCCCTTAAAGCATAAAAAAACAATTTTTACCTTCATAATCTGTCTCCACCACCTTGTGACCACTGTACAGAGTTAATAGTGTTCCTAACCTCCCCTCTACTACTTTCTTTTCCTATACTCCTTTGGAAGTGCGTCACAAAATCACTGACAACAGTGAACCGTTCCCACCCAATAAGGAGCAAACTTGTGCTCGAAACACTTTAGCCAATAAAATGTCCATGTTGTTCCGCAGAGGAAGAAGGAATGACTGCCAAAACTTCTACTTTTAATGTTTCACAGCAAATGAACATTAAGCTTCGTAAGGTCCCTCTTAGAACATGTTACCCAATGAAATGTCCCTAATACTCGGGGAAGAGGGAAGGAATCGCTAACAACACTTTTACTTTCAACAGTTTACAGCCAATCAACATTAAGCTTGGGAAAGTCCTCCTTGGAGCACGTAAGCAAATCAGATGTCCCTCTTACTCCGCAGAGCGGACATGAATGGCTGACAACACTTCTACTTTCAATAGTTCGCAACCAACCAACATAAAGCTCAGGAAAGTCCTCCTTACAACATGTAAGCCAATTAGAAGTCCTTGCTACTCTCCGGAGCAGAAGTGAATTGCAGAAAAAACTTCTACTTTCGATAGTTCGCACCCAAATGAACATTAAGCTTGTTGTTGGAACACGTTAGCCAATTAAACGTTACATTTGTTCCACGCACACATACAGTACACGCCCTCCTACATATTAATAAATTTCCTGTAACAAAGTGACTCTATCCGTAACAAAAGTGAACAGTGCCTAGTAAATAAACATTATTCAACATTATATTAAAGAACAGCCGCAATACGCCGCATTGTTGTTTTCCCGATATAATTTCCACAGCCTACTGCACCCCCCTCCCAACATGAGTGAAGCCCCGGGACTGTGGGAGGCCCAGTGAACCCCCGCTATTATTTTTATTATATTTTCCACTGACTTCTTCTACGACTAACGGTTACTATGGAAAAATGTTAAAACTCCAGCACAGTAACTGTTTCGATTACCAACATTGTGTGGATTACTTCTAACCTCTGTGCTCACTTAACTATTCCATGAACTGTTACTATAGTAACAGGTTGGAAGTAGTTTGGTGGTAGGGTTGAAAAGTACTGGCTGTACAGAAACTGTTATATTTACCCAGGATCCTCTACATAACAGAAAGGAAAGCAAAGTAGTACAGAACACTGTGTAGCAGATTCACAAGCCCCTTGCACCACTTTCGCGTCACTTTTCCCATCTTAAAAGTGATGCAATAGTAACGCAATGAACTTGTAAATCTGCCCCTATGCACATTACGATCAAAAGAAGTACACAACTCTTTCAATTCTTTATCAATTACAATTAGACAGTGTTGCTTCACGATTTTTAATGCATTTCAAGAAATACTTTGTGCCTATTTACATGGGAAAACTTAGGGCCATATTTACAAACACGGCGTTAAAATTGTTGTCACTTGAACAGCAGCAAACTACAACAAAAGGGGTGAAAATGGACCTCAAAATTCTTTGTTATCTTACCGGAAGATTATTATATTTTATGGGGTGCCAGGAGGGGTGGGTTATGCACATCTTATCTTATCTTATCTTATGCTGTATTTATAAAGCGCGCTGACACCGGAGGTTTCCTGGCGCTGTGATTAAGATTGAGGGTGGGGATCGTAGCTTAAATGAAGTTTGAGAAGAGCCATGTTTTTAGGCTCTTTCGGAAGCTCAACAAGGAGTCAGAAGTTTTGATATGAAGAGGGAGGGAGTTCCACAGTTTAGGTGCCAGAAAACTGAGTCTGCGACCACCCAATTTTTTCAGTTTGACCGTCGGAGTAGTAAGGAGGTGGAGATGGGCAGAGCGAAGATTGCGGGCCGGGCAGTAAGGTTTGAGGAGGGATTCCAGAAAGGCCGGGCCCTTGGACTGCCGGGCCTTGTATACCAGGCAGCCAATTTTGAAGGCGGCTCGCTTTTCAATAGGCAACCAATGCAGTTTTGCCAGAACAGGTCTGGCGGATTGCCATTTGGGGGTTTTGTAAATAAGTCTGGCTGCCTAGTTCTGCACCAGCTGAAGGCGGCGGAGAAGGGACTTAGGTAGCCCCCAGTGAATAGAATTGGAAAAATCCAAGCGGGAGAGGACAAGAGAGATGACGATCTGCACCAAGGATTCATGGGAGAGTAAGTGGGAGATCTTACGAATTTTTCGTAGCTGGAACATGCTGGCAGAGATGATAGTGCCAACGTGAGTTGTAAGGGAAAGGTCAGTGTCGATGGTAACACCCAGACTTTTTACCGATTTCGACGGGCTGGTTGGAGTGCCAAGCTCATTTGGCCAGAAATGGGGGCCCCAATGTGAAGGACTAGTACCAGGTAGGATGAGTTCCGTCTTCTCAGGATTTAATTTAAGCTGGTTGGAAATCATCCATTGTTGGATATGCAGCATTACTGCCTGGAAGTTGGATACAGCATCAGGGGAATCTAAAGGGAAGACAATCTGCATGTCATCAGCGTAATTGAGGACAGTGCAGTTCCAGGTGCTCAGTGAGTGGATCAAAGGACGGAGGTATAAATTAAACAATAAAGGGGAGAGGGAGGATTCCTGCGGGACTCCACAGGTAATAGGGACCTGGGTAGCAGTAAAGGGGCCAAGGTGGACTGTTTGAACTCTGCCCGAAAGAAAAGACTTAATCCATTCCCAGGCAGGTCCTTGGATGCCTGCTTGTCCGACACGGTGGAGAAGAATGTCGTGATCCACCGTGTCGAACGCGGCTGATAAATCCAAAAGGACCAGTGCCTGAGGAGATCCTCTGTCGGCATTCTCCCGGAGAGTATCCAGGACTTTTAGGATAACTGCTTTGGTGGAATGCACCGGTCTAAAGCCAGCTTGATTCGGTTCCAAGAACCCGGAGCTCTCGATGAATGCTGAGAGGCAGGTGGTAACGTAAGCCTCCAGAAGTTTAGAAGTGTACGGCAAAAGGGAAATGGGCCTGTAATTGGCAGGGCTGGCAGGGTCAGCTCCTGTTTTTTTCAGCAGGGGAACCAATATGGCTTCCTTGAATGCCCTGGGAACCATGCTGGAACTGAGGGAAGTGTTCAGAAGGGGGAGGATGCAGTCAGGTAAAGCAGAGAAGGTTGCCCCAAGGACTCGGGGAGGGCAACAGTCCTTGGGGGATCCAGATTTGACACGAGTGATAAGCTCGGAAAGGGTGCTAAGGGTAATCGGTGGAAACTGGGCAAAGGAGCGGGGATTGAGAGGGGAGTGATCATGAGGGTTAACAGGAGTGGAGAGAGGGATAGCATTCTTAATATTTACAATTTTTTAAATAAAATAGGAATTAAGCGAGTTGCAAGTTTCCTGGGTGGGGGCCTGGGATGGGAGTACCCTATGGTCCGATGAGAAATCATTCAGAATTTTAAAGATTTCTTTAGATTTATCACTGGCTGTGTCCAGTCTTTCCGAGATAAGTGAAACCTTAGCTTTAGTAATGGCATTTTTATATTCGTTACAGGCGCTCACAAACTTAGTGCGATCCTCCTTGGAATAGCCCTGTCTCCAGTTGCGTTCTAGGTGGCGTAATTGGAGTTTTTGTACTTTCAATTCCTCTGAAAACCAGCGATGAGAATTGCCATATCTAGTATGAGCAAATCTAGTGAGAGGAGCGTATATATCGCTGGCTGATGACAGCCAGGTGGTTATCCCATCCGACATGGAGTCAATGTCTGAATCGGGGTGAATAATAGGACAGATGTTGGTCAGATGATCAAGGAATCCCTGAGAATCGTAGGAATTCCATTTACGACACGATCCCCCAGGGTGGGAGGGAGCCTTAGGTTTCCCTTTAATCGAGATGGTGACCTCGATCAAATGGTGGTCTGACCAGAGGCAAGGGGAAATGAATGGGCAGGACAGGACAAGGTTGTGAGTCCAGATATGATCCAAGATATGGCTCTTAATGTGGGTAGGGGAGGAGATGTGTTGGGACAGATTAAGGTGTGTAAAAATTTCAAAGAGTTCGATAGCATGGGGCCCGGCTTGGTCGTCGTCAAACCAGTAGTTAAAATCGCCGAATACCGCAAGTCAGGAGTGATGGGTGAGCAGATCAGCTACCTGCTCACTCAAACACAGAGGGAACGATGGCATCGGCTGGGGGGGGGCGATAAAGAAGTACAATCGCCAAGGCACCCCCAGTGGTTTCCAGACTAATGACTATGTTATCTACCCCAGGTAGGGTGAGCGAGGCAGAGGTGAGGAATCTGAAGTTCTTATGTATGATGGCTGCTACCCCCCCTCCAGGACGACTCAATGGGCGATTTACATTAAGGATGTAGTAGTCCGGGGGAAGAGCTGCCAGGATATCCGGATGAGAATCCGACGTAAGCCAGGTCTCGGTTAGGAGCAAAACGTCAGGTTTGTCCATGCTAAGCAACAAAAATAAATCAAGCTGGTGCTTCACCATGGAACGAGTATTAAGGTAAAGCACCCTAAGGTGAGTGTCGTTGTTGAATGCTAGTGAGGGGTTATAAAGCTGGGATGGGAGATATCAAGGTCAAACTGGGAGCCAGAGATAGGTGACTTACTAGCGATCTCCAGATGGGCAGTACGCTCCCGCACCCCAGGCAGTAGGGGAATGTTGGAGTATTGCAGATCCCTGAGTCCGAAGACGGGCGCCCGCTGCGCCCGTCCGCTGCGCCTCCGGGGTGGAAGCTCCATTTTGTAGTGGCCGAGGGCGGGAGGGCGGGAGGGGCGAAGCACAGGAATGCTGACCCTGATCCCGCTCCTCACCTAAGATGGCGGCCCCCCCGAGCAGCGTCTAATCGGCTGCAAGAGGAAAAGATCAGGCGTAATCAGCAGCCAAAGAGACCCGTAGTACACACAGCGAGTCTCTGTCCAGGGGCTATCAGAGGCGCCAAGAACAGCCGAGTACACAAAAGGGTAAAGTGCAAGTGACAAGAGATAGTAAAAGCTTTTTTAAAATGCGGCGATTAAAAAGTTACGAATTCTAAAATGCACAGTGAGTCCCGGCTTTCCGCCCCAGGACGTGAAAATACAGCACACACACACAATCGTAATCGCATGGGTGGCTACCATTTGCATAAACAAAGCGGCAGGCACCGTGCGGTGCCTGCCGCTTTGTTTATGCAAATGCTGAAATGCAGTTCTAGCATTGTGGCGGGCGGTGCTGAGAGCACCGCCCGCCACAATGCTAGAAATGCAGGATGTGCCCGCCACTGTGGCAGTAATTTTGCACCCCTGGATTTGGCCCCCCATGGGCAAATTATGAAAAAAGCTCCATTTTATTTATTTATTTATTTATGTTTTTACGGCAGAGTCCGCGCTCCCATGCCACTTGCCCGTTTGGAAAAAAAAAAAAAATGCAGGTCTAGAGGGTCAAAGTATTTCTACCCTGCCCCCTTTCTACGTTTTGCATACTTGTTCCACTGACTTCTTCAGTATCGCTTCTACCGAGGCACAAAATGGCTGCCAACAGTTCCTGGTGTCGAATGTTGACAACCACTTGACAGCCAATTAGCATTCAGCGTGTGATCGGAAGGGCGCGCTTACGATACACTCACGGTGCGCTCATAGTCCGTGGATCCATCGCGCCCATAGATATATATATGCTTTTAACTATAATTTTCTCAGGAACTACTGAACAGATTGACACCATTCAAGGAAAATGGCATTAGTCTGAAATGAGGACCACATCTCTGCCAAATTTGGTGTATTTCTGTTCAGCAGTTCGGGGTGTAGCTGTGGCTAAAGGTCTTATGGGAAATTGCCTGGAGAAAACACATTTTGTGACCCCCTTTTTTCTCAACCCCCGCTTCAAGAATCACCTCAAACCTTTTAGGGAAGGAGCGAAATGGAGCTGGCCATTAGTTTCGAAAATTTCGGGAAGAATCATCAACCAGCGCCAAAGTTATTCCAAATAGAATGTTGCAAATTCCCTATGGAAAATACGTCCTAACTATAACTACCTACTGGCAACCGTCATATGTATATATATATATATATATATATATATATATATATATATATATATATATATATATATATATATATATATATATATATATATATATATAAATGCAGAATGCCTGCTGTGCATTCTTCCACCCACGTGCCGGTGTGAGTCTGGAGGTGTGTGGCTCCCCACATGGGCTAACTCTGGTGTGTTCTTTGTTTATAGCGGCGATGCTCGGCCGCGGGGAGCCCCGACGCCGGATGGCGGACCCCGGGTGCGAGAAACCTCTTGCACGCATTGGGACCAACGGAGCCTCGCACGTGGAGACATTGGAGGCTTACTACAGCAGGCGCCTCTAGCCTTCCTCCCTACAGGGTACTTTATCATAAAGGAGTGGCAGGACTGGGGCCACTTGGTGAGAGAACTACGAGTCCTTCAGCATTTATTTTGGGACTATCATAACCATAATGCTACAGTGACACGCCCATTGGGGGCGGGGACTCTAATTATAAATAAAGCAGTGTTCTTTGAAACCGGTTTACTGCCCCTCTGTGCCAGTGATCAAGGGCGTTCAAGCCCGAAACGCGTATGGCGAAAAGGAATGCAGAATGCCTGCTGTGCATTCTTCCACCCACGTGCCGGTGTGAGTCTGGAGGTGTGTGGCTCCCCACATGGGCTAACTCTGGTGTGTTCTTTGTATATATATATATATATATATATAGATATATATATATTTTCACTGAAAAAACCATAGGTTTTCAGGGGTGTTATAGTTAGTTTGACATTTCACTCGTACAAAATCAGTCAAATTCCCCCGTTATAGTTCAGCTAACTATAACTCGTGTCCCCGCAATGCACCGCTAATGATGTCACATATTACATCACTCATGACATGGTCAGTGACATCACTGATAACATCACAGTTGACATCTCAAATGACATCACTGATGACATCATCCAGTGACTATGTGTTTCTGTAAAGTTTAAATATGTTTAATACATATAGAGAAAGGTGTATTGAAGAATGAGTGACTGTATAAGTGTCTAGTATAGACTAAGTCTATAAGTGAGTGATTAAATGTATTTTACTGAATGCATGTGTTAGTGACTAAACTGTGTGAAAGTCTGTATCCATCTGTCTGTTGGTCTGTAAGCGGCTGCATGGGTTCGTGAATAGCTACATGAATATCCATATGAGTTATTGATTGGTTGTCTGAGTATCCGTATGGGTGCCTGAGTGTTTGTGTGGGTGGTGGGAGTGTGACTCTGTGCATAGATGTGTGAGTGGGTGATTCACTGGGTGCATGGTTTCAAGAGTGCAGATGTGATGGACTGTATGGGTGGGTGAGAGTGTGTATGGCTGTGTTAGTGAGTTAATGTATATCTCAGTGGTACATGTGTGAGTAACTACATATGTGAAAGGCAGTATATATTAAGTATGGGTGAAATTTGCAAATTCGTGGTATGCAAATTCATGCGAAAGCGAATTTGCGGTCCGCAAAATCCGCGAATTTGTGCTAATTTGCAGATTTTTTTGCGTGTTCGTGGGGCTTTTTTGAGCGCCCCGACCGCGTAATCACCCGTGCGGTCGTACATGGGTGCGGCAATCTTGTTTTCAGTGTTCGCGTTGTGTATTTCCGTTTCCGGGTGCCAGTTGCATGCTCGCATTGTGCATTTCCTACGTGCGGGCCGCAATTATGTGTTCACGTCCATTTTTGCGTGTTCGCAGGGGAAATATCGCACAAACTTACCCACGCGGTCCTCAATGGGCGCGGCCATCTTGTTTTTCATTCATTGCTATGGTTCTGGGCATGCTTTTTCTATCCTGCTTTAATCTTTGCAATCCTTTGTTTGTTTGAATTTTTTGGGATCTTTTTTACTCATTATCTATCCCTCTCTGTTTCTACATCTATATTTTGTGTTTTTTCAACTTTTTGTTACTTTAATTACTAGAGTTTTGTTTAGCTCTCTCTTTTTTTTTCTTACTTGTTTTCCCCTATTCTTTTCTTCTACCACCCAGGACCATGGCAAAGGGAGCCGGCTAGTCTATGGGGAAGGGTCCCGCACCCCGTAGCCGGCTCCCTTGCGGGTGATTAAGGGCAGAGGATACGCAAGCCAGGGAGATCTTTAGTGCGGTGGATGTGGCCTCACTTATCTTCTATGTGCAGCGCCACCTCCCGAAGACCGTCGCAGCAGGGGTCAGGCTCCGTTCAGGGTATGGCCTCCGGGAGCGTCGCAAGCTCTAGGCTAAGGTGTTGAATGGGCCTTGTTGCGTCAACCCACCATCCGTGCCAATCAAGTTTTCATTTTAGAAATACTAAATTTTTGTTTATATCATAGTTATTTCCAATGGGAGGAGAAGATTTTTCTACAACAAAATGGCACATCGATGGGATTTGCAGGGGCTCCTGCATTCGCCAATACCTTTATGGCCAAATTTGAGTCTGATTTCATCTACAGTGATCAAGATTGGATGACCATGCAGTATTATATAAGGCAGGTTCATCGATGACATATTTGTCTTGTGGACATTGGATCGAGAATCATTAGAGCAAAAATTTGCCAAACACAATCATCACGATGAACACATTCAATTTACACACAGTATCAGTGACACCTGGATTTCTTTCTTGGATGTGGCAATTCGACTAGAAGCATCAAGCATACAGACAGAAGTTTTTCGTAAAGATACAGATGTTAACACAGCTTTGCTGTTTCAAAGCTTTCATCCCCAAAATTTGAAAAATAATTTACCTTTCTCGCAGTTTATGAGAATTAAAACGATTTGTTCTGATACCAAATATTTAGACAAATATTTGGAAATTCAACAAAAAAAAGTACACAGAAAGAGGTTACCCCAATGAAATTTTGACCAAGACACGGAACCTCATATCGGCATGTGACCGTGAGAACCTATTGAAGAAAAAAACGAAAAAAGCAATTGAAAGACATGTATTTGTCTCCAAATTTTCCACAAGTTCACAGAAAATTAAAAACATAGTTATTCGCCATTGGGAACTACTTCAAAATGAAGGAGACTTTCATGGAATATTTGATTTTAAACCAATTTTCGCTTACACACGGTCGAAGAACTTGAAGGAAATTCTAAAGACACCACCCAAACAGAGACAGGAAAAAGTGTACACAGGCATGAAAAAGTGTGCAAATTGTGTTCATTGCAACAATGTGATAGTTGGGTCAACATTACATCATCCACAAACAGGGAAATCCATCCCATTGTTTCATGATACAGATTGTAATTCTAGTGTTTTAATTTACTACATAAAGTGTCCCTGCGGGAAACTATATGTAGGGAAAACCGAGCGTAAATTAAAGATAAAGATCTCGGAGCATAAAATCACCATTAGAAATCAAAACACTAAGAACAGTCTAGCAGTACATTGGATGGAGGCCAAACACAGCATAGCCCAACTACAGTTTGCAGTTCTAGAAAAAATTAAACAGCATGAGGGAATGGATCTGACAAGATCCTTGCTTCAGAGAGAAAACTATTGGATAAAGAGGTTGGAAACTCAGGACCCCAAAGGTTTAAATGAAAAAATAGACTTTTCATGGTTTCTATAGATTGAAAAAGAAATGTATTTCTGCACCTAAACCGGAATGTGAGAGGTTTCTGAAAAATGTACAGGGAAATGCATATGTATAATAAGATGAAGCACCCAATGTAGAGCACTGAGCCCATTATTTTTATATATTTTTTACATTATCTCATTATAATTTTTATTTATTGTTTATTTATGTCATTCTATTTTATCACTTTCCTTTCACACATTGCGGAGAACGTGTTTCTATGATGTGGTAATGATTGGCACAGGTCCGCGTTTAAACGTAGGTAGTCTCTCGTTTGTGTCTATGAGAGTTCTGTGATAGGCAGCGTTTGAGCAATGATGGCAGCATAGAGTTTCCATGTTGTGGTAGGAACTGGCACGCAGTTAGTCTTTCGTTTGTGTTTACTGAGAAGCCATGATAAGTGGAACATACATGGCGTTTGCCTAATACCGGCAGGTCTAGCGTTCTGTCACATGATGAAACAGGAAGCAGCATTCGGCGTGAGTAGAGTGCTGTTCAGCGAGGACACTGAGATTGTTAAGAGATCTAGAGCAGGATTGAAAGGTACGTGGATTCGGTACTCTCCACATGGTTTTAACGCAAATGTTATTTGATAGTCGGAAAAATTTCATGAGTGACATTCTTTTATCCTTCGGTTGCAGCAATTAGAAGAGCAAAGGATTATCTTTATCGCACTTAACACGGAAGCACCTTAAGATCGAGGTAAGCGCCTCGGACTGTCTGTGTATGTAAAGACAAAGGGTATTGCAATGAGAGTTTAACAGGAGGTCTAATTAGGGAAGTTTGATATTATAGATTGGTTTACAATTTGAACGTGGAGCAAGGATAAGAAGCAGGGTGAGTTTTTAGTGTTCTGCACGGGCTCTTTCACATGGTGGAGGGCGTATTGAGTTTGTTCCCACAGGTTCATTTCATTTTTTAAGGTGCAAAACGAGGTGCAATAGAAGGTGCTAGTTTTGTCAAATATGTAATGTCCCAATGGTTGTTTGTATGTTCTGCCATAAAAACTGGTTTCTATTTGTTTAGATTTCAGGACCCTGAAGAAGGGCCCTCCTCGGCCCGAACTGCATTGGGCATACATCGGAATTTGGATAAAGTGTTCATTATTGTGAAATCTACTGCTTTGTTAAATTCAAATGCAAATTAATGGTTATTTGTGATAAATTCAAATTATTGTAAATGTTTTTTTGAGAAGTGAATGTATCAATCACAGGCAAAGTTCTGTATGAAATAATTATTTGAAAAAAAAGTTTCAAAAACAAAAAAGAGTTTGTGTTTAAAAATAAAATTTGGAGGTTTTTTCCAGCAACAGTGCACAGTGGTCGGGTGTGATTTCACTCGAGGTACGAAGGCTAAGGTGTGCCGGGCCATGTGTAGGTAGTCGGAGGTCCGGCGCACCTACAACCAGGCGACACACAGGTGGTCGGACGTCCTTGACCGGGAGCAGGACCTGCTCCACCTGCTAGGCGTAGAGATCCCTGGCCTTAGTGAGTAGCTATTTAATAACTACTTTGTTTTCTTCTGCTCTGTGTTATATTGCTAATATATGTTTTTCCCAAAGAGCAAGAATGCTGCCGATTCGATTAAATTGCAGGTAAATTAATGTTTAAATAGCTTATGTGATTGCAGGTGCTCACCTGCTCAGTGGCGTTGCTACCATGCTTACTTGTTTGCAACTTTGTGCTCATTTGGCCTAATTGATTATGTATGAGTGTAGTACTTTACAGAACTGCGTAATGCTAGAGAGACTAGAGACTCAAGTCTAGTCCTTCCTTTGTACTCCTGCTGCCACTAAGAAGAGATAGTGGTGGATTGATAGGTTGAGTATATTATGACTTGTTATTTAGTAGTAGGACATTTTTTAGTGGTCTGCAATCATGATGACGGACTGTGTCTGTCATGCCGCGTGCTGCTGAGTGCTGGCAGTCGTAGTAGAACCTTTTTATTGTTGGTTTAGTTAGTGATTTGCATAACGTTCCAAGTAGACGGTCTGCGAATCCTGCAATACTGTACTATCTATCCTAGTTGACCAGATCAGATAGTGTAATTGTTGGTAATTTGTTTCCCCGAGATATTTTTAGATTGTGGTCATGGAAATCAAATATTTCAAAAAAGCAATCATCCATGTTTGTGCTTATTTCATGATCATCAGCACCTCCCAGGGGCAAGAAGACCACCACGACAGACACGCCCGCGGAACAAGATGGGCAGGATCGGTCCTCTGCGGTCTCTTCTGCTGGCCCGAGTAAGTTGTTCTGTTGTTAATATTAATAATAATACTTCCCTAACTTTTACAGCACCTATTCATTCCAAACAGTTTCCTAATTCTATTTTTTACAAAATAGTCTTTGATCTTCTTGTAGACTGTTTCTACATTTTTATCCTGCCTCTACTATCACTCTCTGTGCTACTACTATTTACTATTATTATGAGTCGGTCTGTGTAGGTAGCTAAGCTTGCCCAGTCTGCAAACGGTGTTAAACAGAACTCTGATCCAGCAATAGCTCTAGGCACTGAGTGCAGTCCACTGGGTTGCCCTTGCTGTCTATTCCAGTCTTCTTAATGTTAGTGCTTTGACAATTCCCAACAACAAAATGTCAATGTCCACCAAGAATAAGCTAGTAGTTTGGTTTTTGATTTGATAGGAGCACATACCATACCGCTAGTGTTTCAGGGACTATTCTGCACATACATAAGTATGAACAAGAGAAATAGGACATTGTTGATGATAGGTGCAGTTCGACTTTCCACATACCTCAGTCAGAAGCAGAACAGAAGTTGAACCCCCAATCCCCTGACGGACTATCTAGTGCGTCTGACCAATAATTATACGACCCAGAAGAACAGAAGAAGACTACCGAGTCCCGACCTATCAGAGTCACGGAAGCATGCTTGCAAAGTGCAGTAGTGCAACTGCAAACCCTTCCGCTCACTCACTCGTGAACAAAAACCACACAGTGTTTTTTAGTTTTTTAGTTTTATTTTCAAATAAGAAATAAAAAAACTATTTCTTTATTTTTAATAGCGCAGTATTCCCAGCGAGCAGTGGTGATAGATGACGTTAAAGTTTAAACACCCTTCCCTAGAATATACTTCAACTTAACACATCTAATTTTTATAGTAACTGTGCGGGAGCCCTCACCTTGTAGGAACTTCAAGTACTTGTGGTGATGAGGAGTAGGTGGTGAAAATTGAAAAGCTCTTGTTGGCAGAAGGGCAATGGAATCTTCTGTCTGTAATTAGAAACATGGTACACGTTAAAAAGCAAGCATTCATCAGTTGTGCCAAAAAGTGTTGCATGTTATGGCTAAGCATATAAGTTAACACCCTCGCCAAAACTGTGACTTTTTGTCAGTCCCAATAATAAAAAATTGTTTATGGAATAACATTTTCTTCCAATATGAGACAAAATAGGGGGTGGTGTATGGCATCTAAAAATATGACGTTTTTTCTAGGCGTCATCACAACATCGGATGCGGCACCTCCCACCATCAGTGCCGGTGCTAGCAGTGCAGAGGCATCCGCTAATCCAGGGGCTGATGCGGCGACTCCACAAGTGCCCCAGGAGGAGCTGCTGTGGGGGATGGCTCAGCAGCGGGGGACGGCGGTAAGTTATTATACATCTTACTTATTGACATTTTAGAGTAGGCTCGCAAAAGGGTGTATGATGAACTGTGCAGTAGACAGTACACTAGTACAAGTACAGTGTACTGTTAAGAACAGTTACTAATTTAGAACTACATTTTTTTTGCCAATCATGGACAAGACAGTGACCCTTGACTTAGTAATAGCATTAGCGGCGGTAGTTCTCGAGTAAGCAATGGCCCCCTCTACTTGACTTCAACTCAGCTGTGAAACTTTTCTCGTGAAGCCAAGTCAGATCGGATGAACTTGAGGGATGTGATGAACTAAAAGGGAAAGATGGGTGTAAGGAAGGACGAGCGAGTCGTAACATTTATGACTGTAAAGAATGATACGTGTTTTTGAATGCATGCAGAGGTGGCTGATAGGAAGGAATGAGATGCATGGCTGCTTGAAGCAAGGATGGTTGGAGGAGAAAGAAAAGATGACTGCCTGTGTGGGCAAATCAGAAAACGCATGTGTGGTGTGCATTGCAATATATCATTTGGGTGAAACTCTAATGCAAGTCAAGACGGTGGTTTACCAAATAAAATTAAATGGGTGTTAGTTGGTTGTTGAGAAAAAGTGAAGTTGGTACAGTTGAGACATTAGGAAGAATGATAGATGTTTACTTTGGAAGCCTGGATGGTATCTTCTTCCTCATAGATAGCAGAGGTGTATGTAGTAGAGCAGACGCTCAGTGGATGAAGAGTGTTACTTTGAACAGCATGTCCTTGCCAGAGTAGCAAAGCAGAGGAAATCCAAATACTAGAAGTTTTGATTGTTCAGAAATACTCCCTTGACAAACAGTACAGTAGTTTACTTTGCAAGCACAGCACATATTGTGTATGTATTGTATAGTTGACATTATATCAAGTCAAGTCCCTTCCTCCGGCAATTATGGGTACCACACTCACTCCCTATGTTAATAATTTTCTTTCAGCTGTGTCAATCATGGGTGGACTATCGCTGTTGTTCACTCAAGCTATCAAAACAAAGCACCTTAAGTCATCCATCATATAAGCAAAGATCATGTAATCGGCAGGATATATGATCAGAAATAATAACCTTCATTTGCCTTTTGTAGTAGTCAAGGCCCGGGGGGGGGGGGCAGTGCCAAATAGAAATTACATTGGGCAGTAGCCCTTGATGTAACCGAGTATGGCCAGTGCCAGCCCTATAGAAAAGTAAGAACTTCCCTATCCCCACCTGCATGTACTAGTTAAAGTAATGCGAGTCTGCGTCATCATGGCTTGTGTCTGTTTTTCTTGGGCGCAAGCTGAGTGAGCTGGCATTATGCCGGCTACTACAAGTTCACATACAAGTAATTTCTTTCGCAAAACAAAAGAAAAAAGAACAAGACTGGTGTACTCTCCGACTCTCTGACTATGTAGTGAGTCCATAGTGCTGCTAGTAGAATTCCTGAAACTCCCACTAATGTTACAGGCCTACAAAGACGGCGGAAAGATACATGCCAAAATGTTATACTGTGCTTGCTAGTGTTACTGTGAGACAACTTTCTGTTGAATTATTTTGTGTTAATGTTAAAGAGTATTGGTTACAGTATTTTTCTCTCTTTCTTCATATAGATGTTCCACAAAAACTCACCAGGAAGGGGATGGCTGTCCGGGCCAGGGCCCGGAAGCTGGAGACCATTTGTGCTGAATATCGGCGGCTGTGGGCTCGGTAGCAGGAGGAGGAGGCGGCAACAACTGCATCCTCCTCCACCAGCCAGCAGCCTTCAGTTGTACGGCGCCGTGGTCCGACAGCCTCCCACCGCCACCGTGTGCAGCAGCAAGTAAAACACCAGCTGCCCCCCCAAGAGCCTGGATGGCACGTCAGCGCCACCTCCGCAGGAGAGTGGACTCCCTGGAGCGCGTGGTAGAGAAGCTCCAGCGCCAGCTCCGGGACCTCCGGAAAGAGATGCGGGACCACCTATCCACAGGACACCGCTGGAAGTTTTGACTGTCCCTTGCCCCTTTTTTAAAGATTGTTGTGGGGGTGGGAATTGGGCGTTGGGGATTCAAAGGGAGTTTTGAAGGACATTTGGACATTGGTTGGGGTTAGGGAGGGTGGTGAGTTGGGTCTTTTGAATAGTTTATTTTTGTTAGGGAAAATATATTTATTTATTTTGCATACTTAAAAGATAGTATACGCGTTCATATTATTTTGTGTGGTGGTGGGCAGAGGTTACTGTACATTTGGTTTCTTCAAACTTACCAGCATGAATTATCTAAACGTCCAAAAATGTACAAAAGTGCCACTAACAGAGTTAGTGAATTCAATTGCCCTACTAGTACTACTGTCAGTCTCTCCTCTCCTCCGAGTCCTAGCCCATTATTCTACCTCCCCAAAATGCTTATCCTACCTGTGATTCGTGTTTGAGAATAGGGCTATGCACAGGGAATGGCTGCATGGCAAATGGTGATTAAGGTTGGGTATGGAATCCTGGACGGATGAAATGTCATTGTTGTGCTGGTAGTAGTAGTGGTACACACTGGCAGTAGAAGCATATGAAAAAAAAGGAAATTAAACATTGAGTGGCCTGAGCGTAGCATTAGAACAGTACGATAGATAGTACAGTAGAGAACAGTGCCATAATTGTAGCCTAAGCGGTGCTAAAGTATTCAAAATATAAGTACTAGTTGCGTGGAGTATGGCTCCTATAAGAAATAGTATTGAAGGCGAAAGACACAGCAGCGTAAGCATTAAGCATTCGATTTGTCACGTGTAGGAGGAGGATGTTGTTGATGATCAATCCACGATGGTGCACATGAAATTCTGATTTGACTGATTTTTATGTTGCTTTGACCTTATCCCCCCGAGCAAGTGTGTGGAATTTTTGTTGTCATTTAGTCACACCTCAATGAAAACCACACAGCCCGGGGGAAGAGGGTTAGGGTTTGAAAATTGGATGGGAATGGGAGTTTTTGGGAAAGTTTTATGGAGAGAGGAAAAAAACACAGCATGGAGAAACAACAAATGAAGATAAACAAATCTTTGGATACGAAGATATCTATAAATCTTTTAAGGGACACAAAGGAAGTGCATGCACTACTGCATGTATGAAGTTGTTTGCTAAATGGATGGTTAGGTTACTGAAAGCTAAGTAGTACTTTCTACAACTTACTAACTATGAAGAAACAATGTGACAGTAGAGGGCTGCAGTAATTACACAATTTCACTTGCCTATTTGCCCTCAGAGAGAATAAACACTCAGTACATTACATTAGTTTTAAAAATAGCAAAGAAAAACATAATCAATGGCTGGAGGGTTGAATTTGAAGCAGAGAGCAAACAAATGCACAGAGTCACACTCATAGAAGTTCACAAAAATAACATTATTTAAAAGATAAGGAGAAGTTAAGAGGATACTGTAACTGTATGTTGTAGGTGTCCTGTTGAATTTGGGAAGTTGCATGCATCCAGCCATTCCCTGTTATTCGCAGTACTCCTCCATTCCATCTGACGCTCCGTCGATCAATCTTGGTGAGCAGACACACTGTCCACTGCCTGCCTGGCGGATGCGGAATTGCGGATCGCTAATGGTAAGCCTGAGTTAATCGTTTTTCCCATTCCATAGGGTAAAAGCCGGCCTGTAATTGTTGATGGAAAAACAGGAAGTGATATTAAAACACCAAAGAGAAAAAATATATGGTATGCTGTGTAGTCCAAAAATAACACTTTCAGTTTCAGAGGTGACAGTATTACATACAAGCATCATTTCTAAAGTGCGTACTCTGAGTCTCCTTTTCAAGGATAGTAATTAGCACACAGCAGGCCAGGGCCATGCAGGCGGTCAAGGCAGGCACCACTGAGTGAAGCAACCTGATGTAGCATACCTCTTTGACACAGACAGACAAAGCATATCTGATTTAATTGTATGCAGCAAGCCACATAGCCACAATTTTACATGAACTGCTGTCTGGACTCTGGCATAACAACACTACACTGGCTCAACCACTCCATACCATGACTAGACAGACATGTAGTTCTGCTGTAGTAGTTGTTGTTGACTGGTTTACCTGTTTGCCACTCACGAATTGGCCCTAGTTCTTCCGTAAACCGACGATGACGATCCATCCATCCCAGTGAGTGACTGTAAAGAAAAAAGATATATTATTTAACTTTGATCATCAACACTCATTATCATCATGGTATATTGGCAAACAGTGAGAACAAGGACATTTTGCATATTGGAAAATGCAACGTAGTGTCCCCTGCAGTTGAAGTACAATTTGAATTAAACAAGGTAAAAAAAACCAGAGTAGACTTGAGTTACATTTAGTGTGTAAAAGATTAAATAATAACAGAAGACATATAATTCATTTCATGCACAACAAACAGCAATTGCTTTCATCAGAGCCAGACAGCCATTGCTGTCCACTGCATGCCATCTTCTCATTATTCATTACCTGTTCCACTTTTTGTATGCATCTTGTTCTGAAAGTGAAGGCCCACAGGGCAGCCTCTCCTGTCAATTTCAGAAGTAACTGTCAGCAATCAGCATGTAGTCAGTAATTCCAGTCCCACTTGAGGGGGCTCGTCTACGAAGCCAAAGTTTCTTGATTCTGAGTAATCCAGCCATCTGCCTTGAGGGAAATGGATAGGGGGAGTCTGGAGGAGGAGGATAGAGGAGCATGACTGAGTTGTGAACTTGTGAACCTCAGGAATGCAGACAGCGGCACATTCAAATCAATAAGGAAATAAGATGAAGACAGTGCTGCTGATGGATTTGTTGTGATTAGGTGATTAGAGTTTTGTTGTGGTAAAAGTTGCAAAGCAAAGAAAGACACACAGGAATAAAAGTGAATAAGGACGAAAAAAAGGAAGTTATTTTCAGGCCTCGGTGTCAGGGAAGTAGAGCTCGTCCTCAAACTCTGTGAATTGAGATGGGAGTAGGTCAGCTAACAGAGAAGAACTTCCGTCACCTAAGTCGGTGTCCTTTTCTTCCTGCGTGCATTCACGTATTTTGTAAGGACTATGAGCCCCTTGCTCACTTTGCTACTGGATTGAAGCAAGCCTGGCTGAAGATGCCTGTAGTGCCAGAAACCGGTCCTAGGAAGCTTGTTTCCGGTCCAGGGTAGGCATGTCTTGGCAGTTCGGGCTGGACTGTTCCCATGAGGCACAGGGTCAGACTGATTTGCATATGGCCATATCTGAACTGGGGTGGCAGAGTGGGCTAAAGAACGGTGATGGATTAAACCCAGATCTGTTGACTGGGTGTGAGTGTTTGATTGGTTCAGATGCTCCGTCCATCACCACCCCCTTTTGTACCGCTTTGTTCGCCATAAGTTGGCAGGGTATGCTCAGACGTGAGTCCCTTGCTCATTTTGCCACTGGATTCAAGCAAGCCGGGCTGAAGATGGATGTAATGCCAGAAACTGGTCCTAGGAAGCTTGTTTCCGGTCCAGGGAAGGCATGGCTTGGCAGTTAGTGCTGGACTGTTCCCATGAGGCACAGCGTCAGACTGATTTGTATATGGCCATCTCTGAACTGGGGTGGCAGAGTGGGCTAAAGAACGGTGATGGATTAAACCCAGATCTGTTGACTGGGTGTGAGTGTATGATTGGTTCAGATGCTCCGTTCATCACCACCCCCTTTTGTACCGCTTTGTTCGCCATAAGTTGGCAGGGTATCCTAAGACGTGAGTCCCTTGCTCACTTTGCCACTGGTTTCAAGCAAGCCTGGCCGAAGACGGCTGTAATGCCAGAAACCGGTCCTAGGAAGCTTGTTTCTGGTCCAGGGAAGGCATTGCTTGGGAGTTCGGGCTGGACTGTTCCCATGAGGCACAGGGTCAGACTGATTTGCATATGGCCATGTCTGAACTGGGGTGGCAGAGTGGGCAAAAGAACGGTGATGGATTAAACCCAGATCTGTTGACTAGGTGTGAGTGTTTGATCGGTTCAGATGCTCCGTCCATCACCACCCCCTTTTGTATCACTTTGTTCGCCATAAATTGTCAGGGTATGCTCAGACGTTAGCCCTTGCTCACTTTGCCACTGGATTCAAGCAAGCCTGACTGAAGACGGCTGTAATGCCAGAAACTGGTCCCAGGAAGCTTGTTTCCGGTCCAGTGAAGGCATGGCTTGGCAGTTCGGGCTGGACTGTTCCCATGAGGCACAGGGTCAGACTGATTTGCATATGGCCATGTCTGAACAGGGGTGGCAGAGTGGGCTAAAGAACGGTGATGGATTAAACCCAGATCTGTTGACTGGGTGTGAGTGTTTGATTGGTTCAGATGCTTCGTCCATCACCAACCCCTTTTGTACCACTAGTACATAATAGGACAGGGGAATTAAAACTATCTCTAAGTTAGAGGTGCAGAAATATGCTACTTTAAAAAGTAGTCTTGTTTGCAGAATGGTGGAGAAAGGGTGGTGTGCGTCCAACCAATGCTCAGGAATTCCACTGCGTAGAACTTACAGGAGGTACCAGAAGGGATTTATGGGCCCCAAACTCCCTCAGGACTAAATTGGACTTCATCCCCATCCTGTAGTCTGCCACAAGGCATGTTTGTAGAGTGGTAGAGAAAGGGGGCTTTGGGCTCCGAAGATGTCTTAGCAATCCCACTGTGGGGGACTTACTGAAGGTAGCATAAAGGGTAGTTGTCCCCCAAGGACATCCTTGGGGTCAACTTCCCAAACTATTACCTCCAGTCAGTCCAACACAACAGCATTGGTAAGTACTCGTACCAGGCCATGCCCACTTTGCCCACCACTCTACAAACAAGCTTCCTGGCATGCTCTTGGATGGGGATTGAAGTCCCCTTCACTGCTGGGGGTCCTTTAGGGGCCAACTAGTCTACCTTTTACCTCCAGTAAGCCCCACGCAGTGGGATTCATGAGAGGTAGACAAAGGCCATGCCCCCTTTCTCCATTACTCTGCAAACACGCCCCCAGGTGTATTGTAAGTTGAGGGATTAACCCCTTTACCACGGCGGACATTCCGCCGCGGTGTGGGTGTTCTAAAGGGTGGGCAAGGCTGCGTCGGCCAAACGACGTGCGCAGCACCAGGAAGGGAGTGCTCGTGACAGCCAACGGCCGATGCGAGCATGGAAGGGGTTAAGTCCCCTTCAAACCTTAGGGTCCCTGCGGTCCAACTAGCCCACCAGGTACCTCCAGTAAGCACCACAGAGCTGCGTTGCAGAGAGGTGTAAAAAGGGGCGTGGCCTGGACCACCTCTCTGCAACGCAGACCTCTGGTGCCTACTGGAGGTACCTGGTGGGCTAATTGGACCCCTGGGGCCATCAGGATTGAAGGAGAATTAATTCCCCAACTTAAAATGGGCCACCTCAGACCCTGCCCCCTCCCTTCACCACTGTGCAAACACTCCCTGTGGCACATTTTAAGTTGGGGGATTAAGTCCCCTTGAATCCTGAGGGTCCCTGGGGTCCCACTAGCCCACCAGGTACCTACAGTAAGCACCACAGAGCTGCGTTGCAGAGAGGTGTAAAAAGGGGTGTGGCCTGGACTACCTCTCTGCGGTTGCCAGTAGGTAGTTATAGTTAGAACCTAGTTTCCATAGTAAAAGCATTTTTTGATTTGCTAATAACTTTGGCGTCGCTTGACAAATCGTTCTGAAATCTCATTATTAGCACTTTAATGCTACTAAAGTTGAGATAAATCTAACACACTATTCAGAAGCTGGTGCAAACTGCAGACATCAACAGTATTCCCGCAATAACTGCCTCAAAATTTAACACCATGGTGGACACCAGCAAATAACAGTAATAAGAACGAGAAAGAGTCACACAGCACTTAAGTAACAACCAAAAACGTTATTGAAATTTAACAAACTCAACACAAAACAAGAAGGCGGAAGACTCCTTTTGGGTCCATCAATGTCGATGACACAGCCTGGAAAATAAAGCATTAAAATAAGAATGTGTGTAATGCGCATATCAAAGGAGTGAGACACAGAGAAAGAGAGAAAGAAAAAAAGCCAGAGAGAAAAAGAGAGGGAAGGAAAGGAAGGGAGTGATAAAAGGGAGAGAGAGTGAGAGGTATAGAAGGAAAGGAAGAAAGAGAGTGAGAAAGAGAGTGAAGAGAGGGAAGTGAAAGAGAGAGAGAGAGACTGCCACCCCTGCGCATCCATGACCAAATAATTACTTGCTGCCACCGGAGTGTTTACCAGTGGGCACTCCACATGCCTGTGAAAGCTTCAGGGCCCGGTCCCGCCACCATGGGTTGGGGCACATTATGTGGACCTGCTTTGCGGCCTGGCAGATCCCACACATAATGCTGAGTCCTGAGTCCTGAGTCATCAATGGCGGAGACCACATCATCTTCTGGTGCCGGTTGCCCTGTGCAACGCAAGTCAGTGCCACGTTGTGGTAGGCCACTGACGGCCATACAACTTAGAGTGCAACTAGTTGTTTAGCAGCTGGAGTGGTAGAGGGACAGGACAAGCACACTTCACAATATGGGCACGTAGAGGGCGAACCAGAGTCTATCCGGGGATGACAGGCACAGCGGAACTGGAAGGGTACAGTCCCCACTGAGGTTGCCGTGTCATTGGCCAATGAAGAGGATATGGTAGGCCATGTCGCTGACCAAGGTGAGTGCATCGGACTGTAACATGGGACAATGGAAGGTCGTGGGGCCATGTGTGGCACCAATGATAAAAAGGCCAGGTGGCGTAAATGAATGGTAGTGCCTTCTTCTGATCTCAAATCTATCCAGGTCCTCATCCTTGTATGTGTGCATTGCCCCACCTGTGGGTTTATCTGTACCTGCTGCGGGACAGTGTGCCACTGAGACATGAGTGGACAAAGGTGGATTATTTTCCACACTGTGTGCCACTGACACTTCAGCATGTCCTCCATGAGCCTCTGCATGTGTGTCTGGTCATGGCATATAAAAAACGTACAAATTCACTGAAAAAAAATATAGGTTTCAGACACTGTTAGACCTGGCACCATTGGCGTGGGTCTCCATTCCAATTTTGCTTTTGCCTCATGTATTTTTGCTGGTGTTAGATGCTTTTGGCAATGTGCCACTGCTGTCCAATGCCACAGTGCCAGTGCTCCCTGTAGTAAATTGATGTATGAATTGGTGATTCCATGATTGGATGTTTGGTTTACTTGTCAGACCCTAGTACAGTGCACAGAGTGTGCCCTAGGCGTGTAATCCAAATGCTGCAAGTGGGCCTGCAGCATTGGCTCTGCCACCCACAGAAGCAGCCTTGTAAAATGTGTCTAAGGTCTGCCATTATAGAGCCTGAGTGCAGTCTGGTACTGTCATGCTGACTGGGCAAGTGCACCCACTTGCCAGTCCCTAAACCTTCCATTTTCTTCATATCAGTCACCCCTATGGTAGGCCCAAGGGCAGGGTGCATTGTAAGTATAAGGACAAGGACTATTAGGCCCTGATGTGTGTGGCATGTCCTAATTGTGAATTACAGCTATTTTCGTTTTTCACTATTGCAAAGCTACTTGTTCTCCATAGGCCAGAATGGGCTGTTAGATTATTACATTTTATAATCCTAACGAACTCAGAGGACATGGTAGAAATTTGAGTTTAGCATGCATGGACTCAGAATGATGAAATACATCTTTTAGTGAAGTTGGTTTTAACATTCTGTGTTTGAAAATACCACTTTTAGAAAGTATGTATTTTCTTGTCCAACTATCCAAAGCCTGCCTCTGCTGGGTTGTGTATTTCTTTGTCTGGTTTTGTGAGTGACAGGGCTGGGGGATTCCAAGAGACAGGAGGAGAAAGCCCAGTGGTGAATAGAGAGATCTGCATCTAGATGGGAGGGAGGAGTTGCACATGAACCTTGAATAGGGCTGTGGCTACCTTCCACAATGCTGGCTCTACCTCCTGGGGTGCGGCTGATGTCTCTGCCCTGCACACTAAAAGAAGAGAAGGAGTCCTGTCAACAAAGTGCTCCAGGACTGTACTTGCCTTCCACAATGCTGGCTCCACCTCCTGTGGGGCTTCTGATGTTTCTGCCCTGCACTGTGAAAGGAAAGGAGAAGTCTGGTAAACAGGGTGCTTCAGAACTGGTTTAGACTGGGCAAAGGCCCCTCTTACCACAGAGAACAAAGGATTTTGGGGTATAAATATTGGGACCCTGATCCCATGAAATTAAATCACTTTTGTACTACAAGAAGAAACCTTTACTGAGGAGAGGAACCTGAAGAAACTGAGGAGAGACTATTCCTAAGCTGAAGTGCAGCTTGGGGGTTTGGCCTGCAGTGGTTACCTTACTGCCAAAGGAAGGAGAAAGGAACTTTGTATACTTTGCTTTCAACTTGTGAAGGATCTCCAAGGGCTTGGAAAAGAGCTTGCCTCCTGCTGAAGTCTCAGGGATGATTCAGAAAGGGGGTGGTGATGGACAGAGCATCTGAGTTAAACAGAACACTCATACCCAGTCAAAAGATCAGGGCTTGATCCATCACCGTTTTTTAGCTCACTGCACCATCCGAGTTCAGAACCTGGCTATATGCAAATTAGTCTGACCCTGGCCCAGTGCATCATGGGAACTGGGCAGACCAAACTACCAAGCCAATTCTTTACTGGAAAGGAAACAAGCTTCCGGGGACCGGTTTCTGGCATTACAGCCGTCTTCGGCCCGGCTTGCTTGAATCCTGATGGTGCAGTGAGCAAGGGACTCACATCTGAGCATACCCTGCCACTCCTATAGTGGCCAAAACGATTCAGAAAGGGGGTGGTGATGGACAGAGCATCTGAGTTAAACAGAACACTCATACCCAGTCAAAAGATCAGGGCTTGATCCATCACCGTTTTTTAGCTCACTGCACCATCCCAGTTCAGAACCTGGCTATATGCAAATTAGTCTGACCCTGGCCCAGTGCATCATGGGACCAGGGCAGACCAAACTATCAAGCCAATTCTTTACTGGAAAGGAAACAAGCTTTCGGGGACCGGTTTCTGGCATTACAGCCGTCTTCGGCCCGGCTTGCTTGAATCCTGATGGTGCAGTGAGCAAGGGACTCACATCTGAGCATACCCTGCCACTCCTATAGTGGCCAAAACGATTCAGAAAGGGGGTGGTGATGGACAGAGCATCTGAGTTAAACAGAACACTCATACCCAGTCAAAAGATGAGGGCTTGATCCATCACTGTTTTTTAGCTCACTGCACCATCCCAGTTCAGAACCTGGCTATATGCAAATTAGTCTGACCCTGGCCCAGTGCATCATGGGAACAGGGCAGACCAAACTACCAAGCCAATTCTTTACTGGAAAGGAAGCAAGCTTCCGGGGACCGGTTTCTGGCATTACAGCCGTCTTCGGCCCGGCTTGCTTGAATCCTGATGGTGCAGTGAGCAAGGGACTCACATCTGAGCATACCCTGCCACTCCTATAGTGGCCAAAACGATTCAGAAAGGGGGTGGTGATGGACAGAGCATCTGAGTTAAACAGAACACTCATACCCAGTCAAAAGATCAGGGCTTGATCCATCACCGTTTTTTAGCTCACTGCACCATCCCAGTTCAGAACCTGGCTATATGCAAATTAGTCTGACCCTGGCCCAGTGCATCATGGGAACAGGGCAGACCAAACTACCAAGCCAATTCTTTACTGGAAAGGAAACAAGCTTCTGGGGACCAGTTTCTGGCATTACAGCCGTCTTCGGCCCGGCTTGCTTGAATCCTGATGGTGCAGTGAGCAAGGGACTCACATCTGAGCATACCCTGCCACTCCTATAGTGGCCAAAACGATTCAGAAAGGGGGTGGTGATGGACAGAGCATCTGAGTTAAACAGAACACTCATACCCAGTTAAAAGATCAGGGCTTGATCCATCACCGTTTTTTAGCTCACTGCACCATCCCAGTTCAGAGCCTGGCTATATGCAAATTAGTCTGACCCTGGCCCAGTGCATCATGGGAACAGGGCAGACCAAACTACCAAGCCAATTCTTTACTGGAAAGGAAACAAGCTTCCGGGGACCGGTTTCTGGCATTACAGCCGTCTTCGGCCCGGCTTGCTTGAATCCTGATGGTGCAGTGAGCAAGGGACTCACATCTGAGCATACCCTGCCACTCCTATAGTGGCCAAAACGATTCAGAAAGGGGGTGGTGATGGACAGAGCATCTGAGTTAAACAGAACACTCATACCCAGTCAAAAGATCAGGGCTTGATCCATCACCGTTTTTTTAGCTCACTGCACCATCCCAGTTCAGAACCTGGCTATATGCAAATTAGTCTGACCCTGGCCCAGTGCATCATGGGAACAGGGCAGACCAAACTACCAAGCCAATTCTTTATTGGAAAGGAAACAAGCTTCCGGGGACCGGTTTCTGGCATTACAGCCGTCTTCGGCCCGTCTTGCTTGAATCCTGATGGTGCAGTGAGCAAGGGACTCACATCTGAGCATACCCTGCCACTCCTATAGTGGCCAAAACTATTCAGAAAGGGGGTGGTGATGGACAGAGCATCTGAGTTAATCAGAACACTCATACCCAGTTAAAAGATCAGGGCTTGATCCATCACCGTTTTTTAGCTCACTGCACCATCCCAGTTCAGAGCCTGGCTATATGCAAATTAGTCTGACCCTGGCCCAGTGCCTCATGGGAACAGGGCAGACCAAACTACCAAGCCAATTCTTTACTGGAAAGGAAACAAGCTTCCGGGGACCGGTTTCTGGCATTACAGCCGTCTTCGGCCCGGCTTGCTTGAATCCTGATGGTGAGTGAGCAAGGGACTCACATCTGAGCATACCCTGCCACTCCTATAGTGGCCAAAACGATTCAGAAAGGGGGTGGTGATGGACAGAGCATCTGAGTTAAACAGAACACTCATACCCAGTCAAAAGATCAGGGCTTGATCCATCACCGTTTTTTAGCTCACTGCACCATCCCAGTTCAGAACCTGGCTATATGCAAATTAGTCTGACCCTGGCCCAGTGCATCATGGGAACAGGGCAGACCAAACTACCAAGCCAATTCTTTTCTGGAAAGGAAACAAGCTTCCGGGGACCGGTTTCTGGCATTACAGCCGTCTTCAGCCCGGCTTGCTTGAATCCTGATGGTGCAGTGAGCAAGAGACTCACATCTGAGCATACCCTGCCACTCCTATAGTGGCCAAAACGATTCAGAAATGGGGTGGTGATGGACAGAGCATCTGAGTTAAACAGAACACTCATACCCAGTCAAAAGATCAGGGCTTGATCCATCACCGTTCTTTAGCTCACTGCACCATCCCAGTTCAGAACCTGGCTATATGCAAATTAGTCTGACCCTTGCCCAGTGCATCATGGGAACAGGGCAGACCAAACTACCAAGCCAATTCTTTACTGGAAAGGAAACAAGCTTCCGGGGACCGGTTTCTGGCATTACAGCCGTCTTCGGCCCGGCTTGCTTGAATCCTGATGGTGCAGTGAGCAAGGGACTCACATCTGAGCATACCCCGTTTTAGGTGACGGACACTCCCACCTGTTAATACAATACTCGATACAAGATATACACTACTGAAAATAGGTAAGAGAATGGACAGTACCTCGATGTAAATAGTGAACATGTAGATAGAAACTTTTGAAATACAGTACTATCAGTAACAACTTACTCTAAATGCTAATTTATAGATGGATTTAAAATACCGAGAACTGGATTAAATTGATGTTTGCTGGCGCAGTGTCAAGGCATATAGGTATGAAGCTCTTTAGCATGGTCGCAAACCCTAACTGATACTAATCCCCATACTACACTAACTTGTAATTACATAGAGATGGTGAGATACTACACACTTATACTAATGAAAATATACTGTATTAATATTGAAAATGGGTGACTCTATGCTACTTCTTGGTGGTGAGCAAACTACTATAAACTCTCCTTTCGACTGTTACACTGGTTTGGTTTGGGGAAGTTTCCCTTTGATGTCAAAGGCTTAAAGATTCGAAATCTTTATCAAACTAGAGAATTACAAATTGAATAGTAATGGTTATTGTACTTTGTTTTTGGGTTGCAGCCCTGAGGAAGTCAATGGTCAATTGGGACCAGACGAAACACGTGTTGGCTGCACTTTGGCTGCGTTTTGATTTTGATGGATATATTGAAGACTGTAATTCAATGAAGTGTTGGCTGCACTTTGGCTGCATTTTGATTTGATGGATATATTGAAGACTGTAATTCAATGAAGAAGATAAATTGAATCAAGAAAAATAAATAACTGAACTGCATCGCTTGAAAAAGTATTTGTGGACTTTTGAGTGCTCAATGGAAAAAGTTGAATGAGTTAAACAGAACACTCATACCCAGTCAAAAGATCAGGGCTTGATCCATCACCGTTTTTTAGCTCACTGCACCATCCCAGTTCAAGCAAGCCGGGCCGAAGACGGCTGTAATGCCAGAAACCGGTCCCCGGAAGCTTGTTTCCTTTCCAGTGAAGAATTGGCTTGGTAGTTTGGTCTGCCCTGTCCCCATGATGCACTGGGCCAGGGACAGACTAATTTGCATATAGCCAGGTTCTGAACTGGGATGGTGCAGTGTGCTAAAAAACGGTGATGGATCAAGCCCTGATCTGTTGACTGGGTAGGAGTGTTCTGATTAACTCAGATACTCTGTCCATCACCACCCCCTTTTTGAAATTATTTTGGCCACCATGAGTGTGGAAGGGTATGCTCAGACATGAGTCCCTTGCTCATTGCACCATCAGGATTCAAGCAAGCCAGGCCGACGACGGCTGTAATGCCAGAAACCGGTCCCCGGAAGCTTGTTTCCTTTCCAGTGAAGAATTGGCTTGGTAGTTTGGTCTGCCCTGTTCCCATGATGCACTGGGCCAGGGACAGACTAATTTGCATATAGCCAGGTTCTGAACTGGGATGGTGCAGTGAGCTAAAAAACGGGGATGGATCAAGCCCTGATCTGTTGACTGGGTAGGAGTGTTCTGATTAACTCAGATACTCTGTCCATCACCACCCCGTTTTTGAAATTATTTTGGCCACCATGAGTGTGGAAGGGTATGCTCAGACATGAGTCCTTTGCTCATTGCACCATCAGGATTCAAGCAAGCCGGTCCGAAGACGGCTGTAATGCCAGAAACCGGTCCCCGGAAGCTTGTTTCCTTTCCAGTGAAGAATTGGCTTGGTAGTTTGGTATGCCCTGTTCCCATGATGCACTGGCCCAGGAACAGACTAATTTGCATATAGCCAGGTTCTGAACTGGGATGGTGCAGTGAGCTAAAAAACGGTGATGGATCAAGCCCTGATCTGTTGACTTGGTAGGAGTGTTCTGATTAACTCAGATACTCTGTCCATCACCACCCCCTTTTTGAAATTATTTTGGCCACCATGAGTGTGGAAGGGTATGCTCAGCCATGAGTCCCTTGCTCATTGCACCATCAGGATTCAAGCAAGCCGGGCCGAAGACGGCTGTAATGCCAGAAACCAGTCCCCGGAAGCTTGTTTCCTTTCCAGTGAAGAATTGGCTTGGTAGTTTGGTCTGCCCTGTTCCCATGATGCACTGGGCCAGGGGCAGACTAATTTGCATATAGCCAGGTTCTGAACTGGGATGGTGCAGTGAGCTAAAAAACGGTGATGGATCAAGCCCTGATCTGTTGACTGGGTAGGAGTGTTCTGATTAACTCAGATACTCTGTCCATCACCACCCCCTTTTTGAAATTATTTTGGCCACCATGAGTGTGGAAGGGTATGCTCAGACATGAGTCCCTTGCTCATTGCACCATCAGGATTCAAGCAAGCCGGGCCGAAGACGGCTGTAATGCCAGAAACCGGTCCCCGGAAGCTTGTTTCCTTTCCAGTGAAGAATTGGCTTGGTAGTTTGGTCTGCCCTGTTCCCATGATGCACTGGGCCAGGGACAGACTAATTTGCATATAGCCAGGTTCTGAACTGGGATGGTGCAGTGAGCTAAAAAACGGTGATGGATCAAGCCCTGATCTGTAGACTGGGTAGGAGTGTTCTGATTAACTCAGATACTCTGTCCATCACCACCCCCTTTTTGAAATTATTTTGGCCACCATGAGTGTGGAAGGGTATGCTCAGACATGAGTCCCTTGCTCATTGCACCATCAGGATTCAAGCAAGCCGGGCCGAAGACGGCTGTAATGCCAGAAACCGGTCCCCGGAAGATTGTTTCCTTTCCAGTGAAGAATTGGCTTGGTAGTTTGGTCTGCCCTGTTCCCATGATGCACTGGGTCAGGGACAGACTAATTTGCATATAGCCAGGTTCTGAACTGGGATGGTGCAGTGAGCTAAAAACGGTGATGGATCAAGCCCTGATCTGTTGACTGGGTAGGAGTGTTCTGATTAACTCAGATACTCTGTCCATCACCACCCCCTTTTTGAAATTATTTTGGCCACCATGAGTGTGGAAGGGTATGCTCAGACATGAGTCCCTTGCTCATTGCACCATCAGGATTCAAGCAAGCCGGGCCGAAGATGGCTGTAATGCCAGAAACCGGTCCCCGGAAGATTGTTTCCTTTCCAGTGAAGAATTGGCTTGGTAGTTCGGTCTGCCCTGTTCCCATGATGCACTGGGTCAGGGACAGACTAATTTTCATATAGCCAGGTTCTGAACTGGGATGGTGCAGTGAGCTAAAAACGGTGATGGATCAAGCCCTGATCTGTTGACTGGGTAGGAGTGCTCTGATTAACTCAGATACTCTGTCCATCACCACCCCCTTTTTGAAATTATTTTGGCCACCATGAGTGTGGAAGGGTATGCTCAGACATGAGTCCCTTGCTCATTGCAGCATCAGGATTCAAGCAAGCCGGGCCGAAGACGGCTGTAATGCCAGAAACCGGTCCCCGGAAGCTTGTTTCCTTTCCAGTGAAGAATTGGCTTGGTAGTTTGGTCTGCCCTGTTCCCATGATGCACTGGGCCAGGGACAGACTAATTTGCATATAGCCAGGTTCTGAACTATGATGGTGCAGTGAGCTAAAAAACGGTGATGGATCAAGCCCTGACCTGTTGACTGGGTAGGAGTGTTCTGATTAACTCAGATACTCTGTCCATCACCACCCCCTTTTTGAAATTATTTTGGCCACCATGAGTGTGGAAGGGTATGCTCAGACATGAGTCCTTTGCTCATTGCACCATCAGGATTCAAGCAAGCCGGGTCGAAGACGGCTGTAATGCCAGAAACCGGTCCCCGGAAGCTTGTTTCCTTTCCAGTGAAGAATTGGCTTGGTAGTTTGGTCTGCCCTGTTCCCATGATGCACTGGGCCAGGGACAGACTAATTTGCATATAGCCAGGTTCTGAACTGGGAAGGTGCAGTGAGCTAAAAAACGGTGATGGATCAAGCCCTGATCTGTTGACTGGGTAGGAGTGTTCTGATTAACTCAGATACTCTGTCCATCACCACCCCCTTTTTGAAATTATTTTGGCCACCATGAGTGTGGAAGGGTATGCTCAGACATGAGTCCCTTGCTCATTGCACCATCAGGATTCAAGCAAGCCGGGCCGAAGACGGCTGTAATGCCAGAAACCGGTCCCTGGAAGCTTGTTTCCTTTCCACTGAAGAATTGGCTTGGTAGTTTGGTCTGCCCTGTTCCCATGATGCACTGGGCCAGGGACAGACTAATTTGCATATAGCCAGGTTCTGAACTGGGATGGTGCAGTGAGCTAAAAAACAGTGATGGATCAAGCCCTGATCTGTTGACTGGGTAGGAGTGTTCTGATTAACTCAGATACTCTGTCCATCACCACCCCCTTTTTGAAATTATTTTGGCCACCATGAGTGTGGAAGGGTATGCTCAGACATGAGTCCCTCGCTCATTGCACCATCAGGATTCAAGCAAGCCGGGCCGAAGACGGCTGTAATGCCAGAAACCGGTCCCCGGAAGCTTGTTTCCTTTCCAGTGAAGAATTGGCTAGGTAGTTTGGTCTGCCCTGTTCCAATGATGCACTGGGCCAGGGACAGACTAATTTGCATATAGCCAGGTTCTGAACTGGGATGGTGCAGTGAGCTAAAAAACGGTGATGGGTCAAGCCCTCATCTGTTGACAGGGTAGGAGTGTTCTGATTAACTCAGATACTCTGTCCATCACCACCCCCTTTTTGAAACTATTTTGGCCACCATGAGTGTGGAAGGGTATGCTCAGACATGAGTCCCTTGCTCATTGCACCATCAGGATTCAAACAAGCCGGGTCGAAGACGGCTGTAATGCCAGAAACCGGTCCCCGGAAGCTTGTTTCCTTTCCAGTGAAGAATTGGCTTGGTAGTTTGGTCTGCCCTGTTCCCATGATGCACTGGTCCAGGGACAGACTAATTTGCATATAGCCAGGTTCTGAACTGGGATGGTGCAGTGAACTAAAAAACGGTGATGGATCAAGCCCTGATCTGTTGACTGGGTAGGAGTGTTCTGATTACCTCAGATACTCTGTCCATCACCACCCCCTTTTTGAAATTATTTTGGCCACCATGAGTGTGGAAGGGTATGCCCAGACATGAGTCCTTTGCTCATTGCACCATCAGGATTCAAGCAAGCCGGGCCGAAGACGGCTGTAATGCCAGAAACCGGTCCCCGGAAGCTTGTTTCCTTTCCAGTGAAGAATTGGCTTGGTAGTTTGGTCTGCCCTGTTCCCATGATGCACTGGGCCAGGGACAGACTAATTTGCATATAGCCAGGTTCTGAACTGGGATGGTGCAGTGAGCTAAAAAACGGTGATGGATCAAGCCCTGATCTGTAGACTGGGTAGGAGTGTTCTGATTAACTCAGATACTCTGTCCATCACCACCCCCTTTTTGAAATTATTTTGGCCACCATGAGTGTGGAAGGGTATGCTCAGACATGAGTCCCTTGCTCATTGCACCATCAGGATTCAAGCAAGCCGGGCCGAAGACGGCTGTAATGCCAGAAACCGGTCCCCGGAAGATTGTTTCCTTTCCAGTGAAGAATTGGCTTGGTAGTTTGGTCTGCCCTGTTCCCATGATGCACTGGGCCAGGGACAGACTAATTTGCATATAGCCAGGTTCTGAACTGGGATGGTGCAGTGAGCTAAAAACGGTGATGGATCAAGCCCTGATCTGTTGACTGGGTAGGAGTGTTCTGATTAACTCAGATACTCTGTCCATCACCACCCCCTTTTTGAAATTATTTTGGCCACCATGAGTGTGGAAGGGTATGCTCAGACATGAGTCCCTTGCTCATTGCACCATCAGGATTCAAGCAAGCCGGGCCGAAGACGGCTGTAATGCCAGAAACCGGTCCCCGGAAGCTTGTTTCCTTTCCAGTGAAGAATTGGCTTGGTAGTTTGGTCTGCCCTGTTCCCATGATGCACTGGGCCAGGGACAGACTAATTTGCATATAGCCAGGTTCATAACTATGATGGTGCAGTGAGCTAAAAAACGGTGATGGATCAAGCCCTGATCTGTTGACTGGGTAGGAGTGTTCTGATTAACTCAGATGCTCTGTCCATCACCACCACCTTTTTGAAATTATTTTGGCCACCATGTGTGTGGAAGGGTATGCTCAGACATGAGTCCCTTGCTCATTGCACCATCAGAATTCAAGCAAGCCGGCCGAAGACGGCTGTGATGCCAGAAACCGGTCCCTGGAAGCTTGTTTCCTTTCAACTGAAGAATTGGCTTGGTAGTTTGGTCTGCCCTGTACCCATGATGCACTGGGCCAGGGACAGACTAATTTGCATATAGCCAGGTTCTGAACTGGGATGGTGCAGTGAGCTAAAAAACAGTGATGGATCAAGCCCTGATCTGTTGACTGGGTAGGAGTGTTCTGATTAACTCAGATACTCTGTCCATCACCACCCCCTTTTTGAAATTATTTTGGCCACCATGAGTGTGGAAGGGTATGCTCAGACATGAGTCCCTTGCTCATGGCACCATCAGGATTCAAGCAAGCCGGGCCGAAGACGGCTGTAATGCCAGAAACCGGTCCCCGGAAGCTTGTTTCCTTTCCAGTGAAGAATTGGCTTGGTAGTTTGGTCTGCCCTGTTCCCATGATGCACTGGGCCAGGGACAGACTAATTTGCATATAGCTAGGTTCTGAAGTGGGATGGTGCAGTGAGCTAAAAAACGGTGATGGATCAAGCCCTGATCTGTTGACAGGGTAGGAGTGTTCTGATTATCTCAGATACTCTGTCCATCACCACCCCCTTTTTGAAATTATTTTGGCCACCATGAGTGTGGAAGGGTATGCTCAGACATGAGTCCCTTGCTCATTGCACCATCAGGATTCAAACAAGGCGGGTCGAAGATGGCTGTAATGCCAGAAACCGGTCCCCGGAAGCTTGTTTCCTTTCCAGTGAAGAATTGGCTTGGTAGTTTGGTCTGCCCTGTTCCCATGATGCACTGGTATAGGGACAGACTAATTTGCATATAGCCAGGTTCTGAACTGGGATGGTGCAGTGAGCTAAAAAACGGTGATGGATCAAGCCCTGATCTGTTGACTGGGTAGGAGTGTTCTGATTACCTCAGATACTCTGTCCATCACCACCCCCTTTTTGAAATTATTTTGGCCAACATGAGTGTGGAAGGGTATGCTCAGACATGAGTCCCTTCCTCATTGCACCATCAGGATTCAAGCAAGCCGGGCCGAAGACGGCTGTTATGCCAGAAACCGGTCCCCGGAAGCTTGTTTCCTTTCCAGTGAAGAATTGGCTTGGTAGTTTGGTCTGCCCTGTTCCCATGATGCACTGGGCCAGGGACAGACTAATTTGCATATAGGCAGGTTCTGAACTGGGATGGTGCAGTGAGCTAAAAAACGGTGATGGATCAAGCCCTGGTCTGTTGACTGGGTAGGAGTGTTCTGATTAACTCAGATACTCTGTCCATCACAACCCCCTTTTTGAAATTATTTTGGCCACCATGAGTGTGGAAGGGTATGTTCAGACAAGAGTCCCTTGCTCATTGCACCATCAGGATTCAAGCAAGCCGGGCCGAAGATGGCTGTAATGCCAGAAACCGGTCCCCGGAAGCTTGTTTCCTTTCCAGTGAAGAATTGGCTTGGTAGTTTGGTCTGCCCTGTTCCCATGATGCACTGGGCCAGGGACAGACTAATTTGCATATAGCCAGGTTCTGAACTGGGATGGTGCAGTGAGCTAAAAAACGGTGATGGATCAAGCCCTGATCTGTTGACTGGGTAGGAGTGTTCTGATTAACTCAGATACTCTGTCCATCACCACCCCCTTTTTGAAATTATTTTGGCCACCATGAGTGTGGAAGGGTATGCTCAGACATGAGTCCCTTGCTCATTGCACCATCAGGATTCAAGCAAGGCAGGCCGAAAACGGCTGTAATGCCAGAAACCGGTCCCCGGAAGCTTGTTTCCTTTCCAGTGAAGAATTGGCTTGGTAGTTTGGTCTGCCCTGTTCCCATGATGCACTGGGCCAGGGACAGACTAATTTGCATATAGCCAGGTTCTGAACTGGGATGGTGCAGTGAGCTAAAAAACGGTGATGGATCAAGCCCTGATCTGTTGACTGAGTAGGAGTGTTCTGATTAACTCAGATACTCTGTCCATCACCACCCCCTTTTTTGAAATTATTTTGGCCACCATGAGTGTGGAAGGGTATGCTCAGACATGAGTCCCTTGCTCATTGCACCATCAGGATTCAAGCAAGCCGGGCCGAAGATGGCTGTAATGCCAGAAACCGGTCCCTGGAAGCTTGTTTCCTTTCCAGTGATGAATTGGCTTGGTAGTTTGGTCTGCCCTGTTCCCATGATGCACAGGGACAGACTAATTTGCATATAGCCAGGTTCTGAACTGGGATGGTGCAGTGAGCTAAAAAACGGTGATGGATCAAGCCCTGATCTGTTGACTGGGTAGGAGTGTTCTGATTAACTCAGATACTCTGTCCATCGCCACCCCCTTTTTGAAATTATTTTGGCCACCATGAGTGTGGAAGGGTATGCTCAGACATGAGTCCCTTGCTCATTGCACCATCAGGATTCAAGCACGGCGGGCCGAAAACGGCTGTAATGCCAGAAACCGGTCCCCGGAAGCTTGTTTCCTTTCCAGTGAAGAATTGGCTTGGTAGTTTGGTCTGCCCTGTTCCCATGATGCACTGGGCCAGGGACAGACTAATTTGCATATAGCCAGATTCTGAACTGGGATGGTGCAGTGAGCTAAAAAACGGTGATGGATCAAGCCCTGATCTGTTGACTGGGTAGGAGTGTTATGATTAACTCAGATACTCTGTCCATCACCACCCCCTTTTTGAAATTATTTTGGCCACCATGAGTGTGGAAGGGTATGCTCAGACATGAGTCCCTTTCTCATTGCACCATCAGGATTCAAACAAGCCGGGTCGAAGACGGCTGTAATGCCAGAAACCGGTCCCCGGAAGCTTGTTTCCTTTCCAGTGAAGAATTGGCTTGGTAGTTTGGTCTGCCCTGTTCCCATGATGCACTGGGCCAGGGACAGACTAATTTGCATATAGCGAGGTTCTGAACTGGGATGGTGCAGTGAGCTAAAAAACGGTGATGGATCAAGCCCTGATCTGTTGACTGGGTAGGAGTGTTCTGATTAACTCAGATACTCTGTCCATCACCACCCCCTTTTTGAAATTATTTTGGCCACCATGAGTGTGGAAGGGTATGCTCAGACATGAGTCCCTTGCTCATTGCACCATCAGGATTCAAGCAAGCCGGGCCGAAGACGGCTGTAATGCCAGAAACCGGTCCCCGGAAGCTTGTTTCCTTTCCAGTGAAGAATTGGCTTGGTAGTTTGGTCTGCCCTGTTCCCATGATGCACTGGGCCAGGGACAGACTAATTTGCATATAGCCAGGTTCTGAACTGGGATGGTGCAGTGAGCTAAAAAACGGTGATGGATCAAGCCCTGATCTGTTGACTGGGTAGGAGTGTTCTGATTAACTCAGATACTCTGTCCATCACCACCCCCTTTTTGAAATTATTGAAGTCTCAGGGACAACATACTTCAACCCCCAGCACCCTAGAGTTCTTGTGGAAGTGCCTGCTGCTGTTTTGGGCCTTCTGAGTACTGCGTGTCGCAAGGAGCAAGAAGGGCAACTGAACGAGAACGAAGCGTGTCGCTGCCGTTGCACTTCTGACCAAGGGTGTCGCCGCTGGAGTTGTCGCACTGCACTGCATCGAGAAAAGCGTGCCACAACAAAGAAGAAGAGTGTTGCCGTCGCTTCTGCCTGCCATCGAACTTCTGAACAAGGGTGTTGCCGCTGGAGTTGTCGCACTGCACTGCATCGAGAGAAGAGCCTCGCAACGAGGAAGAAGCGTGTCGCTATTGCCTGCCGTCGCACTTCTGAACAAGGGTGTTGCCGCTGGAACTGTTGCATTGCACCGCATCGAGGAAAGCGCCTCGCATCCCCGAGAAGCGAACCGCCGTCGGAGCTGCTGCCATCGCATTTCTGAACAAGGATGTCGCCTCTGTAGTTGTCGCATTGTGGGGAAGCTTCATGCATCGTGGGAGAAGACTGTCGCAGTTGGAGCTGTTGCAGTCGCACTTCTGAACAAGGGTGTCTCCACTGCAGTCCACGCATCGAACCGAGAACTTCTCCCATCCCCGGAGAAGCGTGCCGCATCTGGAAGATCTTCACGTCTTTAATTCTTTGCACCTGAACTTTGCCGCATATCCCTTGCTGCAACATTTCTTGTCGTGGAAGCGCAACGTAACCTAAGGTACATTGTCGCAAAGTGTCGCATCTTAAGAACTGAACTGAACTAAGCTAAATCTACCATCTTAAAGTAACAGTATTGTGTATTTTTGTTGTTTATGGTTTTGTGGTAAATCTATTTAAAGTATACTTATTTTTGGTATAAAGCCTGTGTGGTGTCCATCTGTAGTGTTGTCACTGAGTTACTGCATGTCGTCACAAATGCTTTACACACTGCCTCTGAGATCTGCTCGTACCAAGCTACAAAGGAGGTGAGCAGGGGTTATTTTAGGAGTGTAATCCCCTTAACCTGACTAGAGGCAAGGGTCCCTATTTGTCACAAGAACATACTTGTTCAACGTATACATGGCCCCACTGGAGAAGAGGGTCAGCTCGTTTGGCGTGTCAATTATCAACTACGCCGACGACACTCAGTTGATCGTAACCCTCTCACACCCCCACCACGCCCCTTCTGACCTCCACAGCTGCTTGTCTGAAGTCCACCAATGGATGAATCTATCCTCGCTGAAACTAAACGGTTCTAAGACCGAGATACTCCTGATGGGCCACAAGGAACCATCTTTGCCATCTCACCTCTGGCCCAGCTGCCTAGGTGACCCCCCTGCTCCCAAGGAAGAGGTTAAGAGCCTCGGGGTATGGATCGAGAAAGATATGAGTTTCAGAACCCAGGCTAAAAAGACAGCAGGAATTTGTTTCGGGTTACTTAGAGCCTGCAGGAAGATCTTCCCCTTGCTCCCCGACACCGCAAGAAGGCTTCTCATTCAGGGTCTAATCCTGTCAAGACTAGATTACTGCAACGCCATCTACTTGGGAGCTCCTGAAGCCACCATGAACACACTGCAAAAAGTCCAAAATACCGCCGCCCGCCTACTCACAGGAACACCAGGAAGATCATCCGCCAAACCGGCTCTTAAATCCCTCCACTGGCTCCCAGTGAGAGAGAGGGTCATCTTTAAGGCTCTCTGCTTGGCCCATAAGACCCTCAACAACAACGGCCCCCCTCTTCTCAAAGAAATCTTAAATCCCTATAAAACGAAAAGAGACCTTCGATCCAGTACAGAAAATTTCATCTCGGCTCCCAGAGTCAAAAAAGCCAAGACTGGCGGCCGTCGGTTTTCGGTCCACACTGCTAAATATTGGAACCTTCTCCCACGAAGACTCAGGACAGAACCGAACTATCTCCAGTTCAGAAAAACCCTTAAGACCTCCCTTTTTCCCCAAACATAATCACACCAGACGGCAGAAACCCCGGAAGAAGCAGGTCAGCGCTGGGATGCTCCTTCGAGTTACTACGCGCTTAACAAAACCATTAAATAAATTAATAAATAAATAAATACCTGTGCCATCTAGAGACCCCCAAATCTAACATTGGTGGTCAGCGGTGAGGATTCTGTATTTGCATTTGTGACTCATGTACAGTGATTGGTGAACACTACTTAGTGAGTGCAGGCCATAACGCAACCACATACTTTTTGGTAGATACCTTTTTGGATTTTCTATTTTTGAAAGATGCCTGATTCAGTTGTAGTGGAGAGAGCAACATCCATAGCTTCTATTGATCTTGGATGGGAAGAAGAGAAATTGGAAAGCTACAGAGTAAAGCACATGAAGTACTTCTGCAAGAAATTCAAGGTTGTCACTGTTGGGTGCACCAAAAAAGAAGAATTCTGCACGGCACTGAGGGCCAGGGAAGTAGCAGGGAAAACCCTTGAAATTGAGGCGGGGGATGACAATGCAGAGGTACAACAGGAAGAGCCATTGGGCTCAGGAGGAAGGAAGGTACCTTCCCCGCAGGTAGCATTTCTTCTGGTAAGAGTCTGTTTCCAGAGGAGTTGGAGGACAGAGAGAGATCAAGGGAGCATGAAACGGAGATGACCAAGTTCAAGGTGAATTGGCAATTGGAAATAGAAAATAGGAGATTAGATATAGAGGAAAAGAAATTACAGTTTGAGCATGAAAAGGTTTTGAGAGAGTTGGAGTTTAAAACCAAAAGTTTAGGTGTTACTCCCTCTGGTGGCAGCGTACCGTCAGTATCTGTAGAAAGTAGAGTGTATATTCCCAAAGATGTGGTGAAGGAGTTTTACAAAAATGATGATATTGATCAGTGGTTCAGAGCCTATGAGGTAGCCTTGTCTTCCCACCGGGTCCCTGAGAGAGATTGGGGAGTGGGATTGTGGGGAAGGTTCCTTAGTGAGGAGCGGGACACACTGTTAGACTTGCCTTCTGAAGTCCACAATTCATACAGCCACATGAAAGATGCATTGATGTCTAGATATGGTTTAAACCCTGAACTCTATAGACAGAGGTTCAGGAAATGCAAAAAGTTAGAAAACAGTACTTGGGTTGAATATGTCACTTCTTTTGCAGAGCATTGGATGGTTGGGTGAAGGGCAGCGGGGTTATTGATTTTCAAGGTCTCTTTGATTTGATTGCATGGGAGCACTTGTCTGATAATTGTTTTCCAGAGCTGCGCCAGCATCTGAGAGATAGCAAGCTGACTAACCCTAGGAAGCTTGCTGAGGAGGCGGACTACTGGGTCAGTACCAGGGTCCACAAGGGTCACATGGGAGACTCAGCCAAAGGTGGGCAGGGTCCCCAGCAGAAGAGTGGGGGGGACAAGGGTAAACAGAAGGAGTTCCGCAAAGGCCCCAAAGTAGTCCCCAAGGGAACCGAGGGAAAGGGTACCAGCCTTCCCCTGAGAGAAAGCAAGGGGCCCGACAGGTAGTCCTGTTCCCCAGGGGCCCCTGAAATGTTACAAGTGTGGTGACCTGGGTCATAAGGTGAATGATACCAGGTGCCGCCTCTTTGGTAAACCACCACCCACTGGTGCTCCATCCCGGCAAATGGCTAGTGTAGCCTTGGGGGAGGAGATTGATGTCCAAGGTGGGTGGGGTCCCGCACAGATGACCCTTGTCTCTTTACGAGACTGTGAGATGGTCTTAGAAGCTCAGCTGCCCAGGAACACTAGGAAATATGGGCAGTGGGTGACCATCAATGGCCAAAAGGTGGGGGCTCTTAGAGACACACGAGCCAGTGTGACAGCTGTCAGGTGTCACCTGGTGTCTCAAGAGCAGATTATCCTGCATGCATTCTGCCGAGTTGTTGCCACCGACAACACAGAGAGCCATTGTCCAATGTCTCAGGTTCCCTTTGAGTGGGAGGGGTCTCTGGTACTCTTCAGGTAGCTGTGAGGCCCGCCATGCCTGATAACTGTTTGTTGGTGAACGATTTGGAGAGCTCACCTTGGGAGAAGGTGGAGAAGAGCACTCACCTGAAAATGGTGGGTCTGCCTGACTGGGCGTGCATGACCACCTGGTCAATGGCAGCCAGTAGGGGTGCTCAAGATGACCTGGAGCCTGAGAGGGAGGCCCAGGAACTTGCCTTAGAGAGAAGTGGCAGGGGGCGCGGGAAACAGTCCCCCGAAGTTCCCACGGCCCAGGAGGAGGTAGACCCTGAGGGGGATGCAATGGAGCCTAAAGGGGAGCAAGTAGCTTAACTGGGGGACCTGCCTGAGCTGACCTATTGGCAGCAAGAAGGAGGCCCCTCCAGGGAAGAATTCTTCAAGGAGCAGAGAGAATGCCCTTCTCTTGAAGGCTTGTGGCAACAGGCTACAAGACAGGCAGGAGGTGCTCAGTCTGGATCAACATTGGATTTACTGGGAGAATGGTCTCCTGTATAGTGAGCCTAAGGTTGCTGAACCTGGGTCAGCCCGTGTGCTGGTGGTACTCCAGAAGTTCAGAGCCTTCCTACTGTGACTGGCTCATGATGTGCCGTTAACAGGACATTTGGGGCAGAACTAGATCTGTGAGAGTCCTGTCACCCACTTTCATTGGCCCCAAATGAGCAAGAGTTCAGACACTCATTGCAGGACCTGTCAGACTTGCCAGGCAAGTGGAAAGAGTGGGAGGAAGCACAAGGCACCTCTCCAGCCATTCCCTGTGGCCAGTACCCCCTTTGATCGGGTGGGGATTGACACTCTGGGGCCACTGGACCCCAAGACAGCCATGGGCAAAAGGTTCATCCTTGTCTTGGTGGACCATGCCACCCGATACCCGGAAGCCATACCTCTGAGGACAGTGACAGCCCTGATGGGAATTTTCTCCTCAGTGGGATTCCCTCGCGAGGTAGTATCTGACCCGGGGACCAACTTCATTTCTAAGTATATAAAGTCCCTGTGGCAGGAGTGTGGTGTAACTTACAAGTTCACCACTCCTTACCAGCCCCAAGGAAACTGGTTGGTTGAAAGGTTCAACCGAACCCTCAAGGGCATTATAATGGGTCTTGAGGAACCCATGAGGTGTAAGTGGGACGTCCTCTTACCATGCCTACTCTTTGCATAGCGGGAGGTGCCACAGAAATCTCTAGGGTTCAGTCCCTTTGAGCTTCTCCATGGACACCCGATCAGAGGACCTCTGAGTCTGGTCAAGGAAGGCTGGGAGCAATCTCCCAGGAAACCTCCCCAGGATGTATATAGCTACATGCTGGCCTTCAGGAACCAGACTCGGCGTTTCAGACAACTCGCTGAGGTGAATCTGGAAGCCAGCCAGGAGGAGATGAACTGATGGTATGACCAGAATGCCACTCTGGTAGAGCTTCAACCTGGTCAGAAAGTGTGGGTCATGTCCCAGGTGGAGCCTTGCGTGCTCCAGGATAAGTGGACCGGACCATTTGAGGTTGTGGAGTGCAAGAGTCCAGTTACCTACTTGGTGGACTTGCGGTCTCCCAGGAGCCCCTTGAGGGTCCTGCATGTCAACCACCTTAAGCCCCACTTAGAGAGGTCTGAAGTGGGCATGCTCCTAGCAACAGATGCTGAAATGGAGGAGGAGACTGAGCCTCTTCCTGACCCCCTGTCTGCAACAGAGCAAGATGAGTCAGTGGATGGTGTTAACCTATCTTCCACCCTGACCCATGAGCAACAGAATGACTGCCGCCAGTTTCTGGGAAAGTTTTCTGATCTGTTCTCCCTGTTTCCTAGTATCACAGATTGGTGCGTCCATGATGTGGATGCAGGAGACAGCTTACCTGTGATGCATAAGTCTTACAGGGTAACTGACAGGGTTAGGGCTTGCATCAAAGAAGAGGTCTCGAAGATGCTTGCACTAGGGGTGATTGAGTCCTTTAGCAGTCCTTGGGCCAGCCCAGTGGTCTTGGTCCCGAAGGCTGCAGCGGCGGGTGCCCCACCCAAACTCCTGTTCTATGTGGACCACAGAGGGCTCAGTTCGTCATAAAGACTGACCCACACCCCATCCCCAGAGCTGATGAGCTTATTGAACGGCTAGGGGCTGAACGGTACCTCAGCAGCTTGATTTAACGTCTTGGTACTGGCAGATCGCCTTGACTGATGGGGCAAAGGAGAGGTTAGCATTCTCCACACCAGATGGGCATTTCCAGTTCTGTGTTATGCCCTTTGGGATGAAGAATGCCCCTGCCACCTTTCTGAGGATGGTCAACCAGGTGTTGGTTGGACTGGAGGAATTCAGTGCCGCCTACCTGGATGGCATCACAGTGTTAGGCGTCAGTTGGGAGGAACATCTGCGCCACCTCTAGGAAGTGTTGTTGGCGCTGCGGTAGGCAGGCCTCACAATCAAGGCGATTAAGTGCCAGATCGGGCAGGGTTCGGTGGTGTACTTGGGAAACCAAGTTGGGAGCAGCTAGGTGGCGCCCCTACAGCCCAAGATTGAAACCACCCTGGCTTGGGAACCGCCCAAAACCCAGACAGAGGTGATAGCCTTTTTAGGTCTCACGGGTACTACAGGAGGCTTTTCAAGGGGTATACAGTGCTATTGAGCGTAAGGCATTTGCTGTGGTCTGGGCACTGAGGAAGCTGAGACCATACCTGTTAGGGACTCACTTCTGGGTTCAGACAGACCACAGGCTCCTCAGATGGTTGATGCAGATGAGGGGTGAGAATCCAAAGCTGTTGGGGTGGTCCATTTCCCTACAGGGTATGGACTTTACGGTGGAACACCGCCCTGGTACAGAACACGCCAACACTGATGGTCTGTCCAGATGTTTACGCCTTAGTGAAGAGAACTCCCAGGAGTTAGGGTAGTTCTCCCCACATTTCAGCTGGAGGGGGACACGTGTTAGACCTGGCACCATTGGCGTGGGTTTCCTTTCCATTTTTGCTTTTGCCTCATGTATGTTTGCTGGTGTTATATGCTTTGGGCACTATGCCACTGCTATCCAGTGCCACAGTGCAAGTGCTCTCTGTTGTAAATTGATGTATGAATTGGTGATTCCATGATTGGATGTTTGGTTTACTTGTCAGACCCTAGTACAGTGCACTGAGTGTGCCCAGGGCATGTAATCCAAATGCTGCTAGTGGGCCTGCAGCACCGGTTGTGCCACCAACAAAGGCAGCCTTGTAAAATGTGTCTAAGGTCTGCCATTACAGAGCCTGCATGCAGTCTGGTACTGTCATGCTGACTGGGCAAGTGCACCCACTTGCCAGTCCCTAAACCTTCCCTTTTCTTCATATCAGTCACCCCTATGTTAGGCCCCAGGGCAGGGTGCATTGTAAGTATAAGGTAGGACAAGCCCTGATGTATGTGGCATGTCCTAATAGTGAATTACAGCCATTTTTGTTTTTCACTATTGCAACACTACCTGTTCTCCATAGGCCAGAATGGGATGTTAGATTATTACATTTTATAATCCTAACAGACTCAGAGAACATGGTCGAAATTTGAGTTCAGTATGCCTGTACTCAGAATGATAAAAGACATCTTTTAGTGAAGTTGGTTTTAACATTCTTTGTATGAAAATACCACTTTTAGAAAGTAGGTATTTTCTTGTCTAACTATCCAAAGCCTGCCTCTGATAGGTTTTGTATTCTTTCGTCTGGTTTTGTGAGTGACAGGGATGGGGAATTCCAAGAGACAGGATGAGTCAGCCCAGTGGTGAATAGAGAGATCTGCATCTAGATCGGAGGGGTGCGGCTGATGTCTGTGCCCTGCACACTGAAAGAAGATAAGGAGTCCTGTCAACAAAGTGTTCCAGGCTGTACTTGCCTTCCACAATGCTGGCTCCACCTACTGTGGGGCGTCTGATGTTTCAGAGTGCTTCAGAACTGGTGTGGACTGGGCAAAGGCTCCTCTCCCCTCAGAGAACAAAGGATTTTGGGGTATAAATATTGGGACCCGGATCCTATGAAATTAGATGACTTTTGGACTACAAGAAGAAACCTTTACTGAGGAGAGGAACCTGAAGAAAGTGAGGAGAGAATATTCCTAAGCTGAAGTGCTGCTTGGGGGATTGGCCTACAGTGGTTGCCTTACTGCCAAAGGAAGGAGAAAGGAACTTTGTGGACTTTGCTTTCAACTTGTGAAGGATCTCCAAGGGTTTGGATAAGAGCTTGCCTCCTGCTGAAGTCTCAGGGACAACAGACTTCAACCCCCAACTCCCCAGAGTTCTTGTGGCAGTGCCTGCTGCTCTTTTGGGTATTCTGAGGAACTGCTTGTCTCAAGAAGCTGGAAGCGCGTCTAAACGAGAACGAAGCCTGTCACCAACGCTGCTGCTGCCGTCGCACTTCTGAACAAGGGTGTCGCCCTGGAGTTGTTGCACTGCACTGCATCGGGAGAAGCTTGCCGCAACGAAGAGGAAGACTGTTGCCGTCTCTGCTGCCTGCCGTTGCACCTCTGAACAAGGGTGTCGCCGCTGGAGTTGTCGCACTGCACGGCATCGATAAAAGAGTCTCGCAACGAGGAAGAAGCGTGTCGCTGTTGCCTGCCGTCGCACTTCTGAACAAGGGTTACGCCGCTGGAACTGTCGCATTGAACAGCATCAAGGAAAGCACCTCGCATCCCCGAGAAGCAAGCCGCTGTCGGAGCTGCTGCCGTCGCAATTCTGAACAAGGATGTTGCCGCTGTAGTTGTCGCATTGTGCAGAAGCTTCACGCATCATGGGAGAAGAGAGTCGCAGTTGGAGCTGTCGCTGTCGCGATTCTGAACAAGGGTGTCGCCACTGTAGTCCACGCATTGAACTGAGAACTTCTCTCATCCCCGGAGAAGCGTGCCACATCTGGAAGATCTTCACGTCTTTACTTCTTTGCACCTGAACTTTGCAGCATTTCCCTCACTGAGACATTGCTTGTCGTGGAAGCGCAACGCAACCTGAGGTACATTGACGCAAAGTGACGCATTTTAAGGACTGAACTGAACCAAGCTAAGTCTACCATCTTAAAGTAACAGTATTGTGTATTTTTATTGTTTATGGTATTGTGGTAAATCTATATAAAGTATACTCATTGTTGGTATAAAACCTGTGTGGTGTCCATCTGTAGTGTTGTCACGGGGTTACTGTATGTGGTCACAAATGCTTTACACACTGCCTCTCAGATAAGCCTGTCTGCTCGTGGCAAGCTACCAAGGGGGTGAGCAGGGGTTATTTTAGGAGTGTAATCCCCTTATCCTGACTAGAGGCAAGGGTCTCTATTTGTCACAAGTACCTACCTTTGCCAACTAGAGACCCCCAAATCTAGCAGACGCGTTATAGTTAGAAATTAACATTTAAAAAACCTTAGAAATTCACTGAAAAAAACAGAAGTTTCTGACACGTTATAGTTAGAAATTAGCATTTAAAAAACCTTAGAAATTCACTGAAAAAAACCATAGGTTTCAGACACGTTATAGTTAGTTGGACATTTCACTCGTACAAAACCATAGAAATTCCCCTGTTATCGGTAGTTCAACTAACTATAACTCTCGCACCCGCAATGCACTGCTGATGACGTCACATATTACATCATTCATGATATGGTCCCCAGGAGGTCTAGAAGCCAAGCATCTTGCTGGCGAACACTGGCAGGGGATGTGCTTGTTTTTCGATTAAAGTGTCTGTTTAGACACATCACCCTATTTTAGTCTCACCACCTTTGTGTGATGCACTGCTTCCTTATTCCTTTTTCACTAACTATCACAATCAGACCAACAATTGGAGGTTCAGTATCTACTGTAGACCGCATCCAGTACTTATTTTGACTGTGTGGCATGAGGTCTAGATGATCGAAGGACCTGCCAGGTCACAGTGTGGACCGCCAAATGATAGGACCGATCACCTGGTTTGTTTGATGGTTATCCACAAACTATGGGTACTGGATCTGTTTTGACCAGTTTCTCAATTGGGTCTCAGTTATCACGACTCCCTTGTTGCCACACATGTGTTTCTCTCTCTCCCTCCCTTCCCCTTAGACATTGTTATATGGTGACTGCAGCACCCACTGACATAGAAATACTTCTGCCAGTGTTCGCCAGCAAGATGCTTGGCTTCTAGACCTCCTGGGTTCTTGTTTGTTATTTCATATGTGGTTGCTGGGGAAATGAACCAGGAGTAGGTCTTTAAACTATTCCCTTTGACCCTATTCTCTCTGTTTGGTTTTTGGTAAAAATTTTAAAAAGACATTACTTAATTGCTGATAACCCACCAGAGCCCATGGAATTCTATGGGAGGCAGGCAAAAATCCCCCAAATGTATAAAAAAAACAACTCTGTACTGTAATCAGTCACAGGAACAAATCAGCATATTAGGAAAAAAGAAGAAATAGCCAGAATGTCATGGGACTCTTTTATTAATATTCCTAAAAATAACTTTTAAAAGTGGAATAAAAAGAATGAAAGAAACACTGGCTGCACAAAATTGTGGAAGCTAGCTCATCCATATCAAGGCTGCTAAAGGAGAAGGAATGAAAAACAAAGACAAAATGGCCACTAAACAAACACAACCACACACACACTCACTAGCTCCAACAAATGGCGGGCATCTCTTGGACAACAAAGAAGAAGGCATAGAGAACAAAGGCAAAATCGCATCACACACACACATGCCCACACATGCCTCCCCATACAGCAACAGCCTCGTGGCCAGCAAAGAAGGAGACATGGACAATAAAAAAGACATGGCAGAGAAAAGACCTTGAAGAATCGAAAATATGTTATTTACTCAATTAATTCACACAGGCAACTGCCCTTTACCCACCAAATCTAAAAATGTAAATAAATTAAGTCTAAAAATGTCCAAACCACAGTAGCACCCACGTCCTCTATACACAAGTTGACAAAAAAGGGTGAGCAAGAGTAAGGTAGCTGAGTTTAGTGGAAGATGCCTGGTTACAGACCTGGTCTTCCGGAGCCATCCCAACTGTAGCCACTAATAGGCACAAGTAAAGAATAACATACATTTTTTGCAGACTAGGCCCCAAACAGTAAAACAACATCATCATAAAATGATCAAATCAGATCAAAACTTGCAAGACCGTCGCATGAAAATGAGAAAGATTATATTTAACCTTAGGCCTACAACATCAAAAAGGTACAAAGATTTCCCCATAAAAATATGTTATTCACACAGGTGTCTCCCCCTAGTCCATACTGCAGGCCACCCACCAACATGGAAACAAATTAATAGAAACCACAGAAGAAACCAAAAATACTGGTGCGTGTCCTCCCTCAAACAACAATGTTTAACCAAAGTGATGCCTTAAACTCACTTGCTTTTTCTAAAAAGTTAAGATACAAATTACATGGCTTCTGCAGAGTTTGCATACAAAGAAAGAGAGGGTGATGCTTTCCCTCCCATATTCAAATTCAAGTGACCAATGTTTGGACAAAGGAGAGGAAGGAGTCTGCAAAAAAGGAAGAGACTCGAGCGTGCAGTCAGCATGATGAACGTGCTGACTGCACGCTCGAGTCGCATTTGAATTGAAAGATGACGGTTGAAGTGCCATTTACGAAAGGCAAGTTGAAAGTTATTATAACTTAAGTAAGAATTGCCATAAGTTCGTAAAAATTCAAATCTCATATGCTCATAGAAAGACAACACAATAAAAGGTTTGCCAAAGATGTTGATAGCGGTGGAAATTGTCACTTGTAACATCGCATATTTCAAATTGGCAGACATGAGATTCAATAGAGGTAACCCAAATAAGTCTTTAATCATGGCAGGAAAACAACTTGAATTTATTATAAAAAACTGCTGGCTCCTCATTTGACCTTTGAAAGTGGGAATAACTTTGCAGGCTTATAAATCAGCAAGTCAATAAGTCATGTGCAGGTATAACTCGACACAGGAGTGTGGGTTAATCCTGCGGGCTTGTAACTCAATAGGCAGCAGGCTTTCAAAACAGTAGGTTTAATTATCAAACACAGCAGGCTTTTAAATCGGTAGGCTTCTTAATCAGGTGAAGCAGAGTGGGATTTTAAATCGGCAGACTTGTAAATCTTGTGCAGCTGATGATAATTAAAAAATAAAATACAGCCAATTTAGAATATGTAAATAAACTCACCAAGCTTCTGTAGAAAATTGGCATGCCCGAGTTGAGGCCGACGATGTCTTAGTCACTGGTGGGGCTGGGGCTGCCAAAAAATTTTGCTGAGTAGGTACAAGCTTGGGTTCTTTGAAAAAACATTGACGTCTTTTAAAAAATATAATTTATCGTAGAAGTAAGTCCTTTGAAATGGAATCCACGCAGGTTTTGTAATCCAAATCGTCGCCAATGTTACTATGATGGAAGGTCCAGAGGTGGTAGGTTTCAAGTAGGTATTTATTGTAATACAGAGTTACAGAGGTATGATGTTAAAGCCAGGATAGAAAGTAGGCCAGTAAGTATCTCTCTAAATATGCCCCACCAGGAGCTGTCCTCCTGGCGGCTCAGCCTTCAGTCACCAACTCAATCTGTTCAGCCATCCAACATTCTATGACATGTGCAACATTCTATACAGAGAGCAGGGGAAGTAAGAGAATATAGAAATAACCATACAACAATAAGCCTTCCTGTCTTTATTACACTTCCTTCCTGTTGCATAGCAAAATAAAATAAAAAGTGCATTTTGTGTAAAAAATCCCATAAGGTCCGTTCTGGTTGATTTTCCGGCTGCTCGAGTAATAAATCTACATGAAATGCTGTCCAGTGACCACCCACTTTAAAGTACTGCTGCTCACGTTAAAAACAATCACTGAATGTTCTAATCGCTAGATGAAGATAAACTTTAACATTTGCACCATCGCGTTGTTTATTCTTGCGGTCCTATTTTCAAAGATTGGTGTAATTGGTTATACAAAATGTTGTTAAGGTGATGCAATGTGTAATTATGTGTCAAAGAGTCACAAGAAATTACCAAATTACTCCAATTAAGCCAGTGTTGTTGATGTTAACCCAGACCAATTTGTCCTCTAATCATTAAAATGGTGTTTTGAAATAAAGATGTCTTGGAGAAATATTTTATTTGATGTGGAATTGCATCTAGTTCAGTCTCTTTTGAGGAGAGACCCTCATGATGGTTGGAAGTATAATTTCTATTGACATATATAACATCTGGATCTAGTAGAGCTTGTCTGGATAAACCAAACTCCATAATAGCTTCTTCTGCTTTAATGTGGTACATGCTATAAAGGAAGAAATACAATGAACTTTTGTCATGTATTTACCCCTCTCACTGATCAAGAAACTCACATGAGTAAGAACACCCGACGAAATATGGTTGAATATGAGAATTTGTTTCAGAAGGGAGCAGTTTAGATCTGTTTAATGGACAACAGTAATTTTTTTCTCTTTACACATGATCTCAATTACAAGATTCTGCCCAACTCCTTTGGGGGGCACATTTTTACTGAGCACAGTATGTTTTTGCATAGATGCTTAGAGGTTAAAACATTGTGGGCCAGATGTAGGTAATTCATATTTATCGACTCTTAAATACCGAATTTTACCGATTCGGTATTTAAGAGTCGGTAAATATGAAGGGGGGAGATGTAGGTATTACAGATTCTGTAAATACCGAATCATTAAGATTCGGTATTTACCGAATCTGTAAATACCGAATCGGTATTGCCCATTGATTCCTATGGGCCTTGAAGCCCATAGGAATCAATGGGCAATACCGATTCTTCTGTAATTACAGAATCGGTAAATACCGAATTTTGCAAGGGTGCAGGGGGTGTCACTTTGACACCCTCTGGCACCCCAAAAATAGGCATGTGCGCCATGTGGCACACAGACATGCCCTAAGGGCATGTCTGTCTGTCACATGGCTAGGTGTGCATGCACACATGTGCATGCACACCTGAATTCGGTATTTTAACACCCAATTGGATTGGGTGGTAAAATACAGAATTTGTAGGGCCTTTGGGACTCAGAAGAGTCCCACCTACATTTGGAAGGTACCGAATCGGTAAAAATACCAATTCGGTATTTTACAGATTCTGTAAATTTACCGATTTGGTAAATTTACAGAATCTGTCAAATCTGGCCCCCTACATCTCAAGATGCCAAATACCGGTCGGAAACGGCCGAATTCGGCCGTTTCCGACCGGTATTTGCCACCTACATCGGGCCCTGTATTCATTAGATTGTGCCTAACTAGAATTGACCTTTTTTGAGAATGATCCTACTCTTTTAGGGTCCAACAGAAGGCTTCCTATCTACCGGAATTGGTGCAACCTTTATATTTTTTCTTTGAAACTTCTTTTTAAAAATTATTCAATGTAGGTTTTCTATGGCTAGGGGCAAGAAACCAATTTTACCTCAATGAAAGTTTCAAGCAACCATAGGTCTGGTAGTTCTTCTTAAGTAGAACTGGGTAGCAAGAGATGTATTCCGTGTTAGCTGCATGCATAGGTCTATATAGAGCGACTTGTGAAACATTTTCCACAATCTATTCATCAATGTGTTAACCTCAACAGGTCTAATTAATGTTGGCAAACATGCATTAACTTTAAATTAATCAATTGAAATTTCCCTTAAGTAGCCATTTTGATTTTGTTTGTTATTATTATTATTATTATTATTATTATGATGCGTTCTTATATAGCGCTCGATTACCCGTAGGCATCTCGGCGCTTGCCTTGGGAACCCGTCCTGGCTTTTCCCTGTGAGATACCCGTACTGGGCATCCCCAAGGTGAAAGCCAGGCATCCCGTGGAGATTAAGCAGGCTAATGCCCAGAGCTGCAGAGTGTGAACCCGTGATTCGAGTAGGCACTGAAACGAGAATTATCGAGTCAGTGGATAATTGGGCTCAAGACCCTGCCTCATCGGGAATTGAACCCTGGTCCCGGGTCAGACCTCTGCTTCAGGGTCTGCCTCCTCTAACCAGTGAGCCACACTTCTCCATCTTGTTAGAGTTTATTACCACTAATGCCTTTAATATCCCTTAAATGGCCCTTTGCATTAGAAAAACAACATCTAATAAGGCTGCAGGAAATGTAGAATGAATATTCTTGAAGGAAGGCAATGAAAAATGATCCGATTAATCAACTTCACGCAAAGGAATCCATCAGATGAGAAAGCTGGAGGGAAGGAAATTGAGTCCTGTATCACTGAGTTCTGTCTTTATCATGACTGGAAAAGTCAAAGTCGTTGTCAGAAGGGTGAAGACACTAGTAGTAAGTTAAGCTTGAGCCTTTATCTAAATTTGTCAAGAAATATCTGTCCACAGTCCCTTTTGGAACTTCTTTATCCATTATAGGCTCCCTTTTTTCTAGATTCCCTAATGGGTATTTCCCTTCATCTGTTTTTGTAGGATATAAACTTAAATTAAAAAGTTAGTCACTCAAATCCTAATTAAGGTTGACAGGAGTCTTGATTTGTATTTCCTCTCCGAATCTGAAGTTTGTTCACCAGCGAGGGCCATATTTTCCTTACAGGTTCTCTCCATTTTCTTACTTTTAGTTAACACTAGAATAATATTGTCAGGCTGTTTTGATCTTCAATGGGGAGAACAGTGGCGGCTGGTGACATTTGAAAGTGGTGAGGCGTAAAACTATTGTCGTACAGCACTATAGCGAGTGAGCGTAGCAAGCGAGCCCAAACCACCTCCAAGGGATTAAGGGAGCTCTCCCCCCAAGAAAATTTGGAAAAAAAGAGTGGGCAAATGGTGCATTTTCAAGCAAATTTGCGAAAGCAGAAAGGGTAATAAAGAAATTGTGAATCTGTTCTAAAAAAGACAGTGACGGGCAAAACTGTCGCTTGTTCTGCTGACATCCTAGGCACGCAAAAAGAAACCAATATACTATTGGGTGTAAGGTTGGGTTTGTGCCTGAAAAAATAATATAATCCTGCACACATTGACACATGCCCCAGTGATTGACGGCACAAAAAGGGTGGGTGCATGCACTGCCAACCCTTTCAAGCATGCACAAAGTCCACCCAATCCTCCAAGCAGGGCTATAAAACCCATGATTGCGTGTAAATTATGCAACCACTCTTTGCCATGCCATGCTGCTGTTAACTGACCGAGGGATTCTGTGTGTGCCTGCACGTTGGCGGTCACCTTTACCATTTGCTGAGGAGAAGAACTGGTCGCCTCTGTCCCGCCTGACGAGTTCTCCCGCCGCCGCGCTGGTGTCAATTGCGGGCGGAGCGAGGAGAAACTCGCTTTCCCAGGGGCCTCCACACCGGCGCACCTGGAACGCGTCACACTCTAGCGCCAGGAGGCGCTACTAAGGAGGGGCTCGCCCGGCCAATTGTGGCTGCTGTTAACTGACCGAGGGATTCTGTGTGTGCCTGCACGTTGGCGGTCACCTTTACCATTTGCTGAGGAGAAGAACTGGTCGCCTCTGTCCCGCCTGACGAGTTCTCCCGCCGCCGCGCTGGTGTCAATTGCGGGCGGAGCGAAGAGAAACTCGCTTTCCCAGGGGCCTCCACACCGGCGCACCTGGGACGCGTCACACTCTAGCGCCAGGAGACGCTACTAAGGAGGGGCTCGCCCGGCCAATTGTGGCTGCTGTTAACTGACCGAGGGATTCTGTGTGTGCCTGCACGTTGGCGGTCACCTTTACCATTTGCTGAGGAGAAGAACTGGTCGCCTCTGTCCCGCCTGACGAGTTCTACCGCCGCCGCGCTGGTGTCAATTGCGGGCGGAGCGAGGAGAAACTCGCTTTCCCAGGGGCCTCCACACCGGCGCACCTGGAACGCGTCACACTCTAGCGCCAGGAGGCGCTACTAAGGAGGGGCTCGCCCGCAACGCGGGACGCGAGCGGGACGCCCAGGGCGAAGCCCGGGCAAAGGGCGGGCCCTCTACGGCCCTCATCGGCCAGAAGAGGCTGGGCTGGGCCAGTGGTCCTGGCTTAAGGATTACGTAAGTCTCTGTTTTTGCCTTGTATCTACTTTGCCTTTACTCCTCATTACTGAATGGCAACTGCGGCTACAAGCCCTGCTCCAGTGGGGTTGGACAAAAATACTACTAATCGAACACTGGACGATTACTTTTTCAAACCAGCCGTAGAAGGCAACAAGGAGTTCACGTTAGCTGAGAGGAGGGCAGTCCGTCGCCGCTCTATTGAGCGTATTAAAAACAGAACCCTCTCAGAACCTATATTGTCTGTTTCTCTGGTCGACGATTTGATTAGCCCCTCAGCAGACAACACCTCATTGACCCCCAGTGTACCCTTGCTTCTTCAAGAATGTTTAGCTCCGGCAGTGTCACCCTCCCAAATTCAACTAACCACTCCAACAGTGACCAATGTTGTTAATAACACTCCTAAGACCCTGATATCTCCTACAATAAGGCCGGGTAAAGTTGTAAGAGGCAAAAACTCGAGGCTAGTGACACAAAAAACGCATGGGCCCCCTCCACCTAAAAGAAAAAGAAGACAACAACTGTGAATAAGCCCAAGATAAGTCACACCGAGTTTGGTAAAAAGATGAATACTGCCACTATAACACCAACGGGAGTCCTAGACACCAATCAAGCCATAACAGTCAGTTCTACTCCCCCGACATCTCCAGCTCAAGTAACTACAGAATCAGACACTTCCCACATCCAGATGGAGGTGGACCTGCAATCCGCAACTCCCAAGTCACTTCTGGACAATATTGAACTGATTATACGTAGCTATATGCTTGCATTGGCAGAAAGATTTAAGGGGATGGAGCTAAGACTAGGTAAAATTGAGGGGGACTTGACTGTGTTAGGGAATTTTGTACGTTTACAAGGACAACCTAAAGTACAACACCAACAAGTCATTACAACAACTCCATTTCTCCTAAAAAATACTGTGGGACTTACACCATCTAAACCCAGTACAAGCAATAGCCAGGCAGCTGTAGCAACCCCAGCTGCCTCTAACCGCCTAAACATGGCCCCGAAAGCACATGGTGGCAATACCAGTAATAATTCTTTATCAACAGCCCCATCTGCTGTCCGGGGTAGACCTACTACTTCAATACCACCCAGTAACACAATCACCATTCCATCTAGGGAATCTAGTACTCTCCCGGATGGACTCCTCAGACCTGAAGGGAAGGAGAATAATTGGGGTAGTGGGGGCCAGCCTAGGATACCACCTACAGAACTCCCTCCAGAAGCTTTACCGTATGTGGTTATACTTACTGGGGTCCCGGAACTGCCTAATGGTAAACGAGAGGGATACTCACAATTAAAAAACAAAATAACGCATTGGCTCTCTCTCTATAGACCTAAACCCATTGCGATAAATGGAGAGATAGTCCATGTCCGGCGCCTGTCCTGGTTGGGGGGTAGAGCGAAGGACATCGGCGGTGATGTCGTGGTTATAAACTTTAGAGACAGAAAAGCTGTATATCATATCTTGAACTGGCCATACGGCAATGAAAAGAATTGTATAGTACCACGCCCCCTGACGTACTTCTACCCCAGATCCACTGTCTTCCCCCCACAACACCTTAACAACAATTTTTTCACTACTTCCCAATTCCATAATGTTGAGTCTGCTCTGAATCCTGCATACATGTACCAACCGGCTCCATTACCAGTCATACATGGGTGGAATACTATACCTTTTCACCACAAAACAGGATCAAATGGGAATATGTCAAATTTGTTACCATTTACGCCCTTAGAGCTCTCTAACAGGTTTGAGGCCTTTAGCGGCCTGGAGGATTGTGACTGATGTTTAAGGAGTGCAGAAGCTATGGGGGGTGGGGAAAGAGCTTCATGCCCCATAAGGTCACCTGTGAAGCTGGGGTGTCGTTGCTGTGAAAAAGATACATACACTGCCTCAACAATTGTTGACAAAAATAGTAGTTCCCCTAAAGTACCCCCTACTGTGTTCTTTGGGGAAATTGAGGTGCCTTTAACACTACTGCATGATGCATGGCCAGTAAATGGTGACACTGAAAGTGGCGCCAACAAGACAGAAAGTACAGCAGGTAACCACGAAAACCACCCCAGCACACTATTGCTAACAATGGATTCTCCATCCAAAATCGAGAACTCTCATATCCAGTATGGGGCATTTGTCCCTATATCTGAGCACAGGGAGTCAATTACAATGAGTACCACGGGTTTGGCGGTAGCTGGCGTAGTGTTGCCTACCCCAACATCTACCCCATTTACTAGAGAGCCTGTCATTTGCCCTGCACCCGAAGACTGCGTAAATTTAATTTCATGGAATATTGCAGGCTTGGCAAATAAGTTACGAGACCCAGTATGGCTAACATTCATTAGAAAATTTAGCATTGTGTGCCTTCAAGAAACTTGGATAGAGAATAAAAATGTCCACATCGAGGGTTTTCTAAGCTTTATCAACCCAGCGGTTGCCTCGACTAGGGGCAGAGCCAAGGGTGGCTTGGCCATTTTTATTAACCTAGGTCTGCGCTGCAATATAAGCAACTGCCACAATGTTAATTTGAATATACAGAAGATTGATATAAAAAATGGTAAGAATGTGCTGACACTGGTTAACTTTTATAATGCAAATAGTAGTAATGAAGTTTGTAACATTGCCTCCCTACTTGAAATATTGAGCAAAAATGTTTACACTGTATCTCGGTACTTGCTGATAGCAGGCGATTTTAATGTCCAACCATGTGGTAACCCAGCTAGTACGCCAATGGGGTCCTTAGGGTGTAATATTGAGGAAGGTTTTCACTTCTCTCATAGTAGGGGCGGTAAAAATTTAAACGACTTAGTGAATGAACACAATCTGACTGTAGCCATGTCGTTGGTCCCCGATACAAAAATCTTTGACACCCCAACCTTTAAAGGACACGGGCAGGGAACTTTTATTGATCATATACTAATGTCTCCAGATGTTGTTTATTGGGTTTTGTATTTTACTATCCTCACTAGTGTTTACAGTGATCATAATCCCCTTCTTTTAAACTTGGGTGGACCATTATTAGCAAAACGACAGCCACGCACCGACCATGGCACGCTAAGGTGCGCAAATGGCAGGCGTCGCATTAGATGGTCAATGATAAACCAAGATACCCTGTACACTAAAATAACCAGCGCATGTGAAGAGGAGCTGTCTGTTTGCTTATCGTCTGAATCAAGTCCCGCGAACATTTTGTCCAGGTTCGAGGGGCTGGCCACTAAAATCGGCTCCATGCTCACAGCGCCTACAAAGGGACATAGTGAGAATAATTCTAAATGGTTTGATTATAACTGCTCAAAGGCAAGCAGGGATTTGAAACACGCACTAAAAACCAAACCCAGAGATTGTGATTTGATAAAAAATCTCCGCATGACCTATAGGAAAGCCATAGCTATCAGAAAAAAGGAAATCAAGGCAAACGTTATTGAATCCCTTTTAGACCCTTCAGTGTTGGGGAACAGCAGCAAGTTTTGGCAAATAATTAACAAACCTTTGTTTGACAACCCAAATGACACAGCCCTTGGAACAAACATCCCAGAGGGGGAGTGGGTGTCCCATTTCAGTACAATTTTTAAGAGCAACGAGCATCGGGTAGATTATGATGTTTTATCCTCAACTGTGACTCCACTGTGCTTCACAGTACAAGAGACTGTTAGGGGAATACAGGGTCTAACCACCAACAAGGCCCCAGGTCCGGATGGATTGCCGCCGGACCTATTTAAGTCCAGCATCCCTTTCTGGGCTCCGGTTCTTACGGCTGTAATAAATGCAGCAGCGACAACTGGATGCCCTAGAATTTGGGGTCTCTCGACTATAGTCCCCATTTTTAAGAAAGGCGATCGCAGCAGCCCGTTATGTTACAGGCCAATCTCTTTAATAAATTCAGTAGTTAAAGTGGTGGGGGGTGTAATTCTCAACAGGTTATCTACTTGGGCTAAAGATAATAACATCCTTTCACCCATACAATATGGGTTCAGACCAGGTCACTCGACCATCACGCAGTGCCTGAACCTATACCTTATCCTAAGCAAGTATACACTGGCGAGACAAGGCACTGCCTACATGGCATTTATGGACTTGTCGTCCGCATTTGACTGTGTAGACAGAAGCCTACTATGGGCTGCTTTGTTGAGAATGGGTGTAGAGAGTAACCTTGTCTACCTCCTCGCTGATCTGCATACAGATACCAGAGCGAACGTCCGTTACTCCCAAGACCTCAATGTAACGGACAAATTTAAAATAAATCGAGGTGTCCGACAAGGCTGCATCTTGGCCCCATTTTTATTTAACCTGTACATTAATGAACTGGAGGAATTTCTTCTTAACGTAGAAGCAGATTACCCCTTAGTCGAGCGCAAAGGGTTACCTGTATTACTCTACGCAGACGATGCTGTTCTTATTTCTAGAACAGCAATCGGTCTCCAGAAACTATTAAACTCCTTCCACAAATTCATGGAGTCACGTGGTTTAAGCATAAATAATACCAAGTCCTACGTCATGAAAGTAGGTAAGGGTGTCTTGAAAACTGACCACTTCAGTATAAATGGTGAGAAAATTCCATCAACCAACTCCTTTTCTTACCTCGGGGTCCTGCTAGATCACAAATTATCATGGGGCCCAGCAGTCTCCAAGAAGAAGGGAGAAACAATAAGGGTCAATGCGGCCATTCTTGGCTTTGCAAAAAAAATCGGCAATTGCCCGATGGTCGCATCGCTTAAACTGTACCAGGCAAAAAGCGTGGCTGTTGCCTGCTATGGGAGTGAGCTCTGGGGCTATCGTAAGATTAAAGACCTAGAGGTCACAGAAAATAACTTCCTAAAAAAGATTCTGAGACTCCCCAGGGGTACTGGGAACTACTCGGTTCACGAGGAGCTGGGGATCCCCTACTTAGGTGACAGAATAGCAGTAAGCCCTGTTATATGTTGGTTGAATTGCTGGCTGAACAACGACATCCCATTAACACATGCTATACTGAAAGAAGCCTTACAGCTAGATGGGAGGTTTAAAGTACCGTGGGTGAAGTACATAAAGAACAGCCTAACGGCAATCGATCGACAGGATCTGTTCTACGCCCCAAATTTAATTACAAAATCTGATGTGAGCTTGGTTAAGAATGCTATACTACTGTTAAGAGGTACTGACAGAGAAGAGGTTGAGATACAGAAGGTCAGTGTCAGGAAACACCTATTATTAAAAACTTGCTTGCAAATGGAACCTTACCTGACATGGCCTATGTCTAGCTATGAACGATTTTTGTTAACAAGGTTCCGCTTTGACCTCTACCATCTTCTACTGGCAGTTCCAAGTGGGGTTCAACGGGGCGAAGTGTTGCCAGCTTGTGGCTGCGACGGAAAGTCTCCTCAAGACCTGGCACACTTCCTTTTTATTTGCCCCTATTACTCTACCCCACGGAAATTATACCTCAAACCGTGCCTTAAAAAGTTGAGTTTTACACAAATCAAACCTGCACTTTATTACTTACAACTACTGAATAGCGATTGCACTTTATTTGTATGTAACTTTCTTAAAAAAGCCATCTGCTTTAGGAAAAGCATGGATGGCTAACCACGCTGCAAAAATTTTAGGTGATTTTTAAGACTACAGTTATTTATATTTTTAATCATACATTGCCCATGCTCATATTGTCTGATATATTGTACTGTATACTGTGTCTTTATCTGCCATTTGAACTGAATTGTTTGTAACGTTATTTTTTTTTAAAATGTGTGTGCTTATAAATTGTACTTTTATGATTGTAAAACCTACAATCGAATAAAGATTATGAATTAAAAAAAAAAAAAATTAATGAGAGGGTGTAAAACGTGCATCCGTTACTACCCAAGGATTTATTTGGCGTAAACTGAGAAATATCACACATCCTTAGAAAGCACCCAACAACAGCAGATTAATATTCAGTGCTCTTCGTGAATTCCATTTGCGTTTTTTTCGCTCTACAATGTGCTTGTTGGCTTCAACAAGACCCTCATTTCTTGCTATCAGGTGGCGAAGGACATACATTGGCTTGGTAAAAAATGTATTCAACAAGACTGGGCTAGCCCTTTTGCCAGAAAATCATAACCGATACTGTCTCATTGTGCACTACAAAAAGGTGCATTCATGCCATTAAAATACATCTCTACCTTTTTATGCTATTTGTGAGAATCTAACAAGCAACTCATACACGTTCGCAAACAAGGCATATTCTAAAAGTGGAAACTCGAGGATGAACCAGTGAAAAGTGGCTACAATGGCATGTAAAATATTGTCATTAATAATCCAGGAGAAGAGATTCTGCCAACTAGAGAAGGGCTCTAAAGCATCTCCTGCAAGCCCGGAGGCTACCTCGCAGGTCAAGGCCAGTCTCTGACATGTCTATGGAGGTGCAGTATCAAAAACTGACTAACGAGCTTTGCATGTCCGTTTTGTGGGGTGGGAGGCGCATAATTCATTCATGGATTACAAAAATGCTTGGAAGATTTTTATTGGCCCTTGTAGCCATGAGTTGGGTGGTCAATGTCATTCTTTCCTACACTAAACTGATACACCACATGCAAGTCTGGATATTACCAGAGACTTTACAATGTTAACCTCTTCAGCGCGGCGCAAATTCGTGCGCTGTGCTGAACGTTCTATTGGGCTAATGGACTCATGACGGAACGGTTCCGTTATGAGCACAGGCCAACCGACGCTCATGACGGAACCGTTCCGTCATGAGCGCCGAAGAGGTTAACAATGCATTGCGCATATTTTTGGGTATGTATCGTATTGCACTTTCCACATTTACCCTTACGGCTCCCTCCAACCTGCTTTTGTTTAAGGAGCCAGAAGAGCCCTGTATGATGCCATCATAACCCCCCTCTTCCTTTGTCTGGAGGTTAACAGGAGAGTTAATGACTGCTCCCATGTCACCCCTGCTTACCTTGTAAAATAGTGACAAAAGCCACGCTGAGGGAGAAGTACATGGAGTGGTTATCAAAAGGACGGGTAAGCAGATGGAAATGAGGTGATCCCAGTATCTCCACTAAGTGGCACATGAGAAGGATGGGTGGTATTGCTGTCTTGAATCTGCATTCCTGGTGAGAGAGTCATTCACTAGTGCCTGGACCTCATACGTGGTCAGAAAACTCAGTTCAAACACCAGTACAGCACAGTACCCAGGGACAGAAGGGAATGGATTGGTGGAGAAATAACCTCAGTTCCTGTTGCAGCGAGGGATGGGTATGGGCTCTGCACCCCCACCCTTTATAAATGAAAGGTGGGAAGCTGGGTAGGTGATCCTTGATCCTTCTGCTGTGGTGTTGGGCAGATGGTTGTAGTTGAGGGGTGTTGCATGTGAGCCACTTTGTGCACCGGGGTCACCCTCAGAATGTGTCATCACACACCATGTCCTTTCTTGATTTGGTGATGTGCAGTGGGTGACTCAATGCATGTTTATGATGACAGCTTGAGAGGTCGTTATAGCTCTGGAAGAATCTGTAAAGCATTATCACAGTTATTCAGATAGGAGGGTGCAGTCATGCTCCGAGCACCCACACTTCTTCTTCAGGTGACACTGCAGGAGCTTCTCAGTATGTCTGCCCATCAGTAACGGCTCTAGCAGTATTTTCTACCAGAGGGTTTCAAAGCCTTTAACAACACTTTTAATCCTTTGGCTGCCAGGCAGTCTGTTTCGCGTGGTGGGGGAAGCAGGACGGTAATCAAAATAAAATTTAAAACGTACCTTTCTCCCACTGCTTCCTCGGGTCATGCGCCACTGCCACAGCTCTTGCTGCTCCCGGCCGGGCCTGCGTTTAACCTAGGCAGCCTCCCTCCCACTCCCCTAAGCCATTCACAATGCTGCAATGGCAGTGTTGTGATTAGTGAGGTGCAGCGAACAGCCCCCCAGCCGGGTTGCCAGTATGGGGGCCATTTTCTGCATCCAGCCTACATAGAGAAAAGGAGAGAGTGCGAAACTGCACATGACTAGTTTGGTCGGCCCTGGTGCCGAACAGTCAGCACCCAAGACAGTGGGCTAGCCACGCCTCCCCTGCACTCAAGTAGGAACGCCCGCCCAAGAAAGCAGTGGGTGACGCCCCAATGGAGGAGCTGCCACTGGGGAGAATTGTAAGTTGACTGATTTTCCATTAATACCCTTAACCTCTTGGCCTAAATATACAACTCCTAGGCCAATTCTCAGGTAGTTCCAGTTCTTTAAATGTACCCATGCAGGGACTCCAGATGAGAAAATTTCATACAATACAAAGGAAGGGCTTGCTGATGAACGGACAGGGTAAATGTCTGCTTCCCTCACTGGGATTTTAACCCATTTGCTGCCACTTCCTTTGCTAAGCCTCTTTTTGCTTATTGGGCTAGTTCACACTTAGGCCCCCATAAGTTGTGTCCACATATCCTATCCATGCCAAATTTGTGTCCTTTTTTCCCAACATCCAGTGGATTTTAAAGGTACCCAGGGTTTGTGGACTCCCTTGGAGGGGACTGAGAAATTAGCCAAAATGCTGCTAAATTTGGGGGTGGGGGAGTGCTGCAGAAGAAAGCATTTGTTTTTTTCCCCCTGAAAATGGCAGCAATGAAGGGTTTGCAGAGGTAAAATCACCATCTTCGCAGCTTTCCCTAAAAAGTAGGTGACATTCTGAATTCAGCAAGGGGTCATATGTGTCGATCCTTCAAGGTCTTCGCGGGGGCTGAAACACACGACAGGCCACATGATGGTGGCTCCCATCCCCGCGTCGGCCAGAGCCCTGGAACTGGTCTCCATTTTGTACTTCTGAACCCAGCGAAGCAGGGGAAGCCTCACCGGGCCCACTGGATCCTTGCTGTGTGCCTTTTGCAATGGAGCGGGTGAGAGGGGCAGGGCCAGTGGTGGGTCCGCCGCTGACTTCACGGCTGGATCCCACCTCAGCCGGCAAACGTTATCCCTCACTTTCATTGCACCACAGGGTTTTACTCAGCCCTCCAACTTGTGTATGCGTGTTTCAAGACGGGTCAGGTGGGTAACTGACATCGCCGTAGACCCCTAGCGCCTGGCGTGGGACTCCCCAGCTGGTGGCCCAATGCAGTCAGGGTGCACTGCCCACAGTCTGCCCCACTCCACAGTCACACAAGGAGCAGGTGGCCAGTCCCCTGGTCCCACCCCGCCGCCCCTCGAGAGGTGGCTGGTTGCCAGGGGAGGGCACGGAGGCGGTCGAATCTCTCTTGGCCAGTTGGACATGGCAAAGCTGCTGCCAGGGGGGCTTTAACCTTCTCTGCCGGACTGGAGAGCCACTTGCCACCGTGAAGCCTTTCAGCTCACCTGGAACTGGTCACCGTGCTCAACAGCAGAGGAAATGCACCCTGCAGGGGCTGGTTACACCCAGGTGGCGGTCCTGCAGAGGAGATCTGCCCCCCCCAGGTGACTGACCATCCCGCTGTGTTGAATCCTCCTGGCAGACTGCATGGACTCTACCTGTTTACCTATCAACTGTTTTCAGCTTTCTCTTATGGTACATGTTAGCTATCGGTCCTGTGCCCATATTTAGCCTTAGATGGAGTTTAACACCGGCTTTGGGCTGCATCCCAAGCAACCTAACTTGGAGAAGATGTACCGAGGGCCGCTACTGGGCTAACATTGTTCGCAGGGTGAGCCTTTATCAAAAGGACTTGGGCCCCCTTACCAATGCTGGGGAGATGGTCTTCTGAATGCCACATTTCCTATGCCTGCCGCCAGGTGGGGATTCACTGCTGGGCTCTTCCCTCTTTACTCACGATTACTGAGAAAACCTGGTAAGTTTCATGTCCTCCGCTATGATCTATTCCTATAGGTCTGTATCGATCCCCCTATTCCTGACCCTGTACTGGTTAACAAGTTAACTAGCAGCCATCCCATGATGCAGAAACCGTTATCTGTTGATGCCACACCACGGCACAGGAACGTGTTATCTGATTAAGTCATAACGCTTGCAATCTAATTAGACAAGCGATATTCCTCCAGCCCCTGATAAGGCATATGGAGTTCTCAAAACAAATCAAACCTATGACAACCTGGGAAAAACCCTGCGGCCATTGTTTTGATTTCATCGAGAACTTCAGCAAAAGAATGTGCTAACGACCAAGTCGTATGACATCCTTATTGACGTATCTATGTCCATCCTTACGTCAATCTCGGCACCTTACAGGTATAAATATTACCGTATTGCCTTAAGCAAACACACGCGGTGGTGACGAGATCGGAGCAGCCAGACTTGCCGCAGCCCAGAGCAGAGCAGACCCCGCTGGCGCAGCCCCGCCTTCCTGACGCGCTGAGAATGAGACGCTGCTTTCTCCTGCCGAGAAATCCATCTCCGGCGCTTCCGGGTAGCCCTCGCAGGCAGCCTGGAATATCGAGACCAGAGACGAGAGATACCATCCCTCATTCATCCTAAATTCCAGGTACAGAACTGAATAACCCCTCGCAGAGAATTCTTGAGTCAGTCACTTGGCAAAACAAACTTAACTTAAACTGCTACTTTCTATTCCCGCCCACGTATTAGGCTTAGGTCAGGTACACTGGGGTAGGCGAAGTTAGAAACACCAGTTGAGTACGATTAGTCAAATGTTTATATGTATGTATCTATTTTATCAATTTTAAACCACCTTATGGCTTAGAAACCATATAAATGTTTTTACAGTATTATTTTATACTTCTGCTTTTATTGTATGCACTTTACTTAACCATAAGTATTGCGATTATATCGATCCATTTATCTTGTATGAGAAAAGAGACTGACCAATAAATACCATCTTTTATTGAACAAGCCCGTCTCTTCCTTTTCTCTACAATCTGGTGAGACTAAGAATGCACGTACTGACTGAGTAAAATATGTTGTCTTTTGTTTTCACACGACTCTAGAGATACACTCTTGATTAGGGGAGAGCAAAGTTGTCATGTTCTATGGTTGTCAGAAACTAAATCCCTTCTTGTCTATCCAGGGAGGTTCAACTCCTCCTTGCCTATTCGAGAAAGTTTCTAGTGAACTCTGAGCTAGCTGGCAAACCCAAAACTTTAAGTCTAATATCGACAATAGAAGACCTAGTTAACGTCTGGTCTAGGCCTATACTATTGAAGGTATTATTCCAATGCGCAGAGCCTATTGGGATAATAGGAACTACACTACATGGCGCCCAAACGTTTGGAAAGGCGATAAAACTAACGCAAGACATTAGAGTAACTCAGTCGTGCTTTTTCACTCAGACCCCTCTTTTCCCATAATACTCCAAAGACGTCTGGAGTGGGTGAAAGGTCATATCCGCCAAACCTCGCAGGAGGAAACTCCTATGTATGGTTCTTGGTATAGTCAACGTTGAAGGATACACTGTTCCAAAATATTGTGCATCTAATCTTTGCTTCCATAAGAAACCTGATCTGCAAACAAACAAAATAACCTTCCTGACAGTAGAATGTCAGAAACTGAAGAAGAAAGAGAGATAGCTAGAGTAGCAGCTGAACTCGTAACAGCTGATAATACTATGCAAGAAGCAGACCCGAATTTAATACTCATCGCGGTCAACATAAGGAAATCTATAACTTTGAAACTTATAGAAAATGGACTGACACCTACAGGTGGCACAGTCATATTCGTAATAGAGGCACACGAATATCGGCAGACAGAGGTGTTCTATTCATGGATACATTTTCCAGCAGCAAACGCTGTGACAAAGGTCTTCCACCATTATAAAATAGAGGAACCTCCGGATACCTACACTCCTTTCGAGGAGGTGGAAGTACCACTTAAATTTCAACAGCACCTGCTCTTGTTTAATGGCGCCCTAAAACACAACAATCACATCACCAGGCTCGGTCCATTAGGTAGACCAGGAGCAACGTGGCCGGTCCTAGCCGGATACACACCACATCCAGACATCGAAAGGATGTCTGCAGCAGATCTTTTAGTACAACTAAAACAATTAATAAAAATACATAGACAATTAGTCCAATATGTAATGCGGACTTCAACAATCCAACCAGCAATTAAAATTCCACAGCTGACCCCTCATCAGGGGAACACAAATAAAATTACACCACAGAACATACAGTCCTGCCTAGGTAAGGTACCAGCTAAAAGGGAACAAATACCATTCTGGTTAGCACAAAAAATCACCCAAATAGAGGCGGTGTTTCCAGACACCACTCCTGTGGATAAACACAGGATTCTGACTATCTGTCTTCCAATGGGAATCGCACCACACGTGGAGGACTGTGACACTTGGGGTACAGTCTTTGCTTCCATCTACACAAAAACGCATGGTGTTCCATCCATCTCGGTAATACCAGATGTGCTAAAACAAATTCAAGACGAATACGGTCCAGAACCCGCTTTAACTCTTGGTATGAAATTACTGAAAGACTTCAAGCAGGTCTCGGCTATATTACTAGCCAATATAAAGGGAGAAGCAGCAAACGTGGCGATCCGCCAGAGGTTAAAAGAAACAGATATAGCAGACCAACCAGCTGAAATTGCCAGAATCATAGAAAAATCCTATGAGGAACTAGGTAGAGATAGTTTAGGTGAAATACCAGTAAAACCCCAACTGATTGAAAGTCCTGAAAAAATATTTATTAAAAATAATTTAACATCACAAAAGAAGAACTGGGATGGAAACAAACAATCCAATCCGAAAGAAAAGAGATTCCAGTCCAGAGGAAGGTCTCCTCGGCGGAGAGAAAAATCTCCAAACCAAGGACACAGGTCTCCCCAAAGTGAGCCCTCTGGGAAAAAATACAACCTTAGAAATAGGGATAATATAAAGAAACCGGATAGATATCAAGATTTTGATACACGTCCCTCTCAATCTTTTCAGACTTCCTCGCAGAAATCGGAAAGGAGAGGACGATCGGAACCCAGGGAAGGGCACGTCAAGTCCAAAGACAAGGAACCTGTTCCTCCAAATAAGAAATTACAATTTCCAAAAAAGAAGGTAGCCAGTATTAAAGTATTCAACAATGCCGAGAATACTGAGGACCAATAAACAACAAAGGGCCTAGGCTCAAAACCAGTCAGGCTGAACCAAATCAACTATAAATAACAAAACAAGTGCCAGGACTGATGATTTTTTGACAAATAACAACTAGATGAAGGTCTTCATGAATAAAGCATAAACACCTGCTTAGACATTTGCATCATTGAATGATATAATTCATTTATTTATTTTTTCACAATTTTTGAAAAGATATTGCTGTGTGAGAAACACTTTCAGACTACACTATATACAAATATTTACAATAATATATATACAACAAATTTGGACAAACCAACAATTCACACTTGCACCACATCCATACCTCTCACAAACTTAGCATTCATACTAGAAAAATCCCTAGGAGCACCACAGTACTTGATGAAAGTTCAAAGCTTAAACATAAACGTATCACAAAAAATGAAAACTGATTGCGTCAACAGTTTTTTACTGATTGAACAAAATTCAACTGTCCATAAATCACAATCCGAAAAATGATCACTTCATAGTGCAGGTGACCTGGGATGGGGTCGACGCGTTTCGAACCCACCTATTCATTGGGTTCTCATCAGGACCGAAAAGACTCTAAAAAACAAACAAACAAACAAAACCAATTTGTAGGCAGAATGACTAACACAATTCTCATGTCTAGTGCCTCTCCTGTTGAGAACTTCCCTACCTTAAGTCTTCTACAAATACTCCAATACGGGCGTGGTTGGTGTTGGAGTCTGAAAAATGAATTGAATAACACCCTTTAGGAACCACATACATATAGTTAGTAACAACAAACATTCTCTGCTTTCGTACTTGGACTTACCCTTCAAAGCAAGGTGTATGGTGTTGTAATGTTTCAAACGACAATCTGGCAGCTGGATGGACCTGGCGCTAGGTCTCCATGCTTCCCGCTTCCAATCTCGGGGTTGCCTGTGGGCCAGACAAGGGCAGATGAGAGCGTGCCTATTGTGCTCGCAAGCATGAAACACAGTGGTCTAGATAGACTTGCGGGTCTGCTTAAATTCAGATCTGACAAGCCAGCCGGGTAGAACGAATCTCGAAATCGGCGAGGCTAAGCGTCCATGCTTGACACATTATGTCGCCATACACCTTGCTTTGAAGGGAAGTTCTCAACAGGAGAGGCACTAGACATGAGAAGTGTGTTAGTCATTCTGCCTACAAATTGGTTTTGTTTGTTTGTTTGTTTTTTAGAGTCTTTTCGGTCCTGATGAGAACCCAATGAATAGGTGGGTTCGAAACGCGTCGACCCCATCCCAGGTCACCTGCACTATGAAGTGATCATTTTTCGGATTGTGATTTATGGACAGTTGAATTTTGTTCAATCAGTAAAAAACTGTTGACGCAATCAGTTTTCATTTTTTGTGATACGTTTATGTTTAAGCTTTGAACTTTCATCAAGTACTGTGGTGCTCCTAGGGATTTTTCTAGTATGAATGCTAAGTTTGTGAGAGGTATGGATGTGGTGCAAGTGTGAATTGTTGGTTTGTCCAAATTTGTTGTATATATATTATTATAAATATTTGTATATAGTGTAGTCTGAAAGTGTTTCTCACACAGAAATATCTTTTCAAAAATTGTGAAATAATAAATAAATGAATTATATCATTCAATGATGCAAATGTCTAAGCAGGTGTTTATGCTTTATTCATGAAGACCTTCATCTAGTTGTTATTTGTCAAAAAATCATCAGTCCTGGCACTTGTTTTGTTATTTATAGAGAATACTGAGGACACAGCTGAAAAACGGAGAGTGGGCTCAGACAATGCTAGACAGCGCAGCAGAAGTGAGCATAGCTCGCAAAGTCCTTATGAATCATCTGGAGACAGTGGACACGAATGAATACCTTCAAGTGGAAACTGCAGACACCAGAGTTAGCAAACCTCACAAAATATATGAAATAACATTACGTATAGAGGGGGATAAGACTAGAAAAATAAGGGGACTATTTTGGGATAATCTCTCCAAGGGCTATGACATCCTTCTAGATGAAAATGACTGGCCACCCGAGTTTGTCAGGGAGTGCCCTCATGGCGAAGAAATAATTATGCCTGCCTTCTCAAATCATATCCCAATTCATAAAAAATATACACTTGCAAGAAAGTGGGCAGTAGCTCAAGCTCCTGCTTTATATAAAAATCATGTAGGATGGGATGAGGACTCTCCTCCTCACAAAATCCAGTTAAAAACACAACCTACTGCACAAAGACAGTACCCAATTAAGCAAGAAGCTAAAAAACAGGTAAAGGAAATCCTAGACCAATTAGAATACCAGGGGGTGATTGAAACTTGCACCTCACAAATGAACAACCCTTTGTTTCCTGTTTCCAAACCAGACAATTCATATCGTCTAGTTTTGGATTACAGACACCTTAACACATGTTGCGAAACTTTTGCAGTACAAAATTCGCATAGTGCAGCACTAATGAATAACATAGTGCGCAAAAAATACAAAACAACATTAGACATCTCTAATGGATTCTTCTGTCAAAATATAGCACCAGAGAGCAGATACTTGTCTGCGTTCTCAATAAATGGCGCTCAAAAACAATTCTTTCGGTTACCCCAAGGGTTCAAGAACAGCCCAGGATTATTCTCAGCGAGAGTAACAGAATTATTACAAACATATGACGAAGAGGCATTATCTTATGTCGACGACATATACCTAACAGATGATGACTTGGATACTCACTTGAAGAGAGTGAACACCATAATACTTGGGTTCGCAGCAGAGGGTTACAAATTCAACTTCAAAAAATCCAGAATTGCCCATCTAACAGTCCTGTTCTTAGGATATGAATTATCAAGTGAAGGCAAAAGCCTGGCTGACAATTTCCTAGAGAAATGTGCCGTACTCCAAGCACCTAGAACACTAAAAAACCTACAGTCAATTCTAGGCTTCCTAAATTTCGGAAGAACATACATTGCAAATTACGCAGAAAGGGTCAAACCCCTTTATGATCTAATAAAACCAGATTTTAAAAGAACCAATTGGACTCAAATACACACAGAAATTCTGAGATCCTTACAAACAGACATGTTAATTAAAACAAAATTAGAAACACGTGATAACACACGCAATCTTGTGATTCGAGTCATCCCAGGAAGATGCGGATTCACATACCTGACCTCTAACGGGGGAGAAAAGGTACCAATTGCATTCAAATCACACTTGTACACAGAAGCTGAAAAGAAATTCAGCATTAAAGAAAACATTGTTCATGCAGTTCAAACCGCAATAGCTAAAGAAAAAGATAAAGCTGACGGTAGACACATCACAGTCAGAACAGCAGAATCAGCCTTTGAGGCATTAACAACACCGTGTAATTTACCAACAACAGCATTGAATCCGGAATGGATACAATGGGTGAATTCAATTACAACGGACAAAGTAAAATACTACTTTGATCCAGAATTAAAAGAATTGAAAAATCTAGAATATGAAAGAACATTCCCTCTGCCAATCGACATTCTGCCCTTACGACAGTACGCTTGTGTAATCTATACAAACGGACATGCTCAACCCTCCGTTTGGGGAGAACAAGCATACAACCCCACATGTGAGATTACAAAAGAAGTGTGGCGCGGAGGTAAACTAAGACCTCTATTAACAAAAACACACTCAGTAGAAACCAATTCAGAACAACAGACTGAAATAATAGCATTGAAAATGGCGCTAGATAATGCGGATCGCGAATTCCCGACACTTATAGTGTCCGATTCATATTACTGCGTCAAATCATATAACAACGATTTGCAGAAATGGATTCAAAACGGTTACAAAGATGACACAGGTGCAACAATAAAGCAAAAACTGCTTTGGGAACAAATAGTTCTGTTACAAAAAGAACTACCAAAGACTCACGTGATACACTCACTGAGTCATCAGCGTGATGGCGTTCACGTTGCAGGGAATTCATTGGCTGAGACAGCCACAGCGGTAGCAACTAAATCGGCTTCCATAGCTAGAAAAAAGCGTACAATAAAATACATTGACGGTGAAACAGTGCTGGCGGTGAAAACGTCATCAAAAGGCGACTGCTCAGCGCTACCGATCAACTATCCACTCAATTATACATACATAATTGATGCAAACTCCGTCCCTTTTGCTCGAATCCCTGGAGTGGGGGATAGAGTAATTCCAAACATGGACAGGAGAACTTTGTTAATTGCAGACGCACATATGGGTGAGGGTCTCAGACACCTCAAACTAAAAGATTCTCTGGAAGAATTACAATCAGTGTACTGGTGGCCAGGCATGAGCCTGCAGCCTGACATTTTTGTAAAAAAATGCCCGGACTGCAACAGAGATCGCAGTGGCGAAAGAAACGGTATACTACCGTGGCGTTTCACTCCAGAAAGGATCAGCAGTAAAAAGCAAAGCGTCCGATTAACATATACAGGCTAGTTTCCACTTATAATGTAGATCCCCAGCACTCGGCTGACGTCTGGACTGTTATACAAAGATTTGCGAGTCTTTATCGGCACATACGCAATTGGCATGCTGCATTCGGACCATGGTCCTGCTTTTAGCTCTAGAGCTTATAAGGAGGCCATGGTCAGCATGGGCGTTACATTGCGGTACTCTTGTCCATTTCACCCTGAGGGGAACGGAATTGTAGAAAAAAAAAACCGTGACATAAAGCAATCTATAACAGCAAAGGTATTAGGTTCGGGAGCTGGGTGGGTCAAACATCTAATAAGTGTCCAACGTAGTCTAAATAACTTGCCAAGAAATTCTCTGAAGGGATTCAGTCCGTACGAATTATTGTTTGGAACTAGGATGTTAGTCTTAGATCTTGACAGTCAGACTTCAGTGGTAAAGGAAAAAAGCTTTGATATCAAAGATCGTTTGGCTATTTTGCAGGACTTAAACAAAACAAGAAAAGACCTGAGCAACATAAAGTTGAAACAGCAGCCAACAACCACTGAAGAACCACCACCTGTCCCAGCAAGACCTGTCTGGATTCCAAAAGTCGGGGATCTAGTCAGAGAAAAGATCGCGGTAAAGAAGGAATTTGGGCCTTCTTACAGAAAAGCAGTTCCTGTCTTGTCTATCAACGGGACAAGATCAGTTGTACTACCGCCGCTTGCTGGTAAAAAGGAGAACCGAGTTGTATCCATCGACTTGGTAAAACCACAATCATGTGGCCGATAACAAACAGTAGGCCAAGTGGACTCCCGATAAGTAGCAGAACACCAAGGTTTGCTACAAATACAGAGGTCCAAACTAAGAGGCTAATCACATTCGAAACGCCTACAGAAAAACAACAAGGACTATGCAACAATGCATTGGAACTCAGACCTCTAACAACCCAAATAAAAACATTTAGTAGAGACACACCGACCTACAATGAAGTAACAAACGAATATGCAAGAAACAGTAATCCTGAAGCAATTGCAACAATTGACAGAACTGCATCCGGCTACTTCATAAACTTCGATGAATCCTCTGAAGACCAAAGTGAATCAAAAACACAGCCATCATCAAAAACCTTTAAAGATAAAGCTAAAGAACTTTTGAAACAACTGAAAGACAGATATCTAATTTCTCCATGGATTGAATTTTGGGTGGGCTTTGGTGCATTTATCCTCATACTTTGGCTCATCATGGTACTAACTTTGGGACGCTTCATTGAGGGGAAATATGCTAAAATGGACACAGCAAGTCAGAAAATCAACTTGATCCTCAAGCCACACACATCTTCACACGTCGAGAAAAGAGAACTTTCTTCAGTCAACTTCACAGCCAATCCTATACCAGGTGGGGTAGCATGGGACAATACTGACTACGAAATTTATGGTCCGGTTGAAATCCTGAAATATCCACACCAAATCAAGATCTCGTTGAGTGACTTTGTAAAACCAAGCTCATTTGCTGATGATTGGGACTTTGAAAACATAAATGATATGATGTCTGACTTAGTGATGTCTGCTAAATTTACCAAACATGATTATTTGCAGGGTTCGACAAATTATGATAGTATGTACTGTTACAACCACTATGGTAACCATTTCCTACATAAATCGGCACAACCTAGAAATGTTTTAAATTATAATCAATGGGAACATTGTGCGACCCCTCCAAAAGGAAGCTCAAGAACCTTTTACGACAAATATTCATACTTCTCAGGGTTCAACACAAGTAATGCTGAAACATTTTATTTCAAATTGTCAAATAAGACAGGGACAAAGATCATGCTAACAAACACGAAATTGATATATTCAGACTCATTTTTTGAACACATGAATACTTTTGGTTTTGATTATTGGGACAAAAATGTTGAAGTAAAAATTGTTTGGGGTACAAAAGAATGGCAAGTACAAGGTATAGAATCATTGTTTAGAGCCTGCATGATCCCAGAACAAATGATATTTTTGAATGACACTGTTCAACAAACTACCTGTCTTGGCCTAGCCAAAATCAAAGACTTAAATAAACCGTCTATTCCAAAGCCAACAATGAACAGCAATAGCTCTACAGATGAAGAGATAGACGTAAACTATGTATTAAACCAAAACAGAACACATCCTGATTGGAAGCAATGGGTGATCTGGCCCACAGATACTAATAACTGTCAAGATAGATTCCTGAACAAAACACAAGGGTTCACATTGACCAGGCCAGACCCTAGATATTCCCAAAGACAACACCCAGGGATAATAACCACCTACAGTGTGGGCAAATTATGCCTTCAATGGCTGCAAACTTCCACACTGACAGAAATTAAGCAACACCTAACTTTACTTACTGATGGTGCTGACTTGCGTGATTTCATTATGGGACCGCGCAAACAGCGTCAGAAACGTTTCATAGCAGCCTCTGTATATGCAGCTTACAACGAGGCCTGGAAGGTAACTCAAATTGAGACAGCAGAAAGTATACAGGAAATTGACCGTATTAATTTGGAAAAATCACTTTCTGTAGTGGACAATGGGTTAATGACTCTGTCCTCCAGAATTTTTTCTTTGGACAGCATTGTGTCTTCAGCAATCGACATATTATCGCAAGACTTACTGTTGTTACAACACGGTCAGTCTCAATTGCGTTCTATTGTACAGCTTGGCTGGACGTTACAAATCTGCGTTCAGGCTATTTATTTATAAATTTATAAAGCGCCTGGTGACCCGTAGGCATCCCCGCGCTATAGAGGCCTATGTGCCTTGTCGTTTAATCAACACGACGTCACTATTCAATATCTTTAACCTTACTGATAAACAAATCAGTATGGCACAAAAGGGTGCTGATTATACAATCCTGAGCATTGAGAAACTCGAGAGATTACCAGTGACAATGTCAGAACGACCTGTCAGTGAATGGATAATACATGGGATAATTAATATTCCGATATCAACCTTCAGGTTTCAATACTGCCAAAAATATATACAGGCTGGCATGTACGAAAAATTGGGAAAAGGGTACATTAAGACAACATGGAACTTGCCCTATTCACATGCATGTGTCAGTAATAAAGGACAGAAAGTGTTTCTTAGTGGCAATAATTGTGCGATGTCACTAAGCGGTACACTTCTGTGTAATGGAATTAGTTTGCATGGAGCCTGTGAAGGGAACTCAAATAACCTTTCATGTCACCAGCTAGGCACACCTGCAACAGAGATAGAACCATTTTTTCAAAGACTCTATAATGGGAGTTACATTCTAATTGTGGACCGCAGATGCTGTAGTCTTATGCCCGGGACTCCTTATCTCGTAACTACGACTGCGAAGGTCAAGTGCTGTGGACGCTTATTGTTCCCCAGCTCCTTTCCAGACAGGGAGGCAAGGGCATGGCCCAACTTGAAAATTACTTCTATTCGAATAGACACTTTAAGCAGAATGAAAACAGTGCTTCTTCAGACGCCGACCAGACTCACGTCATCAAAAGAAACGTATGATCTCCTAGTCGCAAGGACGACTGCAGAGATTCACTCATTGTTATCAACTAATTCCCCCATACATTTCGCAGAAATCCTGAATGAAATCTTAAATATTTCTGATACCAGTGGAGTCTCAAAAGTATCTAAGACAGTATTTTCGATGGCATTAACACCATTCAAAGCCATACTGGGTATTTTTCCAGATTTCGTCCATTCGATTTTTGGCGGACTTCCCCTCATTTTAGGACTAATTGCAGGAATCCTATTCTTGGTCCTTATATTTCGTTATGGCAAACCGTGTCACAGACAAAACACCTGCGACAAGGGAAGAAACAATCCGAGCCATTGGATACCGGGACCGGATATCAAAAATCCTGGGACTAACCCGGCTTAGAGACCTGAACATGACTTGGTTTCTTTCATTTCGACCAATGTGGCATCGATGTGTTTTACCTGTATTAAGGTGCTTGCTGTGCGGAGAAGAATGCGTGTTGGACACCTGTCTTACGCTACAATCGGATGCGCCAATGGATGCAGAAACATTGTTGAGCCCAATAAAGGCTCATGCTTTGTGCTGCCCTCAACGGCTGCCAATCCTGATGACGGCATTCGTGGAGACTTCACCGCTACGATTAAGGGGTAGTGAAGTTCAAGATGAAAGCAGCATCGATCAGATACGACCTTCTGTCAGCAATACTAATCAAAACATCAATGGAGACAATCATGCACATGAATGCATGGTTACATCCTTTTCCGAGTTAGTGGAACTCTCCCAGGAAGCTGTTGACAGCTTTTTCGACAGTCTAAATGATATGATGTTCTCTCCAGAGCAGAAATAGAGACTTTTGAGCAAGCTAGCACACGGCGTTCCCTGAATTTGGCCTTCAACTTTAATAACAGAATACCATGAACGATTTCCCCTCCAGTTCACGGACAGCAATTTTTTCAGCAGCCCCAAAATATTTTTCAATTTTTCGGGACACATATCTTCTGCTTAAAGTAAGAACTATTCTTAGAGAACTAAAATTTCTATTTTTAGAAACTTTATAGACATTAGCTGCCCGCTGGTATGTTCATAATTATTTTTATTCTGTGATGAAATGGTCTCGAACCTTTTTCTTCTGTATTAAGAGCCATTTCATGTGTAAATTCTCATATACCATTTAGCAATAATGTATACATATGCGTGATTACTTTAGCATTATTCTACAGCTTGAGTGCATATAATACATGTGACTGTTTTTTCCGTATATTAGATAATTTCGAAATGCATTATATGTATTTTGGGGTGGTAAGGTATACACGATACTCTACAGTATGTTTTACTATGCCTAGATTCGTAAACATGGCCATAGTTAGCGTGGAGAGGGTGTGATGTATTCCTATAGGTTCTGTATCGATCCCCCTATTCCTGACCCTGTTCTGGTTAACAAGTTAACTAGCAGCCATCCCATGATGCAGAAACCGTTATCTGATGATGCCACACCACGGCACAGGAACGTGTTATCTGATTAAGTCATAACGCTTGCAATCTAATTAGACAAGCGATATTCCTCCAGCCCCTGATAAGGCATACGGAGTTCTCAAAACAAATCAAACCTATGACAACCTGGGAAAAACCCTGCGGCCATTGTTTTGATTTCATCGAGAACTTCAGCAAAAGAATGTGCTAACGACCAAGTCGTATGACATCCTTATTGACGTATCTATGTCCATCCTTACATTCTTAAGCAAACACACGCGGTGGTGACGAGATCGGAGCAGCCAGACTTGCCGAAGCCCAGAGCAGAGCAGACCCCGCTGGCGCAGCCCCGCCTTCCTGACGCGCTGAGAACGAGACGCTGCTTTCTCCTGCCGAGAAATCCAGCTCCGGCGCTTCCGGGTAGCCCTCGCAGGCAGCCTGGAATATCGAGACCAGAGACGAGAGATACCATCCCTCATTCATCCTAAATTCCAGGTACAGAACTGAATAACCCCTCGCAGAGAATTCTTGAGTCAGTCACTTGGCAAAACAAACTTAACTTAAACTGCTACTTTCTATTCCCGCCCACGTATTAGGCTTAGGTCAGGTACACTGGGGTAGGCGAAGTTAGAAACACCAGTTGAGTACGATTAGTCAAATGTTTATATGTATGTATCTATTTTATCAATTTTAAACCACCTTATGGCTTAGAAACCATATAAATGTTTTTACAGTATTATTTTATACTTCTGCTTTTATTGTATGCACTTTACTTAACCATAAGTATTGCGATTATATCGATCCATTTATCTTGTATGAGAAAAGAGACTGACCAATAAATACCATCTTTTATTGAACAAGCCCGTCTCTTCCTTTTCTCTACAATCTGGTGAGACTAAGAATGCACGTACTGACTGAGTAAAATATGTTGTCTTTTGTTTTCACACGACTCTAGAGATACACTCTTGATTAGGGGAGAGCAAAGTTGTCATGTTCTATGGTTGTCAGAAACTAAATCCCTTCTTGTCTATCCAGGGAGGTTCAACTCCTCCTTGCCTATTCGAGAAAGTTTCTAGTGAACTCTGAGCTAGCTGGCGAACCCAAAACTTTAAGTCTAATATCGACAATAGAAGACCTAGTTAACGTCTGGTCTAGGCCTATACTATTGAAGGTATTATTCCAATGCGCAGAGCCTATTGGGATAATAGGAACTACACTACACCGCTTAGTAAAATGCTTGAATTCAACGGGTCGCCATGTCTGATCTGATGTTGTAGCCAGATGCCGAAGTGTGGCGGCTGGAGTTACAGCTACACGTGTTCTTTTCCCGGATCGGAGACCGAGGTCTACTGGGCAGGCCGGCACCCACAAGCCTGGCTGGCAGTGGTGCCCTCCCCAAAAACATGGCCGCAGAGGTGGGCACCCGAGGCAATGCGCGCAAGCAGCCATGGGACATCACAGACAGCCACACATGGCACCTAGGACCGATCGTCCGCCTGCGCCCCGCTGAGGTGGGAGTGAGGGAAGGCTAGGCAATCTGGTAGCATACCTCCATGACAGGACTGGGGGAATACTGCAAAGGACGATCAGGGTGTCTGAACTCATGAGGGGACACAGCAAGCACAGCTGTCTGGTCTGGTGGCTTAGTAGAGTAATGTGTCCACTGTAGGAGCCTGTGTTTGACATCATGGTCACAGGTTCTAATGCTGGCAGGTTCACTAAGCATTTCATCCTTCTGAAGTCGATAAATGAGTATCATTGAGTTTGGTAACAATAAACATCTGTTATTCAGCGCAATGATACCCTTGGGTGACTGTGCGCTTTACAATTTGCATGTTACATTGGGTAACCCTCCAATAGCCCCAGCTGTGTCGCAGGGAAGGTCCAGGATGACTGACGATTGAGAGACCCTCAGATAGACATAGCCCCAGGAGGCACATTTGAAATGTTGATCTTTATCAATGTGTCCTGCAATTCACACTCATTCTCGCAGCTAGCTGTGTTTACTATACTATACTAAGGTTTGGTAAAGCGCAACAGCTGCCCCGGCAAAGAGGCGTCCCGGCGCTAAGAAGAGTCACAGAAACCTACCAGGGGGGGGGCAGGGGGGGGAAGAGCTAACCAGAGGGGAACAAGAGGGTTTTGATAGCTTTTCGGAAGGTAGCAAGGCTTTCTAGGGAGCGGATGTTGGGAGGCAGAGCATTCCAAAGCGTGGGTCCTAAGACCCTAAAGGAGCGACCTCCGATGCGGCAAAGCTTTATGTGGGGAACGCTCAAGAGATGTTGGTTATAGGAACGCAGGTCACGACCAGGGACGTAGGGAATGAGGAGGTTTTGAAGGAGAGTAGGACTTCCAAGTTTGAAAATGTTGAAGATCATGATGAGGGCTTTGAATTGAATTCTGGAATCAACGGGCAGCCAGTGAAGCTTGCGGATGGTGGCTCTGGCTGAGCATCTGCGGGGAAGGCCGACCAAAGCTCTTGCCGCCGCATTTTGCACGCGTTGGAGTCCAGTAATTTCTCCTTTGTTTGCGCCTAGGAGGAGAACATTCGCGTAGTCCAGGCGAGAAAGGATAGTCGCCTGGACGATCAACTGGCGGACCTTCGGGTCAAAAAAGCCAAGTATAGAGCTGAGACTTCTTATTAGGCCTATACAAGTGGCGGCCACCTTCTTTGTGTGAGTTTGGTAGCTAAGTGAGGCGTCCATCCAGACTCCTAGATTTTTTACAAGGGACTTAGGGGAGGGAGTGGAGCCAAGGGAAGACGGCCACCAGTGCTCATTCCAAAGGCTGGTGTTTTTTGCCAAGGAGTAGCACTTCTGGTTTTTCCCGCATTCAGTTGCAGATAGTTATCCGTCATCCATTGCGCCACTGCTGCCAGGCCATTTCTAAACCTGGAGGCCGCGATGGAGGGGCTTCCGTGAGGGTGATTGCCAGCTGGGTGTCGTCGGCATACGACACCAGCGTCAGCCCCCACTCTTTGGCCACCGCGGCAAGAGGCTGTACATAAAGGTTGAAGAGGGAAGGGCTCAACGCTGAGCCCTGAGGGACTCCCTGTGCAATGGGGCGGGGTCTGGAAAGAAATGGGGGGGCTGACACCCGGAAGGATCTGTCTTCAAGGAAGGAGCGGAACCAGGACAGAGCTAGGCCAGAAACTCCAGCGCAGCACTCTGACCGGAATCTAAGATCGTCCGGAGATATTCGGAGGTGGCCAGTAGGGCAGACTCCGTACTGTGGCCTGGTCTGAACCCATTTTGGGATGGGTCCAGGATGCCATTCAGATCTACATGTTTGGAGAGGACGCCGTTGACGTGGGCCTCTGCAATTTTAGACAGCCAAGGGAGCAGGGATATGGGTCGGAAGTTTTCCGGCTTAGATGGATCCAGGGTGGGTTTTTTGATTATAGGTGACACCCATGCCTGTTTCCAGGCTGCCGGAACAGTAGCGGAGGAGAAAGAGAGATTGAGAATGTCAGACATGGGAGGCAGGAAGAAATCAAGCAAATCCATAAAATGGATAGGGCTCATGGGGTCCGCAGGGGAGCCTGATTTCACCTTTCTGCAAAGTTTGACTAGATCTTCAGAGGAGATATCAGGGATTTGTGTAAAAGGGGTGAAGTCGGAGGTGGGGTCGGTAGGTTTCATAGGGTAGAGGGGGGGTTGAGAGAAAGTTTTGTAGATATTTTGAACTTTCTTTCTTTGTCATCAAAACACAAGCCGAGTGATCCACTGCCAAGTCACAGCCAACTATTCACAATATTCAAACACCTGTGGGCGCAGGACAGGCGGGAGGAAGGTGACACTGTCCCCTCGTCTGCTGCCGGCACAGCAAGACTGCCCGGCACCCCAATCTGGTTGGCTGGTGGGTAGCCCACCCCCCTATCTTGGTCAGAGGTGCCGGAAGGGAAGAGTCACAAAGCTCCCCTTCCCACACACCTCCTACCAAGAGGTGCCAGGGTCCCCTCACAAGCCTCAGCTCCTTCTTTTCCAAGCTGCACTGCCATGTGAGAAGGGCCACTTCTCTGTCACCCGAAGCCCATTCGAGCTGGAAACAGGCACGGGAGGGCCTAGGGTGGCAGGGCTTTTAGGGTTGGTCACAGCCCATGAAGACACTGCCATTTGGTTTCCCCTCCACAAGGTTATGCTGGGTGAGCATGGGTTCCGTCTCGGAAGGGCCTACTGCTGTACCCCTCCTAAAGGGGCAGGGGCCGTATGCTGCCCCCCGTCCGTAGTCTCCCACACGTTAGTCGATCAGGAAACCCCTAATTTGCTATCACGAATGGAGTTCATTCGATTACTTGCGCCTGTTGACGAAGGGTAGGCACACACTGATCCATTATGTGTAGTGCACATTCAGCCTCGGACATCTAAGGGCATCATAGACCTGTTATTGTTCAATCTCGTGTGCCTGAACGCAACTTGTCCCTCTCACGGGTTGGAAGCCGACTGCTGGGGCTCGCATAACTAGTTAGCATGGAGAAGTCTTGTTAGTTATCAGAATTAACCAGACAAATCGCTCCACCAACTAAGAACGTCCATAAACCACCACCCACAGAATCAAGAATCAAGAATTGAGAAAGAGTTATCAATCTGTCAATCCTTTCCGCGTCTCGGCTGGGTGAGGTTTCACGTGTTGAGTCAAATTAAGCAACAGGCTCCAGTCCTGGTGGTGCCCTTCCGTTAATTTCTTTAAGTTGCAGCTTTGCAACCATACTACCCCCGGAACCCAAAGGCATTGGTTTCCTGGAAGCTGCTCATCGGGTCATGGGAATAACACCACTGGATCTCTAGCCAGCATTGTTTCTAATCCAAACTACAACAGTATCTGATTGCCTTCGATGTTACCACTTTCGTTCTTGATTAATGAAAACATTCTTGGCAAATGCTTTTGCATAGGTTCATCTCGTCTGAAAGATGGTTGCAGAGCAGGTCCACTGGGTTCTGGGCAGCTGCTTGCTGCTGAACCTGTGGGGTTTTGCTGGAGGCAGATCGGAACCGGGACAGGCCAGTGGGGTGTGGGTCAAAGCAGTTGATGTCTTCTTCTTCCTGGGTCAGCATGGCTCTACGGTCCTTCTTCTCTCTTCAAAGCATTTGAGCAGGCAAGGTTCAGGGTAAACCCTGATTACTAAATGTAGGGGCATTGAAGGGGAGTGCAGGTCCGAACCAATGGGTCCCTTCCTTGGGGTGGGTGCACCCCCTATTATGCACCCTCCAGTGGAGGGGATTGAGCTTCTTCCTTATTGGCTGGGTCCCCTAATCTTCAAGATGGAGGGTACTTAGATGTGTGCTTAACCTCGCCTCACCCACCTGAGGGATGGGGTTGGCAATGGTTGTCACACCTCCCCTCCTATCTTGGTTTTCCCACGGATTCTCCTGCCTCAGGTAGGGTGCAAAACCGGTGGGGGGGCAGTTGCTGGGGAAAGCAACAGACAGGGACAACGCAAAAAGGCGGCAACTCTTTGAAACTTTCCCTCAGTGGACCAAGCCCATCCTGGGAGAAACACCTCTGCCTAGGATGGGTTTTGTTTCTGGACCCAGAGAGCAAAGGCCCTCTATCCTGGGGTCCATAAACCGTTCTGGTGGTGGCAATTGGCGGACAGCCATTCAGGAACCCCACCAGGGCTCGTCATTTTTCAGGGGGCATCTTTAAGATGCCCTCTGAGTGCATTTTACATTGAATCCCACACGGGCATCAGTGTGGGTTTAGTGTGCTGAGAGGTTTACGACCACACTTCCCAGTTTTTAGTAAAGCCATTATGGAGCAGTGGAGTTTGTAATGACAAACTCCTAGACCATATACTTTTTATGGCTTTACTTCACCTACAATGTCTTAGAATGGACTTAGACAATTTAGGGATAGAGGGCTCATGACACTGTACCCTCACCTGGGGGCTAGTGCACCCTGCTAGAGGGGTGACTTACCTAGGCTCTAGACAGTGGGTTGCAGGCATGGCACAAAGGGATGTGTGCCATTTTGACTCTTCCCTTTTCTATACACCAAAGCACGCAGCCTGCAATGGCAGTATGTGGGTGATAAGGTACAGGGCCTCTAAGGGTGGCACAATAAGTGCTGCACCCCTTAAAGGCCTTCCCTGGTCACAAAATAAAAAAATAGAAGTCATGATCTTTCAGCGGGGAAAGACAAACAGCTGTGTCTGAAGAGGATTCCATACCCTTGGATAGGAATTGGACACGGTCTCAGTGAAACCTCCATATTAGGTTTGGCCTTTTTACGGGACCATCCCGATATATTTTTCCTTCAGCCTCCCATTTTCTGAACCAGTTATCCGTGACTTTTACTCCTCTGTGCACATTACCACTGCTAACCTATTCTAAAGTGTGTATGCTCCCTTCTTTAAACATGGCAGAACTGACTTACATACAATTGGCACATTTACTATACTTTTAAGTCCCTAGTTAAGTGATGCTACATGTATCCAGAGCCTGCAGCACTAATTGTGCCTCTGATTTGAGTAACCTTTAATACACGTAATTGTAAGTACATAAAAGTCACCCCTTAGGTAGTCCCTAAATAGCCCATAAGGCAGGGTTTAGCCTTTTTAAAAGGTTGGACATGTACATTTAATTTTACATGTCCTGGTAGCCAAAAACATTTAAAGTCCTTTCTTACTACTGCAAGGCCTACCTCTTCCATAGGATAACATTGTGTTGCCTTATTATATTTAATAAGTGATAGCTTTCAACTGGGAGCAATTAGGAAAATCAAGTTTGGTATCTATAGAATTGAAATGTAAAGCTTAAATGACAAGGATTGTGGTTGGTTCTTGAGTAGGGTTTCAACTCTCCCCCCAACCAGTAACCCATTTTCCTACATGCTGGTTTTGGTGGGAAAAGCTCAGAGGAGGAAAATTTGAATATTGCTGTCAGGGAAGTCCTCGCACCAGCCGCATACTTTTGATGACTTTACTGGTCAAGGTTTTTACCTTCAGACTGGGTCTTTTTTTGTTGAGCTCTAAATTCTTCAGCAGGGCAAGGTAAGCTGTATCTGACAAGGGCACCACAAGGCCACATATTTTCCTGCCAAGATCCCACTGAATCAGATGTGCTGCTGTGGAGAAGAACCAAGCTAAATGTATCCATTTCTTCAACCCAGTGAAGTTGCAACTTGTGCAGATGTGCTTGGCAGAGTTGTTTCATTCTGGAGGTCCTAAAGTCTAAAACATTTTTAAGTCCCAGGATTTCTGGAGTGGTAGGAGTGATTCAGTTAAACACAGCCAAGGGTTGCAGGTCCTCAGGAACAACACTTAAGAGTTCAGGTCTAACTCCATCAGAGGCCACCGTCAGGGTGCAGGTTAAGTCCAGTTGGTACTGTTCAGCTGGCCACTTCAGGAAAAGGCCTCTTGTAGCTCACTTAGTCACTGTAACATACACAGGAATCCACTTCTTTGCCCTCAGTATACAAGGGAGCACACCCATTCCTTCAGGGCTCCTCTCAGGTCACAGACAGAAGGTTCAGTTCTCTTCTGCTCTTTTCCAGGTCCAGCAGTGTCATGTACTGGTGCCTGGAAGGCCAAATTTATACCTAGCTCTACTACATGGGTAAGGGGATTGCTGACCCCTCCCATAACCAATGGGGTACATGTTCCCATGGGTAACCTAACCCACTTTTGCAGCAGTTCGTGTTTGCCCTAATAAAAGCAAACTTACAATTACCCTCAAATTCAAATCCAAGCTGTAGAAACCCTTTTCTTCTTGTGAAAACTTTGTGCACCCATCCAGAAGAGTGGCCAGGTTAATGAGCAGCCCATTCTCTGTGGTCACTCCAGACCATTTCTGGTATTGGTGCCTGACTGATTGTGAGGACTACAAAGAGGCCTTTCCAGGTGTTCAGTTAACGTGTGCTTGTGACAGAGGAGGACACTTTGCCATGTAGTTCCAATAAACCTTGTAGGATCTGCACATTTAGACAAGATAAACTAAGGGATTGGTGTTCAGACTGATTCCAGATACCCCCAAAGGATGTGCTAGTGTGTAGACCAGCTAGCTCACAGTGCTACTATAAGACGCACATCCTTGCCAAGGAGCGAATAGTTCATGGCAACTATTAAACATGACAACCCTGACCCTATAGTATTGTGGAAACAGTACAGTACTTTTCACTCAGTCACTCATGCTCACTTTGTCTCAGAGTGATACACAGAATAAACGGTGGGGATGTTTTCCAAAAACATTTATTGAACCAGCCTCATTCTAGTGTAAAATATGGGTGCTGCAATAACCATTAGACAGAAACAGATATATATGGTTATATACTCCAGCAGAGTAAATAAAAAGTAGAATTCTACCATGGTGCTAAAACAGTGAATATATGCAGGTATATTGATACATGGCAGTAATCATGAGTACTCCTATGATGCAAAACCCAACTAGATGTACCTAATTGTACCTAGCATGTATGTAGGTGCATAGCCAAGAATCCCCCTAGGAAAGAGCCAACTCTATAACTTGATGTGGGAGGATGAAGAACCCCGTCTTGGACTCAAGTTGGACACCCCGCAAGGGATGTCAAAAAACTGCATGCCGGAGTTTCTGCGTGCAGAGACTTGAGCGTCTCATGTCAGCATGGAAGTTTTTCTCCTCTGGTTTGCTCAGCAGAGATGTGGTACTTATATAACCGAAAGGTACCCTGAAGGGGTCTACCTGGATGTGTCATGGCACTGTGGGCCTGTCGGCCTAGGATGATGATCGTGGTCACATTTGTAGAAAGTTAATATGCAGATATGGTAATCCTGCTGTTGTTCAAAGAATCCTCATCCATAACGTATGAGGCTAGTTTTCAAAGAAAACCACACAACATTTATTCGGCACCTAACTAGGTAAAAGGACAGTGCCAGAGCTGTTATGTAGAGCAAGGTAGAACAAATGTAGGTAAATGTTGTGCAACTACCTAGGTCTATATTGGGGTACATTGGGGCTCATAACAACTTCTAAATAAATTAAGTTTCTGGGCCCACACCAACTGGTTTTCCTGGCAGAGGAACAGAAACACCTACCCACACCCAAGCCTTTACTTCTGCTATGGAAGAATTTTCACACATCATCAGTCGTAAGCACTCACCGAACTACAGCTGAATAGCTAATGCAAATTGGCCTCCAGGAGCTTCAGGCAGGAAAACATAACTTTCTAAAACTGTACCTTTTCTTAATATCTATTAAAACTCAAACTTCACCTTTGAACACGATTTTTATTACCTATCAATCATAGTTTATAAATGATTTTTCTAGCTGGTCCCTGAACTGAGTAGCATAATTAATATTTAATCTTGCTTCCCAATATTTCCCAGTAGGCAAGCCAGCCTCCCTACTGCGAAAATAGCTGTTGGGTGCCAGTCGTTGTAAGGACATATTAACTTTCACTTTCTACATGTCCTACTTTTAAATTCTATGTAACCTGCATTGTGGCCTACATATGGGTGACATATCAACATTTAAAAGAAAGGTTTTACCTGTCTTCCCACATACACAAGATGCCATACACCCTTTATGACATCTTTCGATGTCATGGGTTTTTGTACATTAATTAAAGGGGGTTACAATTGTTTGTACAGTCAAGACCACCATCAGTTACAGGGCACAGACAGTTTACACATAGAGATGGGGGGAATATACAGCATCGCGTGTCTAAGAGAAATGTGTGTGATTCATGAAATAAGCAACATCAAGATTCGGATTGCGTCCTTTAGCTGAAGTATTTGCTGAAGTATTTTGCCATAAGTTGGACTCTTACAATAGGCAATGATTTTTAACTTCATTCAAGAGACAATGTGGCATGTTTTCGAACTTTCCCGGGTACCCTGACTCACGTTTTTCAATTCTCACGGTTCAACACCTTACAATACTGATCAAACTGAGGTGATTGCTGTAGCTTCCTTAGTTTTTCAAAATAAATCTTGGCTTGACACTTTTAATGCAAGTGTGACGATAACTGTAGGAAAAGACTATACTGTACACATGTTGATAAATGGTGAAAACTTTTTTATACAGGAGTAGTTCTGCACCTACTTTTTATGATGTATCCCTAAGTGGTGAAGGCGTCCCATCCAGTGAGACAATTTTAGTAATGTCTAAGAGATGTATAACTTACACACACACATATTTCACTTACTAACACTGTTTCCTTAACTTTCGCAAATGCAGTAGCAAGTACACGTTACTTTTCTCTGCAGGTACAATACTCTTCAGTAAGATAATTTTCTTTGTAAATAAGCCTCTCCTATTTCACTTATTACAGCTCTTACACCTTAGTAAATATGGTGTTAGGTAGACAAGCGAAAATCATACCTATTTCCTGGTGTACATTTGGATTAAGTTAGATAAAAACGTGTTAACACAGGCACAATGTACTGCACTGCAGTTGTGTATCTCTCTGGCAACAAAATATGAGATAACGGGACGTCACAGTTCAAAGGTCAATGGAGCAGGGACCAGGAAGAACAAGTTTTAGAAAAATACCACGTGACGAGGATAGTTGCAGTGAGATGCCACTTGTGCTAAAATTATTTCAAATTTAAAAAGAACAGACATATTCGGATCACATAATGTGCTCCCTGACTGTAGCGGTCGGCAGTAGGAGTTACTGCAGGGCGGTGACGTGGGCAGGGGGAGGGGCAGGGTGGGGGGTAGTAATGTATAGATTACGGAGTTTTACAGGTAAGTAAACATTTAAATAAATAAAACGAATTTCGTTGCGCGCACTGCACACGAAATTCGTTTTATTTATTTAAATGTTTATTTACCTGTAAAACTCCGTAATCCATACATTACTACCCCCCACCCTGCCCCTCCCCCTGCCCACGTCACCGCCCTGCAGTAACTCCTGCCGACCGCTACTCGTTTCTCTTACTTGGAAGAGAAACTACTGTTAGAAGAACTTTAAATACCTGAAGTCCACAGAAGGGACATGTACGCCACTGTCTCCCGCCTTCATGCACGCGCTAAGGCTACAGCCAATCCCATCGACATTATTCGTGGAGAAGCCACCTGCCCCATCTGTTTGGGTTTCTTCACTGACCCTGTGGTGACCGGCTGTGGGCACAACTTCTGTCGCGTCTGTATCACACATTACTGGGAGGGCTACGCCAACAACTTCCCCTGCCCCCAATGCCGCCGAACATTCTTGTGGAAAAATATTATGCCCAACAGGCTGCTAGCGAGCGTGGTGAAAGCCGCCAAGCTGAAGTCCGAGGAGGTGCCAACCCCGAACGCCAGCAGCCTCTGTAAGTTGCATAAGGAAGAGTTGAAGCTGTACTGTCATGACGACGAGACGGCCATCTGCATGGTCTGCGACTGCTCCGGGGAGCACCGCTACCACTCCGTCATTGCCATCGAGGAGGCGGCCCAGGACTACAAGGTGAGACTGGACGTGTGTCAGTGACCTGATTAAAAACACAAAGAGCTTGAAAGTGAAACAGTCGCTCTTTACGATAAGTGGGTGTAAACACACATAGGTAGGTTTAAACGAGAATAGAAGCGTAGAATTGTGGCAAAGATTAAGATTTTTTTCTGATTACCATTGTCACCTTCCTTTCTCTCGTAATGTTGTCTTTGGTGCACGCGGCTTCCTGCGCCTGTTGGGACTGATATAAGTAACCCATTTCTGAGGCTGCTCTCATCTTTGCATTAAGTGCGCAGTGTACGTGCATATGGAAAAATCAACGCAAGACTCAAGGGGGCAAATTTACAAGCCCCCTCCGCCACTTTTGCGTCACTTTTCCCATGTTAAAAGTGACGCAAAAGTGGCGCAAGGGGCTTGTAAATCTGCCCCAAAGTATATAAGGAGGCCTATGTATAAAGGGATCTGGCAGCACAGGGAACATTAACCCCTTCGCTGCTAGGCCTTTTCCCCTCCTGTGCTAAGCCTTTTTTTGGCGTTTTGGGGTAGTGTGCGCTTAGGCCCCTGTAACTTTTTGACCACATAAGATATCCACGCCAAATTTGCGTCCTTTTCTTCCAACGTTATGTGGATTCTAAAGTCGCCCAGGGTTTGTGGATTCCCTTGGAGGGGTCCCAGAAATTAACCAAAATATAGTGAAATTTTAGTTTCTGCAACCTGACCCCAAACAGGCACCGGTTCAGTGCTTTCATCATGTATTGTAGTCAACATGTAGACATCTCTCCTGTCTGAAAACTTCACAGCTAGAAGCTCCTCACAACGCAATGCCCTGCACTGTCCCCAAGCAAGCTTCGACAAACAAGTTCTTTTGGGAAACCTTTACGGTTTGAGCGGATTGTGCCACAAGCAACAGTGTCCACTTTGGCTAATTCCCTGAACAACCGCACACCAGTGTAGAAGTTATCGACATACAAATGATGGCCTTTGTTAAAAAATCCACGACCAAGTTCCCACACAATTTTCTCAGTCACTCCTAAAGTCAACTGACAACCAGGGGGGTTAATCCTGGATTCCTTACCAGTGTACACCCTGAAATTAGAGACATATCCAGTCTCACTGTCACACAGCATATACAGTTTGATTCCTTAGCGTGCCCTCTTACTAGGAATGTATTGCCGAAATACCAAGCGGCCCTTGAACAACAGCAAAGACTCATCCACTGCAATTTCTTTCCCAGGATAAAAGATCTCAGAAAATCGATCAACAAAATGATTAATGACAGGCCGAATCTTGAAAAGACGGTCACAATCAGGGTGATCTCGTGGCAAAGCAAGACTATTGTCAACAAAATGCATCATCCGAAGCAGAAGCAAATACCTATGACGACTCATGACTGCCGGAAAAATAGCTGTTGCCATCAAGGGACTAGAAGACCAATATGAAGCCATTGATGGTTTCCTAAGCAAGCCCATCAAAAAAGTTAAACACAAAAACTTTTTCATCTCCTCCAAATTTGTGGGAGTCCACCGGGTAGCTCTAGCGTGGGGCTTAAGGCTGGCACTGTTCACCCCCAAAAAATTTTGAGGGTGAAAAAATTTTCAGCATACAAATTAGTCTGCTCTACAATCTCTGCCAAAAACACATCATCCATAAACAACTTGAAAAAATCAATAGGCAAAAAGTTTTCAGTGTTCACCCTACACCCTGGAACACCAGTAAATTCAGGCAATGCCGGCTGCACCATGCCTGGTGCAACCCAGAGGTCAGAACTTTCAACGTCAAGTCTTGCAGCCGCAGGCTGCCGCCCAGCTGCCTCTTGTCTCACTACACCAACTGGAAGTCTAGCAGCCCCAGGCTGCAGCCCAGATGTCTCTTGCCACACTATTGGCACAGTAATTTCCTCCGCAACCACAGGCACAGCAATGTCCTCCGCAACCACAGGCACATCATCCACACCAAAAGTTGCTTCATCAGCACTCAAAGTGTCTTCATCATCAGATGAAGCCATGTGTAGAGAAAACTCACTACCTGAATCTTCACCTCCCACCTCTGGCTCAGAATCAGAGTCAGTCTCTGGACCATGGTCAGAGGAAGAATCAAAAAGCATTCCAACTACTTGCTGAGCAGTAATCCGGCGGCTAGCCATTATCCTTACAAATAAAGGAGTCTGCACAAACAACTCAACAACCCCAACACTGCGCAAAATAAGATGAAAAAATGTAAGCCTTTTTCATAAAAAACTATATTTAGAAAAAATATACAATTCACTTACAAGACACAACTACACTCACCAGCACCTACTCTGCAAAGACACAGCAAATAGGCAACGATATCCCACTAGAAAGAAGAAAAAAAGAACTTACATCTACAGAAGGACACATCAAAAAGAAATGCAAAACATGTTCTACAATCACAACAAACAGAAACCAAACATACTCGTATTACTACACACTTTGCAAAATAAACAATTACATTACAATTGAACAAAAAAAAAGGTCTCTTACCAAACACATGCAACTACAGAAACAACAGAACCACCAGTAATGGAACCGCACACTGCAACAATCTAAAGAGAAAAAAAAACAATACACATTAGAAGAAACAAAAACAACATACATTACAACAGGCTATGTCACAGGGTATGTCACAAATGGGGTGTCTGTCCCCAAGGGGGAAAGATTATAAATCATTATAAACGTGGGCCCCCTGGAAGCAACCCTACGGAGGGCAGAGAGGCCAAATAAAGACACGGCAGAACATACTTTTGAAAGCAATTGGGCCCAAGGAAGCAACCCTTGGCCAAGGGGTCGCTCCCTATAAAAAAACAAAAACCTGGAGTCTAGTGGGCTTTTCTATCCCCCCCTGGGTCCAGAAACGGTAAAAAAAACAGCCGATCTGCCCCCGGTGGGGGGGGGGGGGGGGGAGGGGGGGCGGGGTAGAACAGTCTACAATATTTATAATGCCTCGTAAAAGCGACCCTTGCCCAAGGGGTCGCTTCCTTTATAAATATAATAGAATCCCTGGTGTCTAGTGGGCTTTTCTACCCCCCTGGGTCCAGATGTGGCCCAAAAACGGCTGATCTGCCCCCAGGGGAGGCAGACAAGTCTAAAAAAATTATGGGCCACTAGGAGGCGACCCTTCCCCAAGGGGTCGCTTCCTTTACAATTATAAACAAATCCCTGGTGTCTAGTGGGCTTTTCTGCCCCCCCTGGGTCCAGAACACGCGCTAACATGGGCGATCTGCCCCCACTAAATTTTTACGCCCGAAGGGGTCGCTTCCTTTACTAATAAAAACACAATCCCTGGTGTCTAGTGGGCTTTCCTGCCCCCCCTGGGTCCAGATTCCCGAATAAAACGGTCGATCTGCTCCCAGGGGGTGCAGAAAAGGCTAAACAAATAAAAAATGCCCTAGGAAGCGACCCTTTCCCAAGGGGTCGCTTCCTTTTATCAAAACAAATAATCCCTGGTGTCCAGTGGGCTTTTCTGCCCCTCCCCCCTGGGTCGAGATCGCTCGCTAAATCGAGCGATCTGCCCCCAGGGGGGGTCAGAAAAGTCTGACCTTGATTGTTGTGCCCCTGGAAGCGACCCTTGCCCAAGGGGTCGTTTCCTTTTCTGAAAAAAACCATCCCTGTTGTCTAGTGGGGCATTCCTGGTGCAGGATCGCGATGCTGTGCGCGATCCTGAACCAGGAATGCCCTGCATTGGGACATCAGGGGAGAGGAAACAGTGTTTCCTCCCCCCTGATGCCTCATGGCACAGAGAAATGGCCCCCCCACCCCACCGGAGAGCAGGAAACAGACCTACCTGCTCGACGCTCTGGAAGCAAATGGCTTCCAGTGCGTCTAGCACTTCCTGATGACGTCGACGCGCGCAACAGCGTGCTGATGTCACCAGGAAGTGCGAGGGGGGCGGAGGGAGCAGCGCAAAGTCTTCCGCTGCCACCCCCACTACTGCCACCACGATCGGTGCCCCAGGGGGGGAGCGCCAGCGCTCCCCTCGAGGGCTGTACTGATGACGGAGCGGTTCCGTCTTCAGCACAGCCCAACCGATGCTGATGACGGAACCGCTCCGTCATCAGCATCGCAGGGGTTAACACATGGTCAGGGGCATGTGGACACAGGGTCTTGTGGATAGGGCGGATCCGGGAGACTGAAGATCACATGCTCATATGTCTGTGGTTGTAAGGAGGGCAAAATTGGTGGTCGCAGTTGCTTCAACAGTTAATCTAAAGGCAGGGGACTATTTAAGTGGGTCAGTAGCGGCCGGTGTCAAACCAAAGAAGTGTGTTTAACGAGAAGACGACATACAACAAAAAACACAAACAAATAACTTACCTTCCACATCACTGCTCTTCCGTGCCTCACTAGCTCCAGTCAACTGCAGGCTCAGGCTCCCAGACTACCTGCAGCATCAGGATTGGCTTGAGCACCCTCGATTTGCACTCCCAGAGAGACTGGCAGCCTGTGCCTGCTGTCTCCGACCTGGCAGCGCAGCGCATTTTGGAGACAGCTCAAGTGCGCATGTCGGTTTGGGTGTTCTAAGACGGCCGGCCGGCCAAACTGACATGCTCACTGATAGCAGTGCGCACCAGTCCCTCTCTGTGACAGCCAGCATGTTGTCCCCACCCACAAGACTCGGCTCTTAGCGAAGAAAGAGAATGACAATAAACATGATAATAAACATGTTTTATTTTTCAAATCTTTAACTGCTGGCGGGGGAGGGGGTGATGTTCCTCCGCCATAGCAGAGGAGCTGCCCACAAAAATGGTCATTTGGAAACACAATGCTCTGGGAGCACAGTTATTCCAATACACAGCCACCTATCAAGCCTAGGAATCTGGTGGGACAAGCATGTACTCAAATGGGCAGAGAGCGTGATAGGGACATGGCCATTTTGCCACATTAATGTGAAGAAAGATCCACGAACACGGGGGCAGTACACATATGTACACATATCGCCAAGCACTCCTTCAAAGCCGCGCCTTCTCACTGGCAGCGCACTGAACAGAGCACGGTCAACAGGATTCTTAAAATACCGCTTAGTTTATTTCTGTCTTCTCACAAACACATATAGGCAGCCATTACGTGTTTCGTCCCTCCCAGGGGACTTGTACACCTATGTATATGTTAAGATCAACATGCCAATCTCATTAACATTGTGGAACAGCATCCTACTAACACAAGTGCTGCAGGATCAGAAACCTGTTGGGCACATGAACCCACAATTTGAGTCTTGGAGTTCTGGGCATACACAAACTGGGGTACGGAATTTGGCACCGAGAGATCTCATTAGGCAAGGTAAATGGCAAAATGAAGCTGGAAGAATAACAACAGGTTGTACTTGAGCCTACGAACTGGAGGTCACGGAGATATCGCCGGCACAGGGACATATGATGCCACAGACCTAGGAGCATAGAGATCTATCCGCTACAGTGAAATTGGGAGGTTACAAATTACTAAAGGTATGTGGATATAAAAGCATAAAAACGAATAGCATAGGGACAGAGTAAACCAAGGATATTGAGACACAGGGATCTGAGGGCAAAACATAGCATAACATATTTGCAAAGCACATGTTCTGCCTGAATGGTTTCCTGGCGCTGACATACACATGTTTATTGTTAGTTATTGTTACTCAACTCAATGGTACTCATTTTGAAGACAGCATAATGATGAAAGACTAAGTGGACCAGGTGGGAGTCAAATCTGTGACACTGAGGTTTAACACACATTCTTACAGTGCATGAATTTGTCCACTGAACCAGCAGGCTACAAACAACTTTAAACAGTCCTGACTGCTCCACTGCTCCAAGGTATTGAGGGTCAATAAAATTTGTCACAGGATATGAGAGGAAAGTGAATAAATGGCACAGTAACATATGGATTTTCAACATTGGAACAGAGGTGATAGGAAAAAATATTGAATTGCAATTATAGTAATAACTTAATATGCCAAGAATATTGTTAAAACTAAATATCTCTGACGAGAACATTGTTTTCTTAGAGTTTTATTTTTAATTTGCACTGTTTCCTTCGAGATCAGTGTCCCTCCAGGGCACTCAAGGAAATCATTCCTTGGTTTATTCAAAAAAAGCAGTAGTAAGATTCTCTTGTAAGGTTGATATCATTCTTTAGTTTATTATTTTTGTTGTAGATTCATCACATTATTATTTTCATAATGTTCAGGCAAGTGGCCCGGTTAACATACTTAAATATAGTTAGAAATAACATTGGTTTTTATACTATTTTATTATGTGAGTTAAATAATTAAAGTTATTAATATTATAAGTATATATATTATTATTATTGTTTTTAAAGGAAAGTTTAAAATTTATAAATATATTTTTTTTAAAGTTAAATTAGTCATTGAGATTGCCGCATGCTGTTGGGTTTTTAGGGGAATAGTTTGGGAAGTAAATTAAATTATAGTTCTATTTCATTTTCATGTTAAGTAAACTTGACACAAAACAAGAACTTTACTCAGTGCACTTCCTTGTTTACGGTTGCGAAAATTTCATTCCATAGTGTTTATGGTGCAATTCTTATATTAGCATTTCAGTAAAACAAACAGTGCCAACAGTAGGATTCACAATTATCAATAGGCAAATAGCCCTGAGAGTCTGACATATTAATGCTAATGGCATGTTGGCGGAAAAAAACAAACAATCCCCCTCCCCTCCTTTCTGCACCACCACAGTGGGACACTAGAAATGTACAGTTGCTGTATTTGTTCAGTGATTTGACGTTTGTGGTAGTTGATTAGTCTCTGGTAAGCATAGTAGTCGGAGGTTCCACAGGGCAATTCATTTCCCTGAACTCTTGTGAAAGCAGGGATACATAAGGGCACCATAGGTCACCACCAGTGCGAAATCGCAAATAACGAAATCGCTAATAGCAAAGTCACATCTTTGGATGTGATATGCGCGTGTTACAAATTTTTTGACTTGATGCATATTGATGACATCACAACCAGGAAGTCAGCAGCCCATGCCTCATTCAGTTCACCATCACAGTGATAGGAGCTGAACAGGAGTGAAATAAAACCATTGAACAACAGCTATCCCTTAGCAAAAATTGATGCAACCATAGCAGAAGACAGCAAAACAGCCAAAAAGCGAAAAATGACATTTTCTGAGAAGGAAATAGAGACATTATTTGAGGATGTGGTTACCAGCCATGACAAGCTGTTTGGGAAATTGTCTCCGGAAGTACCAGAGCAAGAAAAAAAAGGAAAATATGGATCCGGATTAAAAATAAAGTAAATGCTGTTGGGGTCACTCACCGCTCCATTGACCAATTAAAAAAAAGATGGTACGACCTGCGCAGTTGTGCAAATGAACACATTGCAGAGAGGATGTAGGAAGCCAGGAAGATAGGAGGGGAAACACCGGCACAGACTGGGAACACACCCATGGAGGACATGTTGGATGCCACACTCCAGCCTAAAGTTGTTGTTGGGGTGATGCAGCTGGACACCTCTGGAGCGGCCAGCACATTTCAAGGTAAGAGGCTTGCAAATGACCATTGGTATACATATGAAAGGTATCACAGCAGCTCAGTACAGCACAAGTGTCCATAACGCAAATCCAGTCCACATTTTTCAAACACATCAAAGTGCATTATGGAAGATGAAGGCAGGTCAGGCAGGTACCATGGCAAACACACACATAGTATTAAAACAACCCAAAAGTAGTGTAACAGCAAATTATTTAATTGCAGGAAAATAATGGTTAATGTGACATGACATCACAGACCTAAATTAATGCTGATTTGCACTGTTTAACATCACAGATGCAGATCGGGAAGGGGCAGGGGACAGTGACTGCACTGACACACAGGAAACTACCGCTGTAGATGAGATGGACACACCTGTGGTATTACAACAACCAACACGTGCCCCCACCACACCCAGGGCAACAGTCCGACCACTTGTAACAATGGAAACAGAGGATGGGACACAAGTAACACCAGTGACCAGCCTGCCGCAAGGAACACCCACGACGACTCCCTAAGCACAGGTCCGGAGTAGCACAGTCCGAATCCGGCGGCGACGAGTCAGGTCACAAATCGCATGGTAGGAGGACCAACATACTGATGTCTGGGGTGGTCTGGAGGGCCAGGTGCTCCGGGTGCAGCGCCTTCAGGCAAAAAACATGCGCTTAGTACAGGCACAAATAGGAAAGATGTCAGGGAACATCGAAGTTCTGACAAATTGCGTGAGGGAAATGACCAGAGTGGTGAAGGACGGACATGTGTCACAGACGAGACCATCGCCAGCTGATGCAGCGCATGCAAGTATGTACCAAATCAAATAGACTGGCCACCACCATTGCACTGCTGGCAGGTAGGTCTGTGACAATGCAGACTGAGATGTCCCATTGGAGTGGGGATGTGGCAAAGGCACTGGGCCAGATGACGAATGCAGTGGAAGTAATGCTTACTGCCACAGTTGGCTCTAACATTGTCACGCTGGAAGAGGGGAGTGAGGAGGCCTCAAGCCTCGGCAGTCTACCTATGTCTATCACCACTGCAAGAAGGCGCAACACATGCAGCAGTACACCCTCCGCTGCCAACATGAGGGATGAAGACGCAGCATCTGAAAGGCGTCTGGGTGTGCGTTGGAGGAAGAGATAGACTAGCATGTCCACAGACATTCCAACACGGTGAGATAACCATTGACGGAGACAACAGTTATGACTGACTTTCAAGTCATTTGTTTGTGTTAATTAACGCTATTCCTGTTTTTCTGGGCACATGATATGTGTGCTTCAACACTACAGTCCTGATAATTTACGATAAACAAACTCTGATCGCAATAGCCGTGTATTGTCTCATCATTACTCACCTTAGAAATAATTTTGTGTGATTTCCATGCAACTCCTGCGCCCTTCTGTGTCTGCCCCATGTGCTGCATTTCAGTGTGGCCCTTGCTGGTTGTCGTCATCCTCTACAGGTATGCCTCCCCTTGTGGCTATATTGTGTAAAATGGCACATGCAGCCACTATCCTGCAACATTGTTCAGGGTTGTATTGTAATGCTCCACCTGTTTTGTGTAAGCATCTGAAGCGGTTCTTTAACAGCCCAAACGTGGGCTTAATTATGTTCCGGGTCAAGATATGCGCAGCATTGTACCTCTGTTCATTGGGGGTTGTAGGATTTAGGTATGGCGTCATGATGTAATTCCACAAGGCGTATGCGCTATCACCTACATGGAAGTAAGCAAAGGGTCTGTGGCAGTAATGCATTGGCATATGTACAAGCAGATGTCCCTTTCCAAATTCACCCCTGACAAGACGAATGTGTATGTCACTCTGGCAGAATATATAGGAATCATGGGCGCTTCCTGCGTATTGAGCCACAATGTCAGTTATTATGTTTTTTGAATTGCATACTACCTTTGTCTTTAGGGAATGATAACATTTCCTATTCCTATATATGTATTCATTACCTGCAAGGGGACATATTGCTACATGGGTGCAATCAATGCAACCTGTGACTTGTGAGAAGTGGGCTATCTGATAAAATTCCTGTTTGGTCTTGGTCAGGTCATGTGCGGTTGTGGGGAAGCTAATGTGGTTGTTGATCTGGGACATCATGGCATTAAGTAATGCTGTAAAGAAACGTGAAAGTGCTCTTTGAGACACACCTCCAGCTACTGCTATAACCCACTGAAAACTGCCTGACGCCAGTAGGTGAAGGTAACATAGGACCTGCACATATATGAGTATGGCATTGGTCCTACGTGTCTGATGCTGCGGAATGGGATCCGGTTCATTGATTAAATCAATGATCATTGCAGCATTGAACCTATACTTGTCGTATATCTCCTCTTCTGTCTGTCCTAGCAATGTAATGCAGACTCTGAAGATGCACTCCTATATTCTCCTCCTTCTGTGTGCTGCAGCCTGGAGTCTCATCCTCCTCGCCATCAGGAAAAGCGCTGCAATTGTGAAATGTTCAGGGTCATTAAATAAGTTTCTGTTGAATTTCAGCTGTATCTAATTTGCACTCCTGATTACCACCTGGTTGTCATTCTTCCTATTTTGCACTTGCTAAAATGGGATTTCCATCAAAATCGCAATTTGCGATTTTTCATGCATAGAATTGCGATCCTTTATTTTGCGGATGTAAAATCCAATGTCGGTTCTTTGGTCTGTGTGCCTTTTTTAGGAAGGCAACCTTCCAAAGAGAGGTCCCCGCCACTGCCCTATCTTGGAACAACCAATGCTTCTCAGATTCAGGTCTGCTCCACTCAACATGGTAGCGTAGCTGCTTAGCCTGATAATAGAGACAAAGGTCAGGGATACCCAAGCCTCTCAGTTCCGGGGTAGGTAGTTTAGGGTCTTCTTCATGTATGGTTTCTTGCCCTGCCAAATAAACTGTGGTCTGATTGGAGTTTGGCGGAGTTTGGAGTCCACCTGAAGGCGGAGGCAGGGGGAGAGGGGGAGAGTTTGAAAGAGGTAGATGATCTTCTTGGGGAGGGTGGTCATCTTGGCTAAGGGATATCCTTCCCAACCATGAAATATGGAGTCGCCTCCACTTTGCAAAGTCACTGCGAATTTGCCTTTGTAGCTTTTGATAGTTACTGGTCACTGGGATGTTGATTCCCAAATACGGGATCCCTTCACTAGCCCATTAAATGGGTTATTGGCCTGCCAGTTGCTCTATTAGGTGGGTCGGCAGCGAAAGGCTTAGTGCCTATGACTTCCCGACGTTGATCCGAAAGCCTGAAGCAGCCCCGAAGGTCGTAATCTCGCCCAGGAAAGGCAGTAGGGCAGTGGCTGGTTCGTCTTATGTCACAAGCACATCATCTTCCTATTCGGCGTATTCGTTGGACGATAGGCTCCATGTACAGGGAAATAAGTAAAGGGGATTGTGGGCAGCCCTGGCGCGTGCCCCTGTAGATCGGGAAGGGCGGGGAAGTGCAACCATTAAGCCTCACCGACGGCTTGGGGGCACAGTAACAATTGAGGATGCAAGTCTTGCATCTGTACCGGAAGCCAAAGTGTGAGAGGACCTGTTTGAGGTAAGGCCAGTGGTCCCTGTTAAAAGCCTTTTCTGCGTCAACCGCTAGCAACATCTATTACCCCAGGGTTCGAGAGGCTTTTTCAGTAATATGCAGGATGCTTTTAGTATTGTTGCTGGTTTGCCAGTGAGGGGTTCAGGTCGACCAAAGAAGGGATATATGTGTTGAGTCTGTGTGCTATTATACTCATAAATAATTTAAAATGTATATATAGGAGGGATATAGGTCTGTACAAGATGCAGCTTGATTTGTCATTGTCTGGTTTGGGGAGGACTATCCCTCAGCATTGAGGCCAGGATCGCACCCGTGTCCACGAAGGAATTGAATAAGCATAACAGTATAAGCGCCAGGACGGGACAAAAGGATTTGTAAAAGGCTGGAGAGTAACCATCTGGGCCAGGAAACTTAGGGAGTTGCAGCCTAGAAATGGCCACTATGACTTCCTCTATGCAGATCTCCTCGAGGGATGCCGCCTGGTCCTGGGTAGGGATGTCTTTTGCGCCGACTGTAAATATTGAGCTCCTGCCTCATGGTCTAGGGGTTTATCGGAATATAAGTGTAAGTAAAAGTCTTTAAAGGCATTGGCTGTGTCACAAGAGACTAGGTAGCTCGTTGCAGTGTGGAGTGAATTAACTCCCTGCTCCTGTCTTTAGGCCCGTAGCCTGTTGGCCAAACGTCAGCCACATCTGTCCCCACTTACTTAGAAGGAGTGCTTTAGGCGGAGGGCATCATATTCTGCTCTATCTAGGTCTATGGCAGCCAATTGGGAGCGAATATTAGAAAGCTGGTGCCACACTCTTGGGGCACCTGTGCGTTGGTGTATTCGTTCCAGCTCCCTAATCTGTTGTGTAATGTCATCCCTCTTCTTCTTACAAGATTTGGTGTCTGCTGCCAAGATCAAAATAAGCTCCCCTCGTATAACAGCCTTGAGCACCTCACACAGCACAGCTAATGAGATCCCCGGGGTATTGTTATGTATGAAACAGTCTTGAATTGCTTGCTGAATCTGCATCTTAACCCCCTGGCGATATAGCAGAGTAAGGGGTAAGCACCAGTGTTTGGTGGGAGAATTCATCAGGGGAAGAGCTAGTGTAATCGTTACTACCCAATGGTCTAAGAGTGCTGCTGTATGTATTTTCAGTGTCCTTTGTGAGCATCTTTGTGTCCCTTGTGCCAAGGAAGTAGTCCAGTCTGGCATAGGTCTTGTGTGCATTAGAGTAATATGAGTATTCCCTAGAGTGTGGGTAATTAGACCTCCAAAAGTCCTCCCATTCCAGGTCCCCCATCGATTCCCATTCCTTCCCTGAGAGCACTCCCACTTGCTTGTTTCTATGAGCTGATCGGTCTAGCGTGATGTCAAATACTAGATAAAGATCCCCTGCCATGAGTATTAGTTTGTCATCGGTCTGCGCTACCCTCTCTGATGCCTTACGCAGAAACAGTTCCTGTCCCTCATTCAGGACATACAATGTGCCTATCACCAGTGATCTGCCCGCCACTGTACAGCGGTATATGAGAAGTCTGCCTCTAATTTCACCCCCACTTGAAATACTTTTGCCACCAATATGGTCACCCCGGCCATCTTGGAGGGTGACGGCGCGAAAAATTGTTGGGGGAAGGCACAGGGTCTAAGATGGAAACAGTCCTCCGCTAGTAGGTGATTCTCCTGCAAGAGACCGATGTTCTCCCCTGAGTTTGGAGCTATGAGAGAATCGCCCTGCATTTACTCAGGTTATTGAGGCCTCTCATGTTCAGTAGGAGTACTCTAAGGGTTGCGTCGGGCATGTAGGAGGGGAGAAACAAGGAGGGCCCTGCGTCGATGTTGAAAAAACCAAAGCGGAAGGTGCACTCAAAATAAAAGTCAATTGAGCAAAAGATGTTTTGATGATTATTTATTCTTTATTCAAATCGAAAAAGTATTTTCATAGGGCACAGGCACAGCCAACGCGTTTCGTTCCCTACGTGCCGTGGGAACTTCGTCAGGGCTGTAAGAGTGGTAATATATATATATATATATATATATATATATATATATATATATATATATATATATATATATATATATATATATATATTACCTACTGGCGGTCGCCAGTAGGTATATATAGTTAGGATTTTTTTCCTATGGGATTTTTCAAAATTCTATGTTGAATAACTTTGGCGTTGATGGACGGAATTGGCTGAAATTTTCAGGAAAATGGCACATTTTGTCTCTGACCGTCCCCTGAAGGTTTGGGGGGGTTTCGTCAAGTGGGGGCCGAGAAAAAAAGGGGGTCCCAAAACGTGTTTTTAACATTGAGTTTTCCATAGGGTGGTTGGACTCACTTTTAGCCCGAACGGCTGAATGGATTTCCACCAAACGTGGCAAAATTGTAGGGACTGGTACCCCAATGTGCCTTTGCTATGTCTCAAGATATATGCTCCAGTGGTTTTTACGAAAATTAACTTTGAAAAATATATATTGGGCTACATTGGGCTATATATATGTTGGAGCCCAAATGTAGCCCAATGTAGCCCAATGTAGCCCAATGTAGGCCAAAGATGGCCACCAGAGACAAAAAAAAACAAATGTAGCCCAAATATCAGCCAGATGTAGCCCAACTATAGCCCAATGACAGAATGTCCCAGAGTGTTCTAAAGAACAACTAGAGCGCTAACAGTCTTACTTTTGACAAAAGTATGGCACACCTGAAGTCATCTTGATTGGAATAAAGTGTTAACACTTAAAACATTTAATTTGCAAAGGAACAAAATGAGGGGGTTCATTTTGCTATAGAAAATATGATTAGTGCTGAAGACAGAAAAATTAGGGCACATTTTGAGTGACTTCTCAAATCCTCTTATATTTCATTAAAAAGATTCTGATATGCAGTCTCCCAAGATGGCCACCAGAGACAAAAGAGCCCAAATGTAGGCCAAATATCAGCCAGATGTAGCCCAACTATAGCCCAATGACAGAATGTCCCAGAGTGTTCTAAAGAACAACTAGAACGCTAACAGTCTTACTTATGACAAAAGTATGGCACACCTGAAGTCATCTTGATTGGAATAAAGTGGTAACACTTAATACATTTAATTTGAAAAGGAACAGAATGAGGGGTTTCATTTTGCCATAGAATGTTTATATATATATATATATATAAAAATTCTATTACCTACTGGCGGTCGCCAGTAGGTATATATAGTTAGGATTTTTTTCCTATGGGATTTTTCAAAATTCTATGTTGAATAACTTTGGCGTTGATGGACGGAATTGGCTGAAATTTTCCTGAAAATGGCACATTTACTCTCCGGTCCTTCCCTGAAAGTTTGGGGGGGGGATTCGTCAAGCGGGGGCTGAGAAAAAAGGGGGGTCCCAAAACGTGTTTTCCCCATGCAATTTTCCATAGGGCGGTTGGACTCACTTTTAGCCCGAACGGCTGAATGGATTTCCACCAAACTTGGCAAAATTGTAGGGACTGTTAGCCCGATGTGCCTTTGCTAGGTCTCAAGATATGCGGTCCAGTGGATTTTGAGAAATTAAGGTTAAAAAAAATATATATCTATAGCAGCTTACCCGTGAGCTTACCGGTGCGCTTACGGTACGCGCACGTACGCGTACCGTAAGCGTACCTCAAGTGCACGAGCTGCATGCTGATTGGCTGCCAATGTCTGTCAACACTCCAAAACAGAAACTGTTGACAGCCATCTTGTGCCTCGGTAGACTGAGGCACAGGAAAGCAGAAAAACAAACGTGTAGAACTCAAAAAGGGGGCAGGGTAGAAGCACCCTGACCCCCTAGACCTGCTCAGGGGGTCCCACAAGGACCCCGAAGGCAAAAAGATTATCTTTTTTTTTTTTTAAGTTGCGGGGTACGCGTACCCCGATTTTTACAAAAAAAATAAATTAATTTTTTTATTGCCTTTAGGGTCTTTGTGGGACCCCCTGAGCAGGCCTAGGGGGTCAGGGTGATTCTACTCTGGCCCCTTTGTGAGTTTCACACCTTTGTTTCACTGCTTTCTTGTGCCTTGGTTCTAACAAGGCACAAGATGGCTGCCAACACTTCCTGGTTTTGAGTGTTGACAGACAGTGGCAGCCAATCAGCATGCCTTCCCGAGAAAGCTGCATGGTCATTGGCTGTCAACACTTCTAACCAGGAGGTGTTGGCATCTATCTTGTGCTAGTGTTGACAGACAGTGACAGCCAATGAGCATGCCTTCCCGAGAAAGCTGCATGCTCATTGGCTGTCAACACTTCTAACCAGGAAGTGTTGGCATCCATCTTGGATCTTAGTAGACTGAGGCACAAGAAAGCAGAAAAAAAAACGTGTAGAACACAAAAAGGGGGCAGGGTAGAAACACCCTGACCCCTTAGGGCTGCAAAGGTGGTCCCACTAGGATATTAATATATTTAAACGTTATCCGCTAATGGAATTAGCATTTAACAAACCTTTGAAATTCAAAGAAAAAAACATAGGTTTCAAGCCTTATATAGTTAGGAATTAGCATTTAAAAAACCTTTGAAATTTACTGAAAAAAACATAGGTTTCAGGCCTTATATAGTTAGGAATTAGTATTTAAAAAACCTTGCAAATTCACTAAAAAAAACATAGGTTTCAGGCCTTATATAGTTAGGAATTAGCATTTAAAAAACCTTTGAAATTCACTGAAAAAACCATAGGTTTCAGGCCTTATATAGTTAGGAATTAGCATTAAAAAAACGTTTGAATATATAAAAACGTTATCCGCTGATAGAATTAGAATTTAAAAAACCTTGCAAATTCACTGAAAAAACCATAGGTTTCAGGCCTTATATAGTTCGGAATTAGCATTCAAAAAACCTTTGAAATTCACAGAAACAACCATAGGTTTGAGACCATATATAGTTAGGTATTTGCATTTACAAAACCTTGAAAATTCAATGAAAAAACCATAGGTTTGAGACCATATATAGTTAGGTGAATATTTTAATCATACAAAACCAATGAAATTCCATATATAGTTAGTTGCACTAATTATATATTTCGCGCACCCGCAATCCACTGCTGATGATGTCACATATTACATCATTCATGACATGGTCTCTGACCGGAGCGAAGTTGGTACAGTCTCCCCTCCTACCAAAAGATGAGATGAAAGGGGTATACCCAAGAGTAGGATATCCCTTGGCTGCGGAGGTAGGCGGTGGCTGAACAGAACTCCCTCCGTTTCTGTAGTGTAAGGGCAGCTAGGTCTTGTAATTGTTCATTTGACTCTGAAATGTCATGGGTGCATGGTGCGAGCTTTACTTAGGATGGCATCCTTGAATTGGTAGTCGTGTACACTGACTACAATGTCTGGATGGTTTGCAGAGTTTAGCCTTGGTAGGCCCGCCCATTGGGCCCGGTCGATGTGGATAGCAGTGTCTGGGGGCCCGCCAAGGATTTGGTGAAATGGGTCCCTGAAATATTCAAAGATGTTGTCGCCTTCCGCATTGGGCTTCTTTCAGATATTATTCTGCCGGGACCTGTTCTCCAAGTCCTCCAGGTCAGACTGCAGGTCAATGTGTTGCTCTCGGAGTCTCAGAACCTCTTGTTATAGACAGTGCTTCTGTCTTCCTCACGGCCTCCTTCTTTCTCTCGATTTGCGACTCGGTACCCCAGACAGTCCACATCTCTTCGGATTTGTTTGATATCTTGTGAAAGTTCCCGCTTGAGTGAATGTGGATCTTCTCTAAGAGTGCTGTAGAGAACTTCCAGAAAGGTGCAGGTAACCGGTTCCCCGGCAGTCTGGTCAGGGGGTTCCTTTATTTAATCCGTTTGTGGGCCAGAATCTCCTGCCAGGCCCGTGAGCATATCTTTGAGCATACGGTCCGTTTTGGGGCAGGCGGATGCCATCCCCACTTGTATCTTGGTGGGTGTACCACCGCCCTTTTGCCGTCTGCCAGGCGAGAGCAAGGAGAGTCCCGCCTCGCTCGTGTTCCAGTAGGTTATCTTCTTGTAACATCTGTGTTAGCCTGGCAGCCGTGGAGGCGCAGTGTTCTGCAGGCTTGGCAGATACTTTGTACCCAGGTGTTGAAAGGTGCTGTGACTGGGTGCTGGTCTGGGAGCTGCTGCCGCATAGCAGACAGAGATCAGTCCCAGTCAAAAGGAGTGGGCCTCCAGTTGCTGGAAATGTCTATCCAGCGTGGGCCGTGATTAAGCTAGTCATCTGAGACAAATTGATCCCTCTATTACGCCATCCTAATTCATCAATTACCCCCTTTGGGTTACCAAGAGCAATAGTTCCTCTGTCTATTGCCGGGCTTACCCTCCTCGGTCGTGTCCACTAGATCCCCTCGGATCACAGAGGCGGTAGGGCCAGAATCCTCTATGGGATTGATCAGTGTAGGCAATTACTGGGGTCCAAGCCTAGGATCCTGCAGTCCAGCTCCTCAGGTGTATCTCCATTTCTGTCAGTAGGTCGCCGCCCCTCCTGAGGCCCACTGCCCTACCTGAGCCGGGAAGGTCTTATGACTCCCCACCTGAACTTTCGGGCTTCTCCCCGTCACGGAGGACCGGGACAATCTTTAGGGCTCGGGCGAGACCACATGAGGGGACCGTCCCCGCAGTTAATGTCCCTTGCCACCACTTGGGCATACCGCTAAATTTGCGGGAGGCCACTGCTCCTCCCGGGCCCTCAGCCTGAACAGCCGCTATTCCTCATATGAGGGCTGGCTTCACCTTCTCATTGCAGGGGCCTGGGCGCGTCATCCGCTGCTGTCCAGCCACCCGTGCACTATCAGTCGATAGACGGCAGCGCTTGCCCATGTGTCGTAGGGTGCCTGGGCCTCGCCAGCTCTGCCCAGGCGTGTGCATTCTCTCAGTGGGCCTCTATCCTGCATCGCTCGGGAATGCTTGGCAGGAGCCCTCTATCGCCATCTCTGCGGTCCTCTCACTGACCCTCTGATGCCTCAAGCCCCGCGGCATCCCTTTTGTGTCTTTCCGACCCTGTCCCGTTGCTGGCTGGGTCCCGGGGCTCTTTCTAGGCCAGCGGCAGGCAGGAGAGACGGTGAGGCACGTCTCACCTCGGCGCCATCTTGGCCACGACCCCCAATCCATAGTTTAAAAAAAAATGTACATTGCAAAATTGTGTCGGCAGGGTTGGAAAGGTTAGGGATATACTGACATGCCACACTTAAAGATGTTTAGTTACCTAAACTGTTAGTGCTACTTGCTGAATTTGCAAGGAATTTGACATAAATTACAGTGTTTAAATTACTATTGTTATTTTGAAATTCGTGCAAATTGATCTAGATGGAGAACATATAAAGAAAGTGTGGAAATAAGTGTTTCACATTTTAACTCCCAGATGAATATTTGCTGTCTGCTACAGATAAAAAAAAAGCTGAAAGGAGTTTCTCCAAACTTGGCTAAAACCTGAGCTTTACTCGAGTAAATGCCTTTCCTTACATTATTGTAATTCGGTAGAAAGGGGGTGATAGTGTTAAAAGTTACAGATATCTGCGCCTAAAGACAGTCCTTGAACCCAAGTTTGCACTCTGTTCATGGGCTTAAAAGTAAAAAATACTAGCCAAAGTGGAACTTTGCCAAATGATGCCAAAGTTATATAAAGCCAACAGATACATTTCAATGTAACATACATTCAGTAGAAAACCACAGTGAAGTTATGGTTAGAATACATATAAAATATTATAACTAAAATTTAAAAAAAGAAAACCTCAGAAACACACAAGAAAACTGCAGTTAAAGTGGAGTTAAGAATACAACTTTTACAACTATAATTACTCATTCTAAAACAGTCCGCAATTTACTGAAAAAACACAGTTGCGGTGAAGTTGTGTTTAGAAAACGAAACCAGAAAAAATACTGATATTTACCGGTTGTGGTTAGGTAAACTAACCAAAACCCATTTCCCACCAGTGATGTCATGTGTAAGGTTCTTAACAGTGCATTGCAAAGCGCGCTACTTACCCATGAGGGTCTCAAGGCGCTAGGGGGGGACCTGTAGCTCGGATTCAGCCAAAGAGCCAGGTCTTGAGGCTCTTCCTGAAAGTGTGCAGCGTGGGGGAGCATCTAATGTTGAATGGAAGCTCATTCCAGGTATTTGCCTTGATGTAGGAGTAAGCTCTTCCACCCACTCTGGCTGTACTGATGAGGGGTGTTTCGGAGAGGACTAGGTCGGCGGAGCAGAGGTTTCTCTTGGGTACATGGAAGGAGACTTTCATTGAGGTATTGGGGTACGGTGTTGTGAAGGGATTTGTAGGCATGTGAGAGTAGCTTGAAGGTTACTCTCTTATCGATGGGGAGCCAGTGGAGGTCTCATAGGTAGTGGGATATGTGTTTATTTTGTGGGATGCAGAGGACGAGTCTGGCAGCGGTGTTCTGGATGGTCTGGAGTTTTCAGAACAAGAATGTTTTGGTTCTGGTATAGAGGGGGTTTCCGTAGTCGTCTGCTAGTTATAAGTGCGTGGATGACGGTCTTTCTGGATTTGGGGGATCCACTTTGGATGTCTTGCAGAAGATGCAGAGGCTTTTTGAAGCACGTGGAGGAGGCAGCGTTAAAGGTGGAGTTGAGTATGATGCTGTGGTTCTTCTGTGTATGGTCCTAGGGAGTGGGGGTTGCTGAGGGCAGAGGGCCATAAGGTGTTGTCCCATGCTGAGGGGGTGGGTCCGTGGACAAGGACTTGTGGCTTCTCCAAGTTGATTCAGACAGCTGCTGCACATCCAGGATGTGACGTCTTTCATTCCTTCTTGGAAGCTGAGTCCGGTGGTGTGGGGTTGCTTCATGAGGGAGAGGGTGAGCTGGGTGTTGTCGACGTAGGATACTATACTGAGTCCGTTCTGTCTGACAATGGTGGGGGGGACATGTAGATGTTGATGAGTGTGGGGGTGAGCGATGATTTATTTGTTTTATTTTATTTATTTTGGGATTTGAAGAGCACATGGCTCCCTGAGGCCTTCCCAGCACTAAGGAGAGTTTTCAACAGTGAAATCATCGATTGACAACCAGTGCAGCTGTTTGAGTGGTTCCTTTGCAGAGCTGTGGTTCGGGACTTTTAACAAGAGTATTAGGTTCCACGTTCTGTACCACTTGGAGCCTCTTTAATACATACTTTGGTGAACCCAGATACAGCGAGTCGCCATAGTCCAGGCGTGAGATAGGGAGGGATTGAATCACAGTTTTCTTCAGGTGCTCAGGAACCACGTCAAAGATTTTCCTTAGCATTTAGAGAAGGGTGGAACATGTCCTTGAAAGTTTCTTGGATTTGCAATCTAGTTAGAGGGTATCTTCCAGCCAGATTTCAAGGTTTCTTATGGCTGGTTTGGGGATAGGCGGATCTCCCATACAGTTGGGCCAGTGTGTCAGGGATGGTTGGATGTCTAGGTTTCCCAGCAGCATGAGCTCTGTTTTCCCCCTCATTCAACTTCAGACAGCTGTTGGACATCCAGTTGACCACTTTCTCCAAACAAGCAGGTAGCTGGTAGTTGTTAGGGTTGGAGCCGTTGGTAGAAGACACAATAAGCTGGTTGTTGTCAGCATAAGACACCACTGATATTCCAAATTCCTGCACCACCTTGGCCAGCTGTGGTACATAGATATTAAATAAGGTCAGGCTAAGGGACGAACCCTGCGGGACACCACATGTGGTAGGAAGGTGTTCCGAGACACAGTGCCCATCCATCACCTAGATGGTTCTGTTCTCCAGGAAGAAGGCAAGCCAATCCAAGGCTTTTCCCTGAATGCCAACTTCCCCTAATCTCCATTTTAGGATGGTATGATCTATGGTGTCGAAGGCGGCACTGAGGTCCAGCAGGAGGATGGCGGCTGACCTACCCTCATTGAGTATCGAATTTAGCTCCTCAGTGACCATCACTTGTGCCAACTCCGTACTGTGTGCGTCTCGAAAGCCCATCTGGGTGGGATGGAGGATGCCATTGGTCTCAAAGAAACTGGTCAGAGAATGATTAACATGTGTCTACTAAAGTTTACCCAAGTACGGTAGGAGGGAGATGGAACGTGGGTTATTATAAATGGTAGGGTCGAGATTAGATTTCTTTTGTAGAGGCTTAATTATTGCGTGCTTCCACGATTTAAGGACTATGGCCAAATCTAGGGAGCGATTGAGTAGTTTAGTCAACGATGGTAAGAGGATCTCCAGAGCATCCGCTAGGAGACGTGGGGGTGCTGGGTTAATTGGAGAGCCAGATTTGGTAGTCGAGATTAAATGTAGGAACCTTTCTTTGTCCAGTCTGGAAAAATTAGCTAATTAAAAGAGTAGGGTTTCTTACTCATTTTAGCTGTAGCCTGTCTCCTGTTTTTTGGGAACTGATCGTATATTTCTCTTTCCTTGTTAGAGAAAAAGGCCGCTTTGTCATTGCATCGCTGGTGTTTTCATGAGTATTGGTCAAAGTTTTGACTACCTTAAATAGATCTTTGGGGAAGTTTGCTGCCCAAGCTATTTTGCCTTCATAATATTTAGATTGGGCTGTCTCCATTTCATTGTGATAAGTTCTGATCAACAGCTTGTAATCAGACTTACTCTGCAGTTGAACTCTGCGTGTTCAGAGAGATAAGGCGGGATTCTGATTCTTTGGGTTCGACAAGGGAGGAAAGAGCAGATCTAGTCAAGGGGCAATTCCCTGTATGTCGACGTCGCAGAATCTGGCGGTGAGAGTGCGATGGGAGACTGTGTCAAAGGCTGCAGAGAGGTCTAATAGGATGAGGGTGCCGTGTGGCCCTGGTTGAGGAGGGTGTGGATGTCATCTGTGACAGCGAGGAGAGTAGTCTTGGTGCTGTGGTTGCTGCAGAATCTGGATGGGGAAGGGTCAAGGATGGAGTTGGCTTCCATGACATTTGTGTTGACAATCTTCTCGGTGACTTTGGCCGCGAAGAGGAGGAGAGAGATGGGTCTGTAGTTTTTGAGGTCTGTAGGCTCTGCGGAGGACTTCTTGAGGAGAGGCTTGACTTCTGTGCGTTTCAAGTCGTCGGGGAAAGTGCTGGATTTGAAGGTGGCGTTGATGATGCCCTGTAGCTCCGGTGCTATTACAGTGGCGGCTCTGTGGAAGATATGCAGGCGGCAGGGGTCAGTGCGGGCTCCTGAGTGAATGCCCTTCATGGTCTTGGTGGTCTTTTTGGGTGTGACTGGGTTCCAGGAGGAAATGGTAGGCTGGAGGGCATTGATTGTGTTAGGTGTGGTTTCCGTGTCTGTTTGTTGAAGTTGTCATAGAGGGACTTGATCTTGAGATGGAAGTCGGAGTCGAGTTTGTTGCAGAGGTACCAGGAATGTATTAAGTCTGCGGCTTCACTGGGGTTTTGGTGAAATCCTGAATGATGCTGTAGAGTTTCTGGAGTTTGTGAGAATTTTGTTCTGGATGATGGATCTGATGCTTTGGTGGTATTCTGTCATGGCGTCCTTGTAGGTGGTCCGAGCTTCTGGCCTTTTAGTGTTTCTCCATACCTTCCCAAGATGTCTGCAGGTGCGCCTGGGGTCTCGGAGCTCAGTGTTGAACCAGATGGCTTTTGTGGGGCGCTGTCTGTCGGTGTTACGGAAGGGAGCGAGCTTGTCTGCTCAGTTTGTGAGCCACCTGTGTAGTACGTGGGCTGCAGTGTTGACGTTGGTCAAGGGGGGAGGGAGAAACATTTGACTGTTCCTAGAAGCAAAAGAAAGAGGCTGGGAGGGGCCATGTGCTCAGTGATCACCCCACACACCTTGAATTCTGTCCCTCTTTAACTGAAATCTACAAATAACAATGAGATTTTCGGGAAACACTTAAAAATCAGGCTGTTTAGACAAGTCTTTGGTTAATTTTTCAATCAAAGCTGCCATTATTTACATTAACACCAAGAAACCTTTTTGGTTTATGTGCACTTAATTCATCCTCCATAACATAATATGTGTCTGTCTGTGTATGCCTTGTGACTCTGCATGAGTGGGTATATGAACCTAGTTACTTTGTTTAAATGGCTGTATGTATTGTTGGTGAATCTTTTTGAGGCTACATAAAAGATAATGGATGGTCATTTGGAGTGCCTGCTGTTTTGGGCATGTGTTAGATAGTGCATATATATAGAACTATCTGTGCATGTATGGTTTTCTGCCCAATTGGTGATAATGAATCTTGAAACAAAAACATTTTATGTAAATAATGAAATATTGTCTCGGGTACCAACTTTTTCCTATTTAGGCATACTTTTTAATGAAAAAAATTCATGGGCAAGGACTGGAAGCTTTAATAAAAACGCAGAGGCCATTTTCAGTATTACAGATAAATTAGGCTCCCGTCCAATTAAAGCCATAATAGACATCTACAAAGCACGGACATGTGCCGTCGCTTTGTATGGAGCTGGAGTCTGGGGCTTCACTAATATCCTGGTGCTTCAGAGAGCAGAAAATATGATGTTAAACGCATATTGACATTACCTAAAAGCACTCCTGCCACTATGTGCCACAACAAATTAGGCTTACCACCACTGACTTTTTATACTCCACTAGCTCCCCTTGAGCTCTGGCATAACATATGGACCAAGGAGAAACCAGCCCTGAACCGTGATATCATTTTAGATTGTGAATGAATGAATAAGCTTTTATTCGATATGCAAGATATCTTATAAGCACACATACAATACAGCCATTTACAAAAAAACAACAATTTAAGAAGGCAATATTAAATCTCATTAAAAAGGATAAAAAGGACATAGAATGCCCGGAATAATTTAACTAAAAAGAGAATTAAACCGCTATTGTCAGTCTCTTGCAATGAATAAGCCAGAACTGTTTTAAAAATTTAGCTATGCCACATACAATAGGAGGGGAAGTGTCTGTCATTAGAATGCGCAAAGCTACTAGGTAACTGCGTGTACCCATAGTTTGGCAGAGAGGTTTAAGCCAAAAGCTCCTGGGCTTTGCATAGTCCGGGCATTCGAATAGGATGTGCGTGATGGACTCTATCCTACTAGGACAACATGCACAGTTTGGGGACGTATGAGCAGATGATTTCCAATTTGATGTCAAGGCCCCAAGCGGGAGTAAACCTACTCTAAATTTAAAATACAGTGCACGGTCAAAGGGGAGGGTGATAAGGTCCAGGTAAGGCTCAAAAGCTACAACATCTTTTACTAATAAAAAGGCAGCAGTGGACTTGCAATGATCTGGGTTTGTAGCTAATTGTTCCGCAGCCCATTTCCAGTAAAGTCTCTTCACGGCCTCTTTTGGTGGAGCTGAACGTGATGACCAACAATCACCCAGTCCGATTTTCTCCAGAAGGTTTTTAGTGTCTCTCAGACATCTTATTTTCGCCCAGCCTCCCAAACTCAATATTTCCGCCAACCCATCAGCGTACGATTTTAACTCTTCACCCCTCCAAATCCGTGTCCATAAAAGGAGAGGGCGAAGCTTGGCTTGATCTTTGATGTTTTTGCAGCCTGTATCCAACAGCACAGGTACAGTTGGGGTGCTCAAAGGGATGGCGATGAATGTTTTTAAGAGCTTACTCTCTGCTGTAGCCAGGGCGTCCAGACGGCAATGTCCCCAGAGTTCTGCCCCATATAAGGCTGATGTTACTACCTTAGCCTTGTAGATGTCAATTACAGGGGTAAGCGATCTCCTAGGTGAAGCCCGAAATTCCCTCAGGAGCGCTCCTCCTACTCTCTTATAGTTGAGGGCCATCTTTTCAATGTGGGGTAACCAGGTCATTCTGTCAGTAATCCGAATTCCAAGGTAGTCAAATTCGGATACTTTCTCCAGGGCAACAGAGTTAAGAATAGGTGGGCGGCCCAGTTTCTTTGGAGGATTTAGGACTAGGTACTTGGTTTTGTCCACGTTAATTACTAGTCCCTTTGCAGCACAGAAATCCTGGAATCGAATTAGCAGTTTCTGGAGGCCTTGCGGAGTCTTGGAGATCAAGAGCGTGTCATCCGCAAAAAGCAGGGTGGGGATCCGTACTCCTCCGAGACTGGGGGCGTCGGCTGGTTCTTGTTGGAGATGTTCTACCACCCCATTCACATATAGTGAAAAAAGGGTGGGCGCCAGAACGCATCCCTGCCTCACGCCCCTAGACACTGGTATTTTCTCTGTTAGCTCTCCGTTTTTACCCCAGCGGACCTGAGCAAAGGTATGGGCGTGGAGGCTAGTGAGGAGGGATAAGATGTAAGGGGGCAATCCCAGCTCGTAAAGCACCCTCCATAACTCCTCCCGGGGAACTAGGTCAAAGGCAGTCCTTAGGTCTATAAAGGCCAAATATAGACTGCCCTTGCCTAGCTCCACCACCTTCCACCCCAGGAGTGCCAACCTGAACACCTGCTCTATTGTCCCCATTCCTGCCCTAAAGCCTGCCTGGTAGTCTGAAAGTATTTTGTTCTCCTCCACCCAGTGTAGAATCCTTCCAAGTATAGCTTTGCCTGCTATCTTTTGAGTGGAGTCTATCAGGCTTATTGGGCGGTAGTTCCCCGGGATTTCTCTACACCCTTTTTTATAAATCGGGACCACTACCGCTCCCTTCCACGATTCTGGCACTGGCCCTCCCGTCATGATGTCATTAAGGAGAGCTGCAATAACCCTTCCCCACTCCACTGGGTATGCACGCATAAGATCCCCCGGGAGGCCATCTGGACCAGCTGCCTTGCGGGGGGCTACCCACCCTATTACTTTTTCGATCTCTAAAGGGGTGAAGAGATCATAGGCGTGAGGTTCTAATACTCGTGGGGAATTCACCCTAACATTTAATTCCCCATCTGCCGGGAGATATAAATCCCCAAAGTGTTTCACCCAACTTTGAGGGGGGATATTACAGGGCCTCATAGCTGCCTCGGGCCTATTCCAGGAGCCTACAAGGTTCCAAAAAGCCCTAGAAATCCCTACTTTTGCTAGCCTGGAGTAGGTCTTCCCAGAATTTATCTTCCCACTCCATCCTAGCAATTCTTAGGGATCTGCTGTAGGCCTTTACTTGCTTCCTGAATATCACTGTGGGATTTGTTCTTTACTGCCTCAACAAGCCTAGACTTGTGTGCCCTGCATGCTTGAGTGTACCAGCCATCTTCTAGCTTTTTACCTACCTTGTTTCCCAACTTACTAGAGTGGATGGTAAACACATTTGTCAAGGCGTCTACTAAGGAGACAAATAGTCCACTCACCCTGCCCACCCCTTCTAAGGGGGACCCCAGGGTTGTCACTGCATGATTTAGGAGGGTTGCAATTTCTCCGACCCTTGCCTCCGAGAGGACCAGTTTAGCCCATTTTATTCGTCTTCCACAGGGCGAGACTACAGACTCGTCGGGGGGGAGCTAATGCGGGGTTATTAAGACCCTTTTTTACGGGGCACCACCACTGGTCCATGCTTAAGGAAAGTGGGTTGTGGTCACTTTCAATCGTGGGCACCACCAACATATCCCTCACATGGTTCCAATGATATACATCTACTAGGATGTAGTCTATCCTAGAGGTGTGTCCTGGTCTATTGTACGTATGGGCACCCCCCCTATCCGAGGTTGTCCTCCCATTAACTGCCCTTAGATTTAGTTCAAGGCTCAGGGAGTATAGCTGTAGCGCCACTTCTGTCCACCTCCTGATGGGTTTTAGATTGTATGAAATTAGATCTTGTTGATTAGATTCCCTGGTTATCTTATATCCACGAACAATTATGGAAGCCGGGTCTGGAGAAATGTTTCAGTACTCAGTGTGACATTTCTGCAATCCCAAAAAATCATTTGAAAAGGGACCTTTTACTTTATTTGAAGCATGTAAGAGATGGTAATGAGGTGACAAAAAAAGGGTTGTAGAGCACTCACTAATAGTCAGCTCCCCAAAAAATTAACCGTACCTCTCTTTCTATTTTAATAAGGCTAAAATGTTTTACTTGATCAGATTCAGGATGGGCATTGCTCATCTATTGGTGTTGTACCCATGTGATGCATATAGCCATACTAAACTAGAAATGTGCCCAATTGATTCTTCTTCTGCACAAAACACTTTACACTTCAAGTCTTTTTGTAAATTATATTCTGGCCCGAGACGTACTTTTTTAAAACCATTACTAAGATTCTTAAATATTAGAAAGTGCCAATCTGCACTACGTCACTTACTTCTTTTAAATGACAAATGTACTTGCCTAATGATTTGTAGGTTTATCTCTTCTGCAGCTCGGCTTCGCAAAATTGTCAAAAAATGATTCCTGGGTTCAAAGATTAATTTTATTATGTGTACTTCTGTATTTCAAATGTTTTTTTTTTATTGCTCATTTGAGGCTAACTTAGCCGAATAAAGATCTTTGACTGACTGAGCCACCTGTGTAGTACGTGGGCTGCAGTGTTGACGTTGGTCATGGGGGGAGGGAGAAACGTTTGACTGTTCCTAGAAGCAAAAGAAAGAGGCTGGGAGGGGCCATGTGCTCAGTGATCAACCCACACACCTTGCATTCTGTCCCTCTTTAAATGAAATCTACAAATAACAATGAGATTTTTGGGAAACACTTAAAAACCAGGCTGTTCAGACAAGTCTTTGGTTAATTTTTCAATTGTAGCTGCCATTATTTTCATTAACACCAAGGAACCTTTTTTGGTGTATGTGCACTTAATTCATCCTTCATAACATAATATGTGTGTGTCTATGTATGCCTTGTGAATCTGCATGAGTGGGTATATGAACCTAGTTACTTTAAATGGCTGTATGTATTGTTGGTGAATCTTTTTGAGGATACATACCAGATAATGGACGGTCATTTGGAGTGCCTGCTGTTTGGCCATGTGTTAGATAGTGCATATATGTAGAACTATGTGTGCATGTATGGTTTTCTGTTCAATTGGTGGTAATGATTATTGATTTGTGCATCAAGTGAATATGAATTAAAGACCAATATATTTGAATATCTGTTATATGAGCAGAGGTAGCATATTATGGTATTACTTTGTCATATCCTGATGTTCCTAAACTACATCATCACTACATCAATACATCTAACTATGCATATTTCATACAAATGCATATTTAAAAATAATATACCATACTAAGAGCCTATACAAGCAGCAGAGAACAAAACAATTGGCTTTTTTGGAATTGGTGTTCACTGTAACATTTCCATTCTGAAAGTTTTGCTTACACCTAAACTTGCTGGAGTCGGGTTCTTCACCTGCCGTCCCAAGTAACAGATTTTAAGATATACTAGGGACCACATATATTCCCTGATTCGAAGTTTATCGTTAGAATCTGAACTGTGTTCATGCAGGGGTATGCAAAGTGACTGATTCTATGAGCTATGGGATACATATAACACTCCTTCTCTTAATACATTCCAACAAGTGAAAACAGCTGAAACGTACTGTGGGAAAAAGGCCCAAAAAGGAAAAATAGGACAAATTCAAAATGTTATATACAGATTCTGCAAGTAATGCCTTGTTTACTTGGAAGAAAATATTGAATCTGTCTTTTTTCTGTCTACATTTTTGTTAAAATCAGTGATGATTTTGAGATCATTTCTTAGCAGAAAACACATCTCCTGGCTCTGTATTCCAACTAAATACTGTGTAGAAAATATTACGTTTCCCAAATATCATTGTAAAAACATTGTACTGTCAAGTACGTCATAGTACCGAATAAAGAAGGTAAATGTCATCATTTATTTCTGTATTTAATACTGCTTTTAAAAATATAATTGTGCACAATATTGTTTCAGATAATAGAATTGTATAAAATGTCATTTTTAATTAGTTTGATAAATATTGGTTATTTTAGTATTATAAATCATTGGTATTATGATATTATTTGTGTTAAATGTTTTGAAACATAATTTATAGTTTTTTTTAATATAAAATGTATTTTTTTGGTTTAATGGTAGGTTGAATTTATAGGGGATTAGGCCAGTACGTTTTATAAAATATAAATTATTGCTTCTAACCTAGAAAATGAAAAATTCACATGAATAACTACGTTTCTAAACATAAATGCAAATATATATATAATTTTTGTTCCCAATGTTTTACTCCACATAGGAATGAATTATCTTTTAAAATATTTCCTACTTTTTTTTGTTTAATACATTCTGTTGTTCCTCCTTGTTGCTCACAATGCGATGTTACCTGTTGAATCCTAAGGTGATTCGATCTGGGTGGTATAACACAGTTGTGTACCAATTCAAGATGGCAGATATGTAGTTTCTAAATGCAGCGGTCATCTTGGAATGGCAAAACAAAGATACATTAATGTCAATAGCCTTGAAGATGGTCTCCAGGATTAGAAGCAATGCCCACACAAGATGTGGTGCACTGGAAACTAAACGAGCAGTAAAGAAAGGCCTAGCAGCGTTGTCTAGTTACACAAAGTCTATTTGGGGAGCTATAGAAAGAAAAACATGCAAAAATACATTGATTGCTGCAGAAGTCCTGGCACTGGAGTCCACTCAGTTCCAGATTAAAGTGCACATTGTATCAGGCAAAACGCCATCACCAAGAGGTTAATACATCCAATGGCTGTATGCTGCTTCAGAAACAGAATGTGATTGACACTCAAACAGAACAATGGCTAAAGAGGGCTGATCTCCATAGCATTATACAAATCAGAACATTAAAATTGGGCACAAGAAGAAGAAGACGTGAGCAGGTACACTAGGCGCTCATGCTCAGACCTTGCCGTCACTGGTCTGGGGTTGCTGCTGTTCCTGTTAAGAGGCGACAACACCTTACAGTTCGTGCTAGAATCGCAGTGGCGGCTGGTGAGATTTGAAAGTGACGGGGCATACAAAAAATCATGTCCTGCAGTGATGTTGTCTCGCTAGACCTTATTTTTATTTCCCTGTCGTTGTGAATTTGCATACGTTGCCTTTTTAGGGCAGCTATATATCTGACAGAATTTTTTTTTTTTCAACAGATTTGCCAAGGTTATTTCTCCTTTTCAATATGCAATACATTGCTTTTTAACAGGTTTGGATCAATATGAATGACAAGGTGAAACCAGAATATATAACGTAAACATGTAACACTCTTTCTGATTGCTCGCAACATTCCGGCCCACTCCCTCCTCTGTGAACGGCATTTCCTAGTCTCATCAGGATTAAAGCACATTAACTGAAAATACCCTTCAGCTCAGAAATTAATTTTCCTTTTTCAGATGCTGCCAGCTACATATCCGTCTCACCAGCAGAAAAGAAAGTCACTAGCAGTTTTTACAGCACGCACCACAATACTTCATCAAAAACCGGTGCCAAAAAATGAAAACCTCATTTGCCGGAAATAAAATCCGGAGCAGGTGCTTGGAATGTCAGAACGTATGTAACACAGACTTGCACAGGAAAGCAGCGCTATCAGTAAAACGCCAAACACTGCTATTCATCGCGTTTATATTCGCAGGAGATTTCATGCAATCATGTAGCAGTATTAATTATGCCTGCCAATGGTTATTTTGCATATTGCCAAATTAAATGACACAGATATGCAGTTCGGCGCTAAACTCTCGGTTCAGCCTCACAAGTATTCATTGTAGACGACATTCGCTGCGCTGCACAAGTGTTCATGCATGGATTCTGTGCTCATGCACACGTCATACTGTCAGACAAACATAAATGCACAACATACACCCCATGGTGTTCACCAGTTTTACGGCGTCGTGTGGACCTCCCTCGGCACTGAGGCGTATGGTAAACACAAAATGGACCCTGTAAACGCCATTCTACACTGAGGTGTAGGCCTCGCATGACAGGCGTCCTAGACTCTTGCTCACACATCATTGTCCCCGCCTCTTCACTACTGTATCACACTGGTCACCTATTGACCACCCCCCTCACCTTCAACTGCCTCCTCCCTTCTACCCATTCCCGCTCCATCTACCCCCTTACTCCATCTCTTCACCTTCCTCCCTTATATGCGCTCACCTCTCGCGCAATAACCACTCCACGCATCAGTTAGCGTAAAAGGCCATTTTATTAGGACAGGCATGACAGCTAAATTAACAAAACATCAATAACAATTAACAATCCCCCAAACATCCTGCCTCTCAACCATCATCCACTCACGTACTCCAAAAGCCACTCCCAATTCACACCACGCCTCTTCACGTATCCCATTCACTTCCCCTTTTCACTTCCAAACTCCTCCATCATCTCCATCCATCGCACTCCCGTCTACCACACCTCCATCCTGCACCTGTAACCCCCTCCCCGGAAGGGTGATTCTGCCCGTCAAGGACACCCCACCCTCCCCATGATCCACACACACTCCAACGTGCCATCCTGTCTTAAACTGGCTCGCCTTACAACAACGTTGAAGCAAACACCCACAACTCCACTCCTTTAACTTGTAGGGTGGGTGGGCGGACAAACTAACTCGACCCTGAGGCACTGGGGACAGGAAGAGGGAGTCCTTCCCCTCCTGTCCCCTTAAGTAGCCTCCTAACCCCCCCACCCCTAATTCCCACCCCTCACCTAACTTCCTCCCACCCCTCACCTAACTTCCTCCCACCGTCCTCTCGCGCGAATACCCCGGGGAAAGACTGGTCTGCCGACCTGCTTTCCCCGTGGCCCACATCGCGCAATAACCACTCCATGCATCAGTTAGCGTAAAAGGCCATTTTATTAGGACAGGCATGACCGCTAAATTAACATAACATCAATACCAATTAACAATCCCCCAAACATCCTGCCTCTCAACCATCATCCACTCACGTACTCCACGTGTGACATTTCTGCAATCCCAAAAAATTATTTGAAAAGGGACTTTTTACTTTATTTGAAGCATGTAAGAGATGGTAATGAGGTGACAAAAAAAGGGTTGTAGAGCACTCACTAATAGTCAGCTCCCCAAAAAATTAACCGTACCTCTCTTTCTATTTTAATAAGGCTAAAATGTTTTACTTGATCAGATTCAGGATGGGCATTGCTCATCTACTGGTGTTGTACCCATGTGAAGCATATTGCCATACTAAACTAGAAATGTGCCCATGTGATTCTTCTTCTGCACAAAACACTTTACATTTCAAGTCTTTTTGTAAATTATATTCTGGCCCGAGACGTACTTTTTTAAAACCATTACTAAGATTCTTAAATATTAGAAAGTGCCAATCTGCACTACGTCACTTACTTCTTTTAAATGACAAATGTACTTGCCTAATGATTTGTAGGTTTATCTCTTCTGCAGCTCGGCTTCGCAAAATTGTCAAAAAATGATTCCTGGGTTCAAAGATTAATTTTATTATGTGTACTTCAAATGTTTTTTTTTATTGCTCATTTGAGGCTAACTTAGCCGAATAAAGATCTTTGACTGACTGAGTCACCTGTGTAGTACGTGGGCTGCAGTGTTGACGTTGGTCATGGGGGGAGGGAGAAACGTTTGACTGTTCCTAGAAGCAAAAGAAAGAGGCTGGGAGGGGCCATGTGCTCAGTGATCAACCCACACACCTTGCATTCTGTCCCTCTTTAAATGAAATCTACAAATAACAATGAGATTTTTGGGAAACACTTAAAAACCAGGCTGTTCAGACAAGTCTTTGGTTAATTTTTCAATTGTAGCTGCCATTATTTTCATTAACACCAAGAAACCTTTTTGGTGTATGTGCACTTAATTCATCCTCCATAACATAATATGTGTGTGTCTATGTATGCCTTGTGAATCTGCATGAGTGGGTATATGAACCTAGTTACTTTAAATGGCTGTATGTATTGTTGTTGAATCTTTTTGAGGATACATACCAGATAATGGACGGTCATTTGGAGTGCCTGCTGTTTGGGCATGTGTTAGATAGTGCATATATGTACAACTATGTGTGCATGTATGGTTTTCTGTTCAATTGGTGGTAATGATTATTGATTTGTGCATCAAGTGAATATGAATTAAAGACCAATATATTCGAATATCTGTTATATGAGCAGAGGTAGCATATTATGGTATTACTTTGTCATATCCTGATGTTCCTAAACTACATCATCACTACATCAATACATCTAACTATTTTTTTTTTTTTTTTTTTTTTGTCCTCATTAGTGCAATGTTTTTGGTAAGGAGTTGTCGGGGGCCCCAATCTCTCTTTGGTTCTATGCCTTCACTGTCGTGTAACAGGACGTGAGTATCTAGACAGTTCCCCTACAACGTTTAGCAGAGAGGAGGGTCCCCTTATTTCCATTACTTGATTGAAGGATTTAGTCGTAGGGGGGGAGAGCTAGCCATTATGGCTACTCATGCAGGCCTTCTCCTGACTTTCCATTGCTCGCACATAATCATTGGACTATTACACAGATGGATCTGTTCCAGACCAGCCAGCCATAGGGACAATATCCCTTGAAATTATGCTCAAGTACAATTTAGCTAGATCCTAGCTGATATTTTTCCCATATCTCCCAGAACTTACATTTTTTACTAGGTTCTTTCCTTTTGTCTAGTTTGTATATTCTTAGTATTGATGTTAGCCATTCACTGTGAGTTGGTGGAACCGGACTCACCCACCTCGCACAGATCTCTCTCCTAGCCAACAATATAAATAGGAAAAGTAGATTTTCCTGTAATTTAGAGAGTTTTTCTGGAACACTAGGATTCATTACCCCAAAAATAATTAAATCAATACTCACGTTTAGATGTCTTCCTAGTACCCCATTTAGCGTCTTACCCACATCATTCCAGAAGCCGTCGAGAAGGGGGCACTGCCGAAACATATGTAGGTCGTCGGCTCTTTCCAAACCGCACTTTGGGCAGGCTTTTACTGTCGCCCCGGGAAATTTCGATAACTTTTTCGGGGTCCAGTAAGCTCTGTGAGATGTGAACAAATGGTTTCTCTTTAGGGCAGCTGATGTTACGATTTTCCAACATTTGCTCATGGATACTTGCCATTGGTTATTTAGCTCCAACGTCGGCAGATCTTTCCCCCATACTCTCTCCGGTATCTGGAATTCTTCTTCCCCAACATGGATCAAGGCCCAATACCACAACGAGATTTCTTTATGTATAACATCCGTTTTCAGCATTTCTTTTTCCAAGTTTAAGTTTCCCGCTCTGATTTCTTTCAGGGATTTAGCCCAGCTAGATATCTGGTAGTACTTGAATTTTGCTACAGAGCCATTAGTTTTTGAGGATAGAGTCTCCCAATCCAATGGGGTGTTTTGGGACATAAGATGTCCCCACTTTGTTATTCCTGCTGATTTTATTGGGAGCGCTAGTTTGTCTTTAAGACATTCTGGGGTGCCAGGTGAGTCCCAGATGGGGGCCAGATCGCTGTAATAAGGGATATTTAAAGTACGTCTTATGCCAAACCATGATTTGGCCGCAGACTTCAGCATCTTGAGTTTAATTTTTTTTTTAAATTTAGGGTGTCCAAACTTGTATAAAAAATGGCTGGTTTTGTTAGTCATTGTTTGAAAATGCGGCGGATAGTTTTCAAAGGTGTTTAGGAGCTTCCTGCTTGATTTGAATTGGAATGCTCTGCAGTACTCAAGGATATCAGGGCTTGCGATTCCCCCCTGATATTTCTTCCTTCTTAGCTTACTCCAGGCAATTCTGGGATTTTTTGAAGACCAAATGAAACTTGAGATTTCACCCTGGATTTTTTTTATTGTTTCTCTTTTAAATTCGAGAGGTATAGCTCCAAAGGCAAAAGTAAATTTTGGTAAAATTGACATTTTTATAATGTTTGATTTGCCGAGTAGAGTCAAGGGTAGACCTCCCCACACTTTCAGTAACTTCTTGACTTCCTTTTCAATTCTTTGTAGGTTGGTGTTTGTTACTTTATCCAGGTCTTTAACTAGGTCTATTCTGAGGTATCTGATAATATTCTTGTTATAAGGACTGATAGAATTGTCATTCCAGCTCATTGTTTCCGTTTTATCTCGATTAATTTGGTAACCAGAGAAGCTTCCGAAATTGGTCAAGGTCTCCTCAATTGTTATTAGAGAACCACTGAGGTTATCAGTGAAAATCATCAGATCATCTGCATAGAGGGCTATCTTCTTAGACCAGTCTCGGAAGATAAAAGGAGATATTGAAGGATCGATTCTGAGACGTTCTGCCATGGGTTCAATATAGAAATTGAAAAGTAAGGGGGAAAGGGGACATCCCTGCCTTGTTCCTCTCTTTATCTGGATATTTGTGGTGAGGTTGCCGTTAACTAGGATTTGAGCTCTGGGGGAGGTATATATTTTTGCCACCATATTCAGGATATTTGTCCCCAGATTGAATTTTTTTAGGACTTCACTTAGATATGCCCAGTTGACTCTATCGAACGCTTTTGCTGCGTCGATAGTGATTATTGATAGAGGTAATTTCTCAGTGGTAGCTATATCTATGGAGGCAAACAGTTCTTGCGTTAAATCTTGTAATTGTCTCCCGGGTATAAAGCCCTTCTGGTTGTTATTTATTAACAGCCCCGCTATTTTCCCCAGTCTCTTAGCCATAATCTGTGTAAAGATCTTATAATCACAGTTCAGGATTGAGATTGGGCGGTACGATTCGCATTTTTTGGGACTTTTACCCTGTTTTAAGAGGATAGTGATTGTGGCTTCATTCCAGGAATCTGGAAGGTCACATTTTTCCAGGAAGATTTTATTCAGCAGAGTTGTTAAGGGGGAAAGCAGTGCCTCTTTTAGTTTTGTATAGAATTCATTCGGCAAAGCGTCCGGACCAGCTGCTTTGCCTTTCTTGAGATTTTTTAATACATCTTCTACTTCCTGAGATGAGATCTCTGCATTTAGTTCCTCTCTCAATTCTGGTGATAACATTGGAAGATTTAAGGGGTCTAAGAAGTGTTTTATTTCTCCAATTTCTGGATTACAGTCTTCCTTGTATAGATCTGAGAAGAAGGCAAGAAATTCTTGTTTTATTACATCTTCTTCTGATCCATTTTCCGCTGGATTTCTAGGGTCGATACAAGCAACTTTGTTCCTGGATTGATCTGTCCTGATTTTCCAAGCGAGCATCTTACCACATCCCTCACCATATTCATAATGGGCGAGTTTGCTAGCTTCCCATTTTTCTCTAACTTTATTTTCCAAGATCTCTACTAGGTCTTCTTTTTGTCTTGATCTCTCTGTCTCCAGTTGCTCTGTGCGAGAGGGAGAAGTTGCTGCGGCAATTTGTAAATCCGAATTTTTTATCTTATCTTCCAAAGTTAGGATCGATTGTTTTATTCCCTTTGATTTGTGTGCCGCTAGGCTAAGGATGTGTCCCCTGATCACCGCTTTGTATGCGTCCCAGGTGGTCTGAATTGAGGTGCCTTCCTTATTATCTTCAAAGAAGAGCTCCGTCTGTATTTTAAGCTGGTCGATAATCTGAGGGTCCAGGAGGGTTGTTTGATCCAAAGTCCATCTTGAGCCCTCCTTACTAGGTTCCAGTTTCAGGGTGATCAAGACCGCCGAGTGATCTGAGAGATGGGCAGAGATATGTTCTACTCTTACAGTTTTTCCGATTAGGTCTTGATCTATGAGGTAGAAATCGATTCTTGATTGGATTCCGAGTTTTTTATTTTTGAAAGTGAAGTTGTTGTGCCTCTCTCCCTTTTCCTTCCATATGTCCACTAGGCACAGATCCCTTTTATACACCCCCAGCCACTCTCTCATTTTAGGCAGGGTTATTTGTCTTCTACTAGGAAGACGGTCGGTTTTTGGGTCCGGTATGATATTAAAGTCTCCTCCTAGTATGATAGGTGATGAGACAGAGAGCAGATGCGAATACAAGGATTGTAACGGGGCCGGGTCGTCCATGTTTGGACCATAATAGCCTGCTACTGTTAGGGCATTGTTTCGTATCCTTACTTTGGCCAATGCCCATCTCCCCTTCGAATCACTTTCTGAAGCTTCCACTCTTGCGTTTAAAGACTTTTTAAGGAGAATCGCAACGCCTTTAACTATACACTCCTGGTCAGTGCAAATGTAAGAGTCTACCCAATGTAGTTTTTTCACGATGTCTTCCCACTCTTTTTTTAGCAGATGTGTTTCCTGGAGGATTATGATTTCACTGTCTGATGTTTTTAAGTATTCTAATATTCTCCTTCTTCTACTCTTGACTCTTAAGCCATTAACGTTTCAGGAGATTATTTTCACCTGCGTTTTATCCTTTTTCATCATCATCATTTTTTCTTATATAGTTCACATTTTTTTTTTTTTGTTCTTTTTTATGGACCCCCGAGTACTCCTTATCTTTTTTCTGATTATTCTGATTGTTGCTGAGGACGTTTTTTTTTTTTTTTTTTTCCCTACCTTGCTCCCATCTCCCGTGCATTATTTTACTGTTTCTTATTTCTTTCTTGTTTTCGTAGTGCTCAAATTAAGAAGAAAAGTTAAAAAAAAACCCTACCCTGGAGAAACCTCCCTTTTTCTTCTTAGGGCTTTGTTGATAGCCCTCTTTGAGCTCCGTGCCTTTAATCCGTGCCTTCGATCTTGTGGGCTAGGAATATTCTGAAAAAAATTTTCTGCAGTTATTCCGTGACATCTATTTCCGTGTTTGGTCACGTAGTTGATCTAAGAAATTTTCGACTTCCTTAGGGTCTCTGATATTATGCATTTTATTCCTCCACATTATCCGGAGGGAGGCCGGGAATTTCATCTGGACGGAAGCGCCAAGTGCTTTTAACTCAGGCATCCTCTGTCCCAACTCCCACTGCCTGTCTTGTGTAGCTTTGGATATGTCCGAACGGATCCTGAAGGACCAGTCATCTTTATTGTATGAACCATTTTTCAAGGCTTCACTTAGGAGTCTTTCCTTGAGGGAATATGTTCGAAAGTTGACCAAAATTTTCCTTGGGTTCTTCCTTTCCTTACCTTTTCCGAATGGGTCCCTATGTACCCTCTGTATGTCATCTTCTAGTCCAAGGTCTTTGGTCCAAGGGAAGAACTCCTCTAGCAAGGAAACAATGTACTTCTTAATGTCCAAGCCTTCCTTACCTTCTGGTACATTTAGAACCCTCAGATTACATCGTCTAGAGTGATTTTCCAACGATTCTAGTTTGTCGGTGATTACTTTATCTGTTTCTCTCAATGTTCTAATTTCTCTCTGGTTAGATTCCACTCTTCTACTTATTGAAACCACTTCTGCTTCTACAGCGGACACACTCTCTCCTAAGGCATTTAGTTTAGTATCTAATAGTTCGCATGCCTCCTGGATCTTACTTTGGTTTCCTTCAGATATTTCAAACCTTGACTTGATTTCTTCCATCATTTTCTCTAGGAGTATGTCTGTGGAAGTTCTCGTCTGACTTGGTATTGGATCTACCAGAGGGGTTAGGGCCTCGGTCTGAATCAGGCCGTGAGCTTGTGTGGATAGTTCTGCTTCTGCTTCCCCTGATACTGACATATCCAGGCTAGTCGTGGGTCTAATTGAGGTGTTTGTTGAGGTGGAGGGGTCACGAGGCCTCTTCTGCTCAGGACCAGAACCAGGTGCTTTTAAATTTGGGCCTTGCTCCCACTTCTTTTCCTGGTTTTGCTCTTGTAGCTTAAAAAAAGATCTTAGAGAGGGAGTTATTTTAATTTTTACACTGTCCGTCCCCTCCCGCGCATCTGCTAACCCTCCTGGGTTTTTTGATGTTTTCCCTGCCTTTGCTTGAACCTTAGGGGGTTTCTTAATTTTTCTTTTTGTACTTCGTGGAGGAACGGGGTGTTTAGTGGCTGGTAGCTGGTTCACCTTAAAAAACTGTCTATTCCTTAAGCAATATGTGGACCTCCCCTTGGGCTCTGGGGTCTGCCCCGGCTTCTCCGGTTTTTCTGATCCCCCTGCTGCAATGGCCTCCTCCTCCTCCTTTTCGCAGGGATCTGTTCTGAGGTGGCTATCCTGTTGTTGTTGCCTTTGCAGTTGCAGTTGCCTTTGTAGTTGCTGCCCTTCAGCCTTCCTCCCCACGACCTCAGCCCCCCCCCCTCCACCTCCTCCTCCCGGCTTTGTCCTTGGCTTACCTTGTTCATGTACCGAACTTTGGGTCCTCCGGAGACTCCTAGAGGGGAAGTTTGGATGGGCTCCTCTGCCCCCCACTCTTCTATCTGGCTCCGCTTTTTCAATTTGCGCTCCTTATTCAGGCCAACAGCAGTCTTGGGATATGGTATTCTCTTCCTATCGTAGCTTTCCTCTCCTTTTGCTCTGTCGTGCCTATTAAGCTTACAGTGCACCCTCTGTTTGCTGTAGTTGCCGAGATTGCAGTCCCTGCTGTCCCTGCCTCCCTTGCCCCGGAAGAAGCAGGAGACCCTCTGTGCGACCTGCTGGCAGTTCCTGTTCGCTTTGGAGGCCGCCTCCCACCGTCCGGCAGATGCCTGATGCACTGCACACGGCGCCTGTTGCTGTCTCAGATGCAGGACGTGGACCCCAGGTAAGAGTGAGACAATTTTCTTTTCTGGCATTTCCTCTCACATTCTTCTTGCGCTGAAACCTCTCGGCGGGTAGAACGGAGTGCAGGGAGTGAGGGCAGGGGCGGAGGCTCGAAGAGGTTTTCTATCCCCTGGATTAAGTTTTTTCCACTGCCCGTCCGTTTATCAATTGTGGAATGTCCCTATTTCGCAATTTGCGCTATTTCACATTTCCCAACGCTAATAATCCCTCCAGAGTCCCTTCGGTGATTGAAAGTTTTCCTAGCGCATATTGATTAGGTCATTAGGTCATTGCTGCTGTATGTGTAGGCACGGAGCTCCCGACCGGGCTCACTGACCGGCCGCCATTTTCTCCCCCAATCTGAACTGTGTTCATGCAGGGGTATGCAAAGTGACTGATTCTATGAGCTATGGGATACATATAACACTCCTTCTCTTAATACATTCCAACAAGTGAAAACAGCTGAAACGTACTGTGGGGAAAAAGGCCCAAAAAGGAAAAATAGGACAAATTCAAAATGTTAAATACAGATTCTGCAAGTAATGCCTTGTTTACGTGGAAGAAAATATTGAATCTGTCTTTTTTCTGTCTACATTTTTGTTAAAATCAGTGATGATTTTGAGATCATTTCTTAGCAGAAAACACATCTCCTGGCTCTGTATTCCAACTAAATACTGTGTAGAAAATATTACGTTTCCCAAATATCATTGTAAAAACATTGTACTGTCAAGTACGTCATGGTACCGAATAAAGAAGGTAAATGTCATCATTTATTTCTGTATTTAATACTGCTTTTAAAAATAAATTGTGCACAATATTGTTTCAGATAATAGAATTGTATAAAATGTCATTTTTAATTAGTTTGATAAATATTGGTTATTTTAGTATTATAAATCATTGGTATTATGATATTATTTGTGTTAAATGTTTTGAAACATAATTTATAGTTTTTTTTTAATATAAAATGTATTTTTTTTGGTTTAATGGTAGGTTGGATTTATAGGGGATTAGGCCAGTACGTTTTATAAAATATAAATTATTGCTTCTAACCTAGAAAACGAAAAATTCACATGAATAACTACGTTTCTAAACATAAATGCAAATATATATATAATTTTTGTTCCCAATGTTTTACTCCACATAGGAATGAATTATCTTTTAAAATATTTCCTACTTTTTTTTGTTTAATACGTTCTGTTGTTCCTCCTTGTTGCTCACAATGCGATGTTACCTGTTGAATCCTAAGGTGATTCGATCTGGGTGGTATAACACAGTTGTGTACCAATTCAAGATGGCAGATATGTAGTTTCTAAATGCAGCGGTCATCTTGGAATGGCAAAACAAAGATACATTAATGTCAATAGCCTTGAAGATGGTCCCCAGGATTAGATGCAATGCCCACACAAGATGTGGTGCACTGGAAACTAAACGAGCAGTAAAGAAAGGCCTAGCAGCGTTGTCTAGTTACACAAAGTCTATTTGGGGAGCTATAGAAAGAAAAACATGCAAAAATAAATTGATTTCTGCAGAAGTCCTGGCACTGGAGTCCACTCAGTTCCAGATTAAAGTGCACATTGTATCAGGCAAAACGCCATCACCAAGAGGTTAATACATCCAATGGCTGTATGCTGCTTCAGAAACAGAATGTGATTGACACTCAAACAGAACAATGGCTAAAGAGGGCTGATCTCCATAGCATTATACAAATCAGAACATTAAAATTGGGTACAAGAAGAAGAAGACGTGAGCAGGTACCCTAGGCGCTCATGCTCGGACCTTGCCGTCACTGGTCTGGGGTTGCTGCTGTTCCTGTTAAGAGGCGAGAATACCTTACAGTTCGTGCTAGAATCGCAGTGGCGGCTGGTGAGATTTGAAAGTGACGGGGCATACAAGAAATCATGTCCTGCAGTGATGTTGCCTCGCTAGACCTTATTTTTATTTCCCTGTCGTTGTGAATTTGCATACGTTGCCTTTTTAGGGCAGCTATATATCTGACAGAAATTTTTTTTTTAAACAGATTTGCCAAGGTTATTTCTCCTTTTCAATATGCAATACATTGCTTTTTAACAGGTTTGGATCAATATGAATGACAAGGTGAAACCAGAATATATAACATAAACATGTAACACTCTTTCTGATTGCTCGCAACATTCCGGCCCACTCCCTCCTCTGTGAACGGCATTTCCTAGTCTCATCAGGATTAAAGCACATTAACTGAAAATACCCTTCAGCTCAGAAATGAATTTTCCTTTTTCAGATGCTGCCAGCTACATATCCGTCTCACCAGCAGAAAAGAAAGTCACTAGCAGTTTTTACAGCACGCACCACCATACTTCATCAAAAACCGGTGCCAAAAAATGAAAACCTCATTTGCCGGAAATAAAATCCGGAGCAGGTGCTTGGAATGTCAGAACGTATGTAACACAGACTTGCACAGGAAAGCAGCGCTATCAGTAAAACGCCAAACACTGCTATTCATCGCGTTTATATTCGCAGGAGATTTCATGCAATCATGTAGCAGTATTAATTATGCCTGCCAATGGTTATTTTGCATATTGCCAAATTAAATGACACAGATATGCAGTTCGGCGCTAAACTAGAAAGCCCTCTCGGTTCAGCCTCACAAGTATTCATTGTAGACGACATTCGCTGCGCTGCACAAGTGTTCATGCATGGATTCTGTGCTCATGCACACGTCATACTGTCAGACAAACATAAATGTTCACCAGTTTTACGGCGTCGTGTGGACCTCCCTCGGCACTGAGGCGTATGGTAAACACAAAATGGACCCTGTAAACGCCATTCTACACTGAGGTGTAGGCCTCGCATGACAGGCGTCCTAGACTCTTGCTCACACATCATTGTCCCCGCCTCTTCACTACTGTATCACACTGGTCACCTATTGACCACCCCCCTCACCTTCAACTGCCTCCTCCCTTCTACCCATTCCCGCTCCATCTACCCCCTTACTCCATCTCTTCACCTTCCTCCCTTATATGCGCTCACCTCTCGCGCAATAACCACTCCACGCATCAGTTAGCGTAAAAGGCCATTTTATTAGGACAGGCATGACAGCTAAATTAACATAACATCAATAACAATTAACAATCCCCCAAACATCCTGCCTCTCAACCATCATCCACTCACGTACTCCAATAGCCACTCCCAATTCACACCACGCCTCTTCACGTATCCCATTCACTTCCCCTTTTCACTTCCAAACTCCTCCATCATCTCCATCCATCGCACTCCCGTCTACCACACCTCCATCCTGCACCTGTAACCCCCTCCCCGGAAGGGTGATTCTGCCCGTCAAGGACACCCCACCCTCCCCATGATCCACACACACTCCCCCGTGCCATCCTGTCTTAAACTGGCTCGCCTTACAACAACGTTGAAGCAAACACCCACAACTCCACTCCTTTAACTTGTAGGGTGGGTGGGCGGACAAACTAACTCGACCCTGAGGCACAAGGGACAGGAAGAGGAAGTCCTTCCCCTCCTGTCCCCTTAAGTAGCCTCCTGACCCCCCACCCCTAATTCCCACCCCTCACCTAACTTCCTCCCACCCCTCACCTAACTTCCTCCCACCGTCCTCTCGCGCGAATACCCCGGGGAAAGACTGGTCGGCCGACCTGCTTTCCCCGTGGCCCACATCGCGCAATAACCACTCCACGCATCAGTTAGCGTAAAAGGCCATTTTATTAGGACAGGCATGACAGCTAAATTAACATAACATCAATAACAATTAACAATCCCCCAAACATCCTGCCTCTCAACCATCATCCACTCACGTACTCCAATAGCCACTCCCAATTCACACCACGCCTCTTCACGTATCCCATTCACTTCCCCTTTTCACTTCCAAACTCCTCCATCATCTCCATCCATCGCACTCCCGTCTACCACACCTCCATCCTGCACCTGTAAACCCCTCCCCGGAAGGGTGATTCTGCCCATCAAGGACGGCACCCAGGGAACCCCCGAAGGGCGGTTACCTGCCCCACCAAACGTGCACCTTTCGCCAAACTCCTGCGCCATCAGCTGACATTGGCCCAAGGCACTCGCCCGACTGTCCCATTCCAACAAACAAGAAATAGTCCAAATAGTGAGACACCAGCCGGTGCCCACTGCGGTCCACAAAAGCCCACTGCAAAAAGGAACTGAAGGTCTCAAAGAGCGTGCAGGAAACCGCACAACCAATTGGCAACACCATGTCGTCGAAAATGGCCCCCGCAAACTGCATTCCCAACAGAGAAAAATCCGCCGGGTGAATGGTAAGAAGATGAGAGGCCGACTTGATGTCACACTTGGCCTACTCTGATCCCACTCAGCACGCACGCACCAAACCAATGGCATCATCCACCGACGCGTACAAGACCCTAGAATCCTCCTCCGCGATGAAGTCATTCACCGAACCCCCCTCCGGCCATGACAAATGATGGATCAACCTGAATCCCCTTGTTCCTTCTTGGGGACCACCCCCAGCGGGGAGACCATGAGATCCGACATCGGCCACTCCTCGAACGGGCCCGCAATCCTACCTTCCAAAACCTCCTTTTCCAATTTCTTTGACACCACATCCGGCAACTCCCGGGCAGACCGCAAGTTCTCCGCCCAACGCTGCCCCCTCGGTCCCTGATAGCCAATTCGAAAACCTTCCACAAACCCCCAATACAGTCTCGCCGCAGCCTCTCTGTCAGGATACTGGGAGAGCCATGGACACATGGCCTCCACCCTAACCGGAGTATGGGCCCTTCGGCCCAACCTGCCCTCTGCCTCTTGCAAACTTCCATTGTTCTGAGGGTGTGGCCAACGTGAGGCATTGCATAACGGTGTGTCGTTCCCCACACTTTGAGCACTCATGTTTGAATTTACAGGAAGGTCGGTTGCAGAAACCCTTATTGAAACCCCAACAGGCTCCAGTGGATCCCGGCTTGTACTCCTGTCCAGCTGCCCCTGTCCACACCGCCTGAGCTCCCTGTCCCCCGGCAACGCCTGACCCAGCCGCCCCAGATTGGGCGGGGCACGACTGAAAAGACCGATAGGTGACCGGAAGGCCACTGGCCGTATGTGTAGAAGCCGCCGCCTGCGTCGATGACATCCACTGAACCCAGAGTTCCTGGTCAACGGCCCCCCACGGCTTGTCCGGGTTCACACTAATCCTATGCCTGAACTCCTCGTCATAGCTCAACCAGGCAAAACCACCAAAATGCAACTGCGCCTTCTGAATCACGTCCATATACTTAAACAACGCAATCGCCCTATCTGCTTGTTTCTCACAATATATACTCTCATAAATCAAAAAGGCCGACGTCCAATTCTCCATCGTCACCGGCACTCTCGGCACCTGGTCAACTCCCATTCCTCCTCCTTAGACCCTTCTTTCGCCTGAATCTCTCTGTGTAACAACTTAAAGACATCAACATATTCATGTTTCCAAATCTTCGACCTTGTCTTTTCAGATAAATGATACCCAAGAGGCATAGCCATGCCCATGTACGGTAGCTTCTTTCGAGCTTTCTCAACCCCATTATCCTTTCCCCCATCATCCTCTGCCTTGTCCGTTTGAGCACTGGCCGTCACAGCCTGCTTCTTACTATCCATCGGAGCCTTTTCCTCCCCACCTGTGGCCCCAAACTCCCACACAGACCCATCCCCCACACCCACCGACCGGCAGGCCTTCTTCCTCCCTCCTTTCGCCCCATCCTCCCAAGCATCCCACCAAGCGCCCTCACCTGATAGCATTGCTGGAGCGTCCCGCTCAGTTCTCCTTGCGTCCGTCGGCTTCGTCGTTGCCCTGCTGGCACGACTGGCACCAGCTTATGCCTCCGGGACAAATCCCGGCCTGTCCATTGCAGATCTGCCCTTCCCCCAACTCACAGGCTCTCACCTCACCCTCTTCCAACTCGTCCTCTTCATCCTCATAGTCCAACACTTCGTCCTCCAACTCAAACACCTCAGTCACCACTCTCTTCGCACCTTTCCCTTTTACTCCGGGCACAAATTAGCACTCCAACATCGCCGGTGCCCGCTCCCTCAGTGGAGGGCAGGCCGCCACGGACCACCCTGCTTCTTCGTCCCAGCGTTTGGAGGCCGTCTTGCGCCCCGCCGGCCCACCCCTGCCTCTGCCAGCTGCACCTGGTGGCCTGTACCCCCCCCGAGCCGCATGCGCTCGGGGAAGACCCGGTGCCACCAGGTGTCTGAGCCGCCAAGGCAGTCCCTGACCCCTCTACACAGACCCACTCCCCGGGCACCCCAGTGACCCTCACCTCTGCTCCTGTGGCAGGTCTCCCCCCGTGCGCAGGTGCCGGGACCCCATTTCCCCCAGTCTCCCCACCCGCCTTCGCCTCTCTAGCAGCACACAAACGCTGCCATTCACCCTCTGCCTCCTCAATAATCCGACGCTGGTCACGGATCCACTCCTCAGTAGACATGAGCTCCCACCTGGCGTAACATGACCCCTGCATCCCTGTGTCCCCAAAGGGACCCTTCCCTGGTGGTGGCCCCGTAAATGCCCCCTTTCCTGGCCCCCCTCCCCCTGCTTGCCGTGCCTTCTTTGGTCCCTAGCCCTTTGACCCCTGCGCCCTGACTACACCCTTCTTGCCCGTAGACCGGTCCACAGGCTGCACTGGCTGACCCCCTGCAAGTCCCCCCTCCTCATCCCCAGACTCCCCTTCCATTAACATGAGGGCGAACTCCTCACCAGCCACCTGCTCCCACTCACCCAGGTCCTCCCCCCCACTGCCTTCACTACTCTCCCCATAATCAACAAGCTGCCCCCCCCTCCAGACCCCCCACCCAATGTGGGTAATCGGGGCAAATAGTGCTGTACATCCCCTGCAAACTGCCCTTGGTCCCCCTGCCCCTCCCCAGGCCCCCCCCCCCCCCAGCACAACACTGTCGTCAGAAACACGAGCAGGGAGGCTCAACCGCCTCCCCCGTGTTTGGGGCCCTCCTGCTCTCTCTTGCCCCTCCCCCACCCTGCTCCAGACCCACGAGCCCCTTGGGGCTCGTCTAGACACGCGGTAACTGCCACGAAAACACCTGCCGAGGCAGCCCTCTGTGGTCGGGCCATCCCGACCCATGCTTGGTCAAGGACACCGGGCTGGAGGAGGTCGGCCCTCCCAGCCCGGCCAATCACCTGCAGGGCCGCCCGCACCGCCGCAGCATCGGGCGTCGCCATGGCTCCCAAAAATGCCCACTAACTCACCGCCGAAAGCGCCGTCAAATTCAGCACCTATGCCGCACACCGGGACACCAGCGGCGACTTTCTCCGTTCACCAAATGCACCTCCGCCTACACTGACTAACCGCAACAACCACAAACTAACTCGACCCTGAGGCATCGGGGACAGGAAGAGGAAGTCCTTCCCCTCCTGTCCCCTTAAGTAGCCTCTAACCCCCCCACACCTAATTCCCACCCCTCACCTAACTTCCTCCCGCCGTCCTCTCGCGCGAATACCCTGGGGAAAAGACTGGTCTGCCGACCTGCTTTCCCCGGGGCCGGCATTGCACCCGGACCAACCATCGTCTGTGACAGAAACACATATTAAACCTCTAACCTGCTTTTCCACCACAGAGTACCTCGTGTACTGTGCAACCTAGTGAAAATCTCACCAGTCGCGGCCGGCATGACGAGCAGGTGGGCAGAAAAGGGGTGGAGTTTGTAGCATGCCAGTCAGTCGAGAGAATCCCCCAGCTGCTTAAATCGGAATGAAATGTTAATTAGCTAAGTGAGGTAGGAATACTGATGACGTTAAAAATAGAATTAAACTGGAGCAGCAGGGGTACAACGCCATTATCACCATTTTGTTATTCGTCATGGTAGTCGAGCTGCCCCTCACCCAGCCCAGTGGCCGGCAAGCAGTCCGTGCGCTGGTGACACAGGTCGCAGGAGTAACTGGGGAGGCCGCCTCTCAGGCCGGGTTTAGTCTTAAAGGCGCACTGTGCAGACAAAACAAATTTTGTGTGTCTAATCTATTCGTCGTATTCTAAATTGATTAGACACACAGATTTTGTTTTGTCTGCATGCACACTTAATACTTACTGACGCCGAGGCCTGAGGCAGGCTTAATACATGCCAGCCCAGTCGCCAGACAATTGCGCCCCTCCCACACAATCAGATGATGCCAGTGCCACCCACCCCAGGCACACGCCCCCCTTGCTGTACACACAGACACTGTGTGTCACACACAGTATAACAAAAAAAAACTTACACTGTACTGTGTCTTAGTGTAATGTGTACAAACAGCGGCGAACCAAGCACGAGGTGAGCAGCAGTACTACACACGACGACTGGACTGGACACTCTCTTGTGACTCGTCTCGTAACTCGTGGCACAGGCACTAGAGTGCTGGGTGCGGTGACGTACCACTACCTAGTACCAACAACACTAGAGGATATAGCCAACTCACTGCTGCAGCTGCTGGCTAAATCTCTATTCTGCTGCGCTGTCACTCACTGCCGCAGCCCCGCCCCCACAGCCCTTCCGCGGCGCGATGTACCCGGTTCAGTCGGGCTTGTCCCGGCAGAGCTCTCTCCAGGCGAGTCACGAGTGCGCTCTCAGTCAGAAATACGTTTTAAATGAAATTAGCGTGTATGAGCAGCATGACGGTCGTCCACATGGCTAGTGGGGCAACGCCCCCAATGGACGCACCGCCACGGAGCAGAACCAACGCTGATTTGTACTACTTAACAGTATAAATACATTTACGACGGCTTCTCCTCTGCAAATTCATATTCCACTGCCTGACAGTAAACATCTCGTAGCCACAGCTTGTCCCATTTGTGCAAACAGTATGTGTGACAAAACACGTACAGCCCGAAGAAACAGGTTGTAGAACCAGTATTTCTGTGCTGACCTTACAGTAACAGAGGAACCTGCACATGTAAAAACTCCTGGGCAGAGTCCAATCTGAAGGTCACCTGTGCTGGTGAAACCAGGCACCAACAGGATTCTCCACTTTCCACGGCACTCGGATCTATTTGTTTTCTGTGAAATACGTTTCTGCAGAACCATTATTTCCTCTTGAGATAGTGTCTGTAATTCGAACTGTCACAAATATCTGTTTTTGTTTCAATTAAGAAAGCAATGAAAAACGCTGCAAACTACATTACATTTTGCAGACTTCCAAAAATGCGAACTTAATCTGCTTAACACATCCGTGACATTAAAAACTGTTTGGCTGTTATTTGTACAATGCTTGTGTAATGATGCTGGCTGCTGCAATGACAACAGGACACTTATAGGGTGCTGGTGACGCTATATATTAATAACTCTCAATTGCCACAGAGAGCGCCGAGCTAGCCGCCTCACTGCCCGGGCTCCGGCACTTGACTCGCGTCTCTCGCGCCATCTAAGATGGCCGCCGCTCATGCTACGTGATAACGTAGCGTGAGCACTAGAACACTACTCTACATATCTCCCACTTTTATATCAAACCAGGAAATGGAAGTCTCAGTGTTAACTTGTATGTATGTATTGCGACTTATATAGCGCACGTATCACGCGAAGGCATCAAAGCGCTTGCCTTGGGAACCCGTCCTGGCTTTTCCCTGTGAGATAACCCCTACTGGGTATCCCCAGGGTGAAAGCCAGGCATCCCGCAGCGGGTGGGCCGCCGTAGTGGAGATTAAGCAACTATTGCCCAGAGTTGCAGCGTGGGACCCCATGGTTAGAATACGCACCGAGGTGAGAATTATCGAGTCCGTGGACATTTTGGGCTCAGGACCCTGCCGCGTCAGGAATTGAACCCTGGTCCCGGGCCAGACCTCTGCATCAGGGTCTGCCGCTCTAATCAGTGAGCCACACTCCTCCTTACTTACTTTTCTTCCCCCAGCTCAAAGTCTCGATACCTTCTTGGGTACACGGGTTCTCTCCGCGGGGAGTTTCTCTCTCTTCTCGGGGTTGTACCTCTGCTCTTGGACTTTCACTGCCCCTTTGGTCTGGTTCCATTTCTGCCATCTCCATGCCTCCTTCTCCTTCCTGGTTCACGCTGTCGTTCTCCAGTGTCCTCTGATCTGTCGCCACTTGCTCCCGGTCTTCAGGGAGCCATCCTAAGATCTTGTTGCACCGGGACATGCGATCCTGGGACCACACGTTCTGTCATATAGCTACTGTTAATCTAAATACTGTTAAGTTAGCATAGGCTTATTAAATGTTTAAACGCCATTGTTTCCTTTTGCTGCTTCTGCACACGATACATAATTGTTGATTTAGCTTTCAACCTAGAAGAGCTTGTGATTTACATGAGAATAATGTTATTGCTCTCATATCAGCTTTGCTTAATAAACTATGTCTGTACAGAGAGTGCTGAAGCTACAAGGATAACACGACACAGATTGTTGTGAGAACTGATCTCCGCACCTTCATAGACATAACATAAGTGCAGCTCCTGCCAGATTCTGGCTTTAGGCGTGTTTTATATTGCTTTGCTTCGAGCACACACACACACACTTGATGCGGTTCGCATGCAGAGAGCTGTTGGAAGCTGATGTGATCTCTTCATACTAGGATCTTGAGGTATGGGCCCGCCCTGCTAAAACCCAAAGAGACCTTCTTATATATTAATATAAAATGCTAGTTAGGGAGGGTGAGAATTAGATGTGGTTAACGCTTATTCATTTCAGCATAATAGCATGCTGTCACCTTTTTCTTTCTATGGACAAGTAACTATGCTGATAACTTTGCTTCTGATAATATGTTTCCTTGTATTATCTAAGATACTGCGTTTGAGAAAACGGCATTAGTAAATAAATATTTCAAATGTGCACGTGTCCTCATTTACTCCATGTTTTGGGTTGAAATGATTGTATAACGAAAGAGTGTTCATGTGTTCCACGTGACCTGAGGTATTGTAAGTTCTTGTTCTGGTTTGTCTAAGCATTGGGCGTTTGTTATGACCAATGAGACACTGTAGCTAGCTCGGTAAGGGGATTTTGGGTACTGAGGTGAGTTTTGGGTCACTCTAATTCACTGAGGTTCCAAATCTCTATGCACAGTTCTGTAGGAGAACGGAATCCCTGCGACATGGCGCCCATACGTTGGTGGTCTTATATCATGACACTTGAGTAGTTTATCATTCAATCCTTAACCCCTTCACTGTCGTTTCCGGAAATCGGTGGTGTCGGAAAAAACCTACCTATTTTTGAAATAGGTCTTTTCAAGCTTGAATCTTTCTAAAACGGTTTCCTTGAATTACTACCCAGTTGTGCTACAAAGTTTACTTTGTTTTTCTAAGTTCCGGTGTAATCATGGCCCAGCCTGTGGACATTCCGCAGCATAGTCACATTGCGGTGCGCAACCATTTACAGACTTTCCAAGTCGCGTTGGAAGGCTTGGCTGTGATTATGGTGGTGAGTGCGGATGCAGCGTACCCTTTCGAACTGTTTTATTCATGGGTGACGTTTCCGGCAGTGGACGCTAATTCTGGTGTGTTCCACAACTACACCCCCTTGCCTGTACCGAATGAATATACTCCCTACAGGGCACTGGAAATACCTATTGATCATTGGCAGCATCGCGTTTGGTTTGGTGGCGCCCTACCACATTCTTTCTCTGCTTCGAGGTTAGGTCCTTTGTCCATTCCAGGCGCAAATTGGCCTGCTTTGGCTGGATTTACCCCTCACCCGAATCACGGCGCTTGTACCCTAGCGGAGGTTCGTAGACTACATGTTGTTTCGATTGCCGTGATCCGTGCATTAGTGCAATACATAGGTCGTCATCTCCCGGCTGGTCCCCGGGGGGGTCCGGCTCTTCAAGCGGAACATGGCGGTTTAAAGCTCAATCCGGTTATGGTCAATGCAGTGTTTGGTAAGCGCCCCGATGACAAGGATGATTTTCCTTTCTGGCTTGCCGAAAAATTTGACCAACTGGAGGCTGTGTTTCCTAATTCTACTCCTGGTGATAAACATAGAATTTGACGATTAGTTTGCCGAAGGATTTAGCTCCCGAACTCGTTGACTGTGAGAGCTGGGGGAAAACTTTTGCGGCTGTTTATGCGAGGTGTTACGGCACCCCATCTATGGCTGTACTGCCTACGATCATTAAACGTGTTCAAGACGATCACGGACCGGAAGCAGCGGTTGAATTGGGTATGCGCCTGTGTGGCTCTTTTGAGATAGTTTGTGATCTCATACTTGCTAATGTCAAGGGGGACGCAGTGAACTTTCAGGTGTTTAATGCATTGGCAGCGATACCCGATGCCGAAAAACCCCGCCATTTGGCGAAGATTGTAGTGGCTGCTTATAAAACGGTGGGTCGCACAAGTAAGGGTCCAAAGTATTTTTCGGTCAAGGAGAAAAAACAACCACAAGGGCAGTCTGCTGAGGCAGATGTCCAGCCCAAGTCCAAAAAACTAAATTGGCCTAAAAAACAGAAACAGGGTAAGCAACAACAGCAGACTCAGGACTCTTATCCTGCGACTCCGATACCTGCACAGACAGAGCGTGTTTATGACTTGCGCGACAATTAAATCACCTGATAGATTTCAGGTTTCTGATCAACGCTCTCCTCGTTCCTTTCAGGACTCATCGGCCCCGAAGACCGGTGGAGGACGAGGCGGAAGGGGTCGGGGTGGTCAGCAAGGACGTGACCAACCCCGCCATACAGACGGCGCAGGGAAGCAGGACGTCTCGATGCCAAAAAGACCGCAGTTTGCCAAAAAGAAAGTCGCGGCTTTAACAGCGCATCGATATGCCCCAGATCGTGAGAACGCGGCTTCGGAATCTGACGTGGGCTCTGACCTTGCAGGACAGCGCGGTGGAGATTACCATAGTGAGAGAGGCCCTGAGTCCACTACTGAAGGTGACAGCGACTGATGTTTATGTTGTGATAGAAACAGAGGACACGAGAGTTGCTCCCCCTGATAGACTTTTTGAAATTGTCCTGTTAATCGAAGGAGACATACAACGTACTATAAAAGGGGTATTTTGGGAAAATCTTTCGTCTAGGTATGACATATTGCTTTCGGAGGCTGACTGGCCCCCACCTTTTGTCCTCGCAGCGCCGCGAGGGGAGGAGGTAATCCTCCCCAGTTTCGCGAACACTGTCTGGAAAGAGCATGCGCAGCATTTTGCAGAAGAGTGGGCTCTGGCTCTCGCACCGGCTCTGTACCGCAACCAATGTGGTTGGGATAAATTGTCCCCAAGCCACGAAATTCCTGTGCAGTCTCAGCCGCAGCCTCAACCTCAATATCCCAGTATTTGTACAAGGCAAGGACTCATACAGGCTGGAGAGGGTCCTGGACGCCATGTCCCCCGTGTTGGCCAGGAAGCTATTTCTCCAATGGAGATATGGCACACTGCCTCTGCGATCCTATACTAGCTCCTGGTCAACACCACCCTCTACCAAGCAATGCCCGGCATGTACTTGTGATGAGGAAAGTGATTTACATGTGGTCTTGTTTTGTCCAACTTACAAGGCAGCTAGGAAATACTGGCTCCTCCCACTTATTAGAAACCTTGGCTGTAGGGAGTACCTCCCGATGTATAGAATTTTAAAAACTGATGTTTCAAGTCCAATTGTGTTTGCACTAGCTAAATTCCTTACCAATGTCTGGCATACTCGCACCCGTATTCTAAAGTCGCAGGCTCCCACCTAATTTTAAGTCTAAGAAATTTTAAATGTACGGTCTTTTATTTGTTCTCACTCTAGTAGTATTCAATACTTAGAATGGAACGATCTTACATTGTACTATATGTATTTGTTGTTCATTCTTGATGATTTTATAACGTTTGAAATGTGTTTTTATTGTATATCTTTGATGGTCAAATCGGCCGAAATAAAGATTGAAATATAAAAAAAATATCCCATCCGGCGAGAAGCCAAGGCTTCCGTCGCAGCTATCCTTGAACAATTGGAATATCAGGGTGTAATTGAAACGTGCGTGTCTCCGATGAATAACCCCCTTTTTACTGTGACCAAGCCGGACGGAACGTATCATTTGGTTTTGGATTACAGGCATTTAAACTCGCATTGCCGTAACTGTGCAGTACAGAATACTCACGGCTCTGCGCTAGTGGATAGTCTTGTGCGTAAGCGTTTTAAAAGGACGCTTGACATTTCCAACGGTTTTTATGCCCATAAATTGGACAGTCTTAGTTCCCAATGGACCAGTTTTACTTCGGCCGGGGTCCAAAAACACTTTCGGCGTCTCCCAATGGGCTATAAGAATAGTCCTGGAATTTTCACTGCACGCATTGTCTCTCTTTTGGAGAGTATCGACCCGGATGCTTGTTCGTATGTGGTTGACATTTATCTCACTGACGACGAAATTTGGGGGCATCTGTGTCGCGTCAACAGCATAATTTGTAACTTTGCAGACATGGGTTACAAATTTAACTTTGCGAAATCGCACATTGCAGAGTACACAGTGTTGTTCCTGGGCTATGAGCTCAACAATGAAGGTAGAGGTTTAGCTCCTCACTTCCTGGAGAAATGCGCACAGTTGCGCACTCTGACAACACTGAAAAAATTACAGTCTTTACTGGGTTTTTTGAATTTCGGGAGAACATACATTCCAGAATATGCCCAGAGTATCAAGCCTTTGTATGCTTTGATACAACCAACTTTTTCCAAATCATGCTGGCTGCCTGAGCACTCAGGCATCTTGCAATCTTTGCAGGCTGATCTGCTTGCTTCTAAATTCTTACTGACTCGTGATAACCACACTAACCTGGTGATAAGAATTATTCCTGGAACAGTGGGTTTCACGTACCTGACTTTTAATGAAGGAGACACGGTACCTATTGCTTACAAGTCACACTTGTACACTTAGGCTGAAATGCGGTTTTCCACTGTGGAAAAGGTTTTAACAGCTGTACAGATGGCGATTCTTAAGGAACGTGCACTGTCACAGGGAAAACGCATGTTGGTTGTTACACCCTGCCCTCATTTAGAGGCAGTTACGAAAGCCAGTGTACGAAATTCGAAAGCTTTGCACCCTCGGTGGATTCAATGGGCTGCTTCCTTGACGTCCACGGATGTCACGTTTATTTTTGACACCTCATTACGGTCGCAGGAGTACTTGCAGTATGAATTCGTTCATCCTGCTCCTCTGGCAAAGCGACCGTTGGAGGACTTCCATTGCATCATTTACACTGATGGTTCGGCGCAGGTTGCGCATGGCTCTAAACACGCCTACGTCTCCGCATGCACCATTGTGGTCGGTGCCATGGTGAACGATGAGTTCAAGTCCCGAGTAGTGCATACACTGACTCTAGGGGACTGCACTGCACTGCACAATTAGCAGAGCTTCGTGCTCTTTTACTAGCGTTGGAGTATGCAGATCCGAGTGTGACAACTCTTATTGTGAGTGATTCTTACTACTGTGTACAGTCTTACAATGAAAACTTGTTCTTTTGGATTCAGAATGAGTTTCGTGATTCCAAGGGTAGCACAATAAAACACAAGATGATCTGGGTTCGAGTGGCTGAGCTTAAGGCTCAACTGCCGCTTGTTTTTGTGATTCATACTCTCGGCCATCAGCGTGTGGGAGTCCACGCTGTCGGTAATTCGCTTGCTGATGAAGCGGCGAAGTCAGCAGTGTCTAAGTATTTAGTTGCAGCAGTTACACGGTCCAAAAGTAAGATTGATAATGACATCTTGACGGAAGTAGCTGCCACTGAGAAGGGAGGTGAAGATCGTGCGGGGTTCCCTTCGAAGTACACATACCACTTAAGTCCCGATAAGGTTCCTTTTGTGAAAATATCTGATGTTCGCGAACGTTTAATTCCCAACTCGGATCGCAGGTCTGGCTTGATTACAGTGGCGTCTGCGCATGCGAGTGTCTCGGCCACTGTAACTCAATTACAACAGCGTTTCTGGTGGCGGGGACTGTACAAACAGACGCGCGACTATGTCCTTCGATGTGACATTTGCCAGCAGATTAAGCCTTCGCCTGCTAAGCGTCCGCCACAGACACAGTTGTACATATCAAATAAACCATTAGGTTGTGTTTATTTAGAGCACTGCGGTCCTTTTTCCTCTGATACTGCGTATAAGTACATCTTAGTAGCAGTTGATTCATGCACACGCTTTGTATGGGTTTGGCCCCATCGCTGCGCTGATTCACGGACTGTCATTAGAGATTTGCGTGTCTTTGTGGGAATTTTTGCCTGTGGTACCTTCCATTCGGATCAGGGTCCGGCTTTCACCTCTAAGGCGTACAAGGATGCCATGACTTCGATGGGGGTCCAAGTCAAGTTTTCGTCTCCCTACAGACCTGAGGGTAATAGTGTAGTAGAGCGAATGAACCGTGACTTAAAGCAATCTTTGACAGCTCGAGTTATAGGCACTGGCAGGCCCACCTCAATGGCGTGCAGCGTGCTCTTAATCTCCCTAGAAGGTCTCTGGGTGGGCGGACCCCATACGAAATGCTCTTTGGCATCAAGATGTACGTGCCTGACCTTGATGGTCTAGACTGTGTGGTTCGCGCCACAACCTTTGACGCAGATGAACATTGCAATGTTTTACAGGATCTACAAAAGACCAGAGACAGTCTTGCAAAGGAACATTTGCCCCCCACATCGGATGTTGCGTTGCAGATCCCGGTAGTTGGCTGGCTACCCCAAGTTGGAGAACTGGTTCGATAGAAGATCGATAACAAGAAAGAATTTGGACCTTCCTATCGAGCTCCGGTTCCAGTCCTTGGCGTGAAGGGCACAAGAACAGTCATTTTACCCCCTCTTCCAGGTCGTAAGGAAAACAGGTTTATCTCCATTGACAATGTCAAGGTACACAGAGTGGCCGATTCTTCTTAGTATGACACAAGTGGTATCCTGTCCTTCCATTGTGAGAAATTCAGTTTTGGCCACTACATCTAATCCTGAACCTGAAGTAGCCATCGAATTACCTGCACTTTCCAGTCCTTTATTAAGTACTTTTCCTGGTACAGACCATCATGATATCGATTACACTTACCCCACTGACTTGTCTATGCCTGACCTGCAAACCCGTTTGGCCACTGAATCAAGGTTTTCATTTGACACTGTTTCCGTTGCCTCGAAGAAACCCTCACAGTTTGCAGTTTATGCCACGTTATTTAAAAAACATTTTTTAATTCCCCCTTGGACATATATTTGGCTGATACTTTTTTTAATTTACCTTTTTATGTCAATTGGTTTTGTGTTTTATTTTTTTCGACTCATCAATGGACACTATGTCGAGGAAAGAACATGCATTCGACATCTCAATGGAACTTTGGCCCCACTTTCCTCGTCACATTCTGCACACAGATTGAAAAGAGACTTGACATTTGTTAACATCACTGCCTGGCCAGTCCTTGATGGTATAGTGTGGGATGCAGTTAGATTTCAAATTCATGGACCTACTGAAGTTGTTAATGTCCCTAATGTCCATAGAGTTAACATGGGGGATATAGTGAAACAAAACATACGTTCTGATGATTGGGATGTTCAGGCAGTAGAGAGTTTGTTTTCTGATTTGAAATACTATGCTGCCTTTGATGCTGAGGATTTATATTTGGAATCCGCTAATTATGGTGATTTGTTTTGCTTCCAACATTTTGGCAATCACTTCTTACATAAAACATCTTCCAGAAGAAATGCGGTTAATTTTACACAATGGGAGCATTGCCCAGCTCCTATAAAAGGCAGTTCAGATACACTTTTGAAAAAGTACACTTATTTTACTGACTTCAATCAGTGTCTGGTGTCTTCTTCCTCTTGTCTTCTCTCTTCCGGATCTTGGTCCATGTACTTCACCGCGTTGCGGCCCACCCCCCGTGGGTTCTTCATCGTCGACCTTGTTCACCATGGGCCTCACAACTGGTTCCCTCTTGGCTGCATCCGCACATCTCTTCGTTAGCTCAGCCTTTTTTACTATCGCTATCACTTCCTTTAGTGTGGCATCTCCGCTCGCCCACAGCTTGTCTTGCACTGTCTTGTTAGTGGTGTGCATCACTATCTGGTCCTTAATGAACCTGTCTTGTAGCGCCCCAAATTTGCACGTCGTCGCCAACTTCTTCAATGCCGCCACGTACTCATCAATTGACTCCTATTTCTTGCTTCCGCTGCTGGAAATTGTACCGATCTCGTTCTCGTCTTCCAGGGCCTCTATGTAGTTGAGAATATACTCCCTCCAGTCTTCCCATTTCAACAGGGGCTCTCCCGGTTTTGGTAAGAATGGGATTAGAGTCGTCATCAAAGACGCTTGCGCGCTCATTTCTTTGTGCTTTTTCTGCACTGTTTCCTGGCTCTTGGGACTGCCTGTCGCACTTGTCTCCTCCCCCTTCTCTGGTTGGAATTGGGGACTCTCTGCGCCTCCTGCTCCACTTCTCCTTGACTCCGCCAGGGCCCCTGTCCAGTTTGAGGCTCTCCCTTATGGTGCTTCCCCGGCCAGTGTGCTCCTTGTTGGCTGGGAGGCTATGGGTGCCTCTCTTCCTGCTGTCCTGCGTCCCTTTCTTTGCCCTGCGTGGTGGTACTAGGGGCTGTTCCTCCCTCTGTGCCTAGGGGTAGTTGCCCTCGTACCTGGTCATGCCGGTCTGCACCCTGCTCTGGTGCGTCCCCCGTCGCTTCTGCCATGCTCTCTGTGGTCTCCTGCTCCCTCTAACGTGGGGCCTGTCTTGCCTCTCAGTGTTGGTCCTTCCTATGTTGCTCTTATGCTTTATTCCTGGTTTTCTCCTTGTTGCAGGTCCCAGCCTCGTCGCCACTGTAATGATAACAGGACACGTATAGGGTGCTGGTGACGCTATTTATTAATAACTCTCAATTGCCACAGAGAGCGCCGAGCTAGCCGCCTCACTGCCCGGGCTCCGGCACTCGACTCGAGTCTCTCGCACCATCTAAGATGGCCGCTGCTCACGCTACGTGATGACGTAGCGTGATCACTAGAATGCGACTCTACAGCTTGTCCTTTCTAAAGTCCAAACGCGTTTTTTTTGCGATTTATACTGCAGGTGATTTAGATAGTGTTTAAATTGTATGACAAGACATGGCATCTCATAGATCCTCAATATCATACAATCTGTTTCTGCAAATTTTTAGTGCAAATTAACTAAACTCATGCTCACTGTTGGTTAATGTACATATTGTTCCTCACTTCTGTTTCACCTCTCATTAGTGTATGACATGTCTTTGTCATGAACTTACCCCATTCTATCTAATAATTAAGAAAATTCAGTAACATTACAAGATTTATCAGAGACCATTAATTCTGCTTATCAATATCTGACCATTTACAGGAAGCATTTCAGAGGAATCTCGAGCCATTAACAAGTAAAAGTGAAGATTTGGCTAAGAGTCTACATGAAAATGAAGAGAGAGTCCGCTATTTGAAGGTGAGGATCGGATGTTCTTTGCTCGCACTAATATCAAAGGATACATTTTTGTTGTTGTTTGTTCATAAAAAAAATGTATCAGGAATGGTTACAAATGAAAAGCCTCCACTTGTGGATAACCAGTGCGCATTAATCATAGGAAGCAATAGAAAGACGATAAATGCATGGACATCAGTTAGCGGTACAAAAGGGGGTGGTGATGTACGGAGCATCTGAACCAATCAAACACTCACACCCAGTCAACAGATTTGAGTTTAATCTATCACCGTTCTTTAGCCCACTTTGCCACACCAGTTCAGACATGGCCATATGTGCCTCATGGGGACAGTCCAGCCCGAACTGCCAAGCCATGCCTTCCCTGGACCAGCAACAAGCTTCCTAAGAAAGGTTTCTAGCATTTCAGCCGTCTTCAGCCAGGCTTGCTGAATCCAGTGGCAAAGTGAGTAAGGGACTCACGTCGGAGCATGCCCTGCCAACTTATGATGAACAAAGCAGTACAAAAGGAGGTGGTGATGGACGGAGCATCTGAACCAATCAAACACTCACACCCAGTCAACAGATCTGGGTTTAATCCATCACCGTTCTTTAGCCCACTCTGCCACCCCAGTTCAGACATGGCCATATGCAAATCAGTCTGATCCTGTGCTTCATGGGAACAGTCCAGCCCGAACTGCCAAGCCATGCCTTCCCTGGACCGGAAACACGCTTCCTTGGACCGGTTTCTGGCATTTCAGCCGTCTTCAGCCAGGCTTGCTTGAATCCAGTGGCAAAGTGAGCATGGGACTCACGTCTGAGCATACCCTGCCAACTTATGGCGAACAAAGCGGTATAAAAGGGGCTGGTGATGGACAGAGCATGTGAACCAATCAAGCACTCACACCCAGTCAACAGATCTGGGTTTAATCCATCTCCGTTCTTTAGCCCACTCTGCCACCCCAGTTTAGGCATGGCCATATGGTTAGGGCTGAGTGAGCACGAATACTAATGCATTACACCTAATAGTATAGAAAACAAAAATGGTAAATTGAAACAATGTACAATGATGGAACATTCAGAATATAAAGTGAACAAATTAATTGAGTTGAGGATGGAATCGAATGTCAGGCTCTGGATGGATAGTTGGAGCATGGAGTCCCATAGAATTGATTTCATATGTACTCAAGAGTGAAAATGAATGAGGCTTTAGGAGACATATCAAAGATAAGATGCATGGGCAATATCAATACCTTACTATTTGCCTGCAGAGCCCTCTGCCAGAGACTGTGACCTTGAAGCATGCTTTTGTTACCAAATTGAAGATATGTCCATACTATTGGCCTGCCTGCATGAGTTTTTTCTGTCCTAGCGCAGGGACACGCTAGTTGAGCGTAACCGCGCGCTTTATAAAACTCCCTTATTATTATTATTGATTTCAGAAGGATCAGTGGCTGCATGAATATGCCAGGATTTGAACTTGTGTCCTTTAAGGGTTCTTTGCAATCAGTTCTCTCTGAAACATTTACAGAAGTGTTATAGAAGATAATAGGAAAGTCAAGGAACTTTATTACACCTTTAAAAATAAAAGTTGTGTGGCACAGGATACCCTTGCAGGGAACCTGGCACTAGGAATTCAAAAGTGATCAAAGGGATTCAGGAAAAAGGACTATTGTGAAAAGAGAAAACGTTTGAGGAGCACAAAGAAGTTGATATAGTTGGCTACAATCCAGTGATGGATGGAAAGATAATTTCCTTTTTGGTCACTAAGTATGAGAAATATCTACCTCTTTCACTTAACTTCTGTATTCTAAAGGGAAATACAATTCTCATCCTCACTCCAGGTAAAGAGACCTAAGTGTGGTCCAAGCATAGCTGTAACATAAGACACAGAGGCTCTGCCTTCTTTTCTGCTTTGTATACTTGCTGTACAGCTCACAGTACTTGTTCTCCTCTCCTGGCTATTCCCGTATAAGTTACATGTGGTCATTGAAGTCAGTTATGAAATAGATATGGTGTTGATAGTGTTATGTTTCATATAGGTACACTAATATGGGCCCAGGTAACATCATACTCTTTCCCCTACCTCATCTCCCCTACATTAAACAGTAACAAGCATTTTAAGGATTGAACGCCATTTATGGACTGGACTGGACCTTTTATCTAGATCTAGGCTTAGGTGCCGAAGGAGGGTTTCCCTGAACAATAGTGTTCTATGACTTCATCTTTAGATTGACACAGCATGAATGAATATTCATAAGGCTACTTGGAAACCACTCATCTTTACTCTTACAAAACATGGATCTTAGGGAATTTTTATTTGGTCCCAGAAAGACATGTCAGAAACATTTCATATATGCTGGCATATATGCTGCCTATGATGAAATCTGGAAAATATCCCAATAAGAGGCCGCAGAAAGAATACAAGAAATAGACCGTATTAACTTACTTTCTATCATGTTATTGAGCTGGACGTTGCAATGATTGCATGCTTGCTTTGTGCCTTGCCGTATTATAATCAGTACGTCTCTGCTTTCTGAATATAATCTAACAGATTAACAGATTGAAATGGCACGAAGGGGAGCTAAATATATAATGCTGCGTATTGAAAAACTGGACCGTCTTCCATTTACAGTAGCGGAAGCTCCGTCTACTGAATGGCTTATCCATGGCAACATAACTCTACTGGAATGGTGGAGCAGTGCGTTAACCTCGAATTGCGTATAAGGAAATATACACTAGGAAAAAAAGGTTCACTCCATCTTTGCTTCATCGACCTTTCCAGCGCGTTTGATCTAGTAAACCACACCAAGTTATGGCAAACGCTGGAAAGGATGGGCGCACCACATGACATTCTTAGCCTTTTATCTCAGATATATGCTTATTTAATATCTAAGATAAGATGTGGCCAAAACGGGGAATGCACAACGCACACTAGAATAACGCAAGGGATCAGACAAGGTTTCGTTATAGCCCCTCTTTTATTTTCATTATACATCAATTACATTGATGTTTTACTACTGAGTTTAAAAGCTGACGCCCCTATGGTTGGCAAGAGAGTAACCCCTGTTTTATTATACGCGGACGATGCAGTCCTGATTTCCAGGACTGCAAATGGCATTCAGCTCCTGATAGACAGTTTCACAAATTTTATGAATGATAAAGATCTATCGATACATTTGACAAGGACCTTGGTCATAATGTGGGGAAAAAGTTAAATTAAGAGTAGAACTCACCACGTTGAGGGAGTGCCTATTGCAAGGACAGCTACCTTTTCCTATCTGGGGTTGCTCTTTAATTGCAAAGGTACACGGAGTGCACATATAAATTCTTGTAAACTGAAATTTTTGAATATAAGTGAGGCACTTTTTAGATTTTCACAAAAAGTGGGTAACAAGCCAGTACGAGAAACCTTAACATTTTATGGGAGCAAATGTACAACAGGGGTAGGTTATGGCTGTGCACTTTGGGGTGAGGCAGATAAGTCCCTATTACAAACGTTGGAAAATAAATTCTTACGAAGGGTCTTATCGGTTCCTAACTACACGGCTACCTTTATCATCCACAAGGAGACAGATGCACCATACCTTGGGGCCATATGTAGGAAGCCAAATTGCGATTGCAAATGCTGAAATTCGCAGAATTTCATCATTTGCAATTGCAATTTGGCCAGTGTGCTATGGAGCACACAAAACCCCACATGCAAAATAAGGAATCTCAAAATTTGCGATTCCTTATTTAGCAATGTAGGAAGCACCCAAGTCGTGCGATTTTGGCTTAAGGAACCGCAAATTACCACCAACATCAGGTTGGTGGTAATTTGCAATTTCTTTGAAAAATTCCCTTTTTTGCATTTTTCCAAGTGCCATGTGGCGCACATACATGTCCTTTGCGCATTTATGTGTGCCACATGTGCATAAATGTTTATTTCAGTCGTGCAAAAGGGTGTCTTATTGACACCCCTGCAACCTTGAAATTGCATTCACAATTTCCGATTCTCTAATTGAGAATCGCAAATTGAGAATGTCTTCCCATTCATTCCTATGGACCTTCTAGCCCATAGAAATGAATGGGAATGTATTCCTTATTTGCTAATCTCATTTTGCGATTCGCAAATAAGGAATGAGTGGGATTCGCAAAATATTTTGCTAATCCTACCTACATTGCGTTTTGTGATTCTCTAATTGCGATTCCCTAAAAATCGCAATTTGAGAATCGCAAAACACGTTTTACCTACATATGGCCCTTGGTGACTTGATCAGTATGGCTGCCATTATGTTTTGGTATCAAATTTGGACTAAGGATGAAACGCATTTTACTAGGACATCATGATATTGTCCACTCAAGGAAAATACCATGGTTTCAAAATATACGAGGCCTTTCAATTGAGTGTAATGTGGATGTCGATTTTAGAGACCCTGTGAGTATCCAGACTTACAGTAAGGGGGGATTTAAAAAGGAGATTTCTATAAATCTAGGGAAAAAACTAGAGAAGCTGCAATGAGTTTAAAACCATGTGTCAAATCCTATTTTGAAGGGCAATTCTCCCGGGGGAACCCAACCATATCTTATATTTATTAGGTACACTCAACATAGATTTTATCTAACAAGATTAAGGTTGAGTACGCTCCACTATCAGATAGCATTCCCTAAGATGGGTAAGTGGAGCGCAAAATGACCTAAGTGCACGTGTGATGGCACATCCCCCAAAGCACTCTGCACTTTTTATTTTTTGTAACTTATATAGGGATATTAGGAAATTAATTTTACGCCCTTTTTTTATCGCTAACAGACTGTATTCTTATAAGAGCGCTTTTTATTAGATTTGTAATTTAGAAAATGGCTCGATATGTAACGCGGTTTTTGTTCTTATTCAGTTGGCCATTAAGCAAAGAAAATAACTTTTACAACTAGAAATTTTAAATTATGAAATTGAGTACTTGTATGCATATAATGTTATTGTCCTTGTGATGACATCCAAGTTTGATTAGCACACTGTAATTTTTAAACATGTGGAGAACGTGTCTTTAAATTGACCCAATTAGAATGAATTGTTTTTATGAGAAATCTAGTTATGAGATTTTTAATTGTATGATTATTGAAATCCTGTGATGAATCTATTGCTGCTCTTTTTCTTTTTCTTTTCCTTTTTGTAGAACTCTTTTATGGATATATTGTTATATTCAGAATAAAGCTTGTTTTGATTTGATTTGATCTGAACTCTACTGGTCACTACTTTTCAGTTTTAACATTGCCTTAAACAGAGGCAGGTGGGCAAATATAAAAAATTGGGTAAAGATTACATTAAGGATTCCAGGGATTTCCCTTCTAGATTTCGATGTCGGAGTGGGGATCGAGCAGTGTTTGTAAGTGGTACAAACTGCAAGAACGCTTTGAGCGGTTCTCTCATGTGCCAGGACATATTTTTGCTCAGGGTTTGTAATGGGTCAGTAGCAAACTTGTCCTGCCACATGAAAGGGGCTCCAGCTGCAGAGATTAAACCAGTGTTCAAGCTGCTCTCAAATGGGAGTTACTTGATGCTGAAATATCAAGGTTGCTGTGGTAGGCTTCCTGGCATTGACTATCTGGTCACTGTGAACTCCAGGATTACTTGCTGTATGCAAGTATTGTTTCTCCCGACAAGTGCAGTCAGGGAGGTGCCGTTATGGCCTTCCTTGAATGTTTCTTTTATACAATTTGATACTTTGAGCAGACTGAAAGCCATGCTTTTACAGCAAACTGTACCATTAACCTCTGCTCTAGAGACCGTTAATCTCCAAATCGCAAGGACCTTGACTGAGATACAGGCACTTATATGTATAAACTGCCCCATTCATTTCGCAGAAAAGGTGAGTCGTATCTTTAATATGTCTGATACAAGTGGAAATGTACACCTATTTAAGACCATAGGGTCAGGATTTCTTAGCACCATTCAGACAATCCTCAGAGTTATTCCAAACTTTATACAGTCTGTATTTGGAAGCATTTTTGGAGGTCTGCCTCTAATCTTGCTCTCAATAGCTGTAATTCTGATTGGGCCGCCCATTGCGTAGCAGGTATATGACAATCACCAACGAGATGGCAAAAGCACTCATGGAGCGGCAGTACAGTGAACGTATAAGCATCTGGGCAGACCTCACCTAAGGGAACTAAGCGCCTCTTGGTTTCTATTGTTTAGGCCAGTCTGGATGTGCTGCATCTTACCTGTTCTTCGATGCCCATTTTGTGGTTAAGAATGCATATTGGACCTCTGTCTAACACTCGCAACCGACACGCCTGCGGACTTGAATACCAGGCTGGAACCCTTGAGGTCTCATGCTCGGCAATTTCCCCAGCGTATTCCTATACTAACAATTGCAATCCTTGAGAATCCGCAGGTGCCTTTTACAACTGGAGTTAGCTTTAGCTCCACCACTTGCACCCAGGTAACGACAACAGCACTGGCTGCCTACACCAGTTGTTGGCAGTACTGAATATCATCTGTGCTCCATTGACGTACTCCGCAAGGTGTTACAAGGACCGTCCCCTGCAGCAGCAAGCAGCGATGATGTTGCGTCTCCCAGCCAGGACAGTTAATCTATAATTAGCATCATCGTGTGCTGGGAAATAATTCAGATTTTCCATTTAATTTTAAAACCAACTAAATTTGGAACATTTCCTAAAATTGACACTTTTGTTGGAAAAAGCAGGGCCTTCTAGAAAGCTTGTGTGGGTTCTACCTGTATAAACAAACTCATTTAGGACTGTGACTTACGGAAAAAAAATTAAGAAGTGATTTTTCAGTGAACATGTTTCCCCTTTTGTAAAACTGTTTTTAAAACGTTTTTTATATTTTAAAGAAAATATTTAATGGCTCATTGATAGTATTATGATGCCTAGTAAAATTAGTGGTCTGCATCCATATTATTATTTTTGTCTATTCGGAAGAGGAGTGGGTGTTATGTTTCCTAGAGGTACCCTAAAATAGGCCCAGGTAACATCCTACCCTTTCACCTACATCATCTCCCCTACGTTAAACAGTAACAAGCCTTTTAAGGATTGAACGACTTTTATGGCCTGAACCTTTTACCTAGTTCGAGGCCAGTTTGCAGAAGTCGGGTTTCCCGGAACAATAGTGTTCTATGACTTCATCTTTAGATTGACACAGCATGAATGAATATTCATATGGCTACTTGGAAACCAGGGGGACACCCATCAGGCATCTCCAAAATGTATTCTCAATTTGCTGTAAAGTAGAAACAGTAGTGACTCCCCACACTGATGCCTCATATGTTGCCACAGATATTGTTTTGGCTCCGTATACCTTTTTTGTATCGCCTCCAGAGGTTTAGACTCCAACTTTTTAATAAAACAAAAAATAGCCCTATACTTCTTTCCATCAAGAGACCTCTATTGGCCACCATGTTTTGCCATGTATTTTTCAAATAAAATAGTACCCACAAACAGAATGAATCTACAACCTCAAATTTTCTCCCTTCTATGTTCCAGGCAGGTACATTTATTGGTCTTGCTCCTGCCACGAGCACCAACAATTTAAATGTGTTCACTTTAAGGTCTAAGTTCTTCATGAATCTTGTATATGAATCCATGAGCGTCTGCAATGCATTGGCGGTCCGAGCCAGCAGTACCCCGTCATCTGCATAGAGGAGTAGCCGAACTGCCGTAGAATAATAAAGGGTACATCGCTGTTGGACCCGAACAATATGGCTTCCACAGAATTCGTGCACAGTGAAAATAAAAAGGGACTGAGTACGCACACTTGCCGGACACCACAGGTAATAGCAGTGTCTAGAACATTCCCCCTTTCTCCCAAAATGGAGAGAGCCCGTGGCAGAGGAGTCCATTTCCAGAATAAAATTAATTATTGGCTTATCTATGCCCATACCTTCCATTATTGACCACAATTACTTATGAGCCACTTGATCAAAGGTGGCCGATAGGTCCATAGAGGCCATGTAAAGGTCTCCTGCCTTGGCTGCTGTATATGTAGTGATCAATAAGTTAAAGTTGAGACATTGATCCACAGTCCCTATACACTTTTTAATGCCATACTGGGTTCAAATTAATATCTTATTTTCCTTAGCCCATACTTCTAACCTGTTTAACAGGAGACGCCCCATTAGGTTCGCCGTACAACAGCAATCTTGATCGATAGTTTGTCGCTATTGCTTTGTTCCCCTTTTTTTAAATCGGAATAATAACTGAATTTTTCCATGAGAGGGGAGCATTCAATTGTGTTACTGCATTAAAAACATTAGTATGTAAGGGGGACCAGAGCTCTTGATTGATTAAAAATAATTCTATTGGTACCCCGTCTGCCCTGCTTCCCTTGATTTGCTACATTTATTCAGTGCCATTTTCATTTTATTCAAAGTAAAAGATAGTTTAGCTCCCACTGGGGGAATCGGGCAGCACAATGGCATTAGGGGCCCTCCCAAATACCCCCATAAAATGGAACACCCATGCATCCATTGTTACATGCTGGTCTAGAGAGATGTCTGTCTCATCTATGAGAAACGGAGCATTAATTATGTTCCAGAAATCCCTACTATTTTTTCGTGTTGCTGCTTGTATTAATGTATCCCATGCTTCCTTGTTTAGGGCTCTTAGGGGGATGTTTTCAAGAATGTGTGATAACCATCACCAAAATAGCTTCATGCAACTCTTCACATTGTAGTCTATTGTGACAAAATACGTTTTTGATAAAATTGTATTCCCAACTCGGGAGCACCATGCAATCGTAGCAGGATAACACGGCAATTGTCTGCCTAAAAATTAACGCAACCCTAACCCCTAAAAAATGTGAAACAAAAATGCAAAAAAAGATGAAATGCCCCAAATCACAATACAAAAACCAGCGACAGGCCTGCAATTCCCACGCATCATGCAGGAAAATGCACTATAAAAGCAACACAAAAAACACACGAAAAACAAAGCGAACTGCGTAGCACCATGGATGCACCCGCACCGAGTGCAGAGGACAACCCGAACCACACAAGCCCCACGGAGGACTACCCAAGAACCCCATGTACGGGAAAGGTCAAGGAGAAGAGGAAGACACTGTTCAGTCTGCAGGAAGACTGGATCATCGTCACAAAGGTGATAGAACACTACCAACAACTGTTCGTCACCTCAACTGTGTCATCGGCAACACTAACGGAAATATGGCAGACCATCGTCCGCAAAGTTAATGCAGTCTGAGCTTCGAGGAGGTCAATGGAGGAGATCAATAGGCGGTGTCATGAGGTGAAGAGCCAGACCAAACAGAAACTCGCCGCCAACAGGAAAGCAGCAAAGGTGACTAGAGGTGGGAGCCCAGCACCCCAGGAGAAGCTGGATGAGCTGGAGGAAATGGTGGCAACATTCATCAGTGTGGAGATGGTGCAATGAGTTGGGGGCCTGGACACAGCTCGAAATTACCTGACACAACAGCAGCAGGGTGAGTAACCACCAGGGACTGGGTGGTCGCAGAAAGATGGGCACAATGGTACACATGCACAATCATGTGTAGCACAGTGCACACTCACAATGCTAGTGGAACATGTCCCTGATACCCTTGGCACACTGCTGCACACATAGAGACACCAAGTAGGCCCTGTCACCAATGTGCACAAAGGGGACCCCCTCCCTATCACCAATGACACAACATACCCATGCACATGTGCTGAATCCAGCAAAGCTGCGGCTCTGTGACCCACACTGACAATGCAAGTGACACTGCATGACCGATAGAATGGCTGAAGTCAAAATAATTGACATGGTGCACGAGTCGACATTGAGGTGGCCCAGTGAGGATCACATCCGTAAAGGAGCAGGTCACACTCTGACAAAGGTTTACCTGGATGTCCCACAGCTCTCTTAAACCTAGGTCTTCAATAGATTCCTCCAGGTAAACACTTGCTGGTGATTTTCCTGGGTGTGAGAGCTCCACCCAAAGTTGCTCGTTCAGGGTCCCCTTTTCATCACCTTTGATTTTATGCCAACATTTCACCTATGCTCCCATACGTTGAAAAGACTGTTTTTGTAGCCCAAATTCCAATGGTATTTGGGCGGGGGAGACCATTTTGGGGAGTTGGAAGATTGCACGATATGATTTAGATATTATATTATCAAGGGTTAATGAATCCTTTCCCTTGAGCACTTCGCTCCCGTAAGTAATCGTTGGCTGGATTTTGCTTGTAGGACCCGTATTAGAGGGTCGAGTGTCAGGTCAGGTAAAAGCTTCTTTAAGGGCTTTATAGCTAGGTGGGTTGTTGCACCCTTTCGCTTGTGGTTTGAATGAGTTATTTGGGTCCAATATTACCCCTAGATATTCATATTTTGCTCCTTGTTCCTAGCGATGACCATCAAGGAACCAGCTCAGATGATTCTTGTTGCGGGAATTTACTGCCATTATTTTTGTTTTGTTATAGTTTATTTTTATAGCGTTTTTTTGTGAGTATGTATGGGTGACATTCAGTAGGTGTTGAAGACCAATTGGAGTCCTGCTTATCAGTACTAAGTTGTCCGCATAAAGCAGGTATGACAAGGTAGCGTTCCCAAATTTTGGTGCATGAGCTGCACAGCTATTCAGTCTTTCTGGTAAGTCTGCTAGGAATAGATTGAATAGCGTGGGGGCTGGAACACACCCTTGTTTAAGTCCATTTGAGGTGGGAATTTTATTTGATATTTGTCGACCATCACCAAGCTTTATCCTAACCCATGTTTTCGTGTGTAGGTTCCTTAGTTGTAATAGGAGGTTTGACGGAATCCCCCAGCCATCTAGTTTTTGCCAGAATTTAGTTTGATCTACGTGATCGAATGCTGCAACAAAGTCTATGAAACAAAGGAAGGGCGGATATTTTCCCTGTTTGGCTGCATCCATAAGGAGGGTCAGGGTCATTATGTTTGTTATTAGTCCTTGCCATTTCCGAAATCCAGTTTGTGTTAAAGGTATTATTTGATTCTTTTCAGTCCAGGTGGTTATATCGTTTAGGAGGAGTCCTGCAAAATATTTGGCCTCGATATATCAATCAAAGTTATTAAACGATAATTTTTCGGCTCGGCCCTTGTTTGTAAATTGGGCATATAATAGAACCTCTCCACGAGTCAGGAATTATAGTTTTTCTAACTGCATAATTGAAAACCGGTTCCATTGCGTTACTCCAGTATTCCGGGTCGTTTTTAAACAGCATAGGTGGAATTCCGTTGGGACCCGGGGCTCCAGCCAGTCGGCCCCTTGCTATTTGTTTTGTTATCTGTTTAGTTGATTTGGTAGTGAGCCCCTCCTTTAATCTCCAATCAGCATTTAGTGCTTGTGATTCTGTTGGTACTCTTTGTTCTTGAATTAGTGCTGATCTATTGTTATCCTCTGTAGGAGATTGGCGGAGGGGTTTTGGCTCCTTTACGTCATTACTGCAGTTCACAGGCTCTAGATATTTAGGTTGGAGAACTGTTTCTTCTTTTTTATTAAAATGATTAAAGAGAAACACTGTCCAAGTCTCTTCAGAGATGTGGGAGTTAATTCCGTAATGGTTTGGCCGATGTACTTTATTTACGGTTTGCCAAAATTGTGCGCTGTTTTTTTGTTTGGCATCATAGAGCAGTTTGGCCCAAAATTTGTTGTTCGCAGTCGTTTTCCTAGCCCATCTTCTCCTCTTTAGAATGGCCTTTGAGGCACGTAACGACTGCTGCAAATTTTGATTGCCGGGTGACCTCCGGAGTTGCCGCAGAAGTTGGTTTATAGATGTTTTCAATTTTTTTGACACTGGGGTCGTTGCTATCAAATTTCGAGGGTCGTTTGCGATCTTTCGTTTTGGTCCCATGCTGATTGAAAATGTATTGCCAAAAGTGACGGTAAATTTTTCCCAAGTTTCCAACGGGTGGCCTAAGTGGTCGTGTACTTCCTCAAGCACTTCTTTTGCTATTACTGCTACTGTTTCAATGTTTTTTGAATTACGCCTGATTCAATGAAGATTGGTTGCTTCTATTGTAACAATAGATTTTTCGGCCTCCTGAAATATTGTAACTGTAGTATTAAGTATAATTTCTTGTGGCATATGGTCACTAAGTGTGCTGTTCCCTATTTGAAATGAGGCTATCTTGTCAAACATAGTTAGTGGTGTAAAAGTGAAGTCAAGATGGGAAGATACTTTAGATGAATTAAATGTTGATGCTGGGGGATTATCTTCCAAGAAGCGGCCATTAACTGCCCTCCAATTCAGATGTTCTAGTTCCGAGAGTAGATAGTTTGAACTCTTTGATGGTTTAGTTACCATTGAGCAACCCTGAGATGGGATATCCCATATACCAGTTAGATCCTGCGTTAGGTCGTCTTCCTGGTTATTCCCTAAAAGATGCATATTAAAATCTCCTGCCAAGATGACTTTGTCTGCGTCAGCCTCTTCTATTAATCCTGTTACTTCTTTGATTGCTTCTTTGGATGCTTGTAATTTGTGTTTGGGATGAAGGTAGATGTTTATCAAGATTACCTTTTGAGCTGTCTGATTGAAGAACAGCATAACCGTTGAAGCTTGAATGCAGCTTGGGGCGGAGATATATGTTTTTAGTTGATGCATTTTGCCAATTTCTGTTATAGAGGAGAGAATGAGTTAACCCCCCGATCGGCGTCCAAAAATGGAGTGTTTAATGGCAGAAGTAAAACTAGAGGTGTATCCCTGTAAGTCGAAGGGTTTGTCTTCCCAGGTCTCCTGGAGTAGAATGATGTCAAAAGTTTTGAGGTAGTTAAAGAAGTCGTGATCACTCATTTTCGAATTTAAGCCGTTAATGTTCCAAATACAGATTTTGACTTCATTGGAGCCCGATCGAAGTGGTGCTGTGGGTAGCCTCCTGTGTCAATTTAAGTGTGTTAAAAGGATAGTGCGTTGGAGCCCTTGCCTTCCATTCGTCAACAAAGATTCCTTTAGGGGGGACTGACTGGTTGTTGGTGTCCGACCCTTTGCTCCTCTTAGGACTGAAGACACTGGTCGAAGCGGACTGTCTGTAGTTAGAAATGGAGCTGGGTATTGTGGTTTTGGGACTGATTTTAATGTGATCCCCAGTTTTGAAATCTTTTATTTTCTTGGGTGATTCTGCTGGCTATTTCAGTGGTTGGCAGACCATTATTCGGTAAGAACTCAACGTTCAATAGGTCGGAGCTGTGAATATTTGTTAGTTTGGGGATGGCTTGCAAGAGTCGTAGTATGTTCCCTCTGTTTAAGGTATCTATTCGGCCTCGCGATTTGTATAGAGGTACGAAGATGTTCGTATCAGACTCCTCCTCCTGGGCGAATTCCTGGATCGGATGCGCAGAGGTGTAGCTAGCCGCGCCGCAAACCTGGTGTAAACTGGAGGTGCCTGAGACCGGGAAATCCCATCCGATAGTTTCGTTGTTAGATGGTAAATTGATATGATGATCCCGGTCTTTTGCTTCCGTGCCTCCACTTAGAGATATTTTTTCGGTGGTTCTTGAGTTAATTCTCTAGTTGTGGGTTCAGATGTGCGTAGGCTCACTTTTTACGTTTCTTGGCTTTGCGCCGAGGATACCTTAATTGCTGGGGAGGCTGGGCTGTAGTGCTCTTCTGGCAGTGGTGTATCGCTATTTTCCTCGAGCTTGCCACATTTGACTTTCTGAGTATCTAGGTCAGAGTCAATGGAGTACTCGACTCTGTCCCCATTACTCCCATCGTATGTCCTTTTTTTTCCTTTTCGTTGATTTCGTTTTTTTTTGCGTAAGTTTAGGAGTGGAAGGATTTTTCCTCACTCTGCCAGACCTCATGTTTCCCCAATTAAGAAGGCAGACAAAGGGACAAAGAAAAGGTCTGCTGGCTATTGTAATACTCTCTAGGTAAATAACGCAGTCACAAGGGGATTAGCAACAGTTCTTACAATTCTACGGGTTTAGCTTCCTCTATTTGTCAGTCTGTAGGCTGTAGGCTTTCCGCTTCTACTGCTGCCGCTGTCACTGCCAAAGTACGCTCCCCAGGATCCCGTCCCAGGTTCCCAAGCAGGGAACAAAGCAGCAAACTCTGCTTTAGTCACCTGACTCCACCTGTGTTCACCAACCTCCACCACAGCTATTCTGCACCCGTCAACCGGCTTCTGGAGGAAACGTGCGGGGGGGGCCACGCTTGGTCAGAGCACTCAATGCCCCGCTCCCACGACTCCCAGCTACCTTGGACGCTGTATCTCCACCGGGGTAGGCGGGCCGGACCAGGGCCAGGGTCGGGCTGGGCCGGGCTGCACGGTCAACCCCTGCCTCCGCGATGAATTCTCGGTCCGGGAGACACAGGCGGGTTGGCTCCGGGTTTCTGGCGGTTATTCAGTGCGACGCGGGGAAAAGCTTCGCCGTCGCGGTCTCCAATTCGATCGGCTGCAACAGACACTGCGAAAGACTCTGGCGTGTGGCGTGGTAAGGCGCAAACTACGGTCTGGATCCTCTGGATTCAAACGCACTTTAAGGGAAATGTAACCAAAGCATTGCAACTTCAGGGAATCCGAAAACAAAGCACTGCCCGTACAGTATTTAGCTATACATTTGCAAAGCATATGAAAAGCAAGGAGTGCATTGGAGATAATCTATTTCTGTAATAAGATGTCAAGGTTTGCAAGAGAACAGATAAGAGACAGGCACATTTTTTCAACCTATAATCCTACATTTTTTATTCCTCTATATCATAAAAATTAATATTTGATACCTAAGGAAACTCGTAGCATGTAGATGTGTTCCACTGTCTACCCCGTTTTGGAAGTTAATCATAACATACATCCTAGGCCAGGTTCACAAATTAATTTGTACAACTAAGAAACCCTTTAATTGCATAAATAAGTTTATTTACAAGGGCAACATTCTTGTGTTCAAGAATCAATGGCGTTTTACCTTTAAAACTGGGTTTCTCTAAGGTGGCATACCTTCAATATTTGCAAAACACAATCTCGAAAATCTGTGGATGCTCTCCAATTTTTAGCAGGTAGTTTACCACCCAGAAAATGTTTCCAGACTTGCCCCTTTCAAGGACTGCATAAAAGTGTGTTTGGAATGGGAACTACGAAGAAACACACTCAACAGAGTTGGGCAGTAGAGTCAGGATTAGATTGCGCTCTCACAAATCTAAATTGTTTTTGTTACATTAATTTTTGAAAGTGTTATGTAATGATAGCTTCTGAAACATTTTGGTCACATAAAAGATCCCACTGGAGTTACTCTTTATATCTGCAGCTATCACAGTCATATATGTTTGATCTATTTTATGTGTATTGATTGACATAAGGAACGTACGTTTTCTGTACAACTAATTAACATTTTACCTCTGTCTGTCAAACACTTCACAGACTTGAATGACATTTCTTATAGGCCCATCTGCTTGGAAGATATTTCCAAATATCCTCAATGTCATGCCAGCTCGCTCTTCATGTAATTTCATTTGAATTTCATTTGATAGACTCTGGAGAGGATAGGACTGTAAACAAAATTAAGGATCAAACACCACCATCAGACTAATAATACATGCACGCCTATTTCTCTGAATTATTTATCTACTGAGAACAAAATGGCATGAGTATTGTAAAGTGCACATTCACTCCATGGGGTATGAATAGCAGAAGTTTAACGTTACCCAAATCATTAGTGCTCATTCTATTAACTTCAGGCTGATGAAAGGCTTAATAGAACCAATGGGTTCTGAATTTTGAACCTAAGATCAAACACAGATTCCTGCTGTGGGTATATTAGGCCCCCAGATCCTACAAAATTAAACAACATCTACTCTATTGAGCTCTGATACTCCCACAAAAGGGATTCCACAGAGCTAAATTGATTTCAGTAAGGAAAACATGAGACCATCTTTAGTAGCCTGTTCTGAGCTGTATGGCTGTTCACTAAGTCAATATGAGTTGTTCTGTGTAATAAAAGCACCAAGAAAACTGTGCAGATAAAGAACCACGGAATTTAAAGCCCTAAACAAAATGTGAGTATAAACTGAACATTTTAACAAACACAGGGCCCTTTCATTATTACCTAGGATTAGGGGTGTACAGATTCCATACAGACTTGGAAATGAAAGAGTTTTACACAGACACAGTGTTCGACTATGTCATAAAGAGGGCTGACATCAGGTAGGGTTAACTCATGGTATATTTAGAAATTAACCTCCGTTGAACACCCAAGCAGAGACACAAGTGTATCTTATGCAGGTCCTGATCAACTGTCTTTTCTAGAACATACAAACACAAAGGCTCTCCCACCTGGAACACCAGAAACATAGGATTCCAGATGTATTACACAATAAGCAGAGGTAAATGCAATAAGTAACTACTACAGACGGGTAATCCACAAGCTCAGAACCTGGGCTCAGGGCTTTCATTATGTTTGCTCGAGTTGTGAGGGAGAGTTGAGGCATACGCCCCCGTCCAGATAATCCATACCAGATCTCAGAGAAAATATTGCCTTTTCAAAAGCTAAATTATTAGCTCACTGGTAGATCGATTCCTTATTGTCCCAAGGGAGAACCATTTGTGCCTTTGTAGACTATCCAACACCTAATCCAAGGCGTGGTACAGATAAGAACTGTAGAGGCTACTAACCATTACAACAGGTTATTTTCCTGTCCCAGTCCTGATGAAGACCCAATGTGATGATTATGAATTATTCATATAATGGGTCAAAAAATCGAAGATAATTTCTGGTATTCCGTTAACCTGCCAAGCTCTTTCTACCTGTAAATAAAATAAGGAATTCTGCTTGGTCAGGCTTCTGTTTCTTTGGGAAATCTTTAAAAAGAACCTTTATGTAACCAATGTATTTGTGTATGCATTCATGGTGTTTTAAGTCACAATTATTTGTACTTCTATTTTTGTACATTTTCTGTTTCTTAATAGTCCTGTGTGATTTTGAGATTCATTATGATGTACTATAGATTGTATGCCTTTACGATGTATGATTAATCATATACTCTATTTTCAACACAAAAAACGGAGAGGGAGGGAGAGGAAGACGGAAAGAGAGGGGGAGAGAGGAAGACGGAAAGAGAGGGGGAGAGAGAGGAAGACAGAAAGCGAGGGGGAAGAGGAAGACAAAGAGAGGGAGGGAGAGAGAAAGATGGAAAGAGATGGGGAGTGAGACACAGAAAAAAGAAGAGAGGGACAGGGAGCTAGAGTGCCGACACTGCGCACCCAGGCCTCACTGCTCACCTGCTGACACAGGTGTGTCTCCAACCACGTGCAGGTATGTAGTGCAGTTCACCAGGTCCCTCATCTGAAACAGATCCCTCATCTGAAACAGAGTCCAGATACATGAATGGCAAAGTCATACAATTGCACATGCCATCATTGCCTGACCACCCCTGCACACAAAGGCAGCTGCACCCCAGCCCCTACCACTGCCCAGCGTGCATGCCCACCCCTACGCACCCAGGCAGCTGCACCCCAGCTCCTCCCACCATCCAGGGGTGCATGCCTGCTCTTGCACACCCAGGCCTCACTGCTCACTGTTGTGACATCTTCATTAATAAAGCGTACTCTTCGAAGTGGTGTATAAGTATTTATTTGACACGTAGTTCATAAGATAGAAAATGCATGCAGTAGAACCAGCAGGAAACAGCATAATGAACCATAACATTCCTACAAAGCTCAGTACAGTACAGAAGGTTCCATTACACATAACAGTTCTAAAAGACCTTAAAGAGATATGCAATCACCACACATCTCCCTTCCTAAAAACACAAAAGAAAGAAAATAAATAGAAAAGTTAAAGACGAACAAAATCATCATATTTGCTGGGAATGCGAATAGGCCTTCCAAAACTGCTAGACTTCGTAACACCAGCATTATGTGTGTCCTCTGCAGAAGGAAAATCGGAAACATCCTTTGCAGGATTTTGAGAATCGGGACTAGGGCGAACAATGGTGTTTGCATCAAAACAGGGTGGTACGAGGGAACCATCGATAAGCTCTGGAACGGAAGAGCTAGTTCCAGGCAGGGTTGTATAATCAAGAGGTTCAGCAACATCCCGCACCTCCCCCTCCTTTAAATTTGAAAAAACATTCAACCACCAATAATCTCTACACTTATCCTCACAATTTTTTGAGGTAAAGCCAGTCTTAGCTAAAGCTATGCGACTCATGTGGTGAATGCTTCCATCCTCAAATTGAACAGTGTTCTTCATGACTTTGGTGATACGCAAAGGATCCGAAAACCTGGATTCCAATTTTCCTGGCTTTCTTCCAGATTTTACTCTCGCCCATTGTCCAACCCTCATAGACACTTCTCTGGTCCCATATTTGCTATCAAAGAATTCTTTATTCTTATCCTGAGAGATACTAATGGAGTGCTTAACACGATCCACATCCCAATCATACCTTTTGCTCCTGCCCATCCAGCCTGGATTAATCTTGCAGTGGGGAAATCTCCCACGCATTAAACCAAAGGGACTCTCCCCAACAGTGTCATGAATAGTTATTCTATACGACCAAATGAGCTTGCTCAGTTCATCCTCAAAACCTTTATTGGCTCTTTTTGCCAATTGCAAAACCCCTTTAATAACTCTGTTGACTCTTTCAACGACAGAATTACCCCTAGGGTGATACAAAGCTGTAAACTTCTGTTCAATTCCAATATTGCCCAAAAATACTTTCATAGCCTCAGACTTGAATTGGACTCCATTATCCGTTAAAATAGAGGCTGGAAAACCTTCTTTCAAGAAACACCCTTCCAGAAATCTAATTACTGTTCTAGTATCCACAACATGAACGACTTTCACTTCCAACCATCTGGAAAAAAGATCAACTAAGACCAAAATGTATCTTAAAGACCCATCCTGCCAATAGACAGGTCCAAGGATATCTAACGCAACACTCTCCCAAGGTAAGTTCGGGCATCCTAAGGACGACAAGGGAGGATTTAAAGTCTTCTGGCTTTTGTCTGCACTCTCACAACTGAAACATTCACGAACTTTCCTTTCTATATCGATATCAATTTTTGGCCACCAATACAACATTTTAATGTTTCTCTTGGTACGAGCTATACCTGGGTGCCCTTCATGGCCTATATCGATGATCTGGTTTCTAATGCCAGAAGGAGGTACAATCCAACCTCCCAAAATGGCCTCAAGTTTGGATCAACCTTAGCTTCATTTGACCATCCATTAGCAATTTTATCCTTGACTACTTGCAAAATTGTATCATCCTGGTATTCCTTCTGCCAGACCTGTTTAGAAAGACCAGGAACATCGTCAAAAACTCCAGCCACACAGTAATCATTCCATGGCTCATTGTCTAATTCTTTAAGCGGTAAAGAGAACCTGCTTAAAAAATCTGCAATGACATTTTTGGTGCCAGGAACATACTGTACATCATATACATAATCCTGTAATCTCATTGACAGTCTAGCAATCCTAGCAGAAGCTCTGGACAGACCCTCTGTGGTGAGCAGTTTTGACAAGGGTTTATGATCAGACCTCAGTAAAAATTTCTTTCCCCATACAAATTTTCTGTAGTGCTCCATGGTCCAAACACACGCCAATGCCTCTCGCTCTATGACCGAATACTTTTCTTCGGAAGGTGATAACGAACGAGAGGCAAAAGCTATAATCACTTCACTCCCAGAACTGGACATCTGTGTAAGGACACCACCAATACCAGTAGCGCTTGCATCAGTGGTTATAATGGATTCAGCATGAGGGTCAAAGCCTTGTAATGTCGGTGCTTGAGCAATATCCTTTTTTATGTTTTCAAACGCTTGCTGGCAAGCATCACTCCATTCAAACACAACCTTATTTTTCATCAAAAGACGCATTTCGTACGTCTTTTGGGAAAAATTATTTACAAACTTCGCATAGAATTCTGCTAGGCCCAAAAAGGATCGCAGATCATCCTTGGATTTGGGTGCAGTTGCTTTAAGAATGGCTTCAACCAACTCCGTCTTAGGTCTGATACCAAAAGTGCCAATCTCATGTCCCAAATATGTACGGGATCTTTCAGAGAACTTACATTTAGTTCCTTCAGCTACTAATCCATTGCTTCTGAGAATTTCTAAGACCTCTCTAAGGATGGTGTCGTGATGTGTCTTATCTCTTCCCATAATCAAAATATCGTCCTGAAAAAACACGACTTCAGGTATATGGCTGAAGAGATTAGACATCATGCGCTGAAATACTGCAGCGGCTGATGCTAGCCCAAAAGGCATTCGCTTAAACCTATAACAGCCAAAAGGTGTGCAAAAAGATGTTAGATGCCTACTCTTCTTGTCCAGAACCACCTGATGATAAGCAGCTGATAAGTCAAGCGTTGTAAACCATTTAGCATTTCGTGTCAATGAGAGCATTTCATCAATCCTTGGTAGGGGAAACTGGTCAACCAAAATGTTATTATTTAGATACCTCAAATCTACACACAAACGGGCCTTGCCATTGGATTTGCGAGCTACGACCAATGGCGAAACCCATTCAGCTGCCTCAACAGGTTCAATAACCTTATTTGCTAACATTTTGTCCAATTCCCCTTTAACCTCATCACGTATTATAAAAGGTAAATTTCTAGCTTTATGGACTTTCGGGATTGCACCTTCTTTCAAATGAATACAATGAGTAAAACCCTTGAGTTTTCTCATATGATTCGAAAATACTTCAGGAAATTCCTTAAGTACCCACTTTTTTGTATCCTCAGACTCACACGAAATTAAAACTTGTTCTTTGCTATTGGGATTCAGAATGATATCTAACAATTTCTGGTCCTTCCACCCTAAGACAGATGGACCAACTCTCGCTACATACAGTTTTCCTATAGCTTTTCTTTCTTTAAAATGAAACATTAAGGTTCTAAAACCTAAGAAATCAATGTCATTCCCCGTATAGCTTTCCGCGGAAACATCATTGGTTTCTAACCAAGGACCTATTTTGTCAACGAACTGATCCCTCCAAACATCTTGAGAGACAATTGTGTAAGGAGATCCCGAATCCGCAGCCATCTGGATGACTATACCTCCCACTGATATTAAACACAAAGGTTTAGATGAGGAAGAATCTGTAATGTTTACTACGACATCTTTTCTTTTTATAAGATTAACATGTGAGTCATTCTCTGATGAAGATGAATTGTTATCACTATCTTCTTGAACACAAGCTACCTTGCTTTTCGGTTTTTGTTTAGATTTGCGATTACAGACCCTTGAAAAATGACCATTTAAACCACACTTTAAACACTTAGCAGCTTTGGCTGGACATCTTTCATAAGTGGCGGAATGTGCATAACTGCCACACCTGTAACACACAACATTACTAAACTTTTTCTGTTCCCTGCTTTCATACTTTTTCTTGTCAAAATTATTTGGCTTCTTTTTTTCAAATTTTTTCTGATTGGAGTAGAAATTCTTTTTTTCTACAATTTTACCAACCACCTCCTCCTTTTTATCTTGCGAAAGAGTAACTTTGGCACATCTTTCTGAAAGTTCAGCTTTTTTCACTAAAGCAATAATATCCTTCAAGCAATTATCACCTTCCACCCACAATTTTTCTTGCAACGTTCTATTTTTAGAATACATAACAATCTGATCTCTAATTAAATCGTCATGCAACTGTGCGAATTTACATTTTGCAGCTAATTTTTTTAAACTAGAAACATATTCCCCAATGGATTCATGTTTTTGTTGCTTCCTGTGGAAAAAAAAATGTCTGGTGACAGCAATACAAACTACAGGAGAGAAATGGTCATCAAGATCAACAATAGCTGCTTTAAAAACATCCAAATCTCCTTCCGCACTTTGATGTTTATGCATTTCATTAAAAAGGCGAAGCCCCTCAGGACCTAAAGAGTACAATAACATTCTTTTTTTTCTTTCAGGAGTAAAAATGCCATTGACATCCTCCAAGTTCGCTATATAGTTCAAAAAGTACTCCTTCCAGTCTAACCATGACACCACTGGTTCTCCCGGGATTGATAAGAATTCTTTAGGAGAGTTAATTTGAAGATAAGGTAGATGGGTGTCTCTATTTAGATTGGTATCTCCTGTTGGGTTGGATCTTGAAGGAGTAGCTTCAACAGACATGTTGCAAAATGTCACAAAATAAAGAAATTATTTGTTGAAAAACTGACAATAAAATTGTTGTCTTTTATTTTTAAAGAAAACGAAAAGAATGAGCTTCAAGGATAGACTTCACGCTGCATGCATTTTAAAATAATGAAACAGAAATGAAGAGCTTCAAGTAAAATGCGCTAACCGATCTGTTTGCAGTAGAAAGCGCTTGAAAATTTGAGAAGAATGAGTCATAAATACCCACACGAAGTCTGGAGAAAACGCTCTTTGTTTCAGTGGTAGCGTTGTCCTAGCAACCACAAGATGGCGGTGGCGAGCGTAATGACGCTTGCAACGTCGAAGAAACACACGTAGGTGCATGTAGATACACTGGACGTATGCGCGCGTAGAATTGAGTCATCAAAGGCGTTGCCGCTGCGTGAATCAAAGCTGTGAAGAGCGAGGCTGCACTCGTGCATTCGGTAAGCGTTAAATGCTTTTCAAAGATGCACACAGCTAATCAAACCGACTCGCACGGTGGTATTTAGAGTCATGAGATATCGTCTTAGCACGATCGGGTTTTCAGTCTAGTTTTGCCTTTTTACCAAAATAGTCAATATGGGTGTACACGCGAGGGTAACCCTTTTTAAATTCAGATCAACGGTTAATAAACGAAGAACGTTGGAGCTACAACATTGTAATCCACAAACGAGTTAGAAGGGAAGGTGCTTCCATAAGAAAATTCCTTTGGTTTACTCACGATTCACGTTGAGTGGAAAAAATAGTGAACGGTGCCGGTGAATTTTCAAGAAAAAGTTGTAGAAGTTGATGTTACAAGTTGTGCCCATCTCGTTGCCATATCTGTTGTGACATCTTCATTAATAAAGCGTACTCTTCGAAGTGGTGTATAAGTATTTATTTGACACGTAGTTCATAAGATAGAAAATGCATGCAGTAGAACCAGCAGTAAACAGCATAATGAATCATAACATTCCTACAAAGCTCAGTACAGTACAGAAGGTTCCATTACACATAACAGTTCTAAAAGACCTTAAAGAGATATGCAATCACCACACTCACCTTCCACCACCGGCGTGTCACAAAGAGGGTCCACCACGTGCCGGTGCATGCCCCAAGCCCGGGGCCCACAAACATGGTACCCTCCACATCATGCAGCCCTGCTCTGAGGGCCACTAGGTCTCACATTTGATTCTGGGTCTTGATTTCGCTATGGCAGAGGACATACCAGTCCACACAGCATCATCGCAGGCTATCCCCCCTCTACACTTAAGGTGCCACCAACTCTGTGACCCGTGAGGCCACACTACATGGTGCTAGGCACGCACTGCCTACTAGCGTAGGCCTACACTGTGATCTAGCCGTGCTCACAATAATCTTCACCAGTCCGGACCGCCAGAACGGGGCATCATTGCAGGCTGCACACCCGCTCAGCACTTAACGTGCCCCTACTTCAGTGCACAGAAAGTCACCGTCCCGTAACGGTGTGCCTGTGCTGGCCACAGTGTATCTGGCACCACCAAGTCTGTGCCCCGAAAGTCATGGACCCTCTATGATTATCATGTTGCGGACGACATCATGTCAGGTCCTATCCTGGGGAATGTGATGTTGCAAGGCCCTAGGCCCTCATGCCTACATTGACCCCACATGGATGCACTCAGATTGAGAGTGAAAATGGCATCGATCACTTGCGCCCAGCTCTTTTTTTTGGCAGGGTCCCATGTCCTGTGACGCATATGCTGGTTGGGTGTGGTGTGGGTGTAAATCAGCCATGAGGGAGTGGCTGTGGCATGCTGACAACTAGACCAGGGATAAGCAGATCACTACAGGGAAGAGTTGGCATATGTAGCGTTGTCGTACCCCCCCTGTAAGTGTAAGCGGAGTGGGCTGGCCTGGCGTATGCCAGTCCAGCATAAGGGTGTGTAGTCAATGACCCTGGGGCTCTGGGCGTGGTTCTGTACTGGGCTGGACAAGGAAATAACTAATGTGTGTGTCCCCATTGTTGTGTCAGAGCCACCCAGACCACTTTCGGCAATGTGTCACCCTGTAACGCACGTCCAATGACTTGAGCAACATGAACGTAAGGGTGAATTACTGAGCCTACATTCATCCATACTTCCACACTTGAAAGATCAGAGATATGACACATCTGTGTGATTATGAATGTTTAATGCACATTCATTGGAGTGTTGCAGCTGGAGCAGTACAGCCCCAAGAAAACTCCCCTTTACAATGTTGTCACGTGGGGGGCCGGCAGAGAACTTCATGGAATGACAAGTCCAAAGGAAGAGGAAGAGTTCAGTCCGCAGGATGATTGCTGTGTCATTGGCGATCAAACAGAATATGGCAGCCCATGTCAAGGTCCAAGGTGAGTGTCACAGAGTATATTGGGGGACAGTGGAAGGTGATGATACAGAGGGCAGAACCCAGCAGACACAGGCCCCATGTCGGAGATGCATGCTACTGCTTCCTTCTTACCACGATAGCAGATTCTTCCACATCTTCGTCCTGTGCTGTTTCATGTGCCTCAAGTGTGGGTGGTGGTGTTCTGTCTCCAGCACTGTGTAGCAGTGATACCTCAGGGGCCGGAGGTGGGATATCTACTGCACTGTGTGGCACTGACACTTCAGGGGGCGTAGATGTGGAATCAACACCAGACCTTGTGGCAGCAATGCCATGAGGATGGCCTGAGGTCATTCAGGAACCCAGCTACCTCTCGCTGGTGTGCAGCCGTGGCAGCCGCCTACGTCCGCTCCATGGTCTCCATGGACTGCCGCATGTGTTCCAACACCTGTGTGACATCGCTAGTGCCACTCTGACTGCACAGTTGTTCTAGTCTCTGAGTCAGGGCTCCAGCGATGTCAGTCATGGTCCTTTGGAGAGCTGGAGTGGACTGTGAGTGTCAGTTAGGGACCGTGAGTGGTCCCTGATGGGACTTAGACACCCACAAAGTCTTATTAAGTAAGGGCCTATGTTTTAGATGCAAATATAATACTATTAAAAAAAGTTACAGAATATATTTTGCATAACAAATTTTGTTCAAGCCATGAAACTCTGTGATCAAGCAATAATCCTCATTTCAATCAAGATTATGTTGTGAAGTACTACTGTGTTTCTATAAAGTGCAAAATTGCTGATATCATTGCTGAGACTTTATAAGCCTTTTGATGGCGTGCCCCAAATCTGTGGGTTCTTGAACTGGATAATAGGTTTAATGACCTCAACATCGCTGCATGTCTGTTTTCCTATCTATAGTTTAATTGTGCTGGCTGAACCTTAGACTTTTTTCAGACTGAATAATATGCACCTCCTGATACTGTTGGCAACAGGTTTGTACATGTGCTAATTTATTGTCTCTCTCACTCTCAACAAATTTCTGGGTGTTCACATAATTGTTCATGTCCAAATCCTCCAACTACCTCTGAAGACTATAATACTCTTCTTTGCTTGCCAGTATCTCTGACTTCCTCTTCTGCAATGGCCCACTAAGTGAGCAGCAATATAGCTACCCATTGTGCAGCAGGTGCAGTGGTACCTGGTCCAGGGACTTGCACTAGGGCCTGTGAAACTTTTACTATGCTTCTGCAAGCATGCAGTATTACCTGCATGTGTATGTGAAATAGTAATTCAGGATGTCAATTTACCAATGAAAACCATATTATGCATCAATCATAATTGAAACAGATATGTAAGAATATCTTTGTGAATCCAGCTCCAGTCCTCTACATGAATAATAGTTTAAAATTGCATTCTGGACTCATTTTTCTGAACTTGCCTCCTCATCATATAGTGCAGTGGTTCTCAACCTTGTGGCTTTTGTGTACCCCCACTGAATCAATGACAGCAGACGGGGACCCCAAGATAGGCAATTTCGGCACTTTCAACCTTAAACGATATGCAAGATTAAACAGGAATAAGTCAATCAAATACGCAAATTATACATGTATTTAATTCACAATGAAAATATACAAAATAAAAGCTTACATTTAATGGAGTTTAGAGCATTTTAAAATGTAGCTAGATTTTAGCATTAACTTTGGGGCATATTATCAAGTAAATGCGATAAATATTGCAAATTGCGCATAGCGCAATTTTCATTATCGCCATCTATCGCTGGATTTCTGTGCCGGGTTAGCGGGGTATTATCAACGCTTTTTACCTAGACGATGTGAAATCCAGCGATAGAGGGTGAGAACATGCTTTATCGGCATGAAAGCAGCGATAATTTACCAGCGATACAGAAAACCTTGGTAATAGGCAGGTTTGGACTCAGCCATGCAATCCACCTCCCATTTTACAGATTGCTAATTCGGATTGTTAGCGGGAGTTGAAATCCTGCGATAAAATGGGGCTATAGCGCGACTTCTAATATCGCTTTGCAGGTCTGGGGCAACCTTGTAAATACCGCAAATCTGTTGTTGCGAGGTTTCCCCATGATGTTATCGGAGGAACGCCTACTTTGCATGTCATTAGCGATATTGATTGCTGACATCCAAAGTAGCAAGGAAACACGTGCTAACACTTGTTAGCTTGTCTTTGTAAACGCGCAATAAAAAATGTGCCGCTTTTTTGCCACTATGTGCCAAAAAAGCGATGAAATATCAATTCATATTATGCCCCTTTGTTTTTTTGCGCCTAAAGCATGCTCTGTTTTTGTCAGCATAGAGCAGTGCTTCATGTTAGGCTACCAACCCCCCCATACAATTTGCTGTTTCTCTTTTGCCAAAAAATTCAACAGTGACCCTTTCAACCTCTAAGTTCAAAGATCCTTACATTTAGTTTCTTTAAAATTTCATACCTTGCTGTTTATGTACATATACTTTATTAATCTGCTAATATTATTTAATTTTTTAAACAGTCACTAACAACCTGGGGTCTTTGGAACCAAGGTTAAGAATCAACATACTGTGTGGAAATGAGTTGAGCTATAATTATTTTTACAATGTATATCTTTGTCAAACCTGTTTTATTTAGGACGTGGCATGTTTTACTGAATGAGATGAAGGATATACAAATCCCTAATCCATTTTTCGCCAGCAAGGGCAAATACCCAGAAACTCAAATTTACTTTACCTTTTAATTAGTCTCATTCGATTTTGAGGCGTTATTCAGAGACCTTAATCTTGCTCGTGCATACCATCGGAATATTTTACACTTTATGCAGGATTGTGCTCACTTGTATAATTCTGAGCATAAAATACTTTCTTAGTGCAGATTTAAATAAACATACCACCCATGTAATGTGACTTTGTGTATACTTTGTTAGATTGGTCATATTGTCTATTTTTTTGCAGAGTGAAATTGAAGTAGAGAGAGCACACATTAAAGAAGGAATTGAGAAGCTCCACCAGCAACTAAATGATAAGATGGAGGTCATAGCAAAATTATCCCAGGATTTACGGAACCTTCAAACATTCATTGATGAGGTAGTGGCAATGTGTGAGCAACCTGCAAAAGAATTCATAAAGGTAAGAGACAGATGTCCGGAATTACAGCTTAAAGGGTATTCTATGGCACTTGTAATAAAGAGCACGGGATATCTGTCCTGTTTGTAGTGCAGTAACCTGTACACAAAGTCTAAATTTGGCCCTGAGACATTTGTGATTGCAATCCATTTTATAATGATATAATTGTCATGTGCTACCTTGAAAGATGCTTCAAATATGCTCATGACTAAGGACTTTTGAAGCTTTTGGACACTCAAGAAAATAACTTGTGTTCTGCCTTGTTCTGATAAGTGAACAGGGACAATTCTGAATGCAGCCATTGGCTCACTCATTTATAAGGACCACCCCACACCTATTGCACTGCTCAATGTTCATGAAAATATATCTTTATTCCTTCAATGGCTTTCCAACCATATTCTGTGCATCTCCTGAAACCAAATCTTACGGGCAAAACTTAATTTGATCAAGTCACCAAGAATTTTACTGCTTTACAGTGACCTCTTTCTAGAGGACAGCATAACTTTAGAACATATATTTTTGATTTATTTGTTACCTTTTTGTTCCTGTATAAACCTTTAATTATTCGTTTATTTTACTTGTTTTTTATCCAAGACATAATCAAGATTTTAAATATTACCATTTAAAGTGACAACAATAATCCATAAACATAATAATGACACAAGGAAAATCATCATGATGTTCTCTAATTTTTACTTTCATTAATCATATACAGTGGTCCACAATTGATTCTATAGGACACGCAGAAGATAACATGATGAGGGCAAGCGGTAGATGGGAACTACGCGTGTTTCGGCACTCCTGCCTTCATCAGAGAAACTAAATAAGACATAAAACAACACAAACATTGTGATGATTACCGACTGTTCTTATATACAAACACCCAGATTATTTAATAAACATCATTACTTCAATAGACCAAAGATAGAATTATTCATGATCACGGCAACCTAATTCATGTAAATTATATATCAGATGATGCAGTTCATGTTTCAATATTATATTATATTATATTTCATATATAGTGATATCAACATTTCGGCTAAAAAAAAGTTTGAAAAAACAGTTTACTACAATCCCCTTAACATGTGTGTATCATACAAAGTGTATATACATTCACTACATAATGTGGCATACAGCAATAAAGACCACGAAATATAAAGAGTAGAGAATAGACAGATGAAGAATTGAGTAAAACAAAAAGATGATATATACAGAAGGCCCATGTTTAGGTAATTAAAGTGGAAATCGAGAGATGCAGAAATAAAAACCAGTATATACAAAAGGCCAATATTTGAATAGTTAAAGGTTATTTTTATAACTTTTTCTTGATCACTATTTTACGCAAAGCAAGAGTAACAATCCCATATTCATTGGTTACTACTTGTCTAGTAGCATGGTTATACAGCTATAAAAACACAGATAAGCTGTGTATAGGTAGGATTAACCTGCAGCACCTATCTAAGATGATAAAAAGACTTCAATACGGGGGAATATAGAGATCCCGCTGGTTTCAATTTGAATCGGTCCTAAGTGATGCACTGAGTTCAAAATGCTGTGGATAGACGTCCACTCATTCTGTATTAAAACAAAATGCACCCTTTAAGTTATGCTGCCTTATTACGACAAGAATGCATTTTGTATGACCTATACCCAATCTTATGTGTTTACTTGAAGAATGAGCTATCTCTTTGTTTATGTGGGTGATGATAGATGCGGTATATCAGCCTAGATTCAGGTCCTTGTTAGACAAAGTACAGCGCAGGAAATTCTACAATTTAAGCATAAAAAGATAAAGAGATGTTGACCACTTTTGTTAGATCAAGTCACAATATTTCTCAAACAGAATTAGATCTGAAATGCTTACTTAGAAAGTAGTGGAGGATCTCCCACAAATCGGTATATGTGCCGGTTATGCACTACATGAAAGGGGTGGATATCACCGGGGCATAAAATGCTTCGCGATGCTGAAAATAAAGCCAAAAGATACAAAGAATACAGCGTCACTATTTTAATAAGTATGGTCAAGGAGGTTTAACTGCAAGCTTCTAGGGGGAAATTCTCACGCTTATTGCATTTACCTTGCTTTGTATATGGAATTCCAATCCGTTATATCAGCGGTACGCTACTCGACTCAAAAACGCCATCATATTGTTGGCCGGATATCTAGCTCTATTTAAAGCCCCGAGATTGCACGTGTTTTCTATCCCCTTCAAACAACTCATAAGGACTGATGACGGACTAGTACTAAATAAAGTAGTCGCCATCTTGTAATTAAACAAACAAGATTGTTTGTGCAGGCAATACGATAATTATTGTTACTGTAGTGCCTTCTTATGTAAGAAGCATTTTATTCATATGAGAGACTTCGGTAATCAATTCTAACCAATCGTTCTGTCTATTTGGCCAGCTAACCACACGGTCTTAAGAACAAAATTATTACTACTTTCATAAAAGTCAGTAGGCAATAGAAGAAGGTGCAAAAGAGGGAATTGTAATATTAAAAAATCGACATTTTTCATCACAACTTGTAAAAGATACAATTATATCTTCTATCTATTGTTCCATCGTGAAAACACCTTCTCATGTCATCAACATGAATGAAGGACAATAGGAGCGTGAATAAGCTGCCATCTTGCAGTGGGTACATAATGGTATGTTGGTGCATGTATCGAGAATTGTAAAAGACAAGAAATATAGCTACCATAATGCGAGGTCCACAATCATTATTAGAGTAATATAATATAGTGTAAATCCATACGGCTAGATATCTGATGGTACGCTCACTATAGTGGATTAATTCAAAACCTTAGTCCAGCTCGAAATTTGAAATGGTAGCCGCTATCTTATGTGGAGTAAAAGGATACATTGTTAAAGCATGGTTGCCATTTATAAAGTGAATCCCTATACATAAACCGAACATTACAGAAAAGGATTTAGATATTAACTTAGGTTTATTCCAAAACCAGATATCATCGTGCACAATTTATCCCAAAGGTTTATCCATAAAGATAACCGTTACCTCAAGGGGACAAGATTAATATTTATACCTGCCTATTGCTATTTATTCCGAAAATTATTTTCATGCTTATGATACCATTCCATATGGCCAGAGATTGAGCTCCGTTTCAAGATAAAATTTCATAAAGTACCAAAAATAATGATAGCGTTTTCCCAGGGAATATCCTGATTCAGCCCCTTGTTCACAGTATCTAATAGAAAGATCCAGTAGGAGACCTCATGTTTCTTTCTAATAGTATCTGAACACTGTCCTGCTTTCACTGAAATTCTTTCAATAATGAACCAGCGTATATCATCAGTCATGTGATTGTTATCTATAAAATGAGATACCATAGGCAAGGCTACTTTTTTAGTTCGGTTGGCAGATCAGTGGTCTGTTAACCTGACAATGAGTGTGCGTGATGTTCACCCACGTACCCTTTATTGCAGGGACAGATCAACAGATATATTATATTTTTTGTTTTACAGTTAGTCATTCCTTTTGATATAATTACTTGTCAGTTGAAGTTAGTTTTACTAGGTTCCAAGGCAAGCGGGCAAACTTTACATATACCACATTTCAAGTTGCCTTCAATCGGAAGCATGCTTTCAATACTTCTCTGTGTTGGCACTTTTTTTGTTGGCATGCGCGATCTAACAATGAGGTCTTTCAAGTTTTTATTTTTACTATATGCAAACAATGGTTTCTGCAAAGTATCAGTGGGCGTTTTATTAATATTAAGTAGGTGCCAGTTCAAGCAGATTATTTGGCAAATTTTTTCATTCATCACAGAGTGACACGTGATAAAAAATAATTTAGTATCCTGCTTTTGATTAGTGTCTTTAAGTAGATGTTGCCGATCATAAAATGTAGTCTGTTTAGGTGATTGTCTGAATAATCTATGCTGATAACATCTATTAACACCTTGGCTGCTAAGGCTTTTCCCGTCCTGCGCTGAAAATTCTAAAACCCTATTCTTCATGACATGGTCAACTCGTCATAAGCACAGCTCCAGTGTACTGCATGACGAGCTGACCTTGTCATGAGCACCAAACAGGTTAAGAAATGTCTTCGTCATGTCAGTGGCTCTCAACTCAAAATCTTCCAATTTTGTGCAATTGCGTCTAAGGCGCAAAAATTGCCTAAATGGGATGCTGTTTTTGTTTTGTGGGATGGAAGCTTTTGTAGTGTAAGAGTGTGTTGCATGCGGTGGGCTTTGTGAATAAGTCCACTATCAGTTGTCCACGTTCATGTTTTATTAGGATGTCAAGAAATTCAATTTTCATGTTGTCTGACTTGGAGGTGAACTTAAATTAGAATCACACAGATTCAACCGTGCAAGGAACTTGTCCAGAGTGTCTATATTATCATCCCATATAAACACAATGTTGTCTATATATCGTGACAAGTGAAGTACGGACTCATAAAATTGGGCCACTTCAATGAACACGAATAGTTGTTCAAAATATGCCACGTAGATATTCGCTATTGTAGGGGCGCAAGATGCCCCCATACTTACTCCTTTGACTAGTTTATATAGATCACCCAGGACCTCAAATATGTTGTCTTCAAGGATAATGTGAAGACAATCATTGATAAAGTTTACATTGCAATCAATGTTCCTGAGTACTATGAACCATTGTAATTCTACGACTGCTCCATCACATGGTATATTGCTAAATAGACTTTCTATATCTAGCGTAACCAACCACTGTCTTTTGGAATTAAAAGACATTCCTTCCAGTGGACGTGTGTCTTGTACATACCCCAGTATGTCACGGACATATGGGTGAAGAATGGCATCCAGGTATTTTGAAATAGGTTCCGTGACAGACCCTATTGGTGTGACAATCGGTCTGAAAGGAGGGCCTAGTTCATTCTTGTGGATCTTGGGGGTACCATATAGGCTAGCCAGCCTAAGATGATCTATATTCATATATTCATACTCTTTTTCATAGATATTGCCACTTCTAAAAGCTTTGGTTGTTAGTTTGTATATTTTGTTTTTGTCTTTTCAGTAGGATTTTTTGTTATTTTCATATAAAATCTACTGTCCCTTAGCATTTCCTCAATTTTATTGACATAGTTTGTTGTATCCAAATTTTTCTATTCCACCAACCTTATCACAGCTTTTAATTGTGATTTCAGGGGAGCTTTTGAGTTTCGTCAGAGCTTTATATTCATCAGTACTTAAATTAAATGGTGTATTAGGCACAGATTTAGTGGCAGCTAGTAACTTCTTATAAATCACTTGTTCGAATATTTTGATTTCAGGAGCTACTTGGTCAGGTGTTGGAGTTAAAGATGATTTAGGTGTCAGTTCTGATCTATTAATGTCATTACAGTTGTTTTCAGTGTTGGCAAAAAAACATTTCAGACGTATTTTACGAAAAATGACAATAAGTCATTGAATAACTCAAACCTGTTCAATCCTGAATGAGGTACATATGTTAGTCCTTTAGATAAAAGGAAGCCAGTAGCCTCGTCCAGATTAGCTATGCTCAAATTAAAAATAGGGATATCCTTCACTCCCTCCAATAGCGAGCATTGCATGTTTCTAGGTTTTGATTCTGATTGATTGGTTGATGTCCCCGGAACTGTGTTTGATATTGTGCAAGGGGCTGATACTGTGGTCGAGGTTGGTATTGTGGTTGCTAATGGGGTTGATATTGCGGTCGCCAATTGCCCCTGCTTTGATTGCATCTCCCTAAAAAAGGTTGGCGATATCCTTGATTGAAACGTGAATGATATCTATTACGTCTGTTTTCATACATAGTAGGTGTTGCTTCATTATCAGAATCTGACGTATCAGAGAAAGTTGTTACCTTTTTATAGTATGGTCTATTTGTCTGATGGTAAGATTGTTGGTCTTGATCAGATGTATGTGATTGCGAATATTAACCTTCTGAGAGATATGGATAGATGTTTTCCTTACTGAAGAACCTTATATCTTTTTTCACTTTATCAGTTTAAGTAGGTAATCGGTGTATGAATTTAATTCCGTGTCTAGTTCTTCAAGTTTTTTCTTTGCGTCATCCACAGCTTTGTTTTTTGTTTTCAAGTTGAAGAATTTCATTCAACAATTGTAAGAGTACCTCCTTAGTTGATTCTACTATGAGCATCATATGGTCCCTCAAACACCTATTCGCAATCATGGACTATCCTGCCAGGTAACTGCTTGTACAAATTTCTGTGGAGAAAAACTTTCAAATTGGAAAGTGGTAGATATTTGGTATTACTTGATATTGGATAACCACACTCCTAACTTAACATCAATTGTAAATAATGCAATTGGTTATTACTGTCAATTATATTCTGGTGCTGCCCTAAATTCTGGTCGACTCCTGCCAGATGAAAATCAAACAAAAAAACGACAGAAACTGTTGGTTAGGACGCACTATTCACCGGCCCACTATGGTGCCTAAGAAAAAACTAATCCAGTGTACAACAAATATATGTGCAAAAAATATTTTAACAATTGATCATTCTATGTATGAACACAAACATCCTTATGAATGTCCATCAATAAACCGTCAAATGACATCTTAGTCAAGATTCTCCATTTCCTGATTTTAATTCAACACAGTCCATAAATGTTCAATGAAGTTTAACAGAATCGCCAAATTTATTCCATTTGGTTGCAGCATAGTGAAATCCCTGGTATATTGAACACCCAATGCATTTCGGTATGAACCTTCTTAGGGACAATGCTGCAAATCACAAAAACTCTTATTGGTAATCACCTTAATTTGATATCTAATTTGTTCAAAAACTCAAAAAGTAAAAAGAAAACAGGGGGATAGACCACACCGGTCCCTTACAGAAAGTGATCATGCGGTTTGTCAAACCCATCAACCCTCGTCAGACCTCTCATCATGAATAGATCTACCTCAGTGTCCATTGCAAACTAGATAGTGCTTAAAACCCGTGATGCTTTTAAATGAAACCTGTGCACAACAAAAACAAATAACTTAAACACATAACTTTACCATGTATCTCACCTTTGCTGCCGCGTGTATATCTGTTAGAAAAATGGCTGCATAAGAAAAACCAAACTAAACAAAAAATCCATGTAATGCTACCTCCAATGTACCTAATACAATACATGATTCAACAGTCATAATTATCCTCACCTATATCTGTAGCCCGTAGGTTCCTTTTATACCAATATACGAATCGCGCCTACAAGACTTCCTATTAGATGTCCAAACTCTAAATAAACAAGAGCCACAATTAATCATACGGTACTATGTCTTCCGAACATATTTAAACAACCACTGGATTCACACTCATGATTTCCACTGCAAGTACCTGATGTAATATCCAATGTCTCCTGTCAACAATCGTCTATACTTGCAGTGCCAAAACACCCGCGCTCTGCCGTAGCGTTCTCTGCTCGCGCTTACCGCCTATGTCATAGGTACGCGCCACCATTTTCAACAATAAAAAAAGGACTACAGGCTCTTTCGATCATGTCCTCAACACTAAACAAGCATTGGAAATGCAATAGGTCTCGCATTAGGAAAGTTTGAGCTATTGGTCTTGTAAATGACAATTATTTTATTTATGTGTTGGTTTTGAAAATAGCTAAATTAATAGCTTTGTCATTTACAATGCCAATAGTTATAACTTTCGCAAATGTGACCCCTATAGCATTTGTAATGCAACATGTTTTGTATTTACGTGACTTAGATGAATTGATATTACAAATAACAATGGCTTTTCATTTTTTTAAATAATTAATACTTAAATAAAAGTGATTGTAATTTATAATGGCAATCGCTTAAACTTTTGTGAAGATTATGTTCAGTGTATTTTATTGTGACGAAAATCCAAGAACAGAAGTGAAATATTAACATCTTTTTGTGACATTTGTAATAAAGCTTGAAACATTGAGAGAACATATTTGAACCAGTTGTTGTTGAATCGTTGCACAGATTGATGCTGTGATGGCGCGGAGTGATGTTGTGGCGCTGAGTGATGTTGTGGTGGCGCTGAGTGATGTTGTGGTGGCGCTGAGTGATGTTGTGGTGGCGCTGAGTGATGTTGTGGTGGCGCTGAGTGATGTTGTGGTGGCGCTGAGTGATGTTGTGGTGGCGGTGAGTGATGTTGTGGTGGCGCTGAGTGATGCTGTGGTGGTGCTGAGTGATGCTGGGGTTGCACTGAGTGATACTGTGGTGGTGTTGAGTGATGTGGTGTCCCTGAGTGATGCTGTGGTGTTGCTGAGTGATGCTGTTCTTTTGCGATATATCGAGTGAGGGCGATAGATCGAGTGAGGGCGATAGATCGAGTGAGGGCAATAGATAAATAGGGTGAGGGCGATAGAGTGACGGCGATAGATAGAGTAAGGGCGATAGATAGATAGTTTGTTGTGTGTGTCGTTGTCGTGTGTGTTGTCATTGTGTGTGGTTGTAGTTGTGTGTGTGTTGTTTGTGGTGTTGTGTGTGTGGTTGTTGTGTTGGTGTGTATGTGTGTGTGTGGGGTGTTGTGTGTGGGGTGTTGTGTGTGTGTGTGGGGGTGTTGTATATGTTACTGGAGCAAATATTCCATTGAAGTAGGTCGGCCAGAAGGTGAAAAAAAACCAGCCCGAACCGGAAAAATTCTGTAGGTCTTGTCACTATACTATTATCGACCTCAGCAACATGAAATGCCAGCAGTGCACATGTTTTGTATTTGATCTTGATTGTAAAAAAGAAATTATCATCCGCTACAGGATGTATTAATTAACTCGGAGGAAAGTCGCAAAAGTAGCTCTTGGAATAGTGTGACTTTTTTTAAATAATGTTTGGAAATGGCTGCTAGGAATGGTCTGACAAATGTGCGTTCGTTTTAAAGGACTTAGTGCAGGTTATTCAAATAGATAGTGAGGAGAGGGGAGAGTGAGGACAGGGGAGAGTGAGGAGAGGGTAGGCTGAGAATAAGGGAGTCTGAGGAGAGGGCAGAGGGAGGGGAGAAAGGGGAAGAGTAGAGAGAGGGGAGAGTGATGAGAGAGGGGGAGAGGATAGAGGGAGGAGAGTAGAGAGAGAGGAGAGTAGAGCAAGGGGAGAGTGTGAGTATAGAGAGGTGGTAGTGAGGTGAGAGTGAGGAGAGTGGGAAGAGATGGGAGAGAGGGGTGAGGAATGAGGGAAGAGTGTGAGGGTGTAGAGGGAGGGGAGAGAGAGAGGGGATAAAGGGGAGAGAGTGAGGTGAGAGTGAGAAGAGAGGGAGGAGGGGATGTTGAGGAGAGAGGGAAGGTGGGAGGGGGATGTGTTATTTTCCACTTTTCAAAAAGCCTTTAAAAAAAACTCTCAACCTTTTTTTTTATTTGCACCTTTCTAAAAACCAGGACAGGCGTAAGTAGTTCCTTCATTTTGGTTCCCTTGGCAGAAGTTGAAAATGCAGCAGCAGCCGTTCGAAATCTGTTGGCCTGGTCACCCTCCCATCTTCTCGACTGAAGCAGCATGAAATACCATGAAAGCACATGTTTGGGATTTGGGTCCAATTCTTTAAAAAAAATATATATATCCCACACAACAGGACGCATTAATACACTGTAAATAATCGCTCCAAAGAAGCTTTTGTGATAGTGTGACTCTTTGTAAATAATTCTTGAAAAGGGCTGGTAGGAGCGGAGTGTCGAATCTGCCTTCATTTTAAAACTTATAAATAAAGTTATGTAAGTACTGCCAGAATTAGATAGGTAAAACAGAGGAGAGAGACAATTAGCTATTGTAGTGTGTAATGTTTGAAACCCGCAACAAAAGTAAAAAAAAAATATTCTAAAAATCACCGTTATGTGTAAGTATCAATTAATGTTATTTTTAAAATATAAAAGAACTATGAGATCGGCTTTAAATAGTAAGTAAATGCTAATCGTAAAAAATGTGGACATGAGGCCACCATAATGTCTTTCAAATATTGACCGCGCAAACAATGTTTAAGATCTTTTGTGAAGAAAAGTACTGTCATTCCCTTATAGTTCTCTTTTTTTAAAGTTATGCATAAAAGTGATTCAGGTTAGAGTGGAAAAAAACACTTAGGAGGATTTCTCCATGTGGCTTGTGCTCGGCTGTCGCCTCGGGCATGTTTACTGGTAACACGTGAAATGCTAAAACCATTAATCAAGAAGGATGGCTCAGTCTGCCTTCTTGCCCGATGGCGCCTCTTCACTGCTTCCTGTTTAACACTAGAGATTGTGGGAGGGGGGAGGTTGAGGAGAGAGGGAAGAGGGGAGGGGAGAGAGTTATCCTTTTTTTCCTCCAAAAAGCATTAAAAGAGACTTTTTTCTGGACCAAGGGCGATAGAAAGCAGAAAAGGGTTTACCGTTTTAGTGCTTTCATGATGAAACTAAACGAAACGCTTCAGATATATTACACATGCTACGACCCAAATATTGACAAAGCCTAAATACACCATTCGTTGTAAACGATGCGTGCAACAAATAATTCGCTTTTTTTTAATAAGTAACACACTAGAATTAAATATGATTAAAACAATAAATACAATGACAAATTCAATGCAGCACAGGCCTGGTTATTGCATCCGGTCTGGGTAATTCTGTACCTTGGACTCTGACACGACGCGGACGGTGCGAGACAAAGGGCGGCTGACTGCATTTGGCAGCCAGGAGAGTAAGGCACTGGAACTGATTAAATGCACTTCAGCCGGAGGCTAAGTAGTGCCCTTGAGGGAATGAGAACAGCAGCACTGTCGGAGGGAGGCCCTGCCAAAAGTAGGCTACAGTTCTGCCGGTGCGTGGGGGCTACCCTGAGGCTGGCAGGGATCATGAGTAAATGTACTCGCCGTGCGCCTGCCATGGAGAACCTAGGCGCACGAGGACTGTCTATGGGCACGCGCACTTGCGAGGCTGAGCTATCAATTGATAATCAAGCCGGGGATGGCTGCGCATCCCATATTTGCATTGATTATTATCACTTAAAATAATTGCATTTAAGTGTATCCGACTCAAAATAATTCAGACAGAGACGGGGAAAGAAAGGCTAAGAGCTCGCCATGGCCAGCTGGAAGATGCAGCCGAGGCAGAGCTGTGCCTTGGAGGAGCTGCAGCCCCTCTTCATGCCACTACTGAAGACGAGAAATACTACAGAGAGAGAACACGTTAATAACACAAAACTTAAAGGAAAAGTATTTAGAGCATTGCGATTAGAGCTCCCGACATTACAACAGAAATACAACACAGATGTATCCTGCAGTTTTCATCTAAATCTTAATGAGTCCGACACATGAGTAGAACTATAATTTTTAAATAAGAGGAAATGTCCGGCAGCAGTTTTTGATGCAGCACGTATTTAAATTCAAATATGTTTGGAGCAGTCCTGTTGCTTTAGAGTGCATAGTTAGCTATTGGAATGAAAAACAACGTGATAACTAATTCCCAAGGCTGCGTAGAATTTTGCCTTGCTGCGTGTTCTGTAGAAAATGGTGTTGCTCTTTCATGACTGGGAGCAAAATCCTGATCCCCCTAGCTGCCTTTCGATTAATGCAGAGATCAGAAGCTTTGGGAGTCTCAGGAATGTTTGGAACGGAGCGGGGAGGGACAGCAGAGAGAGTGGGGTGAAGGAGAGAGATGGCAAGGAAAGGAAAACCAGCGCTGCCTTCCTGAAAGGGCACCTCGCTGATAACAAGTTAAAAAAAAAGTAGCCGTCACAGGAATAATTGAAACGGAGGGGGAGGGACAGCAGAGAGAGGGGGGTGAAGGAGAGAGATGGCAAGGAAAGCATAAGCAGCGCTGCCTTCCTGAAAGGGCACCTCGCTGATAAGTTAAAAAAAATAAAAGTACACTGGGAGGGGGGAGGAGAAACGCGAGAGACGCCCTGGCGGCTGTCAAAGTGAAAGTACGGCTGGCCGGCAGTGAATAAATTAGGGGAGGAGAAATGCCTGAGGCAGAGCGCACGCTGGGGGATGCCTGTGGGAGGGAGGCTGGTGGCTTTGATGTGCACGCGCTTTTTAGGTCAATGCGCTTGCGCATTGAGCTTGCTTTTCACGGGCACCGCATCAAATCGCCCGATCGTTGAGCTCTCGTTAAGCCCCTATATTCTCGCAAGCTCAATGCGCAAGCGCATTGAGAGGCGAGACCTAAAAAGGACTATAAGCTGGATGCCATCACAAGATCCCGATCAACATAACCTCGCCACCAATATTCAAACTAAAAAGAACTTTATCCTCTCAACGTAATTGCATATAAACAAACTGGAGATTACACCTCTAAAAGATGGCCACAATAACGCATTATCAGCAAGGCACCGTCATGTGACACCAGACTCTAGCTTAACAGCTTAGTGTGCTCCATAAGGGAATACATCTAAGTGATATAGTAAAATAACTTTTATTACAAACTAAAAATTTGAATAGAAAATGTTAATGTGATATGTGCACAGCACAAATGCTCGTGTAAAAAGTGTCTGTGTCCCACTGATAGATCATAAAATATTCATTATGCATGAGCTTAAAAAACATCATGAAAACATACGAATCAACCTGATTACATAAGTAATGCATATGTATACAATGAATGAAAGCATATCATACAGCAATATCAAAAATAGCATATCATTTCTATCTTGTCATTCAGTCCATGGGGTACCATCGTTCTTAAAAACCGTATCCAGTGAGTCTCTCTTTGTGCTAACAAGCAGTTGGTATCAACATGTTGTGACACAAGCACCCTCTCCAACACAGTAAATCTGTTGTGGCATTGTGTGACTCATCTCTTTCCAGTGGACGACTAAGCACGATTTAACATTATCTGTTCGTATCATACTCTTGTGCTCTGTCATCCTCACTTTTACCTTCCTCGTGGAAAGTCCAATGTACACAAGCCCACATGGGCACTTTATAGCATACACCAACATCCTGGAGTTGCAGTCTGACGTGTGTTTCAATTGTATATCTTTACCTGTATGCGGATGCGCAAACCTGTTCCCGACGAGGACATTTCCACAATGTCCACAAATATGGCATTTCATCATACCCTTCTGAACAACATTTTGTCCTGCTTAAGAATCTTTTTAAGGTTCATTGACCTGGAAAAAGCAAACATGGGTTTGTCTGAAAATAACTGCTTAAAATCGGCTTCTTGATCAATTATTTCCCATCATTTCAAAATAAAAAATGTTATGACTGTCGCTGCTGTAGAATGTTTTAATACAAACACCTCTCTTCTGGCTGAAGATTTTGTGACTTTTTCTAACAGCCTACTGCGTTCTAAAGCACAGGCCTTTTGTTTTGCTCTTTCTAAAACCATACTGGGATAACCCCTCTGTGCATAGTTCTGACTCATGGTGGTGATCCCAGCTGTCCCCTGATTTTCATCAGAGCAGATTCTCTGTGCTCTTATGAACTGTGACAAAGGCAAGTAAATATTTGATATTGCCATATTATTCCCTATTCTGACCTACATAGTTTCTAACCTAGCAGTAATTCAGACCCACAACTCAACTCAACTACCAAAAACGGATCACTTCTCAACATATGTGGCCATTGTTTTCTACTAAACCAAGAAACTCATTGATATTTCTATTCCTAGATCAACCAGAATAATTATTCCAAGCAGGCTAGATTGCAGTATTTCCAGTTTTTAATATGCCTTTTTCTATATGAATATTGTTTTATTGAATTAGTTGGATTATCTAAAGCAACGTTTCCCTAAATGAAAAACGTTTGCCATCTTGCTGGATACTCTGAACTCTTGCCATCCCAAATCAAATGTTAGATGTGTGTGTGCCCTATACAAAGACTTCTGAAGTTCCATGATGCAATATTAAAGTGCATACTGGTAGTGCTGCTTACACTTCAAAGAACGAAAGAGTCTAATAAAAACCAACATTCTTTTTTCTGTCTTATTATAGGGAGCAAAAGATATCTTGACCAGGTAAGGCTGGGAACCATACCTAATATGTTTATGAGCTGTATGCTGCAAAATGAATAATTGACACACAACTGATTATATACTGATGATATGTATTTATCTCTGTAAAACTATTTTGATTTTTAGAAGCTCTGGACTTTTTTTTACCAAAAAAGTCTAGGTGATGTAGATGTTGAAAATGCCTCCTCATTGTGAAATGAATAGCAGTAGGGGCACAGTCCACTTAGCACTGAACTGTTTGACTGCATTTATCATCATCAATGGTACCCCTCTACATTGGCATACACAAGGTGGCAGGCACCGCGTGGTGCCTGTCACGTTGTCCATGCCAATGCACAACATGCATATTCAACATTGTGGTGGCTGCTGCATACAGCACCACCCGCCACAATTTTGAATATGCAGGATGCGTTGGTGGTCGCATCCTAATTGGCACAGCGTTTACTGGGCCACACGCCAGTGTAATGGGCCCTTAAGTGTCACAGATTCACGGGCTAGATGTATCAATAACTGGTCCCGGAATACCGGTCCCTAATTGCGACTAGCATTTTTGCGACCAGTAAAGATTTTTAAGGACTGTACCTAGATACTAATAGGTCCGTTCTTAAAAATTCGAACCATAGTGCATCCCAATCTGATCCACTGCACGAAAATTCAAATGGTAGTGGGACTCTATCTGACCTACTGCATGAATATGAAAGAGGTAGGTTGCAAGTTGCAATGTACTTTGACTACATGCCATCACAGGGTTGGTGGCTTGCAGAAACAAGTCTGTGAATGCCTTTCAATAAAAAAAAGCTTTTTTTTTTTTTAAACAAAACAGGACTGCGTATCAAAAGAACTTGGGGTTTACTTTTTTGGGGTTCGTCCTAAGGACCACTTCCTAGTCTTCAACAAACCTTTTTTTACATTGCTTTTTGCGAATTTAGTACCACTTCTTTAAAAATATTGTTGTATTGCGATATGATTTTGGTCAGAAAGATTAATACACCTAGAACGCAACCCTTCTGTATACCAAATTGGTATCTATTTCTAATCCAATTTTATGTGTAGGAAAAACTTCTAACTCTATAACCTGTATTAGTACATAAAAAAAAGTATTTAAACGGTTGCAAATGTTAAATTGGAGCATTTGCGACCAACATAATGCTTAGTACCTCTGGCCCTTAGTGATATATGGTTCCTCCAAATTAAGTAGGACTGTGTATATAGACAACATAACCTTCAGACTATAGGGACTCATCAGGAAATGTTGACCTTCTTCCTAGCTAGCTCATAGTGCCCCATCTGTAACCCTAACCTTACCGTGGTACCAGATGGTGTCAGCACCCTCAAACATGACCATGCTTATTCCCCAAGGAAATAGTGGAAACAGATTACCCTTTTGTTGTTACTTTTGCATGCCAGAGCTGAACACAAGAAAGATACGAATGAGGGTTTTGAAACATTTATTGAACCAATAGTATTCCTGCAATTATTAGGCAGATGAAAAAATGCATTGTAACCTGCATTATAAGAATGGTGAAAAAGATAAACAGTTCCACCATAATAAAATTATTATCATGTGATTATACTCCTATCTAACACTACCTATACTATGGGGAACATAGTGGGAGTGCCCTCTCCCAGATCAACTGGGTTAGCCTACCTCCCCCCGCCATACCTGGGTGGGAAGCGCCCACAAGCTGATCTGATGTAGAGCAGTTTAATTTCCTTTGCAGGATAATAGTTAGACTCAGCATGGCTGCATCCCAGTCACAGTGTAGGTTGTTACAGGACAATCCCAGCAAAAGTGCTACTCTGCGGAATGTCTCTCAAAGGCTGTTCATGTAATAAAAGCACTGTTTCAATTGCACTTTTTCAAATGTGCATAGCTGCTGCAATGGTTTGTCTGCAGCCATAGAGGGGTCTCCAGCCAGGCCAGGTTAGAATTATCACCAGCTCTGTGGGACCGCATCCACTTACTCCTCAAACGCCACAGAGCCCTGAAGAGTCACGGGACAGTTTTCTTGTGACGAAACACGTGTCGGCTTGTTGTTTGATTCCATTCTGTTGTTGCTTCATTAAATAACTTTAAACATTACACTGGTGTTGAGCACAGAAATTTTGATCTAAAAAAGACTGCCATACCATCATCATATCCCCACCATGTGTGCCCGAGACTGTGCTTATGTGTGAAAAATGTAAAAGGTCAACGTTGAAAAAGATGTCAAGCTATAACATGAAACTAAAATGGAGACTGAGAGCACTGAGGTATCCTCCTTCTACTGGGGCCTTCTCTTGTACGTGTTTGGCAATACACACTTTCCTTGTTCTATTCTTTTGCTCCAGAACCATGAAATTATGCACTCTCCAGCAGCCCTCCATAGCTAGCTGCACACCTATATGATTACATTCCATTACTCAATGACAGGAACTCCGGCAAGGTCTGGTCTCAGGGTAGAGCAGCTGACAGTATGCTGGGGACAGAGTTGCCCAAGATCCCACAGGGAGTCAATGGCAAAAAGGGATACAATGAGTAAGATCTGCACAAGATAACAATAAGTCGAAGTTCACTCAAGAGGCTATTCAGCTTTTAGAATTCCTAAAATCGTGGATGTGGAAGACCTGCATACAACAACATTAACAATAAAAGGAAAATAGACCTATTTGGCACAGCAAGGGATATATTGCTTAGTTGGAGCACACAATTTACTTTTGGTAGAAGTCACACACTCCTGCAGTTTTACTATCCACGGCGCACCCTGCGCTCCTTTGCAATGTCTCTGGCACACAATCAATCAATCAATCAATCAGGGCATTTGTATAGCTCGCTACTCACCCGGAGGGTTTCAAGGCGCTTGGGGCAGGGGGGTCGGCTACTGCTCGAACAGCCAGGTCTTGAGCTGCTTCTTGAAGGCGAGGTGGTCTTGGGTCAGGCGGAGGTGGATGGGGAGGGAGTTCCACGTCTTGGCAGCCAGGTAGGAGAAGGATCTTCCTCCCACGGTGGCTCTTCGGATGCGGGAACGGCGGCGAGGCCGTGGCTGGTGGAATGTAGTTGGTGGGCGGGAGCATAGAAGGTCAGGCGGTCGTTGAGGTATCTGGGGCCTTGGTTGTGGAGAGCTTTGTGTGCGTGGGTGAGGAGTCGGAACGTGATTCTCTTGCTGACGTGGAGCCAGTGCAGGTCTCTCAGGTGTCTGGAGATGTGGCACACTCCTGTGTCTCTCTGCTCTTGAATCGGAGGGTGATCTTTTCAGGTGCAGGTTGTCAAACTTTGGAACTGTATGCCGCTAACTCTAAACAGACGCATGACCTTCTCTCCTTTCGGAAGTCCTTAAAGACTTGGTTGTTCCAGCAATAGCCTTTACGTCATTTTAGTTATCCTGATCTGTCACACCCACTTACCGCCGGGACACTCTTTCAAGTAGCTGTGCGCTCTACAAATACCCTGTTAACATAACCTAACATAACAACTCCTGCCCCATTAATCGTCATGAAGCAAGATAGTGTTTGGTAATCCTAATGAAAGACCTGAGCACGCGGGGATGGAACCCCAAAAGGGACATCAGACTATTATTCATTATCCCTAGATTCCTAATTACCAATGATTCTTTTTTTTTTTTTTTTGCAACCTCTATTTTTTATACAATTTATATTGTTGGATTTAATGCCTTGACGTGAGTGCCAAATTATATTGTTGGAGCTGACTGCAAACTTAGATCAAAGGTCTACATAAACTTTTTTTTTCCCAATTGCATTGGTTTCTAGCCACTACCAAAATAATTTAAGGATCTAACAATGTAACACACAGCTGTTCAGGGCTCTGATTGAAGATATTATAGAGAGATCCCCATCTATGAAACGCAGTACACACCCTGAAGTCTTCAGTGGCCACTATGACAATCGAGCAATTTTAAAAAAAAAGGAAAAAAAAGCTAGAGAGTACGACCACTCTCTAAGGATGCTCACAGCCAAGCTGAGTACTGGGTTGCAATCCAATTATTTAAAAAAAATAAAGTAACAGGTTGCAGTTGGTCTGAGTCAGCATCCCCTGCTCCCAGAGGTGACGATGGTTGTAGTAGTGATGGTAGTAGTAGTAACACTGGTGTAACTGGTGGTAGTACTGATGTTGGTACTAGTAATTAAGGTGGTTTTGGTTTTGGAAGTGGAAGTGATAGCAGATGAAGACTTGTTAAATTACTAGCAAAGATGACAACGGTTTTTGTAGTGAGGTTGGTGGTGGTTGTGATGGTGGAGACAGTGGGTCTGGTATGATAGTGGTTAAAGGGTGTTCATAGTGGTGTTTATAGTACTTCTGGTAGTGTGTCAAGCATAGTGCTGTTGGTGATGATTGTAGTGGGGTGATGGTGTGACGATGGTAGTGATAATGGAGTTGTTGGTGGTGGGAGTGGAGATGTTGTGGTAGTGGTGATGCTGAAGATAGTAGTGACTGTGCTTTTAGTGCTGGTGCAATTTATAGTGCTAGTAGTAGTGATGGAACATGCATGATACCGGGCTTTGTAGTACATATTGTGGATGCATGTACCAGCAGCAAGGGAAGCTCGCGTGTAAAGCAATACTGGCTCCAAAACACAAAGACATGAAACAACAGAAGTGGTAGGGTGGAGGAGACAAGAAGAGTGAAAGGGATGCTGAAGCCGGAACCAAAGGAGAGAGGGGCAGAGCAGGAGCTCTGGCAAGAAGATAAGGGGCAGAGACGAGCTGCGATGTCTGTGAGCTGGGTTAAGAAGGAAGCAGTAGCAAAGAACGTGCAGGCAATACTATGAAAAAGCATGAAGTCATTGAAGGAGGGTGGTGAAGAAAATAAGCAATAATAGCAAACAGAATGCACAGGACAACTTTAGGAGGAATATAATATGTAATTGCTAGAAAGATCCAGGGGGAGCTGCTAATCTTCCTGTTGCGACCGTTGTTTTGCTGACCAGGAGGGGAAACGCTGAGGTGCTGTTTACTTGCGGCTGCTGCCGCCCTTAACCCCAAAGCCGCCATCATTGCCACTGCTGCGGTTGGAGAGGACTACACTTCCCAGAAGCCCTGTGGCGCCGCTTCATCGCGTCACCAACTAGCGCCAGGAGGCACTAATAATTGCGGGAGGGCCCACACAACGCGGGACGAGCGCGGGCGTTCCCGGGCGAAGCCTGGGCCAAGGGCGGGCCCGTCCACGCCCGTCGTAGCCAGGAGGAGACTGGGCTGGGCCATGTCCATTTCATCTTCCTTTTCTTGTTGATTGGAGAGGACTCGCTGGTGTACTTGTTATGTTATGTTATTTATTTTTGTATCGCGCACAGCTGCCCCAGCAAAGGGGTGTCCTGGCGCTTGAACAGGTACTGAAACATAACACCTAACAGAAGAGAGAGCCCTAGACAGGTACAGGGAACAAAAAAGTCTTAATCGCGCGTCTAAAAACAGTGAGATTATTCAGCTCACGGATATGCACCGGGAGGGCGTTCCACAAACCAGCGGCCAGTACTCGAAAAGAGCGGCCGCCCATCCTGCTAAGTTTGTACCGGGGGCAGACTGCAAAATGCAACGCCTCCGATCTCAACGACCTCAGCGGGGTATAGGGCAGGAGCAGGTTGGCGAGTGCCGGCGGCGAAGAGAACTTCAAGATTTTAAAAGCCAGGCATAGCGACTTGAACTTAATTCTCTGCCTAACCGGCAGCCAGTGTAAAGCAGAAATTGTGCTAGACACTGAGCAGAATTTAGGAAGGCCAACAATGGCCCGGGCCGCAGCATTCTGCACCCTTTGCAGTCTGGATGCCTCCGCCTGATTAATCCCTAACAGCAGCGCACTGCCGTAGTCCAACCGAGATAGAACCGTGGCTTGGACCACGAGCTGTCGGGTAGAGGAATCAAAGAACTTGAGGACAGGTCTAAGGCCACGCAGGATCCCGTAGCAAGTCGCTGCGACCTTCTTTGTGTGACTCAAGAAGGTAAGGGCTGAGTCCATCCAAACTCCGAGATTCCTTACCTCAGAAACAGGGACCGAGGTAACGCCTAACTCAGGCGGCCACCACTGATCTCCCCAAAGCTCTGCGTGTTTCCCCAACACCATTACTTCCGTCTTCTTGGCATTCAGCTGTAAGCAATTGGATCTAAGCCAATTTGCTACAGCCAAAAGTCCTGCCCGGAATCCAGGGGCATCCACCTCAGGGTCGCCACTTAAAGTCACCGCCAGCTGCGTATCGTCAGCATATGAGGTCATCTCAAGACCCCACCGTTTGACGATCGCAGCTAGCGGTTTCACATATAGATTAAACAAGGTTGGACTTAACGCCGAACCCTGGGGGACCCCTAGATCCAAAGAATAGAAGGTGGAATGGCCAGGTGGTATGGCCACTTTAAAGGACCGACCAGAGAGGAAAGAGCAGAACCACTGGAGAGCAGTCCCCGTAATACCAGCCTCCTCTAGGCGCTGCATCAGAACCCGGTGGGACACAGTGTCGAACGCGGCGCTCAGGTCTAATAAAAGGAGCGCCGCTGTTCGCCCCGCATCGAGCACCCCACGTAAGTGCTCGATCATATAGAGCAACGCGGTCTCGGTGCTGTGTCCTGTCCGGAAACCGTTCTGACTCAGATCCAGAATATTATTCCGAGCAAGATGGTCAGTGAGAATGGAATTCACATGCGTCTCAGTAACTTTAGCTATCCAGGGAAGGAGGGATATAGGGCGGTAGTTTTCCGGCAAGGTCGGATCTAAAGTAGCCTTCTTCAGGATTGGGGTGACTACCGCTCGCTTCCACAAGGAAGGGACCACTCCAGAGGATAGCGACAGATTAATTAGAGACAGCATTGAGGCCCGGCACCCGAGAGGAAGGATCCTGATTTGATCAGGCTTCACCGGGTCCAACGGGGAGCCAGATTTAATCTTGAGACTCAGTGTGTCAAAGATCTCTATAGACAAGTCCGGAAAAAAAGTCAGAGCCTCCACCTGTAGTACATTAAGGATCCCTGATTCTGGGTCAAGTGGCACCTGGTTGAATCCTCGATAGATATTCTGCACTTTTTCTAAAAAGAAGGATGCTAAACCTTCACAATGAGCGTCCGTGCAGATAGCCGTCGAGGTGGCCCTTTTATTCATAAGGTCTTTAACGACCTTGAATACTAGTTTTGAGGGATTGGTGCTGGCTGAGAATTCCTGGGCATAAAATGCTGCCCGGGTTCTGCAAATTGCCCTATGATAGGTCTTGAGTTTAGCAAAATAGGAGGATTTCAGTTCACGATCATAAGTCTTCCTCCATTCCCTCTCAGCTTTCCGGCAGATCTTTTTTAGCTCGGCAAGCGAGTCATTATACCATGGGCTAGGTACTTTGGTATGGCATTTGGACCAGCGCATTGGTATAAGGGAATCGAGGGCGTCTGAGACCCATTTGCAGAACTTGGTCAGTGACTTTTCCTTTCTGTGGATGCATACATTCTTAACTCTGGACTATTGATCGCTCTTGTTGGTTCAAGGCTCGACTATTGTAACTCACTTTATGCCGGGGCCAACAAGGGCCTTCTGCAGCGCCTACAGGTTGTGCAGAACGCGGCGGCGCGATTTGTTCTGGCCCTGCCTTGGCTGTCCTCTGCGACCATGGCAAGGAAGAGTCTTCACTGGCTCCCTATCACCTCAAGAGTATCTTTTAAGCTCCTCTGCCTCACTTACCGTGCCCTTATGGCTGGCCCTGCCGATGCTCTTGGATCCCTGCTTACTCGGTATGTCCCGAGTAGATGTCTACGTTCTCTAGAGCTTAACCAACTGGTAGTCCCGCGCTCTAGGAAGGTTAGATGGGGGAGTAAGGCCTTTTCCATCTTGGCACCCCAACTATGGAACACACTTCCCCTTGAGATCAAATCACAACCTTCATTGGATCTCTTTAGGAAGGCTCTCAAAACCAGGTGCTTTATTAAGGCATATCAATAAGCTCCTCTCATCTGGTGCTTTCAGCTAGTTTTGAGTTAGGCGCCTTGACGCCCATTGGGCTAAGTTGCGCATCTATAAATTCCACTTCATCATCTTCATTATTCTTGTGTTTATAAATTGAGTAATTCACTTATATTTGGCTTAAGACAAGGTGTGGGTTATGGCTACAAAATGAAACCTGACGGGCCAGAGGGCAGGGGGGGCGGTCGCAGGCACATTGGATGCTTTTCTAATTAGAGCAGAATCAGTGCTACAGCACAAGATACACCTCACTGAAAAAAGACTTTCCTTAGGACTTTATGCAGTACAAAAAAGATCATCCCTGGGGGCCATAAGAATGGTTAAAACACCAACAATAGTTATCCAACCCCCAAGCATTATAAACAAAGAGCCTATTGAAAATCTTATTTTCAATCGTGTTGTGGAGGGCATTAGCTCCCCAAGATCATCCCCACATGGTGCTACATATGGCCCCATCGTGGAGCCCAGTAATCGGTGGAATTCTGATTTACCCTTGGGTCATGCCCCACCCTTTGCCCACACTCAATCCCATTGCCCTATTGATACTGTGGTAGTCTAGGATGATCGAGCTACTAGGTCCAAGAGAACAGCAAGGGAAAGTACTGGCACGGTGGGTGGGCCAGGGGAACCATTGGCGAAACGAACGAGGGGCGGCCTAGCCATAAGTGATAAAAACAAAGACAAAGGGAAAAGCAAGCATCAAAAAGGAAAATCACCCCGAATATGTGAACCTGGTGTGTCTCCATCTGCTAACCCTAATGGAATTGACCTCGGGGACACAGGGGATAATCAGGCTTATTGGGAATGCATGGAAACATTAATTTTGGGAATCCTAGCTCCATTTTAGACAAAGCTAGGGGCCATAGAAGAAAAAGTTGCCCAAATGGTAAAACAATTCGAAGTAAGGAGAAACACAGACATAGTGAACACGGCAGTGGAGGGATGTCTACTAAGAACAGGTTTGGGAAAGAGTGCACTAGGAGCGACACAAAATAAAGCTCTGACCAAGCCGGTCGCAGATAGTGTGAATGGAACAACGCATGTTTTAAACCCACCAGCCCAGGATGCAAGTTCAAATTCTGGGGAGCAGCCCTCAAGACCCAGTATTATACCTCAGGGTGGTGAATGGCAAACTATCCCACTTTGTCTAGGTCCTCATAATACGCAAATGCCAAGGGAACTGTTAGGGGCATCAAGTGCCCCCCCAGCTTGTCCGGGGGTGGCCAAAACATTACAAACGAGACAATAAATAATGTGCTGTTTAAACCTTCGTGAGACATCATAGATCTTCCACCAGTGGCAAGTCCCCTTGTTGTAGTCCTGACGGGTCCCCCCCCCCCCGTGGAGGTCGGATCAACCCGAATCTTGGGCTCAGTTAAAAAATAAAACTGTGGATTGGTTGGCTAGACACAAAGTATACAGGTATTCCACGGCCAAAAACATTTTGATGGTCCACAGACTTGCATGGCTAGGTAAATCACAAAAAAAGACAGGAGGGGATTATGTTATTATCAATTTTCGAAGTCCTGCAGTTGGCCAAATGATCCTCAAAGCTCATGATCATAATTTTTCCCCTGTTACGTCCATTGTGGCGCACCCATTGGGATATTTTTATAGGCCGCCGCTGAGATACCAAGGGGAGTTACCCCCTTATTAGTGGTCTCAAATAGATTTGATGCTCTGTCCAATCTAGACGAGCAGGGATGACTGAAAACTAATCATGTGCTTATAGATGACTCATTAATTAAGGGGACATTGGGTGAAAATGAGATCACACTTTTAATGTCTAGTCCCAGCTTGGCCTCATTACCCCATATTGCTGAGCCTAATCTTACGATGTTGGTTGATATTGAACCTAACTTAATGGGGCAGACTGCATATTTGCTCTTCCATGGATATAGCCGGCATACGGTCAAAAAGAGGGCACACGAACTGGAAGTCTTTCCGATCAATGCATCACATTATTGCCCTGCAGGAAACCTGGGCCTGGGATTGCAACGATCCTTACTACTTGGACGGGTACTGTTCTTTTAGCAAAGATGCTGTTCCATCAACAAAGGGTAGATCAAGGGGGGGGGACTCCTATTATTGATCAGCCTAAAATTACTGTATAAATTAAAGCTGATAGAAACAACTTCACCGAATATTTTGGCAGTTAAATTAATAGGTGAAAACTTACCAGGCCTCTTGGTGGTAATTTTTTATAATTCTTTTACAAGGATGGACGATTTGGAGCACCTAAGTGCATTGGCTTCCTTCTTAGATGACTATGAGGCCAATAATGACGCGTCCTACCATTTACTGATCCTTGGTGATTTTATTACTCACGCTTGTTCCTCCAACTGTATGTCAGGCCTAGAGGAGGAGAATGGCCCGCAGGGGCTAACTCATTTTGAACACACAAAGTCGGGTGTTTTTCTAGAGAGTTTTTTTATCACCTTACAATTTGTTCTGCCCTGTATAGCCGGAAACTTTTCCTTCTATGTCCAAATACACTGGCCAGGGGCACCAAAGTATTATTGATTTTATCTTAGTCTCAGTCCTACTGATGGATTTATTAGGTTCCTTTCGTGTAACGCAGAGCTGCCTGAGTGATCACAATCCCCTAATCCTGGTAATTAATATCCAGGCTTTCGTGACCACTAAACCCCTGGCACTCATGTCTAATTCTAACACTGCCACTAAAGACCAAGAATGGAGGCTAAGATGGGAGACAATTACTCCGGAAGGTTTGCTTGATAATTTGTACAAAAGTAATTTAGATGATTTTAGTGTATGTTCAAGTAAGGACTCTGATCTGTCACAAACCTTGAGTTCTTTTGAACGCATTACGAAACAGGTGGCAGCCAACTTGACGCTCCACTGTAACCCAAAACCCAAGAAATATAAAAACTGGGTTGACCAAGCGTGTACCCGCGCACACGCAGCACTCATGGAGGAGCAGAAAGAGACCCCAAGGGATGCAAATAGAGTCAAGCTGGTTAGAAGGGCATACAAAATTGCAGTCAAAACAAGAAAGACAGAGCTAAGAGAAAGGGCTTGGGATGAACTTAGTCAAGTGAGCACCCTGTCTAGTAGCTCCAGATTCTGGAAAGTGGTCAACAGCCAAATGTTTGATGAGACGAATAATTATGTTAAAGATTGTCTCATCTCTGCAGAAAGATGGGTTGAGCACTTTAGTGGTATGTATACTGATGGAGCTTGGAGCCAACCAGCCAGTGGGGGGGTTGATATTCACACCCTGAATGTGGTGTTCTCAGAGGAGGAAGTAACTGAGGCAATAATGTCGACCTTAAGGGGAAAGGCACCAGGCCCAGATGGCGTACCGGCCGATCTTTATAGGGCAGACCCGGTTGTATGGGCTAAGGTTTTAACTTCTGTTTTTAATCCAGCGTCACAGGTCGGCTTTCCCCTGTCTTGGGCTAAAGCCGTGATAATTCCAATATTTAAAAAGGGCTCAAGAGAGGACCCGGCATGCTCTAGACCGATTTCACTCCTAGACTCTGCAGCCACGATAATGGGGAAGGTCGTTCTTGCCCGTTTAACAGTCTGGCTAGACACAAACTGCATCATCTCGGATCTCCAGTATGGATTCAGGCAGGGCAAGGGCACGACGGGTCAATGTCTTAATCTTGATTTAGTAATAGGGAAATACACGGTCGGTAAGCGTGGTGATATCCATTTGGCATTTATGGATTTATCCACTGCTTTCGATCTTGTAAATAGGCAACAACTTTGGGCTTCCCTACATTGCATTGGCTTGGAGCCGGCCCTGATCTCTTTCTTGGCGGCCATTCATGAAAACACCTCGGCGGCAGTTCGCTATAATGAGAACGGCAGCCTAACTGATGCATGGGCTGTAAAGCGAGGGGTACGACAGGGGTGCATTTTGGCACCCCTGCTGTTTACACTTTATATTCATAAACTGGGAGATGTTTTGACCGCCTCTTGTACGGATCTCCCAGGAGCAGGTACCAAAATGATCCTGGCTCTACTGTACGCAGATTATGCTGTTTTGGTAGCAAGGAGGTCGCATGGCTTACAATCCCTTTTAGATTGTTTCATTGATTTTATGGACTCCCTAGATTTAATTACAAACCTTAAAAAATCACACTCCATGTCAATTGGCAAGGGCCGGGCAAAAAAGGTCAAATTTTATTGTAAGGGCCTGGAACTCACGAAAGTCCCCGCCTTTCCCTATTTAGGTGTCCTTTTTGATGTAAGACGTTCGTGGGTGTTGCAGCGTGCGCATAAAAAGAACACCCTGGCTAGGGCATCTGGGGCTATATTATGGTTTACACTGAGAATAGGATCTAAACCACTCCCTGCCCTTATGAAAATTTATAACGCCAAGTGCCTCCCAATGGTAACCTATAGGAGCGATGTATGGGGCTACACTGAGACTAGCGACACCAGACAGTTGAAAAAAAAAATTTCGTAGGCTGATGTCGCTTCCAGCTTCCACTCCAATTTTTAATCTCCATGAGGATTTAGGTGCCGGTTTTATCTCAGACCAGATTGCGGTTGCCCCATTATTATGTTGGCTAAGAATCTGGTCTCAGCCGTCACCTAACCTGAATCAGTTAATCATTCAGGACTGTGTGTCTTTGGACAAAGGCCTTGATATCCCGTGGATCCGTTATATTAAGACACAAATGGAATCAATGGGTTGCTCTGATCTATTTTTAACTCCTAGGGCCTTTAGTAAGGCGGCTATTAGAGACCAGAAGCACCAGTTTCTGAACAGATCGATGTTAATAAGGGAGGAAATGGAAGTAGCCAAACCCTCAGTGAGGAGTTTTGTTATCTTAAGTTTAGGTAGGGAGATGCAGCCGTACCTAACGTACATAAATAAACCCTATCATTTATTCACTCTAATAAGATTTAAATATAATATATTGCCATGGTTACTATTGCATCCTAAAGGCATCTTTAAAGAGGGATCGTTAGGCCCTTGTCCTTGCGATAACTTCTCAGAGCAGAACACCATCCATATGGTTTTTTTGTTGCGATTTTTATGTTATGTTACGCAGAAAATGTATCTTGCCACTGTTAAGAGGGGGTAACTTTGATCAAGTCAGACCAGAGCTAGCCTACTTGAAAATGATGGGCTCCCTGCTTGTATGCTTTGGGGTAGCAAGCTGTATTACAGGGGCAATTAGGCGGCGCAATAAACTGTAATTATACTGCTGGTTCTTTTCTTTTAAATTATATCAAGTAAAATTGAGTCCTTTAGTCAATGGATTTCGGTGTGTGACAAACTTTTTAACAAATTTATTTGAATACCAAGGGTTGCTTTTGGTGGAAATGCGTACCATAGGCTGGCCGATGGACCTTTTTGTATTTGGTATGTGATTAGAAATTAATTCTTTGTATTGTTAATAATTGATATGAGATAGCATGAAATGTGATCTGTACATTGATAGTTTTAATATTTTAACCGAATAAAGTAACTTTTGACTTTGACTTTGGCTAGAAAGATGTTTCTCCTCACAATGGGACTCAGCGGATACCTGTACATTTCCTTTCAGGGGACTTCTTTTGACTATGAGTGCCTGTTTCTTCCTAATACAAAAGCAGACAATGGGTAGGCAACATGCCTGAACTCATACTGTCAGGCACCCAGACAAGTAATCGGTGTAGGCCTAGCACTGTCAACATGCCAGTGGTATAAAGGGCTAACCCAATTCCCCACTCGCTGTGTGTTGCCGTGCGAGATGAAGCTAAATTTGTATGAGACACGACTGTAGCAATGGCTGAAGGAGACAGACTCAATGCCCATTTGTGTATACAATTGTTTGTATTATTTTTATTAAATAGAGATGGCTGCTGGAGAGCTAAGTATAAAATGTCAAATCCACAAAGTGTGTAGCAGAGAAAGTCCTTAAATATGTTGTCTTTATTCATATCAACATGACAAAGATACATTACTCTATGAACCACAGTGTAAACCACAATAATATGATATGTCATAATGCAAAACCACAATTTCTGATCCTTGAAAGAGGGGAGCTGGTACCTTACATTATATGTACTTTTGCTAAAACAGCCTCTTGCAGTCTAGATAGTTTTTAAAAATGGATTTTTTTCCTTTCTCATCAAGTGAGTGTTGAGTAAAACTCAGTTATTTTGTTATTTTATGTACCAGTGATTGAGATTGGAACTAAATTAACTGAAATACCTTGCATTTTCTTTATTTATTTCAGGATTCACGAGGAAATCTCTCAGGAGAACGTCATTGCAATTAAGTAATTGAATCATTTTGTCATTTATTCTACACAGAGCGGGAACTATATTTGTTTATAGATATGTTTTGAATTGCTTTACAAGCTGGGTTGTAAAACAGTACTTACTTTGCATAAAATATAATTCCAAAACTTGGAAGATAGAAATTGTGTGTTTTTGTGGCCAACTGGTTTAAAGATTATGCACCACATTTGGAGTTTGCAGCTCTGTCTATATGTGTCACTGCATGACTACTGTTTTGTGTGGTCAGCTTTATTTAGTGGGTAGAGCATATTCAAAATATGCTATGCACTTCTATCTTTCTAACACTAATCTAGTCAAGCACATTACATCGGATTTATTTTCATAGGTTTTATGTAAGTCTCTCATTGGATTCCCAGCTTGTGATAAAAGTACCTGGCTCGAATAAAAGCGAGCAAAATGAACATTTCATTTGTCACTTTATGTACACGTTACTTTTCCTAAATATTTCGAATAGAACTTGAGCATCTGCTATTTCAATGGTATCTCGAAAGTTTAATATCTACTTAATAATATGGTTAGTGTGATGCACTTTGCTATAGCCTCCACTTCTTTTTTGAATATCTTGATATTATGTCCGGTGCACTGTAATTAGTATTAAAATGGCTCATTAAATGATAAAAAATTATCTGGTAACTTTTTTTATGTCTCAGATTGGTAGTCCCGTCTCGTACCATCTAGTGATTTTCAAATGTAAAACTGTTTTCCATTTCTAGAGCTCTGTGACACCACTGTGTCTGTTATTCATAACGTAAGACTACAAATACATGAATAAATTATCAAATAATTATACATTTCATTGTGATATAAAACTAACTCACAGTAGGTGGATTTAAAATAGTTTTACAAGTAGATTCTCATCAAATGGTCAGATATTACACAATCACAACATGCACTTCATCCACCAGTGTGCAGTGTGGCGCGCAGCAGATAGTGATCACTACAGAGTGCAGACTAAAATAGTGAAATACAACAACCTGGATACGTTAAAAACAAATGCAATTTATATGCGATTGAGCTGCCATTTTATACTAATATTAGTGATTTGTTTCCAAAACAGTTAGAAGGTAACTACTTTAACTGTGACCATTCCATACTTGCTGGCTCCATCATCCTAATATATTTGTGTGGTAATCATCCTAACAGATCCACCTATTCTGAAATAATATTGAGAAATTATAGAATACCAAACTGTTCCCTCTAGAATCCTTGCTGTGATAAACCACTCTATAGTCAGATTCCAATTCCGGATATCCCAATTACCCCAGAGCAACACAAATATGTTTAATAGTTCATACGAGGCTTCCAGCAACAGAGACATCATTTGATAAGTAGATGGGATGGCGTAAGAATTGAAACCTCCATTCAAAGAGTGTATGTAATGAAATGATTACATACCCCATGAACATCTTTGTTTATTGCTTAAGTGTAAGCATTTTTGTTTTATAATTATCATAATTGTTTCACCCCCACTGCTAAAACTGACTGGATCTAAATAAAGAAGTGGGAAGTGGTGCAGGTGGTAAAAGTATTAATCCAACTACTAAGAAAATAAAATGAGCTAACAAAAAGAGCATTTGATCTAATTTGATTTATTTTCTTCTTACAATTCTATAATCTTACTCTCCTGTCCTCCCCGCCTGGGTGTAACTTGGCTTTTAATGAGAATGCATGAACAATTCCGTAGGTTGAGACTTTTTGTTGTTTATTTTAATTTCGGATAAAACACTGGGAATGACATGTTTCTAGCATTAGTTTTTTTGATAACAGCATGATTCTATATTGCCTGCATTCAGGATTAACCAGCTCTATTACATCCACTGCTTATCTTCGGGAAAGGTTACTTCAACTGTCTTTCGGTTTTTGGATTTTTTGTGTGGTGGAATCCAATCAAGTGTATAGTTCCATGTTTGATAAAGTAACGTTAATCTTCGCCAGTAGTTCATGCAAAGATTGTATGTATAAGTGGTGACAGACATTAACCTGGTAAATCGCCATTAGCCACTTTTTAGGTCTCGCCTCTCAATGCGCATGCGCATTGAGCGGAGCGAGACTATAGGGGCTTAAACAGACTTTACCTTGACTGGCGATTTGATGCTGTGCCCGTGCGCTTTTAGGTCAATGCGCAAGCGCATTGACCTAAAATGCGCGTGCACAGCATCAAATCGCCAGCCATCTGTTCCCCAGCAGCTCTTCCCGCTCCGCCCCACAAGCTTCCCCCCTCAGCCGCACTCCTCCCACACCTTTGAAGTGAAGCTTAGCTTCACTTCAAAGGCCCCTGCTGCTTCACACTATTCACGGCCGCCAGGCGTGTCTCTCCCTCATCGCCGCTCTCACCTCTCACCCACTCAAATTACAAGCTCACATCCACCCCATTCAAACTTTCTACCTTTGACTCACTGTCCTTAGCTGTGCTTAAGTAGTATATATAATTAATTACAAACAATACAATAACTGAAACACAAATTTGTGTGCACAATGTATTTTAGCGCAATTTTGGATGTATAAAAAATAACTTATTTCACTGTTTGTTAATATGCAAACATCGTATTTCTTAGCATTTGCACACTACAATTTGCTTTTTCGTCTTCATGCTCTTCTTACTTGGATTTTGCTGTAATTTCCATTACACCTTTAATAAGTGTTACACATATTCACATTTCTACCGCCCCTACATTCCGTACCCCATTTCTAGCGCTCTACTCTCTCCTAAGGCAACCACCTCCTTACCCTTAAGCTGTAGAGTCTTTTTTTATTGCAGCTTTCTTTTGCCATAAAATATACGGGTTCTGTTCGCTTCTCTTTAACTGTACATGCCTTTCTAGACTTCAACACTATAGCATATGATTACCTTCCTACTGTTACCTACATATCCTAAAGTCATAATACATCTCCTTTACTGTGCATCTCTTTCTAGTTTCCATTGTACATAAGAAAGTTTATTATAAAATCGTACCTTTCTTTATGCACAACATGTGTTCCACATTCTACACCCAGTCTGGGACAAAATACGCACAAAACCTTCCCACTGTTCTTTCATCGCTTGCTCAACAGCACCTCACGACAAAGTACCTCTTGTGGTGTGAGAGTCTGATATTTATTGCAGTATCATCCTTCTACCTATGTTTGCCACTCGTTTACAACATGCACACGTCACTTTTGTCCTCGATCACAAACCGTTTGCTACCTCTTACATTTTCTTTGCTTTAAATTCTTGCACAAGTGCCACCATTGCCTACGTAATATTTCTTTTTGAGTTTCAGTGTCTTTCTTTTATTGACGCTTTTCTAACCTGCACACATGTCACTTTTTAGGTCTCGCCTCTCAATGCGCATGCGCATTGAGCGGAGCGAGACTATAGGGGATTAAACAGAGGTTTAACTAAACTGGCGATTTGATGCTGTGCCCGTGCGCTTTTAGGTCAATGCGCAAGCGCATTGACCTAAAATGCACGTGCACAGCATCAAATCGCCAGCCATCTGTTCCCAGCAGCTCTTCCCGCTCCGCCCCACAAGCTTCCCCCAGCGTGCGCTCTGCCTCAGCCGCACTCCTCCCACACCTTTGAAGTGAAGCTTAGCTTCACTTCAAAGGCCCCTGCTGCTTCACACTATTCACGGCCGCCAGGCGTGTCTCTCCCTCATCGCCGCTCTCCCCGCTCCGCCCCCTTCTGCGGCCGTGTCACATTTCTCCTCCCCCCTCCCCACAGCAATGCCCTCCGTCTTGTTGTGATAAACTACCCAAACTCTAAAACCCATTCAAGTGAATTGCATTTAACTGGGCGAATACACCTTGGTCGTAGCAGCGGGAAATAGATCGTTTTCACTAAAATAAGTGCCACCAGAGATCTTAGCTGCCCTCTCTCTTCTATTTCCCACAGTGTGCCTCTCCTCTCTTTCTACTTCTCATCCCTCATATATCCCCACTGTTGCCCTTTCAGTCTAATCATCTTGCTTCTTTCCATCCTTTTTCCATCTTTTAATTGACACTGCCGCTCGCCCCCGCCCGGTCCTTTCTTGTCTACTCGTTTCCCCTTGCCTCGCCTTTTCTCTCGCTCTCTGATACCGCCTTGTGCCCACCATCTCTCTTCTGCTGCCCTCACCCCTGTTGTTTTCCTGCCCGCCCTTTCCCCACTGCAGTCTTCGGGATTCCTCTGCTCTGCCCCCGCTGGTAGCTGCTGCCGCTCTCCTGCCTCCGTTTTTTCGTGCTGGCGTGAGGGAAGCCCACATAGGCTATCCCGGGCTTGCACAGAGGCAGGCACACACCCACGTGCAACAGTGAGTAAATGGGGCTTCGTTTAAATAAGTGGAGAGGAATGCAGGATGGGTAGCAGCGCGGTGTCCGGAGGACCGTGCAGGCTTGGAAGGGAACATCGAATGGTCCTGGTTGAGCAGTGATGGTTAGGTTCAGATTGCCCTGGCTGTAAGCAGAGAAGTACACCAGAACTATGCAATTCTGCTGTCGCTGTGTTTTCCACACAGTTACAGATTTGCCCCAGTTTCCACTTAATCCATAATCAGCTGTATAATCTGCAGATTTGAACCCCAAAAAATAGTTTGTAGCTCAGTCGCTACAAAACAAAACATGCCGCATCACGTAGAATTATTTACGCTTTCTTATCACACTATTTAGTCAACATTGCCTCATAATATGGTCCTCCCTTGCCTCATAATTCCAGTAGCCCTGCCTATAGGCCAGTCTGGCAGTGCCCAATGGGGCTGGCTTGACCGGTCAAAGTGTATAGTGTGGGCATGTTTTTGGGCTGCTTGCCTGTTTTATGGTTTGGTGGACTGTTTACTGTTAATTTCTGTGCTGTCTGCATCAAGCACAAATGCATGCAGTCTACCATACTTTGCAAAACATCTATACAGCTCACACACCCTCACTCACACTGATGCTCGCACACCCTCACACACACCCTTACCCCCTCACCCTCACACACCCTCAGTCACCCTCACACCCTCACACTCACACCCCCTCACCCTCACACCACTCACTCTCACACCCCTCACCCTCACACCCCTCACACCACTGAGTGCTACAACACATATTGTGTTACAATAGGTGTCACATTTGCGAAAGATAAACTATTGGCATTGTAAATAACAAAGCTATTAATTTTGCTATTTTCAAAACAAGCACATAAATAAAAAATGTGTCCTTTACAATACCAATAGCTCAAACTTTCCTAATGCGAGACCTATTGCATTACTGCGTTTCTCTCCCCTGCTGCACTCTCCTGCTCTCTAGAGATATGGCCTAACGACCAGAGCTGCCATCTGAGTCACGTAAATACAAAACATGTTGCATTCCAAATGCTATAGGTGTCACATTCGCGAAAGTTATAACTATTGGCATTGTAAATGACAAAGCTATCAATTTAGCTATTTTAAAAAACAAAAAATAAATAAAATATTTGTCATTTACAAGACTAATAGCTCCAACTTTTCTAATGCGAGACCTATTGCATTTCCAATGCTTGTTTATTTAGCTTGCTTTACCAATACACACCCTTGCCATAAGACTATACTGGAGACAGACAAACCACTTACCAGAATTCGCCCACATTCGTCATCTCTCTTAATCAGACATGTCATCTCCCTTAATCTTTGCCCCATAATGAGATAATCTTGAGAGATCTAGTGGAACCAGGAGGGTGGGTCCATTTTAATAAGGGCATCCATAATCAATGTTTGAACAATCAACATGGATTATGTGCTCCTGTTAGGGATGACAAATGCAAAAACAACACTTGATGGACATGATGCAGAACAATGTCATACATTCACCCCAGTACAGAGATCTGGGCCTAAATCCATCGTTTTATTGCACTCCACACCACCCCAGTTCAGACATGACCATATGCAAATCAGCCTTCACCCAGTGCCTCATGGGAACAGTCCTGTCCTAACTGCCAAGCCATGTCTTCCCTGAACCGGAATTAAGCATTCTAGGACCGTTTTCTGGCTATCAGCCGTCATCAACTAGGATAGCTTGACTCCAGTGGTGTGGAGAGCACGGAACTCACGTCTGAGCATACCCGTCCCACTCGGGGAGACAAATGCAAAAACAACAGTTGATGAACAGAATGCAGAACAATGTCATACATTCACCCCAGTACAAAGATCTGGGCCTAAATTCATCGTTTTTTTTACAGTCCACACCACCCTAGTTCAGACATGGCCATATGGAAATCAGCCTTGACCCTGTGCCTCATGGGAACACTCCATCCAGAACTGCCAAGCCATGTCTTCCCTGGACCGTAATCAAGCATTCTAGGACCAGTACTGGCTATCAGCCGTCATCAACTAGGATAGCTTGACTCCAGTGGTTTGGAGAGTACAGGACTCATGTCTGAGCATACCCGTCCCACTCGGGGTGACAAATGCAAAAACAACAGTTGATGGAAAGAATGCAGAACAATGTCATACATTCACCCCAGTACAGAGATCTGGGCTTAAATCCATTGTTTTTTTGCACTCCGCACCACCCCAGTTCAGACATGGTCATATGCAAATCAGTGTTGACCCTGTGCCTCATGGGAACAGTCCAGCCCGAACTGCCAATCCATGTCTTCCCTGGACCTGAATCAAGCATCCTAGGACCAGTTTCAGGCTATCAGCCATTATCAGCCAAGATATCTTGACTCCAGTGGTGTGGAGAGCACGGGACTCATGTCTGAGCATACCCGTCCCACTCGGGGTGACAAATGCAAAAACAACAGTTGATGGACAGAATGCAGAACAATGTCATACATTCACCCCAGTACAGAACTCTGGGCATAAATCCATTTCTTTTTGCACTCCATGCCACCCCTGTTCAGACATGGCCATATGCAAATCAGCCTTGACCCTGTACCTCATGGGAACAGTCCAGCCCAAACTACCAAGCCATGTCTTCCCTGGACTGGAATCAGGCATCCTAGGACCGGTTTCTGGCTATCTGCTGTCATCAGCCAGGATAGCTTGACTCCAGTGGTGTGGCTGGATATTTTTGTTGCATAGGGTGTCCCCATCATCCTCAAATCTGACAGCTCTTCAACCTGTAATAGCTGAGAATTTAAAGAATTTCTCATTTGTATCAACGTCAAGCATCAGAAAAGCACGCCTCTCTGGCAACAGGCAAATGGCATTGTTAAACAATTTATGGTTACCCTCAAGAAAGTTGGAATGTATCACGTTACAACACATACCATTACAATGCATACTTTTATATCACAGTTTTCACTAGGAAAGCACCATTACAATGCATGTTTTACAATGCATACCATTACAACGCATAATATGTTTTCATTGTTTAATAGTACATTTTCAGTTGTTAATTTGTTTGCATCCATCCCATGAGATGGGATGCAAGAGAAATAGGAGTTTTGGGAAGGGGAGGTTATTAATACCCAGGTATTAGTTTTAGTACTTAGATATTTTTAAAGTACCTATCCATTTAAATACCTGGGTATTAATAATAAAATTAAGTGTTTGTAAAAATGGCAAAAATGACACATATATTTACAGCATTTTGGAAAAAAAACACACTAATGTCATAGTAAAAAACAGATTATACATACAATCAATTGGAAGCACATAAAACAGCAGTCCTTCAACTATTTTTATTACAGCCCCTGAGCCAGCATCTACGCAAAAGGGTTGACATTCCGAGAAGTAACGTCTAAATGAAAATGTTTACACCTGACAAAATAAATATACATTCTATCAGGTTGTGGATCGTGCTTAAAACCTGTTTCCAAAACATGGTTTCATTTACATTCTTGTTTGCCCCAAAAACATATAAAAGAAGCCGTCCACCATGTTGTGCTCAGTGGCAAACTGACTTCCATGGTGACCACACACAGCAGGAGTAGCAAGATAATTCTGCAGGCTTTCCAGTTGCACACTGCCATCTACAGACCAAAGGTATTGTACGTTTCTAAGTAAACAGCTTCCAAATAATTACACCTAATTCTCAAGTACTTACAATATTTGTTTCACTTATTTACAGTATTTACTGATTTTGAAAATCAGCCCATAATCTACAGCGGATATTCAAGAAATTATCGTTCCTTAGAAAAGTAAGTGAATAAAAGAACAAAATGTATTTAAAATTAAAAAGCCCATAAGAAAAAAAAAGATGATTATTAACATTTTCAGTTTGATTTTAAGATTGGACATACAGCAACACCAAATGCCTTCCTAGAAAAAACAAACCTTTACAGAATCAAATGTAGGTAATCTGTAAAAAATTAACTGAACCAAAAAAAAACTTTATTGATGTCAGAAATAATATATTATCAGACACTGATCAGTGATATGTTTTAAAATTACTATTTTTTCACCTTCATGACTTTGCCTCAAGGAACATGCTCAGGGAAAGTGCTGGATGGTGGTGGAGGATAATTTACTAGTCCTACTCCGACAGGTGCTTGCCTCAGGGAAAGTGCTGGATGGTGATGGGGAAAATTTACTATTCCTACCCTGACAGGTGCTTGCCTCAGGGAAAGAGCTGGATGGTGGTGGGGTAAATTTACTATTCTACTCTGACAGGTTCTTGCCTCAGGGAAAGTGCTGGATGGTGGTGGGGCAAATTTACTATTCCTACTCCGATAGGTGCTTGCCTCAGTAAGTGTTGGATGGTGGTGGGGATACATTTACTAGTACATATTCACTAATATATTTCTATGCAGACTATTTGCAAAAATAACATTTTCCAAAACCTATAACATTTCTTCCCTTTTTTCACAACCAAAGAATCAAACGCTCCAAACTCCACATAAACGGAAAGAAAAATCCAATGAAAACCAGCATCTACACCAGGAATTTCCAACAGTAAAACATAAAAAGGTAACCTTTTTCATTCTCTCAAGTCTATAAAAAATTAACCTTTTTTTCTTCAAAAGTATCAAACACTTGCAAACCAACATTATCAAGCCAATGCAATTAAATCCTGGTACAATTTTGTTAAAAATGTTGTTAAATTTAATGTACACAAACGTATCACTTGTAGGCAAAATATTAATAAAAGCAACCATACACAAAATGACTGAAAACATGTTTTTCTCTTTTTCTTCTTTCTACAGAGAATGTATTGTAAGTAACATTTTTATAGTGCGGCTGTCACTCAACCTGGCGCTGAGATTACCCGGAAAAGACACTATGCGTAACTGTAATTAATGATAGCCAAACTAGGGGAAACTGTAATACTATTCCGTAGAGAAAAGTCTGGTTTTAAGCTCCTTCCTAAATCGCAGCATATTGTCAATTTGTTTGAGCTCGATTGGCAGTGTATTCCACAGTTTAGAAGCTACATAGCTGAACGACCTACCGCCAAGTCGAGTTTTGTTAAAAATTGGAATACAAAATAATTTGGCTGAAGAAGAACGAAGACTTCCGGCTGGGGGAATACCAGAGACATTTCCTCTGTAATGGCTTAGGCCCCATTTTGTGTACTGCCCTATAAACAATACGGAGTGCTTTAAACTAAACTCTCTGTGTGATGGATAACCAGTGAAGATCTTTTAGAGCATGCAAAGGAGAGGCTCTGCATTGTCTGTTTAGAGCTAGCTTAGCTGCGATTTCTTGTATCCTTTGCAGCTTTTTTTATCAAGGAAACTGGGGCTCCCAGAAGTAGGGCATTACAATAATCTAATCTGCTCATGATAATACTACTTACCACTTGGGGTCTAGCTAGAGCTGATAAAATTGGGAGTATTTTTCGAAGATCTCTGAGCAGAGATAAGCAAGTGCCATTGTAGGTTACTATCTAGTAGTACTCCTAGATTACGGGCTGTCTTAATAGGCAACAGAGGATTATTTGCAGGGGCCGGCCAGAAATCTGCTGGCCATGGACGGGGCCATTATGAAAATGGGGTAACCCAGTAAAGTCAAAGGACCTGGGTATTGGTCGGAACAAAATAAAAGTGGTCCTAGACAAACGGCGCATTAGTTTAAAGTTGTAGCAATAAATGGCTGAGAGGATATATATATATATATATATATATATATATATATATATATATATATATATATATATATATCATTATATATATATATATATATATATATATATATCATTATATATATATATATACTGTCTGGAAGAGGGGTCCTGTCTAATGCACAATATGGTTTTAGAGCCAAAAGGAGTACCCTCGACCAATGTCTTAACCTCCAACTTTTAATCAGTAAGTACACTATAGCTAAGGAGGGGTCACTCTATATGGGGTTCATGGACCTCTCCTCAGCATTTGACCTAGTAAATAGGTCAAAGCTGTGGCACATTTTATTAAACCTGGGTATTGACCCCCCCATTAGTGCACTTTTTAGCGGACCTGCACTTGGGTCTTTTAGCTGCAATCAGAGTAAACTCTGAGGGGCGATGCACAAGTCACTTGAGGTCAGAGAGGGGGTCAGACAGAGGTGCATTCAGGCCCCCCTCCTGTTCACATTATATATAAATGCCCTGGAGCCTGCTCTGGCGGACGTGTCACATGAGGTACCGCGTATTGGGGAACTGGTTATTCCAGTTCTCCTTTACGCCGATGACGCCGTCCTCCTGGCTCGTACAGGGGTGGGTCTGCAAAAACTGTTAGATGCCTTTGGAAATTTTATTGAGGGATTATACCTGAAAATTAACACTACAAAATCTCAAGTCATGATCGCAGGCAAGGCACATAGGGATAAAAAGGTCAAAACGTTCTACTGCTGCGGGGAAGAAGTCTGTAGGGTACCCTCATTCCCATATCTGGGAGTTCTTTTTGATGAAAGTAGTAACTGGGGCCCTGAAAGAAATAGTCGCAGTACGGCCTTCGCTAGAACCGCATCTGCACTTATGGGTTTCTCCAAAAAGTTAGGGGCTAGGCCGATAGAAGCCCTCATCAAGGTTTACAAAGCCAAATGCCTAGCGGTAGCCACATATGACTCTCAGATATGGGGTTACTCGCCCCAAGTTAAAATCCAGACTATTGAGAATAAATTCCTCAGATCAGTCTTGACTGTCCCTCAGTCTTCCCCAACATTCTCTATCCATACTGAGCTGGGGCTAGGATATGTAACTGATCAAATTAAAATAGCCCCGCTAATATGTTGGTTGAAAACCTGGCTGAACCAAGAAATTACCTTGAATCACACCATACTGCTAGACTGCCTGAAGTTGGATAAGTCTAACAAAATTCCTTGGTTAGCCTACATAAAAACGGGTTTTCACAACCTAGGACGTCCTGAACTTTTCCTGTCCCCAGATTCTATTGTGAGGAAGGACATCGGACTGATCAAAAATGCCATGATGAATTTACTCTCTTTAGAGCAGGAGGAGGTAGAGCTGATGAAACCAACAGTTAGAATAAACGGCGCCCTAATTAGCTCCCCAGATCCTGAACCGTACCTCATAATAGTGAATCGCCCCTTTCATCTGCACCTTCTAACAAGATTTCGTTTTAATTTGATATTACATAAGATTTATACTGGCACAATGAACTTCTTTGTCTATGATGTCTCTGTGTATAATTAATTGTTTTTATTATACTATGACTTTTTATGATATTAATTTATCGAATAAAAGTATTTGACTGACTGAATGATTGATAGCATTTAAAAAATCTTTGAAATTCACTGAAAAACCATAGGTTTCAGGCACATTTTAGTTAGAAATTAGCATTTAAAAAACCTTTGAAATTCACAGAAAAAAACTTAGGTTTGAGGCACAATATAGTTAGAAAGTAGTTAGAAAGTAGCACTTAAAAAAACCTTAGAAATTCACTGAAAAAAACATAGATTTCAGGGGCATTATAGTTAGTTGGATATTTATTTCCTACAAAACCATAGAAATTCCCCCGTTATAGTTAGTTCAGCTAACTTAAACTCGCAGCCCGCAATGCACTGCTGATGATGTCACATATTACATCACTCATGACATGGTCAGTGACATCACTCATGACATCTCAAATGACATCACTGATGACATCAATGATGACATTATCCTTGTGATAGAGTGGCAAACCACCTCTCACCCTAATATAACCTTTGATACACACACTCAAAATTACAAACTAATATTTTCAAAACCATGGACATACCAATACCAGTTACTACACACCTATTCAGTAATTCTAAGATCTATACACACATCCACTCATTCACCAACAGTCCCATATAGTCACTCACACATGTACTCACTCATCATATCTACTCATACACCTATACATCCTGTTCTACACCGCCACTCATCCATAGAGTTACTCACACACATGATCACACATGCAAATACAGTATCAAACATACATTTACTTGCATATACAGTTATACACACACCACCACACTTACTTCTACAGAAACTTACACATACTTACTCTCTTAAACCATCACTAATAAAAACACATAGCCCTTTTTAATAATTTTTAATAAACAAGATTTAAAATATTCTATCACTAAAAATAAACATGAATCAATTCTCAAGTATTAAAATTAATACCTGAGTAGTAATGCACTCCCACACCCAAAAAAACCTTTTGCCCATGCATTTCATCCCAGAGGTTAGGTGCTAAAGCCTTTTTTATTAATGTATAAAAAAAATTCAAATTTTCTATCACCAAAACTAAATATCAATGAATTCTGAAGTATTAAAATGAATACCTGAGTATTAATACACTCCACCACCCAAAACCCCAGTTTCCCAAACAACGCGTCACAGGGAATAAGTGCAAAGCCTATCTACTTTACTTGTTTAAATATATTACATTTAGGATGCATATTATGTATTTAAAAATAATAAAAACTAATCTAAATTTTAAATAATATTCACATTTTAAAAATAAAACTTTAGTATTAATACACAACCCCTTTGATTTATATATATATATATATATATATATATATATATATATATATATATATATCTTTTTTTAACTACAAGCTTGTGAACTAAATATTAATTAATTCACAAAAATGTGATTTAATACCGGAGTATTATAACACACCCAGTTTGCCAAGCATCCGATCTCTGGGAATGGGAGTCTTCCTTTTAATTTTTTTTTATAGGTATTAATTTTATAACAACTAACAATAAAATATTAAAATCTTCCCCCAGCCAAAACTCCAAATTCCAAACAATACTTGGATAATACTCAAATATAAAAAATTATCAAAAATAAAAACTCACCTCACTTACCTTCATTACTCAACTTACAATGCGTTGTAATGGCATGCATAGTAATGGCACATGAGTTGTAATGGCATGCGTTGTAATTTCACCTACATTGTAAAAGTTGCGATGTAAAGGCGTTATGATGTATTGCCTGTGTTGTGATGGACGCTTCCCAGAAAGTTGTTCAACATGCTGAGCTTGAAGGAATCAATCCTAAGTCAACCTTATGTCCATCCCTTTGTTCCTATCAGTCACCTCCCCAATCTACAACATGTGAAAGCCCTGCCACATTGCTATTCGGGAGAGACATTGGGGAAAAGCTCCCACAATTGACCACAAGCTGAGTAGTAGACACTGACGAGATTTGTGTTACAGACAATTCTCGTAAAAGTAAGATGAGGGTCTATGCAAATAAGTCAAATGAGTGCTAATGTGCTTGGGACATGGTCCTATTCAAACAAAAACAGAGCAAAAGACTGACACTCCATTTGATGCTTAACCATTGAGAGTCGTGACAACTAAAGGACATATGGTGATCGCTCAACATCCTGGAAAGTCTATTATGAGAGGCTTGTCACACTTCAAGCATGTTTGTTTGCTCCAGACCTTATGAGTGAAACAAGTCCACCTGAGTGCCCACGTCAAGCATCTGAGTCTACATCTATGATGCCAGATGACAGTGCAACTCCTTACCTCATACTACTCGATCTGCACAATTGGTGAGAGCACCTCTCCAACTCATTAATGTATATATGTTGTCTGTATTTTTAATTTAACGAATGGGAGGTGTAGTGTTGTGTGATTATATGCATTTGAACCCTTGAGGTCCTATGCACACACCATAAATAGTTATGCAATCAGTTGGGAGGTATTGGGGGCATCTTTGGTTGTGTCAAAGTTTATGACAGTGCTTTCAGTTTAGGATTGCATGCGGAGGAATAAAGACATGTGTTACAGAGCTCCATGTGTGGTGTAGTCATTTGCATATTCCAGAGCTGTGGTGGATGCTACAGTCATATGTTTCAACTGCCAGCAGGTGCTCATTGGCAATCAGTGGGCACCCTGTTGTAAAAAGAGGGGATGATATAGTTCAAACTGTTTAGGACATTGAGATGTCTTTTAGCTTGATACGTTGTTCAGCTTAATCATCAGGTTTTCTTGGATATGACGCTATCCCTAGTATTTGCTATTTGGTACAATCTTTAAAGAGTCCTCCCTTCTTTCATCCTATTCATTGTAATCCCTCTTAAACGCCAATATTCAAAAGCAACTATCATCACAAGAGTGTAACCTGGAAAATCCTGGAGAAATTAAGCTTTGGCGTTGGTCACTCTTTCAACATTGAGGAGGATCACAAGCATTAGAGAAATGTCGATCTGCCCCTGATCGAAGACCAGATTGTTGTTGCTGGTGCTAGGCAAATGGGGGATACCATTCACAAAGTTTAGAATATGGCACACTCTCTTGATATGATACTGCTTTTCCTAACTTGTAAAGTCGGTTTCTCATGAGCATAGACATCCATGCTGCTGAAATTACTTTTGTCAATCACTGAAATATAAATATGCTTATTCAAACACCATTAATTGCCTTTTCTTTTAGGGATGATAAGGATCTTTCCCAAGAGCCAGTATGTTCGAACAGGTAAATGTGTTAATCTTCCTGTTCACTGTCTCCCAATATGCTTTGACACATTTTCTGCATTATTCGCTAATATATGGTCTGTTGAAAAGAATAGGACTTTCAATTCTGAGTTGTAGATTAGGCACTAGGTACAGGAATCAACTGTATGATCTATACAGTGAACATTATTGCATGATTAATGGTTCTATATAATCATCATAGCCCATTTTGTAGAGTATATCCCAAATATTTTACACCGTTCTAGCATTCTCGAACCAGTCCCTTTATGACTGATCAAAATCAAAGACCTTTCCTGTTATAATTACTGAATGTTTAGATCAATTTCATTAGTTTGTTTCAATCAATCAATCACAGCATTTATATAGCGCGCTACTCACCGGAGGGTCTCAAGGCGCTTGGGGAGGGGGGGGGGGTCCGCTACTGCTCGAACAGCCAGGTCTTGAGCTGCTTCCTGAAGGCGAGGTGGTCTTGGGTCAGGCGGAGGTGGGTCGGGAGGGAGTTCTACGTCTTGGCGGCCAGGTAGGAGAAGGACCTTCCTCCTGTGGTGGCTCTTCGGATGCGGGGGACGGCGGCGAGGGCGTGGTTGGTCGATCGAAGCTGGCGTGTGGGAGTGTAGAAGTTGAGGCGGTTGTTGAGGTATCTTGGGCCTTGGTTGTGTAGGGCGAGGAGTCGGAACGTGATTCTCTTGTTTACCGGGAGCCAGTGCAGGTCTCTCAGGTGTCCGGAGATGTGGCTGTGTCGGGGGATGTCCAGGATGCGTCTTGCTGAGGCGTTCTGGATCCGCTGGAGTCTCTTCTGGAGTTTGGCGGTGGTTCCGGCGTAGAGGGAGTTGCCGTAGTCTAATCGGCTGGTGACGAGGGCCTGGGTGACCGTCTTCCTGGTCTCGGTGGGGATCCACCGGAAGATCTTACGTAGCATGCGCAGGATGTTGAAGCACGACGAGGAGACGGCGTTGACTTGTCTGGTCATGGAGAGGGAGGAGTCCAGGATGAAGCCCAGGTTGCGTGCGTGGTCTGTCGGTTTGGGTGCGCTGCCCAGGGCAGGGGGCCACCAGGAGTCGTCCCAGGCAGAGGGCGAGGATCCCAGGATGAGGATTTCCGTCTTGTCTGAGTTCAGTTTCAGGCGGCTGTTCCTCATCCACTCGGCTACGTCTTTCATCCCTTCGTGTAGGTTGGCTCTGGCGGTGGCAGGGTCGTTTGTGAGGCAGAGTATCAGCTGGGTGTCGTCGGTGTAGGAGATGATGTTGAGGTTGTGTTGGCGTGCGATGGCCGCAAGGGGGCTCATGTAGACATTGAGGCTGAGCGAGGAGCCTTGAGGGACTCCGGAGATGACTTTGGTGGCTTCTGATCTGAACGGGGGGAGGCGGACTCTCTGTGTCCTTCCGGCGAGGAAGGAGATGATCCATTCTAGTGCCTTCTCTTGGATTCCGACGTTGCTGAGTCGCTGCACTAGGGTGCGGTGGCAGACAGTGTTGAATGCCGCGGAGAGGTCCAGGAGGATGAGGGCCGCTGTTTCTCCGGTGTCGAGCAGGGCTCGGATGTCGTCGGTGGCTGCAATGAGGTCGGTCTCGGTGCTGTGGTTGGCCCGGAAGCCAGACTGCGAGAGGTTGAGGGATCCGTTCGTCTCGAGGAAGGCGGCCAGCTGCTTGTTGACGGTCTTCTCGATGACTTTGGCCGGAAAAGGGAGGAGCGAGATGGGTCGGTAGTTTTTGAGTTTGGCGGGGTCCGCGGAAGGTTTCTTCAGTAGAGCGCTGAGTTCGGCGTGCTTCCAACTCTCCGGGAAGTTGGCGGTGTCGAAGGAGGTGTTGATGATGTCCCGCAGGTGGGGCGCGATGACAGCGTCGGCCTTGTTGAAGACGTGGTGGGGGCAGGGGTCGATTGGAGATCCGGAGTGGATGGAGTTCATCGTGCATAGGATTTCTTCGGTGGTGATCTGGGTCCAGGCTCGGAGGGTGGTTGTGGGCGGTGCAGGTCCGGTCGTGGGGTGCGTCGGCTGTGTGCTGAAGCTGTTGTGTATGTCTGCGATCTTGTTGTGGAAGTAGGAGGCGAGGGAGTTGCAGAGGTCTTGCGATGGGGTGATGTTGTTGTTTTCGGCGCTGGGGTTGGAGAGCTCCTTGACGATTGCTGTTGTGGGTGTTGTTGTCCAGTCGTTCCTTGAATGCGGTTTTCTTGGTGGCGTGGATCAGTTGGTGGTGTTTTCGAGTGGCGAGCTTGAGGGTGGTCATGTTGTCTGGTGTTGGGTTTCTGCGCCAGGCTCTCTCGAGGGCTCTGCAGTTCTTCTTGGAGCTCTTGAGTTCGTCGGTGAACCATGGTGCTTTCTTGCTGCCGGGTCTGCTGGGCGGGGTCCTCAGTGGGGCGAGGTCGTCTGCGCAGTTGCTGATCCACTTCGTGAGGTTGTTGGCGGCCTGGCTGGGGTTCGCTGAGCTGGCGGGGGGGTCCCGCCTCAGGGATGCGGCGAGCTGGTCGGCAGTAATCTTGTTCCAGCTTCTGCGTGCGACTTGTAGCTGGTGGTGGTGGATCGTGTTCTTTCTGAAGCTGAAGTGGACGCAGCTGTGGTCCGTCCAGTGGAGTCCGGTGGTGTGGCTGAAGGCGATGTCCTTGCTGGAGGAGAAGACGGGGTCGAGTGTGTGTCCGGCGCGGTGGGTGGAGGTGGTCACCAGCTGCTTGAGGCCGAGGTTGGCGAGGTTGTCCAGCAGGGTGGTGGTGTTGCCGTCGTTGTTGTTCTCGAGGTGGAAGTTGAGGTCCCCGAGGAGGATGTAAACAGCGGAGGGGAGGGCGTGGGGGCTGATGAAGTCGGCGATGTCTACGCTGAATTGTGTGCGTGGTCCCGGGGGTCTGTAGATGAGGGTGCCTCTGAGGGTGGTCTTGGGGTCGGTGTGGATCTGGAAGTGCAGGTGTTCTGCGGTTGTGAGGGTGTCGACGGTGTAGGTCGTGATGCGGATGGTGTTCCTGTGGATGATGACGATGCCTCCTCCGGTCTGGTTGCCGCGGTCCCTCCGGGAGATCTTGTATCCGTCCGGGATGGCGATGGCGATGTTGGGTGCTGAGGAGGCGTTCATCCAGGTTTCCGTGAGGAAGGCGGCATCTGGTGATGTAGTGTCGAGCAGGTTCCAGAGCTCCACGGCGTGTCTGTGGACGGAGCTGGTGTTGAGCAGGATGCACTTCAGGTGGTTGGTGCTGGTTCTCAGCTTGGAGGGTGTGGTTGCCGTGCAGGTCCGTGCCGTTTATATATGTAGGACCAGTTAACCTAGGACCAGTTAACCTATGTAAGGTGTAATTCACAAAGAAATACAAGTGCTCTAACACAGCATTCATTTGTGACATATTCATCTCACTATTCCAAATATTCTCGCAATTTCTAGAGCAGTTATAGCAGGTGACACACAGTCTGTTTTTTTGGAAGATGGTAATAGTCAGTAGTCTCCTGTCCTGTAGCATATATCCATGTAATAATGAAAATGGTAGAGGAGGATACACCTTGAAGAAAACTTCACCAACTCCAACATTAGCTTTCTTAGGTGCAGACTAATGTCCAAAAATGATGGTGGATATTTCACCTTATCAAAATTGCTGATATGTCAATGTCACGTTTTAACAATCAATATAAAAGAAAAAAAAGTGAATGAAGACTTGTCTCATTTTTTTTTCTAGGATCCAAGAGAATCTTCCTGAACACCCTGATGGAGCAATTAAGTAATTGAACTTGTTTAAAATGTCTGTTCGGCAAAGTTTTTAGACCTTTTATGAAGGAGTAAACAATGGGGAACAGTACAGAGCTCACATTGCTGAAAAAGTTGTTTCCAAATTCTATGATATATTGGCAATCTTGTAGATAGATTTGTGGTTTGTAGATTGGTTCTATGTCAGAATAACATTAACAACAATATCATCTGATAGAAATATTTTGTCCTAAATATTGTTTGCAAAGATATCATCTTTGGGTGCAATTTAAGTTGTGTAGGGTAGAATAGCAGATAATACTTTGGTTACAATACTGAAGGCAATACTTTGGACATTATGCACCAGGAATTTGAATCAGTTGCAGGGACTATAAGCTCTCAACATCATTCTGTGAGCAGTTGTTGTGCATAGTCAGTGAACTAGGTCAACCCTTTGTTAGAAAACACTAGTATTTTTGGAGCCGTCACACAACGAAGAGTAGACGTGCTCAGTGTTGACAGACCCTATTATTTTAACCATGAATACAAAAACGCTGACAATCAGTTAGGGGTCATTCATAAACTAATCCCGGGCAATATGCTGCATCTCCGAAAGCAGTGTCTGCTCATGACCGATTACCCTAAACCTTACCAAAATGCATTTGAGAAATGCAGTTGTTGTAGGCATAGACATGAAGTGTACGTATATAATGTCCATTCCAGATCAAGTTATTATAGGTGCATTTAACAATTCGTTAGTCATCCGGCCCTGTGGCAGAACCAACAACAGTAATCCTTGCTAGACTTAACGGGAAATTGTGCAGCTGCACACACTCAGGTCAAGCTGTACTAAACTTTATACAACCTATTGCTGCATGAAAATTTGCAGTGACCCTTTGCATGATAGTAGTGCCCTTGTTATCAAGAGTCACACATCAATGAAGACTTCCGCCAATTTTTTTTAAAAAAAAGGCATTTTGTGTTATGCTGAGTAGTGTTCTACATCACAAGTGCATGCAAGGATAATGTTTATGGTGTTTGTAGTCAAGGTACACACTCCACCACAAATCTGTACAATCTGTAGCTCCTGGGCAAGTCTTATGAGTCATTAACATAGCTCTATAGGCCACTGCTGGGGTGGCTTGGGCTCATCTATATGGGAAACAAGATTAGGAAGAGTACACTGAAAGGTTTGTGTGCACACCAGGGCAGAAAAATGTGCAGGTGAATCACAAGTCGAATACATTATGTAGCATTGTATAGCCTTGAAGAATGTTGTGGCTCTTTTCGTAATGTCTGGATCAATTTCAAATGTATGCAAATTGCTGAAGGCTTTCTGCAAGCACTATGTAGTCAGTTCTTCTTACAAGGGAAAAAATCATTTAAGCAGTATGGCTGGTGCAGACATGGAACACATTTGTTGGTGTCCAGTAATGGAAGGTCACAGGTGGAGTGAAGGGTCTTGAAGTTGCATGATGCTAATTTCTCTAACTCTGGGTCTACCACCCTCCAACCACGGCCCGTGGAGGGAGTTTCAGTGGGGCGGAGAGGCGGGGCGGGGGAGGGGCAGGGTGGGGGTGCTAAAAACTGGAGTATGGATAATTGAAGGTAAGTAAACAATTTAATTAATAAAATGAATTTCGTAGCACGCCCTACATCGGAAAATGCAATGCATATGAACACATGAACAACTTCATCTCCTTGCTCCTACACACATGCTGCATAATAATTTCAAACTCCCCAAATCAGGCTATAGCATATATTTTTCAATTCATTTTTAGGTCGAGCCTGGTCAGCGCAATGAGAATTGCGGAATCATTAACTGGTAGTCTGTACCCTCAAATTTCTAAAAGAACAAAAGAAATGGCTGAGTGACTATTGAGTACAAATTCAACAATTTTTGTTGATGGTGGATTCAGACTACCTAGATAATATTGCACACATCCTACATTTCTAACCTACATTAACTCCTAAACCACTTTACTTGCCTGGTTTGACAAGGAATGTCCCTGAATCAATTGGCATTTTTCTAAAACATTTTAAATTAGAATTTAAAAGTCAGGTTTCCTAGCTTCAGGCCTCTTCTTCTTTTAACTCTTGGACTTGCCTACCAGTCCACATTTCACCAAGAGTCTTGAGCAATCCTATAATCCATAGAAAATAATCCTTAATTCATGATGTAAACCATGACCCGAGTTAAACTAACCAAAATGGACACAGTTTGGCAAAGCCATTTTTACAGCAAAAATTGTGCTGAAAATTGTATGGTGCTCACCTACAAAAAACACATCCCCTCCAAAAAAATCCAGATAAAGAATACTTGTTTGGCAAAAAACACAACAAGAAATCCATCGTTGCATCCCCTCCTGTTCGAATTCAAGTTAAAAGAACACGAAAATGTAAAAACGTTTTGAAAAACAAATTGATACAAAAAAATCCAGAGATTAAATTCTCTCCACCTAAATCCAGCATAAGTCCCAAAAACCATATATCCATGTTTTGAAAATATCTTAAAAAGTATTTTCGCAAGCCATGAAGTCTGTGTCCATGTTCCTTCAACCTATCCATAAAACCGCGACAATGCATTCACGTGGGCGCCCATTAGTATGTTGGGCGGATCGCCACCGCCCACATGGCAGAGGATATCTGGCCGACATTTCTTCCCGCCCACCTGCCCGCATGTATATTCTCCTCCGCCATAATACTATGGCAGGGGGACCCTGGCGTACGGGAAGCTGTCAATATGGTGGTGTGTCTGGTAGACAAGGCCATCCATATTAAGATACATGCGGGCATACATGCATGGCAATGCCGACACGGAAAGGCATACAGTCTTCTACATTGGGGGCCCGTAGCGGGCCCTCAGGGATTTTGGGGGGGTGCACATGGGGGGTACCTATGGTACCCTCTGCATTTCAATGTACAACATGGCAGGCATTGCGCGGTGCCTGTCACGTTGTGCATTGAAATGCACAACTTGCACTTTTGGCATTGCGGCGGGCGATGCTTTCAGCACTGCCCGCTGCAATGATAGAAATGCGGGATGCGCCCACCAGTGTGACGGGCGCATCCTAATGGCATGTGTGGGACCACAGCATGCATTGCGGGCGGTCCTATTTCCCGAGGGTAACGCCATGCTAATGACCCCCTTAATTTAAAAAACTCTTTGCATACATTTTTTTTTAAAATGTTGGTTTCATACCACTATTGTTTAATACAAAAAGAAATCATTCTTTTAAAATGATTCTATTAAACAAAAAGTGTTAGGAAAGCAATCAACCGGACGTGGGCCTACAACTGCTAACTGCTTAGGTACATACAAAAATATCAAAATACAACCACCCGAGTTTTTACAACATCTCTCATTACAATAAACTATGCCACCCTTATCTATTTTTAATTTTTTTAATTTGCCTTACCTAGACGCAGCTCTTCCTTGCTTCTGATCTGAACCGTGACGATCCTTACAATGCCAAAACTTATGTACAAACGGCAATGTCATCTCTTTTGGTAAAAAATGTGGGAAAACCTACAAAAATATATTACCTATTGGCGGTTGCCAGCAGGTAGTTATAGTAAGGACCTAGTTTCCATAGGAAAAGCGTTTTTTGTTTTCCCAATAACTTTGGCACCGGTTGACGAATCTTCGCGAAATTTTCAAAACTAGTGGGGCGCCCCGGTCCGCTCCGACCTTGAAAATTTCGGGGTGATTCAGCAAGTGGGGACAGAGAAAAAAGGGGGTCCCAAAACGTGTTTTCTCAATGTTAATTCCCATAGGAAACTTTAGACACTGCTTCAGCCCGAACTGCTGCACAGAATTACACAAAATTTGGGAAACAGGTAGCCCTTGGTTCAGAAAGAACTCTTCTTGTTAGATGGTGTAAATCCGTTCAGTAGTTCCTGAGAAATTCAAAAATAAGAGGTCAAAAAATGCATTTCTCATGGCAAACTTTAGACACGACTGTAGCTGCTGAATGGAATTACACCAGATTTTGCATAAAGGTAGCCCTTGCCTCAGAAAGAACTATTTGTCTTAAATGGTGTAAATCCGTTCAGTAATTGCTGAGAAAATAAAAAATAAAAATGTTGATTTATAGAGGCACAGTGGATCCCGCACCCTGCCGATCACGAGCTGCATTCTAATTGACTGTCAACACTCCAAACCAGGAAGTGTTGGCAGCCATCTTGTGCCTCAGTAGAACCGAGGCACAAGCAAACAGAAAAAGATATGCGCAAAACAAAAGAGGGCAGGGTAGAAACACCGTGACCCCATCGGCTTGCTCACGGGGTCCCACAACATGACCCCCTAGGCCTGCTCAGCGGGTCCCACAAGGACCCCCCAGGGCCCAAAAAAACATTTTTTAAAAACAAAATAGGTAAAAATCTGTGGAGGATTCACGGATCCGGGCAACAATTTTAAAAAATAAAGCGCGGGCTCCAGCGCTTCGTCAATATTTATCCCCCGGGTGGGTTAGGTCTCGGGGGCAGTGAACAAAAAAACATGGGGACCCCAATACCCCCACACTTCCTCGGGGACCGCCACCCCCTGGGGCTTGTTTTTTTTAAGTTGGGGGCCTCTAAGGCCCCCCAAGCCCCGGGGACCGCCACCCCCGGGGCTTGGCAGCCATCTTGTGCCTCAGTAGAACCGAGGCTCTTATTAATTATGATCACTGGGCACACTGCCCCCCGCAGCCCTGGAGGCCACCACCCCCGGGGCTTCTTAAAAAAAATATATATATACCTGTGGGGAGGGCTCAAGCACCCCCACATGCCCTGGGGACCACCACCCCCCCGGGGCACTAATATTTAAATTTAGGGGTCCGCACCAGATCCCCCTAGCCCCGGGGACCACCAACTCCCTGGGGCTGCTGAGGTGTTGGGAGAGGGGCCATGTGGCCCCCTCCTGGAGCCTGTGATGGGCCTGGGGACCACCAAACCCAAGGGCCGGCTCCTGCAGTGTCCCGGTGTGCCCACCCTGGGACACTGCAGTTTGCTATGACAGGGCGGTAGCCTTGCAGCTCCTGCCCTGTCATAGCAAACTGGGGTTTGGGTTTTAGAAGAGAGAGCAGGAAACCTGCTCTCTCTCTCTCTTCCAAAATCCAAACCACATTGATTTTGCACACGGAGAGCTGCACGTCATCTGCTCCCCATGTGGAAAAGCAATGCTGGCTCCCGCAGGACACGGGGGAGCCGGCAGGGATCATGGGGGAATTGGGGCTCCCTCACGGTGTGCAAAAGAGGTGGCCAGGCCCTGGGATAATGGGGTCCAGAAGTGGCCTGAGGAGGGGGGCCACTCAGCCCCCCTCCATAATAATCTAAACAAAATGGCCATGCCCCGGGGATGGGGTCCCCGGGGCGCAGAGTTGTCAACGGGAGGGGGGCAACGCACCCCCCTTCCCATTAATATATATATAATTTTTTTAATTGGGGGTCAGGTCCCCAGGGTACCCAAAAAGTAAGAAGAAGGGAGGCCACACAGTCCCCCTTCCCCAAAAATAAAAATAAACTAAATACACGCGATCATGCCTAGGACCCGCCACTTTCCAGAAACACTCTGCTAAGGTACCCTGTGGCACGTTTTAAATTGGGAAAATAATTCCCCTTCAATACTGGGGGACCCTGGGGGCCAACTAGCCCACCAGGTACCTCCAGTAAGCGCCACAGGGCTGCGTTGCAAAGAGGTGGTCCAGGCCATGCCCCTTTTTACACCTCTCTGCAATGAAGCTCTGTAGCAATTACTGGAGGTACCTAATGGGCTAGTTGGATCCCAGGGACCCTCAGGATTCAAGGGGGCTTAATCTCCCAGCTTAAAATGCACCACAGGTTGTGTTTGCACAGTGGTGAAGGGAGGGGGTGGTGCCGGAGGTGAAATGTGTGCAAACACGCCCTGTGGAGCGTTTCAAGATGGGAAATTAATTCCTCTTCAATCCGGAGGGCCACTGGGGTACAACTAGCCCACCACTTACCACCAGTAAGCGCCACTGCGCTGCGTTGCAGAGAGGTGGCTCAGGCCATGCACCTTTTTACACCACTCTGCATCGCAGCACTGTGGTGCTTACTGGAGGTAAGTGGTGGGCTAGTTGGCCCCCAGGAACCCTCAGGACTCAAGGGGACTTAATCCCCCAATTTATAATGCAAAAGGGGGTACGTTTGCCCATTGGTGCGGGGAGGGGTCTTGGCCTGATATTACAAGTTTGCAAACGTGCCCAGTGGCATGTTTGGAGTTTGGGAATTAAGTCCCCTTGAATCCTGAGGGTCCCTGGGGCCAACTAACCCACCAGGTACATCCAGTAAGTGCCACAGAGTTGCATTCCAGAAAGGTGTAAAATGGGTCGCTTACTGGAGGTACCTAGTGGGCTAGCTGGATCCCAGGGACCCTCAAGATTGAAGGGGAATTAATTCCCCAACCTAAAACGCTCCACAGGGCGTGTTTGCACACATGTCACCTCAGGGCCCCTCCTCCCTTCTGTGAAAACGCGCCCCCGTTTTAAGAGGTCGTTTTAATCCCCCTGCCCTATTATGTACTAGGGCCTTACAGAAAAGGTCATGCTAATCACAGGGGTATCCCAACGCATAGTCTTCCCTGGTGTATGTGGGTGTTTTCACTGTATTCTAAGTGTCTTTTAGCATAGCACTGGCTCTAGGCCTGGTTAGTCAGAGTCAGTTACCACCAGTACCCATCTGAAAAAGTTGTGGGTACAGGATTATTTTGCAACAAGTCCTTTTCTACTCCTCTCTTGGTTATTTCTGCACATGTCTTGCTTCTTCCTGCACTTTTCTTCGTCTTTGTGGACTTCTGTTGCCTCCTTCTGCATTTCTTTTGCTTCTTTATGTGTGTTTTTTCATCTTGCTTCACACGTTCAACCTCTGTATGCATAGATATCTGTGGCGTACCCCAGGGATCCTCCATCAGCCCGACGCTGTTCAACATTTACATGGCCCCGCTCACACACGTAGCCCGACAGCACGACCTCAACATATTCTACGCTGACAACCCTCAGCTGATCCTCTCCCTCACCGAGGACCCCATCACAGCCAAAGCCAACCTCCACGAAGGAATGAAGGCCGTCGCCGTCTGGATGAAGACCAGCCGCCTGAAGCTGAACTCGGACAAGACGGAGGTCCTCATCCTCGGCTCAAACCCTTCAGTCTGGGAAGACTCATGGTGGCCTACGGCACTGGGGGCAGCCCTGACACCCACCGACCATGCACGCAACCTGGGATTTATCCTCGACTCAACGCTCTCAATGACCAAGCAAGTCAACGACGTCTCCTCCTCCTGCTTCAACACCCTCTGCATGCTCCGCAAGATCTACAGATGGATCCCGACAGATACAAGAAAGATAGTCATCCAGGCCCTCGTCAGCAGCAGACTTGACTACGGAAATGCCCTCTGCACAGGAGCCCCGACCAAGCTCATCAAACGACTACAAAGCATCCAAAACGCCTTAGCACGACTGATCCTCGACGTACTACGCCATGGCCACATCACCCCCACCTGAGAAACCTGTACTGGCACCCCATCAACAAGAGGATATCCTTCAAGCTCCCCACACAAGGCACTCCACAAGACTGGCCCAGCCTACCTCAGAAGACGGCTCTCCTTCTACATCCCCAGCCACCAGCTACTCTCCGCCGACCTCTCACTTGCCACCGTCCTGCGCATCCGAAGAACAACTACCGGTGGGAGATCCTTCTCCCACCTCGCCACCAAGACATGGAACACCCTCCACTGAGCCTAAGACAGACCCAAGACCTGCTGACCTTTCAGGAGGAGCGCCCCCCCCCCCCCAGCGCCTTGAGACCATCACGGGTATGTAGTGCGCTTTACAAATGATTGATTGATTGATAGCAGTCTCCCGGGGAATGCTTCCCCCGCGGTGGTTTACGATGTCTCTGAAGTGGAAAGGGCCATTGGTGAAATGTCACAGAATAAGGCCCCGGGCCCCGACGGGGTCCCTGCTGATTTATTTAAAGCTGCCCCACATTTCTGGTCCAAAATTCTATCAAATGTGTTTAATTCCTTGGGACCGAACAGCTCACCAGCTACCTGGGCCACCTCACTTATAATTCCAGTTTTTAAAAAGGGGAACAGACAGGATCCGTCCTGCTACAGGCCAATTTATTTAATTGATTCGTCTGTAAAAGTGTTAGGCCGTGTGGTTCTACGGAAATTATCAGATTGGCTGTCTGAAAGAGGGGTCCTGTCTAATGCACAATATGGTTTTAGAACCAAAAGGAGTACCCTCGACCAATGTCTTAACCTCCAACTTTTAATCAGTAGGTACACTATAGCTAAGGAGGGGTCACTCTGTATGGGGTTCATGGACCTCTCCTCAGCATTTCACCTAGTAAATAGGTCAAAGCTGTGGCACATTTTATTAAACCTGGGTATTGACCCCCCCCATTAGTGCACTTTTTAGCGGACCTGCACTCGGGTCTTTTAGCTGCAATCAGAGTAAACTCTGAGTCTGAGGGGCGATGCACAAGCCACTTTAGGTCAGAGAGGGGGGTCAGACAGGGGTGCATTTTGGCCTCCCTCCTGTTCACATTATATAAAATTGCCCTGGAGCCTGCTCTGGAGGACGTGTCACATGACGTACCGCGTATTGGGCAACTGGTTATTCCAGTTCTCCTTTACGCCGATGATGCCGTCTTCCTGGCTCGTACAGGGGTGGGTCTGCAAAAACTGTTAGATGCCTTTGGAAATTTTATTGAGGCATTAGACCTGAAAATTAACACTAAAAATCTCAAGTCATGATCGCAGGCAAGGCACATAGGGATAAAAAGGTCAAAACAGTCTACTGCTGCGGGGAAGAAGTCTGTAGGGTACCCTCATTCCCATATCTGGGAGTTCTTTTTGATGAAAGTAGTAACTGGGGCCCTGAAAAAAATAGTCGCAGTACAGCCTTCGCTAGAACCGCATCTGCACTTATGGGTTTCTCCAAAAAGCTAGGGGCTAGGCCCATAGAAGCCCTCATCAAGGTTTACAAAGCCAAATGCCTAGCGGAAGCCACATATGGCTCTCAGATATGGGGTTACTCGCCCCAAGTTAAAATCCAGACTATTGAGAATAAATTCCTCAGATCAGTCTTGACTGTCCCTCAGTCCTCCCCAACATTCTCTATCCATACTGAACTGGGGCTAGGATATGTAACTGATCAAATTAGAATAGCCCCGCTAATATGTTGGTTGAAAACCTGGCTGAACCAAGAAATTACCTTGAATCACACCATACTGCTAGACTGCCTGAAGTTGGATAAGTTTAACAAAATTCCTTGGTTGGCCTACATAAAAATGGGTTTTCACAACCTAGGACGTCCTGAACTTTTCCTGTCCCCAGATTCTATTGTGAGGAAGGACATCGGACTGATCAAAAATGCCATGATGAATTTACTCTCTTTAGAGCGGGAGAAGGTAGAGCTGATGAAACCAACAGTTAGAATAAACTATGCCCTAATTAGCTCCCCAGCTCCTGAACCGTACCTCATAATAGTGAATCGCCCCTTTCATCGGCACCTTCTAACAAGATTTGGTTTTAATTTGATTCATTTTTCCCTTGGTTGTTTTAAAAATTGGTGCCCCCCAGAACGGGCTGAGACTTGTCAATGTGATGATTTCTCTATTCAGGACACATTACATTTTATTATGTTCTGTGAACACTATCGAGAAATCCGAAAGAAATTCTTGTGTCCTATTCTGAGGGAGGCGGGTTTCATACAGGTTAGGCCAGCCCTCCTGTACTTGCAACAATTAAATTCCCCACGAATAATATTACATGTTGCTAGTTTTCTAGTTGCTGCCACACGGATTAGGAACAAGATTGTCAAGGCTATACCTATCACTGCTGATATTTTATGATCCAGATTGATCACTGTTGTTTTTACTCATGATTTTATTGAACATAAGCCCTTGTAATTTTTTATCTAATTTTTTAAGACATATTTATATTACATAAGATTTATACTGGCACAATGAACTTCTTTGTCTATGATGTTTCTGTGTATAATTAATTGTTTGTATTGTACTATGACTTTTTATGATATTAATTTATCGAATAAAAGTATTTGACTGATTGATAGCATTTAATAAAACTTTGAAATTCACTGAAAAACCATAGGTTTCAGGCACGTTTTAGTTAGAAATTAGCATTTAAAAAACCTTTCAAATTCACTGAAAAAAACTTAGGTTTCAGGCACAATATAGTTAGAAAGTAGCACTTAAAAAAACCTTAGAAATTCACTGAAAAAAACATAGATTTCAGGGGCATTATAGTTAGTTGGACATTTAATTCCTACAAAACGATAGAAATTCCCCCGTTATACTTAGTTCAGCTAACTTAAACTCGCGGCCCGCAATGCACTGCTGATGACGTCACATATTACATCACTCATGAAATGGTCAGTGACATCACTCATGACATCTCAAATGACCTCACTGATGACATCAATGATGACATTATCCTTGTGATAGAGTGGCAAACCACCTCTCACCCTAATATAACCTTCGATACACACACTCAAAATTACAAACTAATATTTTCAAAACAATGGACACACCAATACCAGTTACTACACACCTATTCAGTAATTCCAAGATCTATACACACATCCACTCATTCAACAACACTCCTATACAGTCACTCATACATGTACTCACTCATCATATCTACTCATACACCTATACATCCTGTTCTACACCGCCATTCATCCATAGAGCTACTCACACACATGATCAAACATGCAAATACAGTATCAAACATACACTTACTTGCATATACAGTTATACACACACCACCACACTTACTTCTACAGAAACTTACACATACTTACTCTCTTAAACCATCACTAATAAAAACACATAGCCCTTTTTAATAATTTTTATTAAACAAGATTTAAAATATTCTATCACTAAAAATAAACATGAATTTATTCTCAAGTATTAACATTAATACCGTAGTAATACACTCCCACACCCAAAAAAAACCTTTTGCCCATGCATCTCATCCCAGAGGATAGGTGCCAAAGCCTTTTTTATTAATGTATAAAAAATATTTTTAAAATTTTCTATTACCAAAACTAAATATCAATGAATTCTGAAGTATTAAAATGAATACCGGAGTATTAATACACTCCACCACCCAAAACCCCAGTTTCCCAAACAACCCGTCACAGGGAATAAGTGCAAAGCACATTTATTTTACTTGTTTAAATATATTATATTTAAGATACATATTATGTATTTAAAAATAATAACAACTAATCTAAATTTTAAATAATATTCCATTTTAAAAATAAAACTTTAGTATTAATACACCAACCCCTTTGATATTTTTTATATATATATATATATCTTTTTTTAACTACAAGCTTGTGAACTAAATATTAATGAATTCACAAAAATTTGATTTAATACCTGAGTATTATAACACATCCAGTTTCCCAAGCATCCGATCTCTGAGAATGGGAGCCTTGCCTTTTTAATTTTTTTTATAGGTATTAATTTTATATATAAAAACAACTAACAATAAAATATTAAAATAATCCCCCACCCAAAACCCCAAATTCCAAACAATACTTGGATAATACCCAAATATAAAAAATTATCAAAACTAAAAACTCACCTCACTTACCTTCATTACTCAACTTACAATGCGTTGTAATGGCATGCGTTGTAATGGCATGCGTTGTAATGGCATGCATAGTAATGGCACATGAGTTGTAATGGCATGCGTTGTAATGTCACCTACATTGTAAAAGTTGCGATGTAAAGGCGTTATGATGCATTGCCTTCGTTGTGATGGATGCTTCACAGAAAGTTGTTTAACATGCTGCGCTTGAAGGAATCAATCCTAAGTCAACCTTATGTCCATCCCTTTGTTCCTATCAGTCAACTCCCCAATCTACAACAGGTGAAAGCCCTGCCACACTGCTATTTGGTAGAGACATTGGGGCAAAGCTCCCACAATTGACCACAAGCCGAGTAGTAGACACTGACGAGATTTGTGTTACAGACACTTCTCGCAAAGGTAAGATGAAGGTCTAGTCAAATAAGTGCTAATGTGCTTGGGACATGGTCCTATTCAAACAAAAACAGAGCAAAAGACTGACACTCCGTTTGATGCTTAACCATTGAGAGTCGTGACAACTAAAGGACATATGGTGATCGCTCAACGTCCTGGAAAGTCTATTATGAGAGGCTTGTCACACTTCAAGCATGTTTGTTGGCTCCAGACCTTATGAGTGAAACAAGTCCACCTGAGTGCCCATGTCAAGCATCTGAGTCTATATCTATGATGGCAGATGACAGTGCAACTCCTTACCTCATACTACTCGATCTGGACAATTGATGAGAGCACCTCTCCAACTCATTAATGTATATATGTTGTCTGTATTTTTAATTTAACAAATGGGAGGTGTAGTGTTGTGTGATTATATGCAATTGAACCCTTGAGGTCCTATGCACACACCATAAAGAGTTATGCAATCAGTTGGGAGGTATTTGGGGCATCTCTGGGTGTGTCAAAGTTTATGACACAGTTGTTTCAGTTTAGGGTTGCATGCGGGGGAATAAAGACATGTGTTACAGAGCTCCATGTGTGGTGTAGTCATTTGCATATTCCAGAGCTGTGATGGATGCTACGGTCATATGTTTCAACTGTCAGCAGGTGCTCATTGGCAATCAGTGGGCTCCCTGTTGTAAAAAGAGGGGATGATATAGTTCAAACTGTTTAGGACATTGAGATGTATTTTAGCTTGATACAACGTTGTTCAGCTTAATCATCAGGTTTTCTTGGATATGACTCTATCCCTAGTATTTGCTATTTGGTACAATCATTAAAGAGTCCTCCCTTCTTTCATCCTATTAATTGTAATCCCTCTTAAACGCCAATATTCAAAATCAACTATCATCACAAGAGTGTAACCTGGAAAATCCTGGAGAAATTAAGCTTTGGCGTTGGTCACTCTTTCAACATTGAGGATCACCACAAGCATTAGAGAAATGTCGATCTGCCCCTGATCGAAGACCAGATTGTTGTTGCTGGTGCTAGGCAAATGGGGGATACCATTCAAGAAGTTTAGAATATGGCACACTCTCTTGATATGATACTGCTTTTCCGAACTTCTAAAGTCGGTTTCTCATGAGCATAGACATCCATGCTGCTGAAATTAGTTTTGTCAATCACTGAAATATAAATATGCTTATTCAAACACCATTAATTGCCTTTTCTTTTAGGGATGATAAGGATCTTTCTCAAGAGCCAGTATGTTCAAACAGGTAAATGTGTTAATCTTCCTGTTCATTGTCTCCCAATATGCTTTGACACATTTTCTGCATTATTCGCTAATATATGGTCCGTTGAAAAGAATAGGACTTTCAATTCTGAGTTGTAGATTAGGCACTAGGTACAGGAATCAACTGCATGATCTATACAGTGAACATTATTGCATGATTAATGGTTCTATATAATCAGCATAGCCCATTTTGTAGAGTATATCCCAAATATTTTACACCGCTCTAGCATTCTCGAACCAGTCCCTTTATGACTGATCAAAATCAAAGACCTTTCCTGTTATAATTACTGAATGTTTAGATCAATTTCATTAGTTTGTTTATATATGTAGGACCAGTTAACCTATGTAAGGTGTAATTCACAAAGAAATACTAGTGCTCTAACACAGCATTCATTTGTGACATATTCATCTCACTATTCCAAATATTCTCGCAATTTCTAGAGCAGTTATAGTAGGTGACACACAGTCTGTTTTTTTTAAGATGGTAATAGTCAGTAGTCTCCTGTCCTGTAGCATATATCCATGTAATAATGAAAATGGTAGAAGAGGATACACCTTGAAGAAAACTTCACCAACTCCAACATTAGCTTTCTTAGGTGCAGACTAATGTCCAAAAATGATGGTGGATATTTCACCCTATCACAATTGACTGATATGTCAATGTCACGTTTTAACAATCAATAAAAAAGAAAAAAAAGTGAATGAAGACTTGTCTCATCTTTTTTTTCTAGGATCCAAGAGAACCTTCCTGAAGACCCTGATGGAGCAATTAAGTAATTGAACTTGTTTAAAATGTCTGTTGCACAAAAGTATTCGGCAAAGTTTTTAGACCTTTTATGAAGGAGTAAACAATGGGGAACAGTACAGAGCTCACATTGCTGAAAAAGTTGTTTCCAAATTCTATGATATATTGGCAATCTTGTAGATCGATTTGTGGTTTGTAGATTGGTTCTATGTCAGAATAACATTAACAACAATATCATCTGATAGAAATATTTTGTCCTAAATATTGTTTGCAAAGATATCATCTTTGGGTGCAATTTAAGTTGTTTAGGGTAGAATAGCAGATAATACTTTGGTTACAATACTGAAGGCAATACTTTGGACATTATGCACCAGCAATTTGAATCAGATGCAGGGACTATAAGCTCTCAACATCATTCTGTGCGCAGTTGCTCTGCATAGTCAGTGGACTAGGTCAACTCTTTGTTAGAAAACACTAGTATTTTTAGAGCGGTCACACAACGAAGAGTAGACGTGCTCAGTGTTGACAAACCGTAATATTTTAACCATAAATACAAAAACGCTGACAATCAGTTAGGGGTCATTCATAAACTAATCCCGGGCAATATGCTGTATCTCCGAAAGCAGTGTCTGCTCATGACAGATTACCCTAAACCTTACCAAAATGCATTTCAGAAATGCAGTTGTTGTAGGCATAGACATGAAGTGTACGTATATAATGTCTATTCCAGATCAAGTTATTATAGGTGCATTTAACAATTCGTTAGTCATCTGGCCCTGTGGCAGAACCAATAACAGTAATCCTTGCTAGACTTAACGGGAAATTGTGCAGCTGCACACACTCAGGTCAAGCTGTACTAAACTTTATACAACATATTGCTGCATGAAAATTTGCAGTGACCCTTTGCATGATAGTAGTGCCCTTGTTATCAAGAGTCACACATCAATGAAGACTTCAGCCAATTTTTTTTAAAAAAAAGGCATTTTGTGTTATGCTGAGTAGTGTTCTACATCACAAGTGCATGCAAGCGATAATGTTTGTGTTGTTTGTAGTCAAGGTACACACTCCACCACAAATCTGTACAATCTGTAGTTCCTGGGAAAGTCTTATGAGCCATTACATAGCTCTATAGGCCACTGCTGGGGTGGCTGGGGCTCATCTATATGGGAAACAAGATTAGGAAGAGTACACTGAAAGGTTTGTGTGCACACCAGGGCAGAAAAATGTGCAGGTGAATCACAAGTCGAATACATTATGTAGCATTGTATAGCCTTGAAGAATGTTGTGGCTCTTTTCGTAATGTCTGGATCAATTTCAAATGTATGCAGATTGCAGAAGGCTTTCTGCAAGCACTATGTAGTCAGTCCTTCTTACAAGGGAAAAAATCATTTAAGCAGTATGGCTGGTGCAGACATGGGGCACATTTGGTGGTGTCCAGTAATGGAAGGTCACAGGTGGAGTGAAGGGTCTTGAAGTTGCATGATGCTAATTTCTCTAACTTTGGGTCTACCACCCTCCAGCCACGGCCCGTGGAGGGAGTTTCGGTGGGGCGGAGATGCGGGGGAGGGCAGGGTGGGGGGTGCTAAAAACTGGAGTATGGATAATTGAAGGTAAGTAAACAATTTAATTAATAAAATGAATTCCGTTGCGAGCCCTGCATCGCAAAATGCGATGCATATGAACACATGAACAACTTCATCTCCTTGCTTCTACATACATGATGCATATTAATTTCAAACTCCCCAAATCAGACTATAGCATATATTTTTCAATTCATTTTTAGGTTGAGTCTGGTCACCGCTTGCACTGTGAGGCGATCTGTTGTAGTTACTTTGTGGAGGTCTGACTCATCCCATGCATTTGATTGGCTTTTGCATGTGTCTTATAAGAATCGTAGCCTGCAAATAGCTAAATCTGGGTGCGTATCCCACCTCTTCTGAAAAGTTCACTTCCATAGAGTATTGGCGCCGGGTGTGAGCAGAGGCATGCACTGTGGCTGCTATGGCAGGGCACACGCTTTGCTCCCACTGCTAAACTCCCACCTCATTAGCTCCACCCCCTCCCCAGCCTCTCTCCCACCCATAACTTTCAGCCCTCGTTTTAGTTTGGAAGCAGCCACTTGCCTTCCTTTCTTCTTTTTGTCAGTGGGCAGCATTTATTTAAATAACTAGCTTGTCTCACGGATTGGGCAGTCACATTAAGGCTTACTTTGTAACTTTAAGACTGGCATGGTGGAGCAAACTTCGCATGACATTGCCTGCGGCATTCAGAACACAGTGCACCTTTAAGTGCAGTGGACCTCTGTCCCAGAATGCAATCTCTGGAGTTATTTTTACGTCTCTATCTTGTTGCTGACCCACAGCCACTTGCACAATGTAGGTAAATTCTGTAGCGTTCCCCCGTTCTTTCCTTCTAGACATCCATTATCACGGTGTCTGATGGGATAATAGTCTCAATATTTACTACACCTGATAATACCTATCCCGGCTCAGTCGAACTTTACTGGTTTCGGTACATAACACCCAGTTATGAGGTTTTGGGGGCCAACTTGCATATTGCGGTGCACACCTCGCAACTAACCGATACACTCGTAATAAGGGTCCAAATACAAAACCATCTAGAGGTGGATGCATTTTAATGATGGACTAGATCTATAGTTAATCAGCATGACTATGTTGGGGGGGGAGGAAGAAACACACACACACACACACACACCCATCCCCCCTTCCTTTGGCTGGTGACATACCAATCAAGATCGTCAACCTCAACACATGGACTGTGCAAGGATTTCTGATGTTTTAAGTGTAATTGCATTTGCTTGATAGACATTTGAGACTAAAAAGAGTTTTTCATTGCCAAAACTAGTGTCGCAATAGCATCCGGGTGTATATGGGATTAAGTAATGGACTTTGCTTTTTATTTTGCATGATCTTAATTTTATTCTGGACATTTTTGTCATGCACCGGAAATGCCAATCATCACACTGTTTAATGTCTCTCAGAATGACAATGAAAAAGTAATGTTATGTTATATTTTTACTTATACCGCGCACAGCTGCCCCAGCAAAGGGGCGTCCTGGCGCCTTGACAAGGCAATCACAACACAACACTAAAGAAGATCAGATGGGCAATAAAACACAGCATAAGGGCTAAACAAATAAAAAATAAAATATATTTGTTTTACACTTGAGTATATTATATTTTACATACGTCTTGAGAAACCTCTCAGTGCTCTGAAGCCATTGGGTGAAACTTGTGTCCATTACAACATATTTTGATCAACTTCTCACTGTAAAAGTCAAGAAGAATCGAAAATGGATCAAATTACTACAGAGATTAATGCTACATATGACAGAAAATAATGTCATTTCATTTAAATAAATATGGTTTGAAGAAATATTTTTCTCTGAATTGTCTACATCTAGGAAGAATCACTTCAATGAGTGTAAGGGTCAGGGAGACCAGATTTTTACGTCAGGCCCACTAAACAGCACAGATGTCTGGTAGAAAAAGACTTATTGCCAATTTACCAGATTTTACAGTGAGCTTAGAGCCTGTCTATTGCATAATATTGGTTAGCATTACTGTCATTCTCCTTTACTTGCTTTTTATTGAACGGATTGCCTTGTCCTTCTCGTGTTTGTCCCTCACCTGGAGCATTGTTTAGCCTGGTTATCTGTGAATTTAGCTGCACCACTCCTATTTAACTCCGAGTCACTCGTGTCTCTCCTGTCCCTCTGCTGATGCTGCTGCCAAGGGGTGTTATGTGGAATTACACCACCGTGTTTGTATTTCTGAAGTGGAAAAGGTTGTTAAAGGAGAGTTTAGAAGATGCCAATGCACTATATAACTCTATTAGAAAAGGTGGGATCTGGCCTCAACTTCTGGGACATCTTCCCAGATAGCAGATGAGCTCAGTGAAATGGACTTCAGTTGTCATAAAACACGCCTCAGCTATAAACTAGGCAATTATGCGTCCGTCTTATGTATGAGCTAGGTTACATGCTTATGTAAAACCAATCGGTCTGAATGTCCTACACACGCACACTCCCTCTCATAGACACTCCCTCAGATTTGGTCCCTCTTACATCTATGCATGTTTTATAGTCTCTGCAGAGATTTTAAAAGGATCCGGTAAACTTTTTAGAAATAAAACGAGGTGACAGCAAACTACCCTGCTCCAAAAGCTTCTGCGCATGTGCATGTTACATTAATTTGCAGTTAAGTGGGGATGGAGGTTGGTCCCAAAGCGCGTCATCATTGAGATTTCAAAGCATGTCTGTATCATTATCATAATATCAATTTAAAACTACAGGCAATTATTTCTCTTTAATCCAATATGTTTAACTGACATATAAAATCAGCAGACTTGTCAGAAGAGGGGGTGCAGGCGACACATTATTCCCCAGGCCCATACTTTGTTACCCTGCCACATTTATTTATAGATTTTACAAACAAAGCTGCCGTGCTTATTAGTGGATTAGTAGCTAACACTATAGATAGCGCCAACATGCTGTGCCTTCTTTTTCCCAACAAGCCATTTTTAATAATTTCTGGAAGATATTATCTTCCTATGAAGGGCCAGCTTTAGATATTTGACTCGGGCCCTGAAAATCAGAACGCAGCATAGAAAGGTGTGTAAACCACGCAGATCTCTCTCTGATGTGCTTTTGTGGTTTACACTGACTTTAAACCTTTCAAACTCTCATCAGTTTTTTTTTATGAAGAACATGCAAGCAAAATCTCAAGCACACAAGTACAATCTATTTTAAATATAGAGAACTAAATTATGACCCATACCTATAGGGAGGGGAAATCAAAGTCCATGCAGAGAATTAAACTGACTTCCAAAATACTCCACTGACTGAGTGCGGAACAGCACCCAAAGTTCCAAGCATCTCACACAGAGGCAAGTCTGGCCTTTCGGTGGCAAAACCAATAGGTCTAGTTCTATAAATGAAAGTGTCTTTTCACTGGTTGGTGAGTTTGTTTTCTAACTCTGGTGCGACCCAGCCCCACATATCATGCCCTGATCCTTATTTGCCCATCCCCAATTTTTTATTATCGTTTTTTTCCAGAGGCCGACAACAGCAATATGCCTGCCAATAGGCTGCTCGCTTATGTTTTGCGCTCTGTGTATATGTTTTGCTTTATCTTTCTTCAATGGCCGTCAGCCATGTTGAAATTGTAAAATAAAGAGCCAAAATGGCTGCTGGTGCGTCACAACACATGTCTAGCCATGAATCGTAAAATATGTGCGCAACTGGAAGTCACCTTTGAATGTTTTTCATCCCGTTCCAAAATAAACACTGTGTGCATGCGTTTGTGTGTGCTAACGCGGGATTACTGGTTACTAATTATCTTACCAAATCCCATACTATGTCGACTGAATCGTTGGTACCTGTCTTGGAGTAAAAGGTAATCTCGCAATAAGTCAATCAATTTAAGAACTTACACCACTCTAAATGACCACTGACCAAATTTAAGTTTAAAAGTTTTAATATAAAGTCAAAGATAACTGAAGATACAAACTTCTCAAAATGAGATTCAAAAGGTATATCGGTATCACTATGAACATGAACTTCTTGAATAATCTAAGTCTGAAGAACAAGATAATAAGTACAAGCTCGAAAACCATCAGGGTTGCCAAAATGGATACAAGTTGCAACCTCAAAGTCATTACAGAAAAGAAAATTAAGGTTAGTCTGTCCCTACACTACACTAAGTGACATCCCTACTTAACAAGATCTTTACCCTCTAGGTGTCAGCCGTGGTGACTTCCTAAGAAGATCACGCACTTCTCTTTGTCTCTTCTCTGATAATGGGTCTCTCCTGATCAGCCTATCTGCCTACCCATCCGCTTCCTTAGGCTCCCAAAATCATCTGCTCTGCTCTCCTCCCGGGTCTCTTTCCCTAATACCAAATCACATTTCTGATAGGAACGCCCCTTGGGACGCCCCTCACGTGGTACATCTTTGCGCGGTAAACTCCATGATGGTACTCTTGAAGACCCTCGTTATAGTTGACCTTGGTTCCCAGGCTTCTTCTTCAGTGCGCTGATACCCCCTGAAATTCCTGGAAACTCCTACAGGCCTGCGCAAGGCGCCACTGAACAAAGTCCCTTTCATTCGAGCTGATTAGGACCCTCGCACCTGCATACAGCTCATCCTGCAGTGGGCCTCAAATTCCAGACTCCACCATATCTTTAGTCATAAAACACTCTCAAAGCTCAGTGCTGGACACCTCGCGACCTCTTCTCTAACGAGCACATGACGATTTACACGACATGACATTATCGGCTCTGGCCTACTTGATTTACATGCAGCAGGTCCCTGCACTCTTAAAACGTTAACTTGATTTAAACAGCAAACATTCTTAACTAGCATACGTTTCTAAAATAACACATCTATAAAGCATATACTTTTAACCCTAAGTTCAATAGTACATTTGGAAGAACCATGTCAACCTTATCTCACATTAATTTAGCAGCACGTTCAGGTTTGCTGTGAATTGCCCTAAGGCCTACACATTATACTGGATTTTAAAGTTACATTTAATTCGGACATGATTCTTTTAACATGAGAACATGAGGTTTTCACATATATTCCAACATTTCTACATTAATCTCACACCGTTATAATTATAGTTACTCTACTTAACATTCTATACATTTCACTACTGAATATAAACCACTCTGTATATTTCACTCCTGGATATAAAACACTCGTGTGCAAAACATGTTTAAACTAACTACGTGCTTGTAAATATGGCGTACTTATACATTTTTTTTCAAACTTGTGCTCTCTCAGTCCCCCCTTTGATGACCTTCAGGGGTCATCATCACCAAGACACTAAAAATGTAGAACCCTTTTAAAGTGAAGACAGGGCAGTTCCACCTCTTTTCATACTCTCTAATGCTTTCAGACTCTTATATTGAGTGTCCTGCATCGCTGTCAACTCTTCTTCCTGTTTCTTCATAGCTCTCTGTAACCTATTTGCTCTATAACATTGATACAAACGCACCAATCCCCACAAAGTGATTACACAAATCACAATTATGATGATGGGTTTCAGTATGTACCAAACGATACCCTTTCCTAAGTTGGCAAACCAACTTCCAACTTTACCCATTCCATGGCCTACTTTTTCCCACACATTTACCTTTGCCAGGTCCTCAATTTCGTAGTGTATGGCAGTGATGTTTTGTATATATTTCTCTAGAGGCTTTGAATTGTCTGGAATGTAAGTACAGCATTCCTGGACCTTCAAGGCCTTACAGACTCCTCCCTCTTTTGCTAACAGAACATCTAAAGCAAGTCGGTTCTGAAGAACCATCGCCCTAATCGATTGCATCTCACCTTCTATCAGCATCAATGATCTTGCAGTACTAGCAGATAGCCTATCTACGACTGTAGCTAACCTCCTGATCTTAATGTCATTCATTATCAATCCTAAGAAAGGGAATGCAGCACCTAGTACATCTCCAACTACCTCTGCTGCACCCAGCCCTCGCTTCCATCTAGTTGATATTTCTTTCTTAGGCGTGTCTAAATTCTCAACATGATATATTTTAGGGAAGACAACAGCCAGATAGCATGATCCGTACCAATTATCTGGTAACTTCACATAGGCATATCTTCCACATACAAAATATACATTTGGTATTGCTTGCATCCCTTTCATAAAGTTCTTAGAGTAATACTCCAATTGAAAGGCATGTTCACAATGGACTTGACCTACATAAAAGTTTTCATAATATGAGTAACTCCTGTGAATGCACAGTTTTCCCCGTTTATCCTTATCCAAAGCAATTGGACCAATACTACCTTTTCTTTGATGTGCCCTCTCCTCCTTGGTCCAATCTGTTTCCCATTGTCCTGATGCTTTCAAAATCTTCTGCCTCCTATATCTAGTATCTACCTGTGCTATAAACTTTTTCTCAACTTCTGATATTTGACAAGTCAGATTGTTCCTTCGAGCATGTGAAGTATCTAACGTTTTCCATGGAATAAACCATTTGTGTAGTCTGTCTTCGCTTTTGTAGTAGTCCCATTTGTTCAAATGCTTGAAATTCGGAACCTCTGGCAATGTCGAGTCGAAATTCGAGAAATAATACTCGAATCCTTCTCGTCCATAAAACATGCTCAACAATAAACTGCACGTTATTCCATATGTCAACGGAAGATGATGGTATCTGATACCCTCCTCCACTGAAGCTGGTAATTGCATACAAACGTAACAATCCTTCACTTCCATGGCATCAACATATTCATAAAGCAATTTAGCATAAGCATTTGACTTGTAATTTCCCTGTGACTCGTCGGTGTGAAGCCTTTTTATTTCTGCATCTAACAATGCTTTGTCTTTCTCATTGATGTTTCCCTTCTCTTTAATAATGGTAGTTTTCGGTGTTGATACTCCCTTATCCTCCTTAACTGCGGTTTCATCCCCTTCGTGTCCCGCTAGGAATGAAACAGTTACCACTAAAATTATAAGAGAAACCACTACTCCTAAAAGTGTAACAGCTATACATTTTGCCCTGCGGTTCGGGTTGCCAGCCTCCATGTTCTCAAACAGTGTAGTTTTTGACTTTCTTCCAGCATTCACTTCCTCTTCTTTTCAAACAAAGTCTTTCTCTCTTGCAATGTCTTTCTTTGAACACTTGGAAGCTTGACAATTTGTTTCCGCAAAACAGTTCAAAGTCCAGTAGAAAATAGACAACCCTAGCCCTTCTCCATCCACTAAAATGAAACCCCTATCACTTTTCTTCTTCCACTCGGCGCTAGGTTATCTTGCAACAATTTTACAATTTCTTTTCAACAGTCTTATTTTCGTCTGAAGTTATGTATGACTCAAGGAGTGACACTACGTCTTCATAAATGTCCATCCGAAGTATCATTCCCTCAGGTTCTGGGCAGTTCGTCCCACAACATGGAAAGTCAACTTTTTCTAGGATTATTCTCCTTATTTCGCTCAAGACAAGTGGACGGACAAAATTGAGAGTTAGCGTTTTTTCAATTTCCACTCCTGGTACTATCAGTTCTACATCCACAATTACAAAGGGGTCCGTTCTAATCAAGATCACTTTCTTCACCTTTCCAGTTCTGCGCCCCTTTGAAGACATTCACAATAAGGTATTAATCCACAACAATAAGCGCTCCTAGCATTTCTACTACTCGCTCAAGCATTTCCAAACGAAGAAGAGTTCCCTCCAATATTGGATATCATGAACAGCAAACTGGAAACTCAACTGTCTCTAAAATCAATTTTCTTATTCCACTCAGGAGAGCAGGATGAACGATGTTGAGTGTCAGCAACCTTTCGGTCTCCGCTCCTGGCAGTAGAAACCTTATTTGCACTGTGATGATCGGGTCAGTTCTGATCAGTTCCACTTCCCTGATCCTCCCTGTTCTGTGTCTCCCAGACATCTGCAACGAGGTAGGTCCAGTCGGGAGTAGAGTATCTTCTACTAGGCACTCGCACCCTCCTTGATCTTCTAAGACCCTCCTCGGCTTGATCCTGGATATCTTCTTCTGGATCCGAGTCTTCGGATATAGGAGTAAGCGTTTCTTCCTGGGCCGACCTCAAACTTAGCCTTCTTCTCCTTGTTGGCCAAGTGGCAGCTCCAAGCCTTATTCTCCTATTTCTTGTCCTCTCACTTGGTTCTTGGTCGCTCCGATACGGGTCTGAGTCGTATTCACTTCTGCTCTCTCCTTCAGTTGCGTCTTCTGTCTCACTGCCGTCCTGCCTTTGCTCTTCTTCTGAATCCGTTGCGTTCCCAACTTCTTCTGACACCCCCTCAGCTGCCTCAATCCCTTCTTGCGACTCTTCTTCCACTTCAGGGCTTTCGTCTGGGATGGGAGCTGTTCCTTCTAGAGGTGCTGGAACTCTTCTAGTATGGGATGCATGGATCCAATTTGGCAGCCCCCCGCACTTCACCGCGGTGTTCGTTATCAGGATTACCTGAAAGGGCCCACGCCAGCGAACATCTAGGCAGTTCTTCCGGACGTGTTTTTTAACTAAGACCCAGTCCCCTGGGTTCAGGTCATGACACAGGTTCCTCGCTGCTGGAACTTCAGCCGCATGCACCTGAAGGGACACAGAATGGATGGCGTCAGACAGTCCTTTACAATAATCCAAGATCAGATCATCTGTAATATTCAATAGAGCAGTAGTTGGAACTGTAGGAAGTCTCATGGCCCTCCCCATCAGGATCTCGTGGGGAGAGAGACCTGTCCTCCTATCAGGTGTGCTGCGCATGCTCATGAGCACTAAAGGAAGAGCATCTGGCCAACTCAAGGATGTGGATGCCACTACTTTAGCCAATCTATTCTTCAAAGTGCCATTCACTTGTTCCACAATTCCTGAAGCTTCTGGTCGATAACTACAATGCAGCTTTTGATCGATATTCAGTGTGGAGCACAACATCTTCACTATTTCGCTGTTAAAATGTTTTCCTCTGTCAGATTCCAAAGAGGCAGGCACCCCGAAGCGCGGTATCAACTCCCTGAGCAACAATTTAGCCACTGTGAGTGTATCGCACCTACGTGTAGGGTACGCTTCAACCCATCTGGAAAATACGCATACAATCACCAACACATACCGAAGGCGATTGACTCTTGGCATTTCGATGAAATCTAGTTGCATTCTATTGAAAGGCCCCCCCGACCTCCCAATGTGACTCAGTGTGACTGGTGTTCGTTTGCCTACGTTCAGCTGTTGGCAAGTAACACATCGCTTACATACTGATTCTGCTGCTATTCTGAATTTCGGGCAATACCAAGTCTGCCTAAAAACTCTCATCATAGCATCCCTTCCTAGATGTACTGGACCATGTATTTCTCTCGCCATGGGATTAGCTAATTCTTCAGGTAACACAGCTCTCCCATCTGCTGAAACCCAAAAATCCATTTCACTTCGCACACAACCTGCTATTTCCCATGCCTTTTTCTCTGTTTCAGGTGCGTTCTCCTGCATTATTCTTAAATCCTCCCAAGTGTCTACAGTTTCTAACATCATACTTAATTCAGTCTTTTCTTCTGCACCTTCTATTTCCACCTTTGAGAAAGAATAACTTTGTTCCGCACAATAGCGTGCGACTTCATCAGCATATCTATTACCTCGTGACACAAAATCTGTATTCTTAGTATGAGCTACACACTTCACTACCGCGATGTCAACAGGACCTTGTAATGCTTCTATCAGCAATCGCACAAATTCTCCATTTCGAATGGGCGAACCAGAGGAGGTCATGTAACCCCTCTGAGACCACAACTGCCCGAAATCATGAACCACACCGAAACCATATTGGCTGTCCGTGTAGATGGTGACTCTCTTTCCATTTCCTGCTATGCAGGCACGAGTTAGGGCAATAATCTCTGCTACCTGTGCGGAATGTACTCCTTCCAGGCAAGCGGCTTCCACAACTCCAGTAATGGTACAAACAGCATAAGCTGCTCTCAACCGACCAGTATCGTCTCTTAAACATGAGCCATCAACAAAATAAATTTCATCGGGGTCAGACAATGGCTCATCCACAATATCTGGTCTGGGTTTCGTGCATAGTTCAGTCACATCAAGGCAATCGTGGTCTTCACATCCTTCGCCTTCTATTACCGTAGGTAATGGCATCAAAGTAGCAGGATTCAAGACAGAGCATCTCCTGAGAGTCACGTTTTCTGCGGCAAGTATAACTTGCTCGTAACGCGTGAGCCTGCTATTGGTCAGATGCTGCGTCTTCGTCCTGGTCATTAACAATTCAACTGAATGTGGTACATACACCACTACTGGATGTCCCATCACAATACTCTCGCTCCTTTCAATGCTGACACCCGTTGCAGCAACGGATTTGAGACATCCGGGCAACGCTGCGGCTACTGGATCTAATGTAGCCGAAAAGTATGCAACTGGTCTACGGGCATTACCGTGGGTCTGTGCCAAGACTGACAAAGCACATCCCTCTCTCTCACAGCAATACAGTGAAAATGACTTCTCGTAATCTGGCATTCCCAGAGCCGGAGCACGACATAAATCGTCTCTCAGCTGTAAAAACGCCACCAAACATTCTTCCTCCCATGGTACCGGATCACTCACCTCCTTGTGCGTCAGTTTCTGTAAGGGCTTTGCTTTCAGTGAAAAGTTAACTATCCACTGTCGGCAGTAACCCACCATTCCTAGGAACATTCTAACTTCTCTCTGTGTTGTAGGCGCATTCATTTTCATTATCGCCTCAATCCTCTCCGGGGACACCTTACGTTTCCCTTTCTCTAACCTGTGCCCTAGATACTGTACTTCTGTCAAACAATACTGCAACTTGCTCGGAGATACCTTATGTCCATTTTCAGCTAAATGATTCAGTAAGGCAATTGAATCTGCTTTACAAGCTTCCTCTGTTTCTGACGCAACAAGTAGGTCATCTATGTACTGTACCAGAACCGAGTTCTGTGGCAGTACTAGATTCTCAAGATTCTTTTTCAGCAACTGATTAAAGATGGATGGGCTATCTGTGAATCCTTGTGGGATTCGACACCATGTTAAAACGCGATCTTCCATTTTAAAAGCAAAAAGATACCTGCTCTCTTCATCCAATGGGATTGAAAAGAAAGCCTGACAAAGATCTATCACTGTGAACCATTCTGCTTGACATGGTATTTGAAACAATATCACTGATGGATTCGGTACCACGGGACAACATGAAACGACTATGTTGTTAATCTTTCGTAAATCCTGTACTATCCTGAATTTCCCACTAGGTTTCTGCAAACCCATAATCGGGGAGTTACAAGGACTACCCACGATTTCTTTCAGTATTCCCTGCTGTATCATTGACTCGATCACAGGTTTTATTCCCGCAATCGTTTCCTGGGACAATTTGTATTGAGGCGTTCTTGGAAACTCAACATTTGGTTTTACCAATATTTTTACCGGTTCTACCCCCTTAATCAATCCTATTTCTTCTCCTGTGAAATCCCATACCTCTGACGCCACTGCATCTCGTAGGTCTTGGGGAAGATCTTCTATTGTCAGAGTAGGATATAGTTCTACACAAGATTTGGAATTGGCCACCTTAAAAGTAGCATCTTCGTCGGTAGTCTGTACCTCCACTCCTTGCGGGGTGCAGTATATGGTGCAGTTCAATTTGCACAACAAATCCCTTCCTAACAGACATACCGGACTCGAGTCACAAACCACAAACCACAAACTGATGTTCGTTCATGTGGTTTCCAATTTTCACAGACACTGGTTCTGTCAAGGGACTAGTCATTCTTTTATTTGCGACTCCTACCACCTGAATTGTTTCCCCTGACATTGGCAAGTCTGGAACTACCGCTGATCTCAGAGTCGAACGAGTAGCCCCAGTGTCCACTAAGAACGTAGTGGGACACCCTGCCACTTCTGCCTCAACAAATGGCCCTCTCTGATCCACTTCTAGAACTGCCCCGAGGGTACAGTCCTCTTCACTGCTCACCCGTTGTCCTGTCAATGGATCAATGTAATAACATTTTTCTTCCTCGATAAACAGAGGCATTTGTTTAAAGACCTTTCCTCCAGCTGCTATCTTCGGTGGCTGTGGGAATTGGGCCCGTGGAGCCGAAGTCCCCCCTTTGGCCACCTTACTACTTGGGACTGTCACCTTTTGCACTGGGACTTCTTGGACCTGCTCTTCTACTTCCAACTCTCCATTTTCAGGGTTAAAGGGACACTCGCGTCGCCAATGCCCCACCTGGTGACACTGATGACACTTTGTCGTTTTCTTTAAAGTGGCAAAGTCTATCCTAGGTCTCTGCCCTTCTTCATTATCTTTGCTCTGACCATTTGGTTTTCGTCCCATCCCCTGCTTCTGCTGGCCACCCTTCCCAGCGGACTGCATTTGCACCACCATCAATTTCTCCTTTAGATTCTTGGCTTTAGAATCTATCTCGTCACTGCAGTACCTCGCATATCGTAAAATCTCATCTAGTGGTTTGTTCTGCCAACAGATTAAATGTTGCTGTATCATCAAACAAATATCAGGTCTCAACCCCAAGACAAACTTTGACACAAACTGCCCTATATCTTTGGGATCCATTACATCTAGTCCACTGTATTGCTTGAATGTTTTCAATAATCTTTCATAAAACTCGTGAACTGTCTCCTTGGGTTCCTGCCTTGTTCGGTCTATTTTTACCCAATCTATGTCCTGTGGTGGTACCTTATCTTTCAGCCATGCTATTACCCTTTCATACTTTCGCATGACAATCTCAGACGGTCCATTAGTCCAAGCATTCCTCAATGGTTCAGCATTTGGCCATTCGACACTAGTCTTACAAGGGGTCCACAGATCAGATGGGACCACGATGTCAAACAACGTGTTCAAATCAATCCACAATACTTTCGAGATTTTGACAAACCTCTCTACCTGTTTATACCATTCGACTGGATTGTCCCGCAACTTCGGAAATGAGTTGGTAAATGCAGCTAAATCTCCTCTACTCCAGGGCACATGTACATAATTTCCGTTTGATATTTCTCGCAAAGGGAATGCCTCCATCTGCATTACCCTTCCCTCAGGGGTCATCACATTTGTACTTCGCCTAACTGTGCCCTTTTTCGACCACCTTTCTTCCCATTTATCCAGTTCCCTCCACACTCTTATCCCTGTTACCAGCTCTCTTATGTGTGTTTTTAATCCAGTAGTTCTCTTCTCATCTAGATCTTGGTCTGCGTACTGTAATCTGTGGTTACTCTGTAATGCCCTTGTCCTAGACAAATCCACGGCATACCTGTCTGCCAAATCAGTCAATTTCTCATGAAACGCTCTAGCTTTCCTAGTAATATCCTTTGCCATGAACAATAACTCATCCTGTTCATACAATTCTATCCTTTCCAAAGGCAATGTTCCATCTATTATCTCATCAACATCTGATTTTAAACTAGTAACATCAAGCCTTTTTGCCTTAATTTCAGCTTTTAAGATACTCAATTTAGCTCCTCCATCCGCATCTCTCCCATCCCAGCTCCGAGATCTACGTTTAGGTATTGGTGAATTATAGGGAGTCCTCCCCTGTTCCCATCTCTCTAGATCCCATGCCTTTCCATCTTCTCGGGGTGGGTGGTGAAACACTCCTTCATGCCTCATAGCCCCTCTCTCCCCATCCGGGCTAATTTCACGGGATGCAGGGTAAGATGTTCCATTACTCCCTCTTTCTTCCCTACTTCCCTGTGATTCCTGATTATTCGAGGCGTGGCGGGACCTATCGCTGTTCTCCTTTCTCCAATGTTGAACGTCTTCCCCAAGTGTATGATGAAGGCACCTAAACCTATTCTGAAAAGCCCGTACCGCCTCATCTCCTCCTTTCCCCCAGAGACGGGACATTTCCTCACATTCTACAATCCTAGTATTTTGTTCCGGCTGTTCTCTCAGATTTGTAGGACATGCATCCCCTCTATTCTCTTGACTTTGGCCTTCCCGGCCCTGACTGCTTTCGCTGGCCCCACAATGAGATACAGTCCCGTTACCCCTGCTTTCCCACTCTGGTTCTGTTCTTGTCCTGTTACTTGGAGATACTATGGACCCGTCCCATTCCCTCAAATCAGCTCTTAACTCTGAAAAAGATCTTGGCCGTGGTCCCCTTAGATCCATTGGTCCTCTCGGACCTCCCTGTTCTGAATTGGGACCAACAGTTGTGTCTAATGGGGTGTTCCATGTTACCGAACCTGGCAATTGTTTCCATGCATTTGTCACATTATTCCTCCTTTCCATCTCAATCCTTTCCCTATCCAATTGCCTTTGTTGTTCCCCTCTATCTCTCTCAGAATTATAGATCGAAACTATGGGTCCTATGGTAACAGGCACTTGAAGAGCGTCTGGCAATCCCACAGACTCAACCCTTTCTGTGGTTGGCGTTTTCTGCACCACAAACCTTCCCACTACACTCTGTACAGTGTTGTTTGGAGGTGTTTCTCCGCCTTTGTTAGGTGTCCATTCCGATATAGGGAGTGGTGTATATCCCTCTATGTCATTTCCATCTTCCCTTGCGAGCCCTCTATCTTCTATTAACCCCACTCTCGGAGGTGGTCTATCCATCAACAATCTGTTTATCAGATTGTCCTCCGACTCGCTTTCCTCGTCTTCTTCCATGAGGTTTCCTCCTCCTGACACCTCCCTCATCGGATACATTTTCTCCACCTCAATAGTCTGTACTCTCCACCGCTTTTCCTCCTCATCCCATTTGGAATCTCGCACTGCCCTTACCGATCGCGTCAGTCTTTGTTGACGCCTGTTCAAATTTCGGTCGTGTGCAGCCTTAATCCATGCATTAAGAGCCTCAAACTGTGTTGGTCTGGGCGAGGGTTTCAATGAGGACATGGTTGCTTTTAGCCGATGTAACACCTCTAATTTAAACGTCCCGTACCTCGGGAACTGCATTTCCTCATTCCCTTCCGTAAGCTTATTCCAAGCCCCAATCCACAATATCGTATGCAGCCCCACATTCGTTGCCATATAATGAGCTGGCGTACCCTCCGGGGGAGCCTCTTCCCCGTAATAATGTTCACTTCGTTTACGTTTAAAAATCCCTTTCAAACACTTAAAACACTTCATGATTTCTCTTTTCTCCGCGTTTGTTTACTTCCTGATGACACTCCACCAATCTCAGCGCCGTTCTCACTAACTGGCCTATCCGTACGCGACTTTCCTCCGACGTCACTCTAGCCGCCCAACCAGAGCGCGGCTCTAGCTAACGTCACACTAACCCCCTTCGCAGCAGTTCCCCTCCTTTCTCAGCTCGTCTCCTCGGTCATGCACGCGTCCCATTCATACTCTGAAAAATGATTACTTCCGTCCAAGCGATCACCTTTCTTGACTGTACGCCCACAGTCTTTCTGTAGTTGTCACCTTAACTTGGCAAGATGTCTTTCCGTTTACTTCCAGACAATCGCCTTCTCCGATAGGTTACTCACACGCAGTAACTTTCGACCAGCGTCCGTTACTCATACACTCACTCTTACACTCCCCCTATCTTGGATCCACGGCGGTCAATGGTACCTCGTGACCTCCGTACTATGGTCGACAACTACCCTGGATGTTCGATACACCCAAAACCACTTAAGCTCTGGCCTGAACTTAAGATTTCACCAGTTCACCCGTTTACCAGGTTACCAGCTTACCAGGTTGCGCGCGCTCACAACCTTCTCTCATTCACACTACAGGCATTCAACTCCGCAAGACATTACAATACAAATACAACACAAAACACCGCAATCTGTTCACGCATGACCCTTTTTATACTCACTCTCCGATACTGCTGCTTTTCTCGCACCGTCTGCACCTTTCGGCACACGATTCTTCCGCTGCTCGTCTCTCGGCGTCTCGGGCCTTGGGGTAAACTAACCTCTCTAGATTACCTTCCTCAAGAAGATAACCATCCTCACTCTGCTACCAACTGCTAACGCGGGATTACTGGTTACTAATTATCTTACCAAATCCCATACTATGTCGACTGAATCGTTGGTACCTGTCTTGGAGTAAAAGGTAATCTCGCAATAAGTCAATCAATTTGAGAACTTACACCACTCTAAATGACCACTGACCAAATTTAAGTTTAAAAGTTTTAATATAAAGTCAAAGATAACTGAAGATACAAACTTCTCAAAATGAGATTCAAAAGGTATATCGGTATCACTATGAACATGAACTTCTTGAATAATCTAAGTCTGAAGAACAAGATAATAAGTACAAGCTCGAAAACCATCAGGGTTGCCAAAATGGATACAAGTTGCAACCTCAAAGTCATTACAGAAAAGAAAATTAAGGTTAGTCTGTCCCTACACTACACTAAGTGACATCCCTACTTAACAAGATCTTTACCCTCTAGGTGTCAGCCGTGGTGACTTCCTAAGAAGATCACGCACTTCTCTTTGTCTCTTCTCTGATAATGGGTCTCTCCTGATCAGCCTATCTGCCTACCCATCCGCTTCCTTAGGCTCCCAAAATCATCTGCTCTGCTCTCCTCCCGGGTCTCTTTCCCTAATACCAAATCACATTTCTGATAGGAACGCCCCTTGGGACGCCCCTCACGTGGTACATCTTTGCGCGGTAAACTCCATGATGGTACTCTTGAAGACCCTCGTTATAGTTGACCTTGGTTCCCAGGCTTCTTCTTCAGTGCGCTGATACCCCCTGAAATTCCTGGAAACTCCTACAGGCCTGCGCAAGGCGCCACTGAACAAAGTCCCTTTCATTCGAGCTGATTAGGACCCTCGCACCTGCATACAGCTCATCCTGCAGTGGGCCTCAAATTCCAGACTCCACCATATCTTTAGTCATAAAACACTCTCAAAGCTCAGTGCTGGACACCTCGCGACCTCTTCTCTAACGAGCACATGACGATTTACACGACATGACATTATCGGCTCTGGCCTACTTGATTTACATGCAGCAGGTCCCTGCACTCTTAAAACGTTAACTTGATTTAAACAGCAAACATTCTTAACTAGCATACGTTTCTAAAATAACACATCTATAAAGCATATACTTTTAACCCTAAGTTCAATAGTACATTTGGAAGAACCATGTCAACCTTATCTCACATTAATTTAGCAGCACGTTCAGGTTTGCTGTGAATTGCCCTAAGGCCTACACATTATACTGGATTTTAAAGTTACATTTAATTCGGACATGATTCTTTTAACATGAGAACATGAGGTTTTCACATATATTCCAACATTTCTACATTAATCTCACACCGTTATAATTATAGTTACTCTACTTAACATTCTATACATTTCACTACTGAATATAAACCACTCTGTATATTTCACTCCTGGATATAAAACACTCGTGTGCAAAACATGTTTAAACTAACTACGTGCTTGTAAATATGGCGTACTTATACATTTTTTTTCAAACTTGTGCTCTCTCATGTGCAAGAATTGAAATGCATGAACGCTTATGCTTGGAGGCACCAATGCATAATCTTTTTGGCAAAATAAACACATCAGAATTTGCCTTTTAAATTTGAGATCTCTTGGCTTTGGAAAAGCTAGTTTTTCAATGATCCTTATATAAACAAATAGCTACTTTATGAGGGCAGGCATCTTGTTTTGGTAGTATGAAGCTTCTAAAGTGGTCAGCACGGTATTGTTTGGGTGACAGGCTCATACAAAATATGCACACAGCCACACATACCCATGTGTTCCTAGTATTCATAATCTACATATTATAAGTAAGAGCAAACTCTATGCATTGCTGCAGAGATGGGAGCACCAGGTTAGAGCCAGATGCCAGGCTCTGGCTCAACTGAGGATCTCGGGACCTCAAGTCCAAACCTCACGTCCAAAACAAGCTAAACTTTCTTGTGGGTTCTGCTTGCCACCCTGCTACCATAGCTGTTTCCTTGTTCACAAAGTTAAAACAAACCATTAATATTAGAGGCAAAAAAGAGACACATGATACCTATTTAGAGAATGGTTTGTACAAAGTGAAACTAAAATATTGCAGGTTGCCTGTTTAACCAAATATCATAGGCTTTTTTTCCCTCTCCTCCTTAGCCATCCTGCACAGCATCGGGCATCCTGTTTGCTTTACTAAAAACCCATGGCACGGCTATTAGGTCCCAAAGGTGAGACCAATTGGCTTTGCCAATGCTTGGTAATATTGGGCTTGGATTGTCACAGCACTGATTCAGGTTCAACATACCATATAGTTCAAAACAAATGATCGATTACTATAGATAACCAAATACTCCAAACATAGCAGATCAACTTTCAGAGCAATATAACAAAAACAGTTAACATGGTAGGAATTCATAATATGGATGTCAGATCTTCTGATACTCTTTAAGTGAATAGTTTCTAAAATGGAACCGGTATCCTAAATACCATATTCTTGCTATTCTATTTCATCACGCCTAAAAATCAGACGGACGTCCGCCTTCCAGTTGGAAGTAATATAAATATCTGCCACAACTATAGCAAAAACACATAATTCAGTTACCCTTACGTGACTACCCATTTACCTTTACGTGGCTATCCATGAGCTTTTAGGAAGCATAGCATTGAAGTGGCTGGTCCACTTCCTGGCTAACAGGAAACAACAAGTTATGATGGGTCCATTTAGATCATCGGAGAGAGGGGTTCCACAGGGCTTGTGTCTAAGCCCGACTCTCTTCAATATTTATATGGCCCCTCTGGCCAGAATAGTGCAACAGCACGGGTTTGAGGTCGTCTCTTACGCAGACGACACTCAACTGATTTTCCCGATTGGGAAAAATCTGGTAGATGAAAGAGCCCGATTCGCACAAGGAATGCTGGCCATCGCAAGTTGGATGGCTGAGTCCTGTCTTCAATTAAACCCAGGCAAGACAGAGTTGATGTTTCTGGTGAAAAAACAGGAACTGGTGCTGGGCGACTGGTGGCCGGTAGAACTGGGGGCTTCCCCTGTCCCCTCGGACTCAGTGAAAAGTCTGGGTATCCAGCTCGATGACAGCCTGTCCATGAAAAGCAGTGTTAGTAACATCATGAGCTCATGCTATTACAGCTTAAGTATGCTGAGGAAAATTATCCCCTATCTCCCTCTGAGCCATCGCAGAACGGTAGTCCAGGAATGCTTTGCTGGCTGAAGTAGGAACTACGCAGCTAGCAAAGCTCCAAGTGATTCAAAATACGGCAGCCCGGATGGTCCTAAATCGTCCTCCTGGTACTCCATCCCTCCCTCTATTGAAGGAATAGCATTGGTTGCCGGTAAGGAAGAGAGCTTTGTTTAAGACTTGCTGTCTGGTCTTTAAAGCCATGAGGGAAACAGGCCCAAAATACCTACAAACTAAAATATGCAAACTGACATCAGCATGTAATCTTAGATCGAATGGTAAAGCCCTCTTAGCGATTCCACGCATTTACTGGAATCTTCTGGGTGGCAAAGCCTTTTCATATGTAGGCCCCAAATATTGGAATTCCCTCCTGGAGGGGCTGCACAAGTCCCCCTCATATCTGATTTTCAGGAAACATCTGAAAGCCTTTTTATACTGATGATCCACTCTGGGTTTCTGTCACTTCTCTTGGAAATTTGGATTAGGTAGCGCGGAGATGCCCCTGGGTGATTCATGCGCTTTAGAAAACATCATTAACATAACATAACGTAACATTTGAGAAGTGATGTGCATAGATGAAATATCTGAATGAAGACAAAGGAAGCCACCCAGCCAGTAATTATGAAGATGACTGCAGGAACAGAACATATACAGACCATCACTGATGTAACCAGAGACAAAAAGCAAATACAGTATGGGTATTAATATGATAGGGATAGGCTGATGTTTAATAATTTATCCACATGCTGAATAATTAACATTTTTGTAAATTACTATCACAAATGCCAACAGATTTAATATGACCAAGTTTAAAACAATTTACTTGTGAGCTGAATTCATGGACACCCCTCCGTTTAGTCAATTTAGCATCGTATTTAGGGCACGTCACCAGGCATACCACTTAGCAGGACTGCCGACTTTGGTGACTGATCCATGTACATAACAAACTAGATGCCTAGTAGGTGTTAAGGTATGCTGATTTGTATAGTGCACTAATCACCCAAGAGCTACCCAGACACTTGGTCAACATGTGTAGGTGTGTGGTCGCAAGGTGCTTACATGAAGAGCCAGGTCTTCATCTTCTTGAGGAAGTCTGTAAGTGAGGAGGAGGCTCTGATGTGTTGAAGGAGGTCATTGGGTGTGATGTAGGAGAATGAGTGTCCTCAAGTTTTGCTTTTGTGGATGTAGGACATGGGAGCGAGTGAGAGTGAGGCAGACCGTAGGTGTCTGGTATGTTGGGGAAAGTGTATGCAGCTTTTGCATCAGTGGGCATTCATCTGCAGTGCCTCCTGGTCACTTCCAAGTGGCATAGACTCTGTTCCCTCTGCCTTCAGGTACTTCTCGACTTGAATCCACCTTTGGCCTCCACTGAACCTTTCCACCCTATCTAGCAGTGGTACTTTCCTAAAGTCCTCCATATGGTTTAATGACGGTTTCCGACACCACTTCACCCCTATGCACCCAGCTTCGCTCGGACAGGTATTCTGGTTCCTAAGGTATCCACAGGTGAGGTGGTTCTCCAACCTTCTGTCTTCCATGGGGTTTCTTTAGGGTCCACTGGGAAGAGTACTTCTGCTTTAAAATTGCAACCGCGAATTACATGTTGATTTGTACGGAGAACAAGATTGTGTTCCAACACGGCAAACGACCTCCGTGGGGCTCCTCTATACTTACCTTGGGTGGTTCCTTGGGTCCCAACACTTCTATGTCATCTGGGTACTGTCTTGACTCGAGTTGTGGTTCGCATATCTCTATTTTAGTATATGGTTTGGTCCCCCCTCCCCCCTCCCCGGTGACCACAGTGTATTCTTTGCTACTTACCTGTTTTGTATTGCAAAGTATTGTGTGTATTGTGTATATCTCTGGCTAGGCGATATCTAAATGTGTTAGTGACTGTCTTATAATAAATAAATATTTCTATAACTACACTGTGTGGTTCTTTTTCATTTAATCTATACCTATATGATTATATACTGGTGAACCAAGCTGCTTTACACTCCATCTAGACTAAGCCTGAAGGCTGCTCTCCACAGCTGCCACTTAGAGCGCTTTCTAAGATTGTCTAAGACCAGTATAATCACCATAAGCGTTGTCTGATTCAGTGCAAGGAGTCCACTCACATAAGTGTACATCACATACCGAGTTAGCCTCTCACAAGGTCGCTATGCTTTCAATTAATGACATTCATTAGTGTTTGTAAAAATGTTTGCTCTCACTAAAATACTCAGCAGAAGAGAATGTCTTGCTGGATTAAAGTGCCAATTCTGGGCGAGTTTAAACATCAAGCTCAGGCATAACCATTGTCACGACGGAGCATAATGCAAATTTCCCCATTTGCTCCACTGTTGTTCGGAAATACATTTTTGGAATTACATTCTCTCCCTCCTTTTTAGGTACAAAATGATTGAAAATGGCCACATAATAAATGGTTTACATACATATTGCTGATTGGTTTACAGAGGTCTAACTTTCAGAATTCAACCAGCATTGCTGTCCTTTAATGGGTAATAATTTTGTTTTGATCCCATCATAGGAAGGTAATATATGATGACCCAAAAACTGAAAAGAAATTGCCAGAGAAGAAAAGCAGGTTCTTGCATAAGATTCATAAGATCTTATTCTCAAAGCGGAAGAAGGATAATACATCTAGAGATCAAGGTAAAGCATACTTCTGAATCCAAGTTACATTTACATGTTGATTACAAATGACAAATTATCACCCTAACCTTAGCATATCTGTGCCTGTTTCATAGTCTGATCAACTGTCAAAGAAATGAATACCTAGCACAACGAGGGAACATTTTTAACTCCAGTTTTTGTATTTTGGAATTGGTTACCTGCTAAATCCTGATTTTATTTTGTTATATATCCACAGCTCAATAACCAAAAGCAGATTATCACCATCCCTTTGTCACAATTCTAGCAGAGGCACTGCACTGTGTGTTAATCAGACTTATGAGAGCAAAACTACTCTTCTAAATAAAAAAAAGTTTATTTAACACTTCCAAATGTATTTACTCGAATGTAGTCCTCCACAGCATCTGTTTTCATTTGTAGGGAGTTAGCTTTCCAGGGTGAAAGCTATCTGTAATTTTTGCTCATCCATACACAACCACATAAATTTGACAAGGGGCAGTTTCTTCATTGGTGCTTTGCCACCCTCCCTGCTCTGAGCCACCACATGCATTATTATATATTTTAAAAAACAATTGTTTTTTAAAATGTCTTCATAGTGCTTGACTGCAGTGCAGTTGGCGTTCTCTCGATCCTGTGCTGTTGTTAGGGTGTGGCCAAACCTGCTGAGTGGCAGGAAGCAGGTCTTGGGTAAAGTGAGTATGTCAAGCTGGTACAGTGTCCAACCTGACATGCACACTTTAAGCCGCAGATAAGGAGCCAGGGGGAATACAGAACCGTTCCCCCTGGTCTTCAAAGGAGTGCTGGGTTCACCCATCGCTACCAATCCCTGTGTTACTCCCACGCTATTTAATGCTAAAACACCATGAGAACAACACACTGATTGGTTCTCTTTATGGCAGCTCAACCAGGCCTCTCACCTAACCCATGTTCACATAGCAGTCCGGGGTGGGAGTCAGTGTGACTGGTGACATTTTAAAGTGGTGGGGCGTAAAATTATTGTCGTACTTCACTACGTTCGCTCACCTGACTCTTCACCCACGCACACAAGGCTCTCCACGACATGGGCCCGAAGTACCTCAACAGCCGCCTCACTTTCAACACACCCACCCGCCAGCTCCGATCCGCCAACCTCGCCCTCGCCTCCGTCCCACGAATTCGGAAATCCGCCATTGGAGGAAGATCCTTCTCCTACCTGGCAGCCAAGACATGGAACTCCCTCCCCACTAACCTACGGCTGACCCTGGATCACCTCTCCTTCAGGAAACAACTCAAGATCTTGGTATTCGAGCAGTAGCGCCCCCCCTCAGCGCCTTGAGACCCTCACGGGTGAGTAGCGCGCTATACAAATTCCTGTGATTGATTGATTGACCTGAACAACCTACGGGGGATTCAAGGGGGTTCTCCCCCCGTCAAAAATTATGAAAAAAGTGTGGGCAAATGGTGCATTTTTAAGCAAATTTGAGAAAGCAAGAAGGTTAATAAAACAATACGATTGAATTATTTGTCATTTAAGAAATTGGCAATTTTTATGAGCTATAGAGGACAATCTTTGCTTATGCTGATGTTATCATCTGCCCATATTAAATTTTGAACACACTGAAACAGTTGTAATGGTTTTAACTATACAATAAATAGATTAATTCACTGTGCAGTACTGTACATCAATATGATGACACTATTTCCTTAAATTAATTTTCTGTTTTCATACAAGAAACACAATTTGACAAAAAAAGTGTAGAAGATATGAATGCATTTCAAGTAGTTCTCTGTGTAAAAAAATCCTGAATGTAACAGCAAAGGCATCCCATGATATTGTTTCCCAAAATTCTCGGTAGAAAAGCCATCCCATGGTCGGAGGTAGGGGTGGGTGCCAGTCCTGCCCCCTCTGGCTTGTGCCACGGCAGGGCAGCTGGCCATACACAGAGATCAAGCAGGCCAGAGGTTGTCAAGCAGAGAGCATGGACCCATGAGGAATCTGGGCCAAATCTGACCTCCGAGGAGACACCAGGAGAGAAGTGGGAATAGTTCTTGCTATTTCATCCCGCGTTCAGATAGTTCACTGGGTTGTGTTTCAGTTGCAGAAATCTATGTGTAACCTTTAGGGCATAGGCTCAACTGTTAACTACCCAGCCCCGCCTTCGGTGTTCCCATTGCAAGATCGTTTTAGGTTCCTTTTTGCTGGTTTTTCCTCAAAGCATGCCCAGCTTTGGAGAAGGGCTCCAAGGTCGGAGACTGAGGGCCTGAGCATGTCCTTTACTTTACAACTGCTGTTTGTGTATGGTTAGGAGGAGCTCAATGCCTGAATGCCCGTGATGGAGGCAACATCTTTACGACAGTGACATCTGCATTGAAGAACTGAGGCACTGGCTAAAATCACTGAGGTGCGCACCGGCGCCATGAGCAAGGGGCAGGTAGCATCGGCCTCTACGCGCAGGCCTCAGCGGTCTGTAGGCATTCCACTCTTCCTGTGGTGCTCTGTCTTTTTCTCTCTCTATCTCTCTTTCCCAAAACTGTCAGATGAGGAAGCAGGTAGTGGGAGGCGGAACAGACAGCTGGCACCCACCGCCCTGCATACACCATCAGGCACATAAATGTAAATACACACACAAAGTTAAGTAGTATACACAAAAAGTCAGTCTTGCACATGCCGATGGGTACATATGCATGCACATCCACACATCTACCATTGGTGAGCAGGCCAGCAAATTCATGGAGATAACAGAGCCAGGGGCCAGCACAAGATGAGCCATCAGGACATCTGGCATGTAAATTATAACGCAAACGTCATTATGTAAACAAAGATGATATAAACTCTCTCAAGTTAAACATATTTCTTATGAATATTAACTAAAAGGTGCCAGTTTGTCACGTGTAATTTAAACATACTAGGTGCAGCACCATTATTTTAGAATCTGAATGACTATCTTCTCCGTCCCACTTACCACAAAAGGACAATGTTCTGTGTGTCATTATTTCATACTATGTTTAATAAATACAAGTGAAGCACCTAAATTCAATCGGACTTGTATAAAGTGTCAAAGCGTCTTTCCTAAAAATAGTGCAAAGTTAAAAGTAATCATAGGCAGGAGACTATATTCATGTTAATATCACCGCTTGAGGCTTAAATCTTGGTGAACTTCTGCTGGCTGCCTTAACTCTCTGCTGCCTGACACCGGAGGGGCTTGTCACGGAATTGTGGACTGCACACGGAGGAAAGAACCGACTGGGGGCTTAAACTTTGGAACTCATAGCGAGGACCAGGTAGCTCTGCGGCGAGAGACCGGCCGCGCCTGGTTCCACTTCTCGCCCCTCCTCCCTCCTCCTATTTAGCCCACACTCAGTGACGCACACGCGGAAAGCGCGCGAGTGCGCGCCGGGCCAAGCCCGGGTCACGGGCGGGCCCGTTTAAGCCCGTTCAAGAACTTTGAAGGACGGGACGGGCCATCCCCCTTTCATCGTGAATCCCGCGGGCTCAACTGTAAGTCACAAACTTGTATTTTCTCCTGGTTATTACCGTAATGGCTCAGAAGGATGGCAAGCCCAAAGCGCTAAACACAACCTTAATTGGATCTATGGACACATTTTTAATCAAGGTCAATACAGCATTAGACCAGAGTATTTCCCTTATGGAGAGGCGGGTTTCTCAGGATTTGGAACTCGCCAGGAGATCATCCATGGGGCACATTGCTAATGTACGCTCACCAGACCATCATGCCCTTTTGTCTAATATTGGTGCATCTGTAATTCCAGAATCTTTGTCAAATGGAATGGTAGAGTGTGACCTGGACAACTCCTCTATAGGGAATCAGTCCACGGCATCCAATCTACTTCTGTTACCTTCCCCCAAGGCCTTAGGTGAATCTAGCCCACATAGGGAGCCATGTACCAGGCAACTCCTGGAAAGACGGCAAGGGGCTGTCCCTAAGATTAAGCTGGGGCTGGCCATTGCATCGAAAGGGAAAAAAGAGAAACAACCCAAACGTAAGGAAACCCTAATGGCTGAAAAGGGGCAGATGTCCGAGTCCATTCAGGCAATTGTACACTCAGTCAATGAGGCTCCTCTGGGGGTGGTATCACAGATTGCGGGTGGAGTTAGTGGCTCAGAGAGAGGGATGGTAATGGAGGACTCCCTACTGGCCAAGATAGGCGATTTATTTAATCTCCTTCTTCGCCCAGTAGATGACAGGTTAGCCAGGATAGAACAAAAACTTAGTAAAATCGAGTCTATGTCATTGGGAATCGTCGATAGCCTGGACAAGGTGGCCACTCCCAGGGCTGCTTCTCCCCTGAAGGCGATGCGATCAGGGGGGAATGCAGTTGTCACAACAACTCCTTCAGATCAGAATCTAGTGAAGCAGGTTGCAACAGCCCCCCCAGTGAAGGCTCCTGCACTAGGCCCACTTGTATCACCCAACCGAAGATGGGGTTGGGGCTCCCAAGGGGTCTGCTGATGTGGGGGTGATCAACATCGACCTACCATCAGAAGCAAGCCCATACCTGGTAATTTTGGCTGGGGTCCCGGTTCTAAGAAAGGACGAGCAAGAATCTTTCTCGTCCCTAAGGAACAAGGTGATCGACTGGCTAAATAAATACAGACCTTTACCACGATCCATCTCTAGTAAAATACTTATGGTGCGAAGGGTCTCCTGGGTGGGCCACTCGGTCAAGCATATTAGGGGGGACTGTATCCTAGTTAATTTTAAAGATCCTAGGACATTATGGCACATTTGTAATTGGAGGCAATTCACCTCTGGTGCTTCCATAGTATCCCTACCTTTGGCCTATTTTTATCCCCCGGGCTACATCCCACCCACGGGTGACGGCTGGTCACTAATTCAGCGGAATGGGAGGAGTATGACTAATGGAGGCCGGTGCGAGCCCTTACATCCCCTAATTTAACCTTATGTCATAACCGGTTTAGCGGTCTAGAGTCTGTGGATTGACTCCAAGCTAAATCACTGGCACCCTCTACTCCAATTGCCCCATTAAGTTCCAGCTGCATCAGTCCCCCCAGGCCTTGTCAATCCCCAGCCCTGGTATTACCAACTATAGCCCCAATTAGACAGGGGGCACTGTTTGATAACGATTTAGGCCCCATCTCCACTAGTTATGGACTGTACTCTTCCAGAGACTCCCCTAGGAACCTTAAAATTGTTTCGTGGAATATAGCGGGCCTGCACAAAAACCTATCCTTACCGGACTGGAATATTTTTTATTGATTACTATGATTTGTGCATATTCCAGGAAACATGGAGTCTAGAGCCCTTGCATAAGCCAGGTTTCTGTTGCTTTCACGTTCCAGCTATTTCCTCTGGGCATGGCCGTCCGTCTGGTGGGCTGATAATCTGGATCAAAGCTGCACTCAACTGCAAGATTGTCCATCATCCAAATGATTCACCGGACCTATTGAGATTGACTATTAAGGACCCAAAGAACAATGTTACATTGGAACTTTTTAATATTTATGTCAGAGGCTTGCAAGGGGGGGCAAAATCCCCAACCATTTCCACTCTTTCAGAAATTCTTACATCCTGCCCCTCTGACTCCTTATTTTTGATTGCTGGTGATTTTAACTGCACTTTTGAACCCTTGACGGTAAATGATGATGCAGGAATAGAGGAAGATGATGTTAGATGGGGTATACCGCTCCTGCAGATCCCGCCTGTGAAAAAATGGTCACCGATTGTTTTACAATTAAATGCACTAACGCTTGGGCATGGTTTAAAAGCTGTTAATGGGGGTACCCCTTCGGACTTTTCAGGAGCTAATACATATAACAGGGTCTCCTGCCCAAGCAGAATTGACTACATTTTGGTGGACAAACGGCTATGGAAATATTTGATCGACATGTCAGTTATTCCATCTATCCATAGCGATCATAATCCCTTGTCTCTTTGCATGCGGGGACTGTTGTACCATAAGGACCATCGCAGTAGCACCAGGCCCCATATGCTAACTAAGGCAATAATTCCCTCCAATTGTAAAAGGTTTATTAAATGGCAAAAATTCTCTCTGAATGATCAGAAAATCAGTGCCTTGGATGAAATTATAAGTAAACAGACCTCCAAACTTCTAGTAGCTTGTACGAAGGAGGTGGGTCCCTCTGAGGCAGAGACAATCTATACCGAAACCACTGATTTGATAGGATTTCTCTTCACGGAGACCATGGCCCCTAAGAAGTACCCCATAGGCAGGAAACCAGTCGAGCACTGGTATAATAAGAATTGTAAAAGGAAAAAGTCTATCCTGATGCTTGCCATTAAATCTCGCAACCCTTCAGAGGTACGCCTCGCAAGACATCAGTACAGGCAAGCCACATCTGTAGCGTAAAGGGAATGGTTCAGACCAACTTCCCAATAATATTACTGACAGAGAATGGTTCGACCATTTTAGCACACTGTATACAGGGGATGTGGTTGTAGAGGGTAATGGGCACTGTGGCCATCCATTGGCATCTATGCTGGGACCATCTGATTCTTTTGACCCTGTAGGGAAAAACGAGGTGGTAGTGGCCATGAACAAAATAGTGCCCGCTAAGGCTCCGGGTCAGGATGGCATACCAGGCGATCTGTTCAGGGCCAAACCTGAACAATGGGCTACCTACTTTGCACTTCTGATCAATGCACTCCTCGAGGGCTCACCGGTACCAAGTTCCTGGAAAGGGGCAGAGGTGATCCCTATTTATAAGAAAGGGGCCAGGGAGAGCCCTGCCAACTACTGCCCTATAAGCCTTATTGACGCTGGTCAGAAGGTGGTTGGCAGGGTTCTACTGGAGAGAATCCTTTTGTGGGCAGAAGGGAATAACATTATATCACAGTACCAGGCGGGGTTCAGGCCATGTACGAGCACAATCGACCAGGCTTTTAGGCTGGTGCTACTGCACTGGAAGGTTGTAAGTATTGGTAAGGGCGGTCTCTACCTCGCATTTATAGACTTGAAGACCGCCTTCGACCTGGTTCCCCGTGAGCGTCTTTGGTCGGTCTTGCAGGATATGGGGCTCCCACCCCCCATTCTGAACCTCCTAGCCCGCATGCATGAAGGGAACTATGCACGAATCAGGTGGGGTTCTCAGGCTCTAAAAACAGACAAGATCCCTGTAAATAGAGGTGTCCGCCAGGGATGCGTCCTGGCCCCTACCCTCTTCATGCTGTTTGTAAATGGGGTAGTTTCCTTCTTGTCTGAAATTAGCGCTGATGCCCCCATCCTGGCTGGTGTTAAGGTCCCCACACTACTCTTCGCGGACGATACGCTGCGGGTTTCGAAAACTCCAGCAGGCTTACAGAAGCTGCTTGATCGGTTCTGTTTGTTCTGCAAGTTGAGGGGCCTAGTTATCAATACCACCAAAACGAAGCTCCTCTACTTTAATCCAAGCAGGGCTGCCAAATCCACACTTACGCTCGACGGTGAGCCCCTGGAACGTGTAAAAGTTTTTGATTACTTGGGGATCAGAATGGCGGATAATCTTAAATGGCAGCCGCACATTGAAACAATGGCCCTAAGCCATAAGCGGGTTACGGGTGTCATTGGGAGAGAACACCGAGCTTCAACCTCTAGACCCATTGCCCCTGCCCTTGAGATCTATGCTGCAAAGGCAATAGGCAGTGCATTATATGGAGCAGAGCTCTGAGGCTTCAATAATGTAGATGCCCTCGTGACAGCAGAAAATACGTTTTTCAGAGAGCTTGTTTCACTTCCTAGGGGATCACCTAGTAAACCTCTCTTGAGTGATTTGGGCCGACGCTCAATTAAGGACTTGATCGGCCTACGCCCCCTTTTATACTGGGGTCGCCTCTGGCGTACCCCAGAGTTATCCAGCTATGCCGATGGCCTTAAGGAAGTAATGAATCTCCAGGGATCTTACAAGATCGCCTGACTAGTTAACATCAAAAGACTTCTTTTGGCCATCGGCCTTGCTCCCGCATGGGATCTAGGGGCCCCGGTGTCCATATTGACAAATAGGAGACTATATTGGGCATGGGTTGAAAATCAAGCTCACAGAGATCCCAATCAGGGCAGGCTGACTGATGTGTTTCGTCAGCATAAGACAGTGCCTCGCTTTGAGCCTTACCTTTATTTTATCCAGAAACCCAGGGATAGGGCCCTCTTCATTCAGTTTAGAATGGGAACTCTTCCAGTCCACGAGCGTACCCACAAGTGGAACCTCCTAATGAAACCCCTGCTGATTGTCCATTTTGTACTGGGATAGTTGAAACCATTCCACACTTGTTCTTTGTATGTAAAGCTTACTCCAAACCAAGGGAAAAATGGTTAAGACCTGTTTGTCGATTGCTAGATACAAAGAACCATCAACTGCCCTTACGATCCTTCAAGCGGAGGCAAACACTACGTTAGCCTGTGGGGTGGCCAAATACTTAAGCTGGGCCTGGCTGATAAGATTAAAAGCCTTACGATGATTCTGTATTGTTATTCCTCGGAAAAGTTGTCAGTGGTTTTAGACTATTTTTACATTTTTAGCCATTGCATTTTAATGATGTTTGTTGCACAGAAACACTATCCAAAGCTGACTCATGGTTTAATATCCCTTCTAACCATTGTATTGTATAATTGATTGTTAGTTTTAAACTCTTTTACTGTTTGAAGGACATGTACTTTTCAAACGTGATAGGCTTTTTTTTTTTTTTTTTTTTTTAAACAGATTTTATTGATAGATCACATAGACATCGCAGAGTTCTGTTCCCCAGAGACAGCTGTCAATTAAGTAGATACACAAAACACATTGCAATCCATCATGTCTTTTACATTAAAAACCATAAAGTAAATGCAGTTAACAACCCTCCGCTGCCCCCCCCCCCAACACCCCCCAACCTTCCCGGATCCCTCCCCCCCGCACGAATCCAACCAATGTCAGCAATTTGCGTACACACATCTATTGGCACGGTGCACTCAGACATCAAATATCGGGTCCTGTTCTGGCGGGGGCTCTAGCCAGATGCCCCTGAGATCGGCCCAACGTTTCCAGATCTTATAATGTTTCCGAGGGCAGCCCCGGGCAAGAAATATGGGCTTCTCCATCCCCATACAAAAGTCTAGCCCCCGTTTCCACGCTACCAACGACGGAGCCCTCGGGTCCTTCCATGCCTGTGCTATATCTCGTTTGGCAACTGTAAGTCCCAGTAACAATAAGTGCCTCTTGTAGAGGTTTCCCGCACGCCATCCAACACATGCAATAGGCCCAGGCGAGGCGTGCGGGGGAGCACCCATCCAAGGACCTCATCCAGGTCATTCTAAACTCTATTCCAGAACCAGTCTAAGTGGCCACAACTCCATACCGTATGAAAAAAGGTACCCTCCTCACATCCACACCTAGTACAGTTAGGGGTCGCAATAGGGCCCGCCTGCCACAGCCTCCGCCTAGTGAAATATACCCTGTGCAGGTATTTGAATTGAATCAACCAAAGACGGACAGAAATGGCCACTCCCCTTGGGCCTGCCAGAGCCTCGTTCCAGTCCTCCTCCTCTAACGCCCCTACCTCGTTCTGAGGTTCCGTGAATTCTGAACCCGTGTTTTAAATGTCATGCTTCCGTTCCAATTTTGGTAACAAGGAACCGTAACTGATGGGTTCGGCAAGTACGAGTGTTTTCGCCATGTTACACACGAAGACTCGCAGGTTATTTGAAGATTCTGCTCCGAACCATAGTTATCATTCTGTATAAAGCAGCCATTTTGTGGTTGCCCTCACATAGGCCGATGATTACGGCTGACTACGTCTTTAAAACGCGTCCGACCCTGCTGAGCCAGTTCTTGCCCGCTAGCTGATCAAGACTAAAATCAGAGCGCAGGGCATTGTAAAGGTTTACTACACACAAATATGCCTTATACTACTCTTACCTGTTTCTGTTTCTTTCTTCATGGCTATTTATGATATGGGTTGTGGCCTCTTTCATTATGGGTTCATTCGGCCTGTCTAGATGTGGTATATAAATAAATAATACCGGATCTAGGTTTTACTGGACATAGTAATAACAGATAGCTCAATAAATAAGAGTCAAGATTCGAGGTAGTAGGAGTTTGCAGGTTTTAATACAGCATAAAGGACAGGAACAGGACAACCTGCATAGGAATAGGATGACAGGGCCCGGCAGCTGCCGGGGCTGGATATGGGATGAGCGCGCTAACTTTAATAACAGTACACAAGCTTATATACTAAAACAGTTGCATTACAGCGAATACAATAGGCGGAGCAGTGGGTGTGGTCAATAGCAGTCGCGAAAGATAAGGGTGAAAGTGGGTGTAACAAGAGGCGTGTACATAGACATGTGATGTAAACGTAACAGAATATGTCATAAATGGGGCGGAAACATGGAGGGGGCTACCTAAGGAGCCGGGACCTCTGACCTAATGGTGCGTGCAAACTGACAATGACGTGTTACTAGGAGAAGCTGGGGGCTATGAACTCTGTGCTAGGAGCAGAGACTGAAGTCTGGAGAGTCAGGGCGACATGTACCTAAACCCTATCTAGTATCTAATGTTTAGAGGACATGTTGATATAAACTAAGAGTCAGGAGGGGAGAGGCTAACAGACTCTAAGACTGGAGCATGCATTATTCTACATGTAGTGCGTGATGAAGAATATTAAATGACCATAAATACAGTATTTCTCTTACATGGAGACGTAAAGGCTAGACAATGACTGAAACTATTGATGCGATTCAGTAGCTTAGGAATGCAGAGAAGGAGGGCTGGACTGATAACTAGAATCATAACATACTCTTGGCAGACTCAGAGGCAGAGCCAGGCCGAGCCGGGCACTGCGAGGCAGGAAGTAAGTGAAGGGTCGAGGATACAGGTGGGGGCTGTATCGCTCCTCAGCGAGGGTTCAGGAGACAGAAGCTGAATCTGGTGTCCGGGCCCTTTTGAGGCCTAGAAAACGGGGACTTTACAATGAAATAACGTGCACACTGAGAAACGTGGCAACGTAACTTTACATAGGCCTAATATTCGTAGTATTCACGAGAACTGGAAACTGGCATACTAGAGATGGACACAACTATAATTGCATCTTAAATCGAACAGGGGGAATACATATGCATATTAATCATGCACACATAACATAAGATGGAGGACACGTAGGGACACAGAACATGGCAAAATTTACTTTTCCACATTCCCTCCTTGTCACTACGTTTCCATCAGGAAACATCAATATTCATGATACCATCTATCATTTCATACAGTATCATTTGCTCGTCTCGAATTTTCTTGGAACGGGGTTTAGAACGGGACTTGGGACTAGGAATACAAGAGGTAGCACAAATGCCACAAATCGCGGGGCCACATTGTATACAGAGGCAGCAACTGAATATGATCGCTACTGCAATACCTAGAAATGACAATACTTTCCATCCCCAGGCGGAAATTATATTCCAGAACCAACCGGACCATGTCCAGGTGCCTGGATCTTGGTGTAACATATGGGCAATATTATGGAGTCTGGTTATAGCTGAATAAACAGACGGCGCGTTATTTGGAATGAAAATGCAGCAACTAGATCCGATGACTCTACATGCCCCGCCCCTATCGGCCAGTATGACGTCAAGGACGAGACGATTCTGGAGCACGACAATTCTCATAAAGGATTGCTCTTCGGTTAAGTTACCTAGAGCAGAAGTAGTCTCAATCACTACTGCTTCAAGTGTTCTCGTTAATCTACGTATCAGTTTACTATTTACGACAGTACCTAAATAGGGGAAGACACCTTTATTGATATCTATGTATTGTTCTAGAGCAGTTTCAGTATAATCGACAATCGGGAGGTCTCTCTTGTGTCTAGTATGTACTAGGTGGGAATTCCTATGGTAGTCAGGTGGGGCTAGAAAAACTGGTGGCAGTAGGAAGGCAATGTAACAGGTTCCCTCCCAATCGAGGGGCAAACGAACATATGCGGTCTGACCACAAACAAAATAGGAATGACGTGAAGCTTTGAAAATAGATTTCCTACTGTCACTATACTTGACAATAGTAGTACAATCACTATGTCCTACATGTACGGAACCATTATTTCGGACACATAATTCACCTTTTACTGGTAGTACTGATATAGCAGGTAAGTCTGGAGTAGAATCAGACTGAACATTCAGGACCATGAAATTCGAAGAATAATTACCTAAATTATAAACTTCATTTTCTAGATCTAACCCTATTCTGTGGGGAAGACCTTGCTTGTCTGGAAAACATGTACTGTTATCTGTTGAGGATAACGTTAACGTGGACCATGCTCCACACGAACCATTATGTGAAAATGGATAAGGAAAGAGTGGCAGAACTCCCTTCGGTGTCTGGAAAGGGGGGAGTCGACCACACACCCAACAATTAGTGGCATTGCTGGTCTGGTGTGAATAGTGTAACATGCGGATAAAAGAATTATTTCGCATAGCGAGACGATATGAGAGTTCATGAGGAGGCAGATCACTAAACGTGTGTTCTACTGTAGCATTAGCAGACTTATTTACATGAGAAACTGGAAAACACAAATAAAAAGCATAACTGGTGCAGGTAGTCATAAGGCTGAAAAACAATATGAAACTTAGAAAAACGATACATCGGATTGAGTTTTGACTAACTCTCTCACTATGGGGGTCTATTTTATACATGTCAGAAACCGGTCTAACCGTTTCACCTAGGGGAGGACTTAGACAATCAAACTGGCTGACTTATTTTACTAGACCTTAATTTGAGCTTATACTCCTGTTGCGGAGTTTTCTCTAACAGGGAGGGTTCAGTATCATTGTCTTTTGCGGGACAGTCCTTAAGAATAGTACTTTGGCAGTCTTTAAGATCCTCGGAAATGTTCTTTGAAACAGGCTTTAGTCCAAAAAATCTTTTCACATGTGACAGGTGGACCCAGCCCTTCCTGCCTTCCAGCTTGACGGCAGTACGGGTGGCCAGGAGGACCTGTCGGGGTTCCTTCCAGCGAGGCTCCAGCGGACTTGAACGATCAAAATTCCGGACAAGAACCATGCATCCGGGAACGATGTCATGCGGTGCCACCTCGGTATTGTCTGGAAATGCGGCAGCAACCTGTGAACGACAAGAGTTGAGGGCAGACATCAAGGAAGCTAGGTAATCTGTCAGCATATTACTTGAAACATCGGTAATACTTCGGGGTCTAGGTGTACCCCACATGTTAGGGGGGCGGCCGAATACGACCTCATACGGGGACAGACCTGATCTGGAATGTGCGACCATGCGCATATAAAATAAAGCGACTGGCAGAGCTACTAGCCAGTCCACACCTTTCTCTTTACAAATCTTGGCAATACGGATTTTCAGGGTCTGATTATGTCTCTCTACTAGACCAGCTGCTTCAGGATGGCGTACACAATGGAACTTCCACTGGTACCCTAACAACAGGGAAATGTGTTTCATAAGCTCGGATGAGAATGGCTGGCCGTTATCAGAATATACGACTCTAGGGAGTCCATAACGGGGGAAGAAATCACGAACCAACTGCTTGGCAGTGGTCGCGGCTGTGTAATCTGGGACTGGATATGCCTCTGTCCACCTGGACAAAGCGCATACAACTACAAGGACATACTTGAAACCTCGACATCGCTCCATCTGAATATAATCCATTTGGAGGACTTCAAAAGGGTGGTCAGGGGGCTGGAATCCACCTTGTTCCACCGGGACACTTTTACCTGGATTAAACTGACAACATATCATACAGGTACGGACTTTCTGTTTGGCTGCAGCCCGTAAATGCTTGTTGAACCAAATGTTCTGGATACTGTCTAACATAGCTTTTTCTCCTAAATGTGCTGGACTATGTGCGGTATTGATAATGACTTGAACCATAGAGTCGGGGAGAAACCATGTGGCTCTACCCTTCGTCACCCATCCCTGATCTGTCTGGACCCCTCCTTGTTCGGACCATTTCTTGATTTCATCGGGAGTAGCATGTAACTGGATATCTATGACATCTTGAGTAGGGTCCTTAACTGTCATACATGTAGTCTGATCTGGAGTATGTGTCTGTGTCGGGTTAACTGAAATGTCTGGAGTCTGTGCTGTAAGCTTGGCTGTGCGATCTGCTAGATCATTACCTTGAGAAATAGTGTCAGTAACTTTCGTATGTGCTTTGCACTTCATGATAGCAATAGATGTCGGTAAATGTATGGCATCTAACAGAGCTTGAATAAGGAGACCATGCTGAATCTTGGTTCCATGAGAAGTCATGAAACCTCTCTCCTGCCAGAGCACTCCAAAGTCGTGTACAACTCCGAATGCATAACGTGAATCTGTGTAAACATTTACTTTCAGGTTCTTAGCGTGTATGCAGGCTTGAGTCAGAGCAACTAGCTCTGCTGCTTGAGCAGACAGGGTGTCAATACGGTGTGTTTCTATAACTTCAGTGTCTGTAGTCACTGCATACGCGGCTACTAGTTCTCCTGTACTTGTTCTCATACATGAACCATCCACATAAAGTGTCAGGTCGGGATCTGGTAATGGAATATCTGTCAGATCTTGTCTTGGCTTAGTCATAATGTTAACTACTTCCACACAGTCGTGTGTGGCAGGATTTGAATTAACTGATGGTAACAGTGTAGCAGGATTTAGAACGTTGCAGCGTCTGATTTCTATGTGTGGCTGGAACAATGTCAATTCATAACCTGTTAAACGTGCAATTGTCAAGTGCTGAGTCTGTGTTCGGTTTAAAAGAACTTCCACAGAGTGTGGAACTTGTACTGTCAAGGAGTGTCCTAACACTATGGAATCACTTTGTCTGATAGCTAGTGCTGTGGCTGCAACTGACTTGAGGCACGCAGGCAGAGCCTGGGCTACAGAATCCAGTGTGCTCGAAAAATAAGCACATGGCTTGTATTGTCCTGCTTGATCTTGTGTGAGAACAGATAATGCTGTACCTTCACGTTCTGTGACAAAAAGTGTAAAAGGCTTACTGTAGTTCGGTGTAGCTAGAACAGGAGCTTGGCATAAAGCTTTCTTTAACTCATTGAAACTAAGTGTATGTTCAGATGTCCAAGGGAGGACAGTCGATACGGCTGCCTCCTGTGTCGTTAACTGTATCAGTGGCTTAGCTAGAAATGCATACTGAGGAATCCATTGTCTGCAGTAAGAAGTGAGGCCGATAAAAGCACGTACCTCCTTCTGGGTCTTGGGCTGAGGAAGACTCGCTATTAACTGGATACGGTCTGGTGTCAACTGCCTACCCCTCTTGGACAGCAAGTGGCCTAAGTAGATCACTTGCTGGACACAGAATTGAAGCTTCGAAGGGGACACCTTGTGCCCCATCTCGGCAAGGAAATACAAGACTGTAAGGGATGCTCGCTCGCAAGCACGTTCAGAACGGGCTGTGATCAGTAGATCATCGACATACTGGAGCAGGGCAGTGTCAGTTGGCATGTGAATGTTGTCTAGTTGTCTCTTGAGTGCTTGACTGTAAATACTAGGACTTTCTGTGAAACCTTGAGGAGCTCGTGTGAACATATAGCTCCTTCCATTTAAACAAAATCCGAAAAGAAACTGGCTGTCTGGATGAATGGGGACACTGAAAAACGCGTTCTTGAGGTCTATGACTGTAAAAAATGAGGCTTCGGAATCAATGGCTGTCAATAGGGAAGAGATATCTGGGACAACTGGGTACTGGGGAATAATACATTTATTAAGTTCTCGAAGATCAATCACTAATCGATATACTGGGGGTGCATTTGGATCAGTACGTTTCATGACTGGAATGATCGGAGAATTACATACATTGGAGTCAGTTTCTACAACTACTCCTTGAGCCATGAGCTCGTCAATGATTTTGGATAAGGCTGCTACAGCCTCAGGTGGCAATCTGTACTGTCTGATTCGTGGCAGGACTACACCTGGCTTGAGAGTCACACGATGGGGTGTGATTTGCATATAACCAACATCAGTTGGACCTTGCGCCCATAGATGCTGCGGGACATTAGACAATCTCGGATCAAAATCTCGTAACACATAGTGACCCTTGAAGTCACGTAGGAACAAGCGTATTCCTTCTGGGGAGCAGCAAATAACTGCACCTAATTCTTTCAGTGTTTTAATACCTAACAGATTTTCTGGACATGACTTCGTAAGTAATAGATCAGTGGTGCGGGACAATGGACCTACTTCTAGAGTAACTGGCTTAGATATCTCGTTTACAATAGGCTTTCCTGAAAATCCAAGGGAAACATTTCTAGAGCCTGAGAGCGGAGCCCCTGGAACTTCGGCGTGACTGATGGTGGTCCTACTTGCCGCTGTATCAATCAGAAACTTTCTGTCTTTCCCTAATACTTGACTATGAACATAGGGACCCTCTTGATCTACAGGTATCTCGATGAGAGGCAAGCCTACCTCCCTCTCTAGGCTGTTTCATGAATATGGCTGATACTCTGGATACTCGGACTGTGCATACTGGTACATCTGTTGTGTAACATGCTGTGTTGCAGCAATAGGCTGCGGTGCTGGAACTGTCTGTGGTGCATTCTGTGGCTGAGAAGTCTGTGAAACTTGTTCTTGTCTAGGCGGACGTGGTCTTTCTTTAGTCTTACCGGTAGCTATGTTGTGTTTCAGAACTGCACACTCGTTTATAAAATGACCTGGCTGTTTACAATAATTGCAGGTCCCTTTAACGGGAACTGCAGGATGACTGGCTTGATTCGTACCCCTCTTCTGACTGTCTTGAGGAACAGATTGTGCAACTAGTACTTTCATTTTCGTGTCTTTCATACGTTTTCTTTCATGATCTTGCTCTTCTCTGATTCTATTCTGGTGGTACTGGAGCATCTGTAACATCTGGGACGGAGTATTAGCTTGCCAGGTACTTTCGACTTTCAAAACTCGATTCTTTACTTGGGGACTTGAATTCTCGACTAATTTAGTAACAAAAAGATGAGGGTATGACTCGCTACTCGTTTTCAATCCACTGTTTATAATAAAACACTTTTCAAATCTAGAATAAAAATCACTAGTGTCTTCGTCTTGTTTCTGTTTACAGGCTGAGATTGCATCCCAGTCTTCCTTTTTAGTGGCTAATAATCTAGGCAAAACTTGTATTAACAGTTCTGGTAATTCTTTACATTTCTCTCCTAGACCGGTACCTGGTACTCGTATCTTATCTTCAGCTTCGAGAACTGCCCAATCGATCTTTTTCTCTCCCACCTCCCATTCTTTTTCCTTGAGTTTCTCATATACCCCTGCGGGCAACAGGACCTTTAACATTTTAATTATATCTGGATACGTGTATTCTCCCATACGGAGCATGTCTTTTAATTCTCGGTGGAACCCTGCTGGATCTTTGTCGTGACAAGGAATTAATTTCTTCATCTCTAAGAGTTCCATCTTTGTAATCGGGGTGTAAACAAACACTCGTTGCATTTCACCATCTGTTGTCCTGACTGGGTGTACTTCTCGTAACGGGTTCTGTCTATCTATGTAAAACGGTTTACTTTCTGGGGGTGAGACATGAACAAAATGCGGGTTCAAGAACATTCTATATTTGTGGCGCTGTTCGAGAATGACACTAATTAAATCGGTACCTAGACCTTTCCATCTATACTGGAGTAACTCGTTCAGGACATCATGTAACGGACCTGGATCAGAATGTTGACCCTCATACAATGTGATGAGGTGCTGGATCATATACATACCCACCAGTCGCTGCTCGGCTGGGGGCAATTTCAGGAACATTTGTGCCACTATTTCGTCTGGGAAAGTGGTAGAATCAGTAATCCATCGGACTGCTGATCGGACTAGTTCTTGTTCATGCATAGTACTTAACTCACTATAACCGATTCGTGACTTCAAAATGTGATCGGTAGCTTGAAATACTTGTTCTAGAGAACCTTGTTCTGGTGCTGGATGATGAAAAACTGTCTTGTGTTCTAGGCATAAATGGCGATCTGGAAATCTAGATTTTCCTACATACGCTATTCTAGTGGGATTCTCGTCGTCTACCTCTTCGGTAGAGTCATTTTCTTTCTCGCTTACTTGTGCTGCTTTACGTTGTTCGTGTAACTTTAGTATTTCTTTACGAATTTTCTTGTACATGCTCTCTATACTACTGATAGTCTTGTGCTTACCCTCGGCTATATTATCACTCCACCTTGTCAGGATTCTCATTTCGGTCGGATCTTTGGACGGGTAATCTTGTTCCCTTATTAAACAATTAATCAGAAACTTTAATATCATGAGCTGGATCTCAGCTTTCCTTTGAGACATGGCTTCGCCAATACTTTCTGGATCATCCCCTGTACGGATGAAACGATATATTCTGTCTAGATCTCCTTTCATATCTGGTAGGGTGTCTAAATACCCGGTCACCCGTCTTACACGGATGGAATATATTACTGTACTATCATCACCTGCAACCGGATCATAGCGGCATTCAGTAAGAGCTCGTCGGATATCTGCAACGGACTTAAATTTGGGCGTACGTTGTAACGCACATTCATGTAACTCGGCCAACGTTCTACGTTGGTGTGGTGGCGGGGTACCAGGAGGACCTCCTCCTGCGGCCCCTAAACTGGAATCGTCGACTGATACTCATCGTACCGGTGCGGTGGGAAATTGTAATGTAGGCTGGACCGGGGGTACCGTAGCGGGTACTGCAAAGGGTGCCCCGGTGTCTGGGGGAGCAGGAATTGCCTGATTTACAGGGACTGGCGGAACAGGATTTGCATATTCCGGGACTGTGTCGTCCAAATAGGACGAGATGAAAATATCAGCTGCGGTCGGTTTGTGACGTAGCTTAGTCGGAACTAATGGTGGTGGAAAATTACTGGATGCCTCCGGGGTCACTTTTGGCAAGCCCTCGGCAAGAAGAGGATACATACCCTTAATAAGGGCATGCCTCTGTCTGTCTGACTGTTCGGTTTTGACTCGTTCACCTATCTCGATTAATTCCCTTTCTTGGGCTCGTTCTAAGGATTCTCTACTTAATTCTGACTTTCTGATTTCTTTTTCGGTTCTTTTATGAGATTCTTTGCGCCATAACTCGATGGCATCTTTCTGTGACTGTCTGGCTTTCTTTTTCCATAATGCTTCTTCTACTCGCATGATGCACTCGGCATCCCATGTGCCTGATACAGGCCATCTATACTTTTCCTCTAACTGTTTGGTATACTCTACCCATAAATCTAGATATAATATGGCACTTATGCCATGCTTTTGATACATAAAATGACCTGGACTGTCCCTAGGCGGGACAGGAACTGCTGCTTCTAGCAGACCTTTTCTGGTTTTTAACTGACGTAGTTTAGAAAATAAGGGCATGACTGAACTGTAACCTCGACACAATACGCAATTACAATACACAATGAACACGATAAATACTCCACATTCATACCACGACATTACAATACATGAAAAACATTTAAAATAACAGTTCGAACAGAATACTACCTGGAATACTGGAAACAGAATACATGAATTTTCTCGAGAAACAGAACTGACTAGAACAGAAACTAGATGTACTGCTAAAACAGTACGAAACTCACCGGTCTCATAAAGAGACACGTTAGGACCCGCATCCACCAAAGTGGACACTTCGTTTTGGGTCTGTGTACCACCAACCCACGGACCAGAGTCAATTTAGATTGACCCTGTCTAGATACTACCCCAGCAATGGTACTCACCGGGCAGCAAGAACGGAAGGCCTCGGACTGGACTGGACTGCTTCGACGCCGGACGGACGAACTTCGGACTTCTGTTACGGGTGGGCCTCCGGATACCTCGGACCTTGGACTCTCGGCTTGGGCTCTGGTCGGGACTCGCCGCGTTCCTCCACCGCCTCGTCTGGATGCTGGACCGCCACCTCCGTCTCCTCCGTGGGCCTGAGGGATACTCGAAGCAGAAATATCTGCCGGTGCGCAGAAGAGTTCCGTCACGGCTGCAGAGGGTCAGGGGGCCGGCGTGGCTTCGCCGGCGCGTGGGGAAAGGGCAAGTCCCTATTCGGGCGCCATTATGTGGTATATAAATAAATAATACCGGATCTAGGTTTTACTGGACATAGTAATAACAGATAGCTCAATAAATAAGAGTCAAGATTCGAGGTAGTAGGAGTTTGCAGGTTTTAATACAGCATAAAGGACAGGAACAGGACAACCTGCATAGGAATAGGATGACAGGGCCCGGCAGCTGCCGGGGCTGGATATGGGATGAGCGCGCTAACTTTAATAACAGTACACAAGCATATATACTAAAACAGTTGCATTACAGCGAATACAATAGGCGGAGCAGTGGGTGTGGTCAATAGCAGTCGCGAAAGATAAGGGTGAAAGTGGGTGTAACAAGAGGCGTGTACATAGACATGTGATGTAAACGTAACAGAATATGTCATAAATGGGGCGGAAACATGGAGGGGGCTACCTAAGGAGCCGGGACCTCTGACCTAATGGTGCGTGCAAACTGACAATGACGTGTTACTAGGAGAAGCTGGGGGCTATGAACTCTGTGCTAGGAGCAGAGACTGAAGTCTGGAGAGTCAGGGCGACATGTACCTAAACCCTATCTAGTATCTAATGTTTAGAGGACATGTTGATATAAACTAAGAGTCAGGAGGGGAGAGGCTAACAGACTCTAAGACTGGAGCATGCATTATTCTACATGTAGTGCGTGATGAAGAATATTAAATGACCATAAATACAGTATTTCTCTTACATGGAGACGTAAAGGCTAGACAATGACTGAAACTATTGATGCGATTCAGTAGCTTAGGAATGCAGAGAAGGAGGGCTGGACTGATAACTAGAATCATAACATACTCTTGGCAGACTCAGAGCCAGGCCGAGCCGGGCACTGCGAGGCAGGAAGTAAGTGAAGGGTCGAGGATACAGGTGGGGGCTGTATCGCTCCTCAGCGAGGGTTCAGGAGACAGAAGCTGAATCTGGTGTCCGGGCCCTTTTGAGGCCTAGAAAACGGGGACTTTACAATGAAATAACGTGCACACTGAGAAACGTGGCAACGTAACTTTACATAGGCCTAATATTCGTAGTATTCACGAGAACTGGAAACTGGCATACTAGAGATGGACACAACTATAATTGCATCTTAAATCGAACAGGGGGAATACATATGCATATTAATCATGCACACATAACATAAGATGGAGGACACGTAGGGACACAGAACATGGCAAAATTTACTTTTCCACATAGAGAAGAATGTTGGGTTTGTCCGATGATTGATCATGGGCCGAACAACTGAAAAGTGGGTTTTACCGTCATGCGATACTTTTGGTGTGGATACATGTGATTGGACAGTTCGTAAATATTAGGTGTTTGACTGGAATGTGATTTTTGGCATAAAAAGGGATGACTTGCTTTGTAAAATTGAGCAGTCTCCTCAGAACTCATACCGTGATGATTTCTAGGACTTCTGTTACTGACTGCAGTCAATAAATTTGATCTTTGACATCACCACGAAGAGTCCCGTGTCTCTGTATTCTAAGACAGGTGAACCCGAAGACTTTGGGCGTGCCCCTGGCGCCGTCGGGTCTTAACCCGGTTCTTCAGTTGTCGCCCAACGTGGGGCGACATCAAGCGGTACCGGTCCAAGCCTGAAGATTGTGAGGAGCTTCGTGAGGAAATTCCGGAAGAGGGCCCCCACTCCATCGACGCCGGTATGTCGAACGTGGACTGAAGGTCTTTGCTGCGAAGTTTCCCGCTTTCTAGACGGCTACGAAGGACCGCTGCCCTGACTGCCGCCCTGCCTTGGACCCCCCCTTTGTGCAGCTTTGTAAGGCGAGACGATAGACGGGTCTTCTGGTGACGTGACTGATACCTTAGTTAAGTATACGTGGGTCGCTCCCAGTTCTTTGTTGTTCTTTGTGTTTTGGTTCTTTGAATACTTAGTTTTTTGGGTCTTTGATTTGGGTATTGCAATTTCCAAAGCCGAGGGACTCGTATATTTACGAGACTATCATTGCAGATAATCCCTTGAAGTTTGAAGCTAGATTAGTGAGCGAAGATGCCTAGTCTTAGCAAAATTAGGAGAATATTCTGTTGTGGTTGTAACAAGGATTCCCGATTGGAGGATTCATGTCCGATACCTCCAGTTGGAACGCCGACTTATGAACTTTATTCTAAACACGGCGTGGGCCCCATTACATTCAATGAAGTATGGGTCCGCTATACTAGAAAAGATGGGATTTTACGATGGCCCCAATATGGGAGTTTTGATACTGAGATTTTGGATAACTTAGAAACGAAATTGTTTGGGAAGAAAGCCCGGTCTGCAATGTTTGACTCCTTTCGCCTTTGGCGTAAAGAAGCCAGACAACAAGAAATCAAACAAGCTAAAAAAGATAAGAGAGAAAAGGGGTTGTCGATAATGCAAGCTGCCAGGCAGTTTAAAGAAGACGAAGAAGATAAAGCAATTGAGGTATCAGATAGGCAACATAATATGGCTATTGATAAATGTTACCCAGCATTGCCACCTATTCTTGAGAAGGCAACAAAGGATCCTGAAAAGGACCCTTTAATGTCGCATCTGTTGAGATTACCACCCCCTTATGCACAGAACGCTACATCACCTCCTCCACCTCCAGTTGTTCCACCTCCTGGTCCTGCTCAACCGCTAGCTCCTCCTCAGTTAGTTTCTCCTCCTACGGCGCAGCTTCCTCTGGGGCCGCCGACTTTGCTATCAGTTCTGCCTCAAACTTCTTCATCTTACTCTCCTGTACCTTCGATTTCTCTTCCTACTACTACGTTTCTATCACCTCAAAATACTTTGTCTCCCGTCCTTATGACAGCTTCTCCTTCTGCTCGACAAAGAATGACTGAAACTGTTACTGGTCTTTTGTCTCCTTTCTTTGGGTCATCGAGTATGACCCCTGTTTCTGCGCGTAAACAACTGCGTAGTCAGTTACCTAATCCCGAAGAGCGGACAGTGTTTAGAGGTATAATTTAGAGTCCGTTATGGATGTCTTCCTGCAGTGGGAAGCACCCAAGCAGAGATATGTGTTTGATGTAATGTGTACTTTCCTCCGTGAGGAATGGGCAGATAATGATTTGGGTTCAGTCCCGGTAGAGTTGCCAAATGTCCAGTCTGAGTTTGCGAAAGGGACGATAGTGGGTCCCGGGATTGATGATGCGGTTGCAATGGTGCTTGCGTTTAGGAGCGATTTCCCTTCTCAGTGACTGTTTGAGCCTGATTCCGCAGTCAGGAGAAAGGTACGACAATATCCAATGAGAGAAGTTCCCCCAGTTTGGAGAGAAGGGGACGCAAACGCTAATCCAGCTGTTCTGCCTCATTTTCAGAGAGTATGGGTAAATGTGCCATGGAAGAGAGTAGAAGTTTTGGCCCTTAAACAGTCTTTACCTGATACCAGTAAGAATCCAGCTGGCTATTACAAAGAATTGTCCCAGACAGTTGACGCATGCATCATGAATTTGGCATATATAGATATGCTGTTGGGTAATGTAGTACCTCAACCTCTATGGGCAAAGATTCGTCATGAGGATCATGCAATTGAATTAGGTGACTCATGGGTCAATATTGCTGCTGCGGACGCTAGACAAGTTGGTGGTTCTAAGCCTGAGCCTCTAGTGGCAGATGTACCTGGCAGAATTATAGGTCTTATGAAAACGATGATGCCAGCGTTACGAGTAAATTGGGACAAGTTAGCAGCATGTAAGCAGAAGAAGGACGAAAGTGTATCTGATTTCTTCACTAGATTTGAAGAGACATTTATAGATCATAGTGGTCAGGATATGAGTACGGAAGGTGGACAAAGATTGTTTGTAGATAAGTTTGTCTTCAACTTACTTCCTGAACTGTGTAATAAGTTGAAAGATTCTGAGAGTTCCCTGGGCTGTTTCCTCGTCGGCCCAGATATTGGCAACTGCACAGTACTACGAGAATAGGGACAAGGACGAGAAAGAAAGAGTAGAGAAAAAGACAAAAGACTTAAAGACAAAGGTTCTTTTGCAGCAGGCGTATCCGCCTCGCTCGAATCAGCAAGAGTCACAGCAACGCCCACAGTTTCAGCAACCTCCACCTTTTCAGAGACCACAACAGAACGCTGGGTATTTTCCTCCAAGACCACCTTTGGGTTTAAATCAGTGTGCGTATTGTAGGGAGGAAGGTCATTTTAAAAATGAGTGCCCTGTGTTGCGACAGCCCGCGAGTGGTATGACGGCCCGAGAGGCCGTGGTGGTTTTCAGCAAGTGTCAAGGGGCAGAGGACGTGGTGCGTTTCCCCAGAACGAACGTTCCTTTCCCCCATAAAATTCTATGAATTATTTTGATCAACAGAAAATTGCGTCTGGTCAGTGGACTCAGTACTATGCTTATGACTATTATGTTGAGAGTGAGAATGCTGACTATAATGATTGCTAGGACAGCCATGGACAAAGAGAGGGAGTAGTGTTGGTTCCAGTAGATCAGAGTGGGCCTTATGTTGCAGTAGTTACATCAGGTGTGGTAGCGCCTTTTCTTTTGGATACCGGTGCAGCGAAGAGTTCTATCATGCACTCTAAACTCCCTGGCGCACCTTTGTCTGGCTTAACGAATGTTTCGGTAAGATTCTCTGGCGCCCCAGTTCGTAATCCAGTTTCTAGTCCCTTGTCTCTTTCTATAGGGCCTTGTGAATTGGTAGCACCTCTCATTTTAACGACAGGTTGTGGTGAGAATTTGTTAGGTTTAGATTTGTTGAAACGGTTGAATGCGACATTGCATTGTTCTCCTTCGGGAGTACAGCTTACATTGGGTAAGAAAGTGATCTCTCCGATGTATTTGTCTAAAGATCGGCTTCCACCGGAATTGCGTTCTCTCCCTGATACTCTTTGGGCTACTGGTCCTAATGATGTGGGTCTTTTGGAGATTCCACCTTAACGCTTAAAGCGAACGTTAAACTGCCACGTATCCCCCAATACAGGATTTCTAGCGATGGTGCTTTTAGCAATCATTTATGATTTAATTGAGAAAGGTGTGATTGAAGAAACAAGAGGGAATGTGTGTAACAGTCCCGTTTTGCCTGTCCTGAAGTACACTGCCTCTTCTCAGCCACCTGTCTACAGGTTTGTGATCGACCTTCGAGAGGTTAATAAAATTGTCGTGCCACAGTTTCCTGTTGTCCCAGACATTACTGCTTTGCTGACTATGATTCCTGCTTCAGCTGCCTGGTTTTCGGTTATAGATCTGAAGAATGCTTTCTTCAGAATTCCAATTGCCGAGGAGAGTAGAGATATTTTTGGCTTCTCCTTAGGAGGCCGAAGCTTCCGGTTTAAGCACACTCCTCAAGGCTATTGCGAAAGTCCTTCCATTTATAGCCAGGCTTTGAAAGCTCAGCTTGATACTCTTGTGCTGCCTGCTGGTACTGCTCCTATTCAGTATGTTGACGATTTATTAGTGACTGCTGATGATGAGGAAACTTGAAAAGAAGCTACTCTTTCTTTGTTACGACATTTGTCTGACGTGCATCTTAAAGTGTCACCTTCAAAGTTGCAGTATTGCCGCCAAGAGGTGACCTACTTAGGTCATCTCTTGTCGAAGGAGGGAAGAAGGTTGACCCCAGAACGAATTCAAGCGATTGCTCGAATGACTGTGCCAAATACGCAGAGAGAGGTACGTGCTTTTTCTGGGTATCACGTCGTATTGTAGACAGTGGATTCCGAACTTTTCTTTATTGGCAAAACCTCTGTTGGCATTGACTTGTAAGGATATACCGAACCCTCTTCCTAGGTCTGACGATTGTCAGAGAAGTTTTTCTGAATTGCGTGATGCGTTGTGTTCTGCTCCAGTGTTGGGTACTCCTGACTCCAGTAAGCCTTTTACACTCCACGTCCACGAGAGGGAGGGTTGTGCATTGTCAGTTTTGACACAACAATTCGGTGATAAGCAGCGTCCATGTGCGTATTTCTCGTTGACTTTAGATCCGGTAGCTAGAGCGTTGCCAAGTTGCTTAAGAGCTACAGCCGCAGCGGCTGTTTCTATCCGACAGTCTGCTGGATTGGTGATGGATAACACGTTGGTTGTGATGGTTTCACATGCAGTGGATACTTTGTTAAATAGAACAAAGACTCAGCACCTTACTAGTGCGAGATTGTCGGGCTATGAGTTGACGCTTTTGGCTAGTCATATACACATCAAGTGGTGTAATGTATTGAATCCAGCGACATTGTTGCCGATTTGTGTGGACACAGATGGTCAGGGACAGCATGATTGTTTTCTTAAGATGGAGGAGGAAACGAAGGGGGGAGTTGATTTAAAAGATACTCCTCTTTTGGATCCTGATGGTACGCTATGGGTTGATGGGTCATGCTACAAGCTCCCAAATGGTGATACGACCACAGCATATGCCGTGACAACATTATGTACGATCGTTGAAACTGCACGAGTGAGCTATAATTCGGCGCAAGCAGCAGAGGTGATTGCAATAACGAGAGCGTGTATTTTATCTGAGGGAAATAGAGTGAATGTGTATACCGATAGTCAGTACGCATTTGGTGTAGCACACAGTTTTGGACGCCTGTGGATAGAAAGAGGATTTCTCACATCGCATGGGACTAAGATCCAACACGGGCAGTTGGTGAATGAGCTACTGGAGTCACTTACTTTGCCGAAGCAAGTTGCGATTGTGAAGTGTAGTGCTCATCGGAAGGTTACGGATGATGTTGGTCATGGTAACGCGTTTGCGGATGAAGTCGCGAAAGAAACAGCGAGAAATGTGATGAGTCGAATGTATAATGCAGGCCCTGCGAGATGGATTGGCGCAGCTGGAATGTGTGAAGACCCGATTGGGAGTGTGAAATCAATCCAGGCTGAAGCCACTGAAAAATGAAAGAGTGTGTGGAGAGAAACTACGGGTAGATTGGATTCGACTGGTTGTTGGGTTGAGTTATCAGAACACCAAAGATCGATGTTGCCGGATGCATATGTGCTTGCGGTGGTTACGATGGCACATGGGTTGTCTCACATTAGTGCAAAAGGAATTTGTAAGTTGTTGGCTCCAGTATGGCAGAATGCTGGAATTCCTAGATGTGCTGAGAATGTGGTCAAGAATTGTATGGTGTGTTTGATATATAATCCAGGTAAAGGAACTCCAGCAGGTCACTTTGCGCCTCCGACGTATCCGTTCGAGGTTCTGCAATTGGATTTTATCCACATGGAAAGATGCAACAATTTGAAATACATCCTTGTAGTTGTTTGTGCCTTTTCTAGATGGGTAGAGGCATACCCCCTAAAAGACAATACGGCCTCGTCCACAGCTAAAGTCTTGCTCAAAGAATATTTCCTTAGGTTTGGGTTGCCAAGGATGGTGTGGAGTGATAACGGAAGTGAGTTCGTGGGGTAGATCATGAAGAGAGTGTGTGAGGGTTTGGGCATAAGACAAAAATTCCATGCTGCATATCATCCCCAATCAGCTGGATTAGTGGAATGTTACAATGGCACTTTGAAGCTAAAGTTAGCCAAAATTCAGGAGAGTTCTGGCCTCCAATGGCCCGATGCTTTGCTGTTGGCACTTTTGTCAACTAGAACTACAGTGCATTCCTGAATCGGACTTAGTCCGTATGAAATTGTCTTTGGTTGACCGGCAAATGTGTGGGGAGTGTCGAGACCAACATAATTTAGTGATATTGACTATCCTGTGTTGGTGGACCATTTGTATGACCTGACAGCTAAATTGCGTGTCTCGCATCAACAGGTTCACGATAACCTGTCACCAGCCTCTGTGGACCCAGGTTACACCATCAATCCTGGTGACTGGGTTCTCGTGAAAAATTTTCAACGGACCAAGAACGACCAGCCCCGCTGGACGGGCCCTCATCAGGTGTTGCTGTCTACAGGAACCTCTGTAAAGGTCTTTGAGAAGAAAAATTGGATCCACGGCGTACACTGTAAGAGGGTACCTTTACCTCTGCCGTACGACCAGTGGATCCTCGACGGTATTGCAGACACTGAGACTGAAAGGTTGCCAAAGTTCACACCGTTCAGCGACGCTGAGTTGGTATGGAGAGGGACTGAGAAAGAAGACGATGATGTCTTACAAGCAGCTGTGCCTTCATCTTTGAGATTGGACACCACCGAGCCTGAACTGCTATTTCAAAACCAAACAGAGCTTGGTAAAAACCGTTATAATCTACGACCTAGAAATAATGGACTAATAAAGAGCAAATAATTCCTTTTTGATTTTAGAACTGCACTCTCTCAGCCAAAAAACTGTTTTGATCTTTTTTTTTTTTCCTTTTTCCAACCGCCATCCGGGTTCAGCTGTAGGGTCGCGGTGTAAAGACTTGGGATTGCAGCCGTGTAGACACAAGGTCGACGGTTCTGGTTGGTCTTAGGGCGTTCCCTTGGCTAACAGACGCACTCCTTAGCAGAAGAAAACCAACCGCCGCGAACAGCCCAGCTAGAGGATGGAGTTTTTTGGGATAGAGAGAGCTGCTGAGAAAATGAACTTTAAGATAAAACTATGTAAAATAATGCATAACGAGTACTTTCTGATTACATGTATTCTGATGTTTTTTGGTGGGTTGGATTGTCTTTTCTACTCAATTGACTTCTGCACCCGTTTCTCAACCTACGACTTTTCCTACTACTACTTCTTTGCATTCCTTTTATATCTTACCCGAACACGAGCAGATTAGAAGGTCAGAGTTCGTACATAACACATTCATACAGCTACTGCACCAACATCAGTTGGTAGTGAACATTACTAATTGTTGGGTGTGTGGTCTTATGCCACGTACTACAGATAGAGTTGTTCCCTATCTGATCTTACCGTTTAGTCAGAATGGGTCGCTATGGGCTTTTCAGACGATGTTCATTTATGCCCTGGAAGTCTATCCTCTGCATTCCATGGGAGATAACTTGAGTAATCAAGCCTTGGTGAAGGGAGTTATGAATATGAGCAGAGATATCGATACGTACAGGACTATTCCCAAGAAAGAGTTATCGGCTTATGTTGGATGGAACACGACCAGATACAGTGTTAGTCTGAGTGAAAGGCAGAAACGAAAGAGGTCACCTCCGATTTGGGTCGTACCCCACCGAGGTCAATTTTGTCTGCAAGGTAATGGCAAAAATCCGAAAGCTCAGCTGGGGAAGAGTGTTTGTACTCAGACGTATGCATTCACGTTGCAATCTTCCCTGCCGTTTTTGGCAGCTAAGGGCACGTATTTTGTTTGTTACAACAGAGCATATACATGGTTGCCCCCTGATTTTTCAGGAACGTGTTATGTTGGATACTTGCTGCCTCCTACGTATACTGCCGCTGCAGATTACTACAAGACAAGAGTTGTTAGAGGTGTTTTCGATCGGGAAGATACCGCTGGACAGGAAGTGGGAGACTTCTTTAAGGGTTTCTTGCCGTTTTGGGGACCTATGGCTAACAGTAGAGGCTTACGGCAATTGACGAGAGTGGTTGAATCCACCATAAACTAAACTGCCGGTGCCCTTAGTAATCTGACAGCTGAGCTTCAAGCGGATCGCCTTATGACGTTACAGAATTGTATGGTTTTAGACGTCATACTCTCAGATCGAGGTGGAGTATGTAAGGTGATCCAATAGAGTTGCTGCATTTTTATCCCAGTCAATGCTCCGACGGTATACGAGGCCATTTCCAAGTTACATAAGATCTCCGAGTCTATACATGTGGACAAAGGAGATTGGTCATTAACTGGATGGTTTTGGGGTCTATTATCCATTTGGGGATGGAAGCTTCTGATTATCATTGGTGCGGCTCTAGCGGTTCTTTTCTCGTGTTGTCTTTGTATGCAGTGCGGTCCTGCCATATGTGGCCTTTGTGCTACTACGTGTGTCAGGGAACTGCCTGTCTCGAGAGATACACAGAGAAACAAGATAATGCTACAACAGCACCTTGGTGATCTGATGAGAATTGACATCGACTCAGATATAGACTGAGTAATTGCCTATGTAAGAGCAAAAGGAGGGCCTGAGGTTCCGTGAATTCTGAACCTGTGTTTTAAATGTCATGGTTCCGTTACGATTTTGGTAACAAGGAACCGTAACTGATGGGTTTTGCAAGTACGAGTGTTTTCGCCATGTTACACACGAAGACTCACAGTGTATTTGAAGATTCTGCTCCGAACCATAGTTATCATTCTGTATAAAGCAGCCATTTTGTGGTTGCCCTCACATAGGCCGATGATTACGGCTGACTAGGTCTTTAAAACGCGTGCCCTTTAGCTGGGGTTTGTGCTGACTTCTACATGACCCAAAGTGAATTGACCTCGTTGCCTGAAGCCGACCCTGCTGAGCCAGTTCTTGCCCGCTAGCTGATCAAGACTAAAATCAGAGCGCAGGGCATCGTAAAGGTTTACTACACACAAATATGCCTTATCCTACTCTTACCTGTTTCTGTTTCTTTCTTTATGGTCTATTTATGATATGGGTTGTGGCCTCTTTTATTATGGGTTCGTTCGGCCTGTCTAGAGAAGAATGTTGGGTTTGTCCGATGATTGATCATGGGCCGAACAACTGAAAAGTGGGTTTTACCATCATGCGATACTTTTGGTGTGGATACATGTGATTGGACAGTTCGTAAATATTAGGTGTTTGACTGGAATGTGATTTTTGGCATAACAAGGGATGACTGGCTTTGTAAAATTGAGCAGTCTCCTGAGAACTCATACCGTGATGATTTCTAGGACTTCTGTTACTGGCTGCAGTCAAATTCGATATTTGAAGTCACCACGAAGAGTCCTGTGTCTCTGTATTCTAAGACAGGTGAACCCGAAGACTTTGGGTGTGCCCCTGGCGCCGCCGGGTCTTAAATAACCCGGTTCTTCAGTTCTCCCAGGTCACCCTCAATTTCTGCAGGTCGGAAGAGCAATGTATACACAGGGATTGATATATGCGTGATATTTTCTTGGTCTCAATGTCTCCCAACGTCCTGTAGTGTCTTCCTGCTTTCTTTCCCTCCGTTTGATTCGTAAGATCTCCCGTTTTTTTCCCTTGACTCCCTCAAAATTATCATCTCGGCCCTCATTACCTCCCGCCTCGATTATGGAAACAGCTTGTTCGTGGGTATTCCTGCCTACGAAACCCGTCGCCTTCAAGCAATCCAAAACCAGGCTGCCAGACTTATTTTTCACTTTCCCAAATCCCATCATATCACCCCTGTTCTCAAATCTCTCCACTGGCTCCCCGTTTTACAGAGATCCCTGTTCAAACTAGGGTGCCTAGTCTTTCGGGCTGTTGATCGCTCTGCCCCAGCGTTCATCAATTCCTTGATCTCCACTCACACCCCTGTTCGTACTCTTCGTTCGTCCTCCTCTGCCCTCCTCACTATTCCCCGTTTTCGCAAATCCCGCACTGGTGGAACCAGATTCTCGGTCCTTGCCCCCCGGTTTTGGAATTCCCTCCCTCTTTTCATGCGTTCTATCCCTATTTTTTCACACTTCCGCAAAGCGCTTAAAACATTCTTGTTTGCTCAGGCCTACCCCTGCTAAATTCCTTGGCCCTGTCTGTTCTGTTCAGTAGAGCTCTCAGCGCCAGGAAGCCGTTTGGCCACCGTGCGCTCTATAAATACTTTATTTCATTTCATTTCGTTTCCCATAAAGATCCGGGCCTCCAGTGGACTGAATTCCGGAAGAGATGTTAATCCCTCCAGATATGGGGCAATGGCATGTCGGAACTGTAAATAACGGAAGAACTGGATGCGAGGCATATGATATTCTGCACTCAAGTCCTGGAATGACTTGAGCGATGTCCCCGCCATGACATCTCCCAGTTTAGAAATTCCGATATCATCCCACCCTGCAAAGCCCCGAAGAGCCACCAGGTCAGGGAAGCGGGCTTTCCGCCAGAGAGGAGTTTCTTCAGTCAGGGTCTACCACCACCCCATTTGCCTCAGGGCTTGCCTCCAAACATCAAATACCACCTGTGTCACTGACGGCAGTGCCCTGCGCCTTCGCGTCGCGTACAGCAGCGTGTGAATCATATGGGGGCTCCATAAGGAACCTCTCAAGCGCATAGGCAGGGTCACCCCTGTCCCCGTACCACCATTCATTTAGCACGAGGAGATGCGAGGCTTGGTAATATGAGCGTACATCGGGGGTCGCCAAACCCCTCCCGTACGTCGATCGAAAGCATGTGCGCAGCGCCACCCGGACCACACCACCCACCCATAGAAATTGTCCCAGGATCGAGTCCACTTGCTTAAACCAGGAGGATGAAATAGGATAGGGATGATTTTGCAACTGATAGAGTAGTCTAGGCAGAGCCACCATTTTAAAGATGGCCGACCTGCCGTAGATAGTCTGTGGCATGCGGGACCACACCTTAATATCCGCCCGGGTCCGCTCCCAAACTGGCATCACATTGCGCTCCCAGGACACGGCAGAGATCTCGGACAGGAACACCCCAAGATATTTAATGCCTCCCACTGCGGTCTGAAGGGCTGACGCCCAGTCACCGATTGCCGGGCCTTCTCCCAGCACCCAAAGGGTAGATTTGCGCGGGTTAATATAGAGGCCCGACGTCTGGCAAAAAATGTGTAAGATGCGCATCAGACGGGGTCCCGACCTATTAAGGTCTGTTAAAAAGAACAGGACATCGTCCGCATAGAGCGCAATCCTGTCTGACAGGCCGCGCTCCCACTCAAACCCCCACATCTGCGCATCTATTTGGACCCACGCAGCCAGCGGCTCCATGGCCAGGGCGAATAAGTAGGGCGAGAGGGGGCAGCCCTGCCTGGTCCCCCTCCCTATGGCAAAGCTCGAAGACGACCCCCCCCCCCGCCACGCGGACGGAGGCCATCAAATCTGTGTAAAGCAATCGCACATAGGACACGAAAACAGGCCCCAGGTTCAGTCTGGGCAGGAGCGAGAACAAATATATCCAACTAAGCGAATCAAACGCCCTGTCCATGTCGGCCAGTAAGAGCGCCACCTGCACCCCAGTGGAGGGAGCCACCGCGTCATGAGCCCGCCTAATATTATGCCGCGTCGCCCGTCGGGGCATGAAGCCAGCCTGGTCAGGGTGTATGAGATCAGCAATGTATGGCAGCAGCCGATTGGCCAACGCCTTGGCTAAGACCTTGGCCTCCACATTTAAAAGAGAAATTGGGTGGTACGAAGCATGCTGCTTCGGGGGCCGACCAGGTTTGTGGAACACCACCACCTCAGCATGTCTCCAGTCCATGGGCAGGTAGCCACGCTCCCTAGTCTCCTCCACCACTGCTCTATAGGAAGCCCCAAGTTGAATGTGGAATTTTGTAAAAAATGTGCTGGGGAAGCCATTAGGGCCTGGGGCCTTACCCGTGTTCAACTCCTTCAAGGCGACACCCAGCTCATCCTCCGTCAGTGGAAGGTCGAGGCGGTCTCGAGCCTCATCTGTAACCGCTCTCGGCTGCAGGTCAGCAATACATTTTTCAATCCGATCCGTCGAGATGCATTCATGCGGAGCATATAGGTCAGCATAGTAAGTCGCAAAACTTTCAGCTAGCGCCCTAGGTTCTGTAATCGGGAGTCCAGAGCCATCTACTACCCTCGGGAGGGTCTGAGCCTGTGTCAGGCCCTGACATAGTCTATGTAGCATTGTCCCTGATTTATCGCCCCATTGGTATATACGACTGCGAGTCGCCATCCACATCTGCCGTGCCTCATCCAGTAATAACGAGGCGTAGGATTGTTTAGCAAATAACAACTGCCCCACAGTCTGGCCCTCACCCTCTAGGCCGCTGCGCCGCTCTAGGTCCCTGATCTCTGTCTCGGCCCGGTCCAGGTCCTCCCTACGCCTTTTCTTAGCCACCGCACACCAAGCAATATCAATGCCCCTCAACGTGGGCTTCATGGCCTCCCATAAAGTCGTCTCATGCGCCACCGTCCCCACTTTTTCAGCCATATAGTGGGCGATGGCCTCCCTCATATGTATTTGGTAGTCCACTAGTTGCAGATGCCATACAGAAAGGCGCCACCGAAATGGCTGCTTCCGCCTATCTATACGAATAGTAACGGTCGTGGGGGAATGGTCCGACAGCCCACGTGGCAGTATATCCGCTGTCTCGACTCTGCCCTGAGCTGCTGTGGGGACAAATAGATCATCCAATCTAGAGAAGGATTTATGAACTGCGGAAAGAATGGTATACTCTCGCCGTGTACCATGGACATGCCTCCAGGTGTCCACCCAACCCAGATTCTTGATCATATCACTCAATTTGGCGATGCCTGCTACCACTGTCCCCCCCCAGGCCTGTACCTATCTTGTGCAACATTTACCACATCGTTCCAGTCGCCACCCACTACTGCTAGTACCTCTGGGATATCTGCCCACACCGCAATTATCTTTTCCAATAGAGACCACTGTAACGGGGGCGGGGCGTAGACGCAACCAAGCACAACAGACTCCTCTCTTAGGGCACCCTTGACATATATGTATCGACCCTGCGTATCTGCCCATTGAGTGGTATGGACATATGGAATCCTACGATGTACCAGAATGGCCACCCTTCTGGAGCCCCTAGCAAAGCCAGTATGAAAGACCTGTGTATAACGATATCTTTGGAGGCTAAGGGTCTTGTTGCCCAACAGGTGCGTCTCTTGGAACATTACCACATCCGGCCCCGCTCTCTTGGCCTGCTTCAAGACCGCCGCCCGCTTAATCTTATCAAATACTCCTCTCACATTCCAACTGAGGACACGAAGTGTGCCCCTGGGCCCAGCGGCCCCATCATCCAGGCTCGACATCTAAGATCTTCCGTACCAAAGAGCCACAGTACGCGTCATGTGTGCACACATTCAGCCACCACTGCGACATCGCCAGGACCGTGCATCCCCCCCATTTCAACATCAAACATACCCCCATGACCCCTACCCTCCCACCCCATACCTCAAAAAACAATTAAGCACCTGTCGCGGTGTAGCAGAGACTCCGCCCCCAACATGAGGTTAGTGACTCTCCACCCCAATGGATCCCCATAGAACTACCCATCCCCCCACAAACTCTTAACTACCAACCCACAACTAGGGAGTTCCCCCGCCCGTAGGTATCCCTCCCCCACCCCAGTCACCCACAAGGCACTCATTGAAACACTCAGGCGCCCCTAACCCGCCACCCCCCCCACATCTGACGGGGCCCCAACTCCTCCCAGTGCAGGACCTATAGCCCATGTAGGCGAAGGCAAAGCAGAACCAAAGACATCCACCCCATGTCATGTTACGTAATCAGGTGCCCTTAGACTGTTTCCCAGCTGCTCCCGCCTCCTTCTCTGAGGCCGCACGTGACACAGACCGCTGCCGTGACCTGGCCCTCCAATTGTCATTGCGCCGTGTTTCCCGGGTGGCCTGTGCTTGTGGCCCACCCTGAGAGGAGTCCGAGCCCAACCCCGGAGGCTTATGCACCCTCAGTGGCACAGTTTCATCAGTCCAAGTAAATACCTCCTCCGGGAAGTCAAAAAAGAGCGTGCGGGATTGATATACAACCCTCAGCCGGGCCGGATACAGAAGGGCGTACTGTATTTTCAATTCACGCAGCCGGGCCTTGGCCGCCGTAAATGACTGTTGTTGTTGCTGCACCAAACGGGTGTAGTCTGGAAAGATTAGGACATATTGGTTTTCATATAGCAATGATTCCTTCACTCTGGCCTGCTTAGGGATCATGTCCCTGTCATGATAGTTTAGCGATCACAGGCCGCGGTCGTGCCCCTACTGGCGGCTTCTGCATGAGGGCCCTATGCGCCCGCTCAATCACAAAGCAAAGGGATAACATGTCAGGTGGAAGCCAACTCTCAAGCCACCGCACCAGGAAGCCCTCCATGTCCCCTTTCTCGCATCCCTCTGGCAGGCCTACAAAACGGAGGTTATTGCGCCTGGCGCGCCCTTCAGCATCCTCCACCCGAAGCGCCAGGCCCTTATGAACAGATTCCATATTGGCCATATTGCGCTTAAGGGTGGTCACGTCGTCCTCTACTCCCGAGATTCGTGTCTCCGCCTCGGTGATATGGGAGACTGCATTCCGCAGATCCTGGCTAGGTAGAGTGACATCCGATCCCACTGCCCCTATTTTGGCTTCTAAAATGTCTCGGGATTGCGTGATGGCCGCCATGAGTGCCGCATTGTCCGGACCTGCATTCTGAGGACCACTGGAGGCCCCCGCGTTTCCACTGGGCCCCGTGAATTTGTCTATCGGGCCATGCTTAGGGGCACCTCCACCACCCGCACCGCGTGTCATGGCCGCCCAAGTGGCCCCCTTCAGAGGCCCGCCTGTTGAACCCACCAGGTCGTATCCAGCCAGTCCGCTCTAGCGCCCACCGTGGTCCAATCCGACCGCCGACCTGTCAGGCCAGGAGCCCCTCTGCCACGTCCACAGCCCAAGACACGTCCCGCCCTCTCACTCTAATTCAGGGGCCACTCTCACTCCATCCACTATCTGTATGGACCCCTGCGTTTTCCCCATAACAGCAAACTGACGTTGGGCCGATATCGCAGCACCCGGCCTCCAGGGACCACCGCCCTTTCACTCGCAGGGAGGCAATTTGATATAAGTCCAAGGGGGGCCCCGGGGCCCGTCCACTCTTGACCCTGCAACCGCTGCGGTTCAACCTAGCCGCCGTGGATCCCCCCCCCCTGGCTCCGTCCCCGGACACTGACCACCAGTCCTCCCCTCACTACGATGCCATGGGGGCACTGCACATCTCCTTACCGCGGGCGTCGCTGGGTCCACGCCACTCGGGCCGGGCAGCCCCCAGCGCCAGGGTCGGGCGGATCTCTGATGGAGCGCTCCAAGCACCAGCCCCTCCTCACCATCCGGGTCAGAGGGCCCACCGCCGCCCATGCATCCGCGACTGGGGCCCGTCAGCCCCCCTAACTCCGCTCAGACCGTGGGGGGCCCCCCGGGAGGATGTAACAAGGGTCGCAATGATCCAGCAACGGCCCCCTGCCGGTGTACGCTAGGACCAGGCCCCCATAGCCTCCTCAAGTCCAACTCCGGGGCTCGCGAAAATCGAGGTCCCCGGCTCCGTCCAGGGGCGCAGGCCGCACTCTCCTCAGCCGTCTCCCTGAGGGCCACATGATGTGCCAGTGTCGGGGGCCCCGTAGCGAGCCTCTCGCTCCGTTTAGGAAGGCCCCACTGCAGGATCGATGAGGGGAGCGCCTCCTCCCTAGGGCCCGGCTGTGCCTCACCTCACCGCCGCGATATTGCAGCGCCGATCCAACCGGTAATGTTCACACCTGCCGGCGGGGGCCCAGGCACCCCCGAACAGCTCAGGGTCCAGCACAAGCCTCCGGTGCAGGACACTACCCTTGGGGTGACTGTGGAGTGGGGGAAGCAGGATCATTTGGCGGATCAGCGGCTGGCCGGAACGGAGCTCAGTCAAACTGCCTTGTGTGATTTTCCTTGCTATTGTCCTAATCAAAGTGTCAGTCACGGAGGTGCTGGCCATCCAAGCCACGCCCCCCGTAATGTGCTTTTTAAGATATTTTATATCGAAATAAAGCTTTGTTATTGAATTGTTGAATTGTTAATATCACTGCAGCCCCTTGATTTAACAAACAGTAAAGCGGGTGAGGTTCGGCACCTCCGTGACTGACACTGCTTTGATTAGGACAATAGCAAGGAAAATCACACAAGGCAGTTTGCTGCTGGCTACATGTCTACAGGCTGTAACAGGGCAGTAACTCTTGCTTCATTCGTCAGCAGCACAGCGCCAGGCAAGGTGAGGGATTATGCATAACAGCCCGGCGTTAGGTTTGTTTTTAGGTCTCGCCTAGCAAAGCAGCGCGAAAGCGATGGCGCTAGAGAGATCTATTGTTATGGACTTGCTTTGGACAGGACATGTGCAGGAGCAGGAAGTACTGCAATTATGAACGCGCCAGTGAAAACGCATGTACAGACATGCGATGTGCACATCTCCTGTCCCCCTTCTGCCCTCACAAGCCTCATGCAATTTCACTTTTCTTTTCTTAATGCACACATGCGCCCAACTTGGGATGTCCTCAAGCCCGGTGAGCAATTTGCTTTTTCTTCTAACAGCCTGTCTATCCTATAATAGCTCTCTGACTAACAGCATCCGAATTAAAGCAGACCATTAACCTAAATTAGTTCCAGAAAGCTTGAAAACAAACTTCTGCAATGGACCTGTACCTTAAGCCGCTGCAAACCCCATGGGAGAGACCAGGTGCGTGCCTCCCGGCAACCCCTGCTTGTCGATTAATTACTCTGCCACATAATGCTCACCTGCCCAGGGACAGCTGCAGGACACCGGTCCCCTCTCTCCGAAAGTACGTGCAGACACTCGATGGGCACGCGAATGGCGTCTCCCACCGCGCGCTTGATTTATTGCACTCAGCCGCTTGCTCCCCCTCCGTGCACACGCTGTTTGCCTGCTCGTGGTTACTTTCACTTTTGTTGCTGGCTAGTTTACTTTAGCTATGGTCGGCATTCGTACCATAAATCCAAAACTAGTTATACTTTTCTTGGTTATGCCCACGGTCTACCTGTCCTGCAGGTGGAAGAGGGTCTCGCTGAAAAACATCTCACTTTGTAAAGCCAAAACGATTGACTTTGTCACAATGTGTTACAGTTAAGAGTCACTTGGGTGCACGTCCCTCAGAAGTTCAAGTTGAAGGATCTCTACTATTGGAAGGCTTCATTGATAATGTATCTTTGGTTCCACAGACGGTATTTTATTATGTGTCATATAATTATATACTTGGGTTGAAGCTTCCACTCGTGGGAGGGCCTTGGGTCGGACTAGGGACAAGTGGCGCACAGCGGCGACTCATGCACAATAGTTAAACTGCCGGAAGGATCCCGCTATGATAGAAATGCCACAAAGCCGAGAAATTCACCAAAGTTTAGTATTATAGAAACGAGGAGCCCATTGGAATGCATTCATCAGCATGAGAGCCTGAAAAAGCCGTTGCCTGGAACCCCTCATGCATCAGGGTTCCAGAGTGCCAATATCAAGAACATTCGAAGACAGGAACGTATCAGGTAAGAACCAGTAAATCATTACATAACTATCCATAGTCTACAAAAGACATAAACCAAATCACATTATGACATATCACATAGTAAGTAACACACCTTCACCCTTCTAAATATTAAACACCGTCAGAATGTACAGAACGGTTTTCGCGCTGTATCGTAACAAGCACTGTGAATTGCATTAGCTGTGCGAGAGATGCGCGAAGCAGTTTCACGAAGTTTAACGAACCTTGGCCTTATGCAGCACAACGTGAGGAGCGCGGGTGATGCGCCATCCAGCATTTCACAAAGCGCTTTCTCCTTGCTCTGCTTCATCCGTCAGCACGTGCCCGCCTCTTCCACACCTCAGAGGCTGCTCGCAGAATTTAATCCGTGCAGCTCCGAGGAAACGAGAAGCAACAAGGTCACATCACAGATTCAGCAACACAATGGGTACAGAAGGATATTTCAGAGAACAATTTGGCTGTTACCTGAAAGCATGAATGTCCTCTGACTGCCAGCCCGCCCCTTTCCCCTTACACACTGACACGCGCACACACGCCCCATCGGTTCACCCATGATCAAAGCCGGGGGATTTATAACTCAGTGGCATCCCTCTTCCCTCCGGGTTGGGTCTTAATAGCTCTAGGACCGACCGCGCCGAAACAGTTCCCCTCCAGTGCATTCTGTTGCTTTATAGCTCTCCACCCGAAAGTGATTCCTATGGCCCCACAGCCTGGCCTCTTCCCTTGAACTTAAATTGATGTTTCCTCTGAGATTCATCCGTACACCCCTCGGCCTCCACCCACGTCCTCCAAATTTCCCGTACGGCCATACAGGCAAAGAAGAAACTCCGACACATCCCTTATGCTATGATCTCCGAGTCGACGGAGGCAGGGTGAGGTCAGACAAGGAAAGCAGATGTAAATTTAAAAAAGAATGAAACAGCCCGAGGCACAGTTGGGTTCATAGGTCACGCCACATCGCAATGTACGGTAGGCAAAAAAGGGTCCATAATGTAATTACTCACTGATGTTTACTCCACTGGACATCTATACATTTCATTTACATTTATACGCTCTATTAAGGTGGAGGGGGGCGCCACAAGAGTTCGCTGAGATAACTGATTTAAAAATGTCATATGCATCTGACATACTGATAGGCTGTTGTGACGCAAGTCATTTTTGAGGTCCTTCCGGAAACCTATTTACAATGCCGTTGAACCCCCGTGACGATTCAAGGACAGCACAGCTTAGGTCTAAGTTTTTTTTTTTTACGAATAACATCACAGCTGTGAAACCTCACTAACTCCCTGCTAAGAGCGCATGGGTCAATTTGTCTCGACGTGTGAGGTGGTCGATTAGAAACTCGCACATCGGAGATGCACAACATGGTCAGCGACTAGCTGCCGCCTCCCCCCCAATCCGGCACCCAATACCCAGGAACGTGGACACGAGACGTCTTTACTTTTTGGAAGGCGGGCGCTAGTCGCCCGGCCGTATTTATTAAAGTATGAAATTAAAAAAGGTTTTTAATTGCATAATCAACAATTTATACAAAATTCAGCAGGACATTTAGATACACAATTCTTAGCAACAAGTTTGAGAGCCTGACCTTAACAAAACTCTAATACATGTTGTTTCCTAACTTAGACTAAACATCCTCATCTTGAATTTTGTACATTTCTGGCCATATGGCAGGGTCACTACCGGTGTCAGGTCCTACAAGCTGCGCCTCCCCTCTAGATGTGCGCATGCGCAGTGTTACCCCGGGAATTGCCCGGTCTACGCCCTGAACTCCATTTACCCACTAAAGGAGGGCCCTTACTCTGCGCCGGTGGCGTCATGAGTCCACGCGCGCGGGGTGGCTACCAGCCTAAGGAAAGCGTGAACTACTCCTACCCGCGCTCCTTTGCCTATTACCTTGCCCCTGGAGTTCTGGGAGTGGCCCGCAGGCCCCTCCCCCTGGGCGGGAACCTCCATAGGATGATGCCCGCCCCCTCAGACCTCAAATATGTGCTCACCGATAATGACCTTACCGCCACAGGCCAGCATTGTTAACCGACGATCTGGCCTCCCCCCTCTAGCCCCTACCTAAGGAAACCCTCCTACTTTCAAAACCCTCTAGCCAGGCCCAGATATTGTCAGACCACAAGACATTACCCTCCTCTGTTAAATGAACTCCGTCCTTTAAGTAATACTTGACGCCCCAGATGCACCCATGAGGTATTGACTGCAACAAGGGGGCTCGAAACAACCTATCCAACCGTGTGTTGATCCTCTTTACCGAGTGATTCAACGCCCTGACCGAATGTCCCCCCCGCCACTGTAGTCGGGGTATGAGTTGTGACCATACTAGTGTGCAACCGGGGCAGGTCCTGGCCAACCAACCCGCCGTTGAGATAATCTCCTCAATCAGAATGCGCCTACCCAGTGTTGCCAAATCATTCTCCCCAAGGTGAAGTATCACCACTGACGGTGGAGATTGCCGGCGTGCTAAGAGCCCCTGGAAGAATCCCCTAAACTCGTGCAGACACAACCCCCCTCTGCCAAAGAACGTGATGTCCAACCCTAGTTGTGCCGCCCTTTTCCTCTTGTCACCTGACATAAAGACACATTCTGCTCGCTTTACATATGAGTGACCCACAATCCAAACACTGTTCTTCATCGTTTCCTGGCTGCTGCTCCGTGCTGATGTATGTTGCCGGTGACCGACGACAAATTCCTCCCCTGCGTAACAGGTCTGAGAAACTGTAAGAGAGCGGAAAGAAACCAAGCGTGAGTGACATGTAATCATAGCATGTCAATCCAAACATAACGTTTGTAGCATTCTGAAGACCATCTCCCAATTGTCTTCACTCTCTCCACTGGGAGGCCCCCCGCCACCGCCTCAGTTGCTGCCCCAATCCTAAAGGAATGAGAGCCAAACTCTTTCGGGTCAAGACCTGCTTTCCTAACCCCCATCTCCAATACTTTCCTGAATTGATATCTGGTCAAGGGGCTCCCGTCGGCGTGACAGAGCAATGCCCTGCCCGCTGAGCCCACCAGCAGTCCGTGCAATAATTCCACGTGCCTCACTGGGCAGCAAGGGTTGGCGGGGGCCCGTTGGAGAACTATGGTGTGACCCCTAGCCTCCTGGTCGGTCTTTGACTTCTGGATAATCACCCACATGGTGTCCTCCCTTATCATCACACTAGCCCTTTGCAAGCCGCCCAGTAGGTCTGACTTAGAACCTGCCACAAGTTCGCTAATTCTCAGCGCCCCATAGAATGCCAAAGAGAATGCCGCCCTAAAAAGAAGCACCTCCCACTCCGAGCTACAAACAGTGTCCAGCGTGCCCAGTAAGGCTGTCAGCCGGGCCAATCCAATGGGCTTTCTCTTATCCTTCTGATGTCCCTGAATACGGCGCCATCCCCTCAAAGCCTAACGTATCATAAAGGTATTAGTGGGATCCCGGAAGCCCCTAGCTTGAGCGAAGAATTACACCGCTGCCCTATGTCTGTTCGCAGCTGCCACCGAGCGCCCCTCCTTATGCATCCATTCTAAATAGGCTGCAAAGCCATCCTCCTCTGCCGAAAGCGCTTCCCATTGTTGCCCCAAAAAAGAACAATAAGACAAAAACGCCCCTTCGTAAGCCGTCTTGGTCCTGGGGGCTAGGCTAGCGACCACGAGGTCCTGTAATCTGGGGCACCAATCTGCCAAAGTACTGGTGGGAAGTGCGCTGGCAAGGGGTCTGCTGTAGGAAGATGCTCCCTGAACACCTGCATTTTGGAGCGAGAGAGGGAGTCAGCTGCATTGTTCAGAACACCAGGGACATGTTTGGCCTTAAAAATGACATTCAATTTGAGGCACCGCAAAACAATTTCTTTGATCAAACGAAGTATGAAAGGACACCGCGCCCCCTGCTGATTGATACATTCCACCACCGTCATGTTGTCTGACCAAAACACCACTGATTTATTACATAGGTGTTCGGGCCAGACCATCAGTGCCACCCATATTGGGAAGAGTTCCAGGAAGCCAATGTTGTTGTTCAGGCCCCATGTTCGCCATACTTCTGGCCACTGTTGAGCGACCCACCTGTTCCCAAGGATGGCGCCAAAGCCCACACTCCCGGCGGCATCCGTCCACAGGCCCAACTCTGCTGATGTTGTCAGCGGGCCGGGCCAGACTACCCTGCCGTTAAAATCCTCCAGGAATGCCATCCATATGAGCATATCCTGGCGAATTTCAACCGACAGCCGAGTGCGGTGATGCTTCTCCCTCAGCCCCTTCATTGCCTGCGCAATAGAGCGAGAGAATGGGCGGGCCATGGGAATGATCCTCAGTGCAAAGTTCAATTGCCCTACCACCTCCTGTAATTGCTGCAAAGTGACCTTCTCCTTCCGGAGGCATAACTTTAGCGCTGTCTTGAATTTGTCCACCTTGTCCCTAGGTAATCTAAAACATCCTTCCAGTGAGTCAATCTCAATGCCGAGGAATTCTAAGCAGGTGGTCGGGCCAACCGTCTTCCCGGGCGCAAGCGGGACCCCAAAAGCCCGCATGAGCACGCAAAATTCCTGCAATGCCAGTGCACACTCCTGAGATCCCGCTGTACCCAGGAAGAGGAAATCATCTAGATAATGCATGACCCGCTGGTGGCCCGTTACTTGTCTCATGGCCCATTCAAGAAAAGAGCTAAACATTTCGAAGTAAGCGCAAGATATCGAACAACCCATGGGCATGCATTTGTCCATGTAGAACATATCCCCAAAGGTGAAGCCTAATAGATGCTGATCGGCTGGGTGGACCGGGAGGAGGCGAAAGGCTGATTCTATGTCTGATTTCGCCATCAGCGCCCCGGGTCCCGTGGCCTGTAATAAGTGAACAGCCTGATCAAAAGAGGCGTACTTAACACTACAGATACCCTCGTCGATGGCATCATTCAGTGACGTCCCCCTAGGTGCTGACAAGTTATGGATCAATCTGAATTGCCCTTTCTCTTTTTTGGGGACAACTCCTAATGGGGAACACACAAAATTGGGTATTGGCACTTCAGTAAAAGGGCCCGCTATCCTGCCTAATGATAGCTCCTTGTCAATTTTGGCGGCCACCACAGCCGGATTGTGCTTGACTGACAGTTGATTTCTACAGTGTGCGCTGCCTGTGTATCCCGCGGCCGGGATCCTAAAGCCTTTAGAAAAACCTTCTTGGAGTAGGGTGGCCGAAGTGTGGTCCGGATATCTATTCAACCATGGAATCATTGCCACCACATCTACTGGAGTGGGGGGGCCTACCTTGTTTATATTATAGTGGTTTTCCCCTACCCCTCTGACCTGTGTTTCCCTGCTTGGACCTACAGGCAGTTTCTGGATGAGGGGTGCCCACAGGAGGAACATGCATGTCTAAACTTACACGCGGCCCTTGTGCAGGTGCGCCTATTAAAATCCCAGCACACCCCTTTTTTCTCCGGCCCACTTGCCCTAAACTTCCCAGGTACCTCACTCGTTTGGGGGGGCCGAAAGGGCTGTTGAGGTCTAGAGAACACCTTGACCGAACCGAACTGAGGGGGAGGTGCAGTATCAGAGAACTGTTTGTGCCAAGCCATGGAATCTACCGTGTCCCATGGCAATGTTCTATTGAATTCCAATGCCTTCCTGAAATTGACATCATACCCCTTCCATGCCTCCCCAGAATACTGTTCACTCCACCCCACAATCCTGCTCGAGTAGCATGCCAATGCTGCCTGTAAATCTGGAGGACGCTCAGCTTTAATCGCAGTGAATACAGCCCATGCTTTCATCCAGTTGTTGAGAGTTTCCTCAACCCTAAATCTAGTACACTGCGCCCTCCATTCGCTTGGGAGCATCCACTCTTTTAGTGATTTCGCCTGCTCCATTTCCCTATTATCTAACAACAACGAATAAATGTACACGTATTTATCCGCCCAAATCATCTCTTTCACAGCTAATGACACATGCTGAGCCAAATTCTCGCTCCTGGAAGGTAGAACACCGTCCCCCAAGAGCGGCAATGCCACTTCCTTACCAAGTGCGGGCACCGGGGGCGGCTGCCCTTTAACTCCGTCCGGCTGGGGAACACTTGGACCTGCAAGGGGAGAAGATATTGGCAATGCAACACTGTCGGCGACCGCTGCAGATCTGATTTTCTCCACAAACCTCGCCGCCTCTGCCGCATGGTCTGCAGAATTCGGGAAAGCTCCCCCTTTTTGGAGCCATGGCATCAAGGCCGTTATCTGGGATAACAGTTCAGGTGGCATTGGATCTAAATTACCCCCCGGGACAACCGGTACCACTGGGGTTATGCCCTGTGGTACTGGCGCGGCTGGCAGGGCGGGTGCCGGGTGTGGCAAGCCTGTGCCCGGGATTGTGGGCACCGGTGGGGGAGCAGGCCCAGCGTCCACTGGTTGACCTGTCGGCACCGGCACCACGGGGGCAAGGGGTGTAGGCATAGGTATATGCGGGGGTGGGACGACCGCCGGCGGCGCGGCAGGTACCGGTTCTACTGGCCCCGGGATGGGGGCAGCGTCCCTGGGTCTCTTGGACCTAGACTTCCCGGGTGGGGTGACAAAATCCCCCCTTGGCACTGGTGCCACCCTCTTGCGGATAGGCCTACCCGATGGGCCCGGGGCATCACCATGCCTCTCATTCAACCGTGCTTCCAGTTCATCTACTTTCCCTAGCTGCTGCTTCATTTCCTTCATATCACGCATCATGGCCCGCATCATAGCCTCCATGTTGGACCCATTTTTTCCACCCCGCGGACCAGGCATGATACCACCCCAAGAAACCGCAGCCTACTCTCCTAATATTGCACAAGGCCAACCTCGTGTACCTGTTTGATGGAGGGTCACCAGGGGGCTTTCAGCACCATGCAACGGCGACCGCAACACTAGCGGCTTGTCCGCTTATGTAAGGGGTGAGTAAACCTATTGTAGACCCACCCGGCGGCCACCTGGAGCAATGAATGCTAGCCCCCCGTACCCCTCTCACCGACCAGTCCTGTGTCCTCGCCGGCGGTAATGATCAGCAGTCCCCGTCCACACCACGTTGCGCGCTGGATGCCCTTAGGTCCTGTCCCAGATCAAATGCTGACGATAAGATTGCCTGGAATTGAGAAACGTATTATCACCGTGGACTAAAACAGGAGCAGGCGTAGGACAACTCAGTTACAGGACAGAGTACAATCGCAACCCCCCGTCCACCTTACTGTTGCTGTGTGCCACTAAAAAACACCTTATAACAGCAAATTACAAAACTACCCTCTATCAGGACAATACTGGACCACCTATTCCCCATGCACTGTCCACCTTGTTTAATGACATGAACAATAAATCACCTAATCATTAATGCACTAACATTTGCGAGAAATAGCCCCTCGTTTCACATACAATTGTACACAGGGGATTTAGCCTTCTCTTGTCAATATCAGTAGCATTCGTTAATTTTATAATACAATTAAACTTTTTTAAATTGTAAGGTAATGCAAGCTTCTTAGAACAGAAAATTCTAGGCCCCCACTATATTAAGGTCTCCCCTCCAGGTCCTGCCCTGGTCGACCCTGCTTAGCTTCAGGCGCGGCACATTATCCTACCAGGCGGGAAAAAACCCTTTGTTCTACCGCGTTATCTATGCGGTTTTTAAATACGCCGGAATTGTAAAGAAAAACCGCTTCAGGCGTGACGGTCTATCTGACACTCATAGTACCGCGATATTTAATCGGGCTCCTCACTGTCTAAATAGGTATTTGCAGCAAGACAGCAGCTCAATTCCCCAGCGGCTCTACTCACTTTGTACCGCGTTCATAAGCGGCTTGTGCTGTTGGCGGTCTCGTGGCGTCACACCCAGTAAGACAACAAACCCCCCCGCAGCCTTACCCCATCCCTCGCGAGTCCCGGAGCACACCTCCGCCGCGAGCTGATCCGCTGCTCGACAAATACCTGCTCCCTCCGTTTGCAATGAGCTGGCGCCTTTCCTTCTTACGGCGAGCTCCCCGTCCCGGCACCTCTGCTGCCGCCTCGAGTCCACTGCCGCTGGAAGACAAAAAAAAACGGGGGAAAATCCAATCCTGCCGCCTCGCTGCCGATCCTGGCAGTCCCACGACGGCTAGCTCGAAGAACGAACCGCTTTGCTCCACCTAGAAGAAAAAGCGGGAAAATTAAATAAACAAAGAAGCCCCGAGCGCGGGGCACAGCGTTTCAGCGAGGGAGCGTCCAGGGACAAGGGGGTCTCCTGGGCGCTCCCCACCTCTTTATTCCCGAGGGGCCAGGTGGCCCCTCCTATAGCCCGCCCCCCCTGACCCGGACCCACTTCCTAGGATCCGGGTCAGGGAGGCCGCCAGCCAATCGGCGGTGGGCCGCGCCCCCCGGGGCACGCCCCCACCGTCGAATGGCGACACAGGAGACAGGGGGGGCGACGGTCGCCGCGCCGCCATGCGTGCGGGGGGGCCGAGGGCCCCCCCTTTTCATTTGCAGCTGCTTCCGCCTAATAACGTAGCGCTCATTCAGGGATGTATTTGAAAGTGCCACCCCGGGTCTGGAAATCTGTTCCGGACGGGCACCCGCCATAAAACTCCTAAACTTCAGGAGTTCCAGTTCTGATAGTTGAACAGATACACTTCCGGCGTGACAGTACACATGTTCTGCAGGAGCAGCTGCAGCTAACTTTTATGGAGCAATTCTTCATTTCAAAAATAATGTTATGTAATGTAACCAGGGTCGGACAAGGGCAGAAAATAGTCCTGGGCACCAAAATAAAAGTGGCTCACTTCGTGAATTGGATAACTAAAGGTGTCGCATTTGCGAGAGTTCACCCGCGTAGCTAGGGGGGGGTTTGGGGGAGGGCCAGGGGGGTGGACCGCCCCAGGCGGCACTGTGTTGGAGGCGGCAGCCGCGCGGCACTGGTGGCCCGTTGCGGTGGCTTTTATAATTTATTTTGGGACAGTCACTGTCTGACACTTTGTCAGTCAGTGTCCCCAAATAAATTCTAAAGGCCACTGCAACGGATCACCAGTGCCGTAGGATATATATTGGCGTGGCGGCCCCTGGGGTTTGGCGGCCCTGTGCAGGTGCACAGCTTGCACATGCCTTAGGCCGGCCCTGAGCCCCCGTTTGGAGCAAACTCACGTCACCTTCTACGATGCACGCAGGTGTGGTCCGTGCGCGAGGTCAGAGCATGCAGTCTCTGTCTCTCCCTCGCAATCAGCGCACGGAGGTACTGGCTAAGGCAGGGAGGAGTTACGGTCTCGCAGTCATGCAGGGGTCAGCTGCCGCCCTCAAAGGTTTGTGCTGCACTTTTAGCTAGGCTGCGCCGTAATTATCACGTCACATTTGTATGCTGGCCTAAAAACGCACACTGACACTTCTACCAATGCCACCACACTGATGAACTTCACATTTAAAATGCCCACGTCATGCACATAATTGTGCATTTAATTCAAGGACAGCCGCGTGCACTGGCCATTATTGTACACAGTCACCCCACTTGTTTATTTTTGAGTGACACCTCTCCGAATTTAGTCACCATAATAACAACAGCAAGCTCTGTCCCAGCTCATATTGATGTGGCGCCTTCTATTGTTTTCTGGTTTATGCAGCAGTTCAGTTGTTTCCAGAAAAGACGATATTTTTTTTGTGTTGCATATTTAACTTGATGGTGGTCTGGGCAGTGGGAATCACCTCTTTTGCTACTTTCTCACATTTCCTGGTGAATACTCCTGGCGCCGTGTGTGAGTTGAGCACTGCTTGCAGCAGTTTATTCTCTCCATGCGAATGGTGTCCTAACTGGCGCACACCGGCCTGTCAAAGGTGTGGGGAGTGAGTCCAAGTCGACCCTGGGTGCTTTTGGGTACAAGCGGAGTTTACCATATATGATTTAAGTAAGTGGTTTGCACCCGAGTAAAAAGCAATGGAATTGCATTATAAAGAGGATGTGACATCAGTCAGCTACTGACTTTGGAACTGAGGAACAGAAACAGAGTTGACTCCCAGCATAGGTTCAACATCCTGTCATTTTGGGCAAATAACTCCCCTTGTTCATAAAATCTATTGTAACTGGTGCATATTTACAGCCATTCAATACCTTTCGGCTGAGCTGGCGCTACATAAAACTGCAAAAAGGAAAATAATTAATTTAGAGAAGCCAGGGTCTTGAAAAGGCCAGTGACATTTTTGGGCCTGTTAAATCTCTTGTGCAGACTTTTACTGTTGATATCCTGAGTTTGTAAAACAAAAACTGGCTTGCAGCAAGCTTAAATACACGCACTCTCCCATCCATACCTTGCAGAGACATTGAGGCGGTAGCTTTCTGTTTATGCCCGTCTCTAATGCAACCCCTGAAGTGACAGTTTTGGGCTGATTGTTCTGGGTTGTTTGTGGGTGCGTTGGGTTTGCTGCTCTGGCTTTTATTCTGGATATTTCTGATATTACTACCAAAAACCTATCCTGCAGTGAACTCCCATATGCACGCTGTCTCCCAGTACAGACCCTGAAGTGTAGGTGTGACAGGTTTACTGTATCGGCTGAATTTTTGGGCATCTAATTCTGGTGCTGTGCAACAGTTTTAAGATCTCAGAGTTCCTAGTTGCTCAAATGGGTGTCATTTCTGATATGTATATGTTTCTCTCGTCTTTATTGCTTGATTTTTGGCTCACGAGGAAATGTCACTCATAGTCGTTGAATGTCACTCATAATTACACTTAAATTATTAGCATGTCACACATAAGCAATCTGAAACCTTGGCAGCTATGAGTCTTCTGTGATGGTCTTGCCCTTACCACTCAGTGGTCCTCGCTTAATCTTTCCCGTAAGATGTCTATTTGCTGATTTAGTCTGCTATTTCTTTGTTGGGTACTTTAACTTTGAGCCTCTTTGGACTCCTCTGGGGTTGTGGTTCTCTGAAATATTTGCCTCACTATTATGTAACCTATAAACATGTGCAGTGAAACCTTTAGCAATTTACTGCACTTTTCACCTGCACTCATCACTTAGGCATTTCACAATTTTATACAAATCTGATGAATCCAACAATGTTATCAGTGGTTACCAGTAAAACACTGGTTTTACATGTAAACCATGTACAGTTCTACATTTTTTACTTATTGCCCTTCTGGGAACTTATGGGAAGCCACGACTGTCCAAATAATTTTGAAAAGTCTGGTTTGGTCAAAGCTGCAACATATCTAAGAGGAGGCTGAGGTGCCGCACCTCATATATCTAACAACTTTAACCTAAAGTCTAGTTTAACGCAGAATGTGGGCCAGATGTGGTTGATTTCATGTATCTGCAATATTGCCTTTGACACACCGATATGGACCTACGTTCTTTGTGGGGGTCAGGAGTTTGGAAGAATGAATTTAAATTTGGTTTCATGGTTTCCCCTTGTCTGGTTGCTTGAGGGTGTTGATGGCACTTTTGCAAATATTTTTTGTATTGTATTGTAATTGCATTTATATAGCACTCACTACCCATAACGAGGCATCAAAGCGCTTTTTCAGCGAGTGGCACGCTACTCCGGAACACATAAATGAATAGTGGTGACTTAGTATAGTGAACATTTGAAAGAAATTTGAGGGGTGTATATGTTAGTCAGTTATTTGGGTTGAGAAGGATAGTGGAGGGATAGAAGAGGGAAAAAGGTTTGCATTTATATAGTGCTTGCTACCCTTGATGGGGTGTTAAAGCGCTTTTTTGGCAAGTGGCACGTTACTTCGGAACCCAGAAAGGAATAGTGGTGAATTAGTATAATGAAAATATGAAAGTAAGGTGAGTGGTGAATATATTAGTCAGATTATGTGGATTGAGAATGATAGTGGAGGTATGGAGACTTAGGAATTTAGCACTGATCTTCTTTCTTTTTCTTACTTTATCACAATTTTTGTTATGGATTGGCAGTCGCTGATGATGAGAACCTGAGGATGCAGGCCAGTACCAGTCTGCAGACTCCCATGGTGTTACTCTCGTGAGGCACTGCCAATCGTTTTTCACTTTTTTTCCTTTCTTACTTATGTTTGGTCATTTCACACTGGAGGGTGGGATAGACCACGGGAGGCAGAGCTCACAGACGCAATTAGTATAATGAAATATGCAAGTCATTTTTAATAATTTGAGTGGTGGATATGTTAGTCAATTATTTGGATTAAGAAGGATACCGAAGGGGTAGAAGAGGTAAAAAGGCTTGCATTTATATAGCGCTTGCCACCCATGTGGAGGTGTTAATGTGCTTTTTCGGTGAGTAGCATGCTACTTCGGAACCCATAAAGGATTAGTGGTGAATTAGTATAGTGAAATAGGAAATTTATTTGAGTAGTGGAAATGTTAGACTGTTATTTGGTTTGAAAAAGGATAGTGGAGGTAGAAGGGAAGTATTTTGAATTTTTTTTTGTTTTGTTGTTGCTATACCCTTCATTACGAGTGGTTATTCCCCCAGTAATGAGGACCAACGCCCAGATCTTGCTGCTTACTGCACCTTAATGCCATCTTCCGGTTTTCCCATGATAGATATCAGTAGGTTTGGCCTGAAAGCATTTATCAAGGGAACATGGTTTTCATTCCAAAACTCAAAAGTCCAATAAGTGTGGGTTCAGGAGCTACCGCACATAGCAGAATTTAATGCAAACTTGTAAGGAAGGCAAAGACAAACTTATCGTGGGAGATTTTTCAGACAGCATAAAATTGAAATTTCTCAAAACCTTAGCAGCATAAAACGGATTTCAAACATTCTAACTTCATGTAGGGCTGATAGGTGGTATGCACTCCTTTCGTGTTGTAATTGTTCACGCAACTCTCTGATGGATGTCACATGCAGTTTTTCTGAGTCCCCAGATAGATCTTGCAGTGTAGTGTGTGTGTTCTCCTTTGTACTGCCGGTCACCGGTGTATTCAACTGTGTAGTCTTGGACTGTGTCATGTATGTGCATGTAACTTGCATGATCGAGGTAACTATTAGCAGCGATACTACGCGTCTCTTGGACCTCTTTCAAGTGCTCGCCGTCTTTTTTCCCCAGCAAGGGGGGGGCGGCAATCTGAGGGATAGCCCCGGGTGCCACAAGCTCTAGCTATGCCCCTGCGAGAGTTTGAGCTATTGGCATTGTAAATGACAATGCCTTTCATTTATGTGTTTTCAAAAGCTGCAAGCGGTGCTTAAACAAGCACTTTGTACTTCTAGTCCTTGCTTACGAGAAGCAAGGCTGGCAGTAAAAGAGGCGCAGTTATTGCAAGCCTTGCATCTTGTAAGCAAGGACTTTAAGTACAAAGTACGCACTCGCAGGTTTTCAAAACACACAAAAAAATGCATTGTCATTTGCAAAGCCAATAGCTCAAACTCTCGCAAATGCAAGACCTATTGCATTGCAAATGCTTGTTAAGATATTGGTTGCTTTTATTCTGGAATTGGAGCTCAGGTACTCACTGTGACTGCAGGAACCCAGCTCAGGCATGAGCGACTCACAGCACTGCAGTGTACCATCAGAGTTGTCACTCGGAGCTCAGAGGCAGGCTGTCACATTGGTGCCACTGTGTTGTGGTTTTTTCAGAAATAATTTAAATGTGGTTAAACAATATGGAATGACACGTTGTACACTATGTACGCATAATGGGGAAATAACAGCAGGATTAGAGATTGGGTGTCCCGAGACAAATTGACAAATAAAAATGAATACTGTAAATTGAACTTTCAGTATTCCTTCTCAGTATATTGACCTCATACATTGTTTTGTCACTATTTCATGCATTTCTATCCTTTCAAAAGTATTCGTATGTGCCTTACTGACAGTGCAAATGCATACATATGATTATCAATTGCAATCGATATATTGATTTCTAATAGTGTAGGTGTGGCCGCTGCATGTATAGTGTGACAAGTTGGGTGTGCAAAGGGCACTGTTTAAACATATGGGGATGGCAGGGGGCATTGCTTTCTTGCATGGAAAACTAAAAATGTGCATTCCAGGAACAAGACTTGATTATTCCATATTCATCAAATACCGTACAAAGCCAAGTAAAAAGCAAACATTTGAGGGTGCCTGTGTCGTTCTACAGAGTTAAGTCAAGGCACTAGGTTCCACCATGGGTGCGAACATGCACCTAGCGTTAGATGCAGCACTGAACTGCTGCACTGCCCCCACGACCCTTGGCACACTGGCTCCTCACGAACGCCCGAAGACAGCGGGGTGACTTGGTGCTTCTCCAAATGGGATGACCCTGGGCCCTCCCTCCCTGAGATGACCCTAGGCTCTCCCTCCCTGGGATGACGACGGGGCCCTCCCTCACCTAAAACAGCTGCTGTGCAGAGAGGTGCCCAAGGATCACATCAGACTAGAGCTGGTGTGAGTGAGTGCCAGGCTATACACACTGATAACTAGCAATGCGAACACGCAACTCAACCACTGGAGGTGGCTTTAGCTGAAAACAAGGACCAAAAGATCTCTCTGTTTTGCAAAGGGGAGACACGACCGAATGACAAAAAAAGGGTCCTAATTGTCATGTTTCCAAACCAATACTTCTGCAAGAGGCATAAAGCACACGAGAGTTTACAGAAATATTTGCCTGTGCAGGAAAAAAGTCAAAGTGTAGAGGTTTGGCACTGTCAATATTATCATAAATGATGCATTGGAGCAGGGAAAGCGTTCACCAGTTGCGGCTGGCATGACGGGCGGGATGGCGGGTTACACGGGTTCGCCAGGGGGGAAGCGGAACTGTTGGACTTGGCCCTTTTTGCAGGGTCATCCCTAAACTTTTTACCTTTCTCCTAGCCTTTTTTCTGACATGGTGTTGGTGGTTTTAGGACTCTGGGCACTTTAGCACTGCTGTCCAGTGTAAAGTGCGTGCGCTCTCTGGGTTAAATATAGTAAGATTGGTCTACACCTATTTGGCTTATTTAATTTACCTGTCAGTCCCTTGTAAAATCTCAGATACCCATGGCTTGTAAATTAAATGCTACTGGTGGGCTTGCAGCGCTGATTGTGCGACTCACCAAAGTAGCCTTTCAAACCTATCACAGGCCTCTGCCATTGCAGGGCCTGTGCGTGCAGTGTCACTGCTGCTGTGACGTGGCACCTAAAGTGTGTGCCATGTCCGTGACCCCCTTTTACCACATGCCAGTCACCCCTAAGGTAGGCCCTAGCTAGCCCAATGGGCAGGGTGTATTGTAGGTAAAAGATAGGATATTACCTTAAGTGTGTGACATGTCCTGGTAGAGACAAAAAGCTATTTTGGTTTCTCACTACTGTGGGGCTTCCCTCCCATAGGAATGCATTGGGGATTCCCTGATAAGTGTTTCAGTGGTAATTCCTGATATGAGAGGAGCAGTGTGGTCAAGTTTGGTATGTTTGAAATAGTAATATTAAATGCTACGCAATGGTGTGCGAGATTTTGTATAGCTATTTTAGACATGCCACTTTTAGAAGTTGGCATTTCTGTGTGCTATGTGTCTGCCTGCCTGATGTGAATTGCATGTCTAGCTTTTGAGTGACATGGGCTGGTGAGGTGTGTATAGCTCCAGGAGGGGTAGGGTGAGTCAGCGCTAGGCTGAATGGGACATCTGCATTTGGAGTGATGGGAGGAGAATTCCTAGGTCCCTGAATAGGATGGTGCCTTCCCTAGTGAATGTTGGCTCTGCCCTCCTGTGGTGTGTCTGATGACGAGCCCCCACCTAACAATAGGGAAGAGGAGCCTGGTAAACAGAGAGCTCCAGAACCAGCTGGGACTGGTTTCCCCAGGCCTTGTGCTTTGTAGACAAAGGGCAAAAGTGGAATAAAGGTAGGGGCTGTAACTCCATGAAAAAGGTTGTTCGTGTACTTACCTGGGCTGCGGGGACACTCTGCCAAAAGAGGAACCACCGAGGGATCATTGACCTTGATGGTAGGTCACTCCCCCACCACACAGCTACGCCTGGGTGTTCTGACCCTGCCCCAGCTGCCGCTGTAGTAGAAGTTGAGGCCCTCCTCCACCCACAGGCTACCACATGTGCCTCATCCCTGGTGGCCAGTGGAAGGCCTTAGTTTTGTATCACTGTTGCTGTCTGTCTGTCTTCCCTGTACTGCCCATACTGTCTTCCGGTGTCTGTGACCGCTGTTGCCTGTCTACCCCTGTGCCTGCATTCTTATCTGTGCCCGTTCTCTTGCCTTCTGTTCCCCTGATTGCACTCGTTTTTCTTGTCTCTGCTCCCCTTATTGCACTCGTTTTTCGTGCCTCTGCTCCCCTGATTGCACTCGTTTTTCTTGCCTTCTGCTCCCCTGATTGTACCTGTTTTGCGTGCCTTCTGCTCCCCTGATTGCACTCGTTTTTCTTGCCTCTACTCCCCTTTGTGCCTCTATGCCACTCGTTTCCCGTAGTTTTTGGTGACCTTTCTGCCCTTTCTTGGGACCTTTGTGCTACTAGTTTCCTCCCATTTTTTGTAACCTTTCTTGTGACCTTTTCTTGTGACCTTTGTGCCTCTGTACCACTCGTTTCCCCACATTTTTTGTGACCTTCCTGTGCATTGTTTGTGACCTTTGACCCTGCTTGCAGGCAGGTCGCCCCCACGCCGCTGCTCGTCACCTGACTGCCTGGTTCCTACCTCCTTGCTGCCTCCTTGTTTCCTGGGATTGTCCCTCCGCTCTGCCCTGTGTACCAGTTTCCCCCGCCCCCCCGCCGCTCGAGATCCAACTCTTTCCAGCCGCTGCATCCCTGCAGCCCTGCCCCCCTGCACACCCATTCGCCTCCCCACTTCCACCTCCCAGCTGCTTCTCCCTACCAAGCCACCTCATATGCAGGCCGAGAAGCAGCCGTGCCCATCCGCGCCTGGACCTTGCCCAGCGCCAGAACCCCTGCACCCCGCGAACGCCACGACACCAGAATCCACTATGATGCCAGTACCCTCCACGCACTCAACGCCGGCCGAAATCACACCTGCTTTCAGGCCGCCCCGAAACGGACACAGGGACCCTTCTCCTGCCACACCTGCAGCTTCACCTGCTACAGAACCACCAAACCTCCAAGGACAGGACCCAACCACCTCCGCTGCATAGTCCTCAAAACCCGCTCCTCATGCAAACACGCTGTCGAGCTCTGGGATCTGCTCGAAACCTCCGTCCCAGATGTGGCCTTCCTGACCGAGACCTGGTGGAACGACTCGTCGGCGCCCGACATCGCCATAGCCATCCCGGACGGTTACAAGATCACCCGCAGGGATCGCGCCAACGGAATCAGAGGAGGAATAGCCATCGTCCACAAGTCCATCCTCAAGGTCGCCACCCACGCAGACGACACCCTCAACACCGCCAAACACCTGCACTTCCGGATCCACACCAACCCCAACAACACCCTCAGAGGAACACTCATCTACAGACCCCAGGCTCAGTTCAGCGATTCCATCGCCGACCTCACCAGCACCCAGGCACTCACCTTCATGGACTACATCCTCCTCGGGGACCTGAACTTCCACCTCGAGTACAACAACGACGCCAACTCCGCCACCCTGATCGACAACCTCGCCAACCTGGGCCTCAGACAACTCATCACCACACCCACCCACGCCGCCGGCCACACGCTGGATCCCGTCTTCTCCACAGGCTCCCACGTCGCCTCAGACCACACCACCGAACTCAACTGGACCGACCACCGCTGCATACATTTCAACTTCAAGAAACCAACCACGCAGCACCGCACCCAACAGCTGCCTCACCGCTGCTAGAGCAAAGTCACCGAAGACCAGCTGATCACCTCCCTCGCCAAGAATCCACCCACCGACCCCACCAACCCAGATGCCACAGCCCGAAACCTCAGACAGTGGATCGAGGACTGCGCTAACACCCTCGCTCTGCTCAAGAAACCCTCCAACAGTCATGCCAACAAGAGAGCCACATGGTTCACCGACAAGCTCCAGACCTCTAAACGCACATGCCAGAAACTGGAGAAGACATGGCTCCACGCAGCCCACAAGGACGCCATCCGCAGACACCACAGATTAGCCAAGAGATCCTCCTTCAAAAATCGCTTGGATAACAACGCACAAATCAACAAAGCGCTCTTCAGCATCGTAAAGGAACTCTCCAACCCCAGCGCTAACGCCAACGACATCCCGCCCTCACAAGAACTGTGCGACTCACTAGCCATCTTCTTCCACAGCAAGATCGCTGACATCCTCGACAGCTACAACACCACAACCGCCCAGACTACGCCAGACTCCACCTCCCCTGTGAACACCACCAGCGCCAACCGCCTGACCTCATGGTCCAACGACGACGAGACACGCAAGGTCATGAACTCCATTCACTCAGGATCTCCGTCTGAACCGTGCCCACACCACGTATTCAACAAAGCAGACGCAGCCATCACACCCCAACTACGGAAGGTAATCAACAGCTCCCTTGAAACAGCGACATTCCCGGAAAGCTGGAAGCACGCCGAAATCAATGCCCTAAAAAAGAAGCTCAAAGCGGACCCCAAGGACCTCAAGAACTTCCGGCCCATCTCCCTGCTCCCGTTCCTGGCAAAGGTCATCGAGAAAATCGTCAACATGCAACTGGGCCGCCACCTCAAAGATAACTTCTTGACCCGTCCCAGTCCGGATTCAGACGAAACCAAAGCACCGAGACAGCCCTCATCGCTGTCACAGACGACATCAGGCGCCAACTAGACAACGGCGAAACAGCCTTCATCTTCCTGGACCTGTCAGCCGCCTTTGACACGGGCTGCCATCTCACTCAAAAGACACGCCTCCTAGAAGCCGGAATCCAAGAGAAGGCTCACCTCCTTCCTCTCTGGCAGAACCCAGAGCGTCTGCCTCCCACCCTTCCGATCTGAAGCCACCGACATCATCTGTAGCGTCCCCCCGGGCTCATCCCTCAGCCCAACGCTGATCATAGTCTACATGGCCCCCCTCGCACAAGTGGCCCGCCATCACAACCTCAACATCATCTCCTATGCTGACAATACCAAGCTCATCCTCTCCCTCACCAAGGACCCACACACCACCAAAACCAACCTCCACGAGGGAATGAAGACCATCGCCGATTGGATGAGGAGCAGCCGTCTGAAGCTGAACTCGGACAAGATGGAGGTCCTCATCCTCGGACCCACCCCCTCAGCCTGGGACAACTCCTGGTGGCTGACCACACTGGGAACTGCACCAACACCCACCGACCATGCACGCAATCTAGGATTCATCCTCGACTCCTCCCTCTCCATGTCTAAGCAGGTCAACGCCTTCTCATCCTCCTGCTACAACACCCTACGCATGCTCCGCAGGATCTACAAGTGGATCCCGACCGAAACAAGAAGAACGGTGACACAGGCCCTCGTCAGCAGCAGACTGGACTACGGCAACGCACCCTACGCAGGAATCCCAGCCAAACACCTACGACAACTACAACGCATTCAAAACACCTCCGCCCGTCTGATCTTCAATGTCCCCCGCCGCAGCCCCATCACCCCCCACCTGAGAGACCTACACTGGCTCCCCGTTGACAAGAGGATCACCTTCAGCTCCTCACCCACGCACACAAAGCACTCCACAACGCCAGACCAGCCTAACTGAACAGCAGACTCAGCTTCCCCACCCGCCAGCTCCGCTCCGCCAGCCTCACCCTTGCCGCTATCCCCCGCATCCAACGAACGGCCTCGGCGGCAGATCCTTCTCCTACCTCGCCTCCACGACCTGGAACACCCTCCCTACCTACATACGGCAGACCCAAGACCTACTCGCCTTCACAAGACTCCTCAAGACCTGGCTCTTCGAGCACTAGCAGCACCCCCACTCTCCCTCCCTTCCCTCAGCGCCTTGGGACCCTCACGGTAAGTAGCGCGATTTACAAGTACTCTGATTGATTGATTGATTGATTGGGACCCAGCTGCAGCTTCTTGGGGATCCCTGTGTGCTGGCCAGCCTGGTTGCGCCCTGCTGGGGTGTCCCCAGCCCCAATGACTTTTTCCTGACTGCTGGACTCCTTGCCCAGCCTTTTGCCCCTAGAAACTTTGGTGCTGAAGCTGTAGATCCTAGCACCTTGTGAGGGCTATATTTAAAGTACCCAACAGAGGAGCCCACTCCGCATTGTGGTGTGCTTCGACGGGAGCCCACCTGCGTTTCTGCTGCTTTTGGGTTTTAATGCCAGCGGGAGCCCACCCCGCGTTGTGGTGTGCTTCAGCAGGAGCCCACCCCACGTTTCTGCTGCTTTAGGGTTTTTATTGCCAGCAGGAGCCCACCCTGCATTTTGAGTGCCTAACCCAAATGTAAGCTTTATTCAAGGGGAGTGCCCACACCGCCTGTGGTGTCTATCTGCAGGAGCCCACCCCACACTTTGCCAAGAAGGGAAGCCAGGTGGCTGTACCTGGTTGGGGGCATGGCCAGCCGAACGGAAGAAGGACGCCGGGTGTGCTGGGGATAAAGGCGGGCCCCTGCATGCCGGTGGGAGCCCGAGAGGAGACCGGAGCTGAGAGCCGACCTGTTGGAGTCCCAACCAAGCCCCAGTGAGTGGGGGCTCTTTTGAGGCATATCGTCGGTAACTGCAAGGAGAGAAGAGCCCCGTGAGTGGGGCTAGAATTGAGCCGTTTTTGTTGGCACTAGGTGGTAGCATCGGACAAGCCACCGGGAACGGAGAGGCTCACACGACACTGTTGGTGTTGGGCCCTGCAAGTGACTATTTTGAACATTTTGAATCTTTGGAGTCACGGATAAAGGGGACTCGAATGGCATGGGAGTGCCAAGGCAGAATGCTGTCTTAGGTGCAACTTTTTGATAGGAGCCCCGCAGTGGGGCCCCAGAGGCACCACAGGTGCCAGTGCCTCTTTGGTGGTTTTCAGTTGCGCCGCTGTAGCGGCCAACTGCAGCGTGTGGGCCATTGCAGATTTAAATTTAAAATGGCAGCATTGTGAATGGAGCGAACGGCGCCCAGTCATTTTCTCTATCTAGGCTGCACGCAGCCTACATAGAGAAAAGGGGAGAATGCGCATAACTGATTTGGTCGGCCCCACTCCAGCCTGCCCTCGAGCAGGACTGCCCTCCCGTCCGCCCGCCCCAAACAATGCACTTCTGCTTTCTCGCAGTGTCAGAAAGCAGTTGGATGACCCCCCCGCCCTAACAGAGGAGCCGCCCCTAGTGGGAGTGCTTCAGAACATGGCCAGTCTCTGTGCAGCTATATCTTAAAGCCTCACAGTGAGTATGCGTCTATTCCCAGCAGTGTCTAGTCTCACACAATGCATACAAGCAGTGAGTCGAAGTTTGGCAGTTTCCTGTGCCCAGCTGCGAGCCAAGGCCGCCACTTTCTTCTCCTTCCGCAGTACCATGCAGAAATTGGAGAATGAGGCCATTGCTCAGCTGCCCATGGGGGACCTGGGTGAGGCTGGGCTCTGCGGAAGGTGAAGTGAAGTTGCAATGTGCTCTAGAGCATGTCTGGTTTTGCAAAAGTTTAAGCGTGCACGAGAGAGTGCTCTGCTTTGTCTTTCATCATTTAATTCCATCTTCTGAGCATGCTCAGGTAATTAATCACCTGCCAAACAAGTGGTCTCTCGGCCCTTACAAATTATTTAGGATCAGTTGTCACCACCGTAGACATATTTGCATCTTATTGCATCCACATTCTCTTTTGCCTTGTCAGTGAAAAGTGATAACTACAATCTGGATCGTACTGCTTTGGAACACTAAGCACAGCGAAAGACAGCAGCGGAAGTTAGTTAGCACAGAGGCTTCTCTGTTCAAACAAAATGATGCTGGGAATCCTCCGAGTTCCCTTCGACTTCTGAAGTATTGCAACATAAATGGTAGCTCTTCTTTCTGGAATGTAAAATGACCAGACATTTGTGTATGTCACTGCCTTGTCATGCGTTTTTGGGGCAGGACACAGTTCCAGATTTTCTTGTGAGCGAGAGCAGCTCCTGCAGGAAACTCCCTGTGAAGTAAACCCAAAGTGTAAAGTGGTAGCAACATGTTGTCTGGCAATATTGAAAATGGATTCTAAACATGTTGTAAATAGTGTGAGTGTGGGAACCCCCTTACAGTGGTAAGGAAAGCCATAATAAATATAGGTAGGTACTACACTACTCCTGGAGAAAGTGCTGCCTTGCTTTCGACGAAAGATGCTCCGGGGAAAGCCATATGCAGAGCTCAGGTCTTTAACAAGAAGCCTTCCCATGGCACCATCACTGTAAACGTCCAGACCTACCCCAGAAATAAGCAACTGAAATTTAAAACTGAGGGTAGGATGGTGGAGGTGTTGGGCTCATGCATCAGTTATCAGACTATGTAAATTGTAAATTGATACTTGTATAGCGCACTACTCACCCGCAAGGGTCTCAAGGCGCTTGTACGAATACCGCTGTGGAACCCATCCTGGCTTTCCCTGTGAGGTGTCCACTCCTGGGCACCCCCAAGGTGGAGGCCAGGCATCCTTAGCGTTGTGGGGGCCGTTGTGGAGATTAAGCAAGCTATTGCCCAGAGTTGCAGAGTGGGACTCCATGATTGGAATAGGCATCGAGGCGAGAATTATCAGGTCCGTGGAATTTTTTAGCACAAGAACCGCCGAGGTGGGGAATTGAACCCTGGTCCCGGGCTAGACCTCTGCATCAGGGTCTGCCGCTCTAACCATTGAGCCACACTGCTCCACTATGAGACTCTCCAGACTATGAGCAAAAGACACCTAAAAACCAGAAACCACTAATGAGATTCTAATGCTACACCCATTCTTGTACTCCTTCAACTGTACTTGCCTTAATGACGTGTGACAGATTGTTTGCAGAGCCCGCTGAAGGATTAATCATGGGAATAAATGAATATTCCGATACAATGCAGTACAATGCAAATCACCCAACAAATGTCAATTAAACTCAATAAATCCTTATTCAGCCACTATAAGTCATAAATGCTCAAAATAACGCACACAAACATAGCTCAGGATAAATACACAGATATATAAAAGACAGGCGCTTCGCAGTTGAGAGCAGGCACAATTCCATAAATAAGCAGAGTTCCATAATAATATGTTCAAAACACGAAATACAAAAAAAATCTTCTGAAAAGTACAGAGGAAACTGTCGAAATGGTTATAAATAAGCAGTGTAGGGGCTCAACCTAAAAGAACGTGACAACATAAACCTCTAACAAAACCACTCCGCATTATTACATCGATAAAAAGACCTGTATAAGCTTAACTACATCAGATGGTCGGTAAAGTGCAAGTGCGTTGTTATAGTACCAAATACTAAGGTCAGCCCCTGTACTAGCACTACATGGGGCATTCTACTGAAATGTAAAAAAAAAAACTCTAATTAAAGAATAACTTTTTCCTGAGTCCAAGTGCTCCAGTAAGGAAACTTGCCACACCAAAACAAACTGTGGAGGAAGACAGCATTTTTAAGTACATCAAAGGTGGTCTTACTTGTGCGAAATTCCTAGTTCACACTAGCAAAAGAATGTATCTAGACCTTAAAACCTGGTAAAAATTGCAAAAAGACATAAAGTGTCAAATGTCTTGGTCTGACAAATTGTCGCAAGTACATGGTTTTAAATCACCTGGTTTATGGAAACCACTGGTGACAGCAAAAGACCAGTGGATTAAGCTAAACCTGAACCTCATTAATAAAAAGGATTGGCATAGCGAATAGGTCTCGCTTTTGGGACCTTATGAGTATTTAGTTATGCAGCATAATATCCTTGCTGCAACAAAATCAACTGTTGTATGGCCAAACACTTATAAGGTCCCAAAGGCGAGACCTATTGGCTATGTCAATGCTTGTTCTGCTTGTTTCTTTTATGTAACTCATGTACTCTGAAGTCCTTATGTAATGTAACTAGTCCTTTAGTAAACCGCTCTGCCACCTTAGGGTAAAGTTTGAGCTATATAAAAACGTATTAAATAATACATAAATAAATCAATACACAAATGCTCACAGTTCAAGATCTTCAGAACTTGGCATATTGTCCTCAGTGTGGGTCAAAAACTCCTCAGGGGTAGTCTCCCAAAAGTCACACCTTATGTAAGATATGGTGCAGAAAACTGAACACAATAATCCAAATAAGTTCTTCAGAACATCAACAAAGGTGAGTTCTCCAGTCTACCTGTCACACAAATTTATAAACAAAAGTCACAACTAAGCTCCCCCGCCCTTTTCAGGGATACCCCTTATTTACCTCTATGATCCCCTCCCCCTGATTTCTGGTCCTGCCTGTAGATAAGAGACAGCAACGGTGGAGTCCTGGGGACAAGCCGCGCAGAAGCTTCCTCTTGGGCAGAACCGCCAACCGGAGAAGCAGGGCCACCCTGCAGTCTCCTGGGATAGCTGCCATGAAAATAGTGCAGGTCAGTTAAAGCAACTGAACTGTCACCTCCAAAAGAGGAGAAATGTTAGGTTCCAGTACGGACGCCATATTGGAAAGGCACTTCTAACACCGAGTCATAGTAGAACTACAACAGTCATCTCAAAGTAGGACCATTAAATTCTGTGCTTGATCACAGATGGCGTCTTATTAGGTAGGTTCAAGTATAGAAGCAATCCTGTAATAGCACTACATACCCACTCACCCGTTTAAAGAAATGATAAACGCTGGTTTAACTTTTAAGGTTGTTCCACTGTCTACCGGAATGGGGTGATTCTTGCAGTTTAGACATTGGATGCCATTTTTTTCGTTTTATTTTCAGTTAGTCTGACTAAAAAGTAAGAGGACCGGGAGAAATTAAGTCATGGGCATGGAGAAAAGACTACTGGTGAAGGAGAGTGGTAATCCAGGTACATAAGCATAAAAGAAAGACTACTGTAAGGTGCTTCGTATCATGGACATCTCTTAAAAGTAATTTAACGTTAAATTAATGGATTGAGAAGAAAGTGTAATCCTACACACTCAGCTGTGTTATTACCGTTTTATTAATGATTATTGATTTTAACGAATAACAAATTCTTAGCGAGACCTAGAAAGGCAAATACAATACATGTGTGAAAAGCCTTTTAGAATAGGGATGCTTCTCTGCAAGTGCCAAAGAAATTTTGTTAAAAAAGCATACTTTAAGGCATTTGAAAGTGGTGTAAACATATTAAGATAGAGCAAATACTATCACACAATATAACAAACGCGAACGCCTTGCGCTAAAATTAAAAAACATGCGTCTCACTCTCGGCGTAGCCCGCTGATGCTTGGTAAACAAGTGGGAGGGTTGGGGCATAATGAGGCCGAGAGCAGGGATGTGCAGCATTTACCTTGCGGGAGCGAGCGCGATAATTGCTAACCGATGTCGCCGCTTGCTCCTGCAAGGGAATTGCCAAATGTGCACGCCTTGCAATAGAAAGCAATGCAAAGCGTTCACGTGTTTGGGAAGAAAAGCTGATTGAATACTAGAGGTCCCCTTCTATGAAGCGCATGTGCGCTGCGTAGGCGAAACCTAAAAAGCGGTGATGGGCATTGGTAACAAATGACATAGGTTTCCCCCTTGGGACATGTTTGCAGTAGAGTGTTTCCTCACTGTGAGTTTGTTTACTCCCTGCCTTCTCTTTCATGTTGCCACCTGGTTAGTTTGTTAGTTTTTTAAAATCCTGCAACTCCCCTGTCCGCAGCTGTCTGGGGTTAACAAACAGGTCTATACAACCCACGCTAGTCAAAATATGCTTGCCATACCTAAGCCAAGGTGTGACAAGAGCGTCAGTGAGTGATCTACAATCCTAAATCACAAACTGATTTAATTTAAGAGCTTGGCTAGACCAGGTTCCTCACCACCATCAGATGGGTGCCAGGGCGATGATTTTGGTGATGTAACCTAGGCCCACTTCCTCATGTACAGGAAAGGATACGGTGCTAGCAGGAAAGGCGAGGAGACTGTGCATTAATTAATTTTCAATCACTTGAAGCTCTACAGCTTTTCTATACCCCCAAACACCACACCAATAAGTTGTTATTGGGAGGTACTTCTCATGATAAATCTTAACCTTGGTTTGCCCCGGTTTGGCCTCAAGCCTCTAGGCAAAGTCTGTTGTCACATCTACTGCTATAAAAAAAAAATCTTTTTCAGGGATTTTTGTGCTAACTATGTCCCTCTGTCATCAAAGGGTGCTCAGAGGTGTAGGAAGGTTGATACTTGGTCAGTTCAATCCATTTGCCAAAATACTTGGACCTATCAGCCTTCCTACAACCAATCGTCATTATGTGTGATTTGGTGTGGTTGGTGGGCAGATCTAAAGAATCCATAAAATCCATCAATGCATTCAAGAGGTGTTGTAAGCCCACAGCGGACCACACAATCAGGACTGCATCATCTATGTATAATAGGGAGGGTGTAAATTTAGGGCCCACTTTGATGATGTCCTTACAGGCAGTTTGTTGATATATAGGGTAAATAGCAGGGGTGCCAAATGCACTTCGCCTTACCCCCCTCTTAACCATCCTGTTAGACCTGGCACCATTGGCGTGGGTCTCCCCTGCATTTTTTGTCTTTACCTCCTGTTTTTTTGCTATGTGTTGGACTCCGTTTTGCTGGTCTAGATACTTTGGGCACTTTGCCAGTGCTGTTCAGTGCCAAAGTGCGAGTGCTCCCTTTATAAACTACTGTTATGGATTGGAGTTACCATGATTGGCTATTTGATTTACTAGTCAGTCCCTAGTAGAGTCTACCGTGTGTGCCAGGGGCCTGTAAATCAAATGCTGCTAGTGGACTTGCAGCACTAATTGTGCCACCCACACAAAAAGCCTGTATATGTAATTGTGGCCTACCATTGCAGAGCCTGGGTGCAGTCAGGTACTACCATGTCGACTTGGCAAGTGCACCCACTTGCCAGTTCCCAATCTTCCCTTTTCTTACATGTCAGACACCGCTAAGGTAGGCCTACGGTACCCCTGTGGGCAGGTTGCAGTGCATTTGAAAGGTAGGACATGCCCTGGTGTGTGTGGCATGTCCTGACAGTGAATTACTGCCTATTTCGTATTTCACTATTGCAAGGCTACCTGTTCTGATAGGACAGAATGGGGAGTTTGTTTATACCATCTTATAAATATAACTGGTCCTGGGAACAAGGTAGGAAAATAAAGTTTAATATACCTGAACTCCGAATGGTAAAGTGCATCTTTTAGGGAGGGTGATATTTACATTCTGTGTTTGAAAATACCACCTCCTGCCAGGAAGCTGCACTAGTGAGGACAGAACTGGGTTTGTCTGGGTACAGACACTCTCTCTGCCTTCAGAGAACAAATGATTTGTGTGTATAAAAAGAGGGGCCCAGATCCCGGACTTTTAGATCACCTCTGGGAAATCAAGAAGGACCATTGCCAAGGAGAAGAGCCGGAGAAGCTGAGGACGAATACTGCCCCTGTGCTGTTGCTGTCTGGGGTTGGCCTGCAGTGGCTACTTACTGCCAATGAAAAGAGAAAGGACTCTGTTGCGTCATAAATGGACAGCGTTCACAAAATCCAAACGCTGCTGGCCGGGATACTTGGCTAGGAGATTGCCACTATTACAGAAATACTGGAACCAGGTATGTCAAACTTTTTCAGTAAACTTATTTTATTCGTTATTATTAACTGGCAAAACGCGGTCGGGTTTTTCACTTGACGCAGTTGTTTCATTAGTTTTAGAGATACACAAACGCATGGCAATTGACAGCAGCTGCTGTGGTTCATTCAGAAATCGCAAGGTTATGAATCTAATGGTCCCTTTTAGGTTTGTTATACTTCATCATGCCTTCCAACCGCAAGCACACTGGCCCCGGACAGGCCCCCTTTTTAAGCTCTTGTGTGTCTTTGCTTCTATGGAATGAAGTGACACACTGAAAGCACCGCCTTTACGAAACTGAATGAAGAGTTCCCAAAACTGGTTTCTGGCCAGCCACTTCCCCGCACAATAAATCCAACATAAGTTCTTCTTTTTTTCTAAACGTCAACTTGTGGGACACACTCCCCTCCCCCTTCACATCACCATCTTCCTAAAATTTATTGACCATTTACACTTGACTGATCGTTGTTCCCCCTTTCCTTTTTATACTCTTGACAGTGGGATTTTCTGCAGTAATTCGGAAGTGGCATGCACAGTGTAGTTTAAAAAGCTTACACATGGTAAACTTAATTACTTTGTTGAAGTGGTTGGATTGTTTGAAAATTTGCATGAACATGTGGTAACACAAGCACTTTTTTGTTTAAATTTTTATTTATTTATTTTATTTATTTTGTTGGTTTTGTATAGCGCGAACAAGACCCTTGCGGGTATCGGAGCGCTTCACAGGGTAAATACAGGTGAATGATATATACATATAAATAAATAAAATTAATTAATCAAACCTATTACTGGTAACTATTAGGGACTAGCACATATCTATAAGAGTGTATGGAAAGTTCATGTGAATTTAGACAGGAGAATGGATTTCACTTCTTTTTCGCAAAAAGCCGCGGATGGATTGAGTCTCGTTTCTGGGGTCAAGGCGTTCCAAAACCTGGGGGCCATTCCTGAGAAGGTGCGATTGTATGTTTTTTTCTTGCAAAAACGTTGTGGTTTCAGTAGAAGATTATCAGAACTCCTTGTATATCTGTTACCATCCGATAGCACTAATTTCTCCACAAGGTATCTCAGGGTTTTGTGGCGCAATGCCATATGTGTCATACAGGCGATTTTCAAACAGATTCTGGCTTGAAGCTGTAACCAGTTGAGGGAGAGATGGTCCGGTTAGATGTGACCGTTTCTTTTGGAGGCTGTGATGAGTCTAGCAGTAGTATTGATTGATGCTCTTATTGGAGCTATTGTTGATCTGGGAAGGCCACAGAGAGCGACACTCCCATTGTCCACTCTGGGAATTACTAGAGTTTGAGTTGCCTGTTTAAAGTCATTTGAGGGTATGAAAGGTTTCAGTTTTCTCAGGGTGTTCATCTGAAAATTAGCTCTTTTAGTTGCAGCGCTGATGTATTTCTGCATACTTAGCTTATTGTCCAGAGTTTTTCCTAGAGATTTAGCGGAGTCAGTGATAAGAGGGTGACCGAGTGCTTCATCCACTCGCGTATGATGGTTGTTTGGTTAAAGGGAGCAATTAAGGGGAATTCTGTTTTTTAGTGTGTTTAGTTTTAAGTGATTCTTTGCCAGCCAGGATTGTGTTTTTTGGAGCGTTGAGTTAAGGGACTGGATGTCTTCAAGAGATTGGACCTTAATGTAGAGTTGTGTGTCGTTGGTGTAGATGTGATATGGGATGTTTGAAGAGTAGAGAAGCTCAGTGAGTGGTTCCATATACAGATTGAAGAGTGTTGTGAGAGGGAAACTCCCTGGGGTACTCCCAAGGTGACTGGAGTGGGGTTAGATAGAGATTGGTTGATCTTGAATCTTTGTGTTCTGTTTTGGAAGAAGGAAGAGAACCAGTATAACACCGTTCCAGATAAACCCATTCAATGTTTCAAGATTCTAGTAGGTTGTCGTGTTTGACTGTATCGAAGGCTGAAGATAGGTCAAGTAGTATTTACAAACAGGCTTTGTTTTGATCCAGTATTTGTAGTGTGTCATCTATTATGTGGGTCATGGCTGATTCGGTGCTGTGCCCTGATCGAAAGCCAGATTGTAGTTAGTCGAGCAGGTTGAATTGGTCAATATGTTTACTAAGCTGCATGTGGACAAATTTCTCGAGTAGTTTGTCCAGGGTCGAGATGTTGGATATTGGGCGATAATTATTCAGGTCCGACGGGTCTGCTGATACTTTCTTAAGGATGGGGGATACCTGACCAGCTTTGAGGATCTCTGGGATGGTTCCTTGCAAAAGCGAGGTATTTATAATCCTGGTCCATAGGGGCAACAGCAGTGGGATGAAGGTCTTTAAGTGGCTTGCTGGGAGAGGGTCAGTAAAATGATTAGAGGGATTCAAAGCCATGAGTGTATTTAGTATAGTTTCTTCACTGTAGAAGTTGAAGGTGGTGGAGGAGGCGTTGCTCTTGAGGTTGAGCCTTGCAGAGGAGTTAAGCAAGGTCATTGGTGTGGTCAGTGAGGGATTCATGTGTGGGTAGGAATGGGATAAGCTTCCTTTTTTGTTCCAAGTCCTGAGGAGAATGCCATAAAAATCACATCAGGAGTTCAAAACGTGTCAACCTTTTACTGATTTACCAAACAAGTGTGCTTTACATTACAGTACCAGGTTAACATTGATTTTTATTGATGAATTGATCAAATGCAAATGTTTAGTTCTGGTGACCCGAGTACTACGCTGTTTGGCAAGTGCCCCGATTAGTGTGGTGTTGTTTTCTAACAAATTAAAGACTGGCTGTCTAAACAACTTCTCAACCTCCCCCTGGGGCCTCTATTCTAATCTTTTCTTTTCTGTCTGTCGTTCATTTATTCTATTGTTTATGTTCATTGTTTGGAACCTGAGCTTGTCTATCTAACAAGTTGTTTGTTGGTCAATGTACAGTCAATGTTTTTTCATAAATGTGACTCAGGATTAATGTTGTATATGTATCATTTTTTAGGTCTAAACAAAATTGTTGAACTTGTTCATTGAAATAATAATCTGAACATTTATATTGATCCTTTAAAGATTTCTTTTGAAGAAATAGAAAAAAGAAAATAAAATTCACTTTTTTTAATCACTATGACTGTCAAGTGTGATTTCTGAAAGCATGTATCAGAGTAAGTATCAGTATTGACATTTGTTATGTTGTTATAGTATTCAGTATCGCGGCAGACCCGGGAGGAGCTACTGAATTGGAAGAACTGTGTTTTATTGATTTACCTGCAATTTAAAGCTTACTACTTTTCAAGAGTATTGTATGTTGGATTTTTATCGTATTTGGTCTTGTTGGTTTAGATAAAGATTTGCTATTTTCCTAAATATGGTGTGGTGTCCATTTGTAGTGTTTTCACTGTATTATTGTATGTGTTCACAAATGCTTTACACACTGCCTCTGAGATAAGCCTGTCTGCTCGTGCCAAGCTACCAAGGGGGTGAGTAGGGGTTATTTTAGGAGTGTATCTCCCTTACCCTGACTAGGTGCAAGGGTCCCTTCTTGGACAAAGGCACCTAACTCTGCCGACTAGAGACCTCTATTTCTAACACCTCTGTACGAGGGTGACAGACTACAGTACTGATTGCACCTTGTTGAGGCCACTAGGTTAGATGTTGAGCTATGTAAGGAGACTTTCTCAGGTTCTATGCCCAGGGTCATAAGGATGGGCTGTTTACTTGGGCGAAAACGAAGGTGAGGTCCATAAAAGCCAAAGGCAGGCATTCCCACTTGGCTACAGTATGTTTGCCTATAATCAACTGCAGGATTACACACTGGCCAGTGTCCCTCTACCCTGTCAAATGCTGTATCGTAGCTCGGATATTAGGTTGCAGTTTTCCAGCTAAGGTGTTAAGTGCCTCAGAAATACTTCCCCATGATTTTGGAGGCAGAATCTAAAAGAGAAATGGGACGATAACAGAGTGGCTTGTTCCTTGCTACTTTTTGTTAAGATTGGTAGTATGATAGCTTTGGACCACGTGAGAGTGGGGCAATGATTACAAGCTGCATTAAAAAAAGGAGTCAGCATCTTGGCCCTGGTCTGGGAGGGTCTGCTTGATAAAAATCTGGAGAAAACCTGTCAGGGCTTGGCATTTTTCCCCCTGAAGTGGCAAGGATAGCATTGCATACTTTGTCTATATTAAAAATCAACAGTGCAATTTCACCATCCATGGCTTATCTGATCCCTCTATACAGTTGTCACTGTACATCCTCTTAAAGTGGGAAACCCATATGTTTGGTGCAATGGTGCCGTTAACCTTGGAGTTTACTGATCCTTCGAAAAAGTGTCTATTTACCAGCCCCCAAACCATGGAATTCTTAGTTAGTAGACATGTCTGCAGTATGTCCTCCCTTGCCGGCTCCTTAATTTTTGTTTGCCTCTGCAATGTTGCTGATCTATATCCTTTCCTGTATTCCCTAATCCTTGCTTCATCCCTGGGCCGCTGCTTCAGCACTTTCATTAAATTTCTATGGGTTCGGGAGCAGCTACCATTGAACCAATTAACTTCCTTAATATTCCTAAGTTTGTCACAAGACAGGAGGTTGGCAGCGATCTTTACGTAGAGTCTACCAAAGGTGTTGAGGACCTCCTCATCCTGTGGACCACTTTCTAAACAGAGTACTTTATCTCCAGCATTTGTCGTGTAGAGGTTTTCTAGAAATGCCCCGTATAATACCCTGTCTTACTTCAGCCTCTGAGCTTGATCCCTGCTGACAAGAGTTTCATTAGATGCATCGGTGGGCGGCACAGGTAAGCACGGTGTGGCAGAGTGGTGGGGCTGGGCGCGGATGGGTGGAAGCCGGGGAAGTTGACAGGTGACGGAATAGGTATAATTAAATAAATAAAAAGTAACCATTCCGTCGTCTGGTGACTTCCCCCTGCCACACCCTGCCCAGCCCCACTGCCCTTACCAGTGCAGGCCGCCGCTGATTTGATGGACCTTTTTTCCCCATGGTGTACTGATTAAAAACCCAGGCTAATACCAACATTATAGGGTTCCAAGATACACTCAGTTGTTTTATTGTCAAAGCCAAAGGGGCGTATCAGATGATAAAGTCAATTAGAGAAGAACAACCCCTTACAGTAAAAGGAGGGGTGGCTTCACCCTCCCTAATCTGTTCTGGACACAACGGGTTTTTGGATGCCAACATCTCCTCCGCATTCGGGCAGGAATTGCATCAAATGAGCATTTCGAAAGGACACACCCCTGCTAACGCAGATGTATGTCAACGTCGCTCATTATCATAACCTGGTAATAGGATTAGGGAGGCGGAGAATTCCGTGAAGGAACTGTTCAAAATCTATAAATCCATCTCTGTAGCTAAATCCTCCGTGGTACAGGGGAGCTGCTCGTTGGATTCGTGCAACCGTATTGCGGATTACTTTGCGGAAAAAGTCGCAAATATCTATCTATCCTTCCCTGCCCAAACCACAACAGGGTCTGAGTTTGTTGAAGCTACGGGGGAAGCTAGGGGACAGTATGGCTTAGTTAACCTCACTACCCCCCCTCCAGAGGCGCTCATACAGATCTGCAGATCGGTAAAGTTTGGCTCCCCGAGGGATCCTGCACCACCCAAATGGCTCGTTGAAAGCCTGGTGATCTTGGAGCCCTATAATTAGGCATCTGCTGGATGTATCTTTTAGGACTCACACTGTACCCATAGGGTGGAAACAGGCGGTAGTAAACCCCCTACAAAAGAAGCCGAACATCAGCTTCGAGAAACTGGAAACCTCCGCCCTATATCACTCCTACCCTATATGGCCAAAGTAGAGGAGAAGGTCGTGAACATCCAGCTGATGGAATTTGTGGAGGAGGCGGCCCTCCTTCATGCCACTCAGTTTGGATTCCGGCCTCAACACTCCACCGAGTCGGCCCTACTTATGGCAGTGGAGACCATTAGACAGGGGGTGGATGAGGGCCAAACCATGGCCCTGATTCTGCAGGACCTAAGCGCAGCTTTCGACACTGTAGCACATACCACCTTGCTACAGTGTCTGAATGAAGGCGGGATCTCAGGCGCTGCACTGAAATGGATCAAGTCCTTCCTGGTAGATAGGGGTTTTCAGGTTAGGCAGGGGGACTGCTATTCCAGAGTGGTCAACTTGGGTCAGGGCGTTCCACAGGGTTCGTCCCTGAGCCCAACCCTATTCAACCTGTATGTTTCCCCTGTGTCTACCATTGTGGAGGGCTATGGGCTGCGCATAATGTCCTATGCTGATGACACGCAGCTGGTCATCTCCCTATCGCGCGCGCCGGGTCTTGCTGCGGACAGTTTCAGAGCTTGCATGCAGGAGCTTGCAGCCTGGATGTCCTCCAACTGGCTGAGGCTGAACGGCAGCAAGACAGAGGTGCTCGTGGTGGTGGGGGGGGGCGTCTGTGTGGAATTCAGCATGGTGGCCACCCTGTCTGGGGTTGGCACCGATACCTTGTCAGGAAGCCAAAAATCTTGGTATCTGACATTTAGGCCTCAGATTAACAGAGTGGTGGAGTGTGCTTTGGTGTCCTGAAGGGCCTGCGGAAGGTTCTTGAGCTCCTACCCACGGAGGTCCGAAGAACGCTGGTGCATGCCCTGGTAACAGCACGATTGGACTATGGCAATCTCCTCTATCTGGGAGCCACAGAAAGAGCTTTGACCGTCTCCAGGTGTTACAGAATGCCGCGGCCCACCTGGTCTTGAGGGTGCCTAGGAGATCGGCCTCGAAGGCAGCACTCCGAGCCCTTCATTGGATGCCGTTGAGGAGTAGAATTGAGTTCAAGGCCCTGTGTACGTGCCACCGCATCATGGGTGGTAAGGCACCGGTGCCATTACAGGACCTTGTTACCCGCTATGAGCCACCCCGAGCATTGAGATCTGCTGGCTCTGGGTTACTGAAGATCCCCAGAGTGAGAAAGGCTCACATGGGGGGCAGGTCTTTCAGGTTCCTGGCTGCAAAAAGCTGGAATAAACTCCCGCTGGAACTGCGCCTAGAACCTTCAGTCTCTAGATTTAGGGGCAGACTTAAAACTCATCTTTTCGTTCGTTAGACTGGTGCTGTGTCAAGCTGCGAGGGTTCTGATGCTACCACCCACCATAGCACGGAGACACGCCGTTGAGCGTAATCAGGCGCTTTCTAAACCTGCCTATTATTATTAGGTGACCTTTTCTCCCCGAAAAGCTTCCACAAAATGTTTCAGAGCATGAATGTGTTCTGTTTCTGTTTGCCTGCGAAAGGAATTATAAAAGTTTACTACCAACAGGGGAGGATTTTTCTGTTGAGCGTTAGCTTGAGTACTAGGATATTTGGAGAGGTTTGTTCTACCAAAGAGGTAGTACAGGGAATCTTAAGGGAGACTAAGAGGAGAAGAGTAAGACCACACTTGGCTTTCCCTGCAGGCAAAGGAAGTGCAGCTTTAAAAAACGACGAGAAACCATCTATAAAGAGCGAGTTTTCCATGTCTCATGTTTCCTACATAGCTGTAATGTGGTGGCCCCAAAAACATCTCAGCCACCTTTGGTCATCCAGATTTGCTTTTAACCCGGCAATGTTCCAGGTCAGGACTTTAAATGTGGGAGGGGGGTGTGAACTCAGGCTTTTAGATATGCCGAACCTATTGCAAAGTGGTAATTCAAATGCAGAGTCATCAATCTGGGCCCTCTGATCCCTCACAGGTGGGTCTTGTGGAGCTCCATCCAGATCTTGCCACTCCTAAAAACAAAAAAAAGCTGTCACTGGAACCTCTTTGTCCAGGGAATGACTGGCCTATATCCCTCCTTCCGGCTTTGGCGAAGGTGTGTGAGAAGGTGGTAAATAAAACACTCACTAATTTTGTGGAAAGGGAGGTGCTTCTGCAACCAGCACAATCAGGGTTCCGGGCATCCCATGGTACTGTAACAGTGCTGATTGAGGTGGCAGGGGCCATCCGGGAGTGTTTGGACGCCGGCGGGAGAGCTGCATTTTGCTCGACCTCTCGGTGGCGTTCGAAACGGTTCCGCACTCACTTCACCTGTCACGTCTGTCCAAGATTGGTCTGTCGGGTGCCGTGTGGGACTGGCTCCGGTCCTTCCTGAAAGGGCGTGTAGAGGAGATCTGGATTCCACCGTCCTCCCCTCAGCCAGTAACGACAGGTGTCCCGAAAGGTTCTGCCTTAGTGCCCTCCTTTTTAATATCTATGTCACTTCTCTAATTTATCTGGCAGAGAGGCTGGGGGCCAAGGTGAATCCTTACGCTGGCAACACCCAGCTGCTTTTTACTTGGGACAAATATGCGGATTCTGTACTACTGGTTCATCATTGCCTACCTTCCATCTTTAAATGGCTGTCGGAAGTGCCGCTTAAGTGCAATGAAGAAAAGTCAGAGATTCTGCTATTTGGTAAATTCCCATTAACTTCAGAGAGCAGCTCTGGCCTCCTGAGTTTCCAATACCCACCTCGTCAGGCAAGCCGGCCAAAAATCTGGGGGTTTGGTTTGACGAATGTCTTTCCTTCTCGACACACATCAAGAAGCTGACTGGCTGCTGTTTCAGCCTGCTTAAAACTCTCTGAAAATTCTTCCCACCTCTTACCTCAGACGGCAAGGAAAACGGTCACCGGTGCGCTGATTCTGTCACGGCTGGACTATGCCAATGGCCGTTATGCCAGTATCCCAGGCTACCTGTTGAAGAAGTTACAGGTGGTTCAGACTTATATTTGGCATGTTGGTTAGGAGCAGTGTTCGTCAACAGTTGCGCTCTCTCCACTGGCTCCCCATGGTGGATAGAGTAAAATCTAAATTTCTAGCTTTAGCCCACCATGTTCTCCATATCTGTATTTTTGCATAGTAGTTAGTGATATGTGTACTAAAGTACTCTATCTAAGTAAAACTACTGGCTTAAAATTGATTTAAGCGTATAATTCTAGTATGCTTGACTGGTCTCGTTTGCTATGGTCGACGTTTTTGTTAATGTGCAAACTTGGGGGCAACTTAATTTAAATATTAATTACTTGTATGATGAATTCTAGTTGCAGCCAATCAATTATTAACATTGCACGTAAAAGGACTTTGCGAAATCACTTAGAAATGCGTGTTAAAGTATCTTAGTTGTGCAACATATAATTTTTATAAGAAACACCGTTTTATTAAAATGGATGATGTTTCTAATGAACTGTTCTGCCTTCTCCAGCTCATTCCTCCCCCCCCCCCCCCATTCAATGTTCCCCTGAGGGACTTCCCTCTCCAAAATATCGCAGTCTTCACTGAGCACAGAACACTATATAGCTATTTTCCTTTCAGCACATACATTGTGAATTGAACTTTCTTCATGTTTTGAGTGTAAACATTTCAAGGCCGTTCCGCTGTAGCTTCCTGATGTGAGCCTGGTAGAAACACTGGGTATGGGATTTTGATTAACTAATGATGCATAATATTCAGCAGCAGCGTAGAATCTGCTGTAGGCAGCTAAGAAGGAGGATTAGTTTTAAGTGTATTAGAATGACATATAATTCTCTCATTTGCTTAAAGTGTGTTACCTTTAGTCATACCACTGTGAGTTTGCAGTTTTCATTATTTTTAATGCTAGACATGGGTGTTGAAAACCCTGGTTTTGGAGTGAGCTGGAAGTGTTTCCGAGTTCCTCCTGGAATTGTCTGATTTGTGAGATACTTTTCCCTTGCTACTAGAAATGCTGTTAATGGGATCATAACAGAGACTTTCTGAGTTTTTTTTGGAACTCTGTCCTTTTTCTATTGATTTTGCTTCCCTTTTGACTTGGAAATATTCTGATTTATGATAATGTACTCTGTATTTGTCTCCATGGCATTTAACCATTATTCTGTATCGCTTGACTTTGAGAATTCGTAATAACTATTCTCTGGATTAAAACGTATTTTTTGAGTGGTGCCAATTAATATTTAGTCTGCTAATTATGTTAGGCCTCCTGTTGAGAAAAGTGATGATTCTCGCAAGGTCAAGGGTGCTAGAGCAGAACCACCAAAGTAACATTTTGTGCCAATCCAAATTTTGCATTGGACTTTTAGGGCATTGCAATATTGGGGTACAATCTCCCACAATATCATGGGATTCAGTTATAAAAGTGATAGTTGGTCTTCAGTTTGAGGGCATTTGGAACAGAGGCCCAAGGATATTGGAGATACAATATCTGTAACTTAATTGCTCTGGGACACCCGAACAATATTTCTTAAAACAGCCATTACGTACACCTGTACAATTATTACCCCCCAAGCAAAGATATAGATGTTACGTGTATTTTAAAAATTAAAGTTGCAGGAGAGGTAAAACTGTGCAATCTTCATTTGGGTAACTATTCTAAATTGTGAACCATTGAGTGAAAATAAGCGAAGTTGTCATTTATTTCATATTTTAAGGTGAAATGTATCCTCGCCTTAACTTTCAATGCAAGAAGATTAAAAAAAAAAGAGCAAAAAACTAAAGTGCTGCTTACATTCTGTTTATTTTTGATGTTCTATTTCTCCCGTAGAAGGATTCTTATCAAATCAGACTTGAAATTACATGATATGTCGTAAGGGAGTCATTTTGGGTATCTCGAGCTACAAGCATAACATGATGTGCTGGAAATTACGTGAGGTTATGCCAATATAGTGACAATCTCACAATTCAGACCTTTCATTTTAAGATTGTCTTCACATGAAATTTTTTTTTTTAAATTACTACAAACAGACTTAAAATTAACTTTTTTCAAGAAAAACCCTGCTACATCTTTTAAAATCAGGCCCAATATTTATTTGTTAATGCAGTTTTAATATGTAAGTAAATTTCACTTGAGTGGCAAAGTGAACAGTATATAACTAAATCACAGTTAAGACCAACATGTGCCTGTCGTGACACATCTCATGATGCCTTTATCATCTCTTAACAGCTTTTGATTTTGTTTGAAACTCATCCTCAGAAATGTAATGCCTTGTAGATAAAAATATGTATTTGCCAATTGACTCATGGTTTTGTTAATTACCAATAACAGATATTAAAGAACTTCATGGACGCTCAGCAAAAGCCTTATATGATTATGAGGCAGGTAAGTAAAGTTAAACTATTTTTAACATGTTTACCTATATATCTTTTGACTTAAAGTTATAAAATGGTTAATTTCAACAGATGTACTATTCTACAGTCCAATAAGCAATCCATCAAATGCAAGGTATTATAGTCGTGGTACACCTCAAGTGAACAGATTTTAATAATAATTTGGGTTACAAATGTGTAGTGGAGAGCAGCACAGTGTCTTTCAGCTGAAATGAAACACCTGTTTGAGTGCAACATGTTCTACATTTCTTTTGTTCAAGGACATTTTGTTTGTTCACAGTTTTACTTTAGAGATTACAATAATAAAAACTCTTTACTCTGCCACAACATATATGTGATAAACAGTGATAAACTACTTACACGAATATTATTAATTTTTAAAATGTTAGAAGACATTTAAGATGTCTGCATTGCTTCAAGCTAAAAGGACCATTGTAATAAGAAGCATTCCCGTTATTAATTATCCTACAATAAAGTCTCAATGGGATCTTGTATCGCTAGGTGAGATAAATGAGGGTGGACTGCTGTTCTAAACGCAGGTTTCAATACTTTAACTTCCAGTAAGAGGTCCGTCAAATATGGGGGGTAGCGTGGTTAGCCAGCCAAGATGGCGGGCGTGAACTAGCAAGGCTCCGTCTGAATGCCCTGTTATCCGTCTTTAATCCTCTGCTAGCAAATGCATTGCAGTGTGTCGCTGTTTCCTACCTTCGCTGCCTCGCTGGCCCTCCTGATGCAGTGATTAGGGGGCTGAATTATGGTGAAGCCCGACCACCTCACGGTTTTGTCCGAACTGAGACAGCGAACCTAAGTAACTCGCTTGCCCATAAACTGGGGGGCGGGCCATCTGCCGACATTGTCACATCAAGCCTGGGACCCCATAGCAAGTTATTGCCGCCCTGGTAGGGACACCGACTGGGGTCAGCCACTGCCCCCTGTGAGCAGAGTAGAGCCACACGCCTGTAGTGTATTCCTAATAGGCTCTGCGCATTGGAATAATACATCCTATAGATTTGACGTGGGACTTAGTTCGACTAGGTCTCTGTTGAATATATTAGACTTAATTGTGAGTGCCAGCTAGCTCAGAGGTCACTAGAAACTTTCTCGAATAAACAAGAAGAGATTAGTTTCTGACAACCGCATAAACATGACAACTTTGTTTCCCCAAGAATAAAACTGATCTTCAGAGTCGTGGAAACAATAGATAGATATTTTACTAAGTCAATCATGCATGCTTTGTTTCATCAGAGGTGCAGAGAAATAGATCGACGGGCATTTTCAATAAAAGGATTTATTGAACAGTCTTCTTTCTCATGAAAGTAAAGTGAACTGATACAATCGTAATACTAGCTGCAAAGTATAATGCGTACAGTAAGAAGAGAATTATAAAATAATACTGTAAAAGCATTGTATGGTTTCTAAACCAACAACACATACATACATAAATAACAAAGGCTAAAACGTACTCAACTGGTGTTTCTAAAATACGCCTACCCAAATGTACCTAACATAAGTCTAGTACGGGGGAAGAAGTAAGTAAGGTGTAGCATAGGTTTAGTTTTCTTTGCCAAGAATCTATCCAAGATTTCTCTTAGGGTCTAATCAGCTCCGTACCTTGGTTTTAGAATGAAGGAGGGCTGGTATCTCTGTCGCAGAGGGGGAGCTTGGAAACACTGGAGCTGGATTCTCGCCGGGAGAAATGCAGCCTCTTCATCAGTGCGTCAGCTGGAGGGTCGGCACTTTCTGTAGCGAGCTGCGTCGGGCAAGTAGATAGTCTAACTGCTCCGAACCACTGTGTGCTTGCTAGGGTAAGTGTCGGCATATTTATACCTTGAAGGTGCCTAGTTTGAAGTAAAGTCGGACATGATAACGTAATCAAAGAACCCCAAGGGAATGGTAGTTCTTTGAAAACTACATGATTTCTAGGACAATTGAGAGTTGAAATTCTAATTACAGCACTCCTAATAAATATACATGTATCAATTTAGGCTATCATGTAAAGCCCTCAGCACAAGAGCAATTCAAACTATTATGTGGAATAGACTGACAAATAGAACACAAGTTCCAATAGATAAAGGGGGTCCAGATATTCCAAGATGAATTCAAATAGAGTCCAAGTTAAATTTCTTCAATATTTTCTTTATTCAAATTTCATAAAATAGATTCTCCCAGCACGTAAATCGCCAACACGTGTTTCGTCCCACACAGAGACTTCATCAAGGCTGGAAATATAATAGTACAAAAAGATAATTACAAAAATAGAATATTTACATATCAAGAAAAATACAGGTTGCCACAATATATAAGGCAAAAAGACGACAATATCAACATTGTAGAGCAATTTCAACAACTCCAGTGTGATACTTGATTCCCATATCATATATATACAAAAGATGTTAAAATGTGCAATCCTAATGAAAAAATCTTATACAAAAGCATAATAAAAACAAAACAGATTACATAATATAAATTAAAAAAATATATATATGGCACAGAGTGTTGTCATAAAAACAACATTTCTGTACCAATGCAAAATAATTGATAAACACAATTAAAAGAAAAAGCACCCACCATAAATATGGTAGAGAGATGTCTTATTAATACGCCAAATTTAAGGAAACAAACTGCAGTCTATATGTGGTGAGGCACCTGAGGAGATGAAATAAATTATTAACATTTTAGAATCCTATATGAGAGTTGGTTATTGGTGCAACATGACATAAACATGAGACCAACAGAGGCGACACTTTGTCAAACTCAGATTAAAATCACAGAGATTATAGGATAGGAACCACCTTAGTTTGAGGTACCATTTCAATTAAAACGCGCGGGTATTAAGCAGGAAATTCAATAGGTGCTAGAATAAGCAGCATGTTAAGTCACTGAAGGCATGGGTTTATATTCTATGGCCGGTTAATAATATAAGTATCAGAGTTCTTAACTCACCATTAAAGTTGAGAGATGAGCTTAGATCTGCAGTATATGGCATAAATGATGTTCAGATATATCAAGGACTGCACCATCAATCCATATACGACAATGTGACTATACTGACCCAATTTGGAGGAAAGAAAGTGCATAGATCAGGAGATTATTACAGAGTAAGTCTAGAGACAACAAGACAAATTATTTAAGAACTTCCCAATGGAGATATGAAATCCAGGGAACAAGTATGGAGTATGTATCCTAAAACAAGTTATCTTAGGCAAAGTAAAACGCAATTATCAAAAAAGAAAGATAAGCTATAAAATAATGGAACAAGTCAAATAGTGTACAAAAATGTGTCCAAACAATAAAGTCTATTAAAGGCACTATGTTGGTTACAAAACAGTATACCCCTAATACTGCAGAATTAAATCAGAATAAATTGGTATAGAAAATATAAACTAGTCTATTGAAGAGAACCATTTGAGAGTCTGTCTAGTATTCCAAGATTTAGGTATATAGCGAAAAGGTTGAAGCCTGATAGGTAAAATAGAAGAGTGGTTATAGTTGCGCATACATAAAAACAGCGATATATATATATCCCAAGGAAATCATAGGCAATCCTTCTAAAGTGTAGGCCCAAAACATCCTGATCAATGAAAAGTCACAATAGGAATGGAATAACATCCCACATGCAAACAATAAATGCTAGTATAGTGGTGCGTCTAACTTACACGTTGGTAAAGCCGCCAAAAATGCTAGTTGGCGATAATATCACACATGATATGAGGTCAAACGAATAAAGACCATAGTAATAAGCATAGAATATATCATGAAAAGCTAGACCAACATTTTAAAATAACGCCTAAAGACACCATTTTAGTGAGCAGCACTCACCTTAGTAGGTGAAGAGCAGGCTCGAAGGTAAACATCCCATGTTGCAAAGAAGTCCGGCTTGTAGATAATCAGCCAACCGTTACTTATATAATATGAGTTTTCGCAACCATGATAAGTTGCTGTCTACAAGAGGGGATATATTAAAAAATAAATAATCCAAATGCATAGCAGCTATCAATGCTACAGTTAGTAGAAAAACAATATCAGTTACACAAAGCGTCCCTATTTCCGCTTACCCGCAAGAAGACGATAATGTTTCCACAACGATAAGTCGCCCGCACCAACAAACGGTACAGCTGTGCGAACTGCATTATATATACTAAACATAAAGTATAGCCAGTCATCATGTGATACGGAAGTCAATCTCCTGACATAGAGATGAAAAGTAGACTGAATGGCAAACGCCTCCTCGTCCCAGATAAGTTGGCGGCCATCTTAGAATGTCTATGGCCTGACAGTGTGTGAAAGACAGAACCGAATATCAGTAATACGCGGTGCAAAGTTAAGGTCAATAAAATCAATATGGATAAATGATAATTATTAGGCATAAGATACTGAACGCTAGATGTCGTCGATAAGACCGATAACTGGTTGCAAAAGTCTATTTCAAATCTAGATAGAACTTAAGCAGCCATCTTAAGGTGGCTGTATTCAAAGTGAATTAAACACAGCAATTTAACACCACTACACGTGAATACGCGATTATTGTAAAATAATCCATAACCATAGATCAAAATATGGGCAAATTGTGTAAGTGTGTACCGAATACAGTAATGCCCAAATTAAGCAGCAAAGAGACACTCGACATAGGCAGAATAACAGTATATGAACCTAAAGTCACAGTTAACAGCAATATTAAGCAGCAAGAAGGCACTGTACATAGGCAGAGTAACAATGTGTGAACACAAGTTTACAGTTAGCAACAATATATAGATACAGAAGTATATTGGAGTTTTTAATCTTTAAGAAATACATGTAGTTCACGATCAGTGTTCAATCTCTGTCTACTGCTTAATTTGATTAACCATTGTGATTCCAATGTTCTTAAAGCAGTCACCCTATCACCTCCTCTCGGGTTGGCTTTAGCTACAGCAATACCATTGAATTTAATCGCAAGTATTTCGGAACCTGTATGAACCGTATTGTAGTGTACCGCCAAGGGATAGCTTCTGTTATTGCGGATAGCTCATATGTGTTCTTGAATTCTTTCTTTAAGAGGTCTAGTGGAGCTTCCAACATATATCTGTCCACATTGGCATACAATACAGTATACAGTAAACTTGGTGTTGCAGTTTATGAATTGATTGATGTGGTGAATTTGTTGGGTGTTATATGTAAAGGTTCTCTTTTTGTCATCAGCGAACTGACATATACAACATTGAGTACACTTAAAGAAACCTTTTGGTTTATAGGGAATCCATATATTGGTGGAAATGGTTTGAACATTTTTTCCTCACTATAGAGGGACTTATGATATTCCTAAGAGTTACTCCTCTCCCATATGTAATTTTAGGTTTGATTGTTAAGTATGTCTCCGGTCAGGATCCATTTTAAGGATCTTACAGTGTTTGTTTAAAGTCCTATATACCTGATTGCTGTGTGAGTTGAATTGTGTGATAAAGGATATTTTATCTTCTTTCTTAGTTTGTTTTTTTCTGCGCTTAAGCGTTTCTGATCTGGGTATTTTATTGATACGATTGTGCGCTTTATCTAGTATTGACTTATCGTATCCTCTTATAGAGAAGCGATCTTTCAAATTAGTTATTTCATGCTGAAAATCATTCTCCGAACTACAATTGCGGCGTATTCTAGTCAGTTCACCAAACGGAATGGCTGTTATTCAAGAAGTAGGATGGGCACTGCTCGCATACAAAACCGAGTTGCAGGCGGTGATTTTTCTGAATAGTTTACTTTCAAGTTTTCCATTGTTAACATATAGGGTGGTATCCAGGAAGTCTACACTGTTTTTGCTATAATTAGAAGTAAAGCTAAGGTTATATGTATTGTTGTTAATATACATAACAAATTCATTAAGTGAGGTCTCATCACCTCCCCATATCAGGAAAATGTTGTCTATAAACCGACACCAAAATATGGTTAGACAACTCAGAAGGACCATGTCTCCATATATGGAACTCTTCGAAGAATCCCATATAAATATTGGTGAAGGAAGCGAGAATTTCGCCCCCATTGCTACACCTGAGTGTTGGTGATACCATGTATTGTTATGAATGAAAAAGTTGTTATTTAGAGCAAAGCAAGTGAACTCCAGAACCATTTCAGTGTGATGATACAAGGTGGCATCACGTTTAGACAGAAAGAAAGTCAAGGCCTCCATGCCTTTGTTGACTGGAATGCTCGTCAAGTGTTACCAGCAAAGCGTCATCCATCCAAACCAAGTTCTCTAGTTTGTTGAGAAGATCATTTGTATCTTCTATAAAAGATGGGAGATTGCGTACGATAGGCTGTAAAGTGATATCTATATACTCTGAGATATGTTCTATTGCACTGCCAATACCTGATATTATTGGTCTACCCGGAGGATTGGTAATACTTTTATGGACCTTGGAGAGGATGTAGATGTATGCAGCCATTGGATTAGGATTGTAAAGATACTTGATTTCTAAATCTGAGAGTACCCCTGAACTGTGCCAATATCTTAACATTCTATCCAAACATTGGTTGACTTCCTGTGTTGGATTATGATCAATTTTGGTATAGGAGTTGACATCCATAAGCTGCCTGTCAATTTCTTCTAAATAGTCAGTTTTGTTAAGTAAGACAATATTTCACCCTTTGTCTGCTTCTTTTAAAACCATATCATTGTAGCTCGACATTTGTTTCAGAGCTGTTCTTTCTTGTATATTGAGATTGTCACATTTGGCAAGAGATGTCCATTTAAGTTTGTCTTCTAGTCTATAGAGTTCCTCAATGACTGCTTTAAAAAAACAGTCTATGAGGTTATCAGGTGGAAGTTGAGGAACAAAAATTGATTTGTTTCTAAGACCACTATCTGTTTGGAGATTACTTTCAATACCCAATTCATCCATCACTTCCTGTATTCCTGGAAGGTTCTCTAAGCTATCATCGAGTTCCAATTACATTTGTACATTTTGTATATCCCTGATAGATTGACCACTTTCGGCCACCGTATTCAAAGGTATAGTTGACAGTCTTTTGTTTGCATCAAAAAATTTCTTTAATTTTAGTTTTCGTGTAAATTTAAATAGATCAACATGTAATGCAACAAAATCAGGTTTAGTAAGTGGACAAAAGTTTAGATCTTTTTTCAAAACATTTTCCTCTACAGTACTTAATACAGTTGAAGACAAATTAATAATGGAAACATCATTAGTCACAGAGGAACATTTCTTGGTTTGGATGTTATTGAGAGTATCATAATTTTTAACTATTTCCTCTGTACACGGGATGCTGATCTCGTTACTCGTTTGCTTTCGTCTGTTCCTGTTTTTTCTTCCACCCCTCCTTGTTCTTTTCCTCCTGTATTCTTTCGACTGTAGGTCGACTTGGTTCCCTTGCGGAATCTCTCTAGCTCTAATAAAAAAGCAGAACCTGTGCCGGTATTGTCAAAGGCTATTGTTGTGAGTGAGGATTCACTCCTATTCTCACTAATCCCGCTAGCACAATTAGAGAGATCAGAGTCACTTGCTGATATAGTGGCATCTGATCTCTTGTTTAGGAGAGTAGCTACACCTGCTCTAGGCTTTATTTCATCAAATGTTTTGGCAAAGGTGAAAATCCTCCCATTGCGATAATCATTTTGATCCCTTTTAAGCTTTCTAATTTTTTTGTCTCTGATATAGGTTTGGTGTGAGTTCAGTATATCCTTTATAATGTTATAGTTTTTCTCTGTGATTTCTGGTAAGTTAAGCAATTTAATCACCTCTTCTATTGCTTCAATTTCCGTTAACAGTTTGGCCCTTTTACGTTCAGCATGTCGGATGAGGATGGCTATCATCCCGAATAAGGAACCAGATATTTCAAATTCCCATACTAGATTTCTAGTGTTAGGTGATTTCAACCTTTGGCCCTCTGGCCCTCAAGATCTGGCCTACCGAGAACTCTGCCAAGCATGCAGTAATATACAACTTGCACAGCTGGTTATGTCACCTACTCATGGCATACTTTAGATCTTGTATTTGCCGATAATGATTTAGTTACAGTTGGAGAGGTCGTGGATCAATGCTGGACTGACCATGCACTGGTTCTAATGTCTGTCTCTTTGCCCGGTTCGCTAAGGATAGGCGACCCAGGTAGTACCAAGATTAGTAGGCAATGGTCTCGCCTTCTAAAGCAACCAAACATACCCATATTATTGCCTAGAGCTTTTACGGTGGAGGATAGTGTAGACAAAAGCTACGCTGTCCTTTGCCAGCAGATTTCGACATCTCTGGATGAGCTGTCTCCACTAAGGAAGGTGAGGGACAGACTTTGAGGAACTAATGCTTGTTTCACCGATGACCTTAGACAGCATAAACTCCGCTGTAAACAGGCGGAACGATTCTGGAGGAGAGAATATAAGGAGTCGGATAAGGCAGCATATAAAGTGGCCTTGCAGGAATACAAGGTCCAGCTGAAGAAGGCCAAAGCTCAATTTCTGGTAGATATGCTGGCCAAGGCCCCTAACAAGTCGCAGACCTTGTTTAAATTGGTCGACAATCTAGCCAACCCGCCTTGTACTGTACCAGCTATTCCCGTCTCCCAGGAACTTATGCGATTCTTTAGCCTCTGCGTTTGAGGAGAAGATTAAGACAATTTTGAATGGACTGTGGATTCCTGGCCAGCCCGCATTGTCCTTATCTTCCCCCGCAGAATCCCCCCTTCTTGCGGGCCCTAAGAGGGATCATAATTGGGAAGAGTTCCCTCAGCTGTCTTGCTTTCCTACTCCCTCTTTGGAGGAGTTCTGCGTTTTGGCCAATGGCGTGTCCTCAGGATCACCACTTGACCCTATGCCACATAAGATCTGGAAGGCATTTCAAGATGAGCTGTTTCCTCCGCTTCACTCCATCTGTTGCCAGTCATTGAGTACAGCATTAGTTCCAGACAGTTGGAAGTTGGCGATAGTCACACCATTGCTAAAGAAGGTTTCTCTGGATCCTTCAAGTCCGGCCAACTACAGGCCCATTTCGCTCTTACCATTTGCGATAACAATTATCGAGAAATGGGTCACGAGAGCACTATCCAGCTTTCTGGAAAATAACTCCTGCCTGGATACATCACAATTCGGCTTTAGGCCGGCTCATGGCACTGAGACTGCATTGGTCACCGTGTTGGACGATCTATGAACGCGTGTCGACAGGGGCAAGTCAGCATGTTTAGTGCTGCTTGACATGTCGGCCGCGTTCGACACGGTGGACCATGCAGTACTACTGAGCCGCCTTCAGAGCATAGGAGTAACTGGCTTGGCTTTGAGATGGCGAACATCGTATCTCAGCAACAGACAGCAAGCAGTGGCGTTACCACCTTTTCGATCTGCCATACGACAAGTGAATCAGGGTGTCCCCCAGGGGTCAGCGATCAGTCCGATCCTTTTCAATCTTTATCTTCGACCCCTGGTAGACCTGATAAAGTCATTCGGCATATCTGTCATCAATTATGCCGATGACACTCAATTGATTTTCTCATTTGAGGGTACAAAGACAGTATCGAGGGACACTTTCCACTGCTGTATGTTGGCAACAGCAGAGTGGCTGCGAGTCAACTCGCTGCAATTTAATGGGTCCAAAACTGAGGTTCTTCACTGCTCCCTAGATCGTATCCCTCGTCCGCTTCCGGACGACTTTTGGCCTACTTCTATCTTAGGCACGGTAGAGGCTGCTGAATCCGCCCGTAATTTGGGAGTTCAGTTTGAACCTAATTTGCAGTTTGACACCTCTGTGAACAGGACCACAGCAACATGTATGGGCTTACTCCGTGCCCTACGCAAGATCTTACCGCTCCTCCCCATGGAGGCTAGAGCAGAGGTAGTGCGTAGTTATATTCTCATTAGATTAGACTACTGCAACGCACTACTTCTGGGAGCCCCTAAAACTTTGATCTTAAAGCTGCAGAGGATTCAAAACATGGCTGCCAAATTGGCTCTATCACGCCCACGCTCTGCTTCTTCTTCTGCAGCACTGGCTGATCTTCATTGGTTGCCTGTCCAACAGAGAATTACCTTTAAGGCCTTATGCCTTGTTTTTAGGGCTCTGCATGGACAGGGACCGATACCAATCCAAAATCTTTTTTCCTGGTATCAAGCTGCCAGACCTCTGAGATCCTCCTCCACGTTTCTAGTGACGGTCCCTAGGATCAATAGAGAGAGGATGGGCGGCAGCGCTTTTAGTTTCACAGCCGCCACGCTTTGGAATACCCTCCCGCTGGCGCTGAGGAGTAGACAAGATCTCACTTCCTTTAAAAAGGATCTCAAGACCTTCCTGTTTCCTAGAGCAATGTAACGTGGTCTATTCGTTGGAATGATGTGGTCTCAGCGCCAGGATACCCTTTGGGTGGCAGTGGCGCTTAACAAGCAATAAATACATACATACATACATATTAAATGTTCCCATTTGCTTAGGAGATAAGGTCCTCAAAGGTGGGGAAGATTATCACACGCAGTCCCCTAGGGATTTGTTAAGTTCCAAGTATTTCTTTAAGGTGGCCAAATCCCACCATCGGGAAAGTTCCGCTTTACGCAGTCTTTCCAATTTCACAAATAGTTGTTTTAAACCTACAGGTTAATCCTCCATGGTAGTTGCAGGTTTAGACTGGAACCCCTTATCAGTAAAAATATCATTAAATAGTTTGTCCCTATCGTCTGAAAAATTAGCCATTTTACAGTCTTATTAACAGAGTCGTTGCGATAGAATGATCAGAATAATGTAATATCTGGTAAAAAAACCTTACCCAGATCACGTGTACAGAGGAAAGGAAGTGCAGGACTCACTTAGTTGATTCAACAAAAGGTTTAGGTAGTAGTGTTCCTGGAGGAAACGTCCGCACAATTCTTTAAAATACAATGTTATTGTATATGCACATAGTACACGATATATATAAGAACAGTCAACACAATTCAATATCACTTGGGTGCTAAAGAAATTCAAGGCACCTACTACCCCAAGGTGCTGTATGCAGACATAAAATGTGCATGCCACATAGACAATTGAGAGTTGAAATTCTAATTACAGCACTCCTTGATATGTAAATATTCTATTTTTGTAATTCTATTTTTGTACTATTTAATATTTCCAGCCTTGATGAAGTCTCTGTGTGGGATGAAACACGTGTTGGCGATTTACGTGCTGGGAGAATCTATTTTATGAAATTTGAATAAAGAAAATATTGAAGAAATTTAACTTGGACTCTATTTGAATTCATCTTGGAATACCTGGACCCCCTTTATCTATGGAACTTGTGTTTCAATTTGTCGGTCTATTCCACATAATAGTTGGAATTGCTCTTGTGCTGAGGGCTTTACATGATAGCCTAAATTGATACATGTATATTTATTAGGAGTGCTGTAATTAAAATTTCAACTCTCAATTGTCTATGTGGCATGCACATTTTGTGTCTGCCTACAGCACTTTGGGGTAGTAGGTGCCTTGAATTTCTTTAGCACCCAAGTGATATTGAATTGTGTTGACTGTTCTTATATATATCGTGTACTATGTGCATATACAATAACATTGTACTTTAAAGAATTGTGCGGACGTTTCCTCCGGGAACACCACTACCTATACCTTTTGTTGAATGTGTTCTAGGACAAATCAGCATTCAAGCAAGGGGATGTCCCTGACTGCTGATGCCGAGTTTTCCAAGAAATCGTTGTGGCTTTTTGGAACATGTGGAAGTAGCCATGCCTGTATTTGGACTGGATGGGTTACGTCTAAATATGGGTATGATTTCTATGCCTAAATAAGGGCAATGTGAATTATACCTATATAAGGGCATGAATTGGTAAAACACCCTTGGATTCTAAAATGCTACACAATTGGCCGGCCTCTAGGTTGGCGCCAGGATGGCTGCTGCTACTCCTTACCAGGATGACCTTCACTGAAGGGACCCGGGGCTGTATAAGGCCCAGGTCTGATCAGCACAGGAAGTGGCTGGAGAGGACTGCGCTGCTCAGAGATCTCCCACTCCTCCCTGCCCTGAGACTGAGCCAGCAGCCTTGGTGCAGCGTCGCTACCTGGCCCTGATGAGTTGCTGCCTGGTAAGCGAGCAGGGCACGAGGTCCGGATGTGGCCCAGGATTGCTCACAGCTGCACACACGATGAGCTCAGTGGCATTTCAGGTGTGCGGAGCATAGGCCCTGACAGGTGTCGTGACAGTCCCAGCCGCATTGTTTGAAGTGGACCCTGTGGGCGGTGCAAGCGGGCCCAGACATCACAATCTGTTGTGGTGTGGGGCAGCGTCGTGAACTGACAAGAGTGGTGGTTACCTGGTGAATGAGGGGGGCACGAGGGTGGAATCTGGCCCAGGTCCCCTGCTCACCACAGCATCTTATTGGGCCCAGATCAAAGTGGAGGGGGAGGAGGGGGTAACCAGCAGTGTGGGAGCCCCACCCCTTTATTTATACCCATCCCCGTATTCTGGAGGAATACAGGAGCAGCACCATAGGGGCCTGTGAGGGGAGGATTCTCGCCTGGTGGATGAGCAGGGCACAAGAGTAGGGTAAGGCCCAGGCTCCCTTCTGATATTCATGTACCTGTCCCCTGCAGAGGCTTGATCACACAGTTACTTTGCTGGGTGCTGCACTGGCTGGATCCCAGTGGACACTGGCAACTGGGCAGGACAAGTGGCCTGGAAACGTTCTTGTTGGGCTGAGGGTCCTCGGCTGCACTACAAGGCCCCCTGTCCTGTCTGGTGATCAAGCGAGGGTAAGCTGGTGTCGTCAGGCCCAAGCCCCCACTTAATGGACATGTTCGCTGAGGACCATGCGAGCGATGTAGTAAAGTCTGCCCTGACCGGTCCCTGGCAGCCAACAGTGGCTGTGTGTGTTGTGTAGAGCTAAGCTGTTCCTCTCTAGACTGAAAGGTTCCTACTTGGGGATGGGACTTCCCGACCCATGTCTTGCAGTTGCTCTTGCTGATGTGGTGGCTGCGCTGTGGGGGGGCTTCCATCACAGATTCCTCCACACACTAAAAAACTCAGCCACACAAAAGTACTGTACACTGACACCCTGCATTCACATTGGGGACCTCTATCCTCCTGGTCACTTTCTTGCATCTTATCCTGTTCCGGCAGAGGATCATTAGGTGGTTGTGACTCTTTCTGCAGACTGCGCTGCTCTGGAGCCAGAGACACTGGGACGGTGTGCATCTTCTTCCTTTCGGTGGGGCAAAATTTACGCCATAGCCACCTAGCCATGGGACATCTTTACTCCACTGGGTCATGGCTCTGCCCCTGTCAGGACTGCCCTGCACCGACTGCTGGAGGTGCACACGGGACCGGAACCTCCCCATGCTGAAGTGTCACTGGGCACCAAGCGGGACACAGTCCTGCAAGCTGTGTAGAAGATAGATGCCACGGGGCTCCATAACGGTTACCTGCTAGGCGAGTCTGGTAACCGGGGCTCCATACCGGTTACCTGCTAGGCGAGTCTGCCTTGACTGATCTACCCACAAATTGTGGCAGTGATTCATTGCAGGATCAGGGACGCCAAATAAGCCAGCATTTGCAGCGCTTCTAGTTTTTTTTCGGAAATCTTGGAGAAGAACACGCTTTTGAAACTAACCGCGATTTTGTGGTTATCATTCATTTCACGTAGTCGAGGGTAGGATACACCTTAGCGAGTGTATACCACCCAGACTACACACACTGGTCCTGACGAAAACCTTATAATCACACGAAGGGTTGAAACATGTAGACCAATTTTTAATCACTATACAAGTTCATAGACACTAAAAGCCTACCTAATCAGGCACGAGTGTCCCATATTATTTTATATGTTGCCCAAACACTCTGGAATAAATTCTATGAGTGAGTAGTTTTTGGGTAATTTTTAAACCAATACACATTTTATTCCTTTGCACATATAAAAACGAAACTAACCCGCTCCACTGTAGTCAGGTGTCGAAGCACACCCAGATGGCACTCGGCTGTTTGGGTGGGACCCCGATGATGAAGCATGTCACCAACTAGGTTGGTGAGTGAGGGGTCTTCTAAGAACATAACCTGTCCCTGGTTGAGTGGCACCATATGCACCTCAGTGTCTTTTGAAATAGAGGTAGTAGACCGCCTCTAGGGGGCACTCCTCCATGTGTTGTTAAAGACCTGAGACTTTCACCTGCACATCCGTGCTCTGGTGTTATGCGGGCGGCTCCATCTTGCTCCTGCCAGCCGCCACACCTTTCTTCCGCATTCTGCTACCATGGGCCAATTTCAGCTGCGTTTTAATGGTACAGGATTACCCCTGCATACTCCAGCAGCTCTCCATCTCTGGTTGCTGTCTGGAAGACGGATATTGACAGATTTCTGGGGCTCGCACACTGGTGGCTGGCGCAGCTCTCTAAGCGGCCATCTTCCGTGGCTGCTGGCCACGCCCCCCAACTATCTATACTTAACCAAATACACAAACCCTATATTTCAAATGAATCACACCTTTAGTCTTTATCAAATCCCAAAGTCAAATGTCCAAATAGATATAGTTCAAAGTAAACTTTAAATACAACTTGATTTTCAGAATACTTATCTGTGGCCCATCTCTAAGGGAGTAACGATGGCTCTGGCCAGGGTGGAGGAAGCCATGAATCAGAGTATGGGCAAGGAGGCTGTGGGACCTAAAGGGCTTCAAATAGATCTTCCTAAACTTAAACCAGACATTTGGTCCCCTATTTTGCTTAATATTTTTAATAATCTGGATTTTTCCCCGTTACTAAATTCATGGTCAATCTCCGTCATTGTACCAATTTTTAAGAAGGGCGACCGCTCACAGCCTGGTTGTTACAGGCCGATTTCTTTGATAAATACCACACTGAAATTCTTGGGTACAATACTCTATAACAAGATTAAAGACTGAGCTGAAGAGAATTCTATTCTGAACCCCTGTCAACATGGCTTTAGAAACAATGTGGGCATAATAAAACAGTGTCTAGATTTAAACATAATATTTGGGAAATATACTATTGCCCAACGCTCGCCAATTTATCTGGCAATCATAGATTTGACCTCAGCGTTTGACTATGGCAATCAATCACGTCAGTGGTCTATCCATTTAGAAAACAGAATGGATGAGACATTTGTGCATTTTTAGCCTATTTACAAAGAGACATGAAGGAATGGATTAGAATGAACACACACAGGGAAGTTTCTAAAGAAATTGGCGTTTTCAGAGGGGTAAGACAAGGGTATGTTTTAGCTCCATTACTTTTGATCTTCTATATTAACAATTTACATGCATTTTTAACGACCCCTACAAAGGACGTCCCAAGAATTAATGTCTCTATCCTCCCATCCCGATTATATGCAGATGATGCAGTCTTAATGGGCCGCACTCCAAACACGTTGCGGCTTTTTGTACATGGCTTTGTGAATTTTAGCGCCTCTTTAGATTCATACACTCATTTTACTAAATTTTTTATCATGGCCTGTGGACCAAGAAAACACACAATAAATGCCATTTCTGTTGGCATTCAAAGTCTGCAATGCACGCACTTTTCCTTACTTGGGAGTGTATTTGTCTTCTAACAGTCTGTGGACGGACCATATTATCTACTACAGGACTAAGTTCTCCAAGTCAGTTAATGCTGTACTTATTTGACATAAACCGTGGGGGGGGGGCATTTTACTCACTTAATTCTTTTTTTTAAGCCAAGTGTACACCCATAGCAACCTATGGGTCAGAGCTTTTAGGTATCTCCAATTGCTGCAATATTCAGAATGAGAGAGAGCAGGTTCTGCTGCAAGCTCCCGGCCACCCCAATAGGTCTGTCATAGTGAACCAAAATTACATTGCATTGAAGATTACATTAGAGCCTGCCCCGCTTTATTTTAGTTAGCCATAAGGAAAAATAAGGAGGCGTCCCTTACCAGATATGATATAGCGATTGCATTAATTGTGAGAAAGGCAGGGATATTATCAGGGGTGAGAACCAGCTTACGGAGGATCAGCTATAGACATGTTTTTCACAAACCTAACAATCTCAGCACTAAGTAAAAAGGAGCTTTGGGCGGCTCTATACAAGTACTAGTGCAAGGATAGACTGGCCAGAGAGACCAGTAAACAGAGCGTGGCCATGTTTCTGAACATTGAGAATAACCATCAACTGGCTGGCTATGTGACTGAACCCATGGGCCGCTGGGAGCGTGGCCTACTCTTTCGTTTACGGTCTGGTACTGTCAAATACTTACTATGCTTCCCACTGGATTTTCGAGCTAGCCTTGACCTCGCTCCCTTTCCATGAGATGGGTGTTCAGGCCAAATCCAACTACATTTCTTATTTTTTTGCAAGTCCTGCGCCATACACAAAATTGTTCAAACATCCTTTTTTCAAGAGGCATTTCTATGTAGATTATAAGAGAAGCATAAAGGATCCTTCCTAAACTGGAGGAAGTTGAGCTTACAATCCACGTGGGGGCCTTTCTGAAAACTGCTGTTAGAGCTTGTAACTCGATGAACACTGCATGCTTGTATTTCAATGGTTTTGCATTGTATCAAACTGGTATGTGTTGTTTTGAACATATCATTTTGAATAATTTTTATTGCAATGAGTATGTTCTTTTATAGATATGTTTTTATCGGAATAATGTCATGAAAGAAACAAATACTTACCAGTATTCCAAATGTTGCCCAACAACCTCCAACCTCCAAGAAAAGCAAGCAGTTGCTCTGCATAAAATGAATATTGATTCTGTGTAGCAAGCTCCTGACTGCAGCAAAATGTATCATGATTGCCTAGCAAGGACACTGTGAGACATGAGAAACATATATCCACACGGGATCCTTACCCCAGTCAGCGACAACTGTCTGCGGACACTGCCGTTCTTTTCTTCCCTGCATTCCACTTGGTGCAAGTGGAAATTCATACCTAGTAGTGTGGCTCACTGGTTAGAGGCGGCAGGCCTGAGAGCAGAAGTCAGCCTGGGACCAGGGTTCAATTCCCGACGCGGCAGGGTCGTGGACCTTGGTCAGCGGACTCGATAATTCTCGCTTCGGTGCTTACTCTAATCAGGGGTTCCACTCGGCAACTCTGGGCATTAGCTTGCCTAATCTCCACAACGGCCCCAACAATTCCGGGGATGCCTGGCTCCACCTTGGGGACTCCCAGCAAGGGACCATCCCACAGGGAAAGTCAGGACGGGTTCCCCAGAGTTATACAGCGCCGGGACGCCCCGTTGCTGGGGCAGCTGTGCGCTTTACAAGTATACTACATTTACATTTACATTTACATTTACCTCCAGATATGCTTTCTAACAGTATTCTACCAAATGATAAGTATATGGTGACCCTGTATTTTAGTGGGGCTGGGTAGTGCATTAAAAAATGAGTGTCCCATAGGTGAACTGATTTGGCAAAATCATTACATGAAGAAAAAATGAAAATGTGGTCTGAATTTCTAAAAGAGGTTGTCCAACGTTTATTGTATTCAACTACTTTCTTCCCCAGTGGATTTTCTTGATGTGCACATGATGACATAAGTGGTGAAATATATAAGCATTTTATTTCAAATGCTTAAAACTTAAATAAGTTTTAAAAACAGGTATTTTTTTGACGAGTTTTCTTTTATAAAATGCAAACAAAATAGAATCCTAGTAATAGCTGCTTCTTTTTGCGTGTTGGCAAGTTAAATATATCTACTGGACATACCTTGATCCTTATATATGTTTTCATCCCTTCTTGTAGTTGAAATCGTTGCTTATCACATAGAACATTATTTTAATACATCGATGTAAAATGCCAGTGTATTTCATTTCTAATATTAATTTGGTGGGCCTCTAGCATTACTGGGACATAAACTGCTAAAGTGTAAATATGTTATTTAATCAAGTTGTGTTATTTTTACTGATAGTGTTCTACATTTCCTATATTCGTGGAATATATGCATATGTAGTGGGTATAGAATACAAAAGCCGCAGCGTCGGCCCACGGAGTGGTTTCCTTTTCTTTGCTGGGCAGAGGAGCACAAAGAAGGGACTCGTAGTACCAGGAGGCAGCCGCAGCACCTTCCCTCACTCACCTGCACCTGCTGACGCTACCAAATTCACCTCGCCACATCAGTCCACGGAGTGGTTTCCTTTTCTTTGCTAGGCAGAGGAGCACGAAGAAGGGACTCGTAGTCCCAGGAGGCAGCCGCAGCACCCGCCCTCACTCACCTGCGCCTGCTGACGTGGTGACGCATAAATTCACCGTACAGCCCCTGCGTCGCGGGATCGCGCGCGGGTTACGCCGCGGGATCGCGCGCGGGTTGCGCCGGGCTAAGCCAGGGCCAAGGGCCGGCCCGTTTGAGCACGTTCGAGAGCGGCTCGAGGACTGGACGGAGCCAATCCCTTTTAACAACTTGCCAAGGTTAGTTTATATCCGTTACTGGGGGCCCTTTACGGTTTTGCTACCTGCACTTAGGCGGTCTGCCGTCTGAGGGTTTCTTCATTGGACCATTAAGTGTAGTAAGATCATACCTATTGCCATACAATGTCTTCAAAGACTGTGAAGGGAGGGAAAATGGCCCCAACTGGAACTATTATGGGAACGTTGGACCAATTCATTGTACGGGCTTCATCAATTGTAGCCCGGGAAATCTATCATACAGAGAAAAGGTTGTCACTGGATTCTGCTTTTAATAAAAGGTCCTCAAAAGGACCGCTGGCTAGGGTGGTGTCACCTATTACTGTTCCAAGCTCTTACGCTCCCCTAAGTGAAGGTGCTGGCGTGAACCATGGTACCCATTCTGTGCTCATACATTCAGCCCATGGGGAGTCTGTCCATTCTTGCCCTACCCAAGGTAATATGCAGGATGAACGAACTGGTTCTATAGAATGCAGTATTTTGCCTGACCCTATGGAGAGTACTGTAAGGGCCCGTCCTACGCGAGGTGTAAAATCTGCACAACTATACCAGTGACCAAAAGGAAGCGTGGTGGTGCAGCCCATAAGGGAAGAAAAGCTCAAATTAAGAAGACAAATGCTCTAGTTGAAACTCCTGGGGTAATATCTACATCTTTAAATAATAGTACTGAGGTTCTGTCCCCGATGGCAGCTGGGACGGACCCAGTGACGCCACCCAGGATGGACATTCCATTGGGTTGGCCACAGGAAATGTGGGACAAACTTGAGCAGCTTTTCTATAGGTCTTGTATTCCAATTTATAATAGACTGGACTCCATCAAAATGAGACTTACAACCCTTGAAGCTGCAGGGGCCATGGTGAAAGACATCAGTGGATCTGTGGTTAGTCCTAGGTGTGGGTATGGGTCTGAGGGAGTTTCTGAGGCTATTGCAAATTCTAACCCTCCAATGCAATCAACACAGGCAGCGGTACCGAGAAGTAATACCGCTACGACTGCTAGTGACCCAACCCCTCAGACCCGTTTGGATGGTATCAATGGAGTGCGGCTACCGGGTGGTAAAGGATATGGGGTGGGTGGTTCTAACTTGGGGATCCAACACCAAGGCTGTAATAAAAGGGTGTCCAATGACCCATCGCTAGACTGTCTTCCATGTATAGACCTTCCCCCGTCCTCCGCTCCATATGTGTGTATTTTGACGGGGGGTCCCTCACTAAGACCAGGACACAGAGAGGATTATTCAGACCTGAAAAATACGTGTAATCACTGGCTCAACACGAATCGGTCTCTACCCCCTGGGGTATCGGCCGAAATCCTATTTGCAAGAAGGGTGGATTGGGTTGGGTCAAGATGTAAAACTATAAAGGGGGATAGTATTATCATTAATTTTAGAGATACTAGAGTTGTAGAGCTCATTTGTTGCTGGGATTATCATGGTACGGACTTCCTTATTAAACCATTCCCGCTAACTTATTTCTATCCAGTTACTTCCCTAGGTTCCTTGAATGGCCTGGTAGGATGGAGTGGGTCTGTTCAAAGGCCTGGGGGTGGTTTTGGTGTCGGTACAGGGAATAGGTATGATGTTCTATCTGGCCTAGAGGAGTGCGATTGACATCAAATCACTCCTAGTAATAAAATCCCAGTATGTGTTCAGAAAGTTGTTAACCCCCTTTATTCTGATCAAAACTTGGGTGTTCTGATTGTCGCTGTTAAAAATTGTAAATTGATACTTGTATAGCGCACTACTCACCCGCAAGGGTCTCAAGGCGCTTGTACGAATACCGCTGTGGAACCCATCCTGGCTTTCCCTGTGAGGTGTCCACTCCTGGGCACCCCCAAGGTGGAGGCCAGGCATCCTTAGCGTTGTGGGGGCTGTTGTGGAGATTAAGCAAGCTATTGCCCAGAGTTGCAGAGTGGGACTCCATGATTGGAATAGGCACCGAGGCGAGAATTATCAGGTCCGTGAAATTTTGAGCCCAAGACCCGCCGAGGCGGGGAATTGAACCCTGGTCCCGGGCTAGACCTCTGCATCAGGGTCTGCCGCTCTAACCATTGAGCCACACTTCTCCAGCTGTTCCTAGTTTAAATAATACCCCGCCTGGTAGGATTATAGCGAATACAGCCCCTGTTGATGGAAGTTCAAGATCCCCTGATGGAACTGGGGCTAATGGATTGTTACCGATTCCGGAGCTGACTATGAGTTCTGATCCATCCCCTGCCCAGGATGGCTGCTCCATGGTAGTGGATCGTGGTATTCATAGGATTCATGGTGTTACTAGTGTGACACTACTATCCTGGAACATCGCAGGGCTGGGCTCTAAGCTAGTACCGAATGGTCAGACTTTATCGAAGCCCATGATATATGCCTCCTTCAAGAGACTTGGGCGATAGAGCCCGTGTTTCCCTTAGGGTATCTTACTTTTCAGGTTCCCGCAGTAAAACAAGCAAAGGGTCGAGCAATGGGGGGGTTTATTGGTTTGGGTACGGCAAACATTGCGGTGCAAAGTATCCCAAATACCGATAAATAACATCGATATCCTTGTGATAAAAATCATCCCAGAGCAGGGTCCTAGCTTGTGAATTTTTAACGTCTATGCAAGAGGCCTTATTGGTGGGAGACGTTCGGAGGTTGTAGCGGACCTGGAGGGGTTGTTGGACGGTATGCCGAGGAACACTGGTACGATAGTTGTGGGGGATTTTAACACCACGTTTGAACCACTAGGGCTTGAGGATCAGTGCCTCATGGAGGATGAAGACGTAAAATGGGTCATACCTACCCTAGAGATTGAGCCAATCAAAAAATGGTCAGAGTAGGCCATCCAAATGAAGGGGTTGTGTGTAGGCCAGCAGTTGAGGGCCGTAAATGGGCGAACATTGTCTGATAAGCGGGGGGCCGACACTTTTAATACCGGTCTCGGGTCAAGTCGTATTGACTATGTGCTAGTAAGTCTGTCATTGTAGCAGTTTGTAAGGGACATGGTTGTTACTACTCGTGCTGAAAGTGATCATGACCCACTTATTGTTACATTGACTGGGCTGTTTGGAGAAGCTTTATCTACTAGGGTAGAGGCAGGGGGTAGTGAGCTAGCCCTAACTAATGACATGCGACATCTGAAATGGAGAAATGTCTCTGAACTTCCAGAAACATTACTAGCCATGAATAAGGAGGTAGACAGGGTATTGGAAGTGTGGGGAACTGGTGAGGGAAGCCAGATCTTGCTGTCCCAGGTCACGGAGACGCATACTACGCTCTTTGCTCGTCTAAAAATATTCTTCTGCAAACCTGCCAATATTAAGAAAGACAGGCACAAGAAAGTGGAGGGGTGGTTTAATGATAAATGCCGTCTTTCTCGGAGGGCATTAAGGACAGCTTTAGGTGTTGGGGACCGAGTAAGAGTGAGGGCGGCGCGGGATTTCTATAGGAAAGCGGTTAAAGAAGCCAAAAAACTCTTGAACCAGGCAAAATGGCAGGAGCTTAAGGAAGCATGGGTGTCCCGAAATTCTAAAGTATTTTGGGACACGTATAAGTGGGATAGGGGAGGGTGTCCAGATCCCCCGCAGAACAATGTTGCCCAACATTCATGGGTTGAACACTTTGAACCCCAGTATGCTTCTCTGGAGGACGAACAGAACATTGACCCGTATGCCCTTTACTAGTGGGATATTCACACTAGGGGATGTGGATATGGAATTAGATTCTATTAAACCGGGACGTGCCCCTGGAATGGATAGTACCCCTCCGGATGTTTTCCTAAGTCATAAACCTTCCTGTCGATTGTATATTAGACATTTAGAAAACGCAATTGCCTGTGGTGCCCCAATCCCGGTGTCCTGGAAAGGGGCAGAGATAATACCAGTATTTAAGAAGGGTGACAAATCGGTACCAGCAAATTACAGGCCAATTAGCCTTACAGACTCCATCCAAAAGATTATGGGCAGACTGATTTTGCTAAAAACGCAATCATGGATGGAAGACGAGCAAATCCTCACTCCACTGCAGGCGGGTTCCCGACCTCTTACCAAGTACCATCGATCAGGTCTTCTGTTTCATTAATATCTATTGGAAGACAGTTGTTTTGGGGAAAGGGGCCCTGTACGCGGTATTTGTAGATCTGAAGGCAGCCTTTGATCTAGTGCCACGATGTAAGTTGCGGCGTGTCTTAAGTGAGATGGGGATGTCCCCTGAATTATTATCCTTGATCGTACGCTTACATGAGGGTAACCATGCGCGTGTCCGGTGAGGGGCCAAGGGAGAGGTTAGCGAGTCATTTGCCATGAGCAGAGGAGTGCACCAGGGTTGTGTGCTCGCACCGACCCTGTTTTCACTCTTCGTTAACGGGGGTGGCCGATTTCCTCTCTTCGGTCCCCTCAGATGCCCCGATGCTGGCAGAAGAACATATACCTATCCTCATGTTCGCGGACGATACTTTAATTGTCTCCAAAACTCCCAGTGGTCTGCAAAAATCCCTAAGTAGGTTTGAGGATTTCTGCTCCATCCGGGGCCTTGTAATTAATACGGAAAAAACAAAGTTCATGTCTTTTAATGAGCACAGATCATTTCGGGGTAAGGTATATATGAATAATGCTCCCCTCGAGAAAGTTGATGCATATACTTACCTAGGAGTCAAGCTACAGGCAGATATGGGGTGGTCTAAACAAATTAATGTGGCAGCACTAAAGCATAAACAGCAGGCCGGGATCCTTGCAGTTAAATTTAGATCTTTCTCCAAGCCGATCAGCCCATTGATGGAGATTTACGGCATGAAAGTTCTAAGCTCCGCTCTTTACGGAGCTGAGCTCTGGGGGTTTATGACTTTATCTACCCTATCTGCAGCTGAAAATTCCTTTCTTCGAAAGGTCACCAGTGTCCCGAAAAGTACACCTATGCGCCCATTACTGCTAGACCTGGGTAGGAAAGCAGTAACAGATTTGGCGAAACTTCGCCCCCTTTTATATTGGCGAAGACTGTGGTGCACGGCTGAACTTGCACATTATGCCAAGGGTCTCAAAGATGTAATGGATACCGATCGGTTTCATAAGGTTAAATGGTTGAGAGAGATCAGGTTGCTGTTGGTGAACCTAGGTCTGAGTGAATTATGGGCCGACCCCCTTAATGCTCCTTTTCCGTCAAAGAAGACCTTGAAGGAGATGTATTGGGATATGGTAATGGTAACAGTATGCTCTAGTGGCTCAGTAAAACATTTGACATGCCGGTTTTTAGAATTCAAGATAAGGCCTGCATTAGAACAGTACTGGGATGTCATTGAGAAACCACTTGATAGGAAGTTGTATTTCCAGCTGAGGGCTGGTACCCTACCTGTCAGGACATTTACCAGTAAATGGGCAGGGGTCGCTGAGAACATATGTCCAAAGTGCCATGATAGACAAGAAACTGTCAGTCACCTGTTGTTTTTTTGCCCATTATACAAGAAACCTCGTGCCATCTGTTTAATACCAATCTGCAAGCTATTAGGCTTTAGTAGGCATGAAGAGGCACTGAGAGTCCTTACTACGGACCCATCGCTACCAACAGCAATTGCAGTGGCCAAGTTCTTGGGTTGGGCCTTGTCTACCCAAATTATCTATTTTTTTAATGTCACCCTGCATACTTTGTAATGAACTGGAGTTATGAAAAGCTCGGGACTAATGTTGAATTTTATGGAATTGTATATTTTAATAAAAACTTTTTAGATCTACTTTACGCCTCAGTTTTCCAATGTTTAATATCTTCTTAAATTGTTTTTAGGGTTGGAATATTTATAGATTTTAAACTGTATGTTGTATTATCTATGTTGTGCTTTTATGACAAATCTGTCGAATAAAGCTATTTGACATCTGACTCTGAATACAAAATAAAAAGAGATGGAATTCAGGTTCTTAAGGCAGATAGGAGAAACCCAAGAAACTTGTGAAGAATCCCAAATACATATCCTCTACTTCAAACTAAGGTAATTAAAAACTGCATTAATAGGTTTTAAATGTTATTCCAGAAGCAATATTAATAACACTTCTTATTCTCAGGATGTTCTCTTCTTGATCTAGAGTTTAATTCTAAAGTAGTAATAGTATGTATAATTTGCCTTGAACTGGAAACTAAGAGAAATTAAAATTAAGAGAATGAGAAGCAGAATTTTTTATAAACGTCTGTCTCTGATGGAGACTTTTAAGGCATGAACACTTTTAAAAAATGCTCAGAAGAACTTTGTCACATGCTAATAAATAGAAGCTACACTCAAAATTATTTAGACAAGCAAGCACTCAAATAGGCATGGTACACAGTGGAAGGTGGAAAACAGGAGCTTAACCCTGGGTAGCTATTGTACCGAGCTGACAGGCTTAACATAGAGACAATTTGTAAGGCAATCAGAAGTATCAAAGATTTAAAAGAAAAACACCCATAAAAAGTACAAAAGTAGAGTTCCAATAGAGAGTACTGTTTAATTGAGACTGGGATTTCAGGCAGACCGCAAGGGTGGGATGGTCAGAGTCACGAAGAAGGTTCTACAAAATAAAAACTTTTACCTTCTGACTTAGTCTCTGAAATGGAAGTCAAAATCCTACATTGACTAGGCAGCAGGCTCTATCTGGTGAAGTCCCTTGGAAGACAGGCATTGAGCAAGGTCCAGCTGAAGCCGTTGTTTTTGTTGAGAAAAGCTTTCGTGTATGTAAAGTATTGCCTTCTGGAACTCCAGTGGCTGAGTGAAAAGTCTTTCAGAAAAACAATTATGTCATCTTTAGCCAATGGTTCAGCAACCCCTTAATGCCGAAGTTTGCTCTCTGAATGCGGTCTTTCAAGTCTGTTACCTTCCACCACAGGTTCCACAGTTCTATGCCCATATCTCATGTTAAAATGTCTTTCCCCTGCCTCTGAACATCGTTCCATTGAGTCTAAACAATGGACTTGTAAAGTCTGGCCTCATGAATTTCAACTCGGCGGCCTTGCTGGCGCGAGATTACCAGTTTAGGATATTTCTAAAACCCCATACTCACCTGGTCCCATAAACATACACACTATAAACGGGTAATCTATTTTTCTGCCGATCAGGAGTTTATTTACCTTATTATGATTTGTACCTGTACACCATGACTTACCATTTTCTTGACTCTTCTCATTTTAATTTCTTAGGCCAATGAATCAGGTATTTAGAATAATAGGTATATAATAACTAATAACTTTATTTCATGGAATAACCACAGACTCGGGTAAGTTTTAAACACTTTATCTATGCAATATTGTTTGAGTCAAGTACCAATACATATTGGTTAATAACTTTTCAAGTAGAAAAATAATAATCAAAGGAAAAATCTTTAGAGACATAGCAACATTTCTAGACATTGGTACCTGGAAAGGGTGAGAAAGGGAAACCTTACAAAGACATATCACACAGATTTATATTTACCTAGAATGGTGAGAGGACCAACCCCTGCAAAGGGCTGCAAAGAAAGGGCTCCCGACTAATTAGGAACCAACAGGTCAGGACAAGTACAGGACAGGTAACCTCCGCTAAGTGCAACGCCAGTGTCACACCCATCTCTGCAGCTATTCTTGTTCCCCTTCTAGATGACAGAAGTCTTCTCCTTCAGCAATCTCCTGATTCTTCTTTCAGAGTGCTCAACTCGCCCTCTGAGTTCTGCGGCATCTACGATTTCCTTCAGCATACGTTGGGTCAGTGACAGGTTTGTGACAAGTGGGACAATCTAAATGACTAATCCTACCTTAGTTATATCGTTTTCCAGGGTATGTACCACCAGCCAATGTTGTAAATTTTGTGTAGTCCCTTCATTTGATTGGTCAGTAGGATGGGGAGTTTAATTGTTCTAAGTTCCCACCCATAATATACTTTCCCAAGCTTTTCATATATCCAGCATCATTTCATATTACTTTATTACAACGTACACATTTTAAGACAGTGTTCTTCCTCTCTCTGGGTCAAGAGGTAAAGTTCTCAGGCGCATCGCGGGTAAGATGGGACTGGTCAGAAATTCAATGCCACAGCTCGAGGTTGAGGTCTTGCAGTGTTCCCAGTACATGCGCAGAAGGTTTTCAAAATGGCGATTCAAGTCACACTTCAGGCTCCAATACAAGCTAATAATAAAGTCAAAGAAGTACACATTAGAATACGAAAATAAATTAATGCACTGTATAACCCTTATATGTATATATAGGTGGAGAAGTGTGGCTCAATGGTTAGAGCAGCAGACCCTGATGCAGAGGTCTAGCCCGGGACCAGGGTTCAATTCCCCGCCTAGGCGGGTCTTGAGCTCAAAAATTACACGGACCTGATAATTCTCGCCTCGGTGCCTGTTCCAATCATGGAGTCCCACTCTGCAACTCTGGGCAATAGCTTGCTTAATCTCCACAACGGCCCCCACAACGCTAACGATGCCTTTTAGCCTCCACCTTGGGGGTGCCCAGGAGTGGACACCTCACAGGGAAAGCCAGGATGGGTTCCACAGCGGTATTCTTACAAGCGCCTTGAGACCCTTGCGGGTGAGTAGTGCGCTATACAAGTATCAATTTACATTTTTTTACAATTTTATATCTACTCTAATCCCATTATTTTATTTGAACTATAGCATTAATGGTTTAGCATAACACACGAAGGTTAGTTCAAGCAAAATCATATGCATTAGCATGTGAGGTTCAAAGTGGCCATTCTAGGCACTAGTACACAGCTGCAAAGAATTCCCACCAAATGCAAAGAACGTCATACTACATAGATGTAGTAGACCCATGCGTAGAAGAGTTCCCACATTTTCGGACACCATATTAAAACACTCAGGTTACTGGTTAGTAAAGCACATTCAGAGCTTCCCCTCGATGCTGAAATATTGTGTGGTGCAATTATTAGTTCTTACAAAACGTGTTAATTAATTAGTTACATGTTATTTTGAGAGAATTGAGTCCAGCAAGTTCCTTCACGTATGAAACCTTGCTCAACCAATCCCCTCTTTGATGGCATTTTATGCCATCACTAATTACTGAACCAGATGCCAACTTTAGCAGTTTCCCAATTCAATTTCTTCTATTACTTTTGTATTTTCTTTTTCCCTTTTCTTTTGGAAACTTTTAATTATTTTGTAAACATCCCCTTTCAGTTCCTCAAGTTGAATTTCATCATATTTTCTCTTTCTTCCTTTTTCATTCACTGCATACCATTTTCTATTTCTGCAGCATTTGCACCAAATCGTTATCACCAAGACTAATAGGGCTATTCCTATTATTGGCATCGGTGTTCAACGCACAATGCTTCTCCCAACATTAGAAAACCAACGACCTATAGAGGAGAGACCACCAGTTAGTCTCTTCCATGCACTGTCAACCTCCAGTGTTTTCAATTCTTCTTCCAAATTAGTGATATTTCTGACATATCTCCTAATTTCGATACTTTTGTCAGGTATGTAGGTGCAACAATGTTCCACCTTCAACATTTTACAGACTCCGCCCTCTTTTGCCAATAAGATATCAAGAGCAAGTCGATTTTGCGAAACCATAGATCTTATTGCAACTAATTCAGTATTGATCAATAAGAACCCTCCAGCAGTGTCAATCGATAAGCCACTGTAGATAATTTACAAATTTGTTGTGTATTCAGAATTACTACTACTGAAGGTATCAATGCACTAAATATATCCCCTACAATTTCTGAAAAACTAGCTATTTTCTTTTGTTAGTCCATTATGTTCTTCATTGCTTCCAGCAATTCTTTTTACATGATATACCTTTGGGAATACTATTCCGAAATAGCTACTCCCATACCAATGATCAGGCAGCTTAAAGTGAGATTTGTTTCCACAAACATGATATACTCCAGGAAATACTAGATCAGTTCCCCCTTTAGTCCCCAACCCCTTATTATCAGAAAAGTATGTTCACATTGACTGGAACCAATAAATGTATTGTTATACTCTGTTTTTAACCGATTGAGACAGATGTTCCCTTTCTTTTCAAGGTCCAGGGACATAGCAGCATGAGTCTTGCCAGTTGCAATACAATCTTTCCTCTCAGCCCATTTAGGTATCTGAGGTTTCAGTTCGGTAGCCCTTTTATGGAAGTCCTGTCTCCTTTTCTCTACTAAATTAAAAAATATCTTTTCTTCTTCATGTAACCTACATGTTAGATTATCCTTATGTGCTTCACCTATATCAATTTTTTCATTGTTAGAAAATTATCACCCATAAACAGTGAATCTCTACTGCTAAGGACAGGGTTCATGTTTCTGTGCAAAAGAATTTCAGAAGAAATCACATCTATGTTAGAATAATAATATTGTGCCTTTTCAGTTCTGTAACATAAACCAGCTAATATACTACATGAAATACCATATGCCAGTGGTTAATGATGATATGTCACCCCTTCTGCTACTGATGTAGGTAATTTCACACACATAACAATCACTAACTTCCATTGTTTCTACATAATGTACTAACAAGTTAGCGAAAACGTTTAAATCTGTCTCATTTCTATTCACACTGTGGTGTAATTCTGTCTCATCTGGTGCTTCTAAATCTACACTTTCTTGCTTAAGGTTAACTACCTTTCCATGTGTACTAGTATCATTCTGTTTATTTGCAGTCATTAAATAGGGAATGGCTATTGTCAGTCCTAACAATGCTATGACTCTATAAATAAACTACATAAACACATACTACAGCATGTCTTTATACAATTTCGTTTCGGTTTTCCAGCAGCTCTATTATCAGCCATTGCTGTCTAAGGAGACTTACTCGCCTCTTTGTAACTTTTGTTCAAAATACAAACTGTAAAATTCAAATTATTTCAAGTTGGTCTCACTTCTTCGTCAATTTGATCAGCACTTAATTCTTCATCACAGTCTCCACTTATTTCCAGATTCTCAAAATCTTCAAGAATCACATATGTCCATTCATGACCCTTGAAATGATTATTTAGTCTTTTCAAACATGGACTTCTCCTTCTTGGTTTATCTGTTGACGGTCCAGATTGACTGGTTACTTTGTCTAGTTGTTCTGGTTCCTTACTTATTGTTTTTAGGTGATATTTCAGTCTTTTGATAATACTAGGCCAGGTATCACCTTTTCTGAGTCTCTTAGCTGGCACTGTGCTTTCACTTTCTCCAAATGCTCTTTTGCTTTCGTTGATCTGTGGCGCACCTTGATTACTTTCATCTTCAGATTTCTTTTCTATCTGACTTAGTCCAGGGCTTATTACCTTTGGTGTTTCTGCCTGGATGTGTTCTTCTACGCTATTCTGACCCTGCTCAGGAGTTTGTTTGTTTTGACTTTGTTCTCCTTCCTGAACTTGTTTTTCGTTATCTAACTGGTCCTGCTCAGGCCTTATAAATTCTTTATTGTCTTCTGTGTGGGCATTTTGACTAATGCCTATCTGAGTGCATTGCTCTTTCCTTATCTGGTCCTCCTCAAATTTGTTATTTGCTTTGTTTTCTGTAATCTGAGTGTGTTACAGTATTTCTGTCTCATCCTCACAATCACTCTGTCTGTCTCAATAAGTTTGGCTTCTTTTTCTCAATGTTATTTCAGGTATGTCTACTATCGGGATCCAATCATCCTGACTGGTGCTAGGTCGTTCTTCATCAGCTACTTCAGGATCAAATTCTTGCAATCCTTCAGCTGTACAAACTTCAGCCTCTGCTTCGTCAGGTTCAGTTACTCTTTTAGTATGGCTGACATGAATCCAATTAGGCAAACCTGCACACTTTACAGCTGTTGTGGTAACCAAAATCACTTGATGTTGTTTTCCCCACCTTGGTGCTAGGCACGATTCTCTGGTGTGATCTTTTATCACTACCCAATCATCTGGATTCAAATCATGTGCTTGAGTCGACTGTCTTGTCACAGCATCTTTCCCAACCTGGTGAGCGATATAACGCACTTGATCATCCAACTCTTTGCAATACACCAATACCAAATCATCAGATATATTTAACAGCCTGTGTCCTGGTACACATGCTTGCCTTATTGCCCTTCCCATGAGTATCTCATAGAGACTCAAGCCTGTATTTTTGTCTGGTATGCTTCTGAGTCCCATCAGGACAAGAGTTAAAGCATCAGGCTACTCCAGTAGGGTGGATGCACACACCTTCCCCAGTATCAATTTGATTGTGCCATTCAGTTGTTCTACCACTCCAGAAGCCGCTTGGTGGTATGCACAGTGCAGCTTTTGATCTATTTTGAAGGCTTCACAAATTAATCTAATTATTATATTTTTTAAGTGAGACCCTCGGTCTGACTCAATAGTTACTGGAAAACCGAAAGGGAACCTAGGAATGAGCTTTAACAACAGGAGTTTGGCCACACCTAAAGTGTCATTTCTTCTGGTCGGGTATGCCTCCACCCTCTTGGAAAATAAACAAACAATGACAAGGACTTATTTTATTCCTCAACAAACATGTAACATAATGAAATCAATCTGGAGTCTTATAAATGGACTATCGGATTTTCCAATCTTTCCAGGACAAACTACAGTTTTCCTGCCTGGGTTTCTTTGTTGACAAATTAAGAATCTTTGGCAAAGACTCTTTGCAATGTTACTGAACCTTGCGTTAAACCAATACTGTTTGAGCAGTCTCATCATTGCATCTCTGCCTATGTGTGTCTCCATGATACATTCTAGCCATTGGTGCAATTATACAGTCCAGTAACACAGGTCTTCCATCTAAATACGTTATAACACCATCATGAGTTCTTCTCTGGCAACCTTTCTTCCTTTTCTTTTGTTTCAGCTTCATTTGGTAATTCTCTTACTTCCTCCCATGCTCCTCTGCCCCCAAGAAGCATAAGTTGGCAGCTGATTCCACATGTATCAACTTTCTTGTTTACTGATATTTTGTATTTAGCACAATGTTGGGCAACTTCGTCAGCATAAAGATTACCAGCTGTCACTTTGTCATTTCCAGATTGGTGAGCAGCACATTTGACCACGGCCACTTCTTTTGTTAATTGAATTGCACTGCAAATCCCACAATCCACTGCCTGCAATACCCTACAACTCCGAGAAACATCCTAATTTCTTTCGGTGTCTGAGGTAATTTCATAATTCTGATCATTTTGATTCTTTCTGAAGTCACTCTTCTGACCCCTCTTTCTATTTGATGTCCCAGATATTTGACCGCAGTGGTACAGAATTGTAATTTTTCAGGTGACACTTTATGTCTACCTTCTGCCAAATGAGTTAGTAATGCAATGGAAATAACAATACAATCATTTCGAGTTTTGGACGCGACTAAGTCGTCCTTGTACTGCACCAAGAAGGACTATCTGGGCAGCACCAGAGATTCAAGAATTTTTTTCAAAATCAGATTAAAGATCAATGGACATTCTGTGTACCCTTGAGGAACATGATTCCAGACGTAAACATGCTTGTCAAATTTAAACGAAAATAAAAACTGACTGTCTGGATGCAATGGAATGGAGAAAAAGGCATGGCACAAATCAATTACAGTAAACCATCCTGCACTCCGTGGTATCTGATATAGGATCACTGCTGGATTCGGTACTATTGGACAACATGATTAAACAATTTCATTTATTTTGCATAAATCTTGGACCACCCTATATTTGACATTTGGTTTCTTTATGCCAATTATAGGAAAATTGCAGGGACTACTCATTATTTCTTTTAATATGCCTTGTTCGACCAAATGTTCAATTTCTGCTGCAACACCTGTTTTTATTTCTGGGTTCATCTTGTATTGTCGAGTATTTGGGTAGACTGCACCTTCTTTCACTGTCACTTTTACGGGGTCGACATTTGCCATTAAACCTACTTCCTTTCCGGTAAAATCACACACAGCAGGATTAACGGTATTTTGGACCTCCTCTTGTAGCTCATCTGCGGTCATCTTTTTAACTACATCTCCTTGCCTAGGTAACATGATTTTGTACACTCCATTTTCATCAGGAGTCTGAATTGCAACACCCTCCGGTGTGCAAAAAATTGTGGACTTCATTTTGCACATTAAATCCCTTCCTAACAGGTTTACAGGGCTCGAGTCACAAACAACAAACGCATGCATTTCTTTAAAGTTGCCAATACATACCTCCATTCGTTCTGCAATAGGGGTCCTAATCTGTTTCTTAGAAATGCCCACTACTTGTATCACTTCTCCTGAGAGGGGTAGGTTTGGGATGTCTGCTGTTCTCATGGTAGGACGGGTAGCACTAGTGTCTAGCAAGAAAGTGGCGTCATTTCCTTCAACCTTACCTTCTATGTATGGACCTGACTGATCTACCGGCTAGGATGCATCAAATACGCATTCCTCTTCCCTCCTTCTCAGGAACCGTCACAAAGTCTCTTCGTCAAAAAATGTCTCCTGTAAAAGAAACAGTGGTGTTACAGAATTTTTCTTACCACTTCCCTCACGGAATCTGGTGTCCACACTGTCCTTGGCTTGACTCACAAAATCTGGCATAGGGGCAGGTGGCAATTGACTGTATTACCTGTTGCGGTTGCCTCATTAACACCTCGTCTGCGTCTATGGATTTAAATTTTGAGTATGGACATTACTATTCTGTATAAGTTTACACTCATTCTTCAAATGCCCCAATGTTCCGCACCCGTGACAGGAAAAAAATTTCTTTGCCTCTTCTTTGCTCATTCTGCCCCTGTGTTTGCCCCCACTACTTTCACCTTGACCTTCCCCTCTTCCTTGATTATTTGCCTGTTGACTTAACTGTAGTACCTGTTATTCTGCTAATTTAACTTAAGCCCACATTACCTCTTCTTCTAATTTCTTTTGTCTATTATCAATTTCATCCCCACAGTATTTTGCATTCTTGAGAATTTCATCAACAGGCTTTGCCTGCCAGCACAACTTATGCTCTTTAACCATCTGTGATATCTCTGGCTTTAGTCCAGACACAAAACGATATATAAAGGGTGTTATGTCCTTTTTATCAATGTTTTCTAACCCACTATACTGTTTGAATACCTGCAAAAGATGCTCATAACATGCATGTCCAGGTTAATCTTTTTCTTGCGTTGTTCTGTCTATTTTTATCCAATCTGTCTCTTTTGGGGAATCTTTCCCTTTAAGTAGGTTATTACCTGATGATATGTTTTCATTACCTCATCTGACGGGGCTCCTGTTTTTGCATCTCTTGGTTACTCGTCATTAGGCCAACCTTCTGAAATTTTACATTCTGTCCATTTAGTCAGCAGGTACAACTATGTCAAACAAACCATCTAAATCTTTTAACAGTACTTTTGAAACCTTCACAAACCTTTTAACTTGCCTGTACCATTCTACTGTTTTTTCTCTAAGCTTTGATAAGTCATTTGTTGATATTAAAATATCTTGTCGGGACCATGCAACATGTACATATCCTCCTCTTAGAACTTCTCTTATTGGACACAACCTTTCAACCTTTTCTGTTTCTTTCATTAAATACTCAGATGTTGTTCAATTTGCCTGTGCTTCTTCCTTTTTCTTTGTTCATCTAGCGTTGCATCAATCCAAATCTCCCTATTTTTGTAACAATGATAATAATTGTTTTATCTGCAATTTTCTTCCTGACACATTCATGTGTTCTAAATCCTTGTTAGAAAATTCTGCTATATATGATTTCTGCAATACTTTAGATTTACCTATGTCAATTCCCATTTCTTAGGCCAAATTCATTAATTTTTCATTAAATATTTTCGTATTTCAGGTGATGCTTCTACATATGAATAACAACTCCTCTTCGCTAAAATAATTTAATCTCTCTAATCCTACATTTCCAGCTATGATTTCTTCCAATTCTACTCTTAATTTAAAAGATGTCCAATACTTTTGACTGTGATTTTGGCTTCTCTATTTCTGGTATCCACCTTTCTATTTCTTCTGGAGTTACTACAGTGGCACTTTTCATTTCTGTGGACGTTTCAATCTGTACCTGTCTTGAGCATCTGGGGGTAACTTACCTGAATGAATCTTTTATTGGCTCTCTTATAAGCAAATCCATTACGGAAATTACTGACTCACACTCACTTGCCTGGTCATCAACTATTATATTTTCTTTTCTGGGTTGTGTAATTGGTGTAGTCAGAACGGGAGTTTTAGGACCATTTTGCTTATGTCCACATAAGGGAACAACTGGACCTATAGTCACAGGTATCATTAGTGCTTCAGGACTTGTATTTAATTGGGTTATCTTCTGAATTAATTCACTCCTCTGTTTATTTATTGCTTATTTTTCTTTTTCTTGTAATACCATTTCTATGGTAGTCATGTACAATCTGCGAAACCAAAGGTGTTTTCTTAAACGGGGCACTAGGGGTAATTCTATTTGTCTCTTCCTGATAAGGTGGCGGATTTTTCATTAATAAGTCTTCAAAATAATCATCTTGTGATTCTCCACTACCAGTTATTAAATGTTTTGTCTTTTCTGTACATTTACTTCCTGTCGGTTCTTCTGTGGTAAATACAGGATATAATCCTTACACTACCATAGCCTGTCTCCATTGTTTCATCTGCTTAACTCGTGTTTCTCGGGGAAATCTGGGATAAAATATACTTAAGTTCCTATCACATTGGGTTCTGTCTCGCTCAAAAGCCTCAGTCTCCCTCTCTTCTAAAGCTTCATACTGCGTTAATCTAGGTCTTGGTTCAAATGTATTCATACGAGTTCGCAACTTGTGTAACATTCTCCCATTACATTTTCCATTCTCTGGGGATGTTAATACTCCATAATTTTTTAGTGAATTCTGTCCAATTTTCTAACACTACTAAAGTGTGCTAACCTCTTTCTATCATCATGTATGATGCAGGCATTTTCAGAATAATAATTCCTTCTCTAGTTTTAATGAGCTTATACTTTTTGAAATATATATATTTTTTTCTGCACAAATGACATTTTTCTCTTTTCTCCTTTCTTCCTCTAATGTACTGTTCGTGGGCAAAACCTATGAATCTTCTATCTGGACGGGACCCTGTTTTTTTTTTTTTTGCAGAGTCTTATATAGCACGAACTAGACCCGAACCGAATCGGGTATCAGAGCGCTTTACATAGCCCCAGACACACATTCATTTTAGGCACAGGGAGATTACGTGATTTGCCAAGAATCACAGGACGTTTTTGGCATTGTTACCGAGACTCGAACCCAGATCCCCAGGTCCGAGGTCGAGCGCATATTATCACCACCACCTATTAACACAGAAAATTCAATTGTTTACTTCACTTAAATGCTTCTCCAATACCAGCGCGTATTTTATTTTAAGAACCAATCAGCATTTGTTTCACAGTACCCTTTTAACCAATTCTTGCGCTGCTTTCCTGTGACATGAGTTTCACTCTCCGTACTCACCCTTCCTTTACAATATTACTTCAGCTACTCACCTGCTGTTTTTACCAATACCAGCGCTCTCAGTGACGTCAGTGCAGCACCCGTGACTGACCCCTCCTTTGCAAGGTAATACAATACTCAATCTTTTTTAATTTTAATTACACATTTCATTAATTAACAACATAAAAACTTTCACTACTGTGCCTTACTACTGTGCCTTGTTTGACTAAATTCAAAGAAAAGACAATTTCTTTCACGGAAAGTAAAACCTTTTCCGTTTACCATTCAAAAAATAGGAGTAAAACCTCTTCCACTTACTCTTCACTCAAGCATTGAAGAACATGCTTCTCCTTTAGACTTAACCTTTAGAGGTGATATAAGACCACAATTTCACCAACAAAGTCCTTTGCTATCAATCACTCTCCCTTTGTACACAAGAAAATAATCCCTAACCAGCACTTCAAGTTCTACCTAACTTTCCGCACTAACTTCATCAAGGCCAGTAACCTCACTGGAGTGTGGCTTCCACTTACCACCTGCTATTCAAAATCCCTAGGGAATTCAAGACAACATGTAACAATAAAAATGGGTTTTTGGTTAAAACATAAATAATATAAAGTCAATACAGCTAACTAACTCTCTTAACAAAAACCTAACCATCATTCTGCTACCAATAAATACTGATGGCGCAAGATTACCAGTTTAGGATATTTCTAAAACACCATACTTACCTGGGCCCATAAATATACACACTATAAACCGCTAATCTATTTTTCTGCCGATCAGGAGTTTATTTACCTTATTATGATTTGTACCTGTACACCATGACTTACCAATTTCTTGTCACTGATGATATTAATTTCTTAGGCCAATGAATCAAGTATTTAGAATAATAGGTATATAATACCAAATTACTTTATTTCATTCAATAACCACAGACTCTGGGAAGTTTTAAACACTTTATTGATGCAATATTTTGTGAGTCAAGTACACATCGGTTAATAACTTTTCAAGTAGAAAACAATGATCAAAGAAAAAATCTTTAGAGACTTAGCAAAATTTCTAGACATTGGTACCTGGGAAGGGTAAGAAAGGGAAACCGTACAAAGACATATCACACAGATTTATATTTACCTAGAATGGTGCGAGGATCAACCCCTGGCCAAGGGCTGGAAAGAAAGGGCTCCCGACTAATCAGGAACCAACAGGTCAGGACAGGTGCAGGACAGAACAGGTAACCTCTGCTAAGTGCAACGCCAGCATCACACCCCTCTCTGCAGCTACTCTTGTTCCCCTTCTAAATGACAGAAGTCTTCTGTCATTCTTCTTCTGAGGCATCTACGATTTCCTTCAGCATACGTTGGGTCAGTGACAGGTCTGTGACAAGTCAGACAAACTAACTTACTAAGCCTACACTTTTGCATTTTGCAGGGTATGTACCTCCCCCCAATGTTGCAAATTTTGTGTATTCCCTTCATTTAATTGGTCAGTAGGACGGGGAGAGGTCATCACACCATACTAATATGACATCACTTTTCTTTAGTTTAATTGTTCGAAGTTCCCACCCATAATTTACTTGTCCACGCTTTTAATCCATCCAGCAACATTTCATATTATTTTAATACAATGTATACATTTTAAGAAAGTGTTCTTCCTCTCTCCGGGTCAAGAGATTCTCAGGCCCATCGCGGGTAAGATGGGACTTGGCAGAAATTCAATGCCACCGCTCGAGATCTTGCAGTGTTCCCAGCACAACCGCAGAAGGTTTTCAAAATGGTGATTCAAGTCACCCTTCAGGCCTGAATACAAGCTAAAGATAAAGTCAAAGAAGGACACTTTAGATTACGAAAATAAATGAATGCACTGTATACCCCTTATATCTACTCTAATCCCAATATTTTATTTTAACTATAGCATTAATAGTTTAGCAAAACACACAAAGTTTAGTTCAAGCAAAAGCATATGCATTAGCATGTGAGGTTCAAAGTGGCCATTAAAGGCACTGCTGCACAGCTGAAAAGAGCAAAGAACGTCATACTACATAGATGTAGGAGACACATGCGCAGAAGAGTTCACACATTTTCGGCAATCATATTAAAACACTCTGGTTACTGGTTAGTAAAGCACATTCAAAAACTTCCCCAAGACACTGAAATGTTGTCTGGTGCAATTATTAGTTCTTACACAACATGTTGATTAATTACTTACATGTTATTTCGACAGAATTGAGTCCGAGCAAGTTTCTTCACATATGAAACCTTGCTCCATCAGCCTCTCAGTCATTGTTTTATCCAGTGTGCATAGTTTTGTGAATCTGACCAAGACCTCTGTCAATATTATTTCCAGTGTAATCACTCTCAACTTTTTATGTTAAGATTTGGAGGTATTGAAAGGCCTCAGAGAAAGGCAATTGACCGGATATTTTTTAAAATCACCTGGACGGTACAGTATCACCACAGAAGATGTTTCATTGGAATGTCTCAAGATAACTGGTAACGCCCCGTCAGTTCAAGGTAAGAGTATCTTAACTGTGTAGGAAGCATCCATAGTTCAGCGAGTATCTCAAAAGCGACCCTATAGCAGGTATTATTTGAAAGTTTGTGTGGGTATGCTGCCGCTGAGGTGGTGTACAGGAATATCACTTTTTGACTGGTCGGGAAAGGCAACCAGAGGTTGTCACGAGTGGGATGCAATATGCAAAGCAATTGCTCCTTTGCACCATAGTATTCGTTTATACAGATAAATAGCTATGGGACCAGTATATGGTTCACTAAATCGACACGTTACACATTCAGTGTTATACCATGTACCACATCATAATGCAATCCTTTCAATCACTTCCAGTCTAAAACAAGCAATGGTGGGTGATACCAAACTATATCAGAAAAGCTACAAGTTTGTATCTCTTATGTTATTTATTTTTATATCACGCACAGATACTCATGAGTGTCCCAGCGCAGAGCCAGCAAGGGGTGAGAAAGTAGAGACTTAGGCAAAGAGATGCGTTTTTAGGAGCTTTATAAAAGTCAGTGGACTTTAGTATTCCGAAGCCCAAAAGGAAGGGTATTCCAGGCTACAGCCGCTTTCCTAGCAAGCGAACTGCCACCTAACCTCTGGCATTTAAAACCAGGAACAAAAGCCAGACACTGAGACAAAGATCACAATTGTCTCACCAGGGCATAGAAAGAAAAACGCTTTTGCAGGTAAATTGACCTCTAGCTGTTTAGTGCGCGATGGGCAATGATTAGTGATTTAAACTTCACTGTTGCCGTCACGGGCAGCAAGTGTAGTGAGCCCAGATGGTGGCTCACACTACTTCTGAAAGGCAAGTCAAGAAGAAACCTGGCCACCGTATTCTGGACCACCTGCAGTTTTTTCAGCAGGTAGCCAGGAATCCCCACATAGAGAGCATTAGCGTAGTCCAGCCGAGAAAGAACTAGGGCACGAATACTGTCTCTTTTGCCGCCCTAGGAAAAAGGGGAAAACATTTCCTAAGGGTTTTGAGAAGGCCGAAACACGAGCCGGCAAGTTTCTTAACTTGCGTGTGAAATGCAAGGTTCTCCTCAAAGCAGAACCCCAAGTTCTTTACGGGCTTCCCGATAGATGTTGGCAGAGGGGACCCTATTGGCCAGAGGGAGTCCCTAAAGTTAGGGGAGATTCCCGAAAGGAAGGATCTCAGACTTTTCCTCATTGCATTTAAGCTGTGCGGAGGCCCGCCATTTAAAAATGGAGGACAGGCAATGTTTCCAAGGAGTCACTGAGTCCGTATTCTTCTCCCAGGTAAAAAGAAGCTGGGTATCATCCGCGTAGGCGATAATCTTTGCGCCCAGTTCTTCCGCCAAGTAGATCAGTGGTGTAACATACACGTTAAACAAAAGGAGGCTAAGGGAGGACCCTTGGGGTACCCCTGTAGTCACTGTCTGAACCTGAGACCCCTATCTCGGTGCGTCGCGTAAGAAGCAGTGAGGGCGGGACCACGTCAAATGCCGCCAATAGGTCGATCAAAAACAATGCCGCCCACACTCCCGAATGGCTTCCGTGACCTCGACCAAAGCTGATTCGGTGCTGTGAGCTGCCCTAAATCCTGACTGTGCCGGATGGAAGAGGCCTGCCTTTTCGACAAACTCAGTGAGTTGTTTAGTCTCTACCTTCTCACAGACCTTCGCTAAACTGAGCAAGAGGGAAATAGGGTGGTAGTTCCCTAAGTTAAGGGGGTCTAAGGAAGGATTCTTTAAAAGTGGGTGAATCTTGGCCTGTTTCCAGGCCGCTGGGAAGCAAGCTTTCTGCATGGACAGGTTGATAATACCGTTTACTTCTGTATTTATAGACTCAGCGGCTGTTGTCAGCAATCTAGCAGGACAAGGGACCGCGGGAGAGCCCGACTTCTGGCCCCTCAAGAGCTTGAGAGAGTATAATCGGGTACCATACACAATGAAAAACTGGCAACAATATTGCAGAGGACTATGGTGAATTTTGTTCAAATAGTCTCCTGAATCTAAAAAACACAGGGTAGAGACACTTCCCACTCACCAAGAGTGTCAGCGTTGTTGCACCTTCTGTCTCTGGGGCAGGCTATTTCACCGCTGATTGGGCTCCACAGTACTCTCTCAACTCATGAAGTGGTGGTCAGTGGTGTCTACTGATTAAGTAGAAACATCTCTACCCTAGACATGGTCCACGGATAATACTACTCTGGCTCTCTAGTGGGGACAATCCCTGTATTGTGACTCAACATGGGCTGAATCTTCCCAATGAGTTCCTTGCTCTGATGTTGTCTGTAAATATTGCATGAGACTTCAGGGTAGATACACAGTTCTACTGCAGGTTGTCTCATTGTGTTATTCCCCAGACTGCATAAAGGCCTGAATGCTCACAGTGATGAAGAGTGAAGGGGGAGGTCACATTAATTTCCTTTGAAAGACACTTTCCCAAATGTAAAGTATGAGCATCACCATTTGTCAGAAGTACATGTCACATACTTTGCCACTGGTTTTGGGTTTGTACTCTAGAGGATGGAGCCAAAATGCTTGTACGTGTGATCCCCTCCAGCAGAGGTATTAACTACACTGCTCTCTTGCTCCACAGACAGCTCCACCACCCCATAGGCGGGTATATGTATGATATACTACATATTTCATCCATAATGTCAGTACTACCAGCAACATTTTGATGCTCCTGGTCTTGGCGAAAAACTAGAGGTGTATCACTGTCCTCCGAGGGGCACATATCTCTTGGAGCTAAAGAGATCCTTCTCACTATGGTTTATAAATCCCATTAATTGGCAAACGTGTTCTACCAGAACCTAATCCATTACTAGAACCAGGGTATTCTATTCTTAAACTGAACATTCCTTGTAATGACAAAAATGCGAATTGTTTCTTACGTGACTGTATATTCTGACAAGTTAAGTTTAAAATTCGAATGTGCTCAGTAGACATTTAGATTTCTCAAATTTGTGTTCCAATTGTAAATAGATGTTTTTCTCAAAAGCTTCTATCAGAGAGGTGAGCACAAAATATAGTGTGTTTAATTGTTTTCTCAATGCCATTACTTGTTGACTATTGTCACGAGAAAAATCATTATGTTTATTGTGATATTTCGATCATCCCTCCTGTTTGGATACCATTCGCAGCCATCTGATTGATTTCCCTGATCCTATTATCTGGGTAGGAGACTTCAATATCGTCCTAAATCCTGCTTTAGATAAATCACCTAAGTCACGAGCAGCAGTTTCCTCTAAATCACGTCAAGCTCTTTTGAGTATAATGAGCCAGATGGGTCTTTCAGATGTCTGGAGAGAGCGTGCAGGAGATCAACCGGGGGTTTCGTTTATTAACCTAAAATACCATCACAAATCTAGGATTAATTATGCACTGTTTACCTACACCTTAAGTGACCTGATCAAATCCATAGATTATCTTCCTTCCCACTTGTCGGACCACTCTGCGCTAGTTTTTACTCTATCTCTAACACAGCAACAACAATTTAGATCATGGTCTTTTGACCACACCATTCTACTAGTGGAGGAGGAGATACATTTTCTCAATCTTGAGACTATTCAGTTTCTCAAGACAAATTTAGATTCATCCAGTATATCGGTTGTGTGGGACACCCTGAAAGCCTTTTGGAGAGGCTGCATTACCAATCGTGCCTCCTTTAGGAAAAAGAAATTTAGGAATGATGTCAAGGGGTTAGAAGAAGAATTGGCCAGAGTACAATAAAATCTGAGCTCCCAAGCAGGAACTCACTTAACGGCAGACTTGGAAGAGCTAGATTCACTTAAAAAACAACTGGAGAATGTTCTCCAAGAGAGAATCGCTCGCAGTTGGGAAGCGAGTAGAATTTCCCACTCTGAGTTCGGAGAAAGTGCCAGTAAGCTACTCGCGTGGAAAGTCAAATCTGATCAGATACGAAACCATATCAAACAGATTGTAGTCGAAGGGGAAACATCGCCTCACGCATCTAATTTAGATATGGGAATGGCCTTTCGTGAGTTCTTCCAATCAATTTATACTAATGATACCATCTAAGATCCTGAGAAAAGGAAAAAATGGCTTGATAAGATCTGTTTACCATGTATCACTAATGAACAACATGCTGCTTTGTATAACAAAATTACCGAAAACGAAGTTAGAAAGGCGATCAATCTCTCTACAACAGGAAAGGCGACAGGGCCTGATGGCCTTCCGGGAGAGCTATATCGTCAACTTAGAGTCAATAATTCCAGTGTTGTTGAGACTTTTTAATAGCATACTCTTGGAGGGCGAAGACCCTCCTGGGTCGTGGAGTGAAGCTACAGTCGTCTTAATTTTAAAACCGGGAAAACCTCCGACTGACTGTGGCTCTTAATGTGTACATGGCTCCTCTCGAGGATGTTGTTGAACCCTTTGGGATCAAATCAATAATGTACGCCGATGACACCCAGCTCATCGTGTCCCTCAACCAACCCGACAACGCCCTCTCCAATTTGTCTAGCTGCCTGGAAAAAGTCCACCAATGGATGTGCGAATCCCGGTTAAAACTGAATGGGGAAAAATCTGAAATACTTCTGCTGGGAAACCCTAACAAAATACCCGCCCCCCTTCCCTGGCCACTATGCATGGGATCCCCTCCATCCCCAAAAGCCGAAGTGAAAAGCCTGGGGATATGGTTGGACCAGGACCTCAGCTTCAAAACACAAGCGAGGAAAACCACGGGAATTTGCTTCGGCCTTATGAAGATGGCACGAAAGATTCTCCATCTACTCCCCCCTCAATCCAGGAAGCTTTTGATGCAGGGGCTGGTGAACTCCAGACTGGACTACGGGAATGTCCTATATCTGGGGGCCCCAGCCTCTGTACTCCACAGACTCCAATGCTCTCAAAACGCGGCGGCAAGAATACTGACAGGAACGGCAGCAAGGACCTCTGCCAAGCCGGCCCTTAGAAATTTGCACTGGCTGCCAGTCAAAGAACGTGTCAACTTTAAGACCCTGTGCATGGCACATAAAATACTGCACAACGAAGGCCCCCCTATTCTCAGACTTCTTGTGTCCTTTCAACAATCAACTAGACAACTCAGATCTAACTCCCTCTCCCTTGCAAAAGTCCCCAGAATTAGAAAGGCCAGAACAGGTGGTCGCTTGTTCTCGTACAACGCTCCGAGACTGTGGAATGCTCTCCCTCTCTCCCTGAGGCAAGAACAAAACCACCTTAGATTTAGGAAAAAACTGAAGACCCTCCTCTTTCCATGAGCACTACCCCCCCCTGATCGCCCACTCTCCGGGATTATAGTTACCAGCGCCGGGATGCCCTAGGGTAGCTGTTGCGCTCTATAAAACCCATAATCAAATCAATCAAATCAATCAAATCTTATCGCCACATTTCACTTCTCAATTGCGACTATAAGATTTTTGCCACCATTCTGTCTAAAAGATTGGGGGGTGTAGTGGATAAGATTATCCACCAAGATCAAAAAGGTTTTATTCAAAGGCGTCAACTAGCAGACCTCACTTATGACCTAATAGTTGCTATTGACATTGCGTCTTCTTTTACCCTTCCTTAAGCTGTATAAACATTAGACGTGAATAAAGTCTTTGATAGGGTTAACTGGCCATACTTCTCTGAGGTGTTAAAGAAGTTTAATTTTGGAAGTGGCTTCTGCCGCGTCATAGAATTGCTGTATAGGGCTCCCACTGCAAGATTGCTAGTTAATGGGACTTTGACAGACCCCTTTAAGATCACTAGGGGTACGCGACAGGGTTTCCCCCCCTCTCCCGTTTAATCTCTACATAGAGCCTTTTGCACAGGTTCTAAGAGAAGAAAATAACATCATCCCTTTTAAATTTGGAGAGTGGGAGAGGAGAGTGGCCCTCTATGCGGATGATATCCTGATCTATACAGATGATTTGGATACTGCTTTTCCTACGATCATGGCACGTGCAGAGGAGTTTGGCTCAATCTCGTAATACGAGATCAACGCTAATAAAACCGAGATAATGGCGTGGAATATGGAAAATACACACTACCATATTCCTTCCACCATGCGATATTTAGGCATCCGAATAACCCAGGCCGTTGAAAAGATTCCAGAATTTAATCTTAATCGAATCTTTAAAGAATGCCAAAAACAGCAGAACTCGTGGGTGCATCTTCCCTTGTCATTTCTCGGAAGGATTAATTTAGTTAAAATGTCCATCCTCCCCAAGAGAACTTTTCTTTTTAATGCCATCCCTCTCGTTTTCGATACGAAACGAATAGCGAAATATCAAGGAGAATTGAATTAATTTATTTGGAAGCATAGATCTACCAGGTTAGCTTGGAAGAAGCTTAGGTGAAAGAGGGAGAAGGTGGGACTGACAATGCCCGACTTGCAATATTATGCATGGGCATTCCAGTTATCTCATTCACGAATGCTTCTGAAGACGCCTACTAGTACAACGGTGGGAGAACTGTTCCGGGCTATGCTAAGGGGATCAGATCTGTCGGAAGATGGTTTTATGTACAAGTTTGGAGACCAAAAATTCTTTAAAAAAGTCAAATTAAAAATCCTTCAGTCAATAGCCAATACTTGGGCTGCAATAAGAAGGAGAGTAGGACTGGGCTATTTTTCAAAAAGGGCTCCTTTATGGGATTCCCCGGGTACTCCTGCATGCCTCCGGGACAGTCTGAGCACGCCTTTGAGAGATTCTGGATTAATGATGTGGGGAGACTTACTGGGTGGTGGTGCCATGAGTTCCTGGGAAGATCTTCACGAGCTGGTAGGGCCTGGTCTCTCCAAATTTAAATATATTCAATTGAATTGTTGGGTCCAGTCACAGGCTAAGAGCACAGGGCTTTCAGGGTGGGATAGTAACCTAGAAGAGCAGCTCGTGACAAAGCCTGTAGGGAGAAGGCAGGTCCCTATGTGGTATTGGGCTATTGTAGAGGAAGCAGATGGTGAATTTAAACTTGCGAACGACTTATGGGGACAGCAGATGAACACGCATTGCGAGTCGTTGTGGATGGAATCATTTAACACTCTGTTTAAAATTGTCAAACCTGCTTGGCTGAGGCGTAATCACATCTTTACAGCTCATAGAGCCTACCTCTCTCCACTCAGACTATCGAAATTTCAACCCGGTAAAGCGTGCAAGAAATGTGGACTCCTAGAAGCATCGGATATATATATGTTTAAAGACTGCCCCTTCCTATCCGATTTCTGGGACAAAGTCATAGCATCCATGAATCCATCCTGAGGGTCCCTTTGACTATTAGTTTACAGCTAATAATTTTTGGTCTTGAAGACAACATCAGGGGCCCAGCAAGATCCTTACTCTTCTATGCAATTCTTCTCGCAAGAAGGCAAATGTGTAAATATTGGGAAGAGTCCATACCACCGACTCACTCAGAATGGGTGACATCATTGTATGAAGTGTCCAAGGTGGATATGGCTAGATCCTGCAATAAGAAAAATGTGGCTCTCTGGGATCTATTGAAGTCGTGGAGGTAGGAGTCCAGGTTTTTTTTTTCCCGGGTCCTACGATTATGCCTTTGACACTCCTCCGACTACCAAAAAAAGGGTCTTCTAGGAATCTGGTCCGGCAGGATTTGTAAAATCGTAGGTGGAGTATAAATTTCTTACCTACGGTTCTCCTCTGAGTAATTAAATGTCTCTGGCTGATGGCAGTAAAATAACAAGAACAGCAGGACATGAAATAAAAATTGGAGGTTTACTTCTTTCTTTTCTTCTTGAGTGGGAGTAAAGCAAATGAGGACAAAAAAAAAGATATTTCGATGAGCTACCAAATACCTCTTCCATTTCAAAAGTACTGATGGAACTCTCACTGACGTTTATATATTTCGTTTGTAGCTAGTATTTAGTATAGTATACAATTAGAATGTCTATCACATACACTGTTCTACCTTCCTGTAAGAGAATTATTGAATGATGCTTGAACCAATTAAACAGGAGACCAAATAATTAGAAAACCATATTCTGTTCTTGACCTTATGTCAGCATGAATGCACGTAATCATGGAAACAGCGAACCCAGCCAGAAAGCAACATAGTCACATTCAGATGTTTGAGAGTACAACCCAGGGATCCAGGTTGGAAATAGGTCATTGTGGTAAAACAGCTGGGTGTGTCACAGGGCTGGGTAGATGTGATGTGATTTGGGGTAGTGGACTTAGTAATGAAAAGCAGGATGAGTCCCCAATGTTGTGCTGAAAAAGCATGTTGGATAGCTTTGTAATGAAGGGTTACACTTTGATATGACGTTCCTTTAAGAGCGGTTGCATTTTTTCCCTCAGTTGGAGCAAATATTGCGCTCTGTAGAGTTCACTACAATGTAGTTTCACATTGTCAGGCAGCAATATTATTTCCATTTTTCACTTTTGCGTTTCTAAAATGGTGATGATACTACTGAAGTGTCTTGCAAAGTATGCTGATGTCATTCAGTTTCCAGCTACGGTTGGAATACATACAAAACTATCTTGAATTTCCTATGGTGATGTCAGTAGAAGGGGGAGGGTTTGGGGGGAGCTATATAACTCCCTGAACTGTGGGCAATGTTGAGAATGCACCTCAGAGGTCTCAAGTAGGTCTCTGGAATGCCAGTATGGTCTTTCTTGTGTTGTCGTCTATGAATAAAAGGTTCACTTTACATAACAGAATTAACTATTTCTAGGTGGACCTAAAGCTGAAGTAAGTGACATTATAAAATGATAAGTGCTTTGCCTCACAGCTTAGTTGAGTTGCACAGATAGTTTGTTTGAGTAAACTTAAAGCTGACTTTGGACCTTCTTATTTGAATGGTAGTTAGGTGACTCTGTGACCGAGTTCTGTCACTGGATGATAACGTTCTGCTGTAGATTTTCGTGCTGTCTGCTTATTATTCATTGCTGCTAAGACTGTCGGACATTTAGTTGCAAAGAGTTTAATGTATATATTGTACGTGGTAGGCTATTTGACATAGTATTGTGGACATGGAATGCTCCTTTGAACCAGTTGTGTTCTGTACTTCAAGTATGGCTCAAACCATGAAAGATGGACCCATCAAAGCCGGTGATTCATCATTTAGAACTGAACAGGGCTTAAACATCAACAGAAGTGTAAGGCTCATTGACAACTATTACAATGGATTGCCTGAGCCATTTAAAGGTCGATATTGACCATGTGGATGGTTTTTGTTTTCATTTATGACCAGCGGCAGCTCCACCACAATCACACAGGTGCATTGCCCCTCTGGCTCAGATCCAGCAGCTGACAAATAAAATACATTATCATATTTGTATTATTTTTCAGATGCAGGCTAAGCTAGTGTGTGCAGAGCAGGGCAGGGCCGGTCCATGGGAGGGGGGGGAGGAGTGATATGTGCACTTTTAAATGCGCATGTCAGTTTGGTTGGCTGTCCAATGACGGCCAAGTTGACATGCCCACTAAGGTTTCTCCAACCCAGCTGTATTGCACAGCCATGTTGAAGAAACAGCGCAGACTCCTTGCGACTCTGTGAGCGAGTCCAGCCTGCTCAGGTCAACCCCACACTTCTCTCATGCTTGAGAGCAGTGCAGTGATTGGATGGGTAGTCCAGGGACTGCTGATCCAGGGACTGCTGGGACCAGGAACTGGAAGCAGAGGAGCGTGAGGTGGCTGTCAGCACGTGGTATGTTTTTTCTAATTTTTTAGTTAACTCCTGTTTCCCTCCGCACGCCCCACCACTCTTTACCAGTGTCGACTGCCACTGTTTATAACTGTCTTCCTGTTGCATACAGTTGAAAAGCGGTCTTTCAATAAAAAAATAATAGATGCATTAAACATAGCATCCAAAGTTGAATTAATGCGCAAAATATACCATTGAAAATAATTAATTTCACTCAAATTCATGACAACTATACCAAATTAAACCTCAGTATTTAAACCATTTACCAATTTTCAATGTATCTAGCCTATAAAGTGCATAGCGCATTGCCAACTTTTAGAAAGCGTCTTCTGCCCACCCTCTTGGCATAAACATATTGTTTGATGTAAACTATATTTGACTTCTCAAGCCTCATCCAATATTTGAGTGGTTCAGGCAATCTTCAATAAGTCGTGATCACAAAAGCACACAGTATAGCCTGTCGCCTGCGACGACCAGTGAATTCTGTATCAAGGGAATGAACTGATTGCCTTTGATCAAACTTGGTACATGAAAACTATCTATGTAAAATGACTGATAATGGATATAAATCAACAAGGCGTCAAATAGATAAATCATGTTTATTGGGACATCCATGCAGCACAACAATGAGATGGATTGATGGGCCCTGAAGAAGTTACTAAAGAACGAAACACAAGGGCTTCAATTGAATTGATTTTATATGAAAAGGATTAAATATATAACTGCAATTTGGACCTTTCCTGATTTTTTTCTAAATAATATAGGGCCAGATGTGCGACCCATTTTTGCATCCTCAAATGGGTTTGCGAACCTGTTTGCGCATGCAAAAACATATTTGGCAATGTACATAGCCCAATTACCGAGTCACAATTTTTTTGTGACTTGCTCAATATGTCTTGCGACTGGCAAGTAGGTGGTAATGCATTTGAAAAGGGGAAAGAGTCCCTTCCTTTGCAAATACATGCAAAATAATTATCCTAAGGGCAAGCAGTGGTCCCCGGGAGTTATTTATAGTTGATGATACACTTTTAAGATCTGATCTTTTTCTTTCACCTGTTGCTTTGCGAAATAAACATATTAATGCAGCTTATGATGGACACATTGGTATTGGGGCAACTTGCAGAAAACTCAAAGAACATTTTTGGTGGCCTGCAATGGACAGGGAGGTTACTAGGCTCATCAATAATTGTCAAGTTTGTCTACTCTCTGACAAGTATTGGAAGACTGTTAAAACACCTTTGCATGTGGTTCCCATTCTGGCGAAGCCCTGGTGCAAGGTAGCTTTGGATTTTACAGGGCCTTTTGATATGTTGCCCAATAGCATGAAATACATCATGGTATTAATTGATTACTACTCCAAAAAGGAAGGAATACATTTGGCCTTGGCCTGCAACGAGGTTGTGGAAGATTTTTTTTATCAAGAAGATCGGGGCATATTTAACCACCCCAAATCCAACCACTGGAGTCTCACCGTTTCTCCTACTAAGGGAGAGAGATCCCAGATGAAAGGCCTTTCCAGATTGGTTAAAAGAATTGTACAATAAAAATATTATATGTGTGTCTTACCATGATGAGAAAAAGTTGAAAAATACAGTCCTAACACAGCAAAATCTGCAGAAAAGATATTTTGGTATGATTTGAGATTTATAGAGCGCAACAACCACCTGAGGGCATCAAGGCACTGAAGACTAGTCGTCCAGCAGAGGACAACTTATACATCAATGCATTGGCCCCAGCTGAGGGATTAACCTGAGAATGACCATGTCTTAAGAGCCTTCCTGAATGGCAGGAGAAAAGGGATGGGTCTTAAGGTAAAAGGAAGAGAATTTTAGAGTTTGCTTGCGGCCACAGAGAAAGCACTATTGTCCCACTTCTTTCTTTTGGTTCTCGGTACCGCAAGTCGCAGTTGAAGAGATGAGCATAGAGGCATACCAGGGAAGTGCCAGCAGAACATGGATTTTAATCTTATAGGGTAAGGGAGATAAAGTGCCTTATGTACCATACAGAGTGATTTGAAGCTGATGTGGTTATGGTTGGGGAGCTACTGCAATAATTCTAATGACTCTAAACATTAAGTGAGACAGCAAGATTTTTCAATTGGTGAATGGGTCTTGGTGAAAAAGCCTATGAGAGATAAGAAGGATGTTTCAAAATACTCACTTCCAATTCAGGTAGTCAAGGTTTCCAAAGGTTTTTTGTTTTTGGATAAAAGGGGGTGGTGGAACAGAAGAGCAATTGTCAAGCTCACTAATGAACAAGCAAACAAATTGTCTGATTCAATCAGTTCTGAGTTGATTCAGATGACACTCTTCATCTATTGGATGATTTAATTCCCAATGGCGAGAGTGTTGTTCTTAATTCCACTTTGGATTTACCATGCAGGAATGCAAATACTGTTAACCCTCAAGAACAACATGTTGATCTTAATAGTCATCAAAATGATATGATGACTATGGATCAAGAAGACTCCGAAGATGTTGTACCATCCGAAGAAATGGTCTGAACATCACACAAATGTTCCTTACCTACCAAGTTTAGAGATTATGTTGATTAATTTCTCTGTGTAACTAGGGAGAAGATATAATGTTCTTGATACTAAGGTATGTGTTCCTTTACTTGTTGTGTTCTAAAAGCTATTGCACATGCGTTTCCTAACTGTGTAATAAACATGTTTATTCTTGAATGTCGGTCCCGTGCGGTGCTCCTGTTCGTTGGGATTCCACTGCTTCTGCCACAGCAGTTGCACTCTTATCATCAACGAAGGAGGACACACTCCCATGGGCTCAGCAGCAGGGAATACATCTATTTCAGTGTATCTGTTGTGCATCCTGTTTTCAGCCATACTGGTCATTTTACACCCCCAGCTACACCATTGCAGGCGGCAAAGACGTGAATCGTTATCCCTTACTTGACCATGTGAATGGCCCCATATTAACTGTAGGTCTTGTTCAAACTAGCAATAGCTGCTTTCCCAGAATTGACCTTGCAGTTGCATTTAAGAAACATTCTTGACTAGAATCTGCATTGAAACTCACAATGTTTTTCGGAAAGGACGAATAATCCATCAGCGCTGAGACCTGAAACCACAATATTTATTTAATCAAAAAACTGTGTCGTGATCCAAGACAAAATAGCAGATGATCGTTACCAGAAATTCTCATTGTACCGTTAACTGGCTACAAAGTAACTTGTAGAAGGCTAGAATGTTATTGTGGTCACAAATTGTAATTTTCTTTTTTTCTTTTTTAAGTTTGTATATATTTGTTGTGTTCTTTGAAGTATGATGTATCAAAGCATCAGAATAATGTATTGTTTGTTTACTTTACAGCTAATGAGGACGAAATATCTTTATCTGTGGGTGATATTATTACACAGATGACAGCAGTTGATGAAGGCTGGTGGTACGGAAAGTGCAATGAGACATTCGGGATGTTCCCGTCTAATTATGTTGAACTTCTGTAACAATTGCAAATGATATACGCACTTAGGAACCCAATCATGATAATCGCATTACCTCTGTAACAAATTCATTTTAACTATAATGAATTGCAAATATTATTTAGTATTGTGGAAAGATCTAGTGATATTTTTTCAAAATGGTCATGTATAGTTTTCATTCGATGTTAACTAATGTTTGTAATGCCCGATGGGCTTCTCCTTCCACACGCTGTCTATATCATCTCGCTTGCTCTCCATCTTCCCCGTCCCTGCTCCACAACCTAAATATCAAACGGCATTGTTATTGAGTTTTTTTTATCCATGTTACAGCTTGTTGCTCTGTTCTCATGTACAACTCAAATGTTATGTAAGACCCTGTGCCACACCACTATTATCTGTAAAGCACGTACATACCTTTCATGAAAAATGCACTTTACAAGTCTGTGAAATAAATGCGTATGCTAAACTTGAAAGATCCCACATTCCAACAATCCATCCACAGTGCTGCACAACCACAGATCCGACATAAGCACGTGGAAAATACTCAGTAGTAACCTCTCAAATTCAATAAAACCTCAAAGAGCTACACTACGAGCACCAAATCAAATATGAATCGGGGGTGAAAACGTTCTTTACACACAATTTGACACTGAGTAGAGAGCAGATCAAACTTAGAAATATGTATTTTTCTTGTGAAGTTCCACCAAATGAATGAATGAATGAATGAAATGAGATTTATATAGGTCACGGCTACACAAAGTAGTTAACCCGCACTGGGCTCACAGGCAGCTTTCCAGGATTAAACAAGGATACTATTCTTATGTGAAAAGCCATGTGTTCAACCTTTATTTGAACAGGGAAATAAAAATAGAGCCCAAAGAGGTAGCTCAAGAGGGAGCTGATTCCATGAGGACAGCCCTAGATAAGACGAGGCTGGTATGCAAAGTTTAGCGCAGCGAATCCTAAGAATCCTGTGCTGGAGGCTGTTGGAAGATAGCAAGTTCTTTGTGATGTTTTAAAGGCTGATTCTTGCTCTTGGGTAGCCAGCACCCGTGTGAAAGAGTGCTTTGCAGAATAGGGCCAGTGCCTTGAAAATTATTCTCTTCCTTTTTGGAAGTCAGTGAAGTGCACAAAGGTATTGGGAGACATGCATTCTGGAAGGTAGGTTAACCAGAATGCAAGCTGCTGTGTTCTGGAATTTATTGGTCAGGTAGTCCCAGATACAGGGTCTTCGCATAATCCAACCTTGATGTTATGAGTAAGTGGACTAAAGACTTCCTAGCAGCAAATTAGCAGAAGTGCAAGAACTTCTTTAGAATGCACAGCAGACCAAAGCAAGCGCCTACCACAAAATAATGTGAGATTGTAAAGATAGACAGCTGTCATATTTAACACCCAGTTTCTTAACTATTAAATCCTGGGGGATTATAGGGGGCATCTTCAGGCCGGAAGATCCAACATGCTTCCAGGGGATTTTGACCAAAGAATAGAATTTTGGGCCTATCTGTGTTGCACTTTAGCTGATTGGTGGTCATTCAATGAAATACAGCAGTGAGGCAAGATTTAATGGATTTGCCTGCGATCTCTTCTCCCTTTTCACAGGAAAACAGCAGCTGTGTGTCATCAGTGTATAAGATCACTTTTGCGCCCAAGGCTTCCGCCAGCAGGGCTAGTGGAGTTAGATAAAAGTTACATAGTGTGAGGATCACTGAGGAGCCCTGAGGTACCGCCACTGTCAGTTCTAGGGAAGTAAAAGCAGTGAACCATACCACCTGTCTTCTGCCACTCAAGAAGGTAGCTAGCCAGTCCAATGCCTGTCCTATTACCCTAATAGATTGGAGATGTGCCAGAAGCCTCTAGTGGGTGACCTTATTGAGGCCGCTTACAGATCTAGAATAATCTGCACTGCCTTTCCACCAGCATCCAGGAAAACTCTTATGAATTCAATGACCTTCATTAAGGCGGTCTCCATACTATTCTAAAATTTGGGCTGAAGCCAGACTGGCTAGGATAAAGCAGTTTATTGTCTTCCGGATACAGGAAAAGCTGCTAATTTACATACTTTTCAGCACTTTTGACAGGGCTGCTAGCAAAACTATAGGTCTCGGATTATACTGTTCTCTGGTGTCAGCTGCAGTATTTGTTTGATTTTTTAATCGGGGGAGGGGAGCGGGGGGCAATAGCAATAACAAGTTGGGAGGGCAAGCATCTGTAGATGATCCTGATTTAAGGTTACGGATGTGTGCTAGTGACCCCTTCAAGGGAATGTGGTTAAAGCTTGAGTGTGTGGTCTCCACAGCAGTGCCGTACAGGAGTACACTGTGTCCATCAAACACTCTTTTGGCCGTGAGCAAGCGGCAAGACTTGCTTAAATGACTGACAATTTTATTTTGAAAATAGGAGGCCAGCTGTTCACACCACCACAACGATGGTTGCTGGCTATGGCACAGGCCTTAGGGGAAAAACATTTTTTCCCACTTAAAAAAATTCCCTTGATTTATTTTCTGGTACCTCTATCCTTTCTTTGAAAGAGAGCTTCTTAATTCTTTTGACTGTGGCATAGTATTGTTTTAGAGCTGCCTTGTATACGACTTTGTTGTTGGCTGTGTAGTGTTTCTGCCATTGTCTTTCCAGAGTCTTACAAAATTTAGGGCCAGATGTAGGTGGCCAAATGGCGAGCGCTAACGCTGAAATTTGTAAAATTTCAGATTTTGCGATCGCTTTTTGGCAGCGAGCAATGTGGGTAGGTTGAAACCTACTAGCAAAATAAGGAATCGCAAAATTGTGATTCCTTATTTTGCTCTTGCATTTAAGGAATTGCAAATTGCGATTCCTTAAAGGCAATGTGAGTAGCACAAAAGAAAGTGCACTTCAGCCTTAAGGAAAAAATAATGACCACCAACTTCAAGTTGGTGGTAATTAGCGATTTCCTTTAAAAAAGCACTTTTTTGCTTTTTTTTTTAAGTGCCATGTACACATTCATGCCCCTAGGGCATGTATGTGCACCACATGTGCACACATGCACATTCAGGGGTGCAACAGTGTGTCCATTTGGAACCCTGGCACCCTTGAAATTGCGCCCGCAATTTTCGAGTGCCTCTTGGTGACTCGCAAATTGCAGGAGCAATTCCTATTCATTACTATGGGCCTCAAGGCCCATAGAAATGAATAGGAAGATATTCCTTGATTGCGAATCAGAATATTAAGGAATCGCAAAAAATATTGCGATTCCTACCTACATGGCATTTTGCAATTCCTTAATAGCGATTCCCTAGAAGTCGCTATTAATTAATCACAAACATGGATTTACCTACATCTGGCCCTTTGTCTCTTCCTTGAGACTATCTGTGAACCAGGGACATGACGGCTTATTTCTGCAGACTGTACGTCGAGAGAAGTGCACCAACTTATTGGTCGTTTTACAGATCCAGCTGTCTAGCAAGCTGGCATCTTCATCCACAGCACCTGAAAGAGGAGGGGGGCGCTCTCTTCCAGGGAGCGAGTGAATTCCAATAGCTGGACTCCATTGAATGCTCTTGGTACATATGGAGTTTCGCCTATTGAGGCTTGCTCTTTCAATAAGACGGGCCATCTGAAATGAATCTTATAATGATCCATCCAGATGTGTGGGATGGGTTCACCTGTCAACTAGTTGACATTAGAGAAGATTTGGTCCAGTACATGACCCGCTTGATGTGTGGGTCTGAACATGTTAGGTAAGTTCAGGAGATAATAGTTTTAATAGTGTAACCACCATGTTATCTGCTACTTGATCTATATGTAAATTAAGATCTCTCAATACCATGAAGTGTGCATAACTTAGGGCCAAATGTGCAAGAGCATTTCCTAGGCAGTTAAGAAAGGTCCTGCAGGGCCTGGGGGTGTGTATATTATTACCCCAGCAATGGATTGATGAAGAGACCGGGTGAGACAGACGCCCAGCGGTTATACTTTTTCCTATATAATATGGCTATCCCTTCCACTAAGTCTATCCTTGTAATGTTGTATGTAACCTCTAGGTATAGCTGTCGCAATTAAGTGGTTAAAGGTCTCAGATAGCCAAGATTCAGTCATAAACATTATATCCAGGTGTTCTTTACTAAGAAAATCCAAAGGGTTGGTAGCATGTTTCTGCAATTAATGAAAATTGATTAAGGATGCAGATAACTGTGCATTCGTTTTACTAACCTGTGTGGTGGGGCAGTGTCCTTGTCACACACAGAAGGTTTTGTTTGAAAGCCACATTGAGAAAAGAAATGTGGTCGTTCACTGTGATCATTGGGAATTGAAAAGTGTATTTTTGCGTGAGGGCTAAACAACACCATGGGTCCCTATTGTAGCAGGTATGCATGATTCCTCCAGGGAAAACTACAGGCAGCGTGGCTGGCGGGACACTTATGGGCACAGACAAGCTTGGCAGCCCATGTTTTAAGCATATGGCCTTGCAGATAGCTGGAGCTTGCACTGCAGAAAAAAGGCAGCTCGAGCTGTTGCAGTGTAGGAAAAAATGGCAGACATCCCTGATAATAGGTTTTTAGCAGGTCCCAGCCACCTTCGATTACATTACTACACATCTCTCAAGATGTGCAAAATAGTGCAAGACTGCAATGAACGAACATTGCTCAAGAATTCAGTGAACTGCATGTCATTTTTACTAACCTGTGGGTTGGGGGCCGTGTCCTTCTCATGCAGGGAACGTTTTGCTTAAAATTAAAACATTTGATTACAATTCACTTTTAAAAACAACAGCAATCCTAGACAAGCTTAGCAAAACGAACCTAGAGCTCGCACATCCGCACAGTGGCCCCAGCTTTAAGCCTATGGCCTTTTGCAACAAGAACAATTGATGGACAGAATGCAGAACAATGTCATGCATGCACCCCAGTACAGAGATCTGGGCCTAAAACCATCGTTTTTTTGCTCACCATGACATTCCAGTTTGGACCCTCCCATATGCAAATCAGTCCCTGCGCCCAATGGGAACAGTCCAGCCCTAACTGCCAGGCCAGGTCCTCCCTGGACTGGAAACAAGCATCATAGGACAAATTTCGGGCTTTCAGCCCTCATCAACCATGATAGCTTGACTCCAGTGGCATGGAGAGCATGGAACCCACGTCTGAGCAATCCCGTCCCACTCGGGGTGACAAATGCAAAAAGATCAATTGATGGACAGAATGCAGAACAATGTCATACATTCTCCACAGTGAGCAAAATAATGATGGATTTAACCAAGATTTCTTGACGGGGGGGGGGGGAATGTTTGATTTATTCAGCATTCCGTCCATCATTTGTTTGCATAGCACTTTTTACCCTAAGTGGGATGGGTAGGCCCTGGCGTGGGTGCCTTGCTCACTGTGCCACTGGATTCAAGCTAGCCTGGCTGATGAAGTATAATACCCAGAAACTGGTCCCAGGATGCTTGTTTTCGGTCCAGGGAGAACCTGGCTTGGCAGGTTGGTCTGGACTGTTCCCATGAGGCACAGGGTCAAGACTGATTTGCATATGGCTGGGTCCAAACTGGGGTGGCACGGTGAGCAAAAGAACGATGGACTTGACCTAGATCTCTTGACGGGGGGGAATGTTTGACTTATTCAGCATTCCGTCCATCATTTGTTTGCGTAGCCTTGTAGACAGCTAGAGCGCGCACAGCCACAAAATGGCACCTCTAGCTGTCCCTGCGTAGGAAAAATGGCCGACTTCCCTCATAATAGAAAATGGAAAACGGATCTTGATTCTGAGTTTTTCCTGGTTGGAAAAGTGTAAATTGTGCAACTAAGCCCCATGTTGTTCTTCATACAGAGCTTGGAAATAGGAAAGACAGACCACGGAGGGAAAAACCCTATTGGTGTTTCCCTTCGGTGGTTTTGCCTCCTGCACATTTTTAACACTTTGAAATAAGTCCCAAGATATTCATGCCCATGCTCCTGCTCATGAAAGAATTTGTGAAGAAAAACTGCCCCTTCAGAACTTTATACTAATGGTGTCTTTCAAAGTCCTTCAATTGTAAACATTGAATCCACAGTTGCATATAACAGATTAGATATATTACAAGCAGACCATCGGGTACGAGACATTTTCAACATGCCCTAGCCCATCATTTGTGAAATGTATGTACTTGGCCTAAAACATATTTGTGTACCCCCATGACTTCTAATTTAGAATTTACCTGCAAATTCTAAGAGCATTTCTCACACCTATATTTACAAAACCTATTTAAGCTGGTAAATTATGTATTTATAGTGCTGCAAGATGCATTTGTCAACTCCACCAGGATTTCCCCATTTACAGATGCAAGGTAGTTGTCAGTTTCAGATGATTTTTGTATAAATCTACGTGTAAATATTGGTGAGTTACCACAAACCTGTGCATTTGCTGGTACTTAAATATCTCTGACATGTAGTTGCCCTCCTTAGAAACACATCTAAATGCACTCTCCTCAAGGGTAGTAGTAAACATTTCAAGGGTGAAAATGCGAGAACACCCAAGTATTTACAGGGGGAGAGAGGAAGTTTTTTCTCCAAGAATAAGAAAATGTTTCCTATCGAGAAACAGAAAATAAACTAAAAGAACACATGTGGTTTTATGGACGTTATCACTTTATTTTAAGACAACAACGTAGTGGTAGTTGCACAAATGTACCTCCTGTACCGTTTGTATTCCTGAAAATGTGTAACTTTCATATCTAGTGTTTTGTGAATTAAGTCTTAGGAAATTTCAGGAAACAAAATAGTAGTCACCTGTAGAGCACTTACATTTTGCTGCACCTCAATGTTCCCTCATGCATTTATGACTGTGCCAGAGACAGGTTTGTAAGCACGTAACTACTTGGGAAATATTCGAAGATTTGGGGAGGTAGCAATCCAGTCCAATCCGTTACTAAGCCAGGTCCACTGCCAATGTATGACTTACCAATAAAGTGGCCCTAGGAAGTGCATGTGGGATGTGTCATACTGTAATGACCATGACCAGTTAATATTGACCTTGTGCACACAAGGAAGGCTTTTGAAAAACTGTTTCAATGCCTGGAGGGTAGAGAGGAAATTGGGTTGGAGTAACTCCTCCCACACGAAATCACTAAACCACAAAAATTACTCCAACTGACCGTGCGATGGTCAATCTGAATTGCACTTAGGTGGGGGGACATGAAGCTTTTAGGAATGTATAACTTTACCAATCAGTGAGGAAGGAAAGGATTCCTTTTTGTTTAGTTACCCTCACACACACTATGGTGTCATGCTTCATCATCGGGTCACCCCGACGCCTAAAAGTCTGGGTGGGCTCAACCACAGTGTTGGGAGCTCTTTGAAGTTTGTAGAAGACCATGGGGCTAAAGAAGTAAAAAAACCTCCGACAGAACCCCAGTTTCCCTTTATTATTGGGTCTGTCAGGGTTATTAAAATGAAGTAAAAAATGGGTCAGTGTAGGAGTATTATGGTCCTAAGACCATAGTGACAACATGTTTCAGTCCATATGTGGCCGTAAAGGTCCTGGACATTCTTCAGGGCTCGGGTTGGCCTCCCTCGGGTACAGAACGGGGAATTACCTATCCTGTCAGTGAAATCAAGGGCAGAGTAGCTGCTCCTTATGTGTGTGATGAGAAATTGTCTACCACATGTGTGTGATGAGAAATTGTCTACCACATGTGGGTCTCCATCTGGAAGAGATCGATAAAAAGAGGGAAGAACATACAGCAATGTGTGAGTATACATGTAGTTATGCTTTCTCAATGATTTTGATTGGGTACTTTTTGTGTTGTAATTTGTTAGTTAGGTAAACAGGAATCCTTTCCTTCCTCACCGATTGGTGAAGTTACACATACCTTCACATATTATAAGCTTCAGGTGCCCCACCTAAATGCATTTCAGGTTGACCATTGCACGGTCAGTTGGAGTAATTTTTGTGGTTTAGTGATTTCGTGTGGGAGGAGTTACTCCAACCCAATTTCCTCTCTACCCTCCAGGCATTGAAACAGTTTTTCAAAAACCTTCCTTGTGTACATACGGTTAGCACAGCACACAGCTGTAGGGTGCGTCACAGAACAATTTCTGACTAGGTTATCCTAGTATTACTCAGTTTTCAAACACATTGTCAACCCCATCTACTACCAACGTCCTCTTTATTTGATACGCATTTCAATAGCCATTGATACAAAGACATGGCGGAACTACTAGGGATTGGCTACTCGGATGACATGACATCAGCAATACTAGCTGGACCATCCCTTTTATCTGACACCAACATTAGCCAAAACCTGTCTCAAGCCCAAAACTGGGACGAACTAAAAGAATTGATATGGTGCCAAATAAAAAATCTTCTACACAGAGCAATCATGACTGAATATCTCAGTGGCAATGCAGCACCAACAGGATTGTTGGTGACCAACGCACCGAGGATTTTTCTAGATGATCCCCAATTTAAAAAAGAGTGGTCATTAATCGCGTGGCGATGCTCATGCGATTGGTTAATTTTAATTATAAATACAGCCAAACGACTCGCAGATGCGCTACTGATCAAAATCAACACCAGTGAGGATTCACTGACAACAGAGATCAAGCTGACACTATATAAGAAGAAACTAGAAGAAGTGAACAAGGAGATTACAGAGCATAAGGATTACCTCATGCAGAACAAAATCAATAAATTACAGAAGGATTTGAAGAAATTCAATCATGAGACTGTGTATACCTACATCAAAGACGACTACAAGAACCAAGAAAACTCACTCAGGATCATCACACAGTGGCCAATCAACAAATTCCGACTCGGAATATAACGATTGGTCTAGCTGCGGATCAAACAAAAGCTGGTGAGGGAAAGGAAGAAGACCACAAAGAGGGAGGTTATAATCAATGACATGGACACCAACTGATGTACCCATGGCCAGGCCCATATGGCCCAGTGCCATTTCAAGGCCTCCCCAGTTTCCCACTGGTCCATACTACCAACCTGACTACAATCAACATTTTTTAGGACAGGGCGGAAGACGAGGGAGATGAGGAAGACGCAGGAACGGAGGGTTCCAATGGGAAGAAGATCGGACACAGACAAACACACAGAACTACTCCAAAGGCCCGCAACAACCAGGCCCGAGCAGCAAGAAGGACTAGTGGTAAACTTGTCAGACAAAATGCTCACAAAGGAAGAACTCAGTGTCCTAGAGAAAGTACTGGGTTTCGTCTTCACACCTTATTTAGACAAATTCCGTCTCTGATGTGAATTGGGAGATTTCTTCAAGAAAATCCGCTTGAAGACATTTTTCATGGAAAAAGATAGAACATTAGAAGATGGCACCTATACGAACCTGAGACCAAAATCAACTTTCTTTCCCCCTTCAAACCTGATGCCACCGGAAGTCCTGGCCTTCGAGGAAGCAGTGGTCAAAGAGGTGGAGGAACTACTCCCCAAAAAAGAAGGATTTAACAACCTGAGCACCAAGGAAGGCCTAGCCCTTGAAACTCTAAAGACCAGAACTGACATAGTAATAAATCCGGCGGACAAAGGTGGGTCCACAGTTGTCCAGAGCATTGAACGCATACAGGACCGCTTGCTTGAATCTCTTTGCGGATACAATGTACTACAAAAAGATCAACAGAGACCCCACCAAGCGTCTGAAGATGACCATTAGCACACTCACAGTGGATGCTTTGGAAAAAGAGTAGATTACAAAGAAGTAGCATGATTTCCTGAACCAGGAGGATCCCAGAACCCCCCTCTTCCACACGATCCCCAAGATCCATAAGGGCAAAATCCTACCCCCGGGCAGACCCATCGTCTCGGGCATTGGATCACTCTTAGAGCCATTATCAAAATACACTGATTGTTTCTTACGCCCACTAGTAACAAGAATTAGGTTGTATGTACAGGATACAAAACACCTGTTCAACCTACTAACAGATGTAGAGTACAACCCTGAAGAAAATATCCTAGTATGTCTTGATGTAGAAGCATTATACACTAATATACCACAAGTGGAGAGTATCAGAGTAGTGGAAGAGATCTTGAAAATGGACGAATGGATGTGGGCAGCCCCTATAGAGTGGACTGGCACTCTCATACATCTGGCACTCACTGAGAACTTTTTTAAGTTTGAGAATCAACTTTACCTCCAGGTACATGGTACTTCAATGGGCAACACATTCGCCCCACGTTTAGCATGTGTTTATGTCAGCCATTTTGAAAATCAACAAATCTGGACCCAGAACCCATACACCAGGAACATCTACAAATGGTATAGGTACATCGACGATATCTTTATGGTATGGAAAGGTGACATGAATGGCCTTATTGCATTTGAAGAGTGGGTTGATAGTCTGAATCCCCATCTCCGTTTTACCATGGCCACACATAAAGAACAGATTTTATTTCTCGATGTCACATTTACAGCAAAAGAGGGCACACTAGCTAGCTCCCTCTACACCAAACCAACTGACAAAAACAGATTTCTTAGGTTTGACAGTGCACATCCACACGCACTACGAGAAAATCTGCCAGTAGGCCAGTTTTTAAGGGTGCGCAGAAACTGCTCTGACCTTCAGACTTACAAAAAGGAGGCAGTGCACCTCACTAACAAATTACAACACAAAAAGCACCCAACTAAAATCATTGAGAAAGCAAGCAAGAGACCACGCAACACTCCTAGAGAAGCCCTTTTAGAGACACATGTGAAAACACAACCTGAGCAACTCATATGTGTCACTACATACAATTCATCGTCTAATGATGTAAAGAAGATAATAAATAGGAAATGGCAAATCCTTACATCAAATAAACTCACCTTTGAGAAACTGATATTTTCTTTCAAAAGAAACACAAGTCTTAGAGACTCGTTGGTGCACTGCGGAACATGAATACCCCCACCCATAAGTCAATCTACACTGTGGAATACTCCTTCAGTAATGGGACATTAGCCCTGCGGGAACTGTGTAGCATGCCCCTTCACAGAACACACCAAACACCTAGAACTAGGACTAAACTCACCTTGGGAACAAAGATCCCATACTAACTGCAACTCTGAGTCAGTGGTATACCTCATCAAATGCCTGTGTGATCTAATGTATGTTGGCATGACAAGCCGCAAAATTAAGATCCGCATCAGCGAACACAGAAGCACAATACGGCGTGCAATAACAGCTACAAAACTCACGGCACATTACAGGGAAAAGGGACACAAAGACACTGAGATCAGGTGGACCATTATAGAAAAGGTGAAAGACACGGCAAATTTACAGCACAGACTCCTCGAACGTGAACAACGGTGGGTATACCGTTTGAAGACACACGAAGTGGGTTTGAACGACTATATCCCATGGAGCCAACTCAACAAATGAGTCTCACTCACATGCCCTAAACAGTACTGGTCTATATGCCATCTCATACATCCCGGGCATTACCTGAGATTAGGCTAGAGAGTGGGCCGTACTTTAACAAAAGCAATATGGAGTCGTATGATCTGGTTATTCCTAAAAAAATCTCTCAAAAGACCTTTTTCTATCCTACTCACATTTCACATACATTGGAAACACCACTTTGATACCACGTAACCATAACCTGGTCACAGGACTCGCGTTTTTATGTGAGACATTCCAGCCCCTGAATACGAGTGCCTGACACTTGAATAATTGACCACACCAGTGTTTGGAGGGAAGTCTTGAGGGATCTTTCAGTCTCTAGCAAGACATCTCCCATCCTATTCTTGTATTTTTTTAATCCTGATACCAAGTAACGTCCAATAAAGCAATACTTTCAATTGGCACCCCTAATCAGTTTTAATATTTCCCATTTACTGCACTATTGTCGCACTACTTATTTCAATTACATGGTGATTGGCACTGGTTTCATCACATTACATGTTACATGTTGTATGTGTCTGTTGGTGTCTTGTAACGTTGTGTGGAATTTATTATTATTCCCCTCCCTTATGCTCCGCCCTGAGTGTGGCTACACCAGGGCGTATTGTAAGCAGACCCGATGATGAAGCATGTCACATACTTCGGTATGTGAGTGAGGGCAGTTTTTTCCAATTTATGGATTTTTCTGTATTTGTCTCGTGGTTTTGATTTTGTGTACTCTACCCCCTTTTTGTGTATACACTTGAATAAGCTCTACAACTCTAAAATATAGAACAGTGCAGATGCTTGTCCTATTAATAATGTTAGACGGGCCCCGGTTATTATAATACACAACTCTCGTTAGCTTCTATATTGAGACGGTTTTGCAGTATGTAATACCACCAGTTACTACAATCCCCATGAGCCTTTGAACCACTTGCGCCGTGCCACGCACACGTCGCTACGTCACACGTAGGGCGGTTCCGGCAGTCATTGGCATTTTTCACGGGCAAAAACTTCTTACAAACACGCCGGTCCCCGTTAGAACCATGCAAAAGCCAGGGACCGAGACCGAACAGGTTGGAAGGCGGGTCAGGACTCTTGACGAAGTAAGTGAGAGCGTGCACACAGACAATCGGAACCATTCAAAACCGCTTGGCTCTTTTTGATAATGCTGCCTTCTAGACATGGCCCTATGTCACCACTGCTAGCAGGCTTAGAACCCTCAAACGGGCTAAAAATTACTTATCTTTTTGGGGGCACACTATAGGGTTTGACTACAGAGCTACCCCACGTGGCCACACGGTCCCCTGAGACACGGAGACGTTACAGAATCCGGGTAAGACTATGTGTTTGAGGTGAAGCATGGAACGTTAGAAGTATGAGTATCTTAACTGTTACAAATTTACATGAAGAATGGACACGGGCTGAATGATGGAAAAGATTTTATAGTGTTCTGATACATTTTTAATACGCACTACCTGGCATGTTGTTACTGTCAGTTTGCGAGCAAAGCTCGCCAATCCACTATATTCTGTCACAAATCCTGAGAGTGTACAGACCATGTTGAGAGTGGCACAAGATTGAAAGAGTTTGAATACTACTGAGTTGCACATCACTTGGCACTGGTGGTCTCGCTCGTTCAACTATGCACGTATTGGGGAAACACAAACGTGTAAAAATTGCATGTATACTCACACATTGCTGTATGTTCTTCCCTCCTTTTATCGATCTCTTCCAGATGGAGACCCACATGTGGTAGACAATTTCTCATCACACACATGTGGTAGACAATTTCTCATCACACACATTAGGAGCAGCTACTCTGCCCTTGATTTCACTGACAGGATAGGGAATTCCCCGTTCTGTACCCCAGGGAGGCCAACCCGAGCCCTGAAGAAAGTCCTGGACCTTTACGGCCACATATGGACTGAAACATGTTGGCACTAGGGTCTTAGGACCATAATACTCCTATACCGACCCATTTTTTACTTCATTTTAATAACCCTGACAGACCCAATAATAAAGGGAAACTGGGGTTCTGTCGGAGGTTTTTTTACTTCTTTAGGCCCTATGTCTTTTACAAACTTCAAAGAGCTCCCAACACTGTGGTTGAGCCCACCCCGACTTTTAGGCGTCGGGGTGACCCGATGATGAAGCATGACACCACTAGGGTGTGTGAAGGTAACTAAACAAAAAGGAATCCTTTCCTTCCTCACCGATTGGTGAAGTTACAAATTCCTCCTCATACTATAAGCTTCAGGTCCCCCCACCTAAGTGCATTTCAGATTGACCATCGCACAGTTGGAGTAATTTTTTTGGTTTAGTTAATATTGACCAACCACTAGATTTGGCAGCAAACACATGATACACAGATCAGTGGGCTGATATTAGTGCTGTCGGTCATAGTCACAGTGAAAACACACATACAATGTAGAGTACACTATGTTTTAGGGTACCCCTATGAATTGCATTACCTACCATATATGTCCCTAGTACATAAATGTGCAGGGAGATTAAAATTACTTTTAAGTCCCTAGTATATATTAGGGCATGGCCGTTTAGAGGCTAGCAGCCCATTCTGCACTTGCATGTGTGCACTGCTGAGAGCCTGGGGTTGATTTAAAAGCAGCCCTGAATGGCAGGGCTGCTTTTAAATGTAAATTGTGCACATACTCGACTTTGGTGGTAGGGGCACTAAAACATTTACAAACTACAATATTCTGGCATAATAAATACCCCTGGGGTCTCCCATAGGCGCCCCAGGGGTGTGGGCAATGTACTTATAAAGAGGACCAGTATAAAAGGTGTTTTATACAACCTGAGGATAGAGAAATTGCACATTTCAATTCCCCGATTGTAGTAAAGTGCTTCCCAAATTCATGTCAATGGCACCGTATGGAGGAGTGTTAAGACAAGGTTACTACAAGCCCCTCCACCCTGGCAGTCCATGAGGCACAGCGTTGCCTAAACAGAAATACCATGAATCTGATTTCAACCGTATTTATTAAATTTGGTGCTCACACATTAGGTGTGCATCTGTTCTTTATTATATTACTAGCAGCCTGTCCCGACCTTGTCCGGGAGCTTTCAGGCTTCCCCCTACCCCCGCCTGCCCCGACATTGCCCAGCAGCCCGTGCCCCCGCCCTCCCCGTCCCCTGTCCCCCGCCTTCCCCAACCCCCGCCTGCCCTGACCCCCGCCTGCCCCGACATTGCCTTTTGTAACTCCCCGTCCCCCCCCTGGCCCGACACCCTCCTGCTTACCTCAGCCGCCGCTCCTGAGTTGACAGCTCCTCGCCGCTCTGCTCCTCACCGCCTGTCCGCCGCTGCTCCTCCCCCGCGCCATGTCCGCCTCTCCGCTGGTCGCACCGCCGCTGGCCTGTCCGCTGCTCCTCACGTGACCGCTCCTCCCCCGCGCCATGTCCGCCGCTCCTCTGACGTCGCTCTGACGCCGCTCCTCGACGTGAGCACGCACATCGCGGCCGGCGCTACTTTGGGGGGACTACTTTTTTTTTAAATACATTTTTTAAATAAGGTTTATTTTTAAACTTTATATAGCCTATAACCATATACACACCCTGACGATTTCTACGGTGTATCAGGTGTGCAGATTGGCGCAGTGGTTCCGGAGTTTACCCGCCTCAAAGCCTGAAAGTTTCTCCTTTATTATAGTAGTATAGATTTCTTTAGTATAGGATCGTTTTTCTTACAGAGTGGTACGCATGGGGCTGGTGCCCATGTGGTCCTGAAGAAGAGGTTTAGGGGACACCTTGAAACATGTCGAACAAATACTAGGGAAAGTATACACATAACAGTTACACTTCCTCCCTACTATTAACACTGCACTACACATTTTTCACAAAGTAGTTTATGTAGTTCTGCAAGTTGCAGCACACCCCAGACAGTAGCTGTCTGGGATGGCCCCAATGATGAAGCATTTGACCTAGGGGCAACCCTTGGTAAGTGAGGCACTCAATAAGAGAATTTTCTCTTCTTAGTTTTGGGGCATGGTTTTGCACATTTAGCGGAAGCCCTTCCCTTTGGTTAGGTTCTCTGATCTGTCATTTACAGATTCATTTATAACCAAACACAGTATTGAACAGCAAGGCCATTGGCCAGTACAGAGTGCAAAGTAGGCACATGAGAATCTGCACAGGGAATGGGCAAGTACAGTAATAAACAGCAAGGCCATTGGACAGTACAAAGTAAAAAGTAGGCACATGAGATTTTGCACAGCGAATGGGCAAACACATTACTAAACAGTTAGGCCATTGCCCAGTACAAAGTACATGTGTGCATGAGAAACTGCACAGGCAATGGGCATCAACAGTGATGAATTGCAAGGCTAGTGGCCAGTCCACAGTTCCAATGAGGCGCATGTGCATGAGAGGCTGCACAGGGAGTGGGCATCAACAGTGGTGAACAGCAAGCCCAGTGGCCAGTCCACAGTTCCAAGTAGGCACATGTGTGCATGAGAGGCTGCATGGGGAGTGGGCATCAACAGTGAGGAACAGCAAAACCAGTGGCCAGTACAAAGTACATGTGTGCATGAGAAACTGCACAGGGAATGGGCATCCTAAGTCATAAACAGCAAGGGCAGTGGCCAGTATAAAGTGCAAAGTAGGTACCTTAGAACCTGCACAGGGAGTGGGAATCAACAGTGACGAACAGCAAGGCCAGTGGCCAGTCCAGAGTTCCAAGTAGGCACATGTGTGCATGAGAGGCTGCGCAGGGAGTTGGCATCAACAGTGATGAACAGCAAGGCCAGTGGCCAGCACATGTGTGCATTAGATCCTGCACACGGAATGGGTGACCCTGTACACTGCCATGGTCGGCAAAACAATTAGGGGGATAACAATGGACAGTCCCGGCACTTATGTGGGAGGGACAGGTGTGTGAGGGAGAATTTCACTCAGACTTGGCTGTCAGTCAGACTTGGAGGAGGCTGAGTGTCGGACCAGTTTAGGGACTGGAGACTTTCACTCAGACTTGGCTGTCAGTTGGACTTGGAGGAGGCTAAGTGTCGGGGCCAGTTTAGGGACTTGACCTTGGAGAGAGAGAGGACCAGCTGAGCTAGAGGCATCAGTGGCTTTGGGAGCAGGTGGGCTGCTTGGACCGGGTGGTGTGGTGGCACTTGGAGGTGGAGTCATGCTGCCATGAGACACAGTGTGGATGGGAGAATTTGGAGGGGTGCCTTTCCACTTCTTGGGGAGTTGATGGGGAATGATTATCTTGGGAGGAGTGGGAAGTGGGGCAAGCACAACAGGCACACTCTCCACCAAGGCTGCATCAGGTGCAGCCGGTGGGTCTCCCTCTGGCGACCTGCTGGATCCGGCGGTACGCTTGGCCTGGCCTTACTTTTTCCCCTCCATTACCTGTTGACCAGGTGAACGCCTTACAGTGCTCTGCATTACCTGCTTCACAGGGGTCTGGATGGGAGTTGAGTTGGTGGGTGAATCTGCCTTTTTCTGTGGACTCTTAGCAGGCACCAGATTCACAGCAGGCACTGGAACTGACTGTTTTACTTTGCGAGACACTTTTGGGACCGGAGTCTCCTTGCCTGAGGATGCCTTTAAGGGATGTGAGCCTGAGGCCTGCTTCTTGGCTTGATGCCCCGAGTGTCACCTGAAGGGCTTTTGCCTTTGCGCTCTGGGGATGCTTTGGTTGGTTTGGGGGTTGGTGTCTGTGCTCTGGCCTGCTTGGGCTGCTTTTGTTGTATGCTTTATGTGGTGTATCTTGAGCCTGAGGCCTGTGGTGTGTGGGCACTCTCATCAGATGTAGCCCCTGCAGGGGGGTGGCCAAAGGGACTGGTGCTGGACTCTGAGCCTGTGATAGCTGAATGGCTGCCGTCACTGTTGATGACTAAGACTGGACAGTCCTGTGCAGCCCACCCACCTCTGAATGAATGCCCACCATGAAGGCAACTACCTGTGCCAACTTCTTGTCATGGTCTAGGAAGTCATTAAGGAAAGTTGTCTGACCCACACACATCTGGTGCAAAAGGTCCACAGCCTCAACGCTGAGGACAGCAGGGGAGTCAGGGGCATGGGCAGTGGTGCCTGAGGGGAAGGACCTTCTTCCCTTCCTACTGTTGCGAGCACGTGCAACACTAGTGGAAGTAGCTGGGAGGATGGGCACTGGATGTTGTGAGGTGGAAGAGGAGGCTGAGTTCCCGCTCCCTGTGCCCTCCAACATAGAGGAGTCACCGCTGGCATAAGATGACATTGAGGTTGGGGTCTCTGGCTGCGATTCCTCAAGCAGACTCCTGTCCCAATCCGAGGCGCTGGTCATATCACTGTGAGCGTGCTCGTGGTTGCAGTTGTGTCTGATGCCTCACCACTGGTGTCCATCCCCTGTCCTTCTGTGCCCACGGTAGATACTGCAAGAGACAGAGACGTAGGTTCAGTTTAGTGCCATTCACACAATTATCATATTCAAGCAAAGCACAAAACAAGATGATGATACCCCCATGTTGCACACCACCCTGTGCAGTAACATTGTCCAACCTTAGTTCCAAAGTCAAAAATCACATGGTATCATGCAAACTTGGCATAAGTGACCCACATGATGCCCACACAGCCAATTCGCCTGCCCGTGCCTCCCTGTAACTATACATACAGATCCCTCTGAGCATACCTAGGGCCCTGAGGGGGGTAAAGATGTACCTACCAACACCTTGTCACAGTGACATATAGAGTCATCATAAGGGGATAGCACTTATACAGACTCCAAAACATCAGTTCGTAGTGGCCATGAGTTCATGCCAACTACCATGTCGTACTTTGGGGCACAACTACAGTTGCACATTGGTGTCAGATGTGAAGTCCTCACAATATTGAGGTGTGGCACTGCACACATTGATGAAAGCACACTCAGATGAGGCACACTGCCGTTAACTGCCATGGGATGTCCCTGACTCCCCCAATGCAGCTGAGGCCATAAGGCCGCAACTCAGAAAGCAACATCAAGGGCCATTACATCAATGACATGAAAAAGTACATGTAGCGGTAATTCATGACAGCTGCACCCGACCACTTACATGCCATTGCATCACACTTGCAACATCACAGAGCTCAGCACTGGCTCAGGCTTGGAATACATGCAGTCACTCACAACCAAAGTTACCCTTTCCAGAATACTCACCCCCAGCTTGCTGCTGATGGTCCTTCAAATGTGCATCCAGGTCTGGCTGCGTAACTGCAAAGATACGTGCCATTAGTGGTGTCATGCTCCAGCATGTCAACCTGTCACTCCGAGGGAGCAGTCCCAGGGTCATCTTTGCCATGTTTTTGCTCAGCCGGCAGATGTCATTCCACCTCTTGTGACAGTGTATGTGTGTCATCGGTTGGGGACACCCAGAGCCCGCACCTTGCGTGCAATGGCCCTCCATATGGCCTTACGCTGGTGGGTTTGTGCTGCAGGAAGGAGAAATTTCAGTGACACTGGGTCATATATTACTATCTCTCAGTTCAGGAGAATGCACCAACTCAGCACAACTCCACAGACATGTGTAGTAGAGACAATACAGCATAACACGTAGTACATAGTCCTGTGATAATCATACCAAAATGCATGCAGGTATGAGGATGGACAGTACCTGGACATCTCATACACATGCAGAATGCCAGCACAGAAAGCAATGTGAAGGAGGCTGATATCTGCTATCCAGTTTGTGAGTGAGCAAGACATACATTACATTGGAAATGATGTGGCGAGGCAAACTCACTGTGTCCAACACTGCACACCCCTCAATTTCATTGCCTTGTAAATGGCTCACTGTGTCATGGAGGCCACATTTAGGGACATGATCTCACAATCTCAAACCCTTCTAACAAGGTCTGTCTCTTTAAATACACCGGCCTGAGATAGCCCTTTGATAGATAGGGTAGCAGACAACCGGTGTGTCCCACTCTGTCCATTCGGTGATGGATCCTCTTCAAATTGGGCAGTGATTGTGCAGGCCAGGGTGGCTCACACTGAGGTTTAACGTGTGGCATCAGAAATGTCACATGCAGGGACAAAATGAGTGGGCAAACAGTGCCTACACATGCGAGTCAGTACACATAATGGTGAAAATTGAAGGGTGACGTTTCAACAGTACAACAATCTGCTGTGTCATAGGTGAATTACCGCCAAGAGTGTCACCCTTCTGGCATTTTACTCTTGTGCCTAATGCTGAGATATCCATGCTGGCAATATTAAGTCAGACACACGTCCATCAGTACCCTCTGGATGGATACTCTTGGTAATGTCAAAGATGAGTCTTTGAATAACCTCATGGACCCACACAGCCATTAGCACAGGCTATTTCTGTCCTGACTCCAGCTTACCAAACTTGCTGTGTCACTGCATAAACAATGCATGTCCCTCCCATCCTGGTATGCAGCCAGGGAAGTGTGTATTTTGCTATCTTGGAATTTTAATTTCGGTAAATGTCTCATGGCCCCAACATATTTCAAATGCCAGAGCTAAAATGTGTGTGGCAACTCAAGGGATTTTTAAATTCTTCTCTAAACTAGGGAATGGACCAATTCATTAGATGGTAGTTATTTATAAAGCAAAAGGAGTAAGTGCTACCCTTTATGGGGGAATGTCTTTGGGGTTATGCAAATAGCACGGCCCTGCAAACAGAAGAAAATTGCTTCCTAAAACGTTTTCTATATTTACCGCCCTCTGCATCGAATACTATTGTACACCTTGAGGATGGACTTTGGTTTTTAGAAGACCTTTTATTGGTTAGTTCACTGTTATTGTGGGCCTCACTTTGGAAGAGGGAAGAAACAGCTTTTACTAGATCAATCATTTTATATTGTTTACATTTGAAAGATGCACTTCAAATTCCATGATTATTATATTACAATTCCTTTCTAGAAAACCTGCTCAGTATATCAGTATGGTCGGATACCTCAAAAATATTGTCTCACACAAAGAAGGAGATCAAACATTTCTTTTTGCAGAATAGGCAGGATCTCAGATCAAAGGCTGAGCAGAATAAACCGATTGTCGCCTTGTACAAATCTTTTAACTTTGAGGAGGGAGCTAATAATTACCTGTCATATGTTACTTATGTACAGCATTGCTTTGTGCTACTGACTGTGATGAGGCATTGTTCATTGTCGCATTCCCAAAAATGAAGTCCCGCCCACCTGATATGGTACCATGTCCCTGTGATAACAAAAGCAAACAAAGCACCCTGCACTTTTTATTGTTTTGTAACTTTTATCACAATTTTAGGTGTTTTTACCTTAAACCATTGTTTGCTGCTCATAACATTAGTTCACACAAAGTAGGAATGAAAGTTTTGGTGATGCCAGATGACCCTTTAATATGTTATAACGATGCCCTGGTTATTCTGAAATCACTTAATGGGTGGAAAAGTATTCTGTTATAGTGTAACAAATTAATCAATTTTAATAATTGTCAATGTAATTATATGTTTTTAATTCTTTTTTAGATGTTTTATTATGGTCCGTACTTTTATGGCTGTTTATCTTTGATAGCCGAATAAAGATTTGAAAATAAAATTCATAGTCTTCATTAGCGAGTTTTACCCCCATTCCTTGGATTTATAGTACCAAAGGATTATGACCCGAATGGAACTATGAGTATCACTTGATTTTACAAATCAAAAGGAGCTGATCTGAGACCTGAAAATAGTCCAGACGAGCATGTGTAGAGTGCGGAGCAGAAAAATATGTGGAACCATGCTCTGCTGGTTTTTCATTTTAGCCCAGACATCAAAATGGCCATGTTCTTTAGACAGACCTTCTAGGTCTTTAAATACTCTGGATTTCTGACCTGTGTATGGAAACTGTACCACAAAATTCCAATCTGATTTCTGACCTGTGTATGGAAACTGTACCACTACATTCCAATCAATCAAATGATTGATATTCAGGTCCCCGCACAAAACTATGGGTAGGGGCCGAAGTATAAATTCCCAGGATATCTGGTAAATAACAGAGAGACTATACAGAATATTAACTTAAACTTGGCAGAGGGTAAATGTATCTCTGTTAACAGGATGTCAGACTCCAGCAACCCATCAACCCTGGAGTATTTATTGACACGTGTGAATTTCAACCAATTCCCTTTGGCCAGAATTACAACTCCCCCTGCCCCCCGCCCAACATGCCCCTTGTGAGGTTGACCAATAAGGTTGTATACCATAGTGCTTAAACATTATTTTTTGAAGCTTCAATGTGTGTCTATTGTAAACTAACAATATCAGCCTTTAGGACCTGTATTCTTGATCTTTTTTTAGGATCGTTCAGGCCACAAATGTTAATGGAAGCAATAGGTATGCTCTGTGTATCACCCATTTACCCTATTAAAAAGAAAGAGAAGAGAGCTATCTGGTTTCCATTTCTTAACATAACTGTGGCAACAGTCCCACACTTCATCCCTCTCCTAGGTCATTTCTCAATTCTTCCTATACTCTTTCTGAGCATATGGGACCCCCCACCTCCTCGGACTACCCCCCCAACCTCCCAAAAACCTTACCCATCCAATAGACAACCAGTCCAAGACTGAGTGGCGGCATCTTATTCCCGGAAACCTCTTCTCCAACCCCCCCACTCCTCAGTAGGAACGCAACACCCCCAAAAGATTCCTTTCTTTTATGTTACCCTATTTTCTCTTTTCTTAGTACCCCTTCTTCACGAACAAAATGCTCCTTTATCAACCTCTCCCTCTCCTTTCATCTGTTTGGCCACCCCCCACTTAGTCTGGAATCTCAAACTTCCAGATAAACTTTGCAGATAAACCTTAGCCCTAGCTTCTGAAAAGGAGAAAACATTTGTCTTAGACGCCATTGCCGCTCAATGGTGGCATGAGCAAAATCTGGCTGAGCAAAAAATGAGACCACATCAAACTCTTTTTTAGAGTTAGGATGTGCCAGAACATAAAAGCTATGTCTTAACAAAAAATTGACAAAATACACTAAAACAACCCAGAGATATGCATTATACCAGGCTTGATTGTTCTTGAGGTTTAGGAGGAATCTATTAACCCTGGGCGGAGTTTGCGGAGTTGCACGACGTGGAACTACGCAAAGTGGCAAAAAAAACTCTGTCGCACTACTGGGAGCTCAGCAAGTGGCGGAGTTCCATAGAAAAATGCAGTTTGTGGTGATTGCACAGTGCCGGATGCTTGTCTGCACTGTGCACTCATTGCGAACGGCACCTTGCACAGTACAAGCAGTCCCTTCTTTCTTTTTCTGTTGCTCAAGTAGATTTTAACTCTAGCAGCAGCTTTCTCAATGTGATCAGGCAGTTTCTCAACGAAAGCGGTCGCAAGCATATGCGACCACTCACAATGAGAAACCTGACCAACCAGCATTGATAAATCTCGCTGGGAGGTTTGTTTTTCACACTCGCCAACTTGATGTTGACGATCACGATTGAGGAAAAATCTCACCGGGAGGTGGATTTTCCTCGCTTGCGCTCGCCAACATGATGTTGGTGAATGCGAACAAGGAAAAAACTCTGCTCCGTGAAGCAGAATTTTTCAGAACTCCGCAAGCTCCACCCAGGGTTGGAATCTATGTGCCCTCTGGATCTCTTTCTCCCACTCCCATCCCATAAGTTTGGGGAAGGCGCCTTTTAAGAGCCTGACTATGAAGCCTCTAGGGTTTCCTCCTTCCATGCCTTTGGGAATGGCCAGAAGTCTCAGGTTACTCTTCCTTTGCCTGTTTTCCTGATCCTCATGCTTCCACGTTATATCAGTAAGTTTAGGATCCTGAGAGATATACAAAGCTTTTATTTGGCCACCTCTGCTTCCAGTGTTTCTGTATGAACTCTCACCATAATCATCCTATAAGAGTTATCAGAGCAGGTTTTACTTAATTTCCTAATGGAGCTTTGTAAGCCTGCCTAGTATGCTGGTTATCGCTCCTGACATCCTCATGCATCCGCTTGATGGCTGCTAGGCCCTGGACACACAGCCCTCCAGCTTATTGCTCAAGTAGTTGGATTGAAGAATAGTCCCATCTCAAACAGGGGTGTCTTTTTGTTGTGAGCCCTGACGTTGGGTCTCCATGCTCTTCACGTTTCCTGTTTATTTGCTTCCATGCCCATAGATTTTCTCCTATCTCCATGTCCGTTTGACTCTGGCATGGATAACAGACTCATCCAGGGAGTCACAGCTTTATGAGTGCGACAATGTGGGAGTTGAGGATTCTAGATCCGGCATTTAAGGAGTCTGAGTTGTCAGTGAGGGAAGAAAAATTCTCTCTTCTCACCCACTGGTTCAGGAGGGGAGATCTCCTTCCCATCCCTCAAAGAGCCTGATTGTGGCAAACAGGTATTGACAAATCCTAGAGGGATAGCGGGGGCCACCCACCCGTTCGGGTCATCTCCGCTTAGTGCCCCACGTATTAGAGGGAATATTCTCAGAAGCTGAATTCAAAGGCAAGTTACTCACTGAGGTCACGGTCAAACCGATTATCTGAGTCTTGTCCCCTTTCAGTCCAGGACTTTCGTTCAGCTGGGAATCCTCACCGACTGTACAATAGTAGCTGTAGCTGTAGACAAAGGACAGTGGCATTCATCTCTAAATTTTTTGGCTTTTTATTAAGCATTGGTGGATATATGTTAGAAATCGCCAGTTTCCCCTCAGTATTTGAAGTGCTGTTTCTTCCATGGCTTGGCTTTGGATCAGGCTTTTCTCCTAGACTAGCTGTATCACCGCCTCTCGTCCACCCCCTCCGCTCTGTGCTAGTCTCTCAGGAGTGATCTGGGTGAGCAGACGTCTTGGAGGAGCCAGTGCTAAATTTGTGCCAGTGCTTTCTTGTGCTTAGCACCGGCACTTATTTCTTAAGGCTGGGTCTACACAGATTTACATTTGTTTGTAAAATACTTAAATTTGGAGCCGCGATCACCTGCCTTTAACTGCCTGGGTGAGTTTCCTGCTTCAAGCCTAACAAACAGCAATATTAGTAGTGTTAGTGTGGTATCAATCACAGGATTAACCCTGCCGCGTCTGTTCCTCCTTGGCACCGCTGAATCATCAGTTTCCCCTCCAGCCGGATAAATGCAGATTAGAGTGTTTCCACTTTTTGCCCGCCATACCGTACTGTGCAGCTGCAGAGTCGCTAGTCAGTCGAATGGGTCGAGTCATTTCAAAAAGCAATCAGCGTGTGTCCCGATGACTCGAGCAGCAGCAGGCCTCTCATTAAATCCAAAAGGTAAAGTAAGTCATCATTTCATTTTAGCATGCGCTAGTACTACTGTAGTGTGAGTGAAGTGAAGCAAATATGTTGCTTTATTGGCTGAAGACGTACATGCCCGCAAGAGGGCACCTCTCATTTACTGCACAATGTCTTTATGTAAATGACCTCTCGATTGCCGTCATAATATGAATTAAGTGGAAGGGCGAGAGATTGCATCCCAGCCCTATTCTGAAGGGAAAGAAGGCGTGCGCCCAAGGAGAAGTGTATACTGCACTCCCCAGCACAGCGTCGGCAAACAGCAGGCCGCTGAGGCAGAAGGTGGGAAAGAGCCACGATCATCGTCAGTGTTGTGCGTGCGTGTAATCTGGCTGCTGGCCTTGTACGATCTCGTGCCGTACCAAATAATACACCACACACTTTCTTTGTTGCTGCTCAATCGGACACAAGCCCTTGAGCCTGTTTATTATCTACCCTTGTCCCTATGTCATGGGTTGTGAGTATCGGGACTTTCAGGGGGGGGGGTAGGGGTTAACCACAGAAAACCCCTGCAGGGTAAGGGGACATGGGATGACCTACTTCCTGAAACACAACAGGTGTGAGGCAAGATCCGTCTGGGGAAGAGCCACAGGGATATGGAAAAAGGGCTGAAGAGAACTAAGTAACACAGTAAAAGCCAGCTTGAACATCTCTGCCAGCTGCATATTAGTGCCTCGCACTGACTGAACATGAAAACCACACCGGAGGTGGAAAACTGCCAACCCCCCGTCACAGAGGCAGTGACCTAGTTGTGTGAAAGGTTGGAGTACACTCGATGAGCTGGTGCTACGGCGAGGGTGGAGGACCAAAGAGAAGAGGTACCTTCACCTGGAGAAAACCAGCAGGCCGCGTGGAGCAGCAGAACATCCACGGGCAGGCAGTCGTGATTACCCAGGTGAGTTGAACTGTCCCACCACCTTGCTGCAAACTGTGCATAATGAATGTAGGAAGTCTGCATGGCATCGCCATACTTTTAGTAGTCTGAGGGTGTCTTTGCATACAGTTCACTTCTGAGGTTTCTATCACAGAACATTGTCTGAAACGGCTTGAGAAAGTGGGCTATAATCAATCAGAAGGAGCACTGTCGACAAACAAAGCGGCGCTCATTCTGAACAGATTTCAGGAGCCTCCGGTACCAGCACAAAGAGTTTATTCTACAGAGCAAACAGCAATTGCAGAAGGAGCTCTCAAAGGGGATTCCCAGAAGAAATGTGAGATCCTCCTCTGATGACCAAACACTTGCCTATGTATACAACATCAGACTCCACGTGACTAATACACAGCCAATAGCGGCAATCCACGGCAACATTTTATTGAAGTCTGCATCCATGCATCACGAAAGGAGAAGGCATTGATCACACACACCATGGACAGCAATAAGCCAAATGATAAGAGGCAATCTTGTTGTTAATATAGCTTACCAAATAAGGATTGAAGTTTATTATCAAATGAAGCACCCTGGATGTGTCACCATCAGAGCTTCAGTAAGTCTCTGAGGAATACGTTTCCACCTGACCACCATTTTCATGGTTTGTTTTCGGTGTACGAAGTACTGCCAGGCAATAATTGCATTTGTTTGTTCAGCTTCCTGCAGGTGGCATGATTGCAAACGCTGTCCTGTCCTTATCTGGGCTGTCTCTTCACTCACCCATTTAATGCATGTAGCACCCCCGTCTGACCTGCTCTATCTACCCTTCTGTAACACACTCTGTAATTGTCCATCAACACTCCCTCCTTTGATGCCATTGAGGCTGTAGTGTTGGGCCTTAGGCCCACATGGTGTGGGGAATGAGACACACGGACACCAGTTAGGGGATAGCAGATCTGGCCTCGAGCACGTGCGCTCAGGCTCTTTTATTAACAGCGTCACCTGACCCAGTGACGTCTGTGGTGGGTGGGTGTTTAGTGTAGGGTTACACTGCAACAACTAGACTGTGTCCTGGCAGGACACTACATTCCTCCCCAACTTTAATGAAAGGAAAAGTGAATGTCCGACCTGCAAGAAAAACAGAACAATAACATTTGATAGCCCCAACAGATCCTCTTCAGGCGATCAGCTGGGAGAATGTTGAAAGTTCCAAAACTACAAAGTCAGTCAGATGAGCTTCACCTTGGCGGTGTACTTCAGATCATCCGTGTCTTGCTGTGTTGACGCTTATGTACAGTGTTCTCACTTTGGGAGCAGAAAAGGTGTGACCCTTGAGGGGTCTCGCAGGTGTTCCTAGTCCAGTGGATGACCACGTTTGGTTGTTGCAGGAGACGATTATGGCACGAGAGGTCTTTCTTGGGCTTTGCTGATCTTGATGCCTTCACCTCTCCGTCCGGCCAGGTAACTTCCGACTTGCCTTTCTTGCTGGACTCCTCTCTCACGGGAGCCTTGAAGACTGGCCTCTCCTGCTTGGACTCTTCTCTCACTAGAGACGCTGGGAGGACCCTCTTGTCGGACACAGCGGGACCGGGTGGGCCGTGCGGGCTTCGCATGAGCCGCGCAAAGGCGTCGCTGCCGAACTGCCAACGGACTCACCGCCAAGTCTCTCATGATGTCCTCGGGGGTGTTGATGTCGTCCGCCAGGATGGTCTTGCCGTTAGGACATGGGTTCAGTGTCTTCAACAGACCGTTTCTCAGTGCCAGGTGATTACCTGGGGCCTTCATGCTTCCTGTTGCCTGTCGTGGAGCTGCCGCTGCTGCACCTCTCCTATCCGGATTCCTCTCTCACAGGATATGCGGCCGAGGCCCTTGTCCCCTGGACCGCCACTTGATCGCGTGGGCTGTACGGGTCGCTGCCGAGCTTCGGACATGGCCACAGTCGAGTCTTGTGTAGTCCACAAGGGTGGATTGTCTAGTGCTCGGGTATGCTCTGCTTCGGTAAGCTTCAGGTTCACGGGGCACCCATGCAGTTCATCAGTGGCTGTAGGGATTACTGGGATCCACACGGATGTTGCGATGTTCCTTGAACAGCACCGATGTTCCTGTGTGCTGATTGTTACGATGCTCCTTGGACAGCACCGATGTTCCTGTGTGCTGTAGTTCTCTCTCCTCCTCTGTGGGGTGATGTGATTCTCCATTCTTCCTCCTCGTTCACTTCCTCGACACGGTCCGGTCTTCTTTCTTGATTTCTCATGCTAACCAGGACTCTCCATGTAGCGGGCCCTCTACATGTCGTCTCCGTGGTCTTGTCCATGTGGTAGGACACTGTCTTCACTTGGCTTGGTGACTAGACCTGTCGTCGTATCTTCAATTTCTTTTATGGCGTCGCGCCCTTGCTTTCCATGTTCCTTCTTGCGACGTTATTTGGTCCTCTTGCTGTCGTTGGCCTTCCCGACCAGTCTTCCCCAGGTGGCGTGCACTCCGCCTGTTTCTTTCTGGTCTGGGCATAGCTCTCTGGCATGGTGTTCTTCTCTTCACTGACTGGACCAGTTGTCGCGATTTTCTCTGTTGTTGCTTTTCTTTCCATGGTGACCAGACTGGGTGGTCGGTTCTCATCTTGGGCATGAGTTGTCATGCTGTGCTGTTTTCTTTGGGGTCGCTATTCACCGTCACGGTGTGTTGGCGTTGGCGCGCCTTGTCTGCGCGGAGGAGGGTTGCGTCACCGCTCCTGGTGCAACTCTGGCGCATGCTGCCATGCGTGCTGACGGTGGCGCTCCGGTTGCTGCGAGACATTGCTGTCCCTGTTGGGGACCTTTGTGTGCTGTCCCGTGGCGTTGGCGTGTCGCTGTGTAGCGGCATTTCGGCGCTCATGATTCCTGGCACGTTCCGGCGCAGTGCTGCGCAGTCTTGTCGTGCGGGTGTGGAATTCTTGGACGCTTGTTGTGAGTCGTTGGGTACTTGCTGCTTTGGACCGTTGGCGGGAGTGATTGATGCTGCGGTGAACACCTGTGGCCACAAGGCGTCGCTGCTCTCACCGTCGTTTGCTCTCGGCAGTCGTTTTCCCTGGACGTTCTTCCAGTGCTTGGCAGGCGTTTCCCTCCAGACGTTCTGTCAGTGCTTGGATGCTTGGTGAGGCGTTTGTGCCTCTTTCCCACGTCGGGCTGGAAGTGGCATCTGCAGACCCTTTGCTGGTGTGTGTGGGTGTCTTCTGCGTGGCTGCGCACTTACTTGCTGCGTGGTAGTAGATTCTCTTTGGGGGCGCTATTCAGTCTGTTGCCCCTTGCTACTGTTGACCCATCGTGGGTTTGTGCAATTTTCTTTCTCCTTCGAAAGTTTACGCCATCCTTTGTGGCATGTAGTGCTTTTGTCAACTGACTTGGCTGTGTCAGTTATCCTACTACCAGTGTCGCAGCAGTGTTGGGTCCCCAGTGGTGCTCCTGTAGCGGTACGTGTCGCCGTGGGGTTCAGGCGGCAGTTGGCGTCCTGGGGAGTCTTGGACTTCTGAATGTCTTGGTGCATGCTTGGGAGCATGCACTCTGCTGCTGGCCACTCCTCCTGTGTCGCTGTGGCTCTTTTGGTTGTGCAGGGCCTTCGCTGACTCTTGGTGGGAGTCCTTGCTGCCTTCGCTTGCTGGGTACAAAGGGCTACTCTCTGAGCACTCCTCCCTGAGGGCACGTCTTGTGGTGCCTGGGGCAGCCTTTGTCGCTGACTGGGCCTGAGCAGGCAGTCTCTCTCCTACTGGTGGTGCGTTCTCCCTGACCTGGTGCTATGTGTTTGGGCAGGGAGGCATTTACCGTGAGAGCACCTCTGACGCTGGTGCACAGCGCCCGTCACCAGGTATTGCTGCAGCTGTTGATTCGCGCAGGCTGATGCATCAGTATTGGAAGTATAGGTGTATTGTGTTTGGTGCCCCTCCGTTATTTTTTTCGGTCTCTGTGCTGAAGTGGAAGACTGAGTTGGGGCAGGTGGGGCTGCTCAGTCAGTGGTGGGGAACGCGGCTGCTACTCCTGTTCCTCTGTGCTGGAGACAGTACAGGCATCGGTCCTTATTTGCTGCCTTTGCATGGGCGCAGTACCATTCGTGGCCACTAGATGGCGGGCAGCGTTTTCCATTTGCCGGCTCCGGCAGACTTTCTGAGAGCTGTGGGCCCCAGTTGATAGAGGCGCCGGCGTGGGGCTGTGTGCTGCTGTGGCGCGGTGTCCCCGAGTCAGTAGGTGGGTGGCGCTGCAGCTACAATGGCTTTGCTGATGCCCCCAGGAGTTCAGGCAGGCACGGTGCAGGAGGGTGCTAAGGATGCAGAAAGAGGGACACACGGTGCCATTGAGGTAAGACGGCTCCTGTTGTGTGATTGTCTGTGCCTGGGCTGTGTTGTGCTTCGAGTCTTTTCTTTAAATCTGTGTGACCCCCTCGCGGTTGCTCCGTGCAGGCTATTCAGAGTGCGGTGAAACTCACTGACCGCATGGTGGCAGATTTCACGGTGCCGGTACGGGCTTCATTGCTGCATCTTGTCTCTTACCTCCCCCTCAGTGCGGCAGCTTTCCTGATTCACACGCTGCACGGGGGGGGGGGGAAAGGAGTGTCGGTGCTGTTCTCCGGTCACTCTGCCTTGCCGCCTCTGTTCCTCTCAGTGGTGATGCAGGCAGTCACCCCGGGAGGGCTTCCCTTAACTCCGGTGAGTGCTGCTTTTACTGGGCGTTGGGTTTACACTTTGTTTTTCCTCCCCCACCGCGGCGGCCACACGCTTCACGGGGGTGGGGTGTTGGCGCTGATCCTCTGTTTGTGGGCACAGTCCGCCCTCCGGCAATGTGGTATACGCAGCGCTGGGGTCAGTACACTCGCGGGCGGGCTCCGCTTTCATTAAACGGCGCCCCGCAGCTTCCCTCACGCTGCGGGCGCTCCTCTCGTAGGTTGTCCACCCCGCCGCCGCACTTCACACACGCGGCGGGGGAGGGGCGCTGCAGGCAGGCCGTGGGTGGGCTCCGCGAGTCTTGCCTCAAGTGTTCATTCACCCTCGCCGTAGGCTCTTCACACACACGGCGGGGGACACGGCAGGCAGGCCGCGGGTGGGCTCCGCGAGCCTTGCATTATCACGGGGCAGTTTGCGGCCAACACTGCGTCGCTGTAGGCGGGCCGCGGGTGGGCTCCGCGAGTCTTGCTTTGATGCAGGGACAATGGCGGGCACCCCTCGCAGTTTGGCACAGTCTGTGTTTATAGCGGGTGGGCTCCGCTTCGGTGCACAGTCTTCCGGGGGGAGTCACCTCCCGCTCCCGGCTCACCTTCGGCCGACGGGCCAGATCCTGGGCTGCGGTCGCGGCGGGTGGGCTCCGTCCGGCCGGTGCACCTCTCCGGTGGGGGTCTCTGCCCCGCGGCCGTCTCAGGTGGGCTCTGGGCGGTTCGCTGTTTCCTGGTGGCGCTGGATGGTGGCGGCCGACGCGGGTGGGCTCCGGTCGGCTCGTCCTTGAAGGCAGGTGCGGTGGGCCTCACGGTCGCTGCAGGCTGCGGGGCTCCGACGTGCCCACCGGCTTCTCGGCGCTGCTGCGCCCTGCTACGGGGGGTGCCCTGCAGGCGGGCAGCTCTCTCCCCCTTTTCTCAGGACGTTTTGGCAGTGGCACGCGTGGCTTCACTACCGGCCTCGTCGCCAATGTAGTGTTGGGCCTTAGGCCCACATGGTGTGGGGAATGAGACACACGGACACCAGTTAGGGGATAGCAGATCTGGCCTCGAGCACGTGCGCTCAGGCTCTTTTATTAACAGCGTCACCTGACCCAGTGACGTCTGTGGTGGGTGGGTGTTTAGTGTAGGGTTACACTGCAACAACTAGACTGTGTCCTGGCAGGACACTACAGAGGCATTACCATGCTTATGGATTTTTATACAGCAAGGACGTTATTTCCTCCTGCGCTTCCCTTTCCTGCTCTCTTAAATCAAGAACTATCTGTCTTACAGGAAGCATTTCAGTTGCCATCAAACCTTGGTTTAAGCAGTGCATGCGAAAAATCTCTACAGTTCATAAGAGTTAACAAATGCCTCGCCTGCAGCACCTGCAATTCTCATCCACAGTGGTGGACATTTTCGAGATTTTATGCTTGATCCTTCCTATTATGTTCTACTCTCTGAGTCCTAATGCAAAATGTCCCATTTATTTGTTATTGTTGTAGGAAACAGCTCTCATTCTAGACTAGGTTGCGTCATGCTGGTGTTTGGTGGCCCTCTTGTTTAATTGCTGATTTTTCATCCATGAACCCCAGCCTAAAATTTTTAATAAATACTAATGAATTTTTTGAACGGGCCCTCTTAGCCTATCGTACTCCCCTCTTACTTTTTTAAACAGAGTTTTCATGCTTCCTTTAGTAATTATAGTTGCATGCGTTCTCTCACACTGGCGCGAAACCACTTTATACCTCTCAAAAATAAAACAACCCCTCTATACAACAATAGCGAGAGTGGTCAAAGACTTAATCAAATCCTGTACATCTCTGTCCTCCTCCTCTCTTTTTGTCACGATTCAGCTCAGCCCAGGCTATATGTGACATTTCCACGGTTTATGGCCTGCATGCCTATGTGTGATATTTCCACGGTTTATGGCCTGGATGCCTATGAGACATTTCAATGGATTATAGCACAGGTGCTTATCTTTGACATTTCCATGCTTTTTGGACTTAAGTGTGACATTTTCAAAGCATTTTCCACTGTTTATGGCCTGGATGCCTGTATGTGACATTTCCACGGTTTATGGCCTGGATGCCTGTTTGACATTCCATGGTTTGTGTCACGGGTGCTTATGTGTGACATTCCCATGTTTTCTGGCCTAGGTGCTTATGTGCGACATTTCCATTGATTATGGCATGGGCGCTTATATGTGACATTTCCATGGTTTTTGGCCTGAGGCCTTATGTGTGACATTTCCACTGCATTTCTACTGTTTATGGCCTTGGTGCTAATATGTGACATTTCCACAGTTTATGGCCTGGGTGCCTATATGTGACATTTCCACAGTTTATGCCCTGGATGCCTGAGTGACATTTCCACGATTTATGGCCTGGATGCCTATGTTGGACATTTCCATGCTTTCTGGCGCTGGTGCTGATGTGTGACATTTCCATCGTTTATGGCCTGGGTGCTTATGTGTAACATTTCCACAGTTTATGGCATGGGTGATTGATTATGTGTGACTTTTCCACGGTTTATAGCATGGGTGCCTATGTGTGACATTTCCATGCTTTCTGGCCTTGGTGCTTATGTCAGGTCATTATTTAGGATTTACTCTGCTCTGAAAGTTAATACAGTTAAATATGTAATGTAAATTGTGTTGTGCACCATTTTGGTCTTTCTTTTTACACATTTTTCTTGAGGGGAGAATCCCACCCAAACCCCTCTAGCAGTCGTTAGGCTTGCTGCTCTCGCTCCGCACCGTATAGGGGCTGGTCTAACAAAACTTGCCAGGGCTACTATGGGTTCCCAGTCTGGCCTTGTTTGCATGGTTTTATTAAATGTTTCAGTTTAGAGTGTTTTTGGAATGTTTTGGTGTATTTTGTCACATAAGATATGTAAAAGTTGTTTCTTTGAACTCATGACACACAAATACACTCTGTTAGAAATGGCATACCCCAGTATTGTCCTTTCCCTCAATTGGTACAGAGCACTCGAATATTTCACAGGTCCCTTTTGAATGCATTAGTCATTGTAGCTAATTTATTTCAAAATTGTGCTTTAAATGAACTTTTGATTTCATTTTTTCAAAATCTTCACATGGCAGGGGAACCTCCTATTAAATCCTTACTTGGAGGGAGGCTCCCTTGCTGAAATTTAGATCGTGTATTACATCTGACTTTAAGAAGTGCCAGTTGAGGATGTGGGCGGAGACAATAGAGGCAGTGGGTGGAGCCAGTGGAGGGAGTGGGTGGAGCACGGAGGAAAGTGGGTGTGGCCTCCGACAAACATTTGAGCACCTGGACTTCATTTTTTACAAATTAAGCACTGGGAGGAGCCCACTGGGAGCAAAGCAGCAACATTCTTAGACCTGAGCGTCTTTGTGCCTCTGCCTGCCATCAGACCAAGAAGATTCCTGGTCCAGGGGAGCGAGCTGGTCGGCAGCTTAGAAAAGGTCAACTCCTGCGGCACTACTGGGAGCACAAAAACAATCATTGCAGGAGCACCTGCAGAGCGAGGAGTGCGGAGGGTAGAGGAATCTCTATGGGTGAGTTTTTCAGATGCCATCTTGCCTGGTGAAAATGTTTCTAAGTCCCAACTGTTAGGGTTAGTCTGGAGAAGCACCTTCATCCGTTCGCTAAAGACTAAAGGGTACCCAATTGTGTGGAGAAGTAGACAAAACCTAACATCAGGGTCATAAGACCCAGGACTCTGGCAGCATATGGTTAGGACATGAAATGCCAACTTTCTAAAGGTGTCATTTTCTGCATTGTGACTTAAAATCTGACTTTGCCATTATAGAGAATTCTAGATTACAATTCATATTAGGCTATAAAAGACAGTTCTACCTGTTCCCAATAAACAGCTCCTTTATGGTAATAAGTTAATCCATTATTACCCATGTGAGAGGTAGGGCTTACAGTAGAGAAAAAGGAATGTATGTGTTTTTCCCTACCAGGACATGTAAAACTTAAAAACACATCCCACTTTTTTTAATACAATGCACCTTTCCGTGTGGGTTGTTTACGGCCTAACTTAGGAGTAACTTATATGTATTAAAACTGAAGGTTATTTTGCAATGCATGCCATTTTATTCAGCTCTTCATTGAACACAAAGTGCCATTCTGTTGCAGCTGTATTTTCCCCACACACATGCTCTTCTTTCTTCCACACTTGAGGCCTTTTGTTTATGTAACCCTATACAGTGGTGATACTTCATACTTTCTAGACCACTCATGAATGCCACTCATATCTGGAGACCACTTTTGGTACCCCTACTATCTAAGATTTCTCCAACATCCATTGATAGCTCCAATATATCTTACAATTTATGTTACATGTTCACTGCTTCCAAAGGACTGAATGCATGTCTAATACATGATCACTAACTGCTCACTCAACACATATTTTCACCTCTGCCCCTGCCTTCTCAAAGTTTTTCACCGACAACTGTGTTCTCTTATATGTTCTTTTACATGGACCAGTATCAGCATGTTTATCAAATAACATTGGATCTATATGCACAATTTCGTCTTCTTGATACTTGCAAAACCCATAATTCCTCCCATCCTTTTCAAGCTAATTTACAACTATGAATTCAAATTTAACAATCCCAGACTTACTACTTTTAAAATGTACTGGGCAACTATTTAGACCCCTGAATATTTCACTTTAGACTATGCAGTTTCTAGATCTTTACTGTGGGTGAGTTTCACTACCCGAGTCTCACTCACACTCAATTCACAGTAATTGGACTGCGCATGCTAATCGCCAGTGACCACCTTTTCAGATAAGGCCACTACTGCGCATGTGAGACTACAGTAGTGTGAAGCCTGGTATCTGCGTACAGTTAGCTTCTTGCAGAAGAGACCCTCCAGAGATTCATACTCATATCAAGTAGGCTTTATAACATTGGGAGGCATTCATACAGTAGGTTGATTTTAAGGTAAGTAATATTGATTTTGAAAATACTGAAATCTTTAATATCGTTTACAAAAATATAGCTGTTTATATCGTTTTTTAATTCTATTTGCATACGTTAGTATAATGTGGGAGACATTAAAGGACCAGATATTCAGCTTCTTGCAGAAGTCACTCCAGACTTTAGAAGCCAGGTATGAGCGACCCTTGACCCTGTTTTCAGGCCAGGTCGCTCCCCCACCGCGTTAGCACTCCCTGCTAGTGCTGTGTCCTCATGCCCCTGTGCCCCGCTGCTGCCGCCGGTTCGATCCCTGGTGGCCCAGTGGTCATAGGTTTTGCCTCCTCTTACTACTGCTATACTGTTTTGACTGTACTCTGTAGACTTTCTCTACTGTTGCATTGTATTGACTGTATTTCTGTTTCCAGCTCCTTTGCACTCACTGTGCCCGCCCCACTGTTGTTTCCCCCTGCCGTTGCTCCAACGCTACCTGCCGCAGCGTCCTCGGCGGCCCCGCCCCCTGACCCCCGATTGGTCCCCGCTCCCCCCTCCCAGCTGCTCCTCCCTCCCTCGACCCCTACATAATGCAGGCCACTGCGTGGCCGCACAGTTGGCGCGCCTAAGACAAGCCCGTCTGCGCCCGTCCGTGCCTGGACCGCGCCCAGTGCCAGAACCCCTGGCCCCCGCAGGAACCAGGGAACTTGACTGAGATACGACACCGCCACCCTCAAAGCACTTAACACCGGACGACCACCCGCCTACCATCGAGCCACCCCGAAACGCACACACGGACCCTTCACCTGCCTAGCCTGCAGATTCACCTGCCTCCGAGCCGGCACACCGCCCGCCGGACCTAACGACATCAACAACAACCTCAAATGCATCCTCCTCAACACCCGCTCCTTCCACAAGCACGCCGTCGAACTCTGGCACCTCCTCGACACAACAGCACCGGACTTCGCCTTCCTCACGGAAACCTGGCTGAATGCCTTCTCGGCCCCTGACATCGCCACAGCCATCCCGGACGGCTACAAGATCACCCGGAAGGACCGCATCAACCAAACCGGAGGAGGATTCACCATCATCTACAAGAACACCATCAGCGTCACGACCAACGCCAAAGACACACTCTCCGCCACCGAACACCTACACTTCCAGATCCACACTGACCCCAAAACCACACTCAGAGGAACCCTTATCTACAGACCCCCGGGCCCGCGCACACAATTCAGTGAAAGCATCGCCGACTTCATCAGCCCGCATGCCCTCGCCTCACCAGAATACATCCTCCTAGGGGACCTGAACTTCCACCTTGAGAACAAAAACGACACAACCACCACCGCCCTGCTCGCCAACCTCGCCAACCTTGGACTCAAGCAACTGGTGAACTGCCCCACTCACTACGCCGGCCACACACTGGACCCCATCTTCTCCGCTAGCAACCACGTCTACTTCAGCCACTCCACAGGACTACACTGGACCGACCACAGCTGCATCCACTTCACCTTCACGAAGACAACATCCCACCACCGCACGCTATAGATCCCCCGCAGATGCTGGAGCAAAGTCACCACAGACCAGCTCACCACATCACTGAGCCAGAACCCACCAGCCGACACCTCTGACACCAATGACACAGCCTACAATCTCGCACAATGGATCACCAACTGCGCCAACAACCTTGCTCCACTGAAGAACCCCCCAGGCAAGACCAGCAACAGGAAAACCACATGGTTCACCAATGCCCTCAAAGACTCAAAGAAATCCTGCCGAGAGCAGCAGAGAGCAGTGGCGAGCAGTCCGGCGCTTTCAGTTTGGTGTTTTTCGTAGTGGAAGCAGAGGAGCAGCAGAGGGGCTGCGCGATCCGCGTGGTCTGCGAAGGCTTTCAAAGTTTTCAAAAGCTGACTGCCAGAAAAACTCGGGTTGCCACGAGCCTCGCGCCTCGAGCTCGAGCTCCGTGTGAGCTCCGTGAGCTGAGCTGCAACAGAGCACCAAAAGAAGCTGCGGGGGTCCGGCTGCAGCCTGAGGGTGCTCTGGACCTGCAAAGGAGCGGAGACGGAGGCGGCAGGCAGCAGAGGCGGCAACTGCACCGGGGGGGACCGGCATATGTGGCTGAAACGCCCGTAGAGGAAACCGTGAGGAAACTGTGTGCACATTTAAATTCTGCTTTTCCGGTACCAGCCTTGAGCATGGGGGAAACAACCATTTCTACAGTCCACGCCAAAGAGAGGCAAACACAGCAGTGAGAGCTCACCCGTGCATCTCCCGCCGCCGCAGCCCACGAGGAGAGATCTGCCAGAAGCAGCGTCAGTGCGCCCAGCGGTTGGTAGCAGGCAGCAGGGTCTTGCACGCAGTACGCAGAATAAAGCAGCAATAAAGCAGGTTGGTGCAACCCCCCTGTCATGTATTCCTATAGGTTCTGAATCGATCCCCCTATTCCTGACCCTATTCTGGTTAAACTAACTATCAAGTTAACTAACAGTCAGCCCATGAGGCAAGAAAAGCCCCCATGATGCAGATACCGTTATCTGACGCAGTCACACTACGGCACAGGAACGTGTTATCTGATTAGGTCATAACGCTTGAGATCTAATTAGACAAGCGACATTCCTCCAGCCCCTGATAAGGCATACGACGTTCTCATAACAAATCAAACCTATGACAACCTGGAAAATCCGTGCGGCCATTGTTTTGATTTCACAGAGAACTTTAGTAAAGAATGTGCTAACGAGCAAGTCGTATGACATCTTTATTGACGTATCTATGTCCATCCTTACGTCAATCTCGGCACCTTTAAGGTATAAATATTGCCGATCTTGCCCTATGCAAACACACGCGTGGTGACGAGACGGAGCAGCCATACTTGCCGAAGCCGAGAGCAGAAGCAGCCCCGCCTTCCTGACGCGCTGAGAGACGCGCTGCTATCTCAAGCCGAGAGACCCAGCACCGGCGCTTCTGGGCAGCCCTCGCAGGCAGCCTGGAATATCGAGAGCAGAGAAAGAGATACCATTCCTCATTCATCCTAAATTCCAGGTACAGAACTGAATAACCCCTCACAGAGAATTCTTTAGTTATTCACTTGGCAAAAACAAACTTAACTTAAACTGTAACTTTCTATTCCCGCCCACGCATTAGACTTAGGTCAGGTACACGGGGTAGGCGTATTTAGAAACACCAGTTGAGTACGTTTAGTCAAATGTATATGTGTATGTAAATATATTTTAATCATTTTAAACATCATATGGCTCAGAAACCATATCAATGTTTTTACAGTATTATTTTATACTATTGCTTTTAATGTTTGCACTTTACTTAACTATAAGTATTGCAATAATATCGATCCATTTCTCTTGTACGAGAAAAGAGACTGATCAATAAATAATACCTTTTTATTGAACACGCCCGTCTCTTCCTTTTCTCTACAATCTGATGAGACTAAGAATGCACGTACTGACTGAGTAAAATAATTGCCTTGTGCTCACACGACTCTCGAGATTGACTCTTGATTAGGGGAGAGCAAAGTTGTCATGTTCTATGGTTGTCAGAAACTAAATCCCTTCTTGTCTAATCAGGGGAGTTAATTCTTTCCTGAACATTCGAGAAAGTTTCTAGCGAACTCTGAGCTACGCTGGCAAACCCAAAACTTAAGTCTAGTATCGAAAGTAGTAGACCTAGTTAACGTCTGGCCTAGGCCTTTACTGCTGTAGGTATTATTCCAATGCGCAGAGCCTATTGGGAAAATAGGAGCTACACTACATGGCGCCCAACGCGTTTGGAAAGGGCGATAAAACTAACGTAAGACATTTAGAGTAACTCAGTCGTGCTTTCTCACTCAGACCCCTTTTCCCAAATACTCCAAAGACGTCTGGAGTGGGTGAAAGGTAATATCCTCCAAAACCTCGCAGGAGGGAACTCCTATGTATGGTTCTTGGTATAGTCAACGTTGAAGGATACACTGTTCCAAAATATTGTGCATCTAATCTCTGTTTCCATAAGAAACCTGATCTGCAAACAAAAAGAATAACCTTTCTAACAGTAAAATGTCAGGAAGTGATGACGAAAGAGAGGCAGTTAGATTAGCAACTGAACTCGCAGATGCTGATGCTACCATGCAAGCAGCAGACGCGGATATAATACTCATTCCGGTCATCAAAAGAAGATCTATAACTCTAAAACTTATAGAAAATGGACTGACACCTAGAGGTGGCACAGTCATATTCGTAATTGAGGCACACGAATATCGGCAGACAGAGGTATACTATTCATGGATACATTTTCCAGCAGCAAATGCTGTAACAAAGTACTTCCACTATTACAAAATAGAGGAACCTCCTAATGAGTGCACTCCTTTCAAGGAGGTGGAAGTACCACTCAAATTCCAAGAGCATTTGCTCTTATTTGATGGCGCCCTAAAACATAACAATCACATTACAAGGCTCGGTCCTTTAGGTAGACCAGGAGCAACGTGGCCGGTCTTAGCCGGATACACACCACACCCAGACATCGAAGGAATGTCTACAGGAGAGCTGTTAATACAGCTAAAACAATTACTAAAAATTCATAGACAATTAGTTCAGTATGTAATGCGGACTTCAACAATTCAGCCAGCGATTAAACTACCACAGCTGACCCCTCACCAGGGGAACACAAATAAAATCACACCACAGAACATCCAATCCTGCCTAGGTAAAGTTCCGGCTAAACGGGAACAGATACCATTCTGGTTGGCACAGAAAATCACCCAAATAGAGGCGGTGTTTCCTGACACCACCCCGCTAGAAAAACACAGGATTCTGACTATATGTCTCCCAATGGGAATCGCACCACACATAGAGGACTGTGACACTTGGGGTACAGTCTTTGCTTCCATCTACACAAAAACGCATGGTGTTCCATCCATTTCGGTGATACCAGATGTGCTAAAACAAATTCAAGATGAATACGGTCCAGAACCAGCTTTAACTCTTGGTATGAAATTACTGAAAGACTTCAAGCAGGTCTCGGCTATATTACTAGCCAACATAAAAGGTGAAGCCGCAAACGTGGCGATCCGCCAGAGGTTAAAAGAGACAGATATAGCAGACCAACCAGCTGAAATTGCCAGAATCATAGAAAAATCCTATGAGGAACTAGGTAGAGATAGTTTAGGTGGAATACCAGTAAAACCGCAACTGACTGAAAGTCCAGAAAAAATATTTTTTTATAATAATTCACCAAAAAAGAACTGGGATGGAAACAAACAATCCAATCCTAAAGAAAAGAAATTCCAGTCCAGAGGAATGTCTCCTAGGCGAAGAGAAACATCTCCAAACCGAAGACAGAGGTCACCGCAGAGTGACCCCTCTGGGAATAGATATAACCTTAGAAATAGGGATAATATTAAAAAACCTGATAGATATCAAGACCTTGATACACGTCCCTCTCAATCTTTTCAGACTTCCTCGCAGAAATCGGAAAGAAGAGGACGATCAGAACAAAGAGAAGAGCACGCCAAGTCCAAAGACAAGGAACCTGCTCAGCTAAAAAAGAAATTACAATTTCCAAAAAAGAAGGTAGCCAGTATCAAGGTAGTTAACAATGCCGAGAATACTGAGGACACAACTGAAAAACGGAGAGTGGGCTCAGACAATGCTAGACAGCGCAGCAGAGGTGAGCATAGCTCGCAAAGTCCTTATGAATCATCTGAAGACAGTGGACACGAATGAATATCTTCAAGTGGAAACTGCAGACACCAGAGTTAGCAAACCCCACAAGATATACGAGATAACATTACGTATAGAGGGAGATAAGACTAGGAAAATAAGGGGACTATTTTGGGATAATCTCTCCAAGGGCTATGATATCCTTCTAGCTGAAAAAGACTGGCCACCAGAGTTTGTCAGGGAGTGCCCTCATGGCGAAGAAGTAATTATGCCTGCCTTCTCGAATCAAATCCCGATTCATAAAAAATACACACTTGCTAGAAAGTGGGCAGTGGCCTTAGCACCTGCTTTATATAAAAATCATGTAGGATGGGATGAGGATTCTCCTCCTCACAAAATCCAGTTAAAATCACAACCTACTGCACAAAGGCAGTACCCAATTAAGCAAGAAGCTAAAAAACAGGTAAATGAAATACTAGATCAGCTAGAATACCAGGGGGTGATTGAAACTTGCACCTCACAAATGAACAATCCTTTGTTTCCGGTCTCCAAACCAGACAACTCATATCGTCTAGTTTTGGATTACCGACACCTTAACACATGTTGCAAAACCTTTGCAGTGCAAAACTCACACAGTGCTGCACTAATGAATAACATAGTGCGCAAAAAATACAAAACAACCTTGGACATCTCCAATGGATTCTTTGGTCAAAACATAGCACCTGAGAGCAGATATTTAACTGCATTCTCAGTAAATGGCACTCAAAAGCAATTCTGTCGGTTAGCCCAGGGGTACAAGAACAGCCCGGGGGTATTCTCAGCGAGAGTAACAGAATTACTACAACTATATGATGATGAAGCATTATCTTATGTCGATGACATTTACTTAACAGATGATGACTTGGATACTCACTTGAAAAGAGTGAACACCATAATACTTGGGTTCGCAGCAGAGGGTTACAAATTCAACTTTAAAAAGTCCAGAATTGCCCATCTGACAGTCCTGTTCTTAGGATATGAGTTATCAAGTGAAGGTAAAAGCCTGGCAGACAATTTCCTAGAGAAATGTGCCGTAATCCAAGCTCCTAAAACACTAAAAAACCTACAGTCAATTCTAGGCTTCCTAAATTTCGGAAGAACATATATTGCAAATTACGCAGAAAGGGTCAAACCCCTTTATGATCTAATTAAACCAGACTTTAAAAGATCCAATTGGACTCAAACACACACAGAAATTTTGAGATCCTTACAAACAGACATGCTCATTAAAACAAAATTAGAAACACGTGATAACACACGCAATCTTGTGATTCGAGTCATCCCAGGGAGATGCGGATTCACATACCTGACCTCTAATGAGGGAGAAAAGGTACCAATTGCATTCAAATCACACTTGTATACAGAAGCTGAACAGAAATTCAGTAATACAGAAAAAATCATTCGTGCAGTTCAAACCGCAATAGCTAGAGAAAAAGACATAACTGACGGTAGACATATCACAGTAAGAACAGCAGAATCAGCCTTTGAGGCATTAACAACACCGTGTAATTTACCAACAACAACATTGAATCCGGAATGGATACAATGGGTGAAATCAATCACAACGGACAAAGTATACTACTACTTTGATCCAGAACTAGAAGAATTAAAAAATCTAAAATATGAAAAGACGTATCCTCTGCCAATCGACATTCTGCCTCTAAGACATTACGCCTGTGTAATCTATACAGACGGACATGCTCAACCCTCCGTTTGGGGAGAACAAGCATACAACCCCACATGTGAGATTACAAAAGAAGTGTGGCGCGGAGGTATATTAAAACCTCTATTAACAAAATAACACTCAGTAGAAACTAATTCAGAACTACAAACTGAAATAATAGCATTAAAAATGGCGCTGGATAATGCGGATCGCGAATTCCCGACACTTATAGTGTCAGATTCATATTACTGCGTCAAAGCATATAACAAGGATTTGCAGACATGGATTCAGAACGGTTACAAAGATGACACAGATGCACCAATAAAGCAGAAACTGCTCTGGGAACAAATAGCTCTTTTACAAAAAGAACTACCAAAGACTCACGTGACACACTCACTGAGTCATCAGCGTGATGGCGTTCACGTTGGAGGGAATTCATTGGCTGAAACAGCCGCAGCGGCAGCCACTATACCGGCTCCCGTAGATCGAAAAAAGCGTACATTAAAATACATTGACGGTGAAACAATGCTGGCGGTGAAAACGTCATCAAAAGGCGACTGCTCAGCGTTACCGATCAACTATCCACTCAATTATACATACATAATCGATGCAAACTCCGTCCCTTTTGCTCGAATCCCTGGAGTGGGGGATAGAGTGATTCCAAACATGGACAGGAGAAACTTGTTAATCGCAGACGCACACATGGGCGAGGGTCTCAGACACCTTAAACTGAAAGATTCTCTGGAAGAATTACAATCACGGTACTGGTGGCCAGGCATGAGCCTGCATTACACCATGTTTGTAAAAAACTGCCCAAACTGCAACAGAGATCGCAGTGGGGAGAGAAACAGTTTAATACCTCGTCGTATCAAGGCAGATAATATGACCAATAAAAAGCAGGGCTTGCGATTAACATATACAGGCTAGTTTCCACTTATAATGTAGATCACCAGCACTCGGCTGACGTCCGGACTATTATACAAAGATTTGCGAATCTAAATGGCATATACGCTAAGAGCATGCTACGTTCGACCATTGTTTTCACTCAAGCCCACCAGCCTGGGGGGAAACATGGCCGAATGAGCACAGTCCAGCGGGAATCTTCTCACTTCCTTCCTGAGGGTACGGGATGGTGTAAAGAAAAAACCAAGGCAGAAAGCAATCTATAATGGAAAGGATATTAGGTTCGGGAGCTGGGTGGGTCAAACATTTAATAAGTGTCCAACGTAGTCTCAATAACTTGCCAAGAAATTCTCTGAAGGGATTCAGTCCGTACGAATTATTATTTGGAACTAGAATGATTATCTCTGACCTCGACAGTCAGACTTCAGTGGTTAAAGAAAAAAGCTTTGATGTCAAAGACCGTTTGGCTATTTTGCAGGACTTAAACAAAACAAGAAAAGACCTGAGCAACATACAGTTGAAACAACAGCCAACAACCACTGAAGAATCACCACCTGTCTCAGCAAGACCTGTCTGGATTCCAAAAGTCGGGGATCTAGTCAGGGAGAAGATCGCGGTAAAGAAGGAATTTGGGCCTTCTTACAGAAAAGCAGTTCCTGTCTTGTCTGTCAACGGGACAAGATCAGTTGTACTACCGCCACTTGCTGGTAAAAAGGAGAACCGAGTTGTATCCATCGACCTGGTAAAACCACAACATGTGGCCGATAACAAACAGTAGGCCAAGTGGACTCCCAATAAGTAGCAGAACACCAAGGTTTGCTACCAGTACAGAGGTCCTAACAAAGAGGCTCATCACATTCGAAACGACTACAGAAGAACAACAAGGACTATGCAACAATGCAATAGAACTCAGACCTCTGACAACCCAAATAAAAACATTTAGCAGAGACACACCAATCAACAATGAAGTACCAAGTGACAATGCAAGAAACAAAAATCCAGAACCAATTGGAACAATTGACAGAACTGCATCCGGCTACTTCATCAACTTCGATGATTCCTCTGAAAGCCTCAGTGAATCAAAGACACAGCCATCATCAAAATCCTTTAAAGACAAAGCTAAGGAACTTTTGAACCAACTGAAAGAAACATATCTGATTTATCCATGGATTGAATTTTGGGTGGGTTTTGGTGCATTTATCCTCATACTTTGGCTCATCATGGTATTTACTTTGGGACGCTTCATTGAGGGAAAATATGCTAAAATGGACACAGCAAGTCAGAACATCAACTTGGTCCTCAAACCACACACATCTTCACACGTCGAGAAAAGAGAACTTTCTTCAGCCAACTTCACAGCCAATCCGATACCTGGTGGGGTAGCCTGGGACAACACTGACTATGAAATTTATGGTCCGGTCGAGATCCTGAAATATCCACACCAAATCAAGATCTCCTTGAGTGACTTTGCAAAACCAAACTCATTTGCTGATGATTGGGACTTCGAAAACATTAATAACATGATGTCTGACTTAGTAATGTCTGCTAAATTTACAAAACCTGATTATTTGCAAGGTTCTACAAATTATGATAGTATGTATTGCTATAACCACTATGGTAACCACTTTTTACATAAATCTGCACAACCTAGAAATGTTTTAAATTATAATCAATGGGAACATTGTGCTACACCTCCAAAAGGGAGCTCAAGAACCGTTTATGACAAATATTCATATTTTTCAGGTTTTAACACAAGTAATGCTGAAACATTTTATTTTAAAATGTCAAACAAGACAGGGATGAAAACCATGATAACCAACACAAAATTGATATATTCAGATTCATTCTTCGAAAAAATGAATACCTTTGGATTTGATTATTGGGACAAAAATGTTGATTTGAAAAGTGTTTGGGGTACAAAAGATTGGCAAGTACAGGGTTTAGAAGCTTTGTTTAGAGCCTGCATGATCCCAGAACAAATGATATTTTTAAGTGACACTGTTCAACAAACCACCTGTCTTGGCTTAGCCAAAATCAAAGATTTAAATAAACCGTCTATTCCAAAGCCAATAATGTTTAGCAATAACTCTGTAACAGATGAAGAGATAGACGTAAACCATATATTAAACCAAAACAGATCACATCCTGATTGGAAACAATGGTTGATCTGGCCCACAGATACAAATAACTGTCAAGATAGATTCCTGAATAAAACACAGGGTTTCAAAATGACCAGGCCAGACCCTAGATATCCCCAAAGACATCACCCAGGGATAATAACAACCTACAGTGTGGGCAAATTATGCCTTCAGTGGCTACAAACTTCCACACTGCCTGAAATTAAGCAACACCTAACTTTACTTACTGATGGTGCTGACTTGCGTGATTTCATACTGGGACCACGCAAACAGCGTCAAAAGCGTTTCATAGCAGCCTCTGTATATGCAGCATACAATGAGGCCTGGAAGGTTACTCAAATTGAGACAGCAGAGAGAATACGGGAAATTGACCGTATTAATTTGGAAAAATCACTTTCTGTAGTGGACAATGGGTTAATGACTCTGTCCTCCAGAATTTTTTCTTTGGACAGCATTGTGTCTTCAGCAATCGACATATTATCGCAAGACTTACTGTTATTACAACATGGTCAGTCACAATTGCGTTCTATTGTACAGCTTGGCTGGACGTTACAAAATCTGCGTTCAGGCTATGTGCCTTGGCGTTTAATCAACACAACGTCACTGTTCCAAATCTTTAACCTTACTGATAGACAAATCGGTATGGCGCAAAAGGGTGCTGATTATACAATCTTGAGCATTGAAAAACTAGAAAGATTACCAATGACAATGTCAGAACGACCTGTCAGTGAATGGATAATCCACGGAATCATAAATATTCCAATCTCAACCTTCAGGTTTCAATACTGCCAAAAATATATACAGGCTGGCATGTACGAGAAATTGGGAAAGGGGTACCTTAAAACAACTTGGAACCTGCCCTATTCACATGCATGTGTCAGTAATAAAGGACAGAAAGTGTTTCTTAGTGGCAACAATTGTGCTATGTCACTAAGCGGCACGCTTCTGTGTAACGGAATTAGTTTGCATGGAGCCTGTGAAGGGAATTCATACAACCTTTCATGTCACCAGCAAGGCGCACCTGCAACTGAAATAGAACCATTCTTTCAAAGACTCTATAATGGGAGTTACATTCTTATTGTAGACCGCAAATGTTGTAGTCTTATGCCCGGGACTCCTTATCTAGTCACTACGACTGCGAAGGTCAAGTGCTGTGGACGTTCTTTGTTCCCCAGCTCCTTTCCAGACAGGGAGGCAAGGGCATGGCCCAATTTGAAAATTACTTCTATTCGAATAGATACTTTAAGCAGAATGAAAACAGTGCTTCTTCAGACGCCTACAAGGCTCACGTCATCAAAAGAAACGTATGATCTACAAGTCGCAAGGACGACTGCAGAGATACATACATTATTATCGACTAATTCCCCCGTACATTTCGCGGAAATCCTGAGCGAAATCTTAAATATTTCTGATACCACTGGACTTGGATTCTATCATTTCGACCAATGTGGCAAAGGTGTGTTTTACCTGTACTAAGGTGTCTGCTATGCGGAGAAGAATGCGTGTTAGACACCTGTCTGACGCTACAATCGGATGCGCCAGTGGATGCAGATACATTGTTGGTTCCTACCAAGGTTCACGCTTTGTGCTGCCCTCAAAGGCTGCCAATCCTGATGACGGCATTCGTGGAATCTTCACCACTACGATTGAAGAGTAGTGAAGTTCAAGATGAAAGCAGCATCGAACAGGTACGACCTTCTGTCAGCAATGCGAATCAGAATGTCAATGCAGACAATCATGCGCACGAATGCATGGTTACACCTATTTCCGACTTAGTGGAACTTTCCCATGAAGCTGTTGACAGTTTTTTCGAAAGCCTTAATGATATGATGTTCTCTCCAGAACAGAAATAGAGACTTTTGAGCAAGCTCACACACGGCGTTCCCTGAATTCGGCCTTCAACTTTAAAAATAAAGTCACATGAACAATTTTTCCCACCAGTTCACGGACAGCAATTTTTTAGCAGCCCAAATTATTTTTTACAAAATTTTCGGGACACTTATCTTCTGCTTAAAGTAAGAAACTATTCCTAGAGAACTAAGATTTCTATTTTTAGATACTTTATAAACTTTAGTTGCCCGCTGGGATGTTCACGAATATTTTATTATGTGATGAAATGGTCTCGCACTTCCTTTCTGTATAGCTATATTAAGAGCCATTTCATGTGTATTTCTCATATACCAAATAAGCAATAATGCATACAAATGCGTGTTTACTTTAGCGTTTAATTCATAGCTTAAGTGCATACAATATATATGACTGCAATTTTTCAGTATATTTGAAAATTTCAAAATGCATTAATGTATTTTGGGGTGGTAAGGTATACACTATACTCTATAGTATGTTGTACTATGTTATACTATGCATAGATTAGTAAATATGACCATAGTTAGCGTGGAGTGGGTGTCATGTATTCCTATAGGTTCTGAATCGATCCCCCTATTCCTGACCCTATTCTGGTTAAACTAACTATCAAGTTAACTAACAGTCAGCCCATGAGGCAAGAAAAGCCCCCATGATGCAGATACCGTTATCTGACGCAGTCACACTACGGCACAGGAACGTGTTATCTGATTAGGTCATAACGCTTGAGATCTAATTAGACAAGCGACATTCCTCCAGCCCCTGATAAGGCATACGACGTTCTCATAACAAATCAAACCTATGACAACCTGGAAAATCCGTGCGGCCATTGTTTTGATTTCACAGAGAACTTTAGTAAAGAATGTGCTAACGAGCAAGTCGTATGACATCTTTATTGACGTATCTATGTCCATCCTTACGTCAATCTCGGCACCTTTAAGGTATAAATATTGCCGATCTTGCCCTATGCAAACACACGCGTGGTGACGAGACGGAGCAGCCATACTTGCCGAAGCCGAGAGCAGAAGCAGCCCCGCCTTCCTGACGCGCTGAGAGACGCGCTGCTAACTCAAGCCGAGAGACCCAGCACCGGCGCTTCTGGGCAGCCCTCGCAGGCAGCCTGGAATATCGAGAGCAGAGAAAGAGATACCATTCCTCATTCATCCTAAATTCCAGGTACAGAACTGAATAACCCCTCACAGAGAATTCTTTAGTTATTCACTTGGCAAAAACAAACTTAACTTAAACTGTAACTTTCTATTCCCGCCCACGCATTAGACTTAGGTCAGGTACACGGGGTAGGCGTATTTAGAAACACCAGTTGAGTACGTTTAGTCAAATGTATATGTGTATGTAAATATATTTTAATCATTTTAAACATCATATGGCTCAGAAACCATATCAATGTTTTTACAGTATTATTTTATACTATTGCTTTTAATGTATGCACTTTACTTAGCTATAAGTATTGCAATAATATCGATCCATTTCTCTTGTACGAGAAAAGAGACTGATCAATAAATAATACCTTTTTATTGAACACGCCCGTCTCTTCCTTTTCTCTACAATCTGATGAGACTAAGAATGCACGTACTGACTGAGTAAAATAATTGCCTTCTGCTCACACGACTCTCGAGATTGACTCTTGATTAGGGGAGAGCAAAGTTGTCATGTTCTATGGTTGTCAGAAACTAAATCCCTTCTTGTCTAATCAGGGGAGTTAATTCTTTCCTGAACATTCGAGAAAGTTTCTAGCGAACTCTGAGCTACGCTGGCAAACCCAAAACTTAAGTCTAGTATCGACAGTAGTAGACCTAGTTAACGTCTGGCCTAGGCCTTTACTGCTGTAGGTATTATTCCAATGCGCAGAGCCTATTGGGAAAATAGGAGCTACACTACACCCCTCCCCAACCCGTGGCGCCCCCGGTCCTCTCACCCTGCACATCCTGCACATCCTGGTTCGATCCTGCCAGCATTTACACTCATACCGGCCCATACTTGCCAGTGTGCCCACAAAAAACAGAAACCGCAATACTGCAGGCAGCACCAGCACGAGCACACTGCCAGGAAGAAGGGGGCGGACCCCTGGAACGCAGAGAAGCCGCGGGGCGGTTTTCCTTGGCAGCATCGGGAGCCTGGGAGTTTGGAACCGGAATTGGGCTCATTGTCACAAGACTAAGCATCACCAAGCTTAAATCAGAGCGCACAGAGTAGAGCCCCGAGTAGAACAGAACAGAGAGTAACAAAGTAACAAAGTACCAAACCAATCTAAAAGACCACATTAAGGGAGTCTTGAATCAGTGTGGCAGCTGAGCACCTTGATAGCACCTTGATAGCAACGGAACAACTCCTCGCCCACCCCACTGACCACGGCTAAACAACTCAATTCCACAGCAACCCGTACCAAGTGGACTCCCCAAGAGAAGACAAAACAAGATAAGAAAAGAGTCTGTTGGAATATTCCAACAAGCCGGAACCCTACCATTTCGGTGGTGGCGAAGCAATTGACGAAGCAATTGGGCGTCTGAAAGGCCGCAAGGGAGCAGGGGGCAAGCCCCCTCAAAACCACATCTCACTATGAGATCAGGGAGACTCAGAACAGACCCCATAGTTAAATCAAGTAAAAGTAAACAACTCGCATGTCGGAAAAAGAGTGAAGAGGCCATCCACTCATCTGAAGAGGACACAACAGAGGACACTCTAGAGGCAAAAGATATTTCTCCCATGGCCCTCACGGTTGAAACACCCCTGAAGACTGCATGCCTAAGAAATACAAAGATCACAGATTTTCTACTCTCTGCCCCATTATCCGCTCTGCCAGCCTTGCTGGAACAGAACATAAAGACAGCACTTAGTATCAAAAGAATGTCTCAATCGGCATCCTCTCTAACCAAAGCTCCGCAGACCCTCAACAACACTCAAAGCAATAAAACATATAAGAACAAACATCATCCCTGGGATACTCCCCAAAAGAATCCAAACAAGACGACGAATCAATACACGGTGAACGCCCAAATAAATACAAGGGAGGAAGCTGGCGACACCGACCAAGACATTACACCAAGTGACGAGCGCATGGAGTACACAAAGGATCCTCAAATGGATCCCACCATCACAGAAAAGTGACGCTCACTAAGCTTAGGATCTTATTTCGGCCCTAGGGTTTATGAAAATGACCTCGGGGTCGGTAAGAGAACAGTTTCGAGAAAGGATAACGAGGCCTCATTGGACATACCGGATAAGGATACCGAAGAAATCGATACTAAGGTCCTATCTCCAAGCGCAAGGATGACATCCTACGGCTCAACACAGCCAAAGGAAGATCCATCAGGCACAGATGCTCAAATTAAACATCATATTACTCCAAATTTCACCGCAGGTAAAAACGCGCAGGAGCCCTACAGTCCGACTAATGTTGGCACCACTCCTACCAGCCAAATGACCTCAAATCATCCGTCAGGGTTATTCCCGCTCCACTTCAACATCGTTTCACCAAGTCGAACAATTTCTTTCAAAGGCAAAGAGCAGGGGATTAGAACATCCTACCACACACCCACCCCTGACAAGGCTCGGGGTGGAGACCAACGAGACCGACCAGACTCCGGAGACCCATGAGCCTCAGGCGTAATAAGATCCAAAACAAGGGACAAAGCCTGTAGCAGCCCTCAAGACCCTAGACACCTAGCAGATGACAGATTACCATTCCACGCTCCACTGTGGCCTCCGTTCATAAACATGATGGAAACAATCTCCTCAGCCCTCCTTCAACACTCAGAAAAGTTAGAGGCTCAGATAGACATCTTGCAAATTTTAGCCTCACACGTGGCGGGGATAGATAAAAAGATTCTCGAGCTGAATTCCTTCATCGAACGGGCACAGAAAGACCCGCGCACAACATACCATGAATGTCAGTGCTCAGAAACAATTGACCAACTAAAAGTATTACCAGCAATTCTAACAGACATTCTGGTAGAGGTACAGAATAAATCCAATGACGTCCATAACTCCTCTGAAACCATCGGGACTGATAGCTCGCCCGTAGACACGACAAGCTCAGTCAGCAGTGCCACTTCATATAGCGAAGTCACAAGGCCAGTTAAAATGGAAGGCAGTCCAATACCCTTCCCCAAGGCCTCCCAGTTGTTAATCTCTAAAGACTTAATATCTCCTCAAAAAGGCATTGCGGACACAGCCAATATAGGGAAGGATGCTCCCGGGCAATCGCAAAATAACGGGAACCAATCCCACACACTCACGGAAGAACCAGAATATGCGAGTAGAGTAGAGTAGAGCTGGGGATAACACAAAACGGGCAAATAAAACAGACACTCCATCTCACAAAGCGCGAACGAAAGCGACTAAGGAAAGCAAGACAAAACAAACTGCAGGGAAAAAAAGCTTCCACAAGAATCACTAAGCCAGATACAAACGCAGGAATAATTGTGCAAGGCCCCAACCACAAAGAGTCGCCAAAGGAGAACCTGACAAAGCAATTGGACCGCGGGATGACTCTTTCAGCAGCGAATCAGCCCCCGGAAGCCAAACCAACAGCTGACACAATGTCACTAAGTGCTTTAAATAGACCACAAGCCCATATCACAATGCATCAGACGGACGGCCCTCCCGCATTGAAGCGGCAGGGAGAACAGTAGGATATCTCACACTACTTCCCGAAAATGGTGATGGCACTCAAAGAAAACCGCCCCGTAACAGAGCAACAACAGATTTTCACTCTGCAAGTTTTAGCGGACTCAAGCTCAAAGCAGGCGGTCACCGATATCGAACCAGGACCTCAGTTGTTCGCCCCAAACCAGGGGAGTCCTTCTATACAACCCAAACCGAAATATCATATCCGTTTATCAAATCCGAATGAGAAGCAAGACATAACTTATCCGGTGGGATCACTAGTGCAGGAAATAATACCGCACTACAACTCAAGGGGATATCATGATATTCTTAACCGGAGTGCAATTCTAAAACTCACCAACCAGTTCGAGACGTTGAAATATGTGAACACAACCCACATAGACAGCATCGAATTTAAAACAATTCCCAACACAAATGGGAGAGAAATGACGGTGGTAACATGGAAGGACCTGGAAATAGCCAAAGAAGTTTGGCGTTATAGAGAAGATTTCACCAACTGGGGAATTGAAATAAGACCAGTGCCACCAGAAGGATACCCAGGCCCACTATCCATGCGGGCGGAAGAAAGATCAAAACCAGAAGGCGGAATTCTTCGGGGCGCCGTCGGGGGCATGGACATCAACAAGGGGGTTTGGGCCAACTTACGCATCATTCATCAAGGTCAAAGTCGGAAAATTTTACATCCAATCCTAAACACATCTACAGCAAGGATGGCTGAAGCATGAAAACCGACTCTGAAAGTCTGCTCGTGGAACATCAATGGCCTGGGGGTCAAAACCAATGATGCAGAATTAATGTAATTTTTAAAACTTTTTGACATTATCCTATTTCAAGAAACCTGGTCAACGGCTTCCCAGCACATTGACGGCTTTAAGGAAATTCAATTAGAAGCGACCAATAAAGGCCCTTCAGGAAGGGCTGCCGGAGGCCTTTCAATCTACCTGAACACCGGGATCACTTTGGTCATATGATAACATCGACACAGGACAAAAATGGATCCAGTGTATCAAAATTGAGCTGATGCCAGTTCCCGGCAATGGCAGGCAGTGTGCCCATAACATCTCGCCAATAATATTTTGTAACACCTATCTTCACCCAAACCCCGAGAACAAAGTGGAGAAAATCTTGACCTTAAAAGCCTTTATAAAATCAATCCAAACCATGTACCCGCAGGCGGGGCTGGTCGTGTCTGGCGACCTGAATATGTTCCTGCAAACAGACTACGCCCAACTTATGAATCAACACAAACGGATTGGCAGACCAATCCCAAGCATAATTACAAATCACCAAAAAAGGGATAAGATCGGTCAACAGTGTGCACGCATGTTCGCTGAGGTCGGGATGATCGCATTGAATGGCCACTTTCCACAAGACCAACCAGCATTTTCAACTAGAATATCTAAACAGGCCCAATCAGTGCTGGACTATACCGTCGTGGATCTAGATGTTCTGCAAACAATCGTTAGTTACAAAATCATCCACAAATTGGAGAGCGACCACAGCGTGCAATCATTTGAAATCAACATCCAACATAAAAGGGCCTCACCGACCAAAGACCTGACAGAACTCCCAAGCCTCTATAATCTTAAGAGACTGGTTTGGAATGGCAACAACATTAAAGACATAATGATATTCGTGAAAAACATCGACACTGAAGTGATCGGAGAAGAGTCATCCGCTCATCGGGAAAATTGGGAAAGACTGACCTCATCTCTAACCGAGAGATTCGGCAACCACAGCAATATAAAGAAACCAAGTAACACTCCTCATGCGTCTTTGGGCAATATAGCGCGCAAGAAAAGGATCTTTAATCAAGAAATCAGGAAGCTGCAAGCAACAGCCAGGTCAAAGGGTGATGATATAACCACTCAAATGTATAGTTTAAGGCAAAACTATAAAAAAGAAGTGTGGTTAGAAAAATCAAAATATCAAACCAACATCTGGCAATCGCTATTAGCATCCAGTCAATCAAATAACCACGGGAAATTTTGGGCCGAAATCAATAAAGTTGCAAACGGGACGGCACAGGTTTTCAGCGCCAATATTCTGGAGGATGACAGGATACAGTACTTAAAGCAAACTCAAATCATCAACTATCCAGTGGGGAGCCCAGCATTGCAGACTCTGCAATTAGAAAACAACCACGAAGCAGACCAGCTTTCGGATGAAAACAGGATAACGCCATCCCAGGTAGAAAAGGTATTAAAAAACTTGAGATCTAAGGGAGCCCCAGGTCCAAACGGCTTACCGAATGGTCTGTTCAAACAAGACCAACAATTCTGGGCAGTTCATCTCTCCCCACTATTCAACAATGCATTCCAGACTGGAGGCATTCCCCAGTCATGGAGAGGCAGTATTCTTCATCCAATCTTTAAGGCAGGCCAAAGATTCAATCCAGCCAATTACCGCCTCATCGGACTCATAGATGTCGAGGCTAAAATATATGCCTCGAATCTTTTGATGGCCTTGGAAGACTGGGTGTGTGCGAACAAGATCTTGCCAATCACGCAGACTGTCTTTAGGCCCGGAACCAATACCTCATGTAACCTGCTGGCGCTAAACCTCCTGGTGGACAAAGCCAGGGAAAAGTCAACCAAGCTGTACACGTGCTTTGTCGACCTGAAAGCGGCGTTTGATACAGTCCCGAGGGAGGCTCTATGGAATAAAATGGCCACCTGGGGAATACCATCAAAGCTGTTGCAGGCCATCATGAACTTGTATTCATCCACTTGGGTTCGAATAAAATTAGGCAATGGCGACCGAACAACACGAAAAATTTACACCAATGTGGGCCTCAAGCAGGGCTGTGTATTGGCCCCAACCCTTTTCAATATTTTCACAGCGGACCTAGACAAGCATATTGCGAAGACAGAAAGTGATCCGCCAAAGCTAGCCCATTATAAGATCAGGAGCATTCAGTATGCGGATGACATTGTACTCTGCAGTCAGACCCCGTTGGGCTTACAACATTCCATCATGAAACTCCACGAGTACATCAGTGCGCAGGGCCTGCAAATTAATTACAAAAAGACGAAGATCGTCTGTTTTTCTTCTCGTCCAGGGAGGAAATCTTTCAAATGGCACATCGCAGGCAACAAAATAGAGCAGACTTGCTCGTACAAATATCTGGGAGTAGTTGTAGATGCCAGGTGGATAAACTTCGTTTTGCCCTAAACACATTACAAACGAAATTGAACTGTCCATCCAAAGCGCACTTGCTGAAGGTGATAGCCGCCAAGTTCTTACCCTCCATCACGTATGGTTCGGAATTGTATAGGGGTAAAGATGCAAATTTTCTGAACACACAGCAATCAGAGCTGTTCAAATATATCTTTAAGATACCGAGGTTTGTATCTCAATCTCTGATTCGACTGGAATTTGGTCTATCAAATCAGCATCAAGTCAGACAAGCGGCAATTCTAAAAACATGTTGGAAGCTAAGAGCAGCCCAAGAAGATACGCTCATGGGCCTCTGTTGGATTGAGATGAACAACCACACCAAGTCGAAAAACGCTTGGAAACCAGTATGGGAGAATGCCCTTGCAAGCCTTAAGTTGGAGAAGGCTTGGAACACAAATCTAACCTTCGCAGCCTTCAAAAAAGTAACCAACGGAGCAGCAAAGCAAAGATCCTGGCTAACAGACAAAGCCGCAACAGCACAGAAAAAACACAGTTGGACGGTTCTGGCCACGTATGTGAAAATGGAGCCTCAACCGTACTTAGTAAATCACATATCTAATGCCGCCAAAAAAACACTATTACAATTACGGCTGGGCATTACCATTTTAAAAGATCATACACCTCCATGGAAGCAAACATGGCCGTCCCCCGTCTGCAGACTATGTGGGCAAATGAAAGAATCAATGTTGCACATATTGTGCATCTGCCCATCCTTGAAAATTTTGAGACGTTATTATTTACTGCATGTATTTCGACTTTTTCAGATTAGATCATGCCGCCCAGCTGTCATGCTAGCACTGAATAGTCACCATCTGCAGACAGCTTGTAGGGCTGCCAGATTCTGCCAAAAGGCATTGCTGCTAGTAACGAAGACGGAGAAAAAAGATCGCTGAACGCTTGAATATGAACGCCCGAAGGGTTACGAACAAATATACCAAAAACATAGACATTTTACTAAGATATCTTTTTGCTTTCTTTTTTTTAAAGATCAGCCAAAGTCGTACACTTTATTTTTAAAACATGTGTTTTTATGTAACCATATTGTTAAGGTTTTAATTAACTATATACAATAAAAATGTATGACCTGCCGTACTCTTGAAAAAATCTGGCGCCACGAGTGGACAACAGAAAACATGACAGCCCTCAAGAATGCCACTCGCAAACACCACCAGCTGGTCCACACCACCAAAAGGACATCATGCAAAGAGTGTCTGGACAACAACACCCACAACAGCAAGGAACTCTTCAACATTGTAAAAGAGCTCTCCAACCCCAGCGCCAGCAACAACGACATCACACCATCGCAAGACCTCTACAACTCCCTCGCCACGTTCTTCTACCGCAAGATCACAGACATACACAACAGCTTTGACGCCAAGGCTCCGCCTCCAGTCACCAAACCAACGACCCCCACGACCACCCTCAACGCCAGGACCATGATCAGCACAGAAGACACCTGCCACATCATGAACACCATCCACTCTGGCTCTCCCTCTGGCCCATGCCCCCATCACATCTACAACAAAGCAGACACCATCATCGCACCCCACCTCCGGAATATCATCAACAACTCCTTCGCGTCAGCCACCTTCCCTGAAAGCTGAAAGCACGAAGAGATCAACGCCCTTCTGAAAAAACCCACAGCAGACCCTAAGGACCTCAAGAACTTCCGCCCCATCTCTCTTCTTCCCTTCCCGACGAAAGTCATCGAGAAGACCGTCAACAAACAGCTGACAGCATTCCTTGAGGCTAACAACTCGCTCGACCCTTCCCAGTCCGGATTCCGAGCCAACCACAGCACCGAGACCGCCCTCATCGCAGCCATCGATGATATCAGGTCCCTGATGGACAACAGGGAAACAACCGCTCTCATCCTCCTAGACCTCTCAGCCGCCTTTGATACCGTCTGCCACCATACCCTAACAACCCGCCTCTACAACACTGGTATCCAAGGAAGAGCCCTGGACTGGATCACCTCGTTCTTCTCCAACAGAACCCAGAGCGTCCGCCTCCCGCCGTTCTGCTCCGCGGCAACCAAGATCATCTGCGGCGTACCCCAAGGCTCCTCGCTCAGACCAACTCTCTTCAACATCTACATGAGCCCCCTCGCTGCCATCGCGCGCAAACACAACCTCAACATTATCTCCTATGCCGACGACACCCAACTTATACTCTCCCTCACCAAAGACCCAGCCACTGCCAAGACTAACCTCCAGGAAGGAATGAAAGACGTCGAGGAATGGATGAAGCTCAGTCGACTGAAACTGAACTCAGACAAGACGGAGGTCCTCATCCTCGGACAAACCCCATCCGCCTGGGACGACTCATGGTGGCCCGCAGCGCTGGGCACCGCACCGACACCCACTGACCATGCATGCAACCTGGGATTCATCCTGGACTCCTCCCTCACGATGACCAAACAAGTCAACACCATCTCATCCTCATGCTTCAATACCCTGCGCATGCTCCGAAAGATCTTCAGGTGGATCCCCACTGAAACCAGAAAGACGGTCACCCAGGCCCTCGTCACCAGCCGACTGGACTACAGGAACGCCCTCTACGCTGGAACCACGGCCAAACTTCAGAAACGACTTCAGCGCATACATAACGCCTCCGCACAACTCATCCTCGACATCCCTTGCCACAGCCACACATCAGCCCACCTGAGAAACCTGCACTGGCTCCCCGTCAGCAAGAAGATCACGTTCAGGCTCCTCACCCACGCACACAAAACTCTCCACGACATAGGCCCCGAATACCTCATCAACCGCCTATCATTCTACAATCCTACCCGCCAGCTCCGCTCTGCCAGCCTCGCCCTCGCCACCGTCCCGCGGATTCGCAGAACCCCCACCGGAGGAAGATCCTTCTCCTACCTGGCCGCCAAGACATGGGATGTGTGCTGAGAGGCCACTAGATTGATGGAGTCTGGGAGGTTGGTTGAATGGATGCAGCTATTCATATAGGCACAACCTGTTTTGTGGAGTGCTTTGTAGATGTGGTGGAGGAGGTTGAAGTGTGTGTGCTTGTGTATCAGAAACCAGTGAAGTTCCGCGAGGTGTGGAGTTATGCAGGCTTGACTTGGAGGATAAGGACTAGTTTAGCTGCTATGGTCTGAATGTTCTGCAGTATTCTTATGAACTGGTTTGTTATCCCTTATCCCTGTTGTTCCTATAATCTAGTTTGCTGGTGAGGAGGGCTTGGATGATGACTATTGTATGGTAGCCACATGACGATTTTATTCAGCCTAACTAAAATTAATGTACCCGTCTGTAATCCAACTGATGCTAATGAAAAGAACTCTGGTACCTTCAGGTCAAGTTTGTGCTATATAAAACTCTAAAAAAAACATTAGGGTGTTGCAACAGGATGAGGATACTGCAGTGGTTCCAAAACTTTTTCGACCCACTGCTCTCTTGACCAAATGGCAATTGCCTGTGGCTCCCACTGTTACGTATTTGGAGCGTGGGAGGGGATGTAAGCCCGGCCTCGGAAGTGTTTGCATTTTTCTCCCTGAAAATAATTGGGATGAAGCTGATTAAGGTATTACAATCATATATGCAGGGTCTTTCTTATTACTAAGGTGGCGCCTCTAATAAAATATGCCTAGTTACACTTCTTTGCCTATGCCTTTTTTAGAGTACCCTCTCAAACCTTTTTATCTCACTTACAGTGCTAGATAGCACCCCTATGCATGTAGGCCACATTGCCAAAGTGTTTCTGTGCTTGAAAAATATTTGCATGCGCTTCCATTTCTACCCATGTCATACGTGCCAATACACCTGTCTCATCAGGGTGGCTCACATGCAGTTTTATTGTTGCTGTCTCCTCCCTAAAATTGCTTCCAAATCAATGCAAGTAAAAAAAAAAGCTTTGATTTATTTTTTTAAAGTTCATCTTTCTTGCGTTCCAAATGTCAGCATTATACCTTATATGGTATTTTACTTCCCTGTGCTCAAGGAGAGAGCAGGCATGTCTTGAAATGTGTGTATACTGAAAGAAATGTGTCCTGGAAGTACCTATGATTCAAGTACTTATTATTCAATAGTCAATACTTAATAATACTTAGTGTGTTTAATAGACAGGACAACCAACTTTTCTGATAACTTGCATTGATGTAAAAGAAAAATGCAGTTGGAAAAAATTAAACTTTTAACAAGTCAAAAAAAACGAATCAGGCATCTTCCGCTTACTTGGGGGTGTTGGAATGTGGGGATCCAGTGAAATATGGAGGTTATCTCCCTCGACATGCCATCAATTAGGCACAATGTTTACAGCTTTTGGCATGTCACTTGAAAATCATGGACATGATGCATTTAAGTCTAATTAGTTTAACTGAAGCCAACAACCCCTTCAACATTAAATGCATTGAAGTGCTTGGTGCTCTGCTCCCCTGGCTAGGTTTGACAACTCCCCAGGGAGCCACGGCACACAGTTTGGGAACCACTGGGTTACTGCGTTGACTGTGGCGGCCATATCCTGTTTGTTGTGTATGATGATTTCAAGTTTTTTTTTACTTGTGACCTAGGTGTGAGGTGGGTCCTAGGTCTGTGGACCACGAGGTGGATTCCCATGGCTAATAATAATCATAATACCAGCATTTGTAAAGCGCACAGCTACCTCCGGAGAGGTGACGATGCGCTGGGTGCCGTCTGGAAGCTTAAGCAAGCTTTTGCCAAGAGTCACAAGGTGCTGGGCTAACCTGCCGCCGGTGCCGGATATCGAACTGTGAGGGCCCGTAATCTGGAGTCAGGTGCCCTGGCCGCTGCACCACACCAGGGCTAGGCATCTTTCATGAATACCACAACTTCAATCTTGCCTCAGTTCAGTTTGTGGCAGTTAGATTTAATCCAGGTGGCGAATTCAGTCATGCATGTGGTGAACTTCTTCCTAATTCTGGGTATTTTGTCAGAGAGGAACAATATCAGTTGTATGTAGTTGGCGCATGTGAGGATGTTTAAATGGTGGCAGCCTGAAGCAGGGGTGCATCCTCGCCCCTCTGGTTTTCAACCTATATACAGCTGACCTGGGCACAATTCTGCAAAGCAATTGCCTCATTCATCGACAAATTGGCCACTCAAAAGTACACATCTTACAATACGTTGATGACATTGTCATAATGGACCACACCAAAGCCGGAATCCAATGAGCTAGGAGCAAACTCCAGGAATACATTGAAGCCAAATTTCTCACAATCAAACAGGACAAGACCAATGTCTTGACTTTTGGTCGGTACAAATAGAAGAACATTTTAAGATGACACATGGGGGCTGCGATCATTAAAACTATGAAATGCTCATTTCTGGGGTATGGTTCAACAAGACCTCCAGACCAACTGCCCACCTAGCCGCCCTGAAAAAGATATCTGGAACCATCATCACATATAGACTGACCTGTCTCAATAAGATCTTGAACAGCACCTCAGATGTACTCCTACTGAAGGTCATGAAGGCCTCTTTCCTCCCAGCACTACACCACAGGCTTTTTCTGAGGCCTGCACCCCCAGCCTAGATCACACTGAATGCATGGCCTACAAGAGACATTTCAACTGCGCAGATGCATCCAGAGGACCAGACTGCACTTGGAAATGAGCCTCACACAATAAACCCTCACCTGTGAGGCGGACACCGTGAAATTTTAATTAAGGATCCTAAAAGCACCAGAATACTTACATGAGGGACATTTGAGAGTCCTGGGTACACCGCCACCGACAAGTTCAAAAAGCAATAGCCTCTCCTCAAATTGAAGGTCCAGCACTAAACTCCTAAGCTATTTCTTACACAGCCTGGAAAAGGGTTATTTACAGGCTGCTGAAATCAAACTCGCACCTACTGGACACCCGCACCTTAGCGCCCCCAAACATCCCATCCTCACTGAACAATTCCTATCTAACTGGGCCATACCTCTCAGAAGCCATAAACAGGCAGGTCCACAGAGACATTTTATTTATGCTAGGCCTACCATTGGCTAACTTTAAACCATGAGCTCTCCCGGGCAAGGAGGGAGCCTGCAGACTTTGAATTATAAGAAAGAATCATGGTTTCACTTTCTGTGCTGATCTCTTATGCTTGATGCCCCCAATTTTCCTAAGGAAGGAAGCTTGTTCTTGCCTGGAGGTTTTGTCTCTGTGCTTCTCCCACACTCCTACAAGAACCCTATCTAGGTGTGCTAAATATTTCAATAAGCATGGGGGATCTACTCCATCCCTATCATGCAGATTCTCACTCTGCTAACTTTTCTCAAAAACAGATAATAGACTATTTTACTGCAAGACCCAGAGTCAGTAACTGAAACGGTAAGGTTTCCCCCTGGTCAAGTACAACACACAGAGAGGGAATGTGGATCCCCTTTCTGACCCGCCACTACTCTAATTCCCAACATGCATTCCGCATAGGCTCAGCCCACATTTTTTTAAACCCCACTTAAACTCCTTTCGAGGCATTAATATTTGCATTTTGAACTTTAATCACCTTTACCTACGGCCTCAAGCACATTGTTCAGGAAACTAGGTTTTAATACACTTATAGACCGATTGCAACTATGGCTTCATTTTCTTATTGTACAATTGCATCTGCTCACATGTATAATAATGGTGCTTTTTTTAAATAACTGTATTATTGTCAATTTGATATGGTTTTAACTAACTTAAACAATACATTCTTTGATTAAATCCATATGACGTTGACTAGTGGAGTTTTGTAGATGTTGAAATGCATCAAGCTGCGAGAGAAGCCCTGGTACTCTGTATGTTAATTCCTGTTCTTCAGAGGAGTAGGTGGGCATGTTTACGGTTTGGGTTCTTCTGATGAGTAGGGATCAGTTCCACTTGATGGCATTCTCCTGGATTCCTTCTTTGTGAAGTTATTGGATCAGAATGGGAACAGAAATGTTGCTGAAGGATGCTGATGGGTCTAGGAGAATGAGGGTTGCAGTTTCCCCCTGTCAAGGATCATCCAGATGTCATTGGTTGTTACTAAGAGAGCAGTTTCTGTGATATGGTTACATTTTAATACTGATGGTGAGGCATAGAGAAGCTGGTGATTGGCAAGGTGGATCTAGTTATGTTAATATTTTAGGTGCAGATGATTTGTGTGCAAGGTGTGAGGTTGAAAGTGAGCCTAATTGGGAGTTTTGCATGGTCTAGAATCTTCTGGTCAGATGCGCCTAGACCCAGACATGGAGTTTGAGGCCATAGTCCAGCTTTCCAGTGATGAATAACTTGGGTGATGGTTCTGAGATTGTTGGTGGGGAGCAATTTAAAGATATTCTTGAGAAACTTGGGGGCGTATGCAGGAGATGGAGACTGCCTGCACTTGGCTGCCATGGTGAGTTTGTTGTTGATTAGTATTCTGAGTTTATTTGTGTGGGTTGCTGGGAGGGTGTCACACAGTGTTCGGTAAGACTCAAGATGGAGTCCAAAAGTGAGGTTTTGTTACAGAAGATTACTTCTTCGGTCTTATCTGTATTGAGCTTGTGGCACTTGTTTTTTATCCATTTGGAGACTTTGGTCATGCAGGTGGAGAAACTACGCCGACTGTTAGGATAGGATCCTGATTTAGAGGGTGCAGATGATGCAGTTGGTGGGCCATGTAGACATTCAACAAGGCAGGGCTGTGAGAGGAGCCCTGTGAAAATCCACAAATCAAGTTGACTGCTTCTGAGGTGAATGGTCTGGGCTGACCGACTGTCAGAAAGGAGAAAATTCATCAAAGTGTGGGTCCACGGATGCTGGCTTAGTGCAGTCAGGATAGGGTGGGAGACTGCATTGAAGGCTTTGGAAAGGTCCAACAGGATGAGGACAGATAGATACATACATACCACTGCATAAATGGCTGACATTTAGTTAATTTGAAGAAACAGATACACAGATTGCATGCCACAGAATTGAGAGGCATGACCAATGGTCTGGGGCAATGAGCATCTCAGTGTGTTCACACAGCTCTTGAAATAAATGTTACCGCCATTAATCAATGACGTGTGCTATAGGACCTACATCGCTTTTTCAGCTCTGTGGTATTTTTAAATATACAGGTGGTAGAAGGTCCTAATTGTGCCAACCCTTTTTCATAGTGTCATACTTATTAGGTGTACAGGCTGCTCAATTTGAAGACATTCTTATCCCTGCCTACTTTAAAGATTGTGTACATGTGATTTTGCCAAACTGTTGTTTAAAAAAAAATAATAATCAAACATAAGATACATAGATTAGCTTTTTCCATTGGGCTTTATTCATTGTCCTGTTTAATTGTCACTTACATTTTTTATCCTCCCACCACTTTACAACATGGGGCAATGTGTCTGCGCACTGCACCCACAGCATATTGTTCCCAGCTACCTATAAATAGTTCTGAATCCTTCACTTGCAAAGGGTTCAAAGTGTGCTATTTCAGTGTTGTTTATTTTTATAAGAACTTTAGATACTAAGTATTTCTTTTACCTGCATTCCATTCAAGGTGTATGTTACAAACAGCTGCATTGCTGAATGTTTTTTAAATCTAACATTTTAGTTGCAACATAAGGTGGGCACCTTAAGAAGGGGTATAGTTTCTTCTGGGTTCTTTTCCTTTCAATCCTGTGGCATGTGCTTACAGTAAAAAAAAAATTATATAAATATATAACCATCACACTAGTGTTCCACGGCCAGACGGGAGACTTTGCCAATGCGTGTTCGTTGCGTCATCCTTATAACTGTATCTATCATTTAGAGCAGCAATGCGCAGAACATTAGTCAAGGATATTATACTAATGTTTTACTCAGATAGGTTAACGCAGACTGGAAACAACATTATACAAGTAAAAAAAACGCAGAGGGTGTTTATCCGTGGTAAAACAGCCTTTAGTCCTGTTACAATTTTAATAAAGCAAGCCAATACACTCGTATCAAACATCAAAGCACCATCCCGTGCTTGTTATCATTTCAAAAGTAAGTCCAGACTAATACTTTAGAGGTCGTTTAAATAAAAATGCGAAGAAACATACGAGAGCATTCGGACATTTATAACACACTTTGGGTATCGATAAAGGCAAAGCAAGCTTCAAATAGTATTCTGCATATTTGTGGCAAAATTGTTTACACTCGTAGGCCCGCGCGGTAATTTCACATGGCTTGTTTTGTTCAAAGGCCACGGTGTTTCACCGTTTAATTAAGCATCGCTTTATGATCAAAAGGGTAAAACATAGTTGCGCTTTCTGTAACTATTAAACAACCGTATCCATTCTCCACCACTTCCAGTGCAAATGAATTGGCCCTGCCAATACAGCTGATTGATGTCTGGGAAATATATAGAATTAGCAGGCTTTTGGGGGAAGTTCACTCGTTCATTGGAGTAGGGATTAAAAAGTGTGAACACTTAAATGTGTGTGCCTTTGTATATGCGAGGGTTTCATCATTTATACACAGGAGACCAGTGTCGCGCCTCCAGACCCCACACCCGAGCAGGGTACACCATCAAAGGTAAACGCGTTCCTTCTATGGGGCAGGTCGAATAATATGGCATTATCCTTCCAGAGCGGGCTGCATTATTCGCAAAACGACTTTGCTCTTGCTTAGATGACCTAGAAGCGGTTGCCAAAAATGGTCTTTATTTTTGTCTTCTATATAGCTCTACAAACCGCTTTCAGTAGCTTCGGAGCACTTCCGGATGAATATATGATTATAGAACAGTAGTATGCGTGGGGTGCACTGTAGATAGGATCACTGTTATGCAGAGAATACCCGATTTAGAATCAGCTGTCAGAATCCCACGGTGTGTGCTCACAGGGGATGAGGACGGGTGAGGAGGGCCACAGCAGACCTATGGAGAAAGAGGCAGGGGTTACGGCAACGGGCAGGCTAAGGCGTCTTTTCGTGCTGGAATTCTTACATCCGGAAGTTACTGCTACAGTGGCAATTGGTCATTGCAGGAGGGAATAGAGCACCCGAGTCCCTGCTCACCCTAGAATGTGTTCAAGAATAGTGCTGGATCGGGTAAAATATGGGGTGAGTGAATTAAGAGCATTACTGGCCCTCCACCAGTCTTTCCAGGCTCTGATTCGCTGCCTAAATCCACTCCTGGGTCAGATCTGGGCACTGCAGTATCGAAGCCGTCACACGTGTGATTAAAGGTGTTTGCACTGAACACCTCCAAATAAAATGCTATGAACGTGGAATAGAAGCAACAGAAACATGGGCTGGGGGAGGTGAAGCCGGACCTGATAGCAGGGCCGGCGCTAGGCATGGGCAGCGTGGGCGGCTGCACAGGGCCTCGCACTCAGCCCACCAGCATGGGGCCACGCACTGGTGGTGTGTCCTGTTGTTTCCCTGGCGATCTATTTCAATGAAAGGTGTCGCCTGCAATTAAGGTCCATTGGAGGGGGCCCCCTCCCTGGGCCTCTCAGATAGGGGAGGGAGACTGAGACACTCCCTCAATTGCAGGGAGACCACTCACAGACACTGTGGGGGGGCCCATTGCCCAGCATTTTGGCGCCCCCACAGTTTTTACTTTTAGACCACAATCAATTCTCACACCTATCGGACTGAAGGTGTGAGAAATGCTAGTGGAGTAAAAGTTAAAACTGTGGGGGCGCAAAAATGCTGGACCATGGGCCCCCACAGTGTCTCTGAATGGTCTCCTTGCACGGGGCCACTTATCTAAATTAGAGGGGGCCTCGCACTTTCTCTTTTAGCCCAGGGCCTCGCAAATCCTAGAACCGGCCCTGCCTGATAGGGGCCTGTGTAGAACGCTGCCCGGATCCGGGAAACGTCCCACTCCCCCCCCCTCCTCAGCAAGCCTGCAGAAAAGGGGGCGCACTGGATTGGTCGGCCCCCTAGGCAGCCACTGGCCTCCCAATCAGGGTAGCTGCTCACTCAGTTTCCTTGAGATGCCTAGCGGCAGGGACACTATGTTAGCGAAGGAGAGCACACGGCTACAGGCAGAGTAGATGAGATGCCCATGCAGTGTCCTCGCGATGCCACCCGGCAGGGGTACAGAGGAGCAGGCGAGTGGCCAGCAAGAGTCCAAGGCAAGCAGAACGGCTCTTGCAGCGAGGGCCGGTCCTAACGGAAGCCCACAGAATCAGCTGCAAGGGATGCCTGAAACCACAAACACAGAGGCCTTGCTAAAAGGGGCACCTCGAACAAAGACAGTGGTGTCATAAAATGAGCAACAACAAAATGTTACAGGACAATGAAGGATGTAAAATGACATGGATGTTTATGAATGACCAACTAAAATTGAGAGATGTACAACCATGTTTTAATAAACTGCAGCCTTCTCTATGCACCATAACATGTTGTCGCTGGAATGATTAATGGGAAAAGGGATGCAGTTCGGGCTCGGGAGGGGGGGGCGGAGGGGGAGGGGAACTGAACTCACCCATGGGAGGGGTTTAGGCTGTGATCGAAGCCTGTGGCTATAATTAAAATAAATTAACCACACTGTACCAATTCTGTGCTTTCTTGAACTTCTTACCGTCTAAATAAGGAAACCAGCTTTAAAACTTCAGCAACATTTCCATTAAAAGTAAGACTGCTGTATCCTGTTACGAACGTATATAAGAACGAATGAAGAAATTCTCATTGTCCCTCTGTTGAGAGTTATAACCCAGAGGCATACCTAACCCTTGCCTGGAGCTGCTACAATCGAAAGAAAGTGACTGGAGTGGCGGTGAGTGGCTGTATGGATGCAGTGAGGTTTGTGTGCACAATGTAGCTGCCAATCGCAGAGCAGGGTGGGCCTTGGGTCTTAATGTGGCCGTGGTCATAAGAAGGCCGTGTATTGGCTGTATGGCTGCTTCATACTTAGTAGATTTGTGCGAGACATACTTCTGTTCTCAACTAAAATGCTCTTGACCTAAAGCCCTTAATATTCCCCGGCCTCGTTTGAGCTTCAATGTTTCGACTGTCAGAGAAGGAATCTAGCAGGTTCGGTCCAGGCACAGTCCTACAGCTGTTGTGTTCGCCCCTTTAATGGAATACTTCATTAGAGAAGCGAATTTACAATAGCCTTGAAAACATATGGACAGTAGATCAGTCCATGGTGCTGGACCCAGTGCTGGCAGACCTGAAACAACTGGTCCTGCTTCCACAATCAGGCTTCCACAAACAGGTGATGAAGTCACTGGTGAGATCACATATTAATGTACCACATTTACTACAGAACCTTACATTAAAAGTGTAGTTCAATTCAATTCAAAATCTCTTTATTTCGGCCAATCCGGCCATAAAAGTACATTAAAAAATGCAACACATTTCATAAAGTTTTGATATACAGAATGAAATAAAGTGCTGGACAGTGCAATATTAAAAGGTCTCAGAAAAAAACATTAAAAACTACTCATTTTATATAATAAAAGAGGATATAAATTGTTTAAAAGTTTAAAAGAATCCAACTAAACCAGACTACATTAAAATACAGTTGAACGAACACACCGCATAGAGAATAAGTATTGGCAAACTGAATACACAATAGGGAGGCTGGTATCATATTTTAATATCCTATATGCCTCCCAACAGTGAGTTGTCCCGAGATTCCGGCAGACCTGTTGAAGCCATCGGTGCCTAATCTTCTTGTATACTGGACAAACAAACAGTACATGTTGGTCTGTTTCGGAGATGCTCTCACAAACCGGACACCCCTTGGACTATGCACCCCCCAGTTATTTGTGAAGGCAAGGAGTGGTAGTAATAATAATAATAATAATACAGCATTTTGTAAAGCGCGAACAGCTACCTCACAAGGAGGTGTCCCGGCGATAGGAAGAACACTGTTGACCTGGAGGTTGAAACAGGGAGCTTAGCGTGGTTGGGTAAAGAGCCAGGTCTTCAGCAACCGTTTGAAGCAAGGTTCAGAGGGGGCTTGCTGAATAGCTGAGGGCAAGGAGTTCCATAACATTGTGACATTTGTCGAGAAAGTTCGGCCACCCAATCGAGCCTTTTTAGCTCGTGGGACGACAAGTTGAACACGGCTATTGGAACGAAGCGTACGGGCCTGTACATATCTCGGGAGCCGGATTTTCAAGTACTTAGGACAGGTGCCAAACAGAGATCTAAAGGCCAAAGTAAGTGCTTTGAATTTGATTCTGTTGGTAACTGGCAGCCAGTGTAGTGATCGCAGATACGGAGAGACTGAGTGCTTAAAAGGGATCTGCAATAACAGTCTCGCAGCCGCATTTTGGACCAACTGGAGTTTTTGGGTCAGGTATTTAGGTAAGCCCAGATAGAGTCCGTTGGCGTAGTCCAGCCTAGATGTTACTGTGGCATGGATTACAGTTTTCCGACAGCTCACAGGAAGAAGTCTCAGGATCCTGCGGAGATTCCTCAGCTTACTCAGACAGCAGCCAACTACCTGTTGAATATGCGAGGTAAAGGACAGGCTGTCATCCCACCTCACTCCCAGATTTTTTGCCGAGAGACTAGGTGAAGGCGCTTGGCCCATCTCCGCTGGCCACCATAGCTCTGCGGGAGGAGGGGGGCCTTTACCAAAAAAGACTACCTCCGTTTTGTTGGCGTTTAGTTTTAATTTGTTCGCGTTCATCCAACAGGCTACATCTCGGAGACAGCCCCGAAAGTTTGCGAAGGACTCCTGCGACACCTCTGAGTATGGAAATACCAACTGGGTGTCATCAGCATATGAGATTGCCTTGACACCCCAGTTGGCAATCAACGCAAAGAGAGGAGCGAGGTAGATATTGAACAAGAGGGGGCTGAGTGCCGACCCTTGCGGAACGCCACAGCTGATGACTTTGGGTGATGAAGAGACAGTCCCCAATGCCACCTTTTGTGTTCTCAGAGACAGATACGAATGTAGCCATCCCAATGCTTTGTCACAGATGCCTGTCTCAGCCAGTCGCATCAAGAGCCTGGCGTGATCGACCGTGTCGAAGGCGGCCGACAGATCCAGGAGTACCAGCATCGCTGAGCTTCCTGCATCCATCGACCACCTTACTGACTCTGCCACCTCAATTAAAGCTGTCTCCGTGCTGAAGCCCGGACGAAAGCCAGATTGTGTCTCATGTAGTATCTTGTTTTTTCGATGAATTCACTCAGCTGGCGCTGTATGAGTTTCTCGAACATTTTTCTCGGAGCGGCTAACAGAGAGATCGGGCGAAGGTTACTGAGGTCTTCTGGATCCCCATTGTTTTTTTTTTTAAGCGGGAGGAGGGTAGCATGTTTCCAGATGTTCGGGAATACCCCCGAAACGATGGATGAATTCCAGATTTGTTGTACTGTAGGTGCCACAAAGTCAGCAATGGTGCCCCATATTTTAGAAGGACAAGGATCATCCGGCAAACCGGATTTGCAGCGGATCAGTTCTTGTCTCACCGCCTGCAGAGGTATGATCTGGAATTGAGTTAGGGTTTCACCCCTCACATCTTTGGTAGCTAGGTCCGATTTTATCGTTTTTGATTCTGGCCCAAAGGATTCGTAAACTTGTTTAATTTTTTGGTCAAAGTACTCAGAGATATTTTCGCATAGAGCGAGAGACTGGGGGACCTCCCTCTCAATGCATTTAGGTTTAAAAAAGGACTGTACCACCTTAAAAATCTGCTTACTCGACTGCTCTGCCTGCTGGATAGAGTCTGCATAAAACTGTTTTTTTGCTTTACGAATAGCTTTCTGTAATTTTTTGGATGCATCCTTATATTTGTTTTTTTCTGCAAGCCCATTGTTCACTCTCCACAGTCTCTCCAGTTTCTTACAGGCTGCTTTCTCTATTCTGAGGTCCTGAGAGAACCAGGGAGCGGAGGGAGAGTGTCACTTAGATAATGCTCGTGAGGCTGGAGCGATGGAGGAGACCATGTTCCCGACCCATTCATTAAGTAGCTGAGCATCTGTGTTAGCGTTGTAGGTGAGAGATGGAATATTCTGCGTCAGTACAGGGCCCATAATATCGGGGACTAGTTTTTTCCATTGTCTCTTCAAGAAAAAGCATTTACTTGAAGCCGGACTATTATGTGCCAAATTAATTTTAAATGGGATTAGTGAGTGGTCTGACCAGGTCAGCGGTAGAGGTTTCTCAGGCTTCACATCTATAATATTAGAGAAAATGAGATCGAGCTTGTGACCCGCTCTGTGCGTGGGGCCGTCATTAATCAGCCTCAGCTTGGCCGTATTTAGTGTGGATCTCAGCAGCTTTGCAGGAGCGCAATCCATCTTGTCCATATGAATGTTAAAGTCCCCGACCACAATAAATTGAGGGTGGAGGAGGGAGCTCTGAATAATCATATCTAGCAGAGTAAGTAGATTGGGATCCTCACCGCCGGGCGGATGGTATATTACTAATCCTGCTGTGGAGAGCTGAGGGCTCACCTGAAAACAAAAGTGTAAGCCTTCGATTCCCTGAATCAAGGTAGGGGTCGAGGAGGTTAATACTAGCTGTTCTTTAAAAATAACAGCCACACCTCCCCCTCTTTTGGCGCCAGGACGGTTGGAAAGACATATTTTAAATCCTAGGGGAACTGCTAACGCAATGGCGGTCATATTATCTTCCTTGATCCATGTTTCCGTTAGAAACAGAACGTCCCACTCATGTTCCTCTAGCAGTAGCCAAATATCCTCAGCGTGTTTAACAAGGGATCTGCAATTCAATAGACCTGCTCTGAGACCCTTGTTAATTGCTGGCTTGGGATTGGAGGGCCTCGCCGTGTCACTGGAGCCAAGAGATATCCCACAAGTCCCACAGATCTGGAGGCGTGTGAGAGTCTGAGGATCTATCTCATGCGTGCGGCACTTGGATGTAATATTAAGGGCCCATAGGTCCTCTCTTGACCATACAATCCTCCCTTGGCACGCACACTCACCGGCAGCATGCCTGGCCCCGGCCGCGATCTGGTCACGGACGGGCGCAGACGGGCTTGCCTTAGCCCCGTGCCTATATTGAAAATAAAGTTTTTTAGCTAGAGGGGGCTGAATAACGTCAAGAACAGGTTCTAACCTGTATTGGTTCTTGCCTTAAATTGTGCAGTCAGTATTCCAGTGGTGGAATTCCCCTTGATCCGGTTTATATTAAATTCTCTAAAGAGCTTTGAAAGAGCCTTCCTAGGAATTGTTGGGCATGATAATTCAGTGTTGGCCCATAGATTACCCATAGAGCAACTAAGGTATTTTTGATATAGGCGAACCATGGGATTTTTCCCGGCTCATAAAATTCATAACCTCCTTCATCTCAAACTTGAAAGCCACTAATTCTAGTGTGCACCATAAACGTCTCAAGTAGAGAAGGGGCCCGAGGGCAACTTCCACAGCAATTGGACCGACCCCAATGTACATACAGAGTGGCGTCAGTGGTGTACTTTTCAGGAAGCGTAGGATTTGTCTAATGAAGAAATTTTTGTTCCTAGAAAGAGAATCAGATGATTGATGGCGCCAGATGTCTGCCCCATATAGGGCCTCCCCCCCCTTGCTTGTCTCTTGTAAATTTCCTTAATGGGGCTAACCATTTAATGGGCATTTTTCTTGAGCATCTTAGCCAGTCCCCTCGATGTTTGGGCTAATCTTAAGATATCCTTCTTAATTTGTGGATGCCACTGCATTTTATCAGTGAGGGTTAATCCTAGATAATCGAAAACTGTAACTTTTTCCTGTTGTTTCCAGTCTAAGCCGGGATTTGGACATGTGGAGTCATCTGCATTAAAAAACACGTTTTTGTCTTTGAAGAGTTTATCTCCAAACCCCTACTTTTGCAAAATGACTGGAAAATATCTAGTCAAAAACAGAAGAAATTGCCTCGCCACTTCTACTTTATCATACACTTAAGGAAAAGTTGAGAACACTGTTTGTCGTACTCAACTAGGTATTTTTATTTATACCAATCACTTTTTGATTTCAAATTATATTTTGTCATAACAACCTACTTATGATCAGACAAACATATATATACACAATATACAATCAACATTTAGTGTTATATACATAACGACATGTTATCACAACAAATAATATTCACTATTAGCAAAGAGATTTAGATACAAAAGCTTTTCACAACAGACAACAATATTTACAATATGATAAATGAAACACAAATTGACAAGTGAAAAAAGACTTTGTGCGAAACACAAAATTGGTGATGAAAAATTAGGAAAGGAACATGAAAACAAATTCAAAATTAATTGTCAGACAGCGAATGCTGCTATCCAAATTGTCCTTTCTAATTGGCCGACGCGTTTCGAATCCTGGTGATTAAGTACCGGATTCTCATCAGGGCACAATTATTCTGTCGGGTCTTCAGCAGAAACGGATTCGAGGTATAGTTGGGAGTGCAGGCTGGATTTGCTCCAAGAGGAGTCAAGGGGGCAGAACTACCGCCAGCTGCTTCGTTGCTGAACGTGGGCAGTCGCCTTTGGAACTGGAATTTAATCCTTCCACGAATTTGCACTGAATGGTGAGTCCGGGCGCTTTGTTTTTTCTTTTTTGATCGCTCTGCGCGGGAGGTCTGGTCATACGGATCAATCTGACTTCAGACGCCAGCGCGTACAATGTTTCCCAGGCTCCGGTTACTCCGTCTTGCTTGGAAAGCGTTTCCGCATACTGTGTGGCCACATGTCGTTATGTATATAAGTCACACTAAATGTTGATTGTATATTGTGTATATATATGTTTGTCTGATCATAAGTAGGTTGTTATGACAAAATATAATTTGAAATCAAAAAGTGATTGGTATAAATAAAAATACCTAGTTGAGTACGACAAACAGTGTTCTCAACTTTTCCTTAAGTGTATGATAAAGTAGAAGTGGCGAGGCAATTTCTTCTGTTTTTGATCTAATTGGGCCCAGCCTCCCCATTTGTCCATCAGGGCCAAGCTCCCCTTGTGCCTCTTGGAAAATATCTAGGGCCCGCTGAATTCCCATCGGGGATTTGGATAGCAGCAAAGTGTCATTGGCGAACATCAGGGCCGGAACCCTGCGTTTCTCCAACCTGGGGGCATCTACATCCCTCCCACCAGTCAAGTCCTCCACAAGGCCATTAAGAAATAGACAGAAAGGGGTTGGGGCCAGAACACACCCCTGCCTTACCCCTCTGTCTATAACTATATTAAAAGTTTAGCGTTATTCTCAATGTGACAAGAAGTGGAGTTCCCGACCAGATTTGCAGCAACTATGCAGGTGGCAAATAGATGGTAACAAAATGCGCACTTGATTATACTCACTCAAATTGTGAGTGCTTAGACTTTAATAAAGGTTATTACCACCGGTCAGGGCTTTAAGTGGGATGAAAAAACTGTGGCGTCTCTCAAAGGGGCGTGGTCAATGTAATTAAGGGTGTGGCTTAAACACAGGTAAACAAAAAATCTGTGCTCAGCATAGTGTGTCGCCGGACTTGTATTTTGTTGTTTCTGTCAATGCATCCAGATATATGATTATTATTTATTATTTATTTATTTATTTTAAGGTTTTATAGAGCGCAAACTTGACCTGTGAGGGTATCGGAGCGCTTTACATATTCATGGGGTAATACAGAGGCGGGTCATCGTAAGAGAAGAAGAACATCAGGGTTGGTCGCGGGGTCATAAGGAAGGCAGGATATCACACAAGTATAGTACATTAGGGATAGGGGAAAGCTGTACATGAGGGCAATATGAGGAGACAGAGTCATACAAATAGGCAGGATATCAACATGAGTCCTGTACAGGGTCGCAGAAATTGTCTCTCCGGTGGCTGTGAAGCGGGATTATCCCAGGAATTTACCCATGAGAAAGGATTTCGCCTCTTTTTTGAAGCGTGCCAGGGAAGGGATTCTTCTGATATCAGGAGGGAGGGAGTTCCATATTCTTGGTGCAGTCCCGGTGAAGGCTCGTTTGTGGGTCTTTATTTTCCTGAAGCGTGCAGGCCGGAGGAGGAGGGCATTGGTCGACCGTAGGTTTCTGCTTCCTCCGGATATCACAAGCTTCTGTGCAAGGTACGTAGGGGAGTTAGTGTGAAGGGCCTTGTGAGTGATGCATGCCAGCTTGAGGTGGATCCTAGTCTCGAAGGGAAGCCATTTCAAAGTTTTCAGGTGAGGAGTGATATGATCAAATTTCCTGGAGCCTGTAAGTAGTCTAGCGGCTGCGTTGAGGCATGCTTTTAGGGGAGCCAGCGAGGTCTTGGGTATGCCGGAGAGGGTTGCGCAGCCATATTCTAGTCTAGAGATAACTAGTGATTGGACTGCTAGTTTTAGGTCAGGAGCGTCAAGGAAGGGTTTTAGTTTCCATAGATAGCTCAGGTGGAATCTGGCAGATTTGGCCATTGCGTTGATGTGGTCTCGCATGTTCAGGTTGTAATCCAAGGTAACTCCCAGAGATTTGGCCGAGTCCACAATGGTTGGGGTACAGTTTAAGGCTGTGATGGCTTTAATTCAAGACTGGATCTCATGGTTGCTCTTGGGTGGGGATATTAAAAGGAACTCGGTTTTCTTAGCATTGAGTTTGAGTTGGTTGGAGGAGAGCCATCTGACGGTCACTTTCAGGGCTTCATTCAAGGTGAGGATCTCCTCTTTATATAGATCTGGGTGTCATCAGCGTACATGTGGAAGGAGATGTTTGCAGTGCGAAGGACTTCGGTAAGGGGTTCTAAGTAGAGATTGAAGAGGGTGGGGGACAACGTTGATCCTTGAGGGACTCCCACCGTGACCACGGAGGGAGCGGACAAATCGCCATTGATAAGGAATCTCTGAGAACGATTTTGAAGGTAGGAACTGAACCAGTCGAGGACTGTGCCATCTAATCCCATCCTCTGTTTCAGGCGTTCGAGTAGCATCTCATGGTTGACCGTATCGAAGGCCGAGGATAGATCAAGGAGGATTAGGAGGCAGGTTTTGTCTTGGTCAAGGGCTTGAAGAGCGTCATCGACAATGTGGAGTATGGTTGTTTCAGTGCTGTGTCCATGTCGGAAGCCGGATTGGCAGTCGTCAAGTAGATGGAAGTTGTTGATGTGGTGAGTTAGCTGTAAATGTACACACTTTTCCAACACTTTGGCCAAGAGAGGAATGTTGGAAATTGGTCTAAAGTCATCTGGGGAGGCTGGGTCCAATGATGTTTTTTTCAGAATGGGGAGGACTTGGCCAGCTTTCAGTGAGGCCGGAATAGATCCCTGTCGGAGAGAGGCATTAATATCAAAGTCCAGGTAGGAATCATGGATTGTGCAACGGCCGCGAGACAGTTTGAGGGGAGTGGGTCGTTGAAATTGTTATTAGAGTTGATGGTGGAAAGGATTTTTGTGACAGCGTCTTCATCGTATGGTGTGAATACGGACCAGTGTGCTAGATTCTTCGGTGAGGACCATGGTGGCAAGGTGAGAGGAGTAGGAAGGTCAAGGGATGGAGGGGGGAGTGAGACCGCCTTGAGTTCGATATCTAAAGTTTTGATTTTGGTTGCGAAATACGATGAGAAGTCCTCGGAGGAGATGGGAGACTTAGGGTTTTAGGTGGTCAGCCGAGGGGTGCTGTCTCCAGATTCTTTCGGTTTGTTGGAGGGATCTCCTCTCATCGTTGAGGGAACCAGTGAACCATGGGTTTCTATCTTTGACTTGAGTTCTTTTTAGTTTAAGAGGGGCTAGGTCATCGAGGATATTCGACATAGTAACAGAGTAGTGATCGTTAAGGTCATTGACTGAGGTCATGTGGTGGGGAGGGGGGAGGTCAGATTTGCAGCGAGTCTCGAGTTCGTTGAGGACAAGGTTTTTGGTATCTCAGGCCCAGCGTTTAGGGAGCACCGGTTGTGGTGTCCTTGACCTGCGTGTGCCAGGTAGCAGGAAGGTGATAGCATGGTGGTCTGATCAGCCGCAGGGGTCAATCGATATGAGCTTGATGGTTGTCTCCTTGGAGATGATCCAGTCTAGAGTGGCCCCTTTCAAGTGTGTTGGGCGAGGGCAAGCTTGGGTCAGGGCAAGATCTGTCATGAGGTCTTTAATGGCGTTGACATGGGGGTCCTTAAGGTCGTTCTAGTGCAGGTTGAAGTCACCGAGGAAAATGTCTTTGGTGTTGGGGGAGTTTTTAGCTGTGATAACTTCCATGATGTAGTCCGTGAAGGATTCGTTATTGCCTGGGGGGTGGTAAAATATGTGTAGGTTACAGAGGAAGGTGGTGCTACTGCAGACTGAGAGGGCTAGATATTAACAGGCATCAGTGGTATCCTTTAAAAGTTCTGTGACAAGGAGGTTAGAGCGATGGATGCAGGAGATTCCGCCACCTTTTTTGTTATGTGGTCTGTCTAGCCTGGCAATGTTGAAGTTGGGGGGGATTAAGAGGTCGAGGCATGGGGATGATGCGTCGTTAAGCCATGATTCCGTTAGAATGGCTAAGTCTGTGTTGTTGTTCTGGATGAGAGCAGCGATATAGGCCGCATGCTTTACTGCGGAGCGGCAGTTGATTAAGTGCCCCATCAGAGCAGGGAGAGGGGTGGTAGCGGGAGTCGGGACCAACAGGGGTACGGGTGCAAGGTTGCTAACGATCATCCTTCTATTGCAGCGGGGGGCTGATCTCTATGCGTTAATAGCGACTGTGGAGATGGTGTTTGCGGCACTCACGTCTGGTATACATGGAGGAGAGGTGGTGGCTGCGTTATGGTCTTTGAGAAAAACCAGGATTTCATTTTCAGTGAAGTTTTGTGAATTTGTTGAGAAGAGGGAAAGGTTGTAGGAGAGGGCGAGGTCAAGGGTTTCCTTTTCTGATAGGTAGCTGGAGTGCTTGGGGGGGCGAAGATGTCTCAAGGATGTCGGTAGGGGGTGTGTGGGGAGCTCTGGGACTGGAGCGAGTGACAGTTGAGGTAAGAGGTTTGTGCAGGAGAGTTCAGCGAGGTGGAGGAGGTTAGTTAGATTGAGTATGGAGGCGTGGAGGCTCTGAATTATTTTGGAGGCTCTGGAGTGTAGAGAGTGGATAGCTGTGGAGCGGGGGGTTGGTGGGAAACGGTGTGCTGTGCTAGACGTTATGGAATGGGTGGCTTGCGAGTAAGCGGGGCTGGCATGACCTGCAATAGGCCAAACTTCAGAAACGACTTCAGCGCATACAGAACGCCTCCGCACAACTCATCCTCGACATCCCTCGCCACAGCCACACATCAGCCCACCTGAGAAACATGCACTGGCTCCCCGTCAGCAAGAGGATCACGTTCAAGCTCCTCACCCACGCACACAAAGCTCTCCACGACATAGGCCTCAAAAACCTCAACAACCGCCTATCATTCTACAATCCTACCCGCCAGCTCCGCTCCGCCAGCCTCGCCCTCGCCACCGTCCCACGGATTCGCAGAACCATCACCGGAGGAAGACTTTTCTCTTACCTGGCCACCAAGACATGGAACTCCCTCCCCGCACACCTATGGCTGACCCAGGACCATCTCACTTTTCGAGCAGAAGTGCCCCCCCTCCCTTCAGAGCCTTGAGACCCTCGCAGGTGAGTAGCGCGCTCTATGAATGTATTGATTGATTGAGTGATTGATTGAGAAGGTGCGATCCCGTGCTTGGCTGTTGTGTTTGCCTGGGATGTGTGCTGAGAGGCCACTAGATTAAAGGAGTCTGGGAGGTTGGTTGAATGGATGCAGCTATTCATATAAGCACAACCTGTTTTGTGGAGTGCTTTGTAGGTGTGGTGGAGGAGGTTGAAGTGTGTGTGCTTGTGTATCAGGAGCCAGTGAAGTTCCGCAAGGTGTGGAGTGAAGTAGGCTTGACTTGGAGGATGAGGACTAGTCTAGCTGCTATGGTCTGAATGTTCTGCAGTATTCTTATGAACTGGTTTGTTATCCCTGCATACAGGGTGTTCCTATAATCTAGTCTGCTGGTGAGGAGGGCTTGGATGAGGACTATTGAACGGTAGCCACATGACGAATTTATTCAGCCTAACTAAAATTAATGTACCCGTCTGTAATGCAGCTGATGCTAATAGAAAGCACTCTGGTACCTTCAGGTCAAGTTTGCGCTATATAAAACTCTGGAAAAAAACATTAGGGTGTTGCAACAGGATGAGGATACTGCAGTGGTTCCAAAACTTTTTTGACCCACTGCTCTCTTGACCAAATGGCCATAACCTGTGGCTCCCACTGTTACGTTTTTGGAGCGTGGGAGGGGATGTAAGCCCGGCCTCGGAAGTGCTTGCATTTTTCTCCCTGAAAATAATTGGGATGAAGCTGATGAAGGTATTATAATCATATATGCAGGGTCTTTCTTATTACTAATGTGGCGCCTCTAATAAAATATGCCTAGTTACACTTCTTTGCCCATGCCTTTTTTAGAGTACCCTCTCAAACCATTTTATCTCCCTTATAGTGCTAGATAGCACCCCTATGCATGTAGGCCACATTGCCAAAGTGTTTTTGCGCTTGAAAAATATTTGCATGCACTTCCATTTCTACCCATGTCATACGTGCCAATACACCTGTCTCAGCAGGGTGGCTCACATGCAGTTTTATTTTTGCTGTCTCCTCTCTAAAATTGCTTCCAAATCAATGCAAGTAAAATAAATTGCTTTGATTTATTTTTTTAACGTTCCTCTTTCTTGCTTTCAAATGTCAGCATTATACCTTATATGGTGTTTTACTTCCCTGTGCTCAAGGAGAGAGCAGGCATGTCTGGAATTGTGTATATAATGAAAGAAATGTGTACTGGAAGTACCTATGATTCAAGTACTCATGATTCAATAGTCAATACTTCATAATACTTAGTGTGTTTAATAGACAGGACAACTGTACTTTTCTGATAACTTGCATTGATGTAAAAGTAAAATGTAGTTGGAAAAAAATGAAACTTTTAACAAGTCTAAAAAAACGAATCAGGCATCTTCCGCTTACTTTGGGGGTGTTGGAATGTGGGGATCCAGTGAAATATGGAGGTTATCTCCCTCGACATGTCATCAATTAGGCACTATGTTTACAGCTTTTGGCATGTCACTTGCAAATCATGGACATGATGCATTTAAGTCTAATTAGTTTAACTGAAGCCAACAACCCCTTCAACATTTAATACATTGAAGTGCTTGGTGCGCTGCTCCCCTGGCTAGGTTTGACAACTGAAGTACCTAATAATTCGCACTCCTACTCAGGGGTCTTACCAATAAGTAGTCCATTCAAAAGCAGCAAAGGAATCAACAGAGAATCTGAAATATGAAAAGACATCTTTATTACAATTAATTGTGAGGCTACGTCGCCCAGTCACACCTAAAGCAACTGAATGAGGCAGCCTCCTGAATGGTCTCAGCACAGACCTTTTATACGATATATTATGCCCTAGGCACACATTTTCTCTTTGAAGTACATTATTGTTGGTCACTCCCAGGACATGCACACAAAGCACTGTACAAACCCACTTTCAAGATAAGTCCAGGCCATAATTAATTATCAAACAAACCCATAATAATCATTCTCCTTTAGACAAGCTGGACAAGACCCATAATGAAAAGGCCCGCAGCCCACATCATAAATAGACCATAAAGAAGGAACAGAAACAGATAGGAGCAAGATAAAGGGGTGTGTGCGTGTACAATAAACATTGCAATGTCCTGCTCTTTGATATCTATCTGACCAGCTGCCTAACAAGGAACTGGCTCAACGAGGTCAGCCTCGGGCAAGGGAGTCAGCTTTCGCCAGGTCATGCAGGAGTCAGCACAAACCCATGCTAAGGTTATGTCCTTAATACTTGTTCTGCCACAGTGAGGGTCTACTGTAAGGGCAATCCACAAAATGACTGCCATTCACAAAATGGAACCTGAGGGCCTCAGGACGAAAACTCTGATTTCAGGGTGATTCTGTCATTTGAATATGACGAAAATGCTTGTGCAAAGTGTACTAGCCATTCTCGGTCTGCTGATATCAAAATCGTCATGATACGACGATGTTTATGACACAGGTCCAAAATTTTCAGTACCACAGACGCTCCTTTTGCCCTTACATAGGCAATAACCTATACTCACGCTAGTCTGAGTCCAGGTCTATATTTGTTAAATCATCAAGATGTTGCTGAAGCATAATCCTATTACTTAGCGACTCTCTCTCTGGACAGGTCTCGTTACACACGCAGTAGCACAAAGGCCATATATGGCAGGACCAAATAGGGAATTCCTCCATCTGTAGTATGTGGTATAAGACCACACACCCAACAATTAGTGATGTTCACTACTAACTGGTGTCAATGCAGAAACTATACAAAAGGAATTATCAGTAAACTCTGACCTTCTAACTAGTACATGTTCAGGTAAAATCCGGAAAGAATGCAAAGAAGTAGAAATAGGAAGAGACATAGGTTGGGAGGTGGGTACAGATGTGAATTGGGCAGCAAAAAACAATCCCACCCATAAAAGACAATGCCATGTTTAAAAAACACTAGAAAACACGTCATTAAGAACATATAGACAAAGTAGGGACCGCTATTACAAATGAATCATAATTTTCCACAACCTTAAGCAAAAAGTAAATCCTAAAATTATCTAGTAACATTTGAGGTCGTCCTATGCATTTCTGTAATTCATTATATGTTCAAGTGAAACAGTGGTGACCCTCATTAATGCTCTGAGGTGAAAAGGGGATACTCTTTCACAGAAAATGGACTTTATTCTGCTTTTACTAAACAGAATACTACTTTAAAATAATGCCAGCAGAACAATAAAATCATTCTCCTAACACGTAGTCTATACAATCACACGGAAACCTCTTGTGAAACCAACTATGCCCAGAGTCTGTTCAAAAAGCCTCTCTGGCAGACTTCTCACCCTCCGCCTGGGACGACTCCTGGTGGCCTCCCGCCCTGGGCACCGCACCCAAACCGACAGACCATGCACGAAACCTGGGCTTCATCCTGGACTCCTCCCTCTCCATGACCAGGCAAGTCAACAACGTCTCCTCGGCGTGCTTCAACATCCTACGCATGCTACGGAAGATCTTCTGGTGGATCCCCACCGAGACCAGGAAGACTGTCACCCAGGCCCTCGTCACCAGCCGACTGGACTACGGCAACGCCCTCTACGCCGGTACCACCGCCAAGCTCCAGAAGAGACTCCAGCGGATCCAGAACGCCTCAGCCAGACTCATCCTCGACATCCCACGAACCAGCCACATCTCCGGACATCTGAGAGACCTTCACTGGCTCCCCGTCAACAAAAGAATCACCTTCCGCCTCCTCACCCACGCACACAAAGCCCTACACGACCAAGGCCCGAGCTACCTCAACAGCCGAGTCAACTTCTACGCTCCGAAACGCCACCTCCGATCAGCCAACCACGCCCTCGCCGCCGTCCCCCGCATCCGAAGAGCGACGACAGGAGGAAGGTCCTTCTCCTACCTGGCCGCCAAGACCTGGAACTCCCTCCCGACCGACCTGCGCCTGACCCAAGACCACCTCTCCTTCAGGAAAAAGCTGAAGACCTGGCTGTTCGAGCAGTAGCGGCACCCCCCCCCCCCCCCAGCGCCTTGAGACCCTACGGGTATGTAGCGCGCTCTATAAGTGCCATTGATTGATTGAATCAAGTCTGCTCCCGTTGTTGCATGGGCCTTCGGATTCAGGCCTCCCATGCTCTTGATGTTCAGTATCTGTTGGAGTGCCCTCCTGGCAAACACTCATAGCTCATTCACAAAGTCTCAATGTCTCAAGGCAGTGCACCGTATCTCTCCTCTGCGGCAGACACTACAGATATTGTGCGCTTCATTGGTCAATGGGCACAGATCATCTCGTGCAGACCCGGGACCATTCTCAGACTCCAACACTCATCATTCAGTGTCAGAGGACGCTCAGGCCGCTCATTCATGGGCACCAGAATGGAGTGCCTTTTGCCACTCTTGGATCCCCCGGTGCACTGCACTTCCGTCGAAGCAAAGGAAAAAGGGGTGCGTGTGTGACCAAAAACTCAGGCCAAGGGGCTCAAGGGACTGCACACTGTCAGAGGTTAACCAGCACATAACAGGCGCTCTTTTGCACTGCTCAGGGGACTGCACACTGTCAGAGGTTAACCAGCACATAACAGGCGCTCTTTTGCACTGAAATCTCAAGGGATTGTGGCAAAACCAGCTCCTTCTTCTTTTCTGATGTTGAACGCCTTCTGATGAAGCAAGTGCGATGCTTTAAACAGTTCATTGTACAACAAGGGGACTGCAAACAGGTGGCCTGCGATCTTCAAAGGACTGGCCACACCCCATGGGACAATTCTGCATTGAAATACACTGTCATTCTCAAAGGCAATACAAAAACAAAGGCAATAGGTAAAACAGTGCCTCTAGGCTCTTCAATTGGGTTTCCGTGTGAGAGCATATCTTTCATCATCATAGCGACATGGGAATTCTATCTGAATGGATGTCCTCACACATAGTGGCATCGTCTAATTGGGTAAACACATTTTATGTCAATTATTTCATATAGGTGTTCCTAAATTCCTCATCTAGCACATCTCAAAAGCGGGATCACATACATAATAATTGTTCATCAGGTGGGACTGTGCAATACAAAAGCTAATTATCAAGATGTGGAAACAAAAGACAAGAACTAGAGAGTCCTGGTATTTCAATTATTTATAATCCATCTGGTCCATCAAAAATTAAAGCAGTAAAAAGGAACTAAAAACCAATTTTAGAATAGGTATTGACTTTGTCATATTAAAAAAAGACGTAATGTGTCTCCTATTCAGGTGGAAAACACATCTTACTATAGTATTGAGTCAGTTAATCAGTCCTAACAGTCCTAACAGTCCTAACAGTCAGACTGGAAAAACATCAGAATAGGCCTAAAGAAAATTCTTAGAAACCAGTCTAGTTATGCAAAAGGGAATTATACATAAGATGGGGGTCCATGGTACATTACTGCAATCTGAAAGTGTGAACCTGAACAATACGCTAACAATAATAAAAAGCTGAATACGGAAAAGAGGAATGGGAGTAGAACACAGCTAAAATCCCCAATAACTAGGTCTGATGTGCTTGGGTGATAGTCAGGCATGTGACACAATACCAAGAGTATGGGTGATACACCAAAAAAAAAATCACAATAGTTTACAATTTTAACTACCCCTAGCCCTCTGCACCAGATATGGTAATCTCAGCTAATGTTCCAGTTCCTTCTTCAGGAAAAAATGAAACCTGGTTTCTTTTACGGTCCAGAGCCATAGGAAGGCCACTTAGGAAGCAGAATAAAACTGACTAATGTGATATAGAAATTAGGTCACCATGTACAAGACTCACAAATCTATAATTTATCCTTACGTCCAATCAGGATATATAATTTTAGGGCTGCCTGTTTCTTACAGGAAAGGGCAGTATCGTGACTACAAATGACACAATTTGCTGTTTATTTTTCTTCAATACTTATAGCCAAATTTGACATACACTGGTGAAGTGTTGTCTGTCTGGTTCACAATTAAAAAAAATCATATCTGTGAATTTCGGTATCAGCGAAAATGTTACCCAACTGTTGACAGCGACACGTATCGTCATACATGTCACAACAACACGGGTGAATTTGTAATAATTTCTTAAGCAGCAACATACAACATAAAACATGCATAAACGCACAAAACGGACGTCAAGCCATCAGATAGACTCGGTGTAAAACGATAGCATATATAAATGAGCGGCGACGCATAATACCGTGTAAGGATACCCTCCTTTTTGACAGTAGATCCCCAATAGTGGGTATCTGCTTTCAAATACAACTTTCGAACACACACAACAAGCAAGAACAATTCATGATAGATCAAAATACACAAACATGAAAAACGCATGGACATTTCTTTTCAAAGGAGTTGCGCAAAAAAAAAAACCATCTAATTTCAACCAACCAAACTCACCCGTCTTGTTAGGCTTAAAAGCCCTCAGAGCAATCCATGAATGATCTGTGAGCAGAAGTGAAAAGGAAAAAAAAATACACAGCACACAAAAGAGAGACATTTCTGACACCAATTGTAACTTTTAAGCAGAAGACAAAACATGATACACATTAACAAACACAAAAATAAATTTCCATTACTTAACTATTACCATCTTGTCAGTCACCTTGCAACATGAAGCCTTTTTAACTTTTAGAGGTAAAATCCTTTCCCTGACACCTAAAATTAGCCTTGTGCGACAATCTCCATGATAAAAAAAAAATCTTAATTGGCAAATCGTTTTTACATATTCATGTAGGCTTCAAAATTTTAGAAAAAGGCTGCATCTTATTATTTTGTTTAAGACGTAATGCAACACTTCGTTTTCTGTCAAATAAATGCAACTAGCAAACATTATTTTTCTTAGCGTGGAGACACAAATGTATCAGTTCTGCAGAGCATTTAACCCGATGTTTGGGACTTTCAAAGAAACCCCTTTTTATTTTCCCTATTAAATTAAGTTCTTTCATTTTATTGATGTTCTCACGGAGAAACCAGAAACCCCACCTTTAGAGGCTCGTTCAGCAAGGTCATTCTGCATTCCTCGGAGGCAAAGTCCTAATTAAAAGGTCACAAATGTCAACATGACAGCCTTCTCCATTGTTTACAGGGAAACTAAAAGATAACATCTTAGCAGCGTGGCTTGAGCCAGCCTCTGCAATTCTCTCAGCCCTCAGCTTCTGCCACACTGAAGCTGTCAAAGCCAGAAGGCCTAACTAATTTCTCCTAATCTGTAATAATACACTCTATTTTGAAAAAAAAATTCTATTTTTCAGGCGCTAGAACTATCTCTATTAAAACCTAATAACACACATACCGTTTTTTTTTTTAGAGTAAATGCTTGTTGCAATCCTATGGTACACACTTGGCTGGGGCATCTGCGCGCTTTACAAGCTCTTTTAACATTAACATTAACATTAACACACTTCATCAGTCTTAAATGAACAAACTTTTCCGTAGGCCTAGCTGAAGCTAGAACCTTCAACCCTGATATTAAAACAAGCCTTTGGACTGGCACATTACCCACTGAATCATAAGAAGGCACAACCTACAAATATATATAAAAACCTAAATGTATGCATTTACTGAGGCCTGAGACACTTTAAAAAGTACTCTAAATGAAAGCAAAATGCAGTTTAAACAGTGCTTTTACTCAAAATCGACTTTCATATTTTGGGCATTAAAAAATGAATATCCTACAATTTTGTTGCATAATATGTATTACTAGAATGTCTATTACATAACCCTTGAGTCAGGCATTTGAAAATAATAACTTATACTGTATAAAAATGAGCTTGCTTGCGCCTATGCCTAGGGGAAATTATACACACGAATGCTTGTCATTTTAGTGATGCAACATAACTTAAATCAAATTTTAATGCTAGGAGGTCATAGTTAAGCATGGGCGGATCTAGCGGATCTCGCGTACGCGAATTTGCGAATTTACGGATTCGCAATCCGCAAAAATACGCGAACTCTCGCGGATTTTTACCGTTTTTTGTGTTGGCGAGTGTTCGCGAGGATTTGTGGACCATTTCCTTATCTGTAATTTGCTTTCTGTTGCAGTGAAAGCAAGCACACCTGCCCTTCTTCAACTTCCATGAATTAATTTGGGGGTGAATAATGTGTCAGTAATTTTGAAACTTCCAGTCTGGCTGGCACCTGCTTCCTTCCTTATCTGTAATTTGCTTTCTGTTGCAGTGCAATTTTTTTTCATAGGACCTTTATGGTCTACTTGTAGCTATTCTATGAGCCTGCTGTTTGGGTCATAGCAGGGTCATAGAATAGTTGCAAATAAGGCAACTGAACTCTGGAGGGGCCCCTCAGGAAGCACTAGAGTGAATGGTTACTAATGTTAGGTTTGAACTTTTGCACCTGGTGATTGCTTTCAGTTTAGCAAAAATCGTTTTTCTGCAATTTCGCGCGATTTGCGGGGCGCGAATCCGTGCGAGATCGATTTCGGAAGCCGCGAATGCGTGCGAATACACTATTTTTTTTTGCGGCGTGTATGTTCGCGTGATTTTTGGCGTGTTCGCAAGGCGCTTGTAGTGATATGTTTGCAAATTTACCCACGCGGTCATACACGGGCGGAGCCATCTTGTTTGCGTGACGTAATTCCATTTCCGGCCGCTATGTGTAATCTCGCAAAGTGTGCTGCTCGCTAGTACAATTTCGCACGTGATCGCGAGGAAAATCTCGCGCAAACTTACCCACGCGGTCGTGAATGGGCGCGGCCATCTTGTTTCTCATTCATTGCTATGGTTCTGGGCATGCTTTCTGTATCCTCTCTGAATCTCTGCCATCCTTTGCTTGTTTGAAGTTTATTTGATCTATTTTACTTATTATCTATCCCTCTATTTTTCTAGCTCTATATTTTTGTGTTTTCTGCTACTTTTTGTTAATTTTAAACTACTTTTTTAAACTCTTTTCTTTTCTTCTTCCCTATTCTATTTCTTCTTTATTATTTAACTTCATTTCTGCCCAGACCATGGTAAAGGGAGCCGGGAAGCACCCTGAGAAGGGGAAGGGTCCCGCACCCCGTGCCCGGCTCAAGTGCGGGCGTTTGAGGGGGGAGCTAGTGATGCCATGGGAGATCTTTAGCGCGGAGGAGGTGGCCGCACTAATCTTCCACGTCCAGCGCCGCCTCCCCAAGACCATCCTGGGAGGCGGCAAGATCGCAACCGGCTATGGCATCCGGGAGCGCCGGAAGCGGTGGGAGAAGGTGTGCCGGGCCATGTTTAAGCTCTCTGGGGTCCGGCGCACCTATAACCAGGCCACCCACCGCTGGACGGATGTCATGGACCGGGAACGGGACTTGCTGGACGCGCTCGGCGTAGAGGTCCCCGGGCTTGGTGAGTAGTAGTAGCTATTTCTAGCTATTTCATCACTACTCTGTTTTATCCAGCTCGGTTATTTGCAAATCTTTGTTCTTTACCAAGAGCAATAATGCTGCCGATTACATTGTAGGTAAATTATATTTCAAAATCTTCTATGCATTTCAGGTGCACTGCTCTCCTTCTCAGTAGACTTGCTTGCTACTATGCTTATTTGTTTTGTATTTTGTGTTCATTTCATTGGCCTGAGAAATTATGTATGAGTGTAGTGTAAAGAGCTGCGTAATGCTAGACACTAAGGGTCATATTTTCAATTACCGGCGCATCCCTGCAAAGTAGCAGGGATGCGGCAGTAATTGTGCGCCATGCCACCACCACCACCCATGGGCCCAAAACGTCACAGAAGCCTTACGCATCTGTGCCGTAAAGGCGGCGCATTGCTGGAGTTGCGTGCCAACGATGGCGCAGCTCCAGCAATGCTCTGGGGTGCCCTATCTCCCCAATGCTGCATCAAGCCGTACGTCGGCTTCAAGCAGGCGCAGGGTTTCAATCACGCATCATTGTCCTAAAAGTGACTGATTGACATCTTGTAGATTTCCCTCAGCCACTTTTAGGATTCGTTCCTGCGCAGGAACGCCCTCCCTTGCGCCGGAACGCCCCCTGATGGCGCAGGGCTTTACAACGTGATGCATCTCCCATATGCGTCATTTTTTTTTTATATATACGCCGCACCATGGCGCCCCTTTTGTTCTGCCGCTGCGTCACAAAAGTCACGCAACAATGGAGGAAAATGAGCCGCAAGGGACTTCTAAATCAGCCCCAACAGACTGAAGTCCAGTACTTCCTTTAGACACATGGCTATAAGAAGAAATAGTGGTGGTGGTCGGTGGATTGATAGTTTGAGTATTCACTGATCTGCAAGCACGATGGACTTTGTCTGTCACTTCGCGTGCTGCGGACTGCTGCCTGCCAGGCCTAGGCAAACCTTTTTAGTAGTCTGTTTAGTGAGTTACATAGGAACTTTCAAAGTCAACGGTCCGCAAATCAGGCAATACGAATAACGTAGTATACCACATGAGATTGGTCAATATATCCCGTGGAATAGTTGTCTATCTATTTGCTATTTCTCCAAAATATTTTCTTATTGTTCTTTTGAAATGTTTGATTTGGTTGACAAATCTCATCCATGTTTTCTGGTCTTTCTTTCTTTCATGTTGTACATCAGCTCCCCCCAAGGGCAAGAGGACACAGGAGGAGGAGGAGGGTGCTGTTCAGGAGGATGCAGGCCAGGATCGGGCAGGCGAGGGCTCCTTTGCTGGCCCCAGTAAGTTTTAATTTTAATATAGAGTACCTATTTTTTCCTAGCGTTCCTCATTCGATTTTTTCTAAATCGTCTTTGATCTTCTTGTAGACTGGATCTAAATTCTTATCCTGCCTCGACTAGGACTCCCTGTGGTATTACTAGATTATTCTTATTAGTCTGTCTGTGTAGCTAACTAAGATTGCACATTTGGCAATTCCATTGGACTCCCATTCTAGTCAGTAATACCTTTGATACCTTTGAACGGACTTTGCTGCCTGCACCTGGTCGTGTGAGGAACGCGGCTGACTTGCTGCTTTGCTGACCCTTTGCCATCACCTTCACTTCGACTCGCCGGACCCGCTTCGCGTCGTTTTTTGGGAGGTTGCAGCGAGGTTCACAGGAGGAGCGCGGGGACAGGCGAGTGAACCAGCGGGGCTGCGAGCACAGGCAGGGGACTCCAGTGTCCAGGAGCCCCTGCGCGCCCAATTGGGCTGCTCTCCCCGCTGGCCACGCCCCCCCGCCAACGGTGTTAAAAGTGGGCTTTTCCTTAGAGCCTGTGGGATACCTTTGAACGGACTTTGCTGCCTGCACCTGGTCGTGTGAGGAACGCGGCTGACCTGCTGCTTTGCTGACCCTTTGCCATCACCTTCACTTCGACTCGTCGGACCCGCTTCGCGTCGTTTTTTGGGAGGTTGCAGCGAGGTTCACAGGAGGAGCGCGGGGACAGGCGAGTGAACCAGCGGGGCTGCGAGCACAGGCAGGGGACTCCAGTGTCCAGGAGCCCCTGCGCGCCCAATTAGCAACACCTGGGCTGCTCTCCCCGCTGGCCACGCCTCCCCGCCTATCAGCCAATGAACACATAGCTGTAGAGTCATAAGGAGTGCAGTATCTCCGCTTCGCGGGAGCGAGCGGGAGCGCGCGGGAGAAGCCCGGGACAAGGGCGGGACCGTCTGTGGCCGTCCGGGGCCGCAGGAGGCCGGGCTGGGCCACCCCACCAACATCTACGGTGCTGGTACTGACAAAAACGATTTGTTTACTAACTGATTTTTGACCTGCCAATCAATTGCTGGGTAGAAGGGGGGTTTCTTGCTTCATGGCGGGTTCAACAAGTATTTCTACCCTGCTGCCTTCTACGGGTGAGGTAGAGACAGCAGTCATGGGCCCTCTTGATTCCTATTTCAAACGATTGCCGCAGGACATCGATAGGGAGATCGCTCTGGCAGAAAGACGAGCCGGGCGTAGGCTGTCGATTGAGCTCTTGAAAAACCCCCTTGAGAAACACCAAGGCCAAAATTTCCCATCGCTGGTCACACCTTTGTCATCTATTGTACTACCAGCTACCCAGGATATATTACCTGGTTCGCCTCTATCTAGTGAGCTAACGGGTACTTCTTCTTTAGACACTGTAGCTACCACTCTACCTGTTGAGCATCAAAATGTACCTAGCCAATTACCCAAAGGGCAAGAAGTACTAGAAAAAGTCGGTGTGCAATCGGAAGTGATTAAATCTAAACCCTGCCCCAAAAGGAAATGGGGAGCCACTGTAAAAAAATCACAACCACAAAAACCTGCAAGAAAGTACAGGAAGTTGGGTACCAAATCGCCCCCAAGCCATGCCCCTCTAAAGAATGGCGCTGCAATGTTAACGGGAGAGGGAGAAGCCGTCCCAGTAGCTGTGGACTCCATAATAATGGTGCCCCCTTCAACACCAGTGTCACCAGGTTTAGATCCCACTATTATAGCACCCCCTGGGCCACTATCTTCTAACTATGATTTTCTGTTGGAGGTGGAAAAGATAATGCGTTCCCTTCTAAACCCCTTTGAGCTTAGACTTAAAAAGCTAGCAGAACAACTTGACCATTTAGAACAGGCTAGCTTAGATAATTTTTTTTCAATAAAATCTCTAATTAAGTCCGGCAATAAAATGGGTGAGAATGGGAAATGTCAACAGACAGCCGACCGAGACCCAGGAGTCGTGTTGGTTGACTCACAATCTTCGATTGCGAGTGGTGCTTCTATGCAGCGGAATAACGGGCTGAATAGCAAGAATGCATCTGAATTATTGTCCACCACAAGTAAGAGTAACTGTGGGAAAATTAAGCCCAATAATATTATTGTTAAGGGTAGAAAGGACAGTATAAAAAACTCAGATACCAACACTAGTAAAAATGTTCCACCCTTGCCGACCAGCTCGAAAACATGTCTGGGTACTTTGCCAGGAAATGACAAACCCCGCTGTAACAATGGCACTGGAAATAATGTGGCGTCAACCTCCCAGATAGTAACGGGGGGTGGTTCCATAAGGGAAGGTCATAGCGTTGAAGATAGGAACAATGTTATCGTGGCAGCGGAAAACATTGTTTCACAGTGCCGTGCTGTCCCAGATCACGGCCAATCAAAGCCACATGTGACCAAACCGCCAACTAGGACACCCCCAGTGCAGCTCACCCCTGATTCCTACCCATATGTGGCTATACTCACCAACGTCCCACCCCTATTGGAGGGCCAAAGAGAATCTTATGACACACTAAAAAACAAGGCCATGCATTGGCTTCGGGTCAATAGACCCTTGCCAGGGGGAGTGGATGGTTTGATAATTGGTGCTAGAAGGGTCAATTGGATAGGGAGTACTCTAAAAAAACAGGGGGGTGAGTGTATTATAATCAACTTTCAAGACCCAAGGGTTGTAGGGTTAATTACGGGACCAGGTTGGAACATTAGTATTGGTGGGATTGGAGTTGTGGATCTCACTTTCTTCTATCCCAGACCGGTGGCGATTTACCCTGGGGGCAGTAGGGAACAATTGAGATCTAGTCTCTGTCCCTGGGTAGAGGCTGGCCCCCTTCCTGCCCCCATCTTAAGACCGAATGATTGTTATAATCAGGCATATAACCCTTATAATGGGCAGGGGCAGACGAGGTGGGGATGTTGACAGAAACCTGCTGAACAAATGTATTCTGGAGGGAAAATGGCCAGGGGAAGCACCCCAGAGCCAACCCTGGTATTCAATGAGGATGTAATGTGTGAAATAGTTGAAGTGGCTAATGATAGGGATTGTGTTAACATGCGGGGGAGTATCATTGTATGTCCAGAGGATTGGGGGGGTCAACCAGGTCTCTCACTAAGCATTGGCACAAAGGAGGGTATAGATGTAAATTGCACAGATATTGTTCCAGGAGAGGACGGTGATTGTGTGAGGCTGACCGATCTACCGCCCATGGTACCTAACGAAAGGGGGATCAGTACAGAAAATACAGAGGGGAGTTTTCTCTCATGGAATATAGCGGGGTTGGGGGCCAGATTGATGTCACATCATTGGATAGATTTTGTAAGCAGGTTTGAAATGTGCTTATTCCAAGAGACGTGGGCTTGTGATCCAACATACCTGCCAGGTTACTTAAATTTTTGTATACCAGCGACTAGAGGCCCCAGGGGCAGACCTATGGGAGGTCTTACAGTCTGGATCAAGCAGAACTCAAAAGTTAAAATAAAAATGATTGATCTAGGCTGTAAGGATATACAATTATTGAGGTTATCAGTAGGGAGGGGTGGTGTGATAGATATTTATAACATTTATGCTAGGGGTATGAGTGTTGGGAATTCTGCCACCCTAGAAGCTCTATCCACCTTCCTTGAATCCCATTCACTTGGAAATAGAGTGGTAGTGGCTGGTGACCTGAATAGGACATTCGAGCCTCTAGAAAATACTGCACATCCAATAGGACAAGAGGAAGACGTAATATGGGGCGTCCCATACTTAAACCTCTCACCTGTGAAGAGGTGGACAAAAGATATATTGTTGTTGAATGCGTTATGTTTGGAGCATGGTTTGAGGGCCCTTAATGGCAGGACAAAAAGCGACCAAGGTGGAAATTGTTCATTTGACAATGGTCATAATAAAAGTAGGATCGACTATGTCATCTGTAGTCTTGAGTTATGGTGTGGCGTGGGTGACATGGAAATTAAGGGGAGAGTAGAAAGTGACCATAACCCCCTCTGTGTTACCCATTCATGGTGGAGGGCCGCATCTGCCAACCCAGTGCCAGGTAGCGAGATCGTTCCTGTTATGGCTAATGACTCAAGAAGGGTGAAATGGCCAAACGTGTTGGCCAATTTGGCCACCTTGGACTACATTAACTTGGAGGTGGATAATGCTATCGCCGCCATGGAAATAGCAGACCCCGTAACATCGGGTTCCTCCCAAATAACAGACATACATGACACATTCTTTTCGTTGATAAAACCACATTTCATCAAGTCAGCTAAGGTAAATAGAAAATCACCTATCAAACTGGCGAGGTGGTTTAACAAGCAGTGTAGGGTAACCAGACTGGAGTTGGGCAGAGCAATTAAAAGCAGGGATAAGGTCTCGATTAGCACCGCAAGGAAACAATATAACGACAGCATTCGCAAGGCTAAGAAGCTGTGGGATGAGGAGCATTGGGAGGAGCTACTTGAGGCCTCTGGGTTAAAAGATTCCAGACTCTTCTGGAAAATCGTGAAATGGGGCAGAGGTGGTACCCCTAATAACCCCGACAACAATGTCGACGAGGCATCGTGGGTCGAGTACTTTAAACCCCAGTATGCGGAGAATAGGGATATAGTGGCCACAGAACCAATCCCTGTGGCATTTTCCAAGGGAGATTTATTTTTAATTAAAGATGCGGAACTTGTAATCTCAACTCTGCAGGGGGGGAAAGCTCTGGGGTTAGATGGAATTCCCTCAGACATTTTCAAACACGACAAGGTTCGGTGGGCAAAATATGCGACTATGCTGGGAAATGCCCTTGCTAAAGGGGCCAAAATCCCCAATGTATGGAAGGGGGCAATAATAATACCGATCTTTAAGAAAGGTGATCGGTCACTCCCGGCAAATTACAGACCGATAAGTTTGCTGGCCACTATGCAAAAAGTGGTGGGGAAGATGGTGGTCGACAAACTTATGGCCTGGGTAGATGACAATAATGCTTTATCCCCCTACCAGGCAGGATTTAGACGGGCAACCAGCACGGTTGATCAAATTTTTCGCTTCACCATGCTACGGTGGGGGACTGTACTCCTGGGCGAAGGCAGCCTTTATGTAGCATTTGTAGATCTAAGGGCTGCCTTCGATCTGGTGCCAAGGAGCAAGCTGTGGGTGGTTTTGAGCAAGATAGGGGTCCCACTTGAGCTGCTTACATTAATAATGCGTCTCCACGAAAGCAATTTTGCCAAGGTCCAGTGGGGGAGGAATGGGGAGTCTACTACCAACTTCCCAGTTGAGCGGGGGGTACGGCAGGGATGTGCTATGGCACCCCTGCTGTTCTCCCTGTTCATTAATGGCATAGTGGACAGGATATTGGACGCGACGGTAGACGCACCTTCGCTAGCGGGCATCAGGGTCCCGATCCTGATGTTCGCTGACGATACCTTGATCGTGTCCAAGACCCCGTCGGGACTTCAGCGAGCCTTGAACATATTTGATATGTTCTGTAAAGAACGAGGTCTCGAAGTTAATATAAATAAAACCAAGCTGATGGCCTTTGGGAAAAAGCGCCAATCCCAACCTAGGGTATCTCTGAACAACATCAAACTAGAGTTAGTAAATGTTTTTACATACCTTGGGGTGGAGATATCAAGTAAATTTGGTTGGTCGAGACACATTGAGAAGGCGGTGCTGAAACACCAGCAGATTTCAGGAGCCCTTCGGGTAGAACAAGTAAAATCCAAAACTAAGCCTATAAAACCGGTTCTCATGGTATACGACGCAAAAGCCTTGGGCGCAGCCCTTTATGGGGCTGAAGTCTGGGGCTTTGAGAGGCTTACCACCCTCCAAAGATCAGAGAACAGGATCCTGAGAGGGATAACTAGTCTCCCTCAGAGTACCCCACTAATACCGCTTGGCCTGGATTTAGGAAGGAGATCGCTTAGTGATCGTGCCCGACTAAGGCCTATCCTCTATTGGAGACGGCTATGGACAACCATAGAAATTAGACACTATGCTGAGGGGTTCTTAGCACTAGCCAAATCAGATATCTTCCATAAAATTACATGGCTGAAAATGCTTAGGGACGTCCTTGTCGAGCTTGGTCTCTCCAAACTCTGGGAAAACCCCCTCGGGGAAGTGTTCCCTAGTAAAACCACTATAAAAGCTTTATATTGGGATTACATTGATCAGAAGCTTTGGAGGAGCGCAACCTCAGAATCCATGGGGGGTAGATTTATGGAAATTAAAACAAGACCTGCCCTAGAACAGTACTGGGACATTATAACGGTTCCGCTAGACAGGAAATTATTTTTCCAGTTAAGGGCAGGTTCCCTCCCCTTGAGGTGTTTGACGTCCAGCTGGAGAACTAGTAGTAGTTCGTGTTGCCCGACATGTGGCGCCCCAAACGAAAGTATCGTACATTTCTTATTTTTATGTGAGGCTTATGCAAACCCAAGAAAATCTTGGTTGGCACCGGTTTGTAGGAACCTTGGTGTGCTAAGTGGTGTTGAGGGGCTGAGAATTATTTGCTCCTCCACCGAATTGTCTATTGTAGTTGGAACGGCAAAATATTTGGGGTGGGCATGGTCCATAAGGAGGAGGGCTCTATTTCCTAACATGCTTTGAATTCTACCTTTCCCGCTTGCTCGAATTATCTTTGTTATTACCTAGTGGGAGAGAGATATGAATTTTAATTATAAAAATGCTGCTAATATGTACGTTAAGTTCTTATGATTGTATGAATTTGGGTATGGCCCGTAAAGCGGAGGATCCTGCACTTTAACATGCATTTAGTCTCAGCATTTTATGAGAAAGCTTATTTTAAAAATTACTGGTAAACATTTTATGTGTGTGTATTATGTATTTTAAACTGCAAATCCATTGTTAATGTATGTTTAAAGTTTTAAATGTGTAAAAATATATGTGTGTGCTTTTATGAGTGTATAACTCGAATAAAGCTTTTTCAATCAATCAGTAATAGCTCTATGCACTGAGTGCAGTCCTCTGGGATTGTCCATAATGTCTTTTCAAGTCTTCTAAATGTTTATGCTTTGACAATTGCCAACAATAAAAAGGTGAATGACCACCAAGAAAGAATAAGATACTACTTTACTTTTGGTTTGGATAGTAGGACAATCCATTCTACTACTGTTGCAGGGACAAATCTGCACAAACAGAACTATGGACACTAAATAATGCATTGCTTAGCTTATCAATTATAATAGGTGCTGTTAGACTTTCCACATACCTCAGTGATAACAGACTTTGTAGTTGAACCCCCAATCTCCTTATTGACTAGATAGTGTGGCAGAGTCATTTAGCTCCCAAAGTCACCGATGATTGATCCCCAATGATGATTAGATTATCCAACGCAGGACAAGAGTACGGAGTCAGAGTCAAGAAGTGTCAGAGGCACGGACTCATGCTTGCAAACATTCCAAAACCTTTAGCTCATCCACTCTAGTCTGGAGGACCAAAAACCACAGAGTCTATTTAAGTTTAAAAGTTTTATTAAAAGTAAACACATTTATTAAAATCAACTTTGTCATAAAACTAAACGTTTAACTGAAAATGGAAAAGTGCTTAGTGCTGACGATTAATTGGACACATTTCTTGTGGTCGAGCCGAGCTCTCACCTGGTTTGAACTTGATCCTGCTCGTGTTCTTAGAAGTCAAGCTTCTGTCTGTTAGGAGAAAAAGTGGTGCGTGTTAAAAATAAAAAACAAGCATTCATCAGTTGTGCCAAAAAGTGCTGCAAGACAACAGCCTTCCCTGGAAAAAGGGACATTTTTACTTTAGAGTATACAGTTACAAATTATTACATTGTATTTCGTGTTTTTTAACATTTCTTTATTCCTCCTAGACCAAATATTATATAGTAGTGAGTGGTGTATTTCTAACATTCTTAAATGTACTTTGTAGGTGTAACATCTGGTGGCGGGACCAGCACGGAGGTGGTGGTGTTGGACGAGGACTCTGGGGAGGATGCGGTGCAAGTGCCGGACGTTCCTGTGAGGGTTCACACGGTGGTGGCGGGAAGAGGTAAGCTATATATTCCTTACTTATTGAGATTGAAGACTGCATAGTGTGCTTTCTGCACGGGTGTATTATAAATCAACCAGGTAGTATCCTCCTCTAAATGTACTTCGACTTAGCTGTGAAGTTTTTGGTGAGAAGAATCCCAATAAGATCTTAGATGAACTTGATGGATGGGATGATCGAAAAGCGAAAGAAGGGTGTAAGTAAGTGTGGAAGGACGAGAAATTTTATGATGGCTGGCAAAGAAGAATGATATGTGTTTGCTTGGTCCCCGAGGTGGCTGGGAAGGAAAGAATATGGTATGGTGCATGGCTGGGTCAATGATGAAGCAAGGATGGGTGGAAGGAGAACAGCCTGGGTGGGTGAAACAGAAACTGTATGTGTGCATATACTTTGAATGGATGCATGCCTGGAGCATGGTATTATCTGACTGTTAGATAGCATATGTGTATCTAGAGAGAGTAGATGGTCACTGGATGAACTAAGTGTTACCTTGAAGAGCATGTAACACCGCACCCGCACGTCCATTCCAGTGTAGGGAAGGCAAGGAAAAGAAGTTGTAAATTTGTCCAATACTACCATGAATAGTAGCAGTAGTTTGTATTGCAACTGCAAGCACAGCATATATCCGGTTATTACGGTGGACACTCCGTACCTCTCTTAATAACTTTAGTTTAGTAGTAGTACGTCATTCATGTGTGGGTGTATCACTGTTCACTCAATAATAAGCAAAGCACCTAAAGTCATCCCATATGTCATCAAATACATCCCATGTGAAGTGATAGATAATCAAATTATTTAGCTTCTTCATTTTCCTTTACTAGTACTTATTTGCACTGTAGGGTGAAAGGTAAATTAATTAAGCAGTAGCCCTTGTAACAGAGTATTCTCAGTGCCACCCGTAATAGAAAAGTAATAGCTTCACCACCTGCATGTACTGGACCTGTACAGTAACGCAAGTCTGTTTCACTCATCATGGTGTGCGTCTGTTTTTCTCGGGTGCAAGTTCACTGCGCTGGCATTCTGTCGGCTTGCATAAAATAACGTACCAATTTTCCTAAACAAGAGAGAAGAAGAAGAATAAGACTGGTGTACTGTCATAGCCGACTGTAATGGAAGTCCATAGTGGTCGTAGAATTTGTTCATTAAACTCCCACTAATGTTAGAGCAAGGATGCAGAAGTGGGAGGTTAGATAGATACTGTCCTCAATAGTTATGTACTGTGCTTTCAATTTGCTACTTGTACTGTGACACAACTTTCGGCTCAATCACTTTGTGTTATTAATGTTAAGGAGCATTGGTTACAGACTATGTCTTTCTTTCTTCATGTAGTTGCTCCTTCCAAATCGACATCACGGAGGGAGCAGGCTCGAATGGCCCGGCAACGGAGGCTGGATGCCACTGTCGCCGAATATCGGCGGCTGGTGGCCCTGGAGGAGGAGGACACGCAGTCAACCGGTGGAACCACAACATCCTCCACTCGGACAGCTGCATCCTCCTCCGTGCCCCCACGGGCTGCCAGACAGCGCAGTGCTCCAGCGGTACGGAGCCGGGCTACCAAAGCCAACTGCCACCGCCAAGCAGCAAAGACATCAGCTGCCCCCACAGGAGTTGCAAGGCACGCCAGCGCCGCTTATCCCTAAGAATGTCCTACCTGGAGCAGGAGGTCCTTAGCTACAAGAACTTGGTGGAGGGCCTCCGCTTCGACAATGCCACCCTCCGCAAGGAGTATGATGCCCTGGCCTCTAAATTCAACAGCACCCTTGTTAGACCTGACATCATTGGCATGAGTCTCTCCTCCATTTTTTCTGTTTGCCTCCTCTGTTTACGATGTTTTTGCTGGTATAATGCTTTGGGCACTGTGCCACTGCTGATCAGCGCCACAGTGCAAGTGCTCCCTATGTGAAATTGATGTATTGATTGGATTCCATGTTTGGCTTATTTGGTTTACTGTCAGTCCCTAGTAGAGTGCACCAGGAGTGCCAGGGCTTGTAAATACAAATGCTGCTAGTGGGCTTGCAGCACGTGTTGTGCCACCCACAAGAGCGGCCTAGTAAAAGTATGCCTGAAGGTCTGCCATTGCTAGACCTACGTGCAGTCTGGTACTGTCACGCAGACTGCGCAAGTACACCTACTTGCCAGTCCCTAAACCTTCCCTTAACTTCATGTTAGTCACCCCTATGGTAGGCCCAAGGGCAGGGTGCATTGTAAGCATAAGGTAGGACAAGCCTGACAAGGTTGGCATGTCCTAATAGTGAATTACAGCCATATTCGTTGTTCACTATTGTAAGGTAACCTGCTCTCCATTAGTTAGAATGGGCTGCCAGGATTATTAATGCTATAATCCTAGCGGGCTCGGGGAGCATGGTGCAATGTCGAGTTTGGTATCCCTGATCTCAGGGTTTAATAACGCATCCGTTTGGGTGGATGGTTTTTGGACTCTGTGTTTGAAAATAGCACTTTTAGAAAGTAGCTATTTTCTTGTCTAACTGCCTACCGGTCTCTGCTGGTTCTGGTGTGTGTGTGACAGGAGCTGGGTGGCTCCAGAGGTCTGAATGAGTCAGTGTGGGGTGAGTGGGGCATTTGCATTGAGAGTAGGGGAAGACTAGCTCCTGATAGCCTGCCCTGCCTGATACAATGCTGGCTCCGCCCCCCTGCCAGGCGACTGATGACTCTGAGCCTGCCAGGGACTTTCCTGGCCCCACCTCCTGCCGGGCAACTGATGGCCCTGCCCCTGCCAGTGACAATGCTGGCTCCGCTCCTGCTGGGCGGCTGAAGACTCTGCCCTGCACAGTGAATAGGCCAGGTGCCTCGGCCTGGCAACACCCACAACAAACCCGAGATGGGGGGAAATTCCCCTGCATGGACAAAGGGATCAAAGCCAAAAAGGGGTATAAGAGAAGGACCCCTGAACCAAGAATTTAGATCACTTCTGACAAGGAAACCTGAACCAAGAACAAGAAGCCTGATGATCCAAGGACTGCCTACCCCTTCTGCCAGAGTGCTGTTTGTTGGGGGAATCCTGCAGTTGCTTCTTTATTTTTGCCAAGGAACCAGGAGAGAGGAACTGAGTGTGTACTCTCAAACTTGCTATAGAAAATCTCCAAGGGTTGGAAGAGTGCCAGCCTCCTGTTGAAGTCACAGGGCCAAAGGACTTCATCTATTTGCTAAAAGTGCTTGTCGCTGGAACCTGAAATCCATCACCTCGGAAGAATCCAGCAATCTCGACGCCGACGGACGCCGCCGAATCCAGCTCGACATCGTGAGTAACGGCTCCAGTGTCCCGCACCTTCGACCCCGGCCGCCGAGCCCGATCGACACCAGTAGCGACGCCAGTGAGTAGCGAGTTCGGCTCCAGCTCCAAGTGACCCTGTGTCGACGCCGCCGCTGATCGCATCGACCCCGAGCCCTATCGACGCCGTGAGCGCTGCTCACTCTTGCAACATCGACGACGCCGTATCCTGCTTCATCTTGTGAGCGCTGCTCCTGCCTGACTTCGGTCGACGCCGCTGCAGATCGCCCCGACTCCGAGGCCCGATCGACGCGGAAGACGCGACGCCGGACATCTCGACGCCGCTGATCATCGAGTGCTTCACTTTTCCAAGGTACTGTGTTGTGGGGGTCTGTGCGACTCCGGGCTCGACGTAGCGCTCCTCGCGGTCGACGCCGAACCTTTGGATTAACTTTGCCTCGACGTCGGATGACTCCCATGTGGGTTACATTGTTGCCAAGAACTGTGTTTTAAGAAGAAGAGTTGCTTTTGATACTAAAGACTTTGTGCTAAGAAGAAACTACGCTTGAACTATTATTTTTCCTTCCAAGAGTATTTATTAAGATTGTGGTATATTTTTGTCGTTATTTGGTCTTGGGCTAAGCCTTATATAAAAATCCTTATTTTTATAATACTACTGTGTCGTGTCCATTTGTAGTGTATTCACTTTATTACTGTATGTAGTCATAAATGCTTAACGCACTGCCTCTGAGATACGCCTGTCTGCTTTGCCAAGCTACCAAGGGGGTGAGCAGGGGTTATCTAAGTGTGTGATCCCCTTGCCCTGACTAGAAAAGGTGTGTCCCTATTTGTCAGAAGTGTATACCTCTGCCAACTAGAGACAGCCGCTTCTAACATTGGGGGCAGCGGTGGGATTTGAACTTTGCATTTATGACCCATGCGCAGTGATTAGTGTGCGCTACATAGTGAAAGCAGACCATAGCGCAGCCACAATCTGATTTGGTAGGATATTCTATTTTTGTTCTCCGCTTTCCTGGAGCTTGAGTTTTGAAACTGCCAGTTTTGACCATGAGTGATGCCGGAGTCACTACCCCTGTTGTTGTTGTGGAAGAATTTGATAGGAGTAAGATAAACGACTATCCAGTAAAGCAGCTGAAATCCTTTTGCAAGCAGTTTAAAGTTCCTACCCCAGGCATCACAAGGAAAGAAGATTATCTCAAAGCATTGGAGGCCTGGTTAGAGGCCAGAAATCCCTCTGATCCGGTGGTGGTACCGACAGGGGAAGGGGAGGAGGAGGTGCCAGTGAATGGGCCCACGTCCCCTCCTGGCAGCAGTGTTTCCTCCAAAGGTCTTTCTCCTGAAGAAAGAGAAGAAAGGGCGAAGGAGCGAGCATACAACATGGAGATGGCAAAACTTAAGATAGATGGGCAGTTGGAGATAGAGAATGCAAGAGGCAGGAGAGAAGCTGATATGGAGATCAAAAGGTTGGAGTTTGAAAGAGAAAAGTTAGCTTTTGAGCGTGAGAAAATGGTGAGGGACATGGAGCTCAAAGCTAAGAATTTAGAATTGAATCCCTCTGGTGGCAGCATCCCATCTGTGCCTGCAGAAAGTAGGTTTTATTTTCCTAAAGATGTGATCAAAGATTTTCAGAAGAATGAGGATATTGGTCAATGGTTTAAACCATATGAGTTAGCATTGTTGGCCCACCGGGTCCCTGAGAAGGATTGGGGAGCGGGGTTGTGGGGTCGCTTTGTGAATGAGGGAAGAGATACCCTGTTAGACATGCCTGTTGAGGATAGGATGTCTTATACTCATATGAAAGATGCTTTAATGTTAAGGTATGGCCTAACCCCAGAAAAGTACAGACAAGCCTTTAGAGAATGTAAGAAATTGCCTGGTACTACGTGGGTTGAATATGTGTCATTTTTTTGCAGAGCCATGGATGGTTGGGTAAAGGGCAGCAAAGTGGAAAGTTATGATGCTCTTTATGATTTGTTTGCTTGGGAGCACTTGTCTAATAACTGTTTTCCAGAGCTGCGCCAGCACCTTATTGATAGCAAGATATCTAACCCTAGAAAACTTGCTGAGGAGGCGGACCGCTGGGTCAGTACCAGGGTCCACAAGGGTCCAGTGGGAGACTCAGCCAAAGGTGGGCAGGGTCCCCAGCAGAAGAGTGGGGGGGACAAGGGTAAACAGAGGGAGTTCCAGAAAGGGCTCCAAAGTAATCCCCAAGGGAACCAAGGGAAGGGTTCCCAGCCTCCCCCTGTGAAGAACTCAGAGGCCCCGCCAGGTAAACCTGGTCATAGGGGCCCAGTGACCTGCTTCGCTTGTAAACAGGTGGGACACCGTTTTTATGATCCCCAGTGTCCCTTGAAGAACTCTAGTGCACCACCACGTGCAGCCCCCCGTCAGTTGGCGAGTGTAGCCCTGGGAGGGGAGGAGATGCTTGCCCATGGTGGGGAGGGTCCCGCAGAGATGTCCCTGGTCTCTTTAGGAGACATGGAAATGGTCCCTCCACCCCCTCTGCCTAGTAACACTAAGAAATATAGGCAGTGGGTGACCATTAATGGCCATAGAGTGGAAGCTCTCAGAGACACCGGAGCGAGTGTGACAGCTGTCAAGTGTCACTTGGTGTCCAGAGAGCAGGTTGTTCCCCACGCATTCTACCCTGTGATAGCTGCTGACAACTCCCAGAGAGAGTGTGAGGTAGCTCAGGTTTCCTTTGAATGGGGGGGGAGTTTCAGGTACTCTTCAAGTTGCTGTAAGGCCCGCCATGCCTGTTGATTGTCTCCTGGGCAATGATTTGGAAGACTCCCCTTGGGCTAAGGTGGAGAGGGAGACACATTTGAAAATGTTGGGTGTGCCAGAGTGGGTGTGTGCAGCCACTCGATCGATGACAGCAAGTAAGGGTGTTGATGGGGTTCTGGAGCCTGAAAGGATGGCCCAGGACCCAGCTGTGAAGAGAAGAGGCAGGGGGCGCGGGAAACCGTCCCCCGTAGTTCCCGTGGTCCAGGGGGAGGCAGACCTTGAGGGGTATGCCCTGGAACCCACAGGTGAACAAGTTGCTGAACTGGGAGACCTGCCCGAGCTGACCCACTGGCAGCAGGATGGTGGTCCCTCCAGGGAAGAATTTTGTGCAGAACAGAAAGTGTGCCCTTCTCTTGTGGGTATGAGGCAGCAGGCCTCAGCCCAGACAACAGGTGATCAGTCAGGGTCACATTTGGTCTACTGGGAGTACGATCTCCTGTATAGCGAGCCTAAGGCTGCTGAGCCTGGGTCAGCCCGTGTGCTGGTGGTACCCCAGCGCTTCAGAGCCTTCCTACTGGGTTTGGCTCATGACGTTCCGTTAGCTGGACATCTGGGGCAGGACAAGACCTATGACAGGCTTGTCACCCATTTTTATTGGCCTCAGATGAGAAGGGATACAGATATCCATTGCAAAACCTGTCAAACTTGCCAGGCAAGTGGGAAAAGCGGGCGGAAGCAGAAGGCTCCCCTCCAACCTTTTCCCGTGGTCAGTACCCTCTTTGACCGGGTGGGGATTGACATTGTTGGGCCCCTGGACCCCAAGACAGCCATGGGCAACAGGTTCATCCTGGTCTTGGTGGACCATGCCACACGGTACCCGGAAGCCATCCCTCTCAGAACAGTGACGGCCCCCGTGGTGGGACGGGCACTGATGGGTGTTTTCTCCCGAATGGGGTTCCCCAGAGAGGTGGTGTCAGACCGGGGCACCAACTTCATTTCCAACTATATGAAGTCTCTGTGGAAGGAGTGTGGGGTAACCTACAAGTTCACCACTCCTTACCACCCTCAAGGTAATGGGTTGGTTGAAAGATTCAACCGTACCCTTAAAGGCATGATTATGGGTCTTGAAGAACCAATGAGGCGTAAATGGGACGTCCTCTTGCCATGCCTGCTGTTTGCTTACCGTGAGGTGCCACAGAAGTCTCTAGGGTTCAGCCCCTTTGAGCTTTTGTATGGACACCCGGTAAGAGGACCTTTGAGTCTGGTCAAAGAAGGCTGGGAGCAATCTCCCAGGAAACCTCCCCAGGATGTATACAGTTACATGCTGGCCTTTAGGAACCAGACTAGGCGCTTCAGAGATCTTGCTCAGGCAAATCTGGAGGCCAGCCAGGAAGAGATGAAGCGGTGGTACGACCGGAATGCCACTCTGCTGGAGCTTCAGCCTGGACAGAAAGTTTGGGTCATGTCCCCTGTGGAACCTTGTGCGCTCAAGGACAGGTGGACTGGACCATTTGAGGTTGTGGAGAAAAAGAGCGATGCCACCTACATGGTGGACTTGAAGTCTCCCAGGAACCCCTTGCGGGTCCTGCATGTCAACCGTTTGAAGCCCCACTTAGAAAGGTCCGAAGTGGGCATGCTCCTAGCTACAGATGCTGGAATGGAGGAGGAGAGTGAACCTCTTCCTGACCTCCTGTATGCAAAAGAGCAAGATGGGTCAGTGGATGGTGTTGTCCTCTCTGACACACTGACCTCTGAACAGCAGCAGGATTGTCGCCAATTGTTCGGACAATTCCCTGATCTGTTTTCCTTGATTCCTGGTGTCACTCAGTGGTGTGTCCATGATGTGGACACCGGGGACAGCACTCCTGTGAAGCACAAGGCTTACAGAGTGACTGACAAGGTCAGAGCATACATCAAGGAGGAGGTCTCCAAAATGTTTGCCTTAGGGGTGGTTGAGTCCTCTAGCAGTCCTTGGGCCAGCCCAGTGGTCTTGGTCCCGAAGGCTGCAGCGCCTGGTGCTTCACCGGAACATCTGTTCTGTGTGAATTACCGAGGACTCAATTCAGTCACCAAGACTGACGCGCACCCCATCCCCAGAGCTGATGAGCTCATAGATCGGTTAGGGGCTGCCCGGTACCTTAGTACGTTTGATCTAACGTCTGGGTACTGGCAGATCGCCTTGACTGATGGGGCAAAAGAGAGGTCAGCATTCTCCACACCAAATGGGCACTACCAGTTCCGGGTTATGCCCTTTGGGATGAAGAATGCCCCTGCCACCTTCCAGAGGTTGGTCAACCAGGTCTTGGCTGGACTGGAGGATTTCAGTGCCGCCTACCTGGACGACATCGCAGTGTTCAGCGCCAGCTGGGAGGCACACTTGCGCCACCTCCAGGAAGTGTTGTTGGCCCTGCGGAGAGCAGGCCTCACAATCAAAGCCAGTAAGTGCCAGATTGGGCAGGGTTCAGTGGTGTACTTGGGGCACCAAGTAGGGAGCGGCAAGGTGGCCCCCCTGCAACCCAAGATTGATACCATCCTGGCATGGGCACCGCCCAAAACCCAGACTCAGGTGAGAGCCTTCTTGGGTCTCACGGGTTATTACAGGAGGTTCGTCAAGGATTATGGTAACATTGTGCACCCCTGGACTTCGCTGACTTCCAGGAAGCAGCCACGACTTGTGATCTGGACTGACGCCTGTCAGACGGCCTTTGACACCCTGAAAACTGCAATGTGCACAGCACCCATACTCCAGGCACCCGACTTTTCTAAAGAATTTGTTGTCCAGACGGACGCTTCAGAGCATGGCGTGGGGGCTGTTCTAGCTCAGGTGAATGAAGAGGGCCGAGACTTACCTGTAGCCTTCATCAGTAGGAGGTTACTTCCCAGGGAACAGAGGTGGAGTGCGATAGAGAGAGAAGCATTTGCTGTGGTCTGGGCGCTGAAGAAGCTAAGACCCTACCTTTTTGGGACTCACTTCCGGGTTCAGACAGACCACAGGCCCCTCAGATGGTTGATGCAGATGAGGGGTGAGAATCCAAAGCTGTTGAGGTGGTCCATTTCCCTACAGGGGATGGACTTCATGGTGGAACACCGCCCTGGCACAGATCACGCCAATGCTGATGGTCTGTCCAGATTTTTCCGCCTTAGTGATGAGGACTCCCTAGGGTAAGGGTAGTTCTCCCTACATTTCAGCTGGAGGGGACACGTGTTAAGACGTGACATCATTGGCATGAGTCTCTCCTCCATTTCTTCTGTTTGCCTCCTCTGTTTACGATGTTTTTGCTGGTATAATGCTTTGGGCACTGTGCCACTGCTGATCAGTGCCACAGTGCAAGTGCTCCCTATGTTAAATTGATGTATTGATTGGATTCCATGTTTGGCTTATTTGGTTTACTGTCAGTCCCTAGTAGAGTGCACCAGGAGTGCCAGGGCTTGTAAATACAAATGCTGCTAGTGGGCTTGCAGCACGTGTTGTGCCACCCACAAGAGCGGCCTAGTAAAAGTATGCCTGAAGGTCTGCCATTGCTAGACCTACGTGCAGTCTGGTACTGTCACGCAGACTGCGCAAGTACACCTACTTGCCAGTCCCTAAACCTTCCCTTAACTTCATGTTAGTCACCCCCTATGGTAGGCCCAAGGGCAGGGTGCATTGTAAGCATAAGGTAGGACAAGCCTGACAAGGTTGGCATGTCCTAATAGTGAATTACAGCCATATTCCTTTTTCACTATTGTAAGGTAACCTGCTCTCCATAAGTTAGAATGGGCTGCCAGGATTATTAATGCTATAATCCTAGCGGGCTCGGGGAGCATGGTGCAATGTCGAGTTTGGTATCCCTGAACTCAGGGTTTAATAACGCATCCATTTGGGTGGATGGTTTTTGGACTCTGTGTTTGAAAATAGCACTTTTAGAAAGTAGCTATTTTCTTGTCTAACTGTCTACCGGTCTCTGCTGGTTCTGGTGTGTGTGTGACAGGAGCTGGGTAGCTCCAGAGGTCTGAATGAGTCAGTGTGGGGTGAGTGGGGCATTTGCATTGAGAGTAGGGGAAGACTAGCTCCTGATAGCCTGCCCTGCCTGATACAATGCTGGCTCCGCCCCCCTGCCAGGCGACTGATGACTCTGAGCCTGCCAGGGACTTTCCTGGCCCCACCTCCTGCCGGGCAACTGATGGCCCTGCCCCTGCCAGTGACAATGCTGGCTCCGCTCCTGCTGGGCGGCTGAAGACTCTGCCCTGCACAGTGAATAGGCCGGGTGCCTCGGCCTGGCAACACCCACAACAAACCCGAGATGGGGGGAAATTCCCCTGCATGGACAAAGGGATCAAAGCCAAAAAGGGGTATAAGAGAAGGACCCCTGAACCAAGAATTTAGATCACTTCTGACAAGGAAACCTGAACCAAGGACAAGAAGCCTGCAGATCCAAGGACTGCCTACCCCTTCTGCCAGAGTGCTGTTTGTTGGGGGAATCCTGCAGTTGCTTCTTTATTTTTGCCAAGGAACCAGGAGAGAGGAACTGAGTGTGTACTCTCAAACTTGCTATAGAAAATCTCCAAGGGTTGGAAGAGTGCCAGCCTCCTGTTGAAGTCACAGGGCCAAAGGACTTCATCTATTTGCTAAAAGTGCTTGTCGCTGGAACCTGAAATCCATCACCTCTGAAGAATCCAGCAATCTCGACGTCGCCGAATCCAGCTCGACATCATGAGTAACGGCTCCAGTGTCCCGCACCTTCGATGCCGGCCGCCGGGCCCGATCGACGCCAGTAGCGACGCCAGTGAGTAGCGAGTTCGGCTCCAGCTCCAAGTGACCCTGTGTCGACGCCGCCGCTGATCGCATCGACCCCAAGCCCTATCGACGCCGTGAGCGCTGCTCACTCTTGCAACATAGACGACGCCGTATCCTGCTTCATCTCGTGAGCGCTGCTCCTGCCTGACTTCATTCGACGCCGCTGCAGATCGCCCCGACTCCGAGGGCCCGATCGACTCCAAAGACGCGACGCCGGACATCTCGACGCCGCTGATCATCGAGTGCTTCACTTTTCCAAGGTACTGTGTTGTGGGGGTCTGTGCGACTCCGGGCTCGACGAAGCGCTCCTCGCGGTCGACGCCGAACCTTTGGATTAACTTTGCCTCGACGTCGGGTGACTCCCATGTGGGTTACATTGTTGCCAAGAACTGTGTTTTAAGAAGAAGAGTTGCTTTTGATACTAAAGACTTTGTGCTAAGAAGAAACTACGCTTGAACTATTATTTTTCCTTCCAAGAGTATTTATTAAGATTGTGGTATATTTTTGTCGTTATTTGGTCTTGTGCTAAGCCTTATATAAAAATCCTTATTTTTATAATACTACTGTGTCGTGTCCATTTGTAGTGTATTCACTTTATTACTGTATGTGGTCATAAATGCTTAACGCACTGCCTCTGAGATAAGCCTGTCTGCTTTGCCAAGCTACCAAGGGGGTGAGCAGGGGTTATCTAAGTGTGTGATCCCCTTGCTCTGACTAGAAAAGGTGTGTCCCTATTTGTCAGAAGTGTATACCTCTGCCAACTAGAGACAGCCGCTTCTAACAACCCTCCAGTAGTGTAGTGTCCCTTGCCCTTTTTTTAGAGACTTTGGGGGGGTGGGATTTGGGAGTTGGGTTCTTTTTGGGACTTTTGAAAGACAATCGTTGGGGTTAGGGAGGGTCTTGAGGGAGATTATTTTGTTAGTGCTACATAAATATAATTTTTTTAACTTTATCTGACCATACCTGTTTTTTACTGCTTTTGAGTCTGGTGGGTGGGGGTTTAACAGTAAGTTTGTTTTCCTGAAGAGTCCTAGGACTTTAGTAGTACTACCGTCAATCTCTCGTCTAGTCCTAATAGTCCATTATACTACCTCCCACCAAACGCTTATCTTACCTGTAATTTGTGTTTGAAAGTAGGGCTAGGCCCAGGGCTGGCTCCACGGGAAATTGGGATTAAGGTTGGCAATCCTGGGCGGATGAAATGTCCTCATTGCGGTGGTACTAGTGGTGTGACACAGTGGCAGTTGCATGCCTATGGAAAAAAAGAAAACGAAACCTGGTTTGTCCTTACTGTAGCATTACAACGGTTACGGTACGATAGAGAATATAGCAGGGGACAGTACACTAGAACAGTGCCACAATGTAGCCTAACAAATGGTAAAGTATTGCAAGTATAACTAGTACTTGCGTTGAATTTATTTGACATTGGCTCCTACTACTACAAGAAATAGTACTGAAGCTGAGTAAGTCTAGAATATATCCTCAGATTCCTTCACCAGCCTGTTGCTATGACCTTATCCTCCCCAGCAAGTGTGTGGAATTATTGATGTCATTTAGTCACACATCAAGCAAAACCACACAGCCCGGGGGAAGAGGGTTAGGGTTTGGAAAATGGATGGGAATGGGGGTTTCTTTTTGGGTAGGTTTTGTTGAGAGAAGAAAAAAAAAGCACAGCATGGTCAAACAATAATTGAAGATAAAGAAATCTGGGATCAATTTAGAAGCAGAGAGAGATCCAAGAAATGCAGTCACACTCATAGAAGAAAACAATGGATACTGTATCTGTATGTTGTTGGAGTTGTCCTGTTGAATTTGGTAAGTAAGTTGCATGCAGCAAACAATTCCTCTTATTAGCGGCACTCCTCCATTCCAGCGGACGCTTCGTCCATCAATGTTGGTGACCACTGACAGAAGACACCCTGTCCACTGCCTGCCTGGCGGATGTTGAATTGCGGCTCGTTAATGTGAAGCCTGACTCCATCTTTTTTCCCCATTGCACAGACTGAAACCCGGCCTGTAATTATTGAACGGAAAACAGGAAGTGCTATTACAATACCACTGATAAATAAATATAAGGTATGTACGCTGTGTGGTGCAAAAAGTCACACTTTGATTTTCCTAATAGACAGTACAATATTTTTGAAATTGCGTACTCTGTCTGAGTCACCTTTTGAAGGATAAATAAGTATGGCCAAATTAATTTAGCGGATCTTTCCCCTCAAGCTCGGTGTACTGTGAACTGTGTTTTAGAACAAAATTAGACCTTCCCAGCAGTGCTCCCACCCAGACCCTTACTAAAGCCAGTCGCAAAAATGTAGAAGACCCCCAATCAGATCTCAAAAACCGAGGCCTGGCGGAAAAATGGTGACAAAACGTACTTTGAAAGTAAAAGTAGGCCCAAATACCCCCTTACCCACCGTGGATTGTATTCAAACCACTTGCAAGCAAGCAAAAGTATCCATAGCCAGCATCGCTCCAAGAGTGCTCTAAGACCCCAGAACTCAGTTGCAAAAATCTAGAACACCCCGAAACACATGCAATCCTGCTGCTAGGGCTAACCCTAACGAACCCTAAGTTACAAAAAGTGCCAAAAGGCTTTTCCTTATGGATTTTGTCCAAACCACTTCTATCCGGTATTAGACCTTCACAGGAATGCCCCAAGAGACCCGCCAACCCACCCGCAAAAAAGCACGCGACAACACCCCCAAACAGCCAAAAAACAAAATCTCATACTTACAATATCTCTCGGCCTTCGGTCCAAACGCGCTGTGCAGCTAGGTCATCATCATAACTCCTGTTTTCCACCACGGATTTCCTGAAAAGCAAATGCAATCAAGATTAGACTGTCGCAGCAGTGCTCCGACAGAGACACCAAAACCCACCCACAAACACCAGGAAGCCCCCCAAACAGGCCCCCGAAAACGCTACATTGAGCAAGATGTCTGAAGAAATAGCAAAAAAAAATTCTGCATGGATTTTGTCCAAACCACTTCTATCCGGTATTAGACCTTCACAGGAATGCCCCAAGAGACCCGCCAACCCACCCGCAAAAAAGCACGCGACAACACCCCCAAACAGCCAAAAAACAAAATCTCATACTTACAATATCTCTCGGCCTTGGGTCCAAACGCGCTGTGCAGCTAGGTCATCATCATAACTCCTGTTTTCCACCACGCATTTCCTGAAAAGCAAATGCAATCAAGATTAGACTGTCGCAGCAGTGCTCCGACAGAGACACCAAGTCCAAAACCCACCCACAAACACCAGGAAGCCCCCCAAACAGGCCCCCGAAAACGCTACATTGAGCAAGATGTCTGAAGAAATAGCAAAAATAAATTCTGCATGGATTGTGTCCAAACCACTTCTATCCGGTATTAGACCTTCACAGGAATGCCCCAAGAGACCCACCCGCAAAAAAGCACGCGACAACACCCCCAAACAGCCAAAAAACAAAATCTCATACTTACAATATCTCTCGGCCTTCGGTCCAAACGCGCTGTGCAGCTAGGTCATCATCATAACTCCTGTTTTCCACCACGGATTTCCTGAAAAGCAAATGCAATCAAGATTAGACTGTCGCAACAGTGCTCCGACAGAGACACCAAAACCCACCCACAAACACCAGGAAGCCCCCCAAACAGGCCCCCGAAAACGCTACATTGAGCAAGATGTCAGAAGAAATAGCAAAAAAAAATTCTGCATGGATTTTGTCCACACCACTTCTATCCGGTATTAGACCTTCACAGGAATGCCCCAAGAGACCCGCCAACCCACCCGCAAAAAAGCACGCGACAACACCCCCAAACAGCCAAAAAGCAAAATCTCATACTTACAATATCTCTCGGCCTTCGGTCCAAACGCGCTGTGCAGCTAGGTCATCATCATAACTCCTGTTTTCCACCACGGATTTCCTGAAAAGCAAATGCAATCAAGATTAGACTGTCGCAGCAGTGCTCCCAGACCCCAAAACTCACCCACAAACACCCGGAACCCCGCCAAAGAGCACCTCAAAGGCAAGCAAGTCAGCAAAAACGGCAAGAAATTTCCACCTCATATTTGGTCCAAAACACTTTTATCCGTTATTAGAGCTTCACAGCAATGGGCCCAGAGCGGTCAACTCACCCGCAAAGAAGTAGAACACCTCCACAAGTGCTGAGTCTTTCTTCATTGGGCGTAATCCAGCCCTCTGCTTTGAGGGAAATAGGAGTCTGGAGGAGGAGGATAGAGGAGCATGTTCTTCTGAACTTTTGAACCTGAGGAATGTAGACTGCGGCACCTTCAAATCAATAAGCAAACAAGTGAAGACAGTTCTGTTGATGGGCTTGTTTTTGTGATTAGGTGATTAAAATTTGAATTAAATTAACTGTGCAAAACAAAGAAAGACAGACACACAGGAATAAAAGTGAATAAGGACGAAAAAGAAAGTTATTGATTCATTGTCTCATTTTCAGGGCTCGGTGTCAGGGAATAAGAATAAGAGTTCGTCATCACACTCTGCGAATTCAGGCAGGATGAGGTCAGCGTCACCGAACAGAGAACAAATTCCCTCATCTACGTTGCTGTCCTCCTCGTCTTCATGCTGCGTGCTTTCTCGTACTTTGTAATCTGGTGGTATGAGGTGCTGATTCATCTTGATCATTGTTAGCCTCTCCACATTTTTGGGCGAGAGGCGGCTCCGTTTGGGAGTTACAATGCCACCAGAAGCACCGAAAACACGTTCAGAAGACACACTTGCGAGTGGGCAAGACAAGTAGTTTATAGCCAGGTTGGAGAGCTGTGGCCACAATTGTTTTTTCCCATGCCAATACTGCAATGCCTCATCATTAAGAAAGACCTCTGTTGAGTCATTCAGATAGTCCTGCACCATCGACTCAAGGTCCTCAACGGTTCCTCCACTTTGGTTACTTTTTGCTGTGCTTGTGACCTCTTCTTGAGAACCATACCCAAGCCAACTTAGCCAATCCTCTTCAGCAGCCAATGTTACTCTTGTGAGTGGTGCAGATGATCCGGTTGCCGGTGTCTTTAACGGCTGAGAGGTCACTTGTGCCAGAGCCACAGGTGCAGAAGTGGATTCTTTTGACTGGGGATGGCCTGCTGATGCTGATGTACTGCCTTCTCCTTCAATATACTGCCGTTCTTTTTCAAACCTCTTGGCTGACCAGGCTAGCCAACGTTTGTACTTTTTAACATCTTCATCAGCAAAAGGAAAGAATGCTTGGCCTGCCAGCGCCTTTTTGTAGCGTGGATCCAGAATAGTAGCACAAATGTAATGCTGTTCTGGGTTGATCATTTTAAGACGTTCATCACCACGTAGGCGCTCTAATAATTTCTCCGACAAAACAAAAGTGTCTTTGTTTTTATCATCTTTTTCTAACTCAGAAGACACCGCCTTCAGTTGGTGCTCCAGCATGCACAACAATGGGATAGCTTTTCCCAAATTACAGTCCTCCTTGCTGACTGCACGCGTGAAGACCTCAAAAGGACGAAGCATGTCTGTCAGGCTTTTAACTATGTCCCATTGCGCCGCACCCATCCTCAGGTCCTTCTGAGCTGTACCCTGTTTTAAGAAATAGTGATCGAGTACCGTATACTGCTCATACAGACGCTCAAGCATGTAGAAGGTTGAGTTCCAATGTGTTGCCACCTCCTGGATGAGTGCTTTCACTGGCATTCGACGTTCATGTAGCAGGCTCCTCAGATGCTTCCGGGCCTTAAAAGAATGGCTGAAATGGTTGCACATTTTTCGGCAGGTGGCCATTACCTCGCACGCTGGACTGTCTTTATCACTCAAGAATTTTTGAACTACCAGGTTGATACAGTGCGCCAAACATGGCACTCTGAAATAGTCACCCAGCGACATGGCCTTAACTACATTGGCGCCATTATCCGTGGAAACATAACCAATCTGGCGTTTTTTTGGGGACAGCCAGTGAAAGCCTTTTTGTTAAACTCGTCCAAAATGTTTCGTGCTGTGTGACTTTTCTCCAAGCCAAACATGGCTAGTGTTGCATGTTTCCGAGCAGCTTTAAAAACTTGGTCCGGGTCAACACCTGCGTTTAGCTTTGCTTTAACCCCTGAAAAAGAGACCCAGTGTGCAGTGATGCACATGTAATCAGCGCCTGCGCCACTGGTCCACATGTCTGTTGTCAGATGTATAGTGTGAACAGCACTCTTCTGCAAAGCTGCCCCAATCACCTCCAGCACATCTTCATGTAGTGCTGGAACCGCAACTCTGGCAAAATAGAACCATCTAGGAACCTTCCATTTAGGACAGAGCGCTGCCACTAATTCTAGAAAACCTACCGCTTCTACAAACGAAAAAGGGAGAAGGTCCACAGCTAGCATTTTAGCCAGCTTAGTGTTATACAGACGCGTCAGTGGGTGGTTGCGTTCATATGGCGCGTCTGAACAAAACATGGTTCTAATGTTGCCCTGGACCAAGCATTTACGGGATGATAATGACTTCGTTGACCCAATTATGCTCGCTGGTGAACTTTTTCGCGTTGGTGTCTCACTCGCTCCAACACTCTTAGTGTGCCTCACATGGGGTGTGCTGCTGACAGGGGTACTGGGTGTAAGTGAAGTGTTTGACACGTCTTCTTCCTCCTCGTCATCATCAGATGAAACATCAACGTTTTCTTGACTTCCAATTCGGGCTTCCTTGATCGCCTTTAGGTGCGCAAACCATTTGACAGTGTGCTGTCTCTCAAGATGACCTCTCTGGCCTCCGGTACCATAGTTGGTACCTAACTTACCACGACTAACTGCAAGCTTACAAAGGGTACAAATGGCAAACTTTTCCCTTTTTGGGCAAACAGTAAAGAAGTCCCAAACTGGGGACTTGAAGTGTCGGTGGGGCCTGGAGGAGGCGGCAATGCTGGTGGTGGTGGTCATGCTGCTAATGCCAGATGAAGTGGAGGATCTGGATTGCCCAACTTTTGTACGTTGTGCACTTTCACCGCCACTAATTAAGGTCGAGGTGGATGGAGGTCCCTTCTTGTGAGAAAGAAATATGGAAGCGGTACGAGTTGGTGTACTACTTAACTCCAATGATTGTGGTTTTTCCACTGCCTCCTCGTCGACAACATCATCATCATCACGCTCAGCAGCTTTTCGGGCTAGGGTCAAAATGTCTGTTTGCTGCATGCCCGCTGGGGCTGCAGTGACCTTTATGATGACTGGGTCGTCGTTGTCATAGTCTTCATCAGCAGCAGTATCCGCCACTTCTTGTTGAGCCTCATCATCACACTCCATAACTCTGAGACTTTGGACGAGCTTCCTTTTACGCTTAACTACCTTTGTCAGATCATGGTGTGCCTCACTCTCAGACGGCAGTGGTGCTGGTTCCCAATTTTGATCCGTATCATCAGAAGGAGGTGTGCTTGAAGAAGATGAAGACACCACCCTTGATCTCTTCCTTGCTAGGGGTGTGGAAGACAATGAATGATCATCAGGAGGAGTGTCTTCCTCAAATGATACCTCGCCTTGATTGTCGATTTCCTGATGTGCCCCTACTTCGGGAGGAACAACTATTGTGGGCACTTGTGACCCTCCATGCACCTCTGCTTGCGCATCTCCTTGCGCTGCCTCTCCTTCCACATGTACTTGGGCTTGTACTTGCACATGTGGTTTTTGTTGCGGCTGTGGTTGTTCAACACTCGTCAGATGAGTTACAACAACCTGTGTTGATTGAGGGACATTGCTGCTACTTTCTTGCGAAGAGCCAACATCACTGGTCGATGGTGATTGAACAACTAGACTAACTGCCTCTGCAGCAGTCAAGGGCTTGGACTTAAGTTGGCGTGGTGGTGGTGGTGGCACTGAGCCCAATGGAGCCGGGGTGCTGCTCCCAGCTTGGTCCCAGCAGATTCCGCTGCTGCTGCAGGCGTACTTTTTTTTTTCCTCCCAAAAAAAGAGGCGGCCGGCACACCAGTCTCCTTGGAACTTGCTTCTTCTACTCCTTACTGGCAACTTTCTTGCTAGAGGAGCTACGGGTAACTTTTTTTGGGGCCATCTTCTTCAGAGCAGGTCAGAACAGCAGGCAGCAGTTGCATGAGTTGCAGAGTTGTCTGTGTCCAGACGTGACGTCGCGTGATGTTATGCTGCGCACACACACCGCTGCAGGACTTCTTCCTGGCACTGGTGGTTCTATTGATGTCTTGTGCACCTAAAAGCAATGGAAGACAGAGGAACATCAGTTCAGTTATACACCCCAAAAAATCGAAAAACACAGAAAAATCAGCACAATCCCATGCCATCCATGATGTTTACATTCAAGACACCACACAGAAAGACTAGGCCCATGCAACACTCAGTACCCCTGGGCATAATGGATGAAAAGTAGGCAAAATAAGTGCAGGCCTCAGACACTGCCTCTCTTCAAAATGGCCCCTTGCACCCCAAGCACATGTTGCCTGTACCAGCCAGCACTCAAGATGGCCACCACCACCACCCACATGGCCAGGCCACCACCACCACCCACATGGCCAGTCCACCCCAAAAAAAACGAAAAACACCCAAAAATCACCACAATCCAATGCCATCCCGGATGTTTACATTAAAGAGAGTGAGACCCCACAGGCACACTCAGTCCATGCACCACTACCCCTGGGCAAAAGGTCACACCAGCAGCCCCAAAAAAACGACAAAAAACACAAAAATCAGCACAATCCCAGCCCATCCATGGCCTCAATGATGTTTAAATTCAAGAAGACACCCCACAGAAAGACTAGGCCCATGCAACACTCACCACCCCTGGGCAAAGGGCCCCACCAGCAGCCCCAAAAAACGACAAAAACCACAAAATTCAGCACAATACCAGCCCATCCATGGCCTCAATGGTGTTTAAATTCAAGAGGACACCCCACAGAAAGACTAGGCCCATGCAACACTCACTACCCCTGGGCGTAATGGATGAAAAGTAGGCAAAATAAGTGCAGGCCTCAGACACTGCCTCTCTTCAAAATGGCCCCTTGCACCCCAAGCACATGTCGCCTGTACCAGCCAGCACTCAAGATGGCCACCACCACCACCCACATGGCCAGTCCACATCAACAGTACACCCCAAAAAAACAGAAAAACACCCAAAAATCACCACAATCCAATGCCATCCAGGATGTTTACATTAAAGAGAGTTAGACCACACCACAGGCACACTCAGTCCATGCACCACTACCCCTGGGCAAAAGGCCACACCAGCAGCCCCAAAAAAACAACAAAAAACACAAAAATCAGCACAATCCCAGCCCATCCATGGCCTCAATGATGTTTAAATTCAAGAAGACACCCCACAGAAAGACTAGGCCCATGCAACACTCACCACCCCTGGGCAAAGGGCCCCACCAGCAGCCCCAAAAAAACGTCAAAAACCACAAAAATCAGTACAATCCCAGCCCATCCATGGCCTCAATGGTGTTTAACAAAACAGTTGTATCATGTACCCATAACCAACCCTGGTCCTACTGGATACTGTGGCTACCCACAATATATTTTATTTAATGTTCTGAAAAAGTTCCAAAATTGTAGTTGCAACAACTGTAATGCCCCAAACAAACTTACTTGTGAAAGTTGATTTCTAATCCAAAAGTAATCCAAAGAAAGTCAAAAAGGCCTCCAATCCAAATATCCAGCAGCACCCACAAAAAGTAATCCTTCCAGGTCAAGGTCCAAATGAAAGTGACCAGCACATGAAGAAAGCACTGGGATGAGCCTGCTGGACAGGAACAGGAAGTTGGAGACTCTGGGGCACTTCCTTCCTCCCCCCCCCCCAAAAAATGGAATCCTTGCAAAAAAAAAGGCCATGCAAATGTCAACCTGAGGAGTGATTCTGATAAAAATCATCATTTTCTGAAGGTTTATCCTGTTTGCTGGTGAATTTCTTGTGCAGAATTGCAAAATCTCTATTTCGCGAGTGCGAGATTGTTCCTCTCCGCCGCAACTACGTGTTCGCAATTGCGAACTCTCGCGAGGCGTGCTGTGCAAGGTGGCAAGCCGCGATTACGTATTCGCGGGCGCCAAACTCCCGCGGGATCCCGCAGCAAGATCCAAAATGGCGCAGCACTCGCAAAATATGATCGAGAAAAACAACTCGGCAAACGCTAAATGACGGTAAGTGAACGCCGTGCACCACAACGCGCACCGCAATATTGTATCACCAAGCAAAAAATCCGCCGCGAGCGAATTTACGGATTTTCGACAAATTCGCGAGAGTTCGCGGATTGCGAATTTGTCGAAAATCCGAAAAATCCGCGATCGGAGCGGATTTTACGCCCATGCTTAGTCATAGTATGAGTGTTAAGCTTTATAAGTATTAAAAAACGATTTTTGTAGCACTTATTTTTAATAATTATTTTTTCATAATTAATAATTATTTTCTTCGAATAAAACCAATTATTCCTTTTTGTGATTGTTCTACATATAAGAGCCCGCTGCATCCCTTGCCTATCATTTAGATGCATTAACTCACAAACCTAAGCGCATATGCCTAACTTAAAACGCGTCACATTCCTGCGTCACAATTTTGTGCCACATTTATTTAAAAGGACGGTTATGCAAAATTCCACCCGTGTTTAACTGGAAAAGTGCTGCCTGAATGAACATTCCTATAAAATATACTGCAGCTGAGATGTTTGCCTGTGAACATCTAATACAGTGCATTTAAGGAAAATGCTGTAAATTTATTTATTTTTGCACAAATAGACAATTTCGTTTTTTTTTCTTTTGGGGCCTTATTTATATCCATTGAATGTTTTTCCAAATTTTATCCTTTAAGCGTGTAACGGCAGTTTTGTATATGTGCACAATTGCTTATTCTACAAACTAAAGAGCAACACATACCCATCTTAGCACATTACATGTTTCATTTCTGTATCTTTTACTCAAGTTTCTACTCAACATTAACCAACCAGAATTTTACTTAACAGACTGAGAACATCAAGAAAACCAACAAACACACATTGGGCCCACTCCATACACAAACAGAAAGGGGGTCAAACAGTCAGGACACACAATACAGCGCGCTTTAGCTAAATAGAGCTCATAAGTTGGAGTTCTAACCGGAGGTATCAGACATGAACCCTCCAATCGGGAATCCCGGTTGCAACTTAAACAAAACCAAATACCAAATTTGCTATGATTAGGCATCTGCGCTCACTAACCAAGCTTCAAACTTCAAGGGGCTATCTCTATCAATACACTCGCAAATGTACGAGACCCTCGGTCTTTGAATATTGCAATGTTCAAATAAACTAAGGACCAAATAACTAAGAACTAAGGACTGGGAGCGACCCACTTATACTTCAACTAAAGCAGATGGAGAAAAGTCTCATCATTACCTGCCTACACAAATTGCAATTCGCATATACAAACCTATACAAACCTATCAAAGCTATACCAAACAAATAGTTGTCCAAATTCTAACTGCCAATTTCTAACTGCACTAACAGTCTCTTTAAAAAAACTTACGCCAAAAAGGTTCCTCAGTCAGGAGTGACATCTTTTGGAGAGTTTAAGTCAGAAAATTCAAAAATATACTGGGCTGCAGAGACAAAGAATCCCCCAGAACCTCTGTGCACAGAGTACCTCTTTTAGTAGATTTCTGTATTGCCTGCCCCAGTAGATTTCCATCCTCTGACAACATTACTCCTCCACATAGTCACCTCTTGATGAGGCCCATCGTTGGGCGCCAATTGAAGTACCTAATAATTCGCACTCCTACTCAGGGGTCTTACCAATAAGTAGTCCATTCAAAAGCAGCAAAGGAATAAACAGAGAATCTGAAATATGAAAAGACAACTTTATTACAATTAATTGTGAGGCTACGTCGCCCAGTCACACCTAAAGCAACTGAATGAGGCAGCCTCCTGAATGGTCTCAGCACAGACCTTTTATACCATTTATTATGCCCTAGGCACACATTTTCTCTTTGAAGTACATTATTGTTGGTCACTCCCAGGACGTGCACACAAAGCACTGTACAAACCCACTTTCAAGATAAGTCCAGGCCATAATTAATCATCAAACAAACCCATAATAAACATTCTTCTTTAGACAAGCTGGACAAGACCCATAATGAAAAGGCCCGCAGCCCACATCATAAATAGACCATAAAGAAGGAACAGAAACAGATAGGAGCAAGATAAAGGGGTGTGTGCGTGTACAATAAACATTGCAATGTCCTGCTCTTTGATCTCTATCTGACCAGCTGCCTAACAAGGAACTGGCTCAGAGATGTCAGCCTCGTGCAAGGGAGTCAGCTTTCGCCAGGTCATGCAGGAGTCAGCACAAACCCATGCTAAGGTTATGTCCTTAATACTTGTTCTGCCACAGTGAGGGCCTACTGTAAGGGCATTCCACAAAATGACTGCTGTTCACAAAATGGAACCTGAGGGCCTCAGGACGAAAACTCTGATTTCAGGGTGATTCTGTCATTTGAATAGGACGAAAATGCTTGTGCAAAGTGTACTAGCCATTCTCGGTCTGCTGATATCAAAATCGTCATGATACGACGATGTTTATGACACAGGTCCAAAATTTTCAGTACCACACAACTCCCCAGGGAGCCACAGCACACAGTTTGGGAACCACTGGGTTACTGCGTTGACTGTGGCTGCCATATCCTGTTTGTTGTGTATGATGATTTCATATTTTTTTTGTTTTACTTGTGCTCTAGGTGTGGGGTGGGTCCTAGGTCTGTGGACCACGAGGTGGATTCCCGTGGCTAATATTAATCATAATACCAGCATTTGTAAAGCACACAGCTACCTCCGGGGAGGTGCCGCTGCGCTGGGTGCCGTCGGGAAGCTTAAGCAAGCTCTTGCCCAGAGTCACAAGGTGCTGGGCTAATCTGCCGCCGGTGCCAGATATCGAACCGTGAGGGCCCGTGATCCGGAGTCAGGTGCCCAGGCCGCTGCACCACACCAGGGCTAGGCATCTTTCATGAAAACCACAATTTCAATCTCGCCTCAGTTCAGTTTGTGGCAGTTGGATTTAATCCAGGTGGCCAATTCAGTCATGCATGTGGTGAACTTCTTCCTAATTCTGGGTATTTTGTCAGAGAGGAACAATATCAGTTGTATGTAGTTGGCGCATGTGAGGATGTTTAAATGGTGGCAGCCTGAAGCAGGGGTGCATCCTCTCCCCTCTGGTTTTCAACCTATATACAGCTGACCTGGGCACAATTCTGCAAAGCAGTTGCCTCATTCATCCACAACTTGGCCACTCAAAAGTACACATCTTACAATACGTTGATGACATTGCCTTAATGGACCACACCAAAGCCGGAATCCAATGAGCTAGGAGCAAACTCCAGGAATACATTATTTATTTATTTATTCAAAGTTTTATATAGCGCGAACAAGATCCTTACAGATATCAGAGCGCTTCACAGAGACAGGGGCAAGGGCAACAGGAATGAACAAGATAATGGGAGCAATATAGTAGTCACTAAACATAGAAGATAACAATAATGTACAGAAACATATCAAAACCTATCAAAATACAGTCAGGTAAACAAGTAATATAAATACAGCAAAGAGTAGCATATATTGGTCGTTAGAAAGAGAGTAGCGTAGTAGTGACCCCCTAGGTAGGAGGATAGTGCCAAAGGGCAGGGTGATCAGTGATACAGCGCGATGCAGAGACTCAGTTCCAGTCTCTGTAAGGTTCAGGAGATCTTGGCCAGAAGGATTCTCTTCACCTCTTTCTTGAAGAGTGCAGTGGAGGAGATAAGCCTCGTTTCCGGAGGGAGCGCATTCCAGATCCTGGGTGCCATTCCTGAGAAGGAGCGCTTGTATGTTTTTTCTTTCCGGAATCTACTAGGTTTCAGAAGTAGATTTTTTGTACTACGATTGGATCTCGACTCTCCTGATATAGACAACTTTTGCGCGAGGTAGTTGGGTGCTTTGTGGTGCACGGCCGAGTGTGTCATTATTGCAATTTTTAGCTGTATTCTGGCTTCAAAAGGTAGCCATTTTAGAGATTTTAAGTCTGGGGAAATATGCGAATGTTTTCTTGAGCCAGTAATGAGTCTCGCGGCAGCGTTCAGGGAGGCTCTTAGGGGTGCTGTTGTGAATAGCGGGAGTCCGCTGAGGGCCACAATTCCGTAGTCTATGCGAGGGATGACTAAAGCTTGTACAGCAGTTTGGAAGTCTTTGGCAGGGAGGAAGGGTTTGAGTTTCCTCAGTGTGTTGATTTGGAAATTAGCCCCTTTTGTGGCTATGCTAACGTGCTGTTGCATGTTGAGCTTGGCGTCAACTGTGATGCCTAGGGATTTCGCTGAGTTCACGATAGTAGGTTGGACATTGAGTGCTGTTAGGTTATTGAGCCACGTTTGGGTGGTGGAAGTTTTCGCCGGGGGTGAGATGAGTAGGAACTCAGTTTTCAGCGCATTTAGTTTGAGGTGATTAACGGCCAACCAGGATTGAGTGTTGCTAAGTGTGGAATTCAGTAGTTTGATATCTTCCGGGGATTGTAGCTTTAGGTAAAGTTGTGTGTCATCGGCGTACATATGGAATTGAACATTGGATGCTTGGAGCAAGGTGGCGAGTGGTTCCATGACGAGGTTGAACAGTGTGGGGGAGAGGGAGGATCCTTGTGGGACACCTAGATCTGCAGGCACTGGTTTAGATAGCACATTGTCGATCTTGAACTTCTGCGACCGGTTATGAAGGAAAGAAGAAAACCATTTGAGAACAGTTCCCGAAAGACCCATTCTAGTGCTTAGCAGCTCCAAAAAGTTCTCATGTTTGACCGTGTCAAAAGCTGACGATAGGTCAAGAAGGATGAGGAGACAGGAATCATTGCGGTCAAGGATTTGGAGGGCGTCATCAATTATGTGTGTCATAGCTGTTTCCGTGCTATGTTTCGCTCGGAAGCCTGATTGGTGAGTGTTGAGAAGGTCAAATTGGTCAATGTGTTTTGTTAGTTGGAGTTGGACACATTTCTCCAGCAGTTTGGCCAGGGTGGGGATATTGGTGATAGGCCGGTAGTTGTTCAGGTCAGACGGGTCAGCTGTGGGCTTCTTGAGTATAGGTGTGACTTGCCCCACCTTGAGGGAGTCTGGGATGAGACCTTGTTGAAGGGAGCTGTTGATGATTTTGGTCCAAAGAGGGAGGAGCAAGGGGGTGAAGTCTTTTACTGCATTAGCAGGTAGGGGGTCTGTGAGGTGATTAGAGGGCTTCAGAGTGCAGAGTAGTTTGTGTATAGCTTCTTCCGTGTAGCTGTCGAAGTGCAGCCATGATGCATTGTTTTTAGGTTGAATGTTGATGTAAATGTGGTGTGGGTCACGCACTCCTCCTTGTGTCAACCTGTATAGTTGTGGTGTGCTTCAAAGATATCACCCCCTGACTTGAAGGTGTGGTAATCCAAATCTAGTCAGTGGCACCTAGGATAAGTGCCAACTCCTTGAGCACAACCTTCCAATATAGAAAAATTATTCTTTGAACCTAAGTTGCATAGAAGTACTGTCCATGTTTAATTCACATGCCTTAAATTACATCCGTTGTCAAATCTCATTCGAATGTATTATGCATTAAATCCATTGTTGCATATATGCGTTTTCACAATTTCCCTCCCGATGCATTTCGGACCTCAGTCCTTCGTCAGGGGAATCCTAGAAAGACAATGATATCATCTAAGTATTGTGCCCCGTGGTTCATTTAAACTATTTACATGAAAATTACAAAATAAAATACTAAACCAATAATAAGAGGTTGCGGTATTATCGTTAAGCTGAATCATGATGTTTAACTGATCACCGTGCTGGTTCTCATTAAACCCAAAAAAATACTCCGTCGTGTCGTGATAAATCAACCGACTCCAGAACGCCCAGTGTCTGACAGATGGTAATAATGTCCAATCACCCAAGATTCAATCGTGTGCCCTGTGTCTGATATTCGTAATACGGTGCCCCAAATAGAAGATGCAAACATGCAATTAAATGCAGATTCAAAACTTACAGAAAAAGGTGCAGTGAGAGCCCGCGTCCCACTCGTGTGCTCCTCGCCGACGCCTACAAGCCGGGTTCAAACGTGGGAACGGAAATAAATAAGGTGTAACCAAATGCATGCAAAGCCGACTGGGCATGTGGCGGCCATCTTGTAATGGTGTGAAAAGATACACGTAAGAGTGTTAGTTAGTAGTTTAAAGCGCTGAATGTGCGATGTATTAGTGGGCTACAGAATAAGTCCCGATAGGTGAACAAATGATACTGATCAAAGCTCAAATTGCAACTCATAACCAAACTGGAACATGCTAGTGACATTTGAAATACAGTAAAAAAATAATAACATAGCTACAGCGGCAAGTATCAATGTCCATTGTGATGTTCTATAGGTAACACATAAATTCCATCCAATCCTTAAGACCGGACGGTTTCATGGATTGAAGAAATTTAATCCAGTGATTTTCACGCTGTAATAGAAAGTCGTTGTTGTCTCTGCCATCCAGTTTATTAACCACTTCCACAGCAGCGAATCGCAGTTGACTGATGTTGTGTCTGCTGTCTTTGAAGTGCATGGCAAGGTTGGATTTCTGATTCATTGTTCTTATGTTGCTCTTGTGCTCATTTATTCTCAGTTTCAATTTTCTCGAGGTCTTCCCAGTGTATACCAATGCGCAAGGGCATTTGATGATATATATCACATTCTCTGTGTCACATGTTGCATTCAATCTGAGTCTAATATTAGTGCCCTTAAGAGGATGTTTGAGTACAGAACCTTTTATCATGTTATTGCAATTTTTACAATTTAAACAAGGTTGATTTCCTTTAAAGATGGTTTGCTGACATTGCCTTGGATTTTTGATGATTTCTTTCAAATTTCTTCCTCTTTTATAGGCGAATAATGGCTGTTCATTGAAGATACCATTGAAGTCTTGTTCACTGCCTATGATCGGCCAATGTTTCAGTATTGAAGCCTTGTATGCCTTAGATGCTTCTGAGTATTTGGATACAACCACTGGTCTTTTGGTGTCCCCTTTCAGTTTTGTCACAAGTGTATCTTGTCGTGTTAGACTGTCACATCGTTCTTTGGCTTTAATCAAAATGTTGCTAGGATATCCTCTTTTTTCAAAACGTTCCAACATTTGTTCTGCTTGTGATTCATATTCGAGTTCGTCGGATACAATCCGTTTGACCCGAAGAAGCTGTGAGAAAGGGAGGTGATTCTTCAATGGTTTCTGGTGATAGGAATTGTAATGCAAGATGTTATTTTTATCCGTTTCTTTTCTATACAAGTTGGTTTCCAAATGGTCCCCAACCCGCATCACTCTGACATCCAGGAATGTGATAGTTAGCTGGTCCACTTCATGCGTGAACTGAATACGATCGTTAATGTTGTTCAGATTTGTTAGTGCTGATGATATTGATTCATAATCTCCATGCCATATGACAAAAATATCGTCTATGTACCACAGAAACATTTTGGCATGCAACATCCACTGGGTCTGGTTCAGAATGTGGTTGTTTTCAAAGTATTGCATGAATGCGTTTGCGTACACAGGTGCCGCACAGTTGCCCATGGATGTCCCGGACAGCTGTGCGTACAGCTGGTCACTCCAAGAAAAGTAGCTCTGATATAAGGTAAAATGCATCAGCTGCATGATGAAAATTTGAAAATCGTTGAGAGTGAAGTAAAATATTTTCCACCGCTTCCATCCCCAAATCATGGGGAATGCTGGTATAGAGAGATTTAACGTCTATGGAGCAGAGCCAGATGTTGTCCCCTTCCTCAAACACGATTTCTTTGATTTTCAACAAAAAATCTGTAGTGTCTTTTACGTATGTACAGGACTGCTGTATTAAAGGTTGTATATATCGGTCAATGAGTTTGCCAGTGTTCTCATGTATACTCCCACGAGTCGAAACAAGTGGCCTGAATGGTGGTGATGTTAAACTCTTGTGGACTTTCGGAAGCATATACATGCTAGGAATACGTGGATTGGTCGTGGTCAAAAACTTCTTGGTTTTAGAGTTTATGGTTCCATTATCTTCAGCTATTGACAATATATTCATTAATACCTCATTGTACTGGGTGGTAGGATTAGACGGCAGGAGGCAGTAGGTGTTAGTGTCTGAGAGATGCTCTTGAACTCGTTCATTGTAAAAAGTGGTGTCCATGAGGACTAATGCACCACCCTTGTCCGCGGTTTGATAAGTTATATCTTCCCTCTTTGCCAAATTATTCAATGTTGAGTATTCTTTGCTAGTTAGATTCAGATGTTTCTTTTTCCTAGTGAAGGTGATGCTGCTGATGTCATTTTTAACCAGTTTCTCAAAAGTGTCAAAGGACTTATGACTGACAGGTGCTATAAAGGTGCTCCTTGCTCTTAGTCCCTTGAGTTGATCAGTACGCTCACCGTCTTGTGGTGGCACGACATTTTCAAAAAAGTGTCTCAAACGCAAATTGCGCATAAACTTAAATAAACTAACTTCTAGTTCTAGCTCGTTGGTGTGACTGGTAGGGATAAATGAGGTGCCTTTTTGTAGTACCTTAATTTCCTGGTCAGATAGCATATAAGAGGAAATATTGATCACGAGGTTGTCTTCTTCTTTGGTTTCTCTACCCTCTTGTTCAGAGTTGTGCTCCTCATGTCTCTCTCTGTCTCTCTTTCCTTTTCTCTTGGCCTGGCTCCTCCTGGGTCGTCTCTTTCTCCTGATCCCTCTACTAAAAAAGGAACCGCAGAGAGGGTAGAGGATTCTGCGCTGGTTGAAGGTTTATTCACGTCTGTTCGTCTTTGGTCACCACGTGATTCTCCCTCTGAGGATGAGGTCTCCGTTGTGGTATTGGTCTGATCTCTTTGTGGTTTGTTCTGTCTTCTCCTGGCATAAACCTCTGCCCAGGAGTACACCTCCCCTAATTTGTAGTCTATAGTGTCCCTGCGATACTTCCGTATCTTCCGCTCGTTTATTTCTCGTGTATGCTTGTCCATTTGCATGGTGATGTCATCCAATATCTTGGACCATTCATCAGCGGATAACATGTCACTTAGTTCCTGTTTACATTGTTGTATCTCCTTGTTCAATTCTTCCAAAGCTCGTGATAATTCATCAACAATTAGCAAAATTAAGTCTAAAGAGCATTTGTTTAAGATGGCGTACCATCTTTTCACAAATTTAGAGCTGTTCCTGCACAGGAGTGGCTTTAGCGGGATGCGGAGCCCCCTGGGTATCCGCTGTGCCCGGTGGTAACGTATTAAAGTACTGGCGTGAAGCCTTTGGCTAATTTCCTTCCTTGTAAAGTACAGTAGCTGTTTCAAACAACTTTCTTTGTTCCTTGTAGGACCTTGAGGACTTGCCACCTCGGGGATCAAAGCGTAGATTTTATCAATGTCATCAGTGTTGAAAGCAAATGTATCCGCTTTCAAATCAGTTAATGCCGCAATGTCGTCATATACCATAGAAGCCATAGTTGAGATAGTTGATTTGGGGTGCAGTGGCCCAGGGCAGAATACAAATGTGGTGTGGGTCACGCACTCCTCCTTGTGTCAAACTGTATAGTTGTGGTGTGCTTCAAAGATATCACCCCCTGACTTGAAGGTGTGGTAATCCAAATCTAGTCAGTGGCACCTAGGATAAGTGCCAACTCCTTGAGCACAACCTTCCAATATAGAAAAATTATTCTTTGAACCAAAGTTGCATAGAAGTACTGTCCATGTTTAATTCACATGCCTTAAATTACATCCGTTGTCAAATCTCATTCGAATGTATTGTGCATTAAATCCATTGTTGCATATATGCGTTTTCACAATTTCCCTCCCGATGCATTTCGGACCTCAGTCCGATCTGCATTTAATTGCATGTTTGCATCTTCTTTTTGGGGCACCGTATTACAAATATCAGACACAGGGCACACGGTTGAATCTTGGGTGATTGGACATTATTACCATCTGTCAGACACTGGGCGTTCTGGAGTCGGTTGATTTATCACGACACGACGGAGTATTTTTTTGGGTTTAATGAGAACCAGCACGGTGATCAGTTAAACATCATGATTCAGCTTAACGATAATACCGCAACCTCTTATTATTGGTTTAGTATTTTATTTTGTAATTTTCATGTAAATAGTTTAAATGAACCTCGGGGCACAATACTTAGATGATATCATTGTCTTTCTAGGATTCCCCTGACGAAGGACTGAGGTCCGAAATGCATCGGGAGGGAAATTGTGAAAACGCATATATGCAACAATGGATTTAATGCATAATACATTCGAATGAGATTTGACAACGGATGTAATTTAAGGCATGTGAATTAAACATGGACAGTACTTCTATGCAACTTTGGTTCAAAGAATAATTTTTCTATATTGGAAGGTTGTGCTCAAGGAGTTGGCACTTATCCTAGGTGCCACTGACTAGATTTGGATTACCACACCTTCAAGTCAGGAGGTGATATCTTTGAAGCACACCACAACTATACAGTTTGACACAAGGAGGAGTGCGTGACCCACACCACATTTGTATTCTGCCCTGACCAGGGCCACTGCACCCCAAATCAACTATCTCAACTATGGCTTCTATGGTATATGACGACATTGCGGCATTAACTGATTTGAAAGCGGATACATTTGCTTTCAACACTGATGACATTGATAAAATCTACGCTTTGATCCCCGAGGTGGCAAGTCCTCAAGGTCCTACAAGGAACAAAGAAAGTTGTTTGAAACAGCTACTGTACTTTACAAGGAAGGAAATTAGCCAAAGGCTTCACGCCAGTACTTTAATACGTTACCACCGGGCACAGCGGATACCCAGGGGGCTCCGCATCCCGCTAAAGCCACTCCTGTGCAGGAACAGCTCTAAATTTGTGGAAAGATGGTACGTCATCTTAAACAAATGCTCTTTAGACTTAGTTTTGCTAATTGTTGATGAATTATCACGAGCTTTGGAAGAATTGAACAAGGAGATACAACAATGTAAACAGGAACTAAGTGACATGTTATCCGCTGATGAATGGTCCAAGATATTGGATGACATCACCATGCAAATGGACAAGCATACACGAGAAATAAACGAGCGGAAGATACGGAAGTATCGCAGGGACACTATAGACTACAAATTAGGGGAGGTGTACTCCTGGGCAGAGGTTTATGCCAGGAGAAGACAGAACAAACCACAAAGAGATCAGACCAATACCACAACGGAGACCTCATCCTCAGAGGGAGAATCACGTGGTGACCAAAGACGAACAGACGTGAATAAACCTTCAACCAGCGCAGAATCCTCTACCCTCTCTGCGGTTCCTTTTTTAGTAGAGGGATCAGGAGAAAGAGACGACCCAGGAGGAGCCAGGCCAAGAGAAAAGGAAAGAGAGACAGAGAGAGACATGAGGAGCACAACTCTGAACAAGAGGGTAGAGAAACCAAAGAAGAAGACAACCTCGTGATCAATATTTCCTCTTATATGCTATCTGACCAGGAAATTAAGGTACTGCAAAAAGGCACCTCATTTATCCCTACCAGTCATACCAACGAGCTAGAACTAGAAGTTAGTTTATTTAAGTTTATGCGCAATTTGCGTTTGAGACACTTTTTTGAAAATGTCGTGCCACCACAAGACGGTGAGCGTACTGATCAACTCAAGGGACTAAGAGCAAGGAGCACCTTTATAGCACCTGTCAGTCATAAGTCCTTTGACACTTTTGAGAAACTGGTTAAAAATGACATCAGCAGCATCACCTTCACTAGGAAAAAGAAACATCTGAATCTAACTAGCAAAGAATACTCAACATTGAATAATTTGGCAAAGAGGGAAGATATAACTTATCAAACCGCGGACAAGGGTGGTGCATTAGTCCTCATGGACACCACTTTTTACAATGAACGAGTTCAAGAGCATCTCTCAGACACTAACACCTACTGCCTCCTGCCGTCTAATCCTACCACCCAGTACAATGAGGTATTAATGAATATATTGTCAATGGCTGAAGATAATGGAACCATAAACTCTAAAACCAAGAAGTTTTTGACCACGACCAATCCACGTATTCCTAGCATGTATATGCTTCCGAAAGTCCACAAGAGTTTAACATCACCACCATTCAGGCCAATTGTTTCGACTCGTGGGAGTATACATGAGAACACTGGCAAACTCATTGACCGATATATACAACCTTTAATACAGCAATCCTGTACATACGTAAAAGACACTACAGATTTTTTGTTGAAAATCAAAGAAATCGTGTTTGAGGAAGGGGACAACATCTGGCTCTGCTCCATAGACGTTAAATCTCTCTATACCAGCATTCCCCATGATTTGGGGATGGAAGCGGTGGAAAATATTTTACTTCACTCTGACTTGGCCAACGATTTTCAAATTTTCATCATGCAGCTGATGCATTTTACCTTATATCAGAGCTACTTTTCTTGGAGTGACCAGCTGTACGCACAGCTGTCCGGGACATCCATGGGCAACTGTGCGGCACCTGTGTACGCAAACGCATTCATGCAATACTTTGAAAACAACCACATTCTGAACCAGACCCAGTGGATGTTGCATGCCAAAATGTTTCTGAGGTACATAGACGATATTTTTGTCATATGGCATGGAGATTATGAATCAATATCATCAGCACTAACAAATCTGAACAACATTAACGATCGTATTCAGTTCACGCATGAAGTGGACCAGCTAACTATCACATTCCTGGATGTCAGAGTGATGCGGGTTGGGGACCATTTGGAAACCAACTTGTATAGAAAAGAAACGGATAAAAATAACATCTTGCATTACAATTCCTATCACCAGAAACCATTGAAGAATCACCTCCCTTTCTCACAGCTTCTTCGGGTCAAACGGATTGTATCCGACGAACTCGAATATGAATCACAAGCAGAACAAATGTTGGAACGTTTTGAAAAAAGAGGATATCCTAGCAACATTTTGATTAAAGCCAAAGAACGATGTGACAGTCTAACACGACAAGATACACTTGTGACAAAACTGAAAGGGGACACCAAAAGACCAGTGGTTGTATCCAAATACTCAGAAGCATCTAAGGCATACAAGGCTTCAATACTGAAACATTGGCCGATCATAGGCAGTGAACAAGACTTCAATGGTATCTTCAATGAACAGCCATTATTCGCCTATAAAAGAGGAAGAAATTTGAAAGAAATCATCAAAAATCCAAGGCAATGTCAGCAAACCATCTTTAAAGGAAATCAACCTTGTTTAAATTGTAAAAATTGCAATAACATGATAAAAGGTTCTGTACTCAAACATCCTCTTAAGGGCACTAATATTAGACTCAGATTGAATGCAACATGTGACACAGAGAATGTGATATATATCATCAAATGCCCTTGCGGATTGGTATACACTGGGAAGACCTCGAGAAAATTGAAACTGAGAATAAATGAGCACAAGAGCAACATAAGAACAATGAATCAGAAATCCAACCTTGCCATGCACTTCAAAGACAGCAGACACAACATCAGTCAACTGCGATTCGCTGCTGTGGAAGTGGTTAATAAACGGGATGGCAGAGACAACAACGACTTTCTATTACAGCGTGAAAATCACTGGATTAAATTTCTTCAATCCATGAAACCGTCCGGTCTTAATGATCGGATGGAATTTATGTGTTACCTATAGAACATCACAATGGACATTGATACTTGCCGCTGTAGCTATGTTATTATTTTTTTACTGTATTTCAAATGTCACTAGCATGTTCCAGTTTGGTTATGAGTTGCAATTTGAGCTTTGATCAGTATCATTTGTTCACCTATCGGGACTTATTCTGTAGCCCACTAATACATCGCACATTCAGCGCTTTAAACTACTAACTAACACTCTTACAGATTCACGTGTATCTTTTCACACCATTACAAGATGGCCGCCACATGCCCAGTCGGCTTTGCATGCATTTGGTTACACCTTATTTATTTCCGTTCCCACGTTTGAACCCGGCTTGTAGGCGTCGGCGAGGAGCACACGAGTGGGACGCGGGCTCTCACTGCACCTTTTTCTGTAAGTTTTGAATCTGCATTTAATTGCATGTTTGCATCTTCTTTTGGGGCACCGTATTACGAATATCAGACACAGGGCACACGATTGAATCTTGGGTGATTGGACATTATTACCATCTGTCAGACACTGGGCGTTCGAGTCGGTTGATTTATCACGACACGACGGAGTATTTTTTTGGGTTTAATGAGAACCAGCACGGTGATCAGTTAAACATCATGATTCAGCTTAACGATAATACCGCAACCTCTTATTATTGGTTTAGTATTTTATTTTGTAATTTTCATGTAAATAGTTTAAATGAACCTCGGGGCACAATACTTAGATGATGATATTGTCTTTCTAGGATTCCCCTGACGAAGGACTGAGGTCCGAAATGCATCGGGAGGGAAATTGTGAAAACGCATATATGCAACAATGGATTTAATGCATAATACATTCGAATGAGATTTGACAACGGATGTAATTTAAGGCATGTGAATTAAACATGGACAGTACTTCTATGCAACTTTGGTTCAAAGAATAATTTTTCTATATTGGAAGGTTATGCTCAAGGAGTTGCCACTTATCCTAGGTGCCACTGACTAGATTTAGGTTGAATGTTGGACATTCTGGTGTGATTGGGGAATCGGCTTAAATCCATGACGAGGTCATTTCTTATGTTGTCGGTCTTTTGCTTAAAGAAAGCAGAGAAGGCTTCACAGTGTGGGGTGTCGCTTGTTGCTTTGTTTGATTGTAAGGGTTGTGCCTTTGTTTGAGTCTTGATTAGTTCGAACAGTTTTCTTGGCCTGTTTTTTGCTTGGTCCAGTAGACGGCTAAAGAAGTCCGACTTTGTGCGCTTTATTTTCCTAAAGTAGTCATTTCTCTTCTTTTTAAGCGTTTTTAGATGCAGTGATGATGGGTCAGATCTCCAGGTACGCTCTGCCATTCGCATAGTGCGCTTGTCGTCATTGAGTCTGCCATCGTACCAGGGGTTAGAAATTTTGTTGGAGACTCTCTTCAGTTGCAGTGGAGCGACTTCATTGACTATTAGTTTCATAGAGTCACGGTAGTGGTCGGTCAGTGATTGGGCATCCGAGACACCTGGAGGGGGAAGGAGGAGACTGTTGAGGTGGGGAGGCAGTGTAGTGGGGTTAAGACTCTTCATGTCCCTTTTCCAGATTTTGGATTTGGTGGGTTGAACCGGGTTCGGTTTAACTTTTTCGTTAATAGAGAAGGTGATAATGTGGTGATCTGACCAGTCACAGGGTTTGATCGCCTCCAGTTTGGTGGAGTCCTCCTTGGCGATGATGAGATCGAGTATCGCGCCTTTGTCGTGTGTTGGTCTATCACATATTTGGGTGAGGTCAAGCGCATTAAGGAAAGTTTTGAGACTGTTCACCTCGGTGTCTTTCTGATCATTCCAGTGGAGGTTAAAGTCACCCAAGTAGATTTGGGTGATCTGCCGACCGGCATTGGAGGTGATCGTGTCCATGAGTTGTTGGGTGAATATGAGGTTGTCACCAGGCGGGTGATAGATGAGATGTAAAGCACAAACTTGTTTGCCCTCGCTGGTGATATCGAGGCAGAGGAGTTCACAGGAGGTGAGGGAGGGGGAGGCGGCTTTAGTGACGGAGAGGTTGCTCCTAAAAATGCATGCAATTCCCCCGCCCGTCTTGACAGGCCTATCCCAGTCTAATGATGTGATAATTGGGGGGGACTAATATGTCCATTATCGGGGTAGAGGCTTCAGTAAGCCACGTTTCCGTCAGAATGGCTAGGTCCAGTTCCATTGCTGAGACGAGATCAGCGATGTCGGAGGAGTGTCTTTGGGCCGATCTGCAGTTGAGTAGGATGCATTTGAGTTTGGGAGTGAGAAGGGTGGTCGAACCTTCTAGAGAGAGGGGGATTTTTCTGAGGTTGCTAGGGATGGAACCTCTGTTGCTATGGGTTGGGAGCCTCAGAGGGTTTGAGTGAGTTGTGGGTATGGGGATGTGTGTGTTGGATATGTGTTTTACAGGACCTGGGCCATAGGAGTGTAGGAGAGAGCATAGGTCGCGGTCAGACAGTGAGTTGAGGACACGGCGGGGGCGGTGGGAGTTATTGCGAACGGGGATAGTCGGCCATTGAAGCCAAATTTCTCACAATCAAACAGGACAAGACCAATGTCTTGACTTTTGGTCGGTACAAATAGAAGAACATTTTAAGATGACACATGGGGGCTGCGATCATTAAAACTATGAAATGCTAATTTCTGGGGTATGGTTCAACAAGACCTCCAAACCAACTGCCCACCTAGCCGCCCTGAAAAAGATATCTGGAACCATCACATATAGACTGACCTGTCTCAATAAGATCTTGCTGAGATAGTGAGACTAGAACAATCTAGAATCATCCCCCGTGGGCACTCGTTAAATCGTCTTCTGAATGAGGAAGACTTCCAGTTTGAGGTTTTTCTCAAATGTTCATTTTATTTCATGATTGACATTTAAAGTCTTTTTTGATTATTTTTGCAAACAATTTGATAATATCAGGCAATGTCCATTTCAAAATCACCAATGCATTTCGGGCATTAGATTCATGCCCTTCATCAGGGAGACGACACTACAAAAGATATATGATGAGTGACTGTTAATATATGATTAAAAACGGGTAAACAAACAGTTAAAGCAACATGGTTAACTCATTAGCATTAGGCTAAAAATGTAATGTACTAGTCAGTTGTTAAATTGGTTGGACTTCGTTGTACCAAAGACAGGTTATTGCAACAGAAAACATTCAAATAAAGAACAGTGTGTCAGTGTCACTTACATGCCTTTCCAAATCAGAGGTTCGAAGTCTAGAAGGAAAGTAAAGGGACTGGTTTACTATTAGTGCGGTCTGCGCGGTCTAAAAGCGTTATTAGAGGGATGGTCAGTGAGAAAAACGTTGGGATAAGACTAACCTGAATAGTTAGATTCCGGGTGTAAATAATCCAGTGCTCACTTCGGTAAATGCGGCACGAAGAAGACGCGCTTCCCTATTCAAACAGAGAGTTATCTGGTCATGTGGGTAGTCACATGACAAAAAGGATAGAAAAAAGACTAAACGTAGTTGGGTGGTTCCACTCGCTAAAGCGAGGGTAGATATCCATCTGCAGCTAGATGCCCACTCCAAAAGGTAAAACAATTTAGCACGAACTCATGTTTACCAGTTGGCAATATAATCTGGAGTATGCTACGCAAAAAAAATAAAAAAATAAAAAAATGAAATTAAAATCAAAGGACTCGATCCACTGTGTGTTGCATGTGGGGAGTGTGAGGTTGAGAGATTAGTCTGTTGCGCCACCGTAGTGGTGGATGGTATCAACGAGTGTTAGACCTTAAGCCTAATGTTAGTTAGGGATGAGTGTGATGAGTGTCCTGTGTGAAATATACCAACGCAATAGGCACAATAAATGATCATAGGAGCAATTAATTACAGGTAACATGCAAGTTCAATTCTCTCATTCAAGCCCATTGGCTTCTGGGTTGACAGTTTCTGGATCCATTGATTTTCTCTGCGGAGTAGATGGCTGGAATTGTCACGACCTTCAATTTTAGGAACAGTTTCCAACACAATGAATTTGATCTGTGAAATGTTATGTTTCTCTTCCGTGAAGTGCAGTGATAAGGCTGATTTGATATTTTTTAGTCTGATGTTTGACTTATGTTCAGTTAAGCGCACTTTGATGCGGCGCTCAGTCTTGCCCACATACATCTTGCCACACGGGCAACGTATCCCGTATATTAGGTTGCTTGATTCACAAGTTGCATTAACCTTGAGTTTGATTCGATGGCCTTTGGATGGGTGGTTTATGCTACTGCCTCTGATGATGTTATTACAGTGACCGCAGTTGAGGCACGGTCTAGTACCAGAGTAAGTGGTCTTGTCCGTGCTGGGGTTTTGTAGGATTTCTCCCAGGTTCTTAGCTCTGCTGAAAGCAAAAAGTGGTGGTTGGCTAAATGATTGTTTAAAATCAGGTTCAAGATTCAGAATTGACCAATGTTTGCGAATGATTTGTTTGTATCTTTTGCTGGCTGTTGAAAATTTTGATACCGCCACTATCCGTGACTGTTCTGTTTGTGGTTTGTAAGTGAGTAAGGTGGTTCTGTTGATGTTGTCAATTCTCTGTCTAGCTTGATTGACCACAGATGGCGGATACCCTCTTGCTAGAAACTTGCTAGTCATTTCTTGTAGTCGTACCTCCAAAGTGGTTTCATCCGATGTTATTCTCTTCACTCTCGCCATTTGGGAGAATGGTAAATTGTTGATTAGGTTTGGTTCATGAAAACTAGAGTGTAGCAGCATGTTATTTCTATCCGTAGGTTTCACGTAAAGGTCCGTTGTGAATCCCATGGGGGTTCTTGTCACTTTAACATCCAGGAAATTGACTTCAGTATTGGATGTGACCCATGTCAGTTGGATGCGTTGGTCGATGTCATTGAACTTCATCAGAGCATTGATGAGTTTCTCTTCGGTGTTCGTCCAAACGATGAAGAGATCATCGATGTATCTCACGATCATTTTCAGGTTGTCAGTCCATTCCTTATTAGATAGAATGTGTTGGTTCTCATACCACTGCATGAAGATGTTAGCATACACGGGCGCTGCCGAATTGCCCATTGCCATCCCGGTGAGTTGTTGGTACCAGGTGTTGTCTATTTTGAAGTAACTATGATATAGTATAAAGTACATCAGTTCCATAAGGAAAGTTTGGAGGTCTCGATCCAATTCAGTTTGAAGGAGGGCTGCTTCCATCGCTTCAATGCCCATGTCGTGAGGTATGCTAGTATACAGACTCCGTACGTCTGCAGTGCATAGGATGATGTTTTCTGAGGGGTTCAGGGTCACCTTCTGGAGTTTTAGAAGAAATTGAGACGTGTCTTTGATGTATGTTTGCATTGTCTGTACCGTGGGTTGCATGTATCTATCCAGTAGTTGTCCGATAGGTTCGTGGAGACTGCCTCGTGTGGACACGATCGGTCGCATGGGTGGATCAAATGTGTTCTTGTGGATCTTAGGGACCAGTCTAAGTGTTGGACTTCTGGGATGCAGGGTTATCAAGAAATTCTTCGTCCTCTCGTTTATGGTGCCGTTCGTGAATGCTGTATCAATTATGGATTTGAGGTTTTTTGAATATTCTGAAGTTGGGTTGTAGTCCAATCTTCTATAGGTGTTGATATCCGTGATATGTTCCATGACTTTAGCATTATACATCTCGCTATTCATGATTACGATGGCTCCCCCTTTATCCGCTTTGGTGAAATTGATCAATTCATTAGAAGCCAGTTTTTTTAGAGTATCTAGATCCTTCTGAGTAGTGTTGCGACTTTTGGGTTTCTTGTGTGATATCTTGTGTAGGTCTTGTTTCACAAGGTTTTCAAATAAATCCAAGGTTTTGTGGCTGGTCGGTGCTTGGAAGGTACTGTGCGGTCGTAGTCCACGTAGTTGATCGCTGTCGGGTTGTGGGCGGTCCGGCACGATGTTGTCGAAGAAATGTCTCAATCTGAGTTTACGCATGAGTTTGAAAAAACTCACCTCCAGTTCTAGATTGTCAGTGGTGGCTGTAGGTACAAACGATGTTCCTTTCTGTAATAATGTCAGTTCATATGGGCTAAAATTGTAGTCGCTTATATTGATCACTAGTTGTTTTGTGGTAGATTCTTCTTGGTTCTTTTCTCCTTCTCCTTGTCCTTCTCCTTGTTTATGGCTGATGTACTTCGTGTAGTCGGTGGGTCCCTTTCTTTGTCTTTTCCTTGGCCCTCTCCGGGGTCTCCTTTTTGGGCCTGGCCCTGGTCTAAAAAAGGATTTATATCAGAGGTTTTGCTGGTGGTGGGTTCCTCCGTTGGTGTCTTATCATGAGGAGTACGGGTGGATTGAGGCTTGCGTGATCTCTGCGTGTCACTATCTGTGGAGGATGTGTCCGTGTTTGAGTTGTATGGGCGGTTTCTGCGTTTTTGTGCATAAATATCTGCCCATGTGTAGACTTCCCCAAGGCGGTAATCAAGAGTATCCCTTTTGTATTTGCGAATTTTTCGTTCGTTTATTTCCTTGGTGTGACGGTCTATTTGGTTTTTGATGTCTTCCAGAGTATTTTTAAGTTCATCCTCAGTCATCATCCTAGATAGTTCAGTTGAAGTTTCCTCAATCTCCGTGCTAAGTTCTTCTAGAATGTTGGATAGTTCCTGTATAATTAACAGAATCAGGTCTAATGAACATTTGTTCAATATTTCGTACCAACGTTCTTGAAATTTTTTTGAGTGCTTGCAGAGGGATGGTTTGAGTGCAATCCTCAGGCCACGTGGTATGCGTGCGTTCCGATGGTACCTTATGAGTGTACTTGCATGTAGTTGTTGGTTGGTTTTTCGTTTCGTGAGGTACAATAAATGTCTTATATTTTGCTCTTTAGATCGGCTTGTGCTGTCCTGCGTAAGTTCTTCCCTGATTAAGGAGTAAATCTGATCGGCATCTTTGGTTTCAAAAGCGAAAGTGGAGGCCCTAGCTTCCGTGCTTTTCGTGATATCGTCGTAGTTGCTCATAGTTAGTTTAAGGAGTTGTGATTAGGTGCGTGCCATCCGTCCCGTGGACTCTATGTGGACAATAATCTATTGGTGTTGGATGGATGCACAGCTCAAAAGTTATTTGATATTTGAACCAAATTTGGGGAGGGTTCTGGTGCACCAAAAGGGTGGCGTCGAGGGTCCCACGACGTCAATACAATGCTGAGATAGTGAGACTAGAACAATCTAGAATCATCCCCCGTGGGCACTCGTTAAATCGTCTTCTGAATGAGGTCACATCCAATACTGAAGTCAATTTCCTGGATGTTAAAGTGACAAGAACCCCCATGGGATTCACAACGGACCTTTACGTGAAACCTACGGATAGAAATAACATGCTGCTACACTCTAGTTTTCATGAACCAAACCTAATCAACAATTTACCATTCTCCCAAATGGCGAGAGTGAAGAGAATAACATCGGATGAAACCACTTTGGAGGTACGACTACAAGAAATGACTAGCAAGTTTCTAGCAAGAGGGTATCCGCCATCTGTGGTCAATCAAGCTAGACAGAGAATTGACAACATCAACAGAACCACCTTACTCACTTACAAACCACAAACAGAACAGTCACGGATAGTGGCGGTATCAAAATTTTCAACAGCCAGCAAAAGATACAAACAAATCATTCGCAAACATTGGTCAATTCTGAATCTTGAACCTGATTTTAAACAATCATTTAGCCAACCACCACTTTTTGCTTTCAGCAGAGCTAAGAACCTGGGAGAAATCCTACAAAACCCCAGCACGGACAAGACCACTTACTCTGGTACTAGACCGTGCCTCAACTGCGGTCACTGTAATAACATCATCAGAGGCAGTAGCATAAACCACCCATCCAAAGGCCATCGAATCAAACTCAAGGTTAATGCAACTTGTGAATCAAGCAACCTAATATACGGGATACGTTGCCCGTGTGGCAAGATGTATGTGGGCAAGACTGAGCGCCGCATCAAAGTGCGCTTAACTGAACATAAGTCAAACATCAGACTAAAAAATATCAAATCAGCCTTATCACTGCACTTCACGGAAGAGAAACATAACATTTCACAGATCAAATTCATTGTGTTGGAAACTGTTCCTAAAATTGAAGGTCGTGACAATTCCAGCCATCTACTCCGCAGAGAAAATCAATGGATCCAGAAACTGTCAACCCAGAAGCCAATGGGCTTGAATGAGAGAATTGAACTTGCATGTTACCTGTAATTAATTGCTCCTATGATCATTTATTGTGCCTATTGCGTTGGTATATTTCACACAGGACACTCATCACACTCATCCCTAACTAACATTAGGCTTAAGGTCTAACACTCGTTGATACCATCCACCACTACGGTGGCGCAACAGACTAATCTCTCAACCTCACACTCCCCACATGCAACACACAGTGGATCGAGTCCTTTGATTTTAATTTCATTTTTTTATTTTTTTATTTTTTTTGCGTAGCATACTCCAGATTATATTGCCAACTGGTAAACATGAGTTCGTGCTAAATTGTTTTACCTTTTGGAGTGGGCATCTAGCTGCAGATGGATATCTACCCTCGCTTTAGCGAGTGGAACCACCCAACTACGTTTAGTCTTTTTTCTATCCTTTTTGTCATGTGACTACCCACATGACCAGATAACTCTCTGTTTGAATAGGGAAGCGCGTCTTCTTCGTGCCGCATTTACCGAAGTGAGCACTGGATTATTTACACCCGGAATCTAACTATTCAGGTTAGTCTTATCCCAACGTTTTTCTCACTGACCATCCCTCTAATAACGCTTTTAGACCGCGCAGACCGCACTAATAGTAAACCAGTCCCTTTACTTTCCTTCTAGACTTCGAACCTCTGATTTGGAAAGGCATGTAAGTGACACTGACACACTGTTCTTTATTTGAATGTTTTCTGTTGCAATAACCTGTCTTTGGTACAACGAAGTCCAACCAATTTAACAACTGACTAGTACATTACATTTTTAGCCTAATGCTAATGAGTTAACCATGTTGCTTTAACTGTTTGTTTACCCGTTTTTAATCATATATTAACAGTCACTCATCATATATCTTTTGTAGTGTCGTCTCCCTGATGAAGGGCATGAATCTAATGCCCGAAATGCATTGGTGATTTTGAAATGGACATTGCCTGATATTATCAAATTGTTTGCAAAAATAATCAAAAAAGACTTTAAATGTCAATCATGAAATAAAATGAACATTTGAGAAAAACCTCAAACTGGAAGTCTTCCTCATTCAGAAGACGATTTAACGAGTGCCCACGGGGGATGATTCTAGATTGTTCTAGTCTCACTATCTCAGCATTGTATTGACGTCGTGGGACCCTCGACGCCACCCTTTTGGTGCACCAGAACCCTCCCCAAATTTGGTTCAAATATCAAATAACTTTTGAGCTGTGCATCCATCCAACACCAATCAATAAGATCTTGAACAGCACCTCAGATGTACTCCTACTGAAGGTCATGAAGGCCTCCTTCCTCCCAGCACTACACCAAGGGCTTTTTCTGAGGCCTGCAACCCCAGCCTAGATAACACTGAATGCATGGCCTACAAGAGACTATTTCAACTGCCCAGATGCATCCAGAGGACCAGACTGCACTTGGAAAGGAGCCTCACACAATAAACCCTCACCTGTGAGGCTGACACCTTGAAATTTTAATTAAGGATCCTAAAAGCACCAGAATACTTACATGAGGGACATTTGAGAGTCCTGGGTACACCGGCACCGACAAGTTCAAAAAGCAATAGCCTCTCCTCAAATTGAAGGTCCAGCACTAAACTCCGAAGCTATTTCTTACACAGCCTGGAAAAGGGTTATTTACAGGCTGCTGAAATCAAACTCGCACCTACTGGACACCCGCACTGTAGCGCCCTCAAACATCCTATCCCCACTGAACAATTCCTATCTAACTGGGCCATACCTCTCAGAAGTCATAAACAGACAGGTCCACAGAGACATTTTATTTATGATAGGCCTAACATTGGCTAACTTTAAACCATGAGCTCTCCCGGGTAAGGAGGGGGACTGCAGACTTTGCAATTATAAGAAAGAATTATGTTTTCACTTTCTGTGCTGATCTCTTATGCTTGATGCCCCCAATTTTCCTATAGAAGGAAGCTTGTTCTTGCCTGGAGGTTATGTCTCTGTGCTTCTCCCACACTCGTACAAGAACCCTATCTAGATGTGCTAAATATTTCAATAAGCTTGGGGATCTACTCCATCCCTATCATGCAGATTCTCACTCTGCTAACTTTTCTCAAAAACTGATAATAGACTATTTTACTGCAAGACCCAGAGTCAGGAACTGAAACGGTAAGGTTTCCCCCTGGTCAAGTACAACACACAGAGAGGGAATGTGGATCCCCTTACTGACCCGCCAATACTCTCATTCCCAACATGCACTCCGCATAGGCTCAGCCCACATTTTTTTAAACCCCACTTAAACTCCTTTCGAGGCATTAATATTTGCATTTTGAACTTTAATCACCTTTACCTACGGCCTCAAGCACATTGTTCACAAAACTAGGTTTTAATACACTTATAGACCGATTGCAACCATGGCTTTGTTTTCTTACGGTACAATTGCATCTGCTCACATGGGTAATAATGGTGCTTTTTTTAAATAACTGTATTTTTGTCAATTTGATATGGTTTTAACTAACTTAAACAATACATTCTTTGATTGAGTCCATATGACGTTACCCAGTGGAGTTTTGTAGATGTTGAAATGCATCAAGCTGCAAGAGAAGCCCTGGTACTCTGTATGTTAATTCCTGTTCTTCAGAGGAGTAGGAGGGCATGTTTACGGTTTGGGTTCTTCTGATGAGTAGGGATCAGTTCCACTTGATGGCATTCTCCTGGATTCCTTCTTTGTGAAGTTATTGGATCAGAATGGGAACGGAAATGTTGCTGAAGGATGCTGATGGGTCTAGGAGAATGAGGGTTGCAGCTTCCCCCTGTCAAGGATCATCCAGATGTAATTGGTTGCTACTAAGAGAGCAGTTTCTGTGATATGGTTACATTTAAATACTGATGGTGTGGCATAGACAAGCTGGTGATTGGCAAGGTGGATCTAGTCATGTTAATATTTTAGGTGCAGATGATTTTTGTTCAAGGTGGGAAGTTGAAAGTGAGCTTAATTGCTGAGTTTTGCATGATCTAGAATCTTCTGGTCAGATGAGCCTAGACCCAGACATGGAGTTAGAGGCCATTGTCCAGCTTTCGAGTGATTAATAACTTGGGTGATGGTTCTGCGATTGTTGGTGGGGAGCAATTTAAAGATATTCTTGAGAAACTTGGGGGTGTATGCAGGAGATGGAGAATGCCTGCACTTGGCTGCCATGGTGAGTTTGTTGTTGATTAGTATTCTGATGTTTATTTGCGTGGGTTGCTGGGAGGGTGTCACACAGTGTTCGGTAAGACTCAAGATGGAGTCCAAAAGCGAGGTTTTGTTACAGAAGATTACTTCTTCGGTCTTGTCTGTATTGAGCTTGTGGCATTTGGTTTTTATCCATCTGGAGACTTTGGTCATACAGGTGGAGAAACTACGCCGACTGTTAGGATAGGATGTTGATTTAGAGGGTGCAGATGATGCAGCCGGTGGGCCATGTAGACATTCAACAAGTTGGGGCTGTGAGAGGAGCCTTGTGAAAATCCACAGATCAAGTTGACTGCTTCTGAGGTGAATGGTCTGGGCTGACCGACTGGGTGCCACCTGTCAGAAAGGAGAAAATTCATCAAAGAGTGAGTCCACGGATGCTGGCTTAGTGCAGTCAGGATAGGGTGGGAGACTGCATTGAAGGCTTTGGAAAGGTCCAACAGGACGAGGACAGATAGATACATATATACCTCTGCATAAATGTCTGACATTTAGTTAATTTGGAGATACAGATACACAGATTGCATGCCACAGAATTGAGAGGCATGAACAATGGTCTGGGGCAATGCGCGTCTCAGTGTGTTCACACAGCTCTTGAAATAAATGTTACCGCCATTAATCAATGATGTGTGCTATAGGACCTACATCGCTTTTTCAGCTCTGTGGTACTTTCAAAATATACAGGTGGGAGAAGGTCCTATTTGTGCCAACCCTTTTTCATATTTTTATACTTATTAGGTGTACAGGCTTCTCAATTTGAAGACCTTCTTATCCCTGCCTACTTTAACGATTGTGTACATGTCATTTTGCCCAACTGTTTAAAAAAATAAATAAAAATCAAACATAATATACATAGATTAGCTTTTTCCATTGGGCTTTATTCATTGTCCTGTTTAATTGTCACTTACATTTTTTATCCTCCCACCACTTTACAACATGGGGCAATGTGCCTGCGCACTGCACCCACAGCATATTGTTCACAGCTACCTATAAATAGTTCTAAATTCTTCACTTGCAAAGGGTTCAAAGTGTGCTATTTCAGTGTTGTTTATTTTTATAAGAACTTTAGATACTAGGTATTTATTTTGCCTGCATTCCATTCAAGGTGTGTGTTACAAACAGCTAAATTGCTGAATGTTTTTTAAATGTAACATTTTAGTTGCAACATAAGGTGGGCACCTTAAGAAGGGGCATAGTTTCTTCTGGGTTCTTTTTCTTTCATTCCCGACCAGATTTGCAGCAACTATGCAGGTGGCAAATAGATGGTAACAAAATACGCACTTGATTACACTCACTCAAATTGTAAGTGCTTAGACTTTACTAAAGGTTATTACCACCGGTCAGGGCTTTAAGTGGGATGAAAAAACTGTGGGGTCTCTCAAAGGGGCGTGGCCAATGTAATTAAGGGCGTGGCTTAAACACAGGTAAACTAAAAATCTGTGCTCAGCATAGTGTGTCGCCGGACTTGTATTTTGCTGCTTCTGTCAATGCATCCAGATATATGATTATTATTTATTATTCATTTATTTATTTTAAGGTTTTTTAGAGCGCAAATTTGACCTGTGAGGGTATCAGAGCGCTTTACATATTCATGGGGTAATAAAGAGGCGGGTCATCGTAAGAGAAGAAGAACATCAGGGAGGGTCGCGGGGTCATAAGGAAGGCAGGATTTCACACAAGTATAGTACATTAGGGATAGGGGAAAGCTGTACATGAGGGCAATATGAGGAGACAGAGTCATACAAATAGGCAGGATATCAACATGAGTCATGTACAGGGTCGCAGAAATAGTCTCTCCGGTGGCTGTGGAGCGGGATTATCCCAGGAATTTAACCATGAGAAAGGATTTCGCCTCTTTTTTGAAGCGTGCCAGGGAAGGGATTCTTCTGATATCAGGAGGGAGGGAGTTCCATATTCTTGGTGCAGTCCCGGTGAAGGCTCGTTTGTGGGTTTTTATTTTCCTGAAGCGTGCAGGCCGGAGGAGGAGGGCATTGGTCGACCGTAGGTTTCTGCTTCCTCCGGATATCACAAGCTTCTGTGCAAGGTACGTAGGGGAGTTAGGGTGAAGGGCCTTGTGCGTGATGCATGCCAGCTTGAGGTGGATCCTAGCCTCGAAGGGAAGCCATTTCAAAGCTTTCAGGTGAGGAGTGATATGATCAAATTTCCTGGAGCCTGTAAGTAGTCTAGCGGCTGCGTTGAGGCATGCTTTTAAGGGAGCCAGCGAGGTCTTGGGTAAGCTGGAGAGGGTTGTGCAGCCATATTCTAGTCTAGAGATAACTAGTGATTGGACTGCTAGTTTTAGGTCAGGAGCGTCAAGGAAGGGTTTCAGTGTCCATAGATAGCTCAGGTGGAATCTGGCAGATTTGGCCATTGCGTTGATGTGGTCTCGCATGTTCAGGTTGTAATCCAGGGTAATTCCCAGAGATTTGGCCGAGTCCACAATGGTTGGGGTACAGTTTAAGGCTGTGATGGCTTTAATCCAAGACTGGATCTCATGGTTGCTCTTGGGTGGGGATATTAAAAGGAACTCCATTTTCTTAGCATTGAGTTTGAGTTGGTTGGAGGAGAGTCATCTGACGGTCACTTTCAGGGCTTCAGTGAAGGTGAGGATCTCCTCTTTATATAGATCTGGGTGTCATCAGCGTACATGTGGAAGGAGATGTTTGCAGTGCGAAGGACTTCGGTAAGGGGTTCTAAGTAGAGATTGAAGAGGGTGGGGGACAACGTTGATCCTTGAGGGACTCCCACCGTGGCCACGGAGGGAGCGGACAAATCGCCATTGATAAGGAATCTCTGAGAACGATTTTGAAGGTAGGAACTGAACCAGTTGAGGACTGTGCCATCTAATCCCATCCTCTGTTTGAGGTGTTCGAGTAGCATCTCATGGTTGACCGTGTCGAAGGCAGAGGATAGATCGAGGAGGATTAGGAGACAGGTTTTGTCTTGGTCAAGGGCTTGAAGAGCGTCATCGACAATGTGGAGCATGGTCGTTTCAGTGCTGTGTCCTGGTCGGAAGCCGGATTGGCAGTAGTCAAGTAGATGGAAGTTGTTGATGTGGTGAGTTAGCTGTAAATGTACACACTTTTCCAACACTTTGGCCAAGAGAGGAATGTTGGAAATTGGTCTAAAGTTGTCTGGGGAGGCTGGGTCCAATGATGTTTTTTTTCAGAATGGGGAGGACTTGGCCAGCTTTCAGTGAGACTGGAATAGATCCCTGCCGGAGAGAGGCATTGATTATAGTAGTCCAGCTAGGAATGATGCTTTGTGCAACGGCCGCGAGACAGTTTGAGGGGAGCGGGTCGTTGAAATGGTTATTAGGGTTCAGGGTGGAAAGGATTTTTGCGACAGCGTCTTCATCGTAGGGTGTGAATACGGACCAGTGTGCTAGATTCTTTGGTGAGGACCATGGTGGCAAGGTGAGAGGAGTAGGAAGGTCAAGGGATGGAGGGGGGAGTGAGACCGCCTTGAGTTCGATATGTAAAGTTTTGATTTTGGTTGCGAAATACGATGAGAAGTCCTCGGAGGCGATGGGAGACTTAGGGTTTTATGTGGTCAGCCGAGGGGTACTGTCTCCAGATTCTTTCGGTTTGTCGGAGGGATCTCCTCTCATCGTTGAGGGAACCAGTGAACCATGGGTTTCTATCTTTGACTTGAGTTCTTTTTAGTTTAAGAGGGGCTAGGTCATCCAGGATATTCGACATAGTAACAGAGTAGTGATCGTTAAGGTCACTGACTGAGGCGATGTGGTGAGGAGGGGGGAGGTCAGACTTGCAGCGAGTCTCGAGTTCGTTGAGGTCAAGGTTTTTGGTATCTCTGGCCCAGCGTTTAGGGAGCACCGGTTGTGGTGTGATGCGTGTGCCAGGTAGCTGAAAGGTGATAGCATGGTGATCTGACCAGTCGCAGGGGTCAATCGATATGAGCTTGATGGTTGTCTCCTTGGAGATGATCCAGTCTAGAGTGGCCCCTTTCGAGTGTGTTGGGTGAGGGCAAGCTTGGGTCAGGGCAAGATCTGTCATGAGGTCTTTAATGGCGTTGACATGGGGGTCCTTAAGGTCGTTCCAGTGCAGGTTGAAGTCACCGAGGAAAATGTCTTTGGTGTTGGGGGAGTTCTTAGCTGTGATAACTTCCATGATGTAGTCCGTGAAGGATTTGTTATTGCCTGGGGGGTGGTAAAATATGTGTAGGTTACATAGGAGGGTGGTGCTACTGCAGACTGAGAGGGCTAGATATTCACAGGCATCAGTGGTATCCTTTAAAAGTTCTGTGACAAGGAGGTTAGAGCGATGGATGCAGGCGATTCCGCCACCTTTTTTGTTATGTGGCCTGTCTAGCCTGGCAATGTTGAAGTTGGGGGGGATTAAGAGGTTGAGGCATGGGGATGATGCGTGGTTAAGCCAAGATTCTGTTAGAATGGCTAAGTCTGTGTTGTTGTTCAGAATGAGAGCAGCGATATCGGCCGCATGCTTTACTGCGGAGCGGCAGTTGATTAAGTGCCCCTTTAGAGCAGGGAGAGGGGTGGTAGCGGGAGTCGGGACCAACAGGGGTACGGGTGCAAGGTTGCTAACGATCATCCTTCTATTGCAGCGGGGGGCTAATCTGTATGCGTTAATAGCGACTGTGCAGATGGTGTTTGCGGCACTCGCGTCTGGTATACATGGTGGAGAGGTGGTGGCTGCGTTATGGTCTTCGAGAAAAACCAGGATTTCATTTTCAGTGAAGTCTTGTGAATTTGTTGAGAAGACGGAAAGGTTGTAGGAGAGGGCGAGGTCAAGGGTTTCCTTTTCTGATAGGTAGCTGGAGTGCTTGCGGGGGCGAAGGTGTCTCAAGGATGTCGGTAGGGGGCGTGTGGGGAGCTCTGGGACTGGAGCGAGTGACAGTTGAGGTAAGAGGTTTGTGCAGGAGCTCTCCACGACATAGGCCCCGAATACCTCAACAACCGCTTATCATTCTACAATCCTACCCGCCAGCTCCGCTCCGCCAGCCTCGCCCTCGCCACCATCCCGCGGATTCGCAGAACCACCACTGGAGGAATATTTTTCTCTTACCTGGCCGCCAAGACATGGAACTCCCTCCCCGAACACCTATGGCTGACCCAGGACCATCTCACCTTCAGGAAACACCTCAAGACCTGGCTTTTCGAGCAGTAGCGCCACCCCTCCCTTCAGCACCTTGAGACCCTCGCAGGTGAGTAGCGCGCTCTATGAATGTATTGATTGATTGAGAAGGTGCGATCCCGTGCTTGGCTGTTGTGTTTGTCTGGGAAGTGTGCTGAGAGGCCACTAGATTAAAGGAGTCTGGGAGGTTGGTTGAATGGATGCAGCTATTCATATAGGCACAACCTGTTTTGTGGAGTGCTTTATAGGTGTGGTGGAGGAGGTTGAAGTGTGTGTGCTTGTGTATCAGGAGCCAGTGAAGTTCCGCAAGGTGTGGAGTGAAGTAGGCTTGACTTGGAGGATGAGGACTAGTCTAGCTGCTATGGTCTGAATGTTCTGCAGTATTCTTATGAACTGGTTTGTAACCCCTGCATACAGGGTGTTCCTATAATCTAGTCTGCTGGTGAGGAGGGCTTGGATGATGACTATTGTACGGTAGCCACATTACGATTTTATTCAGCCTAACTAAAATTAATGTACCCGTCTGTAATGCAGCTGATGCTAATGGAAAGCACTCTGGTACCTTCAGGTCAAGTTTGCGCTATATAAAACTCTGGAAAAAAACATTAGGGTGTTGACACAGGATGAGGATACTGCAGTGGTTCCAAAACTTTTTCGACCCACTGCTCTCTTGACCAAATGGCCATTGCCTGTGGCTCCCACTGTTACGTTTTTGGAGCGTGGGAGGGGATGTAAGCCCGGCCTCGGAAGTGCTTGCATTTTTCTCCCTGAAAATAATTGGGATGAAGCTGATGAAGGTATTATAATCATATATGCAGGGTCTTTCTTATTACTAAGGTGGTGCCTCTAATAAAATATGCCTAGTTACACTTCTTTGCCCATGCCTTTTTTGAAGTACCCTCTCAAACCTTTTTATCTCACTTACAGTGCTAGATAGCACCCCTATGCATGTAGGCCACATTGCCAAAGTGTTTTTGCGCTTGACAAATATTTGCATGCACTTCCATTTCTACCCATGTCATACGTGCCAATACACCTGTCTCAGCAGGGTGGCTCACATGCAGTTTTATTTTTGCTGTCTCCTCTCTAAAATTGCTTCCAAATCAATGCAAGTAAAATAAATTGCTTTGATTTTTTTTTTTAACGTTCCTCTTTCTTGCTTCCAAATGTCAGCATTATACCTTATATGGTGTTTTACTTCCCTGTGCTCAAGGAGAGAGCAGGCATGTCTGGAAATGTGTGTATAATGAAAGAAATGTGTTCTGGAAGTACCTATGATTCAAGTACTCATGATTCAATAGTCAATACTTAATAATACTTAGTGTGTTTAATAGACAGGACAACTGTACTTTTCTGATAACTTGCATTGATGTAAAAGTAAAATGTAGTTGGAAAAAAATGAAACTTTTAACAAGTCTAAAAAAACGAATCAGGCATCTTCCGCTTACTTTGGGGGTGTTGGAATGTGGGGATCCAGTGAAATATGGAGGTTATCTCCCTCGACATGCCATCAATTAGGCACTATGTTTACAGCTTTTGGCATGTCACTTGCAAATCATGGACATGATGCATTTAAGTCTAATTAGTTTAACTGAAGCCAACAACCCTTTCAACATTTAATGCATTGAAGTGCTTGGTGTGCTGCTCCCCTGGCTAGGTTTGACAACTCCCCAGGGAGCCACGATACAAAGTTTGGGAACCACTGGGTTAGTGCGTTGACTGTGGCTGCCATATCCTGTTTGTTGTGTATGATGATTTCAAGTTTTTCTATTTACTTGTGCTCTAGTGGTGGATTCCCGTGGCTAATAATAATCATAATACCAGCATTTGTAAAGCGCACAGCTACCTCTGGGGAGGTGCCGCTGCGCTGGGTGCCGTTGGGAGGCTTAAGCAAGCTCTTGCCCAGAGTCACAAGGTGCTGGGCTAATCTGCCGCCGGTGCCGGATATCGAACCGTGAGGGCCCGTGATCCGGAGTCAGGTGCCCAGGCCGCTGCACCACACCAGGGCTAGGCATCTTTCATGAAAACCACAACTTCAATCTCGCCTCAGTTCAGTTTGTGGCAGTTAGATTTAATCCAGGTGGCCAATTCAGTCATGCATGTGGTGAACTTCTTCCTAATTCTGGGTATTTTGTCAGAGAGGAACAATATCAGTTGTATGTAGTTGGCGCATGTGAGGATGTTTAAATGGTGGCAGCCTGAAGCAGGGGTGCATCCTCGCCCCTCTGGTTTTCAAGCTATATACAGCTGACCTGGGCACAATTCTGCAAAGCAGTTGCCTCATTCATCCACAACTTGGCCACTCAAAAGTACACATCTTACAATACGTTGATGACATTGTCATAATGGACCACACCAAAGCTGGAATCCAATGAGCTAGGAGCAAACTCCAGGAATACATTGAAGCCAAATTTCTCACAATCAAACAGGACAAGCCCAATGTCTTGACTTTTGGTCGGTACAAATAGAAGAACATTGTAAGATGACACATGGGGGCTGCGATCATTAAAACTATGAAATGCAAATTTCTGGGGTATGGTTCAAGAAGACCTCCAGACCAACTGCCCACCAAGCCACCCTGAAAAAGATATCTGGAACCATCACATATAGACTGACCTGTATCAATAAGATCTTGAACAGCACCTCAGATGTACTCCTACTTAAGGTAATGAACGCCTCTTTCCTCCCAGCACTACACCACGGGCTTTTTCTGAGGCCTGCACCCCAAGCCTAGATCACACTGAATGCATGGCCTACAAGAGACTATTTCAACTGCCCAGATGCATCCAGAGGACCAGACTGCATGGAAATGAGCCTCACACAATAAACCCTCACCTGTGAGGCTGACACCTTGAAATTTTAATTAAGGATCCTAAAAGCACCAGAATACTTACATGAGGGACATTTGAGAGTCCTGGGTACACCGGCACCGACAAGTTTAAAAAGCAATAGCCTCTCCTCAAATTGAAGGTCCAGCACTAAACTCCGAAGCTATTTCTTACACAGCCTGGAAAAGGGTTATTTACAGGCTGCTGAAATCAAACTCGCACCTACTGGACACCCACACCGTAGCGCCCCCAAACATCCTATACCCACTGAACAATTCCTATCTAACTGGGCCATACCTCTCAGAAGCCATAAACAGGCAGGTCCACAGAGACATTTTATTTATGTTAGGCCTACCATTGGCTAACTTTAAACCATGATCTCTCCCGGGCAAGGAGGGGGACTGCAAACTTTGCAATTATAAGAAAGAATCATGGTTTCACTTTCTGTGCTGATCTCTTATGCTTGATGCCCCCAATTTTCCTATGGAAGGAAGCTTGTTCTTGCCTGGAGGTTTTGTCTCTGTGCTTCTCCCACACTCCTACAAGAACCCTATCTAGGTGTGCTAAATATTTCAATAAGCTTGGGGATCTCCTCCATCCCTATCATGCAGATTCTAACTCTGCTAACTTTTCTCAAAAACTGATAATAGACTATTTTACTGCAAGACCCAGAGTCAGGAACTGAAACGGTAAGGTTTCCCCCTGGTCAAGTACAACACACAGAGAGGGAATGTGGATCCCCTTTCTGACCCGCCACTACTCTCATTCCCAACATGCATTCCGCATAGGCTCAGCCCACATTTTTTTAAACCCCACTTAAACTCCTTTCGAGGCATTAATATTTGCATTTTGAACTTTAATCACCTTTACCTACGGCCTCAAGCAAATTGTTCAGGAAACTAGGTTTTAATACACTTATAGACCGATTGCAACCATGGCTTTGTTTTCTTACTGTACAATTGCATCTGCTCACATGGGTAATAATGGTGCTTTTTTAAATAACTGTATTTTTGTCAATTTGATATGGTTTTAACTAACTTAAACAATACATTCTTTGATTGAGTCCATATGACGTTGACCAGTGGAGTTTTGTAGATGCTGAAATGCATCAAGCTGCAAGAGAAGCCCTGGTACTCTGTATGTTAATTCCTGTTCTTCAGAGGAGTAGGAGGGCATGTTTACGGTTTGGGTTCTTCTGATGAGTAGGGATCAGTTCCACTTGATGGCATTCTCCTGGATTCCTTCTTTGTGAAGTTATTGGATCAGAATGGGAACGGAAATGTTGCTGAAGGATGCTGATGGGTCTAGGAGAATGAGGGTTGCAGTTTCCCCCTGTCAAGGATCATCCAGATGATCCTTGCTACTAAGAGAGCAGTTTCTGTGATATTGTTATATTTTAATACTGATGGTGTGGCATAGAGAAGCTGGTGATTGGCAAGGTGGATCTAGTCATGTTAATATTTTAGGTGCAGATGGTTTTTGTTCAAGGTGGGAGGTTGAAAGTGAGCCTAATTGATGAGTTTTGCATGATCTAGAATCATCTGGTCAGATGAGCCTAGACCCAGACATGGAGTTTGAGGCCATAGTCCAGCTTTCGAGTGATTAATAACTTGGGTGATGGTTCTGCGATTGTTGGTGGGGAGCAATTTAAAGATATTCTTGAGAAACTTGGGGGCGTATGCAGGAGATGGAGACTGCCTGCACTTGGCTGCCATGGTGAGTTTGTTGTTGATTAGTTTTCTGAGTTTATTTGTGTGGGTTGCTGGGAGGGTGTGTCTCAGAGTTCGGTAAGACACAAGATGGAGTCCAAAAGCGAGGTTTTGTTACAGATTACTTCTTCCGTCTTGTCTGTATTGAGCTTGTGGCATTTGGTTTTTATCCACCTGGAGACTTTGGTCATACAGGTGGAGAAACTACGCCGACTGTTAGGATACGATGTTGATTTAGAGGGTGCAGATGATGCAGCCGGTGGGCCATGTAGACATTCAACAAGTTGGGGCTGTGAGAGGAGCCCTGTGAAAATCCACAGATCAAGTTGACTGCTTCTGAGGTGAATGGTATGGGCTGACCGACTGGATGACGCCTGTCAGAAAGGAGAAAATTCATCAAAGTGTGGGTCCACGGATGCTGGCTTAGTGCAGTCAGGATAGGGTGGGAGACTGCATTGAAGGCTTTGGAAAGGTCCAACAGGACGAGGACAGATAGATACATATATACCACTGCATAAATGTCTGACATTTAGTTAATTTGGAGAAACAGATACACAGATTGCATGCCACAGAATTGAGAGGCATGAACAATGGTCTGGGGCAATGCGCGTCTCAGTGTGTTCACACAGCTCTTGAAATAAATGTTACCGCCATTAATCAATGATGTGTGCTATAGGACCTACATCGCTTTTTCAGCTCTGTGGTACTTTTAAAATATACAGGTGGGAGAAGGTCCTATTTGTGCCAAAACTTTTTTATATTTTCATACTTATTAGGTGTACAGGCTGCCCAATTTGAAGACATTCTCATCCTTGCCTACTTTAAAGATTGTGTACATGTCATTTTGCCCAACTGTTGTTTAAATAAATAAATAAAAATCAAACATAATATACATAGATTAGCTTTTTCCATTGGGCTTTATTCATTGTCCTGTTTAATTGTCACTTACATTTTTTATCCTCCCACCACTTTACAACATGGGGCAATGTGTCTGCGCACTGCACCCACAGCATATTGTTCCCAGCTACCTATACATAGTTCTAAATCCTTCACTTGCAAAGGGTTCAAAGTGTGCTATTTCAGTGTTGTTTATTTTTATAAGAACTTTAGATACTAGGTATTTATTTTGCCTGCATTCCATTCAAGGTGTATGTTACAAACAGCTGCATAGCTGAATGTTTTTTAAATGTAACATTTTAGTTGCAACATAAGGTGGGCACCTTAAGAAGGGGTATAGTTTCTTCTGGGTTCTTTTCCTTTCAATCCTGTGGCATGTGCTTACAGTAAAAAAAAAAAATTATATAAATATATAACCATCACACTAGTGTGCCACGGCCAGACGGGAGACTTTGCCAATGCGTGTTCTTTGCGTCATCCTTATAACTGTATCTATCATTTAGAGCAGCAAAGCGCAGAACATTAGTCAAGGATATTATACTAATGTTTTACTCAGATAGGTTAACGCAGACTGGAAACAACATAATACAAGTAAAAAAAACGCACAGGGTGTTTATCCGTGGTAAAACAGCCTTTAGTCCTGTTACAATTTTATTAAAGCAAGCCAATACACTCGTATCAAACATCAAAGCACCATCCCGTGCTTGTTATCATTTCAAAGTAAGTCCAGACTAATACTTTAGAGGTCGTTTAAATAAAAATGCGAAGAAACATACGAGAGCATTCGGACATTTATAACACACTTTGGGTATCGATAAAGGCAAAGCAAGCTTCAAATAGTATTCTGCATATTTGTGGCAAAATTGTTTACACTCGTAGGCGCGCGCGGTAATTTCACATGGCTTGTTTTGTTCAAAGGCCACGGTGTTTCACCGTTTAATTAAGCATCGCTTTATGATCAAAAGGGTAAAACATAGTTGCGCTTTCTGTAACTATTAAACAACCATATCCATTCTCCACCACTTCCAGTGCAAATGAATTGGCCCTGCCAATACAGCTGATTGATGTCTGGGAAATATATAGAATTAGCAGGCTTTTGGGGGAAGTTCACTCGTTCATTGGAGTAGGGATTAAAAAGTGTGAACACTTAAATGTGTGTGCCTTTGTATATGCGAGGGTTTCATCATTTATACACAGGAGACCAGTGTCGCGCCTCCAGACCCCACACCCGAGCAGGGTACACCATCAAAGGTAAACGCGTTCCTTCTATGGGGCAGGTCGAATAATATGGCATTATCCTTCCAGAGCGGGCTGCATTATTCGCAAAACGACTTTGCTCTTGCTTAGATGACCTAGAAGCGGTTGCCAAAAATGGTCTTTATTTTTGTCTTCTATATAGCTCTACAAACCGCTTTCAGTAGCTTCGGAGCACTTCCGGATGAATATATGATTATAGAACAGTAGTATGCGTGGGGTGCACTGTAGATAGGATCACTGTTATGCAGAGAATACCCGATTTAGAATCAGCTGTCAGAATCCCACGGTGTGTGCTCACAGGGGATGAGGACGGGTGAGGAGGGCCACAGCAGACCTATGGAGAAAGAGGCAGGGGTTACGGCAACGGGCAGGCTAAGGCGTCTTTTCGTGCTGGAATTCTTACATCCGGAAGTTACTGCTACAGTGGCAATTGGTCATTGCAGGAGGGAATAGAGCACCCGAGTCCCTGCTCACCCTAGAATGTGTTCAAGAATAGTGCTGGATCGGGCAAAATATGGGGTGAGTGAATTAAGAGCATTACTGGCCCTCCACCAGTCTTTCCAGGCTCTGATTCGCTGCCTAAATCCACTCCTGGGTCAGATCTGGGCACTGCAGTATCGAAGCCGTCACACGTGTGATTAAAGGTGTTTGCACTGAACACCTCCAAATAAAATGCTATGAACGTGGAATAGAAGCAACAGAAACATGGGCTGGGGGAGGTGAAGCCGGACCTGATAGAGCGTTTAGGACGCCTCCCGGAGGCAGGAACACCCCCCCCCCCCCCCCCCCCCCAAGGAAAAGGGAGCGCACTGGATTGGACGCCCGCTAGGCAGCCACTGGCCTCCCAATCAGGGTAGGAGGTGGTAAGCGGCTGTGTGTGTGTGTGGGGGGGAAGGGGGGGGGGTTATGAAGGGGTGTAGGTCCCCAGTTGAGCAAACAAACACCCCCTGGTTGAAACGGGCTCCCACCCATGCCAAAAGTAGCAGGCATCGCAGCCACGAGGTAGAGGAGAGGGGCGGCAGAAACCCACGAAAAGATGAAATTAATGTAGGTAAATGAGCTGCTCACACAGTGTCCTCGAGATGCCTCACAGCAGGGACACTATGTGAGCGAAGGAGAGCACACAGCCACAGGCAGAGTAGATGAGATGCTCATGCAGTGTCCTCGCGATGCCACCCGGCAGGGGCACGGAGGAGCAGGAGAGTGGCCAGCAAGGGTCCAAGGCAAGCGGAATGGCACTTGCAGCCTTGGCGCGTCCTTATGGACACCCACAGAATCGGCAGCAAGGGATGCCTGAAAACCACAAACACAGAGGCCTTGCTAAAAGGGGCACCTCGAACAAAGACAGTGGTGTCATAAAATGAGCAACAACAAAATGTTACAGGACAATGAAGGATGTAAAATGACATGGATGTTTATGAATGACCAACTAAAATTGAGAGATGTACAACCATGTTTTAATAAACTGCAGCCTTCTCTATGCACCATAACATGTTGTCACTGGAATGATTAATGGGAAAAGGGATGTAGTTCGGGGTCTGGAGGGGAAGGGGGGACGACGACTCACCCTTGGGAGGGGTTTAAGCTGTGATCGAAGCCTGTGGCTATAATGAAAATAACCTAAGCACACTTTACCCATTCTGTGATTATCGGTGCTCATGTGCCCGCCTGATATGTATTGCTTTTCAAACCAACGCTGCCTAGCACTCTGCATCAAACCCAACCCCTTCAAATACTTTAATAGATAATTGTTAAATTCACAATTTTGAACATCCCATTTGTATGATTTTTAGCCAGTTGCCAACAAACGCAGATCAATAAAATGAGAATTATTATTGTCTTGTAATGGAAGCACGTTGGCACGACATATAGTTCGAAATATTGTTATCTCTTTAGGACTGATCACAAAGTTTGTTGAATAGGGGTACATTTTGAGAGGCTTCCTAGGAAGTTTCAGTGATGATATTAATGGTACTTGCCACGAAAACCCTTGTGGAGCGAAAGCCGCGCTCAGCAATAGCCGAGCACCAATTTATCAGAGGGATTCTAAATGTGAGGTAAAAGCATATATAGGTAACCCTGCTTTGCAATCTCATCTTCTGAATACCAGGACTGTGATGGCTTCGTGAAAAAGAGTAGTTTGCAAAAGTGTATCTGATCGATGTCGCTACAGAAATATGAAGTATTGGGATGGATTCAGAACCGGTGCACGCTCCTGTAAGACTGCGTTCTTTCATCCATTCAAGTCCAATTTGTCGTAAATGTGGCAATATATTCACAACTCTTCAAAAGGATCTCTGGGTTTGTGGATAGGGTCATATGTGTGTATGCCAAAAGAAACTTAAAACTGGATTCTACACGCTGTAGAGAGCAGACAATACCATCAGGAGAAAGATGATGGGTCCACGCCAAGAAGACAGGGTGGTCATGCACCAAAAAATCAAACAAAATAAAAAGCCAAACATGAAAAAAATTTGTGGCAGGACTTGCTTTGCAATTTTAAGAGATTCCTGCTTTTACCAATTGGAATAACAACACATGACCAGTTGTGGAATAATGAAGAGGAAATTAAGAGGTTTTATCCCATCCGTTAATGCTAGTGACGAGTGCTTCATGAGGCCTCAAGACTTGCAGAAATGTGAGCACATCTGTCCATGGTTGGTCTATCGCTTCACAGCTGCATATTCCACAAAATCATCGTTGACATTCCGACTCTCTGATCCATTCGTTGTAGGGCGGTTAAATTTCAGATCTGTGGCATAAATGGCCTCTTCCTCTTGCTTCTAGAAACAGGAAAGACAGACATGAATAAACGGATTTTCAGAGTATACCACAGCAATCACTGTTCACAGTAACTTTTGCCTCTTTTGTTAAAGAAATATGCCTGGTGCAGGTTGGAATAGGAAGACTTTGAGAAGTATAAATGTTTTTGGTGTTATCGTTACTTGAAGTCTTTGTTGAGATGCCCACATGAAATTTCCATCACACAATGTTATTGTCGTAGCCTGCAATATCAAATCCAGGTTGTGCATAGTGTTGCTTTGTTAAGGAGATGCATATCTTTTTAATACCCCAAAGATTCAAGGAAAACAAAAGTTATGATTAAGTTCATATTATGGGTTCAACTTAAAACCCCAAAATGACTCACTCCCCAGTTTTTGTCAGCAACACAACCATAAGTAGATGACAGTGCATTGCTTATGACCTTATTAACGCCACATATGACATCATAAATCACACCAGTGATGATGTCACTGGTCGGATCACATATTAATGTACCACATTTACTACAGAACCTTCCATTAAAAGTTTAGTGTTATTCTCAATGTGACAAGACCACATCTGCAGCAACTATGCAGGTGGCAAACAGATGGTAACAAAATACGCACTTGGTGCTACTTGCTCGAAATTGTGTGTGCTTAAACTTTAATAAAGGTTATTACCACCGGTCAGGGTTTTAAGTGGGATGAAAAAACTGTGGGGTCTGTCAAAGGGGCGTGGCCAATGTAATTGAGGGCGTGGCTTAAAAATAGGCCTGGGCAAAGAACTACGCATCGCTCGCATAGTTTGCGAAGTTTGCGCAACTTCGCACTACGCGAACTGCACGCTGCACAGTGCGAACACGTATAGCATAGTGCAGCAGTCATTTTTTGCTTGCTCGTGGTCCTCAACGTCAAGTTGGCGACCGTGAGCAAGCAAAATGACATCCTGCGAGACTTTTTCCTCCTTCGCGATCAGCAACATCAAGTTGCCGATCGCGAGCGTGGAAAATAAACCTCCCTGCAAGATTCTGAACGCGGGGAGGTCTGGTTTCTCATTGTAAGTGGTCACGTATGCTCGCGACTGCTCGCGATGAGAAACTACCAGTCCGGGTAGAGAAAGCTGCCGCTCGAGTAAAAATCTCCTCGAGCGGCAGAAAGCTATAGCTCGCACTATGCAAGATGCCATTTTCAATGTTTGCACAGTGCCAGATGTTTGTCCACACTGCGCAATCATTGAAAACGGCATCTTGCACAGTGCGAACATGCTACTACGCAGTTCGCATAGTGCTACGCGTAGTGCAAATTGCACTTTGCGTAGCTTCGTGAAGTGCTACTTCGCAAACTACGCCCAGCCCTACTTAAAAACAGGTAAGCTAAAAATCTGTGTTCAGCATAGTGTGTCGCCAGACTTGTATTTTGCTGTTTCTGTCAATGTTTCCAGATATGATGATACAACAAATTACATAATACTTACAACAAGTCAGGACTATTGGCTTTGTCAATGTTGTTAGTTGCATAAGATGAATAAGCAGCTACTATGGCTTGTATATAAATTTGTAAAAGCTTCCACTTAAAGCCCTGGTGACAGCACAATGATGTTGCTGATCCTGAGTTTCAAAAAGAGAAGGGAAATCCAGAGAGAAAATGACTCTCTTTAAAGGATTCCGCTTCCCCTACACGCTCACCTGGCATGACGTCATGAAGTAACTTCTCCACTAGTGAGAAGTGAGCTTTGTAAGCACATGCACATCCATGTGCCTGTTGTCACTACAGTCTGGAAGAAAATGGACCGCCTATGCCAGGGCACAAAACAGAGGCCGATAGTTACCCATTTCGAGGCCCCCTTCAAAAAACAACCGGTGCTCAGCACCGGTGAGACCCAGCCCACTTAAAGCCCTGACAGCGTTGCACAGTTAATATTATATCCACAACTCACTAACAGAGATTGTCCAAAATAGGCATGGCTACAGATAATGCCCTACTTTAAAAATAATAGGAGCAACCAGTTAATATGTATTTATTTGTGAGTTTTATATAGCGTGAACTTGACCCAAAGGTATCAGAGTGTTTTACCTAGTATGCACAACGATAATAACATGCGATGCAAAGAGAGTAGCTAGAGATACATAGTAACGGTAAAAATAAATGCTCAAAGTATGACATTACTTGTGGGCCCCCCCTACAAAGCGATCCAAATAGCACAGCAGCATTAATTGCAGGGTCACTGCAGGTTTTTGCCTTTCTTTTCTGAACCACTTTTTCTTGGCTTTAGGACTCTGCACACTTAAGTCCTGCTAATCAGAAGTAAAGTGCTTGTGCTCTTGCTAATAAACATGGTAGAAATGGTCTGCACCTGATTGGTCCATTTAATGTACTTTAAGACCCTAGTAAGTGGTACTAAATAAACTCAGGTCTCTAAATTAAATGCTACAAGTGGGTTGCAGTATTTGCTGTGCCACCCATTAAAAAAAGAACTGTACGGCTCTCTTTATGTATCGATGGCAGGGGGGCAGAATATGCGGAGCTGTGGGAACCATTCATCCATCTTTTATCTCGGGACATGCACGAGGTGACTTGCCCAAAATACCTGCAGATTCTGCAGCTTATCCAGGAGGCGCCATGGGGCGCAGTCCCCTAGACACGTAGGCTTGGGAGGTGGGTTGGGGAGCACCTTAGTGAGTATGGGGGGTAGTTGAGGCTGATGCGGAGGAGGGTGGCGGGAGGGGAGGGGAGGGGGTGGAGGGGTTGGTTTTGTTTGGTTTGTTGTATCTGCTTTTATTTAAATGTAGTACAATTCTCTTAGTTGCTGGCTGTTACTCCTGGCATTGCATGTGCGCTCGCCGGGTCGCCCTCCGGGATGTAGGCTCATAGGCTGTGTTCCCTCCTCCTAGAACTTGCTTTGCCGGCCAGTGGATGTAGGCAGCTGAGCTGTGTTATGTGCCATTATACTGCTCAATAAAAACGATTGATTCTAAACAAGAACTGTAAAACAAGTCTCAGGTCTGGTCTGACACGGCAGCCTGAAGTACAGTTTTAAAGTGCTATTTCGACCTAGCAAAACAAACCTTTATCCAGGCCTAAACATTCTTCTTTATAACCTATTAATTACACCTGTGGTAAGCCTTAGAGGCACACAGGGCAGTGTGCACGGTATTTAAAAAGTAGGACATGCATGCTTATGTTTTTGTCCCAATGGTGTAATAATCCTAAGGTTGTTTTTCACTGTAGCAAGGATATCTCTTCCATAAACTATCACACATTTACCTTATTACACCTAATAAGTGATCACTTCAGTCTGGGGCTTCTTCCACTCATTCAAATTGTATTTTTAAATCCTCTTTGATGGTAAATTCAGATTTTTAATTACTATTCTGGAAATGCCACTTTTAAAAAACTCTGAAGCAACCAGGGATAAGCCTATACCTCGAATTATTTTAAGCTTAAACAATTTTTAGCTTAAACGATTAACACTTCTTCTACAGATTAATCCTGGTATATTTATTCATACCTTTTACTTTATATTTAAAATTTTCTTTTCTCAAACATCAATACATGGAGTACAAAAACATTGTCACTTTATAGCTGCATTCAAAACCAATTCACATATAAATATAAAACAAATCGTGCTCTACAATACATTGTCAAAAAAATGACTTGTGCTTAACAAAACCAGTGTCACAAAAACAAGTTTAAATCAAAATTGTGAATCAACAGTATTAAAAAATAAGCCGTATGGACAACAACAACTTCTAGCTTATTGCCTTAATACTAGTTTTCAAATAGGTATCCTACTTTTTTTTAACCAAAAGTCAACCCCGATTTATAAAAAATTAAAAAAAAAACATTCTGTCCTTATTCACAAAGTGGGATCGAACCAGTACTCCTCAACATTTGGAGAATATGTGGGGAATATGCCGACGCGTTTCAAATCCTTATATTTCTTAACATGATTCTCATTGGGGCTTTTGTTCTTTTGTTCTTATTCGTGCTGTTTTCTGATTCAGAAGGTATCATCAATTCCGTGGGCCATTAGATAGAACGGATCTCTCATGTAATTCCTAGTTAACTCATTACTTTCTTTTGACAGCCCGGTGTTTTGCTCCGTGGGTCGTTTCTCAGTAAAACCAGCTCTTTAGTACATAAACCTTGGTAGTGCTCGCCTAGTCAAACAAAAAACACCAAGCTTATTTTAACAACATATAAGCCGGGTCACCAAATGCCAATTAGACCGGCAATCAACCATGTTTTGCCTGTGAAACAAATCTGCAGTCCTTTTGATATGAGGCAGCAGAGTTTGCACTAGTTTTTGATTCAAGTCCATTTAGTCTGAACATTCACTCTTTCAGATTCTTGTATGAAAAGATCAAAGTGCCAAAGAAATACTCCCATTGAGGAAGAATACGCACTCAGACGCGGATTAGTGTTTATGACATTAGTGTTTATGGATTTGAAACGCGTCGGCATATTCCCCACATATTCTCCAAAAGGTGGAGTGGTGTGGCTCACTGGTTAGAGGCGGCAGACCCAGAAGCAGAGGATGGACCGGGACCAGGGTTCTATCCCCGATGCGGCAGGGTCGTGGACCTGGGTCAGCGGACTCGATAATTCTCGCCTCAGTGCCTACACTAACCAGGGATCACACTCGGCAACTCTGGGCATTAGCTTGCCTCGTCTCCACAACGGCCCCCCACAAACGCTGGGGATGCCTGGTTTCACCTTGGAGATACCCAGTAGGGACCATCTCACAGGGAAAGCCAGGACGGGTCCCCCAGCGGTCTAGAGCGCAGAGATACTCCTTTGGGAGTCGATTCAAGCGCTTTAGAAACCCACAAATAATAAGTCCAGGTAATTAATGAATGAATCCGGGTAATGTCAAGTTTCAAACTGTATATTCCCCATTCAGTTCTGATGTATGAATTTTGACTTGTAGAAAATCAGGACTGTCACACAGGCGCTCTCTTTGGAATCTCTTGTGGGATCCAATTCTTAAGTAAGTGCGAATAAATTATGAGTTAACTTCCAACTAAATTTAAGTAAGTGCTAATAAACTATGAGTTAACTTTCAACTGATTTAAGTTCAAAACGATATATTGTTCACAGTACTTTAACAGAATGCACAAGTTTCACTGCTGGGTCGCCAATGCCAAGTTCTGTTGAATTGATACAATAACTGATATCAATGTATAGTCCAGATTGGACAAATGAGATAAATATGAAGATTGATTCCTCTGTTTTTACTTAGACAACTTTGCTCAGAGAACTTTCACTAGCACACGGGTTATGTATGTCTTTTTTAAACAATGTGTAACATAAAAGTGATGCAGCAGTAATATGTTACATTATGTTTTTTTAGGGGGTCATCGTTGGATGCAAATTCTCACTGTCCTGAAGAAGGTCTTGTGGAGTAAACATAAAAGACCGAAACGTCGACTTCTAAGTCCAATTTTCCATCTAAGATTGTTGACACAAGTGAGTACTTTTAGTAAAATCAGAAGTCATTGTATTATATATTGTGGTTTGGACTTTCTATTCTGATGTAATACAGGAGAAATTGTTTTACTCCTTTTTCATCTGAATGCATTTTTGATTAACCTTCATGATTGATATGTACCCTGATAAATTTTGTACAAGAAGAAAATAACTTTTTGATAAAAAAGATTCCCCGTGTTGCTGTTCTCTACTTCACAATAGTGTGGTATCATTACTCTGTCACAGAGGTACAACGAATTGAAACTGCCTTCAGATACCAATTGAATTAGGTCGAATTCACTAATATAAGTGACAATCAAATTTGATTTCTGTAAATTGTTCTAAATCAAATTCCCTTGCCGGCAATTTTTTTGTATTCACGTAACTTCTAGAAGTGGCACTTCCACACTAGACACAATAAATCTGCGCACATCATCGCGCAGCATTTAATCACACAGGTCCGCACATACCAAACTCGACCCTGCACTCCCCACACATCAGGAACTACCATGGACACACATATCCCACATGCATTCCTATGGAAGGGCAGGCCAATCTCATACACGCACTCAGAGAGTGCACGCACTTTACACTGGGACACAGTGTCAAAGTGTGCAAAGACCAGAAATCACTATAATTATGCAACATTAAAAGGCAAAAAGTTCAGGGGTGAACCTGCCAGAAGGGCCAAGTCCAACACTGCCTGTATTACTTTTATCAAGTAAAAAAGTAATTCAGTTCCAAGGGTTTATAAAACACATTGTTATTCTGTGTTCCTAGCATTGTCAGTGAGCAAAACCATTAAACGTTGCAGTGCACTAATATAAAGTTGAAGAGTTCGACTTTCTGGCTCTTCCAGAATAGTATGTGTTAGACCTGGCATCTTTGACGTGGTTTCCCCTGTCTTTTTGTCTCTACCTCCTGTATTTTTGGCACTGTGCTGGATTTTGTTTTTGCTGGTTTAGATGCTTTGGGCACTTGGCCACTGCTGATCAATGTCAAAGTGCAAGTGCTCACTGTGTAAATTGTTATTGGAATTGGTTATCCATAACTGGTATATTTGTATCACCCAGAAGTCCCTAGTAAAGTGCTCTGAGTGTGCCAGTGCTGGTAATACAAATGCTACTAGTGGGCCTGCAGCACTGATTAAGCCACCCGCATGAGTAGCCCTAAAATGGTGTCTAAGGCCTGCCACCGCAGTGTCTGTGTGTAGTCTGTGAACTGCCATGTCAACCTGGTCAGTGTCCCCACTGACCAGGCCTAACCCTTCCCTTTCTGTACACATTGGTCACCCCTATGGAAGGCCCAATGTACCCCCTTGGGCAGGGTGCAGTATATGTGAAAGGTAGAGCATGTACTAGTGCAGGTGACATGCTCTGGTAGTGAATTACAGCCATTTTCGTTTTTCACTATTGTAAAGGCTATCTTGCCCTTAGGCTATCATGGGGAATGCTGGCTACAGTGGTTACCTGCATATATTCCCATAGAAGTAAGATAGGACATACAAGTCTGGAATCCCTGAACTCAGAATTTAATAACATATCTTTTAGGAAAGGTGTTTTTTAAATCCTGTGTTTGAGAACAGCACATTTAGAAAGTTGCTGTTCTCTTGTCTGACCTTTCTGTGTGCCTTGGCCTGTTTGTGAATTGCCTGTCTGGTTTGTAAGTGACAGGGGCTGGGTGGCTCCCAGAGGCTGAGTGGGCCATCCCTGGGCTGAATAGCTCCATCTGAATCTAGAGTGGTGGGAGGGGGTAGCACCTGGCCCTGAATAGGGCTGTGCCTGCCTTCCACAATGCTGGCTCCACCCCCTGCTAGAAAGCCGATGACCCTGCCTCTCTCTCTCTGAAAGGAAAGGAGAGGCTGTGGTAAATAAATAAATTATTACCGGATCTATTTTTGAATATAATCAATAAACAGGTAGCTCAATAAATAAGAGTCAAGATTCGAGGTAGTTGGAGTTGACAGGCTTTAATCAAGCATAAAGGACAGGAACAGGACAGCCTGTACGGGAATAGGATGGCAGGGCCCGACAGCTGCCGGGCAGGATCTGGGAGCATAAGGGACTCTAACTTTTAATAACAGTGCACAATATATATAGTTAAACAAAATACATTACATTCAATACAGTAGGCGTGGTTCGTAACAGTCGCGAAAGATAAGGGTAAAATGATGTAACAAGAAGGCGTGTACAGGGTGTATACATAGACATGTGATGCAAACGTAACAGAATATGTCATAAAAGGGGCGGAAACATGGAGGGGGCTACCTGAGCAGCTGGGACCTCTAACCTAGTGGTGCGCGCAAACGGGCAATGACGTGTTACCAGGGAGAACTGGGGGCTATGACTTCTGCGCTAGAAGAGGAGACTAAAGTCTGGAGTGTCAGAGCGACATGTACCCAGGCATATCTAGTATCTGGTGTTTAGAGTACATGTTGATAGAATCCAAAAGTTATCAGGGCAAAGGCTAACAGACATTAAGACTGGGGCATGCATTATTCTACATGTAGTGCGTGTGTGAGGAATATTCTATGAATATTAATACAGTATTTCTCTTACATGGAGACATAAAGGCTAGACCATGACGGAAACTATTGATGCGATTCAGTAGCTTAGGAATGCAGAGAAGGAGGGCTGGACTGATAACTAGAAACATAACATATTCTTGGCAGACTGGGAGGCAGAGCCAGGACGGGCCGGGCACTGCGTGGCAAGAAGTAAGCTAAGGGTCAGGGATACAGGTGGGGGCTGTATCGCTCCTCGGAGAGGGTTCAGGAAACAGGAGCTGAATCTGAGTCCGGGCCCTTTTGAGGCCTAGAAACGGGGATAATTCAATGAATTAACGTGCATACTGTGAAATGTGGCAACGTAGGTTTACATAGGCCTAATATTCGTTGTATTCACGAGGACTGGAAACTGGCATACTAGAGATGGACACAACTGTAATTGCGTCTTTAATCGATCAGAGGGGAATACATGCATATCGATCATGCACATATAACATAATATGGGGAACACGTAGGCACATACAACATGGCAAAATTTACTTTTCCACAAAGTGCTCAAGGAACACCCAGAACTGGGTCAGTCCGGGCTCAGAGCCCTCCTGCACAAACGTAACAAAGACTTTTAGGGGTATAAGTACAGGACCCCAGACTACAGAAAATGAGATCATCCTGGAATCAAGAAGGAACCTCTGCCAAGGAGAAAGCTGGAAGACTGAAGTAGGAAGACTGTCTTGCTGTTGCTATGCTGTACTGACCTACAGTTGCTTTGCTGCCAAGGAGAGGGGAAGGACTTTGCTTTATGCTGTGTCCCCTTGCTTGGAGGTATCTCCAAGGGCCTGAAGAAGAGCTGGCTCCCTGTTAAGAAGTCCCAGGAACAAAAGGACTTCACCCCCAGCTTCCATGAACTCTGCTGCAAGAGTTCTGTCCTTCCTAGAGTGCTTGGGCCAGTTGTGGTGCCTCTGGAAGTTGTACCTGTGTTGGGCAGCTGAAACCAAGATTTTAAAGACCTTCTGCAAGTTGTAACGCATCGCTCGCTGGCGGAGCGCATCCCCGTCAGTGCGAGAAAATTCCTGCCGCTACGAAGGCCGAGATCGTCGCAGTGCCTGTTGCCGCTGCCAGAGTTGTCGCATCCTTCGTTTGCGGGACGCATCAGTCCGGTGCGGGAAGATTACCATTGCTGCGAGTATCGCGCAGAGCCTGTCGTCACTAGGTGAGATCGTCGCACCGCGTGCTTTCGGACCGCATCACGTCGCTGTGAGAGTCATCGTAGAGCCATCGCATCGAGGGGCCGTGAGAGGAGAAGATCGCCGCTGAGCTGAGCATCGTCACTGCACCGGAGATTGTCGCCGCCCCGGAGATTGTCGCATCGTACCTTTTGCGAGCCGCACAAGGAATTGCATCCCTCCCCATACAGACCGGAGTCACCGCAACACACCGGCTGTGTCCAGCGGGGTTGTCGCATCGCCTCCCCAGGGTCTCAGGAGTGACGCATTGCTTCCTTTTCAACGCTACAGCTTTCACTTGGAACTTTTGTTGCATCTAAAGGTACTGTTGGCTAAAATGTGACGCAACTGTTGATTATTTTAAAGCAACCCATATTCTTGAACTGTGTATGTTGGATTTTTGTCATTTTGGTCTTGTGTAGTTTAGATTAAATACCTTTATTTTTCTAAACTGTTGTGGAGTCAGTTTGTGGTGTTTTCACTGTGTTACTGTGAGTGTTGGTACAAATACTTTGCACATTGCCTTTGATAAGCCTGACTGCTCGTGCCAAGCTACTAAGGGGGTGAGCAGGGGTTATCTAAAGAGTGTATCCTTCTTACCCTGATTAGAAGCAAGGGTCCCTATTTGGACAGTGGTACCTACCTCTGCCAACTAGAGACCCCCAGTTCTAACAGTATGCATTGATGTATGTTCATAAATTAAACAGATAGCAGTTGAATAGGAGTTGAGTATGTTTAGAAGAAATACATTGCAATTCCACCTGTGAGGCTGAAGGTCAATACACAGAACCTTAAAAACACCCCTTTTTTGTGTCCAGAAGCCAGTGCATGATTCACAAATGATTAGAGGTTGAGATGTGGAATTTGAGATCCAATATTACCCTGACTGCAGCACTCTTCGACAATTAAAGAAGGTGGATAACATGGCAGAAAAGTATTGGCAACATGAGTGTTGAAAGCAATGTATCTGTTAGACATCCCCTACTATGTGTGTTGCAGAGATGGGCTGGCAGAGCACATTCAGGCTCAACGTCAAGAGCCCATGAGTAGGATAGCACCACTTGGCAGGCTAGGAATCACAGATGGCAGGTTCAAGATGCTTGGATCCAGGTTGTTGGAGCCTTCTGTCCCTGAGGCTAAGGTAAGGGTCCAACTAACTAGCCCTTTGAGTCAATCTGAGGTCCTGGGTTCAACAGAGGCAAGACTGGCAGCAGTCCTTCAGAGCAGCAGTCCAGCAGAGTGGCAGGCCTTTCTGCAGCACAGCAGTTCTTGTTCTTGGCAGAGTATCCACAGGTCCAGGAGTATACTGAACAGTTGGTGTCTGAGGTCCAATACTTATATCAAGTACCCCCTTTGAAGCGGAAGCAGCTTCTAGAGGTTTCCATTTAAGTGCACAGATTTCCTGACTACCTTGCCCTGGCTCCAGAATAATGACATGGGGTATGCAGCCGTGCAGAAGGAAACATTTATTTAAGAGCTTTTCAATACCAGGACATGTGAAACTTATAAGTACATGTCCAACTTTTTAAATGCACTGCCCCCTGACCTCTGGGCTGTCCAGGGTCTACCTTGAAGTGACATATGTATTAAATTAGGAAGGTTTGGGCTGTAATGGAAAGACTGACACCATGTTTAAAGGGTTAATTAAGTTGGTGCAATCAGTGCTGCAGGCCCACTAGTATCATGTAATTTACAGGCCCTGGGCACAGTTTACTAGTCACAAGTAAATAAAATATGCCAATCGAGTATATGCCAATTCTACCATGTTTTAGGGCGAAATCACCTCATTGGCAGTGCCTTATGTTGTCCAAATCTCAACATCAAATTGTTGTTATGCCAATTAGATTCTCTGATCAGAAGTTTTCCCACAACAAAATCCCATTCATCGTAAAAGAAGAACAGCATTGACATTCGGTCGAATATGCATATTGTCTGCTGATGAAGGCTCATTCAGGGTTACTTGCTGCAGAGTGCTGGAACCATAGCCCTGAAGCTTTAGGACAGTAGGCCATCATGGTCTATACATTAGTTCACATTATATAAGGGATTTCTATTTAGTATTGGAAGATAACAGAGTTGTCATGCAAGATGGTCTTCTGCAACTGTTTCTCTGCTCAAAGTCTGATTCAAGAAACATGTCCATACCGCTGTTATATTGGGATGGATGCCAGATTTGTTTGTATATCAGCAACACACTAAAAAAACGGTTTACAATCACTGGCTGAGCTTGCGCACCTCATTGAGGATTATTATGATACACGTTTGAGAATCTCTGCAAAATATACCTATCTAATGAGGGGTGATTTGAAGACAAGTAAATTAGGGCACATTTACATGGACTGTTGGAGCCTAATGAGAATACTGCACTGTAATTGGTTTGCAGCATGTAAAACTATTTCTAACCAGGAATCCTTATTAGAATTTACGTCTTTGCATTTGCCTAGTTACTTCCTAGGCCTATAAAAGTATCATGTAAGAAGAGCAAAGCGGAAACTTTATTGTTTTTATTGCGGCAATCATTGTGCATTCCAGATTTGGTAGCACATTCATGGCCTGAAGGTGGTCTTAGTGTGCTGAAGTTATTCACATTGGGTCTGTACAGTGTGAGGCAATTGCTGCACCCAGCAAATACTGATACCGCGTGGTACAGTATTCACTCAGCTACTTGTATAGCTGCAATTCCCAGGGAGGGATGAACAACGGGTAAGAGACGAAGAACATGATACAAATATGTAGCTTAAGTGAGACTGCATATGAGTACTACTCTCTCTGCAAAGAAGCGTCTCTTGAATTTCAGCAGGGCTAAAGCAATTCGGAGGTAAGTAGGTTACATTTTGCCACATACTGGGTATGTTATTGAACTTTTACTCCTACGTTTTGTGCTTGCAATATATTGGCTCTTGTTATGGCATTGTCTGCCCGAGGTGGTTATTTTTTGGCTACGTATGATAGCATATCATTTTAATGGTTTACAAGATGTCTGATGGCTTTGTAAGCTGTATCCACTTGATGTCAAATGCAACATTTTAAAGAGAATTGCATACATTCATGCAAAATCTAAAAAGAAGAGTGAACTATTGCTAGGGGATATTTCAGAAGAGTAGTGGGATTAGGGAATCCTGGGAGTTTGTGACACCACTATATGAGGGCAAAATCCTTATTCAATGGCAGGAAATTCATGATGTGTTCAGCATCCTCTCAGAAGAGGAATATGATTGGAATGGATTTTACAATTTGTGGATTCAGTGGCACTTATCTGCAGTGGGCTGATGCCTATGTGTCTCGTACTGTCAAAATGGAACCCCACTCTGGTTTATGGATTATCTTCGTTCTCACAGACCTGCAAGAACACTTGTGGGAAGCCGCTTAGCACCAATTTCTTTAAGGCTATGTCTAATGTTGATGGGTTACCAAACTTTACTGGTCTGCTGTCCAATTGATTTAGTTGTATTAGTCGAAGGATCCTGCTAACCCATGACGTCCAGCGATGTGGGCAGAGCACCAAGAAGCCCCCTCTGTCCCTTACCATATACTGCAGGAGGTTTTCCCCAAAAACGTTCATCTGCAAATGAGGATTGATGTTAGTGGTGACAGTGACCTGTGAGCACCTATCCACCTATGTGAGTCGCTGACCCTAATGTGCATTAAATAGTTGTCCTGAAATGTAAATGGATCAAAGAGAGCTCGAAGAGAGTCTGCATTCTCCTAGTGTTTTATTTCCCAGGCCTATTGCCCCAGAACATGGACATATTAACTCAAACTCATATGTACCACATATACATTTTCAAGGGTCAGCCACGCTTTAACCTTAAACTGGAAGATAAGTAGATTTCCTAGTTACTGTAAGGATTAAGTAACCTAATCTTCATAGTTACTTAAGGACTGTGGTTGAATATATTGAAACAAAGAGATGCATTGACTGTGACTGTGATGCTGCACAACTGCGAGGATTAGGGAATATATCCCGGTAAAAGTACCATGCACATTTTTTAACATAATTTATGTTGGACCAGTGGGCCCTGCTGCTTAATGTGGTCTACTTAGTCCTTACTAGGACTAAAAATGGAGCCCTTACTGGAGCTCTCCTGACTTTGTTGCTGCTACTACACCTCTAGCCCTCTGTGAAAGGTGTCAGACAGCTCGTGGAAAACTAAGAGGATACCCAGTGCCTTAAAGTCTGCAACAGTGGAAAATGATTTACTAGAGACAGAGGCAGGCTCCTTAGAAATCAATGTATACAATATACTGGTGAGATGGCTTGTACCTATAACTGGCAAGCCCAAGGATCACTGACACAATATCGTATTGAACCGTATTGTTGACAAAGATATTGTGCCAAATATGTTGTTTAACCACAAAATCGTATTCCTATACTTATAATCGTAAGTACAACATTTTAAAAAAAATACAGTTGACACCAATATCCTCCAAAAATATACAAATATAAATGTTTTAAATATAGGATTGAAAGTAGCAAATGTTTTACTGTAATGTAAATTAAATATATCCCACTAGCATTTCATACTCTATATATAAATATGTAGGTAGATAAACAAGCAGAGACATATATATATATTTATAAATGAGAAGAACTCCGTTTCACTCCTCCAGTTTTCCGTCGATAAGAAACAGACAGGTACTTTGCATCAATTTATTCCGTGTACAACACAATTGCCGCCATGACGCGTTTCGGGCCCTTGAGCCCTTGATATTTATAAATAATATATATATATATATATATATATATATATATATATATATATAAATATATATATATATATATATGTATATATATATATATACATATATATATATATATATACATACATACATATAGGATTTCGGGGTCTCTAGTTGGCACAGGTAGGTACTTGTGACAAATTGGACCCTTGCCTCTAGTCAGGGTAAGGGGGTACACTCCTAAAATAACCCCTGCCCACTCCCTTGGTAGCTTGGCACAAGCAGACAGGCTTATCTCAGAGGCAGTTTGTAAAGCAATTGTGAACACATTCAGTAATCAAGTGACAACACTACAGATGGACACAACACTAGTTTTACATCAAAAATAAGTATCTTTTATATAGACTTATAACAAGACCACAAACAACAAAAACCCACAATACAGTACTTAAAATAGTAGACTTAGCTTTGTTCTCTTTAGATCTTAAAATGCGACACTTTGAGTCAATGTACCTTAAGATGCGACAAGCAGGGTAACAAAAGTGTTGCAGGAAAAGTGATGAGGTAGTCCTTTACATGCAAGGTCAGTGAGGTGTTGAAGATCTGGAGCAAAGAAACAAAGATGGCGCTTTCTCCTTGATGCAACATGCTTCCCGGTGATGTGGCAGCGTCTGCTGCGACTTCGATCCTCTTCTCCGGCGATACTAGATGCTTTACAAGATGCGAGCCGTGACAGGCCCTGCGACACGCTTCCCAGTGATGCGGCGGCGTTTGCTGCGATGTCGATCCTCTCTCCTGGCGATGCGAGTTGCTTCGACAATGATGCGAGCCGCGACAGGCCCTGCAACACTTATCCCAGTGATGCAGCGGCATCTGCGGAGACGTTGATCCTCTTCTCCGGCGATGAGCCACGACAGGTCCCGAGACACTCTTCACGGAGATGCAGCGGCATCTGCTGCGACGTCGATCCTCTTCTCCGGTAATGCGAGGCGGTTCAGGTTGTGAAACAGCAGCAGCAGTTCGGCGACATGCTTCCTGTTCTTGAGTCGCGTTTCCAGCTCCTTGTGACACACAAGTCCTCAAAAAGTCCTGCACAACTGCAGGCACTTCAAGAAAACTATTGGGGAGCTGGTGGGTGAAGTCTGTTGTCCCTGAGACTTCAACAGGAGGCAAGCTCTGTTCCAAGCCCGTGGAGATCCTTACAAGTGGATGAAAAGTACACACATTTCCTCTCTCCTTTCTTTGGCAGTCAGGCAACCACTGCAGGCCTATCCCCCAAGTAGCACTTCAGCTTAGGGATAGTCTCTCCTCAGTCTCTCTGGTTCCACTCCTCAGCAAAGGTTTCTTCTTGTTGTCCAAAAGTGATCTAAATTCTTGATCACCTGCTGCCAGGGTTGCAGCCTGTTGCCGCAAACCCACAAGAGTAGGGCATTCTCTCTGCTCCTTGCAGAATTCTTCCCTGGAGGGTCCTTCTTCCTCTTGCCAATGGGTCCGCTCAGGCAGGTCCCCAGTTCAGCTACCTGTTCCCCTGTAGGCCCCAGGGCATCCCCCTCAGGATCTACCTCCTCCAGGACCGTGGGAACTTCGGGGGCGGTTCCCCGTGCCCCCTACCTCTTCTCTCTAAGGGAGGTCCCTGGGCCTCCCTCCCAGGCTCCAGGTCCTCTTGAGCACCCCCACGGGCTGCCATTGACCACGTGGTCACACACGCCCAGTCAGGCAGACCCACCATCTCCAAGTGAATGTTCTGCTCCACCTTTCCCCAAGTGAGCTCTCCAAATTGTTCCCCAACAAAAAGTCAACAGGCATGCAGGCCTCACAGCTACCTGAAGAATATCAGAGACCCCCCACTCAAAGGGAACCTGAGCCATTGGACAATGGCTCTCTGTATTGTCAGCAGCAACAACTCAGCAAAATGCATGAGGGACAATCTGCTCTTGAGACACCCGGTGACACTTGACAGCTGTCACACTGGCTCCTGTGTCTCTAAGAGCCTCCCCCTTATGGCCATTGATGGTCACTCAATGCCCATATTTCTTAGTGTTGTTGGGTAGCTGGGTCCCTGGGACCACCTCACAGTCTCCTAAAGAGACAAAGGACATCTCTGCAGGACCCCACCCACCTTGGACACCAATCTCCTCCCCCAAGGCTATACTCACCATCTGCTGGGGTGGAGCAGAAGGGAGTGCTGTCTTTTAAAATAAGCGGAATCTGTGGCCATTCGCCTTATGACCCAGTTCCCCACACTTGTAACACTTCAGGAGTCCCTGGTGAACAGGATTACCTGTTCGGCCCCTTGCTTTCTCTCAGAGGGAGGAGGAACCTTTCCCTTGGTTTCCTTGGTAATTACTTTGGGGCCCTTTATGGAACTCCTTCTGTTTACCTTTGTCCCCCAACTCCTCTGCTGGGGACTCTGCCCACCTTTGGCTCCCATGTGACCTTTGTGGACCCGGGTGCTCACCCAGCGGGCCACCTCTTCAGCAAGCTTCCTCGGATTAGTCAGCTTACTATCAATCAGGTGCAGGCGCATCTCTGGACAAAAATTACTGGACAAGTGCTCCCGTGCAATCAAATCAAAGAGCTCCTGAAAATCATTAACTTTGCTGCCCTTTTTCAAACCATCCAATGCTCTGAAAAAGAAAGTGACATATTCCACCCAGGTACAACTCTCTATCTTCTTGCAACTCGTGAACCTCTGTCTATAGAGTTCAGGGATCAAACCATACCATACCTAGACATTAATGCATCCTTCATGTGGCTATAAGAATTATGGACTTCAGATGGCAAGTCTAACAGTGTGCCCCGTCCCTCAATAAGGGATCTCCCCACAACCCCGCTCCCCAATCTCTCTCAGGGACCAGGTGGGAAGACATGGCTACGTCATAGGCTCTGAACCACTGCCCAATATCATCATTCTTATAAAATTCTTTCACCACATCTTGAAGAATATATACCCTAGCTTCTACAGTTCTGATGGTGTGCTGCCACCTGAGGGAGCAATTTCTAAGCTCTTGGCCTTCAATTCCAAATCCCTCAAACCCTTCTCATGTTCAAACTGCAGTTTCTTTTCTTCCAGGGCTAATTTCCTAGTTTGCAACTCAAATTCTAACTGCCCATTCAGCTTGAGCTTGGTCAGCTCCATTTCATGCATCCTACTCTCTTTCCTGTCCTTCAACTCTTCTGGAGACAGTCCTCTGGCAGAAACACCGCTACCTGCTGGGGAGGTTATTCTCCTCCTTCCTGGACCCAATGGCCCTTCAAACTGCTCATATGCATTCTCTGCCCCATCCTCAGGGGTATTCCTTGCTTCAAACCAGGCCTCAGAGCCTTTTGTAACTCCTCTTTTCTGGAGATACCGGTCATAGAAATGTTGAACCTCCTGCAGAAGTGCTTGAGCTTGGTAATGGTGTAGCATTCCAATTTCTTCTCTGCCCAATCATTATCAACTGATGCTACGGATGCTGCTTTATCCGTGGCAGCTAAACTTGGCAAAAATAGAAAGTCCCAGAACAAAACTATCTACCAAAAGTATGTGGTCATGTTTTGGTCTACACTCACTAGTAGTGTTCACCACTCACTGTACATGAGTCACAAATACGTGTCATGAATCCTCACCGCTGACCACCAATGTTAGATTTGGGGGTCTCTAGTTGGCACAGGCAGGTACTTGTGACAAATAGGGACCCTTGCCTCTAGTCAGGGTAAGGAGGCACACTCCTAAAATAACCCCTGCTCACCACCTTGGTAACTTGGCATGAGCAGACAGGTTTATCTCAGAGGCAGTGTGTAAAGCATTTGTGAACACATACAGTAATCAGGTGACAACAGTACAGATGAACACCACACCAGTTTTACATCAAAAAGAACTATCTTTTATATTAGCTTAGTTCTCTTTAGATCTTAAAATGCGGCACTTTGAGTCAATGTACCTTAGGATGTGACACGCAGGGCAACAAAAGTGTTGTAGGAAAGGTGATGCAGTAGTCCTTTACAAGCAAGGATGGTGATGCGTTGAAGATCTGGTGCAAAGAAATAAAGATGGCGCTTTCTCCTTGATGCAACACACTTCCTGGTGATGCGGCGGCGTCTGCTTTGATGTCTCTGGCGTTGCGAGATTCTTTACACGATGCGAGCCACGACAGGCCCTGCGACACGCTTTCCAGTGATGCAGCAGCGTTTGCTGCAACGTTGATCCTCTCTCCTGGCGATGCGAGTTGCTTCCACAACGATGAGAGCCACGACAGGCCCTGCAACACTTTTCCCGGTTAAGCGGCGGCGTCTGCGGCAACGTCAATCCCCTTCTCCTGCGATGAGCCGGCACAGGCCCTGCGACACGCTCCTCAGAGAAGTGTGGCGTTTGATGCGACGTCGATCCTCTTCTCCTGCGGCAGTTCGGCGACACGCTTCCTGTTCTTGAGTTGCGCTTCCAGCTCCTTGCGACACACAAGTCCTCAAAAAGTCCAGCACAACTGCAGGCACTTAAAAAAAACTATTGGGGATCTGGTTGGTGAAGTCTGTTGCCCCTGAGACTTCAGCAGGAGGCAAGCTCTGTTCCAAGCCCTTGGAGATCCTTACAAGTTGAGAAAAAGTACACAAAGTTCCTCCCTCCTTTCTTTGGTAGTCAGGCAACCACTGCAGGCCAATCCCCCACGCAGCACTTCAGCTTAGGGATAGTCTCACCTCAGTCTCTCTGGTTCCACTCCTCAGCAAAGGTTTCTTCCTGTTGTCCAAAAGTGATCTAAATTCTTGGGATCAGGGTCCCAATACTTATACCCCAAAATGGTCCTCTGAGGGCAGATGAGCCTTTGCCTAGTCCAAACCAGTTCTGGTCTGTCCCTGAGCACTCTGTTTACATGACTCCTTCTTTCCTTCGACAGTGCAGGGCAGAGACATCAGATGCACCACAGGTGGTGGAGCAGGCATTGTGGAGGAAAGGCACAGGCCTATTCAGGTTCCAGGTGCAACTCCTCCCTCCCATCTAGATGCAGATCTCTCTATTCACCACTGGTCTGACACACCCTGTCCTCCTGGAATCCCCGTGCCCCTGTTACTCAAACTTCAGACAAAAAATACACAACCTAGCGGAGGCAGGCTTGGATGGTTAGACAAGAAAATACCTACTTAATAAAAGTGGTATTTTCAAACACAGATTGTTAAAACCAACTTCACTAAAAGATGCATTTTATCATTCTGAGAGTAAAGTGGACTTCGTCCCCTAACCACTAGTGCACCACAAGCCGAGCCATATTTGCAGAGTGGTGAAGGAAGGGGTGTGGCCTCTAAAGACGTTTTAGCAATCCCGGTGTGTGGGACTTACTGGAGGTAATAGGAGGGGGAGCTGGACCTCAAAATGCATGGATACTTTACATCCCCCCACTTAACCCCCCCCCTTTTTCCAGCCCCGCTCCACAAAGCACCCTGAAATTTTTCAGGAAACCGCTGAGTTTAATGGATTTTTTGGGGGAAAGTTTTGAGAAGAGTCATCAAAAGTTATTCAGAAACCAGAAAAAGCTCTGTCTATGAAAAAGCAGACCCAACTTTTACTATCTACTGGACACCACCAGTAGGTAATATATATATAAATGCCTTCTCCTCAAACGCTCCAATTCAGTCTTTCACCCAATAAGGAACTGTTAGACCTGGTACCATTGACGTGGGTCTCCCTTCCATTTGTGCTGTTGCTTCATGTATTTTTACTGGTGTTATATGCTTTGGGCACTGTGCCACTGCTATCCAGTGCCACAGTGCAAGTGCTCCCTATTGTAAATTGATGTACTAATCAGTGATTCCATGTTTGGCTATGTGGTTTACTTGTCAGACCCTAGTCTAGTGCACTAAGTGTGCCAGGGCGTGTAATCCAAATGCTGCTGGTGGGCCTACAGCACGGGTGTGCCACCCACAGAAGCAGCCTTGTAAAATGTGTCTAGGGTCTGCCATTGCAGAGCCTGCGTGCAGTCTGGTACCGTCATGCTGACTGGGCAAGTGCACCCACTTGCCAGTCCCTAAACCTTCCCTTTTCTTCATATCAGTCACCCCTGTGGTAGGCCCAAGGGCAGGGTCCATTGTAAGTATAAGGTAGGACAAGCCCTGATGTGTGTGGCATGTCCTAATAGTGAACTACAGACATTTTCGTTTTTCACTATTGCAAGGCTACCGGTTCTCCATAGGCCAGAATGGGCCGTTAGATTATTACATTTTATAATCCCAACTGTCTCAGAGGACATGGTAGAAATTTGAGTTTAGTATGCTTGAACTCGGAATAATAAAATACAGCTTTTAGTAAAGTTTATTTTAATATTCTGTGTTTGCAAATACCACTTTTAGAAAGTAGGTATTTGCTTGTCTAACCATTCAAATCTGCCTCTGCTAGGTTGTGTATTCCTATGTCTGGTTTTGTGAATGACAGGGCTGGGGAATTCCAGGAGACAGGCTGAGTCCCCCAGTGGTGAATAGAGAGATCTGCATCTAGATGGGAGGGAGGAGTTGAACCTGAACCTTGAATATGGCTGTGCCTGCCTTCCACAATGCTGGCTCCACCTCCTGTGGGGCATCTGATGTGCCTGCCCTGCACTGTCAAAGGAAAGGAGAAGTCTGGTAAACAGAGTGCTTTAGAACTGGTTTGGACTGGGCAAAGGCCGATCTCCCCTCAGAGAACAAAGGACTTTGGGGTATAAATATTGGGACCCTGATCCCATGAAATTAGATCACTTTGGACTACAAGAAAAAAACCTTTACTGAGGAGAGGAACCTGAAGAAACTGAGGAGAGACTATTCCCAAGCTGAAGTGCTGCTTGGGGGATTGGCCTGTAGTGGTTGCCTTACTGCCAAAGGAAGGAGAAAGGAACTTTGTGTGCTTTGCTTTCAACTTGTGAAGGATCTCCAAGGGCTTGGAAAAGAGCTTGCCTCCTGCTGAAGCCTTAGGAACAACAGACTTCAACCCCCAGCTACGCAGTGTTCTTTTAGAAGTGCCTGCTGCTGTTTTGGACCTTCTGAGGAACTGTGTGTCGCCGTGTCTGTGCCTGCCGTCGCAACTCCGAATGAGGGTGTCGCCGCTGGAACTGTCGCACTGCACCGCATCGGAGAGAAGCGTGCCGCAACAAAGAGGAAGCGTGTCACCCTCGCTGCTGCTGTTGTCGCAACTCCGAAGAAGGAGGGTGTTGCCGATGGAGCTGTCTTACTGCACCGCATCAGGAGAAGGATCTCACAACGAGGTCGGAGCGTGTCACCGTTGCTGTGCCTGCCGTTGCAACTCCGAAGGAGGGTGTCGCTGCTGGAACTGTCGCATTGCACCGCCTCAACCAAGAGCACCTTGCATCCCCGAGAAGCGCGCCGCCATCGGAGCTGCTGCCGTCACATCTTGGATGTCGCCGCTGTAGTTGTCGCATCGAGTGGAAGCTTCACGCATCATGGAGCTGTTGCCGTCGCATCGTAACGGTGTCACTGCTGCAGTCCACGCATCGAACCGAGAACTTCTCGCAACCTCGAGAGCGTGTCGCATCTGGAAGAACTTCACATCTTTATTTCTTTCTACCTGACTTTGCCGCATTTCCCATCGCTGCGACATTGCTTGTCGTGGAAGCGCAACGCAACCTACTGTACATTGACGTAGAGTGTTGCATCTAAGAACTGAACAGAACTAAGCTTAAATCTACCATCTTAAAGTAATCATAGTGTGTATTTTTGTCGTTTATGGTCTTGTGGTAACTCTATAAAAGTCTACTTATTTTTTATATAAAATCTGTGTGGTGTCCATTTGTAGTGTTGTCACTGGGTTACTGTATGTGGTCACAACTAATTAACTTACAAAGCCTCTGAAGTAAGGCTTGACTGCTCGCACCACGCAACCTAGAGGGTGAGCAGGAGTTATTTTGGGAGTGTAATCCCCTTGTCCTGACTAGAGGAGAGGGTCCCTATTTGTCACAAGTACTTACCTGTGCCAACTAGAGACCCCCAAATCTAACAGGAACCTTATTAACAAACAAAACACATTTCAGAATGATTTAAAACCTTGCAAATTACCTACAGCACTGGCAAATGGTCGGTTTGAAACCACTTTGATACACTTTCATAAAAATGAATTAGTTCCATGAAGGCAGCAGTAGAAAATCTACCTTAGGAGTCCTGCGTGGTTTTCTGACCTCTGCATATGCTCCATCTGAATCTGGGTCCCTGAAATAAGAAGGCACGGTCATTTTGAGAGTCAATGAAAGAAAGGATGATAAGCAGCAATGACTTTCAAACTCTTCAAAATACCCACCATTTGGGATAGACCCATTTTACCTTGTGACCTTACTGCGTAGTCCATATTACCAATTAAAGGCGAAACCATGGGACACAATGTGTGCACTCTGAATCAATTTTATTTCATCTACCCATCAGGCATTACAGATAGAGACACAAACCCACATACACATTCCAGTGATGGATCTGCATCAATTTGAAAAGGCCAGGTTTCATACATACTGTCAAACGGTGCTAGAGGCATAGGCAGGTCAACAAGGACTTTTCAGGAGTTCTGATATACAGAAGTGTTGTTTTAATTACATTTTCAATACAGGGTAAGCAACAAAATTTACATTATATAATTCAATACTTCCAAGACATATGGCACCTGGTACAATCAATAGAAGGTTACTCATAAGCATGTACATTTTGTAAGGACTAAGATTGTATACCTATAGTGTAAGGTAGACTGTCAAACCTTGGTGGTGCAAGAGGAGTAAGTGTACAGTGTGAGGTGAGGGCATAGCACTGGTTCCAGGAGCCTGAGGGCTGAATCTGGGTATGTTTGCAAAGATTGCCAAATATCTTTCGGCCGTAACTGCAGGACCTGTTGCTCAGCGTATGTTTCTGCCATCGCTTTGAAATATGCAGCATCTTGGAGCCAGGGTTTTGTTATGGGGGTTGGCCAGATCATTTCACCAAAAGGAGTAGCACATCGGTAAGTCTCCTAATGGGTTTTGACATAGCCCAGCAACATAAGCTTCGGGGAGCAGTCCACCTGTGTCTCAGTGATGCAAAATATTATTTTGTTTCTTCTGATCCAGAATGCACTCACCAGTGGGCATTCCCATGGCAAGTGGAGGAAGCCCATCAGTTCACTAGAGCAGCGATACAATGAGCTGGATAACTTAGGTCACGTGCAAGTAAACCATGGGGGGGGACAGGAGAATATATACTAAAATGTAAAGTTTTGTCATTTTGATCTATAAAAAATAGAGATTAACATCAGTGTATGATAAATGGAGATTGACATCTTTCATGGTATTACCTAGATCCTATTACCATTTGCCTAGTGTAGAGCTGTTGGTTTCAGGTAGACAGCTTGGGTATAGTCTGTATTCTTTAGAGAGCCAACCTCTCTTGGCTGGCGTAGTGGTTAGTTGTGTCTAGGGAGAAAAGTCAGGGGGTTCCATTGGGAATGTTGTCCATAGCTTAAAAAATGAATGTCATATTCTGTAGTTTGCAAAGACATCCAGGGCTTTGATCTGTCTCTCTCCCTTATATTCTTCAAGGGATAGGAACTTACCATCTGGGAATAAGCATCTGACTTGATCCCAGCTTCAAGATTGGGTTTTATGGCAAGGCTGCAGGCTAGCTTTAGTGCTGGAGAACACAGGCAATCTAGTGTCCATGTGGACCCGCAGGTACATTCACTATTTGTATTAGATATAATGGTGGTGGGCAACTAGTGATCACAGTATTCAGGTCACTTATATCAACTTGGTCTCTCTCAATAGTACGATGTGAGGTGTTGGACCTGGCCCTTTCTGCAGGGTCATACCCAAACTTTTTTCCGTCACCCCTTATATTTTCTGGACCTGTTTTTATTGGATGTTAGGAATCTGTGCAGTTTATCACTGCTAACCAAATGCTAAAGTGCTTGTGCTCTCTCCATTAAACATGATAACATTGATTTAGAACCCAGTTAGCACATTTAATTTACTTATTAATCCATAGTACTATCGCTACCCAGGACATGCAAATTAAATGCCACTGGCCTACAGCACGTATTGTGCCACCCACTTAAGTAGCCTTTTTAAACATGGCTCCGGACTGTCATTGCTGCCAGTATGCGCAGTTAAACTGCCATTTGAACCTGGCAAAATAATACCTTTGCCAGACCAAAAGATTTTTTAATACATACAAGTCAACACTAGGATAGGCCATCAACAGCCCAAAGGGCAGGGTGCATTGTATTTAACTAGTTGGAATTATACTGTCAAGTTTTACACATCCTGCTAGTAAAAATTCCCAGATTTGTTTTTAACTATTGCAAGGCCTATCTGTCCCATAGGATAACATTTGGTTACCTTATTACATTTATTAAGTGATAACCTTTGTTTTGTTTGGGAGCAGGTAGAAATATCATGGTTCGTGTCTGAGGAATTATTTAAAACACTCTTTATTGATAAAGTTGGATTTTAATTCACAGTTCTGTAAATGCCTCTCTTAGACAATTTACATTTCCTTGTCCTAATCATTTGGTTTCTGCATCAGGTTTCCTGGATCCCCTGACGAGGCTTGTAATTGGCCTCTGTGCATTTCACTCAGATAGCCATAAAGTAGAGGGTCTGGGTGTTAGCAGGATGAGCTATTCCCACTTGATGAGGAAGGGTGACACCTGTCAAGCTTGCACTTCAAAGACTCTGCTTCAGCTCACATACAAAGTACCTCATACTAGCCTATTGTGCCTGTAGACAGACTGAACCATAGCAGGGAGGCAGAACATGCCAGACATTTTTAAAGGGGAAGACTTCAGAGGTTTCTTCCACTTAAAAGTGGGCACCAGGTATGAATAGAGGACCCTCATACTCACTCTTCAGTACACTCCTGGACCTGTAGACATTACAGAAGAATGACTGCCCTGCTGCATGAACACTGCCCTGCTAATTGAGCCCTGCTTTCCTGTTTTAGAAGGAAGACAAGACCTGCATCCTTCACCTCAGACTGAAGTGACTCAAAGGGTCAGCTAAATAACCTCCTGTTCTGAGCTACAGGGACACAACAAGGCCCAACGGCCTCTCTGCAATTGCCCAGCTGTACTGGACTTGCCAGTACTTGCAACTTTACCTACCTGACCCCGCTAGCCTTGGCTGGAGTGAGTACATGATCCCCAAGTGGTGCCCCCCAGACCCTTGACCCTTGATGTGGTATCAGTTGAGATACTCCTAGAAGAAAAGGAAAATCCTGAAGTTGTGGGTGCTTCATGACTGCAAACAGGCCTGTTTGTGCCAATATTTTGCCGCTTGGGCCAACCGCAGCATGAATGCCCAGTGAACCAGACTCTTCAGGCTGCAGCAACATCCACAAATGACTGACATTGCAAGATCCGCACTTCACACTACAGCATCGAGTGCCTGTAGAGACCACCAAAGCGAAGCTCCAGCAGTGAACATCCATGACACCACACATGATCTTAGTTCTAAAGTGACGACCATGGATGGATGGATGGATGGATGGGTTTTTATATAGCGCAATATCACCGCCAGGTCTCAAAGCGCTTTGCATTGGGAACCCGTCCTGGTTTTTCCCTGTGAGATAGCCCCTACTGGGTATCCCCAAGGTGAAAGCCAGGCATCCCGCCGCAGGGGGCCGTTGTGGAGATTAAGCAAGCTATTGCCCAGAGTTGCAGGGTGTGAACCTGTGATTCGAGTAGGCACCGAAGCGAGAATTACCGAGTCCGTGGACATTTTGGGCTCAAGACCCTGCCGCGTCGGGAATTGAACCCTGGTCCCGGGCCTGATCTCAGCGTCCGGGTCTGCCTCCTCTAACCAGTGAGCCACACTTCTCCACCATCCGCGACTCTCTCCCTGTCCCTTTTCCTCGCAGCCACCTCCACCGTCAACTGGACTTTGGAAGATAATGCACATTGTCCCCAGCACAGCAAACACAAATAGCCAATCTAGTGAGTCAAATCCACATTCTGCTTCCAGGAAGACCTAGGCAGTATTAATGTCAGGCTGAATCTTGTGTACCAGGGAGAAGAGGGTCCCGAAGATGTTAAAGGTCACCCTACATGTTATAAATGTTGAATTATTTGGTAATACCAGTCCATTTAGGAGCGTTCCGTCTATTGGTAATGATACAGGCCAAAACTTTGTTGTCTACATTAAGGAGATACAGTAGATGTAGGATTTATCTCATTACTGTCCTGGCTTCACTAGGTTAGATGTTATGACCTCTCTTGATCTCATTGTTAAGACACCTAGTTTGAAGGCCTTTTTATATAGGCCAGCCTACCATGATGCTAATAGTACTTTATATGCTTTAAAGAATACTGATGCAAGTGTAGTCAAGTCTAGAGCCTTATCTCCCAGAATGCCTTCAAATGCTGTATTGGTTTCTTCGACAGAAATCGGTACTAGTAAGAAGTTGTGCATTTCCCCTTCTATTCAGTCCAGGGCTATGTCTTCTAGGTATTGTTCTATGTCAGTTATCCTAGTAGTACCTGCACAGTTGTAGAGGTAAGAATAGTGTGATTGGAATATGTGAAGTATGTTTTTAATTCTGACGATTTCCCCTGAGTCGGCCATCAGTGTGTGTACCGTGATGGTGGTGAGAATGTCAGCCATGCCAGAGTTTTGGTGAAGCGCTTGTACCTAGATATAAGCAGCATTTCTTCTGCCTCTGCAGTCACTCTGATTTGACCGGGTTTGCCTTTATATGACAACCCTGGTAGTCTCATTTATTATCATCTTACCTTCTCTTGTGAGAGATATACCCTCCAGCTGGGCCAGGTAGCTACAATTGTCCTGAGGAAGACCCTTCAAATTCTATCTTTTAGGATCTAAACATTCATTATATCAGCCAAATGTTCACTAACTATGTTACTACATGTTTTGTAATTCTAGTAGACTCAATTTATGTCCTGCTGGTTCATTGCTCTTTTTTAATTCGCTGGATGGTACACAATATATATTTATTTACAATACCTCACTTGATCACATTTGCACTGCGCTGTCTCAAGTAGCACCTTAATATTTGCTGGAATTGTCGTATGAGGAGTTTTGAATAGGATTAATCCAATCATGAAATCTGAATTTCGCTTGTGTTGCTTTTCCGGTCAATTTTCTGTTATGGGAATTATTTATACTCAAAACACAAATTTACAAAAAGGGAGATCATTTTTAACGACCCAATAGTCTCTGATCCCCAACTACCACTGAAACAAAAGAGGGGACTACGGTCAACAAACAGAGACAAAAGAGATTGGATTGAAAATAGTGGGACTCAGAGCAATACAAATTCAGCCTCACTGTGTGAGATGAATCCCATCAGCCCACCACAATGGCGGAGCATCGTCATCTGGGAATAAGCATAGTTATATGAATTAGTACAGCCCACACCTCTCCAGGGGGAACCACGCTGTACTCAATTCACAACCAGTGATCGATCCGACCAAAATGAAAATCTCAGTCAGTGGTGCTGATGATTTGCAGTGCAAGAGAAAGTAAATGTTAAAAAATTAAAAATGACTACGAGGACACAATAGAAGCTATCCTAGTGTCAAGCTTAAAAACACGAGCTGATAGTTTAAACAATTAACTATCTATAGCAATAGGACGTAGGTCGACATATTTCAGCCTTATAGGTGGCACTGACCTGGCTTTCGTCAGGACCAAGAAGTGTTAACGCTACTGAGATATATATATATATATATATATATATATATATATATATATATATACACAGGTTCGCAGAGTGTAATATGCTATTTATTAGCCCTTTTGAGAGGAGTGGCCATGAGTCATTAATCTCCTTACTGTCTCTCATGAATAGTAATAAATATAATGTTATACTCTGCACATCTGCATATATGGTTAATACCTTTGTATTAAAACATTTATTTAACAAAAAACCTGAACAGAAGGGTTTCGATTTGTGCAGCAAGTTAAAATCATACTATAGATATTATGGCAATGTGGAAATTGGTTTCCCTGTGTAAAGTAATTATTACATGAAATCTGAGGCAGAAAACTGTGTTTTTCACTTGTCACTTTTTCTGTACTTTGGTAATAACAGTGCACTGTAGTAAAACTTAAAAACCATTGGCTGGGCAAACACCATAACTTTTTTTTTCTTTCAAAAAACCTTTATTTGAAAAGAATTGCAAAGCACAATTACAAGATTCCACCATTGCAATGAATGAAGCACAGCATGATAATGCAATACAGTGAAGACAATCATAAACTTAAGTCACATTGAGGACATTGTTAAGAGACAATAACCTGCAAGCACAGAGGGAGTGAAATATACATCAGAACAGAGTGCCGTCAATAGGGAAGAAAGGCATGTGGTGTAGAGGGGGGGTCGGGAGCAGCGGGGAGACAGCTCATGGACCTACACCGGCGTCCGCCACGAGCGGAGCGTGCAGGAGAGGTTGCAGGGCGCTGTGAGTCTTGACTTGAGAGGTAGGTTACATGCGGATCCGAAATATCAATTGGATGGGACCTGGCTGGCTGGAAGTCCCAAAACTCAGTCAGCAGAGCTTGGCAGCGAGAAGCGTCCTCAAGCCAGAGTGCAACCTTGGGCGCCGGCCTGCGGCCCCAGCAGATGGAGACCCTGCGCCTTGCGAGGAAACAGCAGCATGACAGTCAAGCGACGAGTGGGGTCCGGGCAAAATTTAACAAAACCTAAAAGGCAGAGCAGAGGGTAAGGTTGAATTGGAGACAAGGTGATAGCGGAAATCACAGCACATACTTCGCGCCAATATGCCGAGAACTGGGGGCACAGCCAGGCGAGATGAGAAAAGTCAGCCACGGGTGCAGAGCAGCGCAGGCATCTATCACTGGCAATCAGTCCAAGCTTATGAAGTTGTGCGGCAGTCCAATATAGCCGATACTTGAAATGGATAAGTCGCAGACCATAGTTTGAGGAGAGGTGTTTGATTTGATTACAACAGTACAGCCAATTGGCTTAGGAAATTTCGGCTCCCATGTCATCGCCCCATGCAACGCGTGCCCGGTCAGTGGAGATGGGAGATGCTGCTAGCACGTACGTGTACATTTTGGTGACCAGTTTTTTAGGAGAGGAATATGTATAAAGAAGATCGAGAGAGGCTATCGAGGGGGGAGGCTGGGGAAATTTGGGGTGAAGCTTTCTACAGATAGCTCTGAGTTGATAATATAACAGAGTATCCATGGGGCCAGAGTCAGCGGTGAGGGAAAAGAAAGTGTCCCCAGGGTACAGATCCGAGACTGTGGAAAGGCCCAGACGAGTGGCATGCATGATTAACCCAGAAGAATGAAGAGGAGGAAAGGTGGGGTGATGTGCGAGTGGCATATTGTTCGTGAAAAACATGTCAGAGCCAGAAAATTTGTGAAGCCCGTCCCAAGCCCAGCGCAGGGTCTCGACCGTATCTACTTCAGTGCGAAGGAATTTCGCCAGGGCAAATAGAGCAGTCATTAGGGGCCACGGGGTAGCGAGGTCAGCCTCCACCGCGAAGTGAGGTTGAAACAGGGTGGGGTGAAGCCAAAAGTGAAGAAAACTGGCTTGAGCACTGAGAGCATACAGCTTGAAATCTGGGGTGCCAAGCCCGCCACGCGACATTGGAAGAATGAGGATGCTGTAGGCAATGCAAGGATTCCGAATGGCCCAAATTAAGGTGATAAGCAGAGAGCGAATCTTGAGAAAAAAGTGAGCAGTTAAAGGGATGACGATGTTGACAAATAAGTATAAGAACTTTGGAAGCACCACCATTTTGGCGATAGCGATGTGCCCAGCCAGAGAAAGTGGCAGCCGGTTCCAGAGAGAAATCTTAGACTCAAACCAGTCAACAGCACGACCAAAGTTAACTTTCCAATGTTCATCAACATCCCTGCTCAACCAATTGCAAAATATCGAGTGGGCTCCAAGGCACAAACACAGGGATAGTCAGGAACAAAGGGTGTTGTATCATCCGTAAGTGGAAATAGTACGGACTTGCCCCCGTTGACCTGGATACCGGAATAGCCTCTGAAGCGAATCACCTCACAGACCAGCGAGCTGAGGTTATCCTGAGGATGGTAGACATAAAGAGTGATGTCATCCACATACATGGAAACTAGTAAAGCGGGAGCCGAAAAACCAATGCCACTCTGGGTATGGAGCAGCGAGGGGTTCCATGGTGATAGCAATTAGCATGGGGGACAGCGGACAGCCCTGCCGAGTACCACGCCCGATGGATATGGGCTCAAAGACCTGTCCATTAATGCGGAGACGGGCAGTAGGTAGAGTATAAAGAAGATGCATTTTGCATAAGAAAACGTGGCTAAAGCCCAACCGGGGGAGGAGATAGAACAGGAAGGGCCACTCCAAGGTGTCGAAGGTTGTGTCGAGAAGGGCGGCCACTGCCGGGAGCGCGGGATTATTGGATGGATAACGGAAAAATGGTCCAGAGGTTATGAGAGGTTGCGTGACTGGGAATGAAGCCGGACTGATCTGTGCGTGCGACAAACGGCATGTGGGAAGCGAGCAATTTGGCGAAAATGTTATTACCTGTAATGATGAGGGATAGGGGACAGTATGAGTCTCGCTGTTCAGGTGGTTTGTCTGGTTTAAGGAGCAGAGTCTACACTGCCTCACGCAGCGATGGGGGAACAAACCTGTTTCGAAAGATTCATTATACATGGAGGCTAAATGGGGAACCAAGAGCGGGGCAAAACCATTATTGAAGGAAGCCAGCAGGCCGTCCGAGCCGGGGGCCTTTTCACCAGGCATGCTGTTGATTGCTGGTAGGATCTCCTCTTTAGAGAAGGGCTCATCAAGATATTCCAGATGGGGATTGCTGAGCCTAAGAGGCTGAAGGGTGTCAAAATATTGGTCAAATACTTCACGCGGTGGCACCGATCCGGCCGTGTAGAGTTGTGCGTAGAAAGTGGTGCAGCAGGCTTTAATTTCCTCAGGGGAGGTGGTATGATCGGGGCTGCCGTCCCGAAAGGTGGTGATGTAGGATGCCGCCCGTGGCTGCCACAGGATGTTGGCAAGGGTTTTTCCAGGATGATCACCCTCGCCGAAGCAGCGTCCCCTCGCCTCCCTGCCGAGAAATACCAGCTCCTGCCAGCCTCATCGGCAAAGTCAGTAAGTTTCCCCCGCACCTGGGCAAGCGTGTCAGGGCGAGGGTCCAGGGCGTCGGAGGCGTCAATCGCTTTAATTTCCCCCTCTACTCTATAAAGAGTGCTGCGGATGGAGCGAAGAACACCAGATTGCTTGAAAAACATTCCCTGCGGAAAACAGTTTGAAGCCCCTCCCAAAGCGTGGACGGGGAGTCCACGGAACCCACATTGAACTCAAAATAGTTTACGGTTGTGGTTTGTATTTCGTCACTGAAGACCGAATCGCGCAACGCCTTAGGGGGAAGCCGCCAGAAAAAGGCACAGCGGGGAGAATGTGGGAGGCGGAGGCAGAGGCGAACGGGGGCATGATCTGAGAGAGTGCGCGCCATATGATCAACGGAGATGAGCCATACCAAGGCATCCGGAGTAGTGATCCACAAGTCGAGACGGGACCAACAGCCACGAGTACCAGAGACACATGTGCCCTGCTGTAAAGCAGGGTGAGCATGATGCCTCACGTTGTACAGGGAGTTGTCTGAGAGAATGGAGCTGAGGAGTGAAGCAGCGCGCGGGTGAGAAGCACGAGTGCCAGACCGGCCTGAGCAGCGGATAGTGTTATGTTAAAGTCTCCCTCTCCCCCCTCCCCCCAAGAGGAGCGCTGCAGAGCCGAATGATGAGCTGTGGTGCCAGACTTGCGCGAAAAAGTCAGGGTCATCGCAGTTTGGACCATAAAAAGCAGCAAGCGTCAAAGGTTGAGCCTGTATGGTGCCATGGAGGATAACAAAACGCCCCCCAGAATCAGTGTGCACTTCAGAGGTCTGCTATGGGAGCCCTCTGCGTAACAAAATGTAGACCCCCGGGATTAGTTGGACTAGAAGGAAGAACTAATTTCACCCCAGTATCTGAAATGGAGTCTGGAGGAGGTGGCCGGTAACACGTGGATCTCTTGTAAAAAAACAAATGTCCACGTTGTGCCAAATGAGGTGGGCGTAGACTAGTCGTGCCTTACGGTGGTTATTCAGCCCACGGACATTCCATGTCCAAAGTGTAGTGTAGTGTCAGTCATGGTGCTTCGTCACAGGGTGGAGAAGCGACGAAGGTGTGGGAAAGAGCAGAGTCCGTGTGTAAATGCACAGTGCAATGGACAACAAGGAAAAACACAAGTGCAGTAGCAATAGAATCACAATGGAATAGTGCAATCAAAAATACAACAAATGCCTCATAAGGAGGCAACAAAACAAACAATACAATCCACCCAGCTGGGAAATGAACCATAGGGGGGAGAACATGACATGAAGAGGCTCGATTAGCGAGCCAGTACTGATAAGAACAGCGTTTCCTCGTTGGGAGGTGGCAAAGCACTGTTGTGAATGTATCTAGGACCCTATTTAAATATTTCCGATTCATGCCCCTATGTGGTTATAACAAAACATATCCTTATAAAGGCATAAGAATCATATTCATATTTAGTCATAGCCAATGCAGTCCAAATACGGCAAGGCTACTCCCATAGACTACTAGAAAGTACAACGCGTTCTTTAAACAAACCAAGCCTCCAGCAGCCCGGGAATTCCCCCTGCTTTTGTTTTGATTTGAACAAGAACTCCTGGAGTCCAGAAAGAACTATAAGTTCTTAGTGACGTCTTATGTCCAACCGTACGTCAAACTCGGCACCTTTCAGGTATAAATATACCAGCATCTGCCTTAAGCAAACACACAGTGGTTTGGAGCAGAGCGGCTATCTACTTGCCCGAAGCCCAGCTGATGCGAGTGCCGAAGGAAGCCGACCCTCTTCTTGACGCACTGAGAGAGACGCTGTCTTTTCTCCTGCCGAGAAATTCCAGCTCCATTGTTTCCAGTCACCCTTGCGGGTTGCTGCGAGATCGAGTCCTGAGAAAGAGATACAAGACCTCCTTCATTCTATAACCAAGGTACGGAGCTGATTAAATCCTTAGAGAATTCTTGATTCAGATTCTTGGCAAAAACTAACTTAACTTAAACTGCAGCTCACTCACTCCTTCCCACGTACTAGGCTTATGTTAGGTACACCGGGGTAGGCGTATCTAAGAAGCACTATTTGAGTACGTTTAGTCAATGATTTTATGTATGTATATATTTTATCCGTTTTAAGTATCATATGGCTCAGAAACCATATAAATGCTATTACAGAATTATTTCATAATACTCCTTTTACTGTACGCACTTTACTTTATGATAAGTATTGCAATTTTGGCAATTCACTTCTCTTGCATGAGAAAGAGGACTGCTCAATAATTAACACCTTTTATTGAAAACGCCCGTCTCTCTATTTCTCTGCACTCCTGGTGAAACTAAGCATGCACGATTGACTGAGTGAAATAGCTGTCTATTGTTTTCACACGACTCTAGAGAGATACTCCTTGTTCTGGAGGGAGCAAAGTTGTCATGTTTATGCGGTTGTCAGAAACTAATCCCTTCTTGTATAATCAGGAAAGTTAACTCCTTCCTGTTCATTCGAGAAAGTTTCTAGTGACCTCTGATCTAGCTGGCATTCATAATTAAATCTAAAATATTCAGTAGAGACCTAGTCGATCTCAGTCCTACGTCTAAACTATCGTTTATGTTATTCCAATGCGCAGAGCCTATTGGGAATATAGGAACTACACTACAGCACAGGCCTCCTTCACCCAACCACCCAAACCCACCCCCCAAGCAGAAAACCCCGAAGATCCCCCCAACCCCGCTCCCACACAAACCCCCAATCAGGCTGCGGTACCAACCCTACCCACCCCAGGGACTCACAACTAGGAAGGGAAGAGTGTGTCCAAGATGGGAATTATTCTGTGGGGGCATAGCAATGCTCAGCGTACACCCCTGCAAGAAAGACAGGGTGGCCAAGCCATAGGAAGTGGCAGGCACCAAAGAGTTAATAGTAGGAGGTATAAGACACAATGCCAACAGCAAAAGGGATAAATCAGAATAGCCTAAGAAAAAGCATTTGGTCAGTAGTCAGAATTCAAGCAGAGAGGCTGAGGAAAAAAGGTCTGAAAAAAGAAAAACCCCATACAAACTTGGCTATCCATCAGGTCAGTCATTATCACTAAGGTTGTCCACTGCAGCAGCCTGTGAGTTGGAGGGCGAAGAGCGGTGTGACCTGTCCAGTTTTTTGGCAAACGTCAGCACTTCCCTGTGGTTTGAAAAGATGAGGATCTTGGAACCCTGCTTGACGAGTAGCTAGTGAGTAGGAGATTTCGTGCTTTTGAAGGAGTTGTTTCGCCGGAAGAAATTCACGGCGGGCCGCCTGAACCATGGTCGTGTAGTCAGGGTAGAATGACAGGGAGTTACCCTGGTAGCGGAGTTACCCCTTCTCTCTGGCCGCCCACAGGATGGAGTCACGGTCCCCGAATTAACCGCATGCGCGCTAGCGGAATTCTGCTCCTGTGCTGAGATTTTTTAAAACGCACTTTACATGACGAGCTGGGCTCGTCATGACCGTGCGAGGAGGCTACCTCATGACGAGCCCAGCTCGTCATGAGCGTCGAAGGGGTTAAAAAAAAATTCTATGATGGGGCAGGCCGGCAGGACAGGGCCCGGGCGAGAGCCAAGAGAGCGGTGGGCCCGCTCTACAATGAAGACTGGCGAGAGGATGTCACCAAAGAGCTTACGGACCAGCTGTTCTACACAGTCCTCCATGAGGGAGACATTGGTGGATTCAGGCACTCCCGTGGTGTAGAGGTTGCTCCTGCGGGAGATGGCCTCCAAATCCTCGTTCTTGTTCTGGATGAGATCCAGTATTTTGTCCATCTGCAGCAGTTTCTGTTGGTCCCAGATGGCGGCATCCTCCACATCTGATACCCTGGTCTCTACATGGAGGAGGTGGGCATCGTGTGAATCGACTCGCCCTTCACTGTGTCCAGGCGAGCCGACAGCTGATCCAACTGACACGCAATGTTGGTGACAGTGGACTTGACGTCCAGCATAATGGCTTTTAAGTTGTCCTCACGAGTTGAAGCCATGTCAGAAGGAGCCGGAGGGTCCCCTCCACCGGCACCCGTGCCTTAATGACGTTGATCAAAAGCGATTTTAGGCTCCTTGGGGTCGGTCCTCCCCATGTCTGGAGGAACAGTCTAGCAGAAATACGAAGGCAGCTGAGATAGCAGGTGAATGTTGCGCTCGATAGAGGTGGAGCAGCTCTGGAAAGAGCAGAGGAGCAGGACCAGCAGGCAATGGAAACAATTAGCAAAGGCAGTGAGCAGCTAGGCCGGTGGTGGCGCATTGCATAGGCCCCCGGCAACAAACCCAACTCCGGGGGGGTCGAAACAGGTGAGGAATGGGCCCACCAGCACTGGGGGTAACAGTGAAGACTGAGCAATGACATGGGGCCGGACCGCATGGTGGCAGAGTGATTTGCAGGCCGCCTGGGAGTCTGAAGGTGTAGCGATGTCGTTCCAGCCACTGACGCCGTCAGGATATTGCAGGGCCAGAGTAAGCAAAGACGCAATTGGTGTGGGAGGAAGGCCTCCGCAATGCAGCACTGGGGGGGGGGCCCGGGAGGAGGCAGGTCTCAAGCCAGAGGAGTGATGGGCCATGGGCACGCCCCCTGGACGTCCTCGAGAGCAGGGCCCAGCAGTGGGCGGAGGGCCAGAGCCAACCGCAAGTCAAAGGACAGGAGCAGAGCAAGGGTGAAGCAGCTCACAAGTGCAGGTTTCAGCCGGTCCGGTCCAGGCGGGGGGTGGGGGGGGCGGCAGGCGGTTAATAAGGCCAGCGAGCCCACAGTAGCGCAGCAGTGCACCCACACAGCAACGGCGCTTATCGGCTGAAGTGCAGGAGTGACGGCGGTTGAAGGCAGGAGTCAGATCCTGTAGCCTGGAGGAAGCCCGCAGTCAGCTCTGGGATGGTTGGGACAGCCGCGCCAGCTGTGGGCCTCGGGATACACGCAGCGGTGGATCACAGCACAACAGCGTAGCAGGAAGACAGGAGTGCGATCAAACTGAGCCCCAGGAGCAGTTGAGCTCACTCAGAGTGTGGCCATTTCGCAGCCGGCCAAGCCACGCCCCCGGGCTAACACCATAACTTTCACATCAATCATGCACCACTCATGACCTAATATATGACATCACTCACATGTTGAATGTCATCATTGATTGAGGAATGCGGCATTTATGACTTCTTTTACAACCTTTATCATGTACAGAAGAATTCGCTGCAGCGATGAACCAAGTAACAGGTGAAAGTAAGACACAGTGCACCAGTGTGTGAAAGAGTGTGAGGGAGTGTGTGAGAGAGTGTATGACTGGCAATGTGAGAAAGGGTAAGTAAAGAATGAGTGATGGTGAGTTGCAGAGTGAGTAAAAGTAAAGTTGACAGTGAGATGTTGAGTGTGTGAAATAAGGGAGTGAGTGAGAAAGAGTAAGTGAATGAGTGCAAAAGTCAGAGTGAGGGAGAGCCAGTGAGTGAATGTGAAAAATGGTGTGAGGGAGAATGTAATAGTACAGTGCATCAAACAGTGGACAACTGAGAAAGTGAGAGAAAGCATACCTGGGAGTGAGTGAGAGCAATAAAAAACAAGTCTGTGACTGCAATGAATGCATAATGAATACTAATGGAGGAGTGAGTGAACAATAATGATTGGGTAGGTATGAAATTGAGAAACTGAGTGAGTGATGGACACTGAAAGAGGTGCAAGGCTAGGTGAGAGGGGGTAAATCAAATTTGTAAATCAAGAAGGACGGAGAAAAGAGTAACAGAATGAGTAAGTTTAAGAAAATCAGAGTGGGTCAATGACTGGAAACCTGTGTAAGAAAAAATGAGAGAGTAAGTGAGAAGGAGGCAATGGGTGAGTGTAATAGCGAGAGACGGTTTGAGTCGAAGACACTAAAAATTAAAAATGTGTTAGGGAGAATGAGACACTGAATGAGAGGGGCTGACACTCTTCCATGCACCGTTCTATCCAGGATAATCATCTAAAGTGGGTGACTATTTGCCTAACTGCTTGCGCCTTTAACATTTTTGTCTCTAGGATGTGTCAAACCTCTGGATGAATCTTACTATCCGTCTTCCATAAACTATGGTCGCCCCTTACTTTCTGTAAGCTGAAGTTAGACTGATTGTTGAATTCTAATCTCATATAAAGCTTTTGAGGGAGGGTGTACTAACCAATTATTGAGTTTTCATCCATTTTGCAGCACAGTGCTGCAATATGGATTTAAGATGTGGATTTACTTGTGCAAATGTACCAGTAATCATTAGAAGAAAAAAGTAGATTATGTGTATGAATGTTAGATATGTGATCTGAAACTCATCTAATTGCTTAATAATTAATGTAAAGTAGATTGCACTGTGTATTAATGACAGATATAATTTATGTGAGAGGGAAGGATGAGACTTGATGTTCAGAAACAAATATGGAATCAGCAATACAGATGGGGCAGCCTGTTTGGCGGTAGGTCAATTAACAACAACAATCCAAATATTCCTCAGAGGCTGTGGATAAGAGAACAAAGTCAATGAGGCCATAAATGCAGTGCAGAGTTGAAGCAAGGCAAGAGTGGAAGGGTCTCCGAATCTAAGTTGACTGCTGTTAATAAGCAGTGGAGGACATAGAATATGGTCACCCCTGGGTAGGGAGAGCAGCATGTCAGGACTGGAAGCCCAATCCAAGGTGGCCCCCAAGGCAGAATCGAGGCCCAGGGCACTGAGGCAGTGATGCAGAATGTGCAGCAAAGATGGCCTGGTCAGGAGACTGATATCCTCTGCTTGTCAGCTGAGTACGCCAGGAGGCAAAGCGCCCACAGCAGCATTTGTGATTCTCCCTGGGGTCCAGCTCATGTTGGAGCGTGAGAGGGGCTCATTGAAGGTAATGGGTGTAAAGTGTTACACACTCCGTGCAGGCAGCAAACAAACCGCCAGGTTTGGAATGCAGCTGGTCGGAGCATGGGGTGCTTGTGGGAACAGGTTTTTTCTGGTGCGTGGGATGCATAGGGGTGTCCTCCTCATCACCGGTTGCCGTGTCTGTAGTAATGATGAGACATAACACGAGGAAGGTAGATGAAATCTCCATTAGCTGTATCACTCAGCACCAGGGAGCCACATGCTACACCTAATCTTAGCTCTTTCTCTTTCTGTCCCTGCCTTTCTGGTACCGGAGCCTTGTCTCCCTTTTTTAAGTCCATTCCCTGCCTCCGACTGAGGCCATGATGGTACAGGCGGCCAGAGCAGAGTAAAGGCCCTAGAGACCTGACTCTATCAGACCTTCCTACATTGATTGTATATTCGGCTCCTTTATATTCCATTTGAAACATGCACAGAGTAAGGGACTCCATTTCTCAGTACTCAGCCACAAATGTCACCCCAGAACACACAGCACGTGACATTATCTGTGTCCACCTTCGAAAAGAAGGTTATACAAACAGTGTGGTCCTTGACTCCTTGTCCATATGGAGAACATGCTGATGACTAGATTAAGTACAGCACTCACTCTTTGCCCACCTCTCCCCCTCCCCCAGCTGATTTGTATTCCTCTGTCTGTAGATCTTAACCAATGTGGGCATGGTTTCACTTCTAATAGAGTTTGTGACTACTATGCCAGGCTGCCCCGGGCCACCGCAGGGGGCCACCTAAGAGGGCGGCCACCCTTAGTGCCACAGGATGGCACAGACCCCCAATGAGCGGTCTAGTGTGTGGGACTCTGGGGGTCCCCAGTAATGTCCCTTCCGGCGGGGGAGGGGGCGTAGGCATATAGCCTGGGGTTGCGGGCCTGGCACCCTCTTAGACCCCGATCAGCCTCGTGGATGGTCCCCCTCCCCCCTTACCCCGGACGAGCTATGATGCCCGGACGCTGTTTTCCCTCCCTACCGCTAACCCGGCTGTCGGGCAGCAGGGGGGCTGGGGGGTGAGTTACCTAATACCATTTTGCTTTGTGTTGCAGGCGGAGTTACAGAGTGATCCAACGCTGGAAGGTACAGAAGGGTACCCTCTACAGGAGCACAGTAAGGGTGCGAGAGCCAATTATCCCCAGGGAGATCCTCGGTGGGATCCTGGAGGGGCCCCGTTAGTCCTTCGGGCGGTTGTGGACCTGAGCAACCGGGGGTTGCCTGCAACGCTCAGCCCCCACATAGGGGGAGGCGGCGTGAGTAAGGGGTGGACTGGAGGTCCGCCGGGGGGAGGGGGGTTAGCTCTCCCCCCCATTATTGACAACCCCCCCGCGGTTAATACCACAGGGGGTTCATGGCTCATCAGGTGGGCAGGTCGCGAGGGGCGGCCTGACCCTGGATCGCCCGTAAGATAACCCAACATGTTGGCATAATGTTTATGCAAATAAAGCTGCAACAACTTTCTCCAACAAAACACTGTGTGGTGTCTGTTATTATGAGAAATTGTTGTGAGCGGTTTGGGGTATGGGCCGATATTGGCACTAAGGGTATGCACCTCTTGTACCTCCAAGGGGGCTTCTACAGATATTTAAAAAGGTAAGATGAGTGTGTGTATACTGCATATTAGCATTTTATCAACACAAGTGCTCAATTAGTGTGCTATGATTTCACTTGTGTTTACAGGGTCACAAAGTTGTCTGAGAATGCAGTGAATACTCTACACACTGCATGTGTTTATTCTTTGCTTATACTTTCATTTCAAGATTCCCATTTACACCAGTTTATATGTCTTTTTTTTCTCATTGTATTATTTAGAGGTCCAACACATGGAAAGCCTTTTTGCCTTAAGAAAGAGTAATTTGAAAAATGAGTTGGTACACACCTACAGGGAAGTTCAAGGAAGCAAGCAGAGCACATTAGATAGAAGGTCAGCAATTGGAAACGCTAGATGCGGTACATGCAATGTCTGTGCTTTATGTATCGAGTCGAAAAGCTTGCAACATAATGGTTGTCACGTGAACTCCAGGACTCTGAATAATTGAAGGAGTAAAAGCATAGTATATTTCCTGGAGTGTCCGTGTGCCAAGGGCTACGGGGGGGGGGGGGGGGGGGGGGAACCAGTACACCAAGAACACCGCTCAGCGATCAGAACCAAAAAATCAACGCCCCTTTGGTAGACCATGTTTTAAAAATGGGACAGAATGATTGAGATATGGAATGGTTCATTTTAAAAAAAAAAATCAGATGGGGGCCCTAGGAGGCAATATTGAATTAAAACGTAAAGTTAGAGAACAATGGTTTATCTCGCAGTTTAATAAGGTCCGTAATGGCCTCAATTCAAAAGAAGAATGGGACTGTTTAATTTGGGGAATCTAATTCAGTCTTTATCTGTGCCACTGTTATAAGTAGGTGGAAGAAGTTTAGGGGATTTAAAAACTAGAAGTAGGGTGTAATTGTATGATTAATTAATTATTATCAAGGAGGTATTTTAGTATCTAGCGAAAGAAAATTTGTAGATTGCCGTTATGATCATGTACCGGTGGCAATAAAGAACTGTCTCGAGTGAATATTTTAGAAGTCTAAAATGGCCGCTGTAGTCACAAGATAGAGTTCATATTTATGATTCACGCCCCTTTTTTTGTCTGAGGAGTAATGAGACTGAATCCAGTTATCAGGGTGCAGGAACATGTATTTATAGTTGTGTATTTAATGGTAGGGAGTAAGTTTTCTATCTTAGAGTAGGAGGTCCCTATGTGACCCATGTATAAATAGGAAGACCAAGATGGCCGCCACAGTTACGAGTGTTTCTGAGTATACTTGTAAGCTTGCTCAGCTGAATCTTGTGGTTGACGTAGGTCACAGGGGAGAATTAGATACATTTAAATCCCATTCATCCACTGTAGAGCCAAGAAGTTCTAAAGGCTGCGAAGGTTTTCTTCTCTGGTTTGAGGCTGTATTGCTGTGACAAAAGGTAAGAGTAATCGCATGGCAGTGGGTGTAAGTTAGGCAGGTGCTTTGTTAGATCTAAGCTTAGACCGCTAACTTTGTTTTGGTAATATGGGCCTCGTTTGTGCAATGTTTGTAATGATGCCACTTTTGACCTTGTACAGGGCCTTGACTTATTTTAATTGCTCTGGGATTGTCTTACGAGATTATTGTAGCGTTGTTTGTGGCGCATGATGGGTACCCGGCTTTTACGGGATCTTTCTTTACTCGCGAAAGGGATCAAAGATAAACACAATTTAACCAGAAAAAAGGTGAGAAACTATGAAGAGTCCTTTTTATAAGACTAACTGTAGATTTCTACAGCGAATGGCTAATGAAATGAACTTGCGATATGTATTCTAAGATGATGATTAGGGAACCACAAACTCATAATCTTTGTGTCTATGTCTTCCAGAATTAACAGGAATTGTTTGAAGAAGGGATATCTCTTGTCATTGCACGGAGAGTGGTTTTAAAATTCAGATAAATTGAATAACGATTATAGCAGTGGAAACACGCCCAACACAAACTTAAGGTAATATTGACTTTGGGAGTGTTTAGAGCCTGTGATCTACAAATATAGCTATAGGTAGATTTTGAGTTTGATAACTTGCCTTCTCCTATTGTAGTGGCAGAGAGTGGCCTCTCTTCAGTTTTATCTTTGTTCTATGAAGTGTATTGATCATTGCAGAAGAAACACGCCCAACACAAACTTAAGGTAATAATGACTTTGGGAGGGTTTAGAGCCTGTGATCTATAAATACAGGTACAGGTAGATTTTGAGTTTGATATCTTGCCTTCTCCTATTGCAGTGGCAGAGAGTGGCCTCTCTTCATTATTCGTTGAAGTGCCATGAGTAATTAAAATGGAAGGTACATCTCGTTTGCCATTGAGAATTTACTGCTTAACCGGAAGTATTAGTCTGGACTTTTCAGTAATAAGGGTCCTTATTCTCCACAGATTGATCATTCTTTCTAAGAGAAATGCCCTACTGAGAGAATAGTCAATCCTCATACACGGGCCTGCAAGTTATATGCACTGCAGTTTTAACTGGATGTGTATTCTGATATCGTGACAGGTATATACACCAAATGATATTTAGGAATGTCTATCTATGTGAGTTCTGTTACACCTAAAAGTGTATGTTTTTAGGTTCACTATAATAAAATGAATATATAAAGTAGGGATGCATAAGCAACCTCTGCAAGGTTGGATGGAGAAAGATTTCTCCCTCTTCTTCCATACTATTCCATTTGATTAACCCCTTCCCTGCGCATGATGGAACCACGCCGTCATGAACCACGGGTGGAGTGTGATCATGACGGCGTGGATCCGTCACGAGCATGGCGGCGCAGCGCTCACCCCCACCACCCCAGCACGCTAGCGGAATTATCGCCGCGGCCAAGAGGTTAACTGTAGATGTATGTATATTGAATGACAGAGATATATGGTGCTGTGTGGAAGTTTGTTGGATGTATCACCAGGATATAAACACTGTTTTTATTGAATCACATTTCGAAGGCTAACTGACTGTTCTTTATATATCTTTTTTGTGAATGTGTATAGATCCAAAAATCCATGTGGGAGATATTATTTCTTGTCCTGAGGAAGGTGTTGTTTTGAGCAGTGATAACCCCCGAAATGCATCAACGCAAACTGTGTAAAGGCATACTGTAGATTGTGGTGACATTTGATACTGTTTGCTCAAGCTTGCTGCATAACAATTATATGCAGAACAAATGATTTGGATCTAATGTATATGCCTTTTTGAAGATTAGAAACTATCTTTCTTGCAGATTCTCCCTAAGATTAATTATGTATAATATTTGTTTGTATGATGTTCTCTCTTTTTAACACTGTATGATGATTTATTTTTACTGACCATATGTTTGGTAAATTTTAAATAAAATATTTTCCTTATTTGTATTCACTTGGCCTTTGATGGTGGTGGTGTTGTGTTCTGGTGATATATTGGTTGTGATGAGTGTTCTTCCTTTGTTGTATTAAGCCTATCCAAAGGGGATCCCTTTTTTGACTAATGTCTACTCGGTGCCCTACTACTTTGGTGGTTAAGGGGCCCCTCTCACTGCCTTTGTGTTAAATACAATTATACTGCATACTATGTGTTCACAGTCCTTGAGGTAATGCAAGTGTCAGGGCACAACGTCTCAATGACCACGTTGGTGAGCAAGACGTAATTTCATGGTTTGTGTTTAATGTCATATTCCATGGATACTGCACTTGCACCAGTGGTGATGGGCTAGATGCTGTTATTCGAGTTTCCAGCATAGGATACAGAGCACAGGCAATTTGGCTGCATGGCTCCATTGAGGATACAAATGCCCATACACCATGCTATTGTGACCACTGGGTGAATATAGATGTTATCACAGGGAGGGCGGCAGGCATTTTCTACTTACTTCGATCACCAAAAGATTACCATTAGCCAGAGGCATTCAAGTCAATTGTGCAGGTCACAGAGTTGGGGCTCCACTGATGAGGGTAGGTGGGGTGCACTGCAAACAGATCTGTTTGGTTAACAGGACTGTTTACGTGGCTGCATGTTAGTACTTATATACATTGGCCTATTAGCACTGTGTTCCTTCGTTCACCTTGGATGCTGGTAATGATATTCCTTCTTAAACCCTGGTTCTTCCAGGCATCTCCAAGTGAGGCCACTTAGCCTAAGCTCTTCCTCCTTCTCAGCTGATGGTCCTGTTTACATCACTTGACACTGCCCTCACGAAGCAGAATGAAGCTGTTAGATAAAGGGCTGACACCAAAAGACTTTTTATCTTTCAAGGGGAGAATTCAGTGTGTTATGCTGACACCTCCAATGACCCTTTTTCTCCTTCCTCGGTGTCCATCAGGTGGATTACAGGTGAGCTCACTCATGACTCAGAAGGAAGCCCTTCAACAAACAATATCAATGAGCTTCACAAGAGGTGGCTGTACTCTGCCATCTGCACCCAAGATCTGCTTCCAAAAATCTTAACAAGCAATCTTGCCACATTTCTAGCACCTCAAGGGTGCCAAATAGGAATCCACTTTTCTTTTGATTTCTATAGTTCAGACAGCCTATCTTTTTAGCTCAGGACAAAAGGAAGTCAAAAAGAGTATGAACAATGGCTGCTAATGAACCCATTAAAACTCACAAAGATTGCAGCATTATCCACTAAGCACAAACAGGACATCACCCTGTAGCATTATTTCATTTGATGTAACCGAAGTCCAATTTACATACCTTCCTCTAATCCTACACAGCAGTGTCAAACTGAACTGCTGGACTGTATTAGATGAGAAAATTATCTGCTCATGTTTTAATTTTTTTTTAATGTATTTAAGTTTTATATAGAGTGAACATGACTCGTTAGGGTATCGGAGCGCTTCACAAGGAAAGGTACGTTACATACATGAAGGCATGGGCAAAGTACAGGGATGGGGGTATGGAAAAGTCAATTGGGGAAAAAGCTGTGGCTATATACAAGAGTCAATCCAGTTCCAGAATCAGCGATGACTTGAGTACAATAGGGCACAAGGAGGAGATATATATAATAAATGGTCTAAATCTAAGTACAGGATGGCATGGGCAAAATACAGGGATGGGGTTGGGGAAATGTCAAAAGTAGGCCAAAGCCGTGGATATATACAAGTGTCAATACAGTTCCAAGATCAGCGGGCAATTTGATAACAATTGGACGAAAAAGATATGTACAAAAACTGGTACAGGAAACATTGGAAGGCGTGAGAGTTGATACAAATAGTAGGTCATACGAATGTGCCCCACGGGAGTGTTATGGGAGGAATTTGCTCATTAAGAAGGTTTTAGCTTCTTTTTTGAAGATCACCAGAGAAGGTATTCTTCTGATGGAGGAAGGAAGCGAGTTCCAGATTCTTGGTGCAGCTCCGGAGAATGCTCGATTGTATGTTTTTGCCTTGTGGAAGCGGGGTGGCTGGAGCACACTGACTCTGGCGGATCTGGAGTTTCTGGATCTCCCAGATAACACGAGTTTCTGGGCGAGATATGCCGGGGAGTTCGTGTACAAGGTTTTGTGAGTGCTGCAGGCCAGAGTGAGATGAATTCTGCCTTCAAGGGGAACACAGTTCAAAGCCTTCAGGTGTGGAGCGATATGTCAAATATTTTTAACTGGATAAGAGTCTAGCTTCTGCGTTGAGGCAAGCTTTTAGGGGGGCAGTCGAAGTCTTAGGCAGGCGATATAGTGTGGAGCTGCCATATTCGATTCTGGAGATAACTAACGCCTGCACAGCATTTTTTAGGTCGGCAGTTCCAAGGAAGGGTTTTAGTTTTCTCAAGTAGCTCAGATGGAATCTGGCAGGTTTGGCCATCACGTTGATGTGTTCAATCATATTCAGGTTGCCATCCAAAATAATACCAAGGGATTTGGCGGAATCCACAATGGTAGGGGTGCAGTTTAGTGCTGTGATGGAGTTAGTCGATCCAAGGATGTCAGCAGATTTATTTGGGGGGATATCAGAGGAAACTCTGTTTTTTGGGCATTCAGTTTGAGCTGGTTGTTGGCAAGCCAATGGACTGTCAGTTTCAGGGCATCATTTAGATGGGTGTTCTCCTTAAGAGAGGAGATTTTAATGTAGATATGGGTATCATCTGCATACATGTGTAAGGAGATGTTGGCCGAGTGGAGAATTTCAGCTAAAGGTTTAAGGTAGAGATTGAAGAGGGTAGGGGACAGAGTGGAGCCTTGCGAGACACCAATGGAGATCAGGAAGGGAGCATAAAGGTTGCTGCTGACAAGGAATCTATGTGTGCGGTTATTGAGGAAGGAACCAAACCATTTGATGACGGTACCTCCTAAGCCCATCCTTTGTTCGGGGCGTTCAAGTAGTTTCTCGTGGTTGACCGTGTCGAATGCCAAGGAGAGAGCCAGAAGGATCAGCAGACATGTTTTACCTTGGTCAAGGGCTAGGAGAGCATCATCAACGATGTGAAGAATAGTAGTTTCAGTGCTGTGCCCAGGCCTGAGCCCAGATTGGAATTCGTCGAGTAGATTGAAATCGGTGATGTGTTGGCTTAGTTGTAGCTGCACACATTTCTCCAGTACTTTCGTGAGAAGAGGGATATTCAAGATGGGTCTGAAGTTACCTGGAATTTCCGGATTCAAAGTGGGTTTTTCTAGGGTGGGGATGACTTGCCCGGTTTTCAGTGAGTCGGTATGGTCCCTTGGAGAACGGAAGCATTGATCATGGTAGTCCAGATGGGAGCGATGAGTGAGGTGGTTGCTGCCAAGTAGTTGGCGGGGAGGGGGTCATTAAAGTGGGGATATTCGGTTTTAAGGAGGATAGAATTTTTGAGATGGAATGGTCATCATAAAGTTCGGAGTTGGACCAGTGAGCCTTGTTTATGGGTGTTGATTGGTGGGGAAGAGAGAATAGAAGGGTACGAGACAGAGAAGGATGGTAGTTCGAGGAGACCTTGAGTTCGTTACCCAGTGAGTTGATTTTGGTTGCGAAGAAGGAGGAGAACTCATCGCAGGTGATTGGGGATTTAGTGGTTTCTTTTGCTAGTTGCTAGTTTGTTTGGTTAAAGTTTGACTATTTCGAAAAGTTTGCGTGGTCTGTTCTTGAAATTTTACAGCTTTGAATGAAAGAACTCTTTTTTGGACAAAAGGATATTCTTGTTGTATTTATTTCTGGCCTGATGGTGGAGTTTAAGGTAGGAGGCTGAGGGGTGCTGTCTCCAGTTCCTTTCTTTCAGACGGAGAGCTCTCCTTTCGTCATTGAGGGGTCCGCTGGACCAAGGATTTTTGTCTTTGATTTGGGACCTCATAAACTTAAGTGGAGCCAGATCGTCCAAAAGGTTAGTCATAGTCGAGTTGTAGTGATTTGTGAGGTTGTTGACCTTATATAGATTCGGTGGGGGGAGAAGCTCATTCTCGCAGTCATAAGAATAATATAAGTGATGAGGAAGTGATACTACAGTATAGGAGATCACTGTGTGCTGTATGTTTAAGGCAACTACTGTCGGTTAACATGTTATTCAATTGTGTATGCAATAGTAAGTACTGGAACGTCATGACCACCTATAGTTTGATTCAATAGTGGATCAAAACAATGCTCCTCTTACTGAATTTTATCTTAAGATCTACAGAAACAATCCATTGACTGATTTGACTCTAAAGCTCGGTAACTATTGAAACAAATCCAGCATGTCGTTTTCATGGATAATGCTATGCCCCACCAAAACAAGTGGACAATGGATATTGTCATTTACATGGGCTTCTCTCATCATTTCATTTTCTACCCTCACACTCCAGCACCAAGACGCTTCGGCATTCGAGCGCTTTACAAGCAAATAAACATACACATATCGTCTTTTGCATGCACAATTGTCTGTCCAAATATTTGCAATTCATTTATATATTTATATTTTCTGCTCCTTCCCAAAATGGTCTTTTAGAGTTTTGTCCCTAAATATGATGGGCCTGTCTTCCAACCTGCACTCTGTAGTAAGTTTTGAAGTGTTATAGTACTACAGTAGTACTACTACAAAACTTACTTCAAAGTGCTACTTGCAAACTGCAGTTTTCCTGTAGCTTACTCTTTTGAGTAAGTTTACTACTCTGTAGTATGCAGAAACTGTACTTTTGTATTAACTTACAACTTTGTAGTAAACTTGCACTTTTGTAGTAAGTCCCTAAAACCATTATTTTATACAGGAGAGTGTTGCAGTACCAGTGCTGGACTTCGTATTAGTTACTACAAAAGTTTGTTACTTCAAAAGTGCAGTTTGTGAATACTGAAAAGTAGTAAACTTACTCAAATGTGTAAATTACCTTTGTGAATCAGGTCTGATATATTTTACATAATTTGATTTAAAGGTGTTGTAAAGAATCCAGGGTACCAAATATATTTATGATTTCAAGTGGTTGCTCTATATTGGAAATCGCATGCTTTGTAGATCAACTCATCAGTACCACTATCTTAGATTTCTCGTGAGTACACAATGTATTGTTGAAGAGTGTCCATTGTCATTTTTACTCCTAAGATTAAATCTGTTCCTCACTCACTGGGTCTTAACTCTGCCAAGAAACGTACCTTCTCACAGCAGCGTATGTGACAAAATCATCACTTGGAACCTTTCTTTTTTGTGATCTTCGTTCTTTGGAATGGTTGATTGTGACATAAACAACCTGCTCTTCAGGAACCTTCGGCTGTTGAAGAAAAAGGACGAAGGTACATGAACTGATGTCTCTCACATTTCGCACGTCTTCTGTACAATAGACCACAAATATATTTTCTTCAGGGCATTATCATGTGATATTTTCCTGCCTTACAAGTTCTGCATTTTGAGCTGGCGGTGATAGTGCATTTAACGGTGAAGTGCAATTATAGCATTAATAACTAGCAAATTTTGGCAGTCAATTTGTGGCATTATTGGCAAAGTTTAAACTTTTACAAATAATTCCACAAATAGGCTACCTCTCTATTTGTATTTTTAACTTAAAGTATTTCTATTAGGGCCTGTTCACCTTACAGAGGAAGTTCTGATGGAAGTGACACGAAAAACAACTCACAACCGTTGGTATTTGTTACTATAAACCTGCTTGGGGTGAACGATTGGGTAGACATTTAGACATGGCATAAGCTCAACTAGATGACGAGAAAACATAGTTTTGGCTTCGCGGCTCTGCTCATTGATTTGATAAGAGTTTCATTTCCAGCCCCCAGGACTGTCCGGGTAATTGAATGTCAGTCATAATGAATAATTGCATCGTGCTTCTTTACATTAATATCTAAATCAAAGAGGTGAGCATGGCAAGGTAAAGGGTTTTGTCTTTCACCTCACCTTCTGCAAAGCTGCTGCATGTGTCTAGTCCAAGTGTTGAAGCCAACAACACTACCAAGATGTGGCTCAACCATGGGCTCAACACGCCAGGTCCCCTGAACATAGGGCGAAGGGAACACTATCCATGGCAGTCCCACTAAACAGCATGTTGACCTTGGACATGGTGCTTTGGCCTTTAGTGATGTGGAATCATTTGTTTGATTGACTTACAGTATTTTTGGAGCACAGTCCTGCAAACCAACCTGTGCTAGGAGATGCGAGCAGCATGTCATTTGTGTCCTGCATGCCACTGTCAGTTCCTCCTGACAACGGTAGGTCGTGATATTACTGCATTAACATTCGTGAAGCCTTTTTTCCTGAAGAACCCACTAAACATATCATTCCATATTTGGTAAACAATATACGTTAAATATAAGCAACATAATTGAAATTGGGAACAACAAACACAAAAGCCTGTAATCCGATTCTGCATCTGGCTGTTTTACTTAAACTACCTCCCTTCTCCTGAACATTAAAAAAGAATTCAGAGTTTTGGCAATTTTGTTCAGTATGTCTTAGCTTCACGTACTAGTACAGTTATTGTAATCACGTTGAAACCAAATTCAGAACAATTTCTGTAGACACAGCATAAAGGTCAATTTCTGTTAACAATGAGCCATGTCATAGTCCACACTCTTCACAGCTGTTTTTATCATGTTCATAAACTTCCCTTCATTCAAAAATGTGCACTATGATTCCTAGTTGGCTGAGGTTTGAACCCAGGCCAGGACGAAACCACCTCTCTAGTCAGGGTAAGCTAGATACACACTAAAAGATAACCTATGTAAAGTGTATGTGCAAGACACGCACAGTAACACAATAAATACACCTCCAAAATAGTGAATGTATAACTTTGTTCAACAATACCAAAATGACAAAAATCCAATCGGTGGAAGTTGACCTATGAATTTTGAAAGATTAAATGAAAAAACAATGCTTAGAAGTCACTAACCATCAAAAGGTTATTTGAGGTTGTGAGGGACCGGTGCAAATCCAAAGTTAAGGCCGACTGTGATGGAGGGCAGGCAGGCTACAGGACCCACACAGGGCTCACTGAGAAAGTACCTTGCATGGAGCAAAACGTCGCCGCTGAGGGTGTGATGCGTTGATCTTTTCCACAGAGTCAGATCACTGTGTCATTGTTGAGCTTCATTGAAGTGGAGGCAATGCATTGTTGTTGAGCCATGCAGAGCATGGTCATTGGGCTGCACAGGCTGTAGAACCACTGCTGTTGTACAGCCTTTGTGTCAAAGAGAAATGTGTCTGTTCCGACTGGCGCGGTGTTGCCGATTTGGCAGTTTTGGAGCCCAACAGCTACAGAACCCACTTCTGAGGCCCAGATCTTGGAGAGGGCACCTCAGGCAAAGATATGACTCATGGAAGGCAGAGTCCAGCAGAGCCAGCATAACTGAAGGAAGTATTTTGTGTCCCTGAGACTTCAGAAAACAGGAGGCAAGCCAGCAAGACCTAGGAGATCACTTTAAGGGAAGGCAGAGTCCAGCTCCGCTTCAGCAGAGTCAGGGAGCAGATGGGCAGGAAGCAGAAGAGTAGTTTTTCCAGAAAAGCAGACTAGTTGACTCCTTTAAGCAGCACACCAGTCCTTCTGACAGAGGTTAAGTTCAAGATCCAAAAGTGTATGATTTTAGGAGGTCAGAGACCCAGTATGTGTACCCAAAAGTGCCTTTGAGAGTTCAAAGCAGCTGTTTGAATTCCAGAAGGATCCCTTTCAACCCAGTCCTGTCTGCCAGGCTATCTGTGGGGGGTAAAGCAGTGTTTTTTGTGTGAACAGGGCACTACCTATTTAAGGGAAAGTGTCAGCCCCTCCCATTCCTCCCTGCCCAGGAAGACCCATCAAAATGCAGATGAGTGCTCCTAATGCAGATGAGCCTAATCTTCGTGTGTTTGTGGCTGTCTAGACGGAATACATAAAGTGTAGTTGCCACCTAACATTGACGTGTATTGGAGGATTTATCATTACTATGCCAAAGATATGAAACATGAAAAAGCTGCTCCTCTCTGATCATGAATTAGAGCTTTAAAGTGTATTAAGGCATCCCCAATGCTGGCCTAAGAGGGGTGTTTGCCTCACAGTAGTGAAAAATGAAATAGGGTGTTTGTCAATACCAGGACATGCAAAACATAAGAGTACAAGACTTACTTTTTACTTATATGGCACGCTGCCCTTAGGGTTACTTAGGGCCTACCTTATGAGTGACTTAGATGCAATAAAAAGTGAGTTTAAGCCCTGGCAAGTAGTTTCAAATCAAACACAAGGAGATGATGGACGGAACACTGAAAAGTTTCAGACACTCACTCACTTCGCCACCCCAGTTCAGACACAGCCATATGTAAATCAGTCATAAGGCTGTGCCAGGGTGCTTTGTAAATAAAATGTTGAATGTGTACTTCTAATTTTTAGGCGTCCTGGTAGTGAAAAACCTCTAAATTCTTTTTTCACTACTGTGAAGTCTGCCTCTTCCATAGGATAATACTAGGTTGCCTATCTGGAATACATTTGCAATTTAAAACACTCTTTAATGGCAAAGTTACAATTTTGAAAATGCCAATTTTAAAAAGTTGCCATTTTCTTTCCCTAGCTATCTTGTACCTACAGCCAGTTCCTGGGTCATGACAGGGTTAGTTGGCAGATGAACTTTGTTTAACCCCTTCCCTGCTGGCTCCATTCCCCTGCTGTGCTGGGGGGGAAGGGGGTGCGCACAGCGCCCGCATGCTCATGACGAGCTCAGCTCGCCAAAAGTGGTTTTACCACGCAAGACTTTACATTGCATATTTAACAACACATATCATTACCATGCTTGTACATCCTTTAATATTTGCAGTCACGCTTGTAGTCTGTTTGCACTGACACCTTCCCTTCACACTGGGTATGGTAAATTTCTTTGCTGTCCTTCAACACTGTTGACAATTATGAATTCTTAACATTACTATATACTCTGTACTCTATAGTGTCCAGAAGGCGGCCACAGAAGGTCAATTGGCATATACAAACAAATAACCAACATCTATAACTGTATCTACAACACATTCTGTGCTGCAAATCTTAAAAGTGTCCATGTTATAATTCAATCTCCCACATCTATAACTGCATCCCTAAAAAAGTGTAATTGTAGTTTAAAGCTATTGCTTTCTGGGAACACCTGTTTTTTCTAAGAAAGGACAAGGCAACTGCCAGAGTCGCTCTTCAACGGATGCCAAATGGATACTTGGCAAGTTTGGATTGGGGATGGGACTAGAATGCTCTCTAGGCTCATTCTTGGAAAGATGTTCATTATACTGATTAAGATGCTGTTTCAGAATTCATTAGAGAGTCTAATTATAGGTATTTTTCCCTGCATCTATTTATATTTGTATGTTGCAGCACTCTGATGTTGTTTTATAGCTCTGAGGGGGGAAGAGCAATTCAGCAGTTTAGTGGTGGCAGTAAGGATTCCCTATGTTTAGCTTCCAAACATAAACAGGAAGAGGAGAGCATGTAGAACACACTGAGAGCTTTTCTGAACTTCTTTCTGGCTGACTCATGTCTCATTTTCTGGGAGGAGATTTCCATATGGAGGTCTACCACAAAAGAGGTCTTTCATGTTTATGAGGTGCAACACTGCTACCTACTGCTAAAATGAGTGGTAAAGTCTTGCGTTAAAAGACTTGCGTGGCAACAGTCTACTTTGAAAACTTCATAGTAAAGGCTGTTTCCACACCAGTCTGGGGTCCAGCAGCAACATTACAGACCAAGAGATAATGGTGTCGGGGAGGGGGGGCGTGGCCTGCTCCAGCACCAAGATGGTGCATTGACAAAGAAGCTCCAGAGCGCTGCGCCGCTAACACTACACAGGACTGCGTCAGTATGAAGAATCGAGTCTCTAGGGATGGCGCTGGAGGACTGAGACCTGGGGGCAAGTGGATAGAGTTATGGGAGTGCTGGGGTGCTCCATAGCTGCCGCAGCGGCTGCCCTGCGGACACGGCCTGACACAGCCCTCAGAGGCTCCACGACGTCGGGGGTCATGGGTGAGCCTGAGGACAGGACTTCGGTCGACGAGTGTGGCCGCAGAGAAAAACTTGAGCCCAGGGATCTGCTGCCTTTGCGGACATGGCCACAAAATGCCAGCACCTACTCAATCCAGACCCGGCGGGCAGCAGCGAGTCCAGCGCAGGGGTACAGGTCTTTTTCTATTTCATTTTCCCCTGCTTTTAATGTTCAGGAGAGGGGAGCAGCTGCGGTGGCCTCTTAGGGTACAATTGGCATATGGCATATGGATGCCCCCACCCCATAAAATAACTGAGCTGGGAGCGATGCGCAGTGGAAAATTCTAACAGGTGCTGCAGTTTGGGGTGGTACCACTGGGGTCCCCTGTTCTGCCTACGGTTGGAATCACAAACCATGTGATAGCGTGACTGTGGCAGTCTACCCCTGGACTGAGCTATTGACTGGGAGAATTGGAGTCCCTGTTTCATTGCGGCATTCAATTGGCAGTCATGGGGCGTGGAGACCCTATGCAGCAGCAGCTCACTTTCGAGGCCTCCATGACCCCAAGGAAGGAGGGTGGAGACCAGGTGCCGCATGATGACCCCCCCTGGCCACGTCGATCTTCCAGGTACTGGTGGCGTAGTGACAGAGGGAGCCACCGCTATCATGGCGGAGTTAAGTGCATGATTTAAGGCCATAGATGTGCGCTTTGACGAACTGGGTGCACAAATGGTCGGCATGCATGGTCGCCTGGAGCAGCATGAAGCCAGCATATAGGCTGCTGAGCAGCACATCTCCAATGCCGATGACGCACAGGCCGCAATGTCTAAGCTCCTAGATTGTGTCAATCGCATGCTGAAAACAACAGGAGCAAAAGCGGAGGACCTTGAAGCGCGTTCACGCCGTAATAACCTACGTATAGCAGGAATCACTGAATCAGACATCACCAGCCTTATGGAGGCCTATGTGGAACAGATGTTATCAGAGCAAAGACAGGTTCTCAACTACATTTGCGGTGGAGCGTGCTCACCAGTCCCTTGCAACAAGGTCTGCTCCTGGTGCACCCCCTCGGTTTGTTATTGTGCGATTACTGAACTACCATGACAGGGATGTTGCATTGAGAAAGGCCCGGGAGATGGAAAATCAGCAATTACCAAGGAATGAACATGTAGTTGTACCCAGATTTTAGGCCAATGATGCAGGAGGCCTGGCGTAACTATCTAGACATCATACACACTTTGTAGAATGAGAATGTCCGATATGCCATGCTGTACCTGGCGCACATGCGTGTACATCTCGGTGGTAAAACTGTTATTTTTTTACTTGCCTACGGAGGCAGCCAACGGCTGGAAGCGCTATAAATCAAACAGGGCTGACTCTCCTAGAAAGTAAGGCAGGCATGGGCTTAGGACTTGGAGTTACGGGCGCTGCACTCTTGTGCTCCTCAGAGACAAGTTGACTTTGGCGCAAACTCTGCAGCATCTAAGATATCGGATAATCAACTGAAATACCCTTTTCCTCTGTACCACTAAGGACACGCTTACAATATTGTTCTTTTACTTATGCAGCTATGAACTAATGATGTAACAAATATCATCACAGATCGTGGTAAGCTTGCCGTCCCCCTAGGAGAACTCCTATTACCTACATTAGTGTGGGGTTATTTTTTTTTTCATTTTCTCTCTTCTACCTAGTTACAACGTGCTGGGATTCACCTGATATAGAATGAATGGATATGGGTGGGGGGGTGGGAGTTCCTGTTGAATATTATTGATCTTTTTTTTTGGTTTCAGGATATGGGAACATATTTCGAACGGCTACCCAAGCATGACTGTAATACTTCAGTATACCGCATAATGTCTCGCCTGTTGTAGTGGGAGCGGGGTTGGGTGAATGCGCTGTATGTCCTGGAACGTTAGAGGACTGTCGATTCCAAGCAAGGGAGAGCAGCTGCTTGCATATCTAACTAGGCAAAAGATACAGGTGGCAATGCTACAGGAGACACACTACGCCTCAAAATCAGACAACAGGTTTGATTCTAGCTGGGGGACAACAGTTTCTTTGCTGGGTGTAGTACTTACTCCCTGGGAGTCGGTATATTAATCTGCAAATCCCTTCCTTTCATGGCACATACTGTGATTGGGGACCCAGAGGGTCACTATTTAATGGTGGCAGGAGCTATTGGTGCACATTGCTTGATATTTAATAATGTATATGCCCCCAATGTAGACGCCTGAGGGTTTTTCACTGACATCTCACCTCACATTACGGGCATTCCAATCAACTATAATATTTGGGAGGGGGGGACTGCAACCTTATACTGCAACCCAGGTCGGATACCACAGGCGTGGGACACACCACAAAACCATGCTCAGCTAGAGAGCTTCGGACACTAATACATGCACACCTTCTGGAGGATGTCTGGTGTCACTGATTCACGGCTGCAGGGATATTCCTTTTACTTGGCACTGCACAGTAGTTGGTCCCCAATAGACCGATGCTATGTTACCCCTGATTTGCTCCTCAACATACAGGAGGTGGATCACCTGCCAAGCACGCAATCAGAACACTCACCAGTGCTGTTGGTTCTGACCCTGCCCGCTGCTGTGCACCACTCACCGGTGCTGTTGGTTCGGACCCTGACCGCTGCTGTGCGCCCCTCAACGTGTTGCCGCTTTCCTGCTGAGGCGCTTCTGGATGCTGTTTTCAGGAGTGAAATACAGTATGCGATGGTCGAGTATTTTCAGATGAACACTGGCTCAGTGCCTCACTATGCCAGCCTATGGGAGGCATTTAAAGTATATATCAGGGGCATCTACATTGCTTAACAGGCAGGGGTACTCTGTACGATTAGTCGCGTCCTCAAAGCTACTGAGCGGGAATTGCGAGATTTGGACGCCCGTATGCTGTCTGGTGTGGACCCTTCCCCACTGCACCACCACGCTAAACTATTGGGGGTATTCCAAGAGCTGGCGCAGAGGGAGACAGCTTACCTGGAGAAGTACATTCGCGCCCAGGTATACAGGGAGGGGGAGAGGCCTGGAAGCACTTTGGCACAACCATTTTAACGATCGCGATGCACTTTGCTATCTACAAGGGCAGCGTGATCCAGCGATCTATTTGTCCAGATATCTGGACAAATAGATTACTGGAGCACGCTGCCATTGTCGATAGCAGGGCACATTACGATCATTAAAATGGTCATGCTGCCCAGGTTTCTATATGTGTTTTTAAATATACCTATCCCACTTACAGTCTCCTTTTTTAAAACACTTGGTGGGATGCTGACCCGACTGGGCTGGGCGGGGGGGCAGGCGTGGGTGGGTTGGAAAACTCTTACTCAATCCTTTGAAAGGGGGGGTTCGGGGTACCTGACTACTACCTGTATTATTTAGTTGCGCAGGCCCATTATGCCTACTTCTGGTATCATCCTTACGCCTATTTGGTGATCATTGTGAAATCTATGCTTTTAATCCCCCCCGCCCCACAACCCACCACATTGAGATGGCTTTTAATTTAAGTATCTGTGCTTAAATTAAAAGCCGTCTCAATGTGGTGGGTTGCAGGGCGGGGGGTATGGGTAGACCAGCCTGGCAGTCTGAAACAACGCTACAGATCCTTGTACTTTCCAAGTACATATTTGAAACCCATTGGTAGTGATAGTCTTTACTAGGCCTATTTGGTGATCATTGTGAAATCTATGCTTTTAGTCCTTTCTTTACTACTAAATGCCCACATCAATAAATCCGCCTTACTAATGATAATATGCACGTATTGTCTGTTTCAAGCTCAGTGGATGGTCCAAACAGGTGACTGGCTGTAGGATGTGGGCATGATAGTACTTAGTACTGTACCTGATCGTTAAATACCTAGTTACTGCAACAGAGCATTCATTGAAACTACTTTATCTGTCACAATGGTGCTTATTGCCACGTCTTTAATCCAATTCACAATAAATTATATCATCCTTACGCATGCTTTGGACCTGAGCACACGCAGGCCCATCCCTACCCACTATCCACCATTCTTCCAAACGGGCTGAGGAGAACACCAGCTGAGATACATACCTTACAAACCACAGGATGGTGTGGGAGCCCTTGCGCAGATATCTGGGGGCTGAGCGATTGTATTCCCCACATTTACCGATTCTCAATAAACCCTGGCTAGCGCCCACGACAGCAAAACTGATGCAGAGAGCCCCACCCGCTGTCAAGTATGCAACCTGGGTGGCATGTTCAGAGACGGTCAGCTGCGCACACTGGCAGACTTGACAACAGACAGGGACGTTAACATGTTGGATCGCTTCCTTGTACATAGAACGAGAGTGGCTTTGGTCACTGTGCTGCGCCCTTTAGACAAAGGAGCCTACAGATTTTCCCCTACTAACAACAATTATTACAGTGCCCAATGGCGCGCATTTAGTTTCTCAACTGTATCGACCGGTGCAGACACTCCAACCAATGATGGGTGGCGGAGAGGGATCTAGCACAGCCCATGACTGAGAAGATGTGGGCCTACTGTTATGAACAGATGCTCTTAGTGTTCAATAATAATAATAAACAAACTTCAAAATACCTACACAGAATCATTGTCACCCCTGTGTTGCTTGGAAAGATGGACCATACGAAGACAGGCTGCTGTGCAATGACGCATGCCGACTTTATTCATTTGGCATGGATTTGTTGTTTGGGCATCTTGAACAAATGGTTGAGGTTACACTCCCACACACACTGTTGTTGGCACTGCTGGGGTAGGTACTCCTGTTGAACAAGGGGATAAGATGCTTCATCGCGATTGCGCTAGTGCTGGCTAAAAGACAAGTGTCCCTGTCCTGGGGTGGAACGGTGGAACCGCAGGCTGGGTCATGGCTCAGAGATGTGTTGAACTGTGATACAACCAATGATGTGTATGCATCCCTACTCCTACCGGCCTCCCGCCAAAAAAATATTTGGCAGCCGCTCCATTCCGATCTATTAGCCCATCCAGAAGTCAAAGATTGAAATGTATCAGACGATGATATGATTGCTGGGTTGCCTGACCAGCCACACGGATCCGGAGGCCTAACATATGTTTGTTATGCGAGCCTGTATTGTTGTTCATAAACTGTGCAATGGATGCTATGTGTGGCCAGATGGTCTATTCAACATTATTTCCCCAAAAGTGGTTTGAGTAAGTCACAGAGTGATAAAGTAATTTTCTTTCTTTGTATAATTTCTTGAAAACTTCAATAAAAACTAGTTCATAATAAAAGATAATGATGTCAGCAAAGACCACAATACCAAGCCAAGACAAGCTAAGGGATGTTTTGTGAAACCTAAAACTTTAGAGCCAATAGGATGAATCTCACTGCTAACGTCTTGCTTTGGTCTCCAGCCAGTTCTCTTCTTCCCAAAACTGCCTTGCTGATTGTTCAAGATGAACCAAGAATGGAAAACCAGTATTTCACATAGGCTGCACAGGACCCACAAAGTTGTTAATCAAATAAGAATGTTACTATTTCTATTAATTCACAACTACAACTCAACTCCCAGTCTACCTACATGATCCCAGGCCCCTCCGATAGTGTTGTTAATTTTTATATTTCTTACAATTTAATTCCTACATTTTATAAGAACTAGTCAAAGAAATGTATTATATATGTATATAAATAAATGAAATTCACCAGTTACAGTTGACTGAACTACCTAAAACTTGCATCACTGCCATTCACTGCGACTCATCTCACATGATTGAAGACATGTTGAACTACATCAATGATAACATCACTAACTACAACTAATCTTACAACTTTCTGCCTTCTTTAATTGTTTAGACACAAATTCTTGTTGTATGAAGGTATTATTAATTGGCAGTAAGAGTTAGCATCATAAAGACTCAGTCTGTCCTCATACAGAGTATCAATGCTCTAAGTATTTCATTAGAGTATCAACAAAGTTCCTGCTTTTGATTGATACCCAGACTGGAAGGCACAAAGCCATTCAGTCTGGTGAGAGTTGGCCAATTCTGAAGAATGAAGACAAGGCTTTATAAAAATGATAGGCTCGTGTATTGACAAATAAAAGATTACATTGATAACACCTGAGAAGAGTTAAATAAAATTTGTCAAGGTATTAACAGATATGTAGGCCAGAGGTAAGGTAAAGGTGTTATTAAAAACCTGCATGGTGAAAGGTCTTCAAGTATACACTCTGCCACTTTGTCAATGATAGGTGAAAAGTGGAAAGCAGTACTGAAAGACGATAGAAGTGATTCAAGTAAGGTTATGAGATGGTCGAGTAATTGTGTCAGCCTTGATTTCTACAACTTGACCCGGGAAGGAATTAATAAATGAGGACAGCTTTCTTGAAAGGGAGTAGAATAGTTTTTTAATATATCATTGTTGGATTCCAATGATCCCATAAAGAGTTGGATTCATTGAGTTGGTTCATGTTACAACTGAAATAAAACCACTATGGGTTAGTAAAAATCATGTCTTGAGAACAGAATAGGTTTTTGAAAGCTGTGAGGGTGAGTCTGAAAACTGTAATATTTCCATTTGATTTCAAAGCCCCTTATTTTCACTGCAGTTACTTCTACCATGGTGCCCCTTAAATGATAGATGAACAGTATAAAAATACTTAGAGTAAAGACACTGTAGCATCAAAAAAGATACTATTGAGGTACGCAGAGGAAGAACTGAAAGAGTGATGGTGTGTGCAAAAGACCACATTTCCCTCAACGCTACCACAATATTATCTTCATAAGGAAATCATAATCTGAATAATAGACACACACAGATAATAGAATGCTGTTGTCGGTTTGTCGGATTAAAAAGAGAAATTTATCAGTATGAAATTATCATTTCAAATAACATCAGTAAACATGTGATAATGCCCACCTCATTGAAGTCCAAAGGATGAAGAGGGAGCCGAGAGAGTTTAACAGGTTGAAGGAAGTGGGACAAATGAGTACACTACCATTATCTTTTTTAGGTTCCATTACAAACCTAAATTGAGACTAGTAGAGAAATGCAGAAAGGTACCTTCAGTGCAGTAACTAACACAATTATACTAACTAAATACTGTTTCTATTTTAATTACAACATATCGTGTTTGTTTTATGTATCTGCTAAATTGATCATTTACATGTATAATACAAATATTTTTATTGGACACACAACACAGTACAACTTTGTAGAACATGGAGTGAGGCATCATAGGATTTTCCTTTATTGAGGAATCACTGCAATGCTAGAGAGAAGCTTTTAATGATTATTATTGGTGGGGCAAATACTCACAATGGAATGGCTTTGATCAGTTTTTTCTTCCTTGTTCCGTCTGCAAGTGAAAAAAGAAGATACTCATTGATATATCGTTCAGAGAGAAAAAGGAATCAGAAGATCAAAAACTGTGACATACAGCTCCTTCTTAAGATAGATTTAGTTGTTTTCCTACCATCTATAGTGTTATCACATAAGGTACTGTTAAAAACTGGATTTGGGAATATTCAATATTACAAATCAACAAGAGGTAAGATATTGGAAATATTTCTAGTCCACAGTATTAAGAACAATTAAGCTTCTCCTATTCAGATTCCATCATATGTGTGGCCTACCTCCATAAAGTAATTAGTCCTTTCCACAGTTTCCCAAAAAATGGATTTCTAATTTTTTCAAATTAAATAAAATGTACATTTACAGAATTGTATTTTATCCCAGTGCCTCAGTTTTCCTTCACACACAGTAAATACATAAAATGTGCACCTAATGTAGAAGGTAATTTTCGTGTCATTAGCTCTACTTTCCTCTTTCTAATACTATGAGTATTATGAATATACTAGGCCTATGTACAATCTGTGTAATTGCATTTTGCATAATTATGAGATATTTTGGAGCAATTATGCAAAATTACATAAAATTAAAATATGGCTTTTTACAATACTAAAAATACTACCATTGGAGTGAATAAAATAGTGGGATAATAGTTTCCTTTTCTATCCAATTGTGCTGTACTATTTTTAATATTATCCAGAAAAAATGAGAACCCAAAAAATTATTAAGGATATTCCAAGATCATTTTATTCCTAAAATAATCACCTTAAATCATTAAGAAAAAAAGAAGAAAAGAGTAAAGACATACTAAATGGTCCATCTAGTGTGGTTGACCCATCCTGGTGGAAATAATGTCAGGGTGAAGAGTCGAATGATGAATAATGCCATACATTGACAGGGAGTGCTTTTATCTAAAAACAAGACATGTTCCTTAAAGTATCCAATCTTTGCATAACCTACAAGTGTGCTATTGTTTACTCTACCATTGGGGTGGTTAGTAAAATGCTAGAAGAACAAGTTACTTACCTTCAGTAACGATATACCTGTAAGAGACATATATTAGTTATAGATTCCTTACCTTAGAATTAGCCCCAGGCGTCAGACAGGATCTGGAAAAAAATAAAATCCTCAGCACGTCGGTAGGTGGCGTCGGTCAACTCAGTGTTTGCAGTCGGCGTCGTGATCGCCGGGATGACTTTGCGGATCTACTTAGAAGCCGCCCCCGGGAGCTGATTTCAGTTCTTTACACAACATTCCACGCCAAAAGCGCAGAGCCCTGTAAGACACTGACCCCTGGTGCACAAATCTAGGGCCCTGAAAGGGAGTCCCTTACTCTAGAAGTCCGGGTACAGAACGGGGAGGATTGGTGGAGCAATAAGGAATCTATAACTAATATATGTTGCTTACAGATATATCGTTACCGAGGGTAAGTAACTTGTTCATCTGAAAGAGACTATTTGTTATAGATTCTGTTAGACCTGGCATCATTGGCATGAGTCTCTCCTCCATTTTTTCTGTTTGCCTCTTCTGTTTACGATGTTTTTGCTGGTATATGCTTTGGGCACTGTGCCACTGCTGATCAGTGCCACAGTGCAAGTGCTCCCTATGTGAAATTGCTGTATTGATTGACTTCCATGTTTGGCTTATTTGGTTTATTTGGTTTACTATCAGTCCCTAGTAGAGTGCACCAGGAGTGCCAGGGCTTGTAAATACAAATGCTGCTAGTGGGCTTGCACATGTTGTGCCACCCACAAGAGCGGCCTAGTAAAAGTATGTCTGAAGGTCTGCCATTGCCAGACCACGTGCAGTCTGACTGTCACGAGGACTGCGCAAGTACACCTACTTGCCAGTCCCTAAACCTTCCCTTAACTTCATGTTAGTCACCCCTATAGTAGGCCCACGGGCAGGGTGCATTGTAAGCATAAGGTAGGACAAGCCTGACAAGGTTGGCATGTCCTAATAGTGAATTACATCCATAGTCGTTTTTCACTATTGTAAGGTAGCCTGCTCTCCATCAGTTAGAATGGGCTGCCAGGATTATTAATGCTATAATCCTAGCGGGCTCGGGGAGCATGGTGCAATGTCGAGTTTGGTATCCCTGAACTCAGGGTTTAATAACGCATCCGTTTGTGTGGGTGGTTTTTGGACTCTGTGTTTGAAAATAGCACTTTTAGAAAGTAGCTATTTTCTTGTCTAACTGTCTACCGGTCTCTGCTGGTTCTGGTGTGCGTGTGACAGGAGCTGGGTGGCTCCAGAGAGTCTGAATGAGTCAGTGTGGGATGAGTGGGGCATTTGCATTGAGAGTAGGGGAGAGTAGCTCTTGATAGCCTGCCCTGCCTGATACAATGTTGGCTCCGCCCCCCTGCCAGGCGACTGATGACTCTGTGCTTGCCTGGGACTTCCCTGGCCCGCCTCCTGCCGGGCAGCTGATGGCCCTGCCCCTGCCAGTGACAATGCTGGCTCCGCTCCTGCTGAGCGGCTGAGGACTCTGCCCTGCCCAGTGAATAGGCCAGGTGCTCTGGCCTGGCAACACCCACAACAAACCCAGGATGGGGGGAAATTCCCCTGCATGGACAAAGGGATCAAAGCCAAAAAGGGGTATAAGAGAAGGACCCCTGAACCAAGAAATTAGATCACTTCTGACAAGGAAACCTGAACCAAGGACAAGAAGCCTGCTGATCTAAGGACTGCCTACCCCTTCTGCCAGAGTGCTGTTTGTTGGGGGAATCCTGCATTGCTTCTTTATTTTTGCCAAGGAACCAGGAGAGAGGAACTTTTGTGTGTACTCTCACTCTTTGCTGAGAAAATCTCCAAGGGCTGGAAGAGTGCCAGTCTCCTGTTGAAGTCACAGGGCTAAAGGACTTCATCTGTTAAAGTGCTATTTGCTGGAGTTTGTGAATCCAGCACCTCTGAAAGAATCCAGCAATCTCGACGCCGACGGACGCCGCCGAATCCAGCTCGACATCGTGAGTAACGGCTCCAGTGTCCCGCTTCCTCGACGCCGGCCGCCGGGCCCGATCGACGCCAGCAGCAACGCCAGTGAGTAGTGAGTCCGGCTCCAGCTCCAAGTGACCCCGTGTCTGCACCGCCGCTGATCGCATCGACTTCGAGCCCTCTCGACGCCGTGAGCGCTGCTCACTCTTGCAACATCGACATCGACGACGCCGTATCCTGCTTCATCCCGTGAGCGCTGCTCCCACCTGACTTCGGTCGACGCCGCTGCAGATCGCCCCGACTCCGAGGCCCGATCGACGCCGAAGACGCGACGCCGGACATCTCGACGCCGCTGATCATCGAGTGCTTCACTTTTCCAAGGTACTGTGTTGTTGGGGTCTGTGCGACTCCGGGCTCGACGTAGCGCTCCTCGCGGTCGACGCCGAACCTTTGGATTAACTTTGCCTCGACGTCGTGTGACTCCCGTGTGGGTTACATTGTTGCCAAGATCTGTGTTTTAGAGAAGAAGAGTTGCTTTTGATACTAAAGACTTTGTGCTAAGAAGAAACCGTGCTTGAACTATTATTTTTCCTTCCAAGAGTATTTATTAAGACTGTGGTATATTTTTGTCGTTATTTGGTCTTGTGCTAAACCTTATATAAAAATACTTATTTTTATAATACTACTGTGTCATGTCCATTTGTAGTGTATTCACTTTATTACTGTATGTGGTCATAAATGCTTAACGCACTGCCTCTGAGATAAGCCTGTCTGCTTTGCCAAGCTACCAAGGGGGTGAGCAGGGGTTATCTAAGTGTGTGATCTCCTTGCCCTGACTAGAAAAGGTGTGTCCCTATTTGTCAGAAGTGTATACCTCTGCCAACTAGAGACAGCCGCTTCTAACATTGGTGGGTCAGCGGTGGGATTTTGAACTTTGCATTTATGACCCATGTGCAGTGATTAGTGTGCGCTACATAGTGAAAGCAGACCATAGCGCAGCCACAATCTGTTTTGGTAGGATATTCTATTTTTGTTCTCCAATTTCCTGAAGCTTGATTTTTGAAACTGCCAGTTTTGACCATGAGTGACGCCGGAGTCACTGCCCCTGTTGTTGCTGTTGTGGAGGAATTTGATAGAAGTAAGATAAATGATTATTCCTTAAAGGAGCTGAAACACTTTTGCAAGCAATTGAAAGTCCCTACTCCAGGCCTCTCCAAGAAAGCAGAATATTTCAAAGCATTGGAAGCCTGGTTAGAGGCCAGAGACCCCTCTGCCCCGGTGGTGGTACCGACAGAGGAAGGGGAGGAGGAAGTGCCCGTGACTGGGCCTGTATCCCCTCCTGGCAGCAGTGTTTCCTCCAAAGGTCTTTCCCCTGAAGAAAGAGAAGAAAGGGCGAAGGAGCGAGCCTACAACGTGGAAATGGCAAAACTTAAGATAAATGGGCAGTTGGAGATAGAGAATGCAAGAGGCAGGAGAGAAGCTGATTTGGAGATCAAAAGATTAGAGTTTGAAAGAGAGAAGTTAGCTTTTGAGCGTGAGAAAATGGTGAGGGACATGGAGCTCAAAGCTAAGGAGTTAGAATTGAATCCCTCTGGTGGCAGCGTCCCATCTGTGCCTGCAGAAAGTAGGTTTTATTTTCCCAAAGATGTGATCAAAGATTTTCAGAAGAATGAGGATATTGGTCAGTGGTTTAAAGCATATGAGTTAGCATTGTTGGCCCACCGGGTCCCTGAGAAGGATTGGGGAGCGGGGTTGTGGGGTCGCTTTGTGAATGAGGGAAGAGATACCCTGTTAGACATGCCTGTTGAGAATAGGACGTCTTATGCTCATATGAAAGATGCTTTAATGTTAAGGTATGGCCTAACCCCAGAAAAGTACAGACAGGCCTTTAGAGAATGTAAGAAGTTGCCTGGTACCACGTGGGTGGAGTATGTGTCATATTTTTGCAGAGCCATGGATGGTTGGGTAAAGGGCAGCAAAGTGGAAAGTTATGATGCTCTTTATGATTTGTTTGCTTGGGAGCACTTGTCTAATAACTGTTTTCCAGAGCTGCGCCAGCACCTTATTGATAGCAAGATATCTAACCCTAGAAAACTTGCTGAAGAGGCGGACCGCTGGGTCAGTACCAGGGTCCACAAGGGTCCAGTGGGAGACTCAGCCAAAGGTGGGCAGGGTCCCCAGCAGAAGAGTGGGGGGGACAAGGGTAAACAGAAGGAGTCCCAGAAAGGGCCCCAAAGTAATCCCCAAGGGAACCAAGGGAAAGGTTCCCAGCCTCCCCCTGTGAAGAAATCAGAGGCCCCGCCAGGTAAACCTGGTCATAGGGGCCCACTGACCTGCTTCGTTTGTAAGCAGGTAGGACACCGTTTTTATGACCCTCAGTGTCCCTTGAAGAAGTCTGGTGCACTACCCAGTGCACCACCCCGTCAGTTGGCTAGTGTAGCTCTGGGAGGGGAGGAGATGGTTGCCCATGGTGGGGAGGGTCCCGCAGAGATGTCCCTGGTCTCTCTAGGAGACATGGAATTGGTCCCGCCACCCCCTCTGCCTAGTAACACTAAAAAATATAGGCAGTGGGTGTCCATTAATGGCCATAGAGTTGAGGCTCTCAGAGACACCGGAGCGAGTGTGACAGCTGTCAAGTGTCACTTGGTGTCCAGAGAGCAGGTTGTTCCCCACGCATTCTACCCTGTGATAGCTGCTGACAACTCCCAGAAAGAGTGTGAGGTAGCTCAAGTTTCCTTTGAATGGGGGGGAGTTTCGGGTACTCTTCAGGTTGCTGTGAGGCCCGCCATGCCTGTTGATTGTCTCCTGGGCAATGATTTAGAAGACTCCCCTTGGGCTAAGGTGGAGAGGGAGACACATTTGAAAATGTTGGGTGTGCCAGAGTGGGTGTGTGCAACCACTCGATCCATGACAGCAAGTAAGGGTGTTGATGGGGTTCTGGAGCCTGAAAGTATGGCCCAGAACCCAACTGTGAAGAGAAGAGGCAGGGGGCGCGGGAAACCGTCCCCCGTAGTTCCCGTGGTCCAGGAGGAGGCAGACCTCGAGGGGGATGCCCTGGAACCCACAGGCGAACAAGTTGCCGAACTGGGAGACCTGCCCGAGCTGACCCATTGGCAGCAGGATGGTGGTCCCTCCAGGGAGGAATTCTGTGCAGAACAGAAAGTGTGCCCTTCTCTTGTGGGTATGAGGCAGCAGGCCTCAGCCCAAACCTCAGGTGATCAGTCAGGGTCACATTTTGTGTACTGGGAGAACGACCTCCTGTATAGCGAGCCTAAGGCTGCTGAGCCTGGGTCAGCCCGTGTGCTGGTGGTACCCCAGCGCTTCAGAGCCTTCCTACTGGGTTTGGCTCATGACGTTCCTTTAGCTGGACATCTGGGGCAGGACAAGACCTATGACAGGCTTGTCACCCATTTCTATTGGCCTCAGATGCGAAGGGACACAGATGTCCATTGCAAGACCTGTCAGACTTGCCAGGCAAGTGGGAAAAGCGGGCGGAAGCAGAAGGCTCCCCTCCAACCTTTTCCCGTGGTCAGTACCCCCTTTGACCGGGTGGGGATTGACATTGTTGGGCCACTGGACCCCAAGACAGCCCTGGGCAACAGGTTCATCCTGGTCTTGGTGGACCATGCCACACGGTACCCGGAAGCCATCCCTCTCAGAACAGTGACTGCCCCCGTGGTGGGACGGGCACTAATGGGTGTTTTCTCCCGAATGGGGTTCCCCAGAGAGGTGGTGTCAGACCAGGGCACCAACTTCATTTCCAACTATATGAAGTCTCTGTGGAAGGAGTGTGGGGTAACTTATAAGTTCACCACTCCTTACCACCCTCAAGGTAATGGGTTGGTTGAAAGATTCAACCGTACCCTTAAAGGCATGATTATGGGTCTTGAAGAACCAATGAGGCGTAAATGGGACGTCCTCTTGCCATGCCTGTTGTTTGCTTACCGTGAGGTGCCACAGAAGTCTCTAGGGTTCAGCCCCTTTGAGCTTTTGTATGGTCACCCGGTAAGAGGACCTTTGAGTCTGGTCAAAGAAGGCTGGGAGCAATCTCCCAGGAAACCTCCCCAGGATGTATACAGTTACATGCTGGCCTTTAGGAACCAGACTAGGCGCTTCAGGGATCTTGCTCAGGCAAATCTGGAGGCCAGCCAGGAGGAGATGAAGCGGTGGTACGACCAGAGGGCCACTCTGGTAGAGCTTCAGCCTGGACAGAAAGTTTGGGTCATGTCCCCTGTGGAACCTTGTGCGCTCAAGGACAGGTGGACTGGACCATTTGAGGTTGTGGAGAAGAAGAGCGATGTCACCTACCTGGTGGATTTAAAGTCTCCCAGGAACCCCTTGCGGGTCCTGCATGTCAACCGTTTGAAGCCCCACTTAGAAAGGTCCGAAGTGGGCATGCTCCTAGCTACAGATGCTGGAATGGAGGAGGAGAGTGAGCCTCTTCCTGACCTCCTGTATGCAAAAGAGCAAGATGGGTCAGTGGATGGTGTTGTCCTCTCTGACACACTGACCCCTGAACAGCAGCAGGATTGTCGCCATTTGTTGGGGCAATTCCCTGATCTGTTTTCCTTGATTCCTGGTGTTACTCAGTGGTGTGTCCATGATGTAGACACCGGGGACAGCACTCCTGTCAAGCACAAGGCTTACAGAGTGACTGACAAGGTCAGAGCATACATCAAGGAGGAGGTCTCCAAGATGTTTGCCCTAGGGGTGGTTGAGTCCTCTAGCAGTCCTTGGGCCAGCCCAGTGGTCTTGGTTCCAAAGGCTGCAGCGCCTGGTGCTTCACCGGAACTTCGGTTCTGTGTGGATTACCGAGGACTCAATTCAGTCACCAAGACTGACGTGCACCCCATCCCCAGAGCTGATGAGCTCATCGATCGGTTAGGGGCTGCCCAGTACCTTAGTACGTTTGATCTAACGTCTGGGTACTGGCAGATCGCCTTGACCGATGGGGCAAAAGAGAGGTGAGCATTCTCCACACCAGATGGGCACTACCAGTTCTGGGTTATGCCCTTTGGGATGAAGAATGCCCCTGCCACCTTCCAGAGGTTGGTCAACCAGGTCTTGGCTGGGCTGGAGGATTTCAGTGCCGCCTACCTGGACGACATCGCAGTGTTCAGCGCCAGCTGGGAAGAACACTTGTGCCACCTCCAGGAAGTGTTGTTGGCCCTGCGCAGAGCAGGCCTCACAATCAAGGCCAGTAAGTGCCAGATTGGGCAGGGTTCAGTGGTGTACTTGGGGCACCAAGTAGGGAGCGGCAAGGTGGCCCCCCTGCAACCCAAGATTGATACCATCCTGGCATGGGCACCGCCCAAAACCCAGACTCAGGTGAGAGCCTTCCTGGGTCTCACGGGTTACTACAGGAGGTTTGTCAAGGATTATGGTAACATTGTGCACCCCTTGACTTCGCTGACTTCCAGGAAGCAGCCACGACTTGTGAACTGGACTGACGCCTGTCAGACGGCCTTTGACACCCTGAAAACTGCAATGTGCACCGCACCCATACTCCAGGCACCCGACTTTTCGAAAGAATTTGTTGTCCAGACGGACGCTTCAGAGCATGGCGTGGGGGCTGTTCTAGCTCAGGTGAATGAAGAGGGCCGAGACTTACCTGTAGCCTTCATCAGCAGGAGGTTACTTCCCAGGGAACAGAGGTGGAGTGCGATAGAGAGAGAAGCATTTGCTGTGGTCTGGGCGCTAAAGAAGCTAAGACCCTACCTGTTTGGAACTCACTTCCGGGTGCAGACAGACCACAGGCCCCTCAGATGGTTGATGCAGATGAGGGGTGAGAATCCAAAGCTGTTGAGGTGGTCCATTTCCCTACAGGGGATGGACTTCACGGTGGAACACCGCCCTGGCACAGATCACGCCAATGCTGATGGTCTGTCCAGATTTTTCCGCCTTAGTGATGAGGACTCCCTAGGGTAAGGGTAGTTCTCCCCACATTTCAGCTGGAGGGGACACGTGTTAGACCTGGCATCATTGGCATGAGTCTCTCCTCCATTTTTTCTGTTTGCCTCTTCTGTTTACGATGGTTTTGCTGGTATATGCTTTGGGCACTGTGCCACTGCTGATCAGTGCCACAGTGCAAGTGCTCCCTATGTGAAATTGCTGTATTGATTGACTTCCATGTTTGGCTTATTTGGTTTACTATCAGTCCCTAGTAGAGTGCACCAGGAGTGCCAGGGCTTGTAAATACAAATGCTGCTAGTGGGCTTGCAGCACATGTTGTGCCACCCACAAGAGCGGCCTAGTAAAAGTATGTCTGAAGGTCTGCCATTGCCAGACCACGTGCAGTCTGACTGTCACGAGGACTGCGCAAGTACACCTACTTGCCAGTCCCTAAACCTTCCCTTAACTTCATGTTAGTCACCCCTATAGTAGGCCCACGGGCAGGGTGCATTGTAAGCATAAGGTAGGACAAGCCTGACAAGGTTGGCATGTCCTAATAGTGAATTACATCCATAGTCGTTTTTCACTATTGTAAGGTAGCCTGCTCTCCATCAGTTAGAATGGGCTGCCAGGATTATTAATGCTATAATCCTAGCGGGCTCGGGGAGCATGGTGCAATGTCGAGTTTGGTATCCCTGAACTCAGGGTTTAATAACGCATCCGTTTGTGTGGGTGGTTTTTGGACTCTGTGTTTGAAAATAGCACTTTTAGAAAGTAGCTATTTTCTTGTCTAACTGTCTACCGGTCTCTGCTGGTTCTGGTGTGCGTGTGACAGGAGCTGGGTGGCTCCAGAGAGTCTGAATGAGTCAGTGTGGGATGAGTGGGGCATTTGCATTGAGAGTAGGGGAGAGTAGCTCTTGATAGCCTGCCCTGCCTGATACAATGTTGGCTCCGCCCCCCTGCCAGGCGACTGATGACTCTGTGCTTGCCTGGGACTTCCCTGGCCCGCCTCCTGCCGGGCAGCTGATGGCCCTGCCCCTGCCAGTGACAATGCTGGCTCCGCTCCTGCTGAGCGGCTGAGGACTCTGCCCTGCCCAGTGAATAGGCCAGGTGCTCTGGCCTGGCAACACCCACAACAAACCCAGGATGGGGGGAAATTCCCCTGCATGGACAAAGGGATCAAAGCCAAAAAGGGGTATAAGAGAAGGACCCCTGAACCAAGAAATTAGATCACTTCTGACAAGGAAACCTGAACCAAGGACAAGAAGCCTGCTGATCTAAGGACTGCCTACCCCTTCTGCCAGAGTGCTGTTTGTTGGGGGATTCCTGCATTGCTTCTTTATTTTTGCCAAGGAACCAGGAGAGAGGAACTTTTGTGTGTACTCTCACTCTTTGCTGAGAAAATCTCCAAGGGCTGGAAGAGTGCCAGTCTCCTGTTGAAGTCACAGGGCTAAAGGACTTCATCTGTTAAAGTGCTATTTGCTGGAGTTTGTGAATCCAGCACCTCTGAAAGAATCCAGCAATCTCGACGCCGACGGACGCCGCCGAATCCAGCTCGACATCGTGAGTAACGGCTCCAGTGTCCCGCTTCCTCGACGCCGGCCGCCGGGCCCGATCGACGCCAGCAGCAACGCCAGTGAGTAGTGAGTCCGGCTCCAGCTCCAAGTGACCCCGTGTCTGCACCGCCGCTGATCGCATCGACTTCGAGCCCTCTCGACGCCGTGAGCGCTGCTCACTCTTGCAACATCGACATCGACGACGCCGTATCCTGCTTCATCCCGTGAGCGCTGCTCCCGCCTGACTTCGGTCGACGCCGCTGCAGATCGCCCCGACTCCGAGGCCCGATCGACGCCGAAGACGCGACGCCGGACATCTCGACGCCGCTGATCATCGAGTGCTTCACTTTTCCAAGGTACTGTGTTGTTGGGGTCTGTGCGACTCCGGGCTCGACGTAGCGCTCCTCGCGGTCGACGCCGAACCTTTGGATTAACTTTGCCTTGACGTCGTGTGACTCCCGTGTGGGTTACATTGTTGCCAAGATCTGTGTTTTAGAGAAGAAGAGTTGCTTTTGATACTAAAGACTTTGTGCTAAGAAGAAACCGTGCTTGAACTATTATTTTTCCTTCCAAGAGTATTTATTAAGACTGTGGTATATTTTTGTCGTTATTTGGTCTTGTGCTAAACCTTATATAAAAATACTTATTTTTATAATACTACTGTGTCATGTCCATTTGTAGTGTATTCACTTTATTACTGTATGTGGTCATAAATGCTTAACGCACTGCCTCTGAGATAAGCCTGTCTGCTTTGCCAAGCTACCAAGGGGGTGAGCAGGGGTTATCTAAGTGTGTGATCTCCTTGCCCTGACTAGAAAAGGTGTGTCCCTATTTGTCAGAAGTGTATACCTCTGCCAACTAGAGACAGCCGCTTCTAACAGATTCCTTACCTTAGAATACACACCCCAGCAATACCAACCCCGGAGGTGGGTCTGCAAACCAAGTGCACACCAGAAAGTACTGGAAAACTGAACGGCCCAAAAAAACGTCTCTCCGGACTTGACTTTCCAGACAGTAATGCTTAGTGAACGTGTGCAGTGTTGCCCACTTGGCTGCCTGGCAGATGTCACCGAGGGGGACTCCACGTCCCAGTGCAGTAGTACCTGCTGTTGCCCTGGTGGAATGCGTGTGCAGTCCAACCGGAGGCTCCTTTTTCACCAAGAAGTAGCAGATCTTAATGCAAAGGATGACCCATCGAGAGATTGTCCGTTGTTGCACAGCCTGACCTTTCTTGATGCCCACATTGCCAACAAAGAGTTGATGGTCCACCGGGAATTGTTTTGTGCAATCCAAATAAAAGGATAATGCACGTTTTGGATCCAGGCGGTGGAGTCTCTCTTCCTCCTTGTAAGGGTGAGGGCAGGTAGAAGGTGGGTAAAGTGATGGTCTGTCCTATGTGGAAAGAGGTAACCACTTTGGGAAAAAAGAAGGTCTAGTTCGAAGGACAACCTTGTCCGGATGAACAGCAAGGAAAGGAGGTTCGAGCAGAGGTTATGGAAACCAGTAAAGCAGTCTTTAAGGTCAAGAGTCTGAGAGGACAATTATGTAGTGGCTCAAAAGGAGCACACATTAGGTAAGTTAAGACCAGATTCAAGTCCCACTAGGGCATTATGAAAGGAATAGGAGGACAGAGGTGAGTAATGCCCTTAAGAAATCTATTTACAATAGGGGACTTGAAAAGAGAAGGCTGATCAGGAAGGGGAAGAACGGGAAAAATGGATGAAAGATAGCCTTTAAGGTTGCCCAGAGCAGAGCCCTGCTGGGCCAACGAAAGAAGAGGAGAACCTCTGAAAGAGGGGCAGAAAGGGGATCCGCAGCCTCTGCTGTGCACCATGCCACACATTTGTTCCATCTACAGGCGTACACTGTTTTAGTGGAGGTACACCTGGCTGCCAAGATGACATTACAGACTTCGGTAGGAAGGTCAAAAGCTGTAAACTGTTGCTGCTCAATCTCCACGCAATGTGGTGGAGGCTGAACAGGTTTGGGTGGAGGACCGTCACCTGTTGCAGCGATAGAAGATCCTCCCGAAGAGGCAGTTTGATGGGAGGATTGATGGCCAAGTTCAAGAGCTTGGGATACCAGACTCTTCTTGCCCAACCAAGAGCCACAAGAATGACTTGGGCCGGGTCGTGCTTGATCTTCAGCACTCTTTGCGTAAGTGGTATAGGTGAAAAGGCATATAGAAGACTACAATTCCACTTGTGACCAAAAGCGTAGCTGAGTGAGTGCTGCCTTGGAAATTCCAACTCGCAGAAAGGCTGACATTGCGCGTTCTCTTCCGTGGTTACAGATTTAACCAAGGCTCTCCCCACTGCTGAAATATACCTTGCACCACCTCTGAGTGGAGATGCCATTTGTGATTGGTCATGCACCGGCGGCTGAGTTTGTTTGCCCTGGCTTTCAAAGAACCTGCCAGGAGTTCAACAACCAGGGATATGCCCTAATGTTCTAGCCATGTCCAGAGGCAAACAGCCTCTTGACATAGGGCCCACCACCCCCCACACCCTGTTTGTTGCAGTACCACAAAGCGGTGGTCTTGTCCGTGAGCACCTGCACTACTCTACCCTTGACAGAAGGAAGGAATGTTTTCAGTGCAAGACAAATCGCCCGGAGTTCCAGAAGGTTGATGTGGAGCCCGGACTCCAGAGGAGACCTGATGACTCTGATCTCCGCCTCTCCCATGTGGCCGCCCCATTCCAAAAGTGACACCTCTGTCACCACTGTGAAGTCTGGTTGGGGAAGGGAGAGGGATCTGCTGTTGACCTAATCCTGATTTGTTAGCCACCACTGCAATTGGTGTGCAGTGCCCTTTGAGATCTGGACGGCATCAGAAAGATGCCCCTGATGCTGCGCCCACTGGAACTTCAGGTCCCACTGCATAGCCTGCATATGCCACCTGATATGGTCCACCAGCAGGATGCAGGCCATGAGGCCCAGCAGCCTCAAGGTCAATCTCACTGAAACCCGGGGTAAAGGCTGAAACATCAGTATCAAAGCCCGGATATCCCGGACTCACTGCTGCGGAGGATGAGCCAAAAACTGCACTGTGTCCAGAACTGCTCCAATGAAAAGGAGCTTCTGAGAGGGAATCAGGTGTGACTTCGGCACGTTGATAGTGAACTCCAGCGAATGCAGGAGGTCCATCGTAGTCTGGATGTGTGAGAGGACAGCCTGGGGTGAGCCCGCCTTAAACAGCCAGTCATCTAGATAGGGAAAGACTGGACAGATGAGCTGCGACCACCGCCATCACTTTCATGAACACCCGAGGGCTGCTGGTAAGGCCAAAGGGGAGCGTGGTAAACTGAAAATGTTTATGGCTACCATGAACCGTAGGGAACGCTGGTGGGCAGGCAAGTCGGGGATGTGAAAATAAGTGTCCTGCAAGTCCAACGCTACCACCCAGTCTCCAGAGTCTAGGGCAGACCAGACCTGAGCCAAGGTTAACATTTTGATCTCCTTCTGGAGGAGGCGGTTGACCTCTCTGAGATCCTAGATAGGACACAGGCCTTTGTCCTTCTTGGGTACCAGGAAGTAGTGGGAGTAACAACCATGACCTAATTCTGGGAAAGGGACTCGCTCAATAGCTCCCTTGGCCAAGAGAGCTGTAACTTTCTGATGGAGAAGGTCCAAATGATCCTCCAACATGCGATGGAGTGATGGTGGCATGGAGGGAGGGGTAGTCTTGAAGGAGAGGGAGTTCCCCTTTGGACTATCTGCAAAACTCACCTGTCCAACGTGATGTTGTGCCAGGGGGGAGGTGATGGCGGATCCTGCCGCCCAATGGCAACTGGTGGCTCTGAAAGGATGGACTAGGGAGGCTTAGAGGCTGCTGCAGAGGGGGCACTGGTGGACTGGCCCGCCCGCTGGCCCCCAGACCCACTGTGTTGGTTTCCCACGTTCCCGGCCACGCAGAGGCTGGGAAGTTTGTACTGGCCTGTGGCCCTGGGTGGAACGTGGTGGGGCATCCCTTTTGTAGCCACAAAAGGGGTGAAAGGCAGGCTGCACAGGCCGAGAGTTAACAGTGAGGCCCAAGGATCTGACCATAGCTCTAGAATCCTTGAAGCCCTTGAGCGCACTGTCCGCCTTGTCGCCAAACAGGCAATGGCCATCAAAGGGCATGTCCAAAAGAGTTGATTGGACATCCCCAGAAAAGCCAGTGGATCTCAGCCAGGCAAAGCGCCTCAGGTCTGACGTAGAAATCGTTCTAACCAGCGAATCGGCAGTGTCCAGACCACATTGGATGGCGCACTTTGCTGCATCTCTACCCTCTGTTACCGCACAAAGAGTGTGACCCGGGCTACCTCCGTGCTCTGTGGCAGTACTTATGCAACTGTGTCCCACACAGAGTGGGTGTAACACCCCAAGAGACATCCGCTGTTCACCGACCACAGTCCTAAGATGGCGGAAGAAAACATCTTTGTCCCAAGATGGTCCAGCTTCTTGGATTCCCAATCTGGGGGAGCAGTAGGGAACGCGCCTTTGGATGTTGAGCCGTTGACCACCAAGCTCTCGGGGGTAGGGTGTTGGAAGAGGAAAAGGGGGTTGCCTGGGCGGTGGCGTCGGGCTATCAACGGATCCACAGCGCTTGGACCAAGTGCTCAGAAGGATGTCAGTGAGGGCCTCATTGAATGGCATCAGGGGCTCCCAAGAGGCCGCTCCGGCTGAAGCACCTCCATCAGGAGATTAGTCCTGACTGCCACCGTAGGAGGCTCAAGACCCATGGCCTCAGCTGCCCTACACAACACCATAGCATAGGAGGCTCCCTCCTCCTTGGCCACAGTAGGGGGAGAAAGCATGTCAAGGTCTGGGGAGGTATCCAGACCACTGGCCTTTCCCAACTACTCTCTCCAGTTCAGCTCTTCAAGCTGGTATGCCAGAGGGTCAACAGACCCCTCCCAATCCTGCTCACCATCCTCTGGCTGCCACTCAGGGTGATAGGGAGCGCCAGGTTATAACAGTGGTACAAAAGTAGTGGTAGACACCAGTCCGGCTCCTTGTTCAAGTTGAGGGGGAGGCCGGGGTCAATGCCAGCCGGGGACACAACCGGTGTCCGAAGTGGCGGAGGCGTCATCTGAGGTATCGGTGTCAGGGAAGGTACCTTGAGGTCGACCAGCATCGATCCAGATTCATGCCTGGATCCTTCCGGGCCCTGCGGCGCCGAGGCCGGAGCGGCTGGCATTGAAGGCCTAGAGCCCCAAGATGAGTACGTGGGGCTCGAAGGTACGCCGGCCGATTCGGGCTGTCCAAAGATGGAGTGGGGGGCTTCATAAAATGCACGAAGCTGAGCAGGGGACGCTGTGACTCCCGGGAAGGGAGGGAAGCTTGGAGCCATCCTAGTAGGCTCTGTAGGCAGAGCCGAAGGACATCGACCTTCTGCGTTGCGTCGGCCAATGGCTGGGGAGAAGGCAAAGAGAGATTGTGCTTCTTCACCTTTTTCTTGTGCTTCGACTTACCCGAAGACTTCCATGATGAGTGATGGTGGTGGCTTCGTGACCAGTCCTGCCACCTCCCTCTCAACCAGGACCTCGAGCAGCGCAGAGCTGACTGCCGGGCCGCCAGAAGCTTTCGGGACCACACCCGCAAAGACTTCAGGTTCATGGCCCGACAATTGGATCACGAATTCGGGTTGTGGTTGCGCTCCAGGCAACGAAGGCACACGAGGTGCGGGTCTGTGACTGACATCAACTTGTGAAAAGAGTCACAAGGCTTGAAGCCGGTCTGATGATGGAACATCCCTACGTGCACCAAGAGTCAAACGACTCTGAAAAGAGGTCAACAAAAGTAAAAAAATGACTAAGGGTACCCCTCTCTCTCTGGATCTGCACTGGCTGGCGCGGCTGAAATCAGTGGGCAGGGGCAGCATCTAAGTGGATATCTCGATGTCATCCCGGCGATCACGACAACGAACCTGGAGTCGACCGATGCCACCTACCAACGCGCAGTAGAACTGCTGAGGAAAAAAATCTCAGGATCCAGTTTGACGCCTGGGGGTAATTCTGAGGTAAGGAATCAATAACTAATAGTCTCTTTCAGATATTATCTCTATGACTGAAGGATGCTATGTCAATTTACTTGGATAGAAATGTCATAGACTATTTTTAGCTATCCACACCTTATAATGGTTTTCTCATGTCTGGTGCTAACACTGAATACACCAGCATATATTTATACTCTATTAATGCTAATCAAGCCAGAGTATAACTTTCATTTTTTGGGGGTTTCAGAATTTTCAAAACTAGTTTGATACATTTTCCTTGGATCTCTGAACCCCAAGAAAGAATAAACATTCATAAATGAATGGACCTCTTTATATCTTCCAGTACCACATCCCCAAATCATGTACACTGGGAGAGTTTATAGAACACACCTAACCTTTCCTTAGTATTTGGGTTCAGAGGAATGATTGATTTAAAGCAAAATGGAGTATTTTTGCTGACACATAAATGAAAATGTTACTATCCTCAGACCCCCTTAGTCTCTGCGGACTCTCTTTAACAGTCCAGTCATATCTTCTCTACCTGCTGCCAGTCTTGTGTTAGCAAAAGGGATAAAGGGGTCATTTTGTCCTGTCATGGCCACCTCTTTAGATACTGATATCTCACCAATTATCCTAAAATCATGGAGTGCACCTCCATCTGCTGCACTTTCTCAACATGCAAAAAGAACAATGGAACGATGGAATGCTGAACAATGTCAAACACTGACCCCTAGTTAAAGATCTAGGCCTAAATCCATCGTTTTTTGCACACCAAGTAACCCTAGTGTGACCCAGCCATATGCAAATCAGTCTTGACCCTGCTCCAGCCAGAGCTGCCACTGCAGGTCCTCCCTGGACCGGAAAACAGCATCCCAGGACCAGTTTTAGGGTATCATAACATAACACATGACTTACATCTGGGCATCCCTGCCCCACTTGGGGGCGCAAATGCAAAAAGAGAAACTGATAAACGGAATGCTGAACAATGTCAAACACACACTTTCTCAGTAGGAAGATTGTCTTAACTCGGGGAACCATGTGCTCTTTTCTGTGAACTGATTCTCAACTGAACTGTAATTGATGCGCCAATAAGCAATAGTGGGTTGCTATTTGGGGAAGAGTGTTCCCACAAAGTTAGACAATGTAGCACCTAGAAATAAAAGCATGTTTATTTGAGTAACCACAACTTACTATTGTTAACGTAGCTCAAAGAGGAAGATCATCCTGTGACAAAATGCATGTGGAACAGGAACAAACACACAAAAAGAAGGAAAAAAGAAGGTCTAGTTCGAAGGACAACCTTGTCCGGATGAACAGCAAGGAAAGGAGGTTCGAGCAGAGGTTATGGAAACCAGTAAAGCAGTCTTTAAGGTCAAGAGTCTGAGAGGACAATTATGTAGTGGCTCAAAAGGAGCACACATTAGGTAAGTTAAGACCAGATTCAAGTCCCACTAGGGCATTATGAAAGGAATAGGAGGACAGAGGTGAGTAATGCCCTTAAGAAATCTATTTACAATAGGGGACTTGAAAAGAGAAGGCTGATCAGGAAGGGGAAGAACGGGAAAAATGGATGAAAGATAGCCTTTAAGGTTGCCCAGAGCAGAGCCCTGCTGGGCCAACGAAAGAAGAGGAGAACCTCTGAAAGAGGGGCAGAAAGGGGATCCGCAGCCTCTGCTGTGCACCATGCCACACATTTGTTCCATCTACAGGCGTACACTGTTTTAGTGGAGGTACACCTGGCTGCCAAGATGACATTACAGACTTCGGTAGGAAGGTCAAAAGCTGTAAACTGTTGCTGCTCAATCTCCACGCAATGTGGTGGAGGCTGAACAGGTTTGGGTGGAGGACCGTCACCTGTTGCAGCGATAGAAGATCCTCCCGAAGAGGCAGTTTGATGGGAGGATTGATGGCCAAGTTCAAGAGCTTGGGATACCAGACTCTTCTTGCCCAACCAAGAGCCACAAGAATGACTTGGGCCGGGTCGTGCTTGATCTTCAGCACTCTTTGCGTAAGTGGTATAGGTGAAAAGGCATATAGAAGACTACAATTCCACTTGTGACCAAAAGCGTAGCTGAGTGAGTGCTGCCTTGGAAATTCCAACTCGCAGAAAGGCTGACATTGCGCGTTCTCTTCCGTGGTTACAGATTTAACCAAGGCTCTCCCCACTGCTGAAAGATACCTTGCACCACCTCTGAGTGGAGATGCCATTTGTGATTGGTCATGCACCGGCGGCTGAGTTTGTTTGCCCTGGCTTTCAAAGAACCTGCCAGGAGTTCAACAACCAGGGATATGCCCTAATGTTCTAGCCATGTCCAGAGGCAAACAGCCTCTTGACATAGGGCCCACCACCCCCCACACCCTGTTTGTTGCAGTACCACAAAGCGGTGGTCTTGTCCGTGAGCACCTGCACTACTCTACCCTTGACAGAAGGAAGGAATGTTTTCAGTGCAAGACAAATCGCCCGGAGTTCCAGAAGGTTGATGTGGAGCCCGGACTCCAGAGGAGACCTGATGACTCTGATCTCCGCCTCTCCCATGTGGCCGCCCCATTCCAAAAGTGACACCTCTGTCACCACTGTGAAGTCTGGTTGGGGAAGGGAGAGGGATCTGCTGTTGACCTAATCCTGATTTGTTAGCCACCACTGCAATTGGTGTGCAGTGCCCTTTGAGATCTGGACGGCATCAGAAAGATGCCCCTGATGCTGCGCCCACTGGAACTTCAGGTCCCACTGCATAGCCTGCATATGCCACCTGATATGGTCCACCAGCAGGATGCAGGCCATGAGGCCCAGCAGCCTCAAGGTCAATCTCACTGAAACCCGGGGTAAAGGCTGAAACATCAGTATCAAAGCCCGGATATCCCGGACTCACTGCTGCGGAGGATGAGCCAAAAACTGCACTGTGTCCAGAACTGCTCCAATGAAAAGGAGCTTCTGAGAGGGAATCAGGTGTGACTTCGGCACGTTGATAGTGAACTCCAGCGAATGCAGGAGGTCCATCGTAGTCTGGATGTGTGAGAGGACAGCCTGGGGTGAGCCCGCCTTAAACAGCCAGTCATCTAGATAGGGAAAGACTGGACAGATGAGCTGCGACCACCGCCATCACTTTCATGAACACCCGAGGGCTGCTGGTAAGGCCAAAGGGGAGCATGGTAAACTGAAAATGTTTATGGCTACCATGAACCGTAGGGAACGCTGGTGGGCAGGCAAGTCGGGGATGTGAAAATAAGTGTCCTGCAAGTCCAACGCTACCACCCAGTCTCCAGAGTCTAGGGCAGACCAGACCTGAGCCAAGGTTAACATTTTGATCTCCTTCTGGAGGAGGCGGTTGACCTCTCTGAGATCCTAGATAGGACACAGGCCTTTGTCCTTCTTGGGTACCAGGAAGTAGTGGGAGTAACAACCATGACCTAATTCTGGGAAAGGGACTCGCTCAATAGCTCCCTTGGCCAAGAGAGCTGTAACTTTCTGATGGAGAAGGTCCAAATGATCCTCCAACATGCGATGGAGTGATGGTGGCATGGAGGGAGGGGTAGTCTTGAAGGAGAGGGAGTTCCCCTTTGGACTATCTGCAAAACTCACCTGTCCAACGTGATGTTGTGCCAGGGGGGAGGTGATGGCGGATCCTGCCGCCCAATGGCAACTGGTGGCTCTGAAAGGATGGACTAGGGAGGCTTAGAGGCTGCTGCAGAGGGGGCACTGGTGGACTGGCCCGCCCGCTGGCCCCCAGACCCACTGTGTTGGTTTCCCACGTTCCCGGCCACGCAGAGGCTGGGAAGTTTGTACTGGCCTGTGGCCCTGGGTGGAACGTGGTGGGGCATCCCTTTTGTAGCCACAAAAGGGGTGAAAGGCAGGCTGCACAGGCCGAGAGTTAACAGTGAGGCCCAAGGATCTGACCATAGCTCTAGAATCCTTGAAGCCCTTGAGCGCACTGTCCGCCTTGTCGCCAAACAGGCAATGGCCATCAAAGGGCATGTCCAAAAGAGTTGATTGGACATCCCCAGAAAAGCCAGTGGATCTCAGCCAGGCAAAGCGCCTCAGGTCTGACGTAGAAATCGTTCTAACCAGCGAATCGGCAGTGTCCAGACCACATTGGATGGCGCACTTTGCTGCATCTCTACCCTCTGTTACCGCACAAAGAGTGTGACCCGGGCTACCTCCGTGCTCTGTGGCAGTACTTATGCAACTGTGTCCCACACAGAGTGGGTGTAACACCCCAAGAGACATCCGCTGTTCACCGACCACAGTCCTAAGATGGCGGAAGAAAACATCTTTGTCCCAAGATGGTCCAGCTTCTTGGATTCCCAATCTGGGGGAGCAGTAGGGAACGCGCCTTTGGATGTTGAGCCGTTGACCACCAAGCTCTCGGGGGTAGGGTGTTGGAAGAGGAAAAGGGGGTTGCCTGGGCGGTGGCGTCGGGCTATCAACGGATCCACAGCGCTTGGACCAAGTGCTCAGAAGGATGTCAGTGAGGGCCTCATTGAATGGCATCAGGGGCTCCCAAGAGGCCGCTCCGGCTGAAGCACCTCCATCAGGAGATTAGTCCTGACTGCCACCGTAGGAGGCTCAAGACCCATGGCCTCAGCTGCCCTACACAACACCATAGCATAGGAGGCTCCCTCCTCCTTGGCCACAGTAGGGGGAGAAAGCATGTCAAGGTCTGGGGAGGTATCCAGACCACTGGCCTTTCCCAACTACTCTCTCCAGTTCAGCTCTTCAAGCTGGTATGCCAGAGGGTCAACAGACCCCTCCCAATCCTGCTCACCATCCTCTGGCTGCCACTCAGGGTGATAGGGAGCGCCAGGTTATAACAGTGGTACAAAAGTAGTGGTAGACACCAGTCCGGCTCCTTGTTCAAGTTGAGGGGGAGGCCGGGGTCAATGCCAGCCGGGGACACAACCGGTGTCCGAAGTGGCGGAGGCGTCATCTGAGGTATCGGTGTCAGGGAAGGTACCTTGAGGTCGACCAGCATCGATCCAGATTCATGCCTGGATCCTTCCGGGCCCTGCGGCGCCGAGGCCGGAGCGGCTGGCATTGAAGGCCTAGAGCCCCAAGATGAGTGGGGCTCGAAGGTACGCCGGCCGATTCGGGCTGTCCAAAGATGGAGTGGAGGGCTTCATAAAATGCACGAAGCTGAGCAGGGGACGCTGTGACTCCCGGGAAGGGAGGGAAGCTTGGAGCCATCCTAGTAGGCTCTGTAGGCAGAGCCGAAGGACATCGACTTTCTGCATTGCGTCGGCCAATGGCTGGGGAGAAGGCAAAGAGAGATTGTGCTTCTTCACCTTTTTCTTGTGCTTCGACTTACCCGAAGACTTCCATGAGGAGTGATGGTGGTGGCTTCGTGACCAGTCCTGCCACCTCCCTCTCAACCAGGACCTCGAGCAGCGCAGAGCTGACTGCCGGGCCGCCAGAAGCTTTCGGGACCACACCCGCAAAGACTTCAGGTTCATGGCCCGACAATTGGATCACGAATTCGGGTTGTGGTTGCGCTCCAGGCAACGAAGGCACACGAGGTGCGGGTCTGTGACTGACATCAACTTGTGAAAAGAGTCACAAGGCTTGAAGCCGGTCTGATGATGGAACATCCCTACGTGCACCAAGAGTCAAACGACTCTGAAAAGAGGTCAACAAAAGTAAAAAAATTACTAAGGGTACCCCTCTCTCTCTGGATCTGCACTGGCTGGCGCGGCTGAAATCAGTGGGCAGGGGCAGCATCTAAGTGGATATCTCGATGTCATCCCGGCAATCACGACAACGAACGTGGAGTCGACCGATGCCACCTACCAACGCGCAGTAGAACTGCTGAGGAAAAAAATCTCAGGATCCAGTTTGACGCCTGGGGGTAATTCTGAGGTAAGGAATCAATAACTAATAGTCTCTTTTCAGTCTCTTTCAGATATTATCTCTATGACTGAAGGATGCTATGTCAATTTACTTGGATAGAAATGTCATAGACTATTTTTAGCTATCCACACCTTATAATGGTTTTCTCATGTCTGGTGCTAACACTGAATACACCAGCATATATTTATACTCTATTAATGCTAATCAAGCCAGAGTATAACTTTCATTTTTTGGGGGTTTCAGAATTTTCAAAACTAGTTTGATACATTTTCCTTGGATCTCTGAACCCCAAGAAAGAATAAACATTCATAAATGAATGGACCTCTTTATATCTTCCAGTACCACATCCCCAAATCATGTACACTGGGAGAGTTTATAGAACACACCTAACCTTTCCTTAGTATTTGGGTTCAGAGGTATGATTGATTTAAAGCAAAATGGAGTATTTTTGCTGACACATAAATGAAAATGTTACTATCCTCAGACCCCCTTAGTCTCTGCGGACTCTCTTTAACAGTCCAGTCATATCTTCTCTACCTGCTGCCAGTCTTGTGTTAGCAAAAGGGATAAAGGGGTCATTTTGTCCTGTCATGGCCACCTCTTTAGATACTGATATCTCACCAATTATCCTAAAATCATGGAGTGCACCTCCATCTGCTGCACTTTCTCAACATGCAAAAAGAACAATGGAACGATGGAATGCTGAACAATGTCAAACACTGACCCCTAGTTAAAGATCTAGGCCTAAATCCATCGTTTTTTGCACACCAAGTAACCCTAGTGTGACCCAGCCATATGCAAATCAGTCTTGACCCTGCTCCAGCCAGAGCTGCCACTGCAGGTCCTCCCTGGACCGGAAAACAGCATCCCAGGACCAGTTTTAGGGTATCATAACATAACACATGACTTACATCTGGGCATCCCTGCCCCACTTGGGGGCGCAAATGCAAAAAGAGAAACTGATAAACGGAATGCTGAACAATGTCAAACACACACTTTCTCAGTAGGAAGATTGTCTTAACTCGGGGAACCATGTGCTCTTTTCTGTGAACTGATTCTCAACTGAACTGTAATTGATGCGCCAATAAGCAATAGTGGGTTGCTATTTGGGGAAGAGTGTTCCCACAAAGTTAGACAATGTAGCACCTAGAAATAAAAGCATGTTTATTTGAGTAACCACAACTTACTATTGTTAACGTAGCTCAAAGAGGAAGATCATCCTGTGACAAAATGCATGTGGAACAGGAACAAACACACAAACAGTTAATAAATAAATAAGTTAACATTTGAAGCCAATTTACTTCAAACAAAAAAACGACTGAACAATTAAAAAGATACCGAATGTAAAATATCTTTGTGTGGGGAACAAAAGTTGTGAAATTTTGAAAATGCTTCCACAAAAAACAAAGGCACTATTATTATTAGCGGAGCTATAAGCAGGGTCAGAGGGACACCCCACAGTTGTCTGGTAAGACACCAGGGATGTAATGGCTTAGCCACCGGAACCAAATAATTTACTTTTCAGTTAGATTTCTACTTGAAGGGTCAACATCCGCCATCGAAGCAGAAGTACAGATGGGTTCCATGAGTCTCGATATGATGGTTCTGGTTTCCTGTTAAAGCTACAAGCTATTCTTCAAAAATATCATACCAGGAATACCCTTGGTAATTTAGCCAACATTGTTGTGTTATCATCGGAAACAAGTTAGCATGTCTCAAAACACAAAATAGATAAGGATAAATACCAATCAGAAGGCTAAAAATGAAATATGTATAATTACAGGCGAAAATGTTAAAAAAAAAAACACTTAAAACTGGGAGCCCTACTTAAAAATAGTGCAAAGGCCAATTCCAACTAGCTTTGGTAGTTCTTTTTGCAAAGATGCCCTGGATTCCCCTTTCACTACCCCCCCAGAAAGATAGGAATTCAGCAGCATACGCATCCCCCTAGTCTTTTCAGATCCTACAGCCTTAAGAAAACTTACGACCCATTCTCAATGATAACCAGATTTCCTAAGAAAACATAAGACACATTCTTACTTTATCAACAGTTGCCAGGAATCAGGTCAAAATCAATCCCACAAGCCCTTGTTCCTTAATTTTCACAAATGGTCAAATGGATACGAGTAAGAATCTGCTCCTTTGCTCCACTGGATGCTGACCAGTTAAATCACCTTTATGATCAGTGTACAACACACCTCCTTCTAGGTGACACTCGGGCTTCAAATATACTCACTGGAGTCACAGCGCCTTGAGACCCACACGGGGGAGTGTCTGCGCTCCAAAAATACTGATTGATTGATTTATTCCCCTTTGATCTTCAGTTGCTAAAACATAAGGCTGGATGCGCCACTGTAGCTGCAGCCATCTGAAATTCCAGCAATTTGAAGGCCCCTGGAATGAATACACTAAGGCATAAGAGAAAACAAGGTGGCTTTGGGTGCAAGCAATGTCTTTGTGAACAAGGATAAGAGTTGGAGTTCAGGAAAGCAATTGTCATGTAACGGATCATGGTCAGTGGCCACTTCAAATCTTCCACACCTCTTCACGCTGATGGAAAGGCTTCAATGCAGGGGCCTCAGCCAAGCAGAAGGTGCCAGCCAACTGCTTTGTAACTGATGACTGAACCACAGCAATATCCCAGCTTTAAAAAATAAACATTCTAGTAACATGTTCCCCCGGCTAAGATGATACAGAAGTAGGTCCTTTAAAACTGTTGGTTTATCAATGTGTAAAACTATAGCACCTCAAAAGTAACAATCTTAAGCGTTTGCACATAGAGGTGAGACCAGTGGCTCACCTAAAGACAGATTTAGTATCCAGACCACAATACAATCTTAACTTAGCACCGAGGCTTAACACCGAGGCCTAGTGCACAGTGAGTGGGAGGGCTGCTTTTGATCCCCTGTACAAGGTTTTGGATATACAAGGGTGGGAAAATATTAACTTTTAGGTCATTTTTAGGCAAAATCCGCAGTTTATAGGCACTCATGGTTAAATCACAAAAAAATGAAATATCTCAATTAAAATAGGAAAATTGTACATGTTTTAAGGAAAAGAATGTGGTGAGGTACTGCAACCCAGAGTACAACAACAGTGGGAATCATACACAATAGATTGCTGACGTTCCTGGTTAGGGTTTGTGAAAACATCCATATACTTACTATTCACAATTTATGTGGCACATTACCTTGTCCAAAAGAAGATGAAAAGTGCAAGCAGAAGCAGCAGCAGCAACGCAATTGTAACGCCAAGAGTAGCAAAGCTTTTAAATGGTAAAGTTGACCCTGAAAATGAAGACAAGAGACATCTTGATAAATGTAGCCTCTTCGCAGGAGGAGAACATAGGACGAAGAACACGAAAATTAGCTTTACAAAACATGAAAACAGCACATAATACAACTGACTGATTTCTTCAAACCCATGTGCTAAAAACATGTAATGGAAATTGGATCCTGTAGTTGTGAGGTGTACATTTGGTGATGGCGGGATGGGGTGGGGGCGAGGTTTCAGAGTGTTGAATAAGTGGAAAGTAGAACTCCGTTTAAGGAGATAGTACATGCTGGAGAAGGTTGGGAGAATACAGGAATGTTAACAGATTTATACAAAGTCCCCAAAGGATGGATGAGATATTTGCAGTACTTAAGTAGGATTTGAAGTACATTAAAGCAATAATAGGTCAAGGGTGGGCAATAGAACTGCATGAGGAAGCTAGAGACTTTGGTCCTGAAAACAGGTGGAGAGTGTATAGGTCCATCCAAGCAGTATAGGGGATCATGTTGTTAAAGAAGATGTAGTACCCTATTGGTGGTTCATGAATCTATATGGCAACAACTTTCTGAATGGCACGGTGGTTTCTTATGGTGATGGAGGTTCTGGTGACCGTGGACATTGAAGCCTAGACATTAACATTCCCCAAGACGACACCATAAGAGTAGTAATATCGATATTAGACACAGAAGATCTTGGGGGAGGGAATATTGATTTCATCATGCAGTGTGTTAGCATGATTTTGAAAAACAACTTGTTTCTCTATGAAAAATACCTCTTTCAACAAGTGAAGGGGACCAGCATGGGGGCCACGTTCGCCCCCAGTCTGGGATCCCTTTATGTCAGTGCATTTGAACATAAACATGTGTTTATCGAGATCGCTCCCTTTTTTGAAAACATCAGTCACTGGTCTTGGTTAATTGATTACATCATTTTCATCTGGACCAGTACCAGTGAAGACCTAGGAAAGTTTGTTTCTTGGCTAAACCTAGGGGATGCCAATTTGAGATTTACTGTTCAAAAGCGTAACAGTAGGATTAATTTCTTTGACATCTGTATTAAAAACGGAGAGAACCAACTCACAGTGGAATTATACACAAAGCCTACGGATAAAAACACACTGCTCAACTATGGAAGCAACCACCCCAAATCACAAAGAGATAACATCTCCTTTGGGGAATTTCTGTGGTTGTGCTGTAACTGTACAACCATTGAAGACTTTTGTGCTCATTCTGAAGTGCTCAAACAGAAACAGAAACTCTTTATCGCGTCTAAAACACGAAAAGACTGTGTTGTTGATACCCTTGCTTTACTGAATCATCTAGGTGAAGGAGGACATAAAGTGTCCCCAGAAAAATTGCAATTTTGTGCTACATCAGTGAAATATCTGGGGCATCAGATAGATAGAGGTGTCAGAAAAGTTACCTCAGAAAGAATCAGGATAATTAAAAACATGAATTTGCCACAAACACAAAAATAAATCAGAATGTTTCTTGGAGTTGTTGGATATTGCAGTCAATGGATTGTGGGATTTGCAGTCCTTGCAAAGCCCCTGATACAATTGACGAAGAAAAGATTTTGCACTGTTCTGTGACACACGAGATAATTGTGCACTTTCAGTCCAGACTCAGATTCATGTACTAGTGTGACGTCCTGTTGCATATTTTTCTTCCACGTTAGACCCAGTGGCAGCTGCATTACCTGGATCTCTGAAAGCAGTAGCTGCAACTTGCATGAGCCTTGAGCAGAGTGAATCCATCATTATGGGACATCCTGTAACTGTGTATGTTCCACATGCAGTTGTAATTTTGCTAACAAGGACTAAGACCCAATATCTCACACCTAATTGGCTGACTAAGTACGAGAAAATTATTGTAGGTGCAGGAAAAGTAACCATTGCTAGGTGTAATATTTTGAACCCAGCAACCCTGTTGCCTAATTCAAATATTGCAGAATTGAAGGAAGATGTTGAACATGACTGCATGGACCTGACTGAGTACAGTACAAAACCACAACCAGATATAAGAGAAGAGCCCTTAATTGATTCAGATTATGAGCTATTTGTAGATGGCTCATGCATGAGACATGAGGAAGGAGGTCTTAGCGCTGATTACGCAGTATGTACATTGGGAGGTCCAGTGGAAGCATCCCATTTACTTGGAGTCAAGTCTGCACAAGTAGCCGAATTGGTTGCCCTGGCAAAAGCTTGTAAATTTGGGAAACACTGGAAAAGTAACCATATACACTGACAGCCAATATGGTTATGGGGTTGTGCATGACTATGGCCAATTGTGGATGCAAAGGGAGTTACTGACTTCTTCAGGTACTCCAATCAGAAATAGTCAATATGTGAAAGATTTACTGGAAGCAATCCAGTTGCCAAAAGAAGTGGCTGTGGTCAAGTGTGTTGCTCACAAATCTGGCAACGACAAAGTCACAGCTGGTAATCGATATGCTGACCAGTTAGCCCAACATTGTGCAAAATATAAAATGGCTGTTAACAAGAAAGTTGAGGTGGGGGCGGAAACAGCTGCCAACTTATGTTGCTAGAAGGTGTGGATACGTGGGAAGAAGTGAGAGATTTGCAGAATGCAGCAGAACCAAAAGAAAGGGAAGAATGGAGGAAGTTAGGCGGTCGGAGAAGGGATGAGGATGGTGTCATGGTTTACCTTGATGAAATGCCAGTGTTACCCAACTGTCTGCTTGCTCCTATGGCTAGGCTGATTCACGGAGATTCTCATTTGGGAAGAGATGCTATGATACGTCTGTTCAGATAGTCATGGTTTAATACGAAATTCAGGAACATAGCAGAGGCACTCTACCAGAGGTGTTTGGTTTGTCAACAAATGAATTCAGGAAAGAAAACAGTGGTGTTACCAGGAAAGATTGGGAAGGCAGAGGGTCCCTTTATACGTTTGCAGATTGATTTCATTCAGTTACCCCCTTGTCGAGGACTAAAATATGTAGTTGTCATTGTCTGCCTGTTTTGAAAATGGGTGGAGGCTTACCCTACACGCAGGAATGATAGCTTCACTGTAGCCAAACTCCTACTTAGACAACTGATACCTCGTTTCGGTTTATCAGGAACAATTGAATCAGATAGAGGAAAACATTTTAATTGTGAAATAATGGGTGTAATTTGTGAAGCATTCAAGATTAAACAAAAATTACTCTGTGCATATCGCCCAGAGGCTTCTGGAGTGGTAGAACAATTGAATGGCACAATCAAATCAAGACTGGAAAAAATGTATGAGTCTACTAGATTGGAGTGGCCAGATGCTTTGCCACTTGTTCTGATGGGACTTAGAAGTATTCCAGACCGGAACACAGGTTGGAGTCCCCATGAAATAATGATGGGAAGAGCAATGCGGCAAGCATGGGTGCCAGGGCACAAACTGCTAAGCATATCTGATGATTTAGTACTGGAATACTGCAATAACTGGCTGACCAAGTGCGTTCTATCTCTCACCAGGTTGGGGAAGACGCTGTTGCCAGACCAGCAACTCCAGCACATGACCTGAACCCAGGTGATTGGGTAGTGATAAGTAAACACACTCAAAAATCTTGTCTTGCACCCAGGTGGGGTAAACCACGTCAAGTGATTCTGGTTACCACCACAGCTGTAAAGTGTGCAGGAGTACCACACTGGATCCATGCCAGTCACACGAAGAAGGTGACGGAATCTGATGAAACTGAGGCTGAAGGTTGTGCAGCTGAAGGGTCTAAAGAGATCGATCCTGAGGTAGCTGAAGAAGAACAGCCGAGCACCGGTCAAGATGATTGGATTCCAGTAATCAACATACCTGCAGAATATGTGCAGACAAGAAGTCAAACCTATCTAGACAGACAGAGTGATAGTGAGGATGAGACAGGTGTAGAAAGCGATACTCAGATCATAGAAATTCAAGTCAAAAGTGATTCTGAGGAGGATCAGATAGGGAAAGATCAAATAATCAACACTCCACTGAGAACTCCTGAGACTGAAAAGGGACTGATAGAAATTAGGGCGAAAACTCAAGCAGAAGAAAATCAAGGGTTCGTAGAGCTTGAGCAGGACCAGGCAGGAATAGACAATTGTGTTCAGGACGAAAAGGGTGAAACCAACAAAAGTCAAACTCAGCAAATACCTGAATAAGGCCAGATTAGTGACCAGGCAGAAGAAACAGAAATAAGACCTGGATCTAGTCAGATAGAGCGGGAAACAGAAGGCAGCATTGAAATCCATGTGCCACAACTGAATGAAAATAAAAGAGCATTCGAAGAGGGCCAAAGCACAGTGTCAACTAAAAGACTTACAAAAGGAGACAAATGTCATAGTTATGTCAAGAAACTGAGACTGCGTTTAAAGAAAATTAATGAAGAACCTGAACAGGTAGATGAAGTAACCAGTCAAACTGATCCACCTGTAATACAACCAAGAAGAAGTGCCTGGGAACTCACGTCTGACCCCACTAGAAGAAGCCAACTTGCATGCAATGTATTTGTCAATAGAACAACCATTGTTAGGCGAAAATGCAGATGTCATGTGAAAAGAAATTGATGGGGCGGGTACGAAAGAAATTAATATTCAATACTGAAGTCTGAAATTTTAGGTGGTGTGATGACATGTCCTCCTCTTTGTCCAATCAAAATTGGGGATCCTTACACTTGCAACATTGGGGGTGGTACACTGACCTGGAAAACAGTGCTTAGCTAGTTAATTTGTCCGACTTGTCTGAATAGCTGACCTGTCACTGACCCAACGCACTCAATAGGGGATTAAGAACAGAGGGCTGCGGAGCACTCTGCCAGAAGATTCGGTGACCCAATCGGGGTTTTGGGGAAGTTGAAGTGCTGGTGAAGCACTTTGCTGGTGAATGTTGTAACCCTATCGGGGTTTTGGCTGATTCCTTGCAGAGAGGGAGTAGTGCAGGCGTTGCAACCGAACTGCGGGTGCTGGTCTTAACCTTTGGTGGTCCGGTCCTGTTCCAAATTCTGGGGTTTCCTGTCCTGATTTCTGAACTGCACCTGCTGGCACTGCAACCTTTGGGGTTCTTCTGTCCTTTCCAACTGACCCGAGGCCAGGGTTGGTCTTCATACCATTCTAGGTAAATATAAAATCTGTGTGGGTAATTGTCAATATAATTTGCGTCCTTTTCTCTACCCTCCCTAAATGTGCTAAACTTTGATTGCATATGTTCCTTTTCTTACCCTCTCTTTGATAAATGATAAACTCGTGTTTTGCTATTAAATAGCGTGTTCCATTTTTCTTACCCTCCTTGTAGCTGAATGCCAATGTTTTCATGATTGCGTAAATGTACCCTCCCTTTAAAGTAATTACACGTGGTTATTTGATTAATAGTGTGTTCCAATTTTTACCTTCCCTATAGCTGTATGCTAAATTTTGGTTTCGTCGTTTCATATTGTGTTCCTTTTTTCCAACTGTTGATAATTGCGAGACCTGTTGGTTAGTATGTTCCTCTTCTTTACTTCCTTTAGTAAAGTGGTGAAATCTGTTTTTATAAATAGCATGTTCCCTGTTTTTACCTTCCCTTTATTTCAACTTGCTAAATGGTTGGCATAATATATCTTTTGCATAGTTATACACTGTTTCTAATATCGTTTATTGACAATCTAATTACTTTCAATCTGTGGCTCATGACTTTTGATGATGATTAGATAAAGAGTTTAAACCTACCCTGAGTGTGTGGTTATTATATGAGTGCAAATGTTATTGAATATTGACTGCCTTCTTTACAACTAACTCCATGTGGTCATAGGCACCAGTGACGAGGATTGGTAAGTCAATGGTATAGGAATCAGTGGAACAAAATAGACTGGTAGTAGAGTGTGGGTTACCTGATTTAGTAAATGTAGAAAATTGAATTATGGGCCCAGGTGAGTATTGGTAAATTTATAGTCGGGTGACCTGCGATCTCTATCAGAACAAATAGTGTAAAAGCACTTCCTGCATTGTTCTTTGTGCAGCCAGCAGTTTTCAGGCAACAATAAAAATTTCAAAATACCTCTGGTGAGTAATTTCCTTCTGGAGATACATTTTTGTCCAGTGGCAGTTTTGAACATGCAGATTATAGACCAGAGAACGAGTGAACAAAGTAGCGCTAAATAAAAATGAAATGCAGGTCTCATAGTGGCTATGGAGTGATGAAGGGCTCTGTTGAAGGGTGGCAGCAAGGGAATCCATGCAGAAGGAAGTATTTGGAGGGTGCCCAAAAAGGTTATTGCACAAGGAGCCACCAGTTCTAAAGCAGGCTCTAAAGATCACACTGCTTTGGGTTTCGGCATCCTGACCTTTGATCATGCTACATGGGCACATGTGAGCCAACTTTGGTCCTCAGCACTTTTGTTTTAAAAAGTAAGATCCTTAGATGCTGAGCTCAGTTCATTACAGAGCGCCCAAGCTACCTGAGCCTCCCAAATGTCTCGATTCATTGGGAGGTATGTTTCACAAGCTACATTGAGCATTTGGGCGTTTCTAGTATCTACCTGTTGAACGCTATGGATTCCAGACAGGTGGCGTAGACAAGTCGTAAAACCAGCCATACACATGATGGTAATTTCAAAAAGGGGGTGGTGATGGACAGAGTATCTGAGTTAATCAGAACACTCTTACCCAGTCAACAGATCAGGGCTTGATCCATCACCGTTTTTTTTTAACTCACTGCACCATCCCAGTTTAGAACCTGGCTATATGCAAATTAGTCTGTCCCTGGCCCAGTGCATCATGGGAACAGGGCAGACCAAACTACCAAGCCAATTCTTCACTGGAAAGGAAACAAGCTTCCGGGGACCGGTTTCTGGCATTACAGCCGTCTTCGGCCCGGCTTGCTTGAACCCTGATGGTGCAATGAGCAAGGGACTCATGTCTGAGCATACCCTTCCACACTCATGGTGGCCAAAATATTTTCAAAAAGGGGGTGGTGATGGACAGAGTATCTGAGTTAATCAGAACACTCTTACCCAGTCAACAGATCAGGGCTTGATCCATCACCGTTTTTTTTAGCTCACTGCACCATCCCAGTTTAGAACCTGGCTATATGCAAATTAGTCTGTCCCTGGCCCAGTGCATCATGGGAACAGGGCAGACCAAACTACCAAGCCAATTCTTCACTGGAAAGGAAACAAGCTTCCGGGGACCGGTTTGTGGCATTACAGCCGTCTTCGGCCCGGCTTGCTTGAATCCTGATGGTGCAATGAGCAAGGGACTCATGTCTGAGCATACCCTTCCACACTCATGGTGGCCAAAATAATTTCAAAAAGGGGGTGGTGATGGACAGAGTATCTGAGTTAATCAGAACACTCTTACCCAGTCAACAGATCAGGGCTTGATCCATCACCGTTTTTTTTAGCTCACTGCACCATCCCAGTTTAGAACCTGGCTATATGCAAATTAGTCTGTCCCTGGCCCAGTGCATCATGGGAACAGGGCAGACCAAACTACCAAGCCAATTCTTCACTGGAAAGGAAACAAGCTTCCGGGGACCGGTTTCTGGCATTACAGCCGTCTTCGGCCCGGCTTGCTTGAATCCTGATGGTGCAATGAGCAAGGGACTCATGTCTGAGCATACCCTTCCACACTCATGGTGGCCAAAATAATTTCAAAAAGGGGGTGGTGATGGACAGAGTATCTGAGTTAATCAGAACACTCTTACCCAGTCAACAGATCAGGGCGTGATCCATCACCGTTTTTTTTAATAGCGTGGAAGGGTATGCTCAGATGTGAGTCCCTTGCTCACTGCACCATCAGGATTCAAGCAAGCCGGGCCGATGACGGCTGTAATGCCAGAAACCGGTCCCCGGAAGCTTGTTTCCTTTCCAGTAAAGAATTGGCTTGGTAGTTTGGTCTGCCCTGTTCCCATGATGCACTGGGCCAGGGACAGACTAATTTGCATGTAGCCAGGTTCTGAACTGGGATGGTGCAGTGAGCTAAAAAACGGTGATGGATCAAGCCCTGATCTTTTGACTGGGTATGAGTGTTCTGCTTAATTCAGATGCTCTGTCCATCACCACCCCCTTTTCTGAATCGTTTTGGCCACCACAAGCGTGGAAGGGTATGCTCAGATGTGAGTCCCTTGCTCACTGCACCATCAGGATTCAAGCAAGCCGGGCCGAAGACGGCTGTAATGCCAGAAACCGGTCCCCGGAAGCTTGTTTCCTTTCCAGTAAAGAATTGGCTTGGTAGTTTGGTCTGCCCTGTTCCCATGATGCACTGGGCCAGGGACAGACTAATTTGCATGTAGCCAGGTTCTGAACTGGGATGGTGCAGTGAGCTAAAAAACGGTGATGGATCAAGCCCTGATCTTTTGACTGGGTATGAGTGTTCTGCTTAATTCAGATGCTCTGTCCATCTTCACCCCCTTTTCTGAATCATACACATGATGGTGGTTTCCACATAAAATGTTAACAGAGGTTCCCAATCAAAAATGAGGCTGACTAATTGCTGTGATGTCAGTTCATGTCCACATAATAATTAGGGGCCATTTCCAAGTACTTGATGCATAACAAGGCATGTATACCCTATTTCCGTTTTTTTTTTCATGTGCTTCCATTTTTCGCACAGATTTTTTTTTGGGAGCTTCTTGAATTCCTTGCCGGGAGCACTTGCTTGTTTCCTTCCTGATGTCTGGAGGAGTTTGGTGACTTGCTGTTATTATACAATCCACACTTCATATTTAACCAGGAGCTGCAGATTCCTTAGGAGGTTTTTTCCATTTTGTGAATTTCTCTTCTGACTGTAACCCACTTCATGGGGACTACCTAAAGGTGTTTTTCTGCACAGGATGGATCCAGAGCTATGTTGAAAAATTGTCAATGGCTCTTTAGCATTTTCAACTTGAAGAGACTACCCATCGCTTTTCCTGGCAAACTCGTCATGTATAATTTGTTTTAACTTAAATGGACCCTTGGGATTTTGAGGACCATTTATTTATTGTTGATTGAAAATCAATTTGAATTTCCTGCACTAACTGACACATCCGCTTCCTTTCACCAAGTGCACATTGATATACGCTCCTCATGCAGCATGAAATTATACTGTGCACCAATGGCATACATGATCATCAGCTTGCCTTGCTTCTGCTTCCAAGTACACTTTTAACCCCATCATGACCTTTCTACACACCCAATATTACCCTAAACCCTCACTTTGTGGCTGAGCAGGGCCGCTTAAGTAACACTACTCCATCAGCATAATCAATTCCATCAGTCATATCAAAGTCATTGTCACATTCGAATATCCTTGCATCTCCATTCCCAACAACACAAACTTTTCAAACCTCATTCAATGATGCTGCAGCTATGCTACAACACGTTAGGGTTCTTGTCGTCTTGTTCACAGATGCTCAAAACACTCAAGTCTATCTGACCTCATACATTACATATTATAGAGTGATCAGATTAACTCTGGCCTACTGGGATTAATGCAAGGGGTGTATAAACGTTTTATGTATATACTTCAATATACTCACATTCAACGTTGACTTTGATGGTGATTTGTGGAGACGAGGAATTGCCAACCGTGTTGTGAGCCTCGCATTGATAGTCTCCAGAATCATCAGGCATAACATTCTCAATTATGAGATCCTTTTCTGACCGATTCTGTAACTGAATTCCATTCTTGAACCAGACGTAATGATCCACTGCTGGATTACTGCTGCTTGTATTACATTTCAACTGCATCATTTCTCTTTCCTGTAGATTTGTTTTTGTAGTATAAATGTGTGTCCCTTTTGGAGAATCTGTGGAATTAAAAAATATTTATTTAAAGTCCAGCCATACAACCACCTTCATTTCTAGCTCTAAATCGATGTGGGGGTTCCATATTTGGAGAGGGCATATTTGGCTGTATCTTGGTATATTTGCTCTTGATATCTCAAGAAATAAGGTAAATGATACTGTTTGTCATAAATAGTTTAATTGACTATGGCACTTATGAAATAAGCATTCAGGTCTAACCACTCCCTCAAGACACAAACAGCTATGCCGTGGCTCAACCTTCCAATATACCCACTAGCAGGAAGTGTAGCCTGCCTAGTCATTCACGTTTTCACAGGGTATGGATCCCATTGTTGTAGCCCACAATATTTGGAAACTGAGGCCCAACTTTAACTTTTCAGACTACCCAGCCTCCTACCGAATTCCAGCTTTCAAGGGCTCAGCCTTGACTAGAAGACCTACTGAATGTCTGTCTGTAGATAAATACTTCCAATTAACACTCATTTTCCATTATTGCCTCTGCCCCATGAAACAAAGAATCTCTCATCTTCTTGTTTCTTTGCACCTCTCTTTTCATACTACCACCTTTGCCACAATAAAAGGATCTCAACTCTACATATTGCACTCAATCTCCACATCAGAAATTCTTTACACTCTAAAAGCACACATTCTCACCCAAATCATCTTGATCTGCATGAATAAGTCCAAGACTCAAATAATTGTACTACCCACTCCACATTCTCTACTTTCCAAACATATTTGAAACATAAACATGAACTTTAATTTAAGAATCTCCATCAGCCAAGCAAACTGAAAAGGGCATATTATGTGCTTAGATCTACAGATTTACAGAACTATCCACAAACCATCACATTTTCCTTGGAACCCGAGTTCATTCCCCCTCTTCCGTCTGCTAAATTCACAATTTTCTCATTTCCTGCTCCTCTGCCTTGAAAGTAAAATCTTTGAAGGACTCAACATGTTTCAGTGTATTTTACTGAATTCCATCTCCTTCATGTAAACGCTATTTTCAACTTTCACCTAAGCCGCCTCTAAACTGAACCAAGCTACGGTCCATCCTTAAAATAAAAAGAGTCACAACTAAAGCCTCAATCCACAACTTCACCACTTTGAACCACAAATTAGGAAGCCACTGCAACTTTTCACAAGCATTCTCACTGATCTTATCCAGAAACTCAACCAATAAGTTATATCTGGCCAATCTGTTTGAAAACCGTTAAAAGTAATTCCTCAATCCAAAATGCATGCGATGGACTAGCCCAGATGCTTTCAAGTCTGGTTCTTAACCGCCATCTTCACATACTGGAATAGCTACATTCACCTAACTGACTGCCTAACTCACTAGATGTAGCCTATTGGACTGGGCAGTGGGAGGAAGAAGGGTGGACAGTCTTCCTTTGCATGGCTGAGGCCCTTTTGACTCCATATATGATCACTCAGTAGCCTTCAGCACAGATTATTTCAGCATATCCCGGACAAATCTTATGTGATTTTCAATTTACCACACTCCCAGTTCAGTGTCGACCTGTGGAAGCAAACCAAAGGTTTTATTCTTGTAATTTTTCTCTTTTCATTTTGTCCTTGGCTGCATCAACTTTGAGTTCAGATTACAAATTTCCACGGATAACACCTTAATCATTATCGGCTTCCCATTATTCTTTGCTATTAAGCACATGCGTGCACTACAGATTTCCCTCAGATTTTGGATTGCTCTCAGCGCCCTTAAACTTAACAGTGCAAATTTAGTAATTCTACCTTTACAGTAGCTAATTACTCACAATCTATTTTTCTCAATGGTGCCAGAATGCCCTTGCCATCAGCCAGGAACCTCTTAGTTTACAATTATTCCCACGGGAAAACCACATTAATAGCTGCTTGATTCATCTCTAAAAATATAAGTATGATCGTCCCTCTGGGTAAAACAAATCCCTAATCATGAATCACTGTGACCATAAAGGAGGATTTTTACTAACATAGTTTACTCTCAAGCCTATAGCTGTACTCCTTTAATCCTCTAAAAAAGTACTGCGTTTGACCTTTCAAAATGCCCTCATCCTGCTCCATGCGGCCCTTATATCCAAATATTCTCACCAGGTAGGCTGGATATATACACAAAAGAGAAACGTCTTCAAATTTCTATTTCTAGTACTTGATGCATCGTCTGACCTGTTAATTGATTAACAAGACAAGGATCTAGTTGCCCTTATTCAAGAGAATGCACTGTATGTCGAAGGAAGAAAGGATAACAAAAACAACAAAAAGTGGATAGAATAGGAAATAAGTTCATATTTAAAAAAAAAGAAATACTAAAGAAATGTTAAAAATGTAATGCAATAAAATGGATAGAAACTTTCAAAAACTGAATGACAATTGCATTTTAGCATTCCAAAACATATACTCAAACAATCCAAGTACACATACATGGGTGAACCAGTTAAAATGTTCACATACGCTCTGAGGAAGAAGTAAAATGTGCTCATGTATGATAAACATTGGAACGTTTTAGGAAACTGTTGTTATATTATTAAAATATTGCTTACCACATGCAATAATGTTCAATGTTACCCCGCAAGTTATATATCTAAATCTGTTTCTTTTTAAAACACAACTTACTACGGGGACATTTTTACCATAGAGAGCTACTGGGTGAGAAAATGTGTATACTTAATTTGCATTTTTGCTGTAAGGTGGTTATTTTGAAGAGACTTCAGGAAATTCTAAGAAGCCTATGTATTAATTCCTTACGTCTGCCACTTTGTCCCTAGCACTCCAGCAACTCTGCTACATGCCCACAGCAATATTATTAGAGAAGCAGGTCTTCACTTGCTAGGCTCGATGGTGGACCCCGTTCTGAAGCCGATCACCTGCAGGCCAACTCCACAGACCCAGAGGATCTCCAGGGGATCTCCTCCTGATCTCCTTGTGATCTATGCCAGCTTTGCCTATTTGCCTTCGGATCATGGGCAGATGATTGCCTTACTGGATTTGCCCTGTGCTGCTGGTGACTGCTGATACCCATGAGCAGGGGATCATGCTGAAGTTCACATGATTATCTTGATGCTTCTTGCCATGGGTCTTTCCTACGCTTAGCTATATCAATGCGCTGATCCACCCCTGGTATATGGGATTGCTTTACTCGTGGGACCTCCAGCTCCTACCGAGCCCCTCCTGTCTAGACAGCAATATGTCAGGTTGCTGGTAGCACTGCCAGAAGAGCACTGAGGCTCATTTACTAGTCCTAGGCCAAAGATCAGTTCCCATGTTATGTTGTGTGTGTGGTGAGTGTCTTTGTCAGTTGGACATTGTTGCTGTTTCATTATGGCATACCCTCACCCGGACTTTGGTAATTGGAGTATGGGCAACCATTTTTCCTTCCCCATATCGACCTTCCTGAGCACATCGAGCCCCCTCAACATGCATAGATAACAAAATAGGACTACCCAGCCAAGTATTACATAGAAACTGAAATAGGTCCTCACTCATCCCTCTTCTAAAGGGGCAGACATCTTGGAATGAGTTCCCTCCAGTAGGGTCCTACATTTTCTCTCCTCCTTATCACCCTAGCACCTCACTACCCAGTGACCTCATCATGGATCTATCATATACAAATGCACTGTACTGCCTATCATCTCCTGCCAGACACAACCCACTCAAAATCATCTATCCACCAAACCTAACTAATAATGTGCCAAAACATCTTAAACACTAACTGCTCAAATTAGACACAGTTTCGTCCTAGACTCCTACTTCTGCTGCACTAGGGGATTGCTAATCTGCCATCTAATATTTTTTGCCAACCGTCATGCTCAATGGCCGAAAGCCTTATCGTTTGTACTCAATATCAATTACAGCAAGAAGATTCTGTATGGCTTCAAACGTACTAGCACCCTTTTATCTGTGCACAGTGCTGAAACCACCATCATCATTTACAATAACAGCACTGTACTCATCCAATCCTCCAATTACATTCTGGAGCGGTCTGGCTATCTCTTCTTCCACATTAAAGATTAGATAGGCAAAGACTGCTGCTGGTGACTGCTGATACCCATGAGCCTAGCCCTAGCCCCTTATCGCTGCTACCATCTACCACCATTCAAAACGATCAACACCCTCATCTACTCCTTCCCCTACCACATTTCACAACTCTTCTACCCACTCTCCCGCTCATGGCGTCTCTACTACCCACACTGCTCCCTCCCCTCTCGAGAGTTTCAACCCAAACCCAAGTCGCCACATCATCACAGTACAAAATATTGCCTCTTCAGCAAATAATGTTGACACCGTCACAAATCAACATCTCTCTATCAACTCCTCTCCCCAATCTATAAGCAAATTGCTTCTCCTTTCTGACCTCATGAATGACAAGAACAACACATTTCTTGATCTAGTATCTCACACTGGGAAGGCATTCACAACCTCTACCATTTACAATTACACCACCTCCTCGGACAAGACCCCTCAATAAAAGTGCACTCCTTAGACAGGATTTAAACAGGATTCACTACCATTCTTCCAATGCACAAACCCTCTTCCCAGCAATCAGCCAAACCATGCAGCATTGCACGGTGATTGACCAAAATCCATCCCTGTGTCCCATGGCTGCCCCAAACTGCTAGTACCTCCCACACACCCCAAACCCATTCAACTATATCCCCCAAATCAACTCAATATTCCCCCTCTCTGGTCAAGGCTCACCGACCTAAAAGCAGAAATACATCTGATGGTGACAGGCATTCAGATCCTACTTCATATTACCTCTAAACTAGAGCATAAGGGGGCGTGGCCAAGTTGGCGGCCTGAGAGGACGTCTGTTCGAGTGGCTCCTCGTCCTGGACCCCCTTGGCGCCCTTTAAATAGCTTTTCGAGCCCCTCAATTACTCCAGACTTTACCCTGCTGTGATGGGGTGTCTGGCAGCCGATCCAGCGGGGCCGGGCTCCCGTTCATAGACCTACGGGGACTGCCATTTCCCGCGCGGAGCTCACCCGGACTAAAGAAGGAGAACATGGTGGCCGGCCCTGCCTGGTGACCGCGGCCGACCTGGCCTTTCACAGTTCAGCGGGTGCCTGCGCCATATCGAGCCACCTGCTGCCACCGCCTGTGGGCCAGAGGCGCGGAGGAGTGCCGACGGCACCTGGTGCGGGCCGAGGCCAGCGAGGTGCCCGGCATTGGCGATTAGAGGAGCCGGCGGGGTGGAACTGAATCGAGGCCCGGGATTCGGGCCTAGCGCCGCGCCCGGTGGAGTGAGGCACCGGCGCTCCGCCTGGCGGAGCTGCAGCTGAGCCACGAACCGAGCACCCAGCGGGTGGAGACGGACGAGCTGTGTCACCTTGGGTGGCCCCGGAGGTGTGGAGCGAAGCGTTGGGCCTGAGAGGGCAGAGGCAGAGTTCGGGGGGCACAACTCGAGCCCCCGGCATGAGGCCTAGCGAGGCCTACCTGGCGAGCTGCTCCCGCACCTGAGAAGATCGGCGGTGAGGGTTGCAGTGAGCCTGGGGAGCAGAAGCACGGGCGCCTGCACATCCCAACACTGGGGGCCCGCACTGGAGAGCAGTGGTCGGGGGAGCCGGTGCCAGCGACAAACTACCCAGCGTGTCTAGGGGGCGGCCATCGAGAAAGTGCGAAAGGAGCGTCGTGGAGGGGCCACGTGGCTGGGGCCCGGGGCGCAGGGGAGCCACAGTGCTGACTGTACATCCAGACAGGGGCCTAGGCTGGTCACAGTGCCCCACAGAACTCTACCCATTCCCCCATCGAGGCCTTTGAGGTGACGCCTATCCGGGCCTTGGTCTGCGCTGGAAGCCTGCCCCGGGATAGCCTGTTTTTCACCAGAGCACCTGGAGTTCCACGTGGGTCTGCTTTTACCGGAGTGCCCGCTACTCGTGCGGTCTGAGCTGCGTGGCACTCGAGGATCATGGCGATCACAAATCGCAGGGGCGGCCACACCATAACCGACATGTTAGTCAAAGGCACCCCTAAGGGAGAGAAGAGCCCTGCGCCGCCGGTGCCAGCTGAGGAGCCCCCTGGGCAGGAAGACGGTGGGGCCCCCATCACCAAAGCTTTCCTGGAGTCCCTGTTCAACTCCTTGAGGGAGGACTTTCAAACCCTCAAGCAAGATATGGCAGGAGAGCACCGAGAACTGCGTCGTGATGTTGACGGTCTTGGGGAGCGTGTGGCGGCAATGGAAGATGCAGATCACACTAGGAGCGAGGAAGTTGAATTCCTACAACAAGAGATCATCCCTCTCCATGAGCAACAGACCGATCTACAGGCGCACGCCAAGGATCTCGAGAATCGTTCCCGACGCAATAACATACGGGTCCGAGGCGTGCCATCCAAATCAGAGGGAGACAACATCAACTACCTGCAGCAGTTGTTCCGGGAGATCCTAGGGGAGCCCGAAGACTTCGAGATCTGTATAGACAGGGCACACAGAGTGGGCCTGGCGTGCCGGGCACCTGCCCCCCCTCCTGACATATTGGCCTTCCTACCTGACTACCCCCTAAAGAGCGCATTCTGAGGGTGGCGCGCCAAAAGCAACACCTCAAATTCCAGGGCCACTCCGTGGGGTTATTCCAGGACCTTTCAGCAATTACTTTACAAAAGCGGAAGGCCTTTAAGGTGGCCACAACCTTCCTACGGGACAATGGGATCCCTTACTCCTGGGGCCACCCCTTTAGACTCCTCTTTAAATGGAAGGGAGCCCTCCACCAGCTCCGGTCCCTGCGAGCGACGTGTGGTTTGCTGGGCATTGATCACGAGGAAGGTACAGGGGAGGAGGGGACCTCTACGCAGCCATCACAGACGAGACCCTCCCATTCTTCCAGAGATGGATGGCAACGAGTGGGACGCCAATGCTCACCCAGAAGCAGCCTTAAGCCAGACCCAACGACCATGGCGCAGGAACAGGCAGGAGCGATACAGGAAGTCTCCAAGGACACAACAGCTTGGACTTGATGCAGCAAGTGTGGGGGGATTTTTTGCAATGCCATCGCATGGGGTTGGGGGGGGGCAACAGGGTCGCCACTACCACACACTCCCTCATCTTTACCTTCTACAGGCCTGAATTGATTGTGACTGGTCTGAGACTATGGTTTGCAATTTGGGACTTCAAGTTGGGGTTGGGGAGGGGAGGGAGCGGGGGGGTCGGGTTGGGGTTGGGGGGGTGACTCTTAACCGACTTGAAACACCTACCTACATGAGGAGCTTTCTGGTCGGGAGGGGTGTGGGAAGGGGGAGGGGGATGGTGGGTTATTGGGGGGCGGGACGGTTGGAGGGGGTTTTTGTTCTTTGGGGGGGGCACCCCCTTGTCCACTTTCTTTTCTGTTTTCTTCACCACAACCTGCGCAGCGCTCAGATGCCCCTTTTGACCAACAATGACACCCTCCAGACTTAAAAGCCTCTCCCTTAATGTGAGAGGACTCAACAACCCTATCAAGCGCCGAGCAGTGCTATCCCTCTTAGAGCACTCTACAGCTGATCTCTGCCTCTTACAGGAGACACACTTACTGCCCAAAGACCAACACCGACTTAAGTCTCGGGCCTTCCCCACGCAGCTCTTCTCGTCCTCACCCAAGAAAGTGGCAGGGGTGGCAATTTTGGTGTCCAAATCTTTCACAGGCCAAATCCTTCAGAAGGAAGCGGAGATAAGGGGGAGATTGTTGGTACACCACTTCCTAATAGCAGGGCAGACCATACTAGTAGGCTCGATATACGCACCTAATGAGGGGCAGGAATCCTTTCTCCACAAAGCCTTAGTAGCCGCCACGGCCAACACCGAACAACATTTACTGCTGGGGGGTGACCTTAACTTGGTATTCCATAACACGGCAAACGCTCCTGCCAACGGTCAGGCCAGGTAGGATCCCTCTCCAAAGCTGGACACGCACACCTCCTTGATTTGGGTCTCATTGACCTGTGGAGGTACTTCCACCTACACAACACTGCTTACACCTACCACTCAGGGGCCCACAAATCATACGCTAGACTCGATTACTTCCTATCCACCTCCCCACTGGTACCTCGAGCTCGGGAAGTTGACATCCTGCCAGCCTCCTTATCTGATCACTCTCCAGTGGTGGCTACCTTCCTTTTTCCAGCTGCGCCGACCCCGCAACGACACTGGCATCTTAGGGAAGCCCTTCTCCAGACCCCTTCGATAGTGGACCGGATTAAATCTGCCATCACACATTTTTTGACCCACAATGGTAACACTGACACTTCTAGGGCCACACAATGGGCTACACTTAAAGCTGTCTTGCGAGGCGAATTTATCTCCATTGCCTCAGCCAACAACGAAAAACGAGTGCAGAAACAGGCCAAAATCGTGCAGCGTGTAGCAGAGCTGAAACAAATGCACCAATGCACAGGGGCAGCGCCGGCGTGGCGCCAACTCTGCGCAGAACGGAAGATGTTGGCCACTCTAGATCAAGACACAGCGGAATATGCGGCCCTTCGCCTCCGACAGGCTTATTACAGTAGGGGGGACCGGTGCGGGCGACTGCTGGCGAGCAAGCTGCGTGAGCAGCACCAGAGGCGGGGGGTACAGGCCATCAGGACAAGTCGTGGAGATCTGGTGGTAGATGGGGCCGCAATAGCGGCGACCTTCGGGGAGTTTTACGCCAGCGACATGCTTGACCTGCAGGCCGGTCACGACTATTTGCAGGGAGCGCGCCTTCTGTCCCTTAACTCTGCCTAGGCAGATTTCCTAGACAGGCCCATTGGTCTGGAGGAGGTGGTGTTGGCGATCTCCCGCCTAAAGTTGGGGAAATCCCCGGGCCCGGACGGGTACCCGGCGATCTTTTACAAAATGTTCTGTTGCGGGATCTTTTTAACTCCTTTGCCCAGCCTGGTGTGATTCCGGCAGATCTTCTGGAAGCGGCAATCTCGGTCATACTGAAACCGGGCCGGGATCTCACTCGCTGCGGTTCATATAGGCCGATCTCTCTTTTAAATCTTGATTTCAAACTGCACACAGGCATTCTGGCAAGCAGATTGGCACCTTATATGCAACAATTAGTGGAGCCCGGCCAAGCCGGCTTCATACCCCAGCGACAGACCAGCGACAACAGCGACAACACTAGGCGGGTCCTCCACCTCATTGAAGCAGCGTCGTGGACGCGACCAGACTGCATGCTCCTCACGATGCTGAAAAGGCTTTCTGTAGGGTGCACTGGCCCTACCTGGAACAGGCATTACATCATTTTGGCCTTGGGGAGGTTCTCTGCACCCGTATGTTGAATTGCTATAGACAGCCTACTGCCACGGTGCGCGTCAACGGGCTCACCTCCCCTCGCTTTCCGATTGAAAGGGGGACCAGACAGGGATGCCCCCTCTCCCCTATCCTTTTCGCCCTTTACATGGAGCCGCTGGCGCAACGGAACAGGCAACATGCTCTTATCAAGGGCATTCCATTTGGAGGGGACACACACAAGATCAGTCTATATGCGGATGATATATTACTCTCCCTCACCGAGCCGATTCAATCGCTCCGCGCACTTTTTATTGAACTCCAAAGTTTTGCTCTGGCCTCCGGGTTCAAAATTAACGCCGATAAATCAGTGGCCCTCAATATATCACTGTCACCGAGACGCTAGCCGAGGTACAAGGCGAACACGATGTGCAGTGGTCTGGCACCACAGTCCATTACCTGGGAGTCCTCCCGGGCCCTACCATCCCCGCCACCGCTGTGGCGTACTATGCAAGCTTCGCTCACGACTTCGCAAAGAACTCCGGAGGTGGAAGCACCATTCCCTCTCCTGGCTAGGGAGGATAGCCACCACCAAGATGACCCTCCTGCCACAGATACTTTACGTATTCCAGACCCTCCCACTGCGCCCACCGACAAGTTGGATTTAACAAACACAGTCCGAATTGGCGCGCTTCATTTGGAACGGTCGCGGACCGCGCTTTAAGCAAAGATCGAAGTCCTCCCTCCCAGTCAGGGTGGAGTAGGGGTACCAGAACTCCAACTTTATTACTACGCGACACAGCTTTGCAGTCTCGTGGAATGGCACCAGCTGGAATCCAGCAAGCACTGGCTTTTCCAAGACCAGGAGGTTGTCGGCATGCGCCTACAGGGGATCCCCTTCCTCCCCAAGCGTCATCGGCCGCCTAATCTCTACGCATTGCAGATCACGGGCACTGTCCTGGAGGTGTGGGATCGGGTCGCCATCAAACACGAGCTAACATCCTTCCCCTCCCCTATGACACCGTTATTTGCCAATCACGATTTTAACCCAGGCCTGGACCCCAAAACATTTACAGCCTGGCGACATTCCCCCTGCAGAGCCTTAGGTCATCTTTTTAATCTAAACGGTGTCCTCTCCTTTTGACAGATGAGGGAGGACTACGGCATACCGGGGACCGATCGACTGCCCTACATGCAGGTGCGACACTGGGCACTGCAGCCGGAAGTCAGGCTGGGAGCGCAACGCCTCCTCACCCCATACAAGAAGTGGCTAGTCACTCGCACTTCCGATAAAAAGCAGATCTCTGACCTATACCAACACCTCCTTCTCACAAACATTTACACATACAACGCGGGTAGATGCCGATGGGAGCGGGAACTCGGAAGGGCCCTCACACGCAAAGAATGGAGCGGTATCTACCATAGGGCCAGTCACTCTGCATATCATACCGGCCTAACGGAAACCCTGACCAAAGTAGCCACCTACTGGTATCACACGCCTGAGCGCTTACATCAATTTGACCCCCGCATTAGCGACCGCTGCTGGAGAGGGTGTGGGGAACTTGGCCCGTTGGAGCATAGACTTTGGAGCTGTGAACGCTTGCAGGAATATTGGGATACGATATCGGACAACATAGACTCTCACCTAGACCCCCAACTCCCTAGGTTCCCTGCTTACATCTTGCTGGGGCTCCCTAACACTTTGATGTACCCTTTGAAATCACGGAGAGGCAGGCTTATCGCTACTGCTCTAGGGGCAGCCACGCAGAACATCCTGGCGCACTGGAGGACCACACAGACCGCCCCACACACAGGTTGGTTGAACAGGCTGTGGATGGTGCTGGGCATGGATAAAATGTCCCTAGCACGGGCTGGAAGATGCAAGGAATTCACGGAACTCTGGCGTCCCTTTCTGACTCTGCTTACAGGGGAATTACGGGAATTAAGCTGCCCCCGTTACTTACGCCTCCTCCGTTTAGCAGATACCCCAATTCTGGAGCAGAAGGCACCCACACGCAAACACAAAGTTGGGCCCTGATGGCCCTCTTTCTGCCTTTTCCTTTTTTTTCTTAGTGGGGTACTCCTTTTGTTTTGTGGACGGGGGGAGGGGAGGTGGGTACTGTTACACTTCTTGAGGGTGTTATATGGGACCTGCATTGCTGTCCAACTCGCTATAGCATCAAGTTTGACTGTGTTTCTTATGGTGGACTTTGCCTTGATACACTTGATGGAAAATTGTGGTCCGACTGTTTTTTCCTGTTTTGAAAACTCAATAAAAAATGTAAACCATAAACTAGAGCATAAGGTGACGTATCACAGAAAGCAGTACTAGTCTCATAACAGCTGACAGCCTACAGCCCAAACAGATGAGTCCCCTGCGAAGATTAGGATACTTCTACCTAAGCTGAGGTGGAAACCCAAATCTAGACCACTATTCTTGACCGAACAGAGTGGCTAGCCGCTTATCAAACAACAACTTCCTCTCCATTCACTCCTCTTGCAGCCACGCACCTATAAAGCACACACTCTCTGTGCAAAAAAATCCAGACAAATATCACTTACCCACACAGAGTTCCTCATCACAATTTTATGCCAAGTAATACGCGTAACCCCAAACTAGTGCTCATATCTCACTCACTACAACTGTACCTTAAACTAACCTGAAACATGCTTTATTAACTGCCAACATCTTATGAGGGAGATAGAGAAAATTGGGTAACACTGAGGAACAAAACTTTACATTTTTTTAGGCGCCAAGACAGGCTCGACACAGGATATGTTTAATTCTTTTAAAATGTTGAGATGTGTCAAGTGGGTAGGTCCCAGCAAAAAGACTTTCAAAAGGGATTGTATAGTCCTATCCTTAGGTTCCCCTCCCTTAGTAGAAGACATTTTGACCCAGATAAATTAAAGTTGTTTGATGGCTGAGGGGATAAAAGTGCTACCTCTGGGATTTTTCGATCGGCCTAACATGTTTGACAATAATAACATAGCCCTGGATGGTATCCCTACTAACAATCATAGCAGATACAATTTAGAACTGTCAAACAGGTTTGGTCCGTTACACTCATTGGAGGATGTGGATTGACAAATGGTAGCCAATGCTGCTCATAAGTCTGTAATAAGTGAAGGGCCTATAGCTTACCAAAGTGGTGGCGATTTGGTACCCGTGGCAGAATTACCGAAAAATGATCCTATGATATTGTTTGAGGTATCCCTAGTAGCAGTCCCGTCTCGGTCTGCCCATGATAGTATGAATCTAACTATTTGTTTAGGTATACATAAAACGGGTAACATTCCAAAAATAGGAACTGAAGAACAGGGGCAAAATGCCCAGGAGACCAAGAAGGTACAGAATGAACTTGTAATTGCTGGAAGTACTGATAGAAGCTTGTGTGCCATCATAGAGTCAGAGAAGGGTCAAGATCGGGAGGCGAGGGACACAGTGTTAGGGTCTCAATCTGAATATGCCCAGGGGCAGGTGAGAATGGCCTATTGGAACATCTCTGGGCTTCAATCTAAGGTCAACAATCAAGCTTGGTAAGATTTTCTTAAGAACTTTGATATTCTGTACTTGCAGGAGACCTGGCTGCTGGATGAATTACATTTTGATGGTTTCAAAACGTTCCATATACCTGCATGTCGTGTATATCTTAAATTTACTGGGGGCTTTGAGGATAAAAACGTTAAAGCAGACTAGCTATTACCAAATTGTTGTCATTAATCTTTCTTCATTGGATGAGATAGCGGTCATTAATCTTTATAACAATACAGACAGGGGTAATTTTACTGACATGTTGTATAGCCTCAATGAGGAAATTAAGAAGTTAAGTAACACATCGGGGAAGGATACCATTATTATTTGGGGTGGGGACTTTAATACCAATATTTGCACCCAGTCCTCACGTGGGTTGGGGACCTTGAGGAAGAGGATTTTGGCCAAATGGCTCACTTCACACACTGGTGCATCTTTCCGTCGCAGGGGGAAGGACTTGTTCTGCCGCTGCCTCCATCGTGGTCCCCATCTAGTTCGGACCTACGGGTCGTTTTCAGGCTCTCTGCCTTTGTATTTTATAACTCTGCCTAAAGCTTGTGCACATCGGCGCTGCCCTCGCGTCTATTATGGAATTGACTCGACCTCACCACTAAGGTCACCCAAATATCGATTCCTGGTCCTTCTGATAATATTTTTCACCCATTTGGAGAGGCTTTATCAGGCTCTGTTTGGAACCCTCATAAAGAATACCTACCTCCAGCCCTTGATGCTACTAGGACCGCCTTCCAGCACCTTTTGTCAGACGTCCTTCAGTGCGTCTGCTTTGTTTCCATTCCAAGTGCGCCCTGATGAAGGAAGCCTTTAATGGCACTTGTCCGAAACGCGCGTCGGCGCTTTTGTGTGTGATGATACGTATGTGAATGTTTGTGTATGAATCTGACTGTACAAAAGGTGTGTTTGAGTGTATGAGTGAATGGATCTTGTGCCCTCTTTTTGAATTACTTCTGCGAGTCCTAGTTTTTATATTGTATTTTTGTATATGATCCATAAAAACCTTACAGATATTACTCTACTGCCTTAATGAGATTAATTTTCTATGAAAACAGTGTATATATAAAAAAAACAAAAATAAAAAAGTTTTCTCTGAATAAATAAATTCTTTTTTTGTGGTTGTGTGGGCTATCTGAATGTGCGATTAGATCCTTTTCTGATATTTAGGGAACACCCCTTTTCATGTTTTTCTCTAGTATTCTCGCCCTGGCGGGTTGTTTCCCTCTTGTCATTTATCGATAGATTCAGGGCCCCTCTCTTGTTTTTTGACTCACTTCACACACTCAACAAGGGGTGAATGTTTTAATGATGTCATGGCAATGCATGATCTTGGATTTGCCAATAAGATGTGCTCCCCACCTGTTGATTATAGCCCCACGTTTATCGGTCGGGCCACAGTACATTGATTGATGTCATTATTCTCCCAAATCGATATGGAACTTGGGCTGACTAATTCATTACTCAACCAAATGGGCTTAGCGATCACCTTTCGCTAAGTATTAACATTCTATTCCCCCATAAGAGTATTCCCTCTGTAGTACAGAGTATAGCCTGGACTCAAGGCTGTGCCCTGGAACGACAGAACAGATATTCATTACGCTGGGCCAAGAATGACCCTGAGGTCACAAATTCGAAAATAAAGCTACAGGCCAAAATCCCAATAACCGGGTGTTTGCAAGAAGAGATCTCCCACTCCGAGATACTGACAGCTTTTTCCCCGAATTACTGGGATAATCCAAAAAATCCTGACTCGTTCGTGTAGGAAGCAAAACATTTTGAAAAATGGTTGGTTTGATACCCACTATACAAAAGCATATTCTCATATAAAAGCTGCTTTACATAGACCAGTGAAGTATTACGAGGAAATTGGGGGCTCAGGAAGGCTTGCAATCTAGCTAGAAACAAGCGAAAGAAGGAAATTAAGGATCAGGCCTGAACTAACCTGTATGAAGGATCCCTACAACGGGATTGCTCCCTTTTCTGGGAGGCAGTAAAGGCCCCCTTTTGTTCGACTTGTGAGGGATCAAGGATTGAGGTGGCAATAAGTGAAGACTCCTGGGGGATTTCTTTTCCTCGATCGATGGTACTGGGTGTAATAATTCCGAACCAGTAAGTGACCAAGCAGTACCGGGTAAGTATACGCATTTCTCACCGATCAATATCCACTTCACGCATGAGGAAGTATTAGTGGCCATAAAAGAGAGCAAAGGAGGTAAGGCATCAGGCCCGGATGGGACCCAATCGATCTGTATAAACATACGATTGAGGTTTGGTCTCCACTATTAACACGAGTCCTAGAGGCTAGTTGTGCCAAGGGTTTTATTAACTCCTGGTCGAAGTCCATAATTATTCCTATTTTTAAGAAAGGGGATAGGGAAAATCCTGCTTGCTAACGACCCATTTCCTTGCTAGACTCTCTAATGAAAATTGCAGGAAGGGTCATCCTGAACAGACTGCAACAGTGGGCTGAAGATAACAAGGTCCTAAGTCCGGTTCAATATGGGTTTAGGGAGGAGAGGGGTACTGTCGAGCAGGTTTAAATTTTTTCCATTTTACATGGGAAATATACCAAGGCTAAGCGAGGCAGTTTATTTGCGGTATTCGTAGACCTTACTGCTGCCTTTGACTGCGTAGATCATAATCGACTATGGTAGATTTTAGAGGGATTAAAGGTAGAGCAATCACTTGTGTCATTACTGAGACAATTATATGCGGGGACTCCGCGAAAGTGAGGTATGGACTAAAAGGGCAATCTACTAAGCCTTTCCACGTGAGGAGGGTTGTGAGACAAGGCTGCGTTCTTGCCCTGTTCCTCTTCACTTTATACACTAATGAATTGGAGAAGGCACTGGTGGCCAGTGTGAGAGATTCCCCGCAAGTTATTAATAGTCAAATTATCTCTCTTTTATATGCAGATGATGCGGTTTTAATGGCCAGAACCCAGCTTGGTCTCCAGAGGGCCCTAAGCACTTACATTGACTTCATGGATAATAGGGGTTTGAAGCTCAATGTCAAGAAAACATTTGTTATGTCCTGTGGAAAGGGTAAGAGCAGATCTTGTACCCTTGTAGCTGGGAAAGACAAAATTGAACAGACAAAAACTTTCTCCTATCTTGGCATCTTATTGGAGGATTCAGGTTCCTGGGGTCCAGCCATAAAGAACAGGGCCCTTTTATTTAAGAGGTCTTCGGCGGCAGTCATGATTTTTTCTAAAAAGATGGGTAAGAGGCCGCCGGAGATTTTACTGAAAATTTACCATGCTAAGTGTACAAGTATAGCCGTATGGAGAAGGGCTCTGGGTATTTTATGACTTTTCACCCATACAAGCGGTAGAGAATGCTTTCTTAAGATTTATTTTAGCTTTTCCCCAAAGTGCATCGGTTTTTAATTCTCATAGCAAACTAGAGATTCGCTATATCACTTATGTTATTAAAATGCAACCCATGCTATTATGGCTTAGGGTCTGGCCATCACCCAATTTAGGATTAAACCAAGACATAATTAAAGACTCCATGGGTCTGGATCAGGCTAGAAATATCCCATGGTTGAACTACATCTCTAAGCTATCCAACGATCTGGGCAGGCCTGAATTTGATGGAAACCCTGATTCCTTACTTTTCATATCCAGAAAAGATCTTAAAGCATTGTGTCTGAATCATTTCAAGTCGTTAAGAATGGGGCTGGAGTTTAATTAAAAAAATGTGATTCAGCATCAGCTTACCCTGGCCTCTACCTCCATTCAACCCTATTTAGTGTGGTGTGTAGGGGGATATGACAGATATATTATGACCAGGTTTAGATTTGATTGTTTTTTTCGCCTGGTTTTGTTCCCTAATACTAACGACTGGCCTAGACAGGTTAGTAAATGTCTGTGTATCAATTCAATCTACTTTACACGTGATCTTTTTCTGTAAATTTTATGCAACTGAACGGGCCAGATGGATTATACCCCTTTTAAAGCAGAGTACATGGCCACAATGCCGTCCGGCCCTTTTATTTTTACAATTATTGAATATGTGTACAGCGTAGGAATCATGACTGGTTTTTTAAAAAGCATTTTGAGGAAAAGAAAATATATAATTTGTTCTTAACTTACTAATGTATGTATATTTCTAATGAATTGTTGCTTTATGATTTTATCAATTTGTAAAATCGAATAAAGCATTTTCTAAGTAAGCCTAAGTAACTGTCAGTTGGCAGTCAAACATGCTGCTGATATTGCTGGCTTTATCCTCACTCTGGACCTGGACCTTCCACTAATCACAGAAACATGGCTTAATGAACTATCATCCCTCATATTGGACATTCAAGCCCCTCCCACCCATCACAACATTCACTTGGACCGTTATCCCAGTTGAGGTACTGCCAGCAACCCATCGGATCAATCGCTCATTAAAACAAACACCGACTCAATCACTGTCCTCCTGCAAATATCTAGGGATCAATCTCTCAATCACGGATAGCACTTTATGTATACTGGACATGATCCACCACCCTCCTTGCGATAATCACATTCATTGAACAAATCTTTGAGGTCATCTCCACCAAAAATGCATCATTCAACAGCCATATTTTCTTGGTGATTTCAATATCCATTGGAATGACACAAACTACCCTTTCGTCAATAGCTTCAAAACCTTCACTCATGACCTCAACTTGGCTCAAGCATGGAACAGCCCAATGCGTAACAAAGAGACCTAACAATAGCAAAGGAGAACAATAACCACGCTCAAACTATACTACCATGCAACTGAACAGACTACCATTGCATCATGTTCCAGGTGTCTTCATGGAAGAAGCAGTAGTTATTTTCAAAGCACGGAAAAGGGCAGATGAATGGCATGTGTATGGTTATTTGGAGGTGACCAACATAACTTGAGAAGTGGAATACAGTATGTGATATACCTTATTAAGATGTTGCGAATATTTCATTTTTTGCCTTACACACAGAGAACTTTTCTATCCTCCAATACTAGCTGAGGTACCTTTACTGAGCAGAAATATTCATAAGCATAACCATATAACAAATATTTATTTGAAGATATATATTAATTATTATTTGAGATATTTAATTTACCTTATTATTGGTAATTTGAATAATGAACTGTTAACATAATTATGCAAAAAATATTTCTTCTGAAATCATTGTGTGCCATTTTTTCGGTTAACAGATTATATAATAACTTACTTTTTAGCCCTTAAAACCAATGAAATTTTTGCCACTATAATCCAATTCCTTACAAATATTTCATGAAGTGAAACATGGCTTAGGAGAAAGGTAGAAAATCTTGATGTGTTAAGTTAGAGGAAATAACGTAATGTTAACTAAAATAACTTAAATACAGTTACCATTATTTGAAACTCTCCTCCAATTTCTATTTCACAACTAACGTCTGAAATAGTTTATGAGGTTTCAAAACCCTTAGGGTTCTCTTGGATTAAAAACTGTAACAATGTCACACCTGTAGTAAGGAGCGTTCACATCCAGGTTGGCACATGAGTGGCAGTATGCTTCCACTCATCAGAGCATAAGAGTGGAACCAGTGAAAGTCAAATGCTGGGTTAGAGACATCAGAAATATTAACCCTCTCACGCTGTCGGCTCTCACTAACAACATTCTATCTCCATCCACTAACACCTCAGACGCACAAGACCTCACTGATTACTAGATGAACTCTGTGTTTGAAATCATGGACACCCTGTCTCCCAAACAACTGAAAAGAGTCCAGAACAAAAACTCCAACCCATGGTACAATTGCAGCCTCAAGGAAAGATGTTGCTCACTGAGATCGGCGGAAAGGACATGGAGACTCTCACCCACTACGACCAATCTCAATCTGCTGAGACAATCAATAAAAATATATAACAGGCTTATCAGAAGTTCCAAAGCATCATTCTTCAGACAATAACTCAACATGGCCACAAACTGCCCCAAAAAATTATTTGAAATTGTCAAAAAACAAAGAAATAGGAAATGTAGTCCCTTTTCAAATGAAAGTCAGCTCTGTCCAGTGGCAACATATCTGCCTCCTTCTCTATCAAGGAAACAAATCAAATCAGCAATGATCTCCAAAACGCTATGAATCTCTTATCCATCAAAACCACTCCGCCTCACTCCCCCATATCTAAGTAACACACCTTGAATGCCCCTACCTCACACTCAAACACATTGCCTCCTTGTCCATCTTTAGGACTCATGACAAATCTGACATCTTAAAAATATTATCTTCTCTGAAAAATTCTAATCACTTCATTGACCCCCTACTGTTGGATCTGTCATCCTTAGTGTGGTCCTCCCAACTTTTAGCCTTTTTGCCTCCCCCTTTTTGCTGTATCTTTTTTGTGGACCTTGGGACTCTGGGCACTGCTAACTAGTTCTAAAGTGCCTGTGCTCCTTCCCTAATAATGGTGACATTGCTTACATCTGATTGGCATATTTCGTTTACTATAAGTCCCTTGGTAAAGTGGTTTCCCAGATAACCTGGGCCTCTATTCTAAATGATACTAGTGGGCCTGCAGCACTGGTTGTGCCACCCACTGAAGTAGCTTTTCAAACCGCTCTCAGGCCTGCCATTGTAAGGCCTGTGTTTGCAGTTTACTGCCACCTCAGATTTGCATTTAGACAACTTGCCAAGCCTTAAACTCCCCTTCTATTACATATGTCACCCCTCAGGTAGGTGCTCTAAGTGACTCTAAGGGCAGGGTGCTGTGTAATTAAATGGAAGGAAATGTACTTTTAATTTGTATATGTCCTAGTAATGACAAACCGCGAAATTAATTTTTCACTGCTGTGAGTCCTACTCCTTCCATAGGCCAGCATTTTGAATTATATTACACCTTTTTAAGAGTCTATTCCTGATCAGAAATGAGCAGCTCGGTCATGTTTGGTAGGGTTGGAATAGTAATTATAAATCTTCTTTAATGGAGTAGTTGGATTTATTACTATCATTTTAGAAATGCCACTTTTAAAAAGTGGACAGGTCTTTGCTCTTAACTTTGCTTTGTGTGCCTGAAGCCTGTCTCCAATCCACGTCTGGCCAGGGTGACAGCTACACTTCTGTGCACAGGAAGGGCTGGGTGTGCCAGGGGATACATCTGCATTCATCTGCATACTGATTGCCTTTCTGGGTTAAGAGGTGGTTCATACTTACATCTGAATAGGCTGTGTCCTGCTCTCACACAAAGGGCTGATTTACCCCCCACTGGTAGTCTGGCATCATGGTTGGGCTGTAAGGGATCACTGTGCATTTGTGAATTCTCTTTTGAGGTCACCTCAACATCAAAGGCATTTTGGGATACATGTATGAGGGCTCTGTCCTTATTAAATCAGTACACTACTAGAATTGGGGAAGAAGTCTGCAGGAGTGAAAACTGCTGTGCTGTAAGGGTTCCCACTTTCCGTGATTAATTGTTCCAAGGAACTGCTTCTCTGCTTTGCTGAGCTGCCCTGCTGATCTTGCCCTGCTGATCTTGCCCTGCTGAGGAGGAAGGACTGAACCAATCCACTTATACCCAGAGTGGTTCCAAGGGCTTGCTGGCTTGCCTCCTGTTTTGAATGTCTCAGGGACAGTAGAGACTACAGGATCCAGACAGTTCCTACTGAAGAAATACCTTGGCTGGAGCAAGTGTTGATGTTGAGAGCCTACTGTGTCATTTATTTATTTAATTTATTTTTGACATTTTACCATACGGTGCCCTGGTGCTGTCATGATAGCTCCCTTAGCTAGGCCTCCTATTTAGTTTGTAAACAGCCATGTTTTTAAACTTCTGCGAAAGGTCATCAGATCAGGAGACAGACGGAGGGTCACCGGGAGGGCATTCCAGGCGACAGCAGCTCCTCGGCTGAAACTTCTACTCCCCCAACACACCCTCCTAATGCGTGGGGTTTTGATCAGCCCAAGGGCGGCTGACCTGAGAAGTCTGCCTGGTCTATACCAATGAAAATACTGCCCTAGAAACGGTGGGCCGATTCCATGGACTGCCTTGAAAACAATACACATGGTTTTAAATAGGATCCGCTTCCGCACTGGAAGCCAGTGAAGCTTCACAAGCTCGTGCGAGACTGGGGCAAACTTGGGCAGACCTGTAAGGAGACGCGCTGCTGCGTTCTGTAATATCTGCAGCTTATTAAGCACTCCTTGCTGGGCTTCCAGGAGTAGACTATTGCAAAAGTCGAGCCGTGACAGCACGAGGGCCGTCACCACCGTTTTCTTGCTGACAACTGGAAGGAAAGGGAGAACCTTCCGAAGGATTTTCAGCGTCTAGTGAATGGATGAAGCTAGGGCATTTACCTGAGGTCTGAAAGAGAGTTTTTCATCTATCACGACCCCCAGGTTCTTGACCTTACTAACCGGATGGGAGGAGTCCCCATCTCTTCCGGCCACCACCTCGGGCTCCAAAAAATGACCGAGGAGCCAAACAGTATCACTTCGGTTTTGGCCGAGTTAAGCTTTAAGCAATTGCTGGCCATCCATGTGCTCACTGCTGTCATGCATTCCTGGAACTTACCGGACACGTCATCCTCTCTCCCTGGAAGCAGAGACACCACAATCTGTGTGTCGTCTGCATAAGATTTTAGTTCGAACCGATAGGAGCGGAAAACCGAAGCCAAGGATGAGACGTAGATATTAAATAGGGTAGGGCTAAGGGAGGAACCCTGAGGGACCCCGCAAGGTGGTTGAAAAGGTTTTGACTCAAAATTACCCAATGCAACCACCTGCACCCTGTTGGTCAGGAAAGATCTCAATATATCTAGGGCCTTCCCATGTACGCCACATTCTTCCAAACGGTCCACCAAGATGGTATGGTGGACCGTATCAAAGGCCGCCGATAAGTCCAACATAACCAAGGCCGCCCGACCCCCTGAATCCATTACTTTCTTGATTTCTTCTTTTGATTTGATCAGGGCGGACTCCGTACTTTGGCCAGGTCTAAACCCATGCTGTGAAATGTCAAGACCATGGGTGGATCCTAGGAATGCACTGAGCTTGGTGTTCATAGCTCTTTCTATGATTTTGGCCGGCAGAGGTAATTTCGCGATCGGTCGATAGTTGTTAGGATCGGCGATGTCCAAGTTAGGCTTCTTTAGTAGTAGTCTGATTGAGGCCAGCTTCCAACTAGATGGAAACTCCCCTGTCTCAATTAGCTGGTTAAATAGCCCTGCTAGGGCATCAGCTATCGGGACTGCTGCTTGCTTTGCCACGGCTGCCGGGCAAGGATCATGAGGTGAGCCCGATTTTATGCTCAGCAACTGTCTCTTGATCTCTTCTCCCTTGACTGGGGCAAATGAGAGCAGTTTGGTCCCCTGAGTGTTCGCTATTAGGTTCCTGGACCTCAGTTCCTGCAGACTCTGTCTCACTTGGACTTCTAAGGATATGAAGATGTTTTCAACCTTGCTCATAAAAAACTGGGCTAGGTTTTCGCAGAGTTCCTGGCTGGGTGGTGTGGCCACTGGCTTGGGCGTGGCCAGGCTTGCGACCGTGTGAAAAAGTTCCTTGTGAGAGCTCTTGGCCCCAAGAATGCGATCCGTGAAATAGGATTGCTTTAGCTGTCTAATCCTCTCTTTATAGATCCCCTGACTAGATCTATATTTCTTTTTTCCATCCTCCCTATACTTTTTACGCCAGGCTCGTTCAAGCTTTTTACACACGAGTTTTAGCTCCCTGAGTTCCTCTGAAAACCAGGGAGCTGACAGGACAGTACGGGAGGGATGCCAACTTTTAGGTGGAGCCAGGGTACTGCAGGCCTGATCGATCCAGTTGGCGTAAGTGGCTGCGGCTTCATCTGCCCCTAGGGCCATAGGAATCCTGGAGGCCACTAACATCTCCTCAAGGGCAGTCCCCTCTATTTTATTCCAGGCTCTCCTAGTCCTAACTTCCTTCCTGTTCTGTCTCGCTCTTTGCGATATTGTGCCTGAAATGCTAAACCGAACAACAGCATGGTCTGACCAAGCTACGGGCTCCGTTAGGGTAAATTTTAAATCTGGGAGATTTGTAAAAATCCCATCCAGGGTGGGGCCTGCAGTGTGAGTGGAACCTGTGACCACCTGTGCTAGCCCTACCCCTTCCATTAATTCTTTTAGGGCCGTTGTGTCGCTGTCCTGACTGTTCTCCAGATGGAAATTAAAATCTCCCAAGACGGTGTAGGCTTTTGCGCACAGCGCTTCTTCTAAGAAGTTGCCTGCTGCACCCAGAAACTGTGTCTTAGCTCCGGACGGTCTATATATTAGACAGCCCTTGAAAGATTGATGATCCGATAGAATTAGATTGAATGCCAAAACTTCACATGCATTGGATAGTAATGGGAGGAAGCTACCTTTAATGGAGGAGTGGCAGATGACCGCCAGGCCACCCCCTCTTTTCTGCGGCCTGTCTAAAATAAAGCTAAGGTAATCTACTGGGATAGCCTTCACTAGATCCGGGCCAGAGGCCGCATCCGTCCATGTTTCAGTGACGAACGCTATTTTAATTGCGTTGTCCTGAATCAGCTCAGCTATCTCTAAGCTGTGCTTGACCAATGATATAGCATTGATCAAGAGGCAATCATAATCGGTCCTCTGAGCCTCCCCCCTGATCCTAGTCCGAGAAATAAGTGCCTGGGCTGATCTCACAAGGATATCAGGGATATTTTCATGACATACTTGACAAACATGAAGGCCTCCTTGTGTAATCTCATCTGACCTCAGCACTTCGCAGCTAGCATTCCATCCCCCGCGTTCAGATTAATGAGTGCATCACACCCATAAATCTTGCGTAAAAGGCTGCCTGGAGTGAGCCAGCCAGGGGTTATGGCACTAGGCGCGGGACTGGCGCGGACGGGCGCAGATGGGCCCAGCCCTGCTTTTGAAGTGGTAGGTGGGAAAGGGGGTCTCATGTTGTCATCAAACTCCTTTGAAGTGAAAGCAATGCCTCTCTTGCACGTTTCAAAAAGGAGGCCAAATCCTTCCTGATGGGTAAATACCTCGTCTAAACCCTTACCTTCAACTGCCACAGAGATCCTGATCAATTAATGGCTATTGCCTCCCTCCGATGACCTTTCACCCCACCAAGAAACCTTGGGCCTGTTTTCAGTAACTGTAATGTAAACTGTACATTGTATCCCACCATCCCTCTTGTACCCAGCACCCCACCCCTCCCAATTTATGGCATACTCTTGTGATTCCATGCCTCTTGTACAACACTATGACTCTGTAAAGGGCTCTGGTAGCCTAATGGGTCAAGTTCGCGCTCTATAAAACACAAAAATAAAATACATACATAAAATCAGGCTGCACTGAGCATGGTCATCGAGCTGCGCAGGCTGCGAGTCTGCTGTCGCCGGGCAGCCTCTGCGTCGAACGGTGATGCAGTGGAATTTCTCAGGCAGTACATGCAATGGATTGGTTTTTGTAGAAATCAGCTGCACAACCCACTTCTGAGTCCCAGAGTTTGGAGAGGGCACCACAGGCAAGGATAGGACTCATGAAAGCAGAGTCCAGCAGCACCAGCAGAATTTCTGAAAGTCTTGTGTGTCCCTGAGACTTCAAATAAAAGAAGACAAGTCAGCAAACCCTTGTACATCACTAGGAAAGAAGACAGAGCCGCAGATAGCAGGGCAACAAGCAGAAAATCAGTCCTTCCAGAAAAGCAGTCCAGTAGAGATTTGTAGAGACTTTATGCAGCTCAGCAAGTCTTCTGACAGACGTTCAGTTCAAGATCCAGAAGTGCCTGATTTTGGTCAGAAACCTAGCACTTATACTCACAAGTGCCCATGATGTAGGGGGTGACTTCAAAGGAGCTCCCAGTAGTGCACAAGGATCCCTTTCAACCCATTCCTGTCTGCCAGGCTATCTGTGGGGGGTAATCAGTCCTGTGTGTGTGGACAGGAAACTACCTATTGAAGTTTAAGGGTCAGCACCTCCCATCTTCCTGTGTTTGTGGTGGTCGAGAGGGAATGCATAAAGTGTAGCTGTCATTCAACCTACACTTTAGGCCGTCAGGCACAAAGAGCAGTAAGTACAGAGAAATATCTACTTTCTAAATGGGGCATTTTTAAAGCAGTAATGTTAAATCCAAGTAAAAGAATTAAGCATTACAATTCCTAACATATCAAACATTAAAAAGGTACTCCTCTCAGATCAGGAATTACAGATTTACATGTTAAAAGTGCATTAAGGAATTACTGATGCTGGACTAAGAGAGGAGTAGGGCTCAAAATACTGAAACACAAAATAAGCCGTTTTTCACTACCAGGACATGCAAAACATAAAGGTACATGCCCTACCTTTTACTTACACAGCACACTGATGCCCATAGGGTTACATAAGCCTTACTTTAGGGGTTATTTATATGACTTCTATGTAACAAAATGAAAGTTTAAACCTCAGCAAGTAGTTTTAAAAGCAAGTCGAGGTGCCATTACGCTGCACAGATAGGCACTGCAGTGGCAGGACTGTGACAGGTTTGAAGGGTACTTGTGAAGGTGGCACATGAGTGCTGCAGGGCCACGAGTAGCATTTGATGTACAGGCCCTGGGTATATGGTATACCACTTTACAAGGGACTTACCAGTACAATAAATATGCCAATCGGGTATACACCAATGTCATCATGTTTTGGGGAGAAGCACAAGGCCTAAGGCCTACAAAAAGGATCAGCAAAAATGGGAGGTAAAAGGTTTGGGGTGACCCTTCGGAGAGCGCTATTTTCCAACAGTCCCCCACTCGTTCCTGTTTAGTTTGTTTGCTCTAGGACTGTGTGCGTTATGCCACTGCTTAACAGTGGTATAGCACCCTTACTTTCTCCCTTCAATATGTGTTAAGCATAGGTTTCATCTAATTGGCCTAATTAGATTCCTGGCCGTGGCTAACTCCACAAGAAATGCACCAATGGCTTGAAGGTAAAAGCCATCTGTAGGTAGTAGTGTGTGTTTTTACATCACCCACAAATATGTTAAAATATTTGCCATTTATGAATGCCATTGTGCTGCCGCTGAGCTGTTGTTTAGAAGCCTAATAGTAGAGTTATATGACAGATAAAGTGTAGTTGCCATGTAGGAAAACTTATTTTATTTTATATATTTAATAACTCATCCCAAAAATGTGCCTTGTAAGCTCACAGGACTCCATACTTACTATACAAAAAGTACTAATAATAGTATGCTGTCCCAGAGCACAGGTCTAGGAGCAAACAAAATCCTTACTTTTAATCTCGACTGGGAAAATTGTATAAAAAAGGTACAATAATGTTCTACAAAATTAAAAAAATCTAATTCACTGTAGCAAGTAGATTGGCTGAGCTTCATGAATGACTCCAACGTAAGTATGCGTGAAAGGCTGACCCTGTGGGCGGGCGGTTAACCCATGTTAAAGAGAATAATGCGGAGGAGTATTTACTCTATTCCTGGAAAGTACTGGTTCAGGAATGCTTTCTCAGACAGCACAGGTGAATGATAGAGAGACACTTCCCACTAGCAGTATGCACTTGTATACATTTTAAACTCTGTGTGTTCCATGGGAGATACATGGGGAAAGATGAGGAAAGCACTCGGACCGGATAAGGCAATTTATGAATACCAATGCCAGTATTTCGAATGATAAATAAAAATGGGGGCTCTTTAGAAATGAAGAAGAATACCCCAAATGCGGGTTCAAAAAAGTTTTATTCATAAGAGCCTCAGACAGCGGGTTCCAATGATGGTCAACGGAAAATTAATCAAGCAGCCGATAAGCAACAGTCAAACACTGTAATGTCCTGATATGGTGTAACACTCAGTGGGAATGAGGATAGAGAGAACATATTGCATCACAATAGAACATTAGCATGTCAGTACATCATCACAACACATCCTCTATTCCACAAGGACAAAATAAAATGTAGAGCATTAAGGGGGAGGACAAATGATCGTGGGGATAAATAGATACAAGGTGGGGAGGGGACGGCTCCAGTGGTAACAGCCCACAAGTACAATGGTGTGCAAGGGGAGCAACACAGGAGAAATTATACACCAATGACATATCATCACATTTTTTAGGTTTGTCAATTTGTCTATCACAACTATTTGTATGTTTCTGGCTGCCAACAGGACTATCAGAACCGCTGGGTGAACAAGATTCACCATCCTGGATACTGGCACTAAAATGAGTGGTTTCAGAGGAGACTTGTGCCCTGTCAGAAGCACTAATGCTCCCCTCAAAAGCATCCACATTTCCACTGTTAGAATCCGGTACATCGACCCTTTCATAGTCAAAATCTAACCATAAGTCAGAATTAGCATTAGCCACCCTGATGCGAGCATTGTCAAGTAAATTTCCATTAGGACTACACAAAGCCAGTCTGCTCATGTGCCAAACCTTACCATCCCTGAGTTTTACAGAAATACAATTAATTTCATAAATGCGTAAAGGGCAAGAGAATCTGCTCTCTCCCTTCCTAGTTTTCTGTTCTAAAGAACTATCACCCAAAATCTACACTCGTACCTTCTTTGTTTTGACCAATGTTTTCTATCGTATAATTCCTTATAAGTTTTATGGGCAATACTCATTTTCTTTCATACACACTCTGGAGACTACTCCACCTGTTTAGGAATTGGCATCTAACCTAAGTCTTTTCTCAGTGCTTGCCTACCTCTCATCATTGTAAAAGGACTGTTACCAGTAATTAAGCTTTGAGTAATTCAGTAAGCCCAAATAGGCTTGCAAAGCTCACTTTCCCACCTCATATTACCACATTTAGAAAGTTGAATGCTACCATTAAGCACCCTATTGAAGCATCCCCTTCGGGATGATAAACAGATGTTGTGTTATGCTTGATACAGTTAAGCTTTAAGAAATCTTTACATACCAAAGTAGTAAATTGTGTACCACTGTCTGTAATAATACTTTTTGGTAATCCCTCTCCCATGAAGATTTTATCCAAAAACTCAGGGACTTTAGAACCATCAGCATTGTCAACAATTTCAATTTCAGGCCATTTAGAAAAATGGTCTACCACGACCAAGATGTACTTACAAGCACCATCTGTACCTTCAACAGGACCCACAATGTCTACGCCAATTCTTTCCCATTACATAATTGGACTTTCAATAGGATTTAATGGCCGTTTGAAAGTTTTAGACTTTTGTCTTAATCATTGCACCTAATGCATTCTCTTACCATTTGTTGCACTTGTTTATCAATGCCAGGACAGCAGTAATTAAACTTCACTCTCTGCTTTGTTTTGGATATTCCCAGATGATACTCATGACACAGTTTTAACAACACTCTCCTTAATTCTGCCAATGCTATTACTTTCCCAGCTCTGAACAGGAGATTTTCTTCTACACTTACCTCATTCCTAACTTCCCAGAAAGCCCTTTCCTCCATACACAATTTCTTCTTATCCGACCTTCCTTTAGACACAAATGATGATATAACCATCTTTAGAGAAGTGTGGCTCGCCAGTTAGAGGAGGCAGACCCGGACGCAGAGGTCAGACCTGGGACCAGGGTTCAATTCCCGACGCGGCAGGGTCTTGAGCTCAAAATGTCCACGGACTTGATAATTCTCGCCTCGGCGCCTACTCGAATCATGGGTTCACACTCTGCAACTCTGGGCAATAGCTTGCTTAATCTCCACAACGGCCCCACCGCGATGGGATGCCTGGCTTTCACCTTGGGGATGCCCAGTTAGGGGTTATCTCGCAGGGAAAAGCCAGGACGGGTTCCCAAAGCAAGCGCCTTGAGACCTTACGGTGAAAGGCGCTATATAAGAACGTATGATTTACGATTTAGCCATGAAATCAATCCTTTCTAGAAGAGTGACTCCCTCTTGCCCAACATCAAATAGTAAGACCTCCTGGACCCAAACAATACAACAAAACTTTCATTTTTTTCTCGAGTGACATATTCATTTTCAAATATGTCCGTATAATTACAAAAATACTCCTTCCATTCCTTCCACGGTAGGGATGGTCCACCCTTGGAAGGTAGAAATGGCTGTGGTTTTGTAAGATTCATCAAATTTCAAGCACACATTTACAAAACTTCTGAAGGCTGAATGTGCTGCGAAATTTTCTAGGTATATGTGATGCACCGTAAATAAAACACTATGCACTTACTGTTCCCAAATGCAAATTCAACCTGTAAAATTGGTTGACCCTAAATATGATTTCCCTATGAACGAGATAAGATTGAAAAGTTCAAGTCATCATGCGGGAAGTAAATGAACCTGAAAACATTTTTTTTTCTTCACAAAAGGGAGAAGAGAGAATGGAGAAAAAAAAATGTTTTTCACCGCAAAAGTTACAATACTGTAGTGTTCCTCTTTTATGAATGACTTGATAAATCCATAATCCAGGTCTGAAAGAGATGATGGCAAGGTAAACATGCTCACGCGGACTCTTGCACGTAGAGATGACTGGTAGTTAACAAGATGAAGAGATTACACTCGCAGCTGCTAGCGCGTCACATACATTAAATATCAAAGAGGGCCGCTTGATGTTCGTTCACGTTTCCTTTCATCAGATGTTGGGGAGCATCTCACGAATGTTGCAAGGTGCTTGCCGGAAGTGCTTCCAACGCATCAATTCCTCGACGTCACCATAACTTCATCAGCAAGCCAGGTAAAATATCGGATGCGCTCCTCCTTCACACGCCGTCTCTCATCCGCCTTCACTCGCTGACACTCATCTGCACAGCCTGCTGTAAAATGTATGAACCAGCTAATCCCCTTCGGAAGGTAAGATGGCCACACAAGGTTCTTGTAAGATGTCGAAAATCTGCACATAGATTTCCAAGTTATAGAAGTAAAACAGGATTCATAGGATTCCTCACAAACGCCCTGTTTTCAAGTGAAGTAGCATCTTGAGCTGTCTCCTCTCGTCGCCACTTTAGAAATTAAGAAGACTACTCCAATTGCGGATATAAAAACGTTTTATTTTTAAGAGCCCCAGGCACAGCTGGTTCCAATGAGGGTCAACGGAAAATGAATCAAGTAACAGATAAACAACTGTCAAACAATTCAAAATTTGCGAACATACGTGACAAGAATTCTATTAAGGACACGGCGGCGAGGATTATGCTTTCTCATTTCTTTACTAGGAAATACTCAGCAGCCAACCAATCCGAAAACAGTAAAGAAAAACAATACTACAAAACCCATGAACACTCTGGGTATCACCTGACAAACCATAGAGTAACCACTATAAAAATGTCCAATAGAGAATACCATATCCTCTTTCTTTGTTAACTTAAAACAGTTCAAGTGAAAAAAATTTCAGTCCAACATGAAGAGTGTGGAAGAAAGGAAAAAACAGCGATAAACAGAAGTCCACTGGGATGGAAGACGTGATGCTTGCATCTATAGAAAAAACTGGATACTGTAGGTAGCCATCAGACAGGCCAAAAGGGCCGGACAGGAAACTTAATTTAGGATCAGAACCTGAAAAAAGACAGAGGCGTAATATACCATTCCTCCATGATAGAAAGATGCACTAAAAAGGGCGGGAAAATAAGGAGTAGATATAAACAATACACAATATGCAGTTGCAATAAATGGCAGCAATGTCAACACATTTGAAATGCAGAAATATGGGTGGGATAATCCTCACCTCCGTGTCCTTAATAGAATTGAAAATTCTTGTCACATATGTTCACAAATTTTTAATTCTATGTCAGGACCGGAGACTCCGATTATGCTGGTTTAAAGCTGTGCCCCCACAACAGATGCAATATCTACAATTGGTTTATGATAAAAAGTTTTGACCATAGAATCAGACGACCAATCAGCGACCTTCATAATGTCAAGTAAACTCACCCCCATAGAAAAAGCTTTGGAAGCCATAACCCCACGTGCGGAATGTGCACCAAATTTGGAAACATCAATACCAGCTTCATTCATGAGCCATCTTACCCATCTTGCCAACGTAGCTGGGGTCACAGGACGAAAAGGCTTCTGCAGAGCAATCAACAATTGACCATGCATATCCTGTCGAAAAGGAGCAGTACTTACCTCATAATCCTTAATTCATTGAATATAATCATATACACAAGGGTTGAGGCAATAAGACCTGCACCTGTTACAGTCCGTGACTTCGTAATATGACGATGGTGCACAAGAAACCAAGGAATACAACCCAATATATTCCTTAAAGGGAAAAACCCTTAGCTACAGAACAAGAAATGTGGAATCAGCACCCATCAGAAAATGTCCCTTCAACAGTCTTTTGGTAACCTTTAGTAGATTTGACAGAATTCACTCCAAATGAACAGGTCCGAACTTGTGAATAGTTGCTTTTCAATTCTTTATTGTGATATTCAATCTGTTATATAGCTCCTATATATCCTTATATCGTGTTAAGTTAGCATAGGTACATTTTAGGTTTAAACGCCATTTTTCCTTTCTTGCAACTTCTGCACACGACCCTTAATTGTTGACTTAGCTTTCAACCTAGTGGTTTGCCGTGGTGTATGTGAGAATAATATGTTATTGCTCTGATATCAGTTTTGTTTAATAAACCATGTCTGCACGGAGAGTGCTGAAGTTTCAGGAGCAACACGATATGGAATTGTTATGAGGTCTGATCTCCACGCCTTCATAGTCATAACACAAGTGCAGCCTTTGCCAACTTGGGCTTGAGGCGGGATTGATATTGCTTTGCACGAGAATTGTTAACACACTTGATGCGGTGCACATGCAGAGAGAGCTGGTGTATGCTGATGTGATTCCTTCATGCTAGGACACTAAGGTATGGGCCCGCCCTAAAACAACCCAAAGAGACCTTCTTAGCTAATAATATAATATATGTGTTAGGGAGGGTGAGATATAAGTGTTGTTAACTCTTATTCATTACAGCATGTTAACATGCTGTCACCATTCGCTTTTTATGTCTTAGTAACTATGCTGATAATTTTGCTACTGATAATAAGTATACTTGTCTTATCTAAGATACTGCGCCTGAGAAGACGGCATTAGTAAATAAACATTTCAAATGCACATGTGTCTTCTTTACTCCATGTTCTGGTTTGTAATGATAATATAACGAAAGAGTGTTCATGAGTTCCACGTACCCTGAGGTACAATAAGTTCATGTTCTGGTTTGTCTAAACATTGGGAGTTTGAGACGTCCTATGAGACACTGTAGCTAGCTCGGTAAGGGGTGAGGTGGTTGCTAAGGTGAGTTTTGGGACACCCTAATTCGCCGAGGTTCCACTCCTCTGTGCACAGTTCTGTGTGAGAACAGAAACCCTGCGACATGGCGCCCAACGGTTTCGGTGGTCTTATATCATGACACTCGAGTAGTTTATCGTTCATACCTTAACCCCTTCACCTCCGTTTCCGGAAAGCGGGGTGTCGGTGAAACCTACCTATTTTTTGAAATAGGTGTTATTCAAGCTTGATTCTTTCTTAAACGGTTTCTTTGAATTACTACCCAGTTGTGCTACAAAGTATTCTTTGTGTTTTCTAGTTTCCAGTGTTGTCATGGCGGCAGTGGCCATTGCGCAGCATAGTCGCGTGGCGGTGCGCAACCATCTTCAGACGTACCAAGTACCGGTAGATGGGATGGCTGTGATTTTCGTGGTGTGTGCAGATCCGGCGTTCCCTTATGAGTTGTTTTACTCTTGGGTTACGTTTCCGGCTGTGGACGCCAATTCTGGTTTGTTCCACTCCTACACCGCCTCGGCTGTCCCGGCTGAGTATACACCGTACAGGGCATTGGAAATACCTATTGATCATTGGCAGCATCGAGTTTGGTTTGATGGCGCCCTCCCCCACTCTTTGTCCGCTGCGAGGTTAGGTCCACTCTCAATTCCAGGTACAAATTGGCCTGCGTTGGGTGGCTTTACCCCGCACCCGAATCACGGCGCTTGTACCCTGCAGGAAATTCGTAGGCTGCATGTTGTTTCCATTTCCGTGATTCGTGCATTAGTGCAATACATCGGTCGCCACCTGCCTGGTGGTCCCCAGGGGGGTGCGGCCGTTCCCGTGGATCGAGGCGGAATGCGTCTCAATCCAGTGATGGTTAATTCGGTTTTTGGTGCTCGTCCGGTTGACAACGATGACTTCCCATTCTGGCTAGCTGAGAAGTTTGATCAACTGGAGGCGGTGTTTCCGAATTCTACTCCTGCTGATAAACATAGAATGTTAACGATTACTCTACCGAAGGATTTAACTCCTGAACTTGTTGACTGTGAAAGCTGGGGAAAAACATTTGCGGCAGTTTATACAAGGTGCTTCGGCACCCCGTCTATGACTGCCCTGCCTGACATCATTAGACGTGTTCAGAATGATCACGGTCCAGAGGCAGCGGTTGAATTGGGTATGCGCCTGTGTGGTTCTTTTGAGATTGTATGTGATCTCATTCTCTCCAATGTTAAAGGAGATGCGGTTAACTTTCAGGTGTCGAATGCTTTGGCTGCTCTGCCCGATGCCGACAAACCCCGCCAGTTAGCAAAGATTGTGGTGGCCGCTTATAAGACAATTGGCCGCACAAGTAGAGGTCTGAAATATTTCCCAGTAAAGGAGAAAAAACAACCTCAGGGACAATCTGCAGTGACAGATGTCCAGCCCAAGTCCAAAAAACAAAATTGGCCTAAGAAACAGACACAGGGGAAGCAGAATACACAGACTCAGGATTCTTTTCCTGCAGTACAAGCACCTGCGCCTACAGAAAAAGTTTATGATTTGCGCGATCGCGTGATTATTAAATCACCTGATCGATTTCAGGGTTCTGATCAACGCTCTCCTCGTTCCTTTCAGGAAACATCGGTCCCGAAGACCACTGGAGGAGGGGGTGGACGTGGACGTGGTGGCCAACAAGGACGTGGTCAGTCCCGCCAGACGAACGGCGCAGTGAAGCAGGAAGATTCTACGCCTAAGCGTCCGCAGTTTGCGAAAAAGAAAGTCGCAGCCTTAACAGCGCATAGATATGCCACAGATAGTGAGAACGCGGCTTCGGAATCTGACGTGGGCTCTGACCTTGCTGGACAGCGCGGCGGAGATTACCATAGTCAGAGAGGCGCTCCGTCCACTACTGAAGGTGACAGCGACTGATGTGTTTGTTGTCATAGAAACAGCCGATACGAGATTAGCTCCCCCTGAAAGACTTTTTGAAATTGTCCTGTTAATTGAAGGTGACATACAGCGTACGGTCAGAGGGGTATTTTGGGAGAACCGGTCGTCTACGTACGACATTTTGCTTTCTGAGGCTGACTGGCCCCCACCTTTTGTGCTCGCAGCGCCGCGAGGGGAGGAGGTAATCCTTCCCAGTTTCGCGCACACTGTCTCCACTGAGCATGCGCAGCATTTTGCAGAAGAGTGGGCTCGGGCTCTTGCACCGGCTCTCTACCGCAACCAATGTGGTTGGGACAAATTGTCCCCTTGCCACGAAATTCCTTTGCGGTCTGAGCCGCAGCCTCAGCCTCAATATCCCATACGACGTGAAGCTAAAGCAGCCGTCGCGGAAATCCTTGAACAATTGGAATATCAGGGAGTTATTGAAACGTGTGTGTCACCAATGAATAATCCCCTTTTTACTGTGACCAAACCGGACGGATCATATCGTTTGGTATTGGATTACCGGCATTTGAACTCGCATTGCCGTAACTGTGCAGTACAGAATACTCACGGCTCTGCGTTAGTGGATAGTCTAGTGCGTAAGCGTTTCAAGACAACGCTTGACATTTCCAATGGTTTTTATGCCCACAGACTGGATGGCTTTAGCTCCCAATGGACAAGTTTTACGTCCGCTGGTGTGCAAAAATGCTTCCGGCGACTCCCTATGGGCTACAAAAATAGTCCTGGAGTGTTCACCTCCAGAATAGTAACTCTATTGGAGGGTATCGATCCCGATGCATGTTCTTATGTGGATGACGTTTATCTCACAGACGACGAAATTTGGATGCATCTGTGTCGAGTGAATTCCATCATTTGTACCTTTGCAGATATGGGTTACAAATTTAATTTTGCAAAATCGCACATTGCAGAACACACGGTGTTGTTCCTCGGCTATGAGCTGAACAATGAAGGTAGAGGTTTGGCTCCTCACTTCTTGGAGAAATGCGCACAATTGCGCGCTCCTACAACACTGAAAAAATTACAGTCTTTGCTGGGCTTTTTGAATTTCGGGAGAACTTACATTCCGGAATATGCCCAGCGTATCAAGCCTTTGTATGCTTTGATACAACCAACTTTCTCAAAATCATGCTGGCTGCCTGAGCATTCAGCCATTTTGCAATCCTTGCAGGCTGATCTGCTCGCTTCTAAATATTTACTGACTCGTGATAACCACACCAACCTGGTAATAAGAATAATTCCTGGGACGGTGGGTTTCACATACCTCACTTTTAATGAAGGTGACACAGTACCTATTGCTTACAAGTCACACTTGTACACTTCGGCTGAGTTGCGGTTTCCCACAGTGGAAAAGGTTTTAACTGCTGTACAGATGGCAATTCTTAAGGAACGAGCACTGTCTCAGGGGAAACGCATGCTAGTGGTAACACCCTGTCCTCACTTGGAGGCAGTCACGAAAGCCAGTGTACCAAATTCAAAAGCTTTGCACCCTCGGTGGATTCAGTGGGCTGCGTCATTGTCATCCACGGATGTCATGTTTATTTTTGACGCCTCCTTACGGTCGCAAGAGTACTTGCAGTATGAATTCGTTCATCCTGCTCCTCTGGCTATGCGACCTTTGGAGGACTTCCATTGCATCATTTACACTGATGGGTCGGCGCAGGTTGCGCATGGCTCTAAACATGCCTACGTTTCCGCATGCGCCATTGTGGTCGGTGCTATGTTAAATGATGAGTTCATTTCCAGGGAAGTGCACACGATGCCCCTGGGCGATTGCACCGCACAATTGGCAGAGCTTCGTGCTCTATTACTAGCGTTAGAGTACGCAGATCCAAGTGTTACTACTCTAATTGTAAGTGATTCTTACTACTGTGTCCAGTCTTACAATGAAAACTTGTTCTTTTGGATTCAAAATGATTTTCATGATTCGAAGGGTAGCACAATAAAACATAAAATGATCTGGGTTCGAGTGGCAGAGCTTAAGGCTAAGTTGCCACTCGTTTTTGTTATTCATACTCTCGGTCATCAGCGCGTAGGAGTTCACGCTGTTGGCAACTCGCTTGCTGATGAAGCAGCGAAATCAGCAGTATCTACATACTTAGTTGCAGCGGTTACTAGGTCTAAAACCAAGATTGATAGCGACATCTTAGCAGCGATTGCTGCCTCTGAGAAGGGAAGTAAACATCCTGTGGGATTCCCTTCGAAGTATAAATACCACTTAAGTCCCAAAAAGGTTCCTTTTGTGACAATTCCTGATGTTGGGGAACGGCTGATTCCCAACTCGGATCGCAGAGCAGACTTGATTACAGCGGCTCATGAAGGTGTGGCGTCTGCGCATGCGGGCGTCTCAGCCACTGTAACGCAACTACAACAACGTTTCTGGTGGCGGGGACTGTACAAACAGACGCGTGATTATGTCCTACTTTGTGACATATGCCAGCAGATTAAACCTTCAACTGCTACGCGTCCGCCACAGACTCAGTTGTACATTTCTAATAAACCACTAGGCTGTGTTTATTTAGATCACTGCGGTCCTTTTTCATCTGATACTGCGTATAAGTACATCTTAGTAGCAGTTGACTCATGCACACGCTTTGTGTGGGTATGGCCACATCGCAGCGCTGATTCACGGACTGTCATTAGAGATTTGCGTATCTTTATAGGGATTTTTGCCTGTGGTACCTTCCATTCGGATCAGGGTCCGGCTTTCGCCTCTAAGGCGTATAAGGATGCCATGACTTCAATGGGGGTCCAAGTCAAGTTTTCGTCACCCTACAGACCTGAGGGTAATAGTGTAGTAGAACGAATGAACCGTGATTTAAAGCAATCTTTGACAGCCCGAGTTATAGGCACTGGCAGAAACTGGCTGGCTCATCTCTATGGCGTGCAGCGTGCTCTTAATAATCTCCCTAGAAGGTCTCTGGGTGGGCGGACCCCATACGAAATGCTCTTTGGCATCAAAATGTACGTCCCTGACCTTGACGGTCTAGACTCAGTGGTTCGCGCCACTTCCTTTGACGCAGATGAACATTGCAATGTTTTACAGATTCTACAAAAGACCAGAGACAGTCTTGCAAAGGAACATTTGCCCTCCACATCGGATGATGCGTTGCAGATCCCGGTAGTTGGCTGGCTACCCCAGGTTGGAGAACTGGTTCGAGAGAAGATCGACAACAAGAAAGAGTTTGGTCCCTCCTATCGAGCTCCAGTCCCAGTGCTTGGAGTGAAGGGCACAAGAACAGTCATATTACCACCACTTCCAGGTCGTAAAGAAAACAGGTTTATTTCTATTGACAATGTCAAGATACACAGAGTGGCCGATTCTTCTTAGCATGACGCCAGCTGTTTCCTGTCCTTCCATTGTGAGAAATTCAATTATGCCCACTGCTTCTAATATTGAACCTGAAGTGGCCATCGAATTACCTGCTGTTTCCAGTCCTTTATTAAATTATTTACCGGGAACTAACATTGATGACACAGACTATGCCTATCCCGCTGATTTGTCCATACCTGACCTGCAAACACGTTTAGCCACAGATTCCAGATTTTCTTTTGACTCTGTTTCTCTTACCTCAAAGGAACCCTCTCGAGTTGCAGTTTATGCAAGCCTGTTTAAAAAACATTTTTTAATACCACCTTGGACTTACATTTGGCTAGTCCTTGCTTCGATTTACATTTTTATGTCAGTTGGTTTTGTGTTTTATTTTTTTCGAATCATCAATGGACATTATGTCGAGGAAAGAACATGCATTACTCATTTGAATGGAACTTTGGCCCCACTTTCCTCTTCACATTCTACACACAGATTAAAAAGAGACTTGACTTTGGTTAACATCACAGCATGGCCTGTTCTGGATGGAGTCGCGTGGGATGCAGTTCGGTTTCAAATTCATGGCCCAACGGAAGTCGTTAATGTTCCTAATGTACTTAGAGTGAATATGGGGGATGTGGTGAAACAAAATATTCGTTCTGATGATTGGGATGTTAATGCTGTGGAAAGTTTGTTTTCTGATTTGAAATACTATGCTGCTTTTGATGCTGAGGATTTATATTTAGAATCTGCTAATTATGGTGAATTGTTCTGTTACCAACATTATGGCAATCACTTCTTACACAAGACATCTTCCCAAAGGGATGCTGTTAATTTTACTCAGTGGGAACATTGCCCAGCACCTACACAAGGGAGTTCAGAAACGTTTCTTAAAAAGTATACTTATTTCACTGACTTTAATCAGTCCAATCCCGAGTCCTTTTATTTTAAATTTCACAAACAGCCACTGTCCAAGGTTAGACTTACAAATACAAAATTGTTGTATTCGAAGGCCTTCCTAGATCAATTAGTTACTGGGGGGTATGAGTTATGGAAGGATACCATAGACCTTAAATCGGTTTGGGGTTCAAGGGCCTGGCAGGTACGAGGCACTGAGGCTTTGCACCGTGCATGTCTCATCCCGAATCATATGTTGTTTTTAAATGAAACCATTTCCCAGACGACATGCTTTGGATTGGCTACATCTAAAAGGTTAAACACCCCGTCTTTCCCAGAGTTGGAGGAATATGAGGATTGGAGTAATTTTACTCAATTGGCCATTAATGATATACGGGCTCTGCTTCTTAATTCCTCCTTTAATATTTCCAGTATGAATCCTAAGGGTTGGCTGCTTTGGCACCGTAGTGCTGATTCTTGCCAAAAACGATTTTTGAATATAACTGACGGTTTTAAGACTGTTAGATCTGATCCCCGGTTTGATTTGAGTCATACTGTCACCTCTTACTCTGTGGGCAAGTTGTGTCAAGCTTGGCTGAAACATTCAACTTTACCTGCGGTTAAGTATCACCTTTCCAAACTGAATGCAGACGTGGATTTGAATGATTTCATTAAAGGCCCAGCTAGTGGCAGGTCGAAAAGGTGGTTATATGGGGTTTACAATGAAATTTGGAAACTGTCACAGATTGAGGCTGCTACACGCCTTAGGGCTATTGATCAGGCAAATCTTGAGAAAGTGCTTGCAGTTGTTGACAATAGCATTAACGTGCTTTCCTCTAGAATTTACACATTGGATAATATTGTGTCGTCTGTTGTTGATATTGTGCATGATGAAGTGTCAGTATTATACCATGGTCAAAATCAATTACGGTCAATCATGCAGTTTGCATGGACACTTCAGACTCTGAAAATGGGTAAAGTTCCCTGGGGATACATGAACGTTTCCTCTTTATTTGCGCCATTTAATTTGACTGACAAACAACGCTTGCTTTCAATGCGTGATGCTTCCTTTTCTATGTTACATATTGAAAGGTTGGAATCTTTACCTTTTTCTGTGGCAGAAGCCACTGCTGCTACGTGGCTTATCCACGGTTTAATAACACTGCCTTTTGCTTTATATAGGTTTTCAAATTGTATGAAATATGTGCCAATAGGTCGTTTTGAACCCTTAGGTAGCGGTTTTCTTCATGAGGTCTGGTCGCTCCCATACACATACAGATGTTTCAAGGATGAACAGGAGGTTTATCTAACAGGGGAGGAGTGTACTGAGACGCCAGATCATTCTTTAATGTGCAGACACATACAGTTACACGGTTCATGTAACAAGGACCGACCGAATATGGCTTGCGTTTTACAGGGCACGCCAGTTCCGGCTATCATCCCCACGTTTAAATTGTTAGAAAATGGTAGTTATTTGATGCTCAATAATGAAAACTGTTGTGGGTTAATTAAAGGTATAGCTTTCATAGTAACAGTGAGTGAGCGAGTTATTTGCTGCAGAAATGTTCTTTATCCTCCCACACGTGAACATAGGGAGTCTTCCATTTGGCCACAGATACCGACCTTGGGAGCAGAATTCAGCGGCATGGCTAGAATAAGAGCTCTTTTGTCCCAGAAAGAGGTGGCCTTGAGCTCGGCCCGTGAAACTTTCGTGCTTCACATTGCTAACACCCGTACGGAGGTTCAGGCTCTTTTAAATACTGATTTGCCTTTGCATTTCGGAGCCATGGTTCGTTCTATCTTTAACGCATCCTCCACAACGGGCCTAGCACATTTTTTTAAAGTTGTTAGCAGTGGTCTCGTGACTTCCTTTGAGAAGATTTTTGGAGTCATCCCTGCCTTCTTCCATTCTATTTTTTCATCCTTATTTGGAGGGTTCCCGTTTTTTCTTGCATTAGCGGCTGGCGCTTTGGTGGTTTTCTGCCTTTTTAAATATGGATGCCCTTCCTGTGCAAGACCACGCTCAACTGCTACTGACGCGGTTTCGCAACCGCATGCTTGATTATTATGGCACACTGCCGTTGGCGACTCTAAGCACGGCGTTTGGATTATCTTTTCGGTTCTCCTATTTCACCTGTGTCCAGCCTGTATTTCGCTGCCTGACCTGTGATTTCCTTTGGGCCATTGATTTGTGTCTCTGCGGACCGATTTCTTCTGACGTCGATTTTGATCAACTGATGAGTCCTATCATTGCTCACGAGTTGGTTTGTTCTGACGAAAGGATTATGGCCTTGGCGGTGGCACATGGACTAATGGGTCCCTGGGATGTGTTGTCGGCAGCGCAAAATTTCTTGGAACGAAGTTTTCTTGAAAACCCACCGAGCTGTCCTCTGATGGTTATAGAGGATCCGGTGCTGGGAGATCACGTATGTTCCTTTCATCTTTTAAATTGGATGGCTGAACTGTTTTCGGATGAGGACAGTGACTTCCTCCTGGAGGCTGTTGCAGCTTACTTTTCATATACAGTCTTATCATAAACGCTGCCTCGAATTGACATGCTGATTAATAGCATTTCCTTGATTTTATTGACTTTTGGTCAAGACATTTTAATTTTGCTTGCCTATTGGCTTGAGCCACATTATACTTTTGAGCTATTTTTTAGCATTAGTTTTTATGATTGAATTTTTATTCATGCTCGTTTATTGTTGGATTCTGCTCTCATGTGATGGCACTTCTGTTATCTTATTTAGTCCGTTCTCGGATCATGGGGGGGTGTTATATAGCTCCTATATATCCTTATATCGTGTTAAGTTAGCATAGGTACATTTTAGGTTTAAACGCCATTTTTCCTTTCTTGCAACTTCTGCACACGACCCTTAATTGTTGACTTAGCTTTCAACCTAGTGGTTTGCCGTGGTGTATGTGAGAATAATATGTTATTGCTCTGATATCAGTTTTGTTTAATAAACCATGTCTGCACGGAGAGTGCTGAAGTTTCAGGAGCAACACGATATGGAATTGTTATGAGGTCTGATCTCCACGCCTTCATAGTCATAACACAAGTGCAGCCTTTGCCAACTTGGGCTTGAGGCGGGATTGATATTGCTTTGCACGAGAATTGTTAACACACTTGATGCGGTGCACATGCAGAGAGAGCTGGTGTATGCTGATGTGATTCCTTCATGCTAGGACACTAAGGTATGGGCCCGCCCTAAAACAACCCAAAGAGACCTTCTTAGCTAATAATATAATATATGTGTTAGGGAGGGTGAGATATAAGTGTTGTTAACTCTTATTCATTACAGCATGTTAACATGCTGTCACCATTCGCTTTTTATGTCTTAGTAACTATGCTGATAATTTTGCTACTGATAATAAGTATACTTGTCTTATCTAAGATACTGCGCCTGAGAAGACGGCATTAGTAAATAAACATTTCAAATGCACATGTGTCTTCTTTACTCCATGTTCTGGTTTGTAATGATAATATAACGAAAGAGTGTTCATGAGTTCCACGTACCCTGAGGTACAATAAGTTCATGTTCTGGTTTGTCTAAACATTGGGAGTTTGAGACGTCCTATGAGACACTGTAGCTAGCTCGGTAAGGGGTGAGGTGGTTGCTAAGGTGAGTTTTGGGACACCCTAATTCGCCGAGGTTCCACTCCTCTGTGCACAGTTCTGTGTGAGAACAGAAACCCTGCGACAAATCAGTAGACAGAACAATCCAGTATTTGAGTTTCAGTTGCCGCTCCGCATTTGACGATCAAGGTTCTCTGGCCACCATGCCGTTTTTCTGACTCTTCAGGATACATATCTGAATTGACAGATCTTCAATACTGCACTCAAATTATGAAAATTTCCTGTCTGTAATAGGCCCTTAAAGACAATTTTCTAAAGCCCTGAAGAAGTCTCATTCTTGAGACGAAACGCGTTGGCTAAAAAAAGAGAAATCTACTCAAATACTGGATTGTTCTGTCTACTGATTGAATATCACAATAAAGAATTGAAAAGCAACTATTCGCAAGTTCGGACCTGTTCATTTGGAGTGAATTTTGTCAAATCTACTAAAGGTTACCAAAAGACTATTGAAGAGACTTAATTCATTGAACTACACAAAGTTTGGGATTATTGGGAAAAGATGGGTAAGTAACCAAAGACGTATTACACTTAGTGCGTCTGGAGATAGCAAAAGTTACACCTTCAGGTGCCAAACTACGACCTATTAGATCCAGAGCACGAACATCGGAAACGCATTTGCACGAAACCAGACAAATAACATAGTCAGGTTTGCTGAAAGTTGTTTGCGGGATAAAGAAGTATTGGACGGCCAAACCTCCAAGTATCGCAAAACAATGGAAACATCCCATAGACCAACATACTTTGGACAAGGCGGTTTTACCAGCCGGATACCCTTGAGTAACTTAGAAATCAAAGGATGCTTACCAGCAGGTTTGCCATTGATAGTAATATGGCCTGCAGAAATGGCAGAACGAAAGTTATTAACCATCCTATAAGCAAGACCTGAGTAAGCAATAGATCACAATCAAAGAGACATCCGCTGAAGCGGGATCCACCTCCCATTTATTACACCAACAACACCATCATTTCCAAGCGGCTGCATAACATTTGTGTGTGTTGGGAGACCAAGCCTCGCTGATAAATCAGGTAGCATCTAGCAAAAGGCCTGGGATTGGCCAGCGATCCCCGAAACCAGCCATGCAACTAGGACTCACCTGACCCGACTATTAGGGGATGCGGGTTGTTGAGTGGGTCCAGCAATAGATTCCACCACTGGGGAAGAAGGACCGGTACTGCACAACTCATTTCCAGAAGAACTGGGAACCAAGCCTGAGCCCTCCACAGAGGAGTGATCAGAATCAGTTCCAACTGATAATGGTTCGTGCGAGCCAAGACCCTGGGGATCATCACAAATGGGGGAAAGGCATAACACAGGAGAGACGGCCAGACCTGCAGAAATGCATCCGTGGCCAGGGCTTCCGGATCCTGGCGCCAACTGAAAAACAGGGGAAGCTGAGTGTTGATGAAAGAGGTGAACAGATAGAACTGGCACGGACCCCAAAACCGGGAAAGAGATCGGAATATTCGAGGATGAATCCTCCAATCGCTGAAATCCCGGAGGTGATGAGAGTTCCAGTCTGCAATCAGATTGTTGCGACCCGAGAGATACTCTACAATAACTGTGATCTTCCTCTGAAGACAAAAGTGGCAAAAATCCTTGGCGATTTCTGCCAAAATCTTGGACCTCGTTCCTCCTAATTTGTTGACATACCAAACTGCTGACACATTGTCCATGCGGAGAAGTATGCAACAGTTCGTCATGCGCGGAGATAGACAGCAAATCGCAAAAGACCCTGCCAAAAGCTCCAGACAATTGATATGGAGAGACAATTCCTCCTGAGACCACCGACTTCCCTTCAACATTTGACTACAACGGGCTCCCCATCCCCACAGACTAGCGTTGGATTCTATCACCACTTCCGGGGATGCTCCAAAGTGGGCTCGCCCATTCCAAGACTCCATGTGCTCCAACCATCATAACATCTTCCACCTCGCTTCCTTTGAAAGAGGAATCTGATCTGAATAGCGGAGGCCTTTCTGGCGATGACGGATTTTGGGGCGCGGAAGTGCCCGGTAATGAAGAAGACCCAGGAAGATTGCTTGTATTGAGGAAGCCAACAGACCAATAATCCGACCTACAGACCTCAATGATACACTCTGTTTGGACAAAATCAATCTCAACTCCCTCTTGATAGATCTGATCTTCTGATTGGGCAAGAGAAGTTGGCAAGAGAGGGTATTGATGAGGAAACTCTGGAGTTCTATCGACTGAGAGGGAATGAAAACAGACTTCTGAGGATTCCCCAGAAACCCGAATGATTGTAAAAGAACTATTGACCATTCCGAATGAGTCATCAACAGTCAAGGGCAATGCGCCACAATGAGAATGTTGTCCAGATATATCATCAGATGAACACCTCGGGCTTGCAGAGACTCTACAACAGGCCTAAGAAGTTTCGTGAAGCACCAAGGTGCTGACGAGAGGCCGAAAGGGAGAACCTTGTACTCAAACCAAATCCCCTGCCACTAGACCTGCAGGAACCGACGATGAGTACCGTAAATGGGGATCGACAAGTATGCATCCTTCAGATTGAGACGGACCATCCAGTCCCCTTCCTGAAGATCTCTCAAAAGATGGATGCCCTCTATCTTGAAGTGGCGGTAAACTACCTCTCCGTTGAAATCCTTGAGATTGAGAACCAACCTGGACCCGCCCCCTTTTTTCTGGACCAGAAATACGTTGCTTGAGAAACCCTGAGGATGACAAGAAGTCCAAATGACCCCTTTTGTCAGAAGAGAATCGATCTCTATGGGAATTACCTCTTCATTCTGGAGGGAAAACAACGGGGGTTGAAGGAGGATGGGGCTGATGCGGACAACTGTAGAACTCTATCTTGTAACCCAGGACAGTCTCCAACACCCATGCATCGCTCAAGATCAGATGCCAATTTGGAAGAAAAAATTGAATCCTGTCCCCCAACACGACCTCTGAGGCCGGGATGAAGCTCACCTGAATTCGAGGAATCGTGATGTCCTCCTTGGTTACCACCATAGCGTCCTTTTTTTAATTGACCTCTCACCTTGCGGGAGGGGTAGAAGGAAGACTTATTATTGTTGTAACCGGAATCCTGACATCCTCCTCACTGGGACTGATATTCTCAATGAGTATTGTGGTTAAACCTACGGCCGAAAGATCGTCACCTATCTCGTCCGGCCATTCCAAAAACCGGGCGAAAAGCCCGCCGAAGAGAAGATTGAGCTTTATCAAGCCCACTAAAGGTAGCCACAAATTTGGTCAACTCCTTAAGGAATGGCTGACCAAATAACAAGCCCTGAGCCAAAGGGCCAGACTCAGACAATTCAGCCAATTTGGGGTCCAATTTCAACAGAATAGAGCGACGACGCTCACAGGACATCGCACAATTGGCATTCCCTAATTGACAAATGGCACTCTGAGACCACCCAATCAATTTGTCCGGATCAACGACAGATGAAGACTCTTTGGCCCGAAAGCCTAAGTCTAAAAACTTTGTGAGAGGACCCAGTAAATAATTTATCCTGACATGTGCGCCATGCCCTGTCAATACCCTTTTTGGGATCCTTGGCATATTTCTTTAGATATGTCACCATCGTTGGATCCACCTCAGCAGTTTCAGCCAACTTGTCTGCCAAATCAGGGCGCGGACATTCCGACCGAAGACGGGTCCGTACGTCCTTTTCAAAGGGCTGGCGGATATGAGTCTGGACATACTCTGCCACTTCCGGGGACGGAAGCCAAGAGGAGGAGTTAGGGTGCACAATATCAGCAGGATCAAACATAAGAAGTTGGGGATGCGACGGCGCATCAGCAAAATGCTCCGTACAAACTTTCTTAGAAGGAGGAGGAACATCATGATATGATGACGAGGTAGAAGATGTGTCACCATCGTCTGTCTGGTCAGCCTGAGGGACCAGAGCCTCTTTGGACGTTTTTACCAGAAGAATGCTCAGTAGAAAGCACCTTGGCCAGCTTAACAAAGTCAGACTTATGAGGATATTTTGGAGACTTTGAAGAAGAAGAACTCCCTGAAGAGGAAGGCAACCAGCCCTGTTGCAAGGCATAATTGGACAGATGACGCTTCAAGGGCTCAATAGCGCGTACCAGCGCCTTATTAACGGAATGCTGAACACCTTGGTCCAGAGCCTCAACTAAATCCTGCTCCATGGAGCCAGAAGCATCATCCCCATAGTAGTACTCATCTTCCTCATAATATTCCTCCATAAATACACCAAGTGTAACAATAATGCCCACAAGAGGAAGGAATAAGAGAAATGCCGAAGGTAAATATAAGGGGGGAGTGGCAAAAACCCCTAAAGCAAGCCAATGATAAACAGGTTGTAACCTGGTTATAATTGAATAAAAAGTTGAAGGAGGGCTGACTCAATATAGGCCACTCTAGGCAAGGCCTATGCAGAATTATACAGCCTAAAAGAATATTTTGTTTGCAATTTGGGCGTAAACGGGGGCTGTAAATGCAGGCTGTGGGCAAAGAGCTGAAAATGCGCTGCTCCGGCGCTAATTCTCCGTGTCTGACCGGAGATAAACAAACAAAATGGCCGCCGCGCATGTGGGGTAACGGCTGCCAGCAACAAAAGAAAAAAAGAGAGGACTACGCGAGCAGCGCACGTAGCCTCTCAGCCCCCAAAACTCCTGCTCCACCAGAAATAGGCACGGGTGCAAAGCGCCCGAACCGGGGAGGTGAACACACGCTCCCTGCAACGGATACAGAACCCCAACCAGAAATATGCGAGGGGCGCAAAGGAGCACAAGCGACAATGCTGGGCTGCCAGATGCACCGTAGCGTCAAAGCGCAAACAAAGCGCAAGCACAGGCAGCACACCAAAGTAAGTACAGGGCAAAACACGAGCCACAAATAATACAATAATATAATGAATCAAGAACAATGCAGTAATGAGGCAAAAGCACTTAACTGGCTGCGGAGCAGCAAAGAAAGAGGATATGGTATTCTCTATTGGACATTTTATAGTAGTTACCCAATGGTTTGTCAGGTGATACCCAGAGTGATCATGGGTATTGTAGTATTGTTTTCTTTACTGTTTTCTGATTGACTGCTGAGCATTTCCTAGTAAAGAAATGAGAAAGCATAATCGGAGCCTCCGGTCCTGACATAGAATGGAATGTCATGATATGGTGTGCCAATGAGGACAGAGAGAACTCATTTCATCTCAATAGAACATTAGCATATCAGTACATCATCACAACAGGCTCTCACAAAATTTTTGTTACGGAGCAACGTTGCTTCTACATTTATCTCTGCCTTAATCACCATATGGGTGATGAACTTTTGTCCTTACAATTAACAGCCTTAACCCTGCAACAAACATGGTTTCATTGGACCCGGTCTTTTTAATTTTTCTTTATATTTGAGAAATGTGTCACAATAGACTCACGCCGAATAAGTAAACTGAATCCTTTAAAGTTCCAGCGTGTTGGGGTGTTCTCACTGTCCTCATCCCATTCTCATTGCCAGTGTAAGATACCCAGAAATACCACCAAGAACAGCTCAATCTCTCAGCTCTTTATCAGGAACAGTTCTTTTTCCCTCCTTATGTACATTCTAGAACATTTGCGCAGGACGGATCTGAGCAGATCTCGGAGGTAAAGGGTGGAAGGAAGATACCACAATGAACAGAAGGTACCACAGATTAGCCATCTTAGAGTGCAACAGAAACCGTTGCCAGAGCCAAGGGCCGTCTTAGTAATTCTTTTTTTGACTTGTTGATAACAAATAGGCCTAGTAGGAGCTAAAGTTAGTCTTTCCCAAGTCATTAAAGTTTCTAGCTTCGACCTCAACAGGAAGAAAAAACAGCTTGGAGCCTGACTGAAGGGAAGAGGAAGTGCTGAAAAAGGTGGTGGGCATACTATCAAAGTCAGTTTGGATGTAAAACATTCTCCAATCAATGAGATTTGAGGTTTACCACCACCTCCTCCGAAATTTTCTGACCGGGGAAGACGATGTCTGTGAGAAAGAACATTCTGCTGGAAGAAAAGGACTTGAGGACTCCTGTTCACACCCCAAGCCTCAAACCACTCTCAAAGGGGCTAGTGGCTGTCCTATTTGCCTACCACAGGAACACAAAAATCAGAAAGATGTACGACATGAACAAGGCCTATCTGGTGACGGAGGACTGGACCCTGCCGGAGACCAGGTAGAAGTGAACCCTTGTCCACAGAAGCTGGCCCTGAGAACCCCAGAGATGCAGGAGAGATCAGGAGAACTTTCACAGTGGATTCAGAAAAATGGAACTCAGTCATTTTTTACAGTTTTGAAGTAGTGGCACAACTTGCCAAAGTTTCCCGGGGGAAGACACCCCTAAAGTGGGGAAGAAATCTAGATTTCTCTTCCTGAGAGCTTACTGCTGCACTGAAAACTGGTTAAGAATGATGCCAAAATAAAGGCAACACTTTCTAGCACTGTCCTTGTAGTTGATTTATTTGTTAAATAAAATAATCCCTTGGACGGGGATATCACTACCAATACAACCTTTCACTCATTAGAAATATGACAAACTTCAGAAGAGAATCAATATTACACCTTATCAGTTCAGTAAAATAACACCACACACTATGTCTACCAAAAACCAAAAATCATGTAATGAATTGCTCCTTCGAAATCAAGCACAACTTGTTTTATTGTTAAAAAAATTGTTTCCCATAAAATACAATTAAAATGTCATGTACACAATCCCTATTATCATAGGGGCCATTAAATTTCCATGGGGAATCGTCCGCGCAGCGGGCGGGCGCAGCGGGCGTGCCCAAGGCAAGCCCGCCTGCGCCGGTCCGCGCCAGTCCAGCGGCGAGCGCCAGGACCCCCGGTCATTCTCCGTCAGATGGTCAGACCAGGAGAGTTTACAATCGTGAGTTGTTGCTGAGTTTTAATGGGGGGGGATAACTGCATTTGTTTAAGACCAGACAAGGATATGATGACAGGCTTTATTATGTGCCCAGCATGCTCATCTTGCCCCCCTGCCATTCTTTGTACACCAATCAGGGCGCTCGTTAGGACCCACAACAATAGGGGGGATAGGGAGGTGAATAAAATTAACTGTATTCTCATCAACATCAGGTCCCTGGTAAAACATAGCACGGAATGCGCTGAACTGATTAAGGGCAAAAATTGCATTCATTACGGAGAAATGGACGGATGAGGCCTCCGGACCGGTTTTAGTTAAGGCCACGCCTTCAGGTTACCTGAGCTTTGTTCTGGACAGAGCCGGTAAAAGAGGAGGTGGGCTTGCTATTATCTATCATGCCTCCATCGGGGGATCATTTCAGGTGGTGGCCTCACAGACGTGTGAGGCATTGGGGTTCAAGCTTTCATTATCAAATCATCAAACTTTCCAGGGCTGCCTCCTGTACAGATCACCCGGGACCAGATCCCAGTTCCTCGAAACAGTGGGCAATATTTTGGAGGAAGCCCTGTGTATCAAATCCTTCACAGCACTAGGAGATTTTAATTTCCACTTAGAAGGTAGTATAGACCTGGACACTCTAGCCCTGGCTGAAGCAATGCAGGGGGTGGGACTTACTCAGGTGGTAATGGGGGCCACGCAAACAGTAGGGCACACTCTGGATGGCATTTTCACGAACAACCCGGACTTACAGTTTGTCTACACAGAGTCCGTGGCCTGGTCAGACCATTCAGTTGTGCTATTCAATATCCAAACGCCCCAGCTGGATAGGGCCAGGCAAGATAGGAAGTCAGCCAGGCTGTACAGACCCTGGAAAGAGGTTGATGGAACGGCACTGGAGGACCAGCTCACATCCTCTATGACTGTGGTTCCCAAAGTGTGCGCCACGGCGCCCTGGTGCGCCGTTATCAGTAGCCAGGGGCGCCGCGCACGATGTTGGAAAGATAGGGTCTGGCCACGTTTGGCCCCCCTGTGCAGCAATGTCAGAAGCACCAGAGTAATAGTGCGCCATAAAAACAAAGAAAACACATGATCACACGAACACTGATGCATAAATAAACACACAAACGCCACGCACAGGCTTTATTTCCAACAAGTCAAGCCTCATTTTCTTTCTTTTCCTACACGGGGAGACCGGAATCAATCAGGGGACAAAAACATTATGAATCGCCTGGCTGCTATTATTTAAGTCGTCACAGCTCATTTTACCAGAGGAAGGATTATATAATTCTGTTTTATTCGAAGGGCCTTCAATGTTGTATGTAGACCAGCAACGTCATATTGTCAGGCGTGCAAATGAAAAAATTGTACTGTGTGTATTTGGGATATGTCACAGAATAAAAAGAGATAAATGCAAGAAAGATACTAGAGAAAACAATATATAGCAGAGATAAAGGTAAAAAACGGAGGAAAGAGAATCAGAGTGAAGGGGAAGCTTGAAATGAGGGGGAAACAACAAAAAAAGTGCAAGCAAGAGAGGAGGAATGATACAGAGGACACAGGAGAGTGAAAGGGGGAGATTGACATGAGGGCAAAAAAACGGAGGAAAGACAGAAGGAGAGTGAAGGAGGAGCTGGAAATGAGGGGGAAACAACAGAAAAAGTGCAAGCAAGAGAGGAGGAATGATACAGAGGACACAGGAGAGTGAAAGGGGGAGATTGACTTGAGGGTAAAAAACGGAGAAAAGACACAGGAGGAGTGTGAAGGGGGAGCTTGAAATGAGGGGGAAACAACAGAAAAAGTGCAAGAAAGAGTGGAGGAAGGACACAGGAGAATAAATGGGGGAGATTGAGCTGAGGGTAAAAAAAGGAGGAAAGACCGAAGGACAGTGCACAAACTCCATAGTAAAAGGTGACATGCCAATGGCATGAGGTGGGAGAGTGGGCCACCATGTCAAGTCAACCCAACAAATACGGGAACCACACAATATTTGAGTACATCCTGTATCTCGCCCTCCCTAATGTGCATCTATAAAAAAATATTTTTTGTGTTTACTTTCAAAATGAATAAAGTGCTGTAGATGTGTACCCCAGGTCTTGCCAATATGCTACTCGTCACCTTTAATTTAAAGAAAAGGTGAAAAATCATCTGTCCAGTGTTCCAAAATTTGCAATGTGAGGCTCTTCGCTTACTACTTGATGTGCTTACAACACCTCTGAGAATGACTAATGGTCTGCCGGTAGTTTGTGAATAGCTAGCTAGCAGCTGCTATCCTTTTGATCCCTAACACCTTGATTGCATCCCAATTAATTTAAGGAAGCCAACAGGAAGTATTCCCAAGGTCTTGCTTACATCTCCCCGATCCGCCCACTGGTAAAAAAAAAAATGGTGGGGAGCCATGGCCAACTGCCAATTAGGTCAAGGGAGCCACGGGTTAAAAAAGTTTGGGAACCACTGCTCTATGATTACTCTGCCAGTAGATGTAAATGAAGCCGCAGATAGGTACACAGATTGGATAGATCGAGCATGTAGCCCCTTAGCTCAGCCGAAACTTTGTTGCCCCACTCACACAGTACCATCTGCTCCCTGGTTCTCTGATGAGCTGCGAGAATATAAGGTGATCTGTAAAAAACTAGAGCGAGTCTGGCGTACGGATTGCCTTCAGGCAGACAAAATTAAGCTCAAAGCCAGTCAAAGGATTTATAAAGATATGATTAGGAAGGCTAAATGCACATATTTTACTGACCGGATTGTGGGAGCCAAGAACTCAACTAGGGAACTCTTTGACACAGTTGCCAGTTTGGTCACCCATAAGTCAGTGATCGTTCCTCCAAGTCTGGAACTTTGTGAGAACCTCGCTAAGTTCTTTTCAAACAAAGTGGAACTGATCTTTACTGCACTTGAGCATCAAGTGGGGTTGACTCTTCTTGAAGGAACACACAGGACCCCTTTAATCAATCCACATGAGGCAAAACTCTCTGGGTTCCGTCCGGTGAGCTCGGAAGAGAATAAAAAATTGCTGAATGGAACCAAATCGGGTTTGCCCCAAGATCCCTGACCAGCGTCAATTGCAAAGTTGGCAGCTACCCCCATATCGTGTACTCTCGCGGATCTATTTAACCAGATGTTTGACATCGGGGAATTTCCAACATGCTGGAAACGAGCATCAATTGCCCCACTGCTTAAAAAACCGACACTCGATATTTCAGACCCCAATAGCTATCGGCCCATAGCTCGGATACCATAGCCAGCCAAACTTATTGAGAAGGTCATGAATGCGCAGCTCTGTACATTTCTCAGGACCTCTCAGTGTCTGGACAAAGCCCAACACGGGTTCAGGGAAGGTCACAGTACCGAGACTGCCCTGGTTAAATCTACTGAAGAGCTCAGGAAGGCGCTGGATGCAGGGGGTCGTGCAGCTCCTCGATCTTTCCACGGCCTTCGACGCGGTCCACCACAGGATTTTGGTGGATCGTTTAGAAGGCTACGGGATCCAGGGGAGGGCACTCAGTATTTTGAAATCCTTCCTTGCGGATAGGGTCCAGGTAGTGGCCCTGGGAGATTTTGAGTCTAGACCTTTCAAACTCCCAGGAGGGTCCCACAGGGCTCCTCCCTTAGCCCCGCCCTATTTAATATTTATGTCTCATCCCTCGCCCCGGTGACCGGTCATTTGGATTTGAATTAACATCTTATGCAGATGCTACTCAGATCGTAGTATCTCTGCTCCCGGGGAGAGAAGAAGGCGTAGCTGCCAGGTTCCAGGACTGCATGACAGCAGTCAGCACTTGGATGGCAGGTAATTGCCTAAAACTTAACTCTTCTAAAACTGAGGTTCTACTATTTGGTGCTGAAGTTTCTGGAGCCCTAAATGGTGGCCTGACGATATGGGAACTCCACCCATTCCGGCAACGAAGGTAAAAAACCTGGGAGTTCTTATTGACAATCAAGTGTCCGTCAAACCGCAAGTCAATGTATTAACCTCCTCCATTTACTGGATCAAGAAAACCATTAGGAAGGTTCTCCCCTTCCTACCGGACAGTAGCAGGAAAACGGTGGTGACGGCACTTGTGCTCTCCCGCCTTGATTACTGCGACAGTCTCCTCCTGGAAGCCCAGCAGGGGCTGCTCAATAAACTGCAGGTGCTGCAAAATGCGGCCGTGCGTCTTATTACTGGTCTCCCCAAGTTTGCGCCGGTGACTCAGGAATTGAGGAAATTGCATTGGCTACCGGTGCGCAAACGCATAATGTTTAAATCATTGTGTATAAGGCAGTTCATGGACTGGGTCCATCTTTTCTCCAGCAGCACTTCCAACTGTACCCGCCAGGCAGACAGTTGAGGTCGCCCAACAAAGGGCTGGTCAAGACAACTCGGATCAGGAAAGCACCATGGGGAGGCAGAAGCTTCATCTCTGGAGCGGCCACTGCCTGGAATGCCCTGCCCTTGGTCTTGAAGCAAAGTATGGACCTAATGGCCTTCAGGAAAAATATTAAAACCTGGCTTTTTGGCCTTTAGAAATGGAATGTCACCTTGGGGAGATATCATTTCAGCGCCAGGACACCGCTCGGTAACAGTGCGCTTTATAAATGGTATACATAAATAAATAAATAGTCCAACACATTTCATACTTCATAAAGAACATACAATAAAATACATGATATATATACAGTACATAAAATTACACTGTCCTCAACATATACAGAGAAAAAGACTAGACAGTACACTTTGTCTTTGTAAAAACGTATCCTGAGTAACAATACAACAACCTAACCTGGATACAATAATTATTTTAGCATCTGCACGTCCGGTTCTACCCTGGATTGCGTTAAGTGCTACGTCGGCGCGTGTCGATGGTTAATACATAGTTTCCATCTTTTTCAAGACAAAAATGTATTCAAATCTTTATATTACGTCAGATTGTTATGTTCTTAATACGGCATTCCAACTTTCTTCCAGTTCACTTGTCTATATCTGCACAGCATCTTATCACTTGGAAAGTTTTAATATATTGTTCAGTCCTTTTTGCTTAAATCGGTTTGCATCCGTTTTTACTGGGCTTTCAGTGAGGATTTCGTAAATCTGACCCGTACAGGGTGATATTTTTGTGGCACCGCCTAAAGACTCGTAATATGTAGGTCTTCCTTGCTTTAACTGTGCATAAATAAAGGGGCTGTGTCATCTATCACCTCGTTAGTCCCTTCGCCCGGATTAATTGTCAGCGATTTTGGCGTGCAGTCTTACTCTCCGCTGTGAAAGTCAGAGGAAGTAGTTGATTTTTAGACCATCAAAAAAGTCACCCTGCCTAAAGATAAAAACTTGACACAGGGTGAAGTGACAAATCTATACGATCAGCCAAGAGCCGAGTTACTTAAAAATCCAGCTTTGTCTGCTCAAAGCTTTTCGAGCCAAAACGAATGCCTTTAGCATGGTGTCAAGAACATCGTATCCACGTTCAACAGATCCTTGCTTTGAAACTTGATCGGCTGTAAGAATTTGACCTCCAAAAATTAGACTAAGTACCAAAGTAAAATGTCTGATCAGGGCAACATGCATTGTGTTTCCGAAATATGCTCCATCTCAGCCAGCCTGCAATCCTGAAATTGTACCTAGGTTCTAATCAAGAACAAAACTTTACATTGGTGCTTTTTTTTATTTATTACTAGCGCTGGGTCTGGTGGTAGGACATCCAGGTGGAACATATTGGAAACAGACGTGGGACAGTGTACAGCAAAAAAAGGGAAGATTGTAGGACCCAGGACCCAGCATTTTCCAGCTGGCTGGGGCGCATCGAAGCTAGTCAGAATCAACTGTCCTTGATAGGATGAGTACGGTACTCGTGTCTGATAACCTGTGCTCCCCCTTTGGAAACTTGGCACAGAGCAGTCAGGTTTATCCTCAGGGTCCAAGTGTAAAGTACTGGCACAACACCACCCTCGCAACATACTGCATATGCTACAAAAATATTTCACACAGTATGTATTACACACACACACTGAAATTCAAAATGCTATACACATTGTATATATACTTTACAGCCTCATGCAATTGCTGAACTTTCCCATGACGGCATGGACGGCATGAACATATATGCCCTATTCAGAAGTATTCATCAAACGCACCATTCCTCAATATTACATACTCCACGAGTTGCGGTGGCCAAGAGATGACAGGGATTTGACTGCACCTCATGATCTAGCTTCTCAGTCACTCAACTACACCAGCAAATGATACATGTTGCCCCATGCTGGCAACACATTGATAGGATTTGTCAGAACAACCTAAAGCAGAAAGAAACAGATACTTCAAGCCATTCATACGGATTAGGCGCCCAGTGGCACCTGCACGATTGCAGGATCACAATCCCCTCTGTAGGCAGAAGGTTGTGACAGTAAGCTGGCGAGCTTCCCACAGGAATCTGGTGTGCTTCTAAGTCCCAAGAAATGTTTCCCCTCAAGCGGAGGCACGAGCTGCCAAAGCTCCTGGCAGCCGGCTGTAGGTGCCCACAAAGTGCAACGATGACCCCTCGGGTCAAGTCATGGTGCTCTCTCCAACAAGAGTACCTTGTGGTGTGGGTTCAGAGAGAGGGAACCAGCGACCTCAGATGGAGGCTGTGATGTCAGGCACTGTCGTCCTCCCAATCTAGAAGTCAAATAAAGTATAGGCTTCCAGCTCAGGTCCCTCAACGCCTCTCTGACACCACATGCTACAAAGTGCAAGCTAGCACAGGTTTCCGGTTGCAAGCTCGGGTCCCTTGGACTCTGCAAGCTACCCCTGCACTCTTCAAACTCCTCACATCTCGGAACCTCAGGTGGGCTATGATCATGAAGAGCATACTCCTCTGCACATTGTGATGACAGTGTACGTCAGGACGGTGCTTGTCCCAATCGACGGTCACTTCCACCCATTTCTGCTGCACCCTGCATAGTTCCTACGATCTCATGGAAATGGGGAGATCCTTTTTGTCCCTGGGACAGGAAACCAGCCAACCAGCCTTTGGAGAGTACATAGGGACATGAGCCATGACAGTTGGCACTTAGCTGCAGGCCAGAAAATGTTGAGGCAAAATCCCCTTTCTGGAGCATGAAAAGCCCCAGGCCACCACAAGTCTGCAGACAATACAGTTGCAGTCCCTCCTGCCCTAATGGTTCTTCTTTTCGATGTCCCAACATTGACATTCAGCATGTAGGTGTATCCACAATGGCCTTTGAAGATGTGATCAGTTTATTAGGCCACCTCTGAAATGCACAGGCCCTCTCCAAATTCTGTCCTGTCTGCAATCCTGTGGGCAATACATATCTTTTTTTGAGGCCCACATTCAAAACAACTTTGAATTAGTTACTCATTGCTATTTACTTTACAACCTTGTGATGCACGAAAAAATGTAAACATATGATAAAGTTTCAGATAGAGCTGTAGATTTAAGCTGCCCACTTTCTGCTAATTAATTGGTACTAAAGAAAGCTTGAAATAATTATTTCTTTTTGCACTTGGATGTAGATATTTTTTTGCAGCAAAAGTTACTTGTAAGCTGTTTAGTGCATAAGTATATAAAGTGAAATATGACAAACACACAGTGCTGAATTGGAGGATATTCTTAATCACAAAACCCACTTCACAACTAGCATTCGGTTTATATCAAGAATCTCCAAAGCATATTTCAGAGGATTTTCATAATTTCAGTGGGTGAAATGTGATATTTGTTTCCTTAATTCTCTTCACCTGCCTTCTCTCTTCTCTTTCCTGTGTGCACTTCTTGGAATAGGCAGTGACCGATTACTCTGCTGAGCATGAGAAATGAGAGGGAGTTAACAGCCAGAAGAAGAACAGAGAGGTTAAAATAATGGTAGAGCGAAAGATAAGAAGTAGAGGTCAAAGGTAGTTAGAGATTGAAGTGAGGTATGGAGTTAGTTGAGGTAGGCAGAAATGTAAGTAAAAGAGAGAAAGAGGAGGTCACCAGAGAAAGGAATTATAGAACGGGGGGTAGAGAGATAGATACATTTTAGAGTGAGGTAGTGAGAACTTGAGGTAATGACAAGGACATTTGGAGATTGGGAGATTGGGGTACCACTAAAGGTGAGGCAGAGAGAGGCAAGGTGGAAAAATTAGTTGAATTTGAAAGATGTTGATGTGCACAGGTAGAAGGGCGAGACAGTGAGAGACATGTGGAGAAAGCTGTGAAGGTAGATAAAGGGGCAAAATGAGAAGAGGCAATAAAAGACAAAAGTAAAGGGTTATGAGGAAGAGATAATGAGAGGCAGGTAGCTAAGAGGAGAAAGACAGATGAGGTGTACAGAGAAATAAAGTGATGTAGAAAGGCGGATTAGAGAGAGAAAGAATGAGATAGAGAGTTATGAGGTAGATAGAGAGGTAGACACACAGATAAGGAAGAAAGTAAGTAAAATTAGAGAAAGAGGCACAGAGTGAGATGAGAAAGAAGGCATGAATAGAGATAGAGAGGCAGCAAAAAAGGAGTAAGGCAATGAGAGTGGTGAGGTTGCCTGATCAGAATTATAAAAAAGGGTGATGGAAGGTGGTGAGGCTGCGTACAATTTGAATGGTAAATCAAGAGGTTTCATGGAAGGGCCAGTAAGGCCTGTCTGGCATGACAGAAAATCTTTTGGAAACAGCCACGGTTTGTGGGAGAAGTCTTCTCTTACAGGCCATGACAATGGAAGTGTAATTGATGGCAGAATCTAAAGAAACGCACAGTGTTATGAAAGGAGGAGTATGACCTTGGTCATTGCTGTGACAACGTACGGCCTAGCCATACATGGGATTTACTCCTTTAAAGACATCAAGGAAGTACAAAGCTACACAAAAGTATTGAAATCAAGAATATATAACGAGATCCAGAGGCGGAGCCATTTTGGGGGCTCTAGTGCAGGCCTCCATGGATCGCATAAGAAATGGCGGCCGAGGGAGTTTGTCGGAGAGGGACTATCCTCCGGCTTTGGAGCAGCAGCCGGCCCGGGTTCCTGACGGCGGAGTGAGCCTGTACAAGTGGAGCGGCTGGGAGCAGCAGCTATTGCAGTGATCCCCCGCGAGGCCCGCAGGTAAGGAGTGGCGGGCCGGGGGAGAGCGACGTGACTGCGGAGGTGAGGCCCGGTCTGCAGATCGGCAGACGGAGTGGCGCCCTGATAGTGCCGATGGGCTGTGAAGGTGGGAAATTGCAGTGTTGCCTGATTCCCGATGTTGGCACAGATGCTGAATGAGAGGCCTGGTGGGAGCGGTGCAACCCTGAGCCTAATCCCACATGAAAGAGACGGTGCCTGCAATCCCAAATTGTAGGAGCACTCCTGCATGATTTACCTGCGTTGTTTTCCCCACTGGTGCTGGGCTTGTAAGATCCTTGGGGTACCTAAGAGGCTGAGACTAACCTTACGATCCCCACTGTCTGGGCCGGATTTGGGGAATGAGTAAACTGGACACCAGGAGAGCCTTAGTGACTACTTTCACTCGGTGCAAGTGCCACATGGCTGACTGCATGACATTGGCTTGGTGACTGCGGCGATCCCCCTCTTGCCGGTGCTGCACTCTGGATTGCGTTGGTGGTGGGGTGATCACTCACGCGGCCCTGGCTACCTGTGGACATTGTCTAACTATGCTGACTTGAGGGGAGCATATTCCTGAGGGGCACCGGCGGGAAGCACAGAGAGTGGGAAAGCGACGCACGCCAGTGCTACGAAATGGGGTGTGACTCTCACCGTGCGCCAACGGTATTCTGCCGCAGATTGCCGGTCTGGCTGGAGACTAGTAGTGTGTGTTCCGTCCCGCTACTCTTGGGCAGTGAAAAGGGCAAGAGAAGTGTCCTGTGGTGGATGCCCGGTCCCAATATGTCATCAACCAGTGGGAAAAGAGACAAATCCCTAAAAGACCTTTTGCAGAAGACAGCTGGGCACTCCGCAGCACAATCTGCAGCTGGAATGGCGCTGATGGATGGGGAAAATGCACCAGCAACTAAGACCTTCATGATTGAGCTGTACCCCGCCATTAAAGAAGACATTCAAGACCTTTGCTCACAGCTTTCCGTGGATCTACGTGAGGTCCGACAGGATGTTGACAGAATTGGGAAAAGAGTGGCGACATAAGAGGAACATGACTTGAGCAGAGAAGACGATCTGCACTAACTACAGCAGGAGATGATACGCCTTCAAGAACAGAACATAGATCTGCAAGCCCAAGCGGAGGACTTGGAGAACCGCTCCAGACGTAACAATATCCGGATTTGAGCGGTCCCATGGAAGGGTGAAGGCGACGACCTCTGTGTCTATGTCAGCACCTTTTTCCTACATATCCATGGAGATGAGGAGGTGTGAGAGATACAAATGGATCGTGTTCACCGAGTGGGCCTTCCGCGTGGTGCTAAGGCTCCCCCTGACATTCTCGTCTGCGTGCATGATTTTCAAGTAAAGGAACGCATCCTACTGAGAGCTGGGGATCTTAACCCAGTACAAATCTGCGGTCACCAACATGTACTTTACCAGGACTTAGCAGTTTCTACACTGCTTAAACTCAGATACTTCAAGCCCATCACCAACCATCTCCGAGAACAGAAGATTCCTTACTCCTGGAGCCATCCGTTCCACCTCATCTTCAAATTTCAGGGCAAATTGCTTCAGATATGGTCCTTGAAGGAAGCAAATAACAAACTAGGCATTGAAAGGCATTGAAAGGCCTCCCGCTGGGACAGACGATGATCAATCACTTCCCCACAGACGGCGTCGCTCCTCCGAATGGCAACAAGTGGGGAGACCGGTGCCAAGACACGCTGATAGCAAGCTAGAGAGGGAGGCAGCCCTCTCATCAGTTACACAAGTGACTGACAACCCCGCAACACCTTGAAGTACTTCGCATGGTGACCGCTTGGGCGCTTCATTTGGCGCTGGAAGGAGGAGGCCCTTTGATTGAGCGCAGTGTTACTACGCCCTAGTTATCGGTGTGATAGACACCTTGATCTTAGTGTGCTCTGGGCATTGGCTGCGTCTCCCTAGACACTGACCACCGAGACAAACGTTTGTCATGTTGACTTGCTTTTTCTTCGTCTTGTTTTTTCCAGGGGTTTTTTATGTTTTTGACTTTGGGTATGTTTGGGTGTTCTTTTGGGGCTCCGCATCAGTTCTTGGGCAAGGTAAAACCTGTTCCTGGGAGATGATCCTCAATGGTTTTGAACCTGGTGGCCTTGGGCTGGTATATAGCCTTTTTCTCCTCCAATGCTGCGATGGGTAGGGAACTAAAAATTGTTAGCTTGAATGTACGGGGGTTAAATAATCCTGTAAAGCGTTCCGCAATACTCTCACTTTTAGAAAATTCTGGGGGGGATGTTTGTTTACTCCAAGAAACCCACCTGTTAAATAAAGATACCAAGCGAAAGAGAGATAGGCAGTTCCCACACCAGTTCTGGTCTTCGGGTTTGTCCAAACAAATTGGGGTGGCAATCCTCTTTATTGTGTGCTCACAATGCAAAGTGGTCTCTACGGTGATAGAAATAAAAGGAAGGTTGTTGGCAGTCAGGGTACAATGGGGGGATACACATTTAACAATTGGGTCCTTATATGCCTCCGAATGAAAGACAAGAACCCTTTCTGCGCTGAGCTCTAGTTGAGGTCCTTGCTTCTCCTGATTCTGCACTTCTGATTGGGGGGGACCTGAATGTTGTGATGGATCCGGAGTTGGATAGATCAGGACAGAGTGCTACTCACACAGGGATGTTGTCGCAGGCTGGGAAACAGTGGCTGTCTGACTGCGGAATGTGTGATGTGTGGCGTGTACAACATCCTAGTGAACGTGACTATACATACTTCTCAGTGGCACACAAAACATACGCGCGTCTTGATCACTTTTTAGCCTCCTCATCCCTCCTCCCTCTCTTGCAGGCTGCGGATATCACCCCTCGCTCCCTCTCAGATCATGCCCTTATTTTAGTCCAGCTTCCAGTGCGCTACACAAGATTTACCCCTCCGGGTTGTCGACTCCGCGATTCTTTCCTTCAATCTGATGAAGTCATACACCGAATCTGGGACACTATAAAATATTATCTTTCCGAGAATGATCAGGGGGAAACCTCCCTCGCGTTTGTATGGGAGGCTTTGAAGCTCGTTGTGCGGGGGGAATTTATAGCAGTTGCGGTATCTTTCGCACGTCTCCGCAAGGAGAAACATGCAGAACTGGAGAAAGAGGTAGGACAATTCGAGGCAGTTCACAAGCGCACCGGGGCTCCGAGAGTTTTGAGGGAACTGGAAATGAGTCGCCGCAAGCTGAAGCACCTGGATCTTGACAGGGCTGACCATGCGCTCCTACGACTTCGACATAAATTATATCTCATTGGGGATAAGTGTGGGAGGATGCTTGCACATAAGCTGCGGGCACATCCACAGGCGACCGCAATCCCCTCCATACGGGACCAGAATGCAGTAGAGAATACAGCGGATGGCCTTATTGCGGATAATTTTTGCCAGTTTTACCAACGCCTCTTCTCGGAGGGGGATACCCATTTGCAAGATCCAGAGGAATATTTGGCCTCCTGCGATATCACCCCCTTACTCCAGCCAACGGCTGATGTCTTGGACTCCCCTATTCGCATTGAGGAGGTGAAATCGGTGATAGCTCGGTTCAAAATGTCTAAGTCCGATGGCTTCCTGGCACTGTTCTAGAAGACGTTTTGTGCGGAGCTGGCCCTCATTTTGACAAGGCTTTTGAACTCCTTCCTGGACACTGGGGAGGTGACACCTACAATTTCTGAGGCAGCAATCTCTGTAATTCTTAAGCAGGGGAAAGACCATGCTGAGTGCGGCTCGTACCGACCGATCTCGCTCCTTAATATCGATGCAAAGTTGTTTGCGGATGTTTTAGCCTCCTGCCTCAGTCCCCTCATGGATAACATTATAGATCCAGACCAGTCCGGTTTTATACGGATGCGGCAAAGAGGGGATTACACTACGAGACTCCTGCACCTCATTGACCTTATACACCGATCGTGCACTCAGGCCTTTTTGCTCTCAATCGACACGGAGCAGGCTTTTGATCGCGTGGATTGGGAGTACTTATTCTCGGTGCTAAGCGCATTCGGTTTCGGAGACAATTTTATTTGCTGGGTCGGTTGCCTATATGCCTCCCCTACGGCGGCGGTGCTAGTCAATGGTTGCAGGTCGACCTCTTTCCCATTCGCCCGGGGCACGCGGCAAGGTTGTCTCTTGTCCCTGCTCTTGTTTGCGCTATACATGGAACCCTTTGCCCAACGCATACGTTAAAACGCTGACATTGTGGGCCTTACATTTTGGAGCTGATACACATAAAATCAGAATGTACACCGATGATGTCATCCTTTCACTCACACAGACCCGGTCAACGCTGCTTTACCCGACTACAGATGCACTATGACTTGAACTCATCGCGAGGACGCCCTCTGGGATGTAGACCTAAACGCTGTGTCATTTTCATTAGTTCTCGCTCTGTTGGCGTTTTGATGTAGGCAGTTAAGCTGTGTATTTGCTACTTTGCTGCCAAGTAATAAAAATGATTGATTCTAAACTAGAAACAATCAAGCAACAACGGCTATCTATCGAGAGGGAATTTTCCAACTGGTCCCAATTTATTAAGACCACCAATTCAACAAGGGCCCAAGCCAGCCTGCTTCAACAACTAAAACAGGGGAGGCCCACAAGGCCCAAATTATACATCCTAGGAGCATTATTCCCCTGACTGTCCCCTCACCTCACTCTGGCCGGCACCTACTCCCTACCAATGGAACACAGGTGGTGGGGATGTCCTCTAGATTCCATCAGGCCAAAAGCCAGTCGCCGGAGTGACTTGACCAACAGGATGAGTCTTGGAGCAGGGAAATCCTACATCCCTGCGAATGGCGGGTCAGGATTAAAGCTCCAGGGCCAAACACCATCATTCAGCTCCCGCCAGAAGGAACACTATATGTTGTGGTTCTGAGCAATGTTCCAGTGTTAAAGCAGGGCGTTACTGAGGATTTTCACCAGCTAAAAAATAAAGTTCTTCATTGGCTTAACATTAATACAACTATGGGCTTTAGAGTGGAGAGGAACATCATGATTCAGAGGGTTGCCTGGATAGAAGGATCCAAAAAGAGTAGCAGTGGTGACAGCGTAGTTATCAACTTTAACGGGCCACGCCTGGCAGAGAGAATTCTTCATGCAGCCAGCCATCGTAACAGCACAGGCCCTTTCACCTCTATTACAGCCCTTCTTTGGGGCTATTTTTTACAGACCTCCGTCCCACCCCTGGCTCCACATCTTAACCCCTGGCTCACCAGGAGACCACTCAGCCCGGCTCTTCATGAGTGGCTTCAGGTTCCTTCATCAGTTCCACTATTTAATACATTTGCACCGCTGGGGCTCCTTGACAACGGCAATTGACTCAAAGGGTCAGTGTCTGTGATCCCCAAGGCCCCTTCCTTACAACCGGTCCCCATGCATCAGCGGGTCCAATGCAATCTTAGCAGTCACACCAAGGACAGTAACTCTTGTAAACTCATCTCTTGGCATACAGCCTGCTTGGCCAGTATGTGTACAGATCCGGAGTGGCTTGCTTTATTCAAAAGTAAGACATTATTTGCCTACAGGAGACCTGTGCCACTGATGACTCCTTTCTGGAATGATACAAGTCGTTTCTGTACTGGCAACTAATTTGAGGGCTGGTTGACCTAAAGGGGGCCTTGTAGTCTTTGTCTCACTCAAGATAAAAGGTGGCATTGTGGACTTGAACACTGATAATCCATGCCTGCAGGCCTGGCTCTTTTCTCTAGGTCCTTGCAGTTTACTACTTTTGAACATTTATAATGCTACATCATCCCTCCCCGAGAATTGTAACATCACACGACTGGGTACTTTCTTGACCAATGTTAATGCTTTCCCCCTCCCCCGCCCCACTTGTAACATCGTTTTGCTGGGTGATTTTAATGTTCATCCTTGAGTGGATTTAAGATCTCAGGGTTTTGGGGGTATTGGGGGTTCTGTACTCGTGCTGCTGAAAAGCACTTCAAACATAGAGGACAGGGGGACAAACTAAACTCCCTAGTTTGTGATCTGGACCTTCTATCAGTTATGGGTAAATAAGACCCCGATCAGAGGAACTTAATTCCCACCTTCAAAGGGTCTAGGTTTGGAACCCTCCTTTACTGATTTTACTTTAGTTTCCCGCCCTCTTTTTTACCTGATATCTGACTTTTCTATTATAGCCAGTAACCATAGTGATCACAATGCACTTTGTATTAAAGCCAGCTGGCCTATATTAGGTTTGAAGAGGAGGAGTAATGGAGGAGGAGTACTATGGCCTACAGATGGAGGTAGACAGCTTAAATGTGTGTAAATTATCCCTGGCTTCTTCCTTGAGACCCTCTGGGACAAATGTCAGAACAAGATCCTGATTTGTTGGGACATAGAGTCACAGCCAGACGAGACCATCGTCCGCGCCTTCGAATCCATCCCTCTTTCTATCACCGAGCTACTAACGGTCCTTACCCCAAAAAGCCAACAAGAAAGGGCACCTAGATGGTTTAACCCAAAATGCTCGCTTGCTGCTAGGCGGTTCGGGAAAGCTCTGCATGCGATCCCAGGGATAGCACTCTAGTCAAAACCCGGAGAAAGGAATATAAAATAGCTCTCAACAAGCGCAAGGAGGCACATAAACCACAGTTTTTTTCAGTGAATCTCTAAGGTTTTTAAATGCACATTTTTAAATATGCCTACATAATTAGGACATGCAGAACGAGGAAGAAAGGTGCAGACAGAAACAAGAGAAGTGCAGAGAGCACCATCAAAGGTGCAGAAATAGGCCTATTATGACCGTACCTTACAAAAGACTCATACAAAGTATCCTAATCACTAATCCTTCTCCCAAGATGCCTTAAACCTCTCTTGAAGGTTGACTTTTAATCGACTGCTCAGAATGTTTGGCCTACCTACCAAATATAAAACAGCAATCCTAAGTATATCACTATTGTAAGTCTGACCAAGTTTGTAAAGGTATGCATGAGTGTCTCTGCTTTTTCTGAGTGACATGTTACATAAGAATTAATATAGAAATACTTGAATACCTGTGTTTCAAACAGCATACTCTGTAAATATGTGTACAAAAAGGTGTATGTATTTCTTGCTGCCCATAATACAGGGCACATGGGTATTCAATAGTATATTTGAGGGGCTCCATAACATCTACATACACAAGACATGTCTGCCTGTGCAACTGAATGACAGAGCAGAACTGAGAACATTTAACCCCCTATAGACAAAGCTACCCACTTTTTAAGCTACCATCTTCAGATGCATAAAACCTGTGAGAATACATATACAAGTAGTCATATACCTCAGTCACAAGAGCACACAGACCTTTAAACTTGGCAGCTTGTACTTCCCATTTGAGTACATAAAGAGGCAAAAGAAGTACAGAAAGAAGCAAGAGATGTGCAGAAACAAAAGAAGGGCAGAAAGAAGTAACAGAGGTCCAGAAAGAGGCAACAGGGGAGCAGAACTAGGGAAGAGAGGTGGAGAAAGAGGCAAGAGGGGTGCAGAAAGAAGCAAAAGGGCTGCAGAAAGAAACAAAATAAGTGCAGAAATAGGGAACATAGGTGCAGAAAAAGGCAAGAGGGGTGCAGAAAGAGGGAAGCCTGGGACACAGCACTTAATTTTTTTGTCAGGGGTTGCTGTTACTCATTTCAGGTTGGCTTGAGTTGGTATTTTACCAATTCAAAGCTGTATTACTGTGCCTGGTGTGATAGATGGCTTTTGTCATTTTACAGCTCGGCAAGGTCAGCACTGTGATAGTCCTATGCTTAAAGACTTTGCTGTAGAAATGGCAAAAAACGTTGTCCTTTTCTATCTCGGCGTGGATGGCACTTTGTTAATCCTATGCTTAAAGATTTTGATAGAAAAATAGACATTTGAGGTGAGCCGATCTAGAGTGTCGCTGGTGTTGAGTGCTCTAACAGGAGCTGCTTTCCACCTAAACCTGAGAACTACCCAGAGTTCTCTCCTTCTTTTTTGGATATATATATATATATATATATATATATATATACCAAAAAAAAGAGAGAACTCGGGGTAGTTCTCAAGTTTAGGTGGAAAGCAGCTTCCACATTGAATACTTACGAATTCCTTCTGAATAACGCACTCACAGGCTTTTTCGTTCCCCAATTATGTTATTCCAAACACATCCAAAGGTTTAAGGAGACATCCAACGCGTTTCGCTATCCCTGATAGCTTGTTCACGGTTCAAGTTTGAAACAAACAATTCAACCAATAAAATCATTGTCAAAACATCATGTGACTAGTGGTGGTCATTGTATTTACATAGTGCATTGTGGGAATTGCAGTTTGCTCGAATATCACTTTGACTAAGGTGCGCAAATATTTGGGGTTTTATCATTTATCCACCTGTGCTTAATCATATAACAGTATGTGTAAATGCCTGTTAAATTCCGTCGAAATTGGTTAAATTGACCCGTGTTTACTAAAATTGCACTACGATGTTTCAAACGCAACAGTAGCCAAGGATATATTAACAAGATTTGATTATGTCTGTTCAAATAAATGGATATTCATGCCCACTGGAGGGCCTTATTTTATTATATCACTGCACATAAGTAAAAACCTGTGATCACAGTAATAACAAACATTTTATAAAATGAGTAAGCTTAGGCTTAACAATATAAACCTATATTTAGGGATACATGGAAAATGCGCAAAGATAGAGTTCATCTATGTAATAAAATTGAGGCTAATAATAACGGCACATATAACAGAGTGTAGATAGTGACGCACTCTGTGTAAAACATTGAATCCAATGCAACAGAACGTAGTACTAGTAGTACCAAACATGTCGAAATCAATGTGATGTACAGATTTGTCTACACATGGGTAAAAATGTAAAAAAGAGGAAGGAAGAAAAAAGTTAAAACTAGCAACAAATCAATAATAATAAAAACATTGGTAAAAATAGGCCTCTACACATACTGTTATGTAATTACGCACAGGTAGATACATTATAAAACCCAAACCATTTGTGCACATTAGTCAAAGTGATATTCAAGCAAACTACAATTCCCACAATGCACTGTAAATACAATGACCACCACTAGTCACATGATGTTTTGACAAGGTTTTTATTGGTTGAATTGTTTGTTTCAAACTTGAACCGTGAACAAGCTATCAGGGATAGCGAAACGCGTCGGTTGTCTTCTTGAACCTTTGGATGTGTTTGGAATAAAATATTTGGGGAACGAAAAAGCCTTTGAGTGTGTTATTCGAAAGGAATTCGTAAGGATTCAATGTGGAAGTATATGTCGGCGTGGCTCTGCCTGGAATTCCGCGCCGGACGTAGCAGCGCCAGGGGTCTGGGAAAAGTGAGCCAAACTTGGTGAAAAATATCTATGGATAGAAAAAATGCTAAAATGTATGTGATAGTTAGAAATTGTAGTAATATTGTACTTTTTATTAAAAAAAACATTAGAAAATCACTGAAAAAACCCAAAGGTTAAGGGCACTCCTAGGTGAAAAATGTCAGTTAAAACATGCACAGTGTTGTTATCAATGATGTAATTCATTTCAGATATTGCTGTGATGCTAGCAATGAGGTCATAGAACATGTCATGAGTACTGTAATATGGAAGGTAATTAGCAGTTCATGGTGAGGGCATGAGTTATAGTTACTTTAGGCCACAAGTTATTGTCAGGATCTTTCGATCCAGCCATCAGGAGGCACTATTTGAAGACCTTCTGTGAGGGTGCTACCATTGTGAGCACAAGTTTGGAACCTGGCTGCATTTCATTATTTCTTCAGAGACTTTAATCCTTACGAAAATGAGATCCACTCCAGATTCCATAACAGGATTTGCTTTTCATCTCCTAATGTATTATTTTACTTGTATGCCTTACCCGGGTTTGAGAACCAGAGATGCTTTTTGGGGAATCCTATTATACTCTGAACTATGTTTTAACACTTCTAGTATGTTGATGGGCCCCCTTGCATGAACTCCTGCCCTGTTTAGAAACGAGATCCAATTCTTGTTCCACTCTGGAATTTCTTTCTGCCCTCTGATTGATTCCTGGAACCTCTGCAACCCTTTAGACAGCAAACTGGAGGAGGTACTTCAACTGCTCCCACCTGCACTGTGCTGCAGCTAGCTCACACATGTTCTGAGTTCCTATCTCCCTGTGTGTCTGAGATACAAGGCGGGATTTAAGACTGGTTTCTGCATTCAGAATTTCTTCTCCCACTGCTGTTACTGGGAGCTCCCACTTTCCTCTTCAGTTGCCTGCACTCCAGAGCCCTAAAAATTCAGAGAGGAGTCGTGTTTCCTGCTACTGCTCATTGCAGTGTCCTGCTTTCCTGTGGGTGCCCCAAGTACTTGTAGTGTCTGGAGGTAACAAAAAGGTATGTACACCCAAAGACCTACTGCTCAACTATGTGCTGGGGAATGATATTGACAAATGAATTGTTGTGTATGACGTTGACCCACGGGTGCACAAGGTGCCTGAAGAACTCTGTTGGGGGAGGGGGGTTTGCTTGTGAAAACATATGCCTGCAGTAGGTACGGATACAGTACTCACACTGGCAGTAAATTACCAGACCAAGTGTGCCCCAATGAAAGCCATTTTTGTCACGAAATTTGGGCTGAGAGCTATCACCAGATGTTCAGGGACAGACAGAATTTTCTATACCAGTCTTGGGTACACTTCTTAGAGTATTCTATTAAAGTACTGAGTGGTTGAATGAGGGACAGGAAAGTTAATGATTATGATGGGCTTTACATCCCAATTCTGGGGTAGAATATTCTCAATAAGGGTGTTTATTGATTACTGCTACAAGCCATCTATCAAAACTTTAATAATCGCAATGAGCATCAACCTACATCCAGTTCCAAGCAGATTCTTTCAGAGTCTTAGAAACAGGTTTTTAATTGCCAATTGATACTGAAGCACCTTTAAAGATGTGCAATTGTTAGCACTGGATCAACTACATATGAGAAGTCATTAAACCATACCTCGGTAAAAGAACGCAGAAGATAGTATTCATTAGTAGGAGTATACCTGTCTCCCTGCATGACAACTAAAACTGTACAAGTGGACTGGATTACGAATAAGATCAATTATATGTCTCACTATGAGAGTTATATTCATGCCTTGATAAAGATGGTATAAAGTTGGATTGCACCATCGAAACGCGTCAATGCATTTATCACACAATTCCTGAAGTTGGCTGAAACTGCAGATACCAAATGAGTGCCAACGTATCAGGTTCCAGTCGATATACTGTTCAACATGAATGTGTTTTTTGATGACAAAGTGTACTGTCTTTTTCTTCTCTCATTTCTTGTGGTAATGTCAACAATACACTTGTAATGTTGTTGTAAAGTGTATTTTAATCTCCTTTTCTGTCATCTATCTTCTCATACTTTCCCGCTTGCCTGTATTTAGAATGTTATATATGTCATTGAATGCTTGCTAAGAAATGAGTCTTCACTTGGTGATGGAAGGCTGAGCATCCAGGAGGACAGCTCCTGGTGGGGCTTATTTAACTACTTACTTAACTACCATCATGGTTCACCTGTACCATCTGTCACTTCAACTACAATAAATATCAACTTGGAACTACACCTTGACTCCATGAAGATTATTACATTATTACATTATTTCATTGGCGACGATTTGGACTAAAAACACTGCATGGATACTATTTTAAAGGATTTCTACATTGATTTTACTGATTTAAAATCTTCAACTACATCTAAGAACTATAACTCAACAACGAAGAACCCAAGCACTTACTTGCAACTATATTGTTGGCTGCCCCTGCCCCACCAGTGACCAACTTTCAACGGTCAGCCTCACCGGGGCTTGCCAACATCAACTTAAGCTTGGTGAGTTCTCTGCTTATTTCGAAATTTTAAATTATTTACTGCTACACCTGATTTTAAAACAACTGCTCCTGTTAAAACTCTTACTTATGATTGAAAAGAGACTGACTGACAATACTTAATTAGTTTGCTGATTGAAAACCTACACGCTATTAATTTATGAGCCATCATCACAAACTGTTCCTGACTAAAAAACGTTAATTCAATATACACTATGCTGATTTGTAAGCCTGCAGTGTGTTTTTCAAAGAGACAGTCGTTAAGTGAAGGATACAATTAACTTTAAATTTAGATAAAGCACCAGTGTGAATGTCCGTGGATTCCTACAACTAAAAGAGTTAACTGTCTGGACACCGGTTTAATTTAAAAAAAAGAAAGGCTTCGTTATTGCACCCGCCCGAGTTATGGGTTTTTATCTATCACCATCTATTATGGGTATGCCTTTTTCCGACCCTGTTTGTCTAATAATTACAGATTTATGGGAACAGCCGAGCAAAATGAAAGCATTTAGAGAACCTTTGACTTTACTCATGATTTATATTTCCCATGTGCAGCGTAACATAGAAGATGAATTTACACTTCAAACATTTAGTTAAGAACTGTGTTTTTTTTTAGTTAACAACAAAAAAAAATTACTTTTACCCAGCCAGTTCAACCCGCCATCTGTATATTTAAATGTGGCACCAGCGCATGCATCCAGCGCATTCATCTTGCGTGCACCTTAAAAAGAATTTGATATACTCTCTTGTTCCATGATGCAATAACGTGCATTTAGCGACAATGACACTACGCTATAAATATGAAATACATTTCTGTGCCTTTAGCCACCCGGCACGACGTGAGAAAACGTGCTGCCATCTTCACAATACTTCATCTTCTATCCAACACGTCATAACCTGCAGCTCTTCCGGATGTGTTTTCTTCGGTTCAGTTTCTCTGTTACAGTTTGTTTAAATTCAGTGGTGCACGAAGTAAATTAAATAAACAGAGCGCCACATATGACCTTCATCTACTGAAAAGCAGTGCTGCTGTTTCTTCGATGTGTCTCATGATATTCAGAATTTCTAATTCTTCAGCACAGGTACTGTTTCTTTCTTCTTGAACTACAACGCCTAGCATATATTCCGGTTGACAACGGTGACAACTTTATTTATTTTATTTAATTGTTTTGAAATTATTATTACTATTTAAAACTGAGGATTCCTTCACTTATAAGGTTTCAACTGTTTTTTAGTATGCTACGCTGTGATGAACAAGTATTCATGTTGTGATACCTTTTAAAATAAAATTTTACATTATAATGTTAGGTTGCAACAAGTATAATTATACATTATTTATAAAATGTTATTCTAAGTTTAACTTGGTGATGTTATTTATTTACTTAAAGAATTCAACAATTCGTGTATATTTTATAAATGGACACTATTTGTCTACACCTATTGGTTTAAAATGATAATTTATGTCATTATTCTATTTATGCATGTTATATGAGTGGACACTATTTGTCTACGCCTATCAGTTCAAGATGATATTTACTATTATTATTCAATTTATGCATATACGTGTAGACACAATTTGTCTACAATTGTCGGGTTAACGTGATAATTTTATCATTATTTAATTAATACATGTTTTATTAATAGACAACATTCATGTCTAAAGTTACTGGTTTAAAACAGTTTAAGATGATATTTACTATTATTCAATTTATGCATATATGTGTAGACACAATTTGTCTACAATTGTCGGGTTAAAGTGATAATTTTAGCATTATTTAATTGATGCATGCTTTATTAATGGACAATATTTATGTCTACAGCTACCGGTTTAAAATAAGATTTTGACATCATTCTTTGAATTCAGTGCTGTTTTCTGATAGTTTTGCTCGAGCTCTCTAATAATATATCTTCTTTTTGCGCAAAATAGTTTTACTACTCCTGATTGTTTCCTGTGCGTAGACGTGCGTCACATGGAATTTTGGATTTATTATATTCGTAATATTTAAGTTTGAATGCTTTTCCTATATTACTTTAATTAATTATTCTTGCTGATATCATTTCATGTTCATGTTAGGTGTTATTCTTTCACCTTTAATTGAATTTCATCTATACTTGATTTCCTTATTAAATTCATTCATTCTTGTTCTATCTATCACTACTTGGTTCATAGTTTCACAATTACGCCAGTCTGGCCAATTGGTGTGGTTGACGATCCCGTGGACTTTGTGTACGATGTCCTTCTTCTTATTAATGTTTTTTTTTTCTACAATAAGAAAAAGGGATATCTTGGGTCTTGTATTTTAATTCATCACCTTTTTCTATATTCTTCCTCTTCTAGACATATCTAATCTAAATTTTAATTAGTTCTGTTTTTCTACATTATTACTTCTTCCTGTTTAATATATACCATTATACACATCTCTATTCTCTAGTGTAAGAAAAGGGGATATGTTGTAAAGTGTATTTTAATCTCCTTATCTGTCATCTATCTTCTCATACTTTCCAGCTTGCCTGTATTTAGAATGTTATATATGTCATAGAATGCTTGCTAAGAAATGAGTCTTCACTTGGTGATGGAAGGCTGAGCATCCAGGAGGACAGCTCCTGGTGGGGCTTATTTAACTACTTACTTAACCACTTAACTACCATCATGGTTCACCTGTACCATCTGTAACTTCAACTACAATAAATATCAACTTGGAACTACACCTTGACTCCATGAAGATTATTACATTATTTCAAATTTCTTTCTTTATGATAATGCTACAACGCATATGAAATGTTTTTCTTGTTATGTTCTGTGTTTTTAAACTCTTATGTGACTAGGAAGAATGTTTCCTTTCCTTTGTAAAGAAAACTTTTTTTATTGAATACATTCGGTACATTTTCTACTACCTATGTATTTTTTGGTATACTGTTTGGGCCTTTAGCATAATCTCACAGTATGTGACTAGTGTTGAATCTTGTGGATTGAGTGATTGAAAACGAGTAGTGTTATTTTGCAGTAACCAAAGGAAGATTTGCTTTTTACTTATTAATAGTACCCTATTCCTTTGGTGAAGTAAAAGGGTCCCTCTCTTGACAATTTGGTTCTCACAAGGCCCCCAAAATAGTTTACAGGAAAAAGGTCCCAATCTCAACCTAGACACCCCAAAAAAGTTTTGAGGAGAGAAATACTTGAAAGTTTGTCCCATACCAGTGTGGGTAGTTCAAGGGAGACGGTAAGCGCCCAAAAGGGCACCACCCCCCGTGATGGGCAGTCCCAGGTGTTGGCCAGTGTAGCGCTTGGAAAGGAGATGGTCCCAGTCAGTGAAGGGGGTGAAGCTGAGGTAAAAGTAGTGTCTCTGGTTTATAGGGATAGGTTACCTAGGGCCCACATGCCAGCCAATACTTCCAGGTATAGGCAGTGGGTCACCATAAGTGGGCAGAGAGTGGAGGCCCTGAGGGACACAGGAGCCAATACGACTACAATAAGGCGTTATCGTCTGTCTTCAGGGCTGGAAATACCCAATACATTTCAGCATGTTGTGGTGGCAGACAACCATGAGAGCAGGCTCTTGTTCCCTTTGAGTGTGAGTTTGGGCCGGGGGTCTCAGGGTCTCTTAAGTTAGCAATGCTGGTCGATTGTTTGCTAGGAAATTACTTGGATCACACTGTCTGGAAAGAAGTTGAGCTCAAGTTTCACTTGGAAATGTTGGAGTTGCCTGAGTGGGCCTGTGCAAATACACGCCCAGGAGGGGAGTCAAGAGAACCTGGAAAAAAGGCCCAGGTGGCTGCAAAGAAAGGTAAGGATGGGGGAGGCAAAGGAAGACCATCTTTGACGTGCCAGTGGTATCGGAAGATGGGAAACTGGGCTTGGCAGTCACAGAGCCAACTGGGGAAGACATTGGCTCCCTAGGTGACCTGCCTGAGCTTGCAGGGTGGCAAGTTGAGGGTGGGTCGTGAGGAAGAATTCTGCAGAGTGTGCACAGAGTGCCGAACCCTTGAGGAGCTGAGGTGAAGGGCCGAAACCCAGGCAACTGGTGATACCTCTGGAGAACACCTTATCTACTGGGAGAACTAACTCCTTTAAAAGGAGCCTACAGCTCTGGTGCATTTGGGGCAGTATGTGTGCTGGCGGACCCCCGATGTTAGACTGTATGGCTCATGAGATACAGTTCAGTACAGACGAGAAATGGTCCAAATAGAACATTTCTTAAGAACAAAAAAAACTTACAAAGTAATACACTAATACACTCTGGATATTTATAGAACAATGTTATTTAATCACATTGCACATGATTGCTGGTAAATCAGCAAATGACTGAGCATCAATGACTCCAAAAGTAGTACCAAAACAGTGCCCCGCATAAAGGGGAGAAAAGAAAAGGAGAAGGTATTGTGCATCAAGTGAGGAAAGCGTAGAGGAAAAATAGTGACATTATATTCATTACATCAATATTTACAATGAAACACAGTTTTTCTCAGCCACACATTTCAGTAATACGCAATACAAGGCCATGATTTGGAAAACTCCATCACAATGATAAAGCACTGCTGATCCAACTGGCGTAAAACAATGACATATTTGACGTTTGGACCCCCAAGAAACAGAGTAGGCCGCTTAAGTCCTTATTACGGAGTCTTCCTCAGGACAGAAAGAAAGGGGCACCCTGATCCAAACAGAACTGGGTGGTGTTAATGTTATTGGAAAGGTACTGTCCTTTGGGACACAAGTTATCAGTAACTTTCCCTGCAATTGATGTTTCACAGGGAATATATCTACATTGAATGTGTAAGTGCCATCAATCCGCTCTCTGCCCTTTGGAGCCTACGGACCCAAAAACTACATTAACACCATCCAGTTCTGGGTGGATCAGGGTGCCCCTTTCTCCTCTGTGCGGTCACGTTTTTTCTAGCACATGGCTCACTAATGGTAAATTGGCAAGTGAGAATTGGCATCCCCTAGTGCGAATTACGGGTGCTTAAGTGGCCCCCAGTGAGATTTTCTCAAGGCAGGCAGTTGCAAACGATCGTTGTGTGAAAGCTACTGCTCAATTAGAAAATCTACTTGAGTGGCAGCAAAGAAGCAGTGCCCTCTGGAGCATTCATGCTGCCGTTTGCTCGAGGCACAAAAACTCAGTGTGATGTTACAATTGCACCCACTCCCAGAACTCTGCAGAATACCGCAGAGTTTCCAGATAACTCAGCAAAATTCTGCAGAGTGAAACTCCACGATTTCCACCTACCGTTAGTATTAGAGCCTGCTGTACCCACGGCCCTCCAAGACTTTTGGAAAGGGCCCTATGTGGTGGTTGACATTAAGGAGGAGGCAACCTATCTGGTGGATCTCAAGACTCACAGGAGACCCCTGTGGGTCTGCCACCTCAATCGTCTCAAGCCCCACTACAAGAGGTCTGAGATCATGGTGCTAATGACGGATAATGGAGTGAAGGAGGAGAGCAAACCTATCCCTGGCATCTTTCCCAGGTTTCCACTATACCATTCATGAAGAAGAAAAAAAACGTGGGGGAACACGCTGTCCCACCCGCTGTTTAACAGCAATCTTAGGGGAAAGGTCACCCCATGTGGTCTACCTAACCTGTGCAAATGTGTTTGTGTGAAGTATAAAGAGAAGATTGAGTAAGTCATGTGGAATCCCTAACTGGGTCAATACAACCCAGACAGAGTCCCTCCATTCTAGATCAAGTGCTGACCCCACATGTCCATAAAAGTCTTACAAGTTGTTGTGTTTCTATCTAGGACCCTAATTCGATATTCCCGATGTATGCCCTTATGTGGTTATGACAAATAATATCCTTATAAAGGCATAAGAATCATATCCATATTTAGTAATAGCCCATGCAGTCCAAATACGGCAAGGCTACTCCCCTAGACTCCTAGAACGCGTTCTTTAAACAAACCAAGCCTCCAGCAGCCCGGGAAATCCCCCTGCTTCTGTTTTGATTTGAACAAGAACTCCTGGAGTCCAGAAAGAACTGTTAGTTCTTAGTGACGTCTTATGTCCAACCTTACGTCAAACCCGGCACCTTTCAGGTATAAATATACCTACGTTGCCTTAAGCAAACACACGGTGGTTTGGAGCAGAGCGGCTATCTACTTACCCGAAGCCCAGCTGATGCGAGAGCCGCCCCTCCCTTTTGACGCACTGAGAAAGACGCTGTCTTTTTTTCCAGCCGAGAAAATCCAGCTCCGGTGTTTCCAGTCACCCTTGCGGGTTGCTGGGAGATCGAGTCCTGAGAGAGAGATACAAGACCTCCTTCATTCTAGAACCAAGGTACGGAGCCGACTAAACCCTTGAGAGAATTCTTGATTCAGATTCCTTGGCAAAAACCAACTTAACTTAAACTGCAACTTACTTACTCCATCCCACGTATTAGGCCTAGGTCAGGTACACCGGGGTAGGCTTATTTAGAAGCACCAGTTGAGTATGTTAGTCAATGTTTTTATGTATGTATATATTTTATCCGTTTTAAAGTATCATATGGCTCAGAAACCATATCAATGTTTTTACAGTATTATTTCACAATACTCCTTTGACTGTACGCACTTTACTTCATGATAAGTATTGCAATTGTGGCAATACATTTCTCTTGCATGAGAAAGAAGACTGCTCAATAAATAACACCTTTTTATTGAAAACGCCCGTCTCTCTATTTCTCTGCACTCTGGTGAAACTAAGTATGCACGATTGACTGAGTGAAATAGCGGTCTATTGTTTTCACACAACTCTAGAGATACACTCTTTATTCTGAGGGAGCAAAGTTGTCATGTTTTATGTGGTTGTCAGAAACTAATCCCTTCTTGTCTATTCAGGAAAGTTAACTCCTTCCTGTTCACTCAAGAAAGTTTCTAGTGACCTCTGAGCTAGCTGGCAAAACTAATTAAGTCTAACATAGTCAGTAGAGACCTAGATGACCTCAGTCCTACGTCTAAAATGCTGTTTATGTTATTCCAATGCGCAGAGCCTATTGGGAATATAGGAACTACACTACATGGCGCCCAACATTTGGTGAGGCGATAATCTAACGCAAGACACTAGAGTAACTCAGTCGTGCTTTTTCACACAGAACCCTTTTTCCGTAAAAACTCCAAAAGACGTCTGGAGTGGGTAAAAGTTTAATATCCACCGGAACTTAGTAGGAAGAGATTCCTATGTATTAGTTTTTGGTTTAGTCAACGTTGAAGGATACAGTGTTCCAAAATATTGTGCACCTAATCTTTGTTTCCTTGAAACTTGCTCTGCAACAAAACACTTTCTGTCAGTAAAATGGGGGAAAGTGATGATGAAAGAGAGAGAGCTAGAATAGCAGCTCAACTCTTAGCGGATGACACAAGTCTCCAAGATAATGACCCGAATGCTATACTCATTCTGGTAAATGTAAGAAGAACTATAACTAAAAAACTTATAGAAAATGGAGTATCATCACGAGGTGGTACACTCATATTCCTGGTAGAGGCCCATGAATATCGGCAGACAGAGGTATTCTATTCATGGGTACACTTTCCAGAAGCACACGCTGTGACACACAAATTCCACTATTACAAAATAGAGGAACCTCCGGATGAATACACTCCTTTCGAGGACGTTGAAATCCCACTAACTTACCAAAAGCACCTGCTCTGGTTTAAAGGCGCCCTAAAACATCAAAATCACATCACTAGGCTCGGTCCACTAGGTAGACCAGGAGCCACGTGGCCGGTTCTAGCCAGCTACACACCACATCCAGACATTGATAAAATGTCAGACCGGGAACGTTTAGCTGAGCTAAAACTACTAATTAAAATACATAGACAATTGGTCCAATATGTATTGCGGACTTCAACAGTCCAACCAGCAATAATAATTCCACAGACCACCCCTCACCAGGGAACACAAATAAAATCACACCACAGAATATACAATCAGCCATTGGCAAAATACCCACAAAACAGGAACAAATCCCATTCTGGTTAGCACAAAAAATCACTCAAATAGAGGCAGTATTTCCAGATACTACGCCTACTGAGAAACACAGAATTCTGACTATCTGCCTTCCAATGGGGATCGCACCACATGTGGAGGACTGTGACACTTGGGGCACAGTCTTTGCTTCGATATACACAAAAACACATGGTGTTCCGTCCATGGCGGTAATACCAGATGTACTAAGACAGATTCAAAATGAATACGGTCCAGAAACTGCTTTAACTCTGGGTATGAAATTACTGAAAGACTTCAAGCAGGTCTCGGCTATATTATTAGCCAACATAAAAGGAGAAACAGCATCTGTGGCGATCCGCCAGAAACTGAAAGAAACAGATATAGCAAAACAACCTTTTCAACTTGCCAGAATCATAGAAAAATCCTATGAAGAACTAGGTAGAGATAGTTTGGGTGGGAAACCAGTAAAACTCCAACTAACTGAAAATCCTGAAAAAACATTTATTAAAAATAATCTGAATACTCCAAAAAAGAGTTGGGATGGTAATAAACAATCCATTCCCACAAAAAAAGATTTCAGTCCAGAGGAAGGTCTCCTCAACGAAGAGATAGATCTCCAGAAAGAGGAGGCAAGTCTCCCCAAAGCGAGCCCTCTGAGAAAAGATACAACCTTAGAAATAGGGATAATTTGAAAAAACCTGATAGATATCAAGATGCTGATACATGTCCCTCTCGATCTTTTCAGACTTCCTCACAGAAATCGGAAAAAAGAGGACGGTCAGAACACAAAGAAGAGCACGTCAAGTCCAAAGACAAGGAACCTGCTCATCAAAGTAAAAAATTACAATTTCCAAAGAAGAAGGTAGCCAGTATTAAAATTAAACATGCCGAGGATTCTGAGGACACAACTGAAAAACGGAGAGTGGGTCCAGACAATGCTACACAGCGCAGCATAAGTGACCATAACTCGCAAGATCCTGATGAATCTTCTGGAGACAGTGGACACGAATGAATACATTCAGGTGGAAACTGCAGACACCAGGGTTAGCAAACCTCATAAATTATATGAAATAACATTGCGTATAGAGGGGCATAAAACGAGGAAAGTAAGGGGTCTCTTTTGAGACAACTTATCTAGAGGCTATGACATCCTGTTAGCTGAGAAAGACTGGCCACCAGAGTTTGTCAGGGAGTGCCCTCATGGCGAAGAAATGATTATGCCTGCCTTCTCAAATCATAATCCAATACATAAAAAATACACATTTGCAAGAAAATGGGCAGTGGCCCAAGCTCCTGCATTATATAAAAATCATGTAGGTTGGGATGAGGATTCTCCTCACCACCAAATCCGGTTAAAAAGTCAACCCACTGCACAAAGGCAGTACCCAGTCAAGCAAGAAGCTAAAAAACAAGTCAGGGAGATCTTAGATCAACTTGAATATCAGGGGGTGATTGAAACATGCACCTCACAAATGAACAATCCTTTGTTTCTTGTCTCCAAGCAAGACGATTCATATCGTCTAGTTTTGGACTACAGACACTTACTCTTACAGTGCAGCACTAATGCATAACATCGTGCGCAAAACATATAAAACGACATTGGATATCTCTAATGGATTCTTTTGTCAAAACATAGCACCTGAAAGCAGGTGTTTGACCACTTTCTCAATAATGGGGTGACAAAAACACTTCTGTCGACTCCCACAGGGATTTAAGAATAGCCCAGGATTATTCTCAGCAAGGGTAACAGAGTTACTACAAATATATGATGATGAGGCATTATCCTATGTCGATGACATCTATCTCACAGATGATGACCTGGAGACTCCCTTAAAAAGAGTGAACACCATAATACTTGGATTCGCAGCTGAAGGGTACAAATTCAACTTTAAAAAGTCACGAATTGCTAATCTAACTGTCCTGTTTTTAGGATATGAATTATCAAGTGAAGGCAAGAGCCTAGCAGATATCTTCCTGCGGAAGTGCGCTGTACTCCAAGCTCCAAAATCGCGGAAGAATTTACAAACAATACTAGGTTTCCTGAATTTCGGAAGAACATACATTCTAAATTATGCAGCGAGGGTTAAACCTCTCTATGAATTAATAAAACCTGATTTCAAACCAATCAATTGGACTCAGAAACACAGAAATTTTAAGATCATTGCAAACAGACATGTTAACTAAAACAAAATTGCAAACTCGCGAAAACGTACGCAACCTTGTAATCCGAGTCATCCCAGGAAGATGTGGATTCACGTATCTTACCTCTAATGAGGGAGAAACGGTACCAATAGCTTACAAATCACACTTGTACACACAAGCTGAAATGAAATTCAGTTCCACTGAAAAAATTCTAATAGCGGTTCAAACTGCTGTAGCAAAAGAAAGAGCCCTGGCCTAAGGCAAGGGAATATCTGTTTTAACAGCAGAATCAGCCTTTGAGGCATTAACAAGCCCACACAATCTGAATGCTGTGGCATTAAATCCAAAATGGATACAATGGGAAAGTTCTCTTGCTGCGGAAGACGTGAAACACTATTTTGATCCGAAAATAAAAAAAACTAGAAGATCTAGAATATGAACATGAATATCCTCTGTCAATCGAAATTCTGCCTCTCGAACAGTACACCTGTGTAATCTATATGGACAGATTTGCACAACACTACGCTTTGGTAAATTCAGACCAATAATAACCAAAACTGAATCACTCAGAAACTGTTCAGCTCAGCGAGCTGAAATAAGATCTTTAAAGATGGCGCTTGAAAATGCCGATCGCGAATTCCCCACACTGATAGTGTGCGACTCGCATTACTGCGTCAAGTCTTACAATAATGACATGCAGACATGGATCAAAAACGGTTACAAAGATGACACAGGTGCCACAATAAAGCATAAAAAGCTCTGGGAACAAGTAGTTCTTTTGCTGAAAGAACTACAAAAGACTCACGTGATACATACACTGAGTCAGCAACGTGATGGTGTTCACGTTGCAGGGAATTCATTGGCTAACAGAGCCACAGCGGCAGCGGTTCAACCATAGCCACGCTTCCGTAGCCACAAAAAAGCGTTCTAAAAAACATATAGATGGAGAAACCATGCTGGTGGTAAAAGCCTCATTAAAAGGCGACTATGCAGCATTACCTCTCGACTATCCAATCAATAATACATACATAATTGATGCGAACTCTGTTCCTTTTGCTCAAATCCCTGGAGTGGGGGATAGAGTAATTCCAAACACGAACAGGAGAGTTTTCTTGATTGAAGATGCACACATGGGATTGGGTCTAAGGCACCAAGAGATCGTGAAATCTCTGAAAGAATTACAATCAGAATACGGGTGGCTGGGGATGAGCTTGCAAAATTACAAATTGCAAAGGATTGTCCAGACTGCAACAGAGATCGCAGTTGTGAACCGGACCAGCCTACTGCCAGGACACCTTTATTAGAAAGCATCAGGCTATCTATACGCAGAAATCCAGCAGGAAAAATGCGTCCCCATAATTTTTAAGACTAGATTCACTTAAGATGTAGACCCCAGTGCTCGGCTGACGCCAGAACCGTTATAAAAGATTTGCGAGTATTTATCGGCACATACGCAATTGGCATGCTACATTCTGACCAGGGTCCTGCGTTTAGCTCTCAGGCTTACAAGGAGGCCATGGCCAGCATGGGCATTGCATTGCGGTACTCTTCTCCCTTCCATCCTGAGGGAAATGCGGTAGTCGAAAGAACAAAACGTGACATAAAGCAATCTATAACGGCGGGGGTATTGGGTTCGGGTGATGGTTGGGTCAAACATTTAACAAGTGTCCAACATAGTCTTAACAATCTGCCAAGAAATTCTCTAAAAGGTCTCACTCCCTATGAACTATTGTTCGGTACTAGAATGCACATCCAGGACTTAGATAGTAACACTTCAGTGGTAGAAGAAAAAGCCTTTGATATCAAAGACCGTTTGGCTGTTTTACAGGACTTAAATGAAACAAGAAGTCTAAGTAACATAAAGTTAAAGCCAACGACCACTGAAGAAAAACCACCTGTCCCAGCAAGACCTGTCTGGATTACAAAGATTGGGCATCTAGTCAGAGAAAAGATCGCGATGAAGAAGGAATTTGGGCCTTCTTACAGAAAAGCCGTACCTGTCTTAGCTGTCAGCTGGTAAAAAGGAGAACCGAGTTGTATCCATCGACCTGGTAAAACCACAATCATGTGGCCAATAATAAGTAGTAGGCCCAGTGGACTCCCAAGAAATAGCAGAAGACCAAATTTTGCTACAATCCAAGAGGTTCAAACTGAGAGACTAATCACATTTGATTAACCTGCAGTGAGTAAAAAAGGACTATACAACAAAGCCATGGAACTTGTGCCTCTTGAAACTCAAATTGCAACCGTTCGTCAAGAAACACCTGTGTACAACGATGTAGCCTCAGACTATGCTAATGAAACAAAGAAAAATGCAAAGGCAAATGAAAATCCGGAAGCAATTCCAACAATTGACAGAACTGCATCTGGCTACTTCATCAATTTCGATGACTTTTCTGATGATCCAAGTGAACATGAAGAAACGCCAGCAACAAAAACTTTCAAAGAACAATTGACTGAACTTTTTCACCAACTAAAAGAAACATATCTGATTTCACCATGGATTGAATTCTGGATTGTGTTAGGTGTACTTTTCTTCCTGCTTTGGCTCATCATGCTTCTTTGTTTGGGAAAATTAATTGATGGAAAATATAGTACAATGGACACAGCAAGTCGGAACATCAACTTGGTCCTAAAGCCTCACACATCCTCTCACATCGAGAAAAGAGAACTGTCATCAGTGAACATCACAGCCAATCCAATACCCGGTGGGGTAGCATGGGACAAAACAGATTTTGAAATCTATGGCCCGATTGAGCTCTTGAAATATCTACACCAGTTCAAGATTTCATTAAGTGACTTTGTGACACCAAGTACTTTCTCTGATGATTGGGACTTTGAAAATATTAATAATATGATGTCAGATTTAGTAATGTCAGCAAAATTTACAGAACATGATCACTTACAGGGTTCATCGAACTATGAAGAAATGTATTGTTTTAACCACTATGGTCATCAATATTTGCATAAATCTGCTCAACCTAGAAATGTTTTTAATTATAACCAATAGGAACATTGTCCAACTCCACCAAAAGGCAGCTCAAAATCATTTTATGAGAAATTTCCATACTTCTCAGGGTTTAACAACAGTGATCCAGAAACGTTTTATTTTAAAATGTTAAATAAGACAGGAATGAAAACAATGTTGACAAATACTAAATTGATTTACTCAGAAAAAATTTCTGACAAAATGTCTACATTTGGTTTTGAATTTTGGAAAAATAACATTGAAACAATAACCATCTGGGGTTCAAAAGACTGGCTGGTACAAGGCCTAGAAGCATTATTTAGAGCCTGCATGATCCCAGAACAGATAATATTCCTGAATGACACCATTCAACAAACTATTTGTCTTGGCCTAGCTAAGATAAAAGACTTAAACAAATCGTCTATTCCGAAGCCCATAACTGATAGTAATAGCACTACAGATGTGGAGATAGACGTATCCCATATTTTACACCAAAACAGAACAAATCCTGATTGGAAAAAATGGTTGATCTGGCCCACAGACACAAATAACTGTCAAGATAGATTCCTGAACAAAACACAGGGGTTAAAACAGACCAGGACAGACCCAAGATACTCCCAGAAACAACATCCAGGGATAGTTACAACATACAGTGTAGGGAAACTATGCCTTGAATGGCTACAGAAATCCACACTGGCTGAAATTAAGCAACACTTGACTTTACTTAAAGACGGTGCTGACTTGCGAGATTTCATACTGGAACCTCGCAAACAGCGTCAAAAATGTTTCATAGCAGCCGGTATATACGCTGCATACAACGAAGCTTGGAAAGTAATGCAAATTGAAACAGCTGAAAAAATACGAGAAATTGATCGTATTAATTTGGAAAAATCACTTTCTGTAGTGGACAATGGGTTAACGACTCTGTCCACCAGAATATATTCACTGGACAGCATTGTATCATCTGCTATGGATATAATAGAGCAGGACATGCTAATGTTACAACATGGCCAGTCCCAATTGCGTTCCATTGTACAGCTTGGCTGGACGTTGCAAAACCTGCGTTCAGGCTACGAGCCATGGCGTCTAATCAACATAACGTCATTATTTTCTATCTTTAACCTTACTGATAAATAAATCAGTTTGGCACAAAAAGGAGCAGACTATACGATTCTGAGCATTGAAAAACTTGAGAGATTACCATTGACAATGTCAGAGAGACCTGTCATTGAATGGATAATAAACGGAACAATTACAATTCCGATAACAACTTTCCAGTTTAAATATTGCCAAGAGTATATACCAGCAGGCCAGTATGAAAGGTTGGGTAAAGAATACATCAAATCAACCTGGGATTTACCTTATACACACAAATGTTATAGTGAAGGAAAAAAGGAGGTATTCCTTAGTGGTAAAAATTGTAAAAAATCACTAAGTGGTACACTTCTGTGTCCAGGTATTAACTTGCATGGAGCCTGCAAAGGGTCTTCAAATAACCTTTCATGTCACCTGCATGGCACTCCTGCAACACAGATAGAGCAATTTTTCAGACAACTTTCCAACGGCAGTTATGATCTAATAAGTGACCACAGCTGTTGTGGCATGGTGCCAGGAAAAGCGTATCTCGTAACTGTTACTTCCAGGGTCATTTGCTGTATGTAAGTATTGTATCCACACAGCAATCCAGACATGGAGGCTGCGTTATGGCCTTCTTTGAATATCTCTTCTATTCGAATTGATACTTTAAGCAGAATGAAGTCTATTCTTTTACAGACAACTGTGCCTTTAACCTCGTCCAAAGAGACGTATGATCTGCAAGTTGCAAGGACAGCGGCAGAGATACATTCCCTATTATCAACAAATTGCCCCGTCCATTTCGTAGAAATGTTAAGTCAAATTAAGGCACATGTTTTTAAGACAGTTTTTTCGGGACTGTTAGCACCCTTTGAAACAGTTCTGGGAATTTTTCCGAATTTTGTCCATTCGATATTTGGCGGCCTGCCTCTTCTTTTGGGACTCGTAGCAGGAATTTTATTTTTGATCCTTCTGCCCTGATATGGCAAGCCAAGCCACAGACAAGACTCCAGCAACGATGGAAGAAACGATCTTAGCAATACGCTACCAAGACCAAATCACTAAAGTCCTCGGATTAGCCCGGCTAAGAGATCTGAGTGCAACTTGGTTTCATTCATTCAGACCAATCTGGCAAGATTGCATCTTACCTGTGCTTCGATGTATGCTATGAGGAGAAGAATGCGTGTTGGACGTCTGTCTTACACTACCATCAGCAGTACCAATGGATGTCGATTCTTTGCTAGGTCCTGTAACGACTCATGCAACGTGTTGTCCCCAGCGGCCACATATTCTGATGACGGCATTCGTTGAGACTTCCCCAATACGAGTAGGTGGTGGTGAAGTACGAGAGGAAAGCAGCACCAAACAGGTACAACCTTCTGTGAGCATTGCTGATCCTGACATAGATGATAGCAATCATTCTCACATATGCACAATTTCAGCATTTTCGAACTTGGTCTAACTTTCACCTGATGTTGTAGACCAATTTTTTGCAAGCCTGTCTGATATGATGTTCTCTCCAGTCAACGAGAATAACTTTTAAAACAATAAGCACACAGCGTTCCCTGAACTCTGAATTCGGCCTTCAGTTTTGATAAACAAAGCTACTGAAAACATTTGGAACTATTTTTTCCCCTGAAAGCGAAATTATTTTTTCCATTTCCAAAATATTCACTCTTTTTCTGGCACATGGTACTCTGCTTAAAGTAGAACTATTCTTAGAGAACAGAGCTTCTATTTTTAGGATACTAGAGACAATATTTTACCTCAGCCTCCAGCACATGTACAGCATTTGTATAAATATGTGATGAAATGGTCTCGACCTTCTTTTCTGTATTCAGAGCCATTTCATGTGTAATTTTCGCAATTCATTCAGCTGATACATATATGCATTTAACTGAATGATACCTCTGCTTGAAAAGTGTACAGTATCAATACTCAATTTTGTGTATTTACCTTATACCATTTCAGATGCAAATTTATGTATTTTGGGGTGGGTTGGAAAACACATGCATACTTATATGTTTATATATTGCTTAGTTTTTAGTAATGATGGACATTAGTACGTGGAGTGGGTGTTGTGTTTCTATCTAGGACCCTAATTCGATATTCCCGATTTATGCCCTCATGTGGTTATAACAAATAATATCCTTATAAAGGCATAAGAATCATATCCATATTTAGTAATAGCCCATGCAGTCCAAATACGGCAAGGCTACTCCCCTAGACTCCTAGAAAGTACAACGCATTCTTTAAACAAACCAAGCCTCCAGCAGACCGGTAAGTCCCCTGCTTTTGTTTTGATTTGAACAAGAATTCCTGGAGCCCAGAAAGAACTGTTAGTTCTTAGTGACGTCTTATGTCCAACCATACGTCAAACCCGGCACCTTTCAGGTATAAATATACCAACGTTGCCTTAAGCAAACACACGGTGGTTTGGAGCAGAGCGGCTATCTACTTACCCGAAGCCCAACTGATGCGAGAGCCGAAGGAAGCCACCCCTCCTTTTTGACGCACTGAGAAAGACGCTGTCTTTTTCTCCAGCCGAGAAAATCCAGCTCCGGTGTTTCCAGTCACCCTTGCGGGTTGCTGGGAGATCGAGTCCTGAGAGAGAGAGATACAAGACCTCCTTCATTCTAGAACCAAGGTACGGAGCTGACTAAACCCTTGAGAGAATTCTTGAGTCAGATTCCATGGCAAAAACCAACTTAACTTAAACTGCAACTTACTTACTCCTTCCCACGTATTAGGCTTAGGTCAGGTACACCGGGGTAGGCTTATTTAGAAGCACCAGTTGAGTACGTTAGTCAATGTTTTTATGTATGTATATATTTTATCCGTTTTAAAGTATCATATGGCTCAGAAACCATATCAATGCTTTTACAGTATTATTTCATAATACTCCTTTTACTGTACGCACTTTACTACATGATAAGTATTGCAATTGTGGCAATTCATTTCTCTGCCATGAGAAAGAAGACTGCTCAATAAATAACACCTTTTTATTGAAAACACCCGTCTCTCTATTTCTCTGCACTCTGGTGAAACTAAGTATGCACGATTGACTGAATGAAATAGCGGTCTATTGTTTTCACACGACTCTAGCGATACACTCTTTATTCTGAGGGAGCAAAGTTGTCATGTTTTATGCGGTTGTCAGAAACTAATCCCTTCTTGTCTATTCAGGAAAGTTAACTCCTTCCTGTTCACTCGAGAAAGTTTCTAGTGACCTCTGAGCTAGCTGGCAAAACTAATAAAGTCTAACATAGTCAGTAGAGACCTAGATGACCTCAGTCCTACGTCTAAACTGCTGTTTATGTTATTCCAATGTGCAGAGCCTATTGGGAATATAGGAACTACACTACAAAGTGGTCCTTGTTGATGGTAATGTCAATGTCAATGTCATACGTTCTTATATAGCGCCCATATCACCGTGAGGTCTCCTGGCGCTCGCAGCAAATAAAGAACGGTAGATCGGACCAGCAGTACACATTTATGGGCTGCTAAGGAAACAACCAGGTTTTTAGCTTCTTACGGAAACATTTGTGATCCGAAGTGGAGGAGATGTGTACAGGAAGTTTGTTCCATAGCATGGGGGCCAGGTAAGAAAAGGCGCGGCCTCCATTGCATGAGGTCCGAATGCGGGGCTGAACAAGATATGGCTTAGAACATGACCTTAAAGTTCTAACACGTACATACTATGTCAGTTTGTTTTTCAGGTTATGGGGACTAGCCCCGTACAATGACTTATGAACAAGACTTAAAATTTTAAAATGACATCTTTATCGAATAGGAAGCCAGTGGAGAGTCCGGAGATTCGGGGCAGATGGAGCTCTATGAGGGAGGTCAAGGACCAGCCTCGCTGCCATGTTCTGAAGGATCTGGAGCTTGGTCAGCAGGTCCTCATTCAGAGCAACAAGCAAGGCATTACCATAGTCTAAACGGCTATTAACAAGCCCTTGCAGCAATGGTTTCCTTGCTTCAATGGGTAGCCATTTAAAGATTTTACAAAAGGAGCGAAGGATCCCATAACAAAGCACCTGATTAACATGGGGTTTCAAAGACAGAGAGTTGTCAATAGTGACCCCAGGTTGCGTACCGCTGGTTTCGGGAGCGGACAAGTGCCTAGTTCAGAGGGCCACCAGTCTGACGACCAGAAGTCTGCGGCCTTTCCAAACAAGATGATTTCTGATTTACTACTGTTGAGTTGTAGCTTGTTGGCACTCATCCATTTGTTAATTTGGACTATGCATTTCTTAAAGCAAACTTCGGTGCTGCCCGGTTCACATTCAGATGGTAGTGAATGTCTGCAGGTCACGCTTGGGCACTGCTGGATTTTAACTTTAAAATAAACAAATTGTGTGTTTTTTTTTAACAATGTGTATTTTAAAATCGGGGCTGTTAACAACTTTGTTGATCTGTTCCTCTTACCGGATTCCCTCCTCTGCTGGTCCCCGGTCTGCCACGGCAAGTGCCGGTTGAGCGGAGGGACTGTAAGCACTCTGTCAGGATCACCTGATCGGAACTCCTCTCTAGCCCCGCCCCCTCCCGCCATTTAACCCACAGTAGGCAGAAGACGCTCGCAGCTTCACATTCAGATGGTAGCGAATGTCTGCAGGTCACGCTTGGGCACTACTGGATTTTAACTTTTAAAAAAACGAATTGTGTGTGTTTTTTTTAACATTGTGTATTTTAAAATCGGGGCTTTTAACAACTTTGTTGATCTGTACCTCTTACCTGATTCCCTCCTCTGCTGGTCCCCGGTCCGCCACGGCAAGTGCCGGTTTTAAGGAGGGACTGTAAGCACTCTGTCAGGATCATCTGATCAGAACTCCTCTCTAGCTCCGCCCCCTCCCGCCATTTAACCCACAGTAGGCAGCGGACGCGCGCAGCTTCACATTCAGATGGTAGTGAATGTCTGCAGGTCACGCTTGGGCACTACTGGATTTTAACTTTTAAAAAAACGAATTGTGTGGTTTTTTTTTAACATTGTGTATTTTAAAATCGGGGCTTTTAACAACTTTGTTGATCTGTTCCTCTTACCGGATTCCCTCCTCTGCTGGTCCCCGGTCCACCACGGCAAGTGCCGGTTGAGAGGAGGGACTGTAAGCACTCTGTCAGGATCATCTGATCGGAACTCCTCTCTAGCTCCGCCCCCTCCCGCCATTTAACCCACAGTAGGCAGCGGACACGCGCAGTGGCGCGCCGGTGGCGCCGCCAGACCGTCGCCCAGAGCTCGGACAAGTTACCGACGCAATGCTGTGTTACTCAAGTAAGGAATTAAGAGCTTTAAACCCCCTTAATCTGCAGGCCCTTACATGTCCCCCCATAAATTACCTGTCTTTGGCTAATCAGCAGACATCTGCCTCGAAGTGAAGAAGAGTACAATTACGGAAACATGTAATGCCAAATCACTGGTTTCAGATGTAACCAGTATTCCCACAACAATTAATGCCCTCTACCTTAACGCCAGGTCTGTGCCCAAGCATGGAGTAGAACTTTAGAGTCTCCTGGATGCCGAGCTGCCAGACATCTGTTTTATCACGGAGACTTGGTTGCATAGCCTGGCCTCCTCTGATGTCACAATAGCGTTCCCGCCACAATACCACTTGGTTAGACAGGATAGGGTGGTTGGGAGAGGAGGTGGCATTGTTATTGCTGCCAAAGCTCCCTGTGTCATCAATGTTTTAGAGTCCTGGACCACCGCCACACTAGAAATCCTGGTATTTAGACTGGAAACCCCTGATGCCGAAACATGGGGAGGAGCTCTGGTTTATAGACCCCCTGGTCCGAAAAACCACCTTTGTTAACCAGCTGCTAGATACAACTGCATCTCATGTACTTGCAGTGGACAATTTTCTATTACTTGAGGACTTCAACTTTCATGTAGATTTGTTGTCCGATCCGGATACTTGCCATCCAACCCAAGCTAGGGACACACTTGGGCTAACTCAGAGGATAGAAGGTCCTACTCATCTAGCAGGTCATACACTAGATCTAATATTTACAAACTCAACCAATGTAACCACCGATCCTCCAGTACCTTTACTATGGACCGATCACTATTTAGTGAAGTTTGGCATGTCCATGAACCTCAATAGGAAACTAGACCCTAAGAGTGACATTTTAATTAGGCCATGGCGTAAACTTTCCCCTGAAGTGTTTAACCTGTACTTTAAGCCCCCACTGACTTCTTCTTCAGTTAATGTGGAACAAACTACCGACACGTTGGACTCGGCCATTGTGGCTGCACTGAACAAAGCTGTCCCACTGTCCAAGGTTAGAGTAAAAAAGTTATATAATAATTCTCATCGCAACTACATAAAAAATATCAAATTAGCTAAAAATCTTCTCACCCATAGAATAAATAATGCTGCCCAATCAAGCAAGGAACTCTATAAAATACTAAAAGAATTCTCCGCCCCCCGTGTGTAACAGTCTTCCTTTCTCCCCTCTCAAAAGTGGATAGACTCAATCGCATTCTTTTTTGATAATAAAATTAAAACTATCTACTCCTCCTTTCCTCCAGATGACCTTGTCTTCCACGGCTCTAGTTTCAATCAACCTGGGTTGGCCCCGACCTTTGTAATGAGTAATATCCTGGTGCTCATGGAGTTCGATCCTATTACCACCACGGATGTACTGGAGGGTTTGACTAAGATCAAATTCGGCTCTCCTGCCAACCCTTTCTTCCCACGCACCTGTACCATGCTTATGCCTTTACTCACCAATGCTTTGACCCCAATTCTGAACATGTCTGTAGATCAAGCCAGGGTTCCTGTGAAATGGAAACATGCTTACATTAAACCCATTCTGAAAAAAACTTCAGTGGACCCCAACCTGTCATCTAATTATCGCCCAATTTCCCTCTTGCCTTTTTTTGGCAAGGTGTTAGACCACCTCATTAATAAACGGCTTACTGTCCATCTAGAAAAGCATGGTCTTCTTGACTCTTCTCAATCCGGCTTCCGAGCCTCTCACAGCACGGAGACGGCGGTAATTGAGGTCATTGACAACATTAGGCTCACCTTAGAGAAGAAGGACTCAGCGATCTTGGTTCTTTTGGATCTGTTGGCCGCCTTTGACACAATCTCCCACAGCAGTTTGAAACATCGGCTGTGGGAGGTGGGTGTCAGAGGTAAAGCCCTTGCCTGGTTTGAAAGCTATCTGGCGGACAGATCCACTACCGTGGTTGCTGACGCATTGATGTCCTGTAGTTACCCGGTAACTGTAGGGGTCCCACAGGAATCGATACTTAGTCCCATGTTGTTCAACCTTTACCTTACCCCTCTGGTGGGGATCATCAGAGTGCACGGTTTTCAGACCGTGTCCTTCGCCGATGATACCCAACTGCTGGTTACCTGTGACTCTGTAATTCCAAAAGGTAGTCATAAAACCAAAAGTCTGGTCGTTAGTACCTATGTTCCTGTGAAAGCCTGCCTGCTGGTGTGACAGGACCTGATGATCTTCCATCCACTCCTGCAAACTAAATAGAACCTTCCTACGGAATATTTTATGGGTGTTAGAACTGGCACCCTGGCGTGGGTCTCCCTTCCATTTTTTGCTGTTGCCTCATGTGTTGTTGATGGTTTGGGCACTGTGCCACTGCTGTTCAGTGCCCAAGTGTAAGTGCTCCCTATGGTAAATTGATGTATGGGTTAGTTATTCCATGATTGGTTGGTTTGCTTTACTTGCCAGACCCTATTACAGTGCACAGAGTGTGCCCAGGGCTTGTAAACCAAATGCTGCTGGTGGGCTTGCAGCACTGGTTGTGCCGCCCACAGAAGCAGCCTGTAAAAGTGTGTCTCAGGATTGCCATTGCAGAGGCTTAGTGCAGTCTGGTACTGCCATGTTGACTGTCCCTAAACCTTCCCTTTTCTGCATATTAGTCACCCCTATGGTAGGCCTCGGGGCAGGGTCCATTGTAGGTAAGAGGTAGGACATGCCCTGGTGTGTGTAGCATGTCCTAATAGTAAATTACAGCCATTTTCGTTTTTCACTATTGCAAGGCTACCTGTTCCCCATAGACCAGAATGGGCAGTTTGATTATTACATTTTATCATCCTAACTGACTCAGGGAACAAGGTAGAACTTTGAGTTTAGTATGCCTGAACTCAGAATGATAACATATTTCCTTTAGTGAAGTTGGATTTAACATTCTGTGTTTGAAAATACCACTTTTAGAAAGTAGGTACTTCTTGTCTAACCATCCAAGCCTGCCTCTGCTAGGTTGTGTATTCCTTGTCTGGAGTTTGAGTAACAGGGGCTGGGGGATTCCAGGAGATAGGGTGAGTGAGCACAGGGCTGAATAGAGAGATCTTCATGCAGATGGGAGGGAGGAGTTCCACCTGGGCCCTGAATAGGGCTGTGCCTTCCCTCCACAATGCTGGCTCCACCTCCTGCGGTGCGTCTGATGTCCCTGGCCTGCACTGTGAAAGGTAAGAAGTGGTCTTGTCAACAGAGTGCTCCAGGATTGACAAGAACTGGTTTGGACTAGGCAAAGGCATCTCTGCCTTCAGAGAACAAAGAGAAACGGTGTATAAAAAAGGGGACCCAGACCCCAGAACTTTAGATCACTTTTGGGAAACAAGAGGAAATCTTTGCTGAGGAGAGGAACCAGAGAGACTGAGTAGAGACTATCCCTAAGCATGAGGGATATGCCTGCAGTGGTTGCCTGACAGCCAAAGAGAGGAGAAAGGACGTTGTGATACTTTCATTCAACTTGTGAAGTATCTTCAAGGGCTTGAGATAGAGCTTGCCTCCTGCTGAAATCTAGGGACAAAAGACTTCAACCACCAGCTCCCCAAGAGTTCTTTGGAAGTGCCTGCAGTTGTGTTGGGCTTTCTGAGGGGCTGTATGTCGCAAGGAGCTGGAAGCGTGACTCACGAGGAAGAAGCGTGTCGCCGAACTGCTGCTGTTGCTTCACAACGCAAAAGCACCTCGCATTGCCGGGGAAGAGGATCGACATCGTACCAGATACCGCAGCATCATTGGAGAAGTGTGTTGCTGCCGCAGCCACTGTCATCGCATCGCTGGGAAAGCGTGTCGCCGCTGCAAGCTGTTGCATTGTTGCCGAAGCGCCTCGCATCGCCGGAGAATAGGATCAACGTCGCATCAGACGCCGCTGCATCACCGGTAAGCGAGCCGCAGGGCCTGTCGCGGCTCAGAAGAATCGTTGAGTCGCCACATGGCCGTCGGGCGAGCATGCATCGTGTCCCATCAAAGACAAGTCGCCATTTTGTTAATTGCACTGGATCTTCATTGCATCACCGCATTGCGAGCCGCATCGCCATGGAAGTACAGTAAGAAACCAACACATCACCTTCCCACGACAAGAAGAACAAACACATCCCCTACGCATCACTAGGGACCCGCCGCATCAACGTTCTTGCATGTAAGGAATCAACGCATCACCTTCCCTGCAACACTTTTGTTGTATAGCGTTACGCATCCTAAAGTACATTGACTCAAAGTGTCGCATTTTACATCTTAAGGGAACTAAGCTAATTCTACTGTTTTTAAAGTACAGTATCGTGGATTTTTGTTGTTTGCGATCTTGTGTTAAGATCTATATTAAAATACTTATTTTTATACTACAACTTGTGTGGTGTCCATCTGTAGTGTTGTCACTGGGTTACTGTAAGTATTCACAAATGCTCTACACACTGCCTCTGAGATAAGCCTGCCTGCTCGTGCCAAGCTACCAAGTGGGTGAGCAGGGGTTATTTTAGGAGTGTACATCCTTGCCTTGTCTAGACGCAAGGGTCCCTATTTGGACACAGTTACCTACCTCTGCCAACTGGAGACCCCCAAATCTAACAATGGGTGTTATCGATAAGGCTAATTGACCTACGGTTTGCAGGTCTGTCTTTTGGGTCCTTTTTATGGATTGGGACAATAATAGTGCCACGCCACGACTCTAGGATTTCCTCCCCATGCAGAACAGCTTTGCTTAACATGTTCAGGTTGGGTGCCCAGATTTCAGGTTCAGAGACCAATAAATCCGCTGGAATAGTATGTAGGCCGAGAGCTTTCTCCCTTCTCATGTGGGGAAGGCTGACCCTAGTATCTTTGGTTGAAAATTCTATAAAGGGGGTGCTAAAGACAAAAGGGATAGATGGCACTGCTATTATGCTGTGGCACATGTCCTTCAACTGAGAGTAGTTTCCCTTTCTCACGGTCATGCTTAACCTATATAAAGCTTTGAAACGATCGATCCAAACGTCCTCCGGAACATGCTTGTTGTGATAGGTAGAGCCACCATTGCAATTTGATGCTTCTAATTTCTAAAAGGTTCTGTGATCTTGTTTGCCCAGAGCTTTGAGCATTTTGTTCCACTGCTTCCCTTCCCAATTACCCTTGGCGTTGATCAATCTAGCCTTGTAGGCCTTCTAAGCCCTCACCTGGTCTATTTTTTAACCTTCTTTAACAGCCTTGATTAACCCACTATTGCCTCTCTACACTCCCTAGCAGACATGGGGCATCTATCGGAGGCAACATGTCCTTTTGCACTCTGCTTCTTTAAGTAATATTTAAGGGTGCTAAAAAAACTCTGTGCTTGATGTTGAACATTGCTACGTCCTAGTCAAGGGGGTTATAGGTTCCAAAATGTTCTTCAAAAGATTGATAAATATTGTCATTGCCCCAAGTTCCATGCTAATGTTTGCCCACTTTATATTCCTGCGATTGTTTGTGAGACTTAGTTGTCATTGCCTTGCTCAGGGGATTGATGGAACAGATCTAATTGGAAATGCATTATAATCACTATCCTATGTGTTACAACTTCCATGTCTATCCTGTAGTGTGATAGTCTCCAATCGAGCAGCATTTAATCTATATTACTTCAACTTTTAAAGCTAAAACAACAGTGAATCTCAGATTTAGTGTGCCCTTTAGCCGCTCTCAGGCCAGAATCTAGGCAAAGATGGAATATTTGACTTTAGTCTTTATGGGACAGATGTATATCCATGTTTGCGATTCTCAAATAGCGATTTTTTGAGAATAGCTATTTGAGAATTGCAAAATGGGATGTATGTAGAAAATCGCAATTTTTTTGCGATTTCTTAATATACCTTAATTGCGAGTCGCAAATTGCGAATCGCAATCAAGGAATATTTTCCCATTCATTTCTATATTCCAGGAGGCTCATAGGAAGGAATGGGAAGTTATTCTCAATTTGCGATTGGCAATTTGCTAATTACAAATTGAGAATAATTTCAAGGGTGCAAGGGTGTCTTAAGGACACCCTGCTACACCTCTGAAATTTACATGTGTGCGCATATGGCGCACATACATGCGCCACATGGCACCTTTACAAATGCCAAAAAGTGCATTTGTAAAAGAAATCGGAAATTACCACCAACTACAAGTTGGTGGTAATTAGCGATTTCTTAGTGTGAAATCGCAAAACTTGATTGCTTCTTACATAGCATTTTTGCGATTCCTTAAATGCTTGCACAAAATTAAGGAATCACAAATTTTGCGATACCTTAATTTTGCGATGCGATTTTCTTCATCGCAGCGTTTGCCACAAAAAAAACGGATGATACATCTGCCCCCTATGTCATTTTAAGGCTGGTTTGCTTGCGAGATCAGGGATCCTCACTCCTCATCCTTGCCAGCTGTTAGGGCTGCAAGAGGGTTGAAGGGTTTGAATTTGATTTGGTTTTGCAGTCCCCGCTATTATCAAATGCCTGGAATGGCATATGCTATCCTCTATTTGTGCTTGAAATGTTTGTAGGGTAGAGGATTTGGTCCTGTACTGTATGTAGATGTTAATCACAAATGGTGTTTCAGTACAATAGAACGATAAAATATGAGGTGAATACCTAAGATGTCCCTTGATCCTGCATCTAGTAATTCTTGAAGCTATTAGGTTTTTCTGCCAGATTGTTAAGCCTCCCAAAGCTCTCCCAGGAGTGGCTGGGATTGCATTTTCAAAGTGGGTGAGATAACCTGGCCTGTAAATTGGCTCAGTGGCCCATGTTTACTGTAAAAAAATGATTTGGTGGCTTTCTATAGAGTCCATCCATTCCAAATCATTTTGTTTGGCATGTAGCACTGTGACATTCCATATACAAAAGAAAGTATTGATGGACAGAATGCTGGACAATGCAAAGATTCACCCTCAGTCACAAGGATCTGGGTTAAATCCATAATTCTTTTGCTCACCACACCACCCCAGTTTGGACCCAGCCATATGCAAATCCGTCTTGACCCTGTTCCTTGTGGGAACAGACCAGCCCGAAGGGCCAAGCCACGTCCTCCCTGGACCGAAAACAAGCATCCTGGGACCGGTTTCTGGGCATCACCCTTCATCAACTAGGCTAGCTTGAATCCAGTGGTGTAAGCAAGGGACCCATGTCTGGACATACCCTTCCCACTTAGGGTGACATATGCAAAAGAAACAATTGATGGACGGAATGCTGGACAATGCAAACATTCACTCCCAGTCACTGCTCTCCATGCCACTGGAGTCAAGCTATTCTGGGTGATGAGGACCGAAACCGGTCTTAGGATGCTTGTTTCCAGCCCAGGGAGCACCTGGTCTGGCAGTTCGGGCTGGACTGTTCCCACTGGGTGCAGGGTCAAGACTGATTTGCATATGGCTGGGTCCAAACTGGAATGGCAGGGTGAGCAAAAAACAATGTATTTAGGCCCAGATCTCAGTACTGGGGTGAATGTATAACATTGTTCTGCTTTCTGTCCATCAATTGTTCTTTCTGCATTTGTCAACCCGAGTGGGACGGAAATGCCCAGACATGGGTCCCGTGCTCTACATGCCCCTGGAGTCAAGCTATCCTGGCTGATGAGGGCTGAAAACCTGAAACCGGTCCTAGGATACTTGTTTCCAGTCCAGGGAGGAGCTGGCCTGGCAGTTCGGGCTGGACTGCTCCCATTGGGCGCAGGGTCATGACTGATTTGCATATGGCTGGGTCCAAACTAGAATGGCATTGTGAGCAAAAAAACGATGGATTTAGGCCCAGATCTTTGTACTGGGGTGAATGTATGACATTGTTCTGCATTCTGTCCATCAAATGTGCTTTTTTTCATCTGTAATATTCCATGGCAAAAGTTTGACATCAAAGTTTTGACTGGGTCAGGCGTGGCAAGTGTCAGATGTGTGATGGTATACAGAGACAGATCAGGATTGTGTAATTAACAACTCTTGCGCAGTCTCAGGCTTGCTCGACCTCCGGCCCCCGGTACATGTGACCTACTGATTTCTTAGCCAAGCTTGTCCCCAGTAGCGAATAACGCAGCACAGGGCTTAGCGCTAGATTGGGTGACGTCCTTGAGAAGTCAATCTACATCAGATGTGGCCCGGGAACCTGTGCCAACCGACCTTTGCTTTATATGCTGCAATTTGGTAAAGGTTGGGATTCTACTATCCTCCGGAAGAATTGTTGATAGTGGTTTTATTATAATGCGCATGTTTGAGGCATTGTGAAGGGGTAATCTATGCTCTAGAGCAATTAGACCTTCATTTATTTTGCTAATAATGAACCTAATGCGTACATAATCATTGCCTCCCAGCTTACTGCTAAAGTGCCTAGCTTGGACGGTACCCTTCCTGATTATGGACCAACAGTTGCATACTTTGCACAGCCAGTGAATTCTCTTGTTGAGTAATGCTTCATTACTTTTGAAGGCCCTGGAGCTTAATTTGGGAATATTTGTTAAGAAGATTTCCTCCTCCATATGGTCACTAACATTACTCCCATCTTGCACACAGTATCATGAAGCCAGTCTTTTGCTAGCTGAGAACGTAGTGCTATATTCCTTCCCATCAGGATTACTTGCAACACCTGGTAATTGTTGCAATGCAACTACACAGCACTCCCTCCCCTTGGTGCATGCCACTACCTTCTCCGCATGATGGGCAATTGGTCTAGAACACGGATTGGAGTAAAAAGCCTGGGATTCATTAGAGGTAGTAAACTGGGGTGAGCTTCAAGACTGAGTGTTTACAGCTGCCACATGTGGTTCTGAATCAGACTGATCAATAATTCTAGAGGGGTCAAGCCCCCTGCCCTCCTCTAGATAACCCAGCACTAGTCTGTCTGTTCACTTTTTTGGCCAAAGTCTGCATGAAAAGGGTGACACAGTTTTGTGACTCACAAATCTCACCCATCAGTGACATCAGCAGGGCTTCCGTGGTGGTGCCCTATTTAGGTTCACTCTAATCACTTGAGGCTGTAACACTCAGGGTTGGAGAATTCTCGTGCTGATGGAGAGCTGAGAACCGGTTTGTAAATTTGATGTGACATGTATAGGGGTAGGTTGAGTGTCACCGGCTCCAGCACCAAGTTCTGTCCCAGACCTCAGGGGACCTTGTGTTACACCAAGTACCTGCGTTATACTCTGGTTACAGCATGGTGGGGTTAAAAAGGACTTTATGCCCAAGAAATTTGATTTGGCAAAACTTTTAGGTTCCCCCTTCACTTTCTGAGCCAACAGTCCTTCCACTTCTGCAATTAAACCCTTGATATCATCTAAGGTAATATTTTCTGCAGCATGCTTTCCCTGTTTCTTAGCTTTCACTGGTTCTCCTGAACAGACATGCATTTCCCCATTATCCTCTTGTCTATGAGGGAAAGAAAAAGGGAGCAAGCTGCTAAGAGGGAGCAGGCCCGCTAATAGATGTTTGAAGTGGATATAGCCAGTTGCCTTGCTCGTGTTACAAAGTCTAATTTTTTTCCTTTAGCCCAAGATTTCGGCTACTTGGTCTAGCCCTGGTTAAAATATTGAATAGACACTACACTAGATGGACCATGAAGAGGATATGGCAGTCAATCCTCAGCCATAAAAGTGCTGTAGCAGTGAAAAATGACAGACTCCTAGGCAAACAACAGAATAACCATTGGATATTGATATATAAAAGCGAAAACAATAGTACGTTGCTGGTGAACCAAAGGGGGTGGCCAGTCCTGTTTCGACTAGCCGCTGATGGTACCGCCCTTGGCTCAGGCACAGCCCCAATCATCCTGCACTGCGAGAAATCCAGGGCCCGCTTTGAGTGCGTTAACAATGGGCAACCCACCCTTCATGGTATGATGCAGCGGCTCAAGTCGAGTTTCTGGAGCGAAGAGTTCCTTTCCAGGGTACTTTTGGTTTTTTATGTCAGTCTGGTCCCCCTCCCTGCCACAGTCTCAGTCCCATTTGAAAGGGCCTAGAGCAACCTGTAGCCTTCATCAGTAGAAGGCTACGTCCCCAGGAACTGAGGTGGAGTGCTATCACTAGACAAGCCTCTGCTGTGCGGGCATTGAAAAAGCAGAGGCCATACGTGTTTGGGACTCACTTCGGAGATCAGACAGACCACAGGCCCCTCAGATGGTTGATACAGTGGAGGGTTGAGCATCCCAAATTGTTGAGGTGGTCCATCTCTCCACATGGAATGGACTTTATGGAGAAACATCACTCTGGGTCAGACCAAGCCAATGCGGATGGTCTCTCCAAGATTGTATGCCTTAGTGATGAGAACTCCTAGCGGGTTGTGTAGTTTACCCCACTTTCAGCTGAGGGGGAACACCTGTTAGACCTGTCAGCCTTGTAATGATCTTACCTCAAACATTTAATCTTTAACCTCACTATTTCTTTGGATCTCGTTTTGCTGGTTTTAGGACTCTGTACACTTTGCCACTGCTAACTAGTGCTAAAATGTACATGTGCTCACTCCTTAAAATATGATAACATTGGCTTATACCCAATTAACATATTAAATGTACTTTACTTGGTATTTTCCTGCCTTAATAATTTAGTGCCTGCAGCCTGTCTGAGTCACATGACCAACTGGGTGTAGCTAGCTGGCAGTTGGGTTTTGTGTATTCCTCTTAGGCAGCCACAGACAATAGAGAGCTTAGGCATGCCTGGATAGACCATCACTGGCAAGATGGGATGAAGGAGGAGGTGGTGACAGCCCCACTTAAACTTGAATATGCTGTGTCCTACCTCCACACAAAGGGCTGCATGCACCTGTAATAAGTCTGGAGTCAAGGCAGGACACCTGTGCACTTTAAAGGGAAGCTTCTTTCCCACTTGAAAGCCAGGTCTGGGAATGTATGTATGTATCTGTCTGTCTGTCTGTCTGTCTGTATGTATTGTTGGGATCCTGTCCCAAAGGACCTCGAACATACTTATCTGCCTTATGGAACCGCCGCTTTCTCTCCCCTCCAGCTGCCGGAATCAGAGGTGTCTCTCCCAGGGATGGAGGCATCCTGCGCCTCGCATGGCTGGCTCTTTAACATCCCGAACTAGGAGGATGCCTGCCCCGCCCCTTGGAGGTGGGACCACGGAACGTCATCAGGAGATAAGAGCCCAGGAACCTATGAGGAAGAGGTTGAGACCCAGAAAGAGGAAAACGGATGAGTGCATCAAGAGACGGAGAGCGTGGAGCAGAGAGAGAGAGAGGAAGAAAAGCCACCTGATAAGTCGCAGATACAGCTGAGGAGCAGCCAGGAGGCCAGCAGTTTCACCAGCACCCTGCCATGTTTGCGGAGGAACGTGGCTATTACAGGTGCGTGCCCACTTCCAGGGACCCGGGAGGCTAGATTTGATATCATCAGGAGACCGGGAGAGCAGGGGAAATAGCCCTCCAGTAGGGAGATCTTAAGGATAACATGCAGCGTAACCCTTACCTGCCTTGGTTATGGCCCCTTCTCCCGCACTTTCCTACGAACCGACTGGGTGTTACCTCCCCTTACACCCCCCCCTGTTCCCTGCATTGAGCAACTATAGCAGTAATCAGAGTTTTTCTTTCCCCCTTACGCATCCGAGAACCCAAAATAACTCATTCTAGCGAGGACGCCAAGGACGAGGTCACCTAGATGCCCTTAATTCATTGATTATTTTGCCTCATTAATAAAAACCCTTGACTCAAAATACCCGGTGTTGCGTCTCTGTCAGCCCAGTGCGACACGTGGTGGAGAATGCAGGCAGAATAGGACCATTGGGAGCCCAAAATGGAAGCGTTTATGCAACATATAGTAGAGGGCCAGAAGAAGTTGCAGTGGGCGCCTGAGGACGATGTCACCTAGATGCCCTTAATTCATTGATTATTTTGCCTCATTAATAAAAACCCTTGACTCAAAATACCCGGTGTTGCATCTCTGTCAGCCCAGTGCAACAGGTGGTGGAGACTGCAGGCGGAATAGGACCATTGGGAGCCCAAAATGGAAGCGTTTATGCAACATATAGTAGAGGGCCAGAAGAAGTTGCAGTGGGCGGTGGAACGGCAGATGAACTCCGCCCATGCTCACCGTGAAACTCTTAAAGACATCATGAAGTCTCAGATCGATGCCCTACCATGGGTAGAAGAACCCACCCCAGGAGGTAACCGCCCAAAAGCCATCCAGGAGTGCTTTGGCCACCCCAAACATATTGCTGCAAAAGTACATCCCTGGGGAGGACCTGATGCATTTTTGCTGAACTTCGAAAGGGCAGTTTTCCTTGCTCCCCTACTCACTGGAGAAGCCCACGTGGCCTGGTCGCAAATTCAGGTGGAGTCACGCCTTATGAGGAGATAAAGGCGGTAATCCTGGACCACCAGGGCATCGACGCAGAAGCATACAGGCTCAGATTCAGGAGAGAGAAAGGCGCGCCTGGGGACAACGCTAAGACTCTCTACTTTATTATTATTATTATTATTATTATTATTATTATTAAGGGAGTTTTATAAAGCGCCTGGTTACGCTCGAATGGCGTGTCCCTGCGCTATGGCAAGTGGAGTAGGCAAAGCTGGGCCGCAAGGTCTAGAGGTTTACCGTGTGTACGGGTGGGTTTTAAGCTTCTTCCTGAAGCCAAGTTCAGATGGCTCCAGGCGAAGGTCCAAAGGGAAGGCATTCCAGCTTTTCGCCACCAGGTAGCGGAAAGATCTGCCTCCCATTGTCATGTATTCCTATCGGTTCTGAATCGATCCCCCTATTCCTGACCCTATTCTAGTTAAACAAACCAACAAGTTAACTAGCAGTCAGCCCATGAGGCAGAAAATCCCCATGATGCAGATACCGTTATCTGACGCAGTCACACTACGGCACAGGAACGTGTTATCTGATTAGGTCATAACGCTTGCGATCTAATTAGACAAGCGATATTCCTCCAGCCCCTGATAAGGCATACGGAGTTCTCATAACAAATCAAACCTATGACAACCTGGGCAAAACCCTGCGGCCATTGTTTTGATTTCACCGAGAACTTTAGTAAAAGAATGTGCTAACGAGCAAGTCGTATGACATCTTTATTGACGTATCTATGTCCATCCTTACGTCAATCTCGGCACCTTAAAGGTATAAATATTACCGATCTTGCCATATGCAAACACACGCGTGGTGACGAGACGGAGCAGCCATACTTGCCGAAGCCCAGAAGCAGAGCAGACCCCGCTGGCAGCAGCCCCGCCTTCCTGACGCGCTGAGAGACGCGCTGCTTTCTCCTGCCGAGAATCCAGCCCCGGCGTTTCTGGGTAGCCCTCGCAGGCAGCCTGGAATATCGAGACCAGAGAGAGAGATACCATCCCTCATTCATCCTAAATTCCAGGTACAGAACTGAATAACCCCTCACAGAGAATTCTTTAGTTATTCACTTGGCAAAAAGAAACTTAACTTAAACTGTAACTTTCTATTCCCGCCCACGTATTAGACTTAGGTCAGGTACACGGGGTAGGCGTATCTAGAAACACCAGTTGAGTGCGTTTAGTCAAATGTATATGTGTATGTAACATATTTTATTCATTTTAAAACATCTTATGGCTTAGAAACCATATCAATGTTTTTACAGTATTACTTTATACTATTGCTTTTAATGTATGCACTTTACTTAGCTATAAGTATTGCAATAATATCGATCCATTTCTCTTGTACGAGAAAAGAGACTGATCAATAAATAACACCTTTTTATTGAACACGCCCGTCTCTTCCTTTTCTCTACATTCTGATGAGACTAAGAATGCACGTACTGACTGAGTAAAATAATTTGCCTTTTGTTCACACGACTCTCGAGATTGACTCTTGATTAGGGGAGAGCAAAGTTGTCATGTTCTATGGTTGTCAGAAACTAAATCCCTTCTTGTCTAATCAGGGAAGTTAATTCCTCCTTGAACATTCGAGAAAGTTTCTAGCGAACTCTGAGCTACGCTGGCAAACCCAAAACTTTAAGTCTAGTATCGACAGTAGTAGACCTAGTTAACGTCTGGCCTAGGCCTTTACTGCTGTAGGTATTATTCCAATGCGCAGAGCCTATTGGGAAGATAGGAACTACACTACATGGCGCCCAACGCGTTTGGAAAGGGCGATAAAACTAACGTAAGACATTTAGAGTAACTCAGTCGTGCTTTCTCACTCAGACCCCTTTTCCCAAATACTCCAAAGACGTCTGGAGTGGGTGAAAGGTTATATCCTCCAAAACCTCGCAGGAGGGAACTCCTATGTATGGTTCTTGGTATAGTCAACGTTGAAGGATACACTGTTCCAAAATATTGTGCATCTAAATCTTTGTTCCGTAAGAAACCTGATCTGCAAACAAAAGAAATAACCCTTTGGACAGTAAAATGTCAGACAATGAGGATGAAAGAGAGGCAGTTAGATTAGCAACTGAACTCGCAGATGCTGATGCTACCATGCAAGCAGCAGACGCGGATATAATACTCATTCCGGTCATCAAAAGGAGATCTATAACTCTAAAACTTATAGAAAATGGACTGACACCTAGAGGTGGTACAGTCATATTCGTAATTGAGGCACACGAATATCGGCAGACAGAGGTATACTATTCATGGATACATTTTCCAGCAGCAAATGCTGTAACAAAGTACTTCCACTATTACAAAATAGAGGAACCACCTGACATTTACACTCCTTTCGAGGAGGTGGAAGTACCACTCAAATTTCAAGAGCATTTGCTCTTATTTGATGGCGCCCTAAGACATAAAAATCACATTACAAGGCTCGGTCCTTTAGGTAGACCAGGAGCAACGTGGCCGGTCCTAGCCGGATACACACCACATCCAGACATCAATGGGATGTCTACAGGACAGCTGTTAATACAGCTAAAACAATTAATAAAAATTCATAGACAATTGGTCCAATATGTAATGCGGACTTCAACAATTCAGCCAGCGATTAAACTTCCACAGCTGACCCCTCACCAGGGTAACACAAATAAAATTACACCACAGAACATCCAATCCTGCCTAGGTAAAGTACCGGCTAAACGGGAACAAATACCATTCTGGTTGGCACAGAAAATTACCCAAATAGAGGCGGTGTTTCCTGACACCACCCCGCTAGAAAAACACAGGATTCTGACTATCTGTCTTCCTATGGGAATCGCACCACACATAGAGGACTGTGACACTTGGGGTACAGTCTTTGCTTCCATCTACACAAAAACGCACGGTGTTCCATCCATTTCGGTAATACCAGATGTGCTAAAACAAATTCAAGACGAATACGGTCCAGAGCCCGCTTTAACTCTTGGTATGAAATTACTGAAAGACTTCAAGCAGGTCTCGGCTATATTATTAGCCAACATAAAAGGTGAAGCAGCAAACGTGGCGATCCGCCAGAGGTTAAAAGAGACAGATATAGCAGACCAACCAGCTGAAATTGCCAGAATCATAGAAAAATCCTATGAGGAACTAAGTAGAGATAGTTTAGGTGGAATACCAGTAAAACCGCAACTGACTGAAAGTCCAGAAAAAATATTTTTTAATAATAATTCACCAAAAAAGAACTGGGATGGAAACAAACAATCCAATCCTAAAGAGAAGAAATTCCAGTCCAGAGGAAGGTCTCCTAGGCGAAGAGAGAAATCTCCGAACCAAAGACACAGGTCACCCCAGAGTGACCCCTCTGGGAAAAGATATAACCTTAGAAATAGGGATAATATTAAAAAACCTGATAGATATCAAGACATTGATACACGTCCCTCTCAATCTTTTCAGAATTCCTCGCAGAAATCGGAAAGAAGAGGACGATCAGAACAAAGAGAAGAGCACGCCAAGTCCAAAGACAAGGAACCTGCTCAACTAAAAAAGAAATTACAATTTCCAAAAAAGAAGGTAGCCAGTATCAAGGTAGTTAACAATGCCGAGAATACTGAGGACACAACTGAAAAACGGAGAGTGGGCTCAGACAATGCTAGACAGCGCAGCAGAAGTGAGCATAGCTCGCAAAGTCCTTATGAATCATCTGGAGACAGTGGACACGAATGAATATCTTCAAGTGGAAACTGCAGACACCAGGGTTAGCAAACCTCACAAGATATACGAGATAACATTACGTATAGAGGGAGATAAGACTAGGAAAATAAGGGGACTATTTTGGGATAATCTCTCCAAGGGCTATGATATCCTTCTAGCCGAAAAAGACTGGCCACCAGAGTTTGTCAGGGAGTGCCCTCATGGCGAAGAAATAATTATGCCTGCCTTTTCAAACCAAATTCCAATTCATAAAAAATACACACTTGCTAGAAAGTGGGCAGTGGCTCTAGCACCTGCTTTATATAAAAATCATGTAGGATGGGATGAGGATTCTCCTCCTCACAAAATCCAGTTAAAATCACAACCTACTGCACAAAGGCAGTACCCTATTAAGCAAGAAGCTAAAAAACAGGTAAATGAAATACTAGATCAGCTAGAATACCAGGGGGTGATTGAAACTTGCACCTCACAAATGAACAATCCTTTCTTTCCGGTCTCCAAACCAGACAATTCATATCGTCTAGTTTTGGATTACCGACACCTTAACACATGTTGCAAAACTTTTGCAGTGCAAAACTCACACAGTGCTGCACTAATGAATAATATAGTGCGCAAAAAATACAAAACAACCTTGGACATCTCCAATGGGTTCTTTTGTCAAAACATAGCACCAGAGAGCAGATATTTAACTGCATTCTCAGTAAATGGCACTCAAAAACAATTCTGTCGGTTAGCCCAGGGGTACAAGAACAGCCCGGGAGTATTCTCAGCGAGAGTAACAGAATTACTACAACTATATGATGATGAAGCATTATCTTATGTCAATGACATTTACTTAACAGATGATGACTTGGAGACTCACTTGAAAAGAGTGAACACCATAATACTTGGGTTCGCAGCAGAGGGTTACAAATTCAACTTTAAAAAATCCAGAATTGCCCATCTAACAATCTTGTACGTAGGATATGAATTATCAAGTATAGCCTGGTTGACAATTTTCTAAGAACTAGAAGAAATGGAAAATCTAGAATATGAAATAACATACCCTATGCCATCCGACATTCTGCCTCTACGACATTACGCCTGTGTAATCTATACAGACGGACATGCTCAACCCCCCGTTTGGGGAGAACAGGCATACAACCCCACATGTGAGATTACAAAAGAAGTGTGACGCGGAGGTAAACTAAAACCTCTATTAACAAAATCACACTCAGTAGAAACTAATTCAGAACAACAAACTGAAATAATAGCATTGAAAATGGCGCTAGATAATGCGGATCGCGAATTCCCGACACTTATAGTGTCAGATTCATATTACTGCGTCAAATCATATAGCAGCGATTTGCAGGCATGGATTCAAAATGGTTACAAAGATGACACAGATGCAAAAATAAAGCAGAAACTGCTCTGGGAACAAATAGCTCTTTTACAAAAAAAACTACCAAAGACTCACGTGACTCACTCACTGAGTCATCAGCGTGATGGCGTTCATGTTGTAGGGAATTCATTGGCTGAAACAGCCGCAGCGGCAGTCACTAAATCGGCTCCCGTAGTTCGAAAAAAGCGTACATTAAAATACATTGACGGTGAAACAGTGCTGGCGGTGAAAACGTCATCAAAAGGCGACTGCTCAGCGTTACCGATCAACTATCCACTCAATTATACATACATAATCGATGCAAACTCCGTCCCTTTTGCTCGAATCCCTGGAGTGGGGGATAGAGTGATTCCAAACATGGACAGGAGAAACTTGTTAATCGCAGACGCACATATGGGCGAGGGTCTCAGACACCTCAAACTAAAATATTCTCTGGAAGAATTACAATCACGGTACTGGTGGCCAGGCATGAGCCTGCATCATACCATGTTTGTAAAAAACTGCCCAGACTGCAACAGAGATCGCAGTGGGGAGAGAACCAGTTTAATACCTTGTCGTTCAACTCCAGGAAAAATCAGGAGTAAAAAGGAAGGGTTGCGATTAACATATACAGGCTAGTTCCACTTATAATGTAGATCACCAGCACTCGGCTGACGTCCGGACTGTTATACAAAGATTTGCGAGTCTAAATGGCATATACGCTAAGAGCATGCTACGTTCGACCATTGTTTTCACTCAAGCCCACCAGCCTGGGGGGAAACATGGCCGAATGAGCACAGTCCAGCGGGAATCTTCTCACTTCCTTCCTGAGGGTACGGGATGGTGTAAAGAAAAAACCAAGGCATAAAGCAATCTATAGCGGAAAGGATATTAGGTTCGGGAGCTGGGTGGGTCAAACATCTAATAAGTGTCCAACGTAGTCTCAATAACTTGCCAAGAAATTCTCTGAAGGGATTCAGTGCGTACGAATTATTATTTGGAACTAGGATGATGATCTCTGACATTGATAGTCAGACTTCAGTGGTGAAAGAAAAAACCTTTGATATCAAAGACCGTTTGGCTATTTTGCAGGACTTAAACAAAACAAGAAAAGACCTGAGCAACATAAAGTTGAAACAATAGCCAACAACCACTGAAGAACCACCACCTGTCCCAGCAAGACCTGTCTGGATTCCAAAAGTCGGGGATCTAGTCAGGGAAAAGATCGCGGTAAAGAAGGAATTTGGGCCTTCTTACAGAAAAGCAGTTCCTGTCTTGTCTGTCAACGGGACAAGATCAGTTGTACTACCGCCACTTGCTGGTAAAAAGGAGAACCGAGTTGTATCCATCGACCTGGTAAAACCACAACATGTGGCCGATAACAAACAGTAGGTCAAGTGGACTCCCAATAAGTAGCAGAACACCAAGGTTTGCTACCAGTACAGAGGTCCTAACGAAGAGGCTCATCACATTCGAAACGCCTACAGAAGAACAACAAGGACTATGCAACAATGCAATAGAACTGAGACCTCTGAAAACCCAAATAAAAACATTTAGCAGAGACACACCAATCTATAATGAAGTACCAAGTGAAAATGCAAGAAACAAAAATCCTGAAACAATTGGAACAATTGACAGAACTGCATCCGGTTACTTCATTAACTTCGATGATTCCTCTGAAAGCCTCAGTGGATCAAAGACACAGCCATCATCAAAAACCTTTAAAGACAAAGCTAAGGAACTTTCGAAACAACTGAAAGAGACATATCTGATTTCTCCATGGATTGAATTTTGGGTGGGTTTTGGTGCATTTATCCTCATACTTTGGCTCATCATGATACTAACTTTGGGATGCTTCATTGAGGGAAAATATGCTAAAATGGACACAGCAAGTCAGAAAATCAACTTGATCCTCAAACCACACACATCTTCACACGTCGAGAAAAGAGAACTTTCTTCAGCCAACTTCACAGCCAATCCGATACCTGGTGGGGTAGCCTGGGACAACACTGACTATGAAATTTATGGTCCGGTCGAGATCCTGAAATATCCACACCAAATTAAGATCTCATTGAGTGACTTTGCAAAACCAAACTCTTTTGCTGATGATTGGGACTTCGAAAGCATTAATAATATGATGTCTGACTTAGTAATGTCTGCTAAATTGACCAAACATGATTATTTGCAGGGTTCTACAAATTATGATAGTATGTATTGCTATAACCACTATGGTAACCACTTTTTACATAGATCTGCACAACCTGGAAATGTTTTAAATTATAATCAATGGGAACATTGTGCAACACCTCCAAAAGGGAGCTCCAGAACCGTTTACGACAAATATTCATATTTTTCAGGTTTTAACACAAGTAAGGCTGAAACATTGTATTTTAAATTGTCGAACAAAACAGGGACCAAGACCATGATAACAAACACAAAATTGATATATTCAGACTCATTCTTTGAAAAAATGAATACTTTTGGTTTTGATTATTGGGACAAAAATGTTGAATTGAAAAGTGTTTGGGGTACAAAAGAATGGCAAGTACAGGGTATAGAAGCTTTGTTTAGAGCCTGCATGATCCCAGAACAAATGATATTTTTAAATGACACTGTTCAACAAACCACCTGTCTTGGCCTAGCCAAAATCAAAGATTGAAATAAACCGTCTATTCCAAAGCCAACAATGTTTAGCAACACTTCTACAGATGAAGAGATAGACGTAAACCATATATTAAACCAAAACAGAACACATCCTGATTGGAAACAGTGGTTGATCTGGCCCACAGATACTAATAACTGTCAAGACAGATTCCTGAACAAAACACAGGGGTTCAAAATGATCAGGCCAGACCCTAGATATCCTCAAAGACATCACCCAGGGATAATAACAACCTACAGTGTGGGCAAATTATGCCTTCAGTGGCTACAAACTTCCACACTGGCAGAAATTAAGCAACACCTAACTTTACTTACTGATGGTGCTGACTTGCGTGATTTCACTTTGGGACCACGCAAACAGCGTCAAAAGCGTTTCATAGCAGCCTCTGTATATGCAGCATACAATGAGGCCTGGAAGGTTACTCAAATCGAAACAGCAGAGAGAATACGGGAAATTGACCGTATTAATTTGGAAAAATCACTTTCTGTAGTGGACAATGGGTTAATGACTGTCCTCCAGAATTTTTTCTTTGGACAGCATTGTGTCGTCAGCAATCGATATATTATCGCAAGACTTACTGTTATTACAACATGGTCAGTCACAATTGCGTTCTATTGTACAGCTTGGCTGGACGTTACAAAATCTGCGTTCAGGCTATGTGCCTTGGCGTTTAATCAACACAACGTCATTATTCCAAATCTTTAACCTTACTGATAGACAAATCGGTATGGCACAAAAGGGTGCTGATTATACAATCTTGAGCATTGAAAAACTAGAAAGATTACCAATGACAATGTCAGAACGGCCTGTCAGTGAATGGATAATACACGGAATCATAAATATTCCAATCTCAACCTTCAGGTTTCAATACTGCCAAAAATATATACAGGCTGGCATGTACGAGAAATTGGGAAAGGGGTACCTTAAAACAACATGGAACCTGCCCTATTCACATGCATGTGTCAGTAATAAAGGACAGAAAGTGTTTCTTAGTGGCAACAATTGTGCGATGTCACTAAGTGGCACACTTCTGTGTAACGGAATTAGTTTGCATGGAGCCTGTGAAGGGAATTCATACAACCTTTCATGTCACCAGCAAGGCGCACCTGCAACAGAAATAGAACCATTCTTTCAAAGACTCTATAATGGGAGTTACATTCTTATTGTAGACCGCAGATGTTGTAGTCTTATGCCCGGGACTCCTTATCTAGTAACTACTACTGCGAAGGTCAAGTGCTGTGGACGCTCATTGTTCCCCAGCTCCTTCCCAGACAGGGAGGCAAGGGCATGGCCCGATTTGAAAATTACTTCTATTCGAATAGATACTTTAAGCAGAATGAAAACAGTCCTTCTTCAGATGCCTACCAGGCTCTCGTCATCAAAAGAAACGTATGATCTACAAGTCGCAAGGACGACTGCAGAGATACATACATTATTATCAACTAATTCCCCCGTACATTTCGCGGAAATCCTGAATGAAATCTTAAATATTTCTGATACCAATGGGGTCTCAAAGGTATTTAAGACAGTATTTTCGATGGCATTAACACCATTCAAAGCCATACTGGGTATTTTTCCAGATTTCGTCCATTCGATTTTTGGCGGACTTCCCCTGATCCTGGGACTAATTGCAGGAATCCTATTCTTGGTCCTTATTTTTCGTTATGGCAACCCATGTCACAGACAAAACTCTTGCGACAAGGGAAGAAACAATCCTAGCCATTGGATACCGGGACCGGATATCAAAAATCCTGGGACTATCCCGGCTTAGAGACCTGAACATGACTTGGTTTCTATCATTTCGACCAATGTGGCAAAGATGTGTTTTACCTGTATTGAGGTGTCTGCTATGCGGAGAAGAATGCGTGTTAGACACCTGTCTGACGCTACAATCGGATGCGCCGATGGATGCAGAAACATTGTTGAGCCCGATCAAGGTTCATGCTTTGTGCTGCCCTCAAAGGCTACCAATCCTGATGACGGCATTCGTGGAAGCTTCACCACTACGATTGATGGGTAGTGAAGTTCAAGATGAAAGCAGCATCGAACAGGTACGACCTTCTGTCAGTAATGAAAATCAGAATGTCAATGGAGACAATCATGCGCAAGAATGCATGATTACACCTATTTCCGAGTTAGTGGAACTTTCCCAGGAAGCTGTTGACAGTTTTTTCGAAAGCCTAAATGATATGATGTTCTCACCCGAACAGAAATAGAGACTTTTGAGCAAGCTCGCACACGGCGTTCCCTGAATTCGGCCTTCAACTTTAAAAATAAAGTCACATGAACATTTTCCCTCCAGTTCACGGACAGCAATTTTCCAGCAGCCCCAAATATTTTGGCATATTTTTCAGGACACTATCTTCTGCTTAAAGTAAGAACTATTCTTAGAGAACTAAGGTTTCTAAAATTTAGATAGCTTATAGACATTAGCTGCCCGCTGGCATGTTCATAAAGATATTTTATTCAGTGATGGAATGGTCTCGAAACTTTTTTCTGTCAGAAACCATTTCATGTGTAATTCTCATATACCAAATAAGCAATAATGTATACAAATGCGATTACTTTGGCATTTTTCTACTGCTTGAGTGCATACCATATATATATGTCTGCAATTTTTCCGTATATTTGAAAAATTTCGAAATGCATTTATGTATTTTGGGGTGGTAAGGTATACACACTACTCTATAGTATGTTGTACTATGTTATACTATGCCTAGATTAGTAAATATGTCCATAGTTAGCGTGGAGTGGGTGTCATGTATTCCTATCGGTTCTGAATCGATCCCCCTATTCCTGACCCTATTCTAGTTAAACAAACCAACAAGTTAACTAGCAGTCAGCCCATGAGGCAGAAAATCCCCATGATGCAGATACCGTTATCTGACGCAGTCACACTACGGCACAGGAACGTGTTATCTGATTAGGTCATAACGCTTGCGATCTAATTAGACAAGCGATATTCCTCCAGCCCCTGATAAGGCATACGGAGTTCTCATAACAAATCAAACCTATGACAACCTGGGCAAAACCCTGCGGCCATTGTTTTGATTTCACCGAGAACTTTAGTAAAATAATGTGCTAACGAGCAAGTCGTATGACATCTTTATTGACGTATCTATGTCCATCCTTACGTCAATCTCGGCACCTTAAAGGTATAAATATTACCGATCTTGCCATATGCAAACACACGCGTGGTGACGAGACGGAGCAGCCATACTTGCCGAAGCCCAGAAGCAGAGCAGACCCCGCTGGCAGCAGCCCCGCCTTCCTGACGCGCTGAGAGACGCGCTGCTTTCTCCTGCCGAGAATCCAGCCCCGGCGTTTCTGGGTAGCCCTCGCAGGCAGCCTGGAATATCGAGACCAGAGAGAGAAATACCATCCCTCATTCATCCTAAATTCCAGGTACAGAACTGAATAACCCCTCACAGAGAATTCTTTAGTTATTCACTTGGCAAAAAGAAACTTAACTTAAACTGTAACTTTCTATTCCCGCCCACGTATTAGACTTAGGTCAGGTACACGGGGTAGGCGTATCTAGAAACACCAGTTGAGTGCGTTTAGTCAAATGTATATGTGTATGTAACATATTTTATTCATTTTAAAACATCTTATGGCTTAGAAACCATATCAATGTTTTTACAGTATTACTTTATACTATTGCTTTTAATGTATGCACTTTACTTAGCTATAAGTATTGCAATAATATCGATCCATTTCTCTTGTACGAGAAAAGAGACTGATCAATAAATAACACCTTTTTATTGAACACGCCCGTCTCTTCCTTTTCTCTACATTCTGATGAGACTAAGAATGCACGTACTGACTGAGCAAAATAATTTGCCTTTTGTTCACACGACTCTCGAGATTGACTCTTGATTAGGGGAGAGCAAAGTTGTCATGTTCTATGGTTGTCAGAAACTAAATCCCTTCTTGTCTAATCAGGGAAGTTAATTCCTCCTTGAACATTCGAGAAAGTTTCTAGCGAACTCTGAGCTACGCTGGCAAACCCAAAACTTTAAGTCTAGTATCGACAGTAGTAGACCTAGTTAACGTCTGGCCTAGGCCTTTACTGCTGTAGGTATTATTCCAATGCGCAGAGCCTATTGGGAAGATAGGAACTACACTACACCATATGAGCCTTTCTTATCCTGGGGACCTTTAGTAGGCCTCCATATGAGGAGCGCAGGGCGCGCGTGGGCGCGTATCGGGTGACCAGAGTCTGCAGCGGTGCTGGTGCCTTCCCAGTAAGGATGCGAGGGCAGGTGCAAAGGGCCTTAAACTCGACCCTACTCCTTACTGGGAGCCAGTGAAGGGTCTGAAGGGCTGCTTTGGAAGCAGCTCTCTTGGAAAATTTCAGAATCGGGTGGGCTGCCGCATTCTGCAACACCTGGAGGCGATTTATTGCCTTACTGGTGGCTCCCAATTACAGCAAATTGCTGTAGTCCAGGCGTGATGTGACGAGGACATGCACCAGTGTCCTACGGGCCGTCGCAGGAAGGAGATCTAATATCTTCCGCAGACCTTTTAGGACGGTAAAGCTCATACCCACCACACGGCCTATCTGAGGACCAAAGGACAGGTCCGTGTCGAGCCAGACTCCAAGGTTCCTGGCTTCCTGACAGGGTGTTGGAACTTCGCCTAAGCATGGGGGCCACCATGCCGACGACCAAACAGATGGGCTACCTCCCACCACGAGCACCTCGGTCTTGCTGCCGTTCAGCTTGAGATAGTTGGTGGACATCCAGGTTGCAAGTTCTTGCATGCAAGCTCTGAATCTGTCCACCGCAAGACCGGGCGCGCGCGAAAGGGAGATGACCAGCTGCGTGTCGTCAGCATAGGACACTATGCGAAGACCATGGATTTCGACAATGGGTGCCACCGGGGAGACATATAGATTAAATAGGGTGGGGCTTAGGGACGAGCCCTGGGGCACGCCCTGTCCCAGACCGAATTCCCTGGAATAACATTCTCCCTGGCGAACCTGAAAGCTTCTCCCTGTCAGGAAGGATTGGAGCCATTCGAGTGCAGCGCCAGATATCCCGCCGCTGTTTAGACACTGTAGCAAGGTGGTATGAGCTACAGTGTCGAACGCTGCACTTAGGTCCAATAGGATGAGGGCCATGGTCTGACCTTCATCCGCCCCCTGGCCTAAGTTCTCCACAGCCATCAGAAGCGCTGATTCAGTTGAGTGGCGGGGACGGAAACCAAACTGGGTGTCGTGCAGGAGGGCAGCCTTCTCCACGAAATCCATCAGTTGCATGTTTACCGCTCTTTCCGCCACCTTGGCCAGGTAGGGCAGGAGGGAGATAGGTCGAAGGTTCTCCAACTTTTCGAAGCTGATGTTGGGCTTCTTCCTAAGAGGTAGAACCACCGCCTGTTTCCAGTCTCTGGGCACGGTCCTAGTACGAAATGACATGTCCAGCAAGTGTCTGATGTAAGGTTCGAGCACTGGCAAGCTCTCAGCTAGCCGTTTCGGCGTGGTGGGGTCCCGTGGGGAGCCAGACTTAACGGACCTACAGATCTTTAAAAGGTCCTCCAGGGACGGGGTGGCAAAGTTGGTCAGTGTGTATCTATCCCCCCATTCCCTCGGGACTTCCACAAACTCCGACCCTACGGTAGGGTGACTAGGGAACGCCGAGTAAATTTTCGCTACTTTCTCGGCGAAAAAACCTGCAATCCTGTCACAGGATTCCACCGAGCAATCATCAGGGGTGATAGCTGGTTTCCCACCCGAGAGAGTTTTATAGAGCGAAAACAACTCCTTCGTGGAATTCCCCGCTTCACTAATCCTAGTGGCATAACATGCCGCTTTGGACTTCCTAATTAGCCCATGATAGGCTCGCCTCTCAATTAGGTAGATCTCCTTGGCATCTGCGGCAAAAGCCCCTCGCCACTGTCTTTCAGCTCGCTTCAGTGCTGCTTTCGCAACTCGAAGCTCATCACTATACCACAAGGCTGTTTTCTGTGTGCGGCCACCCGATTTCGCGTGGGAGAGTGGGGCCGTGCAATCGAGCGCTTCAGTGATGCGTTTACAGAGATTGGTGTTTGCAGTATCCGCATCATCCCCCCCAGGGCTCCCCCCAATGGTTAGTGCCGCACAGAATTTAGCCTGGGAGAAGGTGGCTCATCTCCGCCTAGGGTGGTACAGTGGTGTAGGCTCCGGCGGTCTTGCCCCTGGGATGCGTATGGAGAAAGGTACCAGGTGATGATCCGACCAGGGAATAGGAATGGGAGTCATAGCTTCTACTTCCCCCCAGTTAACAAATATAGGACCTAGCAAGTCGCCCAGCTGATGAGTGGGACCACCTACTATCTGGTTCAGCTGGAGGGCTCCCAGCGTCTGGCAGAAATCCCTGGCAGCGTTGTCCATGGGGTCATTCAGATGTAAATTAAGATCCCCTAGTACCAGGAACTTGTCTCTGCGCAGCGAAGCCTCCATAATGCCTTCCACCAGACTCTCCCCACTCGCCTGGGGGTCTATATATCAAAAGACCCTTCAGCGTGCATCCCTCCTTAACTTTTATGGTGAAGCTCCCTGCCTCAATGTCCAGGATGGGGGTGTAGTCTAACTGGCATCGTAGGCTTTGCCTGGCTACAATAGCGATGCCCCCTCCTCTACCAGTAGGTCTACCTTGCCTAAGCATTATATAGCTCTCTGGTAGCGCCTCTAAGGCATCAGGGGTGGAGCCTTCATCTAACCACGTCTCTGTGAGAAACACAAGATCCCATTGTTTCTCAGTGATTAGATCATAGAGATCTAATTTGTGTTTCCGTATGGAACGTACGTTGAGCAGGCCACAGGCCAGGTTATGGTCTCTAGAAGCCACCTCCCTGCCAGAGTCATAGGAGAAGTTGCAGTGCTCACAGACCATGTTATCCTCCACTCGTATGTTATGCAAACATGAGTTGGGAATGGTACTGCGAAGAGCCATCAACTCCTGCCTGCTCCACCGTATGTGCCCTGCCTGTTGGACATAGGGTCTGGCCCTGGCTCGCATACGATCGCGGACGGGCATAGACGGGCTTGACTTAAGCGCGACTTCTCCGCGCCTTCGTCGCGCCCTCTGCGCTCGTCCGCTGCGCTCCCGGAAAGGCATTCGCCTTAAGTATCCTGCAGCCCTTCAGCGTGCAAAACACAAGACCGCTGATCGGCCTCCCTCGCACCGGAAGTGGCTGTCGTTACCTTCCGCGCCCTCTTCACAAAGGTGCTAACCACCGCGTCGGACCGGGGCGGGAAGGATGAATGACAGATTCATCCTTTCCGCTTGCCGCTGACAAGTGGCTTAGGCCTAACGACAGGTCCTAAGATGAAATCATGAAGTCAATCTACCTAGAACAATTCCTGGAATCCCTTCCTTACACCACCATTGGCTGAGACAGCACGTCCACCTTACTGCAGAGCAGGCGGTGGACATGGCCACTTCATTTGCTCGGGCTCAACCTCGTCCCAACCCCTGGGAACCAGAAAAACCCTCACGGTCAGTACCTACCCCTAAGAAGGCCCTCAGGCCCATCAAAGAACCTGAGAGAGTGCGGATACAGAAGTCAGAGAATACCCTGCATCTTGGGCCTCAGGGTTTTGACTGTGGGGCCACATCGCCCAGGCCTGTCCCTGAAAGAAAATGGATGAGCCTATGGATATCAGCTATGTCCCTAGGAACCTTATGTACACAGAGGAGATGGGAACTTGTTTCTACATAAGTCTCACGGTTAATGGGTCTCCCAGTATGGCCCTCTTTGATTCAGGGCTTCGACAGTCTGATCAAGGGTGGGTACGTCAGATCTGAACAACTTGTCCCGGGGAAACAGGTCCTGATACGCTGTGTACAGGTGGAGAAGCGTGGCTCAGTGGTTAGAGGCGGCAGACCCGGAAGCTGAGATCGGCCGTGGACCAGGGTTCGATTCCCCGCCTCGGCGGGTCTCAGGCTCAAAAATTCCACGGACTCTACAATTCTCGCTCCGGTGCCTACTTGACTCACGGGGTCACACTCTGCGACTCTGGGCAATAGCTTGCTTAATCTCCACTACGGCCCCTCGCGGTAGGATGCCTGGCTTTCACCTTGTGGATACCCTGCCGGGGTATCTCACAGGGGAATACCAGGACGGGTTCCCTAAGCAAGCGCCTTGATACCTTCGGGTGATACGTGCGCTATATAAGACGCAATACATACATACATACATCCATCCCTACCCCACAGCCCGAATAAGCCTCAAATGTCCTGGAGGTTCCCTCTCTCTAGTTACAGTGGGAGTTCTTTCAACCCTACACGAGGATCTCATCCTCGGTACAGACAACCCCAAATTCCGGTCTCTATTTTCTGACCTGATAAAAAAAGAACCCCCTCCTGGTCCTGCCCCTAAAAACACCATACCCAAAACCCAACGACTTTCGCTGGGCCAAGAAGAATGACTCCACCTTATCCCACACAAGAAGCCCTCAACACCAAGACCCGACCAGCCCATGCCTTCCCTTATTTTCAAATAACCAATGGCCTTTTGTTTAGGGTGGCCGGGCGAGACGCGACTCCTCAGCTCTTGGCCCCTAAAGACTTCCGCAACCAGATTCTTTTTTTTGCTCACTCCCACCTATTGGCAGGTCATTGTGGGGCTCTTAAGACCACCCCAACCCTCCTACAATTGTTTTACTGGCCGGGGATCTACGCACATATACAAAATGACTGCCAAGAGTGCCCCCTGTGTTAAAAGAAGAATCCCTATCGACCCCTGCCGGTACCCCTACTACCTTTGGCAATCAAAGGAAAGCCCTTTGAAAGGTAAGGTATGGACCTCCTCGGTCCCCTACCAAAGTTCAAAAAGGTTTCCAATATGTACTGGTCCTAGTGGACTATTGTAAACGCTTTCCGAGGCCTTCCCTCTTAGGGCCCCGACCACTGCCAACATAGCGGACAAACTACTTGAGTACTTCTCGCGTGTCAGATTTCCTAGCCAGATCCATACAGACCAAGGCACCCCCTTTGTGTCATGACTTATGACACAAGTATGCAAACTGCTGGATTTGAAACATATCAAGACCTTGGTCTACCATCCCAAGACCGACTTGTTGGTTAAGCGGTACAATGGGACCCTAAAATTTACTTTGAAAAAAATGCTGATGGTGGAGAGAAAGAGCTGGGATCGTTGTCTTCCCCTTGCTCTCTTTGTCATTCGAGGACAGGTCCAGAGCAGCCTGGAGTGTTCCTCTTTTGAATTGCTCTATGGCAGGCAATCCCAGACCCTGTTAGAAATGACAAAGGAGACCTGGGAAAAGGAGACAGATAACACCTCGGAACTCCTTGATTATACCCAACATCTTTGGTCACGCTTTGGAAATTATGGGATCTTGTCCATACCAATCTAGAGAGGAGTCAAAAACCTTTACGATAAAGGGAAGAAGTGGAGGGTGTTACAGGTTAACAATTGGGGCCTTGTACTCTTCCCTTCCTCTCTTTATAAAGTCAAACCCGAGTGGAAAGGCCCCTACCAAGTAGTATCTACCATAGACAAGACAAGATATCGGATAAAGCTTGGTCCTAACAGGTTCCAAACCTATCATATCAAAGTGCTCAAAAAAGGGATAGGTCCCCCTCCCCGCAATCTATATGTAGCCTACTTCCCCCTAGAAGACACATACACCCTAGGGAATCTGGTATTCAACGAGGTTTTAAGCCCCAAACAACAAAAAGGACTATTAGACATGCTAGTGTCCTTTGCTCCCCATTTTTCTGACCTCCCAGGCAGGACCACCCTGGTTGAGCACCACATAGAAACATTCCCTGGGAATGTAGTCAGACAAAGACCATACTAGATCCCGGCCGCTAGAAGGGAGGCGATGAATAGCGAGGTCAGGAAGATGCTACAAATGGTAGTGATTCATCTGTCATAAAGCGACTGGTCCTCCCCATCGTCATGGTTCTGAAACCTGATGGGACAGTTCAATTCTGCATTGACTTTCGCCAAGTGAACGCAATATCCAAACTGGACGCCTACCCCCTTCCCCGTGTAGACGAGCTTATCGAACAACTTGGAGACGTCTTGGAGACCTTTAGTAAGGTCCACCCTTGACCTTACTAAAGGCTACAGGCAGGTGCCCCTCTGACATTCTGACCAGGAAAAAACGCCTTCTCCACTTTTCGAATTTACTGTCTTGCCCTTTGGCCTGCCCCTGCAACCTTCCAAAGATTAATGAATCGATTGCTGCAACCCCACCAGATGTTTTCGTCGACATACATGGACGACATTGTCATTTTTAGTCCCACCTGGGAAATGTAAATGTAAATCCAGTATTTGTAATGCGCACAGCTACCCGAAGACATCCCGGTGCTGGGGTCTGTTTGGAAGATTAAACAAGCTATTGCCCAGAGTCACATGGTGCTGGGTTGACCTACCGCCAGTGCCAGGGATTGAACCTTCAGTCCCAGTGTCCGGTGTTCCAGGAACTACAGCAAGCTGGCCTACACATAAACGCTAAGAAGTCTTGAATGGGGTTTCAGAAAGTGAGATACCTCAGCTATATGTTAGGGAACGGGTGCATAGAGCCCCAGGAAGAAAAGATCCAAGCCATCACCAAGACACCTCTGCCAACTACCAAGAAGGAAGTTAGGACCTTCCTGGATCATTTGGGCTACTATAGGAGGTTCATCCCTCAGTTCTCTGAAATAGCTACTCCCCTTTTGGACCTTTAGAAGAAGGACAACCCCAAACACGCCATAACTTCCCCTTACTCCTCGGTCTTGGAGGTCTTCCAAAGATGAAAAACATCAATCACCAGTAGCCCTGTCTTGGTGCATCCGGACCACAGCCGCCTCTTTATTCTACAGACAGACGCCTCTGATGTAATCCTTGGCGCGGTCCAGTCACAAATCACAATGGACTGTTCGCAGAGACCCATTCTCTTCCTCAGCCGGAAACTCTTCCCCGGTGAACAGAATTATCCTGTGGTGGAAAAAAGAGTGCCTGGCGATTAAATGGGCCATCGAAAAGCTCAAGTATTACCTGGAAGGGAGCCACTTTACCCTGTATACCGATCATGCTCACTTGGTCTGGATGAGCAGGAACAAGGGCAACATCCCGGGAATGATGCTCTGGTTCCTGTCCCTCCAGCCCTTCGCCTTTGATGTCTGGCAGATAAGGGGGTCCTAAATGCCAACGCTGACTTTCTATCCCATTTTCCCATCATACCCGAACGGGAAGATTATGGGGGAGGGGTGTGTCGGGATCCTCTCCCAACAGACCCTGAATGTACCTATCTTCCTTATGGAACCGCCCCTTTCTCTCTCCTCCAGCTGCCGGAATCAGAGGTGTCTTCCCCAGGGCTGGAGGCATCCTGCGCCTCGCATGGCTGGCCCTTTAACATCCCAGATGAGAAGGATCCCAGCCCCGCCCCTTGGAGGTGGGACCACAGAGCGTCATCGGGAGATAAGAGCCCAGGAGCCTATGAGGAAGAGGTCGAGACCCGAAGGAGGAAGACGGACGAGCTCGAGAGATGGAGAGCGTGGAGCAGAGCGAGAGAGGGAGAAAAGCCACCAGAGAAGTTACAGCTAAAACTGAGGAGCAGGCAGGAGGCCAATGGTTTCATGCAGCGCCCCGCCACGTTCTCGGAGGGACGTGGCTTGAACAGGTGCGGGCCCGCTTCTGGAGACCCGGAAGGTTGGATTGAATATCACCGGGAGGCGGGGAGAGCAGGGAAAATAGCCCTCCAGTATGGAGACCTTAAGGATAACGTGCAGCGTAATCCTTACCTGTCTTGGTGATGGCCCCTTCTCCCGTACTTTCCTAGGAACTGACCGGGTGTTGCCTCCCCTCACACCCTCCCTTTTCCCTGCATTGAGCAACTATAGCACTAATCAGAGTGCACCTTCTTGTTTTCTTTCCCCCTTATGCTTCGGAGGACCCAACATTACCAAATTCCAGCGAGGACGCCAAGGAGGAGAAGCCCCATCCGCCTGAGGATGACATTACTTGGATGACGCATTAATAAATACCCTTGACTCAAAATACCCGGTGTCACGTCTCTACCTGCCCAGTGCAACATGTAGATAGCAGCTCTCTTGCCTGGGTGAAAAGGACTGGATCTGCATCTCTTGAACTCAGAGCCCCAGTGTGAATCCATGGGTTTGTTGTGTGGACTCCTGATCTGAAGCCTCAGGGGCACAAAATGCTTCCAACAACCGTTTCAACTGGACTTTGCCCCCTGAGTCTACTCCGCCAAGTGGTGCTACCCCAGTCCTGGACCTTTGGAGGTGGCCTAAAGTGACTTGTCAACCTCTGTGGATCCAGCAGAACTGACGCATCTCCTCTGATTCACAGCACAATCTCTAGGAGAACCGATGCATCACTGCTTAGATTGGAACGGCCACAAAGACCCGCATCACCTCCACACTATCTTCAGTAACATCGCTGCACGGTGCATCCTCTGTGCAGGCCCTCACATCCCTCGTCAACAACGCCAGACTGCATCTCTGCCTCACAGCTCCTCGGAACCGACGCATCGCCTCGACTCTGTGATGCATCCTCAACACTGTATTTCGCATCACATGTCCCCGCCGAAGGGATCCTCGCCAAAGAAGCTGGACCTCTCATCACAGTCTCGCCACACCTGTTTGCATCGCTCTAGCTGTGCAATGCATCTTCAAAGTGGATACTCACAATGTTCATCTAACCAGCTTTTAAGGTATTTTGTCCAGCGGGCCTCACTGGGTCCATGTAGTTGGCCAACGCTCCATCACAGTGGGACTAAACTTGTGCCTTTGTCCTGGTATGGCACAACCAGATATGTTGGCACTATTTTCACAAAAATGATTATAAATGAATATCTCCGATTCTAATGATGAATTAAAAAAAAAACATTTTATTAAAAATTACTCAATTTTTCAAATTTAGTGTGGTATCCTTTTTGTATCATGTTTTCATCACTTTATTTTGTATTTCATTTGAAGAGCCGCACAAATGCTATACGCATTGCCTCAAAGTTAAGCCCGACTGCTCTATGCAAAGCTACCAGTGGTGAGCACAGGTTAATTTGAGGTTTGAATGTTCCTTGACCAGGGCTCACACCTCAGTCATCCAACAACCCCATTTCTTAATATAGTCATCAGAAGAGTAGCAGACATTTTGGATTTACAGTTTCCTTCTGTTGAAGTAAAAATCAATATCATCATGAAGGTATTACAGCCCAGATTATCCTCATTAGAGCCCTTCAATGAGGCCCTAACATACACCTTCATGGTCACTGGGAACAAACCCTGTTCTTGCCTTCCAGTAAACAGATAGGGGGCACATCAACACACACACACACAAGTCAGGTGACCCTGCTTTACTTACACATCACGCCACTCTGGAGAACCTGGCTACTATATGTAGGGTAACACCAATTTTTCTTTGACCAACCCCCAGACAAAGAGAGTCTTCAGCTAGCTTTTCCCATCATTCTGTCAATGCTAGCTGCTTACTAGGAAGAAGCTCCTATGCCTCAAGGGACTTTGTCACTGAAATCTTACTGGCAGACCCACAGATATTGCACACTAATTTGGCACAGACAATTCAAGATGGCCCGGATGCAGTCAAATATGTTGTCTAGTTGGGCCTGGATAAAACTGTCTGCTTAGGCAGAGCAGTTGCTACTAGAGTACTGCTCTAGTGCCACATATGGATGAAATCCACAGACTTCTTGGTAGATGTTCAGGCATTATTCATGGACATGCCCATTGATGGGAGATCGCCTTTGTTGATGAGGTTGCATCCATCCTTAAATACTTTAAAGAAAGCAGAGCTAATGCATACACCCTTGACCGTTACACATCGCAAGGCAGTCTCAACACCAATTTTTCACCTTTCAAGGAATCACTAGGGATATGAAAACAGACGTCAAGGTCCACAATTAAAACAATTAGCAACCCAGTCTTTTTGAGGTCAGGAATCCATGATTTAACCCCAGGCCCAAAGGAACAACCCACCCTGTCCTCAGCCCTTCCGGCAGAAGCCTCCAAGCCACTTTAGTGGCAAACAATCACCCTGTGAGAGGCAGGATAAGACATTTCTCCATGGGTGAAAAATGATTGCATCTGACAGGTGGGTCCTGCAGATAGTCTAATTAAATGATTCCCCTTCATTCCTTTCTATTCTGTCACACCTTTCAACGTCCTTTGGTGGCTCTTGGAGGACCATTTGTCAATTTTCCTGCAGGACGCACAGGCTTTATGTTATGTTATGTTATTTTTATTTGTACCGCGCACAGCTGCCCCAGCAAAGGGGCATCCTGGCGCTTTGAAAAGGTAAACACAACACAGCATTAAGAGCAAGCAGAAGGGAGAAGAGACACCTCAAAGGGGCTTTAGAGGGTCTTAGCCTTAAATATCAGAACTGGGAGCTACTCCAGATATTTTATCATGTCGAAGAAAGAGGGAATCCTCGTATCAATCTATACCTAAACTCCTCAATTTCCTCCTGCAGGAATGACAAATGAAAGAAACGCACACTGGTCAATCCATCTGCCCTGAATCTGGAAGAATGTATGATGCTGATTGACCTGCAGAGTGTGTTTTTCTGTATACTTCTCCTGCAGGCCCAATGGTGCTACCTGTAGTGGGCCATGAGCATTTCCATTCTTTGTGCTCCCTTTCCTCCTTTCTAGTGCCCCTCAGGTGTTCATGCCATCATGCTGGTGATGGCAGTAGACAGTGCCCATCTTCGTAGGTACCAGTCTTCTCCTAACTGTTCTCCTAACTTTATGACTGGCTGTTAAAGGCAGGTTTATCACAGTTAGTCAGTCACAGACCATCTCCAGGTGATGACAAATCTCCAGACATCACTAGGGTTCATGATAAACCTGCCAAATACTCATGTGACTCTTTCGATGATGATCCCTTTCATTGGATTCATTCTGGATGTAGTGCTGTTCTGGGTCTTTCCTTCAGATGAATGAGACCGGGACATTGGGGCTTTGATTCCGATGTTTCAGTCTATGTGTCCTGGGTTTCAAGGAGGATGACTTTGAGGCTTCTAGGCTTACTTTCTCCTGCATTCTGCTCCCCAGCCATAACCATATGGCAAACGCAGGCTTTGCCATGTGATCTGAAGTGGCAGTGAGCCCAGCACCAGATAAATCTGTCAGAGTCCCTCTGGGTTTCAGAGGAGGCAGCAAATGTTCTGCAGGGTTTGTAGATCAACCACAAGTGAGCCAGCAGCAGACCCTTCTCCCTACCTCCACCTAGACCTGATGGTGATGAATGCATTACTTCCGAGCTGGAGTGGTCATCTGCCAGAGGTAGCAATCAGAGGGTTCTGGTCTCTGTGAAGAAATGCTTCCACATCAGTTTTCTGGAATTGAGGGGCATTTACTTGCTGTTGAATGTGCTCCTGCCTTCCATCAAGGGGAGGCTGGTTTACGCCCCACCGACTACACCACTGCCATCTGGTATTGTCATAAGCAGGGTGGGGTAGGGTTCTGACCCCTATGCCAAACAGCCCGCACCGCTGACACAGGCTGGACCACCTGGGCATCTCCTTTACAGTACACACCTGGCGGGTTTTTTAAACACCAGCATGGATAAACTCAGCCGGTGATGCTTAGAGGATCATGAAAGGCAGGAGATGGTACAGGGTGTCTTTCCACAATAGGTGTAACACAGTCTTGATCTCGTCACCAACACTGATAGTATGTAGTGTCTTTTTTTGGCGACGCATTCCATATAGAGTGAAGCACTGGAAATGTGTATTCCTTCCTGCCACTACCTCTCCTGCCCCGCGTTCTAAAGAAGACGAGGAACAACCGGGCCAAAATCTTCCTTGTAGCGCCGCATTGGGCCAGGAATGTGTGACACCCAGAACTTCTGGGCATGAACATCTGTCCTCTGATCAGGGTTTCCACCTCAGGAGGATCTTCTGTTGCCGCAGCAGGGTAGGATCTTGCATCAGAGCCTTCGCAGTTTACACCTCCATGTGGGGATGTTGATTGCAGGCCGCTAACTGCATTCGGCCTATTTCCCAAAGTAGTGGATTTCATCTTGGCAGCCAGGATTCCCTCTACAAAATCTTTTGATTCCAGAGAATGGCACAAGTTTGGGATTGGAGTGGACACTATTCAGACCGCAACTATCAGATGTATTACTTTTTCTTTTCCACCCAGCAAGGCCTTGCAGCAGGCACTCTTAAAGGTTACCTTTAAGCCCTTTAAACCGTTTTGCAGTTACCGTTCTAGCTGTTCTTGTATAAATCATTTGTTGTGATGCATTTTCTCAAAGGTTTGGTCCACATTTCCCTCAAAGTCTTTCATAATACCCTAGCGAGTCCTTCAACTGGTGCTCACTTTTGTTATGTGTACCCCATTTAAACCTTTAAACAGATGTCCCTCAACTCTGAAAACAGTTTTCTTTCTCTCAATCACTCTGGCTCATGGCACGGGTGAGCTTTAACTCTTGCAGTTCATCCGCCTTACAGCACCTTCTTTCATGAGAAATTGGTGCTACAGACTACAGCAGACATTTTACCAAAGTTTGTGACACCTTTTCCTGTCAGTCCATTTACTACACTGATGTTCTTTGCTCCACCTCACCCCTCAAAAGAGGAAGAGAGACTCCATTGGTTGGATCCCAAAAATGTGCTGAGCTTTTGCATCATTGCTTCTTAAGACCATTGAGTGGATGATCAGTTCTTTGTAGAATTCTCAAGGGCCGAGAGAACCAGTACATAAGAGGAAGTAATCCAGGTGGATATTCATCTGCATCAGGAGCTGCTATGTTTTGGCCAAGAAGCAGCCCCTTGAGGGTTTGAGGGCTCACGCCGCCAGTGCCATGGATGCTAGAATTGTGCTGGCACATTGAGTGCCTGTCCTGCATGTTTGACTGGCTCCTACAAGAGGCATCAATGCACATTTTTGTTCAAAAAGCACTACTACCCTGACAGCCAGGCCTGATGGAAAGGCATTTTGGCTGTTCAGTCCTGCAGGGTTTTATGTTCAAAGTCACTCCACAGACCCACTACCGTATTTGTTCTGAAGTTGAGGAATCGGAGCTTAGAAGCACCCATTAGAAAAACAATTTATTTACCTTCAATATCTCGCTTTTTGGTGGATACTCTATCTAACCCCAGATTTGTTACCATCATCCTACCTCCCCATTTTGTGGAATGGACTCTTTTTCCATCTAAAAAGGTCACAGTTTAGAGATCTGCACACTGGTATGAACAAATGGTATTTGGGTTCCTTTTTTGAGGGCGCTGACAATGTCCAGAAAGAAAATGATTATTCACCAAAACGAGTAACTTGTTCTTTGTGTGTGATTATGCAAATAGCCTAATTCAATAGAATTGTTATAGCATCAGTTATGACGTTTCAAAGTGAAGATTGCCACATGTAGGCAGAAACACTTGTCGCTAGTCTCTATCACGGAATTAGGCCAATACATGGATTTACCCAAATCAGTCACATTGGTGCAGCCAAGTGATGTCTGACCGCAAGTCTTTCTTCAATCCTTCCATTGACCTCAGTTTAGGAGAACTGATAAAGGCTGCAGCTGGCTTGGGAACTGCACTTCCCAGTCTGCTAAGAGATCACAGGAAATCTGCAGTCTGTTCCGACTTTTCCTCGCGCTTTGAGTTGTACACAGCTCTGCATAAATGAATCCACACATTTTGTTTATACCGAAAAGGTGAAAAGTCATCTTTCCAAAACTCATAACATATTACTGTAACTGACGCATTTACTCAGCAATGTTACCTGGATATTTTATTGTGTAACCATGGTAGCACTCCTCTCCGAGAACAAGACTTAAGCTCCACTCACATACAGAGATGCAGCAGGTGAAACAACGGAACAAGGGATCAGAAGCACAGGCAGTTCTTAGGAAAAGCCTGGGACTCACGCTGCAAGTTTTCAACTTGTTATCACTGTGGGTGTATCTTAGTGTGATGACGCAATAGATCTTATAATGCAGTCGGAATTCAAGGGTTTGAGAAATGAGCTAAGTATGGGGCTATTTTTAGTTGGACCAGTTCCCTGGCCATACATCCACAGTATAAACTGGAAGTTAAGCATTCTACCAATAGAGGCCGAAACCTGCAGACATTTCTGGGTTTCATTTAAACCTGACGTCATCTGCTGCATGCACCACCCATGAGCAGTTTCAGGACTCGGACCATAGAAAATATGGGGTACCATAGGCCGTTCCCACAATCAAACCAAGACAACCCCGTTTTCAAGACACTAACATTGATAAAGTTGTAAACAAAAACAAGAAAACAACTGTGTGATATGGACGAAAAGACCACATGGAAAACTGCCTCACACAGATGTGAAAAGATCACATTTTTCACTCGTTAGTAGTATCTCAATGTTTCCTTTCTCCCTTCTTTATGTTATTAGATACTGCTGAACGCTTTTTACAATGGGGTATTAGTAAATCAAGACTACGTTGGTCTACCAAGAGCAAGCACTGATGAAGGCACGGCTGTTCTTTTGAGATGCTGAATGCTGAAGTCAATTCTGTAACTGGGTTGAGTAGTGAGGAATACTAGTATCCCTAGGAGAGGTGATAACATTTATATATGCTGATATTTTCAGTAGCATGCTAATATTATTGGGAAATGTGTTTGCAAGAACTCGATTAAAGATGTATATGCATAATCACATATTGACTTATTACTGAGAAGTTATGCATTTAAAACCTCCAAATTCTGTGGTTTCACACTGATTTATCCAAAACCTAAAGTAAGACTGAAATTAATAATATGGCCACCTAGGTGAATAGGATAGTGAAAGTGAGGACAACACGGGTTAATAAAGACAAACCGCTCAAAATGTTATAAACATATTAAATATATTAATTACACATACTCACAATGCACAGAGACATTGACAGGTGCCGAGGGCGAACTCCCAAGGTTATTGTGAGCCATGCAGTGATAAAGCCCAGAGTGCTCAGATGTAACTTCCTGCCATTGCAATTCAGATGAATTTTCGTGCATCAGGTGGTCATCTTTGTACCAGGTGTAATTGGTCACAGTAGGGTTACTACTGTTAACCATGCATGTTAATGTCAGAGGAGTTCCTTCAACGGGGCTGGGTCTCACAATAACTTGAATTTCTTTGGGAGCATCTAGAAAACAGAATATAACGTTATGTTCTTTGACCAAAGAGACATCCAAACTGTTCCGAGGATTTCTGAGCCTGCAAGCGGTCAATGGACGTTTTTTTGCATAGACAATCCCTTGCAAAGTTATCACAGTCAAGCAAAGCAGCACATCAAGCGTGCAAGTCTGACGCTGTTGTATTGACCTATAAAATGACAAATCGGAGGTGCAATAAAATATTCTAATAAACGGACTGGTACAATGAATGCCACCTCGGTTGTTATGCTTCACCGCAGATTGGAAGTCAATCTGTGCTGCTGAAACAAATACAAACTGAAAAAAAGCATTGAAACGTCCAGCAATCCTCGTTTTTCAAAAGAAAACTCTTCCCCACCAATTAGCGATTTCCCTGTCTGTTGTGATGAAAAGAGAGTGAAGGAAGGAGAGAATGAGTCGAAATTGGGTTGGATGGATGAGGAGATGCATGGGAAAGTGAGTGTTCTGATTAAAGAGTAAATAAGTATATAAATGAGTTAGTGCATGGATGATGGGAAAAGTCTAAACTGATGAAACTGTGATGAGAGTGCATGGCTGAATGCATCTACGTAATGTTAAGAGTGCATGGATAGGTGAGAGCGTGGTGCTTGAGGGTGGCTGCAGTCCAGCTGTGGGCACGAGGCTGCTCTACCCTTCCACTGCAACTTCCATACTCAACCTTGCAACCACTCCTCCATTCATCCACACACCCCAACTCTCACTCACTGCTCAGTCTAGCACTGCCACTCGCCCATCCATGTAGTCACCCATACATGCACCAATAATCACATTCTTGCTCTCACCCACTCACTCAGGCATACAACCAAAATGCACTGCTCTTCAAGCAGCAAAGGTTAGATATATATAAAAAATGTTTAAGTCGTACAAATTTGATTTGCCAATGCGGATTTTTATGAAGCATTTCCTGCCATAGTCTTGTGACGTTATAATATTTTCATGGGGCAGGTGCTACTTTTCCCAAAAGGATTTATTTGGTAATCCTCCCGGCAGGTAAAGCGAAGTCATCAATGAGGGAATTCAAACCTTTGGATTGCAGGGAGACTGAGCTCAAAATAGATTAATAAATTCGCTAAGGAAAATAAAAAGTAGAGTCTGGATGGCAGCAAGGCAACTTTCGCTATCTGGCAAAATCCACTTCTCTATAAATGCCTTCAAGCCTCAAACTGCCCAACGTTGGCAGATTTTTTAAATGAGAGACAGTATGATTACATTTGAAGAGGATCTCAACGTGTTAAGAGTTACAATGAGAACAAGAATACAAAGGTCTAGCAACTGAGCATCTAAAGTACCTACATGCATATAAGGTTCTGAAGCAGGTGAAGGTTAAATGGATAAGAAATCTCTTACCAATCCCCGAATTTTGGCATTGCAATTGGGAAGCATTGGTGTGACTGTTTGAATAAGCAGCCTTTTTGTGTTAATGATTGAGAGGTTACTCTAAAAAACACAAACCTAGTTCATTAAAAAGAGATTTACCATGACAGAACCAGGGAATGGGATGTGCTATGCCAGAGCTCATTAGTTCTTCAGCCAGAAGTCTATATTGCAATAACTCAGGTAGCCTACAACTTAACCCAGTAAAGCAGGAGCTTCAGGGATGCAACTTCCCCCATCCTTTTTAGCCCAGTATCAATGATTAACGGTAACATGGGGGGTACTGTGGGGTAGACTAAAACCTTTTTCTTTAACAGTCAGGCCACTGGTAGTGTCTGCCCTCCAGATTTCTGTTCCAGACAGGGCTGTAGCCTGGGCCTTTGCCCAGTACAATTTGGTGGCTGAAAAGACTGATTTGGGAGTAATTGCTTTATATCTCTTTGTTTTTGCTGATGCACTGCGAAGCAGAATCCGTTCGCATTTGTGAATGTGAGAGTTCATTTGCAGGTTTTGTCGACTATCTCACAAATAATCAAAATATTCAATAATATGTCGGATTTACCCATTCATTAAAAACCTACCTCTAAATGTTCTATGGAGGGTCGAAATCCCATCATTTTGATTTTTGTGGTGTTCACTTTTAAGCCTCAAAGATCACAAAAGTCAGCAAATCTGTTGAGCAGTTTTTGAAGCTCAGAAGGTTTACAAGATAGCAAAAGGGTATCCCACTATCCTCTCGAAATAGCAGTGCTGGGATAGAACATCCACCCAATCTAGGGACATCGCAGACGCAGGAGTTAGGATGGTCAACCATACCATTCACATATAAACAAAATAGGGTTGGTGTGCGAACACAACCCTTGCTCAACTAGTAGTTGATTAGTCAGCTCGCCACCTTGCCCTTTCCTGCCTTGGCAAAATTGGTCTTGTGCAAGCTAATGGGAACATCTAATAAAACAGAATGAATTCCCATTAGGGCAAGGGTGGACCACAGTTGCTACCTTGGTCTAAATGGAAAGCTGCCCTGAGGTCCATGAAAACCATGTACAGATAGTCCCTAGAGAACCTGAGGTAGTTTGTGACTAGCAGACTGAGTCTGAAAATTGGATCTACTGTACTCCCCCCTTAACTGAAACCCAGCCTTGACAGGGTATTATATGCTAGTATCATCAATCCAGTCGAGGGGTTTATCTTTTTTTTAAATTATTTATTTATTGAGTTTTATGACAGCAAGTAGTTAAAACAAACAACCAGTTCAAAAGGGGAAAAAAAATACAAATAGATGAATATCCACAAAACAGAAACAATCATGGCAATAAGCATATTATATCCAGTTACAAATAGGTGCCCAAAGCTTTTGGCCAAATACTTTCTCTTTAAATTGTATATTGCTTTCTCCAGTTGATAGATATTTAATAATTTGGTTTGACATTGATAAAACGTGGGGGGATCTGCATCTAACCAGTGAGAAGTTATACAGTATCTGAAAACCGACATCGCAATAAACAGAAAGCCTTCTTCAGTATCTGTTTTGATAACAGTTTGATCATATTGAATGCCAAAAATTACTAGATCGGCAGACAATACCAATGATTTACTCAAGATATTATTTAAAAAGAACTGTATACCATCAATAAATTAAGCTAATCTGGTGCACTGAAAAAACATATGAATTGAGTCTGCACCAAGATAACCGCATCTGTTACATTTAGTACCTCTGTTGGCTTTCCATTTCAGTAACTTCGCTGGGGTGTAATACAAATCAAATATACTCATAAAATGTTGACTTTTGAGTGAGCCATTACACAAAACCAAATTTGCCAATTCTAATGATCTAAATATGTCAACATTTTCCATTCCTAATTCTTTTTGCCACTTGTTTTCGAACGCTTCTACATTATCTTCAATTCGGTTTAGCATTGTCTGATATATTACCCCAATTTTTTTTTTCTTTCTGCAACATTCCAAAACATCATATTCATTAATTTTACTAGTATTTAAGAGATTTTTTTCTCTCTAAAAAACTATGGATTTGAAGGTATTTAAAAAAATCCCCTTTAGTAAGTCGAGGGGTTTATCAAGGATTTGTCTGCAGAACACCTTCTGTATTTTATCAGTTTGGCTAATGGGCTGGTTGTTATTTGGGACTGTTCTATCATCTTTTTAAATTGTGGAATTACCCAAGCACCACGTCTGAATCTGGAATTTTCCCTCCTGCCATAATTCCATTGGTTGGAGCATTTATATAGTGTCCTAATATAGCTGGCTTTGACCAGTAAAAGTCACTTGGAAGTTTATCTGGACCAGGTGCCTTCCCTGGTTTCAGGGATTGAATGGCTTTAGGTTTATATCCTCAAGTGTTAAATTGATAGGATTATAATCAAATTGGGCTGTCCAGTCCTGCATTGCTGGTGTATCCACCACTGCCCTTGATCTACTTGGGGTATATATCTACGTAAAGTGATCTACCCACTGCTATGATTGCACAAAGAACTCTATAAGTTTATGGGCTTTGGGGCAACCATTGGCAATTATATATGCTAGAATGTCTGGGAGTCTTTGGATTTCAAGGCATCAACCAAAGTTAGCTAATTTTGGTCGATCCAGCTCTGTTTGGTAGAGGATATGGTTTGCTTATATTTTGTGTGCACTGCTCTAATTGCCTCAAAAGGGTGACAATACGGAATCCTCTGGGCATATGGTTTCTAAAGCTTTGACATTGCTTGTGGGTGGAAAGTTCTCCTTGTTGCACTGGCCAGCGAGGGAAAGTAATTGCTACATAATTTACTTGGCAAATAGTTTCAACTGACGAGCTGTTGCCCGGAGGAGATTGGCTAGAAGGAGAGTTGGGCAGCTGGGAGGCATCTTGGCTGGTTGTCTTGGCTGTAATGTCTATAACCAAAACGGATTGAGGATTAGGCTTCGAGGAGCTTCGTGTGTGCCCTTTACCCTTGAAGAAATGGGTTTTCTTAAGTTTGGTGCCTTGTGGGCCAGACTGTTTTAACCTCTTTTCAACATATCCTCACCTCCACTAACAGATTATCAATATCTTTTAAGGTGCAGTTCTCGGTTGAGTGTCTCATGGCCAACTTAGGCTCCTTCCAGATCTAGGTGCAGATTTAACAGCCTTCCGTTTGCCCTTTGTGACCTTAAAGCGCTTCTTTACCAGAGGCAGGTGCCAAGGGTAGTGGCCCTGCCCAGACTCCTCCTGATGCTGATGGCACAGGACAGGCCCGCCCTTGGCCCAGGCTTTGCCCGGGTGTGACCTCGAGTATCATGCCAATCAAGATAACCAAGGTGGTTTTGAGTATGGGAGTGGAAGGACCTGCCCCTGGAAGCTGCATTAAGCAAATGCGCTTCCTGATGTGTTGGTTGATCGAGTCCCCAGATGTGGTTGGAGTCCAAGGTGGAAGAGTATTCCAGATGTTGCCTTCCATGTGGCCCATGCAGCCGGATAACCAATGCACTTTTTAGCATGCTCAATGGAAACCCTGCCCCCTGGAAGCTTCAGTCGGCAGCCACACCTCCTGGTTCATTGGTGGATGGGGATTGAGTCCCCAAATGTGGTTGGAGTACAAGGGGTAGAGTACCCCAAAAGTTGCCTTGTATGTCGCCCCCCACTCTGTTGGTGCAAGTTAATTACTCTGCTTTCCAGCAGACAGAACAAAGGCCTCTCCACACAAAAGGAGAAATTAACACCCCTTCACTTAGTTCCTGAGAAGGAAGTGATGGGGAGCAAAACCTCTTGATGGCACCCATTTGGATTGTCCAGTATGCTGTAAGTAGGGTTGGAATAGAGATGGAAGGTGATGTAGCACCCCATGATTAGCATGGGGTGCCTGGAATCTAGACCTTTCCACTCATTTAAAAACTCTTGCATAAGGGGGACACAGAGATTTGGACACTGGAAATGGATGGTGGCTACAGCACGAAGAGCTGGACCACCCTCGAAGCCTACAAGGACTAAGGACTCTGCCTACAGCTGAACCCAGGACCAGTGGGTCTCTCCATGTCCAGTGCAAGATTGTATTATTTTTTTCCAGGGATGGGGTGTGTGTGGGAGCCCCTTTCTCACACTCTATGGGTCTGGGACCCCATCACCTAATCCAGAAAACACTGTAAATGGGGCCTGGGACTCAACTCATGGGCTCCCAAAACCAACAATTGAAGGGGAGCACTGTTATCCCCCCTCCCAGTGATGATGGGCTAGCCCCCACTCCCTGTGCCGGTGTCTGGGGGGTGGGTGGGGTGCCCCCCAGAGAAGCAATGAAAACACAGCCTTCAGCTGGGGCAGCATGAGTGGGTTCCCCGGGCTGTCCCCAGCCCAAGAAGCACTCAGGAGTCTAGTGGGCACAGACACCAGGATTAAAAGTAAATGGAAAAAGATATGCAGCAAGGTCACGGAAGAAAATGGAGTGGTCGAACTCGCTCATTTAATATGCACGCTCTGTGTTTGTAGCGCCCCAAAATGCCCTATAGGACCTGGAGACAATGATAATTTTGGCTTTGTGATGCCCCCTGGAAAGGAAGGGCACTATCAATAGATGTTGTGGAGACTGCAATAGGTGCAACAGCCGCTCCCAGAAGTGAATTACCAAGTAACCCTAATCCTAGGTCTGATGAGACATGCTCTTGGACAAGTCCATGATTTTACAAGTGCTCTGGCTAGAGATTGTGCTCTACAACCTGGGAAATCAAAGACATCTAGTGGCTGGTTCTATGGCTGCAGTTTACCTGGCCTAAATGTGTCAAAGAAAGACATGGTATGTTAATTTTGAACGCTCTATTATCAATATATTGCTAATAGTGGTTTTTGACAATAATGACTGCATTTAAATATGGTTAATGAGTACAGTGAAATAATGGATGTTTATATTATGGATTGTTGGTCTTTTAATGCCGTAACTCTAGAAAAAGTCAATAGGCTTGCTTTATATATTGATATTATGACCTTTGACAATGTCAAGCGGCCTGCTTCATTTTAGGTGATTCTACTCCTTCATTTTGATGTTCAATCTAATATAGGTGGAGGGGTACTGGGATCTGGGTTGTCATGACTCTTTAGGGGGCAAATGTGACTTCCGACTGTCACCCAAGGTAATCTATTGTTGCTAGACCCGGCCCTTTGACAGGATTAGCCCCAAACGTTTTGAATTTTGACTCCTATTTTTCTGAACCTTTTTTCGTTGGCTATAGGATTCTGGGCACTTTGCCACTGCTGATCAGTGTTAAAGTGCATATGAGCTCTGTATTAAATTATGACAATGATTGGTTATTCACGATCGGCATATTTGATTTACAGGTAAGTCCCTGGTAAAGTGCACAGTGTGTCCCAGATTCTGTAAATAAAATGCTACTAGTGGGCTTGCCATTAGGACTAATGGGGTTACCCCGTATTGCGCAGAACCTGGGACATCTAGTGGTAGGTAACAACAATCGGTTCTGTAGGGGGTATACCATTTCTTATACAAAACATATTTAGTATACTCTATCACTAGGAATATGACAAATAAATTGTACAGGTGTTAGATTTTACCAAATTAAAAACACAGCACCAAACAGGCTTGAAATTTAGAAACAGTACATTGTTAATCATATATTGGGAAACAATGAAAATAATAACATATCAAGGGAACACACAGGACTGCCATGCAACACATACATAAACCAATAAACCAATAAAAATAAAAACTGAAAATGTATCAAGACTGTGATAGATTAGATACTAGACATTACACAGATTAACATGCAATACATACATGAATCAATATGGTATCCATAGAAAACATATGTGTTGGAGCTGGAATCGTATTTTGCTTGGATGTATAGTCTGCTCAACATAGGTAAGGAGAACTGTTGTGTCATAGGTAAGGAGTTCCAGTGGACTTGGTTAGGTTACAGATGAAGACATTTATTAATCTTTGGTGTTAGATAAGGTTTTCCAGTAAAGATGTAAATATAGCCCCACCAGGAGTAGCCTCTCTGCTACTCAGCCCAGGATCCAACTGACACTCAACCTCACAGCAATCCTAGCATTCCAGTGACATCACCATCCATGCCAACATTTCACTCTCACTAGCTGAGCAGTAGAGGCAGAGAAAAAGGGAAGATCCATAGTATAAACTTAAGATAGAACAAGCACCTGTAATTATCGTCGAGGTTTCGACCCAAAGATGTTATGTGTTTGTATATACCATCAACACAGGTCTTCTTCAGGACTTTGAAGCAAAAAGAACAGTCTATGGTTAGGGTGAGGCTGCCTCAACAGTCGGCATCCCATTCAAACAGTATAAATATAGACTCCCCAACAGTGTCAAAAATTTGGCGTTGGCTTGGTTATCTTTATTTTCTTTTGTAAATTGTGAAACTTCAATCAAGGTCAGAATCATTCTTTCCGTCTTAGTCTGAGTCTAGAGAATATCTAACTGCATTAGTATTGTGGTCCGACACATCACTGTATTTAGGATAAATCATTTTTAGGTCGAGCCTGATCGACCTTTTGTATCCTTATCTATGGGCTCTGGCAAACCCACCCATTGCCATTGGTTTTTCTTCCTGCCAATATGAAATGCTGGCATTCTGTTGGTCCATTTCTTGCAACTGTCCCGCCTCTGGGGGCTTGTTTCAGCGGAGGCAATTTCCCCAAGTGATTTATTTTGTTGGCCATCCACGCTTCCTTTTCACACAGAGTGCGATGGCCCCTCGACGCCTCTGGTCATTGAAGCTGGCTTGTTCCAATTAGGAGGCGGTGCAGGCTGGCGCGTTGTCATCTGCCAGGCTTGAGACTGCGTCTTGGCGTATGAGGTATGTCACCCGGTGTGCATGCTGCAGTCCCTTGTCAGCAGTCTGAGATGGCTGCGCAAGAACTGCATGAGGAGCGGAACAAGAGGAAAGCAGAAGGCTGGGGCGGGGCTGCTAATGCAATTAAGTGAAATATTTCTGGAAAAAGCTCTGCCGCGTATGTTTGCGATACTTCAGTGTAAACACGATGTTCACTATGAACCATTAACAAAGCCCTAGGGCGTGATTTGTAATCTGGACAGTCAAAAACCACAAGACGTTTACCATTCCCGCGAAAAGGTTAACCCGATATCTCAATACATTAAGCCCGGGCGGCGTAGTTTGCCAGCTCCATTTGAAATAATGAGAATTGCAGTAAAAAAGTAATTTGGAGGAAAATGATTGTTGAGTTCAAGGCATTGGGCCTGAGCTGTCTGGAGGTTTGTTCCATTGCATAGCCGGCTAACTCCTTCAGGCTTCCCCTTGGGGGCAGACAGAAGTGACATTAGCTACCTCTCCCATTTATGTGTACCTGGGGATTCACTTTGGGTCAATAAATAAATCAGGCGCACAGCGGACACATACCTCTCTCTGAGTTCAAAGCAAACTGACAAAAAACAAAGCACAGTCTGCCCTCATACTCCACCGGGCCCCACATGCATTCCACAGCGACTAAGGCTAGCTCGTGACTATAGCCGCTCCCACTGAACCGGTGGCCAGGTTCTCCCGGGTTCTGGCTCTGCTTAGGATTTTCTGTTTGTTTCGTTATTTGTGTGGAAGAAGGACTCCTTTTAACAAATTTTATTTGCTATTTACAGGATCTATTTATTTTTTTGCTTGTATCCCAGCTTCATTGTGTACTTTGGAACTGGGGTGTAAATGTTGCTTATTAGAATAAAACTTTGTTCAGGAATCTCATTTTTATTTTTCCAGAATGATAAGATGGTTTTATATTTTTAATTAAATTAAAAAATCCATTACTTTTATCAACTATTTTGTTTTTCCTTTATATGTAGTTTATAAATATTAAACGCTGTATATTGTGCTGACTTTGTAACTGGGGAAACATGTTCGAGCACCATCGTGGGCTCCACATCTTGTGATTTTGGGCAAATAAATGAATCAACCCTTTGCCTATGAAAAATGATAGTGTACTTGTGTAATGGTTCTGGTGCTTCTGTAAAGCACTCCAATACTTCATGTCAAGATCGCTTTATATTATGGCAATTTGGGAGCTCTGTAGGAATTCCTTCAAGTGGGTCAGTGAGAGCCCCGTGTCCAGTCATGCCAAGGTGCTGTGTGCGGTGGAATCTGATCTACCGGGACCTAATATTAAAAAAAACAAAATGTAGGGCAGTGTTTTTCCCTTAATGATAACATGCTTTAATTTGTTCAGCACGGTTAAAAAAGGTATTTATTTTATCACGCAGCTTAGTTTTTCTTCAATAATAGCATTCTTTAATAGGTTTTATTAAACAATAAGGCCTAATATTCCACACTGGCCTTTGGAAGTAGTTTAGCACAAACACCAACCCGAAATTCAACTGCCAAGACCCACTTCTTCCTAGGGGAGAGGCGGGGCTCAGCATATTTTTCTACACATGAATATTTGGAAAATGTATGGGCTTAGTAGCTCTTCATAGTTCTAAAAGGGCACTCATAAAATCTTTCAGTATGTTGATGGTGTGAAAAGCAAGCCTAACCCTCATTCAACAACTCCAAGATATTGGTAGCAAAATAGAGCATTTCTCACCACAGATTTGAATGGGTCTAAACAATAATAGGCGATAGATATCATTTCTGCATGGATGAGCAGGAGAATACCTGATCTTGTACACTTACGGAAATAACGCGGTCAAAGCATTTTCCTCACTGTAGCTAGTCTGTTAGCTCTTTTATATTGAATCTTTGTCAACTGATACTACATGCCCACTGCGCATGCCCTGTCTGGATGCACATTTAGTTATCCTGGTCCAGATGCCTAGTGCGCATTTTTCAACAGTGAATGGCGCGGAGTGTCCTCTCCCCCTAACACTGTCAACACTATGGGACCCTAATAACCATCACTCATTGGTTGAGCCTGGAAAACAGCCTTACTGACTGAGGGATGGATGGAGGGCCCTTAAGTAAACGGTAAAGAGAGTTTCTGCCCATCCTCACATCTGCCTTATTTCTGCTGTCCTCTGTCACTCAAGGTCATCTATCCTATTTCTTGCATTTTTTCACCCTCCCGACTCAGGTCTGGTGGACAAACGAGCTAGCCTGAAGCCCTCTGCTCCCTAGATTTATTAAAGTTCATCTCTACAGTGCCCTGTCCTAAGCATTCGCTCATCAAAAATATGCATTGGAGCTGAATAAGAGCATCACAACAACTGCAAAGTGTGAGACTTGTATTTGTGCGCATGTGTGTGTGTGTGCATGTCTGTGTGTGAATTAAAGTGTACATTTAAGTATTTCTTTATATTTGTGCCTAAGTGCATGCGTTTAATAGTTGTAAGAATGTCGTTGTTGTCGATGTCTCCATATGGTGGGTATTCCTCCCATCTGAAGGTACTCATTTGGTATGTCCCTTCCTGACACATGGTGACCATCTTTGGCATAGTGTAGACATATGTGGCATCTGGTGGGTGTCCCTGGTACGTGGTGATCATCCCTGCCATGTGGGACATTTTCCTAGTGTGGTGACAAATATTGACACGTGTTGCCCCTTTGTGAAGGGAAACATATTGACTCATTAGCAGTTGTGGCTGCTCTCTTCGACCCTCTATGCCCACACCTTCCCCCGTCAACTCCCTTCCCCAGTGCTGATCCCTTTTTGGATATCAGGGACACTTTGTGTTAAGGCCTTCCTAATCTTTCTCCCACAAAAGGCATCTACGACAAATTTGTGTCCGTTTTCTCCAATTTTGAGGATTTTAGAGGAACCCAGAGATGATGGACATAAACACTGACCACCCAGAAAAAGGCAACACAGTATGTACAAATACATATTCTATTAACACTTGCATCACAATAAAAACGCAGATCACCAGCGCACACACCGCAGCAACAAAATCACATTTAGCGGAGGCATCGCACTATAAAGGCGAGGCCTATTGGCAGTGCCAATGCTGGTCTTTAAGTGGATTCAACCTCCCCAGAAAGTGGTCTTTTAGTTGGAACATTGCAAAAAACATATGATGAATTATCATCCATCTCTGCTATGACACCGTCAGAATCTTTAATAGCAGGAAGTTCTATTGGCCCATGTGTCATAATTTAGCTCTGTGTTTGTGGTGCCTCTTGGATGTATGTTTAGTATGAAAATCGACTATACACATGGCTGCACTTTTGAGGGTAATGATCATTATCATTCCTGCTTCCTCCTGCAGGTTGGGTCTGGGCCATAATGATAACTTTACAATTCCTCTTTGTCCTGAACAATATTTTCCATGTTGTTGCAGGAGAATTATTAATACATTGTTTAAAGTTTTCCCTGAAAATCTCCCCACTGACTCCATCTCGATTTGAGGAGGTGCAGACATAATTGCATTATCAGGCTCTTTATTGTCTAAGGCACTCTTAGAAACAAGCCAACGCATTACTTAACAAAGAGATAAACTAGAAAAAAAGAGAGCCCAATGAGAATATTTGGCTTGTTTTGTGAAGAAAAGGAGAGATAAGCAACCAGTACTGGTATGAATTTCACGAGAATGGAGTTCAACCCCAATGCACTCCTCTTGACTTCCAAGGGACCGGGCTTAGGACATACTCACGTCTCATGCTGCACGATTTTGAGAATAGCATGTGAGCGCGTGCCCATGGGGAGGCCGCAGCAGGCCGTAAGAGGCACTTACGGGTAAAGCGTAGTGAGTCATGGGGGAAAAGCCGCCGAACTTCTAAATATCAATGAAAGGGAATGGTAGCGCACCCTTCGGCATGGCGCAGTAGTGATAAACTGTCAAATAAAACATACACAAATAATATATTTATCAACAGCAATAAGTGAGAAAGTGGTCACTTAAAATGAACTGGCAGCAGCAGCCAGAAAGAGGAAGTGCTGGATGTTAGGGGGGTTTATATATTGTTTATTGTCTGTTCACCTGTGTGACTCGCATCGCTAGTTTTTCTGCAAGGATTCGTGGGTGGTGTAGTCTGCTCAGTGCTTAAGCAGTACAAAAAAAGTGTACCAAGGCCCCCGTCAGGAGGGCATTACAGCTTGCACCATCCGTTGCTGCCAGTGACAGTACAAACACAACAACTGTCCTTCACACTTTTACAAGGTTTTTTCCTGACTGCAGTTACAGCAGGCACATCATGTGCGCGTGCTCACCCTGCTCATTTCTCACTAGTGGAGAAGTTATGGCATGACCTCAAGCCTGGTGAACATTGTAGGGGAAGGGAGATCCTTTAAAGAGAGTTATTTTCTCTCTGGATTTCCCTTCTCTTTTTGAAACTCGGGAGCAGCAACACTGTAAAGATGTCACCAGGGCTCTAAGTGGAAGTTTTTTCAACATTATATACAACATGCCATAGTTGCTGCATATTTATCTAATGCAATTAACAACCATTGCCAAAGCCAATAGTCCTGACTTGTTGTAGGTATGATGTTACTTGTTGTATCATATATCTAGATAGAATGACAAACAGCAAAATACAAGTCGGGTGGCACATTATGCTAAGCACAGGTTTTTTAGTTTTTTAGTTTGTGTTTTAAGCCACGCCCTTAATTACGTTAGCCACGCCCCTTTCGGAGACCCTCCAGTTTTTTCATCACACTTGAAGCCCTGAGTGTGTCAATTCATTCTTTTCCAGGCCCCCCAAAAAACATAAGAATGGTTCGGGAGGCTGGTATTAGTTATTGAAAATGTCAATTGAATTAATAAACAGTATTTGTTGTGCTGATACCTAAATTAGGAAGACAGTATCACCATGTGGCAGTCTGTCATAAATGCGGTGCTGGCAATTAAGTGCCGGTGCCTAGCACCGGCTCAAATTAAGCACTAATGTCCATTATACTTTTTCCTATGTATCCCTATATTCACAAACGGGCTTCCATATCAAATTAACAGCCGGAGGGAAAATATTACTATGGAAAAAGCCTTTCTCCAAGCACACTAAAGTGCTTTACAAGCTTGTATTTTATTAACTGAAAAGGTCAGCATGACAACAATAAGATGCAGCAAGATTTATTTTTATTTTATTTATTTATTTTTTGCAATTTATACTGCACGAACAAATGCCCGTAGGCGTCTCGGCGCTAGATACTGTATGTGAAGTTCCCAGAGACTAAGTCGGCTGCTATTCTTGACTAAACAGCCAGGTCTTTATTTTTCTACGAAATTGCATCAAGGATGGGCTTTCTCTGATGGTTACTGGCAGAGAATTCCACAGTCTGGGAGCAGCCACCAGGAAGCGTCTGTCGCCCCAATTGACTGTTTTGGTTCGTGGTATCAGCAAAAGTTTTTGGTTGTTGGATCGGAGCGATCTAGTGGATGAGTGAAACCTAAGGTGGAATTTAAGAAAATATGGGCCATAGTTGTGCAGTGCTTTGTATACTATGCAGAGTGTTTTAAATTTGATCCTATTCCGGATCTTGAGCCAGTGGAAGTTCCTTATAGTCTCAGAGATTGGCATAAACTTCGATGTTCCAGATAGGAGACGGGCTGCAGCGTTCTGGATCGTCTGCATTTTGTTAGTCACTCTGGCTTGGGTATTAATAAATAGGCCATTGCAGTAGTCAAGGGAGGACAACACTAGGGTGCTTACCGGTGTCTTACCTGCTGCAATTGGTAGGAACGGCATAATTTTCTTAATCAGTCTGAGTTTATGGTGGGCAGTGGCTGCTATTTCGTTTGCGTGGGCCATAAAGTTCAAGTTCTCGTCAAAAGTCACACCAAGATTTCTGACAGTAGTGACTGGTTTAGGGGGGGCTCTGTATGTGGCGGGCCACCAGGTAGTTGACCAGCTAGGTGAAAGACTTCCAAAAATGACCACCTCCGTTTTTTCGGAGTTTAGTTTTAGGCAGTTGGAGGCCATCCACTCTTCAATCGCCCGCATGCCCTCTTGAACATTTTCTGCTACTTTTTCTCCATCCCCATTGATGGCCAGCACAAGCTGCGTGTCATCAGCGTATGAGGTAAGGCTCATCCCATGGGCCTTGATGACAGAGGCCAGGTCCGACACATAGATATTAAATAGTGTCGGACTTAGGGATGAGCCTTGGGGTACCCCGCACGGCAATGATAGCTTGTCTGATTGGAAATGCCCCAATGTGACCACCTGTGTTCTCCCAGCCAAGAAGGAGGAGAGCAAGTTTTTTGCCATGTGGCGAATGCCCATCTTTCCGACACGGTCGACCAGAATCTTGTGGTCGACCGTGTCGAAGGCTGCGGATAAATCGAGTAGTACCAGGATCGCTGTTCCTCCCTGGTCTCGAATTACTCTTATGTCCTCTGTTGCTTTGATTAGTGCCGTCTCCGTACCGTGGTACTTGCGGAAGCCAAATTGGGTGTTGTCCAGTAATTGGTGCTTCTCTATAAACTCTGAAAGCTGTGTGTTCATAGCCTTCTCAACTACTTTGGCTAAAAAAGGTAAGTTAGCTATGGGGCGGTAGTTTTTTAGTTGTTCCTTATCCAGGTTGGCTTTCTTCAAGAGTGGTTTAACCAGTGTATTCTTGAGTGAGTCTGGGTATATCCCAGTTCTGAACATGGCATTACATATTGTGGCTATGTCAGGGGAGAGGCAGTCCAAGACCGGGCGGATGACCTTTAGGGGACATGGGTCTAATACTGATCCTGATTTAATGGTATCAATGATGTCCTTAATTTGTGTTTCTCCAAGGTCTGAAAACTGGAGCAGTTTGGTATCTTGAGTCCTGCTGTCCAGCTCAGGTGCGTTGATTGCTGTATTGGCGGAGAATGCTTGGTATATATTGTTCACTTTAGTGAAAAAGAAATTGGCCAGTGAATCACAAAAGACTTGGGATAGTGGTGGAGCTAAATCCGGCATGTTACCCGATAAGATCTTAGTGATCTCGCACAGTTTTTTACTGGAGTTTTTAGCGTTATCGATCTGTTCAGTGAAAAACTTTTTCTTGGTTTCGACAATGAGGGCTTTATACTGCCCAAGTGTTACCTTATAGCTGGCCTTACTGTCTGCGCTGTAGGATCTACGCCAGTGCCTTTCCCTATTTCTGCAATGTTGTTTCTTTTTGCGCAGTTCCTCTGTAAACCATGGGGCCGATGGCGTTGTTCTGTTTCTTGAAGGCTGTTTGGTCGGTGCTAAAGAGTCAGTGGCAGTGCTCAGCCACTCATGAAATTGACGTGTGGCAGTATTGGGGTCGGTGGACAAACAGGGCCGGGTTCTGTCCAGTAGGGCGGTTAGCTCTGTTGGAACAATGTCATTCCACACCTTAAATACTTCTGGTTTCCCTACGGGTTCACGTCTAGTTTTGTTCGTTTTGACTGATAATCTTATAAGAATGGCATAGTGATCGGTCCACGGCATTGGTAAGGTATCTATTATTTTTATGCCTTCCATATTGGAAAAGATGCCGTCTAGGGTATGGCCGGCCTTGTGGGTGGGGGTGGTGACCAGTTGCCGGAGATTTAAGGTGTCCATATCTGAAATCAATGTTCGGGTGTCGTTGTCAGAGAGATTCTCAAGATAGGAGTTCATATCTCCTATGACTGTGCATGAGTCTTCCATCGCCAAAGCTTCTAATATTGGGCCTAGATTGTCTAGGAAGCCTGTACGTGCGCCTGGGGGTGGATATAGGAGCATTCCTTTAAAATGATGCGATGGAGTGAGTTTAAGATCAAATTGGAGGGCTTCACAGGAGGTGGACGGGATATGTGCTGTTCTCACAACTACGTGGTCGCGAGCTATGATGGCTAGACTCCCTCCGCGCTTCCCTACTCTATCTAGGCGGTAGGCTTTGTAGGCTGGAGGGGTAGCGACTGCCATATCTGGGTCAGATGCCTCATCCGTCCATGTCTCTGTTAAAAAGAGACAGTCTAAGTTGTTGTCCAGGATGAGGTCGGATACTTCCTGCCGGTGCTTTACCAGAGAGCGTGCATTAATAAGTGCTGCGGAGAATTCTGTGGGTTTCGCAGTTATGGTAATGTTCGTCTTAACCTTTTCGTTAACTATATGTAACTTAATGTTACACTGAGGACAGCTGAGTTTAGTATCGTCCAGGACTGTATGCGGGCTAAGTTGTATACATTGAGTATAGGCTTTCGTGCGTAGTTCCATCAAGGTGGATTTGGTGTTGGATAATAATCCCTGTCGTGGGTTCTGGTCAGGGGTTGTGGCCCTAGGCCCGGTCCCGGCACAGACGGGCTTGCCTTAGGCACGCAAACGGCGCGCCCCCTGCGCGTTCGAAAAAGGCACATATTTATAAGGTGCAGAGGTCGTCTTCAGAGGGCGTGGCCTCAGAAAAAGGGGTGTGGCCGTGAATCGCGCCAGTAATGGCGGGACTACGTTTGTTGATGTCGTTTCCGTGACAGCGCTAATGATCCGCTGTACGGTGATGCGAGGAGCGTGGAATGTGGTAAGAGAAGGCTCTTGTAGTTTAAAATTACACAAGTGAAATAGTGACAATCAAATTTTAAAAGTTCCAAACAAGCTCCCGGCTTCCGCCTCAGGAGACACACAGATCTAAAGGTCGCTCGTATTCAGCGGCACTTTAGTAGGCAAGGCAGTGGGCGTGGCCTCAGAAAAAGGGGCGTGGCCGTAATTCGCGCCAGTAATGGCGGGACTAAGTTTGTTCATGTCGTTTCCGTGACAGCGCTAATGGTCCGCTGTACGGTGATGCGAGGAGCGTGGAATGCGGTAAGAGAAGGCTCTTGTAGTTTAAAATTACACAAGTGAAATAGTGACAATCAAATTTTAAAAGTTCCAAACAAGCTCCCGGCTTCCGCCTCAGGAGACACACAGATCTAAAGGTCGCTCTTATTCAGCGGCACTTTAGTAGGCAAGGCAGTGGGCGCGGCCTCAGAAAAAGGGGCGTGGCCGTAAATCGCGCCAGTAATGGCGGGACTAAGTTTGTTGATGTCGTTTCCGTGACAGCGCAAATGATCCGCTGTACGGTGATGAGAGGAGCGTGGAATGCGGTAAGAGAAGGCTCTTGTAGTTTAAAATTACACAAGTGAAATAGTGACAATCAAATTTTAAAAGTTCCAAACAAGCTCCCGGCTTCCGCCTCAAGAGACACACAGATCTAAAGGTCGCTCGTATTCAGCGGCACTTTAGTAGGCAAGGCAGTGGGGGTGGTCTCAGAAAAAGGGGCGTGGCCGTAAATCACGCCAGTAATGGCGGGACTAAGTTTGTTGATGTCGTTTCCGTGACAGCGCTAATGATCCGCTGTACGGTGATGCGAGGAGCGTGGAATGCGGTAAGAGAAGGCTCTTGTAGTTTAAAATTACACAAGTGAAATAGTGACAATCAAATTTTAAAAGTTCCAAACAAGCTCCCGGCTTCCGCCTCAGGAGACACACAGATCTGTGATATTCGGTGGAATAATGGGGGCAAGTGCTGATGTAATCAATGGATTGAGACAATTCGCTGTGGAATTCACATTCACATCCAAAGAAGGAGTCCGTGGATTACAGGATAATGCCATCAAAAAAGTGGTCTAAGCCTTAAAGAAAGGAAATTGCATGCCCTGCCCTTTTGGATGGTAAAAGTAATTCTTTGGGGGAGACCTAGAATGTATCCTGTAAATTATGAGAAGCTGAAGTTTCTTAGGCCTCAACTGTGCAACTATCTTCTTAGTAAATTGATGTCTTGAGCAATTAGGAACTTTTAGGGTAGCTTATTATCAATGTGTGATAACTCCTGCTGGGGTGTACTTTTAGTCACTACAGTATATTATTCACATCTTTAATCATCGTTAATATGATAATTCTCAATTGTACGATTTTCCTAACATTTGTTTTACTCATGTAAGTGCAACCAAGAGGATGCAGTGGAAAATACTCCTGCTTATTTTTTCTCTCTGAAAATGTAAAAGTCACCATTGGGGTCTAGGGAAATTTAGTGGAAGGGATGTTCGAAAGTAAATGTTTTATGACAGCCATGTCGGCATATGAAGAAATCACAAATAACAAAACCAACAAACAAAATCAGTCTATAGAGGTTACAATATATAGTGTAGGTGGCACGACCTGAGCAATGGGTGAGAGAAAGGAAGAGAAAACAAGTGTATTCTTTCTAGAAATAAATAGTACCTATTTAGAGGGGTTGGATGGCAGAGACCTACATGAATGCTACAGGTGCATGTCGTAGTGGAAGAAAATGGCAGTCAATGTGGAAAATCTGTGAAGTCCGTCTATTGACCACGAGAGCTCCCAGCCCAAACATGCCATTGTGACACAGAGACCATACCAAGTCCTGAAAGCAGTTGTTCTTTAGGCAATAGATTTCTTGTGAGGACGGTTGTACATATAATCTTTTGCCACCTCACCTTAAAAAAAGAAGAAATCTCGATGGGAGACCCCCCTCAAAGATCCGCATGCAAGGTTACCTTCCACGTACTGCTGGAGCGCGGCCGAGTGCAATGGGGGTGGTGTAGAGTGGCTGATTTAGGCTCTTAGTCCAGCCCGGTTAGCTTGTATTCCAACAAACGTCACATACATTTTCATATATGTCTACACAGAAGAACGAGACTTCAAAGATTAAGCACCTTGGTGTTGAATACAACACTGCAGACGGGATGTCCTCACCCTCCTGCTTTAAGTGAGATGCACAAGTATAAACCATACAGATATCATGAGGTCAAATGTCAGATCATTCTGGACCCGCTCTGCTCTGAGAAAACACATGATATGACATGTTATCATTGCCTATTATAAAATACATACATGCAACATATTAACTCACGCTCAATGGTTAGGTTCAGGGGTGCGGACTTTCCTGATCCCACTGCATTTGTTGCAGCGCAAGAATATGGCCCGCTGTTCCAGGCGATGCTGTTCACAGTAAGTTCCTGGCCATGGCCTAGTGAAGGCTTTTCGTCGTGACCCACATACCAGCTGTAGTTAGACACATCAGGATTACCAACAGCAGAGCAGCTTAGAGTCACCCTGTCTCCTTCTCGGAATGTTGCATTTCCATGAATAACAACTGCTGTATTTTTGGGAGGATCTGGAAATTATAATAGAACTTATTACTTCATGTTATATATATTTCTTCTATTTATTGTCTTTAATTGAATGGTGCAGCATGAAAACAACTATAACACAAGTTTGAAAACATAACCCACACAACACAGTCTGCAGCATCTGAAGTGAAATTCAAGAGCAGTGAAATGTCAATATGATATTGTCGTTTGTTGGAATTATTTTAATATTATACCAGACCAGAGACATCTAAAATATATTGTTTTTTTCTATCAACTAAATTATGTTGAACACAGATGGCATTGTCCGTCTGAATCATCTGAAGAAGATGATACAGTCTTAGACTATGGAACACCTATAGATAATGAACAATAGTATTGTTCATTGGAACATCTGCTAACAAAAGACCGGCACATTTTTTATTTCACATTCTTATAAAGCAGTGGTCTGGTAGGTGGCTGTGCTTTACATAATTAACAATGGATAGGTCGATGGATATTCAATATTGCAGTGACCAGAATCTCTTTATAATAATATGGGTGCCAGAGTACAGTACCTCACAACTTACATTACACTCAGGAAGAATCAGCATAAACATCAAGGCGGGCAGAGTTAGAGGAAAGGTATTGGTGCAACAACACTTTGGGAGAGGAGAAGGAAACGAGAAAAGGAACAAGTGTTTTAGGACTTGTTATGTAGAGGAGGCGTATAGTGAGGACCAGGAGAAAAAAAAAGGACAGAGAAGGGGGGTAACTGGTCAAGGTAGTGTTTAAATATCTAGGTTTTGTTTTTTTGCAGAATTGAAGGAGGTCTTTAAGATGTCAGATGTCTTTGGGAATGGAGCTCCTGAAGTATGGCGCTGTGTTGGGGAAGGACTGGCTGGCGGCTAAGTGGTATTTGACCATCCAGGTTTCAGGTTGAAGATCTCTTTTCTCCTGAAGCTTTTAGCTCCTCCAGAGATGTTTAAGGCAGTGAACAACCTGGCTGGTTTGTGCATGCGCACGGACCACTAAGCAATAGAACCCTCATGACAGGTGAACAAACTATAATTCAAGCATAGTTTCAAGAAAGATCAGTCTAACAGAATTTATCAAGTGCCATGGTCCTCCAGCACACCTCAAGACTGCTAAACAAATGTTCTTGTCTCTGCAGACATTGTTAGAAGGCCTGTGGAAGATCCCTAAACAACAAACATGCCAGTGAAGCAGTCCCTGTTTATGCTAAATCACTTGGGGCTCCTGAGATTCCAGATGAATGAAGAGCTCTACGCCGGGCCCCGTGGTAAGCAAGTTAAATGGTCCACTTTCCTTCAGTTTTATACAAAAGGCCACTGTATCTAGGATTAGGTGGACTATCACACCACCTAAGCCTTCTATCACTGTATCCGCTGCACTACTGAATAATCATCACTCACTAGGCCCCAAGTGATGCACTAAGATCTAACTACCATCCCAAAGCCTTTCCACACACCACTCAGTGAACCTGAAAGAGGGAGAATACCTTACAAAAAAAGAGGAAAATCCCCAGTCTTTAACAAACAATTATCAAGTGGAATTAGAATGATTTTTATGAATACATTAATTTTCTTGAAGAGAAACAATCAGTGCAACCCAAGGGACGCCTTTGTTAAGCTGCCACTAGCAGAGAAAATAGTATCATGCATGATAGACGAAGGCAAGAATGATTATAAAATAGAAGAGATCTAGTGGGGGATCTATGAAGAAAGCATCCTATTCCACAGAAACAAGATACATGAGAAAAACCCATTCCTTGCTTGGTAAGTAGGCCTAAAGCCCTCGGAAGGGAAGAGCGCAGTACTTTTATCCAGCACCATACAGAATTAACTTAAATCTTACTGCATGGTTGAATGGAAATTTTTAAAATAGTTAATACCTTTATTAACCCAAAAACTATGCAGAAAAACATTCCCCCCTCCCAGAACTTATGTAACATAATAGCAGATTTCTTTGAGGAAAAATTCAAAAGATCATAAAGGATTTTTCCCATCCATTACCGTATAATGAGCCAGGAAACAGAGCCGTCACAACAACTACTCCCCCCCATGGCCATCTTTCATTCGGTTAGCCTAGAGGAATCTCGGGCAGAAATTTTAAAGATTAAATCAGGTTCCCCTTCCCTCCCTTTGTCCTTCACAAAATGGTGGACATTGTCAACCCCATCATAAATAGCATCATCAACTCCTCACTTAATCTTGGCTTAGTCCCTGAAGAATGGAAACTTGCAGCAGTGAAGCCCCTGCAGAAAAAACAATTACCAGACCCAACAACTCTAACAAATCTGCGTCCCATCTCCCTGCTCCCAGCTCTCTGCAAATTAACAGAGAAATCCGTGAATAGGCAGCTCACCGCCTTTTTGGAAGCCAATAATATATGGCACACTAACCAAGCTGGTTTTAGGTCTCAACATTCGACGGAATCAGCCCTGATTTTCACTTCTGAAACTCTACGGGCTGCAATGGATCAGGGAAAGAAGGTGGTCCTGATGCTGCTAGACCTGTCCGCGGCGTTTGATACGGTCTCATCTTGGTGAACCGTTTAGCCGCGGCAGGGATAGCTGGAAATGTGCTGGGGTGGCTAAAAAGCTTCCTAGCAAACAGGCGACAAGTGGTCATCTTAGGTCAGTTTAGGTCTGAAGAAAAATGGCTCACTTCTGGAGTGCCTCAGGGCTCCTGTCTGAGCCCGACACTTTTTAATGTATATATGGCCCCCCAGATTGCACTCATATCATCCTTTAACATCAACACCATTTCATATGCGGATGATACGCAGCTCATCCTGGTGATGGAAGATGACACCGGTGAGGCTGAAAGGAAGCTTAAAATTTGCCTAAAAGCCACGTTCCAATGGATGAGCGCGAACCATCTTAAATGCAACTCAGGGAAAACAGAGATCGTGCCATATGGAAAGGGGAATCTGTTTAACCCCTCATTATGGTGGCCGGAGCACGCTACCGTCCCCCCAAACACCATCCTGTCAGCCCGAAATCTAGGGATCAGATTCGATTCCTCTCTGACTTTTAAACATCAAGCTGTGGCGGTGGCAGGGACATGCCTCGGCATCATAAAAGGGCTCAGAAATATTATTTGACCTAATTCCACTCCCGGCACGTAAAATAGCTGCAGTAGCACTTATATAATCACGTCTTGACTACTGCAACAGCATATATGCAGGGACAAATAGGATGGTCTGCCACAAACTGCAAATGGTACAATATGCAGCGGCAAGACTGGTGCTAGGATGGAACAGAAGAGCTTCAGCCACAGCAGCAATGGACTTACTACATTGGCTACTGATCCATAAACAGGTCCTTTTCAAAGTCCTCCTAATCACCTTCAGGGCCTTCCATGGGAACGGACCCAGCTATATTCGGAGTATGTTCAGACATTACATCCCCTCGCGTAACCTAAGATCCCAAAAAGCTAACCTCCTCACCATCCCCAACTTCAAACTGAAAACGAGAGGAGGAAAGGCTCTGGCAGTCTTCGGTTCCAAGGCCTGGAACCTTCTCCCGTCGTCCCTTCGCCAAATTGGATCAGAAACAGATTTTAGAAAGACCCTAAAAAACATGGATATACAACCTATCCAACACCATGTGTAAAAGCTTAATCTGAATATGCAGATTTCCTACCACCATCAGCTAGATTCCCCACTCTCTGCCTATCCTGTCTAAAGCGCCAAGATGCTCCTTGGAGTGAAGCCCGCGGTATATAAGAACTTTTTACATTTACATTTTCATTTACAATGAAGGAGTGGACACCAAAAGAGAAGACCAGGTCTGTATTGTGACACAATGCTACTTCACAATGTACGACAAACTTATTTTTTTACAAAAGAAACAAAAAGTAAAAACACCCCTTTCCAGGATGTAAGTTTACTAGGTCTTCCCAAAGCTTATAAAAATATCAGAATTTAAAGACAGTTGTCTTCTCTCAAGCATAGAACATCTATGTGACTCGCATGTCCGGGGAGTCCTCAGTGTGGTCCCACCAAATGAATGAGGTATCTGTTCTCACCATTCTCAGCAACAGTTTTCATAGCTGGGAAGAAATACTGATGAGAACATCAGTATTGGGGTCCCTGACACATGTCAAGCAGCATTTCTAAGTATTTCTGGTACCTTTTTTAGGCAGCTTAATAAATAAGGTAACTGTGCCACTAGATAAAACATCCCATGCCCACAACTATAGACCACCTTCCACACTGTCCTGTTTCAGCACGAACAGGTTACCCCTTTCCATTTTCCTTTACATCCTATTCCACATCTTATTGGTTAAAATGATATTCTAGTCTCTAAACCGTTCTCTGGAAAACAGGTTTTAACCGTCCTGGCAAATACATAGACAAAAAGGTTGCCTTACCCAGGCCCATTAGAGATAATGGGTATGTCATCTAAATGCAGGCAGTTTTTCAGGCTTACTACTCTCCCTAGACTACATTTTTAGCTGTGTGGTTTCGATTATAATGTCCATATGCTCAGCTAGCAAAATGATACGGTCTCCCACCATAACCTTAATGCTGGGAGTAGTCCACACCCCTCTCCCTTAATGCAACTATTGGGAAGGGAATTCACTAGTCCCAATTTATCATCAGTCCTGAGATCAGATCTCTTAACCATTGTTCTTCCAGGTGGATGATGTGAAGAGCAGAATGTATTTGGACTTACACCCCTGCCCAGGATGTCCTACCCGACCATTACCTCCATATTCTTCATGTTAAATGAGTGTGCACTCCTTTTTGTTTCCTCTTTCCAAGTTGAAGGACCCCATTATTGTACACCAGGTGTGTAATCAGGAAAATATGGGAGTCTAAAAGCTTTAGGATAATTGTGACTCGCCTTTACTCAGACATAGTACAAATGATAGCAAGAGATGGCAACTTCACATTTATTAACATGCTTACTAGTCTGGATATCTATATGACATTTTCAAAATATTCACAGTGGAGTTATGCTTGCTAAATTGTTTTTCAGTAAACTAACATCTTTCCTCCAAAATTGGGCCACCCCAGACTGCCAACTATGCAGTACGCAGACAATCTCGTCTTATCGGATCATACAAGAATTGTCATGAAAAGTGCATTAGAGACGCTACATAATTACAACATGGAAAACAAGCTCGTAGCTAATGCATCTAATACAAAAGTGCTGATTTTTGGCCACAAGTTAAAAAACTAACATTGGCATGGCAGCTGGGTCCTCTTAGGATAACCACGACCAATAAGTACACCTACCTGGGAGTACAATTTATAGATACCTGCAGACCAGCACTGCAGGTTAAAGCACTAGAGGCAGCTAAGCTAACATACAGCTTGTGTAAATTACACCACAAGCTTGTAAGTCACTCAACAGAGGGGATCCGATGAGTAAAGCAAGCCAAGCTAATGTCTACACACAGCTATGGCCACCTCGCCTTCCCTGGTTTGCTGACCAAAACAATGGAGGGCCTATACACAATGGCATATAGAAAAGTCTTCAATCTCCCTCACACGACCAGGCGATCACTGATCCGACTAGAGTTCAAAATCATAGCAATGGATATTGAATGCAAAAATGATATAGTCTAATTCCAACATAATGTGATCAATGCAAGTTCGGGCACATTCAGGGCTGCACTACAGGTGATCTTTAGAGATAACAATCGTTGCTGGGCGAGTTATTCCTTGATGGCCAAAAAAACACTGGGTCTATCTACTGAATTTTCAACAGACTTATCATTAACAAAGTGCAGTCTAAAGAACCTGTTAAAAAAGTGTGGCAAGAACATCTCAAGGCAACAAGACTTTGAACGGATCAGACCAGTCCTGGGTGCAGAAGGCCTTTTCAAATCACATGAAAGTACTCCATGCCAGCCCTATTTAAAAGCAGGTCTTGGAAGGCAAGCCCTACAAAATGTCATGAGGGTGAGGCTCTTAACTTTGCCAATCCAAGACTATAGAGCCCACTGGAAAAACTGGTTGTTAAGTGGGTCCAGTTGTTGCGGAACATGTCATGTGCTATTGCCCCGCTTTTCTGTCGTGAAAGCGTATGTATTTAAGAGCCAAGTTCATACATCACGGCGTAAGAACATGCAAGGAGGCCTTAAGGCACATCTGCACCACCATAGTCCCGATTGAGCTGGCACTAATTGGGAAGTTTTACGCGGCTGCTGGAATGTTCTTACGATTTGCCACAGAAGTGACAGTTGAATAAATCATGTTCAAAGGACTACTGGCGCTTGCAATTACTTAGCATAGCACTTTTTAATACTATTTATGTCTGTACTAAATTTTGCTAGGTACTGTATGCCCTCCACAACTTGCGCATCCCCCGCATGTCAAATCTCCACATGAGCGGTTTCTAAATGGACCATTTTTGGTACAAAGTTACAAATGTACATTTACTTGTAAAGGATTTTTATTAATCATACAATAAAGTTGTTGTTGTTGATATACAGAAAACAGCATTAATTAATTGAAAAACCCGATAAAAAAAAGTGGAAAATCAGTCTTGAGATCAAACAGAGCAGCTACAGATTTTTTAAGCTGAACGATCTGGGTACTGAGATATACCAGCATGTGGCCTTCACACATGGACAGAGTGCACTTCCTATTGGACACCTGTAGGAAGGTGGATACCTGACTATGGTTACCCCAGATTTTTTGCCTTGTGTTTAGCTGGTTTTCGACTTAGTTGGCCTGGGATCCTGCTAATCAGGGCCCCAGGCTATCTGCTCTCTCTTTAAATGGACTACATGTACTATAGGTACATCACCAATTTGGTACTGGACACCTTGTCAGCCCCTGTACCATGCACTATAGGTGCTCAGGGCATAGGTGCATCCAAGGCCTACCAGGGGCTGCAGCATATCTTTTGCCACCCCTGGCTGGTACTTAAATCGACACAACTGGCTGTTCACACAGCTGGGGCAAGGTGGTGTAATCAGCCCTTGCTTAGATATAGTATACCTTAACGCCCATTGGGCTTCGTAGCGCGATATAAATCGGATTTCTTTCATTCATTTATTCATTCATTCATTCATTCATTCATTCATTCATACCTATATCTAAACCTATATCTGGACACATATATACCTATAAGTCACTCCTATGGCAGGCCTTAACAATCCTGGAGGCAGAGTGCTTGGTTTTATGTGAGATGGTGCTCTAGCATGAGCTGAGCCTGTCTGCAGAGGTCGGAACCATTTCTGTGCAACTTTTCTAGTGATACTGCCATACCATATACTCTTAAGTGCATTATAATCCTCGCGGTTAATGTTAACTTTGGTTTGGCTTTATCAAAACATGTCGTGTTTGGTGTCAAACACTTTGGAATACTACCCCCTCGCCAGTTCTGGCGATGGGGGTAGCATTCCACCCTTCTAGAGGGAGAAGACATGTTACTTTACTGAAAACGCGGTTAATCCTAACCAGAGCCCCAGCATTACAAAATGGATGCTGCTGCCACAGACACGAGTCTGGCCTCCTGCTGCTGAACGAAACTTGGCAGAGGAAGCTTGATCAAAGGATCTCCTGTCACAGGGAGGTGTCACACCATCCCAGACAGGAGATAGGGGATTGTAGCAGGGAGGGTTGAAAGAAACTAGACACTGCCTGGGGCGCACAAGGTGTCCCTGGGCAGTTTCCAGTCAAACCGGTTCTGGGGCCATCCTGCCCCAGTCCTGGTGGCAAACTGGACAAAGGGAAAGGGGTGTAACCACCCCCTTCCCAGGTCCCACCTATAGGAGGGACATAGCAGGTAATCCAGCCCCCAGATTTGGAATATAGGTGGGAGCAGTGCCAATGCACATCAGATTATCCAGACTGAAACTTATGAAACAAAACTCTGGCCCCTTTGACATCCTACTCGACGTAAAAGACTGAAGAGTCTCCCTTGTGGTCAAGGAGTGACCACCCTGTGCAAACAGGCACCATCCAGCACCTCGATGTTTGCTTTGTTGCAGTTCCCCCCGTAACTCGAGTGACAGAGATCAACAAGACCCAGCGTGCCTGCCTTTTAACAGCCTGATCCACAGTCTATGCAGAGCTGAGACCCGTGGAGGCGACCTGAAGCGTGGGAGCGGCCATCTTTGAAAAACCACGAAGCGCTGACCGTGCAGCATCCGAGGCTTCCTCGAAGCTGTGCATTGCAGTATGAGAAGCTCTAGCCCCGATAAGTTTTTGCACCGAAGCTCACCCCTCCACACTTGACGAGTGCTGCGTGGGGCCCTTTTGCATTTTCCTGCTTGACATGTTGGTCCGGTCGCTTGCCCGTTGGCTAGTGGCCCCAGAACCAACGAACCTAAGAAGTTACACAGCTGGTCTGGTTGCTCCAGATTGGCCCTCACTCTCCTGAAAAGGAGCATCCGCTCTGACCTTGCTGGTCCGAGTGTTAAGCGATCTTCAAATCCTGGGTGGGTTGCCTTTGCCAAGGTTTGTTGACTCTGATCCGGAAGCCGACACCGCCAACAGCGAGAGCCTTTGTGAGACAGCTCGTGATCCACTCCATGACATCCTCGGTGCCCCAGAGTCCATGTGACAGCGGAGACAAGCTTCACAACATCAACCTGATTGCACCCGACATCGCCTGATTCCTTCCTGGTCACTGGCTAGTGACCCAGACTCTGTCCCCTCTACTTTCAGGTACCCATCATCTTCGATCCACCCTTGGATCACACCGGACACTTCTCTTCTGGACGCCTGCAGCATCTTCATCTCCAGGCACCCTAGATCTTCGTGACGAAACCCGACACATCTTCGCACCTGTGCACCCGCTTCCTGTGGGTGAGGTAACTCTTGAACACCGGTGCTACTATAGTGGTTTACACCTCTAGTGTCTAAGTCTAAAGTTTTGTCCTTCTAGTCCAGTCGGAACACTCTTAAAACTGTAACTCGATAACTTTTACGCACCATTGACTTTGCATTGGTGCATGCGTGTGCTTTCTGCACTGCACCCGAATCCCACGGGCTACTCCCGTCCTAACTGCTGTTAGTCTAGTGTAGTCCCAGCGATTCCCAAGGCCCTAGGCTTTACCCCCGATCGATTAGTGATTGTTATACCACTTTTTTTTTTTAAAACCTTTATTATGCAGTAAGGAATATACAAATACGGGCCTACAACCAGTCAGGCCGGCCACGACACAGTATGAGAGGCCAATGACTCCGGAGGGATGTTCCCCGGAATCAGCCAACAATATAGAAGCAATCAGTTCAGTCTGGAAAGGTTAAGTACGGCCATCGAGCAGGATCAAAGAAGGTTAATTTTATAATAAGGAGTATAGCAGGATCAATTGCAGTGTATGGATATCCGAGTTCCCATAGCGGGCCACGAAGCAAACAGCAAAAAATAAGGGCATCAATATGGATAATCATCAGCAACAGTTTACATCAATCAGGATATGGACGCCATAGATCAGAGCAGTACCCACCGTGGCTCGTCTCTTGTCTACCTAACACCCAGTTACATGTTTTAGACAGAACGGAGGAACCGGAATAGCAACAGTGAATATAATCATCCGCTATACTAACCTAAAGAAGAAAAAGAGGTGAGAAGGGAGGGAGGAAAGGGGAGAAGTAATATAAGCAAGAAGGAGAGAACGCTGCGCCGATGTAAGTGCCCCACAGCAATAAGCACGCAAAGAAAGTAAGGATGTCGCCAGCAAGGTGGGCATGTGAGCCGTAATAGCAATGTGGCAAAACCGTAAAAAGAAGAACAACACACCTCCAGTTCCCACCCTCAATCGTACCATGGGAGACAAGCACAGACGCGGCGCTCCGATAAAGGGATACAAAAGAGCCATAGAACTAAGGAAAAGAAAACAGAGAAGAAGCCCCAGCGTACCCACCCCACCCTGCACCCCTGCAGAAGTCTACGGCCTACCCCCCCAGCAGCGTGCCTGTCGCCCTAAATCAGAACACGAAATATAGAGAAGTCAAGGAGAGAGAGAGGAATAAAGCGGCAAAAAAGGGGGAAAGAAATCAAGAGGGGGGGGAAGGAGACCATCAATCGAGTCGTTCGGCCCCAGCCCCCCGCCCACCCACACAATTATGCAGCGTCTAAACGAGATTGACACAATCTCAGGTATCATAAACTCTCAAAAGGGATCGTCCATATTATCATGATTGGGGGTCTGCCTCATCACAATCCGTTCACCGGTAGTCCTCGGGGTTCAGTTCGGCTCACCCCTGGCCTTTCCTAGTCATCACTACCACACATGATATAGCAGTGGGAAGCAAACATTTCAAGATGGAGAGGCTACTCGATCGTAACAGAACAAGGCAAGGGTGTAGACCAGGGGGCCCCGGCAACCAGCAACAAAACAAGAATCTTTCTCTGCAGTCCGGAACTCTCAACGATGACACCAAGAGCAGCAAAAAACAGGAGTTCAGTCTCGCCGTATAAGAAAGCAGAGGCTCCCCCGCAGTACAACAGCACGACCTCACCAAAGTAGATCGGAGCAGCAGTCCACAACGCTCCTCGAACACTCGAACAGGATCGGGCCCCAACATGGAGCCCACGCCCTCGCACTCCACACTCACAACTGCCAGGAGATTCGGGGCCGCAGGCTTGCAGTCTTGTCGATGCACAGCGGTAGCACTCCTCGCAGCGATCGAGGGGGACGAAGCAGCGCCACCACGAAGTCGAGCCGCGCCCATGAAAAACGGTCCATCAAAGATGGCGGCGGACCGTATACCTTTCACAGGGGCACCGGGGGCCAAGGCCGCATGCAGAGACTGCAGGGCGTCAAGGACATCACCAATCGTGGGCTCACGCTCACATGACCAGGCCCCCGCGCACTCCAGCCACACAAGTCTACCGCCCTGAGGAAATCCGTGTCCCAGGGCGCCGGCCGCCATTTTGCGGGTTCAGCCGTGTCACCACCCTCCGCAACTCCCGGAGCGGGCTCTTAAGCGAGAACACCCCTGGAGTTCACGCAGGCCCCAAGAATGGCAATCTTGGTGCAGAAAGATGCGCCACCAAATTCGGGGGGTCCGCCTGCGCCGCCACCCGCGGGCATCACAAGCCGACTCCGGGCGCAGGGCTTCAAGATGGCCGGACGAGACAGCAACGAGGGCGTCCTCCTGCACGGTCTTCCCCAATCCACGGCGTGCCACGCCCTACCACGGGGCCTCCCGGCCGCTGGACCGGGCCCGGTCAGTATCCACCGGAACAATCGCACAACGGCCTCTCACAGTCGGCCCTCTCTCCCGCCGGGGGCCGCCGCCGACATCGCCACCCCGGCCGGTCTCCACACCGCGAAGGCCCTGGACCAAGCAGGAGCACAGCTTCGGATCCACAGCACGCAGGAGCCCCCAGGCCAGACGGTGAGTACGAGCGTTGCTTCACGTTTCCGTTTCTTCCCGAGTGTGTCGTCTTGGGGCAGGATATTTGTCAGGATTTGCGTGTTGGGCAGGAAGGCTGACGGAGCCGAGCTACAGAGCGGCCATTGCGGTCACAAGCTTGGCTCCTCCCCCGTTATACCACTTTATTGATATATGGTTTGAGTGGCCACCGGCCTCATCCATAAACGTGCAACTTGTATATGTTATATTGTGCTTTTGTTTAAACGCTTGTGCTTCATTGCTCATAAAGAGTAGTGGGGATTATTATAAGAATACATATATTTTTATAATATATAACTTGTGTGGTGTCCTTTCATTTGATATTACAGGATTGCATATGGTAAAACAGCTGGCTTCACATGTCCTCTTGAGTTAAGCCTTTAGGCTGCTTAGTCCATGCTACCACTAGGATAGCTTGTCTTTAAGGTTGACTTACAACCACCACCATAAGGGACTGTTTGAACTGATACAGGGTGCCCACAGAACTGTGGACATCATACATCAGGCCAACTTCTCACAACACCCCAAGGCAATAGACTTGTAATTAGTCCTGCAGAAACCATTAAAGGGGCTCCATTACAAGAGACAAGTGCAATGATGACAGCACATATTCTTTTCTCTTGCCTCTTTCAAGGTCTAAGTTTGTTTGGTATTGTCATATCAGCTTGATTCTAACAGTAGTTTTGAGTACACAAGATGGCCCGCAAATGGCAGAGGTCAGCCATCCAATTGCATGTCCACATGTACTCCCTGGGCCTCATGGCACACAAAGAGTATAGGGCATAGAAATGTCCATACTTCTATACGTGGCATTCCTAAGCGAAATATGCCGAGTCCAGTTGTATCACTGGATCAGGTTTGGCATTGTGAATCCATCAATTGGAAACATCAGGAGGCTGCGCAACTGCAATCCACTATTGCAGCTGAGAGTAGTGTTGACCGCTTCCCCATTTTAAATTAGGGGAAGAGCAGCCTTGTATGGAGGGGAACACGCATGGGTATTCCAGTCTCCCTAGGCAGGGAACAAACATGTGTACCTGCCTAGTCCTTCACCTTCCACTCCTAGTGGAAGTGAAAGGTCCTCAGAGGATGGTCTTTGTGTATTGCTTTCAGACAGTGAGACAAAGGGAAGATGATTTGGGGTACTCTGAGTAAGTATGGGTGAAATTTGTGAATTCGCGGATTTCCCCGCAAAAAAAATCTGCGAATTTGCGTATTTTTTTGCGATTTGCCCTGGAGTACTTTCTACTGGCTAATCCAGTAAGTGCTCCCTCATTGGGTAAATGTATAGTGCTTTTACTACACTGCAGCTGCGTAAAGGGCCAGAAGATGTGTCTCCAGTGACCATGTGGGCCTGTAACACAGGCACAGGCACACTTGGTCACTGGAGACACATCTTCTGGCCCTTTATGCAGCTGCAGTGTAGTAAAAGCACTATGGGGCAGATTTACAAGCCGCTTGCGCCTCTTTTGCGCCGCAGTTGCGTCACTTTTGTGACGCAGCGGCAGCACAAAAGATGCGCCATGGTGCTGGGTATTAACAACATGACGCATCTGAGAGATGCGTCACGTTGTAAAACCCTGCGCCATCAGGAGGCGTTCCGGTGCAGGGCAGGGCGTTCCGGTGCAGGAACGCCTCCTAAAAGTGGCTGAGTGAAATCTACAAAATTTCACTCAGTCACTTTTAGGCCAATGCTGCATCAAAACCCTGGACCTGATTGAAGCAGGTGCAAGGCTTGACACAGCAATGCGCTGCTTTTACGGCACAGATGCGTGACGCATCTGTGCCGTTTTTGCCACATGGTGCGACACATTGTTAATGCGGCGCACCATGGGTGGCGGAGCTGCTGTGCACAATAACTGGTGCATCCGTGGGATGCGCCAGTTATTGTAAATCTGGCCCTATACATTTAGCCAACGGGGAGCACTTACTGATTAGACAGTAGAAAGTACTCCAGTTGAGTAGAGATATTGCACAAAACGTGGCATCTTCGTGGACAAACACGCAGGGTGGGATTCATTCTGGGACGATGCTCCTGTCACAAAAATTAAACCTCAACAGAAAGCACTTACAGATACAAATTAAGCAGGTGCCCAAGTTAAAGGTCAAATTCAGTAACGTAGTAATCAGCCCTAAAAAATTGTGAGCAAGGTCGAGGCTGGGCAAGTGTCCTTTATCCCCATATCTGCCGTCTTAAATGAGCTGTAATCCTTGAGGAGGTCTGTGCATCCAGGAGTTTCTCGAGTGCCATCCCCGTGTAGTTCCTGTGACCAGGAGCCTGCTTTCTCCTCATCTGCTGCCCTGATCGGCCTCTGACCCTTTAAAACAAGAGGCATGTGAACTCGCATTGAAGCCCCCCACACCACACACTAGCGCTATGAAACGTCTTCCCGCCCTTTCCCCACTATGATGGACAGCTCACTCAAGGGACCTCAGAGCCTTTTGGCGGGGTGCAAAGTTACAGGCACACATGGTCACTGGAGACACATCTTCTGGCCCTTTACGCAGCTGCAGTGTAGTAAAAGCACTATGGGGCAGATTTACAAGCCCCTTGCGCCTCTTTTGCGCCACCGTTGCGTCACTTTTGTGATGCAGCGGCAGCACAAAAGAGGCACCATGGTGCTGGGTATTAACAACGTAACACATCTGAGAGATGCGTCACGTTGTAAAGCCCTGCGCCATCGTGAGGCGTTCCAGTGTAGGGGAGGGCGTTCCTGCGCAGGAACGCCTCCTAAAAGTGGCTGAGTGAAATCTACAAGATTTCACTCAGTCACTTTTAGGCCAATGCTGCATCAAAACCCTGCGCCTGCTTGAAACAGGCGTAAGGCTTGACGCAGCATTGGGGAGATAGGGCCATCCAGAGCATTGCTCCTGTGACCAGGAGCCTGCTTTCTCCTCATCTGCTGCCCTGCTCGGCCTCTGACCCTTTAAAACAAGAGGCATGTGAACTCGCATTGAAGCCCTGCACATCACACACTAGCGCTATGATGTGTATTTATGAACACTGTGGTGCATTTGTGAAGACTGTGAACGAGCAGGGGCTTCTTTCTGTGACAAACAAAAAGAGTTGGTGATACAGTTTAATGGTACTTTTGAAAGAGAGCAGGTTAAAAAAAAGCCTGTTAGAAGCATTTTTAACATATTTATTAATAATATGCTTGAGAACTTTTATGATGGTCTTCAGCTGAGGTTTTTTAAACAGCTAACTTCCCATGTGAATTTATGTAGGTGAGAAAGCCTTTTCACTTGCCCAGCCTCGACCTTGCTCAAAATTTTTTTTTATGTTACTTAATTTGACCTTCAACTCTGGCACCTGCTTTTTTTAGGGCTCGCATAGCGTTGCATGGCAACGCCCTGTTCTCTTTGCGAGATATGCAGTATACAGTATAGTGGGGGTAGCTCCGCCCACTTTCCGTCCATGTTTCTGATTGGCTTATATCAGAAATGCTGCATCCTGATTTGTTTTCAGCTTGTTTGTCCCTCCTCTTAACAGCCATGTCGTCATTTTTCTCCTTCCATGGCTATCGGCCCCTTCACTTTATAAACTCTTTTGTTACTCTGCTCCCCCTCCTTCCATCCAGCAGTCTGTAACTTCTCTCCCTACCTCTCCCCTCCCCCCCACTCCCGATCATGCCTTCTTGGACACACACACTTTTGTTTATAATGCAATAGGGCTCGCGTAAGAAGAGTCTTATGGCATTTTGAAATGCTTGTTTTCTCATTGGATTGGCTGGCTGAGTCTCGCACTTTATCTTGCCTGACCTGTTCAGGCAGCTATGGTACGCATGCATCATCCCGTATTCACTAAACAGGCGCTCCTGCGCATTAAGAGGAACTTAAAAAAAAAGCTGCAGAAGTAGAAAACGAAAGTGTAGCCGCCAGAAGGAGGAAGTGACGGGAGGCACCGGGACTTGTAATACATCTATCCACTGAAGAACAGGTAACACTACTGGTTAATATGAGGAGACCTTGGAGAGGTGCAGTACTGTACCTTGTGAAATAACAGAAGCTAAAGTAGTGCAGTGACACAAATCATGAAACCAAGCACACAATGAGAAGTGCAGCTGTGCTCATCAGGTGTGTGCGTTTGGAGCCTTTAAAATGGGTAAAAAGGTGGCCTGGGGTCATGAATATGTGATAACCTCACGTCCCTGAACAAGAACAGACCGTTCACGAGGCCCCTGCGCATGACCGGCATCTCGAACTGGAGGTCAAGTGAGGATAAGTGAGCAGTGTGAAGTAATGCACAGAGGCAGGCCCTCGTCGTGAGCGATCAGTGCAGCCACACCGCCAGCGTGAGTAACACTGCCCTCACCTGTGCTCCTCGGTGACACAGATAACACGCTGGGCTATATTTCAAGCTCCTCCGCTGGAGAGGAGCAGCAATGGCCGTGCTGTGCCGGCTAAAGTTTTAACTGCAGCTTTTCAAGGCGCTGGACGAAAGCGACGTGGACAGCTCTAATCGCAAGCTTTATCTAACAAGGCTTGGCAAAGCCAGTAGGGTTGGTTTTGAATACTTGATACATTCAGATGCACACACCACATAAACAACTAGAGAATCCAGCACTCATACATGCACAAGCAGACAGTAACTTATTTTGAGACGTCGGTGCACGCAGATAAATATAGCTACAGGTCTCTGTACACATTGACTACAAATACCTATGCACAGATATGGATAATAATGCTCATAGATCTATAAACACCCTACCAAAAGTGACAACAGACATACAGATACCCATGCGCACAAACCACCTCACACGCTGGCACACAACACATGCACACAAGACAACGGACATGCTGTTAGAGATTCACACTTAGGCGCCCAGTCTCACACAGACACTGTGCATGGGGGCGCCTTTGTACTGACAAAGCAAAAAGGCAAACAAGCAGCACACATACATACACTCATTGATAACAACACACTGGCACACAACAGTGATAGCCACTTCCAATTTCATCCAAGCCCAGCCTACGCAAAGCAGACAAAATGCTGTTTTGCCTTCAGTCCTATAATCTTAGCTCCATTCGAACCCAGATGTGTAACTAAGAGACTCCTCTCCATATCTAGATGTTTACATCTAAAATGAAGGTGCCTTGTGCATTCAGTTTCAGGAGGGTATTACATAGTCTACCTATGCGAACCCCAATGCAAGAGCTATCCATGCGGCTTCAGTCACCACCTGTGTGTTGTGCCTCATCTAAATCCAAGGAAGATATACATTTTCTTGATAGGAGCTGAATTTATTTCAGTTGCGATAAAGTGGTTGTTAAACAGATTTTGAAATTCTGCACAACATACCATTGTTGCCCCTTAATTTTCTTCATAGTTTAAACCGCTTGTTTAAAAAACTTTTCCATTTTCAATAAATCACAAGACATGTGCGTCTCTTTGAGCTTTTTTTGCAGTTACTTGGGGCCAGGAGCACAGCCCTGAGCAGGCTTCTTTCTGTACAGGATTTATGTATTTAATCTTAATGTTGAGTATGCAGACAATTAGCGTTTTCAGTGCCTAATCTCAGAGTGTGACCGGAATTCATTCATTGATGAATTCAGTGTAATGAACACTAGGAATGTCTGCTGTTTATTAGATAGTAGTATTTTTAACACCCCTGTCAAATGACCCTGTGAGCTGGCTCTTTGTCTGGCAGGGTGGCAGAGGTCCCCCAAGGCATCATTTCTATCATTTATATCGGTCAGTGCTTCCTTTCAAGGTTTAATTTTCGTGACATGCGCCTCATTGCCTACTTGTAACTATTCTCTGACCCTGCTTCAAGGGTCAGAGCAGGGTCAGAGAATAGTTGCAAGTAGGCAACGAGGCACCAGGAAGCACTTACAGGCTTACAGCAGCAGGTGCCCAAATTGAAGTTAATTAGCTTCAACTTTTGCACCTGCTGCTGTAATCCTGTAAGTCAAATAATCAATGGGGAAGGATCACTTGTCCTGCATGAACCAGGGTATGCAAGAGAAAGGTAAAGTGTCTCCGATAAAAAACCCTCATGCACGTGTTGGGAAGTGTGGGTAGCGGTATATCTTGATTCTCCGCTCTTCATACACGTGTGTGCATAATCATATGGTTAGTTTTATGCAGCCTCCACCAGGAGGATCTTACCCATGATCAAAACTGTAGTGACCCTATGATGTGGACAGTGTTCAATTAAAAATACCCATACAGCCAGATATTGAACTTTATTAATTCTGGGTTCGGGTAGCCCCTCTAGGGGAATGCTTCAAAAATAGTGCGTTCTATTGAAAAGATTAGGATTTCAGAACGCGCTAGCATTTAGTGAATAATAAAAATGGCCGACATGTTTCAGCCCTCTTTGCCGGAATTCGGACTTATGGGCTTTCTTCAGGACCAATCGTGGTGAGTGAGAGTGGCGCAAGTCTACAGTACTATTGCAAACAAGTGTGAGAAAAGGGAAATTATCAACCTGTTTCTTTTTAATGGTCTCAATGTACCTGAAGTGTAGAGAACTTACACCTCCTTTGGGTATTACAATGGCTTCGAGGGGGCGAACGCTCCGCTCCTCGCGCCTCGCATTACGCTGCGGCTGCCTCTTGTTACCCGGAAGGTCCCCCAAGGCATCATTTCTATCATTTGTATCTGTCAGTGCTTCCTGTCGAGGTTTAATTTTCGTGACAGGCACCTCATTGCCTACTTGTAACTATTCTCTGACCCTGCTTCAAGGGTCAGAGCAGGGTCAGAGAATAGTTGCAAGTAGGCAACGAGGCGCCAGGAAGCACTTACAGGCTTACAGCAGCAGGCACCCAAATTGAAGTTAATTAGCTTCAACTTTTGCACCTGCTGCTGTAACCCTGTAAGTGCCTGGCTGAAAAATCGTCCCGCTCGCGGATTTTACTGCGATTTCGCGAGATTTGCGGATCGCGAATTCACAGAAAATCCGCAAATTCCGTGAGCGGAACGAATTTTCAGCCCACCCTTAACTCTGAGTTAATGAGGGGAAAGAGCTGCCATCTACCACACTTGCACACTGGTCTATTGTGACTGCAGATATGCTGGGGCCATGACATGGAGGAAGGGGATGCCTGACACCTCAGGAGGGTGGAAACCTGTAGAAGCTTTGCCCACTTCAAAGTGGGCACCTGCATAAATCTTGAACCCTTAGTCCAAACTCTTCAGTATACTTCTGGACCTCTGGACTCTGCCACGAAGGACGACTGCTGTGCTGCTGATAGGACTGCCACTCTGCTAGTCTACTGCTCCAAAGGACTGCTTCCCTGCTGTTCTGACCTGCTGACTGCCAGAAGGACTGGACCTGAATCTGTTGGAACCAGGACCACCAGAGTGACTCCAAGAGCAATGTGGTCTGCCTCCTGACTAGAGTTTCAAGGACAGAAGCATCAAACAACTTTTAACACAGCACCTGGACTCTGACATCTGAGAGTTCCACCTTGCCATCTGCTGTCAGCCCAGTCCTGGACTTTTAGAAGTGGGCCTGAAGGTGCTCTGCCAGCCCACCGGTAGATCCAGCGGAACCAATGCATTACTTCCGCTGCACGGTGCAACTCTGAGCAGAACTGACGCATCGCCCATGCCATGTGGACTTTCCTAGTGTAAAGTTTACGCATCATCTTTGCAGCTTCATAGGAACTGTTGCAAAGTAAAGCAACCCCATAGGTCCTCACATCACAAGCCTGTCATCGACGACACAGGACAATGCATCACAATCACCTCAGCTTCCCTGGGACCAGCTTGTGTGTGACGCATCTTGACGCAGGACTTTCCATCACCAGTCCCTCATCAATAGCCTCATCAATAGCCTCCTTGACAATGGCACAGGACTGCACATTACAGCCTCTTAGAGCAGATGCTGTGCAATACTTCTCTAATGCCCTATAGTTAGAACCTCCATGCTTTACCACCACAAAATTACAGACTGTTCAAAATTGTGCAGCACGTTTGCTCTTGAGTATCCCAAACCGTCAATTAGCAAAGCCTGCCCTAGCCACTCTCCACTGGCTTCCCATACAAGAGAGAATTAAGCTCAAGGCTCTGTGTATTTCACACAAGGCACTATCAGGCAAGGGACCTCCCATCATTCTTTCCATTATTCTGCCCTGTTGTCCAAACAGGGCCTTGCGGTCAAACAGTGAACATTTGGTTACAGTTCCTAAAATAAGAAAGTCAAGAAGTGGAGGGCATATTTTTTCTTATTATTTTGCCAACTATGGAACTGCCTTCCCCTCCAGATCCGTCTTGAGGCTAACTATTTGACCTTTCGAAAACAAATTAAAACCTTTCTGTTTCCCTAATACTGCTCAGAGTTCCTGAATGCACTGCTAGCAGCATTGGGATGCCTTCGGCTAACCATGCGCTTTAGAAATGCGGATATATATATATATTTATATATATCTCAAGTGAATCACCACTCTTGTAATGGGGAATAAACCAGCACTCCAAGGGGTAGTTTCCACTCGACTTTTATTATTACAGTGACGGCATCGAAGCATTTCGGTTGCTACTCCTCTGCCTTGGTCACGACACGTGACCATCTGATACACCTCATCACACACTAGTTTAACCTTTGATCACACTGTAAGAGTACCATATTTGAAAGCATTGACACACATATACCAGTTACTACATACACACTCACTGATTCCTAAGTCTACACACACAACTGTCCATTCACCTACAGAATAACTTATACATGCAGTCCCTGATCAATGGTAACACTATCAGATGTACCCATACACCTATACAGACATTGACACATCAGCAGTCATCCTAGTCGGTTATGCAGTGATGCTATTCACTCATGAAAAGAATCAATCACACTTACATTTACTCACCTACACAGTTATACACACAACACCTGCTTTATATATACACATAGTAAATCAGTTACTATGTTAAAAAATCACTATTACAATTATACACTCATTCATACAGTTACTCTCACAATCACTGACTCTTACGTATACTTATTTATATACACCAACACTCATACAATGCCTTTTATTTTTCTACTTTATTGGAGATGTACCACTGACACATATATTCACTTACCAACACACAAATAAACACACTCAGACACCCAAACAACTGTTTCCATAAACATTCCTAAACCCATATTCCTAGACAATCAACCACTCACACATCTATGCATAGACTTACAACTCCCCCACCCAACCACAGATACACTCCGTCTCCCTTACAAATACTCAGCCAACTAATCAATAACTAATATAGACACTCATGTAGTTAGTGACCAATTGATGCAGCAGATTATACAACAACAGAGACAGTGATACACACATTCACATAGTTTGGTTACTAACCCATATATTTAGTGAGACACATTTAATTACTCAATTAAACAGTCAGACAGCTACTAAATCCTCCATCCAGACAGTTATATATCCACTCAATCTTCAATACAGATTGATATATATATAACAGATTAAAAACAATACCACATTTACTGGATTATGTCATCAGTGATGTCATCAGTGATGTCATTTGAGATGTCATCAGTGATGTAATCAGTGATGTCACTGACCATGTCATGAATGATGTAATATGTGACCTCATCAGCAGTGCATTGCGGCCACGCAAATTATAGTAAGCACAACTAACTATAACAGAGGAATTTCTATGGTTTTGTACGAGTGCAATGTCCAGGAAACTATAACACTCATGAAACCTCTGGTTTTTTCAGTGAATTACAAAGGATTTTTTAAATGCTAATTTCTAACTATAACGTCTCTGAAACCTATGGATTTTTCAGTGAATTTCAAAGGTTTTTTAAATGCTAATTTTTAAGTGCAATAGTAGTTATACCTATTTTTTTGTACTGGATTTCTACAGTTTATTAACTGTTCATTCATAAATATTTTATTTATTAAACAACATTATATATTTTTCTGAAATGTGCAAAACAAAATTAAAATACATTTAAAACTGAAATATTTTTAATTATTTTGTTTTTTTGTATTTTAATATATTTATATAATTTTCTTTTGTAATTGTATTTCACATTTTTTTGAGGAGTTGCCCAACCAAAGCGTACCTACCGCAGCGGGTCCGCATATTCTAGCTGCCATTTTGGAAAAGTTGTACCGGACCCGTGTATGGTGAGCGACGAGTGCGGGTTTTTTTCAGTTACGTCATACACGTACAATGTTACATGGTGTGCGCAACCGGTATGAGACTGGTCCGTGACTCCTGCTCCCGCGCATTTGCGACACATGTGCATTACAATATGCAACGCTTGCGCAGTGGCGGGCCCCACGTGACATCATATATGTGCTAGGGGGCGCTGGGTGTGCAACTCCCGTGAAATGTTTGATGTTCTAAAATGATATGTACATGTCTTTAATGGAGATATTAGGGCAAAAGGTTATCTAAGGTTTTCATGAAAATAATATATTTCTACTTGTAATAAACTTATATTCTTTTTACGTCTAGTGCGCGTTTCGTGAGCGCACGATGCGCGGATCCCATGTGACCTCAATAAAAAGATTTGATTGGTTCATATTTCCCACTGAAACTATTGAAGGACCCCACCCATTTTAATTATTGTGTTTGGAGCAGTTGATGAGATCCATTTCTTCTTCTTCCATAGCTGATTTGGGAATTGTTTTGGTGTTTGTTTTTTTAAATTGCATTAGAGAAATGGCATCTGATTCGCAAGCTCCTCAGCATTCTTTAGATGAAGTTATCTTGGAGGAAGATCCACCCAAGCAGAGGCCTTAATCAGTGGTATGGAAAATGTTTTCCTTTCCTGCCAGAGAAAAAAAGGTCAATGCAGAAAAAGTCACATGCTTGCTGTATGACAGGGTCCTGTCGTGAGGCAGTGACAAGAAATACTCCTGTGGAACAGCGAGTATGTAACCATCATCTGTCAGTGGATGCCATTTGTGCAGCTCAACGGAACGACAAACGCAATTTTTTTTGTTTGTTTTGTTTTTGGAATGATGTTGAATTCCAAAAGCTAACTGTTTACTTAGTTCCTTTTTTGTTCATTTTTTTAAAAAACACAAAAAAAGTACAACATTGTTACAAAACGACAAAAAAAAAAAGAAAACAAAAAACAGAAGGAAAAAAAAAGTTCAGAACTACCTTATCTGGTTTAGAAAAAGAATTATAATTGCATGGTAATGTCTGAAAGTTTGGTTGAATGTATGTGTAGAGCATGCTTGACTGAAAGAATGCATTAGTACTGTATGGTGAATTTATAGGGGCAGATCTATGAGGAAGTGCTGCAGGGTGACACTGCAAGCCCTTTAGCTGCACCGCGTTGCGGCACTTCTGAAGCACAGGGATGTGACATATTTACATGAATATGTCACAATTATGTGCTCCCTCTGCACTAGCACACAAACTGCAGCCATGCAGTGACACATGCACCCTTGCACCATGGTGCAAGGATATCTGTGTCGTGGGGAGATTGTTTTTGTGCAGGAAGGGACTACTTCCTGCACAAAAACAATCACTAAAGGCATGTTCCTCCTTCAATGTGTGCTGTGGAATGCAGCATGTATTGAAAGAGGAAAAAACGAGGAGAAATGAAAACATTGTGCCTCGCTACACCACCTCTAGGGTGGCGCACAATTCACAAGTATCCACAGATTTACACTTTGTAAGTCTTCAGATGTGTTATTCCATGGGTGTTGTGTGGGAACAGACACAGCAACACTCATGCTGCGTTTGAATGGGTCGTATTTTCAAGGAGAGGAGAAGCCACGCAGGGTGGCTTTTCCTCTCGTAAATATGGAGGAGTCCCCACCGCCATCACTACGTTACAAAAAGTGACGTACTGGTGGCGCAGGGGGCTTGTAAATCTGACCCATAAGTGCTTAGGTATTGGCAGATGTATACAATAAGAACATAGTGCTGGATGGCTGATTGACGACTGCATGAGACTGACAGAAGGCTGACTAGGCTGCATGAGTACTACTTCAGTATTTAGTGAAGTGTACCAATAGTGTGTATCTGCTTAGAGGTTTGTAGGGATTGTGCACAGAATATTGTACATGTACTTGTGTTGGTGCCTACGTCATTCCATAAGAACATCACTAGTAACTAGAATGATGACAGTGCTGCAAACAGATTGGTCAGTTAATTTATAAGTGCTTAGGTATTGTCTCAATGCCCGAGTCATTCTGCAAGTGCATAGAAAGTGACTATGTTCCTAGAGTACTAGTAGTTGACAGCAGGATACGTTCATACACACTTATGTTTCAGCAGAGTGATTAGATAAGGACATGCGTCTGTCAGGGTGATTGAAGGAGTGGACAGAGCTGCTTTAAAGCAATAGAACAGGTCAGCAGAGCTGCTTTAGAGCCAGAGAACCAGGTCAGCAGAGCAGTTGTAGAGCCAGAGACCCAGGTAAGTAGAGCTGCTGTATAGCCAGAGAGCAAGGTCAGCAGAGCTGCTTAAGAGCCATAATACCAGGTCAGCTGAGCTGCTGTAATGCCAGAGAAACCAGGTCAGCAGAGCTGCTTTTGAGCCAGAGAACCAGGTCAGCAGAGCCATTGTAGAGCCAGAGAACCAGGTCAGCAGAGCTGCTCTAGAGCCTAAGAAGCAGGTCAGCAGACCTGCTCTAGATCCAGAGACTCAGGTCAGCAGAGCTGCTCTGGGGCCAGACCCAGGTCAGCAGAGCTGCTCTAGAGGCCAAGAACCAGGTCATCAGAGCTGCTTTGGGGCCAGAAACCCGGGTCAGCAGAGCTGATCTAGAGGCCAACAACCAGGTCAGCAGAGCTGCTGTAGAGCCAAATAAACCAGGTCAGCAGATCTCTTTAGAGGGAGAGAACCAGGTCAGCAGAGCTGCTTTGGAGCCATAGAACCAGGTCAGCAGAGCTGCTCTAGAGCCAGAGAACCAGGTCAGCAGAGCTGCACTAGAACCAGAGACTCAGGTCAGCAGAGCTGCTTTAGAGCCAGAGAACAAGGTCAGCAGAGTTGCTCTAGAGCCAGAGAACCAGGTCAGCGGAGCTGCTTTAGAGGGAGAGAACCAGGTCAGCAGAGCTGCTTTAGAGCCAGAGTACCAGGTCAGCAGAGTTGCTCTAGAGCCAGAGAACCAGGTCAGCAGAGCTGCTTTAGAGCCAGAGAACCAGGTCATCGGAGCTGCTCTAGAGCCAGAGAAACCAGGCCAGCAGAGCTGCTTTAGAGGGAGAGAACCAGGTCAGCAGAGCTGCTTTAGAGCCAAAGAACCAGGTCAGCAGAGCTGCTCTAGAGCCAGAGAACCAGGTCAGCAGAGCTGCTTGAGAGCCATAGAACCAGGTCAGAAGAGCTGCTTCAGATGCAGAGAACCAGGCCAGTAGAGCTGATTTAGAGCCATAGAACCAGGTCAGCAGAGCTGCTCTAGAGCCCGAGAACCAGGTCAGCAGAGCTGCTGTAGAGCCATAGAACCAGGTCAGCAGAGCTGCTGTAGAGCCAGAGAAACCAGGTCAGTAGAGCTGCTTTGGAGTAAGAAAACCAGGTAGGCAGAGCTGCTTTAGAGGGAGAGAACCAGGTCAGCAGAGCTGCTTTAGAGCAAAGGGACCAGGTCAGCAGAGCTGCTCTAGAGCCAGAGAACCAGGTCAGCAGAACTGCTTTAAAGCCATAGAACCAGGTCAGCAGAGCTGTTGCAAAGCCAGAGAACCAGTTAAGCAGAGCTGTTGTAAAGCCAGAGAACCAGGTCAGCAGAGCTGCTCTAGAGCCTAAGAACTAGGTCAACAAAGCTGCTCTAAAGCCAGAGAACCAGGTCAGCAGAGCTGCTGTAGAGCCAGAGAACCAGGTCAGCAGAACTGCTTTAGAGACATAGAACTGGGTCAGCAGAGCTGCTTTAGAGCCAGACACTGATAGACACTGACTGACTACTCTCTACTACTCTACCACTCACTCTCTACGACTCACACTCTACTACACACGATCTACTACTCATGATCTACTACTCTACTACTCTCTACTACTCTCTACTACTCACTCTCTACTACTCACTCTCTACTTCTCTACTACTCTCTGCTACTCACTATATACTACTACTCACTCTCTTCTACTACTCACTCTCTACTACTCACTCTACTACTCTCTAGCACTCTCTCTACTACTCGCTCCCTACTACTCGCTCTCTACAACTCTCTACTACTCGCTCTCTACTACTGTGTACTACTCACTCTCTACTACTCTCTCTCTACTACTCACTATCTACTACTCTACTACTCTCCACTACTCACTCTCTACTACTCTCAACTACTCACTCTCTACTACTCTCTCTCTACTACTCACCCTCTACTACTCTCTCTCCACTATTCTCTACTACTCACTCTGTACTACTCTCTCTACTACTCACCCTCTACTATTCACCCTCTACTACTCACCCTCTACTACTCACCCTCTACTACTCTCTACTCTTCACTCTCTTCTAATCACTCTCTACGACTCTACTAACTCTACTACTTTCTACTACTCTCTCCACTACTCACTCTCTACTACTCTCTACTACTCACTCTCAACTACTCCCTACTACTCACTCGCCACTACTCTCTCTCTACTACTCTCTCTCTACTACTCTCTCTACTACTCACTCTCTACTACTCTCTACTACTCACTCCACTACTCTCTACTACTCATTCTCTGCTACTCTCTCTACTACTCTTTACTACTCACTCTCTACTCTCTACCACTCTCTACTACTCTCTAGCTGTAACTCTCTACACCTCTAGCCTCACTAACCTCTCTCTACACATATGCACATATATATATATATATATATATATATGCATATATATGCATGTATATGTATGTAGGTGTATATATATATACATACATATATAAACATATATATAATCTGCATATCTATATACATACAAATATAAATGCATGCATACATATATATGTTATGTACATGAAAGTTTGAAAAAAACACTAATAAAAGCAAAGCTAAAAAGCCACCTAATTACAAACAGAATTGCTTTAGCTTAAACAAGGGCGAGACCTATTGCATTTTCAATGCTTGTTTACTATGGTTCCATCAAGAGGGCATTCAGATGTGTCACACATTTGCTATCAATTCTGAATGTTAGCACTCTAGTTGCTCATTAGATCACTGTAGTAAAGCTACAGCTCACCAAGGAAGTATGCTGCTGGTATTGGAAGTACATGTTTCAGTCTGCATGTCAGAATTTTTTTTCATGAATTAGAAGAGGATTTGAGAAGTCACTCAAAAAGTGCCCTAATCTTTCTTTCTGCAGCACTAATCATACTTTCTATAGCAGAATGAACCCCCTCATGTTGTTCCTTTTTACATTAAATGTTTCAAGTGTTACCAGTATATTCCAATCAAGATGGCTTCAGGTGTGCCATACTTGAGGCTGTTAGCGCTCTAGTTGTTCTTTTGAACACTCTGGGAAGCTGCAGTTGAACACAAATGAATCAAATGACAATCTCTGCCCTTGTTGGATGTACATGTTTTATTGAGAATGGCAGACTCCATTTTCAGATGACTGAGAAAGATAATGTGAATTTACACAAAATATGCTCTCAGTTTAGCTTATAGATCACCTTCCAAAGCTCCGTGAGAAAAGCATGAGAAAATAGTTTTCTCTCAGACATGATTCATGATATCCCAGCAGGTGGCTTTTTCGCATGGTAAAATCACCTTAGAACACACCACAATTCCTAAAATGAGTATGGTACCATCAACAAATGAGTTCTAATGTAACTGAAGTCTTAAAACCTTCTATTAACTACAATGCTTTTTAATGAGGTGCTATCATGTATATTGGTCTCAAGAAGGCTGCCAACACTTCTTGGATGAAGTGCTGACAGCTAATCAGATCTCCGCCCAGATATATATGTATTTTTTTCCTTTAATATCTAAAAAAAATACTTAACAGATTTACACCATTTAACAAAGAGACAGGAGTCTGAACCTGGGACTACCTCTTTGCCAAATTTGGTGTAATTCCATTCAGCAGTAGCTGCGACTAATGATTCCTATGGGAAATTGCATGGGGAATACACGTTTTAGGACACCCCTTTTCTCTCGGACCCTGCTTGACAAATCACCCCATGACTTTCAGGATAGGAGCCGACCGGAGGGCCCCACCAGTTTTGAAAATTTTGCGAAGATTAGTCGACCGGCGCCAAAGTTATTCCAAATAGAATATTGCGGATTTCCTATGGAAAATATGTCCTAACTTCAACTACCTATACTGGCGACTGCCAGTAGGATATATATATATATATATATATATATATATATATATATATATATATATATATATATATATATATATGTATATATATATATTACCTACTGGCGGTCGCCAGTAGGTATATATAGTTAGGATTTTTTCTCTATGGGTTTTTTGAAAATTCTATGTCTAATAACTTTGGCGTTTGTGGACGGAATCGGCTGAAATTTTCAGGAAAATGGCACATTTTGTTTCTGAGCAGCCCTTGAAAATTTGGGGGGGGTTCGTCCAGTGGGGGCCGAGAAAAAAGGGGGGTCCCAAAACGTGTTTTTAACATTGAGTTTTCCATAGGGCGGTTGGCCTCACTTTTAGCCCGAACGGCTGAATGGATTTGCACGAAACTTGGCAAAATTGTAGGGACTGGTAGCCCGATGTGCCTTTTGTAGGTCTCAATATATGTGCTCCAGTGGATTTTGAGAAATTAACGTTTAAAAAAAGATATATATCTGTAACAGCGGACCGGTTAGCGCTCTGGTTCGCGGACTTTTCGCGCAACGGAGCTTTGTGAAGCGAAGCTGATTGGTTCTCCGGCGTCTGTCAACATTCCAAACAGTCCGTAGCGGCCGCCATCTTGTCTCTCGGTAGGATCGAGAGACAAGAGGAGGTCAAAACAAAGGGGGAAATAACTATAAGGGGGCATAGTAGATCCTCGCTGACCCCCTAGGTTTGATGTGGAGGTTTTAAAAGGGCCCCGCGGGGCAAAAAAAAACCAAAATAATAATAATCGAACGGCTGAATGGATTTGCACGAAACTTGGCAAAATATTAGGGACTGGTAGCCCGATGTGCCTTTGCTAGGTCTCAATATATGTGCTCCAGTGGATTTTGAGAAATTAACGTTGAAAAAAAGATATATATCTGTAACAGCGCTCCGCTTCGCGTACTTTTCGCGTTACGGAGCTTTGCGAAGCTGATTGGTTCTCCGGCGTCTGTCAACATTCCAAACAGTCCGTAGCGGCCGCCATCTTGTCCCTCGGTAGGATTGAGAGACAAGAGGAGGCCAAAGCGAAGGGGGAAATGACCATAAGGGGGCATAGTAGATCCTTCCTGACCTCTTAGGTTTGATGTACCATTTTGCCAAGTTTGGTGTAATTCCGTTCAGCCATTCAGGCTGTAGACGTATGTAAATGTCCTATGGAAAATTGCATGGGGAAAACACATTTGAAAGTGTTGAAATTTAGAACCAATTAAAATGTTACTTTGGTTTTGTATTTGTGTGTGATGAAAGTTAATTGGTTATGTATATATGTCAAATGAGAGGAAACCACAGCCATTTTGTGATACTACTGTCTGAGGTACATTTGTGAGGAATTTTTGGTGGTGAATTTCTGGTGTTTGATTTACACAGTACTAACACTTCTGCTACTTTTAAAAAGGTGAGTTGTTAATTTGTAAGGGGAACTATGTTGTACACTTGAAGATAATTTGAAAAATGTTTTCTGTTATTTATTTGCAGTCCTTCTGTTATACTAAATACTTGATGAAGTTAGTTTTATATTATGTATTACTAAAAACGATAAATGAAAGTGATTATTTTTTTCTGCAATTTACAGCAAGCAATTTCAAAATAAAATGGCTCACAATGAAGAGACCGTGGCAATTTCTTTTGAATTGTCCACTACATTGATTGAAATTGAGAGCACCAATAATGAAATATTGTCACAAGGAGGACATGACTTGTATGATTCCATTAGATTGATTGAAATGGACAGCACCAAGAATGAAATATTGTCACAAGGAGATGACTTGAATGATTCCACTACATTGATTGAAATTGAGAGCACCAATAATGAAATATTGTCACAAGGAGGAGATGGCTTGTATGATTCCATTAGATTGATTGAAATGGACAGCACCAATAATGAAATATTGTCACAAGGAGGAGATGACTTGAATGATTCCACTACATTGATTGAAATTGAGAGCACCAATAATGAAATATTGTCACGAGGAGATGACTTGAATGATTCCACTACATTGATTGAAATGGACAGCACCAATAATGAAATATTGTCAGAAGGAGGAGATGACTTGAATGATTTTTTTGATCAATCTCTTGATGGCGAATTTATCGAGTGTTTGGAGACCATAGAGTTACAAGAATCATCATTGCAGACTTTTAATGAGGAGATTCCAGATGAGATGATTGAAGAGGAAATTACTGATGAGGACATGTTACTAGTTGTTTCAAATTTAGAAAATTCTGAAGAATAAATTTATATTTAGAAATCAAAAATTGTTTGAGACATTATTTATTTTTATTTTTAATTTATGAGGTTGTAGCGAAGTGATTGTAGTATAAAATGAGACTTATAGTATAGAGTGCAACATTTTTATGTTACATGGTAAGTTTACTCATATTTACTTCCCTTCTGCCACTATATTATCTCCAATGTGTATTTGACATGTCTTCTTCATCTCCGGCCTCCTTTCTCTCAGTGTGTGTCTCCGATGCATCTTATCGCTGGTATTTTGTGTAATTACAGAAGAGAGTAAAATAAAATAGTTCGGAACGTGAAAAGGGGGCAAAGTAGAGTACTCCTCACCCCCTAGGCCTTTTTAGGCGGTCCCAAAAGGATCAGTTTCTGCTTTCCTGAGAGATTATGGTATGAGTTCCATATACCACAATAACTTGCATTACAACATGCAAGATATCTATCTCCTATTACCAACTTTTGGAGATATTCGCGCTAAGCGCGAATATCTCCAAAAAGTAACACCTGCCCTGAGCAGTTCTTAGCCATGTTATCCAATGGGAGGTGGATAACATGGCTAAGAGTATTAGCTCGGTAATGCATGAATATCGCTGAGTTTTTAGCGATATTCATGCATTGCGGCCGTTTATTATCGCATTTGCGATAAACCTTGATAATAGTAAGGTTTATCTTCGATAATTTCTGACGATGCTTAGTGGTAAAAAAATTGGTTGGTAAGCATCGTTAGCGATAAATATCGCTTAACTTTGGTAATATGCCCCAACGTCTGTTAACGTTCGATTCGAAGGAAATGAGGAAGTGTTGAAAAACATTGTCTGCGCCATCTTGCCTTTTTTGAAATGCCACACTTTTGTCGTGCACGGCAGCCATTTTAGATGTCTTGACCAGACCCACTCTCTGCACGCTGTCGATTCGTAGCATGGCTCCTCACCCTCGTAAGCATCTCCCCCAGGCACTGGTCACCACCGCTCTCTGTCTTATGCATGGGCAATAAACCTTCCCCCATCTGCGCTGCTCTTCCCTGAGAATCACACTCTGTGCCCGCCCGACACCTCCCTTTCGCCCTATTCACTACCGCACCCTCTGACACTCCTCTTCCTCTGTGTCCGAATGTCCAGGCCGGTCCTAGGCTATCAGCTAGCCCTGCAGATGTAGTTTATGGTCCCAGCTGTAAAGAATCACCCCTCTTCAAAGGAGTTATAGTAGATCAAGGCCCACACCCGATGTGATCCGTCACAGCACACGCGTTCCTACTATCTGAAAACCATCCTGTATTGTGATTGGGGAGGGGACCGAGCCTGAAGCGGAAGATTCCAGGAATGACTCTTTGTACATCAAAGTTTTTACAATTATGTGTCACATTAAAAATATATAGCACTCCAACAAAGTAGTAGGAATATAAAACTTTAATAACATATAAATATATACAACAAAACAAAAACAGTAAAAACATTTAAACAACGAAGAGACCGTGGCAATTTCTTTTTAATTATCCAATAGATTTATTGAAATTGACAGCACCAATAATGAAATATTCTTGTCAGTAGCGGTCTGTTGTGCGAATAGTTCCAAGGCAGCAGAACGCGCTGAAATCTAGATGGCACGAAAGTGATGTCTAGTAAGTTGCCGCCCAGCAAAAAACGGCGTGGGGCGCCGCGGGGGTGAGTGAGTCCAGTAGGCACCACAGCTATTCTTACCGGCATTGCAGAATTACTGCTGGGGACAATGCCTGTGCTGTAGCAGGGTCACAGCAGAAACAAAAAGGATTCTGTTGAAGATGTTGTTGGTTTTCAATTTGAAAACAGTTCTGGTGTCAACTGCTATGCTAATGTAGTGGTTAATGTTTTGTTTTCTCTAGAAAATGTAAAAGAGGGGGAGGCAGTCCAAAGTTCCGTTAAAAGGGCAAAGGAAAGGATCGGTGGTTTGAACTATCAGTCAAAAAGGGGAGGGGGTGCAATAATTTTTCCTACCGGGTCACACTGTGCTTTCACCGGAAGTGAGGTCTGCAGGATTGTAGTAATTCAAAGTGAGGCTGGCGCCAGCATGGGAGCGCCGACGTCCCGCGGATACAGTTTCGTCACTCCACGGGCGATCATGGCAGTCATTCCCCATCGGGGGTCGGAGACTCCCGCGGCTCCTCTAGAATCTTCAAGGTCGTGGAGGACTACGGTGGTGGAGTCAACCAGTGACCGGGCCATTTCTTTATGTTGGGCCCGCTCTTGCCAGGTCGACCGCCATTTTGAGAGTTCGGCAGCTACCGGCGATCGCGGGGTCACATGAGCGGACGGGCTCCACCCTGCCGGGCGAGACGTTGCAGCATGGCCACAGTGGAAGAACCGTTATCTAGGTCGTTCCGAAACTGTGCAGCACTGTAGTTGTTAGGATGCCACCGCCTGGAGCGCTGAGGGTGCAGCTGGGAAGCCTCCACCTGGGGAGGCGGGAGAGGCCTGTTCGCACCGTCTCTCCCTCCCAGTGCACCCCACGGCGTCTCGCTTGAGATTTGTTATGGCCGGACCAGGCGATGAGGACGAGGGGGGGGGGGTCGGAGGCATGTGCAAGACATCCCCCCCCAGTGTTGTCGCAGCCATTATAAAAGAAAGAAGTGTCCCGTCCGTCTTCGGGCCGGGCTTCCGGTGGATGTCGGCCGGACGCCCCTGGCTCTGGCCCCATGAACGGGTTTCTTGGTTTATCGGCTGCAGCCGGATCCCGTCGGCCTCGGCCCCCCGACCGTTGGTGGTCGGACCGGAAGAGCATGTGGCGGGACTACCTGCAACTCTCAAGGGCCACCGCGGCCGGACTGGGAGAGAGAGGGGAGGGTCGAGGAGACATTCCCCCCCCCTGCAACTGTTCAGCGTTGTAAAGGCAATCCCCTGGCCGGGTCCCGCTGGTCTCGGCCTCTCCTCCGGCTACACCCTACGTTAGGATCTCCTGGCCGAGGCGTGGCAGCAGGACCTGCCTTATATGGGCTGCTCCCGGCTGGGCGTAGCCGGAACCCTGCCCCACCTTGGAAGTTTCCAGAGTGGGGGTGGATGTTCTACTGACTTGCATTTTCCCTAGTCTATCGATTTTTTTGGCGTGGCAGGCGGTGGGACAGCGAGGGGTGATTTGGTTTCTCTTACTGTTTTTCTGGTCTCTCACCACTGGCATATTTTAACGTTTTCTTGTTTCTAGGACATTAATAGGTTTTATCATTACGTTATGTTATCGTTTCTTTGTTCGTTGTTTAATAAAAGTTCATGTTCATCAGTGGCCTACTGATTTTCGTTTTCCTATTTTTTTCTTTCCAGGTTGTTTCATGGTAAAGTTTCTGTTAACAGGATACAGTGATCACTTCGTTATTATTGCATATGTCATTTTCACTAGGGGTGCTCTCTGGTCGGGCCAGATGACGTATCTCTAGTAAATGGTCCGGGTGAAAAAGGTGCATCAATCAGTGGGGAGTAGATAGGCATGACAGATTACAACGGGGGAGAACGGTCCGCATTACGTACCCTTTCACTACTTGCAAAGATTTTCCTACGTTTATTTGCAAACAGGGAATACCTCCAAAAAGAACTAATTCCCAAACAGTCAATGTTCGGACAATCAATCAATCAATGAGGAATGAAATAGGTACGACGTGTTAAAGGCTTGCGTTACCTACCCTTCACTATCTGCAAAGGGAGATAGAATATTCCTATTCTTCCTCGTTTGCAGGTAGAGAAGATCGTTAAGAGAATTAACTTCGAACAATTCAATGCTCGATTGAAACAATCAACAAGGGGTACTGTGAACACAAATGAACGCCGCTTATATACATACGCATTGCTATTTTCAACAGGTTGTTCCTAATGTTTCTATTTTAGCGAGGTCAAAAGAGATTCCATTAGTGGCCTACTGATTTTGCTCGATTCCTTTTGTTTTTTTACATGATTTTTCGCTATCTGCAAAGACTAAACAGAGTATTGCGACTCTGTGCTTGTTTGTAAATAGAGAATGAACCAAAGAGAACAATCAATCAAATGGAGAGAGAAGCAGGCACGACGGATTACAAAGGGGGAAAGGGCTGCGTTAACTACCCTTCACTATCTGCAAAGAGAGAGTACTCCTAATAGAAATGAGGGGTGGGGGGCAGCAATCAAAGCAGATCAGTGTGCATAAACACGAAAAAAAAAATTCTTACCACGTACTTGACATTCGACAGCTTATGATATTTGCTATTAAAAAACCATTGAAATTCACTGAAAAAACCATAGGTTATAGACCATATATAGTTAGGAATTAGCATTTACAAAACCTTGAAAATTCACTGAAAAAACCATAGGTTATAGACCATATATAGTTAGGAATTAGCATTTAAAAAACCTTATTTTACTCACACAAAACCATTGAAATTCCATATATAGTTAGTTGCACTAACTATATATTGCGCACCCGCAATCCACTGCTGATGATGTCACATATTACATCATTCATGACATGGTCAGTGACATCACTGATGACATCACTGATGACATCTCAAATGACATCACTGATGACATCACTGATGACAACATCCAGTGACTATGTTTCTGTAAAGTTAAAATATGTCTTACATATTGAAGAATGAGTGGATGTATAAGTGTCTGGACGAAGGATTTAGTAGGTGCATGACTGAATGTATGAGTGAGTGATTAAATGTGTCTCACTGAGTGCATGGGTTAGTGACTAAACTGTCTTAATTTGTGCATCATTATGTCTGTTGTTCTGTAAACTGCTGCATGTGTTGATCAGTAGCTATATGAGTAACTATATGGGTTATTGATTGATTGCCCAAGTATTTGCATGGGAGACTGAGTGTGTGTGTGGCTGGATGGGAGGTGTGTGACTCTGTACAGATCAATGTGTACTTGTATCAATGATTGTATAAGAGAGTAAGTATGTGTTAGTATATGGTTGAAAACGTAAGGTGCTCTATGTTTAACTGTATAGAGTAGAAAATGGAAGTGTGATTGATTCTTTACAGGACTGACTAGGTGTGTGAGTAACTCCATGGATGAGTGGCAGAGTGTGAGTGTCTGTATAGGTGTATGAGTGCATATGATTGTGTTGTAAACATGAGTGATTGTATGTATGAATGATTGTATGGGTGAATGAGTGAATGTGTGTGTAGACGTAGGAATCAGTGAGTACGTATGTAGTAACTAGTATTGGTGTGTCAATGGTTTCAAAAATTATACTCTGTTTTTAACACTGGGTGAAACAGAGGTTATATTAAAATGTGAGGAGATGCATTGTATTGTCACATGAATGATATCATCAGTGATGTGGTCATTGATGTCAAATGAGATGTCATCAGTGATGTCATCAGTGATGTCATTTGAGATGTCATCAGTGATGTCATCAGTGATGTCACTGACCATGTCATGAATGATGTAATATGTGACATCATCAGCAGTGGATTGCGGGTGCGCAATATATAGTTAGTGCAACTAACTATATATGGAATTTCAATGGTTTTGTGTGAGTAAAATAAGGTTTTTTAAATGCTAATTCCTAACTATATATGGTCTATAACCTATGGTTTTTTCAGTGAATATATATATATACATACATACACATATATATATATATATATATATATATCTATATTACCTACTGGCGGTCGCCAGTAGGTATATATAGTTAGGATTTTTTCTCTATGGGATTTTTGAAAATTCTATGTCTAATAACTTTGGCGTTTGTGGACGGAATTGGCTGAAATTTTCAGGAAAATGGAACATTTTGTTTCTGAGCAGCCCCCGGAAATTTGGGGGGGGTTCGTCAAGGGGGGGCCGAGAAAAAAGGGGGGTCCCAAAACGTGTTTTTAACATTGAGTTTTCCATAGGGCGGTTGGCCTCACTTTTAGCCCGAACGGCTGAATGGATTTGCACGAAACTTGGCAAAATTGTAGGGACTGGTAGCCCGATGTGCCTTTGCTAGGTCTCAATATATGTGCTGCAGTGGATTTTGAGAAATTAACGTTCAAAAAAAGATGTATATCTGTAACAGCGTACCGGGCAGCGCTCCAGTTCGCGTACTTTTCGCGTTACGGAGCTTTGTGAAGCGAAGCTGATTGGTTCTCCGGCGTCTGTAAACATTCCAAACAGTCCGTAGCGGCCGCCATCTTGTCTCTCGGTAGGATCGAGAGACAAGAGGAGGCCAAAGCGAAGGGGCAAATGACCATAAGGGGGCATAGTAGATCCTCCCTGACCCCCTAGGTTTGATGTGGAGGTTTTAAAAGGGCCCCGCGGGGCAAAAAAAAATAATAATAATAATAATCGAACGGCTGAATGGATTTGCACGAAACTTGGCAAAATATTAGGGACTGGTAGCCCGATGTGCCTTTGCTAGGTCTCAATATATGTGCTCCAGTGGATTTTGAGAAATTAACGTTCAAAAAAAGATATATATCTGTAACAGCGCTCCGCTTCGCGTACTTTTCGCGTTACGGAGCTTTGCGAAGCTGATTGGTTCTCCGGCGTCTGTAAACATTCCAAACAGTCCGTAGCGGCCGCCATCTTGTCTCTCGGTAGGATCGAGAGACAAGAGGAGGCCAAAGCGAAGGGGCAAATGACCATAAGGGGGCATAGTAGATCCTCCCTGACCTCTTAGGTTTGATGTGCCAAGTTTGGTGTAATTCCGTTCAGCCATTCAGGCTGTAGACGTATCTAAATGTCCTATGGAAAATTGCATGGGGAAAACACATTTGAAAGTGTTGAAATTTAGAACCAATTAAAATGTTACTTTGGTTTTGTATTTGTGTGTGATGAAAGTTAATTGGTTATGTATATATCTAAAATGAGAGGAAACCACAGCCATTTTGTGATACTACTGTCTGAGGTACATTTGTGAGGAATTTTTGGTGGTCAATTTCTGGTGTTTGATTTACACAGTACTAACACTTCTCCTACTTTTAAAAAGGTGAGTTGTTAATTTGTAAGGGGAACTATGTTGTACACTTGAAGATAATTTGAAAAATGTTTTCTGTTATTTATTTACAGTCCTTCTGTTATACTAAATACTTGATAAAGTTAGTTTTATATTATGTATTACTAAAAACGATAAATGAAAGTGATTATTTTTTTCTGCAATTTACAGCAAGCAATTTCAAAATAAAATGGCTCACAATGAAGAGACCGTGGCAATTTCTTTTGAATTATCCACTACATTTATTGAAATTGACAGCACTAATAATGAAATATTCTCACAAGGAGGAGATGACTTAAATGATTTTTTTGATCAATCTCTTGATGGCGAATTTATCGAATGTTTGGAGACCATAGAGTTACAAGAATCATCATTGCAGACTTTTCATGAGGAGATTCCAGATGAGATGATTGAAGAGGAAATTCCTGATGAGGACATGTTACTAGTTCTTTCAAATTTTGAAAATTCAGAAGAAGAAATTTATATTTAGAAATCAAAAATTGTTTGAGACATTATTCATTTTTATTTTTAATTTATGAGGTTGCAGCGAAGTGATTGTAGTATAAAATGAGACTTATAGTATAGAGTGCAACATTTTTATGTTACATGGTAAGTTTACTCATATTTACTTCCCTTCTCCCACTATATTATCTCCAATGTGTATTTGACATCTCTTCTTCATCTCCGGCCTCCTTTCTCTCACTGTCTGTCTCTGATGCATCTTATCGCTGCCATTTTGTGTAATTACAGAAGAGAGTAAAATAAAATCGTTCGGAACGTGAAAAGGGGGCAAAGTAGAGTACCCCTCACCCCCTAGGCCTTCTCAGGCGGTCCCAAAAGGATCAGTTTCTGCTTTCCTGAGAGATTATGGTATGAGTTCCATATACCACAATAACTTGCATTACAACATGCAAGATATCTATCTCCTATTACCAACTTTTGGAGATATTCGCGCTAAGCGCGAATATCTCCAAAAACTAACACCTGCCCTGAGCAGTTCTTAGCCATGTTATCCAATGGGAGGTGGATAACATGGCTAAGAGCATTAGCTCGGTAATGCATGAATATCGCTGACTTTTTAGCGATATTCATGCATTGCGGCCGTTTTTTATCGCATTTGCGATAAACCTTGATAATAGCAAGGTTTATCTTAGATAATTTCTGACGATGCTTAGCGGTAAAAAATTCGTTGCTAAGCATCGTTAGCGATAAATATCGCTTAACTTTGGCAATATGCACCAACGTCTGTTAACGTTCGATTCGAAGGAAATGAGGAAGTGTTGAAAAACATTGTCTGCGCCATCTTGCCTTTTTTGAAATGCCACACTTTTGTCGTGCACGGCAGCCATTTTAGATGCCTTGACCAGACCCACTCTCTGCACGCTGTCGATTTGTAGCATGGCTCCCCACCCTCGCAAGCATCTTCCCCAGGCACTGGTCACCCCCGCTCTCTGTCTTATGCATGGGCAATAAACCTCCCCCCATCTGCGCTGCTCTTCCCTGAGAATCACACTCTGTGCCCGCCCGACACCTCCCTTTCGCCCTATTCACTACCGCACCCTCTGACACTCCTCTTCCTCTGTGTCCGATTGTCCAGGCTATCAGCTAGCCCTGCAGATGTAGTTTATGGCCCCAGCTGTAAAGAATCACCCCTCTTCAAAGGAGTTATAGTAGATCAAGGCCCACACCCGATGAGATCCGTCACACCACACGTGTTCCTACTATCTGAAAACCATCCTGTATTGTGATTGGGGAGGGGACCGAGCCTGAAGCGGAAGATTCCAGGGATGACTCTTTGTACATCAAAGTTTTTACAATTATGTGTCACATTAAAAATATATAGCACTCCAACAAAGTAGTAGGAATATAAAACTTTAATAACTTATAAATATATACAACAAAACAAAAACAGTAAAAACATTTAAACAACGAAGAGACCGTGGCAATTTCTTTTGAATTATCCACTACATTTATTGAAATTGACAGCACCAATAATGAAATATTCTCACAAGGAGGAGATGACTTGAATGATTTTTTTGATCAATCTCTTGATGGCGAATTTATCGAATGTTTGGAGACCATAGAGTTACAAGAATCATCATAGCAGACTTTTCATGAGGAAATTCCTGATGAGATGATTGAAGAGGAAATTCCTGATGAGGACATGTTATTAGTTCTTTCAAATTATGAAAATTCAGAAGATTTTGCCTGGGTGCCGCACTGATTTGGGTATCCGGCGTGGGGCGTCCCGGGGGGTGGGTTGTCAGTAGCGATCTGTTGTGCGAATAGTTCCAAGGCAGCAGAACGCGCTGAAATCTGGATGTCACGAAGGTGATGTCTAGTATGTTGCCGCCCAGCAAATAACGGCGTGGGGCGCCGCGGGGTGAGTGAGTCCAGTAGGGACCACAGCTATACTTACCGGCATTGCAGAATTACTGCTGGGGACAATGCCTGTGCTGTAGCAGGGTCACAGCAGAAACAAAAAGGATTCTGTTGAAGATGTTGTTGGTTTTCAATTTGAAAACAGTTCTGGTGTCAACTGCTATGCTAATGTAGTGGTTAATGTTTTGTTTTCTCTAGAAAATGTAAAAGAGGGGGAGGCAGTCCAAAGTTCCGTTAAAAGGGCAAAGGAAAGGATCGGTGGTTTGAACTATCAGTCAAAAAGGGGAGGGGGTGCAACAATTTTTCCTACCGGGTCACACTGTGCTTTCACCGGAACTGAGGTCTGCAGGATTCTAGTCATTCAAAGTGAGGCTGGCGCCAGCATGGGAGCGCCGACGTCCCGCGGATACAGTTTCGTCACTCCACGGGCGATCATGGCAGTCATTCCCCATCGGGGGTGTCTGCGGGGGTCGGAGACTCCCGCGGCTCCTCTAGAATCTTCAAGGTCGTGGAGGACTACGGTGGTGGAGTCAACCAGTGACCGGGCCATTTCTTTATGCTGGGCCCGCTCTTGCCAGGTCGACCGCCATTTTGAGAGTTCGGTAGCTACTGGCGATCGCGGGGTCAAATGAGCGGACGGGCTCCACCCTGCCGGGCGAGACGTTGCAGCATCGCCACAGTGGAAGAACCCTTTTCCGGGCGCCTGGAGCGCTGAGGGTGCAGCTGGGAAGCCTCCACCTGGGGAGGCGGGAGAGGCCTGTTCGCACCGTCTCTCCCTCCCAGTGCACCCCACGGCGTCTCGCTTGACATTTGTTATGGCCGGACCAGGCGATGAGGACGAGGGGGGGGGGGGGTCGGAGGCATGTGCAAGACATCCCCCCCCAGTGTTGTCGAAGCCATTATAAAAGAAAGAAGAAATGTCCCGTCCGTCTTTGGGCCGGACCTCCGGTGGATGGCGGCCGGACGCCCTTTGCTCTGGCCCCATGAACGGGTTCCTTGGCTCATCGGCTGCAGCCGGATCCTTTTCCGGGCGCCTGGAGCGCTGAGGGTGCAGCTGGGAAGCCTCCACCTGGGGAGGCGGGAGAGGCCTGTTCGCACCGTCTCTCCCTCCCAGTGCACCCCACGGCGTCTCGCTTGACATTTGTTATGGCCGGACCAGGCGATGAGGACGAGGGGGGGGGGGTCGGAGGCATGTGCAAGACATCCCCCCCCAGTGTTGTCGCAGCCATTATAAAAGAAAGAAGAAATGTCCCGTCCGTCTTTGGGCCGGACCTCCGGTGGATGGCGGCCGGACGCCCTTTGCTCTGGCCCCATGAACGGGTTCCTTGGCTCATCGGCTGCAGCCGGATCCCGTCGGCCCCAGCCCCTGGCCGTTGGTGGCCGGACCGGGAGAGAGTGTGGGGGGACAACCTGCAACTCTCAAGGGCCACCGCGGCCGGACTGGGAGAGAGAGGGGAGGGTCGAGGACACGGACATTCCCCCCCCTAAAACTCTCCAGTGTTGTCAATCCCCCTGGCCGGGTCCCGCTGGCCTCGGCCTCTCCTCCGGCTACACCCTACGTGATGATCTCCTGGCCGAGGCGTGGCAGCAGGACCCGCCTTATATGTGTTGCTTCCGGCTGGGCGTAGCCGAAAACCTGTTGCACTTTGGAAGTTTCTAGAATGGGGCGGATGTCTGCTGACTTGTATCTTTCCCAGTTTGCCGTTATTTGGCCGTGGCAGGCGGTGGGACAGACAGGTTTTGGGGCAGTGAGGGGCGATGTTTTCAGGTTTCTTATTACAGGCTTACTTCTAACGTTTCTTGTTTCTAGGACAATAATAGGTTTTATCATTACGTATTGTTATCGTTTCTTTGTTTGTTATTTAATAAAAAGTTCATCAGTGGCCTACTGATTTTCGTTTTCCTATTCTTTTCTTTCCAGGTTGTTTCATGCTAAAGTTTCTGTTAACAGGATACAGTGATCACTTCGTTATTATTGCATATGTCCTTTTCACTAGGGGTGCTCTCTGGTCGGGCCAGATGACGTATCTCTAGTAAATGGTCCGGGTGAAACAGGTGCATCAATCAGTGGGGAGTAGATAGGCATGACAGATTACAACGGGGGAGAAAGGTCCGCATTACGTACCCTTTCACTACTTGCAAAGATTTTCCTACGTTTATTTGCAAACAGGGAATACCTCCAAAAAGAACCAATTCCCAAACAGTCAATGTTTGGGCAAACAATCAATCAATGAGGAACGAAATAGGCACGACGTGTTAAAGGTTTGCGTTACCTACCCTTCACTATCTGCAAAGGGAGAGAGAATATTCCTATTCTTCCTCGTTTGCAGGCAGAGAAGATCCTTAAGAGAACCAACTTCGAACAATTCAATGCTCGATTCAAACAATCAACAAGGGGTACTGTGAACACAAATGAACGCCGCTTATGTACATACACATTGCTATTTTCAACAGGTTGTTCCTAATGTTTCTATTTTAGCGAGGTCAAAAAGAGATCCCATTAGTGGCCTACTGATTTTGCTCGATTCCTTTTGTTTTTTTACACGATTTTTCGCTATCTGCAAAGACTAAACAGAGTATTGCGACTCTGTGCTTGTTTGTAAATAGAGAATGAACCAAAGAGAACAATCAATCAAATGGAGAGAGAAGCAGGCACGACAGATTACAACGGGGGCAAAGGCCTGCGTTAACTACCCTTCACTATCTGCAAAGAGAGAGTACTCCTAATAGAAATGAGGGGTGGGGGGCAGCATTCAAAGCAGATCAGTGTGCATAAACATGAAAATGTTTTTACTTACCACGTACTTGACATTCGACAGCTTATGATATTTGCTATTAAAAAACCATTGAAATTCACTGAAAAAACCATAGGTTATAGACCATATATAGTTAGGAATTAGCATTTACAAAACCTTGAAAATTCACTGAAAAAACCATAGGTTATAGACCATATATAGTTAGGAATTAGCATTTAAAAAACCTTATTTTACTCACACAAAACCATTGAAATTCCATATATAGTTAGTTGCACTAACTATATATCGCGCACCCGCAATCCACTGCTGATCATGTCACATATTACATCATTCATGACATGGTCAGTGACATCACTGATGACATCACTGATGACATCTCAAATGACATCACTGATGACATCACTGATGACAACATCCAGTGACTGTATGTTTCTGTAAAGTTAAAATATGTCTTACATATTGAAGAATGAGTGGATGTATAAGTGTCTGGATGAAGGATTTAGTAGGTGCGTGACTGACTGTATGAGTGAGTGATTAAATGTGTCTCACTGAATGCATGGGTTAGTGACTAAACTGTCTTAATTTGTGCATCATTATGTCTGTTGTGATGTAAACTGCTGCATTTGTTGATCATTAGCTATACGAGAGGCTATATGTGTTATTGATTGGTTGCCCAAGTATTTGTATGGGAGATTGAGTTTGTGTGGGGGTGGCTGGGAGGTGTGTGACTCTGTGCATAGATGTGTGAGCAGTTGATTCACTAGGTGTATGAGTTCAAGAGTGCATGTGGAAACAGCTACATGGGCAGTTGACTGTGTGCATGAGTGTATTGATGAGTGAATGGATATCTCAATGCTACATGTCATAGTAAGTACATATGTAAAACACAGTACATGTGAGAGTTGGCATATATAAATAACTGTGCATGAGAGCCACTGAATTTGTGTGTTTCTCTGCCGCAAGCTGTGAAATGGATGCAAATTTTCAAATGCAGATTAAACTTCGTGTGGCTTAACTTTAACCTTGGGGGTAACCTGCTTGTGTTATATATATTTATTTACTTACCTTGGAGGATGGCAGCGGCGGAACGAGGGACCCGAGGTGATACTTGGATACTCTGCTGCTGTTGCGGGGGTCCTTTCGCCATACCTGCACCGTGCCAACACTTGTAACTAACACTTTGAAGATCTTCCTCCATATCGCCAACCCAGATGCATAACCATGATGCATGCTGGGAGTTGGAGTTCGGCATTTACCCTAAACTACCAACAGGTGAGCGGTATTCACCGATGGGAGGAGTGTGTTTGGCCTCAGTGACATTTAAAAGAGAGGGGCAGGACTTTTGGACTTTTTCGATTGGCTCCACACAGTGAAGGGCACTGATGAAGGCACGAAAATCGCCGAAATGCATTTGCTGCCACTGTTATTTTGTGCACCAGATTATTAAAGGCTTCACCAAAGGATTCTCCCTCTGGCCTCTGCTTGCTCTTTGGAGGAAGGTGTTTGTCATAATTCTAGCGCCAGCCTGCGGCGCTATACAGATGGCCCTGTCGCAGCAAGTGACCCGGACTCAGCTGGCAACCGCACTGCTTGCAGTGCTTGTTTGTGGTCGAGGGATCGAATAGCCCGGTGTCCGCCATCATCTAAGGAACTGTTCCAAACGGAGCGAGGCATTTTGCTTCAACCGGGCGTTGTGTGGCTACTCAGCTGCCCCCGTTTATTTACTTACCTTGGAGGATGGCAGCGGCGGAACGAGGGACCCGAGGTGATACTTGGATACTCTGCTGCTGTTGCGGGGGTCCTTTCGCCATACCTGCACCGTGCCAACACTTGTAACTAACACTTTGAAGATCTTCCTCCATATCGCCAACCCAGATGCATAACCATGATGCATGCTGGGAGTTGGAGTTCGGCATTTACCCTAAACTACCAACAGGTGAGCGGTATTCACCGATGGGAGGAGTGTGTTTGGCCTCAGTGACATTTAAAAGAGAGGGGCAGGACTTTTGGACTTTTTCGATTGGCTCCACACAGTGAAGGGCACTGATGAAGGCACGAAAATCGCCGAAATGCATTTGCTGCCACTGTTATTTTGTGCACCAGATTATTAAAGGCTTCACCAAAGGATTCTCCCTCTGGCCTCTGCTTGCTCTTTGGAGGAAGGTGTTTGTCATATATATATATATATATATATATATTTATATATATTTATATATCCATCAATTCCCCTCGCTACGCCTCCAATTCCACTTGGATAAGAACAAGTGCAGACCTCCAAATTGTGCAGCAATATTTTATTTCGTCTCTGCCATTAGGCATTTCAGCCGTACAAGCGGCCTTGATCACATGACAACGCTCGACCATTTCTCCCACTTTTTAAAGTGCTAGTGCAAATGAAATTCATGAACATAGAAAGCAGATCAGTTCTCCACATATAATACAAGCTTGAATGCGTAAATTCGATTTCAGGGACAATTCTCATTCTTATTCTCCTGCAATATACAATATATATCTACAGTTATATAGTCATGATCTGACTGATATATTGCTCAAAGAGGTTGTCAAAACTGAACAAATGTTGTATATATATATATATATATATATATATATTCACTGAAAAAACCATAGGTTATAGACCATATATAGTTAGGAATTAGCATTTAGAAAACTTTATTTTACTCACACAAAACCATTGAAATTCCATATATAGTTAGTTGCACTAACTATATATCGCGCACCCGCAATCCACTGCTGATGATGTCACATATTACATCATTCATGACATGGTCAGTGACATCACTGATGACATCACTGATGACATCTCAAATGACATCACTGATGACATCACTGATGACATCTCAAATGACATCACTGATGACATCATGACACACCAATACCAGTTACTACATACGCACTCACTGATTCCTACGTCTACACACACATTCACTCATTCACCCATACAATCACTCATACATACAGTAACTCATTATTACAACACTATCATATGCACTCATACACCTATGCAGACAGTCACACACTGCCACTCATCCATGGAGTTACTCACACACCAAGTCAGTCCTGTAAAGAATCAATCACACTTCCATTTCTTCATCTATACAGTTAAACACAGAACACCATACTTCAGTGACATCACTGATGACATCACTAATGACATCTGAAATGACATCACTGATGACATCTCAAATGACATCACTGATGACATCATGACACACCAATACCAGTTACTACATACGCACTCACTGATTCGTACGTCTACACACACATTCACTCATTCACCCATACAATTACTCATACATACAGTCAGTTATTATTAGAACACTATCATATGCACTCATACACCTAGTCAGTCCTGTGAAGAATCAATCACACTTCGATTTCCTCATCTATAGTTAAACACAGAACACCATACTTTTCACACATATACTAACACATACTTACTCTCTTATACAATCACTGATACAAGTACACATTGATATGCACAGAGTCACACACCTCCCAGCCAGCCACACACACACTCAGTCTTCCATACATCCACTCATTCTTCAATATGTAAAACGTATTTAAACTTTACAAAAACACACAGACACTAGATGATGTCATCAGTGATGTCATTTGAGATGTCATCAGTGATGTCATCAGTGATGTCACTGACCATGTCATGAATGATGTAATATGTGACATCATCAGCAGTGGATTGCGGGTGCGCGATATATAGTTAGTGCAACTAACTATATATGGAATTTCAATGGTTTTGTGTGAGTAAAATAAGGTTTTCTAAATGCTAATTCCTAACTATATATGGTCTATAACCTATGGTTTTTTCAGTGAATTTTCAAGGTTTTGTAAATGCTAATTCCTAACTATATATGGTCTATAACCTATGGTTTTTTCTGTGAATTTCATTGGTTTTTTAACAGCTAATATCTGTAGCTGTAAAATGTATTCTTCTTTAAATCCAAAAATATATTTTATATGTTTATGAATAATTTTTTTTTAAAATATTTTTTTTTCTTCGTTCCCGCTTCGCGAATCGGGAAGCTTCCCGTTAGCTGACCTTGATGCCGCGAAATAGACCGCGAGCCGGTAAACGTTTCTTTACCGCAAGTGCCGCGTTAGAAAACAACATCGTGACGCCTCCCGTCCGCATGACGTTTCACGTTCTCGCGTGATACGTCATATGACGTGCTACGTTAGCGAACTGGTGCGCGAAGCGAGTCGCAAAGCGCAGGTTTCTGGAAGCAAACCGGGAGGCCCTGCAAAGCGCTTAACGTAAACACAGCAAGTCATGTGACTTGGTAATAACACTTTTCATTGGTTCATTTCACTTTTGGTTTCCTAATGATGTAAGACTAGGTCATATAATCTAAAATGAACACTTTTGATTGGTTGAGAACTCTTGTTTTTCCCAAATGATGAAAATCCCTCCTTCTTTCCTCACTCTGACTTTCATCATTGTGAGAGAAAGACCCTTTGTGATCACTGAGCAATGGCTTCTTTAGTAGCTTCAGCTGGTGCTTCCCCACCACCTCCACCACATCCAAGGAAGAGTGGACCACCTGCTCAAGTTATAATTCAACAAGAAGAGGAAGAAGAGGAACAGGACGACGAGCACGAAGAGAGGCAGTTTTTGCCTGAGCAGCCCAGGACGTCTCACCGGAAAGAAAACTTCATTTGGCAATTTTTTAAAATTCCCAAAGGTCAGAAAAAAGTAAATGCAAGATACGTAACTTGCCTTATATGTCAAGATAGACTGTCCAGAGGGACCGACAAAAAATACAGCTTCGGAAACTACACAATGCATCGCCATATGACTAGGTGGCATCCTAACAACTACAGTGCTGCACAGTTTCGGAACGACCTAGATAATCTCCCTATTATGGCCAGAAGATCTGTTGTACCGGAAGTAACGGGACCAGAGGGCAGGGAGATGGTGCCAAATATACAAATGAGATTTGGTGAAGTAAAACACATCTGCGTATTTTGCGATGGATTCATTTGCTACGGAGAAAGAAGCATCACTCTGATCAACAGAGCTATTGACTATCATATGCAAGTTTGTACGAAACGCCCAAAATAATAAATACTTCTTTTTTTGTTTTGTTGCTCCTGTTGAGCCCTTTACAATGAATCGTTTTCATTGCCCCCTCCAAGAAAAACCCCCAAAAATATAAAACTGTTCAGAAAAATTCAAAAAAAGTAAAAAAATGTTCCGAAAAATAATAAAAAAAATATAAAACAACAAAAACAATAAAAAAAAAAGTTCTTTTCAGAACTACCTCCCCGTTATTAAAAAATTGGTACAATATTTGGAACTGTGCCAACCTCTATTTCTCTTAGTTCGCTTCCCAGTTCGCTCGCCGGTACGCGAACCAGAAGCGAACCAAAAACAGTAAGTATAAGGGAAGGAAACAGACACTTATGTTAAAAGAAAGACAGCTATAGGGGAGTAAACTAGAGATACTATCACCCGTAATCCACTGCTGATGATGTCACATATTACATCATTCATGACATGCTCAGTGACATCATCAGCAGAGGATTGCGGGTTTTTTGGCAACGTGCCTTATCCACGGTTTAATAACGCTGCCTTTTGCTTTATATAAGTTTTCAAATTGTATGAAATATATACCAATAGGTCGTTATGAACCTTTAGGTAGTGCTTTTCTTCATGAGGTCTGGTCGCTTCCATACACATACAGATGTTTCAAAGATGATCAAGAAGTTTATCTGAATGGAGAGGAATGCACTGAGACGCCAGATCATTCACTAATGTGTAGGCACATACAGTTACACGGTTCATGCAACAAACACCGACCAAATATGGCTTGCGTGTTGCAAGGCACGCCAGTTCCTGCTATCATCCCCACGTTCAAGTTGTTGGAAAATGGTAGTTATTTGATGCTCAATAATGAAGATTGTTCTGAGTTAATTAAAAGTATTCCTTTTATCGTAACAGTAAGTGAACGGGTTATTTGCTGCAGAAATGTTCTATTTCCTCCCACACATGAACATAGGGAGTTTTCAATCTGGCCACAAATACCAACCTTGGGACAGATTTCAACGGCATGGCAAGAATAAGAGCTCTTTTGTCTCAGAGAGAGGTGGCCTTGAGTTCGGCCCGTGAAACTTTCGTGCTTCACATAGCGAACACCCGTACAGAGGTGCAGACCCTTTTCAATTCAGATTTGCCTTTCAATTTCAGCAAGATGGTTCCGACTATCTTTAACGCATCCTCCACAAAGACCCTGGCGCACTTTTTTAAAGTTGTTACCAGTGGTCTCGTGACTTCATTTGAGAAAATCTTTGGAGTCATCCCTGCTTCCTTTCATTCTATTTTCTCCACTCTGGTTCGTGGATTGGCATTTTTACTTGCATTACCAGCGGACGCTCTTGTGCTTTTTTACATTTTTAAATATGGATGTCCCTCCTATGCAACCTCCCACCCTGCAGCTGCTGACACTGTTCCGCAATCGCATGCTAGAATATTATGGCACAATGCCGTTGGCGATATTAAGCACGGCATATGGATTATCTTTTCGATTCTCCTACTTCACCTGTGTCCAGCCTGTATTTCACTGCCTGACCTGTGATTTCGATTGGGCCATTGATTTGTGTCTCTGCGGACCGGTTTCTCCTGACGTCGACTTTAATCAGCTGATGACTCCTATCATTACTCACGAGTTGGTTTGTCCTGGCGAAAGGATTATGGCTGTGGCATTGATGCATGGACTACTTGGTCCCTGGAATTTACTGGCGGCAGCACAGTCTTTCTTGGAACAGAGCTTTCTTGAAAACCCACCGAGCTGTCCTCTGATGGTGATAGAGGATCCGGTGCTGGGAGAGCACGTATGTTCTTTTCCGCTTTTAAATTGGATGGCTGAACTGTTTTCGGATGAAGACGGTGACTTCCTATTGGAGGCTGTTGCAGCTTATTTTGCATACACAGTTATGTCATAGACCTTTTTCATGTTTGATATGCTGAGTACTAGCATTTCATTGACAATTCATTGACTTATTTGTCAAGTTTTTATTATTTACCTTGCCTATTGGCTTAAGACTCGATAAAGTACTTGGCTGTTTTATTTTTCTTTAGCATTAAATTTTCCTAGTTTTTAATGCTTTACCTTGCGGACCGTCCACATATAAACTTGCAATCTGCTCTCATGAGATGGCACTTCTATTATCTTATTCAGTTCGTTTCCGGATCATGGGGAGGTGTCATCTAGGTCCTGGATATCTTTACACCGTGTTAAGTTAGCATGGGCTCATTACCGGTTTAAACGCCATTTTTCCTTTTTTGCAACTTCTGCACACGACACTTAGTTGTTGCTTTAGCTTTCCACCTAGTAGTTCATCGTGGTTTACATGAGAATAATATGTTATTGCTCTACTATCTGCTTTGCTTGTTAAACTATATCTGTACAGCGAGTGCTAAAGTTTCAAGAACAACACGATACAGAATTGTTATGAGGTCTGATCTCCACGACTTCATACTCATAACATAAGTGCAACTTCTGCCAATTCTGGGCATGAGGCGGGTTTTATATTGCTTTGCCGAACACACATACACAACAGTTGATGCGGTTCACATGAAGAGAGAGCTGGTGTATGCTGATGTGATTCCTTCAAATCTAAGACACTAAAGTATGGGCACGCCCTAAACCAACACAAAGAGACCTTCTTAGCAAATAATATAATATGTGTATTAGGGAGGGTGAGATATAAGCAGCCGCGGGCCGTGGAGGGAGTTACGGTGAGGCAGGGAGGCGGGGAGGGGGAGAAGCAGGGTGGAGCCCTCTCTACCTCGCCCCTCCCCCTCCCCGCCTCCCTGCCCCACCGTAACTCCCTCCACGGCCCGCGGCTGCTTATAAGTGTTGCTAACTCTATTCATTTACAGCATGTTAACATACTGTCACCATTCGCTTTTTATGTACTAGTAACTATGCTGGTAATTTTGCTACTGATAATATGTGTACTTGTATTCTCCACCCTGCTTCTCCCCCTCCCCGCCTCCCTGCCTCACCGTAACTCCCTCCACGGCCCGCGGCTGCTTATAAGTGTTGCTAACTCTTATTCATTTACAGCATGTTAACATACTATCACCATTCGCTTTTTATGTACTAGTAACTATGCTGGTAATTTTGCTACTGATAATATGTGTACTTGTATTATCTAAGATACTACGCCTGAGAAGACGGCATTAGTAAATAAACATTTCAAATACACATGTGTTCTTCTTAACTCCATGTTCTGGTTTCTAAGAAATATATAACGACCGACTGTTCATGAGTTCCACGTATCCTGAGGTACTATAAGTTCATATTCTGGATTGTCTAAACATTGAGAGTTTGTTATATCCAATGTGACACTGTACCTAGCTTGCTAAGGAGTTTTTGATTACTAACGTGAGTTTTGGGACACCCTAATTCGCCGAGGTTCCAATCCTCTGTCCACAGTTCTGTGTGAGAACAGAAACCCTGCGACAGGGGCACCCCCGACCCTTGCTGGAGCTTCATCACACTTGCGATACAACTCCAGCAATGCGCCACCTTTACGGCACAGATACATCACGCATCTGTGCTGTTTTTGCCCCATGATGCGCCGCATTGTAAATGCAGCACACCATAGGTGACGGAACAGCGGCACAGAATGACTAACACATCCCTGGTGATGCGCCAGTCATCATAAATGTATCCCTATGCTTCTTATCTTGTTAGAGATGAACCGCCATATGTATCATCAAAGTTTTTTGCATTTCCTAAATAGCGAACTTTAAGGAATAAATAGCGATTCTTTACCATTCCTAGTTTGCGATTAGCTATTTGTTAATTACAAATTACCCATTCATTTCCTTCATTTCCATAGGGCGGTTGGACTCACTTTTAGCTCGAACGGCTGAATGGATTTCCACGAAACTTGGCAAAATTGTAGGGACTGGTAGCCCGATGTGCCTTTGCTATGTCTCAAGATATATGCTCCAGTGGTTTTTACGAAAATTAACTTTGAAAAATATATATTGGGCTACATTGGCCTATATATATGTTGGAGCCCAAATGTAGCCCAATGTAGCCCAATGAAGCCCAATGTAGCCCAATGTAGCCCAAAGATGGCCGCCAGACACACAAAAAAACAAATGTAGCCCAAATATCAGCCAGATGTAGCCCAACTATAGCCCAGTGACAGAATGACCAATCAGCTTCGCAAACCTCCGTTACGCGAAGCGGAGCGCTGTTACAGATATATATCTTTTTTTGAACGTTAATTTCTCAAAATCCACTGGAGCACATATATTGAGACCTAGCAAAGGCACATCGGGCTACCAGTCCCTAATATTTTGCCAAGTTTCGTGCAAATCCATTCAGCCGTTCGATTATTATTATTATTTTTTTTTTTTGCCCCGCGGGGCCCTTTTAAAACCTCCACATCAAACCTAGGGGGTCAGCGAGGATCTACTATGCCCCCTTATAGTTATTTCCCCCTTTGTTTTGACCTCCTCTTGTCTCTCGATCCTACCGAGAGACAAGATGGCGGCCGCTACGGACTTTTTGGAATGTTGACAGACGCCGGAGAACCAATCAGCTTCGCTTCACAAAGCTCCGTTGCGCGTAAAGTACGCGTCCTGGGACGCTGCCAGGTCCGCTGTTACAGATATATATCTTTTTTTAAACATTAATTTCTCAAAATCCACTGGAGCACATATATTGAGACCTACAAAAGGCACATCGGGCTACCAGTCCCTACAATTTTGCCAAGTTTCGTGCAAATCCATTCAGCCGTTCGGGCTAAAAGTGAGGCCAACCGCCCTATGGAAAACTCAATGTTAAAAACACGTTTTGGGACCCCCCTTTTTTCTCGGCCCCCCCTTGACGAACCCCCCCCAAATTTTCAAGGGCTGCTCAGAAACAAAATGTGCCATTTTCCTGAAAATTTCAGCCAATTCCGTCCACAAACGCCAAAGTTATTAGACATAGAATTTTCAAAAATCCCATAGAGAAAAAATCCTAACTATATATACCTACTGGCGACCGCCAGTAGGTAATATATATATATATATATATATATATATATATATATATATATATATATATATATGTGTGCAACATAAAGTAATATGTCAAGATATCTTCCTAGCATTAGAGTACAGTGTCACAGGCAATTGTTAGAAATTAATTTACTTGGACAGGCATGCCTTGCGTGTACATGAAGCGGACATATTTTACATACAACTTGAGACACACTAAAAGCAGTTATTGCAATGGCATTACTTTGTTGAGAATGTTTTTTCCACCACCAACTACTTTGCATATGTAATATTAAAATGTGACATCAAGATATTACCTAAACCAATATGTAACTGCTAAGGGTACATTTACTCACATTGTATTGCCATTGTGATATTTCTTTTAGAAGTTATAGTCTCTGTGTATGAAGCAGTGCACTGTAAAGGTTTCCCATGATCCTCTGCCATGGGAGTATAGTACATCTCAGATACCACTTTCCATCTGCCATTACTGAGGTCTTCAGGATAATTGTGGACATTGCGGTCCTTCCAGTCCCAGGTAAGAGTGGGTGGTGAGGATGGGCAGGTGTGAACAGCAGAACAGGTGATTGTAACAGGCACGCCTTCAGTCATCTCCCCAAGCTCACCTAGGGAGATCTCCTCTGGGCGATCTGCGCAAAACATTGAAAGTGGTAATTTAGCACCAAACATCGTAGGTTGAAAACCCCCTAGAATACACGTTGAGATTATTTAAACCTGTATCTTCATTCATCAAAACAATTCCAAAACTCATGGAATACTAGCAATTTCACATGTCAACATTGAGAGCACAAATCAACATAGTAGTGATCAGCTATTGCAGAGGATGTATGACATTATAACGCATGCTTTTACCACACATGCTTTTACATCGCAACTTTTACAACGCATGCCTTTACAACGCATAGTGTTGAGGGGTGCTGGATAGTGAATAGTTTAATTTACTATTCCAACTCCAGTCCCCGTGGATAGTAGGGAAGGTGTTGGATAGTAAATTAAATCTATTCCCTATCCTAGAGCGTCCCCCAGCGCAATGCGTTGTAATGGTTTGCGTTGTAAAAGTTGCGATGTAAAAGCACTGCGTGGTAAAAGTTGCGTTGTAAAGGATGTTTCCATTGCAGATGTACATATTAAGAACCCGAGTCTTTAAGGCACTTCTGTCTGGATAGCTTTATTTAGCGTTTTGACAATTTGTTTGCATATCAATAATAGCAATCAGAAAGGACATTATACTGATGTGAAAAAATGTCTCCTAGCTCATCAAATATGTGTATTTTGTAAACATATCTATAAGTGACATAGGGGAAAAATAACACCTTAGGGTAGAAGTATATATGTACATGCTATTTTTGTAGTCCAAACCTAACCAAAAGGCAGCGGAGAGCTATAAAGAGTCAAAGAGCAGCATAAAGTTAACCTGTGATAGAAGAAGTGGCTGTGATGTGGTCGGGTAATGCATTGTGAAGGAGAGTTTAATAAAGAGGTGAGTCTTTATCACTTTCATTAATTGGAACAGCTGTGGGGCCGTCCTGATGGATAGGTGGAAAAGACCAGCTGCATAGTGTTTTTTTTACACAGTCTCTAATCTGATGGTGTTCTGGCTGCAGGTGTACTGACAACCACCAGCGATGTTGAGCTTTTCTGCTAGATAAGAACGGGTGCTAGTATTGTAAATGATGTATATGGTTTTGAAGATGGTGCAGGCTGGAAAGGGGAGCCTTCAGGATGGGGGGTGATGTGATCATATTTCTTCAGGCCTGGGATAATGCATACTGCAGTGTGCAGCATGCCCATAAGGGATGTCAGTGTGAAATAAGGAATGACATTTTGCAGAGTGTTGCAACCTTCAAGAAGGGGGAGTACATGTGCCTGAATAGCAGTTTTGAAGGTGATTTCTGGAAGAAATATTTTCACTTTCTTAATAAATGAGAGCTGATAACCAGGCCTTTTTGTTTGTTCCTCGAGGGTGAGGTTGGTATCCAAAGTGAACCCATGTGGCCTGACATTTGGTGAGAGTTGGTGTTAGAATCGTTTGAGGTTCATGTTATTGATAAAGGTGTGTAACTGTTTCTTGTTGTTGTTCTTGGCAAATGACAGAAATTCTGTCATAGTTAGATTAACCTTTAGATCTAACACCCAGGTTTGGATAGTGCATAGGCAGTATCTGGGGCATTGGATGTTTGAAAGCAAGGAGACTTAAGTAGAGCTGTTTATCATCTGCATATTGGTTAATTTTAATGCAGTTACCTGACAGTAATGCACCAAGCTGCTCCATTTAGAAGTTGAAGATAGTAGAGACTAATGAACCCTGGAGAGCGCCGCAGAGGATCAGGATCTTTTGGGATGCGGGGTGCCCGTGTGAACAAACTGGTGTTGTTTGGAGGAGAACCAATGAAGCACATTGCTAATAAATGCCATTCAAGACACCAGGGTGCTTAACAGAGTGTGATCGTAGACTCTCTTGAAGGCAGCTGATAGTTCCAGCAATTTCAGTGGTCAAGAAGAAATCGCCTACTATATGTAAGCATAGAAGGCATGCTGCTGTTTGGTCTGATTCAAAAAGTGGGGGTGGTGATGGACAGAGTATCTGAATTAAACAGAACACTCGTACCCAGTCAAAAGATCAGGGCTTGATCCATCACCGTTTTTTAGCTCACTGCACCATCCCAGCTCAGAACCTGGCTACATACAAATTAGTCTGACCCTGGCCCAGTGCATCATGGGAACAGGGCAGACCAAACTACCAAGCCAATTCTTTACAGGAAAGGAAACAAGCTTCCAGGGACCGGTTTCTGGCATTACAGCCGTCTCCGGCCCGGCTTGCTTGAATCCTGATGGTGCAGTGAGCAAGGGACTCACATCTGAGTATACCCTGCCACACTTGTGGTGGCTAAAACGATTCAAAAAGTGGGGGTGGTGATGGACAGAGTATCTGAATTAAACAGAACACTTGTACCCAGTCAAAAGATCAGGGCTTGATCCATCACCGTTTAGCTCACTGCACCATCCCAGCTCAGAACCTGGCTACATGCAAATTAGTCTGACCCTGGCCCAGTGCATCATGGGAACAGGGCATACCAAACTACCAAGCCAATACTTTACTGGAAAGGAAACAAGCTTCCGGGGACCAGTTTCTGGCATTACAGCCGTCTTCGGCCCGGCTTGCTTGAATCCTGATGGTGCAGAGAGCAAGGGACTCACATCTGAGTATACCCTGCCACACTTGTGGTGGCTAAAACGATTCAAAAAGTGGGGGTGGTGATGGACAGAGTATCTGAATTAAACATAACACTCGTACCCAGTCAAAAGATCAGGGCTTGATCCATCACCGTTTTTTAGCTCACTGCACCATCCCAGCTCAGAACCTGGCTACATGCAAATTAGTCTGACCCTGGCCCAGTGCATCATGGGAACAGGGCAGACCAAACTACCAAGCCAATTCTTTACTGGAAAGGAAACAAGCTTCCGGGGACCAGTTTCTGGCATTACAGCCGTCTTTGGCCCGGCTTGCTTGAATCCTGATGGTGCAGTGCCAGAACCCGGTCCCCGGAATCTTGTTTCCTTTCCAGTGAAGAATTGGCTTGGTAGTTTGGTCTGCCCTGTTCCCATGATGCACTGGGCCAGGGACAGACTAATTTGCATATAGCCAGGGTCTGAACTGGGATGGTGTAGTGAGCTAAAAAACGGTGATGGATCAAGCCCTGATCTGTTGACTGGGTAGGAGTGTTCTGATTAACTCAGATACTCTGTCCATCACCACCCCCTTTTTGAAATAAGCTGTTTGGTCTGAAGCAAGACTGGTAGTTGTGCAGGAATGTTGGAGCATTAATGTTATTTTGGAGTTCAATATATATATAGATGTATATATAGTGTTGCTGTCCTCAACACTTTCAGAAGAGTCCTGACACCATTCTAGGTAAATATAATCTGTGTGGGTACATCATCATACTGTTCCCCTTTTCTACCCTTCCTATGTTCCAATGCTTAAAGACAGTCTCATAAAATATCTGCACAATTTTGCTTTGATCATTATCTTCCTAATTGAAAAGGCTTTAAAGCAAATGTATGGACTCTGAAATTTAAGAATTTACATAGATAAAGTGTTTAAATCGTTCCTGAGTCTGTGGTTGTTTTATGAATGCAAATGTTTGTTTTCTAACTATTATGCTAACACCCTTGATCCCTTAGGACTCTAGGTACCGGTGACGAGGATTGGTAAGTCAAATGGTATAACTACAAGTCCTAAAAGGTTAATTAAAATCCTGATTAGCAAGGGTTACCTGTTCAAAGTGTGTATGTTTATGGGCCCAGGTGAGTATGGTAAAACGAGCAGGTGAACCCGCGCTCCATCAGCATGAACGAGAACATTAAACGTTTTCATTATGTTTTTAGGATATGTTTGCGCACGCAACCTGGGAATCATCCTCGACTCAAGGCTCTCAATGACCAAGCAAGTCAACACCGTCTCCTCCTCCTGCTTCAACACCCTCTGCATACTCCGCAAGATCTACAGATGGATCCCGACTGATAAAAGAAAGACAGTCACCCAGGCCCTTGTCAGCAGCAGACTCGACTACGGAAAGGCCCTCTAGGCAGGAGCCCGGTCCAAGCTCATCAAACGACTACAACGCATCCAAAACGCCTAAGCACGACTGATCCTCGAGGTACCACGCCACAGCCACATCACCACCCATCTGATAAACCTGCACTGGCTCCCCGTCAACAGGAGGATATCCTTCAAGCTCCTCACCCACGCACACAAGGCACTCCACATGACCGGCCCAGCCAACTCAACATACGTCTCTCTTTCTACATCCCCAGCCGCCAGCTACACTCCACTGATTCAAGGGACCTCAAGTGATGGCTTGAGGGGCCGAAGACTGTGCCTGACTCAAGGGACCTCTAGTGATGGCTTGAGGTGTCGAAGCCTGTACCTGACTCAATGGACATCTAGTGATGGCTTGAGGTGGCGAAGCCTGTGCCTGACTCAAGGGACCTCAAGTGATGGCTTGAGGTGCCGAAGAGTATGCCTGATTCAAGGGACCTCTAGTGATGGCTTGAGGTGCCAAAGCCTGTGCCTGACTCAAGGGACCTCAAGTGATGGCTTGAGGTGCCGAAGACTGTGCATGACTCAAGGGACCTCTTGTGAGGGCTTGAGGTGCCGAAGACTGTGCCTGACTCAAGGGACCTCTAGTGATGGCTTGAGGTGCCGAAGCCTGTGCCTGACTCAAGGGACCACTACTGATGGCTTGAGGTGCCAAAGCCTGTGCCTGACTCATAGAGACATCTAGGGATCGCTTAAGGTGCTGAAGCCTATTCTTGACTCAAGGGACATCTAGTGATGGCTTGAGGTGCCAAAGCCTGTGCCTGACTCAAGGGACCTATAGTGATGGATTGAGGTGCCAAAGACTGTGCCTGACTCAAGGGACCTAAAGTGATGGCTTGAGGTGCCGAAGACTGTGCATGACTCAAGGGACCTCTTGTGATGGCTTGAGGTGCCGAAGACTGTGCATGGCTCAAGGGACCTCTTGTGATGGCTTGAGGTGCCGAAGACTGTGCATGACTCAAGGGCCTCTTTTGATGGCTTGAGGTGCCGAAGCCTGTGCTTGACTCAAGGGACCACAACTGATGGCTTGAGGTGCCGAAGCCTGTGCCTGACTCAAGAGACATCTAGGGATGGCTTAAGGTGCTGAAGCCTATTCCTGACTCAAGGGACCTCTAGTGATGGCTTAGAGTGTTGCAGTCTCCTACAAGAAGTATCTGTGTTTGCCTCAAGGGTGCTCTTGTAATGGCTTCAGGTAAAGCAGCCTGCTACAGAAAGCATCTACGTTTGTTGCAAAGGACCTTTACCACCCAAGGTACTGCCGCCTGCATCAGGAAAGTGAGGCTTGGCGTTTTTCAAGGACATGCAAATGAAGTAGGAAGATCTATTGGCTGTGTCAATGCTTGTTTTTAGCTGTGGTGCCGTGCAATCAGCCTATGTTTAACAGAAGGCAGAGCTAGAGAACAACCATAACACCTCAATATCGCATAGCTGTTTCACAAACTTTATTCGACAATTAAGTCATAAAAGTAAACATACATATATTACACCAATGTAGATAAAAAAGACGTTAAAATCCATACAATAAATATTTTAGAAGAGTATTAAACTAGAGTAGACTATGTCGAATTACAGTTTAAAAGGGGTATAAAAACAATTTCATAAACATACATTAATCCAGGGGAATATTGCACAAAGATTCACAAGTGATAGCCCATAAGTATAAGGACAAGTACAGCTTGATCTTCACATTTTTGCCGCTATGTATTTTGTGTGGATTACCCAGGCCCATTTCAAGAATTTAGCCACGGCAACAGCAATTGTAGGCGTCGGGTCTGTAGTTAAGATTCTCAAAGCCTCAGCATGTCTGTGTAGCCCTATCAGTTTACATAAAGGTTTGATCCACATCGATCTGGGGGCTTTGTACAGGGGACAAAAAAATAGAAAGTGGCTAATCGACTCTTGTTTCTCCTCGCAATTTGGGCATTTGTCGATTCCACTTTTATCTGCCCATTTAACTGTAAAAGATCTTACTGGGAGTGATCTTACCCTAAGCTGGAAATAGAGCTTGCGATCCTGTTGTTTGCCAATAATATCCCAATATTGTTCCAGTTTCGGTAGGGCTTTAATGTCCATGAAACAACTAGTTAGATGAGCGGAGAGACCCTCTGACCTTGCTTCGAAGATCACCATCTCCCAATATTTTTCTTTTAGTAGTTTTTTGGAGGGAAAATGAGCGTTTTCCGGGTCCTCCCATAAGTCAGTCATTCCTAGCTTGGAAAGTATCGACTTGATGTTCTTGAGCCAATGAATTCTTTGGGACGTGTCCTTAACCATTATCTCTTTTAGACCATGGGCATAATGCTGTAGTTCTTCTGTCGTCCACAACCGGCGCCAGTAAAGAACTGGACGCAAAAAGGCTAGATCCTGGACCGCCTTTTTTCCAAGGTCCCACATTAGCGGTACTAAGGGGGTACTTATGGGGACGCTAGTAGCTTTTCGGAGAAATTCACTTTCAGCTAGCGTTAATTTCCTAAGGTCTTCAAAACCCCATAGTTCGGCTCCATATAGGGCCGAACCTAGGACCTTCATCCCATATACTTCCAGTAAAGGGCTAATCGGCCTAGTTATTGAGGAGGATTTTTTTTTTTTAAAGGATACCTGACTGCTGGCGGAGTTTTAGGACTACAATGTCCAATTGACTGGACCACCCCAGATCTTTCTGAAGGGTGACCCCCAGGTAGGTAAAGGCGTCTACCCGCTCCAGCGGGGAACCATTCATATTGATCAGCCCTCTAAAAGGTCTGTTTGTCCCGCACGTTTTGCGACCAGTCAGAACCATAGACTTAGTTTTTGTAGTATTTATTTCTAGACCCCTGTCCAAACAAAAATCTTCAAACCGCTTCAGTGCATGCTGGAGTCCACTCAGAGTCTTTGAAATGATGAGAGTGTCGTCCACGAACATGAGGATCGGGACTCGCTCACCAGATATCGCAGGGGCATCGGTCGGCACCAGGGAGAGGAAATCCGCAACCCCGTTCACAAAGAGCGAGAACAAGGTGGACGCCATGACGCAACCCTGCCTTACTCCACGCTCCATTGGAAAGGGCTCGGTAACCTCCCCCTGGGATCCCCACCGTACCCGAGCGAAGGTATCCTCATGCAGGCAGACAATCAGACTCAGAAATTCAGGTGCCAACCCCAGGTCCGCTAAAACATTCCATAGTATATTACGAGGGACCAGGTCAAAAGCCGCTTTTAAGTCGACAAAAACTGCAAACAAAGTGCCCTTTTCCAAGACAACGGTACGCCAGTATAACATGATGAACCGGAAGACCTGGTCAATGGTGCTTGTTTTTGGGCGGAACCTAGCCTGGAGGTGACTTAAAATATTGTCATTATCCATCCAGGACTGAATTCTGCCCAAAACCAGCCGACCCATGATTTTTTAGAAGCAGTCAATTAGACTTATTGGTCTATAATTGGCTGCAAGTGACTTGTCACCCTTTTTATACACCGGCACGATTTCTGCCCCTTTCCATGAGATGGGCACTTCCATCCCTTGGGCAATGGCGTTTGCCACATACAAAATATAAAATCGCCAGCGCCTTCTGTTATTCAGAAATAAATCTGCGGGGACACAATCCATGCCGGTAGCACGCCCCTCAGTGATTAGGTCCAACACCCTGTCCACCTCATTCAAGGAAAGGTAGGTTCCTTATACACAATATGGGAGTAGTCTCCTACGCTTTTACCATTGGCACTGGCAGCATATTGGGGCTTAAAATAGTCGACCCAAGAGTTACGGTCAACATTATTGTGGGGGCTCTCTCCATGTCCTCCCCTGTCCCACTTAAAGATTTCCCAAAAGAGTTTGGGATTCTTTGCCGAGCACGCCACTTTCAAATCCTGCCACAGGCCCTCTTCCCAGTCCTTTTTAGCAGCAATTTGCTTGCGCCTGTAATTCGCCCTGGCCAGTCTTACTGCTCCCATATCTTTAGACTTTAGGGCTATACCCAAGTCCCTCCTAGCTTGGCGGCAGGAACTATTATACCAGCTCTCTGGTTTTTTAACTGTAGCTCTTTTTTTCCCTAAGCTGGGTTTACAGAAATATGATTTCAATTTAGTAAAGGGCCTGTTGTGTGCCTCTAGTAAAAGATAAGGCGGAGAACCTTTCAGTATGACGTCCTCCATAACCTCTAAGGCCCCTTCCAGGTCTCCCTCAATGAAACTAATTATTTCCTGATGCCCAGCGACTTGGCACCATTTAAGGTGACGCTCATCATTTGCCATAACTAGATCCGGATAAGAATGCCCTTGATGAGCGTCATCCCCAGTATAAATACCCAAATTTAACTTTGCGCACGAGGGGTTATGGTCGCTTTCAATACGTGACACAACCTCCATATAGAGGAGAATTGACCACATATTGAGAGAGACAAGTAAGTAATCAATGTTGCTTTCCCTGGCACCATTGTCAAAAGTTTCCTTCCCCATTTTATCTGAAAGTCTACGCCCGTTGGCAGCCCTCAACTCGTTCTCCAGACAGAAACCATTTAGCTGGATAGCAGCCTCGGTCCACTTTTTTATGGGTTTAGTGCTAAGCTGGGGAACTCCCCACCTAGCGTCCTCCTCCTCTGTCAAATGGATATCGTCCAAACCAAGGGGTTGAAAAGTGGTGTTGAAATCCCCAGCAATCAATGTCTTTATGTTATTAGAGGAAGCCTGTAGTAATGTATCCAGTTTAACTACAACTTCCGATTTCTTACCACCTTGGAGCCCCCTGGCGTAAACATTAAAGATGTCAATTTCTAAATTAGCATCGAAGCTAATCCTAACACCAAGAATGTCGTCACATTCAGTGGGGAGCAACTGGGTTTTACATTTTAGGGACTGCTTGACCGATATAACTAGCCCCCCCATAGGTCGCCCTTTAGATTTTTTTACAGCCGGGACAAAAAAGTTCAAATAGCCAACTCTAAACATTGGTTCAACCGCCCAGACTTCTTGAAACAAACAGATGTGAAAAATGGTCAATGAAGTCTGCCCAAGCCTCCGAGTTGAGTTTTGACCCCAGCCTGCCACATTCCAGGAAACCAGCGATGTCCAACTTAGTGGGCCATCAGATAGTGTGGCCAGTTTACCCCGAACGGGTTGTCCCTCTAGACCAGGATGTATATTATGGTGTCTGTTCGTGGACTGATCTACCTCTAGAGCTTTTGGGGTGATGTCACATGTGGTACCTTGCCCAACCTCAACCAGCCCTTCACCATTACTACACTGGGCCTGCACATTCTCTTTCTCATCCTCGAACCCTTCTCTACCAGCCCCTCCCCTACTAACCAATATAAGATTTTCTTGTTCATACTGTCAATCACAGTCCCCTAGCCCCGACAGGGTCTGGAATCTGTTGAACAACCTGATGTTCTCTAAGGGGCAGAAATTAGGTACAGACACCTGAGAAAACATATCCTTCTCAAAGGAAACTGGGGTAGGGGGGGCCATAGAAATAGGCTAGGGGTAGTGCTTGTATCCCAGTAGTCATATCATCGTGAGACCAGTTACAGATGAAGTTGACACATATCTGGTCTCTAAAATTAATAACGATACAATTTCCTGCAACAGTCTTACATCCCCTGCCTATCCAGTTAACTCTCCTAACACCCATAAAACCAGCACGCATATTCACTGGCAATGGGCGGTTTTTATTTAGCCAGAAAATAGATTTGTGCTTTAGATCTTGGTATGATTCTCGTTTCCCACGAGCTAGTGGGGGAACCCCTACCAGAACTACCACAAAAGGGGCTGATTGAGGAGGGAGGTTAATATAGGGTAGAGGAGACTCGCTATGGACTCTGCTTGACGTAGGTAAACTTAGATGTTTGTCCTGCAACTTAGCTCCATCGCCCACAGTTCTCTCTTTATTCAATGACTTTGCACCCGCCCCTGCGAGGTTAGATACAGGGGAAGAAACTACTCCCGACAAGGTGGCTTGTGGTATCGCACTAATTTGGTGTGTGTTTCCCACTCCTTTTTGGGTGACTGGTTGTAGATTAACAATTGGCCCCATTTCAACAGCCTGATCAGGCCTTGCAGTCTGACCTGTCCCAGTTGCACTATTGGAACTAGATGGACCATTGACTACAGTAGGTTTTGGTCTAGGAGTGTGGGTGCTACGGGTTGGACCTGCCTGTTTCTGAGCTGATTCCAGTGAAAGTTCAAGGCACACAGTCTGTTTTCAATGGAGTCCAGCCGATTATGCAATGGGTGACACAATTTCTTGAAGGTGGCCTCCAGTCTTTTCCAGAAGGAAGGACCCAACTCCACATGTGGATCCTCCTCCCTATTGTCCAAACGGGTTCCCTGCCCACTTCTATCAGCCCCATCCAATAGCACGGGGTTGGTTTGAGACGTCACAACTGAGTCATCAGGTGGGTCATCAGGTGGAACATTACTTTTGCCAGATTTTGCTTTTTTCCCACCAACATTGATTTGAGGACCAGGGCGTTTCCTTTTTGTTTGCTCCCTCCCCTTTGGTTGGACCATGATAGCTTTCACTTGGCCAGCAGATTGAGTCTTAATTTTGGGAGAAAATTCTCTGACTAAGTCGCTGTTGGGCACTCCTTCTTTTGGAGAGTTATCACTTATGACCATGATCGCTGATTGCGATGGGGAGGAAATTACCACTCCTGAGAGAGGAAGCGAACCCTGCAAATTAGAATCTGAATAGGTTGGTGATCTAGCATTTGCCAGAGGGCCCAGAAAGGACCTTTTGTCGAAGGATGTATCCAAGGATAGTCTTTTTTCAGTGTCCTTGGCAAGTGCGGTTGATACCCTTATAAGGAAGTTGTCAAGAGTCCCTAATAGTGAACCACCAGTAGATTTCCTACAGCTAGGATCACCATCTTGTAAGGTAGCCATCCTTTTGAGTTACTCAATACTATATTTAGAGAGTCCCAATATGGCACTAACCTTGATTGTAGAGTGGCAGGTGTTAGGGAGGTGGCCCGTCCCGTCCTTTCCCGGCCTTGAACGGGCTTAAACTGGCCCGCCCTTGGCCCGGACTTTGCCCCGTGCTCCGTCCCGCGCACGTCCCGCGTAGCCCAGAACATTTATAAAAGATGAGGAGGCGGGAAGAGGACCAGCTGCTACAGATTAGCAGCGCACTGCCCGCTGGTCCTCGCAGTCCCGCAGGGCTCCGGTGTCGAGTCTCCTCCTCCTCCCCTTCTGAGATCAGCAAAGTCTCCCCCTCACAAGCGGCTCCCGCGAAGCGGGGGCCGTGAGAAGCAAAGTGCGAGCAGGCAGAGTCCAGGGGGCCAAACACGGCAGGCAAGCACACACGCAAGTTGAGGGCAGCAACACCCCTCGGCAAAGATAGCGAATCCAGGCAGGTGAGGTCCCTCGGAGGGTTTATTCAAACGGAGGTGGGGGCGGGAAGAGGACCAGCTGCGGCAGATTAGCAGCGCACTGCCCGCTGGTCTTCGCAGTCCCGCAGGGCTCCGGTGTCGAGTCTCCTCCTCCTCCCCTTCTGAGATCAGCAAAGTCTCCCCCTCACAAGCGGCTCCCGCGAAGCGGGGGCCGCGAGAAGCAAAGTGCGAGCAGGCAGAGTCCAGGGGTCCAAACACGGCAGGCAAGCACACACGCAAGTTGAGGGCAGCAACACCCCTCGGCAAAGATAGCGAATCCCATAGCATAGCACATCAACAGAGGGATCAGGAATACACCCCTAACTCCAAATAATTCTCCCTTTTAGAATATAGGCGACCTGTGTTTCATGATAATGACGAGTATATGTAGAAATTCAGGAGTTTCGGTTGTGTTTTTTAGTGCATTTATTTCATGTGTCTGCAGATTGTTTGGTGCGCTTTTTTGCGGTTTTATATAGCGCAAACTCGACCCTAAGGTATTGAAGCACTTTACATGAGCACCAGTTACATGACACAAGGACACATATGCTTTAAATAGAGATGCCAGAAATAAGTCTGCCTTACCTGAGACTGTGACTCTATACGTCTCGATCTTGGAGGTGAGCGGATGAATCCAGGGGTAATAATCCTCCGCGTCCTCTCCTCGGACATGGTTTATCCGCAGGGAGCAGTTGCCGCTCTTTAAATCTCCCACGAAGTCCGTGCGGCCGCGGTACTCTGGTGGAACCGGATCGGTAGATTTACTGCTATATACCAGTGAGGGCCCCTTCTGTAGGTACCAGTTGATGCTGAGCTCTTCGGGGGCCGCCGGAGGCTCGCGGTTGCTGAAGGTGCAGGGGATCACCACACAGGAGCCTCTCAGGGCCGGGACGGTGAGCCGCAGGAACTGCAGCTGCGCCTGAGAGATGGACACTGCAAGGAGAAACAAGACGGAGGAATCAAGCGTGACGATATAGGACTGTATCGCGAACAGCTGCACTAGCTCAGCCTGCAGCTTGGGGTTGACACGTCTAAACATTAAACATACCACAAGTCCGAATTTGTCGGAGTTAATGCATGCAATGCAGACCGAACAAGTCGGAAACAGGAGCAACCACTCTTTATTTCTCGTGCGATCTGCATTTCTTGCATTAATTCGGAGAAATTTCAAATCATATATATGAAATTAAGACACTTCAAAGGTAAACAACACACAGGTGCTGAACCAGCTAAAAGCTGATCCCATAATAAGGGATGGAATGTTGACACAAAAAGGAGAAAAGTCAAATGAGGTGATAAAGCAGCTATGGCGCTTTCAATCAGGAACTGCCTCATAATGGGCTGCGCTGGGCCAGTAGAGAGCGAAGCGCTTGTATTTTGCGCCTGCGGTGTGTAAAGTGAATTATTTTAATCTGATATTTCTCCGAGTTGGTGCATTATTTTGAACAGCACAACTCAGGAACAGAAGCAGGCAAACACTGTTCACTCTTCCCAGGCTGAGGTGTATTAGATCATCTTGCATTACATAGCACGGAGAAATTTCGGGTTAAATGAGTTCGATTTACACACTGCAGGCGCATAAAACAGGCGCTCTGCTCTGCGCTGAGCGAGACCGGCCTTCTTGATACGGCCAAAGGTTGGATCTCAAGAGAAGAGCATGCATTTAAAGCCTTTTAAAAGAGGACTTGAGTGTAGTAGTATGTAGCTAGGGAGCATCAAACGACTCTGTACGAAGGTTTTACAGATGCCATGAGTAAATATGGGCAACAAAGAGCAACACAATGGGCAAAATAGTATGTAAATGTCTGCAAATCATTATTATTATTTTTTTTCACAACTAAACAGACATTTTTTTCTTGAAATCATCATTTGGCAGGATCTATTAAATTGGCTTTGCCTAATTGTGGAACACATCTTTGTTGTCATCATTGTACCTTTGAAAACTGATAATTCAGCATTTAAAGTATGAAACACTGCCCTCCGCATGTGTGTGGCAGAAAAAGAGAGGGGCATAACAGAGAAGACAAGGAGAAGGCAGGCAGGTTAGGGTGTGTGAGAAGACCACGTGAGTTTTGCGATGGAAATTAAGGACAGCAGAAGTGGCAGTGAGTGAGAACAAGCATTTACAATGCAATAGGTCTCGCATTTACTCGAGTTTGAGCTAATGGCATTGCAAATGGCAGTTCAATTTGCTGTTGTGTTGGTTTTTGTTGGAAATGGCCCTTTTTGCAGGGTTATCCCCAAACTTTTTGCTTCTTCCTCCCTTGTTTTTCCTGACCTGTGGTTGTTGGCAATAGGACTCTGGGCACTTTACCACTGCTGATCAGTGCTAAAGTGCATATGCTCTCTCTGTAAATTGTTATTCTAATTGGTTATCCATGATCAGCATATTTGTATCACCAAGAAGTCCATAGTAAAGTACACTGAGTGTGCCAGGGCTGGTGATACAAATGCTACTAGTGGGCCTGCAGCACTGATTGTGCCACCCACATGAGTAGCCTTAAAATGGCATCTCAGGCCTGTCACCGCAGTGCCTGCGTGCAGTCTGTGAACTGCCATGTCCTCCTGGTCAGTGTCCCCACTGACCAGGCCTAACCCTTCCCTTTCTGTACACATTGGTCACCCCTATGGAAGGCCCAAGGTACCCCCTTGGGCAGGGTGCAGTGTATGTGGAAGGTAGAGCATGTACTAGTGCAGGTGACATGCTCTGGTAGTGAATCACAGAAATTTCCGTTTTTCACTATTGTAAGGCTATCTTGCCCATAGGCTATCATGGGGAATGCTGGCTACAGTGGCTACCTGCATATCTTCCCATAGGAGCAAGATAGGACATAAAAATCTGGCATCCCTGAACTCAGAATTTAATAACACATCTTTTAGGAAAGGTGGTTTTTAAATCCTGTATTTGTGAACAGCACTTTTAGAAAGTGTCAGTTCTCTTGTCTGACCTTTCTTTGTGCCTTGGCCTGTTTGTGAATTGACTGTCTGGATTGTGAGTGACAGGGGCTGTGTGGCTCCCAGAGGCTGAGTGGGCCATCCCTGGGCTGAATAGCCCCATCTGCATCTAGAGTGGTGGGAGGAGTTGTACCTGGGACCTGAATAGGACTGTGCCTGCCCCTCACAATGCTGGCTCCACATCCTGTGGTGCGTCTGATGCCTCTGCCCTTCACTGTGAAAGGAGAGAAGGAATCTTGTCAACAAAGTGCTCCAGGGCTGTGCTTTCCCTCCACAATGCTGGCTCCACCTCCTGCTGGGTGGCCAATGACCCTGCCCCTCTCTCTGAAAGGAAAGGAGAGGCCAGGAAAACAAAGTGCTCAAGGAACACCCAGAACTGGTTCAGACCGGGCTCAGAGGCCTCCTGCAGAAAGGGAACAAAGACTTTTAGGGGTATAAGTACAGGACACCAGACTACAGAAAATTAGATCATCCTGGAATCAAGAAGGAACCTCTGTCAAGGAGAAAACTGAAACTAAAGAAGAAAGACTGTCCTGCTGTTGCTCTGCTGGACTGACCTGCTGTTGCTTTGCTGCCAAGGAAAGGGGAAGGACTTTGCTTTGTGCTATGTCCCCTTGCTTGAAGGAATCTCCAAGGGCCTGAAGAAGAGCTGGCTCCCTGTTAAGAAGTCCCAGGAACAAAGGGACTTCACCCCCAGCTTCCCTGAACGCTGCTGAAAGAGTTCTGGCCTTCCTGGAGTGCTGGGCCCATGTGTGGTGCCTCTGGAAGTTGTACCTGTGTTGGGAAGCTGGAAACCAAGCTGTATACCAGTCAGTGCGAGGAAATTCCTGCTGATACGAAGGCCGAGATCGTCACAGCGCCTGTTGCTGCTGCCAGAGTCGTTGCATCCTTCGTTTGCGGGACGCACCAGACTGGTGTGGGAAGATAACCATCACTCCGAGTATCGTCGCAGAGTCTGTCGTCGGTGAGATTGTCGCACCGCATGCTTGCGGACCGCATCACGTCGCTGCGAGAGTCGTCGCAGAGCCATCGCATCAAGGGGCCGTGAGAGTAGAAGATCGTCGCTGAACCGCGCATCATCACCGCACCGGAGATCATCACTGCCCCACAGATTGTCGCTTTGTACCTTTGGCGAGCCATGCCCATCGAAACCTGTGCATCGGAATCCACTCAAGGTATCGCATCCCTCCCCATACAGACCGGAGTCACCGCTACACACCCGCTACATCCAGCGGGGTTGTCGCATCGCCTCAACAGGGTCTCAGGAGTGACGCACCGCTTGCTTTTCACCGCTACAGGTTTGGAACTTTTGTCGCTACTAAAGGTACTGTTGGCTAAAACGTGACGCAAGTGTGGATTATTTTAACGCAACCTTAAGAATTCTTTTGAAACCATATTCTTGAACTGTGTATGTTGGATTTTAGTTGTATTGGTCTTGTGTAGTTTAGATTAAATACCCTTATTTTTCTAAACTGTTGTGGAGTCAGTTTGTGGTGTTTTCACTGTGTTACTGTGAGTGTTGGTACAAATACTTAGCACCTTGCCTTTGATAAGCCTGACTGCTTGTGCCAAGCTACCAAGGGGATGAGCAGGGGTTATCTAAAGGGTGTATCCTTCTTACCCTGACTAGAAGCAAGGGTCCCTATTTGGACAGTGGTACATACCTCAGCCAACTAGAGACCACCAGTTCTAGCAGTTTTTAAAACATAAATAAAAGGCATCGTCATTTAAAATGGTAATAACTTAAAGGGTTCAACCGCCTTTTTTAAAGATAAAGTGCATAAAAATCGCAGAGCTCGCTATGGTGACCTATGTAGGCATCAACAAATCACATGTAATAAATAAAAGTGAAAGCGTACATGGTGTGCTGAATGTTGCAGGAAAACACATTGCAGGAAAGCAATCGTGCCTGCAGTACCAGAGACTCTTAAAGAAAATAGTGCTTACAGACAAAATAAGAGGTACAGTGTAACAACTGAAGTAAAAGGTCCAGTCCTCATCAAAGAAAACAAATGAAGACAGGGCGGTACTAAGGAGGGACTGACACGCTTATTGACTAATCAGAAGCCAGGGTTTATTAAGGACAATGACTAGCCAAATAAAAAATATGGGCAGAGAGTGGGTGGGCTTCAAGTGCATACTCTAATACAGCATGGTTCGCAGAGCAGCGCGTGCGCTGCCCAGGCTCTACCTAAAAAGTGGAAGCCAGAAAGGAGCTGTGAAAAAATTAACAGGGAGAGCTGAGCCAAGGGTGTAGTGGAGCTCTGAGAGCTTGAGCATGAGCTGAGCCCTGAAAATAGCTGGCATGTCAATCGTGCGATAACATGAAGTGAAAATAGGATACTCTAATTAAAATAAAATACAAGTTTTTCTTTGACATGAAGTAGCTTTTTTCACCTTAATATATGATATTATTTTTGTGCAGCACACACTCTGAAGTTACATACTGGAAGGTCCTTTGTGATTACATAGAAACAGGAAGCTCTGTAAAACAAAATATTTGCCAAAATAACAACATTTGGTCACTTGGTGAAGCCAAGATTGATCCCAGATTTTCTGTTTTCACAATATGCAATTCCTCCACCAGATGGCTACATCTTTCTCTCCTTTTTAACACCAAAGGTGTAGGATTTGTTTGTACTTTTTGGCACATGATGGTAGAGTGTGGGTGACAGGCAGAGGCAACATTAAAGCTCAGGTTCTTTTGGGAACAAGGGTCCAAGAGGACCTCGAGATGAGCTAGAGCCAGGCCTCTGGCTTGAAGTTTAAGTGGCTCGCACACCTCTAGTACAAGGGGATGTGAGACAATGACAGCACGCAAACATGTTTCAGAAAGAGAGAGCAGCAAAGAAGCCTTCATTTGTGGCTGTCAGCAGCACAAGGTACCGGAAGCTGCCAGCAGCAGGGGCACCAAAGCTTGATAGCAGGAGAAAGAAGAGTATGTCAACCAGGTGGATGAGAATGACAGCAGGAGGGAGGAGAGGCTGTCAGTAGGTGGGGAAGAGAGACAATATCTAGAGGGAGACAAGGTTGTCAGCAGGAGGGGGAGAGATTGTCACAGGAGGGGGACAGGCTGTTAGGGATAGTGAGTCAGCCTGGCAGAAAGAAAGGTTGGCAGCAGGGGGGGTGGAGAGACCAGGAGCCAGAGGGAGAAGAGGCTTTTCAGAAGGAGGGAGGGGTTGCTGTGAGTCAGCGGGAGTGTCGAGGGAGAAGTCCGTCAGACAGATAAAAGAGACACTGTCAACCGGAGTAAAGAGAGGCTGCGAGTCAGCAGACGAGTTGATGTCAACCCACGGGAGGAGAGGCTGTCAGCAGGAGGGAGGAGAGGCTGTCAGCGAGAGCCATGAAAGGCCATCAACAGGAGGGAAGAGAGGCTGTGAGTAGGAGGGATGAGAGGCAGTCAGCAGGAGGGAGAAAAGGCTGTAAGTGATAGGGGTGAGCTTCTCAGCAGGAGGAAGAAGAGGCGGCCAGTGATAGGAATGAGACTCTCGGTAGGAGAGGCGGTGAGTCAGCAGGCAGAGAGATAGACAGTAGGTAAAAGAAGTCTGTCAGATAGAAAAGACACCGCCAGCAGGAGGAAAGAGAGTCTGAGAGTCAATGGGAGGCAAGGCTGTCAGCAGGAGGGAGGCAAGGGTGTGAAAGGGTGGTTCTGTCAGTGGAAGGGTGGTTCTGTCAGTGGAAGGGCGGGCCTGTCAGCAGGAGGGTGGAGAAGCTGTGAGTCAGAGGGAGTGGAGACTGTAAGTAAGCAGGAGGAGATGCTCTGAACAAGGAGGGGAGGTTGTCAGTTATAGAGGTGAGACTCCCAGCAGGTGATGATGTCAGCAGGAGGGAAGAGAGGCAGTGATAAGGTAGAGCCTCTCAGCAGGAGGGAAGAGATGTCGGATTGGGAGCACAGCAATGACCTACTCAATTTGAATGCGTAGGTAATACAACCAGAGGCGTGAAATTAAAGGTTCACCACCAGAAATAACAGGAAGGTAAAAAGTTAGGCAGGTTAGAAAGGTACGGAGGGGTAGAGGTAGGCATGGTGGTGAGGGGAGAAACATATGCATGTTAGGAGAGCACTGTGAGGGAGGGAGGCGAAATGGGAAGAGGCACTGAAAGGTAAGTCGGGTAAAGACCGTAGTGAGGCAAACAGAAGGGTAGCGTGGGGTGAAGGGTAGACAAAGAATTGAGGTGTAGAAGAAAAAGATTCAGGAGCAGAGACAGGTAAATCGAAGATAGAGAGGGGAGAATAACGCAGTTGTACAACATGAGAGGGCCAGGTAGAGAGAGGGTGAGGTGTGTCAGAGACAGGTAGAGACAGCTGAGGAAAAGGGAATAATAAAGACTGAGGTAGACAGGTGAGGTAGAGGGGTACGTTGATATAAAGGAAGTGCAGAGATGTCAGAGAGATGTTACTGAAGAGGAAAAGAAGTAGAGGTATTGAGAAAGCAGTAAGGTACTAAAAGAAGTAAGGGGGTGAACAGAGGTAGAACGAGTGGAAGGGGAGAGAACAAGTAGAAGAGGGATGGCAGGGTGAAGTGAGCGCTCAGGCAGTGAGTGTGAGGAGTGTGATACAGAGGGATATGTGGCAGTGAGCGCAAGGTGTGGGGTACAGAGGGATATGTTGTCGCAGTGAGCACAAGATGTGGGGTACAGAGGGATATGTTGTGGCAGTGAGTGAGAGGTGTAGGGTACAGAGGGACATAAGGCAGTGAGCGCAAGGTGAAGGGTACAAGTAGTTTTTTTAAGGCAGTGAGCATGAGGTGTTGGGTACAGAGGGGTTTTAGGCAGTGAGCGTGGGGAGTGGTGTACAGAGGGATATGTTGTGGCAGTGAGCACAAGGTGTGGGGTACAGAGGGATGTGTTGTGGCAGTGAGCATGAGGTGTGGGGTACAGAGATATATAAGCCAGTGAGCGCAAGGTGTGGGGTACAGAGGGATACAAGGCAGTGAGCTCAAGTTGTGCGGTACTGAGGGATATGAGGCAGTGAGCGAGAGGTGTGGGGTACAGAGGGATATGTTTTGGCAGTGAGGGTCAGGTGTGGGGTACAGAGGGATATAGGGCCGTGAGCGAGAGGTGCGGGGTACAGAGGAATATGAGGCAGTGAGTGCAAGGTGTGGGTTCCAGAGGGATATAAGGCAGTGAGCGCAAGGTGTGGGGTACAGAGGGATTTTAGGCAGTGACTGCGGGGAGTGGGGTACAGAGGGATATTTTGTGGCAGTGAGCGAGAGGTGTGGGGTACAAAGTGATATCATGAGGCAGTGAGCACGAGTTGTGAGGGACAGAGGGATAGAAGGCAGTGAGAGCAAGGTGTGGGGTACAGATGTATATAAGGCAGTGAGCGCAAGGTGTGGGGTATAGAGGGCTATATGGCAGTGAGCGCAAGGCGTGGGTTACAAAGGGATATAAGGCAGTGAGCGCAAGGTGTGGGGTACAGAGGGATATAAGGCAGTGAGCGCGAGGTGTGGGGTACAAAGGGATATAAGGCAGTGAAAGCAAGGTGTGGGGTACAGAGGGATATAAGGCAGTGAGCGAGAGGTGTGGGGTACAGAGGGATTTTAGGCAGTGACTGCGGGGAGTGGGGTACAGAGAGATATTTTGTGGCAGTGAGCGCGAGGTGTGGGGTACAGAGGGATATGAGGCAGCGAGCGCAAGGTGTGGGGTCCAGAGGGATATAAGGCAGTGAGCGTGAGGTGTGGGGTACAGAGGAATATAAGGCAGTGAGCGCGAGGTGTGGGGTACAGAGGGATATAAGGCAGTCAGCACAAGGTGTGGGGTAAGAAGGGATATGTTGTGGCAGTGAGCACGAGGTGTGGGGTACAGAAGGATATGTTGGGCAGTGAGCGCGAGGTGTGGGGTACAGAGGGATATAAGGCAGTGAGCGCAAGGTGTGGGGTACAGAGGGATATAAGGCAGTGAGCGCAAGGTCTGGGGTACAGAGGGATATGAGACAGTGAGCGCAAGGTGTGGGGTACAGAGGGATATAAGGCAGTGAGTGTGAGGTGTGGGGTACAGAGGGATATAAGGCAGTGAGCGCAAGGTGTGGGGTACTGAGGGATAAAAGGCAGTGAGCGCGAGGTGTGAGGAACAGAAGGATAAAAAGCAGTGAGCACGAGGTGTGGGGTACAGAGGGATGTAAGGCAGTAAGCGCAAGGTGTGGGGTACAGAGGGATATGAGACAGTGAGCGCAAGGTGTGGGGTACAGAGGGATATAAGGCAGTGAGCGAGAGGTGTGGGGTACAGAGGGATATAAAGCAGTGAGCAAGAGGTGTGGGGTACAGAGGGATTTTAGGCAGTGACTGCGGGGAGTGGGGCACAGAGGGATATTTTGTGGCAGTGAGCGCGAGGTGTTGGGTACAGAGGGATTTTAGGCAGTGAGCACGGGGAGAGGAGTACAGAGGGATATGTTGTGGCAGTGAGCATGAGGTGTGGGTACAGAGGGATATAAGCTAGTGAGCGCTAGGTGTGGGGTACAGAGGGGATATAAGGCAGTGAGCTCAAGGTGTGGGGTACAGAGGGATTGAGGCAGTGAGCTCAAGGTGTGGGGTACAGAGGGCTATAAGGCAGTGAGCGAGAGGTGTGGGGTACAGAGGAATATTAGGCAGTGAGCGCAAGGTGTAGGTACAGAGGGATATAAGGCAGTGAGCACAAAGTGTGGGGTACAGAGGGATTTTAGGCAGTGACTGCGGGGAGTTGGGTACAGATGGAAATTTTTTGGCAGTGAGCGCGAGGTGTGGGGTACAGAGAGATATCTTGTGGCAGTGAGCACAAGGTGTGGGGTACAAAGGGATATAAGGCAGTGAGCTCAAGGTGTGGGGTACAGACGGATATAAGGCAGTGACCGCGAGCTGTGGGGTACAGAGAGATATAAGGCAGTTAGAGCAAGGTGTGGGGTACTGAGGGATAAAAGGCATTGAGCCTGAGGTGTGGGGTACAGAGGGATATAAGGCAATGAGCACAAGGTGTGGGGTACAGAGTGATATGTTGTGGCAGTGAGCACGAGGTGTGGGGTACAGAGGGATATGTTGTGGCAGTGAGCGCGAGGTGTGGTGTACAGAGGGATGTAAGGCAGTGAGCGAGAGGTGCGGGTTACAGAGGGATACAAGGCAGTGAGCAAGTGGTGTGGGGTACAGAGGGATACAAGGCAGTGAGAGCGAGGTGTGGGGTACAGAGGGATATAAGGCAGTGAGCGCAAGGTGTGGGGTACAGAAGGATATAAGGCAGTGAGCATGAGGTGTGGGGTACAGAGGAATATAAGGCAGTGAGCACAAGGTGTGGGGTGCAGAGGGATATAAGGCGGTGAGCGAGAGGTCTGGGCACAGCGGGATATAAATAAGGCAGTGAGCGCAAAGTGTGGGGTAAAGCGGGATATAAGGCAGTGAGCGCAAGGTGTGGGGGACAGAGGGATATAAGGCAGTGGGCAATGGCATTGTGGGGATTAAAACGCTGCACAGATTATGCCTTTGCCCCTTGCATCAGGTCTCTCACATGTGCAAGTCCGTTTCAATAAGGGACCAGTATAAGCCAGGAGTCCTCCACTAAAACACCCACGGTGGAAAGGGAGAGCACAGATTAAAACATGGGCGCAGCCCTGTGTACTAGTTAGCAATGAGTCGTTGGTGTGGGCAATTTATATCAAGCTTTAGCTTTCAGCCTTTATCTCCAACAGCCTGCTCTCGGTGCGACCCAGGCCACGAAAGGCACAGAACGGGCTGCACACTTCCAGGTTCAGCTCCAGACAGAGGCGCAACTAGAGTCAAATTTTTTTTGGGGGGGCTAAGAAAAAATTCCGGGGGGGGGGGGGGGTGATTCTTCGAGCAAAAGGCAGAGTGGAGCGGCAGGGGCTCAAGCAGGGGGGACATCAAAGCCTCATTAACAAGCAAAAGGTCTTTACAAGACCTGTGAAGTGCTCGAGTGCGGCTGTGTGTGTGCCTGGGAAGCTGTCTCATCCCGTGCTGCGACACACAATGGGGAGTGGAGGGTGATGAAGCCCTTTGAGTCCAATGGGCGTTGCGCGCCTGCCTCCAGCACTAGTACTCTTGCACCTTAGGGCCATATAATCCAGTCCGTGAGCTCACCACACTGTTGGTGAGTCCCCCTCCTGGTTCTCACCTCCATTGTAATCTTGCAGCGCCGTCCCTGTCACCATGCTCCAGCGGGTCCCAGGATCATTGCACCAGGTCCCAGGCGCAGGCCTCCAGACTTCAGCACCATGGTGTCCGCAGGGGGAGGGGCAAGGAGTGGTGCTCCGGGGGGGGGGGGCAAGCGCCCCTCCTTGTCCCCCCTGCGGACGCCCATGCTGCAACCGCTGTAAAGTGGTGAGCGGCAAGTGGTGGCGTGGCTGTGTTCTCTGCTGTAAGCCATGGGGAAATGTGAAGGAGCCGAAACCAGTGTTTGCTGGTCCACAGCTGCTTAAGAAGCAGAGAGTAGAGCAGGACTACTGGCTGCAGCTAAGGAAGACAAGGACAAGGCAGCAAGGGAGCAAACATGCCAGCAAACGAGCTATTGAGCCTAGACCACAGTGCCACTTTCAATACAGTATCTCATGAGATTTTTCAGTGTCGTTTGCAGTTAGTGGGGCTAGAGGGTACAGCCCTGGCCTGGTTCAGGTCTTTTCTGAAGGGCAGATCCTTCCAAGTTACTGCACCTCCCTATTGTTCTCAGTAATACGTGGTGCATTACGGAGTTCCACAGGCATCAATGTTGAGTCCTACACTCTTCAATATTTACTTACAACCCCTGGCGACAGTAGCAAAAAATAGAGGGTTGTCATTGGTGTCCTACACAAATGACTCCCAATTGGTTATCTCCTTCTCCTTCTCCAAAAACTGCACTCAATCTCATCAAATTTAAAGAAGATATGATGTCAGTAGCAGATTCGATGACGGGCAACTGTTTACAGCTGAAACCTAGCAAATCTGATATCCTGCTGCTAGGGAAGGATAGCCACCTGTGGATAGAACAATGTTGGCCAGGAGCATTGGGACCTGCACCATCACCCAAGGAAGTCTGGAACAATCTAGGTGTAAGGGTGGACAGGGGTCTGTCCTTTGAAACCCAAATAAAATGGTGGCAGGGGCCTTGTTCCGTCTTCTGCGTGGAATCAAGACACAGTTAGGGTTCTTTGATTCACAAAACCACCAGATCATCATCCAAACAAACATCCTATCTAGACTAGATTATTGCAACTCTCTCTATTTAGGCGCAAAGGGTACAAAATGCGGCAGCATAATCCCTTCATGCTCTTCCCGAAATTGCTCGGTATCAGAGCACCTACCCAAATTACACAGGCTACCTGCCGTAAAGAGAATACACTTCAAGACTCTATGATTAGCTCATAAAATTCTCCCTAAGCAAGCCCCTTCTATCCTGTCCGGCCTACTTATGTCATACTCACCATGGCTCATATTGCGATCAACAGATCTGCACCTAGCATGCATCCCCCCAGAGTCAATAGAGTACATGCTGGTGGTCAGTCTTTCAAGGTGCTGGCAGCTACACCATGGAACTCATTACCTGCATCAGAATATTGACAACCACCTGGCCTAGAGAAAGGCTATAAAAACGTGGCTCTTCCTTTACTGATCTGACAGCTTCTAGGTTCAACATCCATCAATTAGTGGACGTGTATCTTGGATTCTTTTAGCGCTGGGATCCCCCGTCGCTGGGGCAGCCATGCGCTGTACAAATCCCTTAACATGACATAACATTACATTTTTATCCTTTGTTTGATGGAGATCTAATATTAAATAGGACCTCACTGCTTAAATGTTTATTGGAGATGGAGAATCTGAAGCATATCCAAAGCATTGATATACATTTTATTTACCTTTTACCCTCTGAAGCTTGTTTTAAATCAAGGGTACTGTTTCATTCTAAAATAAATATATATTTGATATTAAGATTGTCAGAAGGTTTACAAAGTAGGGGGATTGATGTCATCCCAATTAAAGAAGAGGATTGATACTGTTCTGCGGATACAAGGTCTTCCCTGTCCCAACTTCTGCTTATTAGTAGAGGGTTAACTAGTGCAAAAGGAATAAAAATCTAACTTAGATCAATATGGTAAACATGTTAATTAGAGAATCCCCTGTTCTTTCCTTACAGGAGAACCTCAATTGGAATTGGTTACCTAGTGCATTATCTAGTGTTTCTCATAGTAACCAGCTGCAACATCCCTCCTATTAGCAATGAGCTAAAAATGATATCCTGGAATCCAGCAGGAATAAATTATTAGTATGGAGAAGTTGCATTACTTGAGTTCTGTAGAGGCAAACATGGTTGCAGGAAGTAGAGGTCCAACTGTTACCCTAACCTAGACGTGTATTCAGCAATAGGCAGAGGCACAGAATGGTTAAAATAAGAAAATGCCAACTTTCTAAAAATTGCATTTTCAGACCTGAAATTGAAAATATGCACTTCACTAAAGGATGTGTTTTTAAATTGGGAGTCCAAAGACAGCAAACACCAATGTTCTATCAGTTACTAATTGGAAGCTACACATGTGAGATGTTACAAGACAGCTCCAATCGAACTCTGTGAGAAAGATAGGCCTTGCTTAAGTAAAAAACAAAATTAGTAGTATTTTACTACCAGGACAAGTAAAACTCACCAGCATATGTCCTACCTATGTACACTGCACCCTGTCCATGGGGCTGCCTAGGTTCTACGTTAGGGGTGCCTTACATGTAATACAAGGGAAGATTTGAGGCATGGAAAGTGGTGCACTTGACAGGTCAGAGTGGCAGTTAACAACTGCACAGACACACACACTGCAGTGGCAGGCCTGAGGTGTTTTCAGGGCTACTCATGTGGGTGGCACAATTAGTGCTACAGGCCTATTAGTCGCATTTGAATTACAGGCCCTGGGCACACACAGTGCACTGTACTAGGGACTTACTAGTATATCAAAGAGGCCAATCATGGAAAAACAAACGGGGACACTTTAGCACTGGTCAGCAGTGGTAAAGTGCCCAGAGTCCTAAAGCAAGCAAACATAAAATCCAGCACACAGTCAAAAGAAGGGGATCAGAGGCAAAAAGACATGGAAAACCCCACTAAAATATGTCAGGTCTAACACAATTTAAAGTGAAAATTTGAGTTCCATACTGTAGGAAACTGGTGTATTTGTTGAAGATGGGGTTGGAACAGTCCTTGTTAAGATATATCACAAAAGTCCCTAAATTAACCTGTGCTTGACCATCTGGTAGCTTGGCACAAAAGCATTCAGTCATAACTTAGAGGCCTCTGTTGAGTATTTATGCAGCATACAAACAATAATAAAGTGAAAACACAACACAAGAGTTATCCCATACCAATTTAGACCAATAGACTAAAATGCAATTATACAAAATGAGACCAAAACTACAAAAATCAAATTAATAGAACCAGAATTAAAACATTTTAAATATTCAAGTAAAAATACCACCAAGATGTAGAACATGCCAACTGTGGGAATCTAGTCACATTAGACTGGATCATAAGTTCAGGTCAAATATGATGGGCTGTGTGGCAGATAAAGGGAACAGTTTAGTCTAGCTGAAAAAGTTAATTTCTCAAAGTCTGGCGTGCAGTGTTCAAAATGTAGTCATTTCCTAGGCTGAGTTCAATTGATGCCAGCTAAGAATCCAGGACATGGGAGGCACCTCCTCAGGATCAGGAACTTACTCCAGCAGAGGACAGTAGGACCCAGGTAGGTCCAGTTGCAGGCCCAAGCAGGGCTAGTTGCAGTAGGTCAGCTGGGCAGTTGTAGGGAAGCCTCTGGAGCTTGTTGTGTCCTTATAGTTTGAAAGAGGAGGACAGCCAACTGGCCCTTGGAGTTACTCTTGTCAGCCTGGGATGAAGGGAGCATATCCAGTCTTCCTCCTCAAAAATCAGGGCAGGCCTCAGGCAGTATGACTGTCCTCTGAAGAACAAATCAGGTCTCAAGAAGCTGAGCAGCCCTCGGAGGAACAAGGCGGGCCCTAAGCAACATGGCTGACCTCTCATAGCAACTGAGCAGTCCTCTGAAGAACAAGACAGGCCTCAAGAAGCAGGGAAGTCCTCTGTGGAACAAGGCAGTCTTTCTTCTGTAATGTCCACAAGTCCAGGAGTGTACTGACGAGTTAGTCTGAGGGTCCAATATTTATACCTGGTCCCGGTCTTTGAAGTGAGAGAAACGTCTAGGCATTTCTACATTTGGTTCTGGAAATTCCCCTCTTCCCTTGCCTAGGTTCAGAGAGATGTAGAGGGACAAAGACTGGTGCCAAGTTCTTTGTTAGTGTACTGAAAGCAGTCTCACAAATGTATGTGGAGTGAGGAACAGCTACACCCCGCCGATCCTAGCAGAATGGCACAATCTGCCAACAGCTATCCCTCCTTTGTCTCACTGTCTGGGAGGAATACACAAAGGTTATCTATTAACTATTGAAGTCTTCCTCCAGGCTACGTGCATCTTCTACAATGGTAGAAAGCACACAGGTTTGCTTAAATACCCTTCACCCACCAAAATGACCCTTGGTGGCATGCTTCATCATCGGGGTCTTCCCGCCCCACTGCGGGACGGGGTGTGCTGCGACCTATGACTACGTGGGAGCACATATTATGAAAAACAATACTATGTGTGATGTAGGAGTGTGAGTGGAAGGGTCAGAAGAGGGTGAATGGTGAAAAAGAAAAAAATACTTGCCTCAGTAGAAAAAATCATTTTAATGTCCCTTTGAGGTGGTATTGTTAAAAGTGGGGAATGAGATGGGGATACTATGCTTTAATGAGCAGTGTCTCCTGTGTCAACATGTTTCACACACTCCCATGGCTTCTCATCGGGACCTACAAGAGATCCCTTCTACACTCAAAGCAAAACAAATGTCTATTTATATATAATCCTAACTAAGTGGTGCATATAAATTCTACATGCACAGAATACTATACCGCAATCGGCATGTTGCTGAATGGATTCTGGAAGAATTAAAACAGACTTAAAATAACATAAAACATCTGACCTGCTTCATATGTGGTGTTGCCAGGTAAAGAAAAGTGATATATTTCTGTGATATATTTTCTTATCTTTATCCGTTATAATTGGTAATCAGTGCTGTGTTATGCCTGCCAGATGGGACAATACAAAAACATACACAGACGAATCATAAAGCTCACACCCTATATCTAAGGACCGTGTGGTGTGCGAATATATATGATAAGTATAACTGAGAGTATCAGTTCAATATATCGTTCCATCAAAAAAGAACAGTTTAGTGACAGATAAAGAAGCCTCCAGAAGTTTAGGCAGTTCGCATACTTGTATATCGCCGAGATAATGCCCAATGAGCCTTCAAAACGGGAGGGAAGGGGTACCAGTAGTAACACAAAACGAAATTGAAAAAGAAAAAGGGAATCTGCTGGTTTTGAGATCCTTCCTAATTGGGCAGCGTTTCACTGTTGCAAATCAGATGTCCCGTACTTACAATATCAAGGTTACCTCTTCACCAGGACACTGCTTCGCCGCGGCTCCATGGAACATTAAGCCAGTGTGGGCAGTGTCCTTAAATACTGCGCATTACATGTAGTTTTGCCGCCAAAAAACTGCACTAATTGGTACAAACACTGGTCTGTCAGAAAATCCAAGATGGTGACCTAGAATGGCACCTCCGGCTCAATGTGTTTGTTTCTCACTTCCTGTTGCTGGGGGGTGTTTGTTCCTCACTTCCTGTTGCTCGAGGGTACCTGTTGGATAGCCCTAGGAGCGAAAAAGACTAGTGCGCTAACTAAAAGGACACTACCTCTTACTTACTCCTTAAACTATCCAACCATAAAATGTGGACCAGACAGTTAGCATATATAGAGCATAATAGAGTGGAGCGCTCACAGAAAAAACACTTCCTGTTGTCTGAGCGTATAATGAAAAAATAATATTACAAAAGTAAACCATGTCTGGGCAAGTATTACTAAAGGTATATATAATCGCCTTTATGGTAGACATAGTACCAAGGGAGTGCACAGCCAGACATGCTGATAACTCCGAAGTGTTTATTTCATCATGTTTCATATTATGCAAGACAAAATGGGGGTATTGGCACCTAACAGTAGAGAGGTGAACTCATGATGGCATAAACAATTAAATGCAAGAGTTGCAAGTCGTGTGGCAGGGCAAAAACCTCCCATATTACTATTCGGTCCCTCATGGCGACATTGTTGCGGTTTTCATGTCAGCACCTAGTCTTCTTTTAAAAAAAGGTGTGTTAACAAAAACAGGTTTTTGCCCACTTGCTGCAAAAGATTTTTATATAGAGGATATGTAGTAGTAATGTCTCCTCTCTACAGAAGGGTGAGCTCAAGATGGCATAAGCGTATAGGAGTGGAAAAAACGTGTGGCAGGACATAAAATCATACAGGGTAATGTAAAGGCCCTCACAGCAACATTATCTCAGGGGTGTTTTCCTGCTGGCCCCAAGTGTTTAATAGAAGGTTGGCTAACATAAGGTTCCTGCCCAGTCGTTTCAAGAGTTTCTATTCAGCCTATTTGTAGTAGTTTATTCTTCCCAGAGATAGTGATAAAAAGTCACGGGGAGATATAAATCGGCTAAATTGTCCCCAGGGGATGTCTTCGTTCAGACCTGTAATGTGTGTTCCCCAAGCGGAACACCCACCATTGTTCCTTCTCTAGAAGACCATGTTCACTGTTCAGTTGTTCAATAATGGTCCACTGTCGGTCTTCCATTGTGTGTTGGGTTGTCAAGTAGTGGGTAGCTATTTTAGTACTGCTTCTTTTGCAACATACCTTGCTCCTGTGCTCTCCTATGTGTATCTTGACAGGTCTAGTTGTCATTTTGGGCAAGTGATGATATAAACCACATTCTTGCTGTTGCAGTTCGTAAATCTCCTCTGCTCCCATTCCGTACCATTCCTGAATTTTATACGTTCGCTCTTCTTCGTCAGGTGGCAAGTGCTGAAATTACCACAAGGATAATGGCTCTTCACTGGTGGTAGGGGGTGTTTTCTACCTCAATTGCTAAGGTGTGTTGTGGTCTTGTGTGGTATTAGACTTCTGATTGGTGACCGAAAGGCCTACTCACAGACCATGATTTACTTAATGTCCAAATTGTGACACAGATAATGGATTCTACACAACCACTAGATGATTAGTACCACACAACACTGGTAATTTCTATTTACTTCTCAAGTTTTATTTGTATTAAAAACATCAATTTCTTTTCCATTTAAAAACATTAACTAATTGAGCATTCATTATGTTTAACGATCAGGATCATGTGCTCTGGTACATACAGAGTCAATCTATCTAACAATTCCAATTACGGTTGCTATCACAGAGAGCACTGATCTTAATGATTTAAACAAAACTCAACTTTGACCACAAAATAGATAAACAATAAAGAGAATAAATTAAAACCATGATACATAAAAAAAGTCCTTTGTCGACGCGTTTCGGTGCTTTTGTGGTATTATGACACCTTCCTCAGGATGGACGAGTTAAAAACAGGTATGGTCTTCTTTTTTAGTTAGTTATCTATTGGTCCTTCTCTTCAGTATAGAGGCCAAATGGTGTTCAATGTGTTTTAGGAGCCAATTTAATGAAGCTCTCAGAATTTTTAAAAACGGGGAGGCTCTTGTTTACAGTGATGTTTTGATCGATACTGCGTCTTTCAATCTGCGCAAATCGTCTGGTCAAATCTGTTGCCTCAATTTCCAGTGAGTTTAAATTACATCACTTGGTCCAGCATGTTATCATCTCGCTGTCAAATGGTTATTGGGACGATATCCCGGGTGTGGTTAAATTAACCCGTCTTCCTGCGATCGCCCACTTCTTCTGTGATGCCGTATTATAGTTTTCAGTTATCCCCTGGCACCGTACTGCTCCCCGAATTATGTGCAATTAGGAAGAGTTGGGATCAATTTTAGAGGAACAGTGCAATGTTTTAAGTGGCGAGGTTATCCTCAAGCTATGCTGATCCAAGCTGTTGCTAAAGCACAGCAGCTGAGACGCGAGGATTTCCTTGTGTAAAACCCAAGATTACTGAAAAAAGTCACATCTTTGTTTCCAAGTTTTCAACTAAAGCATCCACCATCAAGAAGATCATTAAATCAAGATGGGAATTGCTTAAAAATGCACCTGATTTCAATGGATTATTTGCTCAAGAACCTTTGTTTGCCTATAAGCGAACCAGAAACATGAAAGGATTGTTGACATACAAACCTGAGTTCACGCAACCAACATACATGGGCATGCATAATTGTCATAACTGCATCAATTTTTACAACGTGGTCACAGGCAATACAATCAATCACCCATATTCTGGGAAATAAATCATGATGAGATACAATGGAGACTGAAAGTCTCGATACGTCACATATAGCATCAAATTTCCCTGCGGTCTTATATATAAAGGTGCGCATATCAGAATATAAGAGTACAATATGCACACAGAGCATTACATCTCATTTTGTGTCCCACTGGTTAGAACACAAACATTCAATTGCACAAGTGAGATTCACTATACTAGAAATACTATCTTGTAGAGGAGGTTGCAATAATGCCAGGCTACTTTCTCAACGGGAAGTGTGGTGGATTAAGACCTTACAGACAATGATGCCATGTGGTCTTAATGATAAATTGGAAATTATGTGCTTTCTTTAATGTGGTTGTTTACTCATTTTTGCAGATTCTACCATCATCATTCAGATTGTTAAATATTTTCTCATCTTATTCATTTTAATTCAGTTCTTTTAACCCTTATTTGTATTTATCTTAATTCACTCCGGTTTTCTATTCCACTCGATGTATCCTGCATCGTGGCATGTTAATTCCATTTTTTATTCTCTTATAGGCTTCGATGTATTTCACGCTCTCACATTTCCATTCCAGTCTTAATACATTTTCAGTTAATCCAGGGAATAGCTTATTAGCCTGGTTCACATTTTATTCTCATGTTCATCTGCGTCTTAATCCTTATCAGACAAGACGGAAGACCTCATCCTGGGATCATCACCCTCGGCCTGGGACGACTCCTGGTGGCCCCCTGCCCTGGGCAGTGCACCCAAACCAACGGACCACGCACACAACCTGGGTTTCATCCTGGACTCCTCCCTCTCGATGACCAGACAAGACAACGCCGTCTCATCATGTTTCAACATCCTACACATGCTCCGAAAGATCTTCCGATGGATCCCCACCGAAACCAGAAAGACGGTCATACAGGCACTCGTCACCAGCCAACTGGACTACGGAAACACCCTCTACACCGAAACCACAGCCAAACTTCAGAAAAGACTCCAACGCATCCAGGACCAGAACGCCTCCGCACGACTCATCCTAGCATCCCCCTACACAGCCACATCTCTGGACACCTGAGAGACCTGCACTGGCTCCCCGTCAACAAGAGAATCACGTTCCGACTCCTCACCCACAAGGCCCTCCACAACCTGGGCCCCAGGTACCTCAACAACCGCCTGACCTTCTACACTCCCACCCGACAGCTGCGATCGACCAGCCACGCCCTCGCCGCCGTTCCACGCATTTGAAGAGCCACAATGGGAGGAAGATCCTTCTCCTACCTGGCAGCCAAGACTTGAAACTCCCTTCCCATCCACCTCCGTCTGACCCAAGACCACCTCACCTTCAGGAAGAAACTCAAGACCTGGCTGTTCGAGCAGTAGCGGACCCCCCTCCCCCTAGCGCCTTGAGACCCTCCGGGTGAGTAGCGCGCTATACAAATTTCTTGATTGATTGATTGATATTGTGTCACACTAGTTCAATCGGCAAGAACTTGGTTGTGTCTCAAGTCTTTTTACTAGTCTAAGATGGCTCTCATGAATCCGCTTTAGTACGTTTTTTATTGTTATTGATGCGTGTGCGTCAGTGATTACAGTGTAGATTCTTGTTGGTTTAAAAATTGCAAGGTAAAGCTAGCACTAGTCTCACGGAGCAGTTATAGCTGAACTCGGTTTTTTGGCAAGATTGTCGGTGGTGACTTTCAACCAGCACTCTGGATAAGTTGTGGGCATGTGGTTTCCGGTGTGTCATCTGGGGATAGTCAGTTGATCATTAGACCGGAGTTTGGGAGCGAGACATAAGTATAGGGAGTTAAGTGATTAGGTGTACGCTGTATCTTTACAGTGCATGCACATTAAATAGGGACCTAGTGTAAGGTTTGGTATGTTTCTTTTTACAGAAACGGGGTGCTTGGAAAACCAGAGTGTGACGCAGCATATTTGATAGAGGTTTAGTCCTCATTGAACATAGTCTGCAGTTTTGGTAAGGAGAGACCTTGTTCTGCCAATTTTAGAATGTTTATTGGCTATTTCTTCGTTTTGGGTGCTCTACTGTGGCATTCTGTCAGCATGTTTTCTTTATGATTATTCATAGGTTCACAGCCAGAGTGGTTACTGTGAACAACTTATAGAAATTAGAGGCGGAGATATTGTTGGACACAGAGGACGAAAGAACCTTTTCAGCAGTTGTTATTATCGAGGTAATTTCGGTATCTTTCATTGATGCATGTCTAGAGATCCATAATTATGAGGAGAATTATGGAGATGATATTGAGTATTCCACCTTTTTTACGGTTTTGGCACCCTCCCCGTTGTTGAGATTGTAGTAGGATAAGAAAATCCAACTTTATAAAAGTGGCTTTTTTCAGAATTGTGACTTAAAATCTGACTTGGCAGTTCGGGCTGGACTGTTCCCATGAGGCACAGGGTCAGACTGATTTGCATATGGCCATGTCTGAACTGGGGTGGCAGAGTGGGCGAAAGGACGGTGATGGATTAAACCCAGATCTGTTGACTAGGTGTGAGTGTTTGATTGGTTCAGATGCTCCGTCCATCACCACCCCCTTTTGTACCACTTTGTTCGCCATAAGTTGGCACGGTATGCTCAGACGTGAGTCCCTTGCTCACTTTGCCACTGGATTCAAGCAAGCTGGGCTGAAGACGGCTGAAATGCCAGAAACCGGTCCTCGGAAGCTTGTTTCCGGTCCAGGGAAGGCATGGCTTGGCAGTTCGGGCTGGACTGTTCCCATGAGGTACAGGGTCAGACTGATTTGCAAATGGCCATGTCTGAACTGGGGTGGCAGAGTGGGCTAAAGAACGGTGATGGATTAAACCCTTTGTACCACAATTAAAATCTGACTTTACATTATGGAGGATTTTAAATTACAATTCATTTGAGACGAAACTTAACTTTTCCACCTGTTCCTAATCAAATGTTAGCACTTGTCCAATATAATATAGTAAGCCAGTGTTATCTTGCGGGAGAGGTGGCCCTTGCTGAAGTGAATGAATGAATGTGGGGGGTTTTCACTACCAGGACATATAAAACTTAAAAGTGCATGTACAACTTTATAATTAAGCTGAATTTATGACCTGTTTAAGACCTACCTTAGGTGCTGCCTATGAAGTATTAAACAGGAAGATTTAGGCATGGCAAAAGGTTCATTTTTCAAATCATATTTGTAGTTTAAAACTGCACCCAAGCTCAAATGGCAGAACAGAGAAATATTTTGAAGGGCTACTTATGTGGGTGAAACAATAAGCCCTCCAGGCCCAATAGTAGCATTTGATGTAAAGACCTTGGGTACATGCAGTAACACTTTACTAGGGACTTATGAGCAAAATAAATTTGCCAATTGGGAATAAGCCTATTTTACCATGTTTTAAGGAGTGAGCATAAGCACTTTCGAGCTGGTTAGCAGTGGTAAACTGCACCAACATTTAAAAAAAAATAGAATAAATATAAATACAGTACACAAAGTCCTAAAGCCAACAAAAATGAATTGTAGCAAACAGGAGAGAATGCAAAAGGTATGGGGGGGGAACTTAACACCAGAGCTGTTGGTTCAAACACATACATAGGGATTGCCCAACACTTGCCCTTTTAAGGCATAATTTCCATCATGCAAGAGGGCACTTACTGATATCCATATTCCTAATTATGACATTTGGAAGTGTATCATGCTACATACTAACTCCATTTGATAACATTATTACATGTTTTAGACATGAGATTGTAAAATAATTGCAAGTTAATGTATGTATAGATTTTCTGTCTGAACCTGTATGGTCTGTGTAATTTTCGTGTTCGGTGTGTATACAGCTTGAGATGGTGAGATCTGTGCAGCTTCGTTGTTCCACGCCTCCTCTTCCAAGCAGATTCACAGTCATTATTGCGTAGAAGGAGATAAGTAAACAAAGTTGAAGATGGTATGGATGGGAAATGCTCCAAATGATAGGTTCAATGACATTGCATTGCAAGATCCCAGCTAATTTGTGTTCGCGTACCATCGCTAACTATTTAGAAACTGACACATATCAATGATTTCGTTAGTGGAGAACCACCACAAGTATTTCTGGTTGGGTTAATGTTTGTTTGGCACACTGTGAGCAGGGGCGTAACACAGGCCCCCGCAGCTCACACGGTGCGGGGGGGCCCCTAGCTCCAAGGGGCCCCTTCGGCACTGATCTCTGGCCGGGAGAGCTCCTGATTGAGCCAGACGGGGGCACCCCCTAAGTACCGTGCAGGGAGGCCCCCTCACTTTTCATCACGCCAGTGACTGTGAGTCATACGGATATTGCACAAGTGCTCTTACAGAGTATGCTGTAGAAACATATGGCAGTAAGTTAAAGTCTGCAAAATCTGAACAGTAAAATCCAAGTTTAGATCTGATTTTTCACCTTTGTATTAAATACATGTGATCCTGAATCAGAATAAAAAGACGTGGGCTCACTCTGCTACATCAGTCACTTAAGAGCCACACAGGGGCTCAGATTCATACCTGAACAGGTGCCAGAGAGAGTGGAATATAACCAGTTTACTTCTCATTTGCTTGTATTGATAGGAACTTTTCCAACATTAGTGACAGCCTCACTAACTAAATTGGGTAGCATGAATATTGGAATTGAGGCAGTGGCGGCTGGTGGCATTTGAAAGTGGCGAGGTATTGCCGTACTGCACTGTGGCGAGCGAGCGAGAACTAACGGGTTTGGGAGGGATTTCCACCCGAGAACATTTTGAAAAAAAAGTGGATAAATGGTGCATATGCAAGCAAATTTGAGGAAGCAGGAAGGTTAATAAAGCAATACGAGTGAATTATTTATCATTTAAGAAATTGCCAATTTTTATGAGCTATCTCTGCATATGCTGAAGTTGTCATTTGCCCATATTAACTTTTGAACACACTGATAAACTTGTTATAGTTTTGACTGTGCAATAAATACATTGACTGTGCAGTGCTGTATATCAATATGATGACACAATTTCCTTAAATTACTTTTCTGTTTTCATGCTAGAAACACCATTAAAAAAAAAAAGTGCAACAGTGACTTCACTACAAAACTCTGAAAGAGAGAGCCAAGGGGAGTTGTGTTAGGGAATGAAACCAATAGCAGCTGTGTGAGGGAGAGTTTGTGCTATATAAAACAAAGGGAAAGAAAGTAAGGGCCATACGCACTGCGTCCTCGCTCTCTCAGGTATGAGCACCTGGGCACTGCAGTTACAGGAATTGGTGCATGCTTCTGGCTTGGGCACCAACAGAAATGTGTGGGGATTCAAAAACAAAGGACCTTGAACAATACCCCTGAAACATCATGTACATAGCGCCTAAAGCCACGGCGATTTTTTTTAAAGTGTTTAGAGCGACAAGGATTAATGTGTTCCAAATTCATTTGTGAAAGCCCTGAACGAGGGGAGGAAGAGTGAATAAATGAATGCAGGACTAAGTACATAAGTAGACATACATATATATATACACAGGGAATACATAGCACCAACGCACTACAAAATAATTGTAGCTACAGAAAAAGTAAGTACACCATCATATTTATCAAATACTCCAAGTTGTGATTTCTACTTTGAAATGTTGACCCATTGAGTAAGAAAACTGGAGCACCACCTCTGTGCTTATATTTTGGTAGGTGAAGACATGTTGTCACTATTTTAACGCCTCCTAAAAATACTCTAAACTATGTAAATACGACTCTTGTGCACTCTGAGGACTGCACGATTTCCAAATTGTCGTGCAGTTGTTCTAGTGAGGTCGCACTTGCATGTTACACGTGCACTGAGTGCCGACTATTAGAGCACCTATAAAGCCAGTGCATTGGAATTCAGTGCTGGATTAAAGTCTGCATTTGTCCGCGCAGTGGCTTGCTAAGATGTCGTGTAGTTAAAATCTTGATGAATCGCACATGCACTTTTCTCATATTTTCTCACCTGCTGATTGGGTCACTGTGTTTGCCTACACATTAAGGCGGCGCACGCTAGCATTAGCAGTAACGAGGTAGCTGTAATTAAAAAAACACCTTGAGGACAATGAATAGATGGGAGGTGTCTCTAGTGTCTGTGTAAGCATTAGGAATTAAGTGTAAATCCCTGCCGCCAAATGATGAAGAATTTGGTCACAAATTAAATTGTTTGGAAGTTTGATATCCTACGTAGCGCATTTCATCATGACAAAAACGTTATATAAGAGAAAGACAGTTATGCACACTGAATTTCTTCTGCCTGCAGCAGCCTTCGTAGTCACCCGAAAGCAGTAATTATCCAGTGTTGCACAGCCTGCAAAAACCAAGGGATGTTTCCATGCCCCAGCCTTTGTTCAAGTGTTCTCTTTAGGCAGAACACACCTTGCCTTCTGGAAACAGTTATTGTTTAGTTACAGTGCACAGTCACACTGGTGGAAATTCTAAATATGTTTACATCTAAACTGATAGTGCAGTGTGTTTTCAGTATTGTAACACACTGCCAGCTCGCTAATATTACTGCAAATAATCTTTGTAACATATGAATATGTGAGGTCCAGTTTTGATCTAAATGAAACCTTTTTTTATGTATGTTGCATGAAAAATAAAGAAAAGAATTCACTACAAAATGTCTGTAACAGACTTTCACACATCACTCACATTAAAAATAAATGAAAGGAAAACCGCATTTGAAACCAACTCTTTAAGAATAATTCAAAGTAATCGGGGCAATACTCTATAGAACAGAGCTGGCTCTATCAGGGGCCCCCCTGAAAGGCTGGGGCCCTGGGCCAGAGCCCACTTTGTCCATGCTTTAAAACGTCTCCACCATTGCCTGACAAAGTTGCCAAGAGTTACCCAATGTGTGAAGGGTTACCCAATATTTAGAATTTCCACCAGTGTGACTGTGCACTGTAAGAGACCTGACTGTAGAGTACATGAAACAGTTGAAACTGGATCATAAATTTAAAGCTGTTCCGAAAAGGGGGCCCTAAAATATGTCTGGCCCAGATCCCCCAAAATTCTTAAGATGTCCTTGGGAAATGGGAGTATTCTTGAATGATATTTCGGTTTTGTTTTTTAATTTCTTTAAATAAATATCACTAAATTCAGTGATAAAATCGTATCTGCTTATTTGAGACACTGAGAAAAGCAAAATATAAATATACATTTTATTTTCATTCCCAAAGTCTTTCTCATTGTTTTTAATGACATTTGTTGTCTGAGTTACATCATCGGATGCCTCAGTTTGTGTTTTGACTCTCAAAACCAAGACTGACCCCTGGCTCTTCTCTCTCCAAGCTTGCCCATATGTTCTAACCACCCCCTCGAAATGTAGTGTCTCCTAAACCCTTGAAAGAGTTAGTCACATATCAGCCAGTGGGGAAGAGTCAGTCATCCCCCCTACCCTTAACATTAACCCTGGGCGTAGTTTGCGTAGTAGCACTACGCGTAGCTGCACGTAGTATACTTTGAACCTTGCATAGTACTGAACTTTCTGTAGTACACAAACTGCGTAGTGTGTAGCTGATGGCACTGTGTACTTGTCTGCACTGTACAATAATTGCAAACGACCAGTGGAACTGCAGCTTGATGCAAGAATAATTTCAATGACTTTGCATTTGACTCGTGAGGGACATCTAGTAACGACTAGTTGAACTGCAGCTCTTTGTAGAATTATTTTGATATTGGATACTATAATATTCACTGCCCACTGCTAATCTCGTCCCATATTGCTTTGCAGGGCCTTTGGTTGGGATTGTTTTTTTACCTTTAACTGTGCTTGGGGTGGTCCTAAGAGGATGGGACCACCAAAGTTAAACAAGATGTGCTTTTTGTTTATGCTCTTTGTGTTAAAGGCATCTGCCTGGTCCTCCCCCTAGGTTAGGGGGTACCCCAAAATCATCACCTCTCTCATTGCCTAATATTTTAATTCAAAAAGTTTGCTTTTGTGAATTGGTTATATGCTTTTTAGCATGTACAATTGCTTTATCAAAGCATCTGAGGATGTTGTTGATTTAGCTGCTACGCTACGGGATTAAGCACAGTTTTTGTACTGTGCTCCGCACAATTTGCGGAGTGCGAATTAGTACAAACTACGTATGCTCCGTTAGCGTAGTACTATGCCCAGAGTTGCTTAACATCCGGTACACCGAGGGAAAAGTCAGTCATGTGTCAGGCTCCCCATTGAAAAGTGAGTCACAAATCCAGAAGGGTGGGGGAAGAGTCCTTCACAAACTCAATTCTAGCAAGGGACGGGGAATGTGACAACCTGTCATGTCGCATTCACTTCACGAAGAGAGCACGCCGGGCTGTGCCTGGGATGTTCATGTCTTTACCTCCGAAACTGATGTGTGACTGACTCTGCTCCAGGCCTACCGTCCTATCATAGCAGAGACAAGCTGTCTTATGGGGAAGACTCTCTATTTATGTGGGCATGTTTCACCCTTTGTAAAGGTCTTTAATCAAACAAGCAGGAAGTGACTGCAGGCTGAGGTCTCCAGCCCGTCACGTGGTCACAGTATAATGACCAAACAAACATCACAACAGTAAACCATGTTCCCAACAGCCAAAAACATTACTGTTAGACCTGGCATCCTTGGAGTGGTTTCTCCAGACTTTTTGCCTCTACCGCCTGTATTTTTGACACTGTGCAGGAGTTTGTTTTTGCTGGTTTAGGTGCTTTAGGCACTTAGCCACTGCTGATCAGTGCCAAAGTGCAAATGCTCCCTGGTTAAATTGTTGTTGTGAATAGTAATCCTTGATGGGCATTTTAGTTTTACCGGTAGGTCCCTAGTAACCCTGGGCGTAGTTGACGAAGTAGCGCTACGCGTAGCAACGCAAAGTGCACTTTGCACTACGCGAGCTACGCGTAGCACTACGCGAACTGCGTGGTACCCTGTTCGCACTGTGCAAGATGCCGTTTTCTTTTTTTATTTTTATTTTAATCTCTTTATTGATATTGCAAGAGGTAAATAGAAACAAAATATGTACAAACAGAAGTAGATAACACCAATTAACATATCATTTACAACAAAAAAAAATGATCTTTCAGTTTGCAAATTTGCAAAAATGTCTCTAATAGCCAACCAACATCTTCCCGAATTTTTATCCAAATAAATTAATCCAAACTTTCTCTTTTTTCTTCAAAGAGTTAGGACCCCTTAGTCTCGCCAAAGCAATCTCCATTGTGTAAATTTCCTTTACTAGACTCCACCACTCCATTGTATGAGGAGGATCTGGCGATATCCAAGATCTGGCAATAGTTAGTCTGGCACAAGCAAAAATAATAGAAATAAGGTCCCTGTTGGGACAGTTCACATCCTGGATATCTAATAAAATCAGATGAGCAGATAAAGGTGGGAAAACAAGCATATTCATATTAAGTATAATTTCTAGTCCTTTCCAAAAGTTAGTTAAAGCGGGACATGAAAAAAGCATATGCTCTATGTTTGCAGCTTCTAATAAACATTTAGAGCACCTGGTGCGCTCATTAGCCTGATTTTCTAGAGCCCAGCTAGCAATCCTTTCTGGGGTGTAATAAAGTTGACAAACTGTATGATATGCTTGAAGCCTTATGTTAGAGGAATGCACCACTCTATTGATTTGAGTGAGTGTAGTAGAAATCTGTTTTTGCGGAAATGTTAGCACCCAGCCGATCGGACCATTTAAGAGCCAATTTACCACAATCATCTTTTTTATCTTTGTTCAAGTTATAATAAGCTTTACTAATAAGTGACTTAGTCCGTTTTGAGTACACACATTTAAGAATGTCTGATTGCTGAACTTCCCGGACTTTCATTTTGTGAACAATAAAATCATGAATTTGCATATACTTGAAGTACATTCCATCATTCAGTTTATATATGTTTTTTAGTGCTTCGAATCCTAAAAAAACGTTAGTACCATACATATCCCCCAGTGTGATTATGCCGTGCCCTGTCCAAGCTATTCTTGCCCCATCCGAAAAAATTCCAGGTAATCCAGGGTTTTCCCATAATCTTAATTCTGCATTAAAAAAGGAGATTTTCTCATGTGCCATTAGTTGTTTCCAAATTTGGGCGATGTGTCTAGCAGTCTTAAATTTAACTCTTTTAAAATAATTAGGGTCGTTTACTCTAGAAAGAAATTGATTGCTATCTTGACCTAACATAAATTTATGATAGAAAAAAGGGTTTTCAGTACATAGTAAACTCCGCAAGCGGCCAATAAAAGAGGAAAAAAAGTAAAGTCTGAAGTCAGGAAAATTTAGACCCCCTTTATCAATTGGGAGTTTCAGCTGATTAAGAGCTCTTCGCACTTTTTTATAGCCCCAAATAAAGCTACTACATATTCCATCAAGTTTAAAAAAAAAAACAATATTAAGACGCAAAGGGATTGATCTATATAGGTAGAGAACTCTAGGTCGGATTTTCATTTTTATTAAGTTAAGGCGTCCTACAAGGCTTAATGGAATCTTGTGCCATTTTTTTAAAGATGCCGCTGTTTCTTTAAGAAGCAAGTCATAATTGAGGGTTATTACGTCTTCTAACTTGGCCGAGATCTTAACACCAAGATAGGTAGCGTTCTTACATATACCCGATACTATTCCTGTTGGCTTATAATTTGCGACAACCTGAGTTTTTTTAGCGTTTAGTTTATAGCCGGATACCTTACCGAATCTTTCTGCCTCTTTAGTTAGAGCCGGAACAGCTTTGGACACATCAGTAGTATATACAGCGATATCATCCGCATACGCGGTGATTTTTAAGCTGTTTCCTTTGTGATTGAAAGAAATAATATCGCTAGAAATTAACAAAGCATTAAGAAAGGGTTCCAATGACAAAGCAAATAGCAGGGGCGACAAAGGACACCCCTGCCTCGTTCCTCTTTCTATTGAAAAAGATGCAGAACTTTTGCCCGCATAATTTATTGTGGCCATTGGGTGATCGTATAATGACTGGATCCAGCCAAGGTATCTACCCTTAATACCATATGCATCAAGCACAGCCCATAGGTACTCCCACCCCACTCGGTCAAACGCTTTTTCAGCATCAAGAAGAATCATACCGAGTGGGGTGTAGTTAGTGTTGGCTATATCAAAGGCTGTAATGGCCATATTGACGTGGGCCGTGGTGTCTCTGCCCATAACAAACCCGTGCTGTTGCATGTTAATAAGTTCTGGCATAAGGGGAGCCAGACGGTTTGCTGGAATCTTAGCAAATGCTTTCGCATCTGCATTAATCAGAGATATCGGCCTATATGACCCGCATTCCTCTACAGGTTTTTGTTTTAAAAAAAAAAAAATGATCTTCGCTGTTTGCCATGAAGGAGGGGCTATCCCAGTTTCCCCCATTGAATCAACTACTAACTTAAATAGAGGGAAAAATTCTTCAGAGCATATCTTATAAAGTTCAATGGGAAGCAGATCTTCCCCAGCCGCTTTGCCCAGAGGAAGTGAAAAGAAAGCCGTTTTGATCTCGTCTAGTGTAATCTCAGAGCTAAGCAGATTGGCGGCTTCTTTTTCATAGTCTCCATTCAAATAGACTCTCAAATAAGACATGATATCTTCTTTAATTGGGCGATTTTCAGGGGTATATAAATTGTGATAATATTTGACAAATTGTTCAAGAATCTCATCTGGTTGATGGTACATAATTAAGTCCATGCCCTTAATTGATTTGATTTTAGTTTTAGCTTTCTGGTCTGCAACCTTATATGCTAGGACTTTGCCAATTCTATCCCCACTTTCGTATTGAGACAAGTGGAATTTATGCATTCTGGCGCTACTCTTCTCTCGCAGGTGTTTTTTTGTCTCTGATTGTAAATCCACTAATTCTAATCTCATCTGAACGATGTCATTATTAGATGCCCCCTGCCGGAGGGCTAGTGCTAATCTTTTTTCCAATGACAATATATGTAGATTAGTTTGTTTGATAGTATTGCATATTTCTGCATTTTTCCGAAATACATATTGCTGAGCAAAGCCCCTTACACTAGCCTTACACGCTTCCCATACTGATATGAGAACATGATATGCTTCCATCAGGGGAGTGGCTATATTAAAGAAAAAGCAGTTTATGCTAGATATTATAAAGACTGCTGCTGATCCAAAAGGCAGATGGGCGTTAGCACAAGTTCAATATGAGAACAGTAAATATGTATTTGGTGTTGTTTATGGGCCTAATATAGACGACCCGAACATGTTTGACTCATTAAATGTAGAACTTCTTGAATGGGAGGGTGAACTGTTAATAATGGGGGATTTTAATTGCGTGATGAACTATACTCAGGACTCTACTAGGCAAGCTTCTTCATCGCGGATGTGTAAAGTAAGGGCTGCCATAATGGAACTAAGCCGTATACATAATTTGAAGGATGTATGGAGAACTATTCACCCCAAGGTAGCAGGGTTTACATATTATTCACATCCTCATAAGCTTTGCTCTCGAATTTATTTAGCCTGGGCTACTGACAGAATCATTGAAGGATGTATTATTGAACTATGCCCTAGAATAACCTCACATCACAATCCTATACTCTTGACAATAAAGATTGGCATTATTAGGAAAGACGCACGCAGTTTTACATTCCCAAGATATTTAATATCAGATCCTCTATTTACGTTACAATTGAAAGCACATATAAAAGAGTTTATAGAAATAAACCTGAACTCGGCTGCAAGATGCCGTTTTCAATGATTTCACAGTGCGGACATGCATCTGGCACTGTGTTATGTTATGTTATGTTATTAAGTCATTTATTGAGTGCACTAACACTGATTAGTTTCTTGGCGCTAAGTTGAAAACGGCATCTTGCACAGTGCAAGCTGTAGTTTACTGCCACTCCAGTAGATTTTTACTCAAGCGGCAGCTTTCTCAACGCGGACTAGGAGTTTCTCATCGCAACCACTCGCAATGAGAAACCTGACTTGCCCGCGTTGAGAAACTCGCCGGGAGGTTTCTTTTCCATGCTTGTGATCGGCAACTTCATGTTGCTGATCTTGAACGAGGAACAAGTTTAGCCGGAATGTCATTTTGCTTGCTGGCAGTCGCCAACTTGATGTTGAGGACCGCGAGCAAGCAAATAATTACCGCTGCAATACGCTACGCTATGCGTGTTTGCACTGTGCTACGTGCAATTCGTGTAGTCCAAAGTAGCGGAAACTTTGCAAACTACGCGAGCGTAGCGTAGTGCTTTGCCCAGGGTTAATCCCTAGTAAAGTGCACTGAGTGTGCCAGGGCTGGTGATTCAAATGCTACTAGTGGGTCTGCAGCACTGATTGTGCCACCCACATGAGTAACCTTAAAATGGGGTCTCAGGCCTGCCACTGCAGTGCCTGTGCACAGTTTGTTAACTGCCATGTTGTCCTGGCCAGTGTACACACTTGCAGGCCTGACCCTTCCCTTTTCTTACACATTTGACACCCCTATGGTAGGCCCAAAATGCCCCCCTGGGCAGGGTGCAGTGTATGTGAAAAGTAGGACATATGCTAGTAACATGTCCTGATAGTGAAATACTGCCAAATTTGTTTTTCACTGTCGAAAGGCTATCTTGCCCATTGGACAGAATGGGGATTGCTGTGTAACATGTTTACCTACATATCTTCCCATAGGAGCAAGAGAAAAATTTGGAATCTGGTATCCCTGAACTCAGAATTTATTAACACATCTTTTAGGAAGGGTGGTTTTTAAATTCAGTGTTTGAAAAAAGCACTTTTATAAAGTGGCTATTTTCTTGTTCAACCTTTCTGCCCGTTTGTGGATTGACTATCTGGCTTGAGAGTGACATGGGCTAGGGTGGCTCCAGGATTCTGGGTGAGTCAGCACTAGGCTGAATAGACCTATCTGCATTTGGACTGGTGCGAGGAGTAGCACCTGGGCCTGAATATGGCTATGGCTGCCTTCCACAATGCTGTCTCCACCTCCTGCGGTGTATCTGATGACCCTGGCCCACACTCACAAAGGAAGAAGATGTGCACTGGCAGAGTGCCCCCAAAACTGGTTTGGACTGTTGATGGAGCAGACTTCATCTGTAGTCAGACATTGCTTTATTTTTGTGCTTCAGACAGACTGCATTTAAATTGACACACACATTTGGTGCAAGTGAATACAAATGGCATATGAGACATGAAATGAGGCCGAGTCATTCTGAAATGCTTATGCAGAATTAACATGTGATTTTTCGCAGTGTAGAGAAAACTTGTGATTTAAGTGGCCTTTTTAGTTGTGAGGTATAACCATAGAATGTTCTCTCTCTTCCCAGCTCATTTTCCTTGCAATCTACACCCCTGTTCCTGTCTTAAAGACTTTGGTTATTCGGATAAACGTGTTCACTTTATAACACCTCTTTTTATAATGTGTATTAATTAATAATGCACCTAACACTGTATGTGGGGCAAAACGCTTATTTGCATGAAAAGCTATTTTAATGCATTTAAGCATATTGATATGAATATATATTAACTGTGTGTGCTTTGAAAATTTACACTAGTGCTTGTTTATGCTATGTTGCACATTTCTATTTTTGCATGTTGAGCACAAACAATAAGAAAAGCAGTTTTAAACTAATAGCTTTGCCAGGTAATCATTTATAAAGGGTATTAGTATGGGGTCGAAAAACATAATGGGTTTATTTACTTGAAGTTAATACTCTTTCGTGTTTGTTTTGTTTTTGGGCCTTAGATAAAATGGCTGCCTGTGAATCCAGCAAAGCTGTGAGTAGCATTAAAAGAAGAGAGCAAGCACAGATTGTACCAGCTTGTCTCAAGACAAGAAGGAGTAAAGGCCACTGTGAACTGTACATTCTTGTTATTGTGGCAATGTACCAGTGATAGTTAAAGTATCCTTCCTGCCTGCGATGTGACAGGAAGGAGGAAAATAGAATGAAACTTTTCCTAGTAAATGTTGCTAAAACATATAAATGTATTAATCATTAACGCTTCTTTTGTTACTGGTATTTACAATGAGATCAGGATGGTGAGACCTCATGCCATTTTGGTTAACCAATCAGGTACAAGCTTTTCTGAATGAAACATTTTTGTGTACTCTGCTAATAATTAGAGTATAAATAATGCCCTCTTAGGGGGCATGTGTCTCTTCTCTTTAAGCCAGGGGGCCTCTGTCAGAGAGGGAGAAGAGAGGAGAGGAAGCAGATGAGATCATATGGATTAGGTATGTGATCGTCGCGGGTGCAGCCTGGGTGGAGATTGCGTCCGAGGAGAGACAGAGAGAGGTAGGGGCCTTTGCTCATATTTTTTTCAGAGAAGTCCTTGCACGTCATATTTTTGGCAAGGCACATCACATTCCTCTGAGGATTTGTGAAGGAGGGGCATTTTCAAGGAGCAGCATTTCTGTCAGATGATGGAGAGGGAGAGAGACCGATTGAGCATCACCAGAGCAGAGAGTGCAGCTGATTAGATTAGATTTAGATGGTAAACACTAGATTTATGCTTTGACTAATGAATTTGTTTTGAAAAGATTCATTTGTCTTATGCATGTATTTATCTTTATGGCAGATTAATTATTGATTAGCCTTGCAAGACTCTTTTTTCCTAGAAACTCTTTAAGAGTTTTGACGGACATTTGCGCCACATTTTTCTTTTATACATGTGATGCTTGTATGCAGACTGTAATATGTTCTGCATTAATGCTATTTTCCTGTATTCAAAATTCTGTAAACTGATTTTTAGTTGACTAATGATTAAAGGGTTAGAGCAAACCTTCATTTTTTTGATTAGAAAATAAAACCCTTTAAAATACTCACCAACTCTCTTTATTGGCTTAAATATTAATTGCAATTTTGACTGCATGTTTATGTAAAGTCTCCTGAAGGTGATACATGGTGTCAAGAGCCCAACACCTTTTAAGCGGTAAAAGAGAGGTAGATGAGGTTTTGTATAGAGAAAAAAACGTGAAATTACCGCTGCATCACTGGGTCCAGGACACCTCACACCTAGAGAACAAATACTTTTGAGGTATAAATATGATAACTGAAACCCCTGAAAGTTAGACTACTTTGTGATCAAGAGTAATCCCTGCCAAAGAAGATCAGCTGAAGAGACTGAGGAGAGGTACTGCCCTTGTTGTGTGCCTGGGGTTGGCCTGCAGTTTGCGGTTTCAACTAAGGGGAGATTTAAAGGTCTTTTCTGTGTGCTGCCCCCTGCTTGAAGAAGGACTTTACTGTGAGCTGTGTCCTTCTGAAGAAAAAGCTCCCAAGGGCCTGAGAAGAGCTGGCCTTCTGTTTCTGAAGTCCCAGGCACAAACGGACTTCACCCCCAGACTCCGTGGACTTCCTTGCTGGGAGTTCCAATCTGCCAGAAGGGCCTGTAACTGTGTGTGAGGCTTTTTTGCTGTTGGGAGCTGAAATCGCGACGCAATGAGAGTGAAGCATGTTGCCGCAGCAGCAGCTGCTGTCACATCATCGAGGAAGCATGTTGCCCCTGCTTGCCATTGCATAACCACCGAAGCTTGCCACCGCTTAGAGGGTGCCACCGCATAGAGGGTGCCGTCGCATCACCGGAGAAGTGTGTTGTAGGGCCGTCACATTGCTGAGGAGATGCGCCGCGGCAACACAGGAGAAACGGATCTCCACCACCGAGGGTGTCGTAGCATTACCGGAGAAGTGTGTCGCAGGGCCTGTCATGGCTCAGAAAATCACAGAGTTTGCTGCATAAAAGTTAGGCGTACACGCATCGCCTCCACATTGTCGCATCAACAAAGACGCCGTATCGTCGCAACGCATCAAGGCGCCATCTTGTCACATCAGAACCGGAGCACAGGAAGAACCGACGCATCGCTTTTGCAATGCCCCTTTTGGTTGTTTTGCATTACGCATCCAAGGTACTTTGAGAGGGAGTGTCGCATTTGATCATCTACAGGTTTATTTTTGCAACAACCTTTTAAAAGACATTCCACTGAGTTTCTGTATGTTGGACTTTTGTCATTTTGGTCTTGTTTAGTTTAGATAAAGATATTTTATTTTTCTAAACTGATGTGGTGTCCATTTGTGGTGTTTTCACTGTATTACTCTGAGTGTTGGCACAAAATTTTACACATTGCCTTTGCAATAAGCCGGTCTGCTTGCGCAAAGCTACCAAGGGGGTGAGCAGGGGTTATCTAAAGTGTGTATCCCCCTTACCCTGACTAGAAGCAAGGGTCCCTATTTGGTCAACTAGAGACCCCCAGTTCTAACAATTACAATTATACATTTTCATGAGGTTAGGAACGTTGCTCAAATTTCTTGCTTTACCTCCATCAAATAGGCCCAGCCCGAGCGACTCACATAGTCATTTTTCCCAGCTGGCAAGTTTTTTTTCTATTTATCTGCTGGTCCACTCACTGAAACAAAGCTTCAAGTGAGGCAAGTCATTTCGAGTGAAATGTCATCCTGAAATAAGTGCAGCACTGGAAGCAGACTCTTCGAGTCTGCAGAGTGTGTCTTAAAAATTCAGGAAGACAAAATGTGCAGACTCGATTCTTTCGTGTCCCGGCTGCCTGCAGCCTTAACTTAACCCTTTCCTGACACATCAAACGGTAAGGCCCACCCCACCCTGTGATGAGCTGTGAAAGGGTGCGGTATGGGTTAATCACACTCTCCAGCCTCCACTGCCTGATTAACGTGAAGCCCTAGCAATACAGAGCTTCAGTGTAAAACACCAGGGGTTAATTTTATCCAGCTAGCATCAGAGGGTTGAGACTGGTGAACAAGACTTTGTCTTTGCTGAGCTGATGACCTCACAGGCCTCAGGGCTTTGGGAGCGTCAGTCCGGCAAATACTCTAGACCTCGGGCATGCCCAGGGGCAGCAATTAATGGAATGCATTCCGGTCTGCCATGGAAGCAAGCGAGGTGGGTGGCAGGGTGCTTCAGCCCCTCAGCCAGTAGACAAAATGTGAGTGCACATTTTATTTAATTTAAAAAACTTATATAAGAAGACAAAATTTGTTAATTTTGTCCTACCTGGGGCTGAAAGTAAAGGGAGCGAAGCCCTGACGCCCTCGAGGAGAATCCGCCACTGAATTGATGTTGTGGAGAAAACTTCTTCTACCCTCCTCGCTAGAGACTTTGGCAACCTTTGGTTTGGTCAGAACATACTTGCTAGCAAGCAGGTGCACTTATAAACAAACACTTTACATAGATGCAGCACCCTGGCTGGATGCAGCTCCCTAACTGTAGTGTGTATTCCTCAAATAGCTGGCACAGAAGTGACCCCCAAGACAAACACCACAGGACATCTGCGTTCTCTAGGCTATGACTTGAAGGCTTTTTGCATACAATTGACTCTTGCCACATGTGTGGACACATAGCAGAAACTGGAGATGCCAAAAAGTGAAGCATGTTTTACTACTGTGCCTAAAGTGTGTGCAGCATAAAATGCCACAGTAGAACAGACACATTGCTTCAAAAAAACCTCCAATTTTGACAAACTACTGTCAGATAAAAGTCGCACTCTCAAGATGCCATTAAGTTTCATTGAATGTTGAATTTTCACCCTCAGAATAAAATGAGGGAACTCAAGTCAGAAAATCAATCATACTAACATCCTCTGTTAACCAGATGTAGTATTCATGAATTATGACGAGCTTTCAGTTGCAAAACCAGGCAACACCTGCACATAGGGGAATAGTAGTAGGCATGTATGGGTAAAGGAAGTCAGGCACAAAGTACATACGAAGTACATACGAACACTTGTATGGAAACACCAGGGCCCATCATAAAACACCAGTCAACACCAGTCAACACACCAGTCAACACAGCAGGTACAAGGTGAGTCAGAAACTACAGTACTTATACTATGCAGCTGTAAGAAATTGGGTTGTTGGTTGACTGGGAGGTGAGCCCTGGTCAAGCAACAACCACAAACCCTGTCAGGGTGAGACGCAAGCCAACCCTAAATTACCCTGTACTCAACCCTCAGGTAACTTAACACAGAGCAGTAAAGCTTAATTCAGAGGCAATATTTCAAGTATCTCTGCAACACTTCTAACTGTGGTGAAGAGAAACACCACACAACACAGATCCCACACCTGTTTAGCAAAATAGGTTATATTTAATATTTAAAACAAGACTGTTAGACCTGGTACCATTGGAGTGCGTCTCCCTTCCATTGTTTGTTGGTTTAGATGCTTTTGGGCACTGTGCCACTGCTATTCAGTGCCACAGTGCAAGTGCTCCCTATGGTAAATTGATGTATGGATTAGGGAATCCATGATTGGCTTTTTTGGTTTACTTGTCAGACCCTAGTACAGTGCATTGCTCGTGCCCAGGGCTTGTAAATCGAATGCTGCTGGTGGGCTTGCAGCACTGATTGTGCCACCCACCAGAGCAGCGGGAAACAGCCACTACAACGAGGCCGTTTCAACGAAAACCTTAACCACGCATGCATTACAACGCATGCGTGGTTACAACGACAGCCTTTACCACGCATACGTTTACTACGAAGTACGTAGTAGAGGCATGTGTGGTAAAGGGTACAAATAGAGGAGATGTGCAGGAAATCGGCGGCGCAGGGGAAGGAAATGGCCGTTTCTTTATTTCTACGTATGACGTCACCACGGAAAAAACGTGGAGAAGGAAAAGCGTGAAAATAGTATTCCGTAGTAACGCATGCGTGGTAAAGGCATGCGTTACAACGGAGTTCGTTGTAAGATCATACAACCCAGAGCAGCTTGTAAAGTGTTTCTCAGGTCTGCCATTGCAGAGCCTGTGTGCAATCTAGTACTGCCATGTTGACTTGGCAAGTGCACCCACTTGCCAGTCCCTAAACCTTATCTTTTATACACATTAGTCACCCCTAACGAAGGCCCAAGGGCAGGGTGCATTGCAGGTAAAAGGTAGGACATGCCCTGATGTGTGTGGCATGTCCTGATAGTGAATTACAGCCATTTTTGTTTTTCACTATTGCAAGGCTACCTGTTCCCCGTAGGCCAGAATGGGCAGTTTGATTATAACATCATATAATCCTAACTGAATCAGGGAACTAGGTAGAAATTTGAGTTTAGTATGCCTAAACTTAGAATGATAAAATACATCTTTTAGTGAAGTTGGTTTTAACATTCTGTGTTTGAAAATACCACTTTTAGAAATTAGGTATTTTCTTGCATAACTATCCACATCTGCCTGTGCTACGTTGTGTATTCCTAGTCTGGAGTTTGAGTGACAGGGGATGGGGGATTCCAGGAGACAGGGTGAGTCAGCACAGGGCTGCATAGACCCATCTGCATGTAGAGTGGTGGGAGGGGAGCACCAGGGACCTAAATAGGGCTGTGCCTGCCTTCCACAATGCTGGCTCCGCCTCCTGTGGTGTGTCTGATGTCCCTGGCCTACACTGTCAAAGGAAGAGAAGTAGTCCTGTAAACAAAGTGCTTCAGGACTGACCAGAACTGGTTTGTGTTAGGTAAAGACACTCTCTGCCTTCAGAGACAAAGGATTTTCCTGTATAAAAGAGGGGACACAGACCCCAGAACTTTAGATCACTTCTGGGAATCAAGACAAACCTTTGCTGAGGAGAGTAACTGGGAAACTGAAGGAGGAGACTACCCCTATGCTGCGTATTGTTGAGGTTGGCCTGCAGTGGTTGCTTCATTGCCAAAGAAAGGAGAAAAAGGACTGAGTGTGCTTTCTTCATCTTCAGGAAGATCTCCAAGGTCTTGAACTTGAGCTTGCCTCCTGCGTGAATTCTCAGGGATACAAGACTTCACCCCTTGTGTTTGCCTGCATCTAGAACTGCAGTTTTAGCTGCTGCAGAAGGAACTTTCAACACCGACGCCGACGAGCAACGCCGTCTTCTGCACGAAGCCGTGAGCACTGCTCCGACTTGCACCGTGGACCCTATGACGGCCGCCGTGCCACAGACGCCAGCGAGCGATGCCGTAACCTGCCCGTAACCGTAAGCGCTGCTCCGACTTGTGCCGCGGTCCCAACGCCGGCTGCTGGCCCGCATTGACTCAGATGCTGACATTGACATCACAGAGCCAATCCTCGATGTAGGTGACCGAGAATCCATCGACAGCACAACATCGTAAGGAATTGTGGCTTCGGCGCCATCGTGACGCCACCTCCCAGATGCAGTAAGGAACGTCATCCCACCTCCCCTGTGCTGCAGTAATAAACCAAGTCTACACCTCCCCTGGGGTCATAAGGAACGGACGCTGCACAGTGCCAACAAAGCCGCACCTCCCCGACGCCGTGAGCGGTCTTTGTTTTTCATCGCTTTTCCAAGATAGAGTTCTTTGGGGGTCTGTGCCCAGTGCTACGCACCTCGTGGTCAGCGCCGTACTTTGGCATTTCTCCTTTCACGACATTGTGATAACTCAGGCTGGAGTTATCTGTTGCTAGAGACTGATTTTAAGTGAACAACCTATTATTAAGCATATCTTGAGTACAGTATTGTGGAATTTTTTCGTTTGGTCTTGTGTTAAGTCTATATAAAAATACTTACTTTTATAATACAACATGTGTGGTATCCATCTGTAGTCTTGTCACTGTGTTACTGTATGTGTTCACAAATGATTTACACACTGCCTCTGAGATAAGCCTGTCTGCTCGTGGAAAGCTACAAAGGGGTTGAGCAGGGGTTATTCTGGGAGTGTAGCCCCTTACCCTGATTAGACACAAGGGTCCCTATTTGGTCAAAGGTACATATCTCTGTCAACTAGGGGACCCCCCAAATCTAACAAAGACCAAATGGCAATGTTAGGTTTCACAGGAATCATGAGACCACTTATGCCAGAAAAAGAGGTTTATTACAACCTGGAGTCCATAAAGGAATTACAAAAACAAATGTCGAGGGTCTTGACCTTCCTCCAGCATCAGGAAACGTTCCAAAGAACTAAGAAAAGAAAACAGGAATCAGCACAACGCGTTTATACTTTAATGAGGGAGAGGGGGGAGACAACACACTGTCCTCGCTTGGGCTGAAAGGGGGAGAGAGACCACCACCGTTAGAGTAAGGAACCCTTAGTTTGTCGTTATGCTCTGGAGATTACAAGGATTTCTCTTGCTCTTTACCCAGGGGCGGAGGCCCCACCCACCTACCACTCCCCAGAAGTCTTGCACATACCTGTGCACGTTCCTCCGGGAATGCGGCTGGGTGATTCACAGGTTTGTTGGCCTACTGGCTTCCCACCTTAGCCTTCACTCTAGGTATCTCAGGTCCTCAGATCTCAGGTACTCCTTGCCCGTCCTCATAGCTGCTGTGTGTCCTCCCGTGTCTCCGTCTCGTCAATCACAGTGCCTTGGGTCCTCTCTTTGGCATCTTCTCTTTCCTCTGGCATCGCGCATGCCCACTTCAAGGGGGCATGACTTATATACTCCACAGATTTCGGGTTTGGAAAATTAAAGGACCCGCACTCCTGATCCTTTAGTACCTCACCAGCATATCGTACTTCATACAATGGTCTCGGGGCTGGAATGAAAGCAGAGGAGTGGGCCAGTGAGGTAAGGTCTCTTCATCTTCCATGGGCTCATCGGGAGGCATATCCTGACATGGAGAGATGCAATTTTAAAAAGAACAAAGGGACAACTGTGGGTATCTTGTTGTGCTGGATCGGGACAAAGTCACAAGTTCAAGCCAACCGGAATGCTTTGTGAGCTGGCTACAGGGACCCAGTAAGGTATGCTAAACAAAGTACCTTAAATCCTGGTTTGTGGAGCGTTGCGAGGGTCCATGTCGAAGATGTGTCTCACAGCCAAAGTGATGCGTAAGTTCCAAAATTCAGCGAGGCTGAGTGCACCAAGATGCATCAAGGCTGCAGTGCGAGAGTCTGCCTCGTTGTTGAGGATACCATTGTCAAGGCTTGAGATGCAAAGTTCAGCATCAACGATGCCCTGCATCAGAGTGATGCGCTGGTTCTGAAGAGCTGCAAGGCTGTGATGCAGACTTCGGCGTCATCATCGAGGCTGACGTGGAAGAGGAATGCAATGTCCTGCGCAAAAGAATACATCACGCAGTGGCAGTTTTGTTAAGACTACAGGCAGCAATGTAGGTATTTTTGTAACAGGGTGATCCACGCTCAATGGCTGTGGCGACTCCTCCGCTAGGAGGAGCATCGCCCCACTGCCTGGAAGCAGCAAAAGAAAGAAAAATACATTTGAAAATACCGTAATTATATGATAATTTTTGTTGTCCTCCTACTGTAGCAGCGTGCATGCATGAGGGGGGCCTGGAGTGGCTGCAGAGCAGGAGAGGAGTGGTACAACACTCCTGTGCACAATGACTGTTTGGTCGTCCCTCTCGGGCCACCCAAAACAGTGATGCACACTTCGCTGTTCTCCATGCAGGCTGTCTTACAACCTGCATGGGGAACATGCCCACCCCTCCAGCCCCTCAGATCAATCACAACCCTATATTGCAGAATTCTGATTGGCTGCGGGGACTGTTACAATCACAAAGCAGGAAGCACCTGGGCTCCAACAAGATGCCAGGAAGAGGAGAGGCAGCGGCAGCTGGCCAGCCAGCCAGCTGGCAGGTAAGTGATTGTTTTTAGTTTACTTTTTTACCCGATTCCCCCGCCTCATTGCCAACACCGGCCCCACTGCTGCTTCTGGGCAGCAGACATGACTGCGTAACAGCGATGTGCTGGTTCTGCCCAGGGTTGCCCCGTGCAGCAATTGAGATACGTTGGTTCTGCTGTATCCAAAGACGCTGGCAGAGCAACTTAGGCCCAATTCCAAGGGTCTAGGTCTGGGGTGGCACCACTTGGCAGGGTAGGACGCACAGAAGGCAAAGTCTGGTTGTTGAAGCTTTCTGTCCTTGAGGCTCAAGTCAGATGGCCAGTCAGCTAGCCTTTGGAGTCGCACTGGGATCCTATTTTTAACGGATGCAGGTCCAGTCCTTCTCACCCAGGCAAGAGGGCAGCAGGTCAGGGCAGCAGTCTAGCAGCGTGGCAGTCCTTTCAGCAGCAATGCCATCTTTCCTGGCAGAGAATTCACAGATTCAGAAATGTACTGAAGAGGTGGTGTCTGCGGTCCAATATTTATGCCTAGTACCCTTCCTCTGGAAGGTGGGAGATGCGTCTAGAAATTCCCTTTTGGTTTCCCAGGCATCCTGCCTTCCAAGTCCAGGCCCCAGACTAACTACAGGGGGTATTCTGCCCTTTGGGTGAAGGCAGGACGCAGACTATTCAAGTGTAAGTGGAACTATGCCCAGCTCAGTCATCCTCTCCTGCCGGTGATTGCTCCTTATTGTGTGTGGCTATATAGGAGGAATACACAAAGCCCAACTACACCCAGGTATGTGGCTCAGAGACAGTCTGCAGGCACCAAATGACAAAGGCTGGAGAATACCAACATTCTAAAAGTGGCATTTCTAAAATCGTAATTTAAAATCCCACTTCACTATAAGTTAGGATTTTGACATTAAAATTCCAGAGACATCAAACATGAACTGGTTACCTGTTCCCATTTGGAAATTACAGCATATTAAATTCAATAAGGTAACTTCAATGTTATCCTAAGGGAGAGCCAGTCCGTGCTATAATGAAAAACGAATTTTAAAACATTTCACTGCAAGGACCAAAAAAGTACACATCCCACTTTTTAAGTACATTGCACTCTGCCCTCTGGACTGTCCAAAGTCTAGGGGTGACATATTTATTAAAAAGGAAGTGTTTGCCCTGGCAAAAGGTTTAATTTGCCAGATAAATATCGCAGTTCAAAACTGCACACACAGGCTGCAATGGCAGGTCTAAGACATCCTTAACCTGCTTCTTAAGTGAATGAAAGATGACCCCGCACACTATAACAGTAATTATTGCAGTTTCAATCACATTAAACAAGTTGTTCCATTATTTCTTCAAACATTCTCCCAAGGATTTCCAAAGTCAGGTTTCTTCATTTAGACATGATTTCTTTATTCACAATAGATATTTTAAAACCAATAGCCAACGCGTTTCGTCCGTTACCGGACTTCCTCAGGGCTATATTAAAAGATACAAAAATAAAAACATTTACATACAAATGACAATGTTACATTTAAAATTTAATCTGTACAGGTATTTTACAATATTATTGACATCCTTAGGCATAACCAGACAATAGATAATAAACAGTCAGAACCTGAAATTGAAAAACTTCTTTACCAGGGAGAACATACTTTTTGAAGAAAACAGATGTAGCCATCATGTGAATGCCTTTACAGCATATGTATCGAAAGAGCATTTATAAAACATTTACAAAAGAGCTTTACAAACCAATAACTTATTTTTGGAAAATGAATTTATCTAGAAATATACTGAAAATACTATCCATTTCGATTTATAATAATTGTTGGCCCACAATACTTTCGAGAACAATTGTTTAATAAAATAGTGTGATACTGGACTTTTTGATCATTAAATACCTTATTAGAAATCTCTGTCTCACAGAACTTCATATTCCTCTTTTAGCTCTACGCTTGAGTATTCTGCTGGGAAGATGGTGTCATATTAGCATTTTATTCAGCTATTATGTGCTATTATGCTTTAGCAACAAATCTTAAGTAATGCAATTAATTGTATCATATCATACATCAGACGGACAGTCCAGCTACAAATTTCACAACTTTTCCCATGAGTAATGAATCAGTATCTTTGTCGGTATCATTGTCTATTATATTTATACTTTATCATCTGTTATGTAATCCCACAACTAGGGGTTGGTCAGATTATCATATTTAATAATTGCCCAGCGGTGTATTTTTTTCTCTTCTTTATGATGCGTCTATAAAAACACAAAGTCGATTAAACTACTTACTTCAAAGGATCAGTTAATTATTCCAGTTCAAAGGTCTACCAAATTTTCTTTATTATTTCTAGAAATTTGGGTTATATAGAGCCTACAGAGAAAGAGAGATTGGAAAAGTTTATAGAATTTTGTAAATATAACATGCTAATGTTTTATCAAAATATAATATACATCCTCACATCAATACTATGGAGAGATAAGACTCGAGCGCCTTTGAAGATATGCATTATGTTGCTACCAAGAAGAAATATGGAGCGCTAACCTTTGCAGTATTGGACACATAAATTCCATTATTTCTTAGGGGGGCAACATTACAATGACATGTTTCCCCTTTCAGGTCCACAAAGAACATATTGAATGGTCACAATGATAACACGTGACATGTTGAACCATCAGGGAACAAAGTCCAAATATAGACAATTGTAGCCATAAATAGGCAACAGAGTCTATACGTAGGATTTATACAAACATGCATACTGATCATAATATAAATCAAGGTACTGTTGAAATTAAAAAGCATACGTTAAAAAAAAGGTGTGGTCTTTGTTAATACTCTACACCTATACAGATAAGACTTTCTGATCGCAAACAAAAAGTTTATGGCAGGCATCACAAATCGCAACCACAATATTGTGGTGGGAAGACAGACACCAAATGGCCGCCATGGGATGAAGAACTTTTCACGTTCGTAACTATGGACGTGGAAAGTCTTTATACCTGCATCGAACTGAAAAATGGAATCAAGGCCCTAAGGCATTTTTTGTACAAACGTAATGCCTGCCATCTTGTGCACACTCAGATGTTGTTGGATATGGCCGAACTGATACTGACACAGAATGTCTTCCTACATGAAGGTATGAGATGGAGCATGCCTGGGGCCGTGGTGCTGCACAATGGATGGATGATATAATCTTTTATGTCCGTTACATCGATGATGTTTTCCTCATTTGGAAGGGAAGTATTGATGGACTGAGGGATTACTTACATTATCTGAATGATAATGATCGGAATATAAAATTGACCTTCAATCACTCTAGAAGTGAAATTGTATTCCTAGATCTAAAACTCTATGTAAGGGATGGTGTGATTCAAAGTGATATGTATAAAAAACCGACTGCATGTAACAGCATACTACATGCTGAAAGCTGTCATCCCAGAAATACCATATCATCCATCCCATATGGTGAGATGGTACGTGCACGGCGCAACTGCAGTGAAGAGGCCAATTTTGAGAACACCATTGATACAATGAAAAAAGATTTTGTTTCCAGAGGATATGCTAAAAATGACATCATAATAGCAGAGAATAAGATTAGAAAAAAGAAACGGTCTGTTACTATAATCAAACAACCGAAGAAGAAAGCTAATCCATCACAGAACCAATGTTCGTTCATAACAAAATACGGAATGTACAGTGGCCATATTTACAATATCTTAAGGAAACATTGGCACCTTTTGAAATCTGACATATTACCAACAGGGGTTGTTTCCGATAAACCGAGAGTTGTTTATAAAAAGGGTACCACGATTAAGAATATTCTATGCCCTAGTTATGTAAATCCACCTAAAAGCTGTGGCTCTGACTGGTTAACGGAGAAGCCGGCTGGCTTCTTTATATGTGGCAACTGTTCATGTTGTGAATATGGAGTGAATAAAACCAATAGTTTCTGCTACAACAGTCCAAAACAGCATTCAATCACGACATTCATAAACTGCAATAGCACATTTGTAGTTTATGTTATTATTTGCCACTGCCAAATGATCTATGTAGGCAGTAGTACTAGATGCCTGAAAATACGAATTCAAGAACATCTAAGAAATATAAGACATGATGACATTCGTAGCCCGGTGGCACAACATATTGTAGAACATCACCCCTTGGAAAAAGGAATTACATTCCATGCAATCGATAGAGTCCCTATGGGCAAACGGGGTGGTAACAGGACAACGTGCCTCAGACAACTTGAGGCACGCTGGATTTGTAGATTGAGATCAGTGACCCAGGGCTTAAATATAAATAATGAATTTCATCATTTTCTGTAGTTATCTATAATTGCTTAATCTGCCTGTTTGCTGTGTGCATGTAAGGCTGTGACTCGGCAATTACATCTGCATTAGCCTCATGTCTGCTAAACTCTGTATCTGTCTGGTTCTCCCCTAACGATTTGCGCTGGATCTATAGATTGAGATCAGTGACCCAGGGCTTAAATTTAAATATAAATAATGAATTTCATCATTTTCTGTAGTTATCTATAATTGCTTAATTTGCCTGTTTGCTGTGTGCATGTAAGGCTGTGACTCGGCAATAACATCTGCATTAGCCTCAAGTCTGCTAAATTCTGTATTTGTCTGGATCTCCCCTATCGATCCTTGATCCCCCCCCTAATTTAAATCTACATCCACTAAGAGTGAATCTATTGTAGACCAAATCTTTCGTGTCGTGGACTGTAGAACAGTAATTAATACATTTCCAACATATTGTTTTTTATTGATGATGACTCGAGCCATAATAATATTTTTTTTGCCTATAGAGGTGGTGTTCCCAGCTCCTTGGATCATGACCGATCCAAAATGGCGTCTCAATTTTGGGGAATCCATATATGCCATACTGATACATCGCATTTATTGATTATTACTCAAACAATGACATTAGCTCATATAGCTGGTGTTCTCAGTTCCTTTGATCATGACCAATCTAAAATGGCAACTCAATTGAGGGAAATTCACAAATGCCTTTCTGAATCGTAAGCTTACATGTAGATGTCTAGTGGATGACACTTATATATGTGTCAATAAACATCGGACATTTCTGGGGATTTGTTTTGTCAACTTGAGCCCTTTTCCTAAGAGTGATTTATCTTGAGAGTATAAATATGTGCATTGCCTAAGTGGCAGTTGCACGATAAGGGATGAATACAGTAAGAACCTTAAAGCACTACATGATCGTGTGCTGTATATTTTCCCGATGTTTATATGACCACTGTAAGATGGCGGACACCATTGATCAGTGTTTACGTCATCTTTGCTCCTACCCCTTCCGACTCTGTCATCAACTAGTGTTGTTTCGTGTTGACGAAATATTTATTTTGGGGGTTTACACTCATTTTTCCGAACTGAATTAACAGATCAAGAGTAGAGTCATTTGTCTATTGGATGACAGAATTGAGGAATATGATTAACCTTTTTGTTTGTTTGTGGGATCCTTTACCACTACAAAATGGCCGACAGTATGAGCTATGTGTATACGTCACCCCCGTGCGACTTGCTCTGTCGTAATTACCAATTATCTGCACAAATTGTTTGCTTATTACCGCACTAGGGGGGTATAAATACACCATCACCAAAAGCGGTCTATCGTACCAGACGACTGCATACCTGACGAAACGCCGCTACCTTGTTCTCTGTGAGTAATTCTTGAGGTTAGAATGGGTCGCGATAGACTAGACGTGTAATGTAGTTCTCAATGGGCGATACTGATTTTTTTAACTAAAAAATCAAACTTGTTTTGTGACAATAATTTTTACGTGTCCAGAAAACCCATATGAGTAATAGCGCTTGAAATTTCGAGTGTCTGACACGATAGTTCAAGATTGCGGCCATTTGGTGTCTGTCTTCCCACCACAATATTGTGGTTGTGATTTGTGATGCCTGCCATAAACTTTTTGTTTGCGATCAGAAAGTCTTATTTGTATAGGTGTAGAGTATTAACAAAGACCACACCTTTTTTGAACGTATGCTTTTTAATTTCAACAGTACCTTGATTTATATTATGATCAGTATGCATGTTTGTATAAATCCTACGTATAGACTCTGTTGCCTATTTATGGCTACAATTGTCTATATTTGGACTTTGTTCCCTGATGGTTCAACATGTCACGTGTTATCATTGTGACCATTCAATATGTTCTTTGTGGACCTGAAAGGGGAAACATGTCATTGTAATGTTGCCCCCCTAAGAAATAATGGAATTTATGTGTCCAATACTGCAAAGGTTAGCGCTCCATATTTCTTCTTGGTAGCAACATAATGCATATCTTCAAAGGCGCTCGAGTCTTATCTCTCCATAGTATTGATGTGAGGATGTATATTATATTTTGATAAAACATTAGCATGTTATATTTACAAAATTCTATAAACTTTTCTAATCTCTCTTTCTCTGTAGGCTCTATATAACCCACATTTCTAGAAATAATAAAGAAAATTTGGTAGACCTTTGAACTGGAATAATTAACTGATCCTTTGAAGTAAATAGTTTAATCGACTTTGTGTTTTTATAGATGCATCATAAAGAAGAGAAAAAAATACACCGCTGGGCAATTATTAAATATGATAATCTCACCAACCCCTAGTTGTGGGATTACATAACAGATGATAAAGTATAAATATAATAGACAATGATACCGACAAAGATACTGATTCATTACTCATGGGAAAAGTTGTGAAATTTGTAGCTGGACTGTCCGTCTGACGTATGATATGATACAATTAATTGCATTACTTAAGATTTGTTGCTAACGCATAATAGCACATAATAGCTGAATAAAATGCTAATATGACACCATCTTCCCAGCAGAATACTCAAGCGTAGAGCTAAAAGAGGAATATGAAGTTCTGTGAGACAGATTTCTAATAAGGTATTTAATGATCAAAAAGTCCAGTATCACACTATTTTATTAAACAATTGTTCTCGAAAGTATTGTGGGCCAACAAATATTATAAATAGAAATGGATAGTATTTTCAGTATATTTCTAGATAAATTCATTTTCCAAAAATAAGTTATTGGTTTGTAAAGCTCTTTTGTAAATGTTTTATAAATGCTCTTTCGATACATATGCTGTAAAGGCATTCACATGATGGCTATATCTGTTTTCTTCAAAAAGTATGTTCTCCCTGGTAAAGAAGTTTTTCAATTTCAGGTTCTGACTGTTTATCTATTGTCTGGTTATGCCTAAGGATGTCAATAATATTGTAAAATACCTGTACAGATTAAATTTTGAATGTAACATTGTCATTTGTATGTAAATGTTTTTATTTTTGTATCTTTTAACCCCTTAATTGCTGCCGTCGGCCAACGGTCGTCACGGCCACTACCTCCCCAGTGCTGCGCACGACCGTTGGACGTCCAGTTCAGCACTGGATAATGGACAGCGCAGCACTGGGGAGGTTTGTTTACAAGCTCTAAAGGGGTTAATATAGCCCTGAAGAAGTCCGGTAACGGACGAAACGCGTTGGCTATTGGTTTTAAAATATCTATTGTGAATAAAGAAATCATGTCTAAATGAAGAAACCTGACTTTGGAAATCCTTGGGAGAATGTTTGAAGAAATAATGGAACAACTTGTTTAATGTGATTGAAACTGCAATAATTACTGTTATAGTGTGCGGGGTCATCTTTCATTTGTAGATTTGAAAAACAAGGTTTTGTTTTCCAATATTGGGATCTAGGGGATTGTATCCCAGACCACCAGCACCTACGCATTTATACATTATAGGGATTCTGTCACCAGTGCGGGCAAAATAGCCTCAGTTCCCTTTTGTATTTTGAACCTGCTTCTTAAGTGGGTTGCACAATCAGTACTGAAGACAGTGCTGTAGCATTTATTTACAGGCCCTGTACACAGGTAGTGCCACTTTACTAAGGATTTACAAGTAAATAAAATATGTGAATTTTGTGAAAGCAGTTCTACTGAATTTAAAGGAGAAAGCACAAGCACTTTAGAACTGGTTAGCACCGGTAAAGAGCTCAAAGTTCTAAAACCAGCAAAAATAAAGTCAGCAAACAGGAGGGTTGAAAGCAACAATATTCATGTCTGTGCCTTCTAAAGAAGAAATGTTAGCACCTTAAATGTGAGAAAATATAAAGGAAATGTGGTCATCAAAAGAGTAGGCTACAGAAATATTTTTCAATTATTTATAAAATGTAATATTAAATTAATTCTAACAAAACATAAGTGAAAAGCCTTTGTTGACAATTCAACTGTTTAAACCAAATCTAAATCAATCCATTCACTAACAACATCCAAAGGAAAGCTGGTGATAGACACCTGAAGGAAAATCCCCAAAATACATCAAACAATACTTGAATGGCTGTAAAAGAATAATAAAACTGACAGAATCTGCAATCCCTCCATTAAAAAGGGGCATAATTCCATGGCACATACCTTATACCTGCCTTTACAGCATTATACCTGCCACTTCATATTTCACTGAAAGCGTTGCCCCCAGGGCAGCGCAAGTTAGCAGCTGGCCTGGAGGCAGTGCACTTTCTGTAATGGGGTGCACAGTCCCGTTTGTACCCACATTAAAAAACAGTGCGTCCTAAATATAATAAGGGGCCCAGCTAACAAAATTTAAAAAAACTGAGACAATTAGAATGCGGCAGTGATAGTGGTAAATTTACTGGGATAAATAGCCAACATCAATCCTCTAACTTGTAGTTGGAACATCTTCCTTGTTATTACAGAAATATGATGGAAGCGCAGTTGTAGGGGAAAGGGCAACAAATATCAATGGCTTGGCCTTCAAATACGATGAGCTGGGTAGCTCAGTGTCATTGATGAATACTGTTTCCAACTGGACAAACTGCATGAGGCCATTAAGCAACAGGATAAATTCCCCAGTGGCCAATTGCTTCAGTGAAAGTAGGTGTAATTATCATGCATTTAAGAAAAACACAAAGTTAAACACAAGAAGTCACACAAAGAAAAGGGTAAGGAGGCCGAGAAACCATCCAATACATTGGTCTTAGAATAAATGTAGCCAATTTGAAACCTAAGCACATAGATTTTGGAGCAGCAATGACGATAAGGTAAGGACATCCAAATATGAGGGCTACTACTCATTATTCCAGCCAAGAAGTCTGCCTGTATTGTCGTGGCATGAAGAAGGGCCGGTGAAATGTAAGGACAACAAGAACTGCATCAGACCTACACAAAATAAAGCCACGACACAAAGGATATACCCAGAAAATTGAGACAGAGTAAAGGTGCGAGCACAATCTGGAGAAGAGGGAGCAAAAATTAATTGAAAGAACATTAGGAGACTAAACAGGCTGACATTTTTTTAACTAATTAATTTCATTATTTTTAAAGCTCGTTTTTACTGGAGGTATCATGGGGCTGGAAACCTATAACAGGGCACAACAACGGTACAAAGAAACCTATTCGGTAAGCCAAACCAAGATAATTTAGCAAAAAATTAACGTCTAAATGGTTTTTGCGGAAAATTCAATGGTTGGCTACTAACTGTAAAAACAAGTATTAGAAATGCAATAGGTCTTGCAAATTTTTGAAGTCAGAGCGTTGTGAATAGAAATGTCTTTTACACTTGTGTGAAACACATAAGTAAACGACCACTAGCCATCAATGTCAACTTGAACATATGTAACATATGTATGGTCCTGTTTTGATCTAAAAGAAGATTTTTTTTATGTATGTTGCATGAAACGAACACAACATTTCTCTGCAAACTATTTGCACATATCAGCCACATTGAAAGTAAATGAAAGGAAACCGACATTTAAAACAATCCCTTTAAGAATTATTCAAGGCCATCAGGGCAAGCTCTGTAGAACATAGCTGGCTCTATCAGGGGACCCCTGAAAGGTTGGGGTCAGGGCCGGCTCTAGGCTCATGGTGGCCCTGGGCAAGGAGCGTAGGTAGGGGGCCCGGCAGAGGGGGTCCGGGCGGGGCGGAGCGCGCAGGCCAGTACAGAGGGAAGGGGGTCAGGGTGTTTAGAAGTGGAACAGAGCCGGAGGCCGCCAAATCCCTGCCAGGGGCCACCACGCAAATATGTATCCATCCTCAGAGGATTAATATATTAAGGATATATATTGGCGTGGTGGCCCCTGGGGTTTGGTGGCCCTGTGCAGGTGCACAGCTTGCACATGCCTAAAGCCGGCCCTGTTGGGGTCCTGGGTCAGAGCCCACTTTGCCCACGCCTTAAAACATCTCTGAATACACACAAAGCTGTGCAACTTAAATAACTTTCTAGCACATCCTATTCGCTTCCAACAAGTGTTCAAATTACGGCCTGGAAGTAGGAGGTACTGTGTGTAAAATAACAAACCGGGATTCAACGATTGCAACACATAAGACAATCTTAGAGCGCCACAGAGAATTCCGTAGTGCTGATTGGATGTGGGGTCGGCACGTGCATTTGTTTTAAGCCTTTCTCACGGGTGCCACCATGATTGTAGCAAACTCGGTCTGGGCTAGGACTCAGTTGGAGCTGCTGGCTGCCTGCGATGCCTAGCCAAGGTCTGGCTCTGCTGCCAAATACCTGCCCCCGACATTGTAATTTTAGTGAGACGCCCGTGTCGTCGTGCTGTAATGCAGTGCGGCCATGCAGGTGGTCAAGGCACTATGCGTGATAATGCATTTTAACGCAGTGATGCGGACCACCACATTTAAATGTGTTAGTATAACGCCTGATGAGTGGTAATTGGCAGGGCTAGAGAGGCCCAGGCAACGGAAGAAAACAGCTGTGGACAACAATTGCACAAGTGTACTAAATGACTAAGAGGTAATTGTGCAATTAAGATTTTGCCTGCATCACGGGCATCACACCCCCTCTCCGCTCTAGCTTTAGTAGCTACAGTGGGTTGGGGTTTTTGATGGGCCCCTTCCATCTGCAGTGTGGAAGACAAAGGCTCATAATTAACTTGGAGGGTGAGTGAGTGAAAGGAAGGATGAGTGGATGGATGAAACGGTGGATTAATTGATGCACGGATGAATGAGTGAAAGGATGGACGTAATAATGGAACAGTGAAATGCAGAGAGGGCAGATGAGTGAATGAGTGAAAGGTTGGATGGATGGATGGAGTGAAAGGATGCGCTGATGGATGATGAGTGAAAGGATGGATGGTAGAATGAGTGAAAGAATGATGGATGAGTAAAGGGAAGATGGATGAGTGGAAGGGAAAATAAATGGATGAGTGGACGGATACATGAAGTGAAAGTTTTGTTGAGTGAAAGAATGGATGTAAGGATGGATGGATGAGAGAAAGGCAGGACAGATGTATGTCTGAATAAAAGGATGGATGGATGAGTGAAAGGGTGAATTGATGGATGGATGAATATATGGTAGACAGATGGATGAAAGGATGGATGACTGAGTGAAAGGGTAAATGGAAGGATGGGACAAAGGGTGGATGGATGGATGAGGGTATGGATGGATGGGACAAAGGGTGGATGGATGGATGGGGGTAGGGATGGATGGCTGAGTTAATGGGTGGATTGATGGATGAGCCAAAGGGAGGATGATGTATGGATGGAGTAAAAGGATTTGTAGATGGAGCGAAAGAGTGGATGGATGCATGAAAGGATGGATGATTGAAAGGATGGAGAAAAGGAGGATGGATACGTAAAAGGATGGATGATTGAATGGTTGGATAGATTGGAGTTTGAGTTTGTTTGCATGCTGAATTTCGTCCTCTCTTGCTGGTGCTGCCAGCTGCTGCAAGAGTTTCCCAGGTCGGAGGAGGGTCCCAGACACAGCCCACTTACAGCCCACTTTTCACTCCACTGACGACGCCATTACCCTGGGAGAGGACTACAACTCCCAGAATGCAACTTAGCCCAAACAGCTGACGCGAGTGAGGAGGAGGCGTGTCCATCGCGCATAAAGCGCTGCCTCTCCACCCGCGACGCGGATGAAGCCCGAACCAAGGGCAGGCCCTTCTGAGCCCGTCACAGACAGTAAGAGGCTGGACTGGATAACCCCCCCTATGAGTTTGATCCTGGGACTCCTAACGTACAGTTTTTGGTACAGCTGTGTAAAACTATATTTATTGTCAAACATCAGTAAGCTGAAAAATAACAAAGGTCGGACTGCTGAGGGGACCTTAGATGCCTTTTTGCAGAGAGCAGAGTCAGTCCTTATACATGAAATACAGATAACCGAACACAGGTTTTCTCTAGACCCTACACCTCTTCAGAGTAGACTTTCCCTGATGCCCCCACTTATGGAATCATGCGCGGTGATTAATAATGAGCCATCCCTTTCACCGATTAGCACTCCGGTTCGAGCTGTGCCAGACCAAGCTATAGATATAGTTTCTTCCTCATCTTTTGATTCTGAACTTAGCCCTGTTAGGCCTAGAGTCACCACTAGAGGATAAAAGGTTAAACACAGATTGGACCATACTGCAGAACCCCTCCAAAAAAAAAGAAAAGGTAAAAACGTACAAAAGCAGAGTAAACCTGTTCAGAGAACTATTGGGAAGAAGGCAAAAACTGCCACTGGCTCGAGCGAACACAGTGAGGGACCACTAAATCTTGTAAAACAGAATGAGACAGATAAGCCTGCTGATAGTATGCAAGATGGGAACTTTTGGGCTAGACTTGAGATAATGATGACAACCCTCCTGGAACCCATCATGTTAAAAATAACCCAACGTAGAAACTAGGCTAGCTAAGGTGGAGGAGCTGGTTAGCAGTAAACATTTAGCTATACAGGCAGATAGTGTTCATCCAAGGGAATGTCCTCTGCCTAGTAGGGAAGCAGACATGGCAGTCAGACCATCTTCTGGCTCCACCGTTAATAGACAAACACAACGCAGGAGCAACAACATTAATACTAACATACCTAATACAGCAAATGCCCCCGTTCGCACTGGGCTATATCCCCCTAAGGATGGTCTTATTACAGTAGTCCTTAATAATTTTGTTGGTATAGAAAGAAGGGCACATATTGCCGGGAAGCATGATGCAAATAAGGAAACAGCAGAGAGAGGTATAAACTTCTAGGAAGATCTAGATAAGCCCCTTAGCCCACGTTAAATTTAAACTTATCCCCAGAAGCAACCGCGCATACGGTAGTTGTGGCATATGTTCCCCCTTTACCTCAGAATGCCTTTGAACATTGGTTGACTCGAAGGAATAAGTCCCTTCATTACTTAACTATGAGGACTGGTTTAAAAAAATCCCCTTTTTTCAGACTTTAAAATAGTACGAAGGATCGGGTGGGTCGGTCCTTCTGATGAGTCACTGTGTGGAGATTGTGTTGTAATAACGGTCAGGACAAACCTCTTGGTGCACAGAATTTTGGAGAGGGGTAATAACGGGCTTGTCAATCCCAACAACATAAATATACTACCACTGGGATACTTTTATTAACCATTAAACATTCCAAAACACCAAGGGTTTTACGTTTGAAGGAGACAGTTCAAGTTCAAGTTGGGCATTTGTATAGCGCACTACTCACCCAGAGGGTCTCAAGGCGCTTGGGGAAGGGGTTCATTATTTGTCGAATAGCCAGGTTTTAAGTTCTTTTCTGAGGGAGATGTGGTTTTGAGTAAGGCGGAGGTAAGTGGGGAGTGAGTTCCTGGCAGCCAGGAAGGAGAAGGATCTGCCACCCATGGTGGACTTTCGGATGCGCGGGACTGCGGCGAGTGCTTGAGTGGACGATCGTAGTTGGCGGGTGGGTGTGTAGAAGGACAGTCGAGTGTTGAGGCATTTGGGTCCTAGATTGTAGAGGGCCTTGTGTGTGTGGGTGAGAAGACGGAACGTAATTCTCTTGTTGACGGGAAGCCAGTGGAGGTCTTTTAGGTGTCCGGTGATGTGATCTTGGCGAGGGATGTCCAGTATGAGTCTCGCTGATGCGTTTTGGATGCGTTGGAGTTTTTTCTGTAATTTTGCTGTGATTCCGGCGTATAGTGTGTTACCATAATCCAGTCGACTCGTGACCAGTGCGTGGGCGACAGTCTTTCTTGTCTCGAGGGGGATCCAGCGGAAGATCTTTTTGAGAATGAGAAGTACGTTGAAGCAGGAGGATGAGACTGCGTTGACTTGTCTGGACATCGAGAGAGAGGAGTCTAAGATGAAGCCAAGGTTGCGTGCGTGGTCTGTGGGTGTGGGTGCTGTGCCCAGAGCAGAAGGCCACCAAGAGTCGTCCCAGGAAGAGGGGGAAGATCCTAGGATGAGCACCTCCGTTTTGTCTGAGTTGAGTTTCAGGCGGCTATGTTTCATCCATTCGGCTACTTCTTTCATGCCTTCATGAAGATTGGATTTGGCGGTGTTAGGGTCTTTGGTGAGGGAAAGGATTAACTGGGTGTCGTCGGCGTAAGAGATGATGTTGAGGTTGTGTTGGCGCGCGATGGATGCGAGTGGGCTCCTGTACACGTTGAAGAGGGTGGGACTGAGTGATGATCCTTGTGGTACTCCACAGATGACTTCAGTGGCCTCTCAGTTGAATGGGGGAAGTCGGACTCTTTGAGTTCTCCCTGCGAGGAATGAGATGACCCAGCCCAAGGTTTTTCCTTGTATGCCGATGTTGCTGAGGCGTTGTATAAGGGTGCTGTGGCAGACTGTGTCGAAAGCGGCGGAGAGGTCGAGTAGAAGGAGGGCCGCTGTTTCTCCGTTATCCAGTGGTGTTCGGATGTCGTCTGTCGCTGCAATGAGGGCGGTTTCGGTGCTGTGTTTGGCTCGAAATCCGGATTGAGAGGGATCGAGGGAGTTGTTGGATTCAAGGAAGGCGGCGAGCTGGCTGTAGACGGCTTTCTCAATGACTTTGGCGGGGAAAGGGAGGAGGGATATGGGTCGGTAGTTTTTAAGTTCCGAGGGGTCTGCTGTGGGTTTCTTCAAGAGGGTGCTGAGTTCGGCGTGTTTCCAGCTTTCTGGGAAGGTGGCAGAGTTGAACGAGCAGTTGATGACATCACGGAGATGGGGTGCGATGATGGAGTCAGCTTTGTTGAAAATGTGGTGGGGGCAGGGGTCGGTTGGCGAGCCAGAGTGGATTGAGTTCATTAGGCGGATGGTGTCTTCAGTGGTGATTGGGTTCCAGGCGCTAAGGTTGTTAGTAGTCGGTGTAGGATCAGAGGGGGGTGGGGAGGGTTGATCGCTGGGAGAGTTCTCGAAGCTGTTGTGAATGTCGGCAATTTTGTTGTAGAAGAAGGAGGATAATGCATCGCAGAGGTCTTGGGAGGGAGTGATGTCGTTAGATGCTGCGGTGGGGTTGGTGAATTCTTTGACGATGTTGAAAAGTTCCTTGCTGTTGTGGGTGTTGTTGTCGAGACGATCCTTGAATGCTGATTTCTTGGTGGATCGAATCAGTTGGTGGTGTTTGTGGGTGGCTGCCTTGAGGGTGGCCATGTTGTCGGTGGTTGGGTTTTTTCTCCATGTTTTCTCCATGGTGCGGCATAGCTTCTTGGATTTTTTAAGGTCATCATTGAACCAGGGAGCCTTTTTGCTGCCTGATTTGATCTGGTGCTTTTTCAGGGGTGCTAATTCGTCATCACTGTGGGTGATCCATTGCTTGAGATTGGTGGCCGCTTGGTTTGGGTCCAATGAGAAGGTGGGAGGGTTTTGGCTGAGTGATGTGAGGAGTTGGTCGGAGGTGATTTTGTTCCAGTTTCTCCGAGGAATAGGTTGTGGGCGGTTGTGGGTCAAGGTGGTTTTGTTGCTGAAGTGAACACAGCTGTGGTCCGTCCAATGGAGAGCTGTGGTGCGAACGAAGGAAATGTGCTTGCTGGAAGTGAAGATAGGGTCGAGCGTGTGTCCGGCTACATGGGTGGGGGAGTCAACAAATTGTTTGAGTCCGAGATTGGCCAGGTTGTCCAGAAGGGTGGAGGTGTTGCTGTCGTGTTTGTTATCAAAGTGGAAGTTGAGGTCTCCTAAAAGAATGTAGTTCTCGGAGGCGATGGCATGTGGGCTGACGAAGTCAGTGATGTCATCGCTGAATTGAGTGCGGGTTCCTGGAGACCTGTAGATGAGGGTGCCTCTGAGTGTGGTCCTAGGGTCGGTGTGGATATGAAAGTGGAGATGTTCGGCGGTTGAAAGATTATCGTCGGAGCTGGTCGTGATTTTGATGGTGTTCCTATGGATGATGGCGATGCCTCCTCCTGTTTGATTGGTGCGGTCTTTTCGGATAATCTTGTAAGCGTCCGGTATGGCTATGGCGATGTCAGGTGCTGATGATGTGTTCATCCATGTTTCTGTAAGGAAGGCAACGTCCGGTGATGCAGTGTCGAGTAGGTCCCAGAGTTCAGTGGCGTGTCTGTGGATAGAGCGAATGTTCAGCAGGATGCACTTCAGGTGGTTAGAGTCGGAGCTGTGTATAGAGGAAGTGGATTTGGTGAGGGTCCTGAAGCAGTTGAACTTGGAGGAGAGGCAGGCGAATGGGCCGTGGGTACGTCCTGGGGTGGCTTCGCAGCAATATGGTGTGCATCCGGGGTTGAGGGCTAGGAGAGTTGTTGCATCATATGTTACTCTAGTGGGCTGGGTACAGCGGGGACCAGGGGGTCTGGCGCTGAGCGCGGTCCAGGCGCGGACGGGCGTAGACGGGCTTACCTTTGGCGCACCTTCGGCGCGCATGGGGCGCGCATGGGGCGCGCATGGGGCGCGCATGGGGCGCGTGAACGCTGCGCGCGGGTGTGACTATCATAAGTGGATAGTGGGGGGGGCGGAGCGAGGGAGGGGCAGCTGGGAGGCGGGAGGCGGGATGGATGTTCTGGTTCAGGCACAACAAACAAAATGGTGGGGAAATCGAAACTGAGCCTGGGCGAGATTGGGGCACAGGGAGGAGGGACGCTGAGGGCAAAGAGAAAATAAATATTCAATCACCAAGCAAACACCAATACAATCGGAGCGCTAGCTGCAAATCCAGCACCAAATGATTTCAGATGACACGAAGTGCACGATAACAGAATGTAATTTAAAAGACCCAAAGTGCACGTTTTCAAGGCGGCAGCAGTGGCAGGCAAAAAATGCAGCAAAAGCAGGCAGGCATATAGCGCTACGATACCAATTTTCAGCTGAGCAAAGCGCTATGGCAGTCGGCCAGGGGCAATGGAAGCGACCGCTTCCTACGGAGTAAGAGAGGTCACATGGGAACTAGGCAGTTTAGACACCCCATTCCAGTACATAATCATTTTGATGCCCTGTACTCCCTGGAAGACATTGATTGACTTGATCTTGGGATTTCCGCCTATCAGAACTGTGTAACTTCTAGGCATGTTAAAGGGGGTAATTCTGGATTGACTTTAACGGGTAACGATGATGTCCCATTACATGTTCTGCTTATAGTGATGGGGTGAGGTTTGTGGGCCTATGGACCCGAAGACAGAGTCTCAGGCTGATCTCCAGGGTAATTCAAATGACTTTTTTCCATCTAGACATTTAAACAAGGTCTCTGTTGAAAGCGAGGGCGCCGAAGTACGAGGGCTTACGGCTTCAAATAATGAGACACAGATCAAACCCTAGGGTGAATTAAACACCCTTTCTCCACTTAGACATTCAAATGACGGTTTATTGGGGACAGCAATCCACCCTCATAATTGCTCCATTGATGTTAAATCTACTATTTGTAACATTGTTTCGTGCTGGGATCTATTCGAAGCTAAATATCCAATTGTGGTGGGAATTCATTTTACAATTTGAGGTTCTGTGTTTCCAGGAGACATGGACCAAGGAAGTGATTCACCTGAATGGGTATAGGACATACCATATCCCAGCAGTCAAGTGTCGGAGTGGTAGGGCTAAGGGTGGATTGTGCATGTATATATCGAGTACCATGAATACGAAGAAAATAATTATGCTGGTCAATGATGATTTTCATCAACTAATTAGATTGGATTTGGACTCAACATGTTCCATAGCTTTGGTTAACTTTTATAATATTATTCCGCCAGGAATTTATTGGGTAAAAGTAAGATGAAAAACATAATGTTAATACTCGCTGGGGATTTTAACTGTACGCTATGTGAAAATGCTGTGGATCATTTATGTGGAGCCCTAAGGGAAGAAGGAGCATGCTTATCTCATGTTAGGCATACTGTTTTAGGCGAGCAGCTAAATTAATTTATTTACAGTTTTGATTTAGGCTTTGTAAATGAATTATGCCCAATACCTGCCCCTTTGCCTTGGACATTTAATGGCAGGGGACATTGTTTCACTATCGATTACATTTTAATATCAAGTAATCATGCACATAGCTTGCACTCCTCCTTTGTCTCAGAGAATTCACTTAGTGATCATTTTCCCTTTTTGTCTGGCTATTACATTACCCTCTAGTAAAATATTTATATCCAATATTAACAATGATCAATTGCTAGAAAATATAGCCATTGGGAGTATTAATTGGTACTCCCTCCTTTGGGCTATGGCAGATCAAGTAGCGCTGATCCAACTAGTGGTGAGTAAATGTAAACTAGACATAGAGACATGCCTGAGTGAAAAAATTGCCCCTGATAACATCTTAGCTTCATTTCTAGTAATAACCAATTTAATAAGAGAGTCTCTCATCAGACGTAAAAAGAGCAACGGATCCCAGAATATATGGTTTGATTCAAGCTGTACTCAAGCATATTTTCAGATTAAAAAAGAGCTGCATAAAACCCAGAGAAATATGCTGGATATAAGGTTAGCTAGAGGGGCATATAAACAAGCATTAAGGGACAGGAAAATTACATTGAAGAAGGAGGCATGGGAAGCATTATATTCAGCCTCAGCAGCTAAAGATAGTGCAGCATTCTGGAAGGCAATAAGGGCACCATTCTTATCCAGAGAGGCTGGTCCGGCGATTGAGATAGCCATAAGCGAGGAACAGTGGCTTAAGCACTTTGCTGAGGTATACAATGGAGAGGGAAATTCTGATACTATGGATAATAACGTCCAGGAGATTCATGGTACAAATCACTCCTCTCATCATAAGGAATTAATGTTTACCTTAGAGGAAGTGGAGCGGGCCATCTATGCGAATCAGGGTGGCAAGGCTCCTGGACCAGATGGGGTCCCCGTAGATCCGTTTAAGTCAAACATTACTCTGTGGGGGCCCCTATTGGTACAGGTTCTCAAAGCCAGCTGTAGCACTGACTTTCTAACCACATGGGTAGAATCTACTATTGTGCCCATTTCAAAAAGGGGGACAGACAAAATCCGGGTGGCTACAGGCCAATTTCCCTGTTGGATTCCATAACGAAGGTAGCAGGCAGAGTTATATTGGAACGTCTTCAGGATTGGGCTGATGATAACTCTGTTCTGTCAGACCATCAATATGGCTTTCGGGCCGGTGTGGGGACTGTAGAGCAGGGCTTGCATTTTTCTCTTCTGGTGGGGAAGTACCCAAGGGCTAAGAAAGGGAATCTATTTTTAGCATTCGTGGACCTCACAGCCACTTTTGACGGCATGGTCCACACTAAACTATGGTCAATATTAGTAGTTATGGGGGTTGATGCAAATATTATTTATTTTCTTAAAACGTTTTTATAGTGATGCCAAGGCAAGTGTGCACTGTTGTCTGAATGGCGAGCGCTCGGCTGTCTTCCCGATTAGGAGCGGAGTCAGGCAGGGTTGTGCCTTGGCCCCGTTCCTTTTTAATTTGTGTATAAATGGACTGGGGGAGGTTCTACTTAAAGATAATCAAGACTTCCCCCAAGTAGCTGGTCGCCCAATAACAGCCCTCTTGTATGCAGATGATGCAGTGCTGATGTCTCGCACACAAGATGGCCTTCAGCGCGTTCTGTTTTTCCCTTTTTATGAAAGATCTAGGTTTAAGGGTAAACTCATCCAAAACCTTCATTATGCGCTGTGGTAATGGTATCAAGAAACACAAGGATATGTTTGTTGCAGGGCAAAAGATCGGGCCACTAAGAAATTCTTATACTTGGGCATTCTCTTTCCCCATAATGACACCTGGGCACAAGCATGGCAGCAAAAAAAAACTGGTACTTCTATGCACTACAGCTGCTCTAACCCTCTTTGCCAGAAAACTGGGCAAAACACCCCTGGAGGAGCTCGTTAAAATTCATACGGCAAAGTGCATTTAGGCAGCAGTTTATGGGAGCAGGGTTTGGGGGTTTAATAACCTGCTCCCAATTCATAGAGTAGAAAATTCTTTCTTGAAATATATTTTATCTGTCCCGAATGGTACCTCAGCTTGCATCTGCCATGCAGAGTTAAGACTTTCCTTTATCTCTGTTCTTATCAGGCTTGAGCCTGTCCAAATATGGCACAGGCTCTGGACTAAAGGGGAGGCCAAACTGAATAGAGATATTCTCTTAGACATATTAAAACTGCAGGGTGCAATGAGGGTAAGATATGTTTATAAGTTTTTTAAGGATCTTGGCCATTTGGAGTTTGTTACCAATCCTAATACTCTAGGGGCAATATCAAGGAAGAAATTAGGAAAAGATGGTATTCTGCCGCAAGATACCCTTAGAATGTCCACGGAGATCTTAAAACCCACAGTCCTGCATAATAAGATGGTTTTAATTACTTTTACTGTTCAACCCTATTTAACCTTTGTTCCTGGTGCATACGACAGGTTTTTATTAACTCGATTTAGGTTGGGGGTCTTTCATCGATTAGTTACTTTTCCCACTATGAACGAATGGTCTTAAGATCTCCAGCCTTGCCCTTGTGATAATAGTTCCCCTCAATCTACGATTCATGTTACTCTTTTTTGTAAATGTTACTCTGTTGTAAGGAGCCTGCTTCTAGCCCCCATTTTGAAACAGTATGGGCTCCGCCAATGTCGCCCTTCTTTATTGGTACTACAATACCTAGAAAACGAGAATAGTGCTTTTAGGATAACAATTTTTCTGAAAAAAGTTTTGAGCCAAAGGAAACACATGCTTACCTGATTGTTTTTAATAAGATGAGGGCTTCTGTAAGTTTAATACTATTTTAACTTTTTTGAATTGGAGTTTGTGTAATACTTGATATGAATTTTAATCTATGAAATGTTTAATGTATTTTTAACTGAGTGCTTTTATGATTGCTTATTTAATCAATCGAATAAAGCCTTCTTTGAGTTGAGTTTAGTGATAAATGTACCTGGGACTGTGGCGGCTCTCCTTTATGGGCTCCACAGCTACATTACACCTGTCTCCTTGTTTCGTGGTCCATTTTTATTGTACAAGGAGTGAATGATTATTCACACTTGATATAATAAAAATAAAATGCGGACCTGCATCAGGTCCAGTAACAAACGGAGGCAGCTAATGATATTGTTTGGTTGCTGATACAGGTGCATGAAGGTGCCTGCACCAGCCATCAGAGATACTGTTCAGAGCTGGAGAAATTCTAACACTGTGAGTATGTCTGTGTGACTATGTGAAAGAGTTAAACTGAGAGAGAGTCAGTGAAGGAGTAAGTGAGAATGAGTGACAGTAAGGACAAGTATGTGTGAGAATGAATTGAGTGAGGGAGGGAGAATGATAGTGAGCATAGCAGTGTTATTCTGTGTGAGACAAAGTAAGACAAAGTAATTCAGAATGAGTAAGAAGAGTGTGACTGAGTGGATCAGAGTAGAGTGAGTGAGGCTGCGTGAATTAGTGAGATTTAGTGAGACTGAGTGAGACAGGAAACTTTGTGCAAGAAAGTGTGAGAGAACTTTTCAAGAAACAGCTCTTTGGCATTCAAGACAAGGATTACTCCCTACCACTTTTAAAGGTCTCCACCCGCTACTGACTCTTGCCATACACGAAAATAGACACTACACCACAAAATAATTGGGAGTGTTGAAAGGGGGAGGAGGGGAGGCAGTGGGGGCTTGCCATAGCATGGTTTTGTCAATGTTTGTTTTTATATTGACTGGTTCCATTTTTGTTCTGTTTTGCACAAACTACAACAGGCGTTGGCATATTTTCTGCACTAGCGACCAGTTTTCGTAATATTATTACTTTGACTCAGGACTGTCCATTCTGTGCAGATAAACCGGAAACAGATCAACATGTTTATTCGTCTGCCTGGCATACAAGAAGGCTGGACATCAATGGTTACAACAGGTGAGTCGGAACCTTGGGACAAAGTATTGTGCGGAGGCCTATAGGATCCTAAAATATGGTTCCAGTCTGCCCATAGAGTACTCAGTTATTCATTACTTACTTTTTTTTTGTGGTGTGAACGGTCATCTATTTTAAAAGCTGGGTCTATCGGATAATTCTAGTATTTACATGCAAACAAAATGTATTAACGCTTTCTTAACTATCTTTTTAAATGTTATAAAAATATTAACTTCGAACTAGCTCCTGTTTATATTTAGAACTGTTCTTTCTCTTAATGTTGCGATGCACGCTCACTTTACCTTTGCGAGAATCATGTGTGCAAATTATGCTGTAATACTTTTTTATGTGCTTTTATGGCCGTAAAGGCCGAAATAAATAATTTTTTTATTTGTTTTGAATATTTTTCAGGTAAGGTACCACAAAACAGACACCACATGAAGACATAGAATCATAAATACATAAATAAAAATGTCCCTCAAAAAGACGCAAAAGCTAAGCAACATGCTGATATTGAAGAAGAGTTGTTCTATATCGCTTTTTAGGTTGAGCATTTGAGACCTCTTGTATATACCTTAGTATTTTCTTTTATGTGTATGTACATTGTGGGCTCTGGAGATCAGCCCTAGGACTTGTCTGCTTCTGCTTAGGGACTGTTTTTTTCTGTTTAACTGCCTCTATTTAACTGTTTCAATAGAAAAAGACCAGCAGAGGTCAGTAAAATACCAGAATTGCTTTCTGCTGAGGGACTTTCTTTTTTTCTTTTTCTCACAGCTGCCTCTATTTAACTTTCTTGATAGAAAACGACCAGCAGAAGTCAGTAAAATACGAGAATCACTTTATCATTCTCTAGATTCCAGTCCATAGAAATAGTCTTCCACGAGCACCCATAGACAATAATATTTTTTTCAAATCTTGAATTTACAGTGATATGACCATCAATGGCCCTGCTTTTATATTATAAACAGAGCTTTGTACTCTACCATTTCCCGCTGAAACACAATATTTCTCTCCATATATTCCCACACCTGGCGTGTCACGCAGTTTGGTGCTTACTTTCCCTTCATGTTAAAGAACAGTAGATGTTTCACCACCCAGGCTAATATGATGCATAGCTAAATACATATAATGTCCCAAAGGCGAGACCGTTTGCATTGCAAATGCTTATTTAAATTACCTTGAAGAAAAGTAATCAGGAAAAGCTTCTCCGTAAGAGCCATCATGTTTTATTCAGTGGCTGTCTCCAACAATCACACTGGGGTTCCAACTCACATCTTGACTTTTCGTAGAAGGGTAAAATATTATATTTTATATTGGGAGCCCTGCAACAAAGAAAATAGTACAATTGTGATACAAATCACCCTGGCAGATAGCAATCTTAATTCGCTGAGGCATTTATGAGGCAGCAGAAAGGAAAGCACATGGCCCCACACAATTTTTTATTGTTAACTTATAACTGATTGGTCCTGAGCTGCATCTGTATTTAAATTCATTCATCATATCATTTGTCCTTGCAGCGGACTCCGAAATCACCACTGCTTCCCTTCCAGGCATCACAAGTGACAGACAACACACGTGTATTTTGAGTTATCCATCATTCGTGGCTACCATCGGCACACAGCTGCATGTCGTCAAAACTGCATTTATCTTGGACTTTGCTGCTTCAAATCATTGTTATTAATTGGCTAAAACAAAAGCCTTAAATACGAATTGCAGAACACACTTGGGTGCTCAATGAAATTCTGAAGTTGGATATATGGTGTCCACAGCACATGTACCTCGGGTATAATACTACCCTTGATATAACAAGATGTGAACTGAAGGGCTTAATAGCAGGTTATATTTGTGTGTCCCTCTATGCATTGGCCGTTTCATAGAAAACAACATGTATACTAGCAGGAGGAGACTGATATTTATGGCTTCATTTAAAGATCTTTTTTATGGTACATGATCTGCCCCAGAGCGGTAGGTTGCTGCTATCTTTTTCTCCTTTGGGTTTCTGATTCTTTATGCAGATGTGGAGGTACAACCAGATGAACGCCTCAAATCACAAGCCGCGAGGAGGGGCGGCATGAGGTAATCACCAAACCTAGTAAATATCAACACTGATGGACAAATATTTCCACCAACTATTGAGCATGACGATCCTTTCGCTGACCCCTTCCGTGCATCACCATAAAAGATCCAGCAGTGGTGGGTAGATGTGATAGAGCCACTCTGAAGTCGGGTACCATTGACATAGGATCTTGTAGGCTGATTCCCTGAGAGGAACACTCAAAGGTTTGAGGCTGTTTAACCTAAGTTCCTTCCAAGACGTTTCTGAGACCTCGTTCTTGACGACTGCCACCCATCCCGACTGCCACCCAACTTCGGGATCTTTAGGCCTTGCTAACAATGGGGGCCCTAAACAGATTTACCTACCACCACTCTATTTTTTTTTTAATCTTTTTTTATTTATTGCAAGAAAGAACAAAAAATACAATGATGAAATCATCTCAGTTGTACATATGTGCATAATTCTCTGTACATATTATTGTCATTATAGAGAGAGAAAAAAGAAGACGAAGAACAAATGATTACAACACAAATTTACAAGAGGTCATAACGAAAAGATATAGCATGTCGGTCTCACGAAATATTAGTCCGTTTAGCTAATGAATGTTCCCCATATTTTTTCCCTTCCTTTTAGTGCTTTAGGGCCTCTTAATTTAGCCAATGAGAGTTCCATAGTATGTATTTCATGAATAAGATACCACCATTCCATGACGCTAGGGGATTCTTTCGAGATCCATGTCCGCGCGATGGCCAATCTAGCACAAGCGAAAATTATAGATAACAAATCTTTGTATTTACTGTTGATGTCTTGTATATCTAACAAAACTAAATGAGCAGAAAGTGTAGACATTGTTATATGCTTCCTGTTGAGAACATCAGTTATTCCCAACCAGAAGGTTGTGAGTTTTGGGCACTCATAGAGCATGTGCTCTATGCCTGCTGCTTCCATATTGCATTTTGAGCATTTAGTGCGTTCATTGGAGATATTGCCAGAAGTCCAGCTAGAAATTCTTTGAGGCGTGTAATATATTTGAGTTATGTTATGTTATGTTATGTTATTTATTCTTTTGTATAGCGCAACGGTTACTCAAAAAGAGTGTCCCGGCGCTTTCGGTAAGGAGAACTAATTCAGTAACATAACACAGTTAAAAGAGTAGAAAACAAACAGACAAAAAGAGAGGAACTGCTGGGAAACCTACTGGGTAAACAGCCACGTTTTGAGACCTCTTCTAAAATCAAGAAGAGTAGTAGCCTCCCGAAGTGGGAGTGGAAGCGAATTCCACATCTGTGGAGTCAACAAACTGAAAGAGCGGCCGCCCAGGCGGGCTCTCTTAACACGAGGGACAACCGCCAAAAGTAAAGATTCCGACCTCAGCGCACGAGCCGGGTGGTAAAAGGCCACTCTCTTTTGGAGATGCTTTGCTCCCACGGCGTGGAGCGCCTTGTAGGCCAAAGTCATAGCCTTAAAGGCGATCCGTTTGCGCATAGGTAGCCAGTGCAGCGTCACCAGTAACCCGGAGACGCTAGTGCGTCTGTTTAGACCAAAAATGGCCCTGGCCGCCGCATTCTGCGCAACTTGAAGGCGCTGCAGCAGATACTCTGGTAGGCCCAGGTAAAGAATGTTGGCATAATCCAACCTGGAGCCTATCAGAGCCTGTACAGTCAGCCTCCGGTGCTCCTCTGACAAGAGAGGCAAAAACCTCAGCAACATTTTCAAAAGGCCGAAGCAGGTGCCGGTCACCCCCAGAATCTGGGCTTTCATCGTCAGCCCCTTGTCCATCTTAACCCCCAAGTTTTTAGCCATGGGGGAAGAGCCGGACGGAGGGAACATGTCGATGGGCCACCAGGCCTGCCAGCTAGGCTCCGTATCGCACCCGAAGAAGAGTACCTCAGATTTATAAGAATTGCACTTGAGGCAGTTCTGTTGGAACCATGTGAACACCGCCCCAAGGCAATTCCGGATACTCTCCCCGTCAAAGTCAGCCCCTCTCTCGCAAGAGAAGAGGAGCTGGGTGTCGTCGGCATACGACACGATCCGGGCACCAAATGACTCCGCCACCGCCGCCAAAGGGGTCATAAAGATGTGGAACAGGGTCGGGCTCAAAATAGAGCCCTGAGGGACCCCAACTCCCAAAGGCGGCATCACAGCGGTGTCAGGTGATGTCCAGACCGTTTGCCGGCGGCCGGCTAGAAAAGACAAAAACCATCTGAGCACCGTCCCCCGAAGACCAATCTCAAAGAGTCTTGCGAGCAGGCCATCATGGGGGACGGTGTCAAAAGCCGCCGACAAATCCAACAACACCAGCATGACTTTGCCCCCGGTGTCCAACACCCCTTTGATGGTTTCAGAAACCTCAAGGAGCGCGGTCTCGGTGCTACGATTTGAACGGAAGCCAGACTGGGAGTCATGTAAGATCTCATGGGACTCCAAAAAATTGGAGAGCACCGACTGAACGTGCTTCTCCAAGATTTTTACAAGGGCCGGCAGCAACGAAATCGGCCTATAATTGGCTGAGACCTTCGGGTCAAGCCCCGGCTTTTTAAGCAGCGGGATGACCATTGCCTGCTTCCACACTGGCGGAACCACTCCCTGACTCAACGATAGGTTGAGAAGAGGGTGCGCCAGTGGATTGACCACCTCCGCCAATTTACCCAAGAGCTTGGCTGGGCAGGGGTCAAGCGGAGACCCGGATTTTAAATTGCCCATAAGCGCTAAAGAGGCGGCGGCTGGCAGCGATGGAAACTCGGCCAATATGGCGCCCTGCACGACAGGAGGAGACATACCAACCTCGGATATCGGCGGCCTGACAGGTACTCCAGATGGAAAAGGGTCCTGGATGAGTTTAATCTTGCTTGTAAAGAAGCAAGCAAGATCCGCCGCCCAGGATTCTAAGGGCACCTCTTCCGCTGCGATGGTCCAAGTGGAAATGAATTCTCTAACAATGGTAAAAATCTCCTTACTGGAGTTCGAGGCCGCTTCAATTCTCCCCGCGAGATAGGCTTTCTTTTCGAGGCGGATGTCCCGGTGGTAGGCCTTAACCACAGCCTTGTAGGCAGACCTGTCCCTGCTGTCATAATGTGCCCGCCAGGCCCTTTCGGCTACCTTGCACTGCTGCCGCGTAGCCCACAGTGCAGTAGTAAACCAAAGGGCCGAAGCCCGCTTTGATGTCAGGCGGGGGGGCAACATCGGGGCCAGGTCATTAAGCCTCTCCGTAAGCCATTCTTGCAGGGACTCCAAATCTCTCTCCAGCTCACCCGAAAGAGGACAAGGGTGATTCGAAGCAGCCTGAGCCAGCATCTCAGGGGTCACTCTGCTAAATGCTCTAAAGGCTCGTCCCCGTTGCTGTGGGGCAGGGATAGACGACCTGACGATGCCGCTGATGACAAATTTGGCAAGCCAGTGATCCGACCACAAGACCGGGAAAATCTCTTTCACCACCAAAGGGGATGTAGAGAAGACCTGGTCGAGCGTATGCCCCTTAGCATGAGTCGGCCCCTGCAAATAAGGAATAAGACCCAGCGGAGTCATGGCCTCCGAAAGCTATATAGCAGCGGGGTCAGACGGATCATCCATCCGGATGTTAAAATCCCCCGCCACTAAGCAATGTTCTGCTTTCAGGGCTAGACCCAACAACACCGAGTCAAGGTCTGCAAGGAACGTTCCAAGCGGGCCAGGGGGTCGATAGACCAACAGTCCCTTCACTGATTGGTGCGGCGCTAACATGATTGAAAAAGCAAGCGATTCCGAGCCACGGATGTCCTCTGTGGGCAAGGCGGTACACAACGTGCCCTTCTTCACCACCAATGCGACTCCACCGCCCCTGCCCTTCACTCTGTCCTTCCTGAAGATGTTATACTCAGGCGGAATTGCCATAGCCACATCGGGGTTAGAGGATTCTCCCCACCAAGTCTCCGTCAACATTAAGCAGAGAGGCTTCTCAGTCTCGAGAAGCTCAAAGATGTCTTGCGCATGACTGCACGCCGATCTGGTGTTTAGCAGCATGCAGGCATACTCAGCGCCAGCTATATTACTAATCGGGGCTGATGACAGTACCCGATTAGGACGCCAGCCACAGCCTGGGCATCGCGACTTACCCCTATGGCGACCCGGAAAAACAGAGCAGCAGCGGCTCTCCCTATGATTCAGAGAGCACAACTCCTCAGATGAGTACCGCACCGAAAGTGCGCCAGAATTACACAATCTAGGAGAGCAGAGCCCCGCCCGCCAACCGAGACGCCGCCGGGACGCTGATGGGCGCAGACGGGCAGGACTCTGGCTTGACTCAGGCGCGAGTCAGGCGCCTCCGCTGCGCGTCACCGCTGCACGGGAGAAGCGAGCTTTAAATACAGCCTCCTCGTTCTCCACACGGAGAACTAGAGCGCTGAGTAAGGTGGCGCGCTGCAAGGCAGCAGCCCCAATATGGCGGCCCAACTTCCTGCCCCAAACAATTGTACCAGGTGACAGCGCTCCGCTTCTGCAAGCGGTGGGGGGCACTATTATGGTGCGAGAATGTGGGCGCTACCGCGCTATTAAAAAACAGGTGAGAAATCAAATTTTTAAAACAAATGCAAACACGAGTAAAATGCAGGTTTAAAAAGCGCTGCACGCCTACTGCAGCCTGAGAATGAAGGCGCCAAAGCGAAAAGAGTTTCCTCCTTACCGTAAGGTCGAGCAGCTCCCACCAGCTCGCCTTAAATACAGCCTCCTCGTTCTCCACACGGAGAACTAGAGCGCTGAGTAAGGTGGCGCGCTGCAAGGCAGCAGCCCCAATATGGCGGCCCAACTTCCTGCCCCAAACAATTGTACCAGGTGACAGCGCTCCGCTTCTGCAAGCGGTGGGGGGCACTATTATGGTGCGAGAATGTGGGCGCTACCGCGCTATTAAAAAACAGGTGAGAAATCAAATTTTTAAAACAAATGCAAACACGAGTAAAATGCAGGTTTAAAAAGCGCTGCACGCCTACTGCAGCCTGAGAATGAAGGCGCCAAAGCGAAAAGAGTTTCCTCCTTACCGTAAGGTCGAGCAGCTCCCACCAGCTCGCCTTAAATACAGCCTCCTCGTTCTCCACACGGAGAACTAGAGCGCTGAGTAAGGTGGCGCGCTGCAAGGCAGCAGCCCCAATATGGCGGCCCAACTTCCTGCCCCAAACAATTGTACCAGGTGACAGCGCTCCGCTTCTGCAAGCGGTGGGGGGCACTATTATGGTGCGAGAATGTGGGCGCTACCGCGCTATTAAAAAACAGGTGAGAAATCAAATTTTTAAAACAAATGCAAACACGAGTAAAATGCAGGTTTAAAAAGCGCTGCACGCCTACTGCAGCCTGAGAATGAAGGCGCCAAAGCGAAAAGAGTTTCCTCCTTACCGTAAGTGACTGTCCTATAGAATTGTAGCCTTAAATTTAAAGACTGGACTACTCGATTTATTTGTTTTAGTGAGCCCTCAATCTGGCTGGGTTTGATATTTATTCCTAGCCTGTTAGTCCATTTATCTGCCATTTTCCCACAGTCGCCGACTTGGCCTTTATTAAGAAGGATATAGCTCTTGCTGATAATGGCTTTAGTTTGATTAGAGTAGATGAACTGTAGAATATCTGAGTGTTCTACGCTCTCGATTTTCTTTTTATTGATTAAGTAGTCTTGTATCTGTATGTATTTAAAATGTGTTGTCGCTTTGATTTTATAGAGTATTTTTAATGTATTAAAGCTCAGAAGGCCATCTGGACCATAGAGATCCCCTAGCTTGTTAATGTTCTAGTCTATCCATTGAGTGCAAGCGCCATCTGCGAAGATGTTTGGCAGCCCAGGGTTCCCCCATATTGGGAGTTCAGCATTAAAAAAGGAGATGTTATCAGTGTCCATTATTTGGTCCCAAATTCTTTTAATGGCTCTAGTAGTCTTGAATTTGACTCTCTTGTAGTAATTGGGGTCGTGTACCCTAAATAGGAACTGATTGCTTTGCAATCCTAGCATGAATTGATTATAGAATGTGGGGGCATCTTTAGACAAAAGGCTATGTATGCGTTTTATAAAAGTGGCGAAAAAGTAAATTTTTAGATCTGGGAAATTTAGTCCCCCTTTTTCAGTAGATAGTTTCAATACCGTCATTGACCGGCGAGCTTTTTTGTATCCCCAGATGTAGCTACTACAAATACTTTCTATTTTCTTAATGTGTGATTTATTTAGTTGTAGCGGGATAGATCTGAATAAATATAATATTTTTGGAACTATCTTCATCTTTATTATATTGATACGTCCGATCAGGCTGAGAGGTATTTTATTCCAATTTTTAAGCATAGAAGTAATATCTTTAAGTAAAGAATCATAATTTAACGGAATAATTTTCTCGATGTTGGAGGTGAGTTTCACTCCTAAATAAGTAGCATTTTGGCAAAGCCCTGTTATCGATTGTGTAGGTTGATAATTTGCTATCACTTGAGTTTTATTGACATTTAGTCTATATCCCGATATATCGCCAAATTCTCTTGCTTCCTGGATTATTTTAGGTATAGCCCGCACCAAGTCAGTAGTATATATAGCTATATCGTCGGCAAAAGCTGTAATTTTTAAGCACGTCTTCATGTTCTATTGGGGTTATGTGTTCTTGAGCAGTTAATGCATTTAGGAATGGTTCTAGGGCTATAGTGAATAACAGGGGTGAAAGAGGACACCCCTGTCTAGTGCCCCTTTTTATTAAGAAGTTATCCGAGTTATTCCCCAAATAGCTAACTATTGCTGTAGGTGTCTCATACAGAGATTGGATCCATCTTAGATATTGCCCCTGTAGACCATAAGCCAATAGTGTTACCCAGAGATACTCCCACCCCACTCGGTCAAATGCCTTCTCTGCATCTAGCATGACCATTCCGAGTGGGGTGAGAGTAGGCGCTGCAACATCAAAAGCGGTTATTGCAGTGTTAACATGGGTGGTGGTATCACTACCTACCACAAATCCATGTTGTTGGCAATTGACTAAGACCGGCATTATAGGTGCTAAGCGATTGGCAAGTACTTTAGGGAAAACTTTAGCATCAGTATTGATTAATGAAATTTGCCTGTATGATCCCTGTTCTTCCGGTGGTTTATTCTTTTTTAGAAAGAATACTATTTTGGCTATACGCCATGAAGCAGGGGCAACTCCTGTTTCTCCCACAGAGTCTATCACTTGTTTAAGTAGAGGGAGAAGTTCCTGTTCACAAACCTTATAAATTTCTACAGGCAAACAGTTTTCACCTGCAGCCTTGCCTGGGGGGAGTGCCTTTACAGCTTTGCCAAGTTCTTCAATAGAGATTTTAGTACTAAGTGGTCTAGTTATTTCTGAGTCCAATCTTTCAGGTGCATGTTTCTCTAAATATGATTCTATTGTTTCTAGAGTAGGTGTTTTTTCTGGGGTGTAGAGGTGGCAATAGTATTTAGCAAATTGTTCCAGAATCAGTTCTGGTTTTCTATAGACTTTAAAATCAAGTCCTTTTATATTTTTTATAGTAGTTTTAGCCTCTTTATCAGCTACCTTATACGCCAGAATTTTCCCAATTCTGTCTCCGCCTCCATATTGTGCAAGTTTATATTTATGAATTTTGGAACTAAATTTTTCCCTAAGGGTTTTCTTGAGTGATGCCCTTAATGAGATAAGTCCTAAACTTAGCTCTTTGATGTTGGTTTTGCCTTGTATTATAGCGTCTGAGAGTTGTTGCTCGGCTAGAGAAATATTTAATATAGTAGATTTTTCTAGCCCTCGTTTTTCAGCATTGTCCCTGAAAATATATTGCTGTGTATAGCCTCTGATGCTGCTTTTACTAGAGTCCCATACATAGCTGATAGCAGTAGAGTTGATATTAAATGATATATATTCCTGTGTGTGTTTTTTGATACCAGAGATATATTTATGGTCCATTAGTAAATATCTGGGGAATGTGAACTGCCGGGCTATGGGTTGAGTGTCTACATTTTTGAATTCGAATAGTATCTACCACCGCTCTAGTCATTAATTACCTTTACTTTCCATTTCAACAGACGCCCATTCCACAATCACTCATGTAGGTTGCTCTTTAGTAAACCACAATATCAGGACATTCAAAGCCACCTCTCTTGCTCAAATGGAGGCTGTTGTATCTTGTCAGAGAAAGTGAAGGCTCCCCTATTGGATGAGGGCAGGCAGGGCCTGAAATAGGTATTGATTTGAGATAACATATTCACTTTGAGGACATGGATTCTGACAATTCAGGATGTATAAAGAGAACCTTTTAATGGGTTTTTATAATTAGATTGGATCCATCCGACCATCTTCAGGCCCATCCTATCAAACGCCTTCTAGGTGTCCCAACTTAACAAGATGGTGGTCATCTTTTGGCATGTGCCTCATTCCACTAAATGGGCCACTCTATAGACATTGTCACTCCCCTGTCTATGCTGCATAATTCCTATCAGGCCTGACGTAGATGCCATCAGTTTACTTGCTAAGTTATTTGTAAAAGAATGATTACATTGGTGTGAAACCTGCGCAGTATTCAGAATCCTTTTTGAGCGTATGTATAATGATTTTGCCGGCTCCTGCATTGACGGGGTGACAGCCTTATTGTGGTGGGCAGGTGCACACATCTGGATGTGTACTGCCAGGAAATGACCCTCTGGGTCTCCCACGCTTTTACTCGGTATCCCTTAAAGTTGATCTTTCCAGTACCCCACCTACTGCAGTTTGAGGAACTGACCAGCTTTCCATTGGACAATCTCCGTGCCTCATTCTGAAAAATGTGTGCCACTTTAGGTGGATCTATTGGGGGAAATGAGGTCTAGGTTATGCCTCTTTATGTAGTTACAAAGTTTATGTCTCCAGCAGAATGTGTTTCAAATCTTTAATGTTAAATTGGAATAGTTTGAAAGCGTCATTTCTATGCCAATCATCCCTCGGGATGATCCCACAAGCCAGAAAAATATTGTAATACATATCAGGAAACTCAGCTAACTCAGTTTGACCTTTTTTAGGTGATCCATCAGGGGTGAAGTAACCTCTCTTGACCCTGAACATCACTCTCCATTTTGCTTGTGTTGTTAAAGTGTTCTGGAGCTCAACGAGTCATCTCCCTGAGTTGAGGAATACATTACTTTCTCTCTTTTTAGACACTGCCGGTCTGGAGGGCTTCTTCCTCCTAGAGTTATTCGACAGAGCTCTCTATCTTGTCCTTCGCGAGATGTAGTACATACCTGCATGTAATCCATTTTGTGTTGTTGGCTTTACGCTGCACCTTCTCGCAATTGAAGATTTGAGTAGCTTCTTGGAGGGTGCACGTTTAGTGCTGCTTAACATACAAGGAGAAAATTAGCCTAAAGGGCTGTCCCCATCTGTAAGTATGTTTTTTGAGCGGAAGTATGACTCTTTTTAGCAGTATAGTTGCAGCAAAGTAGATGCGAGATCCTGAAATAGTTTAACTAAGTTCCCTACAAATGTGGCGTCTTCTTACTCTTGGATGCGTGTCATGTTCTTTCCTTCAGTTGGAAGAGGTGTATCCTCGTGATGATGTCTAAAGAAGCTCTGAGCCTTCCAGAGAGACCAAGTGCTCTAATAATCTGATCCAGTTCCACTGCCTCAGCACTTGGTCTCTCAGTAGTATTTGGCCAAACAGTGTCTACCTATACTTGCCAACGCCCTCGCCCTCTGACCCCTTTGGGACACATCTGATGCGCATACTGATGAATGTATAGCGGATGCAGATGGCATGATATTTAGATGTAATCAAAGACGATACTCTTAAAACATACTTTGCATAGGGAGCTAGAAGGCTATTTATTTATATAGAAAGCCGGGAACTCATAATAGCAAGTGATATGATTATAGATCATAAGGAAAATATCCAAAATATAAAGCAACTGAGAGAGCGCAAACTGACCTAAATGTATGAGTGCATCACACTTACCTGTAGTAAGCACAAATCATGAGGAGAAATGCCATGAGTGCTAGTAGTATCTGCAATTATATTCTGAATGTATAGCTAATGTAGAGATTTAAGTAGAAGTGGAACTAATACAGAAATGTGTGACACTATATGATTTTATTAGATGTGATTATTCCTGAATCCATGTCGTGTAGCTGCTAAAATGTAAGATGGCATGTGGTTAAACGCAGAATGTGGTAGGCCTCAGGGCCAGAGCTAGAAGGGAAGGGGAAGGTGTTTCTTTTCACGACATAGATTGAACTAATGTTTGGTCATTGCATTAATGGGCCATGATTTATAGATGTGTTTACTGAATAATAGAATAAGAGTATTAACATGCTTTAATTAATGAAGAAGTTGAATGCTATAATCATTATGAGAAATGCTGTAGGCCTGAAATGTTTTAACATTGATTTACACGTACATGTCTGGGCCGAGAAATGTTGCGAACCTTTTTGGAAGTCTATGAGAGTTGGGTTCTTGGCTGCAGATGTCTGTCTGCAAGAGAAAAGGGAGGATCCGATTATAAATAATATGAATAGAGGTCTGTTCAGTAGACGGCCCAGACATGGAGGAGGGTTCCGGAATGTTTAAGGGGTATCAGCGGGCCGGAGAAGAGTCTGAGAAGCAAGGTCAACTCCAACGTATGAGGCCCAATACAAAGCAGCATGGAAAAAGCCAGAAGCTACACCACGTGAGGGGCGTCTCACGAGGGGCGTCTCAAATGTTGTTGACTGTTTTGTATTAGGGACAGCACCCCTGGGTGGAGTTAGAGCAGATGCCTGAGGACCCTTTAGAGAGCGGATGGGTAGGCAGAGAGGGTCATGACTGGAGAACTATAGGTTTTCACCAAGAGACTAAGAGTGAGTGACTTCCCTTGGGGGTCATTCACTGCTGACACCTTTTGTTAGGTTGAGACTTGGTTAAGTAGGGATACCATCTAGAGCAGGGTAGGGACAGCCTAACCTGTGTGTTTTCCTCCAACTTAAATGAAGGAGAGATCTCAATATGCGTCAATGCTGATAGCTTTATTATTCTTAGAACTTGTGCTGGTAATTTCCGTTGCTCGTCTGAGGGCTTTCAGAGAGCACATGTATGTAGTTGGACCTGTGTATCTCGTGAATCTCATTCTGAGATGCCTGTATTTGCAGCTTATCCTATCCTTACAATAAACTTTTGAAAGCTAGAAGTTGTTTGTGATCTTTTGGAGCGGAGTCCTTTATTGGGTGAACTAACTTGGTAAGAGAGGCACTTTCTTCCTTCAATGACAGGCAACAAAGGTTCAGTCGACCAGATCGAGGTTTAGATCTATAGTGATAAGGTATCGATCAAAATCTCGCCCTTCCAGTTGGTAGCTATAGAGGATGGTTGCCTTCTTGAGGACGGTGACCTAGGCCAGGTTAGCTTACCCCAAGGCCCCTAGAGATCGATGATCGGAAGAATCGCCCGCCGAAGAAGATCCGGATGACGTGAGACAGAAAAAGCAGCAGTATCGGTCGAGAGTGAGTATAAAGGGTCATGCGTGTTAGATTGCGGTGTTTTTGTATTGTATCTATGTTGTAATGTCTGGCGGAGTTGAATGTCTGTAGAGTGACTGTGGAACAGGTTGTGAGCGCGCGCAACCGGTGGAAATCTTAAGTTCAAGGAGAGCTTAAGTGGTTCGGGTGTATCGGACACCCAGAGTAATTGTCAAATAGTGTGAAGGGGGTCATGAGGTACCATTGATCACCCGAAAGACCGAGATAGGGGGAACGTAAGAGTGAGTGCGTGAGTAACGGACGCTGGTCGGAGGTTACTGTGTGTGTAAGCAACCTATCAGAGAGACGATAGACATTTCGTCAGTTGTGTTGACAATTACATATAGACTGTGGACGTACAGTCGAGGGAAGTGACCGCTTGGTCGGAAGTAGTCATTTTTCGGTGTATGAATGGGACGCATGCATGACCGGGAGACGAGTTGAGAAAGGAGGGGTGCTGCTGCGAAGCGGAGAAAAGTGACGTCAGGAAGTGTCGCGCAGTGATTGGCTGACCGGAGAAAGACCGCGCTGCGATAGGCCAAGTTAGCAAAGCCGCGTTAGGATTGGTGGATTGTCATCAGGAAGTAAACAGAGTAGCGAGGCTGGATATTGTGCGCATAATTATGAAGTGTTTTAAATGGCTGAGAGCGGCGTTTAAAAAAGAGAAGCGGGGATCGGATGAAGGGGAAGAAGCCCCGCCGGAGGGTACGCCGGCTCGTTACATGGCAGTGAATGTTGGGCTGCATACGATCCTTTGGATATCAGAGTGGAGTAAGATTACGGAAGGAAATGAGGAACTGACGTTCCCGAAGTACGGGACGTTCAGATTAGAGGTGTTACATCGATTAAAATCAGTCATGACCTCAATGAGACCCTTGCCTAGACCGACCCAGTTTGAAGCCCTTGATGCATGGATTAGGGCAGCGCATGAAAAAAATATGAACAGACGACAAGAAAGGGTGAAACGATCGGTAAGGGCAGTGCAGGATGCCAGGTGGGATGCGGATGCTAAAAGATGGAGAGTGCATAACATGGAAGTAAATAAACTGTACCCGGTGTTAGAGGTGCCCGGAAATAAAAGCCCCCTAGAAGAGGATGATGAGAGCGAAACAGAGGACAGCCTGATAAACAGATTATTGACAGACAGGCCACCCCCGTATAATAGAGCAGGGGGAGAGGTCGAGCATAGTGAAAGAGAAAAGGGGGGCAATGCAGGGGAGCATGGATCGCTTCCCAGTTCAGAGTGGGATCCTGAGGCAAAGAAAGAGCTGTCCCAGCCTAGTCAGGTGCAACAGGTAGTCGGGAGGTTTGTGGTACAAAGAGCGCCGGAAACGGAGTGCGCCACATCCTACGGATTACCAGCTGCACTACAGGTACCTGTTACCATAGGTCCTATAGTATCGATATATGACCCAGAGAGAGCAAGAGGGGAAGAACGGGTACGGAAGGACGGAGAAAGAGCAGAGACGGCAAGGAGGAACGATACGATCAATTCCCCAAGTCAGATGCCGATACCCAGAGAGTGGAGCACCCCGATGCACACAGCAGGGGATCCAGGAGGGGATCCTGGGGGCCCTAGATGGCCAGTGGATCTGAGGGGATCTGGACGAAAATCCTTTCAAGAGCTAAATGAGTACATGAAGAAGTGGGATGAGGCAGTGGAGGCTCACAAGAGCATCATAGCTGCAGAAGCTGAAAGGGAAAGTCAGGACAGCAGAGCTCGGACTCACTGCGGGGCTGGGGAGAGCAGCCCGGAGTGGGACTGGAGAGAGAGAGATAGTAGGGGAGTCACCCATTGGGCCCGGAGTGGAGATAGAACGGACCTGGAAAACGGGGGCCCCGGGAGTGGAGGGGTGGCGCGCCCAATACTCAGTGAAGGGGAGAGGAGAACGCAAGAGTACAGAAACAGCTTTAAGTGTACCCACTGTGTGCCCGGCACCAGAGAACTGAATGGGAGTTGTGAGAGGTCGCACCATAGTCCCTGTGATGACGGAAACGAGCGCAGCCCAGGGAATATGGGGAACCAGGAAGGATCGTATCGGATACTGAGTGATACTAGGCAAAGGGAGAGTAGCGACCAGAGGGAAAATAACAGAGAGGCGTACGGTGAAAGGAGAGAAGCAGGAGAGAGTGGGGGTAACAGGCCCGTGTTCCATCACCTTCCAAGATCGGATGGCCGAGCATGGGACCTGGAGAGATGGGAGCAAGGGAGAGCACTCATTAACTCTCCCGAGCCCAAACGTAGAGCTCGGAGTTGGGATGGTAGGGAGACCAGTGAGCCCCCTTTGAAAGACATATTGCGAGCTGAGATAAAAGCTAAGAGACTCGATGTCGCCAGCTTAAGGTCAGACCTGGATGACATGGTAGATGGTACCCTGCCTTTAGAAAGAATGGAAATGTATGAGCAGGATGAAATACTGTATATGGCAAAGGACATCACTCGAAAAGCGAGAGCAATCCATGAGAAGTTAGTCGAATTAGCAGGCAAATATATGGTGGACCTGTCAAGAACCAAAGCATTACAGGGTAACCACAGGCTACATTACACAGATCGAGACCTAGATGAGAGGAGAACGATCGGGCTGAAAACGCACATAAGGGAACTGATCACTGGAATAAGGACATGGAGGGCACTAGATAAGTGGGAAGAGAGGTGGTCCAAGAAAGGGACCGTCAGGAGAAGCACGCTTGGTACGACACCAGGAAGGCTGCAGGGAATAGAAGCATACCCTTTGCGTGAAGTCGCAAATGGGAATTATGTGCATGTCCCTTGGAGTAGGGGAGATTTAGCTGCTTTTACCACCTCCTTCCCCAAATTGCGGGAAAGCCCAGTGGAGTGGTACAAGCAAGTTGAGAGATTTGTAAAAATCTCAAAGGTCCTATGGATAGATCTGAACACGCTGTTTGACATTGTAGTACCAGGAGATCTGTGGACAGCATGCAAGGTTAGCGCTGAGTGGCCCACAACGGAGCCGGAGAGAGATGCTAAGACTAATGGGCCGTCCGAGATTGTGATGGCAAAATTCGAGAGAGTGATGACTTGGCTGAAAGAGAAAGTGCCAATGCAAGACATAGATTGGGTCAAAATAGACCGAACCAGACAGGAACCCAAAGAGACAGTTCACGAATATTATGAGAGATTGCTGAAGGCGTTTAAACAGTATAGCGGCTTGGATGTAATGGATCCAAAAGACATAGGGCAATTTGTGTCCAAGTTCGTCCTGGGACTGAGACCGGATATTAGTTTAATGATTCAGCAACACTTGATTTGTTGGCAAAATAGACCCCTAGACGAAATACTGAGATATGCCAGGTACTGCTGTGATGAGATAGACTCCAAGGCTAAGAAACTAAAGGAAAAATTGATGGTGGTACAGATGCAGGCAGCAGGGAAGGGGGGACAGCAGCAACAGCAGCAAGGAACAGGTACAGGAGGAAAGAAGCAGTACAGTCAGAACAAGGGCAATGAGGAGAGTTCCACCTTTAGACCCAGAATAGACATAGCTGCCCTGAAGAAAACGACTAGGTGCCACCAGTGTAACGAGGTGGGGCATTGGAAACGCGAGTGTCCCTACAATGTAGAGATAGGAGAACAAGAGGAAGAGGAGGAAGAGGTCCAGAGCGCGCCTACGAGAGGGGTGACGCCATACCAGGGAAAGGTGCTCAAAGGGGGGGGGGCTCCTCCCCGAGCCCAGTTCCCGCAACCTCCCCGAGTAGGGAATATGGGTAAGACCTATAGACAGATGCCCCTGTTTGTAGAAGGAGAAGAGTGCTATTATGTGGACCCATTAACCGGACAGAGAGTGGAAAGAGAAGACTGCACCCTCGGGGCAGCCTTGGAGGTGGACCAGAGGGGACCCTATGTCGAAGCAGAAGTAGCAGGGTGCCCCACGACATTTCTGGTGGACACAGGAGCCACTAGATCCACGATCAGATCAGCTGCAGTTCCAGACCTGCCCATGTCTGGAGAGACCATACAAGTGGTGGGGGTCGCAAACAGGAGAATAACCAGCCAATTGACAGAACCGGTACAGGTGAAAATAGGGAAGTACAGCGATGAGCACCAGTTTGTGGTTTGCGATTCAAGTCCTGTGTGTCTGCTAGGCAGAGACCTGTTGTGTAAATTGAATTGTACAATATACTGTACACCTCAGGGAGTGGAGGTATTGACCAATGATGATGACGCAGACTTCAAAGTTGCAAACTCAAGAATATGCGTGGAGCTGTACCCTACTTTGACAGTAGATGAGCTCCCCTGGGACTTGAGAGAGACAGTGGCACCAGAAGTATGGGACTTCACTGGGGAAGAGATTGGATTGGTCAAAGGGGTGGACCCAGTGAAAATTGTAGTGAAACCGCATGCTGAGTTCCCAAGAACACCCCAATATAAATTGACTCCAGAAACGATTGCAGGCATAAAACCCGTGATCGAGTCCATGATTAAACAGGGAATACTGAAAGAAATCGTGGGTAGTCCATGCAACTCCCCGATTATGGGTCTGCAGAAACCAAATGGGAAATTCCGGATAGTACAGGACCTTCGAAAGATTAATAACATAGTCGTTTCGTGTTGTCCAGTGGTACCGAATCCATCAGTGATACTGTTTCAGATTCCATTCCAAGCTGAGTGGTTCACTGTGATTGATCTTTGTCAGGCTTTCTTTTCGATCCCTCTGGACGAAGAAAGCCATTTTCTTTTCGCATTTAAGCTGGAAGGTCGCGTCCTAACATGGTGTCGTATTCCTCAGGGGTATACAGAGAGCCCATCGATCTTTAACCAGCTTTTGAAGAAAAATCTTGAAAGTCTAGTGCTGCCCCAGAAGTCAGTTCTGGTCCAGTACATAGACGACCTCCTCGTGGCGTCAGAAACAGAAGAAGCTTGCAGGGAGGACTCCATTGCTTTGTTAAATCACCTAGCTGCCAATGGGCACAAGGTGTCCCCGGGAAAGTTGCAGTACTGCCTGACAGAAGTGCAGTACTTGGGACACCGAATAGAGAAAGGTAAACGAAAGGTGTCACCAGACAGGATAGAGGCGATCATGAAAATGAATGCGCCTAAGACACAGAGAGAGGTCAGGATGTTCCTAGGGATGGTGGGTTATTGCCGACAGTGGATCGCGAACTTTTCACTGAAAGCAAAGCCCTTGCAAAAACTGACGCATAAGGAGGTGAGCGATCCGGTACCATGGGACAAAGACTGTTTGATGGCATTCCTACAGCTGCGAGAGGACCTGTGTCGTGCTCCGGCATTGGGAATGCCTGATTACAATAAACCATTTTTGCTTTACTGTTGTGAGAGAGAAGGTTGCGCGTTGTCTGTGTTAGTCCAAATCCATGGGAATGCCCGTAGACCAGTTGCTTATTTCTCGGCTACTTTAGACCCAGTAGCCGCAGCGTTGCCCGGATGTCTCAAATCCGTTGCTGCAACGGGTGTCAGCATTGAGAGATGTGAAAATATCGTCATGGGGCACCCGTTAGAGGTGTGCGTGCCCCATTCTGTTGAACTGTTGATGACCAGGACCAAAACACAGCATCTGACCAACAGCAGGCTCACGCGCTATGAGCAAGTTATTCTTGCTGCAGAGAATGTGACCCTCAGGAGATGCTCTGTTTTGAACCCTGCCACCTTGATGCCACTCCCAAATGATATCGAGGATGATGATGAATGTACAGACCATGACTGCCTCGATGTGACTGAACTATGCACCAAACCCAGACCCGACATCGTAGATGAGCCACTGACCGACCCAGACGAAATTTTCTTTGTCGATGGCTCATGTGTAAGAGACGAAGTTGGGCAGTTGAGAGCAGCTTACGCTGTTTGTACAATTACTGGAGTTGTGGAAGCTGGGTGCCTGGAAGGAGTACACTCCGCTCAGGTAGCCGAGATTATTGCCTTGACACGTGCTTGCTTGGCAAGCCATCAAATTCGAGTCACCATATACACCGACAGCCAATATGGTTATGGGGTGGTTCATGATTACGGGCAGTTATGGTCTCAAAGAGGGTTCATGACCTCTTCAGGCTCTCCCATTCGCAATGGAGAGTTTGTGCGCCTGTTGTTAGAGGCGTTGCAATGTCCAGCAGGTATCGCAGTTGTAAAGTGCACCGCACATACCAAAAATGAGGACTTCGTCTCGAAAGGCAATAGATATGCCGACGAAGTCGCGCGGTATTGCGCAGAACAAGGGTACTCTTTCACAGAGGTGGAAGTGGGTGGAATAAATGTAAGGACTGAATTAGCCATGATATTGGAAACTGTTGATACTTGGGACGAACTGGCAAACATGCAAGAAAATGCTCCTGATTTTGAAAAAGAAACATGGGAAAAGGCAGGATGTGTAGTGGGTGAGTCCCATTTTTGGGTCTCAGCAGATGGCAGAGCAGTGTTGCCCAATGAGATGGTGAGCCCAATGGCCAGACACATACATGGTCCCGTACACCTAGGGAGAGACGCTATGCTGAGAGTGTTTAGACAGACTTGGTACAATCCTAAGTTTAGAATAGCAGCAGAAGCAGTGTGCCAGCGTTGTGTGACCTGTCAGCAGCTGAACGTAGGGAAAAGAACACCAGTTGCACTGAGTCACATAGGAAGGTCTGGAGGTCCATTCAATCGAATGCAGATAGATTTCATTAAAATGCCGAGGTGCAACCGCCTCCGCTATGTCCTGGTGGTTGTTTGTGTATTCTCCAGATGGGTTGAGGCATACCCTACACGTAGGTGCGACACCCTCACAGTGGCCAAGTTACTGCTTAGGGAACTCATTCCGCGCTTCGGGGTGCCGGCCTCTTTGGAATCAGATAGGGGAACGCATTTCAACAGCGAGCTTGTGAAGATGATTTGTGCGGCTCTGAACATAGATCAGAAATTGCATTGCAGTTACCGACCAGAAGCCTCAGGAATTGTGGAGCAGATCAATGGCACGATCAAAGCCAGAATTGCAAAAGTGTGTTCCTCAACGACCCTGAGTTGGCCTGACGCCCTGCCATTGGTCCTCATGAGCCTTCGTAGTACCCCAGACAGAAGAACGGGGTTGTCACCACATGAGGTGTTAATGGGGAGAGCAATGAGGCTGCCATCTGTCCCAACTACTGCACTGTTAAATATCACAGATGATATGATCCTGGACTATTGTAAGGGGCTGTCTGACGCCATTCATTCTGTGTCCCTTCAGGTGCAGGCTGCCGAGGTTCCATCGTGCCAGGGCCCGTGCCATGACCTGTACCCTGGGGACTGGGTCCTGGTGAAAAAACATGTGAGAAGAAGCTGCTTGGATGTTCGTTGGCGTGGGCCCTTCCAGATCATCCTGATCGCGAATACGGCTGTGAAGGTGGGAGGCCTGCCCAATTGGATCCACGCGTCACATACGCGAAGGGTTCCAGCACCTCGGGAAGAAACAGCTCCTCTCTCGGATAGACGTCCAGCAGAGGACCGAGAAGCCATAGAGGGGGCTAGCCAAGCTGTAGAGGTGCCAGCGGAAGCAGGGAACGAGTCTGACCAAGCTGAGGACGGTCAGTACAACAGCGAAACAGACGACGCTACAGAAGGAGAAAGTAGCTGGGAGTACGAGTCAGACACTGACAGGTCTGACAGAGAGCGAGGACAGACAAGAAGGAGAAGGAGTAGAAGGGCACGTGGAGAAGCTAATTGGCCGCAAAGAAGGAGCTCTAGCCTGAGGTCAACTCCAGAGATAACCCTTCCTCCGATATCAGAAGACTCAGACCCGGAAGAAGGTGCTCAGGGCGCGGAAGCACCGGACCGAAGAAGGTCAAGAAGAGTGCGTGTGCCTAGCAGAAGATACTCCACACCTGAGTGGACATATCTGGCGACAAATGTCTTTGAAACAGGAGACAGGGAGGATTCGAGCGGTGGTGGTGTCCAGTTCTGAGCCCATCGTCACCGTGGAAATACGACTGTTGGTACCCGGAGTCGAACAAGAAGGGTCACTAACATTCATGCTCCCCAGACCTCCCCGCCTCAGCAAGTTAAAACACATGTTTCTTTCAGAATTGCAATTCCCCGACTTTGGTACAACGATAACAGCCCATGAAGAGCACAATCTTCGTTTGGAAATACTGAACTTTGCTATCGAAGCTGCAGGCACAAACTTGATAGTAGATGCTTAAAGGACTTTGTAAATAAAGCAAGCAGAAAAAGAAGATTACCTAGCGCCCAGGAAGCAGAGAATATTAGGGAACTTCCCTTGAGTTGATGGAGAAGGGCTAGGGTTGTCTTTATTGAACTGTTAAAGGACCTTTGCGAAGAAGGTTGTCAGCTTCCAGTTGTGTGGATTCTAAAGACAAAAGGAGTAAAAAGAGACTGTAAAGGAACGAGAAGAAAGGAACTTTGTGCCAAGATAAGAGAGAGCTATATTGTCTGACGAAATGGAAGCCGGCACCCAGAACCGCAGAGCTAAATGTATAATAGGTACACTAATAGTAGGAGTGATAATATTAATAGCTTTAGTGGTAACAATTTCTTATGTAAAGGGACATGAGGAAGAGGCGAAGGTAACTGATGTGAAATCTGTAGAAACGCTTACACCCACTGTTGCTGGTGAGAAAAGGGAAAACACTCAAGAGAAAGCGTTATTAGCTGCAGAAGCCCGCAGGTTACACGTAGATGAGTCCCAAGGAGACTTTAGGTCAAATGCTTATGCTAAACTCTTATATGAATACGTGGATGCCATGGAGGTTAAGGACTGTTACGTCTGCATGCAGTTGCCGGCGTCTGTAGATGAAGGCATTAGATATCATCACCTCCCGCTGACATATGGCATTACATGTAGCTTATTGCTTAGTATATTTTATGGGAGAGATAGTTTTGAATACTATTTCTCCAACTATGATTCAGTGTTGCCAGAAGTCCCAAATTATAAGCAGATGAACAAATGGGACTACTGGAAGAGTGAAGACAGATTGGCCAAGTTCTTCATTCCTTGGATTACCTTAGATACTTCACATGCCCGTAGAAATAACCTGACATGCAAAGTGTCAGAAGTCGAGAAGAAGTTCATAGGGCAGGTGGATGATCGTTACAGGAGACAAAAGATTTTGAAAAAATCAGGACAATGGAAAACAGATTGGACCGAGGAAGAGAAGGCACACAAGAGAAAGGGTAGTAGTGGTCCAATAGCTTTAGATAAGACGCAGAAAGGAAAGCTATGTCTTCACTGAGCCAAAACGTATTACGAAAATGTATACGTGGGAGAAGTCAGTTGTGAACATGCTTTCAATATAGAGTACTATACTAAAGATTTCCTGAAGGGAATGCAAGTGATTCCAAATGTGTATTTTGTATGTGGAAGAAATGCCTACGTGAGACTACCTGACAACTGGTACGGATCATGTTACTTAGCAATTGTCTTCCCCAAAATATATCATGCACAAGACTTAGAGATCATCGAGGGCAAGACATCATCGAGGGGAAGGAGAGATATAGGAGATGCAGAAATGGTTGGAGATGTCTTTGGAGCTATGTTCCCTCTTTTGGGACTAATCCTTAATGATGTTAAAATTAGACGACTGGCAACAGTCGTCGACAGGTTGTCTGCCAGCACTGCTCAGTCCTTAATGCTGGTAGAGGGAGAGATGCAATCGATAAGGGCTATGGTTCTTCAGAACCGTCTTGCGTTAGACGTCCTACTAGCAAAAGAGGGCGGAGTCTGTAAGGCTTTGAAGGTCCAGGAATGTTGTACTTACATTCCAGACAATTCGAAGCCCCTTGAGAAAGTTATTAGGAACATAACTGATATTCACAAGGAGATCGAAGACTTGAGTAGAGAAAATGTCTGGGAAAAGGTGGGCCACGGAATGAGTGAAGTTGGAGGGTGGATCTCCACCCTAGGCAAAAGCTTTGTGTGGTATATACTAAAACCTATCATCATAATATTGATCTGTGGGATCATATTGTGGGGATTGGTGAGGGTATTCAAATGGTACAGAGAAAAAAGGTCAGAAAGGGCCCAAAGAGAGCAGCTGCAGAGGTTGGCTGCCATACAAGATAATCAGTACAGGAGTCTGAGGGCTCTGGAAACGCAGAGACAAGTTATGCTAGCAATAACTGCAGTTTAAATGTTAGTGATGACCCCGAGAGGTCATCAAAGGGGGGAACTGAGAGAGCGCAAACTGACCTAAATGTATGAGTGCATCACACTTACCTGTAGTAAGCACAAATCATGAGGAGAAATGCCATGAGTGCTAGTAGTATCTGCAATTATATTCTGAATGTATAGCTAATGTAGAGATTTAAGTAGAAGTGGAACTAATACAGAAATGTGTGACACTATATGATTTTATTAGATGTGATTATTCCTGAATCCATGTTGTGTAGCTGCTAAAATGTAAGATGGCATGTGGTTAAACGCAGAATGTGGTAGGCCTCAGGGCCAGAGCTAGAAGGGAAGGGGAAGGTGTTTCTTTTCACGACATAGATTGAACTAATGTTTGGTCATTGCATTAATGGGCCATGATTTATAGATGTGTTTACTGAATAATAGAATAAGAGTATTAACATGCTTTAATTAATGAAGAAGTTGAATGCTATAATCATTATGAGAAATGCTGTAGGCCTGAAATGTTTTAACATTGATTTACACGTACATGTCTGGGCCGAGAAATGTTGCGAACCTTTTTGGAAGTCTATGAGAGTTGGGTTCTTGGCTGCAGATGTCTGTCTGCAAGAGAAAAGGGAGGATCCGATTATAAATAATATGAATAGAGGTCTGTTCAGTAGACGGCCCAGACATGGAGGAGGGTTCCGGAATGTTTAAGGGGTATCAGCGGGCCGGAGAAGAGTCTGAGAAGCAAGGTCAACTCCAACGTATGAGGCCCAATACAAAGCAGCATGGAAAAAGCCAGAAGCTACACCACGTGAGGGGCGTCTCACGAGGGGCGTCTCAAATGTTGTTGACTGTTTTGTATTAGGGACAGCACCCCTGGGTGGAGTTAGAGCAGATGCCTGAGGACCCTTTAGAGAGCGGATGGGTAGGCAGAGAGGGTCATGACTGGAGAACTATAGGTTTTCACCAAGAGACTAAGAGTGAGTGACTTCCCTTGGGGGTCATTCACTGCTGACACCTTTTGTTAGGTTGAGACTTGGTTAAGTAGGGATACCATCTAGAGCAGGGTAGGGACAGCCTAACCTGTGTGTTTTCCTCCAACTTAAATGAAGGAGAGATCTCAATATGCGTCAATGCTGATAGCTTTATTATTCTTAGAACTTGTGCTGGTAATTTCCGTTGCTCGTCTGAGGGCTTTCAGAGAGCACATGTATGTAGTTGGACCTGTGTATCTCGTGAATCTCATTCTGAGATGCCTGTATTTGCAGCTTATCCTATCCTTACAATAAACTTTTGAAAGCTAGAAGTTGTTTGTGATCTTTTGGAGCGGAGTCCTTTATTGGGTGAACTAACTTGGTAAGAGAGGCACTTTCTTCCTTCAATGACAGGCAACAAAGGTTCAGTCGACCAGATCGAGGTTTAGATCTATAGTGATAAGGTATCGATCAAAATCTCGCCCTTCCACAACCATTTGTTTTGTTATCAATATTTCTAATCAGAGTCAAAGCCTAGACACAATGAATGAATATGGGTATATTATATGAAAACTTTGTTTTGAAAAATTGCCTTTCAACTAACTTAAAACGGTCTTTCAGACGAGATAACAGAAGACAAACTCGCAAGCAACATTTCTCTCATGACAACGGAATAAAAATAATTGGCTAAATAAAAATGTTTTTCTTATTAAGGGTGGGGATTGTCTGTTATGCGATTCAGCCATAAATATATGTCAATCAGTTACAAGCGGTAATGATATAACCTGTCTAGTCAATCATTCTATGAATTGTAGTATATGGTATATGAGTTCTGTTCATCAGTGCCCCCGTAGGCTATTTACATCAGTAGTTTTGTGGCCATGACAAAGATAGCCAAGGTGCTGCGTTATGCAAATTTGGCTGATATCCTTCTCTGTCGCTGTTTTCATGAAACATCAAATGCAAATAAAAATTCACAGAATTAATCCTTTTCGATATTGTCATGCTGTAATCTTAGATTTAACCTACATATATGTATTCACCATTCAATTGTGTTGCAATCGATACATATTTCTAATTACTTCGTGTGTGTGCAGTCACCATTCAAATACACCTTTCTGCATTTCCGATTGTCTGTCAAGCGTTGGGAATAAGTTTATCGTGAGCATGGCTTGCCTCTCCCCGGAGTTAGGCCCCACCTCGCTACCTTGTTAGTCTCTGTTGTGCCCTGCCATCTGGAGGGGGCTGGGCTACGAGCGCCATCTTCGTTTGCTACCCCCTTTTGTCAGACCTACTCACCCTGCCATAAGGATCCCAAAGTGAGCTCCCCTCCTCCTACACACCGCCCGGTCGGTGTGCTTCCATAACCAATGTACCCTTCGTTTCCGCCACGCAACCAGGGACGCTTCAGTCTTCCTGTAGCTCCCCCCGTGCCATCAGTTTTCATCTCTTGTCGCCCCCCCACAGATTGCTCCAGTATACGCACATATTAATACTTTATACAAAATAAATTGGTCTTTAGTCTTTCAGTGTGTGAAATCATTTGCTGATTGCGGGTGTACAGCAAATGCTTAACACTACCCTCTGATGAAGCCTTACTGCTCAACCACACTACCACAAATAGAGAGTACGGTGCTATCAACTTTCACCTCTACTTGCCTTTGGGGTGCCACTGGACTCTGTGAACACTATACCTCATTTTCGTATGGTATATACAGAGCCAGCTTCCTGCATTGACAGTTGTATGTGTACTTTGTTTTGTTTACAGTAAAATTACTGGAAATGCAATACTTTGAAATATTGTAGATATACTTGGTAATGACTTTTCAGTAGTAGGTCATGTATATAACTTTGCTGATTACTTTTCTTACGCAGTGTAGTACACCTGGATACCGCATGGGGACATTTCCTGCATAATCCTTTGGCGCCATTCCCCGCCTTCTCGATTCCTGCCGTAGCTCTTGGGGTGGCGGTGCCATTCCCGCCGTAGCTCTTGGGTGGCGGTGCCCCTGATTGGGGGATTCAAACAATCTCCTGCCCCTCCTTACCCTGGTGTCTTAGCACCTCTCAGTCACGTGTTTGAAGCGCAGGTAGCGCTACCCCCGCTGATGGCCCGAGGTGGCAAACGCAAAATTTTGTGTACCCCTCGCAAAGTTAATGTCCCATAAAATTAATAAGTACTGATTGCATGTTTTGCAAAATTAACCAACCATAGAGTAAAGTGCAAACATTATTTTTATTGTTACACACGGGGAAAACTAACTTTGCCTGCATGTTGCAATAAACCCAGCTATTATGTATTGTTATCATGTTGTGGATTAATGTGCACCTTAATTGAAAACAAATGCAATTTTATGTGCTTATTTTATAAGTTTCTGTGTGTTGGAGAGGTCGAAAATGTAAGTATAAAATGCATTTATGTGGCTTATCTGCTAGGTAACAACTAATTGGGAAACATTAGTAAGGTGGGAGGTAAACAGAATGGGTTTAAATTCAATAAATAACATAAATCTGTGTTTGTTTTTATGATAGTTCCAAAAGTGGCCTCTGAGGCCTATGCAAAGATGGCTGCTCGGGGTAAACTGTGATCAAGAGCTGAACTGCGCAGGCGCGACAAAAACCTGCAAGTCAGAGTGAACTGTTCGTGCTCAAGGAGGTTCAAGGCTGATGTGGCCCGGAACCTAGGATGGGTGCCAAACCTGGACAACTGAACGTTGAGATCATGAGAATTTTGCTTGATGTTGCCACTCAAGGAAATGGCTAGGCCAAAGACTGTCCTAAACAAAGACCCTTTATTTCTTACTGAACCATCGAGAAAATGATGTCGTATGGGTGAGATGATGCTCACCCACCCCAATTTTTTCCAATGAAATTTTGAATAAGAGATGTTAGATACAATTTAGATAGATGAAGTTGGAGAAATAGGGTATAAAAAACCCTAGTTTTAGCTAGAAGGGGTCGCCGTTTCAATTTCCATCGGAGATGCTGCCCGATTCCTGGATGTAAGAACTTTGATGTTTTTTACTTGTTTGCTTTGCAGGATTGAAAGGATAAGATGAGGGTGTTAGTTAGGGAGGTTAGTCTTTACTAAACTTTAACTGAATTCTGAAATGCGACTTTTTCTGAGCTCTAAATAAAAATGATAATTTTGAAATAAAGTTCAAGATTTTACTGAATAAAGATTTACTAATGCATAAATGTCAGACATGATAAAGTTTTGCTTTGAATAAAAATTAGATAAATGAAGAAGTGAAAGCTGGTCTTTGATTCTTCCTACGCCTAATTTTCATTCTAGTAGATCCATTGCCACTATGGTGGTGTGTCTGAATAATTGAACCCATGGTAAAAATGTTAAATCTGGAGGTGTAAATAATGAATAGTTAAATAGGTTTAGACGCTCCACCAAATGTTACAGCACTTCTCCATTGCGATTCACCAAAGCCTTGAAGCCAAGTGTAAGTGAACAGGGTAAATGCGCAGTGTTATGGGCCCCACTGATGCACGATTTGTGTGTTTTAAGGTTTCAGGGAAATGGTGAGTTGATTAGAAATGATTTCTGGAGCCGCGCTGGAGCAGTTATATACTTGGTAGAAGAGTAGTGGTTACTAAGGAAATTAGCGTGGGTTATTGTAAAGTACTATATAGAGTTTGATGTACAGAATTATGACTAACATCTGTTTTTTTTTTTTTAAATATATTTTTATTGCAGAATCAGAAATAAAACCATTCAATAGGCCAACCTATACACTGACGGCCCCCAACATTCAGTATGATGGAAATCCAATACACAGCCATTTAGCCCACATCCCGGAGGCTGGGCGGCGCTTCAATGAACCAGTTCGCTGGAGGTGCCTCAGTGCATGCCCTGTCCGGGCCATAGGTCAGTTATATCGTATCGTATCCGCTTTTACCCCATAACAACCAACCCTCCCCTCACTCCACCCAGCCCTAGGCCGCACCACTGTGTGACTAACATCTGTTGAGGTTGTATTGAGTTACATGTAGTCCTGGAAAGGCTTCATAGAGTATGGTGAAGCCAGTGCCTCCGTCTGCAGGTGGAGGAAGTGTGGCAAGGTAGTCGCACAGTGAATTAGTCAGTTTTAAAAAAGGAGTATCGCCGAATACTGCGGTGGTATCATCGTAGATCACTGTTTAGGGACCTTAGGCGTGGAAGGATAAAAGTATAGTGAGGACAGTCTATGAAATTTCAGCCTTCAAGTATAGGGATCATTCCGTGCTTCCCGACTAAAACTTACTGCTGGGAGAGTAATAGGTCTTAACCCGAGCTTGATTGAAGGGTAAAGGGAGTGGTGTCTCTCTTTTGCTAACAATAGAGGAATTCTGTGGTGGGTTAGTGGACACGCTGCCTACTGGTAACACAGAGTGTATGTATATATGAATAGGGGTTTCCGTATTAACGTGTGTAAATGATATTGCAATACGCGTTCAAGTGAAACTCTGGGAGGTGAAAAAGATCTCTGTATGTGCTGTCCTAGAGAAGCGAGATCGTTATTGCCTGATAGAAGGGTAAAGCCAGTAGTGTTGCTTTATCGGCGAGTCTAAAAAATTCTGAGGAGACAAGTGTCGTCTACTCCAGTTACAGAATACTTGTGCGATTGAAAATTCTATCACTTTATTAGCGAAACAGATTAGTGGAATTGTTTTGTGTAAAGTTACTAACTGATTTTGTAAAATATCTTGTAAATACGGCTTCTTGAAAAAACTCTGTAAAGGAGGGGTCAGTCGGCGCTGCAGAAGCCGGAGCGCTGGTGACGTCAAAAGTGTCGATAGAGTAGGAGTTGATTGGTTCACCACAGAAAGCAGCAAAGGCTATTGGTTAAGCACTAAAGTGACGTATCGTGTTCTAACTGGTGCATTAGTGCGAACCGCGCTGTGATAGGTTGGTGTTACGGAATCAACAACAGAACAGTACGCGATCTTTTGAAAGCAGGAAAGTTTACCAAAAATGTCATACTACTATTATGATGGTGACAGGAAGACATCTTCATGGTTTAAAAAGCTGAAAAACATGTTTGTAAAAGATAAAGAGGTGGTTACGAGAGAGGGAAACGTACTTCCTTCACCGAAAACGCCTGCTTCTTATATGTTGACGAAATATGGTTACCATACGTGTGTTTGGTTGGAGAATTGGGTACAGTATACGAAGGATGATGGTGTGTTAGCTTTTCCGGAAGGAGGATCATTTGATTTGGCTATTCTGAGGAATTTGAGAGACAAAATGATGAAACTTGAACCGAGACCTAGACCAACTCAATTTGAGGAGTTTCATCAAATGGAAAGTGAGAGGTTGAGTAGGCATCTTAGACCGAGAGGTAGAGGCAGAGAGTTGTGGGGAGAAATACATGAGTCTCGAATGCGAAGATGGAGGGATGGAAGTATGTGCGATGGCATGTACCCCATCAGATTGGTTGAAGAATATGAGGGACGAAAAAGTACAGAAAAGAAAAAGAATACAGAAGTGAGAAATCAAAGCTATGGTGAAAGCGAATCAGAAGATGCTGTTTTAGAAGAAATATTAAATAGGAGACCACCTCCATATCAGCCAAGTTCTTTATGGAGTACCCCAAACGCCCCGATGGCAGAAGAAAGAGTTAATGAAACGCCAAGGCAACCATAAATTTTAGAGATTTTCCTGAAAGACTAGAAACAAGGTATGTCCCAAGTACACCGATAGGAGAAGCTAGGATTACAGGAACTCCTGTACAAAGTAATGATTCACACAGAATTGTGCTAAGTGCGGAAAGACGAAGTAATGAACAGCCAAACATGTCAGATTACGAGCGTTCTGCACATGAATTAATTCAAAATCTTACTAAGAATATGGAAGCTGTTACAGTACAAGTAACCATAGGACCTGTGATACCGGTATTTGAAGATCAGAAATTAAAAGAGCAGAGACTAACCATTCCATTACAACAAGGTTTACAGAGAGCAAAAGAGAGTACTTGTCCTGATTTACCAGAAATAAGGCAGAATATAAGTGTAAATCCACTAGAGTTAACTTTTAATCAAAATTTGTCATGCGGATACCAAACAGGAGCAAAATCTGACTCTGCTACTCCAGAGAAAAGTGCAGATAAAATAGATTTAACACAGACACCCATGGGACCATCAGAAAAAGACTTGAGTGAATGGATAAAATCATTAAAATTAAAGGAGCAGGAATTAAAAGTGTTGGATGTGTCCAAATTAAAAGTAGACATGGAAGAGTTATTAATTGGAACAATAGGGACGGACAGATTAAAAACTTATCAGGATAATGAGCTCATGTTTTTATGTAAAAGTATAACAAGGAGAGCAAAGACAATGTACGATCAATTAGAAGAAGTGGCAAGTGAATGCGGAATAGACTTTTCCAAAATAAAGTCATTGGAGAAATATTATCGAGTAGATTTTGCAGAAATAGACATTGAAAATATGAACACTGCAGGAAGACAAGCTCAGATAAAAGATTTGATTGTGTTATTACGCAAATGGGGTGATGTAGGTAAATGGAGAGTCGAGTGGGCAAAGAAGAAAGAAGAAAATAGTGATAAGTCCACTTTAGCTTTCCCCATTAGAGAGAAGGAAAAAGTAGCAACTGAATTCCCTATGAGAGAAATTCCTGGGGGAGGATATGTACATGTACCCTGGAGCAGACAGGATATATTGTCCTTTACGAATGATTTCCCCAGATTGAGAGAGAAGCCAGTAGAATGGTATCGACAAGTGGACAGATTTGTAAAGGTGTCAAAAGTATTGTGGATTGATTTAGATGGATTATTTGACATAGTGGTGCCAACAGATTTATGGACAGAATGTAAAATATCTGTGGATTGGCCAAGGGAGGAGTATCCCAGAGATGAGAAAACGGGAGCTCCCTCACCAGATGTGATGAGGAAATACGAGCAAGTGATAGTATGGTTGAAAAACAAAATACCTCCAAAAGAAACTGATTGGGTAAAGATAGACAGAACAACACAGGAGCCGAAAGAAACTGTGCATTCATTTTACGAAAGGTTGTTGTTAGTCTTTAAACAGTACAGTGATTATGAGGAATTAAATGAGAAAGACATGAGTCACTTTGTTTATCGATTTGTATATGGATTGAGACCAGAAATTTCAGATATGATTAGACATAGCATGATGGATTGGCAGTCGAGTTCAGTAGATAAGGTCCTGAGACAAGCAAAATATTGCAGTGAAGAGATTGATGCAAAACAAAAGAAGCTGAAAGAGAAAGCCATGTGGGCACAAGTAAAGTAGCCGAACAACAAGTAGCACAGAAAAAGAAGAAGAATGCAGTGAATCAAGGTGGGATTAAAGGTAAACCTAAATTGGTGGGGAATATTGATGAATTGAAAAAGAAAATGCCATGTTTTAACTGCGGCCAGATAGGGCATTGGAAACGAGAGTGTAAATGTCCACCTAGAGTTAATGGGGAACATACATCATTGAATCCGCAGGTGCAGTTTGAGGTAAATCAGCAGCAACCGCAGCAACAGCAGATAGCAAATCAGCAAAGTCAGGTGCCGCAACCGCCACTGCCATACAGTGGGAATCAGCAGAGATACAGTGCAGAGACAGGATTCAGCGGTGGTGAGCAGGTAAAAAGACCGCAAAGAGTAAATCCGTGTCCTCAATATTGGTTGCAAGAAGAGAATGGCAGTGAGCCGGATGAAAGTTTCTGACGGTGCCTGAGGGAGGAAGAAGAGTGTGTGCTTGGAGCCACTCGAGGTAGATCAGTCAGGTCCATTTGTGAGCGGAAAGGTGAATGATGTGGAAATAACTTTCTTAGTGGACACTGGTGCTACCCGTTCTACTGTTCGATCAGTGGAAATTCAAAATCTTCCTCTCTCGGGTGAGACAATCCAGGTTGTAGGTGTAGCTAACAGACAAATAAATACTCCTTTGACAAAACCAGTTGTAATAGAGATTGGGATGTATAAAGATATGCATCGGTTTGTAGTGTGTGACAGCAGTCCTGTTAATTTGCTAGGTAGGGATATATTGTGTAAAATGAACTGTGCCATATACTGTTCACCAGCTAGCATAGAATTGCAGACTCCAGATGAAAATAGTTTGTATAAACTGACAATGCTCATGATTGAGGCAGAACAAAACAAACTGTTTCCTGTTTTTGATAAAGAGAAAATTCCTGTTGAACTGAAAGAGGCAGTGAAAGAAAGTGTGTGGGATTTCACTGGAAAAGATATAGGCTTGATGAAAGGAGTTGATACTGCGAAAGTGTCCATAAAAGAAGGTGCAAGTTATCCGAATATACCTCAGTATAAAATGACTGCCGAAGTAATTGAAGGAATTACGCCAGTGATCGACAAAATGATCGAGCAGGGAATTCTAAGAGAAATCGAGAGTAGTCCTTGTAATTCAACAATTATGGGATTGAAAAAGCCAAATGGAACATTTAGAATTGTACAGGACCTGAGAAAGGTTAATAAAATTGTAGTCCCATGTTGTCCGATTGTCCAGAATCCAGCAGTGATTCTGTACCAAATACCACATGATTCAGAGTGGTATACAGTGATCGATCTATGTAATGCGTTCTTTACTGTTCCATTGCATCCAGAAAGCCAACCAATTTTTGAGTTTCGTCTCCAAAATCGTATCCTAGCATTGTGTAGAATTCCAAAGGGGAACACTGAGAGTCCATCAATTTTCAATCAGCTACTAAAGATATCGTTGGAAAATTTGAGCATGCCTGGAGAATCTGTGTTGGTACAGTATATTGATGATCTTTTGGTTGCATCAAAAACAAAGGATGCCTGTATAACTGATACAGTGGCATTATTGAATCATTTGGCTGAGGAGGGACATAAAGTGTCTCCATCAAAATTGCAGTTTTCCCAGAAAGAAGTACAGTATTTAGGTCACAAGATTGCTAAAGGAATCAGACAGGTTACAATTGAGAGAATTAAAATGATACAGGGAATGCAGCCACCTAAAACTCAAAGACAGGAAAGAATGTTCTTAGGAATGGTGGGTTATTGCAGACAGTGGATAAGTGGATTCTCATTGATTGCAAAGCCATTGCAGAGACTGAAAAAAGCAGGCATCAGAGACCCTATTGTATTGACCAAAACAGAAATGGAAGCATTCGAACAGCTCAAAACTAAATTGTGTGAAGCACCAGCTCTGGGAATGCCTGATTATGAAAAAGAATTTGAACTGTACTGCAGTGAGCAAGAAGGATGTGCTCTATCAGTATTAATTCAGAGGCATGGAAGAATGAGAAAACCGATTGCGTATTTCTCAGCTGTTTTGGACCCTGTTACAAAGGCTTTGCCAGGTTGTCTGAAAGCAGTAGCTGCAACTGGTGTAAGTCTGGAGCAAAGTGAAGGAATTGTGATGGGATTTCCTGTGAGAATCTATGTACCTCATTCGGTGGAGATTCTACTCACAAGAGCAAAACTCAGTACATGACTAACAGCAGAATGACACGTTATGAGAAAATAATTTTGGGAGCTGAGAATGTGACAATTGCAAGATGTGTGAATATCAACCCATCGACACGGTTACCTGATACGGTTGAGGCAGAAGTGAAAAGTGAGTTTGATCACAAGTGTTTGGATGTTCTGGAATATTGCACAAAGCCTCGTCCAGACATTAAAGATGAACCTTTACTTGAATCAGATTTTGTAATGTTTGTGGATGGATCGTGCTTGAGAACAGAGAGTGGTGTTCTAAGTGCTGCATATGCTGTCTGTACAGTGGCAGAAGTGTTGGAAGCATCTTGTCTGAAAGGAAGTCATTCTGCTCAAATAGCGGAGTTGATTGCTTTGATACGAGCATGTGAGTTGGGAAAAGAGGTGAAAGTAACCATAGTTACGGATCGTCAATATGGTTATGGAGTTGTTCATAATTATGGACAACTTTGGTCCCAAAGAGGCTATTTGACCTCTGCAGGAACACCCATTCGGAACACAGAGTTTGTAAAGACATTGATTGATGTGATACAGCTGCCTGAAAAATTGGCTGTGGTAAAATGTTCTGCCCACCGGAAAGGTGAGGATTATATCACCAGAGGAAACAGTTATGCTGATGCAATTGCAAAGCATTGTGCCAAAAATCAAATTTCAATCAATCGAGAGAAAACTGAAGAACATGTTCCAAGTCCTTTAATGCTAACCACTGTAGTGGAAACTTGGCAGGAAGTGAAGCAGATGCAGGAAGAGGCAGGGACAGAGGAAAAAGATATTTGGTTAAAATCAGGTTGCAGGCAAAGGGAGGAAGATGAAATTTGGGTTTACAAAGATGAAAGACCAGTAATGCCCGATAGCATGATTTCAGATATGGCCCGAATGTACCATGGTCAAGCACATATTGGCACAGACGCTATGATTCGTCTCTTTAGACAGACTTGGTATAATCCTAAATTCAGAATGATTGCTGAAAGTTTGTGTCAAAGATGCTTAGTCTACCAGCAATTTAATCCAAACAGAAAAACTGTTGTAAGTTTGGGAACCATAGGACGGGAGGTTGGCCCATTTACAAGAGTTCAGATGGATTTTGTTGAATTACCTCCATGCAACAGACTCAGATATGTTCTTGTGATAATCTGTTTGTTCGCTCGATGGGTAGAAGCTTTCCCCACGAGAAGGAATGATGGAATAACTGTTGCTAAACTGTTTTTGCATGCGATAATACCGCGCTTCAGGTTTCCAGTCACGATTGAATCGGACAGAGGCCCGCATTTTCAGAATGAGTTAATGCAGATGATTTGGAAAGCTCTGGACATTCCTCAGAAGCTATATTGTGCATATAGACCTGAGGATTCAGGAGTAGTTGAACAGGTAAATGGTATGATTAAAAACAGAATTGCAAATATGTGTTTGGCAACAGGAATGAAGTGGCCTGATGCTTTGCCACTCGTTTTGATGACGCTGAGAAGCATACCTGACAGAAAAACTGGATTAAGCCCACATGAAATCTTGATGGGTAGGGTAATGAGACAGGCCTATGTACCAGTTAATAAGTTGCTAACTATAAATGATGACATCATACTGGATTACTGTAAGAATTTATCTGATGTAGTAACTTCTGTGCTCCACCAGGTGGGAACTGAATCAAATACCAAAGAGAAAACTCCAGCTCATGATCTAGTCCCTGGGGACTGGGTAAGAGTGAAAGTTCATCGCAGAAGGAATTGTTTGGTACCAAGGTGGCAAAGACCACGTCAAGTGATCTTGATCAGTAATACTGCAGTTAAGTGTGATGGATTGAGGAGGTGGGTTCATGCTAGTCACACCATCCGTGTGCCTGAACCTGAATACCCATACGACGGTGAAAGTACAACTGACTCGGATTCTGAGGGTGAACCAGAAAAGGATCCAGATACTCAAGATCGACAAGAACGTCGACATCTGGAAGTATCAAAAGCCAGTTCTGCGTCTGAAGGTAAAGGTGAAAGGGAGATTGTTGAAATACCATATTCAGAAGATCAATCTGAAGATCGAGAATCGGTAAAGACAAGCACCAGTAAAGACGCAAAAGAAAGTGAAGAGAGAGCTGTTGAAAAGGAGAAAACTGAAACGCAAACTGAAAACTCTGGAAGTAGGAAGGGAAATCCTGAAACTGGGGAAGAGGAAGTAACTCACAACAAGGATGAGACTACAAGTACCAGTTATGAAAGAGTTCCTGACAGAGTAACAGTAGAGAAAACTAAAACTGATGAAGACAAAGACATTGTGAAAATCATAATAAATGATACAGTAGAAGACACTGAAAGTGAAACTGATGGCAGTGCAGATGAGACTCCATTAAGAAAAAGCACAAGAAAAAGAGCTTAGAGAGTGGAACATAACACTGAAGAGCCAAAGACTAAGAAAGTCTGCAAAGGAGACAATTGGCCTAGAGGGGCTGGAGGATTGAGATTCAAAATAGTAAATGCGACAAAAGAAAAAGAAGAGCAAGTGAACGAAATTACCAGTCAGAAAGAAACACTGGGAAAGAAAATAGAGACTATTCAAAGGCCAAAAAGAGTAAGACGTCCAAATCAAAGGTACAAGTTACCTGAGTGGACATATATTGTTCTTCCTCCAATTGTTGAAGTGAATAGCAGTCAAGAAAATCTGTATGACCCAAAATCAATTGGGAAAAGTGAGTAAAAAGGTCATCTAAGAGGAAAGATAGGTGTTCATAATATATGATATTAAAGTAAAAAGTCTGAAGTCCTGTGAGACGATTTTTGTAAATTAAGAAGAGGTCAGAGTTGACACAAGGTCGAAGAAAACTTGTTAGAGTGCTGTGTGGTGTGAAAAATGATAGGTGACATAAGGTCGAAGAAACAGTGTTAGAGAAAATAGCAATGAACAACCATAAGACAAAATGTTCTATTTTTAGAAAATGGTGCAGGTGTTTTACTATATGCATGGGGTTGATGACTATATTATGTATAATTTTAGCTATTGTGATTCCTTTCAAATCTAATTTAATGAAATTAAAGCCGAATGTGAGTTCAAGTAAGCCAATTGAGAAAGAAAAATTACATGAGACTTATGTGTACAAGCCTGAGTTGCATCAAGATAGGTCTATTAGTGACTACACTAAAAATACCTTTTCACAGTTATTGCTGGAGTACATCAAAACAATGAATGTTGATGACTGTTCTGTTTGTGTAAAGTTGCCAGCATCAGTGTCAGAAGGGGTGACCTATCACCACCTTCCTCTTACATATGGAGTAACTTGTAGTGTAATCTCGAGTTTGTTTTACAAGACTGGGAAATTGGAATATTATTATTCCAATGTGGATGAAATATTTGCAAAATTGAAAATTGATGCTACACTAAATAAAAGAAAACATGCAGAGGTGATGGGAGAATATTTTCTATAAGTAATTGAATTAACACACGAGTATGCATTTAATAATAATTTGACATGTAAAATGAGAATTGAAGAAAAGACATTTTTAAACATGGTTGAGGAAAGGAGAATTGCTTATAAACGAAAAGAGAAGATGAAACATGCAAAGTCTAAATATTATACATTTGATGATGAGAATATTGAAGACAAGAATGTGAATGTGGCAATAAATATAGATGCATCAATGTTGGGAAAATTTTGTATCAGAAGAGATAATTCAATATATGATAATTATTTTCTGGGTGCGAGTCAATGTGAAGACATCTATAGAATTACAGGGGGTTAGGGATTTAAAGGAGGAAATGATCCTGTTTCCCTGGAATTTATTTCATATGTGGGAATAAAGCTTATTATAGACTGCCAGACCATTGGTATGGGACATGTTATGTGGGTTTGGTCTTTCCTAAAATCTTCCATGTAGATAGAGGTACTAATGGAAAACATGAGATAGGTAAAGTTTTAAGTAGAAAAAGAATAGAGAGTGCGTTAGAAATAATAGGTGAGGTATTTGGAGCACTGATACTAGCAGTGGGAATTTCGTTTAATGCAAATAGAATCAGAAAATTGGTTGCTATGAGAGCTATGGTTATGCAAAACCTACTTGCCCTTGATATAATTTTAGCAAAAGAGGGAGGAGTCTGTGGAATATTGAAAGTTCAACATTGTTGTACTTCTATTCCAGATAAAAGTCAGAACATTGAAAAATATTATAAAATATTACAGATTTGCATAAAGAAATTGAACCACTGGAGGTTGAAGGTGTCCTTGTAAGGCTGGGTAAAAGTTTCTCAGCAATTAAACATTGGTTTCAAGAAATAGGTAGTTCAATTATAGGTAAGATACTAATTCCAATAACAGTTATAGTGATAGTGATTTTCTTATAAGGTTATGCTGTATATACAAAGGTAGAAGAGATTTTAGAAATTTGATGAAGAAAAGGAATGAAGAACGATTGGCAAGAATGAGAGAAAAGAATGAGATAGAAATGGAAGAAATTAAAGAAAAGGTGATATTAACAAAAGGAAATTGAAACATGTTCTGCTAAATTTTTCAAAATTTTGAGGGTTATTTGGTGATAAAATCACCAGATGAGGGAATTGATGAAGTGAGGTGGCAAACGCAAAATGTTGTGTACCCCTCGCAAATTTAATGTCCCATAACATTAATATGTACTGATTGCATGTTTTGCGAAATTAACCAACCACAGAGTAAAGTGCACACATTATTTTTATTGTTACACACGGGGAAAACTAACTTTGCTTGCATGTTGCAATAAACCCAGCAATATGTATTGTTATCGTGTTATGGATTAATGTGCACCTTAATTGTAAACAAATGCAATTTGATGTGCTTATTTTATACGTTTCTGTGTGGTGGAGAGGTCGAAAATGTAAGTATAAAATGCATTTATGTGGCATATCTACTAGGTAACAACTAATTGGGAAACATTAGTAAGGTGGGAGGTAAACAGAATGGGTTTAAATTCAATAAATAACATAAATCTGTGTTTGTTTTTACGATAGTTCCAAAAGTGGCCTCTGAGGCCTATGCAAAGATGGCTGCTCGGGGTAAACTGTGAGCAAGAGCTGAACTGCGCAGGCACGCCAAAAACCTGCAAGTCAGAGTGAACTGTTTGTGCTCAAGGAGGTTCAAGGCTGATGTGGCCCGGAACCTGGGATGGGTGCCAAACCTGGACGACTGAACGTTGAGATCATGAGAATTTTGCTTGATGTTGCCACTCAAGGAAATGGCTAGGCCAAAGACTGTCCTAAACAAAGACCCTTTATTTCTTACTGAACCATCGAGAACATGATGTCGTAAGGGTGAGATGATGCCCACCCACCCCGAATTTGTCCAATGAAATTTTGAATAAGAGATGTTAGATACAATTTAGATAGATTAAGTTGGAGAAATAGGGTATAAAAACCCCTGGTTTTACCTAGAAGGGATCGCCTTTTCAATTTCCATGGGAAATGCTGCCAGATTGCTGACCGATTCCTGGATGTAAGAACTTTGATGTTTTTTACTTGTTTGCTTTGCAGGATTGAAAGGATAAGATGAGGGTGTTAGTTAGGGAGGTTAGGAGAAAATGATTTTTGGAACTATCTGTTCTTTACTAAACTTTAACTGAATTCTGAAATGCGACTTTTTCTGAGCTCTAAATAAAAATGATCATTTTGAAATAAAGTTTAAGATTTTACTGAATAAAGATTTACTAATGCATAAATGTCAGACATGATAAAGTTTTGCTTTAAATAAAAATTAGATAAATGAAGAAGTAAAAGCTGGTCTTTGATTCTTCCTACGCCTAATTTTCATTTTAGTAGATCCATTGCCACTATGGTGGTGTGTCTGAATAATTAAACCCATGGTAAAAATGTTAAATCTGCAATAATGAATAGTTAAATAGGTTTAGACGCTCCACCCAATGTTACAGCACTTCTCCATTGCGATTCACCAAAGCCTTGAAGCCAAGTGTAAGTGAACAGGGTAAATGTGCAGTGTTATGGGACCCACTGATGCATGATTTGTGTGTTTTAAGGTTTCAGGGAAATGGTGAGTATTGATTAGAAATGATTTCTGGAGCCGTGCTGGAGCACCGCCTCGGCGCAATTCCCAGTGGCGTAACCTGGTTCCTTGCCAGGCTCTGGTTGCCGATATGGCGCCGGCCCTCGGGGCCCCCTTTGGGGGCGGCCTCTGCTAAAGTCGCTCTCTAATTCCGGGACTATTTCTTTCTGTGTGGGTTTGCTGCTTCGTTTGCCATTTCGTGGTGTTTTATATAGCATAGCGCAAATTAGACCCGCAGGTCTCAGATCGCTTTACATGAGCACCAGTTGCATTACAGACACATTCATTTTTACTAGGCACTGGGAGATTAAGTGATTTTCCCAGAATAAGAGGATGTTGAGTATCCCAGCTGGGTCTCTTACCTAGTTCCCCAGATTCGTGGTCGACAGAATTATATACAAATCCTCATTCAAAAGTAAATACATAAAGTTACATTAAGTATCACAATGATGCTTGTCTTTATATTTTCAGATCTCTTTAATTCAGGATCCTTAAGCCTTCTTAGCCAACACGTGTTTTGTCGCTGTTACAGCGGATTACCCCGCGACTTCTTCAGGGCTAAAGGAATATATAGACGGGTACTTGTTTGTATATGTAACAGTAGTAAGAACACTTTACTTCTAAAAAATTGACAAGGTAACTTCGGTGACTTGTGTGAGTTTCAAAAAAGTGAATAGAACTGTGTGGAAATCCATGTGAAACTGGTGTTGTACATACTTCTCGTACAACTTCTCTGTGCATCCATGTATCAATGGGGAAAGAAAGAACAAGCAAAACCCCCCATTGTTTATGTTATTGCTAGAAAACATACTGATACAGTCGGTGTGTGAGGCACCCTTATATGAGTAATCCTGTCGTTGGTAAGGTGTGTGTGTGTTTGTGTTTTTTTTATCTATTTTGTTATATTCGTGGTGAAGTAGTGATCCCTCATGCTGTCACTAAATAGTAAATACATGCTAACTATATTGTGTACTAGAACATGTATAAAAGAACGCATTTTTTTTTAATAATGCGATACCGGAGGACAGTTTCAAGTAGTCTCTAAGTAACAGAAAAGGGAACATCCGCTAAATAGTAGCAATCGGCACACTCTAATGTGGTGTACTAGGTACCATGAAGGATCCCCCTACCTTAGTTCCGGTGATAATTCCAACCCGGAAGGGGTTCCTACGAGTACTACTCCTGGGGAGGTAGACCAATTAGTCTTGTGTCCTGAGAGCTAAATATGCTTCCAAATATAAGGGAGTTTCTTTTAGAAGAGCTGCCCCATCCTAAGGTAAAATTAACATTGTATTAGCATTTCTATCTCTCTGTCCTGTATTGAGACTCTAGTAAGCCAGTTTTATCATTCCTTATTGGCAGTATTAGATCGAACCCTTTGGATCTCAAGGCCGTGCTATGTTTGCTGTGCAAATCAGGAGTCTGCAGCCAGTCACCCCAGTATTGTTTTAAATAATGAAGCATGAGGGGGGAATACACCGTTACTGAGCCCATTTTGGGCACCATCTTGAAGTGGTATATCGGAACCTCCAGGGCTTTGGAATCACTGAACCCATTTTGGGTTCCATCTTAGAGTGGTGTATCGGTACCCCCGGGGTACTGGAATCAATAATATTGTAAACTAGCAAAATGTCGGTGGCATCGGGCTGGTGAAAAGCCCATAAGATTAAACACTATCTGCTAGTAATCTGTATCTGCAGGAGTACATGACAGCATTGCGGTGTACTTCCAAACAAGTGTGACATTTATGGCAACGTGCATGCAGTTTTTATACAGAAGAACATCTGTGTAAGAAATTTCTCTTGATATCCAAGAGCTTTGTCATTCTGACTGAACTGATCAACAAGATAGTGTGTTTTGTGACATGTGATGTGTGACAATGTGATAGTGAATTTCATGACACAACTAGGTGGACCTCATATTTAACTATAAATTCTTAGACTTTTTACGGACACTGTCAGTCAGTCTCAATTCTCACTAGTATCAAATCCAAACCAATTTAGAAAGCATTATGCAATGTGAAAATGAATTCTGTCACATAGCTAGGTGGGGACAATTACATTTAGTCTCAGTTCTTTATTATACATAGTCTACAACATGTTAAGTCTCGAGGTCTCAGTTTCTCACTGTACATAGTCTACAACAAACTGTGATAGTGTACATAGTCCACAACATGTTACGTCTTAAAGTCTTAATTTCTCAAAGTATATAGTCTATAGCAAATTATGTTTCCAGTGCGAATAAATCACTTAACACAGAAATAGTCATGTATTGCAACAGTACGGAGTCTACCAAGAAAAGTAGGTATCATAATGGGTGTACTCTATAAGCTGTGATGATGGTGTGGCGTAAGCCAGCCAGTGTTTCAGTTCATTTGGACTCGGGCACGGGCTAATCCCCCAGGAAGTATTGATGCTCATGGGCCATGTTCAAGCCCAGTTCAACACTTTTAAGTCTCATAATCCATAGCGCCTCTTTCCTCCTGAGTGTTAATTCCCTATTACCCCCCCTTGGGTCTTTGGGTGTGACATTAAAACCATAGAAGGAGAACGTTCTATGTGTGCTCTGAGATTTATATTCAGCTATGTGTGTGGATATCGGATATCTGCTTTCCCCTTGCTTTACAGCCCCCATATATTCCCCGATGCGGTCTTGGAGGCTCCTGATGGTACTTCCAATGTATCTCAGACCACTCAGCATATACTACATATTTTGTTTAACAGGTGATATTGTTCTCAATTTTGTACACCTTATTGTTAGGTCCCCTCAATTCTTTTTTTCTGTCAGTGGCCCACCTGCACATGGAGCAAAGGCTGCATTTGAAAAAGCCCAGAGTGTGTTGGGTAAGCCAGTTTGGTGTATGTTCCACTTTTGGGTAGCTAGGGCTGAGAATATTTCTTAGGCATACACCCCTGTGAAAGGTAATCTCAGACCTTGATGTTGTAAATCTCTGCAGTGTCTTGTCTGCCGTAAGTGCCTATGTCTATGCATACTGCTTGTTAGTGTGTTTGCGTGCTTGTTAAAATCCATAATTAAACATACTGTTTTGTTCTCTTTCTTTTCTGGTATGTTTTAAAGGGTGTCTTGGTAACTGATTTTAGAGATTCTCTCCTTGGCTCTATGTATAACGCAAACACACTAATACGCAGTATGCTTAGACATTGGCACTTTCACAACTTTTACTGCAGAATTTTATATTCATTTTTCTCATATTCTTAAAACCAAACTACTCACTTTAATTCAATCGTTTTCTGATTCTTCCATGTCTTCTGGTTCTTTTCTAGAAGTACTTATTTGTCTTATCCTGAAAGATGGTAAAGATGTGCACTATTGAAAAAACTACTACAGACCCACTTCTTTAGTCAATATAGATTATACTATTATTGCCAAGGCCTTGGCTACTAGACTACAGCCTCTTCTACTCAATCTTCTCGGGAAGGAGCAATGAGGGTTTGATTTGGGTAGCTATCTTTCAGATAACACTCGTCTGTTCTTTGATATTATATCTAAGTCTGCTGATCTCCCTGAAACTCTGGCAGCCATTGCTTTGGATGTCTAGGAGGCTTTTGTCAGGATTGATTGGTCTTTTTATTCCATACACTACGTTGGTTTGGATTTGGTCCTAAAATAATTAATTTAGTCTCCCTCTTGTACTCACCACCACAGGCTGCCATTTGTGCTAATGGCCTCTCTTCTGTTTATTTGCTTCTAGGTCGGGGTGTTCGGCAGGAATGCCCTCTGTCTCCATTTCTCTTTAAATTTCCCAGAATTAGACAAAACCCTCTTATCAATGATTTCTCCTACAATACTCAGCATATTAAATTAGTCGCATATGCGGATGATATTTTGTTATTTATGTCAAACCCTCATTCCTCTCTCCTTGCTTTTTCATCAGAGGGTGCCTCTTATAATTGTGTTTCTGGGAATAAATTAAACACTGACAAATGTGAAATTTGACACAAATAAAATAAATTTACTTTTAAACACGCCTTCTCTTTTTCCACTTTTAAATGGGAGCCTACTTAAATTAAATAAATGGGTCTCCAATTCACTCAGTCTCTTACCACTTCTATTTCTGTTAATCTAGATCTGCACACTCATAAGAGTGCCTCCCTAACTTCTAGATAGCATCCTTTACACTTATCTTGGTGGGGCAGGTTAGATACAATTAAATTGAAGTTTGTTCCTATTACGTTATTATTTCTACTATTCCGTTCAATATTCAGCTTAAACCATATAAAAAATTTATTGAATTCTATCCTCCTTTCTTTGGAATAAAAAAAAAATCTTGTATGTCCTTATCTAAACTGAAGCATCCTAAAGCGGAGGGGGGATGGAATTTCCAGATTTTGTGGAATATCATAAGCATTTATTTTAAAGCAGTCCATTCATTGGAATTCTTATTTACTCTATTATGGGTAGCCTTAGAACCAGTTTCTTTCTCCCTTTTCATTTCTTGAATAAATCAAATTTATGCGCGCGCCCCTGAGGTTATGTACCCCGATCCCTCGGCATGCATATAAACTATTGACCTCTGTTATTCCATGTCACCATATAAATTTGGATACTTTTTTTGAGTCTCAAATCTGGCACATTTATTACATACATGTAAATAGTAGACCCCTCTATTGGCCATGTCGGAGAACTATGGGGCTACTTTGGGTCAAACAATTATACAAAAAAGATTCTTTTCTTTCTTTCTTAGAAGCTTCAACAATGTTTGGTTTCATCTACTTCAAATCATAAATTTATGGTTCTCCTACATATCATTTTTCAATCATTTAAATTTTTCCATTCGATTGCCCCCCACCTCACCACTCTCCGTTAATCTGGCCAACCTTTTGCACACAAATCCAAAAGCCTCTTCCATATATCATCCCTACAGTGTACATTTTGTGATCATCCTAAGTAACCTGTAGAATTTGCTTGGGAAAATAATTACCTTGCCTATTTTTACATGAAAACCGATTTAGAGCAAAATAATGAAATCGTCTCAAGCAGCTAATACTACACAAACAGTTTTTTTTTGTTTATAATAGACTTTTTATAATACCTGTTCTTCTCCACAGGATCCACCCAGACACTCCAGACACATGCTGCACATGCTTTGCCCAACATTCTAACCTTAAACATGTACTTTTCTCCTGTCCCTAGATCTCTACTTTCTGGCAAAAGGTTTGGGATCAAATCAATCTAAAATCTTCTTTAAGTACTCCTTATTCTATTTCAAATGTTTTCTTAGGAAGACTCTCCACTGTGTGGGCTGATGGACCTTTTTTTGGCAGTTGCTTTTCAATAAATCACTAAGCATTGGAAGGACTCCAAGCAGTTGTCATCAAAAGCATGGCGGTACGCAGTCTGTTATTAATATAGATTGGATACTGCCTATATGCATCATATGTCTGTTTTAAAAAGGAAACAACTCTGGACACCAATTACTCAGTTTTTAGTTGATTCTACCAAAAGATCTTCTGCACTTTCCCCTGTAATTCAAGAAGTGCTTAAACCCCCTGATTACATTTTCTATTGCAATGTTATTTTTATCTAACTATGGCTATTTGATTAATATTTTCTTGCTTTTTTGATATTTGCAATCAGACATTTATGCAATGTTATTTAATTTGTACTTACCTCGTCCACCCCTCTCCTCTTTTCCTCATTGATCTCAGTTGTTTTCTTTCTCTTTCTTTTTCAAATGTTGTATTCATATGTACTTCAATAAATGTATCCCATGCTTGATTTCAATAAAATGTCTTTTAAACTTGAAGAAAGGTTTTGAAAAAGATGAACTCTGAAGTGCATTTAACACAAAATGTGGGATTACATTGGATAAAATGACTAATGCCTTGAAAAGGGGCATGTGAAATATTTTGCTCTATGTGCCGGTTTGGGGAAAAGACAATACTGGGGTATGTGCAAAAGGTGCTCTGTGTTGTCACTTTTAGCAGAGTCTAATTGTGTGTCACAATTTCAAAGATACAACTTTTACATATCTAATGTGATAAAAAGGCTGTGTCAGAAAGCATGATCTCACTATCAACGACAATAGTGTGCAAATGGCGTTGCAAACTCAAGTACCTCCTTGATTTCATCTCTTGGGCGTTTGAGAACATCTTCATGTTTGTGTTACAGGAATTTGAAAATTGAAATCTTAAGTAGCTAAAGTGGGAATATTGTTTTGTGAACTGACTTATATGGATTTAAATATATACACTAACATCTTTGTCCAATTTAGCACAGGATGTATGTTCCATGTATCCTCATCAGTGGGCAGTACAGAGAGTAGGACTCACAAATCAATTGTTCCACAACACACCATAACATGTCTTTGAGTCACCAGTGGGGGGCGTGGCCAACCAACATGGCCATCCGGACGTAACGTGAATCTAGAGGAGGGGTATTTTATTGTATAAGAATGATACAGGGCGCTCTACCAGAGGTGGACGCTAAAGTAGTCGAAAGAATTGAGTAGGTCAGGTGCAAACAGGCGAGCGGAGAAAACCCCTTAACCACTCAACCGTGTGTCAACAGAAGTAAACACACAAAACAAATTACTGCAGTATTGCCTATGCACACAAAAACAAAATATATTTCAGTCGTGAACAGTTATAAAACACAATTTTTAGAGAAAGTCAAAGTCAACAAACAACAAGCCCAGTGTTTGATTCAGAGGTGCTTTTGGGAAGGTTTTAATGATTCCACACCAGCCGACACGTGTTTCATCGCGTGGAAACAATATCACTGCGACTCATCAGGGCTGTGCTAAAGGTAATACGGCCAATAGATCGCTCTACCAGTTATATTTCCGACCCGGCAGGGCCCGTGACCTTGTAGATGATTATCTTGAACACGCGTGTTTCCGAATAATGAAAAAAGTCTTTTAAAAGTCCCAGTCACTCTTCAATACCAAAGGAAGGCTAGTTTTCTGAGCGTGGAGAGTTAGCTCCAGTCAAGTGATTAGTGTGCTTGTATCCCGGGAGAGGATCAAGGTTAGGTCTCCATTAGTGTGGGTAAGTACCTGATGGCCCCGATATAGGTTCGTTGGATGTAAAGCAGCCAGTAATCCCGGGTCACAGTGTTCCAAGTAGCTACTTGGAACACAGTGACCCGGGAGTACTGGCTGCTTTACAACCAACGAACCTATATCGGGGCCATCAGGTGCTTACCTGCACTAATGGATACCTAACCATGATCCTCTTCCGGGATACATCCGGACGTAACTTTGTCCGGCCCTGTGCCAAGCCCTGCTGAAGAGGTTGCTTAGAGCTCAGCTACATCTCTAAATCCGGGCTGCCTCTCTTCCTGGCACACCCAGGGGACTAGGAGGTAATCAGGGAGTGAGTTTGGGCCCCCCCAGAATCCTGTAGGGAGAAGGCTTCTCTAGGTGAGGAGACCAGTGGGGCTGAACAAAATGGCGGCTCCCTCTTCGCTCTGCCGTGGGGACGCCCGAGGGTATGGCGAGAGCCGTGGTGTTCCCCGAGGCATTTGAGCAGCCCAGAGCTTCCTGAAATCCTGCTCCCTTGGCCCCCGAGGCGTCTGTCTATAGGGATCTGTGACCTCCTGGCTCTTCAGGTTCCCTCCTCGGGGAGACCTGCATGCTGCCATCGATGAGCCTGCAGAACAAAGTGCGGAGTCCCTGGAGAGAGGGGGGCTATGAGCCCATTGGAATACAGCAGACAGCGTGCAGGAGCAGCAGTGAGGAGTGAGGGGGGGCTCCCACAACGACATCCAGCCCCGCATTCCCTAAAGAGCCTGGCCTAAAATGGCAGCGGTCAGGTCCCTGCTCTGCACCATGGGGACAGTTCAAAGTTGAAGGCAATGCGCTCCCAACTCCCATTCTGGACTTGACAGCCAACCAACACTCCTGGGAGGGCCTCTGCTGTAGCTACCCCCCTTCTCACATGGGCTACACCTGCGGGCATTGAACCCTGAGTGCCTCCATGATTGCTTACTAGACGGCAGATACGGCGGTCTTCAGTGGGGTCCCGCGGTGACTCCGTAGGGGAGAGTTGCTTCTTGAGGCAGCAGACGCGCACCAGAGATCGGACATTTGAAGGGCGACTCGCACAATTCAAACTTACTTCTCTACAGTGACCCGACACTGGACCCTTCAACATCATTTCATTGAGCCACTCCGAGTCTCTAGTCTGACACAGTGGCCCCTCCTGGTTCCCTGGGTAGGTTGGTGGTGACCGATCAACGCAGCTCCCGGGCCTTAACGCTATTTCCTAAAGAGGGAAGTCCCCACACACAGAGGAGGATGGGGGGACCTAGCGGCAATGAAGCCACTTTCCAATGTCGGGCTGTAACTGCTTGACATTGAACGTTAAGGGGCTTAATTCCCCCAACAAGAGGCAGCGGATCTGGAAATTCTTAGAAGACCACCAGATTCAAATTGCTGCCCTCCAGGAGATGCACCTTCCCCGCGCAGAGGAACACCGACTAAAGCACAGAGCCTACCCTCAAATCTTTCACTCTTCGACCCGCACTAAACACAACAGGGTGGCGCTGCTTTTTCACACTTTGATCCCCTTTCTACATAAAGACACCACAACTGACAAAGAGGGGAGGTATGTGATGGTAAGGGGGAAATACTTGGCAGACAGTGTACAATTGCGCCACTTTATGCCCCCAATACCAGGCAACACGACTTCCTCCATTCCTTCTTATCTGCCCTAGGGGATTTGCAAGGGGGGATATTATACTTGGGGATTTCATATTGATATGGGATCTGGCGTTGGATACCACACACGTCTACAGGGCTGCAGGATGTTATTTAGCAAACCACAAGCAACGTTACAGGGTCTGGGCTTGTTAGATGTGAGGAGAACTGCTCACCCTGCAACTCAGGATTACTCTTATCTCCCACTCCCATAGAATATACTCCAGAATCGATTATGCCTTCCTGAGTCAATCCCTCTTCCCTACAGTGATGGTCTCCAAATTTCACCCGATCTGCTTCTCTGACCATGCACCATTAAAGTAAAGTCCACATTTGTAAAGCGCACAATCACCCGTAAGGGTCTCTAGGCGCTGGGGGCCGTCGGGAAGATTAAGCGAGCTATTGCCCAGAGTCACATGGTGCTGGGCTAACCTGCCGCCGGAGCTGGGGATCGAACCGTGGTCCCCAGATTCCAGCGTCAGTCGCCCTGGCCGCGGCGCCACACCTCTTCCGCCACACCACCATTGGAGTTGACCCTAGATTGGCCGGCACCCCATGCCAAATTTGCAAGATGGTACTTTCCCAACTACCTATGCAGAGATAGACTCCTCCGAGATGAACTGCGTAAAGCCATTAAAGATTACTTTGACCTCAATGACATGGATCATACTTCGCTAGCTAATTCTTCTGTTGCCTTCAAAGCGGTCATTTGAGGCAAATGTATTGAATTGGAGGCCACACTTAGGACACAATGCAAAGGGGAACGCCTCATCCTTGAGCGCAAACTTCGCTCCGTGGAGGGTGTCCATAAGGCTTCACCCTTGGTTAAATCTCTCCGTAAAGTCACCCAGCTTAAAAGGAAACTTCAAGCGATCTACACTAATGGGGCCCCAAAAGGATCTTTTACACCTCCAGGCACCCAACTATGAGGGTGGGAACAAGGTAGGTGCCCAGTTGGTTCCCCAGCTCTGCATAAGGCAGAAGAGGAACTACATCAAAGCATATAAAAGATAGTAAAGGCGTCCTCCACCAGAGTGAACTGGACAAGCAAATGTTTTTGGGGAATTCTGCTGTGCTCTATACACTGCGGATCACCCGGACTTGCTGGCCCACAATCAATACTTGGAGGGCCTCAGCTTGTCCCAGGTACTTGCTCTCACGAATGAAGAGTGGAGTAGCCCTTTCACGGTGGAGGAAGTCTAAAAGGCAATCCACTCGCTTAAACTCCAAAAAGCTCCTGGATCCGATGGCCTCAGTGCCCATTTCTATCGTACGTTCGCTCTGGAACTCGTTCCTTGCCTGGTGACCCTTTTCAATGATATTTCGACCTCGCGACTGGTAACCCCCTCGATGGGTGAAGCCCTGATCTCGGTCATCCCCAAACCTGGGAAAGATCCCTCCCAATCTGCCTCTTACAGGCTGATCGCTCTCCTAAACCTGGACGCTAAACTTTGTTCAAAAATTCGGGCCACCCGCCTGGAACACATTATGCCTTTCTTAGTGCAGGCCGATCAATCAGGCTTTATTAAAGGGAGACAAACCCATGATAATCTGAGACAGGAAGTTCAAATCATCGAGAAAGCCCAACGGAAGGCGATTCCTATGGTTCTTCTCACGCTAGATGCGGAGAAGGCCTTTGATTGCACTCTCCTCCGGTTCGGTTTTACCGAATCTTTTATTGGGATGGTTCAGTCAAATTACCATGCACCGCACTCGAAGGTCCTGGTAAACGGGGTGGCCTCGGATTTCCTTCCTTCTTTCCTGGCACACCCATCAGGGATGCCCTCTATTCCCCTACTGTTTGAGCTCAGCATCAAACCCCTTTGCAGAACGCATTCATACCAACACAGACATAGGAGGAGTGCCTTTTGGCTCGGACGAGCGAAAGGTATCCCTCTTTGTGGAAGATGTGCTCCTCCCGGTCACGCAACCGCACTATTCCCTTCTGGAGATCCTGGCAGAGCTTACTGCATATGAGTGAGCCTCAGGGTTTAAGGTGAACCACTCGAAATCTTTTCTCCTGAACCTCACAGTGCCTAACGACATTATGAGGGTTATTGAGTGCACGACCCCTTCCGCATTTCTCACAAAGACATCACCTATTTGGGCATCAAACTTGCACTCAAGCTGGAACATCTCTACAGGGCAAACTTTCACCCACTGCGGCACCAAATTAAAGCTGACTTTTCCCAATGGCCTACCTTTCCTGGATCGTAAGTATAAACGCTATAAAGATGAATATCCTGCCGCGGGTACTGTACCTCTTCCAGGGCCTTCCCATCCCAGTGGAACATGTGTGTTCTCCGAATTAAAAATAATCGTCACCAAGTTTATTTGGCAGTGACAGAGGGATAGATACACCAACCGTTTGCTGATGCAACCGAGGAGGGAGGTGGGCTAGCCCTACCAGACATTTTGGGTTACTATTGAGCAGCCCAATGGAGGGTGATCACAAAGTGGCCCCCTCAAGAATCAGATAAGCTATGGCTCCATAGGGACAGACAAATAATGGGAAGAATGATCTGGGAATTATTGTGGCACCGTTAACAACATCGATCACGCAACGCCGACATTAGTACGCCTACGGCGACCACCTTGGGGGTCTGGGACGTCTCGAAAAGGACCACCCCACTCTAATCAAATCAAATCAGGGACATTTGTACAGCGCACATATCACTCGAAAGTCTCATGGCGCTTGCAGACATTACTCATTTAGATGTCAAATAGCCATGACTTCAACTTCTCGCAAAAGCAGTTGTGATCTGTGATAGTACATACGTTTAAGGGCAGTTTGTACCAAGAAGCAGGGGCAAGAAAGGAAAAAGACCTTCCTCCATTTCCCGCAGTGCGAATTCTGAGAGGTTTGAGAAATGATTGGTTGCTCGATGTTCGCGCCCTACATGGCTGTTACCAATGTAGTTTTTGGACCAACACCCCGGGCCTTTTCCATACATATTTTTGTGTGTTAGACAGAGAATCTTAAATAGGATTTGCTTTCTGACTGGGAAACAGTGTAGAGATCTCAGACTGGGGGCAGAAGGGAACCTGGGTGGAAGATTCAGAACCAGCCTGGCCGCAGTGGTCTGCAAAATCTGAAGTCTTCTAAGAAGGCCTTTGTTGATTGAGGACAACAGGGCATTTCCGTAGTCCATGCGATTTATTATCAGTCCCTGGAATAATGGTTTCCTGGCCTCGATCGGAATGACTCCAAAGCAAGAGCCAATTATATGATTTATCTGACTTTTCATTGACAATGGGCTATTCTTATGAAAACCTAGGTTCCGTACCATCAATTTGGGTATTGGACAAGGGCCTAGGTTTGGGGGCCACCAGTCATTAAACCAATGCTCTTGAGCCTTCGCCAATGGACATGATCTCAGACTTGCCTCCATTTAATTTAAGGTGATTAGTTCCCATCCACCTATAAACGTGGGATATGCATTCTTTGAAACGCAGCTTTGTTTCTACTGGATCTGGGCCAAGAGTGCCCAAGATCTGCGTGTCCTTACCCGTTCACGCCTATACACTTTAATCCAGATTTCCGCTCGGTTGTACAGGAAGGTCCCTTTGACGCGTGGCGCGAGGGTGGCTGTCTGGCACTCTTTCATTTGCTTGAAGAGGGGAAGTTACTCTCCTTTCAGGAATGCTCCAAGGCTTTTCAGCTTACTCCTACTGAGGGATTTCATTATTTTTGTATTTGCAACTTAAACATTGGGCTTTGCAACTGCTAGTGCGGTCGGCTGCTAACCGAAGTTTCTCCCCATCGAGAAATTTGCCTTGTCTGAGGCCTTCTCAAAGGTAACCATCTCCTTTCTTTATGCCCTCCTAAAGAAGCGGAGCTCCCCGCACACCCTGAGATATCAACATTTTTGGGATACACTTCTGGACTCCCCTCTCCAGGAGAAACAATGGGCCTCTCTATATAGGGATATTCCCAAGTTTAACTGCTCGATGTTTCGGCGTGAGGCCCATTGTAAAATTATGTACGATTGGTATTTCCATCCCCAGAAGCTACACTCAATTTTCCACAGTAATTCCGACAGGTGCTGGAGGGGGTGCGGACAGTTGGGTGACTTTAGGCAAATCTGGTGGGACTGCCCCCACATTAAGCCCTTTTGGAAGGAGATCCTAACTCAGATTAAGCACATCTTGGGTTACCCGCTACCAGCTATGCTTGAACACAAACTCCTGGGGATCCGAGACAACAAGCTAAAGCGCCAAACGCAGGGTGACCGCTCTGTAATGTTGCTCTGCCTCGGTGCAGTCAAGATGGCAGTGGCTGCAGCTTGGAAAAAATCAGAGGCTCCCTCCCTTACGCAATGGCATGCTAGGCTTTAACGGGCATTGGCGATGGAGAGAATGGCAGATATTGTAGAAGATGCCCGCAAGGGATTTGATTATGTGGAGAAGTGCGGCTCACTGGTTAGAAGTGGCAGACCCTGAAGCAGAGGTCGGCCCGGGACCAGGGTTCAATTCCCGACGCGGCAGGGTCTTGGGTCAATGTCCGCGGACTCGATAATTCTCGCTTAGGTGCCTACGCTAACCATGGGTCCCACTCTGCAACTCTGGGCAATAGCTTGCTTAATCTCCACAACGGCCCCAGAAACACCGGGGATGCCTGGCTTCACCTTGGGGTGCCCTCTCACAGGGAAAGCCAGGACGGGTTCCCCAGCGGTATACAGCGCCAGGACACCACGTAACGAGGTAACCGTGCGCTTTACAAGTATACATACATACATACATACATGTTTCGGCCCCCTTCGTTGAATATCAATCGGGGGCTTACCCCTGTTTGCATGTGGTCCGAGGCTACGAGCTCTGCATCTCTTCCATATCTAGACACCACACCTACACCCTCGAACTCTGCAGTTTCGGATAGAGGGACACTCTAGTGGCTAATCAATGCCCTTGTAACACACCTATTCATGCTTTCTTTTAATATTGACCGTGACACCCTAGTTCCATTTTTTATGTTCATTTTGTTTGGGGGGGTTGAGGGTGGGTGGGGGTTCAGCCAATTGTTGGAGGACCATGCTATTTGGAAATGGCTGAGTTCGAGTTCACAAACTTTATCTGACCTAGTTGCTCGCTGTACTGTTTGGCTGTTCTTGTACACCAGGGTCTCCTGCCCCTACATGCTATTTTTGTATATGTGTGCACCTCAATAACTCTAAAACCAGTAAAAACATATTTGACAAAAAAACCTTCACCCCCACACAATGGTGTTCTACTTTGCACCACTTTCGCTGGAAATGCAGAAACCACAAACCATCGTCACATAGTACGTTTTACAATACTACCTCAAATTTTTCCCATCCATGCATGCCCTCTACTTATCTTACACCCCCACACAACTTCAAAGTGGTATACCCATCACAATTCCAGTAAGTGCAGTGGCAGTTCTTAAATGGGCAGGTACTGTCTGCTATTGAGTATCTGCACATCTTTCATTTGAAAGGGAGAGTACCTGCACATCTCAGCACTACAGCAATTGCATTTAATGGGAGAGCATCAGCACTTATGAGGAGCAAACAAGTTCACTCGAGTGAGTACCTGCACTTCTATATTTCCATTTAAAGCACTGTGCACTGGCATTGTGGCCCCAGGGTTGGCAGGGGCCCACTGCACCCGAATTAACAGAGTGGCTGTTTCTCTGACTACCTAACCAGGCGTTTGCAAACCAATTTCCTTCTTTGTTGGAGGGCCCATGGGACCCTTGCGGTGTCACTGCAATGTCACTCAACCCTGGACCATGGCTCTCGCAGAATATGGAAAAACAGAGGCGTAACCTTTTATGCCTCAAATCAGCAGTCCAAAATGGTGCATAATAGACTTTGTGTACTCACTTAGCGGGTCCAGTAGATAACTGTGCAGCCCCCACAGACTGGCGCTTGTATGTGTCCAATGAGGCTAATTTATTATCGTGCCTTATGGATCCAGCTGATGAAACGCAAGGTGGGATGAAAGAAGCCATGTGGCTAGTAGACAACATGCAGCACACAACCTTTGCATTATCCAGTAGCAAGCAGCCCTAATGGCAGTGCCGCCAGAGCAGCCCAAGACTCTCTGTGGCTCAATCAGCTCACGTCAGCATCCTCTGTAATTGTCAAGGGTTTTTAATCATGACTGGAGCAGCTTAATCAATGAGAGATATGAGCAACAACTTTTGCATGCTAACAGGGCAGGATTTGTTATCGGAGATAATATGTCTTGAATAGATTCTGCAGTGCTCTGTAGGCATGACAAGAATGGTCTGGCATGCTGACCACTGTATGTCTAAGTGTCCATGCCCACATGCAGGTACAGAAGCAGTGTCCAAAGTAGGTCCAGGAGGGCTTGGTCCAGCCCAGATTCTAAGAATTACCAGTAGTTATCTCAATGAGTTCTTTTTACAATCTTTGTATGCAAATGTATCTTATGTTGATATCCTAAAACTGTAACCAGGCTCCGGACATCTTGGTAAGGACTACCTGATCCGATTCACATATAGGCATGATGGACTGGCTAAACCTTTAAGGATCTAGACTAGAGCATCAACAATATGAATACCACTGAGCGAGGTAATATCAGCACAGATCATTAACAGACAGAGTAGCAATTCCATTTCCAGTGTGCGAGATATAAACGGTCAGCATTAGCGATTTCAAGCTCCCCATCTACATCTAATTTTATCAAACAGAGATCGGCGCTTCAACAAAAAATGTTTCTGGTCCAGGCTTCTCCAAACAGTAGCTCGTGAACTACTGGTTGCTCTCCAGCTACTTGGAAATATCTCCCCAGTGTGAAGCCCAGCCTACGGAAGTAGAAGCTAATGCTTGTTTGAATTAATATTTGTATCCCATAATTGAAAAGAGACATTCGAGACACAAATGTGTATTTTCAAAAATCATATGCTTAGCTGTTGTTTGGAGATAAATGCCTGGATTTCCGAAATTAAATTTAAACAGATATTTGACTGAAAAAATCATTGGACACTAAAGAGATGAAACTAAGGGCCATATGTATCAAGCTAATTAGCATTCGTAAAAGGCCGAAATTCTGTGAATTTCGGCCTTTGCGAATGCTAATTAGACAAATGGTATGTATCAAACATGTTTGATGCAAAATAAGGAATAGCAAAATTTGCTATTCCTTATTTTGCGATTGCACTTAAGGAATCGCAAATTTTGTGATTCCTTAAATGCAATGTATCAAACAAAAAATATGCAAAAAATGCCATTAACGATTAGCAAATTACCACCAACTTCTAGTTGGTGGTAATTTGCGAATCCTTTTCAACAAGCTTTTTTACAAAAAACAAAAGGTGCCATATGATACCCATACATGCCCTTAGGGCATGTATGTGCGCCATATGCCCCCAAATGTCTTTTTCAGAGGTGCAGCAGGGTGTTCTTGAGACACCCCTGCACCCTTGGAAAAATTCCTAATTTGCGATTAGCAAATTGCTAATCGCAAATTGCACTTTCATTCCTATGGGCCTCCTGGCCCATGGAAATGAATGGGTAATTTGCGATTAGCAATTTGCTAATCGCAAATTAGGAATGCTAAGGAATCGCTATTGAAAAGCGATTTTGTACATACATACCGTTTTGCATTTCCTAAATAGCGGTTCCTTAAAATTCGCTATTTAGGAAATACAAAATAGTTTGATGATACATATGGCCCTAAGATTATTACCTTGGTGCGAGAGGCATTGAATTTACGGCTGTAATGTATTAAGCCTGGATTTGCATTTAATACAGTTTTTTGTGACTCTGTAGAATTCCACGGAGTAAAATTCTGCGAGTTCCGTCCACCTCTAGTTACAGGGCTCACCGGATGATCCTAAGTCTTTTGGTGCAAGCGGAGGATCTCATCAGAAAGGCATGGACAGACAGTAGAGTTAAGAGATATAGGTTGGCCTGAGTAAGATGGTCGGATTCGGGTTTGGAGCAGAGGTCCAAGGCTGTGCATGTCCTAAATTACCTTTTGACTATGGTGACAGGAGGTTGTGCTTACAGGTCACTACCCCCTAGATGCATCATTGTTGCCGTTTGCGATTCCTAAATTGTGAAAATTAAGGAATCGCAATTTAGAAATCGCAAACGGCAATGCATGAACAATTCGCATTTTTTTTGCGATTCAGTATTTTTCCTTAATTGCGATTCACAATTTGCGAATCGCAATTAAGGAAAACCCTTCCCATTGATTCCTATGGGCCAAAAGGCCCTTAGGAATGAATGGGAAGGCAATCACATTTTGTGAATTTCAAATTGCGATTCGCAAAATGAGAATGCAATTTCAAGGGTGCAGGGGGGGTCCAAAGAACCCCTCCCTGCACCCCTGAAATGTAACTTTAAATGCAATTTACACACACACATGCCCCAAGGGCATGTGTGTGTGTAAATTTAAACTTCCAAAAATGCAATTTGTGCATATTTGATAGTTTTAGGTTAATTAGCATGAAGTCCAATTTCATGCTATTTTACCCCTTCCAAACTGCGAATTCGCAATTTAAAAATAATCATGCATTGCATTTAAGAAATCTCTAATTGCGATTTCTTAAATGCAATTGCAAATTTAGAAATCGCAACATGGTTGCGATTCCTAAAATTGCGAAATGCATGATGCATTCCAAATTAGTCAATTGCATTCTCAAACGGCCAAAAAATGCGATTCTCACCGTTTGCGAATGCAATTCTGTTTGATGCATCTAGGCATACATGCCTTTAGATCAGTCATTTCTAATGGCCATCACCTGGTTGATGAGGACTCGGTCGGAGAACTCTCTATGGTGTGCCACTCACTGATTGAATGACAGTTCCCCTACAAACCAAATATTTACAACCCAAATATTTGAGTCTGTGGGATGTGAATATGGTTTTGAATCTGCTTTTTCTGGGCAACAGAACAAGCTCCTCTCCCGAAGGGAGTTAACAGGTAAGTTGCCTGTGCTACTCTGCTTAATATCTTGCAAGTGGGTATCTCACGTCAAGACTCTGAACTTGGTGGGGAGGTTGTTTACTTCACATGCAAATACTTTTTATATATCTAAACGTACTGAAAGCAAGTAGTATCCAATACTTCTTTTGAGACTACCCCAGAGTTTTGCCTGGTATGTTGTATCAAAGTCTATGATGCCATGATGGAGGAGTTCCCACCCCTGGAGTATCAGAACTGCTAACTGATTTTAGGAAGCCATTTACGGGATTGTCATTCTCCACCATTTTAGATGGGTGAGATGGGTCATACAAGAGGCAGGAATATAGGTCTCAAAATTGGGGCCCATTTGATAAGAGGGACCATGGCGTCAAAAGCTTTTTCTCTGGGGGCAGCCTGAAGGGTGTGATTGAGTCATATTGGTGTTCTGACTCACCCTTCACACACTTATTACATGGTGGCAGGGATATTGCTTCACTTGGTGCGAGTCACTACATAATTACGAATTTGCCACACTTGGCGCATAATCCATTATCTTCTGCATAATTTGCAGATCTTAACTAAACAAATCATTTCTAGATCAAATGGATAAAAATGTACTGTACACACAGCCACATGTCCCACCAGGCAGTGAAAGGCCTTTTATCACTGAGTGACCGGTCGCCTTTCTTTTGCCGATTGCTGAATGTAGGTGTTACAATGGAACAAAGGTGGTGCAAACCTCTACCCAAACATTGTTCACGTGGCTAATATGATTAAATAATGAACTAATACCGCATCAAATGTGTGCCACATTAAGCGTCATAATTTGTGTTTTCTAGTTGTATAATTTAGTTAAGCCTGCCACATAATTTGTTCCTACCCTGCAGCATAATTCCAGTGGCCTCAGCGGTGAGCAAGCTTTAAACTAAAATAATAATCAAATAAGGTCTCGACGTAGAATACACAATGACCCAGTTTTCAGTTACATTAGAAACAGAGCAGATATTTGAGCCATCACGTTTTCTTTGCCTGGAGATCTACTCATGAAGTCTGACGGAACACCTATGGTGAACTGATGCCGATTACTAATCTCTTGCAACTTTAACTCCTGTTCATTGTTTTTGGAGGTTTGATTATGACACACAAGAGCTTACTGTCTTTCGTGCTCAACAGGTATTGAATAAACAAACAGGAATAAACATGTTTTGGAAGATCACGGCTGAGCACGCAGGAAGAAAGAGGGAGAAGGCCTAAAGAAGCAAGGCTACATGCAGCATTAGGGACTTTGATTGGTTGTTTGTTGCATTACTATTTTCCCAGTGGTTCTTGGGAAGTGTATTTGCCTTTCTGGGCTGCCGTTTTGATTAAAGTAAAGAAAGAAAGAAAGCATTATCCTCACCTCTGTGTCCCTCACATTATTGAAAACGTTCCTCCCCTTGGCTGGGAATTTTATATTCTGATATTGATCTGACATCCTTAACCTATGTACGACCCCTCAGCACTAGCTAATAAGCAAGCAACTACCTGAACGTCAGTGCTTCGCATAAATAACCTCTTCGTGTCCACAGTCCATATTGAGTGTCGCCTGGAATGTACAGCTTCAACTGCCATTAAATAGTGGAGGCAGAAGAGCACTGTCCCAACACCAAATGCTGTCATTGGGGCATCACGCATCTCTGGTGCTAAGGGCGAAGAAGGGTGTCAAAAGATGTGAAACTGAGATTACAGTATAGAAAGACAACAAAGAAGATACTTCGATCATAAACCCACCTTGCACTTCCAACATGTTCATTAAGCAGAGGTTTTGTATAATTTACACTGAAACAGATTATCTGATCTCACTTAGGCAGGAAAGTTACAGAATTCAAACTTATAACTGAACCAGCCCCTCTGTAGTCAGATGGGACATGTTGGGCTGCAGACAACGACCCTCACAGGCAGTAGTTTTTGCACTCACGCTCTCACAGACTGACTGCTGGAGCTCATGTGGGGCTCTCATGATCTGGGAATTGGGGAAGCTCCTGCTGGTGCACTGCTTGGAGGTCTGGTAGTCCCTGGAGGCAGTCTGTAAGAAGGTGCTAGCTATGAATGTAGAATAGATGTTATGCCTTGCTATTCAATATTATGTTAGTTATAGGGGATTTATAGTTATAGGGGATTTATAGAGTGCATTGCTGCCCTAAGGCTTCCCAGGGCTGTATGATTAGTTACTGATAAGATGTCAGTGACTTAGAGATGTTGCTTAAACAGCCATGTTTTGATTTGCTTTCAGAATTCAAGTTCATTATCTAATTTCCTGCATTCTACTGGAATAGAATTCCAGAGTTTGGGGGCCAGATGTGAGAATGCTCTTCCGCCCCATCTTTCTCTCTTGGTCTTTGTTTGTGTTAGGCGGTCAGCTGTACTAGATCCTAACCGCCTGTGTGGAGTGAATAGGGAGCGAAGCTTCTTGATTTTTTCTGGCCCTTTATTATGGCACGCTCTGTGTGTAATGATCAGAGCTTTAGATTTTATTCTTGCAAATATCGGAAGCCAATGAAGGTTCACAATTTTTTTTTTACCGATTCCGGTGTAGGAATATCACAGAGCAGCCTGGCAGCTGCATTCTGAATGTTCTGCAGCTTGCGTGTGACGTATGTAGGTGCTCCCAGGAACAGAGAGTTTCCATAGTCTAGTTGGGAGGTGACCAGAGAGAGGACCACTGTCTTAATTAGATGAATTGGCACCATGTCCAGAACTTTTCTTAGGCTTTTTAGTAGTCCGAAACAAGTTGCGGCTACCTTCTTGGCTTGGGTCCCCATAGACAGGTCGAATTCGAGCCAGAAACCTAGGCTTTTAGTTATGTCTGTAGGTATAGGTGGCCAGGCTAAAATAGGGGTGGGTTCCAGTTTATTTCCAAGATATAATATCGCAGTTTTTTCCCCAATTCAATTTTAGGCAGCTTCTCGTCAACTAATCTTTAACTTTTATCAGCCAGGAAGACATCTTCTCCCTGTCTCTGCTGTTTTTTGGGTCTAATGATATCACCTATTGTGTATCATCAGCTTAAAAGGTGATTGATATGTTGAATTATTGTACAATCTCAGCCAGGGGCTCCATATATATATATATATATTAAAAAGGGTTGGACTCAGGGCTGATCCCTGTGGAATGCAGCACTCTAGTCTCATAGTTTCCGAGAAAGTAGAGTTTTCTTGTACTTGGAAGGTTCTTTTGTTCAGGAAGGAGATCAGCCATTCAAGTGCGTCACCCTGTATTCCAATGTTAGCTAACCTTGTGCCAGTATTTGAGGTCCACCGTGTCGAAAGCGGCACTCAGGTCCAACAAGAGGAGCACCGCGGATTTCCCCTGGTCTAGTGATGGTATCAACTCTTCTACTACTACCAGTAATGCGGATTCCGTGCTATGATGTGCTCGAAAATCCATCTGAGTTGGATGGAGACATTGGTGGCTCTCATGAAACTCAGACAGGTTTCTGTTTACATGCTTTTCTAGCAGCTTGTATGGTAGAAGGGATATCGGTCGATAATTCCCGAGTTGTCCTGTATCTGCATTTGCTTTTTTTAATAGGGGCTTTATCACTGAATATTTCCAGGCCCCTGGGACTTCGCCTAATTCTAGGGATCGATTCAATACCCTCATTAAATTTGGTGTGATGTTGAGTGCAACTTTCTTAAGTATTTGTGTGGGGGCTGCGTCCAGAGGAGAGCCGGACTTCACCTTTTCCATCAGTGCTATAAACTCGTTCTGTTTAATGGGTGGGAAGTACGTCATCACTTGCTGTGGAAGTACTGATTCTGAGTCTTCTTCCCTATCTGGATCAGGGTCTCCCCTATTTTTAAAATTGCTGTATATGTCCATTACTTTAGAGAGAAAGTAAGTGGCCAGGTCATTACATCTCTCTGCCGATGTTTCAATAGGGCCAGTGGCAGAGCTTGGGTTAGTTAGCGACTTAATTACTAGGAACAGTTCCTTTGAGGAGTTCTGAGCACTGTTTATTTTTTCCTCAAAGAATTTAGCTTGGCTTATTTTGAAATTCTCGTGATAGTTCCTAATTGCTTTTTTATAGTCAGATTTTAATGAGGGCTCGTAGGATTTTCTCCACTCCCTGTCAAGCCTTTGACATAGCTTCTTTAATTCTAGGAGCTGGGGTAGCACCATCCTTCAGCTCTAGTTCTGATTTTAGGCTTTACTGCTGATTTGGGAGCCACTAGGACCAAAGATTTGTTGATCCATGAGTCCCATCTTGAGTACTCTGCTTCAGCTGTTCTTGGCTAGTCTGTCTCTAAATTTGGCATATTTGTTAAGACCTTCTCCCATTCTAGCTGGTTGGTCGTAGTCCAACACCTTTTCTTTGTCATATCTGTGGCTGAACCTTCCCTACTTTCCTTTCCTGGCTTCTCAATTCTATTGGGATGAAATAATGGTCTGACCAGGGGACTGGTATTGGTAAAACCACTTTCAAGTCTGGATTGTTTGTGATTACTAAATCTAGGGTATGTCCCTTGTTATGTGTGGCCGATATTACTAGCTGGGTCAGATGTAAAATTTCCAGATCTGATGGGACAATCTTTGTGCTAGAAAGTTCCTTGTTTTCTATGTGCAGATTCAGGTCTCCCAGAATAGTGATGTGTCTTTTTCTTAGTAAAAGACTGGTCAACGCTTCGGGCAGTTCTTCTAGGAATTCCCCGTGAGGACCTGGTGGACTGTAAATTAAGAGGCTTTATAGGGTACAATTTGAAGAAAGGAAAATCGAGAAGGAGAGACATTCACAGCCTTTCAAGGCCAGTTGCTCTGTAATGCACTTGTAACCCTTTTTTTATGAGGAGAGCAACGCCCCCTTAACTGGCCTATCCTATCTAGCCTGTGTATCTCATACTCTGGTGGGAGTGCCATGACTATATCCGGCGAGGAGTCTTCCTGAAGCCAACTTTCGGTTATAAAGAAGGCATCTAGTTTAGTATCCTTTAACGGAATTCGGATTTCAGTTGAGTGTTTAGGCGGTGATCTTCAGTTGATCAGCCCTAAATTCCATCCAGGCATAATATTGAGCCTGTCGGATATTGATTTTTTTTCTTTGTGTTCACAGCATTTGTAAAGCACGCACACACTGGCCAGTTTCATGGCGCTGTGAGGATCGGTAAGGCAAGATGGCTGTAAACAAGGGTTTAGTAGTATGTTTGGCCAAAAAGCCAGGTTCTTAGTAGTTTCCTGAATTTTTGTTAACATGAGACCCATCAGAACCATTAGTGGGGGGTGGGGTGGGAAGGTTGGGGCGAGTTCCATATGTTGGGTGCGACGACTCAGAATCTGGCTCTACTAGCCCTCTTCTCATTAAATTTGTATATCAACAGATAGCTCAATTGTGCAGAGTGCAGATAGCAGTTGGGGGTGTACGTCTGGATTCAGGAGGTAAAATACACTATATTTTTATGGGTAAAACTTTGATGATGATGCAGATAGTTTTATATGCTGTTATTTATGGCAACGGTAGCCAGAGGTGTTCTTTCAATGAGGAGATGTGGCACCATTTGGGTTTTCAATATATTAGTTGGGCTGCCTGGTTCTGGACAATTTGAAGTCTATTGATTAGGCATTTAGGAAGGTCCTCATATAGGGAATCGGCATAGTCTATCCCAGAGAGAACAAGTGCGATGACTGCCTCTGGGGTTGGATGTGGCAGTTCCTGGGTGTATGATATATGATTTTGCGATTCCAGCAACTTTCTAACATTCCATTCTAATGCAGCTCATAGTTCCTGTAACACAGAACCCCTGGTTCTACTCGCTACATATAAAGCATATTGTGGCTAGTCCCTGACTGTAGTCAAAAATCACCAGGTAGGGAGGAGGAAATTCATTTGTCCATTCTGTTTCCTCGTGTAAGTACACAAAAAACCCAATGATGATGCAATAACGCATTAGTGTAGGCGGAGAATCAAGATATACCACCAACGTTCCTACAATGCGTGTATGATGTTTTTTTATTAAGAGAGATAGAGAACCTCGGTAACGCAGTTACAAGTTGTCCATTCCCCACCTTCTTTTAGTCCCTGACTGCATCATATCTGGCATCCTGCAGTTCCCGCTTATAGGCCTACTTCAGGTCCATAGGTCCAGCGCTGGAGCTTCTGCAGGTACTGCAGACACACCATGTATGATACGACTGTTCTTGTAGCTTTATCTGTACTGATAGTTCTTATTATTGGTACAGCAACTGGGACTATATTGGTTCCACAAGGTAAGGTAGCTGGTCATAAGGCTGTTCCTTTATGTACGTCATGTGTGACTCTCCCCTTGCCTAAGGTTACATCGTCAGTTCATTTCGGAACACTAGTAAGGCATGTCAGCATTCCTGAAAGATACTTGTACCACCCTGGGCAGAAACCATGCTTTATAAATACACATTTCATTTCATTTCATCTATGACTGTTAGATCTGGTACCATTGGCGTGGGTCTCCCCTAATTTTGGCCTTTGCCTTCTGTGTTTATGCTGTGTGTTGGGGTCCGTTTTGCTGGTATTGATGCTTTGGGCACTTTGCCACTGCTGTTCAATGCCAAAGTGCAGGTGCTCGCTTTATAAATTATCATTATGGATTGGCGTTTCCAGAACTGGCTATTTGATGTACTAGTCAGTCCCTTGTACAGTGCACCATGTGTACCCAGGGCCTGTAAATCAAATGCTGCCAGTGGGCTTGTAGCACTGATTGTGCCACCAACATAAGCAGCCTGTAAATGTAACTCAGATCTGCCACTGCAATATCTGTGTGCAGTCTAGTACTGCCATGTCGACTTGACAAGTGCACCCACTTGCCAGACCCTACCCTTCCCTTATATGTTAGTCACTCCTGTGTGTGTGGCATGTCCTGATAGTGAAATACTGGCAATTTAGTTGTTTTCACTATTGCAAGGGTACCTGTTCCTATAGGACAAAATGGGGAGTTGCTAATAAAATCTTATAAACATAACTACCCCTGGGAACAAAAGATATAAGACAAAAGGGTAACTGTTTTCAATTGAGCGCACAGCTGAGTATAGGGTAGTAATAACAAATTACACTGGTGCTTCAAAATGATAGCTAGTCGGTTACCACGACTAAATCAATAAGCTCATAAAAGCTCAACATAGAAACTACAATCATTGAGCACTCAAAAGTCCTGTGTTAATGTTCTGTTTGTTTATTCCTTGATTCTTGTCACAATTATATCTTCATTGAAACAGTCCAAGAATTGATTTTTCCAATAATACAGCAGCCAACGCGCGTTTCGTCTGGTCTGATCAGACCTACGACTTCCTCAGGGCTGCAACCCAAACAAATTATAATGACATTAAGTAAATAACCCAAATCATGCCTTAATGTGACATATTCACATTCCTTTTCACAAAATTTACAAATAGGTATAGTTGTGCCTAGAGTAAAGTAATTATATAGTAATGTTTGCTCACCACCAAGTTTATAGGCTGAAAACACCCCTTGTGTCAAATTGTAAAAAAATATATAAAAGGAGGGTTTATTCTTGGTTCAAGACATGGAATATTAAGGAGAAAAAAGTAAAATAATATAAAGTAGTACGGGTTTGACGTCGTGGCTAGACAGCGAGGCTATATACCTATGCCTACCTTCATCGGTAGCATCAATATGTCCACTCCATTAGTATAACTCGATCTTTTATGAGTAATTATATATTACTCAAATTTAAATAACAGTAATTCAAATATATAAACTACACTTCAATTAGTTCAATCACTAAAGTACAAGCATCAATTTATACCATATCATGAGCCAGGTAACTTCCATCCTTCTAAGTCTCAAAAACCTGTAAATGATGGGCTAAGAAAAAAGTGGTGAGTTTTAATTACAATGGCACAGGAGAATATACTATTGAGACTTTCATAAATTGTGATACGACCTTTGTTGTCTATGCGATTGTGTGTAGCTGTGGCAAGATTTACATCGGTAGCACTAAGAGAAGACTAAAGGAAAGGATGGCAGAACATTTTAGAGCCATTATACAAGGTGATACTAGATACCCAACCGCAGCACATCTGATTAGGTGTTTTCAAGATAGGAAGCAACATACATTTACCTATCATGGCATAGACCGCCTAGATATAGATCCGAGAGGTGGTAACCTCTGATCAGACCAGACGAAACGCGCGTTGGCTGCTGTATTATTGGAAAAATCAATTCTTGGACTGTTTCAATGAAGATATAATTGTGACAAGAATCAAGGAATAAACAAACAGAACATTAACACAGGACTTTTGAGTGCTCAATGATTGTAGTTACCCCTGGGAACAAGGTAGGAATATAAAGTTTAGTATGCCTGGACTCAGAAAGTTAAAATACATTTTAGTGAGTGTGATTTTTACATTCTGTATTTGAAAATACTACTTTTAGAAAGTATGTATTTTCTTGCTTAGCCATCTAGTGTACCTCTGCTAGGTTTGTGTATTGCATTTCTGGCTCTGGATGACAGGGGCTTGAAGAGCCAGGCTTTTTAGTACCCAGCGGCGCCAGGGGCACACCCAAAGTCTTCGGGTTCACCTGTCTTAGAATACAGAGACACGAGATACTTCTTGGTGGCGTCAAAGATCGAATTTATTGGTTGCAACCAGAAACAGAGGTCCACGAAGTACAACACCGAGTATATTTGTAGGAGACTGCTCAAATTTTCAAAAACGAGTCATCCCTTTTATGCCAAAAAAACACATTCTGGACAAACACCCATTATTTACAATTTGTCCAATCATAGGCATTATTACAGAAGGTATCGCGTAACGGCAAACCCACTTTCGGTTGTCCGGCCCACCATCAAATATACAGAAAAGCCCAACATTCCTTCTTACATAAGTCGGACAATACCCATAATAAAGGACCACAACCCATGTCATAAAAGAGGCCATAAAGGAAGAAACAGAAAGAGATAGAAAGCAAGATAAGGGATGTGTGTGTATATCAAACTTTACAATGTCCTGTGCTCTGATCCTTAATCAGCTATAGGGCAAGGAACTGGTTTAGCAAGGTCTGCTTCAGGCAACGAGGTCAGTTCACTTGGTTCATCCAAAAGTCAGCACAAACTCGAGCCGACGTGTACGTGTATCAGGACTCGTTCGGCCCCAGTCGACGGCCTATGTGAAGGCAACCAAAAAATGGCTGCCACGCATAAAATGGAACCCATGGTCCGGAACGAAATCTCCAAATACATAGTGAATCTGTAGGTCTAGTATGACGAGATCACTCGTACTTGCCAAACTCACTAGTTACGGTTTGCTACTATCAAATTCGTGACAAAACCATGCTATTTATAAAACGGGTTCAGAATTCACGAACCACAGACCCTCCTTTTGCCCTTACATAGGCAATCACTCAGACTGCGTCTGAATCGATGTCAATATTCATCAGATCATCAAGATGCTGCTGGAGCATCATCCTATTACTCAGTACTTCTCTCGAGACAGGTCCTCTCACACACATAGTAGCACAAAGGCCACATATGGCAGGACCACACTGTATACAGAGACAACATGTTATGTTATGTTATGTTAAGCTACACTTATAAAGCGCACTGACACCGTAGGTTTCCTGGCGCGGAGGTAAAGATGATAGTCGGTGGTGGCAGAGGGCTAGTTCGAGTTCGAGAAGAGCCAGGTTTTTATGCTCTTCCTGAAACTCAGTAGGGTGTCAGAGGTCTTGATTCCTAGGGGGAGGGAGTTCCACAGTATGGGTGCCAGATAGCTGAATCTGCGGCCACCCAGTTTCTTTAGTTTAACCGCCGGGGTGGTTAGGAGGTGAAGATGGGCTGAACCAAGATTACGGGCTGGACAGTGCGAGGTGATAAGAGATTTCAGAAAGGCCGGGCACTTGCACTGCCGGGCCTTGTAAATTAGGCAGCCAATCTTAAAAGCGGATCTTTGTTCAATAGGCAGCCAGTGCAATTTAGACAAAAGGGGTCTTGCTGACTGCCATTTAGGGACTTTATAAATGAGCCTTGCTGCCTGGTTCTGCACCATCTGGAGGCGATGAAGCAGGGACTTGGGTAGGCCCCAGTGAAGAGAATTGGAAAAGTCAAGACGGGAGAGAACAAGGGAAATGACAATTTGCACCAATGCATCATACGAGAGTAGGTGAGTGATTTTCCGAATTTTTCTTAACTGGAACATGCTGGCCATGATGGTAGCTCCGACATGGGTGGGTTAGCACCCACACTACTTTGGAATAGAAGGAGTTTTTTTAACAGGATGTCATTGTCCACGTGCAAGACGGAACACCACGTTTCATTCAGCAAGTTTATTTTATTTGAAACGCCAGAAGTAATCTTGAATCGAACTTACCAACAGCATAATATACAGGAAGTTGTTAAGACGCTACATGTTTGTTGAGCTGTTTTAAGACATTTGGACACGTTCTTTTTAAGAATAACGGAACTGATTTTTTTTGGGAATACCTTTAACTGTTAAGATGCAGCATGGGAGGTGTAGTGCGGGAGGAATCTTCGATAGTTTGAGGTTCCATCAGGTGACGATGATGTTACGCTAATGGGATGGCTCAGTAAGGAGGAGGGGCGGAAGGTGGTTTTAAAGCCAGGTAGTCTTGTGAGTGGTAGGAGACTCTCTTTCACATTAGGAAAGGAGGATGGACGTTTAACAGCAGGTACGTGATCGGGGGATGCAAAATGAAAGCGCAATATTTGTTTTCTTAACCGCGCAGTGACGCATATTGTTCGAACAGGGAAGTTGTGTTAATAGCAAAGATTAATGAATTATATAGAACATCGGGGGCGCTTAGAGCAAGAGTGATAAAGCATATTTCAGCTAGGTGGGACGTAGTAGGGCAAGGAAAGTCAGTTTCTCATGAAGAATGCCGGGAAATCACCACACGGACAATGGGCCTGGAGTGAAGGGAGGTTTTAAATGAGATGAAACTACACGAGCATAGAGGTGACTCACATTAGGAATGTATAAACATTAAAATAGAATGTATCGTTCAAATCCTGTTTGAACTTTAAGGGAAAACATCAATAGGCACCCAGGCATAGAATTGAAGTACAGTATTGAATCGTATTATTGTTGTTTTAAAAGGGTTTTTGATTGACTAAAATGTAATCCAGTACATACAATGGCGTTTAGTATATTAATGTTTGTTCATATTGATTTTTCAGTTACACCTGACTAAGGGCCCACCGAGGCCCGAAATGCATTGGGTTTTTATAATAAACTGCTTTTTGATAAAACAAGCACTAGTACATATTCTTGAATGCAGAGGTACGGATGGCCCATCATGAATATGAGAAACACAGTAAATTGGCTTAAAGATTGCATGTGGACTGAAATGAATATAAACGGATTATAAATGGTTGAAGAAGTAATTATACGGATTATAAAGTTAAAAACGGATAAAGGAAAACTGCAAATGCAGCAGCGACGGTGCCATGGTCTGGGGCACCACCTCAGTGCCCCATAGCCGAGTCTGTTAGTAGCAAGACATCTGGTTTATCCGTGGTGAGCAGGATAAATAGGTCTAGCTGGTGTTTCACCATAGAGCGAGTATTAAGATAGAGCACTCGAAGCTGTGTGTCGTTGCTTAATACCTGTGGGGAGGTTTCCGGACGAGAGTGGGTAGCTCCATAATCACTCCGGATACATGGGCTTGGGATATTTCGAGAGATCTTCAAGTGTATAATACGCTCAAGCGTGCCTGGTGGTAATGGAGGGTCAGAGGACTGCAACTCTCTAAGTACCTTTGGGGGATAGGTGATAAGTTGACCAGGGCTCCTGGCCCCTGTGCCCGGACTGGCGCGGACGGGCGCAGACGGGTTTGCCTTTGGCGCGCCGCCGGCGCGCCCGCTGCGCTTCCTGGGCCAGGGTGTCATTATATAAACGGCGAGGGCGGGAGGGCGGAGCACTAGACTGCTCGCCCAGCACTGCTCCTCACTGAAGATGGCGGCCAAAGCGGGGCCAAATGGGGCGAGGTAGCGTGGGTTCGAGCTCTTAGTGTGCAAAATAGGCGATAGTTAAAATAGTGGAATGGATAAAATAATGGCGTTTAAAAGAAAGCTAGCAGCAAGATTAGCAATTCAACAAACTCGTCCCAGCTTCCGCCTCAGGACAAGACGAACAACCACGCACACCCACTAGCAATCAGGGGCGCTACGTGCTTACGGGAATTTTATACAGCAGGGCGGGAGGGCGGAGCACTAGACTGCTCGCCCAGCACTGCTCCTCACTGAAGATGGCGGCCAAAGCGGGGCCAAATGGGGCGAGGTAGCGTGGGTTCGAGCCCTTAGTGTGCAAAATAGGCGATAGTTAAAATAGTACAATGGATAAAATAATGGCGTTTAAAAGAAAGCTAGCAGCAAGATTAGCAATTCAACAAACTGGTCCCGGCTTCCGCCTCAGGACAAGATGAACAACCACACACACCCACTAGCAATCCATCAGAAAAGAATCACTAAAATCATCCCGATGATCATCAGAATCTTCCATCCCCAAGTTGATAACAGCCCCCAGAACCATCCAGTCAACGACCAATCTCCTTTATCCACATGTATAGACTCGGAGATCTTATGTAACCTAGAAATGGCCTGGTATACTGTAGGAGCATTATCTGGTATGAAAACGCAGCAACTCGATTGGATCAATTTACATACCCCACCTCGGTCTGCAAGTATGACATCTAAAACCATTCGATTCTGTAATGTCATAAGGCGATCCGCTTGAAGCTCAGCGGTCAAATTACTAAGGGCACCAGCAGTTTCATTTATGGTGGACTCAACCACTCTCGTCCATTACCGTATGTTTCTACTATTTGCCATAGGTCCCCAAAACGGTAGGAAACACTTGAGAAAGTCTCCCACTTCTCGTCCCGCGAAGACACCCCAAACAACTCTCGTTCTGTGGTAATCTACAGCAGCAGTATACGTAGGAGGTAACAAATATGCAACATAACAGGTTCCTGAAAAATCAGGAGGCAACCATGTGTATGCTCTATCATAGCAAACAAAATACGTGCCCTTAGCTGCTAAAAACGGTGGGGAAGTTTGGGACGCAAAGACATACGTCTGAGTACAAACACTCTTCCCTAACTGAGCTCTCGGATTCTTGCCTTTACCTTGCAGACAAAAATGACCACGATGGGGTACGATCCAAATCAGAGGTGACCATTTTCGTCTCTGCTTTTCATTCAGACTAACACTATATTCAGTCACGTTCCATCCGATATAAGCTAATGCCTCATCCTTAGGAATAGTCTCATATGTATCGATATCTCTGATCATATCTGTTATTCCCTTCACCAAGGCACTATTACTCGAGTTATCTTTCATGGAACGCAGGGGATAGACTTCGTTGGCATAAATAAACATCGTCTGATATGCCCATACAGACCTATTGTACCTGAATGGCAGAACCAAATAGGGAATACCTCTATCCGTAGTATGTGGCATAAGACCACACACCCAACAATTAGTGGTGTTCACTACCAACTGGGTTTGATGCAGAAGTTGTACAACGGAATTATTAATAAACTCTGACCTTCTAATCAGTTCATGTTCAGGTAAAGTGTGGAACGAATGCAAAGAAATAGTAGTAGGAAAAGACATAGGTTGGGAAGTAGGTGCAAATGTCAATTGGGTAGCATAAACAATCCCACCCATCATAGACAACATCATGCTAAAAAACACTATAAAACACGTTATTAAAAAACATTTCCTACGAATCAATTTACACAATTCTGTCTTAAAGTTAATTTTTGCAACAGCTCTCTCAATCTCAAAAAACTCCATCCTCTAACCGTGCTGTTCGCGGCAGTTGGTTTTCTTCGCTCAGGTGTGCGTCTGTAAGTCTAGGGAACGCCCTAGAACAAACCAGAACCGTCGACCTTGCGTCTACACGGTTTGCCACTCCAAGTTTTGATACCGCGACCCTATAGCTGAACCCGGATGGTGGTTCGAAAAAGGAGGGAAAAAAACTAACAAACAAACAAAACAAAACAGCTTCTTGGATGAGAGAGTGCAGGAAGGGCAGAAAGAGATTATTTTTTTATTAGTCCATTGTTTCTTGGTAGCAAATTATAACAGCCTTTACCAGGCACCGTCTGATCTCGGAACAACAACTCAGGCTCAGTGGTGTCCAATCTCAAAGGCGGAGGCACAGCTGCTTGCAAGACATCGTCGTCCTCTCGCTCAGACCTGGTCCCTACCAAATGTGCGTCGCTAAATGGCATACATTTCGGCACTTTTTCTGTTTCTGAATCACCAATACCCTCACGGATCCACTGGTTGTACGGTAGAGGTAAAGGTACCTTCTTACAGTGTACACCGTGGATCCAATTTTTCTTGCCGTGGACTCTTACTGCTGTTCGTGTCGATAAAAGTACTTGGTATGGGCCGGTCCAACGGGGCTGAATGTTCTTGGTCCGCTGGAAATTGCGCACTAATATCCAATCTCCAGGATTGATGGTGTGACCTGGATCTTCAGATGCTTGTGGGAGGTTATCATGAACCTGTTGATGTAAAACGCGTAATTTAGCCGTCAGATCATACAAGTAATCCACCAACACAGGATATACGATGTCGCTGGAATTCGTTGGTCTCGGCACTCCCCACACATTTGCCGGGCGACCAAACACAATTTCGTATGGACTAAGTCCTATTCGGGAATGCACTGTAGTTCTAGTTGACAAAAGTGCCAACGGCAACGCATCGGGCCATTGGAGACCAGAACTTGCCTGGATCTTGGCTAACTTAAGCTTCAGAGTACCATTATAGCACTCGACTAAACCAGCTGATTGGGGGCGATTCGCAGCATGAAATTTCTGCCTTATGCCCAAACCCTCACACACTCTCTTCATGATCTGGCCCACAAACTCACTTCCATTATCACTCCACAGTATTCTTGGCAAACCAAACCTAAGGAAAAATTCCTTGAGCAGAACTTTAGCTGTGGATAAAGCAGTGTTCTCCTTTAGGGGATAATCCTCTACCCATCTTGAAAAGGCACAGACAACCACCAGGATGTATTTCAGATTGTTACATCTCTCCATGTGGATAAAATCAAATTGCAACACCTCGAACGGATACGCCGGAGGCGCAAAGTGACCAGCTGGAGTTGGGGTTCCCTTGCCAGGATTATGCATCAGACAAACCATGGAGTTCTTGACCAGATTCTCCGCACACTTAGGAATTCCACCATTCTTCCACACTGGAGCCAACAACTTACAAATCCCTTTCGCACTAATGTGAGCCATTCCATGTGCCACCGTAACCACTGCAAGCACATACGCATTAGGCAACAGCCATCGCTGGTGTTCCGACAATTCAATCCAACAGCCAGTCGAATCCAACTTTCCCGTACTCTCTCTCCACACACTCAATTTTTTTTTCAGTAGCTTCAGCCTGAATCAATTTCACACTCTCTATTGTGTCTTCACACATTCCTCTATCCGGAACCCATCTCGCTGGACCTGCAACATACATTCGACTCGTCACATCTTTCGCCGTTTCTCTCGCTACTTCATCCGCAAACGCATTACCACGACTAACGTCATCTGTAACTTTATGTGCACTGCATTTCACAATCGCAACTTGCGTCGGCAACGTAAGCGACTCAAGAAGTTCATTCACCAACTGTCCATAGTGAATCTTCGTACCATGGGAAGTAAGGAAAACACGTTCCTTCCACAATTGCCCAAAGCTATGGGCGACACCAAACGCATATTGACTATCGGTATGCACAGTCACTCTTCTTCCTTTTGACAACACACACGCTCTTGTCAGTGCAATCAATTCTGCTGCTTGAGCTGAATTCTGTGGAGTACGTGAAGCTTCAACGATCGTGTGCAAAGTCGTAACCGCATATGCTGCAGTCGTATCGCCATTCAGAAGCTTAAAGCATGAATCATCTACCCATAATGTACCATCAGAATTCAAAAGAGGAGTATCTTTCAGGTCAATTCTACCCTTCGTCTCTTCCTCTGTCCTGAGAAATCAATCATGTTGCTCTTGAACATCTGTCTCTACAGAAATCGACAACAACGTGGCTGGATTCAACGTGTTGCATCGCTTTATGTGCACATGACTCGCCAAAAGTGTCAACTCATAACCTGGCAACCGCGCACTAGTCAAATGCTGAGTCTTCGTTCTGTTCAATAAAGTATCCACTGCATGTGGAACCATCACAACCAACGTATTGTCCATCACCAAACCAGCAGACTGTCGAATAGAAACAGCCGCTGCCGCTGTAGCTCTCAAGCAACTCGGCAATGCTTTAGCTACCGTATCCAAAGTTGGCGAGAAATACGCACATGGACGCTGCTTGTCACCAAACTGTTGCGTCAAAACTGACATGCACAACCCTCTCTCTTGTGAACATAGAGTGTAAAAGGCTTACTGTAGTCGGGAGTACCCAACACAGGAGCAGAACACAATGCATCACGTAATCCAGAAAAACTTTTCTGACATTCGTCAGACCAAGGAAGAGGATTCGGAGTATCCTTAAGAGTAAGTGCCAACAGAGGTTTCGCAAGTAATGAAACATTCGGAATCCACTGCCTACAGTACGAGGTAATACCCAAGAAGGCACGCACTTCTCTCTGTGTGGATGGCACAGTCATTTGCACAATTGCTTGAATTCGTTCTGGGGTCAACCTACTTCCCTCCTTCGACAAGAGATGACCTAAGTAGGTCACTTCTTGTCGACAATACTGCAACTTTCAAGGTGACACTTTATGGTGAAGGTCAGACAAATGTCGCAACAAAGAAAGAGTAGCTTCTTTACAAGTTTCCTCATCATCAGCAGCAACTAACAGATCGTCCACATACTGAATAAGGGCAACACCAGTAGGCAAGACAATCGCATCAAGCTGTGTTTTCAAAGCCTGACTATAGATGGACGGACTTTCACAATAACCTTGGGGAGCGCTCTTAAACCGTAAGCTTCGGCCTCCTAAAGAGAATCCAAAAATATCTCTACTCTCCTTGGCAATTGGAATACTGATCAGATCTATAACCGAAAACCAGGCAGCTGAAGCAGGAATCATAGTCAGCAAAGCAGTAATGTCCGGATCAACAGGAAACTGTGGCACGACAATCTTATTGACCTCTCGAAGGTCGATCACAAACCTGTAAACAGGCAGCTGAGAAGAGTCAGTATGCTTCAGAACAGGCAAAACAGGACTATTACACACATTACCTCTCGTTTCTTCAATCACATCTTTCACAATCAAATCATGGATGATCGCTAAAAGCGCTCTTTCACCATCGCTAGAAATCCTATATTGGGGAACACGTGGCAATTTAACATTCGCTTTAAGCGTTACAACATAAGGTGGAATCTCCAAAAGACCAACGTCATTAGGACCAATAGCCCAAAGAGTATCAGGGAGAAAATGTAATTCCGGTGGAAGCCGATCTTTAGACAAATACATCGGAGAGATCACTTTCTTACCCAATGTAAGCTGCACTCCCTAAGGAGAACAATGCAATGTCGCATTCAACCTTTTCAACAAATCCAAACCCAACAAATTCTCACCACAACCTGTCGTTAAAATAAGGGGGGCTTCCAATTCACAAGGCCCGATAGAAAGAGACAAAGGACTAGAAACTGGATTACGAACTGGGGCGCCAGAGAATACTACCGAAACATTCTTTAAGCCAGACAAAGGTGCGCCAGGGAGTTTAGAGTGCATGATAGAACTCTTCGCTGCACCAGTACCTAAAAGAAAAGGCTCTACTACACACGATGTGACTACTGCAACATAAGGTCCACTTTGGTTTACTGGAACTGACACTACTCCCTCCCTTTGTCCTCGGTTATCCTAGCAATCATTATAACCAGTGCTCTCGCTCTCAACATAATAATCATCAGCATAATATTGAGCAGATCTGACAGTCGGAACATTCTGCTGATCAAAATAACTCTCAGAATTCTGTGGGGGAAACGAACGCTCGTTCTGAGGACACGCGCCACGCCCTCTACCCCTCGATACTTGCAGGAAGCCACCACGACCTCTCGGACCCGACATACAACTCGCACGTTGTCGTAAAACAGGACAATCACTCTTGAAATGCCCGTCCTCCCTACAATAAGCACACTGATTCGGACCCAACGGCGGCCTTGGAGGAAAATACTCAGGCTTCTGTGATATCCTCTGAAACTGTGGCTGTTGCTGAAACTGCAAACGTTGCTGTGACTCTTGTTGAGTCGGGCGAGGCAGATACGCCTGCTGCAACAGAACCTTTGTCTTTAAATTTTTTGTCTTTTTCTCTACTCTATCTTTCTCATCCTTGTCCCTATTCTCTTAGTACTGTGCAGTCGCCAATATCTGGGCCGATGAAGAAACAGCCCATGAACTCTCAGAATCTTTCAACTTATTACAAAGCTTGGGTAACAAATTAAAGACATACTTGTCCACAAACAACCTCTGACCACCTTCCGTACTCCTATCCTGACCACTATGATCTATAAATGTCTCCTCAAACCTAGTGAAGAAATCAGACAAACTTTCATCTTTCTTTTGCTTACATGCAGCTAATTTATCCCAATTCACTCGTAAAGCCGGCATCATTGTCTTCATAAGATTGATAATCCTGCCAGGTAAATCTGCAACTAAAGGCTTGAGCTTAGCTCCACCAACCTGTCTACCATCCGCAGCAGCGATATTCGCCCATGTATCACCTAACTCTGGCGCATGATCCTCATGACGAATCTTCGCCCACAAAGGTTGAGGAACCACGTTACCCAACAACATGTCTATGTCAGCTAAATTCATGATGCATGCGTCAACTGTCTGGGACAACTCCTTGTAATATCCAGCCGGATTCTTACGGGGATCAGGTAAAGACTGTTTAAGAGCCAAAACCTCAACTCTCTTCCACGGAACATGTACCCATACTCTTTGAAAATGTGCTGGTATAGCTGGGGTATTATTATTCACACCAGCAGCTAACGCATCGTGCCATACTGGAGGAACTTCTCTCATCGGATACTGTCTCACTTTCCTCCTAACAGAAGGATCAGACTCAAACAGTGGCTGAGAAGGAAGCTTGCTCCTAAACGCGAGTATCGTCGTAACTGCTTTCTCAACGCCGGGACCCACTATCGTCCCTTTCGCAAACTCGGACTGTACATTAAGTAACTCCAATGGGACCTGACCCGATTCATTATCTTCCCATTCCTCACTGAGGAAAGTACACATAACATCAAAAACGTACCTTTGCTTCGGTGCCTCCCACTGCTGGAAGACATCCATAACTGACTCTAGATCATATCTCAAGATATTCGAAACCCATCTACGAGCCAAAAGATCTAACACTGCCCGTTCTTCGGGACCAGGAAGCTGGCTACGTAATTGTTTACGTGCAGAAACAGGGGTCATACTCAATGACCCAAAGAAAGGAGACAAAAGACCAGTAACAGTATCAGTCATTCTTTGTCGAGCAGAAGGAGAAGCTGTCATAAGGACAGGAGACAAAGTATTTTGAGGTGATAGAAACGTAGCAGTAGTAGTAAGGGAAGTCGAAGGTACAGGAGAGTGAGACAAAGAAGTTTGAGGCAGAACTGATAGCAAAGTCGGCGGCCCCAGAGGAGGCTGCGCCGTAGGAGGAGAAACCAGCGGAGGAGGAGCAGGCGGCTGAGCAACAGCAGGAGGTTGCTGAGGTGCTGTAGCACTCTGCACATAAAGGGGTGGTAATCTCAACAAATGTGACATCAAAGGATCCTTTTCAGGGTCCTTTGTTGCACTTTGTAGAAGAGATGGCAAAGCTGGATAACATTTACGATGGCCATATTATGTTGCCTATGCAACTCCTCAATCGCTTGATCTTCTTCATTTTCTTTAAACTGCTCAGCAGCTTGCATTATCGATACACCCTTTTCTCTCTTATCTCTTTAGCCTGTTTAATCTCTTGTTGTTTGGCTTCCTTACGCCAAAGGCGGAAATAGTCAAACATTGCCGGCCGGGCTTTCTTCCTAACTAATACAGCTTCCAAATTATTTAAAATCTCGGTATTGAAACTACCATGTTGAGGCCATCATAAGACACCATCTTTCCTAGTGTAGCGGACCCATACTTCATTAAACGTAATGGGACCGACGCCATGATTAGAATAGAGCTCATAAGTCGGAGTTCCAACTGGAGGTATCGGACATGAGTCCTCCAACCGGGAATCCCTGTTATGACCACAACAAAATATCTTCCTAATTTTGCTAAGACCAGGCATCTTCGCTCACTAATCTAGCTTCAAACTTCAAGGGATTTATCACAAACGATAGTCTCGTAAATGTACGAGTGCCTCGGCTTTGGTAATTGCAAGAACCAAATCGAAGACCCAAAGAAACCCAAAACAAAGGACTGGGAGCGACCCACTTATACTTAGCTAAGGTATCAGTCACGCCACCAGAAGACCCGTCTATCGTCTCGCCGTACAAATCATCACAAGGGGGGTGTCCAAGACAGGGCGACAGTCAGGGCAGCAGTCCTTCGTAGCCGTCAGGAAAAGATGAAGCCTTGCAGCAAAAACCTTCAGTCCACGCTCGACATACCGGGGTCGATGAAGTGGGGGCCCTCTCTGGAATTTCCTCACAAAGCTCCTCGCAATCTTCGGGCTTGGACAGGTACCACTGAAGTCGCCCCACGTGGGTGCCAACTGAAGAACCAGGCTTTTTAGTACCCAGCGGCGCCAGGGGCACGCCCAAAGTCTTCAGGTTCACCTGTCTTAGAATACAGAGACACAAGATACTTCTTGGTGGCGTCAAAGATCGAATTTATTGGTTGCAACCAGAAACAGAGGTCCACGAAGTACAGCACCGTGTATATTCGTAGGAGACTGCTCAAATTTGCAAAAACGAGTCATCCCCTTTATGCCAAAAAAACACATTCTGGACAAACACCCATTATTTACAATTTGTCCAATCATAGGCATTATTACAGAAGGTATCGCACAACGGCAAACCCACTTTTCGGTTGTCCCGCCCACCATCAATTATACAGAAAAGCCCAACATTCCTTCTTACATAAGTCGGACAATACCCATAATAAAGGACCATAACCCATGTCATAAAAGAGACCATAAATGAAGAAACAGAAACAGATACAGAGCAAGATAAGGGATGTGTGTGTATATCAAACTTTACAATGTCCTGTGCTCTGATCCTTAATCTTGATCAGCTATAGGGCAAGGAACTGGATTAGCAAGGTCAGCTTCAGGCAACGAGGTCAGTTCACTTGGGTCATCCAAAAGTCAGCACGAACTCGAGCCGATGTGTACGTGTATCAATGACTCGTTCGGCCCCAGTCGACGGCCTATGTGAGGGCAACCAAAAAATGGCTGCCACGCACAAAATGGAACCCATGGTCCAGAACAAAATCTCCAAATACATAGTGAATCTGTAGGTCTAGTATGACGAGATCACTCGTACTTGCCGAACTCACTAGTTACGGTTTGCTACTATCAGATTCGTAACTAAACCATGCTATTTATAAAACGGGTTCAGAATTCACGGAACCACGGGCTGGGGAGGAGCAGTGGCTTCAGAGAGTCTGATAAGTCAGGGCTGGGCTGAATGGACTCGGGCCAAATTTAGAGTAGGGGAGGAGATTTCCTTTCACCTGAATAGGCCTGGCCTGCCTTCCACAATGCAGTCTCCCCCTCCTGTCAGGAAGCTGCACCGGAGAGGTCAGAATTGGTTTTGGCCAAGCACAGAGCTTCTCAGCCACCAGAGAACAAAGGATTTTATAGTATAAATATTGGGGCCCAGACCCCAGAACTTTAGATCATTTCTTAGAATCAAGAGAAACCTTTGCCAAGGAGAAGAGCCGGAGCAGCTGAGGAGGAATACTGCCCCTGTGCTGTTTGCTGTATCGGATTGGCCTGCAGTGGCTACTTGCTGCCAAGGAAAGGAGAAAAGGACTTTGCTGTTTGATGTGTACCCTGCTTTAGGAAGATCTCAAAGGGCTTAAGTTGAGCTTTCCTCCTGTTCTGAAGTCTCAGGGACACAAAGACTTTACCACCAGCTCCCCTGAACTTCCTTGCTGGGAGCTCTGACCTGCTAAGAGGTGTCTGCTGTTGTTTTGGACCTCTGGAGGCTGTTTGTCACTAGGAGCTGAAAAAAGTAACGCAACTTCGAGAAGCGAGATGCATCCTCACCTGCAACTGACACACCGCCTAGGAAATTGTCGCAGCACCTGCCCGCGGCTCGAATGCACCGATCTCCAAAGTCAGAGATCACTGCACTGATTTTGACACAAGTCCTGTTGTGTGGCTGTAAGAATCCACACATTGTTCCGGATCATCGAATCGCGGCGCCAAGTTTGTCGCATCCTTGGGGGATGCAGTAAGAAACCAACGCATTACCTCCCCATGCAGTAAGAAACCGACGCATCACCTCCTCTCCGGTAGGAAACCAACGTATCAACCCCCACTGCGTGCGCAGCAGTAAGGAACCAAGGCATCACCTCCCCCAGAGCAATCACCTTCCCTGAGTGTAAGTAACTGACGCATCACCTTCCCTGCAGCCCTATTTGTTTGATTGCCTGACGCATTAAAGGTACTTTGTGTGAATAGTGTCGCAACTGCAAATTTGCTATGAACTGAACTATTTCTACCATCTACAAGTCATATTTTCATTACTGTATTTTAGATTTTTGTCATTTGGTCTTGTTTTGATTTAGACAAAGATAACCACATTTTCTAAACTGGTTGGTGTCCATTTGTAGTGTTTTCACTGCATTTCTGTATGTATTCACAAATGCTTTACACACTGCCTCTGAGATGAGCCTGTCTGCTTATGCCAAGCTACCAAGGGGGGAGCAGGGGTTATTTTACAAGGGTATCCCCTTTACCCTGACTAGAAACAAGGGTCCCTATTTCGATAAAGGTAGCTACCTCTGCCAACTAGAGACTCCTATTTCTAACAATGACCATTTATTTTCCTTCAAATGAATTACTCTGGCTCTGATGTGAATACTTACTTTGCATTTCTGACGAGCATACTGTGATGGTTCTGTTAGTTCCTGCCCCTGCACATTTCTGGCACGACAACTTTTTTTGCAGGTACATTATCTTTGGTAGCCAGGTTAGAGTGATAGGGAAACTATCTGCTCTCTACACACCGTTTATCTCATCTAGAGCATACCACAGAGCCATCTCCCTCCCTTCACATTGAAACTGTTGTATTGGCATGGCAAGAGAAACTAGGAAAGGAGCAAATAATTCCTCCTTCGAACCCATTCGTACATTCAGGATTATACTTGAGATGTCAGATTGCGAAACATGATTTGACCTTTTACATGCCACCTCAGTTTGGACCCGCTATATGAAAATCATTTTTGACCCTTCTCCAATGGGAACAGTCCACCCCGAATTGCCAAGTCAGGTCCTTCCTGAACCGGAACACAGGACCAGTTTCACCATTGTTAGGGCTCTTAAATCAGGTATAGCTCAGTTTCAGTGAATCAGTGAGCACAGTACCCATGTTAGGGCATACCCGTCCTACTTACGGCAACACAGTAAAGTACACAAAAGGTGATGGATGGCATACTTGAATTAATCTCAGCCACTGGTAATTACTGGGGCCGTATCCCATTCCATCATTATTTTGCACACCATGCCACCTGGGTATAGCCAAAGCTGTATGCAAATCAGTCTTGACCCTAATCCAATGGGAGCAGTCCAGCCCAAATAGCCAAGCCAGGTCCTCCCTGAACCAGAACATGAGCAAACCTGTGCCGGTTTTGTCACAGCTAGGGCTCATCAGCCAGGTACAGCTTAGTTCCAAAGACACTGTGCGCATGGGACCCACATCTGGGCTAACCAGTCCTACTTAAAGTGATGTATTACAATTTACAAGACGTTATGGATGGAATGCTTGAACTAATCTCAGATGCCTGGTCAAGTTAAGCAGACATACATTTGTCTGCTCTGCAAAGACTTGTAAAGGGTTGGATCTGCCTAACATTGACAAACGTCATCTTGAGGTGGGCAACGCAGTGAAATGACCAGGGGTTGATTATGTTGGCAAGAGAGCGCCGATGGCATCCCATCTCCACTATATTATCCCCCTGAGGCTATGAGCACGTCAGTGTGTGCTGGCAGAAAATGTCTATCTGCCTTATCCTTTCACACAACAGGAATCGGACAGAACAGAGACGGGCTACAATGTATTAAAATGCTGCATTACTGACAAAGAATGTTTACTTTGAGACTGCTTATTGAAGACGGGATGGAGCCCTAACACCCTAAAGAAGGAGCAGTCTCTGCTCATTCACTTCTTAGCACTTTCTGCACACCTTTCACTTTCATTACGACAAAAGAAAACTTTTTTTGAAGTTTTATACAGTGCAAACTTGACCCTAGAGTATTATATCACTTTACATGAGCACCTTTGCATCACACAATGTCACATTAAGTTTTTTCCGACCAACTTTAAGCGATTTGGACATAATCACAGGATGTAGAGACTCAAACCTTGTTGCTCAGGTCCAAAGTCGGCTGCTCTGGACATCACTTTCCTACTTTTGGATGAGGGGCAAAATCAGAGTGTGCTTCATCGATCCATTTGATGAGAGAATCTGAATATGGGCACATTTCCACTGCTAGCACACCATCTGCATAAGCATTTTTCAGTGCAGAATCTAACTTGTGGTCTACTGGATCTCTTGGCATCATGTCCGAAACTGAAACTGAAAGGTCACCTGAGGATTGAAGAGATTCTCATCACCTGGATATGGGTATGGGTTTGCTATCCAAGATCACCATCAACTCCCGGATAAAGTTTATACATGAATTTTAGAAATGTCAGCTCCTCAGGATCACGCCGTTTTCTATGCATTAATGATTTCTTGGCTCAATGAAGCAGTAGGTAAGAAGAAGGTTGCTCACACTCTTGAAATGAATCAAAACCTCCTCGGTGGTCTCCATATAGCAGTCAAAACAACATTAACCCTAACATATTTTAGAGCCATCAGTGTGTTCTCTTTAGGAATAAAATGTGACTCAACAACTGACTCTTCCGATTAATTTTCTGCTTCTATAAAACTGCATCACTCTTTTTTTTGTTTCAACACGTTTTTATTAGCATTTATAAGAAACCATAGTGCATTAATCAGTGCTACAATTAGCGAGCGCCACATAATGATACAAAAGAGGCCAAATCTGAACACCGTGGCCCATACATTAAAAAAAGCATTGCAGGCTCAGCAGACTTAGTTAGTTAGATACAAGGATATTGCGCATTACAGTAGATTGCAGTGCTAGCTGAAAACAATGTTGTATAAACATATCTCTGGCGCAGGCATCGTAGAGTTATGCTCATACACAATATAGACCTGTTCACACGGTGGGTCCCATCCTCAGATCCTCACCAATCTAATCTCATTTCCATCCACCGTCAATCCCCTCCCCTCTTGTGAAGAGAGTACTTCAAGTGAGCGAGGAGAGATTATAAGTGAGAGAAAATGAGAAAAAATGTGTGACAGGGTTGGTGGTGCCTCACGGGAAGTAACACCAGTCACACATTTTTTAGGTTTCGACCTGGCGAGAGCACGCAGTGCTCCGCCCAGGCCGAAATCTTCTGAGTTACAGTATGGATGTTCGTTCCGCCTCTGTTTCCCATTGGCTAGCTCCATAAATGGACGCTAGCCATTGGCAAACAGAGGCGTCCGTCATCTTGCGAGGCGACTCGTGGGCGTTTCTGGAGAATTTTTCTCATCCGGCCCCTTTTGTCTCGTCAGTGCGGCGGTGGGCAGGGTTTATTTTTTCCGACGTCGAGGTTTTATTTGGTCATTCCGCCGCCGGAGGAAGTCAAGGTGAGTGCCTTTCTTGCCGTTCCCTTCCCGTGCCCCCCTCCCGCTGTCCGTGTGCCTCCCGCTAGGTTGTACCTTTTTTATTTTGCTTCTTTATCATTTCATTTATCGTTCGTGTCCCCGTTACCGTTCCCGCCCCCTCCCGCTGTCCGTTTGCCTGCCCGCCCCCCTCCCGCTGTCCGTGTGCCTGCCCGCCCCCCTCCCGCTGTCCGTGTTCATGCCCGCCCCCCTCCCGCTGTCCGTGTGCCTCCCGCTGTCCGTGTTTCGGGGACCTCCAAGCACTGGTTTTGAGCATGTCCTTCCATTGCCGCCTCTCACAATTTTCCCTTCCTCTCATCTTTGTGAGTCACCCCCGCTCCCCTCCAGGCACTTCTCTTCCATATGGCTGAATACCCCCCTCCCCCCGCCCATTTTCCTTCTCTCATTATTTCCCCATCGTCTCCTTTGTCCTGTTTTACTACCTCCCTTTCCTGCCCGCCCCCCTCCCGCTGTCCGTGAGCCTGCCCGCCCCCCTCCCTCTGTCCGTGAGCCTGTGCTGTACTTGTCCTGGGTGCCGGGGGGGGGGGAGCGTGCACTGCTGCAGCAGCTGTTCTGTGTGCGTGAGGGGACCTGCAAAGTTGCTGTCTGTACTATAATTGTGCCTTGTGCGTGACAGAATCTTGCACTGCCCTGGTGTGTAAATCTTGTACTGCTGCTTGTGTTGTACCTGTCCTGTGTGTCAGGGGAGCTTTCACTGCTGCAGTAGATGGTCTGTATGTGTGAGGGGAACCTGAATGTATCCCGTCTGTAGTGTAGCTGTGCTGAATGTTTGATGTAAATTTGGACTTCTTTTACGTGCTCAACACAACTTTAATGAGTGTGAGCAGCATGGGTACACTGCTGGTGCCCATGCTGCGCCTTTTATGTGTGTCGGAGAAGCTTGCACTGCTGTAGTAGATGTTCTGTGTGTGTGAGGGAAGCTGAACAGGCTCTAGTAAAACTGTTCTGCGTGTGTGTTGTAAGAGTACACTGCTGCTGACTGTGCTACACAAATTCAGTGCTTGTGAGAGTCCCGAGGAGTCGGCGGCGGCGGTGACCGGAAGGTAAGAGTCCAGCCCCATGTCCTGTCGTCTAAACGTGCAGAGGAAGGCGGTGGCCCTCTCGTGCTACGTATGTAATTGATGGGGCATGGTTTGCTGTTGTTTTCAGTAATCCCCTACGCTCCCAATCTAGCATCGGTAGGGGCAGTGCGGGTGCAGCCTCTACGCACACACACGCCTACAGGCTAAGCATTATATGAGATGCACCTGCCCACATATGACTGGAACCCCCCACTGTTGTCTGATCCCTAAGGAGATGACATGTGAACTAGCTCCGAGCCCTGCAATTTCAATATCCTTTACCTTTAACTGCTGCTAAGTGCTGTTTACGTCACAACGCTGCTAGTCATCAGACCTTCGTATAATTATCTTAGTGTTCTTAGGACCCGTATGATCAGCTTCCCATGTGCATGCTTCTCTCTGACTCACTGACAGCCCTGCTGGCCACTACTCCCTGCTGAAGCTCCCACCCTGCTGAGAGTGCTAATGTTTTCCTGGTTAAGGGAGCCTGTAATCTCTCCCTACAGATGCTGCCCTGCCCATGGCTCAGTGACTCGCCTCTCCCTGCAGATCGTGCCCTGGTTGCAGGACGCATTATTAGCACCTTCCCGCCTCTTGTTCACAGAGACCGTTTGTTGTGGGAATCAGAAATTAAACTCCAGGTGCAGAGTCCAGTCTGCAGACGATCAAGCTGCTCGTCAAGCTGAGGACGCGCTGGGCGGCTGGACTCTGGATGTAGGCGATGGCACTTCACCCCCCTATAGTTATTCTCACCTGGAGATGCTAAGCTTGAAACCTCGAAGATTGGGATGTTCACATTCCTATGAGCCGGACGAACTCATGATCCCCTTACAATGCGGCTGTTATCACACACGTAGGCCCTCTATTTCCGTCCCCCATTATCTTTCGCCCGGCCAACCCGACGCTGTCAGTTCTAGGACAGTGGGAGTTAATGCATTTTGGTCAATGCGCGTTCCCTTGTTAAAAACAAGATAATGTTTAGGGAGATGGTCCTTGACACAATGCCTGCCCTTGTGTTTGTCACTGAAACCTGGGCTAAAGACTCTTCTGGTCCTGACCTAATCGAAGCCGTCCCTGAAGGGTACTGCTTGGCTAGACTGGACAGACAAGGACGAGTGGGAGGGGGTATAGCGATCCTTTATAGAGACCACCTGCAATGCCACATTGTACCCATACCCGACTTTCCGGACTGCTTCCAAGCACTATACTTTACAATAAAGGAAGGGCAATGTCCCCTCTTTAATGGTATCTTACTATATCGACCTCCTGGCCCGAGGACCGATTTTGTGCACAACCTCCTTCAGTCCCTAGAACCCTATTTTGGCCGAGAGAATTTCTCCATTCTAGGTGACTTTAATTACCATTTAGAACGGCATGATTTGTCTGACACATCATGTCTTACGGAGGCCCTGATGTCCTGTGGGCTCACGCAGCGAGTTAGTGGGGGTACACACCGTGCAGGCCACACTCTTGATGGCATTTTTTCTAATGATCGTCGTCTGACCATCAAGGATCCGGTGCACCTATCCTGGTCCGATCATCTTGCGGTTCCATTCCTCCTGGAACACCATAGGGTGAATGGAAGGAGAAAAGGGACTCACATATTGGAAACTGCCAGAAATTTTAGGAACATTAGCAGTGATTCCTTTGCGCCCTGGGCTGCTAGCCTTTCTATTACTGGCTTAGAAAATGTGCAGACCGCGGTTGGCCACTTTGAACAGGTTACTACTAAGGCCTTGAATGAACTGGCCCCAGTACAGACCCGTCGTCGAGCCAGAAAGAGACCGTCTGCTCCATGGTTCTCTGATTCCCTCAGACTCCTCAGGCAAGAAGTGAGGAGGAAGGAGAGGCTCTGGCATTCTAGCTTGGACCTTAAGAACAAGGAAGCCCATAAACTCCTTGTCAGGAAATATAAGGCTGATATTGTGCAGGCCAAACAAGACCATTTTGTGGCCCTGACAACTTCGCTCTCCTCGCCAAAGGAGCTTTTTAAAATCGTTGATTCTTTAATCAACCTACAAAAACGAGTCATCCCTTTTATGCCAAAAAAACACATTCTGGACAAACACCCATTATTTACAATTTGTCCAATCATAGGCATTATTACAGAAGGTATCGCGTAACGGCAAACCCACTTTCGGTTGTCCGGCCCACCATCAAATATACAGAAAAGCCCAACATTCCTTCTTACATAAGTCGGACAATACCCATAATAAAGGACCACAACCCATGTCATAAAAGAGGCCATAAAGGAAGAAACAGAAAGAGATAGAAAGCAAGATAAGGGATGTGTGTGTATATCAAACTTTACAATGTCCTGTGCTCTGATCCTTAATCTTGATCAGCTATAGGGCAAGGAACTGGTTTAGCAAGGTCTGCTTCAGGCAACGAGGTCAGTTCACTTGGTTCATCCAAAAGTCAGCACAAACTCGAGCCGACGTGTACGTGTATCAGGACTCGTTCGGCCCCAGTCGACGGCCTATGTGAAGGCAACCAAAAAATGGCTGCCACGCATAAAATGGAACCCATGGTCCGGAACGAAATCTCCAAATACATAGTGAATCTGTAGGTCTAGTATGACGAGATCACTCGTACTTGCCGAACTCACTAGTTACGGTTTGCTACTATCAAATTCGTGACAAAACCATGCTATTTATAAAACGGGTTCAGAATTCACGAACCACAGACCCTCCTTTTGCCCTTACATAGGCAATCACTCAGACTGCGTCTGAATCGATGTCAATATTCATCAGATCATCAAGATGCTGCTGGAGCATCATCCTATTACTCAGTACTTCTCTCGAGACAGGTCCTCTCACACACATAGTAGCACAAAGGCCACATATGGCAGGACCACACTGTATACAGAGACAACATGTTATGTTATGTTATGTTAAGCTACACTTATAAAGCGCACTGACACCGTAGGTTTCCTGGCGCGGAGGTAAAGATGATAGTCGGTGGTGGCAGAGGGCTAGTTCGAGTTCGAGAAGAGCCAGGTTTTTATGCTCTTCCTGAAACTCAGTAGGGTGTCAGAGGTCTTGATTCCTAGGGGGAGGGAGTTCCACAGTATGGGTGCCAGATAGCTGAATCTGCGGCCACCCAGTTTCTTTAGTTTAACCGCCGGGGTGGTTAGGAGGTGAAGATGGGCTGAACCAAGATTACGGGCTGGACAGTGCGAGGTGATAAGAGATTTCAGAAAGGCCGGGCACTTGCACTGCCGGGCCTTGTAAATTAGGCAGCCAATCTTAAAAGCGGATCTTTGTTCAATAGGCAGCCAGTGCAATTTAGACAAAAGGGGTCTTGCTGACTGCCATTTAGGGACTTTATAAATGAGCCTTGCTGCCTGGTTCTGCACCATCTGGAGGCGATGAAGCAGGGACTTGGGTAGGCCCCAGTGAAGAGAATTGGAAAAGTCAAGACGGGAGAGAACAAGGGAAATGACAATTTGCACCAATGCATCATACGAGAGTAGGTGAGTGATTTTCCAAATTTTTCTTAACTGGAACATGCTGGCCATGATGGTAGCTCCGACATGGGTGGGTTAGCACCCACACTACTTTGGAATAGAAGGAGTTTTTTTAACAGGATGTCATTGTCCACGTGCAAGACGGAACACCACGTTTCATTCAGCAAGTTTATTTTATTTGAAACGCCAGAAGTAATCTTGAATCGAACTTACCAACAGCATAATATACAGGAAGTTGTTAAGACGCTACATGTTTGTTGAGCTGTTTTAAGACATTTGGACACGTTCTTTTTAAGAATAACGGAACTGATTTTTTTTGGGAATACCTTTAACTGTTAAGATGCAGCATGGGAGGTGTAGTGCGGGAGGAATCTTCGATAGTTTGAGGTTCCATCAGGTGACGATGATGTTACGCTAATGGGATGGCTCAGTAAGGAGGAGGGGCGGAAGGTGGTTTTAAAGCCAGGTAGTCTTGTGAGTGGTAGGAGACTCTCTTTCACATTAGGAAAGGAGGATGGACGTTTAACAGCAGGTACGTGATCGGGGGATGCAAAATGAAAGCGCAATATTTGTTTTCTTAACCGCGCAGTGACGCATATTGTTCGAACAGGGAAGTTGTGTTAATAGCAAAGATTAACGAATTATATAGAACATCGGGGGCGCTTAGAGCAAGAGTGATAAAGCATATTTCAGCTAGGTGGGACGTAGTAGGGCAAGGAAAGTCAGTTTCTCATGAAGAATGCCGGGAAATCACCACACGGACAATGGGCCTGGAGTGAAGGGAGGTTTTAAATGAGATGAAACTACACGAGCATAGAGGTGACTCACATTAGGAATGTATAAACATTAAAATAGAATGTATCGTTCAAATCCTGTTTGAACTTTAAGGGAAAACATCAATAGGCACCCAGGCATAGAATTGAAGTACAGTATTGAATCGTATTATTGTTGTTTTAAAAGGGTTTTTGATTGACTAAAATGTAATCCAGTACATACAATGGCGTTTAGTATATTAATGTTTGTTCATATTGATTTTTCAGTTACACCTGACTAAGGGCCCACCGAGGCCCGAAATGCATTGGGTTTTTATAATAAACTGCTTTTTGATAAAACAAGCACTAGTACATATTCTTGAATGCAGAGGTACGGATGGCCCATCATGAATATGAGAAACACAGTAAATTGGCTTAAAGATTGCATGTGGACTGAAATGAATATAAACGGATTATAAATGGTTGAAGAAGTAATTATACGGATTATAAAGTTAAAAACGGATAAAGGAAAACTGCAAATGCAGCAGCGACGGTGCCATGGTCTGGGGCACCACCTCAGTGCCCCATAGCCGAGTCTGTTAGTAGCAAGACATCTGGTTTATCCGTGGTGAGCAGGATAAATAGGTCTAGCTGGTGTTTCACCATAGAGCGAGTATTAAGATAGAGCACTCGAAGCTGTGTGTCGTTGCTTAATACCTGTGGGGAGGTTTCCGGACGAGAGTGGGTAGCTCCATAATCACTCCGGATACATGGGCTTGGGATATTTCGAGAGATCTTCAAGTGTATAATACGCTCAAGCGTGCCTGGTGGTAATGGAGGGTCAGAGGACTGCAACTCTCTAAGTACCTTTGGGGGATAGGTGATAAGTTGACCAGGGCTCCTGGCCCCTGTGCCCGGACTGGCGCGGACGGGCGCAGACGGGCTTGCCTTTGGCGCGCCGCCGGCGCGCCCGCTGCGCTTCCTGGGCCAGGGTGTCATTATATAAACGGCGAGGGCGGGAGGGCTGAGCACTAGACTGCTCGCCCAGCACTGCTCCTCACTGAAGATGGCGGCCAAAGCGGGGCCAAATGGGGCGAGGTAGCGTGGGTTCGAGCTCTTAGTGTGCAAAATAGGCGATAGTTAAAATAGTGGAATGGATAAAATAATGGCGTTTAAAAGAAAGCTAGCAGCAAGATTAGCAATTCAACAAACTCGTCCCGGCTTCCGCCTCAGGACAAGACGAACAACCACGCACACCCACTAGCAATCAGGGGCGCTACGTGCTTACGGGAATTTTATACAGCAGGGCGGGAGGGCGGAGCACTAGACTGCTCGCCCAGCACTGCTCCTCACTGAAGATGGCGGCCAAAGCGGGGCCAAATGGGGCGAGGTAGCGTGGGTTCGAGCCCTTAGTGTGCAAAATAGGCGATAGTTAAAATAGTACAATGGATAAAATAATGGCGTTTAAAAGAAAGCTAGCAGCAAGATTAGCAATTCAACAAACTGGTCCCGGCTTCCGCCTCAGGACAAGATGAACAACCACACACACCCACTAGCAATCCATCAGAAAAGAATCACTAAAATCATCCCGATGATCATCAGAATCTTCCATCCCCAAGTTGATAACAGCCCCCAGAACCATCCAGTCAACGACCAATCTCCTTTATCCACATGTATAGACTCGGAGATCTTATGTAACCTAGAAATGGCCTGGTATACTGTAGGAGCATTATCTGGTATGAAAACGCAGCAACTCGATTGGATCAATTTACATACCCCACCTCGGTCTGCAAGTATGACATCTAAAACCATTCGATTCTGTAATGTCATAAGGCGATCCGCTTGAAGCTCAGCGGTCAAATTACTAAGGGCACCAGCAGTTTCATTTATGGTGGACTCAACCACTCTCGTCCATTACCGTATGTTTCTACTATTTGCCATAGGTCCCCAAAACGGTAGGAAACACTTGAGAAAGTCTCCCACTTCTCGTCCCGCGAAGACACCCCTAAGAACTCTCGTTCTGTGGTAATCTACAGCAGCAGTATACGTAGGAGGTAACAAATATGCAACATAACAGGTTCCTGAAAAATCAGGAGGCAACCATGTGTATGCTCTATCATAGCAAACAAAATACGTGCCCTTAGCTGCTAAAAACGGTGGGGAAGTTTGGGACGCAAAGACATACGTCTGAGTACAAACACTCTTCCCTAACTGAGCTCTCGGATTCTTGCCTTTACCTTGCAGACAAAAATGACCACGATGGGGTACGATCCAAATCAGAGGTGACCATTTTCGTCTCTGCTTTTCATTCAGACTAACACTATATTCAGTCACGTTCCATCCGATATAAGCTAATGCCTCATCCTTAGGAATAGTCTCATATGTATCGATATCTCTGATCATATCTGTTATTCCCTTCACCAAGGCACTATTACTCGAGTTATCTTTCATGGAACGCAGGGGATAGACTTCGTTGGCATAAATAAACATCGTCTGATATGCCCATACAGACCTATTGTACCTGAATGGCAGAACCAAATAGGGAATACCTCTATCCGTAGTATGTGGCATAAGACCACACACCCAACAATTAGTGGTGTTCACTACCAACTGGGTTTGATGCAGAAGTTGTACAACGGAATTATTAATAAACTCTGACCTTCTAATCAGTTCATGTTCAGGTAAAGTGTGGAACGAATGCAAAGAAATAGTAGTAGGAAAAGACATAGGTTGGGAAGTAGGTGCAAATGTCAATTGGGTAGCATAAACAATCCCACCCATCATAGACAACATCATGCTAAAAAACACTATAAAACACGTTATTAAAAAACATTTCCTACGAATCAATTTACACAATTCTGTCTTAAAGTTAATTTTTGCAACAGCTCTCTCAATCTCAAAAAACTCCATCCTCTAACCGTGCTGTTCGCGGCAGTTGGTTTTCTTCGCTCAGGTGTGCGTCTGTAAGTCTAGGGAACGCCCTAGAACAAACCAGAACCGTCGACCTTGCGTCTACACGGTTTGCCACTCCAAGTTTTGATACCGCGACCCTATAGCTGAACCCGGATGGTGGTTCGAAAAAGGAGGGAAAAAAACTAACAAACAAACAAAACAAAACAGCTTCTTGGATGAGAGAGTGCAGGAAGGGCAGAAAGAGATTATTTTTTTATTAGTCCATTGTTTCTTGGTCGCAAATTATAACAGCCTTTACCAGGCACCGTCTGATCTCGGAACAACAACTCAGGCTCAGTGGTGTCCAATCTCAAAGGCGGAGGCACAGCTGCTTGCAAGACATCGTCGTCCTCTCGCTCAGACCTGGTCCCTACCAAATGTGCGTCGCTAAATGGCATACATTTCGGCACTTTTTCTGTTTCTGAATCACCAATACCCTCACGGATCCACTGGTTGTACGGTAGAGGTAAAGGTACCTTCTTACAGTGTACGCCGTGGATCCAATTTTTCTTGCCGTGGACTCTTATTGCTGTTCGTGTCGATAAAAGTACTTGGTATGGGCCGGTCCAACGGGGCTGAATGTTCTTGGTCCGCTGGAAATTGCGCACTAATATCCAATCTCCAGGATTGATGGTGTGACCTGGATCTTCAGATGCTTGTGGGAGGTTATCATGAACCTGTTGATGTAAAACGCGTAATTTAGCCGTCAGATCATACAAGTAATCAACCAACACAGGATATACGATGTCGCTGGAATTCGTTGGTCTCGGCACTCCCCACACATTTGCCGGGCGACCAAACACAATTTCGTATGGACTAAGTCCTATTCGGGAATGCACTGTAGTTCTAGTTGACAAAAGTGCCAACGGCAACGCATCGGGCCATTGGAGACCAGAACTTGCCTGGATCTTGGCTAACTTAAGCTTCAGAGTACCATTATAGCACTCGACTAAACCAGCTGATTGGGGGCGATTCGCAGCATGAAATTTCTGCCTTATGCCCAAACCCTCACACACTCTCTTCATGATCTGGCCCACAAACTCACTTCCATTATCACTCCACAGTATTCTTGGCAAACCAAACCTAAGGAAAAATTCCTTGAGCAGAACTTTAGCTGTGGATAAAGCAGTGTTCTCCTTTAGGGGATAATCCTCTACCCATCTTGAAAAGGCACAGACAACCACCAGGATGTATTTCAGATTGTTACATCTCTCCATGTGGATAAAATCAAATTGCAACACCTCGAACGGATACGCCGGAGGCGCAAAGTGACCAGCTGGAGTTGGGGTTCCCTTGCCAGGATTATGCATCAGACAAACCATGCAGTTCTTGACCAGATTCTCCGCACACTTAGGAATTCCACCATTCTTCCACACTGGAGCCAACAACTTACAAATCCCTTTCGCACTAATGTGAGCCATTCCATGTGCCACCGTAACCACTGCAAGCACATACGCATTAGGCAACAGCCATCGCTGGTGTTCCGACAATTCAATCCAACAGCCAGTCGAATCCAACTTTCCCGTACTCTCTCTCCACACACTCAATTTTTTTTTCAGTAGCTTCAGCCTGAATCAATTTCACACTCTCTATTGTGTCTTCACACATTCCTCTATCCGGAACCCATCTCGCTGGACCTGCAACATACATTCGACTCGTCACATCTTTCGCCGTTTCTCTCGCTACTTCATCCGCAAACGCATTACCACGACTAACGTCATCTGCAACTTTATGTGCACTGCATTTCACAATCGCAACTTGCGTCGGCAACGTAAGCGACTCAAGAAGTTCATTCACCAACTGTCCATAGTGAATCTTCGTACCATGGGAAGTAAGGAAAACACGTTCCTTCCACAATTGCCCAAAGCTATGGGCGACACCAAACGCATATTGACTATCGGTATGCACAGTCACTCTTCTTCCTTTTGACAACACACACGCTCTTGTCAGTGCAATCAATTCTGCTGCTTGAGCTGAATTCTGTGGAGTACGTGAAGCTTCAACGATCGTGTGCAAAGTCGTAACCGCATATGCTGCAGTCGTATCGCCATTCAGAAGCTTAAAGCATGAATCATCTACCCATAATGTACCATCAGAATTCAAAAGAGGAGTATCTTTCAGGTCAATTCTACCCTTCGTCTCTTCCTCTGTCCTGAGAAATCAATCATGTTGCTCTTGAACATCTGTCTCTACAGAAATCGACAACAACGTGGCTGGATTCAACGTGTTGCATCGCTTTATGTGCACATGACTCGCCAAAAGTGTCAACTCATAACCTGGCAACCGCGCACTAGTCAAATGCTGAGTCTTCGTTCTGTTCAATAAAGTATCCACTGCATGTGGAACCATCACAACCAACGTATTGTCCATCACCAAACCAGCAGACTGTCGAATAGAAACAGCCGCTGCCGCTGTAGCTCTCAAGCAACTCGGCAATGCTTTAGCTACCGTATCCAAAGTTGGCGAGAAATACGCACATGGACGCTGCTTGTCACCAAACTGTTGCGTCAAAACTGACATGCACAACCCTCTCTCTTGTGAACATAGAGTGTAAAAGGCTTACTGTAGTCGGGAGTACCCAACACAGGAGCAGAACACAATGCATCACGTAATCCAGAAAAACTTTTCTGACATTCGTCAGACCAAGGAAGAGGATTCGGAGTATCCTTAAGAGTAAGTGCCAACAGAGGTTTCGCAAGTAATGAAACATTCGGAATCCACTGCCTACAGTACGAGGTAATACCCAAGAAGGCACGCACTTCTCTCTGTGTGGATGGCACAGTCATTTGCACAATTGCTTGAATTCGTTCTGGGGTCAACCTACTTCCCTCCTTCGACAAGAGATGACCTAAGTAGGTCACTTCTTGTCGACAATACTGCAACTTTCAAGGTGACACTTTATGGTGAAGGTCAGACAAATGTCGCAACAAAGAAAGAGTAGCTTCTTTACAAGTTTCCTCATCATCAGCAGCAACTAACAGATCGTCCACATACTGAATAAGGGCAACACCAGTAGGCAAGACAATCGCATCAAGCTGTGTTTTCAAAGCCTGACTATAGATGGACGGACTTTCACAATAACCTTGGGGAGCGCTCTTAAACCGTAAGCTTCGGCCTCCTAAAGAGAATCCAAAAATATCTCTACTCTCCTTGGCAATTGGAATACTGATCAGATCTATAACCGAAAACCAGGCAGCTGAAGCAGGAATCATAGTCAGCAAAGCAGTAATGTCCGGATCAACAGGAAACTGTGGCACGACAATCTTATTGACCTCTCGAAGGTCGATCACAAACCTGTAAACAGGCAGCTGAGAAGAGTCAGTATGCTTCAGAACAGGCAAAACAGGACTATTACACACATTACCTCTCGTTTCTTCAATCACATCTTTCACAATCAAATCATGGATGATCGCTAAAAGCGCTCTTTCACCATCGCTAGAAATCCTATATTGGGGAATACGTGGCAATTTAACATTCGCTTTAAGCGTTACAACATAAGGTGGAATCTCCAAAAGACCAACGTCATTAGGACCAGTAGCCCAAAGAGTATCAGGGAGAAAATGTAATTCCGGTGGAAGCCGATCTTTAGACAAATACATCGGAGAGATCACTTTCTTACCCAATGTAAGCTGCACTCCCTAAGGAGAACAATGCAATGTCGCATTCAACCTTTTCAACAAATCCAAACCCAACAAATTCTCACCACAACCTGTCGTTAAAATAAGGGGGGCTTCCAATTCACAAGGCCCGATAGAAAGAGACAAAGGACTAGAAACTGGATTACGAACTGGGGCGCCAGAGAATACTACCGAAACATTCTTTAAGCCAGACAAAGGTGCGCCAGGGAGTTTAGAGTGCATGATAGAACTCTTCGCTGCACCAGTACCTAAAAGAAAAGGCTCTACTACACACGATGTGACTACTGCAACATAAGGTCCACTTTGGTTTACTGGAACTGACACTACTCCCTCCCTTTGTCCTCGGTTATCCTAGCAATCATTATAACCAGTGCTCTCGCTCTCAACATAATAATCATCAGCATAATATTGAGCAGATCTGACAGTCGGAACATTCTGCTGATCAAAATAACTCTCAGAATTCTGTGGGGGAAACGAACGCTCGTTCTGAGGACACGCGCCACGCCCTCTACCCCTCGATACTTGCAGGAAGCCACCACGACCTCTCGGACCCGACATACAACTCGCACGTTGTCGTAAAACAGGACAATCACTCTTGAAATGCCCGTCCTCCCTACAATAAGCACACTGATTCGGACCCAACGGCGGCCTTGGAGGAAAATACTCAGGCTTCTGTGATATCCTCTGAAACTGTGGCTGTTGCTGAAACTGCAAACGTTGCTGTGACTCTTGTTGAGTCGGGCGAGGCAGATACGCCTGCTGCAACAGAACCTTTGTCTTTAAATTTTTTGTCTTTTTCTCTACTCTATCTTTCTCATCCTTGTCCCTATTCTCTTAGTACTGTGCAGTCGCCAATATCTGGGCCGATGAAGAAACAGCCCATGAACTCTCAGAATCTTTCAACTTATTACAAAGCTTGGGTAACAAATTAAAGACATACTTGTCCACAAACAACCTCTGACCACCTTCCGTACTCCTATCCTGACCACTATGATCTATAAATGTCTCCTCAAACCTAGTGAAGAAATCAGACAAACTTTCATCTTTCTTTTGCTTACATGCAGCTAATTTATCCCAATTCACTCGTAAAGCCGGCATCATTGTCTTCATAAGATTGATAATCCTGCCAGGTAAATCTGCAACTAAAGGCTCGAGCTTAGCTCCACCAACCTGTCTACCATCCGCAGCAGCGATATTCGCCCATGTATCACCTAACTCTGGCGCATGATCCTCATGACGAATCTTCGCCCACAAAGGTTGAGGAACCACGTTACCCAACAACATGTCTATGTCAGCTAAATTCATGATGCATGCGTCAACTGTCTGGGACAACTCCTTGTAATATCCAGCCGGATTCTTACGGGGATCAGGTAAAGACTGTTTAAGAGCCAAAACCTCAACTCTCTTCCACGGAACATGTACCCATACTCTTTGAAAATGTGCTGGTATAGCTGGGGTATTATTATTCACACCAGCAGCTAACGCATCGTGCCATACTGGAGGAACTTCTCTCATCGGATACTGTCTCACTTTCCTCCTAACAGAAGGATCAGACTCAAACAGTGGCTGAGAAGGAAGCTTGCTCCTAAACGCGAGTATCGTCGTAACTGCTTTCTCAACGCCGGGACCCACTATCGTCCCTTTCGCAAACTCGGACTGTACATTAAGTAACTCCAATGGGACCTGACCCGATTCATTATCTTCCCATTCCTCACTGAGGAAAGTACACATAACATCAAAAACGTACCTTTGCTTCGGTGCCTCCCACTGCTGGAAGACATCCATAACTGACTCTAGATCATATCTCAAGATATTCGAAACCCATCTACGAGCCAAAAGATCTAACACTGCCCGTTCTTCGGGACCAGGAAGCTGGCTACGTAATTGTTTACGTGCAGAAACAGGGGTCATACTCAATGACCCAAAGAAAGGAGACAAAAGACCAGTAACAGTATCAGTCATTCTTTGTCGAGCAGAAGGAGAAGCTGTCATAAGGACAGGAGACAAAGTATTTTGAGGTGATAGAAACGTAGCAGTAGTAGTAAGGGAAGTCGAAGGTACAGGAGAGTGAGACAAAGAAGTTTGAGGCAGAACTGATAGCAAAGTCGGCGGCCCCAGAGGAGGCTGCGCCGTAGGAGGAGAAACCAGCGGAGGAGGAGCAGGCGGCTGAGCAACAGCAGGAGGTTGCTGAGGTGCTGTAGCACTCTGCACATAAAGGGGTGGTAATCTCAACAAATGTGACATCAAAGGATCCTTTTCAGGGTCCTTTGTTGCACTTTGTAGAAGAGATGGCAAAGCTGGATAACATTTACGATGGCCATATTATGTTGCCTATGCAACTCCTCAATCGCTTGATCTTCTTCATTTTCTTTAAACTGCTCAGCAGCTTGCATTATCGATACACCCTTTTCTCTCTTATCTCTTTAGCCTGTTTAATCTCTTGTTGTTTGGCTTCCTTACGCCAAAGGCGGAAATAGTCAAACATTGCCGGCCGGGCTTTCTTCCTAACTAATACAGCTTCCAAATTATTTAAAATCTCGGTATTGAAACTACCATGTTGAGGCCATCATAAGACACCATCTTTCCTAGTGTAGCGGACCCATACTTCATTAAACGTAATGGGACCGACGCCATGATTAGAATAGAGCTCATAAGTCGGAGTTCCAACTGGAGGTATCGGACATGAGTCCTCCAACCGGGAATCCCTGTTATGACCACAACAAAATATCTTCCTAATTTTGCTAAGACCAGGCATCTTCGCTCACTAATCTAGCTTCAAACTTCAAGGGATTTATCACAAACGATAGTCTCGTAAATGTACGAGTGCCTCGGCTTTGGTAATTGCAAGAACCAAATCGAAGACCCAAAGAAACCCAAAACAAAGGACTGGGAGCGACCCACTTATACTTAGCTAAGGTATCAGTCACGCCACCAGAAGACCCGTCTATCGTCTCGCCGTACAAATCATCACAAGGGGGGTGTCCAAGACAGGGCGACAGTCAGGGCAGCAGTCCTTCGTAGCCGTCAGGAAAAGATGAAGCCTTGCAGCAAAAACCTTCAGTCCACGCTCGACATACCGGGGTCGATGAAGTGGGGGCCCTCTCTGGAATTTCCTCACAAAGCTCCTCGCAATCTTCGGGCTTGGACAGGTACCACTGAAGTCGCCCCACGTGGGTGCCAACTGAAGAACCAGGCTTTTTAGTACCCAGCGGCGCCAGGGGCACGCCCAAAGTCTTCAGGTTCACCTGTCTTAGAATACAGAGACACAAGATACTTCTTGGTGGCGTCAAAGATCGAATTTATTGGTTGCAACCAGAAACAGAGGTCCACGAAGTACAACACCGTGTATATTCGTAGGAGACTGCTCAAATTTGCAAAAACGAGTCATCCCCTTTATGCCAAAAAAACACATTCTGGACAAACACCCATTATTTACAATTTGTTCAATCATAGGCATTATTACAGAAGGTATCGCACAACGGCAAACCCACTTTTCGGTTGTCCCGCCCACCATCAATTATACAGAAAAGCCCAACATTCCTTCTTACATAAGTCGGACAATACCCATAATAAAGGACCATAACCCATGTCATAAAAGAGACCATAAATGAAGAAACAGAAACAGATACAGAGCAAGATAAGGGATGTGTGTGTATATCAAACTTTACAATGTCCTGTGCTCTGATCCTTAATCTTGATCAGCTATAGGGCAAGGAACTGGATTAGCAAGGTCAGCTTCAGGCAACGAGGTCAGTTCACTTGGGTCATCCAGAAGTCAGCACGAACTCGAGCCGATGTGTACGTGTATCAATGACTCGTTCGGCCCCAGTCGACGGCCTATGTGAGGGCAACCAAAAAATGGCTGCCACGCACAAAATGGAACCCATGGTCCAGAACGAAATCTCCAAATACATAGTGAATCTGTAGGTCTAGTATGACGAGATCACTCGTACTTGCCGAACTCACTAGTTACGGTTTGCTACTATCAGATTCGTAACTAAACCATGCTATTTATAAAACGGGTTCAGAATTCACGGAACCACAGGCTGGGGAGGAGCAGTGGCTTCAGAGAGTCTGATAAGTCAGGGCTGGGCTGAATGGACTCGGGCCAAATTTAGAGTAGGGGAGGAGATTTCCTTTCACCTGAATAGGCCTGGCCTGCCTTCCACAATGCAGTCTCCCCCTCCTGTCAGGAAGCTGCACCGGAGAGGTCAGAATTGGTTTTGGCCAAGCACAGAGCTTCTCAGCCACCAGAGAACAAAGGATTTTATAGTATAAATATTGGGGCCCAGACCCCAGAACTTTAGATCATTTCTTAGAATCAAGAGAAACCTTTGCCAAGGAGAAGAGCCGGAGCAGCTGAGGAGGAATACTGCCCCTGTGCTGTTTGCTGTATCGGATTGGCCTGCAGTGGCTACTTGCTGCCAAGGAAAGGAGAAAAGGACTTTGCTGTTTGATGTGTACCCTGCTTTAGGAAGATCTCAAAGGGCTTAAGTTGAGCTTTCCTCCTGTTCTGAAGTCTCAGGGACACAAAGACTTTACCACCAGCTCCCCTGAACTTCCTTGCTGGGAGCTCTGACCTGCTAAGAGGTGTCTGCTGTTGTTTTGGACCTCTGGAGGCTGTTTGTCACTAGGAGCTGAAAAAAGTAACGCAACTTCGAGAAGCGAGATGCATCCTCACCTGCAACTGACACACCGCCTAGGAAATTGTCGCAGCACCTGCCCGCGGCTCGAATGCACCGATCTCCAAAGTCAGAGATCACTGCACTGATTTTGACACAAGTCCTGTTGTGTGGCTGTAAGAATCCACACATTGTTCCGGATCATCGAATCGCGGCGCCAAGTTTGTCGCATCCTTGGGGGATGCAGTAAGAAACCAACGCATTACCTCCCCATGCAGTAAGAAACCGACGCATCACCTCCTCTCCGGTAGGAAACCAACGTATCAACCCCCACTGCGTGCGCAGCAGTAAGGAACCGAGGCATCACCTCCCCCAGAGCAATCACCTTCCCTGAGTGTAAGTAACTGACGCATCACCTTCCCTGCAGCCCTATTTGTTTGATTGCCTGACGCATTAAAGGTACTTTGTGTGAATAGTGTCGCAACTGCAAATTTGCTATGAACTGAACTATTTCTACCATCTACAAGTCATATTTTCATTACTGTATTTTAGATTTTTGTCATTTGGTCTTGTTTTGATTTAGACAAAGATAACCACATTTTCTAAACTGGTTGGTGTCCATTTGTAGTGTTTTCACTGCATTTCTGTATGTATTCACAAATGCTTTACACACTGCCTCTGAGATGAGCCTGTCTGCTTATGCCAAGCTACCAAGGGGGGAGCAGGGGTTATTTTACAAGGGTATCCCTTTTACCCTGACTAGAAACAAGGGTCCCTATTTCGATAAAGGTAGCTACCTCTGCCAACTAGAGACTCCTATTTCTAACAATGACCATTTATTTTCCTTCAAATGAATTACTCTGGGTCTGATGTGAATACTTACTTTGCATTTCTGATGAGCATACTGTGATGGTTCTGTTAGTTCCTGCCCCTGCACATTTCTGGCACGACAACTTTTTTTGCAGGTACATTATCTTTGGTAGCCAGGTTAGAGTGATAGGGAAACTATCTGCTCTCTACACACCGTTTATCTCATCTAGAGCATACCACAGAGCCATCTCCCTCCCTTCACATTGAAACTGTTGTATTGGCATGGCAAGAGAAACTAGGAAAGGAGCAAATAATTCCTCCTTCGAACCCATTCGTACATTCAGGATTATACTTGAGATGTCAGATTGCGAAACATGATTTGACCTTTTACATGCCACCTCAGTTTGGACCCGCTATATGAAAATCATTTTTGACCCTTCTCCAATGGGAACAGTCCACCCCGAATTGCCAAGTCAGGTCCTTCCTGAACCGGAACACAGGACCAGTTTCACCATTGTTAGGGCTCTTAAATCAGGTATAGCTCAGTTTCAGTGAATCAGTGAGCACAGTACCCATGTTAGGGCATACCCGTCCTACTTACGGCAACACAGTAAAGTACACAAAAGGTGATGGATGGCATACTTGAATTAATCTCAGCCACTGGTAATTACTGGGGCCGTATCCCATTCCATCATTATTTTGCACACCATGCCACCTGGGTATAGCCAAAGCTGTATGCAAATCAGTCTTGACCCTAATCCAATGGGAGCAGTCCAGCCCAAATAGCCAAGCCAGGTCCTCCCTGAACCAGAACATGAGCAAACCTGTGCCGGTTTTGTCACAGCTAGGGCTCATCAGCCAGGTACAGCTTAGTTCCAAAGACACTGTGCGCATGGGACCCACATCTGGGCTAACCAGTCCTACTTAAAGTGATGTATTACAATTTACAAGACGTTATGGATGGAATGCTTGAACTAATCTCAGATGCCTGGTCAAGTTAAGCAGACATACATTTGTCTGCTCTGCAAAGACTTGTAAAGGGTTGGATCTGCCTAACATTGACAAACGTCATCTTGAGGTGGGCAACGCAGTGAAATGACCAGGGGTTGATTATGTTGGCAAGAGAGCGCCGATGGCATCCCATCTCCACTATATTATCCCCCTGAGGCTATGAGCACGTCAGTGTGTGCTGGCAGAAAATGTCTATCTGCCTTATCCTTTCACACAACAGGAATCGGACAGAACAGAGACGGGCTACAATGTATTAAAATGCTGCATTACTGACAAAGAATGTTTACTTTGAGACTGCTTATTGAAGACGGGATGGAGCCCTAACACCCTAAAGAAGGAGCAGTCTCTGCTCATTCACTTCTTAGCACTTTCTGCACACCTTTCACTTTCATTACGACAAAAGAAAACTTTTTTTGAAGTTTTATACAGTGCAAACTTGACCCTAGAGTATTATATCACTTTACATGAGCACCTTTGCATCACACAATGTCACATTAAGTTTTTTCCGACCAACTTTAAGCGATTTGGACATAATCACAGGATGTAGAGACTCAAACCTTGTTGCTCAGGTCCAAAGTCGGCTGCTCTGGACATCACTTTCCTACTTTTGGATGAGGGGCAAAATCAGAGTGTGCTTCATCGATCCATTTGATGAGAGAATCTGAATATGGGCACATTTCCACTGCTAGCACACCATCTGCATAAGCATTTTTCAGTGCAGAATCTAACTTGTGGTCTACTGGATCTCTTGGCATCATGTCCGAAACTGAAACTGAAAGGTCACCTGAGGATTGAAGAGATTCTCATCACCTGGATATGGGTATGGGTTTGCTATCCAAGATCACCATCAACTCCCGGATAAAGTTTATACATGAATTTTAGAAATGTCAGCTCCTCAGGATCACGCCGTTTTCTATGCATTAATGATTTCTTGGCTCAATGAAGCAGTAGGTAAGAAGAAGGTTGCTCACACTCTTGAAATGAATCAAAACCTCCTCGGTGGTCTCCATATAGCAGTCAAAACAACATTAACCCTAACATATTTTAGAGCCATCAGTGTGTTCTCTTTAGGAATAAAATGTGACTCAACAACTGTCTCTTCCGATTAATTTTCTGCTTCTATAAAACTGCATCACTCTTTTTTTTGTTTCAACACGTTTTTATTAGCATTTATAAGAAACCATAGTGCATTAATCAGTGCTACAATTAGCGAGCGCCACATAATGATACAAAAGAGGCCAAATCTGAACACCGTGGCCCATACATTAAAAAAAGCATTGCAGGCTCAGCAGACTTAGTTAGATACAAGGATATTGCGCATTACAGTAGATTGCAGTGCTAGCTGAAAACAATGTTGTATAAACATATCTCTGGCGCAGGCATCGTAGAGTTATGCTCATACACAATATAGACCTGTTCACACGGTGGGTCCCATCCTCAGATCCTCACCAATCTAATCTCATTTCCATCCACCGTCAATCCCCTCCCCTCTTGTGAAGAGAGTACTTCAAGTGAGCGAGGAGAGATTATAAGTGAGAGAAAATGAGAAAAAATGTGTGACAGGGTTGGTGGTGCCTCACGGGAAGTAACACCAGTCACACATTTTTTAGGTTTCGACCTGGCGAGAGCACGCAGTGCTCCGCCCAGGCCGAAATCTTCTGAGTTACAGTATGGATGTTCGTTCCGCCTCTGTTTCCCATTGGCTAGCTCCATAAATGGACGCTAGCCATTGGCAAACAGAGGCGTCCGTCATCTTGCGAGGCGACTCGTGGGCGTTTCTGGAGAATTTTTCTCATCCGGCCCCTTTTGTCTCGTCAGTGCGGCGGTGGGCAGGGTTTATTTTTTCCGACGTCGAGGTTTTATTTGGTCATTCCGCCGCCGGAGGAAGTCAAGGTGAGTGCCTTTCTTGCCGTTCCCTTCCCGTGCCCCCCTCCCGCTGTCCGTGTGCCTCCCGCTAGGTTGTACCTTTTTTATTTTGCTTCTTTATCATTTCATTTATCGTTCGTGTCCCCGTTACCGTTCCCGCCCCCCTCCCGCTGTCCGTTTGCCTGCCCGCCCCCCTCCCGCTGTCCGTGTGCCTGCCCGCCCCCCTCCCGCTGTCCGTGTTCATGCCCGCCCCCCTCCCGCTGTCCGTGTGCCTCCCGCTGTCCGTGTTTCGGGGACCTCCAAGCACTGGTTTTGAGCATGTCCTTCCATTGCCGCCTGTCACAATTTTCCCTTCCTCTCATCTTTGTGAGTCACCCCCGCTCCCCTCCAGGCACTTCTCTTCCATATGGCTGAATACCCCCCTCCCCCCGCCCATTTTCCTTCTCTCATTATTTCCCCATCGTCTCCTTTGTCCTGTTTTACTACCTCCCTTTCCTGCCCGCCCCCCTCCCGCTGTCCGTGAGCCTGCCCGCCCCCCTCCCTCTGTCCGTGAGCCTGTGCTGTACTTGTCCTGGGTGCCGGGGGGGGGAGCGTGCACTGCTGCAGCAGCTGTTCTGTGTGCGTGAGGGGACCTGCAAAGTTGCTGTCTGTACTATAATTGTGCCTTGTGCGTGACAGAATCTTGCACTGCCCTGGTGTGTAAATCTTGTACTGCTGCTTGTGTTGTACCTGTCCTGTGTGTCAGGGGAGCTTTCACTGCTGCAGTAGATGGTCTGTATGTGTGAGGGGAACCTGAATGTATCCCGTCTGTAGTGTAGCTGTGCTGAATGTTTGATGTAAATTTGGACTTCTTCTACGTGCTCAACACAACTTTAATGAGTGTGAGCAGCATGGGTACACTGCTGGTGCCCATGCTGCGCCTTTTATGTGTGTCGGAGAAGCTTGCACTGCTGTAGTAGATGTTCTGTGTGTGTGAGGGAAGCTGAACAGGCTCTAGTAAAACTGTTCTGCGTGTGTGTTGTAAGAGTACACTGCTGCTGACTGTGCTACACAAATTCAGTGCTTGTGAGAGTCCCGAGGAGTCGGCGGCGGCGGTGACCGGAAGGTAAGAGTCCAGCCCCATGTCCTGTCGTCTAAATGTGCAGAGGAAGGCGGTGGCCCTCTCGTGCTACGTATGTAATTGATGGGGCATGGTTTGCTGTTGTTTTCAGTAATCCCCTACGCTCCCAATCTAGCATCGGTAGGGGCAGTGCGGGTGCAGCCTCTACGCACACACACGCCTACAGGCTAAGCATTATATGAGATGCACCTGCCCACATATGACTGGAACCCCCCACTGTTGTCTGATCCCTAAGGAGATGACATGTGAACTAGCTCCGAGCCCTGCAATTTCAATATCCTTTACCTTTAACTGCTGCTAAGTGCTGTTTACGTCACAACGCTGCTAGTCATCAGACCTTCGTATAATTATCTTAGTGTTCTTAGGACCCGTATGATCAGCTTCCCATGTGCATGCTTCTCTCTGACTCACTGACAGCCCTGCTGGCCACTACTCCCTGCTGAAGCTCCCACCCTGCTGAGAGTGCTAATGTTTTCCTGGTTAAGGGAGCCTGTAATCTCTCCCTACAGATGCTGCCCTGCCCATGGCTCAGTGACTCGCCTCTCCCTGCAGATCGTGCCCTGGTTGCAGGACGCATTATTAGCACCTTCCCGCCTCTTGTTCACAGAGACCGTTTGTTGTGGGAATCAGAAATTAAACTCCAGGTGCAGAGTCCAGTCTGCAGACGATCAAGCTGCTCGTCAAGCTGAGGACGCGCTGGGCGGCTGGACTCTGGATGTAGGCGATGGCACTTCACCCCCCTATAGTTATTCTCACCTGGAGATGCTAAGCTTGAAACCTCGAAGATTGGGATGTTCACATTCCTATGAGCCGGACGAACTCATGATCCCCTTACAATGCGGCTGTTATCACACACGTAGGCCCTCTATTTCCGTCCCCCATTATCTTTCGCCCGGCCAACCCGACGCTGTCAGTTCTAGGACAGTGGGAGTTGAGGGCATTTTGGTCAATGCGCGTTCCCTTGTTAAAAACAAGATAATGTTTAGGGAGATGGTCCTTGACACAATGCCTGCCCTTGTGTTTGTCACTGAAACCTGGGCTAAAGACTCTTCTGGTCCTGACCTAATCGAAGCCGTCCCTGAAGGGTACTGCTTGGCTAGACTGGACAGACAAGGACGAGTGGGAGGGGGTATAGCGATCCTTTATAGAGACCACCTGCAATGCCACATTGTACCCATACCCGACTTTCCGGACTGCTTCCAAGCACTATACTTTACAATAAAGGAAGGGCAATGTCCCCTCTTTAATGGTATCTTACTATATCGACCTCCTGGCCCGAGGACCGATTTTGTGCACAACCTCCTTCAGTCCCTAGAACCCTATTTTGGCCGAGAGAATTTCTCCATTCTAGGTGACTTTAATTACCATTTAGAACGGCATGATTTGTCTGACACATCATGTCTTACGGAGGCCCTGATGTCCTGTGGGCTCACGCAGCGAGTTAGTGGGGGTACACACCGTGCAGGCCACACTCTTGATGGCATTTTTTCTAATGATCGTCGTCTGACCATCAAGGATCCGGTGCACCTATCCTGGTCCGATCATCTTGCGGTTCCATTCCTCCTGGAACACCATAGGGTGAATGGAAGGAGAAAAGGGACTCACATATTGGAAACTGCCAGAAATTTTAGGAACATTAGCAGTGATTCCTTTGCGCCCTGGGCTGCTAGCCTTTCTATTACTGGCTTAGAAAATGTGCAGACCGCGGTTGGCCACTTTGAACAGGTTACTACTAAGGCCTTGAATGAACTGGCCCCAGTACAGACCCGTCGTCGAGCCAGAAAGAGACCGTCTGCTCCATGGTTCTCTGATTCCCTCAGACTCCTCAGGCAAGAAGTGAGGAGGAAGGAGAGGCTCTGGCATTCTAGCTTGGACCTTAAGAACAAGGAAGCCCATAAACTCCTTGTCAGGAAATATAAGGCTGATATTGTGCAGGCCAAACAAGACCATTTTGTGGCCCTGACAACTTCGCTCTCCTCGCCAAAGGAGCTTTTTAAAATCGTTGATTCTTTAATCAACCTACAAGCCCCTGATCCTGTAGTACCATCGCAAGATCTATGTGATAGAATTGCCACCTTCTTTCACACCAAAATACTGGACATTCATCTGGCTCTCGAGGAGCAAAGAGCATGTACCACTTGGCCCCCTGTTCGGGTTGAGATGAATATGACCACCACTAACATCTCCCCATCCCACACTCTGGACTCCTTTCCCCCGCTAGCTCTGCAGGACCTGGAGTCTTTGCTTGATAAGATTAAGTCAGGCTCCCCCCTGGATATATGTCCACTGAAAATCATCAAGCAATGCAGGGAGACCCTCTTGCCTCCATTGCTAGAAATAATGAATCTAGCCATCAAAAATGGTATCTTCCCCTTGGAGTGGAAGAGTGCCGTAGTGAAACCTCTGTTAAAGAAGGCCTCCCTTGATCCGGAGGTTCTAAAAAACGTTCGTCCGATCTCGCTGCTCCCAGCCCCAGCGAAGATGCTTGAGGCACATCTAAACAAGCACCTCGCTGCTTTTGTGGAAAGCTCGGGTTGCCTGGACTCCTCCCAGCATGGATTCAGGAGGGAACACAGTACCGAGTCGGCCCTCACCATCGTGCTTGATAAGATCCGCACAACTGTGGATGGGGGCCAGACCTCCCTCCTGGTCCTGTTAGATCGGACTGCGGCCTTCGATACCCTCTCCCCCTCAGTTCTTACCTCTCGTCTAAGGGATGTGGGGGTGAAGGACGCAGCACTAGATCTGCTGACTTCCTTCCTTGACGGGAGAGTACAAAGAGTCAAGCTGGGGGAGTTTTTATCTCCATCCCGACCAGTGCTATGTGGGGTCCCACAAGGGTCGGCTTTGAGCCCGACCCTATTCAACATCTACGTGACCCCACTAGCCAGACTTATAAGAACTTTCGGGATGGAGGTAGTTTCTTACGCAGACGACACCCAAATCCTCGTCTCTCTCTCCCATTCAGATGTACGAACCGCCTCCAAGTTTAGATCTTGTATGGAGGCGGTTGGTCACTGGATGATCCAGAACTCTCTCAAACTGAATGGGGAGAAGACAGAGGTAATGGTGTTTGGAGGGAAAGAGAACATCTGGTCAGCCAATTGGTGGCCTGACTCGTTAGGAGAGTGTCCTTCCCCCACAACATCTGCTAAGAACCTTGGAGTGATGATAGATCCCGCCCTGGACATGGGCAGGCAGGTGAGTAGAACCATCTCCACTTGCTGGGGATTGATTCACACCTTGCGAAGGATCAGGAAATACCTCTCTCTACAGTCCAGAAAGCAAATAGCGGTTGCACTCATTGGCTCACGTCTGGACTACTGTAATGCGCTGTATGTGGGGCTAAGCAGGAGCCTTCTGCAGCGCTTACAGGTGGTCCAGAGCGCCATTGCCAGATTTGTCCTGGATGTTCCCAGACGTTCCTCGGCCACGCTGGCCAGGAAAACTCTGCACTGGCTACCGGTAGAATACCGAGTACGGTTCAAGGTTTTATGCATGACTTATAGAGCCATTGCGAAAGACAGCGATTTGGGAGTTGGCTCCATCATCTCCCTCTACACTCCCGGAAGGAGCTTACGCTCCTCAGGGAAATCGCTCCTGACAGTCCCCCGCACAAGAAAAGCTAAGTGGGGTGGCAGGGCTTTCTCTACCCTAGCTCCCAAATGGTGGAATGATCTTCCTCTCAATCTTAGGTCCCTGCCTTCCCTACAGAAATTCCGAAGTGCTCTTAAAACTCGCCTCTTCCTGCAAGCCTATATGTAAGGATGTATGTCTCAACTTTTGATGGTATTGTTAGGCGCCTTGATACCTCCGGGTTATTGTTCTGCGCATTATAAATTTTTATCAAATCAGTCTTGCACAGTATTTCTTTCCTGCTGCATCAGTGCCTTAGCGACATGCACATTTTGGCAGGCACGCGACATAGGGTTGTGCAGCCCTTGTGGTGCATAGGAAATACAATCTAGCCCTGGCCCCTTTTGCCTTCTTATGATTTGATTTGATTGGGTGATGAGTGTAGTTCCACATTGGATTGGGGAGATTTTAGGGACGTGTGTCCACAATTTGCAGTGGACAACATTATTGCATGTTGCACCAGATCTACAGCTGCTCCACACGCCCTGGCGCCCCTCTTGTTAAACAGGCCCTAGTGAGCAGCTCATTCTGCACACAGTCTCCTGCCGCACAAGGCCAGGGTTACTTGCTCTTCCAGCGCCTATTTTCTTGTGGCATAAAGCTCTAGTGCCCTGTTGTCATTACAGAGCGTTGGTGCACAGTCCTCAACTTATTTTCTGCTCTGTGTGTGTTGGGGCTCTGTGTGTGTTGGGGCTCTGTGTGTGTTGGGGCTCTGTGTGTGTGGCTAGCTTTTTTTGTAGGTGGCTCTATGTGTGGGTGGCTCTGTGTGTGTGGCTCTCTGTGTGTGTGCGTGTGGATGCAAATGCAATAGGTCTCGCATTTGCGAGAGATTAAGCTATTGGCATTGTAAATGACAATGCCATTTATTTATGTTTTCAAAACCAACACATAAATAAAAAAAATTGTCATTTACAATGCCAATAGCTCTAACTTTTACAAAGGCGAAACCGTTGCATTGCAAATGCTTGTTCTCATTTTCTCTCACTTCTAATCTCTCCTCGCTCACTTGAAGTACACGCTTCACATGAGGGGCGGGGATTGACGGGGGATGACACTAGGTGGAATCAACGCAACGGTTACAATTTTAACCTTTGCTTTAAAGTGGTGACCCAGGTTCTGAAAGTAGAGACAGTATAAGAGTAACTGCTGTTCCAATGGAAATCGGATTAGATTGGTGAGGATCGGAGGATGAGGTCCACAGTGTGAACAGGTCATATATTGCGTATAATTATATGAGTGGGGGATGACCTGTTTTCTACCCCTGTAGCTCCTTTTTGTATAAGATTGTAGAGTTATGATTGTCCTGTGTCGATATCCAGGGCGCGGAGCTGTGTGCTATCTATTCAGAGCTCTTTCTCCAGTAGCCAAGCCTAAACTGTATATAGGCACCACCAATGAAGCTCTAAGCAATATACCAGTAATAAAAACCAACAGAAAGAGAGGAGGGGTGGGGAGGGGACTGTAGGAAAGGGGAGAAGGCATGGCGGGGGTGGGTGCAGCATGACACTATACCTAGGATAACTCACAACACTGGGGTCGCAGCTGCAGCTATGCCATTTAATGTCTCTTGGGATGTGCGGGGTGGTGCTGGAAGTGGCAGCAGCTGGCAGGGTGTCAAGAGGCACACAACCCGTCATGTTGGGTACGTAAGGATTCAGCACGGGGTGGTCAATCAATGGGATTCCAAAATCTATCTGGGTCTGTGAGGTGGACAGCATCTTCAAAGGTGCAGAGCCTGCAGCCTTGGTGGCTGCAGTCTAGCATTCTCCAGTTGTCACAGGTGATCCACAAGTGGCTTCCACAGTTTCGTAAATTTGGGGTCTGGACACTGTAGACCCGATGTGAGAAGCTCCATTGCCACTGTGTGCCACAGGCGGGCAAACCACACGTTTATTGAGGGCGTTTCTGCCTTTTTCCAATGGAGGGTGATGGTCTGCTTAGCAGCTCAAAGCATAGGGAGGCTGAGATGCCGATCATGGCGAGTCATAGCTCGTAGGTTGACCGGCCTGAGGGCCAGAACAATTGTGAGTGGGCTCTCAGGTAAGGGGTAGCCTAGCACCCGTTTAATGTGGCTAAGAACTTCCTTCCAGTAAGTGGCCAAGAGAGGGCACGACCACCAAATGTGTATGAAATCTCCCAGTGCATGAGTGCAGTGCCAACAAAGAGGTGATAAGTTGGGGAACATTTTATGTAGCCTGAGGGTAGTATAGTATCAATGGGTCATTACTTTGTAAGTGGATTCCTGCTGGGGATGCTATGGAAAGTCTTCGGGATGCCAAAGACGTACCCACTGAGAGGGTGCAATGTCGACATTAGGAAGAGACTGCCACTGCTGTTGGTAAGGGTGAGGGTTAAGGCGTTGTGAGTGCTGGAGGACTTGATATATGCAAGATATTGATCACTTCGAAATATCAAATGTACGAGCCAGCCGTTCAAACGGTGTGAAAGGCCGTGTAGCCGCCTGTGATAGAGAGGATGCTTGTATCCACTGCCGGAGTTGTACATATCAGAAACTCTCCCTCTCTGATAACCGGAATTCCTGCTTGCATTCGGGAAAAGTTCTGATGTTGTCCCCTAGGAATAGGTCTTGTATCGTTCTAAAACCCTTGTACGTCAATTCTGCAAAATAAGGTGAGCGAAGAGCAGGAGGAAATTGCGTGTTGCGAGCAATTGGAGTGTGCAGAGACAGAAAAGAGGCGAGACCCCTGTGGACGGCCAGTTTATCCCAAGTCTCAAGTAGACCGCCATGTAAGCACTGCAGGAGTGTGCTTCATGTGGGAGCCCCACGTGATCACAGATAGGGCGACAGGTAACCGCCCTGTCCATATGGAACCACACCTTCTCGCTCGCCGAAGCTGTCCACTCCGGTATAAAGCAGAGATGAGATGCCCAGTAATATTCTAACAGATTAGGGCAGGGGAGTTCACCCTTGTCTTGTGGGAGCATTAAGATTTTACTGGAGAATCGTGGCCTCTTCCCTCCCCATATGAATGTGACTAGTTCATGCTGTAGGCTCTGGATTTGGTGTTCTGGGATGGGCGTTGGAAGGGTCTGGAATCAGTAGAGTAGCTTCGAGAGGATGGACATTTTAACTGTATTGAGTCTCCCCAACCAGGAGAGCGGCAAGGATCTCCACACTCGTAGGTCGGTTAGGACTGCCTTTTTATATTCTTGCCAGTTAGCTTGGGACCAGGTGGCCAAATCCAGTGTCAGATTAAGTCCTAGGTATCTAATAGAACTAGCTGCTCACTGGTAAGGGACAACGGCTTGCAGAGCCGAAATTTCATCTGCCAGAATTGTGAGGTTGAGAGCCATGATTTTGTATGGTTGATTTTAAGCCCTTAAACTTGCTCGTATGACTGGAGCAGGGTGTGCACCGCAGGGAGCAAGCAAGTTGGGTGGGACAATGTGAGAAATAAGTCATCTGCAAAGAGAGCAATCTTGTGCTTGCTGCCCCCGAGGGTAAGACCATGGATATCGAGCAATTGGGGATCATAATGGCGAGTGGCTCTACTACGAAGGCGAATAATAGAGGGGACAAGGGGTATCCCTGCCTGGTGCCCCTGAGAATGGGGATAGGTTGTGTGAGTTGGCCATGGACTCGTATCGTGGCAAGCGGCGAGAGGTAAGGGGCCACAATGCGTGCTATCATCTGTGGGCCTAGGCCTATTTTCTGCAAGATGGCTCAGAGAAACACCCAGTCTACTTGATCAAACGCTTTTTCAGCTCCAGCGAAAGTAGGCTGGAGGGTATCTTCCAGTGGTGCGCTTTCCCAACAAGGTGCGCGACTTGGCGCACATTGTCTGCCCCTTGACGTGGATGAATAAAGCCCATCTGATCTGATTCAATTAGGCCAGTAAGATGTATGCTGAGGCATTTAGCGAGTATTTTAGTGTAGAGTTTGAGATCCGTGTCTAGAAGGGCAATGGAACCGAAGGAGGAACAGAGTAAGGGGTCCTTCCCGGGCTTCGGGATTAGGGCTATTTCCGCCATAGCCATATCTGCGGAAGGCCCAATTGTATCAGTAAAAGAGTTGAAGATTGAAGTTGTGGCAAAAAGGCACAATAAAACTAGACTGGGAGTCCATCTGGGCCCGGCGTTTTGCCGAATGGGAGTTCCTTAAGGGCGCTGGTTAGTTTCTCTAGTGTGATTGGTTCTTCCAAGAGTTGGGAGTGGTACGTGTTAAGGGGCCCCAGTCACAGGCGTCTAAAATAGCAGATATTTGATCAGGATTGGGCGTGACTTGCGCGTAGGGGTATGCATAGTAATTTGGAAATGCTGAAATTTAGCAGTTTCTGTAGTGGCCCAAGTCCCGTCTCCTAACTTTAGTTTAGCAATATGCGCTTTGGCTGCTAGTGTTCTCAGGCGGCGCGCCAAGACGGTACCTACCCTGTCGCCTCCATCGTAGAGCGCTGTCTTTGTGCAAGAAGAGCGTGCTCGGCCTTATTGGTTCTGTGTGAGCCGGGAGCTGACCACTGGGTATAGCTAAACACCTCTTATGTATCGCTAATGGGCACTCCTGATACAGTCGCTCAAGCATTTTGATTTCACGCGTGAGCTTGTCCTCGTACAAGCGAGCCTCCCGAGTCCGGGCAGTAGCTATAGATGGGAAGGTGCTGCGTATCGTAGCCTTGAACGTATCCCATAGGACTGGAAGCAGTGTTTCCGGGAGGCCATTAGTTTTGAAATAGGACAAGATGGCGGCCTAGAGTTCCGCCGTTTCTACTGGGTCTCTAAGGATGTGGGGGGGGGAAATCGCCATCTAGTAGGTCACCTGGGGCAAGAGAAGTGTTCAAGAAGGAGTAGCTCAACATGCGCATGGTCGGAGATGGAGATATCGGACATAGTTGCTGAGAGAGTGTCCTTGACCAGGGAGTGTGAAACAAAGAGGTAGTCAATGTGTGAGTAGGAGCGGTGCGCTTGAGAATAATAAGAGTAGTTGCGAATCTCACGGGAGTGGTAACGCCAAATGTGTACAAGACCTAAAGAGTGAGACATCCCTTTGTTGCCACCGACATGGCACCCACCCCATTTAATGTGCCCCCGCTGCAGTCAAGGCCCGCGTCCCACACTAGATTAAAATCACCGCCCAACATGTGGTCTGAGTCTACATGTACTATGTGTTCCTGCAGGAGCTCGCGCAAAAAAGTATCCTGACCCTGGTTTAGCGCATAGGTGTTGCAAGGGGTGAGAGTGTGATGCCCCATCTTGACCACCACTTTAAGAAATCTTCCCTCTGTGCCACGGATCACTTTAGAGCAGCGGTCTTCAATCTGTGGGGCGTGACCCCCAGGGGGGTCGTGGAGTCCTGGGAAGGGGGTCGCAGATTCTGCAGAGTGCAGTTCCTGGCATTGGGCTGATCGAGGGTGCTCACGGCGGAGGCCTATTTCACACCGAGGTGTGAAAAACATCAACGCCTCATTAACAAGTAAAAGGTCTTTTAAAGACCTGTCAAGTACTTTGGTGTGACTGTGTGTGTGTCCCTTAAGCTGTTTCAGCCGGGCTCACATACACGAGCTGGGTGGAACTGGGAGGGGGGGGGGGCTGGGGGAGCAGGCTGTAGTGTATCCCTTTGGATGTTGCACACCTGGAGCTGTGGGTCCCGTGACACGTCCCCCACCCCCAGCAGGGAGGCACAGAGATGCCCTCCCATGAGCGGGAAAGAAGAAGGAAGACGACACAGAGAGATACTGACCCCCCCATGAGAGAGGCACAGAAAAGGTGGGTGGATGAATGATGGATGGATGTAAGGCTGAAGGATGGATGGATGGATGTTTGAAAGTGTGGGTGGATGAATGATGAGTGGATGGATGAATGAAAGTGTGGATGGATGAATGATGGATGTATGGATGGAAGGATGAAAGGGTGGATGGATGAAGTATAGATTGGTGAAGGATAGATGTATGGATGGAAGAATGAAAGGGTGGACGGATGGATGGATGAAAGGGTGGATGGATGAATGATGGATGGATGTGTAAAAAGATGGGTGGATGAATGATGGGTGAATGGATGGATGAAAGGGTGGATGGATGAATGATGGATGTACGGATGGAAGGATGAAAGGGTGGATGGATGAAGGACAGATTGGTGAAGGATAGATGTATGGATGGAAGGATCAAAGGGTGGACGGATGAAGGATGTATGGATGGATGTGTGAAAAGGTGGGGGGATGAATGATGGGGGGATAGATGGATGAAAGGGTGGGTGGATGGATGTATGGATGAAAGGGTGGATGGATGAAGTAAGGATGTATGGATGGAAGGATGAAAGGGTGGATGGAGGGATGTGTGAAAGTGTGGGTGGATGAATGATGGGTGAATGGATGGATGAAAGGGTGTATGGATGGATGTGTGAAAGTGTGGGTGGATGACTGATGGGTGAATAGATGGATGAAAGGGTGGATGGATGAATGATGGATGTATGGATGGAAGGATGAAAGGGTGGATGGATGAAGGATAGATTGGTGAAGGATAGATGTATGGATGGGAGGATGAAAGGGTCGACGGATGAAGGATGTATGGATGAAAGGGTGGATGGATGTATGGATGGATAAAAGGTTGCATGGATGAATGATGCATGGATGGATGTGTGAAAAGGTGGGGGGATGAATGATGGGTGGATGGATGAAAGGGTGGGTGGATGAATGTATGGATGAAAGGGTGGATGGATGAAGGATGGATATATGAAAGGGAGGATGAAAGGGTGGATGGATGTAGGATGGCTCTATGGATGGGAGGATGAAAGGGTGGATGGATGAAGGATGGATGTATGGATGGGAGAATGAAAGGGTGGATGGATGTATGAATGGATAAAAGGTTGCATGGATGAATGATGGATGGATGTGTGAAAAGGTGGGTGGATGAATGATGAGTGGATGGATGGAAGGGTGGATGGGTAAAGGATGGATGTATGGATGGAAGGATGAAAGGGTGGATGGATGAAGGATGGATGTATGGATGGAAGGATGAAAGGGTGGATGTATGGATGTGTGAAAGTGTGGGTGGATGAATGAGAGAGGGATGTGATGAGGTCTAACAGGCGCATTTATGGTTTTCAAAAGTTGATGATGAGGAGTACCAGTTTCTAGAAACTTTTGTCGGAAGGGGGTCCTTACGCCTAAAAAGGTTTTACAAGGGAGTCTCGGCATCAAAAAGTTTGAAGACCTCTGCTTTAGAGTCTCCCTGATGATGCCTGCCCTGCAGAGGATGGCTACACCCGCTGTCCTAGTAGACGCCGAGCTCCAAAACTGGAGGGGCAAAAGTGGATGAGTCATGCATGTTATGTCAGCCCTGAGGAGGTGGGTCTCCTGTAAAAAGACAATGTCTCGATTTTGAAATAGCAGAAAACTCCCCCAATAAGTGTTGCCAAATATGGAGATAAGTCCCTTCAGGTTAAAGGATATGAGCTTCAAGCAGGGTGCAGAGGTCATATTTGCCTGTTGTCAGGTGTAAGCAGGTGACCCGGGTGTTGTACAAGGCTGGCTAACTGAGACCCAGTGAAAAGCCGCGGAGCCCCAGAAGTATGGTGATCACTGCAGGGTGGGAAGGTGAGAAGAGGCATAGCATCCAGTCGGAGTCCCTCCTAGTGTCCCCCTACTGAGGGGATGGGTAAGGAAAGGGGAGAGGAGGAAAGGGGCAAAGGTAAACCAAACAACCCAAATGGTTTATTGGCCATCATTGCCAACAGAGCCTATTCCAGTCCAGGGAGGAGCCAGGCACAGTGGCACAGGCTGTCCTGGATGTGTCACTCTCCCAGAAATAGGAGTGGGGGTTGGTCATCGTGTTGTGGATCGAATCTTTATCTCTGGAGCGCGGCCCGGGGCCCCCGTCCTAGCATATGTTAAGCATTGATTAGTGGTGTCTCTTAGGCGGTGAAAAGGAGGGTGGAATGGCTGCAACGTAACGGCCGGAGGCCCAACTAAAGGTGAAAAGTTTACATCCACTTGATCAACAAGCATAGAGTCAAGTTATTTGTTGGTAGAGGTTTGTGAACCTGAGGGTTACTGACCTCCTTCTAAGGATCGTATTATGTCCTGCTTTTCTTGGGAAGAACAGCTACGCTCTCAGTATAATGGATGTCTAGCATTATGTACTGTGGTCCACTGCGGCTTCAGTGGGACGCCGGCCTTCAGATTCATGCGTGAAGGACTTCTCGTGGGAGTGTCAGGGATCTGAAGTAGTTGGGCCGCCTCCTTGTAGGGTCTCAGCAGGCAACGTTTGGACTCCCACTGAATGATGAGAGCAAAGGGATGCCCCCATTGGTAGCAGATGTTAAGCTCCCGGATTTTGTCCGTGATGGGTCGGAAGCCCCTGTGGCACCGAAGTGTCGTGGGAGCCAAGTCTTGGAACAACTGGATCGGCGTGCCCCTGAACAGGATCTCAGACTTAACCCTAGCTGCCTTGTAAAGAAATGGACCCGAGTCAGGATGTCAGGTGGACCACACACTCGGTGCACAGAGTCCAGAGCGGGTGGTGAGGCGTCATTATCTCCCCTAATGTCGTGAAGCAGGACAACCACGAAAGTCATTATGTCAGTGCCTTCTGCGCCAATCAGAATCCTCCGCAAGCGTATGTTGTTCCGGCGGCCCCTATTTTCAGGTCCTTCTGCTTGATCTGCAACTCAATGTGTTGCTCCTCCAGGGTGGCCAGCCGCTGCCATAGGTGTTCCTGATCTTCCGTACGGACATCCAGAGTCTTTTCGAGGTCATCCACTCGTCCACCCAGCCCCCACACATCTTTCCGGAGTTCCTTGACACAGGCTTGGACCTCGGTGCCCAGAGACCCTATTTCAGATTTAAGCTCCTGCATATAGAGGGTCATGAAGGATTGTGTAACCGACTCAAAGGGGCCCCCGGCCGCCAGTGTCGTGTCAGATGCTGAGACTGAACGCGGTTTGTTCCACAGGGCCATGACCGTAGTATCCTTAGGGGTTGTTGACGGCTCTTTCCCGGACTCTGAACGAGTCATGTTCATGTAGTAGTAGTATCTTTCGCGGTAGATCCCAAGGAAGGTGTCACATCGCCAACAGCTGTCGATGCAGAGTCGTATCCGTGCTCCCAGTTTCAGGACCCTGTAAGCAATAAGCAGAATACAGAAGGGGGAGATTAGGCCCAGTATTGCAGTGGTGCGGGGTGCAGTTTCGGGGGCCTTCAGGTAGATGCAGACTCCAAAGGAGGGTAGGCCACAAGTGGAGCAGAGGTCAGGCTAGCCTAACTGCACTGTCACCCCTCCGTTAACACCAAGCCAGTGGGGTCCAGGGAGCTCCACTATCAGGCAGTGGGGCAGCCACAGAGGTGGATTGAGACGTGGTGGCCACTCTGATATTGGAGGAAGGGCAAGACAGAGCTCCAGGCCTTTCAATCCAGTAGCCAGCTCATTGGGCAACAGAAGCAGCAGCGCCGGTACCTCTGGTCAATGGGCGTGTGCAGAAGCTGGGGATGTTGTGGCAGTATGGTGGTGGGCTCTGTACTACCCTAATAGGTTGAGCAGAAGGTGACGTCTCCGATCACCTCGAGTCCCGCTGGTGGAGGCCCAGGTCCCTCAGGTTGTCCATCGATATACAGAGCTCCCCCAGACTATCATCTCAGTGCCCCTAAGCGCTTCAATTGCTCCTTGGCTCCCCACAGAAAAAAGGGATTTCTTTTAGGCCCTCTGGGAGGCCTATGGTCCCGCCATTCTCCCGGCGGTCTCAGCCAGCGTCGCTGTCTTCCCGCGTTGACTCGCCAGCATGATCCAGGATCTCAAGTGGGGGCACAGGAGGAGAAGGCCAGCGCGCAGGGGGCCCCATCAGGGGTCATGGGTGGCAGTGTTCGGCAAGAAAGCTGTGTCCAGGTACAGTGCAGTGGACTGGCTAGTTCCGTATGGCATTGCGGTTGATTTGGAGAGCTGTGGGGGTCTCGCTCCGGAGGGTAGGGGCGTCCCCGCCGGGGTATGTCCCAGGCCCCAAGGGGACAGCAGAAGAGGGGAGTTCCAGACAGCCCAGATCCTCAGAGCAGTCCCCCCAGCAGTGGCAGCACCCGCCTGCCCCCGTACCTGTGTAGCCTGGAATCCACTGCTGGCGGCTGCTTATCGAAGTCCAGGCGAGGTCCGCAACCCTTCAAGGCAGCAAAATGGCGGGCGTGCTCCTGCCCGCCGGCGTCCGTCCCTCCTCTTCAAGACACCAGCAGGCCAACTGGCAGACCCGCAGCTCCAGACTCCCCACGGGCTACTCTCACGCCCCCGTGGTATTAGTAGATTGTGGGACCGCACCACAGTTACCTCCAAGAGCCTCCGGTGCAGTCCTGCAGAGTCAGGATAGCTAAAATGGCAGGTGTACCTTGTGGTGCATCGCGTTATGGAGCTTGGATAGGGGTAGCTAAGGGTTGGCGGCGTTAGGTCCCCTCCAAGTCTCAATCACACCTCCCAGGAGCTGTAGAGATTCTCCCTCGCCCCTGAGTGTCACCAGGGGTAACGGTTGCAGATACGCGGGGTCTGGACAGCTAAGTTAGCGGGCGTGCTGTCCGATACCAGGCCGCTAGTCTTCCACAGCCCGGATCTCCTCCGTCTGTCACCACCAGCATATTTCAAGCCCTGGAGAAGGTACTCAAGCCACTTCGCTAGCAGTGCACTCCCAAACGGAGCACTTTTGACGCTGTTGCATTGCTTAGATTTGCCGATGATCTCGGCGGCGGCCCGGAGTTCAAACGCCGTGTGTCTAACTCCATTTGCAGCAAGACCACACCCCTTCACTTTTTTTTTACACTTTTGCAAAACAACATCAATACCTCCGTTAACCTAGGTAGGTTACGAGGGAGAGTAGAGCCAGCGGAAGAGGACTGTCTTCTCCTCATAGGGAAGTCTGGAATGTTGTGATCTCTATCAGAGAGGCTCCTGCACCCCAGTGACTTCTCCCATTCTTCTTTCTCTCTTTAGGCATGATTCTGCAGAATACCTTCTCCGGAAAAGATCAACAATATCTCAGAAATGGGATGCAGAGTAATTAAGATTAAACAAACAGCACACACTTCCATAGTATAGGGTTTCCAGAAAGATCTCTGATCAATCTCAGAACCTAAAAACCGGAGACAAAGAGGTCCGATCTCACCCTGCAAGGCTTGAATTTCGAACAATGCCTGCGCCCTCCTCCGATGAAGATAAAAGTGAGAAAAAACTCCAGCTGTGTGTCCCACCGAAGGTTGTCCCAGACTTTTTAAGCACAACAACAAACACTGGCTGGGCTCAGACAAGGAACAGGAAGTGAGAAAGGTAGGATCTCGATCAGGGTACTTCAAAGGAAGTGTGTATTTCAGGAACAAACAAAACAAAAACAGCAATAGGTCGTACTGTTAAAAGTCAGGGAATTTTGTAATGGAACACTGTTATCTGATTGGAGGCCTCATTGATACGGAATGGCCCAAGGAAGAAAGGAGGAAGAGATAATGGAGGCTTCCGTCACAGACTCCTCCACCAAGAAGGATAAGGACAATTTCCCCCTGTACAAAGATGCAGGTATGATCTAAACCAGGGTTGTCCAAAGTCAGTCCTGGAGGGCCAGATCCATGCCACATTTTTAAGATAACTACATTTCTCTAAACCGACTGAGGACCGACTTTTGAGAACCCGCCTCTAACACAGCCAACAATTGCACCTACATATGCATGGGTATTGCACACACATTGTTCCCATCTTATATATACACTTCATATACAAAATATATGTATGAAATGTCACACCAACAGACAACTCTGACCAGAGCATGTGTATTTAATACATAATGTAATGCATTATATACATAAGACTAAGTTCCCATCAGACATGGTTTTCTATGATTATCTTTCCAATTTGGCTCATCTAACAGCACATCAGACAGTCAAGCAATGAGTTAGTCCACATTCTGTATTAGTTTGTCGGAAGTTGAATTCACATTTTGGATCACCCCCTGGATCGCTATTCAAGATTGGGAGTGACAGTCATCATGAGTTACAGCACTTCTTTCTTTAGATCTAAATCCTTGTTAAGAAGGGGGAGCGCCAACAGCTAAATTAGTCTGAGGTAACTGAGTTATGAAGTTTAGAGCTTAGCTTGTATACCTTATCCAATGTTCTATGTGTCCTGCATTGTCCAGCTACAACTGGCTGCAGTGTAAAGCGGAAACAGGGGCAGAGGAAAGACATCCAAGATAGCAGCACACATCTGAACATAGCCACATTGACATCCAAGATGAGCATAACACAAATGTGCGAATTCTGGCAGAAATCCTTATTGAGAGTGGATTCCTCCCAGTTTGACCAATAACTGTTAGCATAATATGAGGGATAAAATGCGGTAGCAGATGTCGTTGTGCTCATTAAGTAGTCTGCAATTTGTTCTGCTACATAAAAATCTGTTATCAGAAAAATAGGTTAAATATATATAGTCAGAGGTCGACTTGCTGGGAGCTGCTTCCGCTGAACCGGATACGCAAGATCAGACACTGCCTCCAACGATAGATGTTGTACCCGAGACCTTGTTGAAGGATCTTCCTGGGAGTGTCAGTGAAAGTGATTAATCATGGACTGTTGGATTACAGCACTGCTTGCTGATTCAGGACTACTATGCAGGAGTTGGTAATTCTGTATGGTGGTGTTTGTTGCTCTGGGACAGGGGGGAGCATAGCACTATTTGTGGGCTTTACAGGACCTAGGGGAGGGGATGTTGCCTGGATTAAGTATATATGGAGCGGGTGTATTTCAGAATGGCAGCAGGATCGTTGATCTGTGGTGGGCGGGAGGATGGGGGATGCAATGTTTTCTTCTTGTCCCTGTTGGGCTTAGTGGGATGCTGTGCACGTCCTGGCATGAGGGGTGGGTGGGCAAAATCGTCTGTGATGGTAGTCGAGCATTGTCCGTGGGTGGGGGGAGGCGGGGTATTTATTGGTTTAGTTGTTATTGTGTGAATCTTGTTAGTGTTGTGCCCAAGAGCTAGTCATTGCAGAAGAATGCTGAGTCCTGGCACATCGCCATACAGAAACTGCAAATGTATGATCATGGCAGATGTAGTAAAGTTCCTTAGCTGGAATATTAGGGGTGTAGGCACCTGCGCTAAACGACATAGGGTCCTTTAATTCTTTAAGCGGCATAGTATAATGATTGCATGCTTGCAGGAGACATATATGGATGATGTTGGGCAGGGCGCCTAGCCAAAAAGTGGAGGGTGCAGGTGTTCCACTCATCATATTCTACCTATGCCGGGGGGGGGGGGGGGGTGTTGATTTAGGTGGCACCTGGGGCCCAGTTTACACTACAGTATGCCGATTCAGACATAGAGGGGTCTTTATCTGCTACTGTGAGGCAAGCTAGATGGAAAAGCTATCAGTATATTAAACAGAAAGTAAGTACAATTTTTATTGTGTATGGTTAGTTAAAACCTTTACAAAAGAGTACATTTCAAAGGAGCTTAATAAAAGAATAAAATTCATCTACAGACTGATAACCATTTTTGGAGTAATAAAGTCTATCTTTCATTGTCTAACTTCAAAGTCATTTGTTTCACTAAGTCTTTGGGGTTTTGTCCCATTGATCACCTCTTTTTCGTTTTTCAGCAGTAGGAGGCTCGCTTTCTGAAAAAATCTGGTGCCCCTGCAGGCTGTCTGCAGCTGTTGGCTGTTCATTACTAACATGACTGCCGACCGACAGGTTCTGATTTGGAAAAGGCGGAATATTTGAAGGAGATAATACCGTCTCAAGTTGCTCAGAGAGGGACAGATGCACAGGACGTGAATCAATGTTTCTTCTGAGAGACCACAGAGTCTGCACAGTGCTGTTGGCCATGTTTGCCGCCATGCCGGGATCTGATCTTTTGAGATATAGGTTCCCAGCCGCAGTCGTAGTAGCATTTGTTGAGTAGGTGGAGTTATGTAGTTAACAAGATACGGTTGCGGGACGCATCTCTCATACGTCGCCAGTACCATCCAGCCGTGTTTTTTCTTAGCCAATGCTGCTTTGTCAGAAATCCAGGATTTATGTTTTGCAGCACCATTGGCTACTTTTTTAAAGGCCGCGAAGGTGAGTTTGGTATTCCACGTCTCTTGCATGTCTAAGTTTTTCAATGCTTCTTCCAGTGTTGTTTTCCATGCCTTTTTTCCTTTTGCTTGATTGTTAATTTCAGACCAACAGTAACCCATCAGCGTGTCCCCTTGAGCTGCTCTTAGTTTCCAGCACATTTTTATTGTGGCGGCTTGTCTGGCTTGGTGCTGGTTTAGTAACCCGAATTCGAGGCGTACCTGCGCCTGTGATGCAAACTGCGGGATTTGGTAAAGGTGTTTAAACAACACTGACTGTTGGAGGTTCAGGAAATTTGCGTCTTTGCCTCTATATAGGTCAGAGCCGTACGTAAGGGAAGGTAAAAATTTGGCAGCAATCACTTTCAGCAGGTATTCATTAGAAGGACATTTTATATTTGTTTTTAGTATGTTTAAGGCGAACCGCAATTTATTTGCCTGGGCTTTTCTGTACAGGGTGTGCTCTCTTGATGACCATCTTGAATCTACCAGTACTCCCAGATACTTATAGGTGGCACTTTGCTCTATGTTGTTTCCAGCGATGTGCCATCTGAATGTTTGCTGCCCTGGCTGAGACGCAAAGCAGACCACTTTCGTTTTTTTGTGGTTGAAAAGCAACCCATGCGTACTGGTGTATTCATGTAGCCTTGTTATGGCGCGTTGGAGACCCAGCGGGGTTTGGCTGCAAAGGACTATATCGTCGGCATACTGCATACTCCTTATTTTGTATTGGGCTAAATTTGGCGGGTCACTTTGGATCTCTGAGATGCTCTTGTCGAGGTCCGCAGTGAAGATGTTAAAAAGGGAGGGGGCCAATACACATCCCTGCTTGAGGCCGATGTGGGTGGTGATTTTTGATGTTGTTCTGTCCCCATTGCCAAGTTTTATCTTAACCCAGGTGGATGAGTACAGATTTATGATGGCCCGTAGCAACTTCGGAGGTATGCCCCAGCAGGCCATTTTTTCCCATAGGATCTCCCTTGGTACTGTGTCGAAAGCCGCTTTTAGATCGACAAAACAGGTGTACAGTTTTGTAGATTTGGCCATTGCTTTGTCGACAAGAAGATTCAGCGCTGTCAGGTTACATGACGTGTTGGTTCCAGGCCTGAACCCTGTCTGGGTGATTGGGAGGATGTTGTTGCGGCTAACCCAATCTTCCAATGCTTTCAGGAGATTTGATGCATATGCCTTGGCCTCTACGTCAATTAGCGCAATCAGTCTGTAATTCGCTGGATCTGTGCGCGCGCCTGCTTTGAAGATTGGGTGCAGAATGCTCCCTCTCCATGAAGAGGGAATACTTCCTGATTGAAATGCGTGATTGTACAGTGGGGTGAGGTATTCTGCCCAAAACGCTTGATCATGTTTGAAAAGCCCATTAGGCAAGCCGTTCGGACCTGGCGCACCTCTTGGCCTCAATTTTTTCAAGACCATTTGGACTTGGCATTGCGTAATCCAGTTTGCACCAAAGGTTTGATCTTCTTCATGCTTTTCATTCAGCAGGTGGGTGGGAGATGTTGGTTCCTTACGTGTGCATGGGTCATTTGTGTTTGCTCTAGATGGTGGATCCAGTCTTCTTGTAGTATGTTTGCATTAAAATCGAGGGCTGCTCCATTGTCTACTTTGTTGATTTCTGCCCAGAATTTCCTGTTGTTATTGGATTTACTTGCTTCTAATATTTTTAGCCAGATTTCTGTTTGATGTTTTTTCTTTACAGTCCATACTTCTTTTTTGTATGTTTGCCTTAAGTTATATATTTGCCTCTTGATGTCGTCACCCCTCTTTGTGTCTATCCCTTTAAGTTTTCTGACTTTGATTGAAAATCCTTTTTTTACTCCCTATTGCTCCCAGGTGCATTTGGTGTACCTTATAGGGTTTTCTTTTGTTAGTCTGATTTTATTGACCAAATTTGTCAGTTAGTTTTTCTGTCATTTTTTCCCAGTTATCCTGGTATGCTAGAGGGTGGTTTTCTTTGGCTTCTGCCGACATAGTTTTCACATGAACCATGATTTCACCTACATTCTTTCCGTTCCAAGCTAACCGGTTAAGATTGTAAAGGGCCGAGGTTACAGTCAGATCTTTGGTTGCTGGGGCCCTTGAGTGTTGTAATCTGATCTCTATTACTTGTAGGCTGTGATCGCTCTCCAGTGTATGGATTATTCTATAGTTGTCGACTGTTTGGAATACCTCAAAGTCCACCATAGTGTAATCCAGAATTGATTGAGCCTTTTTGACAATTCTGGTCGAGGATGCCAGCTGGTCCTGCGAGAATCGGCCGTTCAAAGTAATCAGTCCGATTTCGGCTATCATTTGGGCGCACATCTTACCATATTGGTCTTTTTTGCGATGGTCTGTTATTGTTGGGGGGATTGATTTCCCGTGCAGCTTGGTTCGTTGAATATCGTAGGCGGGATCTGTTTGTAGTAGGAACATGTTCAGGTCTCCAGAAACCACCAAACCAGCCTGTGGGTAAGTGGCTTGCAAGGATTTGAGAAGTGCTTTAAGCGTCAGAATTTTCTCTAATTTGCTCTTAGATGCCGGGTGTATATAAATATTGCATATGACCAGTGACCGACACTCTTGCGTATCCTGTAGTCCTGAACTGGGGTCTGGCGGGAGGGAGATTTTTATACATTGGATCCATGTTTGACCTGACTTGATTGACTTAAGTGACCATGGGATGCTGGTGTTCAAGTAAATCGATAGACCTCCCGCGGCTCTGCCCGTTGCACCCCTTTTGATGGCATGTTGTTGAATTTCTTTGAAGCCATTTATGTGGTCCGATGAAATTGACCAAGTCTCTTGAAATAGTATAATGTCGAATTGTTTGAGGAAAGCTGTTAGTTCCAGGTCATTTGTTTTTCCTCCCAGTCCATTCATATTCCAAGAGCATACCTTCAGGTTCGGTTTTCATGCTCCATCCCTCTTGTTGTCCGCTGGGGTTGCCGTTGGGGGTACAACTTTCCGCATCTGGCTGGTAACTCCTGCCCAGCCTTGATGGATGATCCGTAGGTTGGCCCATCCTACCTTGCTGCTATCTGAACAGCCAACTGCTCCCCGGAGTACTCCACTGTCGGACTTTGAGTTTGCATCTGCCTGTGTGGCTAACGGGCCCGGGTATCTTTCAATTTCGACCGGTCTTATCTCGATTCCCCATTTTGCGAACTCTTCCCTATGTTGCCAAAATTCTTTGGCCTTCGAGGGATCCTTCCATGTTACCACGGTCATCTCTCTTCCGTTTGCATTTGGAATTGTTTTAAATTCGATACTTTCGATGTGTATGGTCTTTAGGTGTTTCAATGATTCGATTGAGTTTGTTAGTTTTAAGATGGCGTTCCGGTTAAGAATGTCGTGGTTCCCCCTGGAGCTATAATGTGGGATAAGTTCGTGGGCAAGTACCTCGGCTGGATAAAATGCCTCTAGCTCTTCTTTTGGCCCCACCTGCCTGATTTGGATGGTTTTTAGATTATTCGCTCGGTGGCCCTGGTATAGGATATTTGTCTGAGCTACTGGCTCATTCTCGAATACTGGTTGTAAGAGACTTAGACACTCTGATCCTTCTGTAGGAGGGCTCTGTTGCGACCCTTTGGCCAACGGGTTTTCTTTTTGTGACGTGACCGACTTTGTGAAGTAATGTGTGATGGTTTTTTGTTCTTTTTGAGACTTTTGGAGGAGAAGACCAACCACCGATTTTGTTTTTTTATTTTCTTGCACTGGATCGAAAACTTTATCGGTGTTTTTGAAATCGTTTTGAGTTACTAACTGTGGAGGGGTTGGTGAGGAAGGGTACGGACAGATTGCCCCTTCGTCTTCCTGCGTATTAGTGATTGACTTTTTGCCCTTTTTTCCGTTCTCTTTTAATTCTATTGTTTAGTTTGGTTTTGGATAGCTGACCAATGAGGTCTCTTGGTGTGGGTGCCTTTTGAACAGTGTTGTTCCTTTTTTTCCTTGTTGCTTGTTTTGTCTAGCTTTCCTCAAGCGTTTGCGTTCACGTTTTGTTAAGGAGTTAGTTTGTTTTGGTTGCTCATTTGTTCGTAGCCCTGGGTCTTGACTACCTTGGTTGATTGGGTCGTCGGTGCCAATTGGATGGTGGGCGATGGTAACTGAAATGCTTTCTCCCGTTGGATCCTCAATTGTGTCCTCGCTGGATGAGGAGACCCCGCCGATGTTGGCAGTAGCTTTTTGTGGGCTTCCTCCCATTAGTTCCTCAATTGTGTCCTCGCTGGTTGGGGTGTCCCCGCTGGTAGTGCGTGACGGGGGGTTATGGGCATTTCTTACACATGGATCTTCAGTGGTTGTGTGGGACTTGTTTGTGTTTTTTCTTATCTCTGACAAAAAGGCTGTTAATATGTTTGGGAGTGCTGCTAAGTGGGTTGTTATGTCAAGGCACTGGCATTCCTGGAACTTTGTGTGCGTGTCCTTCTGCACCCGTTCAATGAGGGAGTTAAACTCAGTTATTTTTCTTTCTATTCCTACGACATGAGAGGCCAGGATTTGCAAAAGGTCTATCTGTAACTCCAGTTTTACTGAGTGTTGAAGTAACGCCGTCGAGATAGTTTCCATGATGCCTATAAATGGAGTCCATAATGGAGCCTGTTCTGATGGAAAGAGATCTGACTGATTATCTCTTGTTTGGGGACTGTACCAAACTTTTTCCCCTGGTTTGTTCCGGCGGGAATCTTGTGAAGCACTTGCCGGACCTGATACCGGAGTTGGTGATTGATTGTACTCTGAGTTCTGGGGCTCTGGAACTATTGATGAAATTGCTATGTTTGAAGAGATGGCAGTGAGATGGGGGTGAGCATCTCCTGATAAACTGTTTGTTGGTTTTGCGGAGTCTTCACTGCTAATTATTAGTCTGGTCTCGCTGGCGCAATTGGGTGTTAGTTGTGGTCCTAAACCTGCTGGACATTTTGATGTTTTATCATTCTTTGAAATTATTTGACTTTCCTGTGCCCTACGACTTTCCGAGTTTGTATGTGCGTTGCCAGACGGCCATTCTCCCTGAGAACTTTCTGTGAGTTCTGTGTCTGTGATGCTCCTATCCCACATATCACTGATGGCAGTTCCTGTGGATATTGGGTGCGCGGCCGCTGATTCGAGCCCCGCAGTGCAACAGAGAAAAACCAGATCATTTATGCCCGGCTTTGCTGACGGGTTTAAAGTTTTTTTCCTCTGGTGGGACCGATGATTCTATGTACATTTCCTTTTGGGCATTTAGATTGTTTAGTGCTTCTCTTGAGTTTATTTGCGCTTTGACTGTTACTTAGTCAGCCATTATTTTGGGGATTGGCCATGGACTTTGGTTGGTGTCTTTTGTAGAGTTGCTCTGAGGCTGCGGGGCTGTCGTTGACGGGCCAACTGAGTGGGACTTTCTTTTATTACTGGTGATGATCTTGGGTGTCTGTGCTTGTTGCAACGGAGGAGTCATGGACATTGAAGATATAGTGGATAAAGACGGTAAAGAGGGTGTAGAAGGGATTAGAAAGTCTGTAATCTTGGCGTTTTTGAGGCCTGGGGTTGACTTTTGAGTCTTATTAGGGGGGAACTGACACTCGTGTCAAGCCCGTCTGTTAGTTCTTCGTCGAAAGGATCGCTTGCTCCTTCACTCATATTTCTGCGTTGCTGTTGGCGTCTTTTGTGTTTGATTGGCTCTGTTCTAACTCTTCCCGATCTCATGATGTGGAGTATATTAAACAGATATGCCCCTGATATTGATGTGGCAAATTTCTTTGCGGTCTTACAGGATTTGATTACTGTAGACTTGGACACTACCGTACTAGGGTTGGGAGACTTTAATTGTGTGGTGGATCCGGAGTTGGATAGATGCCCCCCTCGAAGGGGCACCAAGCCACATATGACTAAGCAATTGCAAAATTGAACGAGTGAGCTGGGCAACCAGGATGTTTGGAGGGAGCACCACCGACCCAGAAAATATACACCTGTTTTACACCCACTCATAACACGCACAGTCATCTAGATAGGGTACTAGCGACATAGCACCCGGTGTTTAGGGCGGTAGAGATGATACTCCTGGCTCGTTTTTTGTTTGATCATGCACCAGTGTGTTGCGCAGAGAGGTGGGGGAGCAGGGCTCCGGTAGATAGCAGATCCCTTCTGATATTCTGGAGGATCCGGTTGGGAAGGAGGACATTTTGAGCGCGTTAATGGGGTATATGTCCCTTAATTGGGGCACTGCCAACAATAGGTCTCAAGAGTGGGATGCGATGAAGGAGGTGGTTGGAGGGTCGGCAATGAGGCTGACATATGGCGTTCGGAGCCAATTGTAATATGAGCTGCCGGATAGGGAGAAAATGCTGGCTGAGCTTCAATCAGAGCCACAGGAGCAAGGAGACTCCCAAGGAATGAGAGCGTGCATTACAGGAGCAAGTTGCAGATACTTGGGATAAGTTGGATAAGTATACCCTTACGAAGTATCACCAGGGGCTACATGCAGAGGGAGATAAATCTGGTTGGATATTGGCTTGGATATTGCATAGGGAGCAGCCCCCCCACCCCATGGTTACCAGTCCTTGAGCACCATCGGGTGAGCTGGTTTATTCTTGGGCAGCTATGCTGGAGGTGTTCCGGCAACCCCTGCAGACATGTACAGGGCAGAACTCCAGATAAGTGAGGACCATTATATCCCCCTTTTAAAGGGTCTACAGTTGAGGCAGGTATCAGACGAGGTTAAGACGAAACAGGATGCGCTGATCACTGAGGAGGAGCTCAGGGAGGCGATAGGAGACACACCTATTGCAAAGGCCCTGGGAGGGGACGGGATGCCCATTGAGTGTTGAGTGTTGAGTGTTGCTGCACTATAACTTCTTGCAACTGGTGTATAAGACCCACAGTGAGGCGTTCTCATGAATGTCCTAGATGTCATGGAGCCAATACTGGGTTCATGCATATGGCGTGTGAACGCCCAGAAGTACATCAGTATTGGCTTGAGATAGTAGCACAGCTCTGTGGAAGGGCGGTAATTGCGTTGGAGGCTATGCCTGAGCAGTGCCTCCTAGGGCTGGTACCACACAGCAAGAAGAGGAATATGGCCAACACGCTATTGCAGTTAGCGTTGGTATTGACTAAACAAAGGGTTGCCATTTGCCTTTGAAGCTGGTGACCCAAGTTCGATACCTGGCATTGGCTCAACTTCCTGTGCAAATCACTTAATCTAGCTGTGAATAAAAATGTTTAAAAAAAAGTGCCTAAAATAAAAAATGAATCTGAGTAATATAACTGGTGCTCATGTAAAGCGTTCCAATGCCCATGGACAGTTAGCGCTATATAAAACAGCACAAAATAAAAGAAGTTGAACCATCTCTTCTAGAAAGTGACTTCAGAACGGAGTTTCACTTTCCCAGACTCCATACTGGCACCCCATAGGGGCAACCTCCATACTGCAGCATGTCTCATCCAGGACTTGAAAACATACATTGCATCACCTCTAGCTTGTTATAACTTTAATGGAACTTCATTGATCCTCTTGCCGTCCTGCATGCACAACCAGCTCCATCATTTAAAAGACTATCACGAACAGCATCCCCACTTTCATTTGTGGCCAAGCTCCTCATTTCTGGTGGATCTTAGCACACCCCGGAGCTAGGACACCCTCACACTGCAGAGCAGGAGGAGTAGAAAAAAAACAGCAGGTCTTTTCCATCTAACTACCCAGGATCTAGAATAACATCTCTGTATCTATCAGGACAGCCCCAACACTGCCTCAAATTAGGAAAGAGTTGAAGACGCTAATCATTAAAGAAAATTACATCACAATGCATTAACCGTCCATAACCCAGCTTCCTCTCCTTTTGTTCGATGACTTTATACTAGTATTTGACCATCTAGAGTGCTCTGCTGCCTTTTGTCTCAGTTTGCAATAAAGAGTCCTCTCCAACTTGTACAACTGTAGCAGGATTTGGTCTTACTGTTTTTACCATGATATAGACGCCATGAAATGCACCCTCTAGTGTGGCAAAGTAAGCAAATATCATGCTGTAGTACAGGTTGGATCACACAGTGTGTTTTTTTAATAGCTTAACAGATCAAAATTCCTGGAATTGGTATCAATTACAATAAAAAAGGGTATTGTGTAATCCTAATCATTTTATGTGGTAGTAGCAATGGCACCAGCCCTTAAAATTGTTATACATATGCTGAAGGTCCTATCTGAGAAACGTACTGTGTTACATGACACACAGTTAGGCCCAATTGGGGGGGGGGGGGGGTGAAATGATCCTGGTTTTTTTTTATCCTTTACAGTTCTCCTTCAGTGGTGTCTTTATTTATGCTGTTCCACTGTGTATCAAATGGACACCTTCCGCTAGTCTTTTTTACGTCCCTACAATAGACAGATTTAACTGTCTCTTCAGAGCTTTTGAAAATCTTACACATTATAATACACAATATGTATATAGTGTGGTTGTGCATTATGTACTCCGATTTTGCTTAACTGTTACAATAATGAAATGAAATTAAATGAAAATAGATTTATAGAGCGCATGGCTGCCCGAGAGCGTCCCAGCGCTATAGAACAAGAACAACTGAGGAGGGTGCTAGAGTTTATGAGTCCAGAGGAAACAAAAAAGTTTTAAGGAGCTTGTGAAACCTCAGATAGCTAGGTTCAGCTCGAATCCTGACCGGGACAGCATTCCATAGGGTGGCCGCGTTCACTGAGAATCGGCGCCCCCGATAAGGTCCCTTGAGTGTGCCAATGCCCCCCTCAGCCAGTGTTTTGTTCAAATTGTTATGCACATTTGTGATATGAGAACTCGACAGCAATTTGGTAACAGAACTGTCAGTTATTAACAGTGTGAGAAAGGATATTTTGAATGCTTCTCCCATTTGAATCTGTGCACTGTGACACTGCCATGGCCGGTGCTGCCCCCTATAGAATTGTAGAATTCCCTATTTGTAATAGTTCATGCTGCCTTTGTAAACCAGTTTCGAGTTCTTTTCTCCCCCCATTCCCATGAGAGGAAAATGCGCTTATTGCTAAGGTCATGATTTCCCTTGTTCCCTTTCTCATTATTACACTTAAACTCATTTTACAACCCTCTCCCACTCTTCACCTTTGGGTTCTAAAAATAGGGTTTACTTAATCACTGGAGTTTTGGAAGGTGTATGACAAGATTCAGTGAGGGACTTGTAAAGGTGTGAGTGTCGTTGTTGCAATGGGTTCCGCCTATTTAGTACACCTGGGTTTTTTGCTTTTTGATAACTTGTTTTTTAGACCTTTATTGTGGGGGAGCCACACTCACGGTAGTCACATGGTACTTGGACTGTGCATATTTATCACCAGTGTCCACCTTTTCAGATATGGCCGCTGCAACGCAGTGAGTAAGAGGCACACGGCTAATTACGCAATGTTTGCACATGTGTGGGCTGCGCATGTGAGCCTACCACTGTGCGTAGACCAGTATTTGTGCACAGCTACCCAATCACAGAAAGAACCATGTCAGGCTAGGAAACGACCTGGTGTAAGGCTTATAATATTAGTGGGCATTCATAGAGTTAGTAGGGTTTACTGGAAAAATTGTAGTGTCACTGTATTATACACCTAGATGAAATCTGCCTCTAAGTGCCGTTTTACTCCAATTAGGCCTGAACAATACAGGACAGTGTCAAACTGGGGTGAAACATGTTCAACATTTGTGAATATGCAGATCCAAATAGCGTACCTATACATCTTGTGGGTTATCCAGAGTTGTCCTAGTTCTCTAGCTCAGCTCAGAATCAGATTCCAGGCCTTGTGTCACTCTGTTGGACCAAGTTAATTATCTGCTCTCCAGTATGTGGGAACAAAAGCCTCCCCTAAAAGCCTATCAGTGCTTTAGTCAGTTCATGAGAAGGAAGGGCTAGGGAGGAAAATCAGTATCTGGCAATTAGCTGTCATACTGCACCTAGGTTGGGACAGCCTAGGCCAACTGAACAAAGGAGAACGTCCAGACAATTAAAGACCACAGGTGGGGATCCCCTTTGGCGCTTTGATGCCAATGAATCTGGCAGTGAAGTCAGTGTGGAGCTGAAGCCATCAGAGGAGCTCATCACAGAGAAGACGGTCATATTGCCATATTGGATTGTCCGAGATTGATATGCAGGAGCGGTTGGACAGGGGTGGAGGATTGGCATGGGGTGCTTAGCATCCAGACCACTTATAAACCTCTGAACTAGTTGACCCTTGGGGGCCCCTCATCTCTCTGAAGGCTGGCACCATGGAATCCAAAACTGCTCTGGGTACTCTGAGTGGGCCAAGGGCAACTCTATCAAAAAGAGAACAAAGAAAAACAGAAGTGCAGTACAAAGCCTCACAAAGGGAAAGATTGCGACTAAAATTATCACTGCTCCAGCTGAAGCACCCCATAATGTACTGTAAAGGCTTATTTACCCACTGTTTTTCTCCTTGTGGTGCGCTAAGCAGGGGCAAGTGTACCACCAACAGCATTTTGCAGTCCTGTGGGGTCTACAGAAGACACAGCAGTCCCCCCAGAGATCACCTCAGAAATTAACCCTACGTCGCTGTTGTATATGTTTACCATTAGCAATAAGGTCACTAATGCGGTGTAAGGCACAGTATAGATCTAAGAAAATTATTTCCATGCTCAACCCTTGGTAGCTTGGCTATGAGCAAGTAGGCTTAACTTCAAAGACAGGTATGAAAAGCATTTAAAAACATGAATTCAGTTAATAATTAAGGCACAAAACACAATAAAAATCCAACACCAATTTATAGAACTAGGAAATATTGTTATTTTTCAAATCACACCAAAACAAAAAGAATGCTTACGATTTAGCACCATATAGCACTTAGAAACCTATGGCATCTATTGGGACATCCAGTAATGCTAGACCAGGACAAAGTCAAAGTTTCAGGCCGACCGCAATGGAGCCCTGCGCGGCTGCCCTTCGCGGTAGGTCTTGGTCAAAGTTTTTACCTTCTGACTCAAAAACATTTCTGGAGCTTTTCTTCCCGGGGTCCCCTGAAGCTCTCAGCCAGTCTGGATTCAGTGAGGGTTCACCAGATTGCCTTCCGATTAACTACTGGTCAAATTCATGGAAGTCAGACCTCAGGAGCTTTCTAGCAGGTTGAACCAGAGATCCAGGCTAGCTCGTGGTTGAAGGTGGGCGGCTTGGTGATCGCAGTTGGTCCCAGACACTGTTTCCATGTTTGGACTTAGAAAGTTTTACAGAGCTTTTGCTCACGGGGTCCCTCGATGCCCTTCACCAGGCCAGATTCTGTGAGGGTTCACCAGCTTGGGTTTCCACCAACTCCCGGTAAAACTCTGGAAGTCGTCACTCTGGAGCTTTTCAGTGGGACAAACCTTTACGGCAGGTCGGCTCGTGGTTGAGGGTCACCCACTTGGCTGGCCAGCTCGAGTAGGTCCAATTATGGATCTTTTTCCAAAGCTGCTTTCATCTTCAAACTTCTGGGACTTCTTTCCTGAAGTTTACTGAAGGTCCCAAAGTGTCAGAAAACGTACGACAATGGTGGGTAAGCTCCAAGATGGTCCTTGAAAGTTTGAGACTTCAATTCCCACAATCCACTTGTACAAACCCTCATAAATCTACTGGTAGAACTCAAGGCTGGGGATCCTTGGTGGTGATGGTCTAGGTGAGCTCTGTTAACCTGTATCTTGCAGGGAGTCCACTCTTTAGTCCTTTTGAAGCAAGTGAGGTCCACAGGGCTGTAGTTCCAGATTTTGCCGCAGGCAAAGTCAAGTCAGAGTGCAAGGCCTAGTTGCTACAAATCAAACTTCTCAGCATGGACCCTTCTTCTTTTTCTTGTTTCAAGCGGCAGATACTTATTCAGTGTTCTCTGGGGTCACACAGGAGGACACTCCTGTCTAATATGGTGCAGGAAGTTTCACCAGAGCATGATAATTTCCTCCAAAATGTGGCACAATGGTCTCCTAGAAAGTACCAATTCTCCAAAATTCAATATGGCTGAAGTCTCAGCAGAGAGGCAAGAGCTGACTAAACCATCCTCCAGGATGGCTCATCTCCATATTCTTCCTCCCCCTGTCATCTGCATATTTATTCCTTAAGCCTGCCATCTGGCTGGATTCAAAGAGTAGGGGTGTAAATGAAAATGGTTTCTCCTGCCCGTCTCCTCCTTCTATTGAAGATTATTGTTTATGACCCCTCCCCCTTGCTCTGGCATTCCTATGTAGCAGAACCCTCTCCTGACAGAATGGCTCCTTAACCCCCGGGGATACTTATCACCTCATCAAAGTAGCCTGGCTAATCCACTTATCTCTGGCCAATCAGGACAGATCACTGGAAGGCTGAATTTTGGCTTACAAATAAGAAAGTCTTATAACTTCTTCTTTTTTTTTTTTTCTTTTTTTTTTTTCCTTATCTCACCATTGGCACTTGCAAAAGAAAGACACCAGCAACCCTTTGTTCTCTCTTGTGCGCCCAGGGTCGGGGTCCTTGCTGCACCCGAAGCCGACCTGGCTACCCCTTTATCCCGGGGCCCGGTGTAATCATTGGACAAAAGTCTTATAACTTCTTATCGACAAATAATTTTAAGATAAATTCAACAATAGTATATTGTTGGATTTTTCAATACCATTCTAATAAGTCCTTGAAATAAATTGTTCTCATTCTCCTTGCGGGAATTATTAATGAATAACTTCTTGCCATGTTAACGTATGTGGCTGGGGATTTGCAATGGGGAAAATGACCTGGGCAATTTTTCCAACACCAGGTCTTATAAAACATATTTTATAAGAACCCTGCCTATATCCACAGGACCCCCTCACCCCCTCTAATACCCAGGTGAGACTTTAGGGGTTCTGAATATGTAAACATTTTGCAGATCCTAACCCCACGATGCTCCTGGTACAAAAGTCAATTTGGAGGAAACACTTTACTACAATGTGGGCAGTAAAATGTGCAATTTGACTAAACCCAAGGCATTTAAAACCTATTTTATAAGGGTCCTCTTACAAATACCTGTCCCCCACTACTGGGCACCTAAGGGAGACCCTAGGAATATGCCATAATATAGGAGTTTAATACTTTTTAAGTGCCCCAAACACCGTATAATTTACATGGGGGGGCGGAATTTGCGCAATCGCGTTACGCAAATCTCCACGAAACTGTAAAAAATCTCAGCGAACACGCCTGAAATTCCGCAAACGGCCGGAATTGCTTGTTCGCGATGCTTTTTTCCTGTTCGCAATTGCTGTTTGCGTGCTTGGGGGGAAATATCTCGTGAACACGCATTTTGAGAACGCGACCAAGCAAAAACAATTTGCGAAGTCGCAGAACGCAGCATTTTGGCCAATTTCGCGAACTCCGCAACACGCGAAATTACCCAAATTCCACAAATTCCGAGAGCGGCACGGAATTTACCACCCAGGCCTAGTTAAAAGCAGTACTGCAACACAGGCTGCTTTTAAACTGACCTCAGGTTTCAGAAGTGCACACATGCATTTGCAGAAAGGGCTGCTGGCCTTTAAACTGCCATGCCCGATTATATACTAGGGACTTAAAGGAATTTTTTTATTTTAGTTAAATTTTTCTTTAAACCAGCTCATTAGATAAATCAAGACTGACAGCCGTCACATGTATGTCACCAGTTATGTACAAAAATATCATGCTTAACCATAGTGGAGTAAACTAACAGTCACTGTGATCCATATGAGGCAAGTTTCTTCATAGTTAGACGCTCCACGGGGTGGGAGTCCCATCCGGTTTGACACCTCTCACTCATAGGGGGGGGGGGGGTTTGCATGGGAGGACTCTCTTCCCCGTCACACATGCTCCTATATTTCCGCCAGGTAGACCATATCTTTTCCCATTTCTTGTTACAACCCCTACTTTCGTATATCACATGTTCTGATCATTGGCACCAGTCTAGGTTGGCCTCCCACTCTGCCACTGATGGGGGGGGAGATGCGCCCCTCCCCCACCGTTGCGTTATATTGCTTTTTGTAACCCCAGCAGCTACGGCCAGCCAGAGTCTACTGTGTCGAGCCAGTCTTCCTCTCCCTTGATCATGAGTAGGAGCCACCTAGCGTCCATGGACACCTCCACTCTCAATCTCAACATCGCTGTTGTCACCACTTGCCTGAATGAACCAATGACTGGGCATTCCCATAAAATATAGAAGGACACCCTCTGCTGACAACCTCTTGCATATTGTGGTGCCTGTGCTTTGCCCCATGTGTGCCGCATTGTGCAGGGGTAATATGAGCGGTGCAAGACCCTGAGTTGTACCATCCTGAATCTCACCCTGCTTGCTATTTCTCTAAGGCTATGCAGTGCTTCTACCCTATCCTCATCGTCAATATCGAACAGGTCATCTGTCCAGGCACTCCTAGGGGGGGCTAATGGGTCTAGTGCATTGTTCATTATTTTCTTGTTCACTATGGATGCCACTTTGTCAACTACTAATAGTAAGTCTTCCAGGGGGAGTGGTCTGGGAGGGTCGGAAAGGTAGTTTTGATCCCACTACCCTACTATGTACTGGGGTCTTATGGGAGAGGTCATGCCAATCATAGGGGTACCCTAACCCATAGTGTACATTAGTACATGTAGGTGTTTTCACTGTATTCTGAGTGCGTTTTCAGCATAGCACTGGCCCTGGTCCTTGTTAGGCAGAGCCCAGGGGCAGTCATAGTGATTTACCACCAATACCAGTCAGCAAAACATCTGGGGGTGCCCAGGGCATAGAATGACTTTGCAATAGTCTCCCTGGTCAGATCATGCATGCCCTGTTTTGCACTAGGAGTTAGCCTAAAGCCAAGGGATTCTGCACCTTTCAACTCCAACTTAAATTTCTGACATGTAACGACTTTTCTAAACATGATTGGAACACCTTGGCTCCCTCCTGCCCCTCCACCCCTGTTTGCAAGCACACAAACATAGTTGTTCGGAATTGCTAACTGTAGATCTGGGCATGACTCCTCATTCATCCAGGTCTCCGTCAGAAAAAGTGCATCCAAATTATTCTCATCAAGCAAACTGAAAATATCTAGTTCATGCTTATGTAGTGAACGAGTATTAATCAGAGCAGCCTTAAAACTCGGTACGTTAAGTGCCTGTGCAGCTGTGCTCGTAATACTGACCCGGACAGGGAAGTCTTATTTGTCCTGGACATGGGCTTGGACCTGGGCTTGAAGCGCTACATACTTTTGTCCCCTGAGCCCATGGTGTGGGCTCTCTACGTCAATCGAGAAGAAGCGCAGGCTGCTTGGGGCAGCGCCACACAATAGCCCTTTCCTGGGCTTGGCAGAGAGAGGAGTGTGTGCCACAATCCTGAAGTCAGGCAAATCCAACCTGACTGTGCGCGGAGCTTCCCTCAGTGAGGGGAAACCAGGCCGGAGCTGCACCTGGTTGTGAACGGACCACTGTCGTGACATGGGTAACGGAAAGGAGCCAGGGTCGACAGAGGTTTCGCTCATGTGTGCTTCAGACAGGAGAAAGCTGCATTACTTTTTTTTAGGCCGCCCCAAGGGGTAGAAACGTAGCTCTGCATTTGGTCCTCAGAAGGCAATTCCCGACCTGAGACTACCATGCAGAAAGAAGGTGAGCGGCAAAGGACGGCACCGCAAGTTGGCGGAATGCTCCCAACATTAAATACTGAAGCCCTGGAGTGCCTGGGGACCGGAGTCCCTTGGACCAGGGGTGTCCCTTTTCAGGAAGCAGGCCGCACGGTCTCTCAGCTTTGGGAGGGGCCATTGGTAGACACAAGGTATCAACTGAAGTCCCCTCGCCAACAAGGACATCATGTGAGGTCCCTGGCACATTTGCTGCCAGCAGCTGCCCCACGAAGGATCGCAGTAGCTGCAGATTGTGCCCACCATTGGGGGAATTTTCGTTTGTGCTTATGGCCACGATGTGGGCACCCCTTACAAGGGTTTGGAAGGGCGAGATTTTGATCGATACCTTATCACTATTGATCTAAACCCCGATCTGGTCGACTGAACCTTTGTTGCCTGTCATTGAAGGAAGAAAGTGCCTCTGTTACCAAGCTAGTTCACCCAATAAAGGACCCCGCTCCAAAAGATCACAAACAACTTCTAGCTTTCAAAAGTTTATTGTAAGGATAGGATAAGCTGCAAATACAGGCATCTCAGAATGAGATTCACGAGATACACAGGTCCAACTACATACATGTGCTCTCTGAAAGCCCTCAGACGAGCAACGGAAATTACCAACACAAGTTCTAAGAATAATAAAGCTATCAGCATTGACGCATATCTCTCCTTCATTTAAGTTGGAGGAAAACACACAGGTTAGGCTGTCCCTACCCTGCTCTAGATGGTATCCCTACTTAACCAAGTCTCAACCTAACAAAAGGTGTCAGCAGTGAATGACCCCCAAGGGAAGTCACTCACTCTTAGTCTCTTGGTGAAAACCTATAGTTCTCCAGTCATGACCCCTCTCTGCCTACCCATCCGCTCTCTAAAGGGTCCTCAGGCATCTGCTCTAACTCCACCCAGGGGTGCTGTCCCTAATACAAAACAGTCAACAACATTTGAGACGCCCCTCATGAGACGCCCCTCACGTGGTGTAGCTTCTGGCTTTTTCCATGCTGCTTTGTATTGGGCCTCATACGTTGGAGTTGACCTTGCTTCTCAGACTCTTCTCCGGCCCGCTGATACCCCTTAAACATTCCGGAACCCTCCTCCATGTCTGGGCCGTCTACTGAACAGACCTCTATTCATATTATTTATAATCGGATCCTCCCTTTCTCTTGCAGACAGACATCTGCAGCCAAGAACCCAACTCTCATAGACTTCCAAAAAGGTTCGCAACATTTCTCGGCCCAGACATGTACGTGTAAATCAATGTTAAAACATTTCAGGCCTACAGCATTTCTCATAATGATTATAGCATTCAACTTCTTCATTAATTAAAGCATATTAATACTCTTATTCTATTATTCAGTAAACACATCTATAAATCATGGCCCATTAATGCAATGACCAAAAACATTAGTTCATCTATGTCGTGAAAAGAAACACCTTCCCCTTCCCTTCTAGCTCTGGCCCTGAGGCCTACCACATTCTGCGTTTAACCACATGCCATCTTACATTTTAGCAGCTACACGACATGGATTCAGGAATAATCACATCTAATAAAATCATATAGTGTCACACATTTCTGTATTAGTTCCATTTCTACTTAAATCTCTACATTAGCTATACATTCAGAATATAATTGCAGATACTACTAGCACTCATGGCATTTCTCCTCATGATTTGTGCTTACTACAGGTAAGTGTGATGCACTCATACATTTAGGTCAGTTTGCGCTCTCTCAGTTCCCCCCTTTGATGACCTCTCGGGGTCATCACTAACATTTAAACTGCAGTTATTGCTAGCATAACTTGTCTCTGCGTTTCCAGAGCCCTCAGACTCCTGTACTGATTATCTTGTATGGCAGCTAATCTCTGCAGCTGCTCTCTTTGGGCCCTTTCTGACCTTCTTGCTCTGTACCATTTGAATACCCTCACCAATCCCCACAATATGATCCCACAGATCAATATTATGATGATAGGTTTTAGTATATACCACACAAAGCTTTTGCCTAGGGTGGAGATCCACCCTCCAACTTCACTCATTCCGTGGCCCACCTTTTCCCAGACATTTTCTCTACTCAAGTCTTCGATCTCCTTGTGAATATCAGTTATGTTCCTAATAACTTTCTCAAGGGGCTTCGAATTGTCTGGAATGTAAGTACAACATTCCTGGACCTTCAAAGCCTTACAGACTCCGCCCTCTTTTGCTAGTAGGACGTCTAACGCAAGACGGTTCTGAAGAACCATAGCCCTTATCGATTGCATCTCTCCTTCTACCAGCATTAAGGACTGAGCAGTGCTGGCAGACAACCTGTCGACGACTGTTGCCAGTCGTCTAATTTTAACATCATTAAGGATTAGTCCCAAAAGAGGGAACATAGCTCCAAAGACATCTCCAACCATTTCTGCATCTCCTATATCTCTCCTTCCCCTCGATGATGTCTTGCCCTCGATGATCACTAAGTCTTGTGCATGATATATTTTGGGGAAGACAATTGCTAGGTAACATGATCCATACCAGTTGTCAGGTAGTCTCACGTAGGCATTTCTTCCACATACAAAATACACATTTGGAATCACTTGCATTCCCTTCAGGAAATCTTTAGTATAGTACTCTATATTGAAAGCATGTTCACAGTCGACTTCTCCCACGTATATATTTTCATAATACGTTTTGGCTCGGTGAAGACATAGCTTTCCTCTCTGCGTCTTATCTAAAGCTATTGGACCACTACTACCCTTTCTCTTGTGTGCCTTCTCTTCCTCGGTCCAATCTGTTTTCCATTGTCCTGATTTTTTCAAAATCTTTTGTCTCCTGTAACGATCATCCACCTGCCCTATGAACTTCTTCTCGACTTCTGACACTTTGCATGTCAGGTTATTTCTACGGGCATGTGAAGTATCTAAGGTAATCCAAGGAATGAAGAACTTAGCCAATCTGTCTTCACTCTTCCAGTAGTCCCATTTGTTCATCTGCTTATAATTTGGGACTTCTGGCAACACTGAATCATAGTTGGAGAAATAGTATTCAAAACTATCTCTCTCATAAAATATACTAAGCAATAAGCTACATGTAATGCCATATGTCAGCGGGAGGTGATGATATCTAATGCCTTCATCTACAGACGCCGGCAACTGCATGCAGACGTAACAGTCCTTAACCTCCATGGCATCCACGTATTCATATAAGAGTTTAGCATAAGCATTTGACCTAAAGTCTCCTTGGGACTCATCTACGTGTAACCTGCGGGCTTCTGCAGCTAATAACGCCTTCTCTTGAGTGTTTTCCCTTTTCTCACCAGCAACAGTGGGTGTAAGCGTTTCTACAGATTTCACATCAGTTACCTTCGCCTCTTCCTCATGTCCCTTTACATAAGAAATTGTTACCACTAAAGCTATTAATATTATCACTCCTACTATTAGTGTACCTATTATACATTTAGCTCTGCGGTTCTGGGTGCCGGCTTCCATTTCGTCAGACAATATGGCTCTCTCTTATCTTGGCACAAAGTTCCTTTCTTCTCGTTCCTTTACAGTCTCTTTTTACTCCTTTTGTCTTTTAGAATCACACAACTGGAAGCTGACAACCTTCTTCGCAAAAGTCCTTTAACAGTTCAATAAAGACAACCCTAGCCCTTCTCCATCAACTCAAGGGAAGTTCCCTAATATTCTCTGCTTCCTGGGCGCTAGGTAATCTTCTTTGTTTCTGCTCGCTTTATTTACAAAGTCCTTTAAGCATCTACTATCAAGTTTGTGCCTGCAGCTTCGATAGCAAAGTTCAGTATTTCCAAACGAAGATTGTGCTCTTCATGGGCTGTTATCGTTGTACCAAAGTCGGGGAATTGCAATTCTGAAAGAAACATGTGTTTTAACTTGCTGAGGCGGGGAGGTCTGGGGAGCATGAATGTTAGTGACCCTTCTTGTTCGACTCCGGGTACCAACAGTCGTATTTCCACGGTGACGATGGGCTCAGAACTGGACACCACCACCGCTCGAATCCTCCCTGTCTCCTGTTTCAAAGACATTTGTCGCCAGATATGTCCACTCAGGGGTGGAGTATCTTCTGCTAGGCACACGCACTCTTCTTGACCTTCTTCGGTCCGGTGCTTCAGCGCCCTGAGCGCCTTCTTCCGGGTCTGAGTCTTCTGATATCGGAGGGAGGGTTATCTCTGGAGTTGACCTCAGGCTAGAGCTCCTTCTTTGCGGCCAATTAGCTTCTCCACGTGCCCTTCTACTCCTTCTTCTTCTTGTCTGTTCTCGCTCTCTGTCAGACCTGTCAGTGTCTGACTCGTACTCCCAGCTACTTTCTCCTTCTGTAGCGTCGTCTGTTTCGCTGTTGTACTGACCGTCCTCAGCTTGGTCAGACTCGTTCCCTGCTTCCGCTGGCACCTCTACAGCTTGGCTAGCCCCCTCTATGGCTTCTCGGTCCTCTGCTGGACGTCTATCCGAGAGAGGAGCTGTTTCTTCCCGAGGTGCTGGAACCCTTCGCGTATGTGACGCGTGGATCCAATTGGGCAGGCCTCCCACCTTCACAGCCGTATTCGCGATCAGGATGATCTGGAAGGGCCCACGCCAACGAACATCCAAGCAGCTTCTTCTCACATGTTTTTTCACCAGGACCCAGTCCCCAGGATACAGGTCATGGCACGGGCCCTGGCACGATGGAACCTCGGCAGCCTGCACCTGAAGGGACACAGAATGAATGGCGTCAGACAGCCCCTTACAATAGTCCAGGATCATATCATCTGTGATATTTAACAGTGCAGTCGTTGGGACAGATGGCAGCCTCATTGCTCTCCCCATTAACACCTCATGTGGTGACAACCCCGTTCTTCTGTCTGGGGTACTACGAAGGCTCATGAGGACCAATGGCAGGGCGTCAGGCCAACTCAGGGTCGTTGAGGAGCACACTTTTGCAATTCGGGCTTTGATCGTGCCATTGATCTGCTCCACAATTCCTGAGGCTTCTGGTCGGTAACTGCAATGCAATTTCTGATCTATGTTCAGAGCCGCACAAATCATCTTCACAAGCTCGCTGTTGAAATGCGTTCCCCTATCTGATTCCAAAGAGGCCGGCACCCCGAAGCGCGGAATGAGTTCCCTAAGCAGTAACTTAGCCACTGTGAGGGTGTCGCACCTACGTGTAGGGTATGCCTCAACCCATCTGGAGAATACACAAACAACCACCAGGACATAGCGGAGGCGGTTGCACCTCGGCATTTCAATGAAATCTATCTGCATTCGATTGAATGGACCTCCAGACCTTCCTATGTGACTCAGTGCAACTGGTGTTCTTTTCCCTACGTTCAGCTGCTGACAGGTCACACAACGCTGGCACACTGCTTCTGCTGCTATTCTAAACTTAGGATTGTACCAGGTCTGTCTAAACACTCTCAGCATAGCGTCTCTCCCTAGGTGTACGGGACCATGTATGTGTCTGGCCATTGGGCTCACCATCTCATTGGGCAATACTGCTCTGCCATCTGCTGAGACCCAAAAATGGGACTCACCCACTACACATCCTGCCTTTTCCCATGTTTCTTTTTCAAAATCAGGAGCATTTTCTTGCATGTTTGCCAGTTCATCCCAAGTATCAACAGTTTCCAATATCATGGCTAATTCAGTCCTTACATTTATTCCGCCCACTTCCACCTCTGTGAAAGAGTACCCTTGTTCTGCGCAATACCGCGCGACTTCGTCGGCATATCTATTGCCTTTCGAGACGAAGTCCTCATTTCTGGTATGTGCGGTGCATTTTACAACTGCGATACCTGCTGGACATTGCAACGCCTCTAACAACAGGCGCACAAACTCTCCATTGCGAATGGGAGAGCCTGAAGAGGTCATGAACCCTCTTTGAGACCATAACTGCCCGTAATCATGAACCACCCCATAACCATATTGGCTGTCGGTGTATATGGTGACTCGAATTTGATTGCTTGCCAAGCAAGCACGTGTCAAGGCAATAATCTCGGCTACCTGAGCGGAGTGTACTCCTTCCAGGCACCCAGCTTCTACAACTCCAGTAATTGTACAAACAGCGTAAGCTGCTCTCAACTGCCCAACTTCGTCTCTTACACATGAGCCATCGACAAAGAAAATTTCATCTGGGTCGGTCAGTGGCTCATCTACGATGTCGGGTCTGGGTTTGGTGCATAGTTCAGTCACATCGAGGCAGTCATGGTCTGTACATTCATCATCATCCTCGATATCATTTGGGAGTGGCATCAAGGTGGCAGGGTTCAAAACAGAGCATCTCTTGAGGGTCACATTCTCTGCAGCAAGAATAACTTGCTCATAGCGCGTGAGCCTGCTGTTGGTCAGATGCTGTGTTTTGGTCCTGGTCATCAACAGTTCAACAGAATGGGGCACGCACACCTCTAACGGGTGCCCCATGACGATATTTTCACATCTCTCAATGCTGACACCCGTTGCAGCAACGGATTTGAGACATCCGGGCAACGCTGCGGCTACTGGGTCTAAAGTAGCCGAGAAATAAGCAACTGGTCTACGGGCATTCCCATGGATTTGGACTAACACAGACAACGCGCAACCTTCTCTCTCACAACAGTAAAGCAAAAATGGTTTATTGTAATCAGGCATTCCCAATGCCGGAGCACGACACAGGTCCTCTCGCAGCTGTAAGAATGCCATCAAACAGTCTTTGTCCCATGGTACCGGATCGCTCACCTCCTTATGCGTCAGTTTTTGCAAGGGCTTTGCTTTCAGTGAAAAGTTCGCGATCCACTGTCGGCAATAACCCACCATCCCTAGGAACATCCTGACCTCTCTCTGTGTCTTAGGCGCATTCATTTTCATGATCGCCTCTATCCTGTCTGGTGAAACCTTTCGTTTGCCTTTCTCTATTCTGTGTCCCAAGTACTGCACTTCTGTCAGGCAGTACTGCAACTTTCCCGGGGACACCTTGTGCCCATTGGCAGCTAGGTGATTTAACAAAGCAATGGAGTCCTCCCTGCAAGCTTCTTCTGTTTCTGACGCCACGAGGAGGTCGTCTATGTACTGGACCAGAACTGACTTCTGGGGCAGCACTAGACTTTCAAGATTTTTCTTCAAAAGCTGGTTAAAGATCGATGGGCTCTCTGTATACCCCTGAGGAATACGACACCATGTTAGGACGCGACCTTCCAGCTTAAATGCGAAAAGAAAATGGCTTTCTTCGTCCAGAGGGATCGAAAAGAAAGCCTGACAAAGATCAATCACAGTGAACCACTCAGCTTGGAATGGAATCTGAAACAGTATCACTGATGGATTCGGTACCACTGGACAACACGAAACGACTATGTTATTAATCTTTCGAAGGTCCTGTACTATCCGGAATTTCCCATTTGGTTTCTGCAGACCCATAATCGGGGAGTTGCATGGACTACCCACGATTTCTTTCAGTATTCCCTGTTTAATCATGGACTCGATCACGGGTTTTATGCCTGCAATCGTTTCTGGAGTCAATTTATATTGGGGTGTTCTTGGGAACTCAGCATGCGGTTTCACTACAATTTTCACTGGGTCCACCCCTTTGACCAATCCAATCTCTTCCCCAGTGAAGTCCCATACTTCTGGTGCCACTGTCTCTCTCAAGTCCCAGGGGAGCTCATCTACTGTCAAAGTAGGGTACAGCTCCACGCATATTCTTGAGTTTGCAACTTTGAAGTCTGCGTCATCATCATTGGTCAATACCTCCACTCCCTGAGGTGTACAGTATATTGTACAATTCAATTTACACAACAGGTCTCTGCCTAGCAGACACACAGGACTTGAATCGCAAACCACAAACTGGTGCTCATCGCTGTACTTCCCTATTTTCACCTGTACTGGTTCTGTCAATTGGCTGGTTATTCTCCTGTTTGCGACCCCCACCACTTGTATGGTCTCTCCAGACATGGGCAGGTCTGGAACTGCAGCTGATCTGATCGTGGATCTAGTGGCTCCTGTGTCCACCAGAAATGTCGTGGGGCACCCTGCTACTTCTGCTTCGACATAGGGTCCCCTCTGGTCCACCTCCAAGGCTGCCCCGAGGGTGCAGTCTTCTCTTTCCACTCTCTGTCCGGTTAATGGGTCCACATAATAGCACTCTTCTCCTTCTACAAACAGGGGCATCTGTCTATAGGTCTTACCCATAGTCCCTACTCGGGGAGGTTGCGGGAACTGGGCTCGGGGAGGAGCCCCCCCCCCTTTTAGCACCTTTCCCTGGTATGGCGTCACCCCTCTCGTAGGCGCTCTCTGGACCTCTTCCTCCTCTTCCTCTTGTTCTCCTATCTCTACGTTGTAGGGACACTCGCGTTTCCAATGCCCCACCTCGTTACACTGGTGGCACCTAGTCGTTTTCTTCAAGGCAGCTATGTCTATTCTGGGTCTAAAGGTGGAACTCTCCTCATTGCCCTTGTTCTGACTGTACTGCTTCTTTCCTCCCGTACCTGTTCCTTGCTGCTGTTGCTGCTGTCCCCCCTTCCCTGCTGCCTGCATCTGTACCACCATCAATTTTTCTTTTAGTTTCTTAGCCTTGGAGTCTATCTCATCACAGCAGTACCTGGCATATCTCAGTATTTCGTCTAGGGGTCTATTCTGCCAACAAATCAAGTGTTGCTGAATCATTAAACTAATATCCGGTCTCAGTCCCAGGACGAACTTGGACACAAATTGCCCTATGTCTTTTGGATCCATTACATCCAAGCCGCTATACTGTTTAAACGCCTTCAGCAATCTCTCATAATATTCGTGGACTGTCTCTTTGGGTTCCTGTCTGGTTCGGTCTATTTTGACCCAATCTATGTCTTGCATTGGCACTTTCTCTTTCAGCCAAGTCATCACTCTCTCGAATTTTGCCATCACAATCTCGGACGGCCCATTAGTCTTAGCATCTCTCTCCGGCTCCGTTGTGGGCCACTCAGCGCTAACCTTGCATGCTGTCCACAGATCTCCTGGTACTACAATGTCAAACAGCGTGTTCAGATCTATCCATAGGACCTTTGAGATTTTTACAAATCTCTCAACTTGCTTGTACCACTCCACTGGGCTTTCCCGCAATTTGGGGAAGGAGGTGGTAAAAGCAGCTAAATCTCCCCTACTCCAAGGGACATGTACATAATTCCCATTAGCGACTTCACGCAAAGGGTATGCTTCTATTCCCTGCAGCCTTCCTGGTGTCGTACCAAGCGTGCTTCTCCTGACGGTCCCTTTCTTGGACCACCTCTCTTCCCACTTATCTAGTGCCCTCCATGTCCTTATTCCAGTGATCAGTTCCCTTATGTGCGTTTTCAGCCCGATCGTTCTCCTCTCATCTAGGTCTCGATCTGTATAATGTAGCCTGTGGTTACCCTGTAATGCTTTAGTTCTTGACAGGTCCACCATATATTTGCCTGCTAGTTCGACTAACTTCTCATGGATTGCTCTCGCTTTTCGAGTGATGTCCTTTGCCATATACAGTATTTCATCCTGCTCATACATTTCCATTCTTTCTAAAGGCAGGGTACCATCTATCATGTCATCCAGGTCTGACCTTAAGCTGGCGACATCGAGTCTCTTAGCTTTTATCTCAGCTCGCAATATGTCTTTCGAAGGGGGCTCACTGGTCTCCCTACCATCCCAACTCCGAGCTCTACGTTTGGGCTCGGGAGAGTTAATGAGTGCTCTCCCTTGCTCCCATCTCTCCAGGTCCCATGCTCGGCCATCCGATCTTGGAAGGTGATGGAACACGGGCCTGTTACCCCCACTCTTGCTCTGCCCACTCTCTCCTGCTTCTCTCCTTTCGCCGTACGCCTCTCTGTTATTTTCCCTCTGGTCGCTACTCTCCCTTTGCCTAGTATCGCTCAGTATCCGATACGATCCTTCCTGGTTCCCCATATTCCCTGGGCTGCGCTCATTTCCGTCATCACAGGGACTATGGTGCGACCTCTCACAACTCCCATTCTGTTCTCTGGTGCCGGGCACACAGTGTGGACACTTAAAGCTGTTTCTGTACTCTTGCGCTCTCCTCTCCCCTTCACTGAGTATTGGGCACGCCACCCCTCCACTCCCGGGGCCCCCGTTTTCCAGGTCTGTTCTATTCCCACTCCGGGCCCAATGGGTGACTCCCCTACTATCTCTCTCTCTCCAGTCCCACTCCGGGCTGCTCTCCCCAGCCCCGCAGTGAGTCCGAGCTCTGCTGTCCTGACTTTCCCTTTCAGCTTCTGCAGCTATGATGCTCTTGTGAGCCTCCACTGCCTCATCCCACTTCTTCATGTACTCATTTAGCTCTTGAAAGGATTTTCGTCCAGATCCCCTCAGATCCACTGGCCATCTAGGGCCCCCAGGATCCCCTCCTGGATCCCCTGCTGTGTGCATCGGGGTGCTCCACTCTCTGGGTATCGGCATCTGACTTGGGGAATTAATCGTATCGTTCCTCCTTGCCGTCCCTGCTCTTTCTCTGTCCTTCCGTACCCGTTCTTCCCCTCTTGCTCTCTCTTGGTCATATATCGATATTATAGGACCTATGGTAACAGGTACCTGTAGTGCATCTGGTAATGCGTAGGATGTGGCGCTCTCCGTTTCCGGCGCTCTTTGTACCACAAACCTCCCGACTACCTGTTGCACCTGACTAGGCTGGGACAGCTCTTTCTTTGCCTCAGGATCCCACTCTGAACTGGGAAGCGGTCCATGCTCTCCTGCATTGCCCCCCTTTTCTCTTTCACTATGCTCGACCTCTCCCCCTGCTCTATTATACGGGGGTGGCCTGTCTGTCAATAATCTGTTTATCAAGCTGTCCTCTGTTTCGCTCTCATCATCTTCTTCTAGGGGGCTTTTATTACCGGGCACCTCTAACACTGGGTACAGTTTATTTACTTCCATGTTATGCACTCTCCATCTTTTAGCATCCGCATCCCACCTGGCATCCTGCACTGCCCTTACCGATCGTTTCACCCTTTCTTGTCGTCTGTTCATATTTTTTTCATGCGCTGCCCTAATCCATGCATCAAGGGCTACAAACTGGGTCGGTCTAGGCAAGGGTCTCATTGAGGTCATGACTGATTTTAATCGATGTAACACCTCTAATCTGAACGTCCCGTACTTCGGGAACGTCAGTTCCTCATTTCCTTCCGTAATCTTACTCCACTCTGATATCCAAAGGATCGTATGCAGCCCAACATTCACTGCCATGTAACGAGCCGGCGTACCCTCCGGCGGGGCTTCTTCCCCTTCATACGATCCCCGCTTCTCTTTTTTAAACGCCGCTCTCAGCCATTTAAAACACTTCATAATTATGCGCACAATATCCAGCCTCGCTACTCTGTTTACTTCCTGATGACAATCCACCAATCCTAACGCGACTTTGCTAACTTGGCCTATCGCAGCGCGGTCTTTCTCCGGTCGGCCAATCACAGAGCGACACTTTCTGACGTCTTTGCTAGCTGGCCTATCACAGCGCGGTCTTTCTCCGGTCAGCCAATCACTGCGCGACACTTCCTGACGTCACTTTTCTCCGCTTCGCAGCAGCACCCCTCCTTTCTCAACTCGTCTCCCGGTCATGCATGCGTCCCATTCATACACCGAAAAATGACTACTTCCGACCAAGCGGTCACTTCCCTCGACTGTACGTCCACAGTCTATATGTAATTGTCAACACAACTGACGAAATGTCTATCGTCTCTCTGATAGGTTGCTTACACACACAGTAACTTCCGACCAGCGTCCGTTACTCACGCACTCACTCTTACGTTCCCCCTATCTCGGTCTTTCGGGTGATCAATGGTACCTCATGACCCCCTTCACACTATTTGACAATTACTCTGGGTGTCCGATACACCCGAACCACTTAAGCTCTCACTTAAGATTTCCACCGGTTGCGCGCGCTCACAACCTGTTCCACAGTCACTCTACAGACATTCAACTCCGCCAGACATTACAACATAGATACAATACAAAAACACCGCAATCTAACACGCATGACCCTTTATACTCACTCTCGACCGATACTGCTGCTTTTTCTGTCTCACGTCATCCGGATCTTCTTCAGCGGGCGGTTCTTCCGATCATCGATTTCTAGGGGCCTTGGGGTAAGCTAACCTGGCCTAGGTCACCGTCCTCAAGAAGGCAACCATCCTCTATAGCTACCAACTGGAAGGGCGAGATTTTGATCGATACCTTATCACTATTGATCTAAACCCCGATCTGGTCGACTGAACCTTTGTTGCCTGTCATTGAAGGAAGAAAGTGCCTCTGTTACCAAGCTAGTTCACCCAATAAAGGACCCCGCTCCAAAAGATCACAAACAACTTCTAGCTTTCAAAAGTTTATTGTAAGGATAGGATAAGCTGCAAATACAGGCATCTCAGAATGAGATTCACGAGATACACAGGTCCAACTACATACATGTGCTCTCTGAAAGCCCTCAGACGAGCAACGGAAATTACCAACACAAGTTCTAAGAATAATAAAGCTATCAGCATTGACGCATATCTCTCCTTCATTTAAGTTGGAGGAAAACACACAGGTTAGGCTGTCCCTACCCTGCTCTAGATGGTATCCCTACTTAACCAAGTCTCAACCTAACAAAAGGTGTCAGCAGTGAATGACCCCCAAGGGAAGTCACTCACTCTTAGTCTCTTGGTGAAAACCTATAGTTCTCCAGTCATGACCCCTCTCTGCCTACCCATCCGCTCTCTAAAGGGTCCTCAGGCATCTGCTCTAACTCCACCCAGGGGTGCTGTCCCTAATACAAAACAGTCAACAACATTTGAGACGCCCCTCATGAGACGCCCCTCACGTGGTGTAGCTTCTGGCTTTTTCCATGCTGCTTTGTATTGGGCCTCATACGTTGGAGTTGACCTTGCTTCTCAGACTCTTCTCCGGCCCGCTGATACCCCTTAAACATTCCGGAACCCTCCTCCATGTCTGGGCCGTCTACTGAACAGACCTCTATTCATATTATTTATAATCGGATCCTCCCTTTCTCTTGCAGACAGACATCTGCAGCCAAGAACCCAACTCTCATAGACTTCCAAAAAGGTTCGCAACATTTCTCGGCCCAGACATGTACGTGTAAATCAATGTTAAAACATTTCAGGCCTACAGCATTTCTCATAATGATTATAGCATTCAACTTCTTCATTAATTAAAGCATATTAATACTCTTATTCTATTATTCAGTAAACACATCTATAAATCATGGCCCATTAATGCAATGACCAAAAACATTAGTTCATCTATGTCGTGAAAAGAAACACCTTCCCCTTCCCTTCTAGCTCTGGCCCTGAGGCCTACCACATTCTGCGTTTAACCACATGCCATCTTACATTTTAGCAGCTACACGACATGGATTCAGGAATAATCACATCTAATAAAATCATATAGTGTCACACATTTCTGTATTAGTTCCATTTCTACTTAAATCTCTACATTAGCTATACATTCAGAATATAATTGCAGATACTACTAGCACTCATGGCATTTCTCCTCATGATTTGTGCTTACTACAGGTAAGTGTGATGCACTCATACATTTAGGTCAGTTTGCGCTCTCTCAGGTTTATTAAGGATGGCTACAAGATTTGCCTAATGCGATGTGCTGGGGACTGTTCTGGGGTGTATGCCCTGATGTGATTAGGACTTGGGTTACACGGCCAAGTTTGCACTGGGATAAGTGTGCACAAACGTGCACGGAGGACCATATGTGGCATACTGTGCAGTTATGGTTATGCCTGTGAGGGGCATGAGGTTTGTGTGTGTCTCCTGAGGCGGAAGCCGGGAGCCTGTCTGTTGATTTAAAAATAAATTGTCACTATTTTTCACTTGTGTTTTTAAAACTAGAAGAGTCTTCTCTTACCAGCATTTTCGTGCTCCCCACATCACCGTGCAGCGGATCTTAGCTCTGTCACGGTAACGACAAGCAACAAAAGTCTTTCCCCGCCATTACTGCCGCGAACCACGGCCACGCCCCTTTCTGAGGCCACGCCCACCGCTCTTCCTACTAAAGCGCCGCTGATTACGAGCGACCTTTAGGATTGTGTGTGTCTCCTGAGGCGGAAGCCGGGAGCCTGTCTGTTGTTTTAAAAATAAATTGTCACTATTTTTCACTTGTGTTTTTAAAACTAGAAGAGTCTTCTCTTACCAGCATTTTCGCGCTCCCCACATCACCGTGCAGCGGATCTTAGCGCTGTCACGGTAACGACAAGCAACAAAAGTCTTTCCCCGCCATTACTGCCGCGAACCACGCCACGCCCCTTTCTGAGGCCACGCCCACCGCTCTTCCTACTAAAGCGCCGCTGATTACGAGCGACCTTCAGGATTGTGTGTGTCTCCTGAGGCGGAAGCCGGGAGCCTGTCTGTTGTTTTAAAAATAAATTGTCACTATTTTTCACTTGTGTTTTTAAAACTAGAAGAGTCTTCTCTTACCAGCATTTTCGCGCTCACCACATCACCGTGCAGCGGATCTTAGCGCTGTCACGGTAACGACAAGCAACAAAAGTCTTTCCCCGCCATTACTGCCGCGAACCACGGCCACGCCCCTTTCTGAGGTCACGCCCACCGCTCTTCCTAATAAAGCGCCGCTGATTACGAGCGACCTTTAGGATTGTGTGTGTCTCCTGAGGCGGAAGCCGGGAGCCTATCTGTTGATTTAAAAATAAATTGTCACTATTTTTCACTTGTGTTTTTAAAACTAGAAGTCTTCTCTTACCAGCATTTTCGCGCTCCCCGCATCACCGTGCAGCGGATCTTAGCGCTGTCACGGTAACGACAAGCAACAAAAGTCTTTCCCCGCCATTACTGCCGCGAACCACGTCCACGCCCTTTTCTGAGGCCACGCCCACCGCTCTTCCTACTAAAGCGCCGCTGATTACAAGCGACCTTTAGGATTGTGTGTGTCTCCTGAGGCGGAAGCCGGGAGCCCGTCTGTTGTTTTAAAAATAAATTGTCACTATTTTTCACTTGTGTTTTAAAAACTAGAAGAGTCTTCTCTTACCAGCATTTTCGCGCTCCCCACATCACCGTGCAGCGGATCTTAGCGCTGCCACGGTAACGACAAGCAACAAAAGTCTTTCCCTGCCATTACTGCCGCGAACCACAGCCACGCCCCTTTCTGAGGCCCCGCCCACCGCTCTTCCTACTAAAGCGCCGCTGATTACGAGTGACCTTTAGGATTGTGTGTGTCTCCTGAGGCGGAAGCCGGGAGCCTGTCTGTTGTTTTAAAAATAAATTGTCACTATTTTTCACTTGTGTTTTTAAAACTAGAAGAGTCTTCTCTTACCAGCATTTTCGCGCTCCCCACATCACCGTGCAGCGGATCTTAGCGCTGTCACGGTAACGACAAGCAACAAAAGTCTTTCCCCGCCATTACTGCCGCGAACCACGCCACGCCCCTTTCTGAGGCCACGCCCACCGCTCTTCCTACTAAAGCGCCGCTGATTACGAGCGACCTTTAGGATTGTGTGTGTCTCCTGAGGCGGAAGCCGGGAGCCTGTCTGTTGTTTTAAAAATAAATTGTCACTATTTTTCACTTGTGTTTTTAAAACTAGAAGAGTCTTCTCTTACCAGCATTTTCGCGCTCCCCACATCACCGTGCAGCGGATCTTAGCGCTGTCACGGTAACGACAAGCAACAAAAGTCTTTCCCCGCCATTACTGCCGCGAACCATGGTCACGCCCCTTTCTGAGGCCACGCCCACCGCTCTTCCTACTAAAGCACCGCTGATTACGAGCGACCTTTAGGATTGTGTGTGTCTCCTGAGGCGGAAGCCGGGAGCCTGTCTGTTGATTTAAAAATAAATTGTCACTATTTTTCACTTGTGTTTTTAAAACTAGAAGTCTTCTCTTACCAGCATTTTCGCGCTCCCCACATCACCGTGCAGCGGATCTTAGCACTGTCACGGTAACGACAAGCAACAAAAGTCTTTCCCCGCCATTACTGCCGCGAATCACGTCCACGCCCCTTTCTGAGGCCCCGCCCACCGCTCTTCCTACTAAAGCGCCGCTGATTACGAGCGACCTTTAGGATTGTGTGTGTCTCCTGAGGCGGAAGCCGGGAGCCCGTCTGTTGTTTTAAAAATAAATTGTCACTATTTTTCACTTGTGTTTTTAAAACTAGAAGAGTCTTCTCTTACCAGCATTTTCGCGCTCCCCACATCACCGTGCAGCGGATCTTAGCGCTGCCACGGTAACGACAAGCAACAAAAGTCTTTCCCTGCGATTACTGCCGCGAACCACGGCCACGCCCCTTTCTGAGGCCACGCCCACCGCTCTTCCTACTAAAGCGCCGCTGATTACGAGTGACCTTTAGGATTGTGTGTGTCTCCTGAGGCGGAAGCCGGGAGCCTGTCTGTTGATTTAAAAATAAATTGTCACTATTTTTCACTTGTGTTTTTAAAACTAGAAGAGTCTTCTCTTACCAGCATTTTCGCGCTCCCCACATCACCGTGCAGCGGATCTTAGCGCTGTCACGGTAACGACAAGCAACAAAAGTCTTTCCCCGCCATTACTGCCGCGAACCACGGCCACGCCCCTTTCTGAGGCCACGCCCACCGCTCTTCCTACTAAAGCGCCGCTGATTACGAGCGACCTTTAGGATTGTGTGTGTCTCCTGAGGCGGAAGCCGGGAGCCTGTCTGTTGTTTTAAAAATAAATTGTCACTATTTTTCACTTGTGTTTTCAAAACTAGAAGAGTCTTCTCTGACCAGCATTTTTGCGCTCCCCACATCACCGTGCAGCGGATCTTAGCGCTGTCACGGTAACGACAAGCAACAAAAGTCTTTCCCGCCATTACTGCCGCGAACCACGGCCATGCCCCTTTCTGAGGCCACGCCCACCGCTCTTCCTACTAAAGCGCCGCTGATTACGAGCGACCTTTAGGATTGTGTGTGTCTCCTGAGGCGGAAGCCGGGAGCCCGTCTGTTGTTTTAAAAATAAATTGTCACTATTTTTCACTTGTGTTTTTAAAACTAGAAGAGTCTTCTCTTACCAGCATTTTCGCGCTCCCCACATCACCGTGCAGCGGATCTTAGCGCTGCCACGGTAACGACAAGCAACAAAAGTCTTTCCCTGCGATTACTGCCGCGAACCACGGCCACGCCCCTTTCTGAGGCCACGCCCACCGCTCTTCCTACTAAAGCGCCGCTGATTACGAGTGACCTTTAGGATTGTGTGTGTCTCCTGAGGCGGAAGCCGGGAGCCTGTCTGTTGATTTAAAAATAAATTGTCACTATTTTTCACTTGTGTTTTTAAAACTAGAAGAGTCTTCTCTTACCAGCATTTTCGCGCTCCCCACATCACCGTGCAGCGGATCTTAGCGCTGTCACGGTAACGACAAGCAACAAAAGTCTTTCCCCGCCATTACTGCCGCGAACCACGGCCACGCCCCTTTCTGAGGCCACGCCCACCGCTCTTCCTACTAAAGCGCCGCTGATTACGAGCGACCTTTAGGATTGTGTGTGTCTCCTGAGGCGGAAGCCGGGAGCCTGTCTGTTGTTTTAAAAATAAATTGTCACTATTTTTCACTTGTGTTTTCAAAACTAGAAGAGTCTTCTCTGACCAGCATTTTCGCGCTCCCCACATCACCGTGCAGCGGATCTTAGCGCTGTCACGGTAACGACAAGCAACAAAAGTCTTTCCCGCCATTACTGCCGCGAACCACGGCCATGCCCCTTTCTGAGGCCACGCCCACCGCTCTTCCTACTAAAGCGCCGCTGATTACGAGCGACCTTTAGGATTGTGTGTGTCTCCTGAGGCGGAAGCCTGTCTGTTGATTTAAAAATAAATTGTCACTATTTTTCACTTGTGTTTTTAAAACTAGAAGAGTCTTCTCTTACCAGCATTTTCGCGCTCCCCACATCACCGTGCAGCGGATCTTAGCGCTGTCACGGTAACGACAAGCAACAACAGTCTTTCCCCGCCATTACTGCCGCGAACCACGGCCACGCCCCTTTCTGAGGCCACGCCCACCGCTCTTCCTACTAAAGCGCCGCTGATTACGAGTGACCTTTAGGATTGTGTGTGTCTCCTGAGGCGGAAGCCGGGAGCCTGTCTGCTGTTTTAAAAATAAATTGTCACTATTTTTCACTTGTGTTTTTAAAACTAGAAGAGTCTTCTCTTACCAGCATTTTCGCGCTCCCCACATCACAGTGCAGCGGATCTTAGCGCTGTCACGGTAACGGCAAGCAACAAAAGTCTTTCCCCTCCATTACTGCCGCGAACCACGGCCACGCCCCTTTCTGAGGCCACGCCCCACATAGACGATTTCCGAGTCTCATAAATATGTGCCTCCTCAGAACGCGCAGCGGGCTAGCGCAGCGGGCGCGCCGTTTGCGCGCCGAAGGTGCGCCTAAGACAAGCCCGTCTGTGCCCGTCCGTGCCGCGGCCGGGACTAGGGCTAGTCACGCTGTCCAACCCACGTCCATTATAGCTAATACTCCATCGTTCACTAGGGAAGAGATCCTTGCCTTAAACTCCCAGTCCGAATACTGCCATAAATCCATAAATGTTGATAACTGGCTAGGACCAATCTGCTGTTTCAAATGTAGAACTCATCTTACCCCAGAGCCACTGTCATCCACAACAGGACATGATACCCGCCTTCTAGGAGGACTGATCAATGCGAGATCCATGTGCAAAAATGGGACGCATATCCATGATTTAATTACGGAGACCGAATTTGATCTGCTTTTTGTGACAGAAACATGGCTCAAAGCCTGGTGTAATCCGGTAATAGCCCGAACAGTTCCTCAAGGCTACCGCATTCAAAGAGTGGACAGACAGGAACAGAGAGGGGGTGGTCTGGCCATCATTTACCGCGATTCTATCAAATGCACCATGTTTGAACTCTCGGACATCAAGGGGGCTGAAAGCATGGGCTTCTGCATCCAGATAAACGAGGAAACTACCTTTTCAGGAGCCCTAATCTATCGCCCTCCGGGTTCACAGAATAACTTTCTGGAAAATCTTGGGGAAACACTCAGCAACCTTACTCTCAAGTTTGCCAATTTTACCCTGCTGGGTGATTTAAACATCCACCTTGATGAGGCTAAGGACCCTAACGCGCTATGGCTGAAGGACCTAGTTAGTGTCCTAGGACTCACAATACTGACAAAGGAGCCCACACACAAAGCGGGCCATACCTTAGACTGTATCTGTACCAATACTAAATCCATGAAAGTTGACTCCCCTCGTATTCTGACCTGGACCGACCATCTGCTGGTCCCTTTTAACCTAACGTTGGATAGGAAAGGGATTAAAACGGGCCATCAGAAAATTGAAGTCCACACTAAGAAAAACTTGAATAAGATCCGGGACACCCCTAACCTGCACCAAATTGCCAAGGATAGTAAACCCCCTTTAACTGGAAATACGGAAATAGACTACACCAACTTCTGTACCTGGATCACTGGATTCTGCGGGACTGAGGACTCCAGTAAAGTGAGTAAAAAGCGGAACAAAAAGTCCGCCCCTTGGTTCTCCCTCACTCTAAAGGAAAAACAAAAAGAAGTCAGAACCTTGGAAAGAATATGGCGCCGTACTTATGGAATAGACGAATTAGCCATCTATAAAACATCTAGAAAACATTACCATGCAATGATTAAAAGTGCAAAAAAACCCTATTTTTTTGATGCCATAAACTCGTCAAACAACAAACAAAAAGATATCTTCAAAATAGTTGACGACTTCATGAATCCTAGGATCTTAGACAGGAGATCCCTCCTTCGCTCCCACTATGTAATTCAATCGCCAACTACTTCGAACAGAAAATATCCGATCTCACCAAGGATTGCCCAGACCCACCATCATCCCCCCTCGCAGAAACCTTAACACCTCTCAATGACAAAATTCAGTTTAACATATTCACCCAGATTTGCCTGGAAGAAACCCGTCAGGCCATTCTATCCAGCAAATCCGGTTCCCCATTTGACCCCTGCCCCCCTTTACTATTACACGCTCTAGTGGACACAGTAAACCCTAGCATAAATGCTATCATAAACTCTTCTTTGTCTACCGCAGCCATTCCATCGGAATGGAAACTGGCTGCTGTTAAATCTCTGCAGAAGAAGCCCCTAGCAGACCCCACCACACTTTCAAACCTCCGCCCTATTTCACTGCTCCCTATTCTCTTTAAGCTCACGGAAGCAGCAGTGAATAAACAGCTAACCAGATATTTGGAAGGAAATGATATCCTGCATCCTAACCAGGCGGGTTTCAGGGCTAAACACTCCACGGAGTCAGCATTACTACATACGGTAGAAACCCTGAAAATAGCTATGGACCAAGGAAAAAAGGCTGTCCTGGTTCTGCTCGATCTATCGGCGCCCTTTAATACGGTTTCACACTCCGTATTAATTGGCCGCCTAGCAGAATCAGGAATATCAGGAGTTGTTCTTGAATGGCTAAAAAACTTTCTTAGCCACAGGAAACAGGTCACGGTACTAGGGAAATACCACTCCGAGGAGAAAGCATTAAATACAGGAGTACCTCAGGGCTCTAGCCTAAGCCCAGTACTATTTAACCTGTATATGACCTCCCTGATAGAACTCATCACCTCGTTCCACATCAGCACTATATCTTACGCTGATGACACTCAGCTCATCCTTGTGTTAGACAGCAATACAACCAAGGCAGAGGAAAACCTGAGAGATTGTCTGGCGGCAACATTCGACTGGATGAGAAAACACCACCTTAAATGTAATTCGGGCAAGACCGAAATCCTACCATTCGGTCAACAAAACCGAATGCCCCAATTCATGGTGGCCACAAGATGCAGAAGTTCCCCCCAACACCATCTCTACGGCCCGCAATCTCGGGATTACGTTCGGCGAGGCCTGGTCATTTAGACAACAAGCAGGTGCTGTGGCAGGGTCCTGCTTTATTATAATCAAAGGCCTCAGAAGATTCTTCGACCTTCTCCCGCTGACAGCAAGAAAGACTGTGGCGGTGGCTCTAATTACATCTCTACTACTGTAATAGTCTTTATGCAGGCTCCAATAAAGCAGTACTGCATAGACTGCAGATGGTCCAGAATGCCACCGCCCGCCTTGTGCTGAGATGGCCTAGGAAGTCGTCTGCATCTGCAGCCTTGAAGACCTTACACTGGCTGCCCATCCACAAAAGGATACTATTCAAAATCTTGGTGATCCCCTTTAGAGCCTACTACCAGCTGGGCCCCACCTACCTGTCTAAAAGGTTTGGAAGATATGTGCCCTCCCGATCACTCAGATCCTCCAAACTTAACTTGCTGGTTAGCCCCAAATTTAGACTAGCTACGAAAGGAGGCAAAACCCTTGGAGTGCTGGGCGCCAAGGCCTGGAACAAACTACCTCTGCAACTACGCCAGATCCCGACAGAGAACCTTTTTAGAAAGGCTCTAAAAACACGGATTTTTAAACTCACTGACTCAGCATGCCTGGCCCTGATCTAAACTATCTCCCTAGAAATCATCACTCTGTCACACTGGCGTACGACTAGTTCCCTGGCCATACACCTTCTAGACACAATGGTCAGCGCCAAGATGCTCCGTGGAGTGTAAGTTGCGCTTTACAAAAATAAATTACATTACATTACATTACAGGGGTTGTAAAAATGTGGCACTGTGGTTACTTAGGATGTATGCCTCAAAAGCTATACTAAGTGTACTCCTACCATTGGTTACTGGGTGGGGACAACTGTGAGGTTTGTGACTACACTATGTGCACTACTACTGTTGGTTTATGCCTAATAGGTTTGTGCTGAGTATACCCTTACCAGTGGTTACTGGTGGTTTTCACTAACTGTGAATTATGATGGAGTTGACAGTGGCCCGATAGGCCCTGTGTGTAGATAATCCCCTGTAAAATCATACTAAGTGCCAGGTGGCGGGCGCAATGTATATATGTGATTACGTTCTAATGTGTTTTATGAGTAATACAAAGGCTATTTTTGATATAACCTTGTGTGGAGCTTCTTTTGTGGTGTGCCTAGTGTGTCACTGCTGTGCGAGTGTGGTGCGCAAATGCTTTACACATTGTCTCTGGGATAAGTCTGACTGCTCATGAGAAGCTACCAAGGGGGTGAGCAGGGGTTATCTTCAGCGTGTAACTCCCTTGCCCCGACTAGAGTGATGGTTTCTGTCTGGCTTAGGCACATGCCCTAGCCAACCAGAAATTCCATTTCTAACTCTATCGCACACCACTTCCCCCCGAGTAGACTTTGGATTGCTCTGCTTTGTACCCTGAGAGAGTCAAGTGTTACAATGGGGTGCTTGGTTCACAGTAAAGAAACAATTGTGGGTGTACTGCTTACACAGGCCTCACATCCTGCACAACTAATAACCCAGTTTCTTACAGTCACCTGTTCCTAAGCATTTGATGGTTGACTGTACATTAGACTTATCCAGCTTCTGGGAAAGTGTGATACTTTACAAAAAAAGCCCCAGAAGTCTTTGCTTCAAATCTCAAAAGTCAGCAACACTTCTCTGGACCTTCCAGCCCCCTCCAAGATTCAGTCCTTATAGAATGAGCAATCACCCTCTTTTCCAGATTAAATACTTCTTCCACAACTGGCTGTAACTGGTATCTTCAGGTCAAAAGCAAGGGCTCAGCTCTGCTCCCTTGTAATGTTGTGCCAATTTGTATAGCTAATAGTCTGTGAGTATATTAAGGCGCTTCGCATGTGAGTAGGCGACTATCTCCCAGGTGAGATTATTTGAGGAGTCAGGTCTTAAGCTTCTTGAGGAACTCAAGAAGTGATGTAGAGATGCTGGTGTTGGAGGTCATTCCATGCTTTGGGGGAGATGTACAAGAAAGCTTTCTCACCCTTTCTAATATCACCTGATAATTTCCACACCCAAAGAGCACATCCCATTTAATTGCTCATTGTTTTGCACCCCCAAGTCTACCTGATCTCAGAAGCAGGTTTACTGTCTCCTATTACATTTCCATGTTTCATCAGGATGCAAATTACTGCTACTGGAGGGAACACAGACTAAAAGAACCGGTTTATTACTGGCAGACATCCAGTCAGTACAATGAATGATTTTAAAGTTATCTTCCAGTATAGGCGTTTCACCACTACAACTACATCTTCCAAGCTGAAATTGTGAATATTCGTTTTTAATAGCAATCAGGCCATTTCTGTAAGAAAACAGCTTTTACAAGCACAGTTAAATATCATGATAGCTCTCACTAGAGATACATACTTTTATTTAATATCTTGGAAGTGCCATGTCGTGTAATCATTAAACACTCATCCCTTTAAGATGGAGGGGTTACCAGTAATGTTCTACGTGGCAGAGCACTACATTTTCACTCAGGATTCAATGTCTTGTCTTGGTCCTTCCTCTCTCCCTCTGATCGTCCTTAGGTGGCTAGCTTTGATCCATTCTTGTGGCCTACTTTGTAAAGAAGTTCTCAGTGAGCCAGTCACTTACATTAGTCCTCTGAGAAGGGAGTGGGATCTAAGGGTAGAGATGAGGAAGAGACAATGTAATTGAGATTCCTGTTAAGTAATCTGAACATTATTTTTCACATTGCTGGTTCAGGCTATAGAAAAGAGAGGGACAGGTAATCCTGCAACTGGCCTATCGTGATAAATATGCATCTGCTATGCATTTACATATAACAGCAAATAATGCTGACGAAATCTTCCAGGTGGATACAGTATTCTTAGGAGAAACATGTCTAGACTGCAGCTTGTAGAATGAGCATTTTAGGTAATTTGCCCAATTTTTATTAATTTCACATTTTTGTGCAGAATCGCTTTCTGTTTTAGGCGTGAGCAATGAGCGTGCCCTGGCAGTTAATTGTCTTTCACTTCTGCATTATCTGCATTTCCTAAATCTGACTGCAGAAAGCTTGTTAAAAAATTGAACCACGTTTTGAAATAGACGCCTTACATTGCACAATGTGCAAGTATTTTTCATTTTTTTTAAATCCAACACGCTTTTAAGGAAGAAGCAATGACGCAATAAAAGTTCCCACAGCAGCGAGTTTGTAGCTAAAGACATTCGAGGTCGCTGGATCCTTCACTCTAGGTTGAAACATGCCCCTCCATTAGTGAATCAGATAGCTGAAAAAAGTGGCCCATATTTGCAAGTAGGGCATTTTTCAACTTGTAAAGACATGTTATTTAAGCTTTTTGCAAGTTATGGGAGACAGTACGCATTTATGCTTGCTACAGGCAATGTTTATGGTAATAGCAGAGAAATAAACAGTGAAAAACGGGCCCACCAGACAATAAAACAGGCCCTTAACCATAGAAAAAAAGGTCCACACACCGGCCTCTCAGACCAAACATTCTGGCACTGCTTGATTGCCATACAGGCCAGTCCGACCCTGCCTGACTCAAGGCCAAACACTGGCCTGAGGAGGGGTGGGGGGCACGATTGATGAACAGTGGTGGCTCCTCCACTATGGCGGAGGAGCGGCGCCCCACTGCTTTGAGGAGTGTAAAGGAAAAGAAATATAAAATGATAATAACTTTTAGTTATTATCATTTTATGTTTCCTTCCTTTGCAGGCGGGTGTGCGGCTCGCTACTCTGCTCATGGAGCAGGGGAGGAGTGTTTTGCCGACTCCTTAGTGCGCAATTAATGTTTAGTCCGCCCTCTCAGGCCGCACTAACCAGTCATGCACACTTTCCCCATACTTCCTGCGGGATGCATTACAGTCTGCATGGAGAACAATCCCAGGCTCCTATTCCCTGGTTGAGCATCCAACCAGAACGCTCAAAACCAATCACAATGCTGCATTGAAGCATTGTGATTGGTCAGGGGAGCCTTGCTGTTCTTCCTGGCTTCCTGTCCCGCGCCAAGAGGCAAGAGCAGGAGTAAGGAGCAGAGACGTGGCGGCGGGATGGCGGCCAGGTAAGTGTCATTTTTTCTTAAAGGTTTTGCGATTCATTGTGCTACCTCGCGCCGAACCCCGCCTCACCACCCATGAGTCATGCCAGCCGCAACTGTTGCTGAATCAAATGCCACATAAGCAAAGACCAAGCAAACTGGTATTAAGGGGCACGCAACACTAAAGGCCTGGGCTGGTGGACCCCACTCTTCCACGCCACTTTCCTCCGACCCATCCACCAGCTGGTCTGCATCCCCTGAGGGCCGAGTTAAATGTAACTGGTGACAGTGACTGCGGTGCATAAACACAGAAAAAAAAAACCTGTCCATGGCCAGAAGAGACTAATAGGCATTGTCAGGATCCAGAGGACCAGCGTGAGCAGGCTGTCTGCACCATGGAGGCCACCTTGTTCAGTGCCGCCTCTGCAAGGTCATAAAGGGGAGCCATTCCTTCCGGTTATTAGCAGTGAGCCCCTGTCCTGACTTGGTCCCTGAATTCAGGTGCATGGAGCTCTCTTGGGGCTGTGAGAGGCTTCACATGCCATATCAGCTACCGCCAGACAGCACAGTGAAACCATTTCAGAACCTACAATCTGAATTTACCCTGACAGCCTCCCAACTACAGAGATCTACTCAACTATTAAACTTCCTGAAGAGTAGACTTGGAATGCACCCATGGGAATTGCCTGAGGCACTGATATCGAAATATTTGGGTGACATGAGTCTCCCTATGTTTGAGATGCACCCAACGTGACAGTGACCTGATCCACACTGGCGGCTGGGCCCACATCTGAAGCAATACTGGGAAGCTGCATGGAAAACCCTGCATTCTTCTGGAAAACTAGCCATGCTACATGCCACTTCTGGTGTCTCGAAACATCTCTGATGGTGGTTAGAAAATAGCGCTACAGGGCTGCTTCTACATGAACACATGTGCACAAGCTTATGCTCACATCTGCAGGCTGTGTGTGAAAGACTACAGTCATGCATAGCTTGATAGCTGCATACAGGTAACCTACTTAGGTCTTGCGACCAGGAAGACACCCCCCCCACCTTTTTTGTTGTTGCAACAAGCCACTCAAGGAACCAGGGGAAGCCACGGAGAGCTAAACAAGATTACATAGACTTCGTCCATCCCTTTTGTATGCATGGGTTTCCCTCCCCCTTTCCCCCCCCCACAACATACAAGGAGGGAAGTGACACTCAGGAAAGGTGAGGTGGCACCATTAGTGTGCTCGTGCCCCTGTCCTCCACATAAGGAAAAGTGAGGCAGAAAAACCTGGAGGAGTGAGGTGGTACACAGGAAAAAGGAGATCATAGTTTATTCGATTGCCGAAGAAACCCCATCGAATCCTAAAACTATAAAGTTGAGCAGCCTCCAGCTTGCTCATCCCCCACCCCCTCTCCTCACCCGATACGCAGGTAGAGGAGAGGCGACACAACATGCACCCACCGGATGATAAACAAAAAGCAGAACTGCGCAAGTAATGGCAGAAATAAAGCCTGCCCCATGCTTACAGGCCCTGCACATGTACCCCCCCCCCCGATGTTGACATGCGAGGGTGGAGAGGATGAGGTGGAGGTCCCTCTGGGAGATAGCTCCCGGCTGACCAAACCTGTGCTTGTAACCAATGCGCCCAACGTTGAGCCCACTGCAACAGTAGGGCACTCATCATTAGACATGGAGGGCATCTCTATGTCCATCGAACTGGCCTCAGTAAAGGCAGATTGGCTTTTACTGGCAATCAGAGGATCCCTGCAAAATAAAGAGGGCTGCCAGGCCTAGATACTCAAAAAAAGAGGCAACCAAAAGCTCAGCCATTATAGATCTCAAATCTATACTTGCAGACGAGCTGGCATCACACTTGCTTCAGCTAAAAAATGTGTCTTCCCCCATCATATTGGCTAGTCTCCGGGTAAACTTCAATCTATTCCACTATCCAAATGAGGAGCACGTACAGGCAGTATGAACCCTCCCAGATCACAGAATGATACATTACAAACAGAAAGATAAGACTGGGGAAACATGTTTCCAAAGTATGTGAAAATATCGGTCTCCTTGCCCTTAATGTCCGCAAGCCTGGCGATACCACGCCAGCAAGTCGGTTTCCTTCCTAGACTAGGCAGAAAAACCAGCCGCAGAAAATTCCAACCTAGTATTAGTATGGAAAGCTTTCGCATACAAATTGACAAATCTAGCTAGCAGTGTGAACAAGGGAGCGCAGCTTGGGTGCCATAAGACCACAGTCCTCACAGTTTGTTCACTTGAGAAGAGCCAAAGTAGACAGACTGCGTAGGCAAATACGGCGATCCACTGAGGATGGTAATTTACTAGGGGCCTGTGAAATGAGAGTAGAATATTGAAAAGAGAGACGTGGTCTTACAAAAGAGACAAACAAGAGGTGCTGGGGGCTTGTTGGACTTGGCCCTTTTGGCAGGTTCACCCCTGAACTTTCTGCCTGTTAATATGACATGATGTTAGTTAATTTCTGGTGTCTGCACACTTTAGCACTGTGGCTCAGTATAAAGTGATAAGATTGGCCTGCCCTCCCATAGGAATGCATGGGGGATATGAGTGTCCATGATAGTTCCTGATGCGAGAGGAGTGCAGGGGCGAGTTTGGTATGTGCGAACTCGTGAGATTAAATGCTGCGTGACGATGTGCGCAGATTTAATAAGTCTAGTGTAGAAGTGCCACTTTTAGAAGTTGGCATTTCTGTGTGCAGTGAATGTGAATTAACTGACTGGCTTGTGATTGACAGGAGCTGGCTGGTGTGCTTGGCTCCAGGAGTCAGGATGGGTCTGCCCGGTGGTGAATAGGGAGATCTGCATGTTGATGGAAGGGAGGAGTTGCACCTAGGACCTGAATAGGGCTGGGCCTTCCCTCCACAATGCTGGCTCCACCCCCTTTGGTGTGTCTGATGTCCCTGGCCTGTCCTGTGAATAGAGAGGGGAGCTGAGCAAAACACAGTGCTCCAGAACCAGTTGCATCTGGTTCTCCCCTTGCCTGCACCTTTGGAAACAAAGGAAATGTGTGTATAAAAAGGGGCTGTGACCCCATGTAGAATAATCTTATACTTGAGTCTACCAGGGGCGTGCTGCTGCTGGGGCCCAAGGGAAGTCTTGCCTCCCTAGACCCTGCCCAGCCCCTGGAGGCGTTTCCCTTACTGAGGAGCTGGTTGCTCCATTTCTTTGCCCCTCCTGATGCCCAGGACTTCTGGGACCTCCTGCTCCTCTTTTCTTTGCCCAAGGAATTGATGCTGCCTTTGTGCACCCTGGGAGCGCTGAGATTTTGCTCCAACAGGAGCCCTGGAGCCCTGGAGCTTGGCAGTGCTGAGCTGCCCCTTTGCCCTGAGGGAAGCCAGGCGTAGGGATTCCCCCGAAATTTCTTATGTATATTATTTCCCTGCGGGTGCCCACCCTGCTCATTTGGTTAATTGTGCCAGTGCGCAGGTGCCCACCCTGCGTCTTCGTTTTATCTTCTGATTAACACGGGTGCCCATCCCGCTAATTTGCGCCTCTTTGCGGGTGCCCATCCCGCTCTTTCATTTTTTTTATCTCGAGGGAGGCTACCCTTCGTTGTGCCCCCGATGAAGTTCACCACCGCAGCCGCACCGCAGCCGCGGGCACACAGGAGGTCAGGCACCGTAGTGCCTGACGGCAGGCGGGACTTCCGGTTTGGAAGGGAAGTCCTGCGCCCGCCGCTGCGCTGTGATTGGGAGAAGCCGCGCAGAGCCTCGCAGGCTCTATCTCCAAGTCCAAGTCCCGGTCCCGGGAAGGGGGAACCAGGTGAAGACGCGCCAGATGCGCCTCAGCCTGGAGCGAGGTGTTGAGTACAGCGGTGCTCCCATGAGTGAGGGGAGACCCCGTATCCCGAATCCAGCCCGCCGGCCCCAGAGAGGAGATGGCACCGGCAAGAGAGCGGAGCCCGGTAAGGAGGGGGTTGTCCCTGTTTGGTCCCGAGTGGCCCCACTTGGCAGCGGGCCGTTCCAACGGTGATGAAAGTATTTTGTTCAGAGTGTGGCTCTACCCTGGCCATAATTGTTGACCTGGGACCAGAGGGGCCCATGCTCATTGCATAGGGGGTACAATTGATTTCCAGACCCTAAAGGGCTCCAACGGGTGCATCATTGGTTCCTGAGCCTAGATGGCTCCAGCCTGGGCTATATTTCTTTTAGAGGTCCGTGTTCTTTCCACAGTTTGGCCCCATTACCTTTAAAGCCTAGATGGCTCTCAGGGGTACATTATTTACTGTGCCCGTGTGGCTCCAACGCCCCTCGGTATTTGTTCTAGAGCCTAGAGGGCTCCAACGTGTGGCGCATTTATTCCTAAGGGCCAGTGAGAGCCCATGCATTTACTACTCTACAGCTGCCGTGCAAGTAGTGGGCAGCTGCACCGTTTAGGCGCAATTTGAGAGTCCCTGAGAGGGACCGAAGTGGCATAGAGGCGCCCCGCCTTCCACAGCTGCGCAGCACTTAGTGCCAGCTGCAGAACTTAAGCCCCATGTTGTTGTTCTCAGCTGCCCAGCAAGTAGTGGGCAGCTGCAACGTTTAGGCTTTGCGCAGTGGCGCCACCTTGACTTTCGCTGCTTAGGCAGCAGCCCTGCCTTTATGGACATAGGGCGTTTGAGCCCCCTTTTTAGATGGTCAGTTGGCCCGGGAGATGGTTACTTTTATACGGCACCAGGCCTTAATGCGATTCATGTGCTAAATGCTTTTTTGGGTGCTAGAAATGTATTGTGTATATTATGTTTTGCGCACCCTATTTGATACCTCTAAATATGGTTTATGATTAGGAGGTTGTTTTACCAATTTTGGTTTTTGTTAGGGAGATTATACTTCCCTGTGTGATTTACGCCCCTAGTGTAATTTTTACTTAGGTGGTTATGGTCTAATGTATTTAGACTTGTGGGATACTGTGCATAATGTAGTTTATGTCACAGACTGATGCAAAGTACAGTGATTACCAGTGTTGACTGGTTGTACGTGTTATGATCTTTTTTACTTTCACCTAGTTCACTTTGTGGTGGTTCTGACAGTGGCCCATGTGGCCCTGTCAGGTGTACAAAATCCCTTGTAAATATTGCCCGTGCCAGTTGGCACAGTGTACATAATGTGTTTACTATTCTAATGTGTTTTCTTTTGAGAATACAAAGGCTATTTTTGATATAACCTTGTGTGGAGTTCCTTTTGTAGTATGCCTGGGATGGTGTTGCTGTTGTGTTCGTGCGCATATGCTTTACACATTGCCTCCGGGATAATCCTTACTGCTCGTGCCATGCTACCAAGGGGGTGAGCAGGGGTTATTTTTGGAGTGTAAATCCCTTGCCCTAACTAGAGTGGTAGTCTCTGCCTGGCATTGGCGCAAGCCTCAGCCAACCAGAGATTTCATTTCTAACAGGGTTCAATTACTAAATGCCTCAAAGTCAAATGACTCAAAAGAATTTTGGAAACTTATTAATAACATCGAAAAAGGCCCAAGGGCAGGCCACAATTCAAATATAAGTGAGGGCAACTAGGTCAAACACTTGAAGCCCCACTTTAAAGTCAGCTCCCAGGTTGCAACTGGGCTTGATCAGCTCAGGGTGAAAACTAGACCACCAATTGCTCCGCTCACTTAGCATATACGCAGAGATGATTAAGATCATCAAAAAATCTTGGTTTGACCTAGCTCCTTAAGCATTCCACTATGCAGTGGGCCAGCTTCCTGGCCATGATGTTCAATACCACCTTTTCAGAAGGAATTATCCTGGAAATTTGATATGGTTAGATCAATCACCCGATCTTTAAGTGAGGTGCTGCATCTTCACCAAGCAACTACCACCTAATTGCGTCACTGGATGCGGTTCTCGGGTACTTTTCCACTCTGCTGCTTAATGAACTAGAAGCTTGGGCATCAGACACAAGCAAACTTCCACTCAATAAGAGCCAAGGCACATTAACCAATCATATGGCAGTGGCTCGAATTCTCAGTAGAATAAAAGCCACAGGCACTAAGCTAGACCTGTGCTTTGCCATTGTTGAACATTTTGTAAGCAGATCACCTGCTATTGTTTAGTAACCCCAAAACGAACTTGCAGAGATTACTGGATTGCGTATAATCATATGCAGAGGACATAGGGCTGGAAATAAATTGCCAAAAAATGTAATTCATCTCGCTTTACCGCTGCATTTTAAATCAATGTAGATGGCATCTCAAAGAAGCTGTAATTTGAGGAGACCTCTGAGATATATATATATATATATATATATATATATATATATATATATATATATATATAGCAGCTCCAATCATTTATCTTTCACCACAAACGATAACGCACTCACGGAGGTATATGCAGCGAATATTTTAATTAGCCTCGGACAGACAAAACAGACGCGTTTCGGACCTGGAGTCCTTCGTCAGAGATATATATATATATATATATATATATATATATATATATATATATATATCTCCTTCTCCTGTGGTCCTTTGCCGGGTAGTAATGGCGCGCTTGATTAGCTGTGCGTTGCTCCGTGGCTGAACCAAGCCAAAATTGTATTTCATCAACCTTTCCCGAACGGAAAGAATGAGCCGCACACATCGCGGAGACAGATAACGTTCTTTATTTTAAATGCACTCCAACAGTCCTAATGCATTTCGGCCTTAACTTCGGCCTTTCTCAAAGGAGGACGAGCATTTTAAAACAACTTGTGGTCTGCACTCTCAGGAAACAACGCGAATGCCGTTTTTGAATCAATTTAACCCTTCGGTGGATTCCGCGATGACTGCGATGCAAGGCATTGTGGTTCCTGAAGTCAGCCTTACTTGATTATCCTCCAGTGGGTGTTGTCTTAGTCCGCAATCCCCTGCTTCCTATTTTCGAGTTCGCTGGGGGCTAATACCTGAGGCTGGTCCCAGGTGGCAGCCGCTACCCTATAGTATTCATCTCCTTCTCATGTGGTCCTTTGCCGGGTAGTAATGGCGCGCTTGATTAGCTGTGCGTTGCTCCATGGCTCAACCAAGCCAAAATTGTATTCCATCAACCTTTCCCGAATATATATATGTAGATGTTAAGATAGACTCCAGGGCTAAGTTTGCACCCCAAAGAGGGGCGATCAAAGCAAAAGCATAAGTACTTAACCATGTCTTTACAACACTAGCAAAACCCACCCGGGGGCAAAATCTTCAGCCAATGGCTGATGTAATGAAGGCAAAATTGTTAACTGCAATCTTATACACGACAGAAATAATGATGGTGTGGAGGGAAACCTCCTGGACAAAATTGTATTAAGACCAATAAACACATTTTCCAGCTATCAAGATCAGCATCGCCTGCCCAAATTAGGCTGGAGTTTTCGCTGATAAAGCAGACATTCACTAGGCCTGCAGCATTTGTTGCCACAAACTGCAGTCAGCTGCTGAGGGTTCATTGGCCAACTTAGTCTTGTCTGAAATAAACGTCCAAAGGGGGAATGGTGAATTTAAAAAATGCATTGGAAGAAGCATGTAAAAGCTTGATTTGGGCAAGCTATGGAAATGAAATACATCCGGACAAAATTTATGACGCTCGGCGCCCTCGGGGTCCAGCAGAGGGTCGCTATAGGTATACCACGGGTGCCGAGCGTCGAGGGCGGTGTGCCAATGACGCTTCCACCCCCCTCCTGTGACCCATGGTGTGAAATCATCACACTATAAAAGTGCAGAAACCGAAAATTCGGAAGCCTCCTAAACCAGGAGTTATTAGAAAGACAGTTTTTCTTTCTAATTTTCTTGCACTTTTTTCACTATTCAATTTTCACTTTCACGTCCCTAGGTAAGGGTGGGCCTTAGAGAGTCCATACCGCCAGAGTTTATCTACACCAAGTCCTGAAGAATGCCAGGTAAATTTACACCGTTTCGTGGCTGAAACATGTCGACTGACTTAGGAAACTACCACTTAAATAATTGTGGACATATTTCCTACACATGATTTTATTTATAAGTCCCTAGTGATCCTAATACAATTAATTTTGATACACTACAGACTTTTTTTAACCTCACACCACTCACTTAAAATTCTTTGCACAGCACCGTCCTTACCCACCAACCCCCTCCGCAGTAGATCTGGCATTGTAGCACACAGAAGGGATGCTAGGTCCCTTCTGTGGGGCCCGATGATGAAGCATGTCATCACTAGGTGGTGAGTGAGGGATTTCTTAAAAAACGCCTTAAGTGAAGTCGTTTGTTTGCTCCTTACCGGTGGTCCCTAACTGCCTTGGAATACTCTTGTTTTGTTTACTGGCCTTTCTTTTTAATACATATAAGTCACTCCTTAGCTAGGCCAAAAACAACCCAGAGTGAAGGGTGAGGTGTTTTTAAAAATTTGTACATGTACTTTTAAGTTTTATATTTCCTGGTAGTGAAAAATACCAATATTTGTTTTTCACTACTGCAAGGAATAACCCTCACGTAGGATAACATTGGTTCACCTAAATAAGCGATAACTTTAATTTGGGAGCAGGTCGAGTTAGGTGTCTAAAGAATTATAATTAAAAGCCCTCTTTTATGGTAAAGTCAGAATTTTTGTCACAATTCTGAAAATACCAACCATTTGGTGTCTTCTGCCTGGATCCTGGGTCACATGACTAGTTGTACTTAGTAGTTGGTCTTTGTTTATTGCTCCAAGACAGTGAAAAAAAGCAAAGTTCTGTATTGCCAGGATGGGCCACTCTGAGCTAATGGGAAGGAGGAGCTGTCACCTACTACACATGCAAAACCAGAGGGGATGATGGACGGAGTGTTGAATATTGCAAGCACTCACACCAAGTCAACTGATCTGGGTTTAATCCATCATCATTCTTTAGCTCACTCCGCCACCCTAGTTCAGACATGGCCATATGCAAATCAGTCTGACCCCGTGCCTCATGGAAACAGTCCAGCCCGAACTGCCAAGCCATGTCTTCCCTGGACCGGAAACAAGCATCATGGGACCGGTTTCTGGCTAATCAACCGTCATCAGCCAGGCTAGCTTGAATCCAGTGGCAAAGTGAGCAAGGGACCCACATCTGGGCATACCCTGCCAACTTAGGGCCACAAAAGCCCTACCTGAGCATTCTCACCAAGGGGTTTGACACTATATTGAGACCCAGACAATCTGGGGCCAGGGCTAGGAGGCAGAAGATTCCAAGCACCTCTGAAGGTGCGCGCGGGGGGCAGGGGCACGTGAATCCTCAAGAAGCTTGTCCTACTTCAAAGTTGGCACCAGGTATATAATTGTGCACCTCAGTGCCTACATTTTTAGGACATAACTGGACCTGTGAAAGACTCAGAAGAAGGACTGCTGTGCTGCTTTGCTGAAAAAAGGACTGCCACTCTGCTGCTCTCTTGCCGGAGTAAGAAGCACTGGACTTGAATCTTGAACCAATGAACATCAGAGCAACTGTAAGGGCTAGTTGACTAGCCTTCCCATCAGAAGCCTCTGAGAGAGAACAGGCTTCCTCCATCTTGAACCAAACACTTGGACCCTAACAGCTGGCATCGCAGAACCTTGCATCGCAGTCTCCCAGAACTAACCCAGCACAATTAATTTCCTGACTAGGGCCTTCCATCCTCGGCAAGGGATCTTGCAATACTCTACAATCAGGATTTGAGGTACTTTTATTCAGCAGGCCTGAGTCCCTGTAGCCAGCCCATGCTCCATCTTGGTTGGCCTGAATTCAAGACTTTTCCCTGGTCTGGCATGACCAGATAACTACAGTTGCCACTTTGTCCTTTTTGGTGCTATGTTCATTTAAAATTCAAAACTATATCTCTGGTTCTACTTATATGATCTTTGTTGTTTTGGTCTTGAAGTATTTATTACATTCTATTCTGGTTTTCTAAATTGGTGTGGGATTTTTCTTGTGTGGTGTTTAACTTTATTACTGTTTGAAAATCTGCATAACTACTTTACACATTGCTTCCACATTAAGCCTAACTACCCTGTGTCAAGCTAATAGATGGTAGAGCACAGGTTAATTTAGGGCTTACTTGTGACTGCACCCTGACTAGGATTGTGGTTTCTGCTTGAGTACGGTTTCACCTGCCTTAACCAGTAACGCAGCTTCTTACAATGCAATGATGATCATCCTTCACCAACCCAAACGTTTGCGGCAATGAGGATGCCCCCTCTCAAGTACTCTGTGATAAAATAGCAATGCATTTTACACAGAAAATTGAGCTGATCTATGATAAAATCCCCTCAGCTCGGAGTTCTCAGCAGGTTCGTACATCTTAAAGCCCACCCACACTCACTAAGGCACAGCTGTTGAAAAATCCCCCTCCCCCTTACTTACGACAATGTGGAATCACTGCTACTTACAGTAAACTCAGGCTGTCCCCTGGATATCAATCCAGCTTAAATGTCTACTCTACATTCCAAACAACTTTCCACACCCATATGTTCGCTTCTCATTCTCTCTGTAAGAGAGGGATAGCTCACCACTGAATAGAAGGCGGCACAGGTCATTCATATGGATGACTTGTCCAAATTCCGACCTATTGCTCTACTACCACTCCTGAGCAAGTTACTGGAAAAACACATTAATAAACATCTGTCTGACCATGTCTAAACTACCAGAAGCCTTGATCCTTCTCAATCTGGATTCATGCCCAGGCATAGCACTGAGTCAGCCTTGATTGCCGTCATGGACAACATTAGGCTATATCCCTTGGCAGCGGACAATTATTATTACTCATGCTGCTTGACCTTTCGGCAGCATTCAACATGGTCTCCCACCAGATCTTGCTCAGGAGACTGAAGGAAATTGGACTCCGAGTATTGGCTTTTCAGTGGACGGTGAGCTTCCTCTCCCTCCGCTTCTAGACCATTAACCCATGTCCTTTTCATTCAAAGATCATGGATCTGACCAAGAGAGTACCCCAGGGCTCTGGTCTTAGCCCCACTTTGATCAACATTAATGCTGCTCCCCTGGCAGACCTACTTAGGAAATTAGGTTTCACACTGATTTCATATGCTGATGATACTCAACTTTTATTTTTGTTTATATAAATCCCCTCTTAGGGCCTAGTCCACCTTCTCTAAAGGTATAATAGCCATATTAAACTGGATGAGGAGTAATTTCCTGTAGCTTAACGCAGGGAAGACCCAGATCATGCTCTTCGGAGATGCACCACTGTTGTGCTCACCAGATTGGTAGCCAGGAGATCTAGCCTGTACCCAAGACTGTTGTCAAGAATCTTGGCATATGCATAGACCAGGCTCGGACCATGAAAGAACAGGGGACCCACACTGCTGGCTCCTGTTTCTATGTGAATGGACTGTTATGGCGAGTCTTTAAACTCTTATTCTGGCATTGGTACTAAGCCGCTTAGACTACTGCAACGCCCTCCTGGTCTCAGCTAATGAGGCTTTGTTGAGCAGATTGCAGGTAGACCAAAACACTGCGGCGCGCCTAGTCTCGAATACTCCACCCAGAATGGCTTCCCTTACCCTCCTACAACAGCTTCACTTGCTCCTTGTTCACAAACAAATCAAGTTTAAAATCTGTTGCATCGTCCACAAGGCCATGAATGGCAAGGGCCCCATTTATTTTGCAAGGAAATTCAACAACTACACTGCTTCTAGGTCTCTTCGCTCAGGAACTAAATTTCTTTTCTCTGTTCATCAGTTCAAAAAAAAAAAAAAAAGAAGAAAATCGAGGATGGTTGGAAAGCTTTCTCTCTATTGAAACCAGCTCCCCTCCTACCTGTGGCAATGCCTTGACCACCTTCAATTTAGAAGGCTCCTCAAAACGGTATTATTTTAACTTATTCCCTTCTTCGGCCTAGCACGTCCACAAAGCAGAGATACCCCGTTGGGGGTGATTCGGTGCTTTACCAAACAAACAAATAAAATAAATCCAAACTGCATCAAAATGGTCATTCATTAATTCAGGAGTATTAATACAGGAGTGGAAAAAACTTGAAAAAATATCCCTTGATATAGACAAAGCTTTTTGACTCCGTGCACTGGGAACCTGTTGCCCCGACCCCTGTGCAGGTGCTCGGACCTCTAAAAACTTGTTAAAATGGCTGTTTCCCTGATTTGCACATTTGACTGACCTGTAACTCCCAGGTTTATGGACCCAAGGGTACCCTATACTTGTGACCAGGGCCAGTAAGTTAGATCTCACCAGCGGCTACAGCAAATATTGTGATATCACTATAAGGAGCATGTAGAACATGGCTTCAGGCCTGCCCATTCAGACTGGCTGTGCAGTTGTTAAATTGACATTTGACCTGTCAAAATATCCTTTTTGACAGGCCTAAATCTTCCCTTTTTCTTACTAATAAGTCACCTCTAAATTTGGCCTTACTAGCCCAAATGCACGTTATTTAAACAGAGAACATGTAGAAACCTATTGTTTCACAGGTCTTTACAGCGAAAAATTGTTTAACACCTATTTACATTGTGGCAAAGCTGGCTGTGCCATAACAAAGTACTGGACTACTCTTCCATATGAGAAAGCTAATTTCGGATTGGTAAAAGCTAGGAAGATACTTCAAGGACATGTTCTAATAGTTAAACAAAATCCAACGTTATGGTAAAGTCCAATTTTGTGGGGCTATAACAAGTTTCATCAGGCTGAACTTGGATGCGCATACCTACAAAGTTGCTTATTTGGGCTGACTTGGTGTTGGAGGTGGCCATGGAGAGAAATATGGGCAAAGTTTCTATGTGTAAAGAAACATGACATAGGGATATCAAGGCGCACTCAATGAATTTATAGTGAAGGATTATGGATTTTATGTCAAGAATGGATTGGTGTCATGCATTGATGTGAATGTGAGGCACCTCAAGATATATTGGATATTAAAGTGAATTCACCTGCAACAGACCTGAAGAAGCGAGAGGAAGCTGTGAAACACGTGTTGGCTCAGGCACCAACATAGAATGATTTATTCTTGAAACAAATGGGAAAACGTTTTACAATTTAATATGAGCTCCATAATGATTGAGGATTGTAACCTATTGATTTAATGGTCTACTCATGAATGGTTTAGGAGAACATTTCTAGTTTAATTTAATTTGGATAGCAACTGAAAACTATTTAAAATTACCTAGTTATTCTGAGGGGGATATGTTTTTATATTAATTTCACATTTAAGAGAAATTGAAAATATTGTATTCATGTCTGTTGTGATTGAGATAGTTAATTTATGTTTGTAGTCTGGGAGGTAAGCTGATTTGTAAGAATACATTGTAATTGCTTCTCTTTTCTTCAATCCACAGCTAGGAAAATACTTCAAGGACACATTCTAACAGTTAAACAAAATCCATCTTGATAATATTAATAATATTAATAATAATAATAATAATAATACTCTTTATTTGGATGTAAAATATCCTTAAAAGAACAACACAATGCTTCTGACAGCAATACACGTTAATAATAAAAAAACAAACCAATAGACTTGATAGTTAAGTCCAATTTTGTGTAACTATGAATGCTTCCTGCTTAAAGCCTCTTGTAGCAGTAATGCTATCAGACTCCAATAGAAGTTTCATTAAGATGTTTATTTGGAGTAAAGAGCCCACAACCAGGTTAGCGTCCAGCAGACATGAATGATAAGTAGTACCCGACCATTCAGAACCAGAGAAACCCCTCTAGAAGGGGAATACAAGTCAAACAAATAGAACTACAGAATGTATAACACCAAAGAAATACATATACTGTGCATGTGACCAAATGATGTCATAAAAGGAGAACAGAACATCGACCCCTTCCCAAAACAAAACTAAATAACGTTTTCCTAGATTAAATAAAATACAAACATAAAATAAAAAACATTAACATCATTCCCCTATCTCAAACAAAACAAGGTCAAATCTTCATCAAAGAAACATAGGCCAGGCAAATGTGAATTCAAGATAATTCATAATCCATAAGCTTACCAGGTAATTCAACTTTACGTCCAAGTCGAGTTTCATTACTCAAAACCACTTCTTAATTGAACCCAGTAGAAACACCCTTAAATGAAGGCAAAGAAGAACTAACATCCTTTTCACAAGTAACATCACTAGTACCTACTTCAGAACTAATACACACGTTCCTATTCGTGGTATCATAGGTATTACTAGAAAGATGGTCCGAAGTGATCCTGAGACTGACATCCGTTTCTAAACAAGAACCAACATCAGTGTTCGAGTTCACAACATTTTCAAGATTTTATGTCTGCATAATGAAGTCTATAAAGGGGAAAACACAATGTTTTTCCCACCAACCTTTACCATTCAAAAGAGCAGATGTTTCAGAAACTATCTATCTTGGCAGGTAATAAAAATGTTGATTCTCCCTTAGTATCTTTAATGGGTCTTTTGACAAGAACCCAATGTACCACTTCAAACTTAATCTCTTTAGCATTCTTCTTATTGTCAACATACATTTTATTTTTTTATGAGCACAGCTGCAAACTTTTTCATCAAGCGACTCCAGATCATCAAAATAATATTCATGAGTAGACCCAAACACATTAGGAAGCATAGGCACATTGAAATTACTCCCCCATAACAACCTAAAATGAAGTCACCCCAGTGGTAGAGTGAGGTGTAGTAAGGTAGGACCACACATTTTGCTTAAGACCTCCTGTTTTGCCTGGATTTTGTTTTTGCTGACTTTCGGTTTCTGGGCACTTAACGACTGCTAACAAGTGCTAATGTAATAAAAGAACAACACAATTACCAGTACTGGATTAGACTTTCTGTCTTAATAGAAATGACCTTTATGAATGAAACATACCGGTCCGTTTTATGAATTACGTCAGTAGTTTGTTTATTTAACTAATTAATTTTTTTTTTCTTTTAAATCATTTTTTCTCCATGTTACAGGAACTTTTTTTGTGCATATATAAACAGATGAAAAAACAATACAATTAGTAACATCAAAACATTGTTTCAATATACAATATCATTGCAAAGTTGACTCACATCCTACCCATACTTTGGCCAAATCATACATCCCTCATTCATACAAAACAACAATATTTACAACAGACTTTTAGGTGACCCTATGTCAGAAAACACAAGTTCTTTGTACATATGAATATAAACATTAATAAATTCCTTATTTTAGAGTTCTACTCCGTCAGTACTGTCCCTTGGACATAAATCCTTATTTGCAACACAATAGTCATCTGTTTATTCAAATTGACACAGGGTCCGGTCAGGTCGACGCGTTTCGAACCACCAATTGCGGGGTTCTCCTCAGGACCAAAAAATCTCTACAAAACACAAAACATATATACTCATTTAAAACCACTACTAAACTCCTATCAATCACTCTAGTAATCACCACTAACCGGTGATCAACACCATACCTTGTAGCTGTGACTGAAATCCCTTAGGTTAATAAGGTTCGGAGGACACAGATCCCGCTTGGTACACTAGACAAAAAGACACAGACAGGACTGCTGTCAGACACATTTGCTTGATCAAGTCAGAAACACCAAACTGAACATCACAGTCAGTCGCTTACCTAATTATTCGTGTGGTGGCACCATATCAATTTAGAGGGGGGGAAAGGAAGGAGGAGAGCGTATTACTTATAACATCCCACAACAGTCCTGCTGTGGGTGAAGGTAAAAACTGCGGTGCTACTGCAGTGTGCTTACCAGGGCTATGTGGCTTGGAACTAAGCCCAGGGGTATTTTGGAAGCTGCCCAACGGGGGCTCTTGAATGGGGCCCTGTACAAAAACACACACGGAGTGGGGGCAGATTAGAGTCACAGGCAGTGTGGATTTAGCTGAAAGGAAAATCGGCGCAATGGAAACCTTCTTACCAGTGGCATCAGTCTCACGGGCTCAAAACACTGTGTTCGGCACTCTGTTCGAGATCATGTGATCGTGGTCCGAACTTCAAAACCACAGAGCTTTATTAAGCCCAAGCGTCAATCGTGTTTGTGCAACAACGTTTGTTAGGACATCTGGGGAAATCATACCCAAATTCGAATGTCAGATAGCACATGTCCCGAGTCGACACCAGAGTATGTTAATTCAAACAATGGATAAATGTAAAAAAAACCTTGCCATATTAATGTAGGATTTTGACCCAGTCCGGTCAGGTACTCAAGAAAAACTTAACGAGTTCATGACTTGGATTAACCAGAGGATGGAGGATATCAAATTCAGTTTCACCTCTTCCAACAAAAGCACTACGTTCTTGGATGTCAAAGTATATGCAGTGGAGGGTCCCTAGGGACAACATTGTTTCGCAAACCAACTGATCAAAACAAAGCACTTCACGATACAAGTCATCATCCCAGAAGTCTCAAACAAAATCTGCCCTTTGAACAATTCCTCTTGATTCTGAGAAATTGCCCAAACAAAGAGGAATATAATATTTTTTTCATGCTAATGGACTAATGGAGCAATTATTGGCGAGAGGATATCCTAAAAAACTGTTAAAAAACTCTCTAAGGAGAGCATGGTGGGTCCCTAGGGAAACACTATTACAAAAGAAAGTACGCCCAGAACAATCAAGGATTGTATGCGTTTCAACATTTGGCTCCAATGCCCATCAGTTGCGAAAGATGGTGATGCAAAACTGGCATCTGGTTAAAAACCTACATCCGGATCTAAGAGAACCACCACTTTTCGCCTTCAAAAAAGAAAGAAGCGTATCAAACCACATTGTGAGGGCTGCACTGCCCCCTGCTTCAAAACCAACACTAAGAGGTATGATGGGGCTACCCCCAGTTGTGGGCCACCATAAGTGTGGGAATTGCTCCTGCTGCGCACAGACAAATGAAGGAACAGTGTTTACGTTTAACGGCATTCACTGGAAACACGAGACCTTTACAAACTGCCAGACTAAGAATGTAATTTATGGAATTACATGTCCTTGTCCTAAATTGTATATAGGTAAGACCACTCAGGAGGCACGACAACGGATCACGCAGCACAAATCGAGAATAAGAAAGGAAACACCAAATGCACCATTGGTCCAACATTGGTTGGCAAAAGACCACAAGGAAGAGGATTTGAAATGGACTATCATTTCTAAAATTGAGAAGGACCCAAGGGGAGGTGACATAAAAGGAAGGCTCAGCCAACGGGACGACTATTGTGTTGCAAATAAGGATTTATGTCCAAGGGACAGTACTGACGGAGTAGGACTCTAAAATAAGGAATTTATTAATGTTTATATTCATATGTACAAAGAACTTGTGTTTTCTGACATAGGGTCACCTAAAAGTCTGTTGTAAATATTGTGGTTTTGTATGAAAGAGGGATGTATGATTTGGCCAAAGTATGGGTAGGATGTGTGTCAACTTTGCAAGGATATTGTATATTGAAACAATTTTTTGATGTTACTAATTGTATTGTTTTTTCATCTGTTCATATATGCACAATAAAACTTCCTGTAACATGGAGAAAAAATGATTTAAAGGGGAAAAAATGCATTAGTTAAATAAACAAACTAGTGACGTAATTCATAAAACGGACCGGTATGTTTCATTCATAAAGGTCATTTCTATTAAGACAGAAAGTCTAATCCAGTACTGGCAATTGTGTTGTTCTTTTATTGCATAGGGCATAGCCTCACTGGGTCAGAGCCACGACCCTGTGTTGTTTTCTAGTAAACAAGTGCTAATGTGCATGTGCTCTCTACTTTAGAAATTGTATAATTGGCTTATCCACAATTGGCATATTTAATTTACTATTAGGTCCACAGTAAACTGCACTACAGGCCTGTGACCAGGGCATGTACATTAAATGCTACTAGTAGGACTGCAGCACCGATTGTGCCACCCACTTAAGTAGCCCTTCAAACATGTCTCGGGCCTGCCATTGCAGAGCCTGTGTGTGCAGTTTTGAACTGCCATGTTGAATTGCAAGTTCACCCTCTTGCCAGCCCCAAGCCTTCCTTTTTAATTCATAAAGCCCTAAAGTAGGTCCTGGACAGCCCATGAGCAGGGTGCAGTGCATTTAAAAATTAGGACAAGTGCTTTTAGGTTTTACATGTCCTGGTAGTTAAAAACTCTTAAATGGGGTTTTCACTACTGCACTGCTTCCTTAGGTTAATATTGGGAATACCTTAATATAACTTTTAAGTGTAAATTAAGTGTAAATCCCAATTGCGAAGAAATAGACTTTTCCAGTTTGGTATTTCTGGTCTCACAATTTAATATCATAACTTATAATGCGGTTGTATTTTAAGTTGCAAGCCTTAAAATGCCACTTTTAAAAAGGTTCTCATGTATAAACAAAGGTTCCAGTAGATTGACTGTTTACATTGAAAAAGCAATCAACAAATGCAAAACACTATTTTTTGCAAAACATCTTTACACTAATAGATATGTGAATCTATGGAAAAAGAGAGAAAGAAAAGGTGCCTGCCCAAACACAAAGATGTGTTTTTATTATTAGAAATTACATGTTTCAAAAGAATCACAACACAAAGTAATATAATACAGAAACAGTTTGTGCTAGACTTATTACTTAAACAGATACATTCAAACATTGTATAGTGTTAACAAAAATATAGAGTATGGCAAAGAGTCTACAATTCAATCAAATAGTCCACACAAGATGGAAACAACTATGGGTGCATTCCCAATTTGCCAGTAAAGCACTGATAGCGTACTTTCTACCCTAGCAATTAAAGGGTCATCATCAGGATACAAATAGTTTTTGAGCACAAAAGCCAAAAAATGTCTAGAGTAGACCATTAAATACAAGACCAGATGATTAAGTCTCAAGGAAGTCTCCTTTGGATAAATTAATATTTCCCCACTGTGTATATTGATCGTCAAGGGTCATTGGATCCAGTGATCTCCTGTTCCTTACAATATGTTTGCAATGAACAGCGTGTTTAGTCTGTTATTTTTTGCAGAAGACTTCCTTGAGACACAATTATCCGGTCTCTTGTTGTGTTCCATGGTCTAATGTGGTATCTTTTTGTCTGGTGTTTTCATTGTTGTATGTGTCGCACAAATACTCTACACATTGCCTGTTAAGTTAAATCTGATTACTCTGTGTCAAGCTACCATAGGGTGAGCAAAAGTTCATTTAGGGGGCGTTTGTAACTTACCGTGACTAGGACTGTGGATCCTGCTTGGACAGGGGACATACCTCTGCCAACCTGAAACCCATTTTCTAACACTTCCATGACAGGATGTCCTGGGGGCCTTACCCAGCTCCTTTTATATCTTCACAGGATTTCTATCCTGCTACTGGCAGATGCACCTGGGCCTGCTTCACTTTTGTCTTTCCAGTCAGGCTGTCTCCAAACCCATTGGGAGGTGGAGATGACCCAGAATTTAGAGGGAACTAAGAAAGAGTTTAACCATTTCCATAGCCACTTATCTGGGTAAGCACAGGGCGTTCTTCACAAAGAAAGAAATGTTCGTTTTGGGGCAGAGATGTGCAGTGTGGGATTGTTTGCTACCAGGCCACCAGGAACTGCATCAAAAGCGGGTTTATTGTTTAAGGAGGGTCCAGGACTCCAGGAGTCACACCCATAGGCTTGTGACAGGTATAAATGTGGCACCATTAGGGACCCCCTTCAGAACACAGCTAGAGTTGTGGAAGACACAGGAAGGACTGCCTGGCCCCTCCCCAATAAATAAATACATAAATAAATAGCTGAATGACTGGTTGGGAAGGATATGAAAACAAATGCAATGCTCACCTAAGAAGTGAAAGGAATATATTTAGCATTTTTGAAACCCATTGGTAGGTCATCTATGGAATAGTTACTCATGGAATAGTTATCCATAATTAATGTGCCCAAAGATATTAAGAGCACTAACAATATACTGAAATAAAAGTTCTGAAGATAAAAACCTGACAGCTTTAGAAACAGAGAACCAACTTTATTAGTAGACACACTGTGGCTATCACAACTTGGCTACAAATTACATTTTGAAATGTATAACACTAGAAGGGAGAATGTGGAGGGTAGGATATTCAGGAACAATCAAGTTGTGTACTGTCAGTGGACCTGTTAATGAATGTCAAGTTGCGGAACTAATCTTTGTTTGTATAAAATGTATTGAAACACAGCGACGGCCCGTGTAGGGCGTTACACCGGGCGGTGACGTGGGTGGAGGTGGGTGTAAAATATGGGAAACTGACAATTACGGGTATGTAATGTAAAAATTAAATAAAACACATTTTGTTGTGGTTGCTGCATCGCATATGGTGTTGCAGCGCGCGCAACAAAATTCTTTTTATTTATTTTTTACGTTACTTACCTGTATTCATCCGTTTCTCATATTTTACACTGTCCCGCCCCACGTCACCGCCCAGTTTAACGCCCTACACAGGCCGTGGCTGTTGAAACACAATAACCGTAAAAAAAAATTAAAAAAGAAGAAAATGGACGGAAGAACACAGTCCTAGCTTGTGGGATACCCTCAACCACAGATTGGGTTTGGAATTTAATCATTTAAAATAATGGAAACTCTTGATGACAGCTCTACTCAGAAAAGCGAAAGCAAATATCAATGTTTGGAATAGAAAATGATCAAAATTCTCTCTTGAATGAACTTTAAGCTCACTTCTCTCTTCTAGTATTTAAATATTGCAAGTAACTCTGCACTCTGAAGCAACTGGATGGTGATATTTAGAGCTATTCCATGAAGAATATCTGGTGCTCTGCAAGACCACTGTCCTGCAAAAATAATGCACATTATTCCAGCACAAGTGGCATAACATCTGGAGAAATTTTCAATATAATGTTCACAGACGGTGCTTTCCCTGCACATTGGAAATCTGCCTCTGTTCTGCCTCTTCTTAAAAAGGATAACCTTAATGTACTGGATCAGAATAATGATCGCCCTATTTCCAGACTTCCCTATGCTGCTAAGTTGGAAGGGAAAGTAATGAATGAACAGCTATTGGAGCACATCAGAGAACACTGTATGTTGGATGATACCCAATATGGGTTTAGGAAAAACCATAGCACTGAATCGGTCTTGGTGGTAGCCACTGAGGAAATCTGTGAAACGCTCGAAAGGGGAGGGACTGTGGCTCTGATTCTGTTGGACCTCTCTGCCCCATTTCATAGGTCAACCACAACATTCTGGTTGATTGTATGCAGAGTTTGGGGATAGAGGATACAGCTCTTCGTCTCCTCCAATTCTATTCAGCTAACATGCAACAGAGTGTTGTTGGGCAAATTTATATCCAGGCCCTTCTCTCTGCCATGCGGAGTCTCACAGTGCTCCGCACTAAGCACAACATTGTTCAATCTTTATGTCACACCGCTGGCTACACTTATCAAAAAATATGGCTTCTCTTTAGCCTCATATGCAGATGACACGCAAATTGTGGTGTCATTGGTGAAACAGGAGTACAACTCTGGCCTTGCATTTAGAACCTGCATGAGCGATGTAAGCAATTGGCTGGACAACACTTGTCTTAAGCTAAATGCTGCAAAAACTGTGGTTATCATTTTTGGCAACAATCCATCGTTTTGGACGCTGGAATAGTGGCCCCCTGAGTTAGGCCCTCTCCCAGAACAAGCAAATAAAGTAAAAAACCTAGGTTTTTTGGTGGATAAAGAAATGAAACTTACAGGTCAAGTGAATAAAGTTACATCTGCCTCATTTTGCTCTCAGAGGCTAGTAAAAAAAAAAATCACAATTCTTGCCATCAGAGCTTTTGAAGACAGTAATCATTGCACTGGTACTTTCAAGGTTCGATTATTGCAATAGCCTATATCTTAATCTTGCATCAGGTTCTCAGAATAAGCTTCAGACTTTGCAGAATGCGGCTGCCTCTTTTCTCTTTCAAATTCCTAAATTTGAATCCAATCAGAAGAGCCATCAGGAAACTTCACTGGCTCCCAGTTAAACAATGTGTTAGGTTCAAGGCACTTTGCCTGTCCTACAAATCCTTGCAGGGACCAGGGCCAGCCCAGTTTAAGGAACAGCTCAAATGGTATACCCCAGGGAGGACACTACGTTCAGGCTCAGTTACGAACCTTGTAGTCCCGCCCTTCCAGAGGACAACATGGGGGGAGGGGTAAGGGAGAACGGGAGAGCTTTTTCAGGACCACAACTCTGATCTGGAATAACCTTCCGTTTCAACTTAAAGCCGCTCCTTCCATATTTCCCTTTAGAGAGGCCTTGAAAACCTGTTTGTTCTCTCAAGATTAGGAGATTTAGGCCCAGATGCATCAAGCAAAAAACAGGTCGCAAACGGGCAGATTCTCAGAATCTGCCCCTTTGCGATCTGTATTTTTGCATTTGGGATGCATCATCCCAAATGCAAAAATCGCAATTAAGGAATCTCTAAATTGAGACTGCATTGAAGGAATCCCAAATTGAGATTCCTTAAATGCTATGCATCAAACAAAAAAAAATAGCGATTGCGCTAATAGGAGTAGCAAATTACCATGAAGTTGAACTTCATGGTAATTTGCAAAAACATTGAAAAATGCACTAAAGTGAATTTTTCAAAGTTCCATTTTACACACACACATGCCCTTAGGGCATGTGTGTGTGCAAGATGTACCCCTATGCAGATTTCAGGGGTGCCACAGGGTGTCCTTTGGACACCCCTGCACCCTTGAAATTGCATTCTCAATTTGCAATTCGCTAATTGCTAATCGCTAATTGAGAATGTCTTCCCATTCATTCCTATGGGCCTCTAGGCCCATAGGAATGAATGGGGAGGTATTTTGCGATTCGCAATTTGCGAGTCGCAATTAAGGACTTTTAGGAAATCGCTTTTTTTAAAGCGAGTTCTTCATGCATGGCATTTTGCTATTCCTTATTAGCGAATCCTTATTTTTCGCTAATAAGGAATCGCAAAATGGATGCTTGATGCATCTGGGGGTAAGAGTATTTACAAGGACTACCTCTCCTGCAACTGTAGCCATCTCTAAAGCGCCAAGACGCCCCAGGGCTGGAGTTGCACTTTATAAATCACTCTCATTCATTCATTATTTAAAGCTCAAAATTAACAAATAAATATAACTTATGCAAACTGAACTTTACTTAAGTGGAATCAACAAAATATTGGAGTGGTTTGCAGTTCAGTATATTTTTAAAAAATGGTAGGTTAGGAGGGGCTTTTCCCAGCATGCTGAACAGATTAATACCCCTACCATAAGTGACCAGACGGTAGGTGAAATTGGTATCCCAAACTTTTTGCCCAGATAAAACGACAATTCAGCGTATGCACTGGGCTTATAAAATAAATCTACACTAATTTTGACGGTGAGATTAAGTCATTTATTCATAATTACAGATGTTGAGCCTGTGCTGGGAATCGAACCTAGGGCCTCATTAGGATTGCGGTTTTTCCGCATCCTCCGGGCCGGCGGAAGTGTCCGCCGGCCCGGAGGATGCGGAAAAACCGAAGCGGAGCCTTCAAAGACCCCCCGCCAGATTAGGATGGCTGGGGGGTCAGGAAGACCGTCCGCTGCTTTTCCGCCGTGGTCACCTTACGACCACGGCGGAAAAGCTCTAATATGCTCTATTAGGATGGGGGTTAACAGATGCCTTTCTGCGGCGGCTTCTCCGCCGTGGAAAGGCTTACGGTGATTTCTTTGGGGGCCCGTTGTGGGCCCCCAGGGTGAGTGGGGGGTGCACCTATGGTACCCCCCTGCATTTGCGTGCACGAAGGGGGAGGCACCGCGCGGTGCCTGCCGCTTTGTGCATGCAAATGCTAAGCATGCATATTTAACCTTGCGGCGGGTGCTGCTTCAAGCAGCACCCGCCGCAATGTTAAATATTGAGGATGTGACCGCCAGGGTGGCGGTCACATCCTAATTGCACTGGAGGGACCGCCGCTGCCCCTGCGGATGGTCCCTCCTCCTCTGGGGTGGCGGACAGACGCAGGTCCGTCCGCCATCCTAATGAGCACCTTAGTTCCTTAGTTCCAAAGGTGGTAGCTCTGGCTCTTAGATCAGGGCTCAATATTCTGAAAACAATGTTAAACACAAACCACATAACATTCTAAAACAGTTATTAAAATATTTATTTTTGTATTAAAAATCACCGACTAAGTCATTTTCAACATGGAATAAACAAGATTTGCCAAAGGAAGAAATACTAAAAAACCAAAAGCTCATATAGAGCTTTTCGAATTGTGCATATTCGACAATCTTATCACTGTGCAATCATGAATTGATCATATACAATTGTTCAGTGTTAGTGGATTATGTTTCTGTTTTAATCATTAACGCGTTTCGGTGGCCAAGTTTTATTTCTGGAACACCACCTTACTCAGTACAGCAATTTTATATTCCTCCCAGACCATTATTATTAAAAACATTGATCATAATTGTAGTAGCAAAATCTCTTGTGATGTAAAGATACGAAGGGGGAGTCTACAGATTATATAATGCTCCTAATCCGTTTGGTCAACCAACAATTTCTTGTCTCAATGAATTTACACTATTTTGGGGGCAATACACTTCGTACACATTCAGCTAGCCTAGTGCTGATTTTATAAGTTATGGATTTTGTCACCAGTGAACTTCTCTTGTCCGCTGCTTCACACCACAGATTTTCCAAGCAAGTTATACAGAGGATCATGCATCTTAACGTTCCTGTGACACCCCATTTTGTTTACCCTTGGTAACAACCTTTTTTGCCCCGAATGACACAGTCTGAGCCACCAAGGGAAGGCTCCTGAGGTTGAATATGCGATCTGGGCTGTTAATAAATCAAGTGTAAACAAAACCGGGTATCACAGGAAGGTTCTCTATATACTGTGCCTGTCCCTTGGTTGTTGAGGTGTTCCTCACATTTGTTTACCGTAGTTTTTTTGGCTCGTAGGTCTTTCTGGGATAGTACCGAGTAGACTTTTTCAGTTTCAGAAGGCGTGCAGCCTTCCAGTCCTACTCATGTAACTTTGCACTTTGTATGATATGCGTTGACACCTAGACCCTTGCACGGACCGCTTGTCTGCCTGTATGTAAGGTTTGGTTGGTAGGAAGATTCCATACTGGTAGTAGGGAGAAGAAGACAGTGATTCGGATGCAGCTTCTCTAGGCAGTGAAAGTGTATTGCCTGCATTGCTGGTGCTGAAGGGATGAGACCCATACACTGAGGTTAGGGCGGACGGAGACAGGGCCACTCTTTGGCATTCTTTTAAGACCTCTTAGCAGACAATTGCAGATTAGCTCTTCCTGTGTACTGACATTTGATGGATGGTAGGGTAGAGGGGGTGTTAGCAGATTCTGCTCTTACATGTGAGGACGTTTCTAGGCATGGCCTTCCCTTTTGCCTTATCCAGACTGCTACTTCAGAAGAAACGACAACAGCCAGATGCAGGGTATCCAAGTTTCCTCATGCCCATGTTTCGGATACTCGTACTTGAAGCCAGCATCATCACTAAAATGAAATTTGAAAAGGGAACTATCCCAAATCAGACTTATTCAAATTCTTGTCTGAGGAAAGGAGTGCTCGGCTAATTCCTCGAACAGCTGTTATGATCGATGACCAATGGCTACATGACAGTCAGTCTCCCAGAGGTGAAAGGACATCACCTGAAGACATGAAAACACAAAGCAGTGATGAGCGACTCTGCCTTGCACTAGAACGATACGCTGAGAAAAGTAATAAGTGTTAATAGAAACTCTAAGGCACGATATGAACTGAACCCACTTACAGGTACCTACATTTAGAAATTTCCTATAAAGACCAAAAAGTGAGTTCTCATCTGTAACAATTTTTACCCAAAGTTTTCATGTACTTCTGAATCACCATAGTTGGTTGGGAGCTGGTGCCTCTGTGTTAGACCTCCATAGAGGGTCAGGAACTGACACTAAGAATGGGTATAAGCCTGTAGTGTTATCGAACCTGGGAATGAACCTAGTTTCGGTGCGCAGCATTTCATTTTACTGTACTACTAAAAAGTTTTCTTTTTCTCAGACAAGTAGTGATATGGACAGCATGCGCCATTGCATCTTTCAGATGAGGGTTGAGTTTAGCATCTGCCATGCGTAGAAGCTCGCCCACTCCATGCCACCCAGAGAATCAATCAAAGCATGGTTACGTGACCTAACTTGCAGAGCCACAGGAGAACAGACCTCAGGACACAGAAGACAAACGACCTCAATCACCACAGTTGTGCCCCAGTAGACCCGTTCTGCCCTTTGACCCTCCTCATGGATCCGATAGCTGTTAATATGCAATAATACATAACCCAGTTCAAGCCATGCGCACCTGTGTGTCTAGATGCACGCACAAGTGTAACAGGCAAAAGCACTACACAAAGTTTGAATGTCCTTGTGTAGGCAAACCCAGGTGTCCGGCTTTCAGTCCTCGAACATTATAAACTTGGACGGACGTTTAAGCTGCCTCATTAGGGTACTCTTTCTCTTCTGTTTATATGGAAGAACAGCAAATATCCCCGAAATTATTCCAAGGTTAGGGAATTAAACCGCAATCATCAAACCAGCAGCAGTGTTTTCCCCAAATCACACAACAATCAAAGTGTAGACCTTTAATGCTAAATGTAAACCATTTAAAGAGGCTGAGTGAAGTCACTCAAAGTAAAGGGAGCGAATGCTGAAGTGGGCTGTATCGCCCAGTGCGCTATGCTGCTGTGGGAGGGGCAAAGTGCGAAATACATTTCAACAGGCCAATGAGCAAAGAGCATAGACTAAAAGCCCCTCTATATATATATAATGTTTGAGGTTACTCAGATAACAAAGCTGTCTCAAAGAACAGACCTAACAGTAAAGTGCTGGGACTGATTGAGAGGTTAACACTGTACCTGGGACAGCATGGGGCTCCCGTCCCCGCTGTAGTACTCATAAGAACGGAAATATATTTGCAAACCCGGCCTCTGCTGCCTTTTCAACTTGGCAGCTCAGAATCGCAGGTGGTTTCCAAGTATGGTTAATTTGAATACCTGGCTGGCACGCTCGGATTCCGGAAAACAAAGACCCTTTTAGCAGGCAGACAGAAGTCAACACAGCTCGTGTTTGTGTTTGGACCTTTCCTGTCTTCCTCCGTCACTTCTGTTACTTTACAGATTCCATGGGTTTTGTGGTTAGGAAAACAGAAGCGCTTGAAGGAGGCGCGAGCAAGGCTTCCGGAAGTTCAAGCCTAACATTTATTAAATCCGCCGTTTCCTTACCTGCTGTTGAAGGTCGTGTCGGCGCCGAGGATGGGAGATGTTTCCCTTCCTTCTTGCATGTTGCTGCAGTTTACACCTCAGACAAGCGGCAGCAGGGCTCTGCCGAGCTCGGCCACGCCCTTCTCCTTGCTCAAGGCAAGAATCGCCTACACCTGGAATGCTTGAGCCCGCATTTGCCAAAGAAGGAGCAACACACGAGGAAGAGGACATTCTGTGCACTGTTTTTTTGTGGTTCTTGTTTTCTTACGTGGATGCTAATCTTTGTGCTGGTTTGAAGCACATCAGAACTACAAGTCGCAGACTGCACTAGTCTGTTTAATAGCGTCCTTGACGAGAGAGACAGGGCCTTAGGTATTATTTACAGCGCTTGGAGACAGCAGAACTGCGTGTAGGGCGCTATATAATAAATACATAATATATTATTATTAATATAACAATAATAATGTCACCTGAGGGTTGTGTCTTGTATGAAAGTTCACAGAGAGGGAGGGATAAGGTACTGCGTGCTTTTCGCACGGTTTTGCATTTTTTCATAATTCCTGTGATGGTGAAAGGCATTTCTGGTCTCTCCGTGATCAGATGCTGACACTGCATACCTGTAATTTTGTTAAAGGTCAAAAGGATGGTTAGTACCTCTGGACTTCTAATGAAATGTATTTTTATGCTATGTCTTTTATATATTGGATGTTTTTAAATGCTGAATGTTTTATTGTATCTTTTATGGTCTAAAAGACCGAAATAAATAATTTTTGGATTGGATTGGTTAGGACCTTAGGTAGAGTGATTTTTGCACTAAGAAGATCGGACTGCAGCACTATAAGGCATCTTTTAGACTAAGTGCAAACAGTTTAGGGTTACCAGATGTTCCAAGGAAGCAATCTCTCACGCCTGTAGTTTAGTTTCCCAACGTGGTGCCTTCTCTGAGTTGTAGTCCTATTCGCTACTTTCCTTCCAATTAAAGTAACACACCTAAATAGTCGGATTTGTAAAAGAAAAGTCCAGGCCTGAAACTATTCATCCTTGGGGAACAGAACTGAATCCTGACTGTGCGGTGGAGACCAGTGACCTTTGTATGTATAGTGCTACGAGATCCCAGTCTGAAATAAAGCACTGTTAACAAGCAAGACATTATTTTAAACTTGCATTACACACTGTATAAGATAGGCTGCTACAAAATGCGCAGAAAGGTTTAAGATAAAAAAGGGCTTCCAAAATATAGATTTTAGCAATACACAGACTGTACATAATGCATTTTTAGGTCTCGCCTAGGCAGCGCTTGCACTGTCTCTTGAGACATGTATTGTACACTATAGCGTGGAAGCTCCACCCACTCTCCACCCCTCATTTTCATTGGCTTGTGTCTTAAATGCTATTTAAATACTACCTTCTGATTGGTTGTAGGCTTGTTTGTCCCTCCTTATGATGGACATGTCTTCATTTGTGTCCTTCCACGGCCACTGGCCCCTTTACTGCACAGACTACTTTCTTCCCATGCCTCCACCCCCTTCCTCCCACAATCTGATGGCTTCTTGCCCCCCTATTGCATTTATTTGTCTCTCCCTGCCAATGCTTTTTTTATTTGTCCTCCCTACCACCATCTGAGATCTCTGTTTATTTAATATTTATTAATAATACAGTCCAGGTCAAGGCTTGAATTTATTAATACAGTCCAGGTCAAGGCTTGAACCCTGTTCTCCAGCTCCAAAGTCCGCAGTGTTTCTCTGCACCTTTTGTTTCACTTGGTTTCATTTGACCGTGTTTTTTATCTGTCTCACCCCTCCAGGTGTGTTGTGTTTTTTTATTTGCCTCTCCCCACCCCTCTAAGATGGCTGTTTATTTATGATGAGCTGATACAGCCTAACTGAGGCTCGAACCCTGCTCTCCAGCTCCAAAGTCGGCAGCTTTATATCTTAAGCGACCTCCCACCATGCACCCACCCGTTAACCCCTTCCTCCCTCTCGCTTTCCCTGAGCTCCCCTGTAAGGATGAAGGAAGCAGTGCATAAAGGTATTGCTCTTTCCCTTTTATCCCTCCTATCCCTCCCGCGTTCATATGAGTGTTGGTGAAATGAAAGGGTAGCATTGTGATCTTTCGGAGACAGTTTACTTTATGATTAAAAAGATCGATGTATGCGTGGGGGCTGCAGCACTGCCATATAGACCCACAGAAACAAAGAGGTAAGGGGTCCGTGTAACATGACTGAATGTTTGTACCGGCCTTGACACACACTACATTCTCCTATACCTTTACAGAGGAATAAGGCAGGCGGTCAAGGAGCTGACACTGTAGTGCCCTCTGCTGGTGCATTTTGTGTTTGCACTAAGGGCAGAGAAGAGGGGGACGCATTAACGCTCTACTCCACATGATAGAAGCGTGGCCTGCTCTGTAGCTTACACCACCCTTCAGTGTGAGGGACTCCTGATGCCACTCCATTCAACACTAGGCACAACTATGCCGGATTTTTTTCACCCATAGCGGAATTCATTTTTAAGAGTTATTATACACAAATTATTAGTACCCAATACAATAGTAGTCAGTTTCTAGACCCGAGCTGAGGTGATTGTGCAGCAATTTGATCTTGCGCACTACACACCAACTGAAACGTCAGTCTTCAGAGGCGGGTTCTCCGAGATAAACTGTGGGTTTACATTAGAAATATGCACCAAGGTGGTACTTCGCATTTTTTGAAAAAAATACCAAGGCTGTGATATTTTACTCCAATAATTTGTTCTGAGTCACTGGTCTTCTGACGTAGTAAATAATTGTCTGCAGTAGACAGAACAGAAGCAATTCTGTTGCAAACAATAAAGCAGCATTTCTCAATGAAAACTATAACAGGAAACTAGAAGAGCCTTAAATATGTGTAATGGACCATCAACTGGATGTTGAGGTGTCGCACCCTAGCGCGATGCACAGCTGCACACAGGCAGCATAGTAAAGCAGAGTCAGGCAAAGTAGAAGGCAATGAAGGCAGCAAAGCACTGTCGAGACAGACGAATATGGCCAGGGACTACCGGAAAACACCCCCCCCTTGTGTTAACCAACATTTACTAAAAACGGACATGAGAGGGATTTCTTTGGAGGCGGGGGTCATACAACACCTGGTCATATTTATAAAAACATAAAATCAAATAAAATTGAAATAAACAATATTTTCACATTTACGCAGAAAACGTTTCATGACATTTGATTACAATTAATATATAGAGATATCAGATGGCTAACCATAACATAATTCTAGTACAAGGTATTTCCTATCCAAATCTAACATATGAACCATAATCATACAGTAATTACTTTTCTGCGTATCCTATTTGGGTCAACAGCAAGGTCACTAACTGGTGTCAGATCCTTATCAATTAACCACCCCCTCCAGTCAGAATGCGCATGCGCAGAGGGCCCATTTACCCCGAGGGTACTTCCCCCCCGTTACCCCCGTAAGCTCTATTAACTTCATTAAAGGCGGCCCTTGCATCCCTGTGCCGTTTACTGACGTCATTGTGCACGCGCGGGGTGGCCAACCAGCCTAGAGAAAGCGTGACTCCCCCTCTCTCTCCCCCCTGCACCCATCCAGCCAACCTGCTGTACTGCCCCAGGAGTTCTAGGAGAGACCATTTGTCTCTTCCCTTGGGCGACCCCATTCAAGAATGGCGCCGCCCTCTAAGGACTTCACATTTACTGCTCACCAATCATGACCTTACCGCCTGACCAAGGAATAGCAATAAATACGACAATTGATGACCTGTAAACAGGATAAAGTTCTAAGGAACAAAATAATAGTACGACACACCTGTCATCCATATACATTGGGAAAAAACATATGAAACAACCTTCATAAACACAATACCAATATCTGCTTTAGGGGATGGTGGGTGGGAAAGAGAATTACAGCCTCCTAGAGGCTGGGGGGGCAGACCGTGGAGCGCGGGGTCAAAGAGGCAGACTCCCGCGCTCCCCCGCCTTTTAAACCCCTCACTGTCTAGGCCGGTTCTAACCGGCCTGGCCTTTTGTCCCCAGCCACCCGGAAGTGATTCAATCACTTCTGGGTCACTGTGGAGTCCTGGGTCCAATCCACGATGAGGCGCGCCCGCCGTGTCATTGTGACGCGGCAGGGCACGCCCCACCACAGACAGCGGGTGGAGAGGCCGTGCCCGCCATACTTGCGGCGGGGCCGATGCCGGCCCCGCCTTTCTCGGAGAAAGGCAATGCCGGCATCAAGTTGGAGAAAGGTGAGTGGCAGTCAGTGTAAGAGTAATATAGTCCAAGCCTGACTCTAGCTGTGCGCCGAGGCAGCTCTGAGAAAAGCAGGGTAAAAGAGGACGGGGTCGATCCCACGGGGATGAAAGAGAGAAGATAAACACATGCCATTATTTAGATGTTACTGTGCTGCACAAGTCATGGGTGCTTTTGTATTTGTTATCCTGACCGACCTCAGCCCCCTCAGACGTCCCTGCCACCTGTTGGCTGTAGCTGCCCCGGAGCAGCTGGTGTGGGCGGCCCAGAGAGGAACTCTGTCTGCACCCAGAGCGTGGCTGGGAGACAGCTGAGGCAGGGCAACGAAAACACCCCGGGAGGGAGCCCCAGCCCACAAGCCCATTTTATCACCTCATATGTACCTAATATAAGGACAACTCCCATCTACACTATGCAGGCAAAGGTCACCCACCTAACTCCTGTCAGATGTTTTTGTCTAATGCTTTTTAGTTCTTGATGAACCTCTTGTGGGCAGCATAGCATACAGCAGAAGCCCGTATTCTCATGCTTTATCTTATAGTTTACTATGCATCAAGTATACACATCATTTTGCAAGACGTGCCATGTTAGCTATAAACACAGTGGTTGTGGTGTGTGTTTTTTACCTGTTCACACAGTACACACATGCTTCAAGATTCATACAGGAAAATAGGTTTTTAAAGAAAGGGGACATGTTTTGTTTATCGGGACTCTGGTGTGCGACATACAAGAGGTTGTTCAGCAATTACTTTGTAAAATATAGACATTTCTGGGGTGTGGGCAACAGTATAAACTAGTTTGCCTTTGCATTCTGTAGTCTTGTTTAGTCATCATTAAATGGCCCATGGCAGGTGCCAGAACTGAAGAAAACAAACCTGGGCAAGAAAATATACTTACGCATGGACATTAGAAACTCAAGAGCTGTGGTATGCATTGTCCAGCATTTATTATGCAATAGTAGTTATTATAATAAAACAAACTACAAGTCTGTGGAATGCTTTGCTAATCTGCTGAGGAGCCCTGCTGTCCACGGTGTTGTTGATGACATTGTGGGAGAAAGATCTTAAACCACACAACTTTCCGCTGCGGCGTTTAAAACTCCAGGGAGCAACTTTCACCGGGGCACTTGTTGCTGTGTGTGCCGTGGAGGCGAGGGGGCCACGAAAAAGATTGCGCTAAACGCAGCAGGGACTCGAAGTACCAGGAGTCCCTGCTCGATCTGAAACACCTGGTCCCGCGTTTGGCTGACAGCCCGCCCACAGGACACTGCACGGATATATTCCCTCTGCTATACCGCCTCATCGGGGAATGCTTTGTTAATCTGCTGAGGAGCCCTGCTGTCCGCGGTGTTGTTGATGACATTGTGGGAGGAAGATCTTAAACCACACAACTTGCCGCACCCGCTTCGCGGGTGCCGCTGCGGGGTTTAAAACTCCAGGGAGAAACTTTCACCGGGGCACTTGTTGCTGTGTGGCGAGGCGAGGGGGCCATGAAAAAGATCACGCTAAACGCAGCAGGGACTCGAAGAACCAGGAGTCCCTGTTCGATCTGAAACACCTATTCCCACGTTCGGCTGACAGCCCCGCCTACAGGACACTGCACATGACATTTAACTGACTCAAGTGCACGCTGCGCGGGAGCGTCCCGGGAGAAGCCCGGGCAAAGGGCGGGCCTTCTACGGCCGTCCAAGGCAGGACAAGATTGGGCTGGGCCACCCCCCTAAGTTCTTCTATAAGCTGGTAAGACTGTACTCGTGGGCCTTGGAACAACTACACCGTGTAATTCAATGCTCTTTTGTGACTTACAATTCGATATTGCCACCTACCTTCTTCTTGACTCAAAACGGCCCATCATCATGGGAGGGGGAGGAAGTCGGCAACTAGTTTTTCAGGGGGCAGCATTACTGGCACACTCGATAATTTCATCACAAGAGCGGCAGTCTTGCTAGAGCGAGAAATAGCCCTCACTGAGAAGCGGCTATCTCTGGAACTCATAGGCTCCAAGCGATCATCCCTGGGTGATATAGGTAAAGCTGTTACACCGGATCATGCTGATAATCAAAGACTTAGTGCGATTAGCAACAATTCACTAGGCAAAGGCTTAGATGGGTGTCATTCTACTATCTCTGTAAATACTTCCATGAATATTACTTCTTGTGATAGTTTATCCTCGGGAGGATTTTCACCCAATTGTTTTGATCAGCAAGCAAATTCAGGCCACCGACGCACCTAAAAACACACCTATAAGTACAAAACAAAAGGGCAAAAGAAAGAGGGGAGGGGACTGCCAATTAGGCAGGAAACCTAAGATACCAAAAATAACAAATAAACTGACTAAGCCCAAACTAACTAAAGCTAATACATCACTTAAACCTCCAGCCACGTGCTTGCCTATACTTCCAAATCCTTTACCTAGAGCTAGTCTCCAGCCATTATCACAAACTACAGCTGCATTGAGGGATGGGGCATGTAACATATTTCAAGTGGAGCAGTTGCTTAAATCATTCACGCTTCCACTCATTGAGAGATTAAAAGTAATAAATGATAAAATGGATAAACTACAAAAGGCAACTGCAGAGAATTCTCTTGTGTTGGCTAACTTAGCACCTAGTCTGGAAAACGGGGGTATTGTGATAGACCTAAGCAAACAGGCCAAAATTCCTCCTTCTACTACTTGTTTGTCTCCAAACAGTGTATCAGATGCAATAAGGCGATCATGAAATAAGGAGGACACGATGAAGGGCGGTCAAGACAACAAAGCTGCTGTAGAGGGAAAGGATATAGGGCCAGATGTAGGTGGCAAATACCGGTCGGAAACGGCCGAATTCGGCCATTTCCGACCGGTATTTGGCATCTTGAGATGTAGGGGGCCAGATTTGACAGATTCTGTATATTTACCGAATCGGTAAATTTACAGAATCTGTAAAATACCGAATCGGTATTTTTACCGAATCGGTACCTTCCAGATGTAGGTGGGACTCTTCTGAGTCCCAAAGGCCCTACAAATTCGGTATTTTAACACACAATCCAATTGGGTGTTAAAATACCGAATTCAGGTGTGCATGCACATGTGTGCATGCACACCTAGCCATGTGACAGACAGACATGCCCTAAGGCATGTCTGTGTGCCACATGGCGCACATGCCTATTTTTGGGGTGCCAGAGAGTGTCAAAGTGACACCCCCTGCACCCTTGCCAAATTCGGTATTTACAGATTCTGTAATTACAGCATCGGTATTGCCCATTGATTCCTATGGGCTTCAAGGCCCATAGGAATCAATGGGCAATACCGATTCGGTATTTACAGATTCGGTAAATACCGAATCTTAACGATTCGGTATTTACAGAATCTGTAATACCTACATCTCCCCCCTTCATATTTACCGACTCTTAAATACCGAATCGGTAAAATTCGGTATTTAAGAGTCGGTAAATATGAATTACCTACATCTGGCCCATAGTTTCTAGACAGAATATCCCCATATTAACTTTACCATTAATACAGATTGAGGGGGCAAAAAATCAGGCTGAACCTCCAAAAAATGCGGCTAGCCTCCCAATTATTGATCTAACGCCCCAATCCTCTCCTGTGGTGGTGGTACCATGAAACGTCCCTCCGCTCACTGAGGGAGATAAGGAAGACTATCACCAGCTAAGAAATAAGGTTGTACATTGGTTGTCATGCAATACTATAGAAGGCAGCATGTCTGGTCAAAGTATTATAATGGCTCGAAGGGTGTCTTGGCTGGGAAGGTCGAAAAAATCCAAAATGGGCGATTGTATTGTGATCAATTTTAATAGCCCAATTCCAGTTGAAAGAATACTAAGGGAAGTTGCGTATGGAGGCGGTCCCAGGGGACCGGGCATTGAGATATTACCATTGGGATTTTTTTATGGTCCATCTAATCGAGCACAATCGGATACTTGGAATGGGTTGCAACAGGGTAGGACACCCCAATATAGAATACGGCAGGGATTGGGCCAAACTAGGATGAGGCCATCAGGTGAACTGAATTGGGGTAGACAGGGGGTGTACCCTTTTTTCGAAGGGCAAAATAGATTTGCAGCACTCTCTGGCCTCAATGAGTGTGACTGACTCTATGGTAACAACATAGGCGCAAAAGCTTGTAAGAGTAGATATGGCCTGCCTAAACATCAGAGTATAACCCAGGCAGCGAATTTAGAACAAGGAGACCAGATAGAAAAGGCTTCAATAAAAGCCCAAAATACGCCTAATTTAGTTCAGAGGATAGCTTCTCTGCCTATTAACCATGTGTTAGATTATGGGTCAAACAGTTACATCTATGTTAACCTGACAAGCACCTGTGTAATGCAAGCTAACCCTGAAGTTGATAATTCTAATGTGATGAAGGATGTAATATGTGTGGATGCTGCTGCAAAGAGGGAAACCTCCATGCCCCCTATTGATATTGATATTGATAATGTTTATGCTCCGCTGGTTACTCCTCCACTATCCCGAGGACTTGTAAGGATTGTTTCATGGACCATTTGTGGTTTGGAAAGCAAAGTTTCAAATCCTGTTTGGGGGGAGTTTATTCAAAACTTTTACATATTATGTATCCAGGAAACTTGGCTTTTAAATGAAAAGCACTTGGATGGCTTTAAGTCCTATCATATCACAGCGGAACGCTCCACCCATGGCAGACATAACGGGGGTATTTGTGTTTATGTGTCAAATTTGCTGAGGGTCCAGAGAATCAAAATGATGACATTTTCCTCGTATTACCAAATGGTATCTATTACATTATACCCGGGCAAAGAAATGATGGTGGGAATTTTTTATAATAACATCAAAAATGCTGATTTCCTAGTACAGATGAAAAATTTTGAGGAAGACTTAAACTATCTCAATCTAGCAAAAGGAAGGGACGCAATCTTGGTATGGGGAGGGGATTTTAATATCAGTGTATGCAACTCGAATGCCTGCAGATCAAGGGAAAATGATTGGGAAGAAAGTGGCGATAGAAACCATCTTGTACATACTGACAAAGGGGAAAAAATAAATGACATAATGGCCACATTTAATTTAGGCTTCGCAAATTTGATGTGTGCCCCGAAGATTAAATTTAGTTCGACCTTTATACCAAGGGGCTTACAATCTGTTATCAGTTTCATTATCCTACCTATTAGATACTCGAACTGGGTTGAAAAATGTGTGATTCATCCCAATGGCCTTAGTGATCACTTGCCCCTTAGTGTGTACTTAAACTTACCCGATTGTAACAAGTCCACCACTATAGAGTCCCTGGCGTGGTCGCAAGAATTAGTATTGGCACGTCAAAATGATTTTGCATTAAAATGGGGAAGAAAGGACCCAACGAAAATAAATGCTGACATTATATCCAAGGCTCTGTCACCCATCCTGGTTTGCCTAGATGAGGAATCAACAAATTTTGAAATCCTGGAGGCCTTTGGGCAGGTTACTGCAGTTATACAAGACTCCTTGACCAAACCAAACACTAAGATAGGAAATAAGAGTAATGGTTGGTTTATTTCTGAATGTTCAAGAGCCTGCACTCACCTCAAAGGTGCACTTAGCGCCAAACTTAGGGATTATGGATTAATTAGGGATTGTAGAAAGAAGTATAATCTAGCCCGGCCTATTCGGAAAAAAGAAATAAAAGAGTTGGCTTGGCAGAACTTGATGAAGGCCTCACAAAGTAGAGACTGTAAATTGTTCTGGCAAACAGTAAACGCACCGTGCTTCACTAAAAAAGATATTGCAAGAATTGAAGTCACCATAGACGAAAGCACGTGGATAGACTTCTTTTCGAATGTATATAAAAAAGACGAAAGTGATTTGTGTATGCCCGCAGAGGTCAACAAGTTGGGCGCACCGGAGCAGGATTATTTCCCGATAGTTAATGAAATTTTACATAAGGAAGTCCTGCTCGCAATTAATAACAGCAAAGAGAGTAAAGCCCCGGGCCCGGATGGGATCCCAAATGACATCTTTAAGTTGACCACTGAACTTTGGGCCCCAATCTGTATGCGCGTCCCAGTGGCCTGCTGTGCTGAAGGATTTATTAAAACCTGGGGCGAATCGGTAATCTTACCTATTTATAAAGAAGGGGACAGGGAGAGCCCAGTAAATTACAGGCCTATATCTCTTCTGGATTCCCTCACGAAGATAGCAGGTAGGGTGGTCCTAAACAAATTACAAACCTGGGCAAATGATAACAACATTCTAAGCCCTGTTCAGTATGGTTTTAGGGAAGGGATGGGCACTGGTCCTAAATTTTGTGATGATACAAGGGAAATATACTAGGGCAAAAGGAGGTTGTCTCTATGCCATATTTGTCGACCTCACAGCCGCATTCGACTGTGTGGACCATGCTAAGTTGTGGCAAATATTGGAGGAAATTAGGGTGGAACCTGCTATAGTGTGCTTCCTTCGTCAAATGTACACGGGTGCAACCGCGAAGGTGATACATGGGCTGAGGGGAGAATGCACTGGGTCTTTACGCATAGAGAAGGGTGTTAGACAGGGCTGTGTTTTGGCTCCATTCCTCTTCTTCATATACACGAACGCTTTGGAGGGGGAATTGGAGACCGCTATAGTCGATTCCCCTAGGTATGGGAAAAAGCAGGCTGTCTCCCTTCTCTATGCAGATGACGCAGTGTTAATTGCCAGAACTAGGGTAGGCGCCAAGAAGGCACTTGCTAAATATATAGAGTTTATGGAATCAAGGGGCCTAAAAATAAATGCTAAAAAATCCTTTGTCATGACGTGTGGGAAAGGAAGGGTCAAAGGTAAGGCCATCATGGCGGACGGCCTCTTGATCGAACACAGTAAAACCTTCTCTTATTTGGGGGTACTGTTAGAGGGTTCTGGCTCTTGGGGTCCAGCGGTAAGGAATAGGACTCATTCAAATGCTCCACTGCGGCACTAATGAATTTTGCCAAACAACTAGGCAAAAGACCCCCCGAAATTCTTTTAAAAATATACGTGGCAAAATGCAGAAGTATTGCACTCTACGGGGCAGGTATTTGGGGCTACCAAACGCAGCGCCCATCCAAATAGCAGAAAACTGTTTTTTGAGATACTTGCTAGCCCTCCCCCAGGGCACGGCAGTTTTTAACTGTCATGCGGAATTAGGAGTGGATTTTTTTTCCGACCTCATAAAACTACAACCAATTTTACTCTGGCAGAGAGTATGGACTTCAGAAGCGCTGTCCCTTAATAGAGAAATTATAGAGGACGCCATGGCCTTGGATAATGCAAAACAAATTCCATGGTTGGAATACGTTAGGAATACATTCATTGATCTGCAAAGGCCGGAACTATATAATAACTCGGAATTGGTTAGTAGGTTGCCCAGAAAAGAATTAAAAAGGTTATGTTTGAATCATTACGAGTTGTTAAGATGTTCGGGTGAACTAACCAAAAAAACGGTAATCCAAAATCAAATGTCACTGGCATGTTATGAGATTCAACCTTATTTAACTTTTTGTACTATGGGTTTCGACTGCTTTATTTTGACTAGGTTTAGATTTGATTTATTCCATCGCCTGGTAACTTTTCCTACAGAAAACAATTGGTCTAGAATCTTGGAACCTTGCCCATGTGACAACTCTTCATTACAATCCTCATTTCATGTGACCCTATTCTGTAAATACTATGAGAATGAACGCAGAAGATGGTTTAAACATTATTTGAGACAGGGTTCTTGGCGGCAATGTAGACCAGCGTAATTAAACCTACAGCAATTGGGAAATGTAAAATGTATTATGGTTATGATTGGTTTCTTGAAAAATACCTTGAGGAAACGGAATTCTATGATCTGCTAATTTTTATAAAAGTAAATGCTTTATATCGTTAATGTACTAATTTAATAATAATTTTTAAATTTGGGTGTAATTTATTATTATGAAATGTTGTGTATATATATTGTCGCTTTTATGATTTTTATCTATTGTTAAAATCGAATAAAGCAAATCTGAATCTGAACCTGAACTACAAGTCCCAGAATCCAGACTGATACTTGTTATGTTATAGCACACCTCGCTGAAGCAAATGGACTGTCATGCTACTGAACCAGTAGACAACTGACATGACTTGTCTCTCCGGATGTTAAATGGCAATTTTCACATGTTTTTCATTGTAAAATTGTGGTTTAAAAGTAAACATCCGCCACTCAGAAGACCCTCACAATCACATACGCATTCTCTCAAAAGGCCCAATGTTGCATGAATATGTGTGGGCCCAGCCGGTCGGGAACATGTTTTATTTGCACTGGATTGGAATGGAGGTCAGGTGGGGTGTGGCCAGTGTGAAGTGTCGCCACATGGGATCCATAAACTCCTCTACACTGCAAATTGGGTCTTAGGTGTTGTTCCGAGCAGACCGATATAAACAAAGCAGCATAACCATACTACACATATTTCATTATTGGAATTGTAGTCTTCTTGGTTTTAGTATTCTGAGACAATTGGGCAATAACACCAGAATGTGGAGGTTTTGGCTTCAGAAAATAACTGGACTGTATATATATGCTGTGCGCCGTGACACAGGGCCAGGAGAGCAGCTGAAGGCAGGGGTCACTGGAGCTCAAGTACCAGGATTTGTATTCCAATGCAGTGGATTTTAATGCATCATTGTTTGCATAGCTATGTATTTCCACATGTGGTTTTGTGTATGAATGGATGTTTCTTGCACAGCGCCCTGATGCCCTAAAAAGAGCACAGCTGTATATTTCACTAAGTGTTAAGTGCAAGAGCTTTCTTTACTGTTTATCTAAGTTGTGAGATGTTGGCTGATGCTCCCGTGATCCAAGTTGGCCCATTTTGTGGAGTTCGCTGCAGCAGGCCCTCAACATGCTGAGCTACCCTTGCTGCGACTAGTGCAACATATCTCCGTTGCTCTCAGTGGCCTAAAAAGGTGCTTCTTCCAAACGTTGGCTTATCATTGAAAGTATATGTCTAACAATGCTTTATAACTATGGCTTCCGGTTTTACGGCATTTATTTGTTGACATTTCCGTCTGTATTTATCCATATTTATGTTTTGTTCATTATATCTGTATTTATTTTACGTTTTGTGAAAAAATGAAGCTTAAACTGGTATATTTCTGCATTTATTTGACCAATAAATGTATGCTCTTATTTGAATATCTTACAGGTTTCAATGATATATAGACCCACCGATGGTAAATCAATATACAGATACGAAAATATTAACGTTTTAAATATTAACTTAATGCATATCTACTGATGTTTAAGCCTCATTACTAAACTGTCTTACTTTTTTGAACTGCCTATACCTGTCAATCCACACATCTATTGGCCTGACAGTCATGGGTGGCAGTATTTAAAAGCACTTAAAAAGGAACATAATTTCCGTTTTTGTCCACATTTAGAAATAAATCCAGATACCAAATTAAATGGTTTTCTCTTTGTATTCATCTGTAAAAATCAGTAAAAACGTAAATCAGGGAGCCTTAATTATAAACACATGAGGGCTGTTACCACTTAACTGAAAGCGCTTCTTGTCACATTATAAAACGTGTTTCATTTTGTACATAATAGCCCTGGTCCGCACACTTTGACCCAAATGTCCTGTTCTGAAACGCAGGTAGACCCTGCCCACGTCCCACCTGTAAAGGATGCTCTACACAGTGTACATTTCATTTTATGACTATTGTACCACATTGTCAAATCATTTTTTTTGCCCTGAAATGTCACTTCGTAGTTTCACCTATCGATTTACTGGGGCCCACCTGTTTCTGAGTGCCTAAAAACTACCTGATTAGGTAAGCAGGACTAGGAATATCTGTGAGTTTCTGGAGTACCGAGCCCCTCTTTAATTTGGAGGTAGGTGGTGTCTAAGAGGGACGTGTGGCAACGTCCTCTTACATTACATCACCGAAAGAGGGCATTAGAACAGTTTTGTGTGGTTTCGGAGTACTTGGAGGTTTTAGCCAGGAGATCACCTCTACTGCCTGAGACTGCGCAACTTAATCTTTTGTTGGTACTAGTGATTTAATGTACTAAAAGAAAATCCCAAAAGTAAGTGAGTTTACAGCACTGATCATTACCAGAAAGATCTCCTCAGTGGGTGCTCTGAACACTGATCATTTGGGCTCGTATAAACTCTTCTGACGTCCTAAGTGAATTTAACGCCCCAATTTTTATTTTTCCCCAGATATGTCTGAAGGATGCCACACTTGCTTGTTATCTGTCTATAACTTTGACAACGAGCTCATTGAAACAGGATGAGCTACTTTTGCAATGGGAAATAAATACAAATAATCATCACCCAACCCGGAGTTCTGATGTGTGTGCAAACTGAAGTTTGACATGGATCTGCTCAATACATGGAACCATGGCCAGAGAATGTTATTTATAGACACAACACACTTTGTCCCACCAAAGGCACAAATGCAATGCACTAAATGTGTACTTCTGTTAGTATATGTGAACACGAGGGCCTGTTAAAAGCAGGTAGAATCTTATTCTACTACTCATCACAAACTACTCATCACTCATCACAAACTACTCGTCGTACATTGCTTCCACACCTCGTCAGGGGTAGTAAGCGCTATATAAATCCAATTACAATATCTTTTTAGTAAGGGTGAGAGGGAAATGTTGGGGTGCTTAGGACAAACGTGTCTGTTGCTGTGTACCTTATGCGTTGCTTTTTCTGTGCATGTTATTTCTCTCAGATGTGTGTATGTTAAAAGTGGGGTCTGAGGTCCACTTAAGGAAGCATTTGTGGTGTTTCTTGTTTTCTTATTTTCTCATTTTTCACTCCACTCCAACCAAAACACATGGGTAAAAGATATTGTCATTTACAATACCAATAGCTCTAACTCATCAAATGCAAGACCGATTGCATTGCAAATGCTTGTTTTTATAACTGTCCTTTAAAAGCAGAAACTTCGCAGTCCAGCTGGTAACTACCTTGCAATTCCACTCAAAAAGGATACATCTCTGTCATCAGGATGTTTCAAGTGGTTCCATCAAATAAAGCCATACGGCTTCCAAGCACCCTTTACATTTGCAGACTGACCAGTTGCACACATTTACATTTCTTTCAGGGAAGCAGCCACCCTGGCAAGAAGGCTTGTTTAGCTGTCTGCCCTTCCCTCCGATTCACAACACAGGATACTCTCTGTTTTACACTACAGCTGAAGCATTTCCACTCTCAGAATTAAACGTCCCAGGATGGTTATCTTTTTACAAAAAGTAGGGGAACTTTTTTCCTTAAATTAAAAAAGTATGGGCACGTCAATCCCCTCAGATCCCAACCACCCGACCACTGCCTGGAAACCGTAAAATATTGTAAGATGAGAAATTTAGATGGTAGGTGGAATTTACATCACTGTGTACAAAAAATAGGTAACAATGTGCACAAATTGTGTTTGTTTGCTCACGCTAATACCAATTTTGCATTACTCTGAGTCCAGATCTTCCTCACCATAGTCGTAACTTGATGAGTGAAGGGGCTTAGAACAGAACATCACCAAGCAAAAACAAATGTACCATCTAGCTTCTCATCCCTCCAACACGGCTGCCTTCCCCTTCCTCTGCAATTTACATTAAAAGGAAGTCAGCCCATTTTTTGTTTCTGTGCAATGGGAGTCTCCATGTAAGAGATGGATACGTTTCGTTTTGTCTTTTTCTTTTTATTGTTGCCGCATTTGTGGTGAGTGGAGATCCTTCTCCAGCGGACTCAGGCTCTTATACAGAGGTCCTGCTTTAACAGGCTCAAATTTCAGAATTCTTTATTCAATCTCATAAAAAAAGATTGTTGGAAATCGAGGCAGTATCTGTGAGGCCAGCACAAATAACATGTCACAATTGTCCTTCACTGGGAACCAAACACCCTAGTGTAGCGCCTGACTCTCAGAGGGTAGCGTTGCAGAATAGTCTAAGGATTACTTAAGGGAGGTGGTGTGGGCCAGTAATCGCCATTAACAGGTGCACAGAAATAACACTCAATAATTGATTGTCCAGTCTGTACTTTGCTTTATAAAAGTAAGAGTACATTTATTAAACACACACACTACTCAATACTATGCACCAATTTACAAATATACATAAGCTGTTGGAATTACTTTGTGGCATTGCATAATATCTCAAACCCTCCCACAGGGGGGTGGGGTCTAGTACCACCACTCCTATGTATGCACACCATCTTGCCCCCTAATGCAGTTAGTTCAAAACAACCTGGAGCGAGGGCCCTGTGCACTGGCACCACCCCTTTACCTCAAAAAACATTTAAAATAGGCACACCTGCCGTGGTGACACAAAACCCTAACTGAGATTCTCCTACTGGCCATGAATTATACACCTCTACATCTTAGGGGCTAGCAGTCTGGGTTCTTCCTCACCTAAGGCAACAGCAATAATACATGTTTAGGCATCCTTTTAAAATGAGGTACTTATTAGACTTGGTAAAATTTTTAATGCATTGCAATTGCAACCTCTAATAGGCATCACAGATGAAATCACAGGATTACACAAATACAGCCAGGGACCCTAGCAGGAATGCCCAGCAACATAAGCCCTTTTGGCTTATGAAATCACCTTACACAGGTACTTCACATTACACATGTGCCTTTCAGTCTCTCTAAAAAGAAATAAATGGGTTAAATGCATTTGTGGTGCAATTACACCTTTTGCACCTCGAGTGAATGCCCTTCTCCAGACATCCCCAACTCAGCTCTTCATACCTTGAGGGAGTCCCTAAGGCACCCCCAGCTGCAGAACAAAAGTTCCAGCCTTGGGTTAGCTGATAACACCTGGCTGATCCCTTGAGGGGTGTATTCTTTTGAGTTCCCATGAGACTTAGGGAGGGTCGTTCCATTTTCCTGCTGGGGGAGACTACGTTACTCCTGCAGTTCCCCCTTGCACAACTTTCGTGGTGACCCCGTTCTCCTTGGGCCACCACATGCAGCAAAACAAATTGTTATATTCCTACAGGCCGCCGGGGCCTGCAAAGCATCATGGGGCGCTTCCTCCAGCCTTTTGCATATTATAGCAGCGGCTCTTCCACTGTGTCGGGGAGAGCTGTGATGTGTGCTTCGGGCTGCTTTTACCTTTCCTTGGAGAGTCCGGTCCCACCCGGACCCCCAGGTAAGTTATCGCAGCTCGGGGAGCCCACCCTGGCTGCTCTGGCCGTGGTTCAGGGACCCGGTCCCACCTCTTGCCCCAGGGCATCTTCTCCATTATTAAGAGCCTGCCCCAGTGGGCGTGTCTGCAAAAAATGGCATTGTGGATCTTGTGGTGCATGACTACAAAACATTTCCTCAAGTGAGTCTGCCCACTGGGGTTTTATGAAATATATTTTAATTTGCTGCCACATTGAAAGACTCACTTGAGGAAATGTTTTGAAGTCATGCACCACAAGATCCACAATGCCATTTTTTTGCGGACAAGCCCACTCGGGCAGGCTCTTAATAATGGAGTGCATGAAGAAACTTTCACTGTGTGCAGAAGCCATTGAGGAAGGGACAAGCATCCCGAAACCGGTCTGGCATGAGAAACAAGATGACTGTTCTCCCTGCGTCTCCTCTTGCAACTGCTTTGAAAATGAAATGGATGCAAATTTTCCAATCAAGTGGCTGCTTCCATCAAGGGCTCAACCTTTGCGTTGGGATATTTTGCGGCACGAGCCCAGCCGCGGGGAGCAAGCAAGTCGCTTCAGTGCCGACCCGTGATGGCGCCAACCGGTGCTATATCTACACGGGAGGTCGGTATACTAAAGCTGTTGAATTACGACATCAGGACACCCAGCATAACAGCACATCAGCCCACTGGGGTTTTATGAAATATATTTTAATTTGCTGCCACATTGAAAGACTCACTTGAGGAAATGTTTTGAAGTCATGCACCACAAGATCCACAATGCCATTTTTTGCGGACACGCCCACTGGGGCAGGCTCCTAATAATGGAGTGCATGAAGAAACTTTCACTGTGTGCAGAAGCCATTGAGGAAGAGACAAGCATCCCGAAACCGGTCTGGCATGAGAAACAAGATAACTGTTCACCCTGCGTCTCCTGTTGCAACAGCTTTGACAATGAAATGGCTACAAATTTTTCGATCAAGTGGCTACTTCCATCGAGGGCTCAACCTTTGCGTTGGTGTATATATATATATATATATATATATATATATATATATATATATATATATATATATATATATGCAAAAAAGAAGGAGAGAACTCTGGGTAGTTCCCAAGTTTAGGTGGAAGGCAGTTCCTGTATAGAGCACCCTCAACACCAGCGACACTCTAAATTTGCTATCCTCAAATGTCTGCTTTTCTATCAAAGTTTTTAAGCATAGGATTAGCACAGTGCTATCCACTCCGAGATAGAAATGGACAAAGTATTTTGCCATTTGTACAGCAAAGTCTTTAAGCATAGGATTAGCACAGTGCTATCCACGCCGAGCTGTAAAATGACAAAAGCCATATACCAGTTCAGGCATAATATTACAGCTTTAGATTGGTAAAATACCATCCAAGCCAACCTGAAATGTATAAAAGCAACCCCTGACACGTTTTTTGCTGTCATTACAGCTCTTCAGAGAGGTTTAGCTTTGTCCAGACACAAGGGAGCACCCAGTATAAGTAAAAACAATTCCCTTGCAGGCATAGAGTGATGCATAAATTATGCTAAAAAGAAGGAGAGAACTCTGGGTAGTTCCCAAGTTTAGGTGGAAGGCAGCTCATGTATAGAGCACCTTCAACACCAGCAACACTCTAAATTTGCTCACCTCAAATGTCTGCTTTTCTATAAAAGTTTTTAAGCATAGGATTAGCACAGTGCTATCCACGCCGAGATAGAAATGGACAAAGTCTTTTGCCATTTGTACAGCAAAGTCTTTAAGCATAGAATGAGCACAGTGCTATCCATGCCGAGCTGAAAATGACAAAAGCCATTTACCACTTCAGGCACAATATTACAGCTTTAGATTGGTAAAATACCATCCAAGCCAACCTGAAACGAATAGAAGCAACCCCTGGGATGTGTTTCACTGTCATTACAGCTCTTCAGAGAGGTTTAGCTTTGTCCAGACACAAGGGAGCACCCAGTGTAAGTCAAAACAATTCCCTTGCAGGCATAGAGTGACACATAAATTATGCAAAAAAGAAGAAGAGAGCTCTGGGTAGTTCCCAAGTTTAGGTGGAAGGCAGCTCCTGTATAGAGCACCCTCAAAACCAGCGACACTCTAAATTTGCTCACCTCAAATGTCTGCTTTTCTATCAAACACTCTAAATTTGCTCACCTCAAATGTCTGCTTTTCTATCAAAGTTTTTAAGCACAGCATTAGCACAGTGCTATCCACGCCTAAATAGAAATGGACAAAGTCTTTTGCCATTTGTACAGCAAAGTCTTTAAGCATAGGATTAGCACAGTGCTATCCATGCCGAGCTATAAAATAACAAAAGCCATTTACCACTTCAGGCACAATATGACAGCTTTAGATTGGTAAAATACCATCCAAGCCAATCTGAAATGAATAAAAACAACCCCTGACATGTGTTTCGCTTTAATTACAGCTCTTCAGAGAGGTATAGGTTTGTCCAGACACAAGGAAGCACCCAGTATAAGTCAAAACAATTCCCTTGCAGGCATAGAGTTATGCATAAATTATGCAAAAAATAACTCTGGGTAGTTGCCAAGTCTAGGTGGAAGGCCGCTCCTGTATAGAGCACCCTCAACACCAGCGATACTCTAAATTTGCTCACCTCAAATGCCTGCAAGGGAATTGTTTTGATGTATATATATATTTATATATATATATACATATACATATATATATATATTACCTACTGGCGGTCGCCAGTAGGTATATATAGTTAGGATTTTTTCTCTATGGGATTTTTGAAAATTCTATGTCTAATACCTTTGGCGTTTGTGGACGGAATTGGCTGAAATTTTCAGGAAAATGGCACATTTTGTTTCTGAGCAGCCCCTGAAAATTGGGGGGGGGGGTTCGTCCAGGGGGGGTCGAGAAAAAAGGGGGGTCCCAAAACGTGTTTTTAACATTGAGTTTTCCATAGGGCGGTTGGCCTCACTTTTAGCCCGAACGGCTGAATGGATTTGCACGAAACTTGGCAAAATTGTAGGGACTGGTAGCCCGATGTGCCTTTTGTAGGTCTCAATATATGTGCTCCAGTGGATTTTGAGAAATTAACGTTTAAAAAAAGATATATATCTGTAACAGCGGACCGGGCAGCGCTCCAGTTCGCGTACTTTTCGCGCAACGGAGCTTTGTGAAGCGAAGCTGATTGGTTCTCCGGCGTCTGTCAACATTCCAAACAGTCCGTAGCGGCCGCCATCTTGTCTCTCGGTAGGATCGAGAGACAAGAGGAGGCGAAAGCGAAGGGGCAAATGACCATAAGGGGGCATAGTAGATCCTCCCTGACCTCTTAGGTTTGATGTACCATTTTGCCAAGTTTGGTGTAATTCCGTTCAGCCATTCAGGCTGTAGACGTATCTAAATGTCAATAATCGAACGGCTGAATGGATTTGCACGAAACTTGGCAAAATATTAGGGACTGGTAGCCCGATGTGCCTTTGCTAGGTCTCAATATATGTGCTCCAGTGGATTTTGAGAAATTAACGTTCAAAAAAAGATATATATCTGTAACAGCGCTCCGCTTCGCGTACTTTTCGCGTTACGGAGCTTTGCGAAGCTGATTGGTTCTCCGGCGTCTGTCAACATTCCAAACAGTCCGTAGCGGCCGCCATCTTGTCTCTCGGTAGGATCGAGGGACAAGAGGAGGCCAAAGCGAAGGGGCAAATGACCATAAGGGGGCATAGTAGATCCTTCCTGACCTCTTAGGTTTGATGTACCATTTTGCCAAGTTTGATGTAATTCCGTTCAGCCATTCAGGCTGTAGACGTATGTAAATGTCCTATGGAAAATTGCATGGGGAAAACACATTTGAAAGTGTTGAAATTTAGAACCAATTAAAATGTTACTTTGGTTTTGTATTTGTGTGTGATGAAAGTTAATTGGTTATGTATATATCTCAAATGAGAGGAAACCATAGCCATTTTGTGATACTACTGTCTGAGGTACATTTGTGAGGAATTTTTGGTGGTGAATTTCTGGTGTTTGATTTACACAGTACTAACACTTCTCCTACTTTTAAAAAGGTGAGTTGTTAATTTGTAAGGGGAACTATGTTGTACACTTGAAGATAATTTGAAAAATGTTTTCTGTTATTTATTTGCAGTCCTTCTGTTATACTAAATATTTGATAAAGTTAGTTTTATATTATGTATTACTAAAAACAATAAATGAAAGTGATTATTTTTTTCTGCAATTTACAGCAAGCAATTTCAAAATAAAATGGCTCACAATGAAGAGACCGTGGCAATTTCTTTGTAAGGGGAACTATGTTGTACACTTGAAGATAATTTGAAAAATGTTTTCTGTTATTTATTTGCAGTCCTTCTGTTATACTAAATACTTGATAAAGTTAGTTTTATATTATGTATTACTAAAAACGATAAATGAAAGTGATTATTTTTTTCTGCAATTTACAGCAAGCAATTTCAAAATAAAATGGCTCACAATGAAGAGACCGTGGCAATTTCTTTTGAATTGTCCACTACATTGATTGAAATTGAGAGCACCAATAATGTAATATTGTCACAAGGAGGAGATGACTTGAATGATTCCACTACATTGATTGAAATTGACAGCACCAATAATGAAATATTGTCACAAGGAGGAGATGACTTGAATGATTCCACTACATTGATTGAAATTGAGAGCACCAATAATGAAATATTGTCACGAGGATATGACTTGAATGATTCCACTACATTGATTGAAATTGACAGCACCAATAATGAAATATTGTCACAAGGAGGAGATGACTTGAATGATTCCACTACATTGATTGAAATTGACAGCACCAATAATGAAATATTGTCACAAGGAGGAGATGACTTGAATGATTTTTTTGATCAATCTGTTGATGGCGAATTTATCGAATGTTTGGAGACCATAGAGTTACAAGAATCATCATTGCAGACTTTTAATGAGGAGATTCCAGATGAGATGATTGAAGAGGAAATTGCTGATGAGGACATGTTACTAGTTCTTTCAAATTTAGAAAATTCTGAAGAATAAATTTATATTTAGAAATCAAAAATTGTTTGAGACATTATTCATTTTTATTTTTAATTTATGAGGTTGTAGCGAAGTGATTGTAGTATAAAATGAGACTTATAGTATAGAGTGCAACATTTTTATGTTACATGGTAAGTTTACTCATATTTACTTCCCTTCTGCCACTATATTATCTCCAATGTGTATTTGACATCTCTTCTTCATCTCCGGCCTCCTTTCTCTCACTGTGTGTCTCTGATGCATCTTATCGCTGCTATTTTGTGTAATTACAGAAGAGAGTAAAATAAAATAGTTCGGAACGTGAAAAGGGGGCAAAGTAGAGTACCCCTCACCCCCTAGGCCTTCTCAGGCGGTCCCAAAAGGATCAGTTTCTGCTTTCCTGAGAGATTATGGTATGAGTTCCATATACTACAATAATTTGCAAACCCATCAAAACCTACAGGGCCACTCCATCCGCACCCTGGTACTCTGACATGCTTCGCCAGAAAAAGGCTTCATGCAAAGCCCTCGAACGCTCCTGGAGGCAGAACTATTCCCTCGACAGTAAAATCACCTATAAAACAGCTCTAAAAGAATACCGCAGAATGATTGAGGATCATAAAAGGGACTTCCTGGCTTCCAGAATTAAACATGCCAGTAACGGCGCCAAGGAGATTTTCAACATAGTCAGATCCTTTACGGACCCCAGCGCTCTGACTCGAACTCAACCAGCCTCCCAGTCTCTGTGTGATAAACTCTCACAATTCTTTGAGGAAAAAATCCAGGCTATTTACTCCTCCTTTCCCATCAGCAGTAGTGCAGGGTCGGGTGAGGAATCTACTACGTACCCGCTACAGTCACCCTCATTGCTAGAGTTTGCAGATATCTCTGAGGCTGACACACTGGTAGAATTACTCAACTGTAAATCTGGTTACCCCAAGGACCCTTTGCCAGCCAAACAATATAAAAAACTGGCACCCCTGCTCAACCCTTTCCTTAACCATATCTGGAACGAATCCCTGAGAACGGGCATTTTTCCCGCAAAATGGAAGCATGCGTCCTTAGTCCCCATCCTTAAGAAACCTGATCTTGACCCAGATAACCCTAGTAACTACAGGCCCATCTCTCTCCTGCCTGCCCCAGCTAAGATCCTGGAAAAACTGGTGCACGCCCAGCTTGCCAACTATATTGAATCCCATGGGCTCCTGCATGACTCTCAGCACGGCTTTCGATCGGGCCACAGCACGGAGTCGGCCCTTGTTGAAATGGCTGACTCGGTGAGATGGACGCTGGATCGAGGGTCGAGGGCGGTGTTAGTGCTGCTGGATCTCTCAGCAGCATTTGACACCGTCTCTCATAAGATCCTGCTGAGAAGGCTGGAAGACCTGGGTATTGGCGGTACAGTGTTGAGATGGCTCTCTTCCTACCTGGGTGACCGTACTCAGCAGGTATACACCCCTCCCTACACCTCCACTGCTAGACCACTTAAATGGGGAGTTCCACAGGGCTCCTCCCTGAGCCCGCTCTTGTTCAATGTTTACTTTTCCCCCTTGGCTAAACTGATTGCGCAAACTGGGATTAAATCCACCTCCTACGCTGACGACATTCAGTTACTCTTCACCTTTGATACCCCCACTGCCTCTGCCTTCGACCCACTGAAAAACTGTCTAGGAGACATCTCTAGCTGGATGGACTCCAATTCCCTCCGACTCAACGCTGGAAAGACAGAGATTTTGTTTTTTAACTCATCATCCCCTCTTGATTCTAATTTATGGTGGCCGGATGATCTCAGCCATGCCCCCACGCCTAAAGACTCGGTGAGAAACCTGGGAGTGCGCTGGGATAATCATCTCAGTTTCAACGCCCAGGTTCAAACAGTAGCAGCATCCTGTTTTGCTAAGATCAAGACAATTAGACGGCTCATCAACTACCTGCCGATGGACTGCCGTAAGACTGTGGTACAAGCCCTGATAATATCTCACCTGGACTACGCCAACGCACTATATCTTGGCACCACAGCAGGCCTATGCCACAAGTTACAAACTGTCCAGAATGCTGCTGCTCGGCTGGTGGAGAGAATTCCTGCCAGACATCACATCTCCCCACACCTCCGTAAACTCCACTGGCTCCCCATCTCCAAGAGATGTATTTTTAAGGCCATGACCCTGGCTTTCCGGGCCTCCAAGGGCAAAGGCTCGGCCCATCTGAAAAGCACTCTGAGACCGTATGTCAACACCAGGACATTACGCTCAAATTCCCTACTTCTGCTGGAAACCCCTAGATTTAAACGTACTCGCGCCGGAGGGAAAACATTCGAGGTCTGTGCCACTCGGTGTTGGAATAACCTCCCGGTTGCATTACGAGCCTGTCAAACTGAATTAGCATTCCGAAAGTCCCTGAAAACACATCTCTTCCCCATATAATGCCCCATTGGTGCCTAGCCTCTAAGTTCCATGATTTATTAGCGCCGGGACGCCCCATTGGGGCAGCTGTTGCGCTTTACAAAATACACAAATAAATAAATAAATAAACATGCAAGATATATATCTCCTATTACCAACTTTTGGAGATATTCGCGCTAAGCGCGAATATCTCCAAAAAGTAACACCTGCCCTGAGCAGTTCTTAGCCATGTTATCCAATGGGAGGTGGATAACATGGCTAAGAGCATTAGCTCGGTAATGCATGAATATCGCGGACTTTTTAGCGATATTCATGCATTGCGGCCGTTTTTTATCGCATTTGCGATAAACCTTGATAATAGCAAGGTTTATCTTCGATAATTTCTGACGATGCTTAGCGGTAAAAAATTCGTTGGTAAGCATCGTTAGCGATAAATATCGCTTAACTTTGGTAATATGCACCAACGTCTGTTAACGTTCGATTCGAAGGAAATGAGGAAGTGTTGAAAAACATTGTTTGCGCCATCTTGCCTTTTTTGAAATGCCACACTTTTGTCGTGCACGGCAGCCATTTTAGATGCCTTGACCAGACCCACTCTCTGCACGCTGTCGATTCGTAGCATGGCTCCCCACCCTCGCAAGCATCTTCCCCAGGCACTGGTCACCCCCGCTCTCTGTCTTATGCATGGGCAATAAACCTCCCCCCATCTGCGCTGCTCTTCCCTGAGAATCACACTCTGTGCCCGCCCGACACCTCCCTTTCGCCCTATTCACTACCGCACCCTCTGACACTCCTCTTCCTCTGTGTCCGATTGTCCAGGCTATCAGCTAGCCCTGCAGATGTAGTTTATGGCTCCAGCTGTAAAGAATCACCCCTCTTCAAAGGAGTTATAGTAGATCAAGGCCCACACCCGATGAGATCCGTCACACCACACGTGTTCCTACTATCTGAAAACCATCCTGTATTGTGATTGGGGAGGGGACCGAGCCTGAAACTGAAGATTCCAGGAATGACTCTTTGTACATCAAAGTTTTTACAATTATGTGTCACATTAAAAATATATAGCACTCCAACAAAGTAGTAGGAATATAAAACTTTAATAACATATAAATATATACAACAAAACAAAAACAGTAAAAACATTTAAACAACGAAGAGACCGTGGCAATTTCTTTTGAATTCCTGATGAGGACATGTTACTAGTTCTTTCAAATTATGAAAATTCAGAAGATTTTGCCTGGGGGTGGGTCGTCAGTAGCAGTCTGTTGTGCGAATAGTTCCAAGGCAGCAGAACGCGCTGAAATCTAGATGGCACGAAAGTGATGTCTAGTAAGTTGCCGCCCAGCAAATAACGGCGTGGGGCGCCGCGGGGGTGAGTGAGTCCAGTAGGCACCACAGCTATTCTTACCGGCATTGCAGAATTACTGCTGGGGACAATGCCTGTGCTGTAGCAGGGTCACAGCAGAAACAAAAAGGATTCTGTTGAAGATGTTGTTGGTTTTCAATTTGAAAACAGTTCTGGTGTCAACTGCTATGGTAATGTAGTGGTTAATGTTTTGTTTTCTCTAGAAAATGTAAAAGAGGGGGAGGCAGTCCAAAGTTCCGTTAAAAGGGCAAAGGAAAGGATCGGTGGTTTGAACTATCACTGAAAAAGGGAAGAGGGTGCAACAATTTTTCCTACCGGGTCACACTGTGCTTTCACCGGAACTGAGGTCTGCAGGATTCTAGTAATTCAAAGTGAGGCTGGCGCCAGCATGGGAGCGCCGACGTCCCGCGGATACAGTTTCGTCACTCCACGGGCGATCATGGCAGTCATTCCCCATCGGGGGTCGGAGACTCCCGCGGCTCCTCTAGAATCTTCAAGGTCGTGGAGGACTACGGTGGTGGAGTCAACCAGTGACCGGGCCATTTCTTCATGCTGGGCCCGCTCTTGCCAGGTCGATCGCCATTTTGAGAGTTCGGCAGCTACCGGCGATCGCGGGGTCACATGAGCGGACGGGCTCCACCCTGCCGGGCGAGACGTTGCAGCATCGCCACAGTGGACGAACCCTTTTCGGGGCGCCTGGAGCGCTGAGGGTGCAGCTGGGAAGCCTTCACCTGAGGAGGCGGGAGAGGCCTGTTCGCACCGTCTCTCCCTCCCAGTGCACCCCACGGCGCCCCGCTTGACATTTGTTATGGCCGGTGGCGATGAGGACGGGGGGGGGTCGGAGGCATGTGCAAGACATCCCCCCCAGTGTTGTCAAAGCCATTTTTGAAGAAAGAAGTGGTGCCTGGCGTGTTGCCGCTGCTATTACGAAGGAGAAAAGAAAAAATGTCCCGTCCGTCTTTGGGCCGGCCTTCCGGTGGATGTCGGCCGGACGCCCCTGGCTCTGGCCCCATGAACGGGTTCCTTGGTTTATCGGCTGCAGCCGGATCCCGTCGGCCTCGGCCCCCCGACCGTTGGTGGCCGGACCGGAAGAGCATGTGGCGGGACTACCTGAAACTCTCAAGGGCCACCGCGGCCGGACTGGGAGAGAGAGGGGAGGGTCGAGGAGACATTCCCCCCCCTGCAACTCTTCAGCGTTGTAAAGGCAATCCCCTGGCCGGGTCCCGCTGGCCTCGGCCTCTCCTCCGGCTACACCCTACGTTAGGATCTCCTGGCCGAGGCGTGGCAGCAGGACCCGCCTTATATGGGCTGCTCCCGGCTGGGCGTAGCCGCAACCCTGCCCCACCTTGGAAGTTTCCAGAGTGGGGGCGGATGTTCTACTGACTTGCATTTTCCCTAGTCTATCGATTTTTTTGGCGTGGCAGGCGGTGGGACAGCGAGGGGTGATTTGGTTTCTCTTACTGTTTTTCTGGTCTCTCACCACTGGCATATTTCTAACGTTTTCTTGTTTCTAGGACATTAATAGGTTTTATCATTACGTTATGTTATCGTTTCTTTGTTCGTTGTTTAATAAAAGTTCATGTTCATCAGTGGCCTACTGATTTTCGTTTTCCTATTCTTTTCTTTCCAGGTTGTTTCATGCTAAAGTTTCTGTTAACAGGATACAGTGATCACTTTGTTATTATTGCAAATGTCCTTTTCACTAGGGGTGCTCTCTGGTCGGGCCAGATGACGTATCTCTAGTAAATGGTCCGGGTGAAACAGGTGCATCAATCAGTGGGGAGTAGATAGGCATGACAGATTACAACGGGGGAGAAAGGTCCGCATTACGTACCCTTTCACTATTTGCAAAGATTTTCCTACGTATATTTGCAAACAGGGAATACCTCCAAAAAGAACCAATTCCCAAACAGTCAATGTTTGGGGAAACAATCAATCAATGAGGAACGAAATAGGCACGACGTGTTAAAGGTTTGCGTTACCTACTCTTCACTATCTGCAAAGGGAGAGAGAATATTCCTATTCTTCCTCGTTTGCAGGCAGAGAAGATTCTTAAGAGAACCAACTTCGAACAATTCAATGCTCGATTCAAACAATCAACAAGGGGTACTGTGAACACAAATGAACGCCGCTTATGTACATACACATTGGTATTATCAACAGGTTGTTCCTAATGTTTCTATTTTAGGGAGGTCAAAAAGAGATCCCATTAGTGGCCTACTGATTTTGCTCGATTCCTTTTGTTTTTTTACACGATTTTTCGCTATCTGCAAAGACTAAACAGAGTATTGCGACTCTGTGCTTGTTTGTAAATAGAGAATGAACCAAAGAGAACAATCAATCAAATGGAGAGAGAAGCAGGCACGACGGATTACAACGGGGGCAAAGGCCTGCGTTAACTACCCTTCACTATCTGCAAAGAGAGAGTACTCCTAATAGAAATGAGGGGTGGGGGGCAGCATTCAAAGCAGATCAGTGTGCATAAACACGAAAATGTTTTTACTTACCACGTACTTGACATTCGACAGCTTATGATATTTGCTATTAAAAAACCATTGAAATTCACTGAAAAAACCATAGGTTATAGACCATATATAGTTAGGAATTAGCATTTACAAAACCTTGAAAATTCACTGAAAAAACCATAGGTTATAGACCATATATAGTTAGGAATTAGCATTTACAAAACCTTATTTTACTCACACAAAACCATTGAAATTCCATATATAGTTAGTTGCACTAACTATATATCGCGCACCCGCAATCCACTGCTGATCATGTCACATATTACATCATTCATGACATGGACAGTGACATCACTGATGACATCACTGATGACATCTCAAATGACATCACTGATGACATCACTGATGACATCTCATTTGACATCATTCTTGTGCTAATACGATAAACCTCTTCAGACTCTAATATAACCTTAGATACACTCAGTGTATACAGACACTCACACACTGCCACTCATCCATGGAGTTACTCACACACCCAGTCAGTCATGCAAAGAAACAATCTCACCTCCATTTCTTCAACTATACAGTTATACACACCTTACTTATTGAAACATATACTAACACATATTTACTCTCTTATACAATCCCTGATACAAGTTCACAATGATCGATACAACCACTCACTCATTCAGTGGCTCTCATGCACAGTTATTTATATATGCCAACTCTCACATGTACTGTGTTTTACATATGTACTTACTATGACATGTAGCATTGAGATATCCATTCACTCATCAATACACTCATGCACACAGTCAACTGCCCATGTAGCTGTTTCCACATGCACTGTTGAACTCATACACCTAGTGAATAAACTGCTCACACATCTATGCACAGAGTCACACACCTCCCAGCCACCCCCACACAAACTCAATCTCCCATAGAAATACTTGGGCAACCAATTAATAACACATATAGCCTCTCGTATAGCTAATGATCAACACATGCAGCAGTTTACATCACAACAGACATAATGATGCACAAATTAAGACAGTTTAGTCACTAACCCATGCATTCAGTGAGACACATTTAATCACTCACTCATACAGTCAGTCACGCACCTACTAAATCCTTCATCCAGACACTTCTACATCCACTCATTCTTCAATATGTAAGACATATTTTAACTTTACAGAAATACACAGTCACTGGATGTTGTCATCAGTGATGTCATTTGAGATGTCATCAGTGATGTCATCAGTGATGTCATTTGAGATGTCATCAGTGATGTCATCAGTGATGTCACTGACCATGTCATGAATGATGTAATATGTGACATGATCAGCAGTGGATTGCGGGTGCGCGATATATAGTTAGTGCAACTAACTATATATGGAATTTCAATGGTTTTGTGTGAGTAAAATAAGGTTTTTTAAATGCTAATTCCTAACTATATATGGTCTATAACCTATGGTTTTTTCAGTGAATATATATATATATAGACGCTCCAGTTTTCTTTTACAAAGGCAAAAGAATGGACGGCACTCCACAACTCTCATTTTAAAGTCTCTATTGATTTATTCAAAAAGTCAAAACAGGACGCTTTTCGGCATCACGCCTTCATCTGCTGTGAATGGCGCCAAATTCATTAGCAATTTAAATAAAGTTGTGTATTGACGTCAATCTCATGTTAGGTAAACACAAAAGAAAGACTAAACAATAAATATACATGGCTGCCATCTTGTAGTAGGTTCAATCGGTACATAAATTGTATGGCCTTATTTCGCAGACAGAAGTTATTAAGCCCTGGTTGGGCAATCAAATAATACGAAAACAGTATATTACCATCGATTTACATTCATGAAAAGTATCAAGGAAAAATGATATGTAACTCTTCCAATCATTCTTGCAGACTGTAACAGAAATAAGGACTAACTGATAAAAGGGGGTAAGTGTGTTAAAACATAGATGTTGTCCTGCATCTTAACTAGCCTAGATGACTGGCTAGTTCCTCCCCTGTGTTTAATCCTAGTGGAAACTTGGTACGGAGATCTATGATGAACTTCGACTCAAGTTTCCTCATTCGGAGCTCTCTGTTCCCTTCCCGATCTTTGAGGGGTATTTGGTCCAGACAATGGAATTTCAGGAGATTCCAATCACTGTTATGTTTAAAGGCAAAGTGTCTAGCTACAGGGTAGTTCGGGTCATTGTGTTTGATTGCTCTAGCATGTTCTAGAATTCGCTTTTTGACTGGGTGGATTGAAATCCCAACATAGTATAATCTACATGGGCATTCTAGACGATACACACAATATGGGCTTGTGCAAGTGAGAAATTTGTTGATTTTCCTCACTATCCCTGTGTCTGGAATTTCATATGAGGTGACTTTACTGCTTGACGGGCAGGCTTTACAGTTTTGACATGGGAAGAATCCAGTTAAGTTTCCCAGTCGTGGTGATCTAGGAATAGTGTCAAAGTGACTGTGTATCAAGGTGCCTTTTAAGGACCTGTTCCTCCTATAGGTAATTTTAGGATTGATGATAGTTGTTTTCCGATGACTGCATCTGTTTTTAGAATCTTCCAATGACGATTCATGATACTATGGAGCCAAGGGCAAGGGTTGTCTCTTTAATTCCAGTGAATCTTGAGCTTATGATTGCAGGAGAGGTGATCTAGAATAATTGCCTGATTAAAATTAGTCTTTTCATTCAGCAATATTGACCACTATAGTAAAAACAGGGCTAGATATATTAAATCCTCCACATAGTCCAGTCCTACCTCCAGACGAGATCCAAAATGTGAGGTAGACAGGGGACCGCCCTACACACACCTACAAAATCAATTTTCCTCCACTTGTACGCTACTTATAGCTCTATAACCCCAGGCCCCATACCACAGCTAAGAGTGGAGAAACAATTTCTTTTGTAGATTTCCAGGATAGGTGCAGTGTTTTTTTTTCCTATGGAGGCAGCAAGTGAGAAAGTATCTCCCACTGAGCGCAGAAAATGGTCTAGCCAATTCCTGATGCAAGGGGTCCAAGTACATGCGTCATCACACACCAGCCCAAGGCGTGGAAACTGGCTCACTTTTTCGATCTGTCTTCCCTCAATGTGTAAATCACGAGTTTTAGTGTTCATCGGGCCACACACAAGATGATACGGTTTGTCCTTGTTCTCCTATTACCCCGACGGGCTCTTTTTGTTGTAGGATCTGTGGCTATAATGCGGAAGATATCATGAGTAGTCTGCCTACACAAATGCAGGGCCCAGCACAAAGAATTAAAATTCTTAGCCTTAACTGTAGATCACTGGTAAAACACTATTTAGATGTGTTTTATCTACTTCAAGATGAGTCCCCAGATGCTCTTTTCCTTACAGAAACCTGGTTGTCATCCGATAAGTTAGCTGAACCTTGCTTGGCGCTTCCTTCTGGCTACAACATCTGCACCATTAATCAAGAGTCCAGGGGAGGGGGGGTGGCAGTTGTCTATAAAGCTCATCTCCCCAGCTCATTGGTCAAGGAAGATGTAGTTGGCTCTGAATGTGGTCGCTTTGGGATCACTTTCAACCCCAATTTCACCCTGTCTGGGTTGATAGTGTATCGTCCTCCAGGTCCCTCCAAGGAGGGAAGGACTGCGCTGGTAGACTTAGTAGGTACTCTGGCTGTGAGATGCCAACTTTCTGGTCATTGGTGATTTAAATCTCCACCTTGACAAATCTCACAATCCTGATGCGGTTAACATTATCACGGACCTTGCAGCTTGCCAACTGCGTCAACTGGTCCCTGGTCCCACTCATTCCGCAGGCCATTTGTTGGACCCTGTTTTTTCTAATCTCCCGGGTCTTTCTGTTTCAAACCCTAATCCTTTAGATTGGACTGATCATTACTTGATCGCCATGGAACGTTTAGCGGTGTCACTTTGTAGGCCCCAGCAGTATTGTACTTTTCGCCGCCCTTGGCACAAACATTTTGCACGTGCCTCTCATCCAGTTTGCCTTGCTGGCCAGATGAGCCTGATCTGGCCAGTGACGCCTTTACCAACTGGCTCAAACTTCCACTGGAGAAGTTGGTTCCGGCTAAGTGGTCGAAGGGGCGAAGTACCAAGTCTAATCCTTGGTGCAATGGTACCCTTGCGGCAATGCGTAAAGTATGCAAACGACTGGAACGGGAATCGGGGCATGATTTTGATATTGTTCTGAAAGGCAATTATCATAAAGCTATAAAGAAATATCATAGGGCGGTTAAGAAAGTACGGGCCTCCTATTACTCAGAGGAGATTAGAAATAGTCAGAACCCTGCTAAGAAGGTCTTCTCCATCATTACCACTTTGAAAAATGCAGGAGCACCCAAAACACCTATATTTAAGTCTAGTAAGCACTGCGAGGACCTAGCCATTCGGCAGACCATTGTGCAAGCATCTGTCCTTTCTAGATTGGATTATGCCAATGTGCTCTACCTTGGGGTCAATAGGACCGAGATCTTAAGACTTCATAGGGTCCAGAATGTTGCCGTAAGAACGCTTCTTGCCATGCCCAGGCATTGTTCCATCTCTAGTACTATTCGGCGGCTACATTGGCTACCGGTGGAGAGAAGGGTAGAGTTTAAATCCTTTGTTTAGCGTTTAAGATCTTGAAATCTCCCACCTCTGGCATAGTGGCGGGCCTGCTTTTGCCTTACATTCCGAGGCGTCCTCTGCGTTCTGCTGGTAAAATCCTGGCTGCTATACCACGCGTGCAGAGAGCTCATGGTGGTGGTCGCTCCTTTCGTGTACTGGCTTCCAAACTCTGGAATGGCCTTTCTTCTCATATCCGGAACATGGATAATTATCTGATCTTTCGGAAAGCGATAAAAACCTATTTGTTCTCTCAGTAACTCTCGTTTCTTCTGTTCCTTTGACGCCCGTGTCCCTTGTCTTTTTAACTGTGCTGGAATTTTCCTGCTGGAGTTGTGTTATTGTTTTTCAGCGCCCCGTTGCTGGGGCATCTGTGCGCTTTTTAAACTATCTTAACATAACATAGCATGAAATTAGTTTCCAGGTCAAGCCCTTTCATAAACACCACAAAACTGGAAATCAACTTCTTAAGGCCATTTGCTGTCCTTGCTAGAAGTCCTGCATCATCTGCATAGAGAAGTGCAGGCACAGCTTTGTTATCAATCCGCGCACATCTGCCCCCACATTCACAAAGGCTTTTTCTAAATCACTTATTTACAGCATGAATAGTTTTGGTGCAACCATGCAACCTTGCCACACTCCTCTAGTGACTGTAAATGCGGATGTGCACTCACCATGGTCCCCAAAACGTACGGATGCCGATAGGTCCCAAATGGAGATGTCTTAGAAAAACAACCAAGTCTACATCAAGGCCGAGAGAGACAAGAACGTCCCCTTTACTTTACCCACTTGTTAAGTCCATAAATGCCACCCGAATGTTGCTGCCCTTTGCAAATGTGTTTTTGGACAACAGGAGATGTAGATTTATACACTGTTCTGCCGTGTCGATGACCTTCCTAAACCCATATTGGGCTGGATAGAGGATATTTCACTCAGTTATTCACAAGAGGAGGCGGTCCAGAGTACCACTCCCGATACTTTTTGTGGTGTAATTTAGAGGGAATCAAATCATTGAGGCGTATGCTTATACTATACCAAACAGCAAAGTCTGGTATTGGGTGACTAAACAGTGCTCTTTGCTTTAGCTTAACCAATGAGGGTTTGGGGTTGCCTGGCTTAGATTTCAATATTCTTTTCCCAGAGCCAGACGAGTCTACATCAGGTGCAGGACTATTTAGGTGCCCCCCTTCCATCAAACCATCTCCAGTGCTACTACCATCCCCATTCCCTTTGGAGATGATTGACTTGATCTAATTGGAGATAACATAGACAGCCCTCCTCAAGAAACTATCAATTGTTGTGCGAGGCTGGGTTTATGGTCCTTTAGTGACCACAAAAGTTACCTTTCTTTTCCCCATTACGTCCAGAGGAACCGCAGACAGATTTAATAACTATATCATACAGTAACTTGAGCATCAGGGAAGATTCCAGAGTAGAAAGGCTGCTGACGGAGCATAAAAACCAAGAGGGGGGACCCAGCCATCTTCTTCCAGGCTCTGATGAGCTAAGACTGACCTGTCTTGGCCCGGTCTTTAGATGGGCGTATTCCTGGACATGGCCTGCGCGCGTACCGCGCTGCGGGCTGCCATGGGGTTTTTAACAAGTGTGACTACCCCTCTGGGTGCACAGTGAGCTGTGGGACCAAGTCCCACCTCAGCCAAATGACCAGCAGAAATATGGGTGCTGTGTTTTGGCTTACCTGGATTAATTGATACACAACAGTGGACAGTTTAACACTCGGGTGCCCGATGGGTGAACCTACCGCTGCTTTGAGTATGTTTAGATCTCATTTAATTATACCTAGTACTATGTCTAGTTTTTTGGTTTATGAGGATATTATTCCCGGCGCTTTTCTACCATATCGGTGCCTTCATTCAATTTCATACACCAACCGGGGTAGATTGTATGCGGATTGCACAACAACATGTACCTTTGCAATTATTGTATATTGAATCTTGTACCTTATAGTGGGCTACAGATAGCATTGTTTTATATCTTTAACCAACTATCTATATTCACATTGTCAATAGGCGGATTTGATGGGAGCACATGCCCCATGGATTACACATGTATATGAAATTATACCAAAGTATGAAATCAGTTACTGATATCAAGACACTGATGAGGTATGTTTGAACTCTTTACATGAAGGGGCCTACAGATAACAAGTTATTGTAGTGACTGCTCATAGATGCTCCAGCAATATGGAAATATGGATATATCTCACTCACTATAAGACATATTTGAAAAATATTAGGGTATGTGGTACTTGTATTTGATTATAATGTGAGGTGTACAATCAGGTCACTCCATGAATCTTGAGGGGGAAAATTTATTGGATGAGACTTCAGGTTGGATTTGACACCCTTGTTCGTTTGCCAAGATTGTCCCATCCTAGATGCGTAGTGAAAGGGCTCCTCAAACACTGTAATTTATTTTGTGTTTTTTCTTTTTGTGTCTTTCGATGAATAGTCATGTTTCTTTAGCACATTGTGTCAATTTGTCATCATTATATGTATGTATATGATTTTATTTTTGAATTATGTGTCTTTTATTTAATATGTACCTGTTTTAATGTATGGATTTAGTGCTGGTTTTTCATGTTTTGTTGTTATGGATGTTGATTTTCTTTTTAGTGTTATTTGTTCATCTAGTGATTTTATTTATTAGTTCTTATGTCGTGTTGTATTGTATTGTTGTGTTTATATATGTATTTGTATGTAGTTTACAGCCCTGGGGAAGTTTGAAAAATTATTTTTCCTGAACGAAACGTGTTGGCTGGACGTTTTTCACGTTTATATGTTGGCAACAGAGTAGAAAAATATAGGATTTAATCAGTTTCTGTAAAGACACATCATTTTGAATTTCATTTGAAAGTGATATGTCTTCCTGGTGCACCACTCCATTCAAAATACCAGTTTCCATCTGCAAATCAGTGGTACAAATCAATAGCAGGTACAGGAATTGTTGTGCACAGGACCGCACTCTGTTTAACGTGGAAAGAGGGGCAGGATTTGAGATCTGCCGTTGTTTTTTTTTAAGTTTTTGACTTTTGATCAGTCCCTTGGACCTTCTTTGCTCTCTCCACATGGTGACTGTAATTTGAATTATGCCTAAACTAATTGATACAAGAGAAGAACTGGCACAAGTCCTGTTTGGCAAAGGGTTTACTGCAACAGTGTCAACAGCTAAGGATCAAAAAAATGTTGGGTTACGATCATGCTTCTTGAACGTACTAAGAAACAAGAGTCAGCACAGTGGTGGGATGGGGTTACGCTGCAACAGTATATAGACAACAAAAAAATACCCAGAGATTTGAGAATTCTCATATTTTTAACATTTGAGGATTTGAGTGAGGAATTGTTAGCCGAATGGGAAAGCCATCTTGAAGGAGCGTCCGTAACTATGAAAAGAATTTTGATTAAGCATTCCAGTGAGGGGGCTAAATTGCAAACCAAAATTGAGAGGATAGAAAAAGAGATTGAGGCCATGGATTGCAAGGATTTGATTGATAAAAAGTATGATATCCTGAATAAAGAAATAAAAATCACCAGCAATATTTAAAAGATCAAAAGATGAGGAAGATCAAAAGAGATGACCAAGATTACAGGGATGGGCGCATTTACACTTTCGCCAAGAAATATGACAATGTGAACACAGGAGGGGAAAAGGAAAAGGGTAGAGAAGCAATGATCAACCTGACAGCCATTTTGGGGAAGGGGTCACTTCCTTCCAGAAAGAGTTGGAGAGATTGCGAATAGGTAATCAACAACACGGAAAGGGCACAAAAGGATCAGGAGAGGCAGGAGGAGAAGCAGGTAGTGCCCAGCAAGATAATCAGGGTATGTGGACCAGTTCAAGGAAGAATTAGATCCGGTGAACATCCATTACAACGCAGTCATTACATCGCAATGTTTTTACAATGCAACTACCTTTACATCGCATGCCATTACAACGCATGCCATTACAACGCATGTCACTACAACGCATGTCGCTACAACGCATCTCATTATAAAGCATACCATTACAACGCATGCCATTACAACGCATTATAAGGTAAGTAATTGAGATTTTTTGGTTTTAGAGTGGGTATGGGTTTTGGGGTGGATGGGGATAGTAATTTTTACCCGTACACTATCCAACACTTTCCCTACTGTTGCATTCACTGTAGAGGGAATAGTAATTTTTTCATCCCACACTGTCCAACACTTACCCTACTGTTGCACTCACTGGAGCGGGAATAATAATTTTTACCCCAACACTATCCAACACTTACCCCACTGTTGCCCTACAAGTATTATGTGTTGTAATGGTATGCATTGTCATGGTATGCATTGTAATGGTAGTTTAAATAAAAACCGTTTTAATGGCATGCGCTGCCAAATCATGCGATGTAATGGTAGTTGCAATGTAAAAATGACGTTGTAAAAGCATGCGTTGCAATTGTTTGCATTGTAACGTCATATATTCATTAGATCCAGCTCTACATAAAGGATTAGGGCACATGAGAAAGAATCTAACTCCCTTACTTTAGACAGTTTGATTGAGAGTGACACTAGCAAACTACTGGATCATGATGAGATAAACGTGTTGCTGAAGGGATCGGGTTTTTGCCCAACACACGAGGGTGATATGGTGGATGTACAGGTTGATTTGTATAAATTACTACGGTCTCTAAAATGAAAGGAATATTTTTCACAAAAGACCATCAAACCTTCATTTGGTGTGCCTGTTCCCTTACCAGTTGAAAGAACCATAAGTGATGTGCGTAATTTGCAATGTCTGTTGTCAATAGAAAATGATCAGAATATTGATATACGTGCATTACTAAATTAATTGGATATAAAGGAATTATTAGCCCACTGACAGTGGGATAAAACCTAAGTCTAAGTTTACACCACCCTCAGGGTACCATACAGGGATTACAGCCATTCAACATCTCTAATAAATTTGGTCCGCAACCAACATATAATATTACACGTGCAGAAAGGGTAGCCTTACATAGAATTCAAGATGATAAAAGTATTCTATTCAGAGAGTTGGATAAGGGAGGGAATGTAGTCATTATGGATAGAGCTGACTACATGAATGAGATTACACGACAATCGAGTGACCAACAATGTTTTGAACAGGTTGATTCTAGCCCTAAGGCTGAGCTATAAATCTGAGCCTACGTGATTGGAAGGATGAATGTCTGTCATCTGTCGATGAATACTGATACCTCCAAGTGCATAATTGGTTCCTGGTTATTTACATACTACCCAAGGTACATAAAGAGGGCGATTTCCCACTCTGGAGACCTATCATCTTTGGGATGGGCTCACCCACTGAAAGAATATCTGAATTTGTGAATATGGTCCTACAGAAACATCTGATCAATTTGCCATCCTATATACTTAATAGCAAGGATATCCTTACTAAATATAATGACTTTCCTTGGTCACAGGAATTCCAAATTGTGACCTTTAATGTAGTCAGTTTATGCATGTGCACGTGGAAATTATAGATCTTATTGTCACGAAAAACTTTTTCATGCATGACAATATGGGGTACTATCAATTGTAAGGTATGGCTTTGGGCTTTCCAGGTTTGCTCCCTCTTATGACGGTCTTTTTATGGGCTGGAATGAGAGGGAGCATACCTGGGGGAAGGGTGCCTCCCCCAGGAGTAACAACATAATATTCATGGGGAGGTACATAGACGATATCATTTGTCTATGGGCCATTACCACTGAGTCCCTTTCTGAGTATTTACATTTTCTCAATAACAATTCGTATAATGTAAGTCTTACCAAGCAACATCATGAAAATGAAACTGATTTCTTAGACCTTTATTTCTATGTCACAGAGGGCAGGATCCATAGGACCATGTTTCGTAAAAAAAAAAACAGCATGCAACAGTGTTTTGCACGCATCCAGTGCATATACTGAATCAGTTATTCGGAATATAACCTATGGCGAAATGGGCCGAACAAGGCGTAATTGTAGTGAGGACATACACTTCAGGGAAAACATACTTGACATTAAGTACTGCTTCCTCTGTCGAGGTTATGATCAAAACATACTTGTGAAGGCAGAACAAAAAGTACGTTCCCTACCAAGGAAACAGACATTACAAACGAGTATCCACAGTAAACAGTCAAGTAATAAGGCAGACCCTGTAAATAGAAAATTGGCATTATATCACCAGATTTATGTCACATAGTGATAAGATATTTAACATCTTTCGTATGCATTGGCACTTACTTTTAGATGGGTCACGCTCTTTACCGAATGAACACCCCACTATATTGTATAGAAGAGGGTGTATACTAAAGGACTGTTTGTGTTCTAGCTACGTCACATTCACACCATCAGGGAAAACGTGGCTGCCGCCTAAACCTTTGGGATTCTATGTCTGTGATTGTTGCAATGTTTGCCAATTTGGTGTAAACAGAACAAAGACCTTTGAATTTATTACACCACAGATACATTCCATCAAACATTTCATTAACTGCAACTCACGGTTTGTGATCTACATTATTGATTGTAGTTGTAAAATGATATACGTTGGCAGTATGACATGCACTCTTCAAACAAGAATCCAGGAGCATCGCAGGGCACTCATTAGCATGGATCCCAGATACCCTATGACCAATCACTACAGGGTGATTCACCCCAATGATTCCAGCTTTTGGTTCTTTGGAATTGATCATGTCATTGCCAATGCACGGTGGTGATCGGGAATTGTCGCTCAGACAAATGGAAGCCAAGTGGATTTGTTGGTTATTGGCTACAACACATGGTCATAACACAGATTGAGTTCCATTATTTTCTGGCTTAATTGAGCTTCTCCTCTTGCATTTACACCATATGGATATGAATGATTTCCATGGCCCACATTTGGCTCTAATTAGCTTGCCTGGGCTGGTCACCTACATAAGGGTCATCACCTTTCTGATCGGATCTTCAGGGCCGGGCTTATACTGTACGAACTGCCAAAAGGATATGGCACGGCCAAACTCTAGCTGTGAAGGGATGTCACCGCCCTTCTGTGTTAGTTCATTATGTTTGGGGATATTAAAACAGGTTCCTAATTTTGCATAATGGTTGTCTTTTCAAAGGGGATCAACCTAATGACTTTATTTTGTCATGTGCCTTTACTTCCCCTTTAATGCTGAGAAATTATTACTTCGCTCTTCCCTTTTCGACAGATTTGTGTATCTGCTTGGGTGATTATTCAGTGAATGTCAGCCCTTTACACGTTACTTGCTTGTTTAATCATGGCCACTGTATTATTGGATTAAGGGCTTGAGTTCCAGTATTTGTTCAACTGGTACAATATGAACAGTAGGCATTGACTTTACTATACCAGGGTAGTGTTGTCATTATGTCCGCTATTGGGATAATATGGATTTGACGCAATGATCTTTGACTTGTCCAATATGGCAATTTCAAAATGGCCGCTGTATCTTTCTAGTTTTTTCTGATGCAAACATGGCATTTTAATTTAGGTTACCAACATGCATGAGGGCCGTTTTGGTCTAGTCATCTTAAAACTATAGTTCATGGAAGGATCGATGTTTAAAAATTGAAAAAAGGGTTGTATGCCCTTATGATTTATTTTTCCTTTTACAATCGTGTAGCCATTGCCGAATGGCAGAAGTGATTATATAGGGGCGCGACTGAGGACTGCTTAGACAGTCGGAAACTGGTGGAGGGCCAAGTTATCATTACAGTTGAGAGGGCATTTGGCTGGCGGTGCGTTGTTGTGAGCCTTATCAATGTTATGAAGCGGTTTGCTGCAAATATTTATCTTGGTTATTCCATCATAACCCCTTAGCCGTGGGGCTAATTCCCCCGCGGTGCGGGGGGAGGGAGGCTGCGCACGGTGCTACAGTGATTGTGACGAGCTCGGCTCGTCATGCAGCACGGTGGGGCTGTGCTCATGACGAGCTCAGCTTGTCATGACTCTGCCCACTCAATGGAACACCCCGCACAGGAGGGGAATTATCCCTGCATTGGCGTTCCGCAGCATCACTGTGCCTCATGACGAGCTGAGCTCGTCATGAGCACCGAAAGTGTTAACAACTTAAGTGCATTTTTTTTCAGGCTTCTTCGACGTTTATGCTTAGGGAAAGCTCACATGTGCTGTTGTGCCGTGCTCTGTAACTTGTACCTTTGCAAGTATTGTATATTGAATCTTGTACCTTACAGTGGGCTACGGGGTGCATAATTTCATATCTTTAACTAACTATGGGAATTTTAATTATTGTGTAAGTTATTGATGACTTACTATCCCCACCCCTTTTTCATTTAACTTTTTGTGAAACTTATTCTACATATACATTGTCAATAGACAGATTTGATGAGAGCACATTCCCCATGGATTACACATGTATATGAAGTTTTACCCAAGGATTAAATCAGTTACTGATTTCAAGACACTGATGAGGTATTTTTGAACTTTTTAATTGAAGGGGGTCATAGATAACAAGTTATTGTAGTGACGGCTCACAGATGCTCTAGCAATATGGATATGCCTCACTATAAGACATATTTAAAACATATTAGGATAAGTGGTTCATGTATTTGATAGTAATATGAGGTTTACAATTAGGTCGCTCCATGAATCCTGAGGTGGATAATTTATTGAATGAGACTTCAGATTAGATATGGTGTCACGTTGGTTTGCCAAGATTGCCCCATCCTAAATGAGTAGGGAAAGGGCTCCATAAAACACTTTATTTTTTTTCCTTTTGTGTCTTTCAATGAATAGTCCTGTTTCTTTAGCACATTGTTTCCATTTGTCATGATTATATGTATGTATATGATTTTATTTTCAAATTATGGGTCTTTTATTATATCTTTGCCTGTTTTAATGTATGGATTTTGTGCCAGTTTTTCATGTGATTTTGTTATCCATGTTTATTTTCTTTTTAGTGTTATTTGTTCATCTAGTGATTGTATTTGCTAGTTCTTATGGTATATAGTATGGTTGTACTTATATATGTCTTTGTATGTTGTTTACAGCCCTGAGGAAGTTCGGAAAAATAATTTTTCTTGAACGGAACGCGTTGGCTGGACGTTTTTTATGTTTATATGTTGGCATCAGAGGACAAAAATAAAGGATTTAATCTGTTTCTGTAAAGACATATTGTTTTGAATTTCATTGGAGAGTGATATATCTTCCTGGTGCACCATTCCATTCAAAATAACAGCAATATGGGTGATGCAGTGTGCAAGGAAACTACTTGGTGAGAGACCGGCCCTGCAGGCTGCCATTGGCACTTTTAGCGCGTGTGTTGAGTCCCGCCCCTCTGGGCTCAAAGTGAGTTGAGGGACCAAGTCCCACCTCACCTGAATGACCAGCAGCGATATGGGCCTGGCAGCGGGCAGGGAAACCGCCAGTTGAGAGACCCACTGACGGTACGGTACATGAGAGTTTGAGCTCACATGGTCTTGATTAAAAAGGAAGGATCAATGTCCTGCTCATGCAGACTTAGGCTATAGAATGTGAATAGCCTTGCTTTAGGCTGCAACATTATATTTACCTGGGCCTGCGGGCTCAGTAAGAGTGCGTCTTCTGGGTCTGAATAAAGAGAACACAACCAATGGTGCGCATACTTATGTTTGCCAGGAAACAAGTTTATTCCTTCTGGGAACAATACAGAGGGTTTCCTAGTAACAATAAGAGGCAACATACTCTGATTTCTCAGTATGAGGTTTGAGCTCAGACAGTACAGCATGTGTATGAGCAATGGTGTATCCTAAGATTGGCATGCACAAATGTCACAATGTCAATGACAGTTCTCATGAAGGGTAGAATACAGAGATCCCTCCTATAGCAGCCAACTGAGAGGTGCTACTGACTGCTGTAGTAGCAGCTTTTAAATTGAGGTACCATCACCCATCTCCAAAAAGACCACAAATAGAGGTTCCAGTGGCTGATGGCGAGGGTGAGAAAGAGTGTAGTAGAGGGAAATTCATTCAGGGAGCAGAATTAAAAGAAGTTGTTTAACCTGCCATCCTTGGCATGGTAACGTCCTAAACTGCATGTATGCAATGCCTGTAAACTAAATGCTGCAAGTGGGCCTAAATAATCTATTGTGCCACCAACTACAAAAGCACTGTAAACCATGTCTCAGGGCTGTCATTGTAGCCTATCAGCGATTTTTCAGGTACCATTTTGACCTGGAAAACCGCTAAAGTAAGCCCTAACGGCTCATTGGGCAGGGTGTATTGTACATTGATATGGCATGGTAGTGAAAATCTCCTAAATTAGTATTTCACTGTTGTAGGGCCAATCTCTCACATTGACTAACACTGGGTTACCTTTTTACATTTCCTAACTTTATTTTGAGAGCAGATAGAGATATTTTACACTCACATGATTGGTAATTTAACATCCTCTTCACTGGTAAAGTTGAATGTTAACACACAATTTGGAAAATACCACGTATAGAAAGTTGGTATTTTCTTGTCCTAACCATTTGGAGTCTGCTGCATGTGTCCTGGGTGATGTAACTGTGAATAGCTTGGCAGTTGACCTGTGTGTATTCTTCCCAGACAGTGAGACCAAGGCAAACTAAGTGCTGGCTGGATGGCTGGATGGGCCAGCCTGCCGGCTAGTTGGGGTAGATCTTTATCCTGTCCCACTTACATGTCAAAGGGCCACCGCCAAAACACACACAAAGGGACATGACACCAGTCTTTCGTTGCTCTAGAGCCCTTGGAGCATGGGCAGGTGAAGAAAGGCACTTTCCAGAACCAGATATGGAGGTAGCCAGGATACCACACCCACTTTAAAGGCAGGCACTAGGTATAAATATTGGACCCTCAGATTAACTCTTTAGTACAGTCCTGAACCAGCGGAAGAATCCAGGACGATTGTGCTTTCTGCCAGTGTCCTGGGTCACTTAACTGTGAATGGCTCTGCTGTTGAGAGTTTGTGTATTCCATCCAGACTGTGACAGAAAGGGGGTTTAGGTGCAGACAAGATGACCCATCCTGGCAACATGACGGATGAGCTGATCCCAGCTCTACTTACACTCCAAAGGGCTTTGTCTACTGTCCACAAAATGGAATCTGACACTAGGTCTGCCCTGCTTTTTTCAGATGTGGGGGTGGGATGGGGAGTCCACACACACTAATGCTGGCACCAGGTATACATATTGGACCTACCGAGCCACTCATCAGAACACTCCTGGACCTGTGGAAGTTGCAGAAGAAGCCCTACTACAAGATGACTACCCTGCTGCTGGAAGGACTGCCTTGCTGTCTGAGAAGGTGGACTGAACCTGCTGCTTACCCTCATCCTAGCTAACCTGAGTGACCCCAAGGGATAGTTGGCTGACCTCCTATGTTAGCTACAGGGACACAACAAGTCAGAGGCCTCCCTGCAACCGCCAAGATACCTACTCCAACTCAACCTGCAACTGGGCATGCCTGAGCCCTGTAGGACTTTCCTGGAATGAGTTCCTGATCCTCAAGAGGACTGCACTTGTGCCTTTCAACTGGTCTTGTGATACGAGATGACCGTGAGTGGTGCGTTATGCTTTTAGACCCTATTTTCAATAAGAATTTAGAATTTTATAGCCTGGTTTCTACTTATTAGATTTTTGCTGTTCTTGTATCATTTTATATATTAAAATGTACTCTACTTTTCGAAATTGGTTTGTGATTTTTCTTTTGGTGTGTGTTTTACTTTGTACCTAATTGTGTAGTTTATTTAAGGTTGTGTGCTGCACAAATTCTTTACACATTGCCTCTAGGTCTGATTGAAATTTGTGGCAAGCTACCAGAGGGTTACATTCAGGTTAATTAGGTGACTTTTCTGAATCACTGTGACAACGATTGTGGTTTCAGGCCAGAATGGAGTTTGCACCTCTCCCCCCCACCTGACGCCCAACTAATAACCCATTTTCTAACAGAAGTCCTGTGCAGCATATTAGGGATATCATGGCATCCTCTGAGGTTTCATCTGTGGACAGGAATGAGAATTTCTTTCATCAGTACCAGAGAAAATAACCCATGTTTCTCCCATTACATGCTGCAATTTAAAAATGTGATAGAAATTGAATGGAGGGAAATAGATAAGCATTCTTATCCTAGCTTTCTTGTTGAAAATATATCTAATACAGCATTTTGAGGTCCCTGCAGTGGTGCAAGTAGACTCATTAGTGGTGCGGCTAGCCCTCAAGGACGCAGAGGAATCATCACCAGCAGATTCAGTTGATAAGAGAGTAAACCTGGCAGTAAAGCAGGTTTATACAGTCTCTAATTTCACAATCAGAGTGGCAGCATAAGCAATGTATGCCATTCAGTCTTTGACTGAGGACTTCCATGGACTAGAAAAATGAATGAAACAAGGAGCAGACCGTACTGCAACTTTGGTAATAATGGAGCAACAGGTTTGCATAGTATCAGACATTTCGAGTGACTCTTTGAGTGTCTACACTTCCCCAGCAGGCTCCACCATAGCTGGTTGATCTTCCTCAGATCCTGGAAGGTGGATGCAGCCCAGAAGAGACTGAGAAAAAATCAGCTCATGGGAGTAAAGCACTTTGGAAGCCAGCTGGAGAAAATGGTGAAGAAATCTGCTGAAGACAGGAAGCTGATGGGTGCTGCTAGAACTTCAAGAAGCAGATGTATTGGATGTAAGAGGTTGTTTGGAACAGCATTTCAAGGCAATAAGAACTAGCCATTTCAGGGAAGGGAACATTGCTGGGAGTCCCTTCTTCAGATAAGCCTAGCCTCAAGAGAATGGAGGAACATAATGACTATGCAGCCATGCATCCATTGGGAGGTCAGCTCAGGTTTTATGCAAAGGAATGGGAGGGATTGGTATTAGCTGGTATTGCAGAAAATCCAAAAGGAAAATTGAATAGTTTTTTCAGTCTCCTCTTCTGGATTTGTTTTGCATAACTTCTCTATGGGAAACAGCGTTTACAATGCTATCAACACAACGCGCTTCTATTTCAACGCGGTTGTTTACAATGACTGCGTTGTTTCTGCGCAATCCATTACTTCACAAGTCGTATCAACGACTTGCTGTCGGGGCCTGTAAGACCAGGGAAGGTGTTTGATTTTAAATCCAACACCTTCCCTGCTGTTGTGCAAACTGGAGTAGGAATAGTAATGAATACTATTCCTAATTCCAGCTCACCCCCTACAGCAAGTAATTGAAATGACTTGCAATGTAATGAACCGCATAGAAACAACGTGGTCTTTGTAACGACCGTTGTAATGGAATGCATAGTGAAAACATTTGTTGTAAAGGGCCATATTCCTTCTCTACCAGAAAACCCAACATAAAGGACAGCTTTGCATGAAGAGATTTACAGATTGCTTCTGAAGTAATCAATAATTCCTGTGCCATGAGAAAGAGACTATGATTTTCTTTTTTACATTAAAAAAATCTTCAGGGTAATAAAGACGATCTTGGATCTGAAGACTCTGCATTTGTACATTCTGCATCTGTGATTAAAAATGATGACTCACATAAAATGTTTCCATCCATCAATGAGGTTGATTTCCTGGTGTCGCCAGCCCTACTAGATGCATATATGCAAGTCCCAATCCATCCACGACTGCAAAGGCTTGTTAAAAGTCCAATCACTTGAGAAATTGGACATGGCATCAGGAGTAGTCTTCCCAGTGATTAGATTTGTAACTATAGAAGAGAGACCTTGTGAATAACCAATTGGCAGGCGCTAGAAGAAACTGAAGTGACGTGCACATGATGATCCAGAGAACTTGCATAGCATTATTTAAGGACGCCAAATTGGGCCTAAGAAAGTCTGCTGCCATATATGCAGCGGGAGACAAAACGCATGTTGACGAGGCAAGAAGTTGAAAAAATCTTGTGAAAGAAAGAAAAACTGTTGATACAACAAACTCAACGCGGACTCATTTTGAAGTGTTAAGAGATTATTTCACTGAATATTTGGGTGTGCAGATAATAAGCCCGGTGCCTGTACCCCCAGCACCAAAACCCCAATCGTGATTTTTCTCTTGTCCCAGTGAGAGGTTAGTTATGAGTGAGTCACTGTAACAGGTTCAAAACTAATTAATGCTGAACTTTGTCATTTTTTCTCCAAAGCAAAACTCTTTACTCTCAATTATAAGAACCAATAAACATCTTGACCAAACTTAAAACAGAAAACACATGTTTCCAGGTAACCGGTTTTGCCAAGTTGCAGTCCTGAAAGTTATTTGCGATCGCTTAAGTAGTCGGTCGGTATCAGGAGAATACCAATGTTTAAATATTGTGTTTTGGCTCTGAGGCTATGTGTTCGGCAACTTTTTGTAATCCATTTGCACTAAGCAATATATATATAAAATATATGTGTGTGTGTCTGTGTGAATATATATATATATATATATATATATATATATATATATATATATATATATATATATATATATATATATATATATATATATATATATATATATATCCACAAGAGTTGCCTGTTGAAACAGAAGGGAGCCTCTCACGAAGATAACAATGGCCACCTTTATTCAGTGCAGACAGCAGCGTTTGAACACCTTGGCTTGCAGCAAATGAATGTCCTGCCTGACGCGTTTCCTGCTTAACAGCACTTCCTCAGAGGCAATGGACAATGTTCAGGCTAGCACGGCAATTTTTCAGTGCCACACTTAACTTCATGAAGTCACGCCCCAAAAAAGGGGCGCGGCCACCCCAGTGGCCTGATGGTACTTGTGGTACCGTTCTTTCACAAGTGCGCTGTCGTTGCTAAACTGAATTGTATTAAAATGATCCCAAGTGGGTGGTGCAGTCAGGGTGAACATCACGCTGTTGCGTTCTCTCCGCATAGAACCGGCATCCTCGCTCCTTTGCAAAGGCGACATGTGGCGTTCTTGCAGGAGGGCTGTTCACAGCCCCATGGCCCCTCTTCGCGGCTCAGGCATGCCGCAGTGAATCCACAAGAGTTGCCTGTTGAAACAGAAGGGAGCCTCTCACGAAGATAACAATGGCCACGTTTATTCAGTGCAGACAGCAGCGTTTGAACACCTTGGCTTGCAGCAAATGAATGTCCTGCCTGACGCGTTTCATGCTTAACAGCACTTCCTCAGAGGCAATGGACAATGTTCAGGCTAGCACGGCAATTTTTCAGTGCCACACTTAACTTCATGAAGTCACGCCCCAAAAAAGGGGCGCGGCGACCCCAGTGGCCTGATGGTACTTGTGGTACCGTTCTTTCACAAGTGCGCTGTCGTTGCTAAACTGAATTGTATTAAAATGATCCCAAGTGGGTGGTGCAGTCAGGGCGAACATCACGCTGTTCCGTTCGCTCCGCATAGAACCGGCATCCTCGCTCCTTTGCAAAGGCGACATGTGGCGTCCTTGCAGGAGGGCTGTTCACAGCCCCATGGCCCCTCTTCGTGGCTCAGGCATGCCGCAGTGAATTCACAAGAGTTGCCTGTTGAAACAGAGCCTGTTGCCACTGAGGAAGTGCTGTTAAGCAGGAAACGCGTCAGGCAGGACATTCATTTGCTGCAAGCCAAGGTGTTCAAACGCTGCTGTCTGCACTGAATAAACGTGGCCATTGTTATCTTCGTGAGAGGCTCCCTTCTGTTTCAACAGGCAACTCTTGTGGATTCACTGCGGCCTGCCTGAGCCGCAAAGAGGGGCCATGGGGCTGTGAACAGCCCTCCTGCAAGGACGCCACATGTCGCCTTTGCAAAGGAGCGAGGATGCCGGTTCTATGCGGAGCGAACGCAACAGCGTGATGTTCGCCCTGACTGCATCACCCTATAAGTGATTGTTTAAGAGAGTAAATATGTGTAAGTTTCCTTAGAAGTAAGGTGGTAGTGTGTGTATAGCTGTATATGCAAATAAATGGATGTTCAATAGTTTATTTGCATGTGTGAGTATGTGTGTGAGTAACTTTTGGATGACTGTCGGTGTGTAACAGGATGTATAGGTGTATCACTACATATGATGAGTGAGTCTATGTATGAGTGATTAAATAGAACTGTTGGTGAATGAGTGGATGTGTATATAGATGGTGGAATTACTGAATTGGTTGTTGTAACTGGTATGGGTATCTCCATTTTTTTGAAAATTTTAGTTTCTATTTTTGAATATGTGTTTCAAGGGTTACATTACAGTGAAAGGAGGTCTGTCACTCTGTCACAAGGATGGTGTCATCAGTGATGTCATGAGTGATGTCACTGAGCATGTCATGAGTGATGTAATATGTGACGTCATCAGCAGTGCATTGCACGCGCAAGTTATAGTGAGTCCAACTAACTATAACGTGGGAATTTCAACGGTTTTATGCGAGTAAAATTTCCAGCTAACTATAACTGGTGTGAAACCTATGTTTTTTTCAGTGAATTTCATAGGTTTTTTAAATGGTAATTCCTAACTATTACTGGTGTGAAACCTATGGTTTTTTCAGTGAATTTCATAGGTTTTTTAAATGCTAATTCCTAACTATATATAGGGCCTCAAACCTATGTTTTTTTCAGTGAATTTCAAAGGTTTTTTAATAGCAAATCTCTATAGCTATGAAATATAATATTTTTTATAATGAATCCTATATTGTATATTTCTGTAATACTATTTTTTTTATGTATATTGTTCATGTTTTTAAAAAAAAAAGTTTTGGGGCGCTCCCGGTGCGCGTACCGGTGCGCTCACCGGTTAGCGCAGTCTCACGGCGCGCCCCGGTGCGCGTACCTGTGAGTGTCCCGTTAGCGCTATTGCCGCGAACGAAAACAACATTGTGACGTATCGCGTAGCCGCGACGTCGTGCGTCATAAGACACGTATCGTGTAGCCGCGAGATGCGTCTTCTGACGCACGGCGTAAGCGCACCCGGAAGCGCCCGAGCGCATACGATCGTGCAACGGAAGCGCCCCGACGCGCTTACGCTACGCGCCCCGGGCGCGTAGCGTAAGCGCGTCGGGTCATGTGACCTGAAAATAACACTTTTCATTGGTTCAGAACAGTTTTGTTTTCCAAATGATGAAAGCCCCCACCTTTTTTCCTCATTTTTTGAGTGAGGAAGACCTGTTTCCATTCATTGAGAAATGGCTACAGTAGCAGCAGCAGCAGGAGCATCTTCACCACCACCACCACCACCACCACAAGGACCACCACAACACCACATTGGTGGTGAAGAAGAAGAGGAGGAGGAGGAGGAGGAGGAAAGGAGGACTTTCCTGCCTGAAGACAATCCCCCTTATAAACCGAGAGAGCACATTGTGTGGGAGTTTTTTAAATTCCCAAGGGGCGAAAAGAAAGTCAATGCGGCGAAAGTGACATGTCTGATATGTGGCACTGTACTTTCCAGGGGGAACCCTGCGAAAAAGTACTCTTTTGGTAATAATACCATGATTCGCCACGTGCAACGGAGGCATCCCAACAACTATTCTGCGGCAGAGGTGAGAGAACTTATCAGAAACCCTCCCCAATCTTCTGCAATCACCTCCACAGGCAAACAACACACTCCATCGGGTCCAGAGGCAAGGGAGACGGTCTCAAACATCCAAACCCAGTTTGGAGATTTTAAAATTGTTTGCGTATTTTGTGGGACTACAATTTCTTATCGTGAACAAAGCATCAAATTGATTAACCGTGCTGGAGACAACCACCAGTGCAAAAAGAAGCCTTAATTTTTTCTTGATTTTTTTTGCTCCAGTTGAGCCGTTTACAATTCCCTGTTTTTTGTTTGTCCCCATAAAAATTACAAAAAAATATAAAATTGTTCATAAAAGCCAAAAAAAGTAAAAAATGTTAAAAAAAACAATAAAAAAATATAAAACAACAAAAAGAATTAAAAAAAACTGTTCTTTTTAGAACTACCTCCAATTTATAAAAAAATGATACATTTTTTAAAAACTCTGTCATTCTTTTTTCGCCAGGGTACGCTCCCCGGTGCGTGTCCCGGGCACTCCCCCCGCGTAAATCGAAAAAAAACCAACATTTTTTTTTGCCCCGCGGGGCCCTTTTATGGCTCCCACATCAAACCTAGGGGATCAGGGGGGGTCTACCCTGCCCCCTTTTGGTCATTTCCCCCTTTGTTTTTGCCACCTCTTGTGTCTCGATCCTACCGAGACACAAGATGGCGGCCGCTCCGGACTGTTTGGAATGTTGACAGACACCCGAGAACCAATCAGCTTTCCGCTCGCGTACTCGCGTAGCGCGCTGGTACGCACCCCAGTGCGCGTACCGGGGCGCGCTTATAGATATATATATTTTTTTGAACCTAAATTACTCAAAATCCATTGGAGCACATATCTTGAGACATAGCAAAGGCACATCGGGCTACCAGTCCCTACAATTTTGCCAAGTTTGGTGGAAATCCATTCAGCCATTCGGGCTAAAAGTGAGTCCAACCGCCCTATGGAAATTAACATAGGGAAAACACGTTTTGGGACCCCCCTTTTATCTCGACCCCCGCGTGACGAATCCCCCCCAAACTTTCAGGGAAGGAGCGGAGCGGAGCGAGCCATCCTCTTTCGAGAAATTCAGCCAATTCCATCCATCGGCGCCAAAGTTATTCCCAATAGAATGTTGCAGATTTCCTATGGAAACTAGGTCCTAACTATAACTACCTACTGGCGACCGCCAGTAGGTAATATATATACATATATATGTATATGTGTGTGGGTGTGGGTGTGTGTGTGTGTGTGTGTATATATATATATATAAACTAGCAGCCCGTCCCGATGTTGTCCTGGTATGAATTGCTACCGGCCCGTAGTATATTGTTTTGTAGCATTTCGTTTTGATAGCATTTCTTATCTGTGACAGGCCTGTGAAACGCTCCGATTCACAGTGCACTTCTGATGCACTGAAGAGTGCACGTTCAGTAGTGTGAGAACTCGAGTTTCCCTACTTTTTTTATCCTTGCAATATTATATACCGCGAACTCGACAACATGGCATGAGCACAATTTACATTACAGAAGAACACATTCATTTGTGGTAGGCACGGGGAGACAAAACGATATGCCTGGAATCACAGGATGTTGAGCTGATGCCGAGATTCGAACGTAGCTCCCCAGATCTAAAGTTCGCAATTCTAGAACTTGTGGCAGGAGGTGTGTCTAAAAGTGTATGTCGGAGCTGGCTATCAATGAGAGAGACCTGTGCATTTTTCAAATGGGTGGTGAAAAAATATGAGTATGTTGCTGGAGATGTGGGCCGCCGTGCCACCAATGTACTTACTGGGGGAGGGTAAACACCCATTATTCCTCAACTTTCTTTCCGCATACCATCACTCTGCATACTTTCATTACGAAAGTACCATGACTCCGCAATGCCATTATAACGTATGGCATTACATTTTATATGCTTTTACCACGCATACATTTACAACGAAATTCGTTGTAAATGCATGAATGTAAAAGCATGATTTTTTTTATGTTTGGATACGGTAAGTATGGGTATAGGGGTATATGTTTTGGGGTACTAATGTATATGTTTTGGGGTGTTTGAGTATTTTAAGGGTTCAGATATAGTTTTGGGTTATGTGGTACAGGGTTAGTTTTAAGGTTTAGGAATAGGTATGGGGTTTGGGGTACAGGGGTATTTTTAGGGTTCAGGGGTAGGTTTGGGTTTTGGGGTACAGGGGTATTTTAGGGGTTCAGGGCTAGGTTTGGGTTTTGGGGTACAGGGGTATTTTTAGGGTTCAGGGCTAGGTTTGGGATTTGGGGCACAGGGTTATTTTTAGGGTTCAGGGCTAGTTTTGGGTTTTGGGGTACAGGGGTATTTTTAGGGTTCTGGGGTATTTTTAGGGTTCAGGGGTAGGTTTGGGTTTTGGGGTACAGGTGTATTTTAAGGGTTCAGGGCTAGGTGTGGGTTTTGGGATACAGGGGTATTTTAGGGTTCAGTAGTAGGTTTGGGTTTTTGGGGTACAGGGGTATTTTTAGGGTTCAGGGCTAGGTTTGGGTTTTGGGGTACAGGGATATTTTTAGGGTTCAGGGGTAGGTTTGGGTTTTGAGGTACAGGTGTATTTATAGGGTTCAGGGCTAGGTATATATACAAATATATATTTGATGTTTTAATAATGTACTTTTACAATGTACATGTTTTTACCACATATGCTTTGTAAAAGTTTTAGAAATTATGTCTTTGCAGAGTAATAGTCCTGCGTTATAAAAATTGCAGAGTGATGGTATGCGGGATGTTGATTTGCGGAATATCATCACATATTCCCGGGGGAAGGGATAGTCCCTTTCCATGGAGGCGGGCCTTGTGACGGATGTGCGTGGCGCGAGGCCTGTGCGCAACAGAAGTGGAAAATCTCCAGTGTGCGCTTTAGGCGTCACCGGAAGTTAAGGCGAGATTACATTTCCTGCACAATGGCCCCCGTTTCCGCTCCTTCCGGCCCTTGGGAATAGCACCATGCCTGACCTCCATACAGTAAAGCAGGTGCACATCACTGGGAGCGCGGGGCAAGCACACCCGGAGCTGGAATGTACAGAACCTGGGAAGAAAAAACAATGAAATATTGGGCACAACGCTCCCTTTTTTCCGTAATCCCGCGCCCCGCACACGCCCCCGCCCCCAGCACATGCCCACAGCACACGATATGAGACATGGCATGAAGTGCGGCATGTACCACACGCCCCAGCATTTGTCACGCCCCCAGCACACGCCCACAGCACAATGCAGACACGCCCACAAGGGACTACTTTGCTGGCACAGTTCTTTTACCTTTTAAATGTATATGGTGGGCGTCTGCATAGCCTATCTCCTTCTGCTGCAACTGCCCTTTCCAACGCTGTATTGGGTGTTGTGATTGGTGCTGTGGTTCCTGAGATTACCCGCCTCAAAGGTTTGGGCTCTCTCTTTATTATATTAGTCTAGATATATTTACATATTAGATACTGACAGTCACCAGTAGGTAGTTATAATTAGCATGTAGTGTCCATAGGAAAAAAGTTTTTTCATTTGCGAATAACTTTGGCGTCGTTTGACGAATCTTTGCGAAATGTTCGAAACTAGCTTGCCAGTCACTTCAGCTGCTGTCTTGACAATTTTTGGGTGATACGTCAAGCGGGTGACATATCTTGATATCAGAGCTACAATAAATGAGCAACTTAACAATTTCTGTGTAATATGTATCTGTTTAATACTCACACACATCTAACAAAGATTTTGCAAACTGTGTACCATATCTTGTTTTGTTACAATAAAAAAAATCTTTTACTAAAATATTGTTTGATCACCACATATTTTACAAAGTCATTCTAACATACATACACTCACACAAATAAATCTTAGAAATTCACTAAAAAAACAAAAGTATTAAAGTTATATAGTTCAGTTAATCTCTCAGTGACAACATTCATGTTGTGAACTAAAAAAAACACAGAAATAATCAGCCCCGCCATGCAATGTTTAAGACCTCACATATGACATCATTTATGACATCATGGATGACATCGCAAATGACATCATTGATGACATCACTGATGATATTACTGATGATATGTTGGACCTGACCCTTTCTGCAGGGCTATCCCAAACTTTTTGTCTTGTTCCTCCTTTTTTCTGACCCTCTTTTTGTTGGCTTTAGGACTCTGGGCACTTTACCACTGCCAATGAGTGCTACAGTGCATGTGCTCTCTCCTCTAAAACATGGTATGATTGGTCTACACCTGTTTGGTATCCAATATACTCAGGACCTGTAAATTAAATGCTACTAGTGGGGCTGCAGAACAGTGCACCACCCACATAAGTAGCCTTTCACACCTGCCTCAGAACTGCCCCTGCAGGGCCCGGCGTGTGTAGCTTACTACCACTTTAACTTGGCCTATAAAAGTACTGCCAAGGATTAAACTCCCCTTTTACTGCATATAGGTCACCCCAAAGGTAGGCCATATGTCGCCCTATGAGCAGGGTACTGTGTAATGAAAAGGTAGGACATGTGCCTTTATTGAGTGGCATGCCCTGGTAGTGACAAACAGCATGTTTTGTTTCTCACTACAATGAGGCCTGCTCCTTCCATAGGTTAACATTGGGGATCCCCTTACATGTGTTTAAGTGGTAATTCTTGTTCTGAAAGGAGTAGCGCTGCCATGTTTGGTATGTTTAGAAAAATTATGCTTACTGATGTAGGTGGGTTTTTTATTACTATTTTAGAAATGCCACTTTTAGAAAGTGAGCATTTCTTTGTGCTTATAACTGCATGTGCTTTGGAGCCTGACTCCAGTCCACATCTACGGTATAGTCACAGTTACACTTTGTGTATACTTTCCAGATAGTCATAACACAGGAAAGGCTGGGTATGACAAGAGAGGTATCTGCACACTGATAGTCTTCCTGGGCTGGGAAAGCAGGAGGTGGAGAGCACTTACATTTGTATATGCTGTGTCCTGCTGTCACACAAAAGGGCTTGTTTACCCCCTACTGATGTCTGGAGCAAGAGCTGGGTTGAAAGGGGTTGTGTTACACTTAAAAGGGTTTCTTTGAAGTTGACCCTTAAACAAAGACATTTTGAAGAATAAGTATAGGGTCTATGGGGCACATGCATCATTGAGATTTTTTGCACTTCTTAATTTGCGAAAAATAACGAATCGCAAATTAAGAATTGCAAAATGCTATGCATCATTATTTTCGGTATTCATTTGTGATTCGGTAAAAATAGCCATTTTTACCGAATCCCAAATAAATACCGAATTCTTAAGTTAATTTTCGCAATTCCCATTGATTCCTATGGGCCAAAAGGCCCATAGGAGTAAGCATGGGCGTAAAATCCGCTCCGCTCGCGGATTTTTCGGATTTTCGGCAAATCCGCAATCCGCGAACGCTCGCGAATTTGTCGAAAATCCGTGAATCCGCTCGCGGCGGATTTTTTGCTTGGTTGCGGCGCGCGGCGTGGTGCACGGCGTTCACTTTCCGTCATTTTAGCGTTTGCCGAGTTGTTTTTCTTTGCGAGTGACGCGCCATTTTAGATCTTGCTGCGTGTTCCCGCGGGAGTTTGTCGCCCGCGAATACGTACTCGCGGCTTGCCACCTTGCACAGCACACCTCGCGAGAGTTCGCAATTGCGAACATGTAGTTGCGGCGGAAAGGAACAATCTCGCACTTGCGAAATAGAGATTTTGCAATTTCGCACAAGAAAATCACCAGCAAACAGGATAAACCTTCAGAAAATTATGATTTTTATCAGAATCACTCCTCAGGTTGACATTTGCATGGCCTTTTTTTTTGCAAGGAGTCCATTTTGGGGGGGGGGGGAGGAAGGAAGTGCCCCACAGTCTCCAACTTCCTGTTCCTGTCCAGCAGGCTCCTCCCAGTGCTTTGTCCATCTCCTGGTCACTTTCATTTGGATCTGGAGCTGGAAGGATTACTTTTTGTGGGTGCTGCTGGATATTTGGATTTGAGGCCTTTTTGACTGTCTTTGGATCACTTTTGGATTAGAAATCAACTTTCACAAGTAAGTTTGTTTGGGGCATTACAGTTGCTGCAAGTACAATTTTGGAACTTTTTCAGAAAATTAAATAAATTATATTGTGGGTAGCCACAGTATCCAGTAGGACCAGGGTTGGTTATGGGTGCATGATACAACTGTTTTGTTGAATTTAAACACCATTGAGGCCATGGATGGGCTGGGATTGTGCAGATTTTATTGTTTTTTGTCGTTTTTTTGGGCCTGCTGGTGTGGCCCTTTGCCCAGGGGTGGTGAGTGTTGCATGGGCCTAGTCTTTCTGTGGGGTGTCTTCTTGAATTTAAACATAATTGAGGCCATGGATGGGCTGGGATTGTGCTTATTTTATTGTTTTTTGTCGTTTTTGGGGGGCTGCTGGTGTGGCCTTTTGCTTGCCCAGGGGTGGTGGTGGTGCATGGACTGAGTGTGCCTGTGGTGTTGTCTCACTCTCTTTGATGTAAACATCATGGATGGCATTGGATTGTGGTGATTTCTGGCTGTTTTTCTGTTTTTTGGGGGTGTACTGTTGATGTGGTCTGGCCATGTGGGTGGTGGTGGTGGCCATCTTGAGTGCTGGCTGGTACAGGCAACATGTGCTTGGGGTGTAAGGGGGCCATTTTGAGGAGAGGCAGTGTCTGAGGCCTGCACTTATTTTGCCTACTTTTCATCCCTTATGCCCAGGGGTAGTGAGTGTTGCATGGGCCTAGTGTTTCTGTGGGGTGTCTTCTTGAATTTAAACATAATTGAGGCCATGGATGGGCTGGGATTGTGCTTATTTTATTGTTTTTTGTCGTTTTTGGGGGGCTGCTGGTGTGGCCTTTTGCTTGCCCAGGGGTGGTGGTGGTGCATGGACTGAGTGTGCCTGTGGTGTTGTCTCACTCTCTTTGATGTAAACATCATGGATGGCATTGGATTGTGGTGATTTCTGGCTGTTTTTCTGTTTTTTGGGGGTGTACTGTTGATGTGGACTGGCCATGTGGGTGGTGGTGGTGGCCATCTTGAGTGCTGGCTGGTACAGGCAACATGTGCTTGGGGTGTAAGGGGGCCATTTTGAGGAGAGGCAGTGTCTGAGGCCTGCACTTATTTTGCCTACTTTTCATCCCTTATGCCCAGGGGTAGTGAGTGTTGCATGGGCCTAGTGTTTCTGTGGGGTGTCTTCTTGAATTTAAACATAATTGAGGCCATGGATGGGCTGGGATTGTGCTTATTTTATTGTTTTTTGTCGTTTTTGGGGGGCTGCTGGTGTGGCCTTTTGCTTGCCCAGGGGTGGTGGTGGTGCATGGACTGAGTGTGCCTGTGGTGTTGTCTCACTCTCTTTGATGTAAACATCATGGATGGCATTGGATTGTGGTGATTTCTGGCTGTTTTTCTGTTTTTTGGGGGTGTACTGTTGATGTGGACTGGCCATGTGGGTGGTGGTGGTGGCCATCTTGAGTGCTGGCTGGTACAGGCAGCAACATGTGCTTGGGGTGTAAGGGGGCCATTTTGAGGAGAGGCAGTGTCTGAGGCCTGCACTTATTTTGCCTACTTTTCATCCCTTATGCCCAGGGGTAGTGAGTGTTGCATGTGCCTAGTGTTTCTGAGGGGTGTCTTCTTGAATTTAAACACCATTGAGGCCATGGATGGGCTGGGATTGTGCAGATTTTATTGTTTTTTGTCGTTTTTTTGGGCCTGCTGGTGTGGCCCTTTGCCCAGGGGTGGTGAGTGTTGCATGGGCCTAGTCTTTCTGTGGGGTGTCTTCTTGAATTTAAACACCATTGAGGCCATGGATGGGCTGGGATTGTGCAGATTTTATTGTTTTTTGTCGTTTTTTTGGGCCTGCTGGTGTGGCCCTTTGCCCAGGGGTGGTGAGTGTTGCATGGGCCTAGTCTTTCTGTGGGGTGTCTTCTTGAATTTAAACATAATTGAGGCCATGGATGGGCTGGGATTGTGCTTATTTTATTGTTTTTTGTCGTTTTTGGGGGGCTGCTGGTGTGGCCTTTTGCTTGCCCAGGGGTGGTGGTGGTGCATGGACTGAGTGTGCCTGTGGTGTTGTCTCACTCTTTTTGATGTAAACATCATGGATGGCATTGGATTGTGGTGATTTCTGGCTGTTTTTCTGTTTTTTGGGGGTGTACTGTTGATGTGGACTGGCCATGTGGGTGGTGGTGGTGGCCATCTTGAGTGCTGGCTGGTACAGGCAGCAACATGTGCTTGGGGTGTAAGGGGGCCATTTTGAGGAGAGGCAGTGTCTGAGGCCTGCACTTATTTTGCCTACTTTTCATCCCTTATGCCCAGGGGTAGTGAGTGTTGCATGTGCCTAGTGTTTCTGAGGGGTGTCTTCTTGAATTTAAACACCATTGAGGCCATGGATGGGCTGGGATTGTGCAGATTTTATTGTTTTTTGTCGTTTTTTTGGGCCTGCTGGTGTGGCCCTTTGCCCAGGGGTGGTGAGTGTTGCATGGGCCTAGTCTTTCTGTGGGGTGTCTTCTTGAATTTAAACACCATTGAGGCCATGGATGGGCTGGGATTGTGCAGATTTTATTGTTTTTTGTCGTTTTTTTGGGCCTGCTGGTGTGGCCCTTTGCCCAGGGGTGGTGAGTGTTGCATGGGCCTAGTCTTTCTGTGGGGTGTCTTCTTGAATTTAAACATAATTGAGGCCATGGATGGGCTGGGATTGTGCTTATTTTATTGTTTTTTGTCGTTTTTGGGGGGCTGCTGGTGTGGCCTTTTGCTTGCCCAGGGGTGGTGGTGGTGCATGGACTGAGTGTGCCTGTGGTGTTGTCTCACTCTTTTTGATGTAAACATCATGGATGGCATTGGATTGTGGTGATTTCTGGCTGTTTTTCTGTTTTTTGGGGGTGTACTGTTGATGTGGACTGGCCATGTGGGTGGTGGTGGTGGCCATCTTGAGTGCTGGCTGGTACAGGCAGCAACATGTGCTTGGGGTGTAAGGGGGCCATTTTGAGGAGAGGCAGTGTGTGAGGCCTGCACTTATTTTGCCTACTTTTCATCCCTTATGCCCAGGGGTAGTGAGTGTTGCATGGGCCTAGTGTTTCTGAGGGGTGTCTTCTTGAATTTAAACACCATTGAGGCCATGGATGGGCTGGGATTGTGCAGATTTTATTGTTTTTTGTCGTTTTTTTGGGCCTGCTGGTGTGGCCCTTTGCCCAGGGGTGGTGAGTGTTGCATGGGCCTAGTCTTTCTGTGGGGTGTCTTCTTGAATTTAAACATAATTGAGGCCATGGATGGGCTGGGATTGTGCTTATTTTATTGTTTTTTGTCGTTTTTGGGGGGCTGCTGGTGTGGCCTTTTGCTTGCCCAGGGGTGGTGGTGGTGCATGGACTGAGTGTGCCTGTGGTGTTGTCTCACTCTTTTTGATGTAAACATCATGGATGGCATTGGATTGTGGTGATTTCTGGCTGTTTTTCTGTTTTTTGGGGGTGTACTGTTGATGTGGACTGGCCATGTGGGTGGTGGTGGTGGCCATCTTGAGTGCTGGCTGGTACAGGCAGCAACATGTGCTTGGGGTGTAAGGGGGCCATTTTGAGGAGAGGCAGTGTCTGAGGCCTGCACTTATTTTGCCTACTTTTCATCCCTTATGCCCAGGGGTAGTGAGTGTTGCATACTTGCATGTCCCTAGTCTTTCTGTGGGGTGTCTTCAATGTAAACATCATGGATGGCATGGGATTGTGCTCATTTTTCTGTGTTTTGTCGATTTTTTGGGGTGTATAACTGAACTGATGTTCCTCTGTCTTCCATTGCTTTTAGGTGCACAAGAAGACTCAATAGAACCACCAGTGCCAGGAAGAAGTCCTGCAGCGGTGTGTGCAGCATAACGTCACGCGACGTCACGTCTGGACACAGAACCCTCTGCAACTCGTGCAACTGCTGCCTGCTGACCTGCTCTGAAGAAGATGGCCCCAAAAAAAGTAACCCGTAGCTCCTCTAGCAAGAAAGGTGCCAGTAAGGAGCAGAAGAAGCAAGTTACCAAGGACACTGGTGTGCCGCCCGCCCCTTTTTTTGTGAGTAAAAAAAAAAGTATGCCTGCAGCAGCTGCAGCGGGATCTGCTGGGGACCAAGCTGGCAGCAGCACCCCCGCTCCATTGGGCTCAGTGCCACCACCACCACCACGCCAACTTAAGTCCAAGCCCTTGAGTGCTGCAGAGGCAGCCAGTATACTTCTTCAATCACCATCGACCAGTGATGTTGGCTCATCGCAAGAAAGCAGCAGCAATGTCCCTCAATCAACACAGGTTGTTGTAGCTCATCTGACGAGTGTTGAACAACCACAGCGGCAACAACAATCACATGTGCAAGTACAAGCCCAAGTACATGTGGAAGGAGAGGCAGCGCAAGGAGATGCGCATGCAGAGGTGCATGGAGGGTCACAACAAGTGCCCACAATAGTTGTTCCTCCCGAAGTAGGGGCACATCAGGAAATCGACAATCAAGGCGAGGTATCATTTGAGGAAGCCACTCCTCCTGATGATCCTTCATTGTCTTCCACAACCCTAGCAAGGAAGAGATCAAGGGTGGTGTCTACATCCTCTTCAAGCACACCTCCTTCTGATGATACGGATCAAACTTGGGAACCAGCACCACAGCCGTCTGAGAGTGAGGCACACCATGATCCAACAAAGGTACTTAAGCGTAAAAGGAAGCTCGTCCAAAGTCTCAGACTTATGGAGTGTGATGAGGCTCAACAAGAAGTGGCGGATACTGCTGCTGATGAAGACTCTGCCAACGACGACCCAGTCATCATAAAGGTCACTGCAGCCCCAGCGGGCATGCAGCAAACAGACATTTTGACCCTAGCCCGAAGAGCTGCTGAGCGTGATGATGATGATGATGATGATGTTGTCGATGAGGAGGCAGTGGAAACACCACAATCATTGGAGTTAAGTAGTACACCAACTCGTCCCGCTTCCATATTTCTTTCTGGCAAGAAGAGACCTCCGTCAACCTCGACCTTAATTAGTGGCGGTGAAAGTGCAAAACGTACAAAAGTTGGGCAATCCAGATCCTCCACTTCATCTGGCATTAGCTTCATGACCACCACCACCAGTATCGCCGCCTCCTCCATGTCCCACAGACACTTCAAGTCCCCCGTTTGGGACTTCTTTACTGTTTGTCCAAAAAATCCAAAGTTTGCCATTTGTACCATTTGTAAGCAAGCAGTTAGTCGTGGTAAGCCAGGTACCAACTATGGTACCGGAGGCCAGAGAGGTCATCTTAGGAGACAGCACACTGTCAAATGGTTTGCGCACCTAGATGCGATCAAGAAAGGCCAAATTCAAGGAAACGTTGATGTTTCATCTGATGATGACGAGCAGGAAGAAGACGTGTCAAACACTTCCCTTACACCCAGTACCCCTGTCAGCAGCACACCCAATGTGAGGCACACTAAGAGTGTTGGAGCGAGTGAGACACCAACGCACAAAAGTTCACCAGCGAGCAAAATTGGGTCAACGAAGTCATTATCAGCCCGTAAATGCTTGGTCCAGGGCAACATTAGAACAATGCTTACTTCAGACGTGCCATATGAACGCAACCACCCACTGACGCGTCTGTATAACACTAAGCTGGCTAAAATGCTAGCTGTGGACCTTCTACCTTTTTCTTTTGTAGAAGCGGTAGGTTTTCTTGAATTAGTTGCAACGCTCTGCCCTAAATGGAAGGTTCCGAGCCGGTTCTATTTTGCCAGAGTTGCGGTTCCAGCACTACATGAAGATGTGCTGCAGGCGATTGGGGCAGCTTTGCAGAAGAGTGCTGTTCACACAATACATCTGACAACAGACATGTGGACCAGTGGCCCAGGCGATGATTACATGTGCATCACTGCACACTGGGTCTCTTTTTCAGGTGTTATAGCAAAGCTAAACGCAGGTGTTGACCCGGACCAAGTTTTCAAAGCTGCTCGGAAACATGCAACACTAGCCATGTTTGCCTTGGAGAAAAGTCACACAGCAGAAAACCTTTTGGAAGAGTTTGACAAAAAGGTGTTGTCAATGCTATCCCCCCTAAAACGCAAGATTGGTTATGTTTCCACGGATAATGGCGCCAATGTAGTTAAGGCCATGTCACAGGGTCACCATGTTAGAGTGCCGTGTTTGGCGCACTGTATCAACCTGGTAGTTCAAAAATTCTTGAGTGATAAAGAGAGTCCAGCGTTCGAGGTAATGGCCACCTGCCGCAAAATGTGCAACCATTTCAGCCATTCTTTTAAGGCCCGGAAGCATCTGCGGAGACTGCTACTTCAACGTGGAATGCCAGTGAAAGCACTCATCCAGGAGGTGGCAACACGTTGGAACTCAACCTTCTACATGCTTGAGCGTCTGCATGAGCAGTATACGGTACTCGATCACTATTTCTTGACAGAGGCTACATCTCAGAAGGAGGACCTGCGGATGAGTAAGGCGCAATGGGCCATAGTTAAAAGCCTGACAGACATGCTTCGTCCTTTTGAGTTCTTCACGCGTGCAGTCAGCCAGGAGGACTGTAATTTGGGAAAAGCTATCCCATTGTTGTGCATACTGGAGCACCAACTGATGGCGGTTTCTTCTGAGTTTGAAAAAGATGAAAAAAAAAAAAACCATTTCATTTTGTCTGAGAAATTATTACATCGCCTACGTGGTGATGAACGTCTTAAAAACATCAACTCAGATCAGCATTACATTTGTGCTACTATTCTGGATCCACGCTACAAAAAGGCGCTGGCAGACAACGCATTCTTTCCTTTCGCTGATGCAGATGTTCAAAAGTACAAACATTGGTTAGCCTGGTCAGCCAAGAGGTTTGAAAAAGAACGGCAGGTTATTGAAGGAGAAGCCAGTACATCAGCATCAGCATCAGCAGGCCATCCGCAGTCACAAGAATCCACTTCTGCACCTGTGGCTGGGGCACAAGTGACCTCTCAGCCGTTAAAGACACCGGCAACTGGATCATCTGCACCACACACAATGACAACACTAACAGTGGCTGGGGAGGAGGATTGGCTAAGTTTGATGGGGTATGGTTCTCTAAAAAATGTCACAGGCACAGCAAAAAGTAAGCAAAGTGGAGGAACAGTTGATGACCTTGAGTCGATGGTGCAGGACTATCTGAATGACTCAACAGTGGTCTTTCTTAATGAGGAGCCATTGCAGTATTGGCATGGCAAAAAACAATTGTGGCCACAGCTCTACAACCTGGCTATAAACTATTTGTCTTGCCCACTCGCAAGTGTGTCTTCTGAACGTGTTTTCAGTGCTGCTGGTGGCATTGTAACTGCCAAACGGAGCCGCCTATCGCCCAAAAATGTGGAGCGGCTGACAATGATCAAGATGAATCAGCACCTCATACCACCAGATTACAAAGTGCGAGAAAGCACGCCACATGAAGACGATGAGGACAGCAACGTAGATGAGGGGATTTTTTCTCTGTTCGGTGCCACTGACCTCATCCAGCCTGAATTCGCAGAGTATGATGACGAAATCTTGTTCTTATTCCCTGACACCGAGCCCTGAAAATGAGACAATCAATCAAGAACTTTCTTTTTCGTCCTTATTCACTTTTATTCCTGTGTGCTTTGTGTCTCTCTTTCTTTGTTTTGCACAGTTAATTTAATTCAAACTTTAATCACCTAATCCCAAAAAGAAGACCATCATCAGTACTGTCTTCACTTGTTTGCTTATTGATTTGAAGGTGCCGCAGTCTACATTCCTCAGGTTCACAAGTTCTGAAGAACATGCTCCTCTATCCTCCTCCTCCAGACTGCGATTTCCCTCCAAGCAGAGTGCTGGATTACGCACAATGAAGAAAGACTCAGCACTTGTGGGGGTGTTGTACTTCTTTGCGGGTGAGTTGACGGTTTTGGGCCCATTGCTGTGAAGCTCTAATAATGGACAAAAGTGTTTTGGACCAAATATGAGGTGAAAATTTCTTGCCGTTTTTGCTGACTTGCTTGCCTTTGAGGTGCTCTTTGGCGGGGTTCCGGGGGTTTGTGTGTAATTTTTGGTGTCTGTCGAAGCACTGCTGCGACAGTCTAATCTTGATTGCATTTGCTTTTCAGGAAATCCGTGGTGGAAAACAGGAGTTATGATGATTGATGATGACCTAGCTGCACAGCGCGTTACTTTGGACCGAAGGCCGAGAGATATTGTAAGTATGAGATTTAGCTTTTTCGCTGTTTGGGGGTGTTGTCGGGTGTTTTTTTGCGGGTGGGTTGGCGCCGGCGGGTCTTGCCTGGGGCATTCCTGGGAAGGTCTAATACCGGATACAAGTGTTTTGGACAAAATCCATAAGGAACAGCCTTTTTTTTGCCATTTCTTCAGACATCTTGCTCAATGTAGCATTTTGGGGGGCTTCCTGCTGTTCGTGGGTGGGTTGCGGCCGGGGTCTCTGTCGAAGCACTGCTGCGACAGTCTAATCTTGATTGCATTTGCTTTTCAGGAAATCCGTGGTGGAAAACAGGAGTTATGATGATTGATGATGATGACGACCTAGCTGCACAGCGCCGCGTTTGGACCGAAGGCCGAGAGACATTGTAAGTATGAGATTTAGCTTTTTCGCTGTTTGGTGGTGTTGTGTCGCGTGTTTTTTTGCGGGTGGGTTGGCGCCGGCGGGTCTTGCCTGGGGCTTTCCTGGGAAGGTCTAATACCGGATACAAGTGTTTTGGACAAAATCCATAAGGAACAGCCTTTTTTTTGCCATTTCTTCAGACATCTTGCTCAATGTAGCATTTTGGGGGGCTTCCTGCTGTTCGTGGGTGGGTTGCGGCCGGGGTCTCTGTCGAAGCACTGCTGCGACAGTCTAATCTTGATTGCATTTGCTTTTCAGGAAATCCGTGGTGGAAAACAGGAGTTATGATGATTGATGATGATGACGACCTAGCTGCACAGCGCCGCGTTTGGACCGAAGGCCGAGAGACATTGTAAGTATGAGATTTAGCTTTTTCGCTGTTTGGTGGTGTTGTGTCGCGTGTTTTTTTGCGGGTGGGTTGGCGCCGGCGGGTCTTGCCTGGGGCTTTCCTGGGAAGGTCTAATACCGGATACAAGTGTTTTGGACAAAATCCATAAGGAACAGCCTTTTTTTTGCCATTTCTTCAGACATCTTGCTCAATGTAGCATTTTGGGGGGCTTCCTGCTGTTCGTGGGTGGGTTGCGGCCGGGGTCTCTGTCGAAGCACTGCTGCGACAGTCTAATCTTGATTGCATTTGCTTTTCAGGAAATCCGTGGTGGAAAACAGGAGTTATGATGATTGATGATGATGACGACCTAGCTGCACAGCGCCGCGTTTGGACCGAAGGCCGAGAGACATTGTAAGTATGAGATTTAGCTTTTTCGCTGTTTGGTGGTGTTGTGTCGGGTGTTTTTTTGCGGGTGGGTTGGCGGGTCTTGCCTGGGGCATTCCTGGGAAGGTCTAATACCGGCTAGAAGTTAGTTGGACAAAATCCATAAGGAAACACCAGTTTTGGCACTTTGTAAGTTAGGGTTCGTTAGGGTTAGCCCTAGCAGCAGGATTGCATGTGTTTAGGGGGGTTCTATTGCAACGCGGTTCTGTTGTTGTAGAGCACTGTTGGAGCGATGCTGGCTATGGATACTTTTGCTTGCAGGCAAGTGGTTTGAATACAATCCACGGTCTGTATTTGGGTCTACTGTTACTTTCAAAGTACGTTTTGTAACCATTTTTCTGCTAGGCATCATCAAAGTGTGACTTTTTGAACCACACAGCGTACATACCTTTTATTTATTTATCAGTGGTATTGTAATAGCACTTCCTGTTTTCCGTTCAATAATTACAGGCCGGGTTTCAGTCAACATCCGCCAGGCAGGCAGTGGACAGGGTGTCTCTTCTGTCAGTGGTCACCACCACATTGATGGACGAAGCGTCAGCTGGAATGGAGGAGTGCCGCCAATAAGAGGAATTGTTTGCTGCATGCAACTTACTTACCAATTTCAACAGGACAACTCCAACAACATACGCAATACAGATACAGTATCCATTGTTGTCTTTTATTCTATGAGTGTGACTGCATGTGCTTACCTTTACTTTGTAACCAAAGATTGTCTGTAAACTCTGTATCTTCAATTATTGTTTGTCCATGCTCTGCTTTTTTTTTCTTCTCTCAACAAAACCTACCCAAAAAGAAACCCCCATTCCCATCCATTTTACAAACCCTAACCCTCTTCCCCCGGGCTGTGTTGTTTTGCTTGATGTCTGACTAAAATGACATCAATAATTCCACACACTTGCTGGGGAGGATAAGGTGATAGCAGCAACAGGCTGGTGAAGGAATACGAGGATATCTTCTAGACTTACTCAGCTTCAGTACTATATCTTCTAGTAGTAGTAGCCAATGTCAAATAAATTCAACGCAAGTACTAGTTATACTTGCAATACTTTACCATTTGTTAGGCTACATTATGGCACTGTTCTAGTGTACTGTCACCTGCTATTTTCTCGATCGTACCGTAACCGTTGTAATGCTACAGTAAGGAGTACAAACAAGGTTTCGTTTTCTTTTTTTCCATAGGCATGCAACTGCCACTGTGTCACACCACTAGTAACACCGCAATGAGGAAATGTCACCCGCCCAGGAATGACAACGTTAATCCCCATTTCACCTGGAGCCAGCCCTGGGCCTAGCCCTAATTTCTAACACAAATTACAGGTAAGATAAGCGTTTGGTGGGAGGTAGTATAATGGAGTATTATTTCGGAGTAGACAAGAGTTTGACGGTTGTACTACTAAAGTCCTACGACTGTTCAGGAAAACAAAGTTACTGTTACACCCCCGCCCCCCACCCACCAGACTGAAAAGCAGTAAAAAACAGGTATGGTCAGATAAAGTAGTTGAAAAATATATTTATTTATCCCTAACAAAATAATCTCCCTCACCCACCCTAACCCCAACGATTGTCTCTGAAACGTCCCAAAACGATCCCAACTCCCAAATCCCACCCCCCAAAAGTCTATAAAAAAAGGGCAAGGGACACTCCACTACTGGAGGGTGCTGGTGCTGGTGCATGATGCGGCATGGGCATCATACTCCTTGCGGAGGGTGGCAAGCTCGGAGCGGAGGCCCTTAACCAAGGTCTTATACCTCAGGACCTCCTGCTCCAGGTTGGACATGCGGACTCGGAGGCGGTGTTGGCGTTCCTTGCAGCTCCTGTGGGGGGCAGCTGGTGTTTCCGGTGCTTGGCGGTGGCGGTCGGCTTTCTTAGCCCGGCTCGGTCCCGCTGGTTTAGTCACGGAGGAGGATGCAGTCGAAGATGTTGCCCCGCTCGACTGCGTGTCCTCCTCCTCCTCCAGGGCCACCAGCCGCCGATACTCGGCGACTGTGGCCTCCAGCCTCCGTTGCCGGGCCAATCTAGCCTGCTCCCTCCTTGTTGTTGATTTGGAAGAAGGAGCAACTATATGAAGAAAGAAAGACATAGTCTGTAACCAATGCTCCTTATTAATAACACAAAGTGATTGAGCCGAAAGTTGGGTCACAGAGTACAAGTAGCAAATTGAAAGCACAGTACATAACTATTGAGGACAGTATCTATGTAACCCTCCCACTTCTGCATCCTTGCTCTAACAGTAGTGGTAGTTTAATGAACTAATTCTACGACCACTATGGACTTCCATTACAGTCGACTATGACAGTACACCAGTCTTATTCTTCTTCTTCTCTCTTGTTTAGGGAAATGGGTACGTTATCTTATGCAAGCCGGCAGAATGACATGGACACAGCACAGTGAAGTTGCACCCGAGAAAAAAAGTTGCACACCATGATGATGGAGACAGACTTGCGTTACTGTACCGGTCCAGTACATGCAGGTGGTGAAGCTATTACTTTTCTATTACGGGTGGCACTGAGAATACTCTGTTACAAGGGCTACTGCTTAATTAATTTACCTTTCACCCTACAGTGCAAATGAGTACTAGAAAAGGAAACTGAAGAAGCTAACTAATTTGATTATCTATCACTTCACATGGGACGTATTTAATGACAGATGAGATGACTTTAGGTGCTTTGCTTAATATTGAGTGAACACAGTGATACACCCACACATGAATGACGTACTACAAGTAAACTAAAGTTATTAAGAGAGGTACGGAGTGTCCACCGTAATAACCAGATATATGCTGTGAATGCAAACGCAATACAAAGTACTGCTACTATTCATGGAAGTATTGGACACATTTACAATTTCTTTTCCTTGCCTTCCCTGCACTGGGACGGACGTGCGGGTGCGGTGGTACATGCTCTTCAAGGTAACACTTACTTCACCTGGCGACCATCTACTCTCTCTAGATACACATTTGCTATGTAAGAGTCAGAGAATACCATGCTCCAGGCATCCATTCATTCAAAGTATACGCACACATACAGTTTCTGTTTCACCCACCCAGGCTGCTGTCCTTCCACCCATCCTTGCTTCATCATTGACCCAGCCATGCACCATACCATATTCTTTCCTTCCCAGCCACCTCTGGGTCCAAGCAAACACATATCGTTCTTCTTTGCCAGCCATCATACAAGTTCGCGTCCCACTTACTTACACCCTTCTTTCGCTTTTCGTTCATCCCATCCATCACGTTCGTCTAAGAACTTATTGGGATTCTTCTCACCAAAAACTTCACAGCTAAGTCGAAGTACATTTCGAGGAGGCTACTACCTGGTTGATTTGTAATTGTAATACACCCGTGCAGAAAGCACACTATGCAGTCTTCAATCTCAATAAGTAAGGAATATATAGCTTACCTGTTTCCGCCACCACCGTTTGATCCCCCACAGGAACGGCCACCAGCTCTTCTACCGCCGCATCCTCCCCAGAGGCCTCCGAGTCCAAGTCCAACACATCAGCCACCTCCGCGCTGGCCCCGTCACCAGATGTTACACCTACAAAGTACATTTAAGAAAGTTAGAATACACCACTCACTACTATATAATATTTGGTCTAGGAGAAATGTTAAAAAAACAGAATACAATGTAATAATTTGTGACTGTCTACTCCATAGTAAAAATGTCCCATTTTCCAGGGAAGGCTGTTGTCTTGCTGCACTTTTATGCACAACTGATGAATGCTTGCTTTTGATTTTTAACACGCACCACTTTTTCTCCTAACAGACAGAAGCTTGACTCCTGAGTCCTAAGAACACGACCAGGATCAAGTTCAAAGTAGGTGAGAGTTCGGCTCGACCACAAGAAATGTGTCCAATTAATCGTCAGCACTAACCACTTTTCCGTTTACAGTTAAATAGTTTTATGACAAAGTAGATTTCAATAAATGTGTTTACTTTTAATAAAGCTTTTACACTTAAATAGACTCTGTGGTTTTTGTTCCTCTAGACTAGAGTGGATGAGCTAAAGGTTTTGGAATTTTTGCAAGCATGAGTGCCTCTGACACTTCTTGACTGTGCTGTGACTCCGTACTACTCTCTTGTCCTGCGTACGATAATCTAGAGATCATTGGGGATCTATAATCGGTGACTTCGGGAGCTGAATGACTCTGCCACACTATCTAGTCAGTAAGGAGACAGTGCATAGAGGTATTGCTGAATATAATGGGAGTCCAATGGAATTGCCAAATGTCCAATCTTAGTTAGCTACACAGACAGACTAATAAAAATAGTCTAGTAATACCACAGGGACTCATCATATTCGAGGCAGGATAAGAATTTATATTCAGTCTACAAGAAGATCAAAGACGATTTAGAAAAAATCGAATGAGGAACGCTAGGAAAAAATAGGTACTGTTTAGTAAAATGTAAACTTACTGGGGCCAGCAAAGGAGCCCTCGCCTGCCCGATCCTGGCCTGCATCCTCAGCACCCTCCTCCTGTGTCCTCTTGCCCTTGGGGGGAGCTGATGTACAACATGAAAGAAAGAAAAACCATAAAACATGGATGAGATTTTTCAACCAAATCAAACATTTCAAAAGAACAATAACAACATATTTTGGAAAAATAGCAAATAGATAGACAACTATTCCACGGGATCTATCTCATGTGGTATACTACGTTATTCGTATTGCCTGATTTGCGGAACGTTGACTTAGAAAGTTCCTATGTAACTCAATAAACAGACTACTAAAGAGGTTTGCCTAGGCCTGGCACTGCAGGCAGTAGTGCACAACACGTGACAGACAAAGTCCATCCTGCTTGCAGATCAGTGAATACTCAAACTATCAATCCACCCGCCACCACCGCCACTATTTCTTCTGATAGCCATGTGACTGTCTAAAGGAAGGACACTGGACTTCAGTCTGTTGGGGCTGATTTATAAGTCCCTTGCGGAAGTTGCGGCTGATTTTCCTCCATTGTTGCGTGCCTTTTCTGACGCAGCGGCAGAACAAAAGACTCGCCATGGTGTTGGTGCGGCGTATATATTAAAAAAAAAACACATATGGGCATATGGGCGATGCATCACGTTGTAAAGCCCTGCGCCATCAGGGGGCGTTCCGGCGCAAGGGAGGGCGTACCTGCGCAGGAACGAATCCTAAAAGTGGCTGAGGGAAATCTACAAGATGTCAATCAGTCATTTTTATGACAATGATGCATGACTCAAACCCTGCGCGCTTGAAGCCGACGTACGGCTTGATGCAGCATTGGGGAGATAGGGTACCCCAGAGCATTGCTGGAGCTGCGCCATCGTTGGCACGCAACTCCAGCAATGCGCTGCCTTTACGGCACAGATGCGTAAGGCTTCTGTGACGTTTTGGGCCAATGGGTGGTGGTGGCATGGCACACAATTACTGCCGCATCCCTGCTACTTTGCAGGGATGCGCCGGTAATTGAAAATATGACCCTTACTGTCTAGCATTACGCAGTTCTTTTCTTTACAGTACACTGATACATAATTTCTCAGGCCAATGAAATGCTTCTGAACACAACATACAAAACAAAGAAGCATAGTAGCAAGCAAGGCTACTGAGAAGGAGAGCAGTGCACCTGAAAATGAAATGCATAGAAGATTTTGAAATATAATTTACCTCAATGTAATCGGCAGCATTATTGCTCTTGGTAAAGAACAAAGATTTGCAAATAACAGAGCCGGATAAAACAGAGTAGTAAATGTACTACTACTACTACTCACCAAGCCCGGGGACCTCTACGCCGAGCGCGTCCAGCAAGTCCCGCTCCCGGTCCATGACATCGGTCCAGCGGTGGGTGGCCTGGTTATACGTGCGCCGGACCCCAGAGATCTTGTACATGGCCCGGCACACCTTCTCCCACCGCTGGCGGCGCTCCCGGATGCCATAGCCGGTCGCGATCTTGCCGCCTCCCAGGATCGTCTTGGGGAGGCGGCGCTGGACATGGAAGATCAGTGCCGCCACTTCCTCCGCGCTAAAGATCTCCCTCGGGACCACTTGCTCCCCCCTTAAACGCCCGCACGGGAGCCGGGCACGGGGTGCGGGACCCTTCCCCTTCTCAGGGTGCTTCCCGGCTCCCTTTACCATGGTCTGGGCAGAAATAAACTTAAATGATAAAGAAGAAATAGAATAGTGAAGAAGAAAATAAAAGAGTTTAAAAAAGTAGTTTAAAAGTAACTAAAAGCTGCAGAAAACACAAAAATATAGAGCTAGAAAAATAGAGGGTTAGATAATAAGTAAAATTAGATCAAAAAAACTTCAAACAAGCAAAGGATGGCAGAGATTGAGAGAGGATAGAGAAAGCATGCCCAGAACCATAGCAATGAATGAGAAACAAGATGGCCGCGCCCGTTCACGACCGCGTGGGTAAGTTCGCGCGAGATTTTCCTTGCGAGTACGCGCGAACTTGTACTCGCGAGCAGCACACTTTGCGAGATTACACATAGCGGGCGGAAACGGAATTACGTCACGCCAACAAGATGGCCGCGCCCGTGTACGACCGATAGGGTAACTTGGCAAACGAATAGCTAGAAGCGCCTCGCGAACACGCGCAAGATCACGCGAACATACACGTCGCAACAAAAACAATTTTGTATTCGCACGTATTCGCGGCTTCCGAAATCGATCTCGCACGGATTCGCGCCCCAAATAACGCGCGAAATTGCAAAAAAAACGATTTTAGCTAAAATGAAAGCAATGAGCAGGTGCAAAAGTTCAAACTTAACATTAGTAACATTCAAGGTAGTGCTTCCTGATGGGCCCCTCCAGAGTTTGCAACAATTCTATGACCCTGCTATGACCCAAACAGCAGGCTCATAGAATAGCACCATAAAGGTCCTGTAAAAAAAAAAAATCACTGCAACAAATAGCAAATTACAGATAAGGAAGGAAGCAGGTGCCAGCCAGACTGGAACTTTCAAAATTACTGACACATTAATGAAACACAAATTAATTGATGGCAGTTGAAGAAGGGCAGGTGTGCTAGCTTTTTTCAACCACCATAATCTACAGTAATAAATAAACCTAATAGGTGCCTGTGAGGATGTACTAGAGGGTGGCATGGGTGTCCCAGAGGGTGGCAGTGGTGAAACAGAGGGTGCTGTGAACCTGTGATGATAAACCAGACGTAGAAACAACATAGTCGCGGCCGTTGCAAGCCGAAAAGTAAGTTCGCAATTGCGAACTTGTCCCAAAATCGGCGCGAACACGCGCCAACACAAAAAACGGAAAAATCCGCAAGTCCGCTAGAGTTCGCGGATCTTCGCGGATTGCGAATCCGTAAATACGCAAGTTCGCGGATTGCCAATCCGCAAAATCCGCCCATGCTTACATAGGAGTCAATTGGAAGGCATTAGCAAATTGCGAGTGGCACTTTGAAAATTTCATGGGTGCAGGGGGGGGGTCCAAAGGACCCCCCCATGCACCCCTGAAATTTATTTTTCGCATCATGTTTCACACACACATGTCCTAAGGACATGTGTGTCCGTAACATGAATGTTGAAAAAAAAGCATTTTCAGCATTTTAAACACTTTTTCCAAATTTACCGAGTGGTTCAATCACTCGGTAAATTTGACACCCTAATTGCGATTTCACACTTTTAAAAGTAATGATGCATTGCTTTCAAGAAATCGCACATCTGCGACTTCTTAAAAGCAATCGCAATTTTAGAACTCGCAAAAATGTTACGAATTCTAAAATTGCTTCATGCATCCCAAAAAGCACTTTTGGAATCGCAAACAGCCGATTTTAAGGAATCGCACCGTTTGCGACTCCAAACATGCTTGATGCATGTGGGCCTATGATACCACATTTGGAGAGCAATTTTGGAACTGTGACTGAACCTCTGTTAGAAGGACTGCTGCACTACACAAAGGACTCATCTGGACTGCACATCTGCTGTTTCCCTGCTACTTGCTGCTGGCAAGATGGCCTGAAGGACACACAGGATTGCTTTTCTGTTTGTTGCGCTCCTGTCAGCTGCTCCCGGATTCTGGTTTCCCAGAGGACTGCTGTTTACAAGGAGGAACTATTATCAGGACTACCTGCCCTATGTGCTGACCTGCTGCTTGCTAGCCCCCCTTTGTGCCCCGCACCTACTGTTTTCCAGGGGCTGGCTGAAGGACCTCTGCTCGTTCAGTGTCCTCCTGTTGGTGGGGTTCCTAGGTTGACTAGTTGGACCCTGTAACCTAGTGAACGTAGAGTGCTTTACAATTCCACTTCTCGGTTCTTCACTAGCACGTGTTGAGTGCTTCCTTTTTGCTTAAGACTAGCACTTCAATCAGTCACATGACTGTGCTGTGGTGTAGAAGGTGTCTGTGAAAGCAGTACATCAAGCTGCAGACGAGGAAGACCGCTTTACTGCCGAACGTGTTGCCTGGACAACATAGACGACGCCTGTGACATCAGCACCATTTCTGAAGGATGGAAACCAGTGCTGTGTTTTCACTGTGCCAAAAAGCCGGCTGGGAGAGACCGCCAGCCCGAAGACCCGTGCACTGCCTTAATAAAGTGGTGAAAAGCTCAATACGGCCCACCTGCTCCCCCCGACAGATATATCTGACAAAACCTGCATAGTGATTGAAATCGCGCTGCACAAGCAGGTAGCTGAACTTGCAACGGCATTGTGGAAGGTACTGTTTCCCTGGAATGGGACCTCTGTAGTCATGTTTTGCCATCCCTCACAACTTGTGTGCGGTGGAACCAGCCTCAAATACCTGGTCCAGGGGGGAGGGCTATGCAGAACCCTCATTCCGTGCTCGGAACGACCCGGGTTAGTCTGACCCTGGCTGAAGCCGTCCCGTGCTCTGTTTAGTGGTAAAAGGTTAGAGACCCAGGAGGCCTCTGAACTACCAGACTTTGGGACCATTGGCTGTTCCACATTGGAGAGGTGAGATCTCGACTGAGGCCCCTGCTTAGTGGATGGCAGAACTTCTCTGGGGATTACTTTATTACATTTAATAGGCACACAGGGATTTCCATGCCCTATTTTGCTTACAAGAGAACACACTTAAATGAGGCACACAGAAATTCCTGTAACTCCACTGCTAGGACTGAGGGAATCCTGAGCTACGTGGGTTAATGGCTACTGATATATTCATGATGTTTTGCTGTGTATCACTGGTAATATGTAGGGAGTTATGTGTTTGGCCTCCAACTTATGTGCTGCATTTCAAGCCCTAAGGTACTAATGTATGTTGTTTGATCCTTGCGTAGGATAACAAGTTATATTCCAGTGTTTGCATGATATGCACAGTACTTATAGTGTATGTTATTTTGGTCTATGTGGTATGTACAATATACTAAATAATTTTAAATAACTGTGTGGAGTTTCTTTTGTGATTTCTTTAGTGTGTTACTGGTTTGAGTGTGTTGTGTAAATGCTTTACAAATTGACTCCAGGGATAAGCCTGACTGCTGTGTGCCAAGCTACCAGGGTTCAGCACAGGTTATCTTTGGTGTGTAACTTACTTGCCCTGTTTACAGTGGTGGGTTCTGTGATGTGTAGGTGCATAACCTAGCCAATCAGAAATGCCATTTCTAACATAACATCATCCGATGAGTGTTCTAGTTTGTTTTATAGTTTACATAGTGACAGGTAGCTGTCATATTACATTTCTACCTAATTTTGAACAACTTGCATTCTACTAATATGTGAAAGTGTTTACAAAAAGCATGTGCTCCTAATGCACCACAGCTGTGGAGTGGTATTGAACTTGTTATAAATGTTTTATACAAGAGTAACTCTGTTTGCAGGTGACAGTTGATTTGTGTTCATTATGCTTCAGACCATTTGTTGCGTTCTACAGAAAGTGTTTTCTATAGGAGAAAGATTCTATGTAGTATATACGAACTTTTGTAAGCTGCCTTGCGTTATTAGCGAGAATCTTGTTAGAATCATAATTTATACTTAACATAGAAAATTGTGTGTACCATGAACTAAACTAGGCATGTTTGCTAATTTTGCCAGAATAGATAAGCTATCTGGAAAGTTTTCACCAAAGTGTGAAGGGTGCAGCCAGTGTGTTGTTTAGCACATTCAGAATGTGGTTATTTCACAAAATGTGAATGCCCTCACTTCTCTTTTATGTAAATTACAAAGAAAGGGGAAGTAAGCTATGTCAGCGTGATAGGAAGATAGATTGCACATTTCTTTTTTGCTTGGTGATGTTCTGTCGCCCGGAATCTCGTTATGACTGTGAAAGGAAAACATTTGAGGAGGTAATGCTAACTTTGCAAAGGTGCAAAGAACAGGGCAAATTCATTTTGCACCCTTTTTTGTATTTACTGTTTTTAATATAGGTAATAAAGAAGGGGTGTACAAAGTACGGTGTTGGCCTACCTTTCCAGATATCCCCTGATTCTGTAAATAAGTTCAATTTAAGTATTTTATGCGGTTAACGGATATCTTAAAATTCGGTTCCACAGCATTAAAACTGGCTTTTCATTCTTCTAAGCTTTGTCCTCAAATAAACAGTGATGAGCAGAAAGTAGATATTAACTGGAACAATTCTATTGTGCATGCTAAACACAGTACCGTAAAAAGGGATTATCTCTGCATTTTTCTGCACATTGTAAATTTCATCATTTTTAGTCTGTTTTACACTAGAGTAATTCTAAAATCGTTTTTACTCTTTATTTCGGCAATTATAATATCTATTTAATATGAAAGAGCAATACATAAACGATTGAAGCATTTTACAGGAAGGGTGATGGTGTGGCGATGTATATATAATACCTGCTGCTGTTTATTTTAAGGATATTCAGGGTTATTTAATGCAATTCAGAGTTACATGACTTTACAAAGGAACTCGGACTTCGGCCTCATTCCTTCACATGGTCACATGGTCACAGAACTACATCCTTGTACAGCAGATTTCAGCAGCAGGCGTTTTATTCCTTATAATACATAGTCACACCATCACCCTTCCCTTAAACCACTTAAGTTCCTAGTGATTTCCTTTTTTTTTATAATGCATGGCAGGGGGGTACTTTATCCCATATATTACAAGCAAGTAATGATTTACAATGTATTTATCATACATGAATGTCTATTTTTTTACAGTCTATGTTCTATGTTTACACTGGGTCAAAAATATGTCTGTAATAAAAGCTAAAGTAAAATCTTATTGGACAATTTGTTATTTCAGAACCAGGACATCAGGTGCAAAAAGGAGTTGACCAGTGATTTGGGGCAATACAAAGCATATGCTAGTAGGGGCTCATGCGCCCAAAAAAATCTGAAATTGAAATAATAGGAAAAGTGGTATTTTTATAAAGTGCATATCAGACATAGTACCGTACAAAAGTATGTATTTTCTAACTGTGTTATGTCCTAAAATAATAGTAGCATTTTCAGCATCCAAATAGAACGATGCTCTTCTGAGGTGGTTGTCACATTCAGAGCACTTGACTTACACAAGTTCAGTCTGTGAAGACTACAGACATTTTTCACTCTATCCTGCATTACAGGCTCTGCCCGGTGCAAAGAAGATGAAGTTTCCAGCCTTGGGCTTCGGACATGTTTAGATATGTTTTCCTCTTTCACCCAAACTGGCTGGAGCCTTGGATTAGCCTCGTCTGCAGCGAGCTTTTGGCCCAGGGCTCGTAGGATCTCACATTATACACTTAAAAGGAGCAAAATGCTTGGTACACAGGTCACTCTCTGAAGCGCTGCACTAAGGGAGACTGGCAATTAAGTGCACGTGACCCTTTAAAGCTGCGGCATGCTAAGACTGAGCCGGGAATGGGTGGAAGATGAAAAGTCGTGCAGCATTTCTCAGAAGAAAAACATTGTAGTTAACTGCTAGCAACAATTTCATGAGCCAAGCCTTAAAGTTGCGTGCGCATGCGCTAACATTATTTGTTGTTATTCATTAATTAATAGTTTAAATAGAGCGAGCAACCATCATCACTTGTTAAATGATGCAGGGTACAGATGATAATCTTCTGATCCTGGAACCCGGCCCTTAACTCTAAAATATTATTTTTCATTTAATTCAGTTCTACGATTATCATGGAAACATTGAGTCTTGTCAGTACTGGTGCCAATCTGCTGCAAACCAATCAGCTGCTGAAAGCACCGGGTACTTAATAAATCCGTTCTGAAAGTTGATTAAACTTCCAAACACCACCACAAGCTTTGAGCAACTAGCAAGGACATGAAACACAGCGTGAGTTACAAATGAACCGAAGGGGTGTACATGCACAAACCAAACTCCTCTTTTTACGGTCAAAATCCTTGAATGGGATTGTTTTGTAGGTGCACTTTAATGAATGCAAGCATATCTGTTCTATTGCTTGGGGGGAAACTCAGCACCAACAAGTTAGGGGCTGGGGATTTCTTATCCATATATCTGGCATTCAGCCCTTAAATTGAATCGTTGGCTGTTCCCAAACTGAAGACATGCAAAATAAGTTGTTATAATGTACCCCGCCTATGAGAGGGCCAGCCTTGCTTCATTGAAAAATGCCGGGACATGTAAATTCAGTACACATGTCCTCCATTTTAAATACTAGGCACCGTACCCTGTAGGCATTTAGGGCCGTAATGGCGGAGGAGCATCGCCCCCTCCCCTGCAGAAATCCAGCAGAGGCAAACGAGAAAAATAAAATGATAATAAAACAATATTGTAATTGTGTTATTTGTCCCTGAGTCAGAGCCAGCCAAGTTGCGGCTGAGCCATCCTCAGCTTTTGGAGGAGTAATGGGCATTGGTAAGTGTGCCTGTCGGTTTGGAAGGCTGTCTTAATCCAACCAAAAAGACATGCGCAATTAGCCTTTCTCTAACCCTAAGGGGGTAAGACAGTCTTAGCTGTCTGAGCGGCAAACCATGCCGCTCAGACCAATCCCAAAAAACAACAAGTGATGGACTGAATGTGGATCAATGTCACACACTCCCCCAGTCAAAAGATCTGGGCCCAAATCCATCGTTTTTTTGCACTCCACACCACCCTGGGTCAGATAATGGCTTTATGCAAATCAGCTCTGACCCTGTTGCCCCATGGGAACAGTCCAGTCCGAACTACAACAGCCATATCTTTCCCAGACCGGAATCAAGCATCCGAGGACCGGACCGGTTTCGAGGTAACACCTCTCTTCAGCCCGGCTAGCTTGACTCCAAGTGGTGTGGAGTGCCTGGGACCCACGTCTGGGCATCCCCAGCGCACTTAGGGCGGCAATTGCAAAAAACAACAAGTGATGGACTGAATGTGGATCAATGTCACACACTCCCCCAGTCAAAAGATCTGGGCCCAAATCCATCGTTTTTTTGCACTCCACACCACCCTGGGTCAGATAATGGCTTTATGCAAATCAGCTCTGACCCTGTTGCCCCATGGGAACAGTCCAGTCCGAACTACAACAGCCATATCTTTCCCAGACCGGAATCAAGCATCCGAGGACCGGACCGGTTTCGAGGTAACACCTCTCTTCAGCCCGGCTAGCTTGACTCCAAGTGGTGTGGAGTGCCTGGGACCCACGTCTGGGCATCCCCAGCGCACTTAGGGCGGCAATTGCAAAAAACAACAAGTGATGGACTGAATGTGGATCAATGTCACACACTCCCCCAGTCAAAAGATCTGGGCCCAAATCCATCGTTTTTTTGCACTCCACACCACCCTGGGTCAGATAATGGCTTTATGCAAATCAGCTCTGACCCTGTTGCCCCATGGGAACAGTCCAGTCCGAACTACAACAGCCATATCTTTCCCAGACCGGAATCAAGCATCCGAGGACCGGACCGGTTTCGAGGTAACACCTCTCTTCAGCCCGGCTCAGACCAATCCCAGCACTTTTCTCATGCTGGGAGTGAGAGAAGCGCTGGGATTGGCATTTTTGGAGCCTAAGCAGTGTGTGCCAGCCCTGGACTGCCGGAGTCGAGGATTGTGAGAGAGGAGCAAGGCGGTGGCTGCCACAGCAGCAGGTAAGTACAATTTTATGTATTTTTAATTATGTCTGATGTGAAATCTTTGTTTGTCTCGACCCGCCCCATCATTTCGCAATGTGAGTAGACACTACTGTGTACCTGAGGGGTGACATGTAAGTATTAACCCCATCCGTGCTTGGGAGCACTCCCGCCTTGGTGCTGCGAACGGCCAACGGCTGTTGCAGCCCCGCCCGCTCATTAGAACGCCCGCACCGCGGCAGAATTGCCGCCGCAGTTAAGGTGTTAAAAAGGCAGGTTTAGGTTCTCACATGTTTTATTTTATGCCAGGTCGATTTTGCAGTTTTCAACTGAAGACTCGGTGTATTGGGGCAGGCCTGAAGACATCCTTTGAATTGTCACTGTATTGGTGGCACAGTAGGTGCTGCAGTCCACAAGTGACATTTAACTTACAGTCCCTGAGAATACAGAGTACGGTATGCTAGGGACTTGCAGGTAAGTTAAATATGCCAATCAGCGATGAGCCAATTCTACATTTTTTTAGAACTGAGAGCACATGCACTCGGCACTGGATTGCAGCTCCCCAGAGTTCAGAGTTCCTACGCCAGCAATAAAATCTATCTAATAAAGGGGGATTACCAACCAAAAAGGACATTTTTTTACAGCGCCCCTTTGGCTCAAACCTTACATATAAGATGCAAGTGCCAATATTCAACCTTTAATGCCACCTATGCGTATAATTTCATCCAGTACACAAGTACTAGCATTTTTCCATGGGTGCCCTATGCCAAACTTTACCTCCAGTGTGCCAGAATGTTGTCATGGGTATCCCATACTAAAGAAATGACTCTGTTAAACCAGTTCTGAATTTTTTCATGGGTGCCTCTATAATTCATGAATTACCTGAAGTATACCACCTAGCTCACATACGTTGTCTCACTCCTTCTCACTTATCATTCATCCTGCCTCATAGTCTTAATCATAGTATCACTCACTCACTGGCACTCACTCTCATTCTCACTCACATTCCTTCACATTCTCTAATTCTCCGTCATAATATCATTCTTATTTATTCTCACTCAAAGTCACTCTGTCTCTAACTCACTAATTCTCAAGCACTAATAGTAATTTACTGATATTAAACCTCATTGATTCTCACTCACTACCTGTCACTCCTATACTTCTACTCACACACACATACATACAGACGTGCTCTCTCACACATTCTTACCTGTATGTACACAGATACATTTTAAGCATTTTATTTTACCAACATAAGCTGCCAGCGGTAATCCCATTCCACAACCTCATACTCCACTTTTTATTGCATTAATAGTACATAATAGACTTTTATTTACTGTTAATGTATTTAAAAACAAGAAGAAAAAGTGTTGGGAGAACAATGCCCATTAGGAGGATTCCCCCCTCTGCTCTTTGCCATCTTATACCTACCTCTCTGAGGCTAGCGGTGGCAAAGTCAGTACCTGGGGCAAAAAGGGGGAAGGGTGGAGTGGCAAATGAGACGCCGCAGACCCCTAGGTGATGTCCATGACCCTGACCTTTGATAGTGCAGCGGAGGGAAATTTTGGGCCCTGGCACTTATTTTTTTTAAACTAAGCACAGCCAGCATTCAGTCCACCGGTGGGGACGGGCCGACAAATGAATTGCGTGTCTTCTGGCAAAAAAAAGTATTTTACTCAACAAGGACAGGCTCAATTTACCTCAACATCATTTATGAGACACAAGTTTGCAGAGTCTTTAGCCAGAGTGAATACGGGAGGGGATTGTTGACACCCCCTTGTGTTGCTGAGCTGTGACAAGCACACCAGTGGTTGTAGTGGAGTCGGAAATGGTTTATCCAACCAGGAAGCAATGGTCATAAATGATTATTTACACATCTGCTGCAGTACGGTCAGGGCTGGTATCTTCGGACACAAACCTGGAATCTGATTTGCCCCACCAATATCATCAAGGTGGAACCATCGCAAAAACGTAGTCACAGGTTTTCACAGCGGTACTGACCTAAATATCAAGTGAGGACTTGTCTGGACAAGAAACATACACCTCACAAAGCCTGAAGATGCACGAATGCCCTGACTAGAGCACCGTAGGATACCATTGTACATGTGATGATAATTGGAGAAAATCTAGCACTGAGACATAGTCTATTCCAAAGTTTTATGCTATATTAATCTATCTATAAATAAAATATGACACCAGAGAACAGGGTTTTCGTATATAGGAAGGGATGGCGCTCAGCTAATTCACGTTGGTGTGTTAGACATAAAACAATTAGGTATCGTGCTAACAACCAAGGGGAGGCTCTAATAACCCCTTAATTAGTGGAGGAAAATCCTACCACCTATACAAGTAGCACAAGGTCCCTTGCACAAATACAATATAAAGTAAACAACGTAGAAGAGACTTGAAAACAATTGGAACAAGATTCCATTTTGGTATCCTGGTTTCTTTAATTAGTTATGACACCAAAACAGCCAGCTGACACGTGTTTTGTCAGAGAAATAGTGGTCTCCGACTCTTCAGGGCAGGGAATGATATAAAAGATAACCTGAGAGCAAGGTATACACTGACAGGTCAAGAAAACACACGTTCTCACACACGTGGTAAACAACTTCACCCAATACTCGTGGAAACCATTTCAATAGAAAACCAATAATACATTAGTGTGGGGCAGACCCCTTGCCAATCACTTATGTAATGCAGTACTAGAAACATCGAAGCATGATAAGGTACATCAAAATGTCACATCACTCAGTAGGAAATCTTTGTCCATGGATGCAGTGCAACCCAGAACACATTTCACTATCCCATGGTGACATACATACAAGTAATACTTCCCAGTGTCTACTCAACATGCCCCAGTGATAAGGGAATAAGTAAGCAAGTAAGCAAAAACTGATATGTGGGCTTTGTGTCAGCCCTCTTGGAGTATTAATTCCTTACAGTCATAGTACTGGTCATGAGGGTTTTTGTTCTGACTCCACGGAAATGCTTTTACTGTAGTGCCTGAGGTGCATTGTTACACACGGAAATTGACAGGACTAATTTGGTGAATGCAGAATCCATATTGAAAATAAAGCGTCCATAAATTGCAAAAAAGCTATTGTCTCACAACATTTTAGTCAAACAGTGCAAAGAAGCACAACTTTCCCAGACAACTATATTTAATGTGGACATATTTGAATTGTAATAGAACAATCTTTCACTGGCACGGGAAAAATGAAGAGGTTCATCTAACTCAGAAACATTTTTTCTGGGCCTGAGAAGGGAATATAAAAAAATGTTCTCCAAGAAATAAATGGTGGGCCAGTCCAGGACTTGGCAAATATTACTCGGTCGAACAAAATAAAAAAAAATGCTAAGCTGCCTTGGACAATCTGTTCATTGCAATGGGCATAGACAAAACATTGAACTTCATGTAAGGGCCAATGTGTGAGTTTCTCATTTAAAAAAAGTTGTATAAACAGGAGTTTGACACAAGCAGACATATGCCTGCAAGTAATGATATAAGTGGCTTTGAAAGTATGTGTATTCTTGGACTTGATTTTCAAGAGCCATTAAGCAGAAAAAGGGTAAAAAGTCCTTTTATTTTCACCGACACTTCATACTGGGCAGGTATTTTGACTAAAGTCTATAATGCAGCACGTATTGTTTAAAGCCTCCCGCAATCGTGGGGATCTACCATATTGGTTTCCTGACATTAAAAAAAGTAGATGTAATGGCCCCTCCAATTATAACCCTAATCCCTTTTCAATGGGGTGGAGAAAATAGTAAGGTGGGTACATTGAATCAACTAATAGGAATGGCAAGTTGCCAACCAAATATTAACTAATAGTCAGGCAGGTTTCAGACAGGAGATAAGAACACATATTTTTATTACACTAATAGTGAATGATAGTCTTTTATTTATCGTTAATGTAGTTGAAAATTAGCAGGAAGACAAAGTGGTTGGACCTTAAATGATGTCCATGACCCTGACATTTAATAGTTCCTGCTGCATGCTTTTGAGTAAAATTTTAGGCCCCAGATTTACTCTTTTTCAAATTAAGCACGGCCAGCATTCGTTCCACCGGTGGTGTGGAGCCAATATTTGAACTGTGTGTCTTCTAGCAAAATAGCATAATTTGCTAAAGCAAGCACTGGCTCAATTTCCCCCATTGTAAGAAACACTTTTGCAGTACTTGGATCTGAGACTTTAACCAGAGGGAATACGGAAAGGGAGTTTTGCAAGTATTCTGCCTAAAAATAATATGTGCCTAATATATTAGAATATGTTACATCTTAAAATGTCCATTGTATATTACCTTCTTTGGTCTAAGGTCTCCCCTCAACCCACCTTTTCTGACAGCCTTCAGAATCCTTCACTCCTGTAACATGGCGAGGGTCCGTTTCGGCCCTAGCTGGGAGTGAAGCCAATTTTCCCCCATCTAAACTGGACTACTTCAAGGCTGTGTTTTGGCTCCTCTTTTATTTAGTATGTTCAATAATGATAATACCTGATGCTAAATGGTGCAAATTCTCTTACATGCAGACTGTGCAGTACTGTTATCACTGACAGAAAACTCCATTTACTCTATGATTGAGAGATTATATGGGGACTGCAGGTCCAAAGGTCTGTCAATTAATGTGTTAAAAACCAAAACCATGGTGATGAAATCAGAACCTGTAGAAAATCATTTGCAATCAACGCGTAACCATTAGAAAATGAAGCACACATCAATTATAACTATCATATAAAGTTCAGATTAGAGATCTACCCAATGAGAACCTATTAAGCCAAATGTGATGCTCATTTGCCTCAGTTTTGCACATATTGCACTTTATGCTCTTTTCAATTTAAACGTATGAACCAAGGCTCCCCTCCCTTTTTCAAAATGAGAGGACTAAGAGCCTATCAAGACAGCCTTTATTGTGTTATGGGATAGACAATATTAACATTGTTATCTCTGTGACCTCTTACATCTGGTCTGCCTGGCTTATTCTAAGGAAATAAGTGGATTGTACACTATACTATTTTGCAGAATTGTAATAGGACAGATGCTAAAATACATTTTTGTCCATAATCTGTTTCACATATGTTTGTTATTTTCAATTAAACAAATAGCATTGAAATGGCTTTTAATGTCTGTCGGATATGAGGGTGTTAAAATTGCCACTGTTTTTCTATGCTTTGTATATATCTACAAGACAAGACTACAAGCACGACTACAACAATACATGGAGTTCGCATCACCGGACGTACAAGCTGTATTCAGAAAAGGAAGAGGAATGTGAGACCAGAGCTCTAATATGCGATTGATAATTGAAAAAGACAGAGAATGATGTATTTTTCTGCTTTATAGACTATACCAAGGCCATCAACTGTGTTGATCATGGAAAATTGTGGAGCATATTAAAATAAATGTTTTTTTCAATCCACCTGATCAGTCTCATGAGGAATCTGTACAGTTGTGTAAACTAATACTTGGCTTAGCTCTAAAAGGTTTGTTTTTAACATCCATGGGTGACATGAGTGAACTTAGTTCATGTGCACAAACATTCGAATGTGAAAGACAGGTTATTTTAGCCCTGCAGACCCCAACCCAATACATAGTTGTTTTCCACTGTATTGTAATTGCATTTATATAGCGCTTACCACCCCTGAAGAGTCATCAAAGAGATTTTTCTGCAAGTAGCACACTACTCAGGAACCTAAAAAGAATTAGTGGTGAATTAGTAAAGTGAAATTTGAGCGTGGACATGTTAGTCTGTTATTTGGTTTGAAAAGGATATAGGTGGGATGGAAGAGAGAAGCGTTTGCATTTATATAGCACTTGATCCCTAGATGAGGTGTTGTAGCACTTTTCAGTGAGTAGCATGCTACTCTGGATCCCAAAAAGGATTAGTGGTGAATTGTTGTAAGGAAATATTAAATGTATTTGATTTGAGCGGTGACCAGGTTAGTCTGTTATTTGAATTGTAAAAGGAATATTAGAGGGATAGTAGAGTGTTAATGCTTGATGGTTACTAACATTCCCTAAACAGGGATCCAGGGACGGCATGGTAATTTGAAACAGACCTCTTTCATTCTCCCTAGTATCACATACTCACAAACTGCTCTAAGAAACAGACACCTTAAATAAAAAGCTTTATTTCAACAGACTCAATCTGTTGCTTAGCACATCTAAAATAACCACACAGAATATCATAAAAGCACAAATGAATGCTGTGAACAATGAGACTAAAATGACTTTTCCCACCATAGATAAAATATCTAAAAACTATAACACCCTAAAACCTACTTTTATGCAGTACATTAGGACCCCATGGAGTATTATAACTTGCATCTAGAGTTTCTTAGGGAGTATCAGGGCACTGCAGACCTGTTTACAGCAAAATGCTGTAGATGTCAAAAGTCCGAAATCCGTGTAAACACATGTCTCATCAGCTTCTCTCATCTTGGATTTTGCTCAATATCAGCTTTCAGTAGAAAGTGTAATGTGAGAGCATCTCTGACAGTCATTATCTTCTATGGCAAAATCCTGCGCAATAATCTTGGGTGAAGGACCTCTCCTGACAATTGTTGAAGTGTTGGACCTTTTATGCCGTATCTTATCTAAGATGGGAATTTCTTACATAACTTATGTGCATCAAGATGCTAGTTTAAGAAGCATTCTTATAAACAAATGAGGTAAAAATACATCAATTCATGCTACATTTGCATGGTCTTATTCTTGTTTGACCTTGAATGAGCGATAACAAGGCAATTGCACATCAGGTGTCTTATCTGTGCCATTGTCTGAGTGACAACACTTTCACTGGTTTTTCAAAAGATAAGGAAAGGCAGCATCTGCGTCAAAGGCAGACATGCCAATGAGACTGAGAAAATGGAGTCTAGGGCTGCTCTAGATGGAGTCAGGCCTTATGGTCTTTACATAAGTACCCCAACCAAGAAGTTACAGTGAAGGCTCATTATGGAGAAACAGAGTGGTTTAATCTTACAAAAGATGTTATCCTATCACCATATTTGTTCAAACTCTGCACTGAACATAGTGTGGAAAAATGGGGACTCAATTACACAACCCTCATTTTGCAAAGTGCAAAAGATCTCAAACCAATGATTATCAAGATCAAAGAAAATAGTGCTGCAGCTGGATTAAACCTAATTGTGAAAAAGGCAAAAAGTATGTCAACAAGGATCTTACAAGGTCTCAGCACTGACGATCGTTGGAATTTGCTCTCTCTGCGGGTTCACCCCCAAACTTTTTACCTTCACACCTCCTGTTTTCTGAACCCGTTTTTGTTGGCTTTTAGGACTATGTGCACTTTAAAACTATTAACCCGTGCTAAACTTCTTGTGCTGTCTCGCTTAAATGTGGTAAAATTGGCCTATACCTGATTGGCACATTTAACTTAGCTGTAAGTTCCCCTTTGTTTCGGTCAGTAGACAATAAAAGTGCAAGTACAATAAAATCCTACAATTTCTTAAAAAATCATTATAAAAAACACATTCAAGCAACCAGCTAAGTCCTTATTTATAACCCCGTGAAGTGCTTACTTACATATGCAATTGCCCACCATCAACATTGACACATCATGACCTCTAGTACCCAAGGGCAACCTACAGAGTACAAATAACCCCCATTGAATGGGCTTTAAACTTGTATTCAATGTTCCCTAAAATATAAAATTAGCTTAAAAAAAACAGTTTGAGACATGGCTACTTTTGATGCTTTAGACTGGGGCATGTCCCATATGAGTACTGTGTCAACTTAGGTCTAAGAATTGGAACCCAAAAGCGACCTTCGCGCACGTTACATTTAAAATAGGAAGCGCGAAACAGCAAATACAATTAGCTTTTTAGTACTGCATTTCAGGAGCCTAAATACAGCTGCACAATGCTTGGTCCCCAAATGTTTGCACAATTGTATCAGCCATCTACGTCTGTCTTTTTTATAGCCAGGACCAAAAAATAATACATGAAGTTCTGACTCCGCCTCATTGCTGCCGGCTGGACATCCTAGAGGAGAGGTGCCAGCCCATTTGTTTGAAAATGAGTGCAGGGGAGAGACCCATGTTTGAATTGAACATATATTTTCCTTGCTAATGCTGGTCCTATATCATCCAGGAAAGACTCAAGAATGTAATGATCTTTGATTCTCATCATGGTAACTGTTAGAGGACCGATTGCTGAGCTCTCCTGTAGATAAGCAACTGTAGCGATTACATTGCCGACAGGGCTCGTCCCATATCATTCACGAAGGTTCCGTTGTTTCCCTGGTAGATCTGATAGGAGGGTGTTTGTCTTGAGAACTGCAACTACCAGCATGCCTAGGGGCAGGAACCATGTGGCGTTGGGTGGAACTCATATAAGCACCTCCTTTCCGCTGAGACGGTGCTTGTCAATTATTCTGGTTTCGTCGAGGGATGGCGGATGGTGTTCCCTGCCGGATTTCAGCTAGAAGACTACAGCCTTTGTTGTCCGGGACTTTGTTATAGGATCGTGTTTCATTCGGGACTTGTGACAGGTACTTTTGCGGTTGGAGCGCGGGCTCGCCTACCCCGCGTTTTGCCTAGTATTTCTGTGTGCGCTTTCAGGAAAAGCCGCGGTGCAGTTTTAAACACGTTGCATTGCGTTTGATATTGCAGGCAGCGGGTGAAAACGAAAGTGCTCTGAACGTGTCTGAATACTAAGACGCGTTCCGATTCTATTAGTTTCTAAGTGAATAGGGAATGTATCTTGCTTCCAGTAAAAGGTGGAGCACTCCGCAGAGGAGAAAGTCCGGAGCATTGTTATACAAATATTGCGTTGTGCTGTTAAACAACGCCTATGTTGTGGACAACATTTCGTCTTGGGTTTCACTCTGGAATAACATTCGGAATCCTTCCGTTTCTTTTGCCGAACAAAGACACATGTTCCAATGAACTTTGAAGTGGACAATTCCAATCCTTGTGTCATTTAATTTCTTTAGAGAGGAAAAGGGAAAGAATCGCCCTGTTCTGCTGTATATCTTTGGTAAGGGGATACATAGATGTCTTGCATATATTAGTTACCATTCAGGAAAGAATAGGTGATTTATCTTGTGCATTATCTTCCCCTTCTGCAGAGTGGAAGCCCTTCCTGGTACCTAGCAGTTCTTTCGACCAGACCTTGAGGGAACTACAGAGATCACAGCTCTTTTATTATTTGTCCACTTCCCTTTTCCCTGGGGCGCGAGTTCACGCAGAGGTTTCAATCACCCTTTGTTGGGAATCGTGCTCGGGAGGAATTGGGAGGCAATTCTTCTGACGTCGTCTCCGCTGGTCACAAGGTTAAGGTTAGTGGCAATTGTTATCCTTGAGCTGCTGCCGATCCCGACAGATTGACAAGCCCAAGAATAACGCCCGGCCTAGACGATGGATGTCGAAGGAGCGTTGGCTTCAATGATGGAAAGCTTGGCCGCTTTGCAGCGAGAAGTGCACACTTCTAGAACCGAATCTCAGGTATTACATAAAGAGGTGGGCTCCTTACGAAGAGAGGTAGCAGGGCTAACACGTAGGGGTACAGGAGGGGTTCCTTTACTTAAACCCGCCACACTGCCACCGCCTGTTTTTACCACACACATGCCCTCCTTAGGAGCAGAAGAGGGTGGGTTTGCTATACCTCCTCCTCTCACAGTTCCCCCTGCTGACCCTACACACACAGTACATATAGTACAAAATTTGGGAATCCCATTGGCACCCCCTGAACGCTTTTTTGGGGATCCCCGGAAATTCGAGACATTTCTAAATCAATGTAGACTACATTTTTTATGTAAACCTGGGGTGTTTCAAGATGAACCAGCAAAAACAGCATTTATGATGTCCTATATGAGTGGAAATGCATCAAGCTGGACAGTGCCCTTATTGGAAAGGAATGACCCCGTGTTGCACAACTTTTCTGATTTTTGCTTGGAACTCCGAAAACTGTTTGATAGGAAATCCCATATGATTTATTTATTTTTTTTTAAATTTCTAGAGCGCACAAATACCTTACGGTGTCTCGGCGCTAGTGTATGCAGATTACGAGGGTTGCGATGATGACCCTTGACAGGGAATTGTTAACTTTGCGTCAAGGTTCCCAGGACCTGTTGACTTATATTACATCCTTCAACAGACTGGTGGTGGAAACCGATTGGCCTACTAGTAAACGTATTACATTATTCTATCAAGGATTGAGAGGGGAGCTTAAAGACGTCCTGGCACAAATAGTGCAGCTTCCCAATACTTGTGAAGAACTCATAGATTTGACCGTCCAGTTGGACCACCGACTCCTGGACCGAAAAGGGGACAGAAACAGGATGGGGGATGGTCGGTATATGTCTCCCCGTTTCAGAAACCTCCCTGAAGACCGACCCAAAGTAGCAGAAGGCACTGAGTCTATGCAAATTGGAGGAATCCGCAGGCCCCTTTCACAAGAAGAAAAAGAGAAAAGGCGAACACTGAAACAGTGTCTGTATTGTGGAAAAGGGGGTCATTTCATAAAAGAATGTAGAGCAAGAAATGCACTTCCTGGACGCCCATTCGTGCCTCGTGTGCAGGCGATTGTACAAGCAGGAGAGCCGGCGGAAAACTAAAAAATCCAAATCAGGAAGAGATCTCTGCCTTGGGTTATCAATCATCTATGATCTCACCCGTACTCGCTAATACGCTCCATCCAGTTGTCGCCCATATGAATCTCCAGGTTACGCTGTGGGTCTCTTCCCATGAAGCATTGGATATAGATGCTTTACTGGACTCCGGGGCGACGGGAAATTACATCGATCAGGAATATGCTATGAAACTTGGAATCGTTTGTGGGAAGAAGGAGAAACCAGAGTTGGTGAAGGCAGTTGACGGAACAGTTCTGTCCTCCGGTCCTGTGTCGTATCATACACGTCCTCTATTAATGCAAACCAGCAAAAACCATGAGGAATACATTAAGTTCGATCTCATCGACGCGCCTCAATTTCGACTCATTTTGGGTTTGCCCTGGTTGACCCTTCACGATCCGAAGGTCAGTTGGGCGGCACGTACCATTACCTTATCGTCTGACTATTGTAAGGAACACGGCAAACGGGATAGTCCAGTTCCCAACACCCCTGGTATAACGCCTTCAGTGTGTCTGGCGATCGAAAGTCCCTCAGAGCATTTTTGTTGCGCCACCATTCTTCCTGAAGAATACAAGGAATATCTCCCAGTGTTCAATCAACAAAAGGCCACTACACTACCACCGCATCGGGTATATGACTGCCGTATTGAACTGGTACCTGGAGCTGACATCCCATGCAGTAGAGTGTACGCACTGACGGAGAAGGAGACACAGTACCTAAAGACCTATATAGAGGACAACCTAGCATCTGGTTTTATCAGGCATTCAACGTCACCAGCCTCATCCCCTATGTTTTTCATTCCTAAGAAGGATTGCACAGAATTAAGACCTTGTATCGATTATCGAGCGATTAATCGTGTAACAATCAAAAATCGATACCCTCTCCCCTTAATACCAGTACTGATGGACCAATTGAAAGGAGCTCTCTTTTTTACCAAACTCGACCTTCGTGGAGCATATCATTTGGTCCGTGTCCAAAAAGGGGATAAATGGAAGACGGCGTTCCGAACTAAATTTGGATTGTTTGAATACAGGGTGATGCCCTTTGGGCTGTGTAACGCTCCTGCAGCGTTTCAGTTTTTCATGGACGAAGTGCTGCGAGGATGCCTGGAAACGTTTTGTGTTGTCTATATAGGCGATATTCTGGTCTATTCGTCTACCTTTTCGGAACATGTGAATCATGTGAAAATTGTGCTCGGCAAATTACAACTTAATTCGCTTTATGCGAAACTTGAGAAATGTTTATTCCATGCTCGGGAAGTCACTTTTCTTGGCTATGTGATCAATGAACATGGATTCCAAATGGATACATCTAAAGTTGAGGCTATCACCAATTGGAATACTCCTCAGAATGTTAAATCGGTGCAGAGCTTTCTTGGCTTTGCCAATTACTATAGGAGATTCATTAAAGACTTTTCAAAAATCATACATCCTATCTCAAGCCTTTTGAGGAAGAATACTCCCTTTGTTTGGAGCGAGAATGCTGATAATTCATTCCGATTCTTAAAGAAATAGTTCACGCAAGCTCCAATACTTCGCCATCCTGATCCGCAAATGCCTTTCATACTGGAAACGGATGCATCTCAAAATGCAGTGGGAGGTGTGCTATCCCAAAGACATCCTGTGACTGGCCAAGTACATCCTGTTGCCTTCTTCTCGAAAAAACTTACACCTTGTGAGATTAACTATTCTATTTCAGACAAAGAGCTTCTTGCTATTAAAAGAGCATGCGAGGAATGGCGCCATTATCTCCTGGGAGCAACGCACACCGTAGAAATCTATACGGATCACAGGAATTTATTGTCTTTGAAAACGGCTAAATGTAAATGTGTGTAAATGTAGTTGAGCTTATATAGCGCACAGCTACCCGCAGTGGGTTTCCCGGCGCTTGCTTAGGGAACCCTTCCTGATATTCCCCTGTGAGATAGCAGGGTATCCACAAGGTGAAAGTCGGGCATCCCGCCGTGAGGGGCCGTTGTGGAGATTAAGCAAGCTATTGCCCAGAGTCGCAGAGTGTGAACCCGTGAGTCGAGGAGGCACCGGGGCGAGAATTATCGAGTCCATGGAATTTTTAGCCCAAGAACCGCCGAGGCGGGGAATTGAACCCTGGTCCAGGACCGAACTCAGCTTCCGGGTCTGCCGCCTCTAACCCCTGAGCCACACTTCTCCACCTAAGGCACTCACCCCCCGGCAGTTGCGTTGGACATTGTTCTTTTCAGACTTTGATTTTATCATCAAGTATAAACCGGGCCCCAAAACGGGAAAGCGGATGCCCTTTCCCGCATCGGAGAAACAGACGACCAGAGGAGACCCAATAACACCGAACCTCCCTCCTTTTATATTACAAGGTGTGAGCGTGATGAACCCTTCAGTAGAACTGTTGTCCTCACAGGATTTCCTGGAGGACTTGAAGGTTGCCCTAGCAAATGAGAACTTACAGGAATGGGTCCAGGAATACCCGGAGCATCGTGCTGTAAAAGATGATCCTGCCTATCATGGCACGGCCCTCTTTGTCCTGACTGAGGCTCTACGTCAACGAGTGTTAACCTGGGTCCACGATTCCACACTGGGTGGACATTTGGGAACATATCAAACAATTGCCAGCGCGGAACGCTCTTTTTGGTGGCCTCGAATGCGAGATGATGTACGACACTACATTACGAACTGTGCTATCTGTGCACAAGAAAAGGCGATCCATGCGAAACCGGTAGGACTATTAAGATCATTGCCTATACCTCCCCAGCCTTGGCATACGTTATCAATGGATTTCATAGTCGAGATGCCACCCTGTGACGACAAGACGGTGATCTTGGTCGTTGTAGACCACCTGACGAAAATGGGACATTTCGTACCATTGATAGGGCTGCCCACAGCTGCGGAACTGGCGGAGGTGTTTCTCCAACACATTGTACGAGCTCATGGTATCCCTTTTGTTCTAATAACTGACAGGGGGACTCAGTTCACTTCCCGGTTCTGGAAGGCTCTTTGTAAAACACTAAACATTGATGCACGGCTCTCCTCCAGCTACCATCCCCAGACAGATGGCAAAACTGAACGCCTGAACCAGACTCTGGAACAGTACCTCCGATGCTTCACTCTGCAGAACAATCTCAAATGGACTTCCCTGTTATGGATGGCAGAATTCGCTTACAATAATGCTGTGCACTCCACTCTGGGTTGTTCCCCCTTTTTCTGCCTCCAGGGCTACCACCCTAATGCTCTTCCTTTTGAATGGCCTGTTCGTTCCCCTGTACCTAGTATACATGAACATCATGCACATCTTCGGGCGGTGCTTATAGCCGCTAAACACAATCTGGCTGAGGCGCAGTCCTCTCAGAAAACATTTGCTGATAAGAAAAGAACCCTTGAGCCTGACTATGAGGTGGGGGACAAGGTTTGGCTCTCCACTAAACATCTTCATCTGAAAGGGGTCTCCAAACTAAACCGAAATTTGTGGGTCCTTACGCTATAGTAGAGGTCATTAACCCTGTGGCAATGAGGCTCTCCCTTCCCGATTCATGGCATATCCATCCTGTTTTCCATGTGTCTCTGCTCCGGCCATGTCCTCCCAGTATTAGACTTCCCGATCTGCCCCTTCCTGTTGAGGAGGATGGTCAGAAGGAGTACGAGGTGCAGGCGATCCTTGATTCTCGTATGGTGAGGGGTAGGGTTCAGTATCTGGTGGATTGGAAAGGCTATGGGCCCGAGGAGAGGACGTGGGAGCCTCTGGAAAACCTATATTGTCCTGAGTTGGTGGCTCTCTTTCCTGATTCACATCCTGGTAGACCTGGGCGATCGCCGGGTCGGCTGTCCTCGAGTGGGGGTTCCGTAGCGATTACATTGCCGACAGGGCTCGTCCCATATCATTCACGAAGGTTCCGTTGTTTCCCTGGTAGATCTGATAGGAGGGTGTTTGTCTTGAGAACTGCAACTACCAGCATGCCTAGGGGCAGGAACCATGTGGCATAGGGTGGAACTCATATAAGCACCTCCTTTCCGCTGAGACGGTGCTTGTCAATTATTCTGGTTTCGTCGATGGATGGCGGATGGTGTTCCCCGCCGGATTTCAGCTAGAAGACTACAGCCTTTGTTGTCCGGGACTTTGTTATAGGATCGTGTTTCATTCGGGACTTGTGACAAGTACTTTTGCGGTTGGAGTGCGGGCTCGCCTCCCCCGCGTCTTGCCTAGTATTTCTGTGTGCGCTTTCAGGAAAAGCCGCGGTGCAGTTTTAAACGCGTTGCATCGTGTTGATATTGCAGGCAGCGGATGAAAACGAAAGTGCTCTGAACGCGTCTGAATACTAAGACGCGTTCCGATTCTTTTCGTTTCTAAGTGAATAGGGAACGTGACTTGCTTCCAGTAAAAGGTGGAGAACTCCGCAGAGGAGAAAGTCCGGAGCATTGTTATACAAATATTGCATTGTGCTGTTAAACAACGCCTATGTTGTGGACAACATTTCGTCTTGGGTTTCACTCTGGAATAACATTCGGAATCCTTCCGTTCTTTTTGCCAAACAAAGACACATGTTCCAATGAACTTTGAAGTGGACAATTCCAATCCTTGTGTCATTTAATTTCTTTAGAGAGGAAAAGGGAAAGAATCGCCCTGTTCAGCTGTATATCTTTGGTAAGGGGATACATAGATGTCTTCCATATATTAGTTACCATTCAGGAAAGAATAGGTGATTTATCTTGTACATTATCTTCCCCTTCTGCAGAGTGGAAGCCCTTCCTGGTACCTAGCAGTTCTTTCGACCAGACCTTGAGGGAACTACAGAGATCACAGCTCTTTTATTATTTGTCCACTTCCCTTTTCCCCGGGGCGCGAGTTCACGCAGAGGTTTCAATCACCCTTTGTTGGGAATCGTGCTCGGGAGGAATTGGGAGGCAATTCTTCTGACGTCGTCTCCGCTGGTCACAAGGTTAAGGTTAGTGGCAATTGTTATCCTTGAGCTGCTGCCAATCCCGACAGCAACATTGCCTTCTCCATAATGCCTAGCCAGTTCAATCGTAGTTATTGCAGGACATGCTACCTCTGGGGTGCTCCATAAACTCATTATACCTATGTGAAGGAGTGTGTCCCTAATGTGTGTTAACCACGCTATTTTCCCTGCACCCGGAATACCCATTACCTCTTTTAGCTCCGACCTGTATGCAACCAATTCTGGAGACACCCATAAGCAACGCCAAAAGGTTAGGGGTCTGAGACCTAGTTCCTCTGCGATCGGTCTCTTCCCTAGGTCCAAACACAGAGGAACAAGTGGAGTGGTAGGAGGGAGTGCAAAAAGCTGCCTAATGAAGTTGTTCTTGAACTTAATTATATTTCTTGTAGGACAATGCCCCCAAAGTTCACTCCATCCATTGTGGCACCACTTGCTTGCACTTTATAAATCTGGACTAATGGACCAATGGGTTTGTGGAAAGAATTTCTAAATAGCTTGGCCAATACACCTGTAGTCTGGTCTACATTGAGGACTGTTTTATCTATTTGTGGTCGCCAGTCCATTTTTTCTGTTAGGGTAACACCTAGATATTCAAATACGGGTACCCTCTCAAGCTGGATACCATTATATTTATATTTATATTTAAGAAGCTTATAAAGCGCGCGGCTACCTCCAGCGGGGGTGTCCCGGCGCTATGATTACAGGTCAAATCGCAAGAGAGGTTACCAAGTTCAGAACCATCCAAAAGACCAGCAGGGAAGCATTAATTAAGTTAACGTTTAGGAAACAGCAAGGTTTTTAGTTTGCGTCGAAAGACTTGTTCCGATTCGATGAACCTAAGGTCCAGAGGAAGACTGTTCCAGAGCCTGGCTGCAATAACGGTAAAGGTTCTACCACCACTACGAGCCAGCCTGAATCGGGGGACATTCAATAATCGGAGGCTATTGGATCTCAGATGCCTCACTGAAGAAGATATCTTGAGTCTTTTGCTCAGGTAGGCCGGGCAAGTGCCATGGATAGCCCGGAAGGCAAGGATCAGAATCTTAAAATCAATCCGTCTAGCTATGGGCAGCCAGTGTAGCTCATCTCGGTAACTTCTGACTGAGTTGCGAGCGGGGATGTTACCAATAAGCCTTGCTGCTGCGTTCTGAACGATTTGCAGTCTTTCTATAAGATATAGAGGGGCACCTGCGTAAAGGCTGTTGGCGTAGTCGAGATGTGCCATAATGAGTGATTGAACAATCGTTTTGCGGGAGGACTGAGGAAGATAGGGAAAGATCTTCCTTATCATACGAAGTTTATTGAAACAGGCCGTTGATACTTTGTTAACCTGGGCTTTACAGGAAAGGGTGTTGTCGAATAAAAAGCCAAGATTACGGGCAGACTGCACAGGTATAGGAGGGGGGTTCAGGACAGTGGGCCACCATAAGTTAGCAGGTGGAATAGACTTCTGGCTAAAAAAAAGGACCTCAGTCTTGTCCGTATTTAGAGCCAGATGATTGGTGGCCATCCAGGTGCAAATGTTGCCCAGGCAGTTTCTGAAGTTGGAAAAGAGGGAGTCAGAATGGTCTCTGAATGAAAAAACAAGCTGAGTATCATCAGCATAGGAGACCACTCTGACCCCCCAGGACTCAACTACCCTAGCAAGCGGGGCCAAATAAACATTAAATAATAAGGGGCTCAAGGCAGAGCCTTGAGGCACTCCACACGAGAGGGGTTTATCTTCTGATTCAAAAGGATGCATCAGTACCCTTTGGGTTCTACCGGATAGAAAGGATTTAATCCAGGCTAAGACTGTGCCTCCAAACCCCAGTTGGTGTAGTCGGGCAGTGAGTATGTCGTGTGAGACGGTATCAAATGCAGCGGACAGGTCGAGGAGAACCAACATGGCCTCCTCGCCCCTGTCCACTGATTCCCTAATAGTCTCAGATACCTCTAGCAGCGCGGTCTCGGTGCTGTAGCCAGTTCTGAAGCCGGACTGAGTATCGTGCAGCAACTGATTAGATTCTAAATATTGAGCCAGCTGTTCCTGAACCACCTTCTCCAGCATTTTAGCAGGTTTAGGCAGGAGCGAAATCGGCCGGTAGTTGCTGAGTTGAACAGGGTCAGCGCCCGGCTTCTTCAGGATGGGAAGTAGCCTGGCATGTTTCCAGACCTCAGGAAAGTGGCCGCAGGCCAGGGAGAGATTCCAGATGGAAAGGAGAGGGTTGATTAAAACAGGGGCGAGGGTGCTCATAATTTTGGCCGGGACTGGGTCTAATGGCGAACCCGACTTAACTTTATGGAAAAGGGGCAGAGCTGTTTCGGGAGTGAGTAAATTGAAAGAGGTAAAGGAACAGTGAGAAGGATGAGAAGCAATGGTCTGAGGACTAAGTGGAGAGGTGTCAAAGGAGGAGGAGAGTTTGATGATTTTATCCTGAAAAAAATCTGAGAGACCGTTGCAAAGGGCTTGGGTGGGAACACATTGTGTTTTTAAAGCAGGGGGATTTATAAAATCCTTCACAATGGTGAAAAGGGTTTTGGATGAATTTTGCGCCTGATAAATAAGTTTTGAAAAGTGGGCTCTCATCGAGGAGCGTTTGAGTTTTTTAAACTTGTTTAGGGCGTTTTTGTACGTGGATTTGGCAGTAGGATCGTAGGTCTGGCGCCATATCCGTTCCAGCTGCTTACATCTGCTCTTTTCCTCGCGTAAAGCTGGGGAGAACCAGGGGGAAGAAGGACGGGATCTGGCGGATGCCAGAGGGGTTAGCGGGGCAATATGATCCAAGGCAGAGATAAGGGCAGAGTTATATCTCTCTGTTTCCCTGTCAAGATCTCCCGACTGCTTGAATTGAAACTGGAAGCAGGAGTCGATAGACTCACAGGTAACTTTGGTCCATTTGCGACCGCTAGCTCTGTTGAGAGAGGCAGAAGGGGGAGGAGCAGGGCAGGAAATATCAAAAGGAAGAAGATAATGGTCTGACCAAGTGAGGGGGAGGGGGGAGAAAGAGGAAATACCAGGATGATTAGTGAAAATAAGGTCAAGTGTGTGGCCTGCTTTATGAGTGGGGCCATTGACTAATTGGGACAACGTAAGGCCTTGTAGAGTTTCCAGGAATAAAGAAGCTTGTGCACAGGAAGGGTTATCAATGTGAAGATTGAAGTCACCTAACACTGTGAAGTGGGAATGTTTAAGTGAAAAGTCTGCGATTGAGTGCATCAAGGCACTAAGGGACGAGGCGGTGGCCGGGGGGGGATTGTAAACCAGGATGCCGGCAAAGATAATGCTTGCGGAATCCCTAGTTGTGAAATACATGGCTTCAATGAGGCCAAGGTTGGGGATTTTCGTGATGTTTAATTTGAGGTGAGATTTCGCGATAACAGCGAGGCCCCCGCCAGGTTTAGGACTGTCACGATTAATGCCCAATAGGTGATAGCCGGGGGGAATGGCCAAATTTATGTCCGGATTAGTTGAATCTTTAAGCCATGTTTCTGTCAAAAATAATAAGTCCCAGTTATTGGAATCTAGCGACAACCAGATATCAGCGGCATGAGCGGGTAGCGATCTACAATTAATTAGGGCAGCTTTTAAGGTGGTCGAGGGCTGGTGAGTCATGGCATTCTTAGGCTGAGGAATCGATTTAGAGGCAACAGGGACAACAAATTTGCAGCGTGAGCAAGTGTAGGTGGAATTATCCAGGCTGTGAGGATTACAGCAGGTGGTAGGGCTGCAGGCGCCTTGGCGAATGGAGTAAAGTTGGTCGATAGACCAGGAGATACTTGGGGAGCAAGAGACAGGGGGACCGGCGCTGGGCGCGGGCCCGGCGCGGCCTTCGGCGCGCCATCGGCGCGCCCGCTGCGCCCGCCCGCTGCGCGGGCGGGATGACCCCTTGCTTTTATCCATTCTTCTAGGGTGAAAGGAGGGTGGGAGGCGTCCAGGAGCTGGAGCGCTACCCTGCCTCCCCCCAAGATGGCGGTTCCGCGTTCTCCCGGCCGGCGAGAGCGCTGTGCTCGGCTGCGCCGGGGGAGAGAGAGCAAGGACCCCTGTGACGATTTTACTCTCGTCAGAACAAGCAAGGAGGTCAATGGCTGAATTTAAAAGAGCATCAGGTTAAAATATTTACAATTCTTAATAAACTCAATCGTAAATATAACAGTGTCACACTCACGCTAAATTGCTAAATTGCGAATAAAAGGTCAAGAGAGACAGAGATGCCCCCGGCTTCCGCCTCAGGGGTGAGAGCAAGTAATCTGCAGTATACTAAACACGCGAACCTTAAATAACGAGGGAGGGCGCGAGGCGTCCAGGAGCTGGAGCGCTACCCTGCCTCCCCCCAAGATGGCGGTTCCGCGTTCTCCCGGCCGGCGAGAGCGCTGTGCTCGGCTGCGCCGGGGGAGAGAGAGCAAGGACCCCTGTGACGATTTTACTCTCGTCAGAACAAGCAAGGAGGTCAATGGCTGAATTTAAAAGAGCATCAGGTTAAAATATTTACAATTCTTAATAAACTCAATCGTAAATATAACAGTGTCACACTCACGCTAAATTGCTAAATTGCGAATAAAAGGTCAAGAGAGACAGAGATGCCCCCGGCTTCCGCCTCAGGGGTGAGAGCAAGTAGTCCATTCAGACAAGGATTAAGATATGTCATGCTTACTGGGTTGAAGACCATATGTTTGGTCTTCTGAATGTTAATCTCCAGCCCCCTGTTCTTACAAAAACCTACAAAGCTAACGAGAATCCTCTGAATGCCCATTGGTGATAGAGAGAGCAGGAGAGTATCATCAGAAAACCTCAGTGCTGATACTTTGTTATAAGCTATCTTCGGGGCATCTATGTCCTTCTCCTCGTCAATATGTCGACCAGTTCATTAATATATAGACAGAACAAGGTAGGCGCTAGCACACATCCCTGCCTGACTCCTCTATCAACTACAGGAGGTGAGGTAATTTTGCCATGTTTCCTATAACTGATTTGGGCATAATTGCCTTCATGCAATCTCCTAAGCATATGCCAGAGATATGTAGGGACCCCGATGTCACTAACTCCCCATTTTTTATCCGTGGGTACCAGGTGAAATGCAATTTTTAAATTAACAAATATTAGGTAGAGACTGCCACCCTCTGTTGACACCATTTTCCAATAAAGAATTTGGAGCCTAAAAATGTGATCAATGGTGGGGATGTTTTTCGTAAAACCAGCTTGACGGTACTCAGGATATTATGTTTGTCCATCCAGTCCTGAAGACGTCCCAACAATACCTGGGCAAAGATTTTCCGGGTTACATCAATTAAGCTAATGGGTCTGTAATTAACGGGCAAAAGAGGTGAACCCTTTATACATACTGGGAACATTTCTGCTCTAGCCCATGTAGCGGGGATCGCCATTCCCTGCAATATAGCATTAAATAAAGCCCACAAAAAAGTCCCTCAGAATATTGGTTCTGCATGAAAGAGATCCATCGGTATCTTTTCTAGACCAGGTGCTTTAGACGGGCTATTTTGCTAACAGCACTAGTTATTTCGGTCATGGTTAACTCAAGGGTTCCTCTATGTGTATTCTGCTGAGGACTTTTTGGTTGAACTAAGGTGGTACCGTCCACCTCCTGGTGTATAGGGCCTGAAAATGTACCCTCCAGATCTGTTGCTATGTTGGGCTCAAGCGCCTGCTTCCCTTAACTACAGCCTGTATTAACTATGTTCCAGAAGGCCTTCCTATCATTGATGGTTAGGGCCCTTCTCAGAGAATCCCATGTATCCATCTCCCAGGTTTTTTTTTGCTAAAGCAGTGGTTTCTCTGTTAGATGCCCTTTATTTTAATTTGAGAGCTATCCTTCGATTTAATGGTGTCTATCAGTAATAGCTTGGCCTCCCAACAACTATAGTCAAACCAGGAAATGCTTGGCCTTTTTTCCAATAAAAAATCCTATTGGAAAAAATATGTCAACCAATTTAGGTGCCAATGTTTCATGGGTCTCTGCAACACAGGTTAAAAAGGTAATTGTACCTTCTGTGGCTATAAACTTGTTCACTTCCCGTAGGATTGGGATGATAATCTCATATAGAGAAGCCAACCTGCCAGAAGATTGTTGTAGGACCGGCCAGTGTATTTTTCTCCTGTTGTGAGTTAGTATTAATCAGTTTTCCGGGGAACCAACAACTCCACCTCCACAATCAGTCTGAGGCATCATCTGCCACCTAGCTGAGAAATCGGCGCAGTGCCTGTTTTGCTGCCACCTCATTGACCTAGCATGACTAGATTTTCCATGCAATGCACCTGTTCGTTAAGGCTTCATCAAGATTGCCCAGCAGTAAGGAACTGAGAATGCGTGTCCGTAAACAGATGCATCACCTCCCCTGACAGTAAGGTACCAAAGTATCACCTCCCCTGATAGTAGGAACCCATGCATCACCTACCCTGCACTGCAGTAAGAAACTGATACATCGCCACCCCTGGCAGTAAGGAACCAACGCATTGCTTTGCTTTTCCAGATCCTCACCTCCCCATCGTCTGTTTTTGCCTTTGATTTTGATGCATCCAGGGTATTGTGTGCTAAAAGTGACACATTTATCGTTTCCTATGGACTGAACTGTTTTGAACCTTTTAAAAGAGATATCTTTGCTTGTGTATGTTCGCTTTTTGCTGTTTAGGTCTTGTTTTATTTCGAAAAAGATTTGTTATTTTTCTAAACTGGTGTGGTGTCCATTGGTAGTGTTTTCACTGTGTTACTGTGTGTTTATGTACAAATGCTTTAAACATTGCCTCCGAGATAAGCCTGACTGCTCGTGTCAAGCTACCAAGCGGGTGAGCAGGGATTATCTTGGGTGTTTTACTCCCTTACCCTGACTAGAATAAGGGTCCCTACTTGGACAGGGTGCAAGCCACAGCCAGCTAGAGAGCCTCATTTCTAACAATCACACTTCACTTTTTCCTATGGAGTGGGAGACCTCAACCGCAGGATATGTGCAGGAAGGAACAGCGGTACTCATGAGTGCCAACTTCAACTTGCTGCATTCTGCAACGTATGGCTGTCCATAGCATGGGACAGCCACAGTGAATTGTTTTTGGGGTACAGAAGAGGATACCATAGATACTGATAAGCGATTTTGAGCAGCTACTTCTCCACAGAAAGTATGCTCACCATTCCAGCGTTTAGGGCTATTTTCATAGTGCAAAATGCAACCTTGAGTCAAAAATGGGCCTTAGAATGCCTTTTTTGCGCTAAGAAGATAGCACTACATGCTGCAGGATACGGACAGCAGTAGTCAGAAGATGCTCACTCTCTCTTAGATTATTGTTTCAATGCTTCTTTGGTAAGATATTTGCCCAAATTACTTTTAATCACTCAAGCTGGCGTAATTTTGGTAATTTCAAAAGTAATGTGTGATTACTGAAATTACCCCAAATACTCTGGCGTCATCTACATTTCTCCTAGGCCTAGTGGAATCCTTAGCAATTGGTAGAATCCTGCTACCTTGCCCTCTCTTCTCCCTACTGCACATTCAAGAATTATCCCACTGCCTGCATTCCCTTACAGAGCAGTCTGAGAATTGCTATATGTATTGTTTTATAAGTGCAAGGTCAGAGAAGCGCTGTGCTATTTCCTTTCTCTGTTAACGCTGTCCCCTTAAGTTGATTACTTTCAAAGAGTCCTGCTGTGGGAAGGGACAGACAGGAGTCTGTCCAATGCCCTTTATCTAGGCTGACAACATTCCCTGACTGAACTTTCAGGGGGATGCTGCAAAAGCCTGTGCAGTTCACAACCTCCCCCTCCTTTCACCAGTAGAAGCTAACCTGTTTTGGAAAATGGGTCAATGATTTAGATAGCCTTTCGTCGGCCTATTAGGAGTACAGTGAATTCCCCTACTCAGCTACTGCACTCCTTGCAGCAACGGACAACATCTGCACTCTCATCGACTGAGACTAAACCGCAGCCCTCAACCTCCTGGATCTCTCTACCACCTAGGACACCATATCCCACCACACCCTCTGCACAAGACTTCATGAAACCCACTTCCAAGGCAAAGCATTATAGTGGATCCACTCCTTCCTCACTGGCCGAACGCAGGGAGTCAGGCTCCGACCATTCTCCTCAGAACCTATAGAGATCAGCTGTGGAGTCCCCCAGGGCTCCCCACTGATCATCACCCTCTTCAACATCAACATGCCACTGCTTGCTATCATCATCAGAAACCACAGACTCAACATCTTCTCCTACTCCGATCACACACAGCTGGTTCTCTCCCTCACTGATGAACCTACAACTGTTAAAAGCAACTTACACGATGGGATGAAGACAGTAGCCACTTGGATGAAGGCGAGCTGCCTCAAACTAAACTTTAACAAAACCGAAGTCATCATCCTGGGCTCCACTCCCTCTGCATGGGACAAATCCTGGTGCCCAGCAGTGCTCAGACCATCCACTCACCAACCACGCACGCTACCTTGACAAAATGTTCAATGCCTCTCTCTATGAACAGTCAAATCACACGCCATTTAATCCTCCTGCTTCCACACATTCTGCCTGATTCAAGAGATCTTTAAATGGATCCTCACAAGTTAAGGAGAACGGTCACCCAGGCACTCATCAACATCAAGCTCGACCACGGCAACCCACTCTATGCGGGCACTACCCAAAAACTGCATCACATTCAGAACACCTCCGACAGACTTATCCTGGACATCCTCCGCCAAAGCAACATCTCCGGTCACCTGAGAGACCTCCACTGGCTCCCGATCAACAAAAGTATCACAATCAAGCCCATCATGCATGCAAACAAGCCCCTCCACAACACCGGACCCGAATACCTCAACCACCGCCTCTCCTTCTACACACCGACCGGGCATCTCCACTCCACCCACCTGTCCCTGGCCACTATCCCACGGATCCGCAACACCTCAGCTGGAAGAAAATCCTTATCCTACCTCACTGCAAAGACCTGGAACTCCCTACCTTTGCACCTCAGGCAATCATCATCAATGCCTCAGTTCAGGAAGGACCGCAAGACCTGGCTCTTGGACTGAACTGCAGAACCCCAGAGTGCCTTGAGATCCTTATGGGTGATTGGTCGCACTCTACAAGCCCTGATTGATTGAAGATTACATGTTATTAAGTCAAAAAACTCATGAAATCATAGTTCATGTATATGAAAGAATTGAATTTGGGTGAAACTCAAAATAAATGTACCTTTTGAACTTATTTTAATACAGACAATGGACTGAATATGGTTGTTGTTCTATATGCCAATCATCAATGCTCAGATTTCGAATTTGCATTCCAAAAACTGCTTTTAGCAATGTACTAAACCCATTTTAGGAGGTAGTAACTTTTGGCCCACTAACGTTTGACCCACTCCTAAAATGGGTTTAAAAATGGATTAGCGTTGCTATTTGAAAGGAACTTGATTGATTGATTTCCATCCATATGCATCAATCATTTGGGATGAAAATAGCTGTCCTAAGCCATTCAAACGTTACCGGTCCCCACGTTGGGGTAGTACCCTTTTACAAAATTATTTGGGAGTAGGTAATGGTCAACATGACCACTTCAAACTCTCAAACAACAAGCAAACACAAAAGGAAGTAAAGTTTTGTTTTTAAACACAGCCTAGTTTCTGTTAAGGAAATTGGGCTGCACTTTAAAAAACGTTTACTTTGCCGAATGCGATGACAGACATGGTAGTCTGCTGATGCCAGCTGGCTAAAATGGCATCTAATTATAGTGAGTCAATATTTGCGACCTACCTCGATAATATTTATGAGGAAGGTTTGGTTCTGACCCACCACAATTTGGATTTTTAAGAGCGGACCTATTAGTACAAAAGTTGGCTATCGAAAATCTTTACTTTTTGTAACAAAAACTGGTAGGATTTTACGACCAGTATTTTGCAATCAGACATTCATATGTCTGGCCCTATGTCTACACATTCTTCTGCCACAGCACTGAGCCAGCACACTTTAGTAAAAGGAAATGACCATTCCCTTTCAACCCAATTGAATTAAAGGGATGCATTGTGTCCACATTTAAACATTGAAATTATCATAACCTGCCTCAGCCCTACCTATTAGCAGATGATGGCTGCGTAAGACAAAAGTCATCCTTGCTCAGCTTTCACGTGTACACCCGTGTTATATGTGTGAATGTCATCCTACTCAGAGACAAAGCACCTCAGGCTTTTTGTTAAAAGAGAGGTACTATATTTTGCAGTATACCATTCAAGTGGGTGAGACTTCGTTTTGGATTCTGGACTAACTCAAGAGCTTAAAAATCAATGATCTAAAAAGCGAAACAAATGGGTTCTTTACAAGTAGAAACCGAATGCCTGCCTTCTGCCAGATATCCCTCTTTCCGTTTACCTCAGTAACCCCCCTGATCCCCATTTCTATGCCCTTAGATCTTGAATCCCCCACTAAGACAGAAGATGTTATCTTATTAATTAACCATATATTGTTGTTTTTAACGTCAGTTTTGTGAACATTGTAAAACAGCTGGGTTGGTCGTTTACATTTATTTGTAGGCACACTTCATTTTTTCACAATTAAGACTGAATTTGCTCTCTTTTGGACCCTGGGCACTGTCCAACTATCAATCTATCAATCGCCCACTAAATATGGAGTAAAGTTGGCAAACGTCAATGTGTTTATTTCATTCTTAAGCTTAGCCAAAACAGCGTGTGACAGGTAATGCAGCAACCGCATAAAGATTGAATCTCACGTGGGCTGCAGTATACATCTGCATACCCACATGAAAGACTGTAATGGGCCAGCCATTGTAGCTGGACTGGCTGCAGCCTAGAACCATGCATAGGCAAATGTTAAAAGAAATCATTTTGACCAATCACACCTCACCTCCCAAATATTCATTATAGCCATCAAGGCAATGTGCTTAATCTATAAACGTTGAGCTTGCTGTATATTAACAGTAACTAGTTACAAAGTGCCATTTTCAGTACATGACACTGTGGCTGTTCCCATAGAAGATGCTGTTTTTCATTTTTTGTTATTATTTTCAGGTTAGGAAAAGAAACTACAACATATATATGTTTTGAAACATTTAGTGAAGAGGCAAAGTTTGTGCAAAATATCATAAATATACATCTTAAAAACGATTTGTGCTAGCTAGAAGCCTGGTGGCAGTAACCCACTTGTTTTTTTCTTCCATCTAGGGCTATCAACTAGCCCACTGGTAAATGCCTTTCTGACAGAAAACGATAAAGCAGCATTGCTAGCAGGAAGCTGGGGAAGAGTAAATGTTGTATACAAGAGACATTGATTGGGAATGTACATGTACAGATGGTATTGCAGCAGGCTTAGCTCAGGCTTGGCTTGTTGACATGTTTATGCCAAAAAGAGGCCTTGAGTGAGACAGTCCTTTGATCTGGAATCTTTCGCTGCTCCCAGCTGGGGGATATCCAGAACCAACTGTGAGGGATGGTTTATGTAGGGTGGTTCCTCATTTTAATAAGATAGCGCCTTTCTGGAGTTTGAAGCCCCTGTACCCTCAAGTAAAGGCTCTGAATATTTCAGCAAAGGCATGGGACATAGGTTACTATCAGATGCCCAGGAGCTTTGGCTAAGGCCTAGCCCTGCTTCTTCTTGTATTCAAGGCTGTCAAACTTCTATCAATGTTCAGAAAAGAAGACTTCCTTTATTCAGGGACTCAAAAGGCTGAAGAAGTGCTACCTTTAATGGAGAACAGGATGAACACATTAGAGTTGACCTAACTTGACCATACCATAAGCCATGCCTATGATCAGCAAGTGAGCCAGTCTCTTTCACTTTCAAACAGTTGCCTGGACCGTAGCAGCCTCGCCAACTTGTTTAGGAGCAACGGGGTGATTAGGAAGACATTTTTCAAGGGCAATCAGAAAGTTGAAACATAAACATTTGTTTGACTTTCGGAACCTTAAAAGTTAAGATTTACCGGAGATATTTCAAATGAGTTCCAGGCTACCGCAGAATGGCCAAGAAGCAGTATTCTGCCTGGTGGAGCCATCCTCGGCTAAAGCTTTCTGCCTTCTGGGATTCCTCTTTCAAAAATAATAATCCTCATTTTCGAACCGTATTTCACCAATTGCATAATATTTAAACCTTAGGCAGTTTCATCACAAGCATTTTAGGTGAGACTTGTTTATTATGGAGAAAGAAATCTCACTTGGCACCCATTGTGCTGCTTTGTTAAGGTGAATATTTAGAGAAAGCTCCTTTGCCATAAAGTGTAGGACTAGCTTTGTCGCATGCATGTTAAATGGGATAGAGTGACATATCTGCTATCAACGAGCGCCACCTCCTTGCACAGAAGCTCCACTGCGTATGCACGGCAATGGAGGCACAATTGAAGCACTCTTTAGGCAGACTAACCTGACCCAATCGAATAAGTGACAATTAAAATGCCCCCTACTTGCAACCAAATTTCTGATGGCACCAAAAAAATAAAACAAGTGAGCCCAACACTCCCTAGAAAAGCTCCCTTGTCCTCTTCCATTCAAACATCTATCCATTCATCCTTTCACCCATCCTTGCACCTATGAGATCCACTATTTCACCATTATTTCCTCCATCATGCAGTCTTTCCCCATTCCATCCATCTGCTCACACATCCATCATCTATGCATGCATCCACCCATACATACATTCCTCATTTGAACCATCCATCCATCCATCCATCCATCCATCCATCATTTGAACCATCCATCCATTCATACCTGGTTTCCCTTTACTCTGTCATCCACCTATTAATTCACGCATCCTCTCAACCACTCAAGCATCAACCCACTCACCCTTCCATCCTCCCTATCACACTCCCTACCTTTCTATCACCCTCTATTCCATTCAATATTCCCCCCTTTTTTTTCGTTTTCTATCTCCCCGTCGTTGTTCTTCCTTGCGCCCTCGTTCTCTCCTTTTAACGCTGGTATTTGTAAAGCCTTCCTTATGACCTTCGGTCTTCTGAGCTGTAGAGACATGATACGGGCCATAAAGAACCCCGCGGTTAGTTCTAACGGTTGGGGTTCGCGTTGCCCCTCACCACCTCCTGTCTAGTCACGCTGCCAGGAAGAGCGGGCTCTGCAACTGGTCGACCAACGCCCCTGGCTGTTTCCTCCTTTTTTCGCGTTCCCCTCAATAGCAGCATCGCACAGCAGCGCAGTGAGGTGATATATTAGGAAGGGGTTCTCGATATGTCGTTTTGGGAAAAATAAGTACCTTCTTGCTAAGGTGTAGGAAAAAAACTCACATCTATAAAACGTATGTAAATCCTCTAGGGTTTCTAGTGTGGGAAGGAAATGGAGAAGAAAATAGCTGAAAAGGGAACCCTCCGAGAAGCGGGAACCCACTGCTTCCGCTAAAGGCTCCACCACTGGCGAGACTCAAGGCCCCCCTCCTCTCGAGTACCCACACACCCGCGAGCACCGCCGCTCCGGCCCTGAACTGTGGCACGCGCTCTTCCCTCCTGCACACCCTCTTCCCTCCTACCCAACCACGACAGCAGCAGCACTCTCTCTGCTTCTTCCCCTTGAGTGTGGGAGGCACTCACACTTAATTCGCAAGACAGTGCTCACTCACTGCCTCCAGAGCTACTCTTGCTTGCACCCATTGTGTGTCTTTTTTTGTCTGTGTGTTTGCGTGTGTTTGTGAGTGCGCAGATGCTTATCAGTGCCTGCGTGTCTGTGGTTGTAGTGTTTATGCCTCACACGGGTAACACCTTTTCTGAAGCTCAGCAAAGTTGTCAACAGTTTTCTACAGTATACTTCTGGGAAGCCTTGCTCACCAGAAGAAACACCACATGTGCGTTGCCAGCGTATTTTTGAAAGTTGACCCCAGGACTTTTAGTAGTAGGTGTGTAATGGTTAAATGCATACACTTTGCAAAAGGGGGGACATAGAAGACTCCTGGAGCACAATGCATTCCACAGAAGCACATTGCATTCCACTGTGATGGTCTCCACTTTCTTAGTCCATTGACACCATAGTCTACCAATCTGTAAATAAGGATTCATCAACCTGTAAGTATGGATTCCATACATTTGAGGGCTTTTGCACCTACCCAGAGCGCTCCTGCAGCCATTCTAACAATATTTCGTGGTCAGAGGCATTGGACGTCACAGAGGGGCCTGTAACAGTAACCAGACTGGACTTCCTTGGCTCACCATATTCACGATTGTAGACTATACTGCATGCAGAGCTCCATTAGGACACACAGAGGTTGTAAATGTACATTTCACAAATTGTTGAAAGTGTAAAACAGTGGCCTTTTCGATGAATTTGAAGCGCCACTGACTGCTTGAAATAGGGAGCTAATGTTTGGGGACATGGGATTAGTCTCTGCTTTCATAAGGTACGAGTTGTTAATAATGTATCAAACACAAAGGGCATGGGTAACTCTGGCAGAAGGACAGCTTAACAAATTGCATGACGAGTATAGTCTCTTCTCAGGTGACATCACAGAAAACAAAAATAAGAGCAGTTACGGGTATGCAGTTAAGTTTAGAGCACGTTTATAAACTGCTAAGAAATCACTTTAATTTCTCCTTAAGGAATATTACTAGCTCACCACACAAGTTATCCAGAAACTCGTGTAATATTGAAACTTTAGGGCAGGTAATAGCTTTAGTGTTATTGGCATATTTTTGTAAGCACCTGGTAATATATATATAATATATATGTTTGCCTTCATGATGGCTCTTCTATACATATTTCTGCAACTCCAGAGTTAGAGCTGTGCATCGCCATAGTATCTTTTCTAGGCTTGTTCTAGACTCCGAACAAATTCAGCTCTTCAAAGAACATTTATTCGGACTTTGTACATCTCGTGCTTCGAAAGCTCTTAACAGGAGTATCCTCAACCACAAAGGAGATCAGCACCATTCAATCGGCTGGGAAGTCGACCACGGTGTGGCCATTTGGACTTTTCTTTGCGGGTAGATATGGCCAGAACCTTGGTGGAAAGGAATGCCAATTCACCAAATGTATTCATTAAAGTGGCCACAATTGCACCCGCTTGAGCACCACACCACAATTTAAAGTCTTCAAAGCTATTCGTTGTGAGTTGGCCAGCATGAATGCTTTGCATTGTTCCTAAAATGATCACCTAATAATTAAAGACATGGGACATTTTGACACATTTACTACATACATGAATATCTTTATATTCTGATATCTGGATGCTCCTAAAAATTGGGGGAGGACACAGGGTAACAATAAAAATACCCTCAAATCGACTTTTAAAACAAGGATGTGTTCCCGCCCCCACACACCCTTTTTAATCTCTATACAGCTGATAGTGGCAGAACTCTAGGAAGAGCTAATTGATTACAAAATATACCACAACCATATTTAAATTCGGCAATGCGCTGATGACATTATCCTACTGGACAAAACATATATAGGTCTTCAAAGAGTACTCAACAAATTGAATTATTTCACTCTGGAAAATAAATTGTCCCTTAATGATTTAAAACCAAGGTAATGGTTTTGAGAAAGTACGCAAACAAAGTGTCAAAGAAATGGTATGTGGGTCCCACCACCTTGAGCTATAGTAGTGCGCATACCTATCTTGGCATATGTTAACAGAGAAATTCCCCTAGACTTCACTTGAACAAACTAAGGAGTAGAGGTGCTGGTTGACCGTATTGGTTATTCCGATTACAAGCAAAACTTTATAGCCATCAGCTGCTCCAATTTTAAAGGTACCCAGAGCGAAATTACTACCAGCGTTGATATAGGGTCCTCAATGGTTTCCAGGTAGGAGAGCTTCCATTCTTGATCAGATTCAATGTAAGGCATACAGACATTTCTAGGGCTCAGCTGCACCTGAGTTAGGTTTATCAAAGCCAATTCCAGCTATTTCGTGCGACACTCTCGCATTGTGGGTGGTCCCTGAGTTAAGAGCGGCCACTCGTTGATTTTAAAACTTCCTATTTGGTATTTGTGTTATAATTTTGTTTACATCACATTTTCCCCTGCTTTTATTCCCTGTCCCCTCGCTTGCACGTTAAATGATTTGAAACCCACCGCTGTTGGGCGGGCCCTTTCCCCCGGTGTGTATAGATCTGTGGCGGACATCTTGGGTCTGCGTGGGCTCATAGCGCGTTCTAGTCATCAGAAGGACGCTAGAAGGCTTTAAATGGAGGTCACGCTGACGCGCAGCGGACACGCGCAGCGGGAACGCCGGACTGACGCCGGAGTTACGCCAGAGTTCAGCCCGTCTACGCCCGTCCGCGCTGAGGACGGGCTGGACGCTGGACTCTCTCCCCTACGACCAAAGGTATCCTACTATTACTCCTTTTCGGATTTATTAGCTCTTAAGCCCCCTATTTTACCTTGTACTCATAAATTCTCTCCTGATGGTATTTTGCACTCTACTTGTTGTCACACGTGTGATTCAGCAGTCCTACCCTTTATTTTCCCTACGTCGGCTCTCAGGAATAACTCCTTTTCCTCTGAAAGTTTGTCGACAAATAAGGGATTCTTGATTAATGCCAGGTCCCTTATTAAAAATAATATCGCTTTCCATGATTTTGTGACAGATAGGCAGCCGGAATGGGTGTTTGTCACTGAAACTTGGGCATCTGAGTCTTCGGGCCATGACTTACTGATGGCTATTCCTGAAGGGTATAATCTGTTCCGACAGGATAGACCTAAACGTAGAGGAGGTGGACTGGCCATTCTTTGTAGCACCGCCCTGCAGTGTACGATTAAACCCTTGTCCGCTGCTTCGGATCCTTTTGAGGCTTTACACTTTTCGATCTTGTGTGCCCCCTCGGTTTCCTTCTCTGGAATCCTTTTGTATAGACCGCCTGGTTCCAGAGCTTCCTTTACTGAGGAACTTCTCAGAATTCTTGAACCCTATTTTGGCAACTCTCATCTGGCCATTCTTGGGGATTTCAACTTTCATTTGGATAATCTAACTGATCCTGATACCAATAGGCTGGTGGACGCACTTGCAGCCTGTGAGTGTATCCAACTTGTAAAAGCTCCGACACATTTGGCGGGCCACATTTTGGACGGAGTTTTCACTAATGACGAAAGATTGTCTGTAGATACTCCGGTGCCCCTAGTTTGGTCTGATCATCTTGCTATCCCTCTCCTGATGGCCTACTCTTTGGAAGGAATGTCTGAACTCCCCGCCTTCACTAGAGGTCCAAAAAGGAGCTTTAAGAACATTACTAATGAGGCTCTGGCGCCATTTATAAAGAAGTATGGCTACTCTTCCTCAGGAGATGTGGATGAAATAGCCGAACTACTCTCTGATTCTATCACTAAGGCGGTGGAGGAATTAGCTCCCTTATCTTTTAGATATTCTGCTCGCCGTAAGCCCACAGCCCCGTGGTATACGGAATCACTGAGACTTCTTCGACAAGGCTGCAGAAGACAGGAAAGAAAATGGAGGAAAACCTGGGATCCAACTGAAAGGGAACTCCATAAGAAATTGTTAACAGACTATAAGTCTACTGTCATTAGAGAAAAGCAGCAGTATTTTACTAATCTCACTACCTCCCTTACCTCCTCTAGGGAGATATTCAAGATCGTCGACTCACTTTGCTCCCTTCAGGTGCCTGATCCAGTAGTGGGCTCGCAGGAGCTCTGTGACAATATATCAGAGTTTTTTCATAAAAAGAGTGAGGATATCTACCTGGCCTTGGAAACACAAAGAAATACTGTAGATGATTCCTCTCTTCAAACCTTGATTAGCTTAGAAGCTTGGTCTAGAGACCACTCTAACACTCTAACGGACTTTCCGCCTCTCACTCTGGAAGAACTCGAGAATCTACTTGATAGGACTAAATCTTCATCCCCTCTTGATCCGTGTCCTTTGAAAATCCTGCAGGATTGTAGATCCACACTGCTTCCACCTCTTCTAGAGGTGATGAACGGTTCTATAACCCAAGGTATCTTCCCTTTAGTGTGGAAGAGGGCGATAGTGAAGCCGCTACTTAAGAAATCCACGCTGGACCCGGAACAGTTGAAAAATTTTAGACCTATTTCACTGTTACCCGCTCCCGCAAAAATACTTGAGTCTCACCTCAATTTCCATCTTTCCACTTTTCTGGATTCATCTGGGTATCTCGACAGATCCCAGCATGGTTTCCGGAAAGCACATAGTACGGAGTCCGCTCTGACTATGGTGGTAAATAACATCCGTATGAAGGTAGACTCTGGTCAAACCACGGTGTTGGTCCTTCTGGATCTCAAAGCAGCGTTTGATACCCTGTCTCCCTCTATCTTAACATCTCGGTTGAGGGAGGCAGGGATTTCCGGTGCGGCTCTTAACCTTCTGCACTCTTTTTTACAGCATAGAGAGCAGAGAGTCAAGCTTGGCGAATTTCTTTCCCCTGCTAAATCCTTGCAATGTGGGGTGCCCCAAGGGTCGGCTCTTAGTCCGACCCTATTTAACATTTATGTCGCACCCCTTGCAAGGTTAGTAAAATCTCAGGGGATGGAAGTGGTGTCATACGCCGATGACACTCAAATCATGGTGTCACTAGCCCACTCAGTTTCTACATCCGCCACCAACTTCAGGATCTGTATGCAGACAGTATCTGACTGGATGCTTCAGAATTTCCTGAAGTTGAATGGCGACAAAACTGAGATCCTGGTCTTTGGCAAAGATCAGGATATCTGGTCTAATGAGTGGTGGCCGCCTGCGCTGGGAACCTGTCCTTCTCCTCCCCAGTCAGCCAGAAATCTTGGCGTAATTTTTGACACCTCACTGTCCATGACTCTTCAGGTTAATCGCACGGTTGCCACTTGCTGGGGGGTCATAAAAATTCTCAGGAGAATTCTTCACTATCTCTCTCTCCCAGCCCGGAAACAGATGGTAGTGGCATTGGTGGGCTCCAGGTTGGATTACTGCAATGCACTTTATGCAGATACCAACAAGGGGCTCACTCCGCGACTACAGGTCGTACAGAATGCTGCTGCCCGATTTTTTCTGGCACTTCCTAATGCTTCTTCTGCCACTTTGGCTAGAAAGACTCTCCATTGGCTCCCTATTCATCTGAGGATCTCTTTTAAGATTCTCTGTCTAGCCTATAGAGCCTTGTCGGAAGGGTCTTCGGATCCTTTAAGCGCTCTGCTGACTCGTTATCAGCCAGGCAGAGCTCTTAGATCTGCGGAGATGAACCTGCTGGTTGTACCTCGTGCCAAAAGGGTACGTTGGGGAAATAGAGCATTCTCCATCGTTGCCCCCAAGCTGTGGAATTCACTCCCCCAGGATATTAGGACTCAGCCCTCTTTATCCTCTTTTAAAAAGGCGCTCAAAACCTGGTGTTTCATCAAGGCCTACCCACAATAGGAGTTCTCCTTAATAGCTGGTACCTTTTGGTTATGCGGCTTAGTTGCGCTATAGAAATTGCTTTTCATTTCATTTCATTTCATTTCATTTCATTTCATTTCAAAGCAAGATCCCGCCTGCAAAGCTGGCCTTTACAATTCTATCATCAGGTTATCAGCACCAAGCATGGCAGCTTGATATCTATAATCAGCTAATTATTTAGTGGAGTAAACTCAATCTCAAAGCCACGGTCGACTTATGTAAATGATGCTATTCAAACTCTAGAAATCCACCCGCGTAGCTAGGGGGGGGCGAGGGGGGCGGTCCGCCCCAGGCGGCACTGTTTTGGGGGCGGCATGGCCGCCCTACTGTTGTATTTTTTGACTATTGCGGCCGCGGGAGTAAAAATAAGTGTGTCCCGGCGTTGCGCGCGTCAGAAATATGACTAAAGGGGAATAGTGTGAGGCGGCAGCCTATCACCCTTAGTCTGCACTTCTCGCGCGCGCAACGTCAGGACGTAGTGACACAATTCCTTTTACACCCGTCCCGCGGCCGCCATCCAATAGCCCTTAAAGGGTGATAGGCTGCCGCCTCACGCTGTAACAGACTTACTCAGGGTCAGCAGTAGTATTGCCTTGATGCGTTCACCCCCCCTTGAGACTCGGTCTCACAATCCTCAATGGCGCGGCACCATCATGAGAGGCCTGGCTGCCTGGCTGCATCGGGCGCTGCGTACAGTGCGGAGGAGACAGCACACAGAGCCGATTCTGCAGCTACAGTCACTGACGCTTCGCAGTGAAAGGTACTGTGACCTATTCTCGTATTTATTTCAATATTTTTTCATTTATGCATTTTTATGTAGCGCGGACTTTCCCGAAGGTGTCAGAGCGCTTCACATTAGGAACAGTAATGATACATGAGGAGACAATTACAAGTGAACAAATTACAAAAACAAACATTAAATTACATGAGGCAAAAGTGACAATTTTGAACAAACAAAATACATGAGGTTTGCAAACGGTGCATTACAGGAGGAAAAAGTGACATGTGTGCAGCTTACAAGAGAAAACAAAGTACAATTAGAGGTATGATACTGAAATAACTGGGAGACACTCAGGCACAAGAACAAACATTAAATAGGCATTGGTGGCACTTGTGCAAGTATCAAAAGCAAACAAAATGTGAGCGGTAGCAAACTGTGTTACAAGGGAAAGGTGGCGTGTGCATGCATGTAGGCTTTCCTCATGAATGTATAAAGAGAACAGCGCCAACATCATACTGAAAGGGGCACTGGCTGCAGCCCCAACGCAGATCTGGTGGGCCTCGTTTTCTGTTTTGATTGCTAGATGATTCTAGTGGCAGAAAAACCACAAATATAAGAGAAAATTGGAATTCCTTATTTGTGCAGAGCCTGGGTAGTCTTCATAATCAGAGCAATGCAGCCGTAATATTTAGTGTAGGGTGACAGTAATAATAATAAAAACAAAGTAGGAACAGACTGGGCTATATGGTCATTGCCTTGTGGCCATTGAAATCAGTGCAGAGTGATTTGGGGTCAAGGGGGAGCAAAGAAGGATGTGTGGATTGGAACTGCAGGCATGAGAGTGAAGGGAAATGTAGGGGGGCATGTTGTGGCACTGCCGTACAGTAGGGTGAGGTGGACACGCCAGGCAATGCGGCTTAGGGGGGACAAGGTTGATGTGTTCCGTACTGCTGCATGCCCTGGGTGTAGGGAGAGCAAGATGGATGTGTTCTGACACCCCCTAAAGTGAAGGGCGGGGAGATGTGTTCTCGTGCTGACACGGCAACGGCATCTCCCTTGTCAAGGGTGTTAAGCGAAATGTGCTCTGCCCGCATCGTGTCATGGGGGCATGTTCTTATTTGGCATACACCGCTATATTTTCCATTTCCGTGTTTGATTTCAGGTGCCTTTTCCGCTACGGCTCTGCATCCTGATGGGTGCTGGTATGACAAGTTGGCGGGGCCTGGGATTCTCAAGGAATGAGAACACATCCGTTAAGAAGCCGGCACTGTTGATAGGCCTGGATGCTTTGGTGGATGGTGATGCTGTAACCCTGCAGGGTCGAACTTTGTTGTTGCTATAGTGGCTTGCTGCTGTGGTGGGCCACTAGAGCAACTATCAATTAATGCAGGCTGATACTAGGTTGGTGACAAGATACTCAGAAATTAGAAATCTCCCTTGACTTGAATTGAACTTAGCTGTTGCACACACTCCAACTTAGATCAGCACCAAGCAGTAGGCACTAGGAGTTTGGCAGAAAGTCTCTGGCTGCAATGGCGTGTGTCTGACTGGTGTGAATCTGTTCTAAGGCCAGGCTATATGTGTACCACCCTGCCCCCACCTCCCCTCAGTAGTTCATGCTGTTCTGAGTTCGTCATTGCATTATTGTACCTCAAGTCAGAGCACATCACGTTTGTGCATGTCCCCACTGCTTTAATGGGGGGACCATGATGTTTGGTCATTTAATGTCAGCTGTAGATGATGGATCCCCGAACAGTGTGATGTATGTGTACGTTTGCATTGTGCTAAGGGGATTACCAGGTAATCGTTCATGCATCTCTCTGATGGATGTTACATGCGTTTTTTCTGAGTCCCCAGTTCGATTATGCAGTCTGTGTGTTCTCCTTTGTCCCGGTCACCAGTGTATTCAACTGTGTAGCCTTGGACCGTGTCATGTATGTAACTTGCATGATTGATCGAGGTAACTATTAGCAGCGATACTACATGTCTCTCGGGCCTCTTTCAATTGCTCGCCGTACCTATTCCCCGCACCCCTTCCCCCAACCACCAGGGGCGGCAACCTGTGGGATAGCCCCGGGCGCCACAAGCTCTAGCTACGCCCCTAAATCGCCCACTTATTGAACGATTAAGCAGTTAGACTGATCCTCAAAAGAGTCCTGAAAACCCAGGCACTTCCAATAAGTCGGGCAGAAGGTACTGTGGAGTTTGCTAAGAACCAATTCTTATTATTAATCATCATCTTATCATTAATCTCACAACAATTTAAATGCTCAGTATTATCTGTATACAAACTTCAACAACTTGGTACAGCAGAAAATAGTGCTCATGATATTCATGCTGTTCACAATAAAAGAGAGCAGAGCATCATGGTCTTCAGATTTCCATTCCACCTTAGGATGCAGGCTGCGCTCCTACAGACCTGAGCTTTTTATCCACATCCTGTGCTGCTGCCAAGCAGTTAGCAGAGAACGAAATGTATATATAACGCATATCAATCTAACCAGCTGCAGGGTAGCAGCAAGTCACTGTCTGAACACCAAGAACATAACTGGACCATGCTGGTATGCAACATATTTACAGGCAATTTTTGAAAGCACCTAGGTTGTACTCTATCCTAGCCCATTCCAGCTTCTTGGGCTCCTAAAGCTTTACTAGGAGACGAATTTTGATACTAATTTGTAAAGTCTTGCCAAATTGCTAGGTGTCGTTTTTGAACAGCTCAGTGGTTTGATTTTTGGTTTCCACATTCCAACTTCTGTGTTTTAAGGTTTTATCATTAGATTCGTTTTGTGATTAGCTGTAATGTTTTATGTGCATTTGAAAGTTAGTTTCATTGCTAATGGTTTAATGGTTTTAATTAACCACAGTAAAGTTACTTACCTGTTCAATTAGAAATGATTTCGCCGGCAAGACCTGCTCTATGGGTGTGCACCCTGAACATCAAAGCCATAATATCGAAGAAGGCAGACATCTGGGACAAAATATAAAATCCAAAATATCGAAAGAAAAATATTGATTTTGTATATCGAACTCCACATACATTTTCCTTGACTATTTATACATCTTCTGAATAGTAAATCTATGCTTCTTCCATTAGCACTTACATTTTGATATTTTAGTCTTCGGTATTATGACAACAATATTCTTGTCCCACAATATTCTTAGCCTCGATGTTCAGTGGTACAATCTGCTGTAGCAACATTCACTCTGAATGTAGATACAGCTTGAAGCTGGCATCTCAGGTGCCTGTTATAGGGAGGTGCATCCTACATACACATTTCACCCAGATGCCCACCCATATGAAATACAGATAAACCCCGTATTTCACACAAGTGGGGGAAATGTAACGTTTTCTTGAGGTACATGCCTCTAGTCGCCACTTATTGTGTCATGGGAAACCACTATTAGTCTCAAATGCTGCCCCTGCTCCCAGTTCTTTCAGTGTCATCACTTATTCTGATGCACAACACCGAATTCCCTTTACTTCATGACTTATCGCCTCCATAAAATGTCTCGGAGCTGGTGGTCATCTGGTGTTATTGTCTACACAAAAATACTCTCTGACCTGACATGTTGCTCATCTGAACGCACATGATTCACACATGAAGCTCAATAGGTGTCAGACAAAACCTTTCATTACGCGATTTAGTCTGCTTTACCCAAGAGAAATAGAGATGCAATGCCACGTCATGATATTATCTGTGCACTTTGTATAATACGACCCTTTTTAAGAATAGCCAGATGTCCTGGCCCTTACCTCTTTGTTGTGACTCGTGCTTTGTTTAACAGTGGGAATCTTCAGTTTCCTTGCCTCATATCTGTGTAGTTTGAAGTACATGAAAAACGAGGGACTAAAGCTGAATTTAAAGTCTCTTTCCCTTTTTGGGGGGATTTTTTTAAACTATTGCATGAAACTATACTTCCCACTTCTGTTAGTCATAGGGTGCTAAAACACGTGCTAGCTCACTGTAGTTCCCCTTTTACAAATTTGCAAATATTAGAGGACTTGACTTCTGTTTGTTAGACTAAGCTATCTGGAAATGGGTATATTTTCTTTTTTTTATAGTTCTTACTTACATTTTTCAAAGTCAGTCAAAAAGGCTTTATTTCGATAAAAAATTATCATAAAAGCAGCACAGAAATCACAGTAGAACAATTTTTAGAATGTTCGTTGACATATAAATATACCTATGTTAACTTTCGAAAAGTGGATTTGAATGGATTGAAAGAAAATAGGCAGCTGGTACATATGTCAGAGACTCCCGTGAGATGTCCCTTTGTTCGGGTGAACTTGGAGAAGTCAAGCCCTATCAAAGAACTACAGAGCACTTCTGTTAGAAAATGAGTTTTAGGTTGGCTTGTGAGCCCTAGCCAAGCAGCAACCACAATCCTAGTCAGGGTAAGAAGCAGGCAAACCCTAAATTAACCTTTGCTCACCCTCTGGTAGCTTGGCACACAGCAGTCATGCATAACTTAGAGGGGATGTATGACGTTACAACGCATACTTTTACAACGCCTACCTTTACATCGCAAGTTTTACAACGCATACCATTACAACGCATAATGCTTTTGGGCGCTGGATAGTGAATAGTTTAATTTACTATTCCAACTCCAGTTCCCGTGGACACTAGGGAAGGTTATTGGATAGTATATTAACCTATTCCCTATCCTAGAGCGCCCCCAAGCGCTATGCGTTGTAATAGTTTGCGTTGTAAAAGTTGCGCCGTAATGGTAGTGCGTTGTAAAAGTTTTGTTGTACAGGATGTTTCCCCTTAGAGGCAATGTGTCAAGTATTTGTGCAACACTTTAAACAGTAAATGTAGGAAAGTGTCCTTTTTGGATTGCCAGTCCCCCAATGCTGATGGATTTGAGTCTGATAGTGCACTCAAGTCTGTTGCCTTGGCCCCAGTGCCAGCACTTTCTCCCTAATACTGTTACGAGTAAATCAGTACCCCCAATTGACATGAACTATACCCCCTTTTTAGGTTCCTAGTATATTGTGCCAATGGACCCTAGGGCATATGTAACAAAGGGGTCCCCAGGGCTTGCAGCACTGATTGTGCCACCCTGAGTGACTCAAGTAAACTACTGACAGCAGGCCTGCCATTGCAGACTGCAGGAGTTAGGCAAACTGCTCGAACTCTACTTTGTCCTAACCATGAGCCTCAAAGTAAATACACTGTCTTTAATATATATCAGTCTCCCCTAAGGTAGTCCTCTCGAGGCCCAGGAGGCAGGGTGCATTATATTAAAGGATGGGCATGTATATGCAAGCTTCACCATTAAAGGACACTATAAGTGATAGATGGTCCATAGGATAACATGGGCTGGCACACAGGCAATCTGAGGTTGCCAGCTCCATTGTGGTACTGCCTAAATATGCTTGTTTGGTATCAAACGACATGCCTCCTCACCCCTGACATGAATTTCCTGTCAAGGACGAGGTGGCATGCACCCAGATGGCTAACATAGAGGTTCCTTACCTGGTTGCCAGCCCGCACTTGCTGCCACCAAGACAGGATTCCGACCTCTTGCTGGCCAGTGTGAACACTTCCAGGTGTCATAAACAAAGGCCTGAGCAGGAAGGAGGCCACACTTCCTTCCTCTCAGGATGGCTAGAGAAGTGTCACTTCCAGGAGGTGAACGTCAAAGGCTGCACCTCCTCTGATATGCATCAAGACTGCCTCCCAAAGGAGGAAGCAGCCCTCCATCTGCCCCGGGCACATCTGCTCCAAGACAGATGGAAAATCAGTAGGCCTGGGCGGTTAACTCCGCTCTGTTCGCGGAGTTTGCAGAGTTTTCTGCACTTCGCGCTCCACTGTGCACACGGACTGCAGAAGACTCCTCTTCGCGTAGTGCAGCGAAGGTTTTTCCCTGCTCGTGAACGGTAAGTTCACAAGCACGAGTTGCTGCTTGGGTAGATTTTCTACCCGAGCGGCAGGAAAACCAGTGCAAACAACATTTCGCACTGCACACCGCCACTTGCAGAACTCCACAGTGGTTTTTTGTCACTTCCCGGAATTCCACGTAGCCAAACTATGAAAACTACGCTCAGGCCAGGAAATTAGATATGCAGGAGCTGTAGGGTGGCCTGGCTTGTCTGTACAGCTAAGGAAGACTTCTGCCATTTTTAAAAGTGGTAGAAACTGTATGTTCTGGGTAGAAAAAATGACTTACACCCCTGAATGTGGTCACCTCACGGGCAGATTAGCCACTGGGCGAGTAGCCTATTGGCCACTTGCACCTACACCCCTATCAACCCTTAATCTAGGATTTAATGGCTACACCTGACACCAGAACCTCAGTTCTTGATCAACTTGCATCAAATAGGAGAAAGAAGAGACCTGTGTCTGTGACAACAGGACTTGCCCAAAGAAAAAGAGGGGTGCTTTGCACCTGTAGTAACACTCCTGGTACTGCCTGGTCGAGACTCATCCTAGGCTAAATCTCAGTTCCCCCAGATGGAGGGATCCCTGTGAGAGCCTGAATCACCCTCAGACTCCCCTGGACTAGTGGAACTAGTCCCTAGAAACTGCAGGTAAAACAATCCTCCAGATCAGAAGAATTGATGGCAATGGCAATCGGGCCCTCTGACGAATCGCTCAAAAACAGATGTTCTAGTGCATTGTGGAAACTGTAGTCCTGCCTTCCACAAAGTTACAGGCAGATGTTAGCACTGGTTAGCAGGGGTAAAGTGCACAGAGTCCTAACGCCAACAAAAACAAATTCCTCAAAAATTAGGAGGAGGAAGGCAAACAAGTGTGGGGGTGACCCTACAGAGAGATCCATTTCCCACAACTTCCATAAAGCGCTATAAAAGACAAAATCCCACCAGACTTTCTCGAAAACATCAGCCTCATTAGGGATGTGACATGTTCATTGTGTACATATAACCAATTGTTTTAAGCATTCACATATCTTGGAACTGTCATGGTGTATCAGTTTTTCAGCTATGGTCCTGTTCTGCCTGACTGCCTGAAAATTATTCTGAAGCATTAAAAAGCTGACTTAAGTAGATATGGGATCGAATCCAAGAACTTAGTAATGTACAATAATAACACCCAATAAATCAGTGTCAAACCTGTGCTATTGAATTGCTTACTTTATTTCAGTCAAATTAGACCCTCAAATCACATGTATATAAAAATATACAATTCATTATGCATATAAAATAGCAGTTAAAATATTATATGCAGACATTATATTAAAATACACAACAATCAAAGCTTGGAAGTACCTAAGATGAAATCCAAAAAGAATTATCACCAAAATCCTCAAATTACATTTAATACACTAATGATACAGCAACAATACATCAAAGAAACCTGGTTAGTAACATTCTTTCCCAGGGGTGACTTATTCATTCCAAGTATGACAGCAACATAGGGCTCTTTTGGATCAATGTATACTGCTATTCCCTTTTCCATGCCCTGGTCATCAAAAAATTATTCTTGACCCAAACTTTATCCTCCTTTCTAAGGGATCTCAAATTTAAAAAGAGATTGCTGCTTAGTTTCAAGGGATTCAAATGGATGTATTTGAACCAGGATATTGTGGAAACAAGAGCACATGCCAGGCAGTCCTCTACAATATCTCTATTTGGTTGGCCTGGTCATTTCTCCAAAGAGAGCATCAAAGAACCAAAGGTGCCACTTTAACATAATCCTCTATGTTATCCATGCCTAATTCTTTATGCACCATAAAATGGTGACTACTTTGTAGATCCCCCCAAATTCTTCTAATCACCCTGTTTTCTTCAGCCTGTAAATCTTTAACATTACAGTAGTCACAAACACTGCACAATATGTAAGAATAGGGATACACTTGTGTTTGTAAATCTCTACAAGCGGGTGAATGAGCTTATTTCCTATCCGTGAGGAGAAACTGAAGATAGAGTCAACAGCCTGTGAAAAACAAACTTACCTGCTTGAGGGACAAATAACCCAGGTATTGTTTTGCTTAAAAGTGATGCCCAGATAGAGGGAAAAATTAACTCTCTCCAAGAGCTTCCCCTTAATTGTAAGAGGGTGAGTTTTCATATTTTTAAGGTCACACACCACCTTTTGATCTCTAAATTCAAGTTCTCAATAAAACCCACACATCCATCTACAAGGATCTTAAGCCCATTGGGGGTACTGGCTAGCAAAACTGTGTTATCTGGGTAAAGTAGCGCAGACAAAGGTCTACTTTTCACTACTGGTACATCCTTCCCAACTGCCAGAAGGGCAGTTTCTAATTGATTGATATGCATCAAAAAGAGAATAGGAGCCAGGACACAGCCCTGGAGGACTCTGCGTTTTAGTCTGAAGGAATCAGTGCATTCTCCCATATCCCCAAAACTCACTGGGCAGAAAGATCTAAATCAAAACCTGCAGGAAGTGCAGCAACCCATCCTCAACCCCCACGGAGGTCAGCAAGTCCGAAAGCTTTGATCTATTCACACTATTAATTGCATGCGAGAGGTCCACGAAAGCCAGGTGAATGGAGCTGTGTTTGGCAAATTTGTACTTGATAATCAGAAGATACAGGTTAAGACATTATTCTGTCAGCCCAAGTCCTGATCTTAAACCATACTGAACCTCAAATAAGATGTTATTATCTAAGATCCAGCCATGTGAGGTCTAGGGCAAGATCAAAAACAGTGAGATATCATAAGGGGGGAACAGCGTTTACAACGCAACTTTTACAAAGAAGTACCTTTACGACGCAACCATTACAACGAAACTTTTACAACGACTTGCGCTGGGGGGCGCTCTAGGATAGGGAATCGTTTTAATTTACTATCCAACACCTTCCCTACTATCCACGGGGACTGGAGTTGGAATAGTAAATTAAACTATTCACTATCCAGCGCCCCCAATGCAAGTCGTTGTAACGATTTGCGTTGTAAAACTTGCGTCGTAAAGGCATGCGTTGTAAAAGCATGCGTTGTAACGACGTACATCCATCATAAGGGCTCAATGATCCTTGACATCAATAGGTTGATGTTGGAAATGGCCCTTTTTGCACGGTTTTCCCCAAACTTCTTGCTTCTTCCTCCTTTATTTTTCCTGACCTGTGGTTGTTGGCTATAGGACTCCAGGTGAGGAGAAGGGTCCCCCGTGGTTTGGCCTAGTGGGCCCTGAGAGTATAGATAGAGGGATATAACTGGGTTAAGGAAAGCGTAGAACAGAAATAGTCCCCTGCTGTTTGGGCCAGTTTCCGTGTTCTATCGCCCCAAGCAGGGAATCCATCTACCCTGGCTTTAGGCTGGAAGGGGGTTGTGATGGAAATGGCCCTATTCGCAGGGTTATCCCCAACCTTTTTGCTTCTTCCTCCTTTGTTTTTTCCTGACTTGTGGTTGTTGGCTATAGGACTCTGGGCACTTTACCACTGCTGATCAGTGCGAAAGTGCATATGCTCTCTGTATAAATTGTTATTGTGATTGGTTATCCATGATTGGCATATTTGTTTTACCAGTAGGTCCCTAGTGAAGTGCACTGGGTGTGCCAGGGCTGGTGATTCAAATACTATGAGTGGGCCTGCAGCACTGATTATGCCACCCGCATGAGTAGCCCTGAAATGGTGTCTCAGGCCTGCCACCGCAGTGCCTGTGTGCAGTTGCTAACTGCCGTGCTGACTGGCCAGTGTCCCCACTGGCCAGGCCAAACCCTTCCCTTTCTGTACACATTGGACACCCCTTTGGAAGGCCCAAGGTACCTCCCTGGGCAGGGTGCAGTGTATCTGAATGGTAGAGTATATACTAGTGTGGGTGACATGCTCTGAAAGTGAAATACTGCCAATTTAGTTTTTCACTATTGTACGGCCATCAGGCTAGAATGGGGAATGTTGTGTATAATGTTTACCTGTATATCTTCCCAAAGGAGCAAGATGGAGAATGGAAGTCTGGTATCCCTGAACTCAGAATTTAATAACCCATATTTTAGGAAGGATGGTTTGTAAATCCTGTGTTTGAAAAAAGCACTTTTAGAACGTGGCTGTTTTCTTGTCTAACCCTTTCTGTGTGCCTCGGCTTGTTTGTGAACTGACAGTCTGGTTTGTGAGTGACAGGGTCTGGGGCGGCTCCAGGAGGCTGGGTGAATCAGCACTAGGCTGAATAGCTTCAACTGCAACTTGAGTGGTGGGAGGGGATAGCATGTGTGCCTGAATAGGGCAGTTCCTGCCTTCCACAATGCTGGCTCCACCCCCTGCTGGGCGGCTTTTTTTTTAAATCATAAGAATTTGAAACATGTAAAAACCCAAGACAGGGAGAACAAACCTCTCTCTCTCAAACCCCTTCTCTCTCAAAGGAAAGAAGGAGTCATGTAAACAGAGTGCTCCAGGACTGAACAGAACTGCTTTGAATTAGGCAAATGCCTCTCTGCCTTCAGAAAACAAAGAAAATATTGGTATAAAAAGGGATACCCAGACCCCTGAACTTTAGATCATCCTGGAATCAAAAAGGAACCTCTGCCAAGGAGAAAAGCTGAAAGACTGAAGAAGAAGGACTTGACCTGCTGTGTGTTTGTGGGCTGATCTGCAGTTGTTATTCTGCCAAGGAGAGAGGAAGGACTTTGCTCTTGCTGTGGCCCCTTGCTTGAAGAGATTTCCAAGGGCCTGAGGAGAGATGGCCTCCAGTTTGAAGTCCCAGGCTCAAAAGAGTTCACCATCAGCTTCCCCAGAACTCTGCTGTGTGAGTTGCGACCTACCTAGAGTGCTTGATCCAGTTGTGGGGCCTCTAGAGGTTGTTTGGGAGCTGAACAAGAGAGAAAACAAAGAACTTTATTTCCGACTCCGTCAATGCCGCTGCTGTGACGCCGCGACCTGCACCGAGGCCGGGAGCCGCTCGTGAAGTCAAGGACTTGAGCGCCTGTCCTGCACCGCAGCTCCGACGCCCAAAGACGTCTGCCAACACCTGCAGTGATCGACCATGACCGACGCCAGCGCCTCGCATCGACTTCAGGTCTTTGCTGGATGCCGGCCTCACGTTATTGCATCGCCGATAACCGCCGAGAGTGAGCAAGCAGCTCACTGATGTCACATCTACACCGAAGACGACAACGCTCATCGACGGGTCGCATCCCAAAGATCTGCACCTCGTACCTATGCATCACCTGTGCCTCGGAACCAGAACAAAGACTCGATGCCACCCTCCCCCTACAGACCGGACTCGACGCCGCTTGGCGCCGTCCGACTCTCCTCGACGCCGCCTCGCCTCCCTAAGGTCTCAGGAGTGCCCCAACTCCTTGTTTTTCGACACCGCCGCTGTTCTTGGAACTATTATCACTGATACAGGTACTCTGGTCCAAACATGACACTTCTGTGGATTATTTTGGGACAAGTTCTGGAACTCTTTTTAAAGTCATGTTCTTAATCTGTGTATGTTGGATTTTTGTCGTTTTGGTCTTGTGTAGTTTAGATAAAAATACTTTATTTTTCTAAACTCGTGTGGAGTCCATTTGTGGTGCTTTCACTGTGTTACTGTGAGTGTTGGTACAAATACCTTACACATTGCCTTTGAAAAGCCTGTCTGCTCGTGCCAAGCTACCAAGCGGGTGAGCAGTGGTTATCTAAAAAGTGTATCCCCCTCACCCTGACTAGAAGCAAGGGTCCCCATTTGGACATTGGTACCTACCTCTGCCAACTAGAGACCCCCAGATCTAACAGCTGACATATTTCTGCCGTTCAGATGTCCATAAAGGTCAATCTGCTTTCTTCAGAACCCAAAGTTTGTCTTACCCTACCTGATATGGATATTTCTCTGCTCTTACTGCTTTGTGTGCCTCCAATATACATCTGGGGTGGGTGATGGCTACACTTGTGCATTCCCTCTGGACAGCCACAAGCACAAGAAGGGAGGACGTGACAAGGAACCCATCTGCAATCATCATCTATCTGTAATCTGTTCCTGGGCAGGAAGACATGGTAAAAATGACACTTACACCTGAATAGGCAGTGTCCTGCTTCCCACACAAGGATTGATTACCCCTACTGATAGTCTGGAGACAGGGCTATGAATAAAGGGGAAATTGTTTACCTCAAGGGCCGGCTTTGAATTCACCCCCACTTCAAAGGCACTACTGGATATAAGTACTGGTCAACTGACCCTTCCAAGGCAGCACGATACTGGACCTATGAAGAACTCTTCCAAGAGTAAATACTGCTGTGCTACATGTATTGCCACTCTGTTTGACTGCTGCTGTGGAAGAACTGCTTTTCTGTTTTGCCATGCTGATATCTGCCCTGCAGAGGACAAGGACTGGACCCACCTTACTTGAACTCAGAGTAACTCCAAAGGCTTGCTGTCTTGCCCCCTATACTGAGGTTTCAGGGCCATCAAAGACTTCCTTGAACCCTGCAACAGCACCTGTACTCCGCCATCTGTGAGTTCGGCCCTGTCAAGTGGTGCCAACCCAGTCCTGGGCCCTTGAAAGGTGATTTCTGATGTGCTGATCCATCAAACCGACGCATCAATGACTTTGCGCAAATCATAAGTGACGCATGACTCTTTGACACTGACACAGCTCGACAACATTGCTTTGATGGACTGCACAGCTCGATGACGACAGACTGCATGGCTTGATGATGATACACCACCTGCATCGAAAAGGGGGCTAGTTTATGGAGCTTCACAGACTGTGGGATTTGAACAAATGTATCACCAACATCCAAGGAATTGACGCCTCACCTCTTCCGCTCCTTACATTAAGTCTTCGCTGACAAGGCTTCCTCCATCTAGGGGACTTTTTCAGCGGGGCCTGCATGAGCCCTTTTTCCGGCTTTCCCTCCATATTGCTCAGCCTGAACTTTGGATTTACCCCGGTCTAGGGTGATCAGATGTTCCTGGTTGGTGCTTTATGATTCTAAGCACTATAATTTGATTTAATCTTTAAAAATTCCTAACTCCGGTTCTACTTTCTGGTTTTTGTTGTTTTAGTCTTTATTTGCTCATAAAATTATAATCTATTTTTCTAACCCTGTGTGGAGTACTTTTGTGGTGTTTTCATTGTGTTACTGTGTGTGTGTGTGTGTTGCACAAATTCTTTACACAATGCCTCTTCAGAGGCCTGCATGAGTCCTGTTTCCGGATATCCCTCCATATTGGTCAGCCTGAACTTCGGATTTACCCTGTTCTAGGGTGATCAGATGTTCCTGGTTGGTGCTTTTTGATTCTAAGCACTATCATTTGATTAAATCTTTAAAAACTTCATAACTCCTGTTCTACTTATTGGTTTTTATTGTTTTAGTCTTTATTTGCTCATAAAATTATAATCTATTTTTCTAACCCTGTGTGGAGTATTTTGTGCTGTTTTTATTGTGTTACTGTGTGTGTGTGTGTTGCACAAATTCTTTACACAGTGCCTCTTTAGATCAGCCTGACTGTTCTGTGCAATGTTACCAGTGGGTGTTCACAGGTTATCAATTACTGTGTATTTAGCCTACCCTGACTACAGTTGTGGTTCCTGCTTGTGCCGGGTGTGTACTGACTGAGCTGAGGAAGTTGTGCAAAGAGAGAGAGGACTGCAAATCCCTGAGGGTGATCCCACGTTGACTATCAGATTGCCCTTAAATCCTGGAAGGAGGTCCACTTAATGCAATCTAGACCACAGAAAGAGTGTGAAGAGGACTACCTCACTACTCTTGAAAATGTATGTTGGAATTGGCCCTTTTTGCAGGGTTATACCCACACTTTTTGCTTCTTCCTCCTCTGTTTTTCCTGAACTGTGGTTGTTGGCTACATGACTCTGGGCCCTTTACCACTGCTGATCAATGCTAACGTGCATATGCTCTCTGTGTAAATTGGTATTGTGATTGGTTATCCATTATTGGCATATTTGTTTTACCAGTAGGTCCCTAGTAAAGTGCACTGAGTGTGCCAGGGCTGGTAATTTAAATGCTGCTAGTGGGCTTGCAAAAAACACAGTTAATGGACAGAATGTAGAACAATGTCATACATTCACCCCAGTACAAGGATCTGGGCCTAAATCCATTGTTTTTTTGCACTCCACACCACCCAGGGTTAGACACTGGCTATATGCAAATCAGCTCTGACCCTGTACCTCATGGGAACAGTCCAGTCCGAACTACCAAGCCATGTCTTTCCCAGACCGGAATCAAGCATCCAAGGACCGGTTTCTGGCTATCAGCCTTCATTCAGCCTGGATAGCTTGACTCCAGTGGTGTGGAGAGCCTGGGCCTCACGTCTGAGCATGCCCAGCCCACTCGGGGTGAAAATTGCAAAAAACACAGTTGATGGACAGAATGTAGAACAATGTCATACATTCACCCCAGTACAAGGATCTGGGCCTAAATCCATTGTTTTTTTGCACTCCACACCACCCTGGGTTAGACACTGGCTATATGCAAATCAGCTCTGACCCTGTACCTCATGGGAACAGTCCAGTCCGAACTACCAAGCCATGTCTTTCCCAGACCGGAATCAAGCATCCAAGGACCGGTTTCTGGCTATCAGCCTTCATTCAGCCTGGATAGCTTGACTCCAGTGGTGTGGAGAGCCTGGGACTCACGTCTGAGCATACCCAGCCCACTCGGGGTGAAAATTGCAAAAAACACAGTTGATGGACAGAATGTAGAACAATGTCATACATTCACCCCAGTACAAGGATCTGGGCCTAAATCCATAGTTTTTTTGCACTCCACACCACCCTGGGTTAGACACTGGCTATATGCAAATCAGCTCTGACCCTGTACCTCAAGGGAACAGTCCAGTCCGAACTACCAAGCCATGTCTTTCCCAGACCGAATCAAGCATCCAAGGACCGGTTTCTGGCTATCAGCCTTCATTCAGCCTGGATAACTTGACCCCAGTGGTGTGGAGAGCCTGGGACTCACGTCTAAGCATGCTAGTGGGCTTGCAGCACTGATTGTACCACCTACACAAGTAGCCCTGAAAAGAAGGTTTAAGGCCTGCCGCTGCAGCGCCTGTGCGCGGGTTGTTAACTGCCATGTCGACCTGGCCAGTGTATCCACTTGCTAGGCCTTACCCTTCCCTTTTCTTACACCTAGTACACCCCTATGATAGGTCCAAGGTATCCCCCTGGGCAGTGTTCAGTGTATTAAGAAAGGTAGGACATGTACTAGTGTGGGTAACATGTGCTGATAGTGAAATACTGCCAATTTTGTTTTTAACTATTGAAAGGCTATCTTGCCCATAGGCCAGAATGGGGAATGCTGTGTAACATGTTTACCTGCATATCTTCCCATAGGAGTGAGATAGAAAATTAAAGTCTGGTATCTCTGAACTCAGAATTTGATAACACATCTTTTAGGAAGGGTGTTTTTTAAATCCTGTGTTTGAAAATAGCATTTATAGAAAGTGGCTATTTCCTTGTTCAACCTTTCTGTGTGCCTCTGCCTATTTGTGGATTGACTGTCTGGTTTGAGAGTGACAGGGGCTCGGGTTGCTCCAGGAGGCTGGTTGAGTCAGCACTAGGCTGAATAGGCCCATCTGCATTTGAAGTGGTGGGAGGAGTAGCCCGTGGGCCTGAATAGGGGTGTGCCTACCTTCCACAATGCTGGCTCCACCTCCTGTGGTGCGTCTGATGACCCTGGCCCACACTGACAAAGGGAGAAGTTGTGCACTGGCAGAGCACAACCTGAACTGGTTTTGACTGTGTCTAGGACTCCTCACATAAAGAAAACAAAGACTTTTGGGGTATAAATATGAGACCTGAAACCCCTGAACTTTAGACTACTTTGGAACCAAGGAGGAACCTTAGTTGAGGAGAAAAGCTGAAGAGCTGAAGGGGAAGTACTGCACTTGCTGTGTGTCTGGGGTTGGCCTGCAGTTGCTATTTCTGCCAAATGAAGGTCAAGGGACTTTGCTGTGTGCTGTGTCCCCCTGCTTAATAAGGACTTAACTATGTGCTGTGTCCTGAAAAGAAAGTGTCCAAGGGCCTGAGGAGAGCTGGCCTCCTGTTGTGGAAACTCAGGGTCATCAAAGTTTCCAAGACTACTTCATGATCAAGAGGAACCTGTTGCCAAGCAGAACAGCTGAAGAGACTGAGGAGGAGTACTGCCCTTGCTGGATGTACGACGTTACAACGCGTACTTTTACAACGCGTGCCGTTACTACGCAACTTTTACAACGCAAGTCGTTACAACGACTTGCGTTGGGGGGTGCTGGATAGTAAATATTTTAATTTACTATTCCAACTCCAGTCCCCGTGGATAGTAGGGAAGGAGTTGGATAGTAAATTAAACTATTTACTATCCTGGAGCGCCCCCCAGCGCAAGTCGTTGTAACGACTTGCGTTGTAAAAGTTGCGTGGTAACAGTACCGCGTTGTAAAACCTTTGTTGTAAAGGTTGTTCCCCGCCCTTGCTGTGTATCTAGGGTTGGACTGCAGTTTTCTGTTTCTAGTGAGGAGAAGATCAAGGGATTTTGCTGTGTGCTGTGACCCCTGCTTGAAGGACTTTGCTGTGTGTTGTGTCCATATGAAGAAAAGTATCCAAGGGTTCGAGAAGAGCTGGCCTCCCATTTCTGAACTCCCAGGCACAAAAGGACTTCACCCCCAGCTTCCCTGACTTCCTTGCTGGAAGTTCTGACCTGCCCAGAGGTGCCTATAACTGTGTGTGAGGCACTTGCTGTTGGGAGCTAGAAGCGCAACGCTACGAGAGAGAAGCATAATGCTGCCGCAGCAGCCGCATCACCAAGGAAGCGTGTCGCCGCTGCTCGCCACTGCATCACCAGAGAAGCGTGTCGCAGGGCATGTGGTGGCTCAGGAAACGACAGATTTTGACGAACGGGCGTCGGGTGTACACACATCCCATCCACTTTGACACATCACATCAAAGACGCCACTTTGTCGCATCGTACCGGATCGTTGCAAAGCATCAAGGCGCCATATTTTCGCATCGCAACTGGAGTGCAGGAAGAATCAACGCATCGCCTTCTCTGCAACCCTTTTGTTTGCTCTGTGTTACACATCTAAGGTACTTTGAGAGAAAAGTGTTGCATTTACCATCTACAAGTTTGCAACAACCCTTTTTAAAGACATTCTACTGAGTATCTGCATGTTGGATTTTTGTCATTTTGGTATTGTTTAGTTTAGATAAAGAGATTTCATTTTTCTAAACTGGTGTGGTGTCCATTAGTGGTGATTTCACTGTGCTACTGTGAGTGTTGGTACAAATACTTTACACATTACTTTTGGGATAAGCCTGTCTGCTCATGTCAAGCTACCAAGGGGGTGAGCAGGGGTTATCAAAAGTGTGTATTCCCCTTACCCTGACTAGAAGCAAGGGTCCCTATATGGAAAAAGGTACCCACCTATGCCAACTAGAGACCACGAGTTCTAACAATGCAACACCCTGGTTATGCCTGACATGAACTTCAGGGCCATAAGAGGACAGCTGCCCTAAGAAGGAGCGAGAGGAGCAGAAAAATGACTGGGCAAAGGCTCCAGAGGCGAGAAGGGATCCCCTAGAGAGAGAGTCTCTTGATGGATCCTATGTAGGAAGCAGTGTCTCCTTCCAAACCCTGTTTCTTGAGGAGTTAAAGGACAGACAGACTGAGAGGGACCTGTTTCTGCAGCTGGCCCACCTGGCTGCAGAAGAGAGAAAAGCAGAGCCTTTTGAGAGAAAAAGATCTTGGTGGCTCATAAACTGAGTCTTAAGCAGCTGGATTTGAAGGCTAAACAGCTTGCAGAGTCTAGCACAAATGGTGGCAGCAAAACTACTGTGTCCAGTGTTGAAGAAAAAGTCCACATACCTACGGACTTGGTGACTGAATTCCATGAGCGGTATTACATAGACATGTTGTTTCAGTTATATGAGGTAGCTCTAGAGGTGCACAGGATCCCTGAGGAGGATTGGGGCCTGGCATATGGAGTCATATTCCAGGTGATGGGAGGGACACCCTAGAAGAATGGGCCAGGCTGATGTATCTTACCATGAAGGAGTCCTTGTCAAGAAGTACGGATTCACCCTTGAATAGTGCAGGTTGAAATTCAGAGGTAGTCAGAAACTGTCTCATCAGTCCTGGGAGGATTTTGTGGTGTGCTTTTGCAAGATGTTGCATAGTTTTCAGGGCCTCTGCAATTTCACTGCCGGAGAGCACATGTTCAGTTACTGTTTTCCAGGGCCACGCCAACACTTGGTTGATTGCAAGTTCTCTGATGACAGGGAACTTGCAAAGGGGGCAGACCCCTGGGTAAGCACCCGCATGTCTGAAAAGGCATTTGGGAGTGATCCTAAGGAGAGTAGTTCTGGTCCCTCTGAACAGAGCGAGAGGCAGGTACACAATGACCCATACAGGTCCCAGTATAGTCAGAGGGAAGTCCCATGCCCTTCTAAGAGTAGGGGAAGAGGTGAGGGTGGACAGAGGCCCAGCGTACTCTATTCCCAGCCGCAGAACTTGGATTGTTCCCAGAGGTGGCATAAGCAGGGTAACCTGGTGTGTACTGGGAAACCATTCACTGATGGGAGCTCCGCAGTGTCATGAGTACGGGGGGGGCGGGCTGCCACAAGCATCCTACCACTTCTGTTTTCTGAGGTACCACTTCACAATGGAGGGTACAGAGGCCCAAAGGTAGGGGTTGGAGATGGAGATGGAAGCAGTCTACAGTGTGAGGACCAGTGGGTCAGGGGCTGCCAGATCAGAGCACTCCAAGACTGATCTTGGTGAGGCCGCTTCTGGCCTGGGGAGCTCATGCACTGTCACAGGAACAGAGGGCTGGAGTCCCACACCAGGCTGACTCTTGCACAACATATGTAAAATGTGTTTCCCTTGGGAGGGTACTTCTACTCCTTTGGAGTAGAAGTACCCTCCCAAGTCTTGTTGGGAGGGTACTAGAAGTCTTGATTTTCCAAGCACATGTTCAACCTAAAGGTACAGACCCTGGGTTGAAGTACCAGGTACAGGATAGCACCACTGAACTGGTGGGAGGGAGAATGCAAAAGGGGTGCAAATCACCTGGGGCTACTGTCTCCCACTCTGGGAAACCTCAGAGGTCAGAGAGTCCTGAATGGCTACTGCTGGTTGCTGTCTGTATGGACAGAGCTTTCCTTGGAGACAGAGGTCAGACCCAAGGGGTGGAATGGACTACATCACTTTGTTGGCATGGTGGTACCATCTGCCTACTGGGATGCATCTGTGAGCAGATTAAAGTTAGGTGCTGCACAGATAGGGTACACAGATGAGAAGGTTTTCTCATGGACCAGTTCAGTAGCCCCAAAGTGCATAGACAGAACGATCCAACTGGGTTCAGAAAGGCACTGGCAAGTGCCCAGGCAATAGTGGCCAATTTCCCATGAACTACCGTCCTAAACAGTAGTGGGCCAATGTCCATGTTATATCACCCTAAACTGGGACATCCATCAAGGTATTGATTATTCTACCCAGGCTTTAGGTTGGAAGGAGGTTGTCTTGGAAAATTGCACTCTCTGAAGGGCCACCCCACACCTTTTGCCTTCCTCCTCCTTGGTTTCTGACCTTCTTTTTGTTGACTTTAGGAGTCTGAGCACTTTGCCACTGCTGACCAGAGCTAAATTGCATGTGCTTATCCACTAAAAGTTTGACACTGGTTTTACCCAATTGGCATATTTAGTTTAATATAAGTCCCTTGTAAAGAGGTATACCATATACCTGGACCTGTAATATAAATGCTAGTGGGTCTGTAGCACTGGTTGTGCCACCAAGACAAGTAGCCATTCAGATCTGTCTCAGGTCTGCCATTGCAAGACCTGTGTGCGGATCTTACTGCCACTTCAACTTGGCATTTAAAATTCATTGCCAAGCCTTAAACTCCCCTTTTGTACACATGGGTCGCCCTAAGTAAGGTCCTAGTTAGCCCTAAGGTCAGGGTGGTTTGTTAGCAAATGGTAAGACATGTACTTATGATGTTCCATGCCCCGATAGTAACAAACAGCAAAATTAGTTTTTTACTACTGTAATTCCTTAAAACACTTTAAACACAGTTTTTTCAAAGTACTGTTGGTTTGAGGTCAAGATACGCCAGTGTTTGATGATAATATTCTTAAGGGCACTGGAGAAGTTATTATATATGCTTACACAGAAGAAGGATTTCAATTCCCTTCTTGCACTTAAATCGTGTAGTGACTCTCTTGGAATATTACAGGCACGCTTTCTGGCTCTGGTGATCGCTTTCTCCGGGTATCCCCTGTCATGTAATTTCTCCGTCAGGGCTACTGCTTCCTATTTAAAATCGCCGAGCTCAGAGTAATTTCTCCTGATTCGCCTGAACTGACTCTCTCTAAGTGCACAGAGGTCTACATTTGTTGAAATGGAGCATTCTGTTTCCATATGAATGTTTTATATAAAGAGTGGTGGCCAATTTCTCATTATGTGCTTTAATTGTGACATCTAAAAAGGACAATGTCTGGTTGTCCAAGGTCATTGTCAATGGCCACTATTGTGGAGGAAGCCGGTCTCACTTTATACTCCTACGCCGACGATACACAAATTATCTTTTCTCTTTCTAACAAGGAGTGCAATGAAACCTCTGCTTTGAAAGTAGGTCTGACCCGAGTCTCCGATTGGATGAAGAGCGATTTCTTGAAATTAAACGGTGACAAGACCGAGGTTGTGATACTGGGCAAGGATCTTTGGGGCCCCCACCATTGGCCCAAGGATATGGTATCTACCCCTCAGCCCGCCACTGTAGTACGCAATCTCGGGTTCCTCATTGATGACAAACTCACAATGAGACAGCAGGCTGTGAAGGTGACCTCTATTTGTTTTGCCACTTTGAGATGGCTTCAAAAAATCTTGTGGATGTTGCCCCCTTCCACACAAAGAACCGTAGTCCAGGCATTGGTTGTTTCACGCCTGGACTATGGCAATGTCCTCTATCTTGGAGCCGATCTGACAACTATAAAGAAACTCCAGGTTGTTCAGAATGCGGCTGCCCGGCTCCTTCGCAATGTCCCTAGGAGAACATCCGCCTCTCTTGCACTTCGTGACCTTCACTGGCTCAAAATCCCGAGCCGAATTAAATTCAAAGCCCTTTGTCACGCTTTTAAAATCAAACAAGGCTCAGCCCCTAAATATCTTCAGGGCCTAGTTCAGGCCTACAAGCCAAGTCGAAATCTGCGATCCTCAGGGAATGGTGATTTTTCCGTTCCCAGATTTAGGCTAGCAAAAATGTGAGGCCGCTCTTTTTCCCATCTGGGTCCTAAATTCTGGAATGCTCTTCTGTGACCCTGAAGACTGAAACCAATCTTTTTCGTTTCCGCAAGGGACTCAAAACTTGGCTTTTTCAGCAGTGATTAGAGGCTACTTATCAGTAAAATCAGCATGTTAGTTCTTCTTCTTTAGTCTGTCCCTGGGCGCCGGGAAACCCACTGCGGGTAGCTGTGCGCATTATAAGTTTAAATAAATAAATAAATAAAATGTAAAATATGGGTTTCTGTTGTTTAGCCATGCTAAGCTGAGGTAAATCCGTCATTTCTGTGCCAGATTGCAATTATTTCATCAATATACCGGTACTACAGGTGTATCTTGGCCCTATATGGGTTGTTAGAACAGACATTCTCCTCTTCGAACCAGTGGACATTCAGGCAGGCTATAATGGGCACAAAATTACTCCCCATTGAGGTCCCATGCCATTGAAAGTAAATATTATTTTCAAAGACGAAGAAGTTCTCGGTCAGGGCCAGTCTTTCCAGTTCATTATCCAGTCTACGGGTGTCACCCAGTTTCCCTCCTGATCCTGTAACATGTCGGTAATCACTACCACTGGACGGAGTTCACAGAGTTGCGCTACACGGAACTCCCTGAAGTAGCAAAAAACTCCACAACACTACGCGGAACTACACAAGCGGCGGAGTTCCATAGAAAAATGCTGTTCGCGGTGATTACACAGTGCGGGTGATTATCCGCACTGTGCTTTCATTGCAAACGCCACCTTGCATAGTGCAAGCGGTCCCTTCTTTCACTTTTCTGCCACTCAAGTAGATTTTTACTCGAGCGGCAGCTTTCTCAATGCAAACAAGCAGTTTCTCATTGCAAGCGGTCGCGAGCATACACGACCACACGCAATGAGAAACCTGACCACCCCGCGGTGAGAAATCTCACCGGGATGTTTATTTTCCACGCTTGCGCTCGCCAACTTGATGTTGATGATTGCGAACGAGGAAACAACTCTCCTGGAGGTTGATTTTCCTCACTCACAGTCACCAACTTGACATTGACGAACGTCAGGGAGGACAAAAACGGAGTGTAGTTTTTCAGAACTATGCAAGCTCTACATAACGCAGAGTGAGGGAAACCTGAGGGAAACCCTGCACACTCCACGAGCAGAGCAGAGTTTACTGCCCAGGGTTAGCAATCACCCTCAAGCTCTCCTCCTGCGGAATGCTTGCATACAGAGCCTGCATGTCAAGGCAAAGCTTCCTTTCTGAGTTTGGTTCATATTTGACCTCAGCCAAGATGTTAAGGAGATGGTTTTTTTTTTAAACTAATGGTTGCAGGAACCAGTCTGTAAACTAAGGGAGGGGTTCCAAGACAGAGTCTATGCTCGAAATAATTGGTCTACCAGGACGTGGAAGTCTCCCGTTGTGTATTTTGGGGAGGGTGTAAAAAAAGGGCACTTTGCCATCATGGTGATCCATTCGTTCTCTTTGGGCTATTCCACCAGAGTCTTTGTCTTGTCCTGCAATCTCCTTGTTGGGTATGATGTCAGGTTCAGAGATTCTCTGGAACAGTACTCCTCACAGACTCCCATCTTCCACCAGCTCAGACTCTGATAAATTGTAACACAGAACATCAGAGCGGCTAAAGTCTGGGAGAGAAAATTAGGAAGGGCTCACCTGGGAAAGAGACCTGTAAGGGACGAACAGAAGAACATGCAACATGCAACTAGCCTGAGAGGTGGCAAGCTTTGTGTTCACATATGAATCTTGCAATAGAAACCATTAAGCCTCAGGTCTTTTTCATAAACAATGCAACATTCTAGTTGAGAATAAAAAACTGAACAATTCTCATTGAGCATTGAGACCCCATGCCCAATACTCAGAGACAGTGCTTTTTTATAGCTTCATAGAAAAGAAATTCACCCCCCAAAATAATACATAACTTATGTTCAAATGCTATATTACCTTCCTAGAATGGTGCACCATAAAATAGTTCATGCACAAGTGAAGCATAATCTATATCGTTGCTGCTCAACTGTGTTTTAAAAATAATAGAAGGTGTAATCCACAACTGATTGCTGCCTCTAAAGGTCCATGCAGTCCTGGAAAATGTGCACTTAATAAAGTCTGTAAATGCACAAGACACACCAACTCTGAATTTGAGAGTTCAAGAATTTCTTCACCGCAGCACAATGAAACACAGCACACCACATCTCTAACAGAATCGCAGATATAAACACTCACAAGTACTCCACAAACAGATACAAAGAACTAAATCGCCAGCAAAGAATTGTGGACACTAGGCGGCTGTTTGCTAAAACCAGAATGTACATCAATCTTCATCCTACCTCCATGATTCACAAAATGCTGACAGGACCTTGGCGTTCCATGATCTTTGGTACTTCACAACACCGAAGCAGATGGAAATCTTCAGAATAGTAGACACTCACTCGCGTCTTGGTCCTTCTTTTATATCCACACCCCCAAAGCCTCTCACAGTGAGTAGGAGTGTATTACTTTGGCAGCTATCTTATAATTCTAGGCATTGTATTACAAAAACGCAGGATTTCTGCATTTCCACCATAAACAGCTCCAGGATGGATGCATCATTCCACATCTTTTTTCTTTACTTTGTTTTGGATGAAGCGCGGTTTGGGTGCAACTACCACATAGCCTGACGTCCGATCTCAGGATCTCATAGGGGCATATTACCAAAGCAGGCGATGTTAAATTATCGCCGCTTTTGCGGCCGTTTTCAGCCGCAAAGCGGCGATCATTTCATCGCCCTATTAGCAAGCTGTCGCTAACATCAGTTAGCGACAGCTTTTAGGTGATAGCGAGCGGTTCGGGGCCCGCTTTGCATGTCAGCGATATTTATCGCTAATGACATGCAAAGTGAGCATACCCAACCTGTTAGCGACTGAAAGCAGTCGCTAACATCGCTATCGCCTATTATCTACGCAGGTGTAGCGATGAAAAAATTTGCGCTAATCGCAAATATCGTTGAAAACTAACGCCTGCTCAGACCAGTTCTTAACTTGTATATCCAATGAGAGTTGGATATTCAGGTTAAGACACTATTGGCGTTAATACCTGAATATCTCTGGATTTCCAGCGTTATTCACGCATTAAACCGCTATCTCCGGATATTTTATCGCATTTGAGATAAACGTTGCTAATTGCACGTTATCTCTGCGATAAAATCCGGCGATGCATGCCGATCAAAAAATTGACGCTAAGCTTATTTAGCGATAAATATTGCTAGTTGTTGATAATATACCCCATAGTTCCTTTCTTCTCTCAGTAGGGACAAGCATGCCTCACGGTAATCCTTTTCATATTGGATCAATATTGCGCCGCCCTTATCTACTGGTTTCTTAATCAGATGGGTCTTCATATCCAGGTCCTCCAAAGTATGCATCTACTTATTGGATAGGTTCTGGTATTCTCTCTTCAAAGTGTCCAGTTATTCTACATCATTTGTTACAGCCTCTTCAAAAGCAATAAGCTCAAGGGATATTGTTGTTAGAGGTGGGCAGAAGTGGGACTTCCTCTTTAGAGCAGTATGGCCTACATTTGTGTCTGTTTGCGGTGTATTCTGGACGAAAACCTTCACTGTGATCTTGTAAAGAACTCTGCTAGTTTGAATCACATTTTTAATTTATCTAGACTTGACATGGGTACAGAACACAGTCCTTTATCCAAGATTTCAAACTCTTTATTGGTGAGGGTTTCGTTTGACAGGTTTGCCATAATATTTTGAGGCCAATTGGATCTGGTTGGGGTTCTTTCATTTTGGAGGCTCTCTAGTCCTGAGGTGTGCCATTGGATCCATTTCTTTCCGTGCATAGCGCTGCTGTCACATATTCTGGACAATGTAGTCCGCAGTGCCCCAAACTGCAGGTGCATAGCTCGGTGGCATAGCATTTGACTGATTCTACATTAAAAAAAACATTAGTTTAATTTGCATGGAGCAAAATATTACTAATTACTCATGTTAAATTTACAGACCTGTAGCCAGAAGTATATTTTTAGGTGGGCATTTCCTCAGTTATAAACAACCACTAAAGATGTGCTCAGTAGGGGCATTCTTTGTCAAATACTGGCTGTTCTACTAAACACTAACCAACAGATAATATTGGCATAGGAATATTGAGGTCAAAATATCAAAATGTAAGTTCATATAGGGTACTAAAGATTTACTATTCCTAAATCCAATCAGCATATCTTTAAGATATATATATATATATATATATATATATATATATATGTATATATATATATATATATATATATATATATATATATATATATATATATTCACTGAAAAAACCATAGGTTATAGACCATATATAGTTAGGAATTAGCATTTAAAAAACCTTATTTTACTCACACAAAACCATTGAAATTCCATATATAGTTAGTTGCACTAACTATATATCGCGCACCCGCAATCCACTGCTGATGATGTCACATATTACATCATTCATGACATGGTCAGTGACATCACTGATGACATCACTGATGACATCTCAAATGACATCACTGATGACATCACTGATGACATCATCCAGTGACTGTGTGTTTCTGTAAAGTTTAAATATGTTTTACATATTGAAGAATGAGTAGATGTATAAGTGTCTGGACGAAGGATTTAGTAGGTGCATGACTGAATGTATGAGTGAGTGATTAAATGTGTCTCACTGAGTGCATGGGTTAGTGACTAAACTGTCTTAATTTGTGCATCATTATGTCTGTTGTTCTGTAAACTGCTGCATGTGTTGATCAGTAGCTATATGATTAACTATATGGGTTATTGATTGATTGTCCAAGTATTTGTATGGGAGACTGAGTGTGTGTGTGGCTGGCTGGGAGGTGTGTGACTCTGTGCAGATCAATGTGTACTTGTATCAATGATTGTATAAGAAAGTAAGTATGTGTTAGTATATGTTTGAAAATGTAAGGTGCTCTATGTTTAACTGTATAGACAAGAAAATGGAAGTGTGATTGATTCTTTACAGGACTGACTAGGTGTGTGAGTAACTCCATGGATGAGTGGCAGAGTGTGAGTGTCTGTATAGGTGTATGAGTGCATATGATAGTGTTGTAAAGATGAGTGATTGTACGTATGAATGATTGTATGGGTGAATGAGTGAATGTGTGTGTAGACGTAGGAATCAGTGAGTACGTATGTAGTAACTAGTATTGGTGTGTCAATGGTTTCAAAAATTATACTCTGTATTTAACACTGGGTGAAACAGAGGTTATATTAAAATGTGAGGAGATGCATTGTATTGTCACATGAATGATATCATCAGTGATGTGGTCATTGATGTCAAATGAGATGTCATCAGTGATGTCATCAGTGATGTCATTTGAGATGTCATCAGTGATGTCATCAGTGATGTCACTGACCATGTCATGAATGATGTAATATGTGACATCATCAGCAGTGGATTGCGGGTGCGCGATATATAGTTAGTGCAACTAACTATATATGGAATTTCAATGGTTTTGTGTGAGTAAAATAAGGTTTTTTAAATGCTAATTCCTAACTATATATGGTCTATAACCTATGGTTTTTTCAGTGAATTTTCAAGGTTTTGTAAATGCTAATTCCTAACTATATATGGTCTATAACCTATGGGTTTTTTCAGTGAATTTCAATGGTTTTTTAATAGAAAATATCATAAGCTGTCGAATGTCAAGTACGTGGTAAGTGAAAACATTTTCGTGTTTATGCACACTGATCTGCTTTGAATGGTGCCCCCCCCCCCTCATTTCTATTAGGAGTACTCTCTCTTTGCACATAGTGAAGGGTAGTTAACGCAGGCCTTTGCCCCCGTTGTAATACGTCATGCCTGCTTCTCTCTCCATTTGATTGATTGTTGTCCAAGTATTTACTGTTTTAGAATTGGTTCTCTTTGGTTCATTCTCTATTTACAAACAAACACAGAGTCGCAATACTCTGTTTAGTCTTTGCAGATAACGAAAAATCGTGTAAAAAAAAAGAAAAGGAATCGAGCAAAATCGGTAGGCCACTAATGGGATCTCTTTTTGACCTCGGTAAAATAGAAACATTAGGAACAACCCCTCATGACAAATACAAAACTAGTGAAATGAACTGAACTCCACACAATGATGGCTGCAAAACAGCTCGGCTCCGCCACCCACCCCGCCCAAAATAACGATAAAGAGCGGCTGCCATGATTGGTTGCGGAATGGCCACGACGGAGCTACGAAATGGTGCTGCTCTCATGCTAACCCCAGCTTCAGTCTGAAACATCCAGAAACACTGTAGACTACCAATTCGATCAGTTCCGGTAGCGCCCCAATGTAACCCGGTAGAGAAGAACTAGCCCTCCCCTCTTTGACTAATGGTTCTTGTTGCCTGTCCCTTCTGTTGTCATTTAACAGAACTATTTAGCCTGCTGAAAGGGGTTGTGTTCCGACCGCTGGTTGGTGGAGACATTTTGACTATATTCTGGACCTGCGTTGTCGCGTAATGCGTCATATGACGCGCCGCGTTAGTGCATCTGGAAGTCATCCGGGGCGCGCAGCGCGTAACGTAAGCATAACAAGTCATGTGACTTGTTAATAAAACTTTTCATTGGTTCATTTTACTTTTCTTATTCTAATGATGAAAGGCTTGGTCATATGACCTAAAAATTACGCTTTTTATTACTTCCGAACATTATTTTTTCTTAAATATATGTTATAATGTTCCAGGCTAATGTACTTTCCCGGAAAATTTACAACTGTCCTGCAAGTAAAATATATTCTTTTTTCGAGAAAAAGAGCGTTTCTTCGTCCCATGACGGAGCCGTTGAGCAAAAGAGGGTCGACCTGCTGTCTTAGTCGCCGATAGGCCTGAATATGAGATTCTTATCGATCACTTTATGTTGCAGGAATAGAAAACACAACAGCCCTTGACCATTTATCTTTACTGCGTTCCTTCGTATTATACCTTTTACCCTTCATGTAATTGGTCTGCTTTATTTCACTTGCCTTTTAATGATTCTAAAACAGTGACTATTATTAAAAACTTTACCAATGTATATACTACTACCATGTTTTCTTTTAAAAACCTTTATTGTGAAAATTTCATTATACAAATACGAGCCTATAACCACGTGGGCCGGCCACGGAGCAAACTGTAATCGTATATGATGAGTAGACATTTACACTGTAGAGGAACGTAACGGGCGGGCCATTAGGTTGCAAGAACTAAGGTGTCTAACAGTTACGGAATCGGTGGACGTACATTTTATAATTAAAATACGACAGGGCCAGTTACAATAAAATTATCTAGATATACATTTGCGGACAAGTACCATGGGTGACGTTAATTCGAACTTTCAATAGTACAGTAATCAATAACACATCAGAACTTAATATCAATAGGGATGTCGAAATATTCAATCAATTCTCGTCCCCGCCCGCCATGTGCTTCAAAACTGCATACGTATCTCGTGATTTCAAGGTTCTGCAACCAGTACACAACAAGGAGTTACGAGTCCCATTTATTCCGGCGCCATTTTGGGCGAGGACGGGCAGGTCCAGGATATAGTCAAAATGTCTCTACCAACCATCGACTATGATGATGTTCATATGCTGTATTTATTAGAGTAACACTCATCTGTCCACATGAAATTAATTTGCCACAATCTAAACATGTCATTTTAATCTTTCCAAAGTTCTTCTAAATATTTGGGACCGTTTCCCTTGCCTCTGATGCTGTCAGTGCCACTTCTTTGATGAATGTACTAGCAGGTCAGGGGTTCTCCTCCAAATCTCTCTTTTATGCAGCACTATAATTAATTGGTGCCACCTCTCCAAATGACGATGCATGGTATAGTTACCATAACTATATTTTTTTCGGTTCCTCTGGAGAGTTCATCGTGGCAGATGAAGCGTGTAACGTACCGGGCATTTACCTTTTTTTGCATGTACAGGAAAGGAAAAAAAAATCGAGCGTCCGAGTTCTAAGGTGTCCCAGGGCCATTTTAGTGGACCAGGCCCAAATCCAAAGAACAGGCCGCCATTTTGAGAGTCCTGTTGCAGCCGCCTGTCGCTGTAGCATCAAGAGCAGCCGAAACTCAGCTGAATGGCAACTGAAACGGTAAAGGGTCGCCCCACTACAGCAGACGAGCCTCCACCTAGGAAGGCCCGTTCACGCCGCCTCCCCCCACCCCCTTCGGGCACCCCACGCCGTTATTCGGAGCAGTATTGTAGGATAGCCATACCAGTGCGGCAACTTGCTAGACATCACCTCGGTGGTAACCGAATCTCAGCGCCTTTTGGTGTCTTCTCTTCAGAAAATATTGTTGCGCTGCCTTTGGCCCCATTCGCACATCGGTCCGCTACTGACGCCATCTCACAGGCTAATGGGGCGCCCCACGCCGAGTTTCAGCATTGTAGGATGACCACACCAGTACAGCAACTTGCTAGACACCACCTCGGTGCCATCCGGATTTTGGCATCTCAACGCCTAGTGGTGTCTTCTATTCGGAAAATATTGTTGCGCTGCCTTTGGCCCCATTCGCACATCGGTCCGCTACTGACACCATCTCACAGGCCAACAGGGCGCCCCACGCCGACTTTTACCATTGTAGGATGGCCACACCAGTGCCACAACTTGCTAGACACCACCTCGGTGCCATCCGGATCTTGGCATCTCAGCGCCTTGTGGTGTCTTTTATTCAGAAAACATTGTTGCGCTGCCTTTGGCCCCATTCGCACATCGGCCGCTACTGACGCCATCTCACAGGCCAACGGGGCGCCCCACGCCGACTTTCAACATTGTAGGATGGCCACACCAGTGCACCTTACTAGACACCACCTCGGTGCCATCCGGATCTTGGCGCGTTGTGCTGCCTTCGGCCTATTCGCGCATCGGTCCGCTACTGACGCCATCTCACAGGCTAATGGGGCGCCCCACGCCGAGTTTCAGCATTGTAGGATGACCACACCAGTACAGCAACTTGCTAGACATCACCTCAGTGCCATCCGGATCTCGGCGCCCCACTGCAGATGAAGTGCCTCTCAACTATGAAACCACCACGGTGACATCCGGATCTTGGCGCCTTGTGCTGGTTCCGGCCTATTCACACATCGGTCTGCTACTGACGCCATCTCACAGGCTAATGGGGCGCCCCACGCCGAGTTTCAGCATTGTAGGATGACCACACCAGTACAGCAACTTGCTAGACATCACCTCGGTGCCATCCGGATCTTGGCATCTCAACGCCTAGTGGTATCTTCCATACAGAAAATATTGTTGCGCTGCCTTTGGCCCCATTCGCACATCGGTCCGCAGCTGACACCATCTCACAGGCCAACAGGGCGCCCCACGCCGACTTTTACCATTGTAGGATGGCCACACCAGTACAGCAACTTGCTAGACATCACCTCGTTGCCATCCGGATCTTGGCATCTCAGCGCCTTGTGGTGTCAGTCAGAAACTATTGTTGAGCTGCCTTTGGCCCCATTCGCACATCGGTCCGCTACTGACGCCATCTCACAGGCCAACGGGGCGCCCCACGCCGACTTTCAACATTGTAGGATGGCCACACCAGTACAGCAACTTGCTAGACACCACCTCGGTGCCATCCGGATCTTGGCATCTCAGCGCCTAGTGGTGTCTTCTATTCAGGAAATATTGTTGCGCTGCCTTTGGCCCCATTCGCACATCGGTCCGCAACTGACACCATCTCACAGGCCAACAGGGCGCCCCACGCCGACTTTTACCATTGTAGGATGGCCACACCAGTGCCACAACTTGCTAGACACCACCTCGGTGCCATCCGGATCTTGGCATCTCAGCGCCTTGTGGTGTCTTTTATTCAGAAAACATTGTTGCGCTGCCTTTGGCCCCATTCGCACATCGGTCCGCTACTGACGCCATCTCACAGGCCAACGGGGCGCCCCACGCCGACTTTCAACATTGTAGGATGGCCACACCAGTGCACCTTACTAGACACCACCTCGGTGCCATCCGGATCTTGGCGCGTTGTGCTGCCTTCGGCCTATTCGCGCATCGGTCCGCTACTGACGCCATCTCACAGGCTAATGGGGCGCCCCACGCCGAGTTTCAGCATTGTAGGATGACCACACCAGTACAGCAACTTGCTAGACATCACCTCAGTGCCATCCGGATCTCGGCGCCCCACTGCAGATGAAGTGCCTCTCAACTATGAAACCACCACGGTGACATCCGGATCTTGGCGCCTTGTGCTGGTTCCGGCCTATTCACACATCGGTCTGCTACTGACGCCATCTCACAGGCTAATGGGGCGCCCCACGCCGAGTTTCAGCATTGTAGGATGACCACACCAGTACAGCAACTTGCTAGACATCACCTCGGTGCCATCCGGATCTTGGCATCTCAACGCCTAGTGGTATCTTCCATACAGAAAATATTGTTGCGCTGCCTTTGGCCCCATTCGCACATCGGTCCGCAACTGACACCATCTCACAGGCCAACAGGGCGCCCCACGCCGACTTTTACCATTGTAGGATGGCCACACAAGTACAGCAACTTGCTAGACATCACCTCGTTGCCATCCGGATCTTGGCATCTCAGCGCCTTGTGGTGTCAGTCAGAAACTATTGTTGAGCTGCCTTTGGCCCCATTCGCACATCGGTCCGCTACTGACGCCATCTCACAGGCCAACGGGGCGCCCCACGCCGACTTTCAACATTGTAGGATGGCCACACCAGTACAGCAACTTGCTAGACACCACCTCGGTGCCATCCGGATCTTGGCATCTCAGCGCCTAGTGGTGTCTTCTATTCAGGAAATATTGTTGCGCTGCCTTTGGCCCCATTCGCACATCGGTCCGCAACTGACACCATCTCACAGGCCAACAGGGCGCCCCACGCCGACTTTTACCATTGTAGGATGGCCACACCAGTGCCACAACTTGCTAGACACCACCTCGGTGCCATCCGGATCTTGGCATCTCAGCGCCTTGTGGTGTCTTTTATTCAGAAAACATTGTTGCGCTGCCTTTGGCCCCATTCGCACATCGGTCCGCTACTGACGCCATCTCACAGGCCAACGGGGCGCCCCACACCGACTTTCAACATTGTAGGATGGCCACACCAGTGCACCTTACTAGACACCACCTCGGTGCCATCCGGATCTTGGCGCGTTGTGCTGCCTTCGGCCTATTCGCGCATCGGTCCGCTACTGACGCCATCTCACAGGCTAATGGGGTGCCCCACGCCGAGTTTCAGCATTGTAGGATGACCACACCAGTACAGCAACTTGCTAGACATCACCTCAGTGCCATCCGGATCTCGGCGCCCCACTGCAGATGAAGTGCCTCTCAACTATGAAACCACCACGGTGACATCCGGATCTTGGCGCCTTGTGCTGGTTCCGGCCTATTCACACATCGGTCTGCTACTGACGCCATCTCACAGGCTAATGGGGCGCCCCACGCCGAGTTTCAGCATTGTAGGATGACCACACCAGTACAGCAACTTGCTAGACATCACCTCGGTGCCATCCGGATCTTGGCATCTCAACGCCTAGTGGTATCTTCCATACAGAAAATATTGTTGCGCTGCCTTTGGCCCCATTCGCACATCGGTCCGCAACTGACACCATCTCACAGGCCAACAGGGCGCCCCACGCCGACTTTTACCATTGTAGGATGGCCACACCAGTACAGCAACTTGCTAGACATCACCTCGTTGCCATCCGGATCTTGGCATCTCAGCGCCTTGTGGTGTCAGTCAGAAACTATTGTTGAGCTGCCTTTGGCCCCATTCGCACATCGGTCCGCTACTGACGCCATCTCACAGGCCAACGGGGCGCCCCACGCCGACTTTCAACATTGTAGGATGGCCACACCAGTACAGCAACTTGCTAGACACCACCTCGGTGCCATCCGGATCTTGGCATCTCAGCGCCTAGTGGTGTCTTCTATTCAGGAAATATTGTTGCGCTGCCTTTGGCCCCATTCGCACATCGGTCCGCAACTGACACCATCTCACAGGCCAACAGGGCGCCCCACGCCGACTTTCAACATTGTAGGATGGCCACACCAGTGCGGCAACTTACTAGACACCACCTCGGTGCCATCCGGATCTTGGCGCGTTGTGCTGCCTTCGGCCTATTCGCACATCGGTCCGCTACTGACGCAAACTCACAGGCCAACGGGGCGCCCCACGCCGACTTTCAGCATTGTAAGATGGCCACACCAGTGCTGCAACTTGCTGGACACCACCTCGGTGCCAACCGGATCTTGGCGCGTTGTGTTGCCTTCGGCCTATTCGCACATCGGTCCGCTACTGACGCCGCCTCACGTGCCAACGTATTTTCTCCGCATTTTATACCCTATGCCGCATAACAGGTCATGTGACTTGTTTATAAAACTTTTCATTGGTTCATTTTACTTTTGGTTTCCTAATGATGGAAGGCTTGATCATATGACCTAAAAACAACACTTTTCATTGGATGAAAACTTTTTTTTTTTCCCAAACGATGAAAGCCCCACCTTGTTTCTGGATGTTTCAGACTGAAGCTGGCGTCAGCATGAGAGCACCACCATCTCGTAGCTCCGTCGTGGTCATTCCGCGAGCAATCATGGCAGCCGCTCCCCACCAGAAGCCTACAGGAGTCGGGGGCCCCCAAAACTTTTGATGAATCCTCAAGGCGGAGGGGACGCTTTCGAGAATGGGGTCCAAGACCTAGCAGACTAGCGTCCGATTTCCAAGGTGTCCCAGGGCCATTTGAGTGGACCAGGCCCAAAAAGGAAACAGCCTGCCGCCATTTTGAGAGTCCTGTGACAGCCGCCTATCGCTGCACCGCAAGAGTGGGCGCAGCCGCCTATCGCTGCACCGCAAGAGTGGGCGCAACTCAGCTGAATTGCGGCTTTTGACACAGTGGACCAAAAGCGGACGGAATGGCAACTGAAACGGTAAAGGGGCGCCCCACTACAACAGATGAGACTCCACCTGGAGAGGCCCGTTCACGCCGCCTCCCCGGGGGCGCCCCACGCCGTTATTCGGAGCAGCATTGTAGGATACCAAAACCAGTGCGGCAACTTACTGGACATCACCTTGGTGCCATCGTTCTGCTGCCTTGGAACTATTCGCACAACAGTTTTGCTACTGATGACCCACCCCCCGCGACGCCCCACGCCAGAAATCTGGACGTTGTGCTGCGTTGGGACTATTCGCACAGCCGACCGCTACTTCGTTGTTTTTCCCTAAAAATGTTTATATGTTATTACTGTTTTTGTTTATAAGTCATTAAAGTTTTATAATCTTACTACTTTGTTGGAGTGCTATATATTTTTAATGTGACACATAATTGTAAAAACTTTGATGTACAAAGAGTCATCCCTGGAATCTTCCGCTTCAGGCTCGATCCCCTCCCCAATCACAATACAGGATGGTTTTCAGATAATAGGAACGCGTCTGCTGTGACGGATCTCATCGAGTGTGGGCCTTGATCTACTATAACTCCTTTGAAGAGGGGTGATTCTTTACAGCTGGGGCCATAAACTACATCTGCAGGGCTAGCTGATACCCTAGGACCGGCCTGGACAATCGGACACAGAGGAAAAGGAGTGTCAGAGGGTGCGGTAGTGAATAGGGCGAAAGGGAGGTGTCGGGCGGGCACAGGGTGTGATTCTCAGGGAAGAGCAGCGCAGATGGGGGGTGGTTTATTACCCATGCATAAGACAGAGAGCGGGGGTGACCACTGCCTGGGGGAGATGCTTGCGAGGGTGGGGAGCCATGCTAAGGATCGACAGCGTGCACAGAGTGGGTCTGGTCAAGGCATCTAAAATGACTGCCGTGCACGACAAAAGTGTGGCATTTGAAAAAAGGCAAGATGGCGCAGACAATGTTTTTCAACACTTCCTGATTTCCTTCGAATCGAACGTTAACAGACGTTGGGGCATATTACCAAAGTTAAGCGATATTTATCCCTAACGATGCTTAGCAACGATTTTTTTACCGCTAAGCATCGTCAGAAATTATCGCAGATAAACCTTGCTATTATCAAGGTTTATCGCAAATACGATAAAAAACGACCGCAATGCATTAATATCGCTGAAAACTCAGCGATATTCATGCATTACCGAGCTAATGCTCTTAGCCATGTTATCCACCTCCCATTGGATGACATGGCTAAGAACTGCTCAGGGCAGGTGCTAGCTTTTGGAGATATTCGCGCTTATCGCGAATATTTCCAAAAGTTGATAATAGGAGATAGCGATGTTAGCGACTGTTTCCAGTCGCTAACATCTTGGCATCCCCACTTTGCATGTCATTAGTGATAAATATCACTCACATGCAAAGTGGGGCCCAAGATGGTCGCTATCTCCTACTAGCCGTCGCTAACTGGTGTTAGCAACAGCTAGGTAATACAGATATAATTTTATCTCCGCGAAGCGGAGCGCTGTTACAGATATATATCTTGTTTTTGAACGTTAATTTCTCAAAATCCACTGAAGCACATATATTGACACCTAGCAAAGGCACATCGAGCTACCAGTCCCTACAATTTTGCCAAGTTTCGTGCAAATCCATTCAGCCGTTCGATTATTATTATTATTTTTTTTTTTGCCCCGCGGAGCCCTTTTAAAACCTCCACATCAAACCTAAGAGGTCAAGGAGGATCTACTATGCCCCCTTATGGTCATTTGCCCCTTCGCTTTGGCCTCCTCTTGTCTCTCGATCCTACCGAGAGACAAGATGGCGGCCGCTACGGACTGTTTGCAATGTTTACAGACGCCAGAGAACCAATCAGCTTCGCAAACCTCCGTTACGCGAAGCGGAGCGCTGTTACAGATATATATCTTTTTTTGAACGTTAATTTCTCAAAATCCACTGGAGCACATATATTGAGACCTAGCAAAGGCACATCGGGCTACCAGTCCCTAATATTTTACCAAGTTTCGTGCAAATCCATTCAGCCGTTCGATTATTATTATTATTTTTTTTTTTTGCCCCGCGGGGCCCTTTTAAAACCTCCACATCAAACCTAGGGGGTCAGCGAGGATCTACTATGCCCCCTTATGGTCATTTGCCCCTTCGCTTTGGCCTCCTCTTGTCTCTCGATCCTACCGAGAGACAAGATGGCGGCCGCTACGGACTGTTTGGAATGTTCACAGACGCCGGAGAACCAATCAGCTTCGCTTCACAAAGCTCCGTACCGCGAAAAGTCCGCGAACCGGAGCGCTGCCCGGTCCGCTGTTACAGATATATATCTTTTTTTGAACGTTAATTTCTCAAAATCCACTGAAGCACATATATTGAGACCTAGCAAAGGCACATCGGGCTACCAGTCCCTACAATTTTGCCAAGTTTCGTGCAAATCCATTCAGTCGTTCGGGCTAAAAGTGAGGCCAACCGCCCTATGGAAAACTCAATGTTAAAAACACGTTTTGGGACCCCCCTTTTTTCTCGGCCCCCCCTTGACGAACCCCCCCCAAATTTTCAAGGGCTGCTCAGAAACAAAATGTGCCATTTTCCTGAAAATTTCAGCCAATTCCGTCCACAAACGCCAAAGTTATTAGACATAGAATTTTCAAAAATCCCATAGAGAAAAAATCCTAACTATATATACCTACTGGCGACCGCCAGTAGGTAATATATATATATATATATATTGCAGTGGTACATATATGTTGAGTAAGGTATAGAAAATCTATACTTGTCAATATTTTTGTTTTTGATATTATGTACTCGATATTCTATGCCATCAATATTCTGGTTACATACTCAGGCTGCACACTGTGTGATTCTATGTGAAAGAATCCAGGGATTTTTTTAAAGACAAAATAAAAGCGCAGTCAATCAATGTTCCACAATCCAATTTTAGGTCCTATAAATCAGATGGGATTTAAAGTAGAGGGGTGTAAATTTATAAAGCTGACTTGCAGCTTTGTGTATTTTCTAAACTGTTCAAGCTTTGTGAAATGCAAAGTGAATAAAGTTAAAAAAGAATTTAATAATAAGCTGTCATCACATCAGAGACCTCTCGCCCAAACGGAATGAAAGTTACGGAATCAGTGAGGATCTATAAGATTCCTACCACCCAGCATTCCCACACTTCTAATAAATACACTGCCCTAAATGATCACTACACTTTATGCATTTCGCATAATATTACATAGGACCTCATACCAGCAATATATATGCTATGATTATAAGTTAGATAAAGATAAAGCAGAATTTCATTGGTGTCAACAAATTGCAGGGATGTCTACAAAGGTGAAATATAATAAAAATGTTTTAAGTGTCAGATGCGCTAATAATGGTCTCCACAATATATGATTCAAGAGATGAATCCCCAGCGTGTGGAACATGGCAGGTGTATCTATATATTAAACTATTTTTGAAATATTATAGCAGCTCTTTGTGACATAAAGGGCTATATTAGGTTATTTCAGATTTACGCTACTTCTATTTAGGATATTTGCAGCACTCTGTAGTGGGTGCATTACCTTAACAAACTATCTGGCTCCTCCAAACAAGATAAATATCTCTAGAGCATAGACTTATTTCTGTATTATAGCTGTATTTCACAACAGGTCAGTTTCCTTGGAAAGGCTGTTTGCTGAAGCAATGTCAGTCAAATATAAGGTATACCTGACTCAAGATGACTCTGGCCCAGCACAATAGGTTCATCAAAGCACTATGCCATATTGGAATCTGGAGTTTCCTGATTGGACATTGCATATGAATAGCTGGTAGATTTAGTTAGGGATGCCCTCCAACAATATCAAGAGGAGTCAGAAGCATAGGTGTAAAGATAGATTCAGACCTATATCTTGGGCCACAAGAATTATGTGATTGTAAGGCCACATCATCTTATGCATGGATATAGATTTGCTGCATTTGCAACATAATACATCACCTGCTAAATAATCTGCATATTATAACAAAAAAAATGTTTCTGGCTCAAACAGTTCAAAGTTACTAAAACGTCACAACACATGTTGCTGCATGCTGGAAGGCCTGTTTCAAAGGTTGACTGGTCCCTTTTCTGTTGATTTTTGCTATATTTGGGCATTAAAGGTAAAATGGAGGTGCAAACTACTTCCAGACATTGTTAACAAGTATAAAAAATGACAAAATAATTAGAAATACTTTTTAAGAGGCGCAGACCATATATACTTAAGCCGGACTTTTATTGAAGTTAAGAGGAACAACCCCTAGATCCGTCCTGTCTCCAGCAACTGTCTCCTCTCCTCTCGTCTAGCTCCAGAACACCCAGATACTGGTAACCATGGAAGGAATACAAGTCATGTTGCTGGGACACTAGCTAGGATGTAACACATCTTCCTTCTTAATAATTCAACCAAAACTAAAGACAAAAGGAATAAGGCTGTTTACAAGAATACATAAGAAATGAATGTTACAACATGTAAGATAATATATGATTGAAGAACAACACAACGGATATCAACAAGTAACATATTCACCGTGCCATTTGGGAGGCGTTCTGACTCATTTGTGTCACTCACATTGTGCCCGATTCACAGAACTAACTTAAGAAAAAATCCTAAACTTACTACTTTTAGTATTCACAGAAGGCATTTAGTAGTAGTAAAGTTAGGATTTTGTCTATGGGAGTAAAGAAATGCAAGTTTGGGGGCAAACAAATTGATTATCTGGGGCACACCCTACCTAAGGACGGTGTCTTAAGTCAGTCTTAAGTCTGTCTTAAGTCTGTCTAAAGTCTGTCTTAAGTCTGTCCTAAATCTGTCTTAAGTTTGTCTTGAGACTGTCTTAAGCCTGTCCTAGGTTTTTCTTAAGTCTGTCTTAAGACTGTCTTAAGTCTCTCTTAAGTCTGTCTAAAGTTTGTCTTAAGTCTGTCCTACGTTTGCCTTAAGTCTGTCTTAAGTCTGTCTTAAGTCTGTCCTACTACATTTGGTATTCACAGAAGGCATTTAGTAGTAGTAAAGTTAGGATTTTGTCCTAAGTTTGACTTAAGTTTGACTTAAGACAGACTTAAGACAGTCTTAAGACAAACTTAAGACAAACTTAGAACAGGCTTAAGACAGTCTTAAGACAAACTTAAGACAAACTTAGGACAGACTTAAGACAGACTTAAGACACCGTCCTTAGGTAGGGTGTGCCCCAGATAATCAATTTGTTTGCCCCCAAACTTGCATTTACTCCCACAGTTAAACCTGCATTTTGTAACCTGTGTAAAGTTTGTGTCAGTATTGTGTCATGTTCAGAACAATTCGCCCCCACACTAGTACATCGCCTTGAAATACTAACACTTTGGATAAACCGACCAATATTTTGCACACCGCTCTTTTGAAAACTGCAGAGGCAGATGCCAGACCAGAAGGCATTCTTATAAACTAGAAGGCTCCTTCGGGTGTGATGAAAGAAGTGAGATGCCTAGATGTGGGATGCAGCTTGACCTGGTGCTACGCATTGGACAAGTCAATTAGTGAAAAGTAAGTAGCATTGGTTACAGAAGACACCATTTCATTAATGTGGGGTAAAGGGTAGCGGTCAACTAGGATTTTACCATTAAGGTCTCTCAAATAAAATCAAATGCGTAAATTACCATTAGGTTTGCGTTCTAAAACGACCGGACTGAGCGATTCAGATGACTCGATGGGTTAGATGCCTTGTGCGTCCCATAACCTTTGCAGTTCTAATTTAACATTTTCTTAAAGAGTAAAAGGTACATTCCTTGCTTTATGCACACATGGAACATAGTTGGGCTTGAGTACAATGCAGTGTTCGAATTTTTCTAAAAATTCTGACTTTTCCCCAAATAACTTTGGAAATGTGGTGCTCCACTTGGTTTTCTATACATCCCCAGTGACTAGAACTTGCCGTGGGTGGTTAGGATCCAACGTGATACCCAACATTTTTTGTTCGAACCAACCTAGCAATGCCTTTCCTTTTCCCACTACATATTCCTTGCTATTAGCTTCTTGCTATATGTGAGACAATGTACATCTGAAGAAGCATAACAATGGAAACGTAACACCACAGTAACCAACAGGTTCAACATCAGGGGAATTCAATTGATGACTTCCTACCTTCTCCTCTTATCTATTATGGTGTATGGGGAGCAAGAGTCAGACTGATAGTTGGGTACCGTTTATGCCAAGATCACATTTGGGTGGATTATAACCCTCAGATACATCATTGACAACATTATCACAAATAACCATGACTTCAACTTCCCCTTCATTAGCTGAGTTGTCATTCTCAGAATATTCTATAATGGCATTCACAGGGCGCTTCCATTTTTGAGTGGGAAAGAATCCAGGCTTGCACATGCTTACCAATTTGTTTGTATTTAAAGCATTTTTCTTTTACTGCAAAACATTTGTCAGAATCTGCAGTGTGTCTCTGCCACATCTGTAGCACACTCTGCTGTTTCTGGGTATAATGGTTTTAGTACTACCTTCCTTTTTTTATGCATTCTTCTCTAGAACACCTACATTGGTAGTGTCAGTCTTCTCTGTATTTAATTCTTTAACATACCTGAAAGTGTTCTCAACCCATCTTGCTACTTCTATGGTTTTTTGTTATAAAGGATCTTTTATGTCTAGTAATTTCTCTTGAATTCTAATATTGCTCGTCCTGTTAATGAATTGATCCCTTATTATCTGCACATGTAGGTCCCTGGATTTACAGGTGGCAGCAAGAGTTCTCAATATAGAAATGTATTTTTCTACAGATTCCCCAGATAGTTGTGCTCAACAACACATTTTGGGGTCGATTCCGATTCGGGAAAAAGCGCTCCGATTAGCTGTAGGAGCGTTTTTCCCGGACGAATCGTACACCTACAACGTCCCCGTATGTACGAGCAAGTACAATTCCAACCCAAAGCGCCACTCCGTACGACTCGTACCATACACCGTACAACTAGAAAGTACATACGGATAGTCTCCGGGTGAAGCTGTACGCTACGTCCGTACGTAAATAGGCAGCCATTTCCGGACCAGGAAGTACGATCCGTGTTGACGACACTCCATACGGCCCTTTTGCTATGAGAGCTGTAAACAGCCGTAAAACCAGAGTCCGGCACAAACGGCACCCCGGTACGCAGCATACACGACATGAACACCTTTGAGTGTGTCATCCCAGCCCTGTACGCCTACGAGCTCGTATATAGAAACCGACGATGAAGCAGATGGTGAGTACAATGTACCGCAACAATGGAAGTATACCTGTACGGTGCGCCACACGCTAGCGCATATCACCATTGCTATAGGGATACGTGCCGCACATACACCATTAACATCGGGGTACGGTGGGCCACACAGTAGCGCATATCACCATTGCAATAGTGATACGTGCCGCACATACGCCATTAACGTTGTGGCGGGTATGGTGCGCCACACGCTAGCGCATATCACTATTGCAATAGTGATACGTGCCGCACACACGTCTGAAATGTTGGGCTATGGTGCACCACACGCTAGCGCATATCACGATTGCAACAGTGATATGTGCCGCAAACAGGTCTGAAATGTCGGGGTACGATGTGTCACATCTGAGTGGTGGATGGAAAAGATCCCCAGCAGTGCCCAACAGTGCCCAACAGTATAGGGGGTGGGGGCACAGGACTCCCAGCAGTGCCCAGAAGTGCCCAACAGTATAGGGGGTGGGTGCAGAGGACTCCCAGAAGTGCCCAGCAGTGCCCAACAGTATAGGGGGTGGGTGCACAGGACTCCCAGCAGTGCCCAACAGTATAGAGGTGGGTGCACAGGACTTCCAGCAGTGCCCAGCAGTGCCCAACAGTAAAGGGGGTGGGTGCACAGGACTCCCAGCAGTGCCCAGCAGTGCCCAACAGTATAGGGGGTGGGTGCACAGGACTCCCTGCAGTGCACAGCAGTGCCCAACAATATAGGGGGTGGGTGCACAGGACTCCCAGCAGTGCCCAACAGTGCCCAACAGTATAGGGTGGGTGCACAGGACTCCCAGCAGTGCCCAGCAGTGCCCATCAGTATAGGGGGTGGGTGCAGAGGACTCCCAGCAGTGCCCAACAGTGTAGGGGGTGGGTGCAGAGGACTCCCAGCAGTGCCCAGCAGTGCCCAACAGTATAGGGGGTGGGTGCACAGGACTCCCAGCAATGCCCAGCGGTGCCCAAGAGTATAGGGGTGGGTGCACAGGACTCCCAGCAGTGCCCAACAGTATAGGGGGTGGGTGCAGAGGACTCCCAGCAGTGCCCAACAGTATAGGGGCGGGTGCACAGGACTAACAACAGTGCCCAGCAGTGCCCAACATTATAGGGGGTGGGTGCACAGGACTCCCAGCAGTGCCCAGCAGTGCCCAACAGTATAGGGGGTGGGTGCACAGGACTCCCAGCAGTGCCCAACAGTATGGAGGGTGGGTGCACAGGACTCCCAGCTGTGCTCAGCAGTGCCCAACAGTAAAGAGGGTGGGTGCACATGACTCCCAGCAGTGCCCAGCAGTGCCCAGCAGTATAGGGGGTGGGTGCACAGGACTCCCAGCAGTGCCCAGCAGTACCCATCAATATAGAGGTCGGGTGCACAGGACTCCCAGCAGTGCCCAGCAGTGCCCAACAGTATAGGGGGTGGGTGCACAGGACTCCCAGCAGTGCCCAACAGTATAAGAGATGAGTGCAGAGGACTCCCAGCAGTGCCCAGCAGTGCCCAACAGTATAGGGGGTGGGTGCAGAGGACTCCCAGCAGTGCCCAGCAGTGCCCAACAGTATAGGGGTGGGTGCAGAGGACTCACAGCAGTGCCCAGCAGTGCCCAACAGTATAGGGGGTGGGTGCAGAGGACTCCCAGCAGTGCCCAGCAGTATAGGGGGCGGGTGCACAGGACTCACAGCAGTGCCCAGCAGTGCCAACATTATGGAGGGTGGGTGCACAGGACTCCCAGAAGGGCCCAACAGTATAGGGGGTGGGTGCACAGGACTCCCAGCAGTGCCCAAAAGTATAGGGGGTGGGTGCAGAGGACTCCCAGCAGTGCCCAGCAGTGCCCAACAGTATAGGGGGTGGGTGCAGAGGACTTCTAGCAGTGCCAAGCAGTGCCCAACAGTATAGGGGGTGGGTGCACAGGACTCCCAGCAGTGCCCAGCAGTATAGGGTGTGGGTGCACAGGACTCCCAGCAGTGCCCAGCAGTGCCCAACAGTAAAGGGGGTGGGTGCACAGGACTCCCAGCAGTGCCCAGCAGTGCCAAACAGTATAGGGGGTGGGTTCACAGGACTCCCAGCGGTCCCCAGCAATGCCCAACAATATAGGGGGTGGGTACACAGGACATCCAGCAGTGCCCAGCAGTGCCCAACAGTATAGGGGGTGGGTGCATAGTACTCCCATCAGTGCCCAGCAGTGCCCAGCAGTGCCCAACAGTATAGGGGGTGGGTGCAGAGGACTCACATCAGTGCCCAGAAGCGCCCAACAGTATTGGGGGTGGGTGCAGAGGACTCCCAGCAGTGCCCAGCAGTGCCCAACAGTATAGGGGGTGGGTGCACAGGACTCCCAGCAGTGCCCAACAGTATAGGGGGTTGGTGCACAGGACACCCAGCAGTGCCCAGCAGTACCCAACAGTATAGGGGGTGGGTGCACAGGACTCCCAGCAGTGCCCAGCAGTGCCCAACAGTATGGGGGTGGGTGCAGAGGACTCCCAGCAGTGCCCAACAGTATAGGGGGTGGGTGCACAGGACTCCCAGCAGTGCCCAGCAGTGCCCAGCAGTGCCCAACAGTATAGGGGGTAGGTGCACAGGACTCCCAGCAATGCCCAGCAGTGCCCAGCAGTGCCCAACAGTATAGAGGCGGGTGCACAGCTTCACAGCAGTGCCCAGAAGTGCCCAACATTATAGAGGGTGGGTGCACAGGACTCCCAACAGTGCCCAGCAGTGCCCAACAGTATAGGGGGTGGGTGCACAGGACTCCCAGCAGTGCCCAACAGTATAGGGGGTGGGTGCACAGGACTCCCAGCAGTGCCCAACAGTAAAGGGGGTAGGTGCACAGGACTCCCAGCAGTGCCCAGCAGTGCACAGCAGTGCCCAACAGTATAGGGGGTGGGTGCACAGGACTCCCAGCAGTGCCCAGCAGTGTCCAGCAATATAGGGGTTGGGTGCACAGGACTAGCAGCAGTGCCCAACAGTATAGGGGTGGGTGCACAGGACTCCCAGCAGTGCCCAGCAGTGCCCAACAGTATGGGGGTGAGTGCAGAGGACTCCCAGCAGTGCCCAACAGTATAGGGGTGGGTGCAGAGGACTCACAGCAGTGCCCAGCAGTGCCCAACAGTATAGGGGGTGGGTGCAGAGGACTCCCAGCAGTGCCCAGCAGTGCCCAGCAGTATAGGGGGCGGGTGCACAGGACTCACAGCAGTGCCCAGCAGTGCCCAACATTATGGAGGGTGGGTGCACAGGACTCCCAGCAGGGCCCAACAGTATAGGGGGTGGGTGCACAGGACTCCCAGCAGTGCCCAAAAGTATAGGGGGTGGGTGCAGAGGACTCCCAGCAGTGCCCAGCAGTGCCCAACAGTATAGGGGGTGGGTGCAGAGGACTCCCAGCAGTGCCAAGCAGTGCCCAACAGTATAGGGGGTGGGTGCACAGGACTCCCAGCAGTGCCCAGCAGTATAGGGGGTGGGTGCACAGGACTCCCAGCAGTGCCCAGCAGTGCCCAACAGTAAAGGGGGTGGGTGCACAGGACTCCCAGCAGTGCCCAGCAGTGCCCAGCAGTGCCCAACAGTATAGGGGGTGGGTTCACAGGACTCCCAGCGGTCCCCAGCAATGCCCAACAATATAGGGGGTGGGTACACAGGACATCCAGCAGTGCCCAGCAGTGCCCAACAGTATAGGGGGTGGGTGCATAGTACTCCCATCAGTGCCCAGCAGTGCCCAGCAGTGCCCAACAGTATAGGGGGTGGGTGCAGAGGACTCACATCAGTGCCCAGAAGCGCCCAACAGTATAGGGGGTGGGTGCAGAGGACGCCCAGCAGTGCCCAGCAGTGCCCAACAGTATAGGGGGTGGGTGCACAGGACTCCCAGCAGTGCCCAACAGTATAGGGGTGGGTGCACAGGACTCCCAGCAGTGCCCAGCAGTGGCCAGCAGTGCCCAACAGTATAGGGGTGGGTGCAGAGGATTCCCAGCATTGCCCAGCAGTGCCCAATAGTATAGGGGGAGGGTGCACAGGACTCACAGCAGTGCCCAGCAGTGCCCAACATTATAGAGGGTGGGTGCACTGGTCTCCCAGCAGTGCCCAGCAGTGCCCAACAGTATGGGGGGTGGGTGCACAGGACTCCCAGCAGTGCCCAGCAGTGCCCAACAGTATAGGGGGTGGGTGCAGAGGACCCCCAGCAGTGCCCAGCAGTGCCCAACAGTATAGGGGCGGGTGCACAGCTTCACAGCAGTGCCCAGCAGTGCCCAACATTATAGAGGGTGGGTGCACAGGACTCCCAGCAGTGCCCAGCAGTGCCCAACAGTATAGGGGGTGGGTGCACAGGACTCCAAGCAGTGCCCAACAGTATAGGGGGTGGGTGCACAGGACTCCCAGCAGTGCCCAACAGTAAAGGGGGTAGGTGCACAGGACTCCCAGCAGTACCCAGCAGCGCACAGCAGTGCCCAACAGTATAGGGGGTGGGTGCAAAGGACTCCCAGCAGTGCCCAGCAGTGTCCAGCAATATAGGGGTTAGGTGCACAGGACTAGCAGCAGTGCCCAGCAGTGCCCAACAGTATAGGGGATGGGTGCAGAGGACTCCCAGCAGTGCCCAGCAGTGTCCAACAATATAGGGGTTGGGTCACAGGACTCCCAGCAGTGCCCATCAGTGCCCAGCAGTTCCCAGCAGTATAGGGGATGGGTGCAGAGGACTCACATCAGTGCCCAGAAGTGCCCAACAGTATAGAGGGTGGGTGCCGAGGACTCCAAGCAGTGCCCAGCAGTGCCCAACAGTATAGGGGATGGGTGCATAGGACTCCCAGCAGTGCCCAGCAGTGCCCAACAGTATAGGGGTGGGTGCACAGGACTCCCAGCAGTGCCCAGCAGTGCCCAACAGTATAGGGGGTGGGTGCACAGGACTCACAGCAGTGCCCACCGTTATAGAGGGTGGGTGCACAGGACTCCTAGCAGTGCGCAGCAGTGCCTAACAGTAAAGGGGTGGATGCACAGGACTCCCAGCAATGCCCAGCAGTGCCCAGCAGTGCCCAACAGTATAGGGGTGGGTGCACAGGACTCCCAGCAGTGCCCAACAATATAGGGGTTGGGTGCACTGGACTCCCAGCCATGCCCAGCAGTGCCCAGCAGTGCCCAACAGTATAGGGGATGGGTGTAGAGGACTCCCAGCAGTGCCCAGCAGTGCCCAACAGTATAGGGGGTGGGTGCACAGGACTCCCAGCAGTGCCCAGCAGTACCCAGCAGTGCCCAACAGTATAGTGGTGGGTGCACAGGACTCCCAGCAGTGCCCAACAGTATAGGGGGTGGGTGCAGAGGACTCCCAGCAGTGCCCAGCAGTGCTCAGTAGTGCCCAACAGTATAGGGGGTGGGTGCACAGGACTCACAGCAGTGCCCAACATTATAGAGGGTGGGTGCACAGGACTCCCAGCAGTGCCCAGCAGTGCCCAACAGTATAGGGAGTTGGTGCAGAGGACTCCCAGCAGTGCCCAACAGTATAGGGGGTGGGTGCACAGGACTCACAGCAGTGCCCAACGCTATAGGGGGTGGGTGCACAGGACTCCCAGCAGTGCCCAACAGTGCCCAACAGTATAGGTGGTGGGTGCACAGGACTCCCAGCAGTGCCCAGCAGTGCCCAACAGTATAGGGGGTGGGTGCACAGGACTCCCAGCAGTGCCCAACAGTACAGGGGTTGGGTGCAGACGACTCCCAGCAGGGCCCAGCAGTGCACAGCAGTGCCCAACAGTGTAGGGGTGGGTGCACAGGACTCCCAGCAGTGCCCAGCAGTGCCCAGCAGTGCTCAGCAGTGCCCAACTGTATAGGGGGTGGGTGCAAAGGACTCCCAGCAGTGCCCAGCAGTGCCCAACAGTATAGGGGGTGCGTCCACAGGACTCCCAGCACATCCCAGCAGTGCACAACAGTATAAGGGGTGGGTGCAGAGGACTTCCAGCAATGCCCAGCAGTGCCCAGCAGTGCCCAACAGTGTAGGGGGTGGGTGCACATGACTCCCAGCAGTGCCCAACAGTATATGGGGTGGGTGCAGAGGAGTCCCAGCAGTGCCCAACAGTGCCCAACAGTATGAGGGGTGGCTGCAGAGGAGTCCCAGCAGTGCCCACCAGTGCCCAACAGTATAGGGGGTCGGTGCAGAGGACTCCCAGCAGTGCCCCGCAGTGCCCAACAGTATGGGGGTGAGTGCAGAGGACTCCCAGCAGTGCCCAACAGTATAGGGGGTTGGTGCACAGGACACCCAGCAGTGCCCAGCAGTACCCAACAGTATAGGGGGTGGGTGCACAGGAATCCCAGCAGTGCCCAGCAGTGCCCAACAGTATAGGGGGTGGGTGCACAGGACTCCCAGCAGTGCCCAACAGTATTGGGGGTGAGTGCACAGGACTCCCAGCAGTGCCCAGCAGTGCCCAACAGTAGAGGGGGTGGGTGCAGAGGACTCCCAGCAGTGCCTAGCAGTGCCCAGCAGTACCCAACAGTACCAAACAGTATAGGGGGTGGGTGCACAGGACTCCCAGCAGTGCCCAACAGTATAGGGGGTGGGTGCACAGGACTCCAAGCAGTGCCCAGCAGTGCCCAACAGTATAGGGGGTGGGTGCAGAGGACTCCCAGCAGTGCCCAACAGTATTGGGGTGGGTGCACAGGACTCCCAGCAGTGCCCAGCAGTGCCCAACAGTATAGAGGATGGGTGCACAGGACTCCCAGCAGTGCCCAACAGTATAGGGGGTGGGTGCAGAGGACTCCCAGCCGTGCCCAGCAGTGCCCAACAGTATAGGGGTGGGTGCACAGGACTCCCAGCAGTGCCCAGAAGTGCCCAGCAGTGCCCGACATTATAGGGGTTGGGAGCACAGGAGTCCCAGCAGTGCCCAGCAGTGCCCAACAGTACAGGGGGTGGGTGCACAGGACTCCCAGCAGTGCCCAGCAGTGCCCAACAGTATTGGGGGTGGGTGCAGAGGACTCCCAGCAGTGCCCAGCAGTACCCAACAGTATAGGGGGTGGGTGCACAGGACTCCCAGCAGTGCCCAGCAGTGCCCAACAGTATAGGGGGTGGGTGCACAGGACTCCCAGCAGTGCCCAACAGTATAGGGGGTTGGTGCACAGGACACCCAGCAGTGCCCAGCAGTACCCAACAGTATAGGGGGTGGGTGCACAGGACTCCCAGCAGTGCCCAACAGTATGGGGGTGGGTGCAGAGGACTCCCAACAGTGCCCAACAGTATAGGGGGTGGGTGGACAGGACTCCCAACAGTGCCCAGCAGTGCCCAACAGTATAGGGGGTGGGTGCACAGGACTCCCAGCAATGCCCAGCAGTGCCCAACAGTATAGGGGCGGGTGCACAGCTTCACAGCTGTGCCCAGCAGTGCCCAACATTATAGAGGGTGGGTGCACAGGACTCCCAGCAGTGCCCAGCAGTGCCCAACAGTATAGGGGGTGGGTGCACAGGACTCCCAGCAGTGCCCAACAGTATAGGGGGTGGGTGCACAGGACTCCCAGCAGTGCCCAACAGTAAAGGGGGTAGGTGCACAGGACTCCCAGCAGTGCCCAGCAGTGCACAGCAGTGCCCAACAGTATAGGGGGTGGGTGCACAGGACTCCCAGCAGTGCCCAGCAGTGTCCAGCAATATAGGGGTTGGGTGCACAGGACTAGCAGCAGTGCCCAGCAGTGCCCAACAGTATAGGGGTGGGTGCACAGGACTCCCAGCAGTGCCCAGCAGTGCCCAACAGTATAGGGGCTGGGTGCAGAGGACTCCCAGCAGTGCACAGCAGTGCTCAGTAGTGCCCAACAGTATAGGGGGTGGTGCACAGGACTCCCAGCAATGCCCAGCAGTGCCTAGCAGTGCCCAACAGTATAGGGGGTGGGTGCACATGACTCCCAGCAGTGCCCAACAGTATTGGGGTGGGTGCACAGGACTCCCAGCAGTGCCCAGCAGTGCCCAACAGTATAGAGGATGGGAGCACAGGACTCCCAGCAGTGCCCAACTGTATAGGGGGTGGGTGCAGAGGACTCCCAGCCGTGCCCAGCAGTGCCCAACAGTATCGGGGTGGGTGCACAGGACTCCCAGCAGTGCCCAGTAGTGCCCAGCAGTGCCGGACAGTATAGGGGTTGGGTGCACAGGAGTCCCAGCAGTGCCCAGCAGTGCCCAACAGTACAGGGGGTGGGTGCACAGGACTCCCAGCAGTGCCCAGCAGTGCCCAACAGTATTGGGGGTGGGTGCAGAGGACTCCCAGCAGTGCCCAGCAGTACCCAACAGTATAGGGGGTGGGTGCACAGGACTCCCAGCAGTGCCCAGCAGTGCCCAACAGTATAGGGGGTGGGTGCACAGGACTCCCAGCAGTGCCCAACAGTATAGGGGGTTGGTGCACAGGACACCCAGCAGTGCCCAGCAGTACCCAACAGTATAGGGGGTGGGTGCACAGGACTCCCAGCAGTGCCCAGCAGTGCCCAACAGTATGGGGGTGGGTGCAGAGGACTCCCAGCAGTGCCCAACAGTATAGGGGGTGGGTGCACAGGACTCCCAGCAGTGCCCAGCAGTGCCCAACAGTATAGGGGGTGGGTGCACAGGACTCCCAGGAATGCCCAGCAGTGCCCAGCAGTGCCCAACAGTACAGGGGGTGGGTGCACAGGACTCCCAGCAGTGCCCAGCAGTGCCCAACAGTATTGGGGGTGGGTGCAGAGGACTCCCAGCAGTGCCCAGCAGTACCCAACAGTATAGGGGGTGGGTGCACAGGACTCCCAGCAGTGCCCAGCAGTGCCCAACAGTATTGGGGGTGGGTGCAGAGGACTCCCAGCAGTGCCCAGCAGTACCCAACAGTATAGGGGGTGGGTGCACAGAACTCCCAGCAGTGCCCAGCAGTGCCCAACAGTATAGGGGGTGGGTGCACAGGACTCCCAGCAGTGCCCAACAGTATAGGGGGTTGGTGCACAGGACACCCAGCAGTGCCCAGCAGTACCCAACAGTATAGGGGGTGGGTGCACAGGACTCCCAGCAGTGCCCAGCAGTGCCCAACAGTATGGGGGTGGGTGCAGAGGACTCCCAACAGTGCCCAACAGTATAGGGGGTGGGTGCACAGGACTCCCAGCAGTGCCCAGCAGTGCCCAGCAGTGCCCAACAGTATAGGGGGTGGGTGCACAGGACTCCCAGCAATGCCCAGCAGTGCCCAGCAGTGCCCAACAGTATAGGGGCGGGTGCACAGCTTCACAGCAGTGCCCAGCAGTGCCCAACATTATAGAGGGTGGGTGCACAGGACTCCCAGCAGTGCCCAGCAGTGCCCAACAGTATAGGGGGTGGGTGCACAGGACTCCCAGCAGTGCCCAACAGTATAGGGGGTGGGTGCACAGGACTCCCAGCAGTGCCCATCAGTAAAGGGGGTAGGTGCACAGGACTCCCAGCAGTGCCCAGCAGTGCACAGCAGTGCCCAACAGTATAGGGGGTGGGTGCACAGGACTCCCAGCAGTGCCCAGCAGTGTCCAGCAATATAGGGGTTGGGTGCACAGGACTAGCAGCAGTGCCCAGCAGTGCCCAACAGTATAGGGGTGTGTTAGAATTGGGGGTCTCTGGTTGGCGCAAGTATGCACTTGTGACAAGCAGGGACCCTCTCCTCTAAGTCAGGGCGAAGGATGACCCCTTAGAATGACCCTTGCTCACCCTCTAGGTGCGTGGCGTGAGCAGCCAAGGCTATTCTCCAGGCGTTAGTTAGTTAAGCATTTGTAATCACACACACAGTAAAATACACCAATCCCCCCACAAATGGACACCAAGCTGTGAGTATATAAAAATACGCTTCTTTATGTAAAATATATATATCTCTTAGGTCAGACTTATCACAAGACCAAATAACGTTTTTGTATCACCACAGATTGTAAATAGGCAAGCTTCTCTTTCAAATGTTCCACCAACAGTTCTTTGTTGTAGTTTAAATGTTTCTCTTTTAGTCTCTTTTCACTCCTGCACAGTTGTCTCAGTTCCTTGGTTGTTTTGTGCACTTTTCCACCCCTCTAGGACCTTAGGGACTCGGTCCTGCACTCTGTAGCGCTTTGCGGTGTCTCGGTCTGGTGAAATCCCGACCCCCTGCCAAGTCTCACGCTTCTCGCGTGGGGCGCGTTCGGCCCGGCCGGGTCTCTGGGAGCGTACGGCCCCCCCTGGTCTGCGGGACCCACTCGGGGGAGAGCGCCGGCCTCAGAGCTGCCAAGGAGGGTGAGAGGACGAAGAACCCAGCGCAGCCCCAGTCACTCCGGCCGGGGCTCGGATTGCAGCCTCGGCTTCCCGACTGTTAGAGGATTCCAGCGGGAGGGGCTGGAGCGCGCTCGCGGAGAGGCGCTGCAGGCAGGCACACAGAGCAGAGCGGTGCGAGTCTGGTTAAAGGAACGGCTCGCACCGCGGGGGGATAGTTACAGTACCTCTGTCACTTGTAGGCAGGAACAGCAACGGACAAAGGGGAAAACAAACGTTGCGGGCCCCTAGCCCGGTGGGGAGCTTTTCCGACGGCTTCAATTTTCTTGAGGGCGAGTCGTGCACGGGCAGTGCGACTCGTCCAGTTCAGGGTGGCACCTTTGGATCTCGATCGTCAGCGGGGGTGAGCACACAGGCAGGCGCGGCCCTCGACCCTCAGTACGACGGTACGGGGGTCTCCACAAAGGGGGCGGCGCGGCCTGTACTCACTTGGGGGGCAGTGAAGCGGAGGCGGCAGGGCACGGTCCGTGCAGGCTGCAGTCTCGGCGGAGATCACAATCTCCCAGGGAATTCCGGCGGGAGGGGCGAGAGCGCTTCAACGCGCTCCAGTAACAGACAGTGGCAGAGGAGCAGGCAGCCTGACCCAGGGACAGAGAGCGACTCCGATCGGAGCGAGGCTCTCAAGGGTGAAGAGGCAGGCGAGCTCCCGAGTGCCACAGCCCTAGGAGGGGGCGATGAGGGGCGCAGTCTTACTCCGGCGGGAGGCACACACGGCTCGGCGTTCAGAGACGAGCAAAGGCACCAAGAACCCACTAGTCCTGGGGTTCAGTTCAGGGAGCTTGCTCAATCAAGCCCTTGGAGAATGTTTAAAGCACAAGTCTGCAAAGTCTTTCAAAAAGTCTTCTCCTCTCCTTCCTCAGCAAGGCAAGCAGCAGGCCAGTCCTTCCAGCGTCTTCTTCTCCTTCTATTCGGGCAGAGGTTCTTTGTGGTAAAACAGGATTCTTATTTACAAGGAGCAGGGCTCCTACTTTTATACACAGTTTCTTTTGTTCTCACTGGCCAGGGGGGCCTCTGCATAACTGCTCTCAGCTCCTGAGCACTTGTGGTGGGTACTTCTGCTTCTGCATTCAGTGTGAGGGCAGGCACATCAGCCGCTCCCCAGGGGGGCGGAGCCGGCATTGTGAGGACAGGGGCAGCCTGAGCACTTTGTTGACAAGCTTTGGTCCTTCCTGGGCCAGGTGCAGGCTGAGTCATCAGTTGCTCCCCAGGAGGGCGGAGCCAGCATTGTGGGGGCAGAGCACAGCCTGATGCATCATTCAGGGGAAACTCCCACCACCCACTAAGGTGTCATCCTGCTATTCACAACCTGTCAACTCCCAGCCCTGTCACTCACACACTCAGACAGTCAGATACACACAAGAGCAGAGGCGGGCTGAAATGGTTAGACAAGCAAATGCTAGCTTTCTAAAAGTAGCATTTGCAAACACAGGATATTAAAATAAACTTTACTAAAAGAAGTATTTTATTATTCTGAGTTCAGGCATACTAAACATTAATTTCTACCATGTTCCCTGAGCCTGCTGGGATTATAGAGTGTAATAATTCCAGCAGCCCATCTGGCCTAGAAGGGAACTGGTAGCCTTACAATAGTGAAAAACGAATTTGGCAGTAATTCACTATTAGAACATGCCACGCACATCAGGGCATGTTCTACCTTATACTTACAATGCACCCTGCCCTCAGGCCTACCATAGGGGTGACTAATATGAAGTTAAGGGAAGGTTTAGGGGCTGGCAAGTGTGTGCACTTGCCCAGCCAGCATGACAGTACCAGACTGCACGCAGGTTCTGCAATGGCAGACCCTAGACACATTTTAAGGCTGCTTCTGTGGGTGGCGCAATCAGCGCTGCAGGCCCACTAGCAGTATTGGCATTCACAAGCCCTGGCACTCCTGGTGCACTTTACTAGGGACTGACAGTAAATCCAATGAACCAATCATGGACATCAATCACATATATACTTTTCACAGGGAGAGCATATGCACTTTAGCACTGGTCAGCAGTGGTAAAAGTGCCCAGAGTCATTAAACCAACAAAAACAGGTCAGAGAGAGTATTGGAGGAAGGCAAAAAGTTTAGGGATGACCCTGCCAAGAGGCCCAGGTCCAACACAACCCCCTTCCAGCCAAAACGCAGGGTAGACCAATCACCACTGTGATGGGCTTCCCTGCTTTGGGCGATAGAACCTGGACCTGGCCCGCAACAGCAGGGGCACATTCCAGTTCTACGCCAATCTGAACCTATTTCAAATCCTCTGTCCATACTCTCAGGGTCCACCCAACTAATCCATGGGGCACCCTTTTCTTCCTCTGTGGACACCACCTGGGCAGCCTCTAACCGTAACTTGCTCACAGGTGTGTCCCAACAGACAGTCATCAAATCCCAGTGGCCACTGACAGTAGTCAGGGCTGAGACCCAGGCCTTATGCCTTTCAGGGCTTTCAAACCTCTGTGGCCTCAGAGAGCGGGGGGCAGTAGCCCCAGGTGCTTGGCACCTTTTGTCCCTTCTCTCTTCTGTTAGTCCAGGTATGCTATCCTGGCACTGACCCACCAGCCCCAGGCCTGTACCTGGCGGCTGGACCAAACACTGGGGTGGCCTCTCCCACACCCGGTCCTCTTCCTTGGGGCTCTGTACCCTCCCACCTGGAGTGGTACCCCCTTCCAGAATTGTCAGGGCACCTGTGGCAGGTGATCTGCACAATTCTCCCACCAGTTCAGGGGTGCTATCCTGCAACTGGGGCACCAGGTCAGGGGGGACACCCTGCACCTGGCCCTCTACCTTAGGGTCTAAACCCTCAAACTGCACCGGGGTCAGAGGCAAGGACTCCCTCCCTCTGCACCCCCTTCCAGGGTCCGGCCCACTCCCAACTGGAGTGGTACCCCTAGAAGTGACATGGGTCAGGACACTGATTACAGTGGTCCCACCCTCCAGGTCAGACAACACCTGAACCTGGCTCTCCAACTCAGGGACCCAACCCTGCAGTTGAACAATTGCCTGGCGCACCAGGACTTCTCGGGGAGCACACATGCCCCCCCTGAGGGTGGCACATAGCTCCTGTGCCGTGCAACAGTCTGCCTGGCGCAGATCTCCCAGCCTCTGTCCCTCTGACAGTGTGGGAAGATCCCCCAGGACAGAAGTGGTGTCCCCATGGTCATTTACTGGGGACGCAGCCCTGCTGGCTGGCCCCTGACCCACTGGTTCTTCCACGGGGGACTCTTTCCCCCTCTCGCCCCTCCTTCTGGACTTCTGCACCCTCCCAACTGGAGTGGTACTGCCAGTCACCAGAACTACTGGAGCCCTGTTTACAGAGCCTCCACGTTCTCTAGCCACTGGGGGATCTCCCTTAAAGGGTGACTCATCCGGACAGCCTAGGCTCCCCACCTGGTGTTCCCTTAAAGAACCATCCAGGCTCTGAGACTGAGGTTGGGCACTACCGGGACAACACCCATTCTCACTCCTTCCCCTTAAGGACAGGACGTGAGGCCCTACACCCCTCTCACTGCTACAGGACCTAGCTGGGCTACTCTGCACCACTTCCACCACTCTGGGCTGGAAGATACCTGAGCTACTCCCCACAGGAACACACCCCAATGCCTCTCCAGACCCTCTGGAATCCACCACAAGGTCTGCCTCCAATGTGAGCTCCCTGGGGTCAGAGAACTCACTCTCAAACAGGTGTTGGCATAGCTCTGGAAAACTGGGACTTAAAGTATGCTCTCCCACAATTGGATTACACAGCCCCCTAGCAGGGTTAACCAAATTATCCTTCACCTCACCATCCAGCGCCTCCCACACATACTCCACACCATCCTTCTGAGACTGGCCAGACAGTAGCGAACTGTCTCTGTCACACAACCCACACTCTTCTGGGCGGTCCTTACACTCACCCACCAGGACCTCAACCATGGGGGAATCCCTCCCACCACTAGGACCATGAACTCTTACGCCAGCCACCCTATTCCCTTCAGGGACGCTGCGCACTACTGGAGCTACCTCATGCCCTTGAACCTCCTGGTGTATGTTAACCCCCTCCAAGTCAGGTGCCATATCTCTAGGTGCGCGCGCTATGCTGTCAGCACTAGATACCTGAATGTTGCTGCCACCAGCTGAGCTGGACTCCACCTCCAACTCAGCAAAGCTCAATCTGCGAGCTACACAAATCTCTGGATGTTGGGCTGAGGCCCTCCTGGCTTCAAGCTCCAAATCAAGTTCTTTCATCCTCAAGTAGTGATCTCTTTGGCGTTTTAGCGCCTCCATGGCTAATTTTTGGCTTTCCATTGCCAATTTATGCTTGTCCATTTCCATTTGTCCTTTTAATTTCGCCATCTCTATTTCATGCGCCCTGGTTGCTGCCCTGTCTGCCAACTCCTCTGGCGACAGGCATCTGGTTGCTGCCTTTTCCATCCTCACTGAACCAGGCATGACGTTTCACAAGCACATGGAGATCTCCCAGCAAAATTATAAAAATGGAAACCTGTGGCTACGTTATAGATCTGCTCTCACTATGTGGTGATCAGTAATTCACTGTATGTAAACTACAAATGCAAATTCGCAAATCCTCCCCGCTGCGTCCAATGTTAGAATTGGGGGTCTCTGGTTGGTGCAAGTATGCACTTGTGACAAGCAGGGACCCTCTCCTCTAAGTCAGGGCGAAGGATGACCCCTTAGAATGACCCTTGCTCACCCTCTAGGTGCGTGGCGTGAGCAGCCAAGGCTATTCTCCAGGCGTTAGTTAGTTAAGCATTTGTAATCACACACACAGTAAAATACACCAATCCCCCCACAAATGGACACCAAGCTGTGAGTATATAAAAATACGCTTCTTTATGTAAAATATATATATCTCTTAGGTCAGACTTATCACAAGACCAAATAACGTTTTTGTATCACCACAGATTGTAAATAGGCAAGCTTCTCTTTCAAATGTTCCACCAACAGTTCTTTGTTGTAGTTTAAATGTTTCTCTTTTAGTCTCTTTTCACTCCTGCACAGTTGTCTCAGTTCCTTGGTTGTTTTGTGCACTTTTCCACCCCTCTAGGACCTTAGGGACTCGGTCCTGCACTCTGTAGCGCTTTGCGGTGTCTCGGTCTGGTGAAATCCCGACCCCCTGCCAAGTCTCACGCTTCTCGCGTGGGGCACGTTCGGCCCGGCCGGGTCTCTGGGAGCGTACGGCCCCCCCTGGTCTGCGGGACCCACTCGGGGGAGAGCGCCGGCCTCAGAGCTGCCAAGGAGGGTGAGAGGACGAAGAACCCAGCGCAGCCCCAGTCACTCTGGCCGGGGCTCGGATTGCAGCCTCGGCTTCCCGACTGTTAGAGGATTCCAGCGGGAGGGGCTGGAGCGCGCTCGCGGAGAGGCGCTGCAGGCAGGCACACAGAGCAGAGCGGTGCGAGTCTGGTTAAAGGAACGGCTCGCACCGCGGGGGGATAGTTACAGTACCTCTGTCACTTGTAGGCAGGAACAGCAACGGACAAAGGGGAAAACAAACGTTGCGGGCCCCTAGCCCGGTGGGGAGCTTTTCCGACGGCTTCAATTTTCTTGAGGGCGAGTCGTGCACGGGCAGTGCGACTCGTCCAGTTCAGGGTGGCACCTTTGGATCTCGATCGTCAGCGGGGGTGAGCACACAGGCAGGTGCGGCCCTCGACCCTCAGTACGACGGTACGGGGGTCTCCACAAAGGGGGCGGCGCGGCCTGTACTCACTTGGGGGGCAGTGAAGCGGAGGCGGCAGGGCACGGTCCGTGCAGGCTGCAGTCTCGGCGGAGATCACAATCTCCCAGGGAATTCCGGCGGGAGGGGCGAGAGCGCTTCAACGCGCTCCAGTAACAGACAGTGGCAGAGGAGCAGGCAGCCTGACCCAGGGACAGAGAGCGACTCCGATCGGAGCGAGGCTCTCAAGGGTGAAGAGGCAGGCGAGCTCCCGAGTGCCACAGCCCTAGGAGGGGGCGATGAGGGGCGCAGTCTTACTCCGGCGGGAGGCACACACGGCTCGGCGTTCAGAGACGAGCAAAGGCACCAAGAACCCACTAGTCCTGGGGTTCAGTTCAGGGAGCTTGCTCAATCAAGCCCTTGGAGAATGTTTAAAGCACAAGTCTGCAAAGTCTTTCAAAAAGTCTTCTCCTCTCCTTCCTCAGCAAGGCAAGCAGCAGGCCAGTCCTTCCAGCGTCTTCTTCTCCTTCTATTCGGGCAGAGGTTCTTTGTGGTAAAACAGGATTCTGATTTACAAGGAGCAGGGCTCCTACTTTTATACACAGTTTCTTTTGTTCTCACTGGCCAGGGGGGCCTCTGCATAACTGCTCTCAGCTCCTGAGCACTTGTGGTGGGTACTTCTGCTTCTGCATTCAGTGTGAGGGCAGGCACATCAGCCGCTCCCCAGGGGGGCGGAGCCGGCATTGTGAGGACAGGGGCAGCCTGAGCACTTTGTTGACAAGCTTTGGTCCTTCCTGGGCCAGGTGCAGGCTGAGTCATCAGTTGCTCCCCAGGAGGGCGGAGCCAGCATTGTGGGGGCAGAGCACAGCCTGATGCATCATTCAGGGGAAACTCCCACCACCCACTAAGGTGTCATCCTGCTATTCACAACCTGTCAACTCCCAGCCCTGTCACTCACACACTCAGACAGTCAGATACACACAAGAGCAGAGGCGGGCTGAAATGGTTAGACAAGCAAATGCTAGCTTTCTAAAAGTAGCATTTGCAAACACAGGATATTAAAATAAACTTTACTAAAAGAAGTTGTTAGACGGACCGGGAGGGTCGGCCGAGGACAAGGGGAGAGGTCTCCGGGGAGAGCCGTCTCCAGCGAACCGTACAGACGAGTAACTTCCCCCCCACAGACGGACACCACACAATGATAAAGTTCAACGATACTTTATAGGCAATTCTTTAAGTACGGTAGAATGGTACAAGGAGGTCTGGACTCATGGGTCCCCTCTATTCTGGTCTCTGTTTGGGAAAAGGGTAGCGGGACAGTCTTGTTACCAAAAAGATGGAAATAGCTCTCAATCCTCGAGCTCGGTGGTGTAGATGAACGGGCCGCGGCGGAGCCAGCGGGTCCCGAGATGGATGAAGGAAGACGACGGTCCGCGGCAGAGCCAGCAGGTCCCGATGAAGGTGGTGGTTACAAACGGTCCGCGGCCACGCCAGCAGGTCCCGATGACGATGAAGGATAGGGTGGTTCCCAAAGCCGCGGCAGCGCCAGCAGGCAGGACGAGGGTGCACAAGACAGAGCTACGGCAGCGCCAGTAGTCCGTCAAGGATGAGTTCTTCTTTGCGTCTCTCGACTCCAAGATACAACTCCCGTCCTGCTCTGGAGCTGCCCCAGTTATAGGGCTGGTGTGCTTTGATGTCCGGACCCTCGCACTTGGAGGTCGGGAGGTCCGGGATGAGGGGGTTCAGACACCCAGCAGGGGGGTGGAGCCAGCGCCCGGGGAGGCGATGGGCGAGCGGTACTTGGCGGGGGAGAGCCATCGACACCTCTTGCTCCCATGGACTGACCAAGTAGCCCGCTCACCTCCTGGGTGGATGTTGGTGCCGGAATGTCTGAGGCCTGGCCAGGCCCAGGGTTGAGGTCGATCGGGGGCCAGGCGGCCTCGTGGTGGAGTGTCCAAGATGGCGCCCAGGATGGGCGCGCAGGCCGGTAGTGGGTCGGCCTACGCGGTCAACAGGTTCGAGTGTAGGGGTCCCTGCGGGGACGGTGGGCGTGCAATGGTGGTGTGTGGTACTTGCGTGGCTGGTTCGGGCCTGGTTGGGCCGGGGGAGAGCGGCCCTTCATGTGGCCTGTCCAACATGCGTCCCCCCCAGCTGAAGGCGGGGAGAGTTACCCATTCTCTTGGGGACTCTTCTCGTCGAGGCGGAAGAACCGGGACAGGCCATCTGCGTTGGCGTGATCTGGCCCAGGCCGATGTTCAACTGTGAAGTCCATCCCTTGTAGGGAGATGGACCAGCGTAGTAACTTCGGGTTTTCCCCCCGCATCTGCATCAGCCACTGCAGGGGTCGGTGGTCGGTCTGTACCCGAAAGGGTGTGCCAAAAAGGTAGGGCCGGAGCTTCTTGAGGGCCCATACCACCGCGAAGGCCTCCCTCTCTATGGTGCTCCAGCGTTGTTCCCGTGGTAGGAGTCGCCGGCTGATGAAGGCCACCGGCTGATCACGGCCCTCGGTGTTCACTTGAGACAGGACTGCCCCAATGCCATGGTCGGAGGCATCCGTTTGGACGATGAACTCCCGGCTGTAGTCGGGGGCCTGGAGCACAGGGGCGGAGCACATGGCGGCTTTCAATTGTTCAAATGCAGCTTGACACTCTGGGGTCCAGTTGACTTTCTGGGGCTGATTTTTTGACGTGAGCTCTGTGAGGGGCCTCACGATAGTACCATAGTCTTTCACGAACCTTCGGTAATAGCCCGTGAGGCCCAGGAAGGCTCGTACCTCGGTCTGGGTAATGGGGGGCTGCCAGGACTGGATGGCGGCAATTTTTAGCTGCAGAGGGGCCACCAGGCCGCTTCCCACCTGGTGCCCGAGGTAGGTTACAGACCCTTGCCCAATTTGACATTTGCTGGCCTTGATCGTGAGGCCAGCTTGCTGAAGGGCGTGCAGCACTGCTCGGAGGTGGTGGAGGTGCTCGGACCACTGGTTGCTGTATACAGCGATGTCGTCTAAGTAGGCGGCGCTGAATCCTTCGAGCCCCGCCAGGACCTGATTGACGAGCCGTTGGAATGTTGCTGGGGCATTCTTCATGCCGAAGGGCATGACTGTGAAATGGTAATGGCCATCGGGAGTGGAAAAGGCAGAACGTTCTTGTGCCCGGGGTGTGAGGCCGATTTGCCAGTAGCCCGCCGTCAGGTCGAAGATACTGAGGTAGCGGGCAGCTCCCATGCGGTCGATTAGTTCATCTGCCCGGGGGATGGGATGTGCGTCTGTCCTGGTGACCGCATTCAAGCCCCGGTAGTCGACGCAGAACCGGAGTTCTGGTGTGGTGCCGGGGGCAGCTGCTTTGGGGACCAGTACTACCGGGCTGGCCCAGGGGCTGTCTGAGGGCTCGATGACCCCGAGCGTGAGCATTTTGGCTACTTCCTCCTGGATGCAGGCCCGTACCCGATCTGGCACGCGGTAGGCCCGGTGGCGGATAGGGGGGCTGTCCCCAGTGTCCACATCGTGCGTACACCAGGAAGTGACACCTGGGGTGAGGGAGAACAGGCTGGCGAATTGTGACAGGAGCACTTGGCACTCCTGGTGTTGCTCTCGGGTGAGGGCCTCTGAGAGTCGGACCCCATCTACGGAACCGTCTTTCTCCCGCGTCCGTAGGAGGTCCGGGAGGGGCTCGGAGTCCTCTTCAGCCCCATTGTCTGTGGCCATCAGGAGGCTGAGTTCTGTCCGTACAAAGTGCGGTTTCAGTCTGTTAGCGTGGAGGACCCGGAGGGGGTTCCGGGAAGATTCCAAGTCGATGAGATAGGTAGCCGGACCCTTGCGCTCGACCACTTTGAAGGGCCCTGTCCACTTGTCTTGTAGGGCGCAGGGTTCGGTGGGGGACATCACCCATACCTGTTGCCCAGGTTCAAATTCGATGGAGGAGGCATTCCGGTCATACCACCTTTTCATGTCCTCCTGACTGGCCTCTAGGTTGGCTTTTGCTAGTTCTCGGAATCGCCGGGTCTGGTTGCGGAGTGTTAGGAGGTAGCGGAAAACATCTGGTGGGTTCTTTAGAGGGGGCATCTCCCAGCCTTCCTTAACTAGGCTGAGCGGCCCGCGTACGGGGTGTCCATATAGCAGTTCAAATGGGCTGAAGCCCAGGGACTTCTGGGGAACCTCTCGATATGCGAAGAGGAGGCACGGCAGCAGCACATCCCACTGGCGACGGAGGGGCTCTTCCAACCCCCCGATCATCCCTTTGAGCGTGCGGTTGAACCGCTCAACGAGTCCGTTTCCTTGAGGGTGATAGGGGGTCGTGAACCGGTAGGTAACCCCGCACTGTTGCCAGAGAGATTTCATATATTTCGAAATAAAGTTCGTGCCTCTGTCACTGACGACCTCCCGGGGGAAGCCCACCCGGGAGAAGATCCCCATCAGAGCCCGGCCGACTACCGGGGCTGTCACAGTCCGCAGGGGAACAGCCTCCGGGTAGCGGGTGGCGTGGTCCACTAGCACCAGGATGAATCGATGGCCTTGTTTTGTGCGCGGGTCCAGGGGCCCTACGATATCGATTCCGACCCTCTCGCACGGGGTGGTGACCACGGGAAAAGGTTGCAGGGGGGCTTTCAGTTTGCGGCCGCTCTTCCCACTGGCTTGGCACGTGGGGCAAGATCGGCAATGCTGGTGTACATTGTCCCTCATTTTGGGCCAGAAGAAGTGGGTCACCAGGCGGCTATAGGTTTTGTCTTGACCCAAGTGTCCTGCCAGGGGGACATCGTGGGCCAGGTTTAGCAGAAAGTCTCTAAAACGGAGGGGTACCACTAGGACTCGACTGGCCCCCAGCTCCGCGATTCTTTGCTCACTGTACAGCAGATCATTGTCCCAGTAGACCCAGTGAGTTCCGGAGGTATCCCCTGCGCTTTGGGCTAGCGCTTGCTGGCGGAGTCCCTCGAGGGAGGGACAGGTCTTTTGTTCTTGGCGAAATTGTTCTTGCGTGGGCCCCCCCTCTTGAGGCCACTGGTCGAGGTTAGCGAGGTCTGGAGGTTGAGCTGGTTCGGGGGGGACGTCACGGTCGGTGGTTTCGGCGGGGGCGACCGGAGGCGGTGGCGCCGGCCATTCGAGTTCCTCTGGGCGGGTGTTGGCACGGGCGGTCATGGACCGGGTGGTGACGCACGCCCAGTCCGGGACGCCCAGCATCCCCAGGTGCTCTTTTCGTTCGACTGCTGCCCATGGAGAGCTTTCCAGGTCATTACCCAGGAGGCAGTCTACGGGGGCATCATCTCGGACCGTCACCTTCAACATGCCGGAGACCCCTCCCCATTCGAAGGGGACGCAGGCCATCCGACACAGACTTTCTGAGTTATCGGCTGAACGTACAGGGCAGAGAATGTTTGGTAAGTATTGTTCGGGGGTCACCAGGTGACAGCGGACGGCTGTTACACTGGCCCCCGTGTCACGAAGGGCTTCAGCCCGGCGTCCATTGATGCCCACCCATTGGCTGTACTTCTGGGTATTAGCGGGTAGGGGGACCCGCGGGACCATGTCTCTCCCCCCTAGGCAGGCGAGAGCCATGGCGGCTGGCTCCCATTCTTGGTGTTCCTGTTCATATTCTTCTTGTTCCTCTGAGATCTGTTCCTCCCCCAGAGCAGCAGCGGCTACTTGGCGGGGTCTTGGGCTCTGGTACTGGGGGCAGTTTGGGTCGTTTGCATAGTGTCCGACTCGTTGGCATCGATGGCAGGTAACATTGGCTCGATGTCCCGGTCGCGCTGGGGTGCTGCCCCGGTTGGCCGGGGGGGTGGTGCTGGTAGTGGGGGTGACCGGAGCGTTGCTCCTTCCGCGTCCTTGGCCTCCACCTCCTCGGGGACGGTGCTGACCATTGTTGTTCCTGTTCTGTTCGGAGGACCCATTTCGACTCACTCTGGTGATCTCCCACCGGTCTGCTTCGGCTGCGAGCTGCCGGGGATCCGTTAACTTGCTGTCGAGGAGGTGCTGGCGAAGTTCAATGAAGCAATTGTTCGACAGATGCTCCCATACCATAAGATTGAACAGTTGTTCGTAGGTTGTGACCTTGCTTCCTTTGATCCAGCCCTCGAAGGCTCGGCTAAAGTAATTGACATAGTCCACCCAAGTTGTACCCGGGATGCGGGTGCAGTCTCGGAACCTCTGACGGTACATTTCGGGTGTGAGGCCATAGCGGGTGAGGAGTGCAGCTTTCATATGGTCATAGGAGGTCATCTGCTGGTCCGGGAGTTGCAGCAGGGCGTCGCGGCCCTCATTGAGGAATCTCCCCCACAGACCGGCCCCCCAATCGCTTCTATCGATCCGGTGTGCAGTCATAGCGATTTCATAGGCCTTAAACCATTGCTGGATGTCGTCCTCTCGGAAGTATTCTCGAACGACATCCTTGGGGATGTGTACCTTCTTCTCTGTTGCCCCTGGAGTGTGGGGTTGCTCGGGCACCCCTGTTTCTTTATTCTGTTTGCGTAGGTCGATTTCAGCTAATTTCCGCTCATGTTCATATGCCAGTTTCTTTTCCTCGAGCTCCCTTTGTCTCTGTTTCTCCTCTCTTTCTTCTCGGAGACGCAGGTGCTCTAAGTTGATTTTCTGTTCGGCCAACTTTAGTTCAACGTCCATTTTGAGCCGGGCCATTTCCAGCTCGTGTAGTCGGGTTCTTTCTCGTTCCTGGATCTCGTCTGGCGAGAGACCCGTTCTTCGTTCTTCAGGGGCCATGGGGGTTTGTGCTGCGATGTCTTGATCGGGGGTTCCGGCAGCCCCGGTTTCTGCCCAAGATTCTAGGGCCTGCTTAAAGTCATCTTTGGTATTTAGTCCGGTGGTAGCGATACCTAATTCGATACAGAACTGTTTAAGTTCACGATGGCTGTATTCGTCCAATTTCTCCATCTGGAATTTCTCCGTTGATCCGCTGTCTTTAGTTGACATCGTGATTCGCCGTGGGGTGAGCTACTCTCTGTACGGTTTATGCGGTGATTCGGATCCCGTCGCTGGCCACCAATGTTAGACGGACCGGGAGGGTCGGCCGAGGACAAGGGGAGAGGTCTCCGGGGAGAGCCGTCTCCAGCGAACCGTACAGACGAGTAACTTCCCCCCCACAGACGGACACCACACAATGATAAAGTTCAACGATACTTTATAGGCAATTCTTTAAGTACGGTAGAATGGTACAAGGAGGTCTGGACTCAGGGGTCCCCTCTATTCTGGTCTCTGTTTGGGAAAAGGGTAGCGGGACAGTCTTGTTACCAAAAAGATGGAAATAGCTCTCAATCCTCGAGCTCGGTGGTGTAGATGAACGGGCCGCGGCGGAGCCAGCGGGTCCCGAGATGGATGAAGGAAGACGACGGTCCGCGGCAGAGCCAGCAGGTCCCGATGAAGGTGGTGGTTACAAACGGTCCGCGGCCACGCCAGCAGGTCCCGATGACGATGAAGGATAGGGTGGTTCCCAAAGCCGCGGCAGCGCCAGCAGGCAGGACGAGGGTGCACAAGACAGAGCTACGGCAGCGCCAGTAGTCCGTCAAGGATGAGTTCTTCTTTGCGTCTCTCGACTCCAAGATACAACTCCCGTCCTGCTCTGGAGCTGCCCCAGTTATAGGGCTGGTGTGCTTTGATGTCCGGACCCTCGCACTTGGAGGTCGGGAGGTCCGGGATGAGGGGGTTCAGACACCCAGCAGGGGGGTGGAGCCAGCGCCCGGGGAGGCGATGGGCGAGCGGTACTTGGCGGGGGAGAGCCATCGACACCTCTTGCTCCCATGGACTGACCAAGTAGCCCGCTCACCTCCTGGGTGGATGTTGGTGCCGGAATGTCTGAGGCCTGGCCAGGCCCAGGGTTGAGGTCGATCGGGGGCCAGGCGGCCTCGTGGTGGAGTGTCCAAGATGGCGCCCAGGATGGGCGCGCAGGCCGGTAGTGGGTCGGCCTACGCGGTCAACAGGTTCGAGTGTAGGGGTCCCTGCGGGGACGGTGGGCGTGCAATGGTGGTGTGTGGTACTTGCGTGGCTGGTTCGGGCCTGGTTGGGCCGGGGGAGAGCGGCCCTTCATGTGGCCTGTCCAACAGAAGTATTTTATTATTCTGAGTTCAGGCATACTAAACATTAATTTCTACCATGTTCCCTGAGCCTGCTGGGATTATAGAGTGTAATAATTCCAGCAGCCCATCTGGCCTAGAAGGGAACTGGTAGCCTTACAATAGTGAAAAACGAATTTGGCAGTAATTCACTATTAGAACATGCCACACACATCAGGGCATGTTCTACCTTATACTTACAATGCACCCTGCCCTCAGGCCTACCATAGGGGTGACTAATATGAAGTTAAGGGAAGGTTTAGGGGCTGGCAAGTGTGTGCACTTGCCCAGCCAGCATGACAGTACCAGACTGCACGCAGGTTCTGCAATGGCAGACCCTAGACACATTTTAAGGCTGCTTCTGTGGGTGGCGCAATCAGCGCTGCAGGCCCACTAGCAGTATTGGCATTCACAAGCCCTGGCACTCCTGGTGCACTTTACTAGGGACTGACAGTAAATCCAATGAACCAATCATGGACATCAATCACATATATACTTTTCACAGGGAGAGCATATGCACTTTAGCACTGGTCAGCAGTGGTAAAAGTGCCCAGAGTCATTAAACCAACAAAAACAGGTCAGAGAGAGTATTGGAGGAAGGCAAAAAGTTTAGGGATGACCCTGCCAAGAGGCCCAGGTCCAACAGGGTGGGTGCACAGGACTCCCAGCAGTGCCCAGCAGTGCCCAACAGTATAGGGGGTGGGTGCAGAGGACTCCCAGCAGTGCACAGCAGTGCTCAGTAGTGCCCAACAGTATAGGGGGTGGGTGCACAGGACTCCCAGCAATGCCCAGCAGTGCCTAGCAGTGCCCAACAGTATAGGGGGTGGGTGCACATGACTCCCACCAGTGCCCAACAGTATTGGGGTGGGTGCACAGGACTCCCAGCAGTGCCCAGCAGTGCCCAACAGTATAGAGGATGGGAGCACAGGACTCCCAGCAGTGCCCAACTGTATAGGGGGTGGGTGCAGAGGACTCCCAGCCGTGCCCAGCAGTGCCCAACAGTATAGGGGTGGGTGCACAGGACTCCCAGCAGTGCCCAGTAGTGCCCAGCAGTGCCCGACAGTATAGGGGTTGGGTGCACAGGAGTCCCAGCAGTGCCCAGCAGTGCCCAACAGTACAGGGGGTGGGTGCACAGGACTCCCAGCAGTGCCCAGCAGTGCCCAGCAGTGCCCAACAGTATTGGGGGTGGGTGCAGAGCACTCCCAGCAGTGCCCAGCAGTACCCAACAGTATAGGGGGTGGGTGCACAGGACTCCCAGCAGTGCCCAGCAGTGCCCAACAGTATAGGGGGTGGGTGCACAGGACTCCCAGCAGTGCCCAACAGTATAGGGGGTTGGTGCACAGGACACCCAGCAGTGCCCAGCAGTACCCAACAGTATAGGGGGTGGGTGCACAGGACTCCCAGCCGTGCCCAGCAGTGCCCAACAGTATGGGGGTGGGTGCAGAGGACTCCCAGCAGTGCCCAACAGTATATGGGGTGGGTGCACAGGACTCCCAGCAGTGCCCAGCAGTGCCCAGCAGTGCCCAACAGTATAGGGGGTGGGTGCACAGGACTCCCAGGAATGCCCAGCAGTGCCTAGCAGTGCCCAACAGTATAGGGGGTGGGTGCACATGACTCCCAGCAGTGCCCAAGAGTATATGGGGTGGGTGCACAGGACTCCCAGCAGTGCCCAACAGTGCCCAACAGTATATGGGGTGGGTGCAGAGGACTCCCAGCAGTGCCCACCAGTGCCCAACAGTATAGGGGGTCGGTGCAGAGGACTCCCAGCAGTGCCCAGCAGTGCCCAACAGTATGGGGGTGGGTGCAGAGGACTCCCAGCAGTGCCCAACAGTATAGGGGGTTGGTGCACAGGACACCCAGCAGTGCCCAGCAGTGCCCAGCATTATAGAGGGTGGGTGCACTGGACTCCCAGCAGTGCCCAGCAGTGCCCAACAGTATAGGGGGTGGGTGCACAGGACTCCCAGCAGTGCCCAGCAGTGCCCAACAGTATAGGGGGTGGGTGCAGAGGACTCCCAGCAGTGCCCAACAGTATAGGGGCGGGTGCACATGACTCACAGCAGTGCCCAGCAGTGCCCAACATTATAGAGGGTGGGTGCACTGGACTCCCAGCAGTGCCCAACAGTATAGGGGGTGGGTGCACAGGACTCCCAGCAGTGCCCAGCAGTTCCCAACAGTATAGGGGGTGGGTGCAGAGGACTCCCAGCAGTTCCCAGCAGTGCCCAACAGTATAGGGGCGGGTGCACAGGACTCACAGCAGTGCCCAGCAGTGCCCAACATCATAGAGGGTGGGTGCACAGGACTCCCAGCAGTGCCCAGCAGTGCCCAACAGTATAGGGGGTGGGTGCACAGGACTCCCAGCAGTGCCCAACAGTATAGGGGGTGGGTGCACAGGATTCCCAGCAGTGCCCAACAGTAAAGGGGGTGGGTGCACAGGACTCCCAGCAGTGCCCAGAAGTGCCCAACAGTATAGGGGGTGGGTGCACAGGACTCCCAGCAGTGCCCAGCAGTGTCCAACAATATAGGGGTTGGGTGCACAGGACTCCCAGCAGTGCCCAGCAGTGCCCAGCAGTTCCCAGCAGTATAGGCGATGGGTGCAGAGGACTCACATCAGTGCCCAGAAGTGCCCAACAGTATAGGGGGTGGGTGCCGAGGACTCCCAGCAGTGCCCAGCAGTGCCCAACAGTATAGGGGGTGGGTGCATAGGACTCCCAGCAGTGCCCAGCAGTGCCCAACAGTATAGGGGTGGGTGCACAAGACTCCCAGCAGTGCCCAGCAGTGCCCAACAGTATAGGGGGTGGGTGCAAAGGACTCACAGCAGTGCCCACCATTATAGAGGGTGGGTGCACAGGACTCCCAGCAGTGCGCAGCAGTGCCTAACAGTAAAGGGGTGGATGCACAGGACTCCCAGCAGTGCCCAGCAGTGCCCAACAGTAAAGGGGTGGATGCACAGGACTCCCAGCAGTGCCCAGCAGTGCCCAACAGTATAGGGGGTGGGTGCACAGGACTCCCAGCAGTGCCCAACAATATAGGGGTTGGGTGCACAGGACTCCCAGCCATGCCCAGCAGTGCCCAGCAGTGCCCAACAGTATAGGGGATGGGTGTAGAGGACTCCCAGCAGTGCCCAGCAGTGCCCAACAGTATAGGGGGTGGGTGCACAGGACTCCCAGCAGTGCCCAGCAGTGCCCAGCAGTGCCCAACAGTATAGGGGTGGGGGCACAGGACTCCCAGCAGTGCCCAGCAGTGCCCAACAGTATAGGGGGTGGGTGCAGAGGACTCCCAGCAGTGCACAGCAGTGCTCAGTAGTGCCCAACAGTATAGGGGGTGGGTGCACAGGACTCACAGCAGTGCCCAGCAGTGCCCAACATTATAGAGGGTGGGTGCACAGGACTCCCAGCAGTGCACAGCAGTGCCCAACAGTATAGGGAGTTGGTGCAGAGGACTCCCAGCAGTGCCCAACAGTATAGGGGGTGGGTGCAGAGGACTCACAGCAGTGCCCAACAGTATAGGGGGTGGGTGCACAGGACTCCCAGCAGTGCCCAATAGTGCACAACAGTATAGGTGGTGGGTGCACAGGACTCTCAGCAGTGCCCAGCAGTGCCCAACAGTATAGGGCGTGGGTGCACAGGACTCCCAGCAGTGCCCAACAGTACAGGGGTTGGGTGCAGAGGACTCGCAGCAGTGCCCAGCAGTGCACAGCAGTGCCCAACAGTGTAGGGGTGGGTGCACAGGACTCCCAGCAGTGCTCAGCAGTGCCCAACAGTATAGGGGGTGTGTCCACAGGACTCCCAGCAGAGCCTAGCAGTGCCCAACAGTATAGGGGGTGGGTGCAGAGGACTCCCAGCAATGCCCAGCAGTGCCCAGCAGTGCCCAACAGTATAGGGGGTGGGTGCACATGACTCCCAGCAGTGCCCAACAGTATATGGGGTGGGTGCAAAGGACTCCCAGCAGTGCCCAACAGTGCCCAACAGTATAGGGGGTGGCTCCAGAGGAGTCCCAGCAGTGCCCACCAGTGCCCAACAGTATAGGGGGTCGGTGCAGAGGACTCCCAGCAGTGCCCAGCAGTGCCCAACAGTATGGGGGTGGGTGCAGAGGACTCCCAGCAGTGCCCAACAGTATAGGGGGTTGGTGCACAGGACTCCCAGCAGTCCCCAGCAGTACCCAACAGTATAGGGGGTGGGTGCACAGGAATCCCAGCAGTGCCCAGCAGTGCCCAACAGTATAGGGGGTGGGTGCACAGGACTCCCAGCAGTGCCCAACAGTATTGGGGGTGGGTGCACAGGACTCCCAGCAGTGCCCAACAGTAGAGGGGGTGGGTGCAGAGGACTCCCAGCAGTGCCTAGCAGTGCCCAGCAGTACCCAACAGTACCAAATAGTATAGGGTGTGGGTGCACAGGACTCCCAGCAGTGCCCAACAGTATAGGGGTGGGTGCACAGGACTCCAAGCAGTGCTCAACAGTGCCCAACAGTATAGGGGGTGGGTGCAGAGGACTCCCAGCAGTGCCCAACAGTATTGGGGTCGGTGCACAGCACTCCCAGCAGTGCCCAGCAGTGCCCAACAGTATAGGGGGTGGGTGCACAGGACTCCCAGCAGTGCCCAACAGTATAGGGGGTGGGTGCAGAGGACTCCCAGCCGTGCCCAGCAGTGCCCAACAGTATAGGGGTGGGTGCACTGGACTCCCAGCAGTGCCCAGAAGTGCCCAGCAGTGCCCGTCAGTATAGGGGTTGGGTGCACAGGAGTCCCAGCAGTGCCCAGCAGTGCCCAACAGTACAGGGGGTGGGTGCTCAGGACTCCCAGCAGTGCCCAGCAGTGCCGAACAGTATTGGGGGTGGGTGCAGAGGACTCCCAGCAGTGCCCAGCAGTACCCAACAGTATAGGGGGTGGGTGCACAGGACTCCCAGCAGTGCCCAGCAGTATACGGGGTTGGTGCACAGGACACCCAGCAGTGCCCAGCAGTACCCAACAGTATAGGGGGTGGGTGCACAGGACTCCCAGCAGTGCCTAGCAGTGCCCAACAGTATGGGGGTGGGTGCAGAGGACTCCCAGCAGTGCCCAACAGTATAGGGGGTGGGTGCACAGGACTCCCAGCAGTGCCCAGCCGTGCCCAGCAGTGCCCAACAGTATAGGGGGTGGGTGCACAGGACTCCCAGCAGTGCCCAACAGTGCCCAACAGTATAGGGGGTGGGTGCAGAGGACTCCCAGCAGTGCCCACCAGTGCCCAACAGTATAGGGGTCGGTGCAGAGGACTCCCAGCAGTGCCCATCAGTGCCCAACAGTATGGGGGTGGGTGCAGAGGACTCCCAGCAGTGCCCAACAGTATAGGGGGTTGGTGCACAGGACACCCAGCAGTGCCCAGCAGTGCCCAACATTATAGAGGGTGGGTGCACTGGACTCCCAGCAGTGCCCAGCAGTGCCCAACAGTATAGGGGGTGGGTGCACAGGACTCCCAGCAGTGCCCAGCAGTGCCCAACAGTATAGGGGGTGGGTGCAGAGGACTCCCAGCAGTGCCCAGCAGTGCCCAACAGTATAGGGGGTGGGTGCAGAGGACTCCCAGCAGTGCCCAACAGTATAGGGGCGGGTGCACATGACTCACAGCAGTGCCCAGCAGTGCCCAACATTATAGAGGGTGGGTGCACTGGACTCCCAGCAGTGCCCAGCAGTGCCCAACAGTATAGGGGGTGGGTGCACAGGACTCCCAGCAGTGCCCAGCAGTTCCCAACAGTATAGGGGGTGGGTGCAGAGGACTCCCAGCAGTTCCCAGCAGTGCCCAACAGTATAGGGGCGGGTGCACAGGACTCACAGCAGTGCCCAGCAGTGCCCAACATCATAGAGGGTGGGTGCACAGGACTCCCAGCAGTGCCCAGCAGTGCCCAACAGTATAGGGGGTGGGTGCACAGGACTCCCAGCAGTGCCCAACAGTATAGGGGGTGGGTGCACAGGATTCCCAGCAGTGCCCAACAGTAAAGGGGGTGGGTGCACAGGACTCCCAGCAGTGCCCAGAAGTGCCCAACAGTATAGGGGGTGGGTGCACAGGACTCCCAGCAGTGCCCAGCAGTGTCCAACAATATAGGGGTTGGGTGCACAGGACTCCCAGCAGTGCCCAGCAGTGCCCAGCAGTTCCCAGCAGTATAGGCGATGGGTGCAGAGGACTCACATCAGTGCCCAGAAGTGCCCAACAGTATAGGGGGTGGGTGCCGAGGACTCCCAGCAGTGCCCAGCAGTGCCCAACAGTATAGGGGGTGGGTGCATAGGACTCCCAGCAGTGCCCAGCAGTGCCCAACAGTATAGGGGTGGGTGCACAAGACTCCCAGCAGTGCCCAGCAGTGCCCAACAGTATAGGGGGTGGGTGCAAAGGACTCACAGCAGTGCCCACCATTATAGAGGGTGGGTGCACAGGACTCCCAGCAGTGCGCAGCAGTGCCTAACAGTAAAGGGGTGGATGCACAGGACTCCCAGCAGTGCCCAGCAGTGCCCAACAGTAAAGGGGTGGATGCACAGGACTCCCAGCAGTGCCCAGCAGTGCCCAACAGTATAGGGGGTGGGTGCACAGGACTCCCAGCAGTGCCCAACAATATAGGGGTTGGGTGCACAGGACTCCCAGCCATGCCCAGCAGTGCCCAGCAGTGCCCAACAGTATAGGGGATGGGTGTAGAGGACTCCCAGCAGTGCCCAACAGTATAGGGGGTGGGTGCACAGGACTCCCAGCAGTGCCCAGCAGTGCCCAGCAGTGCCCAACAGTATAGGGGTGGGGGCACAGGACTCCCAGCAGTGCCCAGCAGTGCCCAACAGTATAGGGGGTGGGTGCAGAGGACTCCCAGCAGTGCACAGCAGTGCTCAGTAGTGCCCAGCAGTATAGGGGGTGGGTGCACAGGACTCACAGCAGTGCCCAGCAGTGCCCAACATTATAGAGGGTGGGTGCACAGGACTCCCAGCAGTGCCCAGCAGTGCCCAACAGTATAGGGAGTTGGTGCAGAGGACTCCCAGCAGTGCCCAACAGTATAGGGGGTGGGTGCAGAGGACTCACAGCAGTGCCCAACAGTATAGGGGGTGGGTGCACAGGACTCCCAGCAGTGCCCAATAGTGCCCAACAGTATAGGTGGTGGGTGCACAGGACTCTCAGCAGTGCCCAGCAGTGCCCAACAGTATAGGGCGTGGGTGCACAGGACTCCCAGCATTGCCCAACAGTACAGGGGTTGGGTGCAGAGGACTCGCAGCAGTGCCCAGCAGTGCACAGCAGTGCCCAACAGTGTAGGGGTGGGTGCACAGGACTCCCAGCAGTGCTCAGCAGTGCCCAACAGTATAGGGGGTGTGTCCACAGGACTCCCAGCAGAGCCTAGCAGTGCCCAACAGTATAGGGGGTGGGTGCAGAGGACTCCCAGCAATGCCCAGCAGTGCCCAGCAGTGCCCAACAGTATAGGGGGTGGGTGCACATGACTCCCAGCAGTGCCCAACAGTATATGGGGTGGGTGCAAAGGACTCCCAGCAGTGCCCAACAGTGCCCAACAGTATAGGGGGTGGCTCCAGAGGAGTCCCAGCAGTGCCCACCAGTGCCCAACAGTATAGGGGGTCGGTGCAGAGGACTCCCAGCAGTGCCCAGCAGTGCCCAACAGTATGGGGGTGGGTGCAGAGGACTCCCAGCAGTGCCCAACAGTATAGGGGGTTGGTGCACAGGACTCCCAGCAGTCCCCAGCAGTACCCAACAGTATAGGGGGTGGGTGCACAGGAATCCCAGCAGTGCCCAGCAGTGCCCAACAGTATAGGGGGTGGGTGCACAGGACTCCCAGCAGTGCCCCACAGTATTGGGGGTGGGTGCACAGGACTCCCAGCAGTGCCCAGCAGTGCCCAACAGTAGAGGGGGTGGGTGCAGAGGACTCCCAGCAGTGCCTAGCAGTGCCCAGCAGTACCCAACAGTACCAAATAGTATAGGGTGTGGGTGCACAGGACTCCCAGCAGTGCCCAACAGTATAGGGGTGGGTGCACAGGACTCCAAGCAGTGCTCAACAGTGCCCAACAGTATAGGGGGTGGGTGCAGAGGACTCCCAGCAGTGCCCAACAGTATTGGGGTCGGTGCACAGCACTCCCAGCAGTGCCCAGCAGTGCCCAACAGTATAGGGGGTGGGTGCACAGGACTCCCAGCAGTGCCCAACAGTATAGGGGGTGGGTGCAGAGGACTCCCAGCCGTGCCCAGCAGTGCCCAACAGTATAGGGGTGGGTGCACTGGACTCCCAGCAGTGCCCAGAAGTGCCCAGCAGTGCCCGTCAGTATAGGGGTTGGGTGCACAGGAGTCCCAGCAGTGCCCAGCAGTGCCCAACAGTACAGGGGGTGGGTGCTCAGGACTCCCAGCAGTGCCCAGCAGTGCCGAACAGTATTGGGGGTGGGTGCAGAGGACTCCCAGCAGTGCCCAGCAGTACCCAACAGTATAGGGGGTGGGTGCACAGGACTCCCAGCAGTGCCCAGCAGTATACGGGGTTGGTGCACAGGACACCCAGCAGTGCCCAGCAGTACCCAACAGTATAGGGGGTGGGTGCACAGGACTCCCAGCAGTGCCCAGCAGTGCCCAACAGTATGGGGGTGGGTGCAGAGGACTCCCAGCAGTGCCCAACAGTATAGGGGGTGGGTGCACAGGACTCCCAGCAGTGCCCAGCCGTGCCCAGCAGTGCCCAACAGTATAGGGGGTGGGTGCACAGGACTCCCAGCAGTGCCCAACAGTGCCCAACAGTATAGGGGGTGGGTGCAGAGGACTCCCAGCAGTGCCCACCAGTGCCCAACAGTATAGGGGTCGGTGCAGAGGACTCCCAGCAGTGCCCAGCAGTGCCCAACAGTATGGGGGTGGGTGCAGAGGACTCCCAGCAGTGCCCAACAGTATAGGGGGTTGGTGCACAGGACACCCAGCAGTGCCCAGCAGTGCCCAACATTATAGAGGGTGGGTGCACTGGACTCCCAGCAGTGCCCAGCAGTGCCCAACAGTATAGGGGGTGGGTGCACAGGACTCCCAGCAGTGCCCAGCAGTGCCCAACAGTATAGGGGGTGGGTGCAGAGGACTCCCAGCAGTGCCCAGCAGTGCCCAACAGTATAGGGGCGGGTGCACATGACTCACAGCAGTGCCCAGCAGTGCCCAACATTATAGAGGGTGGGTGCACTGGACTCCCAGCAGTGCCCAACAGTATAGGGGGTGGGTGCACAGGACTCCCAGCAGTGCCCAGCAGTTCCCAACAGTACAGGGGGTGGGTGCACAGGACTCCCAGCAGTGCCCAGCAGTGCCCAACAGTATTGGGGGTGGGTGCAGAGGACTCCCAGCAGTGCCCAGCAGTACCCAACAGTATAGGGGGTGGGTGCACAGGACTCCCAGCAGTGCCCAGCAGTGCCCAAGAGTATAGGGGGTGGGTGCACAGGACTCCCAGCAGTGCCCAACAGTATAGGGGGTTGGTGCACAGGACACCCAGCAGTGCCCAGCAGTACCCAACAGTATAGGGGGTGGGTGCACAGGACTCCCAGCAGTGCCCAGCAGTGCCCAACAGTATGGGGGTGGGTGCAGAGGACTCCCAGCAGTGCCCAACAGTATAGGGGGTGGGTGCACAGGACTCCCAGCAGTGCCCAGCAGTGCCCAACAGTATAGGGGGTGGGTGCACAGGACTCCCAGGAATGCCCAGCAGTGCCCAGCAGTGCCCAACAGTACAGGGGGTGGGTGCACAGGACTCCCAGCAGTGCCCAACAGTATTGGGGGTGGGTGCAGAGGACTCCCAGCAGTGCCCAGCAGTACCCAACAGTATAGGGGGTGGGTGCACAGGACTCCCAGCAGTGCCCAGCAGTATACGGGGTTGGTGCACAGGACACCCAGCAGTGCCCAGCAGTACCCAACAGTATAGGGGGTGGGTGCACAGGACTCCCAGCAGTGCCCAGCAGTGCCCAACAGTATGGGGGTGGGTGCAGAGGACTCCCAGCAGTGCCCAACAGTATAGGGGGTGGGTGCACAGGACTCCCAGCAGTGCCCAGCCGTGCCCAGCAGTGCCCAACAGTATAGGGGGTGGGTGCACAGGACTCCCAGCAGTGCCCAACAGTGCCCAACAGTATAGGGGGTGGGTGCAGAGGACTCCCAGCAGTGCCCACCAGTGCCCAACAGTATAGGGGTCGGTGCAGAGGACTCCCAGCAGTGCCCAGCAGTGCCCAACAGTATGGGGGTGGGTGCAGAGGACTCCCAGCAGTGCCCAACAGTATAGGGGGTTGGTGCACAGGACACCCAGCAGTGCCCAGCAGTGCCCAACATTATAGAGGGTGGGTGCACTGGACTCCCAGCAGTGCCCAGCAGTGCCCAACAGTATAGGGGGTGGGTGCACAGGACTCCCAGCAGTGCCCAGCAGTGCCCAACAGTATAGGGGGTGGGTGCAGAGGACTCCCAGCAGTGCCCAGCAGTGCCCAACAGTATAGGGGCGGGTGCACATGACTCACAGCAGTGCCCAGCAGTGCCCAACATTATAGAGGGTGGGTGCACTGGACTCCCAGCAGTGCCCAACAGTATAGGGGGTGGGTGCACAGGACTCCCAGCAGTGCCCAGCAGTTCCCAACAGTACAGGGGGTGGGTGCACAGGACTCCCAGCAGTGCCCAGCAGTGCCCAACAGTATTGGGGGTGGGTGCAGAGGACTCCCAGCAGTGCCCAGCAGTACCCAACAGTATAGGGGGTGGGTGCACAGGACTCCCAGCAGTGCCCAGCAGTGCCCAACAGTATAGGGGGTGGGTGCACAGGACTCCCAGCAGTGCCCAACAGTATAGGGGGTTGGTGCACAGGACACCCAGCAGTGCCCAGCAGTACCCAACAGTATAGGGGGTGGGTGCACAGGACTCCCAGCAGTGCCCAGCAGTGCCCAACAGTATGGGGGTGGGTGCAGAGGACTCCCAGCAGTGCCCAACAGTATAGGGGGTGGGTGCACAGGACTCCCAGCAGTGCCCAGCAGTGCCCAGCAGTGCCCAACAGTATAGGGGGTGGGTGCACAGGACTCCCAGGAATGCCCAGCAGTGCCCAGCAGTGCCCAACAGTACAGGGGGTGGGTGCACAGGACTCCCAGCAGTGCCCAGCAGTGCCCAACAGTATTGGGGGTGGGTGCAGAGGACTCCCAGCAGTGCCCAGCAGTACCCAACAGTATAGGGGGTGGGTGCACAGGACTCCCAGCCGTGCCCAGCAGTGCCCAACAGTATTGGGGGTGGGTGCAGAGGACTCCCAGCAGTGCCCAGCAGTACCCAACAGTATAGGGGGTGGGTGCACAGAACTCCCAGCAGTGCCCAGCAGTGCCCAACAGTATAGGGGGTGGGTGCACAGGACTCCCAGCAGTGCCCAACAGTATAGGGGGTTGGTGCACAGGACACCCAGCAGTGCCCAGCAGTACCCAACAGTATAGGGGGTGGGTGCACAGGACTCCCAGCAGTGCCCAGCAGTGCCCAACAGTATGGGGGTGTGTTAGACGGGGACCGGGAGGGCCGGCCGAGCACCGTGATCGCACAGACAGGTAACTTCCCCCCCACAGATGGACACCACACAAAGATTAGGGTAACACCTTTTATAGGCACTTCGGGTAGTAGGGTGGTACGATACAAGGCGATCAGGACACGATGATCCTCTCAATTCTAGTCTCTAGTAAGGGAAGGGGGTAGCGGGACAGTCTTGGTACCCACGGGTACGGGTGTGTAACGGTGATAGCTCACAATCCTCGAGCTCGGTGTTCGGATGGGTCAGACCGCGGCAGCGCCGGCAGGTCCCGAAGAGGTCGTAGGTGGCAACGGGCCGCGGCAGCGCCAGCAGGTCCCAACGAGGATGAAGGTTACAACGGGTCGCGGCAGCGCCAGCAGGTCCCACGAGGATGGAGGTTACAACGGGCCGCGGCAGCGCCAGCAGGTCCCACGAGGATGCAGGTTGCAACGGGCCGCGGCAGCGCCAGCAGGTCCCAACGAGGATGAAGGTTACAACGGGCCGCGGCAGCGCCAGCAGGTCCCACGAGGATGAAGGTTACAGAGGGCCGCGGCAGCGCCAGCAGGCAGGACGATAGTTCACAAGGCAGGGCTGTGGCAGCGCCAACAGTCCGTCAAGGATGAGTTCGTCGCGGTGTCTCTCGACTCCAGGATACAACTGCCTTCCTGTCCTGGGGCTGCCCCAGTTATAGGTCTGGCGCCCTTTGATGTCCGGACCCTCGCTCTTGGAGGTCGGGAGGTCCGGGATGAGGGAGTCCAGACACCCAGCAGGGGGGCGGAGCCAGCGCCCGAGGAGGCTGGGGGTGCTCGGCACCTGGCGGGGGAGAGCCATCGACACTTCGTACTCCCATTGACCTGCCAAGTGGGCCGTTCACCTCCTGGGTGGAGGGTGGTGCCGGGATGTCGGGGCCTGGCCAGGCCCAGGGTTGGGGTCGGGCTGAGGCCGCGCGGCCGCGTGGTGCCGTGTCCAAGATGGCGGCTGGGCCGGGCAATGGTGCTGACGGTGGCCCGGGCCCTGTCCTGCGGGGAGGGAGCGAGCCCTTCATGTGGCCTGTCCAACATGCGTCCCCCCCAGCTGAAGGCGGGGAGAGTCACCCATCTTCTTGGGGACTTTCCTCGTCGAGGCGGAAAAAGCGGGACAGGCCATCCGCGTTGGCGTGGTCTTGGCCAGGGCGATGTTCCACAGTGAAGTCCATCCCCTGCAGGGAGATGGACCATCGCAATAGTTTGGGGTTCTCCCCCCGCATCTGCATGAGCCACTGCAGGGGCCGATGGTCCGTCTGTACCCGGAAATGGGTTCCGAAGAGGTACGGCCGGAGCTTTTTGAGGGCCCATACCACCGCGAAGGCCTCTCGCTCAATGGTGCTCCAGCGCTGTTCTCGGGGCAGTAGGCGTCTGCTGATGAAGGCCACTGGTTGGTCCACTCCCTCGGGGTTCAGTTGGGAGAGGACGGCCCCAATACCCTGGTCGGAGGCATCGGTCTGCACGATGAACTCGCGGCTGTAGTCGGGGGCCTGGAGCACAGGAGCGGTGCACATGGCGGCCTTCAGCGTCTCGAAGGCTGCTTGACAGTCGGGAGTCCAGTTGACTCTTTTTGGGTGGTTCTTAGACGTGAGCTCCGTGAGGGGCCCCACAATGCTGCCATAGTCCCTTACAAACCGCCGGTAGTATCCGGTGAGCCCCAGGAAGGCTCGGACCTCGGTTTGTGTCTCGGGGTTGCCAGGACTGAATGGCAGCTACCTTGAGTTGGAGGGGGGCCACCAGACCGCTCCCCACTTGGTGTCCGAGGTAGGTCACGGACCCCTGGCCGATTTGGCACTTGCTGGCCTTTATGGTGAGGCCGGCCTGTTGGAGGGCCTGCAGGACCTCTCTGAGGTGGTGGAGGTGATCCGTCCAGTGGCGGCTGTATACCGCGATGTCGTCCAGGTAGGCGGCGCTGAATTCTTCGAGGCCTGCCAATACCTGGTTCACCAGTCTTTGAAAAGTGGCTGGAGCGTTCTTCATGCCGAAGGGCATCACTCTGAAATGGTAGTGCCCATCCGGGGTGGAGAAAGCGGAACGTTCTTGGGCTCTGGAGGTGAGGCCGATCTGCCAGTAGCCCGCTGTCAGGTCGAAGATGCTTAGGTAGCGGGCTGCCCCCATGCGGTCGACTAGTTCATCTGCTCGGGGGATAGGGTGAGCGTCGGTTCGGGTGACCGCGTTCAGACCCCGATAGTCAATGCAGAACCGGAGTTCAGGGGTGGTGCCCGGGGCCGCGGCCTTGGGGACCAGGACGACCGGGCTGGCCCAGGGCCAGTCCGAAGGTTCGATGACTCCGAGGGCGAGCATCTTGGAGACTTCTTCTTGGATGCATGTACGTACCCGATCCGGTACTCGGTACGCCCGGTGTCGGACAGGGGGACTGTCCCCCGTGTCCACGTCGTGCAGGCACCAGGAGGTGACTCCGGGTGCGAGGGAGAACAGGTTTGCGAACGGCAGCAGGAGGGCCCGGCAATCTTGACGCTGCTCTGGGGTCAGGGCCTCAGAGAGTCGGACCCCGTCCACCGAACCATCTCTTTCCCGGGTCCTCAGTAGGTCAGGGAGGGGCTCGGAGTCTCCTTCTGCGCCACTGTCGGTAGCCATCAGCAGGCTGAGCTCTGAGCGCACGAAGTGGGGTTTGAGTCGGTTGGCGTGGAGGACCCGGAGGGGGTTCCGGGGGGACTCCAGGTCGATGAGATAGGTGACGGGGCTCCTGCGCTCTATCACCTTGAAGGGCCCCGTCCATTTGTCCTGCAAGGCACATGGTTCGATGGGGGACATCACCCATACCTGCTGACCCGGTTCAAACTCGATGGAGGAGGCATGTTGGTCGTACCACTTCTTCATGTCCTCTTGACTGGCCTCCAGATTGGCTTTAGCGATCTCCCTGAATTTCCGGGTCTGATTACGGAGGGTCAGGAGGTATTTGTAGACGTCCGGAGGGGTCTTTAAGGGGGCCATTTCCCATTCCTCCTTCACTAGGCTGAGAGGCCCGCGAACGGGGTGTCCGTACAGGAGTTCGAAGGGGCTGAAGCCGAGGGACTTCTGGGGGACTTCTCGGTAGGCGAAGAGGAGGCACGGTAGTAGCACGTCCCACTGGCGGCGTAGGGGTTCTTCCAGCCCCATGATCATCCCCTTGAGGGTGCGGTTGAACCGCTCGACCAGTCCGTTCCCCTGGGGGTGATAGGGGGTGGTGAATCGGTAAGTGACTCCGCACTGCTGCCAGAGGGATTTCATATACTTTGAAATAAAGTTCGTACCCCGGTCGCTGACGACTTCCCGGGGGAAGCCCACTCGAGAGAAGATCCCCATCAAGGCTCGACCCACTACTGGGGCTGTTATCGTACGAAGGGGGACCGCCTCAGGATAGCGGGTAGCGTGATCCACCAGGACCAGGATGAAGCGATGTCCCTGTGCTGTTCGGGGGTCCAGGGGCCCCACAATGTCTATTCCCACCCTTTCGAACGGGGTGGTCACCACGGGGAATGGTTGTAGGGGTGCCTTGAGTTTGCGGCCGCTCTTCCCACTGGCCTGGCAGGTCGGGCAGGCCCGGCAATGGTTGGATACGTCATTTCTCATTTTGGGCCAAAAAAAGTGAGTCACCAGGCGGTGGTAGGTCTTGTCTTGGCCCAGGTGCCCGGCCAGGGGGACATCATGGGCTAGGTTCAACAGGAAGTCTCTGAAGTGGAGGGGCACCACCAGCACTCGCCCGGCCCCCAGTTCTGCGATTTTCTTTTCGCTGTACAAGAGATCATTGTCCCAATAAACCTAGTGGGCCCCGGTGGTGTCTCCTTGGCTCTGGGCGAGCGCTTGCTGTCGCAATCCCTCGAGGGAGGGGCAGGTCTTTTGCTCCTGCCGGAATTGTTCCTGGGTGGGCCCCCCTTCTTGACGCCACTGAGCCAGGTCGGGAAGCTCGGGGGGCTGTGTGGACCCCTCTGGGGTGGGGTCCGGGTGGTCGGTCTGGAGGAAGTCTTCTTCTGGAGTGATCGAGGGCGGAGGTGCTGCCCATTCTGGTTCTTCTGGTCTAGGGATGGTGCGGGTGGCCATGGACCGGGTGGTTACGCACGCCCAGTCCGGGAGACCAACATCCCCAGATGCTCTCTTCTTTCCACAGCGGCCCACGGGGAGCTCTCGAGATCGTTCCCCAGGAGGCAGTCTACGGGGGCATCGTCACGGACAGTTACTTTCAGCATGCCGGACACTCCTCCCCATTCGAAGGGGACGCAGGCCATCCGACACAGGCTCTCCGAGTTATCTGCCGATCAGACGGGGCAAAGTACGTTTGGTAGGATTTGTTCTGGGGTCACCAGGTGACAGCGGACGGCCGTCACACTGGCCCCGGTGTCACGCAGGGCCTCGGCCTTGCGCCCATTGATGCTCACCCATTGGCTGTACTTCCGAGTGTTGGCGGGCAGGGGAGTCCGCGGGACCATGTCTCTTCCTCCTAGGCATGCCAGGGTCATGGCGGCGGGTTCCCACTCGAACTGCTCCGACTCATAGGTCTCCGTGTCTTCGGAGACTTGTTCTTCTCCCAGGGCGGCGGCCGCCATCTGGCGGGGCCCGGGGGCCTGGTTCTTCGGGCAGGTCGGGTCACTGGCATAGTGGCCGACTCGCTGGCATCGATGACACGTCACGTTAGCTCGGAACCCCGGGCGCATCGGGGGGTTTCCCCGGCCTGCTGGGGCCGGGGTGGCGTTAGTGGGTGCGGCCGGGGCGGCGTCTCTGCCCCGGCCCGGGCCTCCTCCTCCTCCTCGGGGACGATGGTGACCTTGGTTGGTTCTGTTCTGCTCATTCGGCCCACTCCGGGCCACTCGGGTGCTCTCCCACCGGTCAGCCTCGGTGGCGAGCTGCCGGGGTTCAGTCAATTTACTGTCGAGGAGGTGCTGCCTGAGCTCGACAAAGCAGTTGTTGGAGAGGTGCTCCCACACAATGAGATTGAAGAGTTGTTCGTAAGTGGTTACGTTGTTACCCTTGATCCACCCCTCGAAGGCTCGGCTGAAATAGTTCACGTATTCCAACCACGTCGTACCTGGGATCCGGGTGCAGTTGCGGAACCTCTGGCGGTACATTTCGGGTGTAAGTCCATATCGACTGAGGAGGGCGGCCTTCATGTGGTCATAGGACGTCATTTGATGGTCCGGAAGCTGCAGCAGGGCATCACGACCCTCGTTGACGAATCTCCCCCATAGACCGGCTCCCCAGTCACTTCGAGCGACCCGGTGGGCGGTCATGGCAATCTCATAGGCCTTGAACCACTGCTGTATGTCGTCGTTCCGGTGATATTCTCGGACCACATCCTTGGGGATGTGGACCTTCTGCTCGGTAGGACCCGGGGAGTGCGGTTGCTCGGGCACCCCTAGGTTTTTGTTCAGTTTGCGTATTTCTATCTCCGCTAGTTTGCACTCGTGCTCGTATGCCAGTCTTTTTTCTTCGAGGTCTCTCTGTCTCTGTTTTTCCTCTCGCTCTTCTCTGAGCCGTAAGTGTTCTAAGTTTATTTTTTGTTCCGCCAGTTTCAATTCTCCGTCTAATCTGAGTCGTGCCAAGTCTAACTCGTGTAATCTATTTTTTTCCCGCTCTTGGATCTCTTCATGGGAGGGGCCTGTTCTCCGTTCCTCCGTCCGGGTGGTGTTGACTTCCGGGGCTGCGGGGTCCCGGGGGGTTGCGGTATTTGTCTCTGTCCAGGCCTCTAGGGCGTTTTTGAAGTCTTCTTTTGTGCTTAGCCCGGTGGTAGCAATGCCTAAGTCCATGCAAAATTGTTTGAGCTCTCGGTGGTTGTATTCTTCCAGCTTTTCCATCTGGAACTTCTCCGCCGATCCGCTCTCTTTGGTCGTCATTGTGGTTTTAGTCGTAGGGTGAGTTACTGTCTGTACGGTACGCGTCGGTTCGGATCCCACCGCTGCCACCAATGTTAGACGGGGACCGGGAGGGCCGGCCGAGCACCGTGATCGCACAGACAGGTAACTTCCCCCCCACAGATGGACACCACACAAAGATTAGGGTAACACCTTTTATAGGCACTTCGGGTAGTAGGGTGGTACGATACAAGGCGATCAGGACACGATGATCCTCTCAATTCTAGTCTCTAGTAAGGGAAGGGGGTAGCGGGACAGTCTTGGTACCCACGGGTACGGGTGTGTAACGGTGATAGCTCAAAATCCTCGAGCTCGGTGTTCGGATGGGTCAGACCGCGGCAGCGCCGGCAGGTCCCGAAGAGGTCGTAGGTGGCAACGGGCCGCGGCAGCGCCAGCAGGTCCCAACGAGGATGACGGTTACAACGGGTCGCGGCAGCGCCAGCAGGTCCCACGAGGATGGAGGTTACAACGGGCCGCGGCAGCGCCAGCAGGTCCCACGAGGATGCAGGTTGCAACGGGCCGCGGCAGCGCCAGCAGGTCCCAACGAGGATGAAGGTTACAACGGGCCGCGGCAGCGCCAGCAGGTCCCAACGAGGATGAAGGTTACAACGGGCCGCGGCAGCGCCAGCAGGTCCCACGAGGATGAAGGTTACAGAGGGCCGCGGCAGCGCCAGCAGGCCGGACGATAGTTCACAAGGCAGGGCTGTGGCAGCGCCAACAGTCCGTCAAGGATGAGTTCGTCGCGGTGTCTCTCGACTCCAGGATACAACTGCCTTCCTGTCCTGGGGCTGCCCCAGTTATAGGTCTGGCGCCCTTTGATGTCCGGACCCTCGCTCTTGGAGGTCGGGAGGTCCGGGATGAGGGAGTCCAGACACCCAGCAGGGGGGCGGAGCCAGCGCCCGAGGAGGCTGGGGGTGCTCGGCACCTGGCGGGGGAGAGCCATCGACACTTCGTACTCCCATTGACCTGCCAAGTGGGCCGTTCACCTCCTGGGTGGAGGGTGGTGCCGGGATGTCGGGGCCTGGCCAGGCCCAGGGTTGGGGTCGGGCTGAGGCCGCGCGGCCGCGTGGTGCCGTGTCCAAGATGGCGGCTGGGCCGGGCAATGGTGCTGACGGTGGCCCGGGCCCTGTCCTGCGGGGAGGGAGCGAGCCCTTCATGTGGCCTGTCCAACATGGTGGGTGCAGAGGACTCCCAACAGTGCCCAACAGTATAGGGGGTGGGTGCACAGGACTCCCAGCAGTGCCCAGCAGTGCCCAGCAGTGCCCAACAGTATAGGGGGTGGGTGCATAGGACTCCCAGCAATGCCCAGCAGTGCCCAGCAGTGCCCAACAGTATAGGGGCGGGTGCACAGCTTCACAGCAGTGCCCAGCAGTGCCCAACATTATAGAGGGTGGGTGCACAGGACTCCCAGCAGTGCCCAGCAGTGCCCAACAGTATAGGGGGTGGGTGCACAGGACTCCCAGCAGTGCCCAACAGTATAGGGGGTGGGTGCACAGGACTCCCAGCAGTGCCCAACAGTAAAGGGGGTAGGTGCACAGGACTCCCAGCAGTGCCCAGCAGTGCACAGCAGTGCCCAACAGTATAGGGGGTGGGTGCACAGGACTCCCAGCAGTGCCCAGCAGTGTCCAGCAATATAGGGGTTGGGTGCACAGGACTAGCAGCAGTGCCCAGCAGTGCCCAACAGTATAGGGGTGGGTGCACATGACTCCCAGCAGTGCCCAGCAGTGCCCAACAGTATAGGGGGTGGGTGCAGAGGACTCCCAGCAGTGCACAGCAGTGCTCAGTAGTGCCCAACAGTATAGGGGGTGGGTGCACAGGACTCCCAGCAATGCCCAGCAGTGCCTAGCAGTGCCCAACAGTATAGGGGGTGGGTGCACATGACTCCCAGCAGTGCCCAACAGTATTGGGGTGGGTGCACAGGACTCCCAGCAGTGCCCAGCAGTGCCCAACAGTATAGAGGATGGGAGCACAGGACTCCCAGCAGTGCCCAACTGTATAGGGGGTGGGTGCAGAGGACTCCCAGCCGTGCCCAGCAGTGCCCAACAGTATAGGGGTGGGTGCACAGGACTCCCAGCAGTGCCCAGTAGTGCCCAGCAGTGCCCGACAGTATAGGGGTTGGGTGCACAGGAGTCCCAGCAGTGCCCAGCAGTGCCCAACAGTACAGGGGGTGGGTGCACAGGACTCCCAGCAGTGCCCAGCAGTGCCCAGCAGTGCCCAACAGTATTGGGGGTGGGTGCAGAGCACTCCCAGCAGTGCCCAGCAGTACCCAACAGTATAGGGGGTGGGTGCACAGGACTCCCAGCAGTGCCCAGCAGTGCCCAACAGTATAGGGGGTGGGTGCACAGGACTCCCAGCAGTGCCCAACAGTATAGGGGGTTGGTGCACAGGACACCCAGCAGTGCCCAGCAGTACCCAACAGTATAGGGGGTGGGTGCACAGGACTCCCAGCCGTGCCCAGCAGTGCCCAACAGTATGGGGGTGGGTGCAGAGGACTCCCAGCAGTGCCCAACAGTATAGGGGGTGGGTGCACAGGACTCCCAGCAGTGCCCAGCAGTGCCCAGCAGTGCCCAACAGTATAGGGGGTGGGTGCACAGGACTCCCAGGAATGCCCAGCAGTGCCTAGCAGTGCCCAACAGTATAGGGGGTGGGTGCACATGACTCCCAGCAGTGCCCAAGAGTATATGGGGTGGGTGCACAGGACTCCCAGCAGTGCCCAACAGTGCCCAACAGTATATGGGGTGGGTGCAGAGGACTCCCAGCAGTGCCCACCAGTGCCCAACAGTATAGGGGGTCGGTGCAGAGGACTCCCAGCAGTGCCCAGCAGTGCCCAACAGTATGGGGGTGGGTGCAGAGGACTCCCAGCAGTGCCCAACAGTATAGGGGGTTGGTGCACAGGACACCCAGCAGTGCCCAGCAGTGCCCAGCATTATAGAGGGTGGGTGCACTGGACTCCCAGCAGTGCCCAGCAGTGCCCAACAGTATAGGGGGTGGGTGCACAGGACTCCCAGCAGTGCCCAGCAGTGCCCAACAGTATAGGGGGTGGGTGCAGAGGACTCCCAGCAGTGCCCAACAGTATAGGGGCGGGTGCACATGACTCACAGCAGTGCCCAGCAGTGCCCAACATTATAGAGGGTGGGTGCACTGGACTCCCAGCAGTGCCCAGCAGTGCCCAACAGTATAGGGGGTGGGTGCACAGGACTCCCAGCAGTGCCCAGCAGTTCCCAACAGTATAGGGGGTGGGTGCAGAGGACTCCCAGCAGTTCCCAGCAGTGCCCAACAGTATAGGGGCGGGTGCACAGGACTCACAGCAGTGCCCAGCAGTGCCCAACATCATAGAGGGTGGGTGCACAGGACTCCCAGCAGTGCCCAGCAGTGCCCAACAGTATAGGGGGTGGGTGCACAGGACTCCCAGCAGTGCCCAACAGTATAGGGGTTGGGTGCACAGGATTCCCAGCAGTGCCCAACAGTAAAGGGGGTGGGTGCACAGGACTCCCAGCAGTGCCCAGAAGTGCCCAACAGTATAGGGGGTGGGTGCACAGGACTCCCAGCAGTGCCCAGCAGTGTCCAACAATATAGGGGTTGGGTGCACAGGACTCCCAGCAGTGCCCAGCAGTTCCCAGCAGTATAGGCGATGGGTGCAGAGGACTCACATCAGTGCCCAGAAGTGCCCAACAGTATAGGGGGTGGGTGCCGAGGACTCCCAGCAGTGCCCAGCAGTGCCCAACAGTATAGGGGGTGGGTGCATAGGACTCCCAGCAGTGCCCAGCAGTGCCCAACAGTATGGGGGGTGGGTGCACAAGACTCCCAGCAGTGCCCAGCAGTGCCCAACAGTATAGGTGGTGGGTGCACAGGACTCACAGCAGTGCCCACCATTATAGAGGGTGGGTGCACAGGACTCCCAGCAGTGCGCAGCAGTGCCTAACAGTAAAGGGGTGGATGCACAGGACTCCCAGCAGTGCCCAGCAGTGCCCAACAGTAAAGGGGTGGATGCACAGGACTCCCAGCAGTGCCCAGCAGTGCCCAACAGTATAGGGGGTGGGTGCACAGGACTCCCAGCAGTGCCCAACAATATAGGGGTTGGGTGCACAGGACTCCCAGCCATGCCCAGCAGTGCCCAGCAGTGCCCAACAGTATAGGGGATGGGTGTAGAGGACTCCCAGCAGTGCCCAGCAGTGCCCAACAGTATAGGGGGTGGGTGCACAGGACTCCCAGCAGTGCCCAGCAGTGCCCAGCAGTGCCCAACAGTATAGGGGTGGGTGCACAGGACTCCCAGCAGTGCCCAGCAGTGCCCAACAGTATAGGGGGTGGGTGCAGAGGACTCCCAGCAGTGCACAGCAGTGCTCAGTAGTGCCCAACAGTATAGGGGGTGGGTGCACAGGACTCACAGCAGTGCCCAGCAGTGCCCAACATTATAGAGGGTGGGTGCACAGGACTCCCAGCAGTGCCCAGCAGTGCCCAACAGTATAGGGAGTTGGTGCAGAGGACTCCCAGCAGTGCCCAACAGTATAGGGGGTGGGTGCAGAGGACTCACAGCAGTGCCCAACAGTATAGGGGGTGGGTGCACAGGACTCCCAGCAGTGCCCAATAGTGCCCAACAGTATAGGTGGTGGGTGCACAGGACTCTCAGCAGTGCCCAGCAGTGCCCAACAATATAGGGGTTGGGTGCACAGGACTCCCAGCAGTGCCCAGCAGTTCCCAGCAGTATAGGCGATGGGTGCAGAGGACTCACATCAGTGCCCAGAAGTGCCCAACAGTATAGGGGGTGGGTGCCGAGGACTCCCAGCAGTGCCCAGCAGTGCCCAACAGTATAGGGGGTGGGTGCATAGGACTCCCAGCAGTGCCCAGCAGTGCCCAACAGTATGGGGGGTGGGTGCACAAGACTCCCAGCAGTGCCCAGCAGTGCCCAACAGTATAGGTGGTGGGTGCACAGGACTCCCAGCAGTGCGCAGCAGTGCCTAACAGTAAAGGGGTGGATGCACAGGACTCCCAGCAGTGCCCAGCAGTGCCCAACAGTAAAGGGGTGGATGCACAGGACTCCCAGCAGTGCCCAGCAGTGCCCAACAGTATAGGGGGTGGGTGCACAGGACTCCCAGCAGTGCCCAACAATATAGGGGTTGGGTGCACAGGACTCCCAGCCATGCCCAGCAGTGCCCAGCAGTGCCCAACAGTATAGGGGATGGGTGTAGAGGACTCCCAGCAGTGCCCAGCAGTGCCCAACAGTATAGGGGGTGGGTGCACAGGACTCCCAGCAGTGCCCAGCAGTGCCCAGCAGTGCCCAACAGTATAGGGGTGGGTGCACAGGACTCCCAGCAGTGCCCAGCAGTGCCCAACAGTATAGGGGGTGGGTGCAGAGGACTCCCAGCAGTGCACAGCAGTGCTCAGTAGTGCCCAACAGTATAGGGGGTGGGTGCACAGGACTCACAGCAGTGCCCAGCAGTGCCCAACATTATAGAGGGTGGGTGCACAGGACTCCCAGCAGTGCCCAGCAGTGCCCAACAGTATAGGGAGTTGGTGCAGAGGACTCCCAGCAGTGCCCAACAGTATAGGGGGTGGGTGCAGAGGACTCACAGCAGTGCCCAACAGTATAGGGGGTGGGTGCACAGGACTCCCAGCAGTGCCCAATAGTGCCCAACAGTATAGGTGGTGGGTGCACAGGACTCTCAGCAGTGCCCAGCAGTGCCCAACATTATAGGGCGTGGGTGCACAGGACTCCCAGCAGTGCCCAACAGTACAGGGGTTGGGTGCAGAGGACTCGCAGCAGTGCCCAGCAGTGCACAGCAGTGCCCAACAGTGTAGGGGTGGGTGCACAGGACTCCCAGCAGTGCTCAGCAGTGCCCAACAGTATAGGGGGTGTGTCCACAGGACTCCCAGCAGAGCCTAGCAGTGCCCAACAGTATAGGGGGTGGGTGCAGAGGACTCCCAGCAATGCCCAGCAGTGCCCAGCAGTGCCCAACAGTATAGGGGGTGGGTGCACATGACTCCCAGCAGTGCCCAACAGTATATGGGGTGGGTGCAAAGGACTCCCAGCAGTGCCCAACAGTGCCCAACAGTATAGGGGGTGGCTGCAGAGGAGTCCCAGCAGTGCCCACCAGTGCCCAACAGTATAGGGGGTCGGTGCACAGGACTCCCAGCAGTGCCCAGCAGTGCCCAACAGTATGGGGGTGGGTGCAGAGGACTCCCAGCAGTGCACAACAGTATAGGGGGTTGGTGCACAGGACTCCCAGCAGTCCCCAGCAGTACCCAACAGTATAGGGGGTGGGTGCACAGGAATCCCAGCAGTGCCCAGCAGTGCCCAACAGTATAGGGGGTGGGTGCACAGGACTCCCAGCAGTGCCCAACAGTATTGGGGGTGGGTGCACAGGACTCCCAGCAGTGCCCAGCAGTGCCCAACAGTAGAGGGGGTGGGTGCAGAGGACTCCCAGCAGTGCCTAGCAGTGCCCAGCAGTACCCAACAGTACCAAACAGTATAGGGTGTGGGTGCACAGGACTCCCAGCAGTGCCCAACAGTATAGGGGGTGGGTGCACAGGACTCCAAGCAGTGCTCAACAGTGCCCAACAGTATAGGGGGTGGGTGCAGAGGACTCCCAGCAGTGCCCAACAGTATTGGGGTCAGTGCACAGCACTCCCAGCAGTGCCCAGCAGTGCCCAACAGTATAGGGGGTGGGTGCACAGGACTCCCAGCAGTGCCCAACAGTATAGGGGGTGGGTGCAGAGGACTCCCAGCCGTGCCCAGCAGTGCCCAACAGTATAGGGGTGGGTGCACTGGACTCCCAGCAGTGCCCAGAAGTGCCCAGCAGTGCCCAACAGTATAGGGGTTGGGTGCACAGGAGTCCCAGCAGTGCCCAGCAGTGCCCAACAGTACAGGGGGTGGGTGCTCAGGACTCCCAGCAGTGCCCAGCAGTGCCCAACAGTATTGGGGGTGGGTGCAGAGGACTCCCAGCAGTGCCCAGCAGTACCCAACAGTATAGGGGGTGGGTGCACAGGACTCCCAGCAGTGCCCAGCAGTATAGGGGGTTGGTGCACAGGACACCCAGCAGTGCCCAGCAGTACCCAACAGTATAGGGGGTGGGTGCACAGGACTCCCAGCAGTGCCCAGCAGTGCCCAACAGTATGGGGGTGGGTGCAGAGGACTCCCAGCAGTGCCCAACAGTATAGGGGGTGGGTGCACAGGACTCCCAGCAGTGCCCAGCCGTGCCCAGCAGTGCCCAACAGTATAGGGGGTGGGTGCACAGGACTCCCAGCAGTGCCCAACAGTGCCCAACAGTATAGGGGGTGGGTGCAGAGGACTCCCAGCAGTGCCCACCAGTGCCCAACAGTATAGGGGTCGGTGCAGAGGACTCCCAGCAGTGCCCAGCAGTGCCCAACAGTATGGGGGTGGGTGCAGAGGACTTCCAGCAGTGCCCAACAGTATAGGGGGTTGGTGCACAGGACACCCAGCAGTGCCCAGCAGTGCCCAACATTATAGAGGGTGGGTGCACTGGACTCCCAGCAGTGCCCAGCAGTGCCCAACAGTATAGGGGGTGGGTGCACAGGACTCCCAGCAGTGCCCAGCAGTGCCCAACAGTATAGGGGGTGGGTGCAGAGGACTCCCAGCAGTGCCCAGCAGTGCCCAACAGTATAGGGGCGGGTGCACATGACTCACAGCAGTGCCCAGCAGTGCCCAACATTATAGAGGGTGGGTGCACTGGACTCCCAGCAGTGCCCAACAGTATAGGGGGTGGGTGCACAGGACTCCCAGCAGTGCCCAGCAGTTCCCAACAGTATAGGGGGTGGGTGCAGAGGACTCCCATCAGTTCCCAGCAGTGCCCAACAGTATAGGGGCGGGTGCACAGGACTCAAAGCAGTGCCCAGCAGTGCCCAACATCATAGAGGGTGGGTGCACAGGACTCCCAGCAGTGCCCAGCAGTGCCCAACAGTATAGGGGGTGGGTGCACAGGACTCCCAGCAGTGCCCAACAGTATAGGGGGTGGGTGCACAGGATTCCCAGCAGTGCCCAACAGTAAAGGGGGTGGGTGCACAGGACTCTCAGCAGTGCCCAGAAGTGCCCAACAGTATAGGGGGTGGGTGCACAGGACTCCCAGCAGTGCCCAGCAGTGTCCAACAATATAGGGGTTGGGTGCACAGGACTCCCAGCAGTGCCCAGCAGTGCCCAACAGTATAGGGGTGGGTGCACAGGACTCCCAGCAGTGCCCAGCAGTGCTCAGCAGTATAGGGGGTGGGTGCACAGGACTCACAGCAGTGCCCAGCAGTGCCCACCATTATAGAGGGTGGGTGCACAGGACTCCCAGCAGTGCGCAGCAGTGCCTAACAGTAAAGGGGTGGATGCACAGGACTCCCAGCAGTGCCCAGCAGTGCCCAACAGTAAAGGGGTGGATGCACAGGACTCTCAGCAGTGCCCAGCAGTGCCAACAGTATAGGGGGTGGGTGCACAGGACTCCCAGCAGTGCCCAACAATATAGGGGTTGGGTGCACAGGACTCCCAGCCATGCCCAGCAGTGCCCAGCAGTGCCCAACAGTATAGAGGATGGGTGTAGAGGACTCCCAGCAGTGCCCAGCAGTGCCCAACAGTATAGGGGGTGGGTGCACAGGACTCCCAGCAGTGCCCAGCAGTGCCCAGCAGTGCCCAACAGTATAGGGGTGGGTGCACAGGACTCCCAGCAGTGCCCAGCAGTGCCCAACAGTATAGGGGGTGGGTGCAGAGGACTCCCAGCAGTGCACAGCAGTGCTCAGTAGTGCCCAACAGTATAGGGGGTGGGTGCACAGGACTCACAGCAGTGCCCAGCAGTGCCCAACATTATAGAGGGTGGGTGCACAGGACTCCCAGCAGTGCCCAGCAGTGCCCAACAGTATAGGGAGTTGGTGCAGAGGACTCCCAGCAGTGCCCAACAGTATAGGGGGTGGGTGCAGAGGACTCACAGCAGTGCCCAACAGTATAGGGGGTGGGTGCACAGGACTCCCAGCAGTGCCCAATAGTGCCCAACAGTATAGGTGGTGGGTGCACAGGACTCTCAGCAGTGCCCAGCAGTGCCCAACAGTATAGGGCGTGGGTGCACAGGACTCCCAGCAGTGCCCAACAGTACAGGGGTTGGGTGCAGAGGACTCGCAGCAGTGCCCAGCAGTGCACAGCAGTGCCCAACAGTGTAGGGGTGGGTGCACAGGACTCCCAGCAGTGCCCAGCAGTGCTCAGCAGTGCCCAACTGTATAGGGGGTGGGTGCAAAGGACTCCCAGCAGTGCCCAGCAGTGCCCAACAGTATAGGGGGTGTGTCCACAGGACTCCCAGCAGATCCTAGCAGTGCCCAACAGTATAGGGGTGGGTGCAGAGGACTCCCAGCAATGCCCAGCAGTGCCCAGCAGTGCCCAACAGTATAGGGGGTGGGTGCACATGACTCCCAGCAGTGCCCAACAGTATATGGGGTGGGTGCTGGAGTTCTGGACTTTTTGGTTCCGTCCAGAGGTGTCAGGGACAACACCCGAAGACCCCGGAGTTCAACCTGTCTCGGTGCACAAACAAACAGAAACACGGGCTTCTCGATGGTGGCGTCAAAGACCAAAGGTTTATTACTGCAGGGACACAGAAGTCACAGAAACTACACATGGGCAGTATCTAGGAGCCTGTTCAATTTGTACAAAGAGGGTTGTTCCTTATATACTAAATATTCTGCTCGGGGCAAATTCTTTACATGTTACCACAGTTCTAAACATTCGTGTCTTAAACAATAAATATTTGGCGTTGCACAGGAATCGTCAACAGTATCTGATGTCAAAACATTACGAATGAGGGGTTCCCACTATTCTGTGGTAAATAAATAAATAATACCCTATTTTTGACTAGACTTATAGCATAACAGATAGCTCAATAAATAAGAGTCAAGATTCGAGGTAGTAGGAGTTTCTGCAGGTTTATTACAGCATAAGGACAGGATCAGGACAACCTGCATAGGAACAGAATGACAGGGCCCAGCAGGACAACTGGGGCCCAGCAGGGGAAAAGAGGCCCAGCAGCTGCTGGGGCTAGGTCTGGGATGAGCGCGCTAACATTTAATAACAAAACATTGACTTATATACATAGCGCGAACACATAGCATTACATTGCAGTAGGCGTAACAGTGGGTGGAGCAGAAGGCGTGACGCGTAGCAGTCGCGAAAGATAACAGTAAAAAGAGGTGTAACTGGGAGTATACATAGACATGTGATGCGAACGTAACAGAGTATGTCATGAATGGGCGGAAACATAGGAGGGGGCTACCTAAGGAGCCGGGACCTCTAACCTAATGGTGCGCGAAAACTGGCAATGACGTATTACTAGGAGAAGCTGGGGGCTACGAACTCTGTGCTAGGAGCAGAGACTAGAGTCTGGAGGGTCGGAGCGACATGTACCTAAACCCTATCTGGTATCTGATGTTTAGGGAACATGTTGATATGAACTAGAAGTCATGAGGGGAGAGGCTAACTTGACTCTAAGACTGGACCATGCATTATTCTACATGTAGTGCGTGATGAAGAATACTAAATGACCATTAAATACAATATTTCTCTAACGTGGAGCCGAGTAGGCTAGACAATGACGGAAACTATTGATGCAGTTCAGTAGCTTAGGAATGCAGAAGAGGAGGACTGAACTGATAGCTGGAACTATAACATACTTTTGGCAGACTCAGAGGCAGAGCCAAGCTGCACCGGGCACTGCGAGGCAGGAAGTAAGTGAAGGGTCGAGGATACAGGTGGGGGCTGTATCGCTCCTCAGCGAGGCTTTCAGGAGACAGGAGCTGAATCCAGGGTCCGGGCCCTTTTGAGGCCTAGAAACGGGGATTTTATAATGGAATAACGTGCACACTGAGAAACGTGGCAACATTACTTTACATAGGCCTGATATTCGTAGTATTCACGAGGACTGGAAACTAACATACCAGAGATGGACACAACTGTAATTGCGTCATTAATCGGACATGGGGAATAACATATGCATATTGGTCATGCACACATAACATATGATGGATGAGGCGTAGGGACACAGAACATGGCAAAATTTACTTTTCCACATTCCCTCCTTGTCACTACGTTTCCATCAGGAAACATCAATTTTCATGATACCATCTATCATTTCATACAGTACCATTTGCTCGTCTCGAATTGTCTTGGAACGGGATTTAGAACGGGGCTTGGGACTAGGAATACAAGAGGTAGCACACATGCTGCAAATCGCAGGGCCACATTGTATACAGAGGCAGCAGCTGAATATGATCGCTACTGCAATACCTAGGAAGGACAGGACTTTCCATCCCCATGCGGAAATTATATTCCAGAACCAACCGGACCATGTCCAGGTGCCTGGATCTTGATGTAACAGATGGGCAATTTTATGGAGTCTGGTTATAGCTGAATAAACAGACGGCGCGTTATTTGGAATGAAAATGCAGCAACTAGATCCGATGACTCTACAGGCCCCGCCCCTATCGGCCAGTATGACGTCAAGGACGAGACGATTTTGCAAAACGACAAATCTCATAGCAGATTGTTCTTCGGTTAGGTTACCTAGAGCAGAGGCAGTCTCATTAACTACAGCTTCAAGGGTTCTTGTTAACCTACGGATCAGTTTACTATTCTGGACAGGTCCTACAAAGAAGAAGAAACCTTTATTGAAATCTGTATACTGTTCTAGAGTAGTTTCAGTATAATCGACAATTGGGGACTCCCTTCTATGTCTAATGTGTACTAGATGTGTGTTTCTGTGATAATCAGATGGGGCTAGGAAAACAGGTGGCAGTAGGAAGGCAATGTAACAGGTTCCCTCCCAATCGAGGGGCAGACGGACATATGCAGTTTGACCACAAATAAAATAAGAATGACGTGAAGCTTTGAAAACAGATTTCCCACTGTCACTATACTGAATAACAGTAGTACATTCACTATGACCTATGTGTATAGAACCATAACTTTGGACACATAATTCGCCTTTGACTGGTAGTACTGAAATAGCAGGTAAGTCTGGAGTAGTATCAGACTGAACATTCAGGACCATGAAATTCGACGAATAATTACCTAAATTATATACTTCGTTTTCTAGATCTAAACCTGTCCTGTGGGGAAAACCTTGCTTGTCTGGAAAACATGTACTGTTAAGAAAAGACATATCTGTTGAGGACGACGTTAACGTGGACCATGCTCCACACGAACCATTATGTGAGAATGGATAAGGAAACAGTGGCAGAACTCCCTTCGGTGTCTGGAAAGGGGGGAGTCGACCACACACCCAACAATTAGTGGCATTGCTGGTCTGGTGTGAATAATGTAACATACGGATGAATGTGTTATTACGCATTGCGAGGCGGTATGAATATTCGTGAGGAGGCAGATCACTAAACGTGTGCTCTACTGTAGCATTAGCAGACATATTTACATGAGGAACTGGTAAATACAGGAAAAATGCGTAGCTGGTGCAGGAAATCATTATGCTGAGAAATAATATGAAACTCAGAAAAACGATACATTGAAGTGAACTTCGACTGACTCTCTCACTATGGGGGTCTATTTTATACATGTCAGAAACAATTTAACCGTTTCACCTAGGGGAGGACTTATACAATCAAACTGGCTGACTTATTAGACCTGAGCTTTAACTTATACTCCTGTTGCGGAGTTTTCTCTAACAAGGGAGGGGTTGTAATAATGTCCGGTGCGGGACAGTCCTTTAAAACAATGTTCTGGCAATCCTTTGAATCCTGGGAAATGTTCTTGGAAATGTTTTTGAAGACTGGCTTTGGTCCTTTGAAAAGTTTTACATGAGAAAGGTGTACCCACCCCTTCCTGCCTTCCAACTTGACGGCAGTTCGGGTGGTCAAGAGGACCTGACGTGGCTCCTTCCAACGTGGTTCCAGCGGACTTGATCTGTCAAAATTTCTGATCATCACCAAGGAACCTGGAACGATCTCGTGCGGTGCCACCTCGGTATTGTCTGGAAATGCGGCGGCAACCTGTGAACGACATGAGTTGAGGGCAGACATCAAGGAAGCTAGGTAATCTGTCAGCATATTACATGAAACATCGGTAATACTTCGGGGTCTAGGAGTACCCCACATGTTAGGGGGGCGGCCGAATACGACCTCATACGGGGACAGACCTGATCTGGAATGTGCGACCATACGCATATAAAATAAAGCAACTGGCAGAGCTACTAGCCAGTCTACACCTTTGTCCTTACAGACTTTTGCTATACGGATCTTCAGAGTCTGATTATGTCTCTCGACTAGTCCAGCTGCTTCTGGATGGCGTACACAATGGAACTTCCACTGGTACCCTAACAACAGGGAAACGTGTCTCATGAGTTCTGATGAGAATGGCTGACCGTTATCAGAATATACGACTCTAGGGAGTCCGTATCTAGGGAAAAATTCACGAACCAACTGCTTGGCAGTGGTCGCGGCTGTGTAATCTGGGACTGGATATGCTTCTGTCCACCTGGACAAAGCGCATACTACTACAAGGACATACTTGAAACCTCGACATCGCTCCATCTGAATATAATCCATCTGGAGGACCTCAAAAGGGTGGTCAGGGGGCTGGAAACCACCTTGTTCCACCGGGACACTTTTACCTGGATTAAACTGACAACATATCATACAGGTACGGACTTTCTGCTTGGCTGCAGCTCGTAAATGCTTGTTGAACCAAATGTTCTGGATACTGTCTAACATAGCTTTTTCTCCTAAATGTGCTGGACTATGTGCGGTATTGATAATGACTTGAACCATAGAATCGGGGAGAAACCATGTGGCTCTACCCTTCGTTAACCATCCTTGATCTGTCTGGACCCCTCCTTGTTCAGACCATTTCTTGATTTCATCGGGGGTAGCATGTAACTGAATATCTATGACATCTTGTGTAGGGTCCTTAACTGTCATGCATGTAATCAGATCTGGAGTATGTGTCATGTTTACTGGAATGTCTGGAGTCTGTGCTGTAAGCTTGGCTGTGCGGTCTGCTAGATCATTACCTTGGGAAATAATGTCAGTGACTTTCGTATGTGCTTTGCACTTCATGATAGCAATAGATGTCGGTAAATGTATGGCATCTAACAGGGCTTGAATAAGGAGACCATGCTGAATCTTGGTTCCATGAGAAGTCATGAAACCTCTCTCCTGCCAGAGCACTCCGAAGTCGTGTACAACTCCGAATGCGTAACGTGAATCTGTGTAAACATTAACCTTCAGGTTCTTGGCGTGTATACAGGCTTGTGTCAGAGCAACTAGCTCTGCTGCTTGAGCGGACAGAGTATCAATACGGTGTGTTTCAATAACTTCAGTGTCAGTAGTCACTGCATACGCGGCGACTAGTTCTCCTGTACTAGTTCTCATACATGAACCATCCACATAAAGTGTCAGGTCAGGATCTGGTAACGGAATGTCTGTCAGGTCTTGTCTTGGCTTTGTCGTAATGTTAACTACTTCCACACAATCATGTGGGTCTGGATTTGAATTAACTGATGGTAACAGTGTAGCAGGATTCAGAACGTTGCAGCGTCTAATTTCTATGTGTGGCTGGAACAGTGTCAATTCATAACCTGTTAAACGTGCAATTGTCAAGTGTTGAGTTTGTGTTCGGTTTAAAAGAACTTCTACTGAATGTGGAACTTGTACTGTCAGGGAATGTCCTAAAACTATGGAATCACTTTGTCTGATAGCTAGTGCTGTGGCTGCAACTGACTTGAGGCACGCAGGCAACGCCTGGGCGACTGGATCTAATGTGCTCGAAAAATAAGCACAGGGCTTGTATTGACCTGCTTGATCTTGTGTGAGAACAGATAATGCTGTACCTTCGCGTTCAGTAACAAAAAGTGTAAAAGGCTTACTGTAGTTCGGTGTAGCTAGAACTGGAGCTTGACATAGGGCTTTCTTTAACTCGTTGAAACTAAGTGTATGTTCAGATGTCCAAGGGAGGACAGTCGATACGGCTGCCTCCTGTGTCGTTAACTGTATCAGTGGCTTGGCTAGAAATGCATACTGGGGAATCCATTGTCTACAATAAGAAGTAAGGCCGATAAAGGCACGTACCTCCTTCTGGGTTCTGGGCTGGGGAAGACTCGCTATTAACTGGATACGGTCGGGTGTCAACTGCCTACCCCTCTTGGACAGCAAGTGTCCTAAGTATACCACTTGCTGGACACAGAATTGAAGCTTTGAAGGTGACACCTTGTGCCCCATCTCGGCTAGAAAATACAGAACTGTAAGTGATGCTCGCTCGCAAGCACGTTCAGAACGGGCTGTGATCAGTAGATCATCGACATACTGGAGCAGGGCAGTGTCAGTTGGCATGTGAATATTGTCTAGTTGTCTCTTGAGTGCTTGACTGTAAATACTAGGGCTTTCTGTGAAACCTTGAGGAGCGCGTGTAAACATATAGCTCCTTCCATTTAAACAAAATCCGAAAAGAAACTGGCTGTCTGGATGAATTGGAACACTAAAAAATGCATTCTTGAGGTCAATGACAGTGAAAAACATGGCTTCGGAATCAATGGCTGTTAACAGGGAAGAGATGTCTGGAACAACTGGGTACTGAGGAATTATACATTTATTAAGCTCTCGTAAATCAATCACTAATCGATATACTGGGGGTGCATTTGGATCAGTACGTTTCATGACTGGAATGATCGGAGAATTGCATACATTGGAGTCAGTTTCTACAACTACTCCTTGAGCCATGAGCTCGTCAATAATTTTGGATAAGGCTGCTACAGCCTCAGGTGGCAATCTGTACTGTCTGATTCGGGGTAACACTACACCTGGCTTGAGAGTCACACGATGGGGTGTGATTTGCATGTAACCTACATCAGTTGGACCTTGCGCCCATAAATGCTGCGGAACATTAGACAATCTTGAATCAAAATCTCGTAACACATAGTGACCCTTAAAGTCACGTAGGAACAGACGTATTCCCTCTGGGGAACAGCAAATAACTGCACCTAACTCTTTCAGTGTCTTAATACCTAACAGATTTTCTGGACATGACTTAGTAAGTAACAGATCAGTAGTACGGGACAATGGACCTACTTCTAGAGTAACTGGCTTTGATATCTCATTAACGATGGGTTTTCCTGAAAATCCAAGGGAAACATTTCTTGAGCCTGAGAGCGGAGCCCCTGGAACTTCGGCATGACTAATTGTGGTCCTACTTGCCCCTGTATCGATCAAAAATTTTCTGTCTTTCCCTAATACTTGGCTGTGAACATAGGGACCTTCTTGATCTACAGGTATCTCGATGAGAGGCAAGCCTACCTCCCTCTCTAGGCTGTTTCATGAATATGACTGGTACTCTGGATACTCAGACTGTGTATACTGGTACATCTGCGATGTAACATGCTGTGTTGCAGCAATAGGCTGCGGTACTGTAACTGTCTGTTGTGCATTCTGTGGCTGAGGAATCTGTGAAACTTGTTCTTGTCTAGGCGGACGTGGTCTTTCTTTAGTCTTACCAGTAGCTATATTATGTTTCAGAACTGCACACTCGTTTATAAAATGACCTGGCTGTTTACAATAATTGCAGTTCCCTTTAACGGGAGCTGCAGGATGACTGGCTTGATTCGGACCCCTCTTCTGACTGTCTTGAGGAACAGATTGTGCAACTAGCACTTTCATTTTCGTGTCTTTCATACGTTTTCTCTCGTGTTCTTGCTCTTCTCTGATTCTATTCTGGTGATACTGGAGCATCTGGAGCATCTGGGACGGAGTATTTGCTTGCCAGGTGCTTTCGACTTTCAAAACTCGGTTTTTAATTTGTGGACTTGAATTCTCGACTAATTTGGTAACGAAAAGATGAGGGTATGACTCACTACTTGTCTTAAGACCACTGTTAATACTGAAACATTTCTCGAATCTAGAATAAAAATCACTAATGTCTTCATCTTGTTTCTGTTTACAGGCTGAGATTGCATCCCAGTCTTCTTTCCTAGTTGTCAATAATCTGGGTAAAACTTGAATCAATAATTCTGGTAATTCTTTACATTTATCTCCAAGACCGGTACCTGGTACTCGTGCCTTGTCTTCAGCTTCTAGAGCTGCCCAATCGATCTTTTTCTCTCCCACCTCCCATTCTTTTTCTTTTAACTTTTCATACACCCCTGCGGGTAACAGGACCTTTAACATTTTAATGATATCTGGGTAAGTGTATTCTCCCATACGGAGCATGTCTTTTAATTCTCTATGGAACCCTGCTGGATCTTTGTCATGACAGGGAATTAATTTCTTCATTTCAAGAAGTTCCATCTTTGAAATCGGAGTGTATACAAACACTCGTTGCATTACGCCACCCGCCCCTTGGACTGGGTGGACTTCTCGTAACGGATTCTGTCTGTCTATGTAAAACGATTTACTTTCTGGGGGTGAGACATGAACAAAATGCGGGTTCAAAAACGTTCTATATTTGTGGCGCTGTTCTAGAATGACAATAATTAAATCGGTACCTAGACCTCTCCATTTATACTGGAGTAACTCGTTCAGGATATCGTGTAACGGGCCTGGATCAGAATGTTGACCCTCATACAGAGTAATGAGGTGCTGGATCATATACATACCCACCAGTCGTTGCTCGGCTGGGGGCAGTTTCAGAAACATTTGTGCCACTATTTCGTCTGGAAAAGTGGTAGAATCAGTAATCCATCGGACTGCTGATCGGGCTAGTTCTTGTTCATGCATGGTACTTAACTCACTATAACCAACTCGTGATTTCAGAATGTGATCGGTAGCTTGGAATACTTGTTCTAGAGAACCTTGTTCTGGTGCTGGATGATGAAAAACAGACTTGGGTTCTAGGCGTAAATGGCGATCTGGAAATCTGGATTTTCCTACATATGCTATTCTGGCGGGATTCTCGTTCTCTTCCTCTTCAGGATCAGAGATACTTTCTTTCTCGCTTACTTGTGCTGCTTTACGCTGTTCGTGTAACCTTACTATTTCTTTACGAATTTTCTTGTACATACTCTCCATGGCACTGACGGTCTTGTGCTTACCCTCGGCTATATTATCACTCCACCTTGTCAGGATTCTCATTTCGGCGGGATCTTTAGACGGGTAATCTTGTTCTCTTATTAGACAATTGATCAGGAACTTTAATATCATGAGCTGAATCTCGGCTTTCCTTTGAGACATAATCTCGCCAATACTTTCTGGATCATCCCCTGTACGGATGAAACGATATATTCTGTCTAGATCTTCTTTCATATTCGGCAAGGTGACTAGATACTCGGTCACTCTCCTTACACGTAAGGAATATAAAACCATAATATATTCGCCTGGAACTGGATCATAAACACATTCGTTAAGGGCTTGCCTGATTTCTGTAACAGACTTATTACTTTTAGGAGTACGCTGTGATGCTTGAGCATGTAATTCGAGTGCTGATAAACGCTTGTGTGGCGGCGGGGTTTGAGGAGCAGCTCCTCCTGCGGCCCCTAAACTGGAGTCGTCTACTGAGGCTCTACGTCCTGGCAGAGTGGGAAGTGGAACTATAGGCTGGACCGGGGGTACCGTAACAGGTACTCCGGTGTCTGGAGGAACATGAATTACCTGGTTTACAGGGACTGGCGGAGCGCGAACAGGATTGGCATATTCGGGGACTGTGTCGTCCAAATAGGACGAAATAAAAATATCAGCTGCGGTCGGTTTGTGACGTAGCTTGGTCGGAACTAATGGTGGCGGGAAATTACTGGATGCCTCTGGGGTCGCTTTTTGCACACCTTCGGCAAGAAGAGGATACATACCCTTAATAAGGGCATGCCTCTGTCTGTCTGACTGTTCGGTTTTGACTTGTTCACCTATCTCGATTAATTCTCTTTCTTGGGCTCGTTCTTGGGATTCTCTACTTAACTCTGACTTTCTGACTTCCTTTTCCGTTCTTCTATGAGCTTCCTTACGCCATAACTCGATGGCATCTTTCTGTGACTGTCTGGCTTTCTTTTTCCATAATGCTTCTTCTACTCGCATGATACATTCGGCATCCCATGTACCCGATACGGGCCATCTATACTTTTCGTCTAACTGTTTGGTATACTCTACCCACAAATCTAGATACATTATGGCGCTTATGCCATGTTTCTGATACATAAAGTGACCTGGACTGTCCCTAGGCGGGACAGGAACTGCTTCCTCTAACAGACCCTTTCTGGTTTTTAACTGACGTAACTTGGAAAAGAGCGGCATTCTAAACTTGAATCGGAACACAATACAATACACGAAAAACAATAACAATTGGGGAAACAATTCAGGCATACCACGACATTGGAAATACATTAAACAATATCATAACATAACAGTTCGAACAGAATACTACCTGAAAATACTGAAAACAGAAACAGAACAGAATTCTCGAGAACGGAACAGACTAGAGTTGCTGGATGCACTGCTATAACAGTACGGAACATACCGGTCCCATAAAGGAACACATCAAGACCCGTATCCACCTAGGTGAACACTTCGTTTGTGGGCTTGGGTACCACCAACCCACGGACCAGGAGTCAATTTAGACTGACCCTGTCTAGATACTACCCCAGCAATGGTACTCACCGGGCAATACGGAACGGAAAGCCTCGGACGGGACTGGACTACGACGGACTTCGGACTTCGGACTTCAGTTACGGGTGGGCCTCCGGATACCTCGGACCTTGGACTCTCGGCTTGGGCTCTGGTCGGGACTCGCCGCGTTCCTCCACCGTCTCGTTTGGATGCTGGACCGCCTCCTCCGTCTCCTCCGTGGGCCTGAGGGATACTTGGAGCAGAAATATCTGCCAGTGCACGGTATGGTTCCGTCACGACTGCAGAGGGTCAGGGGGTCGGCGTGGCTTCACCGACGCGTGGGGAAAGGGCAAGTCCCTATTCGGGCGCCATTATGTGGTAAATAAATAAATAATACCCTATTTTTGACTAGACTTATAGCATAACAGATAGCTCAATAAATAAGAGTCAAGATTCGAGGTAGTAGGAGTTTCTGCAGGTTTATTACAGCATAAGGACAGGATCAGGACAACCTGCATAGGAACAGAATGACAGGGCCCAGCAGGACAACTGGGGCCCAGCAGGGGAAAAGAGGCCCAGCAGCTGCTGGGGCTAGGTCTGGGATGAGCGCGCTAACATTTAATAACAAAACATTGACTTATATACATAGCGCGAACACATAGCATTACATTGCAGTAGGCGTAACAGTGGGTGGAGCAGAAGGCGTGACGCGTAGCAGTCGCGAAAGATAACAGTAAAAAGAGGTGTAACTGGGAGTATACATAGACATGTGATGCGAACGTAACAGAGTATGTCATGAATGGGCGGAAACATAGGAGGGGGCTACCTAAGGAGCCGGGACCTCTAACCTAATGGTGCGCGAAAACTGGCAATGACGTATTACTAGGAGAAGCTGGGGGCTACGAACTCTGTGCTAGGAGCAGAGACTAGAGTCTGGAGGGTCGGAGCGACATGTACCTAAACCCTATCTGGTATCTGATGTTTAGGGAACATGTTGATATGAACTAGAAGTCATGAGGGGAGAGGCTAACTTGACTCTAAGACTGGACCATGCATTATTCTACATGTAGTGCGTGATGAAGAATACTAAATGACCATTAAATACAATATTTCTCTAACGTGGAGCCGAGTAGGCTAGACAATGACGGAAACTATTGATGCAGTTCAGTAGCTTAGGAATGCAGAAGAGGAGGACTGAACTGATAGCTGGAACTATAACATACTTTTGGCAGACTCAGAGGCAGAGCCAAGCTGCACCGGGCACTGCGAGGCAGGAAGTAAGTGAAGGGTCGAGGATACAGGTGGGGGCTGTATCGCTCCTCAGCGAGGCTTTCAGGAGACAGGAGCTGAATCCAGGGTCCGGGCCCTTTTGAGGCCTAGAAACGGGGATTTTATAATGGAATAACGTGCACACTGAGAAACGTGGCAACATTACTTTACATAGGCCTGATATTCGTAGTATTCACGAGGACTGGAAACTAACATACCAGAGATGGACACAACTGTAATTGCGTCATTAATCGGACATGGGGAATAACATATGCATATTGGTCATGCACACATAACATATGATGGATGAGGCGTAGGGACACAGAACATGGCAAAATTTACTTTTCCACAATTCCATCATAATCCCATGTCAATTTCTCATTCAAGACCCGGACCGCCTCATCGTAAATTTCGTTACCTCCCCCTAATAAAGGCCCAGAAGGAAAGGAGCAGAGCCAGGTGTAGAAGATAGAAAGACAGGATAAGAGATGTTTGTGGGTCGTAAATGGGCACGGTTACCAGTTTCGGCCGCCTAATCATGATCAGGCCAACGAACACAAGAACCAGTATAGCAGGACTGGCCTCAGGCTGGGGAGGCAGTTCTTGCCGAGTCATGCTGCTACAGCGTTGCTGGCCTAAGGTGCACGTGTCACTAGCAAGGTGAATCGCCGGTTAAAGCCTACGTGTCCTTTAATGAAAAGAGGTCATTGCGTGTCCATTGACTATGTGAGGGCAAGGAATACAAAATGGCTTCCGTGTTCTAAGATGGATGCCACGGGTAGAACAGAAATGTGTTTGTAACTGGAGTGCTCTTGCTCGTAGCATAGCGAAAACACCAGGATATACTAAATGGATCATTTGCGGTTCACTGATACCAAAATTATGTATTTACGACAATGTTACAAACACGAGTAAAATCGTCACGGAACCTCAGACCCTCCTTTTGCCCTTACATAGGCAATTACTCAGTCTATGTCAGAGTCAGAGTCTAATTCTATGCTCATTAGGTCAGTGACATGTTGTTGCACCATCATCTTGTCTCGTACCTTTTCTCCAAATGCAGGTGGTTTTCTGAAACAGGTTGCAGCACAGAGACTACACAAAGCGGGACCACATTGGATGATAAGGCAGCACGAGAACAGAAATACTAGGATGGCACCAATGACCATCAGAACCTTCCATCCCCACGCTGATACCAGAGTCCAAAACCACTCCATGAAGGACCAGTTTCCCTTGTCTACGTGTATGGAGTCGGAAATCTTGTGTAGCTTAGAGATCGCTTCATAGACTGTTGGAGCATTATTTGGAATAAAGACACAGCAGCTCGATTGGATCATTCTGCATACCCCACCTCGATCTGCAAGTATTACGTCTAGAACCATTCGGTTCTGCAACGTCATGAGACGATCCGCCTGAAGCTCAGCTGTTAAGTTACTAAGGGCACCAGCAGTTTCTGTAATAGTAGATTCAACTACCCGTGTTAGTTGACGTAGATTTCTACTATTGGCCATAGGCCCCCAAAACGGAAGGAAACCTTTGAAGAAGTCTCCAGCTTCCTGACCAGCGGTATCTTCCTTGCTGAAGACACCTCTTGCTACTCTGGTCTTGTGATAATCTGAAGAAGCAGTGTATGTCGGAGGTAACAATCGAGCAATATAACATGAACCTGAGAAGTCAGCAGGCAGCCATGTATATGCTCTGTCCTGACAGATGAAGTAAGTACCCCTAGCAGTAAGGAAGGCAGGGGAGGAGTTAGACGGAAATACGTAAGTCTCAACGCACTCACTCCTCCCTAGCTGAGCTCTCAGATTTCTCCCATTTCCTTGCAAACAGACCTGACCTCGGTGAGGCACGACCCAAACTGAAGTGGAGCTTTTACGCTTGCTTTCTCCCAAACTAAGGCGATACTCTGTAGAGTTCCAACTCAAATACACCCGTAATTCATCTCTAGGGTAAGATGGAGTATTATTGACGTCTTTAATCATGTCAATAATTCCCTGGACTAAAGCTTTGTTGGCTGAGTTGTATTTAGTGGACAGTGGTGGACGCGGAGGATAGGTCTCAAGGGCATATGAAAAAATGGTCTGAAAGGCCTGAAATGATCCATTGTAGCTAAAAGGCAAGACTAAATAGGGAATGCCTTTATCCATAGTGTGAGGTATCAAGCCACACACCCAGCAGTCTGTAGTATTAACTACCAGTTGGTGTTGATGCAAGAGCTGTACAAATGTATTGTTAATAAATTCTGAGCGTCGAGCTTGTTCGTGTTCAGGAAATGAGTGAAAAGAATGCATAGAAGAAATCGTAGAAGTAGTAGGATCAAGGGGAGGTACTGTAGTTACTGGCATAAAAATCAAATGTACACCAAAGACGATTCCACCCACCAACATTATCAAAACAATTAAAAATGTAACTGCACATTGCATTAGAAAGCATTTGCTGTGAAGTATTCTGTACAGTCTATTTCTGCGAACATAAATTACATTTTCTCGTTGCAGCTCAGGAAGCTCCATCTTCTACGACCGTTCGCGACCACTGATGATGTGTACGTAGATGAAAATGCCTCTATCAGCCCTGGGAGTTCCCAGAACTAACAGAAAGATCGACCTTGTGTCTGACCCCCGCAGATTCAACTAGGCACACAGCCACGACCCTACGGCTACCCAGACGGCAAGGCAATTTTAAAACAAAAAGAAACAATACAAAGTATTAGCAAACTTCCTGGCTGGAGGCAATGTATAGAAAATTCAAATCTGAAAATAGGCAGTTTCCTGCTTTATTTGTCCATATTGCGAGGTCGCAAGTTGTATCTCAGTTTTGCAGGAGCTGTCTGATCTGGAAACAATGTATTTTCAGCTGACGTTGCAATGTTCACGTTTTCAGATGACAAATGTTCTTTTGGTGCAGATGGCAAATGTTCGTTGGGTGTGGATGACAAATGTTCAGGGTTCAAAAGAGCAGTTTCAGGAGGAGAGTCAGAATTTGGTGAATCCGTGATCAGTTCTGCATCGCTGAAAGGTATGAACCTGGGGACTTGTTCCGTTTCAGAGGCACCGATTCCTTTCTTTACCCAGTTGTCGTAAGGAAGTGGCAGAGGCACACGTTTGACATGTGTCGTATGGATCCAGTTCTTCCTTCCGGCCACACGAATAGCAGTTCTCGTTGCTAGTAGGACTTGGAAAGGGCCAATGAATCCGGGTTGAAGATTTTTCGTTCTTGCAAAATTTCTAATGACCACCTGGTCACCCGGTTTCAGCTGATGGCCTGGACTCTCCGGTGGCTTTGGCAATGCATCGAAAACCTGTTGGTGAATAAGACTCAATTTAGCAGTCAAGTCGAAAAGGTAATCAATTAACATTGGGTATTCCAGCTGTTTGAATTCTTTTGGTCTAGGTACCCCCCAAACATTTGCAGGACGACCAAAAACTATTTCATAAGGACTAAGCCCTACTCTAGAATGTACAGTTGCTCTTGTTGATAGCAAAGCCAAAGGCAATGCATCTGGCCAGGACAAACCCGTGGATGCTTGTATCTTAGCAAGTTTCAGTTTAAGGGTGCCATTGTAACCCTCGACTAAACCCGCGGACTGGGGATGATTCGCACTATGAAACTTCTGTCTAATCCCTAGGCCGGCACACACACTCTGCATAACTTTCCCTACGAACTCACTTCCGTTATCTGACCATACAATCTGTGGCATTCCGTATCTGGGGAAGTATTCTTTAAGAAGAATTTTGGCAGTGGATAAGGCAGTATTGTCCTTTAGCGGGTATGCTTCGATCCATCTGGAGAAAGCACAAACTACCACTAGGACGTATTTCAGATTATTACAACGATCCATGTGAATGAAGTCTAGCTGGATCACTTCGAAGGGGCAGGAAGGAGGAGCGAAATGACCTGCAGGTGTGGGGATTCCCTTGCCAGGATTATGCATCAAGCATACCATACAATTTCTCACCACTCTCTCTGCACACTTACTAATCCCATCATTCTTCCAGACCGGAGCCAACATCTTACAAATCCCTTTTGAACTGATGTGTGCTGTTCCATGTGCCATCGTTACTACTGCAAGCACATACGCATCAGGCAACATCCAACGCTGTTGTTCCGACAAGTCAATCCAACACCCACTCGAGTCCAATTTACCCGTGCTCTCTCTCCATGCAAGTTTTTCCTCCTCAGTCGCCTCTTTCTGAATTTCTTTCACGCTTTCCACTGTGTCTTCACACATTCCAGACTCAGAAATCCATCTTGCAGACGTTGCAACATACATTCTACTCATCATATTTCTAGCTGTCTGTTTTGCAGTCTCATCGGCTAAAGCATTCCCACGACCAACATCATCCGTGATTGCTTTATGAGCACTGCATTTCACAATCGCAACTTCAGTCGGCAAGGTTAGATATTCCAACAAGTCATTAACTAGCTGGCCATGTTGAATCTTAGTCCCATGGGACGTAATGAAACCTCTCTCTTTCCACAAACGGCCAAAACTATGGGCCACGCCGAACGCGTACTGGCTATCTGTGAACACATTCACTCTCTTTCCCTTAGCTAAAACGCACGCTCTTGTTAGCGCGATCAATTCTGCAGCCTGGGCAGAATTCTGACTCACTCTTGCAGTCTCCACAATCGTACTCAAAGTCGTTACTGCATAAGCAGCAGTCACATCACCATTCTCTAATTTGAAGCAAGACCCGTCAACATACAACGTGCCATCTGGATCTGATAACGGAGTGTCTTTTAGATCAATTCGTCCTTTTGTTTCTTCCTCAGTTTTGAAATAACAGTCGTGTGGTTCGGAATCACTCGACTCTTGGCTAGTCGGCAACAATGTTGCTGGATTCAATACACTGCATCTTTTGATCTGAATGTGACTAGCTAACAGTGTCAGTTCATAACCTGATAATCTAGCACTGGTAAGGTGCTGCGTCTTGGTTCGGTTCATGAGTGTATCCACCGCATGAGGAACCATAACCACTAGCATGTTGTTCATTACTAAACCAGCAGATTGTCGAATGGAAGCTGCAGCTGCGGCTGTAGCTCTCAAGCAACTAGGCAATGCTCTGGCTACCGGATCTAACGTTGATGAAAAATACGCACAAGGGCGTTGTTTATCACCAAATTTCTGCGTCAAAACACTCAATGCACAACCTTCTCTCTCGTGGACATAGAGCGTGAATGGCTTACTGTAGTCGGGTGTACCCAATACAGGTGCTGAACACAGTGCATTTCGTAACTCAGAAAAACTCTGCTGACATTCAGCAGACCATGGTACCGGACTCGGAACATCTTTCCCAGTCAAGGCTACCAATGGTTTTGCTAAAAGAGAAAAATTTGGGATCCATTGCCTACAATATGAGGTAATACCTAAAAAGGCACGTACTTCTCTCTGCGTGCTAGGAACATTCATCTGTGTAATTGCTTTTATTCTCTCTGGGGTCAACTTCCTTCCCTCCTTTGACAAGAGATGACCTAGGTAGGTCACTTCTTGGCAGCAGTATTGTATTTTTGAAGGTGACACCTTGTGATTCAAATTTGACAAATGATGCAATAAAGAAATCGTAGCTGTTTTGCAAGTTTCCTTGTCATCAGCAGCCACTAGAAGATCATCAACATATTGTATTAAAGCAGAACCAGGAGGAAGTACGAAGGAATCTAACTGGCTTTTTAATGCTTGACTGTAAATGGATGGGCTTTCACAATAGCCTTGTGGAGCGCGTTTAAACCTGAAGCTTCGTCCTCCTAGAGAGAAACCGAAGATATCTCTGCTTTCTTCGGCTATCGGAATGCTGAAAAAGGCATTTTTCAAGTCGACAACCGAAAACCATGCTGCTGTAGCAGGAATCAACGTTAACAATGCAGTAATGTCTGGAACCACAGGAAACTGTGGAATCACAATTTTATTAACCTCTCTGAGATCAATTACAAACCTATATACTGGAGGTTTTGTAGGGTCAGTTCGTTTCAAAATAGGCAGTACAGGACTATTACAGACATTACCTCTAGTTTCTTCTATAACGTCTTTCTCAATCAGATCATGCACTATCAGTAGGAGCGCACGCTCACCTTCACTAGAGATTCTGTATTGTGGAATTCGTGGAAGTTTGACATTTGCTTTCAAAGTTACTACATAAGGTGGAATTTCCAATAGACCTACATCATTAGGACCAGTCGCCCAAAGAGTATCAGGGAGTGAACGCAGCTCTGGTGGGAGCGCATCCATCGACAAGTACATCGGAGAGATTATTATTTTACCCAACGTAAGCTGTACTCCTGCTGGAGAACAGTACAATGTCGCGTACAGGCGTTTTAACAAGTCTAAACCAAGCAGATTTTCGTTACAACCTGTCGTCAAAATCAGGGGTGCTTTCAATTGACAGGGTCCAACAGAAATAGACAAAGGACCAGAAACAGGATTATGAACAGGGGCGCCCGAAAAACCTACTGAAACGTTTGTTGAGCCAGACAAAGGTGCGCCAGGGAGTTTCGCATGTATGATAGAACTTTTTGCTGCACCAGTATCCAACAGAAACGGTTCGACTATACCTGATGCTGCTACTGCGACATAAGGCCCACTCTGATCTACTGGAACTGATACTACTCCCTCTCTTTGTCCATGGCTGTCCTAGTACTCACTTTGCTGAACTTCCTCACTAGCTTCATAATAGTCTTCAACATGATACTGTGGAGACCTATTCTGTTGGGCAGATTGTCCATTTCGCTGGTCGAAATAATTAGAAGGGCGATCACTCGTCTGCGGAGGCATAGCACCTCTTCCTCGACCTCTAGAATTTTGCATAGAACTACCACGACCTCTCTGAGCTGCCGCAGCATTATTTTGTGCCCGAACTGGACACTCATTTTTGTAATGACCTTCCACTTTGCAAAAAGGACATTGATTCCATTGGTATTGTGGCCTTTGAAAATTATAATCCGTTCTTTGATATGGCCCTTGCTGTATATTAGTCTGATTCGTGCGAGGCGGATAAGCTTGCTGTAAAAGTACTTTAGTTTTTAAATCTTTCGTCTTTTTATCTGATTTTTCTTTCTCCTCTTTGTCCCTATTTTCATAGTACTGGGCAGTCGCAAGTATTTGCGCAGTCGTAGAGACAGCCCACACACTTTCAGAATTCTTTAATTTACCACTAAGTTCTGGCAACAGATTGTGCACAAATTTATCAACAAATAATCTCTGGCCTCCTTCTGTGCTCATATCCTGACCACTATGATCCACGAAAGTCTCCTCGAATCTTGTGAAAAAATCGGAGACGCTTTCGTCTTTCTTTTGTTTGCACGCGGACAATTTGTCCCAGTTAACGCGCAATGCTGGCATCAAGGTTTTCATTAAATCGATTATTCTACCAGGCAAATTAGCAATTAGGGGTTCTGGTTTGGAACCACCTATTTGTTGACCATCTGCTGCAATTATAGCTGCCCAGTCACCACCTAGGGCAACTGGATGATTCTCTTTACGAATTTTAGCCCAAATTGGTTGCGGTACTACATTACCAAATAGCAGATCTATGTCAGCAAGATTCAATACACAAGCGTCAACTGTTTGAGCCAACTCTTTGTAGTACCCTGCAGGATTTTTACGCGGATCTGGCAAGGCCTGTTTCACTGCTAATACTTCAGCTCGCTTCCATGGAATATGTATCCATACTCTCTGGAATTGGGCCGGAGCGGCTGCAATACCAAGGTTTGCATTAGCTTGCACAGCTTCACGCCAAATTGGTGGAACCTCTCTCATTGGGTATTGACGATTTTGTTTCGTACTGCGTTTCTCTAACTCTCTTGGTGAACGAAGGGATGAGTCGGTCCTATAACTTAGAACCAGTTCCATCGCTTCTTTTATATTTTGACCAACTATCATACCTGCAGCAAACTCTTTCTGAACATTAATTAATTCTTCTAGATTTGATTCAGTGTCATCCTCTTCCAATTCCTCACGTAGAAGGAAACACATTTCGTCGAACACATATCGTTGTGTCGGTTCATTCCATTGCATAAATGTATCTAATAAATTTTGTATACTATATCTTCCAACTTTTGAAACCCATCTAAGAGCAGTGGAATCTAATATTCCTCTTTCTTCAGTACTGGGAAGCTGGCTACGCCTCTGCACAGAGTCAGAGGTAGGAGTCTTAATCAGAGTTTTATAGAAGGGAGATAGAATATTAGAGACAGAATCAGTGATTCTCCGACGAACAGAAAGTGGAGTCATAATATTAGCAGAAGCAGTAAATAGAGTAGCAGTTGGAACAGATAGATTAGGAACAGTAGGAGTAGCAGGCAAAATAGCTTGTGAACTAGCAGGTGTGAGCGACACAGGCATAGGCAAAGAAGCCGGCAACCCTGGAAGAGGGGTTGTCGAAGGAACATGAATATTGACCACAGGAGGTACAGGAACTTGATTCAGGGGAGCGGGAACAGGGACACCAGGTTGTCCAGCAACCGGTAATTGAACATTCGGTATAGGTGGAGCCGTAGCACCCTGTGCATACGGTGGGGGTGATCGTAACAAGTAAGACAACAGGGGATCCTTTTCAGGGTCCTCTACTATCTTAGCTGTACTCGATGGCAAAGCAGGATAGCACTTGTCTATCGCTAAATTACGCTCTCTATTGGCCACCTCCATCGCTTTCTCAGACTCGTTGAGTTGCAGCTGCTTAGCAGACTGTTCTAAAGTCAACTCTTGCTCTTTCTGTTCTTTCTTCAACTTTTTAATTTCTCTCTGTTTAGATTCTTTTCGCCAATAACGGAAAGAATCAAACATTGCCGGCCGGGCTTTCTTCTTGAACAACCTTCTTTCTAGATTATCGAGAACTTCAGGGTCAAAACTACCATGTAGTGGCCAACTAAGGACACCATCTTTCTCTGTGAAGCGGATCCATACCTCGTTATAAGAGATAGGGCCCACACCAAATTTGCAATATAGGTCATAAAGGGGAGTTCCAATCGGAGGAACCAAACACGAGTCCTCCAACTGGGAATCACTGTTGCAACTAAAACAAGACAACATACAATTTTTCCGACTTACCATTTTATAATCCGGAACACAAAACAAACAAGACACAAACAGAAAAGATGCGCACTCGAACCAAGAACTTAGGCCTACCATGAACTGACAAATGTATCGATACCTGAACTGAACAGAATGATTATCGTAACCAGAATAACCAGTGATAATCTTACAGAACTGAACTGAACTGAGAACTAAAAGGATTATCCAAACAGGAGCAACCCTCACAAAATACTTAACTGAGGCACTGAAGACGTCACCAAGGAGAAACCCGTCACGTCTCGCCGTACTAAGGACTGCACCTCGGGTCCAAGACAGGGCGACGGTCAAGGCAACGGACCACTGCAGCCGTCTGAACGGGAACCCTCGTGGAAGAGAACGTCGGGGCCACTTTTGCGATATGCCGGGATCGATGAAGTGGGGCGCCTCCCTCTGAAATCTTCACACGAAGCTCCTCGAACTCTTCAGGCTTTTGGACCGGTACCGAATGACGTCGCCCCACGTTGGGCGCCAATTGGAGTTCTGGACTTTTTGGTTCCGTCCAGAGGTGTCAGGGACAACACCCGAAGACCCCGGAGTTCAACCTGTCTCGGTGCACAAACAAACAGAAACACGGGCTTCTCGATGGTGGCGTCAAAGACCAAAGGTTTATTACTGCAGGGACACAGAAGTCACAGAAACTACACATGGGCAGTATCTAGGAGCCTGTTCAATTTGTACAAAGAGGGTTGTTCCTTATATACTAAATATTCTGCTCGGGGCAAATTCTTTACATGTTACCACAGTTCTAAACATTCGTGTCTTAAACAATAAATATTTGGCGTTGCACAGGAATCGTCAACAGTATCTGATGTCAAAACATTACGAATGAGGGGTTCCCACTATTCCATCATAATCCCATGTCAATTTCTCATTCAAGACCGGGACCGCCTCATCGTAAATTTCGTTACCTCCCCCTAATAAAGGCCCAGAAGGAAAGGAGCAGAGCCAGGTGTAGAAGATAGAAAGACAGGATAAGAGATGTTTGTGGGTCGTAAATGGGCACGGTTACCAGTTTCGGCCGCCTAATCATGATCAGGCCAACGAACACAAGAACCAGTATAGCAGGACTGGCCTCAGGCTGGGGAGGCAGTTCTTGCCGAGTCATGCTGCTACAGCGTTGCTGGCCTAAGGTGCACGTGTCACTAGCAAGGTGAATCGCCGGTTAAAGCCTACGTGTCCTTTAATGAAAAGAGGTCATTGCGTGTCCATTGACTATGTGAGGGCAAGGAATACAAAATGGCTTCCGTGTTCTAAGATGGATGCCACGGGTAGAACAGAAATGTGTTTGTAACTGGAGTGCTCTTGCTCGTAGCATAGCGAAAACACCAGGATATACTAAATGGATCATTTGCGGTTCACTGATACCAAAATTATGTATTTACGACAATGTTACAAACACGAGTAAAATCGTCACGGAACCTCAGTGCAAAGGACTCCCAGCAGTGCCCAACAGTGCCCAACAGTATAGGGGGTGGCTGCAGAGGAGTCCCAGCAGTACCCACCAGTGCCCAACAGTATAGGGGGTCGGTGCAGAGGACTCCCAGCAGTGCCCAGCAGTGCCCAGCAGTGCCCAACAGTATGGGGGTGGGTGCAGAGGACTCCCAGCAGTGCCCAACAGTATAGGGGGTTGGTGCACAGGACTCCCAGCAGTCCCCAACAGTATAGGGGGTGGGTGCACAGGAATCCCAGCAGTGCCCAGCAGTGCCCAGCAGTGCCCAACAGTATAGGGGGTGGGTGCACAGGACTCCCAGCAGTGCCCAACAGTATTGGGGGTGGGTGCACAGGACTCCCAGCAGTGCCCAGCAGTGCCCAACAGTAGAGGGGGTGGGTGCAGAGGACTCCCAGCAGTGCCTAGCAGTGCCCAGCAGTACCCAACAGTACCAAACAGTATAGGGGGTGGGTGCACAGGACTCCCAGCAGTGCCCAACAGTATAGGGGGTGGGTGCACAGGACTCCAAGCAGTGCTCAACAGTGCCCAACAGTATAGGGGGTGGGTGCAGAGGACTCCCAGCAGTGCCCAACAGTATTGGGGTCGGTGCACAGGACTCCCAGCAGTGCCCAGCAGTGCCCAACAGTATAGGGGGTGGGTGCACAGGACTCCCAGCAGTGCCCAACAGTATAGGGGGTGGGTGCAGAGGACTCCCAGCCGTGCCCAGCAGTGCCCAACAGTATAGGGGTGGGTGCACTGGACTCCCAGCAGTGCCCAGAAGTGCCCAGCAGTGCCCGACAGTATAGGGGTTGGGTGCACAGGACTCCCAGCAGTGCCCAGCAGTGCCCAACAGTACAGGGGGTGGGTGCACAGGACTCCCAGCAGTGCCCAGCAGTGCCCAACAGTATTGGGGGTGGGTGCAGAGGACTCCCAGCAGTGCCCAGCAGTACCCAACAGTATAGGGGGTGGGTGCACAGGACTCCCAGCAGTGCCCAGCAGTATAGGGGGTTGGTGCACATGTGGTAAATAAATAAATAATACCCTATTTTTGAATGTATAAATGACTAACAGATAGCTCAATAAATAAGAGTCAAGATTCGAGGTAGTAGGAGTTTTGCAGGTTTATTACAGCATAAAGGACAGGAACAGGACAACCTGCATAGGAATAGGATGGCAGGGCCCAGCAGCGCTGCTGGTGTCAGGATCGGGACAAGGGAAAGGATGACTTTTTTAATAACAGTGCATGAACATATATACATAACGCAAACACATAGCATTACATTGCAATAGGCGTAGCAGTGGGTGGAGCAATAGGCGTGACGCGTAGCAGTCGCGAAAGATAAGGGTGAAAGTGGGTGTAACGGGGCGTATACATAGACATGTGATGCAAACGTAACAGAATATGTCATGAATGGGGCGGAAACCATGGAGGGGGCTACCTAAGGAGCCGGGACCTCTAACCTGATGGTGCGCGCAAACTAGCAATGACGTATCACTAGGAGAAGCTGGGGGCTATGAACTCTGTGCTAGGAGCAGAGACTGAAGTCTGGAGAGTCAGGGCGACATGTACCTAAGCAGTATCTAGTATCTGATGTTTAGAGAACATGTTGATATAAACTAGAAGTCAGGAGGGGAAAGGCTAACAGACTCTAAGGCTGGAGCATGCATTATTCTACATGTAGCGCGTGATGAAGAATACAAAATGACCATTAAATACAGTATTTCTCTTACATGGAGACGTGAAGGCTAGACAATGACGGAAACTATTGATGCGATTCAGTAATTTAGGAATGCAGAGAAGGAGGACTGAACTGATAACTGGAATCATAACATATTTTTGGCAGACTCAAAGGCAGAGCCAGCCTGAACCGGGCACTGCAAGGCAGGAAGTAAGTGAAGGGTCGAGGATACAGGTGGGGGCTGTATCGCTCCTCAGCGAGGGCTCAGGAGACAGGAGCTGAATCTGATGTCCGGGCCCTTTTGAGGCCTAGAAACGGGGACTTTACAATGAAATAACGTGCACACTGAGAGACGTGGCAACGTAGCTTTACATAGGCCTGATATTCGTAGTATTCACGAGGACTGGAACTGACATACTAGAGGTGGACACAACTATAATTGCGTCTTGAATCGAACATAGGGAATACATATGCATATTTAATCATGCACACATAACATATGATGGATGACACGTAGTGACACAGAACATGGCAAAATTTACTTTTCCACATTCCCTCCTTGTCACTACGTTTCCTTCAGGAAACATCAATTTTCATGATACCGTCTATCATTTCATACAGTATCATTTGCTCGTCTCGAATTATCCTGGAACGGGATTTAGAACGGGGTTTGGGATTAGGAATACAAGAGGTAGCACAAATGCCGCAAATCGCAGGGCCACATTGTATACAGAGGCAGCAGCTGAATATGATCGCTACTGCAATACCTAGAAAGGACAAGACTTTCCATCCCCAGGCGGAAATTATATTCCAGAACCAACCGGACCATGTCCAGGTGCCTGGATCTTGGTGTATCAGATGGGCAATTTTATGGAGTCTGGTTATAGCTGAATAAACAGACGGTGCGTTATTTGGAATGAAAATGCAGCAACTAGATCCGATGACTCTACAGGCCCCGCCCCTATCGGCCAGTATGACGTCAAGGACGAGACGATTCTGTAAAACGACAAATCTCATAGCGGATTGCTCTTCAGTTAAATTACCTAGAGCAGAGGCAGTCTCATTGACTACTGCTTCAAGGGTTCTGGTTAACCTACGGATTAGCTTACTATTCTGGATAGGTCCGATAAAGAAAAAGAAACCTCTGTTGAAATCTGTATACTGTTCTAGAGCAGTTTCAGTATAATCGACAATTGGGGACTCCCTTCTATGTCTAATGTGTACTAGATGTGTGTTTCTATGATAATCAGATGGGGCTAGGAAAACTGGTGGCAGTAGGAAGGCAATGTAACAGGTTCCCTCCCAATCGAGGGGCAGACGAACATATGCAGTTTGACCACAAATAAAATAAGAATGACGTGAAGCTTTGAAAATAGATTTCCCACTGTCACTATACTTGACAATAGTAGTACAATCACTATGTCCTATATGTACGGAACCATAATTTCGGACACATAATTCGCCTTTGACTGGTAATACTGAAATAGCAGGTAAGTCTGGAGTAGTATCAGACTGAACATTCAGGACCATGAAATTCGAAGAATAATTACCTAAATTATACACTTCATTTTCTAGATCTGAACCTGTTCTGTGGGGGAGACCTTGCTTGTCTGGAAAGCATGTACTGTTAAGAAAAAACATATCTGTTGAGGATGACGTTAACGTGGACCATGCTCCACACGAACCATTATGTGAAAATGGATAAGGAAAAAGTGGCAGAACTCCCTTCGGTGTCTGGAAAGGGGGGAGTCGACCACACACCCAACAATTAGTGGCATTGCTGGTCTGGTGTGAGTAATGTAACATGCGGATAAAGGAATTATTTCGCATAGCGAGGCGGTAAGAGAGTTCATGAGGAGGCAGATCACTAAACGTGTGCTCTACTGTAGCATTAGCAGACATATTTACATGAGAAACTGGAAAGTACAGGTAAAACGCATAACTGGTGCAGGAAATCAAAATACTGAGAAATAATATGAAACATAGAAAAATGATACATCGGATTGAGTTTTGACTAACTCTCTCACTATGGGGGTCTATTTTATACATGTCAGAAACAGTCTAACCGTTTCACCTAGGGGAGGACTTAGACAATCAAACTGGCTGACTTATTTTACTAGACCGCAGTTTCAACTTATACTCCTGTTGCGGAGTTTTCTCTAACAGGGGGGGTGCAGTAACATTGTCTTTTGCGGGACAGTCCTTAAAAATGGTGCTTTGGCAATCCTTCAAATCCTGGGAAATGTTCTTTAAGACGGGTTTCAGTCCATAAAACTTTTTTATATGAGAAAGGTGCACCCAGCCTTTGCGACCTTCCAACTTCACGGCTGTACGGGTGGTGAGGAGGACCTGTCGGGGCTCCTTCCAGCGAGGCTCCAGCGGACTTGATCTGTCAAAATTCCTCACCAACACCATGGATCCTGGAACGATTTCATGCGGTGCCACCTCGGTATTGTCTGGAAATGCGGCGGCAACCTGTGAACGACATGAGTTGAGGGCAGACATCAAGGAAGCTAGGTAATCTGTCAGCATATTACTTGAAACATCGGTAATACTTCGGGGTCTAGGAGTACCCCACATGTTAGGGGGGCGGCCGAAAACGACCTCATACGGGGACAGACCTGATCTGGAATGTGCGACCATGCGCATATAAAATAAAGCGACTGGCAGAGCTACTAGCCAGTCCACACCTTTTTCTTTGCATACTTTGGCGATACGGATTTTCAGAGTCTGATTATGTCTCTCTACGAGACCGGCTGCTTCAGGATGGCGTACACAATGAAACTTCCACTGGTACCCTAACAACAGGGAAACGTGCTTCATGAGTTCAGATGAGAATGGCTGGCCGTTGTCAGAATATACGACTCTAGGGAGTCCATAACGAGGGAAGAACTCACGAACCAACTGCTTAGCAGTGGTCGCGGCTGTGTAATCTGGGACTGGATATGCTTCTGTCCACCTGGACAAAGCGCATACAACTACAAGGACATACTTGAAACCTCGACATCGCTCCATCTGAATATAATCCATCTGGAGGACTTCAAAAGGGTGGTCAGGGGGCTGGAATCCACCTTGTTCCACCGGGACACTTTTACCTGGATTAAACTGACAACATATCATACAGGTACGGACTTTCTGCTTGGCTGCAGCTCGTAAATGCTTGTTGAACCAAATGTTCTGGATACTGTCTAACATAGCTTTTTCTCCTAAATGTGCTGGACTATGTGCGGTATTAATAATGACTTGAACCATAGAGTCGGGGAGAAACCATGTGGCTCTACCCTTCGTTAACCATCCTTGATCTGTCTGGACCCCTCCTTGTTCGGACCATTTCTTGATTTCTTCAGGAGTAGCATGTAACTGTATGTCTATGACATCTTGAGTAGGGTCCTTAACTGTCATACATGTAGTCGGATCTGGAGTATGTGTCTGATTAACTGGAATGTCTGGAGTCTGTGCTGTAAGCTTGGCTGTGCGATCTGCTAGATCATTACCTTGGGAAATAATGTCAGTAACTTTCGTATGTGCTTTACATTTCATGATAGCAATAGATGTTGGTAAGTGTATGGCATCTAACAGAGCTTGAATAAGGAGACCATGCTGAATCTTGGTTCCATGAGAAGTCATGAAACCTCTCTCCTGCCAGAGCACTCCGAAGTCGTGTACAACTCCAAATGCGTAGCGTGAATCTGTGTAAACATTAACTTTCAAGTTCTTGGCGTGTATGCAGGCTTGTGTCAGAGCAACTAGCTCTGCTGCTTGAGCGGACAGGGTGTCAATACGGTGTGTTTCAATAACTTCGGTGTCAGTAGTCACTGCATACGCGGCGACTAGTTCTCCTGTACTTGTTCTCATACATGAACCATCCACATAAAGTGTCAGGTCGGGATCTGGTAACGGAGTATCTGTCAGATCTTGTCTTGGCTTTGTCGTAATGTTAACTACTTCCACACAGTCATGTGTGGCAGAATTCGAAGTAACTGATGGTAACAGTGTAGCAGGATTTAAAATGTTGCAGCGTCTGATTTCTATGTGTGGCTGGAACAGTGTCAATTCATAACCTGTTAAACGTGCAATTGTCAAGTGCTGAGTCTGTGTTCGGTTTAAAAGAACTTCCACGGAGTGTGGAACTTGTACTGTCAGGGAGTGTCCTAAGACTATGGAATCACTTTGTCTGATAGCTAGTGCTGTGGCTGCAACTGACTTGAGGCACGCAGGCAGAGCCTGGGCTACAGGATCTAATGTGCTCGAAAAATAAGCACATGGCTTGTATCGTCCTGCTTGATCTTGTGTGAGAACAGATAATGCTGTACCTTCGCGTTCAGTAACGAAAAGTGTAAAAGGCTTACTGTAGTTCGGTGTAGCTAGAACTGGAGCTTGACATAGAGCTTTCTTTAACTCATTGAAACTAAGTGTATGTTCAGATGTCCAAGGGAGAACAGTCGATACGGCTGTCTCCTGTGTCGTTAACTGTATCAGTGGTTTGGCTAGAAATGCATACTGAGGAATCCATTGTCTGCAATAAGAAGTAAGGCCAATAAAAGCACGTACCTCCTTCTGGGTCTTGGGCTGAGGAAGACTCGCTATTAACTGGATACGGTCTGGTGTCAACTGCCTACCCCTCTTGGACAGTAAGTGTCCTAAGTAGACCACTTGCTGGACACAGAATTGAAGCTTAGAAGGGGACACCTTGTGCCCCATCTCGGCTAGGAAATACAAGACTGTAAGGGATGCTCGCTCGCAAGCACATTCAGAACGGGCTGTGATCAGGAGATCATCGACATACTGGAGCAGGGCAGTGTCAGTTGGCATGTGAATGTTGTCTAGTTGTCTCTTGAGTGCTTGACTGTAAATACTAGGACTTTCTGTGAAACCTTGAGGAGCTCGTGTGAACATATAGCTCCTTCCATTTAAACAAAATCCGAAAAGGAACTGGCTGTCTGGATGAATAGGGACACTAAAAAACGCGTTCTTGAGGTCTATGACAGTGAAGAACGTGGCTTCGGAATCAATGGCCGTTAATAGGGAAGAGATGTCTGGGACAACTGGGTACTGAGGAATAATACACTTATTAAGCTCTCGTAGGTCAATCACTAATCGATATACTGGGGGTGCATTTGGATCAGTACGTTTCATGACTGGAATGATCGGAGAATTACATACATTGGAGTCAGTCTCTACAACTACTCCTTGAGCCATGAGCTCGTCAATAATTTTGGATAAGGCTGCTACAGCCTCAGGTGGCAATCTGTACTGTCTGATTCGTGGTAACACTACACCTGGCTTGAGAGTCACACGATAGGGTGTGATTTGCATATAACCAACATCAGTTGGACCTTGCGCCCATAGATGCTGTGGAACATTAGACAGTCTTGAATCAAAATCTCGTAATACATAGTGACCCTTAAAGTCACGTAGGAACAATCGTATTCCCTCTGGGGAACAGCATATAACTGCACCTAACTCTTTCAGTGTTTTAATGCCTAATAGATTTTCTGGACATGACTTAGTAAGTAACAGATCAGTAGTGCGGGACAATGGACCTACTTCTAGAGAAACTGGCTTTGAAATCTCATTTACGATAGGTTTTCCTGAAAATCCAAGGGAAACATTTCTTGAGCCTGAGAGCGGAGCCCCTGGAACTTCGGCATGACTAATTGTGGTCCTACTTGCCCCTGTATCAATCAAAAACTTTCTGTCTTTCCCTAATACTTGACTATGAACATAGGGACCTTCTTGATCTACAGGTATCTCGATGAGAGGCAAGCCTACCTCCCTCTCTAGGCTGTTTCATGAATACTGCTGGTACTCTGGATACTCAGACTGTGCATACTGGTACATCTGCTGTGTAACATGCTGTGTTGCAGCAATAGGCTGCGGTACTGTAACTGTCTGTGGTGCATTCTGTGGCTGAGGAGTCTGTGAAACTTGTTCTTGTCTAGGCGGACGTGGTCTTTCTTTAGTCTTACCAGTAGCTATGTTGTGTTTCAGAACTGCACACTCATTTATAAAATGACCTGGCTGTTTACAATAATTGCAGTTCCCTTTAACGGGAGCTGCAGGATGACTGGCTTGATTCGAACCCCTCTTCTGACTGTCCTGAGGAACAGATTGTGCAACTAGTACTTTCATTTTCGTGTCTTTCATACGTTTTCTCTCGTGTTCTTGTTCTTCTCTGATTCTATTCTGATGGTATTGGAGCATCTGCAACATCTGGGACGGGGTATTAGCTTGCCAGGTACTTTCGACTTTCAGAACTCGATTTTTAATTGATGGACTTGAATTCTCGACTAATTTAGTAACAAAAAGGTGAGGGTATGACTCACTACTCGTCTTGAGGCCACTGTTGATGCTAAAACATTTCTCAAATCTAGAATAAAAATCACTAATATCCTCATCTTGCTTCTGTTTACAGGCTGAGATTGCATCCCAGTCTTCTTTTCTAGTTGTTAATAGTCTGGGTAAAACTTGAATCAATAATTCAGGTAATTCTTTACATTTATCTCCGAGACCGGTACCTGGTACTCGTATCTTATCTTCAGCTTCTAGGACTGCCCAATCGATCTTTTTCTCTCCCACCTCCCAGTCTTTTTCCTTGAGCTTTTCATACACCCCTGCGGGCAACAGAACCTTTAACATTTTAATTATATCTGGATACGTGTATTCTCCCATACGGAGCATGTCTTTTAATTCTCGGTGGAACCCTGCTGGATCTTTATCATGACAGGGAATTAATTTCTTCATCTCTAGAAGTTCCATCTTTGTGATCGGAGTGTATACAAACACTCGCTGCATTTCGCCACCCGTTCCTCTAACTGGGTGGACTTCTCGTAACGGATTCTGTCTGTCTATGTAAAATGGTTTACTATCTGGGGGTGAGACATGAACAAAATGCGGGTTCAGAAACGTTCTATATTTGTGGCGCTGTTCTAGAATGACACTAATTAAATCGGTACCTAGACCTCTCCATCTATACTGGAGTAACTCGTTCAGGATATCATGTAACGGACCTGGATCAGAGTGTTGACCCTCATACAAAGTAATGAGGTGCTGAATCATATACATACCCACCAGTCGTTGTTCGGCTGGGGGCATTTTCAGAAACATTTGTGCCACTATTTCGTCTGGAAAAGTGGTAGAATCAGTAATCCATCGGACTGCTGATCGGGCTAGTTCTTGTTCATGCATGGTACTTAACTCACTGTAACCGATTCGTGATTTCAGAATGTGATCGGTAGCTTGAAACACTTGTTCTAGTGAACCTTGTTCTGGTGCTGGAGAATGAAAAATAGACTTGTGTTCTAGGCGTAAATGGCGATCTGGAAATCTAGATTTTCCTACATACGCTATTCTGGCGGAATTTTCGTCGTCTAACTCTTCAGTATCAGAGTTACTTTCTTTCTCGTTTACTTGTGCTGCTTTACGTTGTTCGTGTATCTTTATTATTTCTTTACGGATTTTCTTGTACATACTCTCCATAGCACCGATAGTCTTGTGCTTACCCTCGGCTATACTATTACTCCACTTCATCAGGGCTTTCATTTCGGCCTGATTTTTGGACGGGTAATCTTGTTCTCTTATTAGACAATTAATCAGAAACTTTAATATCATGAGCTGGGTCTCAGCTTTTCTTTGGGACATGACATCACTAATACTTTCTGGATCTTCCCCTGTACGGATGAAACGATATATTCTGTCTAGATCTTCCTTCATATCTGGTAGGGTGACTAGATACTCGGCCACATTTCTTACGCGTAATGAATATAAAACCATATCATCTTCGCCTGGGACTGGGTCATAGCAGCATTCGGCAAGGGATTTTCTTATTTCTGCAACAGACAGTCTGGGCGTACGTTGTGACGCTTGCATATGTAATTCGGCTGCCGTTAAACGCTTATGTGGCGGCGGGGTTCGAGGAGGACCTCCTCCTGCGGCCCCTAGACTAGAATCATCAACTGATGCTTTTCGTCCTGGCAGGGTGGGAAATTGGAATGCGGGCTGGACTTGTATGGCGGGCTGGACCGGGGGGACTACAAAGGGTGCCCCGGTGTCTGGAGGAGCAGGAATTGCCTGGTTTTCAGGGACTGGCAGAGCAGGAACAGGATTTGCATATTCCGGGACTGTGTCGTCCAAATAGGACGATATGAAAATATCAGCTGCGGTTGGTTTGTGACGTAACTTGATCGGAACTAGTGGTGGCGGAAAATTACTGGATGCCTCCGGGGTCGCTTTTGGCAAGCCCTCGGCAAGAAGAGGATACATACCCTTAATGAGGGCATTCCTCTGTCTGTCTGATTGTTCAGTTCTAACTCGTTCACCTATCTCGATTAATTCTTTTTCTTGTGCTCGTTCTGAGGACTCTCTACTTAATTCTGACTTTCTGATTTCTTTTTCAGTTCTTTTATGAGCTTCTTTGCGCCATAACTCGATGGCATCTTTCTGTGACTGTCTGGCTTTCTTTTTCCATAATGCCTCTTCTACTCGCATGATGCACTCGGCATCCCATGTACCCGATACGGGCCATCTATACTTTTCTTCTAACTGTTTGGTATACTCTACCCATAAATCTAGATATAATATGGCACTTATGCCATGCTTCTGATACATAAAATGACCTGGACTGTCCCTAGGCGGAACTGGAACTGCTGCTTCCAGCAGACCCTTTCTGGTTTTTAACTGACGTAATTTCGAAAAGAGCGGCATGACTGAACTATAATCTAGACACAATACAATACACAATAAACACGATACTTATTCCCCATTCATACCACGACATTAAAATACATGAAGAACATTTAAAAATAACAGTTCGAACAGAATACTACCTGGAATACGGAACACAGAATACATGAATTTTCTCGAGAACAGAACTGACTAGAACAGGAACTAGATGCACTGCTGAAACAGTACGAAACTTACCGGTCTCATAAAGAGACACGTCAGGACCCGCATCCACCGAAGTGGACACTTCGTTTGTGGGTCTGTGTACCACCAACCCACGGACCAGAGTCAATTAGATTGACCCTGTCTAGATACCACCCCAGTAACGGTACTCACCGGGCAGCAAGAACGGAAGGCCTCAGACTGGACTGGACTGCCTCGACGTCGGACGGACGAACTTCGGACTTCTGTTACGGGTGGGCCTCCGGATACCTCGGACCTTGGACTCTCGGCTTGGGCTCTGGTCGGGACTCGCCGCGTTCCTCCACCGTCTCGTTTGGATGCTGGACCGCCTCCTCCGTCTCCTCCGTGGGCCTGAGGGATACTTGAAGCAGAAATATCTGCCGGTGCGCAGAAGAGTTCCGTCATGACTGCAGAGGGTCAGGGGGTCGGCGTGGCTTCACCGACGCGTGGGGAAAGGGCAAGTCCCTGTTCGGGCGCCATTATGTGGTAAATAAATAAATAATACCCTATTTTTGAATGTATAAATGAATAACAGATAGCTCAATAAATAAGAGTCAAGATTCGAGGTAGTAGGAGTTTTGCAGGTTTATTACAGCATAAAGGACAGGAACAGGACAACCTGCATAGGAATAGGATGGCAGGGCCCAGCAGCGCTGCTGGTGTCAGGATCGGGACAAGGGAAAGGATGACTTTTTTAATAACAGTGCATGAACATATATACATAACGCAAACACATAGCATTACATTGCAATAGGCGTAGCAGTGGGTGGAGCAATAGGCGTGACGCGTAGCAGTCGCGAAAGATAAGGGTGAAAGTGGGTGTAACGGGGCGTATACATAGACATGTGATGCAAACGTAACAGAATATGTCATGAATGGGGCGGAAACCATGGAGGGGGCTACCTAAGGAGCCGGGACCTCTAACCTGATGGTGCGCGCAAACTAGCAATGACGTATCACTAGGAGAAGCTGGGGGCTATGAACTCTGTGCTAGGAGCAGAGACTGAAGTCTGGAGAGTCAGGGCGACATGTACCTAAGCAGTATCTAGTATCTGATGTTTAGAGAACATGTTGATATAAACTAGAAGTCAGGAGGGGAAAGGCTAACAGACTCTAAGGCTGGAGCATGCATTATTCTACATGTAGCACGTGATGAAGAATACAAAATGACCATTAAATACAGTATTTCTCTTACATGGAGACGTGAAGGCTAGACAATGACGGAAACTATTGATGCGATTCAGTAATTTAGGAATGCAGAGAAGGAGGACTGAACTGATAACTGGAATCATAACATATTTTTGGCAGACTCAAAGGCAGAGCCAGCCTGAACCGGGCACTGCAAGGCAGGAAGTAAGTGAAGGGTCGAGGATACAGGTGGGGGCTGTATCGCTCCTCAGCGAGGGCTCAGGAGACAGGAGCTGAATCTGATGTCCGGGCCCTTTTGAGGCCTAGAAACGGGGACTTTACAATGAAATAACGTGCACACTGAGAGACGTGGCAACGTAGCTTTACATAGGCCTGATATTCGTAGTATTCACGAGGACTGGAACTGACATACTAGAGGTGGACACAACTATAATTGCGTCTTGAATCGAACATAGGGAATACATATGCATATTTAATCATGCACACATAACATATGATGGATGACACGTAGTGACACAGAACATGGCAAAATTTACTTTTCCACACACAGGACACCCAGCAGTGCCCAGCAGTACCCAACAGTATAGGGGGTGGGTGCACAGGACTCCCAGCAGTGCCCAGCAGTGCCCAACAGTATGGGGGTGGGTGCAGAGGACTCCCAGCAGTGCCCAACAGTATAGGGGGTGGGTGCACAGGACTCCCAGCAGTGCCCAGCCGTGCCCAGCAGTGCCCAACAGTATAGGGGGTGGGTGCACAGGACTCCCAGCAATGCCCAGCAGTGCCTAGCAGTGCCCAACAGTATAGGGGGTGGGTGCACATGACTCCCAGCAGTGCCCAACAGTATATGGGGTGGGTGCACAGGACTCCCAGCAGTGCCCAACAGTGCCCAACAGTATAGGGGGTGGGTGCAGAGGACTCCCAGCAGAGCCCACCAGTGCCCAACTGTATAGGGGGTCGGTGCAGAGGACTCCCAGCAGTGCCCAACAGTATAGGGGGTTGGGACACAGGACACCCAGCAGTCCCCAGCAGTACCCAACAGTATAGGGGGTGGGTGCACAGGAATCCCAGCAGTGCCCAGCAGTGCCCAACAGTATAGGGGGTGGGCGCACCGGACTCCCAGCATTGCCCAACAGTATAGGGGGTGGGTGCACAGGACTCCCAGCAGTGCCCAACAGTATATGGGGTGGGTGCAGAGGACTCCCAGCAGTGCCCAGCAGTGCCCAACAGTATAGGGGGTGGGTGCACAGGACTCCCAGCAGTGCCCACCAGTATAGGGGTGGGTGCAGAGGACTCTCAGCAGTGCCCAGCCGTGCCCAACAGTATAGGGGGTAGGTGCAGAGGACTCCCAGCAGTGCCCAACAGTATAGGGGGTGGGTGCACAGGACTCCCAGCAATGCCCAACAGTATAGGGGGTGGGTGCACAGGACTCCCAGCAGTGCCCAGCAGTGCCCAACAGTATAGGGGGTGGGTGCACAAGACGCCCAGCAGTGCCCAACAGTATAGGAGGTGGGTGCACAGGACTCCCAGCAGTGCACAGCAGGGCCCAACAGTATAGGGGTGGATGCACAGGACTCCCAGCAGTGCTCAACAGTGCCCAACAGAATAAGGGGTGGGTGCAGAGGACTCCCAGCAGTGCCCAGCAGTGCCCAACAGTATAGGGGGTGGGTGAACAGGACTCCCAGCAGTGCCCAGCAGTGCTCAGCATTGCCCAACTGTATAGTTTGTGGGTGCAAAGACCTCCCAGCAGTGCCCAGCAGTGCTCAGTAGTGCCCAACTGTATAGGGGGTGGGTGCAAAGGACTCCCAGCAGTGCCCAGCAGTGCCCAACAGTATAGGGGGTGCGTCCACAGGACTCCCAGCAGAGCCCAGCAGTGCCCAACTGTATAGGGGGTGGGTGCAGAGGACTCCCAGCAATGCCCAGCAGTGCCTAGCAGTGCCCAGCAGTATAGGGGGTGGGTGCACATGACTCCCAGCAGTGCCCAACAGTATATGGGGTGGGTGCACAGGACTCCCAGCAGTGCCCAACAGTATAGGGGGTGGGTGCAGAGGACTCCCAGCAGTGCCCACCCTTGCCCAACAGTATAGGGGGTCGGTGCAGAGGACTCCCAGCAGTGCAGAGCAGTGCCCAACAGTATGGGGGTGGGTGCAGAGGACTCCCAGCAGTGCCCAACAGTATAGGGGGTTGGTGCACAGGACACCCAGCAGTGCCCAGCAGTACCCAACAGTATAGGGGGTGGGTGCACAGGAATCCCAGCAGTGCCCAACAGTATAGGGGGTGGTTGCACAGGACTCCCAGCAGTGCCCAACAGTAGAGGGGGTGGGTGTAGAGGACTCCCAGCAGTGCCCAGCAGTGCCAAGCAGTACCCAACAGTACCAAACACTATAGGGAGTGGGTGCACAGGACTCCCAGCAGTGCCTAACAGTATAGTGGGTGGGTGCACAGTACTCCCAGCAGTGTCCAGCAGTGCCCAACAGTATAGGGGTGGGTGCACAGGACTCCAAGCAGTGGCCAACAGTATAGGGGGTGGGTGCACAGGACTCCCAGCAGTGCCCAACAGTATTGGGGTGGGTGCACAGGACTCCCAGCAGTGCCCAGCAGTGCCCAACTGTATAGGGGGTGGGTGCACAGGACTCCCAGCAGTGCCCAACAGTGCCCAACAGTATAGGAGGTGGGTGCAGAGGACTCCCAGCCATGCCCAGCAGTGCCCAACAGTATAGGGGTGGGTGCAGAGGACTCCCAGCAGTTCCCAGCAGTGCCCAACAGTATAGGGGCGGGTGCACAGGACTCACAGCAGTGCCCAGCAGTGCCCACCAGCATAGAGGGTGGGTGCACAGGACTCCCAGCAGTGCCCAGCAGTGCCCAACAGTATAGGGGGTGGGTGCACAGGACTCCCAGCAGTGCCCAACAGTATAGGGGGTGGGTGCAGAGGACTCCCAGCAGAGCCCACCAGTGCCCAACTGTATAGGGGGTCGGTGCAGAGGACTCCCAGCAGTGCCCAACAGTATAGGGGGTTGGGACACAGGACACCCAGCAGTCCCCAGCAGTACCCAACAGTATAGGGGGTGGGTGCACAGGAATCCCAGCAGTGCCCAGCAGTGCCCAACAGTATAGGGGGTGGGCGCACCGGACTCCCAGCATTGCCCAACAGTATAGGGGGTGGGTGCACAGGACTCCCAGCAGTGCCCAACAGTATATGGGGTGGGTGCAGAGGACTCCCAGCAGTGCCCAGCAGTGCCCAACAGTATAGGGGGTGGGTGCACAGGACTCCCAGCAGTGCCCACCAGTATAGGGGTGGGTGCAGAGGACTCTCAGCAGTGCCCAGCCGTGCCTAACAGTATAGGGGGTAGGTGCAGAGGACTCCCAGCAGTGCCCAACAGTATAGGGGGTGGGTGCACAGGACTCCCAGCAATGCCCAACAGTATAGGGGGTGGGTGCACAGGACTCCCAGCAGTGCCCAGCAGTGCCCAACAGTATAGGGGGTGGGTGCACAAGACGCCCAGCAGTGCCCAACAGTATAGGAGGTGGGTGCACAGGACTCCCAGCAGTGCACAGCAGGGCCCAACAGTATAGGGGTGGATGCACAGGACTCCCAGCAGTGCTCAACAGTGCCCAACAGAATAAGGGGTGGGTGCAGAGGACTCCCAGCAGTGCCCAGCAGTGCCCAACAGTATAGGGGGTGGGTGAACAGGACTCCCAGCAGTGCCCAGCAGTGCTCAGCATTGCCCAACTGTATAGGTTGTGGGTGCAAAGACCTCCCAGCAGTGCCCAGCAGTGCTCAGTAGTGCCCAACTGTATAGGGGGTGGGTGCAAAGGACTCCCAGCAGTGCCCAGCAGTGCCCAACAGTATAGGGGGTGCGTCCACAGGACTCCCAGCAGAGCCCAGCAGTGCCCAACTGTATAGGGGGTGGGTGCAGAGGACTCCCAGCAATGCCCAGCAGTGCCTAGCAGTGCCCAGCAGTATAGGGGGTGGGTGCACATGACTCCCAGCAGTGCCCAACAGTATATGGGGTGGGTGCACAGGACTCCCAGCAGTGCCCAACAGTATAGGGGGTGGGTGCAGAGGACTCCCAGCAGTGCCCACCCTTGCCCAACAGTATAGGGGGTCGGTGCAGAGGACTCCCAGCAGTGCAGAGCAGTGCCCAACAGTATGGGGGTGGGTGCAGAGGACTCCCAGCAGTGCCCAACAGTATAGGGGGTTGGTGCACAGGACACCCAGCAGTGCCCAGCAGTACCCAACAGTATAGGGGGTGGGTGCACAGGAATCCCAGCAGTGCCCAGCAGTGCCCAACAGTATAGGGGGTGGTTGCACAGGACTCCCAGCAGTGCCCAACAGTAGAGGGGGTGGGTGTAGAGGACTCCCAGCAGTGCCCAGCAGTGCCAAGCAGTACCCAACAGTACCAAACAGTATAGGGAGTGGGTGCACAGGACTCCCAGCAGTGCCTAACAGTATAGTGGGTGGGTGCACAGTACTCCCAGCAGTGTCCAGCAGTGCCCAACAGTATAGGGGTGGGTGCACAGGACTCCAAGCAGTGGCCAACAGTATAGGGGGTGGGTGCACAGGACTCCCAGCAGTGCCCAACAGTATTGGGGTGGGTGCACAGGACTCCCAGCAGTGCCCAGCAGTGCCCAACTGTATAGGGGGTGGGTGCACAGGACTCCCAGCAGTGCCCAACAGTGCCCAACAGTATAGGAGGTGGGTGCAGAGGACTCCCAGCCATGCCCAGCAGTGCCCAACAGTATAGGGGTGGGTGCAGAGGACTCCCAGCAGTTCCCAGCAGTGCCCAACAGTATAGGGGCGGGTGCACAGGACTCACAGCAGTGCCCAGCAGTGCCCACCAGCATAGAGGGTGGGTGCACAGGACTCCCAGCAGTGCCCAGCAGTGCCCAACAGTATAGGGGGTGGGTGCACAGGACTCCCAGCAGTGCCCAACAGTATAGGGGGTGGGTGCACAGGATTCCCATCAGTGCCCAGCAGTGCCCAACAGTAAAGGGGGTGGGTGCACAGGACTCCCAGCAGTGCCCAGAAGTGCCCAACAGTATAATGGGTGGGGGCACAGGACTCCCAGCAGTGCCCAGCAGTGTCCAACAATATAGGGGTTGGGTGCACAGGACTCCCAGCAGTGCCCAGCAGTGCCCAGCAGTTCCCAGCAGTATAGGCGATGGGTGCAGAGGACTCACATCAGTGCCCAGAAGTGCCCAACAGTATAGGGGGTGGGTGCCGAGGACTCCCAGCAGTGCCCAGCAGTGCCCAACAGTATAGGGGGTGGGTGCATAGGACTCCCAGCAGTTCCCAGCAGTGCCCAACAGTATAGGGGTGGGTGCACAGGACTCCCAGCAGTGCCCAGCAGTGCCCACAGTATAGGGGGTGGGTGCACAGGACTCACAGCAGTGCCCAGCAGTGCCCACCATTATAGAGGGTGGGTGCACAGGACTCCCAGCAGTGCGCAGCAGTGCCTAACAGTAAAGGGGTGGATGCACAGGACTCCCAGCAGTGCCCAGCAGTGCCCAGCAGTATAGGGGGTGGGTGCACAGGACTCCCAGCAGTGCCCAGCAGTGCCCAACAGTAAAGGGGGTGGGTGCACAGGACTCCCAGCAGTGCCCAGCAGTGCCCAACAGTATAGGGGGTGGGTTCACAGGACTCCAAGCGGTACCCAGCAATGCCCAACAATATAGGGGGTGGGTGCACAGGACATCCAGCAGTGCCCAGCAGTGCCCAACAGTATAGGGGGTGGGTGCATAGTACTCCCATCAGTGCCCAGCAGTGCCCAACAGTATAGGGGGTGGGTGCAGAGGACTCACATCAGTGCCCAGAAGCGCCCGATAGTATAGGGGGTGGGTGCACAGGACTCCAAGCAGTGCCCAACAGTGCCCAACAGTATAGGGGGTGGGTGCACAGGACTCCCAGTAGTGCCCAACAGTATTGGGGTGGGTGCACAGGACTCCCAGCAGTGCCCAGCAGTGCCCAACAGTATAGGGGGTGGGTGCACAGGACTCCCAGCAGTGCCCAACAGTGCCCAACAGTATAAGGGGTGGGTGCAGAGGACTCCCAGCCGTGCACAGCAGTGCCCAACAGTATAGGGGTGGGTGCACAGGACTCCCAGCAGTGCCCAGAAGTGCCCAGCAGTGCCCGACAGTATAGGGTTTTAGTGCATAGGAGTCCCAGCAGTGCCCAGCAGTGCCCAACAGTATAGGGGTTGGGTGCACAGGACTCCCAGCAGTGCCCAGCAGTGCCCAACAGTATTGGGGGTGGGTGCAGAGGACTCCCAGCAGTGCCCAGCAGTACCCAGCAGTACCCAACAGTATAGGGGGTGGGTGCACAGGACTCCCAGAAGTGCCCAACAGTATAGGGGGTGGATGCACAGGACTCCCAGCAGTGCCCAGCAGTGCCCAACAGTATAGGGGGTGGGTGCACAGGACTCCCAGCATTGCCCAACAGTGCCCAACAGTATAGGGGGTGGGTGCACAGGACTCCCAGCAGTGCCCAACAGTATAGGGGGTGGGTGCAGAGGACTCCCAGCAGTACCCAGCAGTGCCAAACAGTATAGGGGGTGGGTGCACAGGACTCCCAGCAGTGCCCAACAGTATAGGGGTGGGTGCAGAGGACTCCCAGTAGTGCCCAGCTGTGCCCAACAGTATAGGGGGTGGGTGCAGAGGACTCCCAGCAGTGCCCAACAGTATAGGGGTGGGTGCAGAGGACTCCCAGCAGTGCTCAGCAGTGCCCAACACAATAGGGGGTGGGTGCACAGGACTCCCAGCAGTGCCCAACAGTATAGGGGTTGGGTGCACAGGACTCCCAACAGTGCCCAACAGTATAGGGGGTGGGTGCACAAGACTCCCAGCAGTGCCCAACAGTATAGGGGGTGGGTGCACAGGACTCCCAGCAGTGACCAGCAGTGCCCAACAGTATAGGGGGTGGATGCACAGGACTCCCGGCAGTGCCCAACAGTGCCCAACAGTATAAGGGGTGGGTGCAGAGGACTCCCAGCAGTGCCCAACAGTGCCCAACAGTATAGCGGGTGGGTGCACAGGACTTCCAGCAGTGCCCAGCAGTGCTAAGCAGTGCCCAACTGTATAGGGTGTGGGTGCAAAGACCTCCCAGCAGTGTTCAGCAGTGCCCAACTGTATAGGGGGTGGGTGCAAAGGACTCACAGCAGTGCCCAGCAGTGCCCAACAGTATAGGGGGTGTGTCCACAGGACTCCCAGCAGAGCCCAGCTGTGCCCAACAGTATAGGGGGTGGGTGCAGAGGACTCCCAGCCGTGCCCAGCAGTGCCCAACAGTATAGGGGTGGGTGCACAGGACTCCCAGCAGTGCCCAGAAGTGCCTAGCAGTGCCCGACAGTATAGGGTTTGGGTGCATAGGAGTCCCAGCATTGCCCAGCAGTATAGGGGATGGGTGTACAGGACTACCAGCAGTGCCCAGCAGTACCCAACGGTATTGGGGGTGGGTGCAGAGGACTCCCAGCAGTGCCCAGCAGTACCCAACAGTATAGGGGGTGGGTGCACAGGACTACCAGCAGTGCCCAACAGTATAGGGGGTGGATGCACAGGACTCCCAGCAGTGCCCAACAGTATAGGGGGTGGGTGCACAGGACTCCCAGCAGTGCCCAACAGTATAGGGGGTGGGTGCAGAGGACTCTCAGCAGTGCCCAGCAGTGCCCAACAGTATAGGGGGTGGGTGCACAGGACTCCTAGCAGTGCCCAACAGTATAGGGGTGGGTGCAGAGGACTCCCAGCAGTGCCCAGCAGTGCCCAGCCGTGCCCAACAGTATAGGTGGTGGGTGCAGAGGACTCCCAGCAGTGCCCAACAGTATAGGGGGTGGGTGCGGAGGACTCCCAGCAGTGCCCAGCAGTGCCCAACAGTATAGGGTGTGGGTGCACAGGACTCCCAGTAGTGCCCAACAGTATAGGGGGTGGGTGCACAGGACTCCCAGCAGTGCCCAGCAGTGCCCAACAGTATAGGGGGTGGGAGCACAAGACTCCCAGCAGTGCCCAACAGTATAGAGGGTGGGTGCACAGGACTCCCAGCAGTGCCCAGCAGTATAGGAGGTGGATGCACAGGACTCCCAGCAGTGCCCAACAGTGCCCAACAGTATAAGGGGTGGGTGCAGAGGACTCCCAGCAGTGCCCAGTAGTGCCCAACAGTATAGGGGGTGGGTGCACAGGACTCCCAGCAGTGCCTAGCAGTGCTCAGCAGTGCCCAACTGTATAGGGTGTGGATGCAAAGACCTCCCAGCAGTGCCCAGCAGTGCTCAGCAGTGCCCAACTTTATAGGGGGTGGGTGCAAAGGACTCCTAGCAGTGCCCAACAGTATAGGGGGTGCGTCCACAGGACTCCCAGCAGAGCCCAGCAGTGCCCAACAGTATAGGGGGTGGGTTCAGAGGACTCCCAGCAATGCCCAGCAGTGCCCAGCAGTACCCAACAGTATAGGGGGTGGGTGCACAGGAATCCCATCAGTGCCCAGCAGTGCCCAGCAGTGCCCAACAGTATAGGGGGTGGGTGCACAGGACTCCCAGCAGTGCCCAACAGTATTGGGGTGGGTGCACAGGACTCCCAGCAGTGCCCAGCAGTGCCCAACAGTAGAGGGGGTGGGTGCAGAGGACTCCCAGCAGTGCCTAGCATTGCCCAGCAGTAACCAACAGTACCAAACAGTATAGGGGGTGGGTGCACAGGACTCCCAGCAGTGCCCAACAGTATAGGGGGTGGGTGCACAGTACTCCCAGCAGTGTCCAGCAGTGCCAAACAGTATAGGGGTGGGTGCACAGGACTCCAAGCAGTGCCCAACCGTGCCCAACAGTATAGGGGGTAAGTGCAGAGGACTCCCAGCCATGCCCAGCAGTGCCCAACAGTATAGGGGTGGGTGCACAGGACTCCCAGCAGTGCCCAGATGTGCCCCGCAGTGCCCGACAGTATAGGGTTTGGGTGCATAGGAATCCCAGCAGTGCCCAGCAGTGCCCAACAGTATAGGGGGTGGGTGCACAGGACTCCCAGCAGTGCCCAGCAGTGCCCAACAGTATTGGGGGTGGGTGCAGAGGACTCCCAGTAGTGCCCAGCAGTACCCAACAGTATAGGGGGTGGGTGCACAGGACTCCCAGCAGTGCCCAACAGTAAAGGGGGAGGATGCACAGGACTCCCAGCAGTGCCCAGCAGTGCCCAACAGTATAGGGGGTGTGTGCACAGGACTCCCAGCATTGCCCAACAGTGCCCAACAGTATAGGGGGTGGGTGCACAGGACTCCCAGCAGTGCCCAACAGTATAGGGGGTGGGTGCAGAGGACTCCCAGCAGTGTCCAGCAGTGCCCAACAGTATAGGGGTGGGTGCACAGGACTCCCAGCAGTGCCCAATAGTATTGGGGTGGGTGCACAGGACTCCCAGCAGTGCCCAACAGTATAGGGGGTGGGTGCACAGGACTCCCAGCAGTACCCAACAGTGCCCAACAGTATAGGGGGTGGGTGCAGAGGACTCCCAGCCATGCCCAGCAGTGCCCAACAGTATAGGGGTGGGTGCAGAGGACTCACAGCAGTGCCCAACAGTATAGGGGGTGGGTGCACAGGACTCCCAGCAGTGCCCAATAGTGCCCAACAGTATAGGTGGTGGGTGCACAGGACTCTCAGCAGTGCCCAGCAGTACCCAACAGTATAGGGCGTGGGTGCACAGGACTCCCAGCAGTGCCCAACAGTACAGGGGTTGGGTGCAGAGGACTTGCAGCAGTGCCCAGCAGTGCACAGCAGTGCCCAACAGTGTAGGGGTGGGTGCACAGGACTCCCAGCAGTGCCCAGCAGAGCTCAGCAGTGCCCAACTGTATAGGGGGTGGGTGCAAAGGACTCCCAGCAGTGCCCAGCAGTGCCCAACAGTATAGGGGGTGTGTCCACAGGACTCCCAGCAGATCCTAGCAGTGCCCAACAGTATAGGGGGTGGGTGCAGAGGACTCCCAGCAATGCCCAGCAGTGCCCAGCAGTGCCCAACAGTATAGGGGGTGGGTGCACATGACTCCCAGCAGTGCCCAACAGTATATGGGGTGGGTGCAAAGGACTCCCAGCAGTGCCCAACAGTGCCCAACAGTATAGGGGGTGGCTGCAGAGGAGTCCCAGCAGTGCCCACCAGTGCCCAACAGTATAGGGGGTCGGTGCAGAGGACTCCCAGCAGTGCCCAGCAGTGCCCAACAGTATGGGGGTGGGTGCAGAGGACTCCCAGCAGTGCCCAACAGTATAGGGGGTTGGTGCACAGGACACCCAGCAGTGCCCAGCAGTACCCAACAGTATAGGGTGTGGGTGCACAGGAATCCCAGCAGTGCCCAGCAGTGCCCAGCAGTGCCCAACAGTATAGGGGGTGGGTGCACAGGACTCCCAGCAGTGCCCAACAGTATTGGGGGTGGGTGCACAGGACTCCCAGCAGTGCCCAACAGTAGAGGGGGTGGGTGCAGAGGACTCCCAGCAGTGCCTAGCAGTGCCCAGCAGTACCCTACAGTACCAAACAGTATAGGGGGTGGGTGCACAGGACTCCCAGCAGTGCCCAACAGTATAGGGGGTGGGTGCACAGGACTCCAAGCAGTGCTCAACAGTGCCCAACAGTATAGGGGGTGGGTGCAGAGGACTCCCAGCAGTGCCCAACAGTATTGGGGTCGGTGCACAGGACTCCCAGCAGTGCCCAGCAGTGCCCAACAGTATAGGGGGTGGGTGCACAGGACTCCCAGCAGTGCCCAACAGTATAGGGGGTGGGTGCAGAGGACTCCCAGCCGTGCCCAGCAGTGCCCAACAGTATAGGGGTGGGTGCACTGGACTCCCAGCAGTGACCGACAGTATAGGGGTTGGGTGCACAGGAGTCCCAGCAGTGCCCAGCAGTGCCCAACAGTACAGGGGGTGGGTGCACAGGACTCCCAGCAGTGCCCAGCAGTGCCCAACAGTATTGGGGGTGGGTGCAGAGGACTCCCAGCAGTCCCCAGCAGTACCCAACAGTATAGGGGTGGGTGCACAGGACTCCCAGCAGTGCCCAGCAGTGCCCAACAGTATAGGGGGTGGGTGCACAGGACTCCCAGCAGTGCCCAACAGTCTAGGGGGTTGGTGCACAGGACACCCAGCAGTGCCCAGCAGTACCCAACAGTATAGGGGGTGGGTGCACAGGACTCCCAGCAGTGCCCAGCAGTGCCCAACAGTATGGGGGTGGGTGCAGAGGACTCCCAGCAGTGCCCAACAGTATAGGGGTGGGTGCACAGGACTCCCAGCAGTGCCCAGCAGTGCCCAGCAGTGCCCAACAGTATAGGGGGTGGGTGCACAGGACTCCCAGCAATGCCCAGCAGTGCCTAGCAGTGCCCAACAGTATAGGGGGTGGGTGCACATGACTCCCAGCAGTGCCCAACAGTATATGGGGTGGGTGCACAGGACTCCCAGCAGTGCCCAACAGTGCCCAACAGTATAGGGGGTGGGTGCAGAGGACTCCCAGCAGTGCCCACCAGTGCCCAACAGTATAGGGGGTCAGTGCAGAGGACTCCCAGCAGTGCCCAACAGTATAGGGGGTTGGGACACAGGACACCCAGCAGTGCCCAGCAGTACCCAACAGTATAGGGGGTGGGTGCACAGGAATCCCAGCAGTGCCCAGCAGTGCCCAGCAGTGCCCAACAGTATAGGGGGTGGGCGCACCGGACTCCCAGCATTGCCCAACAGTATAGGGGGTGGGTGCACAGGACTCCCAGCAGTGCCCAACAGTATAGGGGGTGGGTGCAGAGGACTCCCAGCAGTGCCCGGCAGTGCCCAACAGTATAGGGGGTGGGTGCACAGGACTCCCATCAGTGCCCAACAGTATAGGGGTGGGTGCAGAGGACTCCCAGCAGTGCCCAGCCGTGCCCAACAGTATAGGGGGTAGGTGCAGAGGACTCCCAGCAGTTCCCAACAGTATAGGGGGTGGGTGCACAGGACTCCCAGCAATACCCAACAGTATAGGGGGTGGGTGCACAGGACTCCCAGCAGTGCCCAGCAGTGCCCAACAGTATAGGGGGTGGGTGCACAAGACGCCCAGCAGTGCCCAACAGTATAGGAGGTGGGTGCACAGGACTCCCAGCAGTGCACAGCAGGGCCCAACAGTATAGGGGTGGATGCACAGGACTCCCAGCAGTGCTCAACAGTGCCCAACAGAATAATGGGTGGGTGCAGAGGACTCCCAGCAGTGCCCAGCAGTGCCCAACAGTATAGGGGGTGGGTGAACAGGACTCCCAGCAGTGCCTAGCAGTGCTCAGCATTGCCCAACTGTATAGGTTGTGGGTGCAAAGACCTCCCAGCTGTGCCCAGCAGTGCTCAGCAGTGCCCAACTGTATAGGGGGTGGGTGCAAAGGACTCCCAGCAGTGCCCAACAGTGCCCAACAGTATAGGGGGTAAGTGCAGAGGACTCCCAGCCATGCCCAGCAGTGCCCAACAGTATAGGGGTGGGTGCAGTGCCCAGATGTGCCCCGCAGTGCCCGACAGTATAGGGTTTGGGTGCATAGGAATCCCAGCAGTGCCCAGCAGTGCCCAACAGTATAGGGGGTGGGTGCACAGGACTCCCAGCAGTGCCCAGCAGTGCCCAACAGTATTGGGGGTGGGTGCAGAGGACTCCCAGTAGTGCCCAGCAGTACCCAACAGTATAGGGGGTGGGTGCACAGGACTCCCAGCAGTGCCCAACAGTATAGGGGGTGGATGCACAGGACTCCCAGCAGTGCCCAGCAGTGCCCAACAGTATAGGGGGTGTGTGCACAGGACTCCCAGCATTGCCCAACAGTGCCCAACAGTATAGGGGGTGGGTGCACAGGACTCCCAGCAGTGCCTAACAGTATAGGGGGTGGGTGCAGAGGACTCCCAGCAGTGTCCAGCAGTGCCCAACAGTATAGGGGTGGGTGCACAGGACTCCCAGCAGTGCCCAATAGTATTGGGGTGGGTGCACAGGACTCCCAGCAGTGCCCAGCAGTGCCCAACAGTATAGGGGGTGGGTGCACAGGACTCCCAGCAGTGCCCAACAGTGCCCAACAGTATAGCGGGTGGGTGCAGAGGACTCCCAGCCATGCCCAGCAGTGCCCAACAGTATAGGGGTGGGTGCAGAGGACTCACAGCAGTGCCCAACAGTATAGGGGGTGGGTGCACAGGACTCCCAGCAGTGCCCAATAGTGCCCAACAGTATAGGTGGTGGGTGCACAGGACTCTCCGCAGTGCCCAGCAGTACCCAACAGTATAGGGCGTGGGTGCACAGGACTCCCAGCAGTGCCCAACAGTACAGGGGTTGGGTGCAGAGGACTCGCAGCAGTGCCCAGCAGTGCACAGCAGTGCCCAACAGTGTAGGGGTGGGTGCACAGGACTCCCAGCAGTGCCCAGCAGTGCTCAGCAGTGCCCAACTGTATAGGGGGTGGGTGCAAAGGACTCCCAGGAGTGCCCAGCAGTGCCCAACAGTATAGGGGGTGTGTCCACAGGACTCCCAGCAGATCCTAGCAGTGCCCAACAGTATAGGGGGTGGGTGCACAGGACTCCCAGCAATGCCCAGCAGTGCCCAGCAGTGCCCAACAGTATAGGGGGTGGGTGCACATGACTCCCAGCAGTGCCCAACAGTATATGGGGTGGGTGCAAAGGACTCCCAGCAGTGCCCAACAGTGCCCAACAGTATAGGGGGTGGCTGCAGAGGAGTCCCAGCAGTGCCCACCAGTGCCCAACAGTATAGGGGGTCGGTGCAGAGGACTCCCAGCAGTGCCCAGCAGTGCCCAACAGTATGGGGGTGGGTGCAGAGGACTCCCAGCAGTGCCCAACAGTATAGGGGGTTGGTGCACAGGACACCCAGCAGTGCCCAGCAGTACCCAACAGTATAGGGGGTGGGTGCACAGGAATCCCAGCAGTGCCCAGCAGTGCCCAGCAGTGCCCAACAGTATAGGGGGTGGGTGCACAGGACTCCCAGCAGTGCCCAACAGTATTGGGGGTGGGTGCACAGGACTCCCAGCAGTGCCCAGCAGTGCCCAACAGTAGAGGGGGTGGGTGCAGAGGACTCCCAGCAGTGCCTAGCAGTGCCCAGCAGTACCCAACAGTACCAAACAGTATAGGGGGTGGGTGCACAGGACTCCCAGCAGTGCCCAACAGTATAGGGGGTGGGTGCACAGGACTCCAAGCAGTGCTCAACAGTGCCCAACAGTATAGGGGGTGGGTGCAGAGGACTCCCAGCAGTGCCCAACAGTATTGGGGTCAGTGCACAGGACTCCCAGCAGTGCCCAGCAGTGCCCAACAGTATAGGGGGTGGGTGCACAGGACTCCCAGCAGTGCCCAACAGTATAAGGGGTGGGTGCAGAGGACTCCCAGCCGTGCCCAGCAGTGCCCAACAGTATAGGGGTGGGTGCACTGGACTCCTAGCAGTGCCCGACAGTATAGGGGTTGGGTGCACAGGAGTCCCAGCAGTGCCCAGCAGTGCCCAACAGTACAGGGGGTGGGTGCACAGGACTCCCAGCAGTGCCCAGCAGTGCCCAACAGTATTGGGGGTGGGTGCAGAGGACTCCCAGCAGTCCCTAGCAGTACCCAACAGTATAGGGGGTGGGTGCACAGGACTCCCAGCAGTGCCCAGCAGTGCCCAACAGTATAGGGGGTGGGTGCACATGACTCCCAGCAGTGCCCAACAGTCTAGGGGGTTGGTGCACAGGACACCCAGCAGTGCCCAGCAGTACCCAACAGTATAGGGGGTGGGTGCACAGGACTCCCAGCAGTGCCCAGCAGTGCCCAACAGTATGGGGGTGGGTGCAGAGGACTCCCAGCAGTGCCCAACAGTATAGGGGGTGGGTGCACAGGACTCCCAGCAGTGCCCAGCAGTGCCCACCAGTGCCCAACAGTATAGGGGGTGGGTGCACATGACTCCCAGCAGTGCCCAACAGTATATGGGGTGGGTGCACAGGACTCCCAGCAGTGCCCAACAGTGCCCAACAGTATAGGGGGTGGGTGCAGAGGACTCCCAGCAGTGCCCACCAGTGCCCAACAGTATAGGGGGTCGGTGCAGAGGACTCCCAGCAGTGCCCAACAGTATAGGGGGTTGGGACACAGGACACCCAGCAGTGCCCAGCAGTACCCAACAGTATAGGGGGTGGGTGCACAGGAATCCCAGCAGTGCCCAGCAGTGCCCAGCAGTGCCCAACAGTATAGGGGGTGGGCGCACCGGACTCCCAGCATTGCCCAACAGTATAGGGGGTGGGTGCACAGGACTCCCAGCAGTGCCCAACAGTATAGGGGGTGGGTGCAGAGGACTCCCAGCAGTGCCCGGCAGTGCCCAACAGTATAGGGGGTGGGTGCACAGGACTCCCATCAGTGCCCAACAGTATAGGGGTGGGTGCAGAGGACTCCCAGCAGTGCCCAGCCGTGCCCAACAGTATAGGGGGTAGGTGCAGAGGACTCCCAGCAGTTCCCAACAGTATAGGGGGTGGGTGCACAGGACTCCCAGCAATACCCAACAGTATAGGGGGTGGGTGCACAGGACTCCCAGCAGTGCCCAGCAGTGCCCAACAGTATAGGGGGTGGGTGCACAAGACGCCCAGCAGTGCCCAACAGTATAGGAGGTGGGTGCACAGGACTCCCAGCAGTGCACAGCAGGGCCCAACAGTATAGGGGTGGATGCACAGGACTCCCAGCAGTGCTCAACAGTGCCCAACAGAATAATGGGTGGGTGCAGAGGACTCCCAGCAGTGCCCAGCAGTGCCCAACAGTATAGGGGGTGGGTGAACAGGACTCCCAGCAGTGCCCAGCAGTGCTCAGCATTGCCCAACTGTATAGGTTGTGGGTGCAAAGACCTCCCAGCAGTGCCCAGCAGTGCTCAGCAGTGCCCAACTGTATAGGGGGTGGGTGCAAAGGACTCCCAGCAGTGCCCAGCAGTGCCCAACAGTATAGGGGGTGCGTCCACAGGACTCCCAGCAGAGCCCAGCAGTGCCCAACTGTATAGGGGGTGGGTGCAGAGGACTCCCAGCAATGCCCAGCAGTGCCTAGCAGTGCCCAGCAGTATAGGGGGTGGGTGCACATGACTCCCAGCAGTGCCCAACAGTATATGGGGTGGGTGCACAGGACTCCCAGCAGTGCCCAACAGTATAGGGGGTGGGTGCAGAGGACTCCCAGCAGTGCCCACCCTTGCCCAACAGTATAGGGGGTCGGTGCAGAGGACTCCCAGCAGTGCAGAGCAGTGCCCAACAGTATGGGGGTGGGTGCAGAGGACTCCCAGCAGTGCCCAACAGTATAGGGGGTTGGTGCACAGGACACCCAGCAGTGCCCAGCAGTACCCAACAGTATGGGGGGTGGGTGCACAGGAATCCCAGCAGTGCCCAGCAGTGCCCAGCAGTGCCCAACAGTATAGGGGGTGGTTGCACAGGACTCCCAGCAGTGCCCAACAGTAGAGGGGGTGGGTGCAGAGGACTCCCAGCAGTGCCTAGCAGTGCCAAGCAGTACCCAACAGTACCAAACAGTATAGGGGGTGGGTGCACAGGACTCCCAGCAGTGCCTAACAGTATAGGGGGTGGGTGCACAGTACTCCCAGCAGTGTCCAGCAGTGCCCAACAGTATAGGGGTGGGTGCACAGGACTCCAAGCAGTGCCCAACAGTATAGGGGGTGGGTGCACAGGACTCCCAGCAGTGCCCAACAGTATTGGGGTGGGTGCACAGGACTCCCAGCAGTGCCCAGCAGTGCCCAACTGTATAGGGGGTGGGTGCACAGGACTCCCAGCAGTGCCCAACAGTGCCCAACAGTATAGGGGGTGGGTGCCAAGGACTCCCAGCCATGCCTAGCTGTGCCTAACAGTATAGGGGTGGGTGCACAGGACTCCCAGCAGTGCCCAGAAGTGCCCAGCAGTGCCCGACAGTATAGGGGTTGGGTGAATAGGAGTCCCAGCAGTGCCCAGCAGTGCCCAACAGTATGGGGGGGGGGTGCACAGGACTCCCAGCAGTGCCCAGCAGTGCCCAACAGTATTGGGGGTGGGTGCAGAGGACTCAGAGCAGTGCCCAGCAGTGCCCAGCAGTACCCAACAATATAGGGGGTGGGTGCACAGGACTCCCAGCAGTGCCCAACAGTGCCCAACAGTATAGGGGGTGGGTGCAGAGGACTCCCAGCCATGCCCAGCAGTGCCCAACAGTATAGGGGTGGGTGCACAGGACTCCCAGCAGTGCCCAGAAGTGCCCAGCAGTGCCCGACAGTATAGGGGTTGGGTGCATAGGAGTCCCAGCATTGCCCAGCAGTGCCCAACAGTATGGGGGGGTGCACAGGCCTCCCAGCAGTGCCCAGCAGTGCCCAACAGTATTGGGGGTGGGTGCAGAGGACTCCCAGCAGTGCCCAGCAGTGCCCAGCAGTACCCAACAATATAGGGGGTGGGTGCACAGGACTCCCAGCAGTGCCCAACAGTGCCCAACAGTATAGGGGGTGGGTGCACAGTACTCCCAGCAGTGTCCAGCAGTGCCCAACAGTATAGGGGTGGATGCACAGGACTCCAAGCAGTGCCCAACAGTGCCCAACAGTATAGGGGGTGGGTGCACAGGACTCCCAGTAGTGCCCAACAGTATTGGGGTGGGTGCACAGGACTCCCAGCAGTGCCCAGCAGTGCCCAACAGTATAGGGGGTGGGGGCACAGGACTCCCAGCAGTGCCCAACAGTGCCCAACAGTATAAGGGGTGGGTGCAGAGGACTCCCAGCCGTGCACAGCAGTGCCCAACAGTATAGGGGTGGGTGCACAGGACTCCCAGCAGTGCCGAGAAGTGCCCAGCAGTGCCCGACAGTATAGGGATTTAGTGCATAGCAGTCCCAGCAGTGCCCAGCAGTGCCCAACAGTATAGGGGGTGGGTGCCCAGGACTCCCAGCAGTGCCCAGCAGTGCCCAACAGTATTGGGGGTGGGTGCAGAGGACTCCCAGCAGATCCTAGCAGTGCCCAACAGTATAGGGGGTGGGTGCAGAGGACTCCCAGCAATGCCCAGCAGTGCCCAGCCGTGCCCAACAGTATAGGGGGTGGGTGCACATGACTCCCAGCAGTGCCCAACAGTATATGGGGTGGGTGCAAAGGACTCCCAGCAGTGCCCAACAGTGCCCAACAGTATAGGGGGTGGCTGCAGAGGAGTCCCAGCAGTGCCCACCAGTGCCCAACAGTATAGGGGGTCGGTGCAGAGGACTCCCAGCAGTGCCCAGCAGTGCCCAACAGTATGGGGGTGGGTGCAGAGGACTCCCAGCAGTGCCCAACAGTATAGGGGGTTGGTGCACAGGACACCCAGCAGTGCCCAGCAGTACCCAACAGTATAGGGGGTGGGTGCACAGGAATCCCAGCAGTGCCCAGCAGTGCCCAGCAGTGCCCAGCAGTGCCCAACAGTATAGGGGGTGGGTGCACAGGACTCCCAGCAGTGCCCAACAGTATTGGGGGTGGGTGCACAGGACTCCCAGCAGTGCCCAGCAGTGCCCAACAGTAGAGGGGGTGGGTGCAGAGGACTCCCAGCAGTGCCTAGCAGTGCCCAGCAGTACCCAACAGTACCAAACAGTATAGGGGGTGGGTGCACAGGACTCCCAGCAGTGCCCAACAGTATAGGGGGTGGGTGCACAGGACTCCAAGCAGTGCTCAACAGTGCCCAACAGTATAGGGGGTGGGTGCAGAGGACTCCCAGCAGTGCCCAACAGTATTGGGGTCAGTGCACAGGACTCCCAGCAGTGCCCAGCAGTGCCCAACAGTATAGGGGGTGGGTGCACAGGACTCCCAGCAGTGCCCAACAGTATAAGGGGTGGGTGCAGAGGACTCCCAGCCGTGCCCAGCAGTGCCCAACAGTATAGGGGTGGGTGCACTGGACTCCCAGCAGTGCCCGACAGTATAGGGGTTGGGTGCACAGGAGTCCCAGCAGTGCCCAGCAGTGCCCAACAGTACAGGGGGTGGGTGCACAGGACTCCCAGCAGTGCCCAGCAGTGCCCAACAGTATTGGGGGTGGGTGCAGAGGACTCCCAGCAGTCCCTAGCAGTACCCAACAGTATAGGGGGTGGGTGCACAGGACTCCCAGCAGTGCCCAGCAGTGCCCAACAGTATAGGGGGTGGGTGCACATGACTCCCAGCAGTGCCCAACAGTCTAGGGGGTTGGTGCACAGGACACCCAGCAGTGCCCAGCAGTACCCAACAGTATAGGGGGTGGGTGCACAGGACTCCCAGCAGTGCCCAGCAGTGCCCAACAGTATGGGGGTGGGTGCAGAGGACTCCCAGCAGTGCCCAACAGTATAGGGGGTGGGTGCACAGGACTCCCAGCAGTGCCCAGCAGTGCCCAGCAGTGCCCAACAGTATAGGGGGTGGGTGCACAGGACTCCCAGCAATGCCCAGCAGTGACTAGCAGTGCCCAACAGTATAGGGGGTGGGTGCACATGACTCCCAGCAGTGCCCAACAGTATATGGGGTGGGTGCACAGGACTCCCAGCAGTGCCCAACAGTGCCCAACAGTATAGGGGGTGGGTGCAGAGGACTCCCAGCAGTGCCCACCAGTGCCCAACAGTATAGGGGGTCGGTGCAGAGGACTCCCAGCAGTGCCCAACAGTATAGGGGGTTGGGACACAGGACACCCAGCAGTGCCCAGCAGTACCCAACAGTATAGGGGGTGGGTGCACAGGAATCCCAGCAGTGCCCAGCAGTGCCCAGCAGTGCCCAACAGTATAGGGGGTGGGCGCACCGGACTCCCAGCATTGCCCAACAGTATAGGGGATGGGTGCACAGGACTCCCAGCAGTGCCCAACAGTATAGGGGGTGGGTGCAGAGGACTCCCAGCAGTGCCCGGCAGTGCCCAACAGTATAGGGGGTGGGTGCACAGGACTCCCATCAGTGCCCAACAGTATAGGGGTGGGTGCAGAGGACTCCCAGCAGTGCCCAGCCGTCCCCAACAGTATAGGGGGTAGGTGCAGAGGACTCCCAGCAGTTCCCAACAGTATAGGGGGTGGGTGCACAGGACTCCCAGCAATACCCAACAGTATAGGGGGTGGGTGCACAGGACTCCCAGCAGTGCCCAGCAGTGCCCAACAGTATAGGGGGTGGGTGCACAAGACGCCCAGCAGTGCCCAACAGTATAGGAGGTGGGTGCACAGGACTCCCAGCAGTGCACAGCAGGGCCCAACAGTATAGGGGTGGATGCACAGGACTCCCAGCAGTGCTCAACAGTGCCCAACAGAATAATGGGTGGGTGCAGAGGACTCCCAGCAGTGCCCAGCAGTGCCCAACAGTATAGGGGGTGGGTGAACAGGACTCCCAGCAGTGCCCAGCAGTGCTCAGCATTGCCCAACTGTATAGGTTGTGGGTGCAAAGACCTCCCAGCAGTGCCCAGCAGTGCTCAGCAGTGCCCAACTGTATAGGGGGTGGGTGCAAAGGACTCCCAGCAGTGCCCAGCAGTGCCCAACAGTATAGGGGGTGCGTCCACAGGACTCCCAGCAGAGCCCAGCAGTGCCCAACTGTATAGGGGGTGGGTGCAGAGGACTCCCAGCAATGCCCAGCAGTGCCTAGCAGTGCCCAGCAGTATAGGGGGTGGGTGCACATGACTCCCAGCAGTGCCCAACAGTATATGGGGTGGGTGCACAGGACTCCCAGCAGTGCCCAACAGTATAGGGGGTGGGTGCAGAGGACTCCCAGCAGTGCCCACCCTTGCCCAACAGTATAGGGGGTCGGTGCAGAGGACTCCCAGCAGTGCAGAGCAGTGCCCAACAGTATGGGGGTGGGTGCAGAGGACTCCCAGCAGTGCCCAACAGTATAGGGGGTTGGTGCACAGGACACCCAGCAGTGCCCAGCAGTACCCAACAGTATGGGGGGTGGGTGCACAGGAATCCCAGCAGTGCCCAGCAGTGCCCAGCAGTGCCCAACAGTATAGGGGGTGGTTGCACAGGACTCCCAGCAGTGCCCAACAGTAGAGGGGGTGGGTGCAGAGGACTCCCAGCAGTGCCTAGCAGTGCCAAGCAGTACCCAACAGTACCAAACAGTATAGGGGGTGGGTGCACAGGACTCCCAGCAGTGCCTAACAGTATAGGGGGTGGGTGCACAGTACTCCCAGCAGTGTCCAGCAGTGCCCAACAGTATAGGGGTGGGTGCACAGGACTCCAAGCAGTGCCCAACAGTATAGGGGGTGGGTGCACAGGACTCCCAGCAGTGCCCAACAGTATTGGGGTGGGTGCACAGGACTCCCAGCAGTGCCCAGCAGTGCCCAACTGTATAGGGGGTGGGTGCACAGGACTCCCAGCAGTGCCCAACAGTGCCCAACAGTATAGGGGGTGGGTGCAGAGGACTCCCAGCCATGCCTAGCTGTGCCTAACAGTATAGGGGTGGGTGCACAGGACTCCCAGCAGTGCCCAGAAGTGCCCAGCAGTGCCCGACAGTATAGGGGTTGGGTGAATAGGAGTCCCAGCAGTGCCCAGCAGTGCCCAACAGTATGGGGGGGGGGTGCACAGGACTCCCAGCAGTGCCCAGCAGTGCCCAACAGTATTGGGGGTGGGTGCAGAGGACTCAGAGCAGTGCCCAGCAGTGCCCAGCAGTACCCAACAATATAGGGGGTGGGTGCACAGGACTCCCAGCAGTGCCCAACAGTGCCCAACAGTATAGGGGGTGGGTGCAGAGGACTCCCAGCCATGCCCAGCAGTGCCCAACAGTATAGGGGTGGGTGCACAGGACTCCCAGCAGTGCCCAGAAGTGCCCAGCAGTGCCCGACAGTATAGGGGTTGGGTGCATAGGAGTCCCAGCATTGCCCAGCAGTGCCCAACAGTATGGGGGGGTGCACAGGCCTCCCAGCAGTGCCCAGCAGTGCCCAACAGTATTGGGGGTGGGTGCAGAGGACTCCCAGCAGTGCCCAGCAGTGCCCAGCAGTACCCAACAATATAGGGGGTGGGTGCACAGGACTCCCAGCAGTGCCCAACAGTGCCCAACAGTATAGGGGGTGGGTGCACAGTACTCCCAGCAGTGTCCAGCAGTGCCCAACAGTATAGGGGTGGGTGCACAGGACTCCAAGCAGTGCCCAACAGTGCCCAACAGTATAGGGGGTGGGTGCACAGGACTCCCAGTAGTGCCCAACAGTATTGGGGTGGGTGCACAGGACTCCCAGCAGTGCCCAGCAGTGCCCAACAGTATAGGGGGTGGGGGCACAGGACTCCCAGCAGTGCCCAACAGTGCCCAACAGTATAAGGGGTGGGTGCAGAGGACTCCCAGCCGTGCACAGCAGTGCCCAACAGTATAGGGGTGGGTGCACAGGACTCCCAGCAGTGCCGAGAAGTGCCCAGCAGTGCCCGACAGTATAGGGATTTAGTGCATAGCAGTCCCAGCAGTGCCCAGCAGTGCCCAACAGTATAGGGGGTGGGTGCCCAGGACTCCCAGCAGTGCCCAGCAGTGCCCAACAGTATTGGGGGTGGGTGCAGAGGACTCCCAGCAGATCCTAGCAGTGCCCAACAGTATAGGGGGTGGGTGCAGAGGACTCCCAGCAATGCCCAGCAGTGCCCAGCCGTGCCCAACAGTATAGGGGGTGGGTGCACATGACTCCCAGCAGTGCCCAACAGTATATGGGGTGGGTGCAAAGGACTCCCAGCAGTGCCCAACAGTATATGGGGTGGGTGCAAAGGACTCCCAGCAGTGCCCAACAGTGCCCAACAGTATAGGGGGTGGCTGCAGAGGAGTCCCAGCAGTGCCCACCAGTGCCCAACAGTATAGGGGGTCGGTGCAGAGGACTCCCAGCAGTGCCCAGCAGTGCCCAACAGTATGGGGGTGGGTGCAGAGGACTCCCAGCAGTGCCCAACAGTATAGGGGGTTGGTGCACAGGACACCCAGCAGTGCCCAGCAGTACCCAACAGTATAGGGGGTGGGTGCACAGGAATCCCAGCAGTGCCCAGCAGTGCCCAGCAGTGCCCAACAGTATAGGGGGTGGGTGCACAGGACTCCCAGCAGTGCCCAACAGTATTGGGGGTGGGTGCACAGGACTCCCAGCAGTGCCCAGCAGTGCCCAACAGTAGAGGGGGTGGGTGCAGAGGACTCCCAGCAGTGCCTAGCAGTGCCCAGCAGTACCCAACAGTACCAAACAGTATAGGGGGTGGGTGCACAGGACTCCCAGCAGTGCCCAACAGTATAGGGGGTGGGTGCACAGGACTCCAAGCAGTGCTCAACAGTGCCCAACAGTATAGGGGGTGGGTGCAGAGGACTCCCAGCAGTGCCCAACAGTATTGGGGTCAGTGCACAGGACTCCCAGCAGTGCCCAGCAGTGCCCAACAGTATAGGGGGTGGGTGCACAGGACTCCCAGCAGTGCCCAACAGTATAAGGGGTGGGTGCAGAGGACTCCCAGCCGTGCCCAGCAGTGCCCAACAGTATAGGGGTGGGTGCACTGGACTCCCAGCAGTGCCCGACAGTATAGGGGTTGGGTGCACAGGAGTCCCAGCAGTGCCCAGCAGTGCCCAACAGTACAGGGGGTGGATGCACAGGACTCCCAGCAGTGCCCAGCAGTGCCCAACAGTATTGGGGGTGGGTGCAGAGGACTCCCAGCAGTCCCTAGCAGTACCCAACAGTATAGGGGGTGGGTGCACAGGACTCCCAGCAGTGCCCAGCAGTGCCCAACAGTATAGGGGGTGGGTGCACATGACTCCCAGCAGTGCCCAACAGTCTAGGGGGTTGGTGCACAGGACACCCAGCAGTGCCCAGCAGTACCCAACAGTATAGGGGGTGGGTGCACAGGACTCCCAGCAGTGCCCAGCAGTGCCCAACAGTATGGGGGTGGGTGCAGAGGACTCCCAGCAGTGCCCAACAGTATAGGGGGTGGGTGTACAGGACTCCCAGCAGTGCCCAGCAGTGCCCACCAGTGCCCAACAGTATAGGGGGTGGGTGCACATGACTCCCAGCAGTGCCCAACAGTATATGGGGTGGGTGCACAGGACTCCCAGCAGTGCCCAACAGTGCCCAACAGTATAGGGGGTGGGTGCAGAGGACTCCCAGCAGTGCCCACCAGTGCCCAACAGTATAGGGGGTCGGTGCAGAGGACTCCCAGCAGTGCCCAACAGTATAGGGGGTTGGGACACAGGACACCCAGCAGTGCCCAGCAGTACCCAACAGTATAGGGGGTGGGTGCACAGGAATCCCAGCAGTGCCCAGCAGTGCCCAGCAGTGCCCAACAGTATAGGGGGTGGGCGCACCGGACTCCCAGCATTGCCCAACAGTATAGGGGGTGGGTGCACAGGACTCCCAGCAGTGCCCAACAGTATAGGGGGTGGGTGCAGAGGACTCCCAGCAGTGCCCGGCAGTGCCCAACAGTATAGGGGGTGGGTGCACAGGACTCCCATCAGTGCCCAACAGTATAGGGGTGGGTGCAGAGGACTCCCAGCAGTGCCCAGCCGTGCCCAACAGTATAGGGGGTAGGTGCAGAGGACTCCCAGCAGTTCCCAACAGTATAGGGGGTGGGTGCACAGGACTCCCAGCAATACCCAACAGTATAGGGGGTGGGTGCACAGGACTCCCAGCAGTGCCCAGCAGTGCCCAACAGTATAGGGGGTGGGTGCACAAGACGCCCAGCAGTGCCCAACAGTATAGGAGGTGGGTGCACAGGACTCCCAGCAGTGCACAGCAGGGCCCAACAGTATAGGGGTGGATGCACAGGACTCCCAGCAGTGCTCAACAGTGCCCAACAGAATAATGGGTGGGTGCTGAGGACTCCCAGCAGTGCCCAGCAGTGCCCAACAGTATAGGGGGTGGGTGAACAGGACTCCCAGCAGTGCCCAGCAGTGCTCAGCATTGCCCAACTGTATAGGTTGTGGGTGCAAAGACCTCCCAGCAGTGCCCAGCAGTGCTCAGCAGTGCCCAACTGTATAGGGGGTGGGTGCAAAGGACTCCCAGCAGTGCCCAGCAGTGCCCAACAGTATAGGGGGTGCGTCCACAGGACTCCCAGCAGAGCCCAGCAGTGCCCAACTGTATAGGGGGTGGGTGCAGAGGACTCCCAGCAATGCCCAGCAGTGCCTAGCAGTGCCCAGCAGTATAGGGGGTGGGTGCACATGACTCCCAGCAGTGCCCAACAGTATATGGGGTGGGTGCACAGGACTCCCAGCAGTGCCCAACAGTATAGGGGGTGGGTGCAGAGGACTCCCAGCAGTGCCCACCCTTGCCCAACAGTATAGGGGGTCGGTGCAGAGGACTCCCAGCAGTGCAGAGCAGTGCCCAACAGTATGGGGGTGGGTGCAGAGGACTCCCAGCAGTGCCCAACAGTATAGGGGGTTGGTGCACAGGACACCCAGCAGTGCCCAGCAGTACCCAACAGTATGGGGGGTGGGTGCACAGGAATCCCAGCAGTGCCCAGCAGTGCCCAGCAGTGCCCAACAGTATAGGGGGTGGTTGCACAGGACTCCCAGCAGTGCCCAACAGTAGAGGGGGTGGGTGCAGAGGACTCCCAGCAGTGCCTAGCAGTGCCAAGCAGTACCCAACAGTACCAAACAGTATAGGGGGTGGGTGCACAGGACTCCCAGCAGTGCCTAACAGTATAGGGGGTGGGTGCACAGTACTCCCAGCAGTGTCCAGCAGTGCCCAACAGTATAGGGGTGGGTGCACAGGACTCCAAGCAGTGCCCAACAGTATAGGGGGTGGGTGCACAGGACTCCCAGCAGTGCCCAACAGTATTGGGGTGGGTGCACAGGACTCCCAGCAGTGCCCAGCAGTGCCCAACTGTATAGGGGGTGGGTGCACAGGACTCCCAGCAGTGCCCAACAGTGCCCAACAGTATAGGGGGTGGGTGCCGAGGACTCCCAGCCATGCCTAGCTGTGCCTAACAGTATAGGGGTGGGTGCACAGGACTCCCAGCAGTGCCCAGAAGTGCCCAGCAGTGCCCGACAGTATAGGGGTTGGGTGAATAGGAGTCCCAGCAGTGCCCAGCAGTGCCCAACAGTATGGGGGGGGGGGGTGCACAGGACTCCCAGCAGTGCCCAGCAGTGCCCAACAGTATTGGGGGTGGGTGCAGAGGACTCAGAGCAGTGCCCAGCAGTGCCCAGCAGTACCCAACAATATAGGGGGTGGGTGCACAGGACTCCCAGCAGTGCCCAACAGTGCCCAACAGTATAGGGGGTGGGTGCAGAGGACTCCCAGCCATGCCCAGCAGTGCCCAACAGTATAGGGGTGGGTGCACAGGACTCCCAGCAGTGCCCAGAAGTGCCCAGCAGTGCCCGACAGTATAGGGGTTGGGTGCATAGGAGTCCCAGCATTGCCCAGCAGTGCCCAACAGTATGGGGGGTGCACAGGCCTCCCAGCAGTGCCCAGCAGTGCCCAACAGTATTGGGGGTGGGTGCAGAGGACTCCCAGCAGTGCCCAGCAGTGCCCAGCAGTACCCAACAATATAGGGGGTGGGTGCACAGGACTCCCAGCAGTGCCCAACAGTGCCCAACAGTATAGGGGGTGGGTGCACAGTACTCCCAGCAGTGTCCAGCAGTGCCCAACAGTATAGGGGTGGGTGCACAGGACTCCAAGCAGTGCCCAACAGTGCCCAACAGTATAGGGGGTGGGTGCACAGGACTCCCAGTAGTGCCCAACAGTATTGGGGTGGGTGCACAGGACTCCCAGCAGTGCCCAGCAGTGCCCAACAGTATAGGGGGTGGGGGCACAGGACTCCCAGCAGTGCCCAACAGTGCCCAACAGTATAAGGGGTGGGTGCAGAGGACTCCCAGCCGTGCACAGCAGTGCCCAACAGTATAGGGGTGGGTGCACAGGACTCCCAGCAGTGCCGAGAAGTGCCCAGCAGTGCCCGACAGTATAGGGATTTAGTGCATAGCAGTCCCAGCAGTGCCCAGCAGTGCCCAACAGTATAGGGGGTGGGTGCCCAGGACTCCCAGCAGTGCCCAGCAGTGCCCAACAGTATTGGGGGTGGGTGCAGAGGACTCCCAGCAGATCCTAGCAGTGCCCAACAGTATAGGGGGTGGGTGCAGAGGACTCCCAGCAATGCCCAGCAGTGCCCAGCCGTGCCCAACAGTATAGGGGGTGGGTGCACATGACTCCCAGCAGTGCCCAACAGTATATGGGGTGGGTGCAAAGGACTCCCAGCAGTGCCCAACAGTGCCCAACAGTATAGGGGGTGGCTGCAGAGGAGTCCCAGCAGTGCCCACCAGTGCCCAACAGTATAGGGGGTCGGTGCAGAGGACTCCCAGCAGTGCCCAGCAGTGCCCAACAGTATGGGGGTGGGTGCAGAGGACTCCCAGCAGTGCCCAACAGTATAGGGGGTTGGTGCACAGGACACCCAGCAGTGCCCAGCAGTACCCAACAGTATAGGGGGTGGGTGCACAGGAATCCCAGCAGTGCCCAGCAGTGCCCAGCAGTGCCCAGCAGTGCCCAACAGTATAGGGGGTGGGTGCACAGGACTCCCAGCAGTGCCCAACAGTATTGGGGGTGGGTGCACAGGACTCCCAGCAGTGCCCAGCAGTGCCCAACAGTAGAGGGGGTGGGTGCAGAGGACTCCCAGCAGTGCCTAGCAGTGCCCAGCAGTACCCAACAGTACCAAACAGTATAGGGGGTGGGTGCACAGGACTCCCAGCAGTGCCCAACAGTATAGGGGGTGGGTGCACAGGACTCCAAGCAGTGCTCAACAGTGCCCAACAGTATAGGGGGTGGGTGCAGAGGACTCCCAGCAGTGCCCAACAGTATTGGGGTCAGTGCACAGGACTCCCAGCAGTGCCCAGCAGTGCCCAACAGTATAGGGGGTGGGTGCACAGGACTCCCAGCAGTGCCCAACAGTATAAGGGGTGGGTGCAGAGGACTCCCAGCCGTGCCCAGCAGTGCCCAACAGTATAGGGGTGGGTGCACTGGACTCCCAGCAGTGCCCGACAGTATAGGGGTTGGGTGCACAGGAGTCCCAGCAGTGCCCAGCAGTGCCCAACAGTACAGGGGGTGGGTGCACAGGACTCCCAGCAGTGCCCAGCAGTGCCCAACAGTATTGGGGGTGGGTGCAGAGGACTCCCAGCAGTCCCTAGCAGTACCCAACAGTATAGGGGGTGGGTGCACAGGACTCCCAGCAGTGCCCAGCAGTGCCCAACAGTATAGGGGGTGGGTGCACATGACTCCCAGCAGTGCCCAACAGTCTAGGGGGTTGGTGCACAGGACACCCAGCAGTGCCCAGCAGTACCCAACAGTATAGGGGGTGGGTGCACAGGACTCCCAGCAGTGCCCAGCAGTGCCCAACAGTATGGGGGTGGGTGCAGAGGACTCCCAGCAGTGCCCAACAGTATAGGGGGTGGGTGCACAGGACTCCCAGCAGTGCCCAGCAGTGCCCAGCAGTGCCCAACAGTATAGGGGGTGGGTGCACAGGACTCCCAGCAATGCCCAGCAGTGACTAGCAGTGCCCAACAGTATAGGGGGTGGGTGCACATGACTCCCAGCAGTGCCCAACAGTATATGGGGTGGGTGCACAGGACTCCCAGCAGTGCCCAACAGTGCCCAACAGTATAGGGGGTGGGTGCAGAGGACTCCCAGCAGTGCCCACCAGTGCCCAACAGTATAGGGGGTCGGTGCAGAGGACTCCCAGCAGTGCCCAACAGTATAGGGGGTTGGGACACAGGACACCCAGCAGTGCCCAGCAGTACCCAACAGTATAGGGGGTGGGTGCACAGGAATCCCAGCAGTGCCCAGCAGTGCCCAGCAGTGCCCAACAGTATAGGGGGTGGGCGCACCGGACTCCCAGCATTGCCCAACAGTATAGGGGATGGGTGCACAGGACTCCCAGCAGTGCCCAACAGTATAGGGGGTGGGTGCAGAGGACTCCCAGCAGTGCCCGGCAGTGCCCAACAGTATAGGGGGTGGGTGCACAGGACTCCCATCAGTGCCCAACAGTATAGGGGTGGGTGCAGAGGACTCCCAGCAGTGCCCAGCCGTCCCCAACAGTATAGGGGGTAGGTGCAGAGGACTCCCAGCAGTTCCCAACAGTATAGGGGGTGGGTGCACAGGACTCCCAGCAATACCCAACAGTATAGGGGGTGGGTGCACAGGACTCCCAGCAGTGCCCAGCAGTGCCCAACAGTATAGGGGGTGGGTGCACAAGACGCCCAGCAGTGCCCAACAGTATAGGAGGTGGGTGCACAGGACTCCCAGCAGTGCACAGCAGGGCCCAACAGTATAGGGGTGGATGCACAGGACTCCCAGCAGTGCTCAACAGTGCCCAACAGAATAATGGGTGGGTGCAGAGGACTCCCAGCAGTGCCCAGCAGTGCCCAACAGTATAGGGGGTGGGTGAACAGGACTCCCAGCAGTGCCCAGCAGTGCTCAGCATTGCCCAACTGTATAGGTTGTGGGTGCAAAGACCTCCCAGCAGTGCCCAGCAGTGCTCAGCAGTGCCCAACTGTATAGGGGGTGGGTGCAAAGGACTCCCAGCAGTGCCCAGCAGTGCCCAACAGTATAGGGGGTGCGTCCACAGGACTCCCAGCAGAGCCCAGCAGTGCCCAACTGTATAGGGGGTGGGTGCAGAGGACTCCCAGCAATGCCCAGCAGTGCCTAGCAGTGCCCAGCAGTATAGGGGGTGGGTGCACATGACTCCCAGCAGTGCCCAACAGTATATGGGGTGGGTGCACAGGACTCCCAGCAGTGCCCAACAGTATAGGGGGTGGGTGCAGAGGACTCCCAGCAGTGCCCACCCTTGCCCAACAGTATAGGGGGTCGGTGCAGAGGACTCCCAGCAGTGCAGAGCAGTGCCCAACAGTATGGGGGTGGGTGCAGAGGACTCCCAGCAGTGCCCAACAGTATAGGGGGTTGGTGCACAGGACACCCAGCAGTGCCCAGCAGTACCCAACAGTATGGGGGGTGGGTGCACAGGAATCCCAGCAGTGCCCAGCAGTGCCCAGCAGTGCCCAACAGTATAGGGGGTGGTTGCACAGGACTCCCAGCAGTGCCCAACAGTAGAGGGGGTGGGTGCAGAGGACTCCCAGCAGTGCCTAGCAGTGCCAAGCAGTACCCAACAGTACCAAACAGTATAGGGGGTGGGTGCACAGGACTCCCAGCAGTGCCTAACAGTATAGGGGGTGGGTGCACAGTACTCCCAGCAGTGTCCAGCAGTGCCCAACAGTATAGGGGTGGGTGCACAGGACTCCAAGCAGTGCCCAACAGTATAGGGGGTGGGTGCACAGGACTCCCAGCAGTGCCCAACAGTATTGGGGTGGGTGCACAGGACTCCCAGCAGTGCCCAGCAGTGCCCAACTGTATAGGGGGTGGGTGCACAGGACTCCCAGCAGTGCCCAACAGTGCCCAACAGTATAGGGGGTGGGTGCAGAGGACTCCCAGCCATGCCTAGCTGTGCCTAACAGTATAGGGGTGGGTGCACAGGACTCCCAGCAGTGCCCAGAAGTGCCCAGCAGTGCCCGACAGTATAGGGGTTGGGTGAATAGGAGTCCCAGCAGTGCCCAGCAGTGCCCAACAGTATGGGGGGGGGGTGCACAGGACTCCCAGCAGTGCCCAGCAGTGCCCAACAGTATTGGGGGTGGGTGCAGAGGACTCAGAGCAGTGCCCAGCAGTGCCCAGCAGTACCCAACAATATAGGGGGTGGGTGCACAGGACTCCCAGCAGTGCCCAACAGTGCCCAACAGTATAGGGGGTGGGTGCAGAGGACTCCCAGCCATGCCCAGCAGTGCCCAACAGTATAGGGGTGGGTGCACAGGACTCCCAGCAGTGCCCAGAAGTGCCCAGCAGTGCCCGACAGTATAGGGGTTGGGTGCATAGGAGTCCCAGCATTGCCCGCCCAACAGTATGGGGGGGTGCACAGGCCTCCCAGCAGTGCCCAGCAGTGCCCAACAGTATTGGGGGTGGGTGCAGAGGACTCCCAGCAGTGCCCAGCAGTGCCCAGCAGTACCCAACAATATAGGGGGTGGGTGCACAGGACTCCCAGCAGTGCCCAACAGTGCCCAACAGTATAGGGGGTGGGTGCACAGTACTCCCAGCAGTGTCCAGCAGTGCCCAACAGTATAGGGGTGGGTGCACAGGACTCCAAGCAGTGCCCAACAGTGCCCAACAGTATAGGGGGTGGGTGCACAGGACTCCCAGTAGTGCCCAACAGTATTGGGGTGGGTGCACAGGACTCCCAGCAGTGCCCAGCAGTGCCCAACAGTATAGGGGGTGGGGGCACAGGACTCCCAGCAGTGCCCAACAGTGCCCAACAGTATAAGGGGTGGGTGCAGAGGACTCCCAGCCGTGCACAGCAGTGCCCAACAGTATAGGGGTGGGTGCACAGGACTCCCAGCAGTGCCGAGAAGTGCCCAGCAGTGCCCGACAGTATAGGGATTTAGTGCATAGCAGTCCCAGCAGTGCCCAGCAGTGCCCAACAGTATAGGGGGTGGGTGCCCAGGACTCCCAGCAGTGCCCAGCAGTGCCCAACAGTATTGGGGGTGGGTGCAGAGGACTCCCAGCAGATCCTAGCAGTGCCCAACAGTATAGGGGGTGGGTGCAGAGGACTCCCAGCAATGCCCAGCAGTGCCCAGCCGTGCCCAACAGTATAGGGGGTGGGTGCACATGACTCCCAGCAGTGCCCAACAGTATATGGGGTGGGTGCAAAGGACTCCCAGCAGTGCCCAACAGTGCCCAACAGTATAGGGGGTGGCTGCAGAGGAGTCCAAGCAGTGCCCACCAGTGCCCAACAGTATAGGGGGTCGGTGCAGAGGACTCCCAGCAGTGCCCAGCAGTGCCCAACAGTATGGGGGTGGGTGCAGAGGACTCCCAGCAGTGCCCAACAGTATAGGGGGTTGGTGCACAGGACACCCAGCAGTGCCCAGCAGTACCCAACAGTATAGGGGGTGGGTGCACAGGAATCCCAGCAGTGCCCAGCAGTGCCCAACAGTATAGGGGGTGGGTGCACAGGACTCCCAGCAGTGCCCAACAGTATTGGGGGTGGGTGCACAGGACTCCCAGCAGTGCCCAGCAGTGCCCAACAGTAGAGGGGGTGGGTGCAGAGGACTCCCAGCAGTGCCTAGCAGTGCCCAGCAGTACCCAACAGTACCAAACAGTATAGGGGGTGGGTGCACAGGACTCCCAGCAGTGCCCAACAGTATAGGGGGTGGGTGCACAGGACTCCAAGCAGTGCTCAACAGTGCCCAACAGTATAGGGGGTGGGTGCAGAGGACTCCCAGCAGTGCCCAACAGTATTGGGGTCAGTGCACAGGACTCCCAGCAGTGCCCAGCAGTGCCCAACAGTATAGGGGGTGGGTGCACAGGACTCCCAGCAGTGCCCAACAGTATAAGGGGTGGGTGCAGAGGACTCCCAGCCGTGCCCAGCAGTGCCCAACAGTATAGGGGTGGGTGCACTGGACTCCCAGCAGTGCCCGACAGTATAGGGGTTGGGTGCACAGGAGTCCCAGCAGTGCCCAGCAGTGCCCAACAGTACAGGGGGTGGGTGCACAGGACTCCCAGCAGTGCCCAGCAGTGCCCAACAGTATTGGGGGTGGGTGCAGAGGACTCCCAGCAGTCCCTAGCAGTACCCAACAGTATAGGGGGTGGGTGCACAGGACTCCCAGCAGTGCCCAGCAGTGCCCAACAGTATAGGGGGTGGGTGCACATGACTCCCAGCAGTGCCCAACAGTCTAGGGGGTTGGTGCACAGGACACCCAGCAGTGCCCAGCAGTACCCAACAGTATAGGGGGTGGGTGCACAGGACTCCCAGCAGTGCCCAGCAGTGCCCAACAGTATGGGGGTGGGTGCAGAGGACTCCCAGCAGTGCCCAACAGTATAGGGGGTGGGTGCACAGGACTCCCAGCAGTGCCCAGCAGTGCCCAGCAGTGCCCAACAGTATAGGGGGTGGGTGCACAGGACTCCCAGCAATGCCCAGCAGTGACTAGCAGTGCCCAACAGTATAGGGGGTGGGTGCACATGACTCCCAGCAGTGCCCAACAGTATATGGGGTGGGTGCACAGGACTCCCAGCAGTGCCCAACAGTGCCCAACAGTATAGGGGGTGGGTGCAGAGGACTCCCAGCAGTGCCCACCAGTGCCCAACAGTATAGGGGGTCGGTGCAGAGGACTCCCAGCAGTGCCCAACAGTATAGGGGGTTGGGACACAGGACACCCAGCAGTGCCCAGCAGTACCCAACAGTATAGGGGGTGGGTGCACAGGAATCCCAGCAGTGCCCAGCAGTGCCCAGCAGTGCCCAACAGTATAGGGGGTGGGCGCACCGGACTCCCAGCATTGCCCAACAGTATAGGGGATGGGTGCACAGGACTCCCAGCAGTGCCCAACAGTATAGGGGGTGGGTGCAGAGGACTCCCAGCAGTGCCCAGCAGTGCCCAACAGTATAGGGGGTGGGTGCACAGGACTCCCATCAGTGCCCAACAGTATAGGGGTGGGTGCAGAGGACTCCCAGCAGTGCCCAGCCGTCCCCAACAGTATAGGGGGTAGGTGCAGAGGACTCCCAGCAGTTCCCAACAGTATAGGGGGTGGGTGCACAGGACTCCCAGCAATACCCAACAGTATAGGGGGTGGGTGCACAGGACTCCCAGCAGTGCCCAGCAGTGCCCAACAGTATAGGGGGTGGGTGCACAAGACGCCCAGCAGTGCCCAACAGTATAGGAGGTGGGTGCACAGGACTCCCAGCAGTGCACAGCAGGGCCCAACAGTATAGGGGTGGATGCACAGGACTCCCAGCAGTGCTCAACAGTGCCCAACAGAATAATGGGTGGGTGCAGAGGACTCCCAGCAGTGCCCAGCAGTGCCCAACAGTATAGGGGGTGGGTGAACAGGACTCCCAGCAGTGCCCAGCAGTGCTCAGCATTGCCCAACTGTATAGGTTGTGGGTGCAAAGACCTCCCAGCAGTGCCCAGCAGTGCTCAGCAGTGCCCAACTGTATAGGGGGTGGGTGCAAAGGACTCCCAGCAGTGCCCAGCAGTGCCCAACAGTATAGGGGGTGCGTCCACAGGACTCCCAGCAGAGCCCAGCAGTGCCCAACTGTATAGGGGGTGGGTGCAGAGGACTCCCAGCAATGCCCAGCAGTGCCTAGCAGTGCCCAGCAGTATAGGGGGTGGGTGCACATGACTCCCAGCAGTGCCCAACAGTATATGGGGTGGGTGCACAGGACTCCCAGCAGTGCCCAACAGTATAGGGGGTGGGTGCAGAGGACTCCCAGCAGTGCCCACCCTTGCCCAACAGTATAGGGGGTCGGTGCAGAGGACTCCCAGCAGTGCAGAGCAGTGCCCAACAGTATGGGGGTGGGTGCAGAGGACTCCCAGCAGTGCCCAACAGTATAGGGGGTTGGTGCACAGGACACCCAGCAGTGCCCAGCAGTACCCAACAGTATGGGGGGTGGGTGCACAGGAATCCCAGCAGTGCCCAGCAGTGCCCAGCAGTGCCCAACAGTATAGGGGGTGGTTGCACAGGACTCCCAGCAGTGCCCAACAGTAGAGGGGGTGGGTGCAGAGGACTCCCAGCAGTGCCTAGCAGTGCCAAGCAGTACCCAACAGTACCAAACAGTATAGGGGGTGGGTGCACAGGACTCCCAGCAGTGCCTAACAGTATAGGGGGTGGGTGCACAGTACTCCCAGCAGTGTCCAGCAGTGCCCAACAGTATAGGGGTGGGTGCACAGGACTCCAAGCAGTGCCCAACAGTATAGGGGGTGGGTGCACAGGACTCCCAGCAGTGCCCAACAGTATTGGGGTGGGTGCACAGGACTCCCAGCAGTGCCCAGCAGTGCCCAACTGTATAGGGGGTGGGTGCACAGGACTCCCAGCAGTGCCCAACAGTGCCCAACAGTATAGGGGGTGGGTGCAGAGGACTCCCAGCCATGCCTAGCTGTGCCTAACAGTATAGGGGTGGGTGCACAGGACTCCCAGCAGTGCCCAGAAGTGCCCAGCAGTGCCCGACAGTATAGGGGTTGGGTGAATAGGAGTCCCAGCAGTGCCCAGCAGTGCCGAACAGTATGGGGGGGGGTGCACAGGACTCCCAGCAGTGCCCAGCAGTGCCCAACAGTATTGGGGGTGGGTGCAGAGGACTCAGAGCAGTGCCCAGCAGTGCCCAGCAGTACCCAACAATATAGGGGGTGGGTGCACAGGACTCCCAGCAGTGCCCAACAGTGCCCAACAGTATAGGGGGTGGGTGCAGAGGACTCCCAGCCATGCCCAGCAGTGCCCAACAGTATAGGGGTGGGTGCACAGGACTCCCAGCAGTGCCCAGAAGTGCCCAGCAGTGCCCGACAGTATAGGGGTTGGGTGCATAGGAGTCCCAGCATTGCCCAGCAGTGCCCAACAGTATGGGGGGGTGCACAGGCCTCCCAGCAGTGCCCAGCAGTGCCCAAGAGTATTGGGGGTGGGTGCAGAGGACTCCCAGCAGTGCCCAGCAGTGCCCAGCAGTACCCAACAATATAGGGGGTGGGTGCACAGGACTCCCAGCAGTGCCCAACAGTGCCCAACAGTATAGGGGGTGGGTGCACAGTACTCCCAGCAGTGTCCAGCAGTGCCCAACAGTATAGGGGTGGGTGCACAGGACTCCAAGCAGTGCCCAACAGTGCCCAACAGTATAGGGGGTGGGTGCACAGGACTCCCAGTAGTGCCCAACAGTATTGGGGTGGGTGCACAGGACTCCCAGCAGTGCCCAGCAGTGCCCAACAGTATAGGGGGTGGGGGCACAGGACTCCCAGCAGTGCCCAACAGTGCCCAACAGTATAAGGGGTGGGTGCAGAGGACTCCCAGCCGTGCACAGCAGTGCCCAACAGTATAGGGGTGGGTGCACAGGACTCCCAGCAGTGCCGAGAAGTGCCCAGCAGTGCCCGACAGTATAGGGATTTAGTGCATAGCAGTCCCAGCAGTGCCCAGCAGTGCCCAACAGTATAGGGGGTGGGTGCCCAGGACTCCCAGCAGTGCCCAGCAGTGCCCAACAGTATTGGGGGTGGGTGCAGAGGACTCCCAGCAGATCCTAGCAGTGCCCAACAGTATAGGGGGTGGGTGCAGAGGACTCCCAGCAATGCCCAGCAGTGCCCAGCAGTGCCCAACAGTATAGGGGGTGGGTGCACATGACTCCCAGCAGTGCCCAACAGTATATGGGGTGGGTGCAAAGGACTCCCAGCAGTGCCCAACAGTGCCCAACAGTATAGGGGGTGGCTGCAGAGGAGTCCCAGCAGTGCCCACCAGTGCCCAACAGTATAGGGGGTCGGTGCAGAGGACTCCCAGCAGTGCCCAGCAGTGCCCAACAGTATGGGGGTGGGTGCAGAGGACTCCCAGCAGTGCCCAACAGTATAGGGGGTTGGTGCACAGGACACCCAGCAGTGCCCAGCAGTACCCAACAGTATAGGGGGTGGGTGCACAGGAATCCCAGCAGTGCCCAGCAGTGCCCAGCAGTGCCCAACAGTATAGGGGGTGGGTGCACAGGACTCCCAGCAGTGCCCAACAGTATTGGGGGTGGGTGCACAGGACTCCCAGCAGTGCCCAGCAGTGCCCAACAGTAGAGGGGGTGGGTGCAGAGGACTCCCAGCAGTGCCTAGCAGTGCCCAGCAGTACCCAACAGTACCAAACAGTATAGGGGGTGGGTGCACAGGACTCCCAGCAGTGCCCAACAGTATAGGGGGTGGGTGCACAGGACTCCAAGCAGTGCTCAACAGTGCCCAACAGTATAGGGGGTGGGTGCAGAGGACTCCCAGCAGTGCCCAACAGTATTGGGGTCAGTGCACAGGACTCCCAGCAGTGCCCAGCAGTGCCCAACAGTATAGGGGGTGGGTGCACAGGACTCCCAGCAGTGCCCAACAGTATAAGGGGTGGGTGCAGAGGACTCCCAGCCGTGCCCAGCAGTGCCCAACAGTATAGGGGTGGGTGCACTGGACTCCCAGCAGTGCCCGACAGTATAGGGGTTGGGTGCACAGGAGTCCCAGCAGTGCCCAGCAGTGCCCAACAGTACAGGGGGTGGGTGCACAGGACTCCCAGCAGTGCCCAGCAGTGCCCAACAGTATTGGGGGTGGGTGCAGAGGACTCCCATCAGTCCCTAGCAGTACCCAACAGTATAGGGGGTGGGTGCACAGGACTCCCAGCAGTGCCCAGCAGTGCCCAACAGTATAGGGGGTGGGTGCACATGACTCCCAGCAGTGCCCAACAGTCTAGGGGGTTGGTGCACAGGACACCCAGCAGTGCCCAGCAGTACCCAACAGTATAGGGGGTGGGTGCACAGGACTCCCAGCAGTGCCCAGCAGTGCCCAACAGTATGGGGGTGGGTGCAGAGGACTCCCAGCAGTGCCCAACAGTATAGGGGGTGGGTGCACAGGACTCCCAGCAGTGCCCAGCAGTGCCCAGCAGTGCCCAACAGTATAGGGGGTGGGTGCACAGGACTCCCAGCAATGCCCAGCAGTGACTAGCAGTGCCCAACAGTATAGGGGGTGGGTGCACATGACTCCCAGCAGTGCCCAACAGTATATGGGGTGGGTGCACAGGACTCCCAGCAGTGCCCAACAGTGCCCAACAGTATAGGGGGTGGGTGCAGAGGACTCCCAGCAGTGCCCACCAGTGCCCAACAGTATAGGGGGTCGGTGCAGAGGACTCCCAGCAGTGCCCAACAGTATAGGGGGTTGGGACACAGGACACCCAGCAGTGCCCAGCAGTACCCAACAGTATAGGGGGTGGGTGCACAGGAATCCCAGCAGTGCCCAGCAGTGCCCAACAGTATAGGGGGTGGGCGCACCGGACTCCCAGCATTGCCCAACAGTATAGGGGATGGGTGCACAGGACTCCCAGCAGTGCCCAACAGTATAGGGGGTGGGTGCAGAGGACTCCCAGCAGTGCCCGGCAGTGCCCAACAGTATAGGGGGTGGGTGCACAGGACTCCCATCAGTGCCCAACAGTATAGGGGTGGGTGCAGAGGACTCCCAGCAGTGCCCAGCCGTGCCCAACAGTATAGGGGGTAGGTGCAGAGGACTCCCAGCAGTTCCCAACAGTATAGGGGGTGGGTGCACAGGACTCCCAGCAATACCCAACAGTATAGGGGGTGGGTGCACAGGACTCCCAGCAGTGCCCAGCAGTGCCCAACAGTATAGGGGGTGGGTGCACAAGACGCCCAGCAGTGCCCAACAGTATAGGAGGTGGGTGCACAGGACTCCCAGCAGTGCACAGCAGGGCCCAACAGTATAGGGGTGGATGCACAGGACTCCCAGCAGTGCTCAACAGTGCCCAACAGAATAATGGGTGGGTGCAGAGGACTCCCAGCAGTGCCCAGCAGTGCCCAACAGTATAGGGGGTGGGTGAACAGGACTCCCAGCAGTGCCCAGCAGTGCTCAGCATTGCCCAACTGTATAGGTTGTGGGTGCAAAGACCTCCCAGCAGTGCCCAGCAGTGCTCAGCAGTGCCCAACTGTATAGGGGGTGGGTGCAAAGGACTCCCAGCAGTGCCCAGCAGTGCCCAACAGTATAGGGGGTGCGTCCACAGGACTCCCAGAAGAGCCCAGCAGTGCCCAACTGTATAGGGGGTGGGTGCAGAGGACTCCCAGCAATGCCCAGCAGTGCCTAGCAGTGCCCAGCAGTATAGGGGGTGGGTGCACATGACTCCCAGCAGTGCCCAACAGTATATGGGGTGGGTGCACAGGACTCCCAGCAGTGCCCAACAGTATAGGGGGTGGGTGCAGAGGACTCCCAGCAGTGCCCACCCTTGCCCAACAGTATAGGGGGTCGGTGCAGAGGACTCCCAGCAGTGCAGAGCAGTGCCCAACAGTATGGGGGTGGGTGCAGAGGACTCCCAGCAGTGCCCAACAGTATAGGGGGTTGGTGCACAGGACACCCAGCAGTGCCCAGCAGTACCCAACAGTATGGGGGGTGGGTGCACAGGAATCCCAGCAGTGCCCAGCAGTGCCCAACAGTATAGGGGGTGGTTGCACAGGACTCCCAGCAGTGCCCAACAGTAGAGGGGGTGGGTGCAGAGGACTCCCAGCAGTGCCTAGCAGTGCCAAGCAGTACCCAACAGTACCAAACAGTATAGGGGGTGGGTGCACAGGACTCCCAGCAGTGCCTAACAGTATAGGGGGTGGGTGCACAGTACTCCCAGCAGTGTCCAGCAGTGCCCAACAGTATAGGGGTGGGTGCACAGGACTCCAAGCAGTGCCCAACAGTATAGGGGGTGGGTGCACAGGACTCCCAGCAGTGCCCAACAGTATTGGGGTGGGTGCACAGGACTCCCAGCAGTGCCCAGCAGTGCCCAACTGTATAGGGGGTGGGTGCACAGGACTCCCAGCAGTGCCCAACAGTGCCCAACAGTATAGGGGGTGGGTGCAGAGGACTCCCAGCCATGCCTAGCTGTGCCTAACAGTATAGGGGTGGGTGCACAGGACTCCCAGCAGTGCCCAGAAGTGCCCAGCAGTGCCCGACAGTATAGGGGTTGGGTGAATAGGAGTCCCAGCAGTGCCCAGCAGTGCCCAACAGTATGGGGGGGGTGCACAGGACTCCCAGCAGTGCGCAGCAGTGCCCAACAGTATTGGGGGTGGGTGCAGAGGACTCAGAGCAGTGCCCAGCAGTGCCCAGCAGTACCCAACAATATAGGGGGTGGGTGCACAGGACTCCCAGCAGTGCCCAACAGTGCCCAACAGTATAGGGGGTGGGTGCAGAGGACTCCCAGCCATGCCCAGCAGTGCCCAACAGTATAGGGGTGGGTGCACAGGACTCCCAGCAGTGCCCAGAAGTGCCCAGCAGTGCCCGACAGTATAGGGGTTGGGTGCATAGGAGTCCCAGCATTGCCCAGCAGTGCCCAACAGTATGGGGGGGGGTGCACAGGCCTCCCAGCAGTGCCCAGCAGTGCCCAACAGTATTGGGGGTGGGTGCAGAGGACTCCCAGCAGTGCCCAGCAGTGCCCAGCAGTACCCAACAATATAGGGGGTGGGTGCACAGGACTCCCAGCAGTGCCCAACAGTGCCCAACAGTATAGGGGTGGGTGCACAGTACTCCCAGCAGTGTCCAGCAGTGCCCAACAGTATAGGGGTGGGTGCACAGGACTCCAAGCAGTGCCCAACAGTGCCCAACAGTATAGGGGGTGGGTGCACAGGACTCCCAGTAGTGCCCAACAGTATTGGGGTGGGTGCACAGGACTCCCAGCAGTGCCCAGCAGTGCCCAACAGTATAGGGGGTGGGGGCACAGGACTCCCAGCAGTGCCCAACAGTGCCCAACAGTATAGGGGGTGGATGCACAGGACTCCCAGCCGTGCACAGCAGTGCCCAACAGTATAGGGGTGGGTGCACAGGACTCCCAGCAGTGCCGAGAAGTGCCCAGCAGTGCCCGAAAGTATAGGGATTTAGTGCATAGCAGTCCCAGCAGTGCCCAGCAGTGCCCAACAGTATAGGGGGTGGGTGCCCAGGACTCCCAGCAGTGCCCAGCAGTGCCCAACAGTATTGGGGGTGGGTGCAGAGGACTCCCAGCAGTGCCCAGCAGTACCCAGCAGTACCCAACAGTATAGGGGGTGGGTGCACAGGACTCCCAGAAGTGCCCAACAGTATAGGGGGTGGATGCACAGGACTCCCAGCAGTGCCCAACAGTATAGGGGGTGGGTGCACAGGACTCCCAGCATTGCCCAACAGTGCTCAAGAGTATAGGGGGTGGGTGCACAGGACTCCTAGCAGTGCCCAACAGTATAGGGGGTGGGTGCAGAGGACTCCCAGCAGTGCCCAGCAGTGCCAAACAGTATAGGGGGTGGGTGCACAGGACTCCCAGCAGTGCCCAACAGTATAGGGGTGGGTGCAGAGGACTCCCAGTAGTGCCCAGCCGTGCCCAACAGTATAGGAGGTGGGTGCAGAGGACTCCCAGCAGTGCCCAACAGTATAGGGGGTGGGTGCAGAGGACTCCCAGCAGTGCCCAGCAGTGCCCAACACAATAGGGGGTGGGTGCACAGGACTCCCAGCAGTGCCCAACAGTATAGGGGGTGGGTGCACAGGACTCCCAACAGTGCCCAACAGTATAGGGGGTGGGTGCACAAGACTCCCAGCAGTGCCCAACAGTATAGGGGGTGGGTGCACAGGATTCCCAGCAGTGCCCAGCAGTGCCCAACAGTATAGGGGGTGGATGCACAGGACTCCCGGCAGTGCCCAACAGTGCCCAACAGTATAAGGGGTGGGTGCAGAGGACTCCCAGCAGTGCCCAACAGTGCCCAACAGTATAGCGGGTGGGTGCACAGGACTCCCAGCAGTGCCCAGCAGTGCTAAGCAGTGCCCAACTGTATAGGGTGTGGGTGCAAAGACCTCCCAGCAGTGTTCAGCAGTGCCCAACTGTATAGGGGGTGGGTGCAAAGGACTCCCAGCAGTGCCCAGCAGTGCCCAACAGTATAGGGGGTGCGTCCACAGGACTCCCAGCAGAGCCCAGCTGTGCCCAACAGTATAGGGGGTGGGTGCAGAGGACTCCCAGCCGTGCCCAGCAGTGCCCAACAGTATAGGGGTGGGTGCACAGGACTCCCAGCAGTGCCCAGAAGTGCCTAGCAGTGCCCGACAGTATAGGGGTTGGGTGCATAGGAGTCCCAGCATTGCCCAGCAGTTTAGGGGATGGGTGCACAGGACTACCAGCAGTGCCCAGCAGTACCCAACAGTATTGGGGGTGGGTGCAGAGGACTCCCAGCAGTGCCCAGCAGTACCCAACAGTATAGGGGGTGGGTGCACAGGACTCCCAGCAGTGCCCAACAGTATAGGGGGTGGATGCACAGGACTCCCAGCAGTGCCCAGCAGTGCCCAACAGTATAGGGGGTGGGTGCACAGGACTCCCAGCAGTGCCCAACAGTATAGGGGGTGGGTGCAGAGGACTCTCAGCAGTGCCCAGCAGTGCCCAACAGTATAGGGGGTGGGTGCACAGGACTCCCAGCAGTGCCCAACAGTATAGGGTTGGGTGCAGAGGACTCCCAGCAGTGCCCAACAGTATAGGGGGTGGGTGCGGAGGACTCCCAGCAGTGCCCAGCAGTGCCCAACAGTATAGGGGGTGGGTGCACAGGACTCCCAGCAGTGCCCAACAGTATAGGGGGTGGGTGCACAGGACTCCCAGCAGTGCCCAGCAGTGCCCAACAGTATAGGGGGTGGGAGCACAAGACTCCCAGCAGTGCCCAACAGTATAGAGGGTGGGTGCACAGGACTCCTAGCAGTGCCCAGCAGTGCCCAACAGTATAGGGGGTGGATGCACAGGACTCCCCGCAGTGCCCAACAGTGCCTAACAGTATAAGGGGTGGGTGCAGAGGACTCCCAGCAGTGCCCAGTAGTGCCCAACAGTATAGGGGGTAGGTGCACAGGACTCCCAGCAGTGCCTAGCAGTGCTCAGCAGTACCCAACTGTATAGGGTGTGGATGCAAAGACCTCCCAGCAGTGCCCAGCAGTGCTCAGCAGTGCCCAACTGTATAGGGGGTGGGTGCAAAGGACTCCCAGCAGTGCCCAGCAGTGCCCAACAGTATAGGGGGTGCGTCCACAGGACTCCCAGCAGAGCCCAGCAGTGCCCAACAGTATAGGGGGTGGGTGCAGAGGACTCCCAGCAATGCCCAGCAGTGCCCAGCAGTACCCAACAGTATAGGGGGTGGGTGCACAGGAATCCCAGCAGTGCCCAGCAGTGCCCAACAGTATAGGGGGTGGGTGCACAGGACTCCCAGCAGTGCCCAACAGTATTGGGGGTGAGTGCACAGGACTCCCAGCAGTGCCCAGCAGTGCCCAACAGTAGAGGGGGTGGGTGCAGAGGACTCCCAGCAGTGCCTAGCATTGCCCAGCAGTAACCAACAGTACCAAACAGTATAGGGGGTGGGTGCACAGGACTCCCAGCAGTGCCCAACAGTATAGGGGGTGGGTGCACAGTACTCCCAGCAGTGTCCAGCAATGCCAAACAGTATAGGGGTGGGTGCACAGGACTCCAAGCAGTGCCCAACAGTATAGGGGGTAAGTGCAGAGGACTCCCAGCCATGCCCAGCAGTGCCCAACAGTATAGGGGTGGGTGCACAGGACTCCCAGCAGTACCCAGATGTGCCCAGCAGTGCCCGACAGTATAGGGTTTGGGTGCATAGGAATCCCAGCAGTGCCCAGCAGTGCCCAACAGTATAGGGGGTGGGTGCACAGGACTCCCAGCAGTGCCCAGCAGTGCTCAACAGTATTGGGGGTGGGTGCAGAGGACTCCCAGTAGTGCCCAGCAGTACCCAACAGTATAGGGGGTGGGTGCACAGGACTCCCAGTAGTGCCCAACAGTATAGGGGGTGGATGCACAGGACTCCCAGCAGTGCCCAGCAGTGCCCAACAGTATAGGGGGTGTGTGCACAGGACTCCCAGCATTGCCCAACAGTGCCCAACAGTATAGGGGGTGGGTGCACAGGACTCCCAGCAGTGCCCAACAGTATAGGGGGTGGGTGCAGAGGACTCCCAGCAGTGTCCAGCAGTGCCCAACAGTATGGGGGTGGGTGCACAGGACTCCCAGCAGTGCCCAATAGTATTGGGGTGGGTGCACAGGACTCCCAGCAGTGCCCAGCAGTGCCCAACAGTATAGGGGGTGGGTGCACAGGACTCCCAGCAGTGCCCAACAGTGCCCAACAGTATAGGGGGTGGGTGCAGAGGACTCCCAGCTGTGCCCAGCAGTCCCCAACAGTATAGGGGTGGGTGCACAGGACTCCCAGCAGTGCCCAGATGTGCCCAGCAGTGCCTGACAGTATAGGGTTTGGGTGCATAGGAGTCCCAGCAGTGCCCAGCAGTGCCCAACAGTACAGGGGGTGGGTGCACAGAACTCCCAGCAGTGCCCAGCAGTGCCCAACAGTATTGGGGGTGGGTGCAAAGGACTCCCAGCAGTGCCCAGCAGTACCCAACAGTATAGGGGGTGGGTGCACAGGACTCCCAGCAGTGCCCAACAGTATAGGGGGTGGATGCACAGGACTCCGAGCAGTGCCCAGCAGTGCCCAACAGTATAGGGGGTGGGTGCACAGGACTCCCAGCATTGCCAAACAGTGCCCAACAGTATAGGGGGTGGGTGCACAGGACTCCCAGCAGTGCCCAACAGTATAGGGGGTGGGTGCAGAGGACTCCCAGCAGTGCCCAACAGTATAGGGGGTGGGTGCACAGGACTCCCAGCAGTGCCCAACAGTATAGGGGTGGGTGCAGAGGACTCCCAGCAGTGCCCAGCCGTGCCCAACAGTATAGGGGGTGGGTGCAGAGGACTCCCAGCAGTGCCCAACAGTGCCCAACAGTATAGGGGGTGGGTGCACAGGACTCCCAGCAGTGCCCAACAGTATAGGGGGTGGGTGCAGAGGACTCCCAGCAGTGCCCAACAGTATAGGGGGTGGGTGCACAGGACTCCCAGCAGTGCCCAACAGTATAGGGGGTGGGTGCAGAGGACTCCCAGCTGTGCCCAGCAGTCCCCAACAGTATAAGGGTGGGTGCACAGGACTCCCAGCAGTGCCCAGATGTGCCCAGCAGTGCCTGACAGTATAGGGTTTGGGTGCATAGGAGTCCCAGCAGTGCCCAGCAGTGCCCAACAGTACAGGGGGTGGGTGCACAGAACTCCCAGCAGTGCCCAGCAGTGCCCAACAGTATTGGGGTTGGGTGCAAAGGACTCCCAGCAGTGCCCAGCAGTACCCAACAGTATAGGGGGTGGGTGCACAGGACTCCCAGCAGTGCCCAACAGTATAGGGGGTGGATGCACAGGACTCCGAGCAGTGCCCAGCAGTGCCCAACAGTATAGGGGGTGGGTGCACAGGACTCCCAGCATTGCCAAACAGTGCCCAACAGTATAGGGGGTGGGTGCACAGGACTCCCAGCAGTGCCCAACAGTATAGGGGGTGGGTGCAGAGGACTCCCAGCAGTGCCCAACAGTATAGGGAGTGGGTGCACAGGACTCCCAGCAGTGCCCAACAGTATAGGGGTGGGTGCAGAGGCCTCCCAGCAGTGCCCAGCCGTGCCCAACAGTATAGGGGGTGGGTGCAGAGGACTCCCAGCAGTGCCCAACAGTATAGGGGGTGGGTGCAGAGGACTCCCAGCAGTTATTTTTATTAAAGGGGCTTTTCAAGCGCCTGGTGACGCCTCCCGGCGTGTCCCCGCGCTGTGGAGAGAGAAACTTAACCAACCCAGGGAAAGGTGGCGGTTAGAGGGTAAACAGATGTGTCTTAAGCAGTTTCCTGAAAGAGGCCTCATTATTTTCTAGCCTAATGGGAGTAGGGAGGGTGTTCCATTTCCTGGCCGCAATAGTGCGGAAGGACTTTCCACCCATCCTTGCTTTTTTCACGAGCGATGTTTTGAGCAGCCCCATTCCCTTAGAACGAAGGTACCTATTTGGCTCATAAGGTAGGGCTAAGTCGGACAGATAGGAGGGGGCTTTTAGATGGATAATCCTATGGCACCACAGGAGAGCTTTAAATAGTATCCTCTGCCCAATAGGCAGCCAGTGAAGGGAGGCCAGGGAGGGTTTAGAGGGAGCCCTACGAGGAAGTCTTAGCACTAGACGTGCAGCTGAATTTTGCAGAACTTGTAACTTCCTGATGTTTTTGTCCGATGTTCCCAACAACAGCACATTGCCATAATCTATACGGGAGGTAATAAGTGCCTGAGTCATGGTACGCCTGGAATTCAGCGGGAGCAGGTCCAGGGTGCGGTTGAGAGTTTTCATGACTCCAAAGCACTTACCTACCGTTTTTTTGACATGGTTGTCATAGGAGAGCTTGTTGTCTATCCAGACACCCACGTTCTTAGCTTCCTGACTAGGAGTAGGTAAAGGTCCTAAGCATGAAGGCCACTAGTCTTTTGTCCACATTGTCTCTTTTCCTCCAATTACGAGTACCTCCGTTTTTGTACCGTTTAATTTGAGGCAGTTTTCGTCCATCCATCTTGCAAGTTCACTCATGCAGGATTTGAAACTATCGGCCTCAGAGGAGGGAGCTTGAGATAGAGAGATCAACAGTTGAGTATCGTCGGCGTAAGAGACTAGCTCTACGCCGAACGATTGAACAACTTCTGCCAGAGGGGCCATGTACAGGTTGAACAGGGTAGGGCTCAGGGCAGAGCCCTGAGGCACCCCCTGTCCCAATGTCATATTGTCTGAGAGGAAGGTCCCTCTTTGCACCTGAAAGCTTCTGTTGGTGAGAAAAGCTTTCAGCCATCCCAGAGCCTCTTTGGTGACACCCGCCCGGTTTAGACACTGTAGCAAGGTGGAATGAGCTACAGTGTCAAACGCGGCGCTGAGGTCCAACATGATAAGGGCCATAGTCTTGCCCTCATCTGTTCCTTCTCGCAGGGTTTCGGTAGCTCTCAGGAGAGCTGTTTCAGTGGAGAATCTAGATCTGAAGCCGGACTGTGATGTATGAAATGCATTTTGGGCTTCTAGATGGGCCATAAGTTGGACATTGGCAATTTTCTCTGCTAGTTTAGCCACATAAGGGAGCAGGGAGATAGGGCGTAGATTCTCCAGTAGATCCTGACTCATGTTGGGTTTCTTTTTGATGGGGAACATTATAGCTTTCTTCCATTCTGCAGGTAGGCAGGCATTGGAAAAGGATAGTTGCAGTATGTGTCTGAGGTGGGGTTCTAAAACCGACAGACTGGCTGCTAGGATTTTAGGAGGCGCAGGATCACTTGGGGAGCCGGATTTAATACTCTTACAGGTAGACACTAGTATATTAGCAGAGGGAACAGAAAAAGCGTCTAGATGGAGTAGGGTGTTTATGTGATCATTACTCTCTACAAAATCAATACCAGGTATTTTGTTTCCCGGAAAACCTGCATATATATTCGCGATTTTGCCAGAAAAATAGTTCGCGATTTTATTGCAGGTATCCACAGAATCGTTATGGGAGGTAGTGCTCGAGTCAATTATTGATATTTCCTTAAATATCTGAAAAAGCTCCTTCGAGGAGTTTTCAGCTTCCTGAATCCGGTCATTGTAGTGAGAAGCTTTGGACACACGTATCTTTTTATTATATTCTTTTTGTGCAGCTTTGTACCGGGCTTTAATTTCAGGACAGAAATTTTGATGCCATTCTCTTTCAAGCTTTTTACAAGCCGTTTTGGCGCCTTGAAGCTCTTGACTAAACCAAGGGGCCGATTTATTTTTCCTCGTGGCATTAGTCACAGTGCGTTTGGGGGCAGTGATGTACAGGGCTTTTATGATACATACTTGCAGGTGGTCATATGCTGTCTCACAATCCAGTCCTATCGGAGGCCCAGCCTCTTGGAGGATTTTTATGAAGGAGTCTATGGAAGTTTTTTTCCATTTCCTACGAGTATATTGCTGTGAACTTAGTTTGTGATACACATTGCCATCCATTTGGAGTAGTATAGGGATGACAAAGTGATCAGACCAGGGTATTGGCTGGTGAGGCAGGATTTGGACTCAGTGCCCAACAGTATAGGGGCTGGGTGCACAGGACTCCCAGCAGTGCCCAACAGTATAGAGGGTGGGTGCACAGGACTCCCAGCAGTGCCCAGCAGTGCCCAACAGTATAGGGGGTGGGTGCACAAGACTCCCAGCAGTGCCCAACAGTATAGGGGGTGGGTGCACAGGACTCCCAGCAGTGCCCAGCTGTGCCCAACAGTATAGGGGGTGGATGCACAGGACTCCCAGCAGTGCCCAACAGTGCCCAACAGTATAAGGGGTGGGTGCAGAGGACTCCCAGCAGTGCCCAGCAGTATAGGGGGTGGGTGCACAGGACTCCCAGCAGTGCCCAGCAGTGCTCAGCAGTGCCCAACTGTGTAGGGTGTGGGTGCAAAGACCTCCCAGCAGTGCCCAGCAATGCCCAACAGTATAGGGGGTGGGTGCACAGGACTCCGAGCAGTTCCCAGCAGTGCCCAACAGTATAGGGGTGGGTGCAGAGGACTCCCAGCAATGCCCAGCAGTGCCCAACAGTATAGGGGGTGGGTGCACAGGACTCCCAGCAGTGCCCAGCAGTGCCCAACAGTATAGGGGGTGGGTGCACAAGACTCCCAGCAGTGCCCAACAGTATAGGGGGTGGGTGCACAGGACTCCCAGCAGTGCCCAGCTGTGCCCAACAGTATAGGGGGTGGATGCACAGGACTCCCAGCAGTGCCCAACAGTGCCCAACAGTATAAGGGGTGGGTGCAGAGGACTCCCAGCAGTGCCCAGCAGTATAGGGGGTGGGTGCACAGGACTCCCAGCAGTGCCCAGCAGTGCTCAGCAGTGCCCAACTGTATAGGGTGTGGGTGCAAAGACCTCCCAGCAGTGCCCAGCAATGCCCAACAGTATAGGGGGTGGGTGCACAGGACTCCGAGCAGTTCCCAGCAGTGCCCAACAGTATAGGGGTGGGTGCAGAGGACTCCCAGCAATGCCCAGCAGTGCCCAGCAGTGCCCAACAGTATAGGGGGTGGGTGCACAGGACTCCCAGCAGTGCCCAACAGTATTGAGGGTGGGTGCACAGGACTCCCAGCAGTGCCCAGCAGTGCCCAACAGTATAGGGGGTGGGTGCACAGGACTCCCAGCAGTGCCCAACAGTGCCCAACAGTATAGGGGGTGGGTGCAGAGGACTCACAGCTGTGCCCAGCAGTCCCCAACAGTATAGGGGTGGGTGCACAGGACTCCCAGCAGTGCCCAGATGTGCCCAGCAGTGCCTGACAGTATAGGGTTTGGGTGCATAGGAGTCCCAGCAGTGCCCAACAGTACAGGGGGTGGGTGCACAGAACTCCCAGCAGTGCCCAGCAGTGCCCAACAGTATTGGGGGTGGGTGCAGAGGACTCCCAGCAGTGCCCAGCAGTACCCAACAGTATAGGGGGTGGGTGCACAGGACTCCCAGCAGTGCCCAACAGTATAGGGGGTGGATGCACAGGACTCCGAGCAGTGCCCAGCAGTGCCCAACAGTATAGGGGGTGGGTGCACAGGACTCCCAGCAGTGCCCAACAGTATAGGGGGTGGGTACAGTGGACTCCCAGCAGTGCCCAACAGTATAGGGGGTGGGTGCACAGGACTCCCAGCAGTGCCCAACAGTATAGGGGTGGGTGCAGAGGACTCCCAGCAGTGCCCAGCCGTGCCCAACAGTATAGGGGGCGGGTGCAGAGGACTCCCAGCAGTGCCCAACAGTATAGGGGGTGGGTGCAGAGGACTCCCAGCAGTGCCCAACAGTATACTGGCTGGGTGCACAGGACTCCCAGCAGTGCCCAACAGTATAGAGGGTGGGTGCACAGGACTCCCAGCAGTGCCCAGCAGTGCCCAACAGTATAGGGGGTGGGTGCACAAGACTCCCAGCAGTGCCCAACAGTATAGGGGGTGGGTGCACAGGACTCCCAGCAGTGCCCAGCTGTTCCCAACAGTATAGGGGGTGGATGCACTTGACTCCCAGCAGTGCCCAACAGTGCCCAACAGTATAAGGGGTGGGTGCAGAGGACTCCCAGCAGTGCCCAGCAGTATAGGGGGTGGGTGCACAGGACTCCCAGCAGTGCCCAGCAGTGCTCAGCAGTGCCCAACTGTATAGGGTGTGGGTGCAAAGACCTCCCAGCAGTGCCCAGCAATGCCCAACAGTATAGGGGGTGGGTGCACAGGACTCCGAGCAGTTCCCAGTAGTGCCCAACAGTATAGGGGTGGGTGCAGAGGACTCCCAGCAATGCCCAGCAGTGCCCAGCAGTGCCCAACAGTATAGGGGGTGGGTGCACAGGACTCCCAGCAGTGCCCAACAGTATTGGGGGTGGGTGCACAGGACTCCCAGCAGTGCCCAGCAGTGCCCAACAGTAGAGGGGGTGGGTGCAGAGGACTCCCAGCAGTGCCTAGCATTGCCCAGCAGTACCCAACAGTACCAAACAGTATAGGGGGTGGGTGCACATGACTCCCAGCAGTGCCCAACAGTACAGGGGGTGGGTGCACAGTACTCCCAGCAGTGTCCAGCAGTGCCAAACAGTATAGGGTTGGGTGCACAGGACTCCAAGCAGTGCCCAACAGTGCCCAACAGTATAGGGGGTAAGTGCAGAGGACTCCCAGCCATGCCCAGCAGTGCCCAACAGTATAGGGGTGGGTGCACAGGACTCCCAGCAGTGCACAGATGTGCCCAGCAGTGCCCGACAGTATAGGGTTTGGGTGCATAGGAATCCCAGCAGTGCCCAGCAGTGCCCAGCAGTATAGGGGGTGGGTGCACAGGACTCCCAGCAGTGCCCAGCAGTGCCCAACAGTATTGGGGGTGGGTGCAGAGGACTCCCAGCAGTGCCCAGCAGTACCCAACAGTATAGGGGGTGGGTGCACAGGACTCCCAGAAGTGCCCACCAGTATAGGGGGTGGATGCACAGGACTCCCAGCAGTGCCCAGCAGTGCCCAACAGTATAGGGGGTTTGTGCACAGGACTCCCAGCATTGCCCAACAGTGCCCAACAGTATAGGGGGTGGGTGCACAGGACTCCCAGCAGTGCCAACAGTATAGGGGGGGGTGCAGAGGACTCCCAGCAGTGTCCAGCAGTGCCCAACAGTATAGGGGTGGGTGCACAGGACTCTCAGCAGTGCCCAATAGTATTGGGGTGGGTGCACAGGACTCCCAGCGGTGCCCAGCAGTGCCCAACAGTATAGGGGGTGGGTGCACAGGACTCCCAGCAGTGCCCAACAGTGCCCAACAGTATAGGGGATGTGTGCAGAGGACTGCCAGCTGTGCCCAGCAGTCCCCAACAGTATAGGGGTGGGTGCACAGGACTCCTAGCAGTGCCCAGATGTGCCCAGCAGTGCCCGGCAGTATAGGGTTTGGGTGCATAGGAGTCCCAGCAGTGCCCAGCAGTGCCCAACAGTATAGGGGGTGGGTGCACAGGACTCCCAGCAGTGCCCAGCAGTGCCCAACAGTATTGGGGGTGGGTGCAGAGGACTCCCGGCAGTGCCCAGCAGTGCCCAGCAGTACCCAACAGTATAGGGGGTGGGTGCACAGGACTCCCAGCAGTGCCCAACAGTATAGGGGTTGGATGCACAGGACTCCGAGCAGTGCCCAGCAGTGCACAACAGTATAGGGGGTGGGTGCACAGGACTCACAGCATTGCCAAACAGTGCCCAACAGTATAGGGGGTGGGTGCACAGGACTCCCAGCAGTGCCCGACAGTATAGGGGGTGGGTGCAGAGGACTCCCAGCAGTGCCCATTAGTGCCCAACAGTATAGGGGGTGGGTGCACAGGACTCCCAGCAGTGCCCAACAGTATAGGGGTGGGTGCAGAGGACTCCCAGCAGTGCCCAGCCGTGCCCAACAGTATAGGGGGTGGGTGCAGAGGACTCCCAGCAGTGCCCAACAGTATAGGGGGTGGGTGCAGAGGACTCCCAGCAGTGCCCAACAGTATAGGGGCTGGGTGCACAGGACTCCCAGCAGTGCCCAACAGTATAGAGGGTGGGTGCACAGGACTCCCAGCAGTGCCCAGCAGTGCCCAACAGTATAGGGGGTGGGTGCACAAGACTCCCAGCAGTGCCCAACAGTATAGGGGGTGGGTGCACAGGACTCCCAGCAGTGCCCAGCTGTGCCCAACAGTATAGGGGGTGGATGCACAGGACTCCCAGCAGTGCCCAACAGTGCCCAACAGTATAAGGGGTGGGTGCAGAGGACTCCCAGCAGTGCCCAGCAGTATAGGGGGTGGGTGCACAGGACTCCCAGCAGTGCCCAGCAGTGCTCAGCAGTGCCCAACTGTATAGGATGTGGGTGCAAAGACCTCCCAGCAGTGCCCAGCAATGCCCAACAGTATAGGGGGTGGGTGCACAGGACTCCCAGCAGTTCCCAGCAGTGCCCAACAGTATAGGGGTGGGTGCAGAGGACCCCCACCAATGCCCAGCAGTGCCCAGCAGTGCCCAACAGTATAGGGGGTGGCTGCACAGGACTCCCAGCAGTGCCCAACAGTATAGGGGTGGGTGCAGAGGACTCCCAGCAGTGCCCAGCCGTGCCCAACAGTATAGGGGGTGGGTGCAGAGGACTCCCAGCAGTGCCCAACAGTATAGGGGGTGGGTGCAGAGGACTCCCAGCAGTGCCCAGCAGTGCCCAACAGTATAGGGTGTGGGTGCAGAGGACTTCCAGCAGTGCCCAGCAGTACCCAACAGTATAGGGGGTTTGTGCACATGACTCCCAGCAGTGCCCAGCAGTGCCCAACAGTATAGGGGGTGGGTGCACAGGACTCCCAGCAGTGCCCAACAGTATAGGGGGTGGGTGCACAGGACTCCCAGCAGTGCCCAGCAGTGCCCAACAGTATTGGGGGTGGGTGCACTGGACTCCCAGCAGTGCCCAGCAGTGCCCAACAGTAGAGGGGGTGGGTGCAGAGGACTCCCAGCAGTGCCCAGCAGTGCCCAGCAGTACCCAACAGAACCCAACAGTATAGGGCGTGGGTGCACAGGACTCCCAGCAGTGCCCAACAGTATAGCGGGGGTGCACATGACTCTCAGCAGTGCCCAGCAGTGCCCAACAGTATAGGGGGGGGGTTTCACAGGACTCCCAGCAGTGCCCAACAGTATAGGGGGTGGGTGCAGAAGACTCACAGCAGTGCCCAGCAGTGCCCAGCAGTGCTCAACAGTATAGGGGGTGGGTGCACAGGACTCCCAGCAGTGCCCAACAGTATAGGGGTGGGTGCACAGGACTCCTAGCAGTGCCCAGCAGTGCCCAACAGTATAGGGGTGGGTGCACAGGACTCCCAGCAGCGCCCAGCAGTGCCCAACAGTATAGGGGGTGGGTGCAGACGACTCCCAGCAGTGCCCAGCAGTGCCCAGCAGTACCCAACAGTATAGGGGGTGGGTGCACAGGACTCCCAGAAGTGCCCAACAGTATAGGGGGTGGGTGCACAGTACTCCCAGCAGTGCCCTCACAGTATAGGGGTGGGTGCACAGGACTCCCAGCATTGCCCAACAGTGCCCAACCGTATAGGGGGTGGGTGCACAGGACTCTCAGCATTGCCCAACAGTATAGGGGGTGGGTGCACAGGACTCCCAGCAGTGCCCAACAGTATAGAGAGTGGGTGCAGAGGACTCCCAGGAGTGCCCAACAGTATAGGGGGAGGTGCACAGGACTCCCAGCAGTGCCCAGCAGTGCCCAACAGTATATGGGGTGGGTGCAGAGGACTCCCAGCAGTGCCCAGCAGTACCCAACAGTATAGGGGGTGGGTGCATAGGACTCCCCGCACTGCTCAGTCATAGGGGTGTGCATGTCCAACATCATACAGCAACTACTTGCCTGTATGTGTACATCCCTAACTGGGTATAATCAATTGGAGGAGGAGAGAGAGATCGGATCCTTTCAGTCTCCATTTAGTTACTCATGATCAATAGGGGAAAGGATCACTTGTCCTGCGTAAACCAAGGTCTGCAGGTAGGTAAGTGGGTGTCTCCCAATAAAAGACCCTCATACACGCGTTCTTTTGGTATCTCGTAGCGGTATATGATGTGTCCCTGCTCATTTAAACACGTGAGTGCGTAATCCTTGGGTCAGTTTTTTGTGTGCACCCTCCGCCAGGAGGCTTTACCTTTGGTTAAGGCAGTAGTGATCATGGAAAGGTGAGTGAAAAGGTGGTGATATATTAAAAATTGTCCGGAACAGCCAGAAAATTGACTTTAATGAGTCTGGAGTTGGACAGATATAAAATTAATTTGTGCAGCTAAGGAATCGTTTATGAATTCTAGCGCACTCCATTAGTGTGATAAAAAGGTAGACATGTTTCAGCCTTGGTTGCCAAATGGTCAGTAGGCTTTCTTCAGGACCAATAAAAGGTGCAGTGAATAAAAGTGAAAGAATAGGTACATTTATAACCTGATTCTTCGGGTAGTAGAAGGTCGCATTGTACCTGTAAAGATAAGAAAACGTACACACAACAACGTATAGGGAAAGGGGGATGGGGGGAGACACACAGTTGTGTACAGTTGTACAGTTTTTTAAAACCACTGATTTGTACAAGAAACTACAAAATGGCAATACATTGTGCAGAATCACGGTCATTTCAGGCGTCAACTTACTCATTCTCATGCCATAGTAAAGAAGAGTGATTTTGCTATACTGTAGTGCTGTGCCCATAGCTGTAATTTTATCCGTGTCAGACTATCCTTGAGAGTATTGATAACTGGGGTGATGACATGCTTAGTCGCTATCAGGTGATGGTCAAGTGCTCTTTCTTTATGTGGCTATTTTGTGGCCCTTTTGTGATTCAAAAAATCTCTCTTTTATGATTTGCGTGACCATATGGAATGACCACGATGGCAACCGGGTCATGTGAATATGACTTATATTGTATATGGCTTGTTTTGTTAGTGCATATAGTTTAGATAAACGATTGCGCTTTATGTTTCGTTTCGCTGTAAAAAGCGGAACGTTTGGACACGTGATGGTAGATTTTCGAGCCTACCTCTACGCTTTGAAGAATTTGCTTCTTCAGGGAGGAGGGCGCACAGAGGGAGGTTGTACTGTGGGGAGGTGGAGAGGTCAATTGTTAGTTTCATTAGAAACAGTGGTACTACTTGCGATTTGGATCCCCAATGTCCGGTGATTCCGCTTGTTACCTCAAACCTTCACCTCCGGTCTCGCAGCATGTGCTGTCTCTGCCACTCTTCACCCAGAATTCATTGTGAGTTGAATCCGGTTAGTTCTTTAAGGAAACCACAATAATAGAAATAGACGAAATATTTTGGTGTCGTCATTGGTGGTTATGTTCGTGATGATATCGCATTTTTACAACAAGTGTAAAAAACTTCGATTAACTGAGTGAATTTAAAAGAGTGAATTTAAAAAACAAATTTGTTGTTTAATTTGTTTCTTGGGAATGGTAAAGTTCTGGTGTAAATTTGTAATAATGAAAAGGTTTTGAAAAAGATGAGATAATGATGGAATTAAATCAGGGTATAATTGGGATGTTCATTTCTATGGGGCTTCTTTTGTTGGAACTCTCTTAATTTTGGCACTCAGTATGTATTTGTCCACTCTTTGCAGTTACGGCTATGACTTATGGGGTAGCGAATTCCGTGGGTTTATTGTTGAATGATAGGTCTGAATCATTTATTCAGGGATAACCATGGAATAGAGTCGTTGAGACCACTGATGTCTGTCTTTAATCTATGGACCCAACGTTGCTCCTTTTCGAACAGGATTTTAGTTGCATTCCTGTCTATTGTGTCCAAAGTTTCCAGGATGACCCACTGTAGGTCATTGACAGTGTGACCTAATTCTTTGTAGTGGGTGGACATTTTGGTGGTACACGCTCATACACGCTACCAAAAGAACGCGTGTATGAGGGTCTTTTATTGGGAGACACCCACTTACCTACCTGCAGACCTTGGTTTACGCAGGACAAGTGATCCTTTCCCCTATTGATCATGAACATCCCTAACTGGGAACATTCACGATAGCTGCATATCAACACATCACACACAGCAGTGACCTACTCCACGGAGAATGGTATCCTGTCACACACTGGGTGACACGCCACATGTGGGTGTATTGTCAGATCCCACATTTATATCCACCCATCTAGTTCGCTGGCACACACCCCTCCATCATGACTCAATAGTGTGTAGTCATGTAACAGACCACCAAACAAATGAAGCACAAATGGAATAATAAAGTGTCATGTACATCCCGGACATGATGTGAATGTCCAGGTGGTGCAACATATACTCCCTCATGGATCTAACAGGGTAGAAATCCCCTAGATGCAAAAAACCAAAATGTATATTGTGTGTCCAAATATTAAAAATGTACAATCTGAATCATAACGTCAAGGCTGACAACATTGTCATTCATAGTGTGATAAAGTATGATGGTCTCCCTGAAGGCATTACTACATACTACAAACCCAAGCACAGTGAGTAGCATGGATGGCACTGACCAATTATCTGAATTCATTTGTGAGCAGGCATGGACATTGCTGAAGGGAAGGTACAAATCCATAGGGAATCAACACAAAAGTCATCACAACAATTGTGCAACTGTCCGTAGTGAAGATCACATGTGTCACTGAGGAAGGGACACTCTTTGGGACAATGTCTGCATGCAAACTGCACACACACCAATCTAGATATTTTGCTGCAACATTGGGATAGCACAAACATACCATGGTCCACCTCATTACCATCAGGAAATAGACATATGTTACAATACCCAAAAATGAACATTACACCAACTCGTAGACATACAGCAGCTAAAGCAATTTCCTGAAATGCAAAAGTTCAGAATGAAAAATGAAAAGCTTTATTCAGCGCCATAATCAAAATTACAAAAATAATGAGTCCAGGCTCACAGAAGGCCAATGGCCAGTCCAAATAAATGTCCTCAACAGTCGTGGCGTTGAGGATGTTGTTACACCCAAACTTGCCTGCACATGGAGTTCAGATGTCTGTGGGCACATAGGGGGCATCATAGGGGTAATTGTCCGGCACCGCAGGGACAGGAGAGGGAAGGGCAGGTGTAGTGGGTGCCGGTGGGGTGGATTCCTCCACAGTGGCCGGTGCAGCGCAAAAGGATGACAAATATTCAGCGCTGCACACTGCTGCCAGTTCAGACAAACTACCACCTGAACCCGGGACACAATGGGGGTGGAGGTAGAGGGCTGTAAGTCAGGTGTCGTGTGTCTGTGGATGCGTGTGTGACGTCTGCCCCCTCTCCCTGTGGGTGTGCCTACATCCTCTTGAGATTGGGTGCGTGGAGATTTGCGTTTCGACTGCTGTGTGGGTGTGCTGGGTGTGTCTTTTGTGGTGTCTGACCTATGGCGTCTGTGAGTAAGTTGGACAGGTATGGGAGAGGGTGATGTGGATGGGTCTGAAGGAGTGGGGGGGCTGATGCTGCAGGATGGACAGTGCTGCCGTCAGTGAAGACTCCATGGCTGCCAAACTCCGACTTTGGCCAGACATGGCCGATGACATGCCCACCATGTATGACAACAACTGTGTCATGATGTGTGTTTGGCCATGGAGGACAGTCAGCATTGACGTCCGACCAGCTTGGATCTGTCGGAGCAGGTCCACAGACTCAGCACTGAGGGCAGCAGGCGAGACAGGGGCAGGGGCTGCAGTACCAGGGACAAAGGAGACACAGGGTTAGCATGGACCCTAGGGACCCTAACAACTGGGAGGGTGGAGATGGGTCTGGAGGAGGAGGGGACAGGCATAGTTGTTGTAGATGCCATAGCTGCATATTGCCCCTCCTCCTGGGAGTCCGAATCCGAGCCGTCCGCATGGTATGAGGTGTCGTGCTCATAAGGTCCGGCCGCCTGACTCCCCTCACCCTCTGTGCCACTGCCTCCCTCCGACTCCTCAAAGCTGGTGCCACTGTTGCTGGGTCCCTCTGTCTGGTCCGTGCCTGTGTCTCCTACAGATTGTGTTGATGATGCTGTTGGCAAGGAGAAAATGAAAAATATATCAGTCACCTGTACACATCAGACATATCAGCAACAAATCATTTGGGGACATTTCTAATCATGGCATGCATCATGAGTCACATGCCACATAACTCTGCACATATACAAGTCTAGTAATGTGCAATTGTAATAGACACAACGCTCATTGTATACAAAGAAACGAGTAACAGACCAGGCCACAACTTGGATGAGAGTCACAATGATGAGCCACTGCCTGTCAACAGGATAGGTGTTGATCAATCACCGTTCTGTTGCCCACTCTGCCACCCAAGTCCAGACATGGTCATGTTCAAATCTATTTGACCCTGTGCCACATGGGAACAGTCCTGCCCGAACTGCCATTGATGCCATCCCTGGACCTGAAACAAGTTTTCCATCACCTCTCATTGGCATCACAGCTGTCTACAGCCAGGCTTGTGTGAAACACAGATGTGTGTACAAACAAGCATGGCTGAAGACGGCTGTAATGCCAGAAAGTGGTTCCAGGAACCTTGTTCCCAGTCCAGGGAAGGCATGGCTTGACAATTATGGCTGGACCGTTCCCATGAGGCACATGGACAGACAGATTTGCACATGACCATGTTTGAACTTGGGGGGCAGAGTGTGCAACAGAGAGGTGATGGAGAAACCCTGACCTGTTTACTGGCTGTGAGGCTCCCTCCATCACCACACACTTTAGTGACACTCCTCACAGGGGCATCTATCACCAGAACATACAGTTGCTAGCACAAAACACACACTGGCTGTCAAGTGAAGTGGCACACATTTCCAAAATCCAGAAAAAGACAAAGCTAATGTGCCTACAATTGCAAATGTGAAAAACATTGATGCATTCTTGACACACCCGCAACCACATGGGAAATGTGAATACAGTAGTGTGCACACCAAGACAAAACTGCGTTGCACCACCAATCCATACATGTAGCAAAAAACCGTTGTGGAACAATCATCTCTGTGAGCCAATAACATCGCCTGTAAATCCAACAATGACTGCATTGTCCAGCAGCACAGGCTGAGTGCATAGTGACAAGTTCACATCAGAAATAACATACACAGCACACCACTGACAAGGCTAAACAGGAAGACCCATCACACCTCCCATGCACAACACCCCAATCACTCCGTCAATGTGAGTGATACAGCTCAAGTAGTGAAAACTCAGAATTTGGGTATAAATAACTGGGCAGCTATATTAAGTAAGCCAAGGTCACATTGTGTGGCTGCCCATCAATATTAGTCCCAAACAACCTGCAACATTTCTTGTGAATATGCACACAAGCACTGCCCAGTGTGAGTATGCACGAGCCAAATTTTGTATACAAGGGATAAAGGCCACTGAGGCAGACCCGTGCTGAACTCCATGTTGGGACTCATGATCAGTGCCAAAAAATCATGAAGGGCAAACACAGTGCACAGGTCGTGGAACAGGTAAGGTACCAACACGTGTCACAGACCTCCCTCCTACATGATGTGCTAAGCAATATGCATACTAATACATTGCACCCTAGGAGGACATGCGCAAAAATGAAATACCCAAAGCAGGGGACAAATGTGGAGGAGGGGAAGGGATGTAAAAGAGCATCTGCTGAATATGGGGCATTGAAATGACAATGCATAAAGTGCCTGTCTGACCAGACCACCCCAACTGTGGGAGTGTTACCAGGCTTCAGGGCACTGCAGGTAGCATGTGACACACATGACAACAAACAGACATGTACCTACCCCCTCCTTGCTGCTGTCCCTCCTGCAACTGCCTATGGGGGTACGGAAAAACCACTGCCAGGACCCGGAGCGCGGGGGGGGGGTGAGGTGACGTGTACCGCCATGCCGGCGTGGAGCTTCAAGCTTCAGCTGCACCCGGGGCGATACGGGGGCTCCAGCACCGGATGTCCTGCCACCTCTTGCGGATGTTCCGGATCTTGCGGTGAGGGCCCCCCACAGACCTGACATCCCTGGCTATGGCCAGCCAGATCTCCCCCTTCTCATAGGCAGATACCTGTCAGGAAGAAAAAGTGAAACAACATCAGTACACCTGCTCCATGTCCCAAAGACACACACTTGCACCACATTGACGATGACAACAGGGCATAGGATGCTGACAGGACTTGCATCATTGTCCATGTGAATGTGGCCTGTGAGCAAACACCAATGCACTACATGCCTTTGAAAGGCAACAGATGCCCTAAGGGGTGCAAACCACTCACTGAGCATGGCTAACACTGAACAAGATATGCAACTTCAGGGTGGTGGACAGCACGTGACATGCTGTCACATATCCCACTACACCTAAGAACTCTCAGCAGACCACACATGCACGCCCTGGCACAGATCACTTGCTTATCAGTGTCAACAGTGTATACAACCTCACTTTGCACATGTCACACTTTACAAAGATGTGACACAGGCCTCATGCTAACTGTCCAAGTCATGCACACGGCACTGCATACTTGTCACATCAGATGGGTACAGCTGTGGCATACGCCATGCATCAGTGTTGCTAAACATCACATACAGATCAGATAATGCTTTATTCGATTTTGTTTCAAATCATAAAAGCGTACAAAATAAAAAACAATCATCATAACAAAAAAAGGCAACAAACATACAAACGGTAATACAATACAATCATATATCTACAGGATAAAAATAACTAAAAATTAAGGAACCTATGCCCAGAGTTTTGAAGTACTTTCCAGTTTAAATAAAATTGCGATTACCAACTAAGCTAATTGTTGGACCCGGCCTCATGGCGCGGTCCGCTCTGCCCCTCCACACCCTGTGAGCGCGGGCCTGCCCCCTAAGTTTCCTGCGCAGCGTCCCCGTTAGCATAGACTGCACCCCGAGCCTGGTCGTCCTACTCCCGATAAGTCCCGTCTCTCGTAACCAACGACCCTGCTCCGTGACTATCCCGTCCCACTCCCGGCTCCGAGCGCCTAACCTTGCATGCTCCACCAGGCCCGGCAGCCATTTTCCTCCCCTAGATTCCCGTCTCCCTGGGCCTAGCGTGACCCCGGCCCCAGCGAGACCCCGACTCCCAAGGCGCGCCAGTCCCGGCTGGGGGGTAAGGGCTCCCCGAGTGAGATAAGCCAGGGAGTTTCGATGGCACCTCCGGCCTCCCCTGGGAGACCGGTATCTGTCACACCTCTGGCCTTCCCCTGTGGGCCACTCCTGTTCACACCTCTGGCCTCCCCCAGTGCTGGCTCCAGACGCGCTGGCGTCTGGGACCCATCGTCAAAGGATCAAAGAGCCACCCGCCGGACCTCGCCAACGACCAGCCCCCCAGGGCATGAGACCTCCGCCTGCGAGGGTCCGGACATCAAAGGGCCAATGGACTATATCTGGGCCCGCTCGACAACTAGCGGGCAGTTGTATCTTGGACCTGAAGCCCTGCTGATCTGATCGCGGCTGACCCTGAGACAAACTCAACCTCGCATCCTTGAGCCCTGCTGACGCTGTCGCGGCTCCCTCTTCGCAACAAGGAACTGAACCACCTGAGCCCTGCTGACGCTGTCGCGGCTCGAGCTGAACTTGCAACCATCGGAGCCCTGCTGACGCTGTCGCTGCTCGTCCTCTCTAAGACCATCGGAGCCCTGCTGACGCTGTCGCGGCTCGTCCGCTCTAAGACCATCGGAGCCCTGCTGACGCTGTCGCGGCTCGCGCTGAACTCGTAACTATCGGAGCCCTGCTGTCGCGGCTAGTCCTCTCTAAGACCATCGGAGCCCTGCTGACGCTGTCGCGGCTCAAGCGGAACTCGTAACCATCGGAGCCCTGCTGACGCTGTCGCGGCTCGTCCTCTCTAAGACCATCTGAGCCCTGCTGACGCTGTCGCGGCTCCTCAAGACCTTCTCCGGACCGAGCCCTGCTGACCTCGTCGCGGCTTGAGGAGTACTCTGGTCCAGCTGGACCATCGAGACCACCATCACGACCCGAGCCGACTCGACAAGAGTGAAGCAGCCAGTGCAACTATCATCTCGTATCCCCCGGCTCGAGGATTGAGAGCTGTGCGTAGGGTACGCATCGTACTGGCCCAAAGGCTAAAGACTGTCCCGCTTCCCTCTTCCCGAATCCTCAGAGACTCTGTGATTCCTCGATCCTTCCTGTACATAAGAGTGCTTCCTTCTTTTTACTGCATATAAAGAACTTGTCATTGAAATTCAACGTTGTAGTGTCTGTTCATACGTGTGGTGTGAGCTCAGTGTGTACGATCCTAGACTCGAAGTCCTCCCCGGTGAGGACCGCACGATAAGACTCGGCAAGATCTGTGGGAGAGGTGGGTCCCGGGGTGGTTGGGTGAGAACAACCTGGCCCTCTGAGATCGCCCCTTCTAACATTGGTGGCAGCGTCGCGATAAGAACCTACGTCTATGGGTTCGTACAGTACTGACACACTACCTGAACGAAGAAACAACCATGAGCCTCGTGAACGACAAAACCACCTTCCAGATGGAGCTTCTGGGAGACTATTCGCACCGAGAGCTCAAACGATTCTGTAAGGATCTCCATATCCCGACAACGGGATTGAACACCAAAGAAGATCTTCAACAAGCCCTAACAGCCTGGGTGGAGAGCGGAGCAACACCTCCAGCACCGACAGAAGTCGATGGAGAGGGAGCACCCCTGACCAAAACCCACGCCCAAGAGCTTGAGAGAACTGAATCCCCGACGCGGAATTTCAGCACGGAGAGAGGTCTGTCGCAAGAAGAGATGACCGACCGAGAACGCAATTGAAACCATGAGCTCGAACTAGCCCGACTGAAAATGGAGGGAGAGCTCAAGCTGGCGGAGAAGAAGCTAGCCATCGAGCAGTTGCGGCTGCAAGGAGAACTGGAGGAGAAGAAACTCCAGAGAGAACATGAAGGGAAAAGACTCCAGCTGGAGCACGAGCGTGGCCTGAAGGAGATTGAACTACAGGCCCGGAACGAAGACAACCGAACATCGGCGACCCGAGAGGCCGTTCCCCCGGTGGAACCCAAAGTCCACATCCCCAATGATGTGGTCAAGGAGTATTACAAGAATGACGACATCCAGCAATGGTTCAAGGCCTATGAGGTCGCCATGACCTCCCACCAAGTCCCGCAGAAGGATTGGGGGGCCGGGCTATGGGGGCGATTCCTGAGCGAGGGGAGAGACACCCTGCTCGATCTACCCTCCGCCGAACAGACCTCCTACAGCCACATGAAGGAGGCTGTTGGACCCGGCCTCGTGGCGTGGTCCGTCTCTGTCCCTCCACACCCTGTGAGCGTAGGCCTGCACCCTGAGCCCCCTGCGCAGCACCCCCGTAAGAATAGCCTGCACCCCGCAGCCTGGTCGTCGCACCCCCGATAAGCCCGAACCCCCGTAAACCACGACCAGGCCCGCGTGTCCCCGTCCCGCACCCCGCTCCGAGCGCCTAACCTTGCATGCCCCACAAGGCCCGGCAGCCATTTTCCTTCCCGAGATCCCTGTTTCCCTGGGCCTAGCGTGACCCCGGCCCCAGCGAAACCCAGACTCCAAAGGCGCGCCAGTCCCAGCTGGGGGGTAAAGCGCTCCCCTAGTGTGATTAGCCAGGCAGTTCAATGGCACCTCCGGCCTCCCCTGAGAGACTGGTATCTGTCACACCTTTGGCCCTCCCCTGTGGGCCAGTTTCGATCGCACCTTTGGCCTCCCTGAGTGCTGGCTCCAGACCTGCTGGGCGTCTGGGAATTCCCGGACCCCTCTTTTCAAAGGATCAAAGAGCCAACCACCGGACCTCGCCAACGACCAGCCCCCAGGGCTTGAGACCTCCGCCTACGAGGGTCCGGACATCAAAGGGCCAATGGACTATATCTGGGCCGGCTCGACAACTAGCGGGCAGTTGTATCTTGGACCTGAAGCCCTGCTGACGCTGTCGCGGCTCAAGCTGAACTATAACTATCGGAGCCCTGCTGACGCTGTCGCGGCTCATGCTGAACTATAACTATCGGAGCCCTGCTGACACTGTCGCGGCTCAAGCTGAACTGTAACCATCGGAGCCCTGCTGACGCTGTCGCGGCTCGAGCTGAACTTTAACCATCGGAGCCCTGCTGACGCTGTCGCGGCTCGACCTCTCTAAGACCACCGGAGCCCTGCTGACTCTGTCGCGGCTCAAGCCTGAACCTGCTATCATCCGAGCCCTGCTGACGCTGTCGCGGCTCCTCACGAACTTCTCCAGATCGAGCCCTGCCAACGTCGTCGCGGCTCGAGGAGTACTCTGGTCCGGCTGGACCATCGAGACCACCATCACGACCGAGCTGACTCGACAGAGGTGAAGCAGTCGGTACGACCATCATCCCGTACCCCCCGGCTCGAGGATTGAGAGCTGTGCGCAGGGTACACCTCGTACTGATGCAGAGACTAAAGACTGTCCCGCTTCCCCCTTCCCGAATCCTCAAAGACTTTGTGGTCCCTCGACCACTGTGTACATAAGAGTGCTTTCTTTGTTTTACTGCTTATATAAACAACTTGTTACTAGAATCCCAGGGTGTGGTGTCTGTTCGTAGTGTGGTGAGAGCTCAGTGTGTACGATCCTAGACTCAAAGTCCTCCCCGATGAGGACCTCATGATAAGACTCGGCAAGTTCTGTGGGAGAGGTGGGTCTTGGGGTGACCGGGTGAGCATAACCTGGCCCTCTGAGATTGCCCCTTCCAACAGAGGCCCTTCTCACAAGATACGGACTCACCCCGGAAATGTACCGTCAACGCTTTCGAGAATGCAAGAAAATCCCCGGCACCACCTGGGTGGAATATGTGAACTTCTACAGCAGGGCCCTGGAAGGGTGGATCAAGGGCAGCAAAGTATCCACCTTCGAGGGACTCATCGACCTCATTGCCTATGAACATTTGTCCCTAAACTGCTTTGTAGAACTTCGACAGCACCTTCTGGACAGCAAGTTGGCTGACCCCCGGAAGCTGGCCGTCGAGGCCGATTGATGGGTGAGCACCAGAGTCCCCCGGGGGCCCGGAGGAGACTCTGGCCGTAACGAACATGGATCTTCCCGCCAGAGGGGAGGGGGGAATCAGAACAGACAGAGGGGGTCCCAGGTAGGGTCCCCGCACAGTCCCCCCAGAAACCAGCCCGGCACCTCGCCTCCCACCGCGCGCGCAGGGTTCCCACCAGCCAAGCCAGGGCCCCGAGTCAGCCAAGCCTGCTTCCATTGCCAGCAACCCGGGCATTATGCCAATGACCCCCGATGCCCTTTGTTCAGAAAGCCCGCCGCTGCGGAGCCCCCAGCCCGCCACATTACCTCAGTAGCCCTAGAAGAGGAGGGGGAAGAGGAGTTCGAGGGGGCTGACCCAGCCGCCATGATGTTAGTCTCCCTGGGAGATAGGGAGATGGTCCCAGGAGCCCCCCTGCCCGACAACACCGAAAAGTACCGACAACAGCTGACGGTCAATGGCCACCACATAGGGGCGCTCCGAGACACCGGGGCCAGTATCACCGCAGTCAAACGTCACCTAGTCACCGAAGCCCACATTGTCCCCCATATCTCCTGCAGGGTGATCGCAGCGGACAACTCCGTCCGCACCTGCCGGATTGCTCAAGTCCCTTTCGTATGGGGGGGCGTCTCCAGAGAGTTGCGAGTGGCGGTCCGTTCAGACATGCCCGTGGACTGCCTGCTCGGCAACGATCTAGAGAGCTCCCCGTGGAAGCGGGTGGAGAAACGGACCCACCTGGAGATGGTGGGCCTGCCCGAATGGGCCTGTGTGAGCACCCGGTCGATGACAGCCCGGGCGACTCACCCCGAGGGAGGGAGCCTCGAAACCACACCGCCAACCCCTGAAGACCCCGAGGCCCCCGAGCCCGTTGAAAACACCGAGCTGCCCCCCGGAGAGAGCTCCACCCCTGACGCAGGCCCCCTCGGCCCTGACGTCGAACAGACCACGAGCCTGGACGACCTTCCTGAACTGGCCCAGTGGCGCCAGGAAGGAGGACCGTCCCGAGAAGAGTTCTGCCTGGAGCAGACCTCCTGTCCGTCCTTGGTTGGGCCACGGCAGCAGGCCGCCGCCCAGGCCGCCGGTGACCAGTCCGGCTCCCACTTTTTCTACTGGGAGAACGGCCTCTTATACAGCGAACAGAAGTCGGCCGAGCTAGGGTCAGCCCGAGTGCTGGTGGTCCCCCTACGCTTCCGCGGCTTCCTCCTCAACCTGGCCCACGATGTACCCCTGGCGGGACACCTGGGACAAGACAAAACGTATCATCGCGTGGTCACCCACTTCTACTGGCCAGGCATGCGCTCTGATGTAGAGACCCACTGTAAGTCCTGCCCCACGTGTCAGTCCAGCGGGAAGAGTGGAGGGAAGCGCAAAGCCCCCCTCCAACCCTTCCCGGTGGTCAGTACCCCCTTTGAAAGGGTGGGAATCGACATCGTAGGCCCTCTCGACCCCAGGTCCTCCTTAGGTCACCGCTTTATACTTGTCCTGGTGGACCATGCCACCCGCTACCCCGAAGCCATTCCCCTCCGGACGGTGACGGCCCCCGTAGTGGGGCGGGCCCTCATGGAGATCTTCTCTCGGGTAGGATTTCCCCGAGAAGTCGTAAGCGACCGAGGGACTAACTTCATTTCGAAATACATGAAGTCCCTCTGGCAACAATGTGGGGTGACCTACAAGTTCACCCCCCCCTTTCACCCCCAGGGGAACGGTCTGGTGGAGCGATTCAACCGGACCCTCAAGGGAATGATCATGGGTCTCGAAGAGCCCCTAAGGCGTAAGTGGGATGTACTCCTCCCCTGTCTCCTCTTCGCGTACCGCGAAGTCCCCCAGAAGTCCCTGGGGTTCAGCCCCTTCGAGCTCCTCTATGGACACCCCGTCCGAGGACCCCTCAGTCTGGTCAAGGAAGGTTGGGAGACAGTGGCCTCAGAGCCCCCTCCGGATGTGTTTCGTTACATCCTGGCTCTCCGTAACCAGACCAGGAAGTTTCAAGAACTGGCCGAGGCCAGTCAAGAAGAAATGAAACGGTGGTATGACCAGAATGCCACTCTGGTCGAGTTTCAACCCGGACAACAGGTCTGGGTGATGGCCCCCGTGGAGCCCTGCGCCCTACAAGACAAGTGGACAGGGCCCTTCAAGGTGGTGGAGCGTAAGAGTCAGGTGACGTATCTCATCGATGTACAGTCCCCCAGGAACCCCATTGAGGGTCCTCCACGTGAACCGCCTCAAGCCCCACTTCGCCTGGTCCGAGTTGAGTTTGCTCCTCGCCACGGACGACGGAGAAGAAGAGGACACTGTTGGACCCGGCCTCGTGGCGTGGTTCGCCTCGGTCCCTCCGCACCCTGTGAGCGTAGTCCTGTATCCCGAATCCCCTGCGCAGCCCCCCTGTTAGCGTAGCCTGCACCCCGAGCCTGGTCGCCCTACTCCAGTTAAGCCTAGATCCCCCTAGCACCTCGACCAGGCCTGCCTTTCCCGTCCCACTCCCGGCTCCGAGCGCCTAACCTTGCATGCCCCACAAGGCCCGGCAGCCATTTTCCCTTCCCGAGATCCCTGTCTCCCTGGGCCTAGCGTGACCCCGGCCCCAGCGAAACCCAGACTCCAACGGCGCGCCAGTCCCGGCTGGGGGGTAAAGGGCTCCCTGAGTGAGATAAGACCAAGGAGTTTCGATTGCACCTCCGGCCTCCCCTGGGAGACTGGTTTCTCTCACACCTCTGGCCTTCCCTTGTGGGCCGGATTCGATCGCACCTCTGGCCTCCCCGAGTGCTGGCTCCAGACCCGCTGGGCGTCTCGTAATTCCCGGACCCTACTTTTCAAAGGATCAAAGAGCCGACCGCTGGACCTCGCCCACGACTAGCCCCCAGGGCTTGCGACCTCCGCCTGCGAGGGTCCGGACATCAAAGGGCTAATGGACTATATCTGGGCCCGCCTGACAACTAGCGGGCAGTTGTTTCTTGGACCTGAAGCCTGCTGATCTGATCGCGGCTGACCCTAAGAAGAACTCATATTGAACCTCTGAGCCCTGCTGACGCTGTCGCGGCTCCCTCTTCGCATCAAGGAACTGAACCACCTGAGCCCTGCTGATGCTGTCGCGGCTCGAGCTGAACTGGTAACCATCGGAGCCCTGCTGATGCTGTCGCGGCTCGACCTCTAAGACCACAGGAGCCCTGCTGACGCTGTCGCGGCTCGACCTCTAAGACCACCGGAGCCCTGCTGACGCTGTCGCGGGGCGACCTCTAAGACCACCGGAGCCCTGCTGACACTGTCGCGGCTCGACCTCTAAGACCACCGGAGCCCTGCTGACGCTGTCGCGGTTCGACCTCTAAGACCACCGGAGCCCTGCTGATGCTGTCGCGGGGCGACCTTTAAGACCACCGGAGCCCTGCTGACGCTGTCGCGGCTCGACCTCTAAGACCACCGGAGCCCTGCTGACGCTGTCACGGCTCGACCTCTAAGACCACCGGAGTCCTGCTGACGCTGTCGCGGCTCCCCATGAACTTCTCCAGATCGAGCCCCTGCTGACCTCGTCGCGGCTCGAGGAGTACTCTGGTCCAACTGGACCATAGAGACCACCATCACGACCGAGCCGAAGGAGGTGAAGCAGCCAGTACGACCATCATCACCCGTACCCCCCGGCTCGAGGATTGAGAGCTGTGCGTAGGGTACGCCACTGCCCCATAGACTAAAAGACTGTCCCGCTTCCCCCTTCCTGAACCCCCAACGACTTCGTGATCCGTAGATCACTGTGTACCTAAGAGTGCTTCCTTCTTTTATTTCTTATATAAAGAACTTGTTACTAAGAACCCAACGGTGTGGTGTCTGTTCGTAAGTGTGGTGTGAGCTCAGTGTGTACGATCCTAGACTCGAAGTCCTCCCCGGTGAGGACCTCACGATAAGACTCGGCAATATCTGTGGGAGAGGTGGGTCTTGGGGTGACCGGGTGAGCATAACCTGGCCCTCTGAGATTGCCCCTTCTAACATTGGTGGCAGCAGTGGGATAAGAACCTACGTCTAGGGATCGTACAGTACTGACACACTACCCGAACAAAGAAGAACAACCATGAGCATCATGGAAGACGAGACTACCTTCCGGGTGGAGCTCCTGAAGGACTATACGCACCGACAAATGAAGCAATTCTGCAAAGATCTCCACATCCCGACTACGGGATTAAACACCAAAGAAGACTTTCATCAAGCCCTAACCGCCTGGGTGGAGGCCGGAGCACAACCTCCAGCACCGACAGAAGCCGATGGAGGGGGAGCACCCCTGACCGAAACCCACGCCCCAGAGCAAGAAAGAGCGGAGTCCCCGACACGGACTCACAGCACAGAGAGAGGTCTGTCTCGAGAAGAGATGACCGACCGAGAACACAACCGAACCCACGAGCTAGAACTAGCCCGTCTGAAGATGGAAGGGGAACTCAAGCTGGCCAAGAAGAAGCTAGCCATCGAGCAGCTGCGGCTGCAGGGAGAACTGGAGGAGAAGAAACTCAAGAGAGAACTGGAGGAGAAGAAACTCCAGGGAGAACACGAAGGGAAAAGACTCCAGCTGGAGCACGAGCGCAGCATGAAGGAGATCGAACTAAAGGCCAGGACCGAAGACCACAGAACATCGGCGACCCGAGAGTCCGTTCCCCCGGTGGAACCCAAGGTCCACATCCCCAAGGATGTGGTCAAAGAATATTATAAAAACGATGATATCCAACAATGGTTCAGGGCCTACGAGGTCGCCATGACCTCCCAACGAGTTCCGCAGAAAGATTGGGGAGCCGGGCTGTGGGGGCGATTCCTGAGTGAGGGGAGAGACACCCTACTCGACCTACCGTCGGCCGAACAGACCTCCTACGGCCACATGAAAGAGGCCCTCCTCACAAGGTACGGACTCACCCCTGAAATGTACCGCCAACGCTTCCGAGAATGTAAGAAAATCCCCGGCATCACATGGGTGGAATATGTCAACTTCTACAGCCGGGCCCTGGAAGGGTGGATCAAGGGTAGCAAAGTATCCACCTTCGAGGGGCTCATCGACCTCATTGCCTACGAACATTTGTCTCTGAACTGCTTTGTGGAACTCCGACAGCACCTCCTGGACAGCAAGTTGGCTGACCCCCGTAAGCTGGCCGTCTAGGCCGATCGCTGGGTGAGCACCAGAGTACCCCAGGGGCCCGGGGGAGACTCTGGCCGAAACGAACAAGGACCATCCCACCCGAGGGGAGGAGGGGGTCAGAATAGACAGAGGGGATCTCAGATAGGGTCCCCGCGCAGTCCCCCCAGAAACCAGCCCGGCACTTCGCCCCCCACAGCGCGCGCAGGGTTCCCCCCAGCCAAGCCAGGGTCCCGAGTCAGCCAAACCTGCTTCCATTGCCAGCAACCAGGGCACTATGCCAATGACCCCCGCTGCCCTTTATTCAAAAAGCCTGCCGCTGCAGGGCCCCCCGTGCGCCACATCACCTCGGTAGCCCTAGAAGAGGAGGGGGAAGAGGAGTTCGAGGGAGCTGACCCTGCAGCCATGATGTTAGTCTCCCTGGGTGATAGGGAGATGGTCCCAGGAGCCCCCCCTGCCCGACAACACCGAGAAGTACCGACAGCAGGTGACTGTCAATGGCCACCACATAGGGGCGCTCCGGGACACCGGGGCCAGTATCACCGCAGTCAAACGGCACCTAGTCACTGAAGCCCAGATTGTTCCCCACATCTCCTGCAGGGTGATCGCAGCTGATAACTCCGTCCGCACCTGCCGGATAGCTCAAGTCCCATTCGAACGGGGGGGCGTCTCCAGAGAGTTACGAGTGGCGGTCCGCTCCGACATGCCCGTGGACTGCCTGCTCGGCAACGATCTAGAGAGCTCCCCATGGCAGCGGGTTGAAAAAAGGACCCACTTGGAGATGGTGGGCCTGCCCGAATGGGCCTGTGTGAACACCGGTCGATGACCGCCCGAGGGGCAACCCCAGAGGCAGCACCAGCTACCCCCGAGGACCCCAAGGTCCCTGCACCCTCTGAGACCCCTGAGCTGTTCCCCGGGGAAAGCTTCCCCCCCGACGCAGGCCCCCTCGGCCCTGGCGTCGAACTGACCCCGAGCTTGGACGACCTTCCTGAGCTGGCCCAGTGGAGCCAGGAAGGAGGACCGTCCCGAGAAGAATTCTGCCTAGAACAGACCTCCTGTCCATCCTTGGTTGGGCCGCGGCAGCAGGCCGCCGCCCAGGCCGCCGGTGACCAGTCCGGCTCCCACTTTGTCTATTGGGAGAACGGCCTCTTGTACAGCGAACAAAAGTCTGCCGAGCTAGGGTCAGCCCGAGTGCTGGTGGTACCCCTACGCTTCTGCGGCTTCCTCCTGAACCTGGGCCACGACGTGCCCCTGGCGGGACACTTGGGACAAGACAAAACGTATCACCGCCTAGTCACCCACTTCTACTGGCCGGGCATGCGCTCCGATGTGGAGGCCCACTGTAAGTCCTGCCCCACGTGTCAGTCCAGCGGAAAGAGCGGAGGGAAGCGCAAGGCCCCCCTCCAACCCTTCCCCGTGGTCAGTACCCCCTTTGAGAGGGTGGGAATCGACATCGTGGGCCCCCTCGACCCCCGGACCTCCCTGGGTCACCGCTTTATCCTTGTTCTGGTGGACCATGCCACCCGCTACCCCGAAGCCATTCCCCTCCGAACGGTGACGGCCCCCGTAGTGGGGCGGGCCCTCATGGCCATCTTCTCTCGGGTGGGATTCCCCCGAGAAGTCGTCAGCGACCGAGGGACCAACTTCATCTGGAAATACATGAAGTCCCTCTGGCAACAATGTGGGGTGACGTACAAATTCACCACCCCATATCACCCCCAGAGTAACGGTCTGGTGGAACGATTCAACCGGACCCTCAAGGGAATGATCATGGGTCTCGAAGAGCCCCTGAGGCGTAAGTGGGACGTCCTCCTTCCCTGTCTCCTCTTCGCGTACCGTGAAGTCCCCCAGAAGTCCCTGGGGTTCAGCCCCTTCGAGCTCCTCTATGGGCACCCCGTCAGGGGACCCCTCAGCCTGGTTAAGGAAGGGTGGGATACGGCGGCCCTAGAGCCCCCTCTCGATGTGTTTCGATACATCCTAGCCCTCCGGAACCAGACTAGGAAGTTCCGAGAACTGGCCGAGGTCAACCTCGAGGCTAGTCAAGAAGAAATGAAATGGTGGTATGACCAGAATGCCACTCTGGTCGAGTTTCAGCCCGGGCAGCAGGTCTGGGTGATGGCCCCCGTGGAGCCCTGTGCCCTACAAGACAAGTGGACAGGACCCTTTAAGGTGGTGGAACGTAAGAGCCAGGTGACATATCTCATTGATGTGCAGTCCCCCAGGAACCCCTTGAGGGTCCTCCACGTGAACCGCCTCAAGCCCCACTTCGCCCGGTCCGAGTTGAGCTTGCTCCTCGCCACGGACGATGGAGAAGAAGAAGAAACGGAACCTCTCCCCGACCACCTGTGCGTGAAAGAAAAAGATGGCTCCGTAGAGGGTGTGAGTCTCTCCTCCTCCCTCTCTCCCGAGCAGCGCGAGGACTGTCGCCAGTTACTGGGACAGTTCTCGGACCTCTTCTCCCTCACCCCCGGTGTCACCAGCTGGTGCGTCCACGACGTGGACACCGAGGATAGCCCCCCAGTACGGCACAGAGCCTACCGCGTCCCTGACAGAGTGCGGCCCTGCATCAAGGCGGAAGTCTCTAAGATGCTAGCTCTCGGGGTGGTCGAAGCCTCTGACAGCCCATGGGCTAGCCCCGTGGTCCTGGTTCCGAAGGCAGCCGCCCCCGGCGCTGTTCCCGAGCTGAGGTTCTGCGTCGACTACCGCGGGCTCAACGCGGTCACCAGAACCGATGCACATCCCATCCCCCGAGCAGACGAGCTTATTGATCGCCTCGGGGCTGCTCGCTTCCTTAGCACGTTCGACCTGACCAGCGGATACTGGCAGATCGCCCTCACCAAGGGAGCTAGGGAAAGATCCGCGTTTTCCACCCCGGATGGTCACTACCATTTCCGGGTGATGCCCTTCGGGATGAAAAACGCCCCCGCCACCTTCCAAAGGCTGGTAAACCTGGTACTGGCTGGGTTAGAAGAGTTCAGTGCTGCGTATCTGGACGATATCGCAGTTTACAGTTCCCACTGGCCCGAGCACCTCCAGCACCTCTGGGCGGTGCTGACGGCCCTGAGAAGGGCCGGTCTCACCATTAAGGCAAGCAAGTGCCAGATCGGACAAGGGTCCGTAGTCTACCTCGGGCACCGGGTCGGAAGCGGCCTCCTAGCCCCCCTCCAGCCCAAGATCGATGCAATCGTGTCCTGGGAGGCCCCCCCGACCCAGACGGAAGTGCGGGCGTTCCTAGGGCTCACAGGGTACTACCGAACGTTCATCAAAGGGTACGGCAGCATCGTAGCCCCCCTCACAGAGTTAACCTCCAAGAACCAGCCGAAAAAAGTCAGCTGGACCCCCACCTGCCAAGAGGCGTTCGAAACTTTGAAAGACGCCATGTGCACTGCCCCCGTCCTACAGGCCCCCGACTACTCCCGAGAATTTGTAGTTCAGACGGACGCGTCCGAGCATGGCATCGGAGCAGTTCTATCCCAGGTGAACGAGAGCGGCCTAGACCAACCAGTAGCATTCATTAGCCGGAGGCTACTCCCTCGAGAACAAAGGTGGAGCACCATCGAGCGGGAGGCCTTCGCGGTGGTTTGGGCCCTGAAGAAGCTGAGGCCCTACCTGTTCGGTACTCACTTCCGGGTCCAGACCGACCACCGACCCCTCCGGTGGCTAATGCAGATGAGAGGGGAGAACCCCAAATTGCTGTGCTGGTCCATCTCCCTCCAGGGGATGGACTTCACTGTTGAGCACCGGCCTGGTGCTGACCACGCCAACGCAGAGGGCCTGTCCCGATTCTTCCGCCTCAGCGAAGAGAACCCCCAAGAGGATGGGTAGTTCTCCCCGCCTTCAGCTGTGAGGTTCCGTGACAATTGTAAGTGATGTTTTCGACTCGCACGAATATGGTCGAGTCTGGTATCTAAGAACCGCAAATGACGAGTTTAGTAAGTATGCGCAGTTTCGCTGTGCTAACTTAAACCGTTCGTTTGATATGTGGGTTTTTCATCTGTACCCACGGGTTCCATCTTAGATACGGCATCCATTTTGTCTCTTGCCCTCAAGTAGCCAGCGAACGGACACTGTCCGCTTCGTTACCCTGGGACTTTCAAGATATTTGTGGAAGACACATGTTCTTTGTAAGTATCTTTTACGATGAGGGGGATGATACTGTAAGGCAGATGGCCCCGCTTCTGCCGTGCCGGTTTATTGTCTCAGCCGTGCATCTCATTAGGCACGTCCTTTTGATGCCTGTATCTCGTGTTTCCCGATACCTCCCCTTTTTCACCCTTTTCAATCTCCCACTGTCTCCATCTTCCTCTGCACCTGTCTTTATCCCTATTTCGATCTGTTTTACTGCCGATTGGAATTCACTAATGTTGGGAAGATGGGTTTTTACAGTTGGGAACCGCCAAATGTTTCCGCACTTATGTTCCGGACCTTATGTGTACCAAAGTGACCAAAGCGACCCCTCTGGGGGATAATTATGGGAACCAGGTTGTAAACTTTTGTGTACCATGTTGTCCTATGAGTAAATTCTGTATAAAAGGAGCGCTCCACAGAACCAATTTGAAGCAGTCTCCCCAAGTTGCACGTGTTGTACTTGTTGTGACTTCTGTGTTCCCTGCAGTAAATAAACCTTGAATCTTTGACGCCGAAGGAAGTGTCCCGTGTCTCTGTAGTTTGTGCGCCGAAACAGGTATCCCATGAAGGTTATAGGTGTTGTTCCCTGGCACCGCTGGTACTGTTAAAAAGTCCAGTCCTTCAGTTGGCACCCAACGTGGGGCGACTTCAGCGGTACCGGTCCAAAGCCTGATGATCGTGAGGAACTTCGTGTGAAATCTCCGAGGGAAGGTGCACCCCGCTTCATCGATCCTGTTGTCGAAATAAGTGGCCCGAAGTTTTTCCCTGCGAAGATTCCCGCCTCCTGACGGCTGCGACGGACCGATGCCCTGACTGTCGACCTGTCTTCGACGCCCGGCGTAGACCTTATGTACAAGCGAGACGATAGACGGGCCTTCCTGGTGACGCCATTGAAGTTCTGAGTTAAGTATTTGTGGGTCGCTCCCAGCCCTTAGTGATTGTTCTAGCTTTTGAAAGCTTTGTTGTTAGCCTTTAAGGCTTTGTGGTAATAGCTCACTGAGCTTTGTAATAGCCTCCTCAGGCTTTGTGGTTAGCTCTCCGAGCTTTGTGATAGCCTTAAGGCTTTGTTGTATTGCATGGTTCCATTGCATTTGTGGTTCTTAGTATTGGTCCTTAGTATTATTTGACAGTTGCAATTGCCAAAAACCGAGGGTTTTGACTTACACGAGGTTTTATTGCTTCGGTAATCCTTGAAGTTTGATACTAGGTTAGTGTGCACGATGCCTAGCCATAGTGGTCTGTTTCGTATTTTCAAATGTTGCGCAATGGATTCCCGGTTGGAGGACTCGTGTCCGATACCTCCAGTTGGAACTCCGATACATGATCTTTATAGTCGACATGGGGTGGGTCCTATAATATATAATGATTACTGGGTCCGCTATACAAAGAAAGACGGTGATCTTAGATGGCCACCACATGGAACTTTTGAACTTTCGATTTTAGATAATCTTGAGGCTAAATTATTTTTAAAGAAAGCTAGGCCAGCTATGTTTGATTCTTTTCGGATATGGCGTAAAGAGGCCAAGCAGAAAGAAATCAAACAACTTAAAAAGGATCAAAAACAAGAGTTCGTTCCTGTAATGCAAGCTATAAAAGAATGTAGACAAGACAAAGAAGAAAAAGACATGGAAATCGCTACTAGATTGCATCACATGAAAATAGATAAATGTTACCCAGTTTTACCGAATAATCTAGAAAAGAAAAAAGAAGATTTGAAGGAGGATTCCTTGCTGTCATACTTGATGAAATCACCACCTCCTTATGTACAGGGTGCTACTGCTCCTGTAGTTGCTCCTGTAGTACCTCCTGTTGTTCCTTTTGTTGCTCCAGCGGCTGCGGGCCAGCCCGCTGTTAACCCTACGTTTGTTTCACCACCTGTTCTTGTTCCTACTGCTCCTGTACCTGTACCTTCGCAGACTGTTGTTTCTGCTACTCCAACTATCTTGTCCGTTCCTACTATGCCTTCTTTCACCTCCAGTGTTGTTGCCCCTGTTTTTCTTTCTCCTTCTGTTCGTAAGCGTGTTCCTAACTCTGTTGCTACTCTTTATTCACCTCTTTCTGGTCCGTTATTTTCGTCTGATTCATCTGAAACTCCTCAGAGACGGAGTCAGATCCCTAGTGGTAGGGAGAAAGAGACGTTAGTAACAATGGCACATAGGTGGATAAGACATCCTGCTAATTACACTCCACGTGTAGTGTTTGATACGTTTTCCCAGTTTAATGAGCCTACGCAGAGATTCGTATTTGAGGAGATGTGTAACTTTTTGAGGGAAGAATGGTATAATGATGATGTAGATAATGTACCGTCCGACATAATTGAACTTCAGAGTCACTTTTCAAACGGTATGATTATAGGAGGCGATGTACGACGTGCCGTGGAACGCTTATTAGCATTCAGACCCACAGCACATTCTCGGATATCTTTAGATGATACCACTGAGAACTGGAAAGCGGTTCCTGGTCAGTATCCTATGAGAGAGGTTCCGCCACTATGGGTGCCTGGTGATCCTAATGCAAACCCTGTGGTGCTACCGCATTTTCGAAGGGTGTGGATACATCTTCCATGGAAACGATCAGAAGTTTTGCAAGTGAAGCAATCCTTACCCGATCTGCGTAAAAATCCGGCTGGTTATTATAAGGAGTTATCACAACTGGTAGAAGCTACTATTATGAATATTGCCGACATCGACATGTTGTTTGGCAATGTGGTACCGCAACCAGTTTGGGCTAAAATTCGTCAAGCCAATCATGCAGTTGAATTAGGGGGTGATTGGGCTGCACTGCTAGCAGCTGATGCATTACAAGTTGGTGGGGCCAAGCCTGAACAGCTGATTTTGGATTTGCCTCAGAAAATCATTACGCTCATGAAAACTCTCATGCCAGCGATGAAGGTGAACTGGGATAAGTTATCAGCTTGCAAGCAAAAGAAAGACGAGAGTGTCTCAGATTTCTTTACAAGGTTTGAGGAAGCGTTTGTCGACCACAGCGGCCAGGACATGGGCGCTGAGGGAGGCCAGCGGTTATTCGTTGACAAATTCGTGTCGAATTTGTTGCCTGAACTAAGCAACAAATTAAAGAATTCAGAAAGTGCATGGGCAGTTTCAACCCCTGCGCAAATACTAGCAACGGCTCAGTATTATGAGAATAGGGAAAAGGAAGAAAGTGATCGTGTAGAAAAGAAAACTAAGGAGCTCAAAACGAAGGTTTTGTTGCAGCAAGCATACCCTCCACGATCAAACCAAAATGATTCGCAACAGCAGTATCGACCACGAGCACAGCCCGATAGGACACAGCCGCGCTCTGATAACTTTGATTATAGATCTTCACTTGGGTATAATCAGTGCGCATATTGTAGGAAAGAGGGACACCTAAAATATGATTGTCTTGCCTTACGGGACCGTCTGAATGGTGTATCAACACGTGGAAACCGTGGTGGTGGTCCTCAACAGGCACCTCGTGGTAGAGGTCGTGGTTCATTCCACAATCAGAGTGATCGTTATCAAAATCAATCAGACACAAATAATTGTTTTGACCAGCGAAATGCGGGGTCAGTTCGATCTGCACAGTATAATGTTGATGATTATTATGCAGACCATGAAACTGTTGTAAATGACCATTACTAGGACAGCCAACGACAAAGAGAGGGAGTAGTGTCAGTTCCGGTCGATCAGAGTGGGCCTTACGTTGCAGTGGCTACATCAGGTGTAGTTGAGCCTTTTCTGTTAGACACTGGTGCGACGAAAAGTTCCATCATGCATTCAAAACTCCCTGGCGCACCTTTGTCTGGCTTAACAAATGTTTCCGTCGGATTCTCTGGCGCCCCTGTTAGCAACCCAGTCTCTAACCCTTTGCCTCTTATGATTGGACCTCGTGAGCTAACCGCTCCACTGATTCTCTCTACAGGTTGTGGTGAAAATCTTTTGGGCCTGGATTTGTTGAAACGATTATATGCAACATTGTATTGTTCCCCCGAAGGAGTGGAACTTACATTGGGACGGAGAGTGATCTCTCCCATGTATTTATCGGTTGATAAATTCCCACCGGAATTGAGTTCCCTCCCTGCGTCTCTATGGGCCACAGGTCCCAATGACGTGGGCCTGTTAGACATTCCACCCTATGTGATTCAATTGAAACCAAATGCGCGATTACCGCGTTTACCTCAATATCGTATTTCTCTTGAGGGCGAACGAGCGCTGTTAGCAATTGTTTATGATCTCATTGGAAAGGGTGTTGTTGAAGAAACTCGTGGAAATGTATGTAATAGCCCTGTATTGCCAATTCTGAAACGAACTGACCCAACTAAACCTCCTGTGTATCGTTTCGTTATAGATTTGAGAGAGGTAAATAAAATAGTGGTTCCACAATTTCCCGTGGTCCCTGACATTACGGCTTTACTAACAATGATTCCGGCAACTGCCTCCTGGTTCACAGTGATCGATCTAAAGAATGCTTTCTTTAGCATCCCAATTGCAGAGGAAAGCAGAGATCTATTCGGATTTTCATTAGGAGGTCGCAGTTTTAGGCTAAAACGCGCTCCACAGGGCTACTTTGAGAGTCCGTCAATCTACAGCCAAGCACTTAAAGGACAGCTTGATGCCTTTGTATTACCTATAGGTGCAGCTTTGATTCAATACGTTGACGATCTTTTAGTGGCAGCTGATACAGAAGCTATTTGCAAAACGGCTACAGTATCATTATTGCACTATCTACATAACTTACACCACAAGGTATCGCCTTCAAAGCTACAGTATTGTTGTCAAGAAGTTACCTATCTAGGTCACTTATTGTCAAAAGAAGGGAGAAGGTTGACCCCAGAGAGAATTGCAGCGATTTCCCGAATGACTGTGCCAAAAACCCAAAGAGATGTTCGCGCCTTTTTGGGTATTACGTCCTACTGCAGACAATGGATTCCAAATTTTTCATTGTTGGCGAAACCATTGATAGCCCTTACATGCAAAGATGTTTCATCCCCAGTACCTTGGTCTGAAGAATGTCAGAAAAGTTTTTCTGAATTACGTAATGCGTTGTGTTCGGCTCCTGTGTTGGGCACTCCTGACTACAGTAAGCTGTTTACACTATACGTTCACGAGAGGGATGGTTGCGCGTTGAGTGTTCTGACACAACCTTTTGGTGGTAAGCAACGCCCATGTGCCTACTTTTCTTCGACTTTAGACCCAGTAGCAAGAGCCTTGCCAAGTTGCTTAAAGGCAACAGCGGCAGCTGCGGCGTCCATTCGACAGTCCGCAGGTCTAGTCATGGATAATATGCTCACGGTAATGGTTCCGCATGCAGTCGACACTCTATTGAACCGAACGAAAACTCAACATCTGACAAGTGCAAGATTGTCTGGTTATGAGTTGACGTTGCTGGCCAGTCATATACGGATAAGACGATGTAATGTGTTGAATCCAGCAACATTGCTGCCGATCGACACAGAATCAAGTGATGAAGCAGTACATGACTGCTATCTCAGAACTGAAGAGGAAACCAAGGGTCGCATTGACCTAAGAGATACTCCATTGACAGATCCCGATGGTACTTTATATGTGGATGGTTCTTGTTTCAAGTTGCCGAACGGTGATGTGACAACTGCGTATGCTGTAGTTACATTGAGAACGATTGTGGAAAACGCAAGGTTAAGTCAGAATTCGGCTCAGGCTGCTGAGTTAATTGCTTTGACGAGAGCGTGTGTGTTGTCTAAAGATAAACGGGTGAATGTGTTTACAGATAGTCAATACGCGTTTGGTGTGGCACATAGTTTTGGACGACTGTGGAGAGAGAGAGGATTCCTTACGTCACATGGTACGAAGATTCAACATGGCCAGCTTGTAAATGATCTTTTGGATGCACTTACGTTGCCTAAGCAAGTGGCGATTGTTAAATGTAGTGCGCATCGTAAGGTGACGGATGATGTTGGTCGTGGTAATGCGTTTGCGGATGAGACTGCTAAGGAGACTGCCCGGAACCTTAGCACTCGAATGTATGTGACGAGTTCGGTTAGGTGGCCTGCAGAATCAAGTATGTGTGAAAACACTATTGAGAGTGTGAAAGCAATTCAGAATGAGGCCACCGAGACTGAAAAGACGAAGTGGAAAGAAAGTAAGGGAAAGTTGGATGCGAATGGTTGTTGGATTGACTTATCGGAACAGAAAAGATGGATGTTGCCTGATGCGTATGTGCTGGCTGTTGTGACTATGGCACATGGGTTAGCACATATTAGCGCGAAAGGTATCTGTAAATTGCTGTTTCCTGTGTGGAAGAATGATGGTATTACGAAATGTGCTGAACGCTTGGTTAAGAATTGTATGGTATGTATGTTGTACAATCCTGGTAGGGGAACCCCAACTCCTCCTGGTAGTTTTGCTCCCCCTTCATGTCCCTTTGAGGTGATCCAATTGGACTTCATCCATATGGAGCGATGCAATAACTTGAAATACGTTTTAGTTGTTGTTTGCGCATTCTCCCGATGGATTGAGGCCTATCCTCTCAAAGACAATACTGCTTTATCCACTGCGAAAATCCTACTGAAGGAATACTTTCCTCGGTATGGAATGCCTAGAATTGTGTGGTCAGACAACGGAAGTGAGTTTGTGGGGAGTGTGATGAAGAGTGTGTGCAAGGGCCTTGGAATTACTCAGAAATTCCATAGTGCCAATCATCCTCAGTCAGCTGGTTTGGTTGAAGGGTACAATGGCACCATTAAACTAAAACTAGCAAAGATTCAGGCTACGACAGGTCTTTCATGGCCTGACGCTTTACCCTTAGCATTGCTGTCAACAAGGGCAACTGTACACTCCCGAGTAGGGCTCAGTCCCTATGAAATAGTGTTTGGTCGTCCTGCCAATGTTTGGGGGGTCCCTAGACCGGGTGCCTTTTGTGATCTTGAGTATCCAATGTTGATCGATTATCTTTATGACTTGACTGCTAAACTGAGGTTAATTCACCAACAGGTTCACGAAGCATTGCCGACGCAGACGGAGGGTCCAGGCCACCCGCTCCAGCCCGGAGATTGGGTGGTAACACGAAACTTTTCGCGCAAGAACAATTTGGATCCCAGGTTCACTGGACCCTATCAGGTCCTCCTTGCCACGAGAACTGCAGTTCGTCTCGAGGGGCGGAAGAATTGGGTGCATGCCACCCATACCAAGAAAGTCCCCATCCCGTTGCCAGCAGACTCGGGGGTGAGGAAAGGCATTGCATCAACTGAAACCGAAGGATTGCCGGCGTTTGTACCTTTCAGCGACGCACAACCTGTCGGAGAATCCTCAGTGCAGCAAAAAGGCATTGTTGAACACTTGTCATCAGAAGACTCAAGACCAGAACATTCAGCTGATCAACAGGGCGTTGTCCCTTCGACGGATCTTTTGTTTAACGAACAGACACGTCCTGGAAAAACCCGATATTTTTTGCGATCCAGCACTAAAGACTAATAAAAACCCCATTCTGTCCCTTGACAAGTGCATTATCCCGTTTTCCATGATCAGTTTGAACACTCATACTATTGTAATTATTTTGTACATATTCATTGAGCTTCGTTCCTTACACTTTTTGTTTCCACAGCTGAGAGACATTTTTTTTATATATATATATATTTGTGAAATGAAGGCCGTAGGGCCGCGCGCGTACTTCCTCCTGGTTAGTAGGTCTTGACGCTAGGTTAAAGACCGTCGGTTCCTGGGAACTCCTAGGAATTGACTATTGCTACACAGAACGAAGTGCGTCAAGAAACGTTGCGGACGGTCATAGGGAATGGCATTTTCAAAGCTGATGGACTTGGAAAGAGCTCAAGCACAAAGATTCAAGCTGCAGCAACTCAGTCGTACCAAATGTTTTGTGTTCCAAATATTTGTACTGTTTGTGACTGTTTCTGCGTTATTGGCGGGTGGAGTATATTACACGATGTCTTACTTCTTGCCTTCTACCATACCTACTCCTACCCCTGACCTTAAACTCACCTCCACTGTTTCTCCTCATTCTTTTCACATCTTACCTGAACACGAGCAGGCTAGACGAGCAGAATTCCGCAACAATTCCTTTATCCAGCTCCTTCATCAGCATCAGTTAGTGGTTAACACTACTAATTGTTGGGTGTGTGGGTTGATGCCGCATACTACGGATAAGGGAATTCCATATCTGGTGTTACCGTATAGCTCCCAAGGGTCTGCTCGAGCATTTCAAACAATGTTTCAAAGCGCACTGGGTTTCCACCCCATTCGAGAACCACGTTCCCCCTACTCTGGTCCTACCTCGTACCAAAAATCTTTGTCTATAGCAATAGAGGATTTAGATAGCGATATCTATGATCCCTCGCTTATCCCTGAAGAAGAGGTACAAGCCTATAGGGTCCTAAGTAGAGGCGAGTATAGTGTGTTCACTGGTGAAAAACAGCTTAAAAGCTCGCCTCCGATATGGGTCGTACCCCACATTGGTAATTTTTGTTTAATAGGTCGCGGCCGTAGATCGAAAGCCCGACTTGGAGAGAGTGCTTGCACTGAAAATTATATTTTGCCAATGGTCTCGTCCCCTGTGTTTTTGGCTGCCAAGGGTACATACTTTATTTGTCATGATCGTGCGTATGCATGGTTGCCCTCTGACTTCATGGGCTCATGTTTTATCGCAAACTTGTTGCCTCCGACTTTTACTGTAGATGCAGATTATCACAAAACTAGAGTTGTGAGAGGCGTAATTAGCGAAGAGGATACTGCCGGTCAAGAGGCAGGAGACTTTTTCAAGGGTTTCCTCCCATTTTGGGGACCTATGGTTAATAGTAGGAACCTGAGACAGTTGACTCGAGTGGTAGAATCGACAGCTAATATTACTGCCAGTGCCCTTGGTAATATCACCACAGAACTTCAGGCGGATAGACTTATGACGTTACAAAACCGTATGGTTTTAGACGTGATCTTAGCAGATCGAGGTGGGGTATGTAAGGTGATCCATTCGAGCTGCTGTATTTTCATTCCTGATAACGCTCCGACTGTCTATCAAGCCATCTCGAAGTTGCATAAGATCTCCGAATCCATACACGTGGATGTAGGGGATTGGACGCTACTTGGATGGTTTTGGGGCCTGATGTCGACTTGGGGTTGGAAGATTCTGATGATCATTGGAGTTGTTGTAGCGTTCCTGTTCACGTGTTGCCTTTGCGTGCAGTGCGGTCCTGCCTTATGTGGCCTCTGTGCTACAACGTGTATGAGACAGCCACCTGTTACCAAAGGGTCTCGGTTGGACAGAGCTATGCTACAGCAACATCTCGAGGGTCTGATGAATATCGAATATGATTCCGACTAGTGCTTGCCTACATGAGGGCAAAAGGAGCGTCTGAGGTTCCGTGACAATTGTAAGTGATGTTTTCGACTCGCACGAATATGGTCGAGTCTGGTATCTAAGAACCGCAAATGACGAGTTTAGTAAGTATGCGCAGTTTCGCTGTGCTAACTTAAACCGTTCGTTTGATATGTGGGTTTTTCATCTGTACCCACGGGTTCCATCTTAGATACGGCATCCATTTTGTCTCTTGCCCTCAAGTAGCCAGCGAACGGACACTGTCCGCTTCGTTACCCTGGGACTTTCAAGATATTTGTGGAAGACACATGTTCTTTGTAAGTATCTTTTACGATGAGGGGGATGATACTGTAAGGCAGATGGCCCCGCTTCTGCCGTGCCGGTTTATTGTCTCAGCCGTGCATCTCATTAGGCACGTCCCTTTGATGCCTGTATCTCGTGTTTCCCGATACCTCCCCTTTTTCACCCTTTTCAATCTCCCACTGTCTCCATCTTCCTCTGCACCTGTCTTTATCCCTATTTCGATCTGTTTTACTGCCGATTGGAATTCACTAATGTTGGGAAGATGGGTTTTTACAGTTGGGAACCGCCAAATGTTTCCGCACTTATGTTCCGGACCTTATGTGTACCAAAGTGACCAAAGCGACCCCTCTGGGGGATAATTATGGGAACCAGGTTGTAAACTTTTGTGTACCATGTTGTCCTATGAGTAAATTCTGTATAAAAGGAGCGCTCCACAGAACCAATTTGAAGCAGTCTCCCCAAGTTGCACGTGTTGTACTTGTTGTGACTTCTGTGTTCCCTGCAGTAAATAAACCTTGAATCTTTGACGCCGAAGGAAGTGTCCCGTGTCTCTGTAGTTTGTGCGCCGAAACAGGTATCCCATGAAGGTTATAGGTGTTGTTCCCTGGCACCGCTGGTACTGTTAAAAAGTCCAGTCCTTCAGCTGGGGGGGACGCGTGTTGGACCCGGCCTCGTGGCGTGGTTCACCTCGGTCCCTCCGCACCCTGTGAGCGTAGTCCTGTACCCCGAATCCCCTGCGCAGCCCCCCTGTTAGCGTAGCCTGCACCCCGAGCCTGGTCGCCCTACTCCAGTTAAGCCTAGATCCCCCTAGCACCTCGACCAGGCCTGCCTTTCCCGTCCCACTCCCAGCTCCGAGCGCCTAATCTTGCATGCCCCACAAGGCCCGGCAGCCATTTTCCCTTCCCGAGATCCCTGTCTCCCTGGGCCTAGCGTGACCCCGGCCCCAGCGAAACCCAGACTCCAACGGCGCGCCAGTCCCGGCTGGGGGGTAAAGGGCTCCCTGAGTGAGATAAGACCAAGGAGTTTCGATTGCACCTCCGGCCTCCCCTGGGAGACTGGTTTCTCTCACACCTCGGGCCTTCCCTTGTGGGCCGGATTCGATCGCACCTCTGGCCTCCCCGAGTGCTGGCTCCAGACCCGCTGGGCGTCTGGGAATTCCCGGACCCTACTTTTCAAAGGATCAAAGAGCCGACCGCCGGACCTCGCCCACGACTAGCCCCCAGGGCTTGCGACCTCCGCCTGCGAGGGTCCGGACATCAAAGGGATAATGGACTATATCTGGGCCCGCCTGACAACTAGTGGGCAGTTGTATCTTGGACCTGAAGCCTGCTGATCTGATCGCGGCTGACCCTAAGAAGAACTCATCTTGAACCTCTGAGCCCTGCTGACGCTGTTGCGGCTCCCTCTTCGCAACAAGGAACGGAACCACCTGAGCCCTGCTGACGCTGTCGCGGCTCGAGCTGAACTGGTAACCATCGGAGCCCTGCTGACGCTGTCGCGGCTCGACCTCTAAGATCACCGGAGCCCTGCTGACGCTGTCGCGGCTGGACCTCTAAGACCACCGGTGCCCTGCTGACGCTGTCGCGGGGCGACCTCTAAGACCACCGGAGCCCTGCTGACGCTGTCGCGGCTTGACCTCTAAGACCATCGGAGCCCTGCTGACGCTGTCACGGGGCGACATCTAAGACCACCGGAGCCCTGCTGACGCTGTCGCGGCTCGACCTCTAAGACCACCGGAGCCCTGCTGACGCTGTCGCGGCTCGACCTCTAAGACCACCGGAGTCCTGCTGACGCTGTCGCGGCTCCCAACGAACTTCTCCAGATCGAGCCCCTGCTGACCTCGTCGCGGCTCGAGGAGTACTCTGGTCCGGCTGGACCATAGAGACCACCATCACGACCGAGCCGACTCGACGGAGGTGAAGCAGCCAGTACGACCATCATCGCCCGTACCCCCCGGCTCGAGGATTGAGAGCTGTGCATAGGGTACGCCCCGTACTGCCCCAGAGACTAAAAGACTGTCCCGCTTCCCCCTTCCTGAACCCCCAACGACTTCGTGATCCGTCGATCACTGTGTACCTAAGAGTGCTTCCTTCTTTTATTTCTTATATAAAGAACTTGTTACTAAGAACCCAACGGTGTGGTGTCTGTTCGTAAGTGTGGTGTGAGCTCAGTGTGTACGATCCTAGACTCGAAGTCCTCCCCGGTGAGGACCTCACGATAATACTCGGCAATATCTGTGGGAGAGGTGGGTCTTGGGGTGACCGGGTGAGCATAACCTGGCCCTCTGAGATTGCCCCTTCTAACAGACACGGAGCCTCTCCCCGATCTCCTGTGCACCAAAGAAAAAGATGGCTCCGTAGAGGGAGTAAGGCTCTCCTCTTCCCTCTCCTCCGAGCAGCGCGAGGACTGTCGCCAGTTACTGGGACAGTTCTCGGACCTCTTCTCCCTAACTCCCGGCGTCACCAGCTGGTGCGTCCACGACGTGGACACCAGAGATAGCCCACCGGTACGGCACAGAGCCTACCTCGTCCCTGACAGATTCTGGGCCTGCATCAAGGCCGAAGTCTCAAAGATGCTAGCCCTAGGAGTGGTTGAAGCCTCCGACAGCCCATGGGCTAGCCCTGTGGTTCTGGTTCCGAAGGCAGCCGCCCCCGGCGCTGTCCCCGAGCTGAGGTTCTGCGTGGACTACCGCGGGCTCAACGCAGTCACCAGAACCGATGCACACCCCATCCCCCGAGCAGACGAGATTATTGATCGACTAGGGGCTGCTCGCTTCCTTAGCACGTTCGACCTGACCAGCGGATACTGGCAGATCGCCCTCACCGAAGGGGCTAGAGAGAGATCAGCTTTTTCCACCCCGGATGGTCATTACCATTTCCGGGTGATGCCCTTCGGGATGAAGAACACCCCCGCCACCTTCCAGAGGCTGGTGAACCAGGTACTGGCTGGGTTGGAAGAGTTCAGCGCTGCGTATCTGGACGATATCGCAGTGTACAGTTCCCACTGGTCCGAGCACCTCCAGCACCTCTGGGCGGTGCTGTCAGCCCTGAGGAGGTCTGGCCTCACCGTTAAGGCCAGCAAGTGCCAGATCGGACAAGGGTCTGTAGTCTACCTCGGGCACCAGGTCGGGAGCGGCCTCATAGCCCCTCTCCAGCCCAAGATTGATGCAATCGTCGCCTGGGAGGCCCCCACGACCCAGACGGAAGTACGGGCGTTCCTAGGGCTCACGGGGTACTATCGGAGATTTATCAAAGGGTACGGCAGCATCGTAACCCCTCTCACGGAGTTTACCTCCAAAAGCCAGCCGAAGAAAGTCAGCTGGACCCCCACCTGCCAAGAGGCGTTTGAAACGCTGAAACACGCCATGTGCACTGCTCCAGTCCTACAGGCCCCCGACTACTCCCGAGAGTTTGTAGTCCAGACGGACGCGTCCGAGCATGGCATCGGAGCAGTCCTGTCCCAGATGAACGAGAACGGCCTGGACCAACCCATGGCCTTCATTAGCCGGAGGCTACTCCCTCGAGAACAAAGGTGGAGCACCATCGAGCGGGAGGCCTTCGCGGTGGTTTGGGCCCTGAAGAAGCTGAGGCCCTACCTGTTCGGTACTCACTTCCGGGTCCAAACCGACCACCGACCCCTCCGGTGGCTAATGCAGATGAGAGGGGAAAATCCCAAATTGCTGCGCTGGTCCATCTCCCTCCAGGGTATGGACTTCACTGTCGAGCACCGGCCTGGGGTAGACCACGCCAACGCAGACGGCCTGTCCCGATTCTTCCGCCTCAGCGAAGAGAGCCCCCAAGAAGATGGATAGTTCTCCCCGCCTTCAGCTGGGGGGGATGCGTGTTGGACCCGGCCACGTGGCGTGGTCCGCTCTGCCCCTCCACACCCTGTGAGCGCGGGCCTGCCCCCTGAGTTTCCTGCGCAGCGTCCCCGTTAGCATAGCCTGCACCCCGAGCCTGGTCGTCCTACTCCCGATAAGTCCCGTCTCTTGTAACCAACGACCCGGCTCCGTGACTATCCCGTCCCATTCCCGGCTCCGAGCGCCTAACCTTGCATGCCCCACCAGGCCCGGCAGCCATTTTCCTCCCCGAGATTCCCGTCTCCCTGGGCCTAGCGTGACCCCGGCCCCAGCGAGACCCCGACTCCCAAGGCGGGCCAGTCCTGGCTGGGGGGTAAGGGCTCCCCGAGTGAGATAATCCAGGGAGTTTCGATGGCACCTCCGGCCTCCCCTGGGAGACCGGTATCTGTCACACCTCTGGCCTTCCCCTGTGGGCCACTCCTGTTCACACCTCTGGCCTCCCCCAGTGCTGGCTCCAGACCCGCTGGCGTCTGGGACCCATCGTCAAAGGGTCAAAGAGCCACCCGCCGGACCTCGCCAACGACCAGCCCCCCAGGGCATGAGACCTCCGCCTGCGAGGGTCCGGACATCAAAGGGCCAATGGACTATATCTGGGCCCGCTCGACAACTAGCGGGCAGTTGTATCTTGGACCTGAAGCCCTGCTGATCTGATCGCGGCTGACCCTGAGACGAACTCAACCTCGCATCCTTGAGCCCTGCTGACGCTGTCGCGGCTCCCTCTTCGCAACAAGGAACTGAACCACCTGAGCCCTGCTGACGCTGTCGCGGCTCGAGCTGAACTTGCAACCATCGGAGCCCTGCTGACGCTGTCGCGGCTCGTCCTCTCTAAGACCATCGGAGCCCTGCTGACGCTGTCGCGGCTCGTCCTCTCTAAGACCATCGGAGCCCTGCTGATGCTGTCGCGGCTCGCGCTGAACTCGTAACCATCGGAGCCCTGCTGACGCTGTCGCGGCTCATCCTCTCTAAGACCATCGGAGCCCTGCTGACGCTGTCGCGGCTCGAGCGGAACTCGTAACCATCGGAGCCCTGCTGACGCTGTCGTGGCTCATCCTCTCTAAGACCATCGGAGCCCTGCTGACGCTGTCGCGGCTCCTCAAGACCTTCTCCGGACCGAGCCCTGCTGACCTCGTCGCGGCTCGAGGAGTACTCTGGTCCAGCTGGACCATCGAGACCACCATCACGACCCGAGCCGACTCGACGTGAGTGAAGCAGCCAGTGCAACCATCATCCCATGTCCCCCGGCTCGTGGATTGAGAGCTGTGCGTAGGGTACGCATCGTACTGGCCCAAAGGCTAAAGACTGTCCCGCTTCCCTCTTCCAGAATCCTCAGAGACTCTGTGATTCCTCGATCCTTCCTGTACATAAGAGTGCTTCCTTCTTTTTACTGCATATAAAGAACTTGTCATTGAATTCAACGTTGTAGTGTCTGTTCATACGTGTGGTGTGAGCTCAGTGTGTACGATCCTAGACTCGAAGTCCTCCCCGGTGAGGACCGCACGATAAGACTCGGCAAGATCTGTGGGAGAGGTGGGTCCCGGGGTGGTTGGGTGACAACAACCTGGCCCTCTGAGATCGCCCCTTCTAACACTAATACATTAGGCTGTCCCTTTATACAATTTCATCAGCAGTTACAGTCATTATACCGCGAATCAAGCCTCTTAGATGCAAGAAAAATACTACCACTGAGAGCGTGGGGAGCCCTTCCCAGCAGATGGATATAATCTGCCTTTGATATTATTGACCGGATATATTGGCTGCATTGGGTAGAAATCATGTAAGTACCACACAGATATGGGGCCGTCTCCTTTTTGGGGCGGGTTGGATCGAAGATAGGGGACAATGTTCCTATTTCTAAATTTCACTAGGACCAGGTCTCCACTGATGTCTTTGGTTAAAGACCCTAACCAGCCCACCCTTCTTACACACAGGATTCCACCATCATGATTGGGTGTCAGTGGCCTGTTTTTAGATAGCCAAAAAATAACCTTATTTAAAAGTTCCTTGCGTCTTTCGGGTTTCCCGTTGGAGGGTGCCGGTATTCCCGAGAGAACAAGAACAAATGGTGCGGCTTCTGGGGGTAAGTGAATGGATGTTGCTCTGTTTGAATCCACTCTGGTAGCAGTGTGCTTAGTAAAACCAGATTTAGGGGCGACTTTAGGGGCAGTTGTAGCAGTTTTATTTGGAAATTGTGGAGAAGTTTGGGCATATTTACTTATGTTAATAGGCAAAGGAGTATTAGGGGCAATGAATGGGTCAGACCCATTGGGTATTACCTTCTTAGTAGTGGCCGGTGAGTTGGTTTTAGTTGTAGCGTTTATCTCTTTTCTTATGGTGGTTGGTGAGGGGGCTCTTCCCCTATTAGATGGATTTTTAATAGTTGGTTGGGAGTTGGCTTGAATGATTTTCACAATACCTGTGTGTCTATCACCCAGGAGATTGATTTTTTCTACCAATGGTAATACGATGGAGTTTAGCAATAGCTCTAACTGAGACAGAAAAGGAAAATGGGGAGAGGATACTTGGTCGTCACATTTTCCAGCCTCCACCGTAGTTAATGTGGGGTTAGTGACTGGCAATGTAAGCCCAACACAGAATTTTGGTATTTTCGGGTGATTGCCGCTGCCATTTGTCCCGTCATGTTTCCTTTTAGCATTTGGGCCCTGAAACGATGCAATACCTTGGGTAACATCTATTAGAGATGGTAAGGATGGGTCACAAGGTTTCCTAATTGGGGTAATGGTGCTGATGCCTATTACGGGGGATGGGGATGCCACTAGTGCATACTTAGTACCACATAAAGCGTTTATTTCCTCCCAAAAAGGCAAGTTCTGCGGGCTATCAGGGATCAGTGGGGGAGATTGCCTAGTAACTATGGCTTGGCGCAGGTCATTCACATCTTCACTAGGGGTAGGTAATGATCCAGTATTCGCGCGAAAGTTTAAGGACCCCTGACCTGGGTCGCGCTGTAAAGGAGAATTCTTGTAGGTCCCCTTGCGTGACATAGTGCAGTGTGGTACGATAATGATCATGGCTTACAGGGGACAATAAACTGTCGATAAAATGTCAATGTCTAGCTCAAACGATGTACCTCCTCTTGTCGCGGAACCAAGGGGGGTGGCCGGTCCCGTCCTTCTCGTGCCTCTGAGGGCCACAGAGGGCCCGCCCTTTGCCCGGGCTTAGCCCGGCGCTCGTCCCGCGCGCGTCCTGCGACGCGGAGGGAGCCTCCTCTTTTTCAGCACCTCCGGGCGCGCAGAACCAGGAAGTGACCCGCTTGGCCTGCTGGGAGCTGTAGTTCTCCTCCCCGGCGTCCGTGCAGGTGGATGACAACGGCGGCGGGGGGAACAGGCAGCGTGTAGGGCCCAGCAGCGGTGTGTGGCGTGTGGCAGGTAAGGCTGTCCAAAATGACCCCCCGCTCCCCAGTGGGAGCCTCCTCTTTTTCAGCGCCTCCGGGCGCGCAGAACCAGGAAGTGACCCGCTCGGCCTGCTGGGAGCTGTACTTCTCCTCCCCGGCAGCCGTGCAGGTGGATGACAACGGCGGCGGGGGGAACAGGCAGCGTGTGGGCCCCAGCAGCGGCGTGTGGCGTGTGGCAGGTAAGGCTGTCCAAAATGACCCCCCGCTCCCCAGTGGGAGCCTCCTCTTTTTCAGCGCCTCCGGGCGCGCAGAACCAGGAAGCGACCCGCTCGGCCTGCTGGGAGCTGTAGTTCTCCTCCCCGGCGGCCGTGCAGGTGGATGACAAAGGCGGCGAGGGGAACAGGCAGCGTGTGGGCCCCAGCAGCGGCAGCGGCGTGTGGCGTGTGGCAGGTAAGGCTGTCCAAAATGACCCCCCATCACATGCACAATTAGCCTGGTGACAAGGAACATACACACTCTTCAATATCCATAACTTCAAAGCATGCATTTGTCAAACATCCACACAGGTCACGAGAACCAATTGACAATAGTGAGTACATTCATCTGTCACTCTGGGGGGAACACTGTTACACCTCAGTAAAAATGGCCAAGGTATGTCACAGCAGAAAGAGTGATTCACATTGCATTGAATGTCACAGTTAGCACAATGCCGGTAAGCAGTAAACACTATTTAGCTACATCATTCACTGCATGGTAGATACCACAATGTACACACCAGGCACTCCAGGCATTCACTCCAAACTACATTGCAACTCTCTGTCCCATAAATACACAATGGCTGTAGTGACACTCACACATTCATCACTCACCTGATCCCCTGGTTTCCCATACAGCTTGCTGTAGTTAGGTAGGAGGGCATCCAGCGGGGCCTGGTTCTCCTCATCACTGAATGCAGGTGCCCTCTCCATGGTCAGCAAAATCAGGGTCCAGGAAAAGCAGAGACAGCAGCAGTGTAGTCCACTCCAATGTTGTTTAGGCAAGTTCCCTCTCACAGCCACATGCAGCCTTAAATCAGTGCTGCTGAGGGGCTGTCAGTCTCAGGAAGACAGTGTGATAGGGCAGATTACTTTGCATCCTATGTTTCATCCAATCCCATTCCACATAAGGCCCTGACACACATTTGCAAGGTTTAAAATTTGAGCTCTAGCTACACAACAAATATTGCAACATTGTATAGTTTTGGCCAACTGAATTTTGCAGAACACCTGTAGCACACTCAAATCTCTGTTTCCTTGACAACTAACCTGCATTCTGGGCATTCTAATCGTACACACGCACACACCAGTGGGGTACGCTCCGCACACGTATGGCTACAATACAATAGTGAGACGACCCGTACTCACGCACGCACCAGTGGGGTACTGGGCCTTTCACACGCTCTAGTGAATGCATGTGTACAGTGCGTTCAACAAGCTCACGCATGGCACCATTACTATAGTGATAACAGGAAAACACATGGCAGGGATGTGGTTGAAAGGTCATTATCAGGATGTCCATGTATGTGTTGGCATGGCATACTTACATGAGCAGGCCCTAGGTGTGGCAAACAGTTATATAGCAGAGGGCATGGGATCTAGTGGCACGGTTGATGTGTGATGGGCTGTGGAGACATGACATTTGTGATGGGCCACTAAGTGGTTCACATTATTTTGACACTTGTCACATGAGTAACATCATGAACATGTTGTTATTCACATGAACACTGGGATGGCACACTCTTCAGTATGGACATCTGTCACATGATGCCAGGGACAGGGGCACTGTCTAACTTGACCAATTGACGCTCAGCATGACCCTGCGTGACAATGTAATGTGTGTGCCAAGTAATAGAGTGGACATGCTGTTTGTATCCGGTAAATGTAATCCTCTTTAGGTGCATCTGTGATGGGTCTGTGTCGTGATTGCAAGTGTCTCACATGTACGCACACCATGCCACAGGGGCATTTCTACAGCTCATGTGTGTGATGGCACCATAGAGCATTTGTCCACAGACATACAGATCTGCATTCTGAGGATGGATGTGGTTTAGTTTTGTCAAATGCACAACTCATGCACAATATCACAGAAATGTGAAATATATAGCACATGTGACGTGGGTGTGTTCCTTGCAGTCAGCTGTCTGGATGAGTTTACAACCTTCTCATGCAGGTCTCGTGACGTGTGTCACTGACGTGATACATTTTTCTGCTAACTCAGACCAACCCAGCTGATCATTTGTGTGCATGTCATGTCCATTTCACAGACAACAGGTGAATCAGTTTTGTTGTAGGTGTGCCAACTAGCTGGCATAAGTGTCCATGATGTATATCCCACGGCAGAATAGTGATTTCATGTGTTGAAGCAGTGTTGATTGTGCTATGTACATTGTAATTGTTGTGTGCTGATAGTTGTACACCTTTTTACCCAAACATGTCGTGCCGGGCACCCCCTCTGCCAAGGCCGTTGCCTGACTTGGATGCCATGAGGGAACGTGATTGCATCCGCCGCTACAGATTCACTCAAGAGTTGATTCAGAAGTTGACGGACAGGCTGGAAGTCATCTCCAACCGCGACACAGGTATCCAACTGCGCTGACACCCAAGGTAAAGGTGATGGCAGCCCTATATTTCTTTGCCACAGGTACTTTCCAATTCACCATAGGTGATGTGGAGGGGATGTCCCAGACCATGTTCAGCCGTGTACTACGTGATGTCTTAGCTGCTATGTTGGAGCACATTGATGAATTCATTAAGTTCCCTACTCCAGAAGAGTTGACCGATGTCAAGGGTGAATTCTATGCCCTGGGACACATGCCACATGTAATTGGGTCCATTAATGGGATACATGTTGGACTGGTGCCACCACAGGCTCAGGAGCAGGCCTTCCGCCACAGGAAACATTACCACTCCATAGATGCCCCGGTGGTGTGTCTTGCTAACATGATGATTTCCATTTTTGTGCACGTTTTCCAGGATCATGCCACGATGCATTCATCATGAGGCGGAGCAGGGTATCACAGATGATGCTGCAGCTGCCCAACCATCGGGCATGTCTTGTTGGTGGGTAAACACTATTTCTCATGTATGTCTCAATGTAATTTATCTCTCTCACGGCTTCTCATTACACACTCATTGCCATGATGTATTGTTGTTGGAGACGCCGGATATCCAAACATGCCGTGGCTCATGACTCCACTACGCAACCCCAGAACTGCTGCAGACCAGCGGTACAATAATGCACATGGGCAGATCAGGCGTGTGATAGAGCGTACGTTTGGACTCCTGAAGAGCTGGTTCAGGTGTCTCGACAAGACATGCGGATCCCTACCATACGCCCCGCTCAAGGTGTGTAACATCTTCATTGTGTGCTGCATGCTGCACAACATGGCAGTGGAGAAGGACGTGCCACTCATCCTGGATCCTGATAATGAGGAACATCCACCCGTTGAGGATGAAGGCCTTGGCCTGGATGCTAGCGATGAGGAGGATGATGATGATATCTGGAGTCAGCTCATACGCAACTTCTTCTAATAGCGGTGGGTACCTGTAAAATTGTGTGCAAGCTACTACCATAGAGTGACATGTGTAGCATACTGTGTGTCCAGCAGACTGTATACAATGTCACTTTGATGTTTGTGGTGCAGTGTCACACAAGTGCCGATGTCATGCCACACACATGAGCGCAATGAGTGAACTTTGAATGTACAAGTGTACTACATTGTTAGTGTATTGTACATGACCATGTCTGAATGAATATATTCAGTACGTGACCCCTTGTGTGCCTGTCCTGTTGTCTGTTCATGTCATCTTGGTCCTCCTGCAATTCCTCTTGATGATAGCAACGTCGGCTGAATCTGCGTTCCCTGCAAGGACATGTGGAATTGTCAGTTTGGGTAAGGATTCCAAACAGGCAGTTTATTGTTGGTATGGTTTTTAAATGTGTGGAAACTGTCCATGCGCATATTGTAGGCCCATACATACATGTCACATTGTAGTGTAGTTCCTATATTCCCAATAGGCTCTGCGCATTGGAATAATATAAACAGCAGTGTAGACGTAGGACTGAGGTCGACTAGGTCTCTACTGACTATATTAGACTTAATTAGTTTTGCCAGCTAGCTCAGACGTCACTAGAAATTTTCTCGAATAAACAAGGAGGAGTTTAACTTCCCTGGATAGACAAGAAGGGATTAGCTTCTGACAACCATAAACATGACAACTTTGCTCCCTCAGAATAAGAGTGTATCTCTAGAGTTGTGTGAAAACAATAGACAGCTATTTTACTCAGTCAATCGTGCATACTTAGTTTCACCAGAGTGCAGAGAATAGAGAGACGGGCGTTTTCAATAAAAGGTGTTATTTATTGAGCAGTCTTCTTTCTCATGCAAGAGAAATGAATTGCCATAATTGCAATACTTAATATAAAGTAAAGTGCGTACAGTAAAAGGAGTATTATGAAATAATACTGTAAAAGCATTGATATGGTTTCTTAGCCATATGATACTTTAAAATGGATAAAATATATACATATATATATATATTGACTAACGTACTCATCTGGTGCTTCTAAATACGCCTACCCCAGTGTACCTGACCTAAGCCTAATACGTGGGAAGGAGTAAGTAAGTAGCAGTTTAAGTTAAGTTGGTTTTTGCCAAGAATCTGAGTCAAGAATTCTCTTAAGGGTTTAGTCAGCTCCGTACCTGGGTAATAGAAAGCAGGAGGTCTGGTATCTCGTTCTCAGGACTCGATATCCCATCAACCCGCAAGGGTATCTGGAAACACCGGAGCTGGATTTTCTCGGCTGGAGAAAAAGACAGCGTCTTTCTCAGTGCGTCAAAAGGGAGGGGCGGCGTCCGTGGGCTCTCGCATCAGCTGGGCTCTTGGGCAAGTAGATAGCCGCTCTGCTCCAAACCACCGTGTGTTTGCTTAAGGCAACGTTGGTATATTTATACCTGAAAGGTGCTGGGTTTGACGTAAGGTTGGACATAAGACGTCAATAAAGATGTCACTAAGAACTGGCCGTTCTTTCAGTGTTCTAGGACAAATCAGAACAGAAGCATGGGGATTTCCCAGGTTGCTGGAGGTTTGCTTTGTTTAGAGAACTCGTTGTACTCTATAGGAGTCTGGGGAAGTAGCCTTGCTTAATTTGGACTGCATGGGCTACGACTAAATATGGATATGATTCTTATGCCTTTATCAGGATATTATTTATTATAACCACATAGGGGCATAAATCAGGAATATCGAATTAGGGTCCTAGATAGAAATACAACACCCACTCCACGATCTAATGTCCCTCATTACTTAAAACTAAGCAATAGTAAACATATAATGGTGCATGTGTTTTCCAACCCACCCCAAAATACATAATTTGCATTTGAAATGGTATATGGTAAATACACGAAAATGAGTATTGGTACTGTACGCTTTTCAAGCAGTGGTATCATTCAGTTAAAAATGCATATATATATATATATATCAGCTGAATGAATTGCGAAAATTACACATGAAATGACTCTTAACACAGAAGAGAAGGTCGAGACCATTCCATCACATATTAATACAAATGCTGTACATGTGCTAGAGGCTTAGGTAAAATATTGTCTCTAGAGTTCCTAAAATAGAAGCTCTGTTCTCTAAGAATAGTTCTACTTTAAGCAGAGTACTCTGTGCCAGAAAAAGGTAAATATTTTGGAAGTGAAAAAAAAAAATTTCGTTTTCAGGAAAAAATAGTTCCAAATGTTTTCAGTAGCTTTTGTTTATCAAAGCTGAAGGCCGAATTCAGAGTTCAGGGAACGCTGTGTGCTTGTTGCTTAAAAATTATTCTTTCTGTTCAGGGGAGAACATCATTTCAGACAGACTCGCAAAAAATTGGTCTACAGCTTCAGGTGAAAGTTCGACCAAGTTCGAAAATGCTGTAACAGTGCAGTCATTAGAATGATTGCTATCATCAATGTCAGGATCAGCAATGCTCACAGAAGGTTGTACCTGGGTGATGCTGCTCTCATCTCGTACTCCACTGCCACATACTCGTAGTGGTGAAGTCTCAACGAATGCCGTCATCAGAATGGGTAGCCGCTGGGGACAACAATATGCATGAGCCGTTACAGGACCTAGCAAAGTATCTGTATCCAATGGTACTGCTGATGGTAGTGTAAGACAGATGTCCAACACGCATTCTTCTCCGCATAGCATACATCGAAGCACAGGTAAGATGCAATTTTGCCAGATAGGTCTGAATGAAAGAAACCAGGTCATATTCAGATCTCTTAGCCGGGCTAATCTGAGGACTGTAGTTATGCGGTCCCGATAGCGTATAGCTAGGATCGTTTCTTCCATCGTTGCTGGAGTCCTGTCTGCGACTTGGCTTGCCATATCGGAGCTGAAGGATCAAAAATAAAATTCCTGCCACGAGTCCCAAAAGTAGAGGTAGGCCGCCAAAGACAGAATGGACAAAATTAGGAAAAATGCCCAGAACTGTTTCGAAGGGTGTTAACAGTCCCGAAATAATTGTCTTAAATACATGTGCGATGCCACTGGTATCTGACGTGTTTAGGATTTGGCTTAGCATTTCTACAAAATGCACGGGGCAATTTGTTGATAAAAGGGAATGTATCTCTGCCGTTGTCCTTGCAACTTGCAGATCATACCTTTCTCTGGACGAGGTCAAAGGCACAGTTGTCTGTAAAAGAACGGATTTCATTCTGCTTAAAGTATCAATTCGAATAGAAGAGATATTCAAATATGGCCATGCCGCCTAATGTCTGGAGTGCTGTTTGGATACAATACTTGCATACAGCAAGTGACCATGGAACTAACGCTGACGAGATAGGCTTTCCCTGGCACCATGCCACAACAGCTGTGGACATTTATTAGAACATAGCTCCCGTTAGAAAGTTGCCTAAAGAATGGCTCTATCTTTGTTGTAGGAGTGCCCTGCAGGTGACATGAAAGGTTATTCGAAGACCCTTCGCAGGCCCCATGCAGGTTAATACCTTGACACAGAAGTGTACCGCTTAGTGATCGTTTACAATTTTTACCACTAAGCAATACATTCTTTTTCTTTTCACTGTAACATGTGTGTGTATAAGGTAGTTTCCATGTTGACTTGATGTACCCTTTACCCAACCTTTCATACTGGCCTGCTGGTATATATTCTTGGCAATATTTTAAATTGGAAAGTTGTTATCGGAATTGTAATTATTCCGTGTATTATCCATTCAATGACAGGTCTTTCTGACATTGTCAATGGTAATCTCTCAAGTTTTTCAATGCTCAGAATCGTATAGTCTGCTCCTTTTTGTGCCAAACTGATTTGTTTATCAGTAAGGTTAAAGATAGAGAAGAATGACGTTACGTTGATTAAACGCCATGGCACGTAGCCTGAACGCAGATGTTGCAACGTCCAGCCAAGCTGTACAATAGAACGTAATTGGGACTGACCATGTTGTAACATAAGTAAGTCCTGCTCTATTATATCAATAGCAGATGATACAATACTGTCCAGTGAATATATTCCGGAGGACAGAGTCGTTAACCCATTGTCCACAACAGAAAGTGATTTTTCCAAATTAATACGATCAATTTCTCGTATTTTTTCTGCTGTTTCAATTTGCATTACTTTCCAAGCTTCGTTGTACGCATCGTATATACCGGCCGATATGAAACGTTTTTGACACTGTTTGCGTGGTCCCAGTATGAAATCAAGCAAGTCAGCACCGTCTTTAATTAAAGTCAAGTGTTGCTTAATTTCAGCCAGTGTGGATTTTTGTAGCCATTCGTGGCATAGTTAATGTTTGTTGTAACTATCCCTGGTTGTTGTCTCTGGGAGTATCTTGGGTCTGGCCTGTTCATTTTTAACCCCTGTATTTTGTTCAGGAATCTATCTTGACAGTTATTTGTGTCTGTGGGCAAGATCAACCATTTTTTCCAATCAGGATGTGTTCTGTTTTGGTATAAAATATGGGATACGTCTATTTCCATATCAGTAGTGCTATTACTATCAGGTATGGGTTTTGGAATAGACGGTTTGTTTAAGTCCTTGATTTTGGCTAGGCCAAGACAGGTAGTCTGTTGAATGGTGTCATTCAGGAATATTAATTGTTCTGGGATCATGCAGGCTCTAAACAATGCTTCTAAACCTTGGACCTGCCATTCTTTTGTACCCCAGATGGTTTTTGTTTCAATGTTTTTGTTCCAGAATTCAAAACCAAATGTAATCATTTTTTCATAAAATGCTTCAGAATAAATCAATGTAATATTTGTCAACATTGTTTTCATTCCTGTCTTATTTATCATTTTAAAATAAAACGCTTCTGCATCACTTGTGTTAAACCCTGAGAAGTATGGGAATTTCTCATAAAATGTTTTAGAGCTGCTTTTAGGTGGTGTTGCACAATGTTCCCATTGGTTATACTTGATAACATTTCTAGGTTGAGCAGATTTATGCAAATAGTGATGACCAAAATGATTGTAGCAATACATTTGTTCATAATTTGATGAACCCTGTAAATAATCATGTTCTGTAAATTTTGCTGACATTACTAAATCTGACATCATATTATTAATATTTTCAAAGTCCCAATCATCAGAGAAAGTACTTGGTTTTACAAAGTCACTTAATGAAACCTTCAATTGGTATGGATATTTCAAGAGCTCAATCGGGCAATACATTTCATAATCCGTTTTGTCCCATGCTACCCCACCGGGTATTGGATTGGCTGTGACGTTTACTGATGATAGTTCTCTTTTCTCGATGTGAGATAATTTGTGAGGCTTTAGGAACAAGTTGATGTTCTGACTTGCTGTGTCCATTGTACTGTATTTTCCTTCAATGAATTTTCCCAAACAAAGAACCATGATGAGCCAAAGCAGGAGGAAAAGTACACCTAACACAATCCAAAATTCAATCCATGGAGAAATCAGATAGGTTTCTTTGAGTTGATGAAAGAGTTCTGTTACTTTTTCTTTGAAAGTTTTTGTGGCTGGCTTTTCTTCAGGCTCGCTTGGATCTTCAGAAAAGTCATCGAAATTGATGAAGTAGCCAGATGCAGTTCTGTCAATTGTTGGAATTGCTTCCGGATTTTCAGTTGCTTTTGGATGTTTCTTTGTTTCATTAGCATAGTCTGAGGCTACATCGTTGTAGACTGGTGTTTCTTGACGAACTGTTGTAATTTGGGTTTCAAGAGGCACAAGTTCCATGGCTTTGTTGCATAGTCCTTTTTTATTCACTGCAGGTTTATCGAATGTGATTAGTCTCTCAGTTTGAACCTCTTGTATTGTAGCAAATGTTGGTACTCTGCTATTTCTTGGGAGTCCACTGGGCCTACTACTTATTATTGGCCACATGATTGTGGTTTTACCAGGTTGATGGATACAACTTGGTTCTCCTTTTTACCAACAAGGGGCGGTAGTACAACTGATCTTGTTCCGCTGACAGCTACGACAGGTACTGCTTTTCTGTAAGAAGGCCCAAATTCCTTCTTCGCCGCAATCTTCTCTCTGACCAGATCCCCAATCTTTGGAATCCAGACAGGTCTTGCTGGGACAGGTGGTTTTTCTTCAGTGGCTGTTGGCTGTTGTTTTAACTTTATGTTGCTCAGGTTTCGTCTTGTTTCATTTAAGTCCTGCAAAACAGCCAAACAGTCTTTGATATCAAAGCATTTTTCTTCTACCACTGAAGTGCGACTATCAAGGTCCTGAATATGCATTCTAGTACCGAACAATAGTTTGTACGGACTGAGACCTTTTAGAGAATTTCTTGGCAGATTATTAAGACTACGTTGGACACTTGTTAAATGTTGGACCCACCCATCACCCGAACCTAATACCCTCGCCGTTATAGATTGCTTTATGTCCCGGTTTTTTCTTTCCACTACCGCATTTCCCTCAGGATGGAAGGGACAAGAGTACCGCAATGCAATGCCCATGCTGGCCATGGCCTCCTTGTAAGCTCTAGAGCTAAACGCAGGACCCTGGTCAGAATGTAGCATGCCAATTGCGTATGTGCCGATAAAGACTCGCAAATCTTTCATAACAGTTCTGGCGTCAGCCGAGCGCTGGGGTCTACATTTTAAGTGAATCTAGTCTTAAACATTAATGGGACGCATTTCTCCGGCTGGATTTTTGCATATAGATAGCATTATGCTTTCTAATAGAAGGGTCCTGGCAATACTCCGGTCAGTTCACGACTGCGATCTCTGTTGCAGTTTGGACAGCCCATTGCAAATTTGTAATGTTGCAGGCTCATCCCCGGCCACCAGTATTCTGATTGTAATTCTTTCTGAGATTCCTTGATCTCTCAGTGCCTTAGACCCAATCCCATGTGTGCGTCTGCTATTAAAAAGACTCTCCTGTTCGTGTTTGGAATTACTCCATCCCCCACTCCAGGGATTTGAGCAAAAGGAATGGAGTTTGCATCAATTATGTATGTATTACTGAGTGGATAGTTCAGAGGTAATGCTGCATTGTCGCCTTTTAAAGACGCTTTTACCGCCAGCATAGTTTCTCCGTCTATGTATTTTTCTGAACGCTTTTTTGTGGCTACGGAAGCCGGTTGAGCTGCTTCCGCTGTGGCTCTGTGAGCCAATGAATTCCCTGCAACGTGAACGCCATCACGTTGATGACTCAGTGTATGTATCACGTGAGTCTTTTGTAGTTCTTTCTGTAAAAGAACTACTTGTTCCCAAAGCTTTTTATGCTTTATTGTGGCACCTGTGTAATCTTTGTAATCGTTTTGAATCCAGGTCTGCATGTCATTATTGTAAGACTTGACGCAGAAATGCGAATCGCACACTATTAGTGTGGGGAATTCGCGATCTGCATTTTCAAGCGCCATCTTTAAAGATCTTATTTCAGCTCGCTGAGTTGAGCAGTTTCTGAGTGATTCAGTTTTGGTAATTAATGATCTGAATTTACCAAAGCGCCAGCGACCTTTAACAATCGCGCACGCTGCGTTGTAGGATTTTTTCTCTACATTGTAGTGTTGTGCAAATCTGTCCATGTAGATTACACATGTGTATTGTTCGAGAGGCAGAATTTCGATTGGCAGAGGATATTCTTCTTCATATTCTAGATTTTCTAGTTTTTTCATTTTCAGGTCAAAATAGTATTTCACGTCTTCTGCAGCAAGAGAATTTTCCCATTGTATCCATTTTGGATCTAATGCCACAGCAGTCAAATTGCGTGGGCTTGTTAGTGTAAGGATTGCAGGTTGGTTCCACAGGAGCGTCAGGAATCCGAAGAATATTCCACAGCCTTCCCCTACGGCCTTCCGACTCTATCAAGCACTAGAGTACGAGAGACACGCCAGGGGAAAACAGGGAGACAAAACAAGGAAAGTTTTGGGAGGGAAAAAGTTCGATGGTGATCTTCAGGTTTGGATGCGTGGTGCTTCAATGCAGGGAACTGGATAACAGGTAGGCTGCAATATAAGGTGAGTAAGTTCTCTAGCTATGACACACTATATGAATACTGTAAGAATATTACACAGAATAATATCACATACCCCAGGTTGCTAATGTGTCGCTGAATAAGCAGATGTAGTCTATCTAAGGAACGTCTTCTGGAGCTGTGGTGGGAATGACACAATATGTAAATGAGTACTTGTACACTATATACTGATGTAATGATATAATCTACTTTGTTCACTTCTCACTTTAACTGTTTTGTAGCAGGCTTTGAAGAAACATTCACTAACAAGGACTTGGAAAGAACCTGCAGCCCACTTCTTCTGCTGAGGTATGCCCGTCTAGGAACACCAAAACAAAAAGACATGTAATCATATGTGTAACAATCGTACCCAAACATATATAAGTAGCGCAAAAGCGCTTTTACCGTGATTCCCTGTAGTGCAGCAGAACTGCACCCACTCTGGTCCATGCAAGAATCACACCCAATACAAGGATGTGGAATTCCAGTAATCAAATCCAGTAACCAGGTACCATCAGGAGCGAAATTGGAAATGGAGAAAAAGGGGGACAGGAACAAAAAGGACCCTATCTAACTATCTACAACAGCGGTAGGAAAAACCCTACAACGGACAGCGGAGAACAAGCCCGGCTATCCGAGGAAACAAAAACTAAAGGGTAAATGATAAGCTGAGTCCAGCCGGATGGCGGAGCAAAGCCCGGCCGCCGGGCGAGACTCAAGGGCAATGGGGGGGAAAGGAAGGATCAACGAGAGTAACGTACAAAACGGCACTAGGAGGTACAAGTGCCAGGTCTGCACGCCAGCAAGCAGCGAACCGCTGCGGACAGTAAGCATTGAACGGGGCCCGCTCAGGAGCGCGGGGGCCAGCAAATCTCGGTACACCACAAACAGGAAGTATCACAAGGAAGGCGGAAGTCAGGCAACAGGATACAGACGGATGCGGAAACAAAGGGAGCTTGACGCAAGAACGTGAAGCGTCGCTCCTTGTTTCCTGGTGCTCTAAATAGCACTTTCCTTAAAGGGCCAGTGTATGGGAGTCACGAGGCATGACAGTTAGTGCCTCAAGGGCCGATTCTGCTGTTAAAACAGTTATTTTTCTGCCTAGGGCTTGGGCTCTTTCTTTTGCTACAGCAGTATGAACCACTATTAGAATTTTTTCAGTAGAACTGAATTTCATTTCAGATTGTGTGTACAAGTGTGATTTGTAAGCTATTGGTACCGTTTCTTCCTCATTAGAGGTTAGGTACGTGAATCCGCATCTTCCTGGGATGACTCGGATTACAAGGTTGCTTACGTTTTCGCGTGTTTGCAATTTTGTTTTAGTTAACATGTCTGCTTGCAATGATCTTAAAATTTCTGTGTGTTTCTGAGTCCAATTGATTGGTTTGAAATCAGGTTTTATTAATTCATAGAGAGGTTTAATCCTCTCTGCATAATTTAGAATGTATGTTCTTCCAAAATTCAGGAAACCTAGTATTGATTGTAAGTTCTTCAGCGTTTTAGGTGCTTGGAGTACAGCACACTTCTCTAAGAAGTTGTCTGCTAGGCTTTTGCCTTCACTTGATAATTCATATCCTAAAAACAGGACAGTTAGATGGGCAATTCCTTACTTTTTAAAGTTGAATTTGTAACCCTCTGCTGCGAAACCAAGTATTATGGTGTTCACTCTTTTCAAGTGAGTCTCCAGGTCATCATCTGTTAGATAGATGTCATCGACATAAGATAATGCTTCAGCATCATATATTTGTAGTAACTCTGTTACTCTTGCTGAGAATAATCCTCGGCTATTCTTGAATCCCTGTGGGAGTCGACAGAAGTGTTTTTGCGACCCCATTATTGAGAACGCGGTCAAATACCTGCTCTCAGGTGCAATGTTCTGACAAAAGAATCCATTAGAGATGTCTAATGTCGTTTTAAATTTTGTGCGCACGATGTTATTCATTAGTGCTGCACTGTGTGAGTTTTGTACTGCAAATGTTTTGCAACATGAGTTTAAGTGTCTGTAGTCCAAAACTAGATGATATGAATCGCCTGACTTGGAGACAGGAAACAAAGGATTGTTCATTTGTGAGGTGCATGTTTCAATCACCCCCTGATATTTAAGTTGATCTAAAATCTCCCTGACTTGTTTTTTAGCTTCTTGCTTAACAGGATACTGCCTTTGTGCAGTGGGCTGACATTTTAACTGGATTTTGTGAGGAGGAGAGTCCTCATCCCATCCTACATGATTTTTATATAATGTTGGAGCTTGGGCCACTGCCCATTTTCTTGCATATATGGATTTTTTATGAATCGAAATTTGATTTGAGAAGGCAGGCATAATCATTTCTTCGCCATGAGGGCACTCCCTGACAAACTCTGGTGGCCAGTCTTTCTCAGCTAAAAGGATGTCATAGCCTTTCAAAAGGTTATCCCAAAAGAGACCCCTTACTTTCCTAGTCTTGTCCCCCTCTATACGCAGTGTTATTTCGTATATTTTATGAGGTTTGCTAACTCTGGTATCTGCAGTTTCCACCTGAATGTATTCATTTGTGTCCACTGTCTCCAGAAGATTCATCAGGATCTTGCGAGCTATGGTCACTTCTGCTGCGCTGTCTAGCATTGTCTGGGCCCACTCTCCGTTTTTCAGTTGTGTCCTCAGTATCCTCGGCATGTTTAATTATTTTAATACTGGCTACCTTCTTTCTTGGAAATTGTAATTTTTTACTTTGATGAGCAGGTTCTTTGTCTTTGTACTTGACGTGCTCTTCCTTGTGTTCTGACCGTCCTCTTCTTTCCGATTTTTGTGAGGAAGTCTGAAAAGATCGAGAGGGACGTGTATCAATATCTTGATATCTATCAGGTTTTCTCAAATTATCCCTATTTCTAAGGTTGTATCTTTTCTCAGAGGGCTCCCTCTGGGGAGACTTGTGTCCTTGCTCCGGAGATCTTTCTCTCCGTTGAGGAGACCTTCCTCTGGACTGGAATCGTTTTTCTTTGGGAGTGGATTGTTTATTACCATCCCAACTCTTTTTTGGAGTATCTAGATTATTTTTAATATGTTTTTTCAGTATTTTCAGTTAGTTGGGGTTTTACTGGTTTCCCACCCAAACTATCTCTACCTAGTTCTTCATAGGATTTTTCTAGGATTCTGGCAAGTTCAAAAGGTTGTTCTGCTATATCTGTTTCTTTCAATTTCTGGAGGTATGTTATGTCCTCCATTGCCAATTGAACTAATTCTCTATATGCCTTTGTTAACTCTTTTATTTTAACTAAGAGTTCTTCGCTTGACATTTTTTCAATGTTTGGATGTAGTGTGTAGCTGGCTAGAACCGGCCACGTTGCTCCTGGTCTACCTAGTGGACCGAGCCTGGTGATGTGATTTTTATGTTTTAGGGCGCCTTTAAACCAGAGTAGGTGCTCTTGGTAATTTAATGGGATTTCAACCTCCTCGAAAGGAGTGTATTCATCCAGATGTTCCTCTATCTTGTAGTAGTGGAATTCTCTTGTTACAGCGTTTGCTGCTGGAAAGTGTATCCATGAATAGAATACCTCTGTCTGCCGATATTCATGGGCCTCTACCACGAATATGACTGTACCACCTCGTGATATCAGTCCATTTTCTATAAGTTTAATAGTTATAGTTCTTCTTATGTTGACCGGAATGAATATAGCATTCGGGTCATTCTGTTGGATATTCGTGTCATCCAACAACTGTGGAGACGCTTTAGCATCTCTTTCTTCGTTTCCTTCAGGCATTTTACTGACAGAAAGTTTTTTGTTGCAGATCAAGTATCAAGGGAAACAAAGATTAGGTGCACAATATTTTGGAACACTGTATCCTTCAACGTTGACTAAACCAAAACTATACATAGGAATCTCTTTCTACTAAGTTCCGGCGGATTTGAACCTTTTACCCACTTCAGACGTCTTTTGGAGTATTTACGGGAAAAAGGGTTCTGTGTGAAAAAGCACGACTGCGTTACTCTAGTGTCTTGCATTAGATTATCGCCTTACCAAACGTTGGGCGCCATGTAGTGTAGTTCCTAAATTCCCAATAGGCTCTGCACATTAGAATAATATAAACAGCAGTGTAGACGTAGGACTGAGGACGACTAGGTCTCTACTGACTATATTAGACTTAATTAGTTTTGCCAGCTAGCTCAGAGGTCACTAGAAACTTTCTCGAATAAACAAGGAGGAGTTTAACTTTCCTGGATAGACAAGAAGGGATTAGCTTGTGACAACCATAAACATGACAACTTTGCTCCCTCAGAATAAGAGTGTATCTCTAGAGTCGTGTGAAAACAATAGACAGCTATTTTACTCAGTCAATCGTGCATACTTAGATTCACCAGAGTGCAGAGAATAGAGAGACGGGCGTTTTCAATAAAAGGTGTTATTTATTGAGCAGTCTTCTTTCTCATGCAAGAGAAATGAATTGCCATAATTGCAATACTTAATGTAAAGTAAAGTGCGTACAGTAAAAGGAGTATTATGAAATAATACTGTAAAAGCATTGATATGATTTTTTAGCCATATGATACTTTAAAATGGATAAAATATATACATACATATATACATTGACTAACGTACTCAACTGGTGCTTCTAAATACGCCTACCCCGGTGTACCTGACCTAAGCCTAATACGTAGGAAGGAGTAAGTAAGTAGCAGTTTAAGTTAAGTTGGTTTTTGCCAAGAATCTGAGTCAAGAATTCTCTTAAGGGTTTAGTCAGCTCCATACCTGGGTAATAGAAAGCAGGAGGTCTGGTATCTCGTTCTCAGGACTCGATATCCCATCAACCCGCAGAGGTATCTGGAAACACCGGAGCTGGATTTTCTCAGCTGGAGAAAAAGACAGCGTCTTTCTCAGTGCGTCAAAAGGGAGGGGCAGCGTCTGTGGGCTCTCGTATCAGCTGGGCTCTCGGGCAAGTAGATAGCCGCTCTGCTCCAAACCACCGTGTGGTATATTTATACCTGAAAGGTGCCGGGTTTGACGTAAGGTTGGACATAAGACGTCAATAAAGATGTCAATAAGAACTGGCCGTTCTTTCAGTGTTCGCAGGAGTTCTAGGACAAATCAAAACAGAAGCATGGGGATTTCCCAGGTTGTTGGAGGTTTGCATTGTTTAGAGAACTCGTTGTACTCTCTAGGAGTCTGGGGAAGTAGCCTTGCTTAATTTGGACTGCATGGGCTACGACTAAATATGGATATGATTCTTATGCCTTTATCAGGATATTATTTATTATAACCACATAAGGGCATAAATCAGGAATATCGAATTATGGTCCTAGATAGAAATACAACAACATTACCATGTATCAAATTTCATGTTGCGCCACTCCCATGACAAGACCGTCACCTTTCTTGACAGTCATCTGTAGTTGAGTTTTGACTTTGGTGAATGCATCAATGTGTGTTAACATTGACCCTGACACATTGCGGATACCACGGGTTGCCATTGTGTGTGACATCACAAACACAGGCTCCGTGGAGAATTGCAGCCTCACTGTGTGCAGCAGGTTGTGTCTGAATCATCCACCCAACCTTGTGGGCCAGTACAGTTTCATTTTCAGAAAACCATGTTGTGTCAGTGTGGGCCAGTGTATGTCCCACATGTTCTGTCAACTGCCCTGTGAGTCTGTTTGCATGGATGCATTGCCCCTTGTGGCCGTATGTCATGTCACTGTCATGTCGTTACCTCAGTGCCGGTGGAGAACACTGCTTCGCTAGCCTTCTCAGTAAGTTGATGTTAACTTTCCATTCTCATGATGCCAGGTATGTTGCGCTGATTACATCACAACGTTGGGCAGTAGCAAATGTTCACACTTACGTGGCACCAGTCGGGTGAGGCCATTGCCCGAAATCTCTTGTGCCGTGCAGCACATCCTGGTCACGGTAGGGTTGTTTTTGTGGCTTTGTTCCTATTTACTCGCTGTTGAGTTTGGTTACACATGCTTGTCATGTATAGCATAGTAAGGCACCGTTGCAAGAGGTAATGACTGGCCCCTATGGGGATTCCTGGTGTTTAGGTGATTTCCTTCCTCATTTGAGGAGCTTATTACTGCTTGCGGGTGATGTCTACTTTCCCTTCATGACCTTACTGATTCACAGGGCTAACTACGGATTGTTGGCTTTGTGTCAGTTGCACTGCTATACGTCACAATTACTGAGATAGCGAGCATCAATCATACACTGTGACGTAGTTGATGACTGCATGGATCTAATTGCATTGTAGCAGCCTAGTGAGCGTCATACATGCACCATTTTGGTGACAACCTCTACTAACTTTTATGTGTCCATGTTCAAGCATCTGATCTTGTCTCATTGCAAGATCTGTGATCAGTAATAGGACACAGTGGCAGTGGTTACACTAAACAGGTGTGAGTGGTACAGTCTAGGTGCCGAGGTAATCTGTGAATCTGTAACAAAAAGTATGGAATCATTATGCTTGTTTTCCTTTGTTTCAGATCTCCCTCCCTGCAGTTCCCATCATCCCCTTCCCTCGCCTGATCGCCCTAATGTGTCTGTCATTTGTTGTCAGGCCAAGGGGATATTGGGAGATGGAACATTCTTCCAGAATCACACCACTCTGATGATCACAGGTACGGACAGTCCCTCGCAGTCGTATGAGAGTGTTTCACCAGCATTACAGATAACATCATTGCATGAGTGTTATTGTCATCAGAGCAATGCCACTGGGCATGTAAATTGGCTGAGGCAGCATGGCCTTGCAACAAACCTCATCCTATTGTGTAGGAACTGTGTTTCACACAGTACATTGTGCCTCATTGCTGTCACCGCTGATATCTTTCCAGTCTGCATGCGTTCAATATGGCATTGTTTACAATGATTGTTCATATGTGGTTATGTGTACAGTGACAACAAGCATGCTGTTCGTAATGGCTAATGGACCATATTGTGCATGATGTACATGGTTGTGTATGTGTTGTGTAGCTTGCTACACACAACATGCAGGCTACAGCTGCTGACGCAGTGTGTCCTGGGCCCTGCTTGGCATTATGGTGACTCGTCCTGTGGCCGTGATCTTTGGTGAATGTTCACACATTTTCACGCAGTGACCCATGGGTAACCAGCCACTCCTGCCTTCACATACACATGTCACTTATTGCCGAGCAAGAATCCTTGGGTTGTGTGCTTGTTTAGCATGTTCCATTGCTCCTTCTGCCGTCACGTGTTCACTCATTCCGGCTGCTGCATCCTCAGCCACAACGCTGCACCGCATGGCCCAATCCAGCAACACACACGCCTATAAGATACTCCTCCATCCATCCATCCATTATTGAAGCATGCCGCAGCTTGTCGGTGCCACTGTTTCATAACCGCCATGACAAAGGCAGGTCCATCAGCACCTGCAACATGCACACTGCAAGACACTCAGCTCATTTAATGACACATGTGACACAACAGACTCATGCCCCAGCCAACCTCCACACAGTGAACACCAGATAATCATCCTCCTGGTAACACGCTACCACAAACACACCCATGACAGCCTCTCAGGCTGTGTGTGCAACTCAAACTGACAACACGACGCAGCCACACATAACAGTGCGTGTACGTACAACCAGGTCATGTGCCTCGTACTGCACACACACTACTTCCAGCAGCACCACATTGTAGTGTATTACCTCGTTGACACGACACCACCACACATCGCCTCCTATGCTGTAACGTGGTAGTACGCAACCTCAGCACACCACTTCTGCCTAGCCATCACAGACGGATTGTCAAAATCCCACAGGGACCACACACCCAATCCAGGATTATAATTAGTCAACTTAACGGGGTACACCCTCAGAGTCGCATCCAACACCATGGACACACTCTGCACTGTCAAACATCTGCACATCCAGTTTCACACCAGCATCCTGACCAGCCTCATTTTAACTATCATCTACAGCTCTCCTATCCTACACACACAATTTGGCTAAGCTATCTATCAATCAATCTATTCATTTGTTTAACGCACTACCTACACGTGACGGTCTCAATACGCTGGGGGGACTGCTACTGATCAAAACACCCTGGGCTTGAGAAGTCTTGTGAAGGGCAGCAGGTCCTGGGTCTGTCGTAGGCTTGTAGGGAGGGTGTTCCAGGTCTTTGAGTCAAGGTAGGAGAAGGATCTGTCACTGGCGGTGTTTTTCAGGATGTGAGGAACAGTGGCGAGAGCAAGGTTGGTAGAGCAGAGGCTGCGGGTGGGTGTGTAGAAGCTGAGTCCGTCGTTCTGGTATGCTGGTCCTGCATGGTGTAGAGCTTTGTATGCGTGGATGTGGAGTTTGAAGGTGATCCTGTTGTTGACAGGGAGCCAGTGCAGGCCTCTCGGGTGTCGTGTGATGTGGCCGTGTTGTGGCAATTGAGGATCAGACATGCCAAGGTGTTCTGGATACGTTGCAGCCGTCTCAGGAGTTTGGTTGTTGTAGCTGCGTAGATGGCGTTCCCTTACTCATGTCAGCTGGTGGAGAGGGCCAGGGTGACTGCTTTTTGTGTATTTGAAGTGATCCATTATAAGATCCTGCGGGGCATTCAGAGGGTGTTGAAGCAGAAAGCAGATATGGCGTTGTCCTGCTTGGTCATGGGGAGTGAGGAGTCGAGAATGCCCCCCAGGTTGTGTGTGTGGTTGGTGGGTTCCGGGGCTGTTCCTAGCGATGTTGGCCTCCAGGAGACGTCACAGGCTGAGCTGGTGGGGCCGAGGATGTGTACCTCCGATTTGTCAGGATTCTGCATCAGCCTGCTGTCCTTCCTCCATTTTGCAACAGCCTTCATTCCTCCGTGGATGTTGATTTTGGCAGTGTGTGGGTCTTTGGTGAGGGATATGATCAGCTTGGTGTAATCGGCGTAGGAGATGATGTTGAGGCAATGTTGTTGTGCCACATGGGTGAGTTGTGCCATGTGGATATTTGACAATGTCGGGCTGAGGGATGATCCCTGTGGGACGCTGCGGATGGTGTCAGTGGTCTTGGAACAGAACTGTGGGAGGCAGACCCTCTGGGTTCTGCCGGTGGCGAAGGATGTTGTGCAGACCAGGACAATCTAATTCCTGCGTCATGGATGCGTACTGTTAGGGTGCCGTGGGAGACCGTGTGGAAGTCTTCTGATAGGTCCAGAAGGATGTGGACGTCTATTTCTCCTTTGTCCATGAGGATGCTAATGTTGTTGGTGGCGGCAATGAGGGCGGTGTCCGTACTGTGGTTGATGCAGAATCCAGACTGGGTTGGTTCTATGATGTTGTTGTCTTTGAGGTAGCGGGTCAGCTGTCTGTTGATAATCTTCTACGTGACTTGTTCTGGGAAGGGGAGCAGGGAGATGGCCCGGAAGTTCTAGAGGTATTTGTGGTCCACATTTGGTTTATTCAGTAAGAAATTGATCACGGCATTCTCCCAGCTCCCAGTGAAGGTTGCTGTCTCGAAGGAGATGTTGGATATTTTTACGGAGAAGGGGTGAGATGGCTTATCTGGCTTTGTTGGAAATGTGGATATGCCATGGGTCAGATGGGGATCCAGAGTGAATGTAGTCCATGGTCATGATGGTGTCTTCATTGCTGACGTTGTAGCAGGTAATCAGCTGATTTGTGTGGGTGTTGGTGGTAGGGGGAGTGGTCTTGGTTGTGGATATAGGGCTAGCGGAGTAGAAGCTGTTGTGGATGTCGATGATCTTACGGTGAAAGAAGTTGGCCAGTGAGTCACACAGGTCTTGTGATGGTGGAATGTCGCTGGTGCTGTATTTGGGTTTTGAGAGTTGAATTGCAATGTTGATGTGCTATTTGCTGTCGTGCACGTTGCTGTCTAGGCGGTCCTTGATGGCTGTCCTGTTGTTGAGTTGGTGGTGTCTGCGGGTGGCACTCTTGTGTGCGTTGTAGCTTTCTGGTGTTTGTTTGCAGAGCCTGATCCTCTACAGCTTCCGACAGGTGCACTTGGAAGTCCTGAGGTCTATGGTGAACCTTGCGGCAATGTTGTTGTTGTGATAGGTGGCGGAGGTCTTGAGTGGGGTGAAGGTGTCTGTGCAGTCATTTATCCACTGTTTGAGGCAGATGGCAGCGGTGTGGGGGTAGGTGGGGTAGGCTTGTGGTCCCAGTGCAATGGTGGCTGTCAGTGAGTCCTCGGTGAGCTTGCACCAGCAGCAGCGTCGCATGTTCTATGTGCCGGGGGGTGTGGTGGGTTTCCTGAAGGTGAAGTGGATGCTTCTGTGGTCTGTCCAGTGGTGTTAGGTGCTGTGGTTGAATGAGACATGTGGAGTTTCTGAGAAGATGGAGTCCTGTGTGTGTCTAGTGGTGTGGGTGTGTGTCGTCACGAGTTGTTGTGATCCAAGGTTGGCAAGGTTGTCCATCAGGGCGGTGGAGTTTGCGTCATTGTTGTTATGACGGTGGAAGTTAAGTTCCCCAAGGAGGATGTAATCCGTGTAGGCGAGGGCGTGCGTGCTGATGAGGTGAGCGATGGAGTTGATGAATTGTGGTAGGACTCAAGGTGGTCTGTAGACGAGTGTTCCTCTGAGGGTGGTGTTGGTGTCGGTTTGGATCTGTAAGTGCATGTGCTAGGCGGTAGGGAGGGTGTTGTTGGTGTTGGTAGTGACTCTGGGAGTGTTAATGTGGATGATGGCAATTCCTCCTATCACTCTGTTGGTGCGGTGTTTGCGGGAGATGTCATAGCCTTCTGGTATGGCTATGGCGATGTCTGTTGGCAAGGTGTTGTTCAGCCTGGTTGCCGTCAACAACACCAGCCAGCCCAACTACAGCAACAACCTCTACACAGGAACAAGAACCTGACTCCAGGAGTACTTGTGGAAATCCAGGATGCATGCACACACCTCATCCTCAACATCCTCTGCTACTGCCACATGACCATCTGCCTGATATACCTACAATAGTCCCACAGTCAACTGCAGGTTCACCTTCATACTCCTCAGCCACACTCAGTAGGCACTCCACAGACCCAGGCAAAATAAATGATATGGACGTCTACCATCCAATACCGCTTTTCCCACAGTTCGTCTTGCCACCCTTGGCCAGGCCAACAATCTTCACATCCACAGTACAACAGCATGTGGCTGATAGTTCTCATACCTCATTAAACAGATCCTGGTGCTCCCTCCGTGGACACCTACATATTAGCCATGCTCTTGACACCTAACACACTCTTCTATGACTGTCTTTGATTGCAGTATTTCAAGCAATCCCCACCTTCTGCAGTTAGTAACCATCATGGATGAGTATTGCCATCCATGTATGTAGTTTTGGAAATCTTGTGACCTATGTGTGTCCACAGGCGGACTCAGATCCCAGTGTGTGGATGACTAGAGTTTGCAGGAGACTGTGGCATTTGAAGACATATCACCTCACGAATGTATTTGTATATGGGTACATACAAATACATCAATGCATATTGTGCTAGTTAAATTTATTTTTTACTCTTGTGTGTGTAACATGAGTAGGTGCTGTACAACAAGGGGGGGAATCCAAAGTTCACAGCGGCAGATGTGATGCCTTACAATATGAGTCAACAGAGTCCAGGCAACAGTGCTTGGCATCATGGGGCACACTGCGACCAGCAAGTCCATGTGGGAGAGTCAGAAAGTCAATAAGGTGATGCTGTTGCACACGAAGGCAAGATGCCAGACCAGGTGACCTGGGAGTTGTGCATGGCCCTATGCCTCTCAACGTCTTGTCCGTGGACGACCCACCTTCCTTGGGGGACCCTCACGTGCAGGCCTTGGCGATGCCTGGGATGCTCCGTCTGACATTTCCTCCTCCTCCTCCCTCCCTGTGCCTGTTGTTGGTCTTTGCCTAGATGTTTCTGGCCTTGTGACACAGGGAGGGTGCTGCATGTTGACAGCGATCAGACGGAGTGATTGGTTAATTTCCCTATGCACCGTCATGAGCTCATCCAGTCTTGCCTCCATCCGTCCCTGGTGTCGTTCTTGACTGGCATGTAGCTGGGCCTGCTGATTTGTCATGTTGTTGAGGGCCTCCACTACCAGGCTGAACTCCCTGGTGTCCCGCCGGTATACATCCATGATGTCTCTGAGTTCTGCCATACCGGGCCCTGCAGCTGGCTGGTCAGGTTCTTGCCTCCGCCTTGCTCCACTCCCACCACCCCTGCCCACACGAGCCGGGCCTGCGTTTGTGGGCACATCAGGTCGACGGGACCCATGAGTGCTGGCAGTGGTGGTGTCGACTGCCACCTCCTGGGTGCCCGGCGAACCTTGTCCCTCATTGTCAGACTGGCTCTGTTGTGGATTATGGGCTGGGCTCCAAGCTGTCTGCTGGGATGTGGCGGGAATGGGTGTGGTGGTTGGCACAGATGTATCTGTTCCAGCTGCTGCACGGGTTTGGGATCCAGAGGGGCCAGGTTGATTGGGGTCATCCACAGTGTGTTGAGAGGCATCGTTGTCGGTGGGGTCAGGGCCGTGCTGAGCCTGGGACTGGGATCCATCTCCCCCCTGGTTGGGGGTAGTTTCCACACGTTCCCCTGTGGGCGTGAGAGACAAACACTGTTAATGCACTATCATGCAACATCCAATTTTGATGTCCATTGTCGTTAGCACTGTTCCACCTGCTTTGGATTATTGAAATTATTCACTTGTGTATGGGTATGTTGTGGGATGAGATTGACATGTGCTCAGGGGTGCTTGACATGTTGGGTACTGTTTACGATGAGTGGCACAGCCATTGCTGTGGCTTGTGTTGCCAGCACCACACAGATCCAGCTGTGCTCTGTGTGGCCCAATCTGCACAATGCAGCATCAATCCTTATGCCTGGTTCAAGAATGCACAGTGTTTTAATGCAGCATGTTTATGATGGAGACTGAGTGGAATTTTGCTGATTTCATTCAGCAACTTTTGAGAGGTGTTGCTGTGCCGTGACGGCCACCCACTGCCAACCCCCCAGGACCAGTACACCTACTTCTGGCACAGGGCTTTAGAACGTGGCACTTCTCCAAGATGCATTACCTTGTCAATACCCAGGTCCATGGTGCTACTTGAGTGCATCCACAGTGTCCCAAAGCTGTGGCAACAGCATTGTGTGAGAGGCACAATGAACTTGTGATTCAGCAATGTGCTTTATTTGCTTGGATGCGTCATCAGATCAGTATTTTTTAGGTTGTGTTACATGACGATCGTGACAGTGGTGGACTCCATTGCCTGTCCCCAGGGGCTCAGTTTCTGTAAGGGGTCTGTGTGACAGGCCATGCTAGTAGTTTGAGTGTGATTTGCAAGTGGGCGTCCCTCGTGGTGTGTCTGTCCCCCATGAAGCATGCTGCCATGATAGTGGTTGTGAGTTCCTCTGCAGGATATCTGACCTTGTCCTGGTGTTACTGTTTGCACTGGTCACAGGAGGTCCTTGTGCTGCCTACACCAGGGCCCAGTGTCAGCTATCTTGTCAGTACTTTCACACTCCCTGTGCATTGAGCATGATGCATGGGTGTGTACCTGGGCCATATGGGTTGAGTGCAGCCTCCTACCCTACACCTTGCACCCTCTCACCCTCCCCCTTGCAGCTTTCTGTCACTCCCCTTGCACCCACCCACATACTGTTAGGCATTGCTGGGAGTCATGGCCACCCAATACATACTGTTAGGCACTGCTGGGAGTCATGGCCACCCACCCTATAATGTTAGGTACTGCTGGGATTGAAGGCCATACACCCCCACACCACCCCCATACTGTTAGGCACTGCTGGGAGTCATGACCCCCCCATACTGTTAGGCACTGCTGGGAGTCATGGCCACCCCCCCATACTGTTAGGCACTGCTGGGAGTCATAGCCACACCCCCCCCACACCACCCCCATACTGTTAGGCACTGCTGGGAGTCATAGCTACACACCCCCACACCACCCCCATACTGTTAGGCACTGCTGGGAGTCATAGCCACCCCACCCCACACTGTTAGGCACTGATGGCAGTCATAGACACACACCCCCATACTGTTAGGCTCTGCTGGGAGTCATAGCCACACCCCCCACACCACTCCGATACTGTTAGGCACTGCTGGGAGTCATGGCCACCCCCCCATACTGTTAGGCATTGCTGGGACCCCCCCACACCACCCCCATACTGTTAGGCATTGCTGGGAGTCATAGCCACACACCCCCACACCACCCCCATACTGTTAGGCACTGCTGGGAGTCATGGCCACCCCCCATACTGTTAGGCACTGCTGGGAGTCATAGCCACACACCCCCACACCACCCCCAGACTGTTAGGGACTGCTGGGAGTCATAGCCACACACCCCCAAACCACCCCCATACTGTTAGGCACTGCTGGGAGTCGTGGCCAGCCCCCCCATACTGTTAGGCACTGCTGGTAGTCCCCCCATGTTACATGAGTTGTTTGCATACTCACCAGGCTCCACGGCTCCTTCGATTCCGTGAACTCCCACCGGTTACCACCGGGCCATGACTTTCTCCTCCATGGGATGGTATTGTGCAGGTCTGCGGGGACCGCCACCTCCAGTGTGATGAGCGTTGGCGTAGTCCTCATACATCTTGCGCTTGACCATCCTCCGCAGATCGTACCACCTGTTCTGGCAATCCCTCCTGGTGCGTCTAATGGGTGCAACAGCATTGACCTTATCGACGATCTTCTCCCACAGGCGTGTTTTTTCAGCTATGCTGGTCTGTCTGATCAATGCACCAAACAGCTGTGGCTCAACTCTGATGACTTCATCTGTAAGGATCTCCATCTCCGGGTTAGTGAACTTTGGATTCTTTGGTGTGGTCATGGTGTGGGGTGTATGTGATTGGGGGGTGATGTTGTGTATGGATGAGGGTATGTGGGTCTGATTGTGAAGGGGGTGGTGTGTGTGTGAATGAGATAGGGTGTATGTGTGAAGGTGTATGGCTGCAGTTGTTGGTGTGCTATCAGTGTCTTTGCGCAAATAGGTACGTTGCAAAGGATGATGGGTTGTATGTGTGGGCACTTTTATTGGTCCATTTGTGGGTGTGTCTTATTTTGAATTTTTGGTGGATGTGTTATAAGGGGTGGGTTTGACTTGGGTCCTCTGTTTGCCTGTTTGGATGTGGCCAGGACATTGTTTTCCTATGCTGTGTACACAGGAGACATGTTTTGTGGGGTTGTGCGACTTGTTTGCACCCTCCTTGTGCTGGTTTCAGGGTTTGTGTGCGCTTTATTAGTGGTGGGTGTGCAGTTCGTTTTTGTTGTTGTTGCTGGACGTTTTTGGGGTGTTCGCGTATGCTTTATTGATGGTGTGCGGTTCGTATTTGTTGGTGCGGCTAGCTGTTATGGTCCGTTTTCGGGCTGGGCATTCGTGTACGCTTGATTGAGGGGTGTGCGGTTTGCATTTGTTGGTGCGGCTGGCTGTTACGGTCCGTTTTCGGGGTGGGGATTCGTGTATGCTTGATTGAGGGGTGTGCGGTTCGTATTTGTTGGTGCGGCTGGCTGTTACGGTCCGTTTTCGGGGTGGGCGTTCATGTACGCTTGATTGAGGGGTGTTCGGTTCGTATTTGTTGGTGCGGCTGGCTGTTATGGTCCATTTTCGGGATGGGAGTTCGTGTACGCTTGATTGAGGGGTGTGCGGTTCCTATTTGTTGGTGCAGCTGGCTGTTACGGTCCCTTTACTGGGTGGGGGTTCGTGTACGCTTGATTGAGGGGTGTGCGGTTCGTATTTGTTGGTGCGGCTGGCTGTTACGGTCCGTTTTCGGGGTGGGCCTTCGTGTACGCTTGATTGAGGGGTGTGCGGTTCGTATTTGTTGGTGTGGCTGGCTGTTACGGTCTGTTTTCGGGGTGGGGGTTCGTGTACGCTTGATTGTGGGGTGTGCGGTACGTATTTGTTGATGCATCTGGTTTGAGGGGTATGCGGTTCGTATTTGTTGGTGCTGCTGACTGTTACGTTTTTTTCCGTACGAATCATGCTTCATACGCGACTATGTTTGTCTGTACAAATCGCGTACTTGGTCCGTGGTCTGGATCGTACTTGTTAGTTCATACGGCATGTTTACAAATCGTGCGGTTTGAGTTCCGATGACATTTCGTACGGGTCTTCGATTGTGGTTCGTACGGTTCGCTGATATTCAGACGTATTTTCGGGATTCAGATCATACTACGCAATTCAGACGGTCTTTTTTCATTCGTACGGAGACGGCTACGAATACGAAGTTTTTTTATCCCGAATCGGAATCGCCCCTTTGTGTCTTTCTACTACAATATTAACTTTCTTGCCATAATTTTCTTCTAGTGCCTTAATCACTTCCACATATTCATCAACAAGAAGTGCCTCACCGTAATGTGCATCTGCTTCCTCACCCACTTTTTTACTCTCACTATTGCTAGTTTTGTTTCTTAAATTGGTATGCCCACATTATTATAAATAGGTAGGGTTTTTAACACCTTCCTACCCTCTATTTCTATATTATGTTTGAGTAACGCTACCTTCCGAGAAGCAGTAAAATCCTCACCACCTATAGCCTTTAAATAAGTCTTAAAAGACTCTAGCCAATCTAACCACGGTAAAGTGGGTTCTCCTGTGTTTTGTAAAAATTTGGGCGGAGCTATATTGGATGATATGTCCATATTGGTGAGTTTTTTAAGTTGCTAATTATTAATATTGTTGTGTCTTGAGAATATCCCCAACTGATTGCTAAACACTAAATTGGCATTATAGTGAAATAATAATATTTAGCATAATTATAACAGTTGCATGCATTGAACATCTGAAAACAAGAGAAGAAAAAAACAAACTAACAAAATTAATGTTATCACCATAGTCTACGTAGTAATAGTTCATAGAAGTGTGGAATGTTGACAGTTCAATCTGTGTCTGGTGATAGATTTAAACTATACTTGCTATTTTCCTTCATGATGTGCTGGTTTCGCTTGTGAGAACGCGTTGCACGAAGTTTATCTTCTTAATATGCCAGTTTTTGCTCCTGCGATCACGTTGCACACTTGTGTTATGTTGTTTTGGCAACCATTGGCTGTTACTTGACACAGGTTAATCACGCTGCACGTACCAACGCAGCGTGGTTCCCACAATGCAGTGCGCGCTTGTGAAGTGACGAGCTCCTGGGATCTGTTGTGGAACAAGAGATTGCGACTCTCCTACAATGACTGGGAACAACAAGAATTTAAATGGAGACAAAAATGAGCAGGAGCCGGTGAGTCAATTTAAAACACAACAAGGTTCCAAATGGTGCAGAAGTTGGACGTTTCAAATGGTGCATACGCGGTTGGGCTCCCGATCTCAAGCCAATAATACGTTTCCACCTCTGTACCCCTGAAACTGCTTTTAAATACCGTCGCCTTCAGTGCACTGCTTTTCCCAACACAATACTCCACACAAAGTTTGTGAAATTTCAGGCACTCACGCCCAGCTGACTTGTTTCCCACAGACACAGCACAAGTCACACACTGTTACAGCTCTTACCAGAGCTCACAGGAACCCGTATCTACTCCGAGTGTGCCTTGAACTCAGCCAGGACTCCGGCACTAATTCCTCTACAGCTAAACAACACCATTTCAAGCTCATCCTTTCCATGTGGTGATGCCTGTGAATAGAAGGACGTCAGCGTCAGTCTAGTAGTATCCCATCACTGTAGTACTTTCTTGGTTAATGTAATACCAACAATACACTCAAAATATCGAGTTTTTAATATCGAGTTAAAAATATAGAATGGACACAATATCGAATGGACAGAATATAGACGACAAAAATATTGAATAGAATAGCATTAATATCGAATCAAAAATATAGAATAGACAAAATATCGAATGGACAGAATATAGACAACAAAAATATAGAATGACAGAATATAGACAACAAAAATATAGAATGGACAGAATATAGACAACAAAAATATAGAATGGACAGAATATAGACAGCAAAAATATCGAATTTGACGTACGTAAGTTAATATTAATTTTTTAAAGTATTTTTTAATGTCAGTATATGTGTGAAAAGTGTATATTTATTGTATAATTTATTTTAATTAATTAATTTTATGGTATTTAATATTTGCGTGATATAATTTTGTAGCGGGTTGTGGGTTTATAGGGGAATAGGGTGGGAAGTAATTTTATTAAAATTTATTAAATATGTTTATTTATTGGTATTTATTTTGAATTAATTGTTAAATAATAATTAATTGGTAATTATTTTAAATAATTGATTAATTGATAATTATGTTAATTTTATAAATGTATTTTCTGTAGCGGGTTGTGGGTTTATAGGGGAATAGGGTGGGAAGTAATTTAAATATAAGTAATTACATTTTTAAATGTATTTATTGGTATTTATTTGGAATTAATTGATATTTAAATTTGTTATTGCTAATTGATTAAAATATAATTGGTAATTAATTTTAATTAAATGTTTAATGGATAATTTTTTTATGTATTTTCTGTAGCGGGTTGTGGGTTTATAGGGGAATAGGGTGGGAAGTAATTTAATTGTAAATAATTAAATATTGTTGTGTATTTATTGGTTTTATTTTGTTGTGATTTTTAATATTTGTTTAATTGTTAATTAATTAATTGTTAATTGGTAACTAATTTGTATTAATTGGTAATTATTTGTACTAATTATTTTTATTTTGTATTTTTAATTGATTAATTATTATATTATATAAAATTGTTAATTACTTTTAATTATTTGTATTTGGGATTAATATTTAATTTATTTTTATTCATATATGAAGTATTTACTTTCCCTACTGTTGCACTCTCTGGAGTGTGAATAGTAATTTTTACCCCTACGCTAACCAACGCTTTCCCTACTGTTGCACTCACTGGAGTGGGAATAGTAAATTTTACCGCTACGCAATCCAATGCTTTCCCTACTGTTGCACTCTTTGGAGTGAGAATAGTAATTTTTACCTCTACGCTATCCAACACTTTCCCTACTGTTGCACTCTTTGGAGTGGGAATAGTATTTTTTACCCCTACGCTATCCAACGCTTTCCCTACTGTTGCACTCACTGGAGTGGGAATAGTAATTTTTACCCCTACGCTATCCAATGCTTTCCCTTCTGTTGCAATCTTTGGAGTGGGAATAGTAATTTTAACTCTCCCGCTATCCCACGCTTTCCCTACTGTTGCACTCTTTGGAGTGGGAATAGTCATTTTAACCTCTACACTATCCAACGCTTTCCCTACTGTTGCACTCACTAGAGTGGGAATAGTAATTTTTACCCCTACGCTATCCAATGCTTTCCCTACTGTTGCACTCTTTGGAGTGGGAATAGTAATTTTAACTCTCCTGCTATCCCACGGTCTCCCTACTGTTGCACTCTTTGAAGTGGGAATAGTAATTTTTACCCCTACGCTATCCAACGCTTTCTCTACTGTTGCACTCACTGGAGTGGGAATAGTCATTTTTACTCCTACGCTATCCAACACTTTCCCTACTGTTGCACTCTCTGGAGTGGGAATAGTAATTTTAATTTTCCCGCTATCCAACGCTTTCCCTACTGTTGCACTCTCTGGAGTGGGAATAGTAATTATTACCCTCCCGCTATCCAACGTTTTCTTTACTATTGCACTCACTAGAGTGGGAATAGTAATTTTTTACTCCTACACTATCCAACATTTTCCCTACTGTTTCACTCTTTGGAGTGGAATAGTCATTTTGACCCCTACGCTATCCAACGCTTTCCCTACTGTTGCCTTCACTGGAGTGGGAATAGTAATTTTTACCCCTACGCTATCCAACACTTTCCCTACTGTTGCACTCTCTGGAGTGGGAATAGTAATTTTAATTCTCCCGCTATCCAACGCTTTCCCTACTGTTGCACTCGTTGGAGTGGGAATAGTAATTTTTACCCCTAATCTATTCAACACTTTCCCTACTGTTGCACTCACTGGAGTGGGAATAGTAATTTTTACCCCTACGCTATCCAACGTTTTCCCTACTGTTGCACTCTTTGGAGTGGGAATAGTAACTTTAACTCTCCCGCTATCCAAGGCGTTCCCTACTATTGCACTCTCTGGAGTGGGAATAGTAATTTTTAGCCCTATGCTATCCAACGCTTTCTCTACTGTTGCACTCACTGGAGTGGGAATAGTAATTTTTACTCCTACGCTATCCAACACTTTCCCTACTGTTGCACTCTCTGGAGTGGGAATAGTAATTTTAATTTTCCCACTATCCAACGCTTTCCCTACTGTTGCACTCTCTGGAGTGGGAATAGTAATTTTTACCCTCCCGCTATCCAACGTTTTCTCTACTATTGCAGTCACTGGAGTGGGAATATTAATTTTTACTCCTACGCTATCCAACACTTTCCCTACTATTGCACTCTTTGGATTGGGAATAGCAATTTTTACCCCTACGCTATTCAACGCTTTCCCTACTGTTGCACTCACTGGAGTGGGAATAGTAATTTTTACTCTCCCGCTATCCAGCGCTTTCCCTACTGTTGCACTTGTTGGAGTGGGAATAGTAATGTTTACCCCTACGCTATCCAACGCTTTCCCTACTGTTGCACTCACTGGAGTAGGAATAGTAATTTTAACTCTCCCGCTATCCAAGGCTTTCCCTACTATTGCACTCTCTGGAGTGGGAATAGTAATTTTTACCCCTACGCTGTCCAACGCTTTCCCTACTGTTGCACTCACTGGAGTGGGAATAATAATTTTTACTCCTACGCTATCCAACACTTTCCCTTTCTGTTGCACTCTCTGGAGTGGGAATAGTAATATTAATTTTCCCGCTATCCAACGCTTTCCCTACTGTTGAACTCACTGGAGTGGGAATAGTAATGTTTACCCCTACGCTATCCGCTATAGTCAAATCAATTAAAGCTGGATCAGCCCTGGATCCATGCCCAACTTCTGTGATCGCGATGGTGCCAGACACGATCATCCCTATTATCACTCATGTCTGCAATATAATTCTTACATCTGGAATTTATCCTGATTCTTTAAAAAACACGCTGATCAAACCCCTGCTAAAAAAGCCTAGTCTGGATAAGGGTGAACTCAAAAACTATCGCCCCATAGCGAGTCTCCCTTTTTTAGCTAAAGTTACAGAAAAGGCTATGAATCAGCAGTTGTCAGAATACATAGAAAGCTACAACTTGCTGGATGATACCCAGTTCGGTTTCCGTAAACACCATGGTACGGAGACCGCTCTTATCAAAGCGGCTGATGATATAAGAATCATCCGTGATCAAGGAGGAACAGCTTTGCTTGTCCTTCTTGATCTATCAGCAGCCTTCGACACGGTCGACCATAAGATCTTGGTCGATCGTGTCGAAAGGATGGGTATTCAGCTCACTGCAAAGGACCTACTCGCCTCCTTTCTAGCTAACAGGACCCAGGCGGTCACACTGGGCCCTTTCCAATCGGCAAATTTGTCGTTACCGTGTGGGGTTCCTCAAGGCTCATCCCTAAGTCCGACACTATTTAACATATATGTGTCGGACCTTGCAAGTGTCATCAAAGCTTATGGGATGAGCCTAACCTCATACGCCGACAACACCCAATTGGTGTTGGCCATAAAGGGTGATGGACAGGAGGTGGCAGCAAGGTTTCAAAGTGGGTTGATCGCTATCGGTGAGTGGATGGCAAAAAATAGCTTGAAGCTCAATTCCGATAAAACGGAGATGGTTATCTTTGGCAACTTGTTGCCAGCCTGGTCTGTAGCTTGGTAACCATCGGCTCTAGGCACTCCTCCCTGCCCCACCGCTAAGGTCAGAAACCTAGGAGTAACATTCGACGACCAGCTTAACTTTCTGGCTCATGCAAATAAGGTGGCAGCTAACGCCCACTTCAAACTCAAAATGATAAAGAAAATGTTACCTTATCTACCAGACTCGGCCTCCAAGACGTTAGTCACCTCCTTGGTCTTGACATCTCTAGACTATTGCAATGGTCTTTTGCTCAATGCACAAAACAGAGTAACCAAAAAACTACAGACTGTGCAGAACGCGGCGGCACGCGTGCTGTCCAAAAAACCTAAATTTGCACCCATCTCAGATACTCTAAAAAGCTACCATTGGCTAACCATCCAAAACAGGATAAAGTTCAAATCACTGTGCATAGTTTACAAAACGCTGCAGGACCAAGGACCGCGTTTCCTTAAAGAACAACTAATTCCCTATAATCCGCCCAGAACACTCAGATCCACCTCACTTAACCAATTGGTGGTACAACGTAGCAGAACAGTCTCTTGGGGTGACCGCCGCTTCTCAGTTGCGGCCCCTAAAATCTGGAACACCCTGCCACACCACCTAAAAACAAGCCCCTCGCTCCTTCAGTTTAGGAAAAAACGGAAGACTTGGTTATTTAACCAGTAAATCAAACTTCTGGATCACCTGTTCAGGGAGAGACACTTTTGCAGATAGCGCCGAGACGCCCACGGGTAATTGTATGCGCTTTATAAATGTCATTAAATAAATAAAATAAATAAATCCAACACTTTCCCTACTGTTGCACTCTCTGGAGTGGGAATAGTAATTTTAACTCTCCCGCTATCCAGCGCTTTCCCTACTGTTGCACTCGTTGGAGTGGGAATAGTAATTTTTACCTCTTCGCTATTCAATGCTTTCCCTACTGTTGCACTCACTGGAGTGGGAATAGTAATTTTTACCCCTACGCTATCCAATACTTTCCCTACTGTTGCATTCTCTGGAGTGGGAATAGTATTTTTTACCCTTATGCTATCCAACGTTTTCCCTACTGTTGCACTCTCTGGAGTGGGAATAGTAATTTTTACCCCTACGCTATCCAACGCTTTCGCTACTGTTGCACTCTTTGGAGTGGGAATAGTAATTTTAACTCTCCCGCTATCCAAGGCTGTCCCTACTATTGCACTCTCTGGAGTGGGAGTAGTAACTTTTTACCCCTACGCTATCCAACGCTTTCTCTACTGTTGCACTCACTGGAGTGGGAATAGTCATTTTTACTCCTACGCTATCCAACACTCTCCCTACTGTTGCACTCTCTGGAGTGGGAATAGTAATTTTAATTTTCCCGCTATCCAACGCTTTCCCTACTGTTGCACTCTCTCGAGTGGGAATAGTATTTTTACCCTCCCGCTATCCAACGTTTTCTCTACTATTGCACTCACTGGAGTGGGAATATTAATTTTTACTCCTACGCTATTCAACACTTTCCCTACTGTTGCACTCACTGTAGTGGGAATAGTAATTTTTACCCCTACGCTATCCAACACTTTCCCTACTGTTGCACTCTCTGGAGTGGGAATAGTAATTTTTACCCCTACGCTATCCAACGCTTTCCCTACTGTTGCACTCTTTGGAGTAGGAATAGTAATTTTAACTCTCCCGCTATTCAAGGCTTTCCCTACTATTGCACTCTCTGGAGTGGGAATAGTAATTTTTACCCCTACGCTATCCAACGCTTTCCCTACTGTTGTACTCACTGGAGTGGGAATAGTAATTTTTACCCCTACGCTATCCAACGCTTTCCCTACTGTTGCACTCTTTGGAGTAGGAATAGTAATTTTAACTCTCCCACTATCCAAGGCTTTCCCTACTATTGCACTCTCTGGAGTGGGAATAGTAATTTTTACCCCTACGCTGTCCAAAGCTTTCTCTACTGTTGCACTCACTGGAGTGGGAATAGTAATTTTTACTCCTACGCTATCCAACACTTTCCCTACTGTTGCACTCTCTGGAGTGGGAATAGTAATTTTAATTCTCCTGCTATCCAACGCTTTCCCTACTGTTGCATTCTCTGGAGTGGGAATAGTATTTTTTTACCCCTAAACTATACAATGTTTTCCTTACTGTTGAACTCTCTGGAGTGGGAATAGTAATGTTTACCCCTACGCTATCCAATGCTTTCCCTACTGTTGCACTCTTTGGAGTGGGAATAGTAATTTTAACTCTCCCGCTATCCAAGGCTTTCCCAACTATTGCACTCTCTGGAGTGGGAATAGTAATCTTTACCCCTACGCTATCCAATGCTTTCTCTACTGTTGCACTCACTGGAGTGGGAATAGTAATTTTTACTCCTACACTATCCAACACTTTCCCTACTGTTGCACTCTCTGGAGTGGGAATAGTAATTTTAATTTTCCCGCAATCCAACGCTTTCCGTACTGTTGCACTCTCTGGAGTGGTAATAGTAATTTTTACCCTCCCGCTATCCAACGTTTTCTCTACTATTGCACTCACTGGAGTGGGAATATTAATTTTTACTACTACGCTATCCAACACTTTCCCTACTGTTGCACTCTTTGGATTGAGAATAGCAATTTTACCCCTACGGTATTCAACGCTTTCCCTACTGTTGCACTCACTGGAGTGGGAATAGTAATTTTTACCCCTAGGCTATCCAACACTTTCTCTACTGTTGCACTCTCTGGAGTGGGAATAGTAATTTTAGCTCTCCCACTATCCAGCGCTTTTCCTACTGTTGCACTCGTTGGATTGGGAGTAGTAAATTTTTAACCCTACGGTATCCAACGCTTTCCCCACTGTTGCACTCACTGCAGTGGGAATAGTAATTTTTACCCCTACGCTATCCAACGCTTTCCCTACTGTTGCACTCTTTGGAGTGGGAATAGTAATTTTAACTCTCCCGCTATCCAAGGCTTTCCCTAGTATTGCACTCTCCTGAGTGGGAATAGTAATTTTTACCCCTACGCTGTCCAAAGCTTTCTCTACTGTTGCACTCACTGGAGTGGGAATAGTAATTTTTACTCCTACGCTATCCAACACTTTCCCTACTGTTGCACTCTCTGGAGTGGGAATAGTAATTTTAATTCTCCCGCTATCCAACGCTTTCCCTACTGTTGCACCCTCTGGAGTGGGAATAGTAAGTTTTTACCCCTACGCTATCCAACGCTTTCCCTACTGTTGCACTCACAGGAGTGGGAATAGTAATTTTTACCCCTTCGCTATCCAACGCTTTCCCTACTTTTGCATTCTCTGGAGTGGGAATAGTAATTTTAACTCTCCCGCTATCCAAGGTTTTCCCTAGTATTGCACTCTCCTGAGTGGGAATAGTAATTTTTACCCCTAAGCTATCCAATGTTTTCCCTACTGTTGCACTGTCTGGAGTGGGAATAGTAATTTTTACCCCTACGCTATCCAACACTTTCCCTACTGTTGCACTCTCTGGATTGGGAATAGTAATTTTAACTCTCCCGCTATCCAGCGCTTTCCCTACTGTTGCACTCGTTGGAGTGGGAATAGTAATTTTTACCTCTTCGCTATTCAATGCTTTCCCTACTGTTGCACTCACTGGAGTGGGAATATTAATTTTTACCCCTACGCTATCCAACACTTTCCCTACTGTTGCATTCTCTGGAGTGGGAATAGTATTTTTTACCCCTATGCTATCCAACGTTTTCCCTACTGTTGCACTCTCTGGAGTGGGAATAGTAATTTTTTCCCCTACGCTATCCAACGCTTTCGCTACTGTTGCACTCTTTGGAGTGGGAATAGTAATTTTAACTCTCCCGCTATCCAAGGCTTTCCCTACTATTGCACTCTCTGGAGTGGGAGTAGTAACTTTTTACCCCTACGCTATCCAACGCTTTCTCTACTGTTGCACTCACTGGAGTGGGAATAGTCATTTTTACTCCTACGCTATCCAACACTCTCCCTACTGTTGCACTCTCTGGAGTGGGAATAGTAATTTTAATTTTCCCGCTATCCAACGCTTTCCCTACTGTTGCACTCTCTCGAGTGGGAATAGTATTTTTACCCTCCCGCTATCCAACGTTTTCTCTACTATTGCACTCACTGGAGTGGGAATATAAATTTTTACTCCTACGCTATTCAACACTTTCCCTACAGTTGCACTCACTGTAGTGGGAATAGTAATTTTTACCCCTACGCTATCCAACACTTTCCCTACTGTTGCACTCTCTGGAGTGGGAATAGTAATTTTAGCTCTCCCACTATCCAGCGCTTTTCCTACTGTTGCACTCGTTGGATTGGGAGTAGTAAATTTTTAACCCTACGGTATCCAACGCTTTCCCCACTGTTGCACTCACTGCAGTGGGAATAGTAATTTTTACCCCTACGCTATCCAACGCTTTCCCTACTGTTGCACTCTTTGGAGTGGGAATAGTAATTTTAACTCTCCCGCTATCCAAGGCTTTCCCTAGTATTGCACTCTCCTGAGTGGGAATAGTAATTTTTACCCCTACGCTGTCCAAAGCTTTCTCTACTGTTGCACTCACTGGAGTGGGAATAGTAATTTTTACTCCTACGCTATCCAACACTTTCCCTACTGTTGCACTCTCTGGAGTGGGAATAGTAATTTTAATTCTCCCGCTATCCAACGCTTTCCCTACTGTTGCACCCTCTGGAGTGGGAATAGTAATTTTTACCCCTACGCTATCCAACGCTTTCACTACTGTTGCACTCACTGGAGTGGGAATAGTAATTGTTACCCCTTCGCTATCCAACGCTTTCCCTACTTTTGCATTCTCTGGAGTGGGAATAGTAATTTTAACTCTCCCGCTATCCAAGGTTTTCCCTAGTATTGCACTCTCCTGAGTGGGAATAGTAATTCTTACCCCTAAGCTATCCAATGTTTTCCCTACTGTTGCACTGTCTGGAGTGGGAATAGTAATTTTTACCCCTACGCTATCCAACACTTTCCCTACTGTTGCACTCTCTGGATTGGGAATAGTAATTTTAACTCTCCCGCTATCCAGCGCTTTCCCTACTGTTGCACTCGTTGGAGTGGGAATAGTAATTTTTACCTCTTCGCTATTCAATGCTTTCCCTACTGTTGCACTCACTGGAGTGGGAATATTAATTTTTACCCCTACGCTATCCAACACTTTCCCTACTGTTGCATTCTCTGGAGTGGGAATAGTATTTTTTACCCCTACGCTATCCAACGCTTTCCCTACTGTTGCCTTCACTGGAGTGGGAATAGTAATTTTTACCCCTACGCTATCCAACACTTTCCCTACTGTTGCACTCTCTGGAGTGGGAATAGTAATTTTAATTCTCCCGCTATCCAACGCTTTCCCTACTGTTGCACTCGTTGGAGTGGGAATAGTAATTTTTACCCCTAATCTATTCAACGCTTTCCCTACTGTTGCACTCACTGGAGTGGGAATAGTAATTTTTACCCCTACGCTATCCAACGTTTTCCCTACTGTTGCACTCTTTGGAGTGGGAATAGTAACTTTAACTCTCCCGCTATCCAAGGCGTTCCCTACTATTGCACTCTCTGGAGTGGGAATAGTAATTTTTAGCCCTATGCTATCCAACGCTTTCTCTACTGTTGCACTCACTGGAGTGGGAATAGTAATTTTTACTCCTACGCTATCCAACACTTTCCCTACTGTTGCACTCTCTGGAGTGGGAATAGTAATTGTAATTTTCCCACTATCCAACGCTTTCCCTACTGTTGCACTCTCTGGCGTGGGAATAGTAATTTTTACCCTCCCGCTATCCAACGTTTTCTCTACTATTGCAGTCACTGGAGTGGGAATATTAATTTTTACTCCTACGCTATCCAACACTTTCCCTACTATTGCACTCTTTGGATTGGGAATAGCAATTTTTACCCCTACGCTATTCAACGCTTTCCCTACTGTTGCACTCACTGGATTGGGAATAGTAATTTTTACTCTCCCGCTATCCAGCGCTTTCCCTACTGTTGCACTTGTTGGAGTGGGAATAGTAATTTTTACCCCTACGCTATCCAACGCTTTCCCTACTGTTGTACTCACTGGAGTAGGAATAGTAATTTTAACTCTCCCGCTATCCAAGGCTTTCCCTACTATTGCACTCTCTGGAGTGGGAATAGTAATTTTTACCCCTACGCTGTCCAACGCTTTCCCTACTGTTGCACTCACTGGAGTGGGAATAATAATTTTTACTCCTACGCTATCCAACACTTTCCCTTTCTGTTGCACTCTCTGGAGTGGGAATAGTAATATTAATTTTCCCGCTATCCAACGCTTTCCCTACTGTTGAACTCACTGGAGTGGGAATAGTAATGTTTACCCCTACGCTATCCGCTATAGTCAAATCAATTAAAGCTGGATCAGCCCTGGATCCATGCCCAACTTCTGTGATCGCGATGGTGCCAGACACGATCATCCCTATTATCACTCATGTCTGCAATATAATTCTTACATCTGGAATTTATCCTGATTCTTTAAAAAACACGCTGATCAAACCCCTGCTAAAAAAGCCTAGTCTGGATAAGGGTGAACTCAAAAACTATCGCCCCATAGCGAGTCTCCCTTTTTTAGCTAAAGTTACAGAAAAGGCTATGAATCAGCAGTTGTCAGAATACATAGAAAGCTACAACTTGCTGGATGATACCCAGTTCGGTTTCCGTAAACACCATGGTACGGAGACCGCTCTTATCAAAGCGGCTGATGATATAAGAATCATCCGTGATCAAGGAGGAACAGCTTTGCTTGTCCTTCTTGATCTATCAGCAGCCTTCGACACGGTCGACCATAAGATCTTGGTCGATCGTGTCGAAAGGATGGGTATTCAGCTCACTGCAAAGGACCTACTCGCCTCCTTTCTAGCTAACAGGACCCAGGCGGTCACACTGGGCCCTTTCCAATCGGCAAATTTGTCGTTACCGTGTGGGGTTCCTCAAGGCTCATCCCTAAGTCCGACACTATTTAACATATATGTGTCGGACCTTGCAAGTGTCATCAAAGCTTATGGGATGAGCCTAACCTCATACGCCGACAACACCCAATTGGTGTTGGCCATAAAGGGTGATGGACAGGAGGTGGCAGCAAGGTTTCAAAGTGGGTTGATCGCTATCGGTGAGTGGATGGCAAAAAATAGCTTGAAGCTCAATTCCGATAAAACGGAGATGGTTATCTTTGGCAACTTGTTGCCAGCCTGGTCTGTAGCTTGGTAGCCATCGGCTCTAGGCACTCCTCCCTGCCCCACCGCTAAGGTCAGAAACCTAGGAGTAACATTCGACGACCAGCTTAACTTTCTGGCTCATGCAAATAAGGTGGCAGCTAACGCCCACTTCAAACTCAAAATGATAAAGAAAATTTTACCTTATCTACCAGACTCGGCCTCCAAGACGTTAGTCACCTCCTTGGTCTTGACATCTCTAGACTATTGCAATGGTCTTTTGCTCAATGCACAAAACAGAGTAACCAAAAAACTACAGACTGTGCAGAACGCGGCGGCACGCGTGCTGTCCAAAAAACCTAAATTTGCACCCATCTCAGATACTCTAAAAAGCTACCATTGGCTAACCATCCAAAACAGGATAAAGTTCAAATCACTGTGCATAGTTTACAAAACGCTGCAGGACCAAGGACCGCGTTTCCTTAAAGAACAACTAATTCCCTATAATCCGCCCAGAACACTCAGATCCACCTCACTTAACCAATTGGTGGTACAACGTAGCAGAACAGTCTCTTGGGGTGACCGCCGCTTCTCAGTTGCGGCCCCTAAAATCTGGAACACCCTGCCACACCACCTAAAAACAAGCCCCTTGCTCCTTCAGTTTAGGAAAAAACGGAAGACTTGGTTATTTAACCAGTAAATCAAACTTCTGGATCACCTGTTCAGGGAGAGACACTTTTGCAGATAGCGCCGAGACGCCCACGGGTAATTGTATGCGCTTTATAAATGTCATTAAATAAATAAAATAAATAAATCCAACACTTTCCCTACTGTTGCACTCTCTGGAGTGGGAATAGTAATTTTAACTCTCCCGCTATCCAGCGCTTTCCCTACTGTTGCACTCGTTGGAGTGGGAATAGTAATTTTAACCTCTTCGCTATTCAATGCTTTCCCTACTGTTGCACTCACTGGAGTGGGAATAGTAATTTTTACCCCTACGCTATCCAATACTTTCCCTACTGTTGCATTCTCTGGAGTGGGAATAGTATTTTTTACCCTTATGCTATCCAACGTTTTCCCTACTGTTGCACTCTCTGGAGTGGGAATAGTAATTTTTACCCCTACGCTATCCAACGCTTTCGCTACTGTTGCACTCTTTGGAGTGGGAATAGTAATTTTAACTCTCCCGCTATCCAAGGCTTTCCCTACTATTGCACTCTCTGGAGTGGGAGTAGTAACTTTTTACCCCTACGCTATCCAACGCTTTCTCTACTGTTGCACTCACTGGAGTGGGAATAGTCATTTTTACTCCTACGCTATCCAACACTCTCCCTACTGTTGCACTCTCTGGAGTGGGAATAGTAATTTTAATTTTCCCGCTATCCAACGCTTTCCCTACTGTTGCACTCTCTCGAGTGGGAATAGTATTTTTACCCTCCCGCTATCCAACGTTTTCTCTACTATTGCACTCACTGGAGTGGGAATATTAATTTTTACTCCTACGCTATTCAACACTTTCCCTACTGTTGCACTCACTGTAGTGGGAATAGTAATTTTTACCCCTACGCTATCCAACACTTTCCCTATTGTTGCACTCTCTGGAGTGGGAATAGTAATTTTTACCCCTACGCTATCCAACGCTTTCCCTACTGTTGCACTCTTTGGAGTAGGAATAGTAATTTTAACTCTCCCGCTATTCAAGGCTTTCCCTACTATTGCACTCTCTGGAGTGGGAATAGTAATTTTTACCCCTACGCTATCCAACGCTTTCCCTACTGTTGTACTCACTGGAGTGGGAATAGTAATTTTTACCCCTACGCTATCCAACGCTTTCCCTACTGTTGCACTCTTTGGAGTAGGAATAGTAATTTTAACTCTCCCACTATCCAAGGCTTTCCCTACTATTGCACTCTCTGGAGTGGGAATAGTAATTTTTACCCCTACGCTGTCCAAAGCTTTCTCTACTGTTGCACTCACTGGAGTGGGAATAGTAATTTTTACTCCTACGCTATCCAACACTTTCCCTACTGTTGCACTCTCTGGAGTGGGAATAGTAATTTTAATTCTCCTGCTATCCAACGCTTTCCCTACTGTTGCATTCTCTGGAGTGGGAATAGTATTTTTTACCCCTAAACTATACAATGTTTTCCTTACTGTTGCACTCTCTGGAGTGGGAATAGTAATGTTTACCCCTACGCTATCCAATGCTTTCCCTACTGTTGCACTCTTTGGAGTGGGAATAGTAATTTTAACTCTCCCGCTATCCAAGGCTTTCCCAACTATTGCACTCTCTGGAGTGGGAATAGTAATCTTTACCCCTACGCTATCCAACGCTTTCTCTACTGTTGCACTCACTGGAGTGGGAATAGTAATTTTTACTCCTACACTATCCAACACTTTCCCTACTGTTGCACTCTCTGGAGTGGGAATAGTAATTTTAATTTTCCCGCTATCCAACGCTTTCCGTACTGTTGCACTCTCTGGAGTGGTAATAGTAATTTTTACCCTCCCGCTATCCAACGTTTTCTCTACTATTGCACTCACTGGAGTGGGAATATTAATTTTTACTACTACGCTATCCAACACTTTCCCTACTGTTGCACTCTTTGGATTGAGAATAGCAATTTTACCCCTACGGTATTCAACGCTTTCCCTACTGTTGCACTCACTGGAGTGGGAATAGTAATTTTTACCCCTAGGCTATCCAACACTTTCTCTACTGTTGCACTCTCTGGAGTGGGAATAGTAATTTTAGCTCTCCCACTATCCAGCGCTTTTCCTACTGTTGCACTCGTTGGATTGGGAGTAGTAAATTTTTAACCCTACGGTATCCAACGCTTTCCCCACTGTTGCACTCACTGCAGTGGGAATAGTAATTTTTACCCCTACGCTATCCAACGCTTTCCCTACTGTTGCACTCTTTGGAGTGGGAATAGTAATTTTAACTCTCCCGCTATCCAAGGCTTTCCCTAGTATTGCACTCTCCTGAGTGGGAATAGTAATTTTTACCCCTACGCTGTCCAAAGCTTTCTCTACTGTTGCACTCACTGGAGTGGGAATAGTAATTTTTACTCCTACGCTATCCAACACTTTCCCTACTGTTGCACTCTCTGGAGTGGGAATAGTAATTTTAATTCTCCCGCTATCCAACGCTTTCCCTACTGTTGCACCCTCTGGAGTGGGAATAGTAATTTTTACCCCTACGCTATCCAACGCTTTCCCTACTGTTGCACTCACTGGAGTGGGAATAGTAATTTTTACCCCTTCGCTATCCAACGCTTTCCCTACTTTTGCATTCTCTGGAGTGGGAATAGTAATTTTAACTCTCCCGCTATCCAAGGTTTTCCCTAGTATTGCACTCTCCTGAGTGGGAATAGTAATTTTTACCCCTAAGCTATCCAATGTTTTCCCTACTGTTGCACTGTCTGGAGTGGGAATTGTAATGTTTACCCCTACGCTATCCAACACTTTCCCTACTGTTGCACTCTCTGGATTGGGAATAGTAATTTTAACTCTCCCGCTATCCAGCGCTTTCCCTACTGTTGCACTCGTTGGAGTGGGAATAGTAATTTTTACCTCTTCGCTATTTAATGCTTTCCCTACTGTTGCACTCACTGGAGTGGGAATATTAATTTTTACCCCTACGCTATCCAACACTTTCCCTACTGTTGCATTCTCTGGAGTGGGAATAGTATTTTTTACCCCTATGCTATCCAACGTTTTCCCTACTGTTGCACTCTCTGGAGTGGGAATAGTAATTTTTTCCCCTACGTTATCCAACGCTTTCGCTACTGTTGCACTCTTTGGAGTGGGAATAGTAATTTTAACTCTCCCGCTATCCAAGGCTTTCCCTACTATTGCACTCTCTGGAGTGGGAGTAGTAACTTTTTACCCCTACGCTATCCAACGCTTTCTCTACTGTTGCACTCACTGGAGTGGGAATAGTCATTTTTACTCCTACGCTATCCAACACTCTCCCTACTGTTGCACTCTCTGGAGTGGGAATAGTAATTTTAATTTTCCCGCTATCCAACGCTTTCCCTACTGTTGCACTCTCTCGAGTGGGAATAGTATTTTTACCCTCCCGCTATCCAACGTTTTCTCTACTATTGCACTCACTGGAGTGGGAATATTAATTTTTACTCCTACGCTATTCAACACTTTCCCTACAGTTGCACTCACTGTAGTGGGAATAGTAATTTTTACCCCTACGCTATCCAACACTTTCCCTACTGTTGCACTCTCTGGAGTGGGAATAGTAATTTTAGCTCTCCCACTATCCAGCGCTTTTCCTACTGTTGCACTCGTTGGATTGGGAGTAGTAAATTTTTAACCCTACGGTATCCAACGCTTTCCCCACTGTTGCACTCACTGCAGTGGGAATAGTAATTTTTACCCCTACGCTATCCAACGCTTTCCCTACTGTTGCACTCTTTGGAGTGGGAATAGTAATTTTAACTCTCCCGCTATCCAAGGCTTTCCCTAGTATTGCACTCTCCTGAGTGGGAATAGTAATTTTTACCCCTACGCTGTCCAAAGCTTTCTCTACTGTTGCACTCACTGGAGTGGGAATAGTAATTTTTACTCCTACGCTATCCAACACTTTCCCTACTGTTGCACTCTCTGGAGTGGGAATAGTAATTTTAATTCTCCCGCTATCCAACGCTTTCCCTACTGTTGCACCCTCTGGAGTGGGAATAGTAATTTTTACCCCTACGCTATCCAATGCTTTCCCTACTGTTGCACTCACTGGAGTGGGAATAGTAATTTTTACCCCTTCGCTATCCAACGCTTTCCCTACTTTTGCATTCTCTGGAGTGGGAATAGTAATTTTAACTCTCCCGCTATCCAAGGTTTTCCCTAGTATTGCACTCTCCTGAGTGGGAATAGTAATTTTTACCCCTAAGCTATCCAATGTTTTCCCTACTGTTGCACTGTCTGGAGTGGGAATAGTAATTTTTACCCCTACGCTATCCAACACTTTCCCTACTGTTGCACTCTCTGGATTGGGAATAGTAATTTTAACTCTCCCGCTATCCAGCGCTTTCCCTACTGTTGCACTCGTTGGAGTGGGAATAGTAATTTTTACCTCTTCGCTATTCGATGCTTTCCCTACTGTTGCACTCACTGGAGTGGGAATATTAATTTTTACCCCTACGCTATCCAACACTTTCCCTACTGTTGCATTCTCTGGAGTGGGAATAGTATTTTTTACCCCTATGCTATCCAACGTTTTCCCTACTGTTGCACTCTCTGGAGTGGGAATAGTAATTTTTACCCCTACGCTATCCAACGCTTTCGCTACTGTTGCACTCTTTGGAGTGGGAATAGTAATTTTAACTCTCCCGCTATCCAAGGCTTTCCCTACTATTGCACTCTCTGGAGTGGGAGTAGTAACTTTTTACCCCTACGCTATCCAACGCTTTCTCTACTGTTGCACTCACTGGAGTGGGAATAGTCATTTTTACTCCTACGCTATCCAACACTATCCCTACTGTTGCACTCTCTGGAGTGGGAATAGTAATTTTAATTTTCCCGCTATCCAACGCTTTCCCTACTGTTGCACTCTCTCGAGTGGGAATAGTATTTTTACCCTCCCGCTATCCAACGTTTTCTCTACTATTGCACTCACTGGAGTGGGAATATTAATTTTTACTCCTACGCTATTCAACACTTTCCCTACAGTTGCACTCACTGTAGTGGGAATAGTAATTTTTACCCCTACGCTATCCAACACTTTCCCTACTGTTGCACTCTCTGGAGTGGGAATAGTAATTTTAGCTCTCCCACTATCCAGCGCTTTTCCTACTGTTGCACTCGTTGGATTGGGAGTAGTAAATTTTTAACCCTACGGTATCCAACGCTTTCCCCACTGTTGCACTCACTGCAGTGGGAATAGTAATTTTTACCCCTACGCTATCCAACGCTTTCCCTACTGTTGCACTCTTTGGAGTGGGAATAGTAATTTTAACTCTCCCGCTATCCAAGGCTTTCCCTAGTATTGCACTCTCCTGAGTGGGAATAGTAATTTTTACCCCTACGCTGTCCAAAGCTTTCTCTACTGTTGCACTCACTGGAGTGGGAATAGTAATTTTTACTCCTACGCTATCCAACACTTTCCCTACTGTTGCACTCTCTGGAGTGGGAATAGTAATTTTAATTCTCCCGCTATCCAACGCTTTCCCTACTGTTGCACCCTCTGGAGTGGGAATAGTAATTTTTACCCCTACGCTATCCAACGCTTTCCCTACTGTTGCACTCACTGGAGTGGGAATAGTAATTTTTACCCCTTCGCTATCCAACGCTTTCCCTACTTTTGCATTCTCTGGAGTGGGAATAGTAATTTTAACTCTCCCGCTATCCAAGGTTTTCCCTAGTATTGCACTCTCCTGAGTGGGAATAGTAATTTTTACCCCTAAGCTATCCAATGTTTTCCCTACTGTTGCACTGTCTGGAGTGGGAATAGTAATTTTTACCCCTACGCTATCCAACACTTTCCCTACTGTTGCACTCTCTGGATTGGGAATAGTAATTTTAACTCTCCCGCTATCCAGCGCTTTCCCTACTGTTGCACTCGTTGGAGTGGGAATAGTAATTTTTACCTCTTCGCTATTCAATGCTTTCCCTACTGTTGCACTCACTGGAGTGGGAATATTAATTTTTACCCCTACGCTATCCAACACTTTCCCTACTGTTGCATTCTCTGGAGTGGGAATAGTATTTTTTACCCCTATGCTATCCAACGTTTTCCCTACTGTTGCACTCTCTGGAGTGGGAATAGTAATTTTTACCCCTACGCTATCCAACGCTTTCGCTACTGTTGCACTCTTTGGAGTGGGAATAGTAATTTTAACTCTCCCGCTATCCAAGGCTTTCCCTACTATTGCACTCTCTGGAGTGGGAGTAGTAACTTTTTACCCCTACGCTATCCAACGCTTTCTCTACTGTTGCACTCACTGGAGTGGGAATAGTCATTTTTACTCCTACGCTATCCAACACTCTCCCTACTGTTGCACTCTCTGGAGTGGGAATAGTAATTTTAATTTTCCCGCTATCCAACGCTTTCCCTACTGTTGCACTCTCTTGAGTGGGAATAGTATTTTTACCCTCCCGCTATCCAACGTTTTCTCTACTATTGCACTCACTGGAGTGGGAATATTAATTTTTACTCCTACGCTATTCAACACTTTCCCTACAGTTGCACTCACTGTAGTGGGAATAGCAATTTTTACCCCTACGCTATCCAACACTTTCCCTACTGTTGCACTCTCTAGAGTGGGAATAGTAATTTTTACCCCTACGCTATCCAACGCTTTCACTACTGTTGCACTCTTTGGAGTAGGAATAGTAATTTTAACTCTCCCGCTATCCAAGGCTTTCCCTACTATTGCACTCTCTGGAGTGGGAATAGTAATTTTTACCCCTACGCTGTCCAAAGCTTTCTCTACTGTTGCACTCACTGGAGTGGGAATAGTAATTTTTACTCCTACGCTATCCAACACTTTCCCTACTGTTGCACTCTCTGGAATGGGAATAGTAATTTTAATTCTCCTGCTATCCAACGCTTTCCCTACTGTTGCATTCTCTGGAGTGGGAATAGTATTTTTTACCCCTACACTATACAATGTTTTCCTTACTGTTGCACTCTCTGGAGTGGGAATAGTAATGTTTACCCCTACGCTATCCAATGCTTTCCCTACTGTTGCACTCTTTGGAGTGGGAATAGTAATTTTAACTCTCCCGCTATGCAAGGCTTTCCCAACTATTGCACTCTCTGGAGTGGGAATAGTAATTTTTACCCCTACGCTATCCAATGCTTTCTCTACTGTTGCACTCACTGGAGTGGGAATAGTAATTTTTACTCCTACGCTTTCCAACACTTTCCCTACTGTTGCACTCTCTGGAGTGGGAATAGTAATTTTAATTTTCCCGCTATCCAACGCTTTCCCTACTGTTGCACTCTCTGGAGTGGTAATAGTAATTTTTACCCTCCCGCTATCCAATGTTTTCTCTACTATTGCACTCACTGGAGTGGGAATATTAATTTTTACTACTACGCTATCCAACACTTTCCCTACTGTTGCACTCTTTGGATTGAGAATAGCAATTTTACCCCTACGGTATTCAACGCTTTCCCTACTGTTGCACTCACTGGAGTGGGAATAGTCATTTTTACCCCTAGGCTATCCAACACTTTCTCTACTGTTGCACTCTCTGGAGTGGGAATAGTAATTTTAACTCTCCCACTATCCAGCGCTTTTCCTACTGTTGCACTCGTTGGATTGGGAGTAGTACATTTTTAACCCTACGGTATCCAACGCTTTCCCCACTGTTGCACTCACTGCAGTGGGAATAGTAATTTTTACCCCTACGCTATCCAACGCTTTCCCTACTGTTGCACTCTTTGGAGTGGGAATAGTAATTTTAACTCTCCCGCTATCCAAGGCTTTCCCTAGTATTGCACTCTCCTGAGTGGGAATAGTAATTTTTACCCCTACGCTGTCCAAAGCTTTCTCTACTGTTGCACTCACTGGAGTGGGAATAGTAATTTTTACTCCTACGCTATCCAACACTTTCCCTACTGTTGCACTCTCTGGAGTGGGAATAGTAATTTTAATTCTCCCGCTATCCAATGCTTTCCCTACTGTTGCACCCTCTGGAGTGGGAATAGTAATTTTTACCCCTACGCTATCCAACGCTTTCCCTACTGTTGCACTCACTGGAGTGGGAATAGTAATTTTTACCCCTTCGCTATCCAACGCTCTCCGTACTGTTGCACTCTTTGAAGTGGGAATAGTAATTTTAATTTCCCTACTATTGCACTCTCTGGAGTGGGAATAGGTATTTTTTTACCCCTACGCTATCCAACGCTTTCTCTACTATTGCACTCACTGGAGTGGGAATAGTAACTTTTTACTCCTACACTATCCAACAATTTCCCTACTGTTGCACTCTCAGGAGTAGGAATAGTAATTTAAATTTTCCCGCTATCCAACACTTTCCCTACTGTTGCACTCTTTGAAGTGGGAGTAGTAATTTTAACTCTCCCGCTATCCAACGCTTTCCTTACTGTTGCACCCTCTGGAGTGGGAATAGTAATTTTTACCCCTAAGCTATCCAACGCTTTCCCTACTGTTGCACTCACTGGAGTGGGAATAGTAATTTTTACCCCTTCGCTATCCAACGCTTTCCCTACTGTTGCATTCTCTGGAGTGGGAATAGTAATTTCTACCCCTACGCTATCCAATGTTTTCCCTACTGTTGCACTCTCTGGAGTGGGAATAGTAATTTTTACCCCTACGCTATCCAACGCTTTCCCTACTATTGCATTCTCTGGAGTGGGAATAGTAATTTTTTACCCCTATGCTATCCAACGTTTTCCCTACTGTTGCACTCTCTGGAGTGGGAATAGTAATTTTTACCCCTACGCTATCCAACGCTTTCGCTACTGTTGCACTCTTTGGAGTGGGAATAGTAATTTTAACTCTCCCGCTATCCAAGGCTTTCCCTACTATTGCACTCTCTGGAGTGGGAGTAGTAACTTTTTACCCCTACGCTATCCAATGCTTTCTCTACTGTTGCACTCACTGGAGTGGGAATAGTCATTTTTACTCCTATGCTATCCAACACTCTCCCTACTGTTGCACTCTCTGGAGTGGGAATAGTAATTTTAATTTTCCCGCTATCAAACACTTTCCCTACTGTTGCACTCTTTGAAGTGGGAATAGTAATTTTAATTTCCCTACTATTGCACTCTCTGGAGTGGGAATAGGTATTTTTTTACCCCTACGCTATCCAACGCTTTCTCTACTATTGCACTCACTGGAGTGGGAATAGTAACTTTTTACTCCTACACTATCCAACACTCTCCCTACTGTTGCACTCTTTGAAGTGGGAATAGTAATTTTAATTTCCCTACTATTGCACTCTCTGGAGTGGGAATAGGTATTTTTTTACCCCTACGCTATCCAACGCTTTCTCTACTATTGCACTCACTGGAGTGGGAATAGTAACTTTTTACTCCTACGCTATCCAACACTCTCCCTACTGTTGCACTCTTTGAAGTGGGAATAGTAATTTTAATTTCCCTACTATTGCACTCTCTGGAGTGGGAATAGGTATTTTTTTACCCCTACGCTATCCAACGCTTTCTCTACTATTGCACTCACTGGAGTGGGAATAGTAACTTTTTACTCCTACACTATCCAACAATTTCCCTACTGTTGCACTCTCAGGAGTAGGAATAGTAATTTTAATTTTCCCTCTATCCAACACTTTCCCTACTGTTGCACTCTTTGAAGTGGGAATAGTAATTTTTACCCCTAAGCTACCCAACGCTTTCCCTACTGTTGCACTCACTGGAGTGGGAATAGTAATTTTTACCCCTTCGCTATCCAACGCTTTCCCTACTGTTGCATTCTCTGGAGTGGGAATAGTAATTTCTACCCCTACGCTATCCAATGTTTTCCCTACTGTTGCACTCTCTGGAGTGGGAATAGTAATTTTTACCCCTACGCTATCCAACGCTTTCCCTACTGTTGCATTCTCTGGAGTGGGAATAGTATTTTTTACTCTATGCTATCCAACGTTTTCCCTACTGTTGCACTCTCTGGAGTGGGAATAGTAATTTTTACCCCTACGCTATCCAACGCTTTCGCTACTGTTGCACTCTTTGGAGTGGGAATAGTAATTTTAACTCTCCCGCTATCCAAGGCTTTCCCTACTATTGCACTCTCTGGAGTGGGAGTAGTAACTTTTTACCCCTACGCTATCCAACGCTTTCTCTACTGTTGCACTCACTGGAGTGGGAATAGTAATTTTTACTCCTACGCTATCCAACACTCTCCCTACTGTTGCACTCTCTGGAGTGGGAATAGTAATTTTAATTTTCCCGCTATCCAACACTTTCCCTACTGTTGCACTCTTTGAAGTGGGAATAGTAATTTTAACTCTCCCGCTATCCAACGCTTTCCTTACTGTTGCACCCTCTGGAGTGGGAATAGTAATTTTTACCCCTAAGCTATCCAACGCTTTCCCTACTGTTGCACTCACTGGAGTGGGAATAGTAATTTTTACCCCTTCGCTATTCAACGCTTTCCCTACTGTTGCACTCTCTCAAATGGGAATAGTATTTTTACCCTCCCGCTATCCAACGTTTTCTCTACTATTGCATTTACTGGAGTGGGAATAATAATTTTTACTCCTACACTATTCAACACTTTCCCTACTGTTGCACTCACTGTAGTGGGAATAGTAATTTTTACCCCTACGCTATCCAACACTTTCCCTACTGTTGCACTCTCTGAAGTGGGAATAGTAATTGCTACCCCTACGCTATCCAACGCTTTCCCTACTGTTGCACTCTCTGGAGTGGGAATAGTAATTTTAGCTCTCCCACTATCCAGCGCTTTTCCTACTGTTGCACTCGTTGGATTGGGAGTAGTAAATTTTTAACCCTACGGTATCCAACGCTTTCCCCACTGTTGCACTCACTGCAGTGGGAATAGTAATTTTTACCCCTACGCTATCCAACGCTTTCCCTACTGTTGCACTCTTTGGAGTGGGAATAGTAATTTTAACTCTCCCGCTATCCAAGGCTTTCCCTAGTATTGCACTCTCCTGAGTGGGAATAGTAATTTTTACCCCTACGCTGTCCAAAGCTTTCTCTACTGTTGCACTCACTGGAGTGGGAATAGTAATTTTTACTCCTACGCTATCCAACACTTTCCCTACTGTTGCACTCTCTGGAGTGGGAATAGTAATTTTAATTCTCCCGCTATCCAACGCTTTCCCTACTGTTGCACCCTCTGGAGTGGGAATAGTAATTTTTACCCCTACGCTATCCAATGCTTTCCCTACTGTTGCACTCACTGGAGTGGGAATAGTAATTTTTACCCCTTCGCTATCCAACGCTTTCCCTACTTTTGCATTCTCTGGAGTGGGAATAGTAATTTTAACTCTCCCGCTATCCAAGGTTTTCCCTAGTATTGCACTCTCCTGAGTGGGAATAGTAATTTTTACCCCTAAGCTATCCAATGTTTTCCCTACTGTTGCACTGTCTGGAGTGGGAATAGTAATTTTTACCCCTACGCTATCCAACACTTTCCCTACTGTTGCACTCTCTGGATTGGGAATAGTAATTTTAACTCTCCCGCTATCCAGCGCTTTCCCTACTGTTGCACTCGTTGGAGTGGGAATAGTAATTTTTACCTCTTCGCTATTCGATGCTTTCCCTACTGTTGCACTCACTGGAGTGGGAATATTAATTTTTACCCCTACGCTATCCAACACTTTCCCTACTGTTGCATTCTCTGGAGTGGGAATAGTATTTTTTACCCCTATGCTATCCAACGTTTTCCCTACTGTTGCACTCTCTGGAGTGGGAATAGTAATTTTTACCCCTACGCTATCCAACGCTTTCGCTACTGTTGCACTCTTTGGAGTGGGAATAGTAATTTTAACTCTCCCGCTATCCAAGGCTTTCCCTACTATTGCACTCTCTGGAGTGGGAGTAGTAACTTTTTACCCCTACGCTATCCAACGCTTTCTCTACTGTTGCACTCACTGGAGTGGGAATAGTCATTTTTACTCCTACGCTATCCAACACTATCCCTACTGTTGCACTCTCTGGAGTGGGAATAGTAATTTTAATTTTCCCGCTATCCAACGCTTTCCCTACTGTTGCACTCTCTCGAGTGGGAATAGTATTTTTACCCTCCCGCTATCCAACGTTTTCTCTACTATTGCACTCACTGGAGTGGGAATATTAATTTTTACTCCTACGCTATTCAACACTTTCCCTACAGTTGCACTCACTGTAGTGGGAATAGTAATTTTTACCCCTACGCTATCCAACGCTTTCCCTACTGTTGCACTCTTTGGAGTGGGAATAGTAATTTTAACTCTCCCGCTATCCAAGGCTTTCCCTAGTATTGCACTCTCCTGAGTGGGAATAGTAATTTTTACCCCTACGCTGTCCAAAGCTTTCTCTACTGTTGCACTCACTGGAGTGGGAATAGTAATTTTTACTCCTACGCTATCCAACACTTTCCCTACTGTTGCACTCTCTGGAGTGGGAATAGTAATTTTAATTCTCCCGCTATCCAACGCTTTCCCTACTGTTGCACCCTCTGGAGTGGGAATAGTAATTTTTACCCCTACACTATCCAACGCTTTCCCTACTGTTGCACTCACTGGAGTGGGAATAGTAATTTTTACCCCTTCGCTATCCAACGCTTTCCCTACTTTTGCATTCTCTGGAGTGGGAATAGTAATTTTAACTCTCCCGCTATCCAAGGTTTTCCCTAGTATTGCACTCTCCTGAGTGGGAATAGTAATTTTTACCCCTAAGCTATCCAATGTTTTCCCTACTGTTGCACTGTCTGGAGTGGGAATAGTAATTTTTACCCCTACGCTATCCAACACTTTCCCTACTGTTGCACTCTCTGGATTGGGAATAGTAATTTTAACTCTCCCGCTATCCAGCGCTTTCCCTACTGTTGCACTCGTTGGAGTGGGAATAGTAATTTTTACCTCTTCGCTATTCAATGCTTTCCCTACTGTTGCACTCACTGGAGTGGGAATATTAATTTTTACCCCTACGCTATCCAACACTTTCCCTACTGTTGCATTCTCTGGAGTGGGAATAGTATTTTTTACCCCTATGCTATCCAACGTTTTCCCTACTGTTGCACTCTCTGGAGTGGGAATAGTAATTTTTACCCCTACGCTATCCAACGCTTTCGCTACTGTTGCACTCTTTGGAGTGGGAATAGTAATTTTAACTCTCCCGCTATCCAAGGCTTTCCCTACTATTGCACTCTCTGGAGTGGGAGTAGTAACTTTTTACCCCTACGCTATCCAACGCTTTCTCTACTGTTGCACTCACTGGAGTGGGAATAGTCATTTTTACTCCTACGCTATCCAACACTCTCCCTACTGTTGCACTCTCTGGAGTGGGAATAGTAATTTTAATTTTCCCGCTATCCAACGCTTTCCCTACTGTTGCACTCTCTTGAGTGGGAATAGTATTTTTACCCTCCCGCTATCCAACGTTTTCTCTACTATTGCACTCACTGGAGTGGGAATATTAATTTTTACTCCTACGCTATTCAACACTTTCCCTACAGTTGCACTCACTGTAGTGGGAATAGTAATTTTTACCCCTACGCTATCCAACACTTTCCCTACTGTTGCACTCTCTAGAGTGGGAATAGTAATTTTTACCCCTACGCTATCCAACGCTTTCACTACTGTTGCACTCTTTGGAGTAGGAATAGTAATTTTAACTCTCCCGCTATCCAAGGCTTTCCCTACTATTGCACTCTCTGGAGTGGGAATAGTAATTTTTACCCCTACGCTGTCCAAAGCTTTCTCTACTGTTGCACTCACTGGAGTGGGAATAGTAATTTTTACTCCTACGCTATCCAACACTTTCCCTACTGTTGCACTCTCTGGAATGGGAATAGTAATTTTAATTCTCCTGCTATCCAACGCTTTCCCTACTGTTGCATTCTCTGGAGTGGGAATAGTATTTTTTACCCCTACACTATACAATGTTTTCCTTACTGTTGCACTCTCTGGAGTGGGAATAGTAATGTTTACCCCTACGCTATCCAATGCTTTCCCTACTGTTGCACTCTTTGGAGTGGGAATAGTAATTTTAACTCTCCCGCTATGCAAGGCTTTCCCAACTATTGCACTCTCTGGAGTGGGAATAGTAATTTTTACCCCTACGCTATCCAATGCTTTCTCTACTGTTGCACTCACTGGAGTGGGAATAGTAATTTTTACTCCTACGCTTTCCAACACTTTCCCTACTGTTGCACTCTCTGGAGTGGGAATAGTAATTTTAATTTTCCCGCTATCCAACGCTTTCCCTACTGTTGCACTCTCTGGAGTGGTAATAGTAATTTTTACCCTCCCGCTATCCAATGTTTTCTCTACTATTGCACTCACTGGAGTGGGAATATTAATTTTTACTACTACGCTATCCAACACTTTCCCTACTGTTGCACTCTTTGGATTGAGAATAGCAATTTTACCCCTACGGTATTCAACGCTTTCCCTACTGTTGCACTCACTGGAGTGGGAATAGTCATTTTTACCCCTAGGCTATCCAACACTTTCTCTACTGTTGCACTCTCTGGAGTGGGAATAGTAATTTTAACTCTCCCACTATCCAGCGCTTTTCCTACTGTTGCACTCGTTGGATTGGGAGTAGTACATTTTTAACCCTACGGTATCCAACGCTTTCCCCACTGTTGCACTCACTGCAGTGGGAATAGTAATTTTTACCCCTACGCTATCCAACGCTTTCCCTACTGTTGCACTCTTTGGAGTGGGAATAGTAATTTTAACTCTCCCGCTATCCAAGGCTTTCCCTAGTATTGCACTCTCCTGAGTGGGAATAGTAATTTTTACCCCTACGCTGTCCAAAGCTTTCTCTACTGTTGCACTCACTGGAGTGGGAATAGTAATTTTTACTCCTACGCTATCCAACACTTTCCCTACTGTTGCACTCTCTGGAGTGGGAATAGTAATTTTAATTCTCCCGCTATCCAATGCTTTCCCTACTGTTGCACCCTCTGGAGTGGGAATAGTAATTTTTACCCCTACGCTATCCAACGCTTTCCCTACTGTTGCACTCACTGGAGTGGGAATAGTAATTTTTACCCCTTCGCTATCCAACGCTCTCCGTACTGTTGCACTCTTTGAAGTGGGAATAGTAATTTTAATTTCCCTACTATTGCACTCTCTGGAGTGGGAATAGGTATTTTTTTACCCCTACGCTATCCAACGCTTTCTCTACTATTGCACTCACTGGAGTGGGAATAGTAACTTTTTACTCCTACACTATCCAACAATTTCCCTACTGTTGCACTCTCAGGAGTAGGAATAGTAATTTAAATTTTCCCGCTATCCAACACTTTCCCTACTGTTGCACTCTTTGAAGTGGGAGTAGTAATTTTAACTCTCCCGCTATCCAACGCTTTCCTTACTGTTGCACCCTCTGGAGTGGGAATAGTAATTTTTACCCCTAAGCTATCCAACGCTTTCCCTACTGTTGCACTCACTGGAGTGGGAATAGTAATTTTTACCCCTTCGCTATCCAACGCTTTCCCTACTGTTGCATTCTCTGGAGCGGGAATAGTAATTTCTACCCCTACGCTATCCAATGTTTTCCCTACTGTTGCACTCTCTGGAGTGGGAATAGTAATTTTTACCCCTACGCTATCCAACGCTTTCCCTACTATTGCATTCTCTGGAGTGGGAATAGTAATTTTTTACCCCTATGCTATCCAACGTTTTCCCTACTGTTGCACTCTCTGGAGTGGGAATAGTAATTTTTACCCCTACGCTATCCAACGCTTTCGCTACTGTTGCACTCTTTGGAGTGGGAATAGTAATTTTAACTCTCCCGCTATCCAAGGCTTTCCCTACTATTGCACTCTCTGGAGTGGGAGTAGTAACTTTTTACCCCTACGCTATCCAATGCTTTCTCTACTGTTGCACTCACTGGAGTGGGAATAGTCATTTTTACTCCTATGCTATCCAACACTCTCCCTACTGTTGCACTCTCTGGAGTGGGAATAGTAATTTTAATTTTCCCGCTATCAAACACTTTCCCTACTGTTGCACTCTTTGAAGTGGGAATAGTAATTTTAATTTCCCTACTATTGCACTCTCTGGAGTGGGAATAGGTATTTTTTTACCCCTACGCTATCCAACGCTTTCTCTACTATTGCACTCACTGGAGTGGGAATAGTAACTTTTTACTCCTACACTATCCAACACTCTCCCTACTGTTGCACTCTTTGAAGTGGGAATAGTAATTTTAATTTCCCTACTATTGCACTCTCTGGAGTGGGAATAGGTATTTTTTTACCCCTACGCTATCCAACGCTTTCTCTACTATTGCACTCACTGGAGTAGGAATAGTAACTTTTTACTCCTACGCTATCCAACACTCTCCCTACTGTTGCACTCTTTGAAGTGGGAATAGTAATTTTAATGTCCCTACTATTGCACTCTCTGGAGTGGGAATAGGTATTTTTTTACCCCTACGCTATCCAACGCTTTCTCTACTATTGCACTCACTGGAGTGGGAATAGTAACTTTTTACTCCTACACTATCCAACAATTTCCCTACTGTTGCACTCTCAGGAGTAGGAATAGTAATTTTAATTTTCCCTCTATCCAACACTTTCCCTACTGTTGCACTCTTTGAAGTGGGAATAGTAATTTTTACCCCTAAGCTACCCAACGCTTTCCCTACTGTTGCACTCACTGGAGTGGGAATAGTAATTTTTACCCCTTCGCTATCCAACGCTTTCCCTACTGTTGCATTCTCTGGAGTGGGAATAGTAATTTCTACCCCTACGCTATCCAATGTTTTCCCTACTGTTGCACTCTCTGGAGTGGGAATAGTAATTTTTACCCCTACGCTATCCAACGCTTTCCCTACTGTTGCATTCTCTGGAGTGGGAATAGTATTTTTTACTCTATGCTATCCAACGTTTTCCCTACTGTTGCACTCTCTGGAGTGGGAATAGTAATTTTTACCCCTACGCTATCCAACGCTTTCGCTACTGTTGCACTCTTTGGAGTGGGAATAGTAATTTTAACTCTCCCGCTATCCAAGGCTTTCCCTACTATTGCACTCTCTGGAGTGGGAGTAGTAACTTTTTACCCCTACGCTATCCAACGCTTTCTCTACTGTTGCACTCACTGGAGTGGGAATAGTAATTTTTACTCCTACGCTATCCAACACTCTCCCTACTGTTGCACTCTCTGGAGTGGGAATAGTAATTTTAATTTTCCCGCTATCCAACACTTTCCCTACTGTTGCACTCTTTGAAGTGGGAATAGTAATTTTAACTCTCCCGCTATCCAACGCTTTCCTTACTGTTGCACCCTCTGGAGTGGGAATAGTAATTTTTACCCCTAAGCTATCCAACGCTTTCCCTACTGTTGCACTCACTGGAGTGGGAATAGTAATTTTTACCCCTTCGCTATTCAACGCTTTCCCTACTGTTGCACTCTCTCAAATGGGAATAGTATTTTTACCCTCCCGCTATCCAACGTTTTCTCTACTATTGCATTTACTGGAGTGGGAATAATAATTTTTACTCCTACACTATTCAACACTTTCCCTACTGTTGCACTCACTGTAGTGGGAATAGTAATTTTTACCCCTACGCTATCCAACACTTTCCCTACTGTTGCACTCTCTGGAGTGGGAATAGTAATTGCTACCCCTACGCTATCCAACGCTTTCCCTACTGTTGCACTCTTTGGAGTAGGAATAGTAATTTTAACTCTCCCGCTACCCAAGGCTTTCCCTACTATTGCACTCTCTGGAGTGGGAATAGGAATTTTTACCCCTACGCTATCCAATGCTTTCCCTACTGTTGCACTCACTGGAGTGGGAATAGTAATTTTTACCCCTACGCTATCCAACGCTTTCCCTACTGTTGCACTCTTTGGAGTAGGAATAGTAATTTTAACTCTCCCGCTATCCAAGGCTTTCCCTACTATTGCACTCTCTGGAGTGGGGATAGTAAATTTTTACCCCTACGCTGTCCAAAGCTTTCTCTACTGTTGCACTCACTGGAGTGGGAATAGTGATTTTTACTCCTACGCTATCCAACACTTTCCCTACTGTTGCACTCTCTGGAGTGGGAATAGTAATTTTAATTCTCCTGCTATCCAACGCTTTCCCTACTGTTGCATTCTCTGGAGTGGGAATAGTATTTTTTACCCCTACACTATACAATGTTTTCCTTACTGTTGCACTCTCTGGAGTGGGAATAGTAATGTTTACCCCTACGCTATCCAATGCTTTCCCTACTGTTGCACTCTTTGGAGTGGGAATAGTAATTTTAACTCTCCCGCTATCCAAGGCTTTCCCTACTATTGCACTCTCTGGAGTGGGAATAGTAATTTTTACCCCTACGCTATCCAACGCTTTCTCTACTGTTGCACTCACTGGAGTGGGAATAGTCATTTTTACTCCTACGCTATCCAACACTCTCCCTACTGTTGCACTCTCTGGAGTGGGAATAGTAATTTTAATTTTCCCGCTATCCAACACTTTCCCTACTGTTGCACTCTTTGAAGTGGGAATAGTAATTTTAACTCTCCCGCTATCCAACGCTTTCCTTACTGTTGCACCCTCTGGAGTGGGAATAGTAATTTTTACCCCTAAGCTATCCAACGCTTTCCCTACTGTTGCACTCACTGGAGTGGGAATAGTAATTTTTACCCCTTCGCTATCCAACGCTTTCCCTACTGTTGCACTCTCTCGATTGGGAATAGTATTTTTACCCTCCCGCTATCCAACGTTTTCTCTACTATTGCATTTACTGGAGTGGGAATAATAATTTTTACTCCTACACTATTCAACACTTTCCCTACTGTTGCACTCACTGTAGTGGGAATAGTAATTTTTACCCCTACGCTATCCAACACTTTCCCTACTGTTGCACTCTCTGGAGTGGGAATAGTAATTGCTACCCCTACGCTATCCAACGCTTTCCCTACTGTTGCACTCTTTGGAGTAGGAATAGTAATTTTAACTCTCCCGCTACCCAAGGCTTTCCCTACTATTGCACTCTCTGGAGTGGGAATAGGAATTTTTACCCCTACGCTATCCAATGCTTTCCCTACTGTTGCACTCACTGGAGTGGGAATAGTAATTTTTACCCCTACGCTATCCAACGCTTTCCCTACTGTTGCACTCTTTGGAGTAGGAATAGTAATTTTAACTCTCCCGCTATCCAAGGCTTTCCCTACTATTGCACTCTCTGGAGTGGGGATAGTAATTTTTACCCCTACGCTGTCCAAAGCTTTCTCTACTGTTGCACTCACTGGAGTGGGAATAGTGATTTTTACTCCTACGCTATCCAACACTTTCCCTACTGTTGCACTCTCTGGAGTGGGAATACTAATTTTAATTCTCCTGCTATCCAACGCTTTCCCTACTGTTGCATTCTCTGGAGTGGGAATAGTATTTTTTACCCCTACACTATACAATGTTTTCCTTACTGTTGCACTCTCTGTAGTGGGAATAGTAATGTTTACCCCTACGCTATCCAATGCTTTCCCTACTGTTGCACTCTTTGGAGTGGGAATAGTAATTTTAACTCTCCCGCTATCCAAGGCTTTCCCTACTATTGCACTCTCTGGAGTGGGAATAGTAATTTTTACCCCTACGCTATCCAACGCTTTCTCTACTGTTGCACTCACTGGAGTGGGAATAGTAATTTTTACTCCTACGCTATCCAACACTTTCCCTACTGTTGCACTCTCTGGAGTGGGAATAGTAATTTTAATTTTCCAGCTATCCAACGCTTTCCCTACTGTTGCACTCTCTGGAGTGGTAATAGTAATTTTTACCCTCCCGCTATCCAACGTTTTCTCTACTATTGCACTCACTGGAGTGGGAATATTAATTTTTACTCCTACGCTATCCAACACTTTCCCTACTGTTGCACTCTTTGGATTGAGAATAGCAATTTTACCCCTACGGTATTCAACGCTTTCCCTACTGTTGCACTCACTGGAGTGGGAATAGTAATTTTTACCCCTAGGCTATCCAACACGTTCTCTACTGTTGCACTCTCTGGAGTGGGAATAGTAATTTTAACTCTCCCGCTATCCAGCACTTTCCCTACTGTTGCACTTGTTGGATTGGGAGTAGTACATTTTTAACCCTACGGTATCCAACGCTTTCCCCACTGTTGCACTCACTGCAGTGGGAATAGTAATTTTTACCCCTACGCTATCCAACGCTTTCCCTACTGTTGCACTCTTTGGAGTGGGAATAGTCATTTTAACTCTCCCGCTATCCAAGGCTTTCCCTAGTATTGCACTCTCCTGAGTGGGAATAGTAATTTTTACCCCTACGCTGTCCAAAGCTTTCTCTACTGTTGCACTCACTGGAGTGGGAATAGTAATTTTAACTCCTACGCTATCCAACACTTTCCCTACTGTTGCACTCTCTGGAGTGGGACTAGTAATTTTAATTCTCCCGCTATCCAACGCTTTCCCTACTGTTGCACCCTCTGGAGTGGGAATAGCAATTTGTACCCCTACGCTATCCAACGCTTTCCCTACTGTTGCACTCACTGGAGTGGGAATAGTAATTTTTACCCCTTCGCTATCCAACGCTTTCCCTACTGTTGCATTCTCTGGAGTGGGAATAGTAATTTTTACCCCTAAGCTATCCAATGTTTTCCCTACTGTTGCACTGTCTGGAGTGGGAATAGTCATTTTTACCCCTATGCTATCCAACGCTTTCCGTACTGTTGCACTCTTTGAAGTGGGAATAGTAATTTTAATTTCACTACTATTGCACTCTCTGGAGTCGGAATAGTAATTTTTTACCCCTACGCTATCCAACACTTTCTCTACTATTGCGCTCACTGGAGTGGGAATAGTAACTTTTTACTCCTACACTCTCCAACAATTTCCCTACTGTTGCACTCTCAGGAGTAGGAATAGTAATTTTAATTTTCCCGCTATCCAACACTTTCCCTACTGTTGCACTCTTTGAAGTGGGAATAGTAATTTTAACTCTCCCGCTATCCAACGCTTTCCCTACTGTTGCACCCTCTGGATTGGGAATAGTAATTTTTACCCCTAAGCTATCCAACGCTTTCCCTACTGTTGCACTCACTGGAGTGGGAATAGTAATTTTTACCCCTTCGCTATCCAACGCTTTCCCTACTGTTGCATTCTCTGGAGTGGGAATAGTATTTTTTACCCCTACGCTATCCAATGTTTTCACTACTGTTGCACTCTCTGGAGTGGGAATAGTAATTTTTACCCCTACGCTATCCAACGCTTTCCCTACTGTTGCACTCTCTGGAGTAGGAATAGTGATTTTGACTCTCCCGCTATCCAAGGTTTTACCTACTGTTGCACTCTTTGGAGTGGGAATAGTAATTTAATTCTCCCGCTATCCAAGGCTTTCCCTACTATTGCACTCCCTGGAGTGGGAATAGTAATTTATACCCCTACGCTATCCAACACTTTCCCTACTGTTGCACTCTCTGGAGTGGGAATAGTAATTTTAACTCTCCCGCTATCCAGCACTTTCCCTACTGTTGCACTCGTTGGAGTGGGAGTAGTCATTTTTACCCCTACGCTATCCAACGCTTTCCCTATTGTTGCACTCACTGGAGTGGGAATAGTCATTTTACCCCTCCGCTATCCAACGCTTTCCCTACTGTTGCATTCTCTGGAGTGGGAATAGTAATTTTTACCCCTACGCTATACAATGTTTTCCCTACTGTTGCAATCTCTTGAGTGGGAATAGTAATTTTTACACCTACGCTATCCAACGCTTTCCCTACTGTTGCATTCTTTGGAGTGGGAATAGTAATTTTAACTCTCCCGCTATCCAAGGCTTTCCCTACTATTGCACTCTCTGGAGTGGGAATAGTAATTTTTACCCCTACGCTATCCAACGCTTTCTCTACTGTTGCACTCACTGGAGTGTGAATAGTAATTTTTAATCCTACACTATCCAACAATTTCCCTACTGTTGCACTCTCTGGAGTGGGAATAGTAATTTTTACCCCTACGCTATCCAATGTTTTCCCTACTGTTGCACTCTCTGGAGTGGGAATAGTAATTTTTACCCCTACGCTATCCAACGCTTTCCCTACTGTTGCACTCTCTGGAGTAGGAATAGTGATTTTGACTCTCCCCCTATCCAAGGTTTTACCTACTGTTGCACTCTTTGGAGTGGGAATAGTAATTTTAAATCTCCCGCTATCCAAGGCTTTCCCTACTATTGCACTCTCTGGAGTGGGAATAGTAATTTATACCCCTACGCTATCCAACACTTTCCCTACTGTTGCACTCTCTGGAGTGGGAATAGTAATTTTAACTCTCCCGCTATCCAGCGCTTTCCCTACTGTTGCACTTGTTGGATTGGGAGTAGTACATTTTTAACCCTACGGTATCCAACGCTTTCCCCACTGTTGCACTCACTGCAGTGGGAATAGTAATTTTTACCCCTACGCTATCCAACGCTTTCCCTACTGTTGCACTCTTTGGAGTGGGAATAGTAATTTTAACTCTCCCGCTATCCAAGGCTTTCCCTAGTATTGCACTCTCCTGAGTGGGAATTGTAATTTTTACCCCTACGCTGTCCAAAGCTTTCTCTACTGTTGCACTCACTGGAGTGGGAATAGTAATTTTAACTCCTCGCTATCCAACACTTTCCCTACTGTTGCACTCTCTGGAGTGGGATTAGTAATTTTAATTCTCCCGCTATCCAACTCTTTCCCTACTGTTGCACCCTCTGGAGTGGGAATAGTAATTTTTACCCCTACGCTATCCAACGCTTTCCCTACTGTTGCACTCACTGGAGTGGGAATAGTAATTTTTACCCCTTCACTATCCAACGCTTTCCCTACTGTTGCATTCTCTGGAGTGGGAATAGTAATTTTTACCCCTAAGCTATCCAATGTTTTCTCTACTGTTGCACTGTCTGGAGTGGGAATAGTCATTTTTACCCCTACGCTATCCAACGCTTTCCGTACTGTTGCACTCTTTAAAGTGGGAATAGTAATTTTAATTTCACTACTATTGCACTCTCTGGAGTGGGAATAGTAATTTTTACCCCTACGCTATCCAACACTTTCTCTACTATTGCACTCTTTGGAGTAGGAATAGTAATTTTAACTCTCCCGCTATCCAAGGCTTTCCCTACTATTGCACTCTCTGGAGTGGGAATAGTAATTTTTACCCCTACGCTGTCCAAAGCTTTGTCTACTGTTGCACTCACTGGAGTGGGAATAGTGATTTTTACTCCTACGCTATCCAACACTTTCCCTACTGTTGCACTCTCTGGAGTGGGAATAGTAATTTTAATTCTCCTGCTATCCAACGCTTTCCCTACTGTTGCATTCTCTGGAGTGGGAATAGTATTTTTTACCCCTACACTATACAATGTTTTCCTTACTGTTGCACTCTCTGGAGTGGGAATAGTAATGTTTACCCCTACGCTATCCAATGCTTTCCCTACTGTTGCACTCTTTGGAGTGGGAATAGTAATTTTAACTCTCCCGCTATCCAAGGCTTTCCCTACTATTGCACTCTCTGGAGTGGGAATAGTAATTTTTACCCCTACGCTATCCAACGCTTTCTCTACTGTTGCACTCACTGGAGTGGGAATAGTAATTTTTACTCCTACGCTATCCAACACTTTCCCTACTGTTGCACTCTCTGGAGTGGGAATAGTAATTTTAATTTTCCAGCTATCCAACGCTTTCCCTACTGTTGCACTCTCTGGAGTGGTAATAGTAATTTTTACCCTCCCGCTATCCAACGTTTTCTCTACTATTGCACTCACTGGAGTGGGAATATTAATTTTTACTCCTACGCTATCCAACACTTTCCCTACTGTTGCACTCTTTGGATTGAGAATAGCAATTTTACCCCTACGGTATTCAACGCTTTCCCTACTGTTGCACTCACTGGAGTGGGAATAGTAATTTTTACCCCTAGGCTATCCAACACTTTCTCTACTGTTGCACTCTCTGGAGTGGGAATAGTAATTTTAACTCTCCCGCTATCCAAGGCTTTCCCTACTATTTCACTCTCCTGAGTGGGAATAGTAATTTTTACCCCTACGCTGTCCAAAGCTTTCTCTACTGTTGCACTCACTGGAGTGGGAATAGTAATTTATACTCCTACGCTATCCAACACTTTTCCTACTGTTGCACTCTCTGGAGTGGGAATAGTCATTTTAATTCTCCCGCTATCCAACGCTTTCCCTACTGTTGCACCCTCTGGAGTGGGAATAAAATTTTTTACCCCTACGCTATCCAACGCTTTCCCTACTGTTGTACTCACTGGAGGGGGAATAGTAATTTTTACCCCTCCGCTATCCAACGCTTTCCCTACTGTTGCATTCTCTGGAGTGGGAATAGTAATTTTTACCCCTACGCTATACAATGTTTTCCCTACTGTTGCAATCTCTTGAGTGGGAATAGTAATTTTTACCCCTACGCTATCCAACGCTTTCCCTACTGTTGCATTCTTTGGAGTGGGAATAGTAATTTTAACTCTCCCGCTATCCAAGGCTTTCCCTACTATTGCACTCTCTGGAGTGGGAATAGTAATTTTTACCCCTACGCTATCCAACGCTTTCTCTACTGTTGCACTCACTGGAGTGGGAATAGTCATTTTTACTCCTACACTATCCAACAATTTCCCTACTGTTGCACTCTCTGGAGTGGGAATAGTAATTTTTACCCCTACGCTATCCAATGTTTTCCCTACTGTTGCACTCTCTGGAGTGGGAATAGTAATTTTTACCCCTACGCTATCCAACGCTTTCCCTACTGTTGCACTCTCTGGAGTAGGAATAGTGATTTTGACTCTCCCGCTATCCAAGGTTTTACCTACTGTTGCACTCTTTGGAGTGGGAATAGTAATTTTAAATCTCCCGCTATCCAAGGCTTTCCCTACTATTGCACTCTCTGGAATGGGAATAGTAATTTTAACTCTCCCGCTTTCCAGCGCTTTCCCTACTGTTGCACTCGTTGGAGTGGGAGTAGTCATTTTTACCCCTACGCTATCCAACGCTTTCCCTACTGTTGCACTCACTGGAGTGGGAATAGTCATTTTTACCCCTACGCTATCCAACGCTTTCCCTACTGTTGCACTCTTTGGAGTGGAAATAGTAATTTTAACTCTCCCGCTATCCAAGGCTTTCCCTACTATTTCACTCTCCTGAGTGGGAATAGTAATTTTTACCCCTACGCTGTCCAAAGCTTTCTCTACTGTTGCACTCACTGGAGTGGGAATAGTAATTTTTACTCCTACGCTATCCAACACTTTCCATACTGTTGCACTCTCTGGAGTGGGAATAGTCATTTTAATTCTCCCACTATCCAACGCTTTCCCTACTGTTGCACCCTCTGGAGTGGGAATAGAAATGTATACCCCTACGCTATTCAACACTTTCCCTACTGTTGCACTCACTGTAGTGGGAATAGTAATTTTTACCCCTACGCTATCCAACACTTTCCCTACTGTTGCACTCACTGGAGTGGGAATAGTAATTTTTACCCCTTCGCTATCCAACGCTTTCCCTACTGTTGCATTCTCTGGAGTGGGAATAGTAATTTTTACCCCTAAGCTATCCAATGTTTTCCCTACTGTTGCACTATCTGGAGTGGGAATAGTAATTTCTACCCCTACGCTATCCAACGCTTTCCCTACTGTTGCACTCTTTGGAGTAGGAATAGTAATTTTAACTCTCCCGCTATCCAAGGCTTTCCCTACTATTGCACTCTCTGGAGTGGGAATAGGAATTTTTACCCCTACGCTATCCAATGCTTTCCCTACTGTTGCACTCACTGGAGTGGGAATAGTAATTTTTACCCCTACGCTATCCAACGCTTTCCCTACTGTTGCACTCTTTGGAGTAGGAATAGTAATTTTAACTCTCCCGCTATCCAAGGCTTTCCCTACTATTGCACTCTCTGGAGTGGGAATAGTAATTTTTACCCCTACGCTGTCCAAAGCTTTCTCTACTGTTGCACTCACTGGAGTGGGAATAGTGATTTTTACTCCTACGCTATCCAACACTTTCCCTACTGTTGCACTCTCTGGAGTGGGAATAGTTATTTCAATTCTCCTGCTATCCAACGCTTTACCTACTGTTGCATTCTCTGGAGTGGGAATAGTATTTTTTACCCCTACACTATACAATGTTTTCCTTACTGTTGCACTCTCTGGAGTGGGAATAGTAATGTTTACCCCTACGCTATCCAATGCTTTCCCTACTGTTGCACTCTTTGGAGTGGGAATAGTAATTTTAACTCTCCCGCTTTCCAAGGCTTTCCCTACTATTGCACTCTCTGGAGTGGGAATAGTAATTTTTACCCCTACGCTATCCAACGCTTTCTCTACTGTTGCACTCACTGGAGTGGGAATAGTAATTTTTACTCCTACGCTATCCAACACTTTCCCTACTGTTGCACTCTCTGGAGTGGGAATAGTAATTTTAATTTTCCAGCTATCCAACGCTTTCCCTACTGTTGCACTCTCTGGAGTGGTAATAGTAATTTTTACCCTCCCGCTATCCAACGTTTTCTCTACTATTGCACTCACTGGAGTGGGAATATTAATTTTTACTCCTACGCTATCCAACACTTTCCCTACTGTTGCACTCTTTGGATTGAGAATAGCAATTTTACCCCTACGCTATCCAATGCTTTCCCTACTGTTGCACTCACTGGAGTGGGAATAGTAATTTTTACCCCTACGCTATCCAACGCTTTCCCTACTGTTGCACTCTTTGGAGTAGGAATAGTAATTTTAACTCTCCCGCTATCCAAGGCTTTCCCTACTATTGCACTCTCTGGAGTGGGAATAGTAATTTTTACCCCTACGCTGTCCAAAGCTTTCTCTACTGTTGCACTCACTGGAGTGGGAATAGTGATTTTTACTCCTACGCTATCCAACACTTTCCCTACTGTTGCACTCTCTGGAGTGGGAATAGTTATTTTAATTCTCCTGCTATCCAACGCTTTACCTACTGTTGCATTCTCTGGAGTGGGAATAGTATTTTTTACCCCTACACTATACAATGTTTTCCTTACTGTTGCACTCTCTGGAGTGGGAATAGTAATGTTTACCCCTACGCTATCCAATGCTTTCCCTACTGTTGCACTCTTTGGAGTGGGAATAGTAATTTTAACTCTCCCGCTTTCCAAGGCTTTCCCTACTATTGCACTCTCTGGAGTGGGAATAGTAATTTTTACCCCTACGCTATCCAACGCTTTCTCTACTATTGCACTCTCTGGAGTGGGAATAGTAATTTTTACCCCTACGCTATCCAACGCTTTCTCTACTGTTGCACTCTCTGGAGTGGGAATAGTAATTTTAATTTTCCAGCTATCCAACGCTTTCCCTACTGTTGCACTCTCTGGAGTGGTAATAGTAATTTTTACCCTCCCGCTATCCAACGTTTTCTCTACTATTGCACTCACTGGAGTGGGAATATTAATTTTTACTCCTACGCTATCCAACACTTTCCCTACTGTTGCACTCTTTGGATTGAGAATAGCAATTTTACCCCTACGGTATTCAACGCTTTCCCTACTGTTGCACTCACTGGAGTGGGAATAGTAATTTTTACCCCTAGGCTATCCAACACTTTCTCTACTGTTGCACTCTCTGGAGTGGGAATAGTAATTTTAACTCTCCCGCTATCAAGCGCTTTCCCTACTGTTGCACTTGTTGGATTGGGAGTAGTACATTTTTAACCCTACGGTATCCAACGCTTTCCCCACTGTTGCACTCACTGCAGTGGGAATAGTAATTTTTACCCCTACGCTATCCAACGCTTTCCCTACTGTTGCACTCTTTGGAGTGGGAATAGTAATTTTAACTCTCCCGCTATCCAAGGCTTTCCCTAGTATTGCACTCTCCTGAGTGGGAATAGTAATTTTTACCCCTACGCTGTCCAAAGCTTTCTCTACTGTTGCACTCACTGGAGTGGGAATAGTAATTTTTACTCCTACGCTATCCAACACTTTCCCTACTGTTGCACTCTCTGGAGTGGGAATAGTAATTTTAATTCTCCCGCTATCCAACGCTTTCCCTACTGTTGCACCCTCAGGAGTGGGAATACTAATTTTTACCCCTACGCTATCCAACGCTTTCCCTACAGTTGCACTCACTGGAGTGGGAATAGTAATTTTTACCCCTTCGCTATCCAACGCTTTCCCTACTGTTGCATTCTCTGGAGTGGGAATAGTAATTTTTACCCCTAAGCTATCCAATGTTTTCCCTACTGTTGCACTGTCTGGAGTGGGAATAGTCATTTTTACCCCTACGCTATCCAACGCTTTCCGTACTGTTGCACTCTTTGAAGTGGGAATAGTAATTTTAATTTCACTACTATTGCACTCTCTGGAGTGGGAATAGTAATTTTTTACCCCTACGCTATCCAACACTTTCTCTACTATTGCACTCACTGGAGTGGGAATAGTAACGTTTTACTCCTACACTCTCCAACAATTTCCCTACTGTTGCACTCTCAGGAGAAGGAATAGTAATTTTAATTTTCCCGCTATCCAACACTTTCCCTACTGTTGCACTCTTTGAAGTGGGAATAGTAATTTTAACTCTCCCGCTATCCAACGCTTTCCCTACTGTTGCACCCTCTGGATTGGGAATAGTAATTTTTACCCCTAAGCTATCCAACGCTTTCCCTACTGTTGCACTCACTGGAGTGGGAATAGTAATTTTTACCCCTTCGCTATCCAACGCTTTCCCTACTGTTGCATTCTCTGGAGTGGGAATAGTAATTTTTACCCCTACGCTATCCAATGTTTTCACTACTGTTGCACTCTCTGGAGTGGGAATAGTAATTTTTACCCCTACGCTATCCAACGCTTTCCCTACTGTTGCACTCTCTGGAGTAGGAATAGTGATTTTGACTCTCCCGCTATCCAAGGTTTTACCTACTGTTGCACTCTTTGGAGTGGGAATAGTAATTTAATTCTCCCGCTATCCAAGGCTTTCCCTACTGTTGCACTCTCTGGAGTGGGAATAGTAATTTTAACTCTCCCGCTATCCAGCGCTTTCCCTACTGTTGCACTCACTGGAGTGGGAATAGTCATTTTTACCCCTACGCTATCCAACGCTTTCCCTACTGTTGCACTCTTTGGAGTGGAAATAGTCATTTTAACTCTCCCGCTATCCAAGGCTTTCCCTACTATTTCACTCTCCTGAGTGGGAATAGTAATTTTTACCCCTACGCTGTCCAAAGCTTTCTCTACTGTTGCACTCACTGGAGTGGGAATAGTAATTTTGACTCCTACGCTATCCAACACTTTCCGTACTGTTGCACTCTCTGGAGTGGGACTAGTAATTTTTACCCCTACGCTATACAATGTTTTCCCTACTGTTGCAATCTCTTGAGTGGGAATAGTAATTTTTACCCCTACGCTATCCAATGCTTTCTCTACTGTTGCACTCACTGGAGTGTGAATAGTAATTTTTACTCCTACACTATCCAACAATTTCCCTACTGTTGCACTCTCTGGAGTGGGAATAGTAATTTTTACCCCTACGCTATCCAATGTTTTCCCTACTGTTGCACTCTCTGGAGTGGGAATAGTAATTTGTACCCCTACGCTATCCAACGCTTTCCCTACTGTTGCACTCTCTGGAGTAGGAATAGTGATTTTGACTCTCCCGCTATCCAAGGTTTTACCTACTGTTGCACTCTTTGGAGTGGGAATAGTAATTTTAAATCTCCCGCTATCCAAGGCTTTCCCTACTATTGCACTCTCTGGAGTGGGAATAGTAATTTATACCCCTACGCTATCCAACACTTTCCCTACTGTTGCACTCTCTGGAGTGGGAATAGTAATTTTAACTCTCCCGCTATCCAGCGCTTTCCCTACTGTTGCACTCGTTGGAGTGGGAGTAGTAATTTTTACCCCTACGCTATCCAACGCTTTCCCTACTGTTGCACTCACTGGAGTGGGAATAGTCATTTTTACCCCTACGCTATCCAACGCTTTCCCTACTGTTGCACTCTTTGGAGTGGAAATAGTAATTTTAACTCTCCCGCTATCCAAGGCTTTCCCTACTATTTCACTCTCCTGAGTGGGAATAGTAATTTTTACCCCTACGCTGTCCAAAGCTTTCTCTACTGTTGCACTCACTGGAGTGGGAATAGTAATTTTTACTCCTACGCTATCCAACACATTCCCTACTGTTGCACTCTCTGGAGTGGGAATAGTCATTTTAATTCTCCCGCTATCCAACGCTTTCCCTACTGTTGCACCCTCTGGAGTGGGAATAGAAATTTTTACCCCTACGCTATCCAACGCTTTACCTACTGTTGTACTCACTGGAGTGGGAATAGTAATTTTTACCCCTCCGCTATCCAACGCTTTCCCTACTGTTGCATTCTCTGGAGTGGGAATAGTAATTTTTACCCCTACGCTATACAATGTTTTCCCTACTGTTGCAATCTCTTGAGTGGGAATAGTAATTTTTACCCCTACGCTATCCAACGCTTTCCCTACTGTTGCATTCTTTGGAGTGGGAATAGTAATTTTAACTCTCCCGCTAGCCAAGGCTTTCCCTACTATTGCACTCTCTGGAGTGGGAATAGTAATTTTTACCCCTACGCTATCCAACGCTTTCTCTACTGTTGCACTCACTGGAGTGTGAATAGTAATTTTTACTCCTACACTATCCAACAATTTCCCTACTGTTGCACTCTCTGGAGTGGGAATAGTAATTTTAATTTTCCGGCTATCCAACGCTTTCCCTACTGTTGCACTCTCTGGAGTGGGAATAGTAATTTTTACCCTCCGGCTATGCAACGTTTTCTCTACTATTGCACTCACTGGAGTGGGAATAGTAATTTTTACCCCTACGCTATCCAACACTTTCCCTACTGTTGCACTCTCGGGAGTGGGAATAGTAATTTTAACTCTCCCGCTATCCAAGGCTTTCCCTACTATTGCACTCTCTGGAGTGGGAATAGTAATTTTTACCCCTACGCTATCCAATGCTTTCCCTACTATTGCACTCACTGGAGTGGGAATAGTAATTTTTACCCCTACGCTATCCAACGCTTTCCCTACTATTGCACTCACTGGAGTGGGAATAGTAATTTTTACCCCTACGCTATTCAACGCTTTCCCTACTATTGCACTCACTTGAGTGGGAATAGTAATGTTTACCCCTACGCTATCCAACGCTTTCCCTACTGTTGCATTCTCTGGAGTGGGAATCGTAATTTTTACCCCTACGGTATCCAATGTTTTCCCTACTGTTGCACACTCTGGAGTGGGAATAGTAATTTTTACCCCTACGCTATCTGACGCTTTCCCTACTGTTGCACTCCCTGGAGTTGGAATAGTAATTTTTACCCCTACCCTATCCAACGCTTTCCCTACTGTTGCACTCACTGGAGTGGTAATAGTCAATGTTATCCTTTCCGCTATCCTACGGTAAAAATATTGTAATTTTTTATTAATAGTACGTTTATATATATATATATATATATATATATACATATATATATATATATATATATATATGTATTAACAAATCAATTTGTATTTTTTTTACTTACATTATTTATTAATTTTAAGGTTATTTAAGTATTTTAAGTATGTTTAAGTTAATTATATTTATTATTTCATTAATTTTTTATTAATTTAAAGCATTTTTAAAAATTCGATATATTGACTAACTATATTTTTTACATCGATATTTTTGATTCAATATTTTTGTACTTACCTGATTCGAGATAGGATGTTGATATTTTGGTATTCTATATTTTTACCTCAATATTTTTGGAACTCGATATTCTTGAGGTCTATATTGTTTCAGTGATCCCAACATTACGTGATGAGAGGCACTTACTGACAGTTAATAGTAAAATCCAGGGGTTAACAACTCGTGGCATCACAGGGCCAGTCTGACCTCAGGGAATATACATCCCATCCTCGTCACCACTTTTAAGAGGTACAGACCACATATATGTAAGCAGGAGCTTTATTGAAGTTATGAGGAACAACTCCTAGATCCGTCCTGTCTCCAGCAACTGTCTCCTCTCCTCTCGCCCAGCTCCAGAACACCCGGGTGCTGGTACCCATGGAAGCAATACAAGTCATGTTGGAAGGACACTAGCTAGAATGTAACAATACTATCCGAAAATTTGCCACATTATGCCATATAATTTGCCTGTTTTTGCCGCGTAATTTACTCAACCCTTAAATATAATTTGGCCCTCCCCTGCCACAGAATCCGAGTGGCCGCCTATATTTGATACTACATTAGTAGCATCAGAATGCCTCCTCTACCATGAAAACTCTATGTATTCCTTCTCATACTTTTGATTCCAACAGAAACAGAAAGCTATCCTCACACTTTTGGTCAACAAGCTTGACTATGCCAACAGCCTAGACATCGGGGCAACTGCATTCATCATACATAAAATAGAACGAATTCAAAATGCTGCTGCAAAACTTCTTCTCCATCTACAACCAAGAGAACACAACTCTAGTCTTGCAATCACCCCACAGGCTACGTATAGCATGAAGAGCAATGGTCAATGGTCAAGGCACTTTACATTGTCCACAGAACCTACAAGGAAAAGGACCACTATACCTACAATCTATTCAAGCAATACAAGCAAAACAGGACCCAGCACTCCAGGCTTGCACCAATTATCATACCACCTTATCATAAGAAATCTGTAAGAGGCACTGCTTTCTCAGTACTATTCTGGAACTCACTAGCAGTCATCATTTGAAGTATTAAAGAGCATATACACTTCAGAAGACAATAGAAAACATGAATCTTCCAAAGACAACCACACCCCCACACATTCCGGCAGCAGATCCTAGAAAGACAGTAACATCTTCAAGCTCAATCCTCAACTTACAATCTACAGATTGGGAACTATCCAACCACCAAACTACTTTTGATAGGCTAGTAAGTTGAGGATGGCTAACCTATGGTGCGCTTGGGTGATCTATAGTTATGTAATTTCATATATAGCATTTCTGTCCCACAATAATACTAATACCACAAACTTACACCTCTTGCATTCACATAAGACTCATCTGCCTTTGAAGTGAGTCCATCACCAGTACTGTGTAGCCAATAGAACAGCCATGACTAAATGAACAGGCATGTAATAACTGATAACTGTCGGGGTTGCCAGCAGGGACGCGACCAACCCCGCCTGAAAGACGGTAAAGGCAAGCATGACGATTCAACACCGAAAAGACCCCAGTTTCAGAAAAAGGAAGTTGCCGCTTTAACAGCGAGATATGCCACAGATAGTGAGAACGCTGCTTCGGAATCAGACATGGGCGCTGACGTTGTCGGACAGCACGGTGGAGATTACGATAGTGCTAGAGGCCCTGCGTCCACTACTGAAGGTGACAGAGACAGAACAATATATTGTTGTGAAGACAGCTGATACCAGAGTAGATCCCCCTGATAGACTTTATAAAATAGTCCTTTTAATTGAAGATGACATACAACGTATATAAAAAAGGGGTATTTTGGGAAAATCTTACAACTACCTTTGACATTTTGTTAGCGGAGGCTGAGTGGCCCCCACCTTTTGTTCTCGCAGCTCCGAGAGGGGAGGAGGTAATCCTCCCTAGTTTCGCGCACACAGTCTTGAAGGAGCATGCGATTAATTTTGCAGAAGAGTGGGCTAAAGCCTTTGCGCCGGATCTGTACCGTACGCATTGTGGTTGAGATACATTTTTCACACAACATGAGATTCCCTTACGGTCTATGCCGCAGCCTCAACCTCAATACCCAATCCGGCGTGAAGCTAATGCTACCGTTGCGGAAATCCTTGAACAATTGGAAAATCAGGGTTTAATTGAAACTTGTGTGTCACTGATGAATAACCCACTTTGTACTATGACCAAGCCTGACGGTTCGTACCGTTTGGTATTGGATTACCAGCATTTGAACTCGCATTGCTGTACCTGTGCTGTACAGAATACCCATGGCTCTGTTTTAGTGGATGGTCTTGTGCGAAAACGGTTTAAAACCACACTTGACATAACTAAAGTTTTTTTTGCCCACAATTTGGATGATCTAAGTTCCCATTCGACCTGTTTTACCTGTGGCGGCAAACAGCGGCAATTTAAACACTTGGCAATGGGCTATAAGCATAGTCCAAGTGTGTTTGCTGCCCGCATAGTCTCTCTCTTGGAGAGAGTTGACACAGATGCGTGTTAATATGTGGATGACATATATCTCACAGACGACGAGCTTTGGGCGCATCTGTGTCGTGTTGACCGCATAATTTGTAACTTTGCGGACTGTGGTACAAATTCAACTTTGCAAAGTCTCACATTGCGGAGTATACAGTGTTGTTCCTGGGCTACAAGCTCAACAATGAAGGTCGAGGATTGGCTCCTCACTTCTTGGAGAAATGCGCACAACTGCACGCTCCTACAACTACAGTCCTTACGGGGATTTTAAAATTTCGGGCATACATACATTCCCGAATATGCCCAGCGTATCAAGCCCTTGTATCCTTTGATACAACCAACTTTTACCAAATCTTGCTGGCTGCCAGAACATTCAGCCATTTTGCAATCTTTGCAGGCTGCTCTTCTTAAATCTATATTCTTACTGACTCGTGATAACCACACCAACCTGGTGATAAGAATCACCCCTGGGGCGAGGGTTTCACTTACCTTACTTTTAACGAAGGTGGCACAGTACCTATTGCTTACAAGTCACACTTCTACACTTCGGCGGAAATGCAGTTTTCCACTGTGGAAAAAGTTTTGACAGCAGTGCAAAGGGCGATTCTTAAGGAACGAGCACTGTCGCAGGGAAAACGTATGTTGGTTGTTACCCAGTATCCTGCACTTGAAGCAGTGACGACAGCCAGTGTACCAAATTCTAAAGCTTTGCACCCGCGGTGGATACAATGGGCTGCGTCATTTCTGTCTCTGGATGTCACATTTATTTTTGATGCCTCATTACAGTCACAAGAGTTTTTGCAGTATGAATTTGTTCATCCTGCGCCATTGACTATGCGGCCTTTGGAGGATTTCCATTGTATCATTTACACTGACGGTTCAGCACAAGTTGCGCATGGGTGTAAGCACGCATATGTTTCAGCTTGCGCCATTGTGGTAGGTGCCATGGTGAATGATGAATTCAAGTCCAAGGTCGTGCACACGCAGACGTTAGGGGACTGCATCACACAATTGGCAGAGCTTCAGGCTCTGATGCTTGCATTGGAGTACGCAGATCCTAGTGTGATGACTCTTCTTGTGAGTGATTCTTATTACTGTGTCCAGTCTTATAATGACAACCTGTCCTTTTGGATTCATAATGATTTTCGTGATTCCAATGGTAGCACAATAAAACATAAAATGATCTGGGTCCGAGTGGCTGAGCTTAAAGAGCAATTGCCACTCGTGTATGTAATTCATACTCTCGGTCATCAGCGTGTAGGAGTCCACGCTCTCGGCAATTCTTTGGCCGATGAGGCCGCAAAAACAGCGGTATCGACATGTTTGGTTTCAGCAGTTACACGTTCCAAAAGTAAGATCGATGATGACATCTTGGCAGTCGTTGCTGCTACTGAGAAGGGAAGTAAATAGCCTAAGGTATTCCCTTCGAAGTATACTTATCACTTAAGTCCTGATAAAGTCCCTTATGTGAAAATACCAGACGTTGGTGAAAGATTAATTCCCAACGCTGATTACAGCTGCCCATGAAGGTGTTGCGTCCGCGCATGCGGGTGTTTCGGCTACTGTATCTCAGTTACAACAACGTTTCTGGTGGCGGGGACTGTACAAACAGATGTGTGATTATGTCCTTCAGTGTGACATTTGCCAGCAGATTAAACCTTCCACTGCTGCGCGTTCGCCCCAGACACAGTTGTACATTTCTTATAAACCACTTGGTTGTGTTTACTTAGATCACTGCTGTTCTTTTTCTTCTGATACTGCATATAAGTACATCTTAGTATCAGTTGATTCATGCACACGCTTTGTGTGGCTATGGCCACACCGCAGCGCTGATTCGCGAACTGTCATAAGAGACTTGCGTGTCTTTGTGGGAATTTTTGCCTGTGGTACCTTCCATTCGGAACAGGGTCCTGCTTTCGCCTCTAAGGCATATAAGGATGCCATGGCTTCATTGGGGGTCCAAGTCAAGTTTTCGTCTCCATACAGACCTTAGGGTAATAGTGTTGTGGAACGAATGAACCGTGATTCAAAGCAGTCTTTGACAGCTAGGGTTATAGGCACTGGCAGGAACTGGCTGGCCCACCTCAATCGCGTGCAGCGTGCCCTTAATAATCCCCCTATTAGGTCTCTGGGTGGGCGGACCCCATACGAAATGCTCTTTGGTATCAAGATGTTTGTCCCGGACATTGACGGTCTAGACCAGGTGGCTGTTACTGCCTCCTTTGATGTAAATAAACATTGCAATGTTTTACAGGATCTACAAAAGACGAGAGACAGTCTTGCAAAGGAACATTTGCCCTGCACATCTGAAGCTGCGTTTCCAGATTCCGGTAGTTGGCTGGCTACCCCAGGTTGGAGAACTGGTTTGGGAGAAAATCAAAAACAAGAAAGAATTTGGTCCCTCTTATCGAGCTCCAGTTCCGGTGCTTGGCGTGGAGGTCACAAGAACAGTCATTTTACCACCACTTCCAGGTCATAAGGAAAACAGGTATATCTCCATTGACAATGTCAAAATACATAGAGTGGCCGATTCTTCTTAGTATGACACCTGCAGTCTCATGTCCTTCTGTTGTGAGACATTCTGTTTTGGCCCCGGCATCTGATCCAACGCCTAAAGTTGCGCTCGAAATGCCTGCACTTTCGAGTCCTTTACTGGGTTCCCTGCCTGGTGCTAAACTTGATGAAACTGACTACACCTACCCAACTGACTTATCGATGCCTGATTTGCAAACCCACTTGGCTACAGAATCCAGATTTTCATTTGACACTGATTCCCACATATGGAAGACCCCTTCAAAAATTTCAGTTTTGGCAACTCTGTTTAAAAAACATTTTTTGATTCCACCTTGGACCTACATTTGGTTGGTCCCTTTTTCAATTTACCTATTCATGTCAATTGGCTTTGTGCTGTATTTTTTTCGACTTGTCTACGGACACTATGTCGAGGAGAGAACATGCATTCGACATATCAATGGAACATTGGCTCCCCATTCCTCATCACACAGATTGAAGAGAGACCTGGCTTTTTTTAACATAACTGCTTAGCCTGTCCTAGATGGGATTGTACAGGATGCTGTTCGATTTCAAATCCATGGGCCCACTGAAGTTATAAATGTCCCTAATGTACTTAGAGTTTCTATGGGGGATGTGATTAAACAAAATATACGTTCTGATGATTGGGATATTCAGGCCGTAGAAGCTTTGTTTTCTGATTTGAAATATTATGCTGCCTTTGATGCTGAAGATTTGTATTTAGAGTCTGCTAATTACAGTGATTTATATTGTTGCCAACATTTTTGGCAATTGCTTCCTCCCTAAAGCTAATACCAGGAGGAACACTGTCAATTATACACAATGGGAACATTGTCCGGCTCCTTTACAAGGCAGTTCTACTTCCTTTTTGAAAAGGTTCATTTATTTTACTGATTTTAATCAGTCAAATCCCAATGCTTTTTATTTTAAACTGATTGAAAAGTCTACATCCAAAGTTACACTTATCGATACTAAATTATTGTACTCGAAGTCCTTTCTAGACCAGTTAGCTGTTGGGGGCTACGAGTTGTGGAAGGATACCAATGACCTTAAATCTGTTTGGGGTTCTAAAAGCTGGCAAGTGCAAGGCACTGAGGCTTTTCACCGTGCATGCCTCATCCCGAACCATATGTTGTTTTTGAATTCTACAATTTCACAGACAACTTGCTTTGGATTGGCTACTACTAAAAGATTAAATTCTCCTTGTTTCCTGAATTAGAAGAATATTTCGATTGGAATAATGCCACTAAATTTTGGATCAGAGAGATACAAGCTCTGTTGCTAAATTATTCCTTTAACATATCCAGTTTGGATCCCAAGGGTTGATTGCTCTGGCACAGGAGTGCAGATTTTTGCCAGCATCGTTTTCTGGGTTTGGCTCATGGCTTTACACAGGTCAGGGTGGAACCCCGTTTTGAAAGTGGCCATTCTCTGACTACCTATTCTATAGGCAATTTATGTCAACATTGGCTCAAACATTCCACCTTGGCGTCAGTTAAGCTGCATTTATCTAAACTGATTGACGATGTTCATCTAAATGATTTTATAAAGGGCCCGGCTAACGGCAGATCTAAAAGATGGATATATGCTATTTACAACGAAGTCTGAAAAACGTCCCAGATTGAGGCGGCTACCCTCATTAGAGCTATTGATCAGGCTAATTTGGAGAAAGTGCTAGCAGTTGTAGATAATAGTATAAACACGCTCTCTTCCCGCATTTACACATTAGATAATATTGTATCATCTGTTGTTGATATTGTGCAGGATGAAGTGTCTGTTTTGTACCATGGTCAAAATCAATGGCGTTCCATTATGCAGTTTGCATGGGCCTTGCAGACCTTGAAAGCTGGAAAAGTACCCTGGCATTGCATGAACACGTCATCATTGTTTGCCCCGTTTAATTTGACTGACAAGCAACGTTTACTGACAATGAAAGATGCATCTTTTTCTATGTTACACAATGAGAGGTTGGAATCTTTACCGTTTTGAGTGGCTGAAGTCAATTCAGCAACGTGGCTTATCCACGGGTTAATAACTCTCCGGGTTCCTCTTTTTAAGTTCGAGGCGTGTATGAAGTACTTTGTCATTGGTAGATATGAGACTCTTGGCAGTGCTTATCTCCATGAAGCTTGGTCGCTTCCATTTACCTATAGATGCCTTAGGGAGGGTAAGGACGTTTATTTGAATGGTGAAGATTGCACTGAAACACCAGATCACTCATTGATGTGTAGACATATCCAATTACATGGCTCTTGTAATCAGAATGAGCCAAATTTAGCCTGTATTTTGGAAGGTACACCTGTGCCTGCTATGGTACCCACATTCACATTACTGGCAAATGGGAGTTATTGACTTTTAAATAATGAAGATTGTTGTGGGTTGGTAGCAGGAATTGCTTATGTCGTTACCGTCAGTGAGCGTGTGTTTTGCTGTAAAAATGTAATGTATCCTCCTCCGCATGGGAAGTTTGATGTTTCCATCTGGCCCAAGATTCCGACCTTGAAGGCAGAGTTCAACAAGATGAGTCGTATAAGAGCTCTATTGTCCCAGAAAGAAGTTGCCCTCACATCGGCGCGTGAGACATTCGTCCTTCACGCGCAAACACCCGCACAGAAGTGCATGCTTTATTGAATACTGATTTGCCCTTGCATTTTAGTGAGTTCATTCACACTATCTTTAACGCATCCTCCACCACAGGGCTGGTACACTTTTTTAAAGTTGTAGGCAGTGGCCTTGTGACTTCTTTTCAAACTATATTTGGTGTGTTCCCAGCATTTTTTCATTCGATTTTTTCCAGCCTGTTTGGTGGATTTCCTTTACTGCTGGCTCTGGCTGCAGGCGTGCTTTTACTGTTTTGTTTGTTTCAAAATGGATGCACGTCCGATGTTACGAGAAGAGCTGTCACGGATGGGCCTGCTTCGCAACCGAATGCTTGAGTACTATGGAGCGCTGCCTCTTGCTACTTTGAGTGCAGCTTATGGATTATCGTTTCAATTTTCCTACTTTACATGCGTCCAGCCTGTCTTTCATTGCCTGAGCTGTGATTTCGACTGGGCCCTCGATTTGTGTCTCTGCAATACAGTGTCTCCCGATGCAGATTAAAATTAGCTTATGAGCCCCTTAGCTGCTCATGAATTGCTTTGTTCTGGCTGAGGGATTATGGCCTTTGCAGCGATGCATGGAGTTCTGGGTCATTGGAATGTGTTCACAGCGGCGCAAGATTTCTTGGCACGCAGCTTCGTTGAAAACCCACCGAGTTGTTCTCTGATGTTGCTAGAGGCTTCGGTAATTGAGGAACATGTATTTTCTTTCCCTTTATTAAATTGGATGGCCGAAATCTTTTCGGATGAGAACAGTGACTTCCTTTTGGAGGCTGTTGCTGCATATTTTGCATATTCATTGTTAGAATGAAATGTGTCTTCAACTCTTTCTTCCATGACCAACATCACTTATTGGACATCGGATTTCTTTTTCTTTTTTATCCATTTCTTCCCTGCCCAGACCTATTGACTTCACTGTGTCCAATGGCTACATTTTTTTCATTTTGAACTATTATCAGACTATAAGGTTTTTTTTCTAATACATTTTTCCCCTTGTGCAAATTTGAGACTGGTTCTGACTATTGTTCTTGAACTCTGCATTCCAAAATGTGCCCCTTCTCTTATCTTATCTTATCTTATCCGTGCTCGGGTCAAGGGAGGGTGTCATGGAGATGGGCTTTGCGTTTACACTGTGTTAAGTTAGCCTGAGCTTATTAGAAGTTTAAAAGCCATTTTTCCTTTCGGCTGCTTTTACTTACGGCACATATTATTATAAATGTTTAGAGTCTAGTAGAATATTTTGCTTCACACGAGAATAATATGTTTTCCTATAGTATCAGCTTTGCTTGGTAATCTATGTCTGAACAGTGAGTGCCGAAGCCTTCAAGATTATTTCAACACAGTGGTTGTTGTTTGGTCTGATCAGTGCACGTCCTAGACATAACACATATGCAGCTGTGGCCACCTCCGATTTTGGCGCGTTTAATAATGCAAAGCGCAGAGCATGCAGACACACTTGGAGAACATTCGCATGCAGAGAGCTGATGTAGAAAATGATGTGATACCTTCCTACTAGGACCAGAGGTATGGGGCCGCCCTTGTAATCCTAAAGAAACCTTCTGTAGATATATTATACTAGCAAGGGAGGGTAAGACTGAGGTGCAATTTAGCTTTCTTCCCTTTAGCATTTTAACATGCTTTCACCCTTTGTATTTTATGGAATAGTAACTATGCTGATAACCTTGTTGCTTATAATATGTCTGCTTGTATTAGCTAAAATACTGCACCTGAGAACACGGCATTAGAAATAAATATTTCAAACTTGCACGTGTCTTCATTTACTCCTCATTTTGGACTGGTATGATAGTATAACGAAAGAGTGTTCGCGTGTTCCACGTTACCTGAGGGATTCTAAGTTCATGTTCTGGGTTGTCTAATCATTTGGGGTATGGAAGAACCAATGAGACACTGATTGCTAGTCTGGTAGGGGATTTTGGATACTAAGGTGAGCTTTGGCACACCCTTACTTACTGAGGTTCCGAGTCTCTATGCACAGTTCTGTGTAGGAGCAGAATCCCTGAGACAGTCTGCATGCTGGTCTGCATGGCTGGTGCTGGTAGCAAAGAGATAGGCCTGTAATTATTCAAATCCCCTGGCTCCCCATTTGGTTTTTTCCTTAGGGGAAGGAGCGTGGCATGTTTACAGATTTCAGGAAAATGCCCAACGCAAGGGATAAGTTCCATATGTGCTCCATATGTGCGTCAGTACCTGTTTTAGGGTGTGTGACATCACTTTCCACAATTTGGGAGAGCAAGGGTCAACTGGTGCCCCTGACTTACATCGCAAGATTTCTGACAACGCATCCTACTGGGAAATAGGAGTAAAATCAGTAAATGACCACTCATGGGTGCAGCTTTCTCTGCTGTCCTATTTCTCTGTCTCCAGAGCTGGAGAGAATGACTTAAACACGTTCTGGATTTTACTGTCAAAAAAGACTGAAAGACTATCTCACAGAGGGAGAGAGGGCTGCACATCCATCTCCATAGCTATAGGCGTAAGAAAAGAGTTGACGACCTTGAATACCTCCTTGGTAGAGTTAGCCACCTCGTAGATGCAGCTAGCTAGGTAGTCCCTACTAGCTACCCTTATCAGGTTATGTAAAATCTTTCAGTGCGTTTCTATAAGTACGCTTGGCCACCTCACAATAGTTAGCCCTCCACTGCTGTTCCAGCCGTTTACAACTACTCTTGGCAGATCTGAGAGATTCTGAAAACCAGGGGACAGAGGGAGAGAGCCTCGCAGATCTGGCGGGGCTGATTCGAGCCGCGGATTTGACTGCAGTCGAGATCCACAGATTTAAAGCCAGGGCACCATATTAGGATCGGCTGAATGTGCGGTTTGACTGGCTTGGAGGATGGGATCCAAGTATGCTGCTGTCAGATTTTTCCAACTTTTCTTAATATAGGCTTGATTGCCTCTCCTCTGACAGGGCGTATCCACCCTAAAGAAGAAAGGAATCAAACAGTGGTCCGACTAGACCAATTTGATCAATTCTGTCTGTTGGGCTGTAGGATCACTCGTCATGTGAAGTACTCCATATATTCTCCGAACATTGTGTCTGGTGTGTCTGCGACTTTAGACACCCATGCATAGTAGGCCTTTTGGGGTCAGTCATTTTTAAGCAGTATTCTTAACTGCCAAGGGTTTACCAAGAAAAACTTACCGCTGCTTTCATACCCTTGGAATTTTATCACACTATCACGTTTGCACGTACATGAATTACCCTCCTTTACCCTTCCCCACACACCCTCATGCAACATCCGGCATTTCCTCAAAAAGATCTCCGATAAAGTGACCCTTCAGGGGTCCCATAGGGAATTGCAGCGCCGGCCCTACGAGGAGCAAAATGCCAGATGATGAAGCATGACATCCTTTGGGGTGTGTGAGGGCAGCAGAGGATGTTGAAAGCCTTTCCCTCTCATATTAGGGTACTTTATACCTAGGACTACCTTTCCCTTATCCTTCCCTGTTTTTAATGCATGGGTGACTGTTTGCACCCTGATACACCGGTGACTTTTGCACCCTTGTATAGGAACTTTGTCCTCCTTTTTGTTATCAGACTTGTATTAGGAGCATGGACACTGGACCTTTATTAGCTCCTTGGTCCCCCCTCTTTTTTGTTCAATTGGTGCTTCTGCAGGGCATGTAGCCTGATTGGTCCACATGGATCAGTTCCGCAATCAGACACCAACCCATCCACTAGGGCCTTGGCCAACACCTTGCCTCCACATAATAAGAGAGATAGGATGGTACGAGCTACATTGATCTGTCGGCTTCCCAGCTTTGTAAATTACCACTATCATCACCGCCTGTTGATCTGAGGGGAACTGCTCTCGTTCTCACGCCTCAATCAACATGCGTCATAGCGGTGGTATTATAACAGAGGCCTGTATTTTATAAAGCTCCGTTGGGAGCCCGTTCGGGCCCAGCGCCTTCCCGGATTTAAGAGAACCCAGGGCACCACCCAATCCATCCTCCATGAAGTCGGTGTCTAGCGCTTCACGCGCTTCCCCAGACAACACGGGCAGAGCAAAGTCCCTCAACAGTTCCCCCCAGTCTTTTTCAGACCATGTGCACACCAGTGCATACACTCGTTCAAAGTGGGTAGCGAAGACCTGCTATTTCGTGACATGTGGTTTTCAGTGACCCAGTTCCATCACAAACCCCAGTCTCCCATGATCACTCTCTGTCGCGCCTTTCCAGCCATGCTAGGAGCTTCAATGCCTTGTCCCCTACATCATACAAGCAGTGTTGCGTCGCCAGGGTATATGCCCTTGCCTCACAGTCCTCCAGGGACCTCAGGTCCTTCTGCCACATTGCTAGCCTATATGTCAGGTCAGCATTAGTTGCTACAGCGTTATCTACTTCTAACTGGTGGACTTCTTGCTCAGGCAGCCGAATTTGCAGGGATTCCTCTTTCTTCTGGGCCCCAATTAGTGCCTGTGTCTGTCCCCTCAGGACCGTCTTGAAGGCCTCCCATAGCATGATGTGCGTGTCTACTGAGCCTACGTTTTCCTTGAAACAGAGTTCTGAACCCTCTCAGATCTTGTCCCTGAGAGTTGGGTCCCCCAGGCGCCAGGGGTCAATTTTCGGGAATGCAGCTCTATCCAAAAGTGGCCCTTTAATTGTGAGACATGAGGGGAATGATCTGAGATGCCCCTTGCCATATGTTGGGGATTAAAAAAAAAACACCCACCTGGTCATTACGTGTAAAGAAGTAGTCAATCTTAGAAAAGGAGCCGTGTCGTGCAGAGTAATAAGTATATTGCCTTAACTGTGGGTTGTGCACCCGCCACAGGTCCACAACACCCATTGCCATAACAAAATCTGCCAGTCCGCACTCTCATTGGCAGATGGTATGACAGCCAGACTGATCCAGTGCCGGGTTCATGACTGCATTTTTATCTCCTCCAATTAGGAGAGTACCCAAAGGCAGGTCCATCAGGAATGAGCTAAACTTCGAGAAAACCACGGCATGGAGAGCTGGTGGCATGTAGCATGAGCACAGTACAAGCATGTGCCCCTCCCACTTACCCACGGTCGCTACAAAGCAGCCTGCGTTGTCTGTCCTGATGTCTGTAATAATTAGGGGCAGCTTGCTGCGCACCAGAATACCCACCCCACAAGCCCGAACCAGTACCCGGAGTGAACCACCAGTTTGTACCGAAAGCGATCCAGTGCCTTACACTTACTCCCTCACAATTGTGATGCCTAGATCCATACAAAGTCTGGGAAATATCTCTTGACATGCTGCAGGACCAATGTGCACTTATTCTTGTTCCCCAGCCTGTTCCCGTTGCAGGTCCACACCCGCATACTAGCTAGATCTCCCATGGCTGCAGACAAGGTGGATAGCAATTGAAGTGTTCCCTCACCACTCGGTTATCCTTCATGTTGTTCTCCTGTATGTGCTGAACATAACTTGCGTATAACAAAACAAACATTATACCCAAGACCCCTCTCCCTTCAACCCTGCTGGGCAAGCCCCCAACCTCCCTCCTCCCAGACCTGCAGAGTGCCTGTCGCCCAAAGGGTGTATCAGGAAACATTTGTGGGAAGCCGTGAGCCAGCCCCCAGCATGAAGTATGATTGATCTGCTAATGCATAATGACAAGCCCATACAAGACAATACTGCAGCGTCCATACTCATTGAAGCACATGAGTTACCAGTCTGTACATGGAAAAGTTAAGCTCACAATACCTCAGGTAGAGTCCCGCAGTTCACTTATCTGTCCGCTGTTGCTGCGCTTGATCACTGGATGACTGTTCAACCTCCTGGTCTGCAACTGCGTTGCTACTCTCTGCCATTGTTCGATTTCTGCCCCCCTTGTGAGCAACAGTGTGCCAGCCCTCCAGCCAGTCACCTGCCTCCGCTGGTAAATCGAAGAAGTATGTCTTTTCCTCGACATAATATTGTTAAGAAAGTAGCTACAAGTAGAATTGCCTAAAATACAGATACAATTAGCAGAGAAGCATAAAGGGCATGGTGCTTTGTTTTGATTGTCCATCACAGGGGCAGTGGGTGGTGGGACACATTTTCAAGGGAAGGCAACTAAATGGTGCGCTATTCCTAGTCTCAGTCTAGTCAAAGCAAAACGATGTGAGGGCTTAGTCACTGGGGTCAGGTAATCTTGAAATCCCTTTCTATGTTCAATTATTTGATAAAATATGAAGGTCGATTGTTTCCCAACCACTCTCATAGGGTCTCTTTTTTATGGGCCAAAAATATTTCATTTATATCCGATTTTAGTAAGGTTGTCACGTATACATGAATCTGAAACTTTAATAGATTGCTATATGAATCATTGATGTATTTTAGCCATGAGATACGTGAACTTTTATCAAGGGTTAGGCAATACATAATATTGGCTTGAGCAAATTTAGTCTCGTTTTGGCCCAGATAGATCTCCATAACAGCAGTGGCTGCATAGCAATCAAATTGGCTAAGTCATTTATTCCTACTTCTTGGTGTATTATTTCAGTAGACGCTGATGATGGTAGGAAAAACCAAAGGTGGTGATGGATGGAGCGTTGACAATACAAACACTCACCCCCAGTCAACTGATCTGGGTTTAATCCATCACCGTTCTTTAGCTCACTCCGCCACCCCAGTTCAGACATGGCCATATGCAAATCAGTCTGACCCTGTGCCTCATGGGAACAGTCCAGCCTGAACTGCCAAGCCATGTCTTCCCTGGACCGAAATCAAGCTTCCCAGGACCGGTTTCTGGCATTACAGCCGTCTTCAGCCGGGCTTGCTTAACTCCAGTGGCAAAGTGAGCAAGGGACTCACGTCTTAGCATACCCTGCCAACTTAGGGCGTACAAAGAAAAACCAAAGGTGGCAGTTCGTGCTGGACTGTTCCTATGAGGCACAGGGTCAGACTGATTTGCATATAGCCATGTCTGAACTGGGGTGGCAGAGTGGGCTAAAGAACGGTGATGGATTAAACCCAGATCAGTTGACTGGGGGTGAGTGCTTGTATTGTCAACGCTCCGTCCATCATTTCCTTTGGTTTTTCTTTGTTCGCCATAAGTTGGCAGGGTATGCTCAAACGTGAGTCCCTTGCTCACTTTGCCACTGGATTCAAGCAAGCCGGGCTGAAGACGGCTGAAATGCCAGAAACCGGTCCTCGGTAGCTTGTTTCCGGTCCAGGGAAGGCATGGCTTGGCAGTTCGTGCTGGACTTTTCCTATGAGGCACAGGGTCAGACTGATTTGCATATAGCCATGTCTGAACTGGGGTGGCAGAGTGGGCTAAAGAACGGTGATGGATTAAACCCAGATCAGTTGACTGGGGGTGAATGCTTGTATTGTCAACGCTCCGTCCATCATTTCCTTTGGTTTTTCGCTGATAATGGTAAACTTAAAATAAGTTTTAGAAAGGATTTTTTTGTTGTTGTAGAATCTGACTACAATTATGTCCCCACATCCCTGAACCATACAGAGCCGCGGCAACACATCTGGCCTTGTATATATCTACCATATCCTTAAGGCGGCGATCACCTAGCTTATTTGCAAATCTAAAAATCCCATGCACACTGTTCACCATCTCTGAACAGACGTTGGTTAATTTGTGCATCCAATTCCCATTGCCTGAGTAAGTTATTCCCAGGTAACAAAAGGTATTAACTGTTTCTACTGGGGTGCTGTTGATGTGAAAAGTTTTATATTTCTTAGATTTCGGCCCGCACACCATAGCAAAAGTTTTAGTTTTATTAATTAGCAATTTCGTACTAACAATAAAATTCCTAAACTTGTCAATTAATTGATATAGGCCAACCGGAGTTCTAGAGAGCAGCAAAGCGTCATCTGCATGGAGCAGGACAGGTACGGGACTGCCCGCAATTGTTTTTTGTTGTAGAATCTGACTAAAATTATGACCCCCACGCCCCTGCGCCATATAGAGCTGCGTCCACACATCGGGCCTTGTATATATCTACCATATCCTTAAGGCGGCGATCACCTAGCTTAGTTGCATATCTAAAAATTCCCATGTGCACTCTTCACCATCTTTGGAAAACGTTGGTTAATTTGTGCATTCAATTCCTGTTGGCTAAGAAAGATATTCCCAGATATTCCCAGGTAACAAACGGTAATAACTGTTTCTACTGGGGTGCTGTCGATGTAAAAAGTTTTACATTTCTTAGATTTCAGGCCACACATCATAGCAAAAGTGTTAGTTTTATTAATGAGTGATTTCCTATTAACAATAAAATTCTTAAACTTGTCAATTAATCGATGTAGGCCAACCGGAGTTCTAGAAAGCAGCACAGCGTCATCTGCATGCAGCAGGACAGGTATGGGACAGCCGGCAATTTGGGGTCACCCCACCGAGCAAAGTGCGTTATCGACCTCATTTTTAAATAGAGAAAAGAGCAGTGGGGTTAGGATACAGCCCTGGTGGATACCTCGTTTAACATTGAAAGTTGACGTGCACTCCCCATGCTGTCCATATCTCACTTTGCATGACAGTATCTCATACAACCTTGCAAGGAAAAACATTATTGGTTTGGGGGCTCCGAGATTAAGCAACAAATCCTCTCATTTTGCAGAGTCGGAGAAAGAAAAGTAAACACCTGTTGGGTCTTAGCATAAGGGAATTTTTTGTAGAGTGTAGAGTTTGGAATGTTCAATGGAATGTAGAATGTATGTTTTCAAGGGCGTAGCACTGGTTGTATCATTGTGACTTGCGCAGAAGTAAACTTACCTTGGAAGCTTCTTGGTGTGTGCACCTCATTCAAACCGACACTTTGCACCATCTCCATGTTAATATAATATGCAGATATTTGTCAGAAAAAATAACCCGACATTTAACCTCTGACTTTCAATGGGCAGTTAATGTAACACGATAATATGTCATTTGTATTGCTCATTTACTCTCTAAACTCCAGCATGTTTTCTTTTTGATTAGACTGTTTGCATTCAAATGAGAATGCGGTTTGTTTAGATTAACTGAGTTTAAAACAGAGTTTTCCATCAATACTTGCCATCTGCCTTGGTCATTTGGGGGCCACAGTCTAATATGTGCTGGCCTGACTCTGAAATGTTCCCCCATGCCTTCGGCCTTATTGGTGAAAATTGACAAATCAGAGTAGTCAGCATTCTTTAGGACTTATTTTCCGCTGATGTTAAAATTACAGGCCCTTTGTGCAAAGTTCTTCATTGGCAAAAATTGCCAGAAAATGAAATTTCCACTGGATGCAAATTTTAGTAAATGGGTTCTATATTTTATTCCTGCAGTTTTTTTTATAAAACAGACATGGGCCCAAACAAAGGAGGTATGAGGTGGTCAGCCCAGATTGTTGGAGAATGGTTGAACATGTTTTGGTCCTATCTAAAATTCTTCCACATTTCTAACTTTATTGACCTAAACTAAGTAAAGTAAATCCGATCCTGCTGTGGCTTGATTAGGTTGTTCCATAGCAAATGGAACTCTATTTACTGCTTAGTCTGCCCTAATTGTTATTGCACTGCTGGTGGCTAAATTATTGATAACTGAACATTTTAAATCTCTTAATACTCCTCAATTTGATCAATGGTCAGATAAAATGAGTAAAGCTTGTACTCATGAAGGAATGAATGGAAAATGTACAAGTGATATAAAGTAATTTCATTGTGTCCGGGATTGTGGAAAATCAGCAATTGTTAGAATTTATTTTCTAAATGGTTGCTATATGCATGCATGAAAAACTGTACGCCTTTCTTCTGATTGGGTTTACTCTAATACTCTGCAGCTAATATGTCTTACACTTACATAATATTTATGTACATCTTGAATTATTTTTTCTCAACAAAAAAAATGAAAGTAGAGACCATTACTGGGTTGCTATGTCTCATTATACCTATCTAGTAGTGTCTGGAAATTTCACTGTGCCCGTTGTTACTCCCCAAGTAAGAGTTACCTCTGCAATCACATGTAGGAGGTGTGAATAGTAAACAGGATCACGATCTATCCATGGGCAATCACTTTTGCACGTTGTTTGAAGAATAGCCACTTGCTCCCAGAAAATCACAAATCTAAGTACAGTTCATGACGGTTCATCTTTGTAGTTAATCTGCCCGACAGAAGTAGGAGCAGCATAGGTCACAGCTATGATGTGGTATGTGGCTGCGATCCAACACAACCTGAGATGCAAGCCCCAAAAATAAATAACACTTTGCCTCTGGCTCACCTTTGGTAGCTTGTTTAAGCACAAAGGGCCAGATGTATCAAGCTATTTTGTGTTTGGAAGCATTGCCCTGAAAAAAAGTGGAAATTAACTAAACCTGATGAATTTCACTTTCCAATAATGCCATCGTGACTGTTGTACACCCATAGCAGGTAAAGTTAAATGTCACCTATAGACTGCAGCAAAACTGAAACTGTGTCATTCACTATGGTGACAAGGAACTCTAAGCACAACTGTTGTCTGCCAGCTGCAGTTTAACAAACTTAAAAGAGGGAGTGAGAGAGAGAGAGAGAGAGAGAGAGAGAGAGTTGTGGCCTTGATGAAGATCAGTGCGTGTTTCCTATCAATTAGAAGATTGTCTCTGACAGGAAACTGGGAATGGATGACTTTAATCAGGCAGGGCAGCTGAACAAAGAAACAACAAGCAAGCAAATCAGCCTACCTAGAGGTCAACAGGAAACAGAAGTTTTTAAATAATCAGCACCACCTGTTAGGGCAGTTGAACAAATCAACAACAGACAAGCATCAAGAAGCTTTGAGGTCAGCTGGAAACAGAGGTTCTTAACTAATCAGCACTTGTAACAGTTCACTCAACCTACAGTACATAACATGCCCAAATAAAAAGCACACACAAGGAGATGGTGGTCGCCCCCAGTCACAGATCTGGGATGAATCCATCATCATTCTTTAGCTCACTTCGCAACCTCATTTCAGACCCAGCTATATGTAAATAAGTCTTGATCCTGTGCCTCATGGGAACAGTCCAGCCCAAACTGCCAAGCCAGGTCTTCCCTGAACCAGTAACAAGAATCCTGGCACTGGTTTCGTAGGATAACTTGACTCCAGTGGCATGGAGAGCACAGGACCCATGTCTGGGCAGACCCGTCCCACTCGGGGTGACAAATGCAAAAAAGAACAGTTTCGGCATTCACAAAGAGACTTATGAGTATCATCTGCATTCGAGGTGGAGGTTGTGCCCCAAGTCCGGAATCTCCGCACTTGGGTGGAATCCCTTTACTCTGAGTGAAATCTCTGCACCCGGGGCAGATCACAACACTGTGAAAAAAGAGGGCAATTATTGAGGTATGTCACAACATATAGGTCTAGATCCACACATCATGAGATCTATGACATTTAGCTGGACAACCAAAATAGTACAAAATGCCTCACTTTAAGTGGAAAGCAGCTATATGTAGGCACTGGGCTGTTACATATGAGTTTCCATAGGGACTGTCTAAGAGGGTTAAATATGATGGATAAAGCACACACCTCTACAACAGTTTAGATATATCATGAAACCCATTCATATGACCCTTCACGTGGCAACAAGAACATCACTAGTATATTTGCTGCAACATCCCTTCTGCAGTGGCACATTTACCAATTAATCATGTGTCATTGTTAGAAATGGGGGTCTCTAGCTGGCAATGGCTTGCACATTTGTCCAAATAGTCCTTATAGTCAGGATAAGGGCGATACACTCCTTAAATAATCCCCGGTCATCCCCCTGGTAGCTTGGCATGAGCAGTCCGGCTTAACTCAAAGGCAGTGTGTAAAGCCTTTGCACATAACCTACAGTAATACAGTGAGAACACTACAAAGGGACACCACACCAGTTTCAGAAAAATAACCAATATTTATCTGTGCAAACATGATCAAAACAATAAAAGACACTCCTTTGCTGAATCCTGCTCTGAAGACGGCGTTTCTGTTTACCCCAGGCTCTCTCACCCACGCCTCGCGGTACCCGCTGCGCGGGTCCCGCTTCGCAGCTCACCTGCCTGACTCTTCGGTGGTTCCTGCATCTAGCTGCTCCTGTGGGGTTCTGAGAGGCGGTGAGGCGGCAGGGCTGCAAGCGCGACCCGGGACTCGCTTTCCCAGGAGTCCCGGTGTCTCTGGCCGAGTCACCTGGCCCCGCTCTCCCTGACCGCCCCAGCTGCCCCAGGTGAAAAGGAGGGAAGGAAATCTTTGCTGTGGGACACTCCTTTGCTGAATCCTGCTCTGAAGACGGCGTTTCTGTTTACCCCAGGCTCTCTCACCCACGCCTCGCGGTACCCGCTGCGCGGGTCCCGCTTCGCAGCTCACCTGCCTGACTCTTCGGTGGTTCCTGCATCTAGCTGCTCCTGTGGGGTTCTGAGAGGCGGTGAGGCGGCAGGGCTGCGAGCGCGACCCGGGACTCACTTTCCCAGGAGTCCCGGTGTCTCTGGCCGAGTCACCTGGCCCCGCTCTCCCTGACCGCCCCGCCCCAGCTGCCCCAGGTGAAAAGGAGGGAAGGAAATCTTTGCTGTGGGACACTCCTTTGTTGAATCCTGCTCTGAAGACGGCGTTTCTGTTTACCCCAGGCTCTCTCACCCACGCCTCGCGGTACCCGCTGCGCGGGTCCCGCTTCGCAGCTCACCTGCCTGACTCTTCGGTGGTTCCTGCATCTAGCTGCTCCTGTGGGGTTCTGAGAGGCGGTGAGGCGGTGAGGCGGCAGGGCTGCGAGCGCGACCCGGGACTCGCTTTCCCAGGAGTCCCGGTGTCTCTGGCCGAGTCACCTGGCCCCGCTCTCCCTGACCGCCCCGCCCCACCCCGCCCCACCCCGCCCTATAGGTTCGGGACTATAAACTTGGAAGCTCCTCGCTGCGCGGGAGCGCGCGGGAGCGCGCGGGAGCGCGCGGGAGCGCCCGGGGCTAAGCCCGGGCAAAGGGCGGGCCCTCTGTGGCCCTCCGTGGCCTGCAGTGCCTGGTCTGGGCGCACCCTTATTAGTACTCTGTAGTATAGCCTCGTATTTATTGCTATAGTTATTTTTCTGATTGAAGCTATTGGGGTCTTTTTTCCTCTGGGTAGCCCATTTGTTTGCCTTGTGTTTTCTGTTATCTTTGGGACATCTGTTGTGCTATTTTATTATTCCTTGTTTTCTTTTTTTTTTATCCTGCTAGAGATGTCCACTCGTAAAACTAGGAGCCAGAGAGCTGGAAACGATAAAACTAAAAAAGTAATTGGTAACCTAGATAATTTTATCTCTCAAACAAACTCTTTGATAGATCAGGGCATTTCTTTAATGGAAAGGAGGGTATCATTGGACCTTGCTCAGGCAAAAAGATCTTCATTGGGCAACATTGCAATGATACATTCACCGCCGCAAAGTATGATTAATCTTGTTGTTACTTCTGTTGGGAAGCCCATTAATGAAACTACTCCCGCCAGTTGCCAATCACTAACTCCTATTAACGTCCCCGTTATGAGCACACTACCCCCTAATATCCCCCATGCACCCGTGATAGTTAATCATGATGTTATTGACTCTTTTATGACGGCTGGGTCTGACACTATTACGTCAACTTCAAATGTCGTGAACCCAACGCATTTTCCTACAGATAATCCCGCCATAACTTTACAAAGGTCTATGGGTTCCAACTCTGGGGGGGATAATACAGGTGCAGCGACAGTAAATGATGGGACTCTCCAGACACCCATTGATTATACTGAGTCTGACCCTTTAGATTCCACCCCTCATTTATTATCTCTAGGGGTTCCGGATGATATAACCCATGATAGCAGCCTGGCAAGTATTCTGGATATTAGCGGAAGCAATGACTCACTAACTAATTCAGGAGACGGCCTTGACTCTCTAATGGAGTCTATGTCTAGTTTGCTAAATTCCTTGCTTTCGCCCCTGGAGAATAGGCTTTCTAACATAGAACATCAATTAGCTACTATTCTTGCGCTACAAGACCCAAGGCTGACTACCCCTGGCCCCTCTATTCCGGTGGTTCCACCGCCTGTTATTAATACTGGGATTGTTGTTTCAAATCCACCTACGGGAAGTATTCCGGCTCCCACAATTATCCCTCCAGCTTTTTCTTTACCGGCAACTAACACAGCGAATAATATCAAACCCTCCACTTCTACATGTACAAGTGCAGCGAATAGAAATGCAGTTATCAAAAAGACTCCTAACAACCCAGCTCCCATTATTCCCCAGTCACAGCCCAGAAAAACCACTTCGCGACGTAATATCAATCTACCACCAGATGCTTGTCCGTATGTGGTTGTTCTGACAGGGATTCCTGAGCTGCCAATGTCCACCTCTGAGCCCTTTTGGGCGATCAAAAATAAAATATGCCACTGGCTCGACAAAAATTACCCTCCACCACCCAGCCTAAACAAGAATATACTTATGGTAGAACGGGCACCATGGGTAGGTGGGAAGAAGAAAAGTATAAAGGGTGATTGTGTCGCTATCACGTTTGAGGACCCACGACTTGTAGAATTTATTTGTTCCACTCGTCCCTGTGATAGCAAGTCAGTGGTATCAGCCAAACCCCTGTCCTTTTTTTATATGCAAGAGGGCCATGAGGATGCTAGATGGAGTTGGATGAGGCCTGCTAGGAAAGGTTTGGGTGGAGGTGGTACATACCAGAATCTGCAACAATGGGGAATGCCTGTAGAGGAAGGATGGAACTTAGTCCATAGGAGGAGGGGGCACCAGTGGAAGGGGGATAGACAGTTTAATGGAGAAGGGTGGGGGCCGAAGCTCAATTATCCCTTATTCCCTTGTTATAATCGATTTAGTGGGCTGGAAGAAGTGGACTGACCATCACCCCAGTGTATTGAAGATGAGGGGTGTGGGGTACCTTCTCCCGTAGAGAGTGATTCTATTGTTGCTACTAGGGAGGAAGTACCCGACCAGGATGGTACTATTCCAGACCCCTTGTCAGGGGATGTTGATACTCAGGCCGCCCTGGATACATCTATGCGGTACCCCTCCCCGGTTAAAATTCTGTCCTGGAACATAGCCGGCTTAAAGAAAAACTTGCCCGACCCGGAATGGAACAATTTTGTAGAAGACTTCCATATCTGTATGTTCCAGGAAACCTGGTGTGTGGAGCCTGAACACAAACAGGGCTATTCTACATTCTTTGTCCCTGCAACACAGTTTGGGAGGGGGCGCCCATCGGATGGCTTACTTATTTGGATCAGGATAGATTTGAACTGTAAGACTACTGTTAATTATGTCCCCTATAAGGATATTCTCCATATAACTGTTAAAAGGCAGTCTGCCAGGAATGCTTTTGAACTTTTTTGTATTTATGCCAGGGGGCTCCCAGGGGGTCAATTGTCTCCAATACTGGAGCTGTTAGACAACAGGCTTTCAGCCCTCCCCTCTAAATCCTCAGTATTAGTGGGAGGTGATTTTAATTGTACATTTGAGCCTCTTGATGAGGATGAATTTTTGGGCTCTTTTAATAAGCCAGGAAACCAGTTAATTCCATCCTTATCTCTGGCCCCAATTAAGAAGTGGTCGGCTCGAGCCATTCAGTTGAATGCCCTGGTGTCTGCATATGACCTATGTGCCTTAAATGGCCGCACTACATCCGATCGTATGGGCGCTATGACCTTTAATCGAATAGGCTGCCCGTCACGGATTGACTACATCCTTTTGGATGTATGGTCATGGGCCAATCTGGTTGATATGGAGGTCAGCCAGAGGATTGATAGCGACCATAATCCCCTCTGCATGGGTATGTTCTGGGGAGACAATATTGGTGAGGAGGTTCAAAATGAGTTGATTACTAAAGAACTAGTCCCTTCTAACTGTAATCGCAGAATTAAATGGAATGTGGTTAGGTGTAATGAGGGGACACTTGAGAATATTAGGGTTCTAGTTTCGGCTGCTTCATCTGCCCTGGTACCAGTGAACCAAATTTCACTTCAGCTTCAGGGGTCGGTGCTGGCAACTAAGTATAAAGACCTAATAGGGGAGATCAGTATGTTTTTTTCTAAAAAAAACAAGGGATGCCATTTGCCAAAATGCACGCAAAAAAAGGGGAACCCTTGGTATACTGCCTCCTGTAGAGGGAAAAGAAAAGCAATTTCACTAGCTATTAAAAACAAGGATGCCCCAGCCGCTAGATCAGCTAGAAATGAGTATCGCATTAGTATTAGGAAAGCCAAAAAAGATTGGGAAGAGGAACATTGGCAGGCTCTAAAGGAAGCGGCTCATGGGAAAAATGCCACTGCATTTTGGAAATTGATCAACGTCATCGATAGACGAGGCGCTGAGCCTATTCCAAACCATATAACTGAGTCCCAATGGTATTCCCACTTCTCGAATTTATATGGCGTAGGCTCCTTAGAAGTTGCGCCAGCATCCCCTATAATAGGTACCGATTGTTCGGTCCATCAGTATGATGACTTTACAGATGTATTGTTTTCGCCTCGTGAGGTACAGGAGGCTATCCTTAAAATAAAACCGGGTAAGGCACCTGGCCCGGACGGAATACCGGGTGATTTATTGTTGTCTAACCCATTGGTTTGGGCTGATTTTATTGTAAATGTTTTGAACCTCATTCAGTTAGGCCAGCAAGTACCGGATTCATGGAAGGGTGCTGAAGTTGTTACTGTTTTTAAAAAGGGTGAGAGAGAGGACCCTGCCAACTACAGACCAATTAGTTTAATTGATGTTATCCAAAAAGTAGTTGGTAGAGTAATTGTAAATAGGATTGAGGGCTGGCTTATGGAAGGAAATATTTTGTCCCACTTTCAGGCTGGATTCAGAAGCAATGTTGGGGCCATTGACCAAGTCTTCAGATTTTGTGCAGTTTTTTGGAAAACAGTGTCAATAGCCAGAGGGAGCCTTTACCTGGCTTTTATTGACCTTAAAACTGCTTTTGACGTAATACCCCGTGTCAAACTTTGGAATGTTCTACTGGATATGGGGTTCCCATCCTATCTGCTAAATCTTATCATTAAACTCCATGAGGGTACTTATGCGAAGATACGTTGGGGGGCGCAGGGGCAACTCACTAAGAGTATACCTGTTAACAGAGGGGTGCGGCAGGGGTGTGTGATGGCCCCTACTTTATTCTCCCTCTTTATAAATGGGGTGGTGAAACATCTGAAAGAGACACCGGCCGACGCCCCCATTGTGGCTGGGGAGAAAACGCCTTCCCTCCTCTTTGCCGACGACACCCTTCTCTTATCAAAAACCCCCACAGGCCTTCAAACCCTTCTTGATCAGTTTAGTGTTTTTTGTCAGGAACGGGGACTTACAATAAACACAACTAAAACTAAATTAATGGTTATGACCGCCAAGAAGAAATACAGGAATATCCACTTGACCTTGAATGGATCTCCTTTAGAGGTGGTCGATGAGTTTGATTACCTTGGTGTTAGGATTAATAATCATTTGAAATGGGAACCCCATATATGCAAAATGGTTTTAAATCTTAAAAGGGTTTCCGGCACTATTTTAAAAAACCAACGTCTCTCTGTAAGTAGGCCAGTTGCACCGGCCTTATCAGTCTATGAGGGGAAAGCAATTGCCTCAGCTGTTTATGGCTCGGAACTGTGGGGCAATGAGAATACCAACAACCACGTCCGATCAGAGAACAAGTTTATGAGGGACTTGGTGTCGCTTCCATCCTCTACCCCACTCAAAACCTTTATTCTTAGACCTAGGTAGAAAGTCTATTCGGGACATCCTCCAGCTCCGTCCCCTCTTATATTGGGTCCGTTTGAGGAGGACCCCCGAATTAGCTAACTATGCCCTAGTGTTAGATGAAATGCTAAAATTAAACACTTCAGGCAAAATATAGTGGCTAAATGCTTTAAAAAATCTTGTAGCAAGTGTGGGTTTAAGCGTCGCTTGGGTATCCCAATCACCTCCACCAAAACAAGTGGTGAAAAAATTATATTGGGATTGGATAGAGGCCAAGGCGCTACAGAACCCAAACTGGGGACACTTGACCGAGACTTTTCTGACCCATAAATGTACCCTAAAATTGGAATTGTTTTTGGATTTTATTCAGATTCCTCGGGAAAGGACTTTATATCTTAAATTTAGACATGGAACATTGCCCCTCAAAACTTTTACATCTAGATGGAACAATAGGAGGGAAGAGGATATAATGTGTCCAGGTTGTACAAATCCCGAAGAATCATTGGGCCACTTTCTCTTTGCCTGTAAGGCATACATCTTACCAAGGAAGAAATGGTTAAAACCAGTACTAAAGAATCTTGGTGTTAGAGATTACAAATTAGCTTTGCGTATTCTTAGCTCCAACACCTCTTCTATGGTTACTATTTGTGGGGTTGCAAAGTTTTTATCATGTGCCTGGATCATTAGGACTAAGATTTTAAAAATGCTCATCAAGTCAACTTTTCCACATAACTCTTAGATGTATTTTTGTAAATAATGAACTGTTTTTATAATTATGTGTGTACCATATGTTTGTACTTTTTATGATACATGTGTCGAATAAAAGTATAATGACTGACTGACTGACTGACTGACTGATAAAAGTCCAACTTACAGTAATCAAAAATAGGCACTTTGCAAGTATGACTTAAAAGCGCAGTTCCTTAAAGTTGATAGCTCCGTCCAGTGCTACCGCGGTGCTGAAAACAACAGAATCCAACAGTTCTGGCCGAGTGCATCAGTGTGGACTGGCATTAGTGTCAGCAGGCTCGTAAGCAGTACTTTTGGTCCCGGCTGACCACGTAGCGGTGTGGTGTGCGGTACCTTCAAGTCGCGGTGCACGGGGCTGCTCGGTGACGGTTGCCCAGTCGCGTCAGTAAGACCAGAGCTGCAGTGCGTAGATAGGCAGTGCTCGTGGCGGCACTGACAGGTCATGATGCTATTGACAGTGCTGGTTGATGGGAGCTGGGGTCGGTTATCCCAGACTGCGGTGTGGGGCTGTGCATCGTGTGATGGACGAGCGGTGTCCCCAAACCATGGTGCGGTCTTGGGTGTTGGGGTCAACGGGCAGTGATTTGTCGGTGAGACCAGGGCGGCAGAGGAAGCGAGGTGGTATGGTGCCCACAGGTTGTGGTGCAAGCAGCGGCTCGGCGACGGTCATCATTGTTGGTGAGACCAGGGTTGTGGTGAGAAGGGTGGCAGTGCCTACTGGACTGCCTTCAGAACACGGAGTCCACAGCGATGTTGGTGACGGTATAAGCTGCTTTCCCCCTCTGTGGCAACTGGAACCAACACTTCCAGAGGCAGCACCCAGAGGTAAGTGAAGTCTTTGCTGGGCCTGAGACTTTGGGAACAGGAGGCAAGCTCTATTTCAAGCCCTTGCAGATACTCAGCGATAAGTGAAGAAAGTTCAGTCCAGTCCTTTCACTGCCCAAGGCTGAATCAGCAACTGCAGGCAAACCCAGCAAAGCAATAACACAGCAAAGGGGCAGTACTCCTCCTGGCAATTCTTCTAGCTCTTCTTCTTGGCAGGTTCCTTGATCCAAGCGAGTGCTAAGGTTCTGGGCCCCAATATTTATACTGCATTTTTCTTTGTTTTCTTGGGCAGAGAGTGTCAGTGCTCAGTCAAAACCAGTTTGGTCCTCTCTGGACCACCTGCCCCGCAGGCAGTGTAGACAGCATTGTCCAAGGCAGACCAGGGCCATTGAGGTGAAATGAAATCTCCTCCCACTACTCTAAATGTGGCCCAGGCCTATTCAGGCCAGAACTGACTCATTCAGTAAAGGCAGGACACACCTCAACACCCCCAGTGGCTGTCTGAAGAGAATGTACATCCCCAGCACCTTTCACTACAAAACCCAGCAGAGGCACACAGGATGGCTAAGCAAGAAAATACCTACTTTCTAGAAACAGTATTGTCAAACACAGAACATAAAAATAATCTTTACTTAAAGATGCATTTCTACATTCTGAGTTCAGGCATACTAAACTCCATTTCTCTATTTCATCCCAGTGGGAAGAAGTACTAGTAACATGTTACAAAGTATCTCCCATTATATCCTATAGGAAAGATAACCATTCAACAGTGAAATACAAATTATAATGTAGTTCACCATCAGGACATGTTACACACACCAGGACATGTCCTACCTTTCACATGTACTGCACCCTGCCCATTGGGGTCCTTTGGTCCGACTTTAGGTGTGACTCACATGTAGTAAAAGGGAAGGTTAGGGCTTGGTAAGTGAGCACACTTGCTAAGTCGACATGGCAGTAAAAACTGCACATGGACACTGCAGTGGCAGGTCTGAAAACCCTTTGAAAGGCTGCTCGTCTGGGTGGCACAATCAGTGCTGTAGGCCCGCTAGCAACATTTGATTTAAAGGCCCTGGCACTCTCAGTGCAGTATACTAGGGGCTTACTAGTAAATAAAATATGTCAATCATTGAAACACCAATCCAGAATCCAATATACATTAGGAGCACTTGCACTTTAACACTGAATAGCAGTGAGAAAGTTTGCAGAGACACTAAACCAGCAAAAACAGAGTCAAAATCAGGAGGTCAGAAAGTAAAAGGACAGGGGAAACACACCAACGGATGCCAGGTCTAACAGTCATGTGATGTCTTCCACAATCCGTTCAAATGTGAATGTCATATACAAGTCAAAATCTCCGATCAAAAATCAGATTTCCAAGTTCATCTGAGCACTACACACACCTGTATCAGTGCTTACCATCCCCCACCCAGCACCAACTAAAAGTCGTTACCTCACCAGCCAATAACAGTCTGGCTGCATACAGAAAATCTGAGCTGCCGCACACAAACGATTTCAGACCTTACAACATGTTGCTGAATGTGTTTGTTGGTTTGTCCCTTGAGATGGGACATAATGATTTGAGTAGAAGGAGGGGGAGGGGGAGGAGGGGAGGAGAGAGGATCTTCAGGCACAAAATCGACCTTTTTGGAATGTCCAGCCAAGATATTAGCTCCAGATTCCATTTTTCCCTGATGTCACCTTGGACATGGTTTGTGAGTGGGAGCAGGATCTTGACTCTGAGACATGCTGCTCCCATGCCATCCCACCCTATGGCACAATCCTAGCAGCTCTCCATTTCTTTGCTACTGGGGCATTCTATAAGGTGTCCATTGACATTGTGGGCATTTCTCATTTCTGATGCTTGCGTCATGTTCTGAGCTACATAAATAGGAGAGTGCATCTTTACATATGTATGTCATATACACTGGGAGCAAGGCAAAGGGTTACTACAGATTTCCACCTCTTTTCCGCTTCCCAAATATGGTAGGTGCAATTGATTGCTCTCATGTGGCACTTTAGCCACCTCACCACAATGCACACACAACAGACACCGCTGGCACTCCATCAACGTGCAGGGTGTGTGCGATGCCATTGGCTGGTTTACTGATGTGTATGCAGTGCTCCCAGGCAGTACACATGACAGCTACTAATTCCACAGTGCACCTCTTGCCTGGTGGCTGGTAGTGGGAGATTTTGACAACATGTGGCTTCTGGGTAAGTATTCAAGACCAGACGAGTTGGATATGTATACATGCTGTCTTAAAATACAAAGCCATTGCAAATGACTAATGCTTGTGACACATATGTGACCCCAACAGACCCTGAATGTACAATTTCATACATAATGAATTCTACAGATGCAAGAGGGACATGTACAAATATACCCTTATTTTCTTCCAAAGGTGATGCTGCATATGCATTCTCCCCTTATCTCCTAACACTATACAGACAAGCAATCACTGTACTACAGCGTAGGTACATCAGGGCACGCATATGTACACAAACCATCAAAGAGTGCACTTTGAGTCTCCAAGAGTCGCCAGTCAGAGGTATTGACCATACGGGGGTGCTGCTGTACTCCCATGAAATTGTGCACAAGATAATAGCAGCCTGTTGTGTCTTGCACAACATTGCATTACATCATGGCTTACACACATGACTGAACCCTTATCTAGGTCTGAATCCAGGGAACTGGGTCATTGTCCGAATCAACGGCTAGGGTATGCAAGTTTGTGTCCAGCTGGTTATCACTTTTTTCTATTTAGCAACCAGTTGTGTTATGGCCTTTGTGTGGTTTCACAGTCCGTTGTCAATGATGATTGGTGCGCATTTAACACTATGTTCATAAATTCCATCCTGAGAGTACTCTGTGAACCACACATAATGTATATACACACCAGTTGTTGTCAAGAGTCCAAAGACAGGCCATGCAACACATTTATTGCACATGTTATTAATTAGTGTGGACAAAGTCTCAAACACTCCATTGCACCTGGGGAGTTTATGGCACTGTAACTGTGACCTCTCTTCAGACAGTAGACATCTGAAAATGTATCTGCACCATGTGTCACAATGAGCTGTGTCTATCCATAGAGCTAGTGAGGATTGGCATTGTGTACACGATGGAAACCTACAGGTATATGTGAAACAGATGAGAATACAAATAGGTGTAATCTTTAGAATTGTGTGTTAACCATACTAGAAAAAAATCATACCTCTCCCATTGTTTATGTGGCTTGCTGTATGGCACACTGTACTTTGTGCAATGGCTCATTCAAACATATGTTACATGGGGTGACAGGCTGTGTCGAAAACGTATTGGTCCACTCACTGTACATGTTATGGGCAACTATAATCAATGTGTAAGAAACTATATACTGTTAATTACAATAGGAATGTATTCAGTGTTTGAGACACAGTAAATGTGGTGCTGACATAGTGAGGCTAGGAATGATCAAACCATTAGTGGGCATGAGCTACTGTTTACCCATGTTGCATCATGATGGGTAGCACAATGCTACAGTAACACACTATGGTAATTGCCTGCCATGCTGCTGTATGTCAGCCAGATAGGTCCATGTAGAACATTTACGTAATCTAGAATGTTGATCCTTGAAACTCCGCAGCTAAGTGTTCAGGAGTCAGTTACTGTAGTGTGCCCTGTGGATAGGACGTTGCTGTACGTGAAGACTGCAATAAACAAGTCAAAGTTCAATTTCACCCTGCCTCTTGTATTTCTTCACACATACTATATGCTCCTTCTATCTCCATGTTGCACATGTGATATACTCAGACCGTACCAAATGCTTAATGGTATCTGTGTGGAGTTCTATTTAAGATTCGAGTCGCTAAACATATGTATGTACAGATAGGGAAATAAATGTTGCAATGATGTGTGCTGCTACTCATGATGCTGTGTAGCCTTATATGGCATACCTACACCACGGAGCAAGTGTAGATGTGTAATGAAATGGATTGTCCATGCCCAGAAAGTGACTCCTTCATGCGTCCATCTAAAAAGTAGAAGATTTTATTGTTTTATGTGTGTGATGCTGACTGCATCACAACACCAACTCTTTGGGTTTTAACAATTGTACTGGAAACTCCCAAAAATCTATTTTGAAGCCACCAACAATCTCTAACACCCAGGTGTCCTGTGTGATCTTCTCCCAAGTGTGAATAAAGAATGTAAACCTCCCCTCTAACTTTACAAGGAAAGAAGCTATACTGTTCACCTTGATATTCTGAGCTTGAGGTCCTAGACGTTCCTCGACGGTTTCTTGAGATTCTCCCTCTCTGGGGGTAGAAGTTTACATTTTGGCGGTCACCCCTGCCATACTTAACAAAACTTCTCTGTTTTCTGGGTGAAACTAGGACCTAAAGGAATCGCAGCTGACCATCAGTCCCCTCCTGTCAGGCGGTCCAAAAATAGCCCGCAGTCAAAGACAATGCACATGCTAGTTGAGCCTTCCTGAAGGCTGTAAAGGTTGAAACATATTTTACTAAAGACTTCACAACATTTTCCCCACAAAGTAAACCTTAGGTATCATCCATGTCCTCTCTACAGAACGGATCTGCAAGTTTGCGATTCATCTTCATTAAGACTGCCTTTCGTTTTTCAGTAATCAGGCATGCATTGCCATTGTCCAACATACATAAGGCATGCTGTGCCCTACCCTTTAAAAGGTCAAGGTTTACCATCCTAGTCTTACCACTGGCATCTTCTGCCATATTTAGGATACAAGTAAGTGGGCCCAATATATCAAGGACTTTATTCTGGAATCGTTGGAAACATTTTTCAATACCCTTTCTAGGGTCCTTGCTAAATTTAAACAGGTGACTTCCTGACCCAATGTGTAAGATACTCTGTCAAGTGGTCAATTCACCACCGTCATTGTTTAACACCTTTGCTGCGGCGGCTATTCCGGAGCGGTACCGTCATCAGCACGGAAGTGGTTCATGGGGTTAAACATCTCACTCCGGAAGGGGTCCTTAACCGCGTGAAATGAAGAGGATTGATCCAGATCCTCATCAAGTCCCCCCAAAATATCATAGCAGTCCTGAGGATCAAAAATTAATTTTGCCATCTCCAAATCATAATAATCAATATTCTCCGTTGAGGAGTTTAGACTGTTCCATATATCTTTTGTGGGGTTCAAAGGTAGAAAGGGAGTCTCCATCTGAGAGGGAAAAATAATTCTCCTCTGCATGGGTCTTCCTCTTCGTTAATGCTGTGTCAACCGCCTCTTTTATGGAGGACCTAAGTTCATCCTCTAAAAATCTTTTAATAGATTCTCCCATGAGTGCAGACGCTGTATGGGTCTGGGGGTTAACGCACTCCATTACTGGTATGATGTATAACCAAAGATGTAAATCGTGGGTCACAAGGATGGCCAAAATATTTTACTCACGATTTGTTCGTGTGGCTGTGTAACTAAAATCCAAAGAAAAACACAAATAGTAAATCCTGGCTCAAAAGTTGCTTAAACCTTATCCCAATCAAAAACAGAATCATTGATTTAAATAAATGCCACCTTTCACCAGTAGGTGGGAGAAGAGGTTTTAGTATTGTAAAATCAGAGGGACTTGCTGATGCCTGCCGTTGTCTTTAACCAGACACGTTGTAACCACTGCAGCTCTTGAGCAGAGAGCTGTTCCATGGCAACGCAGCTTAAAATATAGATAAAGGAAGGATGGCTTCTGAAGCCATCTTATTCCTTTACGAACATCCACTCGTAAGTATAGGCGTAGCCCGGCAACGTTTTAAAAGATACAATGCCTCCAGGCTATGGGATTTTTTTTTTGTTTGATCACTGGAAAAGCCTTTAAGGGGCTTTAATGTATACTCCCATGTCCCTTGCGCCAACTTTTGGGAGCAGTAAATCGTTATAAAAACACCGGCGATGCCTATCCCAGGCACCGGTAGTGAATATGGATTCTTTCTTATTTTTAAAACTGTGACAATACACAATCAATAGTTAGTTAAATCAATATAACTTACCTAGCCTGACCGCAAATTGGATGTCTTTAAAAAACAACATAAATATGAAATAATACAATATAAAACACGTCTTATATATATCTAGGGGCACTGGTCTGTTGTGAAATATACCTTGATGAGATAATGTATATGCTCTAAAGATCTTTCTTTTGTTTGCATGAGATAGATAGTTATTTTTGGTAATGCGCCAGTTGCAGAGGGCTGCAAATACCCTAACTAGCAGTAGTGTGAATATGAAATAACCCAATATAGTCTGTCATGTCAAAAGGGGGTGCTATAACAGACTATCTTTGAAAAATGGTTTAATATCTTGCTGGACCTGTTCTACTCTGCACGGTCACACCCCAGACTTTTTGCCTTTTAGCCTCCAGTTTTTGCAGAATTGGTTTTAGTTGGCATTAGGAGTCTGTGCACTTAACCACTGCAAACCAGTGCTAACATGCTTGTGCTCTCTCTTTTAAACATGGTTTAATTGGCTTCTACCCAACTGACATATTTATTTTACTTATAAGTCCCTTGTTTAGTGGTATATCATATACCCAGGGCCTGTAAATTAAACTACATTCATACAGTCTGGGGCAGCACTATGCTGGTGGTGCCGCTGTGGCATCACCAAGCATGTTACGAATTTCTAGACCTCCACACTTTTCATGGCTGTGAGTCTGCCATGATAAGTGTGGTGGTCAGGAAAGTAAGGGGGGCCTTCAGGGCCCCTGGTGAGCCTCTGCATGGGGGTGCATGCAGAGTGCAAATGTTGTGCCCCCCTGTCTCCATGCAACCCAGTTCCATCATGGAGTGCATAGTCCATGCCGCGCAGAAACTTTCTTTGGCATTCCCTTGTCGCTGCAGTTCAAAGGCTCACTTGTGAGCCTTAGAACTGCACCTCAACAGGACCACCAAAAAACCACCTGCCAGATCATGAGGAAACTTGTAATCTGGCGGCTGGCCAGTGGACGATTTTGACGGTGCGGGAGTGAGGCGCTGGCATGGGGGCCCTCTCCCACACCGCCAAAGTTGTATTCTGCCTAAAGTCCGAATGTAGACATCTTAACCACAGCTTCGACTCAAGACTATCCGGCAGTGATGTTCCCTACTCGTACACCTCCTGCAGCCTTTCCCCACTGAATCTTACCTTCTCAGTAAAGTTTTCTCAGAATTTCTTCTAAGTTTGTATCCCAACTCCGCTTGTTGGAAATTAATTATTAGTAGGGATAAGTAGTGACTTACCACTAGTAATAAGGCCACAAACACAAAAAAGGTTCAGTTAGGGTCTTAATAAATTATTCCCTTGCTCAATCAACCCTTGGTAGCTGGCAACAAGCAGGCTTAAATTAGGAGAAAGGTGTGTAAAGCATTTAAAAACACAAATGCATTAGGTAAGTAAGACAAAAAGCACAAAAAAAACAATTCCAATTTATAAAAATAGAATACATTTATATGAACAAATTGGTCACAAAATGACAAAAATCCAATGTAGAGAACCTGAGATATGCATTTTTTAAGAATAAAAACTTTCTAGTGCTTATAAACATATAGCACCACTTTGGGACATCTGGTCGTGCTTGACCGGGACAAAGTCAAAGTTTGAGGCTTACCGCAATGGAGCCTTGGCTGGATACACTAAGTGGGAGCGCTCAGTTTAAATTGTATCTTTGGACTTATAAACCTTTCTGGAGGATTTTCTATTGACGTCGAGTGGTCCCCTCCAGCAGACCGATTTCGATACAATGTCATGGAATTGCTTCTATGCGATGCCAAGGTCAAATCCTGGAACTGTGGAGCTCCGCAGCATTCAGCAGGACGAACCTAAAATCCAGTCTGGGCCGCATTTGAAGGTAGCCAGCTTAACTCTTGATGTCGAGCCAGTCACCATACGGAGGTTTTTCCAAAAGATGCTCCAAACTTATCCAAACTTATGAAACTTCTTCCTGGAGTTCCTCTTGAGGGTGCAAGTTGTCCAAAACACAAATCCTAGGGTCTGGAATTTCCTAGTTGGTCCTGGGGATGTCTGGATTACAATTCCCTCAATTCATCTGGTCAAATCCTTAAAACTCCACTGGACTCACTCCAGGATGGGGATTCCTGATGGAGATGATTCAGTTGGCTCTGTTAACCTGTAGCTTGCAGGGAGTCCAATCCACTGGTGTGTCTAAGTTTCACTAACACACCCCTTTCAACCCCATGACTAATCTAATTACTGAGGCTTATATGTGGCTGGGGGTGCAGGTGTGGAGGTCTGCCTGTGCTGGTCCCAAACTATAATTCTCTCTTTGAAGACCAGTTTAGCTCCCCCACCCTGTTCCTGCCTTTTGGCTTCTGCAGCTAAAGTTCACCACACACAGGACACTTCACACAACATTAAGCAGCTCTGGGTCAGCCTGGGAAAGGCTGGCCAATCAGGAGAGGGTAGCTGGAAAGCTGTATTTTGGCTTAGAGAAAAGAAAGTTTAATACATTATTTTCGGTCATAATTATTATAAATCCAATAGTGGCAAGATGTATCTTAAAATATTAATTAGATACCTTGAGGTACATTTTTAGTTGGCTCCTGTCAATATTTATGCTTAAATAAAATATTTCAATGTTAGCCTATTGAGACCTCTAAACCTCCCTGCAAGGCCTTCATACATCTGCCCCATAATGTTCCTTAAGGCAGGGCTAAAATGTTTCAATGTAAATACTTAAGTCAACATATATACAGCGTCCATATTACAATCGATCTAATGAGAATAATAGACAAATGGAAGAAAGAACCAACATAGCTGTTTTTCTTAGAAAAGTAAACAAAATATTTTATTGATATTCATTTGACAAAAGTAAAATGAAACAACTCAATCAGCCTGATCCATTCATATCTACATTCATGCATCTCGTACAATCTGGGCTCTATTAAAAACATTGATGTTAATGGCAAAACTGATCACAATCATTGACATTCGGTTGTGATCTCCATAAACAAACAATGTGGCACAATTTTAATTTGACAGTAGTCTTCTACACGCGTTTCGGCACAGGGAAGTGCCTTCATCAGGAAAAGGGCCACAATACTTCAACAGTGGGATCAGGTTTATTTCCAATGTTCTTGAGCAGTGTCTACTGATGGCGCAGCACAGTATTTCGTTTAGGGTTGAGTAGGAAAGCTAATATAATGTAGCTGTTGGTATGTGGATGTATACTTCAGGGACGTCTGTGCAATATGTTGCTGACATAATATTCTTTAGAACGTCCAAGATTGAAAGATTAAAAAATCACGGTGTTGAGCTCGTTATGTGAAATCAATTATTATTTTCTCCTTGATGCAAGGTGCCGGATGTGGAGTTCTGTCTCACGCCGATACTGAGTGTGAGATTTTGCAGTGATGGTAATTAGTTTTCCATATGTATCGATGCCTGTGTGAGCATTTCGACTGCATATGCGCCGGATGCACACATATGCATGATACATGTGGAAAAATACCACCTACCCATTGCCAGAGTCTGGCCCATATGTGGCTAGTCCAGGCAATGGGTATATGGTAGAAAAAGGACTCACCTATACATCTCCACAAACAGGGTTATAATACTCAGGGTAAAGTTGCTGCTGTGAATTGGGGACCTGAAGAAAGGGATCAATGTCAACCTCTGACCAAAAGAACAAGAAAGGGGTGAGTATGCATCCCAAATCCTTCATTTCTGCTAACTTGAAGCTGACCGTCTCACTGCAGTGGTCAGCTCGTGAAAAATCCAACTCATAATATGGGCGGCAGTGAAATACCCTGTACCGCCCTATGGCAGCTCCTTTTGTTGACCGCGACCTCGGCGGTCTGCGGTGAACTGTGGTCTATCGTAATGCAGTCCACACATCTCGTAATATGGCGCTCGGACCGCCAAACTCACACCATTCACGGACCACCAAACTCAAAATATGGCCCTTAGTGTAAGATCCAAAACTCACATTGCATAGTGGTCCTAAAATTCCCTAAAAGGTCTAACTATTGTTACTTGATCCACATTGCGTTTTTAAAAATTACCTAATAATGACACCCCTTGTTATTATATGTTCTTGGTGAAAAGTGCTGATGTCTACTCCTTTAATGCAGATCAGCCATGGCTACATTTGCTGGTGTAGCTGCCGGAAAGTAGAATCTACTTGCTGAGAATTCCAAGTTCTATGAAGGAGGTGATTTGGTTTTCAGTGTTCATTTAAATATGTCAGTCCCTTCACTGTTTCATAACATGAAGCTTGTTGTTAGAACTGGGGGTCTCTAGCTGGCTGAGGTAAGTACTTTAGTCCAAATAGGGACCCTTGCTTCTAGTCAGGGAAAGGAGGAACGCACTCTTAGATAACGCCTGCTCACCCTCAGGTAGCTTGGCACGAGCAGCCAGGCTTATCTCCATGGCAATGTGTAAAGTATTTGCAACCACACTCCCAGTAACATAGTGATAACACCACAAATGGACACCATACTGATTTTATACAAATAGCGGTATCTTTATCAAAAGAAATATGATGGGACCAAACAATAGAAATCCAACATATGCGTATTCGTAATATTTCACTTTGCTGGTTATTAGGCTAACAATCACTTGTAGGTTCTTGTGGTATTAATGAGCAGTTCACGATGATCTAATGCAGTCCTAATGCAATGCTATGTAGTTTGTATTGTAGAAATAAGAAAGTCCAGTCTTTAATGCAAGTACTAATGCGGTTCGTAATGCAAGAATAATGCAGTTCATAAGGCACGAATAATGCAGTTCATAAGGCAAGGAACGATGCTATAGGTCAATCTGCGTGGTCAGCTCAGGCAGCACTAGGCCCCAACAACAGAGAAAACGGTCGTAAACTTAAAGGGTGGCCCCGGTACTGCTGGGCAGGTACCGGGCGCTCAGACTCTCAGCGCGGCTAACGCGGGGCAGCGGGAGAGAAATCGGAGCACTCCTATACTCCTCCTGCATGCCTCCCCAGGCCACACACGCTTGCGGCTCCCGACCAGAGTCCAAGCCTTAACTCAGGGGTGCTCTGCCTTGCTCTCTCTATCTCCCCGCTCGTCGGCCGTCCTGCTGGGTGGTCCAGGTGACGTTGCAGCTCCATTGCAATGCAACTCTCTACCCGGACGGGTTACGGCGCTGCCTTCTCCTTCGTTGAAGATCTGGGGCAGATTCCTCTTGCTGAACAACGGTCACGATCCCTTTCACCTTGCAGCTTTCTTAACTTCCAGAAATCCTTTAGCACGTTGCGGCTGGTGCTGTCGGCGGCGATCCTTACTCACAGCCTCAGCTACGTTGACGGCTTGGGCCACAAACAGCAATGGAGCAGCGTGGACGATGTTTCACTCTGCGGGGGCAATGCAATCACGGCGCTTCTCATAAACAGTATCACAGACCACACAGCAGTCTCAGGCATGCAAAAGCACATGCACCAAGCGGCGCTGAGACACGGTTGGAAACTTTGATGTTCCTGAGTTTACACAGCACACAGCAAAGTCCCTTGTCCTCTCCTCAGTCAAATCAGCAAACTGCAGGCCAGCCCCAGAACACACAGCAAAGGCAATCCTTCTCTTCAGTCTCTTCAGCTGTTCTTTTTTGGCAGGGGTTCCTCTTGATCATGAAGTAGATTCAATTATTTTTCAGTCTTGAGTTCAGGGGCTTCAGCTCTCACATTTATACCCCTAAATGCCTTTGAAGTCTTTGTGTACAGGGAGCTCTGAGCGTGGTCCAAACCAGTACTGGGTGTCCGTGGCAGCAGCACATCCCTCTTCACATCCAGGGAGCTACTCCTCCCACCACACCAAATGCAGGCCAGCCTGTTGCATTATCACCTACTTCTCCCCGGTGTAAGGACACCTCCCCAGACCCTGTCACATCCAAACCCAGACAGTGAATACACAACCAGGCAGAGTCACACAGGATGGTTAGAACAAGAAACCAGCAACTTCTAAAAGTGTGGTTTCTAAACACACAATTTAAAAACCATATTCACAAAAAGATGAGTTATTAAATTCTGAGTTCAGGCATACTAAACTCCATCTCTACATCTTATGCCGATGGGAAGATATGCTGGAAACATGTTGCACATCATTCCCCATCTTGTCCTATGGGCAAGATGGCGTTGAAACAGTGAAAAACGAAATTGGCAATATTTCACTGTGAGGATATGGTACACACCTCAGTACATATCCTACCTTTCACATACACTGCACCATGCCCAGGGGGGTACCTTGGGCCTACTATAGGAATGTCTGATGTGCATAGTAAAAGGGAAAGGTAAGGCCTGGCAAGTGGGTGCACTTGTCAGGACAACAAGGCAGTTACCAACAGCGCACAGGCCCTGCAGTGGCAGGCCTGAGATCTCTTTTTAGGGTACTTATGTGGGTGACACAATTAGTGCTGCAGGCCCACTAGTAGCATTTGCATTTCTAGCCCTGGCACACATAGTGCACGTTACTAGGGACTTTACTAGTAAGACAAACATACCAATTATGGACAATCAATTACCATACACTTTATAGAGGGAGCACTTGCACTTTGCCACTCATCAGCAGTGGCAAAGTGCCCAAAGCATCTAAGTCGTCAACACCATGTCAGAAAAAAATCTAGGAAGACGGCAAAAAGTTTAAGGAACTTTAACCAAAAAAGGGCCAAGTCCAACACTTGCATTTCATCTGCACCTGTAGTAATGCTTAAAACCCCTTCTGCAAGTTAAAATTGTCCCTTTCTAGTACAAAAATTCACCACTCAGCTTTCCTTTCTGACACTGATGAGACCCCCACGACACGCTATATTGCGCTTTGCCACGCCCACTGCCAGTGCCAGCCGAAGTCTGTTTTGTTTACACCAGTCCTCCTCCATCTGTATCATTAATAGAAACCACTTAACATCCTTTGGCACTCTCACCATTAGGACAGCAGACATCACCTTTGTCACTCCCCATCAATAAGATTGAATTACAGGGCATTCCCACAAGATATTATGTTAGGAGCCCTCTTGCACACACTCTCTCACACATAATGATGATGTTGCAGCCCCTAGCTTACATAGTACTGTGCGTGAGTAATAAGCCTGTGTATTGTTTTAACTCTATTAGCAATCGCACTCAGATGGCCATGTCTCTGGGGCTTTGCAGGGCCTCCACCCAGTCTTCATAGTCAATGTTCCCTATATCGTCTGTCCAGGCTCATCTCAAGGAGCCTAGGGGGTCGAGGGAGTTATTCAGTGCAATACGTGGCGTGCCTCCCTACCATAGTAAATTCCGTAGTTCATGATCAATTTGTTCATAAAGGATTGTTGGGACGGGATAGGGTGTTTCCTGAAGATTGTAAGGGAAGCGCAGTAGGGGCATTATATTATATAACATGCCCTGCCCAATAGAAATACCGGAAGGGTATGCCAGTGTGCCATGGTCAAGTTGTGGGGTGTGGTTGTGCTGCAGGAACAGCCGCTGATCATGGGTCACTCAGATTTTGTGGTACTTAAATTGCTCAAATTCGATTGGGGCCACGTATCTCGTTGGAAGCCTTGTGCGGGGTCCTGATAGGGGAAACAACACTGATTTGGCTAAGTTTATTCTGGAGGCAAAATATCTGCTAAAGTGCTTCAACACATGGAGAATTCTTGCGTTTGAGCTGTATGGCCTGGAGACATGTAGCACTATGTAATCGGCATACAGGGAGATACGTTCCTTCGAGCTGCCTGGTGACAGAAAACCTCATTTCAGCTGATCACATTGGTTTTAGCATGCAAACGGTTCCAGCGCTAGTGTAAATATCAGGGGCAACGATTTGCATCCCTGCCTGGTACCTCTTTGTAGGGGGAAGATCTTTGATAGCACTCTATTAACCCTCACTGTAACCAAAGTGAAGTCGGATTTTAAATTGCAATAGTAAAAATGCCACTTTCAGAAAGTTGGCGTCTTCATGCCCTCGCTATTTGGTGCCTGTAGCCCATTTCTGGTCACATACCTTGGTGTAGTTGGCAGCTGGGCTTTGTCTAGCCCTCCTAGACAGCCACACACAATGGGAGCTTAGGTGTGACTGGATGGGCCATCACTGGCAGGATGGTAGGGATGAGCTGGGCCCAGCCTCACTTACGCATGAATAGGCTGAATCCTGTTTCCACATAATGGGACTAACAACCCCTGATTGACACTTAACCCCTCCCATGCTGATGACAAGCTCAGCTCGTCATCAGCTACGGTGCTCCTGTGCTGATGAAGACAAGAGCTCGTCATGGCCGTTAGAACGCTCACATGCGGGAAAAATTCCCCTGCTGTGCTGAGCCTTCTAAGGAATGGGCGTGGCCGTGACGAGCTCAGCTCGTCATCAGCACACGAGCACCGTGGCAGCTCGTCATCAGCACCTGGGCGTGTGCGCGCCCCCCGCCCCCAGCACAGCGGGGGAATTACCCCCGCTGCGAAGGGGTTAACCAGCTTGGAGCCACAACAGATGAGGCATGGCATCTATGCACTTCAAAGGCATGCCTCTAGATGCTCCTCCCCACTTCAAAGGCACAAATGTGTATACAAAAAGGACCTCGGACACCACCACTTAAGTACATTTCTGAACCTGTGGATACTCTGTCAGAATGAAGGACTGATATACTGCTGAAAGGAATGTCCGTCTGCTGGACCGCAACTTTGAAAGAGCTGCTGCCTTGCTGTGCTGACCTGCTTCTCCCTTGCCTGGGGAAGAAGAACTTGACCTGTGTTGTAAACTCAATAAATCCAGGATTCCAGAGAAATTTCAGATGAGTTTAATGTAGAGAAACAGATCTACACAGCTAATCATCTGCCAGCAGTCTTCATCAAACCCAGTTGACAACCCAGCATTTAAATAATAACATTCTAACAGCAGTAACATCACAAACCCAATGACATAAGCTCAGTATAAAATCTACAGCAATACATAGGACATAGATAGAGCTTTTAACATAAATAAAACAGCAATCCTAGAATATAACAACATGCAACTTCATTTTGAACCCAGGACGCCAAATCGACTCAAAGGGCTAGCCTGCTGGCCTCCAGTCCTGACCTTCATGGACATAACAGGTGCAACTCATCTCCTGGACCCATCTTCAATGAGTTCCTGATCCCCAAGAGGAGCCTCTTGGGTCCTGGGCCCTTGATTTTGCTCCCATGCTCTTAAATTCACGTTTTAAGAGCCACGAATGAGCCCATTCTCATCGGAACCACGTGGGCAGTCAACATGAAGCACCAGTTTGCCTGTCCATGACACCTGGCATGCTTCTAATGCCATGCCTGTCACTGCCAGCGATACTCTCCTTGCTCCCAGCGAGCTCCTTCCATACGAACGGGACTCTTGGTACAAAACTTGAGTAGGTGAACCTTCAGTGTGGCTAATCTGGGACTACATACGACACATGCTCGATCACCATCAGATCAAACTTTTGAATTTGACCCGTTCCAGGATGACCAGATATCCCAGATTGGCTCTTTATGCTTTTAGGTGCTATTTTACAGTTTTTGCAAATTCATAACTCCTGTTCTAATGATTGGATGTTTGTCATTTTGGTCTTATTTCATGTATTAAATGAACATCAATTTCATTAACCTAGTGTGGCATTTGCTTGTGCCTTACCCTGACTAAGATCATGGCTCATACTCCAGTCAACCAGTTACTCATTTTCCAACACGACAAGTCTGAAAGGGCCATTCCTGGTCGTTCTGGAACTTTTCTAGAAACACTCTGGTGGGTCTTTTACGCAGCATGAAAGTGTGAAGGGGAGAAAATCAATTAATGCATAGTCGATACATAAACCCCACTTCCTGATACGTAATAACCAAGGGACAATTGAGGAAAGTTAGTCAAGTTTTATTACAAATCCAAAAATAACTGAACATAAACACACCTCAACATGAGGGTATACAAAATACAAAGGAAACAGCCTAAAACCAAATCTTTGCACCCAATTATGACGGTGCAGCATGAACAGAACAAGTAGCTCGAGAAGGAGGATACAGTCTATCAAGAAGAAAGAGTCCAAATTTCCCTTCATCAAGGGATGATGAATGAAGAGCATTTAAATCTATCCCTACTCTATCGCAAAAGTGACAGCCCTACATTAATGAGCAAGCATTTCAAATCAGGAGAAAAAAGATGTCAGGTGTGGAGTCTTCCTAAGAAATCTCTCCACTGTTGAGATGGGTCAAGCAGCATAGAAATTCATACCGAAGCAATACAGTACAGTGCACACCATTGATTTGTCTCTTGTTTACCACAAGTTTCTTGTTTACCACAATAATTAAACATGTTCCTGCTTGTCAGCTGTTGGGCGTGCATCTGGATAGAGGGACACACCCTGGTATCCCACTCTTGTAACTCATATCGAAAATGGTGCGAAGTTTCACTCCAATCCAGAGCCCAGCCAGCTCCCATATCCCATGTTTCACATCGAGGTTTGACGAGGGAGGGGACAGTAGAATGGAACGGCTAGTCCGGGAAAATGGGGAGACACCTTGGATGGGTTATCTGATTACAGAATAGTGGAAATAGCACGGCAGAAGCTCACTCCGATTACAATTCATGCAGCGTCTGGTGATTTTTAGTTGGAAAACGCTGTCTTTGGTGACAGCAAACACGGGATATCAAGTCGGTTTTGATAAATGTAACATTGTTTTATATACATGCCAATAGCGATGTTAATTGCATGTTCTTTTACTCACAGTGAACCCCCGAAGAAGGACCCCGTTAATGGTCCGAAATGCATTGGGTATTGCACATTCTAAATATGAGGATGTTTATTGTATTTATCGCGTGCCCAGAAAAAGGCCCGGATGGGCATATCTGAAGCATGAGAAGCAGTTTTAAATGCGATAGCATCATGCGTGTGGAATAACACCTTTAAATACCGTTCAAATTATGGAATTTATTGGAGTACTTTGAATAATTATCTGAACAAATGGACGTAACAGGGCAATTATGGGAGCTGGCTGTGCCCTGGATTGTAGTGAAACTTCGCTCCATTTTCGATATGAGTCATGCATCAAAGAGCCACCATCACAAGAGAATGAGGTAGCTCTGAGATATTCCCTCTGTAAGGGCAAGGAAGATGTGGGGCACTATCTCTAATTCCAAAAGTCAGGTAGTCAGAGGTAGAATTCCCATGATGCACTTCTTGCATGTACTCCACAATGGGTACAGTCACAAGCGTACTTTTCCAGGATGTTCTCCAAGTAAACCTCATTGCAACAATCCGTCCTGGGTTCCCATACCTTCTGCCATGTGAAACCAACCTTTCCTTATCGCCTCCAAACCATGAAATTGTAACTTCTTCTCACCATGCTTAGCTGCTAAAACAAAGACATTACTTTGCCTAAAGAATGCTTCTCCACCTGCAATGCAAAACGTGGGAAATCATAAAGCAAGAGTTTATCAGGGTTGCATTTCAGACCGACAGCTTTGGCTAACAAAAGGACACATCATTTAAACATTAGTATGGGCATAATTAATTTTGCATTTCGAATAACACATTTTACCTAATTATAGTAAGTATTATTATTAAATACATTTAGTACACGAGTAGTGTCGAGCTTCACAACACGGTTTCTTCATGTTAGCATTTCCTGCGACTTACATATATTTCCTACATTAACTCTGTACACTACTCGTCAATAAACTAAGATATTTCACGTAGATACATTAACACAGTTCACTATTCTAACATTCACATTTAAAAGACAGGATTATATGTGGAAGCGCTCTATACGTGATTATGATGCACCCCTACAAATGAGAAAAATGCAAATACAAAACGTCCACTCCATCACTTCCTGTGTAGGGGAGAGGTGTGGCGCCGCGGCCAGGGCGACTGACGCTGGAATCTGGGGATCACGGTTTGATACCCGGCTCCGGCGGCAGGTTAGCCCAGCACCATGTGACTCTGGGCAATAGCTTGCTTAATCTTCCCGACGGCCCCCAGCGCCTAGAGACCCTTACAGGTGATTGTGCGCTTTACAAATGTGGATTATTATTATTTTTATTATTATTATGACAGTCTTGTGTGGTCCACTGTGACGACAATTGAACATACTTCAGCCTACATAAAGGCCCTGCAGTATTTTCTTTTATTACACTCAAAGCTAATAAACAGGGGCCCAAACACATGTATCACCAATAGCTAATCCCTGCCTTTTAACAAGGGAAGACATAGCTGGTATTCCATACATTGGTGCTAAGCCACTATTATAAAGAAAGGTCAATATGTGTCTAATTCTAAACCAGAGATTTGAGCTGGGTGTGGGTCCTCCTTATCTTTTATGAAGTGCGCTCATGTTTTAGTTTTAGTTTCTCTAGATTGATTTATACGTTTTACATGTAACAAAGCTCATATAAAACAACAGTGGAATGTAGTACACAAGGCACTATCATCAATCTCACCTACAGTAACATTTCTTAGTACCACACTATTTGACTACAACAATATTGAGTACATCAAGTGACTTTGTCAGTTTAATCACGTTGAGTCCCATGGTTCTCACATTTTCCCTAGTTTGTTTTGCTTTTCCAGGCATTTAAGGGAAAGTGGGGGAAGCTGGAATCCTGTTAGTACTTTTATTTTATTCCCCTTTGATTTGTACAGGACATTGCATCACGGATGAAGTTACACCCCTTGGACATTGTAGGCTTTTTAAACACTAGAGGAGAATGTCTGTGCAGCCTCTAGTCTGCATCGAGCTTTCTATCGAGACATTTCTCATGCTCCTTAATGCACTGCTGTCCAGGATTATTTTCCTTCCACAGCACACTGCTGTTTTAGGAGATGCCTGAATCCTATTAAGTTCAGCCGTTGTATTCACAATGTGAAGACAGGTAACCCCCTAGTAAAAGGAGGATTCATGGCAATAAGCTGGAACAACATCAACATTAATGCTTGCTGCAGCTCACTGGCAAATGCTGTTCCTGCCAATCAGCCTTCTGTTGACCTAAGTGAGGAAAACATCACTGTGTGGCTCACAGCAGCTAGTAATTGATATGCCCCCCAAGGACAATAAAAACAGCCAGGTGTCACAAGGCCCAGCGTTTGTTCTCAGAAGATTTGAAAACTCAAAAACTAGCCCTACCCCAAACTGAAAGGAATTGGAGATTGAATGATTCTCTAGACAAAAAAGAGACTTACCTAGCTCAGCTTAAGGAATACAAAAAATCCATTCAATCTACTAAGGCCACTTACTTCTCCTCTAAGATCCTGAGTTCCACCAATACATCAAAAGAAATATTCACAATGAGCTATCTAATCCTGATAGAGTTACTATAAAATCTACCCCTTCTTGGCACTATGCAATTTATTGAATACCATTTTTATCGACAAAGTCACCTCGATTAAAGCCAACATTCATGCTAGCCGTGCTCATGCTTGTGAGGCATGAGGCATTACCAACAACATTTAGAAACTCCTGCCTCCTCTATCACTTTCCGTCAATCAGCAGATATACTCCTATGAAGCTTCTGTCCAAAGTTAAATCTGGATCCTCTTCTGATAGCTGTCCATCCCACATCTTAAAAGAAGTTTTCACTGGCAATTCTGAGGCTGCTCTTTTTCTCATGAATGAATCATTAACCCAGGGCTATTTTCCTATACCCTTTAGTAAAGCCATCATAGTTCCCCTTTTGAAAAAACCCGGGGCAGATCCCCATTTCCCTTCTCCCTTTCTTAGCTAAGGTATTGGAATCCTATGAGGGAAACTGCCTTTGCTCATTCATTGAACAGTCTCATTATCTGGACCCCAAACAAGCAGGCTTCCAACCTGCACACTCAACTGAGACAGTAATATTGACTTTATTGGATGAGCTGCAGAGAGATGCTGACAGGGGCACCCCTCAGGTCTTGGTGTTATTGGATCTGTAAGCAGTAGTGGATCTGTAGTCAACAGTTGACCATGATATTGTGGTAGATCGTGTCAGGGAAGCTGGTATCCAGGCGTCGGCTCTCAGCTGGATCATGTCCTTTTTGGACTGGGTTCCCAATGGGGACGCAAATTGCATGCCTCATGCATATTAATGAGGCACTCGCACTGGGAATGGCTGACCCTCCCAGGTATGGTGGCCTGCTGGGCTCGGCAGACCTCCAAGTCTGGGAATGGTTTTAAATAAAGCAGTTTTTTTTAATGCAGCCCATTTTCCTTAAAGGAAAATTGGCTCCATTTTTAAAGGACAGTTAGTGGTCCCTGGGACCACTGCCTGCCCCTAAAAAAGATTTTCTCCTGCATTTGCAGAGGGGAAGGGTCCCCATGGGACCCCTTCCCATTTGTGACTGCATTACCACCCTCTTGAAGAGGGCGGTAAATTGTGAGTGTTTTGCGAACTCAATTGCAGTCACAAAACATTTTACATAGGGTTGGAAGTTGCACTTTAGAAGGGACACCCTTTTAATGCCCCTTCCTAATTGAGAGTCGCAAATCCTATTTAGCGTGTTGCAAATAAACTGCGGCTCACTAAATTGAGTTTGTTCATGGCCCTGTAGGTTTTTGCATGCACAAACAGTTCGAACATCTGGCTCTTGGTGTCAAATACTTTATTCAAATTGACTCTATTTTTCTAAATTGGTGTGGGATTTTTCTTGTGTTGTGTTTTCACTTTATTGCTGTTTGTGTGCTGCATAAATGCTTTACACATTGCCTCTATGTTAAACCTCAATACTTTCAAGCCAAGTTGCCAGAGGGTATAGCACAGGTTAATTTAGTGACAGGGATTGTCGCTGCTGCTTGAGCAGGGTTTTTACCCCACTCAACCAACAACTCAATTTCTCACAAGCAGCATACCCACTGCGCAGGTTTGCTGCACGGATGTTATGTTAAAATTATTTATTAAGCACACGTACACCAGTTGGTTTCTTGGCACTGACTATAGGAGTGACCAGAGCCCTGGAGAGTTAATAAGATGTCCGGGTCATCAGCTATGTTTGAGGTTAATCATATGCCTGGGTCTCACCAGAAACGCTGAGCCGACACGCCGTGAGGGGAACGGCTCCTGCTGCTTTTAACCCCTGCCATCACCTGCAAGCTCCCCCCGAGCGCCGTGAGGGAAACGGCTCCTGCCATTACCGACAAGCTCCGCCGAGCGCCGTGAGGGCAATGGCTGGGTCAAACTGCAACTCCCAGCTGCCCCAGCTATCGGCGCGGGAGTGAGGTCAGCGGCTCGCCCGGAGGCGCCTTAAGGATAGGGAGCGCCGAAGCTCCTGGGGTCTCACCAGAAACGCTGAGCGGACACGCCGTGAGGGGAACGGCTCCTGCTGCTTTTAACCCCTGCCATCACCTGCAAGCTTCCCCGAGCGCCGTGAGGGAAATGGCTCCTGCCATTACCCGCAAGCTCCGCCGAGCACCGAGAGGACAACGGCTGGGTCAAACTACAACTCCCAGCTGCCCCAGCTATCGGCGCGGGAGTGAGGTCAGCGGCGCGCCCGTAGGCGCCTTATTTATTTATTTATTTATTTATTTTAAACATTTGTAAAGCGCGAAACGAAGGCCCATGGGCATCTCGGCGCTAAGTAACTGCAATGTTTGGCCAACAAGGGGATTGGGAGATCATTGATTAAAGATAGCCTTAAGGATAGGGAGCGCCAAAGCTCCTGGGGGTCTCACCAGAAGCGCTGAGCGGAAGCGCCGTGAGGGGAACGTCTCCTGCTGCTTTTAACCCCTGCCATCACCTGCAAGCTCCCCCAAGCGCCGTGAGAGAAACGGCTCCTGCCATTACCCGCAAGCTCCGCCGAGCGCCATGAGGGCAACGGCTGGGTCAAACTACAACTCCCAGCTGCCCCAGCTATCGGCGCGGGAGTGAGGTCAGCGGCACACCCGGAGGTGCCTTAAGGATAGGGAACGCCTCCCGCCCCGCGGGACACGCGCGGGAGAAGCCCGGGACAAGGGCGGGACAGTCTGTGGCAGTCCGGGGCAGGAGGAGGCAGGGCTGGGCCACCCCCCCTTCATCGTGTTATCTAAGGTACTGTGCACGCATTGCTTGCTCACCCAGTTACATTTGTTACACCAATGGGGAAAAGGAAATCCCCCGAGGACGCCAATGAGACAGTGGGCGGGGTGGCAAAGGGTGGGAAAAAAGCAAAGAGGTCAAAGGTCAAGCCTCAGAAAAAGCGCATGACACACGCGGCCAGTAATTGTTTTATGGATCGCATTGACAGACTGGTACAAGACTGTGAGGACATATTGATTTCTGCCCCGGTTACAAATGGGACGGCGGCTTCAGAGGGTGGGAGTAATATGTCCATCAGCACAGGTAAAACCCTAAAGAGAGGCATAGCGGTCATCCCAGAAATGTTTTTGAATAAAACTAGTGCAGGGAGTGTGACCAAACCTGTGACTTGCGAGGAGGGGGGTTCTACCCCAGACCCACATCAGCCCCAATTAGAACCTGCTAGTGGTTCCGACGATGTAATTACTTTGCCTTGCAGTAATAGGTTTTCAATTTTGGCCCAAATAGAAAATCATCATCCCGAAACCAGTTCAGAGGGATCTGTGACAGCCCCTTTTTTAAGTAAAGGCATACTCCATGCGGATGGCCTTTCAGAGGGTCAATGGCAAGTGGAGACAAATGAAAACCCATTGATTGAAGTTGTAAAGCACCTCTGTGCTTTGGTCGAAGGAATGCAGGCCAAAATTGAGCGGTTTACTGATGTGGTAAATAGCATGAAGACAGATATAGGCTCAGGATATCGCCCAGCAGGTCCTGTAGCGACTCAATCCCTGGGTTCAAATAGATCGCAGGTGGGTGATCATAACAAACCTATTTCTCTCCCTACAATTCCTTCAGGCGGCCCCCATCCCCGAAGCACCCCTTTTAGCGAGGTGGTTAAGGTAGGTAGAGGAGATACCTACACTAGCCGCGAACGCAAAGGGAGTGGTGTAATAATCCCAGGAAGTAAGCCAGTAGGGAAAGCGGGTGGTGTCTATACCCCTATAGTGAGACCTGTTGCTCAGAATGCAGCAAGATGCCAAGAGGCAACCAAGGCGGCTCGAGCTAGCACGCATGTTGCCCATTGCAACACCAATCCAAATAAGCCGCCCATGGTGTACCTGGTTAACACACCTAAGTTGAGTCTTGGTAGTGCCCATGAATCTACTGAATCTTTAATCAATAAAGTCATCCATTGGATTAGATACGTTAGAGGCTGTAGGTCTGTCGTTAGGGAGGATATCAGTAGCGCTGAGAGGCTTAGGTTTTCGGGGGACACCTATGACTGAAATGGACTAACCTTTAAAAATTCTAAATTGGTGGGAGATCTAATCAACCTTGAATACAGAACATGTTCCCCGGATTCCTCCAGGATCCAACTGAGACCCACCCCCCCCCAGTCATGGCTGACTAAAAACCAAAAGCGCACTGTGCCCAATCTCGGGGTGGGTTCAAGCTTGGATCAAAATGATTGACTACTGACAGAAGCCGTACAAGTGGAAGACAGAGTTGTTATTATTAATGAGAAATTTGCCCCAGGTCCAAGTGGGACAGTAGTAAACAAGGGGTCCTCTGTACTAAGTTCCTCAGTCAGGGCCACCCATGTAGGGACCAGGATCCTTAGCTGGAACATTGCCGGGCCTAATACCAAGGCAAATGACCCAAAGTGGAGGGCCCGTATCACCGAGTGTGACATTATCGGACTCCAGGAAACCTGGGACATCAAAAATACTTTCCTCTTGGATGGTTACGCAGCATTTTGGTCACCAGCAGCACATTCCCCCATGGGTAGGGCTAAGGGAGGGCTTTTAACTCTTATCTCACTAAGAATTGAGGGCATCTACACTAAGGTGGAGACAGGTTCACCTTACTGTTTGGCTGTCCACAGTTCTACTAAGCTCACTGGCATCTGGCTCATTGTCAACTTTTATAATTCCTTCGATAAGGTTTTTTTTAATGAACATTTAGTCCGTCTATATGAATTTCTGGAATTGTATAGCAAAACCAACGCAAACTGTTATTCGGTTATAGTGTTGGGTGATTTTAATGTTCACTGTTGTGATAAAAATTGCTTTGTACGGGATAGCTTAGGACCAGTTGACAAAGAGATCATACATTTTGAACACTATTTAGAAGAATTGGTGGCAGGTGGTATTTATCCTAAACAAGCCAAGGGGGATGTCCCCACATTTAGAGGTAAGGGCCCTGGATCAATTATCGATTACATTTTTGTCAGCTCTGCTGTAGCAAGCAGGGTAAACCTATATAGTGTCTCCTGGGCTTCTTATAGTGATCATAATCCGGTAACTTTGACCTTGGTAGATGATCTAAAGAAAAAAGAAAAATCTAACATGACAGTTAGTATATTAGATATTAGACCTACTGACCAAGCACGACGATTGAAATGATGCCGGGTGGTGCCCCAAGAGTTTCATGAGAACTTACTGGCCAAAGTTGGCCATGAAATGTCTCTCTGCCTAACAGACGGCAAAGTGGATGAGGAGGTCCTGGTGGCCTATACTAAAAATCTGTACCCAGATTAGTAGAGATCTTAAAAAGTTAGGTAAGGGCCAGAAAAAGACTGGGGAGAAATGGTTTGACCACAATTGCTCATCAGCCCATCGGAAGCTGATGGCAGCATTGAAAACTACGCCCCCTGATAAAGTGGAGATAGCCACCCTCAGGAAATCATATAAAATGGCACTTAGGAAGCGGAAAAAAGAAATTAGGGAGGACGCCTGGAATGAGCTCTTATCCATTGACGCGGTTAATAACAGCGCCAAATTCTGGGCAGTGGTCAACAGGCCCTTTTTTCAGGACACCAGTAATGGTGAGCTTGATTGTGGTATACAAGAAGAAGACTGCCATAGTCATTTTAAGCAGGTTTATGATGGGGAAGGGAAGCTTGAAAACTTAGATCTTAATATCGAAGAATACACCCTGTCCTTCACAGAGCTAGAGGTAATGGAAGCAATAACCCAAATGACAAGCAACAAGGCCCCGGGACCTGATGGAGTTCCGGCAGACCTTTTTAATTCAGACATCAAGACATGGACAAAGATACTGTATAATGTCTTTGTCAATGCCTGTCAATTGGGTGTGCCAACTTCATGGGCAAAATCAGTTATAGTACCTACATTTAAGAAAGGCAATAGAGGGGACCCAAGTTGCTATCGTCCGATATCCCTTATTGACTCTTCTGTAAAGGTACTAGGAAGGGTGGTGCTAACCCAACTAACAGGAAGGCTGGAGGAGACGGGAACACTTTCCATAGCACAGTATGGCTTTAGAAAAGGGATGGGCACGAAAGACCAATGCCTAAACCTGCAGTTATTAATAGGGAAATATACAGTGGCGAAGCATGGCGCACTATATCTGGGCTTTATGGACCTGTCCTCGGCCTTTGACCGAGTGAACAGGTCAAAATTGTGGTCCATTCTTCTGACTCTAGGAGTAGATAGAAACATCGTCCACTTTTTAGCGGACCTGCATAGGGATTTATCTGCCACCGTGAGGTATGATCAGCAGGGTAATTGTACTGAAGGAATACCCATTGCTAATGGTGTTAGGCAGGGTGCATTTTGGCGCCACTGCTCTTTACAGTATATATTAATAATTTAGATTCCATCTTAACTGCCTCTTGCAAAAATATTCCCCGTGCAGGGAAACGCATGATTCCCGCACTGCTATATGCGGATGATGCCGCACTTTTAGCCAGAACTGCGGTAGGACTCCAGCTACTTTTAAACTCTTTTGCGGCTTTTATGAGATCACTGGATTTGAGTGTAAACTTCTCCAAATCACACGTAATGGCCATTGGCCAGAGAACCCTAAAAGTTAAAACTTTTTATTGTGAGGGGAATATACTTATCAGGGTCTCGACGTTCCCATACCTTGGAGTCTTATTCGATGACCAGGGCACATGGGGAACCCAAATTTTAGCAAAAAAAAAATGTCCTGATCAGAGCCACTTCGGCTGTCGTAGGTTTTGCTAGGAAATTCGTTGCGAGGCCAATGGAGGCTCTCTTTCAAATCTACAGAGCCAAGTGTATATCGCCTGCAATGTATGGGGCTGACTTGTGGGGCATTAAAAATGTGAAGGCCATTCAGACGGTTGAAGACAGGTTTCTTAAGAACATTCTATCCGTTCCGCAATCAACAGCCAATAACATCGTCCATCAGGAGTGTGGAATTGGCTTTGTTGAAGATGCAATCGCAGTGGCCCCACTGCTGAAATGGATAATGACCTGGCTAAACCCTGATTTAGTGTTAAAACATGATATCCTGAAAGACTGTATGGCACTTGATCGTGGGTATTGTATCCCCTGGCTCAAATATGTTCAGAAGTTGTCAGCTAAGCTGGGTAGACAAGAATTATATAACTCCCCGGGAAAATTACTAAGGAGAGAAATAAAATGGTCCAAGGAAACATACCTACACATAGCTACCATGGCCAGAGAAGAGAGAGAGCTGAAAAAGGCAACTGTAAGGGCTCACCAGTTGCGGAAAACCACACTGTCCATGGAACCATATCTGGGTATTGTCACAAACCCTAACCACCGATTTTTACTGATCAGATTTAGATTAAATCAATTCCATTTTCTTCTCGGTGATCAGTTAGGCTGGAAGAGGGTCAAAGACCTTGGGGCTTGTACCTGTGACAATTTCTCTGGGCAGGACATCATGCATTTTATGTTTTTCTGTGAGCATCTTAATGATATCAGGAAGCGTTTCATTTCCCCAATTTTAGTTAACAAAGGCTTTATGCAAGTTAGACCAGCCTTACTTTATCTACAAATGTTGACAAATGTTTGGGAAATCTTTAACATTGCTAATTTTTTGGCCGCGGCCGTCAGAACCCTAAGGAGAATATTTTAACATCATAAAACTATGTATGCATCCCATAGCTGTATTAAGATGTAATCATCACAAATTGTTTTTACTGTTTTTATATGTACATATCTGAGTATTTTTCATATGCCATGGTTTTTTATTTGGTGACATTACTTGTCTTTTAGTATGCTTTTATGGTTTGCACAGTAACCGAATAAAGTATATTTGACTGACTGACTGACTGGCCTGGGTAAACAGCAATGTTTTGAACAGTTTCCTGAATCTCAGGAGATCTGTACAGGATCTGTTGTCAAGGGGCAGGGCATTCCAAATGGCAGGAGCCAGTCCTGAAAATCTGCTGCCACCTAACTGCTTTGATTTCTAGTATTGTTTGACCAGTAAGTTTGTGTGGATTGAGCGTAAATTGCAGGTGGGTCTGTTTCTCTGAATGAAATTGGAGTTGGATTCTGGGCATGTGCCATGTAACGATTTGAAAATAAGAAGGAGCAGCGTTGGAATATGGTGAGCCAATGTAGCTTCTTTGTGAGAGGGGAAGCATGCTGCCCTCTAGGCTGATAAAAAATCAGTCTTGCAGCTTGGTTCTGCATGAATTGCAGACTCTTTATCAGGTATAATGGCAGGCCGAAGTATAGGGAGTTAGAATAATCTATGTGGGATATGACCACGGCTAGAACTACCTGGACCAGGGTTTCCCTAGTGAGAAGTCACAATTGATTGTGACGCCATGGCTCTTAGCAGAGGAGGATGGAGTAGGTGGGAGAGCCCAGCTCAGTGTGGCCTCCAGGGATTGCAGATGCCACCTAACAGGATCATCTCGGTTTTATCTGGAATACATTTTAAATTGGTTGCTTTTCATCCAGTTACGGATATGCAGCATGGTGGCTTGGAATTCAGATATGGAGTCAGTGTATTGCCGATGGAAAATATTAATTGCAGGTCATCAGCATAATTAAATATGCTCACATTTCTTTCTCTTAAAGACATGAAAAGATGAAGTAGATTCAAGTTAAATAGGTGTGGGGACAATGAAGAGCCCTGGGGTACACTGCTTGTAATCTTCATATTAGGTTCAGTAAAGTGAGAGAGGCAAACAGACTGGATTCCATGACGTACTGGTGGCACAGGGTGCTCCTCCATATTTACAAGGAGAGGAAAAGCCACCCTGTGTGACTTTTTCTCTCCTCGTAAATATGGCCCCTTAACATGCAGCACTGTGCGTTGAAGGGGCGTTCCATGGGTGTTGCTGAGGGTGTTCCCACGCAACACCCATGGAAGAAGACACGTCTCCAGATTTACAAGAAATCGTAAATCTGGAGGCGCGTGTGAAGGCTACGCCACCCTAGAGGTGGCGTAGCGAGGAGAAATATTTTCATTTCTCCTCGTTTTTCCTCTATCAATGTGTGCTGGATTCTACAGCACGCATTGAAAGAGGAAAAAGCCTCTTGTGATTGTTTTTGTGCAGGAAGGTGTCCCTTCCTGCACAAAAACAATCTCCCCACGACGCAGGCATCCATGCACCAAGGTGCAAGGGTGCCTGTGCCGGCGCATGGCTGCAGTTTGTGTGTCAAGCGCAGGGGAAGCACAGAGATGCGACATATTCTTGTAAATATGTTGCATCTCTGTGCTTTCCAAACTAACGCAGCACGGCGCAGCAAGATGACTTGCTGCACCATGCTGTGTTACTCTGTAGTAAATCTGCCCCACGATGTTTATATTTTAAGGTGAAAACTAGCACCTACAGTATCAAAGTATCAACCACGGACATCTAGTCAAGCAAGGACGGGTCAAAGTTGAACGTTTATGGCCAACAGCAATGGAGCAGAAGACAGATACAGAGTGGATTGGGCCTGAGCTTTGCTTACCTTTGGACTTAGAAGAAATGTATTGGAAACATTTCTAAGAAGGTAAACGTAAGCAGGGCAAGGTTGCAGAAGGTGTCCGAGGTGGAGACGTCAATATCAGGTAGCCGCTGGATGAAAATGGGGTGAAGATTCTAAATTTGCACTTAGCCTCTTTATTGGAAATTGAAAATCTCCAGCAGGATGGAGCTGTAGGCTGTAGCCAATGAGGACCCGAAGATGAGGATACCCCTTCTGCGAGGACCCACTGAACAGGATTTTTGCTGTGCAGAAGAACATTGAGGGAGCTGCTGTGAAGTTAGGCAGACGGGCGATGCACCTTGGGTGATCGACAAGTAGGTAGGTCCGGGTCTCCTCTCGGCTCTCAGAGCACATCTTTAGCCAAAAAATATTCTAAGTCCCAAGTTTTGGATTTTGGCTATCTGGGCATGTTTAGCACCACGTCTAAGGACTGGAGAGGCATTATTTGAAGGGTAAGGACTCACTAGTCGAGGTGCAGGTTCATGATGGTTGGACCCTTTCTGTTTCTGTGGCGCCAATCAGAGGCCAGCCAACAAGCCCTTGGAGTCACTCTGATAGTCCTGGATTACAGCAGCAAAACAGGGCTCAAGCAGCAGGGAAGGCCTCTGAGTGTTCAAGATAAGCTTCAGGCAAGAAAGCAGCCCTGCTCGGTGCAGTAAAGCATTCTTCCGAAGTACACAGTAGTCCACAGCAGCAGGCAGTCCTCTGAAAGTCCTTCCGCAGGTACACAAAGTGAACTGAAGAGTGGGTCTGAGGATTCCAAATTTATACCTGAAGGCTTCCTTTAAGTAAACATTTCTAGAGATTCCCTTTGAAAACTGCTTGGAATTTCCTGCCTCCCTGGCCTGGCTCTAGCTTGGCTACAGGCACAATGGGTTAGAGTGAAGTTTTTTGTGTGAAGGCAGGGAACAGTCTATTGACTTGCAGGTGAGGCTGTGCCCAGCTCCACCACGCCACCCTGCCAATGATGGCACATCCAGGCACACTTAATCCCTGTCTTGTGTGGCTGTCTTGGCGGTATATACAATGACCAACTGCTAACTATACCCAGTCATATGATCCAGGAACAGGCTTCAGGCACCAAATAGATTAGGGCAGGAAAATGCCAATTTCCTAAAAGTGGATTTTTCAAAATTGTAACTTAAAATCTGACCTGACTATTAAAGATTATTTTGAATTACAATTTCTCAGACACTAAACATGAAATACTTACCTGTTCCCAATCAAATACATGTAACAACGCAACACAATGTTATCCTGTGGGAGAGGAAGCCTTCATAGTAGTGAAAAACATAGTTAGGAGTTTTTCACCACCAGGAAATGTAAAACTTGAAAGTTAATGTCCAACCTTTTTAATTACAATGCACCCTGTCAAATAAAAGGGGGAGTTGAAGGCCTGTCAAGGGAGTTATATTGCCAAGATGATTCTGCAATTTAAAACTGCATTCAGTTTGCAATGGCAGACCAGGACATCTTTTAAGGGGCTACTTAAGTTGGTGGCACAATAAGTGCTGCATGTAATTTACAGGCCCTAGTTATATGGTATTCTACTTGCCAAGGGGATTATGAGTAAACCAAACATGCCAATTAGATGCAAGCCAATTCTACCATGTTTTAGGGGGTGAGCACAATACTTTACCACTGGTTAGTGGTGGTAAGAGACACAGGCTAGCAAAAATGAATTCAGAAAAATAGGAAGGTGATGGCAAAAGGTGTGAAGGACGACCAGCCTCATGTCAAACACTGCTGGCCCACAGAATGTGCACTAAAGGCTAGCCAATCTCTGCCTATCGTGCCTGGACAACTCTTAAGACCCGGATTCAGAACTTTCGGAACAGAGCTGCCTCATTACGGGTCACTTATTCTAAACAGCCCTCTATGAGCTCCATACAGTCAATAAGTCTGAGGCACTTTGCCTGTCTATGAACACACAACCTTAGGTAATACTGCGGGTGAGAAATGTAAAATCTGTGTGTATCAGTTTAATTGTTCCCCTTTGAGGAAGCAGGCTTCTAAGGTAACTCCTCTTTATTTGCCTAAGTGTAGTATTGCCCAGGATGATAAATCCTTTAACTTTGCAAAAAAAGGCAAAACATATCCCCTGTTTTCTATTAAACACCAAGTCGCTAGAGCAAAGTAGTTTCGAATTTACGGAGTTTGTACAGACTCAGACATACCCGTGGATTGTATTCATAATGAAAAAATGACAGCCAGGGTCAGCTAAATAAGCGTGGGGGTGAGTTAGAGGTGGGTTTCCAGGACACCTTTAAAGGTTCTGTTTCTTTCAGTTCAAAAAAAGTTTATTGATCAAATAAAGGGTGTCATTACAATGGAAAAAAGCAGTATAAAAGGAAAATAATAACAAGCAAGTAAGGCAGTGCAATAAAACAAATAATTACACAAAACTCCAAATGAACAAGTGAGGTATAAAAAAAACCAAATACAGCAAATAACAGGAAAAATATAGTACAGCAGTTAATGAAAAAAAAGGAAACGTATAGGTCAATCAAGGAGGCTTAGCGACTTCCTGTTGAGTAGGGCACAGGTGAAAAGAGCGTTTAGCACATACATCAAGGTATAAAGTGATAGGAAGCCAAAGGTCCAAACGTTTCGTTGCCAAATGAATAGGAAAAACAAAAGCAGTATCCAGTCTATGATTGTGGCATACATTATATCACCATGCCCTAAAAGAAATGTTTGAAAAATTCTTCCAATTAGCTGTGATCTGTTGAAAAGCAACGGCTATTAGTAGATCAACAATCTTAACCTTAAGCTCAACATCATCCCAACATGAAGAAATACTTCCCAAAAAGATGTGGGTAAAAGAAAAGGAAATGTGAGTATGAAAAATAGTGTTGATTTGGGACCAAATTTGTTTCCAACAAGCATGAACAATTGTACAAGAAAATAACATGTGAAATAGAGTAGCTTGTGGGGAAGAGCAGGACCAACAAATGTCTGAAACTATGGGAAACTGCTTGCTCAAAGTATGCCGCCTCTAATATCACTTGGAGCCCCTCTCATATTAAATACTTAGGTTTGCATTTTACTCCTCTAGTCGCAGACACTGTCTCCCTTTGCCTTTATAAATGTATCCAAAAACTTACCGATTTAACCACAAAATGGCATCCCCTTTATTTGTCCTGGTGGGGTCGCCTTGACACTGTTAAGATGATGTTGTCCCCCATAGTTCTTTATACCATTTCCAACATTCCAGTTCTCATCCCAGCAAATTTTTGTAAGGAGATCAACTCAATCCTTTCTACCTTCCTTTGGAGTAACAAGAAGCCCAGAATGCCCATTCTTAGATTAATCCGTCCTAAGTCGGAAGGGGGTGTTAATTTCCCGGATTTCCCCACATATCACAAGGCTTTCCTCCTGCGGCAAGCTTCTTTCTGGTTACGTGACCCGGATGACATCTCTCCCTTATGGGTGTCGCTTGAGCGTTTCTCCCTCTCTCCTTTCTCCTTTGCTGAAGATTTATCTTTCTCACGCAAACCGTTCACCCCTATAATTAAACTCACCACCAGGTTCCTCTTATCCTCCACTCCCGACCCTCCCACTACACTCACCGAGTTTCTCAACTCTACCATTTGGCATAATAAATATCTATTAATAAATAATAAGCCCTTTTACTGGAAATCCTGGCGGCAGAAGGGTTTAATTTGGATTTCTCAGCTCTTTTCCAATTCCACTTTCCTCTCCTTTCCGACTCTTAGTCGTCTTTTCAATTTGCCTGTTTCTTTTGCTCGCAAATATTCCTTGCTTCACGAGGCAGTAATGGTGCACTACACTCACTTTGCACAACTCCCAGCCCCACATCCCTTTTCCACTCCCGTCTCCCAACTTCACTCCTTTTTACACATCACTTCCAAAGCTTCTATTATTTATAAACATCTTCATACTGTAGAATCCGTTAGGCCAAAGTCCAAGGTGGAAGAACAGTAGGAATCTGACTTCAGTACCTCCTGGCCCATTTCTTTGTGGGATAAAATCTGGACCAAACTCCGTGAATCATCTCGAAAGGTTCTGTTTCTAATCAGGAATACCCCTACTGTGAAGCCGCTTTCTTTACCTTTGAATTAAATGCATTGAGCTCCTGTTTTGGGAATGATGTTATAAAGTCCTCCAGGGACCAGAACTAAATCCTACTTGAACCTTTCATTCATAAACTTAAATTTGCTATTCTTGGAGGTTTAAATTGTCATTTGAACAGGACCATGAATGTAGGTACAATGGCTTTAAATGACATTCTGATAGCACTTGACTTTTCTCAGTTGGTTGATTTTCTCACGCATAAAGCTGAGCATATGATGCCATATTTACTATTCATTTTGCTAACATATGTGGTATTTCATTAAACTATAAAACATTGAAGGAGAATGTGCCTGCCCTGCTGGAGAATGTGTTAATAGCTGTTGTTGATTTTACTAGCTGTGTTAATGATGACACTTGATTATATTGAGCCCCTCTATATTGAGTAGCAGCAAAGTTCAAGCCCTACTGGTATTTTTATTCAAGCAATCAGAGAACCCAAATCAGAAATGTCGAGGGCTAGAACAGAGATGGATAAAAACGACTTAGTTGAGGACAAAGTCATATGTAGAGAAGCCATATGCGGATATAAATTGCTGATCTCTAAGAAAAAAATCTAGTTACTTACTCAAAAAGTCCCATTAAGGATTACTTGCAGTGGTTAAACGGCTGGCCTCTCCAGTTAGCCTGCCTACATACTCTTCATCCCAATTCATGTGCAATCAGTTGTCTAACTGTTTTTTTTTATTTGTGGCTTTTTATGTAGATTTTCCAGTAGACACATTTCCTGACCTTAGATAAATCTTAAATGATAGAGCTTTAAATACTCAGAGTACCGTACTTCAGAAATTCTACCCACTGTCGTACTCCATGTAAGAGAATCACTTCTGATATTATTACTAGAAACCTTACCTTACTCTTTAACCATATAGTAGAGACAGCGATTTTTCCTCAAGTTTGGAAAGAAGCTACTATAATTCCACTTATTAAAAAGCCTTCCACACATCCAAAGGCATTGAAAAACATTGGCACACTTCCTTGCTGTCTTTATTAATCACAATATTGGAGGGACTATTCTCAGTTCGGGAATCACACAATCTTCTAGACATTTCTCATAACCCTCACACTCTGCCCCACTCCCCTAGGTATGCCATATCATATTTTCCTTTCTAGTACTCCCTCTCCTGCCAAGAAAGCCAACTTACACATTTTTCTTGTGGTGGTCATTTGTTGGCCGCAGTTTATTAGGAATACAAGGAAACATACATATATATATACGCTTTGCATGTTATGTCATCGCACACTTCCTTGGTATTGTTTTTTTGGCCCTTCTGGGCCGTTTCTTTCTGTAGGTTGGATTTTTGTGCCCCTTTTGCGCGGGAAGGGAGTAGCTTCTGTCCCAGAGTTAGGCCACCTCGCTACCTTGTCCGATTTCGTTGTGCCCTGCCATCCGTCTTTGTTTGCTACCCCCTCCTTTGGTAGGCCAGGCTACCCAGCCGTGAGGCATCCCAGAGTCGCTGTCCTTAGGCTACCTCACCCAGCTGTGAAGCATCTGAAGGTGAGTGGACCTATTCTGGCTCACCGCCCTCCGGTGTGTCTCCGTACCAACCGATATCAGCGTAGTTCTTCACCGCGCCGTCGGGGAGGCTGCCGTCTCCTCGCAGCTCGCCCCAACTACGTCCTGACATTTTATTGGCAACCAGCCAATACCACTGCGCCCCACAGGTTGTTCAAAAACAGGGGTCTCCAACCTTTTCTGTAGTGAGAGCTACTTCTGCTCAAGGAAAGTCTTCCTGAGCTACTATCAAACTTTATAACTGTAAAATAGTTACTACGCTATGAGCACCCTAAGCAGGATTATCAGTAGTTACCACCCAAGTATTCCTGGTGCGGTTACCATCAGAAATGCCAGGAAAACATTCATCAATATGAAATGCCTCCATCTGACTTATGAAGTAACATTCAAAACTAGACACGGCCTATGTCCCAAAGTATATAAATACAGCAGTAGGTCTCCTCAGCTCAGCTTGAATTATTATTCATCAGTTTCTGAAAGTGCACTTCTTTCTATCAAATAACACTTTCCACTGTGGGCAAACAAACTCAATTTAACTGAAGAAAACCATTTTTGGAAAACAAAAACTGCCTTTAAAATATCAGTTTTCAGATTTTAGAAAATGCACGGTCCCAAAACATCAGCTTTTCATTTTCATCAAGTACTCCCAGGTACAAATGCCTCATATGGACAGACTACTTTGAATACCCAGGTATTACAGTCATGTGCCACAGATGCTCACACAACCAAATGATGGACATAATGCTGAATGAATCATACATTCAACCCCAGTCAAGAGATCTGGGTTAAATCCATTCTTCTTTTGCTCACCATGCCACCCCAGTTTAGACCCAGCCATATGCAAATCAGTCTTGATCCTGTGCCTCATGGGAACAGTCCAGACCAAAGTGCCAAGTCAGGTCCTCCCTAGACCAGAAACAAGCATCCTTGGACTGGTTTCAGGTTGTCACCCTTCATCATCCAGGCTAGCTTGAATCCAGGGGCACAGTAAGCAAGGGACCCATGTCTGGGCATACCCATCCCACTTAGGATGAAAAGTGCTACGAAAACAAATGATGGACGGAATGCTGAATGAGTCATACATTCACTCCCAGTCAAGAGATCTCGGGCAAATCCATTCTTCTTTTGCTCACCATGCCAGCCCAGTTTAGACCCAGCCATATGCAAATCAGTCTTGACCTTGTGCCTCATGGGAACAGTCCAGACCCAACTGCCAAGCCAGGTCCTCCCTGGACCAGAAACACGGATGTCTGTATTATGCCAATAATGTCCACCATTATACTAGGGCCAAAGTTGGGCCAAGGTTTGAAACCATAAGGGTCAAGGCAGATACCATATATCAGTCATGCCCATTATTACGCAAGGAATACGTAAATGTAGGCCAGTCATTCTCCCAGTATGCAAATGATGGCTGTCAGTATACATCAACTAGACCAAAAATACCCCAAATAGTCAAGGATGACCATTATTATGCCATTGGCACTATTATTCCTGGAATGGGAACAATTATGTCAGAGATAACACCCTTATGATGGGGACTACCATTGACATTTGGTGGTCCTTGACACCAGGCATAGCTTTCAAGAAGCAATAGTGTTTATTAGGGACCCACATAAATGCTGATGAGTCTCTTCATTTTCTCTAGTCTGAATCAAGCCCTGTTCTCCTCAGGTCTTGACCTGGTTATACACCCAACTGACACATTTTCACTCTGACTCCTGCAGTCCCAAACTTTGGTGGGTCAGCACTCATTACTGCTCAGGCTACTACTGTCGTACTTATTTTATGGTCCACTGGTCACACACATGTTGTGACTGATAAAGCAGGGATACAAGATGGTCAATCTCCTTGTGGCTTAGTTATATAGCGCTTAGAGACCCCTGGGTTATATAGCGCTATATAAATCGAAAGAAATAAATAAATAAATTGAGATTAGATACAGACTGTCAAGTGTCAGGCCCTATAGGCCGATACTTTGTGTGTTTGAGTGTTTACTTTAGTATAAGTTACTGCCATAGGATTGGCTGGCTGTCACTCTTAGGATCTTGAGATCAGCAGTGCTGCCTTCTTTAATAGGCGCCTACTCTCCAAATTTGATACTGGGCTTGGCTTCATCTCTTAGAGCTACTTTGAAGGTACTGGCGAGCTACTCGTTGGAGACCCCTGTTCCAGAACATTCCCATGCCCTCCTCAGATTGTAGTGTAGTTCCTATATTCCCAATAGGCTCTGCGCATTGGAATAATATATTCAGCAGTGTAGACGTAGGACTGAGGTCGACTAGGTCTCTACTGACTATATTAGACTTAAGGTTTGCCAGCTAGCTCAGAGGTCACTAGAAACTTTCTCGAATAAACGAGGAGAAGTTTAACCTACCTGGATAGACAAGAAGGGATTAGCTTCTGACAACCATAAAACATGACAACTTTGCTCTCTCAGAATAAGAGTGTATCTCTAGAGTCGTGTGAAAACAATAGACAGCTATTTCACTCAGTCAAGTGTGCATACTTAGTTTCACCAGAGTGCAGAGAAAAGAGAGCCGGGCGTTTTCAATAAAAGGTGTTATTTATTGAGCAGTCTTCTTTCTCATGCAAGAGAAATGAATTGCCACAATTGCAATACTCATAGTAAAGTAAAGTGCGTACAGTAAAAGGAGGATTATAAAATAATACTGTAAAAGCATTGATATGGTTTCTTAGCCATATGATACTTTAAAATAGATAAAATATATACATACATATATACATTGACTAACGTACTCAACTGGTGCTTCTAAATACGCCTACCCCGGTGTACCTGACCTAAGCCTAATACGTGGGAAGGAGTAAGTAAGTAGCAGTTTAAGTTAAGTTGGTTTTTGCCAAGGAATCTGAATCAAGAATTCTCTTAAAGGGTTTAGTCAGCTCCGTACCTGGATATTAGAAAGCAGGAGGTCTGGTATCTCTCTCTCAGGACTCGATATCCCAGTAACCCTCGAGGTTATCTGGAAACACCGGAGCTGGATTTCTCGGCAGGAGAAAAGACAGCGTCTCTCTCAGTGCGTCAAAGAGGAGGGGCGGCGTCCGTGGGCTCTCGCATCAGCTGGGCTCTCGGGCAAATAGATAGCCGCTCTGCTCCAAAATCACCACCGTGTGTTTGCTTAAAGCAACGTTGGTATATTTATACCTGAAAGGTGCCGGGTTTGACGTAAGGTTGGGCATAAGCCGTCAATGAAGATGTCACTAAGAACTGGCCGTTCTTAGAGTGCTCTGAGGAGTTCTAGGACGAAATCAAAACAAAATGGCTAAATATGGAGATGATTCTTATGCCTTTATAAGGATATTATTTATTATAACCACATAAGGGCATAAATCAGGACTATCGAATTTAGGGTCCTAGATAGAACTACAACACCCACTCCACGATCTAATGTCCCTCATTACTTAAAACTAAGCAATAGTAAACATATAGACATATAATGATGCATGTGGTTTCCAACCCACCCCAAAATACATAAATTTGCATATTGAAATGGTACATGGTAATACACGAGAATGAGTAGTGGTACTGTACGCTCATCAAGCAGTGTTATCATTCAGAAAATGGATTGCATATAATTATCAGCTGAATGATTTGCGAAAATTACACATGAAATGGCTCTTAATACAGAAAAGAAGGTCGAGACCATTCCATCACATAATAATACAAATTCTGTACATATTTATTTATTTATTTATTTGTGTATTTTGTAAAGCGCGCAGCGGCCCCAACGGGGCATCCCGGCGCTGGAAACTCTGACAACAGGAGGTACTGGGTCGGGTACCAGACTAAGAGGAAAAAAGATGGGTTTTCAGGGATTTGCGAAATGCTGGTTCTGCTTGGCAGGTGCGTAGAGCTAACGGGAGCTTGTTCCAGGGCTGAATGGCACATATGCTAGAGGCTGAGGTAATATTTGTCTCTAGAGTTCCTAAAATAGAAGCTCTGTTCCCTAAGAATAGTTCTACTTTAAGCAGAGTACATGTGCCAGAAAGAGTAAATATTTTGAAAGGCAAAAAAAAAAAAATTCGCTTTCAGGGGAAAATAGTTCCAAATGTTTTCAGTAGCTTTTGTTTATCAAAGCTGAAGGCCGAATTCAGAGTTCAGGGAACGCTGTGTGCTCGTTGCTTAAAAAGTTATTCTTTCTGTTCAGGGGAGAACATCATTTCAGACAGACTCTCAAAAAATTGGTCTACGGCTTCAGGTGAAAGTTCGACCAAGTTTGAAAAATGCCGCAACAGTACAGTCATGCGAATGATTGCTATCATCGATGTCAGGATCAGCAATGCTCACAGAAGGTCTTACCTGGGTGATGCTGCTCTGATCTCGTACTTCACTGCCACATAATCGTAGTGATGAAGTCTCAACGAATGCCGTCATCAGAATCGGTAACCGCTGGGGACAACACGATGCATGACCTGTTACAGGACTTACAAAGTATCTGTATCCATTGGTACTGCTGATGGTAGTGTAAGACAGACGTCCAACACGCATTCTTCTCCGCATAGCATACATCGAAGCACAGGTAAGATGCAATTCTGCCAGATCGGTCTGAATGAAAGAAACCAGGTCATATTCAGATCTCTTAGCCGGGCTAATCCAAGGACTTTATTTATGCGGTCCCGATAGCGTATAGGTAGGATCGTTTCTTCCATCGTTGCTGTAGTCTTGTCTGCGACTTGGCTTGCCATATCGGAGCAGAAGGATCAAAAATAAAATTCCTGCTGCGAGTCCCAAAAGAAGTGGTAGGCTGCCAAAGACAGAATGGACAAAATTAGGAAAAATGCCCAGAACTGTTTTGAAGGGTGTTAACAGTCCCGAAAAAATTGTCTTAAATACATGTGGGATGCCACTGGTATCTGACATATTTAGGATTTGGCTTAGCATTTCTGCGAAATGCACGGGCAATTTGTTGATTAAAGGCTATGTATCCCTGCCGTGGTCCCTGCAACTTGCAGATCATACGTTTCTTTTGATGACGTTAAGGGCACAGTTGTCTGTAAAAGAACAGACTTTATTCTGCTTAAAGTATCAATTCGAATAGAAGAGATATTCAAAGAAGGCCAAATTGTTGCCTCCGTATCTGGAGTGCTGTTTGGATACAATACTTGCATACAGCAAGTGACCATGGAACTCACGCTGACGAGATAGGCTTTCCCTGGCACAATGCCACAACAGCTGTGGTCCACTATTAGAATATAGCTCCCGTTAGAAAGCCGTCTAAAGAATGGCTCTATCTGTGTTGCAGGAGTGCCGTGCAGGTGACATGAAAGGTTATTCGAAGACCCTTCGCAGGCCCCATGCAAGTTAATACCTTGACACAGAAGTGTACCACTTAGTGATCGTTTACAATTTTTATCACTAAGAAATACATTCTTTTTCTTTTCACTGTAACATGTGTGTGTATAAGGTAATTTCCATGTTGACTTGAGGTACCCTTTACCCAACCTTTCATACTGGCCCGCTGGTATATACTCTTGCCAATATTTAAATTGAAAAGTTGTTATCGGAATTGTAATTATTCTGTGTTTTATCCATTCAATGACAGGTCTTTCTGACATTGTCAATGGTAATCTCTCAAGTTTTTTAATGCTCAGAATCGTATAGTCTGCTCCTTTTTGTGCCAAACTGATTTGTTTATCAGTAAGGTTAAAGATAGAGAATAATGACGTTTCGTTGATTAAACGCCAGGGCATGTAGCCTGAACGCAGATTTTGCAACGTCCAGCCAAGCTGTACAATAGAAAGTAATTGGGACTGACCGTGTTGTAACATTAGTAAGTCCTGCTCTATTATATCAATAGAAGATGATACAATACTGTCCAGGGAATGTATTCTGGAGGACAGAGTCATTAACCCATTATCCACAACAGAAAGGGATTTTTCCAAATTAATACGATCAATTTCTCGTATTTTTTCTGCTGTTTCAATTTGCATTTCTTTCCAAGCCTCGTTGTACGCAGCGTATATACCGGCCGCTATGAAACGTTTTTGACGCTGTTTGCGTGGTACCATTATGAAATCACGCAAGTCAGCACCGTCGTTAAGTAAAGTCAAGTGTTGCTTAATTTCAGCCCGTGTGGATTTCTGTAGCCACTCAAGGCAGAGTTTCCCTACACTGTATGTTGTGACTATCCCTGGATGTTGTCTCTGGGAGTATCTGGGGTCTGGCCTGGTCATTTTTAACCCCTGTAATTTGTTCAGGAATCTATCTTGACAGTTATTTGTGTCTGTGGGCCAGATCAACCATTTTTTCCAATCAGGATGAGTTCTGTTCTGGTAAAAAATATGGGAAACGTCTATCTCAACATCTGTAGTGCTATCACTGTCAGGTGTTGGCTTTGGAATAGACGGTTTGTGTAAGTCTTTTATCTTAGCTAGGCCAAGACAAGTAGTCTGTTGAATGGTATCATTCAAGAATATTATTTGTTCTGGGATCATGCAGGCTCTAAATAATGCTTCTAAACCTTGTACCTGCCAATCTTTGGTACCCCAGATGGTTTTTGTTTCAATGTTGTTTTTCAAGAATTCAAAACCAAATGTAATCATTTTTTCATAAAATGTTTCCGAATAGATCAATTTAGTATTTGTCAGCATTGTTTTTACCCCTGTCTTATTTAACAGTTTGAAATAAAACGTTTCAGCATCACTTGTGTTAAACCCTGAGAAATATGGGAATTTCTCCAAAAATGTTTTCGAACTGCTTTGAGGTGGAGTTGCACAATGTTCCCATTGATTATAATTAAAAACATTTCTAGGATGAGCAGATTTATGCAAATAGTGATGTGCAAAGTGATTATAACAATACATTTCTTCATAATGTGATGAACCCTGTAAGTAATCATGTTCTGTAAATTTTGCTGACATAACTAAGTTTGACATCATATCATTAATACTTTCAAAGTCCCGATCATCAGAGAATGTACTTGGTTTTACAAAGTCACTTAATGAAACCTTGAACTGATGTGGATATTTCAAGAGCTCAACCGGGCCATAGATTTCATAATCTGTTTTGTCCCATGCTACCCCACCGGGTATTGGATTGGCTGTGACATTCACTGATGATAGTTCTCTTTTCTCGATGTGAGATGACTTTTGTGGCTTTAGGACCAAGTTGATGTTCTGACTTGCTGTGTCCATTGTACTGTATTTTCCTTCAATGAATTTTCCCAAACAAAGAATCGTGATGAGCTAAAGCAGGAGGAAAAGTACACCTAACACAATCCAAAATTCAATCCATGGAGAAATCCGATAGGTTTCTTTGAGTTGATGAAAGAGTTCTGTTGCTTTGTCTTTTAAAGTCTTTGTTGCTGGCGATTCTTCAGGCTCGCTTGGATCTTCAGAAAAGTCATCGAAATTGATGAAGTAGCCAGATGCAGTTTTGTCAATTGTTGGAATTGCTTTCGGATTTTTATTTGCTTTTGGATTTGTCTTTGTTTCATTAGCATAGTCTGAGGCTACATCGTTGTAGACTGGTGTTTCTTGACGAACTGTTGCAATTTGGGTTTCAAAAGGCACAAGTTCCATGGCATTGTTGCATAGTCCTTTTTTATTCACTGCAGGTTTATCAAATGTGATTAGTCTCTCAGTTTGAACCTCTTGTATTGTAGCGAGTTTTGGTACCCTGCTATGTCTTGGGAGTCCCCTGGGCCTACTACTTATTATTGGCCACATGATTGTGGTTTTACCAGGTCGATGGATACAACTCGGTTCTCCTTTTTACCAGCAAGGGGCGGTAGTACAACTGATCTCGTTCCGCTGATATCTAAGACAGGTACTGCTTTTCTGTAAGAAGGCCCAAATTCCTTCTTCACCGTGATCTTCTCTCTGACCAGATCCCCAATCTTTGGAATCCAGGCAGGCCTTGCTGGGACAGGTGGTTTATCTTCAGTGGCTGTTGGCTGCTGTTTTAACTTTACGTTGCTCAGGCCTTTTCTTGTTTCATTTAAGTCCTGTAAAATAGCCAAACGATCTTTGATATCAAAGCATTTTTCTTCTACAACTGAAGTCTGACTATCGAGGTCCTGAATATGCATTCTAGTCCCGAACAATAGTTCGTACGGACTGAAACCTTTCAGAGAATTTCTTGGCAGATTATTAAGACTACGTTGGACACTTGTTAAATGTTGGACCCACCCATCACCCGAACCTAATACCCTCGCCGTTATAGATTGCTTTATGTCCCGGTTTTTTCTTTCCACTATTCCATTTCCCTCACGATGGAAGGGACAAGAGTACCGCAATGCAATGCCCATGCTGGTCATGGCCTCCTTATAAGCTCGAGAGCTAAAAGCAGGACCCTGGTCAGAATGTATCATGCCAATTGCGTATGTGCCGATACGGACTCGCAAATCTTTTATAACAGTTCTGGCGTCAGCCGAGCGCTGTTGTCTACATTTTAAGTGAATCTGGTCTTAAACATAAATGGGAATGCATTTTTGCGTATAGATAGCCTTATGCTATCTAAACGAAGAGCAATGGCAATACTCCGGCCGGTTCGCCACTGCGATCTCTGTTGCAGTTTGGACAGTTTATTGCAAATTTGTGATGTTGCAGGCTCATTCCCAGCCACCAGTATTCTGATTGTAATTCTTTCAGAGATTCCTTGATCTCTTGGTGCCTTAGACCCAATCCCATATGTGCGTCTGCTATTAAAAAGACTCTCCTGTTCGTGTTTGGAATTACTCTATCCCCCACTCCAGGGATTCGAGCAAAAGGAACGGAGTTTGCATCAATTATGTATGTATAATTGAGTGGATAGTTTACGGGTAGTGCTGCACAGTTGCTTTGTAAAGACGTTTTTACCGCCAGCATTGTTTCCCCGTCTATGTATTTTTATGAAAGCTTTTTTGTGGCTACGGAAGCTGGTTGAACCGCTTCCGCTGTGGCTCTGAGAGCCAATGAATTCCCTGCAACGTGAACGCCATCACGTTGATGACTCAGTGTATGTATCACGTGAGTCTTTTGTAGTTCTTTCTGTAAAAGAACTACTTGTTCCCAAAGCTTTTTATGCTTTATTGTGGCACCTGTGTCATCTTTGTAATCGTTTTGAACCCAGTTCTGCAAGTCATTATTGTAAGATTTGATGCAGTAATGCGAATCGCACACTATTAGTGTGGGGAATTCGCGATCGGCATTTTTCAAGCGCCATCTTTAAAGATCTTATTTCAGCTCACTGAGCCGAACAGTTTCTGAGCGATTCATTTCGGTAATTAACGGTCTGAATTTACCCACGCGCCAGCTACCTTTAACAATCGCGCACGCTGCGTTGTAGGATTTTTTCTCTACATCGTAGTGTTGTGCAAATCTGTCCATGTAGATTACACATCTGTATTGTTCAAGAGGCAGAATTTCGATTGGCAGAGGATATTCTTCTTCATATTCTAGATTTTCTAGTTTTTTCATTTTCGGGTCAAAATAGTATTTCACGTCTTCTGCAGCAAGAGAATGTTCCCATTGTATCCATTTTGGATCTAATGCCACAGCAGTCAAATTGCGTGGGCTTGTTAATGCCTCAAAGGCTGATTCTGCTGTTAAAACAGTTATCCTTTTCCCTTGGGCTTGGGCTCTTTCTTTTGCTACAGCAGTTTGAACCGCATTTAAAATGTTTTCCGTAAGACTGAATGTTTTTTCAGCTTGTGTGTACAAAGGTGATTTGTAAGCTATTGGTACTGTTTCTCCCTCATTAGAGGTCAGGTACGTGAATCCGCATCTTCCTGGGATGACTCGGATTACAAGGTTGCGTATGTTTTCGCGTGTTTGTAATTTTGTTTTAGCTAACATGTCTGTTTGCAACGATCTTAAAATTTCTCTGTGTTTCTGAGTCCAATTGACTGGTTCGAAATCAGGTTTTATTAATTCATAGAGAGGTTTAACCCTCTCTGCATAATTTAGAATATATGTTCTTCCGAAATTCAGGAAACCTAGTATTGATTGTAAGTTCTTCAGCGTTTTAGGTGCTTGGAGTACAGCGCAATTCTCTAAGAAGTTGTCTGCTAGGCTTTTGCCTTCACTTGATAATTCATATCCTAAAAAAAGGACAGTTAGATGGGCAATTCGTGACTTTTTAAAGTTAAATTTGTAACCCTCAGCTGCGAACCCAAGTATTATGGTGTTCACTCTTTTCAAGTGAGTATCCAGGTCATCATCTGTGAGATAGATGTCATCGACATAAGATAATGCTTCATCATCATATATTTGTAGTAACTCTGTTACTCTTGCTGAGAATAATCCTGGGCTATTCTTGAATCCCTGTGGGAGTCAACAGAAATTGTATTGTGACCCCATTATTGAGAAAGCGGTCAAATACCTGCTTTCAGGTGCAATGTTTTGACAAAAGAATCCATTAGAGATGTCTAATGTCATTTTGTATTTTTTGCGCACGATGTTATTCATTAGTGCTGGACTGTGTGAATTTTGTACTGCAAATGTTTTGCAACATGAGTTAAGATGTCTGTAGTCCAAAACTAGACGATATGAATCATCTGGCTTGGAGACAGGAAACAAAGGATTGTTCATTTGTGAGGTGCATGTTTCAATCACCCCCTGGTATTCAAGTTGATATAAGATCTCCCTGACTTGCTTTTTGCTTCTTGTTTAATTGGGTACTGCCTTTGTGCAGTTGGTTGACATTTTAACTGGATTTTGTGAGGGGGAGAGTCCTCATCCCATCCTACATGATTTTTGTATAATGCAGGAGCTTGGGCTACTGCCCATTTTCTTGCATATGTATATTTTTATGAATTGAAATATGATTTGAGAAGGCAGGCATAATCATTTCTTCGCCATGAGGGCACTCCCTGACAACCTCTGGTGGCCAGTCTTTCTCAGCTAAAAGGATGTCATAGCCTTTCGAAAGGTTATCCCATAATAGACCCCTTACTTTCTTAGTCTTATCTCCCTCTATACGTAATGTTATTTCGTATATTTTATGAGGTTTGCTAACTCTGGTATCTGCAGTTTCCACCTGAATGTATTCATTCGTGTCCACTGTCTCCAGAAGATTCATCAAGATCTTGCGAGCTATGGTCACTTCTGCTGCGCTGTCTAGCATTGTCTGGGCCCACTCTCCATTTTTCAGTTGTGTCCTCAGTATCCTCGGCATGTTTAATTATTCTAATACTGGATACCTTCTTTCTTGGAAATTTTAATTTTTTACTTTGATGAGCAGGTTCCTTCTCTTTGGACTTGACGTGCTCTTCCCTGTGTTCTGACCGTCCTCTTCTTTCCGATTTCTGCGAGGAAGTCTGAAAAGATCGAGAGGGACGTGTATCAATATCTTGATATCTATCATGTTTTCTTAATTTATCCCTATCTCTAAGGTTGTATCTTTTCTCAGAGGGCTCCCTCTGGGGAGACTTGTTTCCTTGGTCCGGAGATCTTTCTCTCCATCGAGGACACCTTCCTCTGGACTGGAATCGTTTTTCTTTGGGAGTGGATTGTTTATTTCCATCCCAGCTTTTTTTGGAGTGTTTAGATTATTTTTAATAAATATTTTTTCATGATTTTCAGTTAGTTGGGGTTTTACTGGTTTCCCACCCAAACTATCTCTACCTAGTTCTTCATAGGATTTTTCTATGATTCTGGCAAGTTCAAATGGCTGTTCTGCTATATCTGTTTCTTTCAATTTCTGGCGGATCGCCACAGATGCTGCTTCTCCTTTTATGTTGGCTAATAATATAGCCGAGACCTGCTTGAAGTCTTTCAGTAATTTCATACCCAGAGTTAAAGCAGGTTCTGGACCGTATTCATTTTGAATCTGTCTTAGCACATCTGGTATTATCGCCATAGACGGAACACCATGTGTTTTTGTGTAGATGGAAGCAAAGACAGTGCCCCAAGTGTCACAGTCCTCCACATGTGGGCGATCCCCATTGGAAGACAGATAGTCTGAATTCTGTGTTTCTCAGTTGGAGTAGTATCGGGAAATACTGCCTCTATTTGAGTGATCTTTTGTGCTAGCCAGAATGGAATTTGTTCCCGTTTTGTGGGTACTTTACCAAGACATGATTGTATGTTCTGTGGTGTAATCTTGTTTGTGTTCCTCTGATGAGGGGTCAGCTGTGGAATGTTAACAGCTGGTTGGACTGTTGAAGTCCGCATTACATATTGGACTAATTGTCTATGTATTTTAATAAGTATTTTTACCTGACCTAAAATTTCCCGGTCTGAAATTTTATCAATGTCAGGATGTGGTGTGTAGCTGGCTAGAACCGGCCACATTGCTCCTGGTCTACCTAGTGGTCCGAGCCTGGTGATGTGATTGTTATGTTAGGAGAAGTGTGGCTCACTGGTTAGAGGAGGCAGACCCTGAAGCAGAGGTTAGACCCGGGACCAGGGTTCAATTCCCGACGCGGCAGGGTCTTGAGCCCAAATATCCACGGACTCGATAATTCTCGTTTCGGTGCCTACTCGAATCATGGGTTCACACTCTGCAGCTCTGGGCATTAGCCTGCTTAATCTCCACTACGGCCCCCCGCGGCGGGATGCCTGGCTTCCACCTTGGGGATGCCCATTACGGGTATCTCACAGGGAAAAAGCCAGGACGGGTTCCCAAGGCAAGCGCCGAGATGCCTGCGGGTAATCGAGCGCTATATAAGAACGCATAATAATAATATTAATAATGTTTTAGGGCGCCTTTAAACCAGAGCAGGTGCTCTTGGTAATTTAATGGGATTTCCACCTCCTCGAAAGGAGTGTATTCATCCGGAGGTTCCTCTATTTTGTAATATTGGAAGTCGTGTGTCACAGCATTTGCTGCTGGAAAGTGTATCCATGAATAGAATACCTCTGTCTGCCGACATTCATGGGCCTCTACCACGAATATGACTGTACCACCTCGCGATGTCAGTCCATTTTCTATAAGTTTAATAGTTATAGTTCTTCTTACGTTGACCGGAATGAGTATAACATTCGGGTCATTCTGTTGGATAGTTGTGTCATCCAACAACAGTTGAGATGCTGTAGCATCTCTTTCTTTGTCTCCGTCAGGCATTTTACTGACAGAAGAGTTTTTGTTGCAGATCAAGTTTCAAGGAAACAAAGATTAGGTGCACAATATTTTGGAACACTGTATCCTTCAAAGTTGACTAAACTAAAAACTATAGGTAGGAATTTCTTCCTACTAGGTTCCGGCGGATTTTAACCTTTTACCCACTCCAGACGTCTTTTGGAGTATTAACGGGAAAGGGGTCTGTGTGAAAAAGCACGACTGAGTTACTCTAACGTCTTGCGTTAGATTTATCACCTTACCAAACGTTGGGCGCCATGTAGTGTAGTTCCTATATTCCCAATAGGCTCTGCGCATTGGAATAATATATTCAGCAGTGTAGACGTAGGACTGAGGTCGACTAAGTCTCTACTGACTATATTAGACTTAAGGTTTGCCAGCTAGCTCAGAGGTCACTAGAACCTTTCTCGAATAAACGAGGAGGAGTTTAACGTCCCTGGATAGACAAGAAGGGATTAGCTTCTGACAACCATAAAACATGACAACTTTGCTCTCTCAGAATAAGAGTGTATCTCTAGAAACGTGTGAAAAAAATAGACAGCTATTTCACTCAGTCAAGTGTGCATACTTAGTTTTACCAGAGTGCAAAGAAAAGAGAGACGGGCGTTTTCAATAAAAGGTGTTATTTTTTGAGCAGTCTTCTTTCTCATGCAAGAGAAATGAATTGCCACAATTGCAATACTCATAGTAAAGTAAAGTGCGTACAGTAAAAGGAGGATTATAAAATAGTACTGTAAAAGCATTGATATGGTTTCCTAGCCATATGATACTTTAAAATAGATAAAATATATACATACATATATACATTGACTAACGTACTCAACTGGTGCTTCTAAATACGCCTACCCCGGTGTACCTGACCTAAGCCTAATACGTGGGAAGGAGTAAGTAAGTAGCAGTTTAAGTTAAGTTGGTTTTTGCCAAGGAATCTGAATCAAGAATTCTCTTAAAGGGTTTATTCAGCTCCGTACCTGGATATTAGAAAGCAGGAGGTCTGGTATCTCTCTCTCAGGACTCGATATCCCAGTAACCCGCGAGGGTATCTGGAAACACCGGAGCTGGATTTCTCGGCAGGAGAAAAGACAGCGTCTCTCTCAGTGCGTCAAAGAGGAGGGGCGGCGTCCGTGGGCTCTCGCATCAGCTGGGCTCTCGGGCAAGTAGATAGCTGCTCTGCTCCAAAATCACCACTGTGTGTTTGCTTAAGGCAACGTTGGTATATTTATACCTGAAAGGTGCCGGGTTTGACGTAAGGTTGGACATAAGACGTCCATGAGGATGTCACTAAGAACTGGCCGTTCTTAGAGTGCTCACAGGAGTTCTAGGACGAAATCAAAACAAAAGCAATGGGGAATTACCAGGTTGCTGGAGGTTTGGTTTGTTTACAGAACTCGTTGTACTTTCTAGGAGCCTGGAGAAGTAGCCTTGCTTAATTTGGACAGCATGGGCTATGGCTAAATATGGATATGATTCTTATGCCTTTATAAGGATATTATTTATTATAACCACATAAGGGCATAAATCAGGACTATCGAATTTAGGGTCCTAGATAGAACTACAACAAGAGAGGTGCACCCCATCGCTGGCATTGTATTCCGGGCGGCCCGTGTGGATGAGCCCGTGCCTGATTGATCCTAGGCCATTTGCCCTGCGGAATTTGCTCACCGTGAGGTTTAACTTTTTCCGCAAGTTCTCGACGCCTTTGTAAGATTCCTCCTTGCGCCATTCCTTTCTGCTGATCAGCTCGGACTAGATAATTGTCATGTGTCCAAAGGCTCTGGCCGCCTCAGTGAGATCGTTTTGTATTCCGTGGAGGAGTGCTCTCCACCTGAGACTGCCCAAATCGTTCACCCCCCCAGGTGTATGATCAGCACATCCGGGTGCCACCCTGAGTCCGCCCGTAGGCCCTCGAGGGCCGGCAGTTGGTCCCATCTCATGCATGATCGGCCAACCAACGGATGCATGTACTTGCTGACCGGTCTTTGAGCTTGCGGCCCCCGTGTTTTCACCATGCATCCATCCGCATGATAAATGAGTGCCCCACCACCCACACCAGGTGCAGTCTTCTACCTGTCAAAGTAATGGAACACGACCAGTCACTCCCCTGTATGCCATGGGATGGGGATGGCTCCCTACTCCCAGGCTGCGCCGCTCAGGTCATAGCAGTTGGGGCCTTACGTATGTTCTGCATGCCTGTGACTGCCATCTCTCTACTGCCTATATTCCTGCCTCGCTCATCCCATGCTGTGCCGCGGTCGTCGCTGCCCCTATCCAGAATGAGTAGGACCCGAAACCCCTGGGGGGCAGTCTGGCCCTGCTGAGCGCGAGGCGCATGACTGCCGTGAATTGAAACTTGCTCAGCTGGGTGCCGTCTCTGTGTTTGAAGAGGGGGCCTCCACCAGCTGGCCTCACGGCCATGAAGGCGAGCAGGCAACATACTGCACAGCATCCCTGGTCGTTAATGCACTGTAGACTCACTACAGTCCCTTTGCCAGCTTGGTCCATTTTTAACCGTCTCAACATAATCTCTACTCCCCTTGCCCTGGGTGTTATGTCGCTCGCCTGTAAGCAGTGTTCTGCCTGGCCCTCCCTAGCTGAGGCGAAATGCCCTGAAGAAGGCAGTGGTAAATGCCGCCTTAAATAATAAGAGCTCAAAGTTGTCTTTTGCTATGCCCTCCAAAGCCCTCAGTAGTGCCCCCAGCTTCTTGAAATCTATCGAGCGCCTGGTGTCGACCTTCTTGCCTTCCTTCCTTCTCCACACCTTCATTACTGCTCTGATGTAATGGGATGCCATTGGGTTTTGTCCTGTTTCTAACTTTGTGTGGTGAGCCACGGTGGCCAGGTGGACCTCCGCCCAGGACCTGGACTTCTTACCCTCATATGCCTACCCAATGAACAGTTCCGCTGCCCTGCGTGTGTCTCCTTTGCTGTTTAGTGATTGGAAGCCCCCCACCCTCATCACCGTTGCTACATATTTTTCATATCTCTTCGCTGCTGCCGGGGCAAGTGCGTGGAGAACCAGCTACCCTGCCAGGTCCCACAGCTGTTTTGGGAAGGGGGTCATGCTCGGCTCTGCCCCAGGCGCCAGTTCCCTGAATTTGTCCATCTTGGCCCTGGACAGGGCGTCTGCTATTTCGTTCTCTACCCCTGGGACGTGCCTTGCTCGTAGGTCTAAGTTGCCCTCCAGCTGTAATGTAACCAGACGGCGCATTAGTCGCAGTGTGTCCGGGCACCTGGCTGACCCCTTGTTAATGGCCTGTACTACACCTTTGTTATCTGACCAAAGCGTCAACTTCATGTTTTGCAATTCCTCCTTCCAGATTGTCAATGCCACTATGATCTGGAATAACTCCAAAAAGGTGATGTTGCCTGTTATGCCTTGCCTACGCCAGCTGCTAGGCCACTGCCCTGCGTACCACTTGCCCTTCAAGATCGCGCCAAAGCCCGTGCTCCCTGAAGCATCAGTGTATAGCTCGATTTGTGTACTAGTCACCCAACCTTCCCTCCAGATCAGCAAACCTTTAAAGTTTGTCAGGAAGGTGTCCCACATCACCAGGTCCCTCTTTACCTCAGCCCAAGCCTGACATGGTGGTGCTTATGGATAAGGCCGCGTGTCAGGGTTGTTAATCGCCTGGCGAAAACCTAGCCCGTTGGGATGACCCTAGTTGCAAAGTTCAACTTCCCTATGAGCTGCTGGAGATCCCTCAGTGTGGCTTTCTCGCGCCCGCAGAGGCTCCTGATGTCTTGCCTAAAATCCTCCATTTTCTCAGGGGGTAGTCTGGATGTCCCAGCAACTGAGTCTAACTCGATCCCTAGGAATGTTATTTTCGTTGTTGGCCCCTCTGTCTTTTCTTTTGACAGAGGGATCCCTAGTTCGCCCGCTCGGTCTATGAATGCCCTCAGGGTGTCCCTACACTCCTGGGACGCTGCTGGGCCAGGGAACAGGAAATCGTACAGGTAGTGGTTTTTTCCCCCCGCCGGGTGCCTGTTATGCAGAGCCCATTCAATGAACTTGCTGAATATCTCGGAGTATGCACATGATACTGAACACCCCATTGGCATAGCTTTGTCATGATAATACTTCCCTTCCCACTGGAAACCTAGCAGGTGGAAGCTTTTGGGGTGTACCGGTAGTAAGCAGAACGCCAACTTGATATATGCTTTTGCCATGAGGGTCCCACAGCCCGTTGCCCTCCAAGTCTATTGCATCGTCAATTGTGGAGTAGATCACTGAGCAAACCTCTGAATTAATTCTGTCATTTACTGGCATGCCATCTGGGAATGATAAGTGGTGGATCAACCGGTATTGGCCCTGCTCCTTTTTTGGGACCACCCCTAATGGTGAGATAACCATGTCCTTGCCTTTTGTGGCGGGGAGGGGGCCTTCGATCCTGCCTAACTGCCTCTCTTTCTCAATCTTTCTAGTCACCACCCCTGGGTGTTACATTGTGGATTTCAGGTTTCTCTTGCACCCGCTGGGAAGGGGACCTGCGAATGGGATGGGAAAGCCTCTTTCAAAACCATGTACTAGTATCTCTGCGTCTGTCTTATTGTGGTACCCGTTGGCTAGCATGCATAGTTTTTCATGTCAATGGGTGACCATGCTAGCGTGGCACCTCCCTGTCCTGCCATCTCCTCCCTGCCCCCTACACTCTGGTCACTGCTTCTTTTTCTCCCTCTTATCTCGCTTTGGGTCATCTCTATGCCTGCATCCTGCTGCTGTGTGTCCCCCCCCGCATGATGAACATATTTGTTGGAACTTACATGCAACCCTGTATGTGCATTCGTTGGCCTCAAATTTCCAACATATTGTTAGTGGGCCGCTGGAGTGTGCTCCCTTCCCTGTGCTAAACTGCTTGTGTCTTTGGAAAGGCCTCCCTTTCCCTTTCTGAAAGGGGCCTAGAAAGGAATGCTCGCTCCTTCCCCCCAATGTCCTGACCTTCCTCGCTACCATCATCTTGTGGATGAAACTGGGCACATCCTCCTCGTTCCACTCCATTTCTGGGTGCGTCTGCATTTTTAGCCTAAACCCCTTATCATATTCTAGCCATGCATCTCTTTGAAACTGCCTCTGTGCGCTGTGTATGTTTGCCTCATAGAACCATAGGTTGTGGGAACTTTTCCACTATGATGCATGCCATGATCCGGAATGCGTCCAACCAATCATCAAAGGTCCTCTCTTTTCGCTCCTTTCTCCTTTCCCTTCCATCTTCTTCTTTTTTATCACAAGTTGTCAAATCTAGCCCCTCTAGCTGTATCTCTAGAAAGGAAAAGATGTCTATGAATTCCTTCCGCCAGATTCTCTCTTTGACCGCTAACGGTATGAGGCTTGCTAATCCTGTGGCCCTGGTGGTCAGGGACCCCGGGCCTGGTGAGGGCCGTGTGTATGCTTCGGGTACTTCTATCCCCGGGGGAGGTATACTAGCTGGGTGGGGGTGGTTCTCCTAAGCTGCCGTGGGTGATCTTACCCCCCTGTGCCGGCTGCAGCCTGCTCCCCTATCCGGCGTTGCCGCGCCAGACCGGGGTCGAGCAGGTGCCATGGCAACCCCAAGGTTTCACCTTCCCCCTGGGTGCTTGTGTCCTACTCCCTCTGTAAGGACCCCTGCCAGCTACTCGCCTGTGCCATTGGTGGCCCTGCACCCTGCACCCCAACCATAGTCCTGCAGCATTCCTGAATGATCGCGCTAATATGCTCACCGTTAGCTGCAGTGTCACTGATCCCCCAATCTGGTCCCGCCACCACCGTGCTGGCTGCAGGCACTTCTGGGGAGCCTTTGTGGGCCTTGCCGCAACTGCGAGCTTTGCTGGTACCTTCCTCCTTCTCTTGGCTGGCGGTGCGCTGTCGTTGTGCTGTTGTCCGCTTGTTCCTTCCACTGGGTCAAGCCCCAGGTGGGGCTGCAGCCTGTCGCTCCCGTGCACCTCTGAGGCCGCCCTTATCCTCCTCAGCAGATCATTCAGGTTGTACTGTCCACGCTCCCCTTTTTCGACATTTTCTTGGCCTCTGGAAGCGGGGTACTGCCGCTGCTGTTGTGCAACAAGCTGAGTGTTATGAGTGGGGTGCTGCTGCCAATGCTTTGCACCAAAGTTGTTCCTTACTTTGTTAGCGGGGGTGCTTCTGCATGCGGGATGCTGCCGCTAATCTATGCACCAAACTTCTCTTTGTATGCTCCTGGTGAGTGGTTGCTGGTGGCGTCAGGGCCTTGTCCTGTTGCCCAGCCTGCCTTCTGCCAATGTGTGTGGGGTGCTGCTGAGTATTTTATGCACCAAACTTGATTTTTTTATTTTTCATATGTCTCCACCTCCCTTGGTTAGCTGGGACTTGCCTGCGCTGTCCTGGCCACTTTTGTGTGGTCCAATGCCTCTGGGCTGATCTGTGGGTGCTGTGTGGGCTAAGGGCACTGGCAAACCTTTACTCTATTTGCCCCTCAGTCCGGTTCCCTTCGGCCTGTTCTTTGCGGGGGAACGACCTGCTTGCCCTTTAAATTATCTGTCCTGGCGCATCTCAGCCTCCGCTTTAACAGTGTTGTCAAAACGTGCGACTACACATGTGCGGGCCTCCGCGTTCCCCTCTGCAGCTCCCCCGCTGCGTACTTTTTCTGGGACCGCTCGGCGATGAGTTCTTGTGCGGTTGGCTGGCCGCGGGGCAGAGGCTGTTCTCGCACGGTGGGCACCCGCTCTGACTTCTATAGTGCTGCCGGGTGGGCTCCGGACGTGTTTTTTCCTGGTGCCACGGTGTGGACACCCGTTCGGCCCTTTGTAGCGCTGCGGGGTGGGCTCCGATTGCATTTCTTCATGGTGCCTCGGGGGTCCCGCATGGTCCATTCTCGCGCTGCCCGGTGGGTTCCAGCCGCTCTTGGTGATCATTCTCGCTGCCGGGTGGGCTCCGGCTTTGTCTGCTCCCGCTCACCACCTTCCCTCTTGCCACTGTTGTTGCCTCTGGGTGGGCTCTGGCCGGGCTGCAGCAGCTTACCGCCTGTCGCTTCCACCGCCGGATGTGCTCCGGCAGGGCCGTTGGAGCACCAAGTGTCCAGTGTCCGAGACGGCGGCGGGGGATGGCACCCGTTCGTTGTTAGCTGCCGGTCCTTCATCCTTCTTAGCTTCGCCGTTCACCGTTACAAGATCCTGATCTCATGTTGCGCTGCTCCCCCGCTACATGAATCTAGGAGCTTGCCTGGGGGAGCCCGTTTATAAGCCCCCCCGGCTCGCCTATTCTGTGCAGGGTTTGAATCCCACTCTTGCCCCTATTGGATTGGTTGGGGGGGTTTTGGCACCACTCGGGGGGGGACCGGTGGCTTCCTTTTCCCTTTGTCCTGCCTTGCTGGTTTGCGCATCAACTGTGGTCCCCCGCCCCTTTTGTCTGGGGGTGCAACACTGGGTTATGGCGCCGGCTCGCAAGCCCCCTACAGTTGCAGCCTCTGCGAGTTCTGCTTTAGAAGAGGCCCCAGTACGTAGTCAGTAGTGGTGTAAGCCTCCCAGCTGCACCTCCCTCCCACTTAGCCATTTATGGCGGAGTCCACGCAGTGGTGAGCTACGACCCTTGACCCTGCTTCAGGGCCGGTCGCTCCACGGACTGCGTGACTCCCCGTGAGTGTGCCATGCTTCACCGCTGCTGCCACGAGTTTGCCGCTGCCCTGCAGCTGAGCTTCTGGTTTTTGTTCCTCTGCCTGTTTTTCTGCCCATGTTCCGTCACTGCTCCTGCAGCGGAGTATTGTGTGTTTTTATTCTGTGCCTGTATTGCTGCCCGTAATTGTCTTGTTTTCTTTGCCCCCTCGCCTCTGTTTTTTCCCGCTCTTTACCCCCCCGCTCCCCTCTCCCCGCCGCTGCTCCCCTGTGGCCCTGCCGCTTTCTCTTCTGTACCCCCTCCCATTCGACTCCCCGCTCCCGCCTCCCAGCTGCTCCTCCCTCACACTTCGCCATTTATGGCGGAGTCCAAGCGTCCGCGCAGCGGGTGCGCCGACTGCGTGTCAAAGGTGCGCCAGAGGCAACCCCCTCTGCGCCCGTCCGCGCCTAGACCGCGCCCAGCGCCAGGACCCCTGGCCCTCAGCGATACCAGCCCACCCGTCTGAACTATGACGCCGCCACCCTCCACGCTCTCAACACTAGCCGGAACCCCACCTGCCACCGAGCCACCCCGAAACGCAACCACGGACCCTTCACCTGCCAAGCCTGCAAATTCACCTGCCTCCGGACCTGCACCGCACCCGCTAGGCCAGGCACCAGCAACAATCACCTCAAGTGCATCCTGCTCAACACCCGCTGCATCCACAGGCACGCCGTCAAACTCTGGAAACTCCTTGACACAACATCACCAGACGTCGCCTTCCTCACAGAAACCTGGATGAACGCCTCCTCAGCCCCCGACATTGCCATAGCCATCCCGGATGGCTACAAGATCACCCGGAGGGACCGCATCAACCAAACCGGAGGAGGCATCGCCAACGTCCACAGAAACACCATCCGCATCACGACCAACTCCGACGACACCCTCACCGCAGCCTAGCACCTTCACTTCCAGATACACACCGACCCCAGGACCACCCTCAGAGGTACTCTCATCTACAGACCACCGGGTCCACGCACACAGTTCAGAGAAGCCATCGCAGACTTCATCAGCCCGCACGCCCTCACCTCCTCAGACTACATTTTCCTGGGAGACCTCAACTTCCACCTGGAAAACAACAACAACAACACCACCACCACCCTGCTGGACAACCTCGCCAACCTCGGACTAAAGCAACTGGTGAACACCCCCACCCACTACGCAGGCCACACACTTGACCCAGTCTTCTCCTCCAGCAACCACATCGCCTTCAGCCACTCCCCCGAACTACACTGGAAAGATCACAGCTGCGTCCACTTCAACTTCAGGAAAACTATGACCCACCACCACCCGCAACAGGCTCCCCGAAGATGCTGGAGCAAGATCACCACCGACCAGCTCACCAACGCCCTGAGCTAAAACCCCCCCACCAACACTACGAACTCCAACGAAGCAGTCCGTAACCTCACACAGTGGCTCACCAACTGCGCTGATGCCCTTGGACCGCTGAAGAACCCTCCCAGCAGACCCGGCAGCAAGAAAACCTCGGGGTTCACCAACGACCTCAAAGACTCCAAAACATCCTGCCGTACCCTCGAGAAAGACTGGCGCCACGACCAGTCAACAGGAAACATGACAGCCCTCAAGAACGCCATCCGCAAACACCACCAGCTGATCCGTACCACCAAAAGGACAGCATTCAGAGAACTACTGGACAACAACACCCACAACAGCAAGGAACTCTTCAACATCGTTAAAGAGCTCTCCAACCCCAGCACCAACAACAACAACATCACGCCCTCGCAGGACCTCTGTGACGCACTCGCCTCGTTCTTCCACCAAAAGATCACCAACATACACAACAGCTTCAGCGCCCAGACCACGCACCCAACCACCGAACCAACGCCCCCCGCCACCATCCTCTGCACCTGGACCCCTGTCAGTACTGAAGACACCACCCTCGTGATGAACTCCATCCACTCCGGCTCCCCTGCCGACCCCTGTCCACACCACATCTTTAACAAAGCCGACTCCATCATCGCACCCCAACTCCGGGACATAATTAACAACTCCTTCGCATCCGCCACCTTTCCGGAGAGCTGGAAACATGCGGAGATCAGCGCCCTCCTGAGGAAACCCACCGCAGACCCCACGGACCTCAAGAACTTCCGCCCCATCTCGCTCCTCCCGTTCCCCGCTAAAGTCATTGAGAAGACCGTCAACAAACAGCTAACAGCTTGCATATATATATATATATATATATATATATATATATATATATATATATATATATACACATACAATATGTTCTTGTACTTTGATGTTTCTGGGGGTGCAGAGCTGACCTAGGGGTGACTGTCCGATTATGCAGCAGTGATGCACTGTTGTGCTTTGGTATGATTTTAAAATATTTTTTCCAGCAGTTTTTCAACTGTTGGCTTTTATAATTTGATGCATGTGATCGATGTTTCGTTGTGAGAAATAGTTATGGAATGTATTTGGGAGATGATGTAGGGTCCTTTTTTCAATAAAAGCCACAATGCTGAAGCAGGATAGGACTGCTGCTGTGTATGTCTTGGTTATTACAGAAGGACGTGTGTTTTCACATTAAAGCTTTCAAGGTGGGTATTGTGCCTTACACTGCCCACTCATGTTTTTGTTTTATGTTACCTTTGTGACAACTAAAAATACAAGACAGGTTTAGTCCAACACTATTTTATGAGTCAGTAACCTATTACCGACTCGTAAAATAGGGTTTGCGAGTCACTATCAGGAAGGGGCATGCGTCGAAGTGAGTCGCACTGGTATGTAGGAATGTTTTGCAACTGTGAATGCGGTCGCAAAACATTTGCAGTTTTACCATCAATTTCAAATTGGTGGTAAGTCATTTTCAAACGGGAAGGGTTCTCCAAGGGAACCCATCCTCCTTTGTGAATAGGGGCACCAACACATTTTCAGAGCAAGTAGTGGTCCCTCAGACCACTGCTTTCTCTGAATAAATGCAAAGAAAATACCTGCTTTCCTTTAAGGAAAATGGGCTGCATTTAAAAAAAAAACTGTTTTATTTAAAAAGCAGTCACATGCTGGTCTGCTGACCCAAGCAGGCTACCATCCCTGTGAGAGCTGGCCATTCCCAATGGGTCGCAAATTACAACCTGTCTCATGAATACTAATGAGGCAGGTCCCTTGAAATCCGATTTGAATCTCAAACAGTGTCTCAGACACTGTTGTACATCAGGTTTTGTGACTTGCAGATTGCGAGTCGCTAAAAATTGCAATGCGCGGGGGGCGTGGCTTGGATGCCGCGCAAGATGGCCGGCTAGGTGCGGAGCTCCGACACATCGACAAGCCTCGCAGCGTGTTTCCCGATGTGAAGGGAAACGTCCTTGAGCCCCGCTGCTGAATTCGAGAGGCGGACCTTCGGCGGAGTGAGCGGAGCGGCTTTGCGGCTCTTGTGGTGCCGTTTTCGCTCGTTTCCGTGATGTTTTTGCTGTCCCTCACGGAACCGCCATTTTGAGGCTCCCTCGAATACCGGAGCTTTTGCCATCATGCCTCGCCACCACACAACGTGTCATTAGACACCAACGACCCTGGCAGCGCTGAATTTCAGGGTGAGCAAATTTCTACATGTGCAGAAACTCTGCTACGTTTTTCTTCCTTTTTCTACATTAAAGGACACAGTTCAATGCGCATTTGCGTAGCGCTTCACCTCTGGAGCCTGTTCTTTCATTTCTGCACGTATTCCAGTCTCTGCGCTCTTCCTAATGCTCCTCCTCATGGCGCTTTGCTAAATTTTTGGGACTTTCTGGACATTTTTTCTGCGCCTCAGATACTTCGTGACGCAATACTATTTGCTCCCATTTTTCCCCTTTTCGTCACTCTCTCTTTCAGTCATCAGTATACTTTCACTCTAACTCCCTGACGCTCTCTCCTACAAGGTACAAGCGTTTCTTCAGGAGATAGCTTCATTTTCTCCTCTGTTTCCATTTTTTGGAACGTCTTGTACTTTATGGTACTTCACCTTATATTCCGAGAACATTTTCAGCGCACCTTTCTATTCCTCTCAGGGAATTGTGATTAATTACAGCCACAAGAAGTCATTTCTATGCTGAGACTGCGTAAGCCTCGATTTGTCTTTACACCCTCAGTGAATTCCCCGGTGGATTCTTCATCTAGTACTCATAAATTGAAGTGCAAAACAAAAATGTCTTCTCACAAAGCATCCTTGGCTCATACATCTGCCAATAGGCCCTCTTCACCTGCTCAACCGGGAAAACGCCTTAAACAAAACTCTCCTACCCCAGAGGATTCCCCTTCAACCTCTTCTATTGATCAAATTTTGGAGGAGCTGCGAGCAATGCGTCCCTTTGTTGAAAAAACAAGTACGGACATGCAGCTTTTGAAGGACAAGTGGGAGAACATGGAGGTCCGACTTACTACTGTTGAACAACACATCCCTGAGCTTCAATCCAACACGCAACGTATTGTTGCTTTAGAAAAGACTGTCCTCTCTCTACAAAAGCATACAGAGGATTTGGAAAATCGTAATAGGAGGAACAACCTCCGTATTTACAATTTGCCGGAAAATATTGAGGGTGACAATCCAGTGACTTTCTTTACCACTTTTCTGCCGAAACTTCTGGATTTACCCCCCTCTACATCCATTAGTATACAGAGAGCTCACAGATTAGGCGCAAGAACAGATTCTTCTTCTAAGCCTCGTGGAGTCATCATCCTATTTTTGAAGTACACAGACCTCCTTTTGATTCTTTCAGCAGCAAGGAACAAAAAACAAGTGACTTGGCAAGGTCAACGTGTCTATTTATCTCAAGATGTCTCTAATGTTACCGCCTCCAGGCGTAAAGAATTTCTAGCTATGCGTCCCTCTCTACGCTCTCTAGGAGCAAGATATGGCCTGTTTCACCCTTGTACTTTCAGAGTCACTCACCGGAATAAGACTTGGTCATTTCAAGATCCTGATGAACTAAGAAATTTTCTCTTTTTGCAGAGTGAAGAAGGGATGGACGCCTCCTCTTCTACTCCGAACAGTGGCTGAACACTGACTTTTGTTGTCTTTATGTCCTGTCTTCTACTAGAGATTTTCTAATTTTATGTGCTTCTCTATACCCTTTCTCCTCCTCGTAATTTTCTTCTTTTGCTTCTCTTCTTTCTTCATCTCTCTTCTTTTTTGCATATCTTATATATACTTACTTTCTCTTTCTACATTCTGGTTCTGTATCTTGTGTAGCATGTTCCATATGTTAACAATTTCTCTTTTTCTGTTCCCCAGACGGATATGTATTTTGGACGTTCCCTTCACCATCTTGTCTCATCCTTTGTTCCTTTATGTGAGGCCTCGGTGTGGTTCTGCTCCTGCTCCTCGCCCATCCGTCTTGTAACGCATCACCATCTCCCCACCTTCCCCCTGTGTGTACCTCCCCTTCCAGGTATGTTCACTACAGTCATCCTTTTGGATTTGTACTGTCTCCTATGCCTTTTCTATTTTCTTCCTTCTCCCTCTTTTGCTGTTCTTCCTTCCCTTTTCCTACCTCTCTCCCATTACCCTTTTCTTTTTCATTCTCTACCTATCCTTCTTTCTATCTTTTTGATGATTTTCATGGTTATTATCTCTCTACAGTTTGAATTATTGAATGTACAGTATGTTTTCGCATTTTTCAATTTTGATCAGATTACTACTCTTTCACCTTCAAGGTTGTTTCATGGAATGTGAAAGGTTTTAATCACCCTATTAAAAGGCAAAGAGTACTCTCACACCTCTCCTCCTACAATCCAGATATCGTTCTTATTCAGGAAACCCACCTCTCAGATATTGAATCCTTAAAACTAAAGCGATTGTGGGTTGGAACTGTTTTATTCTCTCCTGCTTCTCAAAAAAAGAACGGGGTGGCTATTTTGATTCATAAACGTCTTCAGTGTAAAGTATTACTAGAAGAAAAAGATGATGAGGGGCGTTGGATTTTGGCTAAACTACTCATTAACGCTATCCCCATTACTGTGTTCAATGTTTATGGCCCTACATGTTTTGACTCCTCCTTTTGGCCCTCCATTACAGCAAAATGTGTTCAATATAAGGATCATTCTTTCCTGTTAGGTGGAGACTGCAATCAGATCATTGACCCCTTTTTAGACCGTAGATCTTCTGTTCGTTTTTCCTCTCACAAACCACATAAGCAATTTCTTGACACTATCACTCAGCTACATCTTGTAGACTCATGGAGACTCACTCACCCAGATGTTATGGACTTTTCCTTTTTCTCTCCTCCTCATGCTTCTTTCTCTCGTTTGGATTACATTTTTCTATCTTCCTCTTTGTCTCAACACCTTCTATCCTCCTCTATTGAACCTATTGTTATCTCTGACCATGCTCCTATTATTACTGTTTTTGATCTTCTTCCTCATACCCCTAAATCTTCTCGTTGGCGTTTTAACCCCTCTCTTCTTGCTGATCCTCTTTTTTCCTCCTCTTTTCGCTCTTTCGCTTCTGAATTTTTCCAACTTAACTCTACTCCTGATACTCCCCCTCATATTCTCTGGGATTCCTTCAAGGCCACAGCCCGGGGTTTTATTATTGATTTTGTCTCTAAACGGAAGAAAAAGTTCCTTCAACAGCGTAAAGCTACCCTTGCACACATTAAATTGTTGGAACATCAATTCTATACCTCCTCTACTAAGCATATGTCCCCTGAACTTCTTAAGGCTAAGATTGCTTTTAACAAGCTTACTACAGATTCAGCCTCCTCTTTTCTCCTACGGAGCAGCGCACGATACTACGGAGGTCGTAATAAATCAGGTAAATTATTGGCTAACTATCTCAAATCGCGTAAAGAACGGACTAATATTGATTCTATCTATTCCCCCTCTAATGTTCTTCTTCATACAGATGCGGAAATTTTGGAACAATTTCACTCCTTTTATGAATCTTTATATACTCCTGAGAACCCCCCCACTCCATAGCTTCTTCAATCTTATTTTGCTAACATACCTCAGCCAGATACCTCCCACCTTAACTTTTCGGCCGTTGACACTGATCTCACTATCTCGGAATTGTCCTCTGCTTTATCCTCCCTTACTAAAGGCAAGACCCCAGGACCAGACGGCTTTCCAGTTGAATTTTACCTACATTTTTCAGATCTTCTCTTACCTAAACTTCTCTCTCTTTTTCAGTCTTTCTGTTCTACTGGGTCGGCCCAAGGCTCATTTCAAGACGCTACCATATGCCTTATCCCTAAGGACGGTAGAGATCCTAAGTTTTGTAAAAATTATCGGCCTATATCTTAAGTTAATGTAGACTATAAGATTTTTGCAAAATTATTAGCTCTTCGCCTCGATCCACTCCTACCACATCTCATTGGGAAAGAGCAATGTGGTTTTGTTAAGGGCCGCCTCACTTCAGATAACTCCAGACTCTTCCTGAATGTTCTAAGTAAAGCCCCCTCACTATCAATTCCCATTGCAGCCATTTCAGTCGATGCTGAGAAAGCATTTGATCGGGTTGACTGGTCCTTTCTCATGGCTTCCTTAAAATGGCATGGCTTTAGTCCTAAATTTATCTCTTATATTTCTTTGATATATTCTATGCCCAAGGCCTCTGTTCTCGTTAATGGTCAACTCACTTCCCCATTCACGCTTCAGCGTGGAGTTCGTCAGGGCTGTCCTCTGTCACCTCTTTTATTTATTTTGGCGCTTGAACCCTTCCTCACTTCCATACGTAATAATCCCTCCATTTCTGGATTCCCGTATGGCGACCACCATCTTAAATTATCGGCATATGCTGACGATATCCTTTTATTTATTTCGGACCCGGTCACCTCTGTTCCCTCTTTATTGAGTGAGTTTGGAAAATTCTCTGTGGTTTCAGGTTATAAAATCAATTCTGATAAAACAGAAATTCTTCCTTTAAGCAAATTTTGCCTTCCCCACCTCTTCACGGCCACCGGCTTTGCTTGGAACTCTAAGAAAATTAAATATCTTGGTGTTCTTTTTTCTAATTCTATTTCCTCTTCTATTCAACTTAACATGCATGCGGTCATTTCTAGAATAGATTCCCTACTCTCTTCTTGGAATCCTCTATTTCTTTCCTGGTGGGGTCGTCTTGATTCCATCAGGATGATGATTGCCCCGATTTTGATCTACTTATTATCCATGCTTCCAGTCCGTATCCCTAATTCATATTTCCGCCGCATTGATTCCGTCTTGTCCAAATTTCTATGGCAACAGAAAAAGGCTCGCATATCTCTCTTACACCTTCGTAAATCTAAACTTAATGGTGGTACCAACTTTCCAGATTTTCGTCTCTACCACAAGTCCTTCTCACTTCGACAAGCTTCCCGCTGGCTATCTCGGGAAACCTCCCCTTTTTCTCCCCTCTGGCTTTCTGTCGAACAGGAATTATTGCTCCCTTACTCTTTACAAGAGGTAATCCGTTTCACATCTAAAGCCCCATGTCTTAACTCCCTTTTATTCAAACATACTTCTTCTCTTTTACGGCCTTTAGTCTCCTCTACCTCGGTCTCTCAGGAATCCTTCTTACTCTTACCTATCTGGTACAACTCACTCATATTAATACATAACAGACCTATTGCATGGCCCTCATGGCGAGCGAAAGGTATCATCTGGGTACATCATCTTTTTGACGGCTCATCCCCCTGCTCATTTCCTAAATTTCAATCTCAATTCCACTGTCCTCCTTCTTTTGCAAAGAAATTCCTCATCCTTATGGAAACCATTCTAGATTGTTATTATTCTCTTCCTTCTGAAACCCTACCAGCCTCGTCTCCCTCTCTACTTACCGTCCTCTCTACTGTTCCTAAAGCTTCCCTTATTTATCGATATTTCTCAGCCCCCGATCCGGACCGTCTCAAATCGAAATTGGAATTGTCTTGGGAGAAGGACTTGGGTTCCGCATGGTCAACTTCTCTTTGGGACAAAATATGGGCCAGATCTTTGAAGACTTCCCGTACTGCCTCTCTTACTCAATCCCTATTTTTCTTCTACCACAGACTCTATCTTTCTCCCCTTTCTATTTCTCGCTTTCACTCCGATTCTGTACCTAATTGTTGGACCTGTAATGCTCCCAATGCAGATCTTCTACACCTTTTCTTTCTCTGTCCCTCAGTTCGCATTTTATGGAATCAGATCTGTTCTCGCCTCTCCCGTATTTTCAACATCTCTGTTCATTTTTCCACCTCTTTTGTGTTTCTAGGTAGCCTTTCCGACGATCTAGAACTCCCTCCACATTCTCACGGTCTTTTTGATCTTATGTTGGCCCTTGCACTGCAGCACATTGTTTCTAACTGGAAATCCTTGAACACTTTGTCTCTAAATTGTTGGTGGAATTTAGTCTGTCAAGCACATAGACTTGACGTTGCTTTTGCCTCCTCCTGCAAACCCTCCCGAAATGTTGAACTTTATTGGTTACCTCTCACTTTATATTTAGATCATTCTGCCAAAAAGACGTACTCTCCACTTTCCTCGGATAATTTCAAACCCCCTTGAACACATGTACAATTGCCTGTAGTTTATGAAGTTTTTCATTTTCACTATTGTGAGTTTTTAGCTTTACTCATGTTTCCTTTTTGCTAAGAGTTCTTGTTTCAAGTAATTGTTGAAATATTGTGTATTTTACTGTACTTTCTGACTGACATTCATTGTATTTTCTATTTATTTTTTTTATTCATTCTTTATGATATTAACATGCTTTTATTTCCCTCCCCTCCCTCCCCCCCTCCTCCCCGTAAAATACTTCAAAAATGCTTTGCCTTTCATTGTGATGTTGGCTACTTATGTTTACTTCATCCCAGCCTTTAGCCTTTTTCTTATATTTTGCTGATGTCACCTTATTGTACTATCTGATTTTACTCTAATAAAGCTTTCAAACATAAAAAAAAATTGCAATGCGCGAGTTGCAAACCCTGATGTTCACAAATGTGGGCCCACGTTTCTTAATTGCGAGGTTTGGCTGCTAAGTCCCTGGAACCCTACTGGTATACCATATACCATGGAGCAGATAGGGAAGGAAATAATTTTCCTTCATCATGGCGAAATTGTGGTATTTACCACCAAATAGGAATAAAACAAATGAGAGTTGTCCCGTTTTTATAAAGCGCATTGAAATCTGATGCTTTTGATTTAGGCTTGAACGAGCTCCGGTCTCCACAGCCTGGCTTTTTAAGCATCAACACACTTTCGGGTAGGGGCGTGCTTTACAAGTATCTGTCATTTAAATGTTTCAAACTTGGGCAGGGACATTTCTGGGCCAATGTAGCTTACCATTTCATTATACAGTTTAGTATACCTCTGCATGTATTAGCTGAGTGAGAAAGCAGCATTCTAAAATGTTTACATTGAAAAGCTTAATGATAAAGCTGAGTGTCTGTAAGTGCTAAAATACCTTCCTCCCCCAAAAAATCTGGCTTTTTCTCAGTTTTGGTTCATGCTAATCTTACTTAATTTGATCATCAAAGAAGGCTACTCATTTTGCCAAAATAGGAGAGATATTTTCTCTAGTAAAACTAAGTGAAGCAGTGTTGAATTGAAAAATTAGTTCAGGAAGTATAGACATTTTAACTAAGTTTTCCAGTCCATAAATTGTCTTATTGATTTATTTATTTGAGTTTTATATAGTGCTGGCCAGACCCGGAGATATCGTAGTGCTTTACATAAGGAAAACAATGTAGTACAAGTTACAGAAATTTCACATTAATTACAGAATGATTACAAATACAATGCAGGAGTTATTGGCAAAGACAAGTATCAGGATACAAAAAAGAAACAGGGGAGCTGAGAGTCCACCGGAAGGAGACAGCAGTGGAGAAAAAGACGAAACATATGTCCGAAGTCCAGCTCGGTAGGTGACGGCCAAAGCGGTCTGCCAGAGCCAATCTCCACTATAGCTTTTGGTTCAGCTCCACCGGGAATCGGCCATGCAGTTCGGGCCTTGCCGGATTATAGTGAGGATCAGGAGGTGACCGAGAGTCTAGAGTCTCGATACGTGTGAGTGGAGATGGCAAGGATGGCAAGAAAGGAGACGGTGTGTAGCTTGGCAGCCATCTTATAGTCAGGCAGTAGAGTCTGTTGATCTCCATGACTCAGCAGCAGGACTATTCAGCCACAAGACTTCCCCCTTAACTATATGGGATGAGTGGCAGCCATTTTAGGGTGAGTGATACTCATGCCCCTTGTGGAGCCAAGCCAGTTCCCAGGATTAGGTTTTTGGCTAATCCGGAGACTCCCTGTTGGACAAGGAAGAAGGTTAACAGTTGAAGTGGGTCGACACCATCTTGCCTGTATCTACAGCACTGTCAGGCGCGGCTGGGGAACATTTAATCTTCTGCGATGGAGATAGCCCATTGCTAACAGGAGCATTCCCAATCCACCTCCAAAGATCACTATGAGCCGTCCAGGTATCTCATGGCACCCCCACTGGTGGTCAAGGAAGTGGGTCATCAGTTGGGGTGGGCCGGCACTGTCCCTCCCGGAGCTACAGTAATATGGGTGCCATGTTGGAGTCAGGCACGGCCAGGGATCATTATTTCTCCTTCGATGGAGAAAGTCCTTTCCTTATAGGTGCAAGCCCAGTCCACCTCTAGAGTTCACTATGGGCCATCCAGGTATCTCGAGGAACCCCACTCACTGCTGTTTTACCGCTCATTCGATTTCCAAGATGACGGCTGAGGTCACCCAGGATACCGGAATCCTCCAGTCGGTGTCAGCTGCCAGTATCAGGAGCCCAAGGTGTAAGTTCAAGTCTAGGATCCTTTGTTGAATTGAGCATTGAGGAATGGCGGTCAGCAGCGATGCAGTACAGCTCTTTTGGCACCAGGTGTGGTCTCACAGTTTCCTGGTAGCCATCATGGTGTATATGATAGTAAGGATGTCACGGCTCATATCTCAGTGAGGCAAGGTCTGAGAAGGTAAAAATTAGGCTTCTGGCAATCAGGTAGTATTCCGGTAGAGGCAGCGTTAGTTTTGGGTGGGATTACAGAGCAGCAGGATGCCGATCTGGAAGTTGGAGAGAGGGTTCACACGGAGCCTCAGCTCCATGCGGCCATATTGGGGACAGGCTCCGCCTTTAAATTGTTAAAGGAACATAAATCTTTCCACTTAGTCACAAGCATTAATGATTTAAACATGGAAAAATATAACATACATTTTTATAGACCTGCAAGCTTTGCACCTAATAAATCACGAAAAATGATTTCCAGATGCATACCATTCTGGTTAAAGGATCATTTTTATTAAGTGTAAACAATTGTCAATAGTTCCCACAACATACACAGGCAAGGCTAGCATTAAAGGAATCATTTTAATCAAACAACATAATGCAATTGCAATTCAAATCCATAAGCATTGCTTCTTGAATTGTAGCCCACTTAGAAGATCTGGCGTCAGCCTTTTTGGACGTAAAATACAGCGTTGGAGGCTTGCTCATGCTTGCATTTTGAGTGTGTCATATTCTCCTCCTGCTTGTTGCAAGTTTTGGTACTCAGATTCCTGGCATTCACTTGGCTTTCTCTAAGACATTAAAAACATACATGAAGGTTTGTGTGAAATCATTCATATGTTTATTGTCGAGAATGGATCACAATAATCTCATTGCATATGACTAGTAGCTAATGATGGCAGGTGGTAAATTTTGCACATAAGTTGGAGGCATTACAAAAGTTTGTTTTTAATAACACTTTATCATCAACAAGAGGGTCCTTACCCATCACAGCAAAAGAGGATGGCATCACATGGGCTTGAATTACTTTGTGATACCTATTATTGATTTGTTTCCATTTGTTAGAACAACAAAAAACGTTTACAAATTATATATTAGCATTGTGAGTGTGTAGCGATCCTGTACCCTAAACCATCGAGAATCTGAATATCATGGTACGAGAATGTTATGGAGAAAATATCAAATACCACAATGTCAAAAGGTAAGTGCATAAAGAGTTAGAATAGATTTTCTATTTCTAACTCCACATCTACGAACCTAAGAGATATATATTGTCAAGGTAAATATATGGGGAGTTAAGTATAGAAAATCTATACTTAATGACCTTTGATATTTTGTCCTCGATATTTCTAAATCTCAATATTCTAGCTTCAATATTCTGGGGCCACTTTGATTCTGGAATGCTATGGTCAAAACATTAGGGCAATAAAGACAAGACTACACATTGAGCTAAGCCATGGCCATGAGTCTGCCCCTCTCTTACCTGACCTATCTACCATTGAGATGGTAGATAAGTCAAGGCCAAAGTACTGAATGTAAATGTTTTCAGACCTTCTCTTCCAGCATGCATAAACCACCTACTGTGTCCCCAAGCACCAATCCTTCGCCATACACCATCCTTATGCAGCTAGAGGATCTGGGCTAGCCCATAATTCCTTCTTGTCTTGTGAGTGGCAACCAATACCAGATTAGCAAATATTTTGTGGATTCTTAGTAGATCTTGTTCTACCCAAACGCTCAGTAATGATTCTGTGGTGCTAATAACAACAGTCCTTCAAATCACTTCACAAAACAGAGGATGCAAAGAAAGGATTTAGATGGCCAGATTGTCAAAGGCTCTCATAAGTGGGGACCTTGCTAAAGATATAGATGAACTTTAGTATTTTGGATTTTGCTCTCAAGATTTTGTGATTTATAATAGCTTCATCAACAGGTTGTTGATACACGTTTCATAACATGAATACATACATATATATATATATATATATATTACCTACTAGCGGTCGCCAGTAGGCAGTTATAGTTAGGATCTAGTTTCCATAGGAAATCCGCAACATTCTATTGGGAATAACTTTGGCGCCGGTTGATGAATCTCAAAGCACTTCATCCTTGAAGTGTTGGCAGCCATCTTGGGACCAATATACATGATAGCACCTCATTAAAAAGCATTACAGTAAATAGAAGGTTTTAGGACTTTAGTTACATTATAAATCATTTGTTGATGGTACCATACTCATTTTAGGAATTGTGGTGTGTTCTAAGGTGATTTTACCATGTGAAAAAGCCTTCTGCTGGGATATCATGAATCATGTTTGAAAGAAAACTATTATCTCATGCTTTTCCCACAGTGGTTTGGAAGGGGATCTATAAGCTAAACTAAAAGCATATTTTCTGTAAATACACATTATCTTTCTCAGTCATGTGAGAATGAAGTCTGACATTTTAAGTATAACATGTACATCCAACAAGGACAGAGACTGTCAGTTGATTCTTTTGAGTTCTACTGCAGCTTCCCAGAATGTTTAAAAGAACAACTAGAGCGCTAACAGTCCTACTTATTACAAAGGTATGGCACACCTGAAGCCATCTTGATTGGAATAAAGTGGTAACTCTTAAAACATTTAATTTAAAAAGGAGCAAAATGAGGGGGTATATTTTGCCATAGAAAGTACGATTAGTGCTGCAGAAAGAAAAATTAGGGCACATTTTGAGTGACTTCTCAAATCCTCTTCTACTTCATTAAAAAATACTGACATGCAGTCTCCCAAGATGGCCAATAGAGACAAAAGTTCTGAATTTATGGCAAATGTGTGTCACATCTGAATGCCTTCTTGATGGAATCAAAGTAGAAAACTGAAAGTATTTCCTACTGAGGAGACTGCAGTAAATGAGTAAATTAGGAAACTTCATAACCAATAAGTCTCCCAATATGGCCACCAGAGACAAAAGAGCCCAAATGTAGCCCAAATTTCACCCAGATGTAGCCCAAGTATAGCCCAATGACAGATTGTCCCAGAGTGTTCTAAAGAACAACTAGAGCGCTAAAAGTCTTACTTATGACAAAAGTATGGCACGTTCAGCCACGAACAAGAGCAGAGCTCCACAGTGTCTAATGATATATATATAAACAAATCCCTTTCTTGGCAGAAAGAACTGGGGCACACTCCACCAATACGTTTCAAAAGTTCCAAAACGATTTTATTTGATAGGATTTCCATACATCCAACACATTGGTGGTATGGATGTTTGGAAATCCTATGAAATAAAATCGTTTTGGAAAATTTGAAACGTATTGGTGGAGTGGGACCCAGTTCTTTCTGCCAAGAAAGGGATTTTGATATTTACGGCGGTTTGCTCAACCGCGGGGTTACGCAAGGCTGAAAGCAGTGCCTGGACCGTGCAAAGAGCAACAGGTTGAATTATATATATATGTACATATATATATATATATATATATATACATATATATATATATATATATATATAGCATTTTTATATGAACAGTATTGGGGAATGCTATATGATGCTTAAGAAATGGTATGAGAAGGGAATGTTGGAGACGGAGGAGTATTTGTATTTGAGAAAGCTTAGCCCTGTCACGCCCTGTTTTTACCATCTCCCAAAAGTTCATAAAAATGCTACGTGTCCCCCAGGGAGACCTATTGTCTCGTCTCAAGGGAGTTTGCTCGAACATGTTTCTATATATATTGACCACTTCTTGTCTACTTTTGTGGTGAAATTGAGATCTTACACAAAAGATACTAAGGACTTTTTGGGCAAATTGGATAATGTTGTATGGAGGGAAGGAGATGTAATGATATCTATGGATATTACTAGTCTGTACACCTGCATATCACATCAGCAAGGAGTAAAAGCGGTACAGTATTTTCTGAGAAATAGAGAAGCCAAGTATACTGAACACAATGCCATGTTGGTAGAATTCTTAGAATTCTGTTTACATAATAACATCTTTTTATTTGAGAGCCAACACTTTAAACAACTGTCCGGGACTGCGATGGGAACCTGCTTCGCCCCCAGCTACGCTAATTTATTCGTGGGCTGGTGGGAGGAGCAGGTGGCCTGGGCAGCAGATAAAGATCACTGGACTGAGAAAATTGTCACCTGGCATAGATATATTGACGACCTCTTCGTCATATGGAGAGGGACAAAGGAGAGTGCTCTTGAGTATATAGGAGCCTTGAACCAGAATGATAATAATCTGGAATTCACAGCTGACATAAGTGGGGCATCTGTGAATTTTCTAGATTTGGTAGTCACAGTTGTCGACAAGAAGATTTGCACTAAATTGTATCGGAAACCCACTGCGGGCAATTCCATTTTGCATGCTCAGAGCGGACACCCTCCTAGATTGAAGAACAGTATCCCATATGGGGAACTGCTCCGAATTAAGAGAAACAATACTAGGAGCATTGACTATGAGAAATATGCGGCTGAGAGCATGGCTAGATTCCGAGAGAGGGGGTATACCACTCAGGTCTTGGAAGGTGCCAAACGCAGAGTAGACACTGTGACGAGAGAGAATCTCCTGAAGGTGAGCACCAAAGGAGTGGGTGAGGAAGAGAAAGTGAATAACTTCAGAATGATCACCACCTACTCACAAGGAGCGATCAAATTGAGGAATATATTTAACAGACACTGGAAACTTCTACAGATGGATCCGGTTATCGGATCAGATATTCCTAAAAGACCCCTTATAACTTACCGCAAAGCAAGATCAGTCAGAGATTGCGTAACAAGTAGTTATGTACAAAAGAGAAAACTGAAGAACTTTGAGAATGTGATCAAGGGTTTTCATCCCTGCAAAAAATGTAAGGCCTGTGCTGGCAGTAAGAAAGTTTCGACATTCCAGGTACCAGGATTGGGTAAACCTAGGATGATTAATAAATTTCTAACATGTACCACCCCGTATACAGTATACTGCTTGCAGTGTCCATGCGGATTGAAATATGTAGGCAGCACCATTCATCCTGCAAAAATCAGGGTTTTAGAGCACGCCAGAGCCATTAGTAATGGGGACCTTACGTATCCAGTGGCTCGCCACTTTAAGGACTGGCATAATGGGGATAGAAATCTTCTGACTTATTTTTGCTTAGACCATGTGCCAAAGAACCCCAGGGGAGGTGATAGATTGACGACTCTCAGAAGGTTAGAGTCAAGATATATCATTGATTTGAATACTAAGACACCTGCAGGCCTGAATTCACATGAGGAATTGGCGGTACATTTGGGGGACAATTAATTGAAACTGATTTGATTTTAAGGATAACAGGAAGTTGTAAATGAATTGTAGTTTTATATGAATGAGTTTTGGTAAATGTGGAATGTGGAGTTTTGTGGGGGTTGTTTACACTCATGGATAATGTGGATGAAATGCGAATAGCCCATTCAGGGCCTTATAAAATAATGTTATTTATACATGGAATGCGGGAGGGTCATGAACTCATTCAGTAGTTTGACGATACCTGTGTGCATTACGATTTTGTTACGTAAATGTAGAGTGATGGAATATTCCACTCCAAGATGGCGCCCGCATTTGTTTAATGGTGTCCTTTTTCTGTATCCATGAACGTTGATGTTTGAACATAAATAATGGCCGTTTCGGCGGCGCCATGTTAACACCGAGGAAGGCGAATGCCGAAACGCGTCTGAACACCGTGAGCTTTAATAAAATCTTAAGCTCGCTACCGTGAGTGCTGTTTCTTGTAGCATAACACTACGGAATCTTTGGAGCAGTCATATATATATATATGTATATGTTTTTTCTTTCACTGAAAAAAGCAAAGGTTACAGAGACATATGTTATAGTTAGGCTCAGGTGTCACTCGTACAAAACCAGTGAAATTCAGCCATTATAGTTAGCTAACTATAACTCGCACACAGAAATGCACTGCTTATGACCTCACATATTACACCACTCATGACATGACCAGTGACCTCACTGATGACATCACTGGTGACATCTCAAATGACAGCACTGTCATTGGTGAATCTCTGGGAGTATGAGCGCCTTATTGGATGATTCAGTGAGTGCATGACTAAGTGAGTGATTAGATGTCTCAATGAATGTATGGGTGAGTGACTGGTTGTGTGAATGTCTGTATATGTCTGTCAGTTGGTGTCTCAGTGGCTGTATGGGTGTGTGAGTTGGCACAAGCGTTTCTGTATGGGTGAGTGATTGGTTGCCTGAGAACCTCTATGGATGGCTGTGTGGGTGGGTCAGTGAGTGAGTGAATGTATATGTGTATGTGGGTATATGGGTGCCTGTTAGATCTGGGGGTCTCTAGTAGGTAATGGTATTTACCTTTGTCCAAATAGGGACCCTTACTTCTAAGTCAAGATAAGGGGATTACATTCCTTAATAACCCCTGCTCACCTCCTTGGTAGCTTGGCACGAGCAGACAGGTTTATCTCAGAGGCAGTGTGTTAAGCATTTGTGAATATACACAGTAATACACTGAAATCACTACAGATGGACACAACAGAGGTTTTATAACAATAAGTTTTCTTTATATAGACTTAACATAAGACCACAAACGACAAAAATCCACAATACTATACTTAAAGTTGACTTAAAGATGATAAAAGTTGCTTAGTTCAAGTTGATGATAAATGCAACACAGTTCTCAACAAAGTACCTGGATGCGTCAAGCAAAACAAACAAAAGACCTCCAGAGTGGGAGATGCGTTGGCTCAGTGATCCGGGGAAAAGTATGCGTCATGCCTCAATGCTTGCACAGAGTAGGGGATACGTCGTAATCCTTACTGGTGCGGAGGTGATGCGTAGATTCTCGGCCTGTGGGTCGGTTGCAATGAGCAAGATGGCGCCTCGATGCAATGCGATGATCCGGTTGCAATGCAAGAAGGTGGCGCCCTTGATGCGACGACGATGGCAGCCTTGCGACGACTCTGTACTTTGGAGCCGTGACAGGCCCTGCGACACACTCCTCTGGTGATGCGATGGCGACTCTCTCGATGCCGTCACGCTTCTCCAGTGATGTGACAGCAGGCAGCTTTGACGACGACACGCTCTTCGGGAGATGCAGCGGTGGAGCGCTTCTCCGGCAATGCGACAATTTCAGCTGCGGTGGCGACATGCTTCCTCTCAGTGCTTCGTGCTTCCAGCTCCCTGTGACACGCAAATGAGTGTAGATAGAATTCACAGCAAGGAAATTCACAGGGGGAGCTGGAGGTGAAGTCTTTTGTCCCTGAGACTTCAGCAGGAGGCAAGCACAAGTTAAAGCCCTTGGAGGGTATTCTGTAACATGATGAAAGTCCTTAAAAAGTTCCTTCTCCTTTCCTTGGCAATGAATAAACCACTGCAGGCCAACCCAGCAAACAGCACACTGGCAGAGGGGCAGTTCAAACTCCTCCAGATTCCTTGGTTCATCTCCTTGGCAAAAGGTTTCTTGTTCCCAGAAGTGATCTAAAGTTCTTAGGACTGGGTCCCAATATTTATACCCCAAAAACCGTTGTTCTCTGAAGGCAGAGAGGCCTTTGCTACTACTGTAGACCACCCAACCCTAATCCATCGTCTGGGAGAGATAGGACTAAAGGGTATGGCCCTGAAATGGCTAGAGTCCTTTTTATCTGGACGCACCTTTCAGGTACGGGAAAATGACAGCTGCTCATCCACCTTCCCCCTCCGGTGTGGAGTGCCACAGGGCTCATCCTTGAGCCCCACGCTGTTTAACGTGTACATGGCCCCACTGGAGAAGAGGGTCAGCTCGTTCGGCGTGTCAATTATCAACTACGCCGACGACACTCAGCTGGTCGTAACCCTCTCACATCCCCACCTTGCCCCATCGGATCTCCACGGCTGCCTCTCCGAAGTCCACCGATGGATGAACCTCTCTTTACTCAAATTGAATGGGTCCAAGACTGAGATCCTTCTGATGGGCCACAAGGGGCTCTCTTTACCATCTCACCTCTGGCCTAGCTGCCTTGGTGACCCTCCTACACCCAAGGAAGAGGTCAAGAGCCTGGGCGTATGGATTGAGAGAGACATGAGCTTCAAAACCCAGGCTAAAAGAACGGCAGGGACATGTTTTGGACTACTCAGAGCCTGCAGGAAGATCTTCCCCTTACTCCCTGAGACCGCAAGGAGGCTCCTCATTCAGGGTCTAATCATGGCAAGATTAGATTACTGCAACGCCATCTACCTAGGAGCCCCTGAAGGCACCCTGAACTCACTGCAAAAAGTCCAAAACGCCGCTGCCCGCCTACTCACGGGCACCCCAGGAAGATCCTCCGCCAGGCCGGCTCTTAGATCTCTCCACTGGCTGCCAGTCAGGGAAAGGGTCGCTTTCAAGGCCCTGTGCATGGCCCATAAAACCCTCAACAATAACGGCCCCCCCCTTCTCAAAGAAATCCTAGTTCCATACAAAGCGGAGAGAGACCTCCGGTCCGGTACAGAAAATCTTATTGTAGTCCCGAGAGTCAGAAAAGCCAAGACTGGTGGCCGTCGCTTCTCGGTTCACACGGCAAAACAGTGGAACCATCTGCCACAAAAACTCAGGTCAGAACTGAACTACCTCCATTTCAGAAAACCCCTAAAAACTCTCCTTTTCCCGCAAACATAATCTCATCAGACGGCTGAACCCCCTCGGAGAACAGGTCAGCGCTGGGATGCTCCTTGAGTTACTACGCGCTTTACAAAACCATTAAATAAATAAATAAATAAATTTGCCTGGTTCAAACCAGTTCCTGAGCACTTTTTTTTACAGGACTCCTTCTTTACTTTCACAGTGCAGGTCAGGAACATCAGCTGCCCCACAGGAGATGGAGCCAGCACAGTGGAGGGAAGGCACAGCCCCGGAGCACTTTGTTGACAAGATTCCTCCTCTCCTTTCACAGTGTAGGGCAGAGACATCAGACAAGCCACAGGAGGTGGAGCCAGCATTGTAGAGGGAGGGCCCAGCCCTATTCAGGTCCCAGGTGCAACTCCTCCATCCCATCTAGATGCAGATCTCTCTTTTCACCACTGGGCTGTCCCAGCATGTCTCCTGGAATCCCCCAGCCCTGTCACTCACGAACCCAGACAAGGAATACACAACCTAGCAGAGACAGGCCTGCACAGTTAGGCAAGAAAATACCTACTTTCTAAAAGTGGTGTTTTCAAACACAGTATATTAAAACCAACCTTATTAAAAGATGTATTTTATCATTCTGAATTCAGGCATACTAAATTTGAATTTCTACCATGTTCCCTGAGTCAGTTAGGATTATAAGATGTAATAATCTAACTGCTCATTCTAGCCTATGGAGAACAGGTAGCCTTACAATAGTGAAAACAAAAATGGCTTTAATTCACAATTAGGAAATGCCACACACACCAGGGCATGTCCTACCCTACACTTACAATGCACCCTGCCCTTGGGCCTACAAAAGGGGTGTCTGATATGAAGCAAAGGGAAGGTTTAGGGACTGGCAAGTGGGTGCACTTGCCAAGTTGACATGGCAGTCACAGACTGCACACAGGCCTAGCAATGGCAGGCCTGAGCCACACTTTACAAGCTGCTTCTGTGGGTGGCACAACTAGTGCTGCAAGCCCACCAGCAGCATTTTATTTACAAGCCCTGGGCACACATAGTGCACTGAACTAGGGTCTGACAAGTAAATCAAATAACCCAATCATGGAATCACTAATCAGTACATCAATTTAACATAGGCAGCACTTGCACTGTGGCACTGAATAGCAGTGGCACAGTGCCCAAAGCATATAACCAGCTAAAACATATCAAAACAGAGGAGGCAAACAGTAAAAATAGAAGGGAGACTCACGCTAATGATGGCAGATCTAACAGTGTCTGATTGGATGATTCAGTGGGTGTGTGACTAACCGTATAAGTGAGTGATTAGGTGTCTCAGTGAATGTATGGGTGAGTGACTGGTTGTGTGAATGTCTGTATCTGTCTGTCAGTTGGTGTCTAAGTGGCTGTATGGGTGTGTGAGTGGTACTTGAGTTTCTGTGTGGGTGAGCGATTGGTTGCCTGAGTACCTCTATGGATATCTGAGTGTCTGTGTGGGTGGGTCAGTGACTGAGTGTGTGTGTATGTGGGTATATAGGTGAGTAACTGGGTGTGTAAAAGGCAAAATAGGTGAGTGATGAGGTATATGAGTGACTGGGTAGGTGAGTGGGTAAATGTGAGAGTGGCTCTATGGGTGAGTGTATGCTTGTGTCAGTGACTATATAGTTGAGTGAGTACTTGTTAGTATCTGTTTTGGACATGAGTGAGTGTTTGTGTAGCTGTATGGGTGAGTAAGTGGCTGTGTCATTGACTGTATGGGTAATTGAGTATGTGCGTGAGTAGATCTTTGGGTGACTAACTCAGTATGTGAGTGATTGTATGGGTGTATGAGCAGATATGTCAGTAACTGCATGGAAAGTAGCTGGCTGTATGCGTGGCTGCCTGGGAGAATGAGTGGATATATGTTTTGATCTATGAATCAATGAGTAGCTGTGTAACTACTGGTATGGGTGTGTAAATGGGTTTGAGAATGGTAGTGGAATGCAGTGGGTGTATGAAAGGTTATGTGGGGTTGTGAGTGAGTACTTCAGAGATTCTGTGGATGATATAATCAGTGATGTCATTTGAGGTGATATCAGTGATGGGATCATTGATGTCACTGACCATGTCATGAGTGATGTAATATGTGAGATCATAAGCAGTGCATTGCTGGGGGCAAGTTATAGTTTTTTCACTAACTATAACGGCTGTTTTTCACTGGTTTTGTACGAGTGACACCTGAGCCTAGCTATTACGTCGCTGTAACCATTAGGACCATGACTTGCACCTTGACATGAGAGAGGTCCTGAATCTGTCATGAACCTTGAGTAGCTCACCGTGTGAGACCTTATTTATCTGACATTCACCTAACATCCCTGTCATGGGTTTAGCATGTAAAGTGGTGGTGGTAGGTACTGCATTGGTGAATCAGTATTTGTGACCTTCATTATCTGTGTTGCTGGAGTGAAGGCCTACTGTCCAAATCATGTATAGTTCCACTGGTGTGCCCTAACTCAGATCCTAGTGCACTTTTCCTACTCAGACCCCTCTTAAACCCCCAGTATTCAGAAAAAGTAAGCACATTTTTCTACAACATTTCCGTGGGAAGTTATTAAGTGGGAACTGACCCAAATGTTTAAAATAACAGGGCTTAACATTTTTGGAAGAAAAGGGTTAGCAGTCGAATTGTTGAATTATTTATGTCTTTTTTTATGATGCTCCAAAAGAAGGTGAACATAAAACACATCTAACCACTATCTATATGCCATGATTGTGAACTGATGGCCAGTTTCTTGGACTCAACTGTTTAATAAAATGCTCTATGGACTGGTTAATCTTGTTTCAAAACATACCGAAGATCCTTTTCTGGCAGGGAAATCTACCATGGAATGTCCAGGTTCCAAAGGAGGTGTTTTCCTTCTTTTGTATCTGATGACTCTAGCAAAATCAATGTGAAATGCAGACAGTCAGTCCTGGATATAGCAATAACAGATACCTCCAAATAAGCAATATCCATACAGATGTTAAAGTGAATACCTTGCACAAATGATGTAGAGCAGCAGACCAATATTCCCAGCTACACTTACAAATGCACAGATGGAAACAGCCCTGCAGGTGTCAGTATCTGGCAAGAGATGAAAGCAGTAGTATTAATCTGCATTAAGTGTAGTTTTACATGCTTTTGAGCAATGCAACTGATGCATACCATAAGTATTTGAACTTGTTTATTTACAGCATTTTTCTATAGCGTATCTTTACTGGGAGGTAATATGCATACACAAAAACATTGTGGCAAACAAAGAAGGTACGTAGGGCTACATAGGTAAAATGGGGGGTATGAGAAAGTGTATATATAATACATCAGTATTTTGAATAAAGGCTTTTACATTCAGGAAGGAGGGGTAATAATTTACTCCTTGTAAAGGAGTTCCAGCCCAAACTGGATGTATGATGGAATCATGCAAGCCATTACAATGCATGGCTTTCCAACGCGGTCTTAACAACAATCCGTCTTTACCACTGCATTCCTCAACCACACAAGTCTTTACAATGCACAACCACTTTGCATTAGGGGAATGCACTGGATCTTGGAGAGGAAAATTACTATTCCAACTTCAGTCTCCACAGCAGTAGGGAAAGCATTGGACTTCGAAGTTCAGTCCTACTTCCCCTTTGGCAAGTAGTAGTAAAGACTTGCACGGTAAAGGAATGCAGTGGTAAAGATGGGTCAATGCACATACCATGTTGTAAAGGTAGTGCTTGGTAGACCTTTGTGATAAATGATGTTTCCCCTGCCAGCTTGATTTAAATGTCGGCGGACCTTCAGAAAATAAAAGTGAAAAAGAACACTGTTTGCTGCAGGGCTTCGTCCTTCCAACACAGCCCTGCAGCAAACAGTAAAATGCATTGACAGGAACCACCGTGAAAGCGGTTCCTGCCAATGCTTTATAAATGACCACCTGCTTGGTGGTCATTTATAATTTAGGTGGGTAGCTTCTCCACTGTGGGGACAGAGTAATTTACTCCATCCACATGGCAAAATAGCAGACCGTCCGCCCAGAAATAAAACTGAGCTAAGTTATTTGCCTTAGCCTTCAATACTAGTTTGAGTTACCTGTGGCCTGCTTACTAGTGGCCAGGTGAATAGCAATATGTGTGGTTCAGAACAGATTTTAAAGAGATGCAGTGTTTCAATGGTGAAAATTGATGGTACAACATGGTATTTTGCCAATAGAAGATGGTGGAAAGTTCTTTATATATATCCAGTGGCATAGTTTTCAGTGATGTAGCAGTTGCGCTGAGGTTCAGAGGCCCGTAATTTACTGCCTAACTAGCAGTCAGGAGGGTGAAATTTCCTTGCTAGCACTACTATCCATGGCACCTTTGCTACTCCACTGTACATGTATCTTATATATCTCCCAAAATGTTTGTACTTGTTGTAGGATCTTTGACTAAGTCAACAGCAGAGCAATCCATTGGGACTGTCTTGCCTTATATGTCAAATGTACCTATGAACATACTTAGTTGTAAGCTAGAAGGCAGCTTGTTTAACTACTCTACACCACCGTTGAAATAAAAAAATGAAAACAAAAACTCCCCATTCTCTACAATAACTCTATCCTGCCACAATGCTTCTTACTTTTGACCCAAGGGTAGCACAATCAGAAATACCCTTAGTGCCCTCTAAAACCTGAACTTCAAAGTGCCCAACCACCAAGAACTCCATTCCCCACATAAATCATTAACTCAACTTTCACAGAAAATAATTGTTTAACGTTTGATCATAACTAGAGAAAGGCAACTATTTCCCATTTCTTTTTCTTCAGTATTAAACCCCAAGAATAGATGTTCTTCTCTCTTTTCCCTTCCTGTGTTGTCTGATAATTTGAAGAAGTTTGATATTTTTGATCCACCCTGTCAACTTCACAGCCCAGGAGAATAAAGTATATATCAGTAGGAAGGAAGAGTTCCTATTTTTATAACTTGCTACCTCTCTGGTCTACCACAGAGGGTTGTTTGATGGACCAAACACCACTATGAATATCATCAATCTGAACTCACTGGTGTCTGATTCTACTAATTATACTTCAGTTTGACCCAGACTTCCCACTCCTGTAGCAATGGTACCCAACCAAATAACCCCCCCATGGACATAATACATATAGAGTGTACTCTCCTTTGCTTTTCTGCTTAACCCCCTGCATTGGCTATTTCTGCCCTGTCTCTCTACTTTGTTGGCACTTTGGGCTGCCTCACACACAGTCTATATCCTTTGCATGATCACTAGTGGCACTCATTTTGAAAACCCATAGATTGCACTGCTAGCCTGGCTTCTTCTGTATGACTTCCATTTCCTGGTTCCTACTTCTGTTCCCATGTCAGACTCTCTGACAGCCAAAGATATTAGTGGCCTGAGCTCCTTTGAAGAACCCAGCGAGTCAGCACTGTCATACACCCAGACAATCATGATTTACACAGTCACCACTTGTTCCATCTGCTTACACATCACCCTTAAGAATATCTGTCAGTAAAAGTTTTAAAAAACACTAAATTACATGTGACCTACTTTCTGGTGCCCTACGCGTAATTCTTAATGTTGGTAACTGTGATATTTTGGTTGAACATCACTCATTAACACAAGTGGCAAGAGTGTCCTAAAATTAGGGATATGGCACATTCTAGTCTACTGTAACATGCAAAGGACTGCAGTCATCCCTGGATTGGCCCCACATTTTGTCTGAGGAAATGTCAAAATGTTGCAACTGGCTCTAAATTCCTGGGTTTGCTAACATGTAAATTAGAGTGGGTGAAACTTGCAGAGTTTTACTCTGCGGAATTATGCAGCGTTACATAAAAACTATGCGAGATTCTGCGAGCGGTGGAATTCGGCATGTTGCACTGATTTGTAGCACCTGAAGCTTATTGCACGCTACAAAATCAACGCAAATGCCACCACATTGCATGCCAGAGACCGCTGCTTCTTTCTTATTCTACATTAGATTTTCTGCTTGAGTGGTAGCTTTCTCAACATGAGTGACATCTTCCTCAATGCAAGACATACTAGCATTCAATTTTCTCACTTGCACTCACCAACTTAACGTTGGCAAGCGGCTTACGAGAAAAAAATCTACCAGGAGGCGGTTGGGAGAGAATTTTGCAAAACTCCACAAACGTTTATAGCCCACCCGCAATGTAAATGTGAGGAAATTAATATTTTGATAACTTACCGACTTACTGCCATGCACTCCCACAGATGTCCAGTTTTTTTTAATGTCTCCAGGGTTGAGAGTGTTCCCTGAATGATGGCTATCTGTGGGCTTGAATATTTATTGACAGCCTATTGCTGGTATTGAAAAACATGTTTCAGTCTGCATCTCAGAATGTTTTATGGATATGGATGATAAAGAAAGGACAAGGCTGTCTAAGGAAATGTGTCCTTATTTTAGTTTTCTAGAGCACTAATCATAATTTCCATGACAAAATGAAACAACTAATTTTATTCATTTTTAAAGGAAATTCTGCAGGTTTTACAAGGTAAATTCCATCGAGATGACTTCAACTGTGTCGCAGTTTTGTCATATATATACAGAATTTAGCACTCAAGCTGTTCATTAAAACACTGTGGAAATCTGAAGCAGAAATCTTATGAGTTAACTGTCAGGTTCCTTGCAAATGAATTGATTGCACATAATCAAGCAACTTCCATGATTTAAAGGTGAGTTGCCAGCCGACCCTGTTTAACTCCTTGACAGCATGAGAGGTCTAAATGGGTTAGTAATTTCTACCCCCTTATTTTATATTAGACATACCAAACATGGGAGACAGTACCCCTACCAGCCACAGACCAACCCATGGCTCTGCCTAAACCCCACCTGGATGCGCCCATCTGGGCACCCTTCGAGGTGAGTTACTACCGCCTTCAGTGCTAACTATTTTCTCTGGCACTATCCGCGAAATTAAATCCAAAGCTGAACATAGCTCATTTCATTTAACAGGCTGTCCACCCCCCCACGCCCTTCCCAGTCCTGATGAAGACCCGCACTGACCCTTTAAGAGGGCTTATCAAGGACACTTGAATCCTTTGGACCAGCACTAAGGACTCTGTGAGAAGACCAACGGATGTGGTCCTCAGAAGTTCCTGAAAACCTTATACTACTGGCCATTTTCCCCTCCCTGTCCCCTTTTTAAACACCACTGTATATTTGACACCTTCGGGGAATCTCTTCTGACCACGTTTGTTTGCTGCCTGCTGTTTGCAGTCTCACCGAGCCACGAACCCTCTGCTGCCTGTAAGAATCAACCGCGGACCCGCCCGCCTGTCTCCCGCCGCCGGACTGCTCACCTGTCACCTGGAGCGGGGGCCGCCGAGAGGAGACGGGCGAGGGGCGGACTTCAACGTCCATCGGCCCGTGCGGTGTTCCACGTCAAGGGGAAGCGCCAGGCGGCGCTTAAATTTGGCATAAGACCCGTCTCGCAGGACGCCGGGCGAAGCCCGGGCCAAGGGCGGGCCCGTCCTAGCCCGTCACAGACCGGAGGAGACTGGGCTGGGGCCACCCCCTAACAACCAACAACAGGTACCTCTCTACTAAAAGCCTTATACGCCGACCAGAAGGGGAACAAACATCATCCCTGTCGCATAGCTTATACCTAAATTAAATCCGCCATCAGCCCTGTTCAAGCACACACAATGTCATCGAGGGGCACCAGAAGTAAAACGCTTAAAAACATGGCAAAATCAGTAGGTCCAATAGACCAATTCATTACGAAAGTCAATCAAACAATCGACCAAACTGTAATGCTTATTGACCGACGAGTTTCTTATGAATTAGACCAAGCAAGACGCTCCTCAATGGGAATATTGGCCCAAGCACAAACTCCAATTAAACAATCAATAAGTACATCCGCACCGGGAACACGCGCGGATATCCATGCCATTCCCAATTCAATTGATTTGTCAGTGTCCACACTATTATCAGTCTCAGAACTGACCCAGGGCCTCGAGCATACTCCGGACATCTTTGCGAGCCCTCACTCACCGAAAATTGACCCCATACAGAGTGAATCTAGGGGGTTAAGGGAGGGTGCAATCTCAAAACACCCGCAATATAAGAAAACAATCACAAAAAATCAAGCAATTAAAGACACTGCAATCTCTGAACCCTTACAACATAATTCACATCCTAAAAAATCTCGTGAGACTAACAGTACTAACGAGCATCGTCAGGACAATAACAAATCCATTGAAATAACAGAAGTCAACAGGAATATTTGCTCTGACGCTGTTACATCTGACGATCATTTAAATGCAGCCATGATTAACAAAATTTACCTAGAAAATCCAGCCTCTCTTTCAGTTAAAAATAATAAAAAACTCGACCCACAACACATCTTGGCAAAAGAGATAGCTGAAATAGTTAAACACCAGCTGCAACCAATTCAAAAAAGCCTTGAAATTATCGAGAAGCAAGTAGCAATTCTAGTTGCCATCTCGAAAAAATCCACAAACCCACAAAGTCAAGGGCTGCCAAACTTGGGTGGTCCCAAGCCCCTAGCTAATAAAGCTAATAATGCAAAGTCAACCAACAATTCAGCACAACCATCCAACAATTCAGTACAACCATCTAGTAATAGCCTGACCGTAACAAACATTCCAACTGTTAGGTCAGGAGACTCCGTGAAAAACCCAAATAATCTATTAGATACATCAAAAACCAAGACTCCCCAAGTACTCCCAAACAAGGTCCCGGACTCACAAAGCGTGCTGTTAGCAAATGTTCCTTCCAGACCACTAGTCATAACCACCCCTCATAATGAACAACCCCAGAGGCATAATACAAAGCCAGAACGCACAAAGAAGAGATGGCTTAAACCAGTAAACCTCCCACCGGAGGCTGCCCCTTTCGTAGCCATCTTAACAGGAGTTCCAGAATTAAATAACGACATAGACGAACCAACTTGGTCCTTATTAAATAAAACTCGCCACTGGCTGAACATTAACAGACCAAATCAGCATAACCATGTTACCAAAATTGCCACAGTAAGAAGGGCTCCATGGATAGGATACCAACCAAAAACTATCCCAGGCGACTGCATAATAGTTAATTTTGAGAACCCCCGTGCAGTGGACTACATCTGCTCCTGGGACTCACTAGGTAGCAGCGGAGGAATAAATGTCAAACGACTATCATTCTTTTACCCCCGCCAAGGTCATCATTCCGAAGGCCCTAACTGGTCTTCAAACTGGTCATGGAACCAGCCCGAGTTTGGGCAAAGAGGCTGGAGCCAGGGAGACTGGTATAATGGAAACACCCAAAGGGGCTGGTCCCAGGGAGAATGGGGGCATGAAAACAAAGATCGGGGTGACTGGAATATTGTTGGTAGGAGAGGCCAACAATTACCCTACAGGGATCCATGGGGTGGTATACCAACTTTCAACAGTTATAGTTGTCTAGAGATGGTCGATTGACCACCACCACAGAACAATGCTACTATTCCCCTTTTTAATAACAGCGCTTCACCCAATAAATCAGTTAAGCATCCCGATAAGATTATACTCAACAAGGTTTCTCAAATAACAACCAATTGGTCATACGAACTAACTGCGACGACAAACCCCGAAAGAACCGCAGATCGGATAGAAGAGCAGCAATGCCCTTCCAAGCTCCCTACCGGTCTTCCCTTTTCATCACAATCTGGTTAAGATCCGCAGGAAACTGTCTTTAACCCGACATCTGAGTCTCAATTAAGTCAATCGGAGGAAATTAGCGCCCAGAGCAAGAAATGCTTTTTAACTGGTGATAGCTCTGATAAAAGGCTATTATTCTGGAATGTGGCGGGGTTGGTCTCAAAACATATGAAAAAAAGCTTTCTTAGCCTGGTAAATTCGAACGACGTAATTTGCCTACAGGAGACGTGGCTCAATGACCCAATTCATCTCTTGGGCTACAAAATGTACTTTTCACAAGCCGTAAGATCCAATTCAGGCAGAAGTAAAGGGGGCCTATTAATATATATTTCTAATCTCTGGCCTTGTCGTGAGATAATTTCTGTAAAATTAGGCCAGAATTTTCAGATTATTAACATACATGGAACCAAACAAGAGGTCTACACTATCATTAATTTCTATAACAATATGAGCTCAACAGAGCTGACTACGGCCTTAAATGAAATTCTCCACCTACTAAACGACCTCAAAGCAAAAAACGCAAAGGAATTCCACACAGTAATCTGGGGAGGAGACTTTAACCTCCATTTATGTAATAGATGCGACACTCCCATCTGTGGGATCACAGATGAAGAAGGAAACACTTTAACGGACTTTGTTCACACCGCAGAGGGCAGCAACATACAGGCTGCGATGACTGACTTAGACATAGGGTTTGCCAATATGATAAAAATGCCCACAACTGAATTCACTTCAACTTTTCACGGCAGAGGTTTCAAAACCCTAATAAACTATATTCTAGCATCGATAAACAAAGCAGATAATATCAAGACCTTCAAAGTGCTTGACAATGCACTTCGCGATCATTCCCCCATCAGAATGATGTTTTTGGAACCCAAACATCAGATTAAGCTAGACAGGGTACATTCTAGCCTCTTACACCAGCAAGCATTAACACTGAACAGATTAAATGGTTACACCTTAAAATGGGGCAAATTAGACCAGGAAACTGTAAACGCGAGAATAATTAAAACATGCAAAAGTGAAATAGACAGGTGCTTAGATCCCTCCACAACTCCAAATGAAATTTTGACTAACTACACCAATATTGTGGAAAACATAAGAAAAGAACTAACTAAGCCCCTTAGACAAAACAGGACTACAAGAAAGGGATGGTTCTCTACGGAATGTACAAAAGCTTATTCTGACTTAAAGAAGGCATTAGCAAAAAAAGAAAGAAACAGAGAGGAGGTGATTAAACTAAGGAAGGCCTACACGCTTGCAATCCGAAAAAGAAAAAAGGATCTTCAATCAAACCTATGGACTGAATTACAGAAAAGCAGCACTCAAAAAGATAGCGCTGCTTTCTGGCAGATATTGAAAACTCCCTTTTTAACAGAAAAGAACGATGCCCCCTCACTAGACGTTACTATAAATGCCGGGGAATGGGTCCAACATTTCTCAGGGGTCTTTGGAATGGACAAATCTACAGACTCAGAACATCTGGACCCCCTTCTGCCAGTGAAATATCCACTAGCTCTTCATTTCACATTCAATGAAACGATGAAGGCCATAAAAACTGCGAAATCAGGCAAAGCACCTGGGCCAGACTCGGTTCCTATGGACCTTTACAAATATACACCTGACCTCCGGTGCCCACTGCTTACTAAAGTATTAAACGCGGCGAAGGAGATTGGTCTTCCAGAATCCTGGTCAACATCAATACTCGTGCCTATTTTTAAAAAAGGTAACAGAGATAGCCCCTCTTGCTACCGGCCCATCTCTCTCCTGGACTCGATCGGAAAGATGGCAGGCCGCGTCCTACTTGATCGACTCCAGGAGTGGTCGTTAGAACACGGGGCAATTTCGGACCTACAGTACGGGTTCAGGACAGGACTGAGCACAGTTGATCAGGCCTTAAATTTAACACTACTGGCCGGAAAATACTTAGACGCAAAAAGCTCGTCCCTACACATGGTTTACGTCGACCTCACAGCAGCGTTCGACTGTGTCGAACACTCAAAATTATGGTCAATAATGCTGCAAATGGGGATTGATTCACCAATAGTTGACTTTCTCCGTGAACTATACACTGGAGCCTCGGGAAAGGTCAGATTTGGGACTGGCGGCCAGCTAACTGAGAGCTTTTCAATACAGAAGGGGGTCAGACAAGGGTGCGTGCTGGCCCCCTTCCTATTTACACTCTACACCAACGGGCTAGAGGTTGCAATGTTAAAAGGTGTAAAAGATCTCCCAACAGTCGGTCGTCGGCCGATTCCAGCACTACTATATGCCGACGATGCGGTGATCCTCGCCCGAACCCCAATCCAGCTCCAACGGGTATTGAATAACTACTGCTCCTTCATGACCAGCTTGAGCTTAAAAGTCAACATAAAGAAAACATATGTGATGCACGCTGGCATAAAGGGGAAAAAACCAAAGAAAATCTATGTGGACAACTTACCCCTTGAAAGAACAGATACTTATCCTTACCTTGGCATCATTATTGATGAGGCATTTAAATGGAAGGAAGCCATCAACGCCCGTAAACTGGCCTTCATAAGAACTGTCGGCGCACTAAAGGCTTTCTCCCTTCGGCTCGGTAAAAGACCCCCGACCGAGATGATAAAAATATACAACGCTAAGTGTCTCAGCACAGCAACCTTTGGTGCAGGGGTCTGGGGAGGGGCAAATGTAGATCAGCTCCAAAAAGTTGAAAATTCTTTCCTAAGATTTTTGCTGGCCGTACCGAAAAGTACAACTACGTATGGATGCCATCTTGAACTTGGTATGGATTATATCTCTGACATTATTAAAATCCAACCGATCATGTTGTGGCGCAGAATCTGGGCAACGGATCAATGCCAGTTCACAAGAACAATTGTCCTGGACTGTATGAAACTTGAGAATACGAAAAAAGTAAGATGGCTGACCTATGTCAAGACATTCCTTACCGACATTGGACATGTGAAATTTTTTAACGACCCTTTATCGGTGACAGACATATCAAAAAAGGAACTAAAAATACTATGTCTGTCACATCTATCTCAAGTGCGCTTCCTGGGCGAAATAGGGAAGCCATCAGTCCAGCAATGCTTACTGATTCAGTCCGTTCCAACTATTCAACCATATCTTCAGTACAATCTAACTCAATACGAAAGATACCTTCTCACCCGTTTCAGGTTTAATCTATTTCATTACATGGTTTTATTCCCTAACCAAAATGATTGGTCCCACAACGTTTCCGTGTGCCCTTGTGACTCAATGTCTTTACAGTCCACAATCCATGTTTTTTTTTTCTGCAAATTTTACGTACCAATACGTAGGCGGTGGATAACACCAGTATTAAAGGTTCTAAAGATCCGTAAATGCCGCCCGACCTATCTGGTCTTACAGCTATTGGAAAACAACTTGATGGCAAAATCTACCGCACAGTTCCTCAAACTGTGTGTCAGGCACCGAACGAACCTTTGAATAGTTATTGAATAGCCCTTCCGAAATAATATGCACTGATAAAATGCTTTTTATACCTTTTTATATGAAAAAGAATATGAATTTTAAAATAATTTTATTGTGTTTTTATGTACTTTTATGGCTTTCAAAATAATGGAAACCGAATAAAGATGATTTGATTTGATTTGACACCTTCACAAATATTACTGAGCACTGAATGTCACCTTTCTTCACATTTGATGCACCATTTTGCATTTTGTACAGCCTTTTCATAATTGAAATCAGGGTAATTATAAATGAAAATAATTTATAAAAGTGTTTTGATTTACCCCAGATGGTTTGGATTTACATTCTTTTCTCCTAGATGAACTCACTTTAAAATGTATATATTCTTTCCTCTTTGATGAAAACGCTTCAAAATGTATATATTGTTTAGGATTCAGAACAACTTAAAGAAGTAGTACATACCTGACAGAACCATTTGAATACTTTATACTTCAGCCTAGGTTCTGAGGAATACTGGGTTACCCCATTGAGACTTACTGCAGGACTAGTTGCAGCTGGTCTACTGGCGTCCACTACAGCAAAACCAGTGGTTCGCTTTAACTTGTAGAAAAGTTGCTAAGGGCAGCCAAACTACACTCTGACTCTGACAGGTCCAGCAGACTCTGTTCTAAATTTTGAGGGTCAAGACTGTGCCTCTCTAAATGCACTTTGGTGTTCAGCAGCAGTTAGGCTTCCTGGTGCTCGGCTTTTAAGGGTTCAGGCTTCTCAACTTTTCTGGACCTGTGACTGTGATAGGGAGTCATTCAACTGCTTCTTGGAATTATCTTCTCTGTCTTGGTTTCATGGGCAACTTTTCCATAAGCGAGGCACCTAAGGCACACTTTTTTCTTTGCTACTCCACAGGTGCAGCAAGTTCAGTGCAGTCATTGGTGCAGTCTCTCTTTGTTGGATCCAGAGAAGAGCAAGGCAGTCTTTCTTCAGTCCTCTCTCCAGTACAGAGCCAAATAGCAACAAGATCCCCTCCCGCCTGATGATTACTTCTTGTTACTTCCTGTGAAGGATGGTATCTAGATATCACAGGGTGCACTATTATGTCCCCTCTCAACATGACAGAACCCTTCTCTTGGTATTTGGAGCTCCCCCAACTCAGAGGCGTGGAAAACTGGGGGCTACAATCTCCTTGCAAAACCGGTTTGACAATGGCTGTGCTGCACCCTTACTGCCTGAGATGCCAGCCTGTCTGCCTAAACAAAAGAGGAGCTGCTACCTATGGTAGCTACCATTTGCCCTTCAATGGCGATTTCTCCTTTGAAGCTCCTGTTGTGGGCTCAAACCCACTCTAGTCATCCTCTCAGGAGGAGGTCACACCTAGCTATGCACTCACCTTGTTCTAACCATGGAGAAAACACTGGAGCCAATGCTGGACCTCGTATCCCTCTCACAGCCACACAACATCAAGAGACCAACCTCCTTTGATCACACACAGCCCCTGGAGGGAATTGGGGTTGGAAAAAATAAGGAAAGAGAGACTTGTGCTATTGGATCTGCTCAGCGGGTGTGGAACACTATGTAACAGGATTAGTCACTTCCGAGACCTTCTGTGTTTGCGAGGTAGATGTGCACTGGAACAGAACCTCTGGTTTTCCGATGACGCGATATACTGGAATTAACTAGAGGAGGCAGTTACCTCGGTACACTAGGAGGCCCCTACTTACAATGACCATGCATTTACTTCAGTGACATACACTTCGAGGTGTCATCAGCAGCACGGTGTGAGAGCAGAATAATAAAAAAAACTGGTTGGCGTGTGGTACTCGCAGGAATAACATCGGAACACAGATAGAAGTTACTTGTAGGATAAACTAGGATCACTGTTTGAAGTTACTTGCACTCCAAAGTATAAACTTGGTACACAGGTTAGAGTTACCTACACTACCAAGGATAAACTCGTAACACTGGTTTGGAGTTACTTGCACTCCCAAGGTAGACTCGAAACACAGGTTCGAATTATTTGCACTCCCAAGGAAAAACTGGGAACACAGTTTAGGTACCAGGTTCATACATATATCAAAAACTCAGATGTGCTTTCTCTTGGCAGTACTGTTCACCATATTAACACGACGCTAAGTATTTAGTCCTTGCTCAATCACAGTTTTAGCGCCAAGGTTGCAAGAAAGATCCAGAGTATAACCACACAAGTAGCGTCGGAGAAAATCACAGAGAGGGCTTGGAGGAAAGGTCTGTAGTCTTTGATGAAGCTGATATTCAGTCTTGATATCTACTATATGAGGATTAGTGCACACTATCCTGATATCAAGTACTTAGCCTCGTCCTTCCACTTGACTGAAGTTCGAAGATGATCTCGATACTTTGGCTCAGGGAGTCACAGGGGGTCCGGAGAAGCTGTGCAGGAGGGAGAGATGAGGAAGACATCAAGGGAGCTGGAGCCAAGGGAATCACCGATTCACTATGGACTTGAAGGAGACTGGAGCATTTCTCAGTTCTGGATGAATTTGTCAGGTTAGTGGGAAGGGCAAAGCTTGTTCAACAGGGAGCAAGGCTAAGCAATGAATTGTGATGGGCAGGGTTTATATACCCTCTCAAAGGCTCAACGGATGTAGCTAGGTCACATGTTGTACATGGGACACATGGCCGCCTAGAAGGTTCTGAAAGACTCGTAAAGGAATCATGTGATAGTACACTCTCTTTGACCTTACAGGAGTGGGAGATGCAACTTGACAGTTAGAACCAATTAACCATGAAACAAATGCATTGTTTTGCTTAAATATGCATAATGGAAAACAACATCAAGGCCTTCGTAAAAGTGGGAACAAGGCTCTCCATTGGCTCATGGGATTCTGGGAGAAGCTTGCAAGGACTCAAGTTTGATGGAATTATGGGTTCTGGGGGACGTTTGCAAATTATCAAGCGCAATGGAATCACGACTGTTGGAGGACATCAGTCATGGTATCATTGTGTGCCATAAGGTATCACAGGGGTAATACAACACAAGCCATTCATTCAGAGTGCCAACACTGAGGATGTTTGGTAAGACCCGGCGCACTTTCTGTCTTAAAACCAGAAGTATCACTCCAAAGGTTTTCAGGTGATCATGCAAAAAGAGGCATTTACTTACAACTATGGGTCAAGCTAAAATCATGATTCATATTGTGATTAATTTCTGTTATCAGCATTTATATGTGCTCCTTTTGGTGACTCTCAAGGACAACCTTTCTTTACATTGACTTCAATGGAGACCATGACCCCAAGTTAAGTGATAGCTGCCACAACATGTTGGCCATGTTGTATCAAGACAATCAAAGTGAGAGGGGTCACGTCAGAAAGTCCAGATGTCTCTTATGGTCATAGCATGCTCTACACACCAATGATGCATTAGAAGCACATGTTGTTTTAAAACACTTACATCCATTAGCTGGACACAGTCCCATAATAGTCTATGGCTTGGTAGCCATAATACATTACCCTTGATTACAATTCTGGCTATTCAATGCTGATACTTCAAGGCAGTGAAAAACTATTTTGCTTTCTGTTTACAGTTCAGAGGTTAGAGCATTAAAAACCTGAACTCTCAAGCTTGTGCTCTGGAGGGCAATGATCTCCCTCAGGACTCTAGGGCCTAGGGGTGGAGTTGACATTTAGGTTGGACTCTTGCACAACCAATGACCACCCCAATGCAGCCCTTTCTTGGTTTTTCCCCATCAGTGTCCTAAAGGAGATGAAATATGCATTGGCAGCACATCACACACAGACACTGTCCGAATGGTGCCTACTGTTGATTCTTTCATTAGGAGCAGAAAGCATGCCGGTAACTATGAGATTGGTGGGAGGTAGATTTGCCTTCCTTTTGCGTTTGGATCAGGAAGGATACTACTAAGGGTGGTTAGGGAATGTGTCATGATGCAAGGTATAGATTTTTTTTATCTAGTAGAATTACTGCTGAGGGCTGTTGGGGGGAGGGAGGAGAGGCTAAAAAGAAAGTGCATTTCATTTTTAAGGTACTCAAATGGAGGCTAAATGAAGTAAGGCCATATTGTGCATGCCTTGCCCATGACTTTTCTACTTGTGAGCAGCTGGGGAAATGCAGTAATGGTAGGATTCGCCATCTCTTGTTTCCACGTAAAATTACAGACAACTCTCTTCTTGTCTATCTGATGTCTATTGGAACCCCGAGGGGAAAACATGTTATTGACAGCTACATATATATAAATATATATAACTGCATCTGGAACCAATATAATTTTGTGCATCTAATGGGATGTGCTCAAATTAACCTCACATCTGTGTGCTGTCTTTTCTGCTAGCACACCAATTCAGTGCAGCCACCGAGCTCTATGTGGATGAAACACAATTAATAATACAATTCAAAGTGGACCCTGGAAATCTATTGTCTAATCTAACACACACACTAGAAGCAGTCAGCTCCAGGATGAATATAATCCAGGATAGAAATATTCTACAGCAATATTAATGTGAACCTCTGGGTCCTCACACTGTGGCCTTCTTCCATGGGTGAATGCCTAAGTCTGTTCTATCATCAAGGACTGAGGCATTGTTTTAGATACATAAATAAACTTAGAGAAATGAACTGCGAGTGTCGTCAAATTAGATTTGAGTTCTCCATAGAATTTGACAGTTGCAAATGTTTTTGAAAGTCTTAATTGAACTATGGAAGTTCCTCAACTACCAAAGATGACTTACCATTAATAGATAATATAACTGCCTAGATTCACTCTCAAATGGAATACATTTGATTTGGCAGCTAAACCCTTATCACAATTACAATGGCTTCCAGTAGAGATGAACATCAAATTAAAAAAGGTCTACGTTATATGAAAAGCATTCCACAAAACAGCCTCTACATTTATTACTAATAAACTCAAAAGGTACGCCCCCCTCATCTTGACTACTTAAAGCACGCTGAGTAAATAGCCCGCATTCAGAGGCACAACACTCCTGAGGCGGAAGCCGGGAGACGCTCGATTTAAAAAAAAATTAAAACTGTCACTAATACTTTGTTTTTAACTGGCACTGCACTCACCTAGTGCATTCTTTCACCCTCTTCTTCACTGATTCGCCGCGCAGCCGACTTTAACGCTGCTACAGCACAGTGATACTTGCTGCCATTTCCCCTCCTCAGCCCAAAGGCCACGCCCACGGCCCTGAGGCCACGCCCCCCTCATCTTGACTACTTAAAGCGCGCTGAGTAAATAGCCCGCATTCAGAGGCACAACACTCCTGAGGCGGAAGCCGGGAGATGCTCGATTTAAAAAAAAAATTACAACTGTCGCTAATACTTTGTTTTTAACTGGCACTGCACTCACCTAGTGCATTCTTTCACCCTCTTCTTCACTGATTCGCCGCGCAGCCGACTTTAACGCTGCTACAGCACAGTGATACTTGCCGCCATTTCCCCTCCTCAGCCCACAGGCCACGCCCACAGCCCTGAGGCCACGCCCCCTCTCACATATAAATGTGCCATCCCCGGACGTGCAGCGGACGCGCGCTGCGGGGGGGCCGCATGCGCGCCGAAGGCGCACCAAAGGCAAGCCCGTCTGCGCCCGTCCGCGTCCGACCGGGGCAAGGGGCCACCCCCCCTGCCCGAGTACCATACCAGGTCAGAACCTACAGCCCCCACTCCCTCTGCCAACTAAAGCAGGAGGTAGGGCCACCCTGCCTACATGCTTGGGATCTATCCATACAACACCCTGCCTGCAATCAATGTGGATTCCACTTTCGACTTCACCCTCAAACTAAACCCGCACAATACTCCATGCTCCTGCTCAATTGCAGATCACTCCCCAAGCACACTACTGATAGAGGAAGTAAACCCAGATATCCTCTTTATCACAGAGACGTGGCTGCAGGTACACTCGGAACCCGATTTGGTACAAACTCTCCCACCCGGATACCAAATACTCCGTCTCGACCGCAAAACGGGAATCGGTGGTGGGCTAGCAGTGATCTATAAAACAGGATACGAAGTCACTAGCACCCCTGTCCGCCTCCCAGATAGTGAATGCCTTCCCTTCACTATAAAACTCAGTGCCAAACATACATTTTCCGGTATGCTCATATACCGCCCTCCTGGACACAAGGACAGTTTCTTTCTAACCTTGCCCCAACAGCCGCTAACCTTGCACTCAGCTCTGCTAACTTCACAATCCTGGGCGACCTCAACACCCATCTGGATTACCCCAACGACTCTAACGCAAGAGAACTTTCCTCTAGCCTAGGTGCCCTCGAACTACAGCAACTTGTCCTCGGGCCCACTCACCAAAAGGGTCATCTTTTGGACCCCATATTCAGCAACTGTCCTAACCTTCATGTCTGAACCCCCTCCCCCCTCCCCTGGACTGATCACTTCCTCATTCCTTTCACTTGGACCCTTCCCAATCACCCCCTACCCAAACCCTCAACTATTCAACAGTCACGCAACTGGTCCAAAATCCCCCAACCGCAATGGCGGGACAACCTAGAGCTTACCATACCCGCCAAAGTTCCCAATCCCATCCAGGGCAACGAGAATTACAATAGATGGATTACCAGCTCTCTAGATCTGGTACTCTCATTAAAACCTACCCACCCCAAGCGAGGAAATCCGACAGCCCCATGGTACACTACTGACTTCCTGGAGGTCAAACGCGCCTGCAAACGAATCGAGAGGAAATGGCGTCTCGATTACCTACCTGCTGACAAAACAGCCTACAGAGCAGCTATCAAAGGCTATAAATCCAGCATTAAACTAGCTCAGGCCAAATACTTCGAAACAAAGATCGGCAAGGCAGCTTCTAAACCAAAGGAGATCTACCGGATAGCTAAATCCCTCTTGCGACTACCCGAGGCTCCAAAAGAGCACAACAACACCCAGGTCCTGTCAGGCCTGATGTCGTTGCTCCTCAGGATTGGATCGATGCAATAAAAGGGGCCCACCTCTAGATCATCCCAAGTCTGGATGTATGTAACACAGACTATTAAGGAGATCAAGCGGGGGAAAAATAGGGAAGTCCGGAGGGGAACAGCTGGGCGACTGGAGCTAGATACCTGTGAACATATAAAGCATGGAATCAATGGGAGAGGCACCCTAGGCCTAAATGCTCTCTATCAGATATGTTATGCTTTACACCCACCTGATAGACCATACAGGTATAACGGAACGAAGAATGACAGAACAGGCTTCTTCTCAATTCCCAGACTTTCCTGCTTAAATATAGAAAGAAGACCATCAATACGCCCCTTCCTGCCCGCCTCTGTAGATAGGGTTCAAAAAGTACACTATGTGGAGAATAATGGTAACACCTACCCTACTGGGAATGGAAGGAGACCTGAATGCCAGTAAGGGGTCACGTTTCTATCACTCAGTCCAGAGAAATGACAAACTACCTCCCCTCCGATGTGGAGATAAGTATTGTTCAAGTAAGTGCACTGAGCACCCTATGTCTCTCTACCACCTAATATGGGAGTCTATAGGGTATCTCTCCACAATCAACGAACCAAACAAAAGAATGAATAGCCCAGCAAGAATCACGGAGTGTCACGAACTTAATTCCCCCAGCAGATACGTCTCTGCAAGGAAAAGCAGGAAGCACACTGTGCTACAAGTACACGGAACTTAATTCCCCCAGCAGGTACGTCTCTGCAAGGAAAAGCAGGAAGCACACAGTGCTACAAGTACAAGGATACTTAGCCTCAGTATCCCACCGTGACACAGATCCAAAAAACGTGGAGTTTAACACACACACAGTGAAGTAAATGTAGCGCAACACAAGCACCTCCCCAGAATGGGGAAACCTTAATTCGCCGGTCTCCAAACTCGAAGGTGGGTGCTTCCTAAGCCCCTCTCAAGTAATCCAATAAGGCGGTGTGCCCCGGGTTCAGGAATCAGCACACCGGAATACCGATGCGGGCGCTTCCTAAGCCCCACCAAATATTCCCAACAGGTTCACAAAGTACTCCGATGAGCTTACCGCAGCCCACCTAAGACAGGACAAAACGAAGAACAGGTTACGAGCAATCTTCCTTGCTCGCCGGGAAGGAATAATCGGCAAGGCGTCTCTCCACTGACGCCGAGATATCCCCTTCCTGGTCGCATATCGTCATTCCTACGCGACACTCGAGGAATCATGGGAATTGTAGTTTTTCCTGCTCAATACAGTTCCGAGCTGCAGGCAGTGATTTACCAGCGGCCGGGGAGTTCTGACAGGTCCACTGCGATGAGCTAGCGGACTTCTTCTACCATAAAATAGAAGTCATCAACTCCTCTTTCTCCCAGACCACCACTTTGCCCAGTGATACCGCTGACACAGGCGCTGCGATAGCACCACCAAACTCTCTCAAAAGTATCCCGCCCCTAGATCTCACCAATCTAGAAAATATCATGCGACAGGTCAAATCTGGATCACCTACTGACCCGGCTCCCCCCCCGGGCTCTTGCCCCGATCACAAGTCAGATTTCACCCATCATTCGGGACCTACTCAACTCCTCCCTCCATACCGGCACCGTCCCGCCTCTATGGAAGAGAGCAATGGTCAGGGCACTACTAAAGAAACCCAGCCTCGATCAAAACAACCCCTCCAACTACAGACCTATCTCCCTTCTCCCCTGGCTAAGTAAACTTCTTGAGAAGTATGTCAACTCTGTCCTGACGCACTTCTTGGAATTCAACAACATACTTGACTCTACTCAAACGGGTTTTAGGCCCCGTCATGGAACCGAAACTGCCTTGATTGCAGTGACGGAGGAGGCAAGAAGGATCCTAGACAGCGGCGGGTCAGCGGCCGTCGTCCTACTTGATCTTAGTGCCGCCTTCGACACTGTAAATCACAATACTCTACTCCACCGCCATGGCAGGATAGGAATCTCAGGAACAGCACTCACCTGGGTGAGATTCTTTCTCACAGACAGATCTTTCCAGGTATTTGAGAAAGACTTCACATCCTCCAGCAAACCCCTCAACTGCGGAGTGCCTCAGGGCTCCTCCCTGAGCCCCACTCTTTTTAATGTTTACCTCAGCCCTCTGGCAGATGTAGTCCGCCCCTTTGGAGTGAAAATTGTCACCTATGCGGACGACACACAGCTGGTGGTAGCTCTAGATCCACCTCTCAACTCCCACCACAGCTTACATAAATGTTTGGAAGCAGTTGCCGCCTGGATGTCGGGCTCCTGCTTAAAGCTAAACGGGGATAAAACAGAGGTCATGCTCTTGGAAAACAACATCACCAAATCCATCGATACCATCTGGCCCCTCTGCCTTGGCAGCCCCCCGCAACCCAAAGAACAAATCAAGAGTCTCAGCATCTGGCTTGACCGAACCCTCACATTCAACCACCAAGCAACTAAGCTTGCTGCCACATGTTTCGGGTTTTTAAGGCTACTGCGCAAAATCCTCCCCCTTCTCCCGTTTCATTCAAGACGGATCATGGTCCAAGGATTGATTCTTTCCCGCCTTGACTGCGGAAACGCCCTATACCTTGGGGCCCCACAGTCTACGCTCAACAGACTCCAAGTCATCCAAAACTGCACTGCGAGGACCCTCCTTGGTATCCCACGTCGAGTCTCAGTCAAAGCCCGACTGAAGGATCTTCACTGGCTCCCGGTGAAAGCACGGATCGAATTCAAAAGCATGTGTATCGCTCACCGCTCTTACTGGGGAACAGGTCCCGCTATCAACCGCCCCCTGGTAAATGCATATCATCCCAATTGCCTCCTCAGATCTGGGACCTCATATCTAACCTCAGTACCACGAATTAGAAGAGCCAGGTGTGGCGGCCGGTCGCTCACCTACAACCTAGCCAAGATCTGGAACTCCCTCCCCCTCTCAATCAGATCAGAGCACAAACTGCTTACCTTCCGAAAGCTCCTCAAAACTTGGCTTTTTAATAAAACATCTGTTTAAAACTTTTGAAACCTTAAGTCCAGCGTACCCCGCCTTGCCTTAAACCTCTTTAGCGCTGGGACGCCTCTGGGTAGCCATCGCGCTATATACATTTTCTATTCATTTCATTCCATTTCAGATACAATTGACTGAATATCCAACATCACAGTGTAAAGATATTAACACATATACTTAACTCCTAAACAACAAGACATTCAAATCACAGAAGACATAGGGGCTCAAGTTGTGCCTATTGAGGCACACCTTAGTTCCTTTGATGGTCAGGTTGTAACAAGAACAAAACTGAAGGCAATGGATCAGGATTAAGAACAGATAATTGTAATAAGGGAAATACCAAGTATTAGGAATTAATTTCACATACAAAATGGAATCCTGAGTCTTTTTAATAAAATACCTGTACCTGTAGTCACACCTCCCTTTTGTGGAGTGGGTAGATGTGTTTGTTCTGGGCTTCTGCAGAGTAAACTACAAATGATTTACTTTATTGGGTTATACTCTTAGACACTGAAGATGTTAGGACAACAACATACCCGTTAGAGAAGGTATTGCATACCATACTACTGCACCATAACCAGACCCCTCCAAAACAAAGCACCCACATTTTTTTATTAAATCACAGTTATTGCTTATAATGTGCTATTCTAGTCTAAACCATACATATCAGGATTTCACCATGACAATCAGAAACCTCAACCTTTTAGAATGTTATATGAATGCGCAAAACATACACCGCAATATTAAAAAGCATCCATAAAGTATGTGTTTGGTCTCCTTATTTGCTCTCTGTCATTCTATTATTGTGCTGCCTAGTTGCTGGGCCAAGTAAGATTTTTGGTATCTATACTAATATAATAAAGAGAGAGCCCAAACTTTTGAGGCGGGTAATCTCAGGAACCACAGCATCAATCACAACACCCAATACAGCGTTGGAAAGGGCAGTTGCAGCAGAAGGACATAGGCTATGCAGACGACCACCATATACATTTAAAAGGTAAAAGAACCGTGCCAGCAAAGTAGTCCCTTGTGGGCGTGTCTGCGTTGTGCTGTGGGCGTGTGCTGTGGGCGTGACAAACGCTGGGGGCGTGTGGTAAGTTCCGCCCTTCATGCCATGTCTCATATCGTGTGCTGTGGGCGTGTGCTGGGGGCGTGGGCATGTGCGGGCACGGGATTCCGAAAAAAAAAAAGCAAGCGTTGTGCCCAATATTTCATTGTTTTTTCTTCCCAGGTTCTGTACATTCCAGCTCCGGGTGTCCACCCTGCTCCCTTTAAATACCCCTGCACCCCATAATCATAACACACCCTTACTCCTTAAAATACCCCAACACCCTTAAATACTAACCCATCTTAACCCTATAAATATTCCCTGTACCCTAAAACCCAAACCTATCCCTACACCCTAAAAATACCCCTGTACCCCAAAACCCAAACCTACCCCTGAACTCTATAAATACCCCTGTACCTCAAAACCCAAACCTACCCCTGAACCCTAAAAATACCCCTGTACCCCAAACTCAAACCTAGCCCTGAACCCTAAAAATACTCCTAAACCCCAAAACCCAAACATACCCCTGAACCCTAAAATACCCCTGTACACCAAAACCCAAACCTAGCCCTGAACCCTCAAAATACCCCTGCACCCCAAAACCCAAACCTACCCCTGAACCCTAAAAATAACCCTGTACCCCAAAACCCAAACCTAGCCCTGAGCCATAAAAATAACCCTGTACCCCAAAACCCAAACCTACCCCTGAACCCTAACATACCCCTGTACCCCAAAACCCAAACCTAGCCCTGAACCCTAAAAATACCCCTGTGCCCCAAAACCCAAACTTAGCCCTGAACCCTTAAAATACCCCTGTACCCCAAAACCCAACCCTACCCCTGAACCCTAAAAATACCCCTATACCCCAAAACACAAACCTAGCCCTGAACCCTAAAAATATCCCTGTACCCCAAAACCCATACCTATCCTTAAACCCTAAAACTACCCCTGTACCCCATAACCCAAAACTATATCTGTACCCTTAAAATACCCGAACACCCCAAAACATGTACCCCAAAACATATACCCCTATACCTATACTTACCTTATCCAAACATAAAAAAAACATGCTTTTACCATTAATGCATTTACAACGAATTCCGTTGTAAATGTATGCGTGGTAAAAGCATATAAAATGTAATACCATGCGTTATAATGGCATCGCGGAGTCATGGTACTTTCGTAATGAAAGTATGCGGAGTGATGGTATGCGGAAAGAAAGTTGCGGAATAATGGGTGTTTACCATCCCCCGGTAAGTACATTGGTGGCACGGCGGCCCACATCTCCAGCAACATACTCATATTTTTTCACCACCGATTTGAAACATGCACAGGTCTCTCCCATTGACTTTAGAGCTGGGGTGCTACGTTTGGAATGTCGGCATCAGCTCAACATCCTGTGATTCCAGGCAAATCACTTTGTCTCCCCGTGCCTACCACAAATGAATGTGTTCTTCTGTAATGTAAATTGTGCTCATGCCATGTTGTCGAGTTTGCGCTATATAATATTGCAAGGAAAAATAAAGTAGGGAAACTAGAGTTCACACACTACTGAACGTGCACTCTTAAGTGCATCAGCAGTGCACTGTGATTCGGAGCATTTCACAGGCCTGTCACAGATAATAAATGCTATCAAAACGAAATCCTACAAAACAATATACTACTGGCCGGCAGCAATTCATACCCAGACAACGTCGGGACGGGCTGCTAGTAATTGCTGCAAACAGGAGGGTCTTTAGTACAGTGTCCCTCCGGGCATCATATTTCCCAATATCTAATTTTTTTCAACCTCCTCACCAATTAAATTGTGCTCATCTATTCTATGCACAATAGCACAATAGCATCTCCCATGGCGCTGGTGGGGGCAACTTCATCTTGGAATAATTTACTGGGCAAATATTGAGTAACCCAGTTCTTTCTTCAGAACCATCAGAAGTGCTAGGATAAGGTGTAATCGAGGCTGGTAACATGGGGAATTGAGATATAGGAAGGACATAGCAAGGAAAGGTACCTCATTTGCAATATTTTACCTATAAACTTCAATTAATAATAGTATCAAAGTGGAAGGTATGTGGCCATGTCTATACTAAATTAAATAGATTAGGCTGTATGATTGAGGTAAAAAATATAGAATTTCAGATGCTACAAAAACTTTGTGGACCAAAATATCGTACAACATAGGTAATTATGTGTATTTCAATGTAAATAATATTATTGTAAATTTTAAAAAGCTACATTATTTTTAAAATATGCAATACGTTTAAAAAATATATATAACATTTCAAAAAATAAAGAGGCAGATTTTTCTTTTTTTTTATTCGAATATGAGTCATAAGTAAAGAACACTCCAAATTATTTTTAGATTATCTTAAATTATGACACTTTTGAGATTTGGTTCTATAAACATTAATTACATTATTTTAAAAACATAATTCACACAAATACATGAACCGTCAATCAATCAATCAGGGTTTCGTGAAGCGCACTACTCACCGTGAGGGTATCAAGGGGCTGGGGATGGTGGGATATCGGGCAGATCTGCTTATTGCAAAAAGCCAGGTCTTGAGGCACTTTCTGAATGCTAGCAGTGTGGGGATTTGTTTGATGTTGAGGGGGGGTTAATTCCAGGTCTTGGCCACGATGTAGGAGAAGGCTCATCCTCCCGTTCTGGCTCTCTGGATGCAAGGGATTTTGGCCAGGGTGAGTTCGACGGAGCGGAGGTTTCTCTTGGTGGCGTGGAAGGAGATTATTTTGTTGAGGTAATTGGTTCTGGTGTTGTGGAGGGGTTTTCAGCCGTGAGTGAGCAGTTTGAAGGTCACTTTCCTTTCAACTGGGAGCCAGTGGAGGTCTCATAGGTGGTGGGTGATGTGGTCCTGTCGTGGGATGCTGAGGACGAGTCTGCCTGCGGCGGTCTGGACAGTCTAGAGTTTGTGGAGTAGAAATGTGTTCACCCCGGTGTCGAGGGCATTCCTGTAGTCCAGTCTGCTAGTTATGATTGCGTGGGTGACGGTCTTCCTAGATTCGGGGGAATCCACTTGAAAGTCTTGCGGAGTATGCGGAGGGTGTTGAAGCACGTGGCAGATACGGCATTGATCGGTCGGTTCATGGTGAGGGAGGAGTCGAGTATGATGATGAGTTTGCAGGCATGGTCTGTGGGTGTGGGAGGGTTTCCATGGGCGTGAGGTTACCTGGTGTCATCCCATGCAGAGGGGATGGATACGAGGACTTTTGTCTTCTCAGAGTTGAGCTTCTTGCAGTTGCTGCTCCTCCAGGATGTGAAGTCCTCCATTCCTTTCTGGAAACAGTGTCTGGTGTTGTTGGGTTCCTTGGTGAGGAAGAGAATGAGCTGGGTGTCGTCCGCAGAGGACACTATACTGAGTCCGTGTTTTCTGATGATGAATGCGAGCGGGCCATGTAAATGATGGAGTGTGGGGATAAGAGAGTATTATACCCCAAAAAATATGCTAAAAATATAGAAGCTGATATACAATAGTGTTTTACAATAAGATTATCTTACAATTAGTTCAAGAGCATTTATAACTTATGCCTTGATGCTGATTGATTGATGTGGAGTAGAGCAATTCAGAACTTGCATTTAGTAGCTACCACTCAGTTTTAAAAAAAGAAAATTCAAATTCCTTAAACTCAATAAACAGCAAATTAGATTTATAATTTATTTTATTAGCATATGGTATTCGATTAGGTCATTTTTTGTTTTTTTTCAAATTAATTTTTGTATTCTAGTTTTTGCACCTTACTTCTTTTGGGAACATGGTTGTGTATCTTTCTGCATTGGAAGGCCTCAGCACTGGAGAGTTAAAACTGTGGCTAATCAGAGAGGACTAAAGGTGATCAGGGAGTACAAAAAGGGGGATTTCCACCCAGTCCCCAGGGCCTGGCATAAGGACTGTCAGCTACAGATCACCTCATAGGAGATTGAGGAAGTCAATCGAGAAGAGGAGCCTGATGACAAACCATGCCAAGGAGGCTTCCTGTGTGTATTTTTCAGGGCAGAGAGTGAAGGCCCCCCCAGCATGAGCCCTTAAGAGCTAACAGTCCGCTAGACAGAGTACAGGGAACAACAGTCAGACAGGGACTACCAGGCCAAGCAGACTTTCATTGTCTTTGTGGAGAACATTGCACTAGAGGAGAATAAAAAGGAATTGAGAAGAGAGCCAGACTGGGATTTAAGTCCAAAGGAGATAGTAGTGGCAAGAGTGAAGTGTTGCACAGGGTAGTCGTCACTCCCTACATTGCCTAAAGCTGCTGTGCCCAGCTTTGTGGTAGGTGATGTAATTGACAAATGGTTTGATTCTTAGGAGAGGGCATTGAGGATGTGTAGGATGGGCAAACAGAAATAGAGCTGTTGTGGGGGTTGGTACCTAAAAAGGGAGGGATACATTCCTAACTGTAGATGAGGAGGTAACTTCGACCTACAACAACACAAAGGATACACTACTGCATACATTTGTTTTCATTCCTGAAGAGTCCCATAAGATGAAATAAGGTATCCCTAATGAGCCACAACAATCTTGGGATGACTTTGTCAACTTTTTTTTTGAATTAACTAGAACTGGGTGAAGGGCAGGAAAGTTAATACTTATTATGGAGTATACAATTTAGTCATGAAGGATCACATCTTGTGTAATTGTTCTTCAGAGTTACATCCGCATCTAGTAGACTCTAAGCTAACTGATCCTGGAAACTTGGAAGGGCCTCCAATGTAACAGTACATATTAGAGTGTCCGAGAATTCCCTGGGGGTAGGCAGGAATTCCCAAAAAGGGTCCATTGCTTACAACATTTAGGGTCTGGCTTATTTATTGAAAGTGTGTGTGTTATGGCACACGTCCTTCCCAAGTAATACCCTTTATTTTACAGTCTTTTACATCCTCTTCTGGGTTTACTCCTGAGACAGTGGTCCTAGCAGCAACTGAAAAACGTCATTGCTGTACAGACTTTTGGCTTTCTTCCCTTCTTGTATGTGGATGATAGACAATTTGTTTTCAAGATTTCTAGATATGTATCTGTATTATCCTGTTCATGGATTTACCCTGTTACTTTATCCCCAGCTGCTCAGCCAGTGTGAATGAATGTGCCGCGTCGAGTGTTGGTGTGATGACATGAGTGGAATGTTTGGGTGCCTGTGATGTGAGGTGTGACAGTTGAAGATGGAATGAACAGCAGGATGGCTGCTCATGGTGGGACTGCTTTATATGTACATAACATCCTGTAACTAAGACTGATAAATCAACAGAAACTACATCTCGCTACTGGACTTAATTACTACATATTTTGGCAACCATTCATGGAAGAACTAACTCTGTGAGCTACAAAACAAAATACTGAAAGAAGAAACCTATACAAAGGAGCTTACAAAAAGAAGAACTTTTAAAGTACACTTTGGATGCTAAGGTACTAGAAGACTTTTACTGTAATTTCCATTGAAATGAATGGCAACTCTATGACGAGCTGACCTTGTCATTAGCATGGAAGTGGTTAAGGTAAACAAGAAGAACTGGAGAGACATTGGTCACCCCCGACCGGGCATGTGTTATTTCTCTAAATTGTCCAAGAACAATACAATGTTTTGGCAGCGACAAGCCATGGGACATTTAGGTTAGAGGATGATACTTATTGCAAGGAAACTAATTTTTTCCACATTGTCTACTCCCATAAACAAGGAGCCAGATGAATCCTTCACGTGTGATGGTCCCAGCCAAACGTGATCCCATCAGACTATGCCTGAAATCTTTTGCCAGTCGGACAGGCAAACTATTTCATGGCCAGGTCACCTGCACCTGCATTTATGGTGTGAACTACCTGACTAGGAGCAGCAAGTAACTTGTTTGACAAAGATACTACTAAACCACTATGCCATCAAAGGTGAGACTCATTCTGTTTTTAATTTGTTGGTGTTTACTTTAAAGTATTGCCCCTGTGAGGCCGGTTAACCCATTTTGCGGCGGTTTAAATTTCTAATATAGCACGTGCAGCTTACCATGTATATGGAGTCGCACAGAGCCACAGAGCCACTGAGGGATCTCCTTTTATATCCTCATTTTTGTGCAGCTGCCAAGTTTATGGCGGATGTCTTGCAGCAGGGACGAGCCTTGAGCTACCTACGAGCATCACCACTGCGTTTCACCTCTTGTGGGAGGCAGCATGCAATAACCGGTCTAGTTTGGAGCACACTGTCCAAGTGATCTTACATCACTTTCTTTTTTACAAGTACATTCTTCAAACTAGAAGTTTTCCGGACTTGGTACATTTTTGGTTTGGTGACTGTCTCTATCCTTCAGGAATGTTCTGTTGTGTGACCTGTGCTTGAATGGAGCCCTCTGCTGTCGGGAATACATCTTCCATCTGGATTTAATGTGGCATGTCGAATTTTATTCCCTAGTGTTCGGATCACATACAAGCTGTTGTGGGATAATTTTTAATTTTTTTTAAATGCGGATGACTATTCATACCTGTGCGAGTGAGATATTTTTCATTTAAGTTTATCTGGATATTATTTTGGGAGATGATCACTTTTACACTGTTTTTCATTTTATGGTGTATTCACTGCCTATGCATGAGTGCATGAATGCTGCAATGTTTTAGTGTGTGCTTTGGGAGTGCACATATTTACATTTTTTATTGTTCCAATGAATGTGGCACATGTCAGAGTATTTTTTTTAACATCAAATAATCCATGACTTATGAATGTGATATCCCAAAGTAGTGCATTATATCCAATACTTTTCATTCTTGCTGTGCCTATGGTGTTTAATCTTGTTTGCTGGTATACATCAAGTTCCATATAGAGTAGTGAGATGTCTCTCAGCAGTGTCTTCTTAGGGGGTCGTGTTTGTCCTGTTTAAAAAGTTGCTCTGCGTTTGCCTGGGATTTGCCATATGTGTTTTGCTGTTTTTTCACATAATACACAAGGTTGTTGCATGGATTCTTTCCCATATCTCTTACACTACGTTTTGCTACACTGCATTGTACACATCCTTTACACGTGGGAATGCATCATGGGATGTGTTCGATTTTGTTTAGGTTAATCTTTTGTACCCTTACATGAGTGATCTGTTAAAGGTGTGTAAGTCACCTTGTGCTACATGTTTTGTTTGTACTGTGTGTAAGTCAGTGTGTGCTACATGTTTATTTTGACTGTGTAAGTCACCTGTGCTTCACGTTTTGGTTGATGGTGTATATGTTATCCTGCGCTATATGTTGTAGTTAATGGTGTGTATGTCACGTTGTGCTACATGTTTTGGGTTCCTGCCTTTAGGTTAGGAGAGGCTGTATGGTTTAGTCACCCATTTTCACATGCTTTTTTTGCTACCCATCCCTTGTGCAATGACTGGCTGTATAGGTGTTGACACTCATTTTCACAGTTTTTCCTTATCTTACTTACACTAAGGATGTTGGTTTTGTGTGTGTGTGTCCTGTGGTTGCTGGTTATTCCGCTCATCTTTGTCTTTGAGATGTTTGATCAGGTGTACTACACTTCTATTTCTTTTTACAGTGTGTGAGTCGTGCCTATAATGTTTTCATGTCGGTCTGTGTCATTTCTCCTCTCATGCCTGTCTTGGAAGTGGGTGTAGTTGGTGGTTGTCATTTGTGAGATTTTGTCATTCAGTTAACATGTTTCTTCTGCCAATTATATGCTATATTTTATGAAATGTATAGAGGGGGAGGATGTGTGATATATTTTATGGTATATTTATCTACGCAACTTCTCAGTGTTTGTATATTTCTTTTGCTATGAATTATTTTCATATTTGCTTGTTCTTTTGTCTATTGCATCTCCTTCATTTTCTCTTGTATATTTTTCCTATGCTTCTTCTCTATATTTTCTTTAATGCTTACTGTGGATTTTGTTGTAAATTTATATGCATTTCTGTACATTCTCAGATTTCACTTTTTTTGGTTCTTATTGTTAAAACTTTCTTCAAGTTTGCAGTTTTATTGTTTGTGCGGTATAAGAGGGGAGGATATTTATTATCCTGTTTATGCATTTACCCTATTACTTTATCCCCAGCTGCTCAGTCAGTGGAATGTTGGTTTGATGACATAAATGGAATTTTTGGTTGCATGTGAGGTGTGGTGTGACAGTTGACTGCTCCTGGTGGGGCTGCTATATATGTCCATAACATCCTGAAACAAAGACTGAATAAATCAACAGAAACTACTTCTCGGCTACTGGGCTTAATTACTACAGTACAAGTGCAAGCAATATCCATGACTGACTACAAAAAGTCAATGCTCGGATAACTCAAAGTCAGCATAATTTGAATGTTGGTAATTTATCTTCCTCTTGCAGACTCCTCAGTCAGGTAATTGTTATACTGACCTTTGATTATAGGTAATAAACCTACATCAGTAACAAGTGTAAAAACCTTTGAATCAAAATCAATTCTGTTAGCTTTTTTCTATTTCAATTTTCCTTTTGGAAAAGGGTCTTCATCTCTTTTCTTTTTCTGATAACGTTCTCATTGTTATTGCTTTTATTGCTGCACACGTTAACTATTGTAATGCCATCTATTTGATTATGTTCACTCAGTATTAGCAGAAGATGCAACTTGTCAACAATTTTGCAGCCGGGCTGACGCCTAATGTCAAGAACATGACACAGACACTTAATCTCATGAAAACAGACTATATTTCACCGGTTTTGTATCACTGCTCTGACTTCTGGTGAAAGGCAGTGATACTGAAATCACTTTATTTGGGTCACAATGCACTCTTTGTTAAACACCTATTCCCCTATGTCAGTGGCTTTTCTATTACAAACCTAAGAGGCAATTGCATTCAGAGTTCTCTTTTCTAGTGGCAGTACCTACGTTTTGCCACTCCTACATTGTAAACAGAGCTTTTCCAGTAGTGGCTACTAGACACAAACTAATTTCCCCATGCTTACATTCTCAACCGTCACTCTTGCAAGTTAAGAAAATCCTTAAGACCTTCCAGTATCCTTCCCCACAATCTTACAATCTTAAAATTGGGAATTAATGATGTACTTGCTACTTTTGCTTTCCCTCATATTGCATTAGGTTGCAATGCCAACATACCTTTATGATGAACTAGCAGCCCGTCCTGACGTTGTCCCGGTAGGAATTGCTGCCGGCCAGTAGTATATTGTGTTGTAGGATTTCATTTTGATAGCATTTCTTATCTATGACAGGCCTGTGAAACGCTCCGATTCACAGTGCACTGCTGATGCACTTAAGAGTGCGCGTTCAGTAGTGTGTGAACTCGAGTTTCCCTACTTTATTTTTCCTTGCAATATTATATAGCGCGAACTCGACAACATGGCATGAGCACAATTTACATTACAGAAGAACACATTCATTTGTGGTAGGCACAGGGAGACAAAGCGGTTTGTCTGGAATCACAGGATGTTGAGCTGATGCCGAGATTCAAACATAGCTCCCCAGCTCTAAAGTTCGCAATTCTAGAGCTTGTGGCAGGAGGTGTGTCTAAAAGTGTACGTTGGTGCTGGCCATCAATGAGAGAGACCTGTGCATTTTTCAAATGGGTAGTGAAAAAATGTGAGTATGTTGCTAGAGATGTGGGCCGCCATGCCACCAATGTACTTAACGGGGGAGGGTAAATACCCATTATTTCGCAACTTTCTTTCCGCATACCATCACTCTGCATACTTTCATTCCGAAAGTACCATGACTCTGCAATGCCATTATAACGCATGGCATTACATTTTATATGCTTTTACCGCGCATACATTTACAACGAAATTCGTTGTAAATGCATGAATGGTAAAAGTGTGTTTCTTTTTAATGTTTGGATAAGGTAAGTATGGGTACAGGGGTATATGTTTTGGGGTACTGGGGTATATGTTTTGGGGTGTTTGGGTATTTTAAGGGTTCAGATATAGTTTTGGGTTATGGGGTACAGGGGTAGTTTTAGGGTTCACGGCTAGGTTTGGCTTTTGGGGTGCAGGGGTATTTTTAGGGTTCAGGGGTAGGTTTGGGTTTTTGGGTACAGGGGTATTTTAAGGGTTCAGGGCTAGGTTTGGGTTTTGGGGTACAGGGTTATTTTAGGGTTCAGGGGTAGGTTTGGGTTTTGGGGTACAGGGTTATTTTTAGGGTTTAGGGCTAGGTTTGGGTTTTGGGGTACAGGGGTATTTTTAGGGTTTAGGGGTAGGTTTGGGTTTTGGGGTACAGGGGTATTTTAAGGGTTCAGGGCTAGGTTTGGGTTTTAGGGTACAGGGGTATTTTAGGGTTCAGGGGTAGGTTTGGGTTTTGGGGTACAAGGGTATTTATGGGGTTCAGGGCTAGGTTTTTTTTTAGGGTTCAGGGCTAGGTTTGGGTTTTGGGGTACAGGGATATTTTAGGGTTCAAGGGTAGGTTTGGGTTTTGAGGTACAGGGGTATTTATAGGGTTCAGGGCTAGGTTTGGGTTTTGGGGTACAGGAGTATTTTTAGGGTTTAGGAATGGGCTTGGGTTTTGGGGCACAGGGTATATTTATCGGGTTAAGATGGGTTAGTGTTTAAGGGTGTTGGGGTATTTTAAGGGGTAAGGGTGGGTTATAAAATAAAAGAAATACAAATAATATAAATAATGCAATTTAAAAGAATAAATGTTTTAATTAAATTAAAAGAATGTGTATATATATATATATATATATATATACATATATTACCTACTGGCGGTCGCCAGTAGGTATATATAGTTAGGATTTTTTCTCTATGGGTTTTTTGAAAATTCTATGTCTAATAACTTTGGCGTTTGTGGACGGAATTGGCTGAAATTTTCTGGAAAATGGAACATTTTGTTTCTGAGCAGCCACTGGAAATTTGGGGGGAGTTGGTCCAGGGGGGGCCGAGAAAAAAGGGGGGTCCCAAAACGTGTTTTTAACATTGAGTTTTCCATAGGGCGGTTAGCCTCACTTTTAGCCCGAACGGCTGAATGGATTTGCACGAAACTTGGCAAATTTGTAGGGACTGGTAGCCCGATGTGCCTTTTGTAGGTCTCAATATATGTGCTGCAGTGGATTTTGAGAAAATAACGTTCAAAAAAAGATATATATCTGTAAGCGCGGACCAGGCAGCGCCCCGGTACGCGTACTTGACGCGTAACGGAACTTCGCGTAGCGAAGTTGATTGGCTCTCCGGTGTCTGTCAACATTCTAAACAGTCCGGAGCGGCCGCCATCTTGTCTCTCGGTAGGATCGAGAGACAAGAGGAGGTCAAAAGCGAAGGGGCAAATGACCTTAAGGGGGCATAGTAGATACTCCCTGACCCCCTAGGTTTGATGTGGAGGCTTTAAAGGGGCCCCGCTAAGCAAAAAAAAAAAAAAATTTTTTTTGTTTTTTTTCGTGGTTAGCGCCCGGTACGCGAACCGGGAAGCGTACTGGGGAGCGTATCACAATAAAAAATGAATGATAGACTTTTCAAATGCTGTATGTTAATTGATTGTTGGTTTTGTTGATTATTTTTTTTTTTTTAAATTTTTTTTATTGTGTTTCATAATTTATTAAACTTTCTAACATTTCATTGTCAGAAATTTCATAATCATGGAATATAGATTGTAGTCTCTGAGGTTGTAAAATGTCCTCATTTGCAAGGAGGTTATCTACTGCTTGCACACATTGCAGTAGTTCTTGGTCCCATGTTTCATCCATAAATTCAATCTCATTTGGATCAATGATTTCTGTGTTGGACTCTGGAAGGACAATTTCAAATGAAATGTTTTGTTCACTTTCCATTTTTCCTGAAATTTGCATAAAAAAAATATATATTAGTAGAGGTAGGGCACTGTTGGGATTAATTTTAGATAGGCAGTTTTTATCAGAGAATTTATCTTTGGGCAGTGTATAGTATCAGAGTGGAAGTAGGAATATAAAAAAGTGTATCTAAATTTATAAGTACTACAGAGGGATAGTATATAACTAACAGAAAAAGTTTGCCATATTAACTTAAAGTGCACAATATACTTCAGTTTTAAAAATAACAACTTACCTTTAAAAAGAAGTTGAAGTTATTAATGAAAATCCAAATGAAATGTACACCAGGAAGTAGTAGTCAAAATGGCTGTGTTTCCTTCTCTTCCTTTATATATATTCGGGTACATAACCAATCAAATATCATGTAAAAAAAGTAGAAAATGAAAGTAACATTTTAATTGGTTGTCAATTCCAACACTTCAGATGTGTTTTGTGAAGTAATTTACCTCACGGTATTTAGAGAGGACTACAGGCTAAATGGCTAAATGGAATTCCAATCAAATTTGTGAAAATGGTAGGGATTGGTATGTAGTATGAGCTATTCTATATTTGGTGAAATTGTCTCCAGTGGCTTTTCTGTGAACTACTTTCCCACCTTTTTTGATGGTGCGCTTCCCAGGAAGCGACCCGGTACGCGAACCGGTGAGCGCCCTGGTACGCGAACCTTAAGCGTAACGGGAGTTCACCATTTTGTGTTTCGGTCGAATTATGATACAAGATGGAGGGCAAATAATGTTCAGAATGGGTAGAAGGGGGCACGGTAGACTTATCTTGACCCCCTAGGTTTTGTGAGGGTGGCTGAGGAGGCCCATATGTGCGGAAAAAAAAAATTTTTTTTTAAAAATTTCGCGAGGTTAGCTCCCGGTACGCGTACCGGGTAGCGCACCAGGGAGCGTATTTTGTTGAAAATTAGTGAAAATAGTTAGAGTAAAAAAATAATTGTGAGTGATTAGATGTAGGGTAGCTCTGAGAAGAGCTTTTGGGTTTATGGTACATTTAGGTACTTATAAGTAGGTACCAATGCACATTTTTAAATTCAGAGTGAAAACTCTGTTGCCCTCATCTGAGAAGTGAACTCCATCTCCTCTGTAGATATCTTGCATGTAGTAACGCAAGTTATTGTTGTACAGGGAGCCCATTCCATGGTCTCTCATGTAAGCTGAAACAGATTTGTTTACATGCTTCCTCGACTTCTCAATTTGTGGACAAAATTGGTTTGACCACCTCCATTTCTGTCTTTGGCATATATTTGAATATACCAAGGCAGTCTGAGGAAAAAGTGCCATTAATTGCTCAAAGGTGTCCTTTAAAAGCATTTCCAGACCTACACCAGTCAAAGTGCCCAAGTCATTACCTCCACAGTGCACAATTAACAGGTCAGGTTTTGGCAAATGCATAAAGGTTTTCACCAATGGTATCAATTGGTGACATTTTAATCCTCTCTGGCCAAACCACTTAATTTCCACATCTTGTAAATTGAGGTTAGGTAAATTCCTGCTTTCAACGTACCTTTGAGCCCAGTGAATATAACTATGACCAACAATCCAGACAGAAAACATGGTGAGAGAAGGTTCTCCTGCAGTCAGATGAAGTGTGGCAATGAAATGGCAGTTGAAAAAATGTGAGTTTGAAATGAAAAAAACTGTGGAGTTTCTGTGTTCATGAAGTAGTAACAGTGATTGGTGGATTTTGATTGATGAAAACAGAAAGTTAGGGTGTAGAGATGTGTTCTTTGAAAGATGTATTTTGAGTGGTCAATAAAAAATCATTAAATGAAAGAAAGCACTGGATATGCAGGTGCACTGAGAGTTCAGAGTTCAATTGCAACATTGTTGTGTGAATTTGCAAACACCAGAGTTTCTCCAAGAGGTGGTTGCTATGGAAAATAGGCAGAAAGGGCAGAGGGGGAAGGGTTTTCATTTGAAAAAAAGTGAGGGAAGAGTTTTGATTGGGTGACATGAGAAATATGTGTGAAGAATTACACCATTTCTGTGCTTTTGATAGCTGCAGACTCTGGAGTGCATACCTTTTGCTCTGCTGAAGACAAATTGGTGTGTTTCTGAGACTGTTTTCAAACTCAAAGTATTTGCTAAGGTGAGAAAATATTTCTTTACTTTAGATAGAGAATAGTGTGCTTTAAGGAGAAAATTATGATTTATGTGGCGCAATTTGCTAGTAAATATGCTCTCACATGTGCATGGAAATTTTTGATTTTGAATGTTTCTGTTATATAGCCATGTTAAAAGTGACTCAACCATGCTGGAAAGTCAATCAAAAAATGATTTCATGTATTTTAATGACATTTTAAGTCATTTTCTGATGTGCAGTGTTTAGAAATTATGATTTGAAAATCGTTTTTGTGGAAAAGGAATTGTTTTTAAAATCATGACAAGGAAATAATGGTGTATGGTTATTTATAAGGCAATTGACTGTCCTTGATGTTATTTTTCTCATTTTATTGTAAGACCTTTCTCTGTGGCGCAAATTGCTTGTAAATATGCTCTTACATGTGCATGAAAATTTTAATTATCAATGTTTGTGTTACATAGCCATGATAAAAGTGAACCAACCATGCAGGAAAGCCAATAAAAAAACGCTTTCATGTGTTTCAATGACATTTTAAGTCATTTTCTCATGTGCAGTTTTTTGAAATTATGATCTGAAAATCGTTTTTGGGAAAAAGGAATTGTTTTTAAATTCAAGAGAAGGACATAATGGTGTATGGTTCTTTATAAGGCAATTGACTGTCCCTGATGTTATTTTTCCCATTTTAATGTCAGACCTTTCTTTGTGGCGCAAATTGCTTGTAAATATGCTCCCACCTGTACATTGAAAATTTTGATTTTGAATGTTTATGTTACATAGCCATGTTTAAAGTGACCCTACCATGCAGGAAAGCCAATCAAAATACGCTTTTATGTGTCTTAAGGACAATTTAAGTAATTTTCCCATGTGTAGTGTTTTGAAGTTATGATTTGAAAATCGTTTTTGAGGTAAAGGAATGTTGTTAAAATTTATGTTCGCCATATGCCCCCAAATTTCTTTCTCAGGGTTGCAGCAGGGTGCTCTTGAGACACCCCTGCACTTTTGGAATAAATTCCTAATTTGTGATGAGCAAATTGTTAATCGCAAATTGCACCTTCATTTATATGAGCCTCCTAGCCCATGGAAATGAATGGGTAATTTGCAATTAGCAATTTTCTCATCGCAAATTTGGAATGGTAAAGAATCGCTATTTATTCCTTAAAATTCGCTTTTTTGGAAATGCAAAATAGTTATATGATACATATGGCGGTTGATGTCTAACAAGATAAGAAGCTTATGGATACATTTATGATGACTGGTGCAATGAAGTAGAAATCACTTACTTCATTGGTAGGCCTTTACAATAAATTATCTCCTCTGTATTCTTCATCAAGCATAACTTTAATCTGCAATCCTGAGTAGGCCTCACCTTAAACAAACCTCTGGATAGGCCACATCTTATTGTCATCCTGATTTAATCATTTATAATTCTAGGGACAGATTTATGATAGGTGTATACCTCTTTTGTGCCACTTAGAAAACATTGTCCATGGGGAAATGAATTAAAATGTCATTAAGACACATGAATGTGTTTTTTTTAAACGTTTGCAATTTTTTTGGGTCACTTTCAACATGGCTATGTGTCTGAAACAGTCAAAATCTAAATTTGCAATGCACTGGTGGGAGCATATTTACAAGGAATGTGCTTCATGGGGAAAGGTCTTATAATGTAATATGGGAAAAATGACATTAGAGATACTGAAATGCCTTATAGAGAAGCATACACCATTATGTCCTTGTCATAAATTTGCAAACCATTACTTTTCCCCAAAAACGATTTTCAAATTATATTTAGAAAACAGTGCACATGTGGAAATTACTTAAAATGTCAATAATTCAAAAATTGTGATTCCTTAAATGCAATGTATAAAAAAAAAATATGTAAAAAATGATATTAAGGATTTGGAAACTACCACCAACTTGTAGTTTGTGGTAATTTGCGAATTCTTTTCAAAAAGAATTTTTTTTTTTAAAAAAAAAAGGTCCCATATGACGCCCATACATGCCATTAGGGCATGTAGGTGTGCCATGTGCTCCCAAATTTCTTTTTCAGGGGTGCAGCAGGTTGTTCTTGAGATACCCCTGCACGCTTGAAAAAAATCCTATTTTGTGATGAGCTAATTGCTAATCACAACTTGCAACATTAATTCCTATGAGCCTCCTAGCCTATGGAAATGAATGGGTAATTTGCAATTAGCAATTTGCTCATTGCAAATTAGGAATAGTAAAGAATCGCTATTTATTCCTTAAAATTTGCTATTTATAATATGTAAAATATTTTGATGATACATATGGCAGTTCATCTGTAACAAGATAAGAAGCTTAGGGATAGATTTATGATGAGTGGCGCATCCCCAGGGATGTGACAGTCATCCTGCGCCACTGTTCCGCCACCCATGGTGTGCTGCATTTACAATGCGGCGCAGCATGGGGCAAAAAAGGCACAGATGTGTGACGCATCTGTGCTGTAAAGGTGGCGCATTGCTGGAGTTGTATCGTAAGTGCGATGCAGCTCCAGCAAGGATCAGGGGTGCCCCATCTATACAATGCTGCGTCAAGACCTATGCCAGCTTCAAGCAGGTGCAGGGTTTTGAAGCAGCTTTCTCCTATCTGATTGTAAATGCGGCACACCATGGGTGGTAAAGCAGTGGTGCACATTAACTGGTGCATGCCTGGGGATGTGCCATTTAATATAAATCTGCACTTTAACATTTGAGTATGTGCAGGGGACACAGAGTCGTTGAGGCTTATCCAAGGTTAAGAACAGATGAGTCCTGTCCAGTGAAAAATTAGACATAGGCTTCACCTGCTCAGCATCGCTGGACATGGCTAAATAATAGCTGCAAAATGTTACTCTTGTTAAATAATTTTACTATTATAATCTGTGAGATTTGTCTCTTACTCTGCAACATCTCATTGTTGTTGTCTTTCTTTAAAGATAAAGACAACCTCAACATGAGCGACAATCTGCAATCAGTTGATTTTGACCTCATCATTGAACTTGTAATTGAAACATCAGTGGATGTTGATCCATTGGATGATTTAAATCCTGAGGATGAAGAAGAGCGTGATGAGGATGCAGATTTGTCCGAATTATATGATATAGGATGGGAAGATGACCTGCTTGAGCCTTTGGAATTATAAACATTTATTTTTAAAATTTATAATCAATAAAAAGTAAAAAGGTAAACCGTTTAATTTAAAAATAAAGACACCTTCAAAAACAGGTTATGTGTAGTGTCTTCAATAAAATATTAAAATATGCTCATAAAATTAGATCAGATTCACATATAAAATAGCATAGGTAACATAAATATAAATCTCATTTCTTTTCTGCTACTTCTGTATTGTAAATTTGCAAGGACTAAAAAATCTTCTATTTAAAATGTCAAGTAGTGTGTTATGTTTTTGATCACTATTACTGATTTACTGTTTGATAATATTTTTTTATTAACATTTTTATTATATTTTTCCTCAGATTCAACTATGCCTACAAAAATAAGAGAGATGAAGGCTGCAAAACGTCAAAGACAGCAGGAGAAAAAAAAAATGCAGCAGTCCTCTAACAAAAAGATTTCTCAAGCGATGAAGAAAGCACCGGGTAAGAGCTCTAAATATTTCATAAAAAATATTTCAAATAAAAAAAATATTAGTACAGAAAATGTTTCAATCCATAACAACACAAGTAAATCAAATGGAAAGAAAAGGACAAATGAAAATGTTACTGCTAGAGCAAGAGATAAATCTGTGCATGATAGTAGAAGGAAACAACAGTTTACGGAGATTCGTAAACGAATGTTCCGTAACAGGATAATTGGCAATTTGTTAAAAAATATTAAGAAAGGTCAACAGAAATTAGTTTTTTATAGGAGAAAAAAAAAAGTTGAGAAAGTTATTGATCAGGCTTTTGAAATTAAACGTAAGTTATTTATTTTGATAATCAATAGAATTAGGAAGCTAAACAAGGCAATTTTTGATTTCAAAAGAAATAGTAGATGGAAGAGAATAGTTAATCGTAGTAATTTTTGTGAAGTTTTTTCTGGAGAATGGATACATAGTTCAAGCTGTGAGGCATTTTTTAATGAAGAGAGTTATTTCCAGGATAATGATTTGGTGCATGCAGTTGACATCAGTGGTCGTGCTTATGAAGTGAAAGATGGTTGTCCAGTTGAAAAAGAAAAACTTGTGACAACAGAGGCAGAAGAGTTGTTAGGTAATGAGGTTTTAGGAAGACGTGCTAAGGGTCCTGTGTACACCTGGAAGTGTAGTAGTATTTGCAGTGTGCGACAGGATTCTATCAATTTGCTTTGTGATTTTGTACGGTCATTTAACAAGAAAAGTTTGAAGCAGAAAATGAGGTTGTTGCAAGAATTAGATCCTTGCAGAGTGAGAGAAGTGACAGGTTTGCATGGGCATTCACTGGCTTGTCTTTCCAGGAGAGTATGCCAGAGTGTTTTTCATCATTTCAGGATGCTAGCAGTGCATCATAACAAAGTGAGGAAGTTAGTTAGACTGTTGTATTATGCTAAGAGTCCAGCAATTATGCTGAAACAATTATGTGCTGCTCTTCTGCATGGTTCTGAAATAGATGTGAGGAATATATGTGAAGAAATTGAGTTTTGTTACTTTGGAAGTAAAGAGGAGAATGTTGAAATTGAGCAAGAAATAGAGGGTCATTTGGAAGATACTGTACATGTTTCCAGTACAGATAATTTCCAGAGGGAAATTGCGACGTTTGACATGAAATCAAGTGAGAGGCCTAATTTCACTTGTGTGTGTTGTCGACGCACTTATTATAAGAATCAGACTAAGTTAGTGGATTTATATGCAAAAAGTGAAAGGGAAAATAATAGTGAATGGAAGGATTTTGCAACATACTTGATGGTAGAAAATTGTTTTGATTTGGGATTGGATCAACGTGTGTGTACTTATTGTTGTAACAAATTAAAACAAAACCAGATGCCTGCTAGAGCAGTTCATAATAATCTGGAATTGGTTGAGATTCCTTCTGAATTGAAGGATTTAAATACTTATGAATCTATTTTGATTCAAAGTATCCATCCCTTTCAGGCTATTGTAAGAATGGAGCCAAAGACAGGGAAATTGCCTCCATCAGATTTACAGAGAGGATTAAAGGGAAGAGTTGTTTATTTGCCTCTAGATTTGAAGAAAAACATTAACACAATTGGAGTAGAAAAAGTGGAAGAGGAACCTCTGGTTATCTTAGTTAATGGGGTTCCGACAAAGAATAAGAAAATATGGCAAGATTTAGTAGATGTTAGGAAAGTTAAAAAGGCAACATTGTATTTGAAAAAAAATAATAAATACTATAAGAATGTATATGTTGAAGAAGAGGAAGTAAGTGAGGAAGAGGATAGCGATTTGTGTGCTGGTCAAATTGAGAAAGTAGAACCCTCTACTAGTGAGGAAATATATGAACATTATAGTGTTCATCCTTTGCATTCAAAGGAAGTCATGGGGAATGCTATTGAGTTGTTTCAAATGAAACAAGCCAAAGGGAGTCCCATTAGTGTTTGGGAGCAAAGTTTGGAAGCTCGGTGTTTCCCACAGCTTTTTCCAACAGGTCAGGGAGGAAGATATGATGAGCGACCTCATCAAATTCCTGCTTCTGAATACCGGACTTTGCGATTGTATGCAGGAGATGCTAGGTTTCGACAATGCATTCCATATTTGTTTCATCTCCTGTTTGAAAGCGATCTGTCTGGACTGTCATATGCAGTGAACCACATCTTGAAAAGTGGTATACACATGCAAAACATCTCGGCAAGTGATTTTATGGATAAAGTGAATGTCCAAGATAGTATTTTGGATTCTCACCTGATTAATCTCATGGCGTGTCAGCGTGGTACTAATGAGTACTGGTACCGTCGTCATGGTGATTTAAAATGTATGCTGAGGAACTTAGGTACTCCCACATGGTTCCTCACTCTGAGCTGTGCCGAGTATGGCTGGGAAGACTTACTTGAATTTCTACGAGAGGCAAATGCTAACGTAGAAAACATCGAATTCAAGACACCCGGAGAACTGTGCTCTTTGGATCCAGTCAATGTATGTAGGTACTTCAATCATAGATTTGAAGCTATGATGTCTTTCATCATGAATAAGAAGAATCCACCTCTTGGAGAGGTGTTGGATTTCTTCTGGAGAAAGGAGTACCAAGCAAGAGGTGCTCCTCATATACATATGTTGCTGTGGATCAAGGATGCACCTAAATTTGGAACGGATCCAGATGACTCAGTGATGAGTTTCATCCAACAGTATTCTACGTGTGCTGTTCCAAACGCAAAGGAGAAGAAAAGCCTAAGAGAAAAAGTTCTGCGTTTCCAAAGCCATCGATGTGGAAAGTACTGCCGTCGTAAATTCCGAAACAAGGACAAGTTCTACACTAAATGTCGTTTCGGCTATCCACGACCGGTGATTTCTAAAGGAAGAGTAAACAGTTTGATGTCTTCGCTGCGACACAATGTCATGAAGAAATCACCTAAAAACACTTACAATTTGAAGAGGAACGAAGAGTCCAAGTACATCAACGACTACAACCCGGTGATTTTGTCCATGTGGAATGCTAACATGGATATACAGTTTGTGGCTGATAACTGTATGGCTGTGGCTCGGTATGTGACGTCTTACATCACCAAAAAAGAGAAGACAGAATTGAAGGATATGTGGGAGGACATTTCCCATGAAAAGAGCCTCAGCAAGAAGTTGTACAGTTTCAGTCTGAAGATGTTGTCGCATCGAGAAATCGGAGCGTACGAATGTTCTGACCGGTTGTCTTCAGCAAGTCTCTATGCCAAGTCCAGGAGTATCGTTTGGGCGAGTCTTGGTCTTGCTGCAACGCGTAATCGAGTTCTCAAACCTGTGCGGGAAATTGAGTATTTGGCGGAAAAGGAGCCAAACAGTACCGACATTTTGAAGACAAACATGTTGGATACATATTATCCAAATCGAAGCAGTCACCTAGAGAATGTTTGTCTGTATGAGGTTCTGCAAAATTACATGTTCAAGAGGAACATCAAAGAAGATACTGAGAAAGGAGTGTATGCTGTAATAGGAAGTGAGGGATGTCTGGTGAAGCAAAGAAAATGCCACTTGATAAACCATCGAAAATTGAGTGGCGAATCTCCTGAAAAAAAGGAGTTTTTCTATTTAGCACTTTTGCAACTTTTCAAGCCTTGGCGTGCAGAAGAGGAACTGCTTGGAGATTTCCTCTGTTATGAAGACTCTTTCAATGCCGCCAAGGAGACCATAGAATGTCCTGCTTTTCCCAAATATGTAGAAATGTTGAATGCGGAAATTGAGCAGGAAGCAACAATTGCAGCCGAGATTGCCAGAGACAGTTCTCAGGACAGTCAGAGTTCTGCTTCATTGAGTCAGGATCCACTAGGAGGACCTCTTATTGAAAATGAAGCTGCCACTGCTATGAATGAGGTGGAAAGAGCCATGGCACATGCTCAAGAGGATGTGGTTAACTTAGAAGAGTTGGAAAGGCAACTCAACGTTGAGCAGAGGAAAATATATGACGAAGTTACCATGCAAATTGATCATGGATTAAGTCATGATAAGAAAGAGTGCTCATGTACGTCGTTGAAGCCTGTCCGACTGTACGTGAGTGGAGAAGCGGGAACTGGAAAAAGTTTCCTCATTAAAGCAATTTCATGCTATTTGCAGGAAAGGACAGAGTCATCGCTGTCTTGTGTTGTCACTGCTCCAACTGGACTGGCAGCACATAATATTAAAGGGATTACTTTACATCGTTTACTGATGCTGCCAGTGGAGCATGACAACAAATTAGAATATCACAAGCTATCTGGAGATGCTTGTTTTGAAGTTTCAAGAATCTTGAGGAAAATGAAACTTCTTATCATTGACGAAGTAAGCATGGTTTCCAATGTCATGCTTGCCTTTGTGCATTTGAGGATGCAAGAAGTTCTCAAAACAGAGTATGATGTGTTATTTGGTGGCAAACACATCATTGTTTTCGGAGATCTTCTGCAGCTGACACCAGTGAAAGGGCAACCTGTGTTCAAAATGCTCACGCATGAAGATACCAGGAAGTGCCTAGGCAGCATTGGCAACGTCAATATATGGTTAAACTTCAATTATGCTGAACTGCATGAAAATATGCGTCAGGCAAAGGATGAAGTTTACAAGACTATTCTACAAGATGTTAGAATTGGAAAAGTGACCGAGCATGGAAAAGAAGCTTTACATGCACGATTACTGTCAAATTTATATCCAGAACAAGATGTTGTGCCTGAGAATATTTTTCAGAAAATTACTGATAAGAAATCTGGAATATGTTTGATGCCAACTCTTGCAGAATGTGCCAAATTTAACAACAAAATGTTGCATTTAGAAAAGCAAGAGATTGTGAAAGTGGAAGCTATTGATAGAGTAGAGCATATGGGATCAACAATTATTTTGTCTGAGAATCTGAAATCAAAATTGGATTCATTAGAGAAGACTATATCTAAAACTGCAGGTTTTGAAAAGACTCTGAATGTGTGCTTGAACTGCCGTATAATTTTAAGAAGGAATTTACATGTTGAAAGAGGTCTGGTAAATGGATCAATGGGTAATGTTGTTGATTTTGTGAAATACAGAAATAGAGATGGAATTGAATTTTTAAAAATTAAATTTGATGGCATTGAGGAAGTACAGCTAATTGCTCGTTGTTCTGCTAGATTTTTGCTTGTAAAAGACTTATATGTTCGCCGTAAGCAGTTCCCTGTTTGCTTGGCATATGCGGTGACAATTCATAAATCGCAAGGTTTAAGTGTAGACACTGCATTGGTGAATATTGGCAGTTCTGTGTTCAAGGAGGGTATGGCATATGTGGCATTGTCACGAGTTAGAACTTTATCGGGATTGTACTTGATTGAGTGTGATGTCAGAAACATTTGTGCAGATCTAGATTGTGTTAAGGAATACAATAGGTTAAGAAGAGAGTATGCGCCACATTTGCCTCAGTTTCCTTTGTTTGAGAAACGTCTGGTAGGCCGGAAACGAAGAAATGAGAACAATACTGGGGAGGTTGTAGCAAAAAGACAAAAAGTGAATGAACCTAAAATTACAAGCAGAAACAAAGAGGATTCTGTTGAAGATGTTGTTGGTTTTCAGTTTGAAAACAGTTCTGGTGTCAACTGCTATGCTAATGTAGTAATGAATGTTTTGTTTTCTCTAAAAAATGTAAAAGAAGAGATTGTGGTCAATTCTGATCAAAGATTTTGCAGTTTGTTGAATTCTGTGTTAGAGAAATGTAGCACAGATAGAACAAAAATAGAAAGTGTGTCTGAAATTCGAAACCTGTTAGACAGATGTTCAGGGCAAACACAATTCTCTCAAAATATTCAGCAAGATTGTCAGGAGTTTTTAATGTATATGCTTGATGTATTACATGCTGAAGGTGTAGATGTAGATCAGCTGTTTGGGCTTTCTTATCAATGGCAGCATGACTGCGAGAACTGTATGGTATCAAGTACTACTAGTGTAGACTCAGAAAGATTTATATATTTAACTTTGCCAGACAGTAAATCAGTCTCCTTTAATAAGCTAGTAAAAGCTGCTAATCACAGCATGGAGTGTAGCCAATGTAAATCTGAAATGATGTCCACATTATTTATACGAAAATATGGCCAGTACGTCATTTTAATGTTCCAACGATGTAGGCCTGATGGAACAAAATTGACAACTTTAATAAAAAATTTTGTAGCTTCGCAGTTGTCAATATCAGGAAGGACTTTTGTAACTACAGCAATTATATATCATGACGGCCCTTCAATATCATCAGGACATTACACAGCTTATTTAAAGTCTAGAAATGGCTGGTCATTCTGCAATGATTCTGTTTTAATTTTCAAAAAAAAATTGCCGTATGACCTTAAAAACTCTTACCTGGTGTTTTTAAAACCAAAATTTTAGGAAAATAATCTCGGGATATGATCTGTGGAATTTCAAGAAGTTCTAATGGCTCCTACACAATTTGGCCTTGAGGATAAGTGTAGTTCAGAGACATAACTTCTAATCAAAGGATTGGACATCATGGAGATGTATGTGCACTTTAAATGAGTTCAGAAAAATTGTTTCTTTTCATAAGCTAATTGAAGCAGCCAATCAAAACATGGAGTAGAGGGAATGTAAGTCTGCAATGCTGTCTACTGTTTTACATTGCTTTGTGATTAAAAGTGATGTAGAGAATTAAATAATTGTAGTACTCATAGAGGTAGTGTAAGTCTGCTTCATATTAAGCAGTATCAGTGTCATAGGAAATGTAGAACATGACTGACCAAGAAGGGGAAGATATTACTATTCCAGGATTGTGAAAATGATCTTCAACATTTTAATTCTGAAAGTTGCGGAAATGCCAAATGATGGGATTGGCTTACAAGAAATCCAAGAGTTATAAATATCTCTGACTAGATTTGGCCTTGTGGAAAATAGTGGTAGAGAGCAAGAAGTCATTTATTGCATGTAACGTGTTTTTAAAAACGATGGAGGTTTTCTTTCAGAAAGTGGCGGGCTGAAAGTAATAACAGCACAAAAGAGTGTAAGCTGTTCATAGGACATCCTTGGACGTCATGGAAAGTAAGTTAACTTTAAGGAGTTCTGAATTTTATTTTCTGATGTTGTATGGGTTTTTTAAACACAATCATTTTGATTGTGTTTTTTTTTCCCCGCTGTTACATGATGAATACCTTCAAGTCACTGTTTTTAGTGAATTTTGATACATTCTGAGAACAGCAAAAATAAACCATTTAACATGTATAATTAATTCTGTACTGTTTGCATTTATGATGTATATGTAGAACTGTGTAGGAGGCATGGAGAAGGTGAGTTTTCTGTAAGTGTTAAATTTATTGTATGCAGTGCTGCACTTCTACGTAATCTTTCATATGCTGGACTACATCTGCACAATGAGATACCTAAGCAAAGGAAACACAAGTGATGTGATTGTGAAATGAGCAAAATAAATTGCACATATTTCAATTACATCACTTGAGTTTCCTATCATTACGAATCACATTGTGCAGATCAAGTTTAGGTCTGTCCAGGGAAACATAGGAGGTTTCTACTTTGTTGAAGAGTGCAGTGGACATGACTCACTTCATTAGTAGACTTTCACAGATATTATCTCCTCTGTACACTTCAACAAGTGTAAATCTCATCTTGAACTCTGAGTAGGCCTCACCTCAAACAAATCTCTGGATAGGAGACATGTTATTGGCATACTGAAGCGACACTTTTCTGAAACAAGAGCAATGCAAAAGATGCACCATGTTTTAAGATAGTCCTCACTTCATCTGCATCAAGATACTGTTAGTTTAAAATGTATATCTTTAGCATTGTGTAGAGGACCTGGAGAAGCAGAAGCTTCTGTCAGTGTCAAAGTTGTTGAAAAACTATTTGTCCTTCAATATTTTCCCTTGTCTTTTGTAATTTTTAAATACATATTTTAATTTTTTTTTAAATGTTGGTTCTCTCTTTCACAGATTGAAAGTATAGAAATAAAATGTGATTAATTTAACAGCAATTACAAGGTAAATAGTTGTACTCTTTTCGTTACATTTCTATCACATTCACCTACTATTAGATCCACTGCTTCACTTCTTTAATCCTCAGTTTCCTGCCTTTGCTACTTTCCTCATTCCTTTCTCTATTACCTATTTACTCAACTCCTTCCACTCTTTTTCTCAGTCCCTCTGTTCTCATAGTTCCTCAGTCTTGTTCACTCACTCCATCTCTATTACTCTTAGTGTCTGTGAATTACTTTCCCAACTTTTTTTTTTTGGGGACCGCTTCCTGGGAAGTTGCCCGGTTCGCAAACCAGCAGCGTTATGGCAGTCCACCATTTTGTGTTTCGTTCGAATCAAGATACAAGATGGAGGGCAAATAATGTTCAGAATAGGTAGAAGGGGGCACGGTAGATGTATCTTGACCCCCTTGGTTTTCTGAGGGTGGCTCAGGAGGACCATAGTTCTTCACTCTTGTTCACTCTCTCTGTTTCTATTAATGTCACTGTTTATGACTGATCAAAAAAATGTTTTTTAAAAAAGAACAGTAACTATAAGGGAAGGAAATAGACAGTTATGTTAAAAGAAAGACAGCTAAAGGGAGTAAACTAACGATACTGTTACCTACAATCCACTGCTGTTGATGTTACTGACCATGTCATGAATGATGTAATATGTGAAATCATCAACAGTGGATTGTAGGTAACAGTATCCTTATTTTACTCCCTAGAGCTGTCTTTCTTTTAACATAACTGTGTATTTCCTTCCCTTATAGTTACTGTTCTTTTTTAAAAAATATTTTTTTGGTTAGCTTCCGGTACGCGTACCGGGTAGCGCTCCGGGAGCGAACTAAGAGAAATACAGGTTGGCAGAGTTCCAAATTTTCTACCAATTTTTTTATAATGGGGAGTTAGTTCTGAAAAGAACTTTTTTTTTTATGTTTTTGTTGTTTTATATTTTTTTTAGTATTTTTTGAACATTTTTTTACTTTTTTTGTATTTTCTGAACGTTTTTAAAATTTTTTTGGTTTTTTTGGGGGGGGGGGAAACAAAAACGATCCATTATAAAGGGCTCAACAGGAGCAAAAAAAAAAAATGAATTTATTTTTTGGTGCGTTTTGTGCAAACATTAATATGATTTTGAATTGCTCGCAAAATCAAAGTGATGCTACTTTCTCTGTAGCAGATGAAAGCGCCACATTCCACGCACACTTGTTTTACGTGACCAAACAACATTTGGATGTTTGCAATCACCTCCCTCGCCTCTGGTCCCGACACCTCTGGAACCACCGATCTTCTTGCCATTTGGAGGGGATGTTGTTGTTGGTCACGTAGCTGGGCAGCACTATAGTTATTTGGGTGCCACCTACTCATATGCCGATGCATAGTATGATTCCCATAACTATATTTTTTATCGGTGCCCCTTGACAATCTGTCACCGCATATGCGGCAAAACACGTAACGAGCATTCACTTTCTTTTGCCCCTCAGGAATTCTGTAGAATTGCCAGATATAATTCTCCTGTCGATTGTACCTCCTGGGCTCCTCTGGCAAAAACTCATGCTCTTCCTCCTCTTCCTCCTCTTCCTGTTCTTCCTCTTCTTGCAGAATTACTTCTGCAGGTGGTCCTCTCTTTCTTGGATTTGGTGGAGGTGGTGGGCTAGCACCAGCTGAAGCTACTAATGAAGCCATCACAAAGTCTCAATAAAGGGTCTTTCTCTCACCAAGATGAAAGTCAGAGTGATGAAAGAAGGAGGGGTTTTCATCATTTGGGAAAAACAAAAGTTCTAAACCAATGACAAGTGTCCATTTTAGATCACATGACCTTGTATTACATCATTAGGAAACCAAAAGTGAAATGAACCAATGAAAAGTGTTATTATCGAGTCACATGACCTGCTATGTTTACATTACGCGGTCGGCGCCGCGCCGCGGATCGCTTCCGGTTCGCGTACTGCTGCGCTTCCGGGTACGCGAACGTAGCACGTAATATGACGTATTACGCGAGAACGCGAAACGTCATGCTGACGCGACGCGTCACGATGTTGTTTTGTAACGCGAGAGGTGCGCTAAAGGAACGTTTACCAGTTCGCGTACCGGGTCGCGCCTCCGGATTGAGCTAACGGGAAGCTAACCGGTACGCGTACTGGGAGCGAAACAAAAAAAAATAAAAAAAAAATTGTATAAAAAACATGTAAAAAATATTTTTCTTTTTAAAGAATAATACATTGTAAAGGTTTTGATATTAGCTATTAAAAAACCAATGAAATTCACTGAAAAAACCATAGGTTATAGACCATATATAGTTAGGAATTAGCATTTACAAAACCTTAAAAATTCACTGAAAAAACCATAGGTTATAGACCATATATAGTTAGGGATTAGCATTTAAAAAACCTTATTTTACTCACACAAAACCATTGAAATTCCATATATAGTTAGTTGCACTAACTATATATCGCGCACCCGCAATCCACTGCTGATCATGTCACATATTACATCATTCATGACATGGTCAGTGACATCACTGATGACATCACTGATGACATCTCAAATGACATCACTGATGACATCACTGATGACATCTCATTTGACATCATTCTTGTGCTAATACGATAAACCTCTTCAGACTCTAATATAACCTTAGATACACTCAGTGTATACAGACACTCACACACTGCCACTCATCCATGGAGTTACTCACACACCCAGTCAGTCATGCAAAGAAACAATCTCACCTCCATTTCTTCAACTATACAGTTAAACACACCTTACTTATTGAAACATATACTAACACATATTTACTCTCTTATACAATCCCTGATACAAGTTCACAATGATCGATACAACTACTCACTCATTCAGTGGCTCTCATGCACAGTTATTTATATATGCCAACTCTCACATGTACTGTGTTTTACATATGTACTTACTATGACATGTAGCATTGAGATATCCATTCACTCATCAATACACTCATGCACACAGTCAACTGCCCATGTAGCTGTTTCCACATGCCCTCTTGAACTCATACACCTAGTGAATAAACTGCTCACACATCTATGCATAGAGTCACACACCTTCCAGCCACCCCTACACAAACTCAATCTCCCATAGAAATACTTGGGCAACCAATTAATAACACATATAGCCTCTCGTATAGCTAATGATCAACACATGCAGCAGTTTACAGAACAACAGACATAATGATGCACAAATTAAGACAGTTTAGTCACTAACCCATGCATTCAGTGAGACACATTTAATCACTCACTCATACAGTCAGTCACGCACCTACTAAATCCTTCATCCAGACACTTATACATCCACTCATTCTTCAATATGTAAAACATATTTAAACTTTACAAAAACACACAGACACTAGATGATGTCATCAGTGATGTCATATGAGATGTCATCAGTGATGTCATTTGAGATGTCATCAGTGATGTCATCAGTGATGTCACTGACCATGTCATGAATGATGTAATATGTGACATGATCAGCAGTGGATTGCGGGTGCGCGATATATAGTTAGTGCAACTAACTATATATGGAATTTCAATGGTTTTGTGTGAGTAAAATAAGGTTTTTTAAATGCTAATCCCTAACTATATATGGTCTATAACCTATGGTTTTTTCAGTGAATTTTTAAGGTTTTGTAAATGCTAATTCCTAACTATGGGGCCGATTAGGATGGCGGACGGACTTGCGTCCGTCCGCCACCCTTGAGGAGGAGGGAACGTCCGCAGGGGCTGCGGCGTTCCCTCCGTGCTGATTAGGATGTGACCGCCAGGGTGGCGGTCACATCCTCTATATTTAACATTGCGGCGGGTGCAGCTTCAAGCTGCACCCGCCGCAATGTTAAAAAAGCATGTTTTACATTTACATGCACAAAGCGGCCGGCACCGCACGGTGCCTGCTGCTTTGTGCACGCAAATGCAGGGGGGTACCATAGGTACCCCCCATGTGCACCCCCCACCCCCCATTCACCCAGGGGGCCCGCAACGGGCCCCCAAAGTGAATGTCCGTATGCTTTTCCATGGCGGAAAAGCCGCCGTGGAAAAGCATGTATTTACGAACATCCTAATATGGCGGACGGTGTCTCATAGACACCGCCTGCCATGTTATAGCTTTTCCGCCGCGGTCGGAAGCCGACCGCGGCGGAAAAGCGGCGGACGGAATTCCAGACCCACCAGCCATCCTAATTTGGCGGTGGGTCTTTGGAGGCTCCGCAGCGGTTTTTCCGCATCCTCCAGGCCGGCGGACACTTCCGCCGGCCCGGAGGATGCGGAAAAACCGCCATCCTAATCGGCCCCTATATATGGTCTATAACCTATGGTTTTTTCAGTGAATATATATATATATATATATATATATATATATATATATATATTACCTACTGGCGGTCGCCAGTAGGTATATATAGTTAGTATTTTTTCTCTATGGGATTTTTGAAAATTCTATGTCTAATAACTTTGGCGTTTGTGGACGGAATTGGCTGAAATATTCAGGAAAATGGAACATTTTGTTTCTGAGCAGCCCCTGGAAATTTGGGGGGGGTTCGTCAAGGGGGGGCCGAGAAAAAAGGGGGTCCCAAAACGTGTTTTTAACATTGAGTTTTCCATAGGGCGGTTGGCCTCAGTTTTAGCCCGAACGGCTGAATGGATTTCCACGAAACTTGGCAAAATTGTAGGGACTGGTAGCCCGATGTGCCTTTGCTAGGTCTCAATATATGTGCTTCAGTGGATTTTGAGAAATTAACGTTCAAAAAAAGATATATATCTGTAACAGCGGACCGGGCAGCGCTCCGGTTCGCTGACTTGACGCGTAACGGAACTTCGCGTAGCGAAGCTGATTGGCTCTCCGGTGTCTGTCAACATTCTAAACAGTCCGGAGCGGCTGCCATCTTGTCTCTCGGTAGGATTGAGAGACAAGAGGAGGCCAAAACAAAGGGGGAAATGACCATAAGGGGGCATAGTAGATCCGCCCTGACCCCCTAGGTTTAATGTGGAGGCTTTAAAAGGGCCCCGCGGGGCAAAAAAAAATAAAACATTTTTTTTGTTTTTTTGCGTGGATAGCGCCCGGTTCGCGAACCGGGAAGCGTTCTGGGCAGCGTACTATAAGGAAAAAAAGAATGATAGACTTTTCAAATACTGTATGTTAATTGATTGTTGGTTTTGTTGATTATTTTTTAATTTTGTTATTTTTTAAGCAATTATTTATTATTGTAATTGTGTTTCAAAATTTAAAAACATTTCTAACATTTCACTAGTTTATGAATTACATATAAAAATGATTAAAGACTCAAATAATTTTTTAATATTACATATAATTTTATTTTTCGGATTGTTTTTCAAAATTTAATAGAATGTCTAACATTTGACTGTCAGATATGTCCTCTTGTTGAGTGAACATAACTTCCCACATTTGACCGTCATCATAATGAAGTAAATGATCCACAGATTCTACACATTGAACTAATTCAAGGTCCCGTGATTCATCCATGAAATCTGAGTCATCATTGTCCTCAATATCTTTTTCTGTGTTGTTCTCCAGAACAATTTCGAAGGAAATATTCTGCTCACCTTCCATTTTATTGCTGTAATTTGCATAAAAAATAAATATATCAGTAGAGATAGGGCACTGTTGGGTTTAAGTTCAGACAGGTACTTGTGAGTTTATAACAGAGAAGTAATCTATGGGCACTGTATGGTTTCAGGCGTGAAGTAGTACTATTAAAAAGTACCTGTGAAGAAGCCTAAGTAAATTCATAATTATACCACAGAAACCTAAATCAATCCATAATTATAATAAAGAAGCCTTTCTCAATGTCTAACTCTTACAGAGGGATAGTATATAACTATCTGAAAATGTTTTCAAATTTATAAAATAATATCTCACCTTCTAAAAACAAGTTTAAGTTGTGAGTGAAAATGATCTTGCAATGTAGTTCAGGAAGTAGTAGTCAAAATGGCTGTGTTTCTCTCTCTTCCTTTATATATATTCAGGTACATAACCAATCAAATGTCAGGTAAAAAAAGTAGAAAATGAAAGTAACATTTTAATTGGTTGTCAATTCCAACACTTCAGATGTGTTTTGTGAAGTAATTTACCTCAGGGTATTTAGAGAGGTCTACAGGCTAAATGGTTAAATGGAATTTCAATCAAATTTGTGAAAATGGTAGGGATTGGTATGTAGTATGAGCTAATCTATATTTGGTGAAATTGTCTCCAGTCGCTTTTCTGTAAACTACTTTCCCACCTTTTTTGATGGTGCGCTTCCCAGGGAGCGACCCGGTACGCGAACTGGCGAGCGCCCCGGTACGCGAACCTTAAGCGTTACGGGAGTCCACCATTTTGTGTTTCGGTCGAATTAAGATACAAGATGGAGGGCAAATAATGTTCAGAATGGGTAGAAGGGGGCACAGTAGACTTATCTTGACCCCCTAGGTTTTCTGAGGGTGGCTGAGGAGGCCCATATGTGTGAAAAAAAAAATTTTTTTTTTAAATTTTGCGAGGTTAGCTCCCGGTTCGCGTACCGGGTAGCGCCCCAGGGAGCGTACTTTGTTGAAAATTAGTGAAAAAAGTTAGAGTAAAATAATAATTGTGAGTGATCAGATGTAGGGTAGCTCTGAGAAGAGCTTTTGGGTTTATGGTACATTTAGGTACTTATAAGTAGGTACCAATGCACAGTCTTAAATTCAGAATGAAAATTCTGTTGCCCTCATCTGAGAAGTGAACTCCATCTCCTCTGTAGATATCTTGCATGTAGTAACGCAAGTTATTGTTGTACACGGAGCCCATTCCATGGTCTCTCATGTAAGCTGAAACAGATTTGTTTACATGCTTCCTCGACTTCTCAATTTGTGGACAAAATTGGTTTGACCACCTCCATTTCTGTCTTTGGCATATATTTGAATATACCAAGGCAGTCTGAGGAAAAAGTGCCATTAATTGCTCAAAGGTGTCCTTTAAAAGCATTTCCAGACCTACCCCAGTCAAAGTGCCCAAATCATTACCTCCACAGTGCACAATTAACAGGTCAGGTTTTGGCAAATGCATCAAGGTTTTCCCCAATGGTATCAATTGGTGACATTTTAATCCTCTGTGGCCAAACCACTTAATTTCCACATCTTGTAAATTGAGGTTAGGTAAATTCCTGTTCTCAGCATACCTCTGAGCCCAATAGATGTAACTATGTCCAACAATCCAGACAGAAAACATGGTGAGAGAAGGTTCTCCTGCAGTCAGATGAAGTGTGGCAATGAAATGGCAGTTGAAAAAATAAGAGTTTAAAATGAAAAAAACTGTGGAGTTTCTGTGTTAATGAAGCAGTAACAGTGATTGGTGGATTTTGATTGCTGAAAACAGAAAGTTAGGGTGCATGGATGAGTTCTTTGAAAGATGTATTTTGAGTGGTCAAGAAAAAATCATTAAATGAAAGAATGCATTGGATATGCAGGTGCACTGAGAGTTCAGAGTTCAATTGCAACATTGATGTGTGAACTTGCAAACACCAGGGGTCTTCCAAGAGGTGGTTGCTATGCAAAAAAAGCAGAGAGGGCAGAGGGGGGAAGGGTTTTGATTTGAAAAAAAGTGAGGGAAGAGTTTTGATTGGGTGACATGAGAGATATGTGTGAAGAATTACAGCATTTCTGTGCTTTTGATAGCTGCAGACTCTGGAGTGCATACCTTTTGCTCTGCTGAAGACAAATTGGTGTGTTTCTGAGACTGTTTTGAAACTCAAAGTATTTGCTAAGGTGAGAAAAGATTTCTTTAATTTAGATAGAGAATAGTGTACTTTAAGGAGAAAATTATGAAGAAAGTTGTGTTTTTCAAATGTTGCTTTGTCTCAAGTGTTTTACAAATAGATTTTGTTTCTTTGAGAAATTGTAGTTGGAGAAAATGTGAAGTATTAGTACTGACAGGGTTTTTTTGTGCATAGGAGCTGTGGAGTGTTTTCAAATTATGACTTGAAAATCGTTTTTGAGGAAAAGGAATGGTTATAATATTTATGACAAGGACATAAATGTGTATGCTTCTTTATAAGGCAATTGAGTGTCTCTGATGTTATTTTTCCCATTTTAATGTAAGACCTTTCCCTGTGGAGCAAATTGCTTGTAAATATGCTCCCACCTGTGCATGGCAAATTTAGATTTTGAATGTTTGCGTTACATAGCCATGTTAAAAGTGACACAAACATGCTGCAAAGGCAATCAAAAAACGCTTTTATGTGTCTTAAGGACATTTTAAGTCATTTCCCCATGTGCAGTGTTTTCAAATTATGATTTGAAAATCGTTTTTGGGGAAAAGGAATGGTTTTAATATTTATGACAAGGACATAATGGTGTATGCTTCTTTATAAGGCAATTGAGTGTCTCTGATGTTATTTTTCCCGTTTTAATGTAAGACCTTTCCCTGTGGAGCAAATTCCTTGTAAATATGCTCCCACCTGTGCATGGCAAATTTAGATTTTGAATGTTTGTGTTACATAGCCATGTTAAAAGTGACCCAACCATGCTGGAAAGGCAATCAAAAAACGCTTTCATGTGTCTTAAGGACATTTTAAGTCATTTCCCCATGTGCAGTGTTTTCAAATTATGATTTGAAAATCGTTTTTGGGGAAAAGGAATGGTTTTTAAATTTATGACAAGGACATAATGGTGTATGCTTCTTTATAAGGCATTTCAGTGTCTCTGATGTCATTTTTCCCATATTACATTAAAAGACCTTTCCCCGTGGAGCACATTCCTTGTAAATATGGTCCCACCTGTGCATGGTAAATTTAGATTTTGACTGTTTGAGTTACATAGCCATGTTAAAAGTGACCCAAAATAGTTGCAAAGGCTTTAAAAAAACACTTTCATGTGTCTTAAGGACATTTTAAGTCATTTCCCCGTGGGCAGTGTTTTCAAATTATGACTTGAAAATCGTTTTTGAGGTAAAGGAATGTTGTTAAAATTTATGTGCGCCATATGCCCCCAAATTTCTTTTTCAGGGGTGCAGCAGGGTGTTCTTGAGACACCCTTGCACCTTTGGAAAAATTCCTAATTTGCGATGAGCTAATTGCTAATCGCAAATTGCACCTTCATTCCTATGGGCCTCCTGGCCCATGGAAATGAATGGGTAATTTGCAATTAGCAATTTGCTCATCGCAAATTCGGAATGGTAAAGAATCGCTATTTATTCCTTAAAATTCGCTATTTAGGAAATGCAAAATAGTATGATGATACATATGGCGGTTCATCTCTAACAAGATAAGAAGCTTAGGGAAACATTTATGATGACTGGCGCAATGAAGTGGACATCACTTACTTCATTGGTAGACCTTTACATGTATTATCTCCTCTGTATTCTTCATCAAGCGTAACTTTCATCTGCAATCCTGAGTAGGCCTCACCTTAAACAAACCTCTGGATAGGCCACACCTTATCGTCATCCTGAATTAATCATTTAAAATGCTAGGGACAGATTTATGATAGGTGTATGCCTCTTTTGCGCCACTGTGCGTCACTTTTCTGATGCAGCGGCGGTGCAAAAGATTTGCTATGAGGCGACAAAATTACAAATTGATGCATTTAGGCAGATGTGTCATGGTGTAAAAAACACCGTGCCACATGAAACTGATGCAGCAGTGATGCAAAAGATGCACCATGTTGCAAGACAGGCCTCACTTGGGGCCATATGTATCAAGCTAATTAGCATTCGCAAAGGCCGAAATTCTGCGAATTTCGGCCTTTGCGAATGCTAATTAGACAAATGGTATGTATCAAACAAGTTTGATGCAAAATAAGGAATAGCAAAATTTGCTATTCCTTATTTTGCGATTGCACTGAAGGATTTGCAAATTTTGCGATTCCTTAAATGCAATGTATCAAACAAAAAATATGCAAAAAATGCCATTAAGGATTTGCAAATTACCACCAACTTCTAGTTGGTGGTAATTTGCGAATTCTTTTCAAAAAGCTTTTTTTCCAAAAAACAAAAGGTGCCATATGACGCCCATACATGCCCTTAGGGCATGTATGTGCGCCATATGCCCCCAAATTTCTTTTTCAGGGGGTGCAGCAGGGTGTTCTTGAGACACCCCTGCACCCTTGGAAAAATTCCTAATTTGCGATGAGCTAATTGCTAATCGCAAATTGCACCTTCATTCCTATGGGCCTCCTGGCCCATGGAAATGAATGGGTAATTTGCAATTAGCAATTTGCTCATCGCAAATTAGGAATGGTAAAGAATCGCTATTTATTCCTTAAAATTCGCTATTTAGGAAATGCTAAATAGTTTGATGATACATATGGCGGTTCATCTCTAACAAGATAAGAAGCTTAGGGATACATTTATGATGACTGGCGCAATGAAGTGGACATCACTTACTTCATTGGTAGACCTTTACATGTATTATCTCCTCTGTATTCTTCATCAAGCGTAACTTTCATCTGCAATCCTGAGTACGCCTCACCTTAAACAAACCTCTGGATAGGCCACACCTTATCGTCATCCTGAATTAATCATTTAAAATGCTAGAGACAGATTTATGATAGGTGTATGCCTCTTTTGCGCCACTGTGCGTCACTTTTCTGATGCAGCGGCGGTGCAAAAGATTTGCTATGAGGCGACAAAATCACAAATTGATGCATTTAGGCAGATGTGTCATGGTGTAAAAAACACCGTGCCACATGAAACCGATGCAGCAGTGATGCAAAAGATGCACCATGTTGCAAGACAGGCCTCACTTGGGGCCATATGTATCAAGCTAATTAGCATTCGCAAAGGCCGAAATTCTGCGAATTTCGGCCTTTGCGAATGCTAATTAGACAAATGGTATGTATCAAACAAGTTTGATGCAAAATAAAGAATAGCAAAATTTGCTATTCCTTATTTTGCGATTGCACTTAAGGATTTGCACATTTTGCGATTCCTTAAATGCAATGTATCAAACAAAAAAATGCAAAAAATGTCATTAAGGATTTGCAAATTACCACCAACTTCCAGTTGGTGGTAATTTGCGAATTCTTTTCAAAAAGCTTTTTTTCCAAAAAACAAAAGGTGCCATATGACGCCCATACATGCCCTTAGGGCATGTATGTGCACCATATGCCCCCAAATTTCTTTTTCAGGGGTGCAGCAGGGTGTTCTTGAGACACCCTTGCACCTTTGGAAAAATTCCTAATTTGCGATGAGCTAATTGCTAATTGCAAATTGCACCTTCATTCCTATGGGCCTCCTGGCCCATGGAAATGAATGGGTAATTTGCAATTAGCAATTTGCTCATTGCAAATTAGGAATGGTAAAGATTTGCTATTTATTCCTTAAAATTCGCTATTTAGGAAATGCAAAATATTTTGATGATACATATGGCAGTTTATCTCTAACAAGATAAGAAGCTTAGGGATAGATTTATGATGACTGGCGCATTACCAGGGATGTGCCAGTAATCCTGCGCCGCTGTTCCGCCACCCATGGTGTGCTGCATTTACAATGCGGCGCAGCATGGGGCAAAAATGGCACAGATGCGTGACGCATCTGTGCCGTTAAGGTGGCGCATTGCTGGAGTTGTATCGCAAGTGCGATGCAGCTCCAGCAAGGCTCAGGGGTGCCCCATCTCCACAATGTTGCGTCAAGACCTATGCCTGCTTCAAGCAGGCGCAGGGTTTTGACGCAGCTTTCTCCTATCTGATTGTAAATGCGGCACACCATGGGTGGCAGAGCAGCGGTGCACGTTAACTGGTGCATGCCTGGGGATGTGCCAGTTAACATAAATCTGCCCCTTTACATTTAAGTATGTGTAGGGGACACAGAGCCGGTGAGGCTTATCCAAGGTTAAGAAGAGATGAGTCCTGTTCAGTGAAAAATTAGACATAGGCTTCACCTGCTCAGCATCGCTGGACATGGCTAAATAATAGCTGCAAAATGTTACTCTTGTTAAACAATTTTACTATTATAATCTCTGAGATTTGTCTCTTACTCTGCAACATCTCATTGTTGTTATCTTTCTTTAAAGATAAAGACAACATCAACATGAGCGACAATCAGCAATCAGTTGATTTCGACCTCATCATTGAACTCGTAATTGAAACATCAGTGGATGTTGATCCCTTGGATGATTTAAATCCTGAGGATGAAGAAGAACGTGATGAGGATGCAGATTTGTCAGAATTATATGACATAGGATGGGAAGCTGACGTGCTTGAGCCTATGGAACTATAAACATTTATTTTAAAAATTTATAATAAATAAAAAGTAAAAATGTAAACCGTTTAATTTTAAAATAAAGACACCTTCAAAAACAGGTTATGTGTAGTGTCTTCAATAAAATATTAAAATATGCTCATAAAATTAGATCAGATTCACATATAAAATAGCACAGGTAAAATGAATATAAATTCCATTTCTTTTCTGCTATTTCTGTATTCTAAATTTGCCAAGCACTAAAAAATCTTCTATGTAAAAATGTCAAGTAGTGTTTTAAGTTTTTGATTACTGTTATTGATTTACTGTTGGGTAATAGTGGTTAATAACATTTTTTAATATATTTTACCACAGATTCAACTGCAGATCATTTCAAGATTTCAGCATGCCAACTAAAGAAAGACTGAGAAAGGCTGCAAAACATCAAAGACAGCAGATCAATGAAAAAAAGCAGCAGTCCTCTAACAAAAAGATTTGTCAAGTCACCAAGAAAGCACCGGCTAAGAGTACAAAAACATTCATAAGAAATCTCTGTAGTAAAAAAAATATTACTACAGAAAATGTTTCAGTCCAGAAAAAGAGAAGCAATTCAAATGGAAAGGAAAGGCCAATGAAAAATGTTACTGCTAGAGCAAGAGATAACTCTGTGCATGATAGTAGAAGGAAACAACAGTTTAGGGACATTCGTAAACGAATGTTCCGCAACAGGATAATTGGGAATTTGTTAAAAAATATTAAGAAAGGTCAACAGAAAGTGGTTTTTAATAAGAGAAAAAAAAAAGTTGAGAAAGTTATTGATTAGGCATTTGAAATTAAACGTAAGTTATTTATTTTGATAATCAATAGAATTAGGAAGCTAAACAAGGCAATTTATGATTTCAAAAGAAATAGTAGATGGAAGAGAATAGTTAATCGTAGTAATTTTTGTGAAGTTTTTTCTGGAGAATGGATGCATAGTTCAAGCTGTGAGGCATTTTTTAATGAGGAGAGTTATTTCCAGGATAATGATTTGGTGCATGCAGTTGACACCAGTGGTCGAGCTTATGAAGTGAAAGATGGTTGTCCAGTTGAAAAAGAAAAACTTGTGACAACAGAGGCAGAAGAGGTGTTAGGTAATGAGGTTTTAGGAAGACATCCTAAGGGTCCTGTGTACACCTGGAAGTGTAGTAGTATTTGCAGTGTGCGACAGGATTCCATCAATTTGCTTTGTGATTTTGTACGGTCATTTAATAAGAAAAGTTTGAAGCAGAAAATGAAGTTGTTGCAAGAATTAGATCCTTGCAGAGTGAGAGAAGTGACAGGTTTGCATGGTCATTCACTGGCTTGTCTTTCCAGGAGAGTATGCCAGAGTGTTTTTCATCATTTCAGGATGCTAGCAGTGCATCATAATAAAGTGAGGAAATTAGTTAGAATGTTGTATTATGCTAAGAGTCCAGCAATTATGCTTAAACAATTATGCGCTGCTCTTTTGCATGGTTCTGAAATAGATGTGAAGAATATATGTGAAGAAATTGAGTTTTGTTACTTTGGAAATAAAGAGGAGAATGTTGAAATTGACCAAGAAGAAGCGGGTAATGTGGAAGATAGTGTACAGGTTTCCAGTACAGATAATTTCCAGAGGGAAATTGCGACGTTTCAGCTCAAATCAAGTGAGAGGCCAAACTTCACTTGTGTGTGTTGTCGACGCACTTATTATAAGAATCAGACTAAGTTAGTGGATTTATATGCAAAAAGTGAAAGGGAAAATAATAGTGAATGGAAGGATTTCGCAACATACTTGATGGTAGAAAATTGTTTTGATTTGGGATTGGATCAACGTGTGTGTACTTATTGTTGTAATAAATTAAATCAAAACCAGATGCCTGCTAGAGCAGTTCATAATAATCTGGAATTGGTTGAGATTCCTTCTGAATTGAAGGATTTAAATACTTATGAATCTATTTTGATTCAAAGTATCCATCCCTTTCAGGCTATTGTAAGAATGGAGCCAAAGACAGGGAAATTGCCTCCATCAGATTTACAGAGAGGATTAAAGGGAAGAGTTGTTTATTTGCCTCTAGATTTGAAGAAAAACATTAACACAATTGGAGTAGAAAAAGTGGAAGAGGAACCTCTGGTTATCTTAGTTAATGCGGTTCCGACAAAGAATAAGAAAATATGGCAAGATTTAGTGGATGTTAGGAAAGTTAAAAAGGCAACATTGTATTTGAAAAAAATAAATAAATACTATAAGAATGTATATGTTGCAGAAGAGGAAGTAAGTGAGGAAGAGGATAGTGATTTGTGTGCTGGTCAAATTGAGAAAGTAGAACCCTCTACTAGTGAAGAAATATATGAACATTATAGTGTTCATCCTTTGCATTCCAAGGAAGTCATGGGGAATGCTATTGAGTTGTTTCAAATGAAACAAGCCAAAGGGAGTCCCATTAGTGTTTGGGAGGAAAGTTTGGAAGCTCGGTGTTTCCCACAGCTTTTTCCAACAGGTCAGGGAGGAAGATATGATGAGCGACCTCATCAAATTCCTGCTTCTGAATACCGGACTTTGCGATTGTATGCAGGAGATGCTAGGTTTCGACAATGCATTCCTTATTTGTTTCATCTCCTGTTTGAAAGCGATCTGTCTGGACTGTCATATGCAGTGAACCACATCTTGAAAAGTGGTATACACATGCAAAACATCTCGGCAAGTGACTTTATGGATAAAGTCAATGTCCAAGACAGTATTTTGGATTCTCACCTGATTAATCTCATGGCGTGTCAGCGTGGTACTAATGAGTACTGGTACCGTCGTCATGGTGATTTAAAATGTATGCTGAGGAATTTAGGAACTCCCACATGGTTCCTCACTCTGAGCTGTGCCGAGTATGGCTGGGAAGACTTACTTGAGCAAATGCTAACGTAGAAAACATCGAATTCAAGACACCCGGAGAACTGTGCTCTTTGGATCCAGTCAATGTATGTAGGTACTTCAATCATAGATTTGAAGCTATGATGTCTTTCATCATGAATAAGAAGAATCCACCTCTTGGAGAGGTGTTGGATTTCTTCTGGAGAAAGGAGTACCAAGCAAGAGGTGCTCCTCATATACATATGTTGCTGTGGATCAAGGATGCACCTAAATTTGGAACGGATCCAGAAGACTCAGTGATGAGTTTCATACAACAGTATTCTACGTGTGCTGTTCCAAACGCAAAGGAGAAGAAAAGCCTAAGAGAAAAAGTTCTACGTTTCCAAAGCCATCGATGTGGAAAGTACTGTTGTCGTAAATTCCGAAACAAAGACAAGTTCTACACCAAATGTCGTTTCGGCTTTCCACGACCGGTGATTTCTAAAGGAAGAGTGAACAGTTTGATGTCTTCGCTGTGACATAATGTGATGAAGAAATCACCTAAAAACACATACAATTTGAAGAGGAACGAAGAGTCTAAGTACATCAACCACTACAACCCGGTGATTTTGTCCATGTGGAATGCTAACATGGATATACAGTTTGTGGCTGATAACTGTATGGCTGTGGCTCGGTATGTGACATCTTACATCACCAAAAAAGAGAAGACAGAATTGAAGGATATGTGGGAGGACATTTCCCATGAAAAGAGCCTCAGCTAGAAGTTGTACAGTTTCAGTCTGAAGATGTTGTTGCATCGAGAAATCGGAGCTTACGAATGTTCTGACCGGTTGTCTTCAGCAAGTCTCCATGCCAAGTCCAGGAGTATAGTTTGGGCGAGTCTTGGTCTTGCTGCAACGCGTAATCGAGTTCTCAAACCTGTGCGGGAAATTGAGTATTTGGCAGAAAAGGAGCCAAACAGTACCGACATTTTGAAGACCAACATGTTGGATACATATTATCCAAATCGAAGCACTCACCTCGAGAATGTTTGTCTGTATGAGGTTCTTCAAAGTTACATATTCAAGAGGAACATCAAAGAAGATACTGAGAAAGGAGTGTATGCTGTAATAGGAAGTGAGGGATGTCTGGTCAAGCAAAGAAAATGCCACTTGATAAACCATCGAAAATTGAGTGGCAAATCTCCTGAAAAAAAGGAGTTTTTCTATTTAGCACTTTTGCAACTTTTCAAGCCTTGGCGTGCAGAAGAGGAACTGCTTGGAGATTTCCTCTGTTACGAAGACTCTTTCAATGCCGCCAAGGAGACCATAGAATGTCCTGCTTTTCCCAAATATGTAGAAATGTTGAATGTGGAAATCGAGCAGGAAGCAACGATTGCAGCCGAGATTGCCAGAGACAGTTCTCAGGACAGTCAGAGTTCTGCTTCATTGAGTCAGGATCCACTAGGAGGACCTGTTATCGAAAATTAAGCTGCCACTGCTATGAATGAAGTGGAAAGAGCCATGGCACATGCTCAGGAGGATGCGGTTAACTTAGAAGAGTTGGAAAGACAACTCAACGTTGAGCAGAGGAAAATATATGACGAAGTTACCATGCAAATTGATCATGGATTAAGTCATGACAAGAAAGAGTGCTCATGTATGTCGTTGAAGCCTGTCCGACTGTACGTGAGTGGAGAAGCGGGAACTGGAAAAAGTTTCCTTATTAAAGCAATTTCATGTTATTTGCAGGAAAGGACAGAGTCATCGCTGTCTTGTGTTGTCACCGCTCCAACTGGACTGGCAGCACATAACATTAAAGGGATTACTTTACATCATTTACTGATGCTGCCAGTGGAGCATGACAACAAATTACAATATCACAAACTATCTGGAGATGCTTGTTGTGAAGTTTCAAGAGTCTTGAGGAAAATGAAACTTCTTATCATTGACGAAGTAAGCATGGTTTCCAATGTCATGCTTGCTTTTGTGCATTTGAGAATGCAAGAAGTTCTCAAAACAGAGTATGATGTGTTATTTGGTGGCAAACACATCATTGTTTTCGGAGATCTTCTGCAGCTGACACCAGTGAAAGGGCAACCTGTGTTCAAAATGCTCACGCATGAAGATACCAGGAAGTGCCTAGGGAGCATTGGCAACGTCAATATTTGGTTAAACTTCAATTATGCTGAACTGCATGAAAATATGCGTCAGGCGAAGGATGAAGTTTACAAGACTATTCTACAAGATGTTAGAATTGGAAAAGTGACCGAGCATGGGAAAGAAGCTTTACATGCATGATTACTGTCAAATTTATATCCAGAACAAGATGTTGTGCCTGAGAATATTTTTCAGAAAATTACTGAGAACAAATCTGGAATATGTTTGATGCCAACTCTTGCAGAATGTGCCAAATTCAACAACAAAATGTTGCATTTAGAAAAGCAAGAGATTGTGAAACTGGAAGCTATTGACAGAGTAGAGCATATGGGATCAACAATTATTTTGTCTGAGAATTTGAAAACAAAATTGCATTCATTAGAGAAGAGTATATCTAAAACTGCAGGTTTTGAAAAGACTCTGAATGTGTGCTTGAACTGCCGTATAATTTTAAGAAGGAATATACATGTTGAAAGAGGTCTGGTAAATGGATCAATGGGTAATGTTGTTGATTTTGTGAAATACAGAAATAGAGATGGAATTGAATTTTTAAAAATTAAATTTGATGACATTGAGGAAGTACAGCTAATTGGTCGTTGTTCTGCTAGATTTTTGCTTGTAAAAGACTTATATGTTCGCCGTAAGCAGTTTCCTGTTTGCTTGGCATATGCGGTGACAATCCATAAATCGCAAGGTTTAAGTGTAGACAGTGCATTGGTGAATATTGGCAGTTCTGTGTTCAAGGAGGGTATGGCATATGTGGCATTGTCACGAGTTAGAACTTTATCGGGATTGTACTTGATTGAGTGTGATGTCACAAACATTTGTGCGGATCTAGATTGTGTTAAGGAATACAATAGGTTAAGAAGAGAGAATGCGCCACATTTGCCTCAGTATCCTTTGTTTGAGAAACGTGTGGTAGGCCGGAAACGAAGAAATGTGACCAATACTGGGGAGGTTGTAGCAAAAAGATGAAAAGTCGATGAACCTGAAATTATAAGCAGAAACAAAAAGGATTCTGTTGAAGATGTTGTTGGTTTTCAATTTGAAAACAGTTCTGGTGTCAAGTGCTATGCTAATGTAGTGGTTAATGTTTTGTTTTCTCTAGAAAATGTAAAAGAAGAGATTGTAGTCAATTCTGATCAAAGATTTTGCAGTTTGTTACATTCTGTGTTAGAGAAATGTAGCACTGATAGAACAAACATAGAAAGTGTGTCTGAAATTCGAAATCTGTTAGACAGATGTTCAGGCCAAACACAATTCTCTCAAAATATTCAGCAAGATTGTCAGGAGTTTTTAATGTATATGCTTGATGTATTGCATGATGAAGGTGTAGATGTAGATCACCTGTTTGGGCTTTCTTATCAATGGCAGCATGACTGCGAGAACTGTAGGGTTTCAAGTACTACTAGTGTAGTCTCAGAAAGATTTATATATTTAACTTTGCCAGACAGTAAATCAGTCTCTTTTAATAAGCTAGTAAAAGCAGCTGATCACAACATGGAGTGTAGCCAATGTAAATCTGAAATGATGTCCACATTATTTATACGAACATATGGCCAGTATGTCATTTTAATGTTCCAACGATGTAGGCCTGATGGAACAAAATTGACAACTTTAATTAAAAATTTTGTGGCTTCACAGTGGTCAATATCAGGAAGGACTTTTGTAACTGCAGCAATTATATATCATGACGGTCCTTCAATAACATCAGGACATTACACAGCTTATTTAAAGTCTAGAAATGGCTGGTCATTCTGCAATGATTCTGTTTTAATTTTCAAAAAAAAATTGCCATATGACCTTAAAAACTCTTACCTGGTGTTTTTAAAACCAACATTTTAGGGAAACAATCTTGGGATGTGCTCTGAGGAATTTCAAGAAGTTCTAATGGCTCCTACACAATTTGGCCTTGAGGATAAGTGTAGTACAGAGACATAACTTCTTACCATAACAGTTGACATCATCGAAAAATAACTGCACTTTGAATGAGTTCAGAAAAACTGATTCTTTTTATAAGCTAATTGAAGCAGCCAATCAAAACATGGAGTAGAGGGAATGTAAGTCTGCAATGCTGTCTACTGTTTTATATTGCTTTGTGATTAAAAGTGATGTAGAGAATTAAATAGTTGTAGTAGTCATAGAGGTAGTGTAAATCTGCTTCATAGTAAGCAGTATCAGTGTCATAGGAAATGTAGAACATGACTGAGGAAGAAGGGGAAGATATTACTAGTCCAGGATTGTGAAAATGATCTTCAACATTTTAATTCTGAAAGTTGCGGAAATGCCAAATGACGGGATTGGCTTACAAGAAATCCAAGAGTTATAAATGGCACTGACAAGATTTGGCCTTGTGGAAACTTGTGGTAGAGAGCAAGAAGTCATTTATTGTATGTAACATGTTTTTCAAAACGATGGAGGTTTTCTTTCAGAAAGTGGCGGGCTGAAAGTAATAACAGCACAACAGAGTGTAAGCTGTTCATAGGACATCCTTCGACGTCATGGAAAGTAAGTTAACTTTAAGGAGTTCTGAATTCTGATTAGTTATGTTGTATGGGTTTTTTAAACACAATCATTTTGATTGTGTTTTTTTTTCCCCGCTGTTATATGATGAATACCTTCAAGTCACTGTTTTTAGTGAAATTTGATACATTCTGAGAACAGCAAAAATAAACCATTTAACATGTATAATTAATTCTGTACTGTTTCCATTTATGATGTGCATTTAGAACTGTGTAGGAGGCATGGAGAAGGAGAGGCTTCTGTAAGTGTCAAAGTTCTTGCATACAGTGCTCATATTCTACGTAGTCTTTCATATGATAGACTACATTTCCACAATGAGATACCTAAGCAAAGGAAACACAGGTCATATGATTGTGGAATGAGCAAAAAAAATTGCATGTTTTTCAATTATATTACCTGTGTTTCCTAACATTACACACCACATTGTGTAGATGAGGTTTAGGCCTGTTCCTAGAGACAGAGGAGGTCTGACATTTGTTCAAGAGTGCAGTGGACATTACTCACTTCGTTGGTAGGCCTCCACATGTATTATCTTCTCTGTATTCTTCAACAAACCTAAATTCCATCTGCAACCCTGAGTAGGACTTACCTGAAACAAATCTGTGGATAGGTTACACCTTATTGGCATCTTCAAACAATCATTTAAAATGTTAGGGTCAGATTTATGGTGGCCGTGCGCCTCTTTTGCTCCATTGTGGGTCACTTTTGTGTAAAAGATGCACCATGTTGCAAGATAGGTTTCAGTTCATCTCCAGCAAGATACCATCAGTTTAAAATGTATATAATTAGCATTGTGTAGGGGGCATGCAGAAGCAAAAGCTTTTATAAGTGTCAAAGTTGTTGCATGCAGTGCTGCACTTCTAGGTACTGTTTAATATGCTGGACTACATCTGCACTATGAGATACCTAAGCAAAGGCAACACAGGTGATGTGATTGTGAAATGAGGAAAAGAAACTCCACATTTTTCAATTACATCACCTGTGTTTCCTAAGTTTATGAATGACATTGTGCAGATGAAGTTTAGGTCTGTCCACGGACACAGAAGAGGTCTGGCCTTTGTTCAAGAGTGAAGTGGACATGACTTACTTCATTGGTAGGCCTTCACATGTATTATGTCCTCTGTTCTCTTCAACAACTCGAAATTTCATTTGGAACCCTGAGTAGGTCTCACCTCAAACAAACCTCTGGATAGGACACATCTTATTGGCATCCTGAAGCAATCATTTAAAATGTTAGTGTCTTGCGACACTTTTGTGAGACAACAGCAGTGCAAAAGATGCACCATGTTTTAAGATAGGCCTCACTTCATCTGCATCAAGATACTGTTAGTTTAAAATGTATATCTTTAGGACTGTGTAGGGGGCCTGGAGAAGCAGAAGCCTCTGTCAGTGTCAAAGTTTTTGAAAAACTGTTTGTCCTTCAATCTTTTCCCTTGTCTTTTCTAATTTTTAAATACATGTTTTAATATTTTTCAAATGTTTGTTCTCTCTTTCACAGATTGAAAGTATAAAAACAAAAAGTGAGTAATTTAACGACAATTATAAGGTAAATGTTTTGTAGTCTTTTCGTTACATTTCTATCACATTCACCTACTAGTAGTTCGACAGCTTCATTTCTTTAACCCTCAATTTCCTGCCTTTGCTACTTTCCTCATTCCTTTCTCTATTACCTTCTTACTCAACTCCTTCCACTCTTTTTCTCAGTCCCTCTCTTCTCATAGTTCCTCACTCTTGTTCACTCACTCCGTCTCTATTACTCTTAGTGTCTTTGACTGATCACTCTTTCACTACTTGTTCATAATGCTTTCTCTGTGTAGTTGAAGCACACTAAGGGGCATATTATGAACACAGCCAATAAAATTATTGCTGTTTTTATTGGCAGAAAACTGGTGCAAAAGTGGTTTTAGCGGCAGTTTTCTGCCGCAAAAGCGGCTTTGGTGACATATTTCTGCCGATAAAAGCTGCAAAACTTTTATTGCCTATGTTGATGATATGGCTCTATGTTATTTACATTTCTTTGCTGTTTCAATTAATCTTTTTCTGTTATTTTTTGTTTTCTGTTTTCTATTTTTTCTCTCTGTTATTCCCCATGTTTTAATCTTATTTTGAACATTCACTCACATTCTCCAAGAAACTCTTCTTTGTTATTGTTCTACTCTCTTTTTTTTCTTTCACTTCCTTATCTATTTTGTTTTTCACAATTATACCCTCTTCCGTCTTTTCTTCGGTAAATAGATCTATTAAACAGTATCTCTGGTTTACTCCCTATAGCTGTCTTTCTTTTAACATCACTCTCTGTTTACTTTCCTTATACTTACTGTTCTTTTTTTTTTTTTTTGGTTCGCTCCCGGTTCGCGAACCGGAAAGCGAACGGGGAAGCGAACCAAAAGAAATAGAGCTTGCCAGAGTGCTAAACATTCTAGCAATTTTTTTTGAAAGGGAAGGTAGTTCTGAAAATAACTTTTTTTTAATGTTTTTGTTGTTTTATATATTTTTTTATTTTTCTGAACATTTTTTGTTTTTTTTTGTTTTTTTTTAACAATGTTATATTTTTTTGGTTTTTTTGGGGGGGAAACAACAAAAAACAGGCATTGAAAAGGGCTCAACAGGAGCAAAAAAAAATTACTGTCTGGGGCGGTTAGGGCAATTATGATGTTCATAAGCTACGTTGATTAACGTTATGCTCATGTTTCCACAGGAAAGCAATGCACCGCAATGCAAACAGGTGAACTTGATGTGTGCAAAGTTCTCTTGAATGTTTGGCACAGTTTCCCGTGCCTCTGCTCCTGACAACGAAATTTGAGAAGTTGACCTGGCCAGAGGAGTTGTTGTTGGGTTCTCCTGCAGCTCACGTATCTCTGCCCGGCTGTAATTCAATGGATGCCACCTGTTCATGTGCCGATGCATGGTATAGTTCCCATAGCTATACTTTTTATCAGTCCCTCTTGATAACTTCTCTTTGCAAATGAGGCAGGTGACATAGCTCGCATTTACTTTTTTCTGCCCTGAAGGGATTGAAAAAAATTGCCAAATGAAACTGGCTTTCCTATGGGAAACCCGGGGCACCTCTTCCAAGAACTGTGGTCCTTCTCTCTACTCTTCCTCTAGTTCTTCCTCTTCCTCCTCTGTGTTGGTGATGACCTGGGGAGGTGGTCCTCTCTTCCCATGAGGAGGTGGAGGTGGTGGTGGGGGTGCACCAGCTGAAGCAAGTACTGAAGCCATTGCTCAAGTATGAAATAAGGTCTTCCTCTCACAAAGATGAAAGTCAGAGTGAGGAAAGAAGGAGGGGTTTTCATCATTTGGGAAAAACAATAGTTCTAAACCAATGAAAAGTGTTATTTTTAGGTCACCTGACCTAACCTTACATCATTATGAAACCAAAAGTGAAATGAACCAATGAAAAGTTTTATTAACAAGTCACATGACCTCTTACGCTTATGTTACGCGCTGCGGGAACGCGCCCCGGATCGCTTCCAGGTCGCTGCGCTTCGTGCCTCGGTTCGCGCTCCGGAGCACTTCCGGGTGCGCTAACGCGGCGCGTCATAAGACGCATTACGCGGCAACGCGATACGTCGCGCTTTCGCGACGCACCCCGGATCGCTTCCTGGGAGCTGCGCTTCGCGTCTCAGTTCGCATACCGGAGCACTTCCGGGTGCGCTAACGCGGCGCGTCATAAGACGCATTACGCGACAACGCGATACGTCGCGCTTCCGCGACGCGTCACGATGTTCATTTCTAACGCGGCAGTTCCGCAAACGGAACGTTTACCGGTTCGCGGACTGGGTCGCGGCATCAAGGTGAGCTAACGGGAAGCTTCCCGGTTCGCGAACCCGGAGCGGAGAAAAAAAAATATAAAAAAAAAAAAATTATTAATAAACATATAAAATATATTTTTGGATTTAAAGAAGAATACATTTTACAGCTACAGATATTAGCTTTTAAAAAACCAATGAAATTCACTGAAAAAACCATAGGTTATAGACCATATATAGTTAGGAATTAGCATTTACAAAACCTTGAAAATTCACTGAAAAAACCATAGGTTATAGACCATATATAGTTAGGAATTAGCATTTAAAAAACCTTATTTTACTCACACAAAACCATTGAAATTCCATATATAGTTAGTAGTACTAACTATATATCGCGCACCCGCAATCCACTGCTGATGATGTCACATATTACATCATTCATGACATGGTCAGTGACATCACTGATGACATCACTGATGACATCTCAAATGACATCACTGATGACATCACTGATGACATCTCATTTGACATCAATGACCACATCACTGATGATATAATTCATGTGACAATACAATGCATCTCCTCACATTTTAATATAACCTCTGTTACACCCAGTGTTAAATACAGAGTATAATTTTTGAAACCATTGACACACCAATACTAGTTACTACATACGCACTCACTGATTCCTACGTCTACACACACATTCACTCATTCACCCATACAATCATTCATACATACAATCACTCATCTTTACAACACTATCATATGCACTCATACACCTATACAGACACTCACACTCTGCCACTCATCCATGGAGTTACTCACACACCTAGCCAGTCCTGTAAAGAATCAATCACACTTCCATTTTCTAATCTATACAGTTAAACATAGAGCACCTTACGTTTTCAACCATATACTAACACATACTTACTCTCTTATACAATCATTGATACAAGTACACATTGATCTGCACAGAGTCACACACCTCCCAGCCAGCCACACACACACTCAGTCTCCCATGCAAATACTTGGGCAATCAATCAATAACCCATATAGTTACTCATATAGCTACTGATCAACACATGCAGCAGTTTACAGAACAACAGACATAATGATGCACAAATTAAGACAGTTTAGTCACTAACCCATGCACTCAGTGAGACACATTTAATCACTCACTCATACATTCAGTCACGCACCTACTAAATCCTTCGTCCAGACACTTATACATCTACTCATTCTTCAATATGTAAAACATATTTAAACTTTACAGAAACACACAGTCACTGGATGATGTCATCAGTGATGTCATCAGTGATGTCATTTGAGATGTCATCAGTGATGTCATCATTGATGTCACTGACCATGTCATGAATGATGTAATATGTGACATCATCAGCAGTGGATTGCGGGTGCGCGATATATAGTTAGTACTACTAACTATATATGGAATTTCAATGGTTTTGTGTGAGTAAAATAAGGTTTTTTAAATGCTAATTCCTAACTATATATGGTCTATAACCTATGGTTTTTTCAGTGAATTTTCAAGGTTTTGTAAATGCTAATTCCTAACTATATATGGTCTATAACCTATGGTTTTTTCAGTGAATATATATATATATATATAAATACACATATATACAAACATATATTTGATGTATTAACCCGTTTACTGCTTCGAAAGTTCAGCGCCAGTGCTGAACGTTCGAACAAACGGGTGCGGCCGCGTCGGCCATTGGACGTGCGCAGCACCAGGGAGGTAGCTCGCGCGACGGCCGACGGCAGCAGCGAACGGGTTAATAATGTACTTTTACAATGTATATGACTTTACCACACATGCATTTGCGTTATAATGGCATGCGTGATAAAGTCATATGCGTTGTAAAAGTGTTAGAAATGATGTCTTTGCGGAGTAATAGTCCTGCGTTATAAAAATTGCGGAGTAATGGTATGCAGGATGTTGGTTTGCGGAATATCATCACAAATTCCCGGGGGAAGGATAGTCCCTTTCTTGCTATTTCCGTGGAGGCGGGCCTTGTGACCGGATGTGCGTGGCGTGAGGCCTGTGCGCAACAGAAGTGGAAAATCTCCAGTGTGCGCTTCAGGCGTCACCGGAAGTTAAGGCGAGATTAGACTTCCTGCACAATGGCCCCTGTTTGCGCTCCTTCCGACCCTTGGGAATAGCGCCATGCCTGACCTCCATACAGTAAAGCAGGTGCACGGCACTGGGAGCGCGGGGCAAGCACACCCGAAGCTGGAATGTACAGAACCTGGGAAGAAAAAACGATGAAATATTGGGCACAACACTCGCTTTTTTTTCCGTAATCCCGCGCCCCGCACACGCTCACGCCCCCAGCACACGCCCACAGCACACGATTTGAGACATGGCATGAAGGGCGGAACGTACCACACGCCCACAGCGTTTGTCATGCCCCCAGCACACGCCCACAGCACAACACAGACACGCCCACAAGGGCCTACTTTACCTGTTAAATGTATATGGTGGGCGTCTGCATAGCCTATGTCCTTCTGCTGCAACTGCCCTTTCCAACACTGTATTGGGTGTTTTAATTGGTGCTGTGGTTCCTGAGATTACCCGCCTCAAAGGTTTGGGCTACCTCTTTATTATATTAGTATAGATAGATAATTCATCTTCTATTTTAGGGCCTATCCATAAAAAACATTTTTTATTACAAACCCCGTGATTAAGAATTCACTGGGAAAACCCTTTTTTTAATTCATACCATGAATTTTGTGACCCATTCTGATTCGGAATTTGAAAGATATGTGAAAGAGGCTTTCAATTCAAATTACAATTCGGTTACTTACTTATCAATGGTTTACAGCCACAATTGGAATTAGCCGCAGCCCATGAAGGTAAGAGCGGTAGGGTGGAGGGGTGGTGGGGCCGGATTGGGGTGGGGGGGTATTTCGAGAGACGACAAGGGAAAATTATTTATTTATTTAATTTTCACTTGTGGTCAACTGTTGATTCCCCCCTCTCAAAACGGCCCAAGCCGCGGCTGATTGGAAAATCAATCCATTGATCAGTTACTGACTCCTCAAAGCAGGTTGTAACTATGTCGACAAAAGGAAAGGGGCCCTTTGTGACCTCTTCTCCTTTGGGAATCTAGGGCCAGATGTAGGTGAAATAGATTTACTGATTTTAAATTACCGAATTTTACCGATTCGGTAATTAAAAATCGGTAAATCTATGGGGTCGACATGTAGGTATTCCAGATGTGCTGGAATACCGAATCGGATGATTTCGGTATTTACCGATTCGGTAAATACCGAATCGGTAATGCCCATTCATTCCTATGGGCTATGAAGCCCATAGGAATGAATGGGCATTACCGATTCGGTATTTACCGAATCGGTAAATACCGATTTCCACAAGGGTGCAGGGGGTGTCACTTTGACACCCTCTGGCACCCCCAAAACAGGCTCGGGTGCCATATGGCAGGCATACATGCCCTAAGGGCAGGTCTGCCAGTCACATGGCATAGGTGTGCATGCACACATGTGCATGCACACCGGAATCGGTATTTTACCATCAAATTTATTTGATGGTAAAATACCGATTTGGTAAGGCTCCTGGGACTCTGAAGAGTCCCACCTACATATGGGTGGCTCAGATTCGGTACATTTACCGATTTTTTATTTTACCGAATCGGTAAAATTACCGAATCGGTAATTTTACCGATTCGGTAAAATAAAGCCCCCTACATGCCAATCACCTATTTACCGATCGGTAACGGACGAAAATACCGATTTTCAGCCGTTACCGACCGACCTACATCGGGCCCCTAGTTGGTAGCCTTGGATGGAATACTCATGGAACAGCGTCCTGCTCTTTCTGATGTTTTCCCATACAGGATGAATTATTTTTTAAAATGTTAAAGCATTGCTGATACCTTTAAGTAACTTGGTCTGCTTTTAAAAATAAAATAAAACATTTCTCGTTTGAAAATGCAAACACAGTTACTGTGGTCTGGTGTCCTATGGAGGCCGCTATCATTGTTTTTTTTTTCAGCGAGTCACAGGGGGTTTCAAACTGTGACTTGTCTAATTAACTTTAAATGGACAGCCCATTCTATGGCCCCCTGCCAATGGTGACTTTATGAACTGAACTTACAGTACATGGGTCAGATCGCTAAATTAGGTTATATTCCCAAACATTTGGGGCGCAATTTGCTACCAGTTTTTGCTGATGGAATCTTAGTACATTTCTCTCTTACATATGTAGAAGTATGGCTTTTTTACATAATAATACATGTAACATCCTTCTAGTTCAATGAGTTAATCAAGAGTCATGTTTCTAAATTTCTTTGGGGGGTGGCCTGTAACAGGAAAATAGCGGACGAGTGAGACTATCGCTCTGCTCTGACCCTGCCACTTATGCATGCTTTACCTCCTTTTCCAGCAGCACAAACTGCTTTTCCAACCCGCTTCAAACCAGAGATATTACACGGTTGCGGCAGCTTGACTGTGAAGGTGGTGGGAATGCACTAGGAGTTGGTCGCTGTGACCAAAGCTAACTGCTCCAGAGGCCTGGGCCACCATGCTTAGGTTACGAGGCCCTTGAGGGGGTCTGCTCTGGCAATGGGAGGTGGCAAATGGCCCCACGGGGAGGGCAGGCCCCCTGGCCAGTGTGGCGGCATCTGCTGAGATGTTTGGGGTCATGATGATGTGGGCAATGCACGATGAGGCCCATGAGGGCGGCCCAACATGGTGACACAATGGAGGGGCCAGTCAACAAGCTGTTGGCCTGCTTGACATTGTGAAGGGTCCACTGGTTCCATATGAGTGAGGATCCCCCTGGTGACTTCCTTCGGGTGCAGTTCAGCACCCAAGGAGCCAGCGGCTGAGAAGCGGAACTGGCCATGTTGGGGAGATTCTAGAGGGAGCTTTGGTGGACTGGATTGATTGTGCCCTGCCCTGGGGAGAACTTGATAAAAGTGATTCTGACTGTCTTTACTCCCCTGGCCACCAGAGGAGCATTGCTGAGGCCCTAGGGGGCAGACCCGATCTCCTCGGGAGCACCCTGCTGACCAACTGCCTGTGAGCTGTGAGTTATGTTGGACATATTCCTGACTCCTACAGACACCTCGCAGTGGCTTGACAAGTACAGGTGGGAGGCAACGAACCGAGTTGCACCAGTGAGGTAATCTCATCCACGAAAGAGGCGGCAGAGAAGTCACCGGGGTCAGGCCAATAGAGTCCGGGTACGGGCTCCATGCAGTCCAGGAAAAAGCAGCGTCACTGCTAGCAGCAACTGAAGTCACACACAATAAGACTGTAGACTCAGATAAAATAAAGGGAACCACTCTCATGGTCTGATACTTCTACGAGTAAAAAGAAAATGACTCATCTGACTCCACAGGCAGCAAAGGACTTGAGTTCAAATTACAGTAGTAAGGCAGAAGCACAGGTGGGAGGGGCTGTGTAGAGAACTGCATGATGGCTATACCCCACTGGTAGCCTGCGACTTTACTGAAGGCTGAATTCCTCTAATGTGCCTGCATAACTAATGGTATTCTTCTTGAAGCCTGCTAGGGGGGACAAGTCCTTCAACTGCTATACACAGAACCTGAAGTGGTAATTCCTGGCTGGCTGTGGGGGGCCGGGGGCTTAACACTACTCCCTGGGCTCTGTTTCTGGCATGTGTGAGTTGTGGTTGACTGTGAAATTGTTCTTTCAGTGCGGATGTTGGACCGCACTGCCTGGGACACTTACATGCCCCCACCTAACAGTTTCAAGATACATGTGTTTTTCATCATGCTTAGATTTGGGTTACATAGGTTCAAGTTGATGTGCGATAACCTTATAGGTGCTATGTGGTGTGCAGGAGGGAGGGGCTGGGGGTCCTAACTTGGATTATATTGCATGAATAGGACCCCGACAGACACTGAGTTTAAACTTTTGACCTGAAACATTAGAGGCATGCAGGCAGCTGCCCTACGGCACAAGATATATTTGTTAGTGAAGTGCAGTATAGCTCTTTTACAGGAGACATACCTTACAACTAAAAAAGCGCAGCGACTCCAGAGGCCCTGGAGGGGACAGTTGTATGCCACGGGGGACTGCTCTTATGTCCGGGGTGCCCTGATTTGGATTTGGGCAGGCGTCACTGTTGTGGCTACGTGGGTGCATTCGGACCGAGATGTCAGGTATGTTGTAGTGGAAAGGAGGCTAGATGGTAAACCTTCAACAATTGGATGCGCGATTGCCTCTAACCAGGACCAGCTGCTGTTCTTGGCCCACCTGTCTGAGCAGCTGCATTTGTTCCAAGGAGGGAGCATAATTCTTGGGGGAGACATTGTGTGGTGGACACTATCCTCGATCCTGCTACCTCACTGCTCCTGGGTGCTCCTGCACATAGACTCGCCTAGCAGTTTCGGATCTGGGTGACCAGTTCGGGGTTTGGGGATCTCTGGGGGACACAGCACAATGAGGAGAGGGATTTACTGGCCTCTATGCCCTGCATGTTTACCTAGACACTTTCCTGTGTTCTACGCCCCTTTGACAATTTGTTTCTCACACTGAAAACCTTGGATGCACTAACTCAGATCATAGCCCGCTTCTCATGGGAAAATGTTGTGACTTGATTGTCGCCTCTCCTTTCTTTCACTTACATCTTCCCTGCTGCTCACCTAGAATGAGTGTTGGAATGTGTGGTGATGTCACAGAATGCATGGTTGCTTGGTTACATGTGTTGTGCAGTTGGTGGATGCAGGCTGAGTAAAAGGGAGGCTGCTCCTGGTGGGGCTACCATTCACCATCTTACTTACCATCTCATCTTCCTTCTACTTACTTGGAACTGGTTTAATAAACTACATTCTTGGAACCTACTACCTGGCTACATTTGGACTTCATTTACTTATGGTGATGATTTGTATTATGAACCTGCGTGTGTTTGCATCTACATTTCAACTACTGTGGAAACCTAAACACACAACAAAGAAAACTGATCATGGACTGTACTAGGGAAACTGTAATGGTTGCTTTAATTACTCGTGCTCATCGCGCGGTGTGTCGCGCGATGTGCACTCATACTTCATGTTATGATTTGTTTATGCGGCCACGCGTGATGTGGTTGCATGCTTTGTATTTGTTTAATAGTGCATCCTCGCGCGGTGTGCTCGTTTGGTGGTTGCTTCTAACGTGTGGTCAGTCACCGTTGGGGTTAGCCTCTGAGTGAAAGCATCGCACATAGGGTGGAGTTTATCTTCTACTTGGAAATAAACCTAACTTCAACTTTACCTCCTTCTACTGTGGATTATTTATCATAACATTTTGGCGACGAGGATGGGATAAACTCCACCATACCCACGCAAGAACATTGTTTGGTGTTAAATTTCGTACATACCTTCTCCGGTTGAACAACGTAAAATCTTCATTGAACCTTCCTTTTCTTTTCACCGATGAACAAGGTACGTCAAGCGTGAGGATTGGCCTTTATAGACTGTTTCATGTCTCATGTGCGAGGATTGGTTATTTAAATCTACGCTACCTCACAAGCTTGAAGATTGGCCAGAAGAGACTAAGACTGGGATTGTCTTTTAGTCCGTTTTCTGTGGCTCAGCTGTGACTCGCCACCTAACATCCAATCTTTACTCCCGTTCTTCACGCAGGTATTAAAATCGTTACAACAATCTAGTTGTTGATTGGATAAGTTTCAATGCGTTTGCCAACGACGCACACTGGTTTTAAAAGCGACACAGCAGTCTAAAAGTCATTTGGATAATCTTCAGTACGTTTCCCAGCGAGGCACACGTCCTATGCATTTTCCTGCATTACAGCGCATTACTACAGCGATGCGCACGCTTTGAAAAGAGAATTCATTTACGGTAAATACGATTACTTGCGCATTATTTCAGTGGTGCGCACGCTTTGAAAATTCATTTATTATAACTTTTCAGCGCGTCACCTCCGCGATGCGCTCGCTATGAAAATTCATTATTATAACTTTTCAGCGCGTCTCTTCAGCGATACGCTCGCTATTAAAATTCATTTGTCATGATTCCGCAACACGTTTCTTCAGCGATGCACACGCTTTAAAATTCTGTGGTGATAATTTCATTTCTCTTTCACTGTTGCATTAGTATTTGGAAGTTATTTCTTATTTTTCACTGTTTCCAAAGTTTGTTTTGACAGTTGGGGATATTAACCGCTTCAGCGCGGCGCAGATTCCTGCGCTGTGCTGAACGTTCCATTGGGCTTATGGAACCATGACGGAACGGTTCCGTCATGAGCACAGCTCAACCGACGCTCATGACGGAACCGTTCCGTCATGAGCATGGAAGGGGTTAACTGTTATGGCTAATTTACATTTACAACATATTACTCAGCCTCCTAATTTTTTGAGTAAACCTGGAAGCCCTGATATCATTTGGAAAGAATGGTTCGCATTATTTGAAAATCATCTTATTGCTATTGATGCTATGGGTTTTTCCCCTGAACGAAAATTAGCAATTCTGTTCGGGTGCCTTGGTCAAGCAGCTCAACGTATTTTTAAAAGTATTCCTCCAATCCCTCCTCCTGCTCAAAGTGGTGACCGTAATTGGAATGTTTATCTTGAAGCAGTAGCTCGTTTAAAAAAACAATTTGCAGAAGAACCAAATATTATGTTAGAAAGACATAACTTTTAAGCTAGGAAACATAGAGAAGGTGAAAAAGTGGAAGAATACATTTCTGCCCTTAGAGTATTGGCAACCACATGCGAGTTTGGACCTCTTTGCGATAATTGTATCAGGGACCAGTTTGTTTTCAACTGTTCTTCACGGAAAATCAAAGAAAGAATTCTTGGTTGCAAAAATCCTTCTTTAAATGAAGTAATCGAACTTTCTTTAAGTATTGAACGATCTGCAATTACTAGCAGAGTCATGGCGGATGCGTCAAAAAGTGGTGTCAATTCAGTTAATTTGTCTGAGCTTTGTCAAGACAATTCTGTATGTTCTGTAAATTTTAAAAACAAAAATGTAAAATTTGTTCAAATGAAACAATCTGGTTTTTGTTACAGGTGTGGCTCAAAGAACCATTTAAGTAATTTTCAAGGATGTCCTGCTATTAATAGACGTTGTGTTATTTGCAAAAAGATGGGCCATTTTCAAGGTGTCTGTAGGAATTCAAAGAAAACACCTACAGTTAACTACGTAGAATCTGATGTTCTTGATGATTGTACAAATTCTTTTAATAATATTGTTGTCACTTTAGATGACAATGGCCAAGTTAATGATATAAAAGGTCCTTTATGCTCTGCTATAATTGATGGTATTTCCTTACAGGTGATGGCGGACTCCGTTTCTCCCTTTACTATTCTCAGAGATTCTACTTTCTATGACCTATGGAAAAGAAAAGTCGAATTATTATGTACAGATGTAAACCCTAAGGCCTTTGGTGAGAAGGACATCCACATGATTGGGTATTTTGAGGGTTTGGTACAATGTTTGGGTAGAGAAACTGTTACAAAAATTTATGTTGCTGAGAAGGGTAAAAATATAGTTGGCTGGAAGGATCTTGCCCGCATGGGATTATATTTAGTTCCAGGTGACGATAATCCAGTTAAAGTAGGGTGACCTTCCTGTGCCAAGAGTAGAGTGCATGTCTGTTGACCAAGCTTTTGATGCAAACCAGATGATGGAAGAGTTTAAACCTGTGTTCAGTGACAAAGTTGGCAGCGTTGAGGGTTTTGAACATAGGATCAGATTGATTCCTGGGGCTCAACCCGTAGCCCATTAAGTCAGATCTGTTCCTTTGAGTGTCCATACAGAATTAGATAATTCTTTGAAAGATCTATGTGAGCAAGGGATTATCCAACCAGTTTATTCCTCACAGTCGGTGGCCCCGATTGTGGTCGCTCGCAAAAAGACTGGCGAGATTAGGCTCTGTGCGGATTTACGCGATTTAACAAAAATATTATTGTTGATTGTCACCCCCTACCAAAGATCCACGAGCTTCTCGCTAATCTTGGCGGGGCTAGGTGGTTTTCTTCGATCGACTTAAAGTCGGCTTATCATCAAGTCGCTTTATCTAAAGAGTCTCAAGAGTAAACCACTTTTATTACCCCGTTTGGTGCTTTCAAATCTTTACGCCTCCCTTTTGGGCTAGCTTCGGCGGGGTATGTCTTCCGAAAGCTTATGGACTCTCTTTTCTGTGAAGTGCCTGGGGTACAGGCTTACCTCGATGATATTTTGATTTATGCTAAGTCTTTGGAAGAACATAATACAATTTTGAGACGTGTACTTTCCATGTCTAAAAAAATCACTGTTCGGGGTAACAAATGCAAATTTGCCGTGAGGGAACTTGATTATCTGGGTCATAGTATATCTTGTGAGGGGATTAAGCCAAAGTTCTCTGTGATTAGAGCCATAGAAGATGCTAAACCTCCATCTGACAAGGAGTCTCTTAGATCTTTCCTCGGTTTGGCCGAATACTATGCTAGATTTGTCCCTGCTTATTCTGAGTTGGTTGAGCCCCTACGCGTTTTATTGAGAAAAGGCTGCAGTTTGGCCTGGTCCCCTGAGTTGGACAGAGTTTTTAATGATGTTAAAAAGTTGATTGTGTCTGCTAAAGCACTTCACGCCTTCAGGGATGATTGTCTTTCTGTTATAACAGTGGATGCAAGCATTACTGGGTTGGGTGCAGTTTTAACCCAGAAAGTAGGAGGAAATGAACAGACAGTAGCTTTTGCTTCGCGTTCTCTCAAGTCTTTTGAGACCAGATATAGCACAATTGAAAGGGAAGCATTAGCTTGTATGTGGGCAGTCCAGAAATTTAGAACATATATTTGGGGTCGAAAGTTTGAGCTTATTACTGACCATAAACCTCTTGTTTATATTTTTGAAAAGGTAAATTCTTCGTGTATGTCGGCTAGATTGATGAGGTTGGTTTCTAAGTTACAAGAATTTCATTTTGAGATCAAACACATTAGTGGTGGTAAAAATTTTAGGGCCGATTGCCTTTCAAGGCTTTCCATGGTTAGGGATGATGATGAGGATATATCTACAGAGGATATCGAATGTGTCACCATGGTGGATGCTGTTGGTGAAATAACCCCTGTTTTGTCTGAGAATGATTGGAAATGTGCTGCGGAAAATAATTCAGTCCTTCAGAAGGTTATTTATTATTCGACTCGTAGTTGGCCAGAACCTAGGTGTCTGGAGGGTGAGTTACGCAGATTTTCACAGGTTGCTGATGAACTTTCAGTCGAGAATAATATTGTTCGCAGAGGGGACAAATTTGTTCCTCCATTCAAATTACGGTCTTTAATTATAGGTGAGGCTCACAAAGGTCATTTGGGGATTACTAAAACCATTATGAGAATTAAGGAGCATTACTGGTGGCCCTCTTTGGATGTACAGGTCAAGAGATTAATTGATTCTTGCCCAGAATGCCTAGTTTCTGATAAACATTGGCATACATTGAAAGTTCCTTTATCCCCAACTGAATTTCCACATGCAGCATGGGTAAAAGTAGGTATTGATTTTTCAGGTCCTTATTCCATTCTTGACCAGGAATGCAAGTATGTTATCCTTTTGGTTGATTATCACTCAAAGTGGATGTACCACGAATTTGTTAAGTCACCTGATTCTGACTACCATTTCATTTTTTAAAAGGATTTTTGATGTAGAGGGAGCCCCTAGGGTACTGGTCAGTGACAATGGCACACATTTTGTTTCCGATAAGATGAAGAAATTTCTGGGTGATCTGGATATTAAACAACTTAAGGTTGCTTTATATTCCCCATCTTCAAATGGACTGGTGGAAAGAGGTAATAAGGTGATTAAAGAGGGCATTCAAACGGCGTTGTCTTGTGGAATGAATGTAAATAATTTCATTAGGGAGAAAGTTTGGCATTACAACACTTCCCCACACTGCACTACTGGAGTTTCTCCTTTTATGTTGTTGCGGAGTAGAAGTTCGCATTCTATTTTATTTCCTTCCTGGCTGCAACAATTGTCCGGGAATAAAGATATTGACCTGGGCGCTATAAAAAAAAAAGTAGATTCAAAACAAATACTTATGAGAAAATTTTTTGATTCCAAGTCTAATGTTACTCCAGTAGATATTTCTATGGACGACTGGGTTTTGATCAAAAAGCCAGTCAAAGGTAGAAAAGGGGAATCAAAGTTTTTTCGTCCTTTGAGGTCAGTAAGGGTGCTGCTTTCATTGATGGTAAAGGATGGTGGAACAAACGCCATCTTGTAAAAGTTTCTCATCAACAAGCAAACATGATTAGAAACTTTAGGAAGGAACCTGTTGAGGATCTGGATTGGTGTCATGGGCTAAAAAATCTTGTCGATGTGAACGAGTGTGTTAATACTCATGCTCAATCAGTCAGTGGTGGTGTTGATTTCTCTGATACCAATACAAACAATGTTCCTTCTTCACATGTTATTTCTTCCTATGGCAGAGTCATCAAAACTCCTGGAAAGTTCAATGATTTTGTAAGGTATTGAAGTTTATTGATTCCCTCTGATATTCATTTGTCTTTATTAATATTTTTTGTTGTTGTTGTTTCTTTTCATTGTTATAGGGGGGAAGGTGGTGTAATGGTTGCTTTAATTACTCGAGCTCATTGCGCGGTGTGTCGCGCGATGTGCACGCATACTTCATGTTATGATTTGATTATGCGGCCACGCGTGATGTGGTCGCATGCTTTGTATTTGTTTAATAGTGCATCCTCGTGCGGTGTGCCCGTTTGGTGCCCGTTTGGTGGTTGCTTCTAACGTGTGGTCAGTCACCGTTGGGGTTAGCCTCTGAGTGGCAGCATCACGCATAGGGTGGAGTTTATCTTCTACTTGGAAATAAACCTAACTTCAACTTTACCTCCTTCTACCGTGGATTATTTATCATAACAGAAACTACTTAAGAAATATCTGCTAAAGAAACTGTTATGATCTGCTGTTGCCTTTTCCCTTGCCTATGTATCTTGTTGTATATTCTTACTTGGTCCAATATGGCTACTTGGTGTCTGCAGTCCTTTCTTAGTGTTTCTATCTTCTAACCTAAGTGTGTTCTATCTTGTAGTGTAGTTCCTATCATCCCAATAGGCTCTGCGCATTGGAATAATACCTACAGCAGTAAAGGCCTAGACCAGACGTTAACTAGGTCTACTACTGTCGATACTAGACTTAAAGTTTTGGGTTTGCCAGCTTAGCTCAGAGTTCACTAGAAACTTTCTCGAATGTTCAGGAAAGAATTAACTTCCCTGATTAGACAAGAAGGGATTTAGTTTCTGACAACCATAGAACATGACAACTTTGCTCTCCCCTAATCAAGAGTAAATCTCGAGAGTCGTGTGAACAAAAGGCAATTTATTTTACTCAGTCAGTACGTGCATTCTTAGTCTCATCAGATTGTAGAGAAAAGGAAGAGACGGGCGTGTTCAATAAAAAGGTGTTATTTATTGATCAGTCTCTTTTCTCATACAAGAGAAATGGATCGATATTATTGCAATACTTATAGTTAAGTAAAGTGCATACATTAAAAGCAATAGTATAAAATAATACTGTAAAAACATTGATATGGTTTCTAAGCCATAAGATGTTTAAAATGAATAAAATATATTACATACACATATACATTTGACTAAACGTACTCAACTGGTGTTTCTAAATACGCCTACCCCGTGTACTTGACCTAAGCCTAATACATGGGCGGGAATAGAACGTTACAGTTTAAGTTAAGTTTGTTTTTGCCAAGTGAATAACTAAGGAATTCTCTGTGAGGGGTTATTCAGTTCTGTACCTGGAAGTTAGGATGAATGAGGGATGGTATCTCTCTCTCTGGTCTCGATATTCCAGGCTGCCTGCGAGGGCTGCCCAGAAACGCCGGTGCTGGATTTCTCGGCAGGAGAAAGCAGCTTCTCTCAGCGCGTCAGGAAGGCGGGGCTGCGCCAGCGGGGTCTGCTCTGCTCTTCGCTTCAGCAAGTATGGCTGCTCCGTCTCGTCACCATGCGTGTGTTTGCATAGGGCAATATCGGTAATATTTATACCTTTAAGGTGCCGAGATTGACGTAAGGATGGACATAGATACGTCAATAAGGATGTCATACGACTTGCTCTTTAGCACATTCTTTTGCTGAAGTTCTCGGTGAAATCAAAACAATGGCCGCAGGGTTTTGCCCAGGTTGTCATATGTTTGATTTGTTATGAGAACTCCGTATGCCTTATCAGGGGCTGGAGGAATATCGCTTGTCTAATTAGATCGCAAGCATTATGACCTAATCAGATAACACGTTCCTGTGCCGTAGTGTGACTGCGTCAGATAACGGTATCTGCATCATGGGGGTTTTCTGCCTCATGGGCTGACTGCTAGTTAACTTGTTGGTTTGTTTAACTAGAATAGGGTCAGGAATAGGGGGATCGATTCAGAACCTATAGGAATACATCACACCCACTCCACGCTAACTATGGATATATTTACTAATCTATGCATAGTATAACATAGTACAACATACTATAGAGTATAGTGTATACCTTACCACCCCAAAATACATAAATGCATTTTGAAATTTTCAAATATACTGAAAAATTGCAGACATATGTATTGTATGCACTCAAGCTGTAGAATAATGCCAAAATAATCGCATTTGTATACATTATTGCTATTTGGTATATGAGAATTACACATGAAATGGCTCTTAATACAGAAAAAAAGTTCGAGACCATTTCATCACAGAATATAATATCAATGAACATACCAGCGGGCAGCTAATGTCTATAAGCTATCTAAAATTTAGAAACCTTAGTTCTCTAAGAATAGTTCTTACTTTAAGCAGAAGATAGTGTCCCGAAAAATATGCAAAAATATTTTGGGGCTGCTGAAAAATTGCTGTCCGTGAACTGGAGGGAAATTGTTCATGTGACTTTATTTTTAAAGTTGAAGGCCGAATTCAGGGAACGTCGTGTGCGAGCTTGTTCAAAGGTCTCTATTTCTGCTCTGGAGAGAACATCATATCATTTAGGCTTTCGAAAAAGCTGTCAACAGCTTCCTGGGAAAGTTCCACTAACTCGGAAATAGGTGTAATCATCCATTCATGTGCATGATTGTCTCCATTGACATTCTGATTCGCATTGCTGACAGAAGGTCGTACCTGTTCGATGCTGCTTTCATCTTGAACTTCACTACCCATCAATCGTAGTGGTGAAGCTTCCACGAATGCCGTCATCAGGATTGGTAGCCTTTGAGGGCAGCACAAAGCATGAACCTTGATCGGGCTCAACAATGTTTCTGCATCCATTGGCGCATCCGATTGTAGCGTCAGACAGGTGTCTAACACGCATTCTTCTCCGCATAGCAGACACCTTAATACAGGTAAAACACATCTTTGCCACATTGGTCGAAATGATAGAAACCAAGTCATGTTCAGGTCTCTAAGCCGGGAGAGTCCCAGGATTTTTGATATCCGGTCCCGGTATCCAATGGATAGGATTGTTTCTTCCCTTGTCGCAAGAGTTTTGTCTGTGACATGGTTTGCCATACCGAAAAATAAGGACCAAGAATAGGATTCCTGCAATTAGTCCCAAGATCAGGGGAAGTCCGCCAAAAATCGAATGGACGAAATCTGGAAAAATACCCAGTATGGCTTTGAATGGGGTTAATGCCATCGAAAATACTGTCTTAAATACCTTTGAGACCCCATTGGTATCAGAAATATTTAAGATTTCATTAAGGATTTCCGCGAAATGTATGGGGGAATTAGTTGATAACAATGAATGTATCTCTGCAGTCGTCCTTGCGACTTGGAGATCATATGTTTCTTTTGATGACGAGAGCCTGGTAGGCGTCTGAAGAAGCACTGTTTTCATTCTGCTTAAAGTATCTATTCGAATAGAAGTAATTTTCAAATTGGGCCATGCCCTTGCCTCACTGTCTGGAAAGAAGCTGGGGAACAATGAGCGTCCACAGCACTTGACCTTCGCAGTCGTAGTTACTAGATAAGGAGTCCCGGGCATAAGACTACAACATCTGCGGTCTACAATCAGAATGTAACTCCCATTATAGAGTGTTTGAAAGAATGGTTCTATTTCTGTTGCAGGTGCGCCTTGCTGGTGACATGAAAGGTTGTATGAATTCCCTTCACAGGCTCCATGCAAACTGATTCCGTTACACAGAAGTGTGCCACTTAGTGACATCGCACAATTGTTGCCACTAAGAAACACTTTCTGTCCTTTATTACTGACACATGCATGTGAATAGGGCAGGTTCCATGTTGTTTTAATGTACCCCTTTCCCAATTTCTCGTACATGCCAGCCTGTATATATTTTTGGCAGTATTGAAACCTGAAGGTTGAGATTGGAATATTAATTATCCCATGTATTATCCATTCACTGACAGGTCGTTCTGACATTGTCACTGGTAATCTTTCTAGTTTTTCAATGCTCAAGATTGTATAATCAGCACCCTTTTGCGCCATACTGATTTGTCTATCAGTAAGGTTAAAGATTTGGAATAGTGACGTTGTGTTGATTAAACGCCAAGGCACATAGCCTGAACGCAGGTTTTGTAACGTCCAGCCAAGCTGTACAATAGCACGCAATTGGGACTGACCGTGTTGTAGCAACAGTAAGTCCTGCGATAATATGTCGATTGCTGAAGACACAATGCTGTCCAAAGAAAAAATTCTGGAGGACAGAGTCATTAACCCATTGTCCACTACAGAAAGTGATTTTTCCAAATTAATACGGTCAATTTCCCGTATTCTCTCTGCTGTTTCAATTTGAGTAACCTTCCAGGCCTCATTGTATGCTGCATATACAGAGGCTGCTATGAAACGCTTTTGACGCTGTTTGCGTGGTCCCATAGTGAAATCACGCAAGTCAGCACCATCAGTAAGTAAAGTTAGGTGTTGCTTAATTTCTGCCAGTGTGGAAGTTTGTAGCCATTGAAGGCATAATTTGCCCACACTGTAGGTTGTTATTATCCCTGGGTGATGTCTTTGGGGATATCTAGGGTCTGGCCTGGTCATTTTGAACCCCTGTGTTTTGTTCAGGAATCTGTCTTGACAGTTATTAGCATCTGTGGGCCAGATCAACCACTGTTTCCAATCAGGATGTGTTCTGTTTTGGTTTAATATATGGTTTACGTCTATCTCCTCATCTGTAGAGGTGTTGCTAAACATTGTTGGCTTTGGAATAGACGGTTTATTTAAATCTTTGATTTTGGCTAGGCCAAGACAGGTGGTTTGTTGAACAGTGTCATTTAAAAATATCATTTGTTCTGGGATCATGCATGCTCTAAACAAAGCTTCTATACCCTGTACTTGCCAATCTTTTGTGCCCCAAACACTTTTCAATTCAACATTTTTGTCCCAATAATCAAAACCAAAGTATTCATTTTTTCAAAAAATGAGTCCGAATATATCAATTTTGTGTTGGTTATCATGGTTTTTGTTCCTGTCTTGTTTGACAATTTAAAATAGAATGCTTCAGCATTACTTGTGTTAAAACCTGAAAAGTATGAATATTTGTCATAGATGGTTCTTGAGCTCCCTTTTGGAGGTGTTGCACAATGTTCCCATTGATTATAATTGAAAACATTTCTAGGTTGTGCAGATCTATGTAAAAAATGGTTACCATAGTGGTTATAGCAATACATACTATCATAATTTGTAGAACCCTGCAAATAATCATGTTTGGTAAATTTAGCAGACATTACTAAGTCAGACATCATATTAGTAATGCTTTCAAAGTCCCAATCATCAGCAAATGAGTTTGGTTTTACAAAGTCACTCAAGGAGATCTTAATTTGGTGTGGATATTTCAGGATTTCGACCGGACCATAAATTTCATAGTCAGTGTTGTCCCAGGCTACCCCACCAGGTATAGGATTGGCTGTGAAGTTGACTGAAGAAAGTTCTCTTTTCTCGACGTGTGAAGATGTGTGTGGTTTGAGGATCAAGTTGATTTTCTGACTTGCTGTGTCCATTTTAGCATATTTTCCCTCAATGAAGCGTCCCAAAGTAAGTATCATGATGAGCCAAAGTATGAGGATAAATGCACCAAAACCCACCCAAAATTCAATCCATGGAGAAATCAGATATGTTTCTTTTAGTTGTTTCAACAGTTCTTTAGCTTTATCTTTAAAGGTTTTTGATGATGGCTGTGTCTTTGATTCACTGAAGCCTTCAGAGGAATCATCGAAGTTTATGAAGTAGCCGGATGCAGTTCTGTCAATTGTTCCAATTGGTTCAGGATTTTTGTTTCTTGCATTTTCACTTGGTACTTCATTATAGATTGGTGTGTCTCTGCTAAATGTTTTTATTTGGGTTTTCAGAGGTCTGAGTTCTATTGCATTGTTGCATAGTCCTTGTTGTTCTTCTGTAGGCGTTTCGAATGTGATGAGCCTCTTTGTTAGGACCTCTGTACTGGTAGCAAACCTTGGTGTTCTGCTACTTATTGGGAGTCCACTTGGCCTACTGTTTGTTATCGGCCACATGTTGTGGTTTTACCAGGTCGATGGATACAACTCGGTTCTCCTTTTTACCAGCAAGTGGCGGTAGTACAACTGATCTTGTCCCGTTGACAGACAAGACAGGAACTGCTTTTCTGTAAGAAGGCCCAAATTCCTTCTTTACCGCGATCTTTTCCCTAACTAGATCCCCGACTTTTGGAATCCAGACAGGTCTTGCTGGGACAGGTGGTGGTTCTTTAGTGGTTGTTGGCTGTTGTTTCAACTTTATGTTGCTCAGGTCTTTTCTTGTTTTGTTTAAGTCCTGCAAAATAGCCAAACGGTCTTTGATATCAAAGCTTTTTTCTTTCACCACTGAAGTCTGACTATCAATGTCAGAGATCAACATCCTAGTTCCAAATAATAATTCGTACGCACTGAATCCCTTCAGAGAATTTCTTGGCAAGTTATTGAGACTACGTTGGACACTTATTAGATGTTTGACCCACCCAGCTCCCGAACCTAATATCCTTTCCGGTATAGATTGCTTTATGCCTTGGTTTTTTCTTTACACCATCCCGTACCCTCAGGAAGGAAGTGAGAAGATTCCCGCTGGGCTATGCTCATTTGGTCATGTTTCCCCTCAGGCTGTTGGGCTAGAGTGAAGACAATGGTCAAACGTAACATGCTCTTAGCGTATATGCCATTTAGACTCGCAAATCTTTGTATAACAGTCCAGACGTCAGCCGAGTGCTGGTGATCTACATTATAAGTGGAACTAGCCTGTATATGTTAATCGCAACCCTTCCTTTTTACTCCTGATTTTTCCTGGAGTAAACCGACGAGGTATTAAACTGTTTCTCTCCCCACTGCGATCTCTGTTGCAGTTTGGGCAGTTTTTTACAAACATGGTGTGACGCAGGCTCATGCCTGGCCACCAGTACCGCGATTGTAAATCTTCCAGAGAATCTTTTAGTTTGAGGTGTCTGAGACCCTCGCCCATATGTGCGTCTGCGATTAACAAGTTTCTCCTGTCCATGTTTGGAATCACTCTATCCCCCACTCCAGGGATTCGAGCAAAAGGGACGGAGTTTGCATCGATTATGTATGTGTAATTGAGTGGATAGTTGATCGGTAACGCTGAGCAATCGCCTTTTGATGACGTTTTCACCGCCAGCACTGTTTCACCGTCAATGTATTTTAATGTACGCTTTTTTCGAACTACGGGAGCCGATTTAGTGGCTGCCGCTGTGGCTGTTTCAGCCAATGAATTCCCTGCAACGTGAACGCCATCACGCTGATGACTCAGTGAGTGTGTCACGTGAGTCTTTGGTAGCTCTTTCTGTAAAAGAGCTATTTGTTCCCAGAGCAGTTTTTGCTTTATTGGTGCATCTGTGTCATCTTTGTAACCGTTTTGAATCCATGTCTGCAAATCGCTGTTATATGATTTGACGCAGTAATATGAATCTGACATTATAAGTGTCGGAAATTCGCGATCCGCATTATCTAGCGCCATTTTCAATGCCATTATTTCAGTCTGTTGTTCTGAATTAGTTTCTACTGAGTGTGTTTTTGTTAATAGAGGTTTTAGTTTACCTCCGCGCCACACTTCTTTTGTAATCCCACATGTGGGGTTGTATGCCTGTTCTCCCCAAACGGGGGGTTGAGCATGTCCGTCTGTATAAATTACACAGGCGTAATGTCGTAAAGGCAGAATGTCAGCTGGCAGAGGGTATGTTTTTTCATATTCTAAATTTTCCATTTCTTCTAGTTCTGGATCAAAGTAGTAGTATACTTTGTCCGTTGTGATTAAATTCACCCATTGTATCCATTCCGGATTCAATGTTGTTGTTGGTAAATTACACGGTGTTGTTAATGCCTCAAAGGCTGATTCAGCTGTTCTGACTGTGATATGTCTACCGTCTGCTTGATCTTTTTCTCTAGCTATTGCGGTTCGAACTGCATGAACAATTTTTTCTTTGTTGCTGAATTTCTGTTCAGCTTCTGTGTACAAGTGTGATTTGAATGCAATTGGTACCTTTTCTCCCTCATTAGAGGTCAGGTATGTGAATCCGCATCTCCCTGGGATGACTCGAATCACAAGATTGCGTGTGTTATCACGTGTTTCTAATTTTGTTTTAATTAGCATGTCTGTTTGTAGGGATCTCAAAATTTCTGTGTGTATTTGAGTCCAATTGGATCTTTTAAAATCTGGTTTTATCAGATCATAAAGGGGTTTGACCCTTTCTGCGTAATTTGCAATGTATGTTCTTCCGAAATTTAGGAAGCCTAGAATTGACTGTAGGTTTTTTAGTGTTCTAGGTGCTTGGAGTACGGCACATTTCTCTAGGAAATTGTCCGCCAGGCTTTTGCCTTCACTTGATAATTCATATCCTAAGAACAGGACTGTCAGATGGGCAATTCTGGATTTTTTAAAGTTGAATTTGTAACCCTCTGCTGCGAACCCAAGTATTATGGTGTTCACTCTTTTCAAGTGAGTCTCCAAGTCATCATCTGTTAAGTAAATGTCATCGACATAAGATAATGCTTCATCATCATATAGTTGTAGTAATTCTGTTACTCTCGCTGAGAATACTCCCGGGCTGTTCTTATACCCCTGGGCTAACCGACAGAATTGTTTTTGAGTGCCATTTATTGAGAATGCAGTTAAATATCTGCTCTCTGGTGCTATGTTTTGACAAAAGAATCCATTAGATATGTCTAATGTTGTTTTGTATTTTTTGCGCACTATGTTATTCATTAGTGCAGCACTATGTGAGTTTTGCACTGCAAAAGTTTTGCAACATGTGTTAAGGTGTCGGTAATCCAAAACTAGACGATATGAATTGTCTGGTTTGGAGACCGGAAACAAAGGGTTGTTCATTTGTGAGGTGCAAGTTTCAATCACCCCCTGGTATTCTAGCTGATCTAGTATTTCATTTACCTGTTTTTTAGCTTCTTGCTTAATTGGGTACTGCCTTTGTGCAGTTGGTTGTGATTTTAACTGGATTTTGTGAGGAGGAGAGTCCTCATCCCATCCCACGTGATTTTTATATAAAGCAGGAGCTAGAGCCACTGCCCACTTTCTAGCAAGTGTGTATTTTTTATGAATTGGAATTTGATTTGAGAAGGCAGGCATAATTACTTCTTCGCCATGAGGGCACTCCCTGACAAACTCTGGTGGCCAGTCTTTTTCAGCTAGAAGGATATCATAGCCCTTGGAGAGATTATCCCAAAATAGTCCCCTTATTTTCCTAGTCTTATCTCCCTCTATACGCAATGTTATTTCGTATATTTTGTGAGGTTTGCTAACTCTGGTGTCCGCAGTTTCCACTTAAAGATATTCATTCGTGTCCACTGTCTCCAGATGATTCATAAGGACTTTGCGAGCTATGCTCACTTCTGCTGCGCTGTCTAGCATTGTCTGAGCCCATTCCCCGTTTTTCAGTTGTGTCCTCAGTATTCTCGGCATTGTTAACTATTTTAATGCTGGCTACCTTCTTCTTTGGAAATTGTAATTTCTTTTTTAGTTGAGCAGGTTCCTTGTCTTTGGACTTGGCGTGCTCTTCTCTTTGTTCTGATCGTCCTCTTCTTTCCGATTTCTGCGAGGAAGTCTGAAAAGATTGAGAGGGACGTGTATCAATGTCTTGATATCTATCAGGCTTTTTTATATTATCCCTATTTCTAAGGTTATATCTATTCCCAGAGGGGTCACTCTGAGGTGACCTGTGTCTTTGGTTCGGAGATTTTTCTCTTCGCCTAGGAGACCTTCCTCTGGACTGGAATTTCTTTTCTTTGGGATTGGATTGTTTGTTTCCATCCCAGTTCTTTTTTGGTGATGTAGATTTATTATTAAAAAATATTTTTTCAGGACTTTCAATTAGTTGCGGTTTTACTGGTATTCCACCTAAACTATCTCTACCTAGTTCCTCATAGGATTTTTCTATGATTCTGGCAATTTCAGCTGGTTGGTCTGCTATATCTGTCTCTTTTAACCTCTGGCGGATCGCCACGTTTGCTGCTTCTCCTTTTATGTTGGCTAATAGTATAGCCGAGACCTGCTTGAAGTCTTTTAGTAATTTCATACCAAGAGTTAAAGCGGGTTCCGGACCATATTCATCTTGAATTTGTTTTAGCACATCTGGTATTACCGAAATGGATGGAACACTGTGCGTTTTTGTGTAGATGGAAGCAAAGACTGTACCCCAAGTGTCACAGTCCTCAATGTGTGGTGCGATTCCCATTGGAAGACAGATAGGCAGGATCCTGTGTTTTTCTAATGCGGTGGTGTCAGGAAACACCGCCTCTATTTGGGTGATTTTCTGTGCCAACCAGAATGGTATTTGTTCCCGTTTAGCCGGTACTTTACCTAGGCAGGACTGGATGTTCTGTGGTGTAATTTTATTTGTGTTCCCCTGGTGAGGGGTCAGCTGTGGAAGTTTAATCGCTGGCTGAATTGTAACCCTGGGCGAAGAACTACGCTCCGCTCGCGGAGCTTGCGGAGTTTCGGCAGCTCCGCGTTCCGCGGAGAACGCGTAGCTGTCGATAACTCCGCGATCCGGTGCGTAGCGTAGTTCTCGCGCGCTGAATAACATTATCGCGTGCGCGGCAATGGCTTACCTTCGTTCTGCGTTCGTTTTTTCCTGGTCGCTTGTGCCACCATGTTTGGAAACACTCTCGCACAGTCCCGTGCGACTGTGCGAACGCGATAACGTCATTTTGATGCGAGATAGCGTCATAAGGACGCGCGAGGATGCTTTTTGGTAAGATCGAGTTGCCGAACACGCAGAAACTGCATTCTTGCACAGAATAACTCGCGAGCATGTTAAAACCATAATAAATTACCATTTTGGTTAGGAAAAAAAAGGCAAAAAACCTTAAAGTTGTACCTTTGGCTTTATTTTTAGGGGGGAAGGACCCCTCTTTTTGTTTCTACTCTTGTTTTGCAGAGTAAGGAGGAAGGGCTCTTGAGTTTACAACTTCCTGTTCCTGTCCACCAGGCTCCTCCCAGTGCTTTGTCCATGTGGTGCTCACTTTCCTTTGGATTTTGAGCTGGAAGGATCACTTTCTGTCTGTGTTGGCTGCATTACTGATTTACCTTGGATTTAATGAGGACTTTTTGAATTGGAATTCTCTTTTTCAAGTAAGTTTGTGTAATGTATGAGTGATGTAGACTTGTGCTTGTTTGATTTGATTTTTTTTTAACAACAGTATTCAATCCTGGAATTAAATTATTGATGGAGGCCTGTACTTTCATGAGGTCCCAAATTGTAAATTTTTTCTAACATTGCATTTTGTGGAATTTAAAATGTTTCTAATTTTTAAGCCAATATGTGACCCTAGTAGCTAGTACCCCATGTAGTTAGTGTGTAGGCATGCATGAGTTCATTTTATTAACTTTCTGTGGTTGGCCTGGCCATGTGTTGGCGGCCATTTAATGTTTCCAGCCACTTTGCTCTTGCCATAGGCCTCCAACCTTGTGGCCTACTCTGCCAGTAGGCCATAGGTACTACTCATAGGGTCATGAAAGTTAATCAACTGTTTTTGTGGTGTACCCTTAATGTGAAAAACATGGATGGCTTGGATTGATATAGAAAATCTTATTTTTATGTGTGGGGTATTTCTGGTTTTGGGTGTGTTTAAACTTTAAATACTCTGTCAATTTCTGCCATTAGGTAACCCTAGGAATACAGCTTGGGTAGTTTTGGTAACTTCGCACCATGTGAGCACGTGAACTTACATTTTTTGTCGTGTTCGCGCACTCAATGTACTTGCTCGGGAACGCGAACACGACTTTTTATTCCGTTCGCGCTGCCGAACATGCCGATTTAGCATTCTCGCGGACAATATGTCCCGAGTTGCATAAAAGTTTCTCAAAAATGTTGCAGGTCTTTCTTGTGCACCTAAAAATTCCTCATTTATGTTATGTTCTCATTTTGTTAGTACTTTTCTCTTTTTGGAGCATGGACCACTTCCATTTTCTCTCCTCTGTTATTTTTTTTTTTTTTTTGGGGTGGGGTGACCAATTTGGGCGGTGGTGTGGTGTGTCCATTTTCTGAAGCAAAGCATTGTCCCTTTGCCATAGGCATTATTGTCTGTCTTCTCTTTCTTGTCATGTTGTTGTTGGTGGCCAGGCCATGTGGTGGCGGCCATTTTGTGTATGCTTCCTTTGTGATTTATTTTGCCATGTTGTTGTTGGTGGCCAGGCCATGTGGTGGAGGCCATTTTGTAAAGTTGTCCATGTTGTTGTTGGTGGCCAGGCCCTATGGTGGTGATCTTTTTGTGTATGCTTCCTTTGTGATTTATTTTGCCATGTTGTTGTTGGTGGCCAGGCCATGTGGTGGAGGCCATTTTGTATATACATCCTTTGTGATTTTGCCATGTTGTTGTTGGTGGCCAGGCCATGTGGTGGCGGCCATTTTGTGTATGCTTCCTTTGTGATATATTTTGCCATGTTGTTGTTGGTGGCCAGGCCATGTGGTGGAGGCCATTTTGTATCTACATCCTTTGTGATTTTGCCATGTTGTTGTTGGTGGCCAGGCCATGTGGTGGCGGCCATTTTGTGTATGCTTCCTTTGTGATATATTTTGCCATGTTGTTGTCGGTGGCCAGGCCCTATGTCGGCGGCCATTTTGTGTGTCCTTCCTTTGTGCTTTTGCCATAGGCATAGGCCTCCAACCTTGTGGCCTACTCTGGCAGTAGGCCATAGGTACTACTCATAGGGTCATGAAAGTTAATCAACTGTTTTTGTGGTGTACCCTTAAATGTGAAAATCATGGATGGCTTGGATTGATATAGAAAATCTTATTTTTATGTGTGGGGTATTTCTGGTTTTGGGTGTGTTTAAACTTTAAATACTCTGTCAATTTCTGCCATTAGGTAACCCTAGGAATACAGCTTGGGTAGTTTTGGTAACTTCGCACCATGTGAGCACGTGAACTTACATTTTTTGTCGTGTTCGCGCACTCAATGTACTTGCTCGGGAACGCGAACACGACTTTTTATTCCGTTCGCGCTGCCGAACATGCCGATTTAGCATTCTCGCGGACAATATGTCCCGAGTTGCATAAAAGTTTCTCAAAAATGTTGCAGGTCTTTCTTGTGCACCCAAAAAAACAGAATTTGTCATTTGGTTGTTGTTTTGGGAGCCTGGGCAGGGGTTTCTTTGTATGTGTTTTTGCGGTGTTATGTTTACAACCTCTGTCTTAGCCATGGGCTATTTATTCCTTGCACATTAACCTGTCATGTGCAGCAGGCATCCTCGTTTTTCTGTCCATATTGGTATCTATAGGCCTGCTTCACTTTATTGGTTCTTTCTGGACTTCATGTGGCCTTTGAGCTGTGGTGCTGCTGGACTGGTATTATTAGTCTTCTGTTTTGTCTTTTATACATTGACCTGTGTGTCTTTCAATTGTTCACGTTGCCTTACTGCTTGTTTGACTGATGTTGTTCTGCCTTCTTTACTTGTAGGTGCACAAAAAAGACTGAGGAGGTGCTGGTTGTTTTTTCATCCATCGCTCGTTCTACCGCCAGACGGACGTCCTTCAGTTGGACGCCACGTGTGGTGTGTGACTCATCTGACCAGACATCTCTGCAATTTGTGCTGCTGTGAGCTGACTGACATCAGAACAAGATGGGCCCTAAGAAAGCTACCAGGTCCTCCACCACAAAGAAAGTTGCTGCGAAGAAGGAACAGCAGAAGGAAGTGTCACTTAAGTCTGGTATGGACCCCAAAACCTTTTTTGGCACCCCAAAAGGTACGCCTGCAGCAGCGGGGTCTGGGGTGCAAGCTGGGACCAGCACATCTGCATTAGTGAGGGCAAGCCAGCATCCCAGGGCCAAGCACATGATGAGGGTCGAAGAGGTAGCCAGCCTTCTGCTTGCGAGCAGTGATACTGAGCCAGAACTAAACTTATCGCTGTCTCAAAGTAGTACACAATCCACGCAAGATGGAAGTGCTCAACAACCACCGCCAGCAGTAGATGTTCAACAACCACAACCACCGCCCGCAATAGGAGTTGTTCACCCACAACCACAACCACTTCCCGCAACAGTTGTTGAACAACCACAACCACCGCCCGCAACAGTTGTTGTTGAAAAACCCCAGCCCGCAATAGTACTTCCTCAAGAACAACAACCACCATCTCCGCACCAAATAGTAGTAGTTGTTCCTCCCGAAGTCGGGGCAGTTCAGGAAGTAGAGCCTCCTTCCGAGCAAGAAGAAGAGGAAGCCACTTCTGTAGGTGATCTATTTCCTTCGAATTCACCAAGGGAAAGGAGGGTTAGTGCATCGAGTTCTTCGCAAAGCATCGATTCCGATGACCTTGATACGGATTGGCAGCCACAACTATCTGCGCATTCAAAGGAGAGACATCCCAAGAAGACCATGCTAGGAAAAAGGAAGTTTCCAGGCAGGCTTGAACTTATGGAGGTCGATGTAGGTGAGCAGGATACTGCTGGTGATAAAGACGGGTCTGACACTGTCATCATCACAAGCGTTATTCCTGGTGCAGAGGATGTAGAGACAAACATTTTCACCCTATCCAGAAATGCTGCAATGACTGATGAGCAGGTACCACGCATAACTCCTACACACTCAACACCCACAGTAACACCAGCTCCAATTTTTTCAACAGCGAAGGCCCGGCAGCATCCGACATCCAGCAGAAGCGCCACTTCAACAGAAGGAGGTAGTGGCAGTACTAGGACTGAGCTGTCCCATAGTCAAATTCCACAATCCTCCAGTCCATCCGGCATTGGCAGTGGGTCCTCCTCTTCCTATGGCAGGAGACAAAAGTTTACCTCCCCAGTGTGGGACTTCTTTACGGTTCACCCAGTTCAGGAGAACATTGCTGTATGCACCATTTGTCATGCCAATGTTAGTCGTGGTAAGCTTGGTACAAACTATGGGACTGGAGGCCAAACGACCCATTTGAAAAAAACACACGTGATCAGGTGGGAGAACCACCTTGCAAGCTTAAAAAATGTTAGCACTCGTGTTGGTGGGGATACAGTGGTACAAGGTCCACTCATGGTTGACCAGGAGGTAGAAGAAGAGGGAGACGATGACCTTCTATCTAGGAGTGGTACACAATCGACCCCTGTCGCCAGCACTGGAGTGGTAAAGTCCACATCCTCCGCATCTGCAACTTCTCAGTGGCACCAGAGTCAGCTGGAAACACCAAGGAGTGCAAAGTCTGCGATGCAAGGTGGTCCGTCTAGCACAACTCAAAGACATGCAAAGCAGCTTACCATTCCTAGCATGTTAAGGCAGGAGGGAAAGTACGAGCGGAACCACCCAGTAGCACGTTTATACAATGCCAAACTTGCGAAAATGTTAGCACTGGACCTTCTCCCATTTTCATTTGTTGAGGCTGTTGGATTTCTGGAATTAGTGGCAACCCTCTGCCCAAAATGGAACGTTCCCAGTCGCTACTATTTTGCCCGAGTGGCTGTTCCAGCACTACACCACGATGTGCTGGAATTGATTGGGAAAGCCTTACAACAGAGTGTTGTCCATTGTATCCACCTGACAACAGACATGTGGAGCAGTTGCGATGCTACAGATTTCATGTGCATCACCGCACACTGGATCTCTTTTGCAGGTGTTAAAGACAAGTTAACTTCAGGCCTCCGTGACGTTGCTGGAATTTTTAATGATACGCGCAGACATGCAACTATAGCCATGTTTGGTATGGACAAAAGTCATACTGCTGAAAACATTTTGTCTGACTTTAACGACAAGGTCTTTGAATGGCTGAAACCAAGAGGCCTTAAGATTGGTTTTGTTTCCACCGACAATGGCAGTAATGTAGTGAAGGCAATGAGAGAAGGACATTATTTCAGGGTACCCTGTTTGGCACACTGCATAAACTTAGTCGTGCAAGACTTTCTGAAAAATGAAGCCAAAGTCAGCAACATAATGGCCATCTGCAGAAGAATATGCACGCACTTTAACCATTCTTTCAAAGGACGGAAGCTGCTACGGGTCATTCAGCAAGAGCATAGGTTGCCAGTCAAAGCACTGATCCAGGAGGTCCCAACACGTTGGAACTCAACTTATTTCATGCTTGAGCGTCTCTTTGAGCAGTACATCCCACTGAATGCTTATGTCATGTCAAGAAGATTAGGGGATCCTACTGTTAATCTTAAAGCCCTGACCATTGAGATGTGGCAGTGGGACCTCATTAAATGCATCACAGAGATGCTACAACCCTTTGAGGTCTTCACACGTGCAGTTAGCAGGGAGGACTGTACTATGGGCCAAGCCATCCCATTGTTGTACATGCTTGAGCAACAGGTGAAGGAGGTCTGTGAAACATACGAAGGTGACGAACAAAAAGTTGATGCATATACCTTAGCCAAGGGCTTAGTCAACCGCTTGTGTGAAAATGTAAGGCTCAACAATATTGTGTCAGGTGAACATTACATAACTGCAACAATCTTGGATCCACGGTACAAATTATTTGTCAGCAGTAACGAAGTAATTCCATTTTCAGATGAGGATGTTGACAAGTACAAAACTTCCATAGCTGCGGAAGCTAATGAGTTAGAAACTGAACGGCTGTTACTTAAAGGCCTGCCACTGCCAGCCCAGGCCAGTCCAAGTACTCCTGACGCAAGTTCTTCACAGCGTGAGAGCAGTGCGTCTGCTTTCCAGCAGGCACCAACAGTACCAAAAGCAGCACCTACACGATCTGATTCAGCAGACCCAACCAAAAGCATAACTGATTTTTTTATACAGAAAGGGATGGGTAAGTCCGTTGCTGTTGCAAAGGGAAAAGAGGACCAGCAAAGCCGAGCACCAATGAACATTGAGCGGATGGTTCAGGCCTATCTGGATGACACAACAGAGGTGTTCATGGAGCAAAGCCCATTGGTCTATTGGTATGAAAGAAGGAGACAGTGGCCAGTGCTGAGCAGGCTGGCGATAAAGTATCTGGCTTGTCCTGTAGCCAGTGTCTCCTCTGAGCGGGTTTTCAGTGCTGCTGGTGCCATTGTCACATCGAAAAGGACTAGTCTCTCCCCCAAAAGCGTGGAGCGGCTGACAATGATAAAAATGAATCAACGCTTCATACCACCAGACTATCAAGTACGTGAATCACCGCCGGATGAAGAAAGCGAGTGTGAAGAAGACGTCCTCACTACTGGGTTACATGACCTACTTCTGTCTGAACGCACAGAGTTTGAGGACGAGCTCCTCTTCCCTGACAACTAGGACAGGTATGTTAAAGGAATGATGCAATGCATTGCATAGGATTGTTTAGCCGACTCTGAGCAAATGTGCATGGAATTAAAGTATGCTAGTAGTAACTTCAGACTCACGTGATGGGCAATTTTCCCATGTTATTTAATAATATAAATTATTTATGCACTTGTGACCCTACTACTACAGGTGCAGTCAGTACTTAATTTATCGTTCGTAGTGCATGTTCATGTTGCACAACGTACATTATTTGGTGAAACAGTCCCCCCTCCACCCCCCCAACAAACACAAATGAACTTCAAATGTTTTCTTGTGAAAATAATATCTTTGTTTTATTTTTATATTTTAATAATGATAATAGAAAAATAAAATATATAACAAATGTAACCCCCTGACCCAGAGCTGTCCCTCCCTACCCTCCCCTAACCCCAACCAAATTTCAACCCAAATGTACACCCCAACTCCCACATCCCACCCACCAACAAAAGGATTAAAAAAGGGGCAAAAAACAGGGTCCATTTCAAAGCCGGCGGGCTTTCAGGTGTTTGTCCACCAGTATTTTGACACGCTCCTCTAGACCGTCCTCCTGCTTCTTCCGCTCCTCCTCCAACTTCGCTACCCGGCGGAGAATCTTTGCTTTGAAAGCACGGCACCTACACTTGCATGCATGTGGTTGTTGTTGTTGTTGTGGGGGGGCCGCCGAAGATGTAACAATGCGGCGGCGGGCGGCTGCCTGACCACGGCGACGTAGTCCTGCAGGCTTGGGGCCCGGGGCATTGGAAGAGGCAGCAGCTGCTGCCGCCGCCTCCTCCTCCTCCTCCTCGGCCTGATCCACCAGCCGGCGGTAGGCCTCTACAATTGCCTGCAGTTTCCGCTGCCGGGCCCGGACTGCCAACTCCTTCCTGGTTGGTTTTTGGGAAGGAGTAACTATAAAGAAAGAAACAGAATTGTTAATCCAAACTCCCCGCAAATCAAGAACACAACATTGATTCAACACATAGTGGGCGGCACAGTAGCACTAGCAAGCAAGCTGAGTACCAGAAATAGTGTTGCGTCTATCTTGAACATTCTACAGCCTCTATTCATTTTTCGGACTTTTTGTCACGGCTTTATGTCTGCCCTATTAGCATGGGTGTACTTCAACGGTCACACACATTAGAACGAACACCTGTCTTTTACATATCTCCTTTTGTTCCGGGAAGGCGGGAACACTCTCAAAGTAACATTAATTAACAGGGGGCAGCTAGTAGCACATGTCTAGTAAAGACTATAATACTTTATACCGCGCAACAAACCTTATTTGGTTTGTGTTTCACCAGCAACGACCCATGCACCCAGTCGTCCCCTCCTTCCCTTGCCTTTGGGTTTGCCCAAAACACCGCAGCTGCTGAGACTATCCACTAACCACCGGTATTGGGTGTGTCTCCCAACCACGCTGGCAGCTGTGTTTTCCCCTTTACATGCTTTAACAACAACCCATGCATCCGACTGCTATCAGGCACTTGCATTACTGTAGTGGTAATGCTTAGCATGCTAATGACAAGTAAAGGTAACATATATTTTCCAGTAGAGTACAGTGAGAAAGTTTTCCCCTCCCACCAAGTAATGCAGATCACTATTGAATCTAACTTACCATCGCCCGCCGCTGTTGGCTCCCCCCCCACTGCTGCTGGTGTAGGTGCCTCTGTTCCTCCTGTCCCCGCCGGGAGCGCTGAAGCAGCGCCGCTGTCCCCGTCGGCACTGGTCGATGGTAAGGGTTCTGCACCTATAAAAATAAGTACGCCTTTTTAGATGGATGCACAGCCCACTTTGTACTTGTTCACCAAGAATGGAGTTCTTCAAAACAGTTAAGTCCAACGTACGTAATCAGTATGAGTCCACATTGCATAGTACAGCAGAGTCACTAGACATATTATTAGCATTCATTGTTATCGTATGGTACCCAAGCTCATCTCATCTGTCCTGCTACTCTAGTCCTTGGAAATTGGAAGTGAACTATGTAACCTTTGTACATCAATGTATCCAGTTTTGCGCATGTGTTAACTCGCAGCTTGTTGCGCAGTACGAGAAGACGCTCTGGGGCAACACATCATTGTTCAATGCATACACCTGAAGAGGTGGGAAAGTAAAAGGGCCCGTATTTAAGTTTTCTATGTGGATTGTGGGATACAGTTTGCTTACAGGTTACACAACTTCTTTTTAGCATGGCTGCATAAAACTGGCATAAATGTATTTAATACTGTCTAACGTGCACCACTTTTGTCATTATTTTTCGGCAGGTGAGAAGATTGCCTTCTACGAAGCGGACATTTCCATAGCTTACAAAAAAAGAGGAATATCTGACCAGTATACGTTGGTGAGAGGTCTCCGATAGTTGCCACATTTCCCTATTGTGCACTAGTAGCTGTACAAATGTTGATTACTTTATTATGCCTGTTTTAACTCTGGATTTTTTCTGGTGGGCCCTTCAACGTATTGGACGGAAGCACTTAAAAACATTGATGTTACTTACTTACTTCTAACAAAATAAAGCTTTGGAATGACCACTTTGACTCTGAAGTTTATTTTCACTGTCTGTTGTCTTAGAGACTCACACGAGTGAGTGAGCAAAAGGGGGTTTCTTAGCTAACGGTTTGTGTCCTAAAAGCATTCGGCATCTTGGTATTGGGGTTCAGGAGTGTGATTTGAACAATAGACCAATGACTCAGGCCATATAGGCTGACGTTCAGTGAATTGTGCGTTCCTCAGAGTTCTGTGACTGAGGTGTAAGTAAGGTCCAACCTGCCTATCAGTACCAACAACATCCAATTTTCGTGTGCATAGTTACATAGTTGTGCAATATGTATATAACTCCGTAGGAGATAGAAGAATACCCACAAGACTAGTAGTGGTATACTAACGTTTACAAAAATACTAGACAAACATCATTCTGGATGCCTACTTGGTTGCTGTCAATTGACAAAGCACTGCAGACACATTACAGAGGAAAAAACAAGCACTGTTGGACTTACTGGGGACAGCAGCAGGATCCGCAGTAGAGGAGCTCTGTGTAACTGGTGGTTCACCCGCCGACTCTGTCCCTGTATTCTGCTTGCCCCTGGATTCTGTGGTTCATGTAAAAATTAAAATAATAAACATAGATAAATACATTGAGTGATGTGAAACATAGACATAATTGCAAATCACACTGCTACAGTGGAACAGAGCCGGAGGCAACAAATCCATGCCAGGGGCCGCAACGCAAATATGTATCCATCCTTAGAGTATTATTACATTAAGGATATCTATTGGTGCGGTGGCCCCTGAAGTTTGGTGCCCCTGTGCAGTTGCACAGCTTGCACATGCCCCCTAGAGCCGGCCCTGGCTGAGGTAAGAAGAACAAAGTAACGTTAGCATTCTTTGCAAGAAAAGGATTCCATTCATGCAGAAGAGAAGGCCGTGAAAAAAATGCTACAATATGCAAACAACGTACAATTAATAATTATCCATCCACCGCTATTTCACTGACGGACAAAGGAAGGACAAGACTCTATTAATAGCATTAACTAACTCCAGTTCTCAGCAATAAAGAAAATCTCACATCAATAAACAGCAACAGCTAGCGCCAAGTTGAAACAACACGCAAGAGCCAGTGAAGAAGAAGAACACTGTCATACAATGACAGTAGATATACCGGAATACATCGCAAATGTAACTAGGGGCAACAGTCATCGCGTTACTTATTCAGCCAATATTTACAAAGATACAATAACAATATTTAGACAACTATATATCTATATATGTATATATATATATATATATATATAATCTATATGTATATAAATATATATATATATATATTCACTGAAAAAACCATAGGTTATAGACCATATATAGTTAGGAATTAGCATTTACAAAACCTTGAAAATTCACTGAAAAAACCATAGGTTATAGACCATATATAGTTAGGAATTAGCATTTACTAAACCTTATTTTACTCACACAAAACCATTGAAATTCCATATATAGTTAGTTGCACTAACTATATATCGCGCACCCGCAATCCACTGCTGATGATGTCACATATTACATCATTCATGACATGGTCAGTGACATCACTGATGACATCACTGATGACATCTCAAATGACATCACTGATGACATCACTGATGACATCTCAAATGACATCACTGATGACATCATGACACACCAATACCAGTTACTACATACGCACTCACTGATTCCTACGTCTACACACACATTCACTCATTCACCCATACAATAACTCATACATACAGTCACTTATTATTACAACACTATCATATGCACTCATACACCTATGCAGACAGTCACACACTGCCACTCATCCATGGAGTTACTCACACACCAAGTCAGTCCTGTAAAGAATCAATCACACTTCCATTTCTTCATCTATACAGTTAAACACAGAACACCATACTTCAGTGACATCACTGATGACATCACTAATGACATCTGAAATGACATCACTGATGACATCTCAAATGACATCACTGATGACATCATGACACACCAATACCAGTTACTACATACGCACTCACTGATTCGTACGTCTACACACACATTCACTCATTCACCCATACAATTACTCATACATACAGTCAGTTATTATTAGAACACTATCATATGCACTCATACACCTAGTCAGTCCTGTGAAGAATCAATCACACTTCGATTTCCTCATCTATAGTTAAACACAGAACACCATACTTTTCACACATATACTAACACATACTTACTCTCTTATACAATCACTGATACAAGTACACATTGATATGCACAGAGTCACACACCTCCCAGCCAGCCACACACACACTCAGTCTTCCATACATCCAGTCATTCTTCAATATGTAAAACGTATTTAAACTTTACAAAAACACACAGACACTAGATGATGTCATCAGTGATGTCATTTGAGATGTCATCAGTGATGTCATCAGTGATGTCACTGACCATGTCATGAATGATGTAATATGTGACATCATCAGCAGTGGATTGCGGGTGCGCGATATATAGTTAGTGCAACTAACTATATATGGAATTTCAATGGTTTTGTGTGAGTAAAATAAGGTTTAGTAAATGCTAATTCCTAACTATATATGGTCTATAACCTATGGTTTTTTCAGTGAATTTTCAAGGTTTTGTAAATGCTAATTCCTAACTATATATGGTCTATAACCTATGGTTTTTTCAGTGAATTTCATTGGTTTTTTAACAGCTAATATCTGTAGCTGTAAAATTTATTCTTCTTTAAATCCAAAAATATATTTTATATGTTTATGAATAATTATTTTTTTAAATATTTTTTTTTCTTCGTTCCCGCTTCGCGAATCGGGAACCTTACAGTAAAAAAATGTTCAGCAAAATAAAAAAAAAAGTTCTTTTCAGAACTACCTCCCCGTTATTAAAAAATTGGTACAATATTTGGAACTGTGCCAACCTCTATTTCTCTTAGTTCGCTTCCTAGTTCGCTCGCTGGTACGCGAACTGGAAGCGAACCAAAAACAGTAAGTATAAGGGAAGGAAACACACACTTATGTTAAAAGAAAGACAGCTATAGGGGAGTAAACTAGAGATACTATTACCCATAATCCACTACTGATGATGTCACATATTACATCATTCATGACATGCTCAGTGACATCATCAGCAGAGGATTGCGGGTTTTTTGGCAACATGCCTTATCGACGGTTTAATAACGCTGCCTTTTGCTTTATATAAGTTTTCAAATTGTATGAAATATATACCAATAGGTCTTTATGAACCTTTAGGTAGTGCTTTTGTTCATGAGGTCTGGTCGCTTCCATACACATACAGATGTTTCAAAGATGATCAAGAAGTTTATCTGAATGGAGAGGAATGCACTGAGACGCCAGATCATTCACTAATGTGTAGGCACATACAGTTACACGATTCATGCAACAAACAGCGACCAAATATGGCTTGCGTGATGCAAGGCACGCCAGTTCCTGCTATCATCCCCACGTTCAAGTTGTTGGAAAATGGTAGTTATTTGATGCTCAATAATGAAGATTGTTCTGAGTTAATTAAAAGTATTCCTTTTATCGTAACAGTAAGTGAACGGGTTATTTGCTGCAGAAATGTTCTATTTCCTCCCACACATGAACATAGGGAGTTTTCAATCTGGCCACAAATACCAACCTTGGGACACGTTTCAACAGCATGACAAGAATAAGAGCTCTTTTGTCTCAGAGAGAGGTGGCCTTGAGTTCGGCCCGTGAAACTTTCGTACTTCACATAGCGAACACCCGTACACAGGTTTGCCTTTCAATTTCAGCAACATGTTTCCGACTATCTTTAACGCATCCTCCACAAAATCCCTGGCACACTTTTTTAAAGTTGTTACCAGTGGTCTCGTGACTTCATTTGAGAAAATCTTTGGAGTCATCCCTACTCCCTTTCATTCCATTTTCTCCACTCTGGTTCGTGGATTGCATTTTTACTTGCATTACCAGCGGACGCTCTTGTACTTTTTTACATTTTTAAATATGGATGTCCCTCCTATGCAACCTCCGACCCTGCAGCTGCTGACACTGTTCCGCAATCGCATGCTAGAATATTATGGCACAATGCCGTTGGCGATATTAAGCACGGCATATGGATTATCTTTTCGGTTCTCCTACTTCACCTGTGTCCAGCCTGTATTTCACTGCCTGACCTGTGATTTCGATTGGGCCATTGATTTGTGTCTCTGCGGACCGGTTTCTCCTGACGTCGACTTTAATCAGCTGATGACTCCTATCATTACTCACGAGTTGATTTGTCCTGGCGAAAGGATTATGGCTGTGGCATTGATGCATGGACTACTTGGTCCCTGGAATTTACTGGCGGCAGCACAGTCTTTCTTGGAACACAGCTTTCTTGAAAACCCACCGAGCTGTCCTCTGATGGTGATAGAGGATCCGGTGCTGGGAGAGCACGTATGTTCTTTTCCGCTTTTAAATTGGATGGCTGAACTGTTTTCGGATGAAGACGGTGACTTCCTGTTGGAGGCTGTTGCAGCTTATTTTGCATACACAGTTATGTCATAGACCTTTTTCATGTTTCATATGCTGAGTACTAGCATTTCATTGACAATTCATTGACTTAATTGTCAAGTTTTTATTATTTACCTTGCCTATTGGCTTAAGACTCGATAAAGTACTTGGCTGTTTTATTTTTCTTTAGCATTGAATTTTCCTAGTTTTTAATGCTTTACCTTGCGGACCGTCCACATATAAACTTGCAATCTGCTCTCATGAGATGGCACTTCTATTATCTTATTCAGTTCGTTTCCGGATCATGAGGAGGTGTCATCTAGGTCCTGGATATCTTTACACCGTGTTAAGTTAGCATGGGCTCATTACCGGTTTAAACGCCATTTTTCCTTTTTTGCAACTTCTGCACACGACATTTAGTTGTTGCTTTAGCTTTCCACCTAGTAGTTCATCGTGGTTTACATGAGAATAATATGTTATTGCTCTACTATCTGCTTTGCTTGTTAAACTATATCTGTACAGCGAGTGCTAAAGTTTCAAGAACAACACGATACAGAATTGTTATGAGGTCTGATCTCCACGACTTCATACTCATAACATAAGTGCAACTTCTGCCAATTCTGGGCATGAGGCGGGTTTTATATTGCTTTGCCGAACACACATACACAACAGTTGATGCGGTTCACATGAAGAGAGAGCTGGTGTATGCTGATGTGATTCCTTCAAATCTAAGACACTAAAGTATGGGCACGCCCTAAACCAACACAAAGAGACCTTCTTAGCAAATAATATAATATGTGTATTAGGGAGGGTGAGATATAAGCAGCCGCGGGCCGTGGAGGGAGTTACGGTGAGGCAGGGAGGCGGGGAGGGGGAGAAGCAGGGTGGAGCCCTCTCTACCTTGCCCCTCCCCCTCCCCGCCTCCCTGCCCCACCGTAACTCCCTCCACGGCCCGCGGCTGCTTATAAGTGTTGCTAACTCTTATTCATTTACAGCATGTTAACATACTGTCACCATTCGCTTTTTATGTACTAGTAACTATGCTGGTAATTTTGCTACTGATAATATGTGTACTTGTATTCTCCACCCTGCTTCTCCCCCTCCCCGCCTCCATGCCTCACCGTAACTCCCTCCACGGCCCGCGGCTGCTTATAAGTGTTGCTAACTCTTATTCATTTACAGCATGTTAACATACTATCACCATTCACTTTTTATGTACTAGTAACTATGCTGGTAATTTTGCTACTGATAATATGTGTACTTTTATTATCTAAGGTACTACGCCTGAGAAGACGGCATTAGTAAATAAACATTTCAAATACACATGTGTTCTTCTTAACTCCATGTTCTGGTTTCTAAGAAATATATAACGACCGACTGTTCATGAGTTCCACGTATCCTGAGGTACTATAAGTTCATATTCTGGATTGTCTAAACATTGAGAGTTTGTTATATCCAATGTGACACTGTACCTAGCTTGCTAAATAGTTTTTGATTACTAACGTGAGTTTTGGGACACCCTAATTCGCCGAGGTTCCAATCCTCTGTCCACAGTTCTGTGTGAGAACAGAAACCCTGCGACAGGGGCACCCCCGACCCTTCCTGGAGCTTCATCACACTTGCGATACAACTCCAGCAATGCGCCACCTTTACGGCACAGATACATCACGCATCTGTGCTGTTTTTGCCCCGTGATGCGCCGCATTGTAAATGCAGCACACCATAGGTGACGGAACAGCGGCACAGAATGACTAACACATCCCTGGTGATGCGCCAGTCATCATAAATCTATCCCTATGCTTCTTATCTTGTTAGAGATGAACCGCCATATGTATCATCAAAGTTATTTGCATTTCCTAAATAGCGAACTTTAAGGAATAAATAGCGATTCTTTACCATTCCTAGTTTGCGATGAGCTATTTGCTAATTAGCCGAATGTAGCCCAATGAAGCCCAATGTAGCCCAATGTAGCCCAAAGATGGCCGCCAGACACACAAAAAAACAAATGTAGCCCAAATATCAGCCAGATGTAGCCCAACTATAGCCCAGTGACAGAATGACCAATCAGCTTCGCAAACCTCCGTTACGCGAAGCGGAGCGCTGTTACAGATATATATCTTTTTTTGAACGTTAATTTCTCAAAATCCACTGGAGCACATATATTGAGACCTAGCAAAGGCACATCGGGCTACCAGTCCCTAATATTTTGCCAAGTTTCGTGCAAATCCATTCAGCCGTTCAATTATTATTTTTATTATTTTTTTTTGCCCCGCGGGGCCCTTTTAAAACCTCCACATCAAACCTAGGGGGTCAGCGAGGATCTACTATGCCCCCTTATAGTTATTTCCCCCTTTGTTTTGACCTCCTCTTGTCTCTCGATCCTACCGAGAGACAAGATGGCGGCCGCTACGGACTGTTTGGAATGTTGACAGACGCTGGAGAACCAATCAGCTTCGCTTCACAAAGCTCCGTTGCGCGAAAAGTCCGCGAACCAGAGCGCTAACCGGTCCGCTGTTACAGATATATATCTTTTTTTAAACGTTAATTTCTCAAAATCCACTGGAGCACATATATTGAGACCTACAAAAGGCACATCGGGCTACCAGTCCCTACAATTTTGCCAAGTTTCGTGCAAATCCATTCAGCCGTTCGGGCTAAAAGTGAGGCCAACCGCCCTATGGAAAACTCAATGTTAAAAACACGTTTTGGGACCCCCCTTTTTTCTCGGCCCCCCCTTGACGAACCCCCCCCAAATTTTCAAGGGCTGCTCAGAAACAAAATGTGCCATTTTCCTGAAAATTTCAGCCAATTCCGTCCACAAACGCCAAAGTTATTAGACATAGAATTTTCAAAAAACCCATAGAGAAAAAATCCTAACTATATATACCTACTGGCGACCGCCAGTAGGTAATATATATATATACACACTTTATTTTTGGGGTAGCCACTCACCAAGACCCACAACCTCCACACCAAGCAGGTCCAACAGGTCCTGCTCACGGTCCAAAATGTCGGCCCAGCGGTGGGACAGCTGATGGTGGGTACGCCGGATACCGGAGCAGCGGAAGACTGCACGGCGCACCTTCCCCCACCGCCCGAGACGCTCTTCAATGTGCTGGTATCCGGAGCCGGGCCTGCCGCCTGCTGCCAAAGTCAAGGGGAGGTGACGTTGGATAAAAAAGACCAGGGCGGCCAACTCCTCCTCCCCAAAAAGTTGGCGGGGCGTCACTCCTGCCGGGCGCATTCTGCCGCAAGGCAGCCTGGTTTTTTTAGGCACAGCCGCCTTGCCCTTTGAGCCGCCGATTCTGCTGGCACCCTTCACCATGGTTCTGGGTGGAGGGGAGAAGGAAAGTTGAAGACAAAAAGGTTAGGGGAAGAAAGAAGAAAGATAAAAGAAGGAAGTAATATAAAACAAGAGAAAAGTTGCAAAAAAAGTGGTAAAAGTAACAATAAAATGAGAAATATAAACCTAGGCACAGACAGAAATAGGTACGAAGTAAAGAAAGTTAGAAAAACTGAGGGAAAAGACCAGGATGGAAGAGATAGGAGTGAGATGCTGAAGTAGGCCCAAAACCATAGCCAGAGTGTGAAATCGAAGATGGCTCTGCCCGTCGCGACCGCCGCGGTAAGTTCGCGCGATATTTGACGCGATCACGCACTTTGGCAGTGCGAACGAGAAGATGAGTTCCCGAACATGTCTAACACAACGCGAACACGTTACTTGTGACCCGGAACCGGAAATAAGGGAACGCAAGCGGGCGGGACAAACCTCATTGAGTAACTTAGCGCGCTAGCTATCGCGAGCATGCAGGCAGCGCCCCGAACACGCGCACCGCGCTCCCGAAGACGAAAAACGGCGCGCGAACGGGTCTAGCAACCTACTACGCATGTCCGCGGAGCTACGCGTAGCTCGCGGAGTGCAAGTGCGTCTTCGCGTAGCTTCGCGGAGTGCGGCTACGCGAACTACGCCCAGGGTTACTGAATTGTTGAAGTCCGCATCACATATTGGACTAATTGTCTATGTATTTTTATTAATTGTTTTAGCTGTGTTAAAAGGTTTGCTGCAGACATCCCATCGATGTCTTGATGTGGTGTGTATCCGGCTAGGACCGGCCACGTTGCTCCTGGTCTACCTAAAGGACCGAGCCTGGTGATGTGATTGTTATGTTTTAGGGCGCCATCAAATAAGAGCAAATGCTCTTGAAATTTGAGTGGTACTTCCACCTCCTCGAAAGGAGTATACGTTTCAGGAGGTTCCTCTATTTTGTAATAGTGGAAGTACTTTGTTACAGCATTTGCTGCTGGAAAATGTATCCATGAATAGTATACCTCTGTCTGCCGATATTCGTGTGCCTCAATTACGAATATGACTGTGCCACCTCTAGGTGTCAGTCCATTTTCGATAAGTTTTAGAGTTATAGATCTCCTTTTGATGACCGGGATGAGTATTATATCCTCGTCCGCTGCCTGCATGGTAGCATCAGCTGCTGCGAGTTCAGTTGCTAATCTAACTGCCTCTCTTTCATCCTCATTGTCTGACATTTTACTGTCCAAAAGGTTATTTTGTTTGTTTGCAGATCAGGTTTCTTATGGAAACAAAGATTAGATGCGCAATATTTTGGAACTGTTTTTATCCTTCAACGTTGACTTGTACCAAGAACCATACATAGGAGTTCCCTCCTGCGAGGTCTGGCGGATATAACCTTTCGCCCACTCCAGACGTCTTTGGAGTATTTGGGAAAAGGGGTCTGAGTGAGAAAGCACGACTGAGTTACTCTAAATGTCTTACGTTAGTTTTATCGCCCTTTCCAAACGCGTTGGGCGCCATGTAGTGTAGTTCCTATCATCCCAATAGGCTCTGCGCATTGGAATAATACCTACAGCAGTAAAGGCCTAGACCAGACGTTAACTAGGTCTACTACTGTCGATACTAGACTTAAAGTTTTGGGTTTGCCAGCTTAGCTCAGAGTTCACTAGAAACTTTCTCGAATGTTCAGGAAAGAATTAACTTCCCTGATTAGACAAGAAGGGATTTAGTTTCTGACAACCATAGAACATGACAACTTTGCTCTCCCCTAATCAAGAGTAAATCTCGAGAGTCGTGTGAACAAAAGGCAATTTATTTTACTCAGTCAGTACGTGCATTCTTAGTCTCATCAGATTGTAGAGAAAAGGAAGAGACGGGCGTGTTCAATAAAAAGGTGTTATTTATTGATCAGTCTCTTTTCTCATACAAGAGAAATGGATCGATATTATTGCAATACTTATAGTTAAGTAAAGTGCATACATTAAAAGCAATAGTATAAAATAATACTGTAAAAACATTGATATGGTTTCTAAGCCATAAGATGTTTAAAATGAATAAAATATATTACATACACATATACATTTGACTAAACGTACTCAACTGGTGTTTCTAAATACGCCTACCCCGTGTACCTGACCTAAGCCTAATACGTGGGCGGGAATAGAACGTTACAGTTTAAGTTAAGTTTGTTTTTGCCAAGTGAATAACCAAGGAATTCTCTGTGAGGGGTTATTCAGTTCTGTACCTGGAAGTTAGGATGAATGAGGGATGGTATCTCTCTCTCTGGTCTTGATATTCCAGGCTGCCTGCGAGGGCTGCCCAGAAACGCCGGTGCTGAATTTCTCGGCAGGAGAAAGCAGCTTCTCTCAGCGCGTCAGGAAGGCGGGGCTGCGCCAGCGGGGTCTGCTCTGCTCTTCGCTTCGGTAAGTATGGCTGCTCCGTCTCGTCACCACGCGTGTGTTTGCATAGGGCAATATCGGTAATATTTATACCTTTAAGGTGCCGAGATTGACGTAAGGATGGACATAGATACGTCAATAAGGATGTCATACGAGTTGCTCGTTAGCACATTCTTTTGCTGAAGTTCTCGGTGAAATCAAAACAATGGCCGCAGGGTTTTGCCCAGGTTGTCATAGGTTTGATTTGTTATGAGAACTCCGTATGCCTTATCAGGGGCTGGAGGAATATCGCTTGTCTAATTAGATCGCAAGCGTTATGACCTAATCAGATAACACGTTCCTGTGCTGTAGTGTGACTGCGTCAGATAACGGTATCTGCATCATGGGGGTTTTATGCCTCATGGGCTGACTGCTAGTTAACTTGTTGGTTTGTTTAACTAGAATAGGGTCAGGAAAAGGGGGATCGATTCAGAACCTATAGGAATACATCACAATCTGGTGTGTGTGGGATTCCAGCCTTGGCAGTTGGTCTGGTCAGCTGTGAGGTTTACTGCTCTGCTGTCTTATCCTTTGTAACTAAATAAATCCATCTTAGTAACTGAAGACGTGTCCTGCTGCCTACTTAATATATTTACAACATATCTATTCACTACTGCACAGCCAGAATGAGTGTTGGTGTGCTTGGAGATGTCTGGAATGTTGGATGCTTGATGATGTCGTGGAATGATGGGTGCCTGGTGAGGTTGTGAGTGTCAGTTGGAGTGTGCAGGCTGAGCAGGAGAGAGGCTGCTCCTGGTGGGGCATCACATGGACTTAACATCTTCCTGTAGCTTTCTGATGCTGTCTACTTACGAATAAATCTACAATATATATCTACACATTACCTGGCTACTGAAGATCTTTTATTTACAACAGAAACTAGAAAATGCAAGGTACTTTACGCTCTTACCAGCCCCATAAATTTCTTTTACCAATTTGACAGCCTGTTCAGAGCGTTAGATTTTTTTATTGGTTAGTTTTCATATCTAAGAACTTGGACATTGTGAATTTACGTGCATTCTTTTATGTATAGCGACCTGGAGTCACTTGAGTGTTTTTCATGGTGTCTGCCAAGTTTCCTAGTCTCTAAAATGGTTATAACTAAGTATGAGCGCAAAATCCGTTCCGCTCGCGGATTTTGCGAATTTTCGGTAAATTCGCGATCCGCGAACTCCCGCAAATTTACCGAGAATTCGCAAATCCGCGAGCGGCGGATCCGGGGGCAAAAGTTGAAGCCTGGCCTGTTGTAACTATTTTACGATGGCGCCGGCAAGCTGCCAGCGCCATCCTAAAATAGTTACTAAGTTAGCTTCAACAGGAAGCTCTAATAGATAAAATAAAGCAGGTGCTCGAGCACCTGCTTTATTTTATCTATTAGAGCTTCCTGTTGAAGCTAATTTAGTAACTATTTTAGGATGGCTCTGGCAGCTTGCCGGCGCCATCGTAAAATAGTTACACCATGCCCTTCCTGTGACCAGGAGCTTCTGTCTCTTCATCTACTGCTCTGATCGGTCTCAGACCTTTTATACACACAAGAGGCATGTGCACTCGCATGGAAGCCCCGCCCACACACTCGCGGTGTGCACCGTCTTCCCGCCATTGACCCACTATGATGGATAGCTCACCCAAGGGACCCCTGCGCCCTTCTGGGCGATTGCATAGTAACACACACATGGTCGCTGGAACTAGTTGAAGCTCAAATTCAGTGACTCATTCATCAGCCCAAAAACAATCGTGCGCGTCATCGAGGCTGGGCAGGTGTGCCTTCTTCCCAAATCTACTGTCGAAAATCAGCTGTGATGCTGAATAGAGTCCTTTGTATCCTTGACTTTCACGAGCGCAAGCCCTTTGATGTTCGTGTGACCAGGAGCTTATGTCTCTTCATCTACTGCTCTGATCGGTCTCAGACCTTTTATACACACAAGAGACATTGTGCAATCGCATGGAAGCCCCGCCCACACACTCGCGGTGTGCACCGTCTTCCCGCCATTGACCCACTATGATGGACAGCTCACCCAAGGGACCCCTGCGCACCTCGGGGCGATTGCATAGTAACACACACATGGTCGCTGGAACTAGTTGAAGCTCAAAATCAGTGACTCATTCATCAGGGCAAATCCGCAGATCCACAAATCCGCAAATCCGCCGATTTTGCGGATCCACGATCCGCAAATCCGCAAAATCCGCGGATCGTGGATCCGCAAAATCCGCCCATGCTTACTTATAACCTGCACATCTAAGTTATACAAGAAAAACAAATTTAACCAACTTTAAACAGTGTTCTCCCTGGGGTTTCCTTGAGTTTCCGACCAGTTACTGTCAGGAATAATAAATCGCAATCATTTGAGACACAAAAATGTCACAAAATTTCAAGGAGCACTTTTCACAAGCCTCTCATTGGCGTTACTTTCCTCAATTATTAACAGTTTTAATGAAAAAATATGCCAAAGTGATGTAAAGACAAGTAGGTGAAATCACATCCGCCATTTTTTTATATAACAAATCGTCACATCTACATGTACCAAAACTCATCAGTTCAACAGCATTTCTTATACCATTTTTTATTCTTCTTTTATTGTGCATTAAGTCAATCTGCACGTGTAATCTTCAATTTCAAATTCATTGTAGCGTTACAATTTCCATGTAGTGTTGAGTGTCCCAATGCACCCTTCAACAGGGGAATATTAAACGTAACAAAATCAAGAGAATACATTATTGTTTCTGTAATACTAACAGATTTATGCTTTTATGCTGTAATTCAAGTTTTAGGCTTTTCAGGAATATACCCCATTCCGCAAATAAATGGGTGCATCCAAATTAGGCAAGAAGAATGTATACCAAGATTCAAGCTTTTCACCAGAGTGAATGCAGGTACAAACCATCTGGAAGTGTATCTAAACAAGTATCAGAAAAAGCACCTAATAAAATGAGTACATGGCCCCTTATAAGCCCAGATGTGCGTGGTATTTACATATGATCAATAATAGCTTACCTATCCACGGGCGAAGCACATAAACTATTGGACTGCAAACAAAAACAAAGACAAAAACGAAGCCAAAGAATGAGTTTGAAATGCCACTTATAAGTAAGCATCCTTAATATATAACTGAAATATGCTCAGAGGTGTAACTCACGTAAGCTAAAGACTCCCCCTCTATTGTACCTCAACCACTCTCCCTAGGGTTGTGGCGAATACACCATCAGTAGTTAAATCATCAAATGAATTGCATCTAATCTTCAAATCATCACTACAAAAATAAATGTAAAAAACACTGTAAAACTGCTGGAACTTTCAATCACTTGACCGTCTTTAACATGTATTTTTAACCCAATGTAACATTTTGCCCCAAAGTTACCATGTGTCTTATAGACTGCCGGTTTCATCATAACATTCTGGATGACTCCTAGCTGAAACACAGGAAAAAGTCCATTGTAACTTAAATGGGCCCATTATTACCAAAATCAAGACTGTCTAAAAGGTGCTGTCTAGCTACGTGTGTGGAAAAATAATTTTTAACTTACTGCTATATGACCCGTGCCTCCTCCGAGTACTCCTCCTGCGTCCTAGCCATCAACCGCGAAGTATCCAATTTTAAACCAGCGTGTGAAGCTAATACGTGCCAGAACATCGATATGGAAAACAGACTGTCTGTCCCTACACTGTTAACAGGTTTAAACCTTCACTTGATACTATTGTGAAACCAAAAATGACCACTAACTTTTGGTCATCAAGTAAAATAATGTATTACAATTACTAGAAACACTTTATAGAAAAAGAATCTGGACATTCCTGATCGGGTGGTGATTCGAACCCCTACCCCAAAAAACTGATGAGAATGTGGTTAATATGTATCCCCCTTATATCCTGAACACCATGCGGTGTATAAGAAAATATGTAGCTCTATAGCTCCGCCTTAAAAACAATAATTCCCGATGTAGTAGTGCACCCAACCACCCGATTCACAGGTTGATGTATGTATCTTGCCCCTTAAAAAAAGTTTGAATATTACTAATACATTGTTCTTTCGCATGCGAGGAAAATTCAGCTGATGCAAAAAAAAATTACAATATGTCTTTATGCATGTTAATAGAACATGGAATACATTGTTAAAAACACTCATCAATTCAGGGTGTTATTTATAGAAAACACAACATTTCCAACTTGTAATTTAATCCAAATGGTATAAGTGTGTGCAAAGTCCTTATCCAATACGTTTGTCTTTGTGTCAGATACTTATGTGGGTCTGTGTGTGGTTTCACTACAATTTTCTCTAGTACCGTAAAGCGTAACTGAGTTATTGTGTGTTTCTGCTCTGTCCAATGTACTGCTAAGCTTGATTTGGTACTGGCGGTTCTCATAGTGCTTTGATGTTCAGTGACCCTAACCTTGATCGCACGTGAAGTGCGACCTATGTACACCAACACGCAGGGGCATTTAATGGCATAAATTACTATATCTGAGTTACAATCACAGGTGTGTCTCAATTTTATTGTTTTACCCGAATGTGAATGAGTAAACGTATTGCCTGTAATCACGTTGCCACAATGTCCATGGGCAAGGTTAGGGTCACTAAACATAAAAACACTATCAGAACTGCCAGTACCAAATCAAGCTGAGCAGCTCACTTATAGCGTTGCGCGCTGGTGGAGGCAAATTTGTGTGATATGACTGGGTTCTGTGCTCCTGTTTTGTGCCTCAGTGGTAAAAAGGTTGGATGCAACACTCATCAACGTTATTCCATGTACCTTGGAGGTGTGCCTGCTGGGATCCTTCTACCACTCGTCTTCCAAGAAAGTGGTGAATTATTTACTAGATCTAACCTTTATATTAGTCAAGAGGTAGATTACTATGATGTGGAAGTCAGAGGTTGGCCCAGTGTTAGCCAGGTGGGAGGCCGCTGTCAGGGCGTGGGCCCAGGTGGAAGACCAGGCACTCTGCAGGTAGGAAGCATGAGGGTGAGGAGGAGACCAATAACAGCCCTCTAGACAGAGGTGCTTGATGCAATTGAGAACCCAGAGAGCCTTTGGAGGGCTATCCTTTGGTGAGCTCAGGCTCTGGAACTGAGGTGGTTGACTAAGCATAAACATGGGGTTATGGCTGGGACCATGGAGGTGGATGCCGTTATGGTCAAACACTGATGGCCACGGAGACCTGTCCCTTGAATAGGCTGCTACTGGATGCAATGAGTGTGTGTGCCCCTATGCTGTACAAATGTGCCTTTGCCTGGAGGGACCCCTCTGACTCCTGTCCACTGACCACTTTTCTGATTAGAGTCGCTGGATGATAGCCTGCTGGAACCCGCAGCTTGAAATGTTGGTTACCTTATTGTTTCAGTACTTTTTTTTACCTCAATACACGTATGTAACAGGTCTTTATACTGCACAGCATGGTTAGAAGCATCCTATGGTGACCCACTTGTGGGACACCCCCGCACCGCACGGCCACCAGCTGCTGCGTGTGCCCCTCCGCTGTGCCCTGCCTCGCTGCCTGCCTCGCTGCCTGTTTTGACATTCATTTGTGCTTGTTTTGGTTTCTCTTGGTCTTTGCCCGTGCTTAGCGTTTTATCTGTAAATTGTGCTTGTTTTTTTGTCTCTCCTAGTCTTTTGCCCGTGTTTAGCGTTTTTATCTGTAAATTGTGCTTGTTTTTTGTCTCTCCTAGTCTTTTGCCCGTGTTTAGCGTTTTCATCTGTAAATTGTGCTTGTTTTTTGTCTCTCCTAGTCTTTTGCCCGTGTTTAGCGTTTATCTGTAAATTGTGCTTGTTTCGCCGTCCCCTGTCCTGTTTCCCGCCTCCCTCGCCGCCCCCGCTTCCCGCCACCACTTCCGACCCCGCCCCTTTTTTCCTTGTGTTCCCTCCCCGCTCCCGCCTCCCAGCTGACCCGCCCACCCGCGCACTTGGCCTTAAATGGCGACCGTGCGACACAGGTAAGTGTGACCCACTTGTGGGACACCCCCGCGCCGCACGGCCACCAGCTGCTGCGTGTGCCCCTCCGCTGTGCCCTGCCTCGCTGCCTGCCTCGCTGCCTGTTTTGACATTCATTTGTGCTTGTTTTGGTTTCTCTTGGTCTTTGCCCGTGCTTAGCGTTTTATCTGTAAATTGTGCTTGTTTTTTTGTCTCTCCTAGTCTTTTGCCCGTGTTTAGCGTTTTCATCTGTAAATTGTGCTTGTTTTTTGTCTCTCCTAGTCTTTTGCCCGTGTTTAGCGTTTTCATCTGTAAATTGTGCTTGTTTTTTGTCTCTCCTAGTCTTTTGCCCGTGTTTAGCGTTTTCATCTGTAAATTGTGCTTGTTTTTTGTCTCTCCTAGTCTTTTGCCCGTGTTTAGCGTTTATCTGTAAATTGTGCTTGTTTCGCCGTCCCCTGTCCTGTTTCCCGCCTCCCTCGCCGCCCCCGCTTCCCTTCACCACTTCCGACCCCGCCCCTTTTTTCCTTGTGTTCCCTCCCCGCTCCCGCCTCCCAGCTGACCCGCCCACCCGCGCACTTCGCCTTAAATGGCGACCGTGCGAACGCGCAGCGTTGACGCGCAGCGGGCGCGCCGATTGTGCGCCGAAGGCGCGCCAAAGGTAAGCCCGTCTGCGCCCGTCCGCGACCGGACCGCGACCAGCGCCAGGACCCCTGGCCCCCACCGACGGAAGCCGACCCGACGAACCTACAGCGCCGCCGACCTCATCGCACTCAACACCGGCCGCATCCCAGGATGTCACCGAGCCGCCCCGAAGCACACCCACGGACCCTTCAGCTGCCACGCCTGCAAGTTCACCTGCATCCGGACCTTCCCTGCACCCGCCAAGCCGAACTCCAGCAGCAACCACCTCAAGTGTATCCTGCTCAACACCCGCTCCGTCCACAGACACGCCGTAGAACTCTGGAACCTCCTCGACACCACCGCCCCTGACGTTGCCTTCCTCACCGAAACCTGGATGAACGCCTCCTCAGCCCCAGACATCGCCATCGCCATCCCGAAGGGCTACAAGATCATCCGAAGAGACCGCGACAACCAGACTGGAGGAGGCATCGCCATCATCCACAGAGACACCATCCGCATCACGACCAACACCGACGACACCCTTACCACCGCTGAACACCTGCACTTCCAGATCCACACCAACCCGAAGACCACCCTCAGAGGCACCCTGATCTACCGACCCCCGGGACCACGCACACGATTCAGCGAGGACATCGCCGACTTCGTCAGCCCGCACGCTCTCCCCTCCGCCGACAACATCCTCCTGGGGGACCTCAACTTCCACCTGGAGAACAACAACGACCGCAACACCATCAGCCTGCTCGACAACCTCGCCAACCTCGGACTCAAGCAACTGGTGACCACCCCCACCCACCTCGCCGGACACACACTCGACGCCGTCTTCTCATCCAGCAAAGACGTCACCTTCAGCCACGCAACAGGACTCCACTGGACGGACCACAGCTGCGTCCACTTCACCTTCAGAAGAACGACGATCCACCACCACCAGCAACAGGTTGCCCGAAGAAGCTGGAACAAGATCACAGCCGACCAGCTCACCGCTTCCCTGAGCCAGCACCCTCCCGCCAACTCAGCGAACCCCAGCCAGGCCGCCAACAACCTCACGAAGTGGATCAACGACTGCGCGGACGAACTCGCCCCTCTGAGAACCCCACCCAGCAGACCCGGCAGCAGAAAAACACCATGGTTCACCGACGAACTCAAGAGCTCCAAGAAGAACTGTCGAGCCCTCGAGAAAGCCTGGAGAAGGGAACCAACGACGGACAACATGACCACCCTCAAGCTCGCCACCCGGAAACACCACCAACTGATCCGCGCCACCAAGAAAAATACATACAAGGATCGACTGGACAACAACGCACACAACTGCAAGGAACTCTTCAACATCGTGAAAGAGCTGTCCAACCCCAACGCCGGAAACAATGACATCACCCCGTCGCAAGAACTCTGCAACTCCCTCGCGTCCTACTTCCACAACAAGATCACGGACATACACAACAGCTTCAACAACCAACCAACGCAAGCCACAACCGCAACGACGCCACCCACCACCACCCTCCGCACCTGGACCCCGATCAGCACCGAAGACACCATCCGCACCATGAACTCCATCCATTCCGGATCTCCGACTGACCCCTGCCCTCACCACGTCTTCAACAAAGCCGACGCTGTCCTCGCACCCCACCTGCGGGACATCATCAACACCTCCTTCGACACCGCCACCTTCCCTGAGAGCTGGAAGCACGCCGAACTCAGCGCTCTCCTCAAGAAACCCACAGCAGACCCCACCGACCTCAAGAACTACCGTCCCATCTCGCTCCTCCCGTTCCCGGCCAAAGTCATCGAGAAGACCGTCAACAAACAGCTGGCCGCCTTCCTCGAGACGAATGGATCTCTCGACCCCTCACAGTCGGGCTTCCGAGCGAACCACAGCACCGAGACCGCCCTCATCGCCGCCACCGATGACCTTCGAACTCTGATGGACAACGGAGAAACAGCGGCCCTCATCCTCCTGGACCTCTCCGCGGCTTTCGACACTGTCTGCCACCGCACCCTAGTACAGCGCCTCAGCAACATCGGAATCCAGGAGAAGGCACTGGAATGGATCACCTCCTTCCTCGACGGAAGAACACAGAGAGTCCGCCTACCACCGTACAAGTCAGAGGCCACCAAAGTCATCTGCGGCGTCCCTCAAGGATCCTCACTGAGCCCCACCCTCTTCAACGTCTACATGAGCCCCCTCGCGACCATCGCACGCCAACACAACCTCAACATAATCTCCTACGCCGACGACACCCAGCTGATCCTCTCCCTGACCAACGACCCCGCCACCGCCAGAGCCAACCTGCACGAAGGGATGAGAGATGTAGCCGAATGGATGACGACCAGCCGCCTGAAACTGAACTCGGACAAGACGGAGGTCCTCATCCTGGGCTCCTCGCCCTCCGCCTGGGACGACTCCTGGTGGCCCCCCGCCCTGGGCACCGCACCCAAACCGACGGACCACGCACGCAACCTGGGCTTCATCCTGGACTCCTCCCTCTCCATGACCAGACAAGTCAACGCCGTCTCCTCGTCATGCTTCAACATCCTGCGCATGCTACATAAGATCTTCCGGTGGATCCCCACCGAGACAAGGAAGACGGTCACCCAGGCCCTCGTCACCAGCCGACTGGACTACGGCAACGCCCTCTACGCCGGAACCACTGCCAAACTCCAGAAGAGACTCCAGCGGATCCAGAACGCCTCGGCCAGACTCATCCTCGACATCCCCCGACGCAGCCACATCTCCGGACACCTGAGAGATCTGCACTGGCTCCCGGTCAACAAGAGAATCACCTTCCGTCTCCTCAACCACGCGCACAAAGCCCTACACGACCAAGGCCCGAGCTACCTCAACAACCGGATCAACTTCTACACTCCCAAGCGCCTCCTCAGATCAACCAACCACGCCCTCGCCGCCGTCCCCCGCATCCGAAGAGCGACAACAGGAGGAAGATCCTTCTCCTACCTGGCCGCCAAGACCTGGAACTCACTCCCGACCGACCTGCGCCTGACCCAAGACCACCTCTCCTTCAGGAAGAAGCTCAAGACCTGGCTGTTCGAGCAGTAATGGCACCCCCCCCACCCAGCGCCTTGAGACCCTACGGGTGAGTAGTGCGCTCTACAAATGACCTGATTGATTGATTGATTGGGTGGATGGGAACAATGGGCCCGATTCACAGAACTCACTTAAGACAAAATCCTAAACTTACTACCATTTTGGTAATCACAGAAGGCACTTTCTCATTTTGGTATTTACAGAAGGCACTTTCTCATTTTGGTATTCACAGAAGGCACTTACTCATTTAGGTATTCACAGAAGTTAGGAGTCCTAACTTTAGGACTCCTAAATGCATTCTGTGAATACCGGAATTCTTAAAGTTAGGATTTTTCTCAGTTTAGGAGTCCTAACTTTACTACTTCTAAACTGAGAAAAATCCTAACTTTAAGACTTTTGGTATTCACAGAAGGCCTTTAGGAGTCCTAAAGTTAGGACTCCTAACTTCTGTGAATACCAAAATAAGTAAGTGCCTTCTGTGAATACCAAAATAGTAGTAAGTTTAAGATTTTTTCTTAAGTTAGTTCTGTGAATCGGGCCCAAAGTGAGTGGCTATGAAAATGTGACTACCAATATAAGTCCAAATAACCTGAAACCGACCCCTTGAGACCCAAATCCTAGGGTGGGGGAGGGCGTGATATAAAATATATATTGATGGGATGTTATTTTATATAAGTGTGCTGAAATATGCCAATGAAAACACTTTGTCAAAAAATGTTGCTACACATCTTTAGATTTTGAAAGTTATGATCTGCTGTGATATCTTTCTGACCGGAGTGGTCTGTGTTTGTGGGAATTCCGATTTTCATGCTACCAAGGTCAATTGCTCTATCCAGAAACTTGTGACAAACTTTTCCTTGTGAAATTAGCCAACATAACACAACATAATAAAGCGTAACCTAGAGAGAGTATAAAATATTAGGATTGTATAGAAATATTGCATACTCACTAACTGCTATGATGGTGGCCGGTAAAGAGACCCCTGTGCCAAATCCATTGTGAGCTACACACGTGTATTCTCCGGAATCAGCAGCTGACAGTGTCTTTTCTGATGTGTTCAGGTTGCGAATCCCATCTTTGTACCAGGCATAGTGAGTCACGGGTGGGTTACTGCTCTCAGTCTCGCATTCCAAAGTCGCAACACTCCTTGTAGAAATAACGTACGTTCCTTTCGGCGCATCTAGTGTATATTAAGTAAAGACAAAATTCTAACATTCGGTTTATATAGTTCAATTACGAACTTAGCCGTGCAGCCCCCAAGACTAGCCACATCAGAGGCACACAAGCCCTACTTATTGATTACTGAGTTTTATTTTCACACAGCGGTTTGCACTGTTTACAAAAATGAGAAGAGTAGTACATAATGAGTTCAGCCAATATTCTGCATATCTTTTTATCGAAGTAGAACCACATGCTCTGTGGTCTGGACCAAGTTTTATGTATGTAAAAAACCTGAAAGTAGTAATCCATAAAAAATATACATGTGCGTCAATCATGTAAGGGTAAATTATTAACAGCCTGATTCATCAATCTCCCGTTTTGCGAGCCCCTAATAGCGATTCATAAGGAATCGCTATTAAGGACTTGCAAAACGGGATTCATGTAGGAATAGCAAAAAATATTGCGATTCCTACATGTTCCTTATTTGCGATTAGCAAATTGCTAATCGCAAATAAGGAATAACCCCCCATGCATTCCTATGGGCCTGTAGGCCTGTAGGCCCATAGGAATGCATGGGGAGTTATTCCTTATTTGCGATTAGCAATTAGCTAATCGCAAATAAGGATGCGATTTCAAGGGTACAGGGGTGTCCAAAGGACACCCTCAGACTGATTCATCATTCTCCCGTTTTGCGAGCCCTTAATAGCGATTCATAAGGAATCGCTATTAAGGACTTGCAAAACGGGATTCATGTAGAAATTGCATAAAGAAATGCGATTCCTACACATTCCTTATTTGCGATTAGCAAATTGCTAATCGCAAATAAGGAATAACTCCCCATTCATTCCTATGGGCCTAAAGGCTCATAGGAATGAATGGGGAGTTATTCCTTATTTGCGAATAGCAATTTGCTAATCGCAAATAAGATAGCGATTTCAAGGGTGACAGGGGTGTCCAAAGGACACCCTGTAGCACCCCTGAAATGTAATCTAAATTGGTGTTGCGCACACACATGTCCAAAGGACACGTGTGTGTGTAACATGCAACTTAGAAAAATGCATTTAAATGCATTTTTCTAAGTTTTCGCTATTTACCACGAGGTTTGACCTCGCGGTAAATAGCGGCCCAAAATAGCGATTTCGGTATTTTAAAATGGTTCATGAATTGCATTTAAGGAATCTCAAATAGAGATTCCCTAAATGCAATTCCTCGCAAATATGCAAATTCTTTAATAGCGAATTTTGCATTTGGGATGATGAATCCCAAATGCAAAAATTGCACTCGCAAAGGGCCAGATTCTCAGAATCTGGCCCTTTGCGAGCGCAATTAAGCTTGATGAATCAGGCTGAAGATTCTGAGAATCTTGCCCTTTGCGAGTGCAATTTAGCTTGATGAATCAGGCTGCAAATCTCCAAATAGCATGAAGCAGAAGAAAATAGGAAATAAACAGCCTGATTCATGAAGAAAGGAATCTGCGACTCTCAACTTGCGATTCACAGCGAATCGCAAATGGAAAGGCGCAGATCGGAATTCATCATAGTTAGCGATTAAAAAAAGCGATTCGCACACGGGCGCTAAAATCGATAGCGAGAAAATAAAATCGCCGATAAATCGCTATTACCCAGATATTCCGTCTCTATTTTGCGCCATCGCAAATCCCCATTAGCGACATCTCGCTAGTAGCGAGATCGCACAAACGGGAAGTCGCTTTTCGAGCGCTGTGATGACATCACAACCAGGAAGCAGGCAGTTCCCACCCCCATTCTGAACTGCGAGGCTGATCGCGAGGCTGCAGCTAAACAGAGCTCCTACCGGGACACCTCCAAAGTAGCGCAATTTACCCATCTGCGACAGCAGCAATGTCAGAGGAGCCTGCACCAGGGCCCAGTGACACCGGGCGCAAGAGAAAGCTCAAGTTTTCCGAGCAGGAGTTGGAGCAGCTCATCGAGGGAGTGGTTGAAAACCACGCAAAACTTTTTGGAAAGAACTCCCGGAGGGTGCCAGAGATGGAGAGGCGTCGCATCTGGCAAGGAATCTCAGCAAAAGTGAACGCTGTGGGCTTGACACACAGGTCACTGGACGAGCTCAAGAAGAGGTGGTACGACCTCCGAGGTCGTGCCAAGGAGAGGGTGGCAGAGAGGCTGGGCGAGACATCTGGTACTGGGGGCGGAGAACCTACTGTCCCTCCCAATACCCCCATGGAGGACCGCGTGCAGGACACCCTTGAGACAGAGGCGTGCATAGGTGTCACCAACCTGGACACATCCCGACCCAGCCAAGACAGCCAAGGTAAGTGGCATGCGACTGCGACCCTGTCCCCTAACAATGGTCATGGCCCTATAGCCTCCCATATACATCCCAAGTCATTCAAACAATGCACATGAGATCATGGCCACAAGCATAGTGGGACATGTAGTCTGCCCATAATGTAAAAGAACCCCAATGCAGCCTCACATATCCCAAAATGAGCAATCGCTAACCCTGGCAGGGAATGTCAACCAGCATGCATGTAGCAACTGCACGTGTGACAGATACATGCTATTAATGTAAGTCCAATTCCCCTCACAGGTGGCGCCGACGACAGCAGCGACAGCGACATGCTGCAGATCGATGAGTCACAAGAGGATGCCGAGGAGGTGCCAACACCAACACCTCCTGCACCATCAGGCGTAGCACCACTCCCCGCAGCCAGGGCAACACCAACAGCTCCAGCACCATCATTGGCAGCACCTAACCCTGCAGGCAGGGCAAGACAAACAGCGCCAGCACCATCCGGCGCAGCAGCCAACCCTGCAGGCAGGGCAAGACAAACAGCGCCAGCACCATCCGGCGCAGCAGCCAACCCTGCAGGCAGGGCAAGACAAACAGCGCCAGCACCATCCGGCGCAGCACCTAACCCTGCAGGCAGGGCAAGACCAACAGCGCCTGCACCATCAGGTGCTGCACCTTTGGCAACCACAACTCCACCACCAGCGGCACCATCTACTTCAGGTGCAGCTACTGTGGTGACTGTGCACACACCCACTGTGGGCAGCCAGCAGAACAGGCATGTCAGGGCTCGCCAGCATGACACATCATATAGCGGCAGGAGGGGGATGGCTGTGCGCATGCCAGGCATGAGCATTGAGCGCCGGATGCTACGCATTCACCAACAGCAGGCACGATGGCAAGGGGCCATTCAGCTGCAGCTACACAACATTGGCCGCAATGTGGCCAATGTGGCTGATAGGATTGAGCGCATGACGGCAGCCATGGAGGCCAACACTGCTGCACTCATATCGCAGCGCAACTCCGCCCGCCGACGCCACCGGCAGCTCCTTACGCGCCTGACAGCCTACACCCGCTCAAAATACATGATTGGGAATGCCACCTCCCAGCTCTCACGACGGTGCCTGACGCAGCAGCAGCAGCAGCTAATCCAATGTGTCGAGGACGTTGGACGGGTGTTGGAGCAGGTCACCACTGCCGTACTGGCACTCCATCCTACTGGTGAAGGCAATGTGGGGAGGGACGACACCAGTGAGGGCACCTCCAGTGTCAGCAGCCTGTCTGCCTCACTGGTTGGCGTGTTACGCCGCAGCACCAGGCCCACTACAGGGACATGTGCCGTCCCAGAGGAAGAGCCAGAGCGGCGTTTGGGGGCTGCGCGCCGGAGGCGCAATTGAGTTACTTGAACATTTCCTAGATAATGCTGATGATACAAGCATGTCCAGTGGCTAGTTAGGAGCAGTATGGCGCAATACTGCTGCAATATAATGAATGTAGACATTACGTTATTATTGTGGATTTAACAATAATATTTATTCATGCAACATACATGGGCCTCCAGTCATTATTTACATTGCCATTCATAATGATTTGTTGGGTGAGTGGATTGTGGGCTTCAGAAACTGTTCATAGTGATGTGGTTGCGCCGTCTGCGTCCTTCAGCAGGGTTCTCCCCGCGTGCATGACGCACATGTGCTGGTGGACGGTCGTCCCCTTCAGACTCACTGCCAGAGATCTCTACTGGTATCCGGCGCTTGGTTGCAATGTTGTGTAACATTGCGCAGACAGCCACAATGCGGCAGCACACATCAGGACTGTAGTACATGGCCCCACCTGTCTTGTGCAGTATGCGGAACCGGCTCTTGAGTAGCCCAAATGTCCGTTCTATACAATTTCTTGTCCGTATGTGAGAAACATTGTACCGCCGTTGCTGTGGTGTAGCCGGGTTGAGGTATGGGGTGAGGAGGTATTCCCGGAGGGCGTAGCCACTGTCACCTGAATGAGAGGAGTAGAGGGTGAGTGCCTGTGATGCGCAGCTACATCATTGCAATGTGTAATTGTTGACAACGTGTACTTACCAAGTAGGTGTCCTTCCCCAAATTCTCCCCTGGCCAGTCGTGTGTGGAGGCCGCTGTGCCGGAATATAAATGAGTCATGGGTACTCCCTGGGTACTGGGCCACGATGTCAGTTATGATAGACTTGGCATTGCAGACCATCTGTATGTTAAGGGAGTGGTATGACTTCCGATTCCGGTACATGTACTCCGTCGCAGCTGGTGGGCAGATGGCGATGTGGGTGCAGTCTATGCATCCTATCACAGATGGGAAATGGGCCACATTGTAGAAGTTTAACTTTGTCAAGTCCAGTTCCTGTTGGCTGGTGGGGAATTTGATGTGTCGGTGTAGCTGGGTAAGCATTGCGTCAACATAACTCCGGAGGCAGCGTGACATGGTGGGCTGGGATATCCCCCCCTGCAGCCGCTACTATCCCCTGGAAGCTCCCAGAGGCCAGGAGGTCGAGGCTACACAATACCTGTACATGTGTCGGCACAGCACTGGTCCGCCTTGTTGGGTGCTGCATCAGGGGGTCAAGGTCGTGTATGAGTTGAATTATCATGTCCCCATTTAGCCGGTACTTCGCATAAATCTGCTCCCTGGTTTGTCCCAGCAGGCTGATCCGTTGGCGGAATATCCTGTCCTGTATTCTGCGTCTCCTCCGTGCTGCTCGCTGTAGCCTTCGCCGCCTGACCAGCATGTACATTCCTGGCATTGTGAGACACCAACTGCTGCTGCTGCATCTCCTTATGTGTGTTTGGTCAGCCCTTTCCCTGTTCCTGATTGGCCAACGGTTTTTCAAAATTTTCTCTAATGACTTTTATGGTTACCACCTGCTTTGGGTTGTCCTTAATTTGCGCGGCGCTAATTGAGATTTTGTGGTTTTTCGCTATTAGAGAATTTTCATGAATACCGATTGCGCTTGTATTGCGGATTCGCTAAATTTATTCTCTAATTCCGTGTTTTGGCGCAAACCTACTGGGATTCTGAGAATATATTAGCGAATTCGCAATCTTTGGTTTGCGCTTTGGTTATTTTCTTGATGAATGCCGATTTGGGAAATTGCGCCCGCAATAGCATTTTCGCTGCTATTGCGGCCGCAATTTAGCTTCATGAATCAGGCTGAAAATGTTTTCAAATATTTGACATGAGGCATTATTACAGAGAGCCAATGAATTAGCAAAAAACTTTGGAAAAACATACATGCATGCAGGTTTAATCATATAACTTTTCACGAATATTAGTCAACGAGGAAATTACCTGGCAAGTTTCTAAACTCTGTATAAAGAGAGTGATTATTACTCTCTTTGTGCTTTTTGTGATTAGGGACCACTTGAATTTAAGTTTTATTTTGCAGGTTCCTAATAGCAAATTGCTAAATATCTATGTCCGAATGTGTCCTTGGCACATTTAACGATTCCTAATGGGGTCGCAATTGACCTCATTAAATTTCATGTGTAAGGTCTGAATTTGCAACCTATTGGGAATCACTAAAAACAGAGGGATGGTGGCCTGCTGGGGACAGCAGACCACTATGTCTGTGTTTGCTTTTAGTTTAAAATATTTTTATTAAATATAGCAACTTTTTTTTTATGCAGTCCATTTTCCTTAAAGGAAAACCGGATGCATTTCAAAAAGAAAAATTAAATGTTTCAGTTTCATTTTTTAATGGTAGGTAGTGGTCACTGCTTGCTCTTAAAAAACATTTCCTTAACCATTCACAAAGGGGAAGGGGTTCCCTGGGGGAACCGTTGCCATTTGCGACTAGTTGCCACCTTCATGAAGTAGGCAAATGTTTTGCGACCTCATTTCAGTGGCAAAACATTCATACAAGGCACTGCAAGTCGCTATTACGAAGGGACTCTCTTAACATGCCCCTTCCTAATACCGAATCGTAAAACCCAACTTGCGATTCGGTAACATGTTACTGAATCGCTGTTTGTGATTTGTACATGCCAAAAAGCATTTTAGGATTCGTGAATGGGCCGATTCTGTGAATCAACCCGTTTGTGACCAGCAAAAAGGTTTGTACATGTGGCCCTTAGTTTAAATATGCCAAAGGAATTTAATGTATTACCAAAACTGGTATTGAAAGCTGAGCACATCATTTGCCTCATGAAACAGAATTTTATATTTGATTGATCAATTTAGTTCTGGAAATAATGTTGTTTTCACATAGTCACATTTTGACCTATTCCTGTTGGATACTATTTTATCAGAAACACCTCAACTTCCACCTCCAAGAAAACACCCACTCAACTGTCAGACCTGCAGACCACCTGGACTTTGACCCACCTGGACTTTGACCCACCTTCTGCCACTTCATCCCCAAAATCATCACCCTACTTGCATTGGAATCCAGACATTACCTCTTCCTCTGTGACTTCAATTTTCAGCTTGAAGACCCCTCAGACACCAACACCGCTTCCCTGCTAGACTCCATGGAAAACCTAGGCCTTAAACAGATCGTCACCAACTCCAGGCACACCGAAGGCCACACTCTTAACCCCATCTTCATGCACAGTGACAAAATCTGTTTCATCCACATAACCGAGCTCACCTGGACAGACCACAGCATTGTCCATTTCACTATCACTCTGAACCGAAACGCCACTGTCATCCCGCCCCACCACCGCCCCCCGCTGCTAGAAAAACATTATTGAATCCCAGTGGATGACCACCCTCAACACATCCAACGATGTCAATGAAGCCACCGTCAACCGATCCAAATTAGATCACGACTAGTGCCGACTCCATTGCTCCCATCGAAACTTTCAGCAACAGAAGAACCAACAAGCACACCAAGTGATTTACCCCTCAACTCAAAGCAGAAAATCGAAAATGCAAACCTCTGGAGGGACGCAGGAGCATCAGCAAGGGCCCAGGTGACCGCACGTCTTTAAAACGGCCCTCAAATCCTACCACCATGCCATCAGAAAAGCGAAGAAACCCACAGTCCCCACCCACCTCCAGTCCACCAACTGCACCAAAAAACAATTCCACATCAGCAGGGAATTCTCCTCCCCAGATGCCGTCAAAAACACCCTCCAGCCCTCAGTCCCTCTGCAGCTCTCTCACCGTCTTCTTCCACACCAAAATTGCAAATATCTTCAAGAACTTTGAATCTAAACTGCCGCAACAGATCCTCCCCGCTCTTCCCTCTATCTTTCCACCCTACCTACTTACTGACTGACTGGACACCTCTCATCACAGAAACTACAACATTCATCATGTCCTTCATTCACCCTGGAGCCCTGAAAGACCCCTGCACCACTACACCTTCAACCTCACACCCAAAGCAATCAGACCCTCACTCACAAGCATCATCAACTCAGCCTTCAGATCCACCACATTCCAGTAAATCTGGAAGCATGCCAAAGTCAAACCATTCTGAAGAAACCCACAGACCTCATGGACTACCACCCCATCTAGCTCCTCCCCTTCCTGATTAAGGTACTGGAGAAAGCCGTCAACTGCCAACTCACAGACTACCTGGAAAAAACCACTGGCTTGACTCCTCCCAATCTGGTTTACAATCGAACAACAGCACAGAAACTACCCTTTTAGCCACCATGGATGATGTCAGAGCTATTCCTGACCGCTGTGAGTCAACAGCCCTGATCCTCCTTGACCTGTCAGCAGCCGTTCACACTGTCTCCCACCACCTCCTCATCCAAAGCCGTTACCACATTGGCATCTATGGCAATGCCCTCAAGCTACTAGTCTCTTTTCTCACTGGATGCACTCAAAGAATCTGAATCCCCCCGTACATCTCTGACCCCAAGAGCATAATCTGTGGTGTACCCTAGGGCTCCTCACTCAGCCTCAATCAGTTTAACATCTACATGACTCCACTGGCATTCACCACTCATAGCTAAACATCTTCTACGCCGACGACACTCAACTCATTATCTCCCTCACCGAAGACAGCAACACCACTAGAGTGAACTTCCAGAACTCCATGGCCTACGTCGCCAACTGGATGAGAGCCAACTGCCTCAAACTCAACACTGTCAAAACCGAAGTTCGCCTCTTTAGAATACCCTTCCCAGCGTGGGACGACTCCTGGTGACCCTCCTCCCTCAGACCTGCATCCACCCCCACCACCCAAGCCAGCAACCTAGGTATCATCTTCGACAGCTAACTCTTCATAAGGAGACAGGGTGACCTTGTTGCCGTATCCTGCCTCAACACCCTCAGAATGCTCTGTAAAGTCTTCAGATGGATCCCAACCAACATCAGAAGAACCGTCACACAAGCCCTCATCAGCAGACGACATGACTATGGGAACTCCCTCTAAGCGTAACCACCACCCTCATCCACAATCACCTCCAAACAATCCAGAATGCAGCAGCAAGAATCATCCTGGAACTGCCCAGACGATCCCACATAACCTCCTCGTCCGAAGCCTGCACTGGCTCCCGTCAAGAAGAGATTTCACTTCAAGCTGCTCATACACGCCTACAAAGCCCTCCACCACATGGTACCAGAATACCTGAACAACCGTCTGACCTTCCACCAACCCTCCAGACACCTGCGGTATGCCTGCCTGGCCCTTGATACTGTCCCCTGCATCCATCGCACTCGAGCCGGAGGACGTGCCTTCTCCCACCTCACTGCCAAGGCCTGAAACAACCTACCCATCCAACTCCGAACCTCTACCTCCCTCACCAAATTCAGGAGTGGCCTCAAAACCTGGCTGTTTGAGTAGCCCAACCCCACGCAGTGCATGGTTACCCCCTCGGGGTGATTAGCGCTCGCTACAAATACTGATTGATTGATTAATTGATAGCTGCTGAAGTAAAATGTAACTGTAAATTGATACTTGTATAGCGCACTACTCACCCGCAAGGGTCTCAAGGCGCTTCTACGAATACCGCTGTGGAACCCATCCTGGCTTTCCCTGTGAGGTGTCCACTCCTTGGCACCCCCAAGGTGGAGGCCAGGCATCCTTAGCGTTGTGGGGGCTGTTGTGGAGATTAAGCGAGCTATTGCCCAGAGTTGCAGAGAGGGACTCCATGATTGTAATAGGCACCGTGGCGAGAATTATCAGGTCCGTGGAACTTTTGAGCCCAAGACGGCGGGGAATTGAACCCTGGTCCCGGGCTAGACCTCTGCATCAGGGTCTGCCGCTCTAACCATTGAGCCACACTTCTGAAATTAAAGTGCTCTACTTCACTCTTCTAATTCCATGCGTATCTTTTTCACCTTCTCCGCTGGTAATTTCAATACACATTCCAACAACCATACCTGAAAACCTAAACATATTGTTTCCTGTCTCAGTAATAAAGATGGCTTTTCTCTGCTCAAACCAAATCTCAGATCCTCCAAAACACGGACTGCTAATTCAGTTTCTTCAGAGCCAATATCTTACTTTCTGCCATTATCAAAATATTGTCTAAATAAACTATCAGATCTACACCCCTTGTTCTCAGCCAAGCCATTATTGGTCTCATTACTTTGGTTGAACCCCACGGAGCTGACATCAATCCGAATGGGAGACAAGTAAATCTCTAAAATCATCCCATGCCATCGAAACCTCACATAGTCTCTGTGTTCCAGACATATAAGTATTGTCAAATAGGCATATTTTGGACCTAGTCGCATCAACCAATCTCCTTTCATTAGTAGATTTCTCAGAAAATTTATTATTTTCAATTTGAAATGGTTGGACTGCACCGAGTCATTTAGCTCTCTCAAGTTTACTACCGGTCTCATTCCCTTGTCTTTCTTTTCCAGCTAAAATATATTGCTCACAAATCCTTTTATCTCTTCAACAGATATCTATTGCACCCTGTGGTTCCACTTCCTGAGTCACCAAATGTGTCAAATCTTTTGAAAACTTCAGTCTCTTTGGAATTTTTACCTGAACTGGCACATTTACAAAATCTATTCGTTAACCTTTTGATGTCTGTTTTACTCCCTGAAATGATGTTATCTTCATCCACCATAATACAAAGTGGGAGAGCCTGCCACCTAACTTTAATGGGATACATAAAGGGTCTTTTTGCAATCAATCAATCAATCAATCATAGCATTTGTAAAGCACACTACTTACCCGTGAGGGTCTCAAGACGCTGGGGGGTGGGGAAGGCTGCTACTGCTCAAAAAGCCATGCCTTGAGGAGTCTTCTGAAGGGTAGCAGGTCTTGGGTCTGCCATAGGTGGATGGGGCGGGAGTTCCAGGTCTTGGCGGCAAGGTAGTAGAACGATCTGCCACCGGAGGTTGCTCTTCGGATGCGGGGGACTGTGGAGAGGGTGAGGTCGGCGGAGCGGAGCTGTCTGGTGGGGGTGTAGAAGCTGAGTCGTCTGTTGAGGTACGCTGGTCCGGTGTTGTGGAGTGCCTTGTGTGTGTGGGTGAGGAGCTTGAAGGTTATCCTCTTGTTGACAGGGAGCCAGCGCAGGTGTCTCGGGGGGGGGGGTGATGTGGCTGCCGTGAGGGATGTTGAGGGTAATGGGGGGGGGGCGCTCTGGATGTGTTGAAGCCGTTTCAGGAGTTTAGCCGAGGGTTCTGCTTAGAGGGCATTTCCATAGTCCAGCCTGCTACTGACGAGGGCCTGGGTGACCGTTCTTCTCATTTCTGTGGGGATCCACTTGTAGATCTTGCGGAGCATGCGGAGGGTGTTTTAGCAGGAGGAACAGACGGCGTTGACCTGCTTAGTCATGGAAAGGGTGGAGTCGAGGATGACCCCTAGGTTGTGTGCGTGGTCAGTCGGTGTTGGAGCTGTTCACAGTGCGGTCGGCCACCAGGAGTCGTCCCAGGCCGAAGGGGTTGATCCAAGGATGAGGACCTCTGTCTTGTCCAAGTTCAGCTTCAGTCGGCTGTTCCTCATCCGGCGACGGCCTTCATTCCTTCGTGGAGGTTGGTTTTGGCGGTGTGAAGGTCCTTGGTGAGAGAGAGGATCAGCTGGGAATCATTGGCATAGCAGATGATGTTGAGGACGTGCAGTCGGGCGACGTGGGCGAGCGGTGCCATGTAGTTGTTGAACAGCGTTGGGCTGAGGGATAAGCCCTGGGGTACCCCGCAGATGATCTCGGTGGCTTTGAAGTGGAAGGGGGTGGTTGACTCTCTGTGTTCTGCCGGAGAGGAAGGAGGTGGTCCAGTCCAGGGCCTTCTCTTGGATCCCGGCGTCATGGAGGCGAGTGCGTAGTGCTTGGTGGCAGACTGTGTCGAAGGTGGCTGACAAGTTCAGGAGAATGAGGACCGGGGTTTCTCCGTTGTCTGGTAGGGTCCTGATGTCATCGGTGGCGGCGATGAGGGCAGTTTCGGTGCTGTGGTTGCTGCGGAACCCGGACTGGGTCCGGACTGCAAACATACAGTGTATTCCTCTTTCCATTCTGTCACCCCTGGATAATCTTTCGCTTCCTCTCTGTCATTGTAGGTAAAATCCTTGGTTAAAATAACCTCCTGAGGGTCCAAAGCCTCGCAAGAATGAAGCATGAGTGATCTCATAACCTTGCTGGAAAGTCGACCCCCGCTCTCCTGGCCCTTTCAAAAACCTTCCTCATCTCTGTCTACACAATCTGAATAGTATTAAAGGTACCCACATATCTAGCCATATCTTTGACAAATTCTTCTCCAATTATTAAACCATTATCCTCATTAGCTGGTTCTTTAGTGGCCAAGTCAGCAAGTTTGGGGTCTATCTTCATGAGAATACTTTTTCTCCTTTCATTACACAGGGCTGCATTAGAATTGCCCAATGCACTGCTCTCTGAACTCATTGGCATACCTCCTCAATATTTATCTTAGTTTTGTTCTCATATGTCACCTCACATAAATCAAATATCTTGGTCTAGGGACCAAAGACATCCAATAGTCTGTTCTGACATTCTTTTAGACCTTATCTAAGCCTTTCCTTGGGTCCTTTCAAGTTTTATTTAAAAATGACATAATCTTGAATCCAATTTTGGTGTTTAAGCTATTTTATTCTGTTTGGATGGTCTTGGACACTCTCATTGCATCTAGGCATCTCTCCCCTTTCCCAATATTGCAAATATTGGGCCACTCGATTGGGACGTGTCCATTGAGGAGATGAGAGAGTTGTGTAAGATGAGGATCAAACATGTTTTTCCCTAATGGGTCTAATAATCCCTTATCCTTTAGCACAGGGGGATAGGAGCACACTGCTTCACATCACAGCACAGTTTACACCCTTGCATTATGGTAACGGCAGACAATATTTGTGTTTACATGAGTATTAGCTGTAGTTTTCTGACATAGTTGATGCAGATAGTGCTGTTTTCATCTCTAGACACATGTGTGTCTGGATTTTATCCTTCATCAGTGGAGATCAGAAAAAACGAATTACATAGAGGATTGCTGAGAATGCCACCACAGTCCTCTCAGGTCTCAGTACCTCTCACTGGTGCCCAGTTATATTTCCAAATGCTCCTCAGCTCGCTGGCTCAAGGGAAGGGGGATGGCTCATCACAGCACAGTTCACCCCTTAACATTAGGGTAAATGCAGTACAATGTATTCACTTACTTGAGTATTACCTGTAGTTTTTCACCAGTTGGTGCAAATAGTGCTGTTACTACAATTAATAACCCAACACATGTTATGCACATATTTAAATTAAATAAAAATATATTAACTACAAAGATATATATATATATATTATTAGAAACAGTAACAAAGGAGGCAACGTGGTCATTTGGCCACAAGAAAAATATCTTAAGCAAGCCTTTTCACAACTCAATGATAGGGACTGCTATATTAGGAGCACGGCAACACATTTAAAAATTGTGTACACAACTTATTATAACAAACTGACAACATGGAAGAACAAAGGTTTGATTACGGATAATGAATACAAGTATCTAAAGAGAGATAATCCAGTAACACCTACACTATACTTTATTCCTAAAGTACACAAGAATGCCATTACACCGCCAGGGCGACCCATCATATCAGCCAAAGGAAGTCTTCTGGAGCACACATCTATATATGTAGACTTCTTTCTGCAGGAGTTTGTAAAGAGCTTACCATCACACATTCGCGATACTGCAGATTTGTTTAGACAAATTGAGGGGATAGAATGGAAAGAAAATTACTTTTTAATGACAATTGACGTGACATCCCTGTACACAAGTATTAATCATGAGGATAGACTGAAAGCCACCAAACATTATTTGTCTCAACGAGCTTCTGGTCACAAAGAACATAATAAGATGTTGTTAGATATGTTAGAATTCTGTCTAATTAACAATAATTTTATGTTTAATAATCTTCTCTTTCAGCAGACCAGAGGAGTTGCCATGGGGGCCAGCTTTTCTCCCAGTTATGCCTGTCTCCATATGGGCTATTGGGAGGAGGTGACCCTCATGGGCACTCATAGTCACAGTATTCACAATCATGTTCGTAAGTGGCTTAGATTTATAGATGATCTCTTTGTAGTTTGGCAAGGCACAGAGCAAGAAACTAGGTCATTTGTGGAAGCACTCAATGAAAATAATATCAATCTTTACTTCACACTGACCAAAAGCGCCATTTCAGTAAATTTTTGGGATACTGAAATCTTTATTTGTAACAATAAAGTGGAGAGCAAAATATACCGAAAAGAGACAGCAGGAAACACTACTCTCCACACGTCCAGTGCTCATCCCAGACATCTAATTGAGAGCATACCCTATGGGGAAATGCTGCGGTTAGTCAGAATATGCAGCAATGAACAAAACTTAAAAACAGCCCAAGCCGAGAGTACAAAAAGATTTAGAGAAAGAGGGTACAGAAAGCAAACCATCGAGAGAGCCATAATCAAATCAATGGCCCCAACGAGAGATTCCTTACTAAATGGGGAAAAGAACACTGAACAAAAAAACAGCAGAATGGAATCAGATTCCACATTTAGGATGATAACTAGAATTAGTAGCCAACACAAACAGATAAGAAATATTATTTTAAAAAAAACTGGCCATGAGTGCTGAGTGACAATGTGATAGGACCCCTGCTGCCACAGAGGGTGTCCATCACATATAAAAAATCACCCTCTCACCCTCAATGCGGGATACTTCAGTCAACACCAATCCAGAAGTAATAGAAAAAACTAGTTGGCTACAGACCAATAGGGGATTTTTCAAATTCCAGACATGTAAAGCTTGTGTTCACGATGTAAATAAAAAAGCTTACACAACTCCATTCAGTGACAGGCCCTACATAATACAGAAATTCCTCACATGTAAAACCGATTATGCTTTCTATGTGCTGGAGTGCCCTTGTGGCCTCCAGTACATAGGCAGCACTAAACTGCAGGTCCATAAACGCATCCTCCAACATTTAAGAGCTATCAGTAACCAGGATAATACTTTTCTGGTGGCACGCCACTTAAGGGAGGCACACTATTCTAATAACTCAGGCCTCAAGTATTTTGTTATTGACAGCATTCCAGCAAGTAGACGAGGAGGGGATAGGGAAAGTAAGCTGCGTAGAATGGAAACAAGATACATACTGCAGTTAGATTTGAAGGCACCAGAAGGCCTAACTGCCACGGAGGATCTGTATACAGGCTTAGGGGAATAAGTAGACTGAAGGATAATCTTTGAGGAATAAAATTGTGTTTTTAGCTTTTTTAATGCAATTGTATATTGTTTACTTCTATTTAAAGATTTTTATATGAATAAATATTTATTTATTTATTCATGTGAGAATAGATGTACCAAGTACAAATTTAGTAAATATATATTACCAATGCTACAACTGATTTTCATGACCAAATGGAGATTAATTAGCCGTACTGTAATGTGGAGTAGTGTGGCTTACTGTTTAGAGGCGGCAGGCCCGAGAGCAGAAATCAGCCCGGGACCAGGGTTCAATTCCCGACGCGGCAGGGTCGTGGACCTTGGTCAGCGGACTCGGTAATTCTCGCTTCGGTGATTACTCTAATCAGGGGTTCCACTCGGCAACTCTGGGCATTAGCTTGCCTAATCTCCACAACGGCCCCACCAATTCCGGGGATGCCTGGCTCCACCTTGGGGACTCCCAGCAAGGGACCATCCCACAGGGAAAGCCAGGACGGGTTCCCCAGAGTCATACAGCGCCAGGAGACCTATGGACGGGTAGCAGTGCGCTTTACAAGCTCAAAAATATTTATATAGGTGTTTTTTGTAGTATGATATTTATTTATTGATAACGAACACATTCTTAATGTATTTATACAAATATTTTCTATGCCTGATATTTGCACTATGACTTTGTATGCTCGAAATTAACATTCAGGAATAATCGGTTGGTTTATTGCTTTTTTGCACTATTATAAATAATACCTGAACACATTTTCTAATACATGATACGGATACCTGTCAATGAAATGGAATTTTGAATGCCCTTGCTCTGAAAGTATTTTACAATGATGAATATACGTGATTACGAAACAGGAATATGTGGAGTCATATTGAATTTTAGCACACTAACATATTATACAGTTTTCTTTGCACTGGGCACTTTATTAGAGGCAGATGGACATAGATAAGCAAATGTGCACAGGGACAGGCACGATATAAATGTTGTAGATGTAATTAATGCCCCTGTATTATACAATTATCTTGTTTTGTCAAGATCTGTGGGTATTAGACCGTCATGAATTTACCTAAAGTTTTTGCCCGAATTGTAGCAATTGTATCAATAAGATTGAGACATTGGGCTACATTTAAACTTCTATGTCTATGTTTCTGTGAAACGTTACGTAAGGTCTTTTTTTTTCCACACCAAAATTGCAAATATCTTCAAGAACTTTGAATCTAAACTGCCGCAACAGATCCTCCCCGCTCTTCCCTCTATCTTTCCACCCTACTTACTGACTGACTGGACACCTCTCATCACAGAAACTACAACATTCATCATGTCCTTCATTCACCCTGGAGCCCTGAAAGACCCCTGCACCACCACACCTTCAACCTCACACCCAAAGCAATCAGACCCTCACTCACAAGCATCATCAACTCAGCCTTCAGATCCAAAACATTCCAGTAAATCTGGAAGCATGCCAAAGTCAAACCATTCTGAAGAAACCCACAGACCTCATGGACTACCACCCCATCTAACTCCTCCCCTTCCTGACTAAGGTACTGGAGAAAGCCGTCAACTGCCAACTCACAGACTACCTGGAAAAAACCACTGGCTTGACTCCTCCCAATCTGGTTTCCAATCGAACAACAGCACAGAAACTACCCTTTTAGCCACCATGGATGATGTCAGAGCTATTCCCGACCGCTGTGAGTCAACAGCCCTGATCCTCCTTGACCTGTCAGCAGCCGTTCACACTGTCTCCCACCACCTCTTCATCCAAAGCCGTTACCACATTGGCATCTATGGCAATGCCCTCAAGCTACTAGTCTCTTTTCTCACTGGATGCACTCAAAGAATCTGAATCCCCCCATACATCTCTGACCCCAAGAGCATAATCTGTGGTGTACCCTAGGGCTCCTCACTCAGCCTCAATGAGTTTAACATCTACATGACTCCACTGGCATTCACCACTCATAGCTAAACATCTTCTACGCCGACGACACTCAACTCATTATCTCCCTCACCGAAGACAGCAACACCACTAGAGTGAACTTCCAGAACTCCATGGCCTATGTCGCCAACTGGATGAGAGCCAACTGCCTCAAACTCAACACTGTCAAAACCGAAGTTCGCCTCTTTAGAATACCCTTCCCAGCGTGGGACGACTCCTGGTGACCCTCCTCCCTCAGACCTGCATCCACCCCCACCACCCAAGCCAGCAACCTAGGTATCATCTTCGACAGCTAACTCTTCATAAGGAGACAGGGTGACCTTGTTGTCGTATCCTGCCTCAACACCCTCAGAATGCTCTGTAAAGTCTTCAGATGGATCCCAACCAACACCAGAAGAACCGTCACACAAGCCCTCATCAGCAGACGACATGACTATGGGAACTCCCTCTAAGCGTAACCACCACCCTCATCCACAATCACCTCCAAACAATCCAGAATGCAGCAGCAAGAATCATCCTGGAACTGCCCAGACGATCCCACATAACCTCCTCGTCCGAAGCCTGCACTGGCTCCCGTCAAGAAGAGATTTCACTTCAAGCTGCTCATACACGCCTACAAAGCCCTCCACCACATGGTACCAGAATACCTGAACAACCGTCTGACCTTCCACCAACCCTCCAGACACCTGCGGTATGCCTGCCTGGCCCTTGATACTGTCCCCTGCATCCATCGCACTCGAGCCGGAGGACGTGCCTTCTCCCACCTCACTGCCAAGGCCTGAAACAACCTACCCATCCAACTCCGAACCTCTACCTCCCTCACCAAATTCAGGAGTGGCCTCAAAACCTGGCTGTTTGAGTAGCCCAACCCCACGCAGTGCATGGTTACCCCCTCGGGGTGATTAGCGCTCGCTACAAATACTGATTGATTGATTAATTGATAGCTGCTGAAGTAAAATGTAACTGTAAATTGATACTTGTATAGCGTACTACTCACCCGCAAGGGTCTCAAGGCGCTTGTACGAATACCGCTGTGGAACCCATCCTGGCTTTCCCTGTGAGGTGTCCACTCCTTGGCACCCCCAAGGTGGAGGCCAGGCATCCTTAGCGTTGTGGGGGCTGTTGTGGAGATTAAGCGAGCTATTGCCCAGAGTTGCAGAGAGGGACTCCATGATTGTAATAGGCACCGTGGCGAGAATTATCAGGTCCATGGAACTTTTGGCCCAAGACCCGCCGAGGCGGGGAATTGAACCCTGGTCCCGGGCTAGACCTCTGCATCAGGGTCTGCCGCTCTAACCATTGAGCCACACTTCTGAAATTAAAGTGCTCTCCTTCACTCTTCTAATTCCTTGCGTATCTTTTTCACCTTCTCCGCTGGTAATTTCAATACACATTCCAACAACCATACCTGAAAACCTAAACATATTGTTTCCTGTCTCAGTAATAAAGATGGCTTTTCTCTGCTCAAACCAAATCTCAGATCCTCCAAAACACGGACTGCTAATTCAGTTTCTTCAGAGCCAATATCTTACTTTCTGCCATTATCAAAATATTGTCTAAATAAACTATCAGATCTACACCCCTTGTTCTCAGCCAAGCCATTATTGGTCTCATTACTTTGGTTGAACCCCACGGAGCTGACATCAATCCGAATGGGAGACAAGTAAATCTCTAAAATCATCCCATGCCATCGAAACCTCACATAGTCTCTGTGTTCCAGACATATAAGTATTGTCAAATAGGCATATTTTGACCTAGTCGCATCAACCAATCTCCTTTCATTAGTAGATTTCTCAGAAAATTTATTATTTTCAATTTGAAATGGTTGGACTGCACCGAGTCATTTAGCTCTCTCAAGTTTACTACCGGTCTCATTCCCTTGTCTTTCTTTTCCAGCTAAAATATATTGCTCACAAATCCTTTTATCTCTTCAACAGATATCTATTGCACCCTGTGGTTCCACTTCCTGAGTCACCAAATGTGTCAAATCTTTTGAAAACTTCAGTCTCTTTGGAATTTTTACCTGAACTGGCACATTTACAAAATCTATTCGTTAACCTTTTGATGTCTGTTTTACTCCCTGAAATGATGTTATCTTCATCCACCATAATACAAAGTGGGAGAGCCTGCCACCTAACTTTAATGGGATACATAAAGGGTCTTTTTGCAATCAATCAATCAATCAATCATAGCATTTGTAAAGCACACTACTTACCCGTGAGGGTCTCAAGACGCTGGGGGGTGGGGAAGGCTGCTACTGCTCAAAAAGCCATGCCTTGAGGAGTCTTCTGAAGGGTAGCAGGTCTTGGGTCTGCCATAGGTGGATGGGGCGGGAGTTCCAGGTCTTGGCGGCAAGGTAGTAGAACGATCTGCCACCGGAGGTTGCTCTTCGGATGCGGGGGACTGTGGAGAGGGTGAGGTCGGCGGAGCGGAGCTGTCTGGTGGGGGTGTAGAAGCTGAGTCGTCTGTTGAGGTACGCTGGTCCGGTGTTGTGGAGTGCCTTGTGTGTGTGGGTGAGGAGCTTGAAGGTTATCCTCTTGTTGACAGGGAGCCAGTGCAGGTGTCTCGGGGGGGGGGGTGATGTGGCTGCCGTGAGGGATGTCGAGGGTAATGGGGGGGGGCGCTCTGGATGTGTTGAAGCCGTTTCAGGAGTTTAGCCGAGGGTTCTGCTTAGAGGGCATTTCCATAGTCCAGCCTGCTACTGACGAGGGCCTGGGTGACCGTTCTTCTCATTTCTGTGGGGATCCACTTGTAGATCTTGCGGAGCATGCGGAGGGTGTTTTAGCAGGAGGAACAGACGGCATTGACCTGCTTAGTCATGGAAAGGGTGGAGTCGAGGATGACCCCTAGGTTGCGTGCGTGGTCAGTCGGTGTTGGAGCTGTTCACAGTGCGGTCGGCCACCAGGAGTCGTCCCAGGCCGAAGGGGTTGATCCAAGGATGAGGACCTCTATCTTGTCCAATTTCAGCTTCAGTCGGCTGTTCCTCATCCGGCGACGGCCTTCATTCCTTCGTGGAGGTTGGTTTTGGCGGTGTGAAGGTCCTTGGTGAGAGAGAGGATCAGCTGGGAATCATTGGCATAGCAGATGATGTTGAGGACGTGCAGTCGGGCGACGTGGGCGAGCGGTGCCATGTAGTTGTTGAACAGCGTTGGGCTGAGGGATAAGCCCTGGGGTACCCCGCAGATGATCTCGGTGGCTTTGAAGCGGAAGGGGGTGGTTGACTCTCTGTGTTCTGCCGGAGAGGAAGGAGGTGGTCCAGTCCAGGGCCTTCTCTTGGATCCCGGCGTCGTGGAGGCGAGTGCGTAGTGCTTGGTGGCAGACTGTGTCGAAGGTGGCTGACAAGTTCAGGAGAATGAGGACCGGGGTTTCTCCGTTGTCTGGTAGGGTCCTGATGTCATCGGTGGCGGCGATGAGGGCAGTTTCGGTGCTGTGGTTGCTGCGGAACCCGGACTGGGTCCGGACTGCAAACATACAGTGTATTCCTCTTTCCATTCTGTCACCCCTGGATAATCTTTCGCTTCCTCTCTGTCATTGTAGGTAAAATCCTTGGTTAAAATAACCTCCTGAGGGTCCAAAGCCTCGCAAGAATGAAGCATGAGTGATCTCATAACCTTGGCGGGAAAGTCGACCCCCGCTCTCCTGGCCCTTTCAAAAACCTTCCTCATCTCTGTCTACACAATCTGAATAGTATTAAAGGTACCCACATATCTAGCCATATCTTTGACAAATTCTTCTCCAATTATTAAACCATTATCCTCATTAGCTGGTTCTTTAGTGACCAAGTCAGCAAGTTTGGGGTCTATCTTCATGAGAATACTTTTTCTCCTTTCATTACACAGGGCTGCATTAGAATTGCCCAATGCACTGCTCTCTGAACTCATTGGCATACCTCCTCAATATTTATCTTAGTTTTGTTCTCATATGTCACCTCACATAAATCAAATATCTTGGTCTAGGGACCAAAGACATCCAATAGTCTGTTCTGACATTCTTTTAGACCTTATCTAAGCCTTTCCTTGGGTCCTTTCAAGTTTTATTTAAAAATGACATAATCTTGAATCCAATTTTGGTGTTTAAGCTATTTTATTCTGTTTGGATGGTCTTGGACACTCTCATTGCATCTAGGCATCTCTCCCCTTTCCCAATATTGCAAATATTGGGCCACTCGATTGGGACGTGTCCATTGAGGAGATGAGAGAGTTGTGTAAGATGAGGGTCAAACATGTTTTCCCCTAATGGGTCTAATAATCCCTTATCCTTTAGCACAGGGGGATAGGAGCACACTGCTTCACATCACAGCACAGTTTACACCCTTGCATTATGGTAACGGCAGACAATATTTGTGTTTACATGAGTATTAGCTGTAGTTTTCTGACATAGTTGATGCAGATAGTGCTGTTTTCATCTCTAGACACATGTATGTCTGGATTTTATCCTTCATCAGTGGAGATCAGAAAAAACGAATTACATAGAGGATTGCTGAGAATGCCACCACAGTCCTCTCAGGTCTCAGTACCTCTCACTGGTGCCCAGGTATATTTCCAAATGCTCCTCAGCTCGCTGGCTCAAGGGAAGGGGGATGGCTCATCACAGCACAGTTCACCTCTTAACATTAGGGTAAATGCAGTACAATGTATTCACTTACTTGAGTATTACCTGTAGTTTTTCACCAGTTGGTGCAAATAGTGCTGTTACTACAATTAATAACCCAACACATGTTATGCACATATTTAAATTAAATAAAAATATATTAACTACAAAGATATATATATATATATTATTAGAAACAGTAACAAAGGAGGCAACGTGGTCATTTGGCCACAAGAAAAATATCTTAAGCAAGCCTTTTCACAACTCAATGATAGGGACTGCTATATTAGGAGCACGGCAACACATTTAAAAATTGTGTACACAACTTATTATAACAAACTGACAACATGGAAGAACAAAGGTTTGATTACGGATAATGAATACAAGTATCTAAAGAGAGATAATCCAGTAACACCTACACTATACTTTATTCCTAAAGTACACAAGAATGCCATTACACCGCCAGGGCGACCCATCATATCAGCCAAAGGAAGTCTTCTGGAGCACACATCTATATATGTAGACTTCTTTCTGCAGGAGTTTGTAAAGAGCTTACCATCACACATTCGCGATACTGCAGATTTGTTTAGACAAATTGAGGGGATAGAATGGAAAGAAAATTACTTTTTAATGACAATTGACGTGACATCCCTGTACACAAGTATTAATCATGAGGATAGACTGAAAGCCACCAAACATTATTTGTCTCAACGAACTTCTGGTCACAAAGAACATAATAAGATGTTGTTAGATATGTTAGAATTCTGTCTAATTAACAATAATTTTATGTTTAATAATCTTCTCTTTCAGCAGACCAGAGGAGTTGCCATGGGGGCCAGCTTTTCTCCCAGTTATGCCTGTCTCCATATGGGCTATTGGGAGGAGGTGACCCTCATGGGCACTCATAGTTACAGTATTCACAATCATGTTCGTAAGTGGCTTAGATTTATAGATGATCTCTTTGTAGTTTGGCAAGGCACAGAGCAAGAAACTAGGTCATTTGTGGAAGCACTCAATGAAAATAATATCAATCTTTACTTCACACTGACCAAAAGCGTCATTTCAGTAAATTTTTGGGATACTGAAATCTTTATTTGTAACAATAAAGTGGAGAGCAAAATATACCGAAAAGAGACAGCAGGAAACACTACTCTCCACACGTCCAGTGCTCATCCCAGACATCTAATTGAGAGCATACCCTATGGGGAAATGCTGCGGTTACTCAGAATATGCAGCAATGAACAAAACTTAAAAACAGCCCAAGCCGAGAGTACAAAAAGATTTAGAGAAAGAGGGTACAGAAAGCAAACCATCGAGAGAGCCATAATCAAATCAATGGCCCCAACGAGAGATTCCTTACTAAATGGGGAAAAGAACACTGAACAAAAAAACAGCAGAATGGAATCAGATTCCACATTTAGGATGATAACTAGATTCAGTAGCCAACACAAACAGATAAGAAATATTATTTTTTTAAAAACTGGCCATGAGTGCTGAGTGACAATGTGATAGGACCCCTGCTGCCACAGAGGGTGTCCATCACATATAAAAAATCACCCTCTCACCCTCAATGCGGGATACTTCAGTCAACACCAATCCAGAAGTAATAGAAAAAACTAGTTGGCTACAGACCAATAGGGGATTTTTCAAATTCCAGACATGTAAAGCTTGTGTTCACGATGTAAATAAAAAAGCTTACACAACTCCATTCAGTGACAGGCCCTACATAATACAGAAATTCCTCACATGTAAAACCGATTATGCTTTCTATGTGCTGGAGTGCCCTTGTGGCCTCCAGTACATAGGCAGCACTAAACTGCAGGTCCATAAACGCATCCTCCAACATTTAAGAGCTATCAGTAACCAGGATAATACTTTTCTGGTGGCACGCCACTAAGGGAGGCACACTATTCTAATAACTCAGGCCTCAAGTATTTTGTTATTGACAGCATTCCAGCAAGTAGACGAGGAGGGGATAGGGAAAGTAAGCTGCGTAGAATGGAAACAAGATACATACTGCAGTTAGATTTGAAGGCACCAGAAGGCCTAACTGCCACGGAGGATCTGTATACAGGCTTAGGGGAATAAGTAGACTGAAGGATAATCTTTGAGGAATAAAATTGTGTTTTTAGCTTTTTTAATGCAATTGTATATTGTTTACTTCTATTTAAAGATTTTTATATGAATAAATATTTATTTATTTATTCATGTGAGAATAGATGTACCAAGTACAAATTTAGTAAATATATATTACCAATGCTACAATGATTTTCATGACCAAATGGAGATTAATTAGCCATACTGTAATGTGGAGTAGTGTGGCTCACTGGTTAGAGGCGGCAGGCCCGAGAGCAGAAATCAGCCCGGGACCAGGGCTCAATTCCCGATGCGGCAGGGTCGTGGACCTTGGTCAGCGGACTCGGTAATTCTCGCTTCGGTGATTACTCTAATCAGGGGTTCCACTCGGCAACTCTGGGCATTAGCTTGCCTAATCTCCACAACGGCCCCACCAATTCCGGGGATGCCTGGCTCCACCTTGGGGACTCCCAGCAAGGGACCATCCCACAGGGAAAGCCAGGACGGGTTCCCCAGAGTCATACAGCGCCAGGAGACCTATGGACGGGTAGCAGTGCGCTTTACAAGCTCAAAAATATTTACACATTTACAACATGTATTAAAGCATGGAGGTATATGGATACTAATGAGTAGATATGTCTAGGTAAGGAATTTGTATATATTATAAAACAATACCATAAACTAAACTTTATTTCAATTTTAGAGGGTTTTATACTTGTGTTTTATCATATTTATAGGTGTTTTTTGTAGTATGATATTTATTTATTGATAACGAACACATTCTTAATGTATTTATACAAATATTTTCTATGCCTGATATTTGCACTATGACTTTGTATACTCGAAATTAACATTCAGGAATAATCGGTTGGTTTATTGCTTTTTTGCACTATTATAAATAATACCTGAACACATTTTCTAATACATGATACGGATACCTGTCAATGAAATGGAATTTTGAATGCCCTTGCTCTGAAAGTATTTTACAATGATGAATATACGTGATTACGAAACAGGAATATGTGGAGTCATATTGAATTTTAGCACACTAACATATTATACAGTTTTCTTTGCACTGGGCACTTTATTAGAGGCAGATGGACATAGATAAGCAAATGTGCACAGGGACAGGCACTATATAAATGTTGTAGATGTAATTAATGCCCCTGTATTATACAATTATCTTGTTTTGTCAAGATCTGTGGGTATTAGACCGTCATGAATTTACCTAAAGTTTTTGCCCGAATTGTAGCAATTGTATCAATAAGATTGAGACATTGGGCTACATTTAAACTTCTATGTCTATGTTTCTGTGAAACGTTACGTAAGGTCTTTTTTTTTGCACTTGTCACTTTAAAAATGTCCGGAGAATAGTAACCTGTGTCATGTGATTAAGGCTCCGTTGGGAGCAGAAACGTTATGGCGGAACAGCGAATAAAGGAGTAAATATCTGGATATTTGGGTCCGTGTCCTTACCTTTCGATGTAGGAAATGCGGAGTGTGTAGATATATATATATATATATATATATATATATATATTCACACACAAAAAGGTTACAGGAACGTTATATTTAGGTTCCTATTTTACACACAAAAAAAACATACCATATGTGATGTCATCAGTCATGTCTCTGACCATGTAATGAATGATTTAATATGGGAGCGCATGAGCATTGCACTGTGGGTGGGTAAGTTATAGTTAGCTAATGTAACTATAACAGCTGAATTTCAATGATTTTGTACAAGGGACATCTGAGCCTACATATAATGTCCATATAACCTTTGTTTTTCATAGTAAATTTCTACATTTTTAAAATAATATTTCCCACCACAGTAAACTTTGTTTTTAAGTGAATTTCTAGTTTTTTTTATTGCATTTCTTAACTCTATCCGGTAACCTTTGAGAGTGAGTGCGTGAGTGCCAGTATAAGTATCTCATTGGGTCTGTGAGTGGGTGTTTGACTGTCTGAGTGAGTGAATGAGTGGGTTTTTGAGTGCGTTCATGAGTGTGTGAGTCAGTCTGTGCATGAGTGTCTGAGTAGGTTTGTGAGTCGATGTGTGAGTCTCTGAATAGGTCTGTGAGTGGCTGCATGAGAGTATGCATGGGTCTGTGAGTGGCTGTGAGAGTGTGTGAGTGTTTCTGTGAGTGGGTGCATGAGTGCCTCAGTGGGTGTGAGAGTTTCTGAGTGAGTCTGTGATTTGGTGCATGAGTATCTGAGTGGGCGGGAAACATCCTTTACAACGCAACTTTTACCACGCAGTGCCTTTACAACGCAACTTCTACAACGCAAACCATTACAACGCATTGCGCTGGGGGGCGCTCTAGGATAGGGAATAAGTTTAATTTACTATCCAACACCTTCCCTAGTGTCCACGGGGACTGGAGTTGGAATAGTAAATGAAACTATTCACTATCCAGCACCCCAAAGCGCTATGCGTTGTAAAGGTTTCCGTTGTAAAAACCGCGTTGTAAAGGCATGCGTGGTAAAAGCATGCGTTGTAATGTCATACATCCCAGTGTAGGGATTGGTGTCACTACAACGCGGTTTTTTACAACGCATTCCGATACATCGGAATTTTTACAACGCAGGATCCATTACATCGGATGCCATTACAACGCATGGCATTACATAGCAGATGCTATTACAACGCATGGCATTACATCGTAAGTATAGGTAAGTATACCTTTTTAAAAAAAAATTAATTAAGTTAATTTAATTAATTTAATTTAATTAATTTAATTAAAATACATTTTAAAATAGTAAATAATTTAATTTAATAAATTTAAATCTATTTATTTAATTTAATTTTAATAAAAATTGTAATTAATTTTAATTAATTAATATAATGAAATTATTTTAATTTAAATATTTTTAAAATTGTAATTAAATTAAATTAATTAAAATAATTTATTTAATTTAATTAATTTAATTAAAAAATGTAATTAATATAATATAATTAATTTAATTTAATAAATATATTTTAATTAATTTATAAATGGTAAATATAATTTAATTAGCCCTAAGCACAAACCCAACCCTGAACCTAAAAACACCCCTGTACCCCAAAACCCAAACCCTGCCCTGAACCCTAAAACACCCCTGTACCCCAAAACCCAAACCCTGCCCTGAAACCTAAAAACACCCCTGTACCCCAAAACCCAAACCCTGCCCTGAAACCTAAAAACACCCCTGTACCCCAAAACCCAAACCCTGCCCTGAACCCTAAAACACCCCTGTACCCCAAAACCCAAACCCTGCCCTGAAACCTAAAAACACCCCTGTACCCCAAAAGCCAAACCCTGCCCTGAAACCTAAAAACACCCCTGTACCCCAAAACCCAAACCCTGCCCTGAAACCTAAAAACACTCCTGTACCCCAAAACCCAAACCCTGCCCTAAAACCTAAAGACACCCCTGTACCCCAAAACCCAAACCCTGCCCTGAAACCTAAAAACACCCCTGTACCCCAAAACCCAAACCCTGCCCTGAAACCTAAAAACACCCCTGTACCCCAAAACCCAAACCCTGCCCTGAAACCTAAAAACACCCCTGTACCCCAAAACCCAAACCCTGCCCTGAAACCTAAAAACACCCCTGTACCCCAAAACCCAAACCCTGCCCTAAAACCTAAAAACACCCCTGTACCCCAAAACACAAACCCTGCCCTAAAACCTAAAAACACCCCTGTACCCCAAAAACCCAAACCCTGCCCTGAAACCTTAAAACACCCCTGTACCCCAAAACCCAAACCCTTTAATTATAATTAATATTAATTAAATTTATTAAATAAAAATTAAATACTTACCTATACTTACGATGTAATGCCATGCGTTGTAATAGCATCTGCTATGTAATGCCATGCGTTGTAATGGCATCCGATGTAATGGATCCTGCGTTGTAAAAGTTCCGTTGTAATAGCCTCCCGTTGTAAAAGTTGCGATGTAAAGGTGCATCACCCAGTGTAGTCGCAACAAGTGTATTTGGCCGTTTCAAGGCTAGTTGTGTATTAAACAGGCTAACCCACAGCTTGGTTGTATATTTAGCATTGTTCATCATGTGAGGTTTGCAGAGTCAAGGGATCAGCTGCCACTGCTAACTAGCTGAGTTTACTTAATGGCTTACATATATTAGGGTTCACACTTGTACGGTGTCGCTCATGCCATCAATAGTTTCTGTTGATGAGACCAGGACACCATCAATCAAAGTATTCAGATGTATATCTCAGTAGAACATTGCTTGTACATAGCACAGTCCATGATAGATAAACATCAGTTGTGACATGACAGACAAGTGAGAATGGGCAGAAGGAGTCTAGCATATTGGTTAGGGCTACAGTCACAGGGCCTCATGGTAGTTGTAGCTACTTTAATTTCACTTTACTTTTGCTCAGACTTGACAAATGGTAACCTGCATGATGTGTGAACATCATTTGAGACATCGCAGGCAAGTGAGAAGGGGCAAAAGGAGTCTAGCATCTTGCTAAGAGTTCCAATCAGAGGGCCTCATGGTAGTTTTAGTCACTTCAATCTCACTATTCCAACACTTGATAAATGAATAGTGTGCCATACCTGTTGGCAACATGCATATGTGATGGACCATACATTTACATATTCACACATACCATGGGGTCGATTCCGATGTCATTCGGAAGGGCTCTGAATCGGATTCGGGTTTGCCAAATCCGATCCAGAACCCTTGTTTTTGGCCAAATCGTACACACTTCCCAATGACCAAGTACGATGCCTGGAAACCAGTAGGGCTGTCCGAATCGGTTCCGAAAGGTATTCGGACCAGTTTCAACTGAGAGAGTATGCTGGACTTGGGAACCAAAAGGTTGGGGTTCTACTCTGATAATTTCATCCACCATGACTGTCAACTCAGCCTCAGGGAACCGTGTTTTTTTTCGGCCAGGCATGATAAAAACAATGTGAGAGACTGTATGAAAGGAAAAACAAACAAGTGATACAGGTGAAAATGTGCAAAACTAAAATTTCAGGTGGTTGAGGGTGCTAAATGGGGAGATGAAAGAAATGAGGGGGCTGTCTTGGGTCAGAAGGGTGTCTCCTATCTTCTGTGCTGTAGGTTAAAAGAAAAGAATCCTGTTCAGGGATGAGGTATGTTTTATAGTGTGATTTCCATTGGCAACTATTGTGCTGATTTTTTGCACATGTATCTACCGACGATGGGTAACTGGCACTTGGAGATGACCAGCATGACTGTGTAGTCGTAATACACTCAGTGAGCACACCATGGCCCTGACAGCATCGAAGGATAGAACACTAACATTGCAGACCACCACAGTCACAATGGTAATAGCGCTGTTGCCATATTCGGCATTTCAGACAGCACAACTCGTAATACATGGGTTGTAGACCGCTGGCCGACGGACGCAGCAGTTGGGTGGTCAGACCTCTAAACTCATAATCGGGGCCACAGTGCAGAATATTCTACTACCAGCCAATTTGCCTTTGAAATTCAAAATAAATTATAGCACTAGCATATGACCCTGCCCCAGAGGTAGCCAACCATAACACTAGACTAAGAGAAAGACCTTTTCTACCAACAAAATAAAGAAAAACTTTGCCCCTACTATTTCGAAGACACTTGGGGTTGCAGACTGCATCGAATAGAATGTCTATGTCAGCACCTAGGCACGGGAAACCAAAACAATGTAGTGGAAGGATGCATAATGCCTTTCAATACATACTAGGCAGAACCCAACTTACACTCTACAAACTTATAGAAGCATTAGACAAAGAGCAAAGCTACCAACCGCTAAGAATGGAGCAATCAATTAGCCAAATTACACGTTAAGTAAACAAACAAACTAAAAGAATGTGTGACATTCTACAATTTAAAGTCAAACTCTTCATAATGAATATGAGAGTACATTGTTTAGAAATACTAGCTAAAACCATATAATAAAATAATTAGTAACCTACCAAAGTCTTTAAAAATTATGACACATTCTAAACCAATATATCATTAGTAAGTACTGAAAAAACGTATGTTAAAAGAATGTTGAAAATATGTATATAAAACAACTTAAGAAATGTTAAACAATGAAAAGTAGAAGTTGAAAATGTACAATATACAATAATGTTTAAATATCCCTTGCATCTTTTTGTAATAATACCAAATAATAAGATGTTTTATTTATTTATATACATCTTTATGTTTAGGATGAAATGTATACATGACTAAATATGTAAAAATATACAATGAAAAAACTTTGAAAAAATAAAATAAACTGAGAGAAAATGTGTTGTTTTATTATACAAAAAGAAATTAATTAGTAGTATTATTGGTTACAAACATACAACAGTTGTTTTAATTATATTTCTAATCACCAACAATACTAATTAAACAAAGAAAGTATTTCTATTACATGCAAAGAAAAGCAAAATAAAAGATTTCCGAATGCAATTAAATCATCACACTCCAACATAAATCATGTTTAAAAAATTGTTAGACACTAAAGTGGTGCCATTTACTATTCCCACTCTAATCTAAATTAATTTGGGTAAGGTGTTGAGCACTAAAAGGGTGACATTTACTATTCACACTCCAATCCAATCCCTCCTGGGAAAGGCGTTGGGCACAACATGTGTGATATTTACTGTTCCCACTCCAATTTGCACCAATTTAAGGAAGGTGTTGGAAACTAAAGTGGTTACATTCACTGTTCCCAATCCAATCTAGTCATATTGGGGGAAGGTGTTGGGAATTAAATGGGTGACATTTACTATTTTCATTTTAATCTAACCCTATTGAACAAAACATTTTAAACATGTGTTGGAAAGTGGATTATTAGTAGGGGCAAATGTATACCTGCCACTGGTAATAATGCCACTAACACAGTATAGGGCTCAGAATAGGTCTTAGAAAATTATTCCTATGCTCAATCCTTGGTAGCTTGGCTGCTAGCAGGCAGGCTTAACTTTAAAGACAGGTATGTAAAGAATTTAAAAACACAATTTCAGTACATTATCAAGACACTTAAAATTTAAATCCAACACCAATTTATAAAAATAGGAAGTATTTTTATCTTCAACACGACACCAAAATGACAAACATCCAATGTAGGGAACCAGAGATATGAATTTTCAAATATTTAGCCAATTCAAGCATATAGAAACCTATAGTATCTGGTCACGATAGGACGGGTCAAAGTCAAAGTTTCTGGCCGATGTCCACGATGGAGCCCTGCTCGACTACATCTCGCGATAGGTCCCGGTCACAGTTTTTACCTACGGACTTTTCTGGAGCTTTTTTCTCACAGAGTCCCTCGATGCGCTTCACTAGGCCAGATTCGGTGAGGGATCACCGGCCTCAGATTTCGCCTATTCCCGGTCAAACTCTGGAAGTAGGACCTATGGAGATTTTCAGCGGGACAAACCTGGACGGGAGGACGGCTTGCAGTTGAAGGCAGGTGGCTTGGCTGGCCAGGATTGTCCCCCTATGGAGCATATTCCCAAAGTTGCTCCAAATTTTTCCAAACTCCTGGAACTTCTTCCAGAAGTTCCCCAAAGGGTCCCAGAGGGTCGCCAACTCACTCCAGGGGTCTGGAAGATCCAAGATGGTCCTTGAAAGTTGAGGACTTAAGTTCCCACAACCCCCTTGGACAAAAACCCTTAAAAATCCACTGGTAGTTCTCCAGGTTGAGGATTGTTGGTGGTAATGTTCTGTTAACCTGTAGCTTGCAGGGAGTCCAATATTTAGTCCTTTTTACAGCAAGGTAATCCACAGGCTGTAGTTTCAGATTGTGCAGAAGTCTTCAGAGTGCAGGCCCTAGGAAATCACATCAAACTTCCAGCATGGCCCGTCTTGCTTTCTTAAGTTTCAAGAAGATGATCTGAGGGGCACTGCCCTTCTCAGATACTTATTCCAACTTCTCTGGATCAAGCAGAAGGTCACTCTTGTCCAATGGGCTGCAGGGTTCCACCCAAAGGATTGACTACTTCCTGCCGAGTGTGGCCCTATTGTGTCCCAGAGTGTACCAATTCTTCCAAAATTCATTATTTTTTAACAGGGAGAGAAGAGCAGGCTAAACACGCCCCTAAAATGGCTAATCTCCATAGTCCCTCCCGCTTGCATCTGCTCATTCCTTCCTTAACCCTATCATCTGGCTTGGGTTCACAAGGGTAGAGTTGTAAATGACACTGGGGTCCTCCCTTTCCCTTGAAGTCCATGGTCTACGACTCCTCCCCCTGCTCTAGCAATCCTGTGCAACAGGACACAGCCCTCCCAGCAGAGCTGGTGAACCTCAAGGGCTCTTTATCACCTCTTTAAAGAAGACTGGCTAATCCCCTTAACTTTGACCAAACAGAACAGACCACTGGAAGGCTGAATTTAGACTTACAAACAAGAAAGTCTAATAACTTCGTGTATGTACATATTAGGCGAAATCCAACAATATGATATTGTTGGGTTTATTAATATCATTCTGGGAAGTCTTTGAATGGTACTTTTAGCATTCTCCTATCAAGAGGTATTAGTTGATACTTTCTCCCATTTTAACCTATGTGGCAGGGGGGTTTGCAATGGGAAAAATGACTTGGGCCATTTTTCCAGCACCAGGGCTTATAAAAACATGTTTTATAAGTAGGCTTCCTATATCTACAAGACCTCTACCCCTAGTATACCTAGGGGAGACATTAGTGGTTCTGAATATGTAGAAATATTGCAGATCCTCCCTCCACATTGCTCCTACCACCAAAGTCGATTTTGGGCAGCACTTTATCACACTGTGGGGAGTGAAATGTGCAATTTCACTTTACCCAGGGCATATAAAACATGTTATAAGGGTCTACCTTATATATACCTGCCTCCCTACCCCTGAGACACCTAGGGAAGACTTGGGGGTACCTAATATGCTCAAACATCGTAGGTTAACCATTTTTAAGTGCCCCAAACACAAATGCAGAGTTTGGGCACACTTTAATTTTTAAAAGCAGTCTTGCAGCACAGGGCTACTTTAAAACATACCTCAGGCTCAGCAGTGCAAACATGCAAGTGCAGAAAGGGCATGCTGGCCTCTAAACTTGGGGTGGGCAGAATTTGCGTAATCGCATTACACAAATCTCCGTGAAACGGTAAAAAACTCCATGAACACCCAGAAATTCCGCGAACACGCGTAATTGCTTGTTCCCAATGCCTTTTTCCTGTTCCCAATTGCTGTTTGCGTGCTCTGGGGGAAATATCTTGCGAACACGCATTTTAAGAATGCGAACAAGCAAAAAATTTTGCAGAGCCACGGAATGCAGAATTTAGGGAAATTTTGCGTTCTCCGCGGAATGTAAAATTACACAGATTCTGCAAATTGGAACATAATGTACCGCCCAGGCCTACTCTAAACTACCATGCCCATTTACATACCAGGGACTGAGAAGTAGTGTAATCCACCCTGCTCTAATATGTACTAGGGACCTATGGGGTAGGTCATGCAAATCACCGGGATATCCCCAACCTATAGTGTACCCTAGAGTAATTAGGTGTTTCCACTGTATTCTAAGTGCTTTTCAGCATAGCACTGGCCCTGTGCCTGGTTAGGGAGAGGCCAAGGGCAGTCAGAGTCAGTTACCACCAGTTGCAGTGAACTCAAATTGGCGGGGTGCCCAGGGCACAGGATGACTTTGCAACACCAAAGTATTACAAAATAAATAATTTAACACAGAATCATTCCTCCAAACTCATACACTTTTTTTAGCATTAAACTAAATAAAATGTGATCTACAAACCAACTAACGAAAATTACAAACCTATATATAGATATTTAAATGTTAAAGTATAAAAGAAATACTTTATTCCTATAAATAATGACTATATTAAATCAATATTATAATTGATATAATTTAATTAATATATTTTTTAATTTTTTTCCTACCATTCTTTAGCTTTAAATTATAGAATGACAAATAAACAAATCCAAAATTACGAATCATAGTATATAAAACTGTTTAAATAAAATTACATTTTTAGAACAAATATTTCTACAATTTAAAAAACTACAAAATGTTAAAACTTTACTGAAACACATTTATAAATAAATATAATATTAAAATGGTGTTATATATTTTAAAAGTTTATATATTAATTAATATAAAAATTAAAATATTTTAAAAATATTAATGTACCAAAATCTATAGAAAAATATTAATGTGCTTATCTTCCCAATTATTAACATAAAATGTTATTTAAAATATGCATTTGTTTTTATTCCCACCCTTGCCCCCTAAAGCCCCAATATCTCACTACTAAAAAAAAGTTTTAACCAACTATTTATATACATTATTACAACAAAATATAAAAATGTCAGCAATCTCAAGAACTAAAATACTATATTACTAAAAACACAAATAAAATAAATAATAAACTGATACAATCACACACGCTATAATAATTTACTAAATAATTAACACTTTCAAACAATATTACTTACAACAATATTAAGTACATCAATATTTTTTACAACTATATCAAAAACAACACTAAAACTATATTTTTCCCATTTATATTCCTGCCACTGATATTTTTGATATCCTTATATTCTTGACTCAATAGTTTTGTACCACAATATTGTTTCCCGATATTCATTCCAAACACCAATTGGTTATGCCTTGGCAAAGATCTGTTTCTGTTTGAGGGAAACTAAAGAGAACTAAAATGTGTTGTAAAATAGATTGCTAAGAAGCTAACAAACTTCATATTCAGAGTTTTGAAGCCATTCAAGACTTGATATGTACGATTTCCAATAATGAGCTCCTTAGCAGAATTAAAAATGTACAGATTGTATACTCTCAATTTAGTTTTGAATTTCATATTTGTCATTAAATGAAGAGTGCACATAAACAGTGATTCTGACAGAATTGAGTGATCTTTGCTATTTTCATAATACCCACTCACATTTGATATGACTGGACTCCAGCTCTTCAGGGCAAAATATTTCTGGTTAGTGTGCTTTGGATTAATGCTTGTCCATTTTGTAACTGAAGCACCATTATAAGCAAATTTGCTACAAAAATATAAATATTGCCATATTTGTCATTATATCTTCAGTTTGCAAAAATATATTGATGCTGTATTTACAGCAATACATCACTCACAATGTGTTAAGAAAACACAAAGCTTCTATGGGTGCACAAAGAGACTAAAATGGTACATGTGTTTAAAAACCCAATAACAACACTTAAATAATTGTAGCATAGAGGTGTGTATAAACCTCCAGCAATGAAAGGGCCATGACAAATATTCCCCCCAATCAATTTGTGGAAAGCTACTTATCCTAGTGAAAGCCTTTAATGTTGTCATGGTTTTGGAAGGTGAGGTCCACACAATGTAATTTCTTTCATGACCTTGATTCCTATCCTAAAGTATTCATATCAGTGTTTCAGGGCATTTTCCATATCACTGAATACTGCCCCTTTATATGTCATGGGACATAGCTGTGCATAAGAACTAAATTGTGTTTTTTTCGCAAAATGTTTTAGAAAAAATTCATGAAGGTTTATATATCTGGAAAATGTATTTTGCTTACTGTCTTGACCGCATAAAATGCAATTCACTCTGTTCTGCTGCACATGCACAGAGGCCAATAGTTCTCTCTAAAGTTTACTGGTAATGAAGTAATGTGCAGTACTTGTGAAAGAAAAACAAGCATGAGCACTTCTTATTTGAATGTGGGTCTACTTTCTTTTCTGATAGTCACTGAAAATAGATGCCAAGCGACAAACCTTCAAAAAAAAGTCTTGGATTCCAGCACTACCACATTGATAAAGCACTGAATTTTAGGCGACATGTATTGAGCCCTGGGTGCTATATCAAGAAAGTTTATTGATTGCAAAATTCCCTGAAAACTGTATGATACACTTGTAGAGCTGTAGGTTGGCAAATTTGAAAGTACTTGATAGAAAGTAGATCTTCCAAACTTTACAACAATAAAGCAGAAGGGCTATTGAGGACCCTGACTTAACACCATGGGGAACAAAGTGACCAGCTCTAAATCCTGGAACCAGCTCTGACTGAGCTGCTCGTGATCTTATTTCTGGGACACTCATGATTTTCTTCTGATGAAGACAGCACATGTACTATGGTAGTGTGAGACATTGGGTTGTTGGTTGACTGGAGTGTGAATCATGGTCAACCACCAGCCACAATCCCTGGTAGGGTGAACCACCAAAAGTCACTAAATTAGCCTGTGGTTAACCATTGGTAGCTTGTCACAAAAGCAGTCTGGTTAACCTAGAGGCATGTGTAAAGTTAAGTATTTGTTCAGCACACAAACAATTATCCCTAACCAATTTAGAAAAGTAGAGTACATTTTATCAAATTATTTGACAACAAAACAACAGGAATCCAATCAGTACAACCAGATTCATGAATTCTTAAAGTTTTCAGTAAAAACTAGCCTCTAAAATACCAATGCACCAACCACTGACATTTGGTCACTTGAGACCGGGTCAAAGTTGAACAATATGGCTTACCGTAAAGGAGCGTGGGTCGGATACAAAAAGTGGATTAAGCCATGTCAGTGCATACCTTCAGACTTTAAAGAATTTCAAGAAAAATGTTCTGAGAAGGTACAGTTCAGCTGTACAAGGGTACAGGCAGTGTCTGAGGAGGAAGCGCTGTCGCCGGGAAACCACTGGAGGAAGTCAGAGTGAATGTTTCTACGTTCTGACTTATAGTCACTTTTATTGAAGTTGAAAATCACCAGCAGAATGAGGCAGGAGGATAGTTTCCAAAGGCCATATACCCCTTTTGCAAAGGACCCCATAGTAGGATTTGGTGCTGCAGAGAAGAACATAGCTGGAGCTGCTGCGAAGTCAAGCTGACTGTCAATGCACCTTGGGCGGATAGACAAACAGGCTGCTCTCGGTTCTCATAGCAGTTTCTAAACAAAAATCTTTTCAGTCCCATTTTTTAAATTTTGGCTATCGATCACCTTTAGTACTACCATTAAGGGTTCAGGACGAATATGTGACATTACAACACAAACAATCATAACACATGCCTTTACAACGTGGGTTTTACATTGCAACTACCATTACATCCCATCAAAAGAAGATGGATGGTGCACCATAATGAAGTCAAGGAAATGTGTGTATATTCCAAAATAGTCTCTTTATTAGATTTCAACTAAAAACATGGACATCAGCCAACGCGTTTCGTTCCAGATGGAACTTCGTCAGGGCCGAAAAGGTACACAAATAAAGACAAACTAAATACAACTGCTACTTAGGACAGGACAAAACAATGTCTAAACAACATATATATTACATATATGAACATATGAAATACATATAAACATTACATCGAAAGAACGGCAAAACAGACCCACACTTGTTAAACACAATAAAAAACACTAGCTGTAAAGACATACACTTTGTTACGATAAATAAACATCATAGAAATATGTGCATGCTCTGTTCACGATGAAATTGAGAGAAAAGTCCCTCATCAAGGATCATAATTATAAAAAACATTCTAAAAAAAAGTGAAAGAAGGCAAAAAAAGCTACAAAAGAAGAATAGAAAAGAGGAAAAAGTGAGTAAAAGGGAAAGTTTATAGCTCATCTGTTACTCAAGCTAAATATAACGCAAAGAGTACCCACATAGACCAACAGTAATCTCACCAAATAACTTCTTTGTCTCGGTCCGACACTCAATTGGTTTCACAATCAGATGGTATTCAATACAAGCCTGGGTGTCCGGACTAAAGAGAAAATAAAAAAATTCCAGGCTCTAATTTGGAGTGCAAGACACCAAAAGTCCTCAACAACCATCAATCATATTTAAAAAATACTTGAAAAATGCCGCCTCTAGGTCAGAGTCCCAACATCGTATGGGTTCCCTACCTAGGTCTTTTGTGAGTAACAAGAGTATGTACAACTTACCACAAGTTGTGAAAAAGTTCAGCATAACACAGTATTTTCAAGCTGATTAGTTTGTCTGGACATTACCCAAACTTATCCTAGCCACAATGGAAACTGAGGATATCAGGCAATGCCACTACTTCCTCACACATGCTAGTCAATAGTATAAATGCAAATACATTGCAACCAATACATCCCTTGCCACCAGCAGTCCATAAAAAAGTCAGGACAAGAGTTTATATTAAAATAAAACAGGTACGAGAGGTGGTCAGCTAAATAGACGTTGTCTTACCTTTGTAATAACTTTGACTAAATCCTCCACGGTATAATAAAAGAGAATCGAAAGGCCAGAGTAGCATTCAAGATTCCTAGTGGGAAAAATTAATACATACATGAGGTCTTCCCTAGCTATCATACTAAGGGTATTCAATAAATGACGCTAACCATATGCTGCAAAACCCTTAGGAAAAGGTGGTCACACATTTTATCTAACAAAGCCACAGTTTTAACCCGCCTCCGGGAACCAACCCTTGGGGTCAAATTAGAACAGCATATTGAAAACTTAGTCAAGCAACACCTCATCTCCCCCCTGAAGTACACAATGATAAGCGTAACCGTAATGCGCACATGATAAAACGGGATGTTCCCCCCCGCCGGCTCCAAGGACATATCAGAAAAGTTGACAGCTCGTTTTAAAAATAGCGCGCACTAAATGCTTAAAACTTAACCTCGCGTACACAATAGTATTTACAATACGTTGGGTGAAATAAATCATTGCCTCTCGCACACGCTGGGATACACAAAGCATCCGTACATCTTTAACCCCACAGAAAGATCAGCAATAGTTGACGGCTTGTTTTAAACATAGCGCGTACTAAATGCTTAGAACTTAACCTTGCATACACGATAGTACTTACAATACGTCGGGTGAAATAAATCATTGTCTCTCGCACACGCTGGGATTCACAAAGCATTCGTAGATCTTTAACCCCACAGACAATAACAATAACACACCATGGTAACCCCGGGTGCGCTAAGATCTTATGCGCGGAATAACACTACCACTCCCTCATTCGTACTCCCTGCCAGGCACGCCATTTTCAGCCGGATTTAAGTAGGATGATCCCGGCCCGAAAGTCCACCCCATGTGACAGTTTTAAAAGTCACGTGATAGTACTCAGAACTACGGGCACCATATTTGACTGATCCTGTACGGTGAGCCAAGTCCGTAATTATTTCATAATAAATAGCAGAAACCTTAAGCGACCCAGAGGATCCAGACCGCATCTATTTCAAGTTAGTGCCTTGATCACTGGGAACTAATAAGCACCCAGAAAAATAATAATTTTAATGTGACACACTTATAGTGAAATATCACCAGTACCGAGCCACTAGTATAAACGCTCGAAGTCCGCCCCACGTGACAGTTTCAAAAGTCATGTGATTGTACTCAGAACTATGGGCGCCATATTTGACTGGTGCCATAAGGCAAACCAATTCCATAAAAAATAACAGAACCCTTAAGAGATATGTAACACACTTGTAGCGACATATTACCAAAACCGGCCAGTGTATTGCCGATTACTGTGTGGTACAGCTAAGGACATATTACCATAACAATCACGTGAGTCGCTATATTGTAAACACATGCAAGGTTCAAAGGGGCCATATTAAAATATGTTCCCCGTGTAGCATGAAGTCATCTCCCCCTCAGATCACAGGGAACTGCAAAATGGCCTCTCCCCCACGTCAAAAACATAAAAAAAGGACAACAATGAGGGTCGATAGGTGTGGTGTTGGCAATGTCCTCAAGGGGCACCATCCAATCAAAATGGTTGAGATAATGATCCACTGGAGGGGCCAATATATTGCTGATTACCCCACTGTGCAGTAAAAGGCATATCACCATAACAATCACGTTAGTCGCTATATTTGTAAACTCATGCAAGGTTCAATGGGGCCATCCTAAAAATATGTTCACCGGGTAGGGTACATTTATTGCCCCCTCAGATCATTGGGAACGTAAAAGAGGCCTGTCCCTTGTATCTAAAATATCAAGCTGAGAAGGCTAGTATTACGGGCCGAAAGATGTCATAATAGCAATGTCCTCAAGGGACACCATCCATCAAAAACAGTTTATATGTCCGAAACCAAATGTTAGTTGGACCAGTATGAGCCTACCGTTCCCATGTTAAACCTTCTTATGAACAGTTCACATTGACCCACGGCCGAGAAAAGGGGGTGGGGGAAAGTTATAGAAACAGTTTGACAGACCGCATGGTACCATATTTATTAGATAATACTCTATGATTTAGGCTATGTTTCATACATGTAGTCCAGATGGTGTAACATTTTGCATGACACGTATTTCCTTCAAAAACAGAAACTCATACATTATCTCAGTAAAACCATCTCACTTTGTTTTTTTCTCTATATATCCTTTTTTCCTCTCTTCTTTTCATCTTCCTGTCCCTTCTAATCTCTGATACCTAAGCAAAACATGTCTATAAGATGTAATGTATTTCCTCATCAGTGTTATGCCCCAAACGGGTCGCTTTCAATCGGAAAATCCATCTTGCCTCCATCTGTCTAGGTAACAGGTCCCTGTTACCTCCTCTTGTTTGTACTGGTACATGGTCTATTGCATGGAACCAAAAAGTTAAGTCAACCGGATGCTCATTAAAGAAATGATTTGTAATGGGATACCTATTGTCCTTAGACTTAATGGCTCATCTGTGTTCCTGAATCCTCAGTTTAAGGCAGCGATTATTACTGCCAACATAAATGATATCACATCTACATCCCAAAATATAGACCACATGTATGGTGTTACAGTTCAAAAAGTGGCCAATATTAAGGGCCAGATGTAGGTAATTCCGATTTACCTACTCTTAAATACCGAATCATATCGATTCGGTATTTAAGAGTAGGTAAATTGGAAGTAGGCAGATGTAGGTAATTTTTATTTTACAATTACCGATTCTGTAAGATTCGGTATTTACCGAATCGGTAAATACCGAATCCTGGCAGGGAAAACGGGGTGTCACTTTGACACCCTGTAGCACCCCAATTGCAGGCTTGTGTGCCATGTGGCACACAGACATGCCCTAAGGGCATGTCTGTGTGTCACATGGCTTAGGTGTACATGCACAGATGTGCATGTACACTGGAATTCGGATTGGGCGGTAAATTAAGAATTCCTAAGGGCCTGTGGCACTGCAAACTGTGCCACCTACATATGGATTTACAGATTCGGTATATTTACCGATTCGGAAAAATACCGAAGCGGTAAATTTACCGATTCGGTAAATATACCGATTCTGTAAATTCCGAGCCACCTACATGTCAAAAGCCAAATACCGGTCGGTAACGGCCGAAATCAGCCGTTACCGACCGGTATTCGGTGACCTACATCTGGCCCTAATCTTTTTGGTGTGTTGTAACTAAAAGAGAGGGCCTTATTTCTTCCCAGTGGACACACATCCCTCATACATAAAAACCTTTTGGTTTAGGCGGTAGCCATGTCTGTATTGTTTTCGGTGTTGTCACATAGCTTGTACATAGGGAGTTTCTTAGAGATACCCTCCTCCTATATGTGATAGAAGGACAAGTCCCAATTGAATCCTTAAGTCCTGATATTTCAGTCAGTAAGTGCCAGTGCTTGCGTAAGATGTTAAAAATGGAACCAGTGTGTGCTTTTGGATTGGTTCATTCACTAGGAGGTTTTTCTTTAAGTGTGCCATTCCTATTCAACTTAAGGGCCCTAGATTCCGCTTTATCGAGGACTTCCGGTGTGTAACCCCTCTTGGCGAACCTGTTTTTCACATCACTAATGTTGGTTTGAAAGGTTTCTTTCTCACTGAAAGCCTGCCGAATCCTTGTCATCTCACCAAAAGATATATTATTCTTTACCAAACTGGGGTGTGCATTGGCAGCGTGTAACACAGAGTTGCACGGAGTCTCCTTCCTGATTCCTGAAGAGGGTACTCTGAATCTGACCCTGCTGAATATAGAACTGTATATCAAGGACGTTGATACGCTCCCAGTTATACATCATAGTGAATTTGACATTGTAGATGTTATCGTTAAAGAAAGTCACGTATTGCTCAAGGTCTACCACTGAGCCAGACCATAAACAGATCACATCATTGATGTACCTCCCCCAGTACACGATGTAATTGGTCCAAGGGGGGGCACTTCTTCCCCAAGCATGCTCCCTCTCGAACCACCCCATAAAGAGGCAGGTGTAAGAGGGAGCAAACTTGGAGCCCATCGCAGTACCATGTACCTGCTGGAACCAGCGGTTATTGAAAAGGAAGAAATTGTTGGACAGTATAATGTCAATCATGGAGACAATCATTTCATTGTAATCAAACAATCCTGCATGCTCCCTATCCAGAAAGGATTGGACCGATTTAATCCCGAACTCTATGCACATGTAGAGACTCTCTACATCGAGGGTGACAAACAAAAGATCGTCAGACCAATCGAAGTCTTTGAATTTCATAAGAATATCTTTACTGTCCCTAATATAAGATGGTAAATTAGGGACGTGTTTCTGGAGTCTCAAGTCCACATATTGGGACAGTTTTTCCGTTGGCAAGATATAAATGCAGGGAAAGGTCGGACAGTCTACCCACAGGTATCTACATTCATCATCTGTCCAAAGGCCTATTTCTTTCCACTCTGTTAGTTTAGCATTGATCATGGTAGTTGTGGTCAGTATGGGATTGTTCTCAATTTCCTAGTAATATAGGTTGTTATTAAGCTGTTTAGAGATTTCCTACATGTAATCCTTGTGTTTCATAACAACCAAATATCCCCCCTTATCTGCCACTCTAAATACAATATTAGGGCCCTTATTAAGTCTCTTAAGGGCCATCCTTTCCGAGGCTGTGATGTTATGGGGGGCCTTGGTGACATATTTTTGGGGGGTTTCTAAGTCGTACAGGTCATCAGTGACTTTGTCATAAAACACAAGGGGAGAGGAGTTGGCCTAACGGCTAGGGCGCTCGACCTCGGACCTGGGGATCTGGGTTCGAGTCTCGGAAACGACGCCAAAAACCTCCTGTGATTCTGGGCAAATCACTTAATCTCCCCGTGCCTAAAATGAATGCGTGTCCTCATGTAACGTAACTGGTGCTATGTAAAGCACTCTGATACCTGATTCAGTTCGGGTCAAGTTCGCGCTATATAAAACTCTGCAACAAAAAAAAACCCATCGATGTTATGATGATAAGAGTGCATGGGTGTAAACTTGGATTCGAGATGGAGTCCACTGTCCGCATCTAAATTTTGAGGGATGTTAAGATCCCTAAAAATGGAGGTAAGATCTTGGTCCTCCTCATTATCAAGGGTCATTAGGCAGTGTATGTCCCTAATATCACGAATCGTGTCTGTACCATGGAAATCAACACTAGTAGTCCCCCCGGGTCGTGAGGTCTCTTTGAAAAGTAATCTTTATGTTTAAGGACCACCATGAACTTATACAGATCAAAGTGTACATTTACAGAGTCACCCTCCTTTGTGGGACAAAAGTTGAGGGCCTTACTCAAAATGCTGACTTTATTTGTATCCAGATAGGTTCACAATTTTGAGATCAGTATTCAGACTTGGAAATACATTATGATCAGATATGGTACATACATTCACTGTATTTATTTTTTCGGTTTTGTGCCTAAGTTCATTTTGTTCACTGAGCCCCCTCTTGTATCTCCCCTTTGACCTCCTCCCTCTCCTTCTTGTCTTGAAAGATCTCTTTTTTGTTGTAGGCGATTGCTTATTCTTAATTTTGCCAATTCTTTTTGAAAGGAGGTGGCCGTTTCCCCTAAAGGGACCTCAGGCATTGTAGTATTTGAAGCAGAGCTACTTAATGATGAAACCGATCAATTGCTATTTGATCCAGTTTCATCACTTTCCCCTCTGTCCTCTCTTTTTCTTTTTTTATTTCCATCCTCAAGTCGCTCTAGTCCATCACATTTGTTAGCAAATGTATAGACCCTACCGTCGTTATAATCCTTGTTGTCTCTTTTAATTTTTCTCCGTTTCTTGTCCTTCAAATATAACTGATGGCCTTCCATCACCTGCTTTAAAATGGCATCGTTTTTTTCTTTAAAATTTTTTTTAAATTGTATTATGGTATTTTCCCCCCTTTTTTATACAGGGCACAATTAATCACGAAAAATGAAATCAATATGCATAAAAAACATCCATATATAGAAACAATCATATGAACACATGTTGGAATCTGAATCTTAACTGCATGTATGTACGCACAAAAAAAATTAGCTCAGATCAAAAAAATTTACATAGATCATCACAGGAGAAGTTACAGTATAAACAAGATTTACAAAAATCATAAATCAAACAAGGGTCCAGAACGTATCAACTAAACAGCGGAGGCTTGTCTTTCCTTCCAGCTATTTATAGGCTCCCATATTTGTAGTCCTAGTGTTCTTTGACTTTTACCCTTCCTTGAGTATATCCCCTTCTCGAGGTTGTAAACAGAAAGCAGTCTGGCCAACCATTGATGAAGGGCGGGTGGCAATCGATCAAGCCATGCCGAAGCAATACATATTCGGAAAACTGCCCTATCTAAAAAAATTAAGTAGTCGGATTGAGCCTGCGTGCCGTCACCTTTTACCCCAAGCAAGATTCTTGATGGTGTTAAGGTTGTTTCTACTCCCAATGATCTCTTTAAGAATAATTCTATGGTGCCATGAAGTGGTTGAAAATGGGGGCATGTGGCAAAGATATGTACTATATCAGCGTCTAAGCTGTCACAGCGCTGGCAGTTATTTCCTTCTGTTCCTCCCCATTGCGCAATCCTGGCAGGCGTGTCATATAACAAGGAAATTGTTTTATAGTGCTGAGCCTGCAGGGCCGCAGAACAGAGAGTTTTCTGACCTAACCCGAGTGACAAGGTGAAAGATTCCTGCCCTATCCCTAGATTATATATGCATTTGGTTTCATACTTCTCGAGATCGTCTTCTTTACTTTCAAACAACTCGGCATAAAATCTTTTAATCGTGCAACCAACTCCCCCTTGGATTACTTCCATAATTGCATTCTTCCCAAACCCAACCGATCCACCTTTTTTAGTGACTAAAAAACTCCTACCCTGTAAGTACTTAAAAAAATTACTTGAATCAAGACCATACGAAGACCGTGTATAAGAAAATTTGCACATTCCCTTGACCCCATCATATCCCCCACCTTCGTTAACCCAAGCCGCCCCCACTCCAAGAAAACAGTGTCTGCAAATATTTCCCACAGGAGTGTGGGATTCTCAAACAACCTGGTATATATATTAAACCTCCCCAAACCAAATTTTTTCATAAATGCTAACCAAATATTGTGCGCTGCAATCACTGTTTTAAACTTTGTTCTTTTAAAGTAACTAGGGTCTGTGTATTTCAAAAAGGCATTCTCTGCCTCCCCACCAAGCACCAACACATATATAGCTAAAGATCCTAGTGTGTCCTCCACTTCCGTCTCTCCTCCACCTAACAACCCCGTCATTTATTTTAGGGCTGCTGCCCAATAGTACAGTTTCAAGTCGGGCATAGCCCACCCTCCTCTTTCCCTAGGAAGCGACATATACCTAAGCGCCCTTCTGGTCTTGTCATGTGACCAGATAAATCTATTTATCATTTGTTCTAATATAGTGAACTAATTTGCCGCGAACATAAGCGGGATTGCCTTAAAAAGATATAGGAACTTTGGCAGAAGGATCATTTTGACTAACTTGGTGCGCCCTACTATAGACAAATTAAGGTTATGTAGCCTATCCAAATCCTTCTTAGCTTTATTAATTATTGGCCCTATATTTGTCTCCACCAGACTATCCCAATCCGTGGAGATCCTTACCCCCAAGTAAATTCCAGATTGCACCACCCGAAGAGCCGAGCAATCTGCCTTCCCATTCTTAGACCTGTTCAGAGCATATCCTGAAACCTGACTAAAGCACGCAGCTTCCACCTCCACCTCTCTTATAGCCTCTGTGGGTGTCTTGGTGATAACTGCCACGTCATCGGCATAAGCCAGAAACTTACAGTGGCCTCCTTGAGTCTCTAACAGAGGGATCCTATCATTCACCTCCATTTTACAAACTAAGGGATCTATTTACATGGCAAAGAGGACCGGAGAACACGGGCAGCCCTGCCTCATGCCTCGTTTGATCTGAAGGGGCAACGTATATCCTGCATTTACACGAATTCGAGCTGTGGGCGCTATATATAATGATTGTACTTCTCTGATAAAGACCTCCCCGAAACCAGATCGTCTTAAAGTTAACCAAAGGAATTCCCAGGAGACCCGATCAAATGCTTTTTCAGCATCTAACAGCATAACTGCCATTGGGTCTCCTGGGACCTCTATGGCGTCGAATAGAGTAATAACTTTACGGATGTGGTACGTCGTGCCTCTTCCAGGGATGAATCCATGTTGATTTATACTGACCAGTGTGCCTGTTACCCTTGAAAACCTAACTGCCAATGCTTTAGAGAAGATCTTCGCATCAGAATTCATAAGTGTAATTGGCCTATAAGACCCTGGATCCATAGACGGCTTCCCTTTCGTTAAGATAATCACAATATCTGCTCCTGCCCAGGTGCCCGGTACAGATATCCCTAACTGCGCCTGCTGTATTGTGGTGCCCAGATCGACACTGATTACATCCCGGAAAACTTTAAAGAATTCAAAAGGGATCTGATCTGGTCCTGCTTCTTTACCAGAGGACAGGCTTGACTTCGTTAACCCCCGCCGCCCCCACTCCAAGAAAACAGTGTCTGCAAATATTTCCCGCAGGAGTGTGGGATTCTCAAACAACCTGGTATATATATATTAAACCTCCCCAAACCAAATTTTTTCATAAATGCTAACCAAATATTGTGCGCTGCAATCACTGTTTTAAACTTTGTTCTTTTAAAGTAACTAGGGTCTGTGTATTTCAAAAAGGCATTCTCTGCCTCCCCACCAAGCACCAACACATATATAGCTAAAGATCCTAGTGTGTCCTCCACTTCCATCTCTCCTCCACCTAACAACCCCGTCATGTATTTTAGGGCTGCTGCCCAATAGTACAGTTTCAAGTCGGGCATAGCCCACCCTCCTCTTTCCCTAGGAAGCGACATATACCTAAGCGCCCTTCTGGTCTTGTCATGTGACCAGATAAATCTATTTATCATTTGTTCTAATATAGTGAACTAATTTGCTGCGAACATAAGCGGGATTGCCTTAAAAAGATATAGGAACTTTGGAAGAAGGAACATTTTGACTAAATTGGTGCGCCCTACTATAGACAAATTAAGGTTATGTAGCCTATCCAAATCCTTCTTAGCTTTATTAATTATTGGCCCTATATTTGTCTCCACCAGACCATCCCAATCCGTGGAGATCCTTACCCCCAAGTAAATTTCAGATTGCACCACCCGAAGAGCCGAGCAATCTGCCTTCCCATTCTTAGACCTGTTCAGAGCATATCCTGAAACCTGACTAAAGCACGCAGCTTCCACCTCCACCTCTCTTATAGCCTCTGTGGGTGTCGGGGTGATAACTGCCACGTCATCAGCATAAGCCAGAAACTTACAGTGGCCTCTTTGAGTCTCTAACAGAGGGATCCTATCATTCACCTCCATTTTACAAACTAAGGGATCTATTTACATGGCAAAGAGGACCGGAGAACACGGGCAGCCCTGCCTCATGCCTCGTTTGATCTGAAGGGGCAACGTATATCCTGCATTTACACGAATTCGAGCTGTGGGCGCTATATATAATGATTGTACTTCTCTGATAAAGACCTCCCCGAAACCAGATCGTCTTAAAGTTAACCAAAGGAATTCCCAGGAGACCCGATCAAATGCTTTTTCAGCATCTAACAGCATAACTGCCATTGGGTCTCCTGGGACCTCTATGGCGTCGAATAGAGTAATAACTTTACGGATGTGGTACGTCGTGCCTCTTCCAGGGATGAATCCATGTTGATTTATACTGACCAGTGTGCCTGTTACCCTTGAAAACCTAACTGCCAATGCTTTAGAGAAGTTTTTCGCATCAGAATTCATAAGTGTAATTGGCCTATAAGACCCTGGATCCATAGACGGCTTCCCTTTCGTTAAGATAATCACAATATCTGCTCCTGCCCAGGTGCCCGGTACAGATATCCCTAACTGCGCCTGCTGTATTGTGGTGCCCAGATCGACACTGATTACATCCCGGAAAACTTTAAAGAATTCAAAAGGGATCTGATCTGGTCCTGCTTCTTTACCAGAGGACAGGCTTGACAAGGCTGCCATAATCGCTTCTGCCTCCAAAGCTGCATCTAGGATTTCCTTGTCATCATCAGAAAGACTAGAGACAGGGATATCATGAAGATATGCTTGAATTTTGCAGGGGTCTTTTGGTTGTGCCTCATCATACAGTGTGAGATAACACTGCCTAAAGACTTCACGAATCCCCTCTGAATCTGTAAGAAGCCGCCCAGCACTATCCATAATCTCTTTTACTTCGCCTGTAGCTGCCTTCTGCCTAGCTCGAACTGCTAAAGTGTGAACCACACGTTCACTGAACTCATAACACTGCTCCCTTTTTGCTAAAAAGGCGGCAGCTGCCTTGCTAGATATACTCTCTTCTGCCTCCGCTTTTGCCCTGGTGACTTTAATAAGTACCTGCTCGAGCTTTGCACCTGTCACTGTACAATGGGGTAAGTCCTCCTCAGCATCTACCAATGCCCTGGTTAATTCTGCCATCCTAATCCGCTCCTGCTTCTGTTTAAAAAAACTGAAACTTAATATCTCCCTCCTCACCCCCGCATTAAAGGCATCCCAGGCGAATCCTGAAGCCCTTCTACCCCTGTTGATCTCCCAGAAACCTTTAATCCACTCTCTCATGTGTTGGATATAGCTGTCATCCTTTAGCAACCCCCTCTCAAAAGTCCACACCCGTTCCTGCCTAGCTTTTGTTGGTACATCTGAGGACGAAATCAGATGGTTATGATGAGAGATGATCCGGGGCAGTCTTTCAATTTGTGTCTTTGATAGTAGAGAACTTGAGACAAAAAAATAATCTAATCTGACACAGAGCTTATGGGAGCCGAGTAATAGGTAAACCCGGGATCGCTAGTTTTCAATTTTCCCCATACATCCACCAATGTATTATTCTTTGCCATGCTAAGGATTGCTCGACAAACTCTCTTCTTCCGGCCCTGGTATCTCCCATAAGTCCAAACCCAGACCTCCCGCCCCCTTCATATTAAAGTCCCCAGTAAGAATAACACGTGGAGCCCATGTTATGTAATGTTACCAGTTCTTGTATAGCACACAGCTGCCCAAGCAAATGGGCGCCCGGTGATTTTAAGCATCAGAAGGTGGGCCAAAAACCACAACAGAACCACCCCAGAAGACCACCAAGGCAAAATTAAGGGAAAGAGAAAGGTCTTAATAGCTTTCCTAAAAACAAGCAAACATTTCATACTGCGTATCTGCACAGGCAAGGAGTTCCATAACTTTGCCGCCAAGCAGCTAAAGGAACGGCCCCCCGTGCAACAGCGCTTCACCCAGTGAACACTGACCAGGTGCTGTCCCGCGGAGCGCAACTGGCGAGGTGGAATATAGGGATTAAGCAATTTCCCCAACAGGCTAGGCCTAGCGAGCTTCAGAATCTTAAAAGAAAGACACAACGTCTTAAATTGGATGCTCTTTTCCATTGGAAGCCGGTTAAGTCTGCCAATTATGCCAGCAAAACGGCAGGACCGTGGGAGCCCCACCAAGGTTCTGGCAGCAGTGTTTTAAACATGCTGCAGCCGTACTATCTCAGCTCTATTTGCCCCCAACAGGAGGTAACTGCAATATCCAGACGAGATAGAATAGTCGACTGAACAATCAACTGGCGTATCGGAGGTTCAAAGAACTTCAAAACAGGCTTCAAACCCCGCTGAAGTAACTTTTCTGGTATGGACCTGGAAGCTGAGAGAGGAGTCCAACCATACTCCCAGTTTTTTTACCACTTCCTTTGAATTAGGAGTCCTACCCAGTGCACTCGGCCACCAGCGCTCGCTCAACAAGCTCGCATTCTTCCCGACCAGCAAAACCTACGTTTTGTTGCCACTCAGTTGCAAACAGTTGGTAGCCATCCATTCCGCTACGGCCGCCAGTCCATCTCTAAACCTGAAGGCATTCGGAGAGGAGCCTTCAGCCAAGGTCACCACAAGCTGCGTGTTGTCTGCATACAAGACCATAGTAAGGTCCCATTGCCTGGCGACCGCAGCCAGAGGCTGAAAGTATAAATTGAATAACGAAGGACTCAGCGCCAAACCCTTGGGCACCCCCTTGTCGATAGAATGGGCCTGAGAAAGAAATGGGGGGGTGGAGACATTCGGAAAGATCTTCCGGTCAGAAAAGGTCTGAACCATTCCAGAGCCAAATCAGTCACCACCGCCTCCTCCAGGCACTGTAGCAGGATGCCATGTGACACTGTGTCAAAGGCGGCACTAAGATCCAACAGGATCAGTGCAGCCGTCTGACCGGAATCGAGAATGGTCTGCAGATATTCAGTCGTGGCCAGGAGAGCCGTCTCAATACTAAGGCCCGGGCAGAAACCGTTCTGCGATGGATCCAAGATGTTGTTGGAGTTCAAGAACAGTGTAAGTGCATTATTAACATGCACCTCTGCTATTGTTGTATGGTGTTTTAGGATCCGAGCAAAATTTTCCCGATTCATGCCCTTACATAGGTACAATTCACATTGCCCTAATATAGGCATAGAAATCCTACCCATATTTACACATAGACCATGCTGTCCAAACACAGGCATGGCTACTTCCACTCGTTCCAAAAAGACACAACGATTTCTTGGAAAAATCGGCTTAAGCAGTCAGGGAAATCCCCTTGCTTGAAAATTGATTTGTCCAAGAACTCATGGAGTTTTCAAAGAACTGCCATTACCTAGGGGTTCTTTTCTGATGTTATTATGCCCGACTTTACGTCAAACTAGACACCTTCAAGGTATAAATATGCCTTCACTTGCTCTAGCAAACACACAGTGGTTTGGAGCAGTTCGACTATCTACTTGCCCGACGCAGCTCGCTACAGCAAGTGCCGACCCTCCAGCTGACGCACTGATCGAGAAGCTGTCCTTTCTCTCGCTGAGAATCCAGCTCCAGTGTTTCCAAGCTCCACTTGCGGGGTGTTGGGAAATCGAATCCCGAAACAGGTACCGGACCTCCTTCATTCTAAACTAAGGTATGGAGCTGATTAGACCCTAAGAGAAATCTTGGATAGATTCTTTGCAAAGAAACTAAACCTATGCTACACCACACTTACTTCTTCCCGCGTACTAGACTTAGGTTAGGTACATTGAGGTAGGCATATTTTAGAAGCACCAGTTGAGTACTTTTAGCCTTTGTTATTTATGTATGTATTTATCTGTGGTTTAGAAACCATACAATGCTTTTACAGTATTATTTTATAATACTCTTCTTGCTGTACGCATTATACTTTGCAGCCTGTATTACGATTGTAGCAGTTTATTTCTTTTGCATGAGAAAGAAGACTGTTCAATAAATCCTTTTATTGAAAACGCCTGTCTCTCTATTTTCTCTGCAACTCTGTAGAATTGAAGCATGCACTATTGACTGAGTAAAATATCTATCTATTGTTTCCACGACTCTGAAGATACGTTTATTCTTGAGGAAACCAAGTTGTCATATTTATGCGGTTGTCAGAAACTAATCCCTTCTTGTGAATTCGAGAAAGTTTCTAGTGACCTCTGAGCTAGCTGGCACTCACAATTAAGTCTAATATATTCGATAGAGACCTAGTCGACCTCAGTCCTACGTAAAATCTATAGGGTATATTATTCCAATGCGCAGAGCCTATTGGGAATATAGGAACTACACTACACTATCTTAGCCACCCAGGGGAGAAGAGATATAGGTCTGAAGTTTTCAAGCTTGGCCGGGTCAAGAGATGGTTTCTTGAGAATGAGGGAAACTCATGCCTGTTTCCACAGCGCTGAAATAATTGCTGTAGAGAAGGAGGAGTTAACTATTTGGCATAGCGGGGCCAGAAATAGGGAGAGTGACTCCCTGAACTTCACCGGCTTCAAAGGATCAGATGGAGAGCCAGCTTTCTTTTTCCCTCTCAATCGGGTGAGCTCATCCTGTGAAATACAGGGAATGGCTGCCAGAGTCGGCCGTGACCCGATTCTAGGAGATGAAGTGGTAAAAGGAGTGGCCATTTGCTGAAAAGATTTATAAATAATACAAACTTTCTCCACAAAAAAGTAGCTAGATCCTCACACTGCTGTGCAGATGAAATAACAGGCACAGTGGCTTTCCTAGTCCTAAAATCCTTAAGGAACTTAAAAATACATTTAGCTGGATTAGAACTAATCTTAATTACGTTTCCATAATGAGCTGCACAAACTTTACAGATAGCTCTATAATAATGTTTAGTCTTGGCGAGGTAGCATACTTTCTTCTTAGGATCATAATCCTTTCTCCATTCATGTTCTGCTCTTTTACAAGCCTTCGTTAAGTTGGTCAAAAAATCGTTGTACCTAGGACTCGCAATAGAGGCTCGTCCCTTAACTCATTTAGCTTGAAAAAGGGAATCTAATCCATGAGTAATCCGGTCACAGAATAAGCCATAATCTGACTCAAAGTTCTGCAGCGGTCCCAAAGGGTTGGCGACGAGGAAAGCATGAAAATTCTCTAACCTCAATTTATGATAAGGTGTTGTATTTCTATCTAGGACCCTAATTCGATATTCCTAATTTATGCCCTTGTATGGTTATAATAAATAATATCCTTATAAAGGCATAAGAATCATATCCATATTTAGTCGTACAGTACACATGTGTAATCTACATGGACAGATTTGCACAACACTACGATGAAGAGGAAAAATCCTACAACGCAGCCTGCGCGATTGTTAAAGGTCGCTGGCGCTTTGGTAAATTCAGACCATTAATTACCAAAACTGAATCACTCAGAAACTGCTCAACTCAGCAAGCTGAAATAAGATCTTTAAAGATGGCGCTTGAAAATGCCGATCACGAATTCCCCACACTAATAGTGTGCTATTCGCATTACTGCGTCAAGTCTTACAATAATGACTTGCAGAACTGGGTTCAAAACGATTACAAAGATGACACAGGTGCCACAATAAAGCATAAGAAGTTTTGGGAAAAGGTAGTTCTTTGGCAGAAAGAACTACTAAAGACTCACGTGATACACACACTGAGTGATCAACGTGATGGCGTTCACGTTGCAGGGAATTCATTGGCTCACAAAGCCACAGCGGAAGCAGCTCAACCGGCTTCCGTAGCCACAAAAAAGCGTTCAGAAAAATACATAGACGGGGAAACCATGCTGGCAGTAAAAACGTCTTCAAAAAGCGACTGTGCAGCATTACCTGTGAACTATCCACTTAATTATACATACATAATTGATGCAAACTCTGTTCCTTTTGCTCAAATCCCTGGAGTGGGGATAGAGTAATTCCAAACACGAACAGGAGAGTCTTTTTAATAGCAGACGCACACATGGGATTGGGTCTTAGGCACCAAGAGATAGTGAAATCTCTAAAAGAATTACAATCAGAATACTGGTGGCCGGGGATGAGCCTGCAATTTTACAAATTTGCAATGGGCTGTCCAAACTGCAACAGAGATCGCAGTCGCGAGCCGACCGGAGTATTGCCAGGACCTTTCTTTTAGATAGCATAAGGCTATCTATACGCAAAAATCCAGCAGGAGAAATGCGTCCCATTAATGTTTAAGACTAGATTCACTTAAAATGTAGACCCCAGCACTCGGCTGACGCCAGAACTATTATACAAAGATTTGCGAGTCCTTATCGGCACATACGCAATCGGCATGCTACATTCTGACCAGGGTCCTGCGTTTAGCTCTAGGGCTTACAAGGAGGCCATGGCCAGCATGGGCATTGCATTGCGGTACTCTTGTCCTTTCCATCCTGAGGGAAATGCGGTAGTGGAAAGAAAAAACCGGGACATAAAGCAATCTATAACGGCGAGGGTATTAGGTTCGGGTGATGGGTGGGGCCAACATTTAACAAGTGTCCAACGAAGTCTTAATAATCTGCCAAGAAATTCTCTAAAAGGTCTCAGTCCGTATGAACTATTGTTCGTTACTAGAATGCATATTCAGGACCTTGACAGTCACACTTCAGTGGTAGAAGAAAAATGCTTTGATATCAAAAAACGTTTGGCTGTTTTACAGGACTTAAATGAAACAAGAAAAAGCCTGAGCAACATAAAGTTAAAGCAACAGCCAACAGCCACTGAAGATAAACCACCTGTCCCAGCAAGACCCGTCTGGATTCCAAAGACTCGGGATCTGGTCAGAGAGAAGATCGCGGTGAAAAAGGAATTTGGGCCTTCTTACAGAAAAGCAGTACCTGTCTTAGCTGTCAGCGGAACAAGATCAGTTGTACTACCTTCCCTTGCTGGTAAAAAGGAGAACTGAGTTGTATCCATCGACCTGGTAAAACCACAATCATGTGGCCAATAATAAGTAGTAGGCCCAGTGGACTCCCAAGAAATAGCAGAGTACCAAAATTTGCTACAATACAAGAGGTTCAAACTGAGAGACTAATCACATTTGATAAACCTGCAGTGAATAAAAAAGGACTATGCAACAAATCCATGGAACTTGTGCCTCTTGAAACCCAAATTGCAACAGTTCGTCAAGAAACACCAGTCTACAATGATGTAGCCTCAGACTATGCTAATGAAACAAAGAAAAATCAAAAAGCAAATGAAAATCCGGAAGCAATTCCAACAATTGACAGAACTGCATCTGGCTACTTCATCAATTTCGATGACTTTTCTGATGATCCAAGTGAACATGAAGACACGCCAGCAACAAAAACTTTAAAAGACAAAGTAACTGAACTCTTTCATCAACTCAAAGAAACCTATGTGATTTCTCCATGGATTGAATTTTGGATTGTGTTAGGTGTACTTTTCCTCCTGCTTTGGCTCATCATGGTTCTTTGTTTGGGAAAATTCATTGAAGGAAAATACAGTACAATGGACACAGCAAGTCAGAACATCAACTTGGTCCTAAAGCCTCACAAATCACCTCAGATCGAGAAAATAGAACTATTATCAGTAAACGTCACAGCCAATCCAATACCCGGTGGGGTAGCATGCGGCAAAACGGATTATGAAATCTATGGCCCGATTGAGCTCTTGAAATATCCACACCAGTTTAAGGTTTCATTAAGTGACTTTGTAAAACCAAGTACTTTCTCTGATGATTGGGACTTTGAAAATATTAATAATATGATGTCAGATTTAGTAATGTCAGCAAAATTTACAGAACATGATTACTTACAGGGTTCATCAAATTATGAAGAAATGAATTGTTATAATCACTTTGGACATCACTATTTGGATAAATCTGCTCAACCTAGAAATGTTTTTAATTATAATCAATGGGAACATTGTGCAACTCCACCTAAAAGCAGCTCAGAAACGTTTTTTGAGAAATTCCCATACTTCTCGGGGTTTAACACAAGTGATGCAGAAACGTTTTATTTTAAAATATTAAATAAGACAGGAATGAAAACAATGCTGACAAATACTAAATTGATCTATTCTGAAACATTTTATGAAAAATGATTACATTTGGTTTTGAATTCTGGAAAAAGAACATTGAAACAAAAACGATCTGGGGTACAAAAGAATGGCAGGTCCAAGGTTTAGAAGCGTTATTTAGAGCCTGCATGATCCCAGAACAAATAATATTCTTGAATGACACAATTCAATAGACTACTTGTCTTGGCCTAGCCAAGATTAAAGACTTAAATAAACCGTCTATTTCAAAGCCCATACCTGATAGTAATAGCACTACAGACATGGAGATAGACGTATTCCATATTTTATACCAAAACAGAACACATCCTGATTGGAAAAAATTGTTGATCTGGCCCACAGACACAAATAACTGTCAAGATAGATTCCTGAACAAAATACAGGGGATAAAACTGAACAGGCCAGACCCAAGATACTCCCAGAGACAACATCCAGGGATAGTTACAACATACAGTGTAGGGAAACTATGCCTCGAATGGCTACAGAAATCCACACTGGCTGAAATTAAGCAACACTTGACTTTACCTAAAGACGGTGCTGACTTGCGTGATTTCATACTGGGACCACGCAAACAGCGTCAAAAACGTTTCATAGCGGCCGGTATATACGCTGCGTACAACGAAGCTTGGAAAGTAATGCAAATTGAAACATAAGAAAAAATACGAGAAATTGATCATATTAATTTGGAAAAATCACTTTCTGTTGTGGACAATGGGTTAATGACTCTGTCCTCCAGAATATATTCACTGGACAGTATTGTATCATCTGCTATTGATATAATAGAGCAGGACTTGCTAATGCTACAACATGGTCAGTCCCAATTACGTTCTATTGTACAGCTTGGCTGGACGCTGCAAAATCTGCGTTCAGGCTACGTGCCTTGGCGTTTAATCAACACAACGTCATTATTCTCTATCTTTAACCTTACTGATAAACAAATCAGTTTGGCACAAAAAGGAGCAGACTATACGATTCTGAGCATTGAAAAACTTGAGAGATTACCATTGACAATGTCAGAAAGACCTGTCATTGAATGGATAAAACACAGAATAATTACAATTCCGATAACAACTTTTCAATTTAAATATTGCCAAGAGTATATACCAGCAGGCCAGTATGAAAGGTTGGGTAAGGGGTACATCAAGTCAACATGGAAATTACCTTATACACACACATGTTACAGTGAAAAGAAAAAGAATGTATTTCTTAGTGGTAAAAATTGAAAACGATCACTAAGCGGTACACTTCTGTGTCAAGGTATTAACTTGCATGGGGCCTGCGAAGGGTCTTCGAATAACCTTTCATGTCACCTGCACGGCACTCCTGCAACACAGATAGAGCCATTTTTTAGACGGCTTTCTAACAGGAGCTATATTCTAATAGTGGACCACAGCTGTTGTGGCATGGTGCCAGGGAAAGCCTATCTCGTCAGCGTTAGTTCCATGGTCACTTGCTGTATGCAAGTATTGTATCCTAACAGCACTCCAGACATGGAGGCGGCAGGGTCATTTTTGAATATCTCTTCTATTCGAATTGATACTTTAAGCAGAATGAAGTCTGTTCTTTTACAGACGAGCGTGCCTTTGACCTCGTCCAGAGAAACGTATGATCTGCAAGTTGCAAGGACAACGGCAGAGATACATTCCCTTTTATCAACAAATTGCCCCGTGCATTTTGTAGAAATGCTAAGCCAAATCCTAAACATGTCAGATACCAGTGGCATCGCACAATTTTTTCGGGACTGTTAACACCCTTCGAAACAGTTCTGGGCATTTTCCCTAATTTTGTCCATTCTGTCTTTAGCGGCCAACCTCTACTTTTGGGACCCGTAGCAGGAATTTTATTTTTGATTCTTCTGCTCCGATATCGCAAGCCAAGCCGCAGACAAGACTCTAGCAATGATGGAAGAAACGATCCTAGCTATACGCTATCGCGACTGCATAGCTAAAGTCCTCGGAATAGCCCGGCTAAGAGATCTGAATATGACCTGGTTTCTTTCATTCAGACCAATCTGGCAAAATTGCATCTTACCTGTGCTTCGATGTATGCTATGCGGAGAAGAATGCATGTTGGACATCTGTCTTACACTACCATCAGCAGTACCAATGGATACAGATACTTTGCTAGGTCCTGCAACGGCTCATGCATCGTGTTGTCCCCAGCGGCTACCCATTCTGATGATGGCATTTGTTGAGACTTCACCACTACGAGTATGTGGCAGTGGAGTATGAGATGAGAGCAGCATCACCCAGGTACAACCTTCTGTGAGCATTGCTGATCCTGACATCGATGATAGCAATCATTCTCACACATGCACTGTTTCGGCATTTTTAAACTTGGTCAAACTTTCACCTGATGTCGTAGACCAATTTTTTGCGAGTCTGTCTGAAATGATGTTCTCCCCCGAACAGAAAGAATAACTTTTCAAGCAACAAGCACTCAGCGTTCCCTGAACTCTGAATTCGGCCTTCACTTTGATAAACAAAAGCTACTGAAAACATTTGAAACTATTTTTTCCCCTGAAAGCGAAATTATTTTTTTTTTCACTTCCAAAATATTTACCTTTTTTTGGCACATGTACTCTGCTTAAAGTAGAACTATTCTTAGAGAACAGAGCTTCTATTTTAGGAACTCTAGAGACAATATATTACCTCAGCCTCTAGCACATGTACAGCATTTGTATTATTATGTGATGGAATGGTCTCGACCTTCTCTTCTGTATTAAGAGCCATTTCATGTGTAATTTTCGCAATTCATTCAGCTGATATATATATGCAATTTTTGACTGAATGATACCACTGCTTGAAAGCGTACAGTACTAATACTAATTTTTCGTGTATTTACCATATACCATTTCAAATGCAAAATATGTATTTTGGGGTGGGTTGGAAAACACATGCACCATTATATGTTTACTATTGCTTAGTTTTAGTAATGAGGGACATTAGATTGTGGAGTGGGTGTTGTATTTCTATCTAGGATCCTAATTCGATATTCCTAATTTATGCCCTTGTATGGTTATAATAAATAATATCCTTATAAAGGCATAAGAATCATATCCATATTTACTCGTAGCCCATGCAGTCCACATTAAGCAAGGCTACTTCCCCAGACTCCTAGAAAGTACAATGAGTTCTTTAAACTAAACAAACCTCCAGCAACCTGGGAAATCCCCATGCTTCTGTTTTGATTTGTCCTAGAACTCCTGCGAACACTAAAAGAACGGCCAGTTCTTAGTGACATCTTTATTGACGTCTTATGTCCAAACTTACGTCAAACCCGGCACCTCTCAGGTATAAATATACCAACGTTGCCTTAAGCAAACACAAGGTGGTTTGGAGCAGAGCGGCTATCTACTTGCCCGAGAGCCCAGCTGATGCGAGAGCCCACGGACGCCGCCCCTCCCTTTTGACGCACTGAGAAAGACGCTGTCTTTTTCTCCAGCCGAGAAAATCCAGCTCCGGTGTTCTCAGCCGTCCTTGCGGGTTGCTGGGATATCGAGTCCTGAGAAAGAGATACCAGACCTCCTGCTTTCTATTACCCAGGTACGGAGCTGACTAAACCCTTAAAGAGAATTCTTGATTCAGATTCTTGGCAAAACCAACTTAACTTAAACTGCTACTTACTTACTCCTTCCCACGTATTAGGCTTAGGTCAGGTATACCGGGGTAGGTGTATTTAGAGGCACCAGTTGAGTACGTTAGTCAATGTATTTATGTATGTATATATTTTATCCATTTTAAGTATCATATGGCTAAGAAACCATGTCAATGCTTTCACAGTATTATTTCATAATACTCCTTTTACTGTACGCACTTTACTTTACTATAAGTATTGCAATTGTGGCAATTCATTTCTCTTGCATGAGAAAGAAGACTGCTCAATAAAATAACAACTTTTATTGAAAACGCCTGTCTCTCCATTTCTCTGCACTCTGGTGAAACTAAGTATGCACGATTGACTGAGTGAAATAGCTGTCTATTGTTTTCACACGACTCTAGAGATACACTCTTATTCTGAGAGAGCAAAGTTGTCATGTTTTATGGTTGTCAGAAGCTAATCCCTTCTTGTCTATCCAGGGAAGTTAAACTCCTCCTTGTTTATTCGAGAAAGTTTCTAGTGACCTCTGAGGTAGCTGGCAAAGCTAATTAAGTCTAATATAGTCAGTAGAGACCTAGATGACCTCAGTCCTACGTCTAAACTACTGTTTATATTATTCCAATGCACAGAGCTTATTGGGAATATAGGAACTACACTACAAAGGGGGTTTGAAGAAGGGCCATTGGATAGCTGTATTAAGGGGCTCTGTGATCGGGACGGACATTTCTACCAGCGAATTGTCAGTCCAACCCATGGGTTTAGGTGTCTCCACCCTTGTGGACTGAATATTAGAAAATATAGGGTCCAGCAGGTGCCCCGATACATGTGTAGAGCCTGAAACCAGCTAAGTTAGCTGGTATGCAGCCTAGTCAGCAAGCAAAGTACAAATCGCGTTATCATGTGTTAGATCAAAGTGAAGATTAAAATCACCAAAAATACTGAAATTAGCAGAACCCATAGCAAATGTGCCTACTGCCTCCAAAAGGGCATCTTTAAACTTAGCAGGCAGCCCTGGTGGCCAATACACTAGGAGCCCTGATAGGGTCATATGGGGACTCACAGAAATGCTAAAACGAGCGCAACCTTCAATTTTTTCCTTGATGAAGAGACAGGAATAGCAGGATTTGAAAATCACTGCAATGCCACCCCCTCTAGACTCCCTATTGATCGTACATATAGAATAGCCAAAGGGCAGTGCTAAATTGGGTTCGGCCACCGTGTCCTCAGTCAACCAAGTCTTGCTCAGGAAAAACAATTCCAGAGCTTTTCCTATAATTAGGTCATGAATTTCCAGATAATGTTTAGCCAGTGATCTCACATTAAGCTGGGAAATGTTCAGCCGGCCCTGAGGTTGAGTGACAGATAAGGGTAATAGGGAGGGAGGAGTAGGGATAACATAGCTGCAGCGAGAGCAACCAAATGGTCCTGCCCCAGGGTTTAGTGGATGTGCCTTACATGTAGTAGCTATCGAGTTAATAACCAGTAACTCTTCCTGGCAATAGGAATGTGATCCAGACAGCTTCTGACCAGGGGTCCTGGCGAGAGGCGACTTACTGGCGCGGACAGGCGCAGACAGGCTTGGCTTTGGCGCACCTTTTGGCACGCCACCGGCGCTCCCGCACCATAGCTCACTTAAATACTGGAATTATAGGGAGCACCCAGCAACTAGACTGCTAGCCAAGATGGTGTATAGAAAGGTGAAACCGGAAGTGAGGGTTTCCAGTGTTCAAATTCAAGTCACCCTCCACAACATTCTGCCCGAAGGCTGCGGTGCACCGGGGCGCTTGAAATTGATCAAGTGTCAGGTAAGTGCAGTGATCAGCAGAAAGCACACCGAACACCAGTTAAATACCTGAGCTACAGGGAGCACCCAGCAACTAGACCACCAGCCAAGATGGCGTCTAGAAAGGTGAAAACGGAAGTGAGGGTTTCCGGCGTTCTAATTCAAGTCACCCTCCACAACAATCAGCCCGATAGGCTGTGGTGGACTGGGGCGCTTGAAATTGATCAAGTGTCAGGTAAGAGCAGTGAACAGCAGAGGCATATAAAGCTGGTAACAGTATTTAAAAATAACTGGTAACACTGCGCCCTCCACGGCCTGGTCGCCCCCACGCTCCCCGCCTGCTCTGCCTGCCTACCTCTACCTGCTGCCTGCCAGACGCCGATCCGGCGCCCCAGCCGCCGCAGGGCCGCCCACCAAGCCCGCCGTTTTTTCCCGCCGTTCCTGCCGCGACCCCGCCCCCCCGCTTGCCGATTGGCCCACGCGCTCCCCGCCTCCCAGCGGACCCTCCCTCCCGGCTCCCTTCTTAAGGGGACCCAGACCACGATTCAGGAGCGACCACTGCGCCCTCCACGGCCTGGTCGCCCCCACGCTCCCCGCCTGCTCTGCCTGCCTACCTCTACCTGCTGCCTGCCAGACGTCGATCCGGCGCCCCAGCCGCCGCAGGGCCACCCACCAAGCCCGCCGTTTTTTCCCGCCGTTCCTGCCGCGACCCCGCCCCCCCGCTTGCTGATTGGCCCACGTGCTCCCCGCCTCCCAGCGGACCCTCCCTCCCGGCTCCCTTCTTACGACGCCCCCAGAGCGACCGCGCAGCGGACGCGCGCAGCGGGAGCACCGATTGAGCGCCAAAGGTGCGCCAAAGGTAAGCCCGTCTACGCCCGTCCGCGCCAGGACCGCGCCCAGCGCCAGGACCCCTGGCCCCCACCGCCGGAAGCCGACCCGACGGACCTACGACGCCACCGAACTCAACGCACTCAACACCGGCCGAACCCCGGGCTGCTACCGAGCCACACCGAGACGCACCCACGGACCCTTCAGCTGCCACTCCTGCAAGTTCTCCTGCAACCGGACCCACGCCACACCAGCACCCACCAAGCCGAACTCCAGCAGCACCCACCTGAAGTGCATCCTGCTCAACACCCGCTCCGTCCACAGACACGCCGTCGAGCTCCGGAACCTGCTCGACACCACAGACCCAGACGTCGCCTTCCTCACGGAAACCTGGATGAACGCCTCCTCAGCGCCCGACATCGCCATTGCCATCCCAGACGGCTACAAGATCATCCGGAGGGACCGCATCAACCAGACTGGAGGAGGCATCGCCATCATCCACAGGAACACCATCCGCATCACGACCAACACCGACGACACCCTCGCACCCGCCGAACACCTGCACTTCCAGATCCACGTCAACCCCAAGACCACCCTCAGAGGCACCCTCATCTACAGACCCCTGGGACCACGCACACAATTCAGCGAGGACATCGCCGACTTCATCAGCCCACACGCCCTCCCCTCCGCCGACTACATCCTCCTCGGGGACCTCAACTTCCACCTGGAGAACAACAACGACCGCAACACCACCACCCTGCTGGACAACCTCGCCAACCTCGGACTCAAGCAACTGGTGACCACCCCCACCCACTACGCCGGACACACACTCGACCCGATCTTCTCTTCCAGCAAGGACATCGCCTTCAGCCACGCCACGGGACTCCACTGGACGGACCACAGCTGCGTCCACTTCAGCTTCAGAAGGACCACGCTCCACCAGCAACAGGCTCCCCGCAGAAGCTGGAACAAGATCACTGCAGACCAGCTCGCTACTTCCCTGAGCAAGAACCCTCCCACCAGCACAACAAACCCCAGCCAAGCAGCCACCAACCTCACGAAATGGATCAGCGACTGCGCTGACGACCTCGCCCTGCTGAAGACCCCGCCGAGCAGACCCGGCAGCAAGAAAGCCCCATGGTTTAATGACGAACTCAAGAGCTCCAAGAAGAACTGCAGAGCACTCGAGAAAACCTGGCGCAGAGACCCAACACCGGACAACATGACTGCCCTCAATCTCGCCACCCGAAAACACCACCAGCTGATCCACGCCACCAAGAAAACCGCATTCAAGGAACGACTGGACAACAACGCACACAACAGCAAGGAACTCTTCAACATCGTGAAAGAGCTCTCCAACCCCAACGCCGGAAACAACGACATCACCCCTTCGCAAGACCTCTGCAACTCCCTCGCCTCCTACTTCCACAACAAGATCACGGACATACACAACAGCTTCAGCACTCAACCGACACACGCCACGACCGAACCACCGCCCCCCACCACCACCCTCCGCGCCTGGACCCCGATCAGCACCGAAGATACCATCCGCACGATGAACTCCATCCACTCCGGATCTCCGACAGACCCCTGCCCTCACCACGTCTTCAACAAGGCCGACGCTGTCATCGCACCCCACCTGCGGGACATCATCAACACCTCCTTCGACATCGCCACCTTCCCGGAGAGCTGGAAGCACGCCGAACTCAGCGCTCTACTCAAGAAACCATCAGCAGACCCAACCGACCTCAAGAACTACCGCCCCATCTCGCTGCTCCCGTTTCCGGCCAAAGTCATCGAGAAGACCGTCAACAAGCAACTGGCCGCCTTCCTCGAGACGAACGGTTCCCTCGACCTCTCGCAGTCTGGCTTCCGGGCCAACCACAGCACCGAGACCGCCCTGATCGCAGCTACCGATGACATCCGAGCCCTGCTCGACAACGGAGGAACAGCGGCCCTCATCCTCCTGGACCTCTCCGCGGCCTTCGACACTGTCTGCCACCGTACCCTAGTACAGCGCCTCAGCAACGTTGGAATCCAGGAGAAGACACTGGAGTGGATCACCTCCTTCCTCGCCGGAAGGACACAGAGAGTCCGCCTCCCCCGTTCAGATCGGAGGCCACCGAAGTCATCTGCAGCGTTCCTCAAGGCTCCTCGCTCAGCCCAACACTCTTCAACGTCTACATGAGCCCCCTCGCAGCCATCGCACGCCAGCACAACCTGAACATCATCTCCTACGCCGACGACACCCAGCTGATCCTCTCCCTCACTAACGACCCCGCCGCCGCCAGAGCCAACCTGCACGAAGGGATGACAGACGTAGCCAAATGGATGTCAAACAGCCGCCTGAAACTGAACTCGGACAAGACGGAAGTCCTCATCCTGGGATCCTCACCCTCCGCCTGGGACGACTCCTGGTGGCCCCCCGCCCTGGGCAGCGCACCCAAACCAACAGACCACGCACGCAACCTGGGCTTCATCCTGGACTCCTCCCTCTCCATGACCAGACAAGTCAACGCCATCTCCTCGTCGTGCTTCAACATCCTGCTCATGCTACGTAAGATCTTCCGATGGATCCCCACCGAGACCAGGAAGACGGTCACCCAGGCCCTCGTCACCAGCCGTCTGGACTACGGCAACTCCCTCTACGCCGGAACCACCGCCAAACTCCAGAAGAGACTCCAGCGGATCCAGAACACCTCAGCACGACTCATCCTGGACATCCCCCGCCGCAGCCACATCTCCGGACACCTGAGAGACCTGCACTGGCTCCCGGTCAACAAGAGAATCACCTTCCGGCTCCTCACCCATGCACACAAAGCCCTACACAACCAAGGACCAGGATACCTCAACAGCCGCCTCAACTTCTACGCTCCCAAACGCCAGCTTCGATCGACCAGCCACGCCCTCGCCGCCGTCCCCCGCATCCGAAGAGCCACCACAGGAGGAAGGTCCTTCTCCTACCTGGCCGCCAAGACTTGGAACTCCCTTCCGACCCACCTCCGCCTGACTCAGGACCACCTCGCCTTCAGGAAGCAGCTCAAGACCTGGCTGTTCGAGCAGTAGCGGACCCCCTCCCCCCAGCACCTTGAGACCCTCCGGGTGAGTAGTGCGCTATATAAATGCTCTGATTGATTGATTGATTATTTAAAATCACTAGAAACAATAATTATACACCCCACAGAGCGGCGAGAAGAACGAGACTAAACAATAATAATACGTAGTTTAAAAAGTAGCGTTGCTAGCGTGATTCCCACCACACCTCAACTGAGCAAAAACCCTTCTGCCAGGCTATCTTGAATCCAGTGGCAAAGTGAGCAAGGGACCCATGTCTGGGCATACCCCGCCAACTTAGGGCAAACAAAGCGATACCAAAGCGGATGAAGGACAGAGCGTTTGAGCAAATCAAACACTCACCCCCAGTCAACTGATCTGGGTTTAATCCGTCATCATTCTTTAGCTCACTCTACCACACCAGTTCAGATATGGCCATATGCAAATCAGTCCTGTGCCTCATTAGAACAGTCCAGCCCGAACTGTCAAGCCACGTCTTCCCTGTGCCGGAAACAAGCATCCTGTGACTGGTTTCGGGTTCATAACCCTCATCAGCCAGGTTATCTTGAATCCAGTGGCAAAGTGAGCAAGGGACCCACGTCTGGGCTCAAACGCTCCGTCCTTCATACCCTTTGGTATTGCTTTGTTCACCCTAAGTTTGCAGGGTATGCCCACACGTGGCTGATGAGGGTGCTGAACCCGAAACTGGTCCCAGGATGCGTTTTTCCGGTCCAGGGAAGACATGGCTTGGCAGCTCAGGCTAGACTGTTCCGATGAGGCACAGGGTTAGACTGATTTGTGTATGGCCATGTCTGAACTGGGATGGTGTAGTGAGCTAATGAATGACGATGGATTAACCCTAAAACTTTCTTAAAGTGGCATTTTGTAAAATTGCAATGTACATTCAAACTTTACCATTAGATAGGATTTTTAATTACAAGTACATAGACACCAAACATGAAATGCTGCCTGTTTACAAACAAAAGCTAGAAATGTAATACGGCAACCCAATGTTCTCCTATGGGACAGGTAGGCCTCATAGTAGTGTAAAACAAAGGTAGGCGTTTTTCAGTACCAGGACAAGTAAAATGTAAAAGTACAAGCCCAACCTTTCAATCAAATTTCACTCTACCTTTGGGCTACCTAGGGCCTAGATCAGTGGTCAGTTATGTGAAATAAAATGTGAGTGTAACACTTTCGGTGCTCATGACGAGCTAAGCTCGTCATGACTGCTGCGGAACGCCCACGCGGGGATAATTCCCCTCCAGTGCGGGGCGTTCCATTGAGTGGGTGGAGTTGTGACGAGGAGAATTAACCCCGTGGCGAAGGGGTAAGGGAGTTTTATTGCCAGGTCGAATTGGCAGTTTAAAACATTCATGCTGCCATGGCAGGCATGGGGCTTGTTATCAGGGGCTACTTAAGCGGGTATCACAATACATGCTGCTTGCCCACTACTAATATTTAATTTCCAGGCCCTGGGTATTTGGTATACTACTCTAGAAGGAACTTAAAAGTAAATTACCTATGCAGATCAGGTGTAACTCAATTTTACCATGTTTAGAGGAGAGAGCACAAGTATTTTAGCACTGGTTAGCAGTACTGAATTGTACTGAGTCCTACAGCCAACAACAACAAATTCAGCAAAAAGTGAAAGGTAAATGCAAAAGGATTTGGGGTGGCCCTGCAGAGAAAGCCAAGTTCAACAGCCAGACTGTATTTTATTGTGTTGTAATACTAATGATTTTCTTATTGATTCTTCCTGTGCAAACTGTGGAGTTCTAACTTATACAGAATCATATGATACCATAGAAAAGTAAACAATGGAAGAAGATTCCCTAACTGGGGTGTTTTACCACATGTTCAGTTTTTTTTATAATGACCTACATAAACTTTGAATTCAGAATATAGACTACAAGTACATTGTCAAGGTAAATATATATATTTTTTTTTTTTACATATTTTAATTTTAATTTTTGTCAACACAAAGAGGAAGTTTAAAGCAAATGTATACAAGCTAAACCATAATCACAAACATAATCATAATAGTCAAATCTTTTATATTAGATTAAAGAAAGAAAAGAAGAGAAGGCCTAAAGTAACTACATTCACTCGGGGAATCCTTGTGCTCCCTGGGCTGAACGCGCTGAACGCGCTAAAACGTTGCACCTCTTCTGTGTTCCTGCCTGCTGTGTGCCGCCCCTTCTCGCCGGACCCGCTTCGCGGGTCCCGCTTCGCGGGTTCTCAGCAGCGGCAGGTTGTGCCAAACGGGCTTGATCTTACCGGCAGGGCTGCGAGGGTAGAGCGGGACTCCACGGACCAGGAGTCCCCGCGCGCCCGTCTCCAGCTGGGCTCCTCTCCCTGCCGGCCCCGCCCCCTCGGTGCTCCCTATTCATTCCCTCAAAAGAAGGAAACCCTCCCGCAGGCGCGGGAGCGCGCGGGAGCGCGCCGGGAGAAGCCCGGGACAAGGGCGGGACCGTTTGTGGCCGTCCGTGGTCGGACGAGGTTGGGTTGGGCCAGGAGTCCTGGTTTGTTTCTCTTTTCGTATAACCTCACCTAGTTATAACTAGAAGTATACAGATTAGTATTAACACCATCTTTTCTAACATGCCTTTAAGATCAGGCAAACAGCGCCTTGTGCACATACAAACCTCCAAGGGCGTTGTCTCAGGCCCCCTTGATGCATTCATCTCTAGAGCGACAGGAATCTTAGAAAAAGAAATAGAACAGGCAGAACATAGACTGTCCCTGGACTTAGTCACTGGGAAGCGCTCCTCTATAGGCGCCCTGGCCCATGTAAAAAGCCCCATAACGAACGCAGCGTTCAACTGTATTTCAACCCTAGAATCAGAAGTTATAGTTCACGCTGATGGGGATGGTGATAGAGCACACACGGGCATCGTAAATATGGATTTGAACTCTGACTCCATCTTGTCTAGCTCAGAAGCTGATAGTAATGACTTTGAGGACGACGTGAGTAGCACGGGCAGTTCTTTTTTACTAAAGGCCCCTACTTCACCCAGTGTGCCAGCTCCGCAACAAGCCACTATTAATCAGACCTCACGGAAAAGAAAACACGCCTCAAGCCCTCAGGGTGACAAGGAACAAAAACATCTTAAAATAGATCATGCTAATAGTGCTAGCCACTCCCCCTTACAGTCTAACCCCGAACAACCTGCAGTATACTGCCCCTCACTAGCTCACTCTGGGTCCTCTAATCCCTGTCCAACATGCCTTAGCAGTGACGAGGTCTTGCTAGCCAAAATGGAAACTATGTTTCAAACTTTATTGCTCCCGGTCCTTGAATTAACAAGGATACTGTCCGTTAAAATCGATGTCTTGGAAGCGGCTGCTAACATTAACATGGACCTACTGAACAAACTTACATCTTCTAGTTTTAGGACAGGGGGCTCCAATTCCGGAGGGAGTGCTAACCAAAAAGGTGGGATAGTCACAACACTACCCGTAGGGTCATTTAACAACCATAACATCAAGAAGTCAGTCCCAGGGGCAAAACCGGCAGCTCCGACAACGATCACTGCCAGTAGTGCAATTAGCAAAGATACATCGAAAGCCAAACACCCTCCGGCACCCAACAACGTGCCAGTAAAACAACATACAGCGAATGGCCCACAAACCAATAACATTACAGCGCCCACACCATTATTGGGTAAAGAGAAGAAAACCTCCCACCGAGATAGGCCTCATAGGTCAGACAACAGTCACGCACAATATCCCCCGAGAGCTAACTTACCCCCAGAAGCGGCGCAATATACCATCGTTTTAACCGGGGTAACCCCCTTAAGAGAGGGCACTAAAGAGTCACATGGGGACCTTAGGAACAAGGTCACCTTTTGGCTAAATAAACATCGTCCTCTCCCCCCATCATCCCCCACTGAAATCCTGTATGTAAGGAGAGTTGATTGGGTAGGAAAGGGTGATAAAGATCTGGAAGGGGACTGTATTTTGATTTCCTTTAGAGACCCATGGGTGGTGGAAAAAATCCAGAGGAAAGCTAGATTTGCCCGTGTAGGTGACATTCAGACCCTGCATCTTGGTTATTTTTACCCCCACATACGTCATAACTATCCAATGGGTCCCAACCACTGGAAATTCCGTGGGGGAAGGCCTCGAGAGCATTTAATCCCCTACCCCCCTTATTACCCCCCTCTCTCTAACCATTTTGAGGCACTATCAGATTTGGAATGGGTTGACTGACTATGTACATCGATCCAGCCACCAACCCTAGCCACAAGGATTGGGGAAGGAATGCCCATTCCATCTAGTTCCACCTTGAACCCCATAAGGGTACAACAGTCTCCGCCTCATAACAGATTTAGATCTCAGGGGGAACAAACTGGAGAAGTGATTCCCGTTTCTAACGAAGAAGAAACCAGGCGGGTAAGGGTAATCTCAGCGAGTTCTCCTCTCCCCCCGACAGTTAGTAACAATTCCGAGGACTTGGGTATGTTGTCCTCTTACATGGTGTCATGGAATGTTGCTGGAGTAAAGTCACGCCTGGGTTCTGAGGACTGGTCTGAGTTTATTGGTAATTATCAGGTCGTGCTCCTGCAAGAAACCTGGGCCACTACCCCGTTTTTTATGGTTGGTTATGTAAATTTCTTTAAACCGGCAATAAAAGGCACAAAAGGACGGGCGTCAGGGGGGTTGTCCATATGGGTCAAACAGGCCTGGTGCTATTCTGTTTCTGAAATTTTCGTGGACAACCCTGATATCCTGGCCATAAGGCTGAGTAAAGCAGGGGGGCAGGACATGCTTATTATTAACATGTATTCTAGAGGCCTCCCGGGTGGCCGGTGTCCCAAGCTGATAGGTGTTCTAGACACTTTACTATCAGGTTGGAACAAAGGGTCCCTCATAATGCTAGCAGGCGACATCAACTGCACCATGGAGCCACTGTACCTGCCAGAGGACAACTGGGGGTCTGCAGAAGATGCGACCTGGAAAATTCCGGATCTATCAAACAAAAACCAAGCAAAAATAACGGAGGCTGCCCTGAATTGGTCTGCTTTTTGCCTCTCTTGGGGACTAAGGGCGGTAAACGGCCGCACCAAATCGGACTCTGGAGCCAATTTCACCTTCGATAATGGTGTCAGAAAGAGTCGTATTGACTATATTTTCCTAAATATGGAACACTGGTGCCTAATTGTTGATATGGAAATCGTCACGCGCCCCGAAAGCGATCACAACCCACTGTCCCTGAAAATTAAATTGTATGATCAAACAAGTCTAGTTGAACCTGTTCTAAGGGGCCAGGGGGTTGTAACCGTATCAAATGACCGGAGGAGACTAAAATGGTCAACCATATCAAACGATGTAGTGCTACAGGCGAATATAGAAAAGGTGGTGAAGGATGCACTAGACAACCTGAGGTCTCTCGATGCTGAAAGGGGTAATGTCTATTTAGATAAGACTATGGGCATACACGATAAATGTTTTACTGAGCTTAACAATCTCCTCTCCAAACCATGTAAGCCTAACCCAGGGATTCAGCCCGCTCTAAGAGCCAAATGGTATAACAGAGAGTGCAGAGAGGCACACAGCCACTTAATTAAGCAAGTCAAATCTAGAGACCTGAGCGGAGTAAAGGCGGCCAGGCAAAGGTACAAAAGAGTACAATGGGAAGCCAAGAGGGAATGGGAGGATGATTTCTGGGCGGACCTTTTGGACGCCAGTAAATCAAATAATCAGACCAAATTCTGGGATATTGTTAGATGTGGAAAGGATGGCGATTTCCGTATACCATCTAACCATGTTTCCCCGGAAGACTGGATAAATCATTACTCCACCCAATTTTGCCAAGAGGCGGTTGATCCAACGATCTCATTGAATCTACAACAAACAATATCTACTGGCAACATGATTATGACCTTCACCGAAAGGGAAACTGAGATCGCACTAGGTTTAACGAAGCGGGGGAAGGCCCCAGGACTGGATGAAATCCCAGCAGACCTTTTTAAAGCTAATACAGGCCTTTGGGTACCCTATTTAACATGCATAGCAAATGCTATAGCAAGAGGTGCCTGCATCCCAAAGACTTGGAAGGGGGCGGAGATCCTCCCAATACATAAAAAGGGTGACAGATCAAACCCAGGGAACTACCGCCCGATTAGCTTAATTGATTGCTTTCAGAAAGTTTTTGCTCGCATACTCCTGGCCAGGGTACATGGGTGGATGGAAACAGAGGGAATATTGTCTCCTTTACAGGCGGGATTCAGATATGGTACAAGCACCATTGACCAGGTTTTACGGCTATGTATGATTTTTTGGAAGGTCGTTTTACTTGGAGGGGGTACCATTTTCGCTGCGTTCATAGACTTGAAATCAGCTTTTGATTTGGTGCCGAGGGGAAAACTATGGCAAGTATTAAGGGACCTAGGCATGCCGGGGGATATGGTCGAAATGATCATTAGACTACACGCAGACAATTTTGCGAGGGTAAGATGGGGGGCTAAAGGACAAACCACAGATTCTTTTCCGGTCTCACGAGGAGTACGCCAGGGGTGTGTTCTTGCCCCTACCCTCTTTCTACTTTACATAGACCAGGTAGTGAAATTCTTCAGGCTGATTAACACCGATGCACCATCCCTGGCGGGAACGAAATTCCCGATGTTGATTTTTGCCGATGATACCCTCCTCTTGTCTAAGACCAGGGGAGGGTTACAGAAGGCTCTAAATCATTTTGAGGAATTCTGTCACAAAAATGGTCTCCAAATTAATGTGGGGAAAACCAAGTTCATGTTTTTTTCCAGGAAAAAATCCATACGTAGTAGCGTTCAACTTGACGGGGTTAACCTGGAACAAGTCGACGTAATGACGTATTTGGGGGTCACTTTGGATTCTCGTTTGTCCTGGAAACCGCAAATAGAGACCCAACAACTAAAACTCGCCCAAATGACTGGATGTCTTCTGCGCGAGCAAAAGAAAACTATCACAAAAAGGGTTGCCCCTGCCCTTCAAATTTATGATGTTAAAATCAACTCAGCCACACTCTACGGGGCAGAGCTCTGGGGCTTTAAGGATCTCACAAGTCTATATAGAATACAGTGTAGATTCCTTCGTAATTTGGTGGGGCTGCCCCAATCCACCCCACTGATCCCACTCTGTCACGACATGGGCTGTCCACCAATATCCGATATGGCTAGATACAGAGTAGTGTCTCTGTGGAGGCGCCTATGGACATCTGAGGATTTGGTGCTTTTCGCTAAGGAGTTAGCAGAGGTGAAGGCCATGGGGGGCTCGGAACGTATCCCTTGGCTTCGCTCAGTGAAAACTAGCCTGTGCGACATGGGGCTTAGTCATTTATGGGTCTCCCCAGGCATCAATAACTTTCCCTCAAAAAAAGAATTTAAGGGTCTATTCTGGGCTTCAATCCGCCTGTCCATGGCACAAGCTTCCAGTTCGGTGAGTTTGTCGGGTCGTTTTCTTAGTTTTAAACTGGACCCTGCCCGTGAAACATACTGGGACCTCATCACTAGGCCATTAGACAAAAAATTATATCATCAATTTCGGGTGGGGTCGCTACCCCTGAATTCCTTTACCTCATCCTGGAACAAATCATTTTCTAATTCATGTATATATTGCCCAGGTTGTAAGGAAACTGAGGGTCATTTTCTGTTTGCTTGTCCCCAGTATAGTGTACCCCGATCCAAATGGCTGAACCCCATTTTTAAACATCTGCCCTGCAGGAAAGCCTCGGAAGCTATATGGGCTTTAAAAACAAACACCTCTAATTTAACTGTGATATGTTTTGCCAAGTTTTTAGGGTGGGCGTGGGCAATAAGAGCTAGAAGGATCCCAGCTGTCCCCCAACCATAAAATATCATGTGTAAACCTTTTTCTCAATATATTAGCTGTATTTACCTTGTTGATGAATTTTACTGAATGTCTGGTCTTTCGAATATATAGTTTAATAATGTCTTAACTAGGGATATTATGCCCCACTTTTTATATTCTAATTATATACATATATACTCTGTTTTTATTGACTTTGTAAAATTGTGGAGATTTTCCTTTTTTCCTGAAATTGTTTTTAATTGTCTTTGATTGTTGTGTTAAACCTGTCTTTTATGATTTTATCATCGAAATAAAGACATTAAAACCTGAACCTGAACTACATTCACTTCCCTTATACCATGTGGCAGTATTAATAAGCAGTCTTTTATATACACATTTTGGAACAATGATCCCCAAATCAACTTAAATTTTGTCATAGATTGAGCACCCCTTGCTCTAGCTAGCTCTTCCTCCATATCCTGTATTTGCCTGACTAATACCCACCAATCCATTACTATGGGAGTTTTTGACGATATCCAAACCTGTGTGATTGTAAGTCTTGCACAGGCAAGCTAAATGGTTAAAAGGTCTTCGTTATCAGATCTCAGCTCCCTTCCCCCCATCAATATTTCCATAACCGTTAGTGGTGTACTGATCCCTAATTTTTGCAACAGAATATGTTCCACCTTCTGCCAAAATAGCGAGAGTTCAGGGCATGTGATGAACATATGCTGTATATCTGCCGCATATAACTCACACCTGGGGCATTTTGCTCTATCGTTTGCCTGGGTATTGTGTGACCATTTTACTATTCGATCAGGCGTATAATATAGTAAGCAGATTGCGCGAAACTGTTGCATTCGCAGATTGGAGGAGTGAACTACCCCAGAAATTTTACTAAGTGCATACGATATATTCTTAGCCGAGACCGGTATACCCATAATTGTAGTCCAGCATGCAGCTATGCTGGCGTTATCCTCCAATCTGGGACCACATAAGCTTTTATATGCTCTACTTATCAGGGATTTATCATTAGAGTCATACAAACAGTCATTTTATGTCTGAATGAGATAAACTCATCAATTTAAGATATTTAACAAAATATTCACGCATCTATACATATTTAAACAGCATGCTGTCTGTCAATTTATACACAATCTGCATTTTTCTGAACTCCATAAAACCACCATGATCGTATAGGTCCCCTAAACATGTTACCCTATAGTTGGCCCAACGTTTCCCTGTCAAATCTTGAAAAATGCTAGGCAGCCCTGAGGTGCCCCAAAGAGGAAATTTTTAATTCATCAATTTTAAGCCATACTTGAGAGAGATAGCACGCCATATAGTTATGCAATCACAAACTGTCTTAAATTTGACCCTTTTGTAATAATTCGGGTCATAAGTTCTGAACAAAAACAGATTGCTCTCTGCTGCCAACATACATTTATGATAATATGTACTCTTCTCAATGTGAATGTGAATGTGAATGAAACTACGAAGATTACCAAAAAAACTAGACCAAAAATGAATTTTAAAATCCTGGAAATCTAAGCCTTCATGGCTAAAGGGGAGAGTTTTAGCAGTTCCAGGGATTTTCTTGCTTTTTTATAGTCCCAAATGAAACTGCCAAGAATCCCATCAAATCGTTTAACAAGCATTTACAATTCAATGGTTTCGCCTTTGGAAAAGTTAGAGCTATTGGCATTGTAAATGACAAAATTTGTATTTATGTGTTGGTTTTGAAAACAGATAAATAAATGGCATTGTCATTTACAATTTACATATAACACTGCGCACCGACATTTTATTGTAAATATCCCCCCAAAGTATGATTGGGTTTCAGGCTTTGATTTCATTGTCATTTACAATTTACATATAACACTGCGCACCGACATTTTATTGTAAATATCCCCCCAAAGTATGATTGGGTTTCAGGCTTTGATTTTACTATCAAGGGCGTAGACTGTATCACTTCTTTTTTTGCATGTTAGAAAAGTGCAAGTAGCCTGCTCTTGATGAATTGTGTCCAAACCTTAACCATTTAAAGCCATGAGGCTTTTACCAACTAGACAAACAGTGAACTATTTTCCCATAGATGGCCACTGTGGAAACTACAGCCTTTCTCTGTACTTCATTCATTTCTTAATTTGCCTGGCCTTGCCACAGATACAGGAGGAACAAACGAGGAGCGCAAGAGGCGAAAAGAATGCTCGACAGAGGAGGTCGGAGAATAAAAACTGTTATGTTGATGCTGTCAGGCTCAAGTGTGAATGGCGCTGCACCTGGAGCAGGGGAAAAAGGCCGCATTCATGCGCGGCCCGTGCTGTGTGGGAAGCCAGGGAGCCAAGGAGGTCGCCATGTCAGGAGCGCGATTCACAAGACCTCCTCCGCAGCCGATTAGTAACACAAAAGGTCACAAGTAAAGAATATGCCATTATATCTGTTTTCCTCAGCCATGTCCCTATAAATTGGGATTAGTGCAATGTAGCTCTAGAACAGCTGTGAGATGAATCACGACGTCCGGAACTGGAGCAATTAGCTAAATTTAGTCAAGAAAGGGCCCTGAAAGGTGTCTAATTGAGTGCCTTGCTGCAGCGCTGTGAGGCAGTGGAAATCTGACAAGCACCCGCAATTAATTTTTGCTTTAACCTAATGGGACAACGATTGTTAATGTGCACACACTGTGTTATGTTTCAGCTCCTGTGAAAACAAACTTAGTGCAATGGCACTCATTTGGGACAGCCGTGTTGTGGAGGGTGCATTGTCTTTAAAGGGGACGCTCGCCATTGTGGCAGCACAACAGTTTTAGACGATAACCCACATTTACTAAATCACCGCAATGCAATTTAGTGGTGCGCACACAGGTCTTTAAAATAGTAAGTAAAGAGAATCATGTTTTGCTTTGCGTCGTGCGATCGCCCACGCAAAACGTAAGTAAATGTGGGTTTGTGTGTTGTGGAAAAATATATTAGAATTGCTGTTATAGAGAGAACGACTTTGAAAGTGATAACAATTTGTTGTTAGTGATTATTCAAAATAAATTAGCTTAGTATGTTGTGCAAAAACAAACTGCTTTAAACCTGTACTGCCTTAAAGAGTTCGCAGGGCCTGTGTAAGTGCTACAGTGTGTCTTTCAAGAGTGGGTTCAAAGGGAGTAATCTATCACACAGATACTTAGAAACAACAAATACGTTAAAGGTGTTACGTTTAATATTTGATTTTGAAAAAGCTCTCAAGATGTAGTTTAAGTGGAAAATGGGTAGCTATGACCAAGACCCGGATTATCTAACGCAGCTGGAGTCATTGTGGTATCTCATTTCGAATCGCCAGTGTTTCGCATTCTGCTGCAAAATGGGGGAAATAAAACATCCTGGCGTTTCCACCATTGCAGACATCTGCACAGTGAAGCTGAAATCCTCTGGCGATGGGAAATCAAATTGGGCAAGCGTAATTCGGCTTCTCGTGGAAGTTCATTATTTTTCCTGCTGCACAGTATCTACCCATCTGAAAATGTGTTCCGAGCAGATACTTACCTGCATGAGCGCTCCGCCAGCTCTCCTCCGCTGAATTTATGGCTTTCATTTCTGCGTCCGAAAGCAGGGTCTTGGAGGAAGGAGGGGTAACGTCCTCTGGCGGGGCCAGAATAATGGCGTCGGTCTGGTTCTCTAGCAGGGAAAGGTCAGCGTCTCCTGCTTGTCTTTACATTTTTTATGAAACCGAGGTCGGATTTGAAAACAGTTCACGTACACAATCGAACACAATCAGACAATGCCAGGAGAAGGGGATAGAGGATAGAGGGATGTTCGTCAGCCACGAACAAATGATCACAACGCGCCGTCCCCCCAAAAAAAAAATAACATCCGCCCACCGCCGGAATGACGTCACAAAGGGGTGGGATGGGAAAAACATGGCAGGAACGCCCACGAATTGCCTGGGTGAATGACGGACGCCTCTCTCTTCCAATGGCTAGCCTCCATTTATGGAGCTAGCCAATGGAAGAGAGAGGCTGAACTACAGCACACAGTGTAACTCAAAAGATTTCGACCTGTGCCGAAAAGCTGCGCGGCGCAGCTTTTCGCCAGGTCGAAACCTAAAAAGGACATAGTCATTCGCAGCGGGGTGGATCTAAATATATACAAGAATATAGGCAATATCTTCATTTTTACAATGTTTATACTCCCTATAATACCAATGGGTAGCCTATTCCAGCTCTTGAGTAGTTTAGCCGTCTCTTTCAATAGGGTCTCATAATTTAAAGGGATTATTCTTTCAATCTGTGCCGCCATCTTGATTCCCAAATAAGTAGCAGTCGAACATACCCCCTGTATCGGGAACGCAGATTTGTAATTCAGTATCAATTTGAGTTTTATTAATATTTAGTTTGTAGCCAGATAACAAGCCAAACTCTTGCGCTTCATCTGTAATCACTTGCATGCCCCCCCCGCATCCTTTGAGTACACCGCTATGTCATCAGCGTATGCTATAACTTTGAGGGAGTTGTCCCCAAGCATATAGGGACTAATTAGTTGCTGATTTTGAAGGGTTGAAGCAAAAGACTCTATATAATGGGCAAATAAAAGTGATGATAGGGGCACCCTTGCCGGCTGCCCCGAAGAATTGGGAAAACAATTGATTGTAACCCCGCATACATTATCTTGGCACTAGGTTTATCATATAGAGCTTTTATCCACATAAGATATTTGCCTTTGATGTAAAGGCAACAAGTGTGGCCCGTAAAACGTCCCATCCCACTCAGTTGAATGCTTTTTCAGCATCTAACAATATCATTCTGAGCGGGGTGGACTGTGTTTTTGCTGCATCAAATGCAGAGACAGCCATGTTCACGAGGGAAGTCGTGTCTCTTCCCTGAATGAAGCCATGATGAGAAGACAACACCAAGCTGGCTAGCACGGGAGATAGTTGATTCGCAAGAATCTTTGCAAATATTTGTGCAGCGGCATTGATGAGCCAAATTGGCAGGTACGACCCACACTCCTCTGCTGGTTTACCTTTTTTAAAAAAGAAAATGATTATCGTTATTTCCCATGAGTCAACATCCTTACCCTCTTGACCAATAAACGTTATACCCTGACTGAGTGGTATGACTTGCTCCTCCATAAACCGCTTATAAAATTCCAAAGGAATTGTATTGTCTCCTGCTGCTTTACCCGATGGTAGAGAAGTAATTGCTAATTTTATTTCTTCCATTGCTATATCATTGGCTAAACAATTAGATGTTTCATTCTACACACGTAAGGGGGAATTATTTTGTATATACTTAGATATTTCATCTTGCTTAGGCTGATGTCCTGGAGTATATAGCACTTGATAATAAGTCACAAATTGTTCCAATATCTGTTTTGGATGTTCATATAATGTGTTGTCAGTCCCCTTAACCTTCCTATAATTGTCTTGGCCCTATCATCTGCTACTGTAAATGCTAAGATCTTAACTATCTTCTCCCCTGACTCGTATTGCGCAAACAATACTTATTTAATTTAGCTATGCTCCTCTCCCTGAATGTTTTTTTTAGCGCTGATCGACAATCCACTAGGCTGCATGCCAACTCATCTGCATTTTGAAGACCTCTAGTAACTGCATCAATATGCTCATCTTCTATCTTCCGTATAGCCAATATAGTGGCTTCCATTTTCGTCTTCTGCTCTTTATTCAGTCTCAAAATGAATTGCTGGGTAAAACCCATAGTTGCTGCCTTAAATGTGTCCCACACTACTATGGGGGAGGCTGTCCCTAGGTTTGTTTCAAAAAACTCCTTAAGATATACCCTAGCCTGAGTTACAAATTCTTCATCTGTAAGTAGATATCGGGGAAAGGAGAAGGATTGGGAGTTTTTATATTCAGGGGAGATCCTAAATGTAAGAAGGACAGGATTATGGTCTGACGTGACCCTCTGGCATATTTCCATACTGCTTGACCATAAAATGTTATCTGATGCCCAGGCCATGTCAATTCTTGAATATAGCTTATGAGGGGCAGAGTAGTACGTATAACCTGCTATATTGGGATAAGGTAAATATTTTTAAATAAACACAGAACAATTATTCTTATCTTCGCATTATTGTACCTCGACAATACATGGCGAGGTACATAGATGAGGGTTCACGGATATTTTGTAGGTCGATGTAAATATACTCAATATATTGGAATAACTCTCACTGGTTTTTACAGTTATTCCCTGATTCCCCTACAGTTATATATTTTTGTCTTATCAAATATTATATACTCATGCATGTTCACTATGCCTACCCTAAACAACCTCATTGCACCAATGAATTGAATACTGAATGCATACTAGCTTGACCTCATTCTTTTGATGTACATGGAATACATGGGTTTGCTTCAAGAGGGTAGAAGTGCAAATTATGGTTCTTTCTGGATCGCCTCCACATGCAAAATAAAAATAAAAGGGACATGAAATAATGTTGGTAATTAGTATATATAAAATATTCAAATGCAGGTTTATCTCACACTTCATATTTTGTTCAGGGATGTAGACCATCCATTCTTCACTGTGTTTGTTGCAGTTCAGTTGTATGGTCCAATGCTCCAGGTCAGGTTATCCATGATAATATTGTGGCCATGGTTTGGTAAAGCCCTATCATGCTGACCTTCATACCAGTGGTACTTAGACACTACAGAATTACCAACAGCAGAGCTGCTTAAAGTCACAGTGTCTCAGTAGGAAAATGAATTATTATTTGGGGTGGGCGATCACCCGCCTTAAGGAGTGATGACCCTAATTTGCCACAGTGAACGCTAAAGTCACTAAACTATTCTGAGCTTAACCCCCTGGTAGCTATGGCATAGGCATAAACAAAACAGTATTAAAGTCAAAACACCAAACAATAAAAATCCTAAACTGAATAAAAAAATAGAGTATAGTTTAACAAACTAAAGAGCCTCAAAATGAAATAAATCCATTAAGGGGAACAGGAGAAATGCGATTTTGAGTTTCCATAGTGCCAATGAGCTTTTAGCACCAAAAAACGCCTATAGAAGTGATAGACTGGGACCTAGGCTCAATTTCAGGCCAACCGCAATGTAAACAACCAGTTTCGTCCCAGTCAAATATTTTATCTTTTGCTTTTTTATCGAGCTCAATATCCTGCAGCAGGGGTAAGCTTGAAGCTGTGTCCAATGAAGGTGCATCGAAATTGGATATTTTACTGGTGAGGCCCCCCTTACAGCTTTGGAGGTGATGGAAGTCCCAAAAATTGTATAAGTCTTAACCTTCAGGGTTTCTGTAGCAGCTACTCCGAGACACTTCTTTGGCTTAAGGATCTCAGTGACCACACATAGGGGCCAGGACTCAATCAAGCACAGGCCACCACCATGGTCCAATCCAGGCCCAATTGGTATTGACTAGCTGGTAACTTCAGGGAATAGTCCTCCCTCCGCTTATTGTGTCCGTGTACACAAACAGGAGATCAGCAAACTGAGCCTGTGGGTCCAATGCTTTGTCCTAAGTACAAGAAGTAACATTAAGTTCTAAGGTCTGACTCGATTTTCAAATTGTCCCAGAGTCAATTTTAGGTAATGGAAGTCTACACAAACTAGGGGGAGTTAGAGGATATTTGGGCTGGGGCCACCCTCCAAAACCTGACATATGAAAACAAAAACAAAGGACCCAGCCTCTTGCTGCCTGGAGTTCTTAGTTATCCTTGTTCCTTCACTTTGAGAGAACAACATAACGTTTTCTGTGAAACCCTCACCCACCAGGGTCACCCCTTGGTGGCATGCTTCATCAGAGAGTCCTTCCTGTGCTGCTACGGAACGGGTGTGCTGCGACCAGACGAACTACGCGGGAGAACTGAAAGTAATGACTTTGTGAGGCAGGTTGTTCTGCTGAGGAGGAGTGAGTAAGCATGGGCGTAAAATCCGTTCCGCTCGCGGAATTTGCGGATTTTTGGCAAATTCGCAATCCGCAAACTCTTGCGAATTTGCCGAAAATCCGTAAATTCGCACGCAGCGGATTTTTTTTGCTTGGTGATACAACTTTGCGGTGCACGGCGTTCACTTACCGTCATTCAGCATTTGCAGAGTTGTTTTTCTCCATATTTTGCGTGTGCTGCGCCATTTTGGATCTTGCTGCGGGATCCCGCGGGAGTTTGGCGACCGCGATTACGTCATCGCGGCTTGCCACCTTGCACAGCACGCATCGCGAGAGTTCGCAATTGCGAACACGTAGATGCGGCGGGCAGCAACAATCTCGCACTCGCGAAATTGCAAAATTTGCAATTCTGCACAAGAAATCCACCAGCAAGCAGCATAAACCTTCTGGAAATGATGATTTTTATCAGAATAACTCCTCAGGTTGACATTTGCCTGCACTTTTTTTTGCAAGGGAGTCCATTTTGGGGGGGGGGGAGGCAGGAAGTGCCCAACAGTCTCCAACTTCCTGTTCCTGTCCAGCAGGCTCTTCCCAGTCCTTTCTTCATGTGCTGGTCACTTTCATTTTGATCTTGACCTGGAAGGATTACTTTTTGTGGATGCTGCTGGATATTTAGATTTGAGGCCTTTTTGACTTTCTTTGGATCACTTTTGGATTAGAAATCAACTTTCACAAGTAAGTTTGTTTGGGGCATTACAGTTGCTGCAACTACAATTGTGGAACTTTTTCAGAACATTAAATAAAATATATTGTGGGTAGCCACAGTATCCAGTAGGACCGGGGTTAGTTATGGGTGCATGATACAACTGTTTTGTTGAATTTAAACATCATTGAGGGCATGGATGGCCTGGGATTGTGCTGAATTTTGTGGGGGGTTTTCGATTTTTATGGGCTGCTGTTGGGGCCTTTTGCCCAGGGGTAGTGAGTGGTGCATGGACTGAGTCTGCCGGTGGGGTCTCTTTAATGTAAACATCCTGGATGGCATCGGATTGTGGTGATTTTTGTGTGTTTTTCGTTTTTTTGGGGTGTACTGTTGATGTGGACTGGCCATGTGGGTGGTGGTGGCCATCTTGAGTGCTGGTACAGGCAACATGTGCTTGGGGTGCAAGGGACCATTTTGAAGACAGGCAGTGTCTGAGGCCTGCACACACTTTGGCTAGCTTTCATCCATTATGCCCAGGGGTAGTGAGTGGTGCATGGGCCTAGTCTTTCTGTGAGGTGTCTTCTTGAATTTAAACATCATTGAGGGCATGGATGGCCTGGGATTGTGCTGAATTTTGTGGGTTTTGTCGATTTTTTGGGGCTGCTGGTGGGGCCTTTTGCCCAGGGGTAGTGAGTGGTGCATGGACTCAGTCTGCCTGTGGGGTCTCACTCTCTTTAATGTAAACATCCTGGATGGCATTGGATTGTGGTGATTTTTGTGTGTTTTTCGTTTTTTTGGGGTGTACTGTTGATGTGGACTGGCCATGTGGGTGGTGGTGGCCATCTTGAGTGCTGGTACAGGAAACATGTGCTTGGGGTGCAAGGGGCCATTTTGAAGACAGGCAGTGTCTGAGGCCTGAACCAATTTTGCCAAGCTTTCATCCATTATGCCCAGGGGTAGTGAGTGGTGCATGGGCCTAGTCTTTCTGTGGTGTGTCTTCTTGAATTTAAACATTATTGAGGCCATGGATGGGCTGGGATTGTGCTGAATTTTGTGTTTTTTGTCGTTTTTTTGGGGCTGCTGGTGGGGCCTTTTGCCCAGGGGTAGTGAGTGGTGCATGGACTGAGTCTGCCTGTGGGGTCTCTTTAATGTAAACATCCTGGATGGCATTGGATTGTGGTGATTTTTGTGTGTTTTTCGTTTTTTTGGGGTGTACTGTTTATGTGGACTGGCCATGTGGGTGGTGGTGGCCATCTTGAGTGCTGGTACAGGCAACATGTGCTTGGGGTGCAAGGGGCCATTTTGAAGACAGGCAGTGTCTGAGGCCTGCACCCATTTTGCCTAGCTTTCATCCATTATGCCCAGGGGTAGTGAGTGGGGCATGGGCCTAGTCTTTCTTTGGGGTGTCTTCTTGAATTTAAACATCATTGAGGCCATGGATGGGCTGGGATTGTGCTGAATTTTGTGGTTTTTGTCGTTTTTTTGGGGCTGCTGGTGGGGCCTTTTGCCCAGGGGTAGTGGGTGGTGCAGGGACTGAGTCTGCCTGTGGGGTCTCACTCTCTTTAATGTAAACATCCTGGATGGCATTGGACTGTGGTGATTTTTGTGTGTTTTTCGTTTTTTTGGGGGTGTACTGTTGAAGAGGACTGGCCATGTGGGTGGTGGTGGCCATCTTGAGTGCTGGTACAGGCAACATGTGCTTGGGGTTCAAGGGGCCATTTTGAAGACAGGCAGTGTCTGAGGTCTGCACCCATTTTGCCTAGCTTTCATCCATTATGCCCAGGGCTAGTGAGTGGTGCATGGGCCTAGTCTTTCTATGGGGTGTCTTCTTGAATTTAAACTTCATTGAGGCCATGGATGGGCTGGGATTGTGCTGAATTTTGTGGTTTTTGTCATTGTTTTGGGGCTGCTGGTGGGGCCTTTTGCCCAGGGGTAGTGGGTGGTGCAGGGACTGAGTCTGCCTGTGGGGTCTCACTCTCTTTAATGTAAACATCCTGGATGGCATTGGATTGTGGTGATTTTTGTGTGTTTTTCGTTTTTTTTGGGGTGTACTGTTGATGTGGACTGGCCATGTGGGTGGTGGTGGCCATCTTGAGTGCTGGTACAGGCAACATGTGCTTGGGGTTCAAGGGGCCATTTTGAAGACAGGCAGTGTCTGAGGCCTGCACCCATTTTACCTAGCTTTCATACATTATGCCCAGGGGTAGTGAGTGGTGCATGGGCCTAGTCTTTCTGTGGGGTGTCTTCTTGAATTTAGACATCATTGAGGGCATGGATGGCCTGGGATTGTGCTGAATTTTGTGGTTTTTGTCGATTTTTTGGGGATGCTGGTGGGGCCTTTTGCCCAGGGGTAGTGAGTGGTGCATGGACTGAGTCTGCCTGTGGGGTCTCACTCTCTTTAATGTAAACATCCTGGATGGCATTGGATTGTGGTGATTTATGTGTGTTTTTCGTTTTTTTGCGGTGTACTGTTGATGTGGACTGGCCATGTGGGTAGTGGTGGCCATCTTGAGTGCTGGTACAGGCAACATGTGCTTGGGGTGCAAGGGGCCATTTTGAAGACAGGCAGTGTCTGAGGCCTGCACCCATTTTGCCTAGCTTTCATCCATTATGCCCAGGGGTAGTGAGTGGTGCATGGGTCTAGTCTTTCTGTGGGGTGTCTTCTTGAATTTAAACATCATTGAGGCCATGGATGGGCTGGGATTGTGCTGAATTTTGTGGTTTTTGTCGTTTTTTGGGGGCTGCTGGTGGGGCCTTTTGCCCAGGGGTAGTGGGTGGTGCAGGGACTGAGTCTGCCTGTGGGGTCTCACTCTCTTTAATGTAAACATCCTGGATGGCATTGGATTGTGGTGATTTTTGTGTGTTTTTCGTTTTTTTGGGGTGTACTGTTGATGTGGACTGGCCATGTGGGTGGTGGTGGCCATCTTAAGTGCTGGTACAGGCAACATGTGCTTGGGGTGCAAGGGGCCATTTTGAAGACAGGCAGGTTCTGAGGCCTGCACCCATTTTGCCTAGCTTTAATCCATTACGCCCAGGGGTAGTGAGTGGTGCATGGGCCTAGTCTTTCTGTGGGGTGTCTTCTTGAATTTAAACATCATTGAGGCCAAGGATGGGCTGGGATTGTGCTGAATTTTGTGGTTTTTGTCGTTTTTTGGGGGCTGCTGGTGGGGCCTTTTGCCCAGGGGTAGTGAGTGGTGCATAAACTGGGTCTGCCTGTGGGGTCTCTTTAATGTAAACATCCTGGATGGCATTGGATTGTGGTGATTTTTGTGTGTTTTTCGTTTTTTTTGGGGTGTACTGGTTATGTGGACTGGCCATGTGGGTGGTGGTGGCCATCTTGAGTGCTGGTACAGGCAACATGTGCTTAGGGTGCAAGGGGCCATTTTGAAGACAGGCAGTGTCTGAGGCCTGCACTCATTTTGCCTAGCTTTCATCCATTATGCCCAGGGGTAGTGAGTGGTGCATGGGCCTAGTCTTTCCGTGGGGTGTCTTCTTGAATTTAAACATCATTGTGGGCATGGATGGCCTGGGATTGTGCTGAATTTTGTGGTTTTTGTCGATTTTTTGGGGCTGCTGGTGGGGCCTTTTGCCCAGGGGTAGTGAGTGGTGCATTGACTGAGTCAGCCTGTGGGGTCTCACTCTCTTTAATGTAAACATCCTGGATGGCATTGGTTTGTGGTTATTTTTGTGTGTTTTTCGTTTTTTTGGTGTGTACTGTTGATGTGGACTGGCCATGTGGGTGGTGGTGGCCATCTTAAGTGCTGGTACAGGCAACATGTGCTTGGGGTCCAAGGAGCCATTTTGAAGACAGGCAGTGTCTGAGGCCTGCACCCATTTTGCCTAGCTTTAATCCATTATGCCCAGGGGTAGTGAGTGGTGCATGGGCCTAGTCTTGCTGTGGGGTGTCTACTTGAATTTAAACATCATTGAGGCCATGGATGGGCTGGGATTGTGCTGAATTTTGTGGTTTTTGTCGTTTTTTGGGGGCTGCTGGTGGGGCCTTTTGCCCAGGGGTAGTGAGTGGTGCATGGACTGAGTCTGCCTGTGGGGTCTCTTTAATGTAAACATCCTGGATGGCATTGGATTGTGGTGATTATTGTGTTTTTTTCGTTTTTTTGGGGTGTACTGGTTTTGTGGACTGGCCATGTGGGTGGTGGTGGCCATCTTGAGTGCTGGTACAGGCAACATGTGCTTAGGGTGCAAGGGGCCATTTTGAAGACAGGCAGTGTCAGAGGCCTGCACTCATTTTGCCTAGCTTTCATCCATTATGCCCAGGGGTAGTGAGTGGTGCATGGGCCTAGTCTTTACGTGGGGTGTCTTCTTGAATTTAAACATCATTGAGGGCATGGATGGCCTGGGATTGTGCTGAATTTTGTGTTTTTTTTTACTTTTTGGGGTGTCTTCCATTGCTTTTAGGTGCACAAGAGAACCACCAGTGCCAGGAAGAAGTCCTGCTACGGTGTGTGCAGCACAACGTCACGTGTGGCCACAGACAACTCTGCAACTTGTGCAACTGCGGCCTGCTGTTCTGAGTGACATCTGAAGAAGATGGCCCCAAAAAAAGTTCCCCGTAGCTCCTCTAGCAAGAAAGCTGCCAGAAAGGAGCAGAAGAAGCAAGTTACCAAGCAGACTGGTGTGCCGCCCGCCACATTTTTTGGGAATAAAAAAAAAAGTACGCCTGCAGCAGCAGCGGGATCTGCTGGGGACCAAGCTGGGAGCCGCACCCCCGCTCCATTGGGCTCAGTGCCACCACCACCACGCCAACTTAAGTCCAAGCCCTTGAGTGCTGCAGAGGCAGCCAGTCTACTTGTTCAATCACCATCGATCAGTGATGTTGGCTCATCTCAAGAAAGCAGCAGCAATGTCCCTCAATCAACACAAGTTGTTGTAACTCATCTGACGAGTGTTGAACAACCACAGCCGCAACAACAACCACATGTGCAAGTACAAGCCCAAGTACATGTGGAAGGAGAGGCAGCGCAAGGAGATGCACAAGCAGAGGTGCATGGAGGGGCACAACAAGTGCCCACAATAGTTGTTCCTCCGGAAGTAGGGGCACATCTGGAAATCGACAATCAAGCCGAGGTATCATTCAAGGAAGCCACTCCTCCTGATGATCATTCATTGTCATCCACATCCCGAGCAAGGAAAAGATCAAGGGTGGTGTCTACATCTTCTTCAAGCCCACCTCCTTCTGATGATATGGATCTTACTTGGGAACCAGCACCACTGCCGTCTGAGAGTGAGGCTGAGGCACACCATGATCTGACAAAGGTAGCTAAGCGTAAAAGGAAGGTCGTCTAAACTCTCATAGTTATGGAGTGTGATGACGCTCAACAAGAAGTGGTGTATACTCCTGCTGCTGAAGACTCTCACAATGACGACGCAGTCATCACAGGCTTCACTCCAGCCTCAGCGGGCATGCAGCAAACAGACATTTTGACCCTAGCCCGACAAGCTGCTGAGCGTGATGATGAAGTCGACGAGGAGGCAATGGGAACATCACAATCATTGGAGTTAACTAGTACACCACCGCCTACCGCTTCCATATTTCTTCCTCGCCAGAAGGGACCTCCATCCACCTCGACCTCAATTAGTGGTGGGGAAAGTGCACAACGTAGTAAAGTTCAGCAACACGCATCCTCCACTTCATCTGACATTAGCAGCATGACCACCACCAGTATCGCCTCCTCCGGCCCCCCCAGACATTTCAAGTCCGCAGTTTGGGACTTCTTTAGTCTTTGTCCAAAAAAGGAAAACATAGCCATTTGTAGCATTTGTTAGCTTGCAGTTAGTCGTGGTAAGCTTGGTACCAACTATGGGACTGGAGGCCAGAGAGGTCATCCTAAGAGACAGCACACTATCCAATGGTTTGCGCACCTAAAGGAGATCAAGGAAGCCCGAATTGCAAGTCAAGAAAAAGTTGATGTTTCATCTGATGATGACGAGGAGGAAGAAGCATCAAACGTTTCACTTACACCCAGTACCCCTGTCAGCAGCACACCCCCTGCAAGATATATGAGCCACACTAAGAGTGTGGGAGAGAGTGAGACACCAATGCGAAAAAGTTCATCAGCGAGCGTAACTGGGTCGAAGAAGTCATCATCATCATCCCGTAAAATGGTCCAAGGCAACATTAGAACCATGTTGTTTTCAGACGCGCCATATGAACGCAACCACCCAACAGCGCGTCTGTATAACACTAAGCTGGCTAAAATGCTAGCGCTGGACCTTCTCCCTTTTTCTTTTGTAGAAGGAGTTGGTTTTCTAGAATTAGTGGCAGCGCTCTGCCCTAAATGGAAGGTTCCTAGCTGGTTCTATTTTGCCCGAGTTGCGGTTCCAGTACTACATGAAGATGTGATGGAGGTGATTGGGGCAGCTTTGCAGAAGAGTGCTGTTCACACGGATGTATGACGTTACAACGCATACTTTTACCACGCATACCTTTACAACGCGGTTTTTACATCGCAAACCTTTACAACGCATAGCGCTTAGAGGTGCTGGATAGTGGTAAGTATAATTTTCTATTCCAACTCCAGTCCCCGTGGACACTAGGGAAGGTGTTGGATAGAAAATTAAACGTATTCCCTATCCTAGAGCGCCCCCCAGCGCAATGCGTTGTAATGGTATGCGTGGTAATGCCTGCGTTGTAATGGTAGTGCGTTGTAAAAGTTTTGTTGTAAACGTTGTTCACCGTTCACACTATACATCTGACAACAGACATGTGGACCAGTGGCGCAGGCACTGATTACATGTGCATCACTGCACACTGGGTCTCTTTTTCAGGGGTTAAAGCAAAGCTAAACGCAGGTGTTGACCTGGACCAAGTTTTTAAAGCTGCTCGGAAACATGCAACACTAGCCATGTTTGGATTGGAGAAACGTCATACAGCAGAAAACATTTTGAATGAGTTTAACACAAAGGTCTTTCACTGGCTGTCCCCAAAAAAACGCGAGATTGGTTATGTTTCCACGGATAATGGCGCCAATGTAGTTAAGGCCATGGATCTGGGTCACTATTTCAGAGTGCTGTGTTTAGCGCACTGTATAAACCTGGTTGTTACAAAATTCTTGGATAAAGACAGTCCAGTGTGCGAGTTAGTGGCCACCTGCCGAAAAATGTGCAACCATTTCAGCCATTCTTTTAAGTCCCGGAAGCATCTGAGGAGCCTGCTACATGAACGTCGAATGCCAGTGAAAGCACTCATCCAGGAGGTGCCAACACGTTGGAACTCAACCTTCTACATGCTTGAGCGTCTGTATGAGCAGTTTACGGTACTCGATCAGTATTTCTTAACACTGGGTACAGCTCAGAAGGACCCGAGGCTAGATGCGGCGGAATGGAAGCTAGTTAAAAGCCTAACAGACATGCTTCGTCCTTTTGAGGTCTTCACGCGTGCAGTCAGCAGGGAGGACTGTAATTTGGGAAAAGCTATCCCATTGTTGCGCATGCTGGAGCACAAACTGAAGGCGGTGTCTTCTAAGTTTCAAAAAGATGAAGAAAAGCAAGAAGCTTTTGTTTTGGTGGAGAAATTATTAGAGCGCCTACTTGGCGATGAACGTCTTCAAAAGATCCACTCAGAACAGCATTAAATTTGTGCTACTATTCTGCATCCACGCTACAAAAAGGCACTGGCAGGCAGTGCATTATTTCCTTTTGGTGATGAAGATGTTACAAAGTACAAACATTGGCTAGCCTTGTCAGCCATGAGGTTTGAAAGAGAACGGCAGCAAATTCAAGGAAAAGGCAGTACATCAGCATCAGCAGGCCATCCCCAGTCAAAAGAATCCACTTCTGCACCCGTGGCTGTGGCAGAAGTGACCTCTCAGCTGTTAAAGACACCGGCAACCGGATCATCTGCACCAGACACAACAGAAATATCGGGTGATGAAGAGGATTGGCTAGCTGAGCTTGGGTTTGGTTCTCAAAAGGTCCGAGCAAAAAGTAATCAAAGTGGAGGAACCGTGGAGAACCTTGAGTCGATGGTGCAGGACTATCTGAATGACTCAACAGAGGTCTATGTTAATGCTGACCCATTGGCGTATTGGCATGGAAAAAAAAAATTGTGGCCAGAGATCACCAACCTGGCTATAAATTACTTGTCTTGCCCACTCGCAAGCGTGTCTTCTGAACGTGTTTTCAGTGCTTCTGGTGGCATTGTAACTTGCAAACAGACCCGCCTCTCGCCCAAAAATGTGGAGAGGTTAACAATGATCAAGATGAATCAGCACCTCATACCACCAGATTACAATGTACGAGATTACACGACGGAAGAAGACGAGAAGGACAACAACTTAGATGAGGGAATTTCTTCTGTGTTAGGTGACACTGACCTACTCCTGCCTGAATTCGCAGAGTAAAAGGACGAACTCTTCTTCCCTGACACCGAGCCCTGAAAATGAGCCAATGAATCAATAACTTTCTTTTTCGTACTTATTCACTTTTATTCCTGTGTGTCTGTCTTTCTTTGTTTTGCACAGTTAATATAATTAAAACTTTAAGTACCTGTACTTTTGCTTTTTGGCTGTTTGGGGGTCTTCTACTTGTTTTCGCCTTGGTTGACGGCTCTGAGGCCATTGCTGGGAAGATCTAATACCGGATAAAACTGGTTTGGACAAAATCCATGAGGGAAAAGTTTTGCATTTTCTGACATTTTGCTCAATGTAGCGTTTTCGGGGGCCTGTTGGGGGGCTTCCTGGTGTTTGTGGGTGGGTTTCGGGGTCTGGGAGCACTGCTGGGTATGGATAGTTTTGATAGCAAGAGGTTTGAAGGAAATCCATGGAGGCAGAGGGGAGTTAGGGCCTAGCTGCAGAGCGCGCGCTGAGTGATTTTGGAAATTTTCACAAAAGTGACAAAGTCCCCATTTTTGTACTTTTGCTTTTTGGCTTTTTGGGGGTCTTCTACTTGTTTTCGCCTGGGTTGACGGCTCTGGGGCCATTGCTGGGAAGGTCTAATACCGGATAAAACTGGTTTGGACAAAATCCATGAGGGAAAAGTTTTTGCATTTTCTGACATTTCGCTCAATGTAGCGTTTTCGGGGGCCTGTTTGGGGGGCTTCCTGGTGTTTGTGGGTGGGTTTCGGGGTCTGGGAGCACTGCTGGGTATGGATAGTTTTGATAGCAAGAGGTTTGAATGAAATCCATGGAGGCAGAGGGGAGTTAGGGCCTAGCTGCAGAGCGCGCGCTGAGTGATTTTGGAAATTTTCACAAAAGTGACAAAGTCCCCATTTTTGTACTTTTGCTTTTTGGCTTTTTGGGGGTCTTCTACTTGTTTTCGCCTGGGTTGACGGCTCTGGGGCCATTGCTGGGAAGGTCTAATACCGGATAAAACTGGTTTGGACAAAATCCATGAGGGAAAAGTTTTTGCATTTTCTGACATTTCGCTCAATGTAGCGTTTTCGGGGGCCTGTTTGGGGGGCTTCCTGGTGTTTGTGGGTGGGTTTCGGGGTCTGGGAGCACTGCTGGGTATGGATAGTTTTGATAGCAAGAGGTTTGAAGGAAATCCATGGAGGCAGAGGGGAGTTAGGGCCTAGCTGCAGAGCGCGCGCTGAGTGATTTTGGAATTTTTCCTGAAAATTTCTAAGTCCACACTTTTGTATATTTGCTTTTTGCCTGTTTGGGGGGCTTCTACTTGTTTCCGCCTGGGTTGACGGGTCTGGGGCCATTGCTGGGAAGCTCTAATACCGGATAAAACTGGTTTGGACAAAATCCATGAGGAAAATGTTTTTGGCACTTTTTGTAACTTAGGGTTCGTTAGGGTTAGCCCTAGCAGCAGGATTGCATGTGTTTCGGGGTGTTCTAGATTTTTGCAACTGAGTTCTGGGGCCTTAGAGCACTCGTGGGAATGTGTAATTTTTGTTGCAAGTGATTTGAAGAAAATCCATGGTGGGAAAGGGGGGATTTGGCATAGTTACGATGGTACGATGAATCTCTGCGGGCGCTCAAAAGCACCTGCAGGCGCGCAGAGCGGGTTTGGCGCAAAACTTATGACAGCAATAAAAAAGTTTTGTATCTGGCCACTGTAAAGCTCTACCATCGCGGTGTCTGTAGAACTCGGGCGGCTTTCTACGCTCTTCAATTTCGTTCCAGTACCAATCACTCCAAAACCATTTTTAAGGCCTTGAAAGATCTTATGGCTAAAAAGGTGTCAGCGAATACACTTGGTTCCACTGCACATTGTGAAGCCTTGGCAGCCTTCTTTTTGGAGAAGGTCCGTGCCATCCATAGATCCTTTCCTACGGTCGTACCTTATGCTGCCAGACTTCCCAAGCTTCCAGTTCAGGATGTTTTACATTCTTTTCCTAGTTTATCTCTGGAAAGCTTTGAGAAGTTGGCCCAGCAGGTCAAGACGGGGTCTCCGGCTGATCCTTTACGGCCAGCTTTGTTTAGAGACCTTGTATCCCAGGGTCTCTCGACGGTATGCTCTTTGATCAATATCTCATTAGCATCCGGTCTGGTCCCCGCTAAGTGGAAACAGGCGGTAGTTACGCCGAGTTCTAAAGAAATCTACTCTGGACGCCAGTAAACCTGAGAACTACTGCCCAATTTCACTTCTCCCGTGGCCAGCTAAAGTAGCTGAGGCGCATGTCAACACTGCCCTCTCGGACTATCTTTCACGGGCTAACATCTTAGACAGCACGCAGAACGGATTTCGAGCTGGACACAGCACGGAGACAGCTCTCCTCTTTATGGTGGAGCACCTGCGCTTCGTGCTTGATGCGAGTCAAACGGCGGCGCTGGTGCTATTAGATCTAAGCGCCGCCTTTGACACCGTCTCCCACCAGATCCTTCTGCAACGCCTGGAGGAAGCTGGCGTTATCGGCCCCGCTCTCCAGTGGTTCCGTTCTTTTCTTGCTTAACCGATCCTTTTGCGTGGCCGTTCCGCCCCATCAGTCCAAATTCTATCCTCTGGATCTAGGGGTCCCTCAGGGCTCCTCGCTGAGCCCCACGTTATTCAATCTTTACGTGAGGCCGCTGGCTGAGGTCGTCAAGCACTGGGGTATGACCATGGTGTCATACGCGGACGACACTCAGCTTGCGGTCACGCTCAGCGGGAATGCTGAAATGGATGCTCCTAGATTCCAGAATGGACTTCGAGTGGTCGCCAGCTGGATGAATGCCAACTGTCTCCAGCTGAACGCAAAAAAGACGGAAATTATGATCTTTGGCAAGCAAACGGAACTCTGGGGTGACAGGTGGTGGCCTTCGGACTTGGGTCCTACGCCCACTCCGGTCCCTGAGCTAAAAAACCTTGGGGTGTGGCTTGACCCAACTCTCACCTTTGTCTGCCATACAAAGCGCACGGCGGCATGCTGTTTTGGCATACTGCGTGGACTACGTCCCGTATTAAATTTTTTTGATGCAACGACCAGGCAACTCGTGGTGCAGGCAACAGTGATCTCTCGACTCGATTATGCCAGCTCCCTTCTGGTGGGGCTCAATCGGGCCGAGATCACCCGCCTTCAGCGCGTACAGAATGCTGCGGCTAGAGCAGTCGCCGGCTTACCCAGATTCTGTCCCACAACTAACGCTCTGCGTGCTCTGCATTGGTTGCCAATCGCGCAAAGGATCCAGTTCAAGGTTCTTTGTGTAGCCTACAAGATCCTTAAGGGCTCCCCTGCCTTGATTCTTTCAAATCTTCTGTCCCTTTATGCCCTGGTCCGCTCTCTAAGATCATCGGACCTTGAACTGGCGGTCGTCCCCCGCTTTAAGCGTAGCCGTGCTGGCGGACGCTACTTTCGAGTACGCGCCGCTGCTCTGTGGAACTCTCTCCCCCGAGAGATACGTGCCCTAAGTGACTTGCTCACTTTTTGTCGAGCTGTAAAAACTCTTCTGTTCCCTTAGATCTCTTATCTTACTTATTTCTGTAATGTTGTGTTGCTACCTTGTCGGGCGCCAGGACGCTCCTTTGCTGGAGCATCTGTGCGCGTAATAAATGAGTCTAACATAACATAACATAACAGTTAAAGAAAGCGTTTGCCACTATTCTTAACCCCTTCGACGCTCATGACGAGCTGGGCTCGTCATGGCGTAGCCTCCTCGCACGCTCATGACGAGCCCAGCTCGTCACGTAACATGCGTTTCCGCAAAACCCAGCATACGGGCGGAATTCCGCCCGCACGCATGCGGTTAACTTAGGGCTCGTTAGGGTTAGCAGTATTTGTATTGCATGTGTTTGGGTGGGGGTCTGTTTGTGGGGGGGTTTGCGAGTCTTGGAGCGATGCTGGGTATGGATACTTTTGCTTGCTTGCAAGTGCTTTGAATACAATCCACGGTGGTGGGTAAGGGGGGATTTGGGCCTACTTTTACTTTCAAAGTACGTTTTGTCACCAGTTTTCTACTAGGCCTCGTTTTTTGAGATCTGATTGGGGGTCTTCTACATTTTTGCGACTGGCTTTAGTAAGGGTCTGGGTGGGAGCACTGCTGGGAAGGTCTAATTTTGTTCTAAAACACAGTTTACAGTACACCTAGCTTGAGGGGAAAGATCCGCTAAATTAATTTGCCCATACTTATTTATCCTTCAAAAGGAGACTCAGACAGAGTACGCACTTTCAAAAATATTGTACTGTCTATTGGGAAACTCAAAGTGTGTTTTTTTGCACTACACAGCGTACATACCTTATATTTATTTGTCAGTGGTGTTCTAATATCACTTCCTGTTTTTCCATCAATAATTACTGGCCGGGTTTCAGTCTGTCCAATGGGAAAAAAAGGACGAAGTCAGGCTTCACATTAGCGAGCCGCAATTCAGCATCCGCCAGGCAGGCAGTGGACAGGGTGTCTTCTGGTCAACAACATTGATGGACGAAGCGTCAGCTGGAATGGAGGAATGCCGCTAATAATGGAATGGTTTGATGCGAGCAACTTACTTACCAAATTCAACAGGACAATTACAACAACATACAGATACAGTATCCATTCTTTTCAAATTATTTTTTAAGTAATGTTATTGCTGTGAACTTCTATGAGTGTGACTCTGCATTTCTTGGATGTCTCTCTCCTTCTAAATTGATCCCTACAGCCATTCTATAGGTTTTACTTCGGCTATTTTTTAAACCTAATTTAATGTAAGAAGGGTTTCTCTGAGTGCAGAGATAGGCAAGTGAAAACGCTGCAGCCCTGTACTGTCGCATTCTGTCATTCACGGTTGTCGAAAGTACTACTTACTTTTCAGTAACCATGCATGCAGTAGTGCATGCACTTCCTTTATGTCACTTAAAAGATTTATGGTTAGCTTTGTACCCAAAGATTTCTTTATCTTCAATTATTGTTTGTCCATGCTGTGCTTTTTTTTCTTCTCTCAACAAAACTTACCCAAAAAAACCCGTTCCCATCCATTTTCCAAACCCTAGCCCTCTTCCCCCGGGCTGTGTGGTTTTGATTGATGTGTGACTAAATGACAGCAATAATTCCACACACTTGCTGGGGAGGATAAGGTCATAGCAACAGGCTGGTGAAGGAATCCGAGGATATATTCTAGACTTACTCAGCTTCAGTACTATTTCTTGTAGTAGTAGCCAATGTCAAAGAAATTCAACGCAAGTACTAGTTATACTTTCAATACTTTACCATTTGTTAGGCTACATTGTGGCACTGTTCTAGTGTGCTGTCACCTGCTATATTCTCTATCGTACCGTTGTAATGCTCCAGTAAGGACAAAGCAGGTTTCATTTTCTTTTTTTCCATAGGCATGCAACTGCCACTGTGTCACACCACTAGTACCACCGCAATGAGCACATTTCATCCGCCCAGGATTGCCAACCTTAATCGCCATTTCCCGTGGAGCCAGCCCTGGGCCTAGCCCTACTTTCAAACACAAATTACAGGTAAGATAAGCGTTTGGTGGGAGGTAGTATAATGGAGTATTAGGAGAGACGAGAGATTGACGGTAGTACTACTAAAGTCCTAGGACTCTTGAATTCACTTACTCTGTGAGAGGCACTTAGTGTTGAAAACATTTAGCTATTTACACTTAAAGGAAGAAAATGACACAGACTTAAGTTTCAGGAAAACAAACTTACTGTTAAACCCCCACCCACCAGACTCAAAAGCAGTAAAAAACAGGTATGCTCAGATAAAGTTTCAAAAAGTATATTTGTGTAGCCCTAACAAAATAATCTCCCGCAAGACCCTCCCTAACCCCAACGATTGTCCTTCAAAAGTCCCAAAAACAACCCAACTCCCAATTCCCACCCCCCAAAAGTCTCTAAAAAAGGGGCAAGGGACACTACGGCAGGATGCTGTTCACTTTAGCGGCCAGGGCATCATACTCCTTGCGGAGGGTGGCATGGTCAGAGCGGAGGCCCTCCACCAAGGTCTTATATGTTAGGACCTCCTGCTCCAGGTAGGACACTCTGAGGCATAAGCGGCGCTGGCGTGCCTTGCAACTCCTGTGGGGGGCAGCTACTGTCTTTGCTGCTCGGCGGTGGCGGTTGGCTTTGGTAGCCCGGCTCCGTACCGCTGGAGCACTGCGCTGGCTGGCAGCCCGTGGGGGCGCGGAGGAGGATGCAGCTGTTGCAGTGGATGTACCAGTAGACTGCGTGTCCTCCTCCTCCAGGGCCAGCAGCCACTGATATTCGGCGACAGTGGCATCCAGCCTCCGTTGCCGGGCCATTCGAGCCAGCTCCTTCCTTGTTGGTTTTTTTGATTTGGAAGGAGCAACTATATGAAGAAAGAAAGACATAGTCTTTAATCAATGCTCCTTAAGATTAACACAAAATGATTGAGCAGAAAGTTGTGTCACAGTACAACTAGCAACTTGAAAGCACAGTACATAACTATTGAGGCCAGTATCTATCTAACCTCCCACTTCTTCATCCTTGCTCTAACATTAGTGGGAGTTTAAGGAACAAATTCTACGAGCACTGTGGCCTTCTATTACAGTCGACTATGACAGTATACCAGTCTTATTCTTCTTCTTCTCTCTTGTTTAGGAAAATTGGTACGTTATCTTATGCAAGCCGGCATAATGCCAGCGCAGTGGTGAACTTGCACCCGAGAAAAACAGACGCACACCATGATGAGTGAGACAGACTTGCGTTACTGTACCGGTCCAGTACATGCAGGTGGTGAAGCTCTTACTTTTCTATTACGGGTGGCACTGAGAATACTCTGTTAAAAGGGCTACTGCTTAATTAATTTAACTTTCACCCTACAGTGCAAATGAGTACTAGAAAAGGAAAATGAAGAAGCTAAATAATCTGATTATCTATCACTTCACATGGGATGTATTTGATTACATATGGGATGACTTTAGGTGCTTTGCTTTTTATTGAATGAACAGTGATACACCCACACATGCATGACGTACTACTACTAAACTAAACTTATTAAGAGAGGTAGGGAGTGTCCACCGTAATAACTGGATATATGCTGTGCTTGCAGTTGCAATACAAACTACTGCTACTATTCATGGTAGTATTTGGACAAAATTACAATTTCTTTTCCTTGCCTTTCCTACACTGGAACGGACGTGCGGGTGAGGTGTTACATGCTTTTCAAAGTAACACTTAGTTCATCCAGTGACCGTCTACTCTCTCTAGATACACATATGCTATCTAAGAGCCAGGCATCCATCCATTCAAAGTATATGCACACATACAGTTTCTGTTTCACCCACCCAGGCTGTTCTCCTTCCACCCATCCTTGCTTCATCATTCACCCAGCCATGCACCATACCATATTCTTTCCTTCCCAGCCACCTCGGGAACCAAGCAAACACATATCATTCTTCTTTGCCAGTCATCATTACATTTCTCGTCCTTCCAGACTTACTTACACCCTTCTTTCGCTTTTCGTTCATCCCATCCATCAAGTTCATCTCAGATCTGATTGGGATTCTTCTCGCCAAAAACTTCACAGCTAAGTCGAAGTACATTTAGAGGAGGCTACTACCTGGTTGATTTATAATACACCTGTGCAGAAAGCACACTCTGCAGTCTTCAATCTCAATAAGTAAGGAATATATAGCTTACCTCTGCCCGCCACCACCGTGTGAACCCTCACAGGCACATTGGTGTCGTCCGGCACTTGCACCGCCTCCTCCCGAGAAGTGTTCTCCTCATCCAGCACCACCACCTCCGCGCTGGCCCCGCCACCAGATGTTCCACCTACAAAGTACATTTAAGAATGTTAGAATACACCACTCACTACTATATATTATTTGGTCTAGGAATAAAGAAATGTGAAAAAAAACAGAAAACAATGTAATAATTTGTGACTGTCTACTCTAAAGTAAAAATGTCCCTTTTTCCAGGGAAGGCTGTTGTCTTGCTGCACTTTTTGGCACAACTGATGAATGCTTGCTTTTTATTTTTAACACGCACCACTTTTTCTCCTAACAGACAGAAGCTTGACTTCTAAGAACACGATCAAGATCAAGTTCAAACCAGGTGAGAGCTCGGCTCGACCACAAGAAATGTGTTCAATTAATCGTCAGCACTAAGCACTTTTCCATTTTAAGTTAAACGTTCCGTTTTATGACAAACTTGATTTTAATAAATGTGTTTACTTTTAATAAAGCTTTTAAACTTAAGTAGACTCTGTGGTTTTTGGTCCTCCAGACTAGAGTGGCTGAGCTAAAGGTTTTGCAATTTTTGCAAGCATTAGTCCGTGCCTCTGACACTTCTTGACTCTGACTCCGTACTCTTGTCCTGCGTTGGATAATCATCATTGGGGATCAATCATCGGTGACTTTGGGAGCTAAATGACTCTGCCACACTATCTAGTCAGTAAGGAGATTGGGGGTTCAACTACAAAGTCTGTTATCACTGAGGTATGTGGAAAGTCTAACAGCGCCTATTATAATTGATAAGCTAAGCAATGCATTATTTAGTGTCCATAGTTCTGTTTGTGCAGATTTGTCCCTGCAACAGTTGCAACAGTAGTAGAATGAATTGTCCTCCTATCCAAACCAAAAGTAAAGTAGTATCTTATTCTTTCTTGGTGGTCATTCACCTTTTTTATTGTTGGCAATTGTCAAAGCATAAACATTTAGAAGACTTGAAAAGACATTATGGACAATCCCAGAGGACTGCACTCAGTGCATAGAGCTATTGCTAACTAGAATGGGAGTCCAATGGAATTGCCAAATGTGCAATCTTAGTTAGCTACACAGACAGACTAATAAGAATAATCTAGTAATACCACAGGGAGTCATAGTCGAGGCAGGATAAGAATTTAGATACAGTCTACAAGAAGATCAAAGACGATTTAGAAAAAATCGAATGAGGAACGCTAGAAAAAAATAGGTACTCTATATTAAAATTAAAACTTACCGGGGCCAGCAAAGGAGCCCTCGCCTGACCGATCCTGTTCCGCAGCAGCAGCAGCCTCCTCCAATGCCCTCTTGCCCCTGGGGGGAGCTGATGTACAACATAAAAGAAAGGAAGACCAGAAAACATGGATGATATTTGTCAACCAAATCAAACATTTCAAAAGAACAATAACAAAATATTTTGGCGAAATAGCAAATAGACAACTATTCCACGGGATATACTGACCGATCTCATGTGGTCTACTACGTTATTAGTATTGATTGATTAGCGGACCGTCGATTTGGAAAGTTCTTATGTAACTCCCTAAACAAACTCCTAAAAAGGTTCGCCTAGGACTGGCAGGCAGCAGTCCGCAGCATGCGAAGTGACAAACAAAGTCCATCGTGATTGCAGATCAGTGAATACTCAAACTATCAATCCACCACCACTATTTCTTCTTATCGCCATGTGTACAAAGGAAGGACTGGACTTGAGTCTGTAGGGGCTGATTTAGAAGCCCCTTGTGGCTCTTTTGCTCCATTGTTGCGTGACTTTTGTGACACAGCGGCAGAACAAAAGAGGCGCCATGGTTCGGCGTATATTAACAACGTGACGCATATGGGAGATGCATCACGTTGTAAAGCCCTGCGCCATCAGGGGGCGTTCCGGCGCAGGAACGCATCCTAAAAGTGGCTGAGGGACATCTACAAGATTTCAATCAGTCACTTTTAGGACAATGATGCGTGACTCAAACCCTGCGCCTGCTTGAAGCAGACGTACGGCTTGACGCAGCATTGGGGAGATAGGGCACCCCAGAGCATTGCTGGAGCTGCACCATCGTTGCGACGCAACTCCAGCAATGCGCCGCCTTTACGGCACAGAAGCGTAACGCTTTGGTGACGTTTTGGGCACATGGTGCGCCGCATTGTAAATACGGCGCACCATGGGTGGTGGTGGCGTGGCGCACAATTACTGGCACATCCCTGCTACTTTGCAGGGATGCGCCGGTAATTAAAAATCTGACCCTTAGTGTCTAGCATTACGCAGTTCTTTAAACTACACTCATGCATAATTTCACAGGCCAATAAAATGAACACAAAATCGAAAACAAATATATACAAATGGTATATAAATAAATAATACCGGATCTAGGTTTTACTGGACATAGTAATAACAGATAGCTCAATAAATAAGAGTCAAGATTCGAGGTAGTAGGAGTTTGCAGGTTTAATACAGCATAAAGGACAGGAACAGGACAACCTGCACAGGAATAGGATGGCAGAGCCCGGCAGGGGGGCCCCCACAGCTGTCGGGTAGGATCTGGGATGAGCGCGCTAACTTTAATAACAATACACAAGCATATATATACTAAAACAGTTGCATTACAATGAATACAGTAGGCGGAGCAGTGGGTGTGGTCAATAGCAGTCGCGAAAGATAAGAGTGAAAATGGGTGTAACAAGAGGCGTATACATAGACATGTGATGTAAACGTAACAGAATATGTCATAAATGGGGCGGAAACATGGAGGGGGCTACCTAAGGAGCCGGGACCTCTAACCTAATGGTGCGCGCAAACTAACAATGACGTGTTACTAGGAGAAGCTGGGGGCTACGAACTCTGTGCTAGGAGCAGAGACTGAAGTCTGGAGAGTCAGGGCGACATGTACCTAACATTATCTAGTATCTGATGTTTAGAGAACATGTTGATAGAATCCAAAAGTTATCGGGGTAAAGGCTAACAGACTCTAAGACTGGTGCATGCATTATTCTACATGTAGTGCGTGTTGAAGAATATTAGATGACCATTAATTCAGTATTTCTCTTACATGGAGACGTAAAAGCTAGACTGTGACGGAAACTATTGATGCGATTCAGTAGCTTAGGAATGCAGAGAAGGAGGGCTGGACTGATAACTAGAATCATAACATACTCTTGGCAGACTCAGAGGCAGAGCCAGGCCGAGCCGGGCACTGTGAGGCAGGAAGTAAGTGAAGGGTCAGGAACACAGGTGGGGGCTGTATCGCTCCTCAGCGAGGATTCAGGAGACAGGAGCTGAATCTGGTGTCCGGGCCCTTTTGAGGCCTAGAAACGGGGACTTTTCAATGAAATAACGTGTAGCTTTCACGAGAACTGGAAACTGGCATACTAGAGATGGACACAACTGTAATTGCGTCTTTAATCAAATATGGGGAATACATATGCATATTAATCATGCACACATAACATAAGATGAGGAACACGTAGGGACACAGAACATGGCAAAATTTACTTTTCCACATTCCCTCCTTGTCACTACGTTTCCATCAGGAAACATCAATATTCATGATACCATCTATCATTTCATACAGTATCATTTGTTCGTCTCGAATTTTCTTGGAACGGGATTTAGAACGGGACTTGGAACTAGGAATACAAGAGGTAGCACAAATGCCACAAATCGCAGGGCCACATTGTATACAGAGGCAGCAACTGAATATGATCGCTACTGCAATACCTAGAAATGATAATACTTTCCATCCCCAGGCGGAAACTATACTCCAAAACCAACCGGACCATGTCCAGGTGCCTGGATCTTGGTGTAACATATGGGCAATTTTATGCAGTCTGGTTATAGCTGAATAAACAGACGGCGCGTTATTAGAATGAAAATGCAGCAACTAGATCCGATGACTCTACAAGCCCCGCCCCTATCGGCCAGTATGACGTCAAGGACGAGACGATTCTGGAGCACGACAATTCTCATAAAGGATTGTTCTTCGGTCAAGTTACCTAGAGCAGAAGTAGTCTCAATCACTACTGCGTAAAGAGTTCTGGTTAATCTACGTATCAGTTTACTATTCACGACAGTACCTAAGTAGGGGAAGACACCTTTATTGATATCTATGTATTGTTCTAGAGCAGTTTCAGTATAATCGACAATCGGGAGGTCTCTCTTGTGTATTGTATGTACTAGGTGGGAATTCCTATGATAGTCAGGTGGGGCTAGAAAAACTGGTGGCAGTAGGAAGGCAATGTAACAGGTTCCCTCCCAATCGAGGGGCAGACGAACATATGCGGTCTGACCACAAACAAAATAAGAATGACGTGAAGCTTTAAAAATAGATTTCCTACTGTCACTATACTTGACAATAGTAGTACAATCACTATGGCCAACATGTACGGAACCATTCTTTCGGACACATAATTCGCCTTTAACTGGTAATACTGAAATAGCAGGTAAGTCTGGAGTGGTATCAGACTGAACATTCAGGACCATGAAATTCGAAGAATAATTACCTAAATTATAAACTTCATTTTCTAGATCTAACCCGGTTCTGTGGGGAAGACCTTGCTTGTCTGGAAAACATGTACTGTTAAGGAAGGACATATCTGTTGAGGATGACGTTAACGTGGACCATGCTCCACACGAACCATTATGTGAAAATGGATAAGGAAAGAGTGGCAGAACTCCCTTCGGTGTCTGGAAAGGGGGGAGTCGACCACACACCCAACAATTAGTGGCATTGCTGGTCTGGTGTGAATAATGTAACATGCGGATAAAGGAATTATTACGCATAGCGAGACGATATGAGAGTTCATGAGGAGGCAGATCACTAAACGTGTGTTCTACTGTAACATTAGGAGACTTATTTACATGAGAAACTGAAAAACACAAATAAAAAGCATAACCTGTGCAGGTAGTCATAAGGCTGAAAAACAATATGAAACTTAGAAAAACGATACATCGGATTGAGTTTTGAATAACTCTCTCACTATGGGGGTCTATTTTATACATGTCAGAAACCGGTCTAACCGTTTCACCTAGGGGAGGACTTAGACAATCAAACTGGCTGACTTATTTTACTAGACCTTAATTTTAGCTTATACTCCTGTTGTGGAGTTTTCTCTACCAGGGAGGGTTCAGTATCAATGTCTTTTGCGGGACAGTCCTTAAGAATAGTACTTTGGCAGTCTTTAAAATCCTCGGAAATGTTCTTAGAAACAGGTTTCAATCCATAAAACTTCTTGATGTGCGACAAATGGACCCACCCCTTCCTGCCTTCCAGCTTGACGGCAGTACGGGTGGCCAGGAGGACCTGTCTTGGCTCCTTCCAGCGAGGCTCCAGCGGACTTGAACGATCAAAGTTCCTCACGAGAACCAAACATCCGGGAACGATTTCATGCGGTGCCACCTCGGTATTGTCTGGAAATGCGGCGGCAACCTGTGAACGACAAGAGTGTAGGGCAGACATCAAGGAAGCTAGGTAATCTGTCAGCATATTACTTGAAACATCGGTAATACTTCGGGGTCTAGGTGTACCCCACATGTTAGGGGGGCGGCCGAATACGACCTCGTACGGGGACAGACCTGATCTGGAATGTGCGACCATGCGCATATAAAATAAAGCGACTGGCAGAGCTACTAGCCAGTCTACACCTTTTTCTTGACAGACTTTGGCAATGCGGATTTTCAGGGTCTGGTTATGTCTCTCTACTAGACCGGCTGCTTCAGGATGGCGTACACAATGGAACTTCCACTGGTACCCTAACAACAGGGAAACGTGTTTCATCAATTCAGATGAGAATGGCTGGCCGTTATCAGAATATACGACTCTAGGGAGTCCATAACGGGGGAAGAATTCACGAACCAACTGCTTGGCAGTGGTCGCGGCTGTGTAATCTGGGACTGGATATGCTTCTGTCCATCTAGACAAAGCGCATACAACTACGAGGACATACTTGAAACCTCGACATCGCTCCATCTGAATATAATCCATCTGGAGGACTTCAAAAGGGTGGTCAGGGGGCTGGAATCCACCTTGTTCCACCGGGACACTTTTACCTGGATTGAACTGGCAACATATCATACAGGTACGGACTTTCTGCTTGGCTGCAGCTCGTAAATGCTTGTTGAACCAAATGTTCTGGATACTGTCTAACATAGCTTTTTCTCCTAAGTGTGCTGGACTATGTGCGGTATTGATAATGACTTGAACCATAGAGTCGGGGAGAAACCATGTGGCTCTACCCTTTGTCACCCATCCCTGATCTGTCTGGACCCCTCCTTGTTCGGACCATTTCTTGATTTCATCGGGGGTAGCATGTAACTGGATATCTATGACATCTTGAGTAGGGTCCTTAACTGTCATACATGTAGTTGGATCTGGAGTATGTGTCTGTGTCGGATTAACTGGCATGTCTGGGGTCTGTGCTGTAAGCTTGGCTGTGCGATCTGCTAGATCGTTACCTTGAGAAATAATGTCAGTAACCTTCGTATGTGCTTTGCACTTCATGATAGCAATAGATGTCGGTAAGTGTATAGCATCTAACAGAGCTTGAATAAGGAGACCATGCTGAATCTTGGTTCCATGAGAAGTCATGAAACCTCTCTCTTGCCAGAGCACTCCAAAGTCGTGTACGACTCCAAATGCGTAACGTGAATCTGTATAAACATTAACTTTCAGGTTCTTGGCGTGTATGCAGGCTTGGGTCAGAGCAACTAGCTCTGCTGCTTGAGCAGACAGGGTGTCAATACGGTGTGTTTCTATAACTTCAGTGTCAGTAGTCACTGCATACGCGGCTACTAGTTCTCCGGTGCTTGTTCTCATACATGAACCATCCACATAAAGTGTCAGGTCGGGATCTGGTAATGGAATATCTGTCAGATCTTGTCTTGGCTTAGTCATAATATTAACTACTTCCACACAGTCATGTGTGGCAGGATTTGAATTAACTGACGGTAACAGTGTAGCAGGATTTAGAACGTTGCAGCGTCTGATTTCTATGTGTGGCTGGAACAGTGTCAGTTCATAACCTGTTAAACGTGCAATTGTCAAATGCTGAGTTTGTGTTCGGTTTAAAAGAACTTCCACGGAGTGTGGAACTTGTACTGTCAGGGAGTGTCCTAATACTATGGAATCACTTTGTCTGATAGCTAGGGCTGTGGCTGCAACTGACTTGAGGCACGCAGGCAGAGCCTGGGCTACAGGATCTAATGTGCTCGAAAAATAAGCACAAGGCTTGTATTGTCCTGCTTGATCTTGTGTGAGAACAGATAATGCTGTACCTTCACGTTCTGTAACGAAAAGTGTAAAAGGCTTACTGTAGTTCGGTGTAGCTAGAACTGGAGCTTGGCATAAAGCTTTCTTTAACTCATTGAAACTAAGTGTATGTTCAGATGTCCAAGGGAGGACAGTCGATACGGCTGCCTCCTGTGTCGTTAACTGTATCAGTGGTTTAGCTAGAAATGCATACTGAGGAATCCATTGTCTACAATAAGAAGTAAGGCCGATAAAAGCACGTACCTCCTTCTGTGTCTTGGGCTGAGGAAGACTCGCTATTAACTGGATACGGTCTGGTGTCAACTGCCTACCCCACTTGGACAGTAAGTGGCCTAAGTAGATCACTTGCTGGACACAGAATTGAAGCTTCGAAGGGGACACCTTGTGCCCCATCTCGGCAAGGAAATACAAGACTGTAAGTGATGCTCGCTCGCAAGCACGTTCAGAACGGGCTGTGATCAGTAGATCATCGACATACTGGAGCAGGGCAGTGTCAGTTGGCATGTGAATGTTGTCTAGTTGTCTTTTAAGTGCTTGACTGTAAATACTAGGACTTTCTGTGAAACCTTGAGGAGCTTGTGTGAATTTATAGCTCCTTCCATTTAAACAAAATCCGAAAAGAAACTGGCTGTCTGGATGAATGGGGACACTGAAAAACGCGTTCTTGAGGTCTATGACTGTGAAAAATGAGGCTTCGGAATCAATGGCTGTCAATAGGGAAGAGATATCTGGAACAACTGGGTACTGGGGAATAATACATTTATTGAGTTCTCGTAGGTCAATCACTAATCGATATACTGGAGGTGCATTTGGATCAGTACGTTTCATGACTGGAATGATCGGAGAATTACATACATTGGAGTCAGTCTCTACAACTACTCCTTGAGCCATGAGCTCGTCAATAATTTTGGATAAGGCTGCTACAGCCTCAGGTGGCAATCTGTACTGTCTGATTCGTGGTAACACTACACCTGGTTTGAGAGTCACACGATGGGGTGTGATTTGCATGGAACCAACATCAGTTGGACCTTGCGCCCATAGATGCTGCGGAACCTTAGACAATCTTGGATCAAAATCTCGTAATACATAGTGACCCTTGAAGTCACGTAAAAACAAACGTATTCCCTCTGGGGAGCAGCAAATAACTGCACCTAATTCTTTCAGTGTCTTAATGCCTAACAGATTTTCTGGACATGACTTAGTAAGTAATAGATCAGTAGTGCGGGACAATGGACCTACTTCTAGAGTAACTGGCTTAGATATCTCGTTTACAATAGGCTTTCCTGAAAATCCAAGGGAAACATTTCTTGAGCCTGAGAGCGGAGCCCCTGGAACTTCGGCGTGACTGATGGTCGTCCTACTTGCCCCTGTATCAATCAGAAACTTTCTGTCTTTCCCTAGTACTTGACTATGAACATAGGGACCTTCTTGATCTACAGGAATCTCGATGAGAGGCAAGCCTACCTCCCTCTCTAGGCTGTTTCATGAGTACGGTTGATACTCTGGATACTCGGACTGGGCATACTGGTACATCTGCTGTGTAACATGTTGTGTTGCAGCAATAGGCTGCGGTGCTGGAACTGTCTGTTGTGCATTCTGTGGCTGAGAAGTCTGTGAAACTTGTTCTTGTCTAGGCGGACGTGGTCTTTCTTTAGTTTTACCAGTAGCTATATTGTGTTTCAGAACTGCACACTCGTTTATAAAATGACCTGGCTGTTTACAATAATTGCATGTCCCTTTAACGGGAGCTGCAGGATGACTGGCTTGACTCGGACCCCTCTTCTGACTGTCTTGTGGAACAGATTGTGCAACTAGTACTTTCATTTTCGTGTCTTTCATACGTTTTCTTTCGTGTTCTTGCTCTTCCCTGATTCTATTCTGGTGGTACTGGAGCATCTGTAACATCTGGGACGGAGTACTAGCTTGTCATGTACTTTCGACCTTTAAAACTCGATTCTTAACTTGTGGACTTGAATTCTCGACTAACTTAGTAACAAAAAGATGAGGGTATGACTCGCTACTCGTCTTCAAGCCACTGTTTATAATAAAACATTTCTCGAATCTAGAATAAAAATCACTAGTATCTTCGTCTTGTTTCTGTTTACAGGCTGAGATTGCATCCCAGTCTTCCTTTTTAGTGGCTAATAATCTGGGCAAAACTTGTATTAACAGTTCTGGTAATTCTTTACATTTCTCTCCAAGACCGGTACCTGGTACTCGTATCTTATCTTCAGCTTCTAGAACTGCCCAATCGATCTTTTTCTCTCCCACCTCCCATTCTTTTTCCTTGAGTTTCTCGTATACCCCTGCGGGCAACAGGACCTTTAGCATTTTAATAATATCTGGATGCGTGTATTCTCCCATACGGAGCATGTCTTTTAATTCTCGGTGGAACCCTGCTGGATCTTTGTCATGACAAGGAATTAATTTCTTCATCTCTAAGAGTTCCATCTTTGTAATCGGGGTGTAAACAAATACTCTTTGCATTTCACCATCTGCTGTCCTGACTGGGTGTACTTCTCGTAACGGGTTCTGTCTATCTATGTAAAACGGTTTACTTTCTGGGGGTGAGACATGAACAAAATGCGGGTTCAAGAACATACTATATTTGTGACGCTGTTCTAGAATGACACTAATTAAATCGGTACCTAAACCTTTCCATCTATACTGGAGTAACTCGTTCAGGACATCATGTAACGGACCTGGATCAGAATGTTGACCCTCATACAATGTGATGAGGTGCTGAACCATATACATACCCACCAGTCGATGCTCGGCTGGGGGCAATTTCAGAAACATTTGTGCCACTATTTCGTCTGGAAAAGTGGTAGAATCAGTAGTCCATCGGACTGCTGATCGGGCTAGTTCTTGTTCATGCATAGTACTTAACTCACTATAACCGATTCGTGATTTCAGAATGTGATCGGTAGCTTGAAATACTTGTTCTAGAGAACCTTGTTCTGGTGCTGGATGATGAAAAACTGACTTGTGTTCTAGGCATAAATGGTGATCTGGAAATCTAGATTTTCCTACATACGCTATTCTGGCGGGATTCTCGTCCTCTACCTCTTCAGTAGAAGAGTCATTTTCTTTCTCGCTTACTTGTGCTGCTTTACGTTGTTCGTGTAACCTTATTATTTCTTTACGAATTTTCTTGTACATACTCTCTATACTACCGATAGTTCTGTGTTTACCCTCGGCTATATTATCACTCCACCTTGTCAGGATTCTCATTTCGGCCGGATCTTTGGTCGGATAATCTTGTTCCCTTATTAGACAATTAATCAGAAACTTTAATAACATGAGCTGGATTTCAGCTTTTCTTTGAGACATGGCTTCGCCAATACTTTCTGGATCTTGTCCTGTACGGATGAAACGGTATATTCTGTCTAGATCTTCTTTCATATCTGGTAGGGTGTCCAAAAACCCGGTCACCCGTCTTACACGGATGGAATATATAACTGTACTATCATCACCTGCGACTGGATCATAGCGGCATTCAGTAAGAGCTCGTCGGATATCTGCAACGGACTTATATTTGGGCGTACGCTGTAACGCACATTCATGTAACTCGGCTAACGTTACTCGTCGGTGTGATGGCGGGGTACCAGGAGGACCTCCTCCTGCGGCCCCTAAACTGGAATCGTCGACTGATACTCTTCGTACTGGCGCGGCGGGAAATTGTAATGTAGGCTGGACCGGGGGTACCGTAGCAGGTACTCCGGTGTCTGGAGGAGCAGGAATGGCATGATTTACAGGGACTGGCGGAACAGGATTTGCATATTCTGGGACTGTGTCGTCCAAATAGGACGAGATAAAAATATCAGCTGCGGTCGGTTTGTGACGTAGCTTGGTCGGAACTAAGGGTGGTGGAAAATTACTGGATGCTTCCGGGGTCGCTTTTGGCAAGCCCTCGGCAAGAAGAGGATACATACCCTTAATGAGGGCATGCCTCTGTCTGTCTGACTGTTCGGTTTTGACTCGTTCACCTATCTCGATTAATTCCCTTTCTTGGGCTCGTTCTAAGGATTCTCTACTTAATTCTGACTTTCTGATTTCTTTTTCGGTTCTTTTATGAGATTCTTTGCGCCATAACTCGATGGCATCTTTCTGTGACTGTCTGGCTTTCTTTTTCCATAATGCTTCTTCTACTCGCATGATGCACTCGGCATCCCATGTACCCGATACGGGCCATCTATACTTTTCTTCTAACTGTTTGGTATACTCTACCCATAAATCTAGATACAATATGGCACTTATGCCATGCTTCTGATACATAAAATGACCTGGACTGTCCCTAGGCGGGACAGGAACTGCTTCTTCTAACAGACCTTTTCTAGTTCTTAACTGACGTAGTTTAGAAAACCACGGCATGACTGGACTGTAATCTAGACACAATACAATACACAATGAACACGATAATTACTCCACATTCATACCACGACATTAAAATACATGAAGAACATTTAAAATAACAGTTCGAACAGAATACTACCTGGAATACGGAAAACACAATACATGGATTTTCTCGAGAACAGAACTGACTAGAACAGACTAGATGCACTGCTGAAACAGTACGAAACTTACCGGTCTCATAAAGAGACACGCCAGGACCCGCATCCACCGAAGTGGACACTTCGTTTTGGCATCTGTGTACCACCAAACCCCACGGACCAGAGACAATTAGATTGACCCTGTCTAGATACTACCCCAGCAACGGTACTCACCGGGCAGCAAGAACGGAAGGCCTCGGACTGGACTGGACTGCTTCGACGCCGGACGGACGAACTTCGGACTTCTGTTACGGGTGGGCCTCCGGATACCTCGGACCTTGGACTCTCGGCTTGGGCTCTGGTCGGGACTCGCCGCGTTCCTCCACCGCCTCGTCTGGATGCTGGACCGCAACCTCCGTCCCCTCCGTGGGCCTGAGGGATACTTGAAGCAGAAATATCTGCACGTGCACGGTATGGTTCCGTCGCGGCTGCAGAGGATCAGGGGGCATACGTGGCTTCACCGGCGCGTGGGGAAAGGGCAAGTCCCTGTTCGGGCGCCATTATGTGGTATATAAATAAATAATACCGGATCTAGGTTTTACTGGACATAGTAATAACAGATAGCTCAATAAATAAGAGTCAAGATTCGAGGTAGTAGGAGTTTGCAGGTTTAATACAGCATAAAGGACAGGAACAGGACAACCTGCACAGGAATAGGATGGCAGAGCCCGGCAGGGGGGCCCCCACAGCTGTCGGGTAGGATCTGGGATGAGCGCGCTAACTTTAATAACAATACACAAGCATATATATACTAAAACAGTTGCATTACAATGAATACAGTAGGCGGAGCAGTGGGTGTGGTCAATAGCAGTCGCGAAAGATAAGAGTGAAAATGGGTGTAACAAGAGGCGTATACATAGACATGTGATGTAAACGTAACAGAATATGTCATAAATGGGGCGGAAACATGGAGGGGGCTACCTAAGGAGCCGGGACCTCTAACCTAATGGTGCGCGCAAACTAACAATGACGTGTTACTAGGAGAAGCTGGGGGCTACGAACTCTGTGCTAGGAGCAGAGACTGAAGTCTGGAGAGTCAGGGCGACATGTACCTAACATTATCTAGTATCTGATGTTTAGAGAACATGTTGATAGAATCCAAAAGTTATCGGGGTAAAGGCTAACAGACTCTAAGACTGGTGCATGCATTATTCTACATGTAGTGCGTGTTGAAGAATATTAGATGACCATTAATTCAGTATTTCTCTTACATGGAGACGTAAAAGCTAGACTGTGACGGAAACTATTGATGCGATTCAGTAGCTTAGGAATGCAGAGAAGGAGGGCTGGACTGATAACTAGAATCATAACATACTCTTGGCAGACTCAGAGGCAGAGCCAGGCCGAGCCGGGCACTGTGAGGCAGGAAGTAAGTGAAGGGTCAGGAACACAGGTGGGGGCTGTATCGCTCCTCAGCGAGGATTCAGGCGACAGGAGCTGAATCTGGTGTCCGGGCCCTTTTGAGGCCTAGAAACGGGGACTTTTCAATGAAATAACGTGTAGCTTTCACGAGAACTGGAAACTGGCATACTAGAGATGGACACAACTGTAATTGCGTCTTTAATCAAATATGGGGAATACATATGCATATTAATCATGCACACATAACATAAGATGAGGAACACGTAGGGACACAGAACATGGCAAAATTTACTTTTCCACATGGAAAGTAAATTTTGCCATGTTCTGTGTCCCTACGTGTTCCTCATCTTATGTTATGTGTGCATGATTAATATGCATATGTATTCCCCATATTTGATTAAAGACGCAATTACAGTTGTGTCCATCTCTAGTATGCCAGTTTCCAGTTCTCGTGAAAGCTACACGTTATTTCATTGAAAAGTCCCCGTTTCTAGGCCTCAAAAGGGCCCGGACACCAGATTCAGCTCCTGTCTCCTGAATCCTCGCTGAGGAGCGATACAGCCCCCACCTGTGTTCCTGACCCTTCACTTACTTCCTGCCTCACAGTGCCCGGCTCGGCCTGGCTCTGCCTCTGAGTCTGCCAAGAGTATGTTATGATTCTAGTTATCAGTCCAGCCCTCCTTCTCTGCATTCCTAAGCTACTGAATCGCATCAATAGTTTCCGTCACAGTCTAGCTTTTACGTCTCCATGTAAGAGAAATACTGAATTAATGGTCATCTAATATTCTTCAACACGCACTACATGTAGAATAATGCATGCACCAGTCTTAGAGTCTGTTAGCCTTTACCCCGATAACTTTTGGATTCTATCAACATGTTCTCTAAACATCAGATACTAGATAATGTTAGGTACATGTCGCCCTGACTCTCCAGACTTCAGTCTCTGCTCCTAGCACAGAGTTCGTAGCCCCCAGCTTCTCCTAGTAACACGTCATTGTTAGTTTGCGCGCACCATTAGGTTAGAGGTCCCGGCTCCTTAGGTAGCCCCCTCCATGTTTCCGCCCCATTTATGACATATTCTGTTACGTTTACATCACATGTCTATGTATACGCCTCTTGTTACACCCATTTTCACTCTTATCTTTCGCGACTGCTATTGACCACACCCACTGCTCCGCCTACTGTATTCATTGTAATGCAACTGTTTTAGTATATATATGCTTGTGTATTGTTATTAAAGTTAGCGCGCTCATCCCAGATCCTACCCGACAGCTGTGGGGGCCCCCCTGCCGGGCTCTGCCATCCTATTCCTGTGCAGGTTGTCCTGTTCCTGTCCTTTATGCTGTATTAAACCTGCAAACTCCTACTACCTCGAATCTTGACTCTTATTTATTGAGCTATCTGTTATTACTATGTCCAGTAAAACCTAGATCCGGTATTATTTATTTATATACCACATAATGGCGCCCGAACAGGGACTTGCCCTTTCCCCACGCGCCGGTGAAGCCACGTATGCCCCCTGATCCTCTGCAGCCGCGACGGAACCATACCGTGCACGTGCAGATATTTCTGCTTCAAGTATCCCTCAGGCCCACGGAGGAGACGGAGGTTGCGGTCTAGCATCCAGACGAGGCGGTGGAGGAACGCGGCGAGTCCCGACCAGAGCCCAAGCCGAGAGTCCAAGGTCCGAGGTATCCGGAGGCCCACCCGTAACAGAAGTCCGAAGTTCGTCCGTCCGGCGTCGAAGCAGTCCAGTCCAGTCCGAGGCCTTCCGTTCTTGCTGCCCGGTGAGTACCGTTGCTGGGGTAGTATCTAGACAGGGTCAATCTAATTGTCTCTGGTCCGTGGGGTTTGGTGGTACACAGATCCCAAAACGAAGTGTCCACTTCGGTGGATGCGGGTCCTGACGTGTCTCTTTATGAGACCGGTAAGTTTCGTACTGTTTCAGCAGTGCATCTAGTCTGTTCTAGTCAGTTCTGTTCTCGAGAAAATCCATGTATTCTGTTTTCCGTATTCCAGGTAGTATTCTGTTCGAACTGTTATTTTAAATGTTCTTCATGTATTTTAATGTCGTGGTATGAATGTGGAGTAATTATCGTGTTCATTGTGTATTGTATTGTGTCTAGATTACAGTCCAGTCATGCCGTGGTTTTCTAAACTACGTCAGTTAAGAACTAGAAAAGGTCTGTTAGAAGAAGCAGTTCCTGTCCCGCCTAGGGACAGTCCAGGTCATTTTATGTATCAAAAGCATGGCATAAGTGCCATATTGTATCTAGATTTATGGGTAGAGTATACCAAACAGTTAGAAGAAAAGTATAGATGGCCCGTATCGGGTACATGGGATGCCGAGTGCATCATGCGAGTAGAAGAAGCATTATGGAAAAAGAAAGCCAGACAGTCACAGAAAGATGCCATCGAGTTATGGCGCAAAGAATCTCATAAAAGAACCGAAAAAGAAATCAGAAAGTCAGAATTAAGTAGAGAATCCTTAGAACGAGCCCAAGAAAGGGAATTAATCGAGATAGGTGAACGAGTCAAAACCGAACAGTCAGACAGACAGAGGCATGCCCTCATTAAGGGTATGTATCCTCTTCTTGCCGAGGGCTTGCCAAAAGCGACCCCGGAAGCATCCAGTAATTTTCCACCACCCTTAGTTCCGACCAAGCTACGTCACAAACCGACCGCAGCTGATATTTTTATCTCGTCCTATTTGGACGACACAGTCCCAGAATATGCAAATCCTGTTCCGCCAGTCCCTGTAAATCATGCCATTCCTGCTCCTCCAGACACCTGCTACGGTACCCCCGGTCCAGCCTACATTACAATTTCCCGCCGCGCCAGTACGAAGAGTATCAGTCGATGATTCCAGTTTAGGGGCCGCAGGAGGAGGTCCTCCTGGTACCCCGCCATCACACCGACGAGTAACGTTAGCCGAGTTACATGAATGTGCGTTACAGCGTACGCCCAAATATAAGTCCGTTGCAGATATCCGACGAGCTCTTACTGAATGCCGCTATGATCCAGTCGCAGGTGATGATAGTACAGTTATATATTCCATCCGTGTAAGACGGGTGACCGGGTTTTTGGACACCCTACCAGATATGAAAGAAGATCTAGACAGAATATACCGTTTCATCCGTACAGGACAAGATCCAGAAAGTATTGGCGAAGCCATGTCTCAAAGAAAAGCTGAAATCCAGCTCATGTTATTAAAGTTTCTGATTAATTGTCTAATAAGGGAACAAGATTATCCGACCAAAGATCCGGCCGAAATGAGAATCCTGACAAGGTGGAGTGATAATATAGCCGAGGGTAAACACAGAACTATCGGTAGTATAGAGAGTATGTACAAGAAAATTCGTAAAGAAATAATAAGGTTACACGAACAACGTAAAGCAGCACAAGTAAGCGAGAAAGAAAATGACTCTTCTACTGAAGAGGTAGAGGACGAGAATCCCGCCAGAATAGCGTATGTAGGAAAATCTAGATTTCCAGATCACCATTTACGCCTAGAACACAAGTCAGTTTTTCATCATCCAGCACCAGAACAAGGTTCTCTAGAACAAGTATTTCAAGCTACCGACCACATTCTGAAATCACGAATCGGTTATAGTGAGTTAAGTACTATGCATGAACAAGAACTAGCCCGATCAGCAGTCCGATGGACTACTGATTCTACCACTTTTCCAGACGAAATAGTGGCACAAATGTTTCTGAAATTGCCCCCAGCCGAGCAGCGACTGGTGGGTATGTATATGGTTCAGCACCTCATCACATTGTATGAGGGTCAACATTCTGATCCAGGTCCGTTACATGATGTCCTGAACGAGTTACTCCAGTATAGATGGAAAGGTTTAGGTACCGATTTAATTAGTGTCATTCTAGAACAGCGTCACAAATATAGTATGTTCTTGAACCCGCATTTTGTTCATGTCTCACCCCCAGAAAGTAAACCGTTTTACATAGATAGACAGAACCCGTTACGAGAAGTACACCCAGTCAGGACAGCAGATGGTGAAATGCAAAGAGTATTTGTTTACACCCCGATTACAAAGATGGAACTCTTAGAGATGAAGAAATTAATTCCTTGTCATGACAAAGATCCAGCAGGGTTCCACCGATAATTAAAAGACATGCTCCGTATGGGAGAATACACGTATCCAGATATTATTAAAATGCTAAAGGTCCTGTTGCCCGCAGGGGTATACGAGAAACTCAAGGAAAAAGAATGGGAGGTGGGAGAGAAAAAGATCGATTGGGCAGTTCTAGAAGCTGAAGATAAGATACGAGTACCAGGTACCGGTCTTGGAGAGAAATGTAAAGAATTACCAGAACTGTTAATACAAGTTTTGCCCAGATTATTAGCCACTAAAAAGGAAGACTGGGATGCAATCTCAGCCTGTAAACAGAAACAAGACGAAGATACTAGTGATTTTTATTCTAGATTCGAGAAATGTTTTATTATAAACAGTGGCTTGAAGACGAGTAGCGAGTCATACCCTCATCTTTTTGTTACTAAGTTAGTCGAGAATTCAAGTCCACAAGTTAAGAATCGAGTTTTAAAGGTCGCAAGTACATGGCAAGCTAGTACTCCGTCCCAGATGTTACAGATGCTCCAGTACCACCAGAATAGAATCAGGGAAGAGCAAGAACACGAAAGAAAACGTATGAAAGACACGAAAATGAAAGTACTAGTTGCACAATCTGTTCCACAAGACAGTCAGAAGAGGGGTCCGAGTCAAGCCAGTCATCCTGCAGCTCCCGTTAAAGGGACATGCAATTATTGTAAACAGCCAGGTCATTTTATAAACGAGTGTGCAGTTCTGAAACACAATATAGCTACTGGTAAAACTAAAGAAAGACCACGTCCGCCTAGACAAGAACAAGTTTCACAGACTTCTCAGCCACAGAATGCACAACAGACAGTTCCAGCACCGCAGCCTATTGCTGCAACACAACATGTTACACAGCAGATGTACCAGTATGCCCAGTCCGAGTATCCAGAGTATCAACCGTACTCATGAAACAGCCTAGAGAGGGAGGTAGGCTTGCCTCTCATCGAGATTCCTGTAGATCAAGAAGGTCCCTATGTTCATAGTCAAGTACTAGGGAAAGACAGAAAGTTTCTGATTGATACAGGGGCAAGTAGGACGACCATCAGTCACGCCGAAGTTCCAGGGGCTCCGCTCTCAGGCTCAAGAAATGTTTCCCTTGGATTTTCAGGAAAGCCTATTGTAAACGAGATATCTAAGCCAGTTACTCTAGAAGTAGGTCCATTGTCCCGCACTACTGATCTATTACTTACTAAGTCATGTCCAGAAAATATGTTAGGCATTAAGACACTGAAAGAATTAGGTGCAGTTATTTGCTGCTCCCCAGAGGGAATACGTTTGTTTTTACGTGACTTCAAGGGTCACTATGTATTACGAGATTTTGATCCAAGATTGTCTAAGGTTCCGCAGCATCTATGGGCGCAAGGTCCAACTGATGTTGGTTCCATGCAAATCACACCCCATCGTGTGACTCTCAAACCAGGTGTAGTGTTACCACGAATCAGACAGTACAGATTGCCACCTGAGGCTGTAGCAGCCTTATCCAAAATTATTGACGAGCTCATGGCTCAAGGAGTAGTTGTAGAGACTGACTCCAATGTATGTAATTCTCCGATCATTCCAGTCATGAAACGTACTGATCCAAATGCACCTCCAGTATATCGATTAGTGATTGACCTACGAGAACTCAATAAATGTATTATTCCCCAGTACCCAGTTGTTCCAGATATCTCTTCCCTATTGACAGCCATTGATTCCGAAGCCTCATTTTTCACAGTCATAGACCTCAAGAACGCGTTTTTCAGTGTCCCCATTCATCCAGACAGCCAGTTTCTTTTCGGATTTTGTTTAAATGGAAGGAGCTATAAATTCACACGAGCTCCTCCAAGGTTTCACAGAAAGTCCTAGTATTTACAGTCAAGCACTTAAAAGACAACTAGACAACATTCACATGCCAACTGACACTGCCCTGCTCCAGTATGTCGATGATCTACTGATCACAGCCCGTTCTGAACGTGCTTGCGAGCGAGCATCACTTACAGTCTTGTATTTCCTTGCCGAGATGGGGCACAAGGTGTCCCCTTCGAAGCTTCAATTCTGTGTCCAGCAAGTGATCTACTTAGGCCACTTACTGTCCAAGTGGGGTAGGCAGTTGACACCAGACCGTATCCAGTTAATAGCGAGTCTTCCTCAGTCCAAGACACAGAAGGAGGTACGTGCTTTTATCGGCCTTACTTCTTATTGTAGACAATGGATTCCTCAGTATGCATTTCTAGCTAAACCACTGATACAGTTAACGACACAGGAGGCAGCCGTATCGACTGTCCTCCCTTGGACATCTGAACATACACTTAGTTTCAATGAGTTAAAGAAAGCTTTATGCCAAGCTCCAGTTCTAGCTACACCGAACTACAGTAAGCCTTTTACACTTTTCGTTACAGAACGTGAAGGTACAGCATTATCTGTTCTCACACAAGATCAAGCAGGACAATACAAGCCTTGTGCTTATTTTTCGAGCACATTAGATCCTGTAGCCCAGGCTCTGCCTGCGTGCCTCAAGTCAGTTGCAGCCACAGCCCTAGCTATCAGACAAAGTGATTCCATAGTATTAGGACACTCCCTGACAGTACAAGTTCCACACTCCGTGGAAGTTCTTTTAAACCGAACACAAACTCAGCATTTGACAATTGCACGTTTAACAGGTTATGAACTGACACTGTTCCAGCCACACATAGAAATCAGACGCTGCAACGTTCTAAATCCTGCTACACTGTTACCGTCAGTTAATTTGAATCCTGCCACACATGACTGTGTGGAAGTAGTTAATATTATGACTAAGCCAAGACAAGATCTGACAGATATTCCATTACCAGATCCCGACCTGACACTTTATGTGGATGGTTCATGTATGAGAACAAGCACCGGAGAACTAGTAGCCGCGTATGCAGTGACTACTGACACTGAAGTTATAGAAACACACCGTATTGACACCCTGTCTGCTCAAGCAGCAGAGCTAGTTGCTCTGACCCAAGCCTGCATACACGCCAAGAACCTGAAAGTTAATGTTTATACAGATTCACGTTACGCATTTGGAGTCGTACACGACTTTGGAGTGCTCTGGCAAGAGAGAGGTTTCATGACTTCTCATGGAACCAAGATTCAGCATGGTCTCCTTATTCAAGCTCTGTTAGATGCTATACACTTACCGACATCTATTGCTATCATGAAGTGCAAAGCACATACGAAGGTTACTGACATTATTTCTCACGGTAACGATCTAGCAGATCGCACAGCCAAGCTTACAGCACAGACCCCAGACATGCCAGTTAATCCGACACAGACACATACTCCAGATCCGACTACATGTATGACAGTTAAGGACCCTACTCAAGATGTCATAGATATCCAGTTACATGCTACCCCCGATGAAATCAAGAAATGGTCCGAACAAGGAGGGGTCCAGACAGATCAGGGATGGGTGACAAAGGGTAGAGCCACATGGTTTCTCCCCGACTCTATGGTTCAAGTCATTATCAATACCGCACATAGTCCAGCACACTTAGGAGAAAAAGCTATGTTAGACAGTATCCAGAACATTTGGTTCAACAAGCATTTACGAGCTGCAGCCAAGCAGAAAGTCCGTACCTGTATGATATGTTGCCAGTTCAATCCAGGTAAAAGTGTCCCGGTGGAACAAGGTGGATTCCAGCCCCCTGACCACCCTTTTGAAGTCCTCCAGATGGATTATATTCAGATGGAGCGATGTCGAGGTTTCAAGTATGTCCTCGTAGTTGTATGCGCTTTGTCTAGATGGACAGAAGCATATCCAGTCCCAGATTACACAGCCGCGACCACTGCCAAGCAGTTGGTTCGTGAATTCTTCCCCCGTTATGGACTCCCTACAGTCGTATATTCTGATAACGGCCAGCCATTCTCATCTGAATTGATGAAACACGTTTCCCTGTTGTTAGGGTACCAGTGGAAGTTCCATTGTGTACGCCATCCTGAAGCAGCCGGTCTAGTAGAGAGACATAACCAGACCCTGAAAATCCGCATTTGCCAAAGTCTGTCAAGAAAAAGGTGAAGACTGGCTAGTAGCTCTGCCAGTCGCTTTATTTTATATGCGCATGGTCGCACATTCCAGATCAGGTCTGTCCCCGTACGAGGTCGTATTCGGCCGCCCCCCTAACATGTGGGGTACACCTAGACCCCGAAGTATTACCGATGTTTCAAGTAATATGCTGACAGATTACCTAGCTTCCTTGATGTCTGCCCTACACTCTTGTCGTTCACAGGTTGCCGCCGCATTTCCAGACAATACCAAGGTGGCACCGCATGAAATCGTTCCCGGATGTTTGGTTCTCGTGAGGAACTTTGATCGTTCAAGTCCGCTGGAGCCTCGCTGGAAGGAGCCAAGACAGGTCCTCCTGGCCACCCGTACTGCCGTCAAGCTGGAAGGCAGGAAGGGGTGGGTCCATTTGTCGCACATCAAGAAGTTTTATGGATTGAAACCTGTTTCTAAGAACATTTCCGAGGATTTTAAAGACTGCCAAAGTACTATTCTTAAGGACTGTCCCGCAAAAGACATTGATACTGAACCCTCCCTGGTAGAGAAAACTCCACAACAGGAGTATAAGCTAAAATTAAGGTCTAGTAAAATAAGTCAGCCAGTTTGATTGTCTAAGTCCTCCCCTAGGTGAAACGGTTAGACCGGTTTCTGACATGTATAAAATAGACCCCCATAGTGAGAGAGTTAGTCAAAACTCAATCCGATGTATCGTTTTTCTAAGTTTCATATTGTTTTTCAGCCTTATGACTACCTGCACAGGTTATGCTTTTTATTTGTGTTTTTCAGTTTCTCATGTAAATAAGTCTCCTAATGTTACAGTAGAACACACGTTTAGTGATCTGCCTCCTCATGAACTCTCATATCGTCTCGCTATGCGTAATAATTCCTTTATCCGCATGTTACATTATTCACACCAGACCAGCAATGCCACTAATTGTTGGGTGTGTGGTCGACTCCCCCCTTTCCAGACACCGAAGGGAGTTCTGCCACTCTTTCCTTATCCATTTTCACATAATGGTTCGTGTGGAGCATGGTCCACGTTAACGTCATCCTCAACAGATATGTCCTTCCTTAACAGTACATGTTTTCCAGACAAGCAAGGTCTTCCCCACAGAACCGGGTTAGATCTAGAAAATGAAGTTTATAATTTAGGTAATTATTCTTCGAATTTCATGGTCCTGAATGTTCAGTCTGATACCACTCCAGACTTACCTGCTATTTCAGTATTACCAGTTAAAGGCGAATTATGTGTCCGAAAGAATGGTTCCGTACATGTTGGCCATAGTGATTGTACTACTATTGTCAAGTATAGTGACAGTAGGAAATCTATTTTTAAAGCTTCACGTCATTCTTATTTTGTTTGTGGTCAGACCGCATATGTTCGTCTGCCCCTCGATTGGGAGGGAACCTGTTACATTGCCTTCCTACTGCCACCAGTTTTTCTAGCCCCACCTGACTATCATAGGAATTCCCACCTAGTACATACTAGACACAAGAGAGACCTCCCGATTGTCGATTATACTGAAACTGCTCTAGAACAATACATAGATATCAATAAAGGTGTCTTCCCCTACTTAGGTACTGTCGTGAATAGTAAACTGATACGTAGATTAACCAGAACTCTTGAAGCAGTAGTGATTGAGACTACTTCTGCTCTAGGTAACTTGACCGAAGAACAATCCTTTATGAGAATTGTCGTGCTCCAGAATCGTCTCGTCCTTGACGTCATACTGGCCGATAGGGGCGGGGCTTGTAGAGTCATCGGATCTAGTTGCTGCATTTTCATTCCTAATAACGCGCCGTCTGTTTATTCAGCTATAACCAGACTGCATAAAATTGCCCATATGTTACACCAAGATCCAGGCACCTGGACATGGTCCGGTTGGTTTTGGAGTATAGTTTCCGCCTGGGGATGGAAAGTATTATCATTTCTAGGTATTGCAGTAGCGATCATATTCAGTTGCTGCCTCTGTATACAATGTGGCCCTGCGATTTGTGGCATTTGTGCTACCTCTTGTATTCCTAGTTCCAAGTCCCGTTCTAAATCCCGTTCCAAGAAAATTCGAGACGAACAAATGATACTGTATGAAATGATAGATGGTATCATGAATATTGATGTTTCCTGATGGAAACGTAGTGACAAGGAGGGAATGTGGAAAAGTAAATTTTGCCATGTTCTGTGTCCCTACGTGTTCCTCATCTTATGTTATGTGTGCATGATTAATATGCATATGTATTCCCCATATTTGATTAAAGACGCAATTACAGTTGTGTCCATCTCTAGTATGCCAGTTTCCAGTTCTCGTGAAAGCTACACGTTATTTCATTGAAAAGTCCCCGTTTCTAGGCCTCAAAAGGGCCCGGACACCAGATTCAGCTCCTGTCTCCTGAATCCTGGCTGAGGAGCGATACAGCCCCCACCTGTGTTCCTGACCCTTCACTTACTTCCTGCCTCACAGTGCCCGGCTCGGCCTGGCTCTGCCTCTGAGTCTGCCAAGAGTATGTTATGATTCTAGTTATCAGTCCAGCCCTCCTTCTCTGCATTCCTAAGCTACTGAATCGCATCAATAGTTTCCGTCACAGTCTAGCTTTTACGTCTCCATGTAAGAGAAATACTGAATTAATGGTCATCTAATATTCTTCAACACGCACTACATGTAGAATAATGCATGCACCAGTCTTAGAGTCTGTTAGCCTTTACCCCGATAACTTTTGGATTCTATCAACATGTTCTCTAAACATCAGATACTAGATAATGTTAGGTACATGTCGCCCTGACTCTCCAGACTTCAGTCTCTGCTCCTAGCACAGAGTTCGTAGCCCCCAGCTTCTCCTAGTAACACGTCATTGTTAGTTTGCGCGCGCCATTAGGTTAGAGGTCCCGGCTCCTTAGGTAGCCCCCTCCATGTTTCCGCCCCATTTATGACATATTCTGTTACGTTTACATCACATGTCTATGTATACGCCTCTTGTTACACCCATTTTCACTCTTATCTTTCGCGACTGCTATTGACCACACCCACTGCTCCGCCTACTGTATTCATTGTAATGCAACTGTTTTAGTATATATATGCTTGTGTATTGTTATTAAAGTTAGCGCGCTCATCCCAGATCCTACCCGACAGCTGTGGGGGCCCCCCTGCCGGGCTCTGCCATCCTATTCCTGTGCAGGTTGTCCTGTTCCTGTCCTTTATGCTGTATTAAACCTGCAAACTCCTACTACCTCGAATCTTGACTCTTATTTATTGAGCTACCTGTTATTACTATGTCCAGTAAAACCTAGATCCGGTATTATTTATTTATATACCACAATAGTAGCAGCGCTACTGAGAAGGAGAGCAGTGCACCTGAAATGCACAGAAGATTTTGAAATATAATTTACCTACAATCAGCAGCATTATTGCTCTTGGTAAAAAACAAAAATTTGCAAGATAATAACACACAGAGCAGGAGAAAACAGAGTAGTAAAGAAATAGCTACTACTACTCACCAAGCCCGGGGATCTCAAGGCCGAGCAGGTCCAGCAGATCGCGTTCCCCGTCCAGGATATCCGTCCAACGGTGGGTGACCTGGTTGTAGATGCGCCGGACCTGAGAGTGTTGGTACATGGCCCGGCACACCTTCTCCCACCGCTTCCGGCGCTCCCGGATCCCGTACCCGCTAGTGATCCTGCCGCCTGCCATGATGGTCCTGGGGAGGCGGCGCTGAACATAAAAAACTAGTGCCCCCACCTCCTCCGCGCTGAAGATCTCCCGGGGTTGGACATTCTCCCCCCTCAAACGCCCGCACAGGAGCCGGGCACGGGGTGGGGGACCCTTCCCCTTCTCAGGATGCTTCCCGGCTCCATTTACCATGGTCTGGGCAGAAAGGAAGCTAAATAATAAAGAAGAAATAGAATAGGGAAGAAGAAAAGAAAAGAGTTTAAAGAAGTAGTTTAAAATTAACCAAAAGTAGCAGAAAACACAAAAATATAGAGCTAGAAAAATAGAGGGATAGATAATAAGTGAAATAGATCAAAAAAAACTTCAAACAAGCAAAGGGTGGCAGAGATTCAGAGAGGATACAGAAAGCATGCCCAGAACCATAGCAATGAATGAGAAACAAGATGGCCGCGCCCGTTCACGACCTCGTGGGTAAGTTCGCGCGAGATTTTCCTCGCGATCACACGTGAAATTGTACTAGCGAGCCGCACACTTTGCGAGATTACACATAGCGCCCGGAAACGGAATTACTTCACGCAAACAAGATGGCCGCGCCCATGTACGACCGCTAGGGTAACTTCGCAAACGTTGTGCTACAAGCTCTGTCCATCACCACCCCCTTTTTGAATCGTTTTGGCCACCACAAGTGTGGGAGGGTATGCTCAGACATGAGTCCCTTACTCACTGCACCATCAGGATTCAAGCAAGCCGGGCCGAAGACGGCTGTAATGCCAGAAACCGGTCCCGGAAGCTTGTTTCCTTTCCAGTAAAGAATTGGCTTGGTAGTTTGGTCTGCCCTGTTCCCATGATGCACTGGGCCAGGGACAGACTAATTTGCATGTAGCCAGGTTCTGAACTGGGATGGTGCAGTGAGCTAAAAAACGGTGATGGATCAGGCCCTGATCTGTTGACTGGGTAGGAGTGTTCTGATTAACTCAGATACTCTGTCCATCACCACCCCCTTTTTGAATCGTTTTGGCCACCACAAGTGTGGAAGGGTATGCTCAGACATGAGTCCCTTGCTCACTGCACCATCAGGATTCAAGCAAGCCGGGCCGAAGACGGCTGTAATGCCAGAAACCGGTCCCCGGAAGCTTGTTTCCTTTGCAGTAAAGAATTGGCTTGGTAGTTTGGTCTGCCCTGTTCCCATGATGCACTGGGCCAGGGACAGACTAATTTGCATGTAGCCAGGTTCTGAACTGGGATGGTGCAGTGAGCTAAAAAACGGTGATGGATCAAGCCCTGATCTGTTGACTGGGTAGGAGTGTTCTGATTAACTCAGATACTCTGTCCATCACCACCCCCTTTTTGAATCGTTTTGGTCACCACAAGTGTGGAAGGTATGCTCAGACATGAGTCCCTTGCTCACTGCACCATCAGGATTCAAGCAAGCCGGGCCGAAGATGGCTGTAATGCCAGAAACCGGTCCCCGGAAGCTTGTTTCCTTTCCAGTAAAGAATTGGCTTGGTAGTTTGGTCTGCCCTGTTCCCATGATGCACTGGGCCAGGGACAGACTAATTTGCATGTAGCCAGGTTCTGAACTGGGATGGTGCAGTGAGCTAAAAAACGGTGATGGATCAAGCCCTGATCTGTTGACTGGGTAGGAGTGTTCTGATTAATTCAGATACTCTGTCCATCACCACCCCCTTTTTGAAGCGTACAAGCGGCTTGCGAACACGCAAAAAATCACGCGAATAAACACGCCGCAAAAAAAACAAATCCTGTATTCGCACGAATTTGCGGCTTCCGAAATCGATCTCGCACAAATTCGCGCCCCGCGAATCGCGCGAAATTGCAGAAAAATGATTTTTGAAAAACTGAAAGCACTCAGCAGGTGCAAAAGTTCAATTTTAACATTTGTAACCATTCCCTCTAGTGCTTCCTGAGGGCCCCCTCCAGAGTTCAGTTGCCTATTTGCAACTATTCGATGACCCTGCTCTGACCCTCACAGCAGGCTCATAGAATAGCTACAAGTAGGCCACAAAGGTTCTGTGAAAAAAAAATGCACTGCAACAGAAAGCAAATTACAGATAAGGAAGCAGGTGCCAGACTGGCAGTTTAAATTTAGTGACACATTAATCAACCCCAAATTAATTCATGTCAGTTTAAGCAGGGCAGGTGTGCTTGCTTTTTTTCACCCCCATAATCTACAGTGATAAACAAACAAGAGGGTGGCAGTGATGTACCAGAGCGTGGCATGGGTGTACCAGAGGGTGGCAGTGATAAAACAGAGGGTGCTGTGAACCTGTGATGATGAACCAGACGTAGAAACAACATAGTCGCGGCCGTTGCGAGCCGACAAGTAAGTTCGCAATTGCGAACTGGTACAAAATCCTTGCGAACTGGCAGAAACCCCTTGCGAACACAAAAAAAAAAAATCCGCAAATTCGTGAGAGTTCGCGTATTTTGCGGATTGCGAATCCGTAAATACGCACGTTCGCGGATTGCCAATTCGCAAAATCCGCCCATGCTTAGGAGTGAGGTAAAGGAGGTGAGTGTTTAAAAATACCTGGCTAGTGGGTGATGCTACTTTTATTTTTACCCCCAGTAGATATGGTTAAAAAACAGGGGACCAAAATTCTAATGGTCGACATGTTTCTAGCCTACCCCTATGGCTATTCATCAGGACCTAGTATCTTATATTGGTGTACCTAGTTCCACTCCTACAGTTGGTCAACTTAAATACAGTGCCACAATCGCACAATTACACTCTTTTGGGAGAAAAAAACCCCACAAGTGACTTATTCTCTCGCGATTACCAGTGCCACATCTTGTATGCTGATCATAAAAAAGTAGTGATTCATCCATACACTTTGTGACTCATGAAATGTTGCTTTCATTCACTGGTATGGCTATCAGTGTCTATTTCTGTGGTTTTTAGACCCTCTTTAGCTTTAACATGAAAGGACGGTCACCATGAAACATACAAACACACCACAGTTAACACATACTCATCACTGCTGAAGCCTAGGCTCCATAGGTCACCCGCCGGGAAGTTTCGCTTTTAGTCACAAACTGTCAGGAAATCGTAATTAGGGTAAAAGGTTTGAATGCGGCTGGGAAACCCTGCTAGAAAAAAGGTTCTTAATTCAATAATAGACAATCGGGCGGCACCATCATGCCAAACACTCACCTAGTCAAAGCCTGAACTTCTTCTGATTACCTATAAATTATCTGCTCGGGAACCGCATCTTGCTGATCCTGATGTGGATTCCCATTTTAAAGCAACTGTCTGCACCCTTGCGCAGGAGCGTCTGGAATCTGGAGACTTCCAAAATGGCCACCCTGTACTGGCCTTACCAGGAAGTGAGGACTGAAGCGTTTAAAGGGCATACCTTTACCAGAGCTCATGATGGAAAAGATTACGATAATAATCGATTCCTCTTGAGTCCACAACGAATAGCATTATGGTAAAATTAAATTTCTCCTCTTGTAATGGTTACTAGAAATAAAGCCCACATTGAGGAAAAGTATTGTAGCATCAAACATTGTGGAGACTAGAGCGTAAACTTTAAAATGGCCTCCCTGTGCTGGCTAAACCAGGAAGTTAGGACTAATGGTGTTCTTAGGAGGGCAAATCATTATTTTAGATCCTGCGATGGAGATGATTATGGTAGTAATCAATATCCCCTCAGCCCAAGATGAAGGGGATTGTGGTAATATTAATTTCAGCATCTGTAAAGGTTACTTGGAAGGAACCTAATCCAGGGAAAAAATGTATTATTAATATAATATCTTGATGTTAGAAAAAAAATCTAAACTTATTATCTATAATTATAGAATTATGTATGTAACCATTACGGGGAACCCCTAGGTTTTAGCCATCGCTATAAATTACAGAACTGTAATTTACAAACCTAGAGTGTAAGCAAGGAAAAGGCAGTAGTTATGCTTTAGAACCATTAAGGGGAATGTCTGGAATTAATCACTTATTTTGACACATCTGTGTCATAAAGTAATGGACGTCACCATCTTCTCAGTCTTAGGCAATGGGAGTCACCATTTTCTTCACTTTATTCAGAGTCACTGTCATGTCTGCCATTGACGCATATGTCATATGACGTGAAAGAACTGCAAAGATGTCAAGTCATTTGGCTAATGACATAAATATGACAACATCAGTCTCGGACAAGCATCTACTTCTCACCACATCAAGTGCAAATAAGAACAAATACAGACATATAACCAAAATAGTGTAGTCAGAATTAATGTCCTTTCACCTTTTATGTTCATGAGAAAAAGTCTGTGAGGCACACCTTGATGCACATAACAGATGTCATACATTCTTAATCTTATGTCAGGACGTCCAATTAATAATAAGATTTAGTATATAAGGGCTGCCAATTGACCACTTGTCAGGAGAGGTTCTTCACCAAGATTTTCGCATGATATTCTACCACAGATGGTTAACCTACTGCTGGCACACTTCAAGAATGCTACATCTTGCCTGCAACTAAAGCAGAGTCTGTAATTTGACATTTGCTAGTTCTCAGCTAGTGTGCTGGTAGGTAAAATAGCTTTTGTGGCCTAGTCACTGGAGGAAAAGGCCAGTTTTTATTTTGCACATGTTCCACTGTTACATATAAGGTACCCCACATTGTGCGGAATAAGGTATACTTAAGAGTGACATTATTATTTAAAAGCAGGGTTTCTCACCTATCAAAAAGGGTTGTTTAGACAGGTTTTCCAGCAGTTGCACTTAGCCTACTCATGGCTACACAAGTACTGAATTCATATTTTTGAGGTTCACAAGTGGCATTTAACTTCAATGCCCGGGTATATTTCTACACCATACATTAGAGACCTATGGGCAAGTTAAATATGTCAATTAGGAGTAGGCCACTTCAACCATGTTTAAAAGGGGTGCACTTTACCTCCCTAAATCCAGCAGAACAATGCAAAATCTGAGGGACAACCATGCAAAAGATAGTTATTTCCTGGGCCCCGCACAGAAATCATGGACTAATACCCAGCCCCCATTGGAATTTTTATTGCTACGGCTAAAAAACCTGGAACAATCATCAGCATTGGCATGGTCAGCCCCAGGGTTTTGTTAATAAAGTCCTTACCCTGTACGGCGACAGACCACCTGCATTTGCATGAGGCAGCTAAGGGGATTGTAGTCTGTCTGACTCTGGAAATGAGAACCAAACAGATATGGCCTCAGTTTCTTCAGATGCCATAGTCCACCATTGTTTCCTGGGTAGAAGCCATCTGCTACTGAATGCTAGCGGTTGATTCTCCATTCAACTGGGATAGGACTTTTCTTTGCACCACAAATTCCTTAGTCAGGTGCCTTGAATGCTGGTGCAGTGCACAATGCCTTTTTCAGAATGTCAAATGCTTTTGACATGCCTCTGTCCAGACCACCTTCCTGAAACATTTTTTGGAAAAGAGCTTAGAGAAGGGTGCAACAGTGGTTCCATAAAACTTCACAAACGCGTGGTAATAGCCCTTGCCACCTTAAGGACAAGAAAATGCCAAAGTTTTAAAAGTGACATTATCAAAATTGTGATTTAACATCAGACTGTACCATTAACAGTACCATTAAAGAGGATTTTAAATGACAGTTCTATGTATACTAAAGACGACCTTTCTACTGTTCACAAGCAATATGTATCACTTATCAAATGTAATAAAGTTACCCAGGTTGTCCTATGGGACAGGTAGGCCTTAGTGGAGTGAAAAACAAATGTGAGAGTGTTTCACTAACAGGACACGTCAAACTTAAAAGTACAGGTCCAATGAGCTGTTTAGGGCCTACCATAGGTCGACTTGCACGCATTAAAAAGGACATTTTAGGCCTGGCAAAAGGTTTATCTTGACAGGTCAAAATGGCAGTTTAATACTGTTCACAGGCTGCAAATGGGAGCCCTGAGGCAGGTTTGAAAGGGATACTTAAGTGGGTTACTAATAAGTGCTTCATGTCCACTCACAACATTTAATTTGCAGGCTCTGGTTACAGGCAATACCACTTCACTTGGGACTTAAAAGTAAATTAATTGTGCCATTTGGGTGTTAGCCAATTTTACCATGTTAGAGGCGTGAGCACAAGTATTTTGGCACTGGTCAGCAGTGGTAAATCACTCAGAGTCCTAAGGCCAACAAAATGAATGCAACAAAACTAGATGAGTGAAGGCAAAAAGTTTTTGGGAAAACAACACCAAGGATGTACGGTCTATATGTGTCCCCCTGGCTATAAGTGGGAGTATTACCCAACCTCATGAGTGTTCTCATCACTAAGGCAGAAGAACCTGAAAGGACCATCAGCATTGGTATGGTCAGTTCCAGGGCAGTGTTCCACTGTAAAGTCCATTCCTTGTCAGAAGATGGACTACCTCAACAATTTAACATTTTTACCACTCATCTGAATGAGCCATCTGAGCGGTCTGTGGTCTCTCTAAACCAGGAAGTGAGTGCCAAACAGGTATGGTCTCACCTTCTTCAGTGCCCAGACCACAGCAACATGCTAACTCGATAGCACTCCACTGTGCCCTGGGGAGGCTACAGGTTGGTCTCGGCCATTCTCATTTAACTGGGACAGTACAGGCCCTATTCCATGCTCTGAAGCATCTGCCTACAAGGTGAATTCCTGGGGGAAGTCAGAGACCTTGAGTACAGGTGCTGTACAGACTGCTTCTTTGAGGGTGTCAAAAAGGCTTTTTGGCAGGCCTATGTCCAGATCATCTTACTGGGCTGCTTATGTGAAGACAGCTCAGTCAAGGGGACAACAATGGTTACATAATCCTTGCCAAACCTCCTGTAAAATCCAAGATGGCCCAAGAAGACCCCCACTTCCATATGAGTTGTTAGGGGTTCCAGGGCCAGGATGGTCTCAATCTTGGCTTGGAGAGGTTGCACCGAACCCTTGCCCACCAGGTGCTCAAGGTACATCACTGTTGTCTGCTCTATCTGACACTTGCTGGACATGATAGTCAGACCTACCTGTTGCAAGGCCTGAAGCACTTCCTGAAGGTGAAACAGTTGTTCCTCCAAGCTGAAGCTAAAGACAGCAATGTCATCTAGGTTGGGGGCACAGAAGGACTCCTTGCCAGCCAGGAAGCTGTTGACTAGCCTCTGGAAAGTAGCGGGGGCATACTTTAATCCAAACAGCCTCAACCAAAATTGGAAATTGCCCTCTGGGGTGGCTGACCATTCTTTTGCCACTCAGTCAGGAAAATCTGCCAGTACCATGATATTAGATCACAAGTACTCAGGAACTCTGCAGCTCTCCACCTATCAATGAGCTCATTAGCTCAGGAATGGCATGTGCATTTGTATTGGAAGCTGGAACCTCAGGGCTACTGCTTATGAATGAAGGAATTGTTATAGCACTCGGCTACTACGAGAGTGTCCTGGCGCTGAGGTGGACATCCACTAGGCAGATCATAACCACTTTATCCTTAAAACAGGGGAAATTTCAATTATATTTGAAACTGCTTTTTATCTGGTATACATCTGAGGGGTAGGGTAGCTCGTTCCAGTATTTAGCTGCCTGAACCAAACAGGTACAGCAGTCCCAATTATTCTATTTGGTGAAGGGGATGGTCAGCAGTTAGGCTGACTGTGAATGCAAAGATCTTTTAGGGCAGTATACGGTTATCCTTTCATGCAGGTATTTAGGAGCAGTCTTGTAGAAAGCCGACTGTACCACCAGCAAGGCTTTACCATTTTTCTTTACAGATAGCCAGTGCAACTGGTTACGGTACGGGAAGGTTGAGGTGCTTTTGGGTAGATTAAACAGAAGGTGGCCTGCCATGTTTTGTACCTTATGCAATCATTGGTTAAGATCTTCTGGGACTCCTAGGTACAAGATGTTGACATACTTCAGCCTTGACAGTATCGGTACATATACTATTGTTTTCTGGGCTTCTCACAGCAGGAGTTTAAGGAATGTCCTTAACAACCTTTGTATACAGCATGTCGTTTTAACCACCACTGAGATCTGGGGTTTAAAGGATAGATGAGTGTTATCAAGAACCCCTAGGTTCCTGGCCAACTCAGAAGGGAAAGGTGCAGTGTAATTGGCTGGGCATGCCCCTGAACATCAGGAGAGTGGGTCAAAACAGAACAGCAGGACCTCCGTTTTTTCTCGGTTGCATTGTAAAGAGGTGGCTTTAGGCCATCCCATCACTGGTACCATACATGCCACACATTTATCCTTGGCCTACGACCCATTGTTGTAATAGGTCAGCAGAAGTAGGGGCCATCTGCGTAGGAGACCGCCTGGATACCGAAGGATTCGATGAGATATTCCAGCAGTGTCATACATATGTTAAAAGTGTGGAGCTTAGGGCTTAGCCCAGAGGCACGCCATACTTGTTCCCCGTGTTCTAGAAGGGAACCCAGCCAGGATAGGGCCTTCCCCTCCACCCCCATATAGGGAAGTCAATGTACCAAGATCTCATATGAGATTGTGTCAAATGCCGCTGAAAGGTTTAGCAAAATTAATGCAGCATTGTGGCTTGCACCCAGCGTGAATTTAATGGAGTCTGTAATTTCCATGAGCTCTCTCTCCATGCTTTGCAGGGCCCTGAAACCTGATTGTGAAGAGTGGAGAAGTTTAAAGGTTTCCAAGAATAACGTATTTACAACTTTTTCAATAATCTTAGAGACCCCAGAGAGCAAAGAAATGGGTCTGTAATTCAAACGTATATCAGAGTCCGGATTTGTTTTTTTAGGAAGGGAATGACATTTGCCCTTTTCCAAGAGAAAGGTACTATCGGCGAGTGCAGGGAGGTAGTGAAGATATTCTGGTAAATAGGGCTGAGGTTATACCCTATACAACTCGAAGATTGGAGTAAAAAGTGTGACATGCAAGTTTCAGGTTAGCATGGTAGGTGCTTAGAGCTACTTTGTACTGACTTTTGTCAGATTCATCATATTTTTTTCTCCATAAACGTTCTAACTTTTTACAGTGGTTTCTTGCTTCTGCTAGTTCACTTGTGAATCAGAGGGTGGACGGTTAGTGTCTAGAGGTCCTTTCAATGATTTTAGGAGCAGCTGCACAGATGGCTTCTACGAGCCAGTAATTCACTTTGACCTCATCTAACACTATATTGCAAGTTAGTGAGTGTTTGGTGGCTACTAGGGTATTTTTCAATAGGAATATATTCACCTTACTCCAGGCGCGATTCTTAGAGAGGGGCCCATTTCTACTCTTACTCATTGGAGAGAACCAAAGACAGGAGCAGGGTAGTATGAAATAATCCGGCCAATGGACTTCTTTTGCCCTCCTGAGATCTAATGGGGTATTAGAGAATATGGCATCTATTGTGTGGCTTGCTCTATTTATTGGTCCCTTGAGAGTCATAAAAAGAACAAAGTTCGCAAGTGAGTCAGACAGTTTTGATGCTACACTGTCCAATGGGTTGTTAAATGAATGTTCAAATTTCCCAAAATCATGAAACGTGCATAGTAAATGATTTTGTGACCCAGTGCTCGGAAAATTGAGTTAATGAAATCTCCCACATAACCTGGGGGTGGTACAGCAGGACCCCCACAAAAGGTAATTGTGCAGAGTGTGAGATGACAAAACCTAGAGTCTCAGCGCCAACCAGGTCCTCAACCTGAAATGTAGTGCATTTAAATGTATTTCTTAATGCAACCCCTCCTTCTCGCCTGCCCTCTCGGTATAGGTGTAGGCAAGCACAGTACGGGGAGAGTGAATTGCAGATCAGGGCAGGAGTCTTTGTTTAACCAAGTTTCAGTCATGAGGAGAAAGTCTAATTGTTCTTGCTCAATAAAGTTGTGAATATCTAAGGCATGTTTTGGGAGGGAGCTGCTTTTAGCTTTCTGTGTGCATCCAGCGGCTCCTTCTTCTTGCTAACTCCTTGATTTAGAGAATTAATAGGGATTTTACAAATGCAACACCAGACCGGGACCTTACAAAATATGGGCATAGGGTTATTAAACCATCTACTGTTGGGTACCTCTTCAGAGATGTAGGTGATTAAGGGTCTTACCTCTGAGTTACCGCTGGGCGTTCGTGCTTCAGCCATGCTTTTATACAAGATAGAGCCTATGCTCACTATAGCATTCAAATTCAAAGTGCAACAGTGCAATTTTCCACAATACCTCCCAGTACGATGAAGATTACCTCCTGTTATTGGCCGAATGCTGAATGCCTCTTAGGCAGAAAACTAACTATGTCATCTTCACAACATAGCTAGGCACCAGGCCTTGTGGTATGTGGACTCTTACTTCTCCAGTGGACACTGAATGTATGCTGTCACCATGGTTGCTAGACTTTGCTTGCTTGGCTCTGATGACCATATCCCTAAGGTTCCTCTCATCAGCCAGCCTCTTTTGCTCCACAAACAGCTTCTTCTATATTTTTAATTTGGGCATCTGCAGCCTGAATTCTATTTATGCTTCCCAGGATGTGGGTTGAGATGATGCTGCCATCATTGGATCTGCCAGGGAACTCTCTCTTCTGGTGCCACAAATAGGGGTGGTCATTCCCCCGTTCCACCCCCTCGTCCTGCTCTTCCTCAATGCCCATCTCCTCCTCCTCCTCTGTTGCCTGCAAATGTTGGGCCTCCCACCTGGGTCTGATGGCTTTCTGGAGCTCCTGCTTCTTGGAGCCCTTGGTTCCTGAGAGTCCTCTTTCCCTGCAGAATCCCTTGAGCTAAGCCACAGTGTAGCTCACCAGATAAGCTAGCAGAAGTACTTTAGCACTGGTAAGTAGTGATAAAGTGTGCAGACTCCTAAAGCCAACAGAACAAACTTAGCAAAACATGCGGAGTGAAGGCAAAAAGATTGGGGTAAAACCATACCAAGGATGTCAAGACTAACAGTGAGTTGGTAGTGCGGCACACACTTGATTTGGCTGCGTTTAACAAGGTGAATGAAATGAGAGAAATACTTGGTATCTTCGGGTGCCTAGAATGGGTCCTTCCTGGCCGATCAGGACCACGAAAGCACCCCTAGCTGCTCACTTTACTTCACACAACCATAATGTCAGCCAACTACGGTTCCTTGTGTTGGAGATTGCACCTCTGAGACCAGATCCATGTGTTTCTGCATTCCTGTAGGCTGGTTTGGTTCAGATTGGATAGAGGGAGAGCCAGGATCATCGAGGACACTTCGAATGATGCTCTTTGATTCAGAGAGAGGTCACATGAAAGGGGCCTGGAAAAATTACATGAAGGCGATGTGAGGGCTAGGGCTAACCTTTTGATACACATATCTCTATTGCTGACAGCTAGGTATAAACTCCATGGCCTGTGTTGTGGAGCTATCAGCTTAGGAGTCTCTCTTGCTGTGACAGACTGATTTCTGGAGCAAGATAGGGTAGATAATTGGGTTTTTTAAAAGGAAGCAGACCCTCAAAGTAAACTTTAAAGACTCAGACTCTAAATCACATCTGGTTTGTGCAAATGTAGTGTAAGAAGAGGAGCTCGAGACCCCAAAAATAGTCAACTGTCAATCACCAGATAGGCTGTGCGAAGAGGTAAAGATATGCAAGACTTATGCCTGTGATCAGGAAGGGGGGCAAAGGCCTGCTAGTCTACCAGCTAGGTGAGGGGACATCGTCTAGAGAATCCAAACCACCTACCCTGAAGATTGGAGCACCAGGACCTGCCTGCTGACCAATACCAATGTGCCCTTTGAGGAAGAGGGTTGGAGGGATCAAAGTTCAGGGGGGAATCCTTTCGAGTGGACTCCCTTAGCGAGGTGTGAGGAGGTGACTGCTGCACCATTCGCAAAGCTGTCCATGTGCAGGAAAAAGTTGGCAAGCCCTTGTATAACAGAGGAGGGCCACCATAAAGTGAACCATGATCATGGCTTTTCTGAATGGGTGATAACCCTTATGCCATGAAGATCCAGCAACTCTGTATGCCAGGAGGGGCTGTCGTTAAATGAGCAGTGACCATTGCTGTGCCGAACAGATCATCACCTGTTTGCAGTGAGGAGCTTGTAACTTCATATGCCAGGAGGGGCCACTGTGGACAGATTGCCATGCTGAGTGGGTTGTAGCATGTGCACGTTGGTGAGCTGGTCTATCTATATACCAGGAGGTGCCTCTGTGAAGGAATCTGCTGTGTCGATCCGGTTGGAGCCCATGTTCAATGGAGAGGGGGTGACCCTGTATGCCAGAAGGTTGACACTGGGACCAAAAAAATGTGTGACTTATGTGGGATCATTACTGGAGGAGAAAGTCTGCTGTGGGGATCCCTGTGGACCTTTCCGCAAGACAGAGGATCAGCATCAGGACCTGTTGTATGTCGTTTTTACGACCCAATTGAAATTTTCCCGATTCATGCCTTTATATAGGTACAATTCACATTGCCCTAATATAGGCATAGAAATCATACCCATATTTAGACAGCCCATGCAGTCTAAATACAGGCATGGCTACTTCCACCCGTATTAAAAAGTCCCAACGATTTCTTGGAAAATCGGCTTAAGCATTCAGGGACATCCCCTTGCTTGAATATTGATTTGTCCAAGAACTCATGGAGTTTTCAAAGAACTGCCATTCCCTTGGCAGTCTTTTCTGACGCTAATATGCCCGACTTTAGGTCAAACTAGGCACCTTCAAGTTATAAGTATCCCTTCACTTGCTCTAGCAAACACACAGCGGTTTGGATCAGTTCGACGATCTACTTGCCAACGCAGCTCGCTATGGCAAGTGCCGAAGGAAGCCGACTCACCAGTTGATGCACTGATCAAGAGGCTGCCTTTCTCTCGCTGAGAGTCCAGCTCCAGTGTTTCCAAGCTCCCCTTGCGGGGTGTTGGGAAATCGAGTCCGAGACAGAGATACCACACCTCCTTCATTCTAAACTAAGGCATGGAGCTGATTAGACCCTATGAGAAATCTTGGATAGATTATTGGCAAAGAAACTAAACCTATGCTACACCACACTTACTTCTTCCCTCGTACTAGACTTAGGTTAGGTACATTGGGGTAGGCGTATTTTAGAAGCACCATTTGAGTACTTTTAGCCTTTGTTATTTATGTATGTATTTTTATGTCTTAGAAACCATACAATGCTCTTACAGTATTATTTTATAATACTCTTCTCGCTGTACGCATTATACTTTGCAGCCTGCATTACGATTGTAGTAGTTCATTTCTTTTGCATGAGAAAGAAGACTGTTCAATAAATCCTTTTATTGAAAACACCCGTCTCTCTATTTCTCTGCACCTCTGATGAAATGAAGCATTCACGATTGACTGAGTAAAATATCTATCTATTGTTTCCACGACTCTGAAGATACGTTTATTCTTGGGGAAACAAAGTTGTCATGTTTATGCGGTTGTCAGAAACGAATCCCTTCTTGTGAATTCGAGAAAGTTTCTTGTGACCTCTGAGCTAGCTGGCACTCACAATTAAGTCTAATATATTCCATAGAGACCTAGTCGATCCCCAGTCCTACGTCAAATCTATAGGATATAATGTTCCAATGCGCAGAGCCTATTGGGAATATAGGAACTACACTACAGACCTTTGTACTACCCCCTCACTGACCGTGGGATTAACCAGAAGTACTTACCCAGCTTGGAGGAGCCACACAATATCTCCGGTTGCTGTGGTTAACGACAGTGTGTGAGGAACACAAAGACCACGGAGCTCACTTGAAATTGCCTCTGTCAGTGCAGCACCTGCGGAGGTGATGCCTCAAGAACTCCAGTCGCTCCGAGCCTACAGGACCGAGGCAACGTCAACAGTTCAAGTCGACCGCAATGGAGTGCATGCCAGGGACAAGAGCCACGCAGGCCCAGTGAACAGAGTACCTTGATCCTGGTCGCAAGCAGCGAGATGTGGGGTGCAGATGAGAGATCTGTCAATGTTAGTGTCACAGTCGAGGTGATGCATCTATTTACTTCATGCAGTGGTGATAATGTATCAGGTCTGTTGAACGAAGTGTTAGGTCCGAGTGCAGTGGCTCTAAAGACAATACACCAGGTTAATCTATGTTAGAGGGGTGACGCGTTGATCTTCTCCATTAAGTGGCGGCAAAGCTTTGGTTCCAAAGCAGTAGTTCTGGACGCAATGCAGTAGCTCCCAGTGCAATGCACCAGGTTCTGTTCCCCTAATAGAGTTTACGCACCGGTTCTGCTACACACAGACTGGGGATGTATTGATTTCTCTGGTTCAAATATCAGGGTCCAGACACAGGAGCAGTGGTTGAAACCTTGATATCCTTGAGTCTCAAGCAACAGGATGCAGGCCAACAAGCTCTTGGAGATCACTTCAGTTGCAAAGGAGGTGTCTAGCTCTCCTCTGCAGGCTGGAGAGCAGCATGCAGCAGGGCAGCTTAGCAAAAAAGAAAACCTTCCAGGTCAGCACTCTAGAAGAGTATCAGTTCTAGATGCAGTGCATCAGTTCTTCTTACAGAGTCCAGTTGTAGGTCTAGAAGTGTCTGATTTGATGGAGTCAGAGACCCAGTACCCAAATGTGCCTTCGAAGTAGGGGTGACTTTAACTAAGGTTGTTTGAAGTGCACAAATATCCTTTCGTCTCAGCCCTGGCTCCAGACTATCTATGGAGCGTAGTCATCTCTTTGTGTGGGGTCAGGCCATTACCTTCGGATGTGAGTTCCAGCCCCTCCCTTCCTTCCTGCTCAGGAACAGCCATCAGGATGCAGATGAATGCAGGTGAGTACTTAGATGCACCAAACCTTCCTGTGTTTGTGGCTATGTAGAGGGACTTGCCAACGTGCAGCTGTTACCCACCCCAGATGTGTATTGGAGACAAGCTGCAAGCACACAGAGCTATAATAGCAGAAAAATGCCAACTTTCTAAATGTTTTGAAAAGCTAGGGAGTTAGGCCCTCAGGAACATGATCTAGGCAGGGCCATATATCAATGAGTAAACAAACAGAGTTGCCTATACCGCAATTATATTTTAAGCTATCGTTATTTTTGCCACAACTGGTTGAGCAACAGCTAACTGCTGTGCGGTTCGACATGAAGGTAAAGCCTTTTATTTAAAGTAAGCCATAAGAGATCTATTGGCGTTAATGATTGTTACTTAAATGGGTTCCTTTTTTGCTCTAGGAACCACAGTAATAGAAAATACGAGTTCCGAGCAACAGCCCGATTTGGCAAACCGCATTAATGAGGTATGCGTGTGCTTTGTTGGACACAAACTGTTTAGATGAGTACGGAGATACAAATGTAGCAAACCGAGGGTTGATAAATGTCTCCATTTCTCGCCAGCCTTTTGTAAACTGAATGAGGCGATGAAAATAAATGCGACTTTTGAATAACGAAAAGAAATACAGAGAGCGGAACACGGTAACCCGCGAGATATGTGCCACAGGGGTATTTACGTAAAAGAGAGTGTAAAAGAACAATGGGAAGCCGGCATTTAATACTAGTATTAATTCCTCAATAGATTCCCAAGGCAAATGAGGACACCCTCAGTGATGGAATAAAGTAGCGATTACTGGTAGAGGAAATTAAATACTTGAGGAAGGCGCCAACATTTGGGTTAACTAATAGTATTATGAAACACCGCCCAGACAGGCTTATACAAATATAAATTCATATTTTTTGTAGGAACTCAATACGGTGGCTATAAAATCTTAAAGTGAACCTTAAATAGGAACACCAATTGCGACAGTGTGACACGAGTCTGCTACTAATATAATGAAGGCTTCTCTGCAATATATTCAAGTATAACACCAAGTCCAAAATAACGTCGCTGTAATGGAGTAAAGGAGAGGGAGTCATTTCAGAGTTGTAAATAAAAATGTTTCTGTCTTTTTCATTTTGTGCAGAAAATTGAAAAAGCCCTGATGAGAATCTGGGAATTGGTTTTCCCTGGATTCGAAACGCATCGACACAATAAAGGAGCACACAAAAATATAAAGAACCAAAAAACCCTTTTTGTTTTGAGATAGTTCGAATTTATTTCTGCTATTAACGAAATTCATCATTCTTTGGTTGATTGCTCCTTTTGACTAAAAACATTGTGTCTCTAATTTGGATATTGATTTATTCAGTTGTAATCGAAGAAGGTTACAAATGTTTGTCTTTGTTTGTAAAAAGTTTTGTACTGTGAATGTAGCACGTTAAGTATGTCTTATTGATAATGAGGACTGTAAATGAGTATTATAAATATTTGTATATTTGTTGGTAAATCTTGTATAGAATGTATTTGTCGTTTCCTTTTCATACATGAATGTGGTACATAGAAATATAAACATTTGAATCAAAAGGTACAAATAAAATACTGGTTCAAACAAAAAGGACTTGTGTTTGACCAAGAGGCAAAAATAATGATAGCTGAAAATATAATTGTGGTGTAGGCAACTCTGTTTGTTTACTGAACTTTCTAAATATGGCATTTCTAAAATAGTAATGTTACATCCAACTTTACCAGTAAAGAGGATTTATTACTACCATTCCAAATATATAAACGATGAGACAGCTGCACCTTTCTAATCAGGAATTACACCTTAAACATATATGAAGGAATTCCCAATGCTAACCTATGAGAGGAATAGGCCTCACAGTAGTGTTTGAGTGCTTGTCATTAGAAGGACATGCAAAACTTAAAATATATGGCCTACCTTTTACTTACACAGCACCCTGACCTATGGGCTACCTTAGGAGTACCTTAGTTGTGACTTATGTGTACTAAAAGAGGAGTTTAGGGCTTCGCAAGTGGCTTTAAATGCCAAAGTGAATTGGCAGTAAACTGTACACAAAGGCCTTTTAATGGCAGTCCTGAGATAGGTTCAAAAGGTGATTTGTGTGGTTGTCACAACGAGTGCAGCACGCCCACGTTTAGCCCTGGGTATATCGTATACTACTTTCCAAGAGACTTACAAGTAAATAATATATGACAATTGTGTATACAGCAATGTCATCATGTTTAGGGGAGAAGCAGATACACTTTAGCACTGGTCAGCGGCGGTAGTAAAGTGGCTAGAGTCCTAAAGCCAACAAAAACAATCGGCAAAAACAGGAGGTAAGCAGGCAAAATGTTTTCAGGAAGACCGCCCTTAGGCTGACATGTCTAACACGTGCACCCCACAGCTGAAAGTGGGGTGAACTACCAAACCTCTGGGAAGTTCTCATCACTCTGGCGGAAAAACCTAGATGGAACATCAGCATTGGTGTGGACTTCCACCCTGAAGTCCATACTATGTAGGGAAATGGTCCATCAGAACAGTTTTGGATTCTTAACCCTCATTTGCATGAGGCACCTGAGGGGCATGTGATCAGTGAGAACCAGGAAATGAGTGCCCAACAGGGATGGCCTCAACTTCTTCAGTGCCCACACCATAGCGAAAGGGTCTTGTTCTTTACCACTACACATTTTATTTCCTGGGGAGTACCCGCCTTGAAATGAAAGCTACAGGCTGGTCTAGGCACTCTTCATTAAGTTGTATAGAACTGCCCCATGCCATGTTCTGAGGAATGTGTTTGAATGATAATCTCCTTGGAGAAGTCAGGGCCCTTGACCCCAGGGACTGTGCACATGACCTGCTTACGAGAGTCAGATGTTTAACACATGCCTCAATCCAAATCACATTTCTGGGCTGCTTCTTAGAAGTAAACTCTGTCAAGGGGGCAATAATAGTGCCGGATCCCTTGGGAAACCTCCTATAGTACCCCGTGAGGCCCAAGAATGCTTTGCCCTCAGCCTAGGTTTTGGGAGCTTCCCGGCCATGATACTCTCTATCTTAGCAGGGCTGGAGGGGCTGCACATTACCTCTGCCTACCAGGTATCTCAAGTACAATACAGACCTCTGGCACTTACTGGTCTTGATAGTCAGACATGCCTGTTGCAGAGCCTGAAGCACTTCCTCAAGGAGATAATGGTGGTCCTTCCAGCTGCTACTGTGCACAGCTATGACAGCCTCTGGAAGGTAGCAGGTGGTTTTATGAGTCAAAAGAGCATCACGCTAAACTGGTAGTGGCCCTTTGGAGTATAGAAGGCTAACCTCCCATTAGCTTCTTTGGTTAGGGAGATCTGCCAATGCCCTGACATAAGATCAAAGGTACCTAAGTACTGGACAGCCCCTAACTGGCCAATGAGATTATCAGTCCAGGGGATGAGATGAGAATTTGTCTTTGTGACTGAGTTTAGCCCCCTATAATCCACACAGAACTGGAGTTCAGGTGTTAGAACCACAGGACTGGATCAGGGGCTACTAGAGGGTTCTATTATCCCAAATTCCAGCATTTTAGAGACTTGACTCTTAATGCTAGCCCGCACTGTAATAGAATGTTATTGAATTATTATGTGAATTGTTATGTGGTTTCTATTCTATGTCTCTTTAAGAGCCTGTATTCCTTTGAATGGCTCAGAGTGTTCCTGGCTCGTGGTTCGCTCAGTGACTGCAGTTACTGAGTGAACTCCGGCCAGAGAGGACACCCTTGTCGTGGGTGAATTACTTGGAATAAACTTCTTCATTTAAAACCTCAAGAAGTCTTCAGACAATATTGCTTATATTACAGATTGGCGATGATCAGGATAATTATTCACCCACCGACCCACGCTGGGATTATTTTTTTTTACTCTAACGAGTCAAAAATTGGTACAGAGACAAGCTGGCGTAATTCACCTTTTTCCCTACGTCAGTAATGACGATTCTTTGCTCATCATTCGTAGTTGGTCGGATTACGGTAGGATTGTATTTTGGTGTGGCTGCTTGAGTAACAACTTGTGAAAGAGTAAAATTGGTGTTTATTTTCCCTCTGATCTATTTACAACAAACTATTTACAACGACAGTTTTCTGTTTTACTCTGTAATTTTTTGTTGGATTTTTGTGTCCGAATTGGATTTGTGGAGCAGTTTGGTCAGTCGAGATGGATGAAGGTGGAGAATTGTGCATTTTTAACAAAAAGTCTTCAATGATTCCACTTACCGGCACGTTCTGCCGGTGCGCCTCACTGCTTCCAGGAGCCGCAGGTAACGAGAGATTCCAAAGGATCCGTCAAGGAGTATGACGTTGCTCTTCCTTTGTCGCATGGAATCCTGGGTAACTGCGTGACGTAGGACGTTGCTTCGAGTACACGGAAGACTACCGCAGCATCTCTGTGGCTTTACGCGCTGTGAGCCTCCTGGCTGCGCGTTTCAAGGAGTTCTGGCTGAGGGTTTGATGTAAGACGCTTTGTTGAATTCACGGAAGTCGTCTCTCGCTTTTCTAGGGTTTTTCACGCTCGGATTTATTTATTCACAATTTCTTAAGTGACACCTTTTCAAGGTAACATTTGACTCTTGACATATTTTTTATTGACTTTCTTCTCATTCGTCATTCAGACCGGCTACCTCAACAAGACTCTTTTTCAAAAATGTTGTGTTTCTTCTCTTTAGTTCATTTGAAACATTCTGATTTATTAAGGGCTACAAAATTAAGGGTTGGTATTGGGTGTAATACATTGGGTGTCAGCTTTGTTTATTTTAATATGTCTTTGATCAAAGAGATCACCCAACCTCCACTCTTTCTGGATAAACCTGGTAAACTGACTCTTTTATGGACAGAATGGTTAGGTTTATTTCAGAATCATTTAGTAGCTATTGATGCTGTTGAGTATTCTCCACCCCGCAAATTTGCGTTATTATTTGGCAGTTTAGGGCTTGCTGCTCAAAGTATTTTTAACAGTCTTACCCCTATTCTATTCCTCCTCCTGTAGGTCAGTCGGGGGACAGATAATGCAATGCTTATCTTGAAGCTTCAGCGAGGTTAAAGAAACAATTTGATGAGTCTCCTAATATTATGCTAGAAAGGCATAATTTTTACAAACGGAAACAGAAGGAGAATGAGAAAATAGAGGAGTACGTGGCTGCTTCAAGAGTGCTAGCTATTTCATGTGATTATGGTCCACTTTTGGATAATTATATTACGGACCAACTTGTGTTTACTTGTGCTTCCGCTAAAATCAAAGAAAGAATCCTGAGCAGTAAACATCCTTCTTTATCAGAAGTGATTGACCTAGCTTTAAGCATTGAAAGGTCAGTTTTATTTACTAAAGCAATATCGGTTGATACAACTTCTAAAGTTAGTCTGGTGTCTGATGGGAGTGAGGAGGAAGGTTTGTATGCTGTTGGTAACAAAGATAAGGTAAAACGTCCTCAGAGTAAAGGTCAAAACTTTTGTTTCAGATGTGGTTTGAATTTCCACATTGGTAATTTTAAAGGCTGTCCTGCTTTGGGTAAACGTTGTTCAGTTTGCAAAAGAGTGGGTCATTTTCAAAAAGTGTGTAGATTTCAAAAAAAGAGTATTAAAATTAACAATGTGGATTGGGATGATTGTTCTGAATCCATGGACAATTTACTTTTAACTTTAGACACAGAAGAAGAAGAAATTAAGGGTCCTTTATGTTCTTTAACTATCGACAGAGTTCAGCTACAGTTGATGGCGGAATCAGGATCGCCCATCACGATCCTTCGTGATTCTACATTCTTTGAGAAGTGGGGCAATAAATGGTACTGTTGGAAACTTATGAGAACCCTAAAGCTTTTGGGGAAAAAGATATTGATATGCTGGGGTTCTTCATGGGTAATGTTGAAATTTTGGAGAGGTCCATATGTACTAAAATATACGTGGCAATAAAAGGTAAAAATATTGTGGTATGGAAGGACCTCGCCAGAATGGGGTTGTATTTGGTTCCGGGAGATGACAATCCCATAAGAGCAAGAGATTTACATATTTGTTGTATTGAAAATATGATGATTGATCGTGGAGACCTGTTAAAAGAGTTTAAAGGGGTTTTCAGTAACAAGGTGGGTCTGGTAAAAGGAGTGGAACATAAAATCAGACTTCTTCCTAATGCTTCTCCTAAAAGTACACAAGGTTTGTAATGTACCGTTAAGTGTAAGGTCTGAACTTAAGAAAATGCTGGAAGATTTGTGAGAGCAAGGGATTATTCAACCGACAGAATCGTCTTAATGGGTCGCCCCAATTGTGGTCACACGAAAAAAGAATAACAAGATTAGGTTATGTGCGGATCTCAGGGGTTTGAACAAGAACATTAAAGTGGATTGCAATCCCCTTCGAAAAATTCAGGAGTTATTAGCAAATTTGGGGGGGGGGCGAAGTGGTTCTCTTTAATCGACCTAAAATCTGCGTACCATAAAGTTCCCTTGACCAAAAACTCTCAGGAATTGACCACTTTCATCACTCCGTTTGTGGCGTTCAAATTTTTTAGACTCCCCTTCGGTTTGGCGTCAGCAGCCAGTGTATTCCAAAGGCTGATGGATACTTTATTTAAGGATTTGAAGGGGGTCCAGGCTTATCTGGATGATATTCTTATTTTTGCAAATAGGCTGGATGAGCACAAGATTTTGTTGAGGAAGTTTCTCTCTTTGTTAGGGGAGGGAGAAATGACTATTAGGGAAGATAAATATAAGTTTGGAGTGCAGGAGCTGGAATACCTAGGGCACACTATATTGGATGCTGGTATTAAACCAAACTTTTTGGTAATTAAAGCTTTGAAGGAGGCGAAAGCTCCCACGGATAAGGATTCTCTTCGCTCTTTCCTAGGGCTGGCGGAATATTATGCTAGATTTGTGTGTAATTACGCTCAGGTGGTTGAACCTCCTAGAGTTCTATTAAAGAAAGGTCAAAAATGTGTATGGTCAAATGACTTAGAAGAGACTTCTGATATAGTAAAGGAGTTAATTATAGCAGCTCATCCTCTGCATGCATTTTGTGATGATTGTATTTCTACGATTGCAGTGGACGCGAGTATGAGTAGATTAGGTGCGGTGTTGAGTCAAGAGGTGAATGGGGTTGAAAAAACGATAGCATTTGCTTCAAGGTCATTAAAGGAGTATGAGAAACGTTACAGCACCCTGGAGCGAGGAGCTTTAGCCTGCGTGTGGGCAGCCCAGAAGTTCAAAATGTACATCTGGGGTAGAAGGTTCATAATGTTATCAGACCACAAGCCACTCTCTTTTATTTTTAGTAAGGTATCTTGAAACAATCATTTATCTCCTAGATTGACAAGGTTAGTTTCGAAATTACAGGAATACAATTTTGAGTTGAGACACATTTCAGGAGGAAGGAATGTCCGGGCCGATTGTCTATCTAGGATGTCGCTGGATAAGGAGAAGGGAGATGATTTAATGGAAGATGATGAGGAATGTGTGACTTTGGTAGATGCCATTGATGAATTTAAACTTTCAGTTTCAGAAAATGATTGGATAAGAGCTAGTGAGAAGGATTTAATTTTACCCAAGGCTATGGAGTTTGCGTCTGGGAGATGGTCTGATGTAAGAAATTTGTCAGGTGATCTAAGAACCATGGCTCAAGTGGGGGAAGAGTTGCCAGTAAAGGACAACGTACTTCTGCATGGTGATAAGAAAGTTCCTCCGACTGAGTTAAGGAAAGAAATTATTAGGTTAGCTCATAAAGGTCACTTAGGGGTGTCAAAGACTTGCATGAGGATAAAGTTACATTACTGGTGGCCTGGTTTGGATTCACAGGTAAGGTCAGCTGTGGATAATTGTGAAGAGTGTTTACTCTCAGATAAGCACTGGAAATTGCCTAGTGTGCCTTTACATCTCACTGTTTTTCCAAATTCAGCTTGGGAAAAGGTAGGTTTAGACTTCTCTGGTCCTTATAATGTCTTGCCAGAAAATATGAGATTGTTGATCTTGGCTGTGGACTACTTTTCTAAGTGGTTATATTATAAGTTTGTTGATGCTCCTAATTCGGATAACACAATAACGTTTTTGAAAAAGCTCTTCATGTTGGAAGGGGCTCCCAAATATTTGGTGACGGACAATGGTACACACTTTGTTTCGGAAAAGATTTGTACATTTTTAAATGCTCAGGATGTGAAACAACTCAGGGTGGCGCTTTATTCTCCAGCCTCTAATGGTCTAGTTGAATGTGGCAATAAAGTGGTGAAAGAGGGTATTCAAATGGCTGTATCTTCAGGTATGGACTTGGGGACCTTTATCGAAGAAAAGATTTGGAATTATAACACGTCTCCGCATTGCACTACAGGGGTTACGCCTTTTGAGTTGCTTAGAGGAATGAAGGTACATTCACCTCTGTTCCCTGCTTGGTTAGACAAAAAAATGTCCTGGAAGTGGTAAGGTGAGTGAAAATAGAAATTTAGCAAAGGTGGTCAGGCAAAAACAGGAAATTATGAAAAAGAACTTTGATGGAAAGAAATGCACTGATTCACAAGGTATTGTGGTAGGAGACTGGGTGATGATTAAGAAACCTTTTAGAGTTTCAAAAGGAAATTCTGTCTTTACTAGGCCAGTACAAGTAGATAAAATTAGTAAGGGCGCAGTTTTCTTAGGGGAAAAGGGTTGGTGGAGTGTGAGGCAACTGGTAAAAATGTCCAAAAATCAAGCCTTAGTGGTTAACAGACTCAAAAGCAGAGGGGTTGGGGATAATTGTGGATGGTCTCACTGGTTAGCGCCTAGTTCAGGTGAAAAAGGGGGTAGTCAAAGTAATGGGAATTTGAATGCTTCCCCTTCCAAACAGCCTTCCATTTCTCTGAATTCATATGCTGCTTCTTCCATTCAGCCTTCTACTTCTCCCAACAGGAATGGTAGGTTGATAAAGGCTCCTGCTAGGTTTAACGATTTTGTTAGATATTAGGGGTAATGTTTTATTAATTTGTTTTTATTTGTTTGTTCTGATAAGGGGGAAGGTGATGTAATAGACTGTTATTGAATTATTATGTGATTTGTTATGTGGTTGCTATTCTATGTCTCTTTAAGAGCCTGTATTCCTTTGAATGGCTCAGAGTGTTCCTGGCTCGTGGTTCGCTCAGTGACGGAAGTTACTGAGTGAACTCCGGCCAGAGAGGACACACTTGTCATGGGTGAATTACTTGGAATAAACGTCTTCATTTAAAACTTCAAGAAGTCTTCAGACAATATTGCTTATATTACACTCACCTTATAAGATAATTTGAAAGACTGTGTCTTCATCATGGGTAAACAGGTGGGTAGTCTAAGAGCCGTCTGCAAGCGCCATGAGACTCTTTGGATGTGATATGTGCGCGTTACAAATGCCTCTGACTTGACTTAACTTGACTTAGCCCCATGCATGGGGGAAAACAAAGCAGAGTACTGCCCCATCACTTGGTGGCAGGCCCTCTGATGTTCTGGAGTCAGACTTGGTGACAGGATTACCACCTCCACAGATCCATTCTTCTCCTTGGAGTTTAAGAGGTCAGGGGAAGGCTCACTCTCCTCCTCCTCTTCTGCATCTATCACCAACAGCATGTTAATCTCAGACCTCTTGAAGTGGGGTTTAAGCCAATTGACATGGTGTACCCTGCGGGAGCATGGGGGTCTTAAGGCCCACCAGGTTGGTGGCCTTACTTTCTCTAAATCACCTCATAGGACCCAGCCCAACGGTCCTGGAGGCCATAGGCTCCGCTGGTACAATCACCCCCACTTTCTGACCACAAGTCAATTCCGTAGTGGAAGAATTTTGGTCATACCACTGCTTTATGACATCCTGACTGGGTTCTAAGTTGTTGGAAGCTTGATTCCACCACTTAGTCATTTGGCTTCTGACGGCCAGCATATAGCTCACTACATCCTGGAGACTCTTCCTGGGAGCTTACTCCCGACCCTCCTTCACCAATCTCACAGGTCCTCTGACAGGCTACGCATAAAGAAGCTCAGAGGGGCTGAAGCCCACTCCCTTCTGTGGTACCTCCCTTTAGGAAAACAACAGGCATGGCAAGAAGATGTCCCACTTAGATGCCCTACTTATTCCTGAAGACCTTAGGTAGGCCTCTATTCATGCCCTTCAGTTTCTTGTTAAATCTCCCAACAAGTCCACTTGTTTATGATTGGTAAGGAGTGAAGAACTTGTAGGTTATCCCATTCCCCTTCCACATTGACTGCATAGAAGCAGACATGAAGTTGGTGCCCCTGTCAGACACCACTTCCTTGAAGAGACCCACTCGAGTGAAAATCCCCATCAAGGCTTTTGCCACTGGAAGTGAAGTTGTGTTCTTCAGAGGGATTGCCTCTGGGAACCTAGTGGCATGATCCACTAAAACCATAATGAACCTGTTGTCTGAAGCATAGGGGATCCGTAGGCAAAACAATATTGAGGCGGAAGCCGGGGGCCTAGCGCGTAAGATTTTAAAAGTGTGCATTTTATGTTACTTTGTGACATTTCATTTGATATTTTGGTAACTTTTTAAATACAGAAAGCCTCACCTTGGACATCGCCGGAACTTAACGCTGCTCTCAGCGCAGCAGATTAAGTGCTGACGCTGTGAGAGAGAGTGTTATCAGCCGCCATATTGGGGGAAGGAAAGGGTTGCGCTCCAGCTGCTGGACACCTCCCACCCTCCTCCACATTGGATAAAATGAGGATGTCATTCCGTCCGCGCAACGGGCGGGCGCAGCGGGCGCGCCAGCGGCGCTCCAAAGGCGCGCCAAAGGCAAGCCCGTCTGCGCCCGTCCGCGCCGGGACCGGGCCGAGGGCCAGGATCCCTGGTTCAGGCAAGACGACGGATCTGACTAAATACTCACATGCGGATCTCATACAGCTTAGGTCAGTCCACTGTAGTACTTGCCCTCAGTATGATCCTGAGATTATCCCTCGTACTAAAATCACTAGTTGTCCTAGATGCAATTCTTTTCTACCATTCATTAACAATAAAGCCAGTCTTGGAAATGGATCTAACAACAAAATTAAGAAAATTATAATAGCACTTATTAATGCCCGAACGTTGGGCAGGCACAGACAGGATATAGTTGATCTGATCCAAGATAGGAAAATAGATATTCTATTTATCACGGAGACATGGATGGACGGAGCGTCTGATCCCGATTTAGTGGTGGCGGTACCACAGGGATACAATGTACACCGACTGGATAGACAGGAAAAAAAGGAGGGGGCTTGGCAATAATCACCCGAAATATCTTTTTAGTTTGAACACTTCCTATACCCTCTACAAACTGCAAAGCCTTTCACTTCGCTATTAAGCTGACCCCCTCGTACAATCTCAAAGGAGCACTTATATACAGACCGCCTGGTCCTCGCTCCGAATTTCTGTCCAATCTTATGGCACTGATTGAATCTCTGGCAATCGAAGATTCCTTCATGGTCCTAGGTGACCTAAATTTCCATCTAGAAAAAACGGATGATATCGAAACCCAAACCCTAACGGCCGACCTGGAAACCCTGGGGCTTGCACAACTGGTTCAAGCACCCACACATGAGGCCGGTCATACGTTGAATGGCATTTTTTCTAATATAAAAGGAATTACAATACAAGATATTCTCCCCCTTACCTGGTATGATCATCACGCCATTCTATGTACCATTTCCACCGGTGACTTTCCCATGACTAGACAGGTTCCCTTAAGTCAAGAGCCTTTTAGAGTTTGGAAGGACATAGATAATGCAGCTCTTAGGGCGCTGATGGTTAGTACTCGCCCAACTATTTCCGCAGATGCCAACATAGCTGCAAAACAATTCTCCGTTCGGATAGGTAGTGTGATGGACACACTGGTGCCATCCAAGACTATATCGATAAATAGGACGGTGCCCTCTGCACCATGGTTCTCGGAAGATTTAAGAAGACAAAAGCAAGTCTGTAGGAACCATGAAAGACACTGGCGAAGGTCCTATGATCGTGACAGTAAACTGCGATATAAGGAGACATTGGTCAACTACAAAAAGATGATTAATGAAGAAAAAAAGAAGTTCTTTGGGGAACAAATTGATAATGCCAAAAAATCCAGTAAACAACTGTACGACGTGGTGAAACAATTGGCTGGGAAATCTCCAGATATGGTTCCCTCTCCCTCTCAGGCCTTTTGTGACTCTTTGGCCAACTTCTTTTTCTGAAAAGTAAATGACATCTACTCTGAGTTCTCAGCCAACGACGAGCTCACCACTCCTATCCCTTACACTATACACCCTGATTGCTCACTAACGCAATTTAAAGAAATGGAGGAGGATCAAATAACGGACATCATGAAACTTATAAAAACGGGGACAGCTCTGGACTCTTGTCCTCCGAAGGTTTTTCCTCCTGTAATGGATTTGATAAGCGAAGTCATAACGCACGTTTGTAACGCGATGTTTAAGTCAGGGATCTATACGGACATGTTAAAGAACACCCTTCTAAAACCTCTTCTCAAAAAACCTTGTCTAGATAAAGACGTGCTGAAGAATTGTAGACCTATAGCCAGCTTGCCATTTCTAGCCAAGGTGGTTGAGAGAGCAAGGAATGGTCAACTGTCCGAGTACATCGAACAAAATACCCTGCTAGATGACTCACAGTTTGGGTTTCGTAAACGTCACGGTACCGAGACTGCCCTGATCAAGCCGCCGATGACATTAGAGTCATCAGAGACCAGGGGCGGGACAGCAGTGCTTATACTGCTGGACTTATCTGCGGCATTCGACACGGTCAATCATTCTATTTTGATTGACCGTGCCGGAAATCTGGGCATTCAATCCAGAGCAAAGGACTTGCTTGCTTCCTTTCTATCTGGCAGAACACAGGCTGTAACGCTAGGACCATTTAAGTCGTTTGATCTGGTTTTACCCTGTGGGGTCCCCCAAGGCTCATCCCTAAGTCCGACACTTTTTAACATCTATGTGTCGGACTTAGCAAGAGTTATTAAAACCTACCGGATGAGCCTTACCACCTACGCCGATGACACCCAGCTGGTGCTCGTCATCAATAATGATGGAAAAGAGGTGGCTGCACGTTTCCAAGATGGTATGCTAGCGATCAATGATTGGATGGCCTGTAATTGTCTTAGGCTTAATTCCGAGAAGACGGAGGTGGTCATTTTTGGGAAAATCTACCCGTTATGGTCATCAGTCTGGTGGCCTCCATCACTAGGAGCCTTACCTAGTCCAGTTCAAAAGGTCAGGAACTTGGGAGTAATCTTTGATGAAAAGCTGAATTTTGTCACCCATGCAAACCATACAGCGTCCATTGCTTTTCACAAGCTAAGGCTTATAAGAAAAATAATTCCGTTCCTCCCAGAAAGGGCTGGAAAAACTGTGGTGAGTTCATTGGTACTCTCCTCACTGGACTATTGTAACGGTTTATTTGCCAATGCCCAATCCCGGGTGGTCGCCAAATTACAAACGATTCAGAACGCGGCGGCAAGACTGCTTTCTGGGACCCCCAAATTTAAACCGATTAGGCAAACAATTAGGAACTACCACTGGCTGACAAGTAAAAATTGGATTAAATTTAAAACTTTATGCCTATCTTTCAAAGCACTTCACAAACATGGGCCGAAGTTCCTTAACAAGCAGCTTATTGCATACTGTCCTACTAGACAGCTAAGATCCAAGACACTGCATCAACTAGTGGTATCGCGGACCAGGACCGTCACCTGGGGAGGCAGACGCTTCACGGTTACAGCTGCTAGACTCTGTAACTCCCTTCCGCTAGTGATTAGATCAACTCCCTCTCTTCTTCAATTCAGGAAATTGCTGAAGACCTGGTTGTTCGACCAGTAACTTTCTCGTCTCCAACTATCACAGATAGAATTCCTCCTGTTTCTTCTCTGAGACACTAACCGAAGTCATAGCGCTAAGACGCCCACGGGCAATTGCTGCGCTTTACAAATTGCAATAATAAATAAATAAATATTGATGCCCACCCTCTCAAAGTGTGTACCAATGACAGGCAAGAGATTAAGGGGGGCTTTAAGCCTCTGCCCTATCCCCCCACTAGCCTGGCAAGTTACATAAGTCCTACAAATGTATCTGATGAAGTATTGATTTTGTGGCAATAAAAGTGGAGATCAAGCCATGCAAAGGTCTTGTCTTGACCCAGGTATCCTGCCAGGGGACCTTTGTGAGCCAGCTCCAGTAGGAAGGCCCTGTATCATTGGGGGGCTACCAGGGCTCCTGTTGTCCCATGCACATGAGCCTTAGGCTAAATGTAAAAGAGGTTGTACTCCCAGTAAATGTGATGACTCCGAGGGGCATCACCTGATGCTTGGGCTTCAGGCTGTTGCCTCATGCCCTCAAGGTTAGAACACTCCCTCTGTACCCACAGAACTCCTCCTTTGTGAGTTCTTCTTCTACATGCAATCTGCCAAGCTCAGAAAGGTCACCAAGGGGAGCAATTCCCTCCTCAATGGACTCCGGGCGGCCATCGCAGGTGCCCGACCCATCTCACTGTGAGTACATTCAGGGGCTGGTTTCCCCTTTACTTTCCCCTTCTCTGCTGATGGCTGGGCCATTATTCCAGGCTCCAACAATTTTTTGACTCCCATCCAAGGCAGCCACGGACCTTGTCATATCACCTTCCAGGTTGTGTGTTCAAGGTCGTTAGCAAGCAAACAGATCACAGGAATAGCAGGGATCACAGCACTCATTGAAAGACCTGACCTTCCCACTGAAGTGGAACAAGGGCCACTGGGTAGTGACCCTCTCTGCTGTCAGCCAAAACAACTTGGTGAAATGCATAGGGAATCACCTGCTCTGAGGACACCAGCTGACTCCTTATCATAGTCATGCTGGCATCTGTATATCTGAGAGCCTCAACACCATGCCCATTGATGGTGAACCATTGCCTATACTTTGCAGTATTCAAGAGCACCGGGATCTTAGGAACCATCTCACTGTCACTTAGAGACACTAGGGTCCCCATCCCCTAAGGAGCTTCAGCAGACATGCCGCTCCATTAAGTCAGGATCCCCCCGTGATCCGGCATCACCTAAACTTCTTGGAGAGAGTATTGAAATCCTTGAACCCTATATTAGGAATGTCTTGGATCTCTCCTTTAGGTCTGGCATCGTACCTAAAAGGTGGAAGCAAGCGATAGTGCTCACGCTTAAAAAAAAAATGAATCTCAGTTGAACAGGCTGGAAAATCTCCGTCCCATCTCCCTCCTCCCCTACCTGGCCAAAGTGGCAGAAAAGGTGGCAAATCTTCAACTTATGGCATTTGTGGAGAAAGCCAACCTTCTCCACCCTACTCAGTTTGGCTTTCGTTCACGCCACTCCACGGAGTCCGCGCTGCTCATGGCCACTGAGACCATCAGGCAAGGAGTAGATGTGGGGCATACTATGGCCCTCATCTTACTTGACCTGAGTGCCGCCTTTGACACTGTAGCACATTTCACCTTGCTACAGTGTCTCAATAAAGGCGGAGTAAATGGGGCAGCGCTGAGATGGATCCAATCTTTCCTGACTGATAGGGGCTTTCTGGTCAGACAGGGAGAACACTACTCTCGCGTGTTCAATCTCGATCAAGGGGTCCCTCCGGGCTCTGCCCTGAGCCCTACCTTGTTCAACCTATACGTTTCCCCCGTAGCCACCATTGTGGAAAGTCACGGCATCCAACTAGTGTCATATGCCGATGACACACAGCTGATCATCTCACTGTCACGGGCACCTGAAGTTGCGGCATCCAGCTTCAGTGCCTGCATGCAGGAGCTTGCTTCCTGGATGTCCAACAACTGCCTGAAGCTGAATGGGTCAAAAACTGAAGTGCTCGTGGTGGGAGGTGGTCCGACTGTGTGGTCCTCGTCATGGTGGCCTGACTGCCTGGGCTCCACTCCTGTGCCCTGTCAACAGGCCAAAAATCTGGGGGTATTATTTGACTCCGATCTGTCATTTGCTCCTCAGGTTAATCGGGTGGTCGGAATGTGCTTCGCTATTCTCAAGAGCTTACGGAAGGTCCTGGACCTACTTCCTGTTGGGGCCAGGCAGACTCTGGTGCATGCCTTGGTCACATCTAGGCTAGATTACGCTAACCTTCTTTATCTAGGTATAACAGCTAAAAGCCTCAATCGTCTCCAGGTACTTCAAAATGCCACAGCCCGGCTGGTGCTGAGGCTTCCGAGGAGAACGCCCTCTGAAGCTGCTCTGAAGTCCCTTCACTGGCTTCCGATCAGAGAGAGGATTACCTTTAAAGCACTATGCATGTGTCATCGCATCATTGGAGGCAGGGCGCCCGCCCCCCTAAATAGCCTCATTACCCCCTACAGACCAGAGCGTATGCTAAGATCTTCTGGCACTGGTCTGGCAGTTGTTCCCAAAATCCGTAAGGCTCACATGGGAGGCAGATCTTTCAGGCTCCTCGCAGCCAAGAATTGGAACTTGCTTCCGATAGAACTTCGCCTCGAACCTTCTGAGGCCAGGTTTCGCAGAGCCCTAAAAACCCATTTCTTTCGCCTAGCACAGCTGTAACCTCACGTTCTACCTAATCCATACTTCACTCTCAGTGCGGGGACACGCCGGGGCGTGTAACCATGCGCTCTATAAAACTCCTTAATAATAATAATAATAGGGTAACCCCACTAAACTCTCCCATTAACAATTACAGACCCCACCCCCAGCACTACACTTGCCACCCCTAGAACCTTTACTCCATTGGGAGGTGGTGTTCTTTTTGGACGCTTAGGATCCACCTTGTAGTGTCCATACTTGTAGCACCCATAGCACCAGATGGACATGGGCTGCTGACTATTGTCTGGGTAGTTGTTCTTCTGGTGGCCAGATAAGGGAATTAGGATTAGAACCTTTCCCTGTGAGTTGTTGTGGCGGCCTTTAGAGAACTCTGGCCCTGATTTAGATCTTGGGGGATTTGGTCCCTACGTCGCTTTTCCGTCGGTTCTCTGTCCGCCTACTAGGTTGTCCACCCGTTCTTTTTAGGCGGGTCAATGGACGACAGACTGTCGGAGTGCCGGTGTCACTGCCAGATTTTTCTTATCTTGTTGACAAAGCCATAGGCAAAAGCAGCTGTCGGAGGGAGTACAGCTAGTTTGTCAGCCAGTCAAATCACAATATACCTTCCCGCCGACCTAACTGGGGCGGCGATACCTCCACATCTAGGTTGGTAGTTGTGAAGGGATATAAGGTAGAAACTTACCTTATTTTCTTTTTTCACTCCCTATTCCACCATGAACCTGATAGTCCAAGTCCTCCCTTTGCTGATGATACTTGACCACGAAGCAAATCAACACCGTCGTTGACTGAATCTATTTTACTTTTTAACTTTTTAATTATCTGTTGACATTAGCCCTGGACTTGTGCATTTTCAAATCACTCTAATAAGCAATATTATACGAATGTGTAATGCATATGTATGTATTATGGTAGTTTAAGAAATTTGGAAAAATACACCTGCATAATTCTTTTTTTTTTATTTGATGCAAGCTCCCTTCATGATAATTGACACTTACAGAAAAATTGACATATATCAAAAAATAAGAAAGTGTCCATACAGGTGGTTTAAATTATTTTTTGTAAACTATCACATTATAAACATATGCATTACACATTATTCGAAATAAAAATGACACGAGACAAGGCAAACCATTTGTTTTCCGATGAATGTCAAATTAATGTTAGTTCTAAACTTAAAACATCCTATATATTTATTAAAGTCACATTTCCCCTGGTCTAGTGCATTTTCAGTGAATATATACATTTTAATGTGCTCTAATTTTTCTTTAAGGTGTAATGCATTTGTGTCTATATCTATCACTTATCAAATTATAACAAGCACACCAGTAGTAACTCTCAAAACATTTGTCTTTTTTTGTGTAAGTGTGCATTATTATATGATGAATGCTTGCACCAAAATTTCTATTTTTATGAAGAATAAATTGCACTAATGTTTGCACTGTACAACTATGTTATTTAAAACTCCTTTATCTTTTCTGTTGTAAATGTAGTTACGAATATGTATCTCACATATTCATCAATAACACTGTTAACCCCTTCTGTGCTAATGACGAGCCCAGGCTCGTCATGCAGCACGGTGCTCGTGTGCTCATGACGAGCCTGGGCTCGTCATGAGCCGTGGAACGCTCACACGTGGGGCTAATTCCCCTGCTGTGCTGAGCGTTCCATTGCGCGGGTGGGTTCATGACGAGCCCAGGCTCGTCATGAGCACACGAGCACCGTCCTGCATGACGAGCCTGGGCTCTTCATCAGCACTGCGGCGCCGTGCGCAGCCCTCCTCCCCCCGCACCGCGGGGGAATTAGCCCCGCAGCGAAGGGGTTAATAATCAATGACTTGTAAATGAATAATAATGACAGGACAACTTTGTAAAAATAAATCTTTATATTAATAAATGAGATATGTCTCTCATATAAATATATATTTATTTTCAAAACATAAGAAGTGAAAAAAAGTCTTGCTCAGCACTACAGGTTGTGAAGATGTTGCCACAAACTAAAAATTCTGCCAAGGAGGAACCTCCTCAGGAAGGGGCATCTAGTGGGCACAGAGCAGTAACTTCAAGCATCTTTCTTTGGAGGTGTGGGTTTCGGTTTCATAGGGGATAGGGATATGTAAGCTGTAAAATTCCTCCTGAGGACTAAGGGTAGGAGTGGTGGGAGATGATTGGGTTTGGGTGGTAGAGGGATATGGAGTGGGTGATGTGCATATATCTGTATGTTTTGCAGGTGCATGTCTGACTGGTATATGTTGTGCATGTTTGGGGGTGTGTTTTTTGCAGGTTTTTGGTGTTTGGGGGAAGGTGTGCACTACTGTTTGGTTGGTGTTGTTTTGAATGTAGGTATGCTTTTGTGTGAGGGTGTTATTTTGGATGAGTGTGCTGTTGAGGAGGTTGGTGTGGGTGTGGTGCATGTGGGTGTATGGTTTGCGATGGGACTGGTATATGTTTTGATGTGTGTGGTTTGGCAGGTGTTTTGGATTCAGGTTAGTGTGTGTGTTTGCGCTTGGTTTGTGCTGTTTTGTTAGTAGGTGTGCGTTTGGATGAGGGTGCTGTTGAGTTTGTTGGTGTGATGCTTTTGGGTGTGGAGGTGCTTTTGGGTGTGGAGGTTGTGGGTGTAGTGGTGGTTGTGGGTGTGCTGATGGTTGTGGGTGTGCTGGTGGTTGTGGTGCTAGTGGGTGTGCTGGTGGTTTTGGGTGTGGTGGTGGTGGTTGTGGGTGTGGGTGTGGTACTTGTGGGTGAGCTGGTGGTTGTAGTGGTGGTTGAGGGTGTAGTATCAATTGTCCGCATATGAACCCAGGCATCCACATGGTAACCGCCATATCTTTGCCTATGTTTGGGTCGGAACTGGCGCTTCTTCGCCATTGCATAGATCATAACCGGCACATGCTTGTCCATGGGAGGAATGGAGCCGGCGTATCGCACTCCGAACCAGCACATCCCATACGAATTGATGCATTCCCTTTTATGGGAGCAGTAGCTGCGCATAGCCTTCGGAAGCGGCACCTCACATTCTGAACTGGCACATTGCCACTGCTGCATGAAGAATCTCAATGCATCTCGCTCACACAGAGGCTCAACACCGATACATCGCTTTGGCTTCACCACGCATCTTCTTCAACATCGATGCAAGCTTAGATCAAGGTACTTTGGTTCAGCATGTGCAAGTGGGTCCCTGGATACGGCCCGTGCTCCATCACTGTTCCCCTGAACTTTTGACTTTGCCCCATTCCAGTGCAACCTGAAAACACACTGAAGCGCCTATTGCTTCTAAGTGCTATTTCCCATTTACTCTTTAAAAATTCATATCTTTAATTCTACCTGTTGGATTTGTGTCATTTTGGTCTTGTTTCATTTACAAAATTAGGCTCTATGTTTCTAGACTGCTGTGAGTCTTTTTGTGGTGTTTTCAATGTGTTACTGTTTGAAGTATTGCACAAATACTTTACTTAAACACTTAGGTGCAGAAGGACCAAAGAGCTCCTGGACCTGGGAGGGTGAAGAGATCCTTTCATATCCAAAAGGTGAAAGGATAGGTACTCCCTAGTATAAAATAACAACCAGTGAAATATCCTCATCTTAAAGGTGGCAGTGTTACTCACATCTAGTCAGTTAAAACCTATGCTTTTGTTCAGATGGAATAGAAGCATCAGGGATAGACTTGTGCACAGTAATACCTGGCAAAGAATATCTTAACAAGAAACCACACTGTGGGACTTGCCTCTAGTGACAGAGCACCACCCCTGTGGCAATAATCTGTGTGCTCTCTCATTGAACAATAACAAACACTCAATCTGTGACTGACATCTGTGTGAGAACAAAAGACACACATCAACTACAATAGCAGCAATATAATCTACATTACTAAATGCCCAATCAGACTCCAAATTATCGTAATGACAACAAGGAAGGTGAAGATCCAGATAAGAGAGCACAGAAGCATCTTTGGATGTAGGAGAACATCAACTAAACTCACTGTATACTTCCTGTAAAACAATCACACAGACAGAGACCTAAAATGATCGTTTATTGAAAAACTCACATCCCGAGCAGATATAACTACCATGCTCTTAGAAAAAGTGCAAAGATGGGTCTGTAGACTTCAGACGAACCAGGTGAGTCTTAATGATGAAATACCATGGAAACAACTGAACCTACAATAGGTCCTCTACACTAATATTGTAACATCACAGAAAAAGTAATGTTGCTATTACATTAGCAGCGGTACATTTATATCTAAATTTGAATCTCAGATCAGCAAATTTACAACTAACATTACTAACCACATGGGTATGAAAAAGATTCACACATTAATAACAATATATAACAATTACAGCAGCATTTGGGCTAGTAATATTAGCTCCTGGTGTGCCCAAATGAGTGATGTCCAGCAACATTATCAAACTGTCCTTCCTTGTATATTGCTCTCTCTTATATTAACATTCTTCCACACAAGTGGTGTCAGGCTAATATAACCAGTATTAAGCAGTGTCAGTTGTGTACACTGACCTGCTTATATATTAACAATTGTGTTCCCCCTTTTCACTAAGCCTGGGCGTTACATTCTGCTCCGCTTGCGAAATTTGTGGAATTTAGGCAATTTCATGTTACGTGGAGAATGTGGAATTGCTGAAAAGTCTGCGAGCCGCGGCATAGCGGTATTATTTTCTTGTTTGCTCTTTAAAAATGCATTCCAGTGCGTGTGTTAGCGACTTACCGGGATCCCTGCATTCGCCGACGAGTTTTCCTATCCGTTCGCATGCGCCACGAGATTTTGGTAGCTGGACACGTGATCCCGCGGGGGAGTGCGATCACGAACACGTCATTCAGTGCGCCATCGTGCACCGTGGAAGAGATTGCGATCACGTACACGTCATTCATCGTGCACCGTGTGAGAGGAGCATTGCTCACTTTAGACTTCTCAATGTGAAGCATAGTCTATTCTCACAAACACGGCATTCGGACGCGCCACCGGACATCCGTCAGAATATTGGTGAAGATCGCGATCCCGAACATGCAAAACTTTCAATCTGGAGAAGAATAATAGCTTGAGCAGCATAAAACCTTCTATAAAATGATGATTTGGACGAAAAAACTCCTCAGATTGACATTTACCTAGTGACAGATGAGGGACTTGACCTTTGCACTCACACATCCGTGCATTCATGATGTTTAAACTGGGACAGCCCAGTTGTAAATAACAGAATTTACAGACAGGTGAAGAGCCAGCATCAAGGAGGATGTCTCCAAGATAATTGCCTTAGGGGTGATTGAGCCCTCTAATAAACCCTGGTCCAGCCTTGTGGTGTTGACACCAAATGCTGCCCCACCAGGCACCACACCAGAACTCTGGTTCTGTGTACACTACAGAGGATTCAACTCAGTCACCAGGAATGATGCACAGCTCATCCCTGAGCGTATATGAGTTCATTGACAAGGCCGGCACTGCCAAGTGCCCCAGTACCTTTGAATTGACATCAAGGTACTGGCAGATCGCTCTGACTGAGGGGGCCAAAGAGAGGTCTGCATTTTTAACACCAGAGGGCCACTTTCAGTTTTGAATGATGCCCTTGGGATAGAAAAATGCCTCTACTACCTTTCCATTGTTGGTAAACAGGGTCTTGGCTGACAAGGACGTTTTCTGTATCTCCTACTTAGAGGAAATTTCTGTCTACATATCCAGCTGGCAGGAACACCTGCATTACACCCATTAGCTGCTTCAGGCCCTGCAGCAGGCATGCCTGGTTATTAAGGCCAGTAAGTGCCAGATTGGACAGGGTTCCATGGTTTATTTGGAAAACCTGGTAGGTGGAGGCAAGGTTCTGCCCCTCCAGACCACAATTGAAAGCATCATGACTTGGCAACCACCTAAAACCCAACAAAAAGTGAGAGCCTTCCTCAGCCTTACTGGCTATTCCATTAGATATGTTAAGGGTTATGGCATCTTTGTTGCCCCCTTAACTGAGCTGACTTCCAAGAAGTAGCCCTGATTGGTGATCTGGACAGAGGCTTGTCAGAAAGCCTTTGACTCTCTCAGGGAAGCCATGTGTACGTCCCCTGTGTTCAGGGCCCCTGACGTCTCCAATAAATTCATTGTACTTATGGACGCTTCAGAGAATGGCATAGGGGCAGTTGTAGCACAGCTGAATGAGGAGGGCCTAGACCAACCGGTAGCCTTCATTAATAGGACACTACTTCTACTGGAACACAGGTGGAGTGCCATTGAGAGAGAATCTTTTGCTGTGGTCTGTACACTGAAGAAGTTCATACCATAGTTGTTTTAGACTCACTTCAAGTACAAGTAGACCACAGGTCCCTATTATGAATCATGCAAATGAGGGGGTAAAAATCCCAAACTGTTGAGGGTGTCCATTTCCCTGCAGAGAATAGACTTTGCTTTAGAGTATCGCCAGGAACAGACCAAAAAAATGCTGATCGTCTCTTCTGATTCTTCTAAATTAGTGAAGAGAGCTCCCAAGTGGTTGGGTAGCTCTCCCACTTTCAGCTGGGGGGACACATGTTAGACCATAAGGTGGTCTTCCCATAACTTTTTCCCTGCCTTCCTCCATTTTTTGGCCTACTTTTTGCTGGTTGTAGGACTCTGCACACTTTACCACTGCTGACCAGTGAGTGCTAAAGTGTGTGTGCTCTCTTCCCTAAGCATGGTAACATTGGCTTAAACTCCAATTGGCGTATTTAACTTACCTATAAGTCCCTAGTTAAGTGAACTACATGTGCCCAGGGCCTGTAAGTTAAATACTACTGGTGGGCCTGTAGCATTCATTGTGCCACTCTGTTAGGTAGACCTCTAACCATGGCTCAGGCCTACAAATGCAGAGCCTGTAAGTGCAGTTTTAATCTGCCACTTTGACCTGGTAAGGTAACACTCCTGCCAGACCTAAACCTTCCCTTTTTATACATATGTCACCCCTAAATTGGGCCCTTTCTGACCCATAGTGCAGGGTGCAATGTAATTAAAAGGCAGGACATGCACTTTTAAAGTTTACATGTCCTGGTAGTGAAAAGCTCCCAATTTCGTTTTTCACTACAGCAAGCTCTATCTCTTCCATAGGATAACATTCAGATTACTGTAACACAATTTATGGGGAAGTTGTAATTTTAAATTTCAATTTAGCAAATGCCACTGTTTGAAAATTACTTCAAGACAGGCGACAGTGGCGCCCACTGGTGTTGCACTGCTATAATGAGGATACTCTCCTTTTGCAATAAACCACATTCACTTCTTTTGACCAAGTAATCCAGAGTAATCTCAGGTAGTCCACTATGTTTGTCAATGTTTTATCCATCCTTCTTTAAATTACTCCGGAGACAGCGATGGTCACTTAGATTGTTTTATCTCGCATTTTCAGATGCCTTATGCTGCCATACAAGCTTAAACAAAGACATGTGCTTTCAACATTCCTTTAAGCAGGCATTGTTAAATTAACCCAATGCATTTCGAACTTTTTAAAGTTCTTCATCAGGGTTAATCCTGATTGGTCTTTATGACTTGGACCATAGGTATATATATGAAGTAATCCCTCTGCGGTTAACAGGGCCTTAGAATAAAATAGTCTTTTCCACTTGTTTCGTTAGGTCATGGACAATGGATTAAAATCCCTTACGAAATCAAATGTATTGCAAAACTGCCAATTTTCTTAATTTTCCTGGTCAGCTGCACCCCTTTGTTATTGTGGGTTGTTTCTGATGTACGCCTGTTCCCGCTTTCATCTTACATTGGGTTGTTTTAACAATGCCGGCTCGAAGGAATGTTGAAAGCACATGTCTTTGTTTAAGCTTGTATGGCAGCACTGAAAATGCAAAATAAAACATTCTAAGTCAACATCACTGTCTCCGGGAGTAATTTAAAGAAGGATGGATTAAACATTGACAAACGTAGTGGACTACCTGTGATTACTCTGGATTACTGGGTCAGAAGAAGTGAATGTGGTTCATTTCAAGAAGAGAGTAGAGTATCCTCATTATAGCAGTGCAACAGCAGCGGGCACCACTGTCGCCCGTCTTGAAGTATCATTGATAAGCTGTGTGGGACGTTCACAGTGCTTGAAAGTTGGCATTTACTTACTTCAGCCCTTTGGTGCCTGCTGCCTGTCTCTGTTCAGTCCGTGGTGGGTGACCACTGTACTTTGTGTATTCTCCCTTGACAGTCACACACAAAGGGATCATAGGTGGGGCTTGATGGGCCTTCCTGTGCAAGGGGAGGGAGAAGCTGGGAAGAGCCTCACACTTGCACCTGACAGGACTGTGTCCTGTCCCCACACAAAGGGCTGCTTACCCCTCTGTAGTGAGTCTAAAAGGGAGGAAGGGAGGACATCTGTACACTTTAAAGTGATCTTGGAAGTCCCCCCACTTCAAAGGCACCACTGTCTATCAGTACTGGATCTCTGACACCATGACCTCAGTACACTTCGGGACCTGTGACTACTGTGCCAGGAAAAAGAGCTGGTGTGTTGCTGAAATGACTGCCCCTCTGCTAAACTGCTGCTTTGCTGAACTTTTGCCTTGATGTGCTGTGCTCTTGCATTGTTGGGATGCCCTGCTGCCTGCCGTTCTCCTGCCTGTGTGAGAAGGACTGGGCCTGCATCACATACTCAAAGTAACTCCAGGGACTTGCTGCCTTGCCTCCTGTTCTAATTCTCAGGGATTTCGAAGACTTCAACTACCTGCATCTGTATCGGGACTCTACAAGCTGTGAGTCTACCCTGCCAATTGGTGTGAACCCAGTCCTGGGGCCCTTGGAAGTGAGGCCTAAGGTGCTTCTACAACCACATTCTCACATTCTCATCAGAATAGGCACACTTTTGCCTTTGCATGGGTCAGAACGAGCATATCTTCATCTTTGTGTGGATCAAAACAATCTGATCCTTATAAAAGTGTGAAACTACATTTTCACATCACACTCGGAACCAGCTCAACACCTTCGTAATCGACGTATCAACTGCTGCAGGAGCAGTAGCTGTGCATCGCCTTCTGAACCGGCACCTCGCACTCAGAACCGATGCATCGTTGCTACTGTGTTGAGAATCTCAATGCATCTTGCCCCCTGGTTGGCTTGACACTAGTGCATGGCTTCAGCTTTACCTCACATCTCCTTCGAAGTTGATGCAGGTTATGGCGCAGGAGACCTAAGTGGGTTCCTGTGCCTGGCCCGTGCTCAATCGCGGTCAACCATAACATTTGGCTTAGCCAGGTCCAGCACAAACGGATAACCCACTTACATGCTTATTGCTTCTAAGCACTATTTTACATTTATTCTTTAAAACTTCAGATCTCGACTTCTACTTGGTGGATTTTGCTGTTCTGGCCTTATTTTATTTATAAAGTTAAGCTTTATGTTTCTGTTTCTAAACTGGCTTTTTGTGCTGTTTTCACTGTGTTACTGTTTGAACTGTTGCACAAATACTTTACACATTGCCTCTTAAGTTAAGCCTTACTGCTCTGTGCCAAGCTACCACAGGGTGAGCCCAGGATGATTTAGGTTGTGATGTGCCTTACCCTGACAAGGATTGTGGTTCTTGCTTGGACAGGGTGCATACCTCTGACAATCACAACCCCAACCGACATCGCCATAGCCATCCCTGAAGGCTACAAGATCACCCGGAGGGACCGCGTCAACCAAACCGGAGGAGGCATCGCCATCGTCCACAGAAACACCATCCGAATCACGACCAACTCTGACGACACCCTCAACGCCGCCAAGCACCTTCACTTCCAGATACACACCGACCCCAAGACCACCCTCAGAGGCACTCTCATCGACAGACCCCCGGGACCACGCACACAATTCAGCGAAGCCATCGCAGACTTCGTCAGCCCGCACGCCCTAACCTCCTCAGACTACATCCTCCTAGGGGACCTCAACTTCCACCTGGAGAACAACAATGACAGCAACACCGCCACCCTGCTGTACAACCTCGCCAACCTCGGACTCAAGCAACTGGTGAACACCCCCACCCACTACGCTGGCTACACGCTTGATCCCATCTTCTCCTCCAGCAAGCACATCTCCTTCAGCCACTCCACCGGACGACACTGGACAGATCACAGCTGCGTCCACTTCAACTTCAGGAGAACCACGACCCACCACCACCCGCAACAGGTTCCCCGCAGAAGCTGGAGCAAGATCACCGCCGACCAACTCACCACCTCCCTCAGCCAGAACCCTCCCACCAACACGACTGACCCCAACGAAGCAGCCCGCAACCTCACACAGTGGCTCACCAACTGCGCCGATGACCTCGCACCACTGAAGAACCCTCCCAGCAGACCCGGCAGCAAGAAAGCCTTGTGGTTCACCAACGACCTCAAAAACTCCAAGAAAATCTGCCGCACCCTCGAGAAAGCCTGGCGCCACGACCAGACAACAGAAAACATGACAACCCTCAAGAACGCCTCCCGCAAACACCACCAGCTGATCCGCACCACCAAAAGGACAACATTCAAAGAACGACTAGACAACAACACCCACAACAGCAAGGAACTCTTCAGCATTGTTAAAGAGCTCTCCAACCCCAGCACCTGCAACAACGACATCACACCCTCGCAAGACCTCTGCGACTAACTCACCTCGTTCTTTCACCGCAAGATCGCCGACATACACAACAGCTTCAGCGCACAGACCACGCACCCAACCACCGAACCAGCGCTCCCCACCACCACCCTCTGCACCTGGACCTCAGTCAGCACCGAAGACACCACCCGCACGATGAACACCATCCACTCCGGCTCCCCAACCGACCCCTGTCCACACTACATCTTCAACAAAGCCGACTCCATCATCGCACCCCAACTCCGGGACATCATTAACAGCTCCTTCGCATCCGCCACCTTCCCGGAGAGTTGGAAACATGCCGAGCTCAGCGCCCTCCTGAAGAAACTCACCGCGGACCCCACGGACCTCAAGAACTTCTGCCCCATCTCGCTCCTCCCTTTTCCAGCCAAAGTCATCGAGAAGACCGTCAACAAACAACTCTCCGCCTTCCTCGAGACAAACGGATCCCTCGACCCCTCACAGTCCGGTTTCCGAGCAAACCACAGCACCGAGACTGCCCTCATCGCAGCTACCGACGACTGCGATGAGGATGATTTAGGTTGTGATGTGCCTTACCCTGACTAGGATTGTGGTTCTTGCTTGGACAGGGTGCATACCTCTGACAAACACAAACCCAAGCGACATCGCCATAGCCATCCCGGATGGCTACAAGATGACCCGGAGAGACCGCGTCAACCAAACCGGAGGAGGCATCGCCATCGTCCACCCAAACACCATCCGAATCACGACCAACTCCGACGACACCCTCACCGCCCCTGAGCACCTTCACTTCCAGATAGACACGACCCCAAGACCACCCTCAGAGGCACTCTCATCTACAGGCCCCAGGGACCACGCACACAATTCAGTGAAGCCATCGCAGACTTCGTCAGCCCGCACGCCCTAACCTCCTCAGACTACATCCTCCTAGGGGACCTCAAGTTCTACCTGGAGAACAACAATGACAGCAACACCGCTGCCCTGCTGGACAACCTCGGACCCAGCAACTGGTGAACACCCCCACCCACTATGCCGGCCACACGCTTGACCCCATCTTCTCCTCCAGCAAGCACATCTCCTTCAGCCACTCCACCGGACTACACTGGACAGATCACAGCTGCGTCCACTTCAACTTTAGGAGAACCACGACCCACCACCACCCCCAACAGGTTCCCCGCAGAAGCTGGAGCAAGATCACCGCCGACCAGCTCACCACCTCCCTCAGCCAGAACCCTCCCACAAACACGACTGACCCCAACGAAGCAGCCAGCAATATCACACAGTGGCTCACCAACGGTGCCGATGACCTCGCACCACTGAAGAACCCTCCCAGCAGACCTGGCAGCAAGAAAGCCTTGGTGTTCACCAGGGACATCAAAAACTCCAAGAAAACCTGCCGCACCCTCGAGAAAGCCTGGCGCCACGACCAGACAACAGAAAACATGACAGCCCTCCAGAACGCCACCCGCAAACACCACCAGCTGATCCACACCACCAAAAGGACAACATTCAAAGAAAGACTGGACAACAACACCCACAACAGCAAGGAACTCTTCAGCATCATTAAAGAGCTCTCCAACCCCAGCGCCTGCAACAACGACATCACACCCTGGCAAGACTTCTGCGACTCACTCACCTCGTTCTTTCACCGCAAGATCGCCGACATACACAACAGCTTCGGCGCACAGACCACGCACCCAACCACCGAACCAGCGCCCCCCACCACCACCCTCTGCACCTGGACCTCGGTCAGCACCGAAGACACCACCCGCACGATGAACACCATCCACTCCGGCTCCCCAACCGACCCCTGTCCACACTACATCTTCAACAAAGCCGACTCCATCATCGCACCCCAACTCCGGGACATCATTAACAGCTCCTTCGCATCCGCCACCTTCCCGGAGAAGATGGAAATATGCCGAGCTCAGCGCCCTCCTGAAGAAACCCACCGCGGACACCACGGACCTCAAGAACTTCCGCCCCATCTCGCTCCTCCCTTTTCCTGCCAAAGTCATCGTGAAGACCGTCAACAAACAACTCTCCGCCTTCCTCGAGACAAACGGATCCCTCGACCCCTCGCAGTCCGGTTTCTGAGCAAACCACAGCACCAATACCGGCCTCATCGCAGCTACCGATGACATCAGGTCCCTGCTCGACAACGGAGAAACAGCTGCCCTCATCCTCCTGGATCTCCCAGCAGCCTTCGACACCGTATGCCACCGCACCCTGATACAGCGCCTCAGCAGCACCGGAATCCAAGGAACGGCCTTGGAGTGGATCATCTCGTTCCTCTCCGGAAGAACCCAGAGAGTCTGCCTCCCCCGTCCCGATCCGCGGCCACTGAAGTCATCTGCGGCGTTCCGCAAGGATCCTCACTCATCCCCACCCTCTTCAACGTCTACATGAGCCCCCTTGCAGCCATCCCACGCCAACACAACCTAAACATCATCTCATACGCTGACGACACCCAGCTAATCCTCTCCCTCACCAACGACACTGCCACCGCCAGAGCCAGCCTCCAGGAAGGAATGAAAGACGTCGCGGAATGGATGAAGCTCAGCCGTCCGAAACTGAACTCAGACAAGACAGAAGTCCAAATCCTGGGACCATCCCCCTCTGCCTGGGACAACTGCTGGTGGCCCCCTGCCCTGGGCACCGCCCCCCAAGCCAACAGACAATGCACGCAACCTGGGCTTCATCCTGGACCCCTCCCTCACGATGACCAAGCAAGTCAACGCTGTCTCGTCATCCTGTTTCAACACCCTGCGCATGCTCCGAAAGATCTTCCTGTGGATCCCCACCGAAACCAGGAACATGGTCACCCAGGCCCTCGTCACCAGCCGACTGGACTACGGGAACACCCTCTACGCTGGAACCACAGCCAAACTCCAGAAAAGACTCCAGCGTATACAGCGCATACAGAACAAATAGAGCCTGCTCTATTTGGGAATATGTGTGTATGTTGGGTGCATCTGTGAGCATGTGCCAAACAAAGCCAATTTCATTGGCTTCATCAATTTCTTAGTGTTGCAAAGTCATCCTGTGCCCTGGGCACCCCGCAACTTTTTGCTGACTGGTACTGGTGGTAACTGACTCTGACTGACCCTGGGCTTTGCCTAACCAGGCCATGGCCAGTGTTATGCTGAAAACACTTAGAATACAGTAGAAACACCTACATACACTAGTGTACACTATGGGCTGAGGTATCCCTGTGACTGGCATGACCTACCCTATCAGCCACTAGTACATAATAGGGCAGGGGGATCGAAACTCTCTATCAGTCCATAGTACATAGTAGGGCATGGTAGTTTAGAGGCCAGCAGCCCTTTCTGCACTTGCATGTGTGCACTGCTGAAGCCTGAGGTCAGTTTAAATGCAGCCTTGGGTTCCATTACTGATTTTAAAAAGTAAATTGTCCCCAAACTTGACGTTTGTGTTTGGGGCACTTAAAAATTGATAACCTACAATGTTTTGGCATATTCGGAACCCCCTGGGTCTCCCCAGGGTATCCCAGAGGTGGGGGCTGAGGTATTTATAAGGTGGACCCTTATAAAATTAGTTTTATAAGCCTTGGGTTAAGTGAAATTTCACATTTCACTTCCCACATTGTGATAAAGTGCTGCCCAAATTATACTTTGATGCTAGGAGAACTGTGGAGGGAGGATCTGCAATATGTCTACCGATTCAGAACCCCTAAAGTCTCCTCTAATTGTCCCATGGGGTGTGTGTCCTGTAGATATAAGCGAAGTACTTATAAAATATGTTTTTGTAAGTCCTGCTGTTGGAAAAATGGCCCTAGTCCTTTTTTCCATTGCAAATCCACTGCCACCTAGGTTAACATGGCAGGAAGTTATTAACTAATAACTCCTGATAGAAGAAGGCTAAAAGTAACATTCAAAGACTTCCCAGAATGGTATTAATAAAGTCAAGAATATGATAGTGTTGAATTTCTCCTAAAATGTACATACAAGAAGTTATCAGACTTTCTTGTTTGTAAATACAGATTCAGCCTTTCAGTGGACTGTCCTGGTTAGTCAGAGTTAAGTGGATTAGCCAGGCTGCTTTGAAGAGGTGATAAAGAGCCCCTGGGGTTAACCAACTATTCTGGGAGGTCAGTGTGCTGTTCCAAAGGAATGCCAGGGCAGATGGAGGAGTCGTAACCATGGTCTTCAAAGAGGAAGAAAGAAATCAGTGTCATTTACAACTCTAAACTTTTCTCCTCAGCCAGAGCTAGGCTTATGGAAGGAATGCACAGATACCAGGGGGGAGAGTCTATGAAAAGTAGCCATCCTGGGGCTGTGTTTAGCCAGTTCTTACTTCCCTGCTGGAAAATCAGCCATTACGAATTTAGAGTATTTAGAGCACTCTGGGTCAAAATAATGCCACACTCCACAGGATGTGGTCATATCATTGGGGAGTTGTCCTGCTCCCATTGGTCAGCAGTGACCTCCTGCTTGACCCAGAGAACTTGGAATGAGTGTCTGAGGGGGCAGAGTCTCTCAGATCTGCTTCTTGAAACCTGAGAATCAGAAGGGTCTGTGCTGAAGATTTCTGATGTGCATTTCCAAAGGCCAGGACTTTGAGATTGCGCCTTGTTTGCACCATTTGAAACTACAGTCCTGTGGATCAAACCTGCTTCAAATGGACTAAAGAGTGGACTCCCTGCAAGTTACAGGTTAACAGAGCTCACCTGGACATCCCCACAAAGAATCCCCAGCCTGGTGTACCAGTGGATTTGTAAGGGTTTTGTTCAAGTGGATTGCAGAATTGAAGTTTCACACTTTCAAGGACCCTCTTTGAGATTCCAGAACCTTGGATTGTGTGTTGGATGCTTTGGGACCCGCAAAAAGAACTTCAGGAAGGAGTTCTACATGGACCCAGCCTTCTGGAGGTGGCTTCAAAATAAATAGAGTGGTGAGAGATCCTCCAGAACGTGAATGTGTCCCTATCAGAGCAAACAAAATGACGACTAACAGGGGCACAGTTGGTTTCTTAAGCACAAGAAAGTGACTAATCTTTAAAAATTAATATCTCTGGTTCCCCACCGTGGATTTTCTTCCTTTTGGTGTCATTTAATAATAATTCCTATTTTTATAAATTGGTGATGGATTTTTATTGTGTGCTGCGTCTCAATTATTTACTGTATTTGTGTTTTTAAATGCTTTACATTCCTGTCTTTGAATTTAAGCCTGTCTGCTAGCAGCCACGTTACCAAGGGTTGAGCATGGGAATAATTTTCGAAGACCTATTCTGAGCCCTATACTGTGTTAGTGGCCTTATTGCCAGTGGCAGACCTACTTTTGCCCCTACCAATAATCCACTTTCCAACATTTAGCTTTTTGAGCATGGTAGTATTTATAGTATTTTTGATGTAAGGAGCTACGAGGAATTTTAAAAACCTAAATTTGGGTTGTGGATACACCACACTTGACCTATGAATTTGGTCATTTACCTCTTCTCACTCTTAACCGCAACTGAACTGTTAAAGGTAAATATGCTCTACATGCAGCAAGAGTGGCACAGTGCTTTTTCAATAATCACAGTGTATCAGCAGCTATCCCTGTTTGCTTAAATAAGCCTATTTGGTACAATTGTCTATGATTGGCATGAATTATAATTCTTTCACTATGTCTTTGGTTATTTGAAATTACATCACTGTATAATTAAAGTTTTGGTTTAGAAATGTATTGTTTGCCCTGGCGAATTTTCGTTTTGCTCATTTGTGCTTGAATCCAGACAGCTTTAGCACTATTTGTTGACAACGTGTTGTGAATAATAAAATACAATGGAGGATATTCACAAGGACTTATCTCCGATTTATCTCCACCTTAATGCATCAAAAGTGGAGATAGATTTAACACCCCATTCAGAGGCTGGTGCAAACGGCAGACACCGACAGTATTCCCACGATAACTGCCCCAAAATGTATCACCACGGTGGACACCACCAACTAAACCTAATGAGATGCAGAGTAGGCGTTCCCGTGCAAAAACACACGAAAAAACCATAATACCACTTTCAAAATGAACTGCCAGATCTGCGATGCAAACCAAAAACAGGTGATAAACTGCGGTAGCAGCAGGGAATTAACACCTGCCGTTTGCTGGTGTTAAGCAGGACGACTACCTGCAGCATAAAAGGGAGCCCAGCCAGGACCCACACCTGAAGCCCACAGTCATGAAACTCACGACGCTGCCAATGGGCACGCAGCACAACTACATTCAACATGACACACAATAGGCCAACCAACCAGACAGGACAACACAACACAACGCCATTGGGAATCTGGCCTTGCCATGCCCACAACCCAGCCAGGGCATGGCACCACAGACACACAATAGCAGGATGTGAGGAGAGGCATAGAGCAGGCATGTAAGAGAGCAGCAAGTGACTAAGGAATGTGAACCTACCCAATGCCAGGTGTGGCCTGGAGGTGCCGGACAGACCACGGAGTGCAAACCATGGAAATGGCCATGTGGACATCAACTGCTAGTGCATGGGGTTTAGTGGCCAGTGGACGCTACCATGCCCCACAGGCTGTGGGGCAGAATGAGGAAACATCGCACGTTACGTCTCCCCCTGCATGTGCGTGAATAGTGGGTTGGACCTGCGTACACCAGGCCTGCATAGGGGTGTGAACAAAAAGCTTGTCGCACTGGTCGTGGTTCTGTTTCGGAATGGACAAAGCATCTGCCAGGGTGGCACCTCTCAGCCCACCACGAGTCCTGCACCGAGCATGACGTGGTCTGCGACCCTGTGTGCCTGCTGCACCCCAGGCCGCTGGTCCCCAGACCCGCCATGCCTGGCCCAGCGCACCAACAAGGCTCCGCTCACCTGCCTACACCAGTGTGTGTCAAAGAGGGCCCACCACGTGTCGGTGCAAGCTCCAAGCACCAGTCCTGAGACCTCTGCAGCCTCCACAGACCATACTGGCCCACCCGACACTGACCCACATTACTCCTTTCTCATTTACATACTCCACCGGCATTCTCTTTGGCCCAGTGGGTCCCACATACAGAACTGTGTCCTGAGTACTGAATGGCAGTGACCCCAAGTCCGTGGCAGCGGCCACAGCAGTAGACTCCCTTCGATCAGTGAGGCATAATTCCATATGGAAGGCCTGTAATACGTGGTGCCACTAACCCTGTTCAGCGCAAGCTGATGACGCTTGGTGCCATTAACCCTGTTCAACGCAAGCCGGCGACACGTGGTGCCACTAACCCTGTTCAACGCCAGCCGGCGACACGTGGTGCCACCAACCCTGTTCAATGCAAGCCAGCGACATATGGTGCCACCAACCCTGTTTAAAGCAAGCCGGAGACACGTGGTGCCACTAACCCTGTTTAAACGCAAGCCGGCGACATGTGGTGCCACTAGCCCTGTTCAACGCAAGCCGGCGAAACGTGGTGCCACTAACCCTGTTCAATGCAGGCCTGAGACAGGTGGATAAGGGCTCAGGCCTACCCTGTGGACCAGTGAGTCCCACATCCAGCACGTAGTCGCGAATCATGAATGGGAGAGTCAACACCAGTGAACACACTGAGAGGAGTAAGAGGAAGATATGTCTCAGACCGGATGAAAGCTGGATCAGAGTCACGGAGGTGATCGAACACTATCAACAACTGACCTGGTGCCACAACCCTTTTCACCGCAAGTCCACGTCCCGTGGTGCCACTGAACCTCAATTACGCAGGTCGGTGGGGCCATCCAACCTATGGCGGCGACACTCGGTGAATGGCTCATGCTGACCGCTGCCTGAAGGCCTACACTGCGGTCCAGTAGGTCACACATGTGGAACTGTGTCTTGGGTAAGATGTGGAGGAGTCCACACTGTTGGATACGCCTCATTGCAGGCGGCATCCCCTAACAGCACTGGTGCTACTAACTCTATGTAGAATGAGTCATGCGCTGTCATGGTTCCACCCCGAAGGACTAGCGATATGCATGTGGTGGGTTCCGGTACATGTGAAAAAACAACACTGCTAAACCGGTCAGCGGTCTAGCGCTCTAACCAGGCAGCACACCTGAGCGGACAAGAAGAACTTCCGGGTGAGACCGCTTATAGCCGCGGCCTCATCCCCGTCAGTGCTTCTAGTACTGTGCTACGCCCGATGCCTGCCGCTGACTTCGACGCCACGGATACCTTGTCTCCTCCAGACGTGCTGAAGCGCCTTTCGGACTGGCAGACCCTCCCCTTCAGGAGTACCCTCACTAGCCAGTAACCCACGACACGCATTGGGAAGCGTGGTCACGGCGTCTTGCTTCTGCAACTCCCGGCTCCCTAGCGGCATTTAAATGCCGGCTACCTCTCTACCCACCACACGCATTTGGAAGCGTGATCGCGGCTGCACCTTGTTTTCCTCTGCGCAGGAGTACCTGTTACTACTGGCATCCGCGACACGCACTGGGAAGCGTGATCGCAGCTGAACCTTGTTTTCCTCGGCGCAGGAGCACCTGTTACTGGTGGCATCTGCAACACGCATTGGGAAGCGTCATCGCGGCCTCACCTTGTTTTCCTCGGCACAGGAGCAGCTGTTACTGCTGGCATCCGTGACACGCACAGGGAAGCGTGATTGCAGCTGCACCTTGTTTTCCTCGGTGCAGGAGCGCCTGTTGATTTACTCAACCCAAGACACGCACAGGGAAGCGTGCTCACGGTTCTTTCTTTTATACTCTCATTATCGCGCGGGAGCGCCCTTGTTTATTTCACAAACTGCCCAGTTACCAAGCAGGTCTGCGTGTCTTTCCCTTCACCTTCCTTGCACAGACGTCAGGAACACCGATACCACCCTCTTCTGGTGTGGCAGGAACTAAAGCTGGTTCTTCCCGCTTTCCCGTTTCCTAACAGAGAACCAGTCTTCGTTTTCCAGGTGACTATACAACCTTGTATCGCTTTTGTGTGCTGTATGGTTGCTGTACGTGCATGATCGAGTAAGAAGGGAGGGCAGACGCACTAACCACTTGATTATTCCTTTGTCTAGCAGGCGATGTCCAGAAGTGCACCCTCAGTCTAGTCAGACTCCCCACCTGGTCTTCACAGACGACGTCCTGTCCAAACACCATTGGGCACCTTACCCTGGTCTCACCCGTGCGTAAATCTGTATAGCCATCTTTGATCGGGTAAGGAGGGGGACGGTGGAGGTTGCTCACATCGTCCCTGCGACATAACTCCACAAGTATATCAGGTAAAACTTGTGGGGACACGACATGGGCACTATATTGTTGGACCTTGGTGGTGCCTGAATCCATGGCCTGGTGGTTTTCTGCATCTACATCTGGCTGGACCAGACTTGGTGTCCGACATGTGACTGTTCCATTCATCTATACCATGGTGACTGTTTCAGCGTGGTCCTGCTCTCTGCATCATGCCCTGGGGGTACACCTTCCACTGTCCACCGAGACACTCCCCAACAAGCCCCTTTGTCATCTACGGACACCTGCTCTGCGCTCGTGAACCTGCTCCAGTGCCCTGCAAGTCAGCGACCCGTGGCGGTAGGCCCGTGCAGGACGCTGTGCATCTGGGGCCACTAACTCTTTGCAGCACAAATCATGGGGCCTTTATGGTTGAATGGTTGTGTCCTTTACGATGTACACTGTTGCTGATTACTGACTACATCAGGCAGCCCTTGTCTCCTGGTGTGCATTCACCCCACACACATCCAACACAGGTGTCACTCGGTATGTGTGCCTGCTAATAAATGTGGCTTTGCACAAGTGCCTGTAGCCATTCACACCATCTGAGCAAGTGTATCCTTGTGGTCATTGTGTAAGCATGATGGGCACGGGCCCTGCAACGTCACAGTGTGCTGTCTTTAGTGGACGTTACCATGTCACCTCAGCGTTGGGGTGCTCTGCTTCCTATGTGTGTGTGCTGCATTGTGTGTGAGATGTCCCTTCAGCTCTGATTCAGGCAGTGTGGTTTTCACTTCTGTGCTTGTTTAGTGGTGTAATATTGCCAGGTTGTGTGACTTGTGCTCTTGGTTGGTGTTGTTACTCTTGGGCATGGTTTGTCTGCAATTGCACTGTGCTGAATTGTGCATGTGCGCCATTTTGCCCATCCCCCGTCCCCCCGTTCCTGCTGGTTCCTCTCCCTGTTGCTGTTGTGTCTGTTGTTTTGGGCAGTTTCCGGTCCCAGAGTCCTGCCATCATCACCAGACTGATGTGGTGGACACCATTTCCTCCATGTCATCCAGCTCCTGGTGTGGCGCTGGACTCCCACCTACGGTGTGCATTGCTGCCTTCTTGTTTTTGGCATGGTTCTGCTTGTTTGTGGGTTTCGCATAATTTCAGATGTTCTGGTTTTCTTCCATTATCCTCCTCTACTCTCAGGCTGCATTCACCTTCTCCTTGATGGCCTGCCATGTGCAATGCTTTGTTGCCAATGGGGCTTGTGGGTTGTGTACTGGCTTGGGTTGACCCCATTGTGTTTGGCTGTTGTTTTCTGTTTGGTTTGTCTTTCTTCTTGAGGCTTCTGTTGTGCATATTTCTGCCTGCCATGTGTGTTGTGGGCCTGGCGGTGCTTATCCCTGCTTAACTCATCGCGAATCGGCTCATCGCACTTTTTTTGGTGTTGTGGTTTCTGATTTTATCTCCGTCGAGGTGGTTGTATCGCGGACATTGCCTGCGGTTTTGGCAGACTATTGCATAGTATCGCCGTGTTGTGAATTCCATGTTGATACAGGGTTATTTTCCTGCAACAGGCTGCGATGTGTAAAGTTGCGTTAACATTTTTTGGTGATGTTTAACACACGTTCTTGTGAATATCCCCCAAAGAGTGAGCTTTGGAACAACCCCTTTAGTCAATATTGTATAGTTCTCTTGCCTATTTTTTGTCCCTGTTCCCTATTTAGTGTTTTCCTCCCTATTCGGGGCTTCGGGGGGTGGTACTAGCGGGTTAGCACACTAGCTCCCGCACACTATTTAAAACCTGGCATTTTCGTCTTGCAGCAGACGCGCGCTGATGCTTGACACTCGCGCTAGCTGCGATTTATCTTTTAGTGAATGTGGACTCTGTTTAAAAAAATGCTCACCTCCTACCTCAGCAGGTTTTGATCTCGTTACCTCCTACTCCGGGTCACCGCAGGTTCGCCCGATTGTAGTGGAGAGTAGAGAGGATTGCCGGCTTTCTGTTTCCGGCGGATTTGGGGGTGCGGTACTAGCGGGTTAGCACACTAGCTCCCTCACACTATTTAAAACCTGGCATTTTCGTCGCGCAGGAGATGCACCGCTGGCGTGCCAAAAGTGCGCCAGAGGCAAGCCCGTCTTTACCCATCCGTTCCTGGAAGATACCAGGAGCCAGGACCCCTGCTGGTTCTCCCGCAGATATCAGCAATGTTGTGAGTCCACGGTGATCCTACACACAGGACGAACTGCTTATGATTGGATTTAACCCCTGTGAGCTCTTGACACACTCACACATCTTACTAGAAGGCCCTTTTTCATGCAGGGTATGCAGCTTCCAGAGCATTACTCCCTTTCACTCCCTACATAAGGGATGACTTCCGAAAATGATTAAAGTATATGAATCTCGGGGGAAAATACCTCATATCATGTGCCCTGACCCAACCCACTAATATAGGCTGGAACTGCTTTTTAGCTAACATTAGATCACTCCCTAAAGACGCTGGAAATATATGGGATCTCCTGTCTGAAAATGATCCTCACTTTGGATTTCTCACTGAGACTTGGATCAAACCCTCTTCCAGCCCCTCTATTGCAATAGCACTCCCGGACGGCTATTGAATTAAAAAACTAGACAGGACAGGACGGGCAGAGGGTAGTATAGCTCTAATATATAAGGAATCCATATCCATTTCTATGTTAGATCAGATGTGTATGGATGAAATAGAATACTTTGTTTTCAGACTCAATCTGCACCTACAACATAGTTGGAAAGGGGCTCTCATCTATGACCTCCAGGCCGGCTATTAGGTTTTACTAGACAATTGATGGAATTTATCTCCCCACATGTCATTTCCACCCGAAACTTTCAACTCTTGGGGGATTTTAACATCCGCAGGCAGAATGCTCTTAACCTTGAAGCCAAACCTTGCCTAAAAGACCTGACCACAATTGTCCTCTTGAAGATCAACAACGCCCCCACCCATTCGGCAGGGCACAATTTAGATCTCATTCTATCCAACTCCACGATTATCATCTGTTGTGAAACATGACCTTTGACCTGGTCTGACCACTCTCTGGTGCATTTCCAACTTATGAGTCCCAGAACCTTCTCTACATCTCACGCCACACGGTGGTATAGACCTTAGCATAAATTAAAACCCAACCCATTCCTGTCCCCTTTCTGCTCCTGGAACATCTAAACTAACACTTATAGTGTAGAGGAACAGCTGTCTCATTTTAACTCAATTGTACAAGCCACCATAGATAATGTAGCCACTATGAAGCCACAGACACACCTCCCAAAACACACACCCACTAGCTGGTATTCCTCTGCCTTACGTACTGAAAAGAGCCAATGTAAAAATTTGGAACGGGAATGTCGACATTCACACTGTGGGCAAGATAAAAAGAGATATGAAGCTGCACTGTCCTCCTATCATAAAAATATTAAAACTGCTCATAAGCTACCCATTGCTCATCAGCTGGAGCAAGCTGGGAACAATTCTATAACCCTCTATCAAATCCTTAAGTCTTACACCAATCCCAGGGCTTGCGAAACTGCGGAATCACCTTCACAGTTGCTATGTGACAATATGGCTTCCTTTCTAACCCAAAAAATCGAAGACATCTATCAAAAGATTATCTCATCCAATTAAATTTCATCGTACCCTACAACAGTACTTCCTACCTCCCCTAACAATACCCCACAGCTTGTCTGCTTTCCCTTACTCACCTCAGTAGAGGTTGATTCTCTCCTTACCAAAATTAAATCTGGTTCCTCTCTAGATATTTTTCCTGCAAAAATCTCTTCTAGATTTTCTGCACAGTTAGCCACACCTACCTGTACCATTCTTAACAGTTCCTTGAAAACTGGCAGACTCCCCCCAGAATGGAAAGCAGCTCAAGTTGTACCTGTTCGTAAACATCTTAAGATCTCACCTACCGAGCTTTCCAATTACCGTCCCATTTCTTTACTCCCCCTTCAGGGCAAGCTTGTTGAAAAGCACATGAACAGACATTTGTCTGATTTTATTGAAACCTCTCACTGCATTGATGTTTCCCAGTCAGGCTCCCGGGCCAAGCACAGTACTGAATCCGCCTTAATTAAGGCAACTGATAACATCATAATGGCCCTGGACAATGGTCAGGCGGCACTGCTGGTGCTGCTTGACCTATCGGTGGCATTTGACACCATCTTACACCAGATCCTACTGGAGAGACTTCACGGCATTGGAGTACAGGGGTCGCACTGAAGTTCTAACAGATAGAACCCAGACGGTTATATTGGGGACCTTTGAATCTAAAACCACTAAGGTCACCAAGGGGGTACCGCAGGGTTCTTGCTTGAGCCCCATCCTCTTTAACATTTATGTTGCCCCCTTGGCCAAACTCATGAAGAACTTAGGGTTCAGTGCTATTTCCTACACGGTTGACACCCAGCTCCTCCTTACCTTTGATAAAAATAGATCTGATATACAACTCATCTTTTCTAAGGGCATGAAGACCATTGCTGTCTGGATGAGAATCAACTTCCCCCAACTGAACACCGAGAAATCAGAGCTCATGCTGTTTGGAGGAGCAGCTTTAAGCTGGACTCCCAGATGGTGGACGGAGGAGCTGGGCATGGCCCCTTCTCCTAAAGAAGTGGTCAAGAATTTAGGAATCAGGATCGACCAGACCTCACTCTCGAGGCTCACACCACTACTACTGCGGGCACCTGCTTCCACATACTAAGCTTGATCAGAAGAGTTTTCCCCCTGTTGCCTTCTTCCACAAAAAAAACATTGATGCAAACCCTAGTATTAAGCTGTCTGGACTATTGTAACTCACTGCTAGCCTCGGCCAACAAAGCCTCCTTAACCAAGTTACAAGTTTTACAGAACACAGCCGCTCATCTAGTGGCAAATGCCCCACCCAAAACGGCTTATATCCCACTTCCTAAGAAACTCCATTGGCTCCCTGTGAGAAAACGGGTGAAATTCAAGATCGGCTGCATTGTTTATAAAGCTCTCAATGGACAGGGGCCTTTCTACTTGTCCAAACTGTCCAAGTACACCCCCTCACAGCCCCTTCGATCAGGCTTCAAGCTACTTCTTTGTACCCCTAGAATTAAAAAGGACTGCAAGGGTGGCAAAGCATTTTCACATCTTGCCCCTACTCTATGGAACTAATTGCCCCTCCAGCTTTGTGAATGTCAGAGCTTCTCTTAATTCAGGGAGCTTTTAAATACCTTTCTTTTTTGAGCTCCTTGGCCTGGCATCAACACACCATCCTAAGCGCAGAGATACCCCTTTGGGGTGATTCAGTGCTATAGAAATTAATAAAAATCAAATATAAAATATGAAATATTATTGTGTTTATCTTGCCCAGGAGCAAAGCCAATAGCTTTCATGGGAGAGGACTCTTGGATTTGTAAATGCTTGGCTTTTAGGTCTCGCCTAACAATGCAGTGCATGGGCTACTCGCCATGTGGAGAAATATTGTTGTTGATTTCTTTGCCGAAGGGGGACAGTAGATGTGCATGCGTATGGAGGACAGAGGATGTGCACGCGTATTGCTTGTGGCGTTAGCAAAAAGGACAGCAGATGTGCACGCTTACAGAGGACAGGTCGCGGCATTCTACATGACGCGTGCATGGCACGCTTTCGCTTTCCCTACCTCCCCCCGTCGCTTCATGTAAGTTTGCTTCCTACAAAACTCCCACAGGAGAAGTGAGAGCACCTTCCTGCACTGCCTCCCTCTTTATAGCTTTCAAGGTAACAGTAATGGCGTGCGCATCTATCTCCAGCAGAGTAGTGATAGCGCCCACCCGTACTCGCTTCCGCTCGATTTATTGCTCCCAAGGGATCAGTAAAAACGTGTGGCTGCACCCCCAGCCACTTGGATCCATAACTACCACAGGAACAGAGATAGCGCCTACCTGTATTGCTGACTCTAGATCTATATCTCCCACAGGAGAAGAGATAGCATCTACCTACATTCCTGCCACTAGATCTATAGCTCCAACAGGAGCATGGTTAGCGCCTACCTTTATTCCTGCCGCTTGAACAATAGCACACGCTGAAGCAGGGATACCGTGCGCAAGGAGCTTGTCGGCACCCCCTACCCACTGGGGTAGCAGCAGCTCTCGCCTCTACTCCCGAAGGTGAGTAATATGTTAGCTTGTATTTTATTCTGATGGCTACTTATTTATGTATTTAAAGGCATGCTTCCCTTGTGGTCCCTGAAATGAATCACTGACAAAATATTGACGTCGAAAATATCGACGTCAAAACTATCGGAGGTGGAATATGGACATAAAAAATATCGAAGTCCTATCTACATTAAGGTAAGTAAAATAATATCGAACAAAAAATATTGTAAAAAATATCGTTGTACAAAATATTGTTTTTTTATGTTTAAAAATAATATAAAATTAAATAAATAATACATATAATTAAAATAAACATAGTTAAAAATATATTTAAAATTATAAGTAATACATATAATGTAAAAAAAACATACATATAAAATATAATATATATACCTGCTTGATAATATCTACAATTAATTACTCTAATAACTTATAAATTGTTACAATGGTTTTTTTAATTATAAATACATACAGACACATAAAACAATAATATAAATAAAAATATCAAAACTATATATAACAAATGTTTAAGATTAATTTCAAATAAATTAGACACTACATTAACTAAAACAATAAATATTGGATAGCGTAGGGGTAAAAATTACTATTCCAACTCCAGAGGGTGCAATAGTTGGGAAAGTGTTGGATAGCGTAGGGGTTACAATTACTATTCCAACTCCAGAGGGTACAACAGTAGGGAAAGTGTTGAATAGCGTAGGGGTTAAAATGACTATTCCAACTCCAGAGGGTGCAACAGTAGGGAACGTGTTGGATAGCGTAGGGGTTAAAATTACTATTCCAACTCCAGAGGGAGCAACAGTAGGGAAAGTGTTGAATAGCGTAGGGGTAAAAATTACTATTTCAACTCCAGAGGGTGCAACAGTAGGGAAAGTGTTGGATAGCATAGGGGTAAAAATTACTATTCCAACTCCAGAGGGTGCAATAGTAGGAAAAGTGTTGGATTGTGTAGGGGTTAAAATTACTATTCCAACTCCAGAGGGTGCAACAGTAGGGAAAGTGTTGGATAGTGTAGGGGTAAAAATTACTATTCCAACTCTAGAGGGTGCAACAGTAGGGAAAGTGTTATATATCCTAGGGGTTAAAACTACTATTCCAACTCCAGAGGGTGCAACAGTAGAGAAAGTGTTGGATAGCCTAGGGTCAAAACAACTTACTAATAATTAAAATATCATTAAAAAAAAAAAAATAATAACAGTGTAATTATTAAATTACAACAAATTAATTAACAATACCAATAAATAATTATTTAAAAATAAATGCTAATTAATAATTAATTAACAATTAAAATAAATATAATTGAATAATAATTATTAAAAATGTCTTAACAAATTATAAATAAATAAAACAATCAATACCAAAAAACTATAATTATTAAAAAAACATGTACAATTAATAATTAATTAACAATATATTAGTGATAAATACCAATAACTTATAAAAAATAAACATGTATTACCAATTAATAATTAATAAACAAGTATTAAAAAATAACAATCATTAGTAAAAATGTGTTGCCAATTATTAATTGATTAACAACAATTTAATTATCAATACTCAACATTATTATTTGTTTTACTTAATTACAATTAAATTACTTACCACCCTATTACGCTATAACCTCACAACACACTTCAATAATAAATGAACACAGTTAATATAATTACCAATCAATTAAATAATTAAAATTCATTTCCAATTAATAAAATGAATTACCAATTAATAATTCATTAACATAAAAATATTTATCAATACCAATAAATAAAAATTACATATTTACCAAATTGCAATTAAATTACTTCCCACCCTATTCCCCTATAAGCACACAACCCTCTACAGAACTAAAATACAAAATGTATTTAAAAATATTTAATAATTCCTAAAAAATATTTAATGAATTTACTATAATTAAATTACTTCTCGCCCTATTCCTCTATAAACCCACAACCAGCTACGGTACTAACTTTAAAAATATAATACATTTATTTTAGAACTAGTACAATAATTAACAAAAATTATAAAAATAAACATATAAAATGAAATACATAACACTAATATTAATATCGATATTAGTAACATCGATATTTTTGCTATTGATATTACTAACTTCGATATTACCAAAAACGATATTTCTTACCTTCAGGTAGATATTCTGGTCGTCGATATTCTTGATTTTGATATTCTGTCCCTCCGAAGTTTTGGACTCGATATTATTGCTTGTCGGAATAAACAACTCGATATTTAGACTGTTTAGCCCCTGAAATAAAGTCCCAGACCGTTTGCTCTCTGTGCCCCTAAACACATTACCCACGAAACAAACCCCATCCATCTCCCCGAGCACGAGCTGGCACCCTGTTGCATGCCCTGTCTGTTGATTATTGTTACCGACAGAGGCATGTGCGTAAGGTTTAAAGTAACAAAGAGGGGAGAAAAGAGAACAGCTAATTAAAAATTAACAATCGTACAGTATAAACAGGGCTGGAACAGACAATCGAAAGAGAGAGTTTCACCGGAGATGAAGCGGGCCCTTTAAACCTTGCGAAGGCCCTGGAATTTCACACGGGCTTGTGAAGGTTTGCACATTAGCTGTGCAGGTAGGCTGCAGTATACTGGGGAACTCAGGCAAATGGGTACACTTCAAGACATGCCAGTGCTTTGGAAAAGGGCTAAGGCCGGTGCAGAGTCAGTCACGTGTCAAGCTGCTGTTTCCTTGGGATCTGTTTGGCTGGGCAGAGTCACTCATGTGTCAGGCTGCTGTCTCCACGGGGCCTCACAGGCCGGTTCAGTCAGTCATGTGTCAAGCTGCTGCTTCCTTGGGATCTCATGAGCTGGGCAGAGTCACTCGTATGTCAGGCTACTGTCTCCACAGGGACTCACAGGCTGGGGCAGAGTCACTAATCTGCCTGGCTGCTTTCTACTTGGGGGCCTCATGGGCTGGGGCAGAGTCACTAATCTGCCAGGCTGCTTTCTCCTTGGGGGCCTCATAGGCTGGGGCAGAGTCACTAATCTGCCAGGCTGCTTTCAACTTGGGGGCTGGGGCAGAGTCACTAATCTGCCAGGCTGCTTTCTCCTTGGGGGCCTCATGGGCTGGGGCAGAGTCACTAATCTGCCAGGCTGCTTTCAACTTGGGGGCTGGGGCAGAGTCACTAATCTGCCAGGCTGCTTTCTCCTTGGGGACCTCATGGGCTGGGGCAGAGACGCTCATGGCCAGGCTGCGGTCTCGGGAGGCTTCACGGGCTGAGTTATTCACGTATCAGGCTGGCTGCTGTCTCTATGGGGGGTCATGGGCTGGGGTAGAGTGAGTCAGGTGTCATGCTGCTGTCCCATGAGGCTTCATGGCTGAGTCATTAATGTGTCAGGCTACTGTCTCCATGGGGCTTCACGGGCTGGGGCAGTCTCATTCACATGCCAGGCTGTAGCCTCAAAATGGCTTCATGGACCTGGTCAAGGTAGTCACATGACTGGCATCTCTATGTGGCTTTTTGACTGGGACACAGTCCAGAATGTGTCAGGTTGGTGTCTCTATGGGTCTCCATGGGCTGGGCCAGAGCAAGCCACCTCTGCGACTGGTGACTGGTGCCCCCCCCTCCCCCCACTGACACAGCAGCCGAGACCCTGCTGATGGTGAGTGCGGACACATTATATCAAAAATATCAAAGATCACAAAACGACCCGGTTTATTCCTTGCCCAGCCGCCTAAATGTTTTATGATTTGTGTTATTTAATGTCTCCTTTTGCTGAGTCTGGTCTCGAGTATTTAATTTTGGGGTATGGATACTAATAGTGGGAGCTCTGTGTGTATGTATAAGCTTTATTTGTGTGATTATGTGTAAGCTCTAGACGTGCTGTGTGTTGACAGTGTGTGAAGTATGATTATATGTGTGTGTGTGCATAGTGAGTGGTATGTGGTTATGTTTCTGTGTGTGAGGTGTCTGTATGTATACTCTGTGGCATGTAGTTGAGTGTGCATCATTTGTTGTAAAAGTTGCGTTTTGTGAGAGTTAAACAGAATGATTTGCCAAAAAGCGAACCATGTGAAATATGACTTTTTTGTAGTTGTTGAACAGCACGTGTAATTGATTTAAAAAAATCTTTCTGCATCCACTCTGCAGGCAAACTAGACAAGTGTCTGTAATGCAATAGATCTCTCATTTATGAGAGTTTGTGCTATTGACATATTAAATGGCAATACCTGTTATTTATATTCTATTCTGAAAACATATAAATAAAAGCCATTGTCATTTACAATGTCAATAGATCAAAAGTGAGACCTAATGCATTGCAAAGGACGATGTGTTTTTCCAGAAAATTTGAGCCATTAAGAGGGATGGAGAGCCTATTTCATTACAAAAGTTGAAAAAAGACTTTGAGGTTACGGCCTTCATTAGAGAACATTTACAGCATGTCTTGTGTTCCTGCTGGGTCTGACGAGGAGATTTACATATAGAACTCTCACTGGATCCAGACAGACAGACAAAAGGGCACACAAAGCAGGAGATTTCACTTCATGTCTGTATATTTCTATGGAACTGAATAGGACTGTGGTCGTCCCAAATACAGAAAAGCGGCCTTAGAACGGTTAGCGTTCAGCAACATATTCGAAACTCGGAAGTGGAAACGTGAGAAACGGCTTTCCAGGGGCACGCGCAGGAGGCGGGCCCACCGTCGAAGTGTTACTGTTGTGTTGCCTTTCGAGGTCCATGGCACCTTTCTGCCTCGCCGCAGGTGAGAGTCCTCGCGTGGGCTTCTATGCATCACATGTGGATTATTACACGAACAGCCAACACAAGTGTTTGTACAATTGCTTCATTTAAAGGTCTACTGAAAGCAGTGTAAGGTGTGCTTCCTGCACTCCTTCCACGATTGTACTCTGCTTCACGCGTTGGGCCTCCACAAATCACATGCCTAGATGGGTCAGCGCATTCTGAGGCATAAACAAATCAAATTGTTTGCAGTTTTATGTAGCGCAAAGTGTTTTATGTTTTACAGGTGAGTTGGCTATGACAATGGGATAGTCAAAATGTAACCTAGGCGGAAAACACATCAAAGGCAAAGTCACCCACACACTAGTGTCGAGGTTGCAGGTGATCAAGATCAAAAGAAAGGCACGTCAGATGACGCCATCAGAAGTGAATTATAAGAGTACAGTACCGGGCGGAGAGGTTCAAGGAAGGTGAGTGCGGCGAGGGTGGGTCTTCTGAGCAAAGTCTTACACAAGGGTGGGTGGAACTGGACAGGGCATGCATGATATGGTGAACCACAATGATCTGCTGGCCAGGGATGGGGGCACCTTATCGGTTCCTCTTGTGAGCCATAGTTGCAAGCACTAAATTAACCAAGCATTGGCAAAGCCAATAGGTCTCGCCTTTGGGACCTTTTAAGTGTTCACACCAAGGATATTGTGCTGGATAACTAAACACTCCTTGGGGGCCTCAAGGTCCCAAAGGCGAGACCTATTGGTTATGTCAATGCTTTTTTGCTGTGCTGTCTGCACGTCGTGCATTAACTGAGAGAAATTCCGAGTTAAATGAAAGTGCACTCGACAGTGCAAGCACATAGACGCGGAGTTGTGCTCTGCGCGGCTGCACATGTGCATAATAATACGACCCCTGTGTAGAGAACCACTCGGGCACTCCTCTACAATGTTGCGACTGTACCCACATCCCCACACTCCTCGGGGCAGGCTCGCCCCGGGGGTATAAATAAACAAGGTGGAAGATCGCTCGGGGTCTTCCGGCCAGCAACCATTGACCTGTGTCTGTGTGGATTTAATTATAACTTAGCACCACGTGTCGGGCCTAGCCCCGCCGCACTACACTGGCGACGAGGCCGGTCGTGGCCTACGTGTGCATACACCCCCACCTTCCCCGCCTTCGCGGAGGTGTGCGCGGTGCCCATCCGCAGCTTGCTGCTGCTGTTCGTGCTAAGGAGGAGCGGCGGTGCCCACCCGCGTCGCTACAGTGGCTGTCCAGAAGTGCCGTCCGTCCGTGCCGCGGCTCGAGCCCGCCCACGCGTCTCCCTCTCCGGGAGCGCCTTCGGCTGGCGGGACTCGCCGTGCGCGCATCGGCGTCTGGGGTGAGTGGTGCTGCCCCTCCACCCTGCCTGCGCTGCATCCCGCGGCCTACCTGGCCCCACAAGCGTCCTGCTGAGTGGCCCTGCGGATTCGCGTCGGCTGCCGATGCGGATCCTGTGCATCTGGCAGGCCGGAGTCTGAGGCGAGCTCCCTGGGGGCACGAGGACCGGGAGCTGAGGCATCCAGGAGGGTGCCGGTTCCCATGCGCTGAAAAGAAGGAGCGCAAGAAAGGAGGGAGGCCCAACAGTTGGGCAAATAGCGTGGGCACAGTGCTGAAGGGAGGCAACATGCATTGGCTGACCCAATTCCAGCCACCAGGTGCCAGGTGCGCAGGGCGAAGACAGAGCTTGCTACACCCCCAGAAGTGAGCAGGCTGTGGCAGGAGCAACAGGGGCCAACCCAAGGGTCAGCAAGAGGCGCGGCCAGCGAGCATCAGCGTTACCAACCTCCCTGGCGGGCGGAGTCCAGAATCAGGCAGGGGCTGCAGCTCCGCCGCCACCGACACATGCGCACACGGCAGTGGCGCCACTTCCTCCGTTCAGCGAGGCGGCAGATCCAGCGGCGGCGGCGCCCCGATGGAAGGCATGGGTCGGGGGACTCAACCACTACTTCAAAGGTACCCGCGAAACAGATGGCACAGTCAAGAGATCACTCCTCATCTACTACGGAGGGGCAGAAATCTACGACTTATTCGAGATGCTTCCCAATACAGGCAGAGATGACGACTACGATGGGGCGGTCGCCGTGCTCGAAACACACTTTGATCCCCAACTCAACCACGACTTTGAAAAATTCAAATTCAAGAGAGCCTGGCAGACCGAGTCAGAGTCGGTGGACATGTTTTATGCAAGGCTGCGCCGGCTGGCCAGCTTGTGCCCTTTCAATGACTCGAGAGAAGAGATCAGAGACCAGATCATACTTGGGTGTCGCTCCAAATTACTGCGGAAGCTCATCTTCAGGCAACCGGAGATCTCGTTGGATGAGATTTTGGTCCTAGCACGTTCACATGAACTGTCGGACGTCAGAGCGTTCGAGATGGAGGCCACCTTATACACCCCGGTGGCCACACCGGCGTCGGCAAGGTCTGTGCCGATCAAGGAGGAGAAGGTAGAAGCCATCCAGAGGAGACTCGCGTCGAGGAACCAGTGTGGATACTGCAGAGAAGAACACCCGGCAGCGTGTGGGGCAAAAGGGAAGACGTGCTCCCGCTGCGGAGGCTAAACCACTTTGCCAAGGTGTGTTGTGGAGGAAGATATTGGTCTGCGAAGTCCAGACCCAGAAGCTTCCTGCAGCGCATTCGGTAGATGTCCCTGGACAACGAGGAGCCCCCGTCGGATAATCAAGCCCAGGAGAGGCGGCCGAGGTACGAAGACGATGAAGATGACGAGGCGTTCATCATATCCTATGTCAGTCGGTCGGGGACCAAGCGAAGACCACCTCCCATGTGCTCTGTCTCCATCGAAGGCACATAGGTGAAGGCCTTCATCGACACGGGAGCATCAGTCAAGGTAATGGACTCCGACCAGTACGAGAGAATGTCGCCCAAGCCTCCCCTGGCATCATCCAATGCGAGGATATACACCTATGGAGGGACGGACCCCCTGCCGCTGTGGGGCATCACTCACACCACCGTGATAAGCGGGGGATACTCCACCGAGGCGAAATTCCACGTGACAGAAGGAAAGAAAGGCACCTTGCTAAGCTGCCACACAGCGGAGGACCTCGGACTTGTGTTCTTCACAAATCAAGTACATGAATCGCACGCTGAAGCCCTTCTGGAAGAATTCCCGGCGCTGTTTCAAGGCCTCGGAAAAGTGAAAGGGAAAAGATTCCGACTGCACATCGACACCTCCGTGCGTCCCGTGGCCCTCCGACACCTGCGAGTGCCGTTCAACCTACGACCCAAGATGAAGGAGGAGCTCAAGAAGCTTGAAGATCTCGGCGTGATCGAAAAGGTGTCGGGGCCCACTCCCTGGGTGTCCCCGCTGGTCATGGCGCCCAAGCCCAAACAACCTGGCGCGATCCGGCTATGCGTTGATATGAGGCTACCCAACATGGCAGTGAAGAGGGAACGACACATCACCCCTACCATGGATGATATCGTGGCCGACCTGAATGGCACCAAATGGTTCTCGAAGCTTGATCTTAATTCAGGATATCATCAGCTTGAACTAGAGCCAGAAAGCCGGTATATTACAACCTTTTCAACGCACGTGGGGCTGCGCAGGTACCGAAGGCTGAGTTTTGGCGTGTCCTCAGCCGTGGAAGTGTTCCAGAACGCTATACGTGAAGTGCTGTCAGGACTGAGGGGAGTGATCAACCTCAGCGACGACATCCTTGTATACTCGGACACCCTCGAAGACCATCATGGGCACCTGAGGGAGACTCTGCAACGGCTGGTAGACGGCGGGCTGACCCTTCATCGGTCAAAATGTTCTTTCTACCAAGAGGCCATCGACTTCTCTGGATACACCTTCACGCGAAAGGGACTACAAGTAGACCCGAAGAAAGCAGAGGCCATCAGAGCAGCAAGCACCCCATGGAATCCCACAGAGGTGCGGAGCTTCCTGGGCCTGGCCACTGCAGGTGTTTCATCCCCAATCTGGCGGCAATGGCGGAACCCCTGAGGGCACTCACGCGTCAGGATCATAAGTGGGACTGGTCAGTAGGTGCCAACAAGGCATTTCACGATATTAAGGCAAACTTGCTCGACCAGACAGTGATGGCATATTTCCACCTACGCCGCAAGAAAGAGCTTGTAGTAGACGCCAGCCCCATGGGCCTAGGGGCGGTGCTCATGCAGGAGCACGGGCCTGAGGTATGGAAGCCGGTTGCCTATGCGAGTAAAGCGCTGACCGACACAGAGACCCGCTACGCCCAAATTGAACGGGAGGCACTAGCGATCAAATGGGCGTGCCAGCATTTCCACCTTTACTTATGCGGCCAAGAATTCAGCGTGGTGACCGATCACAAGCCGCTACTGACTCTATTCGCAGGGTCATCTCGGCTGGCTCCCCCACGGATTGAACGGTGGGCAGTACAGCTGCAGGGATACAATTTCAACATCGTTTTTCGCCCGGGAGCTCACAACCCAGCTGACTATTTATCTCGACATCCAGGGCCTGCTCGCCCGCGGGAGGATGGTTGCGGTGAAGAGGCAATCGGGGAAGCTACCCGGGAAGACGCAACTTTATCGCGGGTCCGAATTGCCCTGGAAGAGAATCGATGGGCACATTTCATGGATGGAGCCAGGGCCCTTCGGCTGGAGGTCAGCCACGCGTGTCAGCAACTGTGGCAAGTCCGAAGCGAGCTGAGTGTAGGCGATGAGGGAGTCATCCTGAGGGGACACCTGATCGTGGTGCTGGAGAGAGTACTCGCCCTGGCTCATGTGGGGCACCAGGGAACGGCCAAGACGAAGGCCCGGCTAAGAAGCAAAGTCTGGTTCCCGGTCATGGACAGCAGGGTCGATGAGATGGTACGGTCCTGCCATGCCTGCACAATTACAGGAGGAGACCCGGCGCCTGCGCCAATAATAACGGAAGAACCTCACACCACTCCGTGGGCACGCCTGAGTGTAGACTTCGGAAGCTTCCCTGACGGCCGGCACATGATGGTCCTGGTTAATGCCTTCTCAAAATTTCCCATCGTGGAAGTCATCTCATCAACGGCATTCCTGCAGGTGAAGAAGGTCCTCGACCGCGTCTTCGCCATGATGGGGCTACCTGAGGAAGTCAAGTCAGACAATGGGCTGCCCTTCCAAGGGCGAGAATTTTAAGATTACCTTGAAAACCTCAAGATCAAGCATCGGAAAATCACCCCGCTATGGCCCCAGGCAAATGGGGAAGTTGTGAGGCTGATGAGAACCATCAATCGGGCGCTCTGGATTGCTGTAGACAGTGGAGAAGACCCGGAAGTGGCCCTTGATCAGTTCCTCGGGGCGTATCGGCAGACACCTCACAGCACCACTAAGTGTGCCCCTGTGCACTTGCTGTTTAAGAGAGCCCCCCGAGACAGCATCCCGTCAGATCCGAGTTGGGTGCCTGCGACAAGAGACGACGACGCCGTCCAGGCCCGAAGAGAGACCACCAACCGGAAGGCAAGAGAGGCCCGCCGAGCGCAGGAGCCGACCCTCCGAGTAGGGGACTCGGTGGTGATCAAAGATCGACACCCCGGGTGGAAGTTTCGAACACCGTACAAGCCAGAGGTGTGGCTTGTAGACAAGATCCAAGGGACCATGGTGACGGTCTGGAGAGGAAGACATGAAGTCACCCGCAACGTGTCCAGCTTCAAGAGAGCCAGGGGAAGAGCCATAGAGTCCGAGACAACCGAAGAGACCGATCCGGGCCCCGAGACACCTCCAGCCGGGCCTCCGCTGGCATGGCGGTCAGCGGTGGAATCGCCGGGGATGGCCAGTCCAGGGTCAAGTGCCGGTCCAGGGGATGCCAGCCCGGTCCTGGGCTGCGAAAGAGCTGACGGGACCACGGCTGAGAGACTTTATCTGTGCCTCCCCGTGATGGTCCAGAAGCTGGAGCAATTGGACTAAAATGAAGGAGGGATGTAGAGAGCCACTCTGGCTCTCCTCTACAATGTTGCGACTGTACACACATCCCCACACCCCTCGGGGCGGGCTCGCCCCGGGTATATAAATAAACATGGCGGAAGATCCCTCGCGGTCTTCCGGCCAGCAACTATTGAGCTGTGTCTGTGTGCATTTAATTAGAGCTTAGCACCACGTGTCGGGCCTAGCCCCGCCGCACTACACCCTGGACTGAATGAGCGCCTCTCGAATGGAATCAGGAAACATGGGCGCTCTAGAAGGTGCCAAAACAACGAGAGATTCCAGCATGTTTTGATCAGCTTAGCAATATGTTTGGTGATTCATCATTAGACATGCTCTCTTTCCCCATTTGGCTTTAATATTGTTACTTGTAACGTCTGTTCCTGAACATGTGTGACTACAGGAGACAGGGTTCGGCTGCTCCTCAGCTTTAAATCAAATTCTCATTTGAAAAGGTATATGCAGCAGTTATTAATAAGCTGAACCCGAAACATGAAACGAAGCAAGAAAACTATTTAGAAAGACTGAGTAGGAGCTTGGCATAGAGAGTTCTCGTTTGATAAATATGTATGAAGGGGACCGCTCAGAGTAAATACGAGCGGATTCTCCGGCTGCGGAAACGAGGGGCTGTCACACTGGTGTCTGTGGGGGCTTCTGCATCTTTAAAGCAAGCAAAAAGTTGAATTCACATTTAACTGCGACAGGGGGTTTGATATTTATATTAAGCCCGTCTGTGGTTTCTTATATAAGAAAAGTGCTAATGACCGTTAAAATTGTGGCGTGTGAAATCTGCATTAAAAGTAAAAGCTCTCCCCTGCATATGTACTTGTTTGCTGACGGAGAAAATACAGCCGAGCTGGCTGTTTTTACTTGAAAAAGAGCAGGGCACAAGTCCTAAAACAAGCACGCATGGCAGCAGGGGGAGGGGAGAGAGGAGGGGGCCTGCGCCGGATTCCCTTGCAGGAGAGAGCAGCAAGGCACGATAATTGCTAACATATGGCGCCGCTGTTCGCTCCCGCAAGGGAATCGCTAAACGTGCATGCGTTGCCATTGAAAGCAATGCAATGGGTGCACGTTTTTGGGCGAAAAAGTGAAGTGATAGCTAAAGGTCTTTTCCCACATAGTATCCAGAGAACTACCTACATGAAGGTTTATGGGTTCACTGCACCTTCTATATGTTGCCTCTGTATGCAATTTTTCTATTTGAAGGATATACACGAACTGTTTCAGTTGCCTTAATTCACAAATACAATTAAAAAAAATAATATCAAAGAAGCTGGGAAAAAAATGGTTCTACTTGTTCGATATTTAACTATGTAGTCACTGCTCCACCTTTCCGTTTATTCAGGACCACCACCTAACAGGCTGCAGTGATGCTCCTGTAAAACATGTTCCTTAACATTTGAATGTGAGTAATTCTATTCACACAATAAAAGGCAACAAAGCATGGCAGGCCAAATGCTAGTGAACTGCACTATATCTTCTGTATATATATGAATCAGAATATCATGACCAAAATATGAGCTGACAGAAATGTTATGTCCTGGTCATCATTTGCAAAAATAGTGCACACCTGGTTTGTATCCTGTCATATAAGGAAAGTTGGTCTTGACTGATTTAGAGGAGGAATTTAAATAAGGATATAATAAAATAATGGTTGCGAGGAGGGTCAACCTGAGGTAATGAAAACAGTACACTTGTGTATGCACACCCTAGCAAAATAGATCCCTTCAATATACTTATACAAACTACAACCACACAAGATTTACGTAGAAAGTATAATTATTTATATATTCTTTGTAATCGAAATACAAACATCAGACATTTGGTAATGTGATTACCATGTACATTTAACAAAAGGTTGCACAAAGAAAAGGAAAAAGGGGTAGTGCTCGTGAAAAGAGAGTGAGAAATCAAGGAGTTCAAAGATACCCACTGTTCCTTATTGTAAAGGGGCACTGGTCTATACAAGAACCAGTATTCATAGGCCTGTCTGTGGTCTTTTTTTAGATCTATTTACATTACTCTTGAGTGCATAGATGCATCATCCAATTCTGTGGGGGATAATTTAGGGAGCAGGCCTTTGCTTGGGAGATGCGTTGACGTGTTGACCTGTCTTGGGCGAAGAGGGTGATTTGAAGCCTCCGCAAGCGGGTCTTCTCCAGGACAAGGGGCAGGGGCAACCTAATATAGATGTCCAGGATTGCCTCAGTATTGTTACTCCAAAAAACAAGGACATGCCCATAAGTGGAAGGGTGCTCAATGATTGGTATTAGCGCGCTGGGGGGACAACTAATAACGAAATCCTCAATCGTGAGCTAATTCCAAACTGGTTAAGGTAAGGATCCGATCCTCGAAGAATGCGGGAATCTGAGAATCGGCCCGTTTGCGGCCGATAAAATGCTTGATGCATGTGCCCCTTAGAGCGTTACATGAATCCTATAAATTGCAGGATGCTGAAGATTCAGAGGCCTCTTCTCCGCAGCTATCTGGTTAATAAACTGATGTCATAAGGCAATTAGTGAATTTTAGAATAGCCACTTATGAATGTGTGATGGGTCATGTTTATACTATTTTTTTATCTCTTTCTCTCAACCATGTCCAGTGCAATAAAGGCGTTCCAGTTTCTCGCTTTGCTGGGCTGAGCTTGTTTTTCAAAGGCCACAAGATGGCGCTAGCGTACCAAGAGAGGTATAGGAATCTCAATATATATTAAACTGTGGAAATATCTAGGGGTGGGCAGAGAACTCCGGTATGCCAGCTGAGCAGAGTTAGCCCGCCACCCCCGGTCCCTGCCTCTGAAGGGGAACATCCATTACGACGAAACTTTAACAACGCGGTACTGTTACCGCGCTACTTTTACAACGCAAGTCGTTACGACGACTTGCGCTGGGGGGCGCTCCAGGATAGTAAATAATTTAATTTACTATCCAACTCCTTCCCTAGAGTCCACGGGGACTGGAGTTGGAATAGTAAATAAAACAATTTACTATCCAGCACCCCTCAACGCAAGTCGTTGTAACGACTTGCTTTGTAAAACTAGCATGGTAACGGTACGCGTTGTCAAAGTACGCGTCGTACCGTCATACATCCGCTTCTGAAAGCAGCCAGGCTGGAGAGAGCCTCCCCGGGCCCCGATGGACACCCGTCCCCAGCGCCCGGACCCTCAGATGGCTTGAGGGTTCGGGGGCTTCCACACCATGGAGCCTGCCAGACCGAGCTTGAGCCCCGGGCCCACTCCCAACTTCTGAACCCTAGCCAGGCCTGGGAGAGCCTCCCCGGGCCCCGGTGGACCCCTGTCCCCAGCACCCGGACCCTCGGCTGGCTTGCAGAATGGGGGGCTCCTACACCCCAGGGCCCGCCAGACAGAGCTCACACCCGGGCCCAGTCTCAGCTTCCAAACCCTAGCCAGGCTGGTGAGAGCCTCCCTGGGCACCAGTAGACACCTGTCCCCAGCACCCGGATCCTCGGCTGGCTTGCAGGATGGGGGGCTCCTGCACCTCGGGGCCCGCTGGACGGAGTTCAAACCCCAAGCCCGGTTCCAGCTTCTGAACCCTAGCCAGGGCAGGGAGAGTCTCCCTGGTCCCCGGTGGACCCCGTCCCCAGCGCCCAGACCCTCGGCTGGCTCGCTGGATGAAGGGCTCCCACACCCTGGGGCCCACTGGACGGAGCTCAAGCCCCGTGCCTGGTCCCAGCTTTGAAACCCTAGCCAGGCCGGGGAGAGCCTCCCTGGGCCCCGGTGGACTCCAGTCCCCAGAGCCAGGACCCTCGACTGGCATGCAGGATGGGGGGCTCCCGCACCCTGTGGCCTGCCAGACAGAGCTCAAGGCCCAGTCCCGGCTTCCTAACAGTGACCAGGCCGGGGAGAGCCTACCCGGGCCCCGGTGGACCCCTGCATCCAGCACCTGGACCCTCGGCTGGCTTGCAGGGCGGGTGGCTCCCGCACCCCGTGGCCCGCCGGACAGAACTCAAGCCCTGGGCGCAGTTCCAGCTTCTGAACCTTAGTCAGGCTGGGGAGAGCCTCCCCGGGCCCCGGTGGACCCCTGTCCCCAGCACCCGGAACCTCAGCTGGGTTGCAGAAAGGGTGCTCCTGCACCCCGGGGACCGCCGGATGGAGCTCAAGCCCCGTGCATGGGCCCAGCTTCCGAACGCTAGCCAGGCCTAGGAGCACCTCCTCAGGCCCCGGTTGACCCCCATCTCCAGCACCTGGACCCTCGGATGGCTTGCAGGACGGGGGCCCCCACACCCTGGGGCCCGCCAGATGGAGCTCAAGACTCGGGCCTGGTCCCAACTTCTGAACCCTAGCCAGGCTGGTGAGAGCCTCCCCGGACCCCGGTGGACTCCCGTCCCCAGCGCCTGGACCCTAGGCTTGCTTACAGGATGGGGGGCTCCCGTACCCCGGGGCCCGCCTGACAGAGCTCAAGCCCTGGGCCTGGTCCCAGCCTCCAAACCCTAGCCAGGCCTGGGGGAGCATACCCGGGCCCCGGTGGACCCCCGTCTGCAGTGCCCAGACACTCGGCTGGCTTGCAGGACTGGGGCCTCCTGGCCCCTATGGCCCGCCGGATAGATCTCGAGCCCCTGGCCCAGTCCCAGCTTCCGAACCCTAGCTAGGCTGGGGAGAGCCTCTTTGGGCCCCAGTGGACTCTTGTCCCCAGCGTCCGGACCCTCAGCTGGCTTCCAGGCTGGGGGGTCCTGCACCCTGAGGCACGCCAGACAGAGCTCAAGCCCTGGCTCCTGTCCCTGCTTCCAAATCTTAGCCTGGCTGGGGAGAGTCTCCCCAGTGCCACCCCTGTCCCCAGCACCCAGACTCTCAGCTGGCTTGCATGACTGGGCACCCGCACCACAGGGCCCGCTGGACAGAGCTCAATACCCAAGTCCGGTCCCAGCTTCGGAACCCTAGCCAGGCCGGGAGAACCTCCCCGGGCCCCAGATGACCCCTGTCTCCAGTGCCCAGACCCTTGGCTGGAACCAAAGCGGATTAAGCTCAGGCCACGTCCTCTCCCCGTCAGCCTGATGGGGAGACCATTTTCCACGACCATTAAGCCCCTCTGGGTAACGACAAAAGCTGGAGTCTGCCCGGCCAGCAGGCAGGCCCACCACTTGGTCACCCAGCCCGCAAGGCCAACTGGTCACCTGCCCGCAGGGCCATCTGGTTGCCTGGCCTGCAGGACCATCTGGTCCCCCAGACTGCAGGGCCATTTGGTCGCCGGCCTGCAGGGCCATCTGGTCACCCAGCCCACAGGGCCATCTGGTCGCGCCGCCAGGTAATCAGATGGCCAGGGAAGATTTTGAGCCCAGCTAGCCTCAATCAGCCGGGCCCAGTCAACCTTGCAGTCTGACGATGGCGAGGGTGTCCAGGTGCTCCGAGTCCGAGGATCGGGAGGCTCCTCCCCGGGGGCTGCTCACCTTCCTGCTCGACTTGTTTGGGAGTAGGAAGAAGAGGTCCGGCTGGCCCAGGCCACCTGGTCACTCGGCTGACCTGCAAGGGATGGTGGGCCCCCATCCCAGTCCGCCAGCTGGGGTGCTCAAGTGTGGGGCCTAGGGTGTGCTTAGCAGGAGGTGGCCGATGGCTGAGGGCTGGTGCTGTCGGTCACTCACGCTGCTACGCCGTTAATGATCCTTGCACAGGTTCACCTACGGAAACCTTGTTACGACTTTTCCTTCCACTAGATAGTCAAGTTTGATCGTCTTCTCGGCGCTCCGCAAGGGCCGTTGCCGACCCCGGCGGGGCCATTCCGACGACCTCACTAAACTATCCAATCAGTAGTAGCAGTGGGCGGTGTGTACAAAGTGTAGGGACTTAATCAACGTGAGCTTATGACTCCCACTTACTTGGAATGCCTCGTTCATGGGAAATAATTCCAATCCCCAATCCCTATAACAAATGGGGTTCAGCAAGTTACCCGCATGATTCAGCGAAGGGTAGACACACGCTGATCCGTTCTGTGTAGCGTGCATGCAGCCCCAGACAGCTAAGGGCATCACAGACCTTTTATTGCGTGGAACAGCGTTTACAACGCAACTTTTACAACGAAGTACCTTTACGACGCAACCATTACAACGCAACTTTTACAACGACTTGGGCTGGGGGGCGCTCTAGGATAGGGAATAGTTTTAATTTACTATCCAACACCTTCCCTACTCTCCACGGGGACTGGAGTTGGATTAGTAAATTAAACTATTCACTATCCAGCACCCCCCAACGCAAGTCGTTGTAACGACTTGCATTGTAAAACTTGCGTCGTAAAGGCATGCGTTGTAAAAGCATGCGTTGTAACGATGTACATCCTTTATTGCTCGATCTCGTGTGGCTGAACGCCACTTGTCCCTCTAAGAAGTTGGACGCCAACCATTGGAGGTCGCATAACTAGTTAGCATGGAGGAGTCTTGCTCATTATCGGAATTAACCAGACAAATCGCCCCACCAACTAAGAATGGCCATGCACCACCACCCACAGAATCGAGAAAGAGCTATCAAATTGTCAATCCTTTCCGTGTACGGACTGGGTGAGGATTCCCATGTAGAGTGAAATTAAGCCGCAGGCTCCACTCCTAGTGGTGCCCTTCCATCAATTCCTTCAAGTTTCAGCTTTGCAACCATACTCCCGCTGGAACCCAAAGACTTTAGTTTCCCGGAAGCTGCTCAACGGGTGATGGGAGTAATGCTGCCGGATCGCTAGTCGGCATCGTTTATGGTCGGAACTGCAATGGTGTCTGATCGTCTTGGAACATCTGACTTTCATTCTTTTTGTTTTTTTATATATATTTTTATTGATTATAACACAAGAGTAAAAATATACATATCAGGTATCATTTGACGGAACACAATACAGTAGTGGACGGGCAGAGGAGTTGAAGAAATACACTACATTTATAGGCGTCAGAAATATCAATACCAGCTGAAAACTGGGGCAAAACCATACAATACGGATAACCGTTGACAAACTTTTTGAAAACCCGCCCACCGAGGATACAGGATATGCAGACACTCGACACCCAGATATGAAAAACAGAAGGCTCAGGAGAATATGCCACACCTCTTGTGAAGAAGGGAAAAGTGAAATAGACAGGTCATAGAACAAAGTAAAGGAAAAATAAGAAACCCCCCCACAACCCCACACCCTGCACCCCTGCAGATGGCTACGACCTAACCCCACTAGCGGCGTGCCTGTCGCCCCCTAAACTACGCCCCAAGGAAGGGAAAAGTTGGAGGAGGAGACGCATTACCAAACGATACGTGCTCCCGGACTCCCCTCCCCACCGCCAAGGCGGACATCCCCTACCGTAATATTAAACGAATTACAGCAGACTAATAAGCAAACCGATAGGGGAGCAATCGACAGAAAAAGGACCGTCCCGCCAGCCCCCGGCGCCACAGAGGCAGCAAATCACATTTTTTCGAACATAACCGTCACACCAAACCCAGACAATCAGAATTCCATCCGGCCCTCACTCCCACGGATACAACCCAGCAGAGCCAAAAGAAAGTCACTGTACCGAATTCAACCAGTCCAATTCAGCCCTGGCCCTTACGATCCATTGTACACACCCCATCCAATAGGACCAATGTAGTAGCAAAAGAGTCAAAGCGTTGTTGAAAAAGGAGATCAATATAGCCCTGACTTTCATTCTTGATTAGTGAAAACATTCTTTTCAAATGCTTTCGCTTTGGTTCATCTTGCGCCGGTCCAAGAATTTCACCTCTAGCAGCACAATATGAATCCCCCCGGCGGTCCCTCTTAATTATGGCCCCAGTTCCTAAAAACAACATAGATTTCCATTATTCCTAGCTGAAGTATTCAGGCTACCGGCCTTCTTGGAACACTCTAATTTTTTCAAAGAAAACGCTTTGGACCCCCAGGACACTCAGTCAAGAGCATCAAGGTGGCACTAAGAGGCAGGGGCTGGGACAGGCGGTAGCTTGCATCTCAAAGGACCACCAGCTCGATTCCAAGATCCAACTTGTTCTTGGTCTGATAAATGCACGCATCCCGCTAGGTCAGCGCTCATCGGCATGTATTAGCTCTAGAATTACCACAGTTATCCAAGTAACAGATGGAGCGATCAAAGGAACCATAACTGATTTATTGAGCCATTCACAGTTTCACTGTACCGGCAGTGTGTACTTACATGTGCATGGCTTAATCTTTGAGACAAGCATATGCTACAGGCAGGATCAACCAGGTAGCCGCACCTGCTGACGGAGTGGGTTCAGGAGCCGCCCTCCCATCTCCCCAACCGGCAGCCTTCGCACACCCCTCCCTTTTGGGAACCTGCTAGGGGAAGGAGCCCGCATACCTGGGCAGGAGGGCTCGCTGGGGGGGCGGAGACATGTGGTTGCACGTGCACTGACATGCCATCTCCCTGGAAGGCAGAGGGAGGCTGAGGCGCAGACTGAGCGAGGGGCAGGGGTGCTGGAGCCTGGTGGAGGTGGCACCCCTCAGAATTGCTGAGGAAATGCGCTGGGCAGAGAGGACTGACGGCGTGGTGCGCAGAGCCTATGGACCTGCCCGGTGGCAGCATCCAAGGACCTGGTGCCACCCGACCACTTCTGCTCAGGTCGACCACTGGGGGCGGTAAAGTACCTTCACCCCGCATCTGTGAGCCCGCATGCAGTCACAACACGGTCGTTATAACGACCACGTTGTGACAACACATACCATTACTCCGCAAGTCATTACAATGTCTTGCGGAGAGGGGGAGAAGGTGTTGGATTTAAAATCCAACACCTTCCCTAAAGTCCGCACAGACTGGAGTTTTACTATTCCAACATCCAGCCCCCCACCTCCGCAAGTCGTTTTAACGACTTACGTAGTAATGGTATGCGTTGTCACAATGCGGTCGTTGTTACAACAGCGTTTTTTCTTTGCTGCCGGGCTGGCAACAAATGTCCGACCTGATTTCTTTGTGGTGCTCTCCTGTTTCCTTATCTCGTCTCGGTGCCATACGCCTCCCCGTTTTCCACTTCCCTTCTGTCCCCCCCTCTCTTCTCCCATTTTACTCTCTTTTCTGATGTATCTACTTTTTTTTTCCTATACTGGCCAGGTATATATGCATTAATTTGTTCCTTCACAGCTTTAATAGGCTCCTATTTGGGTCTCTCCACTTGCTAGTCTTTATCCGCAGGTGTTTAATATTTGCTAAACCGAATTCAATAAATTGAAACAAAAAAATGTCTAAATTATTAGCATATATAAAATATTTAAATGCAAATAATAACTCACGCTCAATGGTTAGGTACAGGGGTGTGGACTTTCCTGATCCCACTGCATTTGTTGCAGCGCAAGCATATGGCCCGCTGTTCCAGGCGATGCTGTTCACAGTAAGTTCCTGGCCATGGCCTAGTGAAGGCTTTTGGTCCTGACCCACATACCAGCTGTAGTTAGACACATCAGGATTACCAACAGCAGAGCAGGTTAGAGTCACCCTGTCTCCTTCTCGGAATGTTGCATTTCCATGAATAACAACTGATGTATTCTTGGGAGGATCTGTGAATTGGAAGTACAGGTATTATTCCTTCAGTTTGTATGTATTTCTTCTATTTGTTGTCTTGAATAAAATAATGCTGCAGAGAAAACACTGTGGTGCAAGTTAGAAAATAGTAAGCACACAACATAGACTGCAGCATTTGAGGTGAGAAACAGTAGTCAAATGGCAATAAGATATTTTAGTTTTCGGAAATATTTTTAATACTATGAAGGCCAGACAGAAAATTGAATATGAGTTTTTTTCCCTCCTAAATAAATCATGTTGAACATAGATTGCCTTCTCCATCAGTTAGCTAAAGAGTATGGTCCGTTCATAGCCTGAGGAGCACTTACGAATAATGAACAATATTTGAGTTCATTACAATATATGCTAACAAAAGGTTAACACTGACACACTTAAGTATTTATTTTACAGTTTTATAAAGATCGACCCTACCTAATATAGGTGTCATTGTGCTTTACATAATGAACAATTTATAGGGCAATTGGTCTTCAACATTACGGTGACTAGTGTGACAGCTGTTTACTCTTTTAAATTTATTACTAAATGCATTAGAAACTGAACTTGAGCTAACATGAATCAAGCTTTTGCTTTCCCCATCTTGAATGAATGCTGCAGCATATCAAGTGATGATTGTTGTTGTTTTATCTGTGCTAAAGAAAAAGCTGGAAACTTTTCACTAAGAGCGTTCCCAGAGACTTCTCACCACGTTGTATCTAACCAAGGACATTCCAACTGTCTTAGCCTATGGTTTATACAATGTTTTAGTTACAGTGCTTGAATAAACTGTGAGAGCAACTGAGTTCAATGCAAGAGTATTATGAGGGAATCTTCAAATGTATTCTGTAGTAAAATGGTTCTTCTTGTGTGTTCCTCATTGGTCCATATCCTGAGAACCATGTACCAGTGTAGTGATCTATGAAATCCTTTGTCTAAAGTCCTATAAACGGACATGCTTTTCCCCTCTAACTAGGAACCCCATTCACCATCTTTATAAGGCAAATCTATCCTGGTTTTTCCATTGAACTTTACTGAGTTCTTTGTACTTATGTGTATTCTTTACTGCTAACCATATTGACGATACATTTCATGCAATTTGCCTAATATTTCTGTATATAAACTCTTTAACATTTTGATCCATCACCGACATTCTGACTGAGAATTTCAAAGTTCCTACTATTGATTGGAGGTCCCAAAAATTAGATATGTGTCCACTTGGGAGCACCAAAGTCCGTATAGGGACTTCACCACTCCCGGCCAAAGCCTTTGGTGAACTGGTTTGCTTGCAGACAGAACTGGTAGCAAAGCTTATGGTTTTGATTTTACCCGGTCAACATGTGGCAATATAATTGGCTGTAGAACCAATTACTGAACCTTCATGGTTCAGGTGTTTTCTCCAGAAATTAAAATTGATCCAGAACCAACCCGATCCTGGTTCCTGAAGGTGAGGTGGCTGGAGAATGATGACATGAGTATCATTAGGGATCTGGGTGCACGCAAAGGATGATTGACCTGCATGCTGTATATGCTGGGAATTGTAGTAGTGATATTACAGTGGAATGCAATGGAGGGATTTAGAGAATAAATATCACTTGGCTTTGGCTCTTTGGCATATGACGATGATATTTGCTGTTCTTGATGATATTCTTTGATTCTTCAATCAGATAAATATCTCAGTTATTCTACGTAAGGCCTAAAAGTGGGGAGTGGTACCTCTAGTTAGAATATTCAATTGTTGAACTTGTCTGCTAATGTGAGGCGTACTGTGAGGCGCTATCAATCTCAACAAGATAGGGACTATCTTTTCTACTTGATAAGTGAAAACGTTTATTGTGGCAACTAATAACACCATTTAATATCACATTTTTATATAAAACACAATATTGTACAGTGAATAAAAAAGAAAATGCAGTCAAAATGGCATTATGAAAAGAGGGCTCAATTTTACGAACCCATCGCAATCAAAATTAACTTTCTATTATGCAGGGGTGTGAGATTCATGGTGGCATGCAGAATTTTAGTACATTTTCCTCATTGGACGAGGTTCATCAGTCTGTTGGTACTTAAACAATATGCTCAAGCCTCCTTACAAATGCGAATTCCTTGAATTAAAACAATTGCTCTTAGTAAAGTGTGATTTGCTTTTAAAAATCATGGACAGCAACATAGCAGATAAAGTATTGATTTTCGCCTATACTCACAGAACCTGCAGCATTGCCAGTTCAGTTGTTCTGACCAGCTTGTTCGGTTTTCCTGGATCGGCAAAGTCATTAGCCTGAGGCATGAAACTGAACGCAGAGTCATTCTGCTTAAAGACTCTGTAAGATAAGGCTGGATCTTTGCATTTTCAGAAGATTTAATAATTAGATGTGTGTAGGGAACTACTCCTATTTTCTCTAAGGGCCACATGTATCATTATTTTAAGTAGCGATTACCTAACTGCAATTTTCCCCGAATCGAAACTAGGTGATCGCTTTTTCAAATGTATGAAACTTTTTGAGTTTCATTAGCAATTCCTAGTGAGTTGCAAATAAGCCTACCTTATGCATATTAATGAGGTAGGTCACAATTTGAGATCCCTTTGGAATCTATGCCATCACAGGGATGGGGGCCTGCACACCACCATATCTGTAATTACTTTTAAATAAAGCAGTCTTTTTTTATTTAAATGCATCCCATTTCCTTGAAGGAAAATGGGATGCATTAAAAAAGCAAAAAATGAAACATTGCAGTTTCATTTTTTAAGAGTAGGCAGTGGTCCTTGGGACGCTGCTTGCTCTTAAAACATTTTTGGGCCATTCTCAAAGGGGAAGGGGCCCCCTGGTGACTCCTGCCCAGTTGCAAATGGGTTACCACCTATTTCGAGGAGTCAGTAAAATATGAATGTTTTGAGACCACATTTTGGTTGCAAAACATTCGTTCATCCCTTTCAGATTTGGTATTTGGAAGCGATGCCCCTAAACATGCCCCTTCCAAATACCGAAACGCTAACACAAATTCCAATTCAGTAACGTGTTACTGAGTCGCAATTTGTGTTTCATACATATGTAAAAGCATTTTTGCAGTCGGAAACAGATGCATGTGGCCCTATATCAGCTTTACGAGAGATGACGTAACTTATTGTTTCAGGGTAGACCCGATAAACAAAGGTGTAACAGTTGAAGAGGAAACTGACTATAAGCTGATCTTTAAATCATTTTCTGCAGCTACTAGATATGATCCCAGGGGTTATTCACATTCTTATAAATCTCAAGCATGACCTTCCTAAGGTTCCTGTGTAGGCAGTAACTAGTAAGTGATAGTATTGGCCGAACTCCAGCCATTGCAGTGACTGTCCAGTATGTTTTAGTAGACTGAAAATTTGCATGTAAGCATTACACTGTACCTTATCTAGTGTGAGTTATCCGGGATAAGTTTGATGAATGCAGGAAATGATAATAGTTTAGCAAGCCCAGCTCAAATGATTGCCTCAGGTGATGGACTTTGCAGCTGCCTATTTAATTCGCAGAGAGCATATATGACTGCAGATGCTTTTTCTTAAGATACTGTAGTTGCATGACGTACTTGCTATCAGAGAACCATAATCCCAAATACTTCTAGTTTGATGAATTAACAATCTTCAATTTCCCATAACCTCCACTCTTGATTTGACTTTTCTTTGTAATTGCCATCTATCATGATCTTTGTCTTTCCAGCTTTAGAAGTAAGCTTATTACGAATGTTATATGAGCTCAAGTAGTTGGGTGCTCTCAGCATCTCAGTTCTGGGGCTAGATGTAGGTAATAGCAAATTACAGATTGGTAAATACCGAATTTTACCGATTCGGTATTTACTAATCGGTAATTGCTATGCAGGAAAAAAAAATCGGTAAAAATACCGATTCAGTACAATTCGGTAATTACTGATTCGGTAATTACCGAATCAGTATTTGCCATTGATAATTACCGATTTTACAAGGGGGACAGGGTGTCACTGTGACACCCTGTTGCACCCCTGTTTCTGGCTTGTGTGCCATGTGACACACATACATGCCCTTAGGGCATATCTGGGTGCCTCATGGCACAGGTGTACATGCACAGATGTGCATGTACACTGGAATTCGTTATTTACCATGTAATAGTATTACATGGTAAATAACGAATCGGTAATGGCCTGTGGCACTGTTTTCAGTGCCTACTACATCTGTATTTACCGATTCGGTAAATTTACCGATTCTGTATTTTACAGAATCGGTAAATTTACTGAATCGGTAAATATACCGATTCTGTAAATTAAGCCTACCTACATGTCAAATCCCAAATACCGGTCGGTAACGGCCGAAATCGGCCGTTACTGACCGGTAATTGGCGACCTACATCGGGCCCCTGGTGTGGTCCAGGATGATTAAATCTTTGCATACTGGAGTACAGGAAATCTGTAAGATCCAATCCTTGGTGTTATTGTTTTAGCTTTTGCTATGGCTTGGCCCAGGTCTGCTGTGTATTAATTGAACAAATCAGTGCTAATACACACACCCCTATTTCAGGCCTCAGTTTGTCGATATTTCAGATGTACCTCTATTTTCTTTCTCAAGCCTAATATGAACCCATGTGATGAAATAGAGAGCAATAATTCCTTCAATAAGGAAGAGGAAATGCCTTGTTATTCAAATTTTGACCATAGAATATTCCTATTCACACATTTGAATACAGCAAAGTAATTTATGAAACAGGTGAATAGAAGTGGACTGAAGGATTTCATGGTTTGATGAAGCAAATAGGATAGGGCAAACATTATATCTATGGTCGATGACTTTGACCTGAAACTGGTTTGTATTAAAGGATTATAGTTTCCTCTGCATACCATCCTTCAAGTTGCTGCAGTAAAATATTTGCATAATGCTTTGCTTCGGCATCTAACAGGGCAATTCACCAATAATTCAGTGGATAGGTGGGGGGATACCTTTTTGTAAATTGGGTGTAATATGGATCCTTTTCATTAGTGTGGAATTGAGCAGACAGGAAGCAGTAAACATAAAAGCAACTGAGAATGTAAGTCCATATCTCAGTATCAGCCTTGAACACAGACCCAGATAGTCCATTCGAGCATGGAGCCTACAAATGGCTTCATTAATAAACACAATCACAAGTTAATCATGTTAGAAATGGGCTTTCTACTTGGCTAGGGAATGCACCTACGCCAGGCAGAACCCACCGCTATAGTCAGGGCAAGCGAGTTACACACCCAAGATAAGCCCTGCTCATCTACTTGGTAGCTTGGCAGAGCAGTTATACTTATCCCAGAGGCAATGTGTAAAGAGTTTGCGCAACACACACACACACACACACACACCAATGACAAACTAGGCACACCACAAAAAAAGACTCCACACAAGGTTATATAAAATATCCTTTATACAGTGTAAAGGATATTTTTATATAACATGTACAAAAAACACTTTAGACCATATTAACATAAATCACTTTGCCATTAGTCAATGGTCATAACATCAAAAGTTCGTACAATCAGGTAAAGGCTTGCAGATTGCACACATTATAAAAACCACCCCATCACTGTGCATATAATGTACCCTATGAAATAATGCTTGTTATCCTGCTCTTGCAAGGCATCACACGACATACATAATAAATCAGGGAACAAAAGGCAGTAGTTAGGTTAGGCATGACACACACCTTGCCAACATCACCCCATATGATCAGCGGGTCACAAATTACCAGAAATCCATATGATGGTGTAGGTATTCTCCCGATATAGCGCACTTGCACTTCCTTTACAGGTTATACAATAAATGGCAACAACCATAGGTTACAGGCCTACCTGCACCTCTACTTCATGAGGTACAGTAATTCCTTCTACCATGAAGGGGGTGCCTCCTTCGTGGTCTCATCCCGTTCTATACCACCAGGTACTGTGCTCCCTGGGATGTTGTCAGCACAGGGGGGAGGCACCTGCTCTGTCCACATTGGCGATGGACCACCACTTGCAAAAGGAAGGCTCCCCAAGACCTTGTAGTACCGGCATCCCCGGGAGAGCCAATAGAGCTGCCCGCGACGTCGAGGTGCAGCTGCTGGCCGTAGGGCTACTCCATCCCCAATTTTGACTTGCCTTAGGCCCTCTGGCGCTTCTGTCCTCAGCACGTCCCTCAAGCGGCTTTCTCCTAGTGCAACGGCATCATGCCGGGATGGGTTCTGTTGTGGCTCTGTGGTTGCCACAGCACCCTGCAAGTGAGCCACTTCTTGGCTACCTTTCTCAGCACAGCCTTCCTGGCTGATACCAGCAAATGCTCCCTGTTTTCCTCCTGAAAGCGTTGCACTTGTGACGGGCCGCGCTCCGAGCGCCACATTGTGACCCCGCCCTCCTTCCTCGGCAATGCTTCTCCAAGCAGGGCTGGGACTACTCTTCTCGGGAGGCCCCTGGAACAGCAAGGCTAGTGAGTCTCAGTCAGGCCACCAGGCTCCGCCCACCACTACACACATCAGCTGATTACCGTCTGGGAGCCTGTGCTGCTTGTCACAAAGGAAGTACTCACAGGGCACTTAGACTTTCCCCCAGCCACAGAAATGAGGTATCAGCTACAGGGCAAAACATTCCAGGAGCAATCCACCATGCTCACCTCATGCTGAGCTCCATTTGAGAGCACTGTTGGACATACAGGTTCATGAAAGCAGGCAGGAAGCCTGCACATAGGGTATTTGGGACAGAGAGGCAGTCCTTCCAGCAGATCAGAACAACAAGGCAAAGTCAAAGTGGCGGTTCCCTGGCAGGACATCAGTCCTCTGGTGCAGCATGTAGAGTCTGCAGCTTCTGGTTACAAGTCCCACAGAGTGTCTAAAAGCATGGGTTCACAGCCCCCTCTACTTATAGTACAAAGTTCTTTGTTGTGGGGGCACTTTAAACAACTTTCAGCAGTGCACAACAACCCTATTCAATCTCAAGCCCTGGTTTCAGACACACTACAGGGGGCGGAGACAGCATTGTGAAAGTCAGGGGCCACCCTATGCGGGAGCAGGAGCAAATCCTCTCACCACTAATTGCAGTCATGGTCTATTCAGGCCCAGCACTAAGTCAACCAGGATTAGCAGGACGCACCTCAACCCCCTTGAGACTGTCTAGAGTGAATGCACATCCCCTTCTCCTGTCTGTCTAAACCAGCTGTTAAATACACAACCAGGCAGGGCACTAAGAGTCATAAGCACACAGAAATGCCCACTTCTAAACGTGGCATTTCCAAAATAGTAATAACAAATCCACTTTCACCAATAAGCAGGATGTATACTACTATTACAAACATCCCAACCATGGTCAGGCTACCCCTTTCTTACTATAAATTACCACTGAAACACACATCAGGGAATTCCCAGAGCAAACCTAACATTTTTTCTGTTTGCCTCCTCTGTTTACGATGTTTTTGCTGGTATAATGCTTTGGGCACTGTGCCACTGCTGATCAGTGCCACAGTGCAAGTGCTCCCTATGTGAAATTGATGTATTGATTGGATTCCATGTTTGGCTTATTTGGTTTACTGTCAGTCCCTAGTAGAGTGCACCAGAAGTGCCAGGGCTTGTAAATACAAATGCTGCTAGTGGGCTTGCAGCACGTGTTGTGCCACCCACAGAAGCGGCCTAGTAAAAGTATGTCTACAGGTCTGCCATTGCTAGACCACGTGCAGTCTGGTACTGTCACGCAGACTGCGCAAGTACACCTACTTGCCAGTCCTAAACCTTCCCTTAACTTCATGTTAGTCACCCCTATGGTAGGCCCAAGGGCAGGGTGCATTGTAAGCATAAGGTAGGACAAGCCTCACAAGGTTGGCATGTCCTAATAGTGAATTACAGCCATATTCGTTTTTCACTATTGTAAGGTAAACTGCTCTCCATAAGTTAGGATGGGCTGCCAGGATTATTAATGCTATAATCCTAGCGGGCTCGGGGAGCATGGTGCAATGTCGAGTTTGGTATCCCTGAACTCAGGGTTTAATAACGCATCCGTTTGGGTGAATGGTTTTTGGACTCTGTGTTTGAAAATAGCACTTTTAGAAAGTAGCTATTTTCTTGTCTAACTGTCTACCGGTCTCTGCTGGTTCTGGTGTGCGTGTGACAGGGGCTGGGTGGCTCCAGAGGTCTGAATGAGTCACTGTGGGGTGAGTGGGGCATTTGCATTGAGAGTAGGGGAAGAGTAGCTCCTGATAGCCTGCCCTGCCTGATACAATGCTGGCTCCGCCCCCCTGCCAGGCGACTGATGACTCTGTGCGTGCCAGGGACTTTCCTGGCCCCACCTCCTACCGGGCGACTGATGGCCCTGCCCCTGCCAGTGACAATGCTGGCTCCGCTCCTGCTGGGCGGCTGAAGACTCTGCCCTGCACAGTGAATAGGCCAGGTGCCTCGGCCTGGCAACACCCACAACAAACCCGAGATGGGGGGAAATTCCCCTGCATGGACAAACGGATCAAAGCCAAAAAGGGGTATAAGAGAAGGACCCCTGAACCAAGAATTTAGATCACTTCTGACAAGGAAACCTGAACCAAGGACAAGAAGCCTGCTGATCCAAGGACTGCCTACCCCTTCTGCCAGAGAGCTGTTTGTTGGGGGAATCCTGCAGTTGCTTCTTTATTTTTGACAAGGAACCAGGAGAGAGGAACTGAGTGTGTACTCTCAAGCTTTGATAAAGAAAATCTCCAAGGGTTGGAAGAGTGCCAGCCTCCTGTTGAAGTCACAGTGCCAAAGGACTTCATCTATTTTCTAAAAGTGCTTGTTGCTGGAATCTGAAAATCCAGCACCTCTGAAGAATCCAGCAATCTCGACGCTGACGGACGCCGCCGAATCCAGCTCGACATCGTGAGTAACGCTCCAGTGTCCCGCACCTTCGACGCCGGCCGCCGGGCCCGATCGATGCCAGTAGCGACGCCAGTGAGTAGCGAGTTCGGCTCCAGCTCCAAGTGACCCTGTGTCGACGCCGCCGCAGATCGCATCGACGCCGAGCCCACTCGACGCCGTGAGCGCTGATCACTCTTTCAACATCGACATCGACGACGACGCCGTATCCTGCTTCACCTCGTGAGCGCTGCTCCTGCCTGACATCTGTCGACGCCGCTGCAGATCGCCCCGACTCCGAGGCCCGATCGACGCCGAAGACGCGACGCCGGACATCTCGACGCCGCTGATCATCGAGTGCTTCACTTTTCCAAGGTACTGTGTTGTGGGGGTTTGTGCGACTCCGGGCTCGATGTAGCGCTCCTCGCGGTCGACGCCGAACCTTTGGATTAACTTTGCCTCGACGTCGTGTGACTCCCGTGTGGGTTACATTGTTGCCAAGAACTGTGTTTTAAAGAAGAAGAGTTGCTTTTGTTACTAAAGACTTTGTGCTAAGAAGAAACCGTACTTGAACTATTATTTTTCCTTCCAAGAGTATTTATTAAGATTGTGGTATATTTTTGTCGTTATTTGGTCTTGTGCTAAGCCTTATATAAACATCCTTATTTTTGTAATACTACTGTGTCGTGTCCATTTGTAGTGTGTTCACTTTATTACTGTATGTGGTCATAAATGCTTAATGCACTGCCTCTGAGATAAGCCTGTCTGCTTTGCCAAGCTACCAAGGGGGTGAGCAGGGGTTATCTAAGTGTGTGATCCCCTTGCCCTGACTAGAAAAGGTGTGTCCCTATTTGTCAGAAGTGTATACCTCTGCCAACTAGAGACAGCCGCTTCTAACATTGGTGGGTCAGCGGTGAGGATTTGAACTTTGCATTTATGACCCATGTGCAGTGATTAGTGTGCGCTACATAGTGAAAGCAGACCATAGCGCAGCCACAATCTGTTTTGGTTGGATATCCTATTTTTGTTCTCCGCTTTCCTGGAGCTTGATTTTTGAAACTGCCAGTTTTGACCATGATTAATGCTGGAGGCACTACCCCTGTTGTTGTGGAGGAGTTTGATAGGAGTAAGATAATGGATTACAAGTTACAGCAGCTGAAATCCTTTTGCAAGCAATTTAAAGTTCCTACAACAGGCCTCAATGTTAAGGAAGAATATCTCAAAGCATTGGAGGCCTGGTTAGAGGCCAGATATCCCTCTGATCCGGTTGTGGTACCGACAGGGGAAGGGGAGGAGGAGGTGCCAGTGAATGGGCCCACATCCCCTCCCGGCAGCAGTGTTTCCTCCAAAGGTCTTTCTCCTGAAGAAAGAGAAGAAAGGGCGAAGGAGCGAGCATACAACATGGAGATGGCAAAACTTAAGATAGATGGGCAGTTGGAGGTAGAGAATGCAAGAGGCAGGAGAGAAGCTGATATGGAGATCAAAAGATTGGAGTTTGAAAGAGAAAAGTTAGCTTTTGAGCGTGAGAAAATGGTCAGGGACATGGAGCTCAAAGCTAAGAATTTAGAATTGAATCCCTCTGGTGGCAGCATCCCATCTGTGCCTGCAGAAAGTAGGTTTTATTTTCCTAAAGATGTGATCAAAGATTTTCAGAAGAATGAGGATATTGGTCAATGGTTTAAAGCATATGAGTTAGCATTGTTGGCCCACCGGGTCCCTGAGAAGGATTGGGGAGCGGGGTTGTGGGGTCGCTTTGTGAATGAGGGAAGAGATACCCTGTTAGACATGCCTGTTGAGGATAGGATGTCTTATGCTCATATGAAAGATGCTTTAATGTTAAGGTATGGCCTAACCCCAGAAAAGTACATACAGGCCTTTAGAGAATGTAAGAAATTGCCTGGTACTACGTGGGTTGAATATGTGTCATTTTTTTGCAGAGCTATGAATGGTTGGGTAAAGGGCAGCAAAGTGGAAAGTTATGATGCTCTTTATGATTTGTTTGCTTGGGAGCACTTGTCTAATAACTGTTTTCCAGAGCTGCGCCAGCACCTTATTGATAGCAAGATATCTAACCCTAGAAAACTTGCTGAGGAGGCGGACCGCTGGGTCAGTACCAGGGTCCACAAGGGTCCAGTGGGAGACTCAGCCAAAGGTGGGCAGGGTCCCCAGCAGAAGAGTGGGGGGGACAAGGGTAGACAGAGGGAGTTCCAGAAATTATTATTATTAATATTATTATAATTTTAATTACATTTGTTAAGCGCACAGCTACCCGGAGGTTTCCCGGCGCTAAAGAAAAACAGAGAGTGAGTGAGTTTAAGAGAAAATCAGGACGCAACTTAAGTATTAAAAAGCCAGGTCTTAATTCCTTTACGGAATGTCAGGTAGCAGATCTCAGATCGTAAAGATTGAGGCATGGAATTCCATAAGGACGGTGCCAGTAGAGCAAACGAACGGCCGCCCATTTTAGCTCTATTGACCCGAGGGATCAGAAATTTGTTTTGAGTGGAGGATCTCAGTGTACGGGAGGGGACATAGTGCTGGACTAAAGAGGATAGATATTTGGGAGCTTTACCCATTTTAATGTGGTGCATTATACAGAGAGCTTTAAATTTTACTCGGTTCTCAATGCGCAACCAGTGCAACTTGCGCAGATGGATAGAGGCCGATGCCCTGGCCGGCAAGTTACAGAGGAGGCGAACTGCCATATTCTGGACCACCTGAAATTTCCTTGTTACCTCCTTACAAGCGCCCAGAAGCAGAATGTTCCCGTAGTCCATGCGAGAGGTGACAAGGGCCTGGACTACAATCCTCAGGGTATCAGCTGGGAGCATCCATGTGATTTTTCTCAGCCACCTTATGATGGTAGTACAGGTGGCAGAGACTTTTACAACATGTTGCTTAAATGACAGTTGGTTGTCAAAAGAGACCCCGAGGTTGCGAACTGAGGCTGAAGGGGTAGGAGTGGGACCCATCTGATGAGGCCAATGTTGACGGCCCCAGAGAGAGGTGAGAGGACCGAATAGAAGTAGCTCAGTTTTATCGCCATTCAATTTTAATTTATGACTGTGCATCCAGTTGGCAATTTGCTCCAACCCGGACCGTAGAGAGGACGTCGGAAGATGTTTATTGGTGGATAACGAATAGATGATTTGTGTGTCATCTGCGTAAGAATATATCGTGAGGCCTGCTTGCTCTGCCAAAAAGGCAAGAGGTCTCACGTAGAGATTGAAGAAAAAAGGACTGAGAATAGACCCCTGGGGGACACCGTGAGGAGAAGAAAAGATGGAAGAGACAGACGAGGAAGAAAAGACTTGAAAGGTGCGATTAGAAAGAAAACTAGCAATCCAGGCCAGGGCAGGACCAGTAATACCCACAGAATTCAGGGTGGACAGCAAGATGGAGTGGGAGACGGTGTCAACGCGGCACTCAAGTCTAGCAGAATGAGTGCCACAGTCTCCCCGCTGTCCACCTGTTTTCTGATGGTCTCAGACACACCGAGAAGTGTAGTCTCGGTGGAGAAGCCAGCCCTGAACCCAGAATGAGAACAGTGTAAAAGATTAGAAGATTCAACGTAAGAAGTAAGAAGAGAGTTAACGTGTTTTTCAAGAACCTTGGAATAGCAGGGAAGTACAGAAATAGGGTGAAAATTGGAAGGGTTATTTGGGTCTGCGTTAGCCTTTTTTATCAATGGAACCACCATCGCATGCTTCCATTCATTAGGGACCGTAGCTTCAACCAGAGAAGCATTTAGGAGATTTAGAATGATCTGAAGTATGGCTGGGTCCAGAGTGCGCAGTATTTGTGGAGGCATAGGATCAAGGGGAGATCCGGATTTAATTTCCTTAAGATAGTTTTGAAAAAGTGAGAGCGAAATCGGCTCCCAAAAGTGAAGTGAAGGAACAGTAATAGTTAGATTGACAGTATCGGTAGGAATAAGATTAGGCAAATGAGACATGGATGCAGAAAAAACCGTGGGAGTAGCATCGAAAATAGCATAAATCTTATCTATTTTCTCCAGAAATTTTTTTGCCAAGGCATTACATTGAGTTGTGTCCAGACTAGGGTCTTTAGGCACAGAAGACATGCCTGAAAGATCTTTTACCACTTTGAACAGGGCCTTTGGCCGATTTTGAGCATTGAGTATGGTAATATTGGCGTGATTAGCTCTGGCGGTGTCACAGGCAGAGTGGTAGGCTCGCAAAGCGTCCTTATATCTTATTTTACTAGTCGTACAGTAGTTGGAGCGCCAAATGCGTTCCAATTTCTTACAACATGATTTTTCAAGGCGAAGTGCATCATTAAACCAGGGAGCCGGAGGGTGATGGATCTGTGATTTATTTCTCTGAGTTGGAAGGCATGAGTCTAGGGCTGATGTCAACCAGGAACTGATGACGGACACATCCTTCGTGGTGATGATAGGGCACGTGGGTTTGAAGGTGTCAAGGTAGGTGTTCAGCTTATCCTTGTCTAGTCGTTTCCAATTCCTACTGGCCTTATGGGGGTCTAGACTAGTAAAAGAATTGTGAGTGGATATACTAATTGAAAAATCAATAATAAAATGATCGGACCAGATAACAGGAGAGGAGGAGTGATAAGTAATACATTTAAGATTCGAAATAAGAGGATCTAATAAATTACCGGCTTTATGAGTAGGGCCGGAATTAAGTAGGTGGAGATCCAAGGCGGCCAAGTCCAGTAATAGGCGTGTGCTTATAGGGCAAGATGCTTGATTAAAATGAATATTTAGATCTCCCACTATAAGGAGATTAGTGGATTGTAAAATCAAAGGGGCAATAAGCTCAGGAAGAGCAGAGGCCCATGCTGAGGCTGAACCAGGGGGCCGGTAAATGAGGATTCCTGTCAGAGTGAAAGAGGGAGAAAGACGAAGTTTAAAAAGACCTGCTTCGCAACCTGGAAAGTCCAGGTCTTCCCATAAACAGGAAAACTCTCTTTTAAAAATGACAGCAATCCCTCCACCCTCCTTGAGAACACGCTTTCTCCCCACAAAGGTGTAGTTGTTGGGGAGGGCCATGGCGATGTCAGGGCCAGAGCTCTCATTGAGCCATGTTTCTGTAACGAACATGGCTGCTGGGCTCGATGACTCAAGGAGGTCAAAAATATCTCTCCTGTGCCTAGGGAGAGATCGGCAATTGATACTAATAAAGTTCAAATCAGGGCATTTCGATTTATTAAAAGGGGCCTGATATATGGTAGACGGAGTGTCCCAAAAGGTGGATGAAGAGGAGTCTGTGCCCGAGGGAACAGAGTCAAGCGTAAGAGCACATTTAGGACATTTTAGTGGTGCATCTAGACAATTCAGGCTAGGGCCAAAAGTGCAGGGGGATGGCTGGAGACTCAATAAGGCCAGACGTGAATATCTGATATGAAGAGGGTCAGAGTGAGTGGCCCCTGGTCCCGGCCTGGCGCGGACGGGCGCAGACGGGCAGGACTTTGGCACGACTTCGGCGCGAAGTCGGCGCTCCCGCTGCGCTCGTCCGCTGCGCTTCCGGCACAAGAGAACCATTGAAGCTTGTGGGGCGGGAGGGGCAGAGCACTAGACCGCTCGCCGGCTCCTCGCCTCACACAAGATGGCGCCCAAAGTAGTCGAACCCAGCCAGACCTTAATCGTCTGTGGTGGGGGCTACAGCGCTACAAAACGAGGCAGGTAATATACAAAGTGCCGAGTGCGCAATGGCAATAAAAGTTAATTTTTAAAATTGTGGGCGAAAGTTAAAAAAATACTCATTCCATGCATACAATGTATGACAATAGTTAAAATAAGAACCAGAGCGCAAACATCAAAGATTGTACAAAAGCAGAGTCCCGGCTTTCCGCCTCAGGACTTACTCACTCGGCTGTAAATCGCCGAGTGAGTGAAACGCCGGTGATTTTTAAGCTTGTGGGGCGGGAGGGGCAGAGCACTAGACCGCTCGCCGGCTCCTCGCCTCACACAAGATGGCGCCCAAAGTAGTCGAACCCAGCCAGACCTTAATCGTCTGTGGTGGGGGCTACAGCGCTACAAAACAAGGCAGGTAATATACAAAGTGTGAGCGCCGAGTGCGCAATGGCAATAAAAGTAAATTTTTAAAATTGTGGGCGAAAGTAAAAAAAATACTCATTCCATGCATACAATGCATGACAATAGTTAAAATAAGAACCAGAGCGCAAACATCAAAGATTGTACAAAAGCAGAGTCCCTGCTTTCCGCCTCAGGACTTACTCACTCGGCTGTAAATCGCCGAGTGGGCCCCAAAGTAATCCCCAAAGTAATCCCCAAGGGAACCAAGGGAAGGGTTCCCAGCCTCCCCCAGTGAAGAAATCAGAGGCCCCGACAGGTAAACCTGGTCATAGGGGCCCAATGACCTGCTTCGCTTGTAAGCAGGTGGGACACCGTTTTTATGATCCCCAGTGTCCCTTGAAGAACTCTAGTGCACCACCCCGTGCACCCCCCCCGTCAGTTGGCGAGTGTAGCCCTGGGAGGGGAGGAGATGGTTGCCCATGGTGGGGAGGGTCCCGCAGAGATGTCCCATGTCTCTTTAGGAGACATGGAAATGGTCCCTCCACCCCCTCTGGCTAGTAACACTAAGAAATATAGGCAGTGGGTGACCATTAATGGCCATAGAGTGGAAGCTCTCAGAGACACCGGAGCAAGTGTGACAGCTGTCAAGTGTCACTTGGTGTCCAGAGAGCAGGTTGTTCCCCACGCATTCTACCCTGTGATAGCTGCTGACAACTCCCAGAGAGAGTGTGAGGTAACTCAGGTTCCCTTTGAATGGGGGGGAGTTTCAGGTACTCTTCAGGTTGCTGTAAGGCCCGCCATGCCTGTTGATTGTCTCCTGGGCAATGATTTGGAAGACTCCCCTTGGGCTAAGGTGGAGAGGGAGACGCATTTGAAAATGTTGGGTGTGCCAGAGTGGGTGTGTGCAACCACTCGATCGATGACAGCAAGTAAGGGTGTTGATGGGGTTCTGGAGCCTGAAAGTATGGCCCAGGACACAGCTGTGAAGAGAAGAGGCAGGGGGCGCGGGAAACCGTCCCCCGTAGTTCCCGTGGTCCAGGAGGAGGCAGACCTTGAGGGGAATGCCCTGGAACCCACAGGTGAACAAATTGCTGAACTGGGAGACCTGCCCGAGCTGACCCATTGGCAGCAGGATGGTGGTCCCTCCAGGGAAGAATTTTGTGCAGAACAGAAAGTGTGCCCTTCTCTTGTGGGTATGAGGCAGCAGGCCTCAGCCCAGACAACAGGTGATCAGTCAGGGTCACATTTGGTCTACTGGGAGAACGATCTCCTGTATAGCGAGCCTAAGGCTGCTGAGCCTGGGTCAGCCCGTGTGCTGGTGGTACCCCAGCGCTTCAGAGCCTTCCTACTGGGTTTGGCTCATGACGTTCCGTTAGCTGGACATCTGGGGCAGGACAAGACCTATGACAGGCTTGTCACCCATTTTTATTGGCCTCAGATGAGAAGGGATACAGATATCCATTGCAAGACCTGTCAAACTTGCCAGGCAAGTGGGAAAAGCGGGCGGAAGCAGAAGGCTCCACTCCAACCTTTTCCCGTGGTCAGTACCCCCTTTGACCGGGTGGGGATTGACATTGTTGGGCCCCTGGACCCCAAAACAGCCATGGGCAACAGGTTCATCCTGGTCTTGGTGGATCATGCCACACGGTACCCGGAAGCCATCCCTCTCAGAACAGTGACGGCCCCCGTGGTGGGACGGGCACTGATGGGTGTTTTCTCCCGAATGGCGTTCCCCAGAGAGGTGGTGTCAGACCGGGGCACCAACTTCATTTCCAACTATATGAAGTCTCTGTGGAAGGAGTGTGGGGTAACCTACAAGTTCACCACTCCTTACCACACTCAAGGGAATGGGTTGGTTGAAAGATTCAACCGTACCCTTAAAGGCATGGTTATGGGTCTTGAGGAACCAATGAGGCATAAATGGGACGTCCTCTTGCCATGCCTGCTGTTTGCTTACCGTGGGGTGCCACAGAAGTCTCTAGGGTTCAGCCCCTTTGAGCTTTTGTATGGACACCGGGTAAGAGGACCTTTGAGTCTGGTCAAAGAAGGCTGGGAGCAATCTCACAGGAAACCTCCCCAGGATGTATACAGTTACATGCTGGCCTTTAGGAACCAGACTAGGCGCTTCAGAGATCTTGCTCAGGCAAATCTGGAGGCCAGCCAGGAAGAGATGAAGCGGTGGTACGACCGGAATGCCACTCTGGTGGAGCTTCAGCCTGGTCAGAAAGTTTGGGTCATGTCCCCTGTGGAACCTTGTGCGCTCAAGGGCAGGTGGACTGGACCATTTGAGGCTGTGGAGAAAAAGAGCGATGTCACCTACATGGTGGACTTGAAGTCTCCCAGGAACCCCTTGCGGGTTCTGCATGTCAACCGTTTGAAGCCCCACTTAGAAAGGTCGGAAGTGGGCATGCTCCTAGCTACAGATGCTGGAATGGAGGAGGAGAGTGAGCCTCTTCCTGACCTCCTGTATGCAAAAGAGCAATATGGGTCAGTGGATGGTGTTGTCCTCTCTGACACACTGACCCCTGAACAGCAGCAGGATTGTCGCCAACTGTTGGGACAATTCCCTGATATGTTTTCCTTGATTCCTGGTATCACTCAGTGGTGTGTCCATGATGTGGACACCGGGGACAGCACTCCTGTGAAGCACAAGGCTTACAGAGTGACTGTCAAGGTCAGAGCATACATCAAGGAGGAGGTCTCCAAAATGTTTGCCTTAGGGGTGGTTGAGTCCTCTAGCAGTCCTTGGGCCAGCCCAGTGGTCTTGGTCCCAAAGGCTGCAGCGCCTGGTGCTTCACCGGAACTTCGGTTCTGTGTGGATTACCGAGGACTCAATTCAGTCACCAAGACTGACGCGCACCCCATCCCCAGAGCTGATGAGCTCATAGATCGGTTAGGGGCTGCCCGGTACCTTAGTACGTTTGATCTAACGTCTGGGTACTGGCAGATCGCCTTGACTGATGGGGCAAAAGAGAGGTCAGCATTCTCCACACCAGATGGGCACTACCAGTTCCGAGTTATGCCCTTTGGGATGAAGAATGCCCCTGCCACCTTCCAGAGGTTGGTCAACCAAGTCTTGGCTGGACTGGAGGATTTCAGTGCCGCCTACCTAACGACATCGCAGTGTTCAGCGCCAGCTGGGAGGAACACTTGCGCCACCTCCAGGAAGTGTTGTTGGCCCTGCGCAGAGCAGGCCTCACAATCAAAGCCAGTAAGTGCCAGATTGGGCAGGGTTCAGTGGTGTACTTGGGGCACCAAGTAGGGAGCGGCAAGGTGGCACCCCTACAACCCAAGATTGATACCATCCTGGCATGGGCACCGCCCAAAACCCAGACTCAGGTCAGAGCCTTCCTGGGTCTCACGGGTTACTACAGGAGGTTTGTCAAGGATTATGGTAACATTGTGCACCCCTTGACTTCGCTGACTTCCAGGAAGCAGCCACGACTTGCGATCTGGACTGACGCCTGTCAGGCGGCCTTTGACACCCTGAAAACTGCAATGTGCACAGCACCCATACTCCAGGCACCCGACTTTTCTAAAGAATTTGTTGTCCAGACGGACGCTTCAGAGCATGGCGTGGGGGCTGTTCTAGCTCAGGTGAATGAAGAGGGCCGAGACTTACCTGTAGCCTTCATCAGTAGGAGGTTACTTCCCAGGGAACAGAGGTGGAGTGCAATAGAGAGAGAAGCATTTGCTGTGGTCTGGGCGCTGAAGAAGCTAAGACCCTACCTGTTTGGGACTCACTTCCGGGTTCAGACAGACCACAGGCCCCTCAGATGGTTGATGCAGATGAGGGGTGAGAATCCAAAGCTGTTGAGGTGGTCCATTTCCCGACAGGGGATGGACTTCACGGTGGAACACTGCCCTGGCACAGATCACGCCAATGCTGATGGTCTGTCCAGATTTTTCCGCCTTAGTGATGAGGACTCCCTAGGGTAAGGGTAGTTCTCCCCACATTTCAGCTGGAGGGGACACGTGTTAGACCTGACATCATTGGCATGAGTCTCTCCTCCATTTTTTCTGTTTGCCTCCTCTGTTTACGATGTTTTGCTGGTATAATGCTTTGGGCACTGTGCCACTGCTGATCAGTGCCACAGTGCAAGTGCTCCCTATGTGAAATTGATGTATTGATTGGATTCCATGTTTGGCTAATTTGGTTTACTGTCAGTCCCTAGTAGAGTGCACCAGGAGTGCCAGGGCTTGTAAATACAAATGCTGCTAGTGGGCTTGCAGCACGTGTTGTGCCACCCACAGAAGCGGCCTAGTAAAAGTATGTCTACAGGTCTGCCATTGCTAGACCACGCGCAGTCTGGTACTGTCACGCAGACTGCGCAAGTACACCTACTTGCCAGTCCCTAAACCTTCCCTTAACTTCATGTTAGTCACCCCTATGGTAGACCCAAGGGCAGGGTGCATTGTAAGCATAAGGTCGGACAAGCCTGACAAGGTTGGCATGTCCTAATAGTGAATTACAGCCATATTCGTTTTTCACTATTGTAAGGTAACCTGCTCTCCATAAGTTAGGATGGGCTGCCAGGATTATTAATGCTATAATCCTAGCGGGCTCCGGGTGCATGGTGCAATGTCGAGTTTGGTATCCCTGAACTCAGGGTTTAATAACGCATCCGTTTGGGTGGATGGTTTTTGGACTCTGTATTTGAAAATAGCACTTTTAGAAAGTAGCTATTTTCTTGTCTAACTGTCTACCGGTCTCTGCTGGTTCTGGTGTGCGTGTGACAGGGGCTGGGTGGCTCCAGAGGTCTGAATGAGTCAGTGTGGGGTGAGTGGGGCATTTCCATTGAGAGTAGGGGAAGAGTAGCTCCTGATAGCCTGCCCTGCCTGATATAAGTCGCAATACATACATACATACAATGCTGGCTCCGCCCCCCTGCCAGGCGACTGATGACTCTGTGCCTGCCAGGGACTTTCCTGGCCCCATCTCCTACCGGGCGACTGATGGCCCTGCCCCTGCCAGTGACAATGCTGGCTCCGCTCCTGCTGGGCGGCTAAAGACTCTGCCCTGCACAGTGAATAGGCCAGGTGCCTCGGCCTGGCAACACCCACAACAAACCCGAGATGGGGGGAAATTCTCCTGCATGGACAAAGGGATCAAAGCCAAAAAGGGGTATAAGAGAAGGACCCCTGAACCAAGAATTTAGATCACTTCTAACAAGGAAACCTGAACCAAGGACAAGAAGCCTGCTGATCCAAGGACTGCCTACCCCTTCTGCCAGAGTGCTGTTTGTTGGGGGAATTCTGCAGTTGCTTCTTTATTTTTGCCAAGGAACCAGGAGAGAGGAACTGAGTGTGTACTCTCAGGCTTTGCTAAAGAAAATCTCCAAGGGTTGGAAGAGTGCCAGCCTCCTGTTGAAGTCACAGGGCCAAAGGACTTCATCTATTTTCAAAAAGTGCTTGTTGCTGGAACCTGAAAATCCAGCACCTCTGAAGAATCCAGCAATCTCGATGCCGACGGACGCCGCCGAATCCAGCTCGACATCGTGAGTAACGGCTCCAGTGTCCCGCACCTTCGACGCGGCCGCCGGGCCCGATCGACGCCAGTAGCGACGCCAGTGAGTAGCGAGTTCGGCTCCAGCTCCAAGTGACCCTGTGTCGATGCCGCTGCAGATCGCATCGACGCCGAGCCCACTCGACGCCGTGAGCGCTACTCACTCTTGCAACATCGACATCGACGACGACGCCGTATCCTGCTTCACCTCGTGAGCGCTGCTCCTGCCTGACATCTGTCGACGCCGCTGCAGATCGCCCCGACTCCGAGGCCCGATCGACGCCGAAGACGCGACGCTGGACATCTCGACGCCGCTGATCATCGAGTGCTTCACTTTTCCAAGGTACTGTGTTGTGGGGGTTTGTGCGACTCCGGGCCTGACGTAGCGCTCCTCGCGGTCGACGCCGAACCTTTGGATTAACTTTGCCTCGACGACGTGTGACTCCCGTGTGGGTTACATTGTTGCCAAGAACTGTGTTTTAAAGAAGAAGAGGTGCTTTTGTTACTAAAGACTTTGTGCTAAGAAGAAACCGTACTTGAACTATTATTTTTCCTTCCAAGAGTATTTATTAAGATTGTGGTATATTTTTGTCGTTATTTGGTCTTGTGCTAAGCCTTATATAAACATCCTTATTTTTATAATACTACTGTGTCGTGTCCATTTGTAGTGTATTCACTTTATTACTGTATGTAGTCATAAATGCTTAACGCACTGCCTCTGAGATAAGCCTGTCTGCTTTGCCAAGCTACCAAGGGGGTGAGCAGGGGTTATCTAAGTGTGTGATCCCCTTGCCCTGACTAGAAAAGGTGTGTCCCTATTTGTCAGAAGTGTATACCTCTGCCAACTAGAGACAGCCGCTTCTAACGGACTGGGTAAGCACTTTAAATGCCACGTCACTGCTGCAGTGAACTGTGCACTCAAGCCCTGCAGAGGCAGAGGCCTGAGACAGGTTTGACTGGCTATTTCAGTAGGTGGCGAAAGAAACACTGCAGGCCCACTAGTAGCAACGGTGTAGACAAATCTTACCAAGTTTACAAGGGAGAGCACATGCACTAAAGCACTGATCAGCAGTGGTAAAGTGCCCAGAGTCATAAAATCAACCAAAACATGTCAGAACAAATACAGGAGGAGCGCAAAAAGGGCCAGCTCAAACAGGTCATGTTTGATATTTTGTGCAAACTCTGTATTAATCATCTCTTCTGTCCCATTTAAAAGTTCCAAAGTTGATTTGATTGGTTTATAGGATGGCTGACCGAGAGAATTTTATAGAGTTGCTCAGAGTGCTGTTTTTTGTTAATTATATAATGCCTTCATGTGTCTATGCCCAAGTTCCACGGAAACACTATTTCCCTTAATGCATGTTTTGCTTTCTAATTTGTAAATGGGTTGCCAAAGTTTTGTCTGGTTGAGATGCCAAAGGAAGGAATGAATATTGAGCCATTCAGTTTCAAGATGTTTGGTCTTAGCAATCCATATGAACATTTGATGCTGTTTATATTATGTCTGTTTGGTCTGTATTCTCTCAAGGTTAGCCTTACTACCCTGATGCTTTTTTCTTATCTACAACAGTGTACCATGGGTTTTTTAAAAGTCTTTGAAAAGCTTAATATGGATAGATAGTTTCCTGCCTGCCTTTTAAGCCTTGATACAACGTTTTCACGATAGAACCCCAAGAAGATGTCAGACTTTGACCTGAATTGAGATTCCCCCATTTATTTGACCCAGCTGAAGGCTACCTTGAGTCTCGAATTGATCATCTTGTTCTATTTTAGACACTTTAGTGGCTCAAGTTCTCATTACCGTGAGTTTGGCCCAAAGCGATTAGTTGTTTAATTGCCCTGAAATTTAGCTGAAAGAAGAAACACGATGGGAGGTGATTACATGCCTGAAGTTGTTTAATTGTATAGTCTTTATAGGTAGAGTGTATATCATGTCTAAGGCTCCCTGTTTTCCAGTTTTTACGGATTTCTAAGGATAAATACAGACAGAAAACAATGTGTTTTTTTGTGTATTTCTTTTTAAAATTGGATAAATGCTGAAAATGGTACTTCTTTTAAGTGAGTCTCCGTACTGCCTTAGGACATTCCGCGCCGCACGGCCACCAGCTGTAGCGTGTGCTCCCCGCCTGCCGCTGCCCTCAGCCTCGCTGAGCCTGCCTGCTGACCACGCCCCCCGCCGACGCTCGGTGTGGCCTCCTGCGTGAACTGTGTACTTCCTCTTTAATTTCTGTATCCTTGTGTATTTCCTCTTTATTTTCTGTATCCTTGTTGCCTAGTTTAAGCATTTTTCCCCTTTTGCCTGTGTTTCTGTGCCCTTGTTTCCCTGCAGTGCCCCCTGCGCCCACCCGCCCCGCTCCTCGCTTCCCGACGCCGTGAATGAGGACACGCCCCCTTTGCCTTCTGTGCCCTCCCCGCTCCCGCCTCCCAGCTGCTCCTCCCTCCCTCGCACTTCGCCATAAATGGCGACCGTGCGCACGCGCAGCGTTGACGCGCAGCGGGCGCGCCGATTGTGCGCCGAAGGCACGCCAAAGGTAAGCCCGTCTGCGCCCGTACGCGCCTGGCCCGCGCCCAGCGCCAGAACCCCTGGTCCCCACCGCCGAAGCAAGACTTCACGACAGACCTATGACGCCGCCACTCTCAATGCACTCAATGCCTGACGGAACCCTGCCTGCTACCGAGCCACCCCGAGACGCACCAACGGACCTTTCGCCTGCAAAGCCTGCCGCTTCACCTGCCAACGAAGCTGCACCACCCCCGTCGACTCCAACACTAACAACAACCACCTGAAGTGCATCCTGCTGAACACCCGCTCCGTCCACAGGCACGCCGTGGAACTCTGGGACCTGCTCGACGCAACTACACCGGACGTCGCCTTCCTCACCTCGCCACCGAAACCTGGATGAACGCCTCCTCAGCGCCCGACATCGCCACAGCCATTCCGGACGGATACAAGATCACCCGGAAGGACCGCGTCAACCAGACGGGAGGAGGCATCGCCATCGTACACAAGAACACCATCCGCATCTCGACTAACTCCGACAAAACCTTCTCCGCCGCCGAGCACCTGCACTTCCAGATACACACCAACCCCAAGACCACCTTCCGAGGCACCCTCATCTACAGACCACCGGGACCACGCACGCAGTTCAGCGAAGACATCGCAGACTTCATCAGCCCGCACGCCCTTCCCTCCGCCGACTACATCCTCCTAGGGGACCTCAACTTCCACCTGGAGAACAACAACGACAGAAACACCACCGCCCTGCTGGACAACCTCGCCAACCTCGGACTCAAGCAACTGGTGGACACCCCCACCCACCACGCCGGACACACTCTTGACCCCGTCTTCTCATCCAGCAAGCACGTCTCCTTCAGCCACGCCACCGGACTCCACTGGACAGATCACAGCTGCACACACCATCAACTGATCTGCGCCACCAAGAAGACGGCACTCAAAGAACGACTGGACAACAACGCCCACGACAGCAAGGAACTCTTCAGCATCGTCAAAGAGTTCTCCAACCCCAGCGCCGGAACCAACGACATCACTCCCTCGCAAGACCTCTGCGACTCCCTCGCCTCGTTCTTCCACCGCAACATCGCCGACATACACAACAGCTTCGACTCACAGACCACGCACCCTACCACCGAACCAACGCCCGCCACCACCACCCTCTGAAACTGCACCCCGATCAGCACCGAAGACACCACCCGCACGATGAACTTCATCCACTCGGGATCACCAACCGACCCGTGCCCACACCACGTCTTCAACAAAGCCGTCGCCACCATCGCACCCCATCTCAGAGACACCATCAACTCCTCCTTCCACACCGCCACCTTCCCGGAGAGCTGGAAGCATGCCGAACTAACCGCCCTCCTGAAGAAACCAACGGCGGACCCCACCGACCTCAAGAACTACCGTCCCATCTCGCTCCTTCCTTTCCCGGCCAAAGTCATCGAGAAGACCGTCAACAAACAACTTGCCACCTTCCTTGAGACTAACGGATCCCTCGACCACTCGCAGTCCGGATTTCGGGCCAACCACAGCACCGAGACCGCCCTGATCGCAGCCACCGACGACATCCGAACCCTGATCGACAACCGGGAAACAGTGGCCCTCATCCTCCTGAACCTCTCCGCAGCGTTCGACACGGTCTGCCACCGAACCCTAGTGAAGCGCCTCAGCAACATCGGGATCCATGATAAAGAGCTGGAATGGATCATCTTGTTCCTCACCGGAAGAACCCAGAGAGTCCGCCTCCCTCCGTTCAGATCCGAGGCCACCAAAGTCATCTGCGGTGTACCACAAGGATCCTCTCTCAGCCCGACCCTCTTCAACGTCTACATGAGCCCCCTCGCAGCCATCGCACGCCAACACAACCTCAACATCATCTCCTACGCCGACGACACCCAGCTGATCCTCTCACTCACCAACGATCCCACCACCGCCAGAGCCAACCTACACGAAGGGATGAAAGACATCGCCGACTGGATGAGGAACAGCCACCTTAAACTGAACTCAGACAAGACGGAAGTCCTCATCCTGGGATCATCACCCTCCGCCTGGGACGACTCCTGGTGGCCCCCAGCCCTGGGCACCGCTCCCAAACCAACGGACCACACACGCAACCTGGGCTTCATCCTGGACTCCTCCCTGTCAATGACCAGACAAGTCAATGCCGTTTCTTCCTCGTGCTTCAACACCCTGCGCATGCTCCGCAAGATCTTCAGATGGATCCCCACTGAAACCAGGAAGACCGTCACCCAGGCACTCGTCACCACCCGACTGGACTACGGGAACGCCCTCTACGCCGGAACCACAGCCAAACTCCAGAAAAGACTCCAACGCATCCAGAACGCCTCCGCACGACTCATCTTGGACATCCCCCAACACAGCCACATCACCGGACACCTGAAAGAACTGCACTGTCTCCCCGTCAGCAAGAGAATCACGTTCAGACTCCTCACCCACGCACACAAGGCTCTACACGACCTGGGCCCCAAGTACCTCAACGACCGCACGACCTTCCACACGCCCGCGCGCCAGCTACGATCAACCAGCCACGCACTCGCCACCGTACCACGCATCCGCAGAGCCACCGCCGGAGGAAGATCCTTCTCCTACCTGGCAGCCAAGACTTGGAACTCCCTCCCCATTCACCTTCGGCGTACCCAAGACCACCTCTCCTTCAGGAAGCAACTTAAGACCTGGCTGTTCGAGCAGTGACATACCCCCCTTCCCCAGCGCCTTGAGACCCTCCCGGGTGAGTAGCGCGCTATATAAATGCCGTGGTTGATTGATTGATTTCATGAATTATAGGCCAGCAGCTGAGCAGATGGACAGCATGGGAAATTAAAAAAACAGGATGAAAATTCTTTAAATAAGGGCAAATGTCAACATGCATTTTTGGTATAATGCTAGTATTTACCAGTTGATGTACTGCTATGTAATGTTTGGCAGCTTAAATAGCTAAAACACAACAGATATCAAAGTATGAATGTGCATCTATCAGTTAAATAGATATGGTAATGTATAGTTGTACAACTACATTTATATGCAAAACACAAAATAAATATGGATAAATACAGATAAAATGGCCAAAAAAGAAATATGGAAAAATTCAGATGGAAATGGCCAAAATATAAATACCCAAAAATCCGGTACCCCAATCATGATACACAATGTGTAGTCCAGAATGGAAATGCCTCTAACTGTAGGTAGTCGGTTGCTGTCTTTGTAAGTCTGGCTCTTGCTTGGCTGCAGCAGGATTAAGTTATGAGTTATCAAAGGGTCAATCATTTTTTCCTTTGACTGAGTCTTCAAAGGTAGATCTTGATTTTTTAAATAAAATGTGCCACGGTTGACTAAGTTGAAGCCTCCAGTGAGAATGATCTCAGCATATGGATTTATGCAAAAGGTGTTCTACAGCGTCACAATGGTCATTCAGTATTACATTTCTGATGACTTTATGCAGGTTTTAGTAGATGTTAACCAATAATATGGTTCTTAATTTGCCACTAATGTTAAATCCATTGATTATCACAGCTTGCACTGTTGGACTACTGGAGTTGATGCTTCTAACTTTGAGATTCAAAGTGACGGAGAAGTATATGGAAAAGGAAAACCCAGCTAATAGTCACCAAAAGTGCTTGAATTTGATGCTGGTGTAAAATTCATGATGTCCTGCAATGAGAATGGGATCTGCGACACAGGTTTCCTGCAGACATATTATATCCTGAATAGTAATAAACTGGCATGTCTTTTGCTAATTCATTAATCTGCATGGACCGACACCATTCCATGATATTAATGATATTCTCGTTTTAAAGATTTGACTTCTCCCATGTTGTGCGTGGTAGGAAACTGATTAGCACAGACCTTCTCTTTTACTTTGCGAGTGATATTATATTTTATTGATTTACAAATGCCTCCGCTAGGAGTGCGGTTTGGTTGCGTCCTACAGTGTTACTGCTGGTCAGCTCCAGTCTTCTTGGTTTCCTGGAGATCCTTTGGTTTAGATGATGTCAATGTGTGCCACATGGCACTTTAAAAAAAAAGCATTTACAATGCAATGGTCTCGGCATTATTAAAGGTAGAGCTTTTTTAAAAATCATAAATAAATGGCATTGTCATTTACATTGCCAATAGCTTAATCGTTAAATAAATGGCATTGTCATTTACAATGCCAATAGCTTAATCACACACACACAGAGCCACACACACACACACACACACAGAGCCACATACACACACACACGGCCACACACACACACACACAGAGCCACACACACACACACACAGAGCCATCCACACCCAGAGCCTCACACACACAGAGCCCCCCCACACACAGAGCCCCACACACACAGCGCCCCCCACACACACACACACAGCCCCCCCACACACACAGAGCCCCCGGCACACACACAGAGCCCTCCACACACACAGAGCCCCCCACACACACAGAGCCCCCCACACACACAGAGCCCCCCACACACACAGAGCCCCCCACACACACAGAGCCCCCACACACACAGAGCCCCCACACACACAGAGCCCCACACACACAGAGCCCCACACACACAGAGAGCCACACACACACAGAGCCACACACACACAGAGCCACACACACACACAGAGCCACACACACACACAGAGCCACACACACACCCAGAGCCACACACACACCCAGAGCCACATACACACACAGAGCCACATACACACACAGAGCCACATAGACACAGCGCCACACACACAGGAGAGCAAGCACAGCGAGGGGGCAGGAGAGAAAGCACAGCCAGGGGGCAGGAGAACCAGGGGGCAGGGTAGCAAGCACAGCCAGGGTGCAGGGGAGCAAGCACAGCCAGGGGGCAGAGGAGCGAGCACAGCGAGGGGGCAGGGAAGCAAGCACAGCCAGGGGAGCAAGCACAGCCAGGGGGCAGGGCAGCAAGCACAGCCAGGGAGCAGGAAAGCAAGCACAGCCAGGGGGCACGGAAGCAAGCACAGCCAGGGTAGCAAGCACAGCCAGGGGACAGGGAAGCAAGCACAGCGAGGGGGTAGGAGAGCAAGCACAGCCAGGGGGCAGGGAAGCAAGCCCAGCAAGGGGGCAGGTCTGCAGGTATTTTGTGTCACGGAAACGTGCAGATTACTGAAACTGACCGGTTTATTGAGTTTAGTCGCCCTTCTGGCAGCTGATGGCACCCTGGTAATTCTTGTGAAGCCCTTTCGGGTAGATCCAGATTTATTTACCCCCTTTAATTGAGTACATACTTTCAATGCCGTTTGTAGTATTTAGTTGTGGGCGCATTAGACCTTATTATACATATAGCAGTTGGACATTGAATTATTGAATCTAATTGTAGGTTACTGGGTTCTGAGGTTCGAGTCCACAGTATCTCTTGGATTCAGCCCACAACTGGTTGGCGCCGGTGTTATGAGATTTAGATTCTGAAAGGAACACTTGGGTCTGCAGAACAGAGGCCACAGGACACGAGAAGTAAGCCCGCCCTGTGATACAACAAAATTATTTAAATACAATGTTAAAAAAGGCCGAGCCACATCCCCATATACATCACAGTGGGGCAATAGTAAATTTACATCATCCTTTTTGATGCTGCGGGCCTTTAAGAAGGGCCCTGTGAGTGCACCACATATTAAAAAGGAAACGAGAAACTGAGTAAACAATAGGTATTTGTATATTAGTTTTCAGAATCCTATATACTTCACTACAGCGTATCCATGTGTTTATAATGGAGTACGGTTGACAGTTATGTGGCTGAGGGCAGAGAGAGCTTCTTATAGTGGATGTCACAGGGTCAAAAAGCTGTTCAGAATATATGGCCATCCACTCCTTGGCCTCTCTGAAAACAGCACAGAGCAGTAGTCATATATGCCAATTGTAACTGTGATTCTATGCAAAGGAGGACGAGAGATAAACAGTGGGCACAATACTGACAAGGTGCAAATAAAAAACTGAACTGCTTACAACAGAGTGGATGTGTCGAGTGTGGTGAACTGAATGTGATACGTGTAAGTACATAAAGGGGAAAGTGACAAGATGGTGCTGAAGAGGAAAGAGGTGTGGTAAGCGATATGCAGACGAAGGGTTTCAGAAAGATGTGAAGAGAAAAAGGACTCACGTTTCTAACAGATTGCAGAGGAATGTGGTGTGAAGGGAAGAATGGGAGTGATTGAGACACTGAATAATGGCTTTTACCCCTTCCGCAGACCTCAGTAAGGATTTAATCACAGCCTCGTAATTTCAGAACTGAAATATTTTCAACATTATTTACAACAAATCGTTCATTTAGGTGTAGGTCAGTCGATGTGTTATACATCTTCACACCATAAAAGAAAGCACAGATGCAAAAACAAACAAACAAAAAAAAACACTTAAGCAACACTACATGTTTATGCTACTTCTTTAACTACACCTCTTCTAGAGACACCCCCAAAACCACATTTGTTCATCCTATTTCAACCCTGCAAGTAATATGCAAGCATTTCACATAACTCCGTCAATAATCCTACGCATGCACATCTATCCAATCTCTCTCCCAACAACTGTGCATGCAAGTAACATGAACAGTTATATAACGCACATCGCGAATATGTTGAGTCTAAGATTTCCCCGTAGCCTCACATGAAAGGTGTGTCACTGTAGACACCACAAAGAAAATGAGTCAGGGAAAATTACTTGTATTGGCTTTGTTCTGCACAGGTTGTGTCACTGCTGTAAACACTGGGGGGGGTGGGACAGGTACACAGAAGATGAATTGACGACTATATCGAACGTGAAGGGAGGAGCTACACCCCCGAAAATAAAAGGAACGACAGCAGGAATGTCATACAGTATAAATAAATGGAGTATGAGAGAATATGGGCTCAACTCTCCTTAGTTATGCTCTTCTATTATTGTTATTATTTTGTCCAAATAAAGTGAGTAACGGAGAGCTGCCACTAAGCATGCCTGCTAGGAGGGTGCATTTGCATGAGTTATTACACCCCACACAGAAATATTGAGGGGGGACATTCCCTTATCAGCGGGATAAACAATTTAGCTAAGTATTCACCCTACCAAAGAAACTTTCACCCCACAAGAAGGCGTCCCCTCTCTGTTGGGGTCTCCCGCCGGGACCCTGCTGCCCCCTCCCAACAACAGCCCGGGGGTCTCTACCTCTCCCCGCTTCCCAGCGCTGCAGTGCGCCGCCATCTTGGGTCACTCGTGACTTCACTTGCTGAAAGAGGGCGGATGGCCGGAGAGGCTGCTGAGTGACGTCTCCACGGGGAAAGACAGCTGGTAAACAAGTACGGGTGACAGTGGCCAATGACATGAAAGAAGGACAGAGTCTCACGACCATGGAAGCCATGTCTAAGTGTATGAGTCTTTGTCATTTTCACTGGCTGCCTTTCTGAACAAAGTGGAGAGATTACATATTTCTTTATTTTCACCTCAAAGATGTATTTTCTGCATATTGTCACACACTGAAAAGTATTTTTGGAAAAACTTTAGTTTGTAAGACAGGCTTTTTCAAAACAAAGTTATACCAAATTGGAATGTTTCAACCATGTAGCTCAGGGATCTCGTGCTTTGGAACTGTCGTGATATAACGGCTCTCCTTAAGGGTGTGTGAACGGAGTGGTACACTGAAGGTGGCTTCTGCTGTCCTTCCTATTAACAGCGACACGGCTCCCCGTAAATGGCTGCGGGGTGTTGAAGATGTATGACGTCATCTCCAGAGTCCTGGTAAACAAGCTCCTGGGGGCGGTTACCTTGGGCAGACAGGTCGTGCTTTTACTGCTGTGCTGAAGGGTAGCCTTCCTTACGGACTAGACTTCAAACTGGAATTTATGACATATTTAAGAATTAAAGGCACGACGAGGGGGCACACAAAGAGGGGGCACAAAACTAGGTGGCAGGAAAACAAGCACAACGAGGGGCCACACAAAGAGGGGGCAGGAAAGCTACCACAACGAGGGAAGGGGGGCAGAAAAGGGCCTCTCACCTGAATTCCAGCACACCGGTCTACCCGAGGAGTGCTCCACACCACCTCATTTCTCCGAGGCAAAGCAGAAATGCCTCGGAGAAAGCAAGGTCATTTTTCGGATTGAGGGACGTGTTTTCGTTCTCTCCTCTTCCCATTGGCTGGAAGGTAAAATTCCAGCCAATGGGAAGAGGAGAGAAAGTAAATAGAAAGAAGCTTAAAAAAACGCCCCCAAATCCGAAAAAGGCAGGGCTTGAACCGAGTGACGCCCCTCTCCTCCAATGGCTGGCCTCCGTTTAGGAAGCCAGCCAATGGAGAAGAGGGGCTCCTTCCAAGCCCCCTCTAAGAAACATTAAATCTTCTAAGCTCTGCCCACTACTTACGCAGTGCGACGGAGTCCTCAACCTAAAAAGCAAAAAAGTGCTTTTTTCCAGGAAATTGCTAATTACCATCAACTTGAAGATGGTGGTGATTATCGATTCCTTAATACTAAAGTGCAATTTCTTTTGTGCTACTTACATTGCATTTGAAGAATCGCAATTTGCAATTCCTTAAATGCAAGAGCAAAATAGGGAATCGCAATTTTGCGATTTCCTATTTTGCTAGTAGGTTTAAACTCCCCTACATGGCTTTCAGCCAAATAGCGATCGCAAATGCTCAAATTCTGCGAATTTCAGCGTTAGCGCTCGCTATTTGGCCACCTACATCTGGACCTAAATGTTTTAAGGTGGGGATAGGGTGAGTAGCCACAAAATGTTTGCTCTATTGAGGATGCTTTTGTTCCCCCCAGAGATACACTACGGGCAAACGATAAGCTGACTCGCATTACTTTCTTGATCCTTTGTGGTTTTGAGCTCGTACAACTTGGGGGCAGATGTACAAGGAAGAGCCATAGCGCAGCAACGCAAGTCCTTTGGCTGCGCCACGCTGTGGCACTTCCAAAGCACAGGGATGCAACATATTTACAACAATATGTCGCATCTCTGTGCTTCCCCCTGCACAGGCGCACAAACTACAGCCATACACCGGCGCAGGCACCCTTGCACCATGGTGCAAGGATTCCTGTGTCATGGGGAGACGTCCCTGCACAAAAACAATCACTACAGGCATTTTGCTCTTTCAATGTGTGCTGTAGAATGTAGCACGCTTTGAAAGAGGAAAAAACGTGGAGAAATGAAAACATTTCTCCTCGTTGTGGCTCTCTACGCCACTTCTAGAGTGGCATAGCATTGAGACTAATTTCCAGATTCACGATCACTCGTAAATCTGGAAATGTGTCTGGTTGCATGGGTGTTGCGTGGAAACACCCACAGCAACATCCATAGAACTCCCTTTATACGCAAAGTGCTGCGTTTAAAGTGGCCATATTTACAACAATAGGAAAAGCCATGCAGGGTGGCGTTTTCCTGTCCTTGTAAATATGGAGCAGTAACATGCACCACCAGTACGTCATAAAAAGTAACTTACTGGTGGCGCAGGAGGCTTGTAAATCTACCCTTTAGTATTCCTAGCTGTCCTTGGCTGTATATCGATTGCTAGAGATGACCTTATTACATTGGTTGAGTGCCCCCTAGGCAGAAACCCCAAGTTTATGTAATTGATTAATGGTAAATGGAGTTCTTGTGATTTATTTTGCTCCGATAATGGAATGTTGGTCTCTCGTGGGAAAGTTGTTATGTCCTGGGGAATGTATTCTACTCTCGAGCTTTAATACTAGACTCCAATTGTGCCCGAGCAAATGGCAATTTGGCTGACTCTTTCATACTTGTTTGATGGGTTAGTGCTACTGGAAAATTTTGCACTGTATGTGAGTAGGGTGCTTCTGGATATTATGTGATCGATGTTTGTGTGGGCTAAGTGAAACTTGGCTGACCAAGGCTGGATTGATTATTGGATTGTTGAGCCAGATAGATGTCTGTCCTTCCTTTGTTATGGAATTACAAAAGATTGGGTGGAACTGGCTTCTGGTCCCTCTGGGTTCAATTTAGCAAACACTTTAGGAAGAGATTTTTTAGTTTTTCCTTCAGCCTATTTTCTCTTCTTGTTAAAGGTTTCATGGTTTGTGTGGTCAATTGTGGCGATTCCGTTCCAATTTGTTTTTGTTTGATGATTGCGACTATCACTGGTTTTGGACCCTCACAAAAGCTGCACAGCCCATAAGATTATCATAGTCAGGATCACTTCCTTCCTGGTATTTGAAATCTAGAGTAGACTTCAACTTTTTTCCAGTTCCCAGAAGAGAAGGTAAGCGGCGTTTAAGTTGCACCTGCATTGACCACTTGGTTGAGGTTATGTAGATTAGTTTGTTTAAAATGTTCCACCAATAATAATAGTACTTCTGGAAGGGTACTTAATTTAGTGACTATTGGAACACTGGCACAGTCACAGTTTATTTGCAGAGTATTGAATTTTGATTCTAAATTGGCAGTTTTGAAATCTATGTTGAACATAGAATTGGCTACCGATTACATTAAATTAATTGTGATTACCATGTAAATGCATAGGTAGCGTCCAATAATGATTAATTGATTGACATTAATGTGGTGTTTGTTGGAGAGTTACAACGCCATTTGAAGTTTAGCTGCTTAATATTTATTTTGGGAATATGTCCTAAGTTTACTGTTCCAGTTCTTCTAAGATCTTAGCATCTGTGTGTTTAAATGTGAACTGAACAGGCTCTCCTGATGGAAAATCACGTGTTTCCCAGGGAGTAGAGACATTACTTTGGATACCTCTGAGTCCTTTTCGCGATGCACTTGCACCACCTTTTTTATTTGCTCCCTGGTTGCTTAAATGTGTAACATGTGTAGGCAGGAGAATGGGAGGTAATGGAAGTGAAATACGATGAGTTGTTGAGGACACTTCAATCATCTGTGAGTCCACCATTCTCTGGTCTCTCAGTTTCCCTCCCTTAGAACTTAATGTTGGCGGGGCGTGGCTTGCGCGCCGGATGGTGAAGACGCACTCTCCGTGAGCTCCGCGACGGACTCTCTTGACGGATGCCGTGAGAGCGCTATTTCCTGCTTTTTGGACGTCGGAGGCGGCTCCATTGTCGGCGGAAGGCTCCGCGACCCTGATGTTGCCGTCAGAACTGGTCTTCATGCTGTGAGGAGTCTGCATGCAAAGCGGTAACTTTTCCCTCGCGACACGGGCGCCCGCCATTTTGGCCGCTGAGCCCGTGTCGCCGTTCATCTAACCGCTTCGACTCCCTGCCTCTCATTTGGCAATATCCCTCTGCTCTGTCCATCTTCTTCACCCTATGGCATCTTTCTTGCTGTTGCTGGCCATTTTTTTGCCCCTTATTTGTGCTTGACGACTGACTCAGTGCTCTCTGTCAGAAAAGGGTGCCGCCATTTTACTAATGTCGCATTTGACCTGACTACTCTTTTCTCTTCTCCATTATGCCACAAGTATTGTTGTTTTGACCATATCGCTTCACTTACCTCATGCCCTACTTATTATCAATGAGCTCTATGAGGATGGATATTTGTTTTTTCAAATTTTAACGCTGCACCTGGCTATAATATTTCCTCATACCTCAGTGCCACCTTTTTTATGCGACCTGCGATTTTCCTCCAACTGTCTCAGTGTCTCTGTTACTATTCATAGCTAATATCTACTGTGCAGTATCTTTCTTGCTGTTTATTCTTGGCCGCGCCTTTTGGCCCCAGCTCACATTTTTACCATGACCAATGACTCCAAGTTGTCTCAGACTGGTACCAAACCTAAACGGCCTAAGAATGACCCGCCCTCTCCCATTAAGTCTTCCTCTAATCCTGTTCTGGACTCAATCCTTGAGGAGGTTCGCGGCCTCCAACCATTTATGAGTGCGACTAATGACAGGCTCAAACAGATTGAAGACCGTTGGGTACTTATGGAGGGCAAAGTCTTAAATTTGGAGCAAAGGGTTAGTGACATTCAAGATGTCTCGACTAAAATCCCTCTCCTAGAGCAAGAAATCCACAAACTTAAGCTGCAAATGGAGGATTTGGAAAATCGTAATCGAAGAAACAACCTACGCGTTTATGGTATTCCGGAAAATTTGGAAGGTCCTGACATGGTGTATTTTTTACAAAAATTTCTACAAGAACTTTTGGATATCCAACCTGCGTCACACCCTCTGAACATTCAAAGAGCTCACCGCCTTGGCCGTATGAACTCTGCCTCTAACAAACCTCGTGGCATTATCATGCTCTTTCTAGAATTCACGGAGCTGATGACTGTTTTAAAAGCTGCCAGACTGAAACGTCGTCTCCAGTGGTCTGGTCACAACATATTCATCTCACAAGACCTCTCAACTGCGACTAATGCCAGACGTAAAGAATTCTTGAATCTACGGCCTCTGATGAGACAACTTCACATTCAATATGGCATTCTTCATCCATTTTTCTGCAAGATCACTCATAATGGTCGAACCCGCTCATTTGATTATCCTCAAAAGCTCCATGCTTATCTCCAGAGTGTTTCTTCTTCGACGATGGATACTGTTGCTTAATCTTATTTCTTGTTACCTTTCTTGATGCTCTTACATGTTGTTTTCTTTTTCTTTCTCACTATTAATGTGTACTTCTCTCCTCTGTTTCTGTTTGAATCTTCTCTTTCGTCTTTAATTCATATTCTCCTGCTTTTCACTCTTACAATCTTCTCTTCACCCTTTTCTTTGTGTCCTTTTTCTCAGATGCTCATGGGGATGTCTCCCCTACCCGGCGTATCCTTGCCCCTGATGTTTTTGTTCTTCGCTATCTCTCCGATCAGGCCTCTGTGCCTTGATCTGTTTATTTTCCTCTATCTTTTATCTGTTCTCTTTTTTACCTCTCCTCTTATCTCTTTTTTCTCTTCTCCTCTTACTGCATTCCTTTTCCTTTTCTTCACTGCTCCATATCTTTCGTCTCCTCTGCAATCTCTTTATCGATTATTCTCCTTCATGGTGTATTTCGTTCTTCTGACCAGATTTTACGTTTGTGTTATGAGTATTATAAGAGCTCCCCTTACACGTATTTTATGTCTTTGTTATTTCCTTTTCTGTAGTGCTTCCCTTGCCATGTGTTCTCTCCACATGTCGTCCATCACCCCCCTCCTCAATGGTGTGTAATTTTGTCTCATGGAATGTGCGAGGTCTTGGTCACCCTGTCAAGCGTCAAAAGGTATTGTCTCATTTATCCAAAATTGGTTCTCAAGTTGTTTTTCTTCAAGAAACGCATTGTTCTGATGTCGAATCACTCAAGTTAAAGAGACAGTGGGTGGGTCAGGTTGTATTTTCTCCGGCTTTTCTTAAAAAAGGGGGGGTTGCTATTTTATTTCACAAAGCTTTGAATGTACAGATTATCTCCTCTCAACATGATGACGAAGGACGTTGGGCAATGGCTAAGGTTGTTATCCATAATAAGACAATGGTTCTGCTAAATATTTACGGCCCGGTACGTACTGATCCTAAGTTTTGGATTGCTATTAAAGCCCTGATTTCCTCCATGACTGCCCTGATTTTGTGATTGCAGGTGATTTTAACCAATGTTTAAACCCTTTCTCTGATAGATTATCCTCCAGTAAATTTCAACCTGACAAATCTCATAGGAGCTTCCAATCTGCCATTGCCTCGCGTCCTTTGTATGATTCTTGGAAGTTATGTAACCCGGATGTGTTGGAATATACCTTTTTCTCTCCTATGCATCACACCCGTTCTAGAATTGATTACATTTTGGTTAGTAAATCCCTACTCCCCTCCATTCAAAAATCTGCCATAGGCTCCATTTTTATTTCTGACCATGCCCCTGTTTCTACCTCACTTAATCTTTCCCTTATCTCCTCTAAATTGAGTCGTTGGAAATTTATACGCCTTTCTTTTATCAGATGCAGTTTTTTTTAAGGAAAGTGCGGAATTTTTCACTGAATTTTTTACCTTTAATGATCCCTCTGATACCTCCATTCCTAACAATTGGGATGCTATTAAAGCTGCGTTCCGAGCATTTACCATATCCTATGTTGCTAAAAAGAAGAAACTCAATAGGGAAAAGTACGATGACCAACTTCGTAAAATTAAACACCTTGAGCATTTGTATTTCTCTTCTAAATCCCCCTCCTCCCTTTACGATTTGATCTTAGCTAAAACAGACCTCAATAAGATTATTACCAATGAGGCTGGTAACACACTCCTTAAAATTAAATCCAAATTCCATGGTGGCCAAAATAAAGCGGGGAAATTGTTGGCAAACTATTTGAAAATTAAATCTGAACGTAAAAATATCGGCCCCATTTTCAATGACTCTCTAAACAAATTGGTTACAGCAGATGAGGACATCGCTGATGTATTCCATTCCTATTATCATTCCTTATATACTGATGACACCCATCCCTCTGATGTAAACTTATCTTCCTTTTTTGAGGGTCTTCCCTCTCCCCCTTCCCTCCCCGATGTCTTTGCTCTCCTGGAAGAAGAAATTACACTACAGGAGGTAACTCGAGCCATTCACTGCCTCAAACGCTCAAAGGCTCCTGGCCCAGACGGCCTTCCTGTAGAGTTTTATTCTTCGTTTCATACCTTTTTTGCTCCTAAACTCCTTCAACTCTTCAACTCCTTTATTATTAGTGCGAAGGCTTCTGGGTCCTTTTTGGATGCATTAATTATTCTCATTCCGAAACCTGATAAAGATCACACCCAATGCAAAAATTATCGCCCTATATCCCTAATTAATTATGATTGCAAAATTTTTGCTAAAATTCTTGCTTCTCGTCTTGATTCCCTTATCCCCCGTCTCATCAAGACGGACTAGGTGGGTTTTGTGAAGGGTAGGCTTGCTGCGGACAATGCTCGTTTATTCTCTAATGTCATTGCCCACAGCAAACATCTTAAAGTCCCTTTAGCAGCACTATCCTCAGATGCTGAGAAGGCTTTTGACCGAATCAACTGGCAATTCTTGATTCGTACCCTACACTGGTTTGGTTTTGGTCCCTCTTTTATTTCTATGGTTAAACTTCTCTATTCCTCTCTTCGTGCCAGTATTTTTGTCAACAACCAATTTTCCAAGTCGTTCTCCTTGTCTAGAGGCACCCGTCAGGGATGTCCCCTCTCTCCCCTGTTATTTATTCTTTGTCTCGAGCCCTTCTTAGAAAGAATTTGTTCTAATCCTAACATCACTGGTTTTAAATTGGCTGCTACTGAAACTAAATCGTCCGCATATGCAGATGATGTGCTGGTTTACATGTCCAATCCTGAAACCTCCCTTCCACCTTTTCTGGATGAGGTCCGTTTATATTCCTCTATTTCCGGATATAAATTGAATCTGTCCAAAACGGAAGTCCTCCCACTTAATTCGCTTTGCTACCAATACATGTTTAATAATACTGATTTTGCTTGGTGTCCCTCTAAAATTAAATACCTCGGTATTTGGTTCGCTCCCTCCTTGAGAGATACCCTGAAATTTACTTTTTATTCTCTTATAAAGAAAATCAACTCCCTTCTTCAACTCTGGTCCCCATTATTTCTTTCCTGGTGGGGTAGACTAGACACAATTAAAATGATGATTACCCCACATGTTCTTTATACTGTGTCTATGCTCCCTTTCAAAATTCCCCTTTCCTATTTCTCCTGCATAAACACTATTTGTACTAAATTTTTATGAAATGACAAGCATCCCCGAATAGCGCTGCAAAAGCTGATTCGCCCTAAATCTGAAGGTGGAGTTGGAATTACCAACTTTAAAATGTATCACTCCGCTTTCCTGATTAAACAATCCTTTTCTTTGGCCTATGACTTTGATGACACTCCTGTACCTACCTGGGTTCTTCTAGAACGCTCCCTGCTGAAGGACCTTTCCTTTCAACATATTGTTTTTTTGTCAAACTGTTCTTTTTTGACTAAATACCCTATCTTAAAATACTCCCAAACTGTATTACACAATGTCTTCTCCTCTAATCTTTCCTCATTGCAATGTTTTTTATTATCTGTTGTATGGTATGACAAATTTCTTCGATATAAAGGTAAATCATTTTATTTCAAGCAATGGAAAGAGAAGAATATTATATTTGTTCATCAATTTTTTGATAATAATTCTCTCATTCCTTTTCCGAAATTACAAAATTTATTCAACTTACCTTCGTCATATTTTTCTGAATATACCATTATTACGTCTGCCATTCAGTCACACTTAGCTTCCTTTTCAATACCTGTTGCCTTCCCATCTTTTGTTCCTACCTCTTCCCTTTATCCCTTATTTTCCACTCAACAACCTAAGGCTGCCCTTGTTTATACACTATTATTGTCACCTGGTTCAGATTGTCCTAAATCAGCTGTTGAGATTGCATGGGAAACGGACCTTAATATTTCTCTCTCTGTTCTGCTGTGGGATCGTATATGGTCCAAATTGTTTAAAGTATCTCCTGCTGCTCGTATTACCCAATCGTTACTGTTCATTTATCACAGAGTCCTTATCACTCCTGTAACTGTTAATATGTTTTCCCCAACATCCTCTTTACTATGTTGGTCCTGTGCTAAAGAAACTGGGTCACTTAAACATTTACTATTTGAATGTTTTCATGTTTTATCATTTTGGAAGGAAGTTTGGAAGACATGTATGCAAGTTTTTAATTGTTCTGCCCAGTTATCTTTACAGACTATTTTCCTAGGGTCATTGTCATCTGATGTGGATATTAACTCTTCTTCTGCGAGATTGTTGGACTTGTTTATTTCTCTTGCATTTAAGGTTATCTTATTATGTTGGAAAGATAATTCTAAAATTTCTACTTACACCTGGTGGAATTTTGTTTGTGATGAACATAGGATTGCTATCGCTTCGTGCTATTCTGTCCCCCTGAAAATTAAATCTGATCTCCTCTGGCTCCCTTTCACCACTTATCTTTCCTCCAAATCTCTTCCCTGAATGACTCTCAGTTTTCCCACTTATTCTTCCCTTCCCCTCTCTCTCTTTTCCCTTCCCCTCTTTTGCCCCTTCTTCCTTTTCGTTCTTTCTTCTTTCCTCTTTTCTATTCTACTTGTATCTCCCTTTTTCCTTTTCCTTCTCTCTATGACCATTTTCTTCTTCGTTTTTATTGCTCATTGCATATGTTTTAGTATTCCTCCTTGATATTCTATTGTTCCAACTTTTTATGACATATGTGTTGTATTTACTCCAAAATGCTAATAAAAATCTCTTAAACAAAAAAAAAAGAACTTAATGTTGGCTCCAGTGAGGGTTTTTAGGGGCATATTCGATTTTCTAGTCATTTCACAGACCGTGCAAGTTGTTTCTTTGCACTCTAAAACCTAAAACTGTATGAATTTGAATCTTACTTGACTCAGACGCGCATTTTTCCTGCCGATTGCTCCCCTCCATGTCCTTAGCACTTCTGCTCTGCTAATGAGGTCTAGTGCTCAGGGGATGTGTCAGCTGGTGCAGCGTATCGCTGATTGGAGGGCGGGTGGAAGGGAACACAGTTAGGGCCACGCTGGAGCGGACGCGCAGCGAGAGAGGGAGAGACTCGCCATAACTCACGAGGCGGCTCCCCCAAGGCTTGAGTGTGTGTCTTTTATAAAAATTGCGCTTGGAATCTTTGTTTGCTTGTTCCTAAATCGTTTTAATGAGGTTTTATCCTGCTTTTTAAAACGCAACGTTTACTCTACTTCTGATCGTTTTTAACATAGTTTTAAATGCTACGCTTGTATTTGCACTCTAAATTCTAAAACTGTATGATTTTAAATCTTACTTAACTCAGACGCGCATTTCCCCTGTTGATTGCTCCCTCCCTGGTCCTTAGCACTTCCGCTCTGCTAATGCAGTCTAGTGCTCAGGGGGTGTGTCCGCTGGTGCAACACAGCGCTGATTGGAGGGTTGGCGGAAGGTATTACATTTGGGCCACACTGCAGCTTACGCGCAGCGGGCGCGCCATAGGCGTGCCTATGACAAGCCCGTCTGAACCAGTCCACGCCCGACTGGTACCAGGGACCAGGACCCGGGCCAATTCTTGTCCTATTCAGTGGAGGAGCTCTGTGCCCTAGAAACTAAGAATGATACTCTGGACCAGAATGCAGTAGAAAATCTTAGAGCAGAAAGCCTATTAAGCAAAAATTGGGATGATACTACCATGACTCCAGTTATAGCCCACCATATTAACACACTGTCCAGACAACCACCAGGTCTAAAGGTTGCTCTGCTGCATACACGTTCACTGCCAAAACTCTGTCTTGAAATTTTCTCGCTCCTCCAGGACAGGAATAAAGATGTCCTAGCGGTCACAGAAACCTGGTTAGGAGAAAGCTCCGCCCCTGATTTGATTGCAGTACTGCCCAAGGAATTTGACGCTTTATGGCACAACAGGGAGGTAAATGCCAGAGGGGGTGGAGTGGCTATCTGTTATAAAAAAAGTCTGCTGGTAGACAAGATACTGGCAGAGAACTTCGAGAACGCTGATACTTTAGGGGTTAAAATCTTGAGTAAATCCTCCTGCATCATACTAGTAGTGTCATACTGCCCCCCATGTCCAACCCCTAGGTTTAACAAACTCTTCTCTGAATTAGTCAGTGATCTCTGCTCACGCTACTAACGACTCCTAGTGGTGTGCGACTTTAACTATCACTGGGATGAAACTCCCAGAGAGTCGTAGGCTGGCCAATTCGAGATAGCCATGTGCTCCTTGGGGCTTCACAAACTAGTGAATGCTCAAACTCACATTAAGGGCCACATACTCGACCTTATCTGGACCTCCCAGCGACTAACCTGGCTTACAGATATCAGCATATGCACCTGGTCAGACCACTCACTGATTAGGTGCTGGGTCCCGCTGGATAGCCACCCATTGCCACCGTCACTTGGTTGGAAAACTGTGCACAGCTGGGATAGAATTGAGGCAGACAATCTGATGGGTACCCTACTCAGGCACCGCATGAAAGCACCCATTTCAGGCAACCTGGACTATGAGGACGTTGCCCTCACTGACACGCTTAAGAAAGCCATTGATCAGGAAGCACCGGCATGGAGGGAGAAAGTTAGAGATAAAGGAAAGGGTGCCCCCTGGTTCAATGAAGAACTGAGGTGCAGGAAGCAAACCCTCCTCCAAGCGAGAGAAGGTGGCGAAAATCAGACAGCCAAGCCGATCTTGTTGCCCACAAACTCTTGCTTATCTCATATAAAAAGGCCATTACGACCAGGAAGGCTGAATACTATGAGTCAAGAATCACGGGTGCAGCAAAGAAACAAAAAAGAGACTTTTAATATACAAAAGAAACCCAGCCTGAAGTCAACACTAGGATCCACAGCTTCACCAGTAGACTGCAACACCTTCCTGACCTATTTTCTGCACAAGGTCGCGGACATCCTAGCTGAGATTGTGAGCACCCGACCCAGCAGGCCCCCAAAACAGCACCCCACGCACCTTAAACTTGCTAACCAGCTCCCCACTTTCCCTAATTTAGACCAAGCCTGATGAGCCGTATAAAATAAAGCTCACCAGCAGACCCTTGTCCTTCAAGGGTTTTTCGCTTGGCCCTCCCCGGTCTTGAAAGACAGATCCTTGCCCTATTAATCGCTCCTTAGAGACAGGCTACCTACTCTCCAGCCTGAAGGAAGCCAGGGTCACCCCTCTGTTGAAGAAACCTGGGGCTGATGTTGCCACTCTTAAAAACTACAGATCAATCTCCCAGCTCCCCTTCCTGGTAAAAGTCATATAGCAACTCATCCTGAAAAACACTCTCAGTCTTCTTGGAGGAACATCAGTTACTCCAAGGGTGGTAGGCGGGCTTCAGGCCCCACCACAGCACTGAGCTGGTAATGCTATTGGTACGTGACGAGCTCTGAGTCATGGCCGACAATAAGAAACTGTGCGCCCTGGTGCTGTTAGACCTGTCAGCAGCCTTTGACACGGTCAATCAGGCGCAGCTTCTAGCCCGCATTTCTAAGCTGGGCATCTGGGGGGTGGCCCACCTGCGGCTAGAATCCTTTCTTTCCGGACAGTCGCAGTGGGTCCAGCTAGGGGAGCAGGCATCTGACAGGGGGCGCCCTCGCATGTGGCATCCCCCAGGGCTCAACACTGTCCCCACTCCTATTCAACATTTACCTTCAGCCACTAATAGCTGCCTTGGTGCGCATGGACTGCCAAATCTTTAACTATGTGGATGACACGCAGCTCATCCTCCAGATCGACAACTCCCAGCAGGCCTCCTCACGGATTAAAAATATTCTTAGATGCACCGTGAACTAGATGACTACCAACTCTCTGAAGGTCAACCCAGACAAAACTGAGGTCCTTGTCATTCCCTGGAAGACAAACCCCTGGAGTTACCGTCTCTGGCCCCAAGAGCTGGGCGCAATCCCTACGCCGGTCACGACCGTAAAAAGCTTGGGCATCAAGATAAATGCTGACCTCTCTATGTCCAATCAAGTTGCGACCATGACTGGCACATGCACTGGCATGCTGAGACAGATGCAGAGACTTGCCCTCCTCCTCTCTACTGCAGCTCTACAGATGATAGTATCAGCCACCATCCTGTCCAGATTAGATTACGGGAGCGCCCAATATATCGGCCGACCAGAAAAACTAACCAACAAATTACAGGTGACCATGAATGATGCAGTTAAGCTGATCTTCAGGCTTCCCAGAAGGGCACATGCGACCCCTCTCTTGCGTAAGCTTCAGTGACTCCCCATCAAGCAGAGAGCTAAATTCAAGGGCCTGTGTATTTTCCACAAAGCAATCTACAGCCAGGTCTTAACCTACATTAAAGAGCGTCTCCAAAACAGTGTGCCAGGCCGGAAACTCCGGTCTGCAGAGAGATACCTTCTGGCAGTTCCCCGGTTTAATACAATATCTAAGGGAGGCAGAGCCCTCTCTTTCCTCCTCCCACAACTCAGGAAAAAACTACCCGATGGCCTCCCGCAAGGAACGCGCTCTCCTCCCTTTCAGGAAATGCCTCACAACGCTCCTGTTTAGGGAGGCGTTGGACACTATCTAAATCATCTGTCACACAGGTTCCTGGGGACTGCAGTGGTTATCGGACCTCTCTCTCAAAGCACTACGAGACCTGATGGTGATTATACGCTAAAAAAAGTAGCAGTTAACATTAACATTAACATCCTAAGTTGAGGGAAAGCCTTGGATCTGTTTTATGTCTCAAAAGGTAGTGGGGAATTGGAATAATATTTTCACCAGCACCAGAGGCTGAACCAACCACTTGGTTTATAACCAAGATACTCCAGTGGTTCTGTTAAGATTGAAGTGCCTTTATGAATAGAGAGGGATTTGGCGGCTCTGTCTCTCTTAGTGGGTCCCATATTTTTCTGTCGCATTCTGGCAATTTTATTAAGGAATTTCCAACTTTGAGTTGGAGTGCAAAGAGACAAGGGGAGCCTCATGCCTCGGTCTCTGCTCCTTGATTGGTTTCCTCTTTTGGTTGTGATCATTGGCATCACGACCAAGGTTGGAAAGTGGGTGTTGGTTTTCTTCTTTTATATGCTTTCGCTTTGTTGTGTGGTGCGGCCTGCCTTGTACAACTCTACTATGAGACCATTAAAACCCCAATGAGCTAATTCTCTGATGGACCTAGTGAGAGTTTGCATTAATGAGATAGGAACCACAAGCACAGCACCTTGCAAAATATACAAGTATGGTTCTCGTCCTTGATGCCTAAGATGCTTGGTGTAACTTGATGTTGAGCACTGGATCTTACACTTTTGTGGCTTTCTGTGATGGACTTAGCAGTTAACATGAGCCAGTTCCCTTTAGTAAGTTGATCATGCAGCTCAGGCTGCCTGTGCTCTCCATCTCCGTGCACCTACCCCAAAGAAACATGACCCAGCAATCTCGGCCTGTGCAGTACATGGAAAGGACGAGGCAACAAGCAAGTAGGGTTGATGCCACAGCTGGGGTAATTCATTGGTGAACTGGGAGTGGTAGATAGATCATGAAGAACACGCTGCAGGGGGACCAACCATTTATCAGGCAGATGCCCCCACACAAGAGACACACCAACCTACTGCCGGCCACTTCCACTAGAGGTGAGTTCGCTGCCAGTGGCCATACACTTACCAGTGCAGGCTCCCCCTCAGGCTCTTCCACCTTCTGATTTTAGCCACTTCTCTAGCTGCCCGATGTGTGGCTAAGCTCCCTGCATCTCTCCACACCGACTGCTGCCACTTCGGTTTGCAGTTTCTGACACTACGGAAGGCGTGGGGGTTGTGGGACGTACAGGTTAACCTAGTGTCTGATGAATGGTACTCTGTGCTCTTTGTACAGCCTGCTGCTTGTTGTTCATTGCTCTCTGCTCCTGCACATGCATCAAACACTTGCCCACCAATGGGTGACTGCTGCTATTTTATGAGTGTATTAATTGCGCTCTGTGGCGGTTCAATCCTAAGTGCAATGGAGTGAGGCACTGGGTATGGTGACTCCCCTGGGTCGAAAGTCTACTGTTGTGTGAGCATAGGCAGTCTTCTTGCTGTTATCAATAATCCTGTCTAAATGAAGCAGACAAAGAATCGTGATGAAAGGTGGTCCGAGAAGCCCAGGCAGTATTCAGGTATTGCATCATTTTGTTGCCACAAAGGGATTGGCTGGTGAATACCATAACCGGGCTGCAATAGGGTGAACTTTGACTCAGAAAGTCTGTTATTGGTGGGCAATACTTGAACACAACAGAGTTCATTGGCATGAGTAATCCCTTTTCAAAAAAAGGAAAATGTATAAACGTGGAAGAGAAATTTCCACCCAAAGACAAACCAGATGGTGAAATAGTAGCAAAGAAAGGGTTACACATGTGCATGTCGTGAATGTCAATAGCACAAATACACATCCAAAGATGGTGAATTATGATTCCCATTGATCTGGACTTTCCATATTCTCAGAACAATACATTTGATACTGAAGAAGTATTATTTGAAACCTGAGCCCAGACCCACACAATTTGAGCCTTTAAATATTTGGGTGCAGGTAGCAAGTAAAGAGAAAAGGAAAACGTTTGCATTAAAAATATTTAATAGGGCTCATTCATGTTATATTATTGCATGTTATGTTATTAAATTTATTCAGCACATGATTACACTACCGCTTCTTGGTCCTAGTGTCTTTGTACCCTTCTGATACGGACGGAGGGGCTTGGGAGACTTAATAGGTCAAGGAAGCGGAATCCTGGTGTAGCAGATCCATGCTGAACGAAGAGAGGAAGCTAATAAGTCAAGGAAGCGGATTCCTGAACATGTAGGTTTAAAATTTTTACCTGACTGTTAGAAGATTACATTGTTCCCCTAAATAAGAGGGAGGGAATTCCACCATTTAGAGGATGAATGAATAAAGCTTTGAGATCTTTTTACTCTGGAGACACAAGCCAGCGTGGCAGAGCTCAACCAGAGGGTACAAAAAGGAGTGTCCCATTTGAAGCTAGCTTATAGGAAACAAGGGCCTGCTTGATGAAGGGCCTTCAGGGGCCTAATATAGTGCCTTAAATTTGTTTTCAGGTCTTAAACAAGCTTCATAATCTTTAGTCTCAAGCTAAATATTGCTATCTAACAAAGGTCTAGAGCTGCCTAGAATATTGGAAGTATTAGGACCAGAAACCTTTTAATAGGTGCAGCAATTTTAAACACAATAGCTTTATGATCAGTCCAAGTCAGAGATCTTATGTTTTCAATCAAGAGTTCGATAATATTAGAAAAGATACAATTGAGTGTATGATTTGCATCATGGGCAGGAAGCTTGACCTGTTATACCTAATCAAAACTCAGAAGGGTATCAATTAAAAGTTCTGTGTTTTTGTTGTCCATGCGCTCTAGATGAAAAAAGAAATTCCCTAGGATTATAAATTTCAAGTTTATTGTATTGAGCAGAGTTACTTAAAACCATTGCTACAAAATATCTCATTACATGTTAAAAATTAAAACCAATTAAAAGACATTGTAACCAAATGATGTTTATAGTACATTAAAAGAATCAGCAGTTATTTTAGCAGCGCAGTCTTTTTCCTTGTCAGCTCTATTGCTATTATGACTTGGCATTTTCTTCTCCACTTGTTTTAAGAATTTTACAAAGCCTCAGTTAAGCTGCGTGTCCTCCGGTGCAAAACATGCCAGCACAGCCTGTCTCCATGTGTGAATGCCTCTCTGGTTAAAAAGTGGTTTTAACCCCTTCCGTGCGGGGGTAATTCCCCCGCTCTGCTCGTCATGAGCACACGAGTGCCATGCCTCATGACGAGCTGAGCCGAGCTGGGGCACGCCGCTCGTGTGCTCATGACGAGCTGAGCTAGTCATGAGCAGACCCATTCCCGTGGAACGCTCAGCACAGCAAGGGAATTATCCCCGCATGCGAGCGTTCCACGGCTCATGACGAGCTGAGCTCGTCATGAGCACCGGAGCACCGTGCCTCATGATGAGCTCAGCTTGTCATGAGCATCGATGAGGTTAAAATCTGTCTCCTTTCCTCTGTTAGGTCTTTGCATGTGCAGAGGAGATGCAGCATATCTTCTTGGGGTGTACCACATAAATGGCAATTAGAATCAAATTGTTTTTTCAGCCAATGTGGATAGTGCTTTGTGCATGGCAACAAGCCTAATCTGTATTTTAAAATTTTAATTTTTGTATGTTAGGCAAAGCCCAAAGCTAGATACTTTAGTGCAGCCAGGGAGGAGTAGGAACTCAAGATCATCCAGCCATGCAACCTCCTTGCTAGGGCTCCAAGAGTCATTCTTTACTATTTTCTTTGTTAAGTTTTTTAAGGAGACAGTGACTTGTAGGAGTTGCCCAAGGATTATAACATTTGTGTAGTCAATGCACGACTCCATAAATCCTAAAACAGATTGGATAGTGGATTCCTTCGGCCCTAGAGGTCGGTAGATAAGACGACCATTAGAGGTGAAAGTGTTATGGATTTTATGATTGAACAGAAGAGCTTCACAGTTGAGGTGTACAAGCAGTTGGTGATTGACTTTTATTTGGTTGCAATGGACAATGGCAATCTCACCACCTCTTTTTAAAGCTCTATCGAGTCTGATTTCCGAGTGTCCCTCCAGGAATTACTGCCTTAAACTCTGAGTCAGTGTCACCCCATGTCTATTTTAGGAATAAAATATTGGGTTTTTCTGATTCGAATAAATCAGCAAACTCGATATGGTGCTTGATAAATGGTCAAGTGTTTACGAGTAGGCATTTGAGTTCAGACTTTGCATCCAATACTGTAAAATTTGATCAAGAAGTTGTTTGAATGGGTACCTCAGCGTGAAGACTACATGGCATGGTTATCAAAGTGAGCCTACATTTGTACAGGTATAGCATGCCATGTTATGCCTGTGGTTAAAGGGAGTACAGGAGAGAGACTCACCCATATTTTCTATATCTAGAAATTTGGTTCTGGAGTAAGTTAGGTGGAAAAAAAGAAGAGGGGTCCTGGTGCTTGGCACTGTTTAGGCATGGATGGGCACAGATGAGCTTGCATTTGTGGTGTCTTCAACGCTGAAGACACCACAAATGCAAGCTCATCTGCGCACGCGCAAGCAGCTCGCCTCCTGTACAGAGGAGCATCTGAGCCCCTTAAGAGGTTCGTGATGAGGAAGCGTGTCAAGGGGAGGTGCCACTGTGGGAGTAAGCGCTAGAGCATCTTCGCTAAAAGAGTGCCGGGGAAAATTCTTATAACTAATGAGGGAGCAGCAGCCCCTTTCAGGTAACACAGTCTCCCCTGTGCTGCCGGAATACTGGGAAACTAAGCATAATTAAAAGAAAAGTGACCAACAATTGATACACATAAATAGAATAACAAGCATTGGCATAGCCAATAGGTCTCGCCTTTGGGACATTATAAGTGCTTAGTCATGCAACAGCTGAAGTTTTTTTTAAAGTACAAGCAGTGGTATCACTGGAGGCTGACCCCCATTAAAGAGAGGAGGAAGAAGAAATCTACTCTGCCTCCAGCAAGGGTGACTCCATCACTCAGGTCGTACTTCAAATTAAACATGCAGAGCAATAAGAGCAATAAGGATATTGTGAAGACAGAAGCATCCTCAACCCCTCAGCACAGATCACCTCGCCATTAGATTCTGCTATCACATTAACAAATAGATTTTCTATCTTAAATGAGGTGAACTCTCTAGATTAGGTAAATCCTCAGCAAAACGATGCTCTTATAAGGAACCAAACTTCAGATGATAACTCAGGACTCTGACTCAATGTCCCTAGAGATAGCGGAACGTTTCTCCATATCTGAAGTAAATCAAAAAACGATACAGGATACATGTACTAATTTGGAGGAGTATATAATGTGTAGTGGCCTTTTTTCTTCAGACCAGGGTCCCCTTATGAGGTGGACATATTCCTCTGAAGAAATAGTAAGCATGAGGTCCTCCCCCTGCTCTGCTGATGGGTTGGGTGTGTGGCCATTGTGTGAGGGTCCTTTTTCATGTCGGACTTGTGGCTTTCAGGCCACTACTGACTGTAGGACTTTTCCCACTACTGGTGAGATTAACCCTCTATCTCACACCCCCTCAGTTAATTTTAGTACTATCCCCACCTTTACTGTGCAATGTGCGATCCCTCCCGAAACACTCTGCCCGAGGTTCGGGATATCCTCTCCTCGGTGCAGCCTGACTTTGGGTTTCTAACCGAAACTTGGCTGAAACCCCTGTCGGTCCTCTCCATAGCCCTTGCCTTGCTGTGCCAAAGGGATACAGATTCATTCGCAGGGGCAGACAAAATAAAATAGGTGGTGGAGTTGCCATTGTGCACAGGGATAACATCATAATTACTGTACTGGAACAACACAGTGACCCAACTATGGAAGTGTTGGTCTTTCGCATTGACTTTTTAGTCCCGTTCAAGTTTAAAGGGAGCTCTGGTATACCGACCTCCCGGCGCGCTAAACAGTTTTCCTCTCCATCAGTTTTCCTCTCCATCTTGTTGAGTTTATCGCCCCGCATGTAATCGTGGGTAGCAGTTTTTTGCTACTAGGCAACTTTAATATACATAGTGAATGTAGCTCCAATGTGGAATCAGGGACACTTGTAACGGAGTTAGCCACTCTTGGGTTACTCAAGCTCAACGAGGGCCCCACACACATAGCAGGCCCTACTTTGGACATTGTTTTTTCCAACTGTCCCAATGTCTCTTGTAATCCCCCTCAGCTCCTCCCCTGGTCTGCGTCAATTGAGTTCTGTATTGAGGCACCTAGGAAGAAGAATCAAACCACTAAGGACTCTCATGGCTTTTTTAGACAGTGGAAGAGAGTCACCCCGGAAGGTTTTAAAGTTACCTTTGCAGAGCCGCGGATATTAGAGTCGGATGGCACTGAAGATGCGCTAGCCAAGTATAACCTAGCTGTCTCTAGTGCAGTGGACCCCTCTGCCCCTGGCCCCCCTGAAATCCCTCAGAATGCCTGGTATTCGCCCCTACTTCGTATGCAGAAACGTATCTGCAGGAAGTATGAAAAGCGGTGGCGTCTCACTCATGAGGAGGAGGATAAAGCACGGTTTTATGTGGCCCTAGCTGAGTACCATGGGAAAATTAGGGTGGCACGTAAAGATCGTATAGCCCTACAATTAGTCCAGGCCAACAATAACCCTAAGGTGCTATACCTCATCCTAAAGTCCTTCACGGACCCTAAGGTGTGCGAGAACCCGATAGACCCTTCACAAATATTGTGCATGACATTGGCACCTTTTTTTTGCAAAAAATTGAATCCATATATGATAATATTGTTCAATCAGGAGAGCATTCTGCCACCATTATGATTCCGTAAGAATCTGGACAGGTAACCACTCAACTGCTAGGAAGCTTTCCCCCGGTGACGCAAGAAGAGACTGAGTCACTGATCCGCTCAGTAAAATCTGGATCACCTCGGGATTTTATGGATTACCATTTCCCTTGCTTGCCACCTATCCCCCTCCATTGCTCATCTCCTCAATCTCTCGATGCCAGAAGGCTTGGTCCCACTGGAATGGAAGGCAGTACAGGTTATGCCTAATTGGAAGAATTCCAAGGCCCCGCTAACGGAATTTGCTAACCTCCGCCCTATCTCTCTCCTCCCCTTCCTGGGCAAGCTTCTGGAGAAGTATATAAATAACAACAAAAGAGTGCTACCTAGTGAAGGACACAAAGATAGCTGAGCACAGAAAATCAACAACACCCATTAGGTGTGTTCGTCGAGACGCGGTCTTGAGGGCTGGTCAGGTTCACACACGGGTGCCTGGCGTCGTGGGCGATGTGCCAAATGCGCCGTCACCCCCCTCCCGCAGTCTATGGGGTGATATTTTCTCTCCTTCCAAGTGCATCTAATTTTTTGAGTCTCTCATTTTGAGACCAGAAGGGCTGTGCCTCCCGTTTTTTGATCTGTGAAGCCACCTTTACAGTGCACTCCGACAGATATTTTAACTTTCACGTCCTTTGGTAGGGTGGGCCTTAGCGTGCCCACACCGCCGGGGTTTACTCACTTTAGGTCCTGACGAATGCCAGGTTAATTACACCAACATTGGCAGAAACATGTTGACCTCTCACGTAATGTTACTGGAAACAGGCCATCAAATTTAGTTGACCTTGTTTACCAACACATTTTTTAATATGTCCTTGGTGATCAACCATTAAATTAATTTTTGATACACTCAAGCCATTTTTAAATCACCACATCACTCTATTCACTTGAATTTGTCACTTAGCCTTCACACCTTCACATTACCCGCTCTGCAGTAAATCTGGCGTTGAAGCACACTGGGGTGACATTCGGTCACACCCAGTGGGGCCCGATGATGAAGCATGTCACCGACCAGGTCGGTGAGTGAGGGCTTTCTAAACACACCTAATGGGTGTTGTTGATTTTCTGTGCTCAGCTATCTTTGTGTCCTTCACTAAGTAGCACTCTTTTGTTGTTAGTTTTCTAGTTAGAGTGGGGAGTAAGAGTGCCCTGTCTACCCTACCTCTCTTTTTGTTGACCCGAAGTATATAAATACCCATCTCTCCAACCATGTCAAATGGACGGCAGCCTTGATTCTTCTCAATCAGGCTTTTGCCCAAAATACAGCACAGAATCAGCCCTACTAGAGGTAACCAATAACATCAGGATCACCCTAGATAGAGGCCATTCCATGATTCTGGTGCTGTTGGATATGTCAGTCGCGTTCGGCACGGTTTCCCATGGGATCTTGCTCAGGAGATTGGACTCAGAGAATCGGCCCTCCAGTGATTGACAAGTTTTCTATCTTCTCGCTCCCAGGCGGTCAACCTTGGATCTTATTGTTCAGCTACAACAGAGTTGTCAAGGGAGTCCCTCAGGGCTCTTGTTTGAGCCCCACTTTGTTTAATATCTATGTGGCTCCCTTGGCCAATCTGTTGAGGAACAGTGGATTTATCCCTGTTTCTTATGCGGACGACACCCAACTGCTCTTTGCATTTGCTAAATTTACCCCTTCAGTACTGACCGCCTTCACCCTGGAATGAGAAACATCTCTCAGTGGATGAGCACTAATTTCCTTCAGAGAAATGTGGGGAAAACTGAAATAATGCTTTTTGGGGAAGCACGACTACTGTGGACCCCTGATTGGTGGCGTTCAGATCTAGGTTCCCCTCCAGCACCAAAAACCTGTGTGAAAAACTTAGGTGTTTGCCTTGAACAGACCTTCACCATGAAAGAGCATGCCACTCACACAGCTGGCTCGTGCTTTCACATGTTGGGCCAATTGCGCCATATCCTCTCTCTGCTCCTTGACTCCTCTAGGAAGATGCTAACCCAGGCACTCATATCAAGTCGCCTGGATTATTGCAATAGCCTTCTGTTGTCTGCCAATGAGGCCGCTCTGGACAGACTACAGGTCGTCCAGAATACGGCAGCTCGTCTGATTCTGAATGCGCCACCAAGGACGGTCCCTCAGCCCTTGCTTGATCCGGTTCATTGGCTTCAGATACGGAAGCGTGTACAGTTTAAGGTATGCTGCATCATTCACAAGGCCTTGTTCAACCCTGGCCCTAGTTATCTGGCAGATAAATTTACTCCCTACGTCCCTCAGCGGTCTCTCGGCTCACAACAAAACATCTGCTCACAGTGCCTAGAATCAAACGACCCAGGCAAGGTGGGAAGGCCCTATCCTATCTGGGCCCATGCCACTGGAACAAGCTTCCCACACAAATTAAACAATGCACGGAACACCTCCTTTTTAGGAAACAGCTTAAGACCTTTTTGTTTACCTCCGACCAATAGTTGTTAGGCCTTCTTACCTGGCTCGTCTACAGCGCAGAGATACCCCTTTGGGGGTCGATTCTGGCGCTCTATAAATAAATAAATAGTGTCACAGCTGTAATGCACTCAAGTTCAACAATACTGTCTTATACCAAATACTTAAAGTACTCCCGGTTGGTGTGCTGATTCTGAAGCAGATCTTCCACAAGTTCTGAAAGAATGAAAAAACTAGGACAACCTGCCCTAGACAGAATCTGCAATACCACAATTCACTCCTGCCAGAGTGAGAATGCTGTTTAGCACAATTTGATCAATCAATAAAAACTGACGTTCAACATATATGCAATCGATACAGTCTTTGTGAAACCAATGTATGAACAAAAAAATGATATCAATTCATCCAGCGTAGTACGATGCTTCTCTAATTCAAAAGCATAGTTCCTTGAACTGCATGGATTTCAAGTAGAGGAGATTACGAGCTTGCAAGTGACAATTCCCAATGCTTTTCGAGTGCTTCTTGCACCCTTCTTCAGGGGTAAAACTACAAGAACATATAACAAAAATTAACTCTTATCTTACATATCAGTCAAGGGCCTCTGAATTATCTGGGGAATTTACATGATTAGGTCATGCAAAACACTACTCTTTAAAAATTCATTTGGCAGAAAGTGTGTACAAGGAAGACGTTGAACGGTCTCAATGTGAGGTGCAAAAAAAAGTCCCTGGTGTGGTTGATTAATAAAGAGACAAACTATCCATTGCTCTGTGAAAGCTACGAAAACAAAATGTGCGTTAGTGTAAGTGAGTTCAGCATGCACACTCTCCCAAGGCAGTGAGAAATAAACTGTATCTTAAAGATGCCTTGTTGATGTAAACAGGACGTAACACATGAGCTTGTGTGCCAGATAAATACTCTGTAACACGAGAACAGAAAACTATGAGGACCTTATTTAAGTCCTGCGAGCTAATGAACAACCAGTGTAACAAACAGTGCTTCTGTCATCTTTAATGAAATCAATCTACTGTTGAAGCCGTAATCAGCCGAAAAGCCTGCTAGCGCAGGTATAACATGGTCTGTGACTGCCGGCCCCCCCCCCCTAACGTGCATACTACAGTTACACATTCATCAGACCAACAACAGGATTCTTTGGAAGGCAGGGGGTCTCGAGCTCGAGACCCCCTGGCCGTATTTATTAAAAAATGAAACAAAATTAAAAATTTAATAAATTAACATTATTTACATAATTATTAAATGCAAAATTCAGACATTAGATTTACATCCAGTTTAGACAGGTATGGTGGGCTAACCTTAACAAATGTCTAATACAGCGTGGCTCCTAACCGAATCTAACATCCTGATATCAATTTGCATTTTAATAATTTCTGGTCCTACGGCAAGGTCACTAACCGGTGTCAGATCCTTTTACCCAGCTACGCTCTGACGTCTGAGATGCGCATGCGCGACAAGGGCCCGTTTACCCTCGTGCGCTCCGTGAACTCCATTTAACCATAACAGGAGGGCCCTTACACTCGCGCCCTTAGCGTCATAGTGCAAAGTGTATGTGTGGGGTGGCTACCAGCCTGAGGAAAGCGTGACTCCCCTCCCCCGCACCCAAGCAAGCGGATATCCTGCCCCTGAAGTTCTGGGAGAGACCAATGGCCCCTCCCCCTGGGCGACAGATATCCCGCAGACAGCCACAGTGGAAACCATCAGTGACCTATTACAAGATGAAAATGGAGATCTATCAGAACATGCCACCTTCATAGTAGAACTAGTGGATATAATATTAAGGAATAACATTGTTCTTTTTGAGGAAGATCTATACTGCCAAATCAAGGGCACCAGCATGGGGGCTACCTGTGCTCCTAGCCTGGCATGCCTCTATGTTGGTGCCTTTGAAAATAAACATATATATATTGAAGCAGCACCATTTTATGAGAAAGTGACTAATTGGTCGCGTTTCATTGACGATATATTCTTCATTTGGGATGGTGAAGAAGACAAACTGCTAGAATTTATCGCATGGCTGAATAGTGGGGACCCGAATTTGAGATTCACTTATACGATGAGCCAGAAGGAGTGTGCCTTTTTAGACATAACGATAAAAGTTAAAGATGATGAGCTAATAGTGGATCTATACGTGAAACCAAGTGATCGTAACACGATGCTCCACTATAATCGTGACCATCCTCGTTGCCAGAAGGACAACATACCCTTCGGACAGTTTCTGCATCTCCGCAGAAACTGCACGAACAAGAAGGACTTTGAGATCCATGCAGAAAAATTGAAAATCAAATTAACCAACAGGGTGTACCCCAAGAACATAATCAAAAAAGCATACAAAAGAGCTACATTTTATAATCGCGATGCCTTGTTTGAAGAAAAAACGGACAAACAAGGAAATGCGGATAAAATAGTATTTGTCTCCAATTATTCGACAATCAGTAATAAAGTGAAGAATATCATAAACAGAAATTGGAGCCATCTCCAGGATAATCACTCTGAAAGGATGGAGAAGCCAATGTTCTCATATAGGCGGAACAGAACCATCAGGAATAGATTAGTAAGAACCTACAGAGACAAAAAGGAGACCCACCAAACTAACATCCTAACAAATAAAAAAATATTAAGCACCTACCCTTGCAGTACATGTGGGAACTGCAAATCAATTATCACTTGTGAGAAGATCATGTTGAATAGAGACATACATACAATGAGGAATATGTTCAATTGTAAGACGAACAATGTCATTTATCTAATTATGTGCCCATGTGGCTTAGGCTACATAGGGGAAACGAGTAGAGAGATGAGGATTAGGCTCAATGAGCATAAATCCGCAATTAGGACTAATAAAAGGAATGCCCCCCTGACTGATCACTGGGCTGAATGCAACCATAGCGTGGATGACCTTTGCTGGTGCATTCTAGAGAAAGTAACTCTTTCAAGAAGAGGTGGCAATATTGACAAGAAGTAAAAAAATACGAGAGCAGTCCTACATGTGTATCTTCAGAACCCACACTGATGGCCTCAATAATCGTGAGGAGTGGGAACGACTATATAGATAAACTGATTATGTAACTAAAAAAAAGCTTTCTTCCAAGATCAATAAGGGTCAGAGCAGAAGTATCTTTAAAATGTATTTGGGAGACATAAACAAACCAAGTAATAAAAATAAGATTATGACTTTTGTGTCATACATGGACATTAATAAACCATGTGGATAAAATATTAATAGAATTTTAATGCATCGGCAACACAAATCTTTTTGAACCATAAAAACGGGTAACAATAAATTATACGCAAAATTCAAATTATTTTGGATATAAATAAGGATGGACAACATAACTTGAGGAACTGCAAGGTAGAAATAATAATAGCTTTATAAACGTAAACAAAATGCAATATAAATGCATGCCGAGTTGAACAAGCACTAACGTAAATAAACATTCAAAGATGGCCGCCATACTTAGTGGCAAGTAAACAGGACCTTAACCCTGAGGGAGGTTGAAACCGGAAGTATAAAATAAACGCGACGACCGGCAGTCTCAGTTTATTCGTATCGAGACCGGTGGAAGCACGACACAGAACCGTCACAAGGTAAGCCGTAGTTAGATTGGGATTAAACAAAGTCCTATTTGTTAAAGGACGCTTGTTTGGCTTGTAGCTTGTAGCCCACTGTAGAAGTGGGCGGTAATGCGCTCATCTCGTGTAAATGTAATTCGAGTGAGCACCGTGAGACGGGCAAACTTGAGAAATTTAGCCACAAATAACTCGTATTCAAAGGGGAATCTGTTGTAAAGGAAAATGTACTGAAAGTGTACTGATTGCAAATAATAATTTAAAGAATGCACCGTGAAATGAGCACGTGATTTTTACAACGGCCCCCCGCTATACTCGAGCACGTCCTTTTCTCGTAAAAATCTCAAACAAAGCTTCATTAATGTATGCGTGGCAACGACCAAGCACAGGAGATGTACTAACGAACAGAATAATGTAAAACACGCACAAACTGAATAATAATAAGGGGTTGAAAAAAGGCACTAAATGTAACAATTTTTGCCACAGGGTATCGGGCTGAGGAGTGAGAAAAGAACCCCGCCCAAGGAGCTGAATTAAATAACGAAAGTGCGGTCTGATATATATTGAAAGGTGAGCAAACTAGGAGTGGTAATCACCAAAGGCACTTCAGCAACAAGGCATTCATTTTATTCATAGTTCGACCTTTTGCTTTTTTTAGCGACTGGGAACACAAACATCTAATATTCCACCAATGAGGGGAGTTATAGGATGAAACAAGTCGCAACATGAGAAATTAATATCTCGACATATGCAATTCATAATCAAATAGGTGAGTAATAATAAATTAAAAGAATATCGGCAGTAATGGGTAAACAAAATAGGAAAGGAATGACTCACTGATAATACATTTCCATTCCTTCCCAGGAACTCTTCCGCAAATAATATAAGGAGGGAAGAACAGCACACCGGTCTAGTACTAAGTATCATGAAAACACAGGTGTGTGTGAATTATAATGTTTCTAACTAGGGACGTGGTCTGATATATATAGGCCTCCTTTGTTGAACAATGATATTGATCTCTTATAGGTTGCAATTGAATAAATCGACCTTTAAACAACCAAGATGAGATCTGATGATCGCTGTATCCATACCATCTATTAGGATACCGCTGATAGATAACGCAGGTACAAATAAATTGCATGTATCTCCTTAAAGACTTAAGAGATGAAAAACAGGGCTGTGCACCATAATGAGAACAGACTGGTATTTTTTCTATATGGGCACTCGAGATAAGTATTAAAATAAAAAATCAGTAGCATAGATGTAAATATGCTGACATAAAGTCATTTGCAATAATGAGAGCTTATAATTAAAATAAAAATGTATCCTAAGTAACCTATGGATACGAGTAGATCTGAGCAGTTTGATTGTATGATGAGCATGCTAGTGTCAGTATGAAACTGAGAAGATGAAGGGAGGGCTCAAAAATACACCCTGAGGACATCTTTAGTATAACCACATGTGGCTAATAATGAAATAGATGGGACCTGTTAGTAAAATGAGAACCTATGTATATGTATGATCAATCTATAATTGCACTTGAGGATGTTTTCTCATTGTGGATTCCTCTATTTACAGATTCACGTTACAATAATTGTCCTGAAGAAGGTGGGGCCTAGAGCCTAATCCACCGAAACGCGTCGACACCCTTAATCCTTGTTTTTAAAGAAAACATTTTTTGATTGACTTTGTGATATATGTTTTTTAATTTTGTGAAAACTGCGTGCTTTAAGAATATAAAATGCTTTCGCACTAGGCACTGTATTAAGAATTGATTCTTTTTATATATGGATTTTTTCCTTTTTAGAATAAAAGATTTGTGAATTTTTACCTTACTGTTTCAAACTAAATCATTAATGCCTTGTGGTTCTACTACTGAACGGGATACAATATATAATACATACCTGGGGAATTGAGAATGAATGTGTGACTGACAGCAGTTTGTGAGGACAAAAAATACGTCTGTGTCTTTTGTAAACCAACCCAGGGAGCACCTAATATTTTAACACCCTCCCCCTGGGCGACCCCTTTCATGAATGGGGCCGCCCCCGCCTAAGGACCTTAAATTGCTGCTCACCGATTATGACCTTACCGCCAGACCCACATAATAAATACGACATTACTAATCTAAGAGGGAAAAGAAGGCCTAAGGAAAAAGAGTTAATGCAACAGCAAAACACACCCAGAAAACATATACATATTAACATTGCCTGTAAACGGGGAAAAAGGCCTCAGGAAGAAAAACATGTAGTCTTACGATATTGCATAGCGTTACACCGTTTACCTACCAGTGTCCTCACCAGAATTCTGCTACAAGGGGATGGAGGGTGGAGGAAATTAAAGGCCCCACAGCGGGGCGAGGAGCGAGCCTGGGGAGCGCAGGCACAAAGAGGCCGCTTCCCGCGCTCCCCAGGCTCTTAAACCCCCCCTATGCCGCGATCCCGCCCCCTCGACCCGGAAGCGCAAAACTGCTTCCGGGTCAACTGGCGGGACGCGCAGCCCAACCAGCACTGGTGGAGGAGGGGGCCGGGCCCAGCCATGTGTGCGTGGGGGGCGAGCGGCCCCCCCTTTCCTTGCATCAAGTTTCCACTGAAACCTAAAATTGCAAAAACCATGGTGTAAAATAATGCTTGCGCAAATGCAGCTTATTATCAGTATCCCCTGTAAGAAACCAGTGCCTCCATCTCACCTCAATCCAAAACATGTTGCCGCATACTCAATGAATGGGAATTCATAACAGAGCTCTGGACCGACTGTGTACAAGAAAAAATATATGGGCATTGTCTGAATGCTAGCCTAACGTCCTTCAATCATGAGTAAAACAACTTAAAAACTGGCATCAATCTCACGTGTGCGCAAAAGAGGAGATTCTAACGTTCCAGTCTCCAGCTGTAGACTCGCGTCGGAGATCCGCGCGGTATCTCGTAAATCAGAATGGTGTGTGACGTGCGAGTTAATAAACATGAATGTAGGACTCTACCTGGTAACAATCATGTGCGGCGGCCACCTTGGGTTAGAATCGTGCTGTTAGTAAAGTGAAAGTTGTGGATGACTAGTAAATATTATACTGTCCTCATTTAATGTGGAATTGTGTCTGTCTGGGTGTGACTCTGAATCTACTGTAGCTTGAAAATAATACCTCCTCACTAGTCATAATGTCGAGACGTGTGAAAATATGATGTGTGTGAACACAATTATTGAAACATTCAATAAAGTTTTGAATGTGCAAAAAACGGGTAAAGCTAAACAATAAGCCTTTGGGCAAAATCAGATGTAATAACATTGCTACTTACAAAAATGCATCATCATTTATAAAACAAGTATGTCACTGTGAACAACTGGTGGTACTAAAAGATAAACAATGCATAATAACTGTACTAGCATCATTGCCTCACAAAGTGCTTCAGCGTATAAAGTGCTTCAGCGTATACATGAACCATCATCAGTATCATGATGATGCAAAAATTACTACAATAAACAATATGAAGTAATCAAGGAGTGAACAGCAAGTAAACACTGGTAAATACATTAAATGAAGAATGTCATCATGTGCAACACTAAATGAGATACAATCTGCAGTTAACATGAACAGCAAGTAAACACCGGTAAATACATTAAATGAAGAATGTCATCATGTGCAACACTAAATGAGTTACAATCTGCATTTAACATTGCTAAAGCATGTACTCCAAATACACATATAATCAATTGATTCTCTCATGTTACACATGAGTTTCTGCTGCGCTTCATGGAGCCATGTTGCTACACCCGCAATGTTTACATGTCCCACTGATTTCTTACTCAACCAACATAATGTGTACTAATGCCTGTAGACCAGAGATGTGTGTTCTCCCCATGTGTGTGATTGTGTGAGCAGCTTCCTCAAAACAAACCTTAATCGTGACTCAACTCAAGATCATAAAAATTGACTTCTGTCAAAAAATAACGTGTCTGAGACGTTGTCAACCTAACTGTCACATGTAGGTGCAGTGCTGTTTAGCCAGTCACAGAAAACAACATAGTTCCAATTTGTCATTGAGCCCGTTCGGGGTTAATGTGTTCAAATATTTATTCCAGAACGTCTCCCTCTAAGTTATGAATCTTGACATATCTCTATCACTTCTCTGTGTCACTACCTCAAGGATGGTGAATCGTATTTGAGCTACGGTGTGATTTGCTTCCACCCAATGAGCGGCTAGCAGGGAGCTCAGTGTGCGTGTTCTTATCCTACTCTTATGTTCAGTTATGCTGGTCCTCAATGTTCTTTCTATCTTCCCCACAAAGTGGAGTGAACAGGGACAACAAATCATATAGATTACATTCTGTGTGTTGCAGTTGGCTGTGAATTTCAAAGATATCGATTTATGAGACCAAGGATGTGAGATCTGCGATCCAATGATGACATTGTTACAATGAGAACAATTATAACACTTTTGCATCCCTTTGTGTTAGTCGATTGATCTCAAGGGTTTTTTATTCAATATCTCTCACAGATTGTTGGATCTCTTGTAAGCGAAAATGGGGGATCCCGAAAAAAGATCTTTGAAATCTGGTTCTGTTTGCAAAATGTCCCACGGTCACAAGTGACCTGGTGGAAAATGTGGACACATAACTTCTCGTTTCAGCCGTGGTTTTTCTTTTTTCTTTAATAACTGTTCTCTCGAGAAGTCCTCTGACTGTCTCACTGATGCCTCTATTACTTCAATCAGGTAACCCCGATCCAAGAAATTATTCTTGGATTCAGCCAGTGCTTCTCTAAATGCAGTTTCATCAGATGAAATGCATTTAATTTTCAGGAACTGCTAAAAGGGAAGATGTTTTTTAAGAGATTCTGGATGAAAACTAATGTACAAGAGGGTGTTATTGTGTTCGGTAGACTTTTGATAAACCTTGGTTGATATTTCTGTGCCATTCATTTCTAGCGCAACATCCAAGAATGAGATCTTATGCGTGTCCAATGTGTAGGTAAACTGTATTCTAGAGTTTATGTCATTGAGTTCCATCAGTTTCTTCTCTAAGTCATGTCTGGATCCCTGCCAAATAATAAATATATCATCGATGTGTCACCGATACATAAGTAACTGATCTGTCCAAGATGGTTCGTGAAGAATGTGTTCCTATTCAAATTTCATCATAAAGATGTTAGCATAGATGGGATACCAGGAAAAAACCATGGAGGTTCCATTGGTTTGTAAAAAGAAAAGTTCTTCCCTACTGAAATAACTCTTGAATAAACTGAATTGAAGGATTTCCAAGAGAAAAACCTTGCTGGCTGCTATGTCCTCTTGCTTCAATAATGCCCACTCTATGGCCTTTATACTATATGAATGTGGTATTGAGGTGTATAACGACACCACGTCAACTGTTCCTATCGAAACCTCTTGTTCGGTCGCTAGTGTGAGTTCCCTGATTAGCTGTAAAAAATGTGTGGTGTCTTGCACATAGGTGGAACCTGACTGGACAAATGGTTGCAAGAATGTGTCTAGATAGTGCCCTAATGGTTCGTGGATCGAACTGCATCCCGATACTATGGGACGAAAAGGAGAGTCCCTCATGTTCCTATGTATCTTAAAGCAGTACAAAAGGGGGTGGTGATGGACGGAGCATCTGAATCAATCAAACACTCACACCCAGTCAAAAGATCTGGGTTTAATCCATCACCGTTCTTTAGCCCACTCTGCCACCCCAGTTCAGACATGGCTATATGCAAATCAGTCTGACCCTGTGCCTCATGGGAACAGTCCAGCCCGAACTGCCAAGCCATGTCTTCTCTGGACCGGAAAGAAAAAGTTGTGTGCGCATGCCATGCGACTACATCCCAAGGGGGCACTCCTGGGTGGTTCACAAAAAACTGTGATTCCAATGTTCGTTAGAAGGTATTTATTAGTTCAAAATAGTTTTAATTATTGATATTGATATTCATATCAACGGTTAGACATGTGTCTGATAGACATATGATTGTTCAAGCACGTAGCTCCGATGCATTTCGGGCTTTAAAACGCCCTTTATCAAGGAGCGCTGAAAGAAGAAGAGATAAACAGTGATGAGCGTCGTGTGGTAGGTATCCGTAATAAAGGATTGCAATATAGTCATTATGGGGAAGTATAAGGTGCTTATAGGGCGGGTTGCTGTGTGCTAAAAACAAAAACGTGCCAGGTGAAGGACTAAGGATACCGGAGTGAGGAAAATGACGGTGAACTAGACATGCGGTATTGCCTTAGAGTAGTGTCGGTATCATGCATGCAAAAAATGGTGACCACCGGGTGTATAATTATAAGCCAGTGAAACGATACATGCAGCTCAAATGGCGTGCTCATCTTAACGCGAATAAGTGTAAAATAAACGGCAGGGTTTGAACGCTTACCTCATGCTGAAGGAAAACATGCGTCCGGTTTTCGGCGTGCTCAGTGAAGTTTAGAGTGGCGGAAGGCAACAAGCGGGGTTAAGGAAGTGTGTAATCGACATAAACGAAGGGGTAACGGTGTGCAGAGTGGCGGCCATCTTGGAACGGGTTAAATGTGCCAAAATGATATGGGGGTGAAGTTAATACGACGGGAACAATGTTCGAAACAATGACATGATCTAACAAATGAGTTTATAAATAACAACTGTATTCTGCCCGATCATTGAGTCCATTGGGCTTCATGGTCTGTAATCTGTATATCCATTCTAGTTCTCTACGTAGAAGGAATTTCCGAATGTCAATGCCCTCTTTTTTGGGGACAGTCTCTAACACAATGAATTTCAGTTGGGCGATTGTGTGGCGAGCTTCGTTGAAGTGCACTGCTAGGTTAGATTTCTCATTTTTAGTCCGGATGTTTGATTTGTGCTCATACATTCGTGTTTTCACTTTTCTTTCCGTTTTGCCAATGTATAATTGTCCACAAGGGCATTTTATGGCGTACACTAGGTTCATTGAGTCACAAGTGGCGTTGACGTGTAGTCTGACTGGATTTCCCTTCATCGGATGTTGAATGATGTTGCCTTTAATGATGCAATTGCAATGACTGCAATTGTTACATGGAATGGTTCCTTTGTACTCTACGTTACTTTCCGAAGTTTTTGAAAGAATTTCTTTCAAGTTCTTGCTGCGGGAATATGCAAACAGTGGTAACTCTTGAAAACAATCCCTGAAATCAGGTTCCATCTGGAGCATTGGCCAGTATTTGAGGATGATTTTTTTATAGGTGCAACTTGCGGTGGAATATTTAGACACCAAAACCATGCGTTTGGTGCTGTCTGAAAGTGGTTTCTTGCGTAAACTGTCCTGTCTGCTGATGGTAGCTACGCGTGAGCGAGCCTCTTGGAGAATGGCTGGTGGGTATCCTCTTTCAGCAAATCGATCTTGCATTTCTGATAGTCTGCCTTGACAGGTGGTTTCTTCTGACACTATACGTTTAATGCGTAGCATCTGGGAAAACGGAAGGTGTTTCTTTAGGGATTCTTGGTGGAAGCTAGAAAAGTGCAAAGTATTGTTTCGGTCTGTGCTTTTTCTGTACAGATCAGTCAAGATTGTCTTGTTGATGATTCTTATATTCACATCTAAAAATGAGATTTCGCAGTCGCTGATCACCCATGTCAATTTAATACGTTCGTCCTTGGTGTTCAATCGGTTCAGTGCGCTGTCGAGTGATTCCTTGGTATCAGTCCATATAAAGAACAGGTCATCGATGTACCTGGTGTACATCATGATTTTGTCATTGAATTCGGGATTGTCATAAATGTACTGCTGTTCATAGTTGTGCATATAAATGTTAGCGTACGTGGGAGCTGCGCAGTTTCCCATCGCCATTCCTGAGCGTTGTAAGTACCATTTGTTGTTGTGCTGAAAATAACTGTGGTATAACGTGTATACCATCAGTTCCATTAAGAACGATTGCATTGCTGGTTCAATGTCACTTACATCAATAATTAAAACTATTTTGAACTAATAAATACCTTCTAACGAACATTGGAATCACAGTTTTTTGTGAACCACCCAGGAGTGCCCCCTTGGGATGTAGTCGCATGGCATGCGCACACAACTTTTTCTTATACCATTTGCGTTTATTTGACGGAAACGCAACCAAGGTGTGCACCCGCTCCTAAAGTTAACCTCTTTACTATTGAACAAGTTCAACCAATTGCTGTGCATCCTCTACACACTATATAGTCAATTCTCTGGACCGGAAACAAGCTTCCGAGGACCGGTTTTTGGCATTCCAGCCGTCTTCAGCCCGGCTTGCTTGAATCCAGTGGCAAAGTGAGCAAAGGACTCATGTCTGAGCATACCCTGCCACACTTATGGCGGCCAAAAGCGGTACAAAAGGGGGTGGTGATGGACGGAGCATCTGAATCAATCAAACACTCACACCCAGTCAAAAGATCTGGGTTTAATCCATCACCGTTCTTTAGCCCACTCTGACACCCCAGTTCAGACATGGCTGTATGCAAATCAGTCTGACCCTGTGCCTCATGGGAACAGTCCAGCCCGAACTGCCAAGCCATGTCTTCCCTGGACCGGAAACAAGCTTCCGAGGACTGGTTTCTGGCATTCCAGCCGTCTTCAGCCCGGCTTGCTTGAATCCAGTGGCAAAGTGAGCAAGGGACTCACGTCTCAGCATACCCTGCCACACTTATGGCAGCCAAAAGCGGTACAAAAGGGGGTGGTGATGGACGGAGCATCTGAATCAATCAAACACTCACACCCAGTCAAAAGATCTGGGTTTAATCCATCACCGTTCTTTAGCCCACTCTGCCACCCCAGTTCAGACATGGCTATATGCAAATCAGTCTGACCCTGTGCCTCATGGGAACAGTCCAGCCCGAACTGCCAAGCCATGTCTTCCCTGGACCGGAAACAAGCTTCCGAGGACCGGTTTCTGGCATTCTAGCCATCTTCAGCCCGGCTTGCTTGAATCCAGTGGCAAAGTGAGCAAGGGACTCACGTCTGAGCATACCCTGCCACACTTATGGCGGCCAAAAGCGGTACAAAAGGGGGTGGTGATGGACGGAGCATCTGAATTGAATTTGAATTTAAAAAGATTTATAAAGCGCTCTGCTACCAAGCGGTTTCCTGGCGCTAGAAGATTGACAGACGGGGAAGGGGGGGAACACCGGGAAGGTACTAGAGGAGAAATGCTTGGACAAACAGGTGGGTTTTGAGTGCTTTGCGAAAATGCAAGTATACTGTCGTGGACCTAATAGTCAGGGGAAGACTGTTCCAGAAGCGGGGAGCAAGAATGGAAAACCACCCACTCTGGACTTTCGAAAGCGAGGGACACTGAGGAGGGCCTGGGTAGGCGAACGAAGATTATGGCAAGGAAGATAGGGGCTGATCATGGAGTTGATGTAAACTGGAGCCGTACCGGCACAGGTCATGAAAATCATGCAGCCCATCTTGAAGAGAGTTCTCTGCAGGATGGGGAGCCAGTGAAGAGACTAAAATAGGGGGGTAGTGTGATGATACTTGGGGATCCGGTAAATGAGACGAGCGGCCTGGTTCTGGATGGACTGGAGGCGCCGCAGTTCGTAGGAAGGGATGCCCACGTACAAGCAGTTCCCGTAGTCCAAACGTGAGAGAACCATGGCCAAGACAATAATTTTAAGTGCTTCAAAGGAAAAGAAGCGGGAGATCTTGCGGATGATTCTAAGGGTCAGGAAGCAGGACGACACGACGGAACTAATCTGGGGGCGCATGGAGAGGTCCTGACTGATTTTGATTCCCAAGGTTTTAACTGAGGCAGAGGGAACCGGGGAGGGGCCAAGGGAGGAGGGCCAAAAAGCGGAGGTCCAGGGACTGGTAGGGCCACCAGTCGGGACCAACTCCGTTTTGTCCGGGTTAAGTTTAAGATGATTTTGATTCATCCAATCAGAAATAAAGATGAGTGTGGTTTGAAATTTGAGAATAGAGTCAGGGGAGGAAGAAAGCTCCAGAACAAGCTGGAGATCATCCGCATAATTAAATACGGAGATCTCCATGTTGAGTATGGAAACAATAAGGGGATGGATATAAAGATTGAAAAGAAGAGGGGAAAGGGAAGAGCCTTGGGGAACCCCACAAGGCACGGAGCGGGTAGGGGCGGTGAAGCCCGAAAGTTGGACCACCTGCGACCGGCCTTGAAGAAATGAGGCGAGCCAGGTGAAAGCGGTCCCCCGGATGCCCGCTGCTTTGACACGATCGAGGAGGATGGAGTGGTCGACCGTGTCATAAGCAGCGGACAGATCAAGAAGTACCAGGGCTTGGGGAGAGTTAGCATCTGCCTTGCTCTTCATCTCGTCCAAGACGGAAAGAACCACAGATTCCGTCGGGTGGGCTGGACGGAAACCCGCTTGGTGGGAGGCCAAAAGATGGTTATCCTCAATATAAACTGAGAGACAAGAGGTAATATGGCTCTCCAAGATCTTGGCCAGATAAGGGAGCAAAGAAATAGGCCTGAAGTTGGCGGGAAGAGTGGGGTCAGCACCAGGTTTTTTGAGGATGGGGATAACCGTGGCAAATTTAAAGGGGGTCGGGACTGTACCCTGAGAGATGGAGGCGTTAAGAAGGGACAAAGGGGGATCAGGGCAACGGGAAAGCAACTCCCTCAGGATGTGTGCCGGCCCGCAATCAGCAGGGGAGCCTGACTTGACCCTGCAGAGCAGGGCAAAAAAAGACTCCTTGGAAATAGGTGGAAAATGGTCCAAAAAGGGAAACGGCGAAGGGGTAGAGGAAAGGGAAGGGGAAAGCGGCGGGGAGGGAAAGAAAGGGAGAGGAGAGGGAAATGACAGAGGAATGTTTCGTTTAATATTAGCGATTTTCTCAAGAAAGAAGTCATTAAGAGAATTGCAAAGATCTTGAGAGGGGACAGGATTAGGATTAGCTCTGTCAGATGCGACTAGGTTGTGAACAATGGAGAAGATCTCCTTAGGTTTGTTAGCCGCCAGTAAGATCTTCCCCGTAAAGTATTCAGTTTTGGCTGCAAGAATGGCTTTCTTATAGTTATGGAGGAGAGACAAGTATCGGGCCTTCAGGGAGAGACAGTAGTTGCGCCTCCACTGACGCTCAGATTGTCTGAGAGCCAATTTAAGTGTTTTAAGATCACTAGAGAACCATCTATTAGCTTCGCGGAGGCGGCAAGATCTGACCCTCCTAAGGGGAGCGACTGAGTCGCAGGAAGAGGACAACCAGCTATTAACAGCATCTGCTTGGAGTTCGAGGGGGAGGTCGGATACATTGGGGGCAGAGGACGCCAGAGAAGAGCAGAGAGTATTAAGGTCCACTCGATTCCAATTCCGGGCCAAAACATTCTTGGACAGAGGTGGTTTATCAATGGCTCCCAGGTCGATGGAAAAGAAATTAAAAAATGGCCGACCAAGTGCAAGGAAGAATAAGAGGGGAAGAAATGGTCCGACTGGCCAACCAAATCTGGTCGAGAGTATGACCGAGTATGTGGGTAGGGGCGTGAATATGAGAAATGAAGTTGAGGCAGAAAAGGGTATCAGAAAAATCTTTAGATGTCTGATCATTCCTAGGGTCTCCGGGCCAAAAATTAAAATCACCCACTAGAAGAACTGAGGAATTGTTGACCACAAGAGTGGCCAGAAGTTCCTGTAAAGCTGGCACGAAGTAAGACATGGTTTGGGGGGGACAATAGAAAAGTGCGATAGTGAGAGGAGCCAAGAGGTTAACCGAACGGGCAACTAAAAAATCTACATTCAGAATGGAAGAATGGGAGAGGGGTTGGAACTGGATATTGGACCGGATGATCATAGCCACTCCTCCCCTGGCCTTCCCGTCAGGACGGTCGGCAGGAAGAGCATAATGAGAATCGGGGAGTGCTGATAGTACATCGGGCAATGAGTCTGCAGAAAACCAGGTTTCAGTTAAAAACAAGAAATCCGGTTTCCCAGTATCAAGAAGATTATAAAGTTCCAGATGGTGCTTAGCTGCTGAGCGGGTGTTAAGGAGATAGGCCGAGGCCACCGCAGGCGGATAAGAAGGAAGGGAGGGAAGAGGATCAGGGAGAGAAACCAGCTGGTCGTTAGGGGGTAAAACCACAGAAGAGGGAGGGTTAAAAATGCCAACTGCATGGATGCGTTCAAGCGCGGCAGTGGCAATGGGCCAGTCACCTTGATAAGCGAGAAGTTGCTTGGGGGCATAATTTAAAAAAGGGGCAGGGTCTGTGGCCCCGGCTCCCGACCGGTCGCAGACGCGCGCAGATGGGCTTGCCTTTGGCGCGCCTTCGGCAAGCCGCCGGCGCGCCCGCTGCGCGCGTCCGCTTTTGGCCGGGAAAGAGGTGTCATGATATGCTGGCCAGAGGTGGGAGTGGCAGAGAAACTGCACCGGCAACCCCCGAGTACCCTCAAGATGGCGTCGGAACTCGCCGGTCCCCGCAGCAGCGCCTAATCGGCTGTGCGAGCAGCGAGAGAGAGGTAATGGCACTCAAAAGTGCAAGTGAAGAGCAAAAACAATTTTTAAAAACACAGACAGGTAATTTTAAAATGTACAAATTATCGGTGCTCCCGGCTTCCGCCTCAAGAGATGTGCGTGCTATCGTCAATCATGCGCGCAGTGCAAAGGGTACGCCAGAAGTACTTGCCAGAGGGGGGAGCAGCCGAGAAACTGCACCGGAAACCCCGAGTACCCTCAAGATGGCGTCGGAACTCGCCGGTCCCCGTAGCAGCGCCTAATCGGCTGTGTGAGCAGCGAGAGAGAGGTAATGGCACTCAAAAGTGCAAGTGCAGAGCAAAAACAATTTTTAAAAACACAGACAGGTAGTTTTAAAATGTACAAATTATCGGTGCTCCCGGCTTCCGCCTCAGGAGATGTGCGTTCTATCGTCAATCAAACACTCACACCCAGTCAAAAGATATGGGTTTAATCCATCACCGTTCTTTAGCCCACTCTGCCACCCCAGTTCAGACATGGCTATAGGCAAATCAGTCTGACCCTGTGCTTCATGGGAACAGTCCAGCCCGAAATTGCCAAGCCATGTCTTCCCTGGACCGGAAACAAGCTTCCAAGGACCGGTTTCTGGCATTCCAGCCGTCTTCAGCCCGGCTTGCTTGAATCCAGTGGCAAAGAGAGCAAGGGACTCACATCTGAGCATACCCTGCCACACTTATGGCGGCCAAAAGCTAAGAAAGGGAAAGCCACGGGACCCGATGCAATCCCTATAGAGGTCTACACATTGATATCTGATGAAATTATTCCGATCTGGCTGAGACTGTTTAATCAAATCCTTAGAGGAAGTTCCTCTTTGCCGGACTCATTGAGTGAGGCTGTCATCACCCTTATTCTGAAGCCCGGCAAGGACCAAACTCAGTGTCAGTCTTACCGTCCCATATAATTACTAAACTGTGATTATAAAATCTTTGCAGGAATACTGAATGCTCGGCTTAGTAGGATAGTGGGGCCATTAATCCATCAAGACCAAAAGGGTTTTCTCCCGGGCAGATAGATGCTGGGTTTGGTTTAATCATTAATTGGTTTGGTTGATATGGCAATGATGCAGTGGGGTCCCTCTTTCGTTTGTCATGGTCGATCCTGCAAAAGCCTTTGATCAAGTCAATTGGCACTGTTTAAATAATACCCTGAAGGCTTTTGGATTTGGAAACATATTTAGGGATGTTCTTAAAAAAATATATAAAGCCCCCCCCCGGGCTCAGATCTTGTTTAATGGTAATCTTATTGCGGCAGTAACAATTCAGCACGGTACGAGGCAAACGATGCCCATTATTCCCCATTCTTTTCAATCTGTATATCGAGCCATTGGCCCACAACCTAAGACAGAATGATAAAATCCCTCCCTTTAAAGCTAATGGGTTTATTGGGAAGGTAGCATTGTATGCGGATGACCTTATTTTATTGTCATCTAATGTCAAGCCCACACTATCTGAGTTAATGGCTGAAGTTTAGGCTTTTGGGAAAATGTCGGGATATTACGTTAATCGCGACCAAACAGAAATTATGGCCTGAAATACTCTGGCTCAGGGGGTGAGGCTCTCTAAGGAATTAAGATATCTGGGAGTAATAATAACTCAGGACGTGGTAAAGATGCCTAAAACAAATCTAGAGAAAGTTTCTATGGAGGTAGAGATAATATTAAAGAGATGGCAGAGTATTCCTTTATCTCACTTTGGACGAGTCAACCTGATCAAAATGTGTGTTCTCCCTAAGTATGCCTACCTTTTTAATATTATACCATTGGAATTTAATTAAGGGGACCTCCTTAAAATACAGGGTAAGATCTCATCATTTATTTGGGCAGCTAAAGGAATTAGATTGTCCTGGAATAAACTAAGATGGAAACTGTGACAGGGAGGAATGCTGGACCTACAGTTATATTGCTGGGCATACCAATTGAACAACTGCAGGATGCTACTCCTAAAGCCTGATAATTCCCTGATAGATAGCATGTTTAAAGCTATGCTCCTAGACCTAGATGAGGAAGTCTTTATGTATAAATTTGGTGCTCCTAAATTCTTTAAAAAGGTCAGGTTGAAGACTTTATATATGGCGGCTAAGGTATGTTCAGAGTGCCCGGGTTTGTTTGGGACTGTCCTACTATAGTGAATGGGCTCCAGTGTGGGGCTCTCCAGGAAAACCAGAATGTCTTTTGGACGCTTTAGCTCAGCAACTAAAGGAGGCTGGAGTTACACATTGGAAGGACATGATGAATGGTAATAAACGTTACCCTAGGGATTTCTGGAGGAACCTCAATAGTGGAACCCTCTCCAGATTTAAGTTTTACCAATTTTCTTCATGGTGTAAGAGTCAACATTGGTCTGTCCCTGAGGATAACTCCATGGAAGTTGAGTTACAAGACCTAACTGTAAATAAAAAGGAAGTAGGACAGTGGTATCAGTACCTTCTTGCTGCAGTGGACAGAAAGATGGAGCATCCATATCTGGTATGGGAGAGGTGCTTGCTGAGTGAAGATCTGAAAGTTTTATGGCAAATATCCTCAGATATTTTATACCCGTTGATTAAATCTGCTGCACTCTGGAAGAATCACTTTTTCACACTACACAGGATATACTGGTCACCCGTGAAGCTTTCCAAAATAAAGGGTAATGGAGAAGCAAAGTGTCTGAGATGCGGAGCCCCGAAAGGGGATGACGTCATATATTTGCAGCTGGCCCCGTGATTCAAGAATTCTCGGGTAGCATTGGCAAGACCTTGTCTGACATCCTGGGTTCGGAAGTTGAGGTAAGCCCCTCTCTCATTCTTTTTGGTATTGTTTTGAAGCCAGATGGAGTGTTGGGGCTTGTGGAGTTACTAAGTAAATTGGTATTTTACTTGGTCCTTTTGGCAAGAAGGAAGATCTCTAAGCTATGGAGAAAAGCTGTATCCCCAACATGGAGAGCCTGGTTGAATGCAGTAAGATACTTTAGGGACTTGGACACAAAGGTAATCTAAAAAGAGATAGATCAGATATTGGGTTATTTTGGAATTTGTTAGATCGTTGAGAAGCAGTTTAAATTATTTTATACTATCTGATGATTACACCTCTTGGTCAGCTCGGGATGTGTGGTGCGGCAGAGTTCCGCAAGAATACTGAATCGCATTCCCTCCGATAAGAGCAACAGGGGTGGCACGGATTGAGAGGTTGCTTCTTCTTCTACGGAGGTTATATGAGGATAAAAAAAAATGCAGTGCTATCAGGCTCTGGCTGCCACTTAGACCACCACATCCCACGGATATATGAGAGAGAAACGGGAAAAGAGAGAAAGGTGTAGATAGAGGCAGAGGGGTAGGGGTAGAGAGAGGTAGAGGGGTAGGGGTAGAGAGAGGTAGAGGGGTAGAGAAAGGTGGAGGTAGAAGGGTAGAGAGAGGTAGAGGGGCAGGGTTAGAGCGAGGTAGAGGTAGAGGGGTAGAGAGAGGTAGAGGTAGAGGTAGGGGGGTAGAGAGAGGTAGAGGTAGAGGGGTTGAGAGAGGTAGAAGTGTAGATAGAGGTAGAGGGGTACGGTAGAGAGAGAGGTAAGGGTAGAGAGAGGTAGAGGGAGAGGGGTGGGGTAGAGAGAGGTAGAGGTAGAGGGGTAGGGGTAAAGAGAGGTAGAGGGGTAGAGGGGTATGGATAGAAAGTGTAGGAGAGCGGGATCTGCTTACTATGGTTCCACCCACTTTTTGCTGGCGTTTCACTGTTTCTCAACGTTAATCTGGCTGGAGCCCTGCTATCCATGACCCCAGCCTAGCTGCTTCCTCTCTAAATTGATTGCATGTACATTAGGTGCACTCCAGATTGGTTACTGGGTTACCCTTGTCAGTCCCTAGTATATGGTACCTTAGGTACTAAGGGCATAGGCACCCCAGAGGTCTACCAGGGGTGGAAGCATGTATTATGCCACCCCTGGGAAGCCTCACAAAATGGCACCACAGGACTGCTACGCAGCCCTTGGTAAGGTGGTGCATGCACCCCTTACTAAGATATAGGCTACCTTTAATCACTGACACATATAAACCTATCAGTCACTCCTATGGCAGGCCACATCAATCCTGAAGGCAGAGTGCTTGGTTTTGTGTGAGAGGGTGCCCATGCATGACCAGGATCCCTCTGCAGCTTTTGGAATCTATTCTCTGAAGATGTTCTGTGATGCAACTAGATCATATACTCTTAAGTGCATTATAACCTTGCGGTAAATGCTAACTTTGGAATGGCTGCATGGAAACATGTCGTGTTTGGTGTCAAACACTTTGGAATCCTACCCCCCCCCCCCGGCATTCCTGGCGGCGGGGGTTGAATTCCACCCTTCTAGAGGGGGAGACATGTACACACTGTGTGGTATTCCCATTTAGAATGTTTTCTAGTCTTGTTATGTTTCCTCTGTCTGCCTACATTCCATATGTGGGAGTTGGGCTGAGAAAGAGCCGCTTCTGAGAGTCGCTTCTGTGGACTGTGGATGTCTAAGCTGTTATCTACAATAAACTTACCTTTTTATCCAAACAATCTTCATTGTGATTACTTCACACTGGTCAACCAGTAATAGTTTAAAATACCCCTAGCATCACAAAATGGATACTGCAGCCACAGACACAGGTCTGACCTCCTGCTGCTGGACGAAACTCCGGCAGGGAAGGCCTGGACAATAGGTTTCCTGTCACAGGGAGGTGTAACCACCTCCCATACAGGCTTTAATGTTTTGGGGCTGGGTTGGTACATTCAGAGAATGCTTTTCAGACAGTGCAGCGGGCACACGTGGTGTTCCTGTGAATACCCCAGTTCAAACCGGTTGCAGGGACACTCAGCCCCTGCTCTGGCACAAAACTGGACAAAGGGAAAGGGGTGTAACCACCACTCTTCCCAGACCCTCCCGTAGGTGGGTCCCCAGAGTATGTCCAACCCATTTCTTCAGTATAAGTAAGGGACCCCTGGCAACATTGCTGTAGATTACACTTGGACGAAACTCTGAAACAGAATCCTGGAACTTCGACACTCTACTAACGATTAGAGGACAGAAGAATCTCCCTTGGGGTCAAGGAGTGACTCCCCTGTTCAAACAGGCACCAACGAAGCATTTGCCGGCCTGCATCTTGGAAGCTTCCGCCAGACTCCAAAATACCTGCATCTCAGGAAGAGGATTTACGGACTTCTGTAAGGCCGACCCGAGTCCCCAGCAAAGCTAAGACCCACAGCCCTCACGATTGACGTGGAACCAGAACTCCTGACACCGTGCACAATTGCTAAGTCCATTGACTTCCAGATATTTACCAAAGTTGTGCTTTGGGTTACCTGTAGCCCAAGCTGAGCATCATCTGCACCAAAGATTGTGAGCCTACACTCCACGAGTGTTCCATGGGCCTGCCTCGCTTGAGGCTCCTTCGCGATCCCTGACCCATCGACTGGTGGGTCCCCTTGAAGGTAACTCTACTTTCCCTTGGGCTTCCTTGGTTGATCCAGACGTGCCCTGACTCCCTACCCAGTGGTGAGTCACCCAGACCTTGCTGGTCTGCACCAACGCCTCTCTCTGCTTTCTGCATGAGTTGCTGTTGCCAAGGCTTGCAGGGTCCAATCCGGGCACCGTCAGCGCAGCACTCGACATCCTTTGGGAGACAGCACAAATCCAGCTCCTGGTCATCGTCGACGTCTCCGTGACCTCATGGCTGAAGTCAAGCTTCACCCTCTTCAACTGAAATCACCCGACATCGGTGGGCATCCGCTCATCGCCTTTCTGGTCACTGGCAAGTGACCCAGACTCTGTCCCCTCTGCTTTCAGGTTCTTCTTATCCTTGTTCCAGGCTTGGATCCACCCGGACACTTTACACTAGGACGCCAGCAGCACTTTGCAGCAGATCACCAATGAAAACGGCTACAAAACCCGACACGAAAAGATACCTATGCACCTGGCTTTCCTGGGTGAGGTAACTCAGGGACTCAGGTGCTCCCGTGGGTGGTGACTCTAGAAACTCCTAGTTTTAAAGGGGTTTGCCCCAAGTCCTCTTCTAAGTGTCCTTTATCCTTGAATTTCCAACCGCGACTTTCCCCTAAGAACTCAATGGTGATTTGCGACTGTGTTTAGACACTGCAAGTGACCCCCGTGGGTCCCCTGTGTCACTACCTTGGGTGGTTCCTGGTGGTCCCAGCCATTCTACAGGCTCCCGTCCTTGTCTCTATGACAGTCGTTGTTCTTATACCACTTTCTTAATATATGGTTTAGTACGCCCAAAGGGCTCAACGTATATTGTGATAATTTACTTTGTGCTATTGAGTGTACTGAATGTACTTTTGCCTCTAGTCTCATAAAGAGACTAGAGGGATGTGTTTAAAATAAATACATATATTTTATATATATACCTGGTGTGGTTCTCCTTTCATTTGGTCATTCATAAGATTATATACTGATAAAACAAGCTGCTTTACATTCATTCAAGACTTAGCCTGAAGGCTGCTCTCCACAGCCACCACTAGGATAGCTTTTTTATTAAGGTTGTCTTTAACTTACCATTAATAAGGGTAATTTGGATTGGCGCAATGTTTCCACAAGAATAGTGGACAGCATATGCCAGGCCAACTTCTCACATTGGTGTCTAGAGTGTGGGATTCCAGCTTGCCATTGTTTTACCAGATAATCTCAAGTGATTGATCATTTGAAAACCACTAAAGGTACCAGAGGTACATATAATACAAGCTTAAATACCGTAAGTTCTACTGTACTTAGAGTTTTGTGTTAAGGGCTTACCACACCCTTTCTACAACTCAAGAGAGTTTAGTAGGTAACAACTAGAGAAGGTAGTGCATACACCACACCTCACTAGTAATGTCTTCAGGGCCAGAACCAGTGTGTCCCTGCCAAATGTCAGCACATTTCAGACATCAAAGTATGACACATTCCCTGTCTCTGAGTTAAGGGCTCTGTGTACGATGAGGAAACTGAAGACAGGCAAAGGTGCCACCACCCAACATCTCAGAGAGGTATTACTGTTAGATGTCCTGAGCAAGGCTTCAGATCCTGAAAGGGTAGGCAGTGGGGTGGGAGCAGCAGAAGAGGTAGAGCCCAGTGGTCCAATCCCACAGGAATCAGACTCTGATGCTGGTCAGGAAGGTGACAATGACCTTGACCTGGATAGAGCAACTCCTACTGGAGATGGAGATGGAGGCCCAGTGGGTCCCTTATGTGTCCCCAGGAATAGTTGGAGGTGTACCTAGTAGGCCAAGATCTCCTTCACATGAATTTAACCATTCTGATCCCTCTGTAGGGACTTTTATCTCTTCTCATAAGAGGGACACCTCCCAGGAGAATAGAGAGAATCAGATGAGACTACAAGAGGCTCAACTGAGAATAAGGAGACAGCAAGTAGCCTTAGAAAGGGAGATCCTAGAGCTTGAAAAAGCTAGAAAAAAGATGGGACTAGAGTCCCATGGTGGCAGCAACTTCCCTAGTGTTAGAGAAAGGACTCATGACCACAGGAATTTAAACAAGATTGTCCCTCCCTACCAGAGTGGGGATGACATCCACAAATGGGTAACTGCACTGGAAAGGGCCTGCAAAGTTCAGAAGGTCCCCCAGGAGCAGTGGGCAGCTATCTTGTGGCTCTCCTTTGCAGACAAAGGTAGAGACAAGCTCCTCACTGTAAGAGAAGAGGATGCTGATGATGCAGTCCTGAACATTGCTCCGATTGATGGGTTTGGCCTAACCACTGAGCAGTATAGAATGCAGTTCAGAGATACCCAAAATGTTCAGACTCGGGACTGGGTTGACTTTGTTGATTGTGCTACTAAGGCTCTGGAGGGCTGGTTACTGGGCAGCAAAGTGTGTGATTATACAGGATTATACAACTTGATTATGAGGGAGCAAATCCTTAATAACTGTCAGAATCAGCTGTTGCATCAGCACCTGGTAGACTCTGATCTGACCTCTCCCCAAGAATTGGGAAAGAAGGCAGACAAATGGGTCAGAACCAGGGTGAAGCAGAAGGTACAGAACGAAGGTGGTGACCAGAAGAAGCAAGATCCTAATAAGGGTGGGGAGAAGGGTAACAACCAAAAGTCTTCTCAAGGCCCCCAAAAATCTTCTAATGGTGGGGATTCCCAATCTTCCAAAAAGAAAGGCCAAAATAAACCATGGTGTAAAATCTGTAAACAGAACAGCCATTGGACTAGTGATTGCACTAGAAGTGAAGAGACAACTCCAGCCACCATTGCCCCTAAGGCCACTGTTCCCCCTAGTTCAGTTCCAAGTGGTGGTACTCAGCAGAAGGGTGTAGTAGAATTAACCCTGGGTTCTGAGATGGGCTCTGGACTAGTCAGAGTTCCAACTCACGCTGTTCTGATCAGTGATGGAGGCATGGATATGTCCTCCTGTGTGAGTCCCAGTAACTTGGGCAAATACAGAAAGAAGCCTCTGATAAATGGAAAAGAGGCTATGGCCTACAGGGATACAGGGGCACGTGTCACAATGGTGACTTAAGATCTTGTGGACCCTGGACAGATCATACTTGTTGAACTTTACCAAGTGACCAATGCTAGCAATGTCAGGACCAACCATGCCCTAGCAGTTGTTCTTTCTCCTGGGGAGGGGTAACTGGCCTTGTGGTAAGTGCAGACCTCCCTGTTGAATGCTTGCTTGGCAATGATTTAGAGACTTCAACCTGGTCTGAAGTGGAGTTAAGGACCCATGCAGAAAAGTTCGGGATCTCTGCACATGTGTTTGCTGTGACTAGGTCACAGGCCAAAATGTCTAAAACTGAACAGGCCCTGAATTCTGGAATAAAGGACCAGGTGCCTTCCAAGGAAAGGTGCAGTAGGGTTAAGACAGTGCCTTCCCCCCTGACTCAGAGTGAAGATCAGTCTCTTGAGAGAGAGATGATTGTGCTCCTGAAGAATGAACTGTCCTAGATGAGCTTGAGCCTAATGTCTAGCTGCTTGACTGCAATGTGGAAGGACTGTGGAGTGAATTATAAATTCGCCAAACCCTATCACCCACAATGCAATTGTTCAGTTGAAAGGTTCAACAAAACCTTAAAGGGTATGATCAAGGGTCTCCCAGAAAAGCTTAGGTGGAGATGTTATGTTATGTTAATAACAACTTCTAAAGCGCACAGACACCCGTAGGTTTCAAGGCGCTGATCGTAAAGAATGTCGCAGCAGGGTTAAGATGCATATGGTTGCGCAAACAGCCAGGTCTTCAAAGCTTTCCTAAAGCCCAGGAGATTTTCACAGATCCTGAGTGTCAGGGTAGGGAGTTCCAAAATTTAGGGAAAAGGTAGGAGAAACGGCAACCTCCTTGCCGCTTCTGTTTAAAGGAAGGGATGGTGAGCAAGTGGAGGTGTGAGATCGGAGACTTCGTACGGGAGCATGCTTTAAGATCATGCTATTGATGAATCTGGGGCTTTTGCCGTGTAGGGCCTTGAAGGCCAGACAGCCGGTATTGAAGGCAACCCGCTGAGCTATAGGTAGCCAATGGAGATTAGACAGCAGGGGTCTGGTTGAGAGCCATTTAGGTTGTTTATGGATAAGTCTAGCTGCTTGATTTTCAACAATTTTCAGGCGTCTTATTAGCAAAGCTGGTAGACCTAGGTAGATAGAGTTTGAAAAATCAAGCCGTGAGAGTACCCGAGCTATCACCACCTGTATGAGAGCAGAATGGGTCAGTAAGTGGGCAATTTTCTTGATTTTACACAGTTGATGGTGTCATATAGCTCCTGTATATCCTTATATCGTGTTAAGTTAGCATAGGTACATTTGAGGTTTAAACGCCATTTTTCTTTCTTGCAACTTCTGCACACGACACTTAATTGTTGACTTAGCTTTCAACCTAGTAGTTTGCCGTGGTTTATGTGAGAATAATATGTTATTGCTCTGATATCAGCTTTGCTTAATAAACTATGTCTGCACGAAGAGTGCTGAAGTTTCAGGAACAACACGATATGGAATTGTTATGAGGTCTGATCTCTACGCCTTCATAGTCATAACACAAGTGCAGCCTTTGCCAACTCTGGTTTCAGGCGGGATTGATATTGCTTTGCACGGGGCACATAGAACACACTTGATGCGATGCACATGCAGAGAGAGCTGGTGTATGCTGATGTGATTCCTTCATGCTAGGACACTAAGGTATGGGCCCGCCCTAAAACAACCCAAAGAGACCTTCTTAGCTAATAATATAATATATGTGTTAGGGAGGGTGAGATATAAGTGTTGTTAACTCTTATTCATTACAGCATGGTAACATGCTGTCACCATTCGCCTTTTATGCCTTAGTAACTATGCTGGTAATTTTGCTACTGATAATAAGTATACTTGTATTATCTAAGATACTGCGCCTGAGAAGACGGCATTAGTAAATAAACATTTCAAATGCACATGTGTCTTTTTTACTCCATGTTCTGGTTTGTAATGATAATATAACGAAAGAGTGTGCATGAGTTCCACGTACCCTGAGGTACAGTAAGTTCATGTTCTGGTTTGTCTAAACATTGGGAGTTTGATATGTCCAATGAGACACTGTAGCTAGCTTGGTAAGGGGTGAGTTGGATACTAAGGTGAGTTTTGGGACACCCTAATTTACCGAGGTTCCACTCCTCTGTGCACAGTTCTGTGTGAGAACAGAAACCCTGCGACATGGCGCCCAACGGTTTCGGTGGTCTTATATCATGACACTCGAGTAGTATATCGTTCGATCCTTAACCCCTTCGCATCCGTTTCCGGAAAACGGGGTGTCGGTGAAACCTACCTATTTTTTGAGATAGGTCTTTTTCAAGCTTGATTCTTTCTAAAACGGTTTCTTTGAATTACTACCCAGTTGTGCTACAAAGTATTCTTTGTGTTTTCTTGTTTCCAGTGTAGTCATGGCGGCGGTGGCCATTGCGCAACATAGTCGCGTGGCGGTGCGCAACCATCTTCAGACGTACCAGGTACCGGTGGATGGGATGGCTGTGGTTTTAGTGGTGTGTGCAGATCCGGCGTTCCCTTACGAGTTGTTTTACTCTTGGGTTACGTTTCCGGCAGTGGACGCAACTTCTGGGTTGTTCCACTCCTACACCGCCTCAGCTGTCCCGGCTGAATATACACCGTACAGGGCACTGGAAATACCTATTGATCATTGGCAGCATCGCGTTTGGTTTGATGGCGCCCTCCCCCACTCTTTGTCCGCTGCGAGGTTAGGTCCACTCTCGATTCCAGGTACTAACTGGCCTGCGTTGGGAGGTTTTACCCCGCACCCGAATCACGGTGCTTGTACCCTTCAAGAAATTCGAAGGTTACATGTTGTGTCTATTTCCGTGATTCGAGCACTAGTGCAATACATAGGTCGTCATCTCCCGGGTGGTCCCCCGGGGGGTCCGGCCGCTCAAACGGAACGTGGTGGTTTACGGCTTAATCCAGTTATGGTAAATTCTGTTTTTGGTCAACGCCCTGATAATAAAGATGATTTTCCTTTTTGGCTGGCCGAGAAATTTGACCAACTGGAAGCCGTGTTTCCCAATTCTTCTCCTGCTGACAAACATAGAATGTTGACGATTACTTTACCTAAGGACATCACTCCCGAACTCGTTGACTGTGAAAGCTGGGGTAAGACTTTTGCGGCTGTTTATGCGAGGTGCTTCGGCACCCCATCTATGGCTGTACTGCCTTCGATCATAAAACGTGTTCAGGATGATCACGGTCCTGAGGCAGCGGTTGAATTGGGTATGCGCCTGTGTGGTTCTTTTGAGATTGTGAGTGATCTCATACTCTCCAACATCAAGGGAGATGCGGTGAACTTCCAGGTTTTTAATGCATTGGCAGCGTTACCCGATGCCGAAAAGCCCCGCCAGTTAGCGAAGATTGTGGTGGCCGCTTACAAAACTATCGGTCGCACAAGTAAGGGTTAAGGATAAAAAACAACCACAAGTGCAATCTGCTGCGGCAGATGTACAACCAAAGTCCAAAAAACAAAATTGGCCTCAGAAACAGAAACAGGGGAAGCAACAGCAGCAAACGCAGGAGTCTTATCCTGCAACACAAGTCCCTGCGCCAGCTGAAAAAGTTTATGATTTGCGCGATCGCGCGATGATTAAATCGCCTGATAGATTTCAGGTTTCTGATCAACGCTCTCCTCGTTCCTTACAGGACTCATCGGCCCAGAAGACCGGTGGAGGAGGAGGCGGACGGGGACGTGGTGGCCAACAGGGACGTGGCCAGCCCCGCCAGACAGAAGGCGCATGGAAGCAGGAGGATTCTACGCCTAAGAGACCACAGTTTGCGAAAAAGAAAGTCGCAGCCTTAACAGCGCATCGATATGCCACAGATAGTGAGAACGCGGCTTCGGAATCTGACGTGGGCTCTGACCTTGCTGGACAGCGCGGCGGAGATAACCATAGTCAGAGAGGCGCTGCGTCCACTACTGAGGGTGACAGCGACTGATGTCTACGTTGTGATAGAAACAGCGGATACGAGACTTGCTCCCCCTGAAAGACTATATGAAATTGTCCTGTTAATTGAAGGTGACATACAGCGTACCGTTAAAGGTGTATTTTGGGAGAATCTGTCTTCTACATATGATATTTTACTTTCGGAGGCTGACTGGCCCCCACCTTTTGTGCTCGCGGCGCCGCGAGGGGAGGAGGTGATCCTACCCAGTTTCGCGAACACTGTCTCGAAAGAGCATGCGCAGCATTTTGCAGAAGAGTGGGCTCGGGCTCTCGCGCCGGCTCTGTACCATAACCAATGTGGTTGGGATAAATTGTCGCCTTGCCACGAGATTCCGTTGCGGTCTCAGCCGCAGCCTCAACCTCAATACCCAATTCGGCAGGAAGCAAAATCTTCCGTCGCAGAAATCCTTGAACAATTGGAATATCAGGGAGTTATTGAAACGTGTGTGTCACCGATGAATAATCCCCTTTTTACTGTGAACAAACCTGACGGATCATATCGTTTGGTTTTGGATTACCGGCATTTAAACTCGCATTGCCGTAACTGTGCAGTACAAAATACTCACAGCTCTGCCCTTGTGGATAGTCTCGTGCGTAAGCGTTTCAAGACAACGCTTGACATATCCAATGGTTTTTATGCCCACAGATTGGACAGCTTTAGCTCCCAATGGACCAGTTTTACAAGCGCTGGAGTCCAAAAACATTTCCGGCGTCTTCCAATGGGCTATAGGAATAGTCCTGGTATATTTTCCGCTCGCATTATCTCTATTCTGGAAGTGCTCGACCCTGATGCTTTTTCGTATGTGGATGACATATATCTCACAGACGACGATATTTGGGAGCATCTGTGTCATGTAAATTCTGTTATTTGCAACTTCGCTGACATGGGTTACAAATTTAACTTTGCAAAATCGCACATTGCTGAACACACCGTGTTGTTTTTGGGCTATGAGCTCAACAATGAGGGTAGAGGTTTAGCTCCTCACTTCTTAGAGAAGTGCGCACAATTGAGCGCACCTACAACACTGAAAAAATTACAATCTTTACTGGGCTTTTTGAATTTCGGAAGGACATACATTCCGGAATATGCCCAGCGTATCAAGCCGTTGTATGCATTAATACAACCTACTTTCTCAAAATCATGCTGGCTGCCTGAGCATTCAGCCATTTTGCATTCCTTGCAGGCTGATCTGCTCGCTTCTAAATACTTACTGACTCGTGATAACCACACCAACCTGGTAATAAGAATAATCCCGGGGACGGTGGGTTTCACGTACCTAACTTTTAATGAAGGAGACACAGTGCCTATTGCTTACAAGTCACACTTGTACACTTCGGCTGAATTGCGGTTTCCCACTGTGGAGAAAGTTTTAACAGCAGTACAGATGGCGATTCTTAAAGAACGTGCTCTGTCACAGGGGAAACGCATGTTAGTGGTAACTCCCTGTCCTCATTTGGAGGCAGTCACGAAAGCCAGTGTACCGAATTCAAAAGCTTTGCACCCGCGGTGGATTCAATGGGCTGCGTCATTGGCATCCACGGATGTCACGTTCATTTTTTACGCTTCCTTACGGTCGCAGGAGTTCTTGCAGTATGAGTTTGTTCATCCTGCTCCTCTGGCTATGCGACCTTTGGAGGACTTCCATTGCATCATTTACACTGATGGGTCAGCGCAGGTTGCGCATGGCTCTAAACATGCCTACGTTTCAGCATGCGCTATTGTGGTGGGTGCTATGTTGAACGATGAGTTCATTTCCAGGGAGGTACACAACTTGCCCCTTGGCGATTGCACTGCACAATTGGCTGAGCTTCGTGCTCTTTTACTAGCGTTGGAGTACGCGGATCCAAGTGTTACTACTCTGATTGTGAGTGATTCTTATTACTGTGTCCAGTCTTACAATGAGAACTTGTTCTTTTGGCTTCATAATGATTTTCGTGATTCCAAAGGTAGCACAATAAAACATAAAATGATCTGGGTTCGAGTGGCAGAGCTTAAGGCTATGTTGCCACTCGTTTATGTGATTCATACTCTCGGTCATCAGCGCGTGGGAGTACACGCTGTTGGCAATTCGCTTGCTGATGAAGCAGCGAGATCAGCAGTATCTACATACTTAGTTGCGGCGGTTACTAGGTCAAGAACCAAGATTGATAGCGACATCTTGGCGGCAGTTGCTGCCTCTGAGAAGGGAAGTAAACATCCTGCGGGATTCCCTTCGAAGTACAAATACCACTTAAGTCCCGAAAAGATTCCTTTTGTGACAATACCTGACGTTGGGGAACGGCTGATTCCCAACTCGGATCGCAGGGCAGACTTGATTACAGCGGTGCATGAAGGTGTGGCGTCTGCGCATGCGGGCGTCTCGGCCACTGTAGCTCAATTACAACAACGTTTCTGGTGGCGGGGACTGTACAAACAGACGCGTGATTATGTCCTTCTTTGTGACATTTGCCAGCAGATTAAGCCTTCAACTGCTGCGCGTCCGCCACAGACTCAGTTGTACATTTCTAATAAACCGCTAGGTTGTGTTTATTTAGATCACTGCGGTCCTTTTTCATCTGATACTGCGTATAAGTATATCTTAGTAGCAGTTGACTCATGCACACGCTTTGTGTGGGTTTGGCCACATCGCAAACGCTGATTCACGGACTGTCATTAGAGATTTGCGTGTCTTTATAGGGATTTTTGCCTGTGGTACCTTCCATTCGGATCAGGGTCCGGCTTTCGCCTCTAAGGCGTATAAGGATGCCATGACTTTGTTGGGGGTCCAAGTCAAGTTTTCGTCTCCCTACAGACCTGAGGGTAATAGTGTAGTTGAGCGAATGAACCGTGATTTAAAGCAATCTTTGATAGCCCGAGTTATAGGCACTGGCAGAAACTGGCTGGCTCACCTCTATGGCGTGCAGCGTGCTCTTAATAATCTCCCTAGAAGGTCTCTGGGTGGGCGGACCCCATACGAAATGCTCTTTGGCATCAAGATGTACGTCCCTGACCTTGACGGTCTAGACTTGGTGGTTCGCGCCACTTGCTTTGACGCAGATGAACATTGCAATGTTTTACAGAATCTACAAAAGACCAGGGACAGTCTTGCAAAGGAACATTTGCCCTCCACGTCGGATGCTGCGTTGCAGATCCCGGTAGCTGGCTGGTTACCCCAAGTTGGCGAACTGGTTCGAGAGAAGATCGATAACAAGAAAGAATTTGGTCCTTCCTATCGAGCTCCGGTTCCCGTCCTTGGAGTGAAGGGCACAAGAACAGTCATTTTACCACCACTTCCTGGTCGTAAGGAAAACAGGTTTATTTCAATTGACAATGTCAAGATACACAGAGTGGCCGATTCTTCTTAGCATGACACCGGCTGTTTCCTGTCCTTCCATTGTGAGAAATTCAGTTATGCCCACTGCTTCTAATATTGAACCTGAAGTGGCCATCGAATTACCTGCTGTTTCCAGTCCATTATTAAATAATTTACCCGGTACTAACGTTGATGAGTTGGACTATACCTACCCCACTGATTTGTCCGTGCCTGACCTGCAAGCTCGTTTAGCCACGGAATCCAGATTTTCATTTGACTCTGCTTCCCTTGCCTCGAAAAAACCCTCTCAAATTGCGGTTTATGCTAGCCTGTTTAAAAAACATTTTTTGATACCTCCTTGGACATACATTTGGCTGGTCCTTTTTTCAGTTTACCTTTTTATGTCAATTGGTTTTGTGTTTTATTTTTTTCGAATTATGAATGGACACTATGTCGAGGAGAGAACTTGCATTACTCATTTAAATGGAACTTTGGCCCCACTTTCCTCTTCACATTCTACACACAGATTAAAAAGAGACTTGACTTTGGTTAACATCACGGCATGGCCTGTCCTTGATGGAATCGTGTGGGATGCAGTTCGGTTTCAGATTCATGGCCCAACGGAAGTCGTTAATGTCCCTAATGTACTTAGAGTGAATATGGGGGATGTGGTGAAACAAATCATTCGTTCTGATGACTGGGATGTCACTGCTGTTGAAAGTTTATTTTCTGATTTACAATACTATGCTGCGTTTGATGCTGAGGATTTATATTTAGATTCTGCTAATTATGGTGAATTGTTCTGTTACCAACATTATGGCAATCACTTCTTACACAAATCATCATCAAGGAGGGATACTGTTAACTTTACACAGTGGGAACATTGCCCAGCTCCTCATCAGGGAAGTTCTGAAACGTTTCTGAGAAAGTATTCTTACTTCACTGACTTTAATCAGTCCAATCCTGAGTCCTTTTATTTTAGGTTTCGAAAAATGCCTATGTCCAAGGTTAGACTTACCGATACTAAATTGTTGTATTCCAAGTCCTTCCTTGATCAATTAGTTTCTGGGGGCTATGAGTTATGGAAGGATACGATAGACCTTAAATCAGTTTGGGGTTCGAGGGCCTGGCAGGTACAAGGCACTGAGGCTTTGCACCGTGCATGTCTCATCCCGAATCATATGTTTTTTCTGAATGAAACAATTTCCCAGACCACATGCTTTGGATTGGCTACTTCTAAAAGATTAAACGCACCTTCGTTCCCGGAGTTGGAGGAATATGTTGGTTGGAGTAATTTTACTCAGTTGTCCATTAGAGACTTGCGGACTCTACTTCTTAATTCCTCCTTTAACATTTCCAGTGTGAATCCTAAAGGTTGGCTGCTTTGGCACCGTAGTGCTGATTCTTGCCAACATAGATTTTTGAATATAACTGACGGCTTTAAAACTGTTAGATCTGATCCCCGATTTGACTTAGGTCATACTGTCACCTCGTATTCAGTAGGAAAATTGTGTCAAAGCTGGCTGAAACATTCAACTTTACCTGCGGTTAAGAATCACCTTTCTAAACTAAATGCAGACGTGGACTTGAATGATTTCATAAAAGGCCCGGCTACTGGCAGGTCGAAAAGGTGGTTATATGGGGTTTACAATGAAATTTGGAAGCTATCACAGATTGAGGCTGCTACACGCCTTAGGGCAATTGATCAAGCAAATCTTGAGAAAGTGCTTGCAGTTGTCGACAATAGCATTAATGTACTTTCCTCTAGAATTTACACATTGGATAATATTGTGTCGTCGGTCGTCGACATTGTACATGATGAAGTGTCAGTATTGTACCATGGTCAAAATCAATTACGATCAATCATGCAGTTTGCATGGACCCTTCAAACACTAAAAATGGGTAAGGTTCCCTGGGGATACATGAACGTTTCTTCTTTATTTGCACCGTTTAATTTGACTGACAAACAACGCTTACTTTCAATGCGTGATGCCTCCTTTTCTATGTTACATATTGAAAGGTTAGAATCTTTACCTATTTCTGTGGCTGAAGCCACTGCTGCAACGTGGCTTATCCACGGTTTAATAACGCTGCCTTTTGCTTTATATAAGTTTTCAAATTGCATGAAATATGTACCAATAGGTCGTTATGAGCCATTAGGTAGCGGTTTCCTTCATGAAGTCTGGTCACTCCCATACACATACAGATGTTTTAAGGATGACCAGGAAGTTTATCTTACAGGGGAGGAGTGCACTGAGACGCCAGATCATTCTTTAATGTGTAGACACATACAGTTACACGGTTCATGCAACAAGGACCGACCCAATATGGCTTGCGTTTTACAAGGCACACCAGTTCCTGCTATCATCCCCACGTTTAAATTATTAGAGAATGGTAGTTATTTGATGCTCAATAATGAAAACTGTTGTGGGTTAATTAAAGGTATAGCTTTCATAGTTACAGTAAGTGAGCGGGTTATTTGCTGCAGAAATGTGCTTTACCCTCCCACACGTGAACATAGGGAGTCTTCCATCTGGCCACAGATACCAACCTTGGGAGCAGAATTCAGCGGCATGGCAAGAATAAGGGCTCTTTTGTCCCAGAAGGAGGTGGCCTTGAGCTCGGCCCGTGAAACTTTCGTGCTTCGTATTGCAAACACCCGTACAGAGGTTCAGGCTCTTTTGAATACTGATTTGCCTCTGCATTTCGGAGCTATGGTTCGCACTATCTTTAACGCATCCTCCACAAAAGGCCTAGCACATTTTTTTAAAGTTGTTAGCAGTGGTCTCGTGACTTCATTTGAAAAGATTTTTGGAGTCGTCCCTGCTTTCTTCCATTCCATTTTCTCATCCTTGTTTGGAGGGTTCCCGTTTTTACTTGCATTAGCGGCTGGCGCATTAGTGGTTTTTTGTCTTTTTAAATATGGATGTCCTTCCTGTGCAAGACCCCGCGCAACAGCTACTGACGCGGTTTCGCAACCGCATGCTTGAATATTATGGCACACTGCCGCTGGCGACTTTGAGCTCGGCATATGGATTATCTTTTCGATTCTCCTACTTCACCTGTGCCCAGCCTGTATTTCACTGCCTGACCTGTGATTTCCATTGGGCCATTGATTTGTGTCTCTGCGGACCGGTTTTTCCTGACGTTGATTTTAATCAGCTGATGAGTCCTATCATTGCTCACGAGTTGGTTTGTTCTGACGAGAGGATTATGGCCTTAGCAGTGGCGCATGGACTAATGAGTCCCTGGGATATGTTGTCGGCAGCACAGACTTTCTTGGAACAAAGTTTTCTTGAAAACCCACCGAGCTGTCCTCTGATGGTTATAGAGGATCCGGTGCTAGGAGAACACGTATGTTCTTTTCAACTTTTAAATTGGATGGCTGAACTATTTTCGGATGAGGACAGTGATTTCCTATTAGAGGCTGTTGCTGCTTACTTTTCTTATACAGTTTTATCATAGACACTGCCTCGGATTGACGTGCTGATCAATAGCATTTCATTACTTTTCTTGACTTATTTGTCAATGACTTTTTGTTTTTCTTTGCCTATTGGCTTGAGCCATGTTATATTTTTGGGCTATTTTTTAGCATTACTTTTTACAGTTTAGTTTTGATTCATTCTCGCATACTGTTGAGTTCTGCTTTCATGTGTTGGCACTTCTGTTATCATATTTAGTCCGTTCACGGATCATGGGGGGGTGTCATATAGCTCCTGTATATCCTTATATCGTGTTAAGTTAGCATAGGTACATTTGAGGTTTAAACGCCATTTTTCTTTCTTGCAACTTCTGCACACGACACTTAATTGTTGACTTAGCTTTCAACCTAGTAGTTTGCCGTGGTTTATGTGAGAATAATATGTTATTGCTCTGATATCAGCTTTGCTTAATAAACTATGTCTGCACGAAGAGTGCTGAAGTTTCAGGAACAACACGATATGGAATTGTTATGAGGTCTGATCTCTACGCCTTCATAGTCATAACACAAGTGCAGCCTTTGCCAACTCTGGTTTCAGGCGGGATTGATATTGCTTTGCACGGGGCACATAGAACACACTTGATGCGATGCACATGCAGAGAGAGCTGGTGTATGCTGATGTGATTCCTTCATGCTAGGACACTAAGGTATGGGCCCGCCCTAAAACAACCCAAAGAGACCTTCTTAGCTAATAATATAATATATGTGTTAGGGAGGGTGAGATATAAGTGTTGTTAACTCTTATTCATTACAGCATGGTAACATGCTGTCACCATTCGCCTTTTATGCCTTAGTAACTATGCTGGTAATTTTGCTACTGATAATAAGTATACTTGTATTATCTAAGATACTGCGCCTGAGAAGACGGCATTAGTAAATAAACATTTCAAATGCACATGTGTCTTCTTTACTCCATGTTCTGGTTTGTAATGATAATATAACGAAAGAGTGTGCATGAGTTCCACGTACCCTGAGGTACAGTAAGGTCATGTTCTGGTTTGTCTAAACATTGGGAGTTTGATATGTCCAATGAGACACTGTAGCTAGCTTGGTAAGGGGTGAGTTGGATACTAAGGTGAGTTTTGGGACACCCTAATTTACCGAGGTTCCACTCCTCTGTGCACAGTTCTGTGTGAGAACAGAAACCCTGCGACAATGGAAGCTAGAGGAGATCACCACTCCCACCTGTCCTCTAAGTGAAAGATCTGCATTGATGATGATCCCAAGACTTTTCACCGAGGAAGAGGGAGTGGGAGGAGGCCCAAGTTCTGTTGGCCAGTAGTGCGGGCCCCAACTGGTCTCGCCTTTCCCAGGTAGCAACAATTCCGTCTTGCCTGGATTGAGTTTCAGGTGATTCAAATCCATCCAACGCTAGATGTGAACCATGGTGGCCTGAAACTCAGCAGCAGAGTCGGGAGAGTCCAGTGGAAATATCAGCTGCAGATCGTCGGCATAGTTAAAAATGGTGACCTTTCTGTTTTCTAAAGAGTGTATCAGGGGCCTGAGGTAAGGGTTGAACAAAAGCGGAGACAGAGAGGAGCCTTGAGGGACCCCGCAAGTGGAGGTGAGCTTGGGGGCAGTGAAATTGCCAAGCCTTACTGCTTGAGTGCGGTCGGCGAGAAAGGATTTAACCCAACTTAGTGTGGGTCCTCGCAGGCCGGCCTGTTCGACACGGTTCAGCAAGATGTTGTGGTCGACCGGGTTGAACACGGCCGACAATTCCAGGAGCCCCAGAGCCTGATGGATACCCCTGTCTGCGTTTGATCTGATGGTGTCCAGGACTGCTAAAATCACAGCCTCGGTAGAATGCGCATGTCGAAAGCCGGCTTGGTAGGCTTCAAATAATCTGATAATTCAAGGAAGTTGGAAAGACACCTAGCCGCATTGGCTTCCAATATTTTTGCCCCAAAGGGGAGGAGAGATATATGGTGGTAGTTGGAGGGATTTGCGGGATCTGCACCTGGTTTTTTAATGAGGGGAAAAAACGTTGCATTTTTTAAGGCGCAAGGGACCTTGCCCTGGGTGAGTGACTCGTTCAGGTGCGGGAGTACACTATGAGGCATGACCAAAAAGATGTCTTGTAAGACATGAGTTGGACAGCAGTCATTGGGTGATCCAGATTTGACTTGGGTCATTAGTTCAGCTAGTATACTGGGGCAGATAGGAGGGAAGAGGTCTAATGTGGAGAGGTTGCTGGACATGTCTTCCAGCAGTTCCGAGCTGGCACTATTGGGTATGCTGGCTTTAATAGTAGCGATATTGTACAGAAATAAGTCATTCAAGGAGTTGCAGAGCTCTTGGGTGGGTGCCTGAGCAAATGCTGTTCTATCGTCATTACACAGATCATTCACTACCTTGAATATTTCCTTAGATTTATTGTGAGCATTTAGTATTCTCGCAGAGAAGTAAGCCACTTTAGTATCCAATATGGCTTTTTTATAATCCCTGTGAGCTATCGTATATTGTTCCTTGTCTTCAATGGAGTACCTGAGTCTCCATTTCCTCTCTATTTGGCGTAACTCAAGTTTTTGTTTTTTGAGGTCGGTGGAGAACCATTTGTGAGCGTCTGAGTGGCAGGCGCAGTAGAATTTAGAAAGCGTGACATGTACATTGCATGCCGACAATAGCCATTCAGAGAGCTTCTCTTCCATACAATTAACGTCATGGCTGAAGGTGGGTAATGAGCTGGTCAAGGTGTTAATGAACATCTACTACCCTGACTTTTATTTGCATACAGGGAGGTTCCTCAGAAGGGGGATGGCTACAGCCCTTTTGAACTTCTGTTTGGGCATCCTGTAAGAGGTCCCTTGTGTTTGGTGAAGGAGGGGTGGGAGTTACCTCTCAAACCCCCTAAACAGGACATAGTGGACTATGTGCTTGGTCTCCTCTCCAGGATGGCTGAGTATTTGAAAAAGGCAACTAAAAACCTTGAGGTTAGCCAGGAATTACAGAAAGCCTGGCATGACCAAAAAGTTGTACTGATTGTTTACCAGCCAGGACAGAACGTGTGGGTGTTGTAGCCTGTGGTTCCAGCAGCCTTCCAAGACAAGTGGAGTGGCCCCCATACAATTGTTGAACGGAAGGGAAAGGTTACCTACTTGGTAGACCTTGGAACTCCCAGGAGCCCCCATAGGGTGCTTCATCTCAACAGACTAAAACCTTATGTTGACATGGCTACTGATGAGGGACAGGAGGAAGAGAGGGATCCACTCCCTGACCTGCTCTCACAAAACCCTGATGATGGGTCAGTAGATGGTGTAGCCTTGGCAGACAGCCTCACTGACCAGCAGCAAACTGATTGCAGATAGGTGCTCAATCAGTTCAGACATATGTTCTCTCTGACTCCAAGTCAGACTACCTGGTGCACTCATGAAGTGGACACTGGGGACAGTCTGCGTGTTAAAAATAAGATTTACAGGCAACCTGATCATGTCCGGGACTGTATCAGGACATACGTCCAGAAATGTTGGATTTGGGAGTTATTGAACCCTCAAATAGCCCTTTTGCTAGTCCAGTGGTCTTGGTACCAAAACCTCACACCCAGGGTGATAAGAGAGAGATGAGGTTTTGTGTTGACAACAGGGGTCTCAATGCAGTCACTAGGACTGATGCCCATCCAATCCCAAGAGCAGATGAGCTTATAGATATGTTGGCCTCAGCCAAATTTCTGAGTACATTTGATCTTACAGCTGGCTACTGGCAGATCAGATAAGCTGATAATGCAAAGCCAAAGACAGCATTCCCAACCCCAAGTGGGCACTATCAATTTCTGCTAATGCCCTTTGGTCTGAAGAATGCACCTGCCACTTTTCAAAGGTTGGTGAACAAAATCCTAACAAGCCTGGAAGACTATAGTGCAGCTCATCTAGATGATATTGCTGTCTTTAGCTCTACCAGGGGGGATGACCTGGTCCACCTGAGAATTGTTTCGGAGGCCCTGCAGAAGGCAGACCTATCAAGGCTACTAAGTGCCAGATAGGGCAGAGTCAGGTTGTGTATCTGGGCCACCTTGTAGGTGGAGGCCAGATTTAACCATTACAGAGCAAAAAACAAACCATCATGGAATGGGCTGCTCCAACTACCCAGACGCAGGTAAGAGTTTTCTTGGGCCTGACTGGGTACTACAGAAGATTTGACAAGGGGTATGGTTCCATTGTGACAACCGATTGGTTCAGATGCTCCGTCCATCACCACCCCCTTTTGTACCGCTTTGTTTGACATAAGTTGGCAGGGTATGCTCAGACGTAAGTCCCTTGCTCACTTTGCCACTGGATTCAAGCAAGCCCGGCTGAAGACGGCTGTAATGCCAGAAACCGGTCCTTGGAAGCTTGATTCCGGTCCAGGGAAGACATGGCTTGGCAGTTCGGGCTGGACGGTTCCCATGAGGCACAGGGTCAGACTGATTTGCATATGGCCATGTATGAACTGGGGTGGCGGAGTGGGCTAAAGAACGGTGATGGATTAAACCCAGATCTGTTGACTGGATGTGAGTGTTTGATTGGTTCAGATGCTCCGTCCATCACCACCCCCTTTTGTACCGCTTTGTTTGCCATAAGTTGGCAGGGTATGCTCAGGCGTGAGTCCCTTGCTCACTTTGCCACTGGATTCAAGCAAGCCTGGCTGAAGATGGCTGAAATGCCAGAAACCGGTCCTAGGAAGCTTGAATCCGGTCCAGGGAAGGCATGGCTTGGCAGTTTCGGGCTGGACTGTTCCCATGAGCCACAGGGTCAGATTGATTTGCATTTGGCCATGTCTGAACAGGGGTGGCAGAGTGGGCTAAAGAACGGTGATGGATTAAACCCAGATCCGTTGACTGAGTGTGAGTGTTTAATTGGTTCAGATGCTCCGTCCATCACCACCCCCTTTTGTACCGCTTTGTTCGCCATAAATTGGCAGGGTATGCTCAGACGTGAGTCCCTTGCTCACTTTGCCAATGGATTCAAGCAAGCCTGGCTGAAGACGGCTGAAATGCCAGAAACCGGTCGTAGGAAGCTTGAATCCGGTCCAGGGAAGGAATGGCTTGGCAGTACGGGCTGGACTGTTCCCATGAGGCACAGGGTCAGACTGATTTGCATATGGCCATGTCTGAACTGGAGTGGCAGAGTGGGCTAAAGAACGGTGATGAATTAAACCCAGATCTCTTGACTGGGTGTGATTGTTTGATTGGTTCAGATGCTCCGTCCATCACCACCCCCTTTTGTACTCCGTTGTGAGATCCCTGAATGACTTATCTTCTAACAGAATGCCAAGAAAGGTCAGTGTACAGTTAGCTGCCAAAATGCATTTGATGACCTGAAGAAGGCAATGTGCACTGCACCAATTCTGCAAAGTCCTAACTACTCCAAAGAATTCATTGTCCAAACAGATGCATCTGAGTTGGGGGTAGGGGCTGTGCTGCCACAATTGAATGATGAAGGTCATTTTATTAGCAGAAGTCTGACCCCTAGAGAGAAACGTTGATCAGCTATTGAGAGGGATGCTTTTGCTGTGGTTTGGCCTCTGAAGAAGCTGAGGCCATACTTGTTAGGCACTCACTTCACTGTTTAGACTGACCATAAGCCCCTCCTATGGCTAAAACAGATGAAGGGTGAAAACCCAAACTTTTGAGGTGGTCCATTTCCCTACAGGGGATGGACTATACATTGGAACATAGGCCTGAGAGTAACCATGCCAATACGGATGGACTCTCCAGTTATTTCCACTTAGAACATGAAGACTCAACTGGGCAGGGTTAATTTAATGTCCCTGCGTTTGGGGGGCCGGGGTTCTGTAGGAGAGTAGGATCTGCTTACTATGGTTACCCTCACGTTTTGCTGGTGTTTCACTGTTTCTTGACTTTAGTCTGGCTGGGACCCTGCTATCCAGGACCCCAGCCTAGCTGCTTCCTTTCTTAATTGATTGCATGTACATTAGGTACACTCCAGATTGGTTACTGGGTTACACTTGTAGGTCCCTAGTATATGGTACGTTAGGTACTAAGGGCATAGGTGCCCCAGAGGCCTACCAGGGGCTGAGGCAAGTATTATGCCACCCCTGGGAAGCCTTCCAAAATGGCATCACTGGACTGCTACTGCAGCCTAGGTAAGGTGGTGCATGCACCCCTTACTAAGATGTAGGCTACCTATATCTACCTTTAATCATTAACACATATAAACCTATCAGTCACTCCTATGGCAGGCCACATCAATCCTGAAGGCAGAGTGCTTGGTTTTGTGTGAGAGGGTGCCCATGCATGACCAGGATCCCTCTGCAGCTTTTGGAATCTATTCTCTGAAGATGTTCTGTGATGCAACTAGACCATATACTCGTAAGTGCATTATAACCTTGCGGTAAATGCTAACTTTGGAATGACTGCATGGAAACATGTTGTGTTTGGTGTCAAACACTTTAGAATCGTACCACCCCCCGCCAGTCCTGGTGGCGAGGGTAGAATTCCACCCTTCTAGAGGGGGAGACATGTACACACTGGTCTAACCTGTAATAGATGCTGCAGCCACAGACACAGGTCTGACCTGCTGCTGGACGGAACTGTGGCAGGGGAGGCCCGGAAAATAGGTTTCCTGTCACAGGGAGGTGTAACCACCTCCGAGACAGGCTTTAGTGTATTGGGGCTGGGTGGGTGCATTCAGAGAATGCTTTTCGGACAGTACTGGGGGAACACTTGGTGTTCGTGTGCATACTCCAGTTTAAACCGGTTACAGGGGCACTCAGCGCCTGCTCTAGTGCGAAACTGCACAAAGGGAAAGGGGTTCAACCACCCCTCTTCCCAGACGCTCCCATAGGTGGGTCCCAGAGTATGTCCAACCCCTTTCTTCAGTTTAAGTAAGGGACCCTTGGCAACAGGACTTTAGATTACACCTGGAGGAAATTCTGAAAAAGAGCCCTGGAACTTCGATGCTCTACTAACAATTAGAGGACAGAAGAATCTCCCTTGGGGTCAAGGAGTGACTCCCTTGTTCAAACAGGAACCAACAAAGCATTTGCCCGTCTGCATCTTCGAAGCTCTTGCCGGACTCCGAAGTACCTGCAGACCATAAAAGGATTTCCAGACTTTGCTAAGGCCGACCTGAGTCCCCAGCAAAGCTGAGACCTGCAGCCCTCACGAGTGACATGGAACCGGAACTCCTGACACCGTGCACAATGGCTAAGCGCATTGACTTCCCGATCTTTTCCGAAGTTGTGCTTTGGGTTACCTGTAGAGCAAGCCCTGAGAATTATCTGCACCGAAGATTGTGGGCCTACACTCCACGAGTGTTCCGTTGGCCTGCTTCTTGCATTTCCCCTTGAGGCTCCTTCACGATCCCTGGTCTGTCAACCGGTGGGTCCCCTCTAAGAAAACTCTACTTTTCCTTGGGATACCCTGGTTGCTCCATATGTGTTCTGAATCCCTACCCAGTGGTGAGTTACCCAGACCTTGCTGGTCTGCACCAAAGCATATCTCTGCTTTCTGCATGGGTTGCTGTTGCCAAGGCTTGTTGGGTCCAATCCGGGCACCGACACCGCAGCACTCGACATCCTTTGTTGGACAGCTCGAATCCAGCTCCTGGTCATTGTCGACATCTCAGGGACCTCGTGGCTGAAGAGTCAAGCTTCACCCTCTGCGCCTGAAATCACCCGACATAGGTGGGCATCCGCTCATCGCCTTCCTGGTCACTGGCAAGTGACCCAGACTCTGTCCCCTCTGCTTTCAGGTTCTTCTTATCCTTGATCTAGGCTTGGATCCACCCGGACACTTTCCACTTGGACGCCAGCAGCACTTTGCAGCAGATTGCCATTGAAAACGACAACGAAACCCAACATGAAAAGACACCTTGGCACCCGGCTTCCCTGGGTGAGGTAACTCAAGTACTCAGGTGCTCCAATGGGTGGTGACTCTAGAACCTCCTAGTTCTAAAGGGGTTTGCTCCAAGTCTTCTTTTAAGTGTTCTTTATCCTTGAATTTTCAACAGCGACTTTCCCCATGGAAGTTAATGGTGATTAACACTGCACGCGTCCCCCGTGGGTCCCCTATGTCTCTAGCTTGGGTGGTTCCTAGAGTCCCCAGCGGTTCTACAGGTTCTAGGCCTTTGTCTCTAAGATAGTCATGGTTCTTATACCACTTCCTTAATATATAGTTTGGTAAGCTCCTAGGGCTCAACGTATATTGTGCTAATTTACTGTGTGCTATTAAGTTTACTGAATGTACTTTTGCCTCTAGCCTCATAAAGAGACTAGCGGGATGTGTTTAAAATAAATACATATATTTTATATATATACCTGGTGTGTTTCTCCTTTAATTTGTTCATTCACGAGATTAGAGACATGTAAAACAAGCTGCTTTACATTCCTTCAAGGCTTAGCCTGAAGGCTGCTCTCCACAGCTACCGCTAGGATAGCTTTCTATTAAGGTTGTCTTTAACCTACCATCTATAAAGGGTCATTTGGACTGATGCAAGGTGCCCACTAGAATAGTGGACAGCATATGCCAGGCTAACTTCTCACAGAGAGAGGTAGAGGTAGAGGGGTAGGGGTAGAGAGAGGTAGGGTTAGAGGGGTAGGGGTAGAGAGAGGTAGAGGTAGAGGTGTAGGGGTTGAGAGAGGTAGAGTTAGAGAGAGGTAGCGGTAGAGGGGTAGAGGTAGAGAGAGGTAGAGGGGTATGGATAGCGAGGGGTAGAGGAGTAAGAGTAGGGAGAGGTAGAGGTAGAGGTAGAGGGGTAGGGGTAGAGAGAGGTAGAGGGGTAGGGGTAGAGAGAGGTAGAGGTAGAGGGGCAGGGGTAGAGAGAGATAGTGATAGAGGGGTAGGGGTATAGAGAGGTAGAAGTAGAGGGATAGAGGTAGAGAGAGGTAGAGGTAGAGGGGTAAGGGTAGAGAGAGGTAGAGGTAGAGGAGTATGGGTAGAGATAGGAAGAGGTAAAGGGGTAGCTGTAGAGAGAGGCAAAGGGGTAGAGATAGGTAGAGGGAGAGAGGTAGGGGTACAGAGAGGTAGAGGTAGAGGGTTAGGGGTAGAGAGAGGTGGAGAGAAGAGAAGAGGCAGCTAAGGGAAACGGAAATAAAGGGGGAAGTAAAGCGTGGGAGTAGGAAGGCAGGCTGGTTAGGATGATGACGTGGTGTGACAGGAGGCAATAAAGCAAGTGGGAGGGGTGGGGGAGTGCGGCCCAGAGCACACACAGCATTTCCCTTGCGGGAGCAAGCAGCTCAATTTGTTTGAAAGTGAATTACCAATTCAATTCAAAATATCTTTATTTCGGTAAGACTTTACCATAAAAGACGTTTGTCATACGCAATAAAAACAGACACGTAGAAATGATTTATACAGTAAATATAAAATTTTGTGTGGGGGTTTCTTTAGCAGCATCCCTTTGTACAGAAAATCAAGGCAGAGTTTTAAGACAGTTCCTTCTAATAGACCAGAAGGCACCCAAGTACTTGGCCATAGCAAACACAATGTGCTCTGAAAAATCGGTTTTTAAGACACTGTAGGCAACCATGCACTTCTCGAGTCCCAGATTCCTGCAAAGAGGAGCGATCAAGTGCCTTCGGATCTCTCGGTAGGCAGGACAGATAAAAAGGATGTGAAGTTCAGTTTCATCCATAGTTCTACATGCTGGACAGGTGCTGCTTACATCATCACTCCATTTAGATGTGAGAGTTCTGATGGGGAGGGATTCATGCCTCCATTGCAGGTATAGTTTTCTCAAAAAAGAGGGATAAATTTTGTCCAAAGTTGGTTCCATGTTGTAGTTGACCTTGTTGGTCAAAAAGGAAGCTGTCAAGGTCCCAAGATTTTGATGATTGAGTAGCAAGGACAGTTTACTGTCGCGGTAGGACTTAACTAATTCCTTTTTGGAGAGAAAGTGACACATATTCAAGGGATCGGACCACATAGATGAAAGGCCCAGGGCCTCCAGTCCAAGTTTGATGGAATTAAGCCATTTGATTCTTCCAGCGCCTGGGATAGCAAGGACCTCCTGGAGTCCTTCTCTGTAACTGGCCAGTTCCGGTGTTGTCCACAATCTGCGCCAGAAGGCCAGTGGGCGTAAGGCCAGATCCTCGTCAAGCGGGCATAGGCCTAAGTCCATCCTGAGGGGGACAAGGGGAGTACTCATCGGGAGCCCAACAAGATTTCGAATGAATTTATTTTCAACATTCTGGAGCTTTGATGTATTAATGTGACCCCAGAGTTCGGATCCATAGATAACGGCCCCCTTGACCTGAGATTTATATATCAGTATTGGAGGACAGATGGGCCTAATCGAGGATTTGTTGTTTGCAAGAAGTTTTAGGATGCCCCCGGAGTGCTGGGTCAGTTTGAGTACTGCCTTCTCCAGCTGTGTGTTCCAAGTCAGTTTATCATTTATGACAATGCCCAGATATTCGAAGGTTTTCACTCTTTCGAGCCTGATGTGTGCAATGCTTGGGCTAAAATGGAATTTCTGTGGGGGATTGAAGACCATGAATTTCGTTTTGGTGGCGTTTATTTCTAATCCATGGGCCTCACAGAAGTCCACAAAGCCGTTTAGAATGCGCTGGATGCCCGTTGCCGACTTAGATAGTAGTAGTGTGTCGTCGGCAAACATGATGGCTGGCACCCTTTCACCGGCTAGTTTTGGAGCATCAGAGTTAGGTACCCCCGCTAAGTGGGAGATTACCCCATTGACATAGAGGCAGAACAGGGTTGGTGCAAGCACACAACCCTGCCTTACCCCCCTGCCAACGGGGAACTTTTTGGACATTGCACCCATTCTACCACATCTAACCTGGGCAAAATTATTGCTATGAAGGCGGATTATCATTTTCAGCAGGCCTTCCGGAACTCCCAGTTTAGCAAGGACCTCCCAAAGCTTGTTCCTAGGGACCAGGTCGAAAGCTGCCCTCAGGTCCACGAACACAGTATAGAGGCTGCCACCCTCCAACTGCACCGTTTTCCAATGTATGAGGAAAAAGCGAAAGACCTGGTCAATAGTGGAGACCTTCTCCCTGAAGCCGGCTTGAAAGGGGCTGAGGATGTTAAAGTCCCTAATCCACTCGTGTAGGCGGTTTAGCAGTAGCTTAGAGAAGAGTTTTTGGGATACATCAATTAGGCTTATAGGCCTATAATTGGCCGGGAGGAGGGGGGACCCCTTTTTAAAGATAGGAACTATCTCAGCCCCCGGCCAAGTAGAAGGAATTGGCATGCCTTTCAAAATGGAATTATATAGCACCCCAAGATAAGGAGCCCAGACTTTGGGTTCGTGCTTGTAGAGGTCACCTGGGAGCCTGTCCAAGCCCGGCGCTTTACCAGCTGGTAAGGACATTATTGCCATAGTGATTTCAGCTATGCTAAAGTCATCCATGCCGGTTGCACTAGAGATGGTAGAGTGGTACACTTCTGGGGGTTCATTAGTCACCTGGTCACTACTATGTGGTTCATATAGATTTTTAAAATGATCCTCCCATACAGTTGGTGCTATATTGCCCTCAACTGCTGCTAACGGTTCGGCCGAGCCGTGCCTAACGATCTGCCAGAATGTTCGTGAGTCTCGGCATGCAAGGGCCGATATTATTTTGGTCCAGTTCCCCTCATCCCAGTCTATTTTTGCAGCATGGAGGGCTGATTTACAAGCTAAACGTCTCTCCCTGATTACGTTTGGGTTGGCTCGTGCTTTGAGGGATTTCAATAAAATAGATTTTGCTTCCCTACAAGAGGCATTGAACCAGGTGGCTCTTCTCTGCCTGGGCTTGTGTGGCCTGGCCACAGGGTTCAGCACCTCTGCAACACTAGTGCATAGTTCAATGTGAATATTTCCGAGTTCGTTTAGTTGAGCCTGCTTGCACGGAGGGGGAGTAGTTACCCCTAGACTACCTGTAGGTTTGATTTCAGATTCGCTATCTGAGTGGTACATACAACGCTCTACTTTTTCCAGGGCGGGCACGGCTAATGCATAGAGTCTCTCGATGCTACTAGGATTCTCCAGCAATTTGGCCCATTTAATTTTGCGCCTGTTGCCGGATAGCACAAGATCAGACTGTGGTGCAGAATTGCTGTCGGCCTTGTCTATTTGCCGGCCATCAATCTCGTATTTTAGTGAGAGCAAGTTGTGGTCACTGTCGAATCTAGGGATAACTTGGAATTCTCTGACTTTCCTCCAGTCCCTTGTTGGAACCATTATGTAGTCAATCCGTGACTCATAGCCCAGCCTGTTAAAGGTATTTTTAGGCGGGATGTCGCCTTTTATCCGGCCGTTACAGGCCCTCAGTGAGTGGCTGAGCGTGAAGGACAATATTTGGGTTGCGAGTGGGGAACATGCCCTGGCCACTGGGTCTGACAGAGTGGGGATGTTCCAGAATTCGTCCTCTTCACTCGATATCCCCACCAAGTAGTCAGGGAGTGGTTCATATTGTTGATTAAAATCTCCAGCTACAATTAGAGGGGAGCGAAAATTATTTGCGTCAAGGAACTGGGCTAGATCCTCTACTGTTCCCGAGGTGGCTGCAACCCCCACTGGTCTTGAGTATATATTGATCAAAGTGACCTTCCCTCCACGTGGCCATTCAAGGGTGACACACTGGAAATCACGGGAATTGGTTTCCAGCTGTGTGGCCCTACATCCCAGGTGGGACCCGACCCATATCGAGAGTCCACCAGAGGGTCGGCCCTTTCCTCCCCATTTTGCTTCGGTGTCGAAGATAGCGAAGCCCTGTCTAGAATATTTTTCTCTTGCCCATGTCTCTTGTAAAAGACATACATCGTAGCCCTCGATAAGATCTCCCCACTCCGGCGTATCTACTTTGTTGGATAACCCCGCCACGTTCCAGGAGAGAACAGAAATTACACCCCAAGCGTCTGGTGTATTTATGGTGTTTGATGTCTTCAAACTATTAAGTGCTAAAAGTTTGCCATATTGGTTAGGGGGGAGAGCATCCAGTGGGGCACTGTTTAGTTTGTGGCTATTTAGATCTAGGGGACTGTCCTTGATCCTCGTATGGGGATCAGTGTTTAATGGCTGTAGTCTACGAGAGTCATGCCCGCCTCTTACTGCACTAATGGTGTCCGCCTTTCGTTGATGTAATGTCAGTAAAGGCGTTTTGCTGCCTGTGTGTACATTTAAGAGAGTGTGGGTTGGTAGATCACCCATTAAATTAAAATTAGAGCTCTTCAGGGTTGGTGGTGAAGGTGCGGTGTTTGGTGCGGTATTTGCCTGGTGTGGAAGTCAGTCCACTTCCTCTAGACACCCGTATCTATTAGAGGTTGGTAGCCCGAGCCAGCCACCAGATGCTTTCTGGCAGTTGTTACTTTGCCCTCCCCATGTACGATTCCTCTCCGGGACCCTTCTCCAATTCCCCCCCTGGGATGAGTGAAGACGCGGTGGGTAGAAAAAAGTGAGAGGTCTGGCTATTATTGTAGAAATAGTGCTATGATTGGTCCAAGAGTAGATGGCGTGTGCAGTGTTTGGATCCTCAAAGGATACAATCACACAGTCGCCAGTAATGGACTTTTGTGTGGTGCCTACCCAGGGTACCCTACGAACCATAAGGATTTTACTCCTTAGGTGATTGGGTATTGGTTTGTTGGAATCAAGCCAGTGGATCACCTTGTTCTTCAGGGAAGCAAAGTTTTCCTGCTGGTTATGTACCAATTCGGTTACCCCAGTCAGCACCACAATATAGGAACTGACCTCAGGGGGGAGATCTACATAACCCCTTAGGCGTGTATGGCTAGTGCTATTGGCGCTTGATGATGTTGAATATTTAGTATTCAAGCCATTTTGCCTCGAATTGGGCTGATCTGTCGACGGGGGTAACCTTGGGCCGGGTATGGCTGGAAAAGATGGCGGAAGAATTCCTGCCACCGGTTTGGTAATGGTCGCCGTTACCTCGTTCGAAGGATTGTTGGTATTTGCCTTGGTTCGAGGTTTAGGAATAGGTGTAGCCTTTGGGGTAAGAGTAGGGATAACGGGAGGGTTAGCAGCGGGTGGAGGAGGGGAAGCCTCAATAGTTGTTCCCAGGGAGTTAACCTTTTTAAGCGCCTGTGAATTCGCAGCAGCCTGGATCACCGGGATGGATGGTATTCCGGTTGGCAGAGTTCCATGTGGACATGTTGGTTTGGCATTCTGCATGGTAATAGTGGCCAAATTTAAGATGCTCTTTTCTATTTCCATAAGCTGTGTTTCTATGTGTGCAAATCTCACTTCTAGAGGCGAAAGAAGTTTTTTAAGGGTTTCCCAAACAACAGTCAGAAAGTCAACATCCTTTCCTTTGATAGTGCAGAGGGGAGTTGCGGCAGTGTCGCTCTGTATGGTGAGATCATTATTTTCTTGGGTGACTACTGTGTGTGTTGGAGTGTTTACTAGGCACGTTTCAAGCGGAAAAATCTTAGTTTTTGGCGGCAGAGCAGAGGAGGGTAACTTAGTAAATAGCTGGGCCTTAGCTATTTTGGCCTTTTTCCGTGCATATGTCGAGGTATGGGTGCGCTTCCTTTTGTTTTGTGGGCCAATTTGCGGTAATGGAGGGTTGGCACCTTCTGAAGGCATAACGTAGTTGGTCGTAGCTTCGGGGGATGTACCCACCTCGGTTTCCATTTTTTGCTCAACATTTACACCCGCGTAGGTTTGTGGGGAAGAAGTAGGATCTGGGGGAAGTCCCTCCTGTAGCGTTAGTATACTGTTCACATGTGGTTGGTGTATATCGGCATTTGTGACAATCAAAGTTGGAGCAATGCCAAGCGGGCGCTCTGGTGTTTTGGCCCATGCAATAGAGCCAAGGGAGGATTTCTTAGCTGCAGTTAGCTCAACTGACAGTCTTCTTGCAGCTTCGAGTTCTAGAGAGACCCTATGTTGCATCTTGGTTATTTCGTGATCAATTGCGATGTTAGTCCTAGTGATAAAATCATCCATACTACCATTTTTCAACTTGGATTTGGCCGCTCTATCTCTAAACTCGCGGGTTGCCATGATGGGCACAAGTTAAAATACCTGGATTAAAAATGTGAGGAGTTGGGTGATAAAATCAAAATAGAGTGGCCCAGTCCAGTCTCTACCGGCCTCTAACGGCCTAAAACGGCCCTGTCTTTGCCCAGTCTTAGCCCGGGCTGCGTCCCGCGCTGCGGGAGTAGGATGATGTTTTGAAGCCTCAGGAGGGCGGGGGGCGGGCCAGCAGGGAGAGCGGACCGGAAGCTCTCCGTCGGTCTGGCAGGGACTTCTGGGAATTGAAGTCCCCGCACGCTCGCAGCCCCGCTGCAGCCACACGCCCGGTACCGCTTACCTCCTTACCGCCTCGGTGCTCCTCAGGGATGTCAGGTGAGATGCCCGCCTCAACACAGGCGAAGGGCGAAGGGGCACCCGCGAAGCGGGTGCGCCGAGTTGTAATGAAGTGAGCCGCTGTTACTCTCTGGCAATAACGCGCTGGCAGTGTAATATTCCTCCGTTAGGCAAAGTGTCCCACTAGTTTAGCCAACAAGCTGCTGTTTTGAAGCCTCAGGAGGGCGGGGGGCGGGCCAGCAGGGAGAGCGGACCGGAAGCTCTCCGTCGGTCTGGCAGGGACTTCTGGGAATTGAAGTCCCCGCACGCTCGCAGCCCCGCTGCAGCCACACGCCCGGTACCGCTTACCTCCTTACCGCCTCGGTGCTCCTCAGGGATGTCAGGTGAGATGCCCGCCTCAACACAGGCACAGGTGAAGGGCGAAGGGGCACCCGCGAAGCGGGTGCGCCGAGTTGTAATGAAGTGAGCCGCTGTTACTCTCTGGCAATAACGCGCTGGCAGTGTAATATTCCTCCGTTAGGCAAAGTGTCCCCAATTACAAACAGATGGTTTCAAAGCTCGCTCCCAAAAGGGAATCCCCAAACATGCATGCAATGCCATTGAAAGCAATGCAATGTGTGCACGTGTTTTGGCCTCAAAACCGAATCAATTACAAGAGGTCTCCTCCTATGCAGCACATACGCACTAGCTGCGTAGGCAAGACCTATAAAGGAGGCTATCTGAATAAATTGCTAGCTAGGCTCACACGATTTGAATACGTAGGGAAGCTGGTATTGATTCCAGGTTATCTGGTGTCACATTTTGAAATTCAGCCATGAGATGGGTATCTGACACAAGACGAAAACTTATAAACGATCCTTCTCAGGGATGGCTCCTAGGATCTGGAACGCAATACCCACAGAAATCAGACGTATCACATCTACAGCACTTTTCAAAAAGGAAGTAAAAGCGATTCTCATGGATAAATTCACATGAACACTAAGGAAATTACGAGCTCACTAGTACCTCTACCGATATCTCTTTTATATACTCGATATACCAGTTATTGTTTTGATTTACTGTTTACATTGTGCTATGTATACGCAATTTACCTGTTGTTATTTTGTTGCATAACTATCCATGAACTATGAGTTCACTAGTACCTCTACGGATATTTCTTTTATTTACTTGATTTATCTGTTATTGCTTGTATTTACTGTTTACATTGTGCTATGTATACGCAATTTACCTGTTGCTATTTTGTTGCATATCTATCCCTCACTGATTGTAAAGCGTTCTGATATCCGCAAGGGTCTTGTTCGCGCTCTATAAAACTTTAAAAATAAATACATAAATAAATAAATAAATAGTTTTTATTAATGGATTCTGCTGTATCAATCAATACTTGCTCTTGATTAATTGTGGAATTTCTTTTAGCTAATTCAGGGATGGAATATTTGACTGTTCCTTTCTTTCTTTGATTATGTTCCTCACAAAACCCAAACTATTTTCACTCTATTCTTCGTTTTCCTCTTTTCTCAAGTCACTTTAATCAAACTGCAGCAACTGCATTTGGTTCAGCTTCCTTCCATTTTCATGCATTACTAATCAACAGAGGAATTCTATTTGCTTTCATTTTTCATCATAGGTTTTGGAGATGTGATATAATTAACCCTGGGCGAAGCACTACGCTACGCTCGCGGAGTTTGCGAAGTTTCCGCAACTTCGCACTACACGAGCTGCACGTAGCACAGTGCGAACATGCGTAGTGCAGCGTAGCGTAGTGCAGCGGTCATTTTTTGCTTGTTCGCGGTCCTGAACGTCATGTTCGCGACCGCGAGCAAGCAAAATGACATCCCGGCGAGATTCTCTACGCGAGGAGGTCAGGTTTCTCATTGTGAGTGGTTGCGCATGCTCGCGACCGCTCTCAATGAGAAACTACCTGTTCGCGTTGAGAAAGCTGCCGCTCGAGTAATAATCTACTCGAGCAGCAGAAAACTACAGCTCGCACTGTGCAAGACGCCGTTTTCAATGCAGTGCCAGATGCTTGTCCGCACTGTGCAATCATTGAAAACGCATCTTGCACAGTGCGAACATGCTACTACGCAGCTCGCGTAGTGCTACGTGAAGTTCGCGTAGTGCGAAGTGCACTTCGCGTAGCTTCGCGTAGCTTCGCGTAGCGCTACTTCGCGAACTACGCCCAGGGTTAGATATAATTACCTCTCGACTCTTAATGTTTTTATAGGTAATTTAAACAGTTAATTATTTATTTTTACACATAATTTGTATTGGTATTTAGCATTACAGAACATACCAATAACAACTCTTGGGGCATCAAAGGAGGGGGCATATGGGAGGAAGGAGGGTTGTAGGGTAAGGTAGGAATCAAGTGTGGTTACTAGCGAGGACATTGACACGTTTACATAATTCAATGCAAATCATCATATGATGACAGTTGTGTACATTTCAATACAGTAATTGTTCCAGACACAGCCTGCAAAATATTGTCAATACGGCAACATAATATATAAAAAAGAACCTGGGTTGGCTGTGTATGTAGACATCTGGAATAAACAAACACTCTCCACTGACCCGCTGGCAATAAGCACTGCATCAGCAAGACATGGCATTCATATTGTGGAGTTGGCCATGGGTGAGTCATATTTCTGTTGGTAGAGCCACAAAGTGAATGGTTCCCAAATATCTTTGGGATGAGAGCGGATTGGCATGAGGTTCCAAAAAATAGTCAGTTGCTCTTGACAATGTGTGACATCATGCAGCCATGCTTTAATAATAGGAGCGGATCTCCTTCTCCAGTGTATGGCTAGTCTTTGCATGGCCAGCAGGAGCAACATGGCAGTAAGACGGTGGTATGTAGTGGTGGTATCCTAAACATAGCATAATAGACCCACCAGAGAAGAGTGTAGTGCTTCATTGCCAGGTACTATTCGTACATGTTCATATACCTCCCTCCAAAAAGATGCAAACTTTGGACACAGCCATACAAGGATGAGAAAGAAGGCCTGCTGGTCCCTGCAACGCAAGCAGCAAGGGCCTTAGGATAACGCTATTTGGAACAATTGTAGAGAGGTGTGATAGGTTTGATGTAAGTATTTAAAATTAATTAATCTCAATCTGTAGCTCGGGGAAAGGAATTGTAATTGTCTGCAGCAAAACGACCATTGTGTATCTGTGATAGCCAGGTCTGTGTCAGTCCACCACAACTCCAGAACCCCAGGAGTGAAAACCGCTGAGGAGCTATGCATATAATGTAGCGTTGCATTATAAGTGGGGAGGAAGTGGTGAGAATATGCTCCTGCCCTGGGAGGGCCATAGGCGGAACTGGGAATGTGTCATGAAATGTGCAACATGTGGCCCACTGCTAGTAATAGAGTAGAGTATCAAGAAGCGTGAGGAGTGGGTATTCTTCAGTTTGTAATGATGGGATGAACTGTTCATTCAGGTACGTATCGGAGAACGTTATGATCTTGTGTTTTTATGCCAGTGCATTGGCTCCTTTATCCAGAAGTGGCGGTATCTGGGGGTTATCCGCCAGTGGGATTTGCTCGTTCCTTCAAATTATCCCATGCCCATCTAATACATTCTACAGTATTCACCTTTTTCCTAGGGTGACCATAAGAGTGATAGAACGCCGTAATTAATGTGCACAGGACGGCACGGTCCTTCTCAGCAGTCACATAAGGCTGGAAAGGAGCCAGCTATGTCCAGAAATGCAAGTATTTGGCCTGGGCACAAAAAATCGTTTAATGGCAAATCAGAAGCACCCATTCCGGCTTGTGCAAATGGGAGAGGTAGAAGTTCCCAGGAAACCCTTTGTTGTTTCCCGGCCAAAAATAGACTGATCCATCTTGAGATAGAGGTAATGTAGACCAGACAGCTACCCTTACCTCCAACCAATTCAGGACCTGGCCAGAGTTCGCCTGCCACAACTCATCTATGTCGCTACTGAGCCATATGCCCAGGTAACGAACTGGACTGTTTGCCCATTGCAGAGGGTATTCATTTTGAAATTGTCAAGTGTGATCCATAAGGGGGAATAGTATGGGTTTGGCCCAATTGATGTGCATATCAGAGTGTCCCCCAAAGAGTCAGGGGAGCCAACTTTTCCTTTAGATCAGTGCGTATATGGTTATGTCATCTGCATACATTGAAACTACTTGCCCCCCGGGTTTTAGATTGAGGGAAAACATGGCGCCCGCATGCTAAGCGGTAGTGCGCGTCCTCCGCAGGAATCCCTTTCTTCTTACCCCACGATGTAGTTTGCACGTAAGTGCTAGGGAGTAAAAAGCAAACAGCGAGTATATATCTGGAGAAAACCTTTGAAATCTTACCCGCTGCCGACGTTTGGTGCCCGATATGTGGATGTACAAATAACAAAACTAGGAGAACACTGGTCAACAAAATGGTGAGACTGTTAAACTAGAAAAACCCCCAATGTACTCAGTTCCACTGTACTGAGACACGTCCCATCAGCCCACCTCACTGGCGGAGCATCGTCATTTGGGACTGAGATATATAGATACAGTGGGGGGTTTTCTAGTTTAACAGTCTCACCATTTTGTTGACCAGTGTTCTCCTAGTTTTGTTATTTGTTCATTTCATGGGGGTTTGGAGTTCATTTGGTCATTAAAAATAATTCCCTCGGGCCCTCTTTTCATATCGCGGTTTTCGATTCGTGGATGTGCCTCGGGGTTGCGGTCCGGTCTCCCCACGCCTCCTTCCTGCCGCCCTGGGAGCAAGCAGCCGTGGAGCTGAGGCGCGGCCGCAGAGCGGCGGCTCGCATTCTCCTCCGGGGGAATGCTGGCAGTGGCAGAACAAGCGGCTTCTCCGAAATTAGAACATTTTTCCCAGCGGCTGGTTCTGCGGTAGAGAGGAAGCTCGAAGCCCCGGCGGGTTCAGCGCAGATAGAGGGCGACCTTGGCCCAGCCGGAGCTGATAGTGGGAGTGGGGTAGCGGTTCTGTCGGGGGAGAGGTGAGTGCCTCCCCTAACGATAATAAGCGTATTGCTAGGAAGCAGACCGCTAAAGCCAAAAGTAAACGAGGAAAGGGCACTCGACAGCCACAAGTTTTTGAAGCTCCACCAAGTGAAGTCAGGAGGGTCGATGCCTGCTTAGAAGGGACTAAAGGTGTTGATGGGGGCAGTTTGAGTCAGGAGCTCCATAATGAAGAGGGCACTGTACAAGCAAAAATCAGCAGTAACTCTCAGAGAGGAGCAAAAAAAAAAAATCTTGCTATTAACAATATAGTGCGTATTACTCCCTCTTTGCGTTCTTTTTTTAGGGTGTTGCCTCAGGTGCTGAATATTCACCCCACAAATTCTATTGACCAGATTATATCGTCTTATAAAAATCTCTCGATGTCTGAGGCCCCCTCAACCCCTTTGGGCTCTTCTACAACTGTGACTGAGCTCTCAGTACAGATTGATGGCTCATCTAGTTCTCAGTCTATAACAGCTGATCCTGGTAGCACTGAAGATTTAATTTCCAGAATTGAGGGGCCTTCGGTTCCAACTTTCGCCTCCTCCACACTGCCTGTTTCAAAGGTTGGCGGTTCTGGTGGGGCAGAGAAGATAGTCGGAGGCTCAATTGAGGCCCTTCTTGCATCTATGAAGGAGGACATAAGAATTGTTTTTTTGGTCTCTGCGGAGAACCAAACTGAGATCAGGGCTGCCTGTGAAGTACTTGAGAAGAAAGTGGATGGTCTTTATGAAAGGACGGAATCCCTGGAGAGCTCTGTGGGGGTAGTTAAAGCTAACCTGGAGTCAGCTGAAGTAAAAATTCAAAATCTGCGAAAAGAGGGTGACGCTATGGGGGAGAAGGTGGAATCCTTGGAAAATCACTCACGGAGGAATAATCTCAGGCTGTTGAATTTATTTTAGGAGACTTGTTAAGCGCACAAATACCCGAGGGTGTCTCGGCGCTGTGTGTCCGCTATGCTATCCATGAAATGATTACTGTCTAAAGAGCCATGTTTGATCTGTTTGCGAAAGGAGAGAAGGGAAGTGCACATTTTAATTTGGCATGGAAGACTGTTCCAAAGTTTGGTGGCAGTCACTATAAAGGACCTGTCACCCCACGAGACTTTCTTAGTCCTTCGGACCTGCACAAGACATGCAGTAGATGAGCGGAGGGATCTTACCGGGGTGTAAGGGCAAAAGGCATCTTTTAGGAAAGCAGGTCATAGGGAGTGAATTGCTTTATAGGCAATACAAAGTGCATTAAATTTAGTTCTTTTCCTTACTGGCAACCAGTGAAGCTGTTTAATAGTGCTGGAAATAGGGGCAAACTTGGAGGTCGCAGTGATCTATCTAGCCGCAGCATTCTGCACCAACTGTAGTTTTTTTATGACTCCTTCCTGAGCATTGACAAAGAGCCCATTACAGTAATCAATGCGAGATATCACTAACGCACTGATCAAAGTCTTGGTCATGCTCATGGGAAGGTAAGGGAGGAGTTTTTTGATCATTCTCATAGTATAAAATGAGGACACCACAGTATTGACATGGTGCATAAGGGTAAGTTTACTGTCCAGTATGACCCCCAGATTTCTTGCCTTGGCCACTGGAGATGGAGGTGGTCCAAGAGCAGTAGGCCACCAAGTGGGTGACCAAACTGGGGAGAGGTTACCAAACACCATCACCTCCGTTTTATCGGAGTTAAGCTTCAAGCAATTTGTGGACATCCAGTCACTTATTGCAAGCATTCCTAAATTAAAATTGGAAGCCACTTTATCTCCGTTTTTATTAATAGCCAACACAATCTGGGTGTCATCAGCATAGGATGTCACCGCCAGGTGATGGGATTTAATGACCCTCGCCAAGTCCGACACATAGATGTTAAATAGTGTTGGACTTAGCGAGGATCCCTGGGGGACACCACAAGGGAGAGTAAAAGATGGTGAACTGAAATTGCCAAGAGCAACGGATTGTACTCGATCAGCAAGAAAGGAGGAAATAAGATCCCTAGCACCATGTGTGATCCCCACCGCTGAGACACGGTCGATCAAGATGGAATGATCGACCGTGTCAAACGCGGCGGACAGGTCCAACAAAATAAGCACTGCTGATCCTCCCCCCGTCGAGTGTCATCCTGATTTCATCCGTAGCTTTAATAAGCGCGGTTTCCGTCCCATGTCCCTTCCGGAATCCAAATTGTGAGTTCTCCAAACAGTTATTGTGATTAATATAATCTGAAATTTGGATATTCATGATCTTTTCAACAATTTTGGCGGGGAGAGGGAGGCAGGCTATAGGTCTATAGTTGGCAACTTTAGTGGGGTCTAAAGAACTCTTCTTAATGAGAGGTTTAATAGTCGCTTTCTTCCAGATGGAAGGAAAGATGTTTGAGGAAAACATGACATCAAATATTTCAGTGAGTTTGGGACCTATAATGTCAGGAAACAACTTAAGAATGGAAGGGGGACATGGATCTTCCGTCGAGCAAGAAATAGTAGTGCATAGTAGGTGTGATACCAGTTCTGACGGAGCCTGAGTGAAATTCTGAAAGGAAGGAAGAAAGGTCGAGTCAGGCAGGATAGAACATGACCACGCCAAGTCCTTATGATCCTTGGGAGTGGAAGGTGAATGTCCAGTACTGATTGTATGTACCTTGAATTGAGTATAAATGTCGGTCACTTTACTTTGAAAATGGTCTGCCAAGGAATCGCAGAGTTCTTGAGTAGCTATGATGGGGATAGATGTCACTTGGCCAGAGAGACGCTTGACTACCTGAAAAAGTTGTTTCACAGAGTCATGAGCATGATTAATTTGGGTACCGTAAAATTTACTTTTTCCATAACGATCAGTTGTTTATATTTAGATATCATGATTTTATAGCAGGATTTTTGATCTGGGTCATAGACTCGTCTCCATCTACATTCCTGACGTCTACATTTTTGCTTTTCTTGCCTGAGGACATCATTGTACCAGGGTGCGGACTTAGAAGCCCTATTGATAGATTGTTTCTTTAAAGGGACCGTCATATTAACTGTGTTCTGAATCCAGTTGGTGTAGTTAATAGCTCCTAACTCAGGATCAGTCACAATAGATGGCATCGAAGTCAGTAGTAATGATTGAGATGCAAGAGTATCAATGCTTTTCCAAGCTCTGAAATGGTTGATGGATGAGAGGTTATTAGTTGGGGAGGGAATATCTTTTAGTGAAAAATCAAAAAGAATAGCAGAATGGTCAGTCCATGTCAAGGGAAGAACATCTCACATCCTGAGTGATGTATGACTAGAAAAAAGACCGTCCAAAAGGTGACCCGCAGTATGGGTGGGACCTGAGACTAGTTGTGGGAGTCCTATTACTTCCAATTCCGATAAAAGAGCTACAGTATCAAGGTTATCCAACCCCTCTAGGTGAAAGTTAAGATCACCCAGTATGGTGTACTGGTTTTCGCCTGCTAACGGTTCAAGTAAAACTTCCAGGTTAGCAAGAAATGCACCACGAGGAAGCTTTTCCGGAATTGATATCATGGGACTGGATGAAAGAAATACAAAGAGCTCATCGCTTCCCGTTCAATAAGAAGCAAAATCGACAAACTGAAGAAAACTTTCCACGGGCAATTTTAGTATGCTTTAATAATTTTTTGGCAAGAGATGATATTTTCTCACGAGCTCGCCACGACAAGAGGACGCTAGCCAAAGGTTGTAATTTTTTTGTGAGACCTGACTTTTGTGCAGCGACAGTTTCTAAACGGTGGCATTTGCGTCAACTAATCCCACAATTTCAGAGTAAAGGGGCAGTGGCATACCTGCAGAACCCAGCCAAGTTAAAAGTCTTGTTCAAAGGACAGACGAAATTCTTTTTTATGGAGAGCAAAGCAAAAGAATATTTAGAATTAATTAGTGGAACGGCTCAAAAAGAATAGTATATAGAGCATAAGTTAGAGGACTTAAGATTGTGATTTGGTTTGCTCATGTTTATATATCAATAAGGGTGTTCTTTCTCCCTGGGTAGACGCGGAAAAGGGAGGCATGCTACTCCATATTATACGGGGACTAATAGCCCCCGGGCCTCATGTGTGGGGGGGTGGTGAGGGGTGGTCGGGTGGGGTTTGTGGGGAGGGAGTCGGGGGGGGTTCAGAGGGGGTGGTGGTGGCAGGGTGAATAGTCAGCATTAGAGCACAAGTGGGCAGGGAAGGCTCAGAAGTATGAGAATTACACGTTTTTGTTAAAGTTTTTAGTACTGAAAGAGGAAGAGGTATTGTTAAAGGTTAAGATGCTGGGTATAGAATTCTTTTTTCTTTAATGACGAATAAAAAGGTGAAAATATGGACGTTGAACATTGCTGGTTTGAATAACGTTAAGAAACAACAAATGTTGGCAAAAATTGTTCAAATATTGCAAATCGATATATTATGTCTACAAGAGACACATGTGCCTTGGTTAAAAAAAGATCTTTTGAAGAATTTGGGTATGCAATTGGTTGTCTGTTCTAGACAAACTGGGATAAAAAGAGGGGTGGCCATTTTGATGAGACAAGGCTTGGGTAAGTGTATTAATTCTGCTGCAGACAATTGGGGTAGGTGGGCTATAGGAACGTTAATGATTGAAGGTAGGATATTTACTGTATGTAATATATATGGGCCAAATCTGGAGGATGTATGACGTTACAACGCATACTTTTACAACGCCTACCATTACAACGAAACTTTTACAACGCAAAAACTTTTACAACGCATATCTTTACAACGCAAGATTTTACAACGCATATACCTTTACAACGCATACCATTACAACGTAAGTATTGGTAAGTATATAATATTTTTTTTAATTTAAATTAATTAAAAATATTGTAATATAATTTAATTTTATTTAATTTAATTTAATTAATTTAAGTTAAATGTAATTTTATTTTATTTATAAAAAATACCCCTGTACCCCAAAAACCCAAAACTGACCCTGAACCCTAAAAATACCCCTTTACCCAAAAACTGAAAACTGACTGTGAACCCTAAAAATACCCCATTACCCCAAAAACCCAAAACTGACCCTGAACCCTAAAAATACCCCTTTACCCAAAAACTGAAAACTGACCCTGAACCCTAAAAATACCCCTTTACTCAAAAACTGAAAACTGACCCTGAACCCTAAAAATACCCCTTTACCCAAAAACTGAAAACTGACCCTGAACCCTAAAAATACCCCTTTACCCAAAAACTAAAAACTGACCCTGAACCCTAAAAATACCCCTTTACCCAAAAACTGAAAACTGACCCTGAACCCTAAAAATACCCCTTTACCCAAAAACTGAAAACTGACCCTGAACCCTAAAAATACCCCTTTACCCAAAAACTGAAAACTGACCCTGAACCCTAAAAATACCCCTTTACCCAAAAACCCAAACATATAACATTTAAAAAATAATTATATACTTACCAATACTTACGTTGTAATGGTATGCGTTGTAAAGGTATCTGCGTTGTAAAAACATGCGTTGTAAAGGTATGCGTTGTAAAAGTTTTTGCGTTGTAAAACTTTCGTTGTAATGGTAGTGCGTTGTAAAAATTGCGTGGTAAACGTTGCATACCAAATCTGGATGACGAGGAATTGTTCAACTTTGTTAATGAAGAACTGGCCCAATGGCCACAATCTGTTATATTGTGTGGGGACTTGAATATAAACATTCCGGCTGCTTTAAATGTTAGATCTAACCACAGATATATCGGAAGAAAAACTCTGATGTATAGCGCTTTACGTAGTTTAATGCTGGATCAAGGCTTGTACGATGTTTGGAATATTTTATACCCTGAGAACCCTGGATATACATTTTTTTCTGCTCCCCATACAAAGTTTGTTAGATTAGACTATTTTTGGGTTTCTGCTGACTTGTTGAAAGGGGGTAATGTTGTTATTCAGCCAAAACTGGTTTCGGACCACAATCCTGTGATTTTAGAGCTTGAGCTGGAACTGACATAAAAGATACAGCAGAGAACCTGGACCTTTGATAGGAAGCTACTAGGGGACGAAGGGTATTGCCAACTAATGGTTAACCAAATTCAGGAATTTTTTGACATAAATAAGGGCACGGCCTCGCAAGGGGTTGTATGGGATACATTTAAGTCAGTTATTCGGGGGGAAACACTTAAATTTGCTAATTATAAACGCAAACAATGGTTGTGCAAGCATCATCAAGATTTTGCTGAGGTTATGAGGAAAGAACATAAATTAGCGCAAGTAATATATCAAGGTGGAGATTTAGAATCAATACAAAAAGCCCAACAAGATTTAACGGTCATCAGGTCACTGGCATATTCCAATGTGGCTGAGCAGATAGCGGAGAAATATAAACAATACAAAGAAGAAGCATACGAGTACAGTGAAAATACAGGGAGATTTTTGGCAAAAAGGCTGAGGGAAAAGGTGGTATATAGTGATATTGTTAAAATCACAGACATGAATGGAATACTACAAGAGGAAAAAAGTGGGATACTTTATGAATTTCACAATGTTTATCAAGCATTAAACAGCGAGTCTGGAGGCGGAATAAGTGGTGAGGATGAGCTAGACTATTTGTCTCCTTTAGTAACTAACGTATTGGCTGAACATAATAGGGTAATTCTTTCTGCCCCACCGATTTGGGAGGAAGTGGAAGCGGCGTTAATGGGTTTAGCACAGGGAAAAGCTATGGGTCTGGACTCTATCCCTCTTGAATTCTATAGGACGTTTCGTACAGTAATTCAGAAAGAATTATTAGAAACATGTCAACAAGCCTTTAATGGACAAGCACCAGATTCATGGTCGCAGGCTACAATAGTTATTTTTAAAAAGAAAGGGAAAAATGCATTAGAAATGGGTTCATATCGACCCATTTCTTTATTAAACGCAGACAACAAGATTTATTCAAAAATTTTAGCTAATAGGATGAACGACCTGATGCCGGAGTTAGTTTCATTACGCCAACATGGCTTCATCCAGCTTAGAGATACTACTGATCATATTCGTAGAATAATAGCGATATTGGACTGGGCTCAGAATAGTAGATCACCGGTCGGAGTGGCCCTGCTCGATGCCGAAAAGGCATTCGACAGGGTCACCTGGCGGTTTTTATGGGCAGTTCTAGCCTGGAAGGGCTTTCCTTCTGAATTTATAAAAGCTATACAAACGATGTACCTACATCCAACAGCTACACTTCGGATAGGGGGTAGATTATCAAAACAGGTGGTCATAGCTAGGGGGACAAGACAAGGGTGTCCTTGTTCCCCGCTCCTGTTTGCACTGTATATCGATCCTTTTATTTCTATAATAGAGGCAGATAATAGTATTAATCCGGTACAGATCAGGACACAATGCCATAAAGTCTATGCATATGCGGATAATATTGCGGTTGTAACCGCTAATATAACTGAAGCACTCCCCCGAATTATCCAAGCGGCTGAAGCCTTCGGACGACATTCAGGGTATAAACTGAATGTGGCAAAAACACAGGTGATTCACTCGCAGGTTGGACGACCTGAGAATATTATTTAGATTCTGAGGCAATGTATTTAGGCATAAAAAATACAGCCGATGTTGAGGATATTATTGCTAAAAATCTCGACCCTATTATATCTTCGTCAAACAAAATACTGCAAAGAATTAATAACCTTCATCTATCTTTGTATGGCCGCTGTAATGTTATCAAAATGTTGATATTTCCGAAATTTTTATATGTTTTCCGAGCCATCCCTTTCTTAATATCAGCAGTATACTTTTCTCGTATTGAGAGAATGTGCTCACGATTTATATGGAACTACCACCGGGCACGGCGGGCTATGAAATGGTGTATTCTACCACGCGAAAGAGGAGGTTGGGGACTACCAGATTTTCAGCTATATCATTGGGTTGAAATTTTACAAAATATGGGAGTGTCATTGTTACCAGAAGATACAACCCCTGATTATGCGGCACCTTCAATATATGAGATGCTCTTGGGCCAAGAATCTAAGCAGTGCTTAAATCGTATAATTGAGCCTAGTTATTTTAAAAAAACGAGGTTTAAGCCGGTAATAGCAGCCTATTCAATTTGGAGGACGATGAAAAAAAGGTTGGGTATCGGCCAGAATTTGAACATATACACTCCACTACAAAGCTGCCCTATATTACCCACAATATTTGTTGATTCAGTTATGACAAGATGGTATAACTTAGGAATACGTACTTTAGGGGATTTATATGCAGGATTACAATTTATGTCTTTTCAAAGTTTACAAAGCAAATTTAAGCTACTGCGAGGGGATTTTTTTAAATATCTCCAGTTGCGCAGTTATTGTGAGGGGAAAAAAGCGCAAAATGCAATTATTTTACAGAAAATCGAGATAATGGAATTACTTAAAGTACGAGGGAAAATGGGTTTTCTGTATCAGTTATTTTTGAGCGAGTCTAAAGATGATTTAGAGTTTCAGGAGGCAAAATGGGCCATTTAACTAGGTTTTGAGGGGGTTAATATGATGAAAAGTATCGAAATTTTTTGATTAATGGCCCGTTAAAAAGCCAGCACTATATGGCAATTTTTGATCTTTATTACACCCCGGGGAAACTGGCTAAATGGAATACAGGTAGAGGAACTAGCTGTAGTCGTTGTGGCCAATATGCCGCTGACTCGCTCCATATGTTTTTCAACTGCCCTAAACTTAAAGATTTTATAAGGGAAATACAGACCTTTATGCGGTGTAGTTTGGGAATTCCAGTACGAATACGTTTATTTTTGGTAATTTTTGGATGGCAAGGTAATGGGCGACCGGTTGATGTGGAGGGGATGATATTCATATGTATGGCTCTGTATCGGCTCTCGATAACCTCGCAGTGGCTTGATGATAATCCTCCATCTTTTGTCAATTGGCAAAAAAAGTTGCTTGTAATATATCATCTTGAGATGGCATTGTATAGAACTAAGGGCCGGCGGAAAAAAGGCAAGGCTGCCGTATATGGCAACCTGTTACTACGTGGCTTGGATTATAGGAATGTTATGTAATCTGGAGTGTATATAAGTGTCAAAGATATTCTCCGTTTTTTTTGGGTTTTTTTTGCTTTTAGTATATATAATTGTTGTAGTATGTAAACTGTATTGTGTGCTCTAAGTGCTGACAAAAAAAACTTTAATAAAAAAAGAAAAAAAAAAAAAAGAAATGCACCACGAGGTCCCGGAGGACGATAGATAAGCGTGCCTTTAAAAGGGGTAGCATGGGGAGTGGCAATTGTAAAAGTAATTGCTTCACAAGTGGTGGTAGGGACAACTTCCATTCGTACTATTAGAATATTACGATATATAATGGCCAGGCCACCACCTTTTTTCGGGGGTGGTCTGTCCATTCTGATGTTCGAGAATCCCTCAGGGGTTGCAATGACAAAGTCAGGTCCACAGGAGAGATCACCCCAGGTTTCGGTTAAGAAAAGAAGATCAAGATTTTGGTCCTCAATAAAACTCAAAATTTCGTATTTGTGCTTGGGCAGAGAACATGCATTTATTAATGCCGCCACAAGAGGTTTAAGCAGTGGTCCTTTCCTGCAAGGAGTATGTGTCAGTAAGCGACGATAGTTGTTAGTGACATAAGAACAGCTAGGACAAACATAAGGGAGGGAATATGGCTGGTTGGCAAATTCAATACGAGGGCAAAAGAGAGGCGATGTGTTTAACGAATGAAGTTGCTTTGAATCATAAGTCAAAGTCACCTCTGGGCTGTTTTTGGGTAAATTGGCGGGGGGGGTGGCCCTAGACTCGGTCCAGGCGCGGACGGGCGCAAACGGGCTTGCCTTTGGCACGCCTTCGGCGCGCCCTTGGCGCGCCCGCTGCGCACGTTCGCTGCGCGTTGTGGGAAACATGATGGTTAAATACCGAAGGGGCGGCCGACTAGCCTGCTAACCTTCGCGGTGGTGCAGCTTCAGACCGGAAGTATGAACTTGCCGGCGAGTGTCTAAACAAAGCTTCCCTCCACTCAAACTGAATAACAGCGGTGGACCGGGGAAGTTGAGGAAGTGAGTGCACATAAAATAAAGTCACAATGCGGCCCAAATGAAACAATTTTAACAGAATTAAAATACAGCTTATTAAGTCAAGCTATTTTTAAAATAAGAGGCAGCAGCCCTTTCCCACTCCTGCGTGAGTCAGGTTATGTCCAGAAGTTCCCAGAGGGGAAAGAAGGGAGCGATATAAAGACTTTTGTGGTGGCCCTACTAAAAGAATCATTAAATCGGGAAGATTCCCCTGATATTCTGGAAAAAGACATCCAAAGGGTGCATAGAGACCCCTTTCGATTAAATCCTGGCAGGGCTAAACCCAGGAAGATATTGGGTAATTTCTTAACATATACTATAAAAGAAAAAATTGTAAACCTGGCACTGAAATCCAAATGACTGAAGGGCCCAGAATTCCCCTTTGAAGTCCGCTCGGACCTTTCTAAGTCCACATTGGATCAGCAATGGGAACTCGGTCAAAGGATGGATACATTTAGGTCCTTGGGCGCAACGGTACAAATGAGGTTTCCTGCATTTCTGCGGATTATGTTTAACAACAAGATGCATAATATCAGATCCCCCCTCGAGGCTGATGAACTGTTGGAATCCATAAAGGATTTTTCACGGGGGTGGGGTAGTTCGATGGGATTTTAAGCTGGAATTCAGAGCACATTCCACTACTAGTGCAAAGTTATACCTCGGTCCCAAAGAACAAGGCATTAACTCCCAATAGTGTTCAGATGTAGGTTTCTATACAGTAACCAAAAGGGAAAATAGGGAAAAAAAAGAAGTAGGGAGGAAGCAGTTTAAAAAAAAAAAGGAGGGTCTATATGAAATGGCTACTACAAGATTGGTATTAAAAAAAAAAGAGAGACAACATAGTCAAATTAAAGTCAAATAAAAGGAAAGGGAAAGAAAAAAAATATAAATATGGATTCTGCTTATCTTCCTAGCATAGTTGTTTTGTAGCACGGGTAGGGTAGGAGGGGCTGCCAGAGGGCGCAAAACCTGGCAATACATCAGGCCAGTGTAAGTAGGGATGGGTTTTCCAGGGGATGGGGGGTGGGTAGGGACACTTTAGGTCGTGGGAGTAAAAGCTTAAAAAGTCCTCATAGGTCTGCTCTCTTGCAGGTTTTTTCAAAGTTTAGTATGGGCTATCACTGGGTTTCGTTTATCGAGTTCAGAAGTCGCTTTTTTACAGGGTTTGGGATGGAGCTAGGATTACTTGTCAAGGGGCGGGTGGGAATGGAGGAGAGGTAAGATTAGTTATGACTTCCCTTCAGTACCTATCCTGGAATGTCAATGGCCTGCATGTGAGGGGTAGAAGAGATTGTATCCTTCAATATTTGAAAGATTGAGAGACTCCCCCGCGCAGGTCATTGTCATACAGGAAACACATCTCCTCAATTCAGAGACTATCGATCTATTAAAAAAACAGAAATGGATTGATAAATGTATGTGTACAGATCAAACCGCAAATATTAGAGGGATCCTCTTTATTTTCAAAAAACAAGCAAAGGCCCAAATAGTGGAATACAAAGAGGACCATAGTGGGAGATGGCTCCTAGTTAGAGGATTGTTATGCAGTACGATGTGCTCTTTGGTGGGTTATTATGGGCCAAATCAGGATGACCCTTCCTACTTAGATATTATTCGAAACCACCTGCTAGTCTCCCAGGAACCTGTAATATGGATGGGGAAATTTAATATTGTGCTAAATCCTTATCTCGATAAATCACCCAAATCCAGAGCTTGTGTACCCTCTAAATCCAGGCAATCTCTTGTGTCAATAATGGCACAGTTAGGGCTGGCAGACATATGGAGGGAAAGGGCAGGGGACAAACGTGGGGTCTCATTCCGGAATCTCAAATATAAGCACAAGTCGAGAATAGACTACGCACTGTTTAGCTATAGCCTTAAAGAATCGTTAGAGGATATAGTATATCTACCATCTCACCTCTCCGACCACTCAGCTATCCTCTTTAGCCTAAAATGTGGCCAGCAACTTAGGCATGCCTCATGGTCTTTTGACTGTACGGTCTTATTAGAGGAGGCCAAAACTATCTTCTTTCTATCTGAGACTACATTTTTTCTCATGGACAATCTTGACTCTGCAAATATTTCTACCGTTTGGGATACATTGAAAGCCTTCTGGAGAGGCTGTATTACCAATAGAGCCTCTCATAGACGGAAGGTATATTGGGAGAAAATTAGCAGTCTCGAGGTGGAAATGAATTCTATTGAACAAAAGCTCGGCACCCATATCGGTTCAAAAGAAGACCAAGAGAAGTTAGCCTCGTTAAAAATTCAACTCGAATGAATTTTGCAGGAAAGGGTAGCCAGGAGATGGGAGGCAAGTAAAATCTCTCCTTTTGAATTCGGAGAGGCAGCCGGTAAGATCCTTGCTTGGAAAATAAAATCAGATCAAGCACAAAACTATATTAGAGAGATAAGAGTAGAGGGTGAAGCATCTCCCCGGGTCTCAAATTCTGATATTGGGAGTGCTTTTCAGGAATTCTTCCAGACCATTTATAAGGAAGATATCTATGACGACTATACTGCAAGGAACTCTTGGCTTGATAAGATCTCCTTGCCTAGTCTTACACATGAGCAAAGAAGGCGGTTGGAGGTTGAGATTTCAAAAGAAGAAGTGAGTAAGGCCATCGGTCAAGTAAATCGAGGGAAGGCGGCTGGCCCCGACGGTCTATCGGGAGAACTTTATCGTGTTCTTAGCGAAGCTATTATACCAACTCTGGTGACTCTTTTTAATAGTATTCTTTTGAAGGGGGAGGATCCTCGAAATTCATGGAGTGATGCGATGATAGTCTTGATCCCTAAACCAGGGAAAGATCCGAGGGGAGTCTTATCGCCCGATTTCACTCCTCAACACTGACTATAAAATCTTTGCCGCCATTAGGTTCAATAGGTTGGGGGGTGTAATAGAGTCAATTATACATCAAGACCAGAAAGGCTTTATAAAAGGGCGCCAATTAGCGGAACTTACACATGATTTAATCGGGGCCATAGATATTGCCTCTACCTTCTCTCTTCCTTTGGCCACCCTCACTTTAGATGCAACCAAGGCCTTTGATAGAGTGAACTGGCCCTATCTAGCGGCAGTTATGAAAAAATTCAACCTAGGAGACAGCTTCTGCCGAGTTATAGCACTCACGTATAAGGCCCCAGCTGCTAGACTGCTCGTTAATAACGTTTGGACGGAGGCCTTTAAAATCACAAGGGGTACGAGGCAGGCTGCCCGCTTTCCCCCCTCCTCTTTAACCTTTACATCGAGCCTTTTGCTCAGGTTCTCAGAGAGGAGGCTAATATTCCTTCTTTCAGATTCGGAGGGTGGGAAAGGCGGGTAGCCCTTTATGCAGATGACATTCTCATTTTTACATATGACCCCGAGCTAGTGTTTCCTTCAGTTATTGAGAGGGCGGAGGAGTTCGGCAGGGTCTCGGGGTATGAGATAAACGCAAATAAAATTTAAATAATGGCCTGGAACATCACTAATACACAACTTGATGTGGCCTCCTCCATGAGATATCTCGGAATTAGAATTATTCAAGAGGTTAGTAAATCGCACAAAATAACTTAGATTGGGTCGCTTAAGAATGTCAGAAAAAGTTAAAATCTAGGCCTATCTCCCATTATCCATCTTGGGGAGGATAAACTTAGTGAAGATGTCTATTCTTCCTAAATATATATGTCTTTTGAATGCCATCCCCATCGCTTTTGACAACAAACAAATAGATAAATGTCAACGGGAGATTAATTCCTTTATTTGTAAATACAGATCCACCAGATTGGCTTGGAAGAAGTTAAGGCAGAGGAGGGAAAAGGGAGGGCTGGCACTACCTGACCTACAATATTATGCATTGGCCTTTCAGTTCTCGCATTCCAGAATGCTATTGAAAACACCCTCAAGTACATCAAGAGGAAGAATGTTTCAGGCTATGCTAGAAGGTGCCAATCTACCATCTGAATGTTTCCTGTTTAAGTTTGGGGACCAACATTTTTTTTTAAAGTAAAATTAAAGATTCTTCAATCTTTAGCTAGAGTTTGGTTACTAATCAGAAAGAAAATAGGGCTTTGTTAGTTTTTAAATTTTGCACCTTTATGGGACTCCCCAGGTACACCATCTTGCCTTCAGTACAGTCTGGCGATTCCCGTGAAGGATGCGGGATTGTGAAGTGGGGAGACTTGTTGGCAGGGGGGTCAATGTTGTCTTGGGAAGAGTTACGGGAGAGCGTAGGTCCTGGTCTATCTAGGTTTAAACACATGCAGCTTGATAGTTGGGCCCGGGCTCTGTGTAGGAAAGATGTCCCCCCGGGGAAAGTCAGTAATTTGGAAAAACAGCTGGTGGTTAGGCCAGGGGGTGGTAAAAAGGTTGCATTTTGGTATTGGAATATTTTGGAAGAGATAGATGGGGACTTCAATCTCCCCGATGAGCTGTGGGGTGGTGAGTTGGGCTGTCAATGCGAGCAGTTATGGATCGACTCATTCACCCTTTTGTATAAAATAGTTAAACCAGCATGGCTGAGGCGTAATCACCTCTTCACGGTACACCGTGCTTATCTCTCTCCCTTAAAGTTATCAAAATTCCAGCCAGGGAAAACATGTAACAAATGCAATCTGCCTGAAGCATCTGACAGGCATATGTTTAAAGACTGTCCTCCCATTCGTTTATTTTGGGAGCAGGTGAAGGTGTCGCTGGATTCTATTCTTAACACTTCACTGAATATCACCCTCCCATTAATTATTTTCGGCATTGATGAAAATATTTTTGGTCATGCAAGATATTTCCTTTTCTACGCAATCCTTCTGGCAAGAAGACAAATCTGCAAGTTTTGGGCAGACATTGCCGCACCAACATACTCAGGCTGGTTGACGTCCCTGTATGAAACATCTAAGGTAGACTTGGCTAGATCTAGCAGCAAAAAGAAGAACTTAGCATTTTGGGACTTATTGGTACAGTGGAGATAAGATTTCCGTTTTTTGTTTTTTTCCCCCCGGGTCCTATGATTATGCCTTCTTCACTCCATGGACATTCGCAATGGGTTCCCCAGGTCACTGCTATGGTCCAACAGGTTGACAGATACCTTGATGAAGTAATTTTGCTAGCCCCCCATCGTCTCATCTTCCTTTCTTTTTGGAGGCTTCCTCCGCCAATCTTGTCATTCGTGTCATCAATGTCCCAGTTTGAGAAACAACTCAGATTCTTGGGTTTCTCTATGTAAGACACGTATGGTGGTCGGTGCTTCCTTGAGGAGGGTAAAGATAAATGAGGAGAAAAAAAAAGAAACTACTGGCCCCCTATTGGTGAATATAGGCCCCTATTTGCATGATGTTGCCAAAGCCTCACTGACAGTGACATTATCGCAATGGCACATAGGAGCAGCGAAAGCTGGCAAACTCAGCATGTGCCTTGGGAAATCTAAAGGAGATCGGAGACTAGCCCATTCATATGCACCCACGCACAGGGAAGGGTATGGAGCAATCGTATCTGTTTTATAAAAATGGAGCTAAGGCCGACCCAAACTAACAGGGGAAAAAGGTGCGCCCCTTCCAAAGAGTCAATTGCCTTTGATGCGTCAAGTAGAGCAGCTACTGAAGAGATTTGGAGGTTGAATTGGTGCATCACCGAGAAAATCATGCGTAAATTATGAGTTGCTGAATGGACCGGAATTAAGCCGGACTGATCGGGTTGCACTATCAGGGTGGACTGCCCAATGGGGAAGGAGTTATATTACCTGCTTCCTCCAACCTCTTACCAGAACCAGTTAAAAATTCCTACATGCAGCAGTAGGCATTGGCGTTAGCTCCTGTACTTTACCGCAATCATATTAGGTGGGATGATCAGTCACCTCATCACGAAATTGCATTAAAATCAATTCCTCAACCATAGAGACAATACCCAATAAAGCATGTTGCAAAGAAACAAGATCCTATATCAACTTGAATGCCAGGGGGGATAGAGAATTGCACCTCACCTATGAATATTCCCTTGTTTCCCATAATGAATCCCGATAATTCATATCATCTAGTCTTAGATTATAGACATTTGAACGCATCCACATGCCCATTTGCAGTACAGAATGCACATAGTAACGCACTAATGTATAACATTGCGTGAAAAAAATACAAATCACACTAGACATCTCAAATGGATTTTTCTGCCAAAAGTTAGCGTCTGGGAGCAGGTATTTCATAGCATTCTCAGTGCTAGGTTGTCAATGCCAATTTTGTTGATTACCACAGTGGTGTAAGAATAGCCCCAGGCTGTTTTCAGCCAGAGTAACAAAGTTACTTAAAACTTTTGATGAGGAGGCATTCTCCTATGTAGATGACACCTATCTGATGATGAATTAATGGAACTCTTCTCTAGGGTGAACCACATCATTCTTGGGTCCACCCACTTAGGATACAAATTTAATTTAAAAAATCCCAAAAATGCCCACCTCAGTGTTCTATTTCTAGGACACGACTTGTCAAAGGAATGCAAAAGCCACTGGGGAAGTAAAGGTATTCTTGGCAAGACCTGCCTGGGTCCCGAAGATTGGGGACCTGGCCAGCGAAAAGACAATGGACAAGAAAGAATTTGTAACATCTTACATAGCACCTGTACCTGTCCTTATTGTTGAAGGTACCAGAATTGTACTTTTTCTGCCCCTTGCCAGCTGCCAAGACAAAAGGTTTGTCTCAATTGATCTGATCAAACCACACTATGTGGCAGTTTCTCAACAGTAGTCCACATGGGCTCCTGGGTAGCTGCCACTCTCCTCCCGCTACAGTGCAGAAAGTTAACATGGAAACTTTAATTATGAACGAAGATTCCACTCTCCAAAGAGAAACTATACACAACAATGAAATGATGCTACTCCCTTTTGAAACATCTACAACTGTACAGTCAACAAGTACAGAGATCTCAATTCAACAAATTGACGACATCTGTGTAAACATGCCACAGATTGGGTCATCTACCAGTTCTACAAAACCTGCTGAGCTGCGAAGAATAGGCGTCTGGCTACTTTGTGCATTATAGTGATTTCTCAACGGATCCAAGAGAACCTGAACTGCTAACACCCCCTCACCCTTTCAACTGCGGCTATATGCTTTCTATCTTGGGCTGAAAAAACACATACTCCGTTATTCCCTGGATAAAATTGGATTACTTTTAATGGTTCTCTGGATTGGTTTAGTGATGGTCTTTTTTCTGCTTCTGTATGGACGTTATCTCCCAGAACGCTCTGCGGTATATCTTGTGAACTTGGTCCAAAAACCACAAGTATCATCACACCATGAATTAAGGGATGGGACCTGTCCCTGGTGAACTTTACAGCATTTCCAGTTCCTGAAAGGATTTGTATGGGACAGGGTATCGTATGATGGATATGGTCCTCCTGATTTATTGCAAATTCTATATTTGTTTAAAATTTCCTTAAATTATATCATCACCTCTTGTACTTTCTCTGATGATTGGGGCCTTCAAGCTGTGCATAACTTGCTTTCAGATTTAGAGCAATTTCTAATGATGAATTGTATGATGGTACAAGTACCTTTGGAGACCTGTTCTGTTACGAGCATTAGGGTCACTATTTTTTACATAAAGGTAGTATCCGACGCGCAGTTTATAATTACACACAATGGGAACACTACCCAACACCACCGAAAGGTAGTTCAAGCACATTTGCATAGATGTTTGCTTAATTTTCAGGTTTTGAAACATCAAACCCAGCCTCTTTTACTAAAGGCTTGCACCTATACCTGCAACGAAAAAGATGTTAACAAACACCAAGCTGATATACTCTGCTTCCTTTATTTCCCAACTGTCTATACGAGGTTTCGACTTTTGAAAAGACACCATAGATTCAAAATCTGTCGGGGATAAAAGATAGATAAATTCAAGGAACGGAGGCCTTATTTAGAGCATGCCTCATACCACATCAAATAATTTTCCTGAATACGAAAATGCAACAAACTTCATGTCTTGAAACAGTAAAAATAAAGGATTTGTATGCCAGCATTCTCAAATTTCGAGAATTGGCAGTTGTTAGAAATGGGGATCTCTGGTTGGCTAAGGCTTGCGCCAAAGTCAGGTAGAGACCACCACTCTAGTCAGGGAAAGGGAGTTACACGCCAAAGATAACGCATGCTGACCCCCTTGGTAGCTTGGCACGAGCAGTTAGGCTTATCGCGGAGGCGATGTAAAGCCTTTGCACGACACACACAGTAACAACATACTAGGCACACCGCAAAAGGAACTCCACACAAGGTTATATATAATAATAGCCTTTGTATTATCATAAAACACATTAGATGATAATCACACAATATACACTGTGCCAACTGGCACAGGTAATATCTACAGGGGATTATTTACACAGAACACGGCCACGTGGGCCACTGCCAGAATAATCACTTAGTAAAAATAGTAAAAGTAAGAATATATCAGGAACTTAGAACACAGCCAGTAATCACTGGCGGACACTATACTCAGCGTCAACCTGTAACATAAATCAAAACATGCACAGTATCACATAAAGCGAGAACTCTATTCTGCTCCAACCTCATAAGCCTAAATATAGTAAACCATAATCTCTTAAACATTTTTTTTTAAATATTTTTATTGTTCTGTATTAATTGTCACAGCATTACAGCATTTAAATCATATATAGTGTATTCTTTACAATATACTGTATACAAAGGATATGAGTAAAAGTAAGAATGCAGTTTTCTTTTTACATACAGCTAATCTCATGTAATACCTAAACCCCCCTCCCACATTTTTCCCCACACTCAGTTCAATGTGACTACATATTTCGTATTTCACTGGGCCATTGACAATTGTTACAGTAACATCCTCTACTTCCTCTACTTCCAACACCTATGCTTTCCGTATATTCTTCTTACAACTTCATCAACTACTGCACCCTTCAGTGTGCGACTGTGTCAGGCCGGGGGGGGGGGTGTGGACATGTTTTTCTGTGTCTGTTTATCATTATAGCCACTGTAACAACATCGCGTGCCTATGACTACGCAGTGACATCATATGCTTCGAATTCTATAAGTATTGCCTGCCAGTCTATTGAGATGTGCGTCTTACGAGGGCCTCTACGCTCTTCCCTCTGCAGTTCGGCCCCTTCTGCTTTCCCCCATTGTGTCACTTCCCCATGCCAGTCACCAGGGTCAGGGGGTCTGGCAGATTTCCACCGTGATGTTATCGTTCTTTTAGCCAATAGGAGGGCCAAATCCACAAATTGTGTGGGGGTACTTTTCTTCTTTTCTTTAGGGCCTATGCCTAATATACAGTATTCTGGGGAGGTGTAAGGTCCCGCGGGGGCGATCACATTCAGGGCCTTGTGGATTGTTCCCCAGTAATGACCCAATCTGGGGCATTCCCACAACATGTGCAGTAAGCCAGCATTCGTGGCCATGCACCGCTGGCACGTGTCCGCCGCGTCGGGGAACATAATGTGCAGTCGGTGGGACATAATCTCCTAAACATAACTTGCATTAAGAAATACACTTAATAACATAACCTGCAGTAGGAAATAAATCAAACCTAGACCACAGTAGAGAATCACAATAAAACATAAGACAGTAGGTAAAATGTAATAAGTATAAAAGCACATCTATAAGCATAAATCAAGGTGCATAAAACATACTATAAACATTACGTTTCCTAGCACCTATAAAAATCATACTAGGGCCTGGCGCCCTATAAATCTAATAGTCCCCTTGGCCAACTGGCCATCTCTAAGGGGCTCAAATGCCCTTTTTCCAAAGTCAGGGCGCGCTGCCAATTCAGCCACAGTCAAGGGTGCGCACTTGGCGCAAACCTAAACGTTGCAGCTGCCCACTACTTGCTGGGTAGCTGTAAATCTTAAATGCAGGCCTCAACGTAGCAGCTGGCACTAAGTGCTGCGCAGCTGTGCAGGCGAAGATGGGGGTGAAGGAGTGCGTCTCACTCCTGGCTTAACCGTGCCCCCTAAAAGAAAGCAAGACCTACACGGTGCAGCTGCCCCCTACTTGCTGGGCAGCTGGGAAGTAGGGAAAATGCGGCATGGGCTCTCAGTGGCCCTTTAAACAAACATGCCCCCCTTTGTTGGAGCCATGGGGCTCTGGCAAACAATCCGCAAAATGTTGAAGCCATCTAGGCTCTAGAAATACCGGGGCCAAAACGTTGGAGCCACATAGGCTTCTGTAAAGTAAATAATGCCCCCAAACACGGTGGAGCCACACGGGGTCCTTAAAATAATGGCCAAAGCGTTGGAGCCACTCAGGCTCTAGAAATAATGGTGGCCAGTATTGGAGCGCCCCTCTAGCTCGTGGGGCCGCTCAGGAGACCAACAACACCGGTGTGGGCAAGGGGGTGGGCACCGAAAATGTGCCCCGACACCACCCCCCTAAACAATAAAGCATGGGCCCCTCTGGGCACGAGTAAACAATTAGGGCAAAATGTCGGACCAGCCCTCTGCAAAGCGGGCTGCTCTGGAGAGAGGCACCGGCGGGGTGACTCGACTTTACTACCCCCAGCCGGCTTTACTCACTGGCTCTTCCTGACTCCGCGGCAGACTCCACACGGAGGCGGGCTTTCCGCTATGGCACGTCAACACGTGGGGCTCTCCCTACTCATGGGAGCCCCGCCTCACCTGCTTCACCCGGTACCCAATCTCTGGACTGGGACTTAGTGTGAAGTCCACGAGGCTCCAGGCTGCCGTCTCCTCTTCCTTCGAGGGGCTTCCCTTCCGTCTCGGAAGCCTCGCCCACCATCTCGCCTGCCTTTCGGGTCGTGCTGGGCGGCGGCCCGGGAGAGGATCGTTTAGCGGCTCGGGCTGTGGTGGAGAGATGAGGGGTAGGCTCCCTCTTTATAAAAAAAGAAACTAGAAAGGGGGGCACCCGCTATGGCAATAAAGTATGCAGCGGGGTGGCACCCGCAAATGTAATTAAAAGTCGAATCGCGGACATAATGCAGGGTGGGCGCCTGCAAGTAAATATTAAAATAAGCGGGTTGGGCACCCGCCGCAAAAGCACAATGGGAGAAACCCCATGAGAGGGGTTCCCTCACCAAGGACTGCCCCCAGGTTCTCCTTCTCTGGGGGGATTAAATCAAAGCGCACCCAGTGAGCTGAAAAGGTTGCTCAAAGAGTCCTGAAAGACCTGGGAGGAAAAAAAGCAGAGCAGAAGGGTCCCAAGAAGTCCTCCAGGCATTCAGGGACAGGGCAGAGCCCAGGGAGGCAAGCCTTCCCCTGAGCCTCAGCAGCAGTATGCCCCTGGTAGTTTCAAGTCCAAGAACAAGAACGTTTTACATGGGGGTCACCGCCCCTTCTTATACCATCAAATTCTTTATCTCAAAGGTGCAGGCAAGGGGGAAACCAGATACAACTGGTTCAGGAGCACTTTGTTTTGCCCAGCTCCTCTCTCCCTTTCACAAGACAGGCCAGGGACATCAGACGCACCACAGGAGGTGGAGCCAGCATTGTGGAGGGAAGGCACAGCCCTATTCAGGTCCTAGGTGCAACTCCTCCCTCCCATCTACATGCAGATCTCCCTATTCACCAACGGGCCGACTCATCCTGGCTCCTGGAGCCAACCACACCAGCCAGCCCCTGTCACTCACAAGCCAGACACGCAATTCACATCTCACAGAACACAGAAATGCCAACCTTTAAATGTGGCACTTCTCCACTAGACACAATAAATCTGCGCACACCATTGTGCAGCATTTATTCTCACAAGTTTGCACATACTAAACTTGACCATTCACTCCCCTCATATCAGGAACTAACAAGGGCACACATATCCCCCATACATTCATATGGGAGGGCAGGCCACTCTCACCACATGCCCTCAGATTGCGCACGCACTTTACGCTGGGCCGCAGTGCTAAAGTGTGCAGAGGCCTAAAATCACTACCACCATGTTAGAGGCTAAAGGCAAAAAGTCTAGGGGTGAACCTGCCAAAAAGGCCCCAGTCCAACAGCAACACTTAGCGCACTTTAGTGAGGATACAATAGATACCATGATACGTAATGGTTCTCTTAATTTATCAGATCCCAATTGGAAGGGATTGTTTATAAGGCCTGTGGACACAAACAGGTGCCACTCTAGATTCCTGGGTAGCACCAAAGGATTTAGGATCCCTAGGCCTGATCAACGATATGTACAAATAGAACACTCGGGTGGTGACGCCATATAGTGTAGGGAAGTTTTGGCTTCAGCGCCAAGAAACCGTTTGGTAGTAGAGCGCTATATAAATCCTTTCCAACTTCAACTGCAACTTCAGTGGCTAAAGACCTCAACACTTTCCCAGGTGAAGCACCACTTGTCCCTTCTTTCTGATGACATTGAGCACAAGGATTTTTTATTAGGTCCCAAGAACCCATGTCGAAAGTACTTTTTGCATGGAATATACAATGAGCTGTGGAAAATTTCTCAACCGGAAGCTCTAAGAACGTCTGCAGTTGTGGACAACAGCAATGTTGTGTCTACAATTTGGAACACATAAATATATTGGCCAATTCCATTTGGGAACAATTTAGCCTCTTTTTTAAACAAAATGAAACAAAACAACTTTTTCTTTCTCTAGGCACCATGGCTTTCTGAGTGCCTGGGATCTCAAATGATGTAATGACTTTTTAATAAATATTTTAAAGGGAAGCCCACTTGTAGATGTTTTTAAGAGTAGTTCTTAACATTTTTATAAATTGTCTGCTGGCTTTTTAGATAGCTTTTTACATATTGCCCCCTAGTATGAGAAGTGGGTATTATATTTCTCAGTTGTGCCCATGTACCAAAGCAGCTTATTTCTTACATTGTCTTCACAGATAACAATTTCAGCTGTGACCTTTTGCACATATTTGCACACACCACAAAGTTGGATTTGTTTCCCTGAAACTAAACTTGTTTAAACATCTAGCCTCAGACAACATTATCACAAAGCCCTGTACATCATGAGTAAGGTTTTGTTTCACACTATGTTCAAATGTCATCTCTATCTTCCGCCATGGGGTGACAGGACTATCTACATATACATTACACCGTTAATCTATACGCACATTACAAGGCTGCTTTCTATTGTAAAGGATCAGCATCCCAATAGATTAGAAGAGGAAGTACTTCCACTGACACTGAGGTAACTGCATTCTGAGAAATCACCACGCAGTGGTCTAACATCTCGTGAGAGGTGTCCAGTTTGTGACCAAGACCGGATCCTTCATTCTATCTCATCAGGTAATGGGTTTGTATTGTCCCTTGGAGGGATTCCTGGCTCTACACCTGCACACTGTCAGTACACTTAGAGTAGGGTTTTCATCATAGGAGTACGCTCAATTACTGACTTGTTTTATGTGCCTGCATATATGCATTGTTGTAGCACCATGGTAAAACTATAATTGCTATTTACGCTTTTGGTGCCAGTATTCACGTTTATCTGCTTCTGCATATTGATCATTGCAGCACACTTATTTAATGCAAGAATAATTCTGGTTAAATAAAACTTATTGAACACATCCCACTGAGTATTCTCTGTATATCTCTGTATACTTCTCTGAGAGAAAGTAAGCACGAGTGGCTGAGAGAAAGATTCTGTGCATTTTACACGATCACTGAGGGTTCAAGGTTTTCATGTTTTGTGGTAGCCAGAAACCATTTACTCCCTGGTCGGTTAGAGGGGCTTATACTGGCACTGTGAGCTAGCTGGACTATAGGCCAACATATTCTAAGGCAGTGTCCAAAATGTTGTCTAAACAATGCGCAGATCCTACGGATTAGTAGGAACTACATGATACTCTGTATTTGAATATTCAAATGTTTGGCTACTTTTGATTTCCTGGTTTAAAAAGGTAGTGGATGTCTCAGCCACATCTACAGTGGTTTTTATTACTTTTAACTCTGCCATCATGTTGTCTAGAGTTAATGTGGTCACTCTTTGTATCCACAGAGGTCTGTAAGAAATTCCTCTTAGTGCCCCCATTGACTGCATCAGAAAAGAATAGTTGTAAGTCTGGCTGTTCGTCAAATTAGAAACATCTTAAGTGGTCATTGTATATGGTCTCTTGTATTTGTAAATAGTAATCGGTTTCCGGCTAGGAGCTCTAAGGTAGTGCCTTAACATAGGTAGCACAACAAAACTCTGTTTAGATATGATAAGTACTGTTTGTCAACTGGTTGGCAGCAAAGAGATGGGAACATGTAAAAGAGTAGATGGGATTTTGGAGCTCGATACTCTCTGTAAATATGGATGTGCCTGACTCAAAGTGGAACAGGAGGATGGAGCCAAGGTTTTCACATGGGGTCAACTCCGAAAACTATTGGTTCCTATCATCTTGGATTTGGAAACACACTTAGGGCCCGAATACGATGTGGTTCGGAAATCATTCCGACCAAATCGGTTTGGGAATATTTTCCAACCAATTCAGATCTGGAGAGTCCGACTGGCTGATTATGATGCATCCAGACGCTTCAGATACAATTCAGTGGGATTCCCATTGACTTCAATGGGGTTTATGTTCCGACCCAATGCACAGGCTCCCGTTGAAGAAAGGGGTGGCTGGAAAAAAACGGGCACCCTGTGGTGGGTACCCCCTGGTGCCTGCCACACTGTGCATAGCTGGTAAGGGGTACCCATGCCTCGGGCCCGATTGGTAAGGCTCCAGGTGCAGGGGACTTGCTACGGGCCCCCAAAGTCTGATTCTGACTGCCAATTCGAGTCGGACTGCACGATTCGTAAAGGCTGTCTGAATCCAGCATTGTAATCGGTCATTCAGAAACGCGCCCCCGTAGAGACGTACGTGTCTGCTCCGTAAGGCTTGGACATTCAGAATGCCGTCGGGTTCAGATTAGGATATTCCTAGCACCTAACTCTCATTGCAAATGGTCGGTCGGAAACTGTTCCGATTTAGTCAGAAAGACATGTTCCCGATCTGATTCTGACAGAGCAAATGCCTTTAGGAGGCCTTCCAACCCGTATCGTAATCGGCCCCTGATTTTTGAAGTGATCATTGCTTCATATGTTGTGGATAACATAGGTATAGTGAGAAAACCCATGAAAGTATCTTTGTCAAAATATTATTTTACATATAGGGCATAGGTTCAGCTAAGAAATCAGTTGTCTTTTTGTGGCCAAGCCCAACCCATTCTATTATCAAAATAGAAATTAAAATATTCTGTCATGTTCACAAATATTTATCTTTTCTTAAAAAAGTTACTTAAACGTAACTAATTTCAAATTAAGTATTAAGATATCTTATTCATATTGACTAAATATAAATTAAAGATTAACAATCTAGCAAGGGTGGTATTTTATCCAAAATGCTTTATAAAAGAATATTTAAATATTAAATGAATATATCTTAGTTATTCAATTATTTATTCAACGTTTAATTTGATGTCTTAGTGTGTTCTAATGTGTCCATGGATTAGATCTAGGTTAATAAAAATAACCGCTTCGCCCTCATTGCTGGTGGACTGCATTACCCAGGGAGCCTCTGACCCCTGCAACGATCATCCTCACCTGTGCCTGCCTGCCGCTGTGGGGAGTATAAGACTGCTCGCCCTCATTGCTGGTGGACTGCATGGATGTATGACGTTACAACGCAGGCTATTACAACGCCTGCCTTTACAACGCGGTTTTTACATCGCAAACCTTTACAACGCATAGCGCTTAGAGGTGCTGGATAGTGGTAAGTATAATTTTCTATTCCAACTCCAGTCCCCGTGGATACTAGGGAAGGTGTTGGATAGAAAATTAAACTTATTCCCTATCCTAGAGCGCCCTCCAGCGCAATGCGTTGTAATGGTTTGCGTTGTAATGACCGCGTTGTAATGGTAGTGCATTGTAAAAGTTTCGTTGTAAGTGATGTTTACCGGACTGCATTACCCAGGGAGCCTCTGACCCCTGAAACGATCACCCTTACCTGTGCCTGCCTGTCGCTGTTGAGAGTATAAGACTGCTCGCCACTACCGCTTTGTGGGAGCCGCTTCACCCTCATTGCTGGTGGACTGCATTACCCAGGAAGCCTCTGACCCCTGCAACGATCACCCTCACCTGTGCCTGCCTGCCGCTGTGGGGAGTATAAGACTGCTCGCTGCTCCCGCTTCACAGGAGCCGCTTCGCACTCATTGCTGGTAGACTGCATTACCCAGGGAGCCTCTGACCCCTGCAACGATCACCCTCACCTGTGCCTGCCTGCCGCTGCGGGGAGTATAAGACTGTTCGCCGCTCATGCAACGCGAAACGCGCGCGGGCGCTCGCCGGGTGAATCCTGGGCCAAGGGCAGGCACATCTGAGCCCGTCCGAGACTGTTCGAGGCTGGGCTGGGCCACCCCCTGACTTCTTGCTTCTTTTGAGTTGTTTTGGTTGCAAATGCCTTTTAGTTAATTTAGTGCATTGTTGAGTCAGGGGGAGGTATTGTGTGCTTTTCTGAGCAAACCACAGGGATCATAACTATTGAACTCCTCTGGGTAGCACGTAGGTTTTTCTATTGACAAAATTTAAATATCACTTTTAATTCTGGAAAGGAAGGCCCAAAACCAATAATATGGAGAAAGATGCTTCCCCACCTGCAAGGCCATTCACTAGACATAGAGCACAAGTCCATACCCCAATTGTCAAACCCACAGCTATTGGCAAAATGTCAAGGCAAGCAATAGCTAGCTCACTAGCTCCTTGTTCTTCCCAAATCATAGACTCCCCATCCATTCTAGATTTATCGCTTGCACAAGTAATCGTAACGCAGGCGTTACCTAGTAAAACTTCTAAGGTAGGGGGCGGAAAAAAAAGGTGACCATAGGAAACAAAAACTGCACAAGGGAGGGAAACCTGGGAACTATGCTCCAGTGGCGGGGCCCAATCATTTGCAGTTGGACAAATACGGTTGGTGTTAATAGTAATGAAGTAATAGAGCCACCTATTTGGGTTTCCCATTTGATAAAGGAATTAAAATCCCATTTTGAACATCTTATAAAATCTGATCTCGCCCCTGTATTCAGCTGTATCGATAAATTGTCTTTATTGGTAGACTCCTGGGGAAGTAAGTTGGATACTGCCTTGAATAACACTCATAGTAATAAACCACCAGCTTGTACCTCTGTACCCCAACAAACCCCACGATCTCACCCCTCTTAACTGCCATCCTTTTCCGATGAACAATATCCACCAGCCCAAACGACTGCACCAAACTGCACCAAAAGGGACGATCCATCCACACCAAGAACCCCAGAGTCCTTTTCCTCCCCATCAAAGTGTGACCCATGTTTCATCTAACGCCCCAGGTTCAACCTTGCCCTTCAGAACAAAGCCATTCTAGAAAGGGCAACGGAAATAATAAGATTTCACATCGATCCAATCCCAGGGAAACCAATGCCACCTTGCCACGTATTGACCTGCCCCCAGCCTCTACTCCATATGTGGTTATACTTGCTGGAGTACCGGAGTTGGAAACAGGTAATGCGGAACCCTACACAGAATTAAAAAATGAAACGATCCATTAGTTAAATAAATACAGACCATTACCAGCCCAGATCCACAGCGAAATCTTATTCGCGCATAGGTTGAGTTGGCTGGGGCCGAGGCAGAAAGATATTATGGGAGATTGCGTCTTTATAAATTTCAGGGACAGTCGGGCAGTTCACCACATTCTTGAGTGGGAACCTCACAGGGCAATTAGTGGTATCCAGACACTTCCCCATGGCTACTTTTATTCCCCCATCCCCCTACTGCCGAGTATGGGAAGTGTGTTAAAAAAGTGGGAGATGAGAGCTCGGCCAGGCAATCTATCTAATCTGGGCTGGGGTTCTGAAATTAATTCATGCTTTACCATTCCCGTCAGCAACCGATACAGTTCTCTAGAACAGGTGGACTGACTAAAACACTGTGTTAAACACAATATATCAAAAGATAACCAGCTAGCTGACCTTAATAATTATGAAACAATTGAACCCCCTGATGAATATACTAGGCGAAACCAGGATGCTCTATTGGTGGCTAATATCTTAGGAGCCATTGAGGGAGCTCCTGAGGTTTCTCCTGGTCTTACACATGGATGGGTGAGGACTACACATTTAGTAGCATGTCAACAGGAGGAATTGTTGCCCCCTCAATGCCTCTCCATGGAAACTGCTAAGAATCCAAATACTCAGTACACCAAGTTCTTATCTTGGAACATAGCAGGTTTAATATCAAAAATGGATCTCCCGATTGGGGAGACTTTATAGACACCCATGAGCTGTGCCATTAAGATGGTAGACACCTCCTCCCCAGAAATTCTGTGCATTTTTCTTTCTTCAGATACCCTCCCTAAGTTAGCTATTATTAATGTCTACTCGCGTCCTGTGAGATATGGCCAAACCTCGCAGACATTAGATTGTCTGGCCTCTTTTCTTTCCACACTACCTGAGCCAATACATGTAATAATTGGAGGGGACTTCAATTGTCATTTTGAACCCCTTAATGGCTTATCCTCCTCTATAACAAAGGAGGAAGATTCGGTTCTGGGAATTCCTGATTGTAACATCTATCCGACCAGGGGATGGACCCCTGTTGTCCTCCAAATGAACACGCTTACACTTTCCCTATGGCTCAGGGCGTGTAACGGCCATTTTCCATCTGATAGTCCGGGCAATACAACTTTGAAAAAATGGGGCGGGCGTCTACAATTGATTATATTCTGGTAGATGTTGAGCTGTGGCATAGGTCTTAGAATTTTTCGATTTTGCCACAATGTGAAAGTGATCACAGTCCACTGATTCTAGCTGTAGAGTGGTTTCAGCTCAAAGAAGCACAGGGGATTTCAGATCCATGTCCCTCCAATCTTTTAGCAATTGAAGGTGGCAGAAGAGTACGCTGGGGAACATTTGTACAATCAGGTGAAAAAATGTCCTCCATGTATGAACAAATTTTCCCCTTTCTGGAAAGCGCATTTGAGGCCGTTCAAAATGGTGGTGAACATGCAACACATTTAATGATAGCTAAGAATCACCAAGATATGGTCTTAAAGTTGTCAAGTTCTTTTATATTAATTAAACCCCCCAAAAAACTTCCCCCACATCCGAAAATCCCTGGTTTAACAAAGTCTGTAGGGAAGCTAAATCCGCTTTGACCTCAGCGTTGAGGTTAGGGGATAGTACACTTATCAGAGAGGCCAGGCTGTACTACAAAAAAACTCTTGCTGAAGCAAAACCACATGGGACCTCAATAGATGGGAAGCCATCAAAAAGGCATTAGATGATAGAGATATGAGAGGCTTTTGGAATTTAGTTAAAACAGGAAAATCCGAAGGCAACTCAGCTATCGTACCCAATCTAGGTGAAGAAGCTTAGAGATCCCATTTTAAAGTTTTATATTCTGAACCCCGTCACTGAGAAATTGATGAAATGGCCATTGGTTTTAATCAGATTCCCATTAATAAAATAATTTCTCCACCCTGCACATTGGCAGAGATAGCCCTGGCGCTGGCTAAACTCTTGCCAAATAAGGCACCTGGGCTAGATAGGATTCCTGGAGACTTGTTCAGAAATGACCAGGTTGTTTGCATACCCTATTTATGGACCCTATTCAACGCCATTTTTCAAGGTATGGAGCTCCCTCCTACTTGAGCTGATGCAGAGATCATTCCAATATATAAAAAAGGCTCTCCTCACGATCCGGCAAACTACCGCCCAATCAGTCTCATCGATGTGACGCAAAAGATCTTTGCTCTTGTTCTCCTTGGTAGACTACAATCATGGATGGATGAGACTAATGTACTTACTCCTTTACAAGCTGACTTTAGGTCCAAAGTCTCAACCATCGATTAGTTATTTATATTGCAATTGATCTTTTGGAAAACTGTAGTTATGGAGCGTGGTAGTCTTTATTTAACTTTCATGGACCTTAAATCTGCCTTTGACATGGTGCAGCGTGACCAACTTTAGGCCTTACTCCATGATATGGGAGTACCATTATATCTTTGCCACCAGCTGAAGCGCTTGCATGATGGCACGTATGCAAGGATTAGACACGGTAAGAATGGTGAACTTACATCTCTGTTCCCCGTGGAGAAGGGAGTGAGGCAGGGATGTGCACTAGCTTCGACCCTCTTCTCCCTCTTTCTTAACGGTTTAATTAACACCCTCCTTGCTGTTAAGGACATTGATTCCCCTAGGTTGGCAAATCGTAAAATGCCAGCTTTAATGTTTGCTGACGACACCCTTCTCTTATCAAAGTCACCCATGGGCATGCAGCAGGTATTGGACGAATTTAGTTTATTTTGTAAGAAAAAGAACCTGACGATAAACCTCCAGAAAACTAAATACATGGTTTTTCACGCCAATACCAGTATTTCCCCACAGCCTCGACTGGAAGGAAGGCCCCTTGTCTACCTTCGATTACTTGGGTCTTACTCTGACTGATAAAATGGACTGGGAAACTCAAGTCAAGAAGGCTAATTTGAGATTAATCCAGTCTACAGGTGGAATTTTAAAAGTTTAGAAGAGCTGCACCCAAAAAATGGTAGGCCCACCAGCAGAAATTTTTAAGGTACAAGCCAGGGGAGCTTCATTATATGGCGCTGAACTTTGGGGCGATTCGCCATCTAAGGACCTTACAGCGACTGAGAATACTTTTATTAGACAGTTGCTGGGCCTCCCAAAAAGTACTCCCCTAACCCCACTTAGGATGGACCTGGGAATAGGCCCTATTGCTGATCTAATTACCGCTCGTCCTCTCCTCGACTGGCACCGCCTCTGGAGCACGCCGGAGTTAGCCGCATACAGAGAGGAATTGAAGGATGTCATGTCCATTCAGCGTGCAGGGAAACTCCCTTGGTTGGCCTACGTAAGGAACTTAAGTCGGGCTTTGGGGAGAGAAAATTTGTGGCCAACACCTGAAAACACTTGCGCTTTGATTTCCAAAAAGGCCCTAACTACTGCTTTTAAAGAATACAAACTGACACACATTCTACGGAGCACCGCCTTATCCTCCTTGACCTCCAGGTTACTTGAGTTTAAAGATCAATACAAGCTAGAGTTGGTCTTAGATAGCATCCAACCTTTAATGGCTAAGAAGCTATTCATACAATTCAGGCACGGGACGCTCCCGTTGCGTGCATTTATGAATGGCTGGAAAGGAGCCATTAAACAAGACTGTCCTGGGTGCTCTCTATCAGAAGAAACCGAACTCCATGTCATGCTTTTTTTGCCCTGCCTATAAGAAGTCAAAGTCCAAGTGGGTTTTCCAGCTCTGTAGGAATATGGGGATTCGCAACTACATTGAGGTTTTCAGACTACTTAATCATGACACACAGCCATTAATTGTAGCTGTCACCTCTAAGTTTTTATTTGTGATTTGGTGCATTCCTAGAGGCATCATAAGGGCAAATCAATTAGCCAGCAACGCAATCCCAGCACTAGAATAGATATACTATGGCCAAAATCTATCAATCTCTCCAACATGGGGAATTTATATGAAATATATGTATATCTACTTGTCCTTAAATGTTCTTATCTTTAAATTATTCTTTTACTTGTACAGATCTTAAATACTATTACTATTTTAAATGATTGTTTTGGCTTTAGATCATTTTCAGAGATCTGTAGTATAATATTCCACTGGCATCAATTATATAGTGTACAAATTGTTTAATACTGTTGTCAATTGTAAACTTTCGCAGTATTATGCACTGTTTTAACTCTTTGTGCTTTTATGGCTGTAAAGCCGAAATAAAGTTTTTTTGACTGACTGACTGAATAAAAATTGTTTACCTTTAATTTTTAATTTACATTACTTTATATGTGTTTATATGTTGTAATACTTTATTCGATATAATCATATCATAAAAGTACATACATTCAAGTTAAAAAAATGGCATATATGATAAAAATGTCCAATTCATAGAATAAAAGACAATAAAAATACTATTTACACTTTAAAAACAACTCTGATAGCGGTACTAAAGTGCAACAACAGTAATATACATATGGGCTTTCTGTGCATGCAGGATCTATACTTTATTGGTATTTAGCAATCTGGTGCGAGTAAGCCAGGCACTTGATAGGTGCTTTACAACTCCACATAAACCAAACAAAGATGTTGTATCGGTTAAGAGGATGCGGAGGGCGACCCTGAAATCTCTAACCCCCAACTCCCTGCATACTGGTTTCAACCATCTCGATTTCGCCCTCTTGTATGCTTTGCAACCAAACAGAAAATGTGGTAGGGATTCGGTCTCACATGGACAGCTTGGACAGGTGCCATTTGAGACTCGCGTTCCTTTCCATCCCTTAATAAATTTATTAAGGGGTAATGTCCCATACCTCATTAAAAAAAAATAATTATCTATCTTTTGGTATTTGGATGAAATCTAATAATGGTTCAAACCTCCTAATAGGCTTATGCTCCAAAATTGTGTGGTTAGGGCTCCCCATTGTGTGCTCTTCTGTTCCTCGGTATGTACCCACTCCGAGTACATTTTCTTAACAACTTGCTTTGGAGGAGGGGACTGTGAGGTTCAGGATTCAGCCAATCCCAGCTTCATAACCATTTGCCTCAATTTGTTTAGCCACTGTATCTTATTCGCACTATTCAAGGCTATCAATCCATCCATCAACAGGGCGTAATTTGCTAGTTCTGGGGTCCTTCTCAGGCGCACCCAGAACAGCACAAGGCGAAGGCGGACTATGTCTAAAATCAAGCGTTTGCAATATTGTTTGTTTTAAAAAAATAAATAATAAAGGTAATTTTTGCCGTATATTTTAATATAGAGGGATCTTTTCCCCAGTGATAGAAATCACTGCTTACAAGTGAAAATGTACTTGTAGTTACTTTACACTGGTAAATCCCGTTTTCAATATTTCTACTCCCTAGTTTCAGCGAGTTTTGCTACGTAAGACTGTACTTAGGTGTAAATCTACATTCTGAAATGGTGGATAGTAAAATAGTGTGGATATGCCTGTAGGCGCAAGAGTAAACTTACATGTAAGTTAATCAACATGTATGAATGTACCTTTGTAAATAAGACTGTCTGCAGAACTGGTTTGGAGTAGTTCTTCTTTCAAGTACCTTGTCTAAACACACCCTGTGTGTGGAGAGATGCTCCTTACAGCAGTGTATGCCCCAAGCTTACCCACACCAAAGTCACAAAGAGATGTGAAGTTTGGCTGTCAACACCCAAAATGAGCAGTGATCAGGAAAAATAAAAAAAGACTTGTCTCACACACAGGATGCGTCCCACTCTGAACAACTGCAGTCCTACCCTTCACCCCAGCATCTATTCAGTGGTAGTGCTAAGGAACACTAGTCCGGTTTCCTCTTTTTTTACATCAGAGCATAGATTTCCTCCCTACTGATTCATGAATGTCAGCAATACACTTCCACTGTCAGGGAAAGCACCCTCACTTCCATCTTCTGCACAAGAACAGGCTCAGAGTTTCCAAATTGGAACCTGCAGGCCTCCACTACCCTGGTTCTCTCATATACACAAGGCATATACCACAGAGACCACATGCACACATAAGTATAGCATGTTCTTGGGAAGTTGGTCCTGTGATCTGAACTGGCACATAGAAGAGGAACTTTATAGATCTCCACTGTAGTGACACAGATAAGGAGGTCTTGTAAGAGCTACTAATTCGCAAAAGATCGTATACTCACGCCACCTCTCTACATGCTAAATCCATAACAGGGATTCTAATCTACTGTCAAACAGATGAGGGCATACTTGGCGTGCCCCACCAGGTCATAGGGCAGATCCTGGATCTTACTCATACCAAGGCACAGACACACCGCATTACGCAAAACCAAACACCAGGAAAGCAATACTCACACTCAGGCCCTACAGGCAATAGAACACGACTCTACACAATGAAGGGGAAATTCCCATCCCACAAGTAAACCATAAAACATAAAAAATAGGAATATGTAGCAATATCAGTTATAAAAAAAATCTATTGTTGATTCCATTTTAAAAATACATTTTTCTGAACAGCACTTTTTTAGGTCTCGCGCCTAGTTCTATTTTGTAAAAAGACACACGAAATGTTGCTATATTTTGGCTACTTTCTCACTTCCCTCCAGATACCTTCTGGCAAAATGGTTATGAAATCATCAAGCATCAATAAAAGTGCTCAGTGGTTGGGGGGTCAAGGGGAGGGATAAGGAAGTCGCACCATTTAAGAGATTAAAATTATAAAAAGGGATCAGTAATTAGGGGTTCACTTGGACAGGCAAGCTTCAGTGCACATGATGTAAACATATTTCACATGTGACTACCCACACACACACCGGAAGTAGTTATTGTCATAGGCATGACTTTGTTCAGAATGATTTTCCAATCCCCTTCTATTGGGAACCACGATAACACTTGTGACGTCAATCTATTACCTAAACCACTATGTAACAAATAAAGGTACATGTACTCACATCTTATTGCCAGTCTGAGTGCTCTTTTTGAGGTTATATTCTCTGTGTATGAAGCAGTGCACTGTAAAGATTTCCCATGATCCTCTGCAATGGGAGTATAGTACATCTCAGATACCACTGTCCATTTGCCATTACTGAGGTCTTCATTATAACTGAGGACATTGCTGTCCTTCCAGTCCCAGGTCAGAGTGGGTGGTGAGGATGGGCAGGTGTGATCAGCAGAACAGGTGATTTTAACAGGCACTCCTTTGGTCATCTCTCCAAGCTCACCTAGGGATATCTCCTCTGGGCGATCTGCACCAAACATTAAAAGTGGAATTTAGCGCCAGCTATTCGGATATATAGACTAGTAATATGCATTAAGACTGTTTCGATCTGTAACTGTAAGCGAATCAGTTCCAAAACTCCTCAAGGGAAACGAGCAGTTTTATATGTTCACAACTCACGATCATACGGATTCGGTACTGGAGAGTCTAGTTTGACGGCTTTATTTTAGTTTTAACAACTCGATACATTTCAATATTAACTTCAAGAAGGCACACTGCTGATGCAGTCAAGTAAATAAAAAACATCCTAGCAATCAACTGTATGCATTTTACAATCAACTCCATTAATGGCATAGGGAATAAATACAGTTTAGGATTAATAAATACTGGTCAGGGGAGATACCAGCCAGTTGAATAGTATTGGGAAATAATACTCAACCCGGTGTTTTGAAATATTCACCCAGTTTTACATAATGCTTCAAACGTTGCAATATATGTATCCGGTATGTATTGGAGCAAACTGCTCATATAATTTTGCCGTGTAATTGTTTTTCTTCCCGCGTGGGGAACCTAGCCTTTTCTAAACCCACGCCGGCTTTGAGGGCGCTCCCCATCCTTCGCCACCATCGAAAGTGGATGTAATGCTGAGGTATACACCTGACCTTGACAAGAGTGGGTAGGACATAGGGAGGAACTTGTGAATACTCTTGACCTGTGTGTTCAGAGCAGCCTACAGCCCTTGAGAATAGTGCAGGTCATGCTGGTTGGCAGCTACCTTCTGTGGGCTTACTTTATGGTTGAAAGTATAAAGCAGCGCTCTGCTTGTAAATGATATCACCACGAGCACCGAGGGGGGCCACAGGGCGAGCAAGCATACACCTCGGACTCTAAAACAGTCTCCCTATGTACATGTCAGCGTGTGCGTTTACTGAATATAAACATGAAGGCGTTCAGGAGACTTCCGAGTGTCTTCCTCATCTGCCTTCATTGCTCGTGTCTTCAGTGTCCCGGGGCTTTTGTCATCAGAGAAGGTGAGATGCCAGAAACAAGTCTGCCTTACCTGAGACTGTGACTCTATACGTCTCGATCTTGGAGGTGAGCGGATGAATCCAGGGGTAATAATCCTCCGCGTCCTCTCTTCGGACATTGTTTATCCGCAGGGAGCAGTCGCCGCTCTTTAAATCTCCCACGAAGTCCGTGCGGCCGCGGTACTCTGGTGCAACCGGATCGGTAGATTTACTGCTATATATCACGGAGTGGCTCTTCTGAAGGTTCCAGTTGATGCTGAGCTCCCCGGTGGCCGCGGGAGGCTCGCGGTTGCTGAAGGTGCAGGGGATCACCACACAGGAGCCCCTCAGGGCCGGGACGGTGAGCCGCGGGACGATGTGCTGCGCCTGAGAGATGGACACTGAAAGGAGAAACGAGACAGAGGAAACTCTTACAAACGTTTCAGAAAATCTGTTCTGTGTGACACGAAGACGGGGACATCCCTCCCCCTGTATGATCTCCAATGTTGGCTGCGTATCTTTCTGTGAACACCCGGCCTTACTGAGGGGAGCACAGTGGGGGTTGGACTTGTGCATGCAGAGAAAGCTCTGGCATCAAAGCACCATCTGAGGCAGATGTCACTTCATGAATAATAATAATATTAACCAGCACCAATATTCTCAATGCTCGCTGCATCACTGCTGCCAGCAGACACATAGGACCAGATATATCAAGGGCTGGCATTGCGAGATTTACTGTGCCACTCAGAGGCACCCTGTGTGGCTCTGCGTGGCATAGTACATGTGGTTTAACGCAAGTCAGCCAAGGGTAGGCGTTCTACTTTTGTGGAGGGTTGGTGTTCCCTCACATCCACCCATGTATTTTGGCACATTCCCAGATTTACTAATCCTAGTGAACCTGGGAATGCGTGAAATTGGTCTATCTTCCCCGGATAGTCGCAGTGAGAGGAAATATCTTTATTTCTCCTTGTTTTTTGCACTAAGTGAGCTGTATTCTGCAACACACGCAGAAAGATAACAAATCTGCAATGAATTGTTTTGCTGCAGGAAAATGTCCCTCCATGCACAAAAACAACCCTCGGTGAAACACAGGCACCCTTGCACCATGGCACAACGGTGCCTGCATTAGCACTCGGTAGCCACAGTTGCGCCAGTGCAGAGGGCAAGCAGGAATGCGCCATATGACGATACAATGCATTACTGCCCTCATAATTTTACTCAGCGCAGCGAGTTGTCTTGCTGCGCGGCGTCTAATCATGATGCATCTGGTCCTCACTGTTCAGTGCTATCGTGTTGGGCAGTGGGAACCTTCATGTGTTTCTCTAATTTATTTCACCTGATTTGTTTACTTGCAGAGGTTATTAACAGCAATGGGCCTCACAACTGCCCACTGTCTAGACCCTCCTGCCGCGTTCCATCGGCGTGTTAGAAGCTCCGACCGGACAGTGGGCAGTCACCCCGAGGGCACGTGATCTTAGGACGTGTTGTCCATTGTGAAGAGGGTTGCAAGTACGCTGAGACTTCGCAACCGTGAATCTTGAGTGTACCTCAGAATTGGAACCTCTATTAGCCCTGAAGAAGTTGCGAGATGGTTGAGCAACAAAACATGTTGGCAATATGGAATTGATTATGGTTTGACGGGAAACCATTTCTAATTAGGAAAGCTTGCAGCATCTAATAAAATTGTCAGGCCAGCAAGCTTCACCGTTTTTTAAAAGTGAGAATTATGTTCACTGATTCTCACAGGGGTTCAATGGGCACCTATAAAAATAGCAGGCACTGATGGTTTACTTATATCCAAGGTTTACTATCACTCTTCACTTTATTTTCTTTAAGATTCTTCCAAAAGGAGAATACACACTTTCCTTCTCTTTTTCTCCACATAGAGAGAGAGTGTCCTATGATGATAAGTTAGTAAGCTGGCAATCATCAGTCAGCAGCTCCCTTAGGTGTTACTACCTAGAGGTACTCTCTCTCTTTCCTTACATTTTTTCTACACATTTAATAATGAGAGGTGGAACTCAGCCTGGATGGGTTTTAAAATAGTGATTGATACACCGTGACAATTAGAGTAGTGAAAGTAATCACACTCAAGGGAATTGAGCAGAAGATTGAAAACCCTTTTTGAATTGTCGTACCTTTTTTAGGATTGGATGTAGTATAGGTGAGGCCCGTTGTTGTTTATAATATTGTGAGTGGGGGGCGGCCTCACTTCTCTCCCCCTGTGACGCCTAGTGTGTTGTTGTGTTACTTGCAGAGGTAACTGATAAGACATCCCTATTAAAGCACATTACAGAGCAGATGATAATGACTGTGTAGTTATAGTTGAACCCCTGTTCCATTGAAAAGCTACTTTTTTGCCTATAACTTTGGCCATCACAGTTGTATCTGCAAGAAAGTTGGCACTCATGCCTATCCTATAAAACTATGGTTTGACATGCCAATTTCCACCCATATCCATGTAGGGAAAAAAAAGTAAGTGTGATGTGAACCAAGAAAAGATTTTAGTTTTAGATTCTGATGAAAATTGTTCTTTCTAGTAAAGCAGAAACCACTGAACTGGTAAATGGAATGAAAGTCGAACCTTACTCGGAGAGCATGCTTTTGAGGTCTTAACAGACACATTTTTATTTGATTTGTTTAATGTCTTATAATAATACATGCATACAAGTGCTTTTGGTCGGCAGTCAAGTCAAGTCAAAGAAAGCTTTATTCAATTGCAATATCAGACAAATATAAAAGCACATGAGATAATATCCTGCAAATGTACACATAATCTCTGGTATGTTACAAGGTTAACAAAGCAGTATTAAATTAAAAACAATAAAAAAAATTATTATTATTATTATTATTTAAGCTTGTAAAGCGCCTGGTTACACTGTACTAGTGTCCCCCCGCGCTATGGACTGCCTCGTGAAAGCCAATCAACTGCTAATACTGCCCACTCGAACATACCCAAGCAGAGCCTGGCCCTACTCTTTAGGGAACAGGAATGTTTTCAGCTCTTTACGGAATTCGAGCTCTGATTTCTCCAGCCAGAGCTCCAGAGGGAGTTTGCTCCATTTCTGAGCAGCCAAGACACGAAAGGAATGTCCTCCCGTTCTTACTCTCCTGAACTTAGGCGCCAACATCATCCTTGTCCCGCTAGATCTCAGTTGACGGGTCGGTGGTATGGCGTAAGCAGGTTGTGCAGGTAAGTAGGTCCTTTCCTTTGTAGGATACGGTGACCAAAGCAGAGTGCTTTAAATACCACACGTTCCCTAATTGGAAGCCAGTGCAGTGTTCTCAGTGCTCTCTTGGTGGCGGCTCTTTTGGGCAGCATCAGAACTAACCGGGCCGCCGCGTTTTGCAAGCGCTGCAGCCTCTGAAAGCATTCAGCATTGGCTCCCAAATATAGGACGTTTCCATAGTCCAGCCTTGATGTTAATTGTGTGTGGACCATGGTCTTCCTCGCTGTCACTGGCAGATAATCCAATGTCTTCCTAAGGACCCTCATCGTGCCAAAGCATGTGCCTGCCACTCGTTTGGTGTGGTACTCAAATGAGATCTTATCATTGATCCACACCCCTAGGTTCCTCACTTGATTGCTGGGATTGGGTAAAGGACCCAGTGCTGGAGGCCACCATGCCGAATTCCACACTGACGGAGCCTTACCCACAATCAGGACCTCTGTCTTATTTCCATTCAATTTAAGACAGTTGTTGGCCATCCATGCCACCAATTCCTGCAGACATGGCCTAAAATTAGCGGCTACCTGCTCCTTCGGCTGGGTCAAGGCCACCACTAGTTGCGTGTCATCTGCATATGACACGACTTCTAGCCCAAATTTTTCTATAATCTCGGCCACTGATGTCACATATAGATTGAAGAGGGTAGGGCTTAGGCTGGACCCCTGAGGCACCCCCTGCTTCAGGCAAATGGGTTGGATCGGAAAATGCCCTGTGCCACCTGGAAACTACGGTCAGACAAGAAGGACTCCAACCATTTCCATGCCCTATCCACCACTCCTCCCCTCTTCAAGCAATATAACAGCGTGTGATGGGCTACCGTGTCGAATGAGGCACTGAGATCCAACAGGATCAGTGCCGCCGTGTGGCCTTCATCAGCATGCTTCCGTAAAGTTTCTGTGGCTAACAGCAGTGCTGACTCGGTCGAGTGGAGTGCACGGAAACCCGATTGAGTGGGATGGAGCAGTCTATGGCCTCAATGTGGGCTGTCAGCTGATTATTGATGGCCTTCTCCGCGATCTTAGCGAAGTATGGCAGTAGTGAAATGGTGCGCGTATTCTCCATTTGCTCCATACTGATATTAGGTTTTTTTTCAGGGTGAGCACCACAGCCTCCTTCCAAGTTTTAGGAACCCTGCCTTCCTCAAAGGAGAGCTCTAGTAGGTATCTAATATAAGGCGCCAGAGTCTCCACACTCCCTCTCAGTGTTTTAGGCGACGCAGGATCTTTCGGTGAGCCTGAATTGATACTGCCTGCTATGGTACAAATGATCTCCTATGAAGGAACAGTGAAGATTTTGAGGCAGTCCGTGCTTACCACATTGGTAGAGATGTCTCCTCCCGGATGGCCTTCTCTGGCCGTTGCCGGAAATGAGGAGTAGATCTTCTCTACCTTTTGTGAGAAGAACTCTGCCATCCGATTACAGGACTCCTCTGACCCGGTCATAGGAACCGTAATGCTAGAGAGATTGTAGATCTCTTTATAATTGGAGAACAACTCCTTCGCTGAATTATCTGCTCCCTCTATCCTATTGCAGTAATAGGATTTGCGTGTTTTCCTAATTAAGGAGTGGTATTCCTATAAAATAATTTTATAGGCCGCCCTTTCTTCCTCGAAGAACCCTCTCCTCCATTGCCTCTCTAGGCATTTAGAATCCGCTTTCTTGCCCCGGAGTTCCATCCCAAACCATGGGGCAGACTTAGTCTGCCTCCTCAGTGCATTATTCGACCGAGGCGCCCTACTGTCCAATGCCTCTGTGATGCGTTTGTTCAGCGTCGCGCAGGCTGCCTCAATCCCCGACCTCCTGGTGGCCCACCCTGGTTTAGGGCCTTATTTAATGCCTCTGTAGAGAAGATTGCCCATTTCCTGCTTCTAATCTTTGTTCCCTGCTTGCCCTGGGTTGGAATTGTGGGTGTCCCTGCCCTAAATGAGATCAAAAAGTGGTTGGACCATACCACAGGTATAGGGGGCTCAATATGAAGCATCTCCCAGTTTGCGAATATCAGGTCCAGAAGATGGCCATGGCAGTGGGTGGGCTGCTCTGATTTCAAAGTGAGTTGAAGTGCAGCCAGTTCCTGCCGGATTTCTTGCGCCTCCATGTTGGTAATCTCATCAAAATGGAGGTTTAGGTCTCCCAACAGAAGGAACCTCTCATACCTGAGAGCTGGCTGAATAAGGTTCTCTATCAAGCTTGCAGCGAAACGCGCCCCGGTCCTGGTGGTCTGTATACCAGGAGTCCCTTGAGAATGTGATTCTTTGATGCTGAGATCGTGAAAAAAACAGATTCACTGTCTTCAACATCCGCCATCTCTAGGGTGCACTGAATCTCGTGCTTGCATATTATGGCAATGCCACCACCCCTTCCCGCAATTCTATCAATTCTGCTAATTTCATATCCATGAGGGAGAGCTTATAAGATTTCTGGTGCCGAGGTGTCATCAAGCCAAGTCTCAGTAAGGAATAAGACATCCACCTGCTTATCCACCAGATGGTCATGTAATTCCAACCGGTGCTTCCTTAACAATCTGCAGTTGATTAGGGAGAGATTGAGCGTCTGACCCCTATCTCTGCGCCTCAGCTTGCGGTTTATGGTGTAAGAGCAATTAATGCAGGTTTTACTCTGGTTCTCGAGGCTAATGCTATGCTTACATTTCTCCCCCAGTATGGGACGTAGTGCCTGAAGCTGTTGGGCGCTGTAACATGTTAAAGACATTGAACCGGCAGGGGTGGTGGCCCCTGGCCCCGGACGGTCACGGACGAGCGCAGACTGTCTTCCTTTGGGGCGCCTTTGGCGCGCCGCTGGCGCGCCCGCTGCGCGCGTCCGCTGCGCATCCTAGCTGTCATCAGGTTTTATGGGGAAGGCAGGCCACTCTAACACCACCCGCCCCTACAGCCGGAAGTGCCTCCTCCCTCCACAACAAACGGGATTCTCCCGCGGTGGACCGGGGAAGGGCAAACTGAGTTCCCAACAGCAGCGCAGTATTCCCAACCATAAGTGCAACAATTAAAACAAGCCCCGCAACTTAGTAGGCAGTACATGATTCAAAAAATATCCCACAAATTTACACATAATCTATAGTATGTTACAAAGTTTAAGAAACAGTATTAAATTGGAAACTTCATCCTATTAGAATCGGTTAAATAAGCATGCTTTTCCTTTGACTCAGAACTTCCTGCAGAAAGATTACATTTCTAAAAACACTATGCTCGTTATCTAGGTGTTGCAGTGCAAGAAGATCAGGTCGATATTGGTGTAGCCCAAACAATTTTAAGAGTGGTAGTAAGTCAAGTTTCCTTACATGGGTAGAAAATCTACATAAGAGAACTACATGTATCGTAGAGTGGCTGGAGTTATTGTCACAGGGGCAGGAAGCACGAGTTAGGCCCCTGTTGAAGAAACCCGGCGTGGATCCTGCGGTCTGGAGTCCAGTCATTCATTGTGGGTAAAGTGACTAGTCTCCTTTGGCATAGGATAAGAGAGGAGACCAAAATAAATAGGGAGATCCTACAGGACAGCCTGAAGCTGGAAGGGGCACAAAGGATTCCATGGGTCAAGTTTGTGAAAGAGTTTATGAAAGACTTGGGTCATCGGAATATTTTACTAAGCCAAACTCGCTCATGCCAATTACTAGAAAAAGCCTAAGAAAGGATGCTCTCCAATTTCTGGATATGTTAAGATTATCAGGGGAAATTACAAAGCCAGGTGTCCAGCAACACCAGAGGGTCCTCACTGCTTTTAGTTTGCAGCCATATTTAATATTTGTACCTGGAGTTTTTGATAGTCTTCTAATAATTAGATTCAGATTGGGGACCATACACAGATTTGTTTCTTTCCCAATAGTGAAAGATTGGGCGAGTGAATTATAATTATGTCCTTGTGATAATCAATCGGCTCAATCCTCATTCCACCTAGTTTTATTTTGTAAATTTTACATTGAGTCACGAAAGGCCTGGATAGTTCCACTTTAAAACAACTGGGGACTGAGGCAATGCCGTCTGGCTTTTATCAAGCTCCAGCTTGTAGAAAATGATAATGTAGCCTGGAGGATAGCCATGTTTTTAAAGCAAGCCCTTTGTCAAAGCAAGAGTATTGTGATTTAAGGGGTGACATTGGGCCCGATTCACAGAACCAACTTAAGACAAAATCCTTAACTTACTACCATTTTCGTATTCACAGAAGGCACTCACTCATTTTGGTATTCACAGAAGACACTTACTCATTTCAGTATTCTCAGAAGTTTGGAGTCCTAACTTTAGGACTCCTAAATGCCATCTGTGAACACCGAAAGTTCTAAAGTTAGGATTTTTCTCAGTTTAGGAGTAGTAAAGTTAGGACTGCTAACTTTAGGACTCCTAAATCCCTTCTGTGAATACCAAAAGTCTTAAAATTAGGATTTTTCTCAATTTAGTAGTAGTAAAGTTAGGACTCCTAACTTTAGGACTCCTATATGCCTTCTGTGAACACCGAAAGTCTTAAACATAGGATTTTTCTCAGTTTAGTAGTAGTAAAGTTGAGAAAAATCCTAATGTTAAGACTTTCGGTATTGACATAAGGGATATAGGAGTCCGAAAGTTAGGAGTCCTACCTTTACTACTACTAAATTGAGAAAACTCCTAATTTTAAGACTTTCGGTATTCACAGCAGGCATTTAGGAGTTCTAAAGTAAGGAGTCCTAACTTTACTACTACTAAACTGAGAAAAACCCTAATTTTAAGACTTTCGGTATTCACAGAAGCTATTTAGGAGTCCAAAAGTTAGGAGTCCTAACTTTACTACTACTAAATTGAGAAAAATCCTAATTTTAAGACTTTCGGTATTCACAGCAGGCATTTAGGAGTCCTAAAGTTAGGAGTCCTAACTTTACTACTACTAAATTGAGAAAAATCCTAACTTTAAGACTTTCGGTATTCACAGAAGGCATTTAAGAGTCCTAAAGTTAGGACTCCTAACTTCTGTGAATACCGAAATGAGTAAGTGCCTTCTGTGAATACCAAAATGAGTAAGTGCCTTCTGTGATTACCAAAATGAGTAAGTGCCTTCTGTGAATACCAAAATGGTAGTAAGTTTAGGATTTTGTCTTAAGTTAGTTCTGTGAATCTGGCCCATTGTTTAGATGTACTGTCATTTTTAATAATGTCCACTATTCTTATTAGTATCATGAAATGTATTTTAGGTCTAAAAGTCTTGTTTTTTAATGGAAACTGCTTTCAAACCTTGGTGTAAACTATGATGAAATCTTTGCATTTTACGTGTGCTTTTTATGATTGTTAAAGGCAATTGAAATAAAGCTTTTCTTGACTTTACTTGACTAGTCTGTGAAATACCCCCAACCTAAATCTGGTTGGTAAAAACCTACCATATACTCCAGGTACAAAAGTCAAATTGGGTTGAAGGCTAAAAGTGGATCAAATCAACTGGTGGTGCAGTACTGTTGCTTTCAGTAACTGGAAGGACATTCTAATAAAGTCCAACAACAAGAGGCCTTCCTTTCGTAGTCTTTTTTTTGTTATTGTCCCAATGGTTCTAGGGTTAATAAAACGGTCTATATGGCCAAGATCTTGTAAGACGTTGCGGACGTACCTTATCCATGGGATCTTTAAAACCCCTTCTAGTTTCTAAATATCTAGTAAAATATCTCTGTGTAATTTTGCCTCATCTTTAGTCCAAAGCCTGTGCCATAAAAGCACAGGCTCAAGCTTTATTAAATCAGAGATGAAGGGTAGTCCCAGCTCTGCGTGACATATACATGATGATGTAGTGTTTGGAACAGATAAAATGCACCTTAGAAAATGATTTTCAATGCGTTGAATAGGTAGCAAGTCAGTAAACCTTCAGACCCCTGTGCCATGCACTACTGAGGAGACACACTTTGCCTTATAGTTTTTATTAAGCTCCTCAGGTGGCCTTTTTCCCAGTGTCCTGGCAAAGTTAGAAAGGGCAGATGTTGTTTAAAGGAGTACCAATTTTTTCGCTGCTACAGTTTGTGCCCACGTATCACTGTGAGCAAAAAGGATTCCCAACTATGAGAACCTCTTGGTTACCCCAATCTTCTGTCATGCCATAAACATATCTTTAGATTTCTTAACACCACATTCACATCACATAGTAAAGGTCTTAGAGAAGTTTACTCTTAACTCAAGATCTTTCATAAAATGGGAGAAACTGTCCAGAACCCTCTGTAGATCTACTTGTGTGCGGGACATCAGCACTGCATCATCTGCGTAAAGAAGGGCTGGAATTGAACGTTCTGCCACCTGGGGAAAATCATTATTATCCTTCAGAAGGGCCTCCTCCAGGCCGTTGGTATAGAGATTAAAAAGGAACGGAGCCAGTACGCAACCTTGCCTGACTCAGCTCCTAATCGGGAATGCAGCCGAACACTTGCCCCTCAGTACATAGCGTACATACGCTTGGCGTCACAGCAAAAACGCTTTAGAAAATCAATAATCTGAACGTCAACATCCATATTGCAGGTCGGATAGGACAGAGTTCTCCTCTGCCCAGTCCTGGAGACGTTCTAAGATACTCCTACCTATAACTTTAGTTACTGCGTCCAGCAAAGAGATTGGCCAGTAACAACCAAGGGTCTTGTATGTCCCCCTTTTTAAGGATAGGGACAATCGTAAATTCTACCCAAGGCAACCGGAAAGTGGTGCTGCAGCTCATGGTAATTACCCCAACCAGAATGGGCTCCCACAAGGGAATGTTTGATTTGAATAGGTCTATGGGGACCCCAACCGGTCCAGGAGCCTTACCACCCTTGCTTAAGGATAAGGCCCGCTCCACCTCATCCAGGGTAAATGACAAGTCAGAATAGGGCGGATGGGACTTCAAGTTTCAGTCCTCCTGAGCAAGAATGCACGTCACATCAGGTTTTCCCTCGCCACTATATGCTCTAGAGAAATGTCTAATCCATTCTTTCTCAGCGATTGCAATTGCAATGGATGACCAGCCTTGCTTGACAAAAAAGGAGCTTTATCTTCCTTCCAAAAGCTGAACTGTCATTCGTTATTGAGGCCTTATGTAAAATCTCCCAGGCCTCGTTTTTCAGGGTAGTTTAACTGGCCGTTATAGCTTTTTTATATTCCACTCTAGCATTCCTCACGTCATCTACATTTCTGGGAGTTTTATGTAACTCCTTTTTTAAGAGGGAATATGCCGAGGTACACCTGGAATCAAACCATCCGTTCGAGTGTCTACTGCTGCTAGTACGTTTTAGGAGGGAATCCTTTATTGTGTTGGATATCACCTGGAATGAGGCCATGATGTTATCTGGGGGAGCTGACTCATTCAAACAAGTTCCGATGGCAGATCTACATCTGTCCACCACTGTCTTTATTGTTGCTACCTGGTCCACAATGGCCCATCGGAGGGAATACCCATTCGATCTCCTGATCACAGCTGGTCATTTTTATCAAATCTAACTGCTCTACTCAAGTGTAATATCACTGACAAACACAGTGGAATGTGTTCGCTGAGAGAGTTATCTGAGACAGTAACAAGTGCACCCTATGCGCATAATTACATGATGTTAAAATGTACTCTGTGTGGTGGTGTGAAAACCCATACCATTAAATGTCCAAGACATAGGTATGGGTGGTTGACATAATTTATTTACAAAGCCCAAATTAAGGCTAAAACTTAATTCATTAAGTTGCTCTCCCAATACAGTGCCGAAAGTGGGCTGAGCATGCCCCATCTACATTCAGAACACCACATAAGTTATCAGCATTAGTTCATAGTGCACAGTTGAAATCCCCTGCCAGAATTAACATCAAGTCTTTTACCTTATTTTTACAGGCAGATTTCAACGATTTGATCATATCTTTCAATACATTTCCCACTTTATCAGAAAGGATGGTCCGGACTATACAGTGTTTTGTGTTCAAATCTAAAATGACCATTTGGAAGTAAGGATCACTAACAAACATCATTATTACCTCCACTTTTGAACTGCATGATATATAAGTGCATAGCCCACCCTTAGCCCGACCACTTTGACTAGCTATAGCTGGGGTATGGTACGTCCTGTAACCATTCATATGGGTTGCCCCCCTTAACCAGGGTTTTTGAGAGCATAGAACCTCGAATTGCAGAATAAAGTCCCACCAAAGAGTATTAATTAGCTTGGAAGGCACAACGCCTCACCAAGAACGAGGCCAACAACATGACCCAACCCAAGAAACCTGTTTAGAGTGGAGCTCCATTCAGCTCCATGAAGCCATTTGCACAGCGTCATGCCGCCCTTGGCGTGCATGTTTATTTCGAAGGTAGTTTAACCATTTATCAGTAGTAATCCTAATGTTGCTTCCAATTTTTTCGCTTATCTTAATCATGTGCATTTTCATCTTCCTTTATCCAAATCCACCAACACGATTGATGTGCCAATTTTCAGCTTTCTATTATTCTAACTGTGCCGATCCTGGCCTCTTGTAAGAATAAGAATGATGCAGTGTTCATCACAGGCAGTATTTTATTAAACATAAAACCCAATGCATTTCGGGCCCTTGTAGGGCCCTTCTTCGGGGGTCACTACAATTTAAAAGAAACACATTTAAAAAAACACCATTAGCAACAATGTTTTACAGATATATGTAAAGTTTAAACAAAATTACATAAATGATGCGCTTTTCCTAAATCATTAATAATTGGCATATTGCATCTAACTCCGCATATCTTCCCTTTCAGTATACCAAAAGTACACCCATCCTCGGATTGTCACTGTCACCCTCCGTGATTCTCCATTTCTATATGACTTGTCACGCTTCCCAAGTGGTCCCAAACAATTCTTTAGCCTTAGTTGTGCCCATCCCCCAACCTTCCTACTTGCTATAAAACATCCTTCTCTGGACACGTGCTGACTGCCAAAATTACCGCTGATGTAAAAGTTTTAACAAGCTTGTGAAACAGACATATTCTTTATCATTTTTAAATGCTCTCTTGGTGTTAAAACGACAAAAAGTCACTTATTTCCTAATCCTAATTATAAAGTTAAACAACTTGTCTCCACCCAACGCTGTTTCGTACCTGCTGTGATCAAGCTTTTAAAAGCAGCAGTCCACGCGTTACATCCTCGAGCTGTAATCCATTACTAACTGCCAGCTTCTTCTTAAGTCCCACCTCCCGAGAAATCTCCCTCTAAGTCACATGTTCGTTACCAATCCCCACCCAATTGTGTCTTCCCCACATTTTGGACTGCATATCCCAAGATGCATGTGCTGTGGTCGGCGCTGTATTGTTTCGTGTTGCATTAGTCATTCGTCATTAATTAAAAACATTGTCTCAAATCTGTGTTCCGAATCCATGTTTCTTTGTGCTTGTACCACACTGCTTGAGATGAACCAAGTTCTTCCGTCGAGTTCAGTGGATTTTTGAGTTTGTTTTACATCTTTTTGTTTCTTGTCAAGTCTTTGTGTGCGGGTGCATTCCTTTAAGGTAGGGCCGTAGTATGAATGTCAAATAAGTGAAGGGATGCACACCATTCTTTTTATTTTTTGTTCTTCAAGTGATTCCAGCCTTTATAAAGTTCGCGTGCAGAATGGTTATTTTTTCGCTTATCTTAATCATGTGCATTTTCATTTGGATAAAGGAAGATGAAAATGCACATGATTAAGATAAGCGAAAAAATTGGAAGCAACATTAGGATTACTACTGATAAATGGTTAAACTACCTTCGAAATAAACATGCACGCCAAGGGCGGCATGACGCTGTGCAAATGGCTTCATGGAGCTGAATGGAGCTCCACTCTAAACAGGTTTATCTTTCTAAATGGCAAAGGGGCTGGCCAGAATAACCATTCTGCACGCGAACTTTATAAAGGCTGGAATCACTTGAAGAACAAAAAATAAAAAGAATGGTGTCCAACCCAAGAAACGGCATGGGGCGGACACTTGCATACCCCAAACCACACAAGGGCACAGCACCAAGAGAGGGGTGAGGAAAACACCCAAGTGCCCGAGACCATGGGAACTCAAAGACCAAGCAGGGCCAACGAGGAAGACCCCGCCCCAAACAACACACATCATGGATGACACACACAGCCACAAACCTGGGGGTCGACCGAAGGTGAAAACAGAGGACAGAAGACCATGACCACAGCCACCGAAGAGGAACTCAGAAGGGAGGAAAAAACCCCAACTGACCAAGTGGCCCATAGGACAAAGGACAACACCATGGAACAGAGTACCAAAACCATCCATAGAAGGGCCACAATAACAGGAGAGACAAACAGGGCGGCCCTTATCCCAACCCCGCAGATGCCCCAGAGGGTTCTGAGAAGCCAGCTGACTGAACCACAGACACGCCAGCATGACCAGAGGCCACCAACACTGTGCCCCCACAGGCCCATAATGTGCTGCACAGGGCCCGCAGCTGCACCCCAACAACCAGACAACTAAGAGAACAAAAGAGGCAGGAAGCCAGGGCAGAACCCAAGCGGCCTGCACCGGCATGTGAATGCCACTGCCCAGCTCGCCTCAGAGGAAGGCAGGCGTAGAATAGAGGCCAGAGGAAAAGGGAAAGGAGGACAGCCTGGCCCCGAGCAATGACAGGCACAGAACTGGCGGACACCAGGGACCCAAAAGACCCACACACAAGCAAGTCGCAATGGGACCCGAGAAAAGGAAGCCAAAAAGGGCCACGGACAGACACAAAACAGGTGACCCCCAAGCCCCGACAGCCGGACTCGTACACCTCCCGAAGGCAAGCCCCCACAACCAGGAAGCCCCAACCTGAAGACAAGGGCAGAGAAGGCACCTCCAACCTAACCGGCACTGGCCAATGAGGGGCCAGGACAAACCAAGGCAGAGCCAAGACCCCACCACCACACTGTAAGACCCGTGGAGACACCACAACCAAAGGAAGAACAAGGCCGGAGGGTGCGCAGTCACACAACACACAGAGGGGGCAGACACCGGAAGAGGGACAGGGCAATAACCGGACTCAAGCCCAGGCAGACCAGGGACCAGAGACCCCGGAGGGAAAAAAACAGCCCCTATCCACAGAGCACTGACTGTAAAACCAGCGGGTAGAACACAGAAACCCCATGGGACCAAGCCCAAACAGCAAACAAACAAACCCAAACAGGTGATCGCCTGGACTTGCTCCAGCACGGTCGCTCCCCCCACGCTCCCTGATCCCAGCTGCTGCTCGTGCTTTGGCTTGCTGGTGGTATCGTTAACTGGATTGCTTATTTTTACCCGCATTATATTTAACTGGCATCGCGCTTCTGTAGTGTGCATTTGGCTGTGCATTTGTGCTCATTGTGTATTTACATTATAACTGAGCTGCATCGTAGCGCGATTTTTGAACATACTACCTCACCTGAAAATGCAATCCCGCTCTGCTGTACTTTGCAGCGCGACACTTGCTGAGGCTTTATTTACTTCCTGGGACTTCGTCTGTGCCCCCGGTGCCGTGGTGCATCTGCTGCCCCTGCCTTGCTCTCCCTTTGACCCTCCATTTTGTTTAGGTGTTCCGTGGCCAGCCCCTCCTCCCCGCTACCGCCTCCCAGCTGCTGACCCTCCCACGCTCCACCCCTCCACTATCCACTTAAGGCTGATGACCCAACGCGCAGCGTCCACGCGCTGCGGCCGCGCCGAAGGTGCGCCAAAGGTAAGCCCGTCTACGCCCATCCGCGCCTGGACCGCGCCCAGAGCCAGACCCCCTGGTCCCCGCTTCGCCCACCCTCCCCGCATTACATACGACGCCTCCTCCCTCTTTGCACTCAACCCCGGCCGAGTCACTAACTGCGCCCAAGCAGCACCAGGACACACCCATGGACCCTTCACCTGCCACTCCTGCAAATTTACCTGCGTCAAGTCCCAAAACAAATCCACAAACACCAAACTGAGAGCCAAAACCAACCACCTAAAATGCATCCTTCTCAACACCCGATCGGTTCACAAACACGCCATCGACCTTTGGAATCTACTCGACACCATTTCTCCGGACATCGCCTTCCTAACAGAAACCTGGATGAATGCCTCTTCAGCTCCAGACATCGCCATAGCCATCCCGGACGGCTACAAGATCATCCGTAAGGATCGCCCCATCCAAACAGGAGGAGGGATCGCCATCGTCCACAAGAACACCATCCGCGTCTCAACCAGCTCAGATGACAACCTCGCTATCGCCGAACACCTTCACTTCCAGATCCACACCGACCCCAAGACAACACTTAGGGGCACCCTCCTCTACAGGCCACCAGGACCCCGTACAAAATTCAGCGAAGACATCACTGACTTTATCACCCCAAACACTGTCCCTTCAGAAGAATACATTCTACTGGGAGACCTCAATTTCCATCTGGAAAAGAGCAACGACAGTAACACCACCACCCTTCTGGACAATCTCGACAATCTCGGACTCAAACAACTTGTTAACACCCCCACACACTATGCAGGACGCACACTCGACCCTATCTTCACTTCCAGCAAGCATATCTCCTTCACTCATACCACCCCCATCCACTGGACGGACCACAGCTGCATCCACTTTACTTACAATAAGACCTCGACCCACAACCACCCTCAACCAACTCTGCGAAGAATTTGGAACAAAATCACCATCGACCAGATCTCAACATCGCTTCTTCAAAAACCCCCTGCCTATTCAACGAACCCTAACCAAGCCGCCATCAACCTCACACAATGGTTAACCCAAACGGCCGACAAATTAGCACCCTTGAAAAAACATCAAACCAAGCAAGGTAGCAAGAACGCCCCCTGGTTCAACGATGACCTTAAGAAATCCAAGAAGCTCTGTCGTTCCCTTGAGAAAACTTGGAAAACAGACCCAAACACTATCACCCAAGCCGCCTTCAAAAACGCCACCCGCAAACACCACCAACTAATCCGGATAGCCAAGAAATCAGCGCTCAAAGACCGACTAGACAACAACGCCCACAACAGCAAGGAACTTTTCAACATCATCAAAGAATTCACCAACCCCACCGCCAGCTCTAACGACATCACCCCCTCTCAAGTCCTCTGCGACTCCCTTGCCTCATTCTTTCATGACAAAATCGCCGACATCCATAACAGCTTTGACAACACACCTGTAAACCAATCCACCCCACTCACCTCCGAACCGGTACCTCCTCCGAATATCCTTCTCGAATGGAACCCAATCACCACAGAAGACACCATTCGCCTGATGAACTCCATCCACTCAGGATCCCCTACAGACCCATGTCCCCATCACATCTTCAACAAAGCAGACTCCATTATCGCACCCCATCTCCGAGATGTCATCAACTACTCCCTTAACTCCACCACATTCCCAGATAGCTGGAAACACGCCGAACTCAGCGCCCTTCTGAAGAAACCCACAGCTGACCCCACCGAACTCAAAAACTACCGCCCCATCTCGCTCCTCCCATTCCCTGCCAAAGTCATTGAGAAAGCCATTAACAATCAGCTCGCCACCTTCCTCGAAACTAACAAATCACTCGACTCCTCACAGTCTGGCTTCCGAGCCAAACACAGCACCGAGACCGCCCTCATCGCAGCAACAGACGACATCCGAACACTACTGGACAACGGAGACACAGTCGCCCTTATCCTCCTTGACCTCTCCGCAGCCTTCGACACAGTCTGCCATAGCACCCTGATACAACGCCTCAGAAACATCGGAATTCAAGGAAAAGCATTGGACTGGATCATTTCGTTCCTCGATGGAAGAACTCAGAGAGTCCGCCTCCCCCCTTTTAAGTCAGAGGCCACCGAAGTCATCTGCGGCGTCCCGCAAGGATCATCACTCAGCCCCACCCTCTTCAACGTCTACATGAGCCCCCTCGCAACCATCGCACGTCAACACAACCTCAACATCATCTCCTACGCTGATGACACTCAACTGATCCTCTCACTCACCAAAGACCCAACCACCGCCAAAACCAACCTACACGAAGGGATGAAAGAAGTAGCCGAGTGGATGAAGCACAGCCGTCTGAAACTGAATTCGGACAAAACAGAAGTCCTCATCTTAGGCTCATCCCCTTTCGCCTGGGACGACTCTTGGTGGCCAACGGCCCTAGGAAAAGCCCCCATACCGACGGACCACGCACGGAACCTGGGCATCATCCTGGACTCCTCACTCTCGATGACCAGACAAGTCAACGCCGTCTCATCTTCATGCTTCAACATCCTACGCATGCTCAAAAAAACATTTCACTGGATCCCCACCGAAACAAGAAAAACAGTCACCCACGCGCTGGTTACAAGCCGTCTGGACTACGGAAACACCCTTTACGCCGGTTCCACCGCGAAACTACAGAAAAAACTCCAACGCATCCAAAATGCTTCAGCCAGACTCATACTAGACATCCCCCGCACAGTCCACATTTCCGCTCACCTGAAAGACCTTCACTGGCTCCCCGTCAACAAGAGAATAACGTTCCGTCTCCTCACCCACGCACACAAAGCCCTTTACGAACTTGGACCTGATTGTCTCAACACGCGCCTTTCCTTTTACACCCCCACCCGCCAGCTGCGTTCGTCCAACCAAGCCCTCACCGCTGTTCCGCGCATCCACAAAGCCACCATGGGAGGAAGATCCTTCTCCTACTTAGCGGCCAAGACCTGGAATTCCCTTCCCATCCACCTCCGCCTTACTCAAAACCACCTAGCCTTCAGAAAACAACTTAAAACATGGATATTCAATAAGTAAACCTCCCCCCCCCCTTCCTCAAGTGCCTTGAGACCCTATGGGTATGTAGCGCGCTATATAAATTCTGACTTGACTTGACTTGATGGAACAGAGTACCAAAACCATCCATAGAAGGGCCACAATAACAGGAGAGACAAACAGGGCGGCCCTTATCCCAACCCCGCAGATGCCCCAGAGGGTTCTGAGAAGCCAGCTGACTGAACCACAGACACGCCAGCATGACCAGAGGCCACCAACACTGTGCCCCCACAGGCCCATAATGTGCTGCACAGGGCCAGCAGCTGCACCCCAACAACCAGACAACTAAGAGAACAAAAGAGGCAGGAAGCCAGGGCAGAACCCAAGCGGCCTGCACCGGCATGTGAATGCCACTGCCCAGCTCGCCTCAGAGGAAGGCAGGTGTAGAATAGAGGCCAGAGGAAAAGGGAAAGGAGGCCAGCCTGGCCCCGAGCAATGACAGGCACAGAACTGGCGGACACCAGGGACCCAAAAGACCCACACACAAGCAAGTCGCAATGGGACCCGAGAAAAGGAAGCCAAAAAGGGCCACGGACAGACACAAAACAGGTGACCCCCAAGCCCCGACAGCCGGACTCGTACACCTCCCGAAGGCAAACCCCCACAACCAGGAAGCCCCAACCTGAAGACAAGGGCAGAGAAGGCACCTCCAACCTAACCGGCACTGGCCAATGAGGGGCCAGGACAAACCAAGGCAGAGCCAAGACCCCACCACCACACTGTAAGACCCGTGGAGACACCACAACCAAAGGAAGAACAAGGCCGGAGGGCGCGCAGTCACACAACACACAGAGGGGGCAGACACCGGAAGAGGGACAGGGCAATAACCGGACTCAAGCCCAGCCAGACCAGGGACCAGAGACCCTGGAGGGAAAAAAACAGCCCCTATCCACAGAGCACTGACTGTAAAACCAGCGGGTAGCACACAGAAACCCCATGGGACCAAGCCCAAACAGCAAGCCTCAAGCAAAAAGAGACAGGATCCTGCCAATATAGCAGAGACCCAAACCCAGCCACAGAAACACCAGGGACATAGCAGGCAGAAAATCACGGAAGACAGAGACTGCACAAAAGAATCTAGGGACACCAGGACATACCAAACACAAAAGCCCCAGACCCAAGCATCCTACAGCATAAAGAAGGGGGAAGAAAAACTGCCACCGAGCCACCACCCGGGGCCAGCAGACCCCCAACAGCATAGGTGCCAAAAGTAAAGCCCCACCTGCCAGCCAATGCCAGCCCCTAAAGCCAGAGCGGCAGGGAAAAGCCCAAAACTGGCCCACTGCAACGAATATTCCCAGGGGTACCCAGAGCCCAGCCCCTAAGCCACACTCCACTCAAGACAGAAACTCAAGGCCAAAAAAGGAGCAGAGCCTGGCGAAGGGGAACAACAGGGCCCCCAAGCAGGAGCGAAACCTGAAAAAGTTGTGAAAAAAACAGGAGAAAACTGAAAAGCGGTATACCCTCCTCCCCCAGGGCAGGTAAACACTAGACCACGCTGGCCGCCACACCAATGCCCCCTCAAGCCAGCCAGAAGCAAAAGAGCACCCCCAGGCAAGAAAAAGAGGGGAGGAAAACCGCTATGCAGTACTCTCCCCCTGGCAGGCAGACTCCACACCTCACTGTCTGACCCACAAGCCAGCCCAGGCGCACTATAAAACTCCAGTGCTGGGCCAATGTCAAATTGCCACAATGGTGTTCCAGGCACTGCAGGGGCACCACCAAATCAGCCCCAGACCACCATCCATTTCAGAGTGTCTTCCATCCTGGCCCAGCTACCAGGAATACACGCCCTGTAACCAGGAACAGACCGGTAGGGCTGGTACACCAGCCACATCTGTTCCCTCCTGGCAGGCCCGCAGGCCTGGAGACACCATTCAGCATGAACAGAACAGCTCAGCAGTCTGACGGGAACCTGCAGAAGACAGCAGCAGGAGAAGCACCAGCATCCTCGTCACATCCCTGTGCCATGGTTATCAACATTTTAAATTAATTAATAAAGTTTTGCCATCTTCCATCTGCTCCCACTTAGGTCCCATGGGTCAAGATTGACAGTAGGTATTTATTCATGAATGTAATGGTTTTTTACCAACCTCCTACTAATGGCTCCCACAGGGATCCCATGGACCCTGGCGGATACCAGGATTTATTATAGAGCTTTTCCTGAATTTAAGCACAGTCCTGTAAAAAAAAAAATATTTTACCTGTGTATATAAGTGGTATGCTGATGACTTCCTTTGTATTCACTATAGTGAAATAAGACTAACTGTTGTCCTCCTTATTTTTTTTTGCCTGCAGATGGACAAGACTGAGACAGAGAAGTATGTGAATTAGCTAGCACTAGAGTCCAGAAACTATCAGATCACTGCTTCTGCTTGTACGGCACACCAAGAAGATGGCCCCTGAGAAAAAGTTTCCTGAAAAAATCCAGTGGGGCCATATTATCAAGAACGGTTATAATATTATTGCGGCTTTAGCGGCAGTTTCCTGCCGCTAAAGCGGCAAAAAGGGGATTGATAATATGCCCTTGTGAATTCCTATAGAAGCCCAGATTTGATGTCCTTCACACCAGAACCTGGGCTTCTATGGGAATTAGCTAAAGCGGGGATAATGTTGTCGCCATTCTTGATAAGATGGCCCAAAACCTGATGCAACCAATTGCATCAAATTGTTTTCCTTTTTCCACTTACAGTGCAAAATTTGGCATACGACATGCTGCAGCCACTTCTCGGCAGGGCAATTTTGGAAGGAAGATCACCCCTAGATCAGCAATGGTACAACCACTTCCAACATCAAGGATATGTCCCTCATAGTGACAGTGACTGCAGTCATGGCTGAAACTACTGAGTCCAACATGGAAATATTTATGGCAACAAACCTCTACTAAACCTGATATTCAGGAGTCAGAGAGCAGAACAGGAAGTTGAGCTTATTGCACAGCAGGATGAGGTGACTGCTCTACTATTCGACACATTGTCTCTGCCTCTCTCCTCTGATCAAAAGAAAGGCCACTCCAAAATGTTCTCCTAATCTCCTACAGATGAAGGTGACATGGAGCTGACAACCTAGTCCTGCCATGGGAGACAAGATAGAAAGAAGGCTACAGAAAGCCTAGTTGAAAGTGAGGAAGATAAACCAATGATTGGTCATGACAAATGTAGCACAAATAAATTGTAGATTATCTGTATTCAACCACTCCTGTAGTGCAACCCACATCACCTTCTTCCATATTTCAAAACTCCAAAAGCCCGCACAAACCACTATCCCTATTTCAGTCAAAGGCTGCCCTTAGGGAAAGCAAATGGAAACACCTACCTCCACCACAATACCTTCAAACGTTGGCTCTATATCCAAGGAGGTCACTTGAGGAGGATCATCACTTAAAAGAAAAAACACTCCACTATTAAGTGTATGTTGAGTGAGGAGTCGCCATACCACATAACACATTTACCAAATGGGAAACTTTCCAAATTATTAGCGCCTCACCTCTTTCCTTTTACTTTAATGGAACAAAGAGGTTTCTAGAATGTGGGGAACCTGTTTGTTCACAATGGAATGGTCCAAGCCAGACCCATTTTTCATCGATTTGATTGGTACCACAATGAGAGCACTGTTCAATCAATCCATCTCACTACAGACATGTGTACGAGTTGTCAAGCTATACACTACATTATATTCAAGGGTGCTAACAAAGGTTAGGTGATGGTGACAATGTTGCTGATGTTATTCAAAGCATTTGTCAGCATGCACAATTTCCTATGTTCTCCATGGAGAAACACACACACTGCCAAACAGCATTCTTGAAGAATTCAATTTGAAAGTCTATGACTTGATTTAACACAGGTCTCGGAAAAGAACTCATTGACATGGACAATAGCAATATTATTATCAAGGCCATGGCTTATCGAGGGTACTTCAGACTTTGATGTTTAGCTCATCAAATCAATTTAATTGCACACAACTTCCTTTCAAAAGAAGAAGAAATATTCAACAATACACTGGTCACTAGGCACAGGATTTGCACTCAATTAAGCTGTTCATTTAAGGCCAAGAAGGAGTTGATGATCATTCAGCATACTAATAAAGTCACAGAAAAGCTCACTGACAGGAGGTCTTAGCCAGTTATCACTTCACTTTGGACATGCTGAAATGCCAGAACATAATACATTAGAGAAGGAATCCATGATAATGAATGTTGAAAAATGTGGGTTAGTAAATGGACTGATCCAAATGCAAGTTCCTTTTGAGATTTTTCTCAGAGGAAGTCAGCAAGGAGAATTTTACCATAAGCTAGGCCAGGCTATATTTGCTCATGCTAGTAAACAGCAACTAAGAACAAGGTTTCCAGCAGGATAATTCAATATGATTCAAATATGAGGTCAACTTATTATTTATCCCCTCAATGGAAAGGTACTCTTTGGAATGAATTCAATGCCATTCTAATTATCTATATTCGATTTAGAATGAAGGCATTGCTGTGCTGCAGTAAAGAAAGTAACTGCAACAATATTAATTCTTACACTTTATTTATTTAAAATTTGACTTGCAGTATACAGTATTACAAAAGGGGACAAAGCAACAACTGATAGCTAAAATTACAAAGCTTATCCTCTGGTCTCATAAAGGTTGCTGATACTGTAAAACAACACAAATGTTATTGAAAAGTGTTAGAGTCTAAATAGACAGTGTATCTGCAATGATGGACAATAAAGCCTTGTTAATCGTGACCAAAAAATAACAGTTTCCAGGTAGGAATACCTAATTACAATACACCTGCTAATACAGTGAACAACTAAATTGCATAAAACTGTGACTGTGACATTGTTCTATGGAAACATTTGGATTCTGTTTTTGTTCTTCTTGTTAAACAAACAACAATGTCTCTAAGGGTGTGAGTTAATGGTCAGATTATTGGTAATTTTTTTGTGACAAGGTAAATTTGTTGTTTAGATAACTACATATATTAGTTGTAAAGATAACTTCATATATTAAAATATGTATGACAGTAGCACTGCGTTACATGTTGGCATTTAACCTGTGGGATACTGTGCACAAGTGCTTGTGCAATGGTGAACAACGCATGTGACACGTGAAGAAGTATGTACAGCGACATGAAGGGGTGCAACAAAAAAACTGTTGGTGACAGAATTTACATTGTAGGAATACCCAAACAATAAATGTTAATATATATACAGAGGAATTCAAGATGGGTATCCTCGAAGGAATAGCGCCATAATTTTTGCTGTAAGAGACGGCAGCGTTTCGGCCTGTAGGAATATCTAGGCCATCATCAGGACCGGGTTACCATTATTTTTATAACAGTGCTGTGAGTAAAAATAAAAACACTTAATGTCGGACCGAGGTGGGGGACAAAAGGAGAAAAAGGGGTAAATTAGAAAAAGAAGGAAGAATTTAGGATGAGTCCAAACCGGAAAGTTTGAAGACAGTCAGAGCATGACAAGCAAGAAGTACGGGTAGAATGATTACCGTGTGACTAGGCTCAAGAAAAGTAAGCAGGGTACCAAGCGTGTGGCTCTTGCCTTTGATCTGGAATATGCAGGGGCAGCCAGAGGAAGTAAACTGTGACTTACACATAAAACAAGACTGGGTGTCACATCCGTGGACATGCAGGAGCACGTGAATAGTGAATAGTCAGGATGAGTCAGGATGTTTCCATCTGAAGTAAGGAGATGAAAAGGGTAAGTCCGCCTGTAAGGAGACAAGGACGGCGTTAAAAGGTAGAAAGGCAGAGAACTCATGGGTCTGAATGGATCAGAGAAGGCTACGGTGGGAGTCTCTGGAAAGGAGTCCAGAGAAGGCCCGAAAGGTACTCTCGAGGATGAGCCGCAGTCGTCTGAGAGAGGAGAACGGTACAGGTTACAAGCCATTGAATGTAACCAGTGCTATTGTCATACATGTTTTAATATATGAAGTTATCTTTATAACAAATATATGTAGTTATCTAAACAACAAATTTACTTTGTTACAAAAAAAATTGTCTCCTTGCTTTCTCCATGGGCTTCTAGCAAATAATTGCGCGACCAATAATCTGACCATTAACTCACACCCTTAGAGAGATTGCTGTTTGTTACACATGTTGGCACTGGTATCTATAGGGTTTACAGGCTACCTCCTGTTGTCTGAAACTGTTCCTCTTGTTAGGCATTGATCATGGGAAATAGAGGTTGACGCATTTCGGCCTTGTGCTTTATGCCCTCTTCAGGACTTGGCGGAACAAATGTCACCCAAACATCGCACTTAATTGGGGAGGCTATCGGCGTGAAAGTTGTTTGCGTAAATTGGAGCGTCACCATGACAGGACTTTGTGAGGAAGCAGTGGAGTTGCTTGCTTTTCAAAAGAACATGCCCTTTGTTTAGTGAGTTATGCGGAGGGGCAGAGACCCGGGTGGGGTGGCCAATGTAAGGAATGGCCTGGGGCCATAACAGCTGATTTGCAACTCTTGAGTAGGGCTGCTTGTATGGTGGCGAAAAAGATTAAGAGTATGTTGACGTGAGTTGCTTTGGGTCACGGAGGTGATCCACAAACTGGCGTGTGGTGACTCACTACATCGTGCTATTTGCAAAAGCTGCAAGACCATTTGTGTATGGTGGAAGAATCATATACCAATATCAGTGAAGAATCAGTTACTTGGTCAGTATATTATTTAGTCCCGTGAATACAAATTTCAGCTGCCAAAAGAAACTATATCCTCTAGAGAGTTCATCAGTGCTGTTACACAGGATGCATTGTATAAAAGAGACTATCCACTTTTATTCCATTCTCATAGCTGGATGCCTTTATATATAAGAATTTAATTGTGAATGAAGTGATTGGTAGATGGAATATTGCATCTTTGAAGATAAAGAATAACCTAAGTGTGTCTGCAGAGCATGGTTGTGGCTCGAAGTCCAGATGCATGCTGCATCTGCAGTAATACCAGCACTCTCCAATGGTAACATAATATCAATCATCATTCCAAGACAAACCAGTCCCTAAAGCAACAACACCAAGTTTGTCAGGCAAAACCTACAATGGTTGGTTTATGCTGAATGTACCAGGCTTAGATCAAACATCCAAGGATATGAAACTCGGATACTGCAATGTCAACAAATATGACAATAGAGAAGATCACAAAACAGAAATAATGTTGGAGAAAAGGACCTTAATCTATCAACATGGATAACAGAACAGTGACCAAAACTCAGCAGTCTGGCAATAAAGTGTCTAGCACATCTGCTATCCAGTGGATCATCAAGAAGATTTTCGGTGCAGCTGTTGCAATTGTTACTGTCAGAAGGGCCAGTTGTTCTGTGGAGAAAGTGATGAACTGATAATTATTAAATACTTCATTCCCCAAAATTAAAAAGGTCTAGAAAATAAACCAGTGGATGATTGTGATTTCTCTTATATCACAATTCTGGGGAGTACAACAGAAGAAGTCCCTGAATTTGAAGGTGAACTCTACTGTTTGGTATAGAAAGAAATATAATAGTGTTGGAAATGTTCCCTTTCTGCAGGATCACCCTAGATTTTTTGCCTAATTTACTGAACCTGGTTTTATTGGCATTTAGATTGTCTGTGCTTTACCATTACTAACCAGTAGAAAAGTGTGTCTGCTCTCCCTTAAAAAATATGGCAACATTTCTATACATCTAATTGGCACATTAAATATATTTCCTTGAATGTCCCTAGTATATGATACTGCATGTAACCAGGGCCTGTAAATTAAATGCTACTAGTAGTCTACTACAATCATTGTGCCAGCCAAACAAGTTGCCCTATAAAACATGTCTCCTAGCCTGCTCCAGTAGCCTGTGTGTGTGCTGTTTTAAACTGCCAATTTAACTTGCCAAAAGAAACCATTTGCCAGGGCTAAACTTCCCCTTTTGGTACATTTGATCACCCTAAGAGGGACTAAATATCCATAAGGCAGGACTTATGGTATTTCAAAATGTAGGGCATGTGGACTTATGTTTTACATGTCCTGGCAGTTAAACATCTTCAAAATAATTTTAGACTATGGCAAATATAGCTCTTCCATAGCACTGTGTGACATTATAACACCTTATAATATATACCTTCAGTTTGGGAGTAGCTAGGAAAATTATTCAGTTTTAAAATCCAACCTAATGACTAAGTCAGATTTTAAATTACCATTTTGAAAATGCTAGTTTTATAATGTCATGCATGATTGTTGGCACAGTGTCTCTTTCTTATTTTAATGCACAGGGTGAACTGGTACTTTTGGAACTTTTACTCTCAGCGTGCGTTGATGTTCGAGTATCGCCATACCCACAGTCATCTGGTGGCCATTTACTAACGTGCTCACTTTTGAGTTTACTTCACGCTGCACCTATGAACCTCTCTAGATAATATAGGTCTATCGCACAACATCATTTCATGTTCTAACCATATAGTAATGTTTAGTTTTGTGAGATAAAAGTGATACATTTGTTAGTAGAAGGGTGTTGGTTACGCCCAAAATGCATTGGGATTGAGGAACAAGCCCTACCTCATTGTTTATGATCTGATTTACGGGCTGTTGAAACTAATTTTTGATTTGGATCTACATCACAACTGCAAATAAAAAGAAGCACATCAACGTGATGGATTGGGTTAATGGTTTAATCTTTAGAGCTCACGTTGTACAGATATGTAGTTAATTAATGAAAAATACTGTTTTTACATTGTGAAAAATGTCCAATAAGTCTTGATGAATTGTTAATGCACACTCGTGCTTGAGTGTATCAGGTAGTGCACATCCTGTCTAGAACATTTTGCTCTAGTTTGTACTTTCTTTTTGAATTGGTGGCAAGGTGAAACAACTTCACGGAGTGCACGCCTCGTAAGAATACCATTGAATATTGGGTATAATTTGTGAATAAGTTTAATTTGTGTGCAAGCAAGCTGTTTTTAGTACCTTTGGTTTTATATTGTTGGCATTTTCCTGCCTAAGCCAAATGTGCCTTTCTGTCAATGTCCAGGATCTCCTGACTGTTAAAGGCTCACCTGTGGTGAGATGTGTATTGCTGGCAGACAGTGGACCAAAAGCTTGGTTGTAGGGAAATGTTTTTGCTCTGACAGGATGGTCTGTCTCCTTATGTCTTTGTGGTCAACTTGGCTCCAAACCCAGTAGGCGGAGGAGCTGCCCCAGAACTGTTTTAGAGTGACCACAAGGGAGAGTGTGCCCATTATAATAGCCACACCTCCGGGAAGACACAACAAGCTTTATACAAAGGATGAAAGATTTTGCAGTACTGGATTTACAGAGAGAATGGGACTGTTGGATAGTTTACAGTAAAACACAGAGAAAGTGCTGCAAAAGTGTGTAGGATCACCCTAGGAGCCTTTACCCCGTTGGTTAGGGATTGAACGTGAATTACCCCGCTCACTGATTGCCGCTGGGCATAAAAGTCGAATTCCTAGTACCCATCTCAGAACACTCCTGGACATATGTAGATCAGAAGACTGACTTTCCTGGTGTCTGCAACTTGAAGGAAGACTAGACCTGCTTGCCTTGAACCCAGGACTCCAAAAGCGGCTCCAAGGGTCAGTTGTATGAGCTACGGGGACACAACAAGCTTCTAGAGGCCCTTTCCTGCTTCCTAGCCGAGTCTGACCCCCAAGTACCTTCCTCAAAGACTAAAAAGTGTAAAAAAAGAAAAAACAAGGCAGCAGGCTTTTTCCAGGATCTGGAGCAACATTCCTTAATCTTTCTGAACCACCCCAATGCTGCTCCACTTTAGAAAAGAGTTGAAGATGCATCTGTTTAAAGAACACCCGATCTCAATGTATTAGCAGCCCACAAACCAGCCACCTCTTTTGCCACTCATTTCATGCTTAGCTTTGCCCCCCCCAGCCTTTTTGTTAGGTGCCTGCTATAGAAATACAACAAACATACATACATAAATACACACATACATACATGTGCAGTCCACTTAACTCTGAAAAAAAATGCATACTGTCATTTTGATGGACAGAGTTTTCTATTCCATTTGTGATTGAGTACCATCTCCATAAAACACAAAGCACCAGAGTTAGAGTTTGGCAGAATAGTTACTGCATCCGATCATGACAGATATCCCATCCATCTTATTACAAGTGCCATAAGATATAATGCACTATTAATAAGGTAAAAGGGAATGCAAAATCAGCCACGAGTATGTAGTAAATGCCATCACACAACATAGAGTGATGTTCTTTATAGAAATCACTGGACAATAATACAAAATCAGACCAATGTATGTTAAGTCAACTTCACTGACTATCCCAATATTGTTTTTTAAGAAATAGTGATGTTTCCCATTTCATGTTTATTAATAGTATTTGTTTCTCATTTCCCTCCGTATTGATCAACCCATGTCAGGAAAAGATCTGGCTGGGCATTACTAGGAAAGTGTGCCACATGGTGTCAACGGGTGCGTCAACTGCTGAAAATGTTTGGAGGACATTCGGTGGTGGACCTCCTCATTGTTTTAAATAATCTGGGAAGATCCTCCTGATATAAAATGTGCATGCCGCAGTCGCTGACCCCTGTAATGTGGTATTTCGGCTACTAGCCTATCCTCACTTGGATGGGGAGGCAATTGAATAGCGTCAAGGTGGTAAGTTTCATCAGGTTGGAAAATATTGATGTTGCTTTAACCTTTATAGTGTGATGAATGGAATAATACATCACAAACATATAAAGTCCTCCATATTACAAGTTGCATGGGATTTAATACACTGTTCAGCCAACCAATGGTTTATGTGTTACAGACTAACCCATACACTAATCAGTAAATCAGGCCCTAAGTTTCTTCATAATGGTATCTGTGTGAATGCTAATAATGTTTTATTACTTTTCTGCATGTAGCTTTGCATGTCATCAGATTTGCACATTATTATGTCTACTAATATATGTATGCATGGGTTACCTAATGAGCCTAATTAAAAAAATAAAACGCGATTAGTTGGATAATTTTGTAGAATGAATACTTGTTTCTTAACATGAAGGATGTACCATCTGCTAAATCATAAATGACATAGGCAAAATTGCACTTGTAGCATGGCTGATGGGGTATCTGTAACATTGGTAATGAAGTGTCCTGTCCTAATAACTTGAAACTAGGCCTTTATCAACTGGTTGATTAGACCCACACTCTGATTGTCCAGCTAGATGTTGGAGTGCAGTGGCATTCATCTTTTCTCTCCTGGGGAGTTGGGGTCTCCTAGGTCAGTTAATTCTTGCATTTGGCCCCGGGGGATTGGATGTCAAGGGCTGTAGGAGAGATAAAGAACCGGACCCCATGCATGCCTCCTCCCTTCCCCTCCCCATCCAAATTAAATAAATAAATAATGTGTCAACCCCGGTGTTGTATGCCGTATTAGGATCCGAGCAAAAAGTTCCCGATTCATGCCCTTATATCGGTACAGTTCCCATTGGCCTAATATAGGCATAGAAATCATATCCCATATTTAGACATAGCCCATGTAGTCCAAACACAGGCATGGCTACTTCCACTCGTACCAAAAAGTCACAACGGTTTCTTTGAAAATCGGCTTTAGGAGTCAGAGACATCCCCTTGCTTGAATATTGATTTGTCCAAGTACTCATGGAGTTTACAAAGAACTACCATTCCCTTGGGATTCTTTTCTGATGTTATTATGCCCGGCTTTACGTCAAACTAGGCACCTTCAAGGTATAAATATGCCTTCACTTGCTCTGATAAGACATGGTGGTTCGGAGTAGCTCGACTATCTACTTGCCCGACGCAGCTCACTACAACAAGTACCCAAGGAAGCCGACCCTCCAGCTGACGCACTGATCGAGACGCTGTCCTTTCTCTCGCCGAGAATCCAGCTCCAGTGTTTCCAAGCTGTTCTTGCGAGGTGTTGGGAAATCGAGTTCAGAGACAAGAGATACCAGACCTCCTTCATTCTAAACTAAGGTATGGAGCTGATTGGACCCCAAGAGAAATCTTGGCTAGATTCTTGGCAAAGAAACTAAATCTATGCTACACCACACTTACTTCTTTCCTCGTACAAGACTTAGGTTAGGTACATTGGGGTAGGCGTCTTTTAGAAGCACCAGTTGAGTACTTTTAGCCATTGTTATTTATGTATGTATTTATATATAGTTCAGAAACCATACCATGCTTTTACAGTATTATTTTATAATACTTTTCTCGCTGTATGCATTATAATTTGTAACCTGCATTACAATTGTTTCAGTTCATTTCTTTTGCATGAGAAAGAAGACTGTTCAATAAATCCTTTTATTGAATACGCCTGTCTCTCTATTTTCTCTACACCTCTGATGAAACGAAGCATGCACGATTGACTGAGTAAAATATCTATCTATTGTTTCCATGACTCTGAAGATATGTTTATTCTTGGGGAAACAAAGTTGTCATATTTATGCGGTTGTCAGAAACTAATCCCTTCTTGTGTATTCGAGAAAGTTTCTAGTGACCTCTGCGCTAGCTGGCACTCACAATTATGTTTAATATATTCAATAGAGACCTAGTCGACCTCAGATCTATGTCAAATCTATAGGGTATATTATTCCAATGCGCAGAGCCTATTGGGAATATAGGAACTACACTACACCGGGGCTTAGTCCTCCTCAAGTGGATAGAGAGCAATTGAAACAGAATGCTATGTGTTCGGTTTCCCACTTTTTGCCCCTGGGGGACCAAGCTTTAAATGCCAGTTTCCCAGGCCTTGTAAGACTGATTTGTTCCTTTTTGGTTCAAGTTTACTTCTGGTGGTGAGCTCAATGCAGTAGGAGCATGCCCAGGCTCCAAATTGGGAGCCTGAGTTTGCTGCTATCTTGCTGCTATCTTGCCAGACCTCTTCTCTGCTTGGGCCTCTTATGCTCTCTCTTGCTTGGGGGACTTCCTCCACAACCTCTCCACAGTCTGCAAACACAACACCCTCCCTACCCAACCACCAAGGTCCCAAAGCCTTATATCTTATTGAAGGGCACTTGTCTGTCAGCAGAGTCAATGGCCAGTAGACAGAAGTCCCAAAGGAACTATGTAGGGTCATTCAACAGGTCTATTTCCCCAACTGTTCCTCAGAGGACATAAAGTGGCCAACACCCTAGTCCCGGAGGCCAGTTAGAGATAGAGTCCTTCAGTCCATACTTTCTGTGTCTTCAAATGCCTTCTTCTTCCAGCTGGTATACACAAAGAATTACCTGGAAACCTTGTCACTTCTTATTTTTAATTGTAACAAAGCACGCTATATTCGTTTCGTTAGGATTAGCTGGGAGGGCCTTGCTTCTAGAAGTTTCCATTCTCACTTAAGGACTCCTGCACAAGGAAGAGCCTTTTAAGAAAACAGTGAACCTGAGAGCGACCATAAAGAAAGAATGCCCAGCTGGAAGAAGAATGGGTTATACTAATGGAGGATAGGCCCAAAAGACCGGAGCCAGGTAGGGCCTTATATATAGTATACACGTAGAATGACCTGGAATCCTTGCCACTTCTTATTTTTAATTGTAACAAACCACGCTATATTCTTTTTGTGATTGGGTTATTTAATCACCCAGTTTTTTTATTCGTTCCTCATTTTTGGGGGGAAGGAGACTGGCCTTCACACAGTTACACCTCCATAAGACTTTTAACAACCACTAGATCACGATACCCATGTGGACCAGATAAAAAATTCTTTCTAATTACAACACTAATGGTCACTTAATCTTAACCAATCTGAACGCTATGATGTTTTTGTAAAGTATCAATTTTATTCCTTTTATCTTGATCCTTTATGTAAAACAGCTAAATTAATCGCTGAGCCGACACGTTTCGAGCCTCATTGTTGTCTCTGTGGGCTCTCATCAGGGCATCTTAATTTCCCATATTGGACTCATCTATAGACACAAAAAATTAAAACACCTGTCACTTCTTTGCACACCTATCTCATAATTATTACATTTACATAGGGGAGGTAAAAACATACCTGCCCAAATGGGAATTTGTTTTCCTTTTTTTTATCTGCCGAAAGGCTCGTTTTATCAGTTCTTGCGGTGCACTTGGGTCACAAGCACGGACTATTTTAAAGTAGACCTGCAATCGGAAACAATATTTTCAGATGTTTTACGAACACCACCACTACCAGCTTCTATTCAAAGGGACTGCTTCAATGCCATAGTGAAAGATATACCTTAAGTCTTGTGTTTTTGCTGGGATTTACATATGCCACTTACATATGTCGCATTTAACTTAATCTCTCGACCAGCCCGGACACTGGGGCGGATTCTTTTTCTAAAACAACAGGAATACCAAATACAGTTTCCTTATTCCAATCCCCTTCCGTTTAGTTGGATTTTTTAAAAAGTTTTTAGGGATGCCTGCTTACCTTCGAACATTTTCTTTGCTGTTCGCGGTTTGCTCACGAGAGACTCTTTACTGAACTCGGCGTCTCTTGTGCGTTTAAGCTTACACGAGGGGCAGCTTCTCATTCTGTAATAACACGGGTTCTCAGTTTAATTTCCTTATTCTATTGCCCTCCCGTGTTAATGTTTTTTAAAAAAGATTTACCCGCTTACCTACTGTCATCTTCTACCCCGCTTTCGACTCACACCACAAGAATTCCAAACTTGTTTCCGCAATGGGCGTCTCTCGTGCATATATGCGTATCTAATTGAGACGTCCCGGTGACCATGGGAGATGTAGTTCTCCGATCGTCAGCGTTTTTTGTGCTGTTTAAAATCGCAAAACTTTATTAATTTCCCTGTCTGGGAAATGCGGTTCATTTTCAAATTGCTAGATATCTGATATTATCTTGGGGGATTTTTTATAGGTGGGTCGGGGATACTCACACTTCTACATCCAGAAACATTAATCTGGTTTTGCTTTTTGTGTGACTCCAAATTTAGTCACACAAAAATCAAAACCAGATTAACGTTTCTGGATGAAGAAGTAGTCCCGAAAGAGAGGATACTAACAATGGTTTTGCACCAAAAAGAGACTGATAAAAATTCCATTCTGCACTATAATAGTGCCCACCCCAAGGGTTTAAAAGCAAACTTGCCCTACGGCCAACTACTAAGAATCCGTAGAAACTGTACAGTAAAAGAGGACTTTGAATATCAAGCTAAGAATTTTTGCGACCAGATGGCCGATAGAGGTTATTCCAAACAAAATGTTAAAGCACGCAAAGAAATGAGCATGGTTCACACCCCGTGAAACTTTACTTGAAAACAAGATCAAACCACTGCTAGAGCGATTAGTATGTGTCTCAACATTCAGACCTGACACCAACAAATATACACAAATCGTATTAAAAAATTGGTACTTGCTTGAAAACCTGGAATATAGTTTCCCTAGGCCTCTATTTGCGAAGAAGCCAGAACAGATTTACGTAGCCAATGGGGCCTAAAACCAGTTGAGGGCCACTACAAGTGTGGGAATTGTATGGTCTGTGACACAATAGAAGGCACATAATTTGTTCATAATGATGTTAAATGGAAACACACTGTAATTGTAAAACAAAGAATGTTGTTTATGCTGTAGTATGTCCATGTGCTAAACTATATATTGGGAAGACCTGTCAACAGATTAATCAGAGGATAACCCGACACAGGTCAAGGATCAAGATCAAGAAAAAGGTGCTGTCTGACCCTATGGTTGAGCATTATAGGAGTGCTGGCCATTCGGAGAGAGACCTTAAATGGACAGTTCTGGCAGCTTTAAAGGTGTCTAAAGCAAGGACTGATGTCGAGTCCCTTTTATTTTTAAAAAAGAAGCATATCTAATCATGAAGTTTAATAGTGTACAGACAGGGCTGAACGAGATGACGGAAATCTCAAGAATTTGAAATATGGCCTAGACAATTCTGACAAAATGTTTTCCACCCATTCCAGCCATAACAATCATTCATAACTAATTGTTAATGTCAGAAAGATCGCAGTAATAGGGTACATGTCACAGGGCAGCCCACACGGGCCGCTGTACTAATAACTAATTTTGATTAATAGAAGTGTGAGTATCCCCGACCCACCGATAAAAAATCCCCCAAGATAATATCAGATATCCAGCAATTTGAAAATGAACCGCATTTCCCAGACAGGGAAATTAATAAAGTTTTGCGATTTTAAACAGCACAAAAAACGCAGACGATCAGAGAACTACATCTCCCATGGTCACCGGGACGTCTCAATTAGTTACGCATATATGCACAAGAGACGCCCATTGCGGAAACAAGTTTGGCATTCTTGTGGTGTGAGTCGAGAGTGGGTTAGAAGATGACAGTAGGTAAGCGGGTAAATCCCAATCCCAACCCCTTTTTTTTTTAAAAACCTTAACACGGGAGGGCAATAGAATAAGGAAATTAAACTGAGAACCCTCATTATTACAGAATGAGAAGCTGCCCCTCGTGTAAGCTTAAATGCGCATGAGACGCTGAGTTTAGTGAAGAGTCTGTCGTGAGCAAGCCGCGAACAGCAAAGAAGACGTTCGAAGGTAAGCAGGCATCCCTAAAAACTTTTACAAAATCCATCTAAACGGAAGGGGATTGGAATAAGGATACTGTATTTGGTATTCCTATTGTTTTAGAAAAAGAATCCGCCCCAGTGTACGGGCTGGTCGAGAGATTAAGTTAAATGCGACAAGTGGCATATGTAAATCCCAGCGAAAACACAAGACTTAAGGTATGTCTTTCACTATGGCATTGAAGCAGTCCCTTTGAATAGAAGCTGATAGTGGTGCTGTTCGTAAAACATCTGAAAATATTGTTTCCGATTGCAGGTCTACTTTAAAACAGTCCGTGCTTGCGCCCCAAGTGCACCCCAAGAACTGATAAAACGAGCCTTTTTGCAGGTAAAAAACGGAAAACAAATTCCCATTTGGGCAGGTATGTTTTTAACCTCCCCTATGTAAATGTAATAATTATGAGATAGGTGTGCAAAAAAGTGACAGGTGTTTTAATTTTTTGTGTCTATAGATGAGTCCAATATGGGAAATTAAGATGCCCTCATGAGAGCCCACAGAGACAACAGTGAGGCTCGAAACGCGTCGGCTCAGCGATTAATTTAGCTGTTTTACATAAAGGATCAAGATAAATGGAATAAAATTGATACTTTTCAAAAACATCATAGCGTTCAGATTGGTTAAGATTAAGTGACCATTAGTGTTGTAATTAGAAAGAGTTTTTTCTATGGTCCACATTGGTATCGTGATCTAGTAGTTGTTAAAAGTCTTATGTGTTTTTGTAAAAAAGAAAAAAGTTGTGGCGTGTTTGTATGTAATAAGGTAATTTGTGCTAAATCGTGCAATGTATTAATGTTTGCTGTATATGTTAGTTAACTGGAGGTGTAACTGTGTTAAGGCCAGTCTCCTTCCCAAAAAAAACAAGGAAAGAATAAAAAAACAGGGTGATTAAATAACCCAATCATGAAAAGAATATAGCGTGGTTTGTTACAATAAAAAATAAGCAGTGACAAGGATTCCAGGTCATTCTGCGTGTATACTATATATAAGCCCCTTCCTGGCTCTGGTCTTTTGGGCCTATCCCCCCTGAGTATAACCCATTCTTCCAGCTGGGCATTCTTTCTTTATGGTCGCTCTCAGGTTCACTGTTTTCTCAAAAGTCTCTTCCTTGTGCAGGAGTCCTTAAGTGAGAATGGAAAGTTCTAGAAGCAAGGCCCTCCCAGCTAATCCTAGAGTACCAGATCACCACTTACCCCTCTCTCAACCCTTCTCACAGCATTTTGGGGCATTTGAAGATGGCAAAACAAAGTGGTCTATTTTGACCTTACCTCAGAGCCTCAGCTCCACTGCAAACTGGTACAGCTGCCTGATCCCTCCCCACCAAAACTTCAAAGTGGAGCCCCTCAAGTATTTTGCCTTCCACCATTGTTTCTTTGGGCTCTGGCGTTTCCAGCTGAAATGCTATGTGAGGAGTTAATTAACAAAAGCAGATTTCCTCCTCACCCTGTCCTTTTCCCAGAACTTTGACAAACATTGTTAATGACTCTGTTGTGTGGGGAGTGATTGTGGATCTACACTAGGGGTGCATGTTTATACCTCCCTGGTCTCTGTAGGCCTAAGTGGGACAAAGCTGAACTTGGGTACAGCGTTTGCCTACAAAGTGAAATCCGGTTAAGCACCACAATATTTCAGTATGCACTATACTATTAAGGTCCATTCACATCATAAATCCTGATCCTGGTCAGCATCAGTCCTTAAAGTGTCCCTTGTGTGACAGCTTACCTGTGCACCTACACAAGGCTGCACAAGATGGCAGCATCAATAGTCCAATACACGTTGGCTTGAAAGCACCCCAGCACATTTTACCATAGCTGCGCAGCAGTGGTCTTATAATAAAACATGAACACTGGCAGTTAAAACTTTCAGTTTGTTTCCACAGAATTTACAGGGAATGAGACTCCATTGGTAAGACTCACTCACAGTAAATACCTAAAAACTGGGTAGTCAAAAGCGGAAAATCCAAGAGTATTTAATGGGTTGAACCCATTTCTTACACATGCACTCTGCCATGTCTGCCATGCAGAGAGATCCTGCAACTGGTTTTGGCTCCTCTTACATTTTGCTCAAAATATATTACATATTGCAAACATTACTAAATAAAAATAATATAATGTTAAATACACAGAAACATTATCATAATATACATTTAAACACACTATAAAATGGAAGGAATAATACATATACCATTCTGCCGTTGCAACAGTAGGGAAAGTGCTGAATTGCAGAGTGGTAAATTCTACTATTCCCACTCCAGTCTTTGCAACAGCAGAGAAAAAGTTGGACTCCAGAGATATAAAATTACTATTCCCACTCCAGGTTGTGCAGCAGTAGGGGAATTCTTGAACTTAGAAGGGGTAAAATGTACTTTTCTCACTCCAGTCAGTGCAACAGTAGGGAAAGGGCTGGATTTCAGAGGGTTCCAATATACTATTTGCATTCTAGTCTGTGCAACAGTGGGGAAAGGTGTGGAAAAAAGTGGACCAACAATTTATTATTACCTCTCTAGTTAGTGCAACAGGAGGGAAAGCATTAGTCTCATGAGGGGTAAACAACACACTATTCCCTCTCCAGTCTGTACAACAGTAGAGAAAGCATTGGACTCAGGAGGGATAACATTTACTATTCACACTCCAGTGAGTGCAACAGTATGGAAAGTGTTGTATTGCACAGATAAAATGTACTATTCCCATGTGAGAAGTTGGCCTGGTATATGATGTTCACTAGTTCTAGTGATCACCTTGTACCATGCCAAGCAACCCCCTTGGTGCAGGTTGTAAAGTCAACCTTATAGACAAGCTATCCTAGGGGTAGCATGGACTAAGCAGTCTTAGGCTAAACTCTGTAAAGGCATGTGAAGCAAGCTGTTTTACCATACACAATCCCCTTGAATACCAAATGAAAGGACACCACACAGATATATATTGAAAATATATATAGATTTATTTCTACAAATAACCCTGATACTCTTTATGAGCACAGAAGCAAATGCGTTAAAACAAAACACAGTTTAAATATACAAAAGTTGCACAATTATGGATGAGCCCAAGGGGCCACCTAAACCATATACTAAAATAGTGGTATAAGAACCACTATGGGGAAAGTGAAGAGGCCTAGGGCCTGGGGAATCGCTGGAGCTGTTCAGGACTAGCAATGAAGAAGTCGGGAAAGGCCCGCGGGACTCGGGTGCAGTGCGGAAAGTGCACGCATTACCAATGCAATGTCAATGGTGCGTAAAAGTTACAAAGTTAGTTATTAAGGAACCTTCCGAGTGACCTAGAAGGATGAAACTTTAGACACAGACACAAGAGGTGTATACCAGTGTGGGAACACCGGCGTTGCTAAGTTACCTCACCCACAGGAAGCGGGTGCACAGGGTCGAAGTAGTGTCGGGTTTCGTCACGCAGGTCGAGGGTGCTTGCAGCTGAAGATGCTGCAGGCGGCTCGATGTGAAGAGTTCCGGTGGATCCAAGGGTGGAGTCTCAGGACACAGCTCCCACTCTTATTCGAATCTGGGGGGCCGGATCACCTACTAGGTCTCTCCTCTGGGTGGAACCAGGAAGGGGGGTGGTTACACCCCCTTTCCTTTGTCCAGTTTCGCGCCAGGACTGGGGCTGGAAGGCCCCAGCACCGGTTTGAACTGGCCTATGCACAGGGACACCTTGTGTGCCCCAGGCATGTCTGATTCTATTCAGCCCTGTCCTACCCAATACACAAAATCCTGTCTGGGGTGGTGCTAGCACCTCCCAAGGCAGGAAACCCTTTGTCCAAGCTGCCCTCGCTGGAAGGACTCCCAGCAACAGGAGGTCAGACTTGTGTCTGTGGTGGCAGCATCCATTTTGTGATGCTGAGGCTCTGTTTAACTTTAACCGGGGTTCAGGTTAGGTACATGTCGTGTCCCTCTAGAAGGGTGGAATGCTACCCCCATCGAACTGGCGAGGGGGTAGTATTCCAATTCGTATGACACCTTACTCGACATGTTTTGATAAAGCCAAACCCAAGATAGCATTTAACCGTGAGGATTATAATGCACTTAAGAGTATATGGTATGGCAGTATCATGAAACAGCTAAAGGACATGGTTCCGAAAGCTGCAGACAGGCTCAGCTCATGCCAGAGCACTATCTCACATATTTCCAAGGACTCTGCCTCCAGGATTGATGAGGCCTTCCATAGGAGTGGCTGATAGGAACATATGTGTCCATTTTAGGTTAGGTATAGGCATACTACACCTAAGTAAGGGGTGGTTACACCGTCTTACCCCAGCTGAGTGATCAGCCAGTTGTGTCAAATATGGAGGCCAGGCCAGGGGTGGCACAATACGTGCTGCAGCCCCTGGTAGGCCTTGGAAGCACCTATGCCCTGGGTACCTGGGTACACTGTTACAGGGGCCAATAAGGTGAACCAATTCCAATTGTGTATGTACCTAAGGTACATGGAGTCCATTTTAAGGAGAGAGCAATTAGCCTGGGGCCCTGAATAGCAGGATCCCAGGCCAACTAAAGTAAAAACCAGCTAAACACCAGGCAAAAAGTTTAGGGGTAACCATAGTCAGATATCCACCTTCCTACACAACCCCCCCAAACGAAAGGAGATAAGGCTATCCTTGACCAGGTAAGCCTATATTGCCTAAGTGGCCATATAAGGAAGTACCAGCTCTGGCTTGCTTACCCCCTGTCTCATGGTCCACTAAGCAATCCCTCACCCTAAGGGTATCTGAGGGTCTCCACCATAGGGAATCTCTACCTATGGTGTGTCTTGGCAAAGTTAAAGGCTGATGTTGAGATGGAGTACTGAAGTGAGATTCCTCTGTAGGACTCAGCTTCCTCCAATCCCTTTCCACCATGTAGGCCTTTCTTTCTTTGACTGAGTTGCACTGTGCTCTCAGGGTCAACCTCTGGCTACCTAACGCTGGAGGCTGGGTCCCTACTGTTGGCTTACTGGAGGGACAGGTCAGGTTTGGGACCTTTGGGTCCCAGGTTTGGCTGTGCCCAACAGAATCCATCTGTGGGAGGTCCCTAACTAATTTTAAGGGGAATCCGTCAGGAGTTTTTAAAGTTTTCACCTGGCTAGGGCTGCTAGCTTTGGTGCTCCTAATCTGTTGATGTGGGTGCTTTATTTGACAGGGGGCCCTTTGGGGCTCACTGTCCTTCTTGTCCTCTGCAGCCCTGGGCTGACTAAGGCAAGGTAGAGAGGGGCAGGATACCTGCTCCAGACTGGGTCCTACCCGAGAAGGGTCCACTGACATCAGAGGCTCTGTCAGGCTAGGCCTGACTACCTCTGGGGCAGTTCCTTCATCAGGGGTAAGATCAGTTCCCTGAGGAGGCTGATCCTTTCCTAAAGTCTGGGGGGAGGGAGATTTCTCTTCCTCTTCAATGCTCTCTGTTTGGGTGGAGTGATCCATCTTTTCAGGCTTCACAACACATGTATCAGTTTGAGTTTGGGCTGTGGCCATCACAGCCCCACCAACCTTTTCAGGAGGAGACTCAGTTTGGGTATGGGCTGTTACCATCACAGCCCTGCTAATCTTTTCAGAAGGGAAGTTAGCTGAAGATGGGGCTGAGGTTTGCTCAGCCCTACCAACCTTTTCAGGAAGGACATCTTGTATTGGGGCTGTGGCCAGCACAGCCCCACTAACCTTTCCATGGAGATTTACCATTCTAGAATGGGTTTCCTGTTCAACCTCAGCCCAGGCTGAGATTTCCAAATCATTCCCCAGTAGACAATCTACAGGCAAGTTTGAGGACACTGCCACTGTCTTTGGGACAGTGACTCCTCCCCTGCTGAGATTTACCACTGCTATGGGATGATTTTTCTGAACTCCATCAATGTTAGTCACCTGGTATGTGGCATCAGGTGAAAGTTGCCTAGAGGGGACTAGATTCTCAGCCACCATGGTGATACTAGCCCCTGTGTCTCTGTAGGCCTCAACTTTCAAACCATTGATGAGGGGTTCTTGTCTATACTTGTTTAAAGTATTTGGGCAATCAGTGAAATTGGCAAACCCCATGCCAGTCTCATAGACAAGATCAGTTGGGGACCTGGTTAGGCCAGAGTCCACCTCTGTTCCAAAGGTAAACCCACCCAAATTCTTGGGGGTGCTCCCACCACCTCGGGGACCACTGCTAACAGTGACAGGAGGTGTTGGAGCTTTACCTGGAGGTATGTGTTCCTTATTACCATTCATTGGACAACAGCTGTCTGTTTTCCAATGGCCAACCTGTTTACAGTTATGGCAGTAAGGCTTTTTCTGTGTAGAGGAAGTGCCTTGGGACCCACCCCCATCCTTGGAGTTTTGGGGCCCTGGGGAAATTTTCTCTTTGGTTTTATCCCCACCTTTCTCTTGAGGCTTGGTAGTCTCTTACTTTTGGTCACCACCCTGGTTCTTAGGCCTGATCCTGGTTCTGACCCATTTGTCTGCCCTCTTACCCAATTCTTGTGGAGAGGTCAGATCAGAGTCCACCAGGTGCTGATGTAGAAGCTGATTTTGACAATTACTTAAGATTTGCTCTCTCATAATTAAATTATACAATCCTGTATAGTCTGTGACCTTACTTCCCAGCAACCAGCCCTCCAGAGCCTTAGTGGCACATTCAACAAATTCAGACCAGTCCTGAGTCTGTGTCTTCTGGGTATCTCTGAACATTAACCTGTACTGTTCAGTGGTTAAGCCTAACCCATCAATCAGAGCACTCTTCAGGACCAGGTAGTTTCTAGAATCCCCATCACTAACTGTGAGGAGTCTGTCTCAGCCTCTACCTTCAAAGGAGAGCCACAAGATTGCTGCCCACTGATCCTGAGGGACCTGCTGTACTTTGCAAGCTCTCTCAAGTTCAGTCATCCATTTGTGGATATCATCCCCAACTTTGTAGGGGGGCACAATCTTACTCAGGTTTCTATGGTCATAGGACCTGTCTTTATCCCTAGGGATATTGCTGCCACCAGTGGATCCTAATCCACTCTCTCTAGGCTGCCTTGCTCTAGCAAGTTTCTCTTTGGCCAGGGCAACTTCTAATTCTTGCTTCTGGATCCTAAGTTCAGCCTCTCTCATTTTGGCCTCATGTTCCCTTCTCTGAGGGCTAGTCAACTCCCTTCTGGAGTTGGCATGAGAACCTCTAGAAACATGGGAAGTATTGGATTCACCTGAGTGATTCCTCCTCCTCCTATGCTCCTGGTTAAGTCCATTTGGGGGTCTGAATGGGTTGGACCCACCTTCAGTCCCAAATAAGCTTAAGCTAGCCTGGTTAAGCCTGCTGACTAACACCTGGCTATTTCTCTCATCATCAGACCCACTTTCCTCCTCCTCCTCCTCCTCCTCTTCTTCCTCATCCTCTGGCTGAGTATCTCCAGTGACCTGGTCTTCCTCATCTATGTGGATAACAGGGGCAGGGGCATCAGTGTTTTCTTCTTCAGAAGGAGAACCTCCATCACCAGTCCCTGAGGGGCCTGGTTTAGAGTTCTTTAGAGCTTCAGACTGGTCTAAAAGCTCTCTGAGGTGTCCTGCTGTAGGACTAGGACCTGTTTTGATTCCTCTCATGGAACACAGTTGCCTCAGTTCCTTAAAAGGAAAGATAGCAAATTTGGATGGTGCCCTTGGAGGGTCACTCTCAACAGAGATGGGTCCAGTGGATCCTTCTGCTCCAGACACTGCTCTAGTGTGGTGGATGTGTTGCAATCTACCTACACTGGTGTTTTCCTAAAAAACCTATCTAGTAGTTGTAGTCAGGGTGTGCTACTCCCTATCCTCTACAACAACTACGTTCAGTAGAAGTTAAGTATATTAGTCTTGTTTTAGTGTACCTATCAGGTACCTGTATGATCTTTCAAATGATACTCTCAAAAGATTGTAATGGTAAAACAACAGCAAGCTCAAATCCCAATCCGCTGCTCACCAATGTGAGAAGTTGGCCTGGTATATGATGTTCACTAGTTCTAGTGATCACCTTGTACCATGTCAAGCAACCTCCTTGGTGCAGGTTGTAAAGTCAACCTTATAGACAAGCTATCCTAGGGGTAGCATGGACTAAGCAGTCTTAGGCTAAACTCTGTAAAGGCATGTGAAGCAAGCTGTTTTACCATACACAATCCCCTTGAATACCAAATGAAAGGACACCACACAGATATATATTGAAAATATATATAGATTTATTTCTACAAATAACACGAAGGGATGAAGGAGGTAGCCGAATGGATGAAGAACAGCCGCCTGAAACTGAACTCGGACAAGACGGAAGTCCTCATCCTGGGATCCTCACCCTCCGCCTGGGACGACTCCTGGTGGCCCCCCGCCCTGGGCAGCGCACCCAAACCAACAGACCACGCACGCAACCTGGGCTTCATCCTGGACTCATCCCTCTCCATGACCAGACAAGTCAACGCCGTCTCCTCGTCGTGCTTCAACATCCTACGCATGCTACGCAAGATCTTCCGGTGGATCCCCACCGAGACCAGGAAGACGGTCACCCAGGCCCTCGTCACCAGCCAACTGGACTACGGCAACGCCCTCTACGCCGGAACCACCGCCAAACTCCAGAAGAGACTCCAGCGGATCCAGAACGCCTCAGCAAGGCTCATCCTGGACATCCCCCGTCGCAACCACATCTCCGGACACCTGCGAGACCTGCACTGGCTCCCGGTCAACAAGAGAATCACCTTCCGTCTCCTCACCCACGCACACAAAGCCCTGCACAAACAAGGACCAGGATACCTCTACAGCCGCCTCAATTTCTACGCTCCCAAATGCCAGCTCCGATCGACCGGCCACGCTCTCGCCGCCGCCCCCGCATCCGAAGAGTCACCACAGGGGGAAGGTCCTTCTCCTACCTCGCCGCCAAGACCTGGAACTCCCTCCCGACCCACCTCCGCCTGACCCAGGACCACCTCGCCTTCAGGAAGCAGCTCAAGACCTGGCTGTTCGAGCAGTAGCGGACCCCCCCTCCCCAAGCGCCTTGAGACCCTCCGGGTGAGTAGCGCGCTATACAAATGCTTTGATTGATTGATTGATTGATTGACTGATACTCTTTATGAGCACAGAAGCAAATGCGTTAAAACAAAACACAGTTTAAATATACAAAAGTTGCACAATTATGAATGAGCCCTAGGGGCCACCTAAACCATATACTAAAATAGTGGTATAAGAACCACTATGGGGAAAGTGAAGAGGCCTAGGGCCTGGGGAATCGCTGGAGCTGTTCGGGACTAGCAGTGAAGAAGTCGGGAAAGGCCCGCGGGACTCGGGTGCAGTGCAGAAAGTGCACGCATTACCAATGCAATGTCAAGGGTGCGTAAAAGTTACAAAGTTAGTTATTAAGGAACCTTCTGAGTGACCTAGAAGGATGAAACTTTATACACAGACACTAGAGGTTTATTCCAGTGTGGGAACACTGGCGTTGCTGAGTTACCTCACCCACAGGAAGCGGGTGCACTGGGTCGAAGTAGTGTCGGGTTTTGTCACGCAGGTCGATGGTGCTTGGAGCTGAAGATGCTGCAGGCGGCTCGATGTGAAGAGTTCCGGTGGATCCAAGGGTGGATCTGAAGAGGTGAAGACCTGAAAGCAGAGGGGACAATGTTCAAAGTCACTAGCCAGTGACTACCGTGGAACCAGGAAGGAACCAGGAGATGTCGGGTGCAACCAGGTGATGTTGTGAAGATTGTCTCTGCAGCCACGTGGACACGAAGAGGTCAAGGATGTCCAGGCATTGGTCACGAGCTGTACCACGTAGGCTCTCGCTGATGGCGGTGTCGGCAACTTGATTGGAGCAAACAGGCCTTGGCTAAAGCAAGCCACGCAGGAAGTGATTCAAGCTTCTCACTCAGACCAGCAAGGTCAGAGCGGGTGCTCCTTTTCAGGGGAGCAAGGCCCAATCTGGAGCAACCAGACCAGCAGTGTAGTTTGTCGTTTTCATCGCCAAGATGGCCGCTAACCACGTGGCAAGTGGCCGGGATGGCGTGTCAAGTGGCACGGTGCAAAAGGGCCCCACTCAGATCGTGGAGATGCTGGGGGGCTGATCTTCGGTGCAAGGGCTGCTCTAGGTTGGGGCTTCTCAAACCCCAAAGCACAGTGTCAAGGGTGCCTCGGATACTGCGCAGTCAGCTTCTCGGGGGTCTTTCAAGAGGTCCGGTCCCACGTCTCTCGGTGCCTCCACGGGTCCCTTCTTTGCAAGGACTGTGGATCGAGCTGTGAGAAGTCTGGTAGTCTGGGTCTTGTCAGGCTCTGGGCTCGGGCTCCGGCGGGAGGCGGCGGCAAAGCAGACAATGAGTTGCTGGATGGTGCCTGTGTTCACAGGGTGGCCACTCCTAGGCCACAAGGGAGATGCTCTTCAGTCTTCTGTACAGCAGAATGTCGAAGTCCAGTCGTCTTCTTAGTTTCAAGTTGATTCAGGATGATCTAAAGTCTCAGGACACAGCTCCCACTCTTATTCGAATCTGGGGGGCCGGATCACCTACTAGGTCCCTCCTCTGGGTGGAACCAGGAAGGGGGGTGGTTACACCCCCTTTCCTTTGTCCAGTTTCGCGCCAGGACTGGGGCTGGAAGGCCCCAGCACCGGTTTGAACTGGCCTATGCACAGGTACACCTTGTGTGCCCCAGGCATGTCTGATTCTATTCAGCCCTGTCCTACCCAATACACAAAATCCTGTCTGGGGTGGTGCTAGCACCTCCCAAGGCAGGAAACCCTTTGTCCAAGCTGCCCTCGCTGGAAGGACTCCCAGAAACAGGAGGTCAGACTTGTGTCTGTGGTGGCAGCATCCATTTTGTGATGCTGAGGCTCTGTTTAACTTTAACCGGGGTTCAGGTTAGGTACATGTCGTGTCCCTCTAGAAGGGTGGAATGCTACCCCCGTCGCCAGAACTGGCGAGGGGGTAGTATTCCAATTTGTATGACACCTTACTCGACATGTTTTGATAAAGCCAAACCCAAGATAGCATTTAACCGCGAGGATTATAATGCACTTAAGAGTATATGGTATGGCAGTATCATGAAACAGCTAAAGGACATGGTTCCGAAAGCTGCAGACAGGCTCAGCTCATGCCAGAGCACTATCTCACATATTTCCAAGCACTCTGCCTCCAGGATTGATGAGGCCTTCCATAGGAGTGGCTGATAGGAACATATGTGTCCATTTGAGGTTAGGTATAGGCATACTACACCTAAGTAAGGGGTGGTTACACCATCTTACCCCAGCTGAGTGATCAGCCAGTTGCGTCAAATATGGAGGCCAGGCCAGGGGTGGCACAATACGTGCTGCAGCCCCTGGTAGGCCTTGGAAGCACCTATGCCCTGGGTACCTCGGTACACTGTTACAGGGGCCAATAAGGTGAACCAATTCCAATTGTGTATGTACCTAAGGTACATGGAGTCCATTTTAAGGAGAGAGCAATTAGCCTGAGGCCCTGAATAGCAGGATCCCAGGTCAACTAAAGTAAAAAACCAGCTAAACACCAGGCAAAAAGTTTGGGGGTAACCATAGTCAGATATCCACCTTCCTACATCCCACTCCAGTTTGTGCAACAATGGGAAAGGTTTGGACACAAGAGGGGTAAAATTCACAATTCCCACTCCTGTCTGTGCAACAGTAGAGAAAGTTTTGGACTCAGGAGGGGTAACATTTACTATTCCCACTTCAATCTGTGCAAAGGATGAGAGAGAATAGTTCGCTTCAAACATATAACATATTTTAGCTACTATATTAAATAACAAGAAATATAAATATTTAAATATTTATGTGTATATATATATATATATATATATATATATATATATATATATATATATATATATATATATATATATGTATATATGTTTTTCAACATAATAAAAATACATATGTATTATAATGTTTAATGAAGATATTAATTTAAAACACATAATATTAATATAAATAAAATACCACACTATATTCTCACAATCATAACAACCAAGAAATATAATGTTATTTACAGTTAGAAAGCTTAACACAACACATAACATAATACAGAACACAATTGCTAGGTAATTAATAAGTATTTTTTATTTAATATTACTTAACTCCCTTCCTACCCTATACCTCTGCAAACTAAACAACACACACCTAAAATATATCTTCAAAATTATAATCATAACACATTTTACATAATTGATTATCAATTAAACAATTAATAATAATTAATTAATAATAAAATAATTATATTTAATTCAAGTCAAGTAAAATACAGCTCTATTAATTGCTATTTCATACAATCATGAAAGCATATATATAAAATTGAACTGAATGTTTGTCACATGGACATGGTTGCATTACTCGAGCCCAATCAGTCATTATTGGAATACTAACAATTCTATGAAAAACCCCAAACCTAAATCTTGTCAATAAAAAACAATCATAACCCCCAGGAACGACTGTTAAGTATGGCTGAATATTTAAAGTAGTAAAAATCAGCTGGTTATGCTGGACGCAAGGCTTTAAAACCTCTGATGACAGTCTTGACATGTCCAAAAGTTGGGGACCCTCTTTTTTAAACCCTTTCTTCTAACCATCTGTAAGGTACTTGGGTCAGTAAAGTATTCAGAATGTCCGAGATCCTTCATAAAATCACGGAGATACCTAACCCAAGGAATCGTTAAGGCCCCTTCCAATTTCAGACTATCCGTCAAGATGTCTCTATTTAGCTGGGTCTCTATTTTTGTCCAGACTCTATGCCTCAAGTGGATGGGCTCTAGTTTTATGAGGTCAGATATATGTGGCAGGCTCAATTCTGCATGACAGACATACGAGCGTGTGCTGGTCGGGACAGAGAAGATGTATCTCAAAAACATGTTTTCTACTGTTTGCAATGGACAGAATCAGCAAAGCCTCGGACACCTGCTCCATACATAGCTGTAGAAACGCTTTTAGCTTTGTAAATCTTAATAAACTCCACTAGGGATCGCCTACCCAGTTTTATCTAGAAATTTACAAGTGCAATGGTAGTCCTTGAAAATGTTATTTTTTTTGCTGATATGGCTTGAGCCCATGAGTCTTTTTGATCAAAGAGTATTCCAAGATATGAAAATCTCTTTGTGGGTTCTATCTTTTGTCCGTCCACAAACATGTCCTTACATCTTTGGCTTCCACGACCACATCTCATTATGAAAGTCTTTGATTTATTAACCCTAAAGCCAAGACCACTCATCAAATTAGAGAAGTTATCTAACTCCCTCTACAGACCTACTTGTGTGTGTGACATTAGAACTGCATCGTCCGCATAAAGGAGAGCGGGTATGGGATGTCCAGCTATTTGAGGAAAGTCATGGGTATCCTTAATCAGTGCCTCTTTCAGAACATTAATATAAAGATTAAAAAGAAAGGGAGCCAACAAACATCCTGGCGTGACCCACCTCTTAATAGAAAATGGGGCAGTGCATTCACCACTCAGACTAAATCATACTCGCCCCCGGGTGTCACTATATAAGCGCCTAAGAAAAATAATTATTTGAAGTTCCACCCCATCACCTCAAGAATTGCTTCTCATGCTGCATAGAATCAAAAGCTGCAGTGAGATCCACAAAAGCTAAAAACCTGCTCACTCTTTCTCTTCTCTTGTTCACACCTCTACCCAACCCCTCTCCCTCTTTTCATGTTCTCACTCCCCTTCCCAACACCCCTTCTCTCTCTTTAACTTCAATATTCATTGTCACATGAACTATCTCTCTGTTACTTTGCCCCCTTCGCTCATTTAATGCAATGTTTTATCTCATGTGAATTTTCTGCACATTGTCAATTGTATATTGTATCCTAATATGTTCACCTACCTTGCAAAGCGCTCTGATACTCTTGGGTCCAGCAGCGCTATATAAAACCTTTAAAATAAATAAATAAATAAATAAATCTAGCCCCTTTCACCCTTCTGGATTTCCCGACAAGGATGGCTAAATTTAAGCTCTGCTCAGTTGTGCTCAGGCCCTCCCTGGAACCGTACTGGATATCAGAGAGGACTTTATTATCCACGGCCCAGGCGTGTAAACATTCTAAAATTATACAGCCCACAACTTTGATCAAAGAGTCCAGTAATGAAATGGGCCGATAACATCCTGGGTCCTGATGATTCCCCTTTTTAAAAATTGGCACAATAGTGGATTCGGCCTAGGTTTTAAAAAATGGAGCAGAACAACTGGCGTTAATTACCTGGGTAATAATTGGACCACATGGAGTCGAATTTCACTTAAAGAAATCGACCGGCACCCTGTCCGGACCGTGTGCCTTGCCACCCAGGCTTGCAGAGATAGCCCGATTAACTTCGTCCAGTGTAAACTGGAGGTTAGATTATTGGGTTATAGAATCCGAGGTACTAATCTCAGGGCTACCCACAAGATCAAATACCCTTGCAAAGTGGTCAACCCATTGGTCCGCACTTCTTTCAATTTCCATTGTAGGACCACCTCCAGTATTCAAGAAACGTACAATAACAGCTTTCCAGAAAGCCAAGCTGTCTCCCATTAATGAAGTCTTACGCAGAGATTCCCAGGCTTCATTTTGTAGAGCTATTTTTCTTATTTTAAGCGCTAATCTATAGCCAGCTCTTGCCTGCCCCACACCAATTGGATTTCCAGGGGTCTCGTGTAATTCATTTTTTAGATTTGTATTAGCTTGAGTGCAGTTGGAATCAAACCATCTCTGAGTTTTCCTTTTTTGATTATTCTGAACAAATAATGCCTCCCTTCAGCAACTGAAATAAATTGGAAGGAGGCCAGAATACTGTCCGGGGCTGCTGAATCGCATAGGCAGATCTCAAAAGCCGATTTATAGTCCCCTAGAACTTGTTTTGTAATCAAAAGAGGGTCCACCAGTGACCAACGCAAGGTATATCCATTTGTCTTATCCATTATAATATTAGCTAGTGCCTGGTCAATTTTATCATGCCTTACAGATTTACTTAACGCCAATGAAACAGAAAGGGATAATAGAAAGTGGTCACTTAGCGAGTTGTCACCAACAGTGAAAGAGCGAAGTCTAGATGTATGGCTATTTGAAAAAAATACATAATCTATAGTACTATATAAACCTCTTCCAATGAAGGTATAGCACATGGGACCAGATTGATCACATGTCTCGTTCGCAAAACCTAAATCAAAACTGTAAACCTTTTCATTATAATGTCCCCTCTTCATAGGTAAAGGCACATCGTTTCCATCACATTTGAGCACAAAGCACAATAGCAGTCCCCACCCACAATACCCATCACATCTTTAGTACTTTTGCTACATACGATTTCAAATCATTAGTCAATTTTGACGCTACCAGCCCCACTTTTTAAGGGGGAATATTATTATACAAGTTTGCCAACAATACATTGTCTTCTATCAAGGTCAATTAGAATTAGCTGGTAATAAATCTCCTTCAGGTACAACTCTATTTTTTTACATTCAACCTGTTTCAAATATAGGTACAAAGCCCTTCCTTTGTCCTTCCACTTAGAGCCTCAACTGCCGAGGTATGAAATGTTTTGTATTCATTATTGTGGATTGCATCTTTAGGCCATGTTTCCTGGAGGCATAATGCATCATAGGCTTCTATAAACTCACACCAGATAGAATTACTTAACTAATAATGCAAACCTGAGATGTTCCATGAGACAAGACTGCAGATTGTTTCATTCCTCCTACCAGATAGAATAGTTAATGTTTCTGTGCTTATTGTTAAGCCACCATCATTTGTGGGTACCTCAACAGGGCTTACGAGTTTAAAGGCCTCCTGGGGTCACCTAGAGACGTGTTACTAAGACCTCCACAATCTTTCCCTACCCTGTTTGGACATGTAAAGCTAATTGGATACCTACAACTGGTTGAGAATTATAAGGGATAGGTTCATATTTATAGAATTTATAGTCTTTTAGTCTTTTTGGGTCAAGCAACTCAGGATTAGAAAAAGGGTCTCCTGAATATGCCACACTGTTACCCAGTCAGTCTATACCCTCAAGCGAATTAAGAATTTCATAGCGATTACTAAATGGAATCGCATCGCTACGTTGCCTGATCCCTGGGAAATTTTGCCCCCCACACATATGCTATAGGTCTCTGGGGGTTTGGTAAAAATACCTCAACAGGAGGATATTTATCCCCTGCGCCGTGCTGTGACTATTTCCGGGCATCTCCAGAATTAGTTGCCCAAGACTTGGAGACTTAAAGGTTAATACCATACAATCACCAGGTTGGGACTTAGATGAGTTACCAACCCAACCCACTCTTTGTGCCATTTTAATTTCTGAGAAGAGCATGTGTTTAATACCAGTCCTTGAACTTACTAGATGTAGACATTTGTTCTGCAGTGTTGACCAAGGTTCAAAGACATAGGGTAATAAAAGTGGAACATTTACCAGGACAACCAGATAAGGAGGTACTTCCGGGGGGAGATGCAGATTCAAATTTGGGTTGGTAGCAGCTCCCTCACTAGATCTCTGAGAGTTCTGTATGGTCGAGTGGCCCACACTGTCCCCCAATTTAGGCCTCCTAAATTGGGGGACAGTGGGGGCCACTCTCAGAGAATTGCACTATGTCCCTGTCTGTATACACTTTCAACAGTGTTAGCTTTTCTCCTAGTTACCTTTGGTGATTGTTGTTTATTTTTCAATAACCCTTTGCCCTTCCTTTTCTTAGGCAGCAGTTCATGGTTATTACCTTGGCATATTTTTACCTTCCGGCCCCTAGTAGTGACATTTGGCTCACTTATCTTCTTACAGGCTCTGTGGATATATTTAACTCAAGAACCACTACTGTAGCCTGTGAATGATTGCTTTGGAGGATCATATCTTTGACAACGTCCTGCTGAGTAACCCTGATTGTGCACTACAAATCTGGGGATGCTGTGGTTCCAAAGTCAGTCTGCGCTCTGTGAGCTCTATCTCATGGATGAGTGCAGATTTTGACCTCAACAGGAAGGCATTGAGGGTCCCCACCGCCCCTGCACCAGTTTTACGCTTACTCATTTTGATTAGGCCATGCATTAGATATATTAAAGTGTCAGCACAATACCTTCCACGAACTATGATCCTCCAGTCGGTTTTAAAAAGTTAATACTATGGCCTAGCCCGGCCTCCTTTGCCCTCTAACGGGCGCAGATAGGCACGCCCTAAACCTGGCTTCAGATGCCCCTTCTGGTTTATGTAGGTGTCCCCCGGCACTGGTCCTGTTACGTGGTGTTGGCTGCAAGCGTTGTGCCACTAGGGATGCTCTGAGGTATAGTCCTTCGCCTCTTCACCCCCGTTGTCTCTGGTGACTTGCTCGCTCCCTCGAGCTTAATGCAGGGCAAGGAGATAAAGCGGCAGTGTCACAAACGGGCGTCTTGCACTGTGGGATCCCTTGCTGGTTTATGTAGGCACCTCCTAACGCTGGTCCGGTCATTTGGCATTGGCATTGGTGGCAAGTGCTGGGCTGCTAGTAGGGCTGGGAGGGCTAGTCCTCCTCCTCTTCACCCCCAGTGTCTCTGGTGTCCCACCCGCTCCCTCGAGCGTAATGCAAGGCAAGGCAGGCGACAAAGCTGCATTGTCACAAATGGGCGCCCCGTGCTGCGGGAGCCCCTGCTGGTTTATGTAGGTGCCTCCTGGCGCTGGTCCCATTACGTGGCATTGGCGGCAAGTGCTGGGCCGCTAGGGAGGCTGGGAGGCGTGTTCCTCCTCCTTTACACCCCCGGTGTCTCTGGTGTCTTGCTCGCTCCCTCGAGCTAATGCAGGCCAAGGTGAGAAAGCAGCAGTGTCTCATATATTAAATTATTTTCCAACCCTATATCTCTACAAGCCCAATAACTCTCACCTAATATATACATAAAAAAAATTGTATTACATAATTAATTACCAATTAAACAATTAATGATAATTAACTAATAATTAATGAATTATATTTAATTAACCTCCCATCCTGGCCCCTACAATCCCAACGAGCTGCACCTGAAAAATAACTAAAAATATATCTTAATTACACAATTACCAATTACATAATTAATAATAGCAGCAATTATTAATTATTATGATTAATTTACTTTACACTCTTTACCCTTACAAAAGCCACAACCCACACCAAAACTATAAATAAAAAATAAAATGTATTACATAATTTACATATCTAATTATCAAATAAATAATTAATAATAATTACAAATTAATGATTAATTAATAATACTTAATTTACTTCCCACCCTACACTCCTACACCCCTACAAATCCCTCAACCCGCACCTAAAATGTAACTTAATAAAAAAAATGCAATTGCACACTTAACAGAATCAATTATTATTTACATATTTAATATTAATTACGCTTTAAATTAATTTACATCCCATCCTGTACCCCTATAAGTTCCGCAACCCATCAAAATACTAAAAATGACAATAAACTATTAAATAAAATTTTAAAACAACTACAAATTTACAATCTATATTTAAAACATTACCAATAATTATACAAACAATTTGTAACATATACAATTAAAATATATATTAAAGGAAATTAAAATAACTTTAAACATATATCATGAGCAATTTATTATTTATTTATTATTTATTTATTAGGGAATTTTATATAGCGCACAGATACCCCAACGGGGTGTCCCGACGCTTTTGTGAGAACTGATGCTGTGTCTGGCTCAGATGGTACTAACAGAAGAGAAAGGTTTTAAGAGCTCTCCGGAAGGGGAGTTCCTCCTGGATAGTCCAGATGGACAAAGGTAGCTTGTTCCAGTGGGAAGAGGCACAGACTTGGAATGTTTTTCTCCCAGAACGAACTTTTTTAAATCTGGGGGGTAGAAAGAAGATGTTTAGAGCTCGATCGAAGAAGTCTGGTGTTGCTGTATGGACGGAGGCAGGAGGATAAGTATGCAGAGCCCTTTCCCTTGACAGCCCGGTGAGCTAGGGTAAGCAATGATATTTTTGTTAATGATAATAACAACATTGATATTTTCAACATCGATATTAACAATGGAAATATTTTTGTAAACAATATTGCTACATAGATATTTTTAACATTGATATTACTTACCTTAAAATCAATATTCTTGTCCTCGATATTTTTGCATGTGATATTTGTGCTTCATGATATTTACAACTCTATATTTCTGCATCTCATTGTTTTTTAGGATATTTTGTCTGAATACCTCATTGCTGGTTGTCACAGGTAATCGCTGAATCGCAAAGAGTGGGGTTCATTGGAGCTTTGCCTTGGTGGTTGGTGCAGGCAGCAAGATCTTGGTGCGAGCGGACCAGTCTGTGATCAAGAAGAATCCCAAAACATCAGGATTTCTCCTATTCTCTCAGGGGAATGTGATATTCTGGTACTATCAAGTGTTGTCTAAGAGTGAGAATGTCGAGGCCAGTCTTGCTGAAGGAAGATTGACTGAAGGAGGCTGTTTGTGGATGGGATGCATATGATCTCCTGCTCATTAAATTAGATGTTCAACTACCTCCAGATCTTCTTGAAATTTAACAAAGAATTCAAATGATGCAACACTAAGGGTCTAGGGCTTGTGAATAGGCTATTGGGGATCAGGAACTCACTCCAGCAGAAGCCAGAAGGGCTCGGGCAGGTCCAGTTTCAGGTCCAGGGCGTTCCAGTTGCAGCAGGTCCCCTGGACAGTTGACTGCTCCATTCCCCAATTAAGTCAGGATGGCCCGATCTGCCAACACCAGATACCTCTATTGTGATACTGTCTTGGAGGAACACGCAAAGAAAAACTGCCAACTACACTTAGTCATGTGACCCAAGATACAGGCTGCAGGCACCAAACGGTTAGGGCAAGAACATGCCAATTTTCTAAAAGGCCCCCTGGTGCCTCGGAGCATGGAGGTGCAAGCAAGGGGGCACATGATGTGACCCCTGTCTTTCTGCCACCCTAGTTCCGGCACAGCATGAACGTTACTGTCCATGCCGTGCTGGAACGTGCTGTGGCTGTCCCACAGCACTGCCTTCTAAGGCTGTCCTATAAGCCTTTGAAAGGTAGTACCATAGGCCAGCCGATGCAGGACCGCCCGCCCAGACTACAACTGTAATCTGGCAGACAGCCAGTGTTGGGATTTGGTGGTGCGGGAGCGGGATGGTGCCATGCCGCCCCACTCCCACACTGGCAAACTCATAATCAGGCCTAAGTCTTTTTTTGGACGCTTAAGATTTTTTCCTTTGTTGTATGCCTTCAATTCATTCTGTGCTGCAACAGATTTTAGCAATCTGATCTAGTGAATGTCAGTTGTGGCATGCATAAGAGAAAGCTGGCTGTGATATGCCTGATCTCATTGCAACTGTTCCTTGGAAGGAATGAAACAGTTGCAACAAACACATTTTCTCCATGTGGATGTTGATGGAGAACTCTATCTCAGGTATATGTTCCAGTATTTCCAATATATCATACTCATCCATTTGCTGCATTGCCGTGTCCTGTTCCAGATAACCTGCACATCCTTCCTTTCTTATTTGTCTTTGATTCTGCACACCTGCCTCTCCAAAAACACCATGGATTGATTCCTGCTCTGTATTCATTTGTAAAAGTCTGTTTATCCCTCTCTGTGAAGACAGTGCTAGACCAATTGCTGTCATTATGTTATAGGAACGACTGCCAAATGGTGTATTTTACTTGTAACACACTTTATGGCTCGAAAATGTTGTAAACTAAGATCTAAATATCATCACTAAACATGTTTATGAATTGAAACTATCATTTATTGAAAGTCAGCATGTCACCATACTTAACAATTTGTCTAAAATGTGCAAATTTGACGTTACCTGACTAAATTAAAATATTGATGAAATTAACCCAAAAATAATAAATGTAAAAATGAATTGTCATAATTGCATTTATGACTAGCCTGTGTCTCTCTAGAGCTGAAACACATTGTAAACCGTGTAACATATGTCAGGGCAATTTTAACCATAATGTTTCCTTTTACAGATAATTACAGTCCGTATTGTACAGAATTGTTCTCAAGTGTGAATTACTTTCAACATGACATTTTGATAAACTGCAACATATGTAATGTATATTGGGGGGCAGAGAAAAGCCTCGGACAAGTATGGTGGCTTGTTATCGTAGATCCTCTGAACCTGGCTACAAATTGTGTCATGAAGGCCTGTTCTCCTGCTTAAACCAGGTCACTCACTCTCCCTATTGGCTTCTAACCCTCGGGGAGCTGGCCGGTGCTGCTGTTCCTCCTAACCTTGACTTGTGCGCATCACTGAGGACCTCGGCAACTCGCTCTCAAGACCTTCCGCCTCTTGAGTTGAATAACTCTGTCAATGGACAGTGCTTGCACTGGTGAGTAGATAGGGGCAAAGTTGGGCAAGGTGCCCTACCACTCCCTGGTGATACTACCGCCCTTCCAGCAATACAGGTGTGATTGTAAGACAAGTAGGAGGGATATTCTGAGATTCATCCAGAGCAGAATCAACCTGTGTAATGGGGCATTGCAGCATCAGTGAGTAGGCTGAATTCTAATTCCATGAACACAACATGCACAGGCCGCAGGGCGTCACCATCTTGGATTGTCCTGTGATGTACACTGATGCCATATGAGCTGTCTGTCTCCTCAGATTCCTGATGATGCTATGGTTTGCATAGAGGGCCAAGCATCATCCTTTACTTCCATATGAGCACCATACTTTATGTACCTTCCATTTGGCACCTGGTGACCACTGGTGACCACTGTGCAGGGCATGTCAAAATCCAGTTCTAAAGTCTTCTGACAATTATCTGTGACTAAATATGTTTTATTATATGTTGTGGTTGTGCAACTTCACTGTGTAATAAACTCACAATCTTATCTTGGGTCCAGTCAGCTTCCTTTGAAAAACCGTGGCTCAACCCTGGATGGATGTGGCTTCGAGCAGGCAGACTTTAGAAAGGAACACGTGTAAACCATTTAGAAGAACCAAAACAATTAAATAAGTAAGAAATATGGCACAAAAGAATTCCAACACCAATTTTTCAAAAAAAATCTTCATTTATTAAGTTTTATACACCAAATTGAGAAAAATCCATTATTCAGATACAAAGATGCAAACTGTTAATTAAATTATAAATTACTGTTTTTTTACTCTAATCACATATTATCACACCTCGGCAAACTACCGCCGCTAGAGGTTACTTTAAAAACAGTTGTAAAATGGTGTTTGATTACTCTTGCCTGCTTTGGGCAACTAATTCCGACAGGGAGCAAGTCAATGGGGCCAGTAAAAGGTAGCAGGGCAGTTACCTTGCAGTCAAAGCAGTCTCCAGTCCTGTTCCAGGCCACCCGCCACCTAGGTTTGCTTTCAAACTGTCTGCTAATTTGAACGTCATGCTAATACCCACACATACATGAGATATGAAGGAGACAGATCAAAGGCCACTGTGGGATCTCCCCCCTGTAGTGGGACATTTCCTCTGTGGATCATGTGTAGCCTGCACCTATACAGAAAGCACCAAAGAGGTACAACTCAAGACAAACTGGGTATGGACACAAAAAACGCATACTAACCATGTTATGAACAATACGTAGGAGTGACTACTCATCCTGTAAAACTGAGAGTTAATTAGCATTGTAGTACAATACATTGCAAAAAGTAAAAAATTAGTATGCACTTTCTGACTAAAGGTTACACTCCAGAAGATACGATATGAACCACAAAGCCCTATTTAGAAGAGAACAACAATGGATGTTTCATATTTCTTCCAATTCAATCGGTCCTAATGATGATATCCCTTTGCATGAGATACAGGATATACTGGTCCTAATAGATGGCATAAACATTCCTTGGAAGCATGTTGCCAATATGGAAACAATTCAATATTTTTCAAAAGAAACCCTCTAATTGACAGAAAAGAACAACAGACATTCCTCGATATTACTCAAACATCTGTTGTGGTCACCATGACATACCACTTGCTTGACGTAAATCATGTAGCTTTTTTGATCACTAACAAGATGGCCGCTACGGTTTTACATACAAGAGAGAGTGTCTTCGATCTCAAATTAGATTTTTTTAAAATCTGACATACCAGCTCATGTTTTAAATTCCCACTTTAGTAGTTAATCCACCGAGCACGTCTGTGACCAAAACACCGTTTTACTTCCCGGGGTATAGGGCCAATATTGACTTTGCCAAAATTCTCAATTAATATAAACATCCCCCGGATAACATCGTCCCAATTTGGTAAAACGCTCCCAGTGAAGTAAAACCACACCACCTTACACACTAGGACACAGACTTTCCTCGATGTTATATGGAAAATACTTGGTCTTTATTATCATCAAATTTGACACTATTGGCTTGATAAACACCCAATATCAATTGACTATCTAGGCTCCCCATAACAGTGACAAGAGGGCCGCCACTATTTAACTAACATTGCAGCCCTCGGGGGAAGTGAACGTCGCAGACCAGTCTTCCCCCGGGGTATTCGCTCATTAACGGAAGGACAAGGTGGGGGGTGGGACTAGACGGGTTAAAGGAAGTAGTGGGAGTAGGAGGGCATATAAGGTGTCAGAGAAGGAAGATCCGGCCTCTTCCTAACACCTGAGCACCACCGGGCGGGATTTAGAAAGTTTGATAAGGAAATTGGTAGTGGGGGTAGGTGGCCGATTTGTCGATCAGCGGGGTTTCCTTGGATTAGCATTTACATTAGGGCAGGGTTAGGTTGAGTGTCTCCGTTTGTGGTGCCCCATGGTGACATCCAGCGCGGTGGCTGGCTTCACCGCTATAAGGCCGTGTGACCGAGCGGGCCAGGAGGAGCGATCGCGGCCAGGCGTGTGCAGCAAGCACAGGCCTGGATGACTGTGTGCCCGGGAAACTGAAGGTACGGTGTGCTGCATTGGTGGCTTTGAAGAGCCACCACCTGGAACATCAGCTGTGGCAGGTAGGTGGGAGCATCCTGTTCTGGTGACCGGGGGAGAGGGGGCGGGCGGCGGACCCTCTCCATGCACCCGCTCACTGCCGCTTTACAGGCTGCTTTGTATGCCGCCACCGCCCGCGTGGAGGAGGGGAGTGGGCTAGAGCCAGAGTGCGCGGCGGCCAGAGGCCCCGAAGCGGCCGGAGACTCGGGAGCGAGGGCGGGAGCTTCAGTGCTCCCACACACACACTTGGATGCAGTGGAAGGGGTGTGCTGTGCCGGCATGGAGTTTGAGGGGGTACAGGTATTGACCTTGCCGGTACCGGCGGGACCTGACCGGCCTCCTGGGGTTGTGGGAGGGGGGGATGTTATGCTCTGCAGTGCATTGTGGGCCCCTTGGTCATCGCAGGACACTCCGGGTGTGGCATATACAGATTTGTGGGGGGGGGGGCTTTAGGCCTCCCCCTTTTTTCGGCGGAATCACCCATTCAGCCAACAGGGCACATGTTAAGTAGTGAGCATACTTTTAGATGGGGCACTGTGGAGGAATGTGATCACCTTCAGTAAGACGCGGAGCTAGCAGTAGAGCCCCCTGCATCTATACCCTTTACAGCAGCAGGGGCAGGTCATGGCCCGTCAATTCTTGGAATCTGTAGCATTTATTTGGTTTTCAGGGCTCTGCAGGCACTTCGGGGGTTTATGGCCTTCGAGAGAGGTGGGGGAGGGTCGCTGAGATGCCGTCGGGGCATGTGGGTGGCGCTTTGAGGGGTACCCAGGGGAGGGGTGATTGACTGCCAGCACGGCACGAGGCCCGGTGGTGCTTGGGACCACCTTGTTGGAGCGACCAGGTGGGGGGTTGACCAAAGCCGGTGTTTGAGCCCGGCAGTAAGGCGTGATGCCAGTGGGGAGCACGACGGCCTCAGAGCGCTGGCCAGAAGCAGTAAGGGGATCCACGGCGGCCTGTCCTCCGTCGGGGGATCGCGCAGCAAACGATACAGCATTCTTAATTTGACAATGTTACGAAGGTAATTTGTGAGAGAAGGCTTGGTTTTGAGGGAGAGAGTGGGGGTTGGTTTGCCTGAATGCGAAGGGCGAAGTGGGAGCAGTGGAAAGGTGAGCAATGGGGGTGAAGTGTGGAATGGAAGTTGAGGTGGAAAGGCTGAGGTATAGTGGGTTTGCGACTGGGGGTGGGGGTGCATGGTAACCGGACTGTTTCATTGTTATTACAGGAGTCCAGTACGGCTACAGAATGACTTGAGGGCATGGCGACTGAGGGAGCAGCAGCTCTGAGCAAACAGAAAATGGTCCTGGATTAAACCTCAGGTACGGGATTACGGCTGAGGCTTGGAGATGCAGGAAGCATCACATGGGGACATCGGCTGGTCAGCTGAGGAGGGCTATGGGTGCGGGGGGTGTTGCAGAGATGGAAGTGCTACGGCGGCAGGAGAAATGATGGGAACCCAACGTTGGGTGGCATGGGGTCCGAGACGACAATATGGCAGCCATGGGACAGACAGGTGTCAATACGGATCTCTGACCACAAGAGCATATGGGTCCGGAGGTGCCTGTTGGCACACAAGCGGTCATTGGCGGCAAAGCATTGGGAATGCATATGATGGTAGGGCTCCAGGTTTAGGCACTTGCCCCGGCGGCTGCTGGGGGGGCGCAGTGAAGGCTGAGAGGACTGAGAAGTTGTTTCTGCTGGCTGAGACATGTGGGGAGTCAGGTCAGGGTGGGGCCCAAACGGGGTGAAGCAAAAGGGGGCAGCAATGCAAGATGAAGACACTACCCGTAGCCGGGCGTGCTGGCAATTTTGGCAGCATTATGTGGGCTCAATTCAGTAGTGGAGACTGGGCAGAGCAGATTGGGGAGGGTGCTGCTTTCCGTGGGGCCTATTATACCTGACAGGTCCCTCCGGAGACAAGGGGAACGGATACCCAATGACGTTACGCAGGCGGTTGCAGGGAGGATGCCGGGGGGGCCCTTCCTGGTTAACTGGAGGCCATGGGTCCATGGCGCTCGATGTCTCCTCAGAGGAAGCCAGGCTTCTGGTGACTATGTAGGAGGTGGCATGCTTCACATCATGGCTCACCGAATGCGCAGGGTGGGCTTGTCATATAGGCTCTCCACGTTGGGTGGGGATGAATGCGAAGTGCTATAACAGAGGGTACAGGGGTTAGTAGTGGGGACTTGTTGCATTGCATTTTCCCTGAGGGCGGGGGGGGTCAAGCGAGCTGAGTGCGGGATGGAAGGCACAGTCTATGACAGCCAACACAGAGTTGGACGGTGCTACGCAAGGGGTACAGAGGGAGAAAGTACTATGGTATGGGCGGCTTCGCATAGGCATGGACGGGGTATTTTGCAGTACTATAGGGGGTGGGGTGTTAGGTGGGGGAGGTAGGGGATACTGAAGGCCCAAGGCATGGGTGCAGGGGTGCAGACGGACGCTCGGGGGCCATGGTTTGGACAAGTGCTTATGGTATGACATGGGCAGGTACCAGGGGGTTGTGCGAGGATGGCCGAGGAGGTGGGGACCAGGAAGACGCAACACTGGTAGAGTTATCGAGAGGTTGATAACTTGATATAGTCTAAAGGTTTTTTTCAGTTGAAAGGGGGGTATGGTAATGCAAGCCCTGGAGGCGGGAGTCTATGGTCCGGGAGAGTGCAGACAAAAAGGGGGTTGTGGGGAGGGACAAGTTATGTAGCGCCGGGCGTTTGGGGTTGACAAAATGGGGTGCAGGTATTTCAAGCAGAGCAGCGTCTGCGCGGTACGGCACAGCACAGATGTGAAAGAAGTGGGCCGGGACGTTGGGCAGTTGGGGTGGGGTGTAAAGGCACTGTTGGTGGCGGTTTGATCGGGGACAGGGGGAGTGTCAATACAGCAAAGGTATGAGAGTGAAGGCTGTTGGATGGGGGGACGTTGTTTTCCGAAGGGGGAAGGTCTTTTCTACCAGTCATTATTGGCCTTGTGTGAAGGCTATCTTACGGAGACATATGGTTCTGGTGTACTGGGGGTGGTACTGGCTGTGGTGTCAGGGGGGCCCTGGGGGGAAAGGTGCTTCAGACAGGGGACATTGGGAGTACAATACAGTGTTTTTGTGGCGACGTAGTTATTGGGTATGGAGCTTTTAGGAGGAGTTGAGGACGACTACCGTATGAGGGCTGAGGGAACAGGATGCTTTTCTTGCCGGACTAACTTTTCTTTTTCTACCACAGGGCCTGGGAGTAGAGCGGGAGCCAGGGCAGTCGCCTGGATGGGGTGGCCGTTCTCCTGGCGTTTGGACAGCACAGGAGGCGCACTGGCAGGTGTACAGTAGTCACTAGGCAGGGACCACAGTCATTGGGCTGTGAGGTAATGGGGGAAGGAATCGGATGAAAGTTGGGGGTGTGTGTGTGGCCGGTACAGCTGACATTGTTACGCAAGAAAGATGAGATTGCCCAGATCTGGGGGACACATGCGGGGGTAACAGTTTTCTGGGATATGTCAGAACTGGAGTTATCCTATGATGCCTGGATGGGGATATGGTTTAAGGGACCGGAGCATGGGGCAGCCTGGTCACGTGCATGAATTATGATTTGTAGAAGAAGGGATTGGGGGGTTATGGAATTGTTGGCCAGGTCATGGCACACTGGTGATGAGACTGTTTTCAAGGTGGAATGGGGGGGTCTTGTTCAAGGGGGGGCACATGTCACAGACAAGTTTGGTCGGGGCTGTTCCTCAATTACATTGGGATGCAGGTGGTGGATGGTCGTCCACGGGGGGGGCACCTCTCATGGATGAAGTTTGGTCTGAGAAGGTTTCCGTGTTTTACAGGGATGCAGTTCCAGATAGTGACTGGTTGTTCACGGCGTTTGGGGGCACCTTTTTACGGACAAGGAGTGGTCCAAAATGTTGTTGTTTACAGGGGACGCTGGTCTAAGAGGTGGATGGTCATTCACCGCGAGGGGGGCCCCTTGTGTGAACAATGGGCTGGCCCAAAAAGGTTGCTGTTTGCTGGGGACACAGGTCCAGGTAGCGAATGGGCATCCACTACGTTGAGGGCACCTTTTTTGCGGACTGGGATTGACCAGCAGATGTTAATTGCTTCCACGAGACATAGGTACAGGTGGTGGATGGTCGTTCGCCGCGAGGGGGGGGCAATTTTTTCTTGTATGTATGTATGTATTTATTTATTTATTAAGCGCGGCTGCCACCCAAAGGGTATCCTGGCGCTGAGACTGCGTCTATCCTACAGGCAGACTACCATTACATTACTCTGGGGAACATAAAGGTCTTAAGGTCCTTTTTAAAAGAGGTGAAATCTTGTCTACACCTCAGCGTCAGCGGGAGGGTGTTCCAAAGAGTAGCGGCCGTGAAACTAAAAGCACGGTCACCCATCCTCACTCTGTTGATCCTAGGGACCGTCACTAGAAACGCAAAGGAAGATCTTAAAGGTCTGGCAGCGCAATACCAGGAGAAAAGATTTTGGAGCGGTATCGGCCCCTGTCCATGCAGAGCCTTGAAGACGAGGCATACCGCCTTGAAGGAAATTCTCTGTTGGACAGGTAGCCAATGAAGGTCAGCCAATGCGCCGGAAGAAGAGGCAGAGCGGGGACGGGATAGAGCCAATTTAGCCGCCATATTTTGGATCCTCTGCAGCTTTAAGATCAAAGTTTTGGGGGCTCCCAGAAGTAGTGCATTGCAGTAATCTAATCGACTAAGAATAGAACTGCGCACTACCTCTGCCCTTGCCTCTTTGGGAAGGAGCGGTAAGATCCTACGTAGGGCGCGGAGTAAGCCCATACAAACCGCTATAGTTCTGTTCACAGAGGCATCAAGCTGCAGGTTGGGTTCAAACAAAACTCCCAGATTACGGGCCGACTCAGCAGCCTCTACCGTACCTAGAATAGATGTAGGCCAGAAATCGTCCAGAAGCGGACGAGGGGTACGGTCTAGGGAGCAATGAAGAACCTCCGTTTACGATCCGTTAAATTGAAGCGAGTTGGCTCGCAACCACTCAGCTGTAGCCGACATACAGCAGTGGAAAGTGTCTCTCGATACTGCCTTGATACCCTCAAATGAAAAAATCAATTGAGTGTCATCGGCATAATTGATGACAGATATGCCGAATGACTTTATCAGGGCAACCAGAGGTCGAAGATACAGATTGAACAAAATCTGACTAATCGCCGACCCCTGGGGAACGCCCTGATCCCCTTGTTGTGTGGCAGATCGAAAAGGTGGTAGTGCCACTGCCTGCTGTCTGTTGCTGAGATAAGATGTTATCCATCTCAAAGCCAGGCCAGTTACTCCTGTACCCTGAAGACGACTCAGCAGTACTGCATGGTCCACCGTGTCGAACGCGGCCGACATGTCAAGCAACACTAGAAATGCTGACTTGCCCATGTCGACACGCGTTCGTAGATCGTCCAACACGGTGACCAATGCAGCTTCCGTGCCGTGAGCCGGCCTAAAGCCGAACTGCGATGTATCCAGGCAGGAGTTGTTTTCCAGAAAACTGGATAGTGTTCTTGTGACCCACTTCTCTACAACCTTTATTATAAAAGGTAAAAGCAACATGGGCCTGTAGTTGGCCGGGCTTGAAGGGTCCAAAGAAGCCTTCTTCAGCAATGGTGTGACAATTGCCATCTTCCAGCTATCTGGGACTACTGCTGTACTCAATGATTGGCAGCAGATGGTGTGGAGCGGAGGAAACAGCTCGTTTTGAAATGCCTTCCAGATCTTATGAGGCATAGGATCAAGTGGTGATCCTGAAGACACACCATTAGCCAGAAGGCAAAATTCCTCCAGAGAAGGACTCGGAAAGCAGGACAGCTGAGCCGCCATGAGGGGGGGCTCTGCAAGGGAAGACAAGGGAGATGTAGACTGGCCAGAGATCTGAAGTCCGCTCAGAATTTTCCTAATCTTCTCCTCAAACGCAGAGGCCACAGAGTCACACAATTCCTGGGAGACAGGGATAGTCGAAGCAGTACAAGGCGGATTGGCTAGGTTGTCAACCAATTTAAACAATGCCTGCGATTTGTTAGAGGCCTTGGCCAGCATGTCTGCCAGAAATTGGGCCTTGGTCTTCTTCAGCTGAATCTTATATTCCTGCAAGGTCGCTTTATATGCTACCTTATCTGACTCCCTATATTCTCTCCTCCAAAGTCGTTCCACCTGTTTGCAGCGAAGTTTACGCTGTCCAAGATCATCAGTGAACCAGGCGTTAGTTCTTCTAGGTCTGTCCCTCACTTTTCTTAAAGGAGCCAGTTCATCCAAGGATGTCACAATCTGCTGGCAAAGAGCCTGATAGCTTTTGTCCGCGCTATCCTTCACCATAAATGGTCTGTACAGCAAGGTAGGTCTAGTTGGAAGTTTCAAAAGACGGTTGAAGATTAGGCCCAGGACATGTTGCATGTACATGGGACCCAGGTCAGGGTGGTGACTGGTTGTTGACTGCGAGGGAGGCACCTTTTTACAGATACGGATGGGCCCTAAAAGGCTACTGGTTACACGGGATGCAGGTCCAGGTGGTAGATGGTCGTTCACCGTGAGAGGGGGCACCTTTTCAGTCAATTGATTGGCCCGGACATGTTGCTTGTTTCTACGGGATACTGGTCCAGGTGGTTGATGGTCGTTCACCGGGTTGGGGGGGAGGCACCATTCATGGCAAGGAGTGGCCCCATGAAATATTATTTGTTTACACGGGATGCAGGTCCAGGCGGGGTGATGGACAATCACCGCTTGGTGAGCATCTTTCCTGGTTGGGGTTTGGCCCGGGAAAGTTCCTGACTTACAAGGGACACATGTGGCAGTGGATGGTCATTGATCGGGTGCTGAAGAGTGGGGAAGCTTTTAGGCACACAGCAGTGAAGGGCACGTGGTCCCGCTTAGGATGGGCACTTTTTGCGGTTAACGTTTGTCCCAAGAGTAGTACTTTTTCTACAGGACGCAGAGGGAGGTGGTGGATTGGTCGTCCACTAGGGCGCCGCGGGGGGTCAGGAGGCAAAAGGTGCCCAGGAACGTGGAAGGGACAGGTAATCGCCCTACGGGGATTCCCTGGTTGGCGATACTTTGGAGGGGTGGTGAGTCACATATGGGCGGATCCACCCCTCAGGGGGGTGAATGGTACACAGGTGACTGATAGCGGGGCGCGGGAGGCAATGAAGGCAAAGTCAACAGAGGATGCTTGGAGGGCAAGTGAAGGTGAGAATGGGGAAAGGAAGGAGGTTACAGAATGAATGGGGAAGAGTCAAACAGGTGAGATGGTTTTGAGATGGCCGAATGGAGAATGTGTGGGTATGGGATGGGAACGTATATTTCTTGCATTTATGTACTGTTATTAAGTCTCAATGATTGCAACCTTGTCCTAATAAAATGGCCTTTTACGCTTCAAATAACAGCGTGGAGTGTAATTATTGCGCGATACAGCTCCCGGGGGAATTGAAGATCGCAGACCAGTCTTCCCCCGGGGTATTCGCGCATTAACGGAAAGACAAGGTGGGGGGTGGGCTTAGAGGGGTTAAAGGAAGGGGCGGGAGTTGGAAGGCATGTAAGGTGTCAGGAGAGGAAGATCCGGCCTCTTTCTGACTCCTGAGCACCACCGGGGGGATTTAGAAAGTTTTCCACCCACCCACCCTACAAGTCTTCAGCAAAGGACTGGGGTGGTTTTTTGGGGTCTGAGTGCCAGTTTAAGGCAGGTTGCTGAGCAGAGATGTTACGGTACTTTGGAGGGGTGGTGAGTCACATACGGGCGGATCCACCCCTCGGGGGGAGGGGAGAACGGTACACAGGTGACTGATAGCGGGGCGCGAAAGGCAATGAATGCAAAGTGAACAGAGGATGCTTGGAGGGCAAGTGAAGGTGAGAATGGGGAAAGGAAGGAGGTTACAGAGTGAATGGGGAAGAGTCAAACAGGTGAGATGGTTTTGAGATGGCTGAATGGAGAATGTGTGGGTATGGGATGGGAACGTATATTTCTTTCATTTATGTACTGTTATTAAGTCTAAATGATTGCAACCGTGTCCGAATAAAATGGCCTTTTACGCTTCAAGTAACAGCATGGAGTAGAGTAATTGCGCAAGAAAGAAAGTGTTCCATCTCTTCCCTAAGATAGAACAAACGGACACACCAGCCTGCATCAAAACTTCCCACTATACGAGTTGCAATCCAGGCGCATCCGCAATCCTCAACACCTGTCCCCATTTAACTGCCCGGCACTTCCGAGCCGGCCGGCGAGGGTAGGTCTTCCAGTGTGTTGATTCCCATAACCTGTAAGTACGGAATAGCCAACTGCTTCTACTAATGTAACAGAGAGGATAAGTGTATACCACTTTCCTACAGATTGTATAAACGCAGGTCTACTGATCTTCTTCATTGGTATTTTTTAGCACATAATTTTGCGTGCCGCTGCGCACTACTCGAGGAGTCTTGAGCATTACCCTTGTTGGGGAAGTTGTTACCATAATCGACAGAATGTGTTGCATTTTTAGGAATAAACATTATGGCTTCCTGTGTGGTGTTTGTCACTTTCATTTCTGTAAATACATGGAACACAACTGAGATTCGGCAAAAAAAAAAACACAAGGCACAGCCACAGCCCATGGAGGGAGTTATGTGGGGCAGAGAGGCGGGGCAGGGGAATGGCAGGGTGGGGTGTACTACACCGGAATATGGATCATTGGAGGTAAGTAACCAATTTAATAAATAAAAAAAATTCGTAGCGTGCGCTGCAACGCATTTTGCAATGCAGGTCGCGCTACGAAATTCGTTTTATTTATTAAATTGTTTACTTACCTCCAATTATCCATACTCCGGTGTTTAGCACCCCCACCCTGGCCCTCCCCCGCCCCGCCTCTCTGCCCCACAGAACTCCCTCCACGGGCCGCGGCTGACAAGGCAAAACATGCATTGGTGTCTAATTTATATTCTTCCTCAATACTACTACCAATAAATGCAAATTGTTGATGTTGATTGTCTTTATACTACAGGTCATTGCCAAAACAATGTTTTTTCTAAATTGATGCTCAGAGACATATGTGTGATTGGGAGTAACATACGAACCTATATATTGAAACTCTAGTCACTAAGTAGATATAGGGTCACTGGTCCTGAAGAAAAGCTGCTAGATCTTTGATATGACTAAATTAAGTCTGAAACATGTTGACCTATGGCTATCTTAGATAATAATTTCTAGTAGATAGAGTCATGTATTTTAATATAGGCCGGAGGACTTGTTCATTAAAGTTTGTCCTGAAAAGTTCCCCTTATCCTATTTGTAACCTCACTTGTTTTGCACTTAAACATTATGGGCCATATTTATGAAGGCAATTTTGCGATCGCAAACTCCGAAATTTGCTGAATTTCGGCATTTGATTTCTAGATGGCTTCTAGAAATCTTGGGCAACATTGCCACGACTTTCTAAACATACATTACATTTGACTTGGGCAGCAAGGGCTTGGACATACCTTGAAGTTCCAACGTTAGTAGCCCCTGTACTTGCTCACAGGGCTATTAGCCTTTCCATGGCAAAAAACAACAATTTGCAGTTTTTACTGTTAGTACATATTAAAACACTCATCCTACATTTTACTATACAGCACCCTGCCTTAGAGCTTGATATGCTTACTTTAGGAGTCACATATATATTAGAAGGGAGGGAAGAACTACTTTATTAGTTTATATGTAAAAGTCAAGTTTGGACATGTAGTTGTGGGCCACTTATGTGCTGAGTGCCCATTTGGATGTGGAACACGGATTTGGGTGTCCAGGGTGAGATTGGCCAAATCCGAAATATAAGGATTTTGGCATTTAACCCCTTCCATGCTGCCGTCGGCCATTTGCCAACGGCAGCACTACCTCACTGGTGCTGCGGTCGGCCAATGGCCGACGCGGCCCCGCACGTTTTTTAAAACGGCCGCACTGCCGCGAAATCGTGGGAGCAGCCAACGGGTTAATATGCAATTTGAAACTATCAAAGGAAGAATTATTTTATGGATCAGAAAGAAAAGGAGGCTGTAATTTGGTGCTTGTGGAAGGCTCAATAGATTATTGTCAGTTTAATTGGGAAGCCCTGAAAATGTTCACTGTTGTGAATGAAACACATTGGTTGAGGATGTAACAATTAAAATACATTACTGCTTTCTGGAATTCAAAATAAAGAAGAACCTAGAAACCAGAGTGCACCGCTACATTTAAGATAGCATGTAGGGGCATATTTACAAGGGAATGTTGGAGCATGGCGTTAAGCATAAATTGCTAACGCCGCAATCCGCTGTTCCAAAAATGCAGGGATGAGCCATATTTGCAATGATATGGCACAGCCCTGCATTTTCCCTAGCGCTGGCGCCAAATTAGGCTGCCTTGCTCCATCACAGGTGCCCTTGCACTATAGTGCAAGGGCACCTGCGCTGAGGGAATAATTGTTTATGTGCAGAAATGTTTCCCTTCCTGCAAATAAACAATCACAAATGGTGATTTGAACCTTCTATGTGTGCTGTATTCGGCAACACACATAGAAGTTGCAAATCACAATTTTTTCATGATTGTTTATGTGCAGGAAGGGACAGCTTCCAGTATAAACAATCATTCAAGGCGTTTTTCTGTTTCTATGTGTCTGCACAATGCAGCAAACATAGAAACAGCAAAAACGAGGAGAAAGCATTTCTCCTAGTTTCATCATGGTAAGACTAAGTTTTACCTGGGCTTAATTTTGGCGCTGCCTCCTACTTATGCCACCCTTGTAAATATCGGGCAGCGTAAAAAATCAATGGGTGTTTCAGTGAAACGCCCACCACAACACCCATTGCCCATCCCAGTCACGCTAAGTATAGCGTGAAATGGTGCCTTATTTACAAGGTGGCTTTAAGCCACGATAGGTGGCTTAGTGCCATCTTGTAGATAGAGGGAAGCCTCTATCACCAAAGGAGCGTCATTAAAAGCGACATTCCTGTGGTGATAGGGTCTTGGAAATATACTCCATAGTCTTTATTGGCCTCACTCATGGGTCTCAGTTAGTGAGTTACTTTGAAGATGTAAACCCTCTTTCCAACTGGCACACACACCCTGCACACACCTGCAGCTACTTCTGAAAGCTTACAGAGTCATTGTGAAGACGTTAATGCAGGCCGTGTATCATAAACGTTCATTACTGGCTTTAGTAAAGTGTTCTATGACTTGCTACAGATAGGTAAATGGTGGAAATGTATATCTTCTCGAACCCACCTTAGAGAAAAGACATTTTGCGAAAAAGTTTGAAACACCACCTTTTTGAAGGGAAGATGCTTATTGGATGGAAAATAATTTCAGCTTAGGGTTGCTTCGATGAGTACGGCTCCAAGGACACACTAGGATACCTAGCAAAGAACTGAAGACGCACTAGTAATTCTACAGGGAACAGACGTTTTTGCAAAGAACTGCTGGAGAAAGTAAACGCAGGAAAGAGACCATCCCCTAAAAAAGATAAGGGTTACCCAAAGGAACAGGATTCATGAAACACTAAACACCACTTAGAGTCTGAACTTGGGGATGAGCCTTAACAATTGCTTTTGCCAGACTGTGAGATGTAAGTGAAATGGCTCATGGACTAGAAATAAATGCGCAATCATGTATGTGACAAAACCCGCAATGTGGAGTGCAGGCACTGAGGGCCGGATTCACAAAGGAAAACTTACACTTTGATAAGTTTACGATTGTTTGCTATTCACAAAGAGACTTATGAGTAGTATCTTTTCCAGTGCAGAGCCTCTGCACATAAAACATAGGTCTGTTTATGTGCAGGGACTCAACACTCATAAAGATAGCACTCGTAAAGTCCTTTGTGTATAGCAAATAATTGTAAACTTACATAAAAGTGTAAGTTTACCTTTGTGAATCAGGCCCCCAGTAGTGTGTGAACAATATTTCACCGAGCGTGCAAATGGATAGATAGCACGTAGGTACATAGGGGGACACTTGCATTGGTCCTCACAGCATAAGTGAAGTTTGTGTCAGACTTGAATTGATATTCCTGTCGGACACAAACTTCACATATGCTGTGAGGTCCCGATTCCATCAGATAGTGCATTTGTATCCAATCCATGAGTCATTAGGATCTTGTTGGACGCCTAGTAAAATGCACTTTTACAACATTTCGTCCTGATGAGAACAGCCGATATTTAGACATAGGGATAGAAACACCATTAACACCTACCCCATTTGACTAAATCTACATGAACATGCACATTGCAGGCCTTGGAAACCTAGCACACATTTACTGCGCATGCTCACATTAGATTCGACTTGGACAATTATGGCACTATCATCTTCTGTTTCCCTCACCACATTCACCCTATGCACACTGTGCCATCATCAATTTTTTAATTTCTTATTTCAAAATTGTGTCTCAAAAGATGAAACTCCCTAAGATGAATGCTTTTGCTGTAAAGATTGATTGTTGGAACTATCTATACCACCCAAAGTGAAGTAAACACAGTTGTAATTTTTTACTGTTGTCTCTCGTGATTCTACTATTCTTTAGAAATATTATAAGATTTGTTGAATGAAAAAGTTCAAGATCATGTTCTTTCTCAGTAGAATGGATGTATTGTACCTTGTACCTAAACTAGAAATACAATTTAAAGAATAACAAGGGAACTAATGTTCTAGGTGATTATAAAATCAGAGGTCGCAATTAAATTAGTGACAAAGGGGAACAACACTACAAAATACCCCTGAAAATATAACTAAACATTTTATGTTGGCTGAGACATTGGACACATTTTTTAGCGGAAGTCATTTATAGTACAAAATTGCATTACCTTGAAGCAGGATGGTCACAAAAAGTCTTCTTGTAAGAGCCATGGAATACTGCTTAAAGCCTAGCTCCTCAATAACGCTGGTACTATACTTGGAAGTGCTGCAATAGTAAATTATGAAAGAATAAGTATGCACTCCATGAAACTTTTTTCATTGCAGTCATTTATTAAGAGCGGGACAATACAATGTACATTTTCATTGTATTTATGAGGAATGCATGTTCTTATTTCATGATTAAAGTACTTTTATGGATACAGCAATTAGATGGTGTGACGATACTGTTTCCAAATTAGACATCACAGGACTCAATATGCAAATGAGTCGTACATTGCACATGGTAATACTTGAAAATGCAACATCCTGGATAGTAACTTTGATTAATGTATGCACGTATGTGAATGGCACCATCATTAAGAGTATGTGCCATTTGAAGTGTGGGCGGGTGGGGCTATATTCATATGTGGGTGTTGTTACCATAATAGGAAATTGGATTATTATTTGAGAGGAGTGGAAGCCCCACTCAAAATATAAACACAATCCATGTCAGGGTGAACCACAAACGTATTTAAAATACCAATGCTCAAACCTCTATTTGCTTGGTGCAAAGCATTCAGGCTTAACTTAGAGGCACTTTATAAAATAATTATAAAACCCACAAACAGTAATAAAGTGAAACCACAACACAAAAAAAATCTCTTTTACATTTTAAGTAAAAATAGCATCAAAAAGCACAACGCACCACTCAACGTTACCTGGTCTCTCTAGTCTGGGAGAAAGTCACAAGTTAAGGTCCACTGCGATGGAGCACGGGTTGAAGACAGAGACTAGGATAATACTACTGAAGTGTACCTTCTCAAAGTAAGCAGAAAAAGTAACGTTTGTGTTTGAAGTGGCCTCAAAGAAGATGTTACTGGTACGAGGGGCAGGTCGAAAGTTGCAGACTATCATCGTTTGAGCTTCATGTTAGTTTATCGTTGTGTGCATTTGCTGTAGGTTCTCCAATTGGTGGTTATCACTGGAAGTCACTGTTTGCGCAAACAGCATGTCCTGCAGGGGCTTTGCATTGGCAGTTGTAGGCGTGGTTCAAAGAGGTTACTTTGCGGTTGTGAGTAGCCCAACCTTCATAATTTTCATCTTTTACACTAATGATAACCAAAGGTCGAAGCCCTGGGGGCACTTTTTGGACCAGTACTTACTCCCGGCAGAGGGCCGCAGCAGGGATCTGGCAGGTCCAGTTGGTGCTTGTCATCTGGGCAGTTGCAGGGAGGCCTCTGGTAGATAGTTGTGTCCCTGTAGCTTATGCAGGAGGTCATCCAACTAACCTTTGGATTTACTCTGGGTAGCCTGGGTTTAAGGCAAGCAGTTCCAATCTTTCTTCTTCAGACAGCAAGGCAGTCCTTACAGCAGCAGGGCACTTCTTGTGAAACTTCCACAGGCCTAGGAGTGTTTTGATGAAAGGTTATGAATAGCCTATTTTTAGACTTAAGTAAGTAAGTAAGTAAATATTTTATTTGTATATGATTAATTAAAATCTTTACAAAATTGTAAAAACGCCCATAGTTGTTATTTAAACATAATAAAAATAGGATGCATTAAAATTACAGAGTTATTAACAGTTTTATGGTTACCCTCAAGGGATTTAAAAAGTTAATCTAGCATGGTTAAGTCTCTTTCTTATTAGGTCAAAAAACGTCACCACTTGACAGTTCAATTTGATGTCGCTAGTAGAGAAGCACAGTTTGGCTGCCTGTCTGCAGGTCCGGACGGCATGTAGGTTAAAAAAAGGACGTAAGAGATTGAACCTCAAGTCCTTTATGCTAGGGCAGATACAAATCACATGAACTATGTCCTCCTTGCCGGTTTTGCACATGCGACACTGTTGTGAAGGATTGTTTCTCTCCCAAGGTGGAAGATGTGGAAGTATGGGAATTACCCCGAGGCGTAATTTTAAGAATTTTTCTTTAACATTTATTTTCATGCCGATGCTGAAGTACGTTTGTGGCCGCAGTTTTTCATTGCCACCCACCGTTAGCCATCCGTGTGCTCTGTTTCCTAGGTCTTTCTTGTCTTCTATCGCTGAGATGATGCTAGCTGATTTTTTAGCTAATTTTTTAAAAGACAAGAGATCTATTGATGTTTCCCAGGTATCAGTCAGGCCTAGAACTTTGAGTGATTCATATAGGTAGGTTCTCGGCGGGAGGTTGCGGTGCCGAAGTAGTTCTTCCCATAGGTTTGCACATAAAGATCCAGCATCTGCATTGCGAATTTTATGCCAATTTGTTGCATACACGCTCCGCCTCTCTAGAGTTTGTTTCAAGATGCCGAATTCTAGTCGAATCTGAGCCGGGGAGACGTATTTGGGAAGATTAAATATAGCCCTGTATGAGTTGGCAATGAGTGTGTCCAGCAACGCCGCATCCTTGCCGTGGTGTGATTCACTCCCATAGGTGAGAGTCGGTTTTAATTTGGCACTCAATATTTCGAGAAGAGGTTTGAGTGTAAGGTCAGGTAGTTTGACCTTCAATGATTTTGGAGCCAAATAGGTCATTGTAGCCTTCCCTCGCAAAGATTTGAACTGCGCCCTCGAGGTATTATTTGAGTCCAGGATTACTCCCAGGTACTTATATGTAGTGACCTGGTCGAGCTTTTCGCCATTCAAGCACCAGCAAGGGTTCTTTTTTTTCCCATAATTCACTGCCATCACCTTTGATTTATTGACGTTTATTTGTAGTGCATTTTCTACTGAAAAGGCATGGGTTGTGTTCAAAAGATGTTGCAGACCCATTGGAGTCCGACTTATCAACAGCAGATCATCCGCATATAGCAGGTTTGAGAGGGTGATTTTCCCTAATTTCGGTGCATGGTTGGAACATTTGTCTAGTTGCCCAGGTAGGTCAGCTAGAAAAAGATTAAATAGGATCGGTGCAAGTAGACATCCCTGTTTTAATCCTTTTGTTGTCCTTATGGGTTTTGAAAGGTGTGTTCCAGCCCCAAGTTTGATTTTAATCCAGGTGTTTGAGTGGAGCAGTATTAGGACGTCTAGTAGGTATTTAGGTATTCCCAGATTGTCCAGTTTCAGCCAAAGTTTGTTTCGGTCTACATGGTCGAATGCAGCAGTATAATCAATAAATGAAAAGAATAGAGATGACTTAGTTTCTTTTGCTGCTTCCATCAGCAGTGATAGTGCCATTAGGTTGGTTGTGGTCCCTTGGCCTTTGCAGAAACCCGTTTGGTTGATTGGCATGATGGAATTTTCAGTTGCCCATGATCTTAACTCCTCCAAGATAAGGCCAGCAAAGTATTTTGCCTCCACATCTAGGAGAGCAATAAGGTGGTAGTTGTTTGGAAGCATCTTGCTACCTTGTTTATGTATCGGGCTGATAATTGAGCCGTGCCAGGACTCAGGAAGGGTCTGTGAAAGTCTGATACTGTTGAACACTGGTGCTAAAGATGCGCTCCAAAATTCGACATCTGATTTGTAGACTTGGTGCCAGCAGTTCTCTGGGTGAATTCCCTCTCCTACCCCCAAACCATGTCTGGTCAGATCTTCCCCTTCCCCTGGTCCTGGCTCCAAACTGTCTAGCGTGACAAAGGCAAGGGCAGATTTGGTGTCAGGTTCCTTTCTGTGTAGTGCAGAAAATATCCTTTGATATGTAACCAGAACATGTACAGCTCCACTCCAGATACCTTGACATGTAGACCCTATCCCTTCACACCTAGGAGTCATTTGTCTTACTGTCTGGAACCAATACACAATCTACAACAGCAGAGCATCCACAGTCATGTGACTCAGGACTCTAGCAGAAAGGCACAGCTATTCTGGGCAGAAAAATGCCAAATTGTTGAAAGTAGTATATTCAGAATAGAGCCCTAAAATCTGACTTTACCAAAGGATTTTAAATTGCAATTCATTTGAGTTTAAATAGCATGGGCCTTATTTATGAAGGCCTTGCGCTACCAGTGCGTCACTTTTTCCCATTTTAAAAGTGATGCACCGGCGGCGCAAGGCCTTCATAAATAAGGCCCCATATCTATATCCTCTCCCAATCTGATGTTAGCACTTATTAAGTGTAACAAGATTACCCAGTCTAAATCTATGGTAGAAATAGCCTTACTGCAGTGGAAAAAGTCTTTGGGAGTTTTTCACTGTCAGAGCATGTAAAACTTAAGCTCACATGTCCTACTTTTTAAATACAATGCACCTTGTCCCATGAGACTTTAGAGCGTACTTTAGGGTGACTTATAAGTACTGAAAAAAAGGGTTAGGCCTGGCAAAAGGTTTATTTTCCCAGGTTGAATTGGAAGTAAAACTGCATTACAGACTGCAGTGTAAGGCCCGAGGCATGTTTTAAAAGGTCATTTTAGTGGGTGGCACAAAATATGAGCTACAGACCACTAGTAACATTTAATTTACAGACTCATGGAGCACATAGTACCATTTACTAGGGACTTACAAGGAAATTAATTGTGGCCATTTGATGTAGGCCAGTTTTCCCATGTAAAATGCACAAAGTCCTTGCTGTAAATCCTCTCTGCTCAGACAAAGCTGCCCATCAGGTAGAAATACCTGCTGTCCATTTAGGTATTTATTTATTTATTTATAGTGTTTTATATAGCGCGGACAAGACCCGTGGGTATCAGAGCGCTTTACATATGAGATTACAGATTGTCATTATATAAGCAATTATAGCAGCAAACATATATGGAGGTAGAAGGCGATATACTATCTAGGGTGGTTACAAACTGACATAGAGGTTAATAAATTGACATTATAGTAGCAATTAAAACAGCAAAAACAAATATGGAAGGTAGGAGGCAATATGCTATCTAGGGTGATTAAATAAATATATTCCTAACGCCTGATCACTTAGCGATAAGTGGTGCATATGGTTTAGGTTGTGTCATAGTCGTACAGTCAAGTTCGATGAGGTAGGATTGTAAATTATTATCAGAGCAATGTCAGAGTAATTACCAAAGAGTAGAATGGGTATGGCTAGCTATAACGATCATAAATATTCACATGACAAGGTAGGGGTAGTATCTTTGGTGTGAGACATAGTGCAGATAACACCTAAATATGAGGTAGCGATAGGGTGTACAGCCGAGGCTTGAGTGGATAGTCATAGCTAGAGTGGTTAGACATTTGTCTTATTGGCCTTCCAATTGTTTGTGATGGCTCCCGTCCTCTTTGGCGTAAAAAGTTTGTGCCACTGGTCTGTGGTCATCTCTATGTAGGGTATTTACTCATCATATGGCTTTTCAGTTCCCTTTTAAATGCTGCAATATTTTGAATCTTCCTGATGTAGGGTGGGAGTGAATTCCAGACTCTGGGGGCGGCTCCCGAAAAAGCTCGGTCATAGGTCTTTTTTTTCCGGAAGAAGGCCGGCCGTAGTAGCAACTCTTTAGCGCTTCTCGTTGATCTGTTACCTCCCGATAGCTTGATTTTCTTGGCTAGATATCTCGGCGTGTTGTAGTGGACCGCTTTGTGTGTGATACAGGCCATCTTCATTTTAATTCTAGCATCGTAGGGTAACCAGTTTAGTGCCTTCAGGTGGGGAGATATGTGATTGAATTTCCTCGTTCCCGTGATAAGTCTTGCCGCTGCGTTGAGACAGGCTTTTAGCGGAGCAGTGGATGTTTTTGGTAGGCCAGCTAACGTAGTGCAGCCATATTCGATCCTTGAGATAACTAGCGATTGGATAGCAAGTTTTAGATCTGCTTCTGAGATAAAGGGTTTCAGTTTCCTTAGATAGTTCAAATGGAAACGGGCGCTCTTGGCCATTGCATTGATGTGTTCTGTCATGTCTAGGTTCTCGTCTAGTGTAATTCCTAGAGATTTGGCTGAATTAACAAGGGTCGGAGTGCAGTTAAGCGCAGTCACCATTTTAGCCCATTCCTTTACCTCTGGTTGACTCCTTGTCGGTGAGATTAACAGGAATTCTGTTTTGTTGGCATTAAGTTTCAAATGGTTGGCTGTTAGCCAATGCAACGCTTTCTTTAGAGTTTCATTCATAAGGTCAATGTCATCACTGCAGGCAATCTTCATATATATTTGTGTGTCGTCTGCGTACATGTGGTAGGAGATCTGTGAATTCCGAAGTATCTCTGTGAGAGGTTCTACATATAAGTTGAAGAGATCTGGGGATAGCGTTGAACCTTGAGGGACCCCTATTGTGTTAGGGCATGGGGAGGAGATTGCTTGGTTGACCAGGAATAGCTGAGTCCTGTTCTGCAGGAAGGAGTTAAACCACTTCAGAACATTTCCAGATAAACCCATCCTGTCATGTAGTCTGGTCATCAGTATCTCATGATTTACCGTGTCAAATGCTGATGACAAGTCTAGTAGAATCAGTAGGCATGCATGATTTTGGTCAAGGGCTTGTAAGGCGTCATCAACAATATGTAATATCGCAGTTTCAGTACTGTGTCCTGTTCTGAAACCTGATTGGCAGTCATCTAATAGTGAGAACTTAGCGATGTGTTGACTCAGGTGGCCTTGCACGCATTTCTCAATAAGTTTGGCCAGTAAAGGGATGTTGGTCACTGGTCGATAATTATTTGGGTCAGTTGCATCCGCTGTCGGTTTTTTGATGATGGGAACTACCTGCCCCGTTTTTAGGCAGTCAGAGAGGGTCCCTTGTGATAGTGAGGCATTTATTATCTCGGTCCAGATTGGAACTAGAGTGTGGCTGATTTCTCTTACACATTTTGCTGGTAGCGGGTCTTGGTAGTGGTTGTTGGGTCTAAGTTCCGCTAGAGTTTTGGCGATCTTTTCATGGTTGTATAGTTCGAATGTATCCCAACTTGCCTTATTTTTTGTTGGGGGATCTTCCGTTGTCGCGTTCGCCTTATTTTTGGTAACGGGATGGGTCGTGAGGTTAGCCGCTGCATTTGTGAGCTCATCTTCTAGCAGTTTAGTTTTATCCATGAAAAATGAGGAGAATTTCTCACAACTTATGGGATTCTTTGGGTTCTCTTGGGCCGTTTTAGTTAATTTGTTTGACTGTTGTTTTAGGATCTCGAAGAGTTTTCGAGGTCTGTTTATGGCATTGTCCAGTTCAGCCCTTATAAATTCTTTTTTGGCGCTAGTTATCTTTAGATTATATTGTTTTCTTGTTTTTCTGAGGGCCTTCAGTTCGGGGGAGGAGGGATGTTGTCTCCATTTCCTTTCTGCCATTCTCAGTTTTCGCCTGTCCTCGTTCAAAGCCTCATTAAACCAAGGATTTTTGGGCTTTTACGAGACACTTTTCAGTTTTTGAGGTAAGGTGTCATTGACTATATTACCGATTGAGGTTATGTAATGATCAGTCAGCTCCTTTACATTCTGCTCGTTGTTGCGTGGCTTCAGGTCTTTCTCACATCTTTCAACAAATCGTTCAATGTTAGCTTCTTTTGTATCTCGTATCAGTTTTTTGACCTTGCGAGGTTGCGTGTTCCTGCCCTTTTTCATTGTCGGTATCACGAATGTTATGGCGTGATGATCAGACCAATCACACGGGTCTATAGCGGTGATTGAGATTTCTTTGTTTCTAGAAATTATCCAGTCTAAAGTCGCTCCTTGTGAGTGAGTGGGCTGGGTGCATATTTGCGAGAGGTTTAGCTCCTTGAGGAAGTCTTTGATCGAATTGACCATATTATCATTGCCGTCGTCCCAGTGGAGGTTAAAGTCACCTAGGAATATGTTGTTGGCATCTGGGTTAGAGTTAGCAGTTATGATCTCCATAAGATGCTCTGTGAACTTTGCGTTATCTCCCGGTGGGTGGTAAAACGCATGTAGGTTGTAATTTTGAATATTTGGTGATCTTATGTTAAGACCAAGGTATTCACATGATTCTATATGGTCAGATTGGAATTGGTTGACCTCTATCTCTGAGCGATGGATGCACGCTATACCTCCTCCCACTTTCCTGGGTCTGTCCAACCTGACAATGTTGTATTGTAGTGGTACTAGAAGATCCATGGTAGGAGAGGATGATTCATTGAGCCATGTTTCCGTGAGGATGGCCAGGTCGATTTCTTTGTTGAGGATTAAGGCGGCTATGTCTGATGCATGTTTATTTGCCCAGCAACAGTTAAGCAGTAGGCAGTTCAGTGTTTTCTGTGAGTTGACGCTGTTTCCATTTTCTATTTCGGTTGTATTTACCTGGATATGTTGTAGGTTGTGGTGGATTGCTTTCCTATCATTCTTTCGGGACGATCTATTCGGGTCAATAGGTACAATTTCGATAGGTACAGTTTCGATAATCTCTTCCTTTCTCGGAGCCTGTTGTTCATAAGATCGAAGTAAGGCATGAGCTACTTCTTCTGGAATGGGGTTGGTTCGGTTTGGTCGGTTGGGTCGGAGTATTAGATTCTGGATGTGTGTGATTTTGGAATTCGTGTTTAACGTCATCTCCCAGATTTTCCCAATTGTCTGTGAAACTTTCCACGAGTCTTGTGCCATGTTGCTTATTAGTTTCTTTAGCTCCTTGGTTTCTTTCTGTGTTCTGGGTCATTTCTTAAGTGAGATAGATCTGGCAGTCTGCGTTCTGCCATTTGCTCTCCTCTGAGAGTAGTCTGTTCTTGTTGCCACATAACTTGTCATTGTATCCTTACTTTGGTTGTGATTCCTGATTCTGTTGAGGGTGTCATCATTGTTTCTTATATTGTTAGGTGTAGGGGGTGTTTTTGTAGGTATGGATCCGTGGACTTCTAGTCTCGTATTTGAAGGGGGTTGGGGAGGGTGTATAGCCTCTACTATGTTCCTTTCATAGTTCTCATCATAGGGGAGCTCACTCTGATCTGAGCTACCCTCTTCCGTTGGAGTGGCCACGTGTGATGGCGGTAATGGTTCTTCCCTTACGGTCTGGTTTTTCTCTTCATTTGCAGTGATATTATACACCGTTATCTTTTCGGTCTCATTCTCCGGTGTTGCCATCGCCGTAACAGATAAAGCTCCGGCGTTAGAGATTTGATTGTCAGTTAAATTGACATCTCTAGTGACAGGGTAGTTGTTGTTGGGTGTGATATCTGGTGGGGTCATGTTTTGTTGGTGATTTGGTCTTACTATATTATGTTGGTGATTAGGTCCTACTATGGATTCCTTTAAAGTTTGGAAAGTTATCTCAAATTTCTCGAGTTCTTTGTTAGTTGCTTGTATCAGCACTATTCCCGTTTTGTATATAGTAATGCATACTTCTGTATTACCTCTTTTAGTTATTGAGGTCGTTATTTTTGTGCCATGTGGTATATTTTTTACCATTTTTGTGAACAGCATTTTTGTAAAGATATCACGCCATTTAGCGGTTTTGTCTGTGTAGAATATCAGGTCGTTCATCATGATACCTTTAACTCTATCAAAATATGGGTCCGCGAACAGAGTGTCCGGATTTTTTCTCAGTGTAGTATGTTTGAATTTTTTGGCCGCATTTTTGGATAGGGTGGAAGGATATTCTATATTCTTTGCATAAGACCCGGACGACCCTCGGTATCTTCCCTCCATTTCCGCTTCGTTTTCACGTTGAGGGTCTCCAGAAGCCTTTAGACTATTTTGTATTGCGTAGTTCCCCCCGAGGCCTTTGACTATATTGTATTGCGTAGTTCCCTGCTGGAACACGCTACACACTTTTTATTTCAATATGTCAGTGATGCTAATTTCGCTTCCAGAGGCGTTCTTGGGGCCTTGTATTTGTTGTATCTGGTAACACTAATTATAGATGGCCCTTTATTGAGGTATATCGGTTAAAAACTAGATATTCCAAGATGTCCGCCGTTTTTGTACTTGTTAAAGTCAGGGGACTTTTTCTCTTTCTACTTATGCAATTGGTCCATTTTCCCTTTCTCGCCTCATATTATCTATGTTGTAGGCTCCTTTCTCTGTGTTTCTTTGTCCTTTTTCACTTTCTAGTCACCAGGTTGTTTACTTCCTTCGTTATTCAATTGGTCCATTTTCCCTTTCTCGCCTCATATTATCTTTGTTTTAGGCTCCTTTCTCTGTGTCTCTCCTTTTTCTTTGTCCTTTTTCACTGTCTAGTCTCCAAGTTTGTTTACTTCCTTCATTATGTGCGAGTTAGATGTCTCGAGCGGCCGCCATTTTAAGGTCAGGCGCGCCGCTTCGAATGCTCCCGTGTAAGCTTTATTCCATTCCGTTCCCCTCTTTCATCCTCTCGCCGTGTCTCTCACCCGCTGGCTCTCTCCACCTCCAGGTCTCCTTGTCGTCGCTCTTCCTCCTCATCCGTTCCTCTCTCCAAGCCTCCAGCCGCGCCGGCAGTGCTCACTCACCGCTCCTCGCACCGCACCGCTCCCAAGGCCAGCCCCCGGTCCCGGGGCCCCAGTCTCAGTGGTGCGCTGCAACCAGCGTCGGCGCCAGGGCTGACCAGCGCTGCAGCACCTCCCGAAACGCCTCCAGGGACATCCAGCATCTAGGGCAACATGGACGCTGCCTCCCTTTCTTCGTGGCCACCGACACAGCGCGGGTCGGGCACGCCGCAGTCAGACCTCCAGGCAATTGATCCAGGCAATTGATCCTCCGTCCAGGCGGCCCGGTCGATCCTCCAGGCCGACGATCCTCAGTCCGTCCAGGCGGTCCGGTCGATTCTCCAGGCAGACGATCTTCAGTCCAGCAGGGAGCAGTCTCGATGGATTCTGGTTTCTCGTCACCCGGTATCTCCAGGTAAGTTGGCGTTTATTCCTCGTGTTGTGGGGGGGAAGGTGGGGGCGAGGATGGCTTTTTGCTTGGGTTTTTCGGGATTTAAACTAAAATCTAGTTATCCCTAACCCAGGAGCTCTTACAGAGAGCTCCTATGTAGCGGCCATCTTGCCCTTTCCTCATTATAACAAAGAGCCATGAGTAAGAATTTTGTTCTAGTAGCTGAGAGGTCAAATATGGAAAAAAGAGTCATGGATACTATGTGTTTTTATTTTAAGAATTAGAAACATTGTACATAAATTCCTAAATATATCAATAGTAGTGTGGATAGGTACCTCTGATGACAACAGAGCTGACAGCGCAGGTGTGTTATTCCCCCAGACTTGTTTGGTCTTCACTACTCTGTTTTTTGTAACCCGTTTTTGTTGGCATTTTGACTCTGCATGCTTTACCCCAGCTAAACAGGTTTAAAGTGCTTGTGTTCTCCCTTCTAAACATGGTAAAATTGTTATACACTAAATGGTCCTTCATTTTACTTATACATTCCTATTATATGGTACTACCATTACCCAGTCTCTGAAAATTATATGCCATCACTTGGATGCAACACTCATTACAGTAGCCCTACAAAATATGTCTCCAGGTCTATCCTGACAGCCTGTGAGTGCAGTTTTAAACTGCCATTTTGATGTGCAAAATAAAACCTTTTGCCAGGCCATAACCTTTCTTTTTAATACTTATCAGGCACCCCTAAGGTCAGGGTGCTTTGTATTTATAAAGTAGGACATACATAGTTAAGTCTTATTTGTCGTGACAATGACAAAATCCCCAAATTGTCTTTCACTATAGGAAGGCTACCTCTTCTGTAGGATAACAATAGGTTACCTTAGTGATGATTTCAGTTTCGAAACAGATAGAGAAATACGTCTTCCACTCATATGAATTGTAACTTAAAATCCTCTTTAAAGGTAAAGTTGGATTTTAAATTATGATTCTGAAAATACCACTTTTCCTGCCTAAACCAAATGTACCTTTCTGTCAGTGTCCTGGGCTAAATGCATGTTAATGGCTCACTTGTAATTTGATGTGTATTCCTCACAGACAGGTAACAAAAGAGAGTTGAGTGTTGGTCAGGGCCTCATCTGAGCAGGATGACATGGGGGTTGTACTTAGCCCTTCAAGAGATTCAAATTGTAGCCTAAAGGCCTCTGCCCACCCCATTCCTGACTTCTGAAGCTGCCTGCCCTGTCGCTAGCAAATGGAACTCACACCTGGGCCAGCCTATCCTTTGTCACCCTGGACAGTTTGGAAGCAAACCCATGGGAAGGGGAAGAAATTACCTGAACCAGGTAAGGGGTAGACCAAGAGAGTGACCCCCACAAACAGGCTGAACTGGCTATAAAAGAGGCACCCTCACAACCTCTTATCAGAACACTCCTTGACCTGTGGAAGATTCAGAAGTAGGCCTGCCTGCTGTCTGAATATGTAAGATTAGACCTGCTTGCTTTGAATCCAGGATCCCTAGAAGTGACTGCAAGGGTTAGTAGGCTGAATTCCTGTTTGAGCTAAAGGGACACAACAAGCTTCCAGAGGCCTCTCTGCTTCCCTTCTGACCAGATCAAACTGGACCTGAAATGGTCCCCTCTGCCACCTCTGTGGGAGTGACCTCTGACCCTCCCAGTGCTGACCTTCAAGTTCTGTTCTCTATTGCCTGGGCAAGTGAAGTTTTCACCTCATCAAATGCAGTGCAACAGAGTGGGGCAGGATCTCCCATTGCAACTCCTGATCAGCAGACTTCCTGGAACCAAAGCATTGAAGCACAGAGCTGACATAGGGCCTTCCATCACAGCACCTCGCAGCTCCTGATCAGTGGCATCACCAGATCCGACATAGGTCCTCGCACTGCACCCACACTAATGACAAAAGGTACAACACCCAGAGAGATAGTCCTGGTCCTGTACCCGACCCATGATCCAGTGTGGTTGGCCTGGACATGTGACTTTGTCCCGGTACGGCGCAACTAGATATCTGCAGGTGGCTCTTCGCTCCTTTTTGGTGCCATTTTTCTTTAAACTGTAAACACGCATTACTACAGTTCTACTGATTTTTAGCAATCTATTGTCATTTTGTCTATTAAAATATTCTCTATTGTTGTAAATTGGTATGAGATATTTCTTGTGTATTACTGTTTGAGTGCTGCATAAATACTTACATATTGCATATTGCCACTAAGTTAAACCTGGCTGCTTTTGTGAAAGATTACTCCTTTGGTGAGTGGGCCTCGTTTGGCCCAACCCTGGTAGAGTGTGACAGCTAGTTACCAGATGCAGATATTCTTCCCCACCCATTCGTCCTCAGTGAAGCACTGTTGATTGTTCCTTTTGTGCGACCATTCCATTGATCCCTCTGCTGGGGAGGAAAGTTATTAATTTTGCCCAGCACGGTAACATGAGGCCATGAATCTGATCCTGAGCTGATCAAGCGAAATATGGCAATTTTGGACAACCCGTAAGGTGTACATGTCGGTTCTTGGGACTTGCCTATTCTAACTGAGCCTATATATGTCACCCCAGTTTGATAGTTCACTGGCCTTTGTAGGCCTAAGAGAAGTAAAACTAAATCGGATGATAGACGGAGTGTTGAACAATGCAAGCACTCACCCGCAGTCAACTGATCTGGGTTTAATCCATCATCATTATTTGGCTCAATCCACCACCCCAGTTCAGACATGGCCATATGTAAATCAGTCTGACCCTGTGCCTCATGGGAACAGTCCAGCCCGAACTGCCAAGCCATGTCTTCCCGGCACCTGAAATAAGCATCCTGGGACCGGTTTCTGGCTAATCAGCCGTCATCAGCCAGGCTAGCTTGAATCCAGTGGCAAAGTGAGCAAGTGACCCACGTCTGGGCTTACGCTGCCAAATTAAGGCAAACAAAGCAAAACCAAAGGGGATGATGGACGGAGTGTTGAACAATACAAGCACACACACCCAGTCAACTAATCTGGGTTTAATTCATCATCATTCTTTAGCTCACTCCGCCACCCCAGTTCAGACATGACCATATGCAAATCAGTCTGACCCTGTGCCTTATGGGAACAGTCCAGCCCTAACTGCCAAGCCATGTATGTCTTCCCTGGACCAGAAACAAGCATCCTGGGAACGGTTTCTGGCTAATCAGCCGTCATCATCCAGGCTAGCTTGAATCCAGTGGCAAAGTGAACAAGGGACCCACGTCTGGGCATACGCTGCCAACTTAGGGCAAACAACGCAAAACCAAAGGGGATGATGAACGGAGTGTTGAACAATGCAAGCACTCATCCCCCGTCAACTGATCTGGGTTTATTCCATCATCATTCTTTAGCTCACTTCACCAGCCCAGTTCAGATATGACCATATGCAAATCAGTCTGACCCTGTGCCTCATGGGAACAGTCCAGCCCGAACTGCCAAGCCATGTCTTTCCTGGACCGGAAACAAGCATCCTGGGACCGGTTTTTGGCTAATCAGCCGTCATCATCCAGGCTAGCTTGAATGCAGTGGCAAAGTGAGCAAGGGACCCACTTCTGGACATACCCTGCCAACTTAGGACGAACAAAGCAAAATCAAAGGGGATGATGGACCGAGTGTTGAGCAATGCAAACACTCACCCCCAGTCAACTGATCTGGGTTTAATCCATCATCATTATTTAGCTCACTCCACACCCCCAGTTCAGACATGGCCATATGCAAATCAGTCTGTATTTTTTTATAAATGAAAAAGCACCGCTGCAAAGTTAAATGTCCAATAATTCGTTGAAGAGTATTAACTCGTTAGGCCGTTCACATTCATACAGACGCTGAATCGTGAGCAATGATGAAAAGATATATGGAATTCAATGTTCCTTTAATAGTCCATACAAACACCAGCCAACGCGTTTCGTTCCGTTACCGGAACTTCTTCAGGGCTGTAAATCACAAAAGACATACAAAAACCACCATAAGTGCCACAACAGGAAACCAACATGTATGCGTACATACATACATTAGTGTCTAAAAACAATACAATTCTATACAGACAGCGACTATGGGGAACCTTTATAAATTTTTATAAAAAATCTCTCTTATGGCTAAAAAGAGAATCATTTCTTATATACCAATTATTTTTCAACATATTTACATATCCCATATCGCATATTGTTGACTGTATTCTTAGATTCGCATTAAAATTCATACTTTGATTATGTGTATCAGCGTCATTCTTTTCTACTAGCTTATTCTGTCATTATCAGTTGTGGGAATTTAGCATATAACACATTAATGTATAAGAAAAAAATCAAGTCACTTTGCGGGAAATGGCTTCTCCCCAAGCACATTGCAATTCAAACTCGAAGGTCACGGAAGGACAATTCCTACATGAAGTCATCAATATCATCATATCAACATTAGTATCAGCAAGAGTAATAAAAGTACACACTCCAGCACTATTCGTTGCCACATCACATTTCTCTAATAGTTTTCACCAAAATAGTTTGTCAGACTGGAAACCCACTAAAAGGAATGTGTTTATATATGTGAACTCAAGCCCACAAAAAACACACAATGTCTGGCTCAAAGCCCAACCCATTCCAATGCTACATATCCTGTATGCTAATCGATAGAGTAGCCACTTGTACTATGTCTATGCATTTTTAACACACGCGAAACACCAGATATTTAGAGTCGTTCTGCAAGAGTCCTACCTAAATAATTTTCCAGACGCTGGGTGTTTCTGATCCGAAATCCTCATCCATAAGTATATATATATTTCCTGGGTTTGGATTACCTCGCTATGTTAGACTCATCTGATTGGTCCTATTCCATTCCATTAGGAGAACATATATGTCCGATATTGTGCCAGGTATTAACCTAAGAGTTGGGATAAAAGGAGAAGGAATAGTAGGATATGGGGGATGGGTATCCACAATTTTATAGGTACATGTCCAGACCGATATCGTTGATATATATGGACAGACGGTCCCACCCAGACATTAGTTGTTTCCAGCGGCATAGACTACCCATATTAAAAAAACGCCTACCTTTTCAATATGTGCAGGGTCTCTGTCCTCAATTAAGAATGTCGCCCCTTAGCTCAATATTCAATTTCAAAGGTAATATCGGTTTATGGTAGTTGCCTATAAGAAACAAAAATATATGCAAAGAGTGTAAATATAATCTTTATATCCAAAAAACTAGGATCTGGTAAACCTGTTTATATATTAGTATGTTACTAAGTCCACATGTAAGTCGTGAAACCAGGTTATTGGTCTGCACGCATATCCACATCCCCTATGCTTCGAAAAAGATGAAAGGGGATAGTTATACGGGTGCACGATTTGATTAATAAAATAAAACGTGCCAAAAATCTTAGACTTGCACTCCTTTACGATTTGTACCATAGAGAGAGAATTAACATGAACCCCACCGCCAAAAAACACTTATGTGAGGTGTCTAGTATGTCGCTAGTATAGCATGCGGATACCATCCCCTCCGGCAAAGCAAATGCATATAGATATTTGACGCTTTGCAAAAAAGGGGATAAACGAGAAAAAAGGCGAGGTGGGGGAAAGAGTCTCGTCATACACGAGAAACTCTATTGTGGATAGTCAAAAATTCAAATTTGGCACATACCCGTATGGTCAATAAACCATCCTCGATGGTAGCGTCTCGGATCCCCGGCGTCAGTAACAATCCAACTAAGGATAGGCGGCCCGCTCGCCCGCCATGGAGTTTAAACGTGATTCGCGTCAATCACGTGTGTAGGGCCGCAATCCAATCGTATTCTACCTCGGAGGAAGCCACAAACGTGACCGCCATCTTAGCCTAGTCATTAGTTAGCAGTTTGTAACCAAAAATTGCGTTATCAAACCAGCTTATGTCACTTAGTGCGAGATAGTAGTTGGATAGATAGCATCCTCACTGGATGGTGACATAGTAACCATTCCACTGGAGTAAAAATCATTTGATGATTAATTTTTTGGCAAACAAAGAAAGAAACGGCAACTGATTTGTGCGTGTTGCTAATTAGCCCGAATGAGAGTCTATCGACGAAAAACCCAATAAATGTGAGTGCATCGATAGGTCAGAAAAATAGCATGTCAAATTGGTTTAAAATTGCATCCCTTAAAACAAAACACATTTGAAACAACAACCATTCAAGTGCCTTAGCAGAGGGGCGGACCGTGTTGTATAACCACAGTAGAGAAGAACTAAGTCTCTCAACATTTGACACATGTTATACAGGTGGCAATGAAGACTAAACATTATATCCCAATTCAAGCCAGCTCAAGAGCACAAAAAGATCAACAGTTAGTTTGTGATCATATTGCCATAATGGCAAATGTGTGAATTATAGGTATGTTAATGAAAAACTTATCACAGATCATATCATTAAAACTCGTTGCATGAGCAACTCATAAATATGAGTTCCAAATGAGTTGGGAAAAGAGAGCCAGTAGGGAGGCCCCAGCAACATTGTGTAGTGCACCTCAAATATATACAATACCTTTCAATGTGTATTCATGAAACGGTTGGTGACATAGATATAACATAGCAGATCATTGTAAGTAGTAGTGCATCTCATCTTCGGTATTGTGTCCCTTTTCCAGACACCTCAAACGACAAATCCAAGATGCTTCCTTCCTCCTTAGGGTTAGTTCACGATCGCCACCTCTAGGGTGTGGAGGCACATGATCAATACCCTGTACCCATATCTTGCAATTATCTTTGTGGTGTTCTCTCATGTGATATATCATTGGGTATCTTAGGTCGAAGTTTTTGATGGCCCGTACATGTTCTTGGATCCTCATTTTCAAAGGTCGTATCGTACTACCGACATATATTTTTTCCCAGAGGGCAAATGTTACATCCCCCACAGGTGAAGAAACCTTTAGGCTTAGTAGACATCCAGGTACTAGGATTTGTCGTTTGAGGTGTCTGGAAAAGGGACACAATACCGAAGATGAGATGCACTACTACTTACAATGATCTGCTATGTTATATCTATGTCACCAACCGTTTCATGAATACACATTGAAAGGTATTGTATATATTTGAGGTGCACTACACAATGTTGCTGGGGCCTCCCTACTGGCTCTCTTTTTCCAACTCATTTGGAACTCATATTTATGAGTTGCTCATGCAACGAGTTTTAATGATATGATCTGTGATAAGTTTTTCATTAACATACCTATAATTCACACATTTGCCATTATGGCAATATGATCACAAACTAACTGTTGATCTTTTTGTGCTCTTGAGCTGGCTTGAATTGGGATATAATGTTTAGTCTTCATTGCCACCTGTATAACATGTGTCAAATGTTGAGAGACTTAGTTCTTCTCTACTGTGGTTATACAACACGGTCCGCCCCTCTGCTAAGGCACTTGAATGGTTGTTGTTTCAAATGTGTTTTGTTTTAAGGGATGCAATTTTAAACCAATTTGACATGCTATTTTTCTGACCTATTGATGCACTCACATTTATTGGGTTTTTCGTCGATAGACTCTCATTCGGGCTAATTAGCAACACGCACAAATCAGTTGCCGTTTCTTTCTTTGTTTGCCAAAAAATTAATCATCAAATGATTTTTACTCCAGTGGAATGGTTACTATGTCACCATCCAGTGAGGATGCTATCTATCCAACTACTATCTCGCACTAAGTGACATAAGCTGGTTTGATAACGCAATTTTTGGTTACAAACTGCTAACTAATGACTAGGCTAAGATGGCGGTCACGTTTGTGGCTTCCTCCGAGGTAGAATACGATTGGATTGCGGCCCTACACACGTGATTGACGCGAATCACGTTTAAACTCCATGGCGGGCGAGCGGGCCGCCTATCCTTAGTTGGATTGTTACTGACGCCGGGGATCCGAGACGCTACCATCGAGGATGGTTTATTGACCATACGGGTATGTGCCAAATTTGAATTTTTGACTATCCACAATAGAGTTTCTCGTGTATGACGAGACTCTTTCCCCCACCTCGCCTTTTTTCTCGTTTATCCCCTTTTTTGCAAAGCGTCAAATATCTATATGCATTTGCTTTGCCGGAGGGGATGGTATCCGCATGCTATACTAGCGACATACTAGACACCTCACATAAGTGTTTTTTGGCGGTGGGGTTCATGTTAATTCTCTCTCTATGGTACAAATCGTAAAGGAGTGCAAGTCTAAGATTTTTGGCACGTTTTATTTTATTAATCAAATCGTGCACCCGTATAACTATCCCCTTTCATCTTTTTCGAAGCATAGGGGATGTGGATATGCGTGCAGACCAATAACCTGGTTTCACGACTTACATGTGGACTTAGTAACATACTAATATATAAACAGGTTTACCAGATCCTAGTTTTTTGGATATAAAGATTATATTTACACTCTTTGCATATATTTTTGTTTCTTATAGGCAACTACCATAAACCGATATTACCTTTGAAATTGAATATTGAGCTAAGGGGCGACATTCTTAATTGAGGACAGAGACCCTGCACATATTGAAAAGGTAGGCGTTTTTTTAATATGGGTAGTCTATGCCGCTGGAAACAACTAATGTCTGGGTGGGACCGTCTGTCCATATATATCAACGATATCGGTCTGGACATGTACCTATAAAATTGTGGATACCCATCCCCCATATCCTACTATTCCTTCTCCTTTTATCCCAACTCTTAGGTTAATACCTGGCACAATATCGGACATATATGTTCTCCTAATGGAATGGAATAGGACCAATCAGATGAGTCTAACATAGCGAGGTAATCCAAACCCAGGAAATATATATATACTTATGGATGAGGATTTCGGAACAGAAACACCCAGCGTCTGGAAAATTATTTAGGTAGGACTCTTGCAGAACGACTCTAAATATCTGGTGTTTCGCGTGTGTTAAAAATGCATAGACATAGTACAAGTGGCTACTCTATCGATTAGCATACAGGATATGTAGCATTGGAATGGGTTGGGCTTTGAGCCAGACATTGTGTGTTTTTTGTGGGCTTGAGTTCACATATATAAACACATTCCTTTTAGTGGGTTTCCAGTCTGACAAACTATTTTGGTGAAAACTATTAGAGAAATGTGATGTGGCAACGAATAGTGCTGGAGTGTGTACTTTTATTACTCTTGCTGATACTAATGTTGATATGATGATATTGATGACTTCATGTAGGAATTGTCCTTCCGTGACCTTCGAGTTTGAATTGCAATGTGCTTGGGGAGAAGCCATTTCCCGCAAAGTGACTTGATTTTTTTCTTATAAATTAATGTGTTATATGCTAAATTCCCACAACTGATAATGACAGAATAAGCTAGTAGAAAAGAATGACGCTGATACACATAATCAAAGTATGAATTTTAATGCGAATCTAAGAATACAGTCAACAATATGCGATATGGGATATGTAAATATGTTGAAAAATAATTGGTATATAAGAAATGATTCTCTTTTTAGCCATAAGAGAGATTTTTTATAAAAATTTATAAAGGTTCCCCATAGTCGCTGTCTGTATAGAATTGTATTGTTTTTAGACACTAATGTATGTATGTACGCATACATGTTGGTTTCCTGTTGTGGCACTTATGGTGGTTTTTGTATGTCTTTTGTGATTTACAGCCCTGAAGAAGTTCCGGTAACGGAACGAAACGCGTTGGCTGGTGTTTGTATGGACTATTAAAGGAACATTGAATTCCATATATCTTTTCATCATTGCTCACGATTCAGCGTCTGTATGAATGTGAACGGCCTAACGAGTTAATACTCTTCAACGAATTATTGGACATTTAACTTTGCAGCGGTGCTTTTTCATTTATAAAAAAATATAGATTATCTCCAACCTTTTGGATATGCCCTTGGGGACAGGGGGCATTTGAAAATTGCACGCCAGTATTTTAGAAATCAGCAACACAAATTATATTGGTGATATTAGGATTGGTGCTTGGAACAGGAGTGGTCCACTGTCCGCAGTTCTGTTACATTAAGATGCAAATCAGTCTGACCGTGTGCCTCATGGTAACAGTCCAGCCCGAACTGCCAAGCCATACAACAGTAAAACAGCAATCTAATGCAGTTGTCCCCCTATGCATATAATTTGAGCTCCTTTTTTATGGTATTTTCTTTTTTAACATTTCCATCTGTATTTACCCAAATTTCATTTTTGGACCAACTTATTGGTACTTAGCCATATTTATTTTGTGTTTGAGTCTAAATGGGGTTGCAAAACGGTATATTTCCACATTTATTTAACATCTTGGACGTGCACTCATATGCCTGTCTCATTTTAACAAATTAGGCAGCCACAAACGCTACACTAACAGGTACATATTAGCATTATATTTAATTGTATGTATTTAAGGAAATCTCAACAGACAGCATTGCGAATCTCTCACAAACGCACCATTGTCAGTGTTGTTTAACTTTTAAAAATATAAAAAGACATAAAAACATTGTTTTCTGTCTGTATTCATCTGTGACAGTCAGTAAAAACAGAAAACTGTGAGCTTTATATACAATACAGTGACAGTGAAGATAAGCCAATAAATCCTCCGGAACCTACCTATATGTTCCCATTAATATTATAGGGCCTAGCCCAGGTCAACATTTCACCTTGAAGAGTCCCCTCTTGAATCAGGCTACCCGTGCAAGTTTACCAGGCTGAGCATGACTGTAGCCTATCATGCTCAGCCCGGTGCTGGGGTAGCAGTAGGGACATCACATACTCTTTGACCTCAATGACATTATGGGAAGTGACATCATATAACCTTACATCATAACAATTGAGTATTTGAATTGGATAGTATCAAAGGGTAACACAAAGTTGTGCTATGATGCTGCTTTGCATTATTTAGTATCAAGGGAGGATTCCATGGATGATGCAAGGGGGTTCCAAAGCAACCACTCATAGGTTTTAATGCAAGTCCCTATCTACAAACAGTTTTAGACAGGAATTTGCACCAACATCTGATGCCTCATCGAGCCAGGCATAACAACCAGATTATTTTTCACTTCGTATTGTTTTTCCAACTTTGCATGTATGCTTTATTATACAGCACACATACAGAGCAGAAAATACCTTCAAATTTAGTTTTTGGACTGGAAGAGACCCTTTCCAGTACAAAACCTATGCTTCCGAGAGTGCCCACACCTTGCACTCTGGCACAATGGTAGCTGCATTGTTGCATGGCTGCTAATAGTGCAAATGGTTTCTCCCTCCTCCCCTCTTTGATGGAAGGCAGTGGAGCAACTTTGGTGCAGCGGTGTCTTCTCAAAAAAAGCAAATCTGGGCCTCAATTTCACACAATCTCATTCACAGACCGTCATTTGACTCTTCATCACTTTCACTCACAAACACACATGCTAACACATACAGAAATATTTTCTCACACATATGCACGTTTCTCTAAATTAAAAAGCCTCTCACTCCCAAGAACACATACAACATACATTTAAATCCATTCATTATTTACCACATCTGCTAACATAGACCCTAAGTGTGCTACATTTTTATTACAATAATAGTGAATAATGGGGTATGCCGAGACCCCATGTGTTCCTGGCATGGATTATGCCACCTCAGAGACCAGGAGTCAGAAAGGCAGCACCATGGGCCACAATGAGCAGGCCAGGGGTTGAAGCTGTGACCTCTTGTGATTCCTAAGTGTTGTCCACTACACGCAGCCTGCACACTTATGTACATGCATGTGCACACATGTTCACATATAACCAGCATCATGCCCCTTACTCTAGCTGCGTCGCAGGAGCCTTATCTTCAGCCGTGGTCGGTAATGGGTGTACCTGCAGAACGGTGACGTGGGGAGGGGGAGGGGAGGGGGAGGGCAGGGTGCGGGGCAGTAATCTATGGATTACGGGCTTTACAGGTAAGTAAACATTTAAATAAATACAATGAATTTCGTTGCGCGCACTGCATCGCATTTTGGGGGTGCAGTGCACACAACGAAATTCGTTTTATTTATTTATATGTTTACTTACCAGTACACCTCCGTAACCCATAGATTACTACCCCTCCCTGCTCCTCCCCACGTCACCGCCCTGCAGGTACACCCATTACCGACCGCGGCTGCTTATCTTCTATAAGGCAAACACTGGTAGTAAACACGTGTGGGCCAATTACCATGCGATTACTGTGGGTGAGACTGGAGTAGAGAGGCACGCCCATAGTGAGGGTCAAAAGCAGGGTTTTTAAAAGTGAAAAATCTGGCAGATTAAATGGGCAGAACCCTTTTTGCTACACTTGCATAACACCTGCATAACAATACCAATTTTAGTGGGTTATCACAAAACTCTCTGATAAATAACATGGCAGCTGGAGGCAATTTCTGTTCCCCTGTGAACGCAGGGATGGAGGCCTGCAAGGGACAGCAGAGGCCTCGCTTCTGCGTTTGCACTTCCTCGAGGAAAACGTTCCTAAAGGAGCAAATGTCCCTTAAAATGACACAGGATGCTTTTGAAAATGTTCGTCTTGAAAGAAATACATGGGGGGAGCATGAAACGGACCCCTGGACGACTAGCTGGTCCCCACAAGGCCGCCTACGAGTGAGAGGAGTTTGTTTCCCATCACCCCACGCAGCAGCTGCCCCAGTCCCCTTTTCTTAATATCTGCAAATCTTTTCAAGCGGTCGGAGTGACTACAATCAATATATCTGTCCCCACATGCCCTGCTCAGGGGTGGGGTTGTCATTTCTCCAGGAGCAGGGGTGTTTATTTTATTTTTTAACCCCCGATTTACCCAATGGCTGGTGGTGTTAGAGGACTTGGGGTAATTGCAGCTGATAGAGGCCAGGGTGTTATTTGTGTGTGTTATCCTCTCCTCGGCCTTGACGACTGTGGATGGGGAACGGAGTCTATCAGCTCTGCCCCATCCTCGTGCACGGCTAGTGGATGGTTGTGCAGTTCCCTCACGTGTGGTTAATGCTGAGATAATCAAATACCCCCACACACTTCGACAACGCAGGGTAAACGGCACGTTAATCCATTTCACCCTCAGCAATGCAGAGCTGATGGGTGCAATGGGATACCACAAGAGCCTTTGGCAAGGCAACGACAAGAACATCCTTTCACCCTATGTTTGGGCAAGGCATGAAGTGCAAGGATCACTCCAACCGGCTGCTCGTTTAGGCCAAGAAGTGTTTGCAAATGTAAGCAGTGTGTTTGTGACACGACACCTTGTCCTGTGCAGTGAATGCTGGCATGTTATTGCGTGTTACCAGCCTGATTGACAGACTGTGTAGAGATATGGTGAAGAGGGGCTGTCCAGGGACATCCAGTTATGCGCCATGAAGCATTACCTCTCTGTGGGGCGCTTCATTTTGTTTTCTTTTCCTTCCGAAGGTTGAAGAACGGCAAGGGGTGATTAACGTCTACCATGTCCCTAAAGGACACATGGCCCTTTTTTTTCATTTTCTGTTATTCATGATGAATTATCCGTTTTTACTATATATTATGTTCATTGCAGAAAATAAAGCAAAAAACAGCAATAGTACATTATGCGAAGCCTCCGTCACAGCCTTGAGGAACTGCTACTAATAGAAGAACGTAATGCAAGCAGCACACTGGGGTCTGAAGGTTTGGGAAAGAAGGGAAACGGCCAAGCAAATCATTATTTTTGCAGCGATCAGAACTGATTTTGCAGAAGTACAGAAGCACAGCACTGACAGTGACACGCTGCTTTTATCACCAGGGCGTCTGGCCAACAATTCTCCAAAGCACGAAAAGTCACCGAATGAGGGCAAGGCTGTGCCCTTAGTTTGCTGTGCCTTCGTCCAAGATTATTTGCAGAGACCGTTGCTAATGGAAAATCCACTGTGATTTAAGAAAAATGACAGCACAGACAGACAGGCAGATAGATATTATTGACAGTGAATTCTAAAGATATAATGAATTATTTATCTAAAACCATGGTTAACAAACACAAGATGATACACGTAGATCTGCTGAGGCTAAGGCACGTCTTACCAGAGGAGATCCACAGACCGACCGAGCACGTGCAGGAATTAGAAAAGCCCGCGATGAACAGAGGCAAGTAAGGTGCAAGAGTGAGGAGGGAATGCACGAAATATATTTACAAGAACCGCCTGTTCCTGAAATGGCGGCTTTTAGAGAAGTGCTAAAGCAGAGTGTTATATTTGGAGGAAGTCTGAAGGTCAAGAGAGTGTGCGTGAGACAGTCAGTAAAGTGGAGATGGCCACATCCTGCTGCATGTGACGCGGCGGCTTGGAGCTGAGACCTCGGTAGTATTATAAGGTTTGATACAAATACACAAGTGATGTTTACATGTTTCATTTCTATAGATCTACGTTGGTGGAAAGATATGTTTGTGCGTACAAAATACTCCTGGCAATAAACTGTGAAGGATGCACGAGGAAACGGGAAAGCACTGTCATCTTGGACTGGGAGAGATGTAGTCCCTATGTGGACTTTGGTGTTTCCATGGTGGACCTATCTCTCTATTTTGATAAATCCAGTGGTCGAAGTGGGAAAAAAAGTAGGGGAACTGTGGGTGGAGAATCAGGGGGCGGGAATAACCGAAGATTGAATTAGTGGGCGGAGTCATGGGTGTGACTAGAAATAGCAAAACATGCCAATTTTTAGTACGTTTAGCATTTCACTGACCAGTTACAGCTTATAACGTTATTTAATTCAAACAAAGAATAAACATGTTTATTTGAGGTTTAATTCAGGAAAAAGCAAACACTCGTAGGGAATACAGGTTTATGTAAAGCGTGCGAAATATAAGCAGGAACAATAGGACCCGGACCCCCAGCATGTCCCCGCCCCAACCCCACATACCTTAAACCCACATGTATATCAACGACAGAGATTTGCGTGGGTTTAAAACGGCCATGTTTAATATACATACCACATAAACATGACAAGGAAGTTTAAAATGCATAATTAGCAAAACACACACACTTTTAATAATTGACATTCAAGATTGTAAAAAAAACCCAGCACTAAAGGGGGGGGGGGGGTATTTCTGAATGACATCCCCAAGGCTGAGCTTCCTGGGCAAGGTGCAACCCACCTGGGCCCTATGGAGTTCTGGACTTTTTGGTTCCGTCCAGAGGTGTCAGGGATAACACCCGAAGACCCCGGAGTTCCACCTGTCTCGGTGCACAAAACAAACAGAAACACGGGCTTCTCGATGGTGGCGTCAAAGACCAAAGGTTTATTACTGCAGGGACACAGAAGTCACAGAAACTACACATGGGCAGTATCTAGGAGCCTGTTCAATTTGTACAAAGAGGGTTGCTCCTTATATACTAAATATTGGGCTTCAGGCAAATTCTTTACATGTTACCACAGTTCTAAACATTCGTGTCTTAAACAATAAATATTTGGCGTTGCACAGGAATCGTCAACAGTATCTGATGTCAAAACATTACGAATGAGGGGTTCCCACTAGTCCATCATAATCCCATGTCAATTCTTCATTCAAGACCCGGACCGCCTCATCGTAAATTTCGTTACCTCCCCCTAATAAAGGCCCAGAAGGAAAGGAGCAGAGCCAGGTGCAGAAGATAGAAAGACAGGATAAGAAATGTTTGTGGGTCGTAAATGGGCACGGTTACCAGCTTCGGCCGCCTAATCATGATCAGGCCAACGAACACAAGAACCAGTATAGCAGGACTGGCCTCAGGCTGGGGAGGCAGTTCTTGCCGAGTCATGCTGCTACAGCGTTGCTGGCCTAAGGTGCACGTGTCACTCGCAAGGTGAATCGCCGGTTAAGGCCTACGTGTCCTTAAATAAAAAGAGGTCATTGCGTGTCCATTGACTATGTGAGGGCAAGGAATACAAAATGGCTTCCGTGTTCTAAGATGGATGTCATGGGTAAATCACAAATGTGTTGGTAACAGGAGTGCTCTTGCTCGTAGCATAGCGAAAACACCAGGATATACTAAATGGATCATTTGCGGTTCACTGATACCGAAATTATGTATTTACGACAATGTTTACAAACACGAGTAAAATCGTCACGGAACCTCAGACCCTCCTTTTGCCCTTACATAGGCAATTACTCAGTCTATATCAGAGTCAGAGTCTAATTCTATGCTCATTAGGTCAGTGACATGTTGTTGTATCATCATCCTGTCTCGTGTCTTTTCTCCTAATGCAGGTGGTTTTCTGAAACAGGTTGCAGCACAGAGACTACACAGAGCGGGACCACATTGGATAATAAGACAGCACGAGAACAGAAATACTAGGATGACACCAATGACCATCAGAACCTTCCATCCCCACGCTGATACCAGAGTCCAAAACCACTCCATGAAGGACCAGTTTCCCTTATCTACGTGTATAGAGTCGGAAATCTTGTGTAGCTTAGAGATTGCTTCATAGACTGTTGGAGCATTATTTGGAATAAAGACACAGCAGCTCGATTGGATCATTCTGCATACCCCACCTCGATCTGCAAGTATTACGTCTAGAACCATACGGTTCTGCAACGTCATGAGACGATCCGCCTGAAGCTCAGCTGTTAAGTTACTAAGGGCACCAGCAGTTTCTGTAATAGTAGATTCAACTACCCGTGTTAGTTGACGTAGATTTCTACTATTGGCCATAGGCCCCCAAAACGGAAGGAAACCTTTGAAAAAGTCTCCAGCTTCTTGACCAGCGGTATCTTCCTTGCTGAAGACACCTCTTGCTACTCTGGTTTTGTGATAATCTGAAGAAGCAGTGTATGTCGGGGGTAACAATCGAGCAATATAACATGAACCTGAAAAGTCAGCAGGCAGCCATGTATATGCTCTGTCCTGACAGATGAAGTAGGTACCCCTAGCAGTCAGAAAGGCAGGGGAGGAGTTAGACAGAAATACGTAAGTCTCAACGCACTCACTCCTCCCTAGCTGAGCTCTCAGATTTCTCCCATTTCCTTGCAAACAGACCTGACCTCGGTGAGGCACGACCCAAACTGAAGTGGAGCTTTTACGCTTGCTTTCTCCCAAACTAAGGCGATACTCTGTAGAGTTCCAACTCAAATACACCCGTAATTCATCTCTAGGATAAGATGGAGTATTATTGACGTCTTTAATCATGTCAATAATTCCCTGGACTAAAGCTTTGTTGGCTGAGTTGTATTTAGTGGACCGTGGTGGACGCGGAGGATAGGTCTCAAGGGCATATGAAAAAATGGTCTGAAAGGCCTGAAATGATCCACTGTAGCTAAAAGGCAAGACTAGATAGGGAATGCCTTTATCCATAGTGTGAGGTATCAAGCCACACACCCAGCAGTCTGTAGTATTAACTACCAGTTGGTGTTGATGCAAGAGCTGTACAAATGTATTGTTAATAAATTCTGAGCGTCGAGCTTGTTCGTGTTCAGGAAATGAGTGAAAAGAATGCATAGAAGAAACCGTAGAAGTAGTAGGATCAAGGGAAGGTACTGTAGTTACTGGCATAAAAATCAAATGTACACCAAAGACGATTCCACCCACCAACGTTATCAAAACAATTAAAAATGTAACTGCACATTGCATTAGAAAGCATTTGCTGTGAAGTATTCTGTACAGTCTATTTCTACGAACATAAATTACATTTTCTCATAGCAGCTCAGGAAGCTCCATCTTCTACGACCGTTCGCGACCACTGATGATGTGTACGTAGATGAAAATGCCTCTATCAGCCCTGGGAGTTCCCAGAACTAACAGAAAGATCAACCTTGTGTCTGACCCCCGCAGATTCAACTAGGCACACAGCCACGACCCTACGGCTACCCAGACGGCAAGGCAATTTTAAAACAAAAAGAAAGTATTAGCAAACTTCCTGGCTGGAGGCAATGTATAGCAAATTCAAATCTGAAAATAGGCAGTTTCCTGCTTTATTTGTCCATATTGCGAGAACGTAAGTTGTATCTCAGTTTTGCAGGAGCTGTCTGATCTGGAAACAATGTATTTTCAGCTGACGTTGCAATGTTCACGTTCGCAGATGGCAAATGTTCTTTTGGTGCAGATGGCAAATGTTCATTGGGTGTGGATGACAAATGTTCAGGGTTCAAAAGAGCAGTTTCAGGAGGAGAGTCAGAATTTGGTGAATCCGTGATCAGTTCTGCATCGCTGAAAGGTATGAACCTGGGGATTTGTTCCGTTTCAGAGGTACCGATTCCTTTCTTTACCCAGTTGTCGTAAGGAAGTGGCAGAGGCACACGTTTAGCATGTGTCGTATGGATCCAGTTTTTCCTTCCGGCCACACGAATAGCAGTTCTCGTTGCTAGCAGGACTTGGAAAGGGCCAATGAATCTGGGCTGAAGATTTTTTGTTCTTGCAAAATTTTTGATGACCACCTGATCACCCGGTTTCAGCTGATGGCCTGGACTCTCCGGTGGCTTTGGCAATGCATCGAAAACCTGTTGGTGAATAAGACTCAATTTAGCAGTCAAGTCGAAAAGGTAATCAATTAACATTGGGTATTCCAGCTGCTTAAATTCTTTCGGTCTAGGTACCCCCCAAACATTTGCAGGACGGCCAAAAACTATTTCATAAGGACTAAGCCCTACTCTAGAATGTACGGTTGCTCTTGTTGATAGCAAAGCCAAAGGCAATGCGTCTGGCCAGGACAAACCCGTGGATGCTTGTATCTTAGCAAGTTTCAGTTTAAGGGTGCCATTGTAACCCTCGACTAAACCCGCGGACTGGGGATGATTCGCACTATGAAACTTCTGTCTAATCCCTAGGCCGGCACACACACTCTGCATAACTTTCCCTACGAACTCACTTCCGTTATCTGACCATACAATCCGTGGCATTCCGTATCTGGGGAAGTATTCTTTAAGAAGAATTTTGGCAGTGGATAAGGCAGTATTGTCCTTCAGTGGGTATGCTTCGATCCATCTGGAGAAAGCACAAACTACCACTAGGACGTATTTCAGATTATTGCAACGATCCATGTGAATGAAGTCTAGCTGGATCACTTCAAAGGGGCAGGAAGGAGGAGCGAAGTGACCTGCAGGTGTGGGGATTCCCTTGCCAGGATTATGCATCAAGCATACCATACAATTTCTCACCACTCTCTCTGCACACTTACTAATCCCATCATTCTTCCAGACCGGAGCCAACATCTTACAAATCCCTTTTGAACTGATGTGCGCTGTTCCATGTGCCATCGTTACTACTGCAAGCACATACGCATCAGGCAACATCCAACGCTGTTGTTCCGACAAGTCAATCCAACACCCACTCGAGTCCAATTTACCCGTGCTCTCTCTCCATGCAAGCTTTTCCTCCTCAGTCGCCTCTTTCTGAATTTCCTTCACGCTTTCCACTGTGTCCTCACACATTCCAGACTCAGAAATCCATCTTGCAGACGTTGCAACATACATTCTACTCATCATATTTCTAGCTGTCTGTTTTGCAGTCTCATCAGCAAAAGCATTCCCACGACCAACATCATCCGTGATTGCTTTATGAGCACTGCATTTCACAATCGCAACTTTAGTCGGTAAGGTTAGAGATTCCAACAAGTCATTAACTAGCTGACCATGTTGAATCTTAGTCCCATGGGACGTAATGAAACCTCTCTCTTTCCACAAACGGCCAAAACTATGGGCCACGCCGAACGCGTACTGACTATTTGTGAACACATTCACTCTCTTTCCCTTAGCTAAAACGCACGCTCTTGTTAGCGCGATCAATTCTGCAGCCTGGGCAGAATTCTGACTCACTCTTGCAGTCTCCACAATCGTACTCAAGGTCGTTACTGCATAAGCAGCAGTCACATCACCATTCTCCAATTTGAAGCAAGACCCATCAACATACAACGTGCCATCTGGATCTGACAACGGAGTGTTTTTTAGATCAATTCGTCCTTTTGTTTCTTCCTCAGTTTTGAAACAACAGTCGTGTGGTTCGGAATCACCCGACTCTTGGCTAGTCGGCAACAATGTTGCTGGATTCAATACATTGCATCTTTTGATCTGAATATGACTAGCTAATAGTGTCAGTTCATAACCTGATAATCTAGCACTGGTAAGGTGTTGCGTCTTGGTTCGGTTCATGAGTGTATCCACAGCATGAGGAACCATAACTACTAGCATGTTGTTCATTACTAAACCAGCAGATTGTCGAATGGAAGCTGCAGCTGCGGCTGTAGCTCTCAAGCAACTAGGCAATGCTCTAGCTACTGGATCTAATGTTGATGAAAAATACGCACAAGGGCGTTGTTTATCACCAAATTTCTGCGTCAAAACACTCAATGCACAACCTTCTCTCTCGTGGACATAGAGCGTGAATGGCTTACTGTAGTCGGGTGTACCCAATACAGGTGCTGAACACAGTGCATTTCGTAACTCAGAAAAACTCTGTTGACATTCAGCAGACCATGGTACCGGACTCGGAACACCTTTCCCAGTCAAGGCTACCAACGGTTTTGCTAAAAGAGAAAAATTTGGGATCCATTGCCTACAATATGAGGTAATACCTAAAAAGGCACGTACTTCTCTCTGCGTGCTAGGAACATTCATCTGTGTAATTGCTTTTATTCTCTCTGGGGTCAACTTCCTTCCCTCCTTTGACAAGAGATGACCTAGGTAGGTCACTTCTTGGCAGCAGTATTGCATTTTTGAAGGTGACACCTTGTGATTCAAATCTGACAAGTGATGCAATAAAGAAATCGTAGCTGTTTTGCAAGTTTCCTTGTCATCGGCAGCCACTAGAAGATCATCGACATACTGTACTAAAGCAGAACCACGAGGAAGTACGAAGGAATCTAACTGGCTTTTTAATGCTTGACTGTAAATGGATGGGCTTTCACAATAGCCTTGTGGAGCGCGTTTAAACCTAAAGCTTCGTCCTCCTAGAGAGAAACCGAAGATATCTCTGCTTTCCTCGGCTATCGGAATGCTGAAAAAGGCATTTTTCAAGTCGACAACCGAAAACCATGTTGCTGTAGCAGGAATCAACGTTAACAATGCAGTAATGTCTGGAACCACAGGAAACTGTGGGATCACAATTTTATTAACCTCTCTAAGATCAATTACGAACCTATATACTGGAGGCTTTGTTGGGTCAGTTCGTTTCAAAATAGGCAGTACAGGACTATTACAGACATTTCCTCTAGTCTCTTCTACAACATCTTTCTTGATCAGGTCTTGTACTATCAGTAGGAGCGCACGCTCACCTTCACTAGAGATTCTATATTGTGGAATTCTTGGAAGTTTGACATTTGCTTTCAAGGTTACTACATAGGGTGGAATTTCCAATAGACCTACATCATTAGGACCAGTCGCCCAAAGAGTATCAGGGAGTGAACGCAGCTCTGGTGGGAGCGCATCCATCGACAAGTACATCGGAGAGATTATTCTTTTACCCAACGTAAGTTGTACTCCTGCTGGAGAACAGTACAATGTCGCGTACAGGCGTTTTAACAAGTCTAAACCAAGCAGATTTTCGTTACAACCTGTCGTCAAAATCAGGGGTGCTTTCAATTGACAGGGTCCAACAGAAATAGACAAAGGACCAGAAACAGGGTTGTGAACAGGGGCGCCCGAAAAACCTACTGAAACGTTTGTTGAGCCAGACAAAGGTGCGCCAGGGAGTTTCGCATGTATGATAGAACTTTTTGCTGCACCAGTATCCAACAGAAACGGTTCGACTATACCTGATGTTGCTACTGCGACATAAGGCCCACTCTGATCTACTGGTACTGATACTACTCCCTCTCTTTGTCCATGGCTGTCCTAGTACTCGCTTTGCTGACCTTCCTCACTAGCTTCATAATAGTCTTCCACATGATATTGTGGAGACCTATTCTGTTGGGCAGATTGTCCATTTCGCTGGTCGAAATAATTAGAGGGGCGATCACTTGTCTGTGGAGGCATAGCACCTCGTCCTCGACCTCTAGAGTTTTGCATAGAACTACCACGACCTCTCTGAGCTGCCGCAGCATTATTTTGTGCCCGAACTGGACACTCATTTTTGTAATGACCTTCCACTTTGCAATAAGCACATTGATTCCATTGGTATTGTGGTCTTTGAAAATTATATTCCGTTCTTTGATATGACCCTTGCTGCATATTAGTCTGATTCGTGCGAGGCGGATAAGCTTGCTGTAAAAGTACTTTAGTTTTTAAATCTTTCGTCTTTTTATCTGATTTTTCCTTTTCTTCTTTATCCCTATTTTCATAGTACTGGGCAGTCGCAAGTATTTGCGCAGTCGTAGAGACAGCCCACGCACTTTCAGAATTCTTTAATTTACTACTAAGTTCTGGCAACAGATTGTGCACGAATTTATCAACAAATAATCTCTGGCCTCCTTCTGTGCTCATATCCTGACCACTATGATCCACAAAAGTCTCTTCGAATCTTGTGAAAAAGTCGGAGACGCTTTCGTCTTTCTTTTGTTTGCATGCGGACAATTTGTCCCAGTTAACGCGCAATGCTGGCATCAAGGTTTTCATTAAATCGATTATTCTACCAGGCAAATTAGCAATTAAAGGTTCAGGTTTGGAACCACCTATTTGTTGACCATCCGCTGCAATTATAGCTGCCCAGTCACCACCTAGGGCAACTGGATGATTCTCTTTACGAATTTTAGCCCAAATTGGTTGCGGTACTACATTACCAAATAGCAGATCTATGTCAGCAAGATTCAATACACAAGCGTCAACCGTTTGAGCCAACTCTTTGTAGTACCCTGCAGGATTTTTACGCGGATCTGGCAAGGCCTGTTTCACTGCTAATACTTCAGCTCGCTTCCATGGAATATGTATCCATACTCTCTGGAATTGGGCCGGAGCGGCTGCAATACCAAGGTTTACATTAGCTTGCACAGCTTCACGCCAAATTGGTGGAACCTCTCTTATTGGATATTGACGATTTTGTTTCGTACTACGTTTCCCTAACTCTCTTGGTGAACGAAGGGATGGGTCATTCCTATAACTTAAAATCAGTTCCATCGTTTCTTTTATATTTTGACCAACTATCATACCTGCAGCAAACTCTTTCTGAACATTAATTAATTCTCCTAGATTTGATTCAGGGTCATCCTCTTCCAATTCCTCACGTAGAAGGAAACACATTTCATCGAACACATATCGTTGTGTCGGTTCGTTCCATTGCATAAATGTATCTAATACATCTTGTACATTATATCTTCCAACTTTCGAAACCCATCTAAGAGCAGTGGAATCTAGTATTCCTCTTTCTTCAGTACTGGGAAGCTGACTACGCCTCTGCACAGAGTCAGAGGTAGGAGTCTTAATCAGAGTTTTATAGAAGGGAGATAGAATATTAGAGACAGAATCAGTGATTCTTCGACGAACAGAAAGCGGAGTCATAATATTAGCAGAAGCAGTAAATAGAGTAGCAGTTGGAACAGATAGATTAGGAACAGTAGGAGTAGCAGGCAAAATAGCTTGTGAAGTAGCAGGTGTGAGCGACACAGGCATAGGTAAAGAAGCCGGCAACCCTAGAAGAGGGGTTGTCGAAGGAACATTAATATTGACCACAGGAGGTACAGGAACTTGATTCAGGGGAGCGGGAACAGGGACACCAGGTTGTCCAGCAACCGGTAATTGAACATTCGGTATAGGTGGAGCCGTAGCACCCTGTGCATACGGTGGGGGTGATCGTAACAAGTAAGACAACAGGGGATCCTTTTCAGGGTCCTCTACTATCTTAGCCGTACTCGATGGCAAAGCAGGATAGCACTTGTCTATCGCTAAATTACGCTCTCTATCGGCCACCTCCATCGCTTTCTCAGACTCGTTGAGTTGCAGCTGCCTAGCAGACTGTGGAGAAGTGTGGCTCAGGGGTTAGAGGCAGCAGACCCGGAAGCTGGGATCGGTCCTGGACCAGGGTTCAATTCCCCGCCTCGGCGGGGTCTTGGGCTAAAAATTCCACGGACTCGATAATTCTCGCCCCGGTGCCTCCTCGACTCACGGGTTCACACTCTGCGACTCTGGGCAATAGCTTGCTTAATCTCCACAACGGCCCCTCATGGCGGGATGCCTGACTTTCACCTTGTGGATACCCTGCTATCTCACAGGGGAATACCAGGAAGGGTTCCCTAAGCAAGCGCCGGGAAACCCACTGCGGGTAGCTGTGCGCTATATAAGCTCAACTACATTTACATTTACATTTACTGTTCTAAAGTCAACTCTTGCTCTTTCTGTTCTTTCTTCAACTTTTTAATTTCTCTCTGTTTAGATTCTTTTCGCCAATAACGGAAAGAATCAAACATTGCCGGCCGGGCTTTCTTCTTAAACAACCTTCTTTCTAGATTATCGAGAACTTCAGGTTCAAAACTACCATGTAGTGGCCAACTAAGGACACCATCTTTCTCTGTGAAGCGGATCCATACCTCATTATAAGAGATAGGGCCCACACCAAATTTGCAATATAGATCATAAAGGGGAGTTCCAATCGGAGGAACCAAACACGAGTCCTCCAACTGGGAATCACTGTTGCAACTAAAACAAGACAACATACAATTTTTCCGACTTACCATTATATAATCCGGAACACAAAACAAACAAGACACAAACAGAAAAGATGCGCACTCGAACCAAGAACTTAGGCCTACCAGAACTGACAAATGTATCGATACCTGAACTGAACAGAATGATTATCGTAACCAGAATAACCAGTGATAATCTTACAGAACTGAACTGAACTGAGAACTAAAAGGATTATCCAAACAGGAGCAACCCTCACAAAATACTTAACTGAGGTACTGAAGACGTCACCAAGGAGAAACCCGTCACGTCTCGCCGTACTAAGGACTGCACCTCGGGTCCAAGACAGGGCGACGGTCAAGGCAACGGACCACTGCAGCCGTCTGAACGGGAACCCTCGTGGAAGAGAACGTCGGGGCCACTTTTGCGATATGCCGGGATCGATGAAGTGGGGCGCCTCCCTCTGAAATCTTCACACGAAGCTCCTCGAACTCTTCAGGCTTTTGGACCGGTACCGAATGACGTCGCCCCACGATGGGCGCCAATTGGAGTTCTGGACTTTTTGGTTCCGTCCAGAGGTGTCAGGGATAACACCCGAAGACCCCGGAGTTCCACCTGTCTCGGTGCACAAAACAAACAGAAACACGGGCTTCTCGATGGTGGCGTCAAAGACCAAAGGTTTATTACTGCAGGGACACAGAAGTCACAGAAACTACACATGGGCAGTATCTAGGAGCCTGTTCAATTTGTACAAAGAGGGTTGCTCCTTATATACTAAATATTGGGCTTCAGGCAAATTCTTTACATGTTACCACAGTTCTAAACATTCGTGTCTTAAACAATAAATATTTGGCGTTGCACAGGAATCGTCAACAGTATCTGATGTCAAAACATTACGAATGAGGGGTTCCCACTAGTCCATCATAATCCCATGTCAATTCTTCATTCAAGACCCGGACCGCCTCATCGTAAATTTCGTTACCTCCCCCTAATAAAGGCCCAGAAGGAAAGGAGCAGAGCCAGGTGCAGAAGATAGAAAGACAGGATAAGAAATGTTTGTGGGTCGTAAATGGGCACGGTTACCAGCTTCGGCCGCCTAATCATGATCAGGCCAACGAACACAAGAACCAGTATAGCAGGACTGGCCTCAGGCTGGGGAGGCAGTTCTTGCCGAGTCATGCTGCTACAGCGTTGCTGGCCTAAGGTGCACGTGTCACTCGCAAGGTGAATCGCCGGTTAAGGCCTACGTGTCCTTAAATAAAAAGAGGTCATTGCGTGTCCATTGACTATGTGAGGGCAAGGAATACAAAATGGCTTCCGTGTTCTAAGATGGATGTCATGGGTAAATCACAAATGTGTTGGTAACAGGAGTGCTCTTGCTCGTAGCATAGCGAAAACACCAGGATATACTAAATGGATCATTTGCGGTTCACTGATACCGAAATTATGTATTTACGACAATGTTTACAAACACGAGTAAAATCGTCACGGAACCTCACCTAGAGTGGTGGGCCCCACCTCTGATCCTTGTCCGCCATTCCGGGGCCCACCCTCCGACCACCCGGCTGCCCAGGAACCCAGGAGGCTCGAAACCTGTCGCCCTAGCCTCCCCAGCCGGTGGTCACCTTTTCCCAGTGGAGAGTCTCCCCCCCCAGTGCTGGCCTAGGGAGTACGCAGGGTGGACTCCCATCCATTCTGTGAGTAAATGTCAATGTTCGCAGGTCTCTTTACCGCAACTCGCCCCTCAAACTACTGATCACAGGGACGGGTGGGTGGGAGTTAAAAAACTTAAGACTAGGGATAGGAGGGGGCACAGGTTGCGGGCGAGCGCAGCCGGTCCGGTGAGGAAGAGGGGGACAAAGAGACTGGGGTCACTGCCACGAGCCCCTAAATAGGCCCTGGTCTCCGCCCCCCTCCCTCCCCACCGAAAGTGCGTCACCCTTTGACCCGGAAGGACTTGGGCGGCCGGAGGCCTCTCGGCGATCCGCCCGCCCACTGATCATTGAGGGAAGGGGCAGGTACCTTAATGCTTTTACTCTCATTGTTCAGAAATCCATGATTATTTTTTGTCTCAAACATTGAGGTCATGAATACAGGACTCCTCCTGTGCACATGTGTTAAGCAGGGCTCAGAAGAGAAAGGGACTCTTCAGGAGAATCTACACTCACGGAAACCCACAAACGCTCCTTCATATTCATGTCAGCCAAGTAGCAGCTCAATCATAATATAGCAAAAAGAATAACTAGTGGACAGAATCCAGAACAATGTCATACATTCATCCCAGTACAGAGATCTGGGCCTAAATCCATCGTTTCTTTGCTCGCCATTCCAGTCTGGCCACCAGCCATATGCAAATCAGTCTTGATCCTACGCCTAATGGGAACAGTCCAGCCCGAACTGCCAGGCCAGGTCCTCCCTGGACTGGAAACAAGCATCCTAGGACCGGTTTCGGGCTATCAGCCCTCATCAGCCAGGATAGCTTGATTCCAGTGGCATGGAGAGCACGGGACCCACGTCTGGGCATATCCGTCCCACTCTAGGTGACAAAAGCAAAAAGAATAACTAGTGGACAGAATTCAGAACAATGTCATACATTCACCCCAGTACAAAGATCTTGGCCTAAATCCATCGTTTTTTGCACACCATGCTATTCCAGTTTGGACCCAGCCATATGCAAATCAGTCTTGATCCTGCACCCAATGGGAACAGTCCAGCCCGAACTGCCAGGCCAGGTCCTCCCTGGACTGGAAACAAGCATCCTAGGACCGGTTTCGGGCTATCAGCCCTCATCAGTCAGGATAGATTGATTCCAGTGGCATGGAGAGCACAGGACTCACGTCTGAGCATATCTGTCCCAGTCGGGGTGACAAATGCAAAAAGAACAATTGATCGACAGAATGCAGAGAAATGTCATACATTCACCCCAGTTCAGAGATCTGGGCTTAAATCCATCGTTTTTTGCCCACCATGCCATTCCAGTTTGGACCCAGCCATATGCAAATCGGTCTTGATCCTGCACCCAATGTGAACAGTCCAGCCCGAACTGCCAGGCCATATGTATTCAAGTGTCCTTTCATTCGGGAAGTGAACACAAAGCAGTACCCACTGAACTATGCACATAAAATATTACTCTTTGATATGCATGGTACATGTTCTTTGCAGCAGGCATATTACCCCTCTGCGCTACCTTAGATGAGTAAAACAGCTACTAGACAAAACATGCTCCCATCTCTCTCCAGCACGTACATTGATCACCAAAGTTATCTTGGCAGATGTATTGTTGACCGAAACCTGCTGAATATACGAAAAACTTTGCAGTGTTTTTAAAACTCCTACACTTGTACAAAACCGGTCCCCCCAAACTAAACTAGCCCCCTACCCTTCCAGTCGCCCTGGGAAATGCCTGCTCCTGCCCTTTAACTGCTCCTGTCCAGTCAGTACTCCTGCTCATGCTCGATCAACACTCCTGCTTCGTCAATTCCCAGCCCCCTCCCTTCTCCTGCCCCGTCACTTCTCCTGGCGCTTCACTTCTCCTGCCCGTCACTTCTCCTGCCCTGTTCACTGCTCCTGTCCGTTCACCGCTCCTGCCCGGTTACCGCTCCTGCCCATGCCTAATCACCGCTCCTGCCACTTCACTTCTCCTGCCCCATCACTTCTCCTTTCCCGTCACCTCTCCTTCCCATAACCTCTCCTTTCCCGTCACCTCTCCTGCCCGTTACTTCTCCTGCCCGTCACTTCTCCTGCTTCTGTCACCTCTCCTGCCCTATTACTTCTCCTTTCCTGTTGCCTCTTCTGTCCCGTCATTGCTCTGCACAGTATCTACTGAAAGGTATATCAGGGATGCTTCCCCTTTGCTTTTCTATCATCCCACCACTCCAGGCTGTTTCTGCAATAATTCTATGTTTTTGTGTAGTACAAGTAGGCTTTCTTCTTATCAAAGTGCCCCAGAACCTCACACTTTTGTGATTGTGTAACAGGTGCCAAAAGATGCCAACCATTGGCAAGAGGTCTCTGCCCGGAGTCAAAGAGTGAACAGGAATTACAACCTGCTGCCACTCATTCCTGCTGTTGCAGAAATGATGCTTTCCTGGACAGCCACGGAGGGCAAAAGAGGGTCCTGTAGCTCTACCACCACAATTTTCAGGTTCACAAGTCTTGTAGTGACTAACAGAAGCAGATGCTCGCTTCGCTACTGGATCTTCTTGGGGGAGTTTGAAAGGGGACTTTAAACTCACAAAGGTGCCAAGTAATTGTGGGAAAAACATACCTTGCTAAACAAGAGTGGAAGTAGTCATGTATTCTCCCATTGAAGACGGCTGGAATGCCAGAAACTGGTCTGAGGAAACTTGTTTCCGGTCCAGGGAAGGCATGGCTTGGCAGTTCGGGCTGGACTGTTCCCATGAGGCATAGGGTCAGACTGATTTGCACATGGCCATGTCTGAACTGGGGTGGCAGAGTGGGCTAAAGAACGGCAATGGATTAAACCCAGATCTGTTGACTGGGTGCGAGTGTTTGATTGGTTCAGATGCTCCGTCCATCACAACCCCCTTTTCTACCACTTTAGTTAGTGGACATCATATACCAGGCCAACTTCTCACACCACTGCTGCATTGCTAGCACATATGAAGACATAGCGCGCAAAAACAAAATGGTGGCCTATGGTAAACTTACACACTGGCTAAACAAAAATAGCTATCACTGCATGGATAGCAATGAAGGAGGTTGTGACGGGGCGGGCGGACCGGACATAACTATCCCTACGGGCTGGTGGTCCGCCACCCCCCTTTCACCATGCCCCTTGTCCCCACAGTTACCGCAGTGTACAATGATCGAAGAACCCGAGTCCGGCTGGACGGAAGTCAACAACTCGTGGGGTCCCTTTAAGGATACGAACCCGGAGGACGAAGCTCCATCCCTCGATGACGTCACGACGTCAAAAGCAGGAAGTAACGATGGCTCGTCGGATGGCGTTTCCCCGGAGGCAGTGAGTAACGGAGAGGACGGACGGAGAGATTCGGAGGAGAAGAGAGACATCGAGAGCGACAAGCCAGGAGGCCAACGTTTCAACGTTTCGCCCTGCCACGTTCCCACGGGAGGAGCGTGGCTCCAAGAGGTACGGGGCCGGGTAGCGGGTTGGGTCGGGCGGAGGAGGCAGCCCCGAGTGTAAGGTGCACCGCCCTAAGACTTCCCTACCTCATCACGAGTGTACATGGATCGAAGAACCCGAGTCCGGCTGGACGGAAGTCAACAACTCGTGGGGTCCCTTTAAGGATACGAACCCGGAGGACGAAGCTCCACCCCTCGACAACGTCACAACGTCAAAAGCAGGAAGTAACGATGGCTCATCGGACGGTGTTTCCCCGGAGGCTGTGAGTAATGGAGAGGAAGGACGGAGAAATTCGGAGGAGAAGAGAGACATCGAGAGCGACAAGCCAGGAGGCCAACGTTTCAACATTTCGCCCTGCCACGTTCCCACGGGAGGAGCGTGGCTCCAAGAGGTACGGGGCCGGGTAGCGGGTTGGGTCGGTCGGAGGAGGTAGCCCCCAGTGTAAGGTGCACCGCCCTAAGACTCCCCTACCTCATCACGAGCACTTCCCCTCACACCCTGATACGAGAGAAGTGAGCACCTAAACACTGTTGTTGTTTCCTCACTCCCGGTCCTGATTGTTCCCGGAGCCTCACATGTACCTTACCCCCATTTTCTTTTATTTTCGGTAACGGAGTGGAACCAAGAGGAAGAAAGGTCCCCGGTCGGACCCAGACCACGCCTGTCCAGACATCGGGACTACACAAGCTGGAAAAAGCTTTCTTTACTTCGGACCCTGTTGTATTTACAAGAGAACGGACTGTACCTCTGATGAAAAAGACGTATATACACATTAAACCCTCTTTAACTCCTTTATTGAAGGCGCCTGTGTTCCTCTTTTCCCCTACACCGCCCGTCAGTCCAGTGGTCGAACTCCCCCACGTCCCGACCCCCTCGGGACAGAGGTATACACAACAAAGAACACAGTTGCCGCGCTCTGCCTCCCCACGTCTGAACAGCCTCATGTAGCATTGCAGGAAAAGGATGGCAAGGATATTATTTATTTACCCAATGTGACTGGGCCCACATACATGCACCTGCCCTTTACCCACCACCATTAAATCAGCAAAGCCAAAAACGGAAACTAAATTAGGTATAAGAATACCTCAAACACAGTATCAACAATGTCACACATAAACAAACTCACAAAAAAATGGTACACAAGCAAATGGGGAAGAAGAAGTTAGCTGAGAACAGAAGAAGATGCCTGGCTACATGGGCCAGAACTCTGAGAGCAACCCCAAACCTAGCCACCAACAGGTACATTTAGAGAAAAAAGAACATACATTTTGAATTTAATCTTTCCACAACCCACTAAATGTGGAGAAGTGTGGCTCACTGGTTAGAGGAGGCAGACCCTGATGCAGAGGTCAGACCCGGGACCAGGGTTCAATTCCCGACACGGCAGGGTCTTGAGCTCAAAATGTCCACGGACTCGATAATTCTCGCCTCGGTGCCTACTTGAATCATGGGTTCACACTCTGCAACTCTGGGTAATAGCTTGCTTAATCTCCACTATGGCCCCACTGCGATGGGATGCCTGGTCTTCACCTTGGGGATGCCCAGTAGGGGTTATGTCGGAAAACAGCCATTACAACGAAACTTTTACAACGAAGTGCTATTACAACGCAACTTTTACAACGCAAACTATTACAACGCATTGCTGTAGGGGGCGCTCTAGGATAGGGAATAGGTTAATTTACTATCCAATAACCTTCCCTAGTGTCCACGGGGACTGGAGTTGGAATAGTAAATTAAACTATTCACTATCCAGCACCCAAAAGCATTATGCGTTGTAATGGCATGCGATGTAAAACCTGCGTTGTAACAGCATGCGTTGTGTCGCAGGGAAAGCCAGGACGGGGTGCCAAAGCAAGCGCTAAGAGACCTGTCCGTGATTTGGCGCAATATAAATCGAAATTAATATAACATAACATAACTAAATGATTAGTGATTATATGAAACTATATAAAAAAATACACTCATGGCCTAGTGCAGTGCAGACCAGGCCCCAAAGGGTAAAACTACATGACAATGAAAAAATACATAAATCATTACCAAAATTCACAAAAAACACACAAATGGAGAAAAGGTATATTTATCTCCAGGCCTCCACCATAAAATATTGCAAATGTTTTCCATTAAAAACAATTAATTTGCAAACTTCAGGCCAACCACCAATAAATATACAAGATGAAATTTATAGAGTGCACTTTCACCAAAAGGTATGATGGCGCTAATACTCCGGTGAGAGCAGACATTATGGGGTCGATTCCGATCCGGTAAAATCCCCGTCCGTACGAATCGTATCCAGAGCCGTTTCCGTACGACTCGTACGGACGCCGTACGACCGGACGATTCCGATCCCGATCGGCCGACCGGGACGCGATTCGTACGGTACACGTCGATTCGTACGGAGAAGCGCACGATCACCTACACACCGTACGGCGCGTACCCCCCATGATCGCAGGGGTACGCGCCGTACCCCTGTGATCATGCGGGGTACGTGCCGTACACCCAGCGTACATGGGGGTACGTGCCGTACACCCAGCGTACATGGGGTACGGCACCTACCCCATGTATGCTGGGTGTACAGCACGTACCCTCATGATCGCAGGGGTACGCGCCGTACCCCTGTGATCATGCGGGGTACGTGCCGTACACCCCGCGTACATGGGGGGTACGTGCCGTACACCCAGCGTACATGGGGTACGTGCCGTACCCCATGTACGCTGGGTGTAAGCGCTCCGAATCGTCGTACGGAGCATTTTTTTCCGTACGAATCGTACCCGTAACCGTCTCCGTACGAACGACGTAGTACGATCCACACCCGATGCAGCTATCTGTACGAATCGTACCAGGGACCGTACGAATGAAATTCCCGTACGAATCGCCCTCGGAAGTCGCTGTACGCGACGTTCATACGTTTCGCGGCTGCTTTTTACGACCCGGCAAGTACGATCCGTGTTGTGTACGCTCCGTACGACCCTTTTTCTACGGGAGCTGGAAACTGTCGTACAGTCAGAGTTCGCCCCGAAACAGGTACGGAACGCCCCCCCCGGGTACGGCGCGTACCCCCCATGATCACAGGGGTACGTGGCGTACCCCTGTGATCATGCGGGGTACGTGCCGTACACCCAGCGTACATGGGGGGTACGTGCCGTACACCCAGCGTACATGGGGTACGGCACGTACCCCCCATGTACGCTGGGTGTACGGCACGTACCCCGCATGATCACAGGGGTACGCCACGTACCCCTGTGATCATGGGGGGTACGCGCCGTACCCGGGGGGGCCGTTCCGTACCTGTTTCGGGGCGAACTCTGACTGTACGACAGTTTCCAGCTCCCGTAGAAAAAGGGTCGTACGGAGCGTACACAACACGGATCGTACTTGCCGGGTCGTAAAAAGCAGCCGCGAAACGTATGAACGTCGCGTACAGCGACTTCCGAGGGCGATTCGTACGGGAATTTCATTCGTACGGTCCCTGGTACGATTCGTACAGATAGCTGCATCGGGTGTGGATCGTACTACGTCGTTCGTACGGAGACGGTTACGGGTACGATTCGTACGGAAAAAAATGCTCCGTACGACGATTCGGAGCGCTTTTTACCGGATCGGAATCGACCCCTATGTGTGAGAGCCAAACACTTTACTGAATAGCCAAGTTTAAGTGTGCACTGCTGGCGCATTATCATTCGAAAGGGGCTAATCGGCCTCAAACGGAATGACAATTGGCCTGCCCTCAGTCTGTGCTAGCTCAGGGAGGGGCTGCTGCAGCCTCTAGAGTTCACAGAGAAGTGTAAGCAGCCCCTGGAATCAAATGGAAAAAAAGTGATCGTTTTTAAGGAGGACTATTCTTGCCGTCCCGGGATGCTTTTAAGAGAGTAAGAAGTAGGGGAACGGACTGGAATAATTTTTAGAAGTAGGGGCATGCCGTGCCTTTCCGTCCCTGCCCACTTCTACCACTGGATAAATCCTGTACATTAGAATTGTTGTATTATTACTGTTTGTATTTAATGCATTCCATGGCTCATGCACAGATCTTCTCTGGATTCTGGAGTGTAGAATCCAGGGCGAGTCAGTGCAGTGAGAAATGGCAAGAGAACAGCAAAGGACCTGCGTGTCTCTGGGGTTGTTCTTAGGATATTCTTACAAATAAATTACTTTCTTCAATATGGATGGATTTATCTTCATTTTTAAAAGAGGCGACGAGCGGGAGTACAAGGACCTGCAACAACCATTGGGACAAAGCTGAATTCAAGTGCGGAATTTCTTTTCTTGTGATCGGCGAAATCAAAGGGTGCGTGGAGTACGGTAATCGTGTCAGGAAACTATTTAACCAACATTTGCTCTGTCGGACTGCTGTTGTTTTTCAAAGATTCAATTGCGGTTTTGCAGCTGTACCATATTGGCTAGAATCATCAATTTACCTTACGGTAGGAAAATTTTAAGAAACCGGAGTTGCACTGTTTCAGATTACGTGTATTGTAATATAAAATAGCTGTGTACTCGGCGTGTGGAAATCTTTTGGCAGTAATCAATCAAGCAATCATAACATTTATATAGCGCGCTACTCACCCGGAGGGGTCTCAAGGCGCTGGGGGAGAGGGGTCCGCTACTGCTCAAAAAGCCAGGTCTTGAGTTGCTTCCTGAAGGAGAGATGGTCCTGGGTCATCCAAAGGTGGATGGGGAGGGAGTTCCATGTCTTGGCTGCCAGGTAGGAGAAGGATCTTCCTCCGGTGGTGGTTCTGTGGATGCGTGGAATGGCGGCGAGGGCGAGGCTGGTCGATCGTAGCTGGCGGGTGGGAGCATAGAAGGTCAGGCGGTTGTTGAGCTACCTGGGGCCCTGGTCGTGGAGAGCCTTGTGTGCGTGGGTGAGGAGTCTGAACGTGATCCTCTTGCTGACGGGGAGCCAGTGCAGGTCCATCAGGTGTGCGGAGATGTGGCTGCGTCGGGGGATGTCCAGGATGAGTCGTGCGGAGGCGTTCTGGATGCGTTGGAGTCTTTTCTGAAGTTTGGCTGTGGTTCCGGCATAGAGGGTGTTTCCGTAGTCCAGACAGCTGGTGATGAGTGCCTGGGTGACCGTCTTCCTGGTTTCGGTGGGGATCCACCGGAAGATCTTTCGGAGCATGCGCAGGGTGTTGAAGCACGATGATGAGACAGCGTTGACTTGTCTGGTCATCGTGAGGGAGGAGTCCAGGATGAAGCCCAGGTTATGTGCGTGGTCCGTTGGTTTGGGAGTGGTGCCCAGGGCAGGGGGCCACCAGGAGTCGTCCCAGGCGGAGGGCGATGATCCTAGGATGAGGACTTCCGTCTTGTCAGAGTTCAGTTTCAGGCAGCTGTTCTTCATCCACTCGGCTACGTCTTTCATCCCTTCGTGTAGGTTGGTTCTGGCGGGGTCATTGGTGAGGTAGAGGATCAGGGTGTCGTCGGTGTAGGAGATGATGTTGAGGTTGTGTTGGCGTGCGATGGCTGCGAGGGGGCTCATGTAGACGTTGAAGAGGGTGGGGCTGAGTGATGATCCTTGTGGTACGCCGCAGATGACTTCGGTGGCCTCGGATCTGAACGGGGGGAGGCGGACTCTCTGGGTTCTTCCGGCGAGGAACGAGATGATCCACTCCAGTGCCTTCTCTTGGATTCCGATGTTGCTGAGGCGCTGCACTAGGGTGCGGTGGCAGACAGTGTTGAACGCTGCGGAGAGGTCCAGGAGGATGAGGGCCACTGTTTCCCCGTTGTCGAGCAGGGATCGGATGTCGTCAGTGGCTGCGATGAGGGCGGTCTCGGTGCTGTGGTTGGCTCGGAAACCGGACTGCGAGTGGTCGAGGGATTCGTTAGTCTCGAGGAAGGCGGACAGCTGTCTGTTGATGGTCTTCTCGATGACTTTGGCAGGAAAAGGGAGGAGCGAGATGGGGCGGTAGTTCTTGGGGCGGTGTGGTCCGCTGATGGTTTCTTTAGGAGGGCGCTGAGCTCGGCGTACTTCCAGCTCTCCGGGAAGGTGGCGGTGTTGAAGGAGCTGTTGATGATGTCCCGGAGCTGGGGCGGGATGATGGAGTCGGTCTTGTTGAAGATGTGGTGGGGGCAGGGGTCGGTTGGTGATCCGGAGTGAATGGTGTTCATCGTGCGGGTGGTGTCTTCGGTGCTGACCGGGGTCCAGGCACAGATGGTGGTGGTGTGGGGTGTTGGTTCGTGTATATCGGAGATCTTGCTGTGAAAGAACGAGGAGAGTGAGTCGCAGAGGTCTTGCGAGAGAGTGATGTCGTTGTTACCGGCGCTGGGGTTGGAGAGCTCTTTGATGATGCTGAAGAGTTCCTTGCCGTTGTGGGCGTTGTTGTCCAGTCGTTCTTTGAATGCTGTCTTCTTGGTAGTGCGGATCAGCTGGTGGTGTTTGCGGGTGGCGAGCTTGAGGGCAGTCAAGTTGTCAGTGGTCTGGTCGTTGTGCCAGGTTTTCTCGAGGGTGCAGCAGTTCTTCTTGGAGTTCTTAAGTTCGTCGGTGAACCAAGAGGCTTTCTTGCTGCCGGGTCTGCTGGGAGGGGTGTTCAGTGGAGCGAGGTCATCTGCGCAGTTGGTGATCCACTGTGTGAGGTTGCTGGCTGCTTCATCGGGGTCCGTTGTGCTGGCGGGAGGGTTCAGGCTGAGGGAGGTGGAGAGCTGGTCGGCGGTGATCTTGTTCCAGTTCCTGTGAGGAACCTGTTGCGCGGGGTGGTGAGTCGTGGTTCTTCTGAAGTTGTAGTGGACGCAGCTGTAGTCAGTCCAATGAAGTCTGGTGGAGTGGCTGTAGGAGATGTATTTGCTGGAGGAGAAGACGGGGTCAAGCGTGTGGCCGGCGTAGTGGGTGGGAATGTTCACCAGTTGCTTGAGTCTGAGGTTGGCGAAGTTGTCCAGTAGGGTGGTGGTTTTGCTGTCCTTGTTGTTCTCCAGGTGGAAGTTGAGGTCCCCTAGGAGGATGTAGTCAGCGGTGGGGAAGGCGTGCGGGCTGATAAAGTCGGCGATGTCTTCGCTGAATTGTGTGCGTGGTCCGGGGGGTCTGTAGATGAGGGTGCCTCGGAGTGTGGTCTTGGGGTCGGTGTGTATCTGGAAGTGGAGGTGTTCGGCGGCGGTGAGGGTGTCCTTGGAGTTGGTCGTGATACGGATGGTGATGCCTCCTCCAGTCTGGTTGACGCGGTCTCTCCGGGTGATCTTGTATCCGTCCGGGATGGCGATGGCGATGTCGGGCACTGAGGAGGCGTTCATCCAGGTTTCTGTGAGGAAGGCGACGTCTGGTGATGTTGTGTCGAGCAGGTTCCAGAGTTCCATGGCGTGTCTGTGGACGGAGCGGGTGTTGAGCAGGATGCACTTGAGGTGGTTGCTGCTGGTGCTCTGCTTGGCGGGTGCGGTGCAGGTCCGGAGGCAGGTGAATCGGCAGGCTTGGCAGGTGAAGGGTCCGTGGGTGCGTTTCGGGGTGGCTCGGTAGCAGGCGGGGTTCCGTCCGGCATTGAGTGCGTTGAGGGTGGCGATGTCGTAGGTTCATCGGGTGGGCTGGCATCGGCGGGGCCAGCGGTCCTGGCGCTGGGTGCAGTCCAGATGCGGACGGGCGCAGACGGGCTTGCCTTTGGCGCGCCTTTGGCGCACAATCGGCGCACCCGCTGCGCGTGACCGCTGCGCGTACGCACGGTCTCCATTTAAGGTGAAGTGGGAGGGAGGAGCAGCTGGGAGGCGGGAGCGGAGAGGACACAGAAAGAAAAGGGGGCGGACCGCGATGTCACAGCGGCGGGAAGCGGGTAGCGGAGGGGGGGTCACACCAGGGGAGCTAACGAACGGAAGAACAGGGATACAGTGCAAATACAAAATACAATAACGAAAATAACAGTCAGAGGCACAGGAGGGCAAAAAACGGAACAACGAGCAGCAGCGAGGGGGCACAGACTCGCCTACAGCTGGAGGGCCGTGGGGCATGGGGCATGGGGGTGTCCTGGGGTCAGGTCACACTCACCTGCGCCGCGCGGTCTCCATTTAAGGCAAAGTGGGAGGGAGGAGCAGCTGGGAGGCGGGAGCGGGGAGGACGCAGAAAGAAAAGGGGGCTGGCCACAATGTCACAGCGGCGGGAAGCGGGTAGCGGAGGGGAGTCACACCAGGGGAGCTAACGAACGGAAGAACAGGGATACAGTGCAAATATAAAATACAATTACAAAAATAACTGTCAGAGGCACATGAGGGCAAAAAACAGAACAACGAGCAGCAGCGAGAGGGCACAGACTCGCCTACAGCTGGAGGGCCGTGCAGCGTGGGGGTGTCCTGAGGTCAGGTTGTCAGTACATTTCTATGTTTAACTTCAAAGTTTGCAGAGCATCTTCTGTTTTCCAACTGCAAGATCGTTCCAGCATTCTGTGGTGACGTTAAGTGGGCATCTTACAAGCTGTGTTGTGAGTGGCCTGGTATGAACAATGATATTGAAAGAAGTGTAAAGAACTGTGTTGCATGCATGTGCAGTGATAAATCCCATGTGTCCCAAGACACCACTATTACTCCCACTAATTTTCCAGAGAAGCCTTGGCATTAATTGGCCATGGACATTTGTGGTCCATTTAGTGTTAGTGGTATTACTGGAAAATATGCTTTTGTTTTAATGGATTATTATTCTAAATGGCCGGAGGTGGCATTTGTTAATGATATCAGATCTTCAAATTTCATTACTTTCTGTAAGGAAATATTTCACAGGGAAGGTTATCCTGAAAGTATCACCACAGACAATGGTCCACAATTTTTAGCTACAGAGTTTCAGGAGTATCTGAAAACGTGTGGTGTAATGCATTACACCACAACTGTTTATAATCTAAGAGAAAACGGCATGGTTGAGAGGTTCAACTGTGTTTTGAAGGATATATATTCAATTAGCTGAAATGGAAGGTACAGATCGTAAGATTGCGGTTAAAAAAATGGTTTGGAGTTATCGCAACACACATCATACTGCCACTCAAGAGACGCCTTTCAGTCTTCTCAGGGGACGAATGGCAAGTAGCAAAGTGACACCTGCATGGATGTGCAGAGCGAACTCACGGCAAGTTCCCTAGGAAGTATTGGAACGTAGAGTGCATGATTACCAACGCAAGTATGTCATGAGACATAATGACAAAATTAGAGGTCACGTTCATAAATTCAAAATTGGTGATTGGGTGAGAACTTCATTAGCATTAAATCAAAGGGTGGGTTCATCTAGGTGGTCAAAACCAAAGGAAGTTTTAAAGGATGCAGGTAATTGTGTTTGGTTGATTGATGGACGGAAGTGGAATATTAGGAAAGTAATTTTATGCAATGATTTAGAACGTACATCTGGTTGAAAAATAAAGACCGATTTTGTGTTTCTGTTTTTAAAGATCCTGATGTTGTTGCTACAGACACTACAATTACTGATAATCCTGTTGTTAAAAGAGTGTCAGGTAGAATTATTTCCAAACCTAAATGGCACTAAGAATAACATTTCACAGTACATTTTTTCCTTTTAATATTTTCTTTATTTTGTTTTGGGGGAAAAGATGTGTTGTATTATTATTGTTTGTATTTAATGCATTCCAGGGCTCATGCACAAATCTTCTCTGGATTCTGGAGTGTAGAATCCAGGGAGAGTCAGTGCAGTGAGAGATAGCAAGGGAACAGCAAAGGACCTGCCTGTCTCTGGGGTTGTTCTTAGGATATTCTTAAAAATAAATTACTTTCTTCAATATGGCAATGGAAAGTCCACAGGAGAGAGATTTGTGAACTTCCGAGATCCAGAGAGGATATTACCAGTGGGACCTAGTTCTGTACAAGTAAAACTGTCAATTTTATTTTGTGATATGTATGTTTCAAGGAACCACACTTTGTGTAACTTTTATTGCCAGGTCGTTAGCACTTCTATTACTGATGTGACATGCCTTATTTTTCAATAAAAAGAGTTATTAAAAAAAAAGAAAAAAGAAAATATATTGGATTATCCAAAAATTATGTACAAATTGAAGGAACCATTATTTATAGTTAAATCTCTGTAAAAACATTTTAAGCATATATGTTGAGTATCCTTATGTTTTCCTTCTGGTTATGGGTAATTACATCAAATGTTTTATGCCTGTCTATGTAACAGTTAAGGCTGCAAACCATACAGAATATTTTCATACAATATGCATTTAGGCATTGTATTGAAATAGTATCTGATATGTATTATTATGTCTTTTATTGAATTTATATTTGAATTCCTCGGAGTGCAACTATCTGCTGGGCACTCAGGAATTCATGGGGATGCCACCCATCTTCCTTAACTGGGTGCTGCTGCTATATAGTCAGCCGACAGCATTGGTGTTATTAAATGGCGCTAAATCTTCTCCCTTCACTATATCCAGGGGTACGCGACAGGGCTGCCCGCTATCCCCAATACTATTTCACCTTGCAATTGAAACCCTAGCTGCCAAACTTAGACATTACCATAATGACAGGGCTCTGATCTAACCGGCTAGACAATTGCTAATCCCTTTATACGCGGACAATATGACGCTGTATATTAAAAAAAAAACACGAAAACCTCAACCCAGTGCTACGAGAAATAACAAAATTTTGCGCCATATCCGGGATACAGATCAATTGGTCCAAATCTGCAATATTCCACCCAACTGATAATACCCTGCCACACCAATTAGATTACCCGCTAGTTTGGGAAACCGACGGAGTTAAAGTACTTGGGCATATGCGTCACGCGAAATAAGGACACACTAATGAGAATGAATTATGGCACAGCCATCGACAAAATAACTGATAATATAAGTAAATGGCTGTGACTTCCACTATCTATGGCAGGGAGGATTTCGCTCATCAAGATGGTCATACCACCAAAGCTTTTATATCTTTTTACTAACATACCATATAACCCAGGAGGGTTCTTCTTTAAGACACTCAAGATCCAGCTCACCAGACTCATATGGGGGAAAATTAGCTAGGCTCAGCTTAACTACACTGATACTCCCATACCATCAGGGAGGGTTTGATGTCCCCAATTTCGAGTTTTATTATTACAACGCACAGGCTCACTTTGCGATTTACTGGTTCCATCCACCGCCCCTTATGCCACACTTAGCGGTGGAGGATGGCTACATGGCACCGATACCCCCGAGAAACTATATTTTTACAAACGTGAAGGAGAGGGGGTGTGACCCGTCCACTGTACACTGCACTATTATAGCATGGAGACAGATAGCTCACCGGTTAGGGAGCCACATGATGTAAAAGCCCCTACTACACAACCCCCTGTTAAAGGTAACAGGTGAAGGGATATGCCTTAGAATTCTTGAGGGCCTTCATTACAATACATGGGGAGATCCCTATATCGCGGGACGATTCTGCTCCAAGGAGAAGTTTTTCGAAGTACGAACACCTACAACGATGGACATTTTTTTTTACACTCATCTCAGACAAAGTGTGAAGGCCGCAACTACCACATTCCCTGAAGAACCTGATACCTTTGCACCTTAACAAGACCTACTACCAAACGAAACTCCCCACCATGTGATATCCATCTTGTACAAGCACACGCAGGTGGCACCACCAGCCCGAGTCCCTCGAGCCAAGAAGGAATGGGACAAAGATCTCACTGAACCATTAACAGATGATGAGTGGGAGCTTAGCTGCTCGCAAACAGAGGCAATCACAAGCAAGAGCAGACTAAGCCTTATACATTTTAAAGTTTTACACCGCTTCTATTATACCCCAGTTAGGTTAGGATTTCACCTCAGGGATAATGACAGATGCGAGTGGTGCGGAAGGGAGGGTGTGGACTTCTCACACTTAGCGTGGTGCTGCCCCCGGATAGCTGATTACTGGTCGCAGGTTTTTGAAGGACTTTCGGCCATGATAGGGGTCCAGATGGTGCCATGCCCACTCATAGCCCTATTGGGACTCACTCAAGATATAAATACAGTACACAAAAAATTCTTAACAATGAGTATGCTTCTTGCAAAATGCCAAGTGGCGTGCAGATGGGGAAGGGGCCGTGCGCCTAAATACAAGGATTGAATACACAGTATGACAACCTGGCAAGACCATATGCATTATTATGCGGAAGTGTTACCCATTACGTCGCGCCAAATAGAGATATGTGGCCCGCTCTCCTCTTAGCTTCTTGCGCTAGAAGCGTATAGTGTGGAGGACTGAGAGAGAACAGACCAGACACTGTGAGATGTAACCGGAACCATAGCTCCCTCCCGGCTGCCGCACAGAGAGCTGAGTATGGGAGAAATCCTGCGCGAAGGCAGTGCTGCCGATATACATTAATAGGTTGCTAGATTGTGACCCCTAAATATCATAATAGTATAGCAGGAGTTACTGTTGATATATAGCCGTTCCAAACAATAGCTAGGTCATCTCCATACCGGATGTCATCGAGACCTTATACATGTTGGACTATATCATTGCCTGTACAATGTGTCAAAATACTGTACTGTTATTACCCGGGTCTCTTATAATGCTGGTTATTGAATATTGGATTTGTTGTTTACATAACACTGATGTACCGTGCAACTTCTCAATAAAGATGTTTTTGAAACCAAAAAAAATATATATATTTGAATTCCTCAGACCTAATTGTGCAAGTAGTCTGCTTACAGTATCTATACCTTAATGAAAAACTTGGTACTTTCAATATGTTTGTCCCACAATGCAGTGGCGTCATGTGATCAAGGCCGCCCCAGGCCAAAACGAGTAATGGCGGACTGTTTCGAATAAAATTATAATTGTATTCATGTATTTATTTATTTATTTATTTATTTATTTATTTATGTCGTCATTCATTTATAAAGTTTTATATTGCACAAACTTAATCCCGAAGGATATCAGAGCGCTTTACACTTGAGGTAATGAGGTAACATAACAGTACGAGAGTCATATAGGGATTATACAAGAGCAATACAATACTTGTACATATAGAAGACTCAAGATAGGCCTTGGCTAGGAATATAATGTGCTATGCATTAAACCATAACGACAAAGGGGGGCCAAAGCAACAGTAAAATACCAGAATGATGTCCTTTCTTGTAGTGTGGCCCATGCGCTAATTGCTGTGGTCCGTGCCCATTGTGTTCCGTGAAATTGGAAACAAAGAGCTGAGAAACTTTGGATATATAGATAGAAATTGATATAGATATTACCAACTAACATTCGCCAGTAGGTAGTTATAGTTAGGACCTAATTTCCATAAGAAAGGCATTTTTTGACTTGTCTATGACTTTGGCGTGATTTAACCAATATGCATCAAATCTTGCCAAAAAAGTGTCAATAGGGGTACTATTGATGGGGAAAGTTTGGGGGTGATCCATGCAGTAGGGACTGAGAATTTGGGGGATGAAATAGGGTAGCGTTTCTAGTGTTAATTCTCATAGGACAATTTAGCCACCTCCACAGCCAAACCGCTGAATGGACTTACACCAAATTTGGCAGGGAGGTAGATGTTGGTTCAAGGAAGTGCCTTTTGCTTATTTGGTATAAATCCGTTCAGTAGTGTCTGAGAAATGTAAGTTTAAAATTATAGTAATTTCTCTGGCGTGGATATTTCGCGAAGGTTCCGTGATGAACTGCGAAAGCATGCGCCAATGGGAATGCTCTGAATGACTGCTTGCAACCTGAATAGAAAGTTTTGGCACCATTGTATCTATCTGGAACAGTTCCTGGGGCTACAAATGTGTGTGAAAGCCCACATAAGGGCGCAGGGTAGAGATACTCTGAACCCATGATTGAGAAATAGAGGTGTTAGTGACACCAGTTATGTGTCCAAAATGTTTTTTTTTAATTGAGCACAATATTCTCAATGACAAGGCGTCTGCCAGCATGGCCCCCATTTACTATCATGGGGACATCGTGATTATCAACGTCATCGCAAACATTTGTGAATCATTAATGCGCACAACTATAGAGATATTGAGATTCTGATAAATGTTTTTATAGAGTTATTTATATAGTGAGGTATCTATTGTGATGGTTAGAATTAATTACATAGTCATAATTTTTTAATGTGGTGGTGGCTGTTGAAATCCTGCTTTTGCTTTTCTCTTTCACGACATACCCGTGGGGATAACGATGAGCGGCGTCATTGCGATCTCTGGAGTCACTGCGAAAACAGAAGACAGGTATTAGAAATGCTTGTTCTAGAAATACACTAGAAAAACATGAGTTTGAAGTGTACAGTAATTAATCTCTGTTATGTAGAATACTGTAATGTCTGTGCATATATCTGTTTTCACTCTATAGGAAAGGCGCCATGGTCACAGTCAACGACTTCATTGTGACGTCCTGAATAACCACGAAAATGAAAAATAAGTCTGAAAGATGGTTTTTAAAGAAACTTAGTACACAACTATGAGTTTAAACATGCTTTTAAAGAAGTATGTATGTAGTAATGTTTCTATGGCAATGTTCAGAATTAATTTTTTTACATATTATTTTTGGATGTGTTGGTGGCCACTGAATGCCTGCTTCTGTTTTCCATTTTTGCGAGGTATCGCGAAATCCCCAAAAACTAAAGGAAAAAAGGCCATTGTGTTGGTTGTGTGTATATGGCTGCTACACCATAGACCAGATTTAGAGTTTCAGGTTACTTAGAAAAACCCTGTTGCCTTCATCTGTAAAGTGGACTCAATCATTTCTGTAAATTTCATGCATGTAAAAATACAGATTGTTGTTATAGATATAGCCCATGCGATACAATTAAATATAAAGCACAACAAAAGAAGAAAAGGCATTTAATTAATTAATTAAGAGAGTACTCATACTAGGAGGGAAACAAATTCTTAATACTGTTTCACATACCACAAATATGGAGGAAAACTACCTGGAACTAACAAGTGGGAACGCATACATCATAAAATACCTAACCTACCTTTCTAAGAATGCAGGCAAAAAATTTAAGCATAACATTATGAGGAAAAACCCTGACACATTGATCTCTGACAATTCTGTGTGCATGGCCAAAGGAGTCGTCACGAAAAATATGATATTCTTCACCAGAAAAAGGGCGAAAGGGCGCAATGCCTTTACAACGTTGCTCTATATAAAATCCACAACTAACATCCCTCATGGTACAAAATATATCACAAAAGCATCACCCAACCTGAGAGCGGACCTCTGCATTACTATCTTCAAGACTGGGATAGTGATGATCCAAGCATCTAACAACGACCTGGAGAAATTCGACAACTTTCTCGCATCCTTAAAAAAGAAACATAGAGACCACAAAGCCACTAATACACCGGAGAAACACAGAAGACAACCTTGTCACACCCAACCACACCAATATAATAAGCACCACATCTAGGGTCCGCCAGTAACTTGATCAAGTCACGCATTCAAGAGTTAATAGGCCTTTACAACTCCAGAGTCCGTCAGAAGACAACACAACCTCATCCGATGCTATCTCCACAATTAGTACCCCAACCAGAGACCGACAGCAACCTGAAAAATTCATCACTCCATCTAGACACCTCTGGGAACAGGACATCCAACCAGGAGCCTTATGCGGAACAGAAAGTACGTTGAGCAGGAACGAAGATGAGAGAACGCGAAATACAAACAACTTCAACAACAGTGGATCGCCAAGCCGAGACAGAACGGCCAACCCAGCAATTAAGGTCCGGGGAGAAAACCGACCAAAGGAGAGAAATAAGAAGAAAATGAGACAGGGGTCTGAACGGAAACGCAAGAACAGAAAATAGGAAGATCGAATCATACAAAGGAATAATCACATTACGTCAACTAAGGTCATGAGAAAAATTCTCGAGATTCAAACACATATCAGTATCATGTCGCAGGAATTATCAAACACCTTGAAAGGTCTAGACAGACTACGTGATATTACAGAAAACACTCACACGGAAGTAGAACATATCAAACAGCTATTAAATTCAACCAAAGACAAAAACAAGAAGAGAGCGATGCCATTGTCAGACAGACAAAACAGACCAAAAAGGAATCAAAACTATTTGTCGGAAGTAGAGATACTAGCAATACTCAAGGAGTACGAGCAATCGGACCCCACCAGAGTTCAGGAAATCAAAAGAGTATCGATAGACGCAACCAGAACATCTCATCTCAGACAAAGTGTGAAGGCCGCAACTCCCACATTCCCTGAAGAACCTGATACCTTTGCACCTCTACATGACCTACTACCAAACGAAACTCCCCACCTTGTGATATCCCTCTTGTACAAGCACACGCAGGTGGCACCACCAGCCCGAGTCCCTCGAGCCAAGAAGGAATGGGACAAAGATTTCACTGAACCATTAACAGATGATGAGTGGGAGCTTAGGTGCTCGCAAACAGAGGCAATCACAAGCAAGAGCAGACTACGCCTTATACATTTCAAAGTTTTACACCGCTTATATCATACCCCAGTTAGGGTAGGATTTCACCTCAGGGATAATGACAGATGCGAGTGGTGCGGAAGGGAGGGTGTGGACTTCTCACACTTAGCGTGGTGCTGCCCCCGGATAGCTGATTACTGGGCGCAGGTTTTTGAAGGACTTTCGGCCATGATAGGGGTCCAGATGGTGCCATGCCCACTCATAGCCCTATTGGGACTCACTCAAGATATAAATACAGTACACAAAAAATTCTTAGCAATGAGTATGCTTCTTGCAAAATGCCAAGTGGCGTGCAGATGGGGAAGGGGCCGTGCGCCTAAATACAAGGATTGGATACACAGTATGACCACCTGGCAAGACCATATGCATTATTATGCGGAATTGTTACCCATTACGTCGTGCCAAAGAGACATGTGGCCCGCTCTCCTCTTACCTTCTTGCGCTAGAAGCGTATAGTGAGGAGGACTGAGAGAGTACAGACCAGATACTGGGAGATGTACCAGCTCCCTCCCGGCTGCCGCACAGAGGGCTGAGTATGGGAGAAATCCTGCGCGAAGGCAGTGCTGCGGATATACATTAATAGGTTGCTAGATTGTGACCCCTAAATATCATAATAGTATAGCAGGAGTTACTGTTGATATATAGCTGTTCCAAACAATAGCTAGGTCATCTCTGTACCGGATGTCATCGAGACCTTATACATGTTGGACTATATCATTGCCTGTACAATGTGTCAAAATACTGTACTGTTATTACCGGGTCCTTTATAATGCTGGTTATTGAATATTGGATTTGTTGTTTACATAACACTGATGTACCGTGCAACTTCTCAATAAAGATGTTTTTGAAACCCAAAAAAATATATATATTTGAATTCTTCAGACCAAATTGCGCAAGTAGTCTGTTTACAGTATCTATACGTTCGTTCGTTCGTTCAAATAACTTTATTTCGGTTTCTCAGAAGAAATCATAAAAGTATACAATTATTTAAAAATATACCAACAATAATCACAATACATTTCCAAATAATCCGGGAAAAGGCAACATCATAATGCATTATTGCACATTTCTATAAAAACCTAAACAATAAAATCAGTAGCGATTTCTCTGAGGAAAAAAAGAAGAAGAAGAAAAAAAGGGGACATCATAATACATTATTACACAATTCTGATTTACACAAGATAGATCAATAACGGTTTCTGATTGCAAGAGCCGATCTAATGAAACTTAATACAGCATTACAGATCTTGTCCGTTGACAATGATAACAAATATTCATAACCTTCTTTGTAGAATGGCGTTCCAAGGGATAATAATAGTGGTCTAATGAAAGAATTTCTTGGTTCTTTGTACAAAGTACAGAATAAAATAAGATGTAAAGTATTTTGTGACACTTTATTATTACAGGGACAACAGGGTAATGTCACCTTCCAACCCCCCTGGTTTGGGAAAGCAAAAAGGAAGTGTAAGGTTTCAAGACGAAACCTAGTGAGATAGAAGCGTCCTTGCATTTTCAAGATATATGTTAGATAAAATGGGCGCACTAATTTTCCCTGTACACGTAGTACCTGTTCATTACCACTCAAGGATCCTAGTTTTTGGCTATATGCTTTTTTAATGACAGTCTTAGAGTCCTTTTTCAAAGTATCAGGGTTTTTAAACATAATGTCTAGCCCGATCTTACCAAAGGTATCTCTGACATATCGGAGCCAAGGGATTTCCCCGAGGTGCTCAAGTTTGAGACAATCTGTGAGAATTTCTTTCGTCAATTTCAGATCATCAGATTGCCAAACTTTAGACCATAGTACTAAGGGTGCAATATGAATAGTATCACAAACAAACTCAATTCCAACCTCACTATGACAAAAAGAGTTTGACGTACCCGAGGGAACGCATAATAGGCGTTTTAAAAACTTGTTCTCCACAATCTGTATTTTGTCACAGTTCTGTGACCCCCAAACACCAGCACCATATGTTATAACGGACACACATTTAGCTTGGTATAAAGATATCATTTCAGAAATGCGTCGTTGTCCTAGTTTACTGGCAAAACGAAAGAGAGCCTCATTTAGCTGTGAAACCTTTTGTACTCGGTTTAACAGCAACGGTTCCCATTTCAATATTTTATTAAAAAGGTTGCCCAAATAATTGAAGTTATCAACTTTCTCTATGCTAAACTCCCTCACCTTGAAGTTGCGGATTTTAGCATTCTTCTTTTGACCACACATCATGGCAAAGGATTTGCTAAAGTTGACCCCAAGATCTAATTTTCCCATAAATGAATCAAAGGCATTCAGACAGGTCTGCATGCTTTTGGGGGTAAGGGTCATTAGCACAGTATCATCAGCATATGACAACATTGGGATCTTTTTACCATTAATCTTAGGAAAGTCGGCACCAGTTTCAATCAGAAAACTTTCTAGACCGTTCGTATATACCAGAAATAAAAAGGGAGCTAGTATACATCCCTGACGGACTCCTTCAGTGGAAAAAATATGCCTGGTTTTTTCACCTCCAGGACCATATCTAACCCTGACTGTTGTAGCAGCATGCATCCTACGGAGCAGAGTTACCAAAGGCTCCTCAAAGCCCATAGCCTCCATCATAACCCACAATTTCTCCCTGCATACAGTGTCGAAAGCACTGGACAAGTCCATGAATGCCAGACAAATAGGACTTCTCTTGGCACCCATGTACTTGCCCATAATCAGTGCTAAATTCAGGCACTGCTCAGTAGTACCCTTCCCTCTTCTAAACCCATACTGCGACTCTACAATGATCCCCGATGATTCTGCCCAAGTTTCCAAACGTGCCAATATCACTCTACCCATTAGTTTGCAGGAGGCATCTATTAGAGATATTGGCCTATAACATCCTGGCTTCAGCTTATCTCCTTTTTTAAAAATAGGCACCACAACAGCCTCAGTCCATGAGGACGGTACCCGCCCTAACACTACCGCCCTAAAGACATTCTGAAGCAATGGGCACCAAACCTTAGGGTTATATTTAAACAAATCTAAAGGGATAGCATCCGGCCCTGGGGCTTTTAACGCCGCCCCCTTAGTAAGAGCTGACTCCAGTTCTGTAATTGTTAATGAATCACTAAGTGTTCTTGCTGATTCAGTATTGGGGTCATCATAGTCACCATCTCCTGAGGTAACAATTTGAGCTATTTCTTTGGGATTAAATATTTTACTGTAATGTTCTACCCAGGAGTTTTCAGGAATGTGTGTCCTGATTGTGTTGTCTTCCCCTGTTTTTAAAAAAGGTCTATTAATGATTTCCCAGAATAGCCTGTTATCTTTTAATGCTACAGCTTTATCTAGGTCATCCCATGCCCTTGTCCTTAAATCTTTTTTCATTTTTTTAATGGCATCAGTGTATTTCTTTCTGGCCAGTCTAACCATATCCTTGTCACGTGGGACTTGATGAAGAGCCTTTGTTAAGTAAGTTTGGGCAGAGGAACACTCAGCATCAAACCATTTAGGGCCTTGGTGTCGGTTACTACCCCCTGTCTTAACAAGACGTAAGGCAACATTTCTCAGAAGTGTCTCAAAACTTTTTATTGTGTAAGTTGGGTCAACTATAGGTGTCAGGCAAGCTTCTATATGATCTATGTTATCCTTAAAGATGTCCATCTCCAACTGCTTTACATTTACCTTATTCCCACCTTACGGTAACCCCCTTATTTTGGTTATATACTATTTGCTGTTCTTGGCACGTTTTGTCCACAAAAGCCAATTCAAAACTCAGAATTAGGGGATTATGGTCACTAACAGGGTTTGCCTCAATTTTAAAGTCTTTTACAAAACGGGAGAACTCCCTGGAGACCATAGCAAAGTCAATTGTAGTCATTCTACCACCTGTACCTTGAAAGGTGGGGATACTAGCTAAACCCGAGAAATTGGACATATCCAAGACACACAAATCATTATTCAAAATAATACTATTAAGAGCTGCTCCTTGATTAGAATGTTTAAAATGGGCCATCGGTTGGTCTTCTAAGTCCAACAGGCCACACACTCTGGATCCACTAAACTTACATAACTCGCAATTGAAATCACCTAACCATATGATTGCCAAAGGAAAAACACTATTCGTCAGTTTTACTATTTCCTTTTGCAGATTATCAATAACTCCAGTGTCATTGGGGTCAAAAATATTATAGTACCAATTAATTAGGAGCACATCGAATGAGAAATGGTCCTTAATCATAATTAGTTGGTACCAAGATGATTCCAACACTCTATTTACACGCATTGATTTGTGCCTTACAGATATCGCTGTCAATAACCCACCCTTTGCTCTCCCTGATTGTGATGGTATTGCAGGGACAGTAAACGTTTGGAACCCATCTAGGCTCTGATCTTCTGTGCACCATGTCTCCTGTAGGCAGACTATGTCAAAAGAGTCAACATAGTTCAACCACACTGGATCATCCAGTCTACGGGAATAACCAGCTATGTTCCAAGATATTAAACGAAAGTCTCTAAACTCCACAGGCCTCTCTACCTTTTCCTGTCCTGTTACAATTACACAATGTGCTTGCTCACCCCCCGGAAGTTCATTTTGTTGAACATCATCTCCTCCATCTATTTCCTGATCCTTATTTTGATCTTTATTTGTCTCCTTAGGTGTACTTGCACCCTCCACGCTACCCCCATCCGGCTGAGATTTACATTTCACATGTTCCAGGGTGATAGAAGTGGATTTATCATCACAAACAGATATTAGTGGTGGTGAAATTGGATACAGTCAATCATTGAGACTCATAGGGGTCAGTGGATGGAACATATTTGATAGAGGAATATTCCAGAATTCTTTTGGATTTATGGGAAGATAGTTATTTGGCCCAGGGTATGCCTCTCGATAGCCCACATGTGGAAGATAGTCAGTATTTCTATTAGGGATCGGTTGTTTCCTTAAATGTTTTAATTGGGAGGAAATGTCCCACCCAGGACAAGGCCTAGCTTCTTTCAGGGGGGGTAACATATTTTGTGGATAGAAATATGTTACATTCCGGGTTGACACTCCCCCATTGCTAGTATTCACAAACCAATCACTTATATAGGATACTACCCTGTGATCCCGGAAGTTAACTATAACCAGGTAACCTTCTATGTCCTTAGGGCGAATACCCACCCAGTGGCATCTTCTAACTGACACTATATCACCATTATCTATACCTTAATGAAGAACTTGGTACTTTCAATATCTTTGTCCCACAATGCAGTGGCGTCATGTGATCAAGGCCGCCCCAGGCCAAAACGAGTAATGGCGGACTGTTTCGAATAAAATTATAATTGTATTCGTGTATTTATTTATTCATTTATTTATTCATTTATGTCTTCATTCATTTATAAAGTTTTATATTGCACGAACTTAATCCCGAAGGATATCAGAGCGCTTTACACTTGAGGTAATGAGGTAACATAACAGTACGAGAGTCATACAGGGAGTATACAAGAGCAATACAATACTTGTACATATAGAAGACTCAAGATAGGCCTTGGCTAGGAATATAGTGTGCTATGCATTAAACCATAACGACAAAGGGGAGCCAATGCAACAGTAAAATACCAGAATGATGTCCTTTCTTGTAGTGTGGCCCATGCGCTAATTGCTGTGGTCCGTGCCCGTTGTGTTCCGTGAAATTGGAAACAAAGAGCTGAGAAACTTTGGATATATAGATAGAAATTGATATAGATATTACTAACTAACATTCGCCAGTAGGTAGTTATAGTTAGGACCTAATTTCCATAGGAAAGGCATTTTTTGACTTGGCTATGACTTTGGCGTGATTTAACCAATATGCATCAAATCTTGCCAAAAAAGTGTCAATAAGGGTACTATTGATGGGGAAAGTTTGGGGGTGATCCATGCAGTAGGGACTGAGAATTTGGGGGATGAAATAGGGTAGCGTTTCTAGTGTTAATTCTCATAGGACAATTTAGCCACCTCCACAGCCAAACCACTGAATGGACTTACACCAAATTTGGCAGGGAGGTGGATGTTGGTTCAAGGAAGTGCCTTTTGCTTATTTGGTATAAATCCGTTCAGTAGTGTCTGAGAAATGTAAGTTTAAAATTATAGTAATTTCTCTGGTGTGGATATTTTGCGAAGGTTCCGTGATGAATCGCGAAAGCATGCGCCAACGGGAATGCTCTGAATGACTGGTCGCAACCTGAATAGAAAGTTTTGGCACCATTGTATCTATCTGGAACAGTTCCTGGGGCTAAAAATGTGTGTGAAAGCCCACATAAGGGCTCAGGGTAGAGATACTCTGACCCCATGATTGAGAAATGGAGGTGTTAGTGACACGAGTTATGTGTCCAAAATGTTTTTTTTTAATTGAGCACAATATTCTCAATGACAAGGCGTCTGCCAGCATGGCCCCCATTTACTATCGTGGGGACATCGTGATTATCAACGTCATCGCGAATATTTGTGAATCATTAATGCGCATTCCTATAGAGATATTGAGATTCTGATAAATGTTTTTATAGAGTTATTTATATAGTGAGGTATCTATTGTGATTGTTAGAATTAATTACATAGTCATAAGTTTTTTAATGTGGTGGTGGCTATTGAAATCCTGCTTTTGCTTTTCTCTTTCAGGACATACCCGCCGGGATAACGATGAGCGACGTCATTGCGATCTCTGGAGTCACTGCGAAAACGGAAAACAGGTTTTAGAACTGGTTGTTCTAGAAATACACTAGAAAAACATGAGTTTGAAGTGTACAGTAATTAATCTCTGTTGTGTAGAATACTGTAATGTCTGTGCATATATCTGTTTTCACTTTATAGGAAAGGCGCCATGGTCACAGTCAACTTCATTGTGACGTCCTGAATAACCACCAAAATGAAAAATAAGTCTGAAAGATGGTTTTTAAAGAAACTTAGTACACAACTATGAGTTTAAACATGCTTTTAAAGAAGTATGTATGTTGTAAAGTTTCTATGGCAATGTTCAGAATGAATTTTTTTACATATTATTTTTGGATGTGTTGGTGGCCATTGAATGCCTGCTTCTGTTTTGCATTCTTGCGCGGTATCGCGAAATCCCCAAAAACTAAAGGAAAAACAGCCATTGTGTTGGTTGTGTGTATATGGCTTCTACACCAAGGACCAGATTTAGAGTTTCAGGTTACTTAGAAAAACCCTGTTGCCTTCATCTGTAAAGTGGACTCAATCATTTCTGTAAATTTCATGCATGTCAAAATGCAGATTGTTGTTATAGATATAGCCCATGCGATACAATTAAATATAACGCACAACAAAAGAAGAAAAGGCATTTAATTAATTAATTAAGAGAGTACTCATACTAAGGGGGAAACACATTCTTAATACTGTTTCACATACCACAAATATGGAGGAAAACTACCTGGAACTAACAAGTGGGAACGCATACATCATAAAATACCCAACCTACCTTTCTAAGAATGCAGCCAAAAAATGTAAGCATAACATTATGAGGAAAAACCCTGACACATTGATCTCGGACACTTCTGTGTGCATGGCCAAAGGAGTCATCATGAAAGATATGATATTCTTCACCAGAAAAAGGGCGAAATGGCGCAATGCCTTTACAACGTTGCTCTATATAAAATCCACAACTAACATCCCTCATGGTACAAAATATATGACAAAAGCATCACCCAACCTGAGAGCGGACCACTGCATTACTATCTTCAAGACAGGGATAGTGATGATCCAAGCATCTAACAACGACCTGGAAAAATTCGACAACTTTTTCGCATCCTTAAAAAGAAACATAGAGACCATGAAGCCACTAATACACCGGAGAAACACAGAAGACAACCTTGTCACACCCAACCACACCAATATAATAAGCAGCAAATCTAGGGTCCACCAGGAACCTGATCAAGTCACGCAATCAAGAGTCAATAGGCCTTTACAACTCCAGAGTCCGTCAGAAGACAACACAACCTCATCCGACGCTATCTCCACGATTAGTACCTCAACCAGAGACCGATAGGAACCTGAACAAATCAGCACTCCATCTAGAGACCTCTGGGAACAGGACATCCAACCAGGAGCCTTATGCGGAACAGAAAGTACGTTGACCAGGAACGAAGATGAGAGAACGCGAAATACAAACAACTTCAACAACAGTGGATCGCCAAGCCGAGACAGAATGGCCAACCCAGCAATTAAGGTCCGGGGAGAAAACCGACCAAAGAAGAGAAATAAGAAGAAAATGAGACAGGGGTCTGAACGGAAACGCAAGAACAGAAAATGGGAAGATCGAATCATACGAAGGAATAATCACATTACGTCAACTAAGGTCATGAGAAAAATTCTCGAGATTCAAACACAAATCAGTATCATGTCGCAGGAATTATTAAACACCTTGAAAGGTATAGAAAGACTACGTGATATTACAGAAAACACTCACACGGAAGTAGAACACATCAAACAGCTAATAAATACAACCAAAGACAAAAACAAGAAGAGAGCGATGCCATTGTCAGACAGACAAAACAGACCAAATAGGAATCAAAACTATTTGTCGGAAGTAGAGATACTAGCACTACTCAGGGAGTACGAGCAATCGGACCCCACCAGAGTTCAGGAAATCAAAAGAGTATTGATAGACGCAAACAGAACATCCACGAGAAATGGAAGGAAACCCAATCTCAACAACTTACAACAAATCCAACTAACCAATGACACGTCAAACAGGATCACAGATAGAACAGAAAAATCATTAAAATGCCTACTGCTCAACTGCAGATCGGCAGCGAAACATGCTTCAGACATAGCTGATATCATTATCAATCAGGAAATAGATGTAACAATCCTTACCGAAACATGGCTGTCGGAATCCTCGTCCCCAGTCTTAGACTTGTTGGTGCCCCCGCACTATAACATAATGAGACTTGACAGACTAAAAAAGACAGGAGGTGGTATTGCCTGTATCCACAGATCAAACTTAGAAATTGGCCATTTTCAATCAGACCCTCTAGAATCATGCGAATACCTTGGGCTCCACATAAGATCAGCTAACAAACAGATTTGCAACCTACATGCCTTATATCACCCTCCGGGAAATAATATGAACTTCATTGACCAACTAATGGAGATCATCACTGCCAACTCCAGCAATGACAGTAATAAAATATTTCTAGATGATTTTAATCTACACTGGGATGACAACAACGACAAACAAGTCAACGTCTTTAAAGACTTTCTGACTGAGCTAAATTTATCACAAGCCTGTCTACAACTTACTCACGAGAAAGGAGCAACATTAGACTGGATCATCTCTAAGAATAATGTCATCTCAATCCTCTCAATAGAATCATGCGACGGGTGAGATCACCACGCCCTAACCTTCCTAATATCATCACAGGAGAAGATAAAAACCACTCAACCTAGCAAAAGGAAGAGATGGATACGAGAAACCAGAGACTCGAATATAGATCTTCTATTGGAAAGCTGCAAAAAAGATCTAATCCCACCAGACAACATGCAGAATGTGACGGGTCTAACGAACCATTACACGACCACAGTATCCCAAATAGTCAACTCCACCTTACCGCTCAAATTAAAAAGAGTCACGGAAAAGATTAAAAACCCTTGGTTTAATGGAATATTGAATGAAGATAGGCGAAAATTGAGACGTGCAGAAAGAAAATGGAGACAACACCCGTCATCCCCTGAGCTGAAATCCCTCAGAAAGATCAGAAAGGAATATAACAAAAAGATCATCAACTCGAAAAAGGAATTTATCAGATCTGAACTGGACAATGCCAAAAACAGACCACGGAAACTGTTTGAGATTATAAAATCACAATCAAATAAGCTGGCAAAATCTGGCCAAGAAGTTACTAAAACACAACCAAGTTGCGAAGAATTCTCAACCTTTTTCTATAACAAAGCCAACGATCTGGAAAAAGAACTCAGGATCGCTGCAGATAACGCCAGCGACAACACTCCTGCATCACAATCTGCAACAAACTATGCGAACAATGCGACTAAAAACAAGGCACACTGGGACACTTTCAAACTTTTAGACCAGATTGAGATCACTAAAACACTCGCGGCCACTAAACCTAACAATCACTTTAACGACCCTCTACCATCAAAATGCCTGGAAAAAATCAGCCATTTTATGATTCCAATATGGACGGAAACTATAAATGCCTCACTCTCCCAGGGGGTCCTCCTAGAATGCCTCAAGACAGGTCAAGTAGTCCCGATCCTCAAAAAACCCACAGCAGACCCGGCAGATCCAAATAACTATCGCCCAGTGACCAATATCCCTCTGCTTGCCGAATTAATAGAGAGATGTGTACAAAATCAGTTAAGCCGACACATCGACAACTTCTCTCTACTGGATGATTGCCAATTGGGATTCAGAGCTGGCCACAGCACGGAAACAGCAATCCTCCACATAGTCGATGATGCACTTCAAGCTTTAGATCACAACCAATCTTGTTTACTCATCCTCCTAGACTTGTCATCAGCGTTTGATACAGTTAACCCCGAAAAACTTCTAAACAGACTGCACGACAGGATGGGAATTTCCGGCACTGTATTGGATTGGTTCAAATCATTCTTACAGAAAAGAACTCAGAAATTCCTAGTAAATCAATCTCTTTCTCCTTCTTGCCCTAACTCAATTGGAGTACCCCAAGGATCGATTCTATCTCCGTCACTGTTTAATTTATATATCGAACCCCTTACAGAAATCCTGCGAAATTCTAAAATATTTTACCATATTGTGGTATATAAATAAATAATACCGGGACTATTTTTGAATTACATTAACAATAACAGATAGCTCAATAAATAAGAGGCAGGATCCGATGTGTCCGAGTCAAAAGGATTTATTCAGGCAAAAAGGAAGGGACTGGAACGGGACAGCCTGAAATAAAATAAGAAGGAAGGCAGCTGCACCATTTCATCGACAGTGCAGCATATATATAGTAAAACATTACATTACATTACATACAGTAGGCGTAACTTATGACAAACGTAAGATAAGAAGGCATAGGTGGAAAAAGAAGGCGTGTACAGGGCGTGCATTGAGACATGTGGTATGAATGTCACAGAAGTGTCATGAATGGGGCGGAAACATGGAGGGGGCTACCTGAGAGCAGCTGGGACCTTTAACCTAGTGGTGCGCGCAAAACGGGCAATGACGTGTTACCAGGGAGAACTGGGGCTATGACTTCTGCGCTAGAAGAGGAGACTAAAGTCTGCGGTGTCAGGACGACATGTACCTATAGCATATCTGGTATCTGATGTTTGGAGTACATGTTGATAGAATCCAAAAGTTATCAGGGCAAAGGCTACTTGACACTAAGGCTGGCGGGTGCATTATTCTACATGTATTGCGTGTGCTAGGAATATTCTATGAATATTAATACAGTATTTCTCTTGCATGGAGACAGAAAGGCTAGACCATAGCTGAAACTGTTGATGTGGTTCAGTAGCTTAGGAATGCAACGAAGGAGGGCTGAACTGATAACTGGAAGCATAACATACTCTTGGCAGACAGGCGGGCAGAGCCAGGCCGGGCCGGGCACCGCGCGGCAGGAAGTAAGTGAAGGGTCAGGGATGCAGGTGGGGGCTGCATCGCTCCTCGGAGTGGATTCAGGAGACTGGAGCTTGAATCTGGTGTCCGGGCCCCTTTGAGGCCTAGGAACGGGGACAATTCAATGAATTAACGTGCACACTGTAAAACGTGGCAACATAGGCCTAATACTCGTTGCTTTCACGAGAACTGGAAACTGGCATACTATAGTTGGACACAACTATAATTGCGTCTTTAATCGATCATAGGGGGATACATGCATATCGATCATGCACATATAACATAGGATGGGGAACACGTAGGCACATATAACATGGCAAAATTTACTTTTCCACATTCCCTCCTTGTGCCCTACGTTTCCATCAGGAAACATCAATGTTCATGATACCATCTATCTGTTCATGTAGCATCATTTGCTCGTCTCGAATTGTCTTGGAACGGGACTTAGGACTAGGAATACAAGAGGTAGCACACAAATCGCAGGGCCACATTGTAAACAGAGGCAGCAACTGAATATGATCATTACTGCTATACCTAGGAATGACAATACTTTCCATCCCCAGGCAGATATGATAATCTAGAGCCAACCGGACCATGTCCAGGTGCCTGGATTCTGGTGTAACTGATGGGCAATTTTATGAAGTCTGGTTATAGCTGAATAAACAGACGGCGCGTTATTAGGAATGAAAATGCAGCAACTAGATCCGATGACTCTACATGCTCCTCCTCTATCGGCCAGTATGACGTCAAGAACGAGACGATTTTGGAGCACGACAAAACGCATAGCAGATTGCTCTTCGGTTAAGTTACCTAGAGCGGAAGTAGTCTCATTCACTACTGCTTCAAGGGTTCTGGTTAACCTACGTATTAACTTACTATTCTGGACAGGACCTATAAAGAAAAAGAAACCTTTATTGAAGTCTTGATATTGTTCTAGAGCAGTTTCAGTTTGGTCGACAATTGGGGACTCAGTCTCCCTTCTATGTCTAATGTGTACTAGATGTGTGTTTCTGTGATAATCAGATGGGGCTAGAAAAACTGGTGGCAGTAGGAAGGCAATGTAACATGTTCCATCCCAATCGAGGGGCAGACGAACATATGCGGTCTGACCACAAACAAAATAGGAATGACGTGAGGCTTTGAAAATAGATTTCCCACTGTCACTATACTCGACCACAGTAGTACAATCACTATGTCCTACATGTGCGGAACCATTCTTTCTGACACATAATTCGCCTTTGACTGGTAGTACTGAAATAGCAGGCAAATCTGGAGTAGTATCGGACTGAACATTCAGAACCATGAAATTCGAGGAATAATTACCTAAATCATATACTTCATTTTCTAGATCTAACCCTGTTCTATGGGAAAGACCTTGCTTGTCTGGGAAACATGTACGATTCAGAAGGGACATATCAGTTGAGGATGACGTTAACGTGGACCATGCTCCACACGAACCATTATGTGAAAACGGATAGGGAAAGAGTGGCAGAACTCCCTTCGGTGTCTGGAAAGGGGGAAGTCGACCACACACCCAACAATTAGTGGCATTGCTGGTCTGCTGTGAATAGTGCAACATTCGGATAAAAGTATTATTACGCATAGCAAGACGATAGGATAACTCGTGAGGAGGCAGATCACTAAATGTGTGCTCTACTGTAACATTAGAAAACATATGTACATGTGGAATAGGAAAACATAAATGTAACGCATAACTTATACATGTAACCATAAGGCACAGGAACAATAAAAAGAACAGAACGATAATACATCTCTTAGAGTTTTGACTAACTCTCTCACTGTGTGGGTCTATCTCATACATGTCAGGAACCTGTCTAACCGTTTCACCCGAGAGGGACTTAGACAATTAAACTGGCTGACTTACTAGACCGCAACTTAGATTTATACTCCTGCTGCGGAGTTTTCTCTAACAGGGGAATTTTAGATTCTTGGTCTGGGCAGTCCTTGAGAAAAGTTTTAGGTTTCAGTCCATGGAATTTCTTGACGTGGCTCGCGTGTAGCCAGCCTTTTCGGTTTTCAATCTTCACTGCTGTCCGGGTGGTGAGAAGAACTAGACGGGGTTCCTTCCAACGGGGCTCCAGCGGACTTGAACGATCAAAGTTCCTTATAAGGACCATATCACCCGGAACGACTTCATGCGGTTTCACCTCGGTGTTGTCTGGAAATGCAGCGGCAACCTGTGAACGACAAGATTGTAGTGCAGACATCAAGGAGGCAAGGTAATCTGTCAGCATATTACTGTCAATATCGGTAATGGTACGGGGTCTAGGTGTACCCCACATGTTAGGGGGGCGACCAAACACTATCTCGTAGGGAGATAGACCTGAACGGGAGTGAGCGACCATTCTCATATAGAAAAGGGCAACTGGCAGTGCTACTATCCAATCTACACCTTTCTCTGCACACACTTTCGCAATGCGGATTTTCAGGGTCTGGTTATGTCTCTCTACGAGACCGGCTGCTTCAGGATGGCGTACACAATGGAACTTCCACTGGTACCCTAACAGAAGGGAAACTTGTTTCATGAGCTCGGATGAGAATGGCTGGCCGTTATCTGAATACACAACCCTAGGTAATCCATAGCGGGGAAAGAACTCACGAACCAACTGCCTGGCAGTGGTCGCAGCTGTGTAATCTGGAACTGGATATGCTTCTGTCCACCTGGACAAAGCGCATACAACTACGAGGACATACTTGAAACCTCGACATCGCTCCATCTGAATATAATCCATCTGGAGGACTTCAAAAGGGTGGTCAGGAGGATGGAATCCACCTTGTTCCACCGGGACACTTTTACCTGGATTGAACTGACAACATATCATACAGGTACGGACTTTCTGCTTGGCTGCTGCTCGTAAATGCTTGTTGAACCAAAGGTTCTGGATACTGTCTAACATGGCTTTTTCTCCTAGATGTGCTGGACTATGTGCGGTGTTAATAATGACTTGAACCATAGAGTCGGGGAGAAACCATGTGGCTTTTCCCCTCGTCAACCATCCTTGATCTGTCTGGACCCCTCCTTGTTCGGACCATTTCTTGATTTCATCGGGAGTAGCATGTAACTGTATATCTATGACATCTTGTGTAGGGTCCTTGACTGTCATACAAGTAGTCTGTTCTGGAATGTGTGTCAGTGTCGTGTTAACTGGAATGTCTGGAGTCTGAGCTGTGAGCTTGGCTGTTCGATCTGCTAGATCGTTACCTTGGGAAATGATATCAGTGACTTTCGTATGTGCCTTGCACTTCATGATAGCGATAGCTGTCGGTAAATGTATTGCATCTAACAGAGCTTGAATGAGGAGACCATGCTGAATCTTGGTTCCATGAGAAGTCATGAAACCTCTCTCCTGCCAGAGCACTCCAAAGTCGTGTACGACTCCGAATGCGTAACGTGAATCTGTGTATATGTTTACTTTCAGGTTCTTGGCACGTATGCAGGCTTGGGTCAGAGCGACAAGCTCTGCTGCTTGAGCAGACAGGGTGTCAATACGATGTGTTTCTATAACTTTGGTTTCAGTAGTCACTGCATACGCGGCTACTAGTTCTCCTGTACTTGTTCTCATACATGAACCATCCACATAAAGTGTCAGGTCGGGATCAGGTAATGCAATATCTGTCAGATCTTGTCTTGGCTTTGTCATGGTGTTAACAACTTCCACACAGTCATGTGTGGCAGGATTTGAAGTAACTGACGGTAACAGTGTGGCTGGATTTAAAATGTTGCAGCGTCTGATTTCTATGTGTGGCTGAAACAGTATCAGTTCATAACCTGTTAAACGTGCAATTGTCAAGTGCTGAGTCTGTGTTCGGTTTAAAAGAACTTCCACGGAGTGTGGAACTTGTACTGTCAGGGAGTGTCCTAACACTATGGAATCACTTTGTCTGATAGCTAGAGCTGTGGCTGCAACTGACTTGAGGCACGCAGGCAGAGCCTGGGCCACTGGATCTAATGTGCTAGAAAAATAAGCACAGGGCTTGTATTGTCCTGCTTGATCTTGTGTGAGAACAGATAATGCAGTACCATCACGTTCTGTAACGAAAAGTGTAAAAGGCTTACTGTAGTTCGGTGTTGCTAGAACAGGTGCATTACATAAAGCTTTCTTTAACTCATTAAAAACAAGTGTATGTTCCTGGGTCCAAGGGAGGACAGACGATACGGCTGCCTCCTGTGTCGTTAACTGTATTAGTGGCTTGGCTAGAAATGCATACTGAGGAATCCATTGTCTGCAGTAAGAAGTGAGGCCGATAAAAGCTCGCACCTCCTTCTGCGTCGTGGGCTGTGGAAGACGTGCTATTAACTGGATGCGGTCAGGTGTCAACTGCCTACCCCTCTTGGACAGTAAGTGTCCTAAGTAGACCACTTGCTGGACACAGAATTGCAATTTGGAAGGGGACACCTTGTGCCCCATCTCGGCCAGAAAATACAGAACTGTAAGTGACGCACGTTCGCAGTCACGTTCAGAACGGGCTGTGATCAGTAGATCATCGACATACTGGAGCAGGGCAGTGTCAGCTGGCATGTGGATATTGTCTAGTTGTCTCTTAAGTGCTTGACTGTAAATGCTAGGACTTTCTGTGAAACCTTGAGGTGCTCGTGTGAATTTATAGCTTCTTCCATTTAAACAGAATCCGAAAAGGAACTGGCTGTCTGGATGAATGGGGACACTGAAAAATGCGTTCTTGAGATCGATAACTGTAAAGAACGTAGCTTCAGAATCAATGGCTGTCAATAGGGAAGAAATATCTGGGACTACCGGGTACTGTGGTACAATACATTTATTAAGTTCTCGAAGGTCGATCACTAATCGATAAACTGGAGGTGCATTTGGATCAGTACGTTTCAGGATTGGAATGATAGGAGAATTACATACATTGGAGTCAGTTTCTTCAACCACTCCTTGAACAACAAGCTCGTCAATAATTTTGGATAAGGCTGCTACAGCCTCAGGTGGCAATTTGTACTGTCGGATTCGTGGTAATACAACACCTTGCTTCAGAGTCACACGGTGAGGTGTGATATGCATACAACCTACATCAGTTGGACCTTGCGCCCATAAATGCTGTGGTACATTCAATAATCTTGGATCAAAATCACGTAATACATAATGACCTTTGAAATCACGGAGGAACAGACGGACCCCTTCTGGGGAGCAGCATATGACTGCTCCTAATTCTTTTAAAGTCTTAATGCCTAACAAATTTTCTGGGCAAGATTTCGTGAGTAACAGATCTGTAGTTCGGGACAATGGACCAACTTCTAGAGTAACTGGTTTCGATATTTCATTAACAATAGGCTTTCCTGAAAATCCAAGGGAAACATTTCTAGAGCCTGAGAGTGGAGCCCCTGGAACCTCGTCATGACTGATGGTAGTCCTACTTGCCCCTGTATCAATCAGAAACTTCCTGTCTTTCCCCAATACTTGACTATGTACATAGGGACCCTCTTGATCTACAGGTATCTCGATGAGAGGCAAGCCTACCTCCCTCTCTTGGCTGTTTCATGAATACGGCTGATAATCTGGGTACTCTGACTGTGCATACTGGTACATTTGCTGTGTAACATGCTGTGTTGCAGCTATAGGCTGCGGTACTGTAACTGACTGTTGCGCATTCTGTGGTGGCTGGGAAGTCTGTGTGACTTGTTCTTGTCTAGGCGGACGTGGTCTTTCTTTAGTTTTACCAGTAGCTATGTTGTGTTTCAGAACTGCACATTCGTTTATAAAATGACCTGGCTGTTTACAGTAATTGCAGGTCCCTTTAATGGGAGCTGCAGGATGACTGGCTTGATTCGGACCCCTCTTCTGACTGTCTTGTGGAACAGATTGTGCAACTAGTACTTTCATTTTCGTGTCTTTCATACGTCTCCTTTCGTGTTCCTGCCCTTCCCTGATTCTGTTCTGGTGGTACTGGAGCATCTGAAGCATCTGTGACGGAGAATTAGCTTGCCAGGTACTTTCGACTTTCAGGACTCGATTTTTAACTTGTGGACTTGAATTCTCGACTAGTTTAGTAACAAAAAGATGAGGGTATGATTCACTACTTGTTTTCAGACCACTATTAATAATAAAACATTTTTCAAATCTAGAATAAAAATCACTAGTATCTTCGTCTTGTTTCTGTTTACAGGCTGAGATGGCATCCCAATCTTCCTTTTTCGTGGCTAGTAATCTTGGCAAAACTTGTATCAATAACTCGGGCAATTCTTTAGCTTTATCCCCAAGACCGGTACCTGGAACTCTTATATTATCTTCAGCTTCTAGAGCTGTCCAATCTATCTTTTTCTCTCCCACCTCCCATTCTTTTTCCTTGAGTTTTTCATATATGCCTGCAGGCAACAGGACCTTTAACATTTTAATGATATCAGGGTACGTGTATTCTCCCATGAGGAGCATGTCCTTTAATTCACGGTGGAACCCTGCTGGATCTTTATCATGACAGGGAATTAACTTCTTCATTTCTAAGAGTTCCATCTTTGTGATAGGGGTGTAAACAAATACTCGTTCTAGACCATCACCCTCTTTCTTGACTGGATGCACTTCTCGTAACGGATTCTGTCTGTCTATGTAGAATGATTTACTTTCTGGGGGTGAGACGTGAACAAAATGTGGATTGAGAAACGTTCGGTATTTGTGGCGCTGTTCTAATATGACACTAATTAAATCGGTACCTAGACCTTTCCATCTGTACTGGAGTAACTCGTTCAATATATCATGTAAAGGACCTGGTTCAGAATGTTGTTCCTCATACAGGGTAATGAGGTGCTGGATCATATACATACCCACCAGTCGCTGTTCGGCTGGGGGCAGTTTCAGAAACATTTGGGCCACTATTTCGTCTGGAAAAGTGGTAGAATCAGTAGTCCACCGGACCGCTGATCGGGCTAGTTCTTGTTCATGCATTGTACTGAGCTCGCTATAACCGATTCGTAATTTCAGAATGTGATTCGTAGCTTGGAATACTTGCTCAAGAGAACACTGTTCTGGTGCTGGAGGAGGAACAGCTTTCTTGTAATCTAGGCGTGAATGTCGGTCGGAAAGTCTAGTTCTACCTACATACGCTATTCTGGAGGGATTCTCGTTGTCTACCTCTTCTGTAGAAGAGTCATCTTCTTTCTCGGTTGCTTGTTTTGCTTCTCGTTTCTCGTGTATAGTTATGATTTCCCTCCGAATTTTCTTGTACATACTCTCTATACAATTTTGTGTCTTGTGTTTTCCCTCGGCTATATTGTCACTCCACCTGGTCAGGACTTTCATTTCTTCTTGATCTTTTTCTGGATAATCTTGCTCTCTTATTAAACAGTTAATCAAAAACTTTAAAATCATGAGCTGAGTCTCGACTTTTCTTTGAACCATGGCTTCGTGAATACTTTCTGGATTCACTCCTGTACGGATAAAACGATATATTCTGTCTAGATGTTCTCCCATATCGGGCAGGGTGTCCAAATAGCCGGCAACCCCTCTTAAACGTAATGAATATATGACCATGTGGTCATCGCCTGGAACTGGATCATAACGACATTCAGTAAGTGCTCGCTTGATATCTCCGTATGTAGTCACTTTTGGCGTACGCTGTAACGCTAGTTCATGTAGCGTCATACGTCTTGGTTGAGGCGGGGTACGAGGAGAACTTCCCCCCGCGGCTCCTAAACTAGAATCGTCGGTGTATACTGTACGTGCTGGTAAAGCGACTGGCAAAGCGGGTACATGTACTGTGGGCTCGGCCGGGGGTGCTGTAACAGGTGCTGTCACATTAACTGGACCCACGGGACCAACGGCTGGAGGAGCAGGAATTACATTATTAACGGGAGCAGGCGGAATAGGATTTGCATATTCTGGGACTGTGTCGTCCAAATAGGACGAAAGAAAAATATCAGCTGCGGTCGGTTTATGACGTAGCTTAGTCGGGATCAATGGCGGCGGGAAATTACAGGGTGCTTCCGGGGTTGCTTTTGGCAAGCCCTCAGCAAGAAGAGGATACATACCCTTAATAAGGGCATTTCTCTGTCTGTCTGCCTGTTCTGCTCTAACTCGTTCACCTTCTTCGATTAATTCCCTTTCTTGGGCTTTTTCTGCGGATTCCCTACTTAATTTCTTTTTCGGTTCTTTTATGAGATTCTTTGCGCCATAACTCGATGGCATCTTTCTGGGACTGTCTGGCTTTCTTTTTCCATAATGCTTCTTCTACTCGCATGATGCACTCGGCATCCCATGTACCTGATACGGGCCATCTATATTTCTCTTCTAGTTCCTTAGTATAGTCCGCCCATAAGTCTAGATATATTATGGCATCTAAGCCATGCTTGTGATACATAAAATGTCCTGGACTGTCCCTAGGAGGGACAGGACCTGCTTCTTCGAGTAACCCTTTTCTGGTCTTTAACTGACGTAATTTCGAGAATAGAGGCATTTCGTCTAATATACTTGGAACACAATACACAATAATCACAATAATAATATAGCAAACAAAACTCTCATACCACGACATAAAAATACATTGATAACAGAATACTACCTGATACACTGAAAACAGAACACATGAATTTCTCGAAAACGAAACTTACTAGAATTACTGGATGCACTGCTGAAACAGTACAGAACATACCGGTCCCATAAAGAGACACTTCAGGACCCGTATCCACCTAGGTGAATACTTCGTACTGGATCTGTGTACCCAAACCCATCGGACCAGGACCAACTAATGATCCTGTCTAGATACTTCCCCCGCGACGGTACTCACCGGGAAGCAGAAACTGGAAGGCCTCGGACTGGACTGGACTGCTACGACGTCGGACTACAAACTTCGGAAACTTCGGTTACAGGTGGGCCTCCGGATACCTCGGACCTTGCTCTCTCGGCTTGGGCTCTGGTCGGGACGAACCGCATTCCACACCGCATTGTCTGGATGTCGGACCGCAGTCTCCGTTTCCTCCGTGGGCCTGAGGGAGACTTGAAACAGAAATATCTGCCGGTGCGCAGTAGAGTTCCGTCACGGCTGCAGAGGGTCAGGGGGCCTGCGTGGCATCGCCAGCGCGTGAGGAAGGGGCTCGTCCCTGTTCGGGCGCCATTATGTGGTATATAAATAAATAATACCGGGACTATTTTTGAATTACATTAACAATAACAGATAGCTCAATAAATAAGAGGCAGGATCCGATGTGTCCGAGTCAAAAGGATTTATTCAGGCAAAAAGGAAGGGACTGGAACGGGACAGCCTGAAATAAAATAAGAAGGAAGGCAGCTGCACCATTTCATCGACAGTGCAGCATATATATAGTAAAACATTACATTACATACAGTAGGCGTAACTTATGACAAACGTAAGATAAGAAGGCATGGGTGGAAAAAGAAGGCGTGTACAGGGCGTGCATTGAGACATGTGGTATGAACGTCACAGAAGTGTCATGAATGGGGCGGAAACATGGAGGGGGCTACCTGAGAGCAGCTGGGACCTTTAACCTAGTGGTGCGCGCAAAACGGGCAATGACGTGTTACCAGGGAGAACTGGGGCTATGACTTCTGCGCTAGAAGAGGAGACTAAAGTCTGCGGTGTCAGGACGACATGTACCTATAGCATATCTGGTATCTGATGTTTGGAGTACATGTTGATAGAATCCAAAAGTTATCAGGGCAAAGGCTACTTGACACTAAGGCTGGCGGGTGCATTATTCTACATGTATTGCGTGTGCTAGGAATATTCTATGAATATTAATACAGTATTTCTCTTGCATGGAGACAGAAAGGCTAGACCATAGCTGAAACTGTTGATGTGGTTCAGTAGCTTAGGAATGCAACGAAGGAGGGCTGAACTGATAACTGGAAGCATAACATACTCTTGGCAGACAGGCGGGCAGAGCCAGGCCGGGCCGGGCACCGCGCGGCAGGAAGTAAGTGAAGGGTCAGGGATGCAGGTGGGGGCTGCATCGCTCCTCGGAGTGGATTCAGGAGACTGGAGCTTGAATGTGGTGTCCGGGCCCCTTTGAGGCCTAGGAACGGGGACAATTCAATGAATTAACGTGCACACTGTAAAACGTGGCAACATAGGCCTAATACTCGTTGCTTTCACGAGAACTGGAAACTGGCATACTATAGTTGGACACAACTATAATTGCGTCTTTAATCGATCATAGGGGGATACATGCATATCGATCATGCACATATAACATAGGATGGGGAACACGTAGGCACATATAACATGGCAAAATTTACTTTTCCACATTATGTACGCAGACGACACGCAACTTTACATCAAGATTGCATCAATGGAAGACACAACCATCATGAATGAGGCCCTCAAAATGACTCTAAATTGGCTAACTAGCAATCATCTCAAGCTAAAGGCAAATAAAACTGAATTCTTACTCATCGCACCACAAAAGAAACAAGCAATAGCAAAGGAATGGTCCAAAATGATCACAGCACTAAACTGCACCCCGACTTTGGTTGAGTCAGCAAAGTCTCTTGGAATCACACTGGATGAACAGCTTGATATGAAATCCCACATTAAAGTAATGGCAAGAAACGCACGCTTTCACCTGAACTACCTAAGAAAAATGAAGTCATTTCTATCGGAGAATGACCTAAAACTAGCTGTGCAATCACTGGTTATCTCAAGAATTGAATATGGGTGCACAACACTAGCAGGTCTCCTAAAAATTTCCATAGCTCCTCTAAAAGCATGCCTCAATGCAGCGGCAAGACTTATCACAGGGACGAGGAAATTTGACCACATATCCCCTCACTTGAAAGCTTTAAACTGGCTACCCTACGAAGCTAGAATACAGCTAAAATTGGCATGTATCACCCATAAAGCGATTCATCACAACACACCCAGATATCTTGCCAAGAAAATAGAAATATACTACAAAAAAGGTGCTAATATCAGTAAATCAATTATTTGTCTTACTCACACACGAATAGAACACTATGTGAGAAGTATCTGATTTTTTTAATCAATCTTTTAGATTTTCATTTTATTTCAAGTTTTCATTTTTTCATTTACTTTTTGTACATTTTATATATTCCAACAAAACATTTTAAAAAACATAACATAAACGAACATTTAATCAGTATTGTCCCACATCCCCTTCATATCATTCATACACACTATCACTAAAGATCTTTGTCAAACATACTCAACACACATTCATACTCCTAACACTCTAGTATCAAAAAACTTTGTTTATACAGTTCATATACAATTTTTTCGAAAGGAAACCATACAATCTAGTTTCAAAGCGTAAATCACTATAATACAAGTATCATTGGATTTTCTTATGGTTTCAACATAGCAAGGTCTACGCGTTTCGAACTCTCTTTAATGTGGAGTTCTCATCAGGACCATAGACTCTCTAATTGTCAGACAGATTTGTAATCCTTAAATCACCAACGACCGCGAAGCGGGACCACTGCCATCTTGTGGTTAGGTGCCTCTCTCTATTTTGTTGTTCTTTTTGTCCACATGTGAATTGCGGGGAGGACAGGGGGAATTTTAATTTTCTCAAACGGAGCCCACGATGCACCTTTAGTTCGTTTCGTGTTCCGATTCAATCAGGGTCCGGTCTCTCAGTCTCCAGCATTCCGCATTTGCTCCGTTTGAGAAAATTTAAATTCCCCCCGTCCTCCCCGCAATTAATAAAATAGATCTCACAATTACTATCTATAGCAATGGGATCATTCTCATTCAAGCTTCCAATCGAAAACTAGAGCAGTTCGATAAACTCTTTTTGAAATTCAAAAGCTTTGTAGCTAACTATTCAACCCCAGGGCGACTAGATACAACACTAACCACCTCAAGATCACTCCAAATCAATGCTCCCATTCCCTCCTCAGATTCACATCCCTCCTCTTCCATCACCCTTCCCTTGCCCCTGCCGGTTTCAGAACTGTTTGAATCACATATTCTTCGACCATTAACCCTATCACCTCTTCCAACCTCCTTATCAATACTCCCTGGCACACCTCTAACACTCAGTGACTAATCCCCTCCTCGTGAATCTCCCATTATCGCCTCTGACCCCCCTAACTCTCATCGGCACCTTAACCCCTCTGCAGCTCTCTACACTCAATCAACCTCCTGGTCTATGCATCCTGGAACAGCGCTCATATTCATGGACCTACCTTCTCCAGGCTATCCCCCATTACTGCCTCGGACACCTCTAACACACTTAGTCAACCCCCCCCCCCTTCCCAGATCTCCACAATTTCCTCCCCTTTCCCCACACCCAGACATGCTGGCACGCTTGGACGATATCTCCCTCCAGCTGCACCTTCTCTCCCTCAGACTCCAAGGTTTGAAAGCCTTCTTACTCGAATATCTCCCCTTGTTAAGCCCCCTCTTCTCTAGTCCAAACAGGCCCAGAGCCCCCACCAACGCCACAGACACAGCTCCCCGCGACCATCCCCTCTCACCATCTCCAATTCTGTTCCACTACCTAACGCAGCCTCTCGCCCAAAAAGCGCGTCCTTTCTCATGCCCAACGAAATTGACAGCCTTCTCAAGTCTTATTCATCCACCTCAGACTTCAAAACGAGTCCAAAGGGAATAATTCAAACCATTCACTCTAACCCTAACAGAGAACCCTACTAGAACCGCAGAGTCATAAATAACAATAACCTCAAGAGAGTGAACATCACTCAGACTCCTCCCCCCCATACTCCGGCTCCACTCAAATGCATACTACTCAATTGTAGGTCTGCCAGCAAACACGCCTCCGAGATCTTCGACCTCATTCAACAGAATGAGTTAGATATCATTATCCTACCAGAAACCTGGCTCAACCCTTCATCCACTCCAATTCTTGACCTCTTGGTGCCCCCCACCCACAACATAATTCGTCTTGACAGAGTTAAGAAGCTGGGTGGAGGCCTAGCTTGCATACATCAAAGTACTCTTACGGTCTCCCTTTCAGAGTCATCTCTGCCAGTAACTTGCGAATACCTTTGTCTCAACATCTCTAGTAACAATAATCTGGTTTGCAAACTACACACATTCTATCACCCCCCCAGGCGACAATGTCCCCTTCATTGAACAATTAATGGAAATCATCTCTGGCGATGTGGACTCAGTCCAGTCCCACATCTACCTTGGGAACTTTAATCTTCACTGGTCTAACACTAACGATCATGCAGTCTCATGCCTCAATTCCTTCTTGCAGGACCACAAATTGATTCACCATTGTGAGCAGCCCACTCACATTAAAGGGGAAACTTTGAACCCCATTGTTGTATTTAGATATGCTTGTTGCATATCTTGTAGAATCTTTCTTTTGTAATAGTTCTGTCTTGTGTAGGTTCTCTAAAGTGGCAGTTTGTACCTCTCGGGCGGAGTGAGAGGAGTGGTGGCTTATTGCGCTGACAATAAATCTACGAACCTAATTACTTTGTCTACATTGTCCATTTCTGACTTAAAACACCACAATTATTTTGGCGACAAGGTGTTTTGCTGCTTCAAGCTACTGCAACGGTTTGGTTTTGGCATCGCTACGTTGCACTTTAATATTTGCAATATGAAATGTGCCGATGGTGAATATTTGAAGGTGAGAAGTGTTGGGGATAAGGTGACGTTGTGGAATTTATTACAATCGCTCACCTCCTCCAGCTGGTGGAATTCTCTACGATCTCTCTCCTCCTCCAGCGGCTGTATGTATTGAAGGGAAGCGGAGTTTTTCCCCAGCGGCTGTGACACCGGACAGGTGAGGAGGTCTGGGTGTGGATACCTGTTGTGAAGCGCTTTACGCTCCCGTCTTCTCCACATGGGTTTTGTGTGGTCTTCTGCTGTGCTGTCTGTCCTGTCTGCGGTGCCTTCCGTGTACCTGTGGTTCCCCACCGTTGAGATCTTTCTCTGTTGGGCGCAAAGACTGTATGGTGACGTAGTCGAATGTGGAGAGAGTCTCGGTGAGCCTGTGACGTCCTCTATGATTCGTGCCTGTCATCCTGCGGCGTCTGCATGGGGCACATCTACGTCTAACGTCCGAAACGAGTCACGCTTAATGAAGTGAATTTTTTTTTAGACTATGAACTTCACCGTTTCAGCTTAAAGAGCAACAGTGTGTTATCAGCACTACAAGTACTTGAGAACGCTACCATTTCAGTGCATATTATACAAGAATATTGTTCTTCGTGTTCATTTGTTTTTAATTACTGTGCAAGGCTGCCATCTAGTGACTATGTTTCAAATTGGATGTTTTAATTACAGAATAGTATGCAGTGTTTAGTCTAAATGGTATTTCAGTCATAAGTCATGGTAACGGTATATCTCTTGGAATTACATACTTGTTTCCAGGAAGAATATTTATTGTAACAGTCACTTATAAGCTAAGGTTTCTTCTTTGAAGCATTATGACGGTCAAGAAAGGTTGTGACACTTTTGGTGAAGCTGTTTGTGTTGAAAAGGTTTGTGGGAATGCTGTCATGGTCAAAGGTGGGCATTGGTGGAATGTAGGTAAAGTAGTCAAAGTCATGTCTGGAAGCAACCATTCTCCATCTGCTTTAAAATCTACTTTGAATGATCCCCAAGTCAGGAGTACCTCCCATGTACAAGATGTATCTTCCGACAAGAGGGGGTCAGATAGAGATCTTACAGTGAGAAATGTTGATATTACTCCTATTAGAAAGTCTGCACGTGTGACCCGTCTTCCTTGGACGTTACGTTAAACTTCTTCAAAATTGTTATTGTGGATAGCTGATATTTTCTCATTTTTAGCAATGTAACTCTGTTAAACTGGTTCTTCTACGTACATTATGTGGCTGTTGTAATGCTTGTGATGTAACACTTCTTTACTGTTTCATTTGTTTTAGTTTCTCTCCGCTTTGTTCTTTCTTTTCTTTTGTTTTTTATCTACTTTAAATATGTCTTTTCTTTTGGAAAAAAAAGATAATGTTGTATTTAGATATGCTTGTTGCATTTCTTGTAGAATCTTTCTTTTGTCATAGTTCTGTCTTGTGTAGGTTCTCTAAAGTGGCAGTTTGTACCTCTCGGGCGGAGTGAGAGGAGCGGTGGCTTATTGCGCTGACAATAAATCTACGAACCTAATTACTTTGTCTACATTGTCCATTTCTGACTTAAAACACCACACACAGAGATGCCAATACTGCTGACCTAGTAAGCTGCTGTAATCGGGCCCTCTCTCCCCAATTGGATATACTTGAAGTCCATGCTCTCACAGACTTCTATACCTCTTCTATTTCCAACATCATGGACTCTTTGGCCCCACTAAAACAAAAAAATGCACCTGCAAACATTTCTAAACTTTGGTTCAATGGCAACCTAAACTCGGAACGTCGCAATCTAAGGGCCATAGGACGGTCCTGGAGAGCCACTTCATCTGCATGCCATCTAAAAAACCCTAGAGCAGCAAGAAGAGTGTATAACAAATCAAGTCAGCTAAGGCTGAGTATTTCAGATCCCAACTTAACCAAGCGGCGAATTGACCCAAGAAACTGTTTGAATTGGTTAAACAACAATCGGTGGTAGCCCCTAACCGATCAGCCTCGGAAGTCAGACTTGCCTCATGCGATGATCTGACTGCTTTTTTCACTGATAAAACGAGACTTATTAACATTGATTTGGAAGCCAGGAGGGCCCCATTGCTACCTAATGAACCTGCACCACCACTGACCGGACTAGACAAGACTGCAACATGTAGCTGGGGTATCAAGAACAACGCTTCCTGGGACACCTTTACCCCCCTCATTGAAAATGATATCAAAAAGGTCCTTCGGAGTATCAACCCATCTAATCGCTTCAGTGACTCTTTATCTCCTACCATCTTCAAAGTAATTAAGGATGAAATCTCCATATTCTGGACAAAGATCGTCAATGCGTCTCTGTCACAAGGCACGATCCCAGAATGCCTAAAAGAAGCTCAGGTAACACCTATGTTAAAAAAAAACACAGCCGAAAGTACAGACCGTAACAACTTCCGACTTATATCCAGCATCCCCACTCTAGCTAAACTCCTTGAAAATTGCGTCCAGTCACAACTATGTGCGCACATAGAAAATGTCCATCTCCTGGACCAACACCAATCTGGCTTTCGTAGTGGGCACAGCACTAAATCGGCTCTCACCCCTGTGATGGATGACATCCTAATAATGCTTGATCATAATGAATCCTGCCTCCTTATCCTACTTGACCTCTCCTCCGCATTTGACACTGTCAATCATGACAATCTACTATTCATTCTGGAGCATAGGATGGGCCTTTCTGGTCAGGTACTGCAGTGGTTCTCGTCCTTTTTGCAGCACAGAGACCAAAGAGTTATAGCAAACCACTCACTCTCCCAGCCATCCCCAGTCAGCATGGGGGTTCCCCAATCATCATCGTTATCTCTCATTCTCTTCAATTTGTTCCTGGAACCATTAGCTAATGTTCTAAAATCCTTGGACATTCGCTTCCATATGTATACAGATGACACCCAACTCTATCTGAAAATATCCTCCCCGGATGACATCACTTCTCTCAACTCCACCCTACTGACTTCCCAAAACTGGTTAACTGCAAATCACCTCCTGCTAAACACCTCCAAAACAGAATTCCTCCTCATTTCTCCCTAGAAACATACTCCTAACATCGACCTATGGATGAACCAACTCACAGCCTTAAACTGCCCCCCCCCACGCATTATCGACTCAGCTAAATCTCTAGGAATTACCCTGGACATGTGCAAGGGAGCTAACCACCTTCTGAGAACACTCAGGAATCTCAAACCTTTCCTACCTCAAGCAGATTTCAAGTAAGTGGTCCAAGCGCTTGTTCTGCCGAGACTTGACTATTAAATAACAAGAATAGATGCCAATACTGAAAAAAATATTTTTCTAGTTAACCTACCACTAATTGAGCTAAAACAAATACTGATGTGGACTGCTTTTTCTGTCTGATTTAATCAGATTGTATTTATTTATTCAAAATCATGCGAATTAGAATATTTTTAAGTGCTTTTTTCCTTTTTTTTGGTCACAACATTGAAACATTAAAAACATATGCAAAATGCAAATCCAAAAAACCTCAAATACATTTTTACATTCAACTAAACAGATTTTCATGCCTTCATTCACACCCACACTACACATTCACCATACACAAAAGCAAAAATATTTACAATAGTTCAATTTTTATACAACATTTTTTTAGTTGCCATAAAGATATACATTCCGACGAGTTTTCTCTGTTTATATTTAATTTGAAGGTTCCTATTTACGAAACTCTTATGGCTGGAAAAAGGGTCTACGAAAGAGCTCTCCAACCCCAACGCCGGAAACAACGACATCACCCCCTCGCAAGACCTCTGCAACTCCCTCGCCTCCTACTTCCTCAACAAGATCGCAGACATACACTACAGCTTCAGCACTCAACCGACGCACGCCACAACCGCAGCATCGCCACCCACCACCACCCTCCGCGCCTGGACCCCGGTCAACACCGAAGACACCGTCCACACGATGAACTCCGTCCACTCCGGATCTCCGACCGACCCCTGCCCTCACCACGTCTTCAACAAAGCCGACGCGGTCATCGCTCCCCACCTGCGGGACATCATCAACACCTCATTCGACACCGCCACCTTCCCCGAGAGCTGGAAGCACGCCGAACTCAGCGCTCTACTGAAGAAACCTACAGCAGACCCCACCGAACTCAAGAATTACCGCCCCATCTCTCTACTCCCGTTCCCAGCCAAAGTCCTCGAGACGAATGGATCCCTCGACCCATCGCAGTCTGGATTCCGTGCCAACCACAGCACCGAGACCGCCCTCATCGCCGCCACTGACGACATCCGAGCCCTGATGGACAACGGGGAAACAGCGGCCCTCATCCTCCTAGACCTCTCCGCGGCTTTCGACACGGTCTGCCACCGCACCCTAGTGCAGCGCCTCAGCAACGTCGGAATCCAGGAGAAGGCGCTGGAATGGATTGTCTCCTTTCTCGTCGGAAGAACACAAAGAGTCCGCCTACCACCGTACAAGTCAGAGGCCACCAAAGTCATCTGCGGCGTCCCTCAAGGATCCTCACTGAGCCCGACTCTCTTCAACGTCTACATGAGCCCCCTCGCGGCCATCGCACGCCAACACAACCTCAACATAATCTCCTACGCCGACGACACCCAGCTGATCCTCTCCCTGACCAACGACCCCGCCGCCGCCAGAGCCAACCTGCACGAAGGGATGAGAGAGGTAGCCGAGTGGATGACGACGAGCCGCCTGAAGCTGAACACAGATAAGACGGAGGTCCTCATCCTGGGCTCCTCGCCCTCCGCCTGGGACGACTCCTGGTGGCCCCCCGCCCTGGGCACCGCACCCAAACCGACGGACCACGCACGCAACCTGGGTTTCATCTTGGACTCCTCCCTCTCCATGACCAGGCAAGTCAACGCCGTCTCCTCGTCGTGTTTCAACATCCTGCGCATGCTTCGGAAGATCTTCTGGTGGATCCCCACAGAGACCAGGAAGACCGTCACCCAGGCCCTCGTCACCAGCCGACTGGACTACGGCAACGCACTCTACGCCGGAACCACCGCCAAGAACCAGAAGAGACTCCAGCGCATCCAGAACGCCACAGCCAGACTCATCCTCGACATCCCACGACACAGCCACATCTCCGGACACCTAAAAGACCTGCACTGGCTCCCGGTCAACAAGAGAATCACCTTCCGCCTCCTTACCCACGCACACAAAGCTCTCCACAACCAAGGCCCGAGCTACCTCAACAACCGAATCAACTTCTACGCCCCCAAACGCCACCTCCGATCTGCCAGCCACGCCCTCGCCGCCGTCCCACGCATCCGCAGAGCCACAACAGGAGGAAGGTCCTTCTCCTACCTGGCCGCCAAGACCTGGAACTCCCTCCCGGCCGACCTGCGCCTGACCCAAGACCACCTCTCCTTCAGGAAGAAGCTCAAGACCTGGCTGTTCGAGCAGTAGCAGCACCCCCCCCCCCCCAAGCGCCTCGAGACCCTACGGGTAGGTAGTGCGCTCTATAAATGTCTTTGATTGATTGATTGATACGCATTTCGAACTCAAAACAGTTATTGAGTTCTTATCAGGACCACAATAAACAAGCTCTACAGATACTTGTTGAGAGCCAGATTATATCTGCCGTGAGAAAATGTGACTCGTGAGGTCTGGATCATTAATTTTGACTTGTAACAGGATGTTCGGGGTATCATGTCATTCGGCGAACAGCCGATTTCGGTGTCTGTGTTGAATCCTGGTCCCTTGTACTTGTCCGCGCTGAAAGCGCGGCTGGGACCGCCGTCTTTATTCCGTGTACATGAGGGTTCTTCGTGTTCGTGACCGCTTCTGTCGCTTATTCGGAAGGAATGCCCAGACTTGAATATGGCAGTGCTACACTATGTGACCTCCCCAAATAAACTTTGACCCTCCCTAAAGGCGTCTCTGAATGCTGTGGCCAGATCAATCACGGGCACCAAGCGAAATGCACACATCTCCCCGGTTTTAAAAACGCTAAACTGGCTACCCTACAAAATTAAAATTCAACTGAAGATTGCCTGCCTAGCACACAAAGCCCTCCACTCCAAACCCCCCATCTACCTTGCTCAAAAACTAGAACTATTCGGGTGTAGACTGTCAAGGAATGCTAATTCTCTCCTCTTGGAACCACAGATCTTCCACAAAAAGAGAACATGCCAACGAGCCTTCTCTGGTGCCGCTTCTCAAATTAGGAACTCTCTTCCACCGGAAATTCGGAGGATCTCTTCCAAGGCAAACCGGAAGCAAAAAAATTCCTCATGAACAAGTTCTTACGTTAACATGAGGGGTAATTTTTAGCTCTAAGCAGATCAGACATACTAAAGTATTGGTTATTATTCTTGTATATGATCATTATTTTTGTTTTGGTTATTATTCCTGTACATGATTATTGAATCTACTCCCCTTAAGTCATTGTGCTCCATCATCTAGCATATTCTTCATTTACCCAGGTCTATAAATGATCTGTTAGATGTTCAACATTTGATTCAATACCTTTTAGACTCCACATTTGACTTTTGTTAGGATTATTATTTAGGGTACTGGTTATTATTCCTGTATATGATTATTGTACGTACTTCTCTTATCTCTCTATTCTCCATCTCATAGCCCATTCCTATTTGTGCACTCCGGTTTATATTGAGCTATTATGTTCGTACTAGTTGATGCAATGCCTATTAGATTCCCCATATTAGACTCATGTTTCGATTTGTTACCTTTGCCTTAAATTGTAAAGCGCTCTGATATCCTTTGGGATCAAGTTTGCGCTATATAATACTTTATAAATAAATAAATTAAATAAGGTACACTGAGCGAAGTGTGTTTTGCGGGGAAAGGTGTGTGTTAAAGAGACAGAACATTTTGTTTTAAGTTTAGGAGTGATGACACAGTTTAAGTAATGGCAAGTTTTAATTTTTTAATTTCCAATTTATTTGTTATCATACCGCGCTGATTGCAACAACATTGCAAAAATGCTCAGACAGGAACCTCTTTTGAAAGCGAGGGAAAGGGTTAAGCCTTCACAAATGGAGATGCAGTAGTCTATAATGAAAGACATGATTTCATTTGCTGCCTTTCTCATGATGCTAGAGTTGAAAGTTGAAGATGTTGCCATTAGATTTTGTGTGAGTGGTGTACCATTCCTGTGCTTAGTTTTTACGAATCTTAACAGTGTCCAAACTATGCAGAAAGAGCTAAAACAACAATATAATCTACAAACTGAATTCAGTGGTATGTATATAACTTTATGATTATTTTAAAAATGTTCATTAGAAATGAAGATGTATATGGAATTTGATTAAAAGGAGTATCACAGTGATGAAAAAAATACATGAGATGAACTGTATGTATTAGAAGGCATGTGTTTAAGAGGTTTGTGGTGAATATTTTGGGGAGTAAGAGAAAAAAATATTTAGTGCTGTTTATTACATTTTGTATTTTATTGAAAAATAACAGTATAGTTTTGTGGAAAGTTACAATGAGGAACTAAGAATGTTTTAAATGTCTAAACATCGTGTGCAGAATAGATACATCTGTCAATCACATTCTGGGAGATGGTGTACTTTTACTATCATTATTAAACAGGAATAGTGTAGTGAGAAACAAAAGATGAGAACATGTTGTCTGTGTGTATATGAATTAGAAAGATGTAATACGTGTTAGGTAAATATTGGGAAGTGTTTTTCAACGTGGTTTTTCACTTATATGACCACTTGCTTAAATGGTGAGATATCGCTTTTGTGCTTGCACATAGCTATATATGCGGCAGGACTTTTGACTTTGCTTAAAGATGCTGAGAGATGTATATTTTGGGAAAGATGACTTGAAGGTGTACATCTATTAAGAAATCGCATGTATGTTTATATGGAGATCTATGTTCAGTAAAGCTCATGAACATGTCATGTATATGGTGAGGGCAGTGTTTTTCTTCAAATTTGGTCTGTCTAAAATTGAGAGGATTAATAGTGCAGAATGCCTCGAGAATTCTTGTGCTAGCTTCATTTTTAGTGTAACTTTTGTTTGCAATCTGGTGAATACATGTCTTAGAAGCAGAAATAGTATTTGAGAAATTATGTAGGTATGCAATTTGCAAAATGTTTTGTGCTATGAAAAATGTGAATATGTTGTTTTCTATTTTAGAAACTTACTGATGCATGTGCACTGTCAGTAACAAAGCAATGTATGTTTCTTGAGGGCCATGTATGCAATTATACATGAAGTGTGATACCTAAAATTCAATCACACATAACTCAGAAGAAAAACATGCATTCAGTAAAACAGGTACTTTGATACTGACAGGAGATAACCAATGATTCAGAGATATAGTGACAACTGTTATGTGTCTAACAGCAATGAAGATACTTAGTCAGTATGTATTCAGGCACTCAGGGATTCACCCAGCCGCTATGCAGGTATTCATCAAATCGGCGATTCAGTATCCATTGAGTTATTTAATTATCCAGAAACTATACTTGTACTTTTGCAATCAGGCAGTCAGAAATTATGTAGTCATTGTAGTATGCAGGCACTGCATATACATTCCTCTAATCACCTAGGTACTATCTATTGAGTTATGCAATTAACAAGGCTGTAACTATGCAATTATTATAACTTTTGTGCAGACCCTATGAAGCCATCTAAACACCCACTTACAATCCATAGGGTCATTGAAATACTGAGGCACACATGCACTCATGTGATTACGTAAAAAGTACCATTGTAGTAAACCTATCACCCATCCAGTACCTATGCAGTTATTTAATTACTGAGCCAATAGTTTTACACAAATACAATCACCCCAGCAGTGTACTTACTTTCATCCAATCTCTCAAGCTTTAACAATGGAATCATGCAGTCACTCAGACACTAGTCATGTGCTCATCTAATTAGGTAGGCACTGCTGATGCACTTATTCAATTCTCCGGGCACTACCCATGTAGTTATGTCAGTTTCCAGGCACTACCTGTTCAGTCAACAAAAAAGAATTGGGCAGAATCCAATCGCTGAAACACTATTCATCCACTCATCCAATAGGCTAGGTGCTCTGCATGGGTTTAAACAATTATGTATGCACTATCCATGCATTTCTTAAATGACTTATATACTATGTATGCACTTTTGCAATCATCAAGGTAATAGAGTGGCACTCATGTCATCATCCTACCAGTATCTATACACTTATGAATTATTGACGCATTAGTCACGCACTTGTCGAATCATTCAGACTCTATGAAAGCAGTCATCCAAACACCCATATACTAAAGGGTAACTGAACACACACAATTGCAGAGAGGTTGTGGGGTATGCTTACAAGCTTTTAACCTTGCACTCATTATTTTGGGAGTGATTCTGTATCATTTTTAAATTATAGCGTGAATTTGCCATCCCATGTGTCTTACCTGGAACGCTAACGCGGAGCCCGGCCATTTTGAGCGGACCCGCTGGAAGAGTAGCGTTCTAGTTGTTTTTTGATCTTGGCTCCCTCCCTCTCTAGGCATATATACCCAGATGCAGCGACCGCTCCGGTGATAACTGAACACACACAATTGCAGAGAGGTTGTGGGGTATGCTGACAGGCTTTTACCTGTAATTTTAAGCTTGCACTCATTATTTTGGGGGTGATTCTGTATCATTTTTAAATTGTAGCGTGAATTTGTCATCCCGTGTGTCTTACCTGGAATGCATGGTGCCCGGCCATTTTGAGCGGACCCGCTCGAAGAGTAGCGTTCTAGTTGTTTTTTGATCTTGGCTCCCTCCCTCCCTCGGCATAAATACCCGGATGCAACAACAACAAGGCGCGCCAAAGGCAAGCCTGTCTGCGCCCGTCAGCACCCAGAATGCGCCGTGCGCCAGGACCCCTGCTCATTTAACACGAGACCAACTATTACATCTTAACCCCGGCACCTGTGCATCCCATGGGGTATCGCTGAGTGCCATCTCTCCCACCTCCCTTTGCTGCAATCAATGTGGCTGGAGGGAGGAGGGCTTGACTTCTATTATCAATGATGTACAACCGCCCACTAAAGGCAGCGTTAACAACAACCATCATGACAATATTGTCAAGCCCATGGCGTATGGGGAGAAAGTTTCTTTCTCCTCAACCTGCAATTCGAAAGCTATTAAGTGCATTTTACTTAATACAAGATCTATGGTGAAACACAAATTCTACCTAGAATGTCTTATCCAAGTAGGGGACAACAATATTATTTTTCTGACAGAAACCTGGGCTAATGAAAACAGTGATCCTGACTGGCAACTTGCCGTTCCTATTGGTTATGTTATCGCCAACCTTGATAGGAAAGGGGGAAAAGTGGAAGGAATAGCGATAATTTATTGCACCCTTTTTACAGTTATGATCTCCGCTGAGTCCTTAGTAGGTGCGGAAGCTATGTCATTCCTGATAAAAACTAAGAATTTATAAACTTTTACCGGTCTACTAATTTACAGGCCCCTTGGCCCCAGATCTCTGTTTTCTCTTTCCCTTCAGACTTACCTGGAATCTTGCACTGATACTGATAGTTTTACTATCCTTGGAGATTTTAATCTTCATTTGGAACATAATAATTCAGACACCATCCATTTTCTTGATATTCTTATTAGTTTCGGATTTAGACAAATGGTGTGTGTACCCACCCATATAGCAGGACATACACTTGATGGATTATGCACTAGTAACCCTTCAATGGAAGTCAACAGGGTTGCTTCTCTCCCTTGGAAAAATCATGCTGCGGTGTATTTTACTGTAGTTTTGAAAACAGTAACTAACCAACGGAGAACTAGACCTCTGGTGAGGAGATATCGTGCCTGGAAGACAGTAAACCAACATGACCTAGTGTCAGCATTTGATGCCAGGCCTGTGATTTCCCTCGAGGCAAATCAAGCAGCCATGGAATTCCATAACTGGCTTAATAAGGCTGCTAATAAGGTAGCCCCAGAAAAAATTCTAAAAACACAACCGAAAAAGGTTTCATCTCCATGGTATTCTACGGATCTCAAAGCAGCTAAAATTAAATGTCGACGAAAAGAGCGTGCTTGGAGATCACAATATGATGCCGCACAGAAGAAGCTCTACTGTGCAGTGCTTGAAGAATGTAAGAATGCCATTATCCAGGCTAAAACTGCTTTCTTTACTGTTAAAATCCAAGAGGTGGTCAATGTCACTAAGGAACTATTTCAAACAGTCACTGGACTAATGAAGTGTCCTCAGGATGGGATTTTTACCCCCGATCAAAATTTAAGACACAAATTAGCTAGATTCTTCCAGAATAAGGTCCATTCTGTGAATGCCAAAAGTAGAAAATGCATTCTGTGAATACCAAAAGTAGTAAGTGCATTCTGTGAATACCAAAAGTAGTAAGTTTAGGATTTTGTCTTAAGTTAATTCTGTGAAACGGGCCCATGGCCTATCCCAATTTTCAATTCAGGCAGAAGAAAAAGTAGCAAATTTGCTGCTATAAATTAAATCCGGTTCCCTTTTGGACCCCTGCCCATCGTCTATATTACAAAACCAAAGGGGATGATGGACGGCGCGTTTGAGCAATGCAAACACTCACCCCAGTCAACTGATCTGGGTTTAATCCATCATCATTCTTTAGCTTACTCTGCCACCCCAGTTCAGACATGGCCATATGCAAATCAGTCTGACCCTGTGCCTGATGGGAACAGTCCAGCCCGTACTGCCAAGCCATGTCTTCCCTGGACCGGAAACAAGCATCCTGGAACCGGTTTCGGGTTCATAACCCTCTTCAGCCAGGCTATCTTGAATCCAGTGACAATGTGAGCAAGGGACCCACGTCTGGGAACACCCTGCCAACTTAGGGCGAACAAAGCAAAACCAAAGGGGATGATGGACGGAGCGTTTGAGCAATGCAAACACTTACCCACAGTCATCTGATCTGGGTTTAATCCATCATCATTCTTTAGCTCACTCCGCCACCCCAGTTCAGACTCAGTCTGACCCTGTGCCTCATGGGAACATATATTACATCTGGCCCCAGACGAAATAAGTTCTGTTTTGTCTCCTGTGTTAAATACTATCTTTTTCACAGGAGTCTATCCTTCACAGTCGAAAAAGGCCTGTATTTGTCCCCTTCTAAAGAAACCAAAACTGGACCCATTAGATGAGAAAAACTATTGTCCCATCTCCTGCTTACCGCTCCTTGCCAAAGTGCTTGAGAAGGCCATGAATGTGGAGATAACATCATATTTAGAAACCTATAACATTCTGGATAACACCCAACATTGCCTCCGTGCAAATCATTCCACGGAAACAGCTCTGATCATGGCAGTGGAAGAAACCCGCAAAGTGATGGATATGATTGGCAGGGATATACTAGTCCTGCTTGATTTGACAGCAGCCTTCGATACCGTGAGTCATCTGGTGTTAATTCAAAGGCTACAGGACATTGGAGTTTCGGGTACAACTCTTGCCCTACTGTCCTCGTTTCTCTCATCTAGAGAACAAATCATCCATTGGGATGGACTTCAGTCCGAGGAATTTTTGCTTCCGAGCGGAGTCCCTCAGGGTTCTGCATTATCCCCCACTCTTTTCAACATCTACGTTGCCCCATTGGCAAACTTATTAACAGTTTTGGCTTCACGCTGGTGTCATATGCCGATGACACTCAGCTGATAGTGTCCGTAACCCAGGCAGCTGATCGTATGGCAGTGGAATTCTCTAACTGTATCTTGGCTTTGATGACCTGGATGAACTCTAACTTTCTAAAATTGAATACCGAGAAAACTGAAGTACGAGAGTTTGGTCATAAAACCTTGATATGGAACCAGCACTCAGCCGAGGTCTGCCCAGTACCAGTCAATAAAGCCAGAAATCTTGGCTTTATGTTTATGTTTGACAAAGAACTGGATTGGGCGGCTCAGATTAACCAAGTGTCATCAGCCTGTTTTTTTATGCTGAAACGCCTGAGAAAGATCCTCCCGTTTATTCCTCTCTTTTTGAGGAAGACAGTAATAATTTCCACAATTCTTTTGCGAATTGATTATGGCAATGCGCTGTATTTAGGAGCTGGTGCAATACAACTGGCTAAACTGCAATCAATTCAAAACGCGGCAGCCAGAGTGCTGCTCAACTTACCTAAACATCACATCACACGTGTTAAACAGCTTACGGCGGCACATTGAGTTTAAATCACTCTGCCTGGTTCATAAAGCCCTGTTTGGCGGAGGGTCAGATGACGTGCAGTCCTTGTTTTCCCGTTATACACCAATGCATGATCTAAGGTCAGCCACTCTTGGGTTGGTTAAACTTCCCAAGATAAAGAAAGCAAGATTGGGAGGAAAACGTTTCTCCTTCCTCGCAGCTAGGTTATGGAACTCAATTCCCGGTCACCTGAGAAGGGTAACTAATAGAATGTTGGTCCGAAAAGAAATTAAAACCTGGTTGTTTAACCAAAGTTAATTCTGGTATGCATTGTGGTCTGTTCATCTTTCTACAGTGCCAAGACGCCTCGGCAGTAGTGCGCTCTACAAATATTTTCATTTATTCATTCATTCAATGGTATACTCATGCAAACGTGCAGGCAGTAAGTATGCAGATATAGAATGACCCATGGAGTTGTGATATAGTCAGGGAATCATCTAGGTACTAATTGTATCCTCACGGAATCACTTAGGCCCTACCTATGCACTCATTCAATCATCCAGGGAATATTAATGTATTCAGCAACAAACCCATGCATTTACAAGTTTTACTAAGAAAAATATAGTCTTTAGACAATATGGGTGATAGACTTGCCTCAATGGTACTCTCTACATAACTACATGAGTACATGAGTAGAGCCTGAGTGTTTTATCAGTGCACGCATATGCATGCATGGGTTGTAAGTGGGTGTTTAGGTTTAAATCTGTTTATTAGTAAGTGGGTGTTTAGATGGCTGCATAGGTTCTGCGCAAATGTTATAATGATTTCAGAGTTACAACCTTTATTTTGATTGTATATAGAATGAAGACTCTTGACAAAATAGTGTTTTGTATGAGGAGACAAAACCAAAAGAAAAGATTAGCAAATTGAAGTAACTGTTGTACAGGTTTTAGTAGACAATGGATACATACTGCTTGTACAGAGGCTTTCTTTAATGAAGAAAGCAATATCAAGTATAACAAATTAGTTCATGCTATTGAATAAAGAGGAAAGTGTTATCAAATGAAGAATGGTAGTCCTATGGTAAAGGAGGTGATAATGTAGAAGAATGTATTGCAGAAGAGGTACGAGAAAGGCGTAGTCAGGGTACTGTATAGACATGGAATTGTAGTAGTATTTCTAGTATTCAATAGTAATCCATTTAATATATTAAGAAAATTCATACGTATTGTTCCAAGGCAAAGTAAGTAAGTTATACTACTCAACAATACGAACTTTAGGGAGGAGACTGTATTATGTGAAAACTCCTGCTTGATGTTTAGGAGAAATAAGCATAACACTTCTGCATGGTAGTGTGCCAGGCGTAGAAAAGGTTTGTGGTGATATGCAGTTTCGTTTCTTTGGCCCTGAGCAGGATTCTAGGGAAAATGAAGAGTTGTTAAGAGGAAGAGTAGCAGATCAAGACACTGATATTACACATGATAGTTTTAAAAAAGAGGTTACAAAATGTAACACAATGTTCTGTAAAAAATAAAAGCATGTTTGTATATGTTGTTGATGCACTTACTAGAAGATTTAATCACAAACTGTTGACTTATATTTAAAAAGTGAACAATTTTATCATGAAAACTGGCAAAAGTTACATGAGTATTTATCAGTAGAGGGATAGTTTGACTTGTCTATATGCAGGGTGTATGTAAGTAGTGCTACAATAAATTGGAAGTTAATAGAATGAACAACACATGGATTTTAGATACCCATTTTCTAAGATAATAAAATGGCTACTAATGTACAAAAACTATCAAGGTCAAAACAAAAATCAACATTTATTATTCTTTCCAGCATTGCAAAGGGCTGTTAAGGACTGCTCTTTAGCAATAACTATAACTCTAAAACCGATGCAGTATGATGCCATCTTGGAAAACTGTGGAGCTAAATCTTGAAGTTGAGATTGGACTCCTTCAGTGTTGTTGTGCTGCTATTGAAGTCAACGATCCTTCAGCTTTATGTTGCCTTCTTGCTGCACACTATGAAATCTTCTTATGAAATGTGCAAAAAATATAAAAGGGGGTAAAAATGTAATTTGTTTGTTTTTGGCAGCATTGTGAATATCTGCAACACACTGCTCACCAGCTGTTATAACAACAGTACAGTCCATGCAATTCGTGACCATTCTTGAAAACCCTGGAGCCATATTTGTTTTAGTAGTCTGTACCTCTAAAGGGACTTTCTGACTGGCAATTGTTGCTGCTGCAACTGATGTAGATGATCCTCCAGGTTCCTTCTGCTTGATCAGCAGTTGGAGATTTTTTTAATGAAAGTTTTAAGATAATATAAAATGAACGTCAACCCGCATGAGTCTAAAAAATGTCTCCAGCCAAAATCTACTACCTGCTCACAATAAACTTCTGGAAAAGAAGATTCAAGAAGGAGTGCGTGTATACTTATTATTGCTTTATAAAATTGGTAGTTTGATGGGTGTCTGGTAGTTATGTTGTATTTAGGAGTTCAGATGTTGAGTAAATTATTTTAAATTGTTATTTTTGTTGAATACATAATTAAAATAAAGTTAAACAATTATGTTACTAAACAGCTAGACTAAAATATTGTATAAAATATGTCTAAATATCTGTTTTTCACCTTGTCATTTGTATTGGTGGCTACTGATGTCATTGTGACCTCTGGTGATGCTGTGGTAGAAAGAAAATGCATTTTTGATTTAGTTATTGTGACAAATAAATACAAAGGGAGAAGTTAAATTAACATCTAACTAAATAGGTACACTGAAACCTTATGTAAAATGTATCTATATATATGTTTTACAGTTTGTTTAAAACACCAGGTATTCACAGTCTGTCCTTGGCAATGGCACTCATAGAATAATGCAGGCACTATCTGCGTAATCATCAAGGAGGTCCTTTCTGCATCACACTGCAACTAGTACTAGTTGGGGGATGAAGTACTCTTGGCTATTGAGAGTATTTGGGGGCCAAGTATCCCTCTTGTTACCTCCAGAAAGTTTCACACAGTCAGTTTGCTAAGCGATAATCTGAGGCCACACACCCTTTCTGCACAACATGTCACCTGGCGCAATTGTGGTCAGGGAATAATGTTGTCTTTGATACTACAGGACCTTGGGGACCAAGAAGCCCTCCAGGTACTTTCTATAAGTCCTACTGAGCGAGATTTCTGAGAGCTGGTTAGAGACCCTGCCCCCTTTCCACAACATTCTGCAAAGACCATTGCACCTTAAAAACCCATGAAAATTCATTGAAAACAGCAAAGGTTACAGGTATGTTATAGATATTAATTATTATTCTAAAACTCTTTAGAAATTCAGTCAAAAAACTAAAGGTTACCAGGCTGTTATAGTTAGGAAATAGAATTTTTTTTAAAAACTTTAGAAATTCACTGAAAAAACAAAGGTTTCAGGAATGTTAAAGTTAGGCTCAAGTTTTACCCGTACCAAATCATGAGAAATTCAGCAGTAATAGTTAGCTGAGCTAACTATAACTTGAGCCTCCTCAATGCACTGCTTATGACCTCACATATTTCATCACTAATGACATGGTCATTGACACCGCTGATGACATCTCAAATTACATCACTCATGATATCATCCACAGACTGTCTGATTCAGCCACTCACACCCAATGTAACCATTCAAATACCCACTTCAAATTCCACACTACCATTCTCAAAACCATTGACACACCCATACCAGTATGTACATACCCACTCACTGATTCATAGGTCATCCACACATACAGTCACTAATATATACCCAAAACCTACGTATACTGCCTTTCACATATCCACTCAGTCACTCATACAGTCACTCATACACCCACTCACACATTAATAACGCCACTGATATATCTACTCAACCAGGTATACAGCCACTCATAGTGTTAGTCACTCATAGAGATACTCACACACTTCCTTACTCACCTATATCAGACAGCCATTTACTTACATATAAAGTTATACACATACCCATTCATACAAATGCTAACAAACAATAACTGGCCCATACAGAACCTCATACATCCACTCACTAATCCATACAGCTACTATCACAATTCCTCACTCACACATACAGTCACTAATATATACCCAAAACCTACGTATACTGCCTTTCACATATCCACTGTCTCACCCATATACCACTGACACATCCATTCACTCACTGACACAGCTATTGGCACACTAAGTCACTTATTCAAGCCTTCTCTTACACTTGCTAACCCATATACCCACTGACTCATGCTGTCACTCATCCATACAGGCAGTCACACACCCTCTCACCAACCTACCTACACCAACACTCAGACACCCATTCAGGTACTCAAACAATCGCTCAATAAACCATACAGCCACTCATGTACCTACTCACCAAACCATGCAGGCACTTACACACCAACAGACACTCATACAGACATTCAGAGAACCTAATCAGTGACACATACATTCACTGAGACACCTAATCAGTCACTTATACAGTTAGTCAGGCACCTACTTAATCATCGATACAGGCACTCATGCACCCACTGATTCATCCAGACACCTTAGTATATATATTTAACACTCATAAACATTTTATGACACTAGAGCACTCACAGCCACTGGATGATGTCATCAGTATATACACACATATATATATATATATATATATATATATATATATATATATATATATATATATATATTTATATATATATTTATATACATATTATTTTTCCACTTAAAAAACAAAGGTTAGAAATTCACACAAAAACAAAGGTTACAGAGACATTATAGTTAGACTGACATTTCACTCACGCAAAACCAGAGAAGTTGAGTTGCTATAGTTACCTGAGTTAACTATAACTTGCACCCCGCAATGCACTGCTTATGACCTCACATATTACCTCACTCATGACACGATCAGTGACATCTCTGAAGACATCACTGATGACATCTCAAATGAGATCACTCATGACATCTCAAATTATATTACTGGAGGTAACATGAGGGGTAGTTGGCCCCCCAAGGATGTCTTTGGGGGACAACTATCCCTTCTATTACCGCCAGTACGTCCCACACAGTAGGACTGCTGAGTTCTAGTTCAGAATAATTTTATTGAAGTTTCAAAAGAGAATGACATGAAAGAGACATTACAAAAAAGGGCATTACATAGCAATAAAATCCAATCAATTGAGCAATATAAGATATTAAGAGATAATAATGGACCAATAAATCATCATAAAAGAACAAGCAATTAGAGTGAAAGCAAAATAAGAACAGGGAAGGAAGGAGGAAGGGAAGAGAGGGAGAGGGAGGGTATAGATTATATCATATGACTGAAAAAAAACACAGAGTTACTATAAACATAACAATATAAACTGCAAACAATTTGTAACTAGATAAGCAGAGTAGTCATAAAAGCATCAATTACAACATCATGTAAGAATCTATAGGTGACCAAAAAGACTGAAAAGAATGCAAATTATGGTTAACTCCCTGAAGCGTTAACTAAGAACCTCTTCTTGTGAGAATGACCCATGACCACCAAGCATTAACAGAAAGTGAAGAAGCATCTTTCCAACAATAAGTAATACATTTTAGGGCAGCTGAAACCATAAAATTAAACAATTTTGCTTGAAAATCAGAGAATGTGAGAGTACAATCGATTTACAAATTAACAATTCATAAGAAAGAACATCATAAATTGGTAATATTTTCAATATTATGTCCCAAACCTCAGACAAAAATTTCAATATGATAGGGCAGTCAAATAACATGTGATGTAGCGAACCAGGGTGTGAATTACAATGCCAACAAAGATTTGAGGGTAATAATTTGGCATTATACAAACATACTGGTGACCACAAGGAATTAAACAAAACATAGGCGTTTGTTTGATAAAGAGACACTGGTAGCCAACCAGAAATGTTATTGGGCCAAATAACCTTCCAAGAGTCATTAGAGATAGAAGTGGAAAGCTCAGCATTCCAAAATGTTGATAGTCTACCGATATTGGTACCGATAGAAGTAGCACATTTTTTATACAAAATAGAAACAGCCTTGGAAGATGCAGAAACAGCATGAAGATAACGAATTAAATCAGTTGTAAGTGTAGAGGGAATACCATTCGGGAAGGAGTCTAAAATTGAATTACATAACAATTGATATTTCACCAAATCAGCATCAGGCCACTTAAACTTTAATTGAAGGTGATCAAAGGGGATAAAGGCATCATTACAAAAAACATCTTTAAGAAAGAATATACCCGCTTTAATCCAGGAAGTCCAGAAAGTTATCTTCCTATTTAATTTAATAAAGGTACTGTGCCAAAGTGATAGTTCCATAGTAGAACTTAGTGGCAAAGCAAAACTGAGATCTAAATCATTGAGTAGCAATCTTGAGGATGTGATTATGGAAGATCGATGTACAATAGTAGATTTATGAGACATAGTTAACAAGGAGGAGAGAGGGAAAGGATAAACAATACATTTTTCTATATCAAACCAAATAGGCGGATTAAGTAGAGGGGAAACATTAAACCATAGGGAACTTTGTTTAAGTATAAAAGCTTTGTGATAAAGATAAAAGTCAGGAAGGCCGAAACCTGCCTGACATTTGGGGATTTTCAACTTTTTATATGAAATTCGGGGCGGCTTATTATTCCAAAGAAATTTAGATAATAATTTATCATTGTCTTTATAAAGTTTTTGAGGAAACTGAGTGGGAATCATTGCAAGGGAGTGAAAAAAGTTTTGGAGCAATATTCATTTTTATAGATTCCATTCTCCCCCACCAAGTAAGATTAAGAGAAGACCATCTGGAAGTCTTGCTTTTAACGTATTCAAGTATGAAATTACTATTCAATTTTAATGTGGAGGATAAGGAGGAGGAGAATAGAATGCCCAGGTATTTAAGTCTACTTTTTTGCCAAATAATATCTGATACCGGTAACATATCAGAGGTACAAAAAAAATGTAGAGGAAAAAATTCTGTTTTAGTAACATTAAGTTTATATCCAGAAACTAGCGAATATTTGCCAATAATGTCTAATAAAGATGGGACAGAGGAAATTGGATTACTAATACATAACACATAGTCTGCATAAGCTAAAGTTTTAATAGTAACATCTTTAATTGTAATACCATGAACATCATCACAATTACGTATATAATTGAGAAAAGGCTCTATTCCCGTCAGAAATAAAAGTGGAGAAAGGGGACAACCTTGTCGGGTACCTCTGAAAAAGGAAAATTGAGAGGAAATTTGGCTATTGATAAATAAACGAGCAGTGGGAGCATAGTATAAGGCAGAGATCATACGAATAAAAGAGGGGCCAAAATTAAATAATAATAAAGTACTAAATAAAAATTGCCAGTGAATTTTATAAAAGGCTTTTTCTGCATCTAAAGCCATAACTCCTGCAGGATGAAAAAGGTGAGAGCTCTGTTCAATAACATGTAATAGGGTTCGTGTGTTGTTAGCAGAATATCTATTTGTCATAAATCCTGACTGATCAGGATGAATAATAAAATGACGAACAGGGGCTAATCTAGTGGCAAGGATTTTAGCATATAATTTACAATCTTGATTTATTAAGGAAATAGGTCTATAATTAGAGACTAAAGTAGGATCTTTGTCAGGCATAGGAAGGACAACAATTAAAGCTTCCGCAAAAGATCCTGAAATGGTTCCAGAAGAACTAAAAAAGGAAAAAAGTTGAAATAAATAGGGCAAAAGGTGGATTTGAAATTCTTTATAAAATTCAGCAGGGTTACCATCAGGTCCTGGAGATTTATTTTTGAGAAGCGACTTGATAGCCGTTAGGATTTCATCATTAGTGATGGGTGACTCTAATCCAAGTCTGTCTGAAGGAGAAATTTGAGGTAAAGCACAGGAATTTAAAAATGCATCAATTAATGAATTATCACAAAAATCAGGTTTATTATATAGGGTGGAATAGACTGTAAAAATTGTTCAACAATATCATTATGGGATAATGCTATCTTGCCCTGAGGACCATGAATAGAGGTAATTTGCGTTTTATCCCTTTTAATACGCAAGTAGTTTGCAAGGAGTTTCCCAGACCTATTTGAATTAAAACGGAATCGAGCATTAGAGTTAGCAAATTGAACCCCAGCTCTTTTACTAAGGATAACATTGAATTCGTATCGGAGCTTTTGTAGCTTAACTTTGTATTGGGGATCATTGGATGTAATGAATAATCGTTCAAATTTTGCAATTTGTTTCTCTAGATGTTTAATTTCAGAATCGAACAATCTATTCTCATGAGCCATAATAGAAATTGTAGTACCTCTAATATAAGCTTTAAAAGCATCCCATCTATTAACAACTGAAGTAGAATCTTCTGGATTAAACAAAAAGTAGTCTTGAATAGCCTGCAACAATTTGGGTTCATGTTGTTCAGTGAGGACAATACCAGTATTCATACGCCATCTAGTTTTTTTAGGGGAGGTGGAAGAAACATTTAAAACAAAAGAAATTAAAGCATAATCCGATATATCAATAGTACCAATAACTGGGGTAGTTACAGATTGAATAAGAGATGGTGAAATTAAAAAATAATCAATCCTGGAGTGGGAAGCATGAGGATTGGAAAAGAAGGTAAAACATTTTTCAGTGGGGAAGTGTAAACGCCAAATATCTGCTAATTTTGTGGTATGGAGAAAGGCCTTAAATGCATGGAACACTTTGGGAGGACGAAATCTAGTGGCAAATAACCTATCCAACAACGGGTCTGCAATAACATTAAAATCGCCCCCAACAATCAATGAGACATTACCCAATTTTAAAACTTCAGTAGTGATAGTGGACCAAAACGTTGGATCATCTGCCATGGGACCATCAAATTGAGCAAAAATACAGTAGAGTCATGAATTTTAATTTTGGCTATAATATATATGTCCTCAGAGTCCGAAATTTTACTTAAAATCTGACAGTGCAACGTTTAGCAAAGAAAATTGCAACACCATTCTTCTTTCCCTGAGCAGGAGAAGATATAATAGTGTCAACCCATTTTTTACTCATATACTGTAAAATCTTATCATCAACATGCGTTTCTTGAATAAAACAGATATCAGCTTTGCAACTACCTAGATAATCTAAAATTTGTGTGCGCTTAACTGGGTGTCGCAAACCTTTCACGTTAAGAGAAGTCATTTTAATATTGTGAAGATTAGCCATTAGAAATAAGAAGCAAGGAAGAAAAAGGAGAGGAACAAGAAGAGATGAAGAGAAACATGACTAGATTAGAAATAAAGATAGTAACTCTATATGCGAGAGAGGAATAGGAGAAAATGAAAAGAAAGAAAAAGGAACAAACAAGAAACATAAATAGGAACAAGGAAACGCACACCCGTTCCGCAAGCATGGCCAGAAACCGTTGGAGCCCATGAACAAAAGATTATGCATGTATGTGTCAAGGAAAGTCAAATGAGGAAGATTCAACTATTAGGGTCATGAGTATCCATGGATGGTGAGGCTTGTTGTTCAAGAAATTGCCTTAAATCTTCAGGACGTTGAAAAGATTTGGAAAAATTGTCCTTCCAGATGCGCATCGTCGAAGGATCAAAAAGACCATATTTAAATCCAAGGCTTCTCAGTTGTGGTTGTGGATAAGCAGAGAATTCTTTACGTATAGCAACCGTTTCCTTAGCAAAGTCCTGATGAATAAATTTTTTTTGACCATTCACTAAAAGTGAAGGAATTTATCTCGCAGCCTTCCTGATTAACACCAAATGATGATGACGTAGAACTTTGAATATCATGTGCCTGGGTTTGGTAATGCGAGGATTACGATGTGAGGGGACTCTATGGGCTTTATCCACCTCAAATTGTTCTGGAAACTTGATATTCAGAAGACCAGGAAGTAAAGATTCCAAATATAAGCGACAGTCAGACCCTTCAACTTCTTCAGGCAAATAAAAAATACGAAGGTTGAATTGCCTATTGCGATTTTCCATGTCTAACAGCTGAGCATGCATAGGAGATATTTTAGCCACTAAAGGCGTGAAAGCGTCAGGTTTATTTTTGTTATCCTGAATTTTGATAGAATTATCAGACACTTGCATCGATATAGAAGCCATCTCTTTACGAATATGTTTAACTTCAGAGGCAATAGTGTCAGTATTCAGACGCAATGCTTGAAGTTGCTCCAAAATTAATGCAAGTGAAGGCTCAGATGACTCCACCACTTTAGATTTATTTTGGGGAGAAGAAACTTGCTGCTTTCGTTTATTAGTAGCTAGATTTTTCGTTTCCATTTTGAGGTGATTAAATTCACAACTAGGCGTGAATAATATCCAAAATGCGAAAAATAGCACCAAAATATAAGAGAAATGAGGTAATTATAGAAAAAAACAGCAAAAATCTCTTCAAAACTAGTGGTGCAGCAGCTAAATTGGACTGTGGGCGTGGCTAGGCCCAAGCGAGGCCTTTTCCTGAAGAATACTCCGCCCCCAAAGCACTCAAAGCTGGCTGTACCTGAAGGGGAGGCTAGGAGCAGGAACCATGGAGCCAAAAAGAAGACTTACGCTTGTTGAAATCGCACAGGAATCCCCTCCGAGGTAAGAAGCAGCAAAAGCAGGGAAGCGCTGTCATTTGCGTCGATATTGTGAAACTAAATTCGTCGTAGAATAGAAAAACGGGCCGTTTCAGTCACGGAGCTCCGGTGACGGCGGCCATCTTGGCTGACGCGCTCGGCGTCCCCAGGACTGCTGAGTTCTGATAGGAGGCCACACCCCCTTTCTCCACCACCCAGCTAATGTGCATCCTGGTGTTCTCTTGGTTGGGGGAAGAATTCCCCCTTTGCTTCTGAGGGTTCTTAGGACCCAACAAGCCCACTTGTTACCTCCAGTAAGCCCCACACAGTGGGATTGCTGAGAGGTGGTCATAAGACATGCTCCTTTCTACACCACTTGGCAAACTGGCCTCTTGGCACACTGCTGGTGGCGGCAATGAAGTCCCCTTGAATCTTGAGGACCTTATGTGATTTCAGCCCCAGGGACTCACTCCTCCTCAGCTAGGCCTATCGATATATATATTTTTTGTAAAGGGGAGTAGCTGTGTGGCCCCCTCCCCAGGCCGATCTTAGACCCGGCGAACCCAGCCCCAGATCCCGGCCATTTAAAAAGGGTGATCAGCCCCCTTCCTGGGCCATTTTGAGCCCCGGTGATCCCATCTCCTATAGCAGGGGCATTCCCTTTTATAAAAAAAATGGGAAGGGCTAATATTGCTCCTGGAACCCCATCCCACGGGGATGTATGACGTTACAACGCATACTTTCACAACGCATACCATTACAACGAAATTTGTACAATGCAGGATCCATTACAAAGCATGCCATAACAATACGCATGCCATTACAACATAGCTGCTATTACAACGCATGCAATTACAACGTAAGTATGGGTAAGTATTTTTTTTTAATTAATGGGAATGTGATAGTAGTATAAGTGTTGGATAGTGTAGGGGTTAAAATTACTATTCTAACTCCAGGGGGGCGTAATAGTAGGGTAAGTGTTGGATAGTGTAGGGGTTAAAATTACTATTCTAACTCCAGTGGGCGTAATTGTAGGGTAAGTGTTGGATGGTGTAGGGGTTAAAATTAAATTAAATACTTACCCATACTTACGATGTAATGGCATGTGTTGTAATAGCAGCTGCGTTGTAATGCATGCGTTGTAATGGCATGCATTGTAATGGATCCTGCGTTGTGATCGTTTCGTTGAAATGGTAGTGCGTTGTTATAGTTGCCCACGGGACATTGTTAGGTCATTGGGGACTGCCGGGGAGCCTTAAGGCCCCCACTGTCCCTACTGGCTCCCCACCTCCTGCAGGAGCCAGCATTGCTTTTGGGCAAAGGCAGCTGCAAACATGCAGCTTCCTTTGCCCAAAAGCAATTCTGATCCGCTTCATGGAATTGAGAGCATTTTTCATACTCTCGCTTCCATGAAGCAAAGTAGTGTGTGCTATGGCTTGATGAACCATAGTAAACTGCAATGTTCTGGGGTGGGTACCCTGGGACATTGTTGGAGCCTGCCCAGGGGGGGTGGTCCCCAGGGCCATGAAGGGCTCCTAGAAGGGGCCCCTCCTGCAACGGACCCCCATCTTTACTTAATTTGTGCCACCGAGCTTCATTTAAGAGAAAAATGTCCGTCGGGATACGTGGATCCACCGCAATACACCGCATAATTTTTTTTAATGCTTTTTGGGGCCTTGGGAGTCCCTGAGGGAATCCCTGAACAGGCCCAGGGGGTGATGGTGGTTCTACCTTGCCCCCTTTTCTTGTTTTTTCACATTTTCTCTTGTGACTCTGTTCAACTGCGTCACAAGATGGCAGCCAACACTTCCTGGTTTGAAGTGTTGGCAACTAATCAGATCTCAGGCACGATATTGAGAGGGTTCGGGGGATCCACCACTGTCACAGTTGTAAAAGTCTTTAAATTTCTCAAAAACTACTGAACGGATTTACACCATTTAACACAAAGAGTGCCCTCCAGAACAAGAGCTACTTTTCTGCCAACTTTTGTGTAATTCCATTCAGCAATTCGGGCTGTAGCTTCGTCAACACTTTCCCACGGAAATTAACATAGAGAAAAAGTGTTTTGGCCCCCCCTTTTTTTTGGCCCAGGCTTGACGATTCACTCTTAGATTTCAATGACAGCAGCTGACCTGACCCCCCATTAGTTTTGAAAATTTCACAAAGATTTGTCAAATGGTGACAAAGTTAAAGGTAGATCAAAAAACGCTTTTGCTGTTGAAACTAAGTCTTAACTATATCTACCTAATGGCGACCTTCAGTAGTATATATATATATATATATATATATATATATATATATATATATATATATATATATATATATATATATATATATATATATATATATATATATATATATATATATATATATATATTCACTGAAAAAACCATAGGTTTCAGGTCTTATATAGTTGGGAATTAGCATTTATAAAACCAATGAAATTGCTCCTATATAGTTAGTTGTACTAACTATATTTTGCGCATCCGCAATCCACTGCTGATGATGTCACATATTAGATCATTCATGACATGGTCAGTGACATCACTGATAACATCTCAAATGACATCACTGATGACATCACTGATGTGCTGATAATGCTGGTGTTGTAATCTTCTTTGCTGATTTTAGTATAGCAGGCAGTGTCTTTCAATTGTCGTAGTGCTTCAGTGCAGTAGAATTCTCTAGTCATTAAAACAATATTTCCTCCTTTATCTGAAGGTTTGCATATGACATTAGAATTAGATTTCAATTTGTGCAATGCTGTTCGTTGAGCTAGCGATAGATTCCATTGCTTGTTGTTGGAATTTTTAGCTTCTTGAATTCTTATCTTGTCCAAATCAGTTTTAACTGCTTCTTCGAAGACATCGATCAATCGTGTGGCATTGTCGGTATGAATTGTGATGGAGGCTTGAACTTGGTTGCTGCTTTGATCTGTGATATGCCATATTCTTCTGCGGTTACTGCTCTATCCACTGATTGTGGATCAGAGTTACTCCTTTGACTCGCCATTAATTCTAGCAGATTCAAGTCATCAGTGTCAGGATTTGTAGTTATATCACTTGATGTGTGAGTATTGCCACTTGTGATGTTCTTCAATTTGTGAAATTTCTGCAGTTTCAATTTCCGTGTGAATAGAAACAAGTCAATTCTGGTCTGAGTGTATTCAAAAGCGTAATATATATCCACAGGCAGACCCGGCACACCAACCCTCGTACCAGAACAATCCAAGCTTCAGGTAAGATTATATTTTATTTCAAAATCTGGGTTATGATGCGTTTCGACAGGGCCATGCCTTGATCACTTACAGAGCCAAACTCCCAACTCATTTTTAAATGCAATGTTACTGAGAGAGCGCAAATCAAGAAAAAGTAGAAGTGCACCATATTTACAAGCACGTTGCATCAGCTTAGTAAAAATGATATAAGAGTGTCAAATTTATAGAGTGAAAATATATAAGAGTGTTTAATTAAAATAGAATGCATATATCAGTGTGAAAAGCTAAGCGTAGAAATGTGTAGGCCACATGGCAGTTCACAGAGAATGAAAAGGTGTTGTTACACTCTCTTGAAGTGGATTTTTAATGTTGTCATAATTCAAGGTATTATTGATCATAGAACTGAAAATATATGCTTTATAGAAGTGTTTCATATAACCATTGTGTGTAATAAGTTAGAATACTGTTTAGACTAAGAAATTAAAGGTTTACAGAGTGCACAGGCCCGTTTCATGTAATTCTAATAGGCCTGAATAGGTGAGGTCGTTTCTTTTGATCTGCATGTGCTAGTTAGAGGAAGGTCATGTTAAGCATAAATTGCAGAGACCGCTCGATGGTTTACGACTTAGAAGATACGGTAGAGGCCGGAATTTGGGGCCCACTGTACAAGTGTCTGTTTGCAGGTGTGAGGAGGTTCCAATCAAGAGAGTGATGAATAGGGTTTTGTTCAGGGAGCCAGGCACCGGCCTGGAGGAGGCTTCAGGAATTTCCTGGGGGGTACCGTCCTGCCGGAGAAGAGCCTGAGAAGCAAGGTCAACGTTAACGATGGGCCCAGAGGAGTATCAGCATGGAAAATGCCAGAACCAACACCACGTGAGGGGCGTCTCTAACAGGCGTTTCTATTGAAAATGTGATTTTGTATTAGGGACAGCACCCCTGGGTGGAGTTAGAGCAGATGGTCTGAGGAACCTAAGAGAGCGGATGGGTAGGCAGATAGGTTAACTGCGAGAGACTGATTCACAACGAAGACTAAGGGAAGTGAGTGATCTTCTTTGGAAGTCACCACGGCTGACACCTTTTTAGGTTGAGATTCTGCTAAGTAGGGATGTTACTTAGTCTAGTGTAGGGACAGTCTAACCTGAATTTTCTTCTTTCTGTAAATGACTCATAAGCTACAGCTTGTGTCTATTCTTGCAACTCTGATGATATTTGAATTGGTTTTGGTTATATTCTTTTGCCGACTAAAAGCATTTAGAAAATGTATGTTTGTATTGATACCAGTATATCTCTTGAACCTTATTTTGAGATGTTTGTATCTCCAGTTAACTTTGGCTTTGTAATAAACTTTAAAACTTACTCGTAGTAAGTGGTTCTTTGGAGTGGAGTAAGTTCTTATTGATTGACCTAGTAGTGGATTGCCTTTTACTCTAAGACAGGTACCAACGGTTCAGTCGACCTAAGTTGGGATCTAGATTTATAACAATAGATCAGAAATCCCGCCTTATCAGTTGGTAGCAGAGGATGGTTACCTTCTAGAGGAAGGTGATCTAGACTAGGTTAAGATTACCCCAAGGTCCCTAGAGATCGAGAGATGAGCAGCGGAAGAATCGCCTGCCGAAGAAGGTGCTGATGGTGCGAGAGAAAAGCAGCAGGGTCGGACGAGAGTGAGTATAACAAGGGTCATGCGTTGACAGATTGCGGTGTTTTGTGTTGTATCTGTATTGTAATGTCTTGCGGAGTTGAATGCCTGTAGTGTGATTGAGAGAGGGTTGTGAGCGCGCGCAACCTGGCAAACCGGGAAAACCTTAAGTTCGGGGAAGAGCTTAAGTGGTTCGGGTGTATCGAACATCCAGAGTAGTTGTCGACCAGAGTAAAGGGGGTCATGAGGTACCATTGATCGCCCGCAGGACCGAGATAGGGGGAACGTAAGAGTGAGTGCGTGGGTAACGGACGCAGGTCGAAAGTTACCGTGTGTAAGTAACCTATCAGTAAGGCGATTGTCTGGACGTACCCGGAAAGACATTTCGTCAGTTAAGGTGACAATTACAGTTAGACTGTGGGCGTACAGTGAAGGAAAGTGATCGCTTGGTCGGAAGTAATCATTTTTTCAGAGTATGTATGGGACGCATGCATGACCGGGAGACGAGCTGAGAAAGGAGGGGAACTGCTGCGAAGGGGACGTGTGACGTCAGCGAGAGCCACGCTGGGATAGGCCGGTTGGTGTGACGTCAGCGAGAGCCGCACTGGGATAGGCCGGTTGGTGTGACGTCAGCGAGATCTGCGCTGGGATAGGCCGGTTGGTGTGACGTCAGCGAGAGCCGCGCTGTGATAGGCCGGTTGGTGTGAAGCTGCGCTGTGATAGGCCGGTTAGCGAGAACCGCGCTGGGATTGGTGGATTGTCATCAGGAAGTAAAGAACGCGGAGGAAAATAGAAATTTTGTAGATTTTGGAAATGAAGTGTTTTAAATGTTTAAGAGCGATCTTTAAGAGAAAAAGAAGAGAATCTTATTACGGGGAAGAGGCACCGCCAGAGGGTACACCAGCTCACTATATGGCAACGAATGTTGGGTTGCATACTATACTGTGGCTTGATATTTGGAGTAAGATTACAGAGGGGAATGAGGAACTGACTTTTCCGAAATACGGAACGTTTAGACTAGAAGTATTGCATCAGCTGAAAGCAGTTATGTCCTCATTGATACCTTTGCCTAGACCAACACAGTTTGAGGCCCTTAATGCGTGGATTAGGGCGGCGCACGACAGGAATCAGAATAGACGCCAGGAAAGGGTAAGGCGATCAGTAAGGGCAGTGCAAGATGCCAAATGGGATGCGGAAGCCAAAAGATGGAGGGTACAGACGATTGAAGTGGATAAGTTGTACCCAATGAGAGAGGTTACAGGAGAAAAGAGACCCATAGAAGAGGATGACGAGAGCGAGTCGGAGGATGGCCTAATAAATAGGTTGTTGATAGATAGACCGCCTCCGGACAATAGGGAGATAGAAGGTACTGAACTCCCAAGGGAAGATAAGGTTGACATAGAAGGGTACAGGTCGCTTCCTATAACGGATTGGGTACCTACTAAAGGTGAGGGGACACCTCAACATAGTCCAGTACAGAGTGTAGTCGGAAGGGTTGTGGTGCAGAAGATGCCAGTAACAGAGAGGGTTGAGTCTTATGGATTGCCAGATGCCCTTCAAGTACCCGTTACTATAGGTCCTATAGTGTCGGTTTATCATCCAGTTAAAGAGAGAGAGGAAGAACAAGTACGGCTAGACAGAGAAAGAGTTGAGATAGAAAGAAGGAATAACACGACAAATGCCTGGAGGCAATTGCCAGGACCGATAACGTGGAGCACCCCATTGGATTCAGCAGTGGATCCCGTAACAGAACAGGGAGGTCAAAGAGGACCGATGGACCTGAGGGGACCACGGCCGAAATCCTATAAAGAGCTGAGGGCTGACTTGAGAGAATGGGATAGGTCCACAGAAGCACCGAGCAACAGGATAAGAGCAGAACCTGAATGGGGAAGTCGAGGCAACGGGACATTATCTCACTGCGGGGCTAGCGAAAGCAGCCAGGAGTGGGGCGGTAAATGCCAAGAGAGTAGAGGAGTTACACGTCATATTGACGATGGAAATGGGCAGGAGCAAAATGGCAGAAGTACGGAGTGTGGAGGGATGTCTCGTCTCATTCAAAGTGAGGGAGAACAAAGGACACAAGAGTACAGGGACAGGTTTAAGTGCACTCTCCACGCACCTGATGATAACATACAGCAGTGGAATCGTGGGAACATGGGGAACCGAGAAGGATCTTGCCATGCGTCGAGTGATCAGAGGTCACAGGCAAATTGTGAAGGCATGGGGAATAATGGAATGTCTTACCATACACCTAGAGAAACCAGGCAGAATGAGAAATGTGGGACTATGGGAAATAGAAAAGTGTTTCACTATACACCCAGAGAGGATGGAACTGCATGGGACCTGGAGAGATGGGAGCATGGGAGGACTCCCCATAACACGCCTGAGCCCAGACGTAGGACTCAGAGCTGTGATGGGAGAGATGTAAATGGACTCTCTAGAGATAGCATACTGAAAGCTGTGATAAAAGCCAAAAGACTCGATGTGACCAGCTTAAAATCTGACCTGGACGATATAATAGAGGGTGTTTTGCCTTTAGAAAGGATTGACATGTACGAACAAGATGAGCTGCTGTTTATAGCAAAGGATATTACTCGGAAGGCGAGAGCAACTCATGAGAAACTGTCTGAACTGGCAGAAAAATATATGGTAGATTTGTCCAGAACAAAGGCTTTGCAGGGTAACCATAGGTTGCATTATTCAGATCAGGACTTAGATGAGAGGAGGACGACTGGATTAAAAACACACATAAGGGAACTGATCACAGGAATAAGAGCATGGAGAGATCTGGACAAATGGGAAGAGAGGTGGTCCAAAAGGGGAACTGTTAGGCGGAGCGCGAATGTGATGTCTCCGGAGGGAAGGCTACTGCAGATGGGGGCATTCCCTTTGCGAGAAATAGCGAATGGGAGTTATGTACACGTGCCCTGGAGTAGGGGAGATTTGGCTGCATTTACCAACTCATTTCCGAAGCTAAGGGAAAATCCCGTAGAATGGTACAAGCAGGTAGAGAGGTTTGTCAAAATTTCAAAAGTATTGTGGGTTGATCTGAACACCCTATTTGACATTGTGGTCCCAGGAGATTTGTGGACAGCATGCAAGGTTAGTGTCGAATGGCTAACTGCAGAACCAGAAAGGGATGCTCATACAAATGGACCGTCAGAAAGTGTGATGTTAAAATATGAACGGGTAATGACATGGCTGAAGGAGAAGGTGCCACCACAGGATATAGATTGGGTAAAAATAGACCGAACAAGACAGGAACCGAAGGAGACAGGTCATGAGTTTTATGAGCGATTGCTGAAAACATTCAACCAATACAGTGGATTAGATGTAATGGATCCCAAAGATATAGGACAGTTCGTATCAAAGTTCGTTTTGGGGTTGAGACCTGATATTTGTTTGATGATTCAGCAACATTTAATTTGTTGGTAAAACAAAACATTGGATGAAATTTTGAGATATGCAAGGTATTGCAGTGATGAAATAGATTCCAAAGCAAAGAAACTAAAAGAGAAACTGATGGTGGTGCAGATGCAGTCAGCTGGAAGGGGTGGACAGCAGCAACAGGGAACAGGGACAATGGGACGGAAACCAAATAGTCAGAATAAGGACAACGAGGAAAACTCGAGACCTAGAATAGACATTGCTACATTGAAAAAAAAAACAAAGTGTCACCAGTGTCACCGGGTGGGACATTGGAAACGCGAGTGTCCCTATAACCCTGAAAATGGAGAACTAGAAATAGAGGAGGAGGAAGTTCAAGAAGTTCCAGTTCAAGGGGTGACAGTGACGAGGAGTAGGGTGGCCAAAGGGGGGACTTCGGCTCCACGAGCTCAGTTCCCGCAGCCACCAAAGATTACGACAGGGGGAAAGATCTATAGACAAATGCCTCTTTTTATAGACGAAGAAGAGGGTTACTATGTTGATCCATTGACGGGACGACGTGTAAGTAAAGAGGAGGACTGTACCCTCGGGGCATTTCTAGAGGTGGATCAAAGAGGACTGTTTGTTGAGGCTGAAGTAGCAGGGTATCCTACAACATTCTTAGTAGATACCGGAGCTACTCGATCAACTTTGAGATCGGCAGTCGTTCCAGATCTACCAATGTCGGGGGAAACGATTCAAGTGGTAGGAGTCGCAAATAGGAGAATGACTAACCCTTTGACGGAACCAGTGCCAGTGAAAATAGGGAACTATACCGACGAACATCAGTTTGTAGTATGTGATTCTAGTCCTGTGTGTCTGTTAGGAAGAGACTTATTGTGCAAATTGAACTGCACAATATACTGCACACCTCAGGGAGTGGAGGTACAGACTACAGATGATGATGCTATCTTTAAAGTTGCAAATTCGAGATTATGCGTAGAACTGTACCCTACCCTGACTGTGGAGGAGCTTCCTTTGGACTTACGAAATACAGTGTCATCAGAAGTATAGGATTTCACTGGAGAAGAGATAGGATTGATCAAGGGAGTAGAACCAGTGAAGATCATGGTAAAACCAAATGTTGAATATCCAAGAACGCCTCAATACAAATTGACCCCGGAGACGATTGCAGGAATAAAACCCATAATCGACTCTATGATTCAACAGGGAATACTGAAGGAAATCGTGGGTAGTCCATGCAACTCCCCGATTATGGGTTTGCAGAAACCTAGTGGGAAGTTTAGAATAGTACAAGATCTTCGAAAGATGTCCAGTGGTACCGAATCCATCAGTGATATTGTTTCAAATACCATTCCAAGCTGAGTGGTTCACAGTGATAGATCTTTGTCAGGCTTTCTTTTCAATTCCATTAGATGAGGAGAGCCAGTATCTTTTCGCTTTTAAGCTGGAAAATCTTGTCTTAACATGGTGTCGTATCCCACAGGGGTATACAGAAAGCCCATCAATTTTCAACCAGCTATTGAAGAAAAATCTTGAAAGTCTAGTACTGCCACAGAACTCGGTTCTGGTCCAGTACATAGACGACCTACTTGTTGCGTCAGGAACAGAGGAAGCTTGTAAGATAGATACCATTGCCTTGCTGAACCATTTAGCTGAAAATGGGCATAAGGTATCTCCGAACAAATTGCAGTACTGTTTGACAGAAGTACAGTACTTGGGTCACCGGATAGAAAAAGGAAAGCGCAAGGTGTCACCAGATAGGATAGAGGCGATAATGAAGATGAACGCGCCTACGACACAGAGAGAAGTCAGGATGTTGCTAGGAATGGTTGGTTATTGCCGACAGTGGATAGCTAACTTTTCACTGAAAGCAAAACCCTTACGAAAACTGACGCACAAGGAGGTGAGTGATCCGGTACCATGGGACAAGGATTGTTTGATGTCGTTCCTACAGCTGAGAGAGGACTTGTGCCGTGCACCAGCTTTGGGGATGCCTGATTACGAAAAACCATTTTCACTTTACTGCTGCGAAAGAGAGGGTTGTGCTTTGTCAGTCTTAGTACAAACTCATGGAAATGCCCGTAGACCAGTTGCATACTTTTCGGCTACTTTAGATCCGGTAGCCGCAGCGTTGCCCGGATGTCTCAAATACGTTGCTGCAACAGGTGTCAGCATTGAAAGGTGTGAAAATATCGTCATGGGACACCAATTAGTGGTGTATGTACCTCATTCTGTAGAACTGTTAATGACCAGGACCAAGACACAGCACTTAACCAATAATAGGCTCACGCGCTACGAGCAAGTTATTCTTGCTGCAGAAAACGTGACCCTTAAGAGGTGCTCTGTTTTGAATCCTGCTACATTGATGCCACTTCCTAATGATATAGAAGGCGAAGAATGTGAAGATCACGATTGCCTTGATGTGACTGAACTATGCACCAAGCCAAGACCAGATATTGTGGATGAGCCGTTGACTGACCCTGATGAAATTTTCTTTGTTGATGGCTCATGTTTTAGAGACGATACTGGTCGGTTGAGAGCAGCTTATGCTGTTTGCACCATTACTGGAGTTGTGGAAGCCGCTTGCCTGGAAGGAGTACACTCCGCTCAAGTAGCTGAAATCATTGCATTGACACGTGCCTGTTTAGCAGGTAGCAAAATTAGAGTCACCATTTATACCGATAGCCAATATGGTTTCGGTGTAGTTCATGATTATGGGCAATTGTGGTCTCAGAGGGGTTACATGACCTCCTCTGGTTCGCCTATTCGAAATGGGGAATTTGTACGACTGTTGTTAGAAGCGTTACAAGGTCCAGCAGCAATTGCGATTGTTAAATGTGTAGCCCACACCAAAAATACAGATTTTGTGTCGCAAGGTAATCGATATGCAGATGAAGTAGCCCGCTACTGTGCGGAGCAAGGATATTATTTCACGGAAGTGGAAGTAGGTGGGATTCGGGAAAAGACAGAGTTAACCATGATGCTATAAACAGTTGATACTTGGGATGATTTAAAAGACATGCAAGAGAAAGCACCTGATTCTGAGAAAAGGGCATGGGAAACAGCAGGTTGTGTGAAAAGTGAAATGGATTTGTGGGTTTCAGCAGATGGAAGGGCAGTATTACCTGAGGAATTAGTGAGTCCAATGGCACGACAGATACATGGTCCAGTACACTTAGGAAGAGATGCCATGTTGAGGTTATTTAGGCAGACTTGGTACAATCCTAAATTTAGGATTGCAGCCAAAGCAGTGTGTCGGAGATGTGTCACTTGTCAACAATTGAACGTAGGGAAAAGAACACCAGTTACAATGAGTCACATTGGGAGGTCTGGGGGGCCTTTCAACCGAATGCAATTAGATTTTATTGAGATGCGAAAAGTCAACCGCCTCAGGTATGTTCTGGTGGTTGTATGCATATTTTCCAGATGGGTCGAAGCATACCCTACACGCAGGTGCGACACACTCACAGTAGCAAAATTGTTGCTTAGAGAGCTGATTCCGCGCTTTGGGGTGCCGACCTCCTTGGAATCAGATAGGGGAACTAATTTCAACAGTGAAGTTGTGAAGATGCTTTGCTCTGTATTGAACATTGATCAGAAGTTGCACTGTAGCTATCGAACAGAAGCTTCAGGTATCGTGGAGCAGATAAATGGGACTCTGAAGTCCAGGATAGCCAAAGTATGTTCATCGACGTCCTTAAGCTGGCCTGATGCTCTGCCCTTGGTACTTATGAGAATGCGTAGTACACCAGACAGGAGGACAGGTCTCTCTCCACATGAGGTGTTAATGGGGAGGGCAATGAGACTTCCGTCTGTTCCAACTACAGCTTTGTTGAATATTACAGATGACCTGATCCTGGAATATTGCAAGGGGCTGTCTGACGTCATTCATTCTGTGTCTCTTCAGGTGCAGGCTGCTGAAGTTCCATCTTCAAGAGACCTATGTCACGACTTGTGCCCGGGAGACTGGGTACTGGTTAAAAAGCACGTCCGGAAGAACTGCCTAGATGTGCGTTGGAAGGGGCCCTACCAAATAATCCTGACAACGAATACTGCTGTATAGTGTGGAGGGCTACCAAACTGGATCCACGCTTCCCATACTCGGAGAGTTCCAGCACCCTTAGAAGAAACAGCTCCTCTCACAGATGAAAATCCAGATGTGGACGGTGAACCACTAGAGGGGATCAGTCAAGCTGTGGGGGTGTCAGAAGAAGTTGGGAGTGTTACAGATCCAGAAGAAGAAAGACAGGACGGCAGTGAAACTGAAGTTGCCACAGAAGGAGAAAGTTGCTGTGAAAATGGCTCAGACACAGATCAAGACAAGAGTGATCAAGAACCGAGTGTGAGGACAAGAAATAGGAGAACAAGACGTTGAGAAGCTAGTTGGCCTGAAAGAAGGAAGAGGCCGAGCTTGAAGCCAACTCCAGAGAGAACTCTTGCTCCTATATCTGAAGACTCTGATCAGGACGAAGGTGCCCAGAGACAGGAACAGGAAGGTCCGAGAAGAACGAGGAGGGTCGAGTGCCCTGCAGAAGATACGCTACTCCTGAGTGGACCTACCTAGCTGCAGATGTTCAGTGCACGGCGATCCGGGAGGGTGAGGGAAGTGACATTGATCAGTACTGACCCAATCATAACAGTGGAAATAGTGTTGGTGATACCCGGAGTGGAGGTGGAAGGGTTGCTGACACTCACTATCCCCAATCCACCTTATTTGAGCGGGATAAGAGACATGGTTTTAAACAGAATAGAATTTCCGACTTTTTGTTCAACGAGGCCAACACATGAGGAGATCACTCTTCGTTTGGAAATATTAGAATACTTGATTAGAGCCACTGGAACACGTCTGATTCCAGATTGCTAAAGACTTTGTAAATAAACAGATTGAAAGGTAACTTAGCGCCAAGTGGAAGAAGAAAAAAATTAGGGATTTCCCATTGAGTGGACGGAGAAGGGCTAAGGTTGTCTGTTGCTATAGAACTCAAAGACTGATTTTGCAGAAGGGATTTCCAGCTTCGAGGTGTGGTTCGGAAAGACTGAATAAACAAAGAAAAGAGACTTTGTGTTGTGAAAGAAAACCAGAACTATACTGTCTTGAGATCATGGAGGCTGGCAACCCAAACCGCAGGACAAAATGCATAGTAGGCACACTTTTAGTGGGAGTAATTTCTCTTATAGTTTTAGTAGTCACTATATCATATGTAGTGGGACATGAAAATGAAGAGAAGGCAACAAAGGAAGCAAAAATTGTATCCATACAGAAACTTACTACTCCTGGTCAAAGGGGGGACAATACAGAGAAAGATAAAGATTTACTAGCAGCAGAGACTCGTAGGTTGCATGTGGATGAATCACAGGGAAATTTCAAATCAAATGCATATGCTAAATTGCTTTATGAATATATTGATGCTATGGAGGTAAAAAATTGCTAAGTTTGCATGAAAATGCCAGCCTCTGTAGACGAAGGTATTAGATATCATCATCTTCCATTGACTTATGGAATCACATGTAGTTTGTTGCTTAGTATATTTTATGAACGTGATGGTTTTGAGTATTATTTTTCAAACTTTGATGCTGTTTTACCAGAAGTTCCAAACTACAAGCATATGAACAAGTGGGATTATTATAAGAGTGAAGACAGATTAAAGAAATGTTTCATTCCTTGGAAAACGTTAGATACTTCACATGCCCGAAGAAATATTTTGACTTGTAAAGTGTCAGAAATTGAGAAAAAGTTTATAGGACAGGTGGATGATCGATACAGGAGACAGAAGATCTTGAAGGCTTCAGGCCAATGGAAAACAGATTGGACCGAGGAAGAAAGGTCACACCAAAGAAAGGGTAGTAATGGTCCAATAGCTTTAGGGAGAGAGAAGAAGGGGAAACTGTGTATACATAGGGGTAAAACCTATTATGAGAATGTGTTTGTGGGAGAAGTAAATTGTGAACATGCTTTCCAATTAGAATATTATAATAAGGATTTCTTGAAGGAAATGCAGGTGATCCCGAATGTATATTTTGTTTGTGGAAGAAATGCATACGTGAAACTACCGGATAATTGGTATGGATCATGTTATTTAGCAATTGTCTTCCCCAAAATATACCATGCTGAGGATTTAGAAGTTATAGAGAGAGGAACTCCAGCTAGAGAAAGAAGGGATGTAAATTATGAGGAGGTAGTTGGAGACCTATTTGGTGTTACGTTTCCTCTTTTAGGGATAGCACTGAATGATGTCAAGATTAGGAGATTGGCAACAGTTGTAGATAGGTTGTCCGCTAGTACTGCTAGGTCATTAATGCTGGTGGAGGGAGAGATGCAATCGATAATGGCAATGGTTCTTCAGAACCGACTTGCGCTAGACGTTTTGTTAGCCAAAGAGGGAGGAGTCTGTAAGGCTTTGAAGGTTCAGGAATGTTGCACTTACATTCCAGACAATTCAAAACCTCTAGAAAAGTATATACGGAACATCACTGAAATTCATCATGAGATTGAGGATTTGACACAGGTAACTGTGTGGGAAAAAGTAGGTCATGGAATGAGTAAAGTTGGAGGTTGGTTTGCCAACCTAGGAAAGAGTTTCATTTGGTACATACTGAAACCTATTATCATATTAGTGATTTGTATAATCACTTTGTGGGGATTGGTGCGGCTGTACCAATAGTATAGATCAAATAGGTTGCAGAGATCTATGAGAGAGCAGGAGAGGAGATTAGCTGCGATGCAGGACAATCAGTACAAGAGTCTGAGGGCTCTAGAGATTATGAAACGAGGGAGTACTGCAACGAGTTCTGTATGATTCAGTTCATACCTCAGGAATGGTGTTGTGATGGTGATGACTACTAAAAGTCATCAAAGGGGGGAACTGAGAGAGCGCAAATCAAGAAAAAGTAGAAGTGCACCATATTTACAAGCACGTTGCATCAGCTTAGTAAAAATTATATAAGAGTGTCAAATTTATAGAGTGAAAATATATAAGAGTGTTTAATTAAAATAGAATGCTTATATCAGTGTGAAAAGCTAAGCTTAGAAATGTGTAGGCCACATGGCAGTTCACAGAGAATGAAATGGTGTTGTTACACTCTCTTGATGTGGATTTTTAATGTTGTTATAATTCAAGGTATTATTGATCATAGAACTGAAAATATATGCTTTATAGAAGTGTTTCATATAACCATTGTGTGTAATAAGTTAGAATACTGTTTAGACTAAGAAATTAAAGGTTTACAGAGTGCACAGGCCCGTTTCATGTAATTCTAATAGGCCTGAATAGATGAGGTTGTTTCTTTTGATCTGCATGTGCTAGTTAGAGGAAGGTCATGTTAAGCATAAATTGCAGAGACCGCTCGATGGTTTACGACTTAGAAGATACGGTGGAGGCCGGAATTTGGGGCCCACTGTACAAGTGTCTGTTTGCAGGTGTGAGGAGGTTCCAATCAAGAGAGTGATGAATAGGGTTTTGTTCAGGGAGCCAGGCACCGGCCTGGAGGAGGCTTCAGGAATTTCCTGGGGGGTACCGTCCTGCCGGAGAAGATCCTGAGAAGCAAGGTCAACGTTAACGATGGGCCCAGAGGAGTATCAGCATGGAAAATGCCAGAACCAACACCACTTGAGGGGAGTCTCTAAAGGGCGTTTCTATTGAAAATGTGATTTTGTATTAGGGACAGCACCCCTGGGTGGAGTTAGAGCAGATGGTCTGAGGAACCTAAGAGAGCGGATGGGTAGGCAGATAGGTTAACTGCGAGAGACTGATTCACCACGAAGACTAAGGGAAGTGAGTGATCTTCTTTGGAAGTCACCACGGCTGACACCTTTCTAGGTTGAGATTCTGCTAAGTAGGGATGTCACTTAGTCTAGTGTAGGGACAGTTTAACCTGAATTTTCTTCTTTCTGTAAATGACTCATAAGCTACAGCTTGTGTCTATTCTTGCAACTCTGATGATATTTGAATTGGTTTTGGTTATATTCTTTTGCCGACTAAAAGCATTTAGAAAATGTATGTTTGTATTGATACCAGTATATCTCTTGAACCTTATTTTGAGATGTTTGTATCTCCAGTTAACTTTGGCTTTGTAATAAACTTTAAAACTTACTCGTAGTAAGTGGTTCTTTGGAGTGGAGTAAGTTCTTATTGATTGACCTAGTAGTGGATTGCCTTTTACTCTAAGACAGGTACCAACGGTTCAGTCGACCCAAGTTGGGATCTAGATTTATAACAATAGATCAGAAATCCCGCCTTATCATTACCATCACGAGGTAACATAGAGATAGACAAAACACTTCACAGTGAAATTTAAAGCTCATTTTTTACATTTCATATAGACTCACTTAACTCTTTTATATTGTTTTCACAATTTTACATTTTGTATCTTTTGTTTCGTTTATATTTCTTTACCACCCTCCACTCGCTTTAATTTTTTTCGTGTCTTTTTCAATTAACTTTATTGTACCCAACAACCAAGCCCTCCATGAGTGTTTGAGATAGAGAGAATCATATTTCTAGCTGCATCTACAGGTACGATTTTTTAACCAGGTCTATAGATCCATTTCTTATATTTTGACATTGAGTATCAAGCATGGCATTTTACATATTTTGTTTAGTGTGTAATACAGGTCAATCCATTGAAATTTCGGCTGAGCATCCAGGATATGATACCCAGCATTAGTGCTGCATTGAGGCAAGGACCAAACTTGTTAAGTGCGGTAGCCGCCATTCTTTGTCTGTTTTCTAATTGAAAGTGCAAGTGCAGATTTCAAGCAGTCTCATTACCACAAGTAAATGTTCTATGCAATTTTGTAACACAGATGGATTTCATGTCCAGTGAGTAGACCTTATCTTTGCTCCTGGGTGCCAATCCTGGATAGTTATTTGCCATGGCGGCGTTTCAGTATTTGAACATAATATGCACATGAATACTTGATTCTACCAATTCTCTATTGGAGAATGGTTCTTCAATCTCCTAAAGTGCTGTGTGCTACGTGCAAAACACCTGCTATTTAAAGTGCCTATAGTGCTGTTCTCATTCTAGCAGCAGAGGGTCTCTTATAAGGATTATTCTATCCCTCCCTGTGCAAACTTGCAGTTACAGCTGTAGTTATAGTACAGTGCTGTCCCTCCATGTGCACGCTTGCAACTACAGCTGTAGATATAGCAAAGTGCCTGTGCTCCCAAAGGATATTGACGTCACTAAAGTGCAAGTAACACTATACTCACACCTGTGTATTTTTAGGCACTGTCCTCGATCATCATAGATGATATAATATCTCAGGACAATGTATCAGTGGATTTATGTGCAAAGTTGCAATTACAGCTGCCTATTACAATAAAGGGAAGCTGGTTAAAGCATTGATAACTATATGCAAAAATACAACCTCCTAATTATTAAAACCCAATGTTGAATAAAGCAGATCATCAAAATTATATCCTAACATACCAAATTATTAGAAACATTCCTTAACTGTATTTTATAAAGTTCTAATAAACACCTTCCCGAACCCTCTGTGGCATATTCCCACATCATTTAAACAGATGTCTATGTACATTACACACATGTTAGAACTGGTACCATTGGAGTCTCCCTTCCATTTTATGCTGTTGTCTCCTCTGTTGTTGCTATGTTGTTGCTGGTTTACATGCTTTGGGCAATGTGCCACTGCTATTCAGTGCCACAGTGCAAGTGCTCCCTATTGTAAATTGTTGTAATGGATTTGTGACTCCCTGGTTGGCTTATTTGATTTACTTGTCAGACCCCAGTATAGTGCACCATGTGTGCCCAGGGCCTATAGATCAAATGCTGCTAGTCCGGTCCGGGCCCAGGATGCTTGTTTCTGGTCCAGGGAAGACATGGCTTGGCAGTTCGGGCTGGACTGTTCCCATGAGACACAGGGTCAGACTGATTTGCATATGGCCATGTCTGAACTGGGGTGGCTGAGTGAGCTAAAGAATGGTGATGACTTAAACCCAGATCAGTTGACTGGGGGTGAGTGTTTGATATGCTCAAACGCTCCATCCATCATCCCCTTTTGTATCACTTTGTTCGCCCTAAGTGTGGCAGGGTATGCTCAGACGTGGGTCCCTTGCTCACTTGGCCACTGGATTCAAGATAGCCTGGCTGATGAGGATTATGAATCCGAAACCGGTCCCAGGAGACTTGTTTCCAGTCCAGGGAAGACATGGCTTGGAAGTTAGGGCTGGACTGTTCCCATGAGGCACAGGGTCAGACTGATTTGCATATGGCCATGTCTGAACTGGGGTGGCTGAGTGAGCTAAAGAATGGTGATGGATTAAACCCAGATCAGTTGACTGGGGGGTGAGGGTTTGATTTGCTCAAACGCTCCGTCCATCATCCCCTTTTGTATCGCTTTGTTCGCCCTAAGTGTGGCAGGGTATGCTCAGACGTGAGTCCCTTGCTCACTTGGCCACTGGATTCAAGATAGCCTGGCTGATGAGGATTATGAATCCGAAACCGGTCCCAGGAGACTTGTTTCCAGTCCAGGGAAGACTTGGCTTGGCAGTTCGGGCTGGACTGTTCCCATGAGGCACAGGGTCAGACAGATTTACATATGGCCATGTCTGAACTGGGGTGGCTGAGTGAGCTAAAGAATGGTGATGGATTAAACCCAGATCAGTTGACTGGGGGTGAGGGTTTGATTTGCTCAAACGCTCCGTCCATTATCCCCTTTTGTATCGCTAGTGGGTTTGCAGCACTGATTGAGCCACCCACAGAAGCAGCTTGTAAAGTGTATCCCAGGTGGCCATTGCAGGGCCTGTGTGCAGTCTGGTACTCCCATGTCGACTTGGCAAATGTGTCCTCCTACCAGTCCCTAAACCTTCCCTTTTCTACATGTTAGCCACTCCTAAGGTAGGCCCATGGGCAGGGTGCATTGTAAGTAAAAGGTAAGACATGCCCTGATGTGTGTGGCATGTCCTGATGGTGAATTACAGACAATTTTGTGTTTCATTATTGCAAGGCTACCTGTCCACATAGGCCAGAATGGACAGTTTAATTATAACATCTTATAATCCTAACTATCATACGGAACAAGATATAAAAAGGATTTAGTATGCCTGAACACATTCTGTGTTTGAAAATACCACTTTTAGAAAGTAGGTATTGTCTTGCCTAACCATCCAGCCTGCATCTGCTAGGTTGTGTTTTGCATGTCTGGTTTGTAATTGACATGAAGGCTTGGGCTCCAGCAGTCAGGTAAGTCAGCGATGGGCTGAATAGGACCTTGGCTGCATAGAGAGTGGGGGGCAGGAATTTACTTTCACTCCCTGAGCCCTCATAGAATAGAGACTAGGGGGAGGAGATTTCCTTTCAGCTACCTGGGCCAGGTCTGCTTTCAACTATGCTGTCTCCACCTCCTACCAGAAAGATGCACAACACTGGTTTTGGCCAGGCACCCACTGCCTTCAGAGGACCTGCAGTAATACTTAATTGCCACGGAAAGGGGAAAGAACTTTCCTTCAACTTTCATCATCTTGAAGAAGAATCTCCAAGGGCTTGAACTGTGCTTGCCTCCTGCTGAAGTCTCATGGATACAAGACTTCACCACCAGCTCCCCCATGAATTTCCTTGCTGGGAATTCCGTCTGCAGAAGCCGGCGTATTGCTGGGAGGTGGAAGAGCGACTCAGTGAGAAGAAGCGTGTCACATCTGCAACTGGATAAGATTGATCCTTGTTCTTAACCGCCCTGAGATGCTGCAAAATTCTAAAATGGCCATGTGGATTTTGTTGTCTACATATACTATGGAGCACATGCACTGAAGCAAGTACACCTCATGGTTGCTTTTACAATTAAAAAACTGAGGAATCCTCCACGGTTTGTTCATAAAACACAACTGTATCTCTTTCCTATTCACCCCATGTTTGCAGGCCTTACATTTGAGGTATTTGTTAAAACAGGAGTTGACTTTCAACCAACTTTCACTTTCAGTTAGTTCAGTGCTGCTATTCACTAGCTGCTGTCGCATTGACCTTGCTCTCCTGTGGGAGACAAGGGACTTTCGTGAGACCTAGCTACCAAGAATTGGCTGTCCTCCAACCAGGTTCCAATGCCCATTCATGCATTTTCTCACCCTTGCATGACAGGCATTGTAGCCGGTTATCATCCTTATATCCTGATTCAAGGCCTCTTTCTTTTTCTTTTTAGGTTTTGCCCGCAAGTGCGCACGTAGTGCGCATGCGCTAAAAAACCTTTTGAGTTCTATGTCGGATCGATGACCCGCCTCTGTCGCTCATTGGCTAGCTCCATAAATGGAGGCTAGCCATTGGGAGACAGAGGCTGTCAATCACGCTTTCTCGGGAAAACGCGATTCGGGGGCGTTTCTCCGGCTTTTTTTAAGTCCCGCCCCTTCGTCCTGGGCCGCGCTGTGATTGGCTGCCGGCCCGGGACACTCCCGTGACGTCATTTCCCGGGCCGCGCTGTGATTGGCTGCCGGCCCGGGACCTGACTTATTTTAAAGGTGATGGTTGGTGCTGCAAGACTGGTTTATCCCGTTGTGGCTTTGTTCAACATTTAACATCATTACCTCTTAGCACCACGTTAAGATGGCGCCCTAGAAACATATTATTTAGCCAGTGTCACCGTAACAATGTTACGTGGTTTTGAATCAGCACTGAATTTCCTCGATTTAAACCTACGCGGTTGTTTGCCGTGTCGATTACATTTCTCCAAACCCGGTTGAGCAGACACGTCGTTCCTTCATCTGTTTCATGGTGAGTGTTTAGAGTTCCCCCGCTGCCCTTTTGCTTTGAGAATGCCTGTATTTTAGCAGTAGCTGCACTTCGCTGATTAATTGCGTGTTTCTTTGCCTACTCAGTACTTTCACTTTTGGCCGTCCCCCGTCTGGTATTTCACTTCAATTCTGCCTAACAGAACACCAGTTCTTTCGTGCTGCTGGTGAGTGACTACTTTGTACGCTTTCTGGGTACAGCTTCAAAACGCATGCATAGTGAAGTGTTTATTTACGTGTGTGCTTTTATTTGTGCACTGACATGGTGTCTTTTTTTGTTTTATGCAGTTTCAGATTCCCCTCATCCATTGAGGTATTTCCTGCACTTAGGGTGTTTTGATATATATTTTCTTGCGTTTCTCAGCACATTTTGGTTGTTTGTGCTTGTTTCAATTTCCAACTAATGCAGCTCCTCCTAATGACGAATGTCCGCTCGAAGCACTTGCGGATAGTTTCCCGCACTAGTTTCTAGTGTCACTGGCAGAGCCTATTAATGGTAGCGTAATGGCTAGAGCGGACGACTGTGAAGCTAAGGAACCGGTTCCGGTCTCGGCGGGAGGGTCAACATCCTGTGAATCTGCACAAATCTCTCCGTGCCTAAAATGAATGTGTCTGTCTGCAACGCAACTGGTGATCGCATAGAGCGCATCGATATCTTCGGGTCGAGTTCGCGCTACATAAAAAAACTGCAAAAAAAGTATTGTATTTATCGACCAGTATTGCAAATAAAGTTTGAGAGTTCTAAGGAGAAAGGATACTTTCCATGGTTGCAGAGTATTTTCATGTTTTTTAAACTGTGGTGTTTTGTAAGTTTCCCAGAAGGGTTCGAATTCCGGAATGTTGGTGCAGCTATGCCAGGCTGTAAGTCACTTCACACACGGGGTGCCCTGATAGCGCATACTGCCCACAGCACTGTCCATTTCTCTTTGAATTCATCAAAAAGCTCAAATGTTCTCCAAGTGCACTATCGCCCTATAAACCCCCCCTCTCCCTAGCGCTCAACAAGGCATCTGCCCGTTTTGTTAATTTATTGAATGCAGTTTTATATAGCGCAAACTTTACCCAAAGGTGTCAGAGCATTTTTACAGTAGAACCAAGTAAGTTACAAAAGGTACACATGATATAATTTTCATCCAGTAAAGGGTTCTGACGCGTTGCAGAGCCCTTCACAGACAACATTTACTGTAGCGGGTGCTTCTAAAAGAAGAGGCTGTATAAATGGAGTAGTACGTAGTATGCAGGTCAGTCCTTGTTTTTATAATCACGGAATGCTTTATATCACCTTCGCGCTGTTGTTTATCCTTGTATCTGGATGATATTGTCCCAACAGGTGTTAGGGACTCTGTGCACGTCACGCTACCTGGCTAGCTGTGAACCCCTGAGTGAATTATAAGTGTTGCCGTGAATTGTTTGCACAGTAACGGGGCAGTGCCCCTAAAGATGGGGCCGGAGGGGCTGGCACATCTGTGCCAAGTTCAGCCAGAAAGTTTTCCAAAGGAGGCATGAAAGTCAGAAGAGGGGGCTGGGGTGGTGGGGGGAACAGTGACCTATTATCATTTGCTTTATACTCTGCCTGTGCCTCGGAGGTCTGCCCCTCCGCCTGACGCTCCCCTGTCCCCATAAACTAGATTTCAAACTCACTGTTTGTCCCCAAAACTCACTCTCTCTCTCATGCGTATTCCTTTTAAACCCAGCGTCCGTCCGACCTCCCAAAAACTCTGCCCGACTCTCTCTTCTAAAGTTTCTATTATTTCTCAAGCCCAAAAATCTGCCTCTGCTCGACAAACTCTATTCCTCAAATGCACGCTCCCAACACCTATCCCCCATAGAAAACTCTCTCCGTCTTTCTTCTAGTTTCTCCTCTCCCTCACTACAAACTCTCTATGTTGGTCTGTATCTATGCTATCCTACTGCCCCACACTTTGTCCCTTTGCAGAACTCTCACCTATCACTCCGTCACGCTGTCCCAAACACTGTCCTTAAAGTCTACCCAAACTGTATTATTTTTTTATTCACCGCAGCTGGTCACCCCATTTCAGGTCCCCACCCTTCCGACCCCCTAGTTTTACATGCCCCCCAGCAGCTCACCCCCCCCAAACTCATCCCCCGTGGGTGTGTGTTCAAAGCCAAGCTCTTCAGAGCGAAGTCAAATTTTATTTTAAGCACCGTGTGCAAGTAACATTGGTCTCAGCATCACCAGACCCAACCTTTACAATATGTTTGGTGTTCTCCCTGAAGGATTTTTATCAGCCAAACAACACGCTTTGTTGTCTGGCTTGCAGGCATTAGACCTGTTGGCTGTGGCATTTCTGATTCTGGCTTCTTGAACTAACAGTGGCTGATGGTGCACTCTATGGCACACTCTTCCTATTTCCATTAGGGCCCACCTACGTGTGTGTGCAGACGAGCAATGCCCGGGGTGCCTCCACCCTTCAAAGCAGGGTCTCACGCAGCTCTGTGCAAAGCAGCAGCCATGGTAAGGAGTCGTAAACACACTTGAAGCTGCAGAAACGTTCATATTACCAGACTGTATGTTTTCAGTCTTAAATCAGCCAGCGATTTTTCTTTGGGGTGAACAAGCTCTAGAACAACAGTTTATGAGGCCAGTGAATAGATCTGACTGGCTATAAATGAGTTACAGATCCCTTTTATGGAAAGCCTTGTTTAATGTTCCTTTGGGTAATGTCGGCGCTATATAAAAATGCCCTGAATAAAAATAAATAAATACTGCTGTGCTGGTCCTTTCGGATCTCCGACCCTGCTGCCCCTCCTCAAATACCCGCGGAAGTCGTTCCTGTCCGTTGCAAAGCCATACGCTGTCTTTGAGCTGGAAGGGCGCAGTGTGCTCTGGGCCAGTGGTTTTGTGTTACCTGTTTTCGTTACTTTTGGTAGATATGTGTGTGTATTTAGTTTGTATTTGGTGTTTTGCCATACGTGTCTTGTATGCTAAACTGCATTGGTGCGCCTTTGAAAGTTTATAATTGTGTTCAATGTATGTTTTGGGTATGTGCACATGTCATTTTTATATGTACATGTCTATATGACATAAGAGTGTTCCGTGTGTGTCGAATGTATGCATTATGTATGAGTGATTGGTTGTGCTTCTATCGCTGTGATTTGTGTTACATATGTTTGTAAGTTTTTGTTTGGGTTTTGTGGTTGTGTGCCTACCCCGAATGCACAGGAGTTTGTATTGTTATAGGCGTGCATGGTTTGATTGCTGTATGTGTGTGCTTCGGTGAAGTATTCCTGTAATTGTGTTTTGGGCTCACAAGTCCTTTTGAGTGTGTGTACTTTGAGTGTGCGTGTTTGCGTGAATGTTGGGTGTTCATGCTGGTGTTGCGCTGTTTGAGCGCCTTGCTTCTGTGGCCCTGTTTGTGTGTGCGTGTGTGTGTATGTGGCAGAGAAAGTGCTCTAACTTTTACAAAGGCGAAACCGTTGCATTGTAAATGCTTGTTCTTTTTCTTTCCAAAGAGTATTTCTTGTCTCGAAAGTGTTAAATTGCAATCATAATTACAGGAAAATCCTAAAATGTAGAATATCCAGTTTATTCCAGGGAGCACAGTACATCTGTTCCAGCTCAGGTCCAGAACAAGAATCAGTCCAGCTCATTCCAAATGATGTCACTACAACTGCAATGCATGTGCCACAGATTAAATGTACACACTCCAATTAAAAGGGCAAGATAAATTAAAAGAGAAATACAAAACTATAATACAAGATGTAAGACATTTCCTTTCTTAGGAATTTTGAGAAGACACATTTTTACATTTGGAAACACGTCTAACATTCCAAACTTGTCCGTCTTGTGTCACAACACTCTTGCGATTGACTTTGACAGTTCTTATTGGTTTACCAAATTTGGTGTCATCTCTATGGAGAATACCAGGTTTCCGTATTCTAACATATTCACCAACCTTAAAATAAGGGGATTTGACTTTCATCTGGAAATCATATAGATTCTTACTCTTTTGTTGTTTTTCCTCAATATTTTGGGCCAAGATTTCTTTGTTCAAAACAGGAGATTGAACTTTAATATTTTTCTTAAACCACCACGGGCATAACTTAGAAACAGGATCCCGTCCCTTTAGCAAACGGAAAGGTGAGACCTCTGTGGTTGAATGAGGAGTTATACGATACAACCACAATTTCTCCCTTAATTTATCTTTCCAGTCTGCTCCAAATCCCCGGGCCCACATAATATCTTGTTTAAGGACTCTATTAAATCTCTCCATCCGGCCATTTCCTTGTGGGTCATAAAGAGGAGTAGTAATGTGATTGGTATTATGACACTTTAAAAATTCCTTCATTTCACAAGATTTCAGCTGTACTCCATTGTCAGAAATGATAACTTCTGGAGTTCCTTCTCTAGCAAAATCTCTTTCAAAAATAAAATGACACTAGTATGAACATGTGGAACTAACTACACTTCAGGCCACTTTGTGTGGTAATCCACCATCACAATAGCAAACCTGCAATCTTGTGGCAATAATTTGAACGGACCAGCAATGTCCAACCCAAGTATCCCATCCTCGTCGCCAATGTTAAATTCCAATAATAATTACAGGAAAATCTTAAAATGTAGACAATCCAGCTTATTCCAGGGAGCACAGTACATCTGTTCCAGCTCGGGTCAAGAATCAGTCCAGCACATTCCAAATTATATCACTACAACTGCAATGCATTTGCCACAGATTAAATGTACACACTCCAATTAAAAGTGCAAGATAAATTAAAAGAGAAATACAAAACTATAATACAAGACGTAACACAAAGCTCTTCTACCTTTACTACTGCCTTATCAAGAATGGTCTGATTGTACCCCCTTTCCTTGAATTTCTTTGTCAGATCCATGTGTGCTTGCTTTAAGGAGCTTGCTTCGCTGCAGTTTCTCTTCATGCAAAGCTGCTCCGCATCAAGAATACTACATTAGTCTCTGGGGGTGGAAACTTGTGCAGTGTAATAATGAATTCCCCGCCATGGGTTTTCTAAAAGTACGACTATGTAACATACCATCACTTATAAAAACCTCCAAATCTAAAAAACGTACAGTAGATTCACTTATGTCACAAGTAAACATCAAATTGACATTGAGGGCTGATTTGAACATGCTAGCACTTTTTATTGACCCGTTCCATATGATGAAAAGGCCATCAATAAACCATACCCAGACCTTGATGTTTTCATTTCACTCCTTTCTGTATGTTGTTTTGAACATTCACTCCGCCCACCAGCCATGTGAAGATTTGCATATCTGGGCCCATGGCTGTCTCCCTGAGTTGTCTATTAGTGTTGTTGCTCTACAGAAAAAGTTATTCTCTAGACACATTTCCGCCATCTTTAGTAGCATTTCTGAATGTTGGTACAATCTTAGTGGTCTGCTACCTAAAAAGTGTCTAAGGGCCCTTAGTCCATCTTAGTGTGCAATGCTCATAGAGAGCAAGATGACATCAAGAGTGATTAACAAATCATCCTCTTCCCATTCGATTCCATGTAGTTTCCACAGAAAGTCCCTGGTGTCATGGATATGAGAAGGTAGTATTACAACAAAGTTCTGCAAAAATTAATATAACTATCTGGAATTGGTTTCCAATAGTTGAAATTATTGACCTCCCGGGCGGGGTCACCATATCTTTGTGAACTTTTGGAATTAAGTATAAAATGGGTGTCAGCGGGTTGTCTATTTTCAAATATTGTAGTTCAGCTTCAGATATCAGACCCATACCCCTCCATCTTGCCAATTCCTTATGGCACTTTGTCTTTACCTCCAAGAGATTTCTATGTGGGACTTTCTGGTAGCATTCTGCATCTCTCAATTGTGACCTTGCTTCATCATTGTAAAACGTTGCCCCATTTGTCTGATTGTCTTATTACAATGTCTTTTCTTGATTTGATTTTGTCCATGATTTTTACATAATTGTTTCTGTTCCTCTTTCAAATGTTTATTAAAGTTCTTGCTTGGATTTTTTGCCAGCTCTTTGAGGTCCACAGCCACCCGATCTAAGAACAAGTCAATAGAGTCTTTCGGCATGATTTGTGAAAATGTTGACTTCTACTTAAATTCAGTGGCACTTGTTCCATATATATTTAGGCCTAGCCTTTCAGCGGTCTTTATACAGGGCAGTTCCAAACTTTCATGGGCTATGTTCATTTCTAATTCATCCAGATCTCTAAGCAAATTCAAATCTTCCACCACTAGGTTGCCTCCACTCTCTTTTTCTGATCTTACCATATCCTGTTTGTTATGGGTGACTTGGTTGGTGAAATATTTTCTTAATTTCAACTTTCACAGATATTTAAAGAAATCAATTGGAGTTTGTGCATAATTGAAATGTGTGCGACTGCAAAATGACAGGCCTAATGATAAGATTTTAATCTCAGCCTTAGTTAGGACTAAATCTGAAGGGTTGATCACTGTGGTGGAAGTTGTTTCTGTTAGTTTCATTTGCTGTCCTTCACTTTCAATCCAGACTTTAGTTGCATGCCTTCTCCTCCTTCTTTTTCATTTCTTTTGTACCCCCGGCCTCCTCCCCCTCTTGAGTGTTTCTGTCTTGCTTTGATATTGTGATCCAAACCTAAAAAACGCATTTCTTGATTGACATTTGAGGGTTTATCCATGTTGCCGCTTGCGCTCCCACCTTCCTCGATTTCTGTATCCACCTCTGAGCTCCATTCTGAACTCGTATCAGCAATTTATGCTTTTTCTTAGTTTTTGCTCATTTGGGTTGGATTGCAGGACATCTCTTGTTCGCAAATGTAAAGATTTGTCCCCGGGAGTCCAGGTGGTCCCTGGTGAACTTTGTTGCTTTCCTATCATTTTATGTTTTTTTCATATTTGCTTAATTTGCCTTCCAGATCTTTTTCGAATTTGACAACTTGCCATGTTTCCCAATTCTAGTTGTAACCATTTAATTTCTTCCAGAATTTTCTCCCTATCTTTCTTGATATATTTTACAAGAATCCTCATCATAATGTTGGAGGATTCAGCGCCATTGTTTGCAATTCCTGCAACATCTCCGGGTCCAAGTTCTCAAAGGTAGGAGCGATTAGGATTTTTAATCCTTGAGGGACTCTTCCAACCTCGAGGTATTTGTCTAAAGATCTAATTTCCCACCATTTGGAAATTTCGGTACGCCTTAGTTTAACTATATAGAGCTTATATATATATATAACTATATAACTATATAGAGCTTATATATATATAGTTATATATATATATATATATAACTATATATATATATATATATCAAAGCTCCACGGGGTGACCAAATCGAGCAGCACTCACATCACGACACGCTTTTCCCCAAAAGCGATTTTATTGCACAGCTTCATTCTCTGCTTTAAAAGGCATACGTCTGCCGCCTGACGCGTTTCGTTATTCACTTCCTCAGAGGCGCTGCAGTCGAAGGAAGCACAGGGCCACACCCACCTCTTTAAGTCCCATCGCACGCTGATATGCAGCTGCTATGTATTAGACAGTGCGTTTGACTGTATCATGGGAGATGTAGTCCTTATTGCTTACTTGTATTTTGCCACGATGGATGCCTGCACATGAGCCCCAAAGATATGGAGCCACACTCTGTCCATGTGCCGTGTGCCACCTCGCGCCCCGTATATTCTAGGCTGGTGGCCCCCTTCACTTAGGGGTGGTGCCCGCTCAGCGGCTGGCCTGCCGCTATTAACATCAAAGCTCCACGGGGTGACCAAATCGAGCAGCACTCACATCACGACACGCTTTTCCCCAAAAGCGATTTTATTGCACAGCTTCATTCTCTGCTTTAAAAGGCATACGTCTGCCGCCTGACGCGTTTCGTTATTCACTTCCTCAGAGGCGCTGCAGTCGAAGGAAGCACAGGGCCACACCCACCTCTTTAAGTCCCATCGCACGCTGATATGCAGCTGCTATGTATTAGACAGTGCGTTTGACTGAATCATGGGAGATGTAGTCCTTATTGCTTACTTGTATTTTGCCACGATGGATGCCTGCAAATGAGCCCCAAAGATATGGAGCCACACTCTGTCCATGTGCCGTGTGCCACCTCGCGCCCCGTATATTCTAGGCTGGTGGCCCCCTTCACTTAGGGGTGGTGCCCGCTCAGCGGCTGGCCTGCCGCTATTAACATCAAAGCTCCACGGGGTGACCAAATCGAGCAGCACTCACATCACGACACGCTTTTCCCCAAAAGCGATTTTATTGCACAGCTTCATTCTCTGCTTTAAAAGGCATACGTCTGCCGCCTGACGCGTTTCGTTATTCACTTCCTCAGAGGCGCTGCAGTCGAAGGAAGCACAGGGCCACACCCACCTCTTTAAGTCCCATCGCACGCTGATATGCAGCTGCTATGTATTAGACAGTGCGTTTGACTGAATCATGGGAGATGTAGTCCTTATTGCTTACTTGTATTTTGCCACGATGAATGCCTGCACATGAGCCCCAAAGATATGGAGCCACACTCTGTCCATGTGCCGTGTGCCACCTCGCGCCCCGTATATTCTGGGCTGGTGGCCCCCTTCACTTAGGGGTGGTGCCCGCTCAGCGGCTGGCCTGCCGCTATTAACATCAAAGCTCCACGGGGTGACCAAATCGAGCAGCACTCACATCACGACACGCTTTTCCCCAAAAGCGATTTTATTGCACAGCTTCATTCTCTGCTTTAAAAGGCATACGTCTGCCGCCTGACGCGTTTCGTTATTCACTTCCTCAGAGGCGCTGCAGTCGAAGGAAGCACAGGGCCACACCCACCTCTTTAAGTCCCATCGCACGCTGATATGCAGCTGCTATGTATTAGACAGTGCGTTTGACTGAATCATGGGAGATGTAGTCCTTATTGCTTACTTGTATTTTGCCACGATGAATGCCTGCACATGAGCCCCAAAGATATGGAGCCACACTCTGTCCATGTGCCGTGTGCCACCTCGCGCCCCGTATATTCTAGGCTGGTGGCCCCCTTCACTTAGGGGTGGTGCCCGCTCAGCGGCTGGCCTGCCGCTATTAACATCAAAGCTCCACGGGGTGACCAAATCGAGCAGCACTCACATCACGACACGCTTTTCCCCAAAAGCGATTTTATTGCACAGCTTCATTCTCTGCTTTAAAAGGCATACGTCTGCCGCCTGACGCGTTTCGTTATTCACTTCCTCAGAGGCGCTGCAGTCGAAGGAAGCACAGGGCCACACCCACCTCTTTAAGTCCCATCGCACGCTGATATGCAGCTGCTATGTATTAGACAGTGCGTTTGACTGAATCATGGGAGATGTAGTCCTTATTGCTTACTTGTATTTTGCCACGATGAATGCCTGCACATGAGCCCCAAAGATATGGAGCCACACTCTGTCCATGTGCCGTGTGCCACCTCGCGCCCCGTATATTCTAGGCTGGTGGCCCCCTTCACTTAGGGGTGGTGCCCGCTCAGCGGCTGGCCTGCCGCTATTAACATCAAAGCTCCACGGGGTGACCAAATCGAGCAGCACTCACATCACGACACGCTTTTCCCCAAAAGCGATTTTATTGCACAGCTTCATTCTCTGCTTTAAAAGGCATACGTCTGCCGCCTGACGCGTTTCGTTATTCACTTCCTCAGAGGCGCTGCAGTCGAAGGAAGCACAGGGCCACACCCACCTCTTTAAGTCCCATCGCACGCTGATATGCAGCTGCTATGTATTAGACAGTGCGTTTGACTGAATCATGGGAGATGTAGTCCTTATTGCTTACTTGTATTTTGCCACGATGGATGCCTGCACATGAGCCCCAAAGATATGGAGCCACACTCTGTCCATGTGCCGTGTGCCACCTCGCGCCCCGTATATTCTAGGCTGGTGGCCCCCTTCACTTAGGGGTGGTGCCCGCTCAGCGGCTGGCCTGCCGCTATTAACATCAAAGCTCCACGGGGTGACCAAATCGAGCAGCACTCACATCACGACACGCTTTTCCCCAAAAGCGATTTTATTGCACAGCTTCATTCTCTGCTTTAAAAGGCATACGTCTGCCGCCTGACGCGTTTCGTTATTCACTTCCTCAGAGGCGCTGCAGTCGAAGGAAGCACAGGGCCACACCCACCTCTTTAAGTCCCATCGCACGCTGATATGCAGCTGCTATGTATTAGACAGTGCGTTTGACTGAATCATGGGAGATGTAGTCCTTATTGCTTACTTGTATTTTGCCACGATGGATGCCTGCACATGAGCCCCAAAGATATGGAGCCACACTCTGTCCATGTGCCGTGTGCCACCTCGCGCCCCGTATATTCTAGGCTGGTGGCCCCCTTCACTTAGGGGTGGTGCCCGCTCAGCGGCTGGCCTGCCGCTATTAACATCAAAGCTCCACGGGGTGACCAAATCGAGCAGCACTCACATCACGACACGCTTTTCCCCAAAAGCGATTTTATTGCACAGCTTCATTCTCTGCTTTAAAAGGCATACGTCTGCCGCCTGACGCGTTTCGTTATTCACTTCCTCAGAGGCGCTGCAGTCGAAGGAAGCACAGGGCCACACCCACCTCTTTAAGTCCCATCGCACGCTGATACTGACACTGAGACATCCATTCACTCACCAACACAGCTATACGTACACTCACTCACCCATACAGTCCCTAACACACTCATAAACCTGTACACCCAGTGAATCACTCACTCACATATCAGTTCAGGGAGTCACATACACCCCACCCACCCACACACACACAGACACTCAGGCACCCATACAGGTACTCAGGCAACCAATCATTAACCTATATAGACACTGATGTAGATACTCCCCAACCCATGCATCCACACCAACTGACAGACCGATACAGACATTCACACAGATTAATCATTCACCCATGCATTCAATGACACATTTAATCACTCACTTATTCAGTCGGTCATGCACCCACTAAATAATCCATTCAGGCACTCATACACCCACTCAGTCTCCAATACACCTTGGCATATATTACCTACTGGCGGTCGCCAGTAGGTATATATAGTTAGGATTTTTTCTCTATGGGATTTTTGAAAATTCTATGTCTAATAACTTTGGCGTTTGTGGACGGAATTGGCTGAAATTTTCAGGAAAATGGAACATTTTGTTTCTGAGCAGCCCCTGGAAATTTGGGGGGGGTTCGTCAAGGGGGGGCCGAGAAAAAAGGGGGGTCCCAAAACGTGTTTTTAACATTGAGTTTTCCACAGGGCGGTTGGCCTCACTTTTAGCCCGAACGGCTGAATGGATTTGCACGAAACTTGGCAAAATTGTAGGGACTGGTAGCCCGATGTGCCTTTGCTAGGTCTCAATATATGTGCTCCAGTGGATTTTGAGAAATTAACGTTCAAAAAAAGATATATATCTGTAACAGCGGACCGGGCAGCGCTCCGCTATGCGTACTTTTCGCGTTACGGAGCTTTGTGAAGCGAAGCTGATTGGTTTTCCGGCGTCTGTAAACATTCCGAACAGTCCGTAGCGGCCGCCATCTTGTCTCTCGGTAGGATCGAGAGACAAGAGGAGGCCAAAGCGAAGGGGCAAATGACCATAAGGGGGCATAGTAGATCCTCGCTGACCCCCTAGGTTTGATGTGGAGGTTTTAAAAGGGCCCTGCGGGGCAAAAAATAATAATAATAATAATAAAACGGCTGAATGGATTTGCACGAAACTTTGCAAAATATTAGGGACTGGTAGCCCGATGTGCCTTTGCTAGGTCTCAATATATGTGCTCCAGTGGATTTTGAGAAATTAACGTTCAAAAAAAGATATATATCTGTAACAGCGCTCCGCTTCGCGTACTTTTCGCGTTACGGAGCTTTGCGAAGCTGATTGGTTCTCCGGCGTCTGTAAACATTCCAAACAGTCCGTAGCGGCCGCCATCTTGTCTCTCGGTAGGATCGAGAGACAAGAGGAGGCCAAAGCGAAGGGGCAAATGACCATAAGGGGGCATAGTAGATCCTCCCTGACCTCTTAGGTTTGATGTACCATTTTGCCAAGTTTGGTGTAATTCCGTTCAGCCATTCAGGCTGTAGACATATCTAAATGTCCTATGGAAAATTGCATGGGGAAAACACATTTGAAAGTGTTGAAATTTAGAACCAATTAAAATGTTACTTTGGTTTTGTATTTGTGTGTGATGAAAGTTAATTGGTTATGTATATATCTAAAATGAGAGGAAACCACAGCCATTTTGTGATACTACTGTCTGAGGTACATTTGTGAGGAATTTTTGGTGGTCAATTTCTGGTGTTTGATTTACACAGTACTAACACTTCTCCTACTTTTAAAAAGGTGAGTTGTTAATTTGTAAGGGGAACTATGTTGTACACTTGAAGATAATTTGAAAAATGTTTTCTGTTATTTATTTACAGTCCTTCTGTTATACTAAATACTTGATAAAGTTAGTTTTATATTATGTATTACTAAAAACGATAAATGAAAGTGATTATTTTTTTCTGCAATTTACAGCAAGCAATTTCAAAATAAAATGGCTCACAATGAAGAGACCGTGGCAATTTCTTTTGAATTATCCACTACATTTATTGAAATTGACAGCACCAATAATGAAAGATTCTCACAAGGAGGAGATGACTTGAATGATTTTTTTGATCAATCTCTTGATGGCGAATTTATCGAATGTTTGGAGACCATAGAGTTACAAGAATCGTCATTGCAGACTTTTCATAAGGAGATTCCACATGAGATGATTGAAGGGGAAATTCCTGATGAGGACATGTTACTAGTTCTTTCAAATTTTGAAAATTCAGAAGAATAAATTTATATTTAGAAATCAAAAATTGTTTGAGACATTATTCATTTTTATTTTTAATTTATGAGGTTGTAGCGAAGTGATTGTAGTATAAAATGAGACTTATAGTATAGAGTGCAACATTTTTATGTTACATGGTAAGTTTACTCATATTTACTTCCCTTCTCCCTCTATATTATCTCCAATGTGTATTTGACATCTCTTCTTCATCTCCGGCCTCCTTTCTCTCACTGTCTGTCTCTGATGCATCTTATCGCTGCCATTTTGTGTAATGACAGAAGAGAGTAAAATAAAATAGTTCGGAACGTGAAAAGGGGGCAAAGTAGAGTACCCCTCACCCCCTAGGCCTTCTCAGGCGGTCCCAAAAGGATCAGTTTCTGCTTTCCTGAGAGATTATGGTATGAGTTCCATATACCACAATAACTTGCATTACAACATGCAAGATATCTATCTCCTATTACCAACTTTTGGAGATATTCGCGCTAAGCGCGAATATCTCCAAAAACTAACACCTGCCCTGAGCAGTTCTTAGCCATGTTATCCAATGGGAGGTGGATAACATGGCTAAGAGCATTAGCTCAGTAATGCATGAATATCGCTGACTTTTTAGCGATATTCATGCATTGCGGCCGTTTTTTATCGCATTTGCGATAAACCTTGATAATAGCAAGGTTTATCTTCGATAATTTCTGACGATGCTTAGCGGTAAAAAATTTGTTGCTAAGCATCGTTAGCGATAAATATCGCATAACTTTGGTAATATGCACCAACGTCTGTTAACGTTCGATTCGAAGGAAATGAGGAAGTGTTGAAAAACATTGTCTGCGCCATCTTGCCTTTTTTGAAATGCCACACTTTTGTCGTGCACGGCAGCCATTTTAGATGCCTTGACCAGACCCACTCTCTGCACGCTGTCGATTCGTAGCATGGCTCCCCACCCTCGCAAGCATCTTCCCCAGGCACTGGTCACCCCCGCTCTCTGTCTTATGCATGGGCAATAAACCTCCCCCCATCTGCGCTGCTCTTCCCTGAGAATCACACTCTGTGCCCGCCCGACACCTCCCTTTCGCCCTATTCACTACCGCACCCTCTGACACTCCTCTTCCTCTGTGTCCGATTGTCCAGGCTATCAGCTAGCCCTGCAGATGTAGTTTATGGCCCCAGCTGTAAAGAATCACCCCTCTTCAAAGGAGTTATAGTAGATCAAGGCCCACACCCGATGAGATCCGTCACACCACACGCGTTCCTACTATCTGAAAACCATCCTGTATTGTGATTGGGGAGGGGACCGAGCCTGAAGCGGAAGATTCCAGGGATGACTCTTGTACATCAAAGTTTTTACAATTATGTGTCACATTACAAATATATAGCACTCCAACAAAGTAGTAGGAATATAAAACTTTAATAACTTATAAATATATACAACAAAACAAAAACAGTAAAAACATTTAAACAACGAAGAGACCGTGGCAATTTCTATTGAATTATCCACTACATTTATTGAAATTGACAGCACCAATAATGAAATATTCTCACAAGGAGGAGATGACTTGAATGATTTTTTTGATCAATCTCTTGATGGCGAATTTATCGAATGTTTGGAGACCATAGAGTTACAAGAATCATCATTGCAGACTTTTCATGAGGAAATTCCTGATGTGATTGATTGAAGAGGAAATTCCTGATGAGGACATGTTACTAGTTCTTTCAAATTATGAAAATTCAGAAGATGTTGCCTGGGTGCCGCACTGATTTGGGTATCCGGCGTGGGGCGTCCCGGGGGGGGGGTTGTCAGTAGCGGTCTGTTGTGCGAATAGTTCCAAGGCAGCAGAACGCGCTGAAATCTGGATGTCACGAAGGTGATGTCTAGTAAGTTGCCGCCCAGCAAATAACGGCGTGGGGCGCCGCGGGGGGGGGGGGAGGCAGTCCAAAGTTCCGTTAAAAGGGGAAAGGAAAGGATCGGTGGTTTGAACCATCAGTCAAAAAGGGGAGGGGGTGCAACAATTTTTCCTACCGGGTCACACTGTGCTTTCACCGGAGCTGAGGTCTGCAGGATTCTAGTCATTCAAACTGAGGCTGGCGCCAGCATGGGAGCGCCGCCGTCCCGCGGCTACAGCTTCGTCACTCCACGGGCGATCATGGCAGTCATTCCCCATCGGGGGTGTCTGCGGGGGTCGGGGACTCCCGCGGCTCCTCTAGAATCTTCAAGGTCGTGGAGGACTACGGTGGTGGAGTCAACCAGTGACCGGGCCATTTCTTTATGCTGGGCCCGCTCTTGCCAGGTCGACCGCCATTTTGAGAGTTCGGTAGTTACTGGCGATCGCGGGGTCAAATGAGCGGACGGGCTCCACCCTGCCGGGCGAGACGTTGCAGCATCGCCACAGTGGAAGAACCCTTTTCCGGGCGCCTGGAGCGCTGAGGGAGCAGCTGGGAAGCCTCCACCTGGGGAGGCGGGAGAGGCCTGTTCGCACCGTCTCTCCCTCCCAGTGCACCCCACGGCGTCTCGCTTGACATTTGTTATGGCCGGACCAGGCGATGAGGACGAGAGGGGGGGGGGGTCGGAGGCATGTGCAAGACATCCCCCCCCCAGGGTTGTTGCAGCAATTATACAAGAAAGAAGAAATGTCCCGTCCGTCTTCGGGCCGGGCTTCCGGCGGTTGGCGGCCGGGCGCCCTTTGCTCTGGCCCCATGAACGGGTTCCTTGGCTTATCGGCTGCAGCCGGATCCCGTCGGCCCCAGCCCCCGGCCGTTGGTGGCCGGACCGGGAGAGAGTGTGGCGGGACAACCTGCAACTCTCAAGGGCCACCGCGGCCGGACTGGGAGATAGAGGGGAGGGTCGAGGACATAGACATTCCCCCCCCTGCAACTCTCCAGTGTTGTCAATCCCCCTGGCCGGGTCCCGCTGGCCTCGGCCTCTCCTCCGGCTACACCCTACGTGATGATCTCCTGGCCGACGGTTGGCAGCAGGACCCGCCTTATATGTGTTGCTTCCGGCTGGGCGTAGCCGAAAACCTGTTGCACTTTGGAAGTTTCTAGAATGGGGCGGATGTCTGCTGACTTGTATCTTTCCCAGTTTGCCGTTATTTGGCCGTGGCAGGCGGTGGGACTGATACGTTTTGGGGCAGTGAGGGGCGATGTTTTCAGGTTTCTTATTACGGGCTTACTTCTAACGTTTCTTGTTTCTAGGACAATAATAGGTTTTATCATTACGTATTGTTATCGTTTCTTTGTTTGTTATTTAATAAAAAGTTCATCAGTGGCCTACTGATTTTCGTTTTCCTATTCTTTTCTTTCCAGGTTGTTTCATGCTAAAGTTTCTGTTAACAGGATACAGTGATCACTTCGTTATTATTGCATATGTCCTTTTCACTAGGGGTGCTCTCTGGTTGGGCCAGATGACCTATCTCTAGTAAATGGTCCGGGTGAAACAGGTGCATCAATCAGTGGGGAGTAGATAGGCATGACAGATTACAACGGGGGAGAAAGGTCCGCATTACGTACCCTTTCACTACTTGCAAAGATTTTCCTACGTTTATTTGCAAACAGGGAATACCTCCAAAAAGAACCAATTCCCAAACAGTCAATGTTCGGGCAAACAATCAATCAATGAGGAACGAAATAGGCACGACGTGTTAAAGGTTTGCGTTACCTACCCTTCACTATCTGCAAAGGGAGAGAGAATATTCCTATTCTTCCTCGTTTGCAGGCAGAGAAGATCCTTAAGAGAACCAACTTTGAACAATTCAATGCTCGATTCAAACAATCAACAAGGGGTACTGTGAACACAAATGAACGCCGCTTATGTACATACACATTGCTATTTTCAACAGGTTGTTCCTAATGTTTCTATTTTAGACTGGGGTGAATGTGTGACATTGATCCACATTCTGTCCATCATTGTTGTGTTTGCAGTTACCGCTCTAAGGGTACTGGGGATGCTCAGACGTGAGTCCCAGGCACTCCACAGCACTGGAATCAAGCTAGCCGGGCTGAAGAGAGGTGTTACCTCGAAACCGGGCCGGCCCTCGGATGCTTGTTTCCGTTCTGGGAAGGACATGGCTTTTGTAGTTCGGACTGGACTGTTCCCATGGGGTAAAGGGTCAGCGCTGATTTGCATATTGCCATTGTCTAACCCAGGGTGGTGTGGAGTGGAAAAACGATGGATTTGGGCCCAGATCTTTGGACTGGGGTGAATGTGTGACATTGATCCACATTCTGTCCATCATTGTTGTGTTTGCAGTTACCGCTCTAAGTGTACTGGGGATGCTCAGACGTGAGTCCCAGGCACTCCACACCACTGGAATCAAGCTAGCCGGGCTGAAGAGAGGTGTTACCTCGAAACCGGGCCGGTCCTCGGATGCTTGTTTCCGTTCTGGGAAGGACATGGCTTTTGTAGTTCGACTGGACTGTTCCCATGGGGCACAGGGTCAGCGCTGATTTGCATATCGCCATTGTCTAACCCAGGGTGGTGTGGAGTGGAAAAACGATGGATTTGGGCCCAGATCTTTGGACTCGGGTGAATGTGTGACATTGATCCACATTCTGTCCATCATTGTTGTGTTTGCAGTTACCGCTCTAAGTGTACTGGGGATGCTCAGACGTGAGTCCCAGGCACTCCACACCACTGGAATCAAGCTAGCCGGGCTGAAGAGAGGTGTTACCTCGAAACCGGGCCGGTCCTCGGATGCTTGTTTCCGTTCTGGGAAGGACATGGCTTTTGTAGTTCGACTGGACTGTTCCCATGGGGCACAGGGTCAGCGCTGATTTGCATATCGCCATTGTCTAACCCAGGGTGGTGTGGAGTGGAAAAACGATGGATTTGGGCCCAGATCTTTGGACTGGGGTGAATGTGTGACATTGATCCACATTCTGTCCATCATTGTTGTGTTTGCAGTTACCACTCTAAGTGTACTGGGGATGCTCAGACGTGAGTCCCAGGCACTTCACACCACTGGAATCAAGCTAGCCGGGCTGAAGAGAGGTGTTACCTCGAAACCGGGCAGGTCCTCGGATGCTTGTTTCCGTTCTGGGAAGGACATGGCTTTTGTAGTTCGGACTGGACTGTTCCCATGGGGCACAGGGTCAGCGCTGATTTGCATATCGCCATTGTCTAACCCAGGGTGGTGTGGAGTGGAAAAATGATGGATTTGGGCCCAGATCTTTAGACTGGGGTGAATGTGTGACATTGATCCACATTCTGTCCATCATTGTTGTGTTTGCAGTTACCGCTCTAAGTGTACTGGGGATGCTCAGACGTGAGTCCCAGGCACTCCACACCACTGGAATCAAGCTAGCCGGGCTGAAGAGAGGTGTTACCTCGAAACCGGGCCGGTCCTCGGATGCTTGTTTCCGTTCTGGGAAGGACATGGCTTTTGTAGTTCGGACTGGACTGTTCCCATGGGGCACAGGGTCAGCGCTGATTTGCATATCGCCATTGTCTAACCCAGGGTGGTGTGGAGTGGAAAAACAATGGATTTGGGCCCAGATCTTTGGACTGGGGTGAATGTGTGACATTGATCCACATTCTGTCCATCATTGTTGTGTTTGCAGTTACCGCTCTAAGTGTACTGGGGATGCTCAGACGTGAGTCCCAGGCACTCCACACCACTGGAATCAAGCTAGCCGGGCTGAAGAGAGGTGTTACCTCGAAACCGGGCCGGTCCTCGGATGCTTGTTTCCGTTCTGGGAAGGACATGGCTTTTGTAGTTCGGACTGGACTGTTCCCATGGGGCACAGGGTCAGCGCTGATTTGCATATCGCCATTGTCTAACCCAGGATGGTGTGGAGTGGAAAAACGATGGATTTGGGCCCAGGTCTTTGGACTGGGGTGAATGTGTGACATTGATCCACATTCTGTCCATCATTGTTGTGTTTGCAGTTACCGCTCTAAGTGTACTGGGGATGCTCAGACGTGAGTCCCAGGCACTCCACACCACTGGAATCAAGCTAGCCGGGCTGAAGAGAGGTGTTACCTCAAAACCGGGCCGGCCCTCGGATGCTTGTTTCCGTTCTGGGAAGGACATGGCTTTTGTAGTTCGGACTGGACTGTTCCCATGGGGCACAGGGTCAGCGCTGATTTGCATATCGCCATTGTCTAACCCAGGGTGGTGTGGAGTGGAAAAACGATGGATTTGGGCCCAGATCTTTGGACTGGGGTGAATGTGTGACATTGATCCACATTCTGTCCATCATTGTTGTGTTTGCAGTTACCGCTCTAAGTGTACTGGGGATGCTCAGACGTGAGTCCCAGGCACTCCACACCACTGGAATCAAGCTAGCCAGGCTGAAGAGAGGTGTTACCTCGAAACCGGGCCGGTCCTCGGATGCTTGTTTCCGTTCTGGGAAGGACATGGCTTTTGTAGTTCGACTGGACTGTTCCCATGGGGCACAGGGTCAGCGCTGATTTGCATATCGCCATTGTCTAACCCAGGGTGGTGTGGAGTGGAAAAATGATGGATTTGGGCCCAGATCTTTGGACTGGGGTGAATGTGTGACATTGATCCACATTCTGTACATCATTGTTGTGTTTGCAGTTACCGCTCTAAGTGTACTGGGGATGCTCAGACGTGAGTCCCAGGCACTCCACACCACTGGAATCAAGCTAGCCGGGCTGAAGAGAGGTGTTACCTCGAAACCGGGCCGGTCCTCGGATGCTTGTTTCCGTTCTGGGAAGGACATGGCTTTTGTAGTTCGGACTGGACTGTTCCCATGGGGCACAGGGTCAGCGCTGATTTGCATATCGCCATTGTCTAACCCAGGGTGGTGTGGAGTGGAAAAACGATGGATTTGGGCCCAGATCTTTGGACTGGGGTGAATGTGTGACATTGATCCACATTCTGTCCATCATTGTTGTGTTTGCAGTTACCGCTCTAAGTGTACTGGGGATGCTCAGACGTGAGTCCCAGGCACTCCACAGCACTGGAATCAAGCTAGCCGGGCTGAAGAGAGGTGTTACCTCGAAACCGGGCCGGCCCTCGGATGCTTGTTTCCGTTCTGGGAAGGACATGGCTTTTGTAGTTCGGACTGGACTGTTCCCATGGGGTACAGGGTCAGCGCTGATTTGCATATCGCCATTGTCTAACCCAGGGTGGTGTGGAGTGGAAAAACGATGGATTTGGGCCCAGATCTTTGGACTGGGGTGAATGTGTGACATTGATCCACATTCTGTCCATCATTGTTGTGTTTGCAGTTACCGCTCTAAGTGTACTGGGGATGCTCAGACGTGAGTCCCAGGCACTCCACACCACTGGAATCAAGCTAGCCGGGCTGAAGAGAGGTGTTACCTCGAAACCGGGCCGGTCCTCGGATGCTTGTTTCCGTTCTGGGAAGGACATGGCTTTTGTAGTTCGACTGGACTGTTCCCATGGGGCACAGGGTCAGCGCTGATTTGCATATCGCCATTGTCTAACCCAGGGTGGTGTGGAGTGGAAAAACGATGGATTTGGGCCCAGATCTTTGGACTGGGGTGAATGTGTGACATTGATCCACATTCTGTCCATCATTGTTGTGTTTGCAGTTACCGCTCTAAGTGTACTGGGGATGCTCAGACGTGAGTCCCAGGCACTCCACACCACTGGAATCAAGCTAGCCGGGCTGAAGAGAGGTGTTACCTCGAAACCGGGCCGGTCCTCGGATGCTTGTTTCCGTTCTGGGAAGGACATGGCTTTTGTAGTTCGACTGGACTGTTCCCATGGGGCACAGGGTCAGCGCTGATTTGCATATCGCCATTGTCTAACCCAGGGTGGTGTGGAGTGGAAAAACGATGGATTTGGGCCCAGATCTTTGGACTGGGGAGAATGTGTGACATTGATCCACATTCTGTCCATCATTGTTGTGTTTGCAGTTACCGCTCTAAGTGTACTGGGGATGCTCAGACGTGAGTCCCAGGCACTCCACACCACTGGAATCAAGCTAGCCGGGCTGAAGAGAGGTGTTACCTTGAAACCGGGCAGGTCCTCGGATGCTTGTTTCCGTTCTGGGAAGGACATGGCTTTTGTAGTTCGGACTGGACTGTTCCCATGGGGCACAGGGTCAGCGCTGATTTGCATATCGCCATTGTCTAACCCAGGGTGGTGTGGAGTGGAAAAATGATGGATTTGGGCCCAGATCTTTGGACTGGGGTGAATGTGTGACATTGATCCACATTCTGTCCATCATTGTTGTGTTTGCAGTTACCACTCTAAGTGTACTGGGGATGCTCAGACGTGAGTCCCAGGCACTCCACACCACTGGAATCAAGCTAGCCGGGCTGAAGAGAGGTGTTACCTCGAAACCGGGCCGGTCCTCGGATGCTTGTTTCCGTTCTGGGAAGGACATGGCTTTTGTAGTTCGGACTGGACTGTTCCCATGGGGCACAGGGTCAGTGCTGATTTGCATATCGCCATTGTCTAACCCAGGGTGGTGTGGAGTGGAAAAACAATGGATTTGGGCCCAGATCTTTGGACTGGGGTGAATGTGTGACATTGATCCACATTCTGTCCATCATTGTTGTGTTTGCAGTTACCGCTCTAAGTGTACTGGGGATGCTCAGACGTGAGTCCCAGGCACTCCACACCACTGGAATCAAGCTAGCCGGGCTGAAGAGAGGTGTTACCTCGAAACCGGGCCGGTCCTCGGATGCTTGTTTCCGTTCTGGGAAGGACATGGCTTTTGTAGTTCGGACTGGACTGTTCCCATGGGGCACAGGGTCAGCGCTGATTTGCATATCGCCATTGTCTAACCCAGGATGGTGTGGAGTGGAAAAACGATGGATTTGGGCCCAGGTCTTTGGACTGGGGTGAATGTGTGACATTGATCCACATTCTGTCCATCATTGTTGTGTTTGCAGTTACCGCTCTAAGTGTACTGGGGATGCTCAGACGTGAGTCCCAGGCACTCCACACCACTGGAATCAAGCTAGCCGGGGTGAAGAGAGGTGTTACCTCAAAACCGGGCCGGCCCTCGGATGCTTGTTTCCGTTCTGGGAAGGACATGGCTTTTGTAGTTCGGACTGGACTGTTCCCACGGGGCACAGGGTCAGCGCTGATTTGCATATCGCCATTGTCTAACCCAGGGTGGTGTGGAGTGGAAAAACGATGGATTTGGGCCCAGATCTTTGGACTGGGGTGAATGTGTGACATTGATCCACATTCTGTCCATCATTGTTGTGTTTGCAGTTACCGCTCTAAGTGTACTAGGGATGCTCAGACGTGAGTCCCAGGCACTCCACACCACTGGAATCAAGCTAGCCAGGCTGAAGAGAGGTGTTACCTCGAAACCGGGCCGGTCCTCGGATGCTTGTTTCCGTTCTGGGAAGGACATGGCTTTTGTAGTTCGACTGGACTGTTCCCATGGGGCACAGGGTCAGCGCTGATTTGCATATCGCCATTGTCTAACCCAGGGTGGTGTGGAGTGGAAAAACGATGGATTTGGGCCCAGATCTTTGGACTGGGGTGAATGTGTGACATTGATCCACATTCTGTCCATCATTGTTGTGTTTGCAGTTACCGCTCTAAGTGTACTGGGGAAGCTCAGACGTGAGTCCCAGGCACTCCACACCACTGGAATCAAGCTAGCCGGGCTGAAGAGAGGTGTTACCTCGAAACCTGGCCGGTCCTCGGATGCTTGTTTCCGTTCTGGGAAGGACATGGCTTTTGTAGTTCGACTGGACTGTTCCCATGGGGCACAGGGTCAGCGCTGATTTGCATATCACCATTGTCTAACCCAGGGTGGTGTGGAGTGGAAAAACGATGGATTTGGGCCCATATCTTTGGACTGGGGTGAATGTGTGACATTGATCCACATTCTGTCCATCATTGTTGTGTTTGCAGTTACCGCTCTAAGTGTACTGGGGATGCTCAGATGTGAGTCCCAGGCACTCCACACCACTGGAATCAAGCTAGCCGGGCTGAAGAGAGGTGTTACCTCGAAACCGGGCCGGTCCTCGGATGCTTGTTTCCGTTCTGGGAAGGACATGGCTTTTGTAGTTCGGACTGGACTGTTCCCATGGGGCACAGGGTCAGCGCTGATTTGCATATCGCCATTGTCTAACCCAGGGTGGTGTGGAGTGGAAAAATGATGGATTTGGGCCCAGATCTTTGGACTGGGGTGAATGTGTGACATTGATCCACATTCTGTCCATCATTGTTGTGTTTGCAGTTACCGCTCTAAGTGTACTGGGGATGCTCAGACGTGAGTCCCAGGCACTCCACACCACTGGAATCAAGCTAGCCGGGCTGAAGAGAGGTGTTACCTCGAAACCTGGCCGGTCCTCGGATGCTTGTTTCCGTTCTGGGAAGGACATGGCTTTTGTAGTTCGGACTGGACTGTTCCCATGGGGCACAGGGTCAGCGCTGATTTGCATATCACCATTGTCTAACCCAGGGTGGTGTGGAGTGGAAAAACGATGGATTTGGGCCCAGATCTTTGGACTGGGGTGAATGTGTGACATTGATCCACATTCTGTCCATCATTGTTGTGTTTGCAGTTACCGCTCTAAGTGTACTGGGGATGCTCAGATGTGAGTCCCAGGCACTCCACACCACTGGAATCAAGCTAGCCGGGCTGAAGAGAGGTGTTACTTCGAAACCGGGCCGGTCCTCGGATGCTTGTTTCCGTTCTGGGAAGGACATGGCTTTTGTAGTTCGGACTGGACTGTTCCCATGGGGCACAGGGTCAGCGCTGATTTGCATATCGCCATTGTCTAACCCAGGGTGGTGTGGAGTGGAAAAATGATGGATTTGGGCCCAGATCTTTGGACTGGGGTGAATGTGTGACATTGATCCACATTCTGTCCATCATTGTTGTGTTTGCAGTTACCGCTCTAAGTGTACTGGGGATGCTCAGACGTGAGTCCCAGGCACTCCACACCACTGGAATCAAGCTAGCCGGGCTGAAGAGAGCTGTTACCTCGAAACCGGGCCGGTCCTCGGATGCTTGTTTCCGTTCTGGGAAGGACATGGCTTTTGTAGTTCGGACTGGACTGTTCCCATGGGGCACAGGGTCAGCGCTGATTTGCATATCGCCATTGTCTAACCCAGGGTGGTGTGGAGTGGAAAAACGATGGATTTGGGCCCAGATCTTTGGACTCGGGTGAATGTGTGACATTGATCCACATTCTGTCCATCATTGTTGTGTTTGCAGTTACCGCTCTAAGTGTACTGGGGATGCTCAGACGTGAGTCCCAGGCACTCCACACCACTGGAATCAAGCTAGCCGGGCTGAAGAGAGGTGTTACCTCGAAACCGGGCCGGTCCTCCGATGCTTGTTTCCGTCCTGGGAAGGACATGGCTTTTGTAGTTCGGACTGGACTGTTCCCATGGGGCACAGGGTCAGCGCTGATTTGCATATCGCCATTGTCTAACCCAGGGTGGTGTGGAGTGGAAAAACGATGGATTTGGGCCCAGATCTTTGGACTGGGGTGAATGTGTGACATTGATCCACATTCTGTCCATCATTGTTGTGTTTTCAGTCTACCGAGGCACAAGATGGCTGCCAACAATTTCTGTTTTATAGTGTTGACAGACATTGGCAGCCAATCAGCATGCAGCTCGCGCACGCGAAGGTCCGCACACGTCCGCGCACGTATATATAAATATATATATATTATAGTTAGCTGGACCTTTTACTCATACAAAACCATTGAACTTCCCCCGTTAAAGTTAGTTGCACTCACTATAACTCGCGCACCCGCAATCCACTGCTGATGAGGTCACATATTACATCATTCATGACATGGTCAGTGACAACACTGATGACATCACTGATGACATCTCAAATGACATCACTGATGACATCACTGATGACATCATCCAGTGAATGTGGTTTGCTTTGATATTTAAATATGTATTATAAATACACTACTTTGCATTGAAGAATGAGTGGATATATAAATATAAATGTGTGGATGGTGGATGTAGTAACAGGGTCATTGATTGTTTCCTTGACTAATTTGTAGAGTCTCACTATATATAATGTGTAGTTACTAAACTGTGTGAAAGTCTTTATTGCTTTGTCTTAATTGCTATGTTAAAGACTATGGGCTAGATGTAGGTAATTCTATTTGACCACTTCTTAAATACCAAATTTTACCGAATCGGTATTTAAGAAGTGGTAAAATAGAGGGGGGGGTATGTAGGTGTTTCAGAATCGGTAAATATCGAATCGTTAAGATTCGGTATTTACCGATTCTGTAAATGCCGATTCGGTAATGCAATTGATTCCTATGGGCCTTGAAGCCCATAGGAATCAATGGGCAATACCGAATCGAGAAACATTTGGATTTGGATTATCATGACCTATACTTTGGAATTATTGAAAGACTGACTTTGAAGATGCTATAAATTACTCAAGTCTGCCCGAATTGTGTGGGTAAAATTGATACCTAGTCACTTTGAATAAGAATGTACTTACGTCTCGTCTAACATTTGGAAGAAATATCTAGTTATATGACAACAGGATACCGACTTAACTTGAAGGAAATAAGAACGCCCTGAAGAAGTTCTGTTGTACAGAACAAAACGCGTCGGCTGGCTGTGGTACATAAACGTAAGGAAAATAAAAGCATTTGAATATACACCAAGATTCAGCGCTTCAATAAGGAATCTAAGTGATATGATTTGATTGGACTTGTTGTGCAAGTGGTGCTGTGCCAAACTTTGGAATATTCTCCACTACTCTCTACTACTCACTCTCTACTACTCCACTACTCTCTAATACTCACCCTCTACTACTCATTCTCTACTACTCTACTACTCTCTACGACTCTCTCTCTACTACTCACTCCCTACTACTCACTATCCACTACTCTCTACTACTCACTCTCTACTACTCTCTACTCTCTACTACTCACTCTCTACTACTCTCTCTCTACTACCCACTCTTTACTACTCACTCTCTACTACTCACTCTCTACTTCTCACTCTCTACTACTCTCTACTACTCACTCTCTACTACTCTCTCTCTACTACTCTCTACTACTCAGTCTCTACTACTCACTCTCTACTATTCTCTACTACTCACTCTCTACTACTCTCTCTCTACTACTCTCTACTATTCACTATACTACTCACTCTGTACTACTCTCTACTATTCTCATTCTCTGCTACTCACTCACTCTCTACTACTCTCTATTACTCACTCTCTACTACTCACTCTCTACTACTCTCTACTACTCACTCCCTACTGCTCTCTACTACTCACTCTACTATTCACTCTACTACTCTCTACTACTTACTCTCTGCTACTCTCTCTACTGCTCCCTACTACTCTCTACTACTCACTCTCTACTCTCTATTACTCACTCTCTACTTCTCTACCTCTCTCTACTTCTCTCTCTACTAGTCTCTACCTCTCTACCTCTACCTCTCTACCTCTACCTCTCTACCTCTACAACTCTACCTCTCCACCTCTCTCTACATGCACACATATACACATATATATATGCATATATATGCATATGAATTTATATATATGTATGTCTATATATATGTATACATACATATATAAACATATATAATCTGCATATCTATATAAATACAAATATAAATACATGCATACATATACATATATGCATACATATGCATGTTATTTACATGAAAGTTTGAAAAACACTAATAAAAGCAAAGCTAAAAAGCCACCTCATTACAAACAGAATGGCTTTAACTTAAACGAGGGCGAGATCTATTGCATTTTCAATGCTCGTTTACTTTGGTTCCATCAAGAACGCATTCAGATGTGTCACACATTTGCCATAAATTCTGAATGTTAGCACTCTAGTTGCTCATTAGATCACTGTAGTAAAGCTACTGCTCACCAGGGAAGTCTGCTGCTGGTATTCAAAGTGCATGTTTCAGTCTGCATGTCAGAATTTTTTTAATGAAATAGAAGAGGATTTGAGAAGTCACTCAAAATGTGCCCTCATTTTTCTTTCTGAAGCACTAATCATAATTTCTATGGCAAAATGAACCCCCTCATTTTGTTCCTTTTTAAATTAAATGTTTTCAGACTTACCACATCATTCCAATCGAGATGGCTTCTGGTGTGCCATACTTTTGTCATAAGTAAGACTGTTAGCTCTCTAGTTGTTCTTTAGAACACTCTGGGATATTCTGTCATCGGGATATACTTGGGGTACATCTGGGTGATATTTGGGCTATATTTGGGCTCTTTTGTCTCTGGTGGCCATCTTGGGAGACTGCATGTCAGAATTGTTTAATGAAATAGAAGAGGATTTGATAAGTCACTCAAAATATGCCCTAATTTTTCTTTCTGCAGCACTAATCATACTTTCTATGGCAAAATATACCCCCTCATTTTGTTAATTTTTAAATTAAATGTTTTAAGAGTTACCACTTTATTCCAATCAAGATGTCTTCAGGTGTGCCATACCTTTGTAATAAGTAGGACTGTTAGCGCTCTAGTTGTTCTTTAGAACACTCTAGGAGGCTGCAGTAGAACACAAAGGAATCAACTGACAGTCTCTGTCCTTGTTGGATGTACATGTTTTACTGATAATGTCAGACTTCATTCTCACATGACTGAGAAAGATAATGTGAATTTACAGAAAATATGCTTTCAGTTTAGCTTATAGATACCCTTCCAAACCACTGTGGGAAAAGCATGAGATAATAGTTTTCTTGCACACATGATTCATGATATCCCAGCAGAAGGCTTTTTCACAAGGTAAAATCACCTTAGAACACACCACAATTCCTAAAATGAGTATGGTACCATCAACAAATGGTTTATAATGTAACTAAAGTCCTAAAACCTTCTATTAACTGCAATGCTTTTTAATGAGGTGCTATCATGTATATTGGTCCCAAGATGGCTGCCAACATTTCTTGGATGAAGTGCTGACAGCCAATCAGATCTCACGATGAGATGTGTGGTTAGTCTCCGCCCAAATATATATATTTATTTCCTTTTAATTTTCTCAGGAACTACTGGAGGGATTTACACCATTTAAGCAAAAGCGGGATCTGCGAATCACACTCTACCATTTTGCCAAATTTCTAGTAATTCCGTTCAGCCGTTCGGGCTGTAGCCGTGTCTAATCGTCCTATGGAAAATAACATGGGGAAAACACGTTTTGGGACCCCCCTTTTTTCTCAGCCCCCACTTGACGAATCCCCCCAAAACTTTCAGGAAAGGAGGGGAGCGGAGCGGGCCATCTTCTTTGAGAAATTCGCGAAGATTCATTAACCGGAGCCAAAGTTATTCCCAATAGAATGTTGTGGATTTCCTATGGAAACTAGGTCCTAACTATATATACCTACTGGCGACCGTCAGTAGGTAATATAATATATATATATAAATAAATATAATATATAATGCATATATATTTAAATAACGAAGCGAACCACATACACCGTACGAGTACCGCAATTTAAAAAAAAATTAAAATAAAATTGGGCCTGGGGGGTCCTTGTGGGACCCCCTGAGCAGGCCTAGGGGGTCAGGGTATTTCTACCATGCCCCCTTTTTGAGTTCTACACGTTTGTTTTTCTGCTTTCCTGTGCCTCAGTCTGCCGAGGCAAGAGATGGCAGCCAACAATTTCTGTTTTGGAGTGTTGACAGACAGTGGCAGCCAATCAGCATGCAGCTCGTACTGGGGAAGGTACAGAGTACAGTAAGCTTACAGTGAGCACACGGTGCAATGCGTATAGATATATATGTTTTTTCAAATACAATTTTCTCAAAAACCACTGGAGGGATTTACACCATTTAACCGCTACCGCGCTACCGCGTTTTCCCGCTGTGCGCTGGAATTTAAAAAATGCGCTGTTTATGACAAAGCCAGCTCGTCATCCGCGTAGCGCAGGTAACGCCCATGACGAGCTGGCTATGTCATTAGCGCGGAAGGGGTTAAACAAAAGACCGTACTGCGTACCAGTCCCTACCATTTTGCCAAGTTTGGTGTAATTCTGTTCAGCCGTTCGGGCTGTAGCCGTGTCTAATCGTCCTATGGAAAATAACATGGGGAAAACATGTTTTGGGACCCCCCTTTTTCTCGGCCCCCGCTTCATGAATCCCCCCGAAACCTTCAGGGAAAGAGCAGAGCGTAACGGGCCATCTTCTTTGAGAAAATCGCATACATTCATTAACCGGCACCAAAGTTATTCCCAATAGAATGTTGCAGATTTCCTATGGAAACTAGGTCCTAACTATATATACCTACTGGCGACCGCCAGTAGGTAATGTATATATATATATACGTATATGCCACGAATGATAACCTTCTCACAAGGAAACCCAGGGACACAGCGGGGTACAAATGGAAAGCCTTTAATGACCAGTAACTCCAGCATGATGCATTTCGGCTTAGACGCCTTCTTCGGATGCCGCATTACTTTCAGGTATCACCTCCTCCTTCCTTTGTACTGCCCGGGCACTCCCATTTGATGAGAGCTCAGCCAATCCTGGCGCTTAGTTGAACTGCAGCGTTGTGCACAACTACAGTTCCCTACATGCACTTGGTAAGTTCATGAGGCGGCTGGATTCAGTTTTTGATCGCGTTGATTATTGCCATGCAAAGGGGGGGCCATGTAGTTGCTGGTGACCCCGTTTTTCACTCTTGGTGTACAAGGCTCCCCTTTGTCCCCAACGTCCAAAGCCCCAGAAGACTGGAACACGGCAGGGTCGTGAAGCTTACAGTGAGCACACGGTGCAATGCGTATAGATATATATGTTTTTTCAAATACAATTTTCTCAAAAACTACTGGAGGGATTTACACCATTTAAACTAAAGACCGTACTGCGTACCAGTCCCTACCATTTTGCCAAGATTGGTGTAATTCTGTTCAGCCGTTCGGGCTGTACCCGTGTCTAATCGTCCTATGGAAAATAACATGGGGAAAACATGTTTTGGGAGCCCCTTTTTCTCGGCCCCCGCTTCACGAATCCCCCCGAAACTTTCAGGGAAAGAGCAGAGCGTAACGGGCCATCTTCTTTGAGAAAATCGCATATATTCATTAACCAGCGTCAAAGTTATTCCCAATAGAATGTTGCAGATTTCCTATGGAAACTAGGTCCTAGCTATATATACCTACTGGCGACCGCCAGTAGGTAATGTATATATATATATATATATATATATATATATCACATGAACGATAACCTTCTCACAAGGAAACCCAGGGACACAGCGGGGTACAAACGGAGAGCTTTTAATGACCAGTAACTCCAGCATGATGCATTTCGGCTTAGACGCCTTCTTCGGATACCGCATTACTTTCAGGTATCACCTCCTCCCTCCTTTGTACTGCCCGGGAACTCCCATTTGATGAGAGCTCAGCCAATCCTGGCGCTTAGTTGAACTGCAGCATTGTGGACAACTACAGTTCCCAACATGCACTTGGTAAGTTCATGAGGCGGCTGGATTCAGTTTTTGATTGCGCTGATTATTGCCATGCAAAGGGGGGGGGCCATGTAGTGGCTGGTGACCCCGTTTTTCACTCTCGGTGTACAAGGCTCCCCTTTGTCCCCAACGTCCAAAGCCTCAGAAGACTGGAACACGGCAGGGTCGTGAAGCTTACAGTGAGCACACGGTGCAATGCGTATAGATATATATGTTTTTTCAAATACAATTTTCTCAAAAACGACTGGAGGGATTTACACCATTTAAACTAAAGACCGTACTGCGTACCAGTCCCTACCATTTTGCCAAGATTGGTGTAATTCTGTTCAGCCGTTCGGGCTGTACCCGTGTCTAATCGTCCTATGGAAAATAACATGGGGAAAACATGTTTTGGGAGCCCCTTTTTCTCGGCCCCCGCTTCACGAATCCCCCCGAAACTTTCAGGGAAAGAGCAGAGTGTAACGGGCCATCTTCTTTGAGAAAATCGCATACATTCATTAACCAGCGTCAAAGTTATTCCCAATAGAATGTTGCAGATTTCCTATGGAAACTAGGTCCTAGCTATATATACCTACTGGCGACCGCCAGTAGGTAATGTATATATATATATAAACGTATATGCCACGAATGATAACCTTCTCACAAGGAAACCCAGGGACACAGCGGGGTACAAATGGAAAGCCTTTAATGACCAGTAACTCCAGCATGATGCATTTCGGCTTAGACATCAATCCTTCTTCGTCATCTTCACTCAGGTAAAAGGCACAGACTCCATTCAAGTACAAAGCTTGTTTTATTGATTTTTACACCTCTAGTGCAAATGCAAGTACATGTACATTTTGGGGGAGTTGGGGAGTATCTCCCAACTTCCTCAACTCTTCCATGAATAAATTAAGTACATTTTGTTATTGGGGGAACCACTTCAAACCTTCCTTTATTAAATGCTCTTACCACCCTATGCCCCTACCCACTCCTAAACCCTACAAAATACTTTTACCACCCGATATTTTGCACTGCTTAGTGACATTTTCCCAAAAAAGGGTCCCCTAGGTTCTTGTTGTACATGTAAAATTTCAGGAAGATCTGTCATGCCGGGTCAAAGGAAAAAGGGGGAGGAGCAAATAAATGTGTTTCCCATGTTCATTTCCATATGGATTTTGAACACGACTACAGCCCGACCCATTGGACGGAATTACAGCAACATTTGCAGAACGGTAGCTATTGGTCCAGAAAGAATGCTTTTTGTTATTTGGTGTAAATCTGTTCAGTAGTTTTTGAGATGTTAAAGGAAATTCAAATTTGTATATCTAGGGTCGCAAATTAATTCACAACAGATCACAAATGTTGAATGGCATGATTGGCTGGTCGCAGCCTGAACAGAAAGCGGCCCTCACCATTTTAAGTAATGGAACATGGTCCTTGTGTCCTAAGATTAAGAACAAATGCGAATTAAATGGTCCTGGTAGAGGTACCTGACCCCATGGCTCAAAGATAGAGGTGTTTGTGTGACACTTTATGTGTTCAAAATGTTGAAAAAGCTTTTTTTTCACGTGTGATATTCGTGAATGCATCGCCATGCTCATCCCGGCCCTCTGTAACGATGAATTCACGAATATAGGTGAAAAAACTGAAAGAAAAATGTGGGCGCTCTCTCAGACACTAATGCACTCACTCGAATACCCCCTCAAACCCTCGTGTACCCATTCATAGACCCAGTCAGACACTTGTGCACCCACTCAGGGTCTCAAGATACTCATGCACCCATCAGAGACCCACTTGCACTCTTACACCAACTCACAAACCCACTCAGACACTCAGACCCCATCTCACAGACCCACTGAGACACTTTTACTACCACTCACAGACCAACTCAGACACTCATGCAATCACTCACAGACCCAGACACTCATGCACCAGTAGTATGATGGAACAACACATGACTGAACAACGCATGCCTTAACTACAACCACATATTTACCATGCATGCCGCACTTTACCACATAGTTTCCTGGTAAAGACCTGATTGGTAAAGGGATATGTGTGCTCAAGATCACACCCCTGCTCCGCCCCTAAAAACTGTCCTTTTCCCCCCTCCCGCCCTGAGCCCTAAATATTTACCTCATGCCCTAAACACTACCTCAACAGCAGCACCCCTGCCTTTTGCTGTCTAAACCGTCCTCTATATCCGTTAAGCACCCCCAACCCAGCCCGCATGTTCTGAGCGCAAAACTGCCCAACCCCTTAAAACATTCCCTTTTCCCTCACTCCGCCCAGGTCCCTAAAATCGGTCTCCATGCCCTAAAAACTACCCTAACCTCAACCCTTCACCCTGAGACCTAAAAACTGTCGCCTACCCCTGTAAACTATCCTGACACAGACCTTCCTGTCCTGAGACCTAAAACAGCCCCCAAAATGTAACAGTTATACAGTAAGGAAATGCAGAATTATTTCAAAGAAGAGTCGATGTTATGTCCAAATTCATCCTTTATTTTTCATTGATAAAAACCTTTGAAACCACCAACGCGTTCCGTCCCATCCAGGGACTTCTTCAGGGCTAAAAAAGTACACATAAAAAAACTATTTACAATTTGTACAAATACATTTAAAACAAGATTTCAAAACATCGACTTCTAGAGAAATAAAATTATTTCTCATAACCACATCAGGATGTTATTTTCTAGAATTATTCATTTTTACATTATCCCATTTCATTTATTTCATATTCACAAAGTTACATCATTGAGACCCAGACCATATCAAAAGATTAGACAGAAATTGGAGAAGGGAGGAACAACTCCATAAATCAACACTTGACATAGACCCTACGTTTACTAAAAAGAAGGCATACCTTATAATATGTATAAAAAGAGTTCTGGTGTAGTAATTCCTCATATATTAGGGATGGGTAGTTCTGTAATAAAGTGGTGAAGATGTTAATCAAATTAGTTCACATAGAGAGTCCTATGTGTTGAGTATATTCGAGCACATCAGGCTAAATTGTAAGCCACTTACTTTCAGAATCAATTTGTACGCTTCCCCATAGGCTTATATTCCAGGTAATTTATCAAGTAATTTTTCCTAGTAGAATGAGTATCCTACAAGAAAAACATATTAACATCACTCAATGCTAGTAATTATACCATATTAAAAACAAGCCATTAGATCTTTTAAATACATCTTTAGCATTCAACTATTATTATTATTTTAAATGTATTTTTACGTTTGCACGTAAATATGACGATCTGGGTACAAAAAACACTGTAGCATCCTTAGCAGAAAATAAGTCTGCTAGTATCTCCTCCAGCAGTACTTCGATTTCATCTGTCTTCTCCATTGACAGTAACCCAGGGGAAGGCACTTGCACAGCAAGCCCTAACTTAAACCCAGCGTCTGATTTTTTACGCGAGGTCCAGAGATATCATCTGGGAAACAAACAGAAAAATATAGACGAAGAACCAGACGGGGTGGCAAGAAACACCAGATCTGTAACCAAAGCAAAACTAGGGAAAAATCAATAAAAATTAACAATGAGTTTGTGCACCACTGTGTGGACAGAACTGTAGAAGATGTAGAGACTAATACTGTAAATGTTGTCAATCTTTCCTCTAAACAATTCAATGCTAACAAATTGATGATTTTGAGCAAAGGTCTTAATTATTGTTTAACAGGGAATCAGTCATTGGATTATGTACATGTAGATCCATCCAAATGTCTGTCCTCCTATTATGAATATACCATGTGTGTCTGAGTTTGAAATATCCGAAATTGCTACTTCACATGTTATTGCCACTCTGGAAGAAGAAAATATGTGTGATCTAGTTGAACATGCAAGAAACCTTGATATTGTTGAGGATACCAATATAGACAGCGGATTAAGAAAAACATCTACATTTATGCCGCCAGTCTATGCGAAGTCAGCCATAGATAACCTCTCTATGAAAGTTACACAAGATTTGTATAATTTGGAGGATAGACATGGAACTAACTCAAAATGTGTCCATCCACATAAGATCACGAAAAGTGAAAGAGCCTTTCTTCAGTCCTTACGGGATGGCACAGATCTAGTCATCCATGAGGCTGATAAAGGCGTTAGTATTGTGATAATGAATTTTGTAGATTATGTAACTGAGATTGAAAGACAGCTAAACAATACAGAGTGTTACATGAAACTGCAATCTAACCCTACAAAGACAATTAAAAGAAATATCAATGGAAGACTAACAGAATGGCATGAATTCTGCCTCATAACGGACCTAGAGTATAAATATCTTCTAGCTAATAACTCAAGGCATCCATGTATTTACACGCTGCCCAAAATTCATAAAGGGGGAGCTTTTCCCTACTGAACATCTGGCTGAATATGTCGATACCTTTTTGCAACCGATTGTACATAATCTTCCATTATCCCTCAAGGATAGCAGGGAACTTCTCTGTAAATTAGTGGACCTGTCATGGGAAGACAATACCTTCACGTTCGTTACGATGGACGTGGAGAGTCTTTATACTTGTATAGGGCTGGAAGACGGATTACGAGCTTTAAAATATTTCTTGTACAAACGCAACGCGTGTCATCTAGAACACACTCAAATGTTACTGACAATGGCAGAAATTATTCTGGCTAAGAATGCCTTCCTACATGGAGAGGCTTGGTATATACAGAGGCAAGGGACGGGTATGGGCTCTAGGTTTGCTCCATCTTATGCTAACCTGTTTATGGGAATGTATGAGATGGAGCATGCCTAGGGCCCTGGTGCCAAAGACTGGATGGACAGTATCTTTTTCTACACTAGATACATTGATGATATCTTCCTGATTTGGAAGGGGAGCTCTGAAGAATTAAATAAATATTTCCTCTACCCGAATAATAATAGAAGGAATATAAAGTTGACAATAAGTAGCTCTACACATGAGATCACATTTTTAGATCTAAGAATATATGCAAAAAATCTGAAAATTCAAAGTGATCTTTACAAAAAACCTACCCCATGCATTAGTGTGTTGCATGCATCAAGCTGTCACCCTAGGTCCACACTTACCTCTATACCCTATGGCGAAATGGTGAAAATTCGCCGCAATTGTAGCGAGGAAAATAATTTCGAACAGAATATATGGAGACTGAAAAGTGACTTTAAAGCTAGAAGATATGATGAAACTTGTCTTAAAAAATCAGAAAGTAAAATCAGGAATAGGAAAAGAAAGGACACTTTGGTACAAAAGAGAGGTACCAATGATAAAAATACTCAGGGACAGTGTACCTTTATCACAGAGTATGGTACTTACAGCAACTATATCTACAATATATTAAGAAAAAATTGGCATTTGCTAAAGTCTGAAACCCTTCCATTGGATTTGGTATCAGAAAAACCCAAAGTTGTCTATCGTACGGGTTGTACTGTAAAAAAGGTATTATGCCCAAGTCATATAAAAAGACCAGGTCTGGCATTATCTACATGGCTACCAGAGAAACCACAAGGCTTCCACACTTGTGGGGGCTGTTCAATATGTAAAATTGGTCTGAATAAAAAGAAATCTTTTAAGTACAATGGCCCCAAAGAATTCCAGATAAGATCCTTCATCAATTGCAATACGACATATACAGTGTATGTTATCATCTGTGCCTGCAATAAAATCTATGTGGGAAGTAGTGTGAGATGTCTTAAAGTTTGTATACAGGAACATATAAGGAATATAAGCCATGGGGACATAACTAATCCAATAGTACTGTTTATAAATACAACGGGTTTAACCCTGTGTCCCTAAGAACCTGGGTGCTTGATAGTTCAAAAGAAATTGGTCTTGTCGGGTGCGAACAACAATTACTTATCAAAGAGTATTTGACTTTTTTCTGATTTTAAACTGAAAAAACACAACACCAACAACTCAACCCCCCTCTGAAAAGGAAAAAAAGCAACTTCTTACAATCAATGAAAAGAAAAGCCTGTAAGTGACTAAGTATTCTGTTTATATTTGTATAAGTCACACTCTTACAAGAACTTATTTCTATCTACCGACTGTCAATATATGTTATGTTACATTTTGGTAGAGCGCAAACAGCTGCCCCAGCAAAGGGGCGTCCCGGCGCTAAAGAACCACAGAAACTCCACAAGGGACAGAAGCAGAAGGCAGTGGGACGTAAAGGGGAGGAAATAGGTGAGTTTTGACGGCTCTCCGAAAGGCAAACAGATTTTCCAGGGAGCGAATGCTCACAGGCAGGTTGTTCCAAAGTTTGGCTCCTAGCACTCTAAAGGAGCGTCCGCCAGTGCGAGCCAACTTTGTGAGAGGGACCGTCAGAAGTTGTTGGCCTAATGAGCGCAGATTGCGCTGTGGCACGTAAGGTGTGAGGAGAGGTCGGAGAAGTTCTGGGCATCCAGTCTTAAGGATTTTAAAGATCATGACGAGAGCTTTAAACTGGATTCAGGACTTGATAGGTAGCCAATGCAGTTTTCGGATTGTAGCTCTGGCCGAGCACCTGCGGGAGAGTCCGACCAAGGTTCTTGCCGCGGTGTTCTGCACGCGTTGCAGATGCGCTATCTCTGCTTTGTTGGCGCCCAAGAGTAAGATGTTAGCATAGTCTAGGCGGGACAGAATTGTGGCTTGAATGATCGTTTGACGAACCTTGGGATCAAAGAAGCTGAGTATGGGATTGAGGCTCCTCATCAGGCCCACACAAGTGGCCGCTATTCTTTTTGTGTGGGTCTGGAAGTTGAGTGATGAGTCCATCCAAATGCCCAAATTCTTGACCAAGCATTTGGGGGGTGGGATGGTGCCCAGCGACGATGGCCACAGTGTTGGTTCCAGTGACTGGTGTTCTTTCCAAGGAGCAGCACCTCCGTCTTGCCTGCATTAAGCTGCAGGCAGTTATCTGTCATCCATTGGGCTACAGCGGCCAGCCCATCCCTGAACCTAGCTGCAGAGATGGAGGGACCCTCGGTAAGTGTGATACGCAGCTGCGTGTCATCAGCGTATGACACCAGCGAGAGGCCCCATTCTCTGGCTACGGCCGCCAGCGGTTGTACATAAAGGTTGAAGAGGGATGGGCTGAGTGCAGAGCCCTGAGGGACTCCCGGTCCGATGGAGTGGGACTGGGAGAGGAATGGAGGGGCTGACACCCGGAAAGACCTGTCCTCCAGAAAAGAACGGAACCATTCCAAAGCACGGTCCGCGATACCTGCAGTAGCCAGACGATACAGCAGGATGTTATGGGATACCGTGTCAAAGGCTGCGCTGAGATCTAATAGGATCAGCGCAGCACTTTGGCCGGCATCAAGTATCGTCCGGAGATGTTCTGACGTGGCTAGGAGGGCAGACTCAGTGCTGTGGCCTGGCCTAAAACCGTTTTGAGATGGATCTAAGATGTTGTTTAGATCCATGTGTTTGGACAGGGTGATGTTTACGTGGGCCTCTGCGAGTTTGGATATCCATGGAAGTAGTGAAATGGGTCTGAAGTTCTCCGGTTTGGAGGGATCAAGAGACGGTTTTTTAATGATGGGAGAGACCCACGCTTGCTTCCAGGCGGTCGGGACAGTGGCCGAGGAAAAGGATAGGTTCAATATGTAAGCTGACAAGATGGCCGCCTGGTAAGGAGCTCTGGTCCGGAGCTCCCAGTGCTGGGGATCCCCTGTGGGAATTATCCCTAACAGCACCTATCTTGGGCAAAGGAAAAGAGTAACTGGAATACGAGTAACTGGTTGCACTCAAAAGTAACTGGAACGTCGCTGAAATTTGCGTACCTGGAGCTCTGGCGGCTGGGACCCTGCAGCCCTCACTGGAGCATCGGAGGAACACTGTGGTGGCGTCTGGCACCGCCTGCGGGGCATCGGCTCCTCTCCGGTCTCCCCCGGCGGCACGCTGTAGCCTGTTGGAACTGCCTGCCGGTGCTGTTGAAGTTATGCTGCAGGCGGGGGTCTCGTCACCGCCACGACACTCCGCCCGACACTGTCGCGCACCCTTGGGTTGCCTGGTGCCTGTAGAGCGAAGGTGCTGCGGGAGTTGCCGACGGTGGAGGCGGCGGGTACTGCTGGGGCCACGGAGGTCGGGAACCCTCCGCCGGAGCGCCAACCCCCAGTCTACGCGACCCGCGCCTGGAGACATAGGAGCAAAGATCGAGAACCAAAACGGGGAAGCCGGTGGAGCGCTTGATGGCGGCTCTGTAGAGGTGCTTCTGGCTCGGGGCATAGGCGCGCTCCTGGATCGTTGCCCTGAGGCGTGCGGGAGCCGGAGGGGCGTTGACGAACTACAGGAGCTTGTCCCGTCTGTGCCGAGTGCTGGGAGCGATCTGAGGAGTGGCGCCGCCGCCCGGGGAGCTGCCGGTGAGGAGCCTGGAGGCAGGCGGGATCAGTGTGGTCGACGGTCAACGGGAGCCTGCACTTGCCGAGAGCTGGAGGTGACACCGCGGGGGGGAGGGGGATGCCTGGGTGAGCTCTGGGGCGGATGGAGGTGCACAGGGGAATTGCAAGATGGGGAGATAGTCATTGGGTGGCACACTGCAGCAGTCACCGAGGAGATGGTGAGGGCAGCCCTGATGTTCTGACCATAAACAGTGCCCAGCGACTTGCCAGAGATCGTTACACATAACAGCTGTGTACACTGACTGGACCATCGCTGAATAACCTTGCTATCAACAACGGCGCACTTGTGGAACAGAGCTCACAAGGAAGGTATTTATTCACCCCACTTGCCTGTTCACATATTTGAAAAACATTATTTGAAAACCTCCTTTGTTCAAATTGGCCGGGGCCATAAAGATGTAGTAATAAATCCCCTCCTATACCTCTGTTGCTCACGAGGCTCCTCAACCTAACTCCCCCACACAAGACCTCCATTGCAGAGATAAGACTCCCTCCCAGCAAGCCAGGACCTGGGCTTGCTCAAATAGAAACTGAAACTGTACTTCTATGTTCTCAAAGCACCACAACAGACAGAGGACTACCATCTCCATCTTCCCATATTGGGCGGCCATTTTAGACTGGTTCCTCTCTCTCTTTGGCGGCCATCATGGACTAGTCATTCCCATTATCTGACCACTCACTAAGATCTGGCCTTTTTCAGATAGCGCACTTTACATCTATTCAAACCCTCGTGGGATTAAGTGCCTGCCTATTTTTTGCAGTACTATACCTTTATTTGTATTTTTGTACATTGTTTACTTACATCTACTTTGTTTATTTAAACATTCGTGTGATTAAGTGTCTACTTATATTGCAGTATTATATTGCAGTACTATACCTTTATTTGTATTTCGTACATTTTTTACTTACATCTACCTTGTGTATCTAAACATTCGTGTGATTAAGTGTCTACTTATATTGCAGTATTATATTGCCGTCTGCTACCTCATATATATTTATCCATCTGTGTACATTGTGTAAGTTACACCAATTCTCAATTCTCACTGTTTATTTTTGGTTTGCACAGATTGCTACCTCGATACTTTGGTTATTTTGTTACTCACTAGTGTCACTTGTGTACCATGTAACTTACTGTCTTACTTACGACTGCTACCTCATATATATTTATCCATTTGTGTACATTGTGTAAGTTGCACCAATTCTCAATTCTCACTGTTTATTTTTGGTTTGCACAGATTGTTACCTCGATACTTTGCACAGATTGCTACCTCGATACTTTGGTTATTTGGTTACTCACTAGTGTCACTTGTGTACCATGTAACTTACTGTCGACATAGCGCCTTGCACAGATTGCTACCTTTATATGTTGGCTATTTTTGTTACCCACTAGTGTCACCTGTGTACCCTGTAACCTACTGTCTGCATTGTTCTTGGCACATGTGCACCACTATCGTCCAACCTCCTATACCCACCTTTACCGCCACACCGACCTATACCGCCACCCTAACATGGAGCCCATCGGCAAGCACACATATAAAATCAACTACCCACCCACGCTCACCAAAAAAGCCGCTAAACGCTTTAAACACAACTTCCTGAGGTCTCACTCTGAAATCCCCTTTGTTGACACCTACTTCTCACCGGTCAATGGATCTATGAACATCGATATCCTCTTCCACACCACTCGCAGAGCCCAATGGAGAAAAACGTTCCTCACCTTACTCACTGTCTCCACCACCAGGAAATCTGCTCATGGCTTAACTCTCTCCATCACACCATCCCAACTCTTCCTAGGCAGAACCACCATTAATATTTACAATAACGGGATTGTCCTAATTCAATCATCAGATAGGAACCTGGAACTTCTAGACAACCTGTTCCCCACTTTCAAAGAGAACCTCTCCAAGAGTGGAAGTCTGCGGACCTCCACTCACATCCCCTCCAGTAATATCACCCCGGACTTCACAGCACCCACCGACAACCCTTCTAACCCAGCTCAGCACCAGAACGACATGCATCCCCTCACTTCCCCATCACACCAGTCACTCACCCACCTGCTATAACCACCCCACATTCCTCAATCACAGACACAAACTTCTCCCCCTCATACACCAGCCGCCCTCACACCAGCCGCCCCCACACCTACATACCGGGGACTCCCACTCAAAACACTCCCACTCATCCTCTCCCCCCTGACATCACAGACCCCACCCACAACGCCTCTAACCTAGCTCAGCTCCAGTTCGACACACATAGCGACAAATCCCACCCTCTGTCCCCCCCACTCTCAGCCCCCACTCCCACACGCTAACTAACCATGCAGAGTTCTCCACATCTACTATCCTAACTCCCCCTCTCCACGACAGGACCATCTCTAACTCCAACCCCATCTCCCTCCCCACTCTCAGCCTTCACTACCCCTCAGGCTCCCCCATCACCACCATCATACACTCCACTTCCACCCCGCTCTCTCCGCCTGCCACGAATTCCCTCCTCCACGCCACCAACTTCCTCCGTTCTTCATTCACTCCCATCGCCCCCTTACCCTCTCTCCTCCCAACCAACCAACCCAAGCGACGACATCACGGAGCCCCGCATGAACACCAACCCTCCCCCCCACTCGCATGATAGGCCACAGGTCAGTCACTCACCCATGACCTCCACCCCCAGCACTAACACGTATCCCACGCTGGAAAACATTATGTCCTCCCTCCTACAACTCAAAGAAGAAATTCACACCATCAAAGAAGACATGCACACCATCAAAGAGCGACTCACCGCACCCCCTAGACTCGCCTCACTTACCACCACCCCACCTCTCAACTTGCTCTTCTCCCGTCCTGACATCGCTCCTAAGCCACGTCCTTCACACAGGACTACGATCCAGACCCACAATCGCAACAACCGCACCCGCCACACTCACTGGACCGCGATACCTTCCCACAATCGCAACAACCGCCCCCGTCGCACATGCAACCCTCTTTCGGATCTCGACACTCTCTCCCTCCTCCGCTCCTACGACCCAGCTCCGATAAACCCCACAACCGCCTCGCACCTCCCCATTCCCACGATACACTCAAATCCCCGCAGACCCCCAAATCCAAACAACAGAATCTCCGTCCCGAATAACCTTAGAAAAGTCCCCCTCTCCCTAATACCCTCTTCCTCCCCGGACACACCACGTCTCAAATGCACCCTCCTAAACTGCAGATCGGCTTCTAGACACTCCTCCGCCATCGCCGACCTCATACTAACATTGGACCTTGACCTAATTATCCTCCAAATTCCCCCCAACTACCTCATCAGTAGGCTTGATAGGTCTGGCAAGATAGGGGGCGGAATCGCATGCATATACAGGAATAGCCTCTCTGTTCTGAAAGTCTCCGAGCCTTCCCTACCCTCTCCAACATCCTACGAACACATTTGCCTCGATATCATTAGTGATGGCAAACCAATATGTTCTCTTCATGGCATGTACCACCCACCCAGATACAACCTCATCTTCGTCCAACAAATCATGGACATGATTTCAACCAACGCTGGACGACAGCTCACCCAAATATACCTTGGTGACTTCAACCTCCATTGGAACGATCCCAATGATGCGGTGGTAAATAGTCTTAAAAGCTTCCTCAGCGCCCTGGACCTCACACAATTATGCAACAGCCCGACTCACGAGAAAGGTTCTATCCTCGACCTTATCATCGCCAAAGAGGACGCTACTCAACTTGAGTCTATCCAACCCTGTGACTGGTCAGACCATCATATTGTCACATTCCACATCAATGAAAAAGTCAAACTCAACTCGGCTCAAACCTTCAGACCTAAAGTCTGGAAAAGAGACCTGAAAAAACTCAACCCATTCTCCATACCCCCGAACAGCCGAGACCTCCTACTCCCGCCTATGGGCGCAACAGATGTCCAATCCCTGACTGACCACTTTCTCAACACCATGACCTCAATAATTAATGAGGCTGCTCCCATGCAGTTAAAAAGAGTCTCCGCTAAAATCTCCAATCCATGGTACGACGGGAGTCTCAATGAAGGTAGACGAGCCATGCGAATGGCAGAGCGCACCTGGAGATCAGCTCCCTCTGCACTGCACCTGAAAACTCTGAAGAAAAAGAGAAACGCCTACTTCAGGAAAATAAAGCGCTCAAAAGCAAACTTCTTCAGCCTCCAGCTTGACCAAGCAAAAAACCGCCCAAGAAAACTGTTTGAATTAATCAGAACACAATCCAAGGAACAACCCCAACCTCTCAGTACCTTGCACGAAGCACCCGCCTGTGAAGACTTCGCCGCTTTCTTTACCCAAAAAACTGACAACATAAAGAATGATCTCCGCACTAACGCAGGACTCCACACCACACTCAACTGCATAACACCCACCGAACCTAAAAACAATGCAACATGGTCGACCTTTGAAACCTACTCAGAAGAAGAAATAGGCAAACTGCTCAGCACCTTGAAACCCTCCAATCACCTCACGGATCCCCTCCCTGCTAACGCTGTCAAAGATTTCACCCCAATGCTCCTTCCACTCTGGACTAAAATTATCAACAGCTCGCTCCAAGAAGGAACCATCCCCGACTCCCTCAAAGTTGGACAAGTCACACCTTTGCTAAAGAAACCTACTGCCGACCCATCCGACCTAAACAACTACCGTCCCATTACCAATATTCCCACTCTCGCCAAATTATTGGAAAAATGCGCACAACTACAACTGACTAAACACATTGATCGGTTTGATCTCCTCAACCCCCATCAATCAGGCTTCCGAGCAGGACACAGCACTGAAACAGCTATGACTCACATAATTGACGACGCCCTGAAAATCCTAGATCAGGGTGATACCTGCCTCCTCATCCTTCTTGATCTCTCTTCAGCATTCGACACTGTTAAACATGAAAAGTTACTCGATCTTTTGAACACAAGAATGGGTCTTTCTGGGACTGTTCTCAAGTGGTTCACCTCCTTTTTACACAACAGGTCGCAGAAATTCAAGAGTAACAACCTGTTGTCCTCTCCAATACCTGTTTCGTTAGGCGTCCCCCAAGGATCCTCCCTATCACCAACTCTGTTCAACCTAGTTATGGAACCTCTCACCACCTTGCTAAAAGCATCCAATGTACTTTTTCACATGTACGCAGATGACACTCAACTATATCTTAAAATACAATCCCCCAATGACATCTTACTCCTGAACTCAACGATCAGAAGCACCCAATCCTGGCTTGCTGACAATCACCTCAAACTCAATGCTCTGAAAACAGAATTCCTGCTGATCTCGCCTCCCGCGAAGATCTCTACCACTCAAACCTGGCTTAAACAGCTAACTGCACTCAATGTCCAACCCACCATAGTGGATTCAGCGAAATCCCTAGGTATAACTCTCGACTCCAATCTCAACATGCAGCATCATATCAGCAAGGCTACTAAGGGAGCGAACTTCCAAATCAATACCCTGAGGAAACTTAAACCCTTCCTACCAGCCAAAGACTTCCAAACTGCAGTACAAGCACTAGTAATCCCGCGAATTGAATACGGCAGCACCGCCCTCTGCGGTCTCCGTTAACCACTACTGCACCCCTAAGAGCCTCTCTAAACGCTGCAGCGAGACTCATCACTGGATCAAAAAAATACTCGCATATCTCCCCTGACTTGAAATCACTGGACTGGTTGCCTTTTGAAGCCAGAATACATCTGAAAATCGCCTGCATGACACACAAGGCTCTACACCTGGGCTCTCCCCGATACCTCACTCAAAAACTGTCAATTTCTGGCGGCTCTAGAAACACTAGAGGCACAAACAATCTTTTGTTAAAACCTCGAAGATTCCGGAAGGAAAAAACCTATAAACGCTCTTTTTCAGGAATGGCACCCAGTATTTGGAACTCACTCCCTCCTGAAACCAGGCTCATCTCCTCCACCACACTTTTTAAGAAAGAAGTAAAAGCTATCTTTATGGCCAAATACACTTGACCTATTAGCGTGGATCTGTAAAGACTCTACACCAATCTGTTTTATTCTGCTCGAACTCTATGACTATGTATTCCACCTGTATTATTGACGTTACTGACTATCTATGCACACATTTATCTGTAATATGTATATTATTGATGTACCTGTATTAATTTGCTCCCTCACGTACCTACCCTTCCCACTTATTATGTTTAATTTCACTCTCCTGTTGGTATTCACAGCTTTGTAAAGCGCTCTGATATCTGCAAAGATCTTGTTCGCGCTAGATAAAACTTTCAAAATAAATAAATAAATAAATAAATAAGCTAGGGAGGGAAGCAAAAAATCCAGAGATTCCATGAAGTGGGCCGGTCTCATAGGGTCTGCTGGGGAACCCGACTTGACTTTCCTACAAAGTACAGTCAGGTCTTCATGAGAGATTTCAAGTATGTGCTCCAACTTGGTGCCTTCATTGATGGGTAGAGGAGAGCTGAAGGGTGTAGCAGAGTGGTGTGGGAAGGATTCATAGATGTTTTGTACTTTGTCAACAAAGAAAGATGCAAGATCTTCACATTGCTGTGCTGACATGGTATGGGAGGAAGAAGATCTGCTCCTCTGTAGCTCATCTACAAGTTTGAACACAACTTTGGAGGGGTTAGGACTAGAGTTGATTTCTTCAGCATAGAAGGCGGCCCTAGCGGCGCAGATAGCTTTATGATAAAGCTTTTGTTTGAGACGATAGACAGATTTATCTTTGTTACTGTATTCTCGTCTCCATGCTCTTTCGGCTGTCTTGCAGTTCCTCCGCATGGTTTTCAGGGTGTTATTATACCAAGGGTTGGAGGGGGAGCCGCGTCCCTTAGTCCATTTGAGAGGTATAAGGGAGTCTAATCCTTGAGTGATCAAGTTATGAAAAGCAACATACGAGGTGTTTATGTTTGAATGTGCTTCTTGGTGGAATTCTCCTAAGGTGGCGTGCAGGTCACTAATAGAGAGTTTGTGTCATGCTCTTTTGAGGTGACGGGAGGGTTCAGCCCTGTTAAACGCCTCCTTAATCAGTATGGTGAATTTGATTAAGTGATGGTCCGTCCAATCCATGGGTTTGGGCACCTCTGTTATAGTCTCCGGGAGGTTAGTAAAAGCAGGGTGTAGGATGTGACCAGCCGCATGGGTGGCGTCCTGAATCAGGGGGCAGAGTTGTAGGGCTGACAGGTCGGCCAGAAGATTTTTAATAATGGGATCTTGATTCCGATCAAAATGGAGGTTCAGGTCTCCTAATATAGTGAAGTTAGCCGAGCTCACAACCAGGGGGTTCGCTACTTCAAGGAGAGCTTCTATGAACTTAGATGAAGGACTGGGGGGCCGATAGATATAGAGGCCAGATAAAGAGAAATGAGGGCCTGCTATGATCTTGAAGCGAGCGCTTTCACAGTTCGGGATAGGTTCTTCAGTGAAGGAGCACAGAAATTGCTTTCTGTATATGACAGCGATGCCGCCACCTCTGGTATCTCTACTTATCGATTTCATGTGATAGCTCTCTGGTAGCGCGAGGTTGGTAATACTGGTCATGTCGTCATGTAACCAAGTTTCGCAGATGAAGAGGATGTCAGGGTTTTCTTCAGATAGGAGGGAGTGAACCTTTTGATAGTGCTTACAGAGTGACCTCACATTGAGTTGTAAGATAGTGAGAGGGGTGGGTTTGTACGCAGCTGAAAAGCGTTTGTGTAGACAAGGGTTGGGTGTGGAAAAATGACATGACTTACAGTGGAGGTATGTCTGTCCGAGATATCCCGGTGTCATCTTGCAGTTCCTCCTAGGGTTCAGGGCGATAAGGAAGTCTCTATCATAGCGATGGATTTCCCGGGTAGTTTGACCAGGGGGACAGGCGAGAGGCGATGTCTTGGCGATGACGGGGGTAGACGGGCTTGCTGCGCCCGCCGCTGCGCGGACGGTGAATGCACATGTTTTCAAGGGGGTGAAAAGGGTGGTGGGCGTGGCCTCAGAGTGGGCGTGGCCTCGCGGCTCGCCGGCAATGGCGGCGGGAAAAGTTTGTTGCTAGGGTCCGCGACCAGCGTGAACTCGGCTGTGCGGTGCGCTCAGAGGACAGAATCCTGAGGTCCCAGAACAAGTGAGTGCTTTTAAAATCAGCAATTTAACGTGACATATAAATTTTTTTAAATACAACGAAGAACTCCCGGCTTCCGCCTCAGGAGGATACGGGCTTCTAACTGCAGGCGCTTGTGATCAGCGCTTTTAAGCAGGGCAGGGTGGTGGGCGTGGCCTCAGAGTGGGCGTGGCCTCGCGGCTCGCCGGCAATGGCGGCGGGAAAAGTTTGTTGCTGGGGTCCGTGACCAGCGTGAACTCGGCTGTGCGGTGCGCTCAGAGGATAGAGTCCTGAGGTCCCAGAACAAGTGAGTGCTTTTAAAATCAGCAATTTAACGTGACATATACATTTTTAAAAATACAACAAAGAACTTCCGGCTTCCGCCTCAGGAGTGCAAAACAGTGAAAACGGTGAATAGTGATCACGTGACAATATATACAAGGTTAATACATTCAGATTAAACAATCTATACAAATATACAAAAATTACAACATTCTTGTTTCGCAAAGGTCATCCCCTGGTATAAACTTCCTGAACCCATTTCATTTCTTTTAATTCGATGGAGTTCTAGAGTTATGGGGCCTGTAGGGAATGTCGACGTTTCGACCCTGTTAAGCGCCAATTTGTTGTTCACGGCGGGTCTTTCTCAAGACGAGTATAAACAAGACAGTCTGCAAATGAGTCGAAATAAGAATTGTATCAGAGGGGGTGATGTGTAATTAAATCATTTAACTAATAGCTGGGGCAGTGAAGGTACTCACCCTAGCTTCCAAGTACATAAATGTCACCTGGAGACACGATAGTTTAACGTCCTCTAGTCTGTAAAAAGAGGAAAAGGAGTATATCAATCTCTAGAAAGACATAGCATGCGAGTTTACAGTGATATCCAATTCACATTTGTGGTGGCTAAATTAATAAACAAGGTGTGTCCTCTTACGTGTGTCCCACTAACTGAGACTATTTTAATCAAAAAGAAAAGGACTCAAAACGAATATGGTGAAGTCGAGTGATACGCCATGCAAAATGTCAAGGTACTATCACTTTGGTAATGGCACATCTCAGCAGCTTTTATTTTAGAACCTCAAATAGTTTTACGAGGGCTTACCGTTAAATTCTAAGCACACTGAAACATTGGAATTTAGTGGCATCAGAACTCCAGATGGATAAAGGCCCTCTAGTCGCCTTCGAACGAGGAAGAAACCTCAAAGACAATGTGGTACAAGCCTACCTAGCACCACGAAAACAGCCTAACCTGAGAGACCAACTAGGTTTACCTCCGGTGGTAGGCCATTTCAAATGTGGCACGTGTAAGGTTTGTCCATTAAGTATGGAAGGTCAGACATTCTCCTATGAGAACAAAACATATAAACTTCCGTCTCTGACCAACTGTAATACATCCAATGTAATTTACATCATTATCTGCCCCTGTAATAAACCATACATTGGACAGACCTCACAGAAAGCCAAACAAAGGATTCTACAACATATGAGTCGCATCCGATGTAAGACGCCAGGAGCCCCACTAGTTGAGCATTTTACGATCCATGATCATCCTGCAGAGAGGTTAAGGTGGAGAATATTGGAAAAAATTACAGCCAATCCAAGGGGGGGGGATCTTTGTCAGTGGTCCTAAACAAAAAAGAGTGTAAATGGATACATACTCTGGATTCGGTATCACATGGACTCAATGAGCACGAAGAGATCGCCAAACAAATGGGCTTGTTTTGATCTGTTGACATTACTTAAGCCTTACTATTATCAGAATAGACACAATCAAGAGTGTTAAAATTGCATCACTTCAGTTCTGTTCCCACAATGTTTTAGACTAGCTCTCTATGGTGTATGAATGTATATAGAGTTAAATGTGGGATTAATACTGTATAACACCTTCAGCTGAATTCATCAAGATGCAAGCTTTATTGAAAATGTGTCAAACTGTTTCCATTACTGATTGTGATATAATCTGGAAATCAAGTTTTTGTGTAAACTGTGGCTTTATCCTGTTAGTTAGGAGCGTCAGTGTGAAATCTAGATCCTGTCGTCTTCAGCTGAGTCTAACAGTACACAAGCTCTATTTGATAATTTGCTTAAATTGTTTCCATTAATAATTGCGATACATTCTGGAAATTATGTTTTCGTGTAAAGTGTGGATCATTAGTGGTAAATCCGAATGCTGTTATTTCCTGCAAATTAGAATATACTTAGAACGACCTATAGTTTGTCATAGATTGTTACCATTTAGACAGCACATAACTAGTGTACCACGTTGTGCTGCAACTTCCTATCGGCAACGCACGGCTGTGCTCTCGCCAAGGGACACGAACCATGTGTTTTGATTAACGATCACCTAAATCCTTCTCCTGACATAGTTTCCGGTAGGATAGAATGAATACATTGCGCAGGGTTGCCTTAGCAACCACACCTGAATCACACCTTGTTTATTAATTTAGCCACCACAAATGTGAATTGGATATCACTATAAACTCGCATGCTGGGTCTTTCTAGAGATTGATATACTCCTTTTCCTCTTTTTACAGACTAGAGGATGTTAAACTATCGTGTCTCCAGGTGACAATTATGTACTTGGAAGCTAGGGTGAGTACCTTCACTGCCCCAGCTATTCGTTAAATCATTTAATTACACAACACCCCCTCTGATACAATTCTTATTTCGACTCATTTGCAGACTGTCCTGTTTATACTCGTCTTGAGAAATACCCGCCGCGACCAACAAATTGGCACTTAACAGGGTCGAAACGTCGACATTCCCTACAGGCCCCATAACTCTAGAACTCCATCGAATTAAAAGAAATTAAAAGGGTTCAGGAAGTTTATACCAGCGGATGGCCTTTGCGAAACAAGAATGTTGTATTTTTTGTATATGTGTATAGATTGTTTAATCTGAATGTATTAACCTTGTATATATTGTCACGTGATCACTATTCACCCTTTTCACTGTTTTGCACTGTATTGTATATATTGACAGTCGGTAGATAGAAATAAGTTATTGTAAGAGTGTGACTTATAGAAATATAAACAGAATACTTAGTCACTTACAGGCTTTTCTTCTCATTGATTGTAAGAAGTTGCCTCTTTTCCTTTTCAGAGGGGGGTTGAGTTGTTGGTGTTGTGTTTTTTCAGTTTAAAATCAGAAAAAAGTCAAATACTCTTTGATATCTAATCCAATAGTACAGCATATCCTAGAAAGTCATCCAGGAGAAAAGGATATTATTTTGCATGCGATTGATCGTACTAATGCTAATGTAAGAGGCGGAGACAGGACCTTACATTTAAGACAGATGGAATCCCGATGGATTTGTAGGCTTAGATGTGTGACACTTGGCCTTAATGGCAATAATGAATTTCACTACTTCTTATAAATAAACTGCACCATTTTCTTTGAAATCTTAGATCAGGAGATGAATGTATAACTCATAGGATAAAGCCTAGTAGGGTTCTCTACAATTATTTGTTTATTAAGGCTAGGGTCCCTGTTTTGGCCATTTCAACTAATAAAAGACCGTTGATTGTAGCGCAGAAGGTGACAGCCCATATGACTGTTTTTTAATAATCCCTATAAAAACCCAAACAGATTTTGAAAAGACCCGGTTAAAATTAGACTAGCTCATGACTTTTTGTGATATCATGAAGATATTTGGTCTATGCACGATATAGAATAAAAATGACTCTGACTATCTTAAGATAAATTGACTTAAAAGATTTATATACAAGAGAAATTCCTCTGCCTTTAATAGACACTAAGTCCATCTCTGGATTAAAGATAGGATCAAATATGGGTGGTTTTACAAACTCGAAAGGCACCTTTGGAATAAATACATAGATATAAGTTTAGTAGTTAGTACGTCCAAGATGGCGCCCATATTTTCGGATACTATCGCTAGAAAAATGATGCTTATTTGAAAAAAAACGACAAACCAGCCAAATTATTTTATCCAACATGTATTTCACAAATATAAACTATGATCAAAATAATAACTTATATATCCAGTTTCGGAAACACTTCTTTTGAATTGGGCTTTTTTGCAAATATCGTGCTTTATACCCCCAAGATGGTGCCCATGCGCGTCCATGCATGATATAATGACTGCTGGGCTAGTCAGGTTCACAAAACATCCAGTTTGGGGAAACTTGTTGTAAAACTTTATGTGCTTGAATTACTATAATTAATGCGCATTACCTAGATATGGTTCACATTATGCATCGCCAAATCGTTATCTATAACCTAAAAACGTAACTTTATCTTCGTGTAAAATAATTGACTAAAATTGTGGGTTCCCTTTGATAATATAATACAAATAGCATACACTAGTTTGAACATAGGGACATTGACAAACAACTGACTATGCAGCGTCCTAAACATCAGAGTTGCACTATTGCAGAACCATTCTAAGATGGCGCAGTGTTTACGGGATTTAATATACGAGCAAAAACGTGAGCAAAAGAAAGCGTGAAATAACTTAATTGGGAAACCTAAATTGACAATTTACTAATTAACTAACGTATATAAGGACTGCGTATTTGGCAATCTTTATGCACAACCCAAATTCGCTGAGGATCGTTCGGACCGGAACTATTCTATCCGGGTGAGTTACTATAAGAAGACCGTGTGATCAGTGATCGTGGGGGTCTTGTTAAAATCTTATAGATGGGAATGCTTTACATATCCACGGTTTAACTGCGAGTGTTTAGCTTAGGCGGTCTATTTACTTGGATCGCCGCTTTGATGTATCTTTTCAAAATGGCCATTACTGCTCTTTGCCCACAGTCGCGGTCTCTTTACTCCGATCGCCGCTTTAATGTATCTTTTCAAAATGGCCACCACTGCTTTTTTCTTTTGCTCACAGCCGCATCTATAAACTATTCTTACCAAGTTGCTGTAAAAAGATCGGGCCATTAGCGGTCTTGGAGGTTCCGGTAAAAAAATTTATGGAAGGGGATATTATGCATACCAATTTAGGCGGTCCCTTTACAACTCTGGTCGCCGCTTTAATGTACCATCCTGAAATAGACATCATTGTTCTCATTGTGAGGTTTAAGAGTTTAACGAGGTATCTTTAGCAAACATAAATAAAAATATATCTAAAGAAGCTAGTCATTTTATTACACTGACTATGGATATCATCATCATTATTGGTCTCTTCTCAATAAGATTTTTTCTATAAAGGTAGACAAAAAGAGATCTGACCCACACTATATAATTTGCGAAGGCAATGGTAGGATACCGGCTTTTAAAAAAATGGTTGCTAGGAATATGTGGGTTGAGTAGCTCATATGGGATAATTTACGCATTAAATGGACCGAAAATCTCTATAGTAGCCAGTATGAGGCTTTCTCTATGAGATATATGCAATAAACTAGGTATCTGTAAAGAATATATTTATCTAGATATACTCAATTGAATACTAAAGATGTATTTAAAAGATCTAATGGCTTGTTTTTAATATGGTATAATTACTTCTATTGAGTGATGTAAATATGTTTTACTTGTAGGATACTCTTTCCACTAAGAAAAATTACTTGATAAATTACCTGGAATATAAACATATGGGGAAGCGTACAAATTGATTCTGACAGTAAGTGGCTCAAAATTTAGCCTGATGTGCTTGAATATACTCAACACATAGGACTCTCTATGTGAACTAATTTGATAAACACCTTCACCACTTTATTACAGAACTTCCCATCCCTAATATATGAGGAATTACTACACCAGAACTCCTTTTATACATATTATAAGGTATGTCTTCTTTTGAGTAAACATAGGGTCTATGTCAAGTGTTGATTTATGGAGGTTATACCTCCCTTCTTCAATTTCTGTCTAATCTTTTGATATGGTCTGGGTCTCAATGATGTAACTTTGTGAATATAAAATAAATGAAATGGGATGATGTAAAAATAGATAATTCTAGAAAATAACATCCTGATGTGGTTATGAGAAATAATTGTATTTCTCTAAAAGTCGATGTTTTGAAATCTTGTTTTAAATGTATTTGTACAAACTGTAAATAGTTTTTTATGTGTACTTTTGTAGCCCTGAAGAAGTCCTTGGATGGGACGAAACACATTGGCGGTTTCAAAAGTTTTTATCAAAGAAAAATAAAGGATGAATTTGAACATAACATCGACTCTTCTTTGAAATAATTCTGCATTTCCTGACTTTATAACTGTTACATTTTGCGAGGCTTTCTTGTATGTTTGCATGTGGGTAAGCTGGTAGTATTGGACCAGCTTCCTAACCTTTGGGGGCGTAGGGAATTGTGCCTCCAGCCCTTGTTGTTGCACCTTTCTGCTTCTACGCTACTGAAAAGGGAAATTAGGAGTTGTGCGGGCCTCTATGCGTTTGATTCCCAATTTTGTGTATCCTCACCTAAAACAGCCCCCAACCCTGACAACTGTCTCTTCCCTGCCCCACCCTGAACCCTACAAACTGACCCCATGCCCCAATAATTATCTGAGCCACCCACCATGCGCTCTGAAAACTGTCACTTACACCTGTAAAGTACCCAAGCCCTAAAACTGCTCCCTGCCTTATAGACAACCCGACCCCCAGAACCCTAAAAACTCCCTCTATCCCATAAAACTATCCCCACTCCTCTCAAGACCCAGTCCCAGGCCCCCTTACCTCATCTCGTCCTTGCCTGATCCTTCCTCTTCCTGTGCCCTACTCATCTGCTCTGCATCTAGACTGTATATTGCCTTAACCACGCATATGAGTTCTTAAGGCATATGAGTGGTTAAGGCAAGAATGGTTCCGCTTGTGGAGAAACAGCACATGTGGCTGTACCCAAGTTGTTAAGGTTGTTTCCCTCAAGCACCCATTTCACAGACCCACTCAGAGTCTCATGCACACACTCACTGACACACTCAAACACTCACATATCTACTCATACAAACTCACACCCTTAGAGACCCACTCAGACATTCATGCAACCACTCATAGACCCAATCAGACACTCACACACCCACTTACAGACCTAATCAGGTGCTCACACACCCACCCGCCGACACACTCAGACTCTGAAATGAAATAATGAAATACCAGTATTTGTAAAGCGCACAGCTACCTCCGAAGTGGTGTCCAGGTCCTGGGAGTCCTCGGGAAGATTAAGTGAGCTATGGCCCAGAGTCACATGGTGCTGGGCTAACCTGCTGCTTGGGATTGTGCCGTGAACCCCGTAGTCAGGAGTCAAGCACCCTGGCCTCTGCGCCACACCTCTACTACAAATGCTCATGCAACCACTCACAGCCACATTCAGAATCTCATGCACCCACTCGCAGGTGCGCTCAAAGATGCATGCACACACTCAGAGACCCACCCAGACACTTGCACACCCACTCACTGACATCATCATACCTTCCAACACCGACTCACAGACATACTCAGACACTCATGCAACCACTCACAGACCCACTCTCACTCAAACACCCACTCCTATGCCCATTGAAAGAGTCATACACTCATTTACAGGCATACTCAGAGATTTACACCCCTACATAGAGGCTGATGCACCCACTCCCAGACCCACTGAAAGACTCATGTATCCACTCACAGACCCATACAGCCACTCACGCACCCACTCAACGATCCATACAATCAATCATACACCCACTCCAACACCGATAGAGCCATTCACATACCCCTTTGATTTGGTGCAGTGCTAAAACTGACAAAACTGCAATTGTCGCCCTTAGCACTACAGCATAGGTCTAAAAGTCCAAAATGTGTGAATGTTTTCAAGTTAGTTTGCCAGACATGGCACAGAATGGCAATTCATAACACCATAGACTAGAACACAGCTACTTGCTCCACCAATGATCCGTGTTCCTTAAATGTACCTGCAGACGTGGCTAATGACATAGGCAATTAGGACCTTTGCTAGACTAGGTGAAGTTGTTTACTCTTCTGTAGCTGCGTGCTGGCACTTGCTAACAAAGTCATAAAAATGACCAGGCCCACTTATGATTACCAAAAGGCTCTACATTTTCCAAACTTTTCTTTTTCTGTAGCAAATCAGTCCATAAGGGAATTATTCATGATGGTTCACTTCCCTTAAACAACCATACTAAAACCCTTGGAAAGTATGATTTGTAAAAGCAAAGGCCAGAACTGGTGAAGGTTGTATTCAAGTGAGAATAGTACCATCTGATATTTAGGGTGATCTTCAATATAGCAACAATTTCAAACAACCCCTTGTGCAACTTACCAATGAAGCATAATTGAGAGGTTGCATTCCAATCTCAAGACAGAAGAAACATAAACATTATATAGTTAAAAAAGTTGAATCTCTGTGAATGGGTATGGACAAGCAGGGAGGAGATGTAATGCAAACAAAAGGGTTTATTTATAGTCACTCAAGGCACACATGTATAACATGACTTGGCTCTGCTCCTGTCTTGATGTCAGAGGAAGAACTCCGCTCAGGACCTCCTCTTCGTCCCAATCAGAAAAATTCAGTGGACATGGAACCATATAAAAATAAGAAAGAAGCACGTTTAGTGTGAGTGCTCCGGTTTGGGCCCGGGGTATTAGGGAGTAACACCTAAACGGCCACCAAGTGGTTGGTAGCGCTCCTGCAATTACGCTGCGGACACAAGTAGCTGTTGTACGTTTTAAACCTGCGTCTGCTATAAGGCCCACCTCTTCAGCATCTCGGCCTGCCATAGGACCATGTAACGGAGTCACATGGGTCGGCCCTGCCAACCAGAAACATGGACAGTTAAAGAGGCCGTGATTGTCTTCCAAGGCTTGTTTCCACAGCGACTGTAAATAAAGTACAGGAGAGATGTAAGGGGGCAAAAGGTCAAAGTTTTCATCCTTCTCCCCATGCCGGACAGGCATATTCTGACACATCTTCTCCCCTTGACAGTTCATGTTCGAAAATTGGGCAACACGGAACAGGAAGTCCACGTTCTCATTGCACCTTCCTTAGGATAATTATTATTATTATTTTATTATTTCCGGTGGCGGACTTCAAAGGAAAAGGGCTGGAGGGAGAGAAACCACCTCAAGACACAGGATTGTTCACTTTGTTGGGGCTCAACCACTGAAGGAGGGCATGGTCCATGATTAAGACAAAGGGCAAGCATTCTAGGTAATAACAAAGCTTCTCTATTGCCCATTTAAATGCCAGATACTCATTTTCAATGATAGGGTAAATCTTTTTGTGGGGAAATAGCTTTCTGCTGATATATACCACTGGGAGTTCCAGGCTCTCATCCCAAAGCTGGGACAGCACTGCCCCAAGACCGGAGTTAGCGGCGTCCGTTTGGAGGACGAATGGTCTTGTAAAGTCAGGGGATGTCAGGACAGGACTGGAGGTGATAGCTATTTTGAGTTCTTGAAAGGCCTGGTGGGCTTGAAGGGAGGGAGAGAGGAGGTATTTTCCTGTAACACCCTTTTTAGGAAGGTCAGTCAATGGGGACGCTATTTCGGAGTAATGGGAAACAAACCTAAGGTAGTTTCCTAGTAAACCCAAGAACACCCTCATGTCCCATTTGATTGTGGGAAAAGGAGTATTGGTGATGACCTTTATTTTCTCGTGTTGTGGTTCGATTACCCCTTTCCCCAGGAGGTACCCTAAGTAGTGAACCTTTTGATACCCAACTCTGGACTTCTTTGAGTTTCAGCCTCTCTAAGGGCAGGGAGTATCCTTTCGCAATGTTTAAGGTGTTGTTCCCTCAAATTATCATTGAGGTATGCAGAGAAATAACCTTGGTGTTCCCGTAATACTATGTCCATGAGTCTTTGGAATGTGGCCGGTGCCCTGTGGAGACCCAAGGGGACGACAGTGAATTTATAGAGACCTGAAGGTGTTATGAATGCTGTATTGGCCTGTGTTTGTGGGAATAATGGAACCTGCCAATACCCCTTGGTGATGTCCAGTGATGTCCAGTGTGTGGTGATGTATTGGGCCTCACTGAGCTGTTTGATTAGTTCATCGACCCGAGGTAGGATTAAGAGTTGAATTTTGTGATGGCATTTACAGCCCTGAAGTCTATGTAAAACCTCACTGAGCTGGGTTTGGGGACTAGGACCACTGGTTAGTACCACTCACTCTGGGAGGGGGACCTAACCACTTCTTCAAGAGGTTAATATGAAAGATTTGTGTCTTGATCTTACCGAGGCGTAGACGGTAGGTAGTTAGACCAAGAACCTTTCCACTCTGCTCAGGTTTTGGGAATGAAAGAGGGCAAAAGAACCAACACCCAGTCATGTAGTTGGTGGTGACACCATCTCTTTCTTTTATTGTGGAATACCTGTTGGCGTCTTTGGGCTTTTTCGAGGTTAGCTTGGGCAAAATCACGCAACTTGTGTAAACGGGACCGTAACCCCTGGTAGTATTCAAGAAGAGTTTGGTTCTCCTCCGGTTTTTAATGCTCCAAGTCTTCCGTGGTCATTTCAAGAAGGGTGCATGGTTGCTGCCCATACAGGAGTTTAAAGGGGGAACATCCTAAGCTACTTTGCTTCTGACAGCGGATGACGAATAGGGCCAGGGGCAGTAATGCGTCCCAATCAGCACCTTCAGCTGTCATCATGTTCTTTAAGGTCAGCTTGATTGTGCTGTTGTAAGGTTCACACAATCCATCTATCTGCTGATGATATACTGAGGTCCAGATCTGCGAAATGTCCAGGGATTTACACACTTTGCCCATTAATCATGAAACAAACGTGGTGCCCTGATCCGTGAGGAATTCCTGCAGGAAACCTACACAAGAGAACAACCCTAGGAGTTTCTCACAGATGTTAGTAGTGTTTGGGGTTCGCAACGGAAAGGCTTCAAGATATCTCGTGGCATAGTCAATAGGGACTAGGGCACATTGGTTGTCTTTCCTGGATCTAGGTAACGGTCCTATGAGATTCATCCCCACCCGCTCCAAGAGATTCCCAATGATCGGCAAGGTTTGTAAGGGGACCGGAGGGGGACGATATGGATTCCTTTTTTGGCACACTTCACATTCCTGGCAATACTTAGTGATGTGTGCATGTATACCAGGCCAATTAAAATGCTCAAGAATGTTTTGGCTGTTTTTTTGCACTCCAGTGTGGCCAGCTACCAGATTACTATGTGTCAAGAACATCAACTGTTCACGGAACCCCTGGGGAATGAGCAATTGTTTGGGACCGGAAGGACCCCCCTTCCTAGAGAAGTAGATCCTATTCAATCAGGAGTGATGGGTAAGTCTCAGAGGTGGAAGACGTCTGTTGCCATGCTGTTCTAAGGGTGGGGTTGTTCTTCTGTGCATATCTGAAATGTTTATCATTCTGCGAAGGTGCCTGGGTGAGTAGGATTGGGGATGTATGCGAGATACCCTTTACCTTGCTTTGGAGGAGCTGCATGAACTCAGGGTTGTCCATCCCTAAGATTAGCCTCTCTGGGAGATTGGGTAGCACCCCTGCTTTTACTTGTATGTTCTTCCCGTCTGGTAACCTTACCCCCACCTGGGCCATTGGGTGTGTCTTGACATCACCATGTACACATCAGATGGGTACTTGTTTTTGCATGATGATGTTTTCTGGCCTAACCAGAGCCTTATGGATAACCGACTGCCTACAGCCGGAGGCGAGCAGTGTTTTTACATATATTCCATCTATTTCTAGACTTACATAAAAACAGATGCTAATTTCCTCTCTGTGTACCGGACATGTCGGAAAGGTAGCTGACGTCCATGGGCTCTTCCGTAGTTTTCCTCTGTAGACAGAATTGGGCTATATGGCCCCAGGTCCCGCAGTCAAAGCACTGGGGTCCCTTGGTCGTAATGGGTTCAGGCTAAAGATAGCATGTTTTGGGGGGCTCTGCAATTGGTTTGGTGTACTTATTCTTATTTTATGTACTTATTTTATTTTAAGTGTTTCATATAGTGCTGGCTAGACCCAAAGTTATCAGAGCGCTTTACATTAGGTTCCACAATGTAACAGAAAATGATAACAATTACACATTATTTATTTATTTATTTATTTTTAGTGTTTTCTATAGCGCGAACATGACCCTGCAAAGGGTGTCAGAGCGCTTTACAGAAGCATTTAAACAACAATCCTAACATTACATATTACTAGACATAGGTGTTTGCAGTAAATGCAATTCCAAAGTGCTAATAGTAACCAAAAAAGTTCACTGATAGATTACCATAATAGTCTTAGATATTTTTAAAAAAAACAATGAGATAAAGACGGGTATAAAAGACCAACATTGTACAGTGAAGCTGGTAGTGTGAAAATTGTATCCGCCAGGCAGAATGAACTAAATAAGGAATTATGGGAGAAATTTCCTCATATAGAACGATTTTGCGTCTGTTTTGAATTTTGCGATGGTTGTAATTCTTCTCAAGTCAGGTGGGAGGGCATTCCAAACTCTCGGTGCGGCACCTGAGAATGCTCGGTCATACGTTCTTTTCTTATGAAAGCGCGCAGGTTTCAGTAGTAGATCAGCCTTGCTCCTCGAGGAACGTGACCCTCCCGACAGCGAGAGTTTCTGGGCGAGGTAGACTGGAGTATTGTTGTGTATTGCTTTGTGGGTGATGCATGCCAGTTTGAACTGGATTCGAGCTTCGAAAGGAAGCCTGTTGAGAGCTTTCAAGTGGGGGGAGATATGGTCGACTTTTTTGGATCCCGGAATGAGTCTTGTGGCTGCATTAAGACATGCTTTCAATGGGGCTGTTGAGATCTTAGGGAGTCCAGCTAAGGTTGTGCAACCATATTCAATCCTTGAGATGACCAATGCTTGAACTGCTGTCATGAGGTCTGCTTTATTTAAAAAAGGTTTTAGTTTTCATAAGTAACTCAAGTGGAATCTGGTGTTTTTTGCCATTGTGTTGATATGTGCAGCCATATTAAGGATTTTGTCCAGAATGATACCTAGAGATTTAGTTGACTCCACAATCTTCAGAGTGCACTTTAGTGCAGTGATGAGGTTGGACCATCCTGCCATCAATGTTTTTCTTTTTTTAGGGGTAATCAGAAGGAATTCAGTCTTTTGAGCGTTTAGTTTTAGGTGGTTCTTGGTTAGCCATTGAAGTGTTCTTGTTAGAGCTAGGTTCATTGTCTTTATATGATCAGTCGAGGCAATATTAATGTAAAGCTGAGTGTCATCAGCATACATATGGAAAGCAATGTTAGATTTTCAAAGTACTTCCGTAAGAGGTTCTACGTATAGATTAAAGAGTGATGGAGATAGCGTTGAACCTTGTGGGACTCCTATAGTATTGTCAGTTGCGCTTAAAAGGGTCTGGTTGACAGGGAATTTTTGTGATCTATTCTCGAGAAAGGAGCTGAACCAGGATAGCACTGTACCCTCAAATCCCATCCTGTTTTTCAGACAATCAAGTATATAGGCATGGTTCACCGTGTCGAAAGCTGATGACAAATCCAGTAAGATTAGTAGGCATGTTTCATTATGATCAAGAGCCAGTAAAGCATCATCAACTATGTGTAGAATCGCAGTTTCTGTACTGTGGTTTGGACGGAAACCGGATTGGCAATCGTTAAGAAGCTTGAAGTCAGAGATGTGGAGGCTCAATTGTTGTTGGACACATTTTTCCATAATTTTGGCCAACATGGGAATATTGGTTACCGGTCTATAATGGTTCGCATCTAAAGGGTTCTCAGGCGTTTTTTCAGTAGCGGGATGCCTTGCCCTGTTTTTATCAAGAAGAAAAAATGCCAACCCACTTTGTATAGTTTGCTCTGAATTATAAGCAACAGATCAATATTATTTTTGATATGTTAGGTATATTTATTTTTACCTTTTATTTAGATTCTACTTTTTGAAAAAATCCTTGATTAATGTCAGAAAGACAACACAACACATATAACACATATGTACATCAACTTATACAATACATTTACCAAAAAAACATTGTTACATAAATATATGCATTCACTGTACACAGCATGACTTATGCATTTCTATGTTTAACTGTTCAAAAGGCGAATATCAACTCTTTGCCTTATTTAACCATCAGTGATTACAGTGTTAAGAACAGTAGTGAACAAAGTCACGTTCAACCAGAGATATTAAGCAGTAGTTCTATGAATCAATAATTATAAATATTTCTATTTTTTATCTCCGTTCTGCCGACGCGTTTCGAACACCATACACCAGTTATGGGTTCTCCTCAGGGCCTTGTCACTTCTATCTGCATGTGTGTAAAGAAGAGAAAAGCACCAAAAGGTGTTTTAGTGTCATTTCTCATAGCCTCCTGTTTTCGTTTCCATTATACTCTTATATCGAATACATGTTACCTTTCCTGTAGCCGTTGTTCTCCTATGTTTGAATCTGGGTCTTTGAGCTGCAATCTGCAGGATATCAATGAATCCTGTTAGAGCCACACTCAGTTTTCAATTAGCGGTTACTTCACAAAAACACTGCATGACATTCCTTTTTGTATCTATATCTGGGCGTCCCCCTATGGCTCGCAAACACTTGTAACCTGCGGGTAATACAAGGCTGGTTTACTATTTGTGGACCTGTGTAACCATTCAAAAATGTTAAACAGCTCTCAAGTATCTTCATACCTTTCTATATCCACCAATCGCTTTTAGGGGCGTCTCACTTCATATTCGCGTTGTATTATACATGCGTGCAATCTGTCAAAATATAACGTTGTACAGGTTCTAAGTTTAAATTATTTAAATCAAAAGAGGCTGTATCAAGTTCACAGCACGTCCGTACTGACCTGATTTAAAGCGGTCTGCCGGGCTCCCGTTACGTGTGCCTCATTGTCCCCCGCTATGTATGCCACGTTGTTCCCCTTCGGGTTACTCGCAGTTGGATGCACTGTTAATGTTAAAAAACGGTGGGCGGATTAAGACCCCGCTTGGTTCTCAACTCTTATCGAGTCTAGTCCATGCCCCATTCAGGTTCTCCTTACCTCTTTGCAACTTGCTACAGCGTCTTGCTCGCTTCACTGTGGAAAGCGGCGGCCATGTAACCTGATTATTTTAAACAGTCATGTGACATTTAGATGTCTGGGAATTGTAGTTTTGCATTTTAATGGCATTGTATGAACTCTAAGTACAATCTTATCTAAATCGAGGTTATGTATATGTTTTGTGTTACATATTTACCTCGCTGTTGGTTTACCGCTCTTTAGGAGGGGATTACCAGTCTCACATGGAGCCCTATGAAAATTCCTTACATTTTAAATTACAATCTCGATACCTCCGAAAGAGTGTTCAGTCCGTTTTGCGTGCTATTAAATTTGAGAATCAGGTATGCTTCTTTTCTCAGCAAAGTTTCTTCAATGTCAATGGGACCTTTATTTCCTGATGCCACTATGGTACTCAATATGGTCCATCGGAAATCAGTTTCGCTGTGATTTGAGTCCAAAAAATGTTGGACCATCGGTGCACTCAACACCTTCTTTTTAATTCTTGACCTATGTTGGGTTTCAACGATAGAAGGGGTTGAATTTGAACACAAGGGCATAAAGTGGAAAAACAATGGCTTTTCAAACTGTAGGACACGAAATGTGGTGTATGCAGTCGTTTGTGCATGTGGAAAAATGTACATAGGTAAAACCACACAGCAGGCTAACAGTAGGATCACCCAACATAGGTCAAGAATTAAAAAGAGACTGTAATTTAAAATGTAAGGAATTTTCATAGGGCTCCATGTGAGACTGGTAATCCCTTCCTAAAGAGCGGTAAACCAACAGCGAGGTAAATATGTAACACAAAACATATACATAACCTCGATTTAGATAAGATTGTACTTAGAGTTCATACAATGCCATTAAAATGCAAAACTACAATTCCCAGAAATCTAAATGTCACATGACTGTTTCAAATAATCAGGTTACATGGCCGCCGCTTTCCACAGTGAAGCGAGCAAGACGCTGTAGCAAGTTGCAAAGAGGTAAGGAGAACCTGAATGGGGCATGGACTAGACTCGATAAGAGTTGAGAACCAAGCGGGGTCCTAATCCGCCCACCATTTTTTAACATTAACAGTGCATCCAACTGCGAGTAACCCGAAGGGGAACAACGTGGCATACATAGCGGGGACAATGAGGCACACGTAACGGGAGCCCGGCAGACCGCTTTAAATCAGGTCAGTACGGACGTGCTGTGAACTTGATACATCCTCTTTTGATTTAAATAATTTAAACTTAGAACCTGTACAACGTTATATTTTGACAGATTGCACACATGTATAAAACAACGCGAATATGAAGTGAGACGCCCCTAAAAGCGATTGGTGGATATAGAAAGGTAGGAAGATACTTGAGAGCTGTTTAACATATTTGAATGGTTACACAAGTCCACAAATAGTAAACCAGCCTTGTATTACCCGCAGGTTACAAGTGTTTGCGAGCCATAGGGGGACGCCCAGATATAGATACAAAAAGGTATGTCATGCAGTGTTTTTGTGAAGTAACCGCTAATTGAAAACTGAGTGTGGCTCTAACAGGATTCATTGATATCCTGCAGATTGCAGCTCAAAGACCCAGATTCAAACATAGGAGAACAACGGCTACAGGAAAGGTAACATGTATTCGGTATAAGAGTATAATGGAAACGAAAACAGGAGGCTATGAGAAATGACACTAAAACACCCTTTGGTGCTTTTCTCTTCTTTACACACATGCAGCTAGAAGTGACAAGGCCCTGAGGAGAACCCATAACTGGTGTATGGTGTTCGAAACGCGTCGGCAGAACGGAGATCAAAAATAAAAAATATTTATAATTATTGATTCATAGAACTACTGCTTAATATCTCTGGTTGAACGTGACTTTGTTCTCTACTGTTCTTAACACTGTAATCACTGATGGTTAAATAAGGCAAAGAGTTGATATTCGCCTTTTGAACAGTTAAAAATAGAAATGCATAAGTCATGCAGTGTACAGTGAATGTATATATTTATGTAACAATGTTTTTTTGGTAAATGTATTGTATAAGTTGATGTACATATGTGTTATAAGTGTTGTGTTGTCTTTCTGACATTAATCAATGATTTTTTCAAAAAGTAGAATCTAAAGAAAAGGTAAAAATAAATATACCTAACATATCAAAAATAATATTGATCTGTTGCTTATAATTTAGAGCAAACTATACAAAGTGGGTTGGCATTTTTTCTTCTTGATACATGATAAGGTCCAGCCATTCCCACGCCTCAAAGGACCTAACTCCTTTACTTTAAATTGCCCTGTTTTAAAGCAGGCCGGTATTTGACCTTGTGACAACGAGGCATTAATGACCTAAGACCAAGCCGGGATTAGCAGGTGATATATGGAGGACCAGCATTTCGCCTGTAGGGGATCATTGTAATGATTTTTAGGTTTCAAGGACGCCATGATCTTTGAAATGTCTAATTCACTAACCTGTGTAAAATCCGACCATCTGGCGTTGTTTTTGAGTTCGGCTGCACCTTATCTCCCTGGCCCTTCTCCATTTCCATGTCATCCGTAGCCTTTTTTAGTTCCCTCTCCAAAGAGTTGGCCTTGTTTGTAAAGAAGATCGAGAAGTCTTCGCTGTTTAAGTTTGTTTTGGAAATGACTGGAGCCATTTTGGCCGCCTTGTTTGATTGATCTTTAAGTAGATCGAAGAGTTTCCTTGGTCTATTTACTGCGTTATTCATTTCTTTCCTGAAGAATTCTTTTTTTGATTTAATAATGCTTTTATTATACGCTTTCCTGGATTGTCTCAGTAAGGTTAGATGTGGAGAGGAGGGGTGTTGACGCCATTTACGTTCCGCTAATCTCAGTGACCGTCTTTCTTCATTTAAGGCACCATTGAACCATGGATTTTTGTCTTTGACTGAGAACCTTTTCAGTTTTAGAGGGGCTATGTCATCTATGATGCTGGACTTTTTTTGTTGTAATTTATCATGAGGTCGTTGACGTCAACCATGCTCATGGGTGGTTGCAGATCAATAATGCAGCGAGTCGCTAAGATTTCCATATTAATTCCTCTAGTGTCCCTTGTCCATTTTTTGGGTTTGATGGCTTGTGTGGATGATTTAGATTTTCTGAAGGGAATTTCGAAGGTAATTATGTGGTGATCCGACCAGTCGCAAGGTGTGATTACATTGTTCTCAATATATTTGTCTTTAGCTAAAATCCAATCAAGTATAGAACCTTTCTTGTGGGTGGGGAGGTGACATCTTTGGACTAAGGATTGGCTATCCAGGAATGATTTTAACTGGGTGATTTGATTGTCATCGTCATCTTCCCAATGCATGTTGAAGTCTCCTAAGAATATATCGCTCGTCTGCAGATTAAAGTTAGTAGTAATGATTTCTATCAGTTGGTCTATGAATTTGGTCTTAGTACAGGAGGGGTGGTATAATGCATGGAGTTTACAGTTCTGGTTATTTGCTGCTCTAAAGGACATGCCTAGATATTCACAAGATTCTAAAGTCTCAGCCTGTATCTTTGTGATGGAAATGTCAGATTTATGAATACAGGCAATGCCACCACCCTTTCTGATAATTCTGTCCTGTCTCAGTATCTGGTAGTCCGGGGGGACAAGTAGGTCTAGGCAGGGCGTCGACGACTCAGAGAGCCATGTTTCCATTAGAATGATTAAGTCAAAGTTATTGTTAAGAATGAGGTCGGCTATGTCTGCCGCATGTTTCTTTGCCGATCGACAGTTGAGTAGAGCACAGCTAAAATGCTTCTGTTCTATGCTCAAGGGTGGCAGAGATTCTTCGGGCGTTAATGTCACTTTCCTAAGATTGTTGGTATTGATCCCTCTGGTATTAACCTGAGAGTTTCTACAGGTAGTAGAGGGGGAAATAGTGGAGGGGGAAAGAGGAAGTGTGAAGAGGGAGGATGAGGGCACAGGCGACAGAAGAGATGAGAGGAAGTCTATCTAAAGACCGACTGGGCAGGTGACATCCAAGGAAGGAATCCATGTCCGTCTCCTCTTTAGCAAAACAAGGTAGCTCCATCGGGCATCAGTCAAAATAGCTAGGTCTCAATTCTTGTCGGTTTCTAAGTATGGGCTGAAAATCCGTTCCGCTCGCAGAATTTGCTAATTTTTGGCAATTTCGCAGTCCGCGAATCGCGCATAATTGTCAAAGAATTCGTAATTCGCAGATTCTTTTTTGCTTGGTTTCGCTTTAAAAATACAATCTCGCCCGCACGGCGTTGACTTGATTCTGAGTTTGCCGAGTTATTTTCCTCCTGGTTTGCATGCGCTGCACCATTTGCGATATTGCTGCGTGATTGTGCGAGACTTTTCGACCGCGAGTACGTCATGGCGTGATCGTGCGAGACTATTCGACCGCGAGTACGTCATAGACTCCCGCCGTCTTGCAATGCGAGACTTTCAGAACGCGAATACGTCATAAGGGCCCACGGTCACGTATCGCGAGAGTAAACAATAGTGAATACGTAGATGCGCCGCGCAGCTGACATCCGGCGGGAAATTTGAACATCTCACTTTCCCGAAATCGCAAAAATTGCAATTCTGCACAATAAATCTATCGCTTGCAGCATAAACCTTCTGAAATTGATGATTTCGATCAGAATAACTACTCAGATTGACATTTGGCTGCACTTTTTTGTGCAAGGAGTGCATTTTTGGGGGGTTGGGAGGAAAGAAGTGCCCCAGAGTCTCAAACTTCCTGTTCCTGTCCAGCAGGCTCCTTCCAGTGCTTTATCCATGTCCTGGTCACTTTTCATTTGGATCTGGAGCTGTGGCTGCTGCTGGATATTTGTATTTGAGGACTTTTTGTTTGGATCACTTTTGGAGTTGAGATTTTACAGGTAAGTTGGTGTTGTTTGTTTGGGGCATTGCAGTTGTTGCAACTACAACTTATAAACTTTTTCACAACTTTAAAAAATATATATTGTGGGTAGCCACAGTATCCAGTAGGCCCAGGGTTAGTCATGGGTGCATGATACAACTGTTTCTGTGAGTTTTGTTGAACTTAAATATCATTTATGGCATGGATGGCATGGAATTGAATAGCTCACTGTTATATCTATGTGGACGTTTTTTGTAATTTAGGGCATGGATGGCATTGGATTGGGCTGATTTGTGTGTGTATTTTGATTTTTGGGGTGTTGTTGGGGCCTGGTCCAGGGCCTAGCCATGTGGGTGGGGGCCATTATGAGGCCTGGTCCAGGGCCTGGCCATGATGGTGGGGGGTCTAGGGGCCATTTTGAAGCCAGGCAGTGTGCTTTGTGCCATAGGCCTGCACGCAGTCTGCCTTGCTTTCACCCATGATGCCCAGGGGTACTCAGTGGTGCATGGGCCATGTCTTTCTGTGGGGTGTCTTGAATTTAAACACCATTTAGGGCACGGATGGCATTGGATTGGGCTGATTTTTGTGTGTATTTTGATTTTTTGGGTGTTGTTTGGGCCTGGTCCAGGGTCTGGCCATGTGGGTGGGGGCCATTTTGAGGCCTGGCCCAGGGCCTGGCCATGTGGGTGGGGGTCTAGGGGCCATTTTGAAGCCAGGCAGTGTGCTTTGTGCCATAGGCCGGCACCCAGTCTGCCTTGCTTTCATCCATTGTGCTCAGGGGTACTCAGTGGTGCATGGGCCATGCCTTTCTATGGGGTCTCTTGAATTTAAACATCATTTAGGGCATGGATGGCATTGGATTGGGCTGATTTTTGTGTGTATTTCAATTTTTTGGGTGTTGTCGGGGCCTGGTCCCGGGCCTGGCCATGTGGCTGGAGGTCTAGGGGCCATTTTAAAGCCAGGCAGTGTGCTTTGTGCCATAGGCCTGCACCCAGTCTGCCTTACTTTCATCCATTATGCCCAGGGGTACTCAGTGGTGCATGGGTGATGTCTTTCTGTGGGGTCTCTTGAATTTAAACATCATTTAGGGCATGGATGGCATTGGATTGGGCTGATTTTTGTGTGCATTTCGATTTTTTGGGTGTTGTTGGGGCCTGGTACAGGGCCTGGCCATGTGGGTCAGGGCCATTTTGAGGCCTGATCCAGGGCCTGGCCATGTGGGTGGGGGTCTAAGGGCCAGGCAGTGTGCTTTGTGCCATTGGCCTGCACCCAGTCTGCCTTGCTTTCATCCATTAAGCCCAGGGGTACTCAGTGGTGCATGAAACAACTCTCTCTGTGTGATCTCTCTTCTATTAATTTAAACATCCATTTTGGATTAGAATTGCATTTTTTATTTTGGGTCTTTCCGTTTTTGGGTGTGTTGTGTTAATAATAATAAATGCCTAGTTGCAAATATTAATTGAAGCACAACATATGCAACATTTATTCAACTGATGTTCCTCTGGCTTCCTTTGCTTTTAGGCGCACAAAGCAAGCCACTCCTCCTGTTGATACATTGTCTTCCAGATCCCCAGAAAGAAAAAGGTCCGGGAGGGCTAGTACAAGTTCTTCTTCAAGCCCCCTTCCAACTGATGATATCGATCTTGATTGGCACCCACCAATGCAGTCTGAGAGGGAGTCACGCCATGAGCCGACAAGGCCAGGTAAAAGGAAGGTTCCCGCAAGGCTTTCAGTTATGGGTGATGACAAAGAAGAAGTAGAAGTGGTGTATTCTGCTGCTGATGAACAGTCTGACGATGATGACCCAGTCATCACAGTCGTCACGCCAGCCCCAGCGGGCATGCAGCAGACAGACATTTTTACCCTATCCAAAAAGGCTGCTGTGCTGGATGTGTGCGGCGTGGCACCACTGGTACCACCACCAACACAGGTAACTACTACACCAACCCGACCTACAGCTTCCATATTTTCTCTTCAGAAGGGGCGGCAGGGAGCTCCATCCAGCTCGACCTCCATTACCTCAAGTAGTGGTGCTGTAAGTGCACAACAGAGTCAAATTCCGCCACGACCATCCTCCACTTCATCTGGCATTGAAAGTAGCACCTCCACCAGCACCAGAAATCTCAACTCCCTAGTTTGGGACTTCTTTAGTATTAGCAAAAAGGCGGAAAACCTAGCTATTTGTTCGATTTGTAAACAAATAGTTAGTCGGGGTAAGCTTGGTACCAACTATGGTACCGGAGGCCAGAGAGGTAATCTTAAAAAAACACCACATTATCCAGTGGGCGGCGCACCTAAGTAACATCCGGAAAGCCAAAAGTACAAATCCAAATGTATCCATTGATATTGCATCTGATGACGAGGAGCTGATCGTGCAGGGGGTAGGTGAAGGACTGAGAGACATTTTTTCTGGTACACACAGTACCACTGGCAGCAGCACTGCATTGGTAGCGCCCACACCCTCCTCTACCCCAGCAACATCTAGGAGGCACAGTTGTCTGGTAGAGACACTAATGCGCAAAAGTACATCAATGAGCCTAACTGGACTGAAGAAGTCTGGATGCTCATCACATATGAAAATGGTCCAGACCACCATTAAAAGTGTGTTTTGGTCGCAGGCGCAATTTGAATGCAACCACCCAATGGCATGTCTGTATAATGCAATGCTGGCTAAAATGTTAGCGCTGGACCTTCTCCCCTTTTCTTACGTGAAAGGGGTGGGGTTTCTAGAATTTGTGGCAACAGTCTGCCCTAAATGGAAGGTTCCTAGCCGGTCCTATTTTGCTAGAGTTGCGGGTCCAGCACTACATCACGATGTGCTGGACGTGATTGGGGCAGCTTTGCAGAAGAGTGCTGTTCACACTAACCACCTGACAACAGACATGTGGACCAGTTGCCAAGCCGTTGATTACATGTGCATCACTGCACACTGGGTCTCTTTTGCGGGGGTTAGCTGTAGGTGTTGACAGTGTCACAATTTTTCAAGCTACTCGGAAACATGCAACAGTAACCATGTTTGCCATGGAGAAAGCTCATACTGCTGTAAACATTTTGGAGGAGTTTAACAGTAAGGTGTTTGAATGGCTGCATCCAAGAAAGCACATGATTGGTTATGTTTCCATGGATAATGGCAGTAATATAGTTAAGGCCATGTCTGATGGTGGCTCTTTCAGAGTGCTGTGTTTGGCGCACAGTATTACCATTGTTGTTCAAGATTTCTTGAACAAAGAAAACACAGTCAGCAAGTTACTGACCACCTGCCGGAGAATCTGCACACATTTCAGCCATTTTTTTAAGGCCCGGAAGCAGCTGAGGATCATTCAACGTAACCGTAGAGTGCCAGTCAGAGGACTCATCCAGGAGGTGGCAACACGTTGGAACTCAACCTTCTACATGCTTGAGCGTCTGTTTGAGCAGTACTTGGCAATTAATGAGTATGTCTTTAACGCACAGGGTGCTTCTATGAAAGGCATGAGGCTAGAGGTGGATGAATGGGACCTAGTTAAAAGCCTGACAGACGTGCTTCGTCCTTTTGAGGTGTGAAGTCAGCAGGGAAGACTGTACTTTGGGCAAAGCTATCAAGTTTCGAGTTTTTATTTATTTATATTTTGGAACTCTAGACAGAGGTCCACATAAAATCTTCCAACATCGACACTTTAATCCTTATAAACAAATTACAACAGAACACATCTAGTATACATTCAGAAAACTTTTAAAAAATTTAAAAATTGTGCAGCAGAACCTCTCATTTGACGGATTATAAATGGCATCGAGAAAGGCAGAAGAGGAAAGAATATTTAGTTTTAAGCAAATAGGTCTCAACCTTTTTAAACGATAATTTTTTAAGGCCGGACAAACAAGTAACACATGTTTAACGTCTTGTTTGAATTTGTTACAAAGATTACACTTTACTGATGATCCATACCATTTTGATAGCAGCATATTTAGAGGGAGTAAGTCCTGCCTCAAGAGAAACATAAAACGGCGCACACCGTGGGGGATATTCCATGAAGCATAAGGTTGGGGAATTCTAATTTGCTAATGGGCGATAAGAGGAAGCAGACCCCTTTTAGCGGTAAGGGCCTCTTTATCCATGGCAAAGCTTAGATTCCAGGAGGCCAGTTTTAGGGTCAGTTTTAGCTGGTAAGTGGATAAAGAAAAAAGAGTCAATTCATTTAGTTTCAGGAGTTTGACTGCGGATCTAAAATTCTTTACAATTATAGAATGTTCGTTTAGGGGTCCAAGAAGTACTTTACGGATCAGATATCTTACGGTGCCCGAATCACCCTTAGCCAAATTGAAAACCCAGCGTACTATCCCGGCAAGGCCCTGGACCCATCCACTGCGTAACCCAAATTCCAGTCTAAAAGCTGCTATAGTACACATAGTATTGACTGTACACAATTTCCGTAGGATTTTTCCCTCTGTAGTGTTTAGAAAGCCCCAACTCCCCACATCAAGTAATTCTATGCCATATAGTAAAGTAGTTGGAATTTTAGCTCTGAAAACCTCCAATAGATAGGGAAAATGCCTCTGGCCAGTAGATCTATAGAGGATATATTAAGGCCCCTCTCATGGGACATGGCCTTCCGAATGTTATTGGTTATATGGGCTTTCTCGCTTAATGAACTGGAAACTATTTTCCCCAAAAAGGTATAGGATTGGACCACTTCCAATCGAAGGCCCCCTATATTCCACGGAAAGTTCCCATATTTTTGCTTTTTCCTTCCAGCAATACACATGACTTTACTCTTAGTAACATTTATCCTTAAGTGATGGGATTCTGCAAATACATGGAGCGCTTGTAACCGATTATTCAATCCTGAGGGGGTCAAATCCAAAATTAGTATATCGTCTGCATATAACAGACATACTATCGGTTTGGCCCCCAAAGATGGGGCAATGCCATCACTTAAGGAAAGAGTTTGTGGGAGGTCAGATAGCTTTAACGAAAACAGTAATGGGGCCAACAGGCACCCTTGTTTTAAACCGTTAGCAGATGGAATAGCTTGAGAAAGACCTCTTTCCCCTCCCATGAGTATTCTGCACCACGTATCAGAGTGAAGCTCCCGGACCAAGTTTAGAAGCTCGGGAGGCATGCCTAGAATCGATAGCTTTCTCCACAGCAGAGGGAGATCCACCTTATCAAAAGCAGTGGAGAAATCTATGAATGCTGCATATATTCTCCCTCCTCGAAGCTCGACATATTTCTCCGATAAAACATGTAAAGCGGTCAGGTTATCTAAGGTGCTATGCCTTTTTCGAAACTCCGTCTGCTCGAGAGGCAATATATTATTCTCCTCTACCCACTCAGTGATTAATTGCAGGAGGCATTTAGAAAAGACTTTGCCGATCGCATCAAGGAGGGCAATCTGTCGATAGTTTTGGGGTACATTTCTATCGCCCTTTTTATACAGGGGTATCAATACACTACCCTTCCAGGAGGGAGGGATTACGGAATGCAGAAATTAAAAACTAAACACTGGAAAAAGAATCTTACTCCAGGTGGCGCTATTCTGTTTTAATACAGAGATGGGGAGCTCGTCTGGGCCCATTGCACCAGATGAGTGCATGCCATTAATGGCCAATTCGATGGTTTTTTCCGAGGGAGGAATAAGGCTGGAGTTGATCTTTTTTACCCTATTGGGAACTATTACCTTTTCATTTCCAGCATACAGGTTCAGAATGTATTCTACCCATTTCTGTTCTCCAATCGGGACAGGCAAGGATCTACATCTGTGACCACAACCTTCCCCGTTCAGAGACCAGAAAAGTCTAGATTGGCCATTAACGACCGCCTCCCGCAGCTTGATCCATACCGAATCCTCATTTTCCTTTTTTTGCTTATTTTTCTGTCTTGTCCTCCTCCTTTTTAGTAACGCCAGTCTCTGATATCTTAAAGGGCTGTACCTCAAATATTGTTCTCTTGTAAGTTTGTTTATTTCTACATTAAGTAACTTCTGAGAAATAGGGAGTTTTTTAATATGGGTTTTCTTTGATGGTTTTTTAGCAACCAATAATATCCTGTTCAGAAAGTTAGAGAAACAAATTAGTTCAGAGCCCTTCCAATTCAACACATCATCTACTGCAATGTCTAGGAGGTACTTAATGCCCCTGATAGCTCTAGAGTTCCAGAAACATCTTCCACTATGGGCTCCAAAATTAACCAAATTACTATCCAAAGACCAGGGATCTGTACAAGGCGGATTTAAATCTAATGAGATACTAATTATTTTATGGCCGCTGAAGGGAGTGTAGGTGACCGTGAGGTCCTTAAGAAGAATAAAGGTTGTCATATCTACCACAACATAATCTATAATGGACTCCCCGGTGAAAGACTTGTGCGTATAGTTTGCAGGCGTATCAGAGGGAAGCTTTCCATTCACTATAACTCCATCTATTTCATAAAGCTCTTCAAGAAATAATTTCCCTCTCTTTGTTGTTTTTATATTCCCGGGGAAAAGAGTTTGAGGTATCTGTAGGGAATTTTCTTTATGTTCGTTGCGGAAGATTTCCAAGCTAGAATTGGATACTTTACAATTAAAATCTCCTACTATCATTATGTGGGGGAGGACCACCTTTGTCAAAAGTGATTTAATATAGGTGAAGACCCTAACTAAAATTGCATTGTAACAGCCATCAGGTGGAATGTAGACGTTTATTAATATAATTGGATTGATTTTGGAGTTAGCCGAGTCAAAAAGCGTAACCGCTTGAAATAAATTACTCGGGTCTAAGAAATGGGAAAAATTCCAATGTATCTTAGAGGACAGAAGACATGCTATACCCCCTCTAGCATGGCCTCTCCTAGAAGGACTTGCTTTGCCCTCCAAAACAAAATAATCCTTCCCTATTGGAAAATTCTCTATATACCATGTTTCTTGAAGGAATACAATGCTAAAATCTGAGGAGAGTAAAAGTGCTAATTTTTCTGGGTGATTTCGCATTCCTGCAACATTCCAGGATACTATCCTGAGATCATTGTTAAAGATATGGTTGAGATTGTAATTTATGGGAGGATTTACTAGCTAGGATTCCGGGCAGCCAATTCCATTGATGAACAGCCTCTACATGGGCGCTTTGGGAAAGAGGGGGGTTAAGATATTCTACCCGCCGCCCATTTTTGCAATACTAATTTTTAGATCTTCAAAGTCAGGGGAGATCATCCCACTTCCACTGCCAGCAAGAGAGAACCAAGGCTTACCCATTGATCTATTAGTTAGGGGTTTTACCAAAAGGGGCATGACATCTATCCCTTTACACTGGAAACTTTCGTTTTTTTGAGTATAAGATTAACCACTAGCTTGGAATAGAATTTTACTCTATTTAAAGACTCAGCTTCAGTGTTCATGATTTTTACTAGATCTATATCGTTAGTCTGCAATAGTTTCAAACCATCTATCTCGTGAAAACATTGGAGAAGTGTAGATCTATTAAGGATGAAATCCAAATCAAATAGCGAAAAGAAGTCTAAAATAAAAGTATCAAAGTTTTCCAGCTCAATTTTCTTAGTTGGTCTAATTGATTCTATTTCCCCTCCTGCGAAAATAGGAAATGGCCTCGCTAAGGGGTTAAGGCTAGCCGGCTCTTGAGCAACATGATTTATGGGCTCTACCGAAGGAATTATAATAGCGGAGCCCACAGGAGGCAGGTCAGGCAAGCTTAGTATGGGCTGCATAGAGAAGGAGGAAGACGGGATTTGAATAGATTTAAGGGGAGAGAATGGAACAGCATCCATGACTGGGAGAGTCAATGTCTCATACGACAATTTTTCTACCCGAGATTCCTCAATAGGATCATTGGGTGTAATATTGAGGTTATTTTCAAAATTAATTTTCCTCCGCCTTTTCTTTGCAAATCTACGCAGCTGTTTCCTCCTTTTTCCACTATTCTTTTTTAGGTGCCTTACTTTTCCCTTAGTAGATAACGTCAAAACCTCCTCTATTCCATCTTTAGTGGGGGGACAAAAAATAGGAAATAGTTCTTGGGATATTCCTTTCTCCGGGGCACAGATAAATTCAATGTCGGAAACACCCTCCACCACACAGTTATTCTTAATAACATCTACCCTATTTTTTGGGGAAAACCGCTGAGCTGATAGTACCTTTTCTATATCTAGCGACAAGGGATTCTCCAGAAAATCGGTTTGGACCGATACATTGGTTACAATTTTTTCCAATAGTGGATGAGCAAACCCGGTTAGGCTAGTATCCTTCCCTCCCTTTCTTTCTAATAAAACCTCCAGTATTTGAGTAACAGTTTCCAGAACACAGTCGGAACCCCCAACAAACTTTTCCAACAAAGATAAAATAGAGGCTAACAGATGTTCAAGGCAGACCAATGTTTCTGAAACTGGATGTTCCTGTCTAATGAGCACATTTGGGTCATTATTTGTTGTATTAAATTGTGGACTGAAGGAAATGTTTAACTGGGGCATAGAGAGTAGAGAGTTATTGAAGGGAGTACTATTATGAAGTTGAAGCCCAGATAGCGTGGGTAACACCGGGGATTTCCTTGAATCTAACGACTTATCAATTACATCCTCTATATATCTTTTGCATAAGTCCATATCTATACCAGGGTCAGAGGCATCGATATTTTGTACCACCCCAGAGGAATTCTCCAGGGGATTTAGGGATTCACCCGGGGGTGATATTTTATTATGGACTCTAGCATCAGTAGAGATTATTCTTGGGGCAGGTAGTCTATGAACAGAGGAAAGGCCAAATTTATTTAAAGGGTCAACAATTTGCTGACCTATCATCAGGGTGTTAGATAAAGATAAAGACTTCCCCAACTCCTTATATGGGGTAACTATGCAATCCACACTCTTGGGTAAAGGAGTAGGGGGGGTGGAACGAGATCCCTATTTTCTACGTATTGTGCCACCTCATCACCAACCTGAGAGCTATCCTTTAGAGAGGGTATCTCAATAGGAATTTTTTCTCTGCCTCTATCCCATAAACTAAAGCGTTGGGATTTTCCCTTTACCAGAGACACCTGGCCATCCTTATTACGCAGAGGGTTAGACTTAGTTTTAGAGCAAAACCTACCTACCAAAAGTCTCCCAGACCTCAATTTCTTAGCAGTCATGCCTTAATGTGTTCGGGGGACTTAATCCACAGTGCTGCCCGTACAAAGGGATAAGACCCAATACAAGTGGAACAGGGGTCTGCACCGCCCCAACCTTTTCAGCCTCTGAGGGCCTCAAAGGGCCCGCCCTTTGCCCGGGCTTAGCCCGGCGCACGCCCGTGCGCGTCCTGCGTGCGCGGATATGGGCTTTCCTATATACAAAAAGGGGGAGGGTGCGGGAAGAGTCGCGGGTGCGCCTGATGGCTACGGCGCTCCGCCTGCTGGGACTCGCAGTCCCGCGCCCGCTGGTGAGTCCGTGAACAAAGTGTCTTTTTCCCCAACAGCAACAGTAATCCTTAAAAGATCAGGATGAAGGGTTCTCCTCCTCAGGAACGCCAAGTATTAGTGCTCTCAACTGACGGCTGCGAGCGGCACCTGCGAAGAGGGGGCCGCGAGCCGTTTTCAGGTGCAGATGGGGGAGGGGGCGGGAAGAATAGCAGGGGCGCCTGAAGGCTACGGCGCTCCGCCTGCTGGGACTCGCAGTCCCGCGCCCGCTGGTGGGTCCGTGAACAAAGTGTCTTTTTCCCCAACAGCAACAGTAATCCTTAAAAGATCAGGATAAAGGGTTCTCCTCCTCAGGAACGCCAAGTACTAGTGCTCTCCACTGACGGCTGCGAGCGGCACTCGTGAAGTGGGGGGCCGCGAGTCGTTTTCAGGTGCAGATGGGGGAGGGGGCGGGAAGAGTCACAGGTGCGCCTGATGGCTACGGCGCTTCACCTGCTGAGACTCGCAGTCCCGCGCCCGCTGGTGAGACCGTAAACGAAGTCTCTTTTTCCCCCAACTGCAACCGTAATCCTTAAAAGATCAGGATGAAGGGTTCTCCTCCTCAGGAACGCCAAGTATTAGTGCTCTCCACTGACGGCTGCGAGCGGTAGACAAGGATGCAATTAATTTCAGCACGAATGGATGGATGTGACGGTGCTGGTGTGATTCACTCCGAAACAAACAATGTTGTGACTCCTATGGGTCCATCTATGTGCCCGGTTACTGGGTGGGGTCAGCTGTGATCGGGCTGCCGCTGCCTCTGCTACCGCTGGACTGCCGATGCTCTCGCTCTCACTCTCGCTCTCTTACAAAACGTTTGGGAAGGTGCCCTCTATCCAACTGCAAGCATCTATGACGAACAATACAATTCAGAGGCTAAGTCAGGATTTCAACCTCAGAAGCATCGGGGCAGCTTTTTTTTTAGTTATCCAAAACAGCCATTCCCTTTATTGCTGATATGGGTGGCCCGGTTTATTGTATTCAATTTGTATTCAATTTGTATTCAATTTGTATTCAATTTCTCAGCTGACTAACACGCCTCTGAGCACCCCACACTGTTGAGCAGTGTTTAGGTTGGAATCAAGAGGCTCTCAGTGCCACTTCTGTTCAAGATAAAAGCCTTGATTAGCTGTCCGTGGGGGTCCCTGGGCTATTGCCCCCCTCCGTGACCCCCCCTTGCAGCCTCTCACCTCTCCTCACTGCTCGGCAGCCGTCTTGTTTCATGAAGTTTGTATCGTCGTCGGATGTCGGACTCAGGCTTGCGGATCCCGGATTCCGCAATGCCTCGCAGCGTCTCTACGGCGTTTCAGCCTCCGCCCCGCCTCGAATCCGCTTTGGCTCACCTCGTTCGCCTCACCTCGGAACCGCTGCTTAGAGGAAATCGCTTCCTTCGTAGCGGGGAGGGAAAGCGCACGGGAGCAGGAGAAAGGAGCAAAAGAAAGGATAATCGAATTGGTGCACAGTTCGTAAGTTCGTAGGTTCCGTAGGCTCCGTACGATCGCGTGTGCTCCGCTGTTCCGTTCACCACTGAACTGCGTTCCACAATAAAGCTATCCCATTGTTGCACATGCTAGAGCACCAACTGAAGGCGATGTCTTCAACGTTCCGAGTTGATGCTAAAAAACTAGACGCATATCAGTTTGCCGAGAGCTTATTAAGCCGCCTTGTTGACAATGAAAAGCTTACAAAAATACATTTGGAACAACCACTATTCTGGATCCACGGTACAAAAAGGCACTGGCCAGCAATACATTCATTCCTTTTTCTGAAGCAGATGTTTCCAAGTACAAACATTGGCTAGCTCTGTCAGCCACTCAGTTAGAAAAAGAGCGGCAGGAAATTGAAGGAACCACTACAAGTACTACTGAAGCTGTAGGCCATCCGGCGTAAAGGTCCACTGCTGTGGCCAAAGGCAGTCACTTTCCCTCACAGCCGTTACCGACAGCAGCAACCGTATCATCATCATCACCTGCACCAGGCCCAGCCATAATATTGTCGGAAGCAGATTGAATAACTCATCATGGGTTTGCTTGTACCAGTGTTGATGCAAAGGCAACAGATGGTACGCAAAGTGGAGCACCCATGGAGGACCTTGAGTGGATGGTGCAGGCCTATCTGGATGACCCAACAGAGGTCTTCTTTGATCAGAACCCATTGGTGTATTGGTATGGGAAAAGGCCTGAATGGCCACTGATCACCAAGCTGGCTATAAATTATTTGGCTTGACCACTCGCAAGCATGTCTTCTGAACGTGTTTACAGTGCTGCTGGTGCCATTGTAACTTCAAAAAGGACCCGCCTCTCGCCCAAAAATGTGGAGAGGTTAACACTGATCAAGGTGAAACAGCACTTCATACCACCAGATTACAAAATACGTGAATCCACGCAGGAAGAAGAGGACACCGACCTAGGTGACGGAAGTTCTTCTCTGTTAGCTGACCTACTCCAGGTTCAATTCACAGAGTTTGAGGACGAGCTCTACTTCCCTGACACCTAGGCTTGAAATATTACTTTTTTTTTTCATCCTTATTCACTTTTATTTCTGTGTGTCTTTCTTTGTTTTGCAACTTTTAGTAAAACAAAGCTCTAATCACAACAAATCCATCAGCAGCACTGTCTTCGTCTTATTTCCATATTGAAGGTGACGCTGTCTACATTCCTGAAGTTCACAAGTTCACAACTCAGTCATGCTCCTCTATCGTCCTCCTCCAGACTCCCCCTATCCATTTGTTTCCCTCACAACAGATGGCTGGATTACGCAGAATCAAGAAACTGTCGCTATGCTGACTGTTATTTCTGAAATTGACACAAGCGGCTGCCCTGTGGCCCTTCACTTAAGAATAAGATGCTGACAAAAAGTGGAACAGATAATGAATGATGAGATGGCATGCAGAGTGGACAACACTGGCTGTCTGGCTCTGATGAAAGCAATTGCTGTTTGTTTGTTGTGCATGAAATGAATCCTATGTGTTCTGCTAATATTTAATCTTTTACACACTAATGTAACTCAAGTCTGCTCTGTTTTTACCTTGTTTAATGCAAATTGTACTTCTACTGCAGGGGCCACTACGTTGCATTTTTTAATATGGAAAATGTCCTTGGACTCACTGTGTGTAGACTGTGACTGCATGAACAACATTGAGTTTGCCAATACCATGATGATGATGATGAATCTTGATGATCAAAGTTACATAATATCTTTACAGTCACTCACTGGGATGGATGGATCATCATCGTCGGTTTACGGAAGAACTATGGCCATTTCATGAGTGGCAAACAGGTAAACAAGTCAACAACAACCACAGCAGCATTACATGTCTGTCTAGTCGTGGTATGGAGTGGTCGAGCCAGTGTAGTGTTGTTATGCCAGAGTCCAGACTGCAGTGCATGTAAAATTTTGGCTATGTGGCTTGCTGTATAAAAATAGATCTGCTTTGTCTGTCTGTTTCAAAGAGGTATGCTACATGGAGGTTGGTTCACTCAGTGGTTCCTGCCTTGACCGTCTGCATGGCCCTGGCATGCTGTGTGCTAATTATTATCCTTTAAAAGGAGACTCAGAGTACGCACTTTAGAAATGATGCTTGTATGTAATACTGTCGCCTCTGAAAGTGAAAGTGTTATTTTTGCACTACACACCGTACCTTATATTTTTCCTCCGGGGTGTTTTAATATCCCTTACTGTTTTTCCATCGACAATTACAGGCCGGCTTTTACCCTGTGCGATGAGAAAAACATTAACTCAGGCTTACCATAGCAATCCGTAATTTCGCATCGGCCAGGCAAGCAGTGGACAGTGTGGTCACAAAGATTGATCGGAGGAGCGTCAGATGGAATGGAGGAGTACCGCGAATATGAGGAATGGCTGGATGCATGCAACTTCTCAAATTGAACAGGATAACTACAACATACATTTACAGTATCCTCTTCACTTCTCCTTATCTTTTAAATAAAGTTATTGTTGTGAACTTCTATGAGTGCGACTCTGTGCGTTTGCTCTCTGCTTCAAATTCATCCCTACAGCTACTTGATAAGTTTATTTGCTATTTTTAAAACTAATTTAATGTACTAATACGTGTTTATTCTCTCTGAGGGCAGGTAGGCAAGTGAAATTGCGTAATTACTGCAGACCTGTATTGTCAAATTGTTTATTCAAAGTTAGTAAGTTGTAGTAAGTACTACTTTTCAGTAACCTAACCATCCATTTTGCAAACAACTTTATGCATGCACTTCCTTTATGTCCCTTGAAAGATTTATGGATATCTTTGTATCCAAATATTTGGTTTCTTCATTTGTTGTTTGTCCATGCTGTGTTTTTTTTTCTCTCTCCACAAAACTTTCCCAAAAACCCCCATTCCCATCCAATTTTCAAACCCTAACCCTCTTCTCCCGGGCTGTGTGGTTTTCATTGAGGTGTGAATAAATGACAACAATAATTCCACACACTTGCTTGGGAGGATAAGGTCAAAAGCAACAGAAAATTAATTTCAAGGCAGGTCAAGAAATCCGAGGATATATTCTTATTCTGCTGGACACACACCGATGAGTATATGCAAATCAAATCAGAATTTCATGTGCGTCATCGAGTGGATTCATCATCAGCAGCATCCTCCTCCTACACGTGATGAATGCTTACGCTGCTCTGTCCTTCAGTACTATTTCTTGTAGTAGCCATACTCCACGCAACTAGTAGTTAACTTTTGATAGAATACTTTAGCATTGCTTAGGCTACAATTTATGGCACTGTTCTTGTGTACTGTACTATCTATCATACTGTTCTAATGCTCCTCTCAGGTCACTCATTGTTCCATTTCCTTTTTTTTCATATGCTGCTTCTGCCAGTGTGTACCACTACTACTACCATCACAACGATGACATTTCATCCGTCCAGGATTCCATAGCCAACCTTAATCGCCATTGCCATGCAGCCAGCCCTGTGCCTAGCCCTATTCACAAACACGAATCACAGGTAAGATATGCATTTTGGGGGAGGAAGAATAATGGAGTAGTAGGAGAGGAGAGACTGACCGTAGTACTAGTAAAGTAGTAGGACAATTGAATTCACTAACTCTTTCAGCTGCACTTTTGTACAAATTTGGGTGATTACTTAGACAATTTGAATCAATCAGCCAGTTAAGTTTCAGGAAAACAAACGTACAGTTAACCCCCCCGCTGCCTCCCCCACAAAACAGTAAAAACGTGTATGCAGAGGAGGAGCTTGGCGGGCATCCGAGATGGCCGCGTGAGCACAGCGCTCCCCGGACCCCCGCCGCTCCCGGCTTAATATCCTGATTTAATCCTGATTTTTGCGAGGATTCATATAGAGGACGTTGGGCTGATCTACCTGGACTTTTCGTAAACGGATTTGGACCTCGGGTGCCTGAATTATGTTCACTTGAACTTTTGGGCTCCGCCCTCGAAGTGCGCCCGGGACTGGGTGAGGTTCGGTGGCCGTCTTGGAGTTGAACAACAACGGCAGGGGGATTGGTCTTGTGAGTCCCCCTCTTAAGTTTCGGTTTCGTTTCTGCCTCGGACTTGGACATTGGTGAGAGGGTTGGGCCAGAGCTGCGGCCGTGCTACACGTAGGTTATCTGGCCCTTGGCTGCACTGTTTCTGAAGTGGGCTGCCTCTATCCTGGTGCTACACCTCTTGAAGTCCTTTGGTCCAGGGGCCTCCATTTCTGGTGCCCGGTCTGTCGACCCTGGTGATATTGCTTGTGACGCATCTTCAAAATGGCGGGCAGAGGGGACCGAGAGACGCGCAAGACGAAGACACCTCTGCGCGGGGGTCCGGTTCAATCTAATGTCATGGATCGTTATATTCACTCTAAGGGGTCCCCCGGAGCTGCCCTGCCCGGTCCCACTGCCTCGGACCAAGTACTGGATGCGTCGCCGGAGCCCTCCTTGCAGGACATAATGGGCGCCATTTCGGGCATGAGAGAATCCATAGGCCACCAGTATGAAACTTTGGCCCACAAACTGGACACTGTGGCGATTGAGGTCAATTTGATTTGAGCCGATCTCTCCAAGACGAACGAAAAGGTGAAATCGTTGGATATCAAATCTTCCAGCCTCACGACGGACGTCTCTGATATTCAGACGGAGATTGGCAATCTCCGCAGGGTGAACGATTTCATGACCCGGCGCCTGGAGGATTTTGAGAACAGGGCGCGTCGCTGTAATGTTCGCGTGGTCGGTGTGCCGGAGAATCCAGAACCCCACTCGGTTGATCTCCTGGTTGAAGATCTTATCCAGAATCACCTTTCACCGTCTGGCCTTAGTAAATTTTTCGCAGTGGAGCGCGCCCATCGTGTTCCGGGGGGCCAGGGCAAGCCAGGCGCCCCGCCGAGACCGATTGTTGCCAAGCTTTTCCACTACAGAGATCGGGACGCTATCCTGCATGCCTCGCGGGTGAAGGGCCCAGTAGCCTTTGAAAATGCCACGGTGAACTTTTATCCGGACTTTTCCCAACAGGTCCAGAAGCAGCGGATGGGATTTCGTGGTGCCAAGAAACGTCTTAGGGACTTGGGGATGCGTTACGCAATGCTCTTTCCGACCAGGCTGCGGGTGGTGCATGATGATCGAACTTTCTTTTTTGATCGGCCGGAGGCTGTGAATGACTGGCTGGACTCCCTGCCTAATCGACCTCCTGAGACTGAGTCCGAAGCCCACCCGGGCGGTGCTGAAGGTGGTGTTGAGAGCTGAACGTTTCGTTTTTGACTGATGCCTTGTTTTGTATGACTTTTCCAGGGATGTAAGCCTATGTTCCTCTACCTCATATGTGTTTTGATGTATGGTCTTATTCTCGTTATTTATTGATCGGGGGGCGGGTGGAACGGAGCCTTTCCTCCTCCGGGGTCTTCTTGTAGAATAGGGGTTCTTGGGCGACAGGCACACTGCAGGTTGGGGTGGCTTTTTAGCTTATTGCAGGGGTGCAGGGTGGGGGGTGTTTCCTTGTCATTTGGGGGGTGGGTGGTTGAGAAGTTCATTGTGTGTGTGTTCTGTGTTCAAGGCGACTTTATTCCATATTTGAATTGCTTTTTGTGGTCGTGCTCATTGATGGGGGGGTTGGGCTTTGTCGGATGGGATGGGGGGTAGCGGGTTGAGATTTGTTTCGTGGAACGTTAATGGTCTGGGAGATCGTATCAAACGCAGTGTGGTGTTGAAATGTATACGACGTTTATCTCCTGACATTGTTTTCCTGCAGGAGACTAATTTGATAGGCAATGTCTGTCATGCAATGAACAGGTGGGGTTATCGCCTCGTAGCACATTCGGGGTTCACCTCGGGTTCCAGGGGTGTGGGTATCCTCATTCGGGCTTCCCTCCCCCTGGCTATTGATGATGTTATACAGGATGACCGGGGGCGGTACGTTGTCCTTGTGGGTCGGTATGAAGGCCGTACCCTCTCCTTATTGACTGTTTATGTGCCCCCCCGGTTTGCAGACTTCCACCTTTTCAGATTTGGGCCGTGTCTTGTTGGACCTTCCTGATAGTACTCTCTTTCTGGCTGGCGACTTTAATTCGGTAGTCTCTGGCCTTCATGATCGCCGCCCTCCTAGGGATACCCCGGCGGCTCAGCAGTGGTTGGGTGGCTTTTTGGATACCTTCGGCCTAGTGGACTGCTGGAGGCTTTTGCATCCTACGCAGCTGCAGTACACCTTTCACTCCGGGGCCCATGGGAGTCTGTCTCGGCTGGATTATTTCCTGATGCCTGCGGCTCAGTCCCCGGCTGTGCGTGAGATTGTGCACTTGCCCAGGGGTATCTCTGACCACTCTCCGCTCTGGCTTCGTTTTGAGGTTGGGGTGGAAGCAGCGGGCAGGGTGGCTCCCATTAATCCGTGGTACCTTACCTCCCCTGAGACCCGCACCCTTTTACTTAAGTCCCTCGACTCATATTTTCTGGATAACGAAGGGTCGGTTTCATCTGCTGTGTCCCTGTGGGAGGCCTTCAAGACTGTGATTCGTGGGCAGGCCCTCTCCCTTATTGCTGAGGCTAAGAGAGCGAGGAATAGAGAAGTGGTTGATCTTGAGGGGGAAATTTCTGTACTGGAGGAGGGCTTGGAATCTGGTGTCACCCCTGAGAAGCTCCATGCCCTGGGTCTGAAACAATTTGATTATAAGTCCTTGGTCACGGATGCCGCCAAAATGATGTTTCGGGAGCAACAGGGACATCTGTATGATGTGGGTGACAAAGCGGGTAAATTGCTGGCGTGGCTGGATAAGAAGGAGAGAGCTAATCGTGTGGTACCCGTGATTCAGTCTGCATGTGGTGTGAGTGTAACGGACCCGATTGGGATAGTTGACCGGTTTGCCGAGTACTTCCGTGTTGTGTATGCCCCTGTGTCTGTGAGGGATGTGGTTGACTCTCGCCTTCTGTTGCGTGATATAGCCCTGCCCATTGTTTCTGATTCGGACCGTGTGGCGTTGGACTCCCCCTTTACGGTTGATGAGATAGCTACTGCCATCCGTTCCCTTCGTTCTGGCAAAGCATTGGGCCCGAACGGGTTGCCAATCGAATTGTACAAGTTGCGTCCGGATAAGATTGCTCCGTATCTCCGCGACATGTTTCTGGAGTCCCGGGAACGGGGTGTTCTCCCTTATGACCAGAGACTGGCCACGATAGTTGTTATCCCCAAGGAGGGCAAACCACGTGATCTTTGTTCCTCCTATAGGCCCATATCCCTACTAAATGTTGAACCCAAGGTGTTGGCGAAACTCCTGGCCACCCGTCTCTTGACGGTCATTAGTGACTTGGTCCATCCGGATCAATCTGGATTTATCCCACATCGTAACACGGCTCTGAATCTACGTCGTCTTCATGGCGCGATCGCGAGGGCGGGGCTTCTGACGGAGCCGGCCATTTTGGCATCGTTGGATGCATCCATGGCCTTCGACACGGTGGAGTGGCCCTATCTTTGGGCGGCTCTTGAGAAATTTGGTTTTGGGCCTGACTTTATTGGTTGGGTCCAGTTGCTGTACGCGGCACCTCTGGCGCAAGTAGTGGTAAATGGTAGGGTCTCGGCTCCTTTCATCCTTGGCAGGGGTACCCGTCAGGGATGCCCCTTGTCTCCATTACTGTTTGCTCTCGCCTTGGAACCGTTGGCTGCCTGGCTCCGGTGGGAACCGTCTCTCAAAGGGATTCGCTGGTCTCCGGACTTTGAGGACCGCATTTCGCTTTACGCGGACGATATCCTTTTATACCTCACCTCCCCGCGTAAATCTCTGTCTGTTCTGTTTGATGTTCTTGCTTCTTTTGGAGCCAACTCGGGCCTCGTTATTAACTGGACCAAGTCCTGTGTATATGTTCTCTCGGGGGTTTTGCCCCCCTTGCCGAGTAGACTTCCTATTCAAGTGGTCCAGTCGGGCTTCAAGTACTTAGGGATTTTTATTACGTTGGACCCGACGCTCCGCTTTGAGCGTAATCTCCTCCCTCCGTTGCTTCGACTGCGATTGGATGTGGCCCGTTGGCGCAAGCTTCCTTTATCTCCGCTGGGCAGGGCGGCCCTGTTTAAAATGATGTCCTTGCCGCGATTCCTTTACGCGCTTCACAACTCCTATGACGCTATCCCTAAGACCTATTTCCAAGAGATTGAGAGTCTTCAACGGCAGTTGATATGGGATGGGCGACCCCGTATCGCACTCGCAAAGCTCACCATCCCCTGGTATGACGGAGGCATGGCGCTCCCCGATATCAAGCGATATTATTGGGCTTCCCAGCTGTCTGCCATTAATCATGTGATGTTTTCCCCGGGTCGTAATCCTGCATTCGAGATGGACAGACTCCAGCTTCCGGGCGGGGACTTTACTAGAGCACTTTATTCCCGATCGGCCGGGCGCCATCTTGTGGGCCCATCCAGGATTGCAGTAACGGTGTGGCGGGCCGCGAATGTGAGTTTGGGGTGGGAGGATCGAATGACATTGGCGACACCGCTTTATGCATCCGAACGTTTGGGCGGACTCTGGTCTACCAAGGGTTTCGACCGCTGGGATGTGATTGGGATCTGTAAGGTGGGTGACGTGTACTCGAACGGTGGTGTGAAGTCGTTCCAGGCCCTCCAGGCGGAATATGGTTTGAGTGGTAGGGAATTTTTTCGCTACCTGCAGGTCCGACATGCCCTCGCCTCGGTCTTGGTTCCTGATGAGGCCCTGCCTGAATCTTCCCCCCTCGAGGACCGTGTTCTTGATGGGCATCTTCCCGATAGCACTATTTCTCTGATCTACCAGAAATTGATTAATAATCGGGTGGACTTACTGGTCCGACTTCGGGAGGCTTGGGTTTGCGATGGGTTGGAACTGGACGACGAGGATTGGCAATCGGCGCTCTCTTCTCCCAAGGAGGTGGCCATTCCTGCCCGTCTCCGTTTGGTTCAGCTTAAGATTCTTCATCGAGTCTATGTCACTGGTCCGCGTCTGGTTACGATGGGCTTTTCTTCGGATGGGCTGTGCAAGCGTGGCTGTGGCTTGAGTGCAACCTTTTTGCATATCCTTTGGGAGTGCCCGGTTGTAGCTGCTTATTGGACTGCTGTGCTTGAGGTGATGACTGCTGTTACGGATGTGGCCCTGCGGCCGGAGCCTCGCAGATGTCTGTTGAATGTGTGGGAACCCACTGACTATTCTGTGGCCCAGACCAGATGGGCTACCCTTGGTTACATGATTGCGAAGCGGGATGTCGCCAACTCTGGGGCGCTTCCAGGCCCCCTGAGGTCTTGAAGTGGGAAGACAATATGGACTGGTCCATGTTTCGTGAGAAGACGGTTTATGTGGCCAGGGGCAGGCCCAGGGCGTGGACGAAGGTTTGGGGCCAGTGGAATGATTATCGTGGGGGTATTTGCACCCCTCCCCTTGAAAACACTGCTGAGATTGTCCCTTCTCCCTAGGCTAGAGTTCCCGGAACCTTTCCGTAAGGTTTTTTTTATACTTCCGGTTCTCCCCGCTGCTCCCCTCCCCCCCCCTCCCCGACTTCATTGGAGCCTCCGGGCTCTGGGTGTGTTCTCCTGATCGTGGAACCGTCCCCTCCGCTCTTTGGGCTGACCTTCATTATCGTCCATTCGCCTTTAGTGTTTGTGTTTCTTTTTGTAAAATAAAAATGCAAATTGTTCTGTGATGTCTATAGAGTAATGCTTTGTACGTGAGCTGTGCCTATCCACGGGTGTACATTTTTCTTACATGCATTGTGCCTTGTTATTAGCGGCCAGCCCGTGAGGTTGTAGGCCCATTCTTGTATTTTTCTATGCTTACTCCAATAAAGGTTTTGGAACAAAAAAAAAACAAAAAAAAACGTGTATGCAATATTTAGGTAGAAAATAAATAATTATTTTGAAATCAAATGTCCCCAAAAGTCCAAAACGCCTCAATGCCCAATTCCCTCCCCCAAAAGTCTTTAAAAAAGGGGCAAGGGACAGTCTCTCTACTTTCGCCGGCGGTGTCCTCCTGTGGCCAGGTGGTCACGCAGCTCTCTCCGGATGTCCTTGAGCAGGGCTTTCTGCCTCGCCACCTCCAGCTCATTTTATTGACCTATCTGATGTGGTCTACTAGGATATTAGTATTGCTGGATTCGTGGACCGTCTACCCGGAAAGTAATGTAACTCACTAACCAACTACAAAAAGGTTCTAATAGGACTGGCAGGCAGCATTCCACAGCACGTGAAGTGACAGACACAGTCCGTCATGATTGCAGACCACTAAAAAGAATCCTACTAAATAACCAGTCATAACTATCAATCCACCACCACTATCTCTTCTTAGTGGCAGGAGTACAAAGGAAGGACTGGACTTGAGCCTCTAGTGTCTAGCATTATGCAGTTCTGTAAAGTACACTCAGACATAATCACCCAGGCCAAATGAGCACAAAATTGAAAACAAGTAAGCATAGTAGCACCGCCAGTGAGCAGGCAAGCACCTGCAATCACAGAAGCTTTTGAAAAATAATGTACCTGCAATGTAATCAGCAGCATTCTTGCTCCTCGGAAAAAAAATATATTTGCAATATCATAACACAGAGCAGCAGACAACAAAGTAGTGATTAAATAGCTACTAGTACTCACCAAGCCCAGGGATCTCAACGCCAAGCTGGTCGATCCAGTATGTCCGACCACCGGTGTGTCACCTGGTTGTAGGTGCGCCAGACCGCAGACTCCCGATACATGGCCCGGCACACCTTCCCCCATAGCTGGTGATGCTACTGGAGGCCGTACCCGGTACTGGGCCTTCCGCCTGCTGCGGCGGCCTTGGGGAGGTGGCACTGCACGAAGAAGACCAGTGCGGCCACCTCCACCGTGCTGAAGATCTCTCTGGGACTTACAGCCTCCCCCCTTAAGTGCCCGCAAGGGAGCCGGCTACGGGGTGCGGAACCCTTCCCCTTCAGGTTTTTGCAGGCTCCCTTTGCCATGGTCCTGGACAGTTAAAGGAAAATAAAATAGGAAAGAATAGGGAAAAAGTAAATAAAAGAAAAGAGAGTTAAAAAAAAGTCGTTTTAAAGTAACAAAAAGTAGAAAAAAACACAAAATATAGTTTTACAAAAATAGAGTGATAGATAATGAGTAAAAGATTGAAGGAGGATTGAAAAAGCATGCCCAGAACCATAGCAATGAATAAAAAACAAGATGGCTGCGCCCATTGCGACCACGTGGGTAAGTTTGCCCAGCAAGCACGCAAAAACAGACGCGAACACGCAATTGCGCCCCGCACGTAGGAAATGCACAACGCGAGCATGCAACTAGCGCCCGGAAATGGATATACGCAACGCGAACACTGAAAACAAGATGGCCGCGCCCATGTACGACCGCATGGGTAACTTCGCGGTAGCCACGCTGAAAAAAATCCAGCAACACGAAAAAAAAAATCTGCAATTTCGCAAAAGTTTGCGAATTTTGCAGACCGTGTCTACGCTTTGGCACAAATTCGCGTATTGCGAATTCGTAAAAAATTTGCCCATACTTACCAGTTTCCCTGTACTGGAGTCTATGGGGCATATGTAGGTAATTTCCATTTTGCAATTCTCAAATAGCGATTTTTACGGAATCGCAATTTGAGAATAACAAAATGGAATGTAGGTAATAATTCGCAATTATTTTGCGAATCTCTAACATTCCTTATTTGCGATTCGCAAATTGCGAATTGCAATTAAGGAATGAGTGTCCCATTCATTCCTATCGGCCAAAAGGCCCTTAGGAATGAATGGGGATACATTCTCAAATTGCGATTTTCTGTGAGAAAATCGCAATTAGAGGTTTGCAATTCCAAGTGTGCCAGGGTGTCCAAAGGACACCTGCTGCACCCCTGGAATGTGCCTGTAAGTACATGTGGCGCACATACATGCCCTAAGGGCATGTCTGTGCTCCACATGGCACTTTGAATTTAAAATAAAATGCATTATAAATGAAATCACAAAATACCATCTACTTGAAGTAGGTGGTATTTTGCGATTCCTTATGCCAAAATAGCAATTTTTAAGGCACCCCTACATAGCATTTAAGGAATCGCAAAATTGTGATTCCTTACATGCTATAAGCAAAATAAGGAATCTCAATTTTTTCGATTCCTTATTTTGCTAAGGGCCACCTACATACCGAAGGGGCGTTTGCGAATCGCAAAAGCCTACCTACATATGCCTCTACGTTCTTATCCCCCTCCCGGGCGTATGGTCTCTGTTGGGCTCTGGAATAGGTGGTGGCCATCTCCACTGCTTGTTCTACTGAGCGGTGGGAGTGTTGTTTAACCCATCTCTGTGTGGGAAAGGGGAGGGCTTCCAGGAATTATTCTAAATATATGAAGGACATTATCTCCTCTTTAGTATGATCCTGAGGTTTCAGCCATTTATCTCCGGCCGTCTTTACCTTATAAAATAAGGTTTTGGGAGTATCTTTCCGGAAGCGCACCCTGTATGCTTCTGCGTCCATGCCTAGGTGGTCCAGAATAATTTATTTGACTTCTTTGTAGGGGGTATTAACCATTGGGTTGGCTACTTGGTAGACTGCTAGGGACTTGCCACTCAATAATTGAGCCAAAAAGAAAGGCCATTTTGTTCTGTCTACCCGGAAGCTCTGGCTGCTTGCTCTAAGTTCATGAGAAAAGCATCTGGGTCTTTCCCTGAGATGCATTTTTGCAGGGCAATATTGGGGAAACTAGACTGGGTTCCTTGTCTAACAGGCATTTGTGCTGGGAGACGGTCCTGCTCTTCGGACAATTTGTGGAGGCTCTCTAGGTGTTCATTAATAGAGGTACTGAAGAGCTCCCTATCGGCTTGTGCCAAAGTCCTTTGCCTCTCAACTGCCCATTCCAATTTTGCCTAGCCACAAATGAGTTGCTGTATAAGAGTTTCCATATCTGGTATCCAATGGAAGTGATCCCACTTCTGACACCACTTGTGAATGGGTAAGGAGAAGCAGAGAGGAGATGCGATGCAAACAAAAGGGTTTAGTGAGTGGATGTGTGTGTAGGCATACAAATCCATGAGCGAGTATGTACTAACTGCTATTGATCTGTCTATGGTTTCGATATTGGTATTCTGTATTTTAGAGTGGGTGTATCAAAGGTTATATTAGGGTGTGAGGAGATGCATCAGATGATCACGTGGGTGATGTCATCAGTGATGTCATGAGTGTTGTCATTTGAGATGTAATTAGTAATGTCACTGACCATGTCATGAGTGATGTAATATGTGATGTCCAATTAACTATAACGTCCCTGAAACCTATGGTTCTTCCAGTGAATTTCTAAGGTTTTTTAAATGCTAACCCTAACTATAAAGTCCCTGAAACCTCTGTTTTTCAGTGAATTTCGAAGGTTTTTTAAATGCTAATTTCTAAGAATGCCTACATAGGTAAGACATGTGCAGAAAGAGGCAGAAAGGCACAATAAGAAGCAAGAAAAGGGCAGAAAGAGGAAAGAGAGGTACAGAAAGAGGAAGAAAGGTGCAGAAAGTGGAAGAAATGTGCAGAAAGACGCAATAGATATACAGAAAGAGGTTAACAGAAGTCCAGAAAGAGGAAGAAATGTGCAGAAAGAATCAAGAGATGTGCAGAAAGAACCAACAGAGGTGCAGAAACAGGCCTAATTTGACTGTACATTACTACAGACTCATACGAAGTACCCTAATCACTAATCCTTCTCCGAAGATGTCTTCAAACCTCACTTTTCTCTTGAAGGTTCACTATTAATTGACTGCTCAGAATGTTAGGCCTACCAAATATAAAACAGCAATCCTAAGCAAGTAAGTCTGACCAACTTTGTGAAGGTATGCATGCATGTCTATGCTGTTACCTAGTGACATGTTAAATGTAAAGAAACATACACACACTTGAATACCTGTGTTTCATACAGCATACTCTGTAAATGTATATAAAAAAGGTGCATGCATTTCTTTCTGCTCACAATACAATGCACTTGGGTATTCAATAGTATACTTGAGGGGCTCTATAACACATATATACATAAAACAGGTCTGCCTGTGTGACCGAATGACAGAGCAGAACTGAGAAGATTTGACCAACTGTAGGAGAAGTTACCCGCTTTTTAAGCTACAATCTTCAAATGCATAACAGATATAAGAATGCATATACCACTAGACATTTACCTCAGTCACAAGAGCACGCAGACCTTTAAACTTGACAGTTTGCACTTCCCATTTGAGTACAGAAAGAGGCAAGAGAAGTTCAGAAAGAAGCAACAGAGTTGCAGAAACAGGCAAAAGAGGTGCAGAAAGTGGGAAAAGGGGTGTGGACAGAGGCAGGAGAGGTGCAGAAAGACGGAAGAGTGGTACAGAAAGAGGCAAGAGGGAGGCCAAAATTTGCAAGAGCACTACAGAAAGAACCAACAGAAGTGCAGAAGAAGGCAATAGGGGTACAGAAAGAGGCAGGAGAAGTGCAGAAAGCAACAGAGGTGCAGAAGGGGAAAAGAGAACTGCAGAAAGAGGAGGAGAGTTGCAGAAAGAGGCAAGAGAGGTGCCAAAAAAAGGGAACAGGGTTACAGAATGAGGCAAGAGAGGTGCAGAAAAAAGCAAGAAGGTTGCAGAAAGAGGCAAGAGGAGTGCAGAAAGAAGCAACAGAAGTGCAGAAAAAAGCAAGAGAATTGCAAACAGGGGCGAACCAACAGGGGCGAAGAAGGAGGCAAGGGGTGCAGAAAGAGGCAAGAGGGGTGCAGAAAGAAGCAAGAAAGGTCCAGAAAGAAGCAAAAGCAGTGCAGAAAAAACCAACAGAGGAATAAAGAGGCAAGAGGGATACAGAAAGAGGCTGAAGGGGTGCAGAACAAGGGAATAGAAGTGCAGAAAGAAGCAATAGAGGTGCTGGAAGAGGCATAAAGTGTGCTGAAAGAGGCAAGGGAAGTGCAGATAGAACCAACAGGGTGCAAAGAGAGGTAAGACGGGTGTAGAAAGGGGTAAAAGAGGTACACAAAGAGGCAAAAGGGATACAGAAAGAGGCATGGGACAGAAAGATGGAAGAGAACTGCAGAAAGAAGCAACAGAAGTTTAGAAATGGTACAGAAAGAGGGAGGAGAGGTGTAGAAAGAGGCAAGAGATTTGCACAAAGAGGGAAGAGGGGTGCAGAAAGATGCAAGAGGGGTGCAGAAAGAAGCAAGTGAGGTATAGAAAGAGGCAAGAGAAGTGCAGAAAGAGGCAAGAGAGGTGCAGAAGGAGGCAAGACAATAGTAGAAAGAAGCAAGAGATTTGCAGAAACAGGCAGAAGGGGTGCAGAAAGAGGGAACAGGTGAGAAGACTGAGGCAAGTGAGGTGCAGAAAGACAGAAGAGGGGTGCAGAAAGAAGCAGAGGGGTACAGAAAGAAGCAACAGAGTTGCAGAAAGAGCAAGAGAAGTACAGAAAGAAGCAACAGGGGTGCAGAAAGAGGCAAGAGAAGTGTAGAAAGAGGCAAGAGAGGTGCAAAAACAGGCAGAATAGAGGCAGAAAGAGGGAACAGGTGTGTAGAAAGAGGCAACAGAGGTACAGAAAGTAGAAGAAATTAGCAGAAAGAGGCAAAAGAAGTGCAGAAAAACCAAAGGTGCAGAAAGAAGCAACAGAAATGCAGAAAGAGGCTAAAGAGAATCAGAAAGAAGCAGGAGTAGTTTGCACACAATTAGTACCAATTTAATACCCACATTTAGTAATAAGTAACAGGTAACATTTCTAGGTATGCAAAGGGCCTTGCACCACACTGTAACACTTGTCGCTGCATTTTTAGAAGCATTTGAGCAGTTTGAGCAAGAAGCAAGGTTTTTTTGTTCAAATCTGCAGAATATGCAGCAGATGATGGATTATGTAGCATATGCAGAAAATGTATAATTGTGCAAAGATTAGTGGCCCTGCTCATGCCTCTGACTAGGTCCAGAAGTGCTCCTCAGTGGTTCCTTCAGTTTTTTGTCTCATTGAGATTATAGTTTAGCTTGTATGGAAACGAGGAAGACTAAATCTGAGGTTATCACTTCACAACACAGACTACCATACCTCATAATTACTCTCCATAACTCATAATCTCACTCTACATAATTCCTATACACTAAATAGCACATACTTTCTATCCACATAATTTTACTGCATAACATACCACACAATTCCACTACACACAATGTACATCCACTTCACTCCAAAAAACATAATAAAAAACGTTTACATATACAATGCCAATAGCCGTAACTTTTGCAAATGTGAGACCTAGTACATTGCAAATGCTTCTTTAACTAGTAGTCGCGTTTGCAGAGTGCTGGAGAAAGGGGGCTGGGCCTCCGACCAGCACTCAGGAATTTACTGCATAGGACTTACAGGAGGTAACCGGAAGGCTTCTTGGCCCCCAACGTCCCTCAGGAATAAAGTGGACTTCATCCCCCAGCCAGTAGTGTGGCAGGAGGCGCATTTGCAGAGTGGTGGAGAAAGGGGGGCATGGCTTCTGAAGACTTCTTAGCAATCTCACTGTATGGGACTTACTTCTCCCACTCTCGCCTAGGAGGTCATTCCTTTCAGGTAGTAGCCTCTCAGCTTTGGAACAGTTTGCCGCCAGCCTTATGTCAGGCTCAGGATCTCCTCAGTTTTAGGCGAGGTGTAAAAACCTGACTTTTTTCACAGTAAATCAGCGTGCCTGTACTGTTCTGTCACTGGTTCTCTTTCTCAGCATCGGGACACTCCTGGGAGTAGCCGTGTGCTTTACAAGTACCCAGTAACATTAACATTAACATTACCACTGGATGTAAGAGGAGGGGTATTTGGCCCCCAAGTACATCCTAAGGGGCCAACAACCCCTTCTATTACCTCCAGTAAGTCTCACACAGCAGGATTGCTAGGTTCTCATTGCAGGCCACGCCTCCTTTGCCCACCACTCTGCAAACGCACTCCCTGGCGCGCTCTTGGATGGAGATTAAAGACCCCTTCTCTGCTGGGAGTCCTTAGGAGACAATTAGCCTACTTCTTAGCTCCAGTAAGCCCCACACAGTGGGAATGCTGAGAGGTGGACACAGGCCATGCCCCCTTTCTCTGCCACTCTGCAAACGCGCCTCCTGGTGCGCTCCTGGTTAGGGGCTGAAGTCCCCTTGACTCCTGAGGGTCCCTGAGGGCCAACTAGCCCTCCTGTTATCTCTGTTAAGCCCAACACAGCTGGATTGCTGAGAGGTGGTCCAAGGCTATGGCCCCTTTTTACACCACTCTGCAAACGCAGTTCTTGGTGTACTGCTGAAGTCCTCTTTAGTCCCGAAGTCCTCAGGACACAAATCGACCTCATCACCCCCCCAGCAGTGTGCCAAGAGCACAGGGGCATGGCCTGTGTCCACCTCTCAGCATTCCCACTGTGTGGGGGTTACTGGGGGTAAGAAGTAGGCAAATTGTCCCCTAAGGACTCCCAGCAGAGAAGGGGTCGTTAATCTCCATCCAAGAGCGCCCAAGGGAGTGCATTTGCAGAGTTGTGCAAAAAGGGGCATGGCCTCAGACCACCTCTCAGAAATCCCACTGTCTAGGGCTTACTGGAGGTACCTGGTGGCTAATTGGCCCCTATGGACTATTAATATTCAAGGGGGCGTCCTCCCCCAATCCAGAATGTACCAGGAGGCTTGTTAGCACAGTGGTGCAGGGAAGGGGCGGGCCACTGGCAAGATGCCAGCTTTTTTCACCTTTGGTTTTTGGAAGGGGGCTGTGTGGCGGCCGCTTCCCTTAATTATTTTTGGGCCCTGGGGACCCCATCCCTCAGGGCCTGGACATTTATTGTTTATTTTCTTTAACGGGAAGGGGGTTCCGCGGCCCCGCTCACATGGTCGATTTTGACCCCAGGGACCCCATTCTCCGGGGCATGTCCACGTATTAAATTATATTTTTTTACTTATTTTTAAGGAGGGGGGCCACGCAGCCTCCGTCCTGAGGCCAGTATTGGTCCCCGGAGATGCCATCCCCTGGTGCTGCATGGGGGGAGGCATGATCCCCCCCACGTATTTTATAATAATAAGTACATAGATATATATACATACATAAATATATATATATTCACTGAAAAAAACATAAGTTTCACACATGTTATAGTTAGGAATTAGCATTTAAAAAACCTTTGAAATTCTCTGAAAAAAACATAGGTTTCAGGCACGTTATAGTTAGGGATTAGCATTAAAAAAAACTTAGAAATTCACTGAAAAAAACATGGGTTTCACACATGTTATAGTTAGCTGGGCATTTCACTCATACAAAACCTTTGAAATTCCCCCGTTATAGTTAGTTCAGCTTACTATAACTCGTGCGCCCGCAATGCATCACTCATGACATGGTCAGTGACATCACTAATGACATCACTGATGGCATCTCAAATGACATCACTGATGACATCATCCAATGAATGTGTGTCTTTCTGAAAAATAAATATTTTTTATATTTGGATATCTAAAGGTTGATGGAAGAATAAATGGGTAAATAAGTGTCTAAACGGATGTTTTTTTTGTAAAATTGATTGTAGAACTAACTTATTAAGTATATCTTAGTGAATACATGTATTAGCGAGTAATGTTTAAATAAGTAAATATTTGTATCAGTGTCTCACTTTGTGTATAAGTGGCTGCATGGGTTGGTGAGTAGCTACATGAGTGTCTTGATGGGTTATTAGTTGGTTTTTTGAGTGTCACAATGAGTGTCTGTATGGTTTGCTGGGGGGTTTTACTTGGCACACAGATGCATGAATGACTGACTCACTGTTTGTATGTGTTTTGAAGGCAGAATGTCTGCCGGACTGTATGGGTGGATGAGTGTGTGTGTATGGGTGTTTTAGTGAGTGAATGACTGTCTCAATGGTATCTTTATGAGTAACTACATATGTTCTACACTAGTATATGTGAGAATTGATGTATATAAGTGAGTATATGTGAGAGTGAGAGATTGGAAGAGTTCCTGTATAAATAATTATGTGTTTCTATAAGTGATTGTTTAAGAGAGTATTTATGTGTACGTTTCTGTAGAAGTAAGTGTAGTGGTGTGTGTATAGCTGTATATGCAAGTAAATTGATATTTGATCGTTTATTTCTATGTGTGAGTATGTGTGTGGAAACTCTATGGATGAGTATCGGTGTGTAACAGGATGTATAGGTGTATGAGTACATATGATGAGTGAGTACATGTATGAGTAACTATATAGAACTGTTGGTGAATGAGTGTATGTGTATGTAGATGTTGGAATTACCTAATAGGTTGTTGTAACTGGTATTGGTATCTCCATTTTTAAAAAACATTATAGTTTCTATTTTTGAATGTGTGTATCAAAGGTTATATTAGGATGAGAGGAGGTCTGCCACTCTTTCACAAGGATGATGTAATCAGTGATGTCATCAGTGATGTGATTTGATATGCCATGAGTGATGTCACTGACCATGTAATGAGTGATGTAATATGTGACGTCATCAGCACTGCATTGCGGCCGCGCGAGTTATAGTTAGCTGCACTAACTATAACGGGGGAATTTCAAAGGTTTTGTATGAGTGAAATGCCCAGCTAACTATAACATGTGTGAAACCTATGGTTTTTTCAGTGAATTTCTAAGTTTTTTTTTTAATGCTAATCCTTAACTATAACGTGCCTGAAACCCATGGTTTTTTCAGTGAATTTCAAAAGTTTTTTAAATGCTAATTTCTAAAGGCTTTTTTTCACAAAGATTTATTGTTTTGATCCTGATGAGTGGGGCTAATATATTGGATTTAAAATTTCTGTCGTGGAATGTCAATGGCTTACTTGTGAAATCGAGGAGACGAGCTATATTAAAATATTTAGAAGATTCACAAGCCCATATTATTATTTTGCAGGAAATGCATTTAACTGCAAGGAAACTATGTTGGCCCAAAAGTGGGTTGCTTATTCATTTTATACACCTCAAACTATAGTCACAAAAGGTGTGGCAGTTTTGGTTAGGCAAGGTCTACAAACTTGTGTTGAATTTTTAACGGCAGATCCAAAAGGTAGATGGTTAATTTTGAAAATGAAAGTGGCGGGAGAATCAATAATCTTAATAGGCTATTATGGTCCAAATTTGGATGATGATGGACCCTTAGATATCTTGGCCCGGGAAGCACTAGGTCTCACGGGGAAAATAATTATGGCAGGAGACTTTAATGCAGTACTGGATTATAATTTAGATCGGTCAGTAAAAGCTCGTGGGTTGATGAATCCTAAAATGTCTACCAGAATTAGGTTGCTAATGACTCAGTTTGGGTTGTGCGATATCTGGAGGGTAAAGTGGGGCCAACAGCTAGGGTACACGTATTACAATAAAAAGTATAGGCATAGATCCCGAATTGATTACTTTCTCTTGGACTCTAGATTAAAGGATTTCGTAATGGAGGTGGGGCATGTAGGCGTCCATATTTCGGATCACTCGGCTATCACACTGAGTTTAAAGTTGAAAATGAGTCGGGCGGATTCAACCTGGAGGCTAGAACGGACAGTTCTCCTAGACCAAGAATGCTTAAAGGTAGTTAGAGAAGAGTTAGAGGTTTTTCTAGAAAAGAACATTGGCACAGCAAAGATTGAGATGGTCTGGGAAACTTGTAAGGCCGTTTTGAGAGGTAGACTGGGAGCCCTGGGAGCTAAGAAGCATCGAGTGTATTTTAGTAAAATCTCAGAGTTGGAAGAGAAGATTCGCCTGTGTGAGGCTAAGATTATTAATACTGGGGATTCTACTATAGAGGAGCGGGCCACACATGATCTGGAAGAGCTGAAATTGGACCTAATGGCAGTTCTCACCCATAGAATTAAAGAAAAGTGGGAAGCTAGTCAGTTGGCGCATTTCAGCTATGGTGAGGGTTGCGGTAAACTTCTAGCTTGGAAAGCGAAGAAAGATCAGGTCCATAACTTTATTAATTAAGTTATGCCAGCAGAGACGAACAATATTATAACAGAAAGTAAAGGAATAGCGGATGCTTTTTTTGACTATTATTCAAAAGTCTATAGGGAAGATATAAATCCGGAACCTTTAGCAATGAGGGGATGGCTACAGCTGATGGATCCACTTCCAACTGAGTTTAAACAGGTTTTAAATGGTGAAATTTCTTTAACCGAAGTGGCAAATGCTATTAAATCAGGAAAGAGAGGACGGTCTTCCGGTTGAGGTCTACAAAGTTTTGAGTGAGACTATAACGCCCGTAATTTTTCAATTGTTTAGTAGTATTTTCCAGGGAGAGGCGGCACTGCCAGATTCATGGAACGAGGCGACCATTGTTTTAATTCCAAAACCAGGGAAATCACCTAAGCACTTAGATTCTTATAGACCCATATCGCTATTAAATTGCGACTATAAACTTTTTGCAAAAATAATGGCTGACAGGTTAAGTATGGTCATACCTAAAATGGTGCATGAGGATCAAAAGGGGTTTATAAAGGGCAGATTCCTAAAGGAACTTACCTTCTCTCTAATTGGCGCGATAGATATGGCCACGGAATATAAACTTCCTTTGGCGGTTATTGCACTTGATGCCGCTAGGCCTTTGATCGGGTCAATTGTTTTTTTTTAAAAGCCTTATTGGCCCACCTTGAACTTGGGACCTGGTTCACTAATTCAGTGTTAGCTCTATATAACTCATCCATCTATAAAGTACTGATTAATGGGGTTTTAACTCAGTCCATCAAGGTGATGCGTGGCACACGACAGGGATGTCCACTCTCCCCTCTACTGTTTGATTTGTATATAGAGCCACTTATCTGCAGGATAAGGAATACCGAGAATTTTTCTCCCTTTGTTGTCGAAACATGGTCTAAGAAAATAGGTCTATATGCGGACGACATAATTATTTATACCCCTAGTTTACAACAATCAATGCAATGTTTGCTAGAAACAACTAAAGAGTTCAGTCTTGTCTCAGGCTATGAGATAAATGAAAATAAAACTGAGATAATGACATGGAATTTGGATACACGAGGGGTAAACTGCAAGGCTGAGATGAGATATCTAGGGGTGAGGATCACACATAAACTTGAAGATCTAACTAAAATAAACTTTATAAAGATAAAAAGAGAAATAGGAGTTATGCTGCGAGGATGGGCACATTTATCAATTAACCTGTATGGCCATACGAATATTGTAAAAATGATGATCCTGCCAAAATTGACATTTTTGTTTGAAACTATTCCCTTAGCATTCAAAAAAGACTGGTTTAAAAGGCTGCAGAGCAAGATTTGTTCATTTATATGGGCTTCGAAGGGGTCCCGTCTGTCTTGGAAAAAGATAAGACGACGGTTGGTTAAAGGGGGTTTGGCGGCCCCGGATTTTCAGTTATATTTTTGGGCTTTTCAGTTAAAGAACTTGAGAATGCTGATAAACATGGGTGGTATCGTTTGTTCGTAAAATGGGTGGCGAAAAGGCTAATGAGGATTAAAAAAATTTTTTCAAAAAAATGCTAATTCCTAACTATAACATGTGTGAAACTTATGGTTTTTTCAGTGAATTTCTAAGGTTGTTTAAATGCTAATTCCTAACTATAACGAGGCTTAAACCTATGGTTTTTTCAGTGAATTTGCAAGGTTTTTAAATACTAATACCTAACTATAAGATAACTAAAACCTTTTCAGTGAAAAAAAAATATATATATGCACTGGAAAACTAAACACCCACTTCCCTTACAAAGAAATGGAAAGTTTGCATCTCTACAACCTCTATTATTTTTCACCTTATTCATTTTCCGCTCAATCAACACACCATCCACAAATACACACACCTACTTACTGCCTTTCTTGGCTCGGCTTATCAATTATTCTTCTTTAATTCAAATTCAAAGTCAAGGCTCTTTATTCATCCTTCTTCGTAACTACTACCCATCAATAGCAGTGGGTAATTTCCACACTTCCGTCCTTTCTTCCGTCCTTACTACCGCACACTATGTGTACTTTATGCACTAGCTTGCTTCCTTAGATGTGCTACTCGTTTCTATTGCTCCCACTGCGGAATTGAACACCCTATCTGTGTAATGAGCTGGAAATCCAAAGATCCTCTTCACTAACAAGGCAGTGGTTAGTTTGCGTGTCTCCAACCTTTCTTATTTTTCACCTTTTTCATCTTCCACTCAATCAATACATCATCCACACATACACACAACTACTTGCTGCATACATTAGCTGTGATTATCAACTATTATTCTATTTCATATACCTATTCAAGGTGCAGGCTTTTATCGAACATTTTTATTGTAACAAGTCCCCCAGCCGAAGACATTGTAAATTTGCACACTTGCTCCCTTTCTTGGCTTGGGTTATCAATTATTCTTCAATTTCATATTTTGATTCAAACTCAAAGCCCTTTATCGAGCCTTTTTGTTGTAATTACTGTTGCAGGAATTCTGCTCCTACACAGAACTGTGCATAAAGACTTAGGACCTCAATGAACTACGGTGTACCAAAACCCACCTTAGTGCCCAAACCCTCTACCAGACTAGCAATCAGTGACTCATTGGTTCTTCGCCATATAGCAAAAACACCAATGACTACTCAACCCAGAACATACGACTTAGATTACCTCAAGTAAGGTAGATAAAAAGAGCACTCTTTCGTTATAGTCCCACACCAGTCCAAAACAAGGAGTAAATAAACACATGTGCAAGTTTGAAATGTTTATTTCTAACGCCGTCATCTCATGCACAGTACCTTAGATAATACAACCAAACATATTATCAGAAACAAGGTTGTCAGCATTGGTACTATTCCATAAAATACAAAGGGAGAAAGCATCTTATATTGCTAACGGGAAACAGGTTTAAAATATACTTACATTTCACCCTCCCTACCTACCAGGTTAGTTTATAACTACAGAAGGTCTCATAGAATTACATAGACGGCCCCATACCTCAGGTACTCAGCAGTAGTGGATCACATTGAGTTCTGCGCAAACTGTCAAGATACCAATGTTCTCCAACTGTGTCTAATTATGCCTCCACAATGCATTATTAAACGAGCCAGTATCAGACGTAGCCACACCTGCATATGTGTTATAGGTCGAACGTGCGAGGATCATTCCGAATAACAGAGACAGTATCCAAGATAACCTTATTGTACCATGCTCTCACTATACACACTAAACTAGCGAGGCAGTCTAGAAATGTAGCATAACAAATTATTCTCGTGTGAAACAAAATACTCAGACTTCTCTAAACAATATCGCAAGTGCATGTCGTGTACAAAGCAGAGCAGAAAAGCAAAAATGGCGTAACTTAACACGGTGTGAGTGCAAGGCTCAGCCCACGACACCCTCCCTCGATAGAACCACGTGATATAAACATGGGTGAACTAGGAACGCAGAGTCCAACCCTGAAAAGCAGAGTCAAGTTCAAATTTGCATAAAAAATTATTTGCTGTTTGAAAGAAAACAGTAGCTAAATAATTAAGAATAGGTAGAAAAATAAAAGTCTTAATTCAACAGTGTATAAGCACAGTATGTAGCAAAAGCCTCCAAGAGGAAGTTATTGTTCTCATCTGAAAACATTTCAGCCATCCAATTCAATAGTGAGAATGAACATACATGTTCCTCAACGACCGGAGCCTCCATCACCATGGGAGGAAAACTCGGGTCATCTTCAATGTAACTGCATGCCAAGAACTCATGCCCTGCTGCAAAAACATTCCAACGTCCCATTGTTCCATGTGTCACTGCTAAGGCTATAATCCCGCCGCCAGAACAGAGCAAGTCATGAACCACTAAGGGGCTCATCAGCTGGTCATAATCCGCGTTGGGGGACACCGTACTGCAGAGACACAAATCCAGGGCCCAGTCGAAATCGCAGCTCAGGCAATGGAACACAGGTTGAACGCATGTGAAAAAGGAGAATCGAAACAATAATCCATAAGCCACACTCAATGTAGCCAGAGTCAGCGCTTCGTAATAACTAAGCATTCGATTGCGGAGCAGCAACAGCCGAGAAATATTGTCGTGTGCTGGAGGATGTGCATCCATATTTAAGTAAACAAATTAATAGAAGCACACCGGCAACTAATGCGACTATTAAGAGGAATCCACCAAAGATGCTGGAAAAACTCTAATGAAAAAATGCCAAAAAGACACCAAATATAGTTTGAAAAGAACTCACAAGACCACTGCTTCTAACTTTAAAAAAGTAAGGTAACCCCGTAGTAAAGGACGCATTAAAGATACTCTGAATTAACTCCCCAAAATACAAAGGCACGTCTGTATTTAATAAATCATACACTTCTGTGCGGGTGTTTACTACATCAAGGACAAATGTTTCTCTAGCAGATGTAAGAGCGACCTCTTTTTGAGACAATATCGCTCTTATACGGCTCACTTGGTTGACTCTTCTTTCAAGGTCGGAATCGACGGCCAGATGGAAACATCCAGCTTCCCATGCAGAGGAGTAAACACAATTTGTTTTTAGCAAACCACCCGCTCAGTTACCGTAATCATGTAACCAACGCCTGGTAACATTGCACAACAATCTACATTATTTCAAATAAATAACTCACGTTTCCAGTAAACTGAACGATGGTATAATAGCAGGTGTCGCAGTGTCTTTCAAAACTCACATCAAATTAAGCGCATCTTGATTACAAGAGCCATGCAATTGTATGTGTCTACAAATTAAGGAGTGATGTGGTGCTATTGTGCAATCCTCGCCATTCACATAGACTTCTTTTCCCTCCCTCAGACACCTATATGTAAATGATAATAACCAAGCTTAATGGACATAAGCGCTGCCTAAACATCCATATCTGCCTATAGCATAGTATTACATGCAAACCTCAAACTTAAACAGGCAATAAAGTAACGTTATGATACCGTTGATGAGCCACATAGCTAAATCGGATTTCCAATGAGTGACCACTTTTAACCATTCTCATAGCGCGCCCTGTGCTCTGATTTGACAGTGAGAAAGTGATCTCACCATAGTTTGTACTGCTAATCATTCTCAGCATACGCTACGAATACGCTTTCACATTACACGTCGCATGAAAGCTTCCGTGGAACGTCATGTACGGCGCCCCGTACGCAAAGACGCAAATGTTTTTAACTGTTTAAAAGCATATATTTATGTATTTATTGAAAATACTAACAGAACACATTATCTAGGATAATTATGATTTTTTTTTTAAAAAGTCCAATAATCCTACATTACTTTTAAAAGCAATTACACCAATCACAGTTACACGTCATGCGTACTTCTTTTGAAAGCCATGTGACTTTAAAAGAAGAAATTTCATTGGTTCATAACACTTCCAATTACAACTATTGAAACTTCCGTCCCATTTTAATATTTCTACTTTGACTTTCTAAAAAGAAGCATCTCTTTTGAGAATCAAATAGAACAAAGTTTACCACATTAACAGCAATGGACTCATCTTCCAGCCATTCTGCAGAAGAATATTTCATTCCGAAATAAACTCCAAAGAAGAGGAAAGAAGATCTAATTTGGTAGTTTTTTACTTTTCCAGAAGGGCAAAAAAAGGTTAATGCTCCAAAAGTAACCTGTAACATTTTCCAAAGCATCACTGTCCTCAACATTACTTTTTTTCATCCTTTTCTTCCTGTTGGACTCTACCAAGCCCCCCATAATAGAAAAAAATTGCCCCCGGGATTTGGCCCCTCCCGGGAGCTAATTAGGAATAAATAAAATACAAACTCGTTTTTTTTACTTATTTAAAAAAAATAATTGTGCCTAAAAATCCATGTAAGACCCCTTGAGCAGGCCTAGAGGGTCAACGTGTTTCTACCCTCCCCCCTTTCCTGATTTTTCAACTTTGTTTCACTGTTTTCTTGTGACTCGGTGCTACCGAGGCACAAGATGCTGCCAACACTTCCTGGTTTGGAGTGTTGACAGACAGTTGACATCCAATCAGCATGCAGCTCGTGCTCGTAATTGTACGGATTTCGGTACGCGTGCTGTACTTCGTCTCTAGATTTGGCTATGATTTTACTTTTGATTTTCTCAGGAACAGATTTACACCATTTAACAGAAAGCATAATCTGCTAACCGACCTCTACCTCTCTGCCAAATTTGGTATAATTCCGTTCAGCCGTTCGGGCTATAGCCCTGGCTAAAGGTCCCCATGGAAAATTGCATGGGGAAAACGCGTCTTGGGACCCCCCTTTTTTCTTGGCACCCACTTGACAAATCACCCCCAAACTTTCAGGGAAGGAGCGAAACCGAGCAGGCCATTTTCTTGGAAAAATTCACGAAGATTCGTCCACCGACGCCAAAGTTATTCCAAATAGAATGTTGTGGATTTCCTATGGAAAGTGGGTCCTGACAATAACTACCTACTGGCGACCGCCAGTAGGTAATATATATATATATATATATATATATATATATATATATATATATATATATATATATATTACCTACTGGCGGTCGCCAGTAGGTATATATAGTTAGGATTTTTTTCCTATGGGATTTTTGAAAATTCTATGTTGAATAACTTTGGCGTTTGAGGACGGAATTGGCTGAAATTTTCTGGAAAATGGAACATTTTGTTTCTGAGCAGCCCCTGAAAATTTGGGGGGATTTCGTTAAGCAGGGGCCGAGAAAAAAGGGGGGTCCCAAAACGTGTTTTTAACATTGAGTTTTCGATAGGGCGGTTGGACTCACTTTTAGCTCGAACGGCTGAATGGATTTCCACGAAACTTTGCAAAATTGTAGGGACTGGTAGCCCGATGTGCCTTTGCTATGTCTCAAGATATATGCTCCAGTGGTTTTTACGAAAATTAACTTTGAAAAATATATATTGGGCTACATTGGGCTATATATATGTTGGAGCCCAAATGTAGCCCAATGTAGCCCAATGAAGCCCAATGAAGCCCAATGTAGCCACAAGATGGCCGCCAGAGACAAAAAAAAACAAATGTAGCCCAAATATCAGCCAGATGTAGCCCAACTACAGCCCAGTGCAGAATGTCCCAGAGTGTTTTAAAGAACAACTAGAACGCTAACAGTCTTACTTATGACAAAAGTATGGCACACCTGAAGTCATCTTGATTGGAATAAAGTGGTAACACTTAATACATTTAATTTGAAAAGGAACAAAATAAGGGGTTTCATTTTGCCATAGAAATGTTATATATATATATATTCACAGAAAAAACCATAGTTTATAGACCATATATAGTTAGGAATTAGCATTTACAAAACCTTGAAAATTCACTGAAAAAACCATAGGTTATAGACCATATATAGTTAGGAATTAGCATTTAGAAAACCTTATTTTACTCACACAAAACCATTGAAATTCCATATATAGTTAGTTGCACTAACTATATATCGCGCACCCGCAATCCACTGCTGATGATGTCACATATTACATCATTCATGACATGGTCAGTGACATCACTGATGACATCACTGATGACATCACTGATGACATCTCAAATGACACCACTGATGACAACATCCAGTGATTATGTGTTTCTGTAAAGTTTAAATATGTTTTACATATTGAAGAATGAGTGGATGTATAAGTGTCTGAATGAAGGTTTTAGTAGGTGCGTGATTGACTGTATGAGTGAGTGATTAAATGCGTCTTACTAAATGCACGGGTTAGTGACTAAACTGTCTGAAAGTGTGCATCAGCATGTCTGTTGTTGTGCAAGCTGCTGCATGTGTTGATCAGTAGCTATATAAGTAGCTATATGGGTTATTGATTGGTTGCACAAGTGTTTGTATGGGAGACTGAGTGTGTGTATGGCTGGCTGGGAGGTGTGTGACTCTGTGCAGATCAATGTGTACTTGTATCAGTGATTCTATAAGAGAGTAAGTATGTGTTAGTATATGTTTGAAAATGTAAGGTACTCTATGTTTAACTGTGTAGATTAGAAAATGGAACTGTGATTGATTCTTTACAGGACTGACTAGGTGTGTGAGTAACTCCATGGATGAGTGGCAGAGTGTGAGTGTCTGTATAGGTGTATGAGTGCATATGATAGTGTTGTAAAGATGAGTGATTGTATGTATGAATGATTGTATGGGTGAATGAGTGAATGTGTGTGTAGACGTAGGAATCAGTGAGTGCGTATGTAGTAACTAGTATTGGTGTGTCAATGGTTTCAAAAATTATACTCTGTATTTAACACTGGGTGTAACAGAGGTTATATTAAAGTGTGAGGAGATGCATTGTATTGTCACATTAATGATATCATCATTGATGTGACCATTGATGTCAAATGAGATATCATCAGTGATGTCATTTGAGATGTCATCAGTGATGTCATCAGTGATGTCACTGACCATGTCATGAATGATGTAATATGTGACATCATCAGCAGTGGATTGCGGGTGCGCGATATATAGTTAGTGCAACTAACTATATATGGAATTTCAATGGTTTTGTGTGAGTAAAATAAGGTTTTCTAAATGCTAATTCCTAACTATATATGGTCTATAACCTATGGTTTTTTCAGTGAATTTTCAACGTTTTGTAAATGCTAATTCCTAACTATATATGGTCTATAACCTATGGTTTTTTCTGTGAATTTCATTGGTTTTTTAACAGCTAATATCTGTAGCTGTAAAATGTATTCTTCTTTAAATCCAAAAATATATTTTATATGTTTATGAATAATTTTTTTTTTTAATATTTTTTTTTCTACGTTCCCGCTTCGCGAATCGGGAAGCTTCCCGTTAGCTGACCTTGATGCCGCGAAATAGACCGCGAGCCGGTAAACGTTTCTTTACCGCAAGTGCCGCGTTAGAAAACAACATCGTGACGCCTCCCGTCCGCATGACGTTCCACGTTGTCGCGTGATACGTCATATGACGTGCTACGTTAGCGAACTGGTACGCGAAGCGAGTCGCAAAGCGCAGGTTTCTGGAAGCAAACCGTGAGGCCCTGCAAAGCGCTTAACGTAAACACAGCAAGTCATGTGACTTGGTAATAACACTTTTCATTGGTTCATTTCACTTTTGGTTTCCTAATGATGTAAGACTAGGTCATATAATCTAAAATGAACACTTTTGATTGGTTGAGAACTCTTGTTTTTCCCAAATGATGAAAATCCCTCCTTCTTTCCTCACTCTGACTTTCATCATTGTGAGAGAAAGACCCTTTGTGATCACTGAGCAATGGCTTCTTTAGTAGCTTCAGCTGGTGCTTCCCCACCACCTCCACCACATCCAAGGAAGAGTGGACCACCTGCTCAAGTTATAATTCAACAAGAAGAGGAAGAAGAGGAACAGGACGACGAGCACGAAGAGAGGCAGTTTTTGCCTGAGCAGCCCAAGACGTCTCACCGGAAAGAAAACTTCATTTGGCAATTTTTTAAAATTCCCAAAGGTCAGAAAAAAGTAAATGCAAGATACGTAACTTGCCTTATATGTCAAGATAGACTGTCCAGAGGAACCGAGAAAAAATACAGTTTCGGAAACTACACAATGCATCGCCATATGACTAGGTGGCATCCTAACAACTACAGTGCTGCACAGTTTCGGAACGACCTAGATAATCTCCCTATTATGGCCAGAAGATCTGTTGTACCGGAAGTAACGGGACCAGAGGGCAGGGAGATGGTGCCAAATATACAAATGAAATTTGGTGAAGTAAAACACATCTGCGTATTTTGCGATGGATTCATTTCCTACGGAGAAAGAAGCATCACTCTGATCAACAGAGCTATTGACTATCATATGCAAGTTTGAACGAAACGCCCAAAATAATAAATACTTCTTTTTTTGTTTTGTTGCTCCTGTTGAGCCCTTTACAATGAATCGTTTTCATTGCCCCCTCCAAGAAAAACCCAAAAAAATATAAAACTGTTCAGAAAAATTCAAAAAAAGTAAAAAAATGTTCCGAAAAATAATAAAAAAAATATAAAACAACAAAAACAATAAAAAAAAAAGTTCTTTTCAGAACTACCTCCCCGTTATTAAAAAATTGGTACAATATTTGGAACTGTGCCAACCTCTATTTCTCTTAGTTCGCTTCCCAGTTCGCTCGCCGGTACGCGAACCGGAAACGAACCAAAAACAGTAAGTATAAGGGAAGGAAACAGACACTTATGTTAAAAGAAAAACAGCTATAGGGGAGTAAACTAGAGATACTATTACCCGTAATCCACTGCTGATGATGTCACATATTACATCATTCATGACATGCTCAGTGACATCATCAGCAGAGGATTGCGGGTTTTTTGGCAACGTGCCTTATCCACGGTTTAATAACGCTGCCTTTTGCTTTATATAAGTTTTCAAATTGTATGAAATATATACCAATAGGTCGTTATGAACCTTTAGGTAGTGCTTTTCTTCATGAGGTCTGGTCGCTTCCATACACATACAGATGTTTCAAAGATGATCAAGAAGTTTATCTGAATGGAGAGGAATGCACTGAGACGCCAGATCATTCACTAATGTGTAGGCACATACAGTTACACGGTTCATGCAACAAACACCGACCAAATATGGCTTGCGTGTTGCAAGGCACGCCAGTTCCTGCTATCATCCCCACGTTCAAGTTGTTGGAAAATGGTAGTTATTTGATGCTCAATAATGAAGATTGTTCTGAGTTAATTAAAAGTATTCCTTTTATCGTAACAGTAAGTGAACGGGTTATTTGCTGCAGAAATGTTCTATTTCCTCCCACACATGAACATAGGGAGTTTTCAATCTGGCCACAAATACCAACCTTGGGAGCACATTTCAACGGCATGGCAAGAATAAGAGCTCTTTTGTCTCAGAGAGAGGTGGCCTTGAGTTCGGCCCGTGAAACTTTCGTGCTTCACATAGCGAACACCCGTACAGAGGTGCAGACCCTTTTCAAATAACATTTGCCTTTCAATTTCAGCAAGATGGTTCCGACTATCTTTAACGCATCCTCCACAAAGGCCCTGGCGCACTTTTTTAAAGTTGTTACCATTGGTCTCGTGACTTCATTTGAGAAAATCTTTGGAGTCATCCCTGCTTCCTTTCATTATATTTTCTCCACTCTGCTTCGTGGATTGGCATTTTTACTTGCATTACCAGCGGACGCTCTTGTGCTTTTTTACATTTTTAAATATGGATGTCCCTCCTATGCAACCTCCCACCCTGCAGATGCTGACACTGTTCCGCAATCGCATGCTAGAATATTATGGCACAATGCCGTTGGCGATATTAAGCACGGCATATGGATTATCTTTTCGATTCTCCTACTTCACCTGTGTCCAGCCTGTATTTCACTGCCTGACCTGTGATTTCGATTGGGCCATTGATTTGTGTCTCTGCGGACCGGTTTCTCCTGACGTCGACTTTAATCAGCTGATGACTCCTATCATTACTCACGAGTTGGTTTGTCCTGGCGAAAGGATTATGGCTGTGGCATTGATGCATGGACTACTTGGTCCCTGGAATTTACTGGCGGCAGCACAGTCTTTCTTGGAACAGAGCTTTCTTGAAAACCCACCGAGCTGTCCTCTGATGGTGATAGAGGATCCGGTGCTGGGAGAGCACGTATGTTCTTTTCCGCTTTTAAATTGGATGGCTGAACTGTTTTCGGATGAAGACGGTGACTTCCTATTGGAGGCTGTTGCAGCTTATTTTGCATACACAGTTATGTCATAGACCTTTTTCATGTTTGATATGCTGAGTACTAGCATTTCATTGACAATTCATTGACTTATTTGTCAAGTTTTTATTATTTACCTTGCCTATTGGCTTAAGACTCGATAAAGTACTTGGCTGTTTTATTTTTCTTTAGCATTAAATTTTCCTAGTTTTTAATGCTTTACCTTGCGGACCGTCCACATATAAACTTGCAATCTACTCTCATGAGATGGCACTTCTATTATCTTATTCAGTTCGTTTCCGGATGATGGGGAGGTGTCATCTAGGTCCTGGATATCTTTACACCGTGTTAAGTTAGCATGGGCTCATTACCGGTTTAAACGCCATTTTTCCTTTTTTGCAACTTCTGCACACGACACTTAGTTGTTGCTTTAGCTTTCCACCTAGTAGTTCATCGTGGTTTACATGAGAATAATATGTTATTGCTCTACTATCTGCTTTGCTTGTTAAACTATATCTGTACAGCGAGTGCTAAAGTTTCAAGAACAACACGATACAGAATTGTTATTAGGTCTGATCTCCACGACTTCATACTCATAACATAAGTGCAACTTCTGCCAATTCTGGGCATGAGGCGGGTTTTATATTGCTTTGCCGAACACACATACACAACAGTTGATGCGGTTCACATGAAGAGAGAGCTGGTGTATGCTGATGTGATTCCTTCAAATCTAAGACACTAAAGTATGGGCACGCCCTAAACCAACACAAAGAGACCTTCTTAGCAAATAATATAATATGTGTATTAGGGAGGGTGAGATATAAGCAGCCGCGGGCCGTGGAGGGAGTTACGGTGAGGCAGGGAGGCGGGAGGGGGAGAAGCAGGGTGGAGCCCTCTCTACCTTGCCCCTCCCCCTCCCCGCCTCCCTGCCCCACCGTAACTCCCTCCACGGCCCGCGGCTGCTTATAAGTGTTGCTAACTCTTATTCATTTACAGCATGTTAACATACTGTCACCATTCGCTTTTTATGTACTAGTAACTATGCTGGTAATTTTGCTACTGATAATATGTGTACTTGTATTCTCCACCCTGCTTCTCCCCCTCCCCGCCTCCCTGCCTCACCGTAACTCCCTCCACGGCCCGCGGCTGCTTATAAGTGTTGCTAACTCTTATTCATTTACAGCATGTTAACATACTGTCACCATTCGCTTTTTATGTACTACTGACTATGCTGGTAATTTTGCTACTGATAATATGGGTACTTGTATAATCTAAGATACTACGCCTCAGAAGACGGCATTAGTAAATAAACATTTCAAATACACATGTGTTCTTCTTAACTCCATGTTCTGGTTTCTAAGAAATATATAACGACCGACTGTTCATGAGTTCCACGTATCCTGAGGTACTATAAGTTCATATTCTGGAATGTCTAAACATTGAGAGTTTGTTATATCCAATGTGACACTGTACCTAGCTTGCTAAGGAGTTTTTGATTACTAACGTGAGTTTTGGGACACCCTAATTCGCCGAGGTTCCAATCCTCTGTCCACAGTTCTGTGTGAGAACAGAAACCCTGCGACAGGGGCACCCCCGACCCTTGCTGGAGCTTCATCACACTTGCGATACAACTCCAGCAATGCGCCACCTTTACGGCACAGATACATCACGCATCTGTGCTGTTTTTGCCCCATGATGCGCCGCATTGTAAATGCAGCACACCATAGGTGACGGAACAGCGGCACAGAATGACTAACACATCCCTGGTGATGCGCCAGTCATCATAAATGTATCCCTATGCTTCTTATCTTGTTAGAGATGAACCGCCATATGTATCATCAAAGTTTTTTGCATTTCCTAAATAGCGAACTTTAAGGAATAAATAGCGATTCTTTACCATTCCTAGTTTGCGATTAGCTATTTGCTAATTACAAATTACCCATTCATTTCCTTCATTTCCATAGGGCGGTTGGACTCACTTTTAGCTCGAACGGCTGAATGGATTTGCACGAAACTTGGCAAAATTGTAGGGACTGGTAGCCCGATGTGCCTTTGCTATGTCTCAAGATATATGCTCCAGTGGTTTTTACGAAAATTAACTTTGAAAAATATATATTGGGCTACATTGGCCTATATATATGTTGGAGCCCAAATGTAGCCCAATGTAGCCCAATGAAGCCCAATGTAGCCCAATGTAGCCCAAAGATGGCCGCCAGACACACAAAAAAACAAATGTAGCCCAAATATCAGCCAGATGTAGCCCAACTATAGCCCAGTGACAGAATGACCAATCCGCTTCGCAAACCTCCGTTACGCGAGGCGGAGCGCTGTTACAGATATATATCTTTTTTTGAACGTTAATTTCTCAAAATCCACTGGAGCACATATATTGAGACCTAGCAAAGGCACATCGGGCTACCAGTCCCTACAATTTTGCCAAGTTTCGTGCAAATCCATTCAGCCGTTCGATTATTATTATTATTTTTTTTTTTTTTGCCCCGCGGGGCCCTTTTAAAACCTCCACATCAAACCTAGGGGGTCAGCGAGGATCTACTATTCCCCCTTATGGTCATTTGCCCCTTCGCTTTGGCCTCCTCTTGTCTCTCGATCCTACCGAGAGACAAGATGGCGGCCGCTACGGACTGTTTGGAATGTTGACAGACGCCAGAGAACCAATCAGCTTCGCTTCACAAAGCTCCGTTGCGCGAAAAGGCGCGTCCTGGGCCGCTGCCCGGTCCGCTGTTACAGATATATATCTTTTTTTAAACGTTAATTTCTCAAAATCCACTGGAGCACATATATTGAGACCTACAAAAGGCACATCGGGCTACCAGTCCCTACAATTTTGCCAAGTTTCGTGCAAATCCATTCAGCCGTTCGGGCTAAAAGTGAGGCCAACCGCCCTATGGAAAACTCAATGTTAAAAACACGTTTTGGGACCCCCCTTTTTTCTCGGCCCCCACTGGACGAACCCCCCCCAAATTTTCAAGGGCTGCTCAGAAACAAAATGTGCCATTTTCCTGAAAATTTCAGCCAATTCCGTCCACAAACGCCAAAGTTATTAGACATAGAATTTTCAAAAAACCCATAGAGAAAAAATCCTAACTATATATACCTACTGGCGACCGCCAGTAGGTAATATATATATATTTTATATATATATATATATATATTACCTACTGGCGGTAGGTAAAAACCCATAGAGAAAAAATCCTAACTATATATACCTACTGGCGACCGCCAGTAGGTAATATATATATATTTTATATATATATATATATATATTACCTACTGGCGGTCGCCAGTAGGTATATATAGTTAGGATTTTTTCTCTATGGGTTTTTTGAAAATTCTATGTCTAATAACTTTGGCGTTTGTGGACGGAATCGGCTGAAATTTTCAGGAAAATGGCACATTTTGTTTCTGAGCAGCCCTTGAAAATTTGGGGGGGGTTCGTCCAGTGGGGGCCGAGAAAAAAGGGGGGTCCCAAAACGTGTTTTTAACATTGAGTTTTCCATAGGGCGGTTGGCCTCACTTTTAGCCCGAACGGCTGAATGGATTTGCACGAAACTTGGCAAAATTGTAGGGACTGGTAGCCCGATGTGCCTTTTGTAGGTCTCAATATATGTGCTCCAGTGGATTTTGAGAAATTAACGTTTAAAAAAAGATATATATCTGTAACAGCGGACCGGGCAGCGGCCCAGGACGCGTACTTTTCGCGCAACGGAGCTTTGTGAAGCGAAGCTGATTGGTTCTCTGGCGTCTGTCAACATTCCAAACAGTCCGTAGCGGCCGCCATCTTGTCTCTCGGTAGGATCGAGAGACAAGAGGAGGCCAAAGCGAAGGGGCAAATGACCATAAGGGGGCATAGTAGATCCTCGCTGACCCCCTAGGTTTGATGTGGAGGTTTTAAAAGGGCCCCGCGGGGCAAAAAAAAATAATAATAATAATAATCGAACGGCTGAATGGATTTGCACGAAACTTGGCAAAATTGTAGGGACTGGTAGCCCGATGTGCCTTTGCTAGGTCTCAATATATGTGCTTCAGTGGATTTTGAGAAATTAACGTTCAAAAAAAGATATATATCTGTAACAGCGCACCGCTTCGCGTACTTTTCGCGTTACGGAGCTTTGCGAAGCGAAGCTGATTGGCTCTCCGGTGTCTGTAAACATTCCAAACAGTACGTAGCGGCCGCCATCTTGTCTCTCGGTAGGATCGAGAGACAAGAGGAGGCCAAAGCGAAGGGGCAAATGACCATAAGGGGGCATAGTAGATCCTCGCTGACCCCCTAGGTTTGATGTGGAGGTTTTAAAAGGGCCCCGCGGGGCAAAAAAAAAAATAATAATAATAATCGAACGGCTGATGACCATAAGGGGGCATAGTAGATCCTCGCTGACCCCCTAGGTTTGATGTGGAGGTTTTAAAAGGGCCCCGCGGGGCAAAAAAAAATAATAATAATAATAATCAAACGGCTGAATGGATTTGCACGAAACTTGGTAAAATATTAGGGACTGGTAGCCCGATGTGCCTTTGCTATGTCTCAATATATGTGCTTCAGTGCATTTTGAGAAATTAACGTTCAAAAACAAGATATATATCTGTAACAGCGCTCCGCTTCGCGGAGATAAAATTATATGTGTATTACCTAGCTGTTGCTAACACCAGTTAGCGACGGCTAGTAGGAGATAGCGACCATCTTGGGTCCCACTTTGCATGTGAGTGATATTTATCACTAATGACATGCAAAGTGGGCATGCCAAGATGTTAGCGACTGGAAACAGTCGCTAACATCGCTATCTCCTATTATCAACTTTTGGAAATATTCGAGATAAGCGCGAATATCTCCAAAAAGTAACAGCTGCCCTGAGCAGTTCTTAGCCATGTTATCCAATGGGAGGTGGATAACATGGCTAAGAGCATTAGCTCGGTAATGCATGAATATCGCGGAGTTTTCAGCGACATTAATGCATTGCGCTCGTTTTTTATCGTATTTGCGATAAACCTTGATAATAGCAAGGTTTATCTGCGATAATTTCTGACGGTAAAAAAATCGTTGCTAAGCATCGTTAGGGATAAATATCGCTTAACCTTGGTAATATGCCCCAACGTCTGTTAACGTTCGATTCGAAGGAAATCAGGAATTGTTGAAAAACATTGTGTGCGCCATCTTGTCTTTTTTCAAATGCCACACTTTTGTCGTGCACGGCAGCCATTTTAGATGCCTTGACCAGATCCACTCTGTGAACGCTGTCGATCCTTAGCATGGCTCCCCACCCTCGCAAGCATCTCCCCCAGGCAGTGGTCACCCCCGCTCTCTGTTTTATGCATGGGTAATAAACCTCCCCCCATCTGCGCTGTTCTTCCCTGAGAATCACACCCTGTGCCCGCCCGACACCTCCCTTTCGCCCTATTCACTACCGCACCCTCTGACACTCCTTTTCCTCTGTGTCCGATTGTCCAGGCCGGTCCTAGGCTATCAGCTAGCCCTGCAGATGTAGTTTATGGCCACAGCTGTAAAGAATCACCCGTCTTCAAAGGAGTTATAGTAGATCAAGGCCCACACTCGATGAGATCCGTCACAGCAGAAGCGTTGCTATTATCTGAAAACCATTCTGTATTGTGATTGGGGAGGGGACCGAGCGTGAAGCGGAAGATTCCAGGGATGACTCTTTGTACATCAAAGTTTTTACAATTATGTGTCACATTAAAAATATATAGCACTCCGACAAAGTAGTAAGATTATAAAACTTTAATAATTTATAAATATATACAAGAAAACAAAAATAGTAATAACATATAAACATTTTTAGAGAAAAACAACGAAGTAGCGGTCGGCTGTGCGAATAGTCCCAACGCAGCACAACGTCCAGATTTCCGGCGTGGGGCGTCGCGGGGGGTGGGTGATCAGTAGCAAACTGTTGTGCGAATAGTTCCAAGGCAGCAGAACGCGCCGAAATCTAGATGACACAAAAGTGATGTCTAGTAAGTTGCCACCCAGCAAATAACGGCGTGGGGCGTCGCGGGGGGTGGGTCATCAGTAGCAAACTGTTGTGCGAATAGTTCCAAGGCAGCAGAACGATGGCACCAAGGTGATGTCCAGTAAGTTGCCGCACTGGTTTTGGTATCCTACAATGCTGCTCCGAATAACGGCGTGGGGCGCCCCGGGGGAGGCGGCGTGAACGGGCCTCTCCAGGTGGAGTCTCGTCTGTTGTAGTGGGGCGCCCCTTTACCGTTTCAGTTGCCATTCCGTCCGCTTTTGGTCCACTGTGTCAAAATCCGCCATTCAGCTGAGTTGCGCCCACTCTTGCGGTGCAGCGATAGGCGGCTGTCACAGGACTCTCAAAATGGCGGCAGGCTGTTTCCTTTTTGGGCCTGGTCCACTGAAATGGCCCTGGGACACCTTGGAAATCGGACGCTTGTCTGCTAGGTCTTGGACCCCATTCTCGAAAGCGTCCCCTCCGCCTTGAGAATTCATCAAAAGTTTTGGGGGCCCCGACTCCTGCAGGCTTCTGGTGGGGAGCGGCTGCCATGATTGCTCGCGGAATGACCACGACGGAGCTACGAGATGGTGGTGCTCTCATGGTGACGCCAGCTTCAGTCTGAAACATCCAGAAACAAGGTGGGGCTTTCATCGTTTGGGGGAAAAAAAAAGTTTTCATCCAATGAAAAGTGTTGTTTTTAGGTCATATGATCAAGCCTTCCATCATTAGGAAACCAAAAGTAAAATGAACCAATGAAAAGTTTTATAAACAAGTCACATGACCTGTTATGCGGCATAGGGTATAAAATGCGGAGAAAATACGTTGGCACGTGAGGCGGCGTCAGTAGCGGACCGATGTGCGAATAGGCCGAAGGCAATACAACGCGCCAAGATCCGGATGGCATCGAGGTGGTGTCATAGTTGAGAGTTCTGAGCAGCGGTTGTAACACTGTCTGAAGCTTATTTGCAGCTGCTGCAGCTTCACTACGCGCCAAGATCCGGATGGCACCGAGGTGGTGTGTAGGAAGTTGCCGCACTGGTGTGGCCATCCTACAATGCTGAAAGTCGGCGTGGGGCGCCCCGTTGGCCTGTGAGTTTGCGTCAGTAGCGGACCGATGTGCGAATAGGCCGAAGGCAGCACAACGCGCCAAGATCCGGATGGCACCGAGGTGGTGTCTAGTAAGTTGTCGCACTTCTGTGGCCATCCTACAATGTTGAAAGTCGGCGTGGGGCGCCCCGTTGGCCTGTGAGATGGTGTCAGTAGCGGACTGATGTGTGAATGGGGCCAAAGGCAGCGCAACAATATTTTCTACTATATTTCCGGTGTAGAAGAGACCACAAGGCGCTGAGATGCCAAGATCCGGATGGCACCGAGGTGGTGTCTTGCAAGTTGTGGTACTGGTGTGGCCATCCTACAATGCTGAAAGTCGGCGTGGGGCGCCCCGTTGGCCTGTGAGATGGCGTCAGTAGCGGACCGATGTGCGAATAGGCCGAAGGCAGCACAACAATATTTTCTGACTGACACCACAAGGCGCTGAGATGCCAAGATCCGGATGGCACCGAGGTGATGTCTAAGTTGCGGACTGATGTGCGAATGGGGCCAAAGGCAGCGTAACAATATTTTTTGTATGGAAGATACCACTAGGCGTTGAGATGCCAAGATTCGGATGGCACTGAGGTGATGTCTAGCAAGTTGGTGTGGTCATCCTACAATGCTGAAACTCGGCGTGGGTCACCCCATTAGCCTGTGAGATGGCGTCAGTAGCGGACCGATGTGCGAATAGGCCGAAGGCAGCACAACGCGCCAAGATCCGGATGTCACCGTGGTGGTTTCATAGTTGAGAGGCACTTCATCTGCAGTGGGGCGCCGAGATCCGGATGGCACCGAGGTGATGTCTAGCAAGTTGCTGTACTGGTGTGGTCATCCTACAATGCTGAAACTCGGCGTGGGTCGCCCCATTAGCCTGTGAGATGGCGTCAGTAGCGGACCGATGTGCGAATAGGCCGAAGGCAGCACAACGCGCCAAGATCCGGATGTCACCGTGGTGGTTTCATAGTTGAGAGGCACTTCATCTGCAGTGGGGCGCCGAGATCCGGATGGCACCGAGGTGATGTCTAGCAAGTTGCTGTACTGGTGTGGTCATCCTACAATGCTGAAACTCGGCGTGGGTCGCCCCATTAGCCTGTGAGATGGCGTCAGTAGCGGACAGATGTGCGAATAGGCCGAAGGCAGCACAACGCGCCAAGATCCGGATGTCACCGTGGTGGTTTCATAGTTGAGAGGCACTTCATCTGCAGTGGGGCGCCGAGATCCGGATGGCACCGAGGTGATGTCTAGCAAGTTGCTGTACTTGTGTGGTCATCCTACAATGCTGAAACTCGGCGTGGGTCGCCCCATTAGCCTGTGAGATAGCAGTTCTTTGGATTTGGGCCTGGCTCGTCTGCTGTAGTGGGGCGCCCCTTTACCGTTTCAGTTGCCATTCAGCTGAGTTTCGGCTGCTCTTGATGCTACAGCGACAGGCGGCTGCAACAGGACTCTCAAAATGGCGGCCTGTTCTTTGGATTTGGGCCTGGTCCACTAAAATGGCCCTGGGACACCTTAGAACTCGGACGCTCGATTTTTTTTTCCTTTCCTGTACATGCAAAAAAAGGTAAATGCCCGGTACGTTACACGCTTCATCTGCCACGATGAACTCTCTAGAGGAACCGAAAAAAAATATAGTTGTGGTAACTATACCATGCATTGTCATATGGAGAGGTGGCACCAATTAATTATAGTGCTGCATAAAAGAGAGATTTGGAGGAGAACCCCTGACCTGCTAGTACATTCATCAAAGAAGTGGCACTGAGAGCTTCAGAGGCAAGGGAAACGGTCCCAAATATTTAGAAGAACTTTGGAAAGATTAAAATGACATGTTTAGATTGTGGCAAATTTATTTCATGTGGACATCTGAGTGTTACTCTAATAAATACAGCATATGAACATCATCATAGTCGATGGTTGGTAGAGACATTTTGACTATATCCTGGACCTGCCCGTCCTCGCCCAAAATGGCGCCAGAATAAATGGGACTCGTAACTCCTTGTTGTGTACTGGTTGCAGAACCTTGAAATCACGAGATACGTATGCAGTTTTGAAGCACATGGCGGGCGGGGACGAGAATTGATTGAATATTTCGACATCCCTATTGATATTAAGTTCTGATGTGTTATTGATTACTGTACTGTTGAAAGTTCGAATTAACGTCACCCATGGTACTTGCCCGCAAATGTATATCTAGATAATTTTATTGTAACTGGCCCTGTCGTATTTTAATTATAAAATGTACGTCCACCGATTCCGTAACTGTTAGACACCTTAGTTCTTGCAACCTAATGGCCCGCCCGTTACGTTCCTCTACAGTGTAAATGTCTATTTATCATATACGATTACAGTTTGCTCCGTGGCCGGCCCACGTGGTTATAGGCTCGTATTTGTATAATGAAATTTTCACAATAAAGGTTTTTAAAAGAAAACATGGTAGTAGTATATACATTGGTAAAGTTTTTAATAATAGTCACTGTTTTAGAATCATTAAAAGGCAAGTGAAATAAAGCAGACCAATTACATGAAGGGTAAAAGGTATAATACGAAGGAACGCAGTAAAGATAAATGGTCAAGGGCTGTTGTGTTTTCTATTCCTGCAACATAAAGTGATCGATAAGAATCTCATATTCAGGCGTATCGGCGACTAAGACAGCAGGTCGACCCTCTTTTGCTCAACGGCTCCGTCATGGGACGAAGAAACGCTCTTTTTCTCGAAAAAAGAATATATTTTACTTGCAGGACAGTTGTAAAATTTCCGGGAAAGTACATTAGCCTGGAACATTATAACATATATTTAAGAAAAAATAATGTTCGGAAGTAATGAAAAGCGTAATTTTTAGGTCATATGACCAAGCCTTTCATCATTACAATAAGAAAAGTAAAATGAACCAATGAAAAGTTTTATTAACAAGTCACATGACTTGTTATGCTTACGTTACGCGCTGCGCGCCCCGGATGACTTCCGGATGCGCTAACGCGGCGCGTCATATGACGCATTACGCGACAACGCAGGTACAGAATATAGTCAAAATGTCTCCACCAACCAGCGGTCGGAACACAACCCCTTTCAGCAGGCTAAATAGTTCTGTTAAATGACAACAGAAGGGACAGGCAACAAGAACCATCAGTCAAAGAGGGGAGGGCTAGTTCTTCTCTACCGGGTTACATTGGGGCGCTACCGGAACTGATCGAATTGGTAGTCTACAGTGTTTCTGGATGTTTCAGACTGAATCTGGGGTTAGCATGAGAGCAGCACCATTTCGTAGCTCCGTCGTGGTCATTCCGCAACCAATCATGGCAGCCGTTCTTTATCGTTATTTTGGGCGGGGTGGGTGGCGGAGCAGAGCTGTTTTGCAGCCATCATTGTGTGGAGTTCAGTTCATCTCACTAGTTTTGTATTTGTCATGAGGGGTTGTTCCTAATGTTTCTATTTTAGCGAGGTCAAAAAGAGATCCCATTAGTGGCCTACTGATTTTGCTCGATTCCTTTTCTTTTTTTTTACACGATTTTTCGTTATCTGCAAAGACTAAACAGAGTATTGCGACTCTGTGTTTGTTTGTAAATAGAGAATGAACCAAAGAGAACTAATTCTAAAACAGTAAATACTTGGATAACAATGAATCAAATGGAGAGAGAAGCAGGCACGACGGATTACAATGGGGGCAAAGACCTGCGTTAACTACCTTTCACTATCTGCAAAGAGAGAGTACTCCTAATAGAAATGAGGGGGGGGGGGCACCATTCAAAGCAGATCAGTGTGCATAAACACGAAAATGTTTTCACTTACCACGTACTTGACATTCGACAGCTTATGATATTTGCTATTAAAAAACCATTGAAATTCACTGAAAAAACCATAGGTTATAGACCATATATAGTTAGGAATTAGCATTTACAAAACCTTGAAAATTCACTGAAAAAACCATAGGTTATAGACCATATATAGTTAGGAATTAGCATTTAAAAAACCTTATTTTACTCACACAAAACCATTGAAATTCCATATATAGTTAGTTGCACTAACTATATATCGCGCACCTGCAATCCACTGCTGATGATGTCACATATTACATCATTCATGACATGGTCAGTGACATCACTGATGACATCACTGATGACATCTCAAATGACATCACTGATGACATCACTGATGACAACATCCAGTGACTGTATGTTTCTGTAAAGTTAAAATGTGTCTTACATATTGAAGAATGAGTGGAAGTATAAGTGTCTGGACAAAGGATTTAGTAGGTGCATGACTGAATGCATGAGTGAGTGATTAAATGTGTCTCACTGAGTGCATGGGTTAGTGACTAAAGTGTCTTAATTTGTGCATCATTATGTCTGTTGTTCTGTAAACTGCTGCATGTTTTGATCAGTAGCTATATGATTAACTATATGGGTTACTGATTGATTGTCCAAGTATTTGTATGGGAGACTGAGTGTGTGTGTGGCTGGCTGGGAGGTGTGTGACTCTGTGCAGATCAATGTGTACTTGTATCAATGATTGTATAACAAGGTAAGTATGTGTTAGTATATGTTTGAAAATGTAAGGTGCTCTATGTTTAACTGTATAGACAAGAAAATGGAAGTGTCATTGATTCTTTACAGGACTGACTAGGTGTGTGAGTAACTCCATGGATGAGTGGCAGACTGTGAGTGTCTGTATAGGTGTATGAGTGCATATGATAGTGTTGTAAAGATGAGTGATTGTATGTATGAATGATAGTATGGGTGAATGAGTGAAGGTGTGTGTAGACGTAGGAATCAGTGAGTGCGTATGTAGTAACTAGTATTGGTGTGTCAATGGTTTCAAAAATTATATTCTGTATTTAACACTGGGTGAAACAGAGGTTATATTAAAATGTGAGGAGATGCATTGTATTGTCACATGAATGATATCATCAGTGATGTGGTCATTGATGTCAAATGAGATGTCATCAGTGATGTCATCAGTGATGTCATTTGAGATGTCATCAGTGATGTCATCAGTGATGTCACTGACCATGTCATGAATGATGTAATATGTGACATCATCAGCAGTGGATTGCAGGTGCGCGATATATAGTTAGTGCAACTAACTATATATGGAATTTCAATGGTTTTGTGTGAGTAAAATAAGGTTTTTTAAATGCTAATTCCTAACTATATATGGTCTATAACCTATGGTTTTTTCAGTGAATTTTCAAGGTTTTGTAAATGCTAATTCCTAACTATATATGGTCTATAACCTATGGTTTTTTCAGTGAATATATATATATATATATATATATATATATATATATATATATATTCACTGAAAAAACCATAGGTTATAGACCATATATAGTTAGGAATTTGCATTTACAAAACCTTGAAAATTCACTGAAAAAAACCATAGGTTAGAGACCATATATAGTTAGCTGGACATTTTATTGACATAAAACCAATGAAATTCCATATATAGTTAGTTGCACTAACTATATATCGCGCACCCGCAATCCACTGCTGATGATGTCACATATTACATAATTCATGACATGGTCAGTGACATCACTGATGACATCTCAAATGACATCACTGATGACATCACTGATGACATCTCAAATGACATCACTGATGACATCACTGATGACATCATCTAGTGTCTATGTGTTTTTGTAAAGTTTAAATATGTTTTACATATTGAAGAATGAGTGGATGTATGGAAGACTGAGTGTGTGTGTGGCTGGCTGGGAGGTGTGTGACTCTGTGCATATCAATGTGTACTTGTATCAGTGATTGTATAAGAGAGTAAGTATGTGTTAGTATATGTGTGAAAAAGTATGGTGTTCTGTGTTTAACTGTATAGATGAGGAAATTGAAGTGTGATTGATTCTTCACAGGACTGACTAGGTGTATGAGTGCATATGATAGTGTTGTAATAATGAGTGACTGTATGTATGAGTGATTGTATGGGTGAATGAGTGAATGTGTGTGTAGACGTAGGAATCAGTGAGTGCGTATGTAGTAACTGGTATTGGTGTGTCATGATGTCATCAGTGATGTCATTTGAGATGTCATCAGTGATGTCATTTGAGATGTCATCAGTGATGTCACTGAAGTATGGTGTTCTGTGTTTAACTGTATAGATGAGGAAATGGAAGTGTGATTGATTCTTTACAGGACTGACTAGGTGTGTGAGTAACTCCATGGATGAGTGGCAGTGTGTGAGTGTCTGCATAGGTGTATGAGTGCATATGATAGTGTTGTAATAATGAGTGACTGTATGTATGAGTGATTGTATGGGTGAATGAGTGAATGTGTGTGTAGACGTAGGAATCAGTGAGTGCGTATGTAGTAACTGGTATTGGTGTGTCATGATGTCATCAGTGATGTCATTTGAGATGTCATCAGTGATGTCATCAGTGATGTCATTTGAGATGTCATCAGTGATGTCATCAGTGATGTCACTGACCATGTCATGAATGATGTAATATGTGACATCATCAGCAGTGGATTGCGGGTGCGCGATATATAGTTAGTGCAACTAACTATATATGGAATTTCATTGGTTTTATGTCAATAAAATGTCCAGCTAACTATATATGGTCTCTAACCGATGGTTTTTTTCAGTGAATTTTCAAGCTTTTATATATGGTCTATAACCTATGGTTTTTTCAGTGAATTTCATTGGTTTTTTAAAAGCTAATATCTATAGCTGTAAAATATATTCTTTATTACGTGACGTATCACGTAGCCACGTGAGACGCCTCATGACGCGTTGCATATGCGTGACGTATCGGCTCTGCAGCGCAAACAAAACCCGTAACGTAAGCGTGCCGGAGCACGCTTACAGATATATATTTTTTTTTAACCTTAATTAGACAAAATCCACACGTGCACATATCTTGAGGCCTTGCAAAGGCACATCAAACAAACAGTCCCTACAATTTTGCCAAGTTTGCTGGAAATCTATTCCCTTAATTTTTTTTTTACTGTTTCTCTTGCTTTTCCCCTTGTTACGCTTACCAGGACGCTACCTGGTACGCGAACCGGACGCTGCAAAAACACAAGATGGCGGACTCCCGTTACGCTGCCGGTTAGCTGCCCGGTTCGCGTACCGGGAAGCGCCTCTACCGCGAAAAATCGCAACAATTTTTTTATTTTTTTTGCCCCGCGGGGGACTTTAATATCCCCCTCATCAATCCTAGGGGGTCAGGAGGGGTCTACCTTGCCCCCTTTCTTTCATTTCCCCCTTCGTTTTTCACCACATCTTGTCTCTCGATCCTACCGAGAGACAAGATGGCGGCCGCTCCGGACTGTTTAGAATGTTGACAGACACCGGAGAGCCAATCAGCTTCGCTTCGCGAAGTTCCGTTACGCGTCAGGTACGTGAACCGGGGCGCTAACCGGAGCGCTGTCACAGATATATATATTTTTTTAAACGTTAATTTCTCAAAATCCACTGGAGCACATATATTGAGACATAGCAAAGGCACGTCGGGCAAACCATATCTACAATTTTGCCAAGTTTCATGTAAATCCATTCAGCCATTCGAGCTAAAAGTGAGTCCAACCGCCCTATGGAAAAATGAATGGGAAAAACACGTTTTGGGACCCCCCTTTTTTCTCGGCCCCCCCTTGACGAAACCCCCCCAAACTTTCAGGGGCTGCTCAGAAACAAAATGTGCAATTTTCCTGAAAATTTCAGCCAATTCCGTCCACAAACGCCAAAGTTATTAGACATAGAATTTTCAGAAATCCCATAGAGAAAAAATCCTAACTATATATACCCACTGGCTATCGCCAGTAGGTAATATACATATATAAACATATATAATCTGCATATCTATATAAATATAAATGCATGCATACATATACATATATGCATACATATGCATGTTATTTACATGAAAGTTTTAAAAACACTAATAAAAGCAAAGCTAAAAAGCCACCTCATTACAAACAGAATGGCTTTAACTTAAACGAGGGCGAGATCTATTGCATTTTCAATGCTTGTTTACTTTGGTTCTATCAAGAAGGCATTCAGATGTGTCACACATTTGCCATAAATTCTGAATGTTAGCACTCTAGTTGCTCATTAGATCACTGTAGGAAAGCTAGTGCTCACCAGGGAAGTCTGCTGCTAATCATGGTTTGCAGCCATTTTCCCGCATTTTTTATCCCGCGGACTTTCAGTCCGCATACCATTATCCCGCAAGGTCATTGACCTCGCATACCATTATCCCGCATTTTTTCAAAACGCATGTGCATTTATCACGCATGCCTTTACAAAGAATTACGTTTTAAAGGCATGTATGGTAAATGCATTTGCGTTGTGAAAACCACGATGACGAGAGAGGTAAGTGGGTTTGTGTTAATTTTTTCGTGGGTTAGTTATTGTGTAGTGTAGTGTTGTGTAATGTAGTGTTGTGTTAGTGTAGTGTAGAGTTGTGGTGGTTGTTTAGTGTAGGGTCATGCTGGGGGTAGTGTTTAGGGTTTAGGGTTGTGTTGTAGTGTTTGTGTAGTGTAGGGTCATGCTGGGGGTAGTGTTTTAGGGTTTAGGGTTGTGTTGTAGTGTTTGCGTAGTGTAGGGTCATGCTGGGGCTAGTGTTTTAGGGTTTTGGGTAGTGGTGTAGTGTTTGCGTAGTGTAGGGTCATGCTGGGGCTAGTGTTTTAGGGTTTAGGGTAGTGTTGTAGTGTTTGCGTAGTGTAGGGTCATGCTGGGGGTAGTGTTTTAGGGTTTAGGGTTGTGTTGTAGTGTTTGCGTAGTGTAGGGTCATGCTGGGGGTAGTGTTTTAGGGTTAAGGGTAGTGTTGTAGTGTTTGCGTAGTGTAGGGTCATGCTGGGGTGTAGTGTTTTAGGGTTTAGGGTTGTGTTGTAGTGTTTGCGTAGTGTAGGGTCATGCTGGGGGTAGTGTTTTAGGGTTTTGGGTAGTGTTGTAGTGTTTGGGTAGTGTAGGGTCATGCTGGGGGGTAGTGTTTTAGGGTTTTGGGTAGTGTTGTAGTGTTTGCGTAGTGTAGGGTCATGCTGGGGGTAGTGTTTTAGGGTTTTGGGTAGTGTTGTAGTGTTTGCGTAGTGTAGGGTCATGCTGGGGGTAGTGTTTTAGGGTTTAGGGTAGTGTAGTGTTTGCGTAGTGTAGGGTCATGCTGGGGGTAGTGTTTTAGGGTTTAGGGTAGTGTTGTAGTGTTTGCGCAGTGTAGGGTCATGCTGGGGTGTAGTGTTTTAGGGTTTTGGGTAGTGTTGTAGTGTTTGCGCAGTGTAGGGTCATGCTGGGGGTAGTGTTTTAGGGTTTAGGGTAGTGTTGTAGTGTTTGCGTAGTGTAGGGTCATGCTGGGGGTAGTGTTTTAGGGTTTAGGGTAGTGTTGTAGTGTTTGCGCAGTGTAGGGTCATGCTGGGGTGTAGTGTTTTAGGGTTTAGGGTAGTGTTGTAGTGTTTGCGCAGTGGAGGGTCATGCTGGGGGTAGTGTTTTAGGGTTTAGGGTTGTGTTGTAGTGTTTGCGTAGTGTAGGGTCATGCTGGGGGTAGTGTTTTAGGGTTTAGGGTTGTGTTGTAGTGTTTGCGTAGTGTAGGGTCATGCTGGGGCTAGTGTTTTAGGGTTTTGGGTAGTGGTGTAGTGTTTGCGTAGTGTAGGGTCATGCTGGGGCTAGTGTTTTAGGGTGTAGGGTAGTGTTGTAGTGTTTGCGTAGTGTAGGGTCATGCTGGGGGTAGTGTTTTAGGGTTTAGGGTTGTGTTGTAGTGTTTGCGTAGTGTAGGGTCATGCTGGGGGTAGTGTTTTAGGGTTAAGGGTAGTGTTGTAGTGTTTGCGTAGTGTAGGGTCATGCTGGGGTGTAGTGTTTTAGGGTTTAGGGTTGTGTTGTAGTGTTTGCGTAGTGTAGGGTCATGCTGGGGGTAGTGTTTTAGGGTTTTGGGTAGTGTTGTAGTGTTTGGGTAGTGTAGGGTCATGCTGGGGGGTAGTGTTTTAGGGTTTTGGGTAGTGTTGTAGTGTTTGCGTAGTGTAGGGTCATGCTGGGGGTAGTGTTTTAGGGTTTTGGGTAGTGTTGTAGTGTTTGCGTAGTGTAGGGTCATGCTGGGGGTAGTGTTTTAGGGTTTAGGGTAGTGTAGTGTTTGCGTAGTGTAGGGTCATGCTGGGGGTAGTGTTTTAGGGTTTAGGGTAGTGTTGTAGTGTTTGCGCAGTGTAGGGTCATGCTGGGGTGTAGTGTTTTAGGGTTTTGGGTAGTGTTGTAGTGTTTGCGCAGTGTAGGGTCATGCTGGGGGTAGTGTTTTAGGGTTTAGGGTAGTGTTGTAGTGTTTGCGTAGTGTAGGGTCATGCTGGGGGTAGTGTTTTAGGGTTTAGGGTAGTGTTGTAGTGTTTGCGCAGTGTAGGGTCATGCTGGGGTGTAGTGTTTTAGGGTTTAGGGTAGTGTTGTAGTGTTTGCGCAGTGTAGGGTCATGCTGGGGGTAGTGTTTTAGGGTTTAGGGTTGTGTTGTAGTGTTTGCGTAGTGTAGGGTCATGCTGGGGGCAGTGTTTTAGGGTTTAGGGTTGTGTTGTAGTGTTTGCATAGTGTAGGATCATGCTGGGGTGTAGTGTTTTAGGGTTTTGGGTAGTGTTGTAGTGTTTGCGTAGTGTAGGGTCATGCTGGGGTGTAGTGTTTTAGGGTTTAGGGTAGTGTTGTAGTGTTTGCGTAGTGTAGGGTCATGCTGGGGGTAGTGTTTTAGGGTTTAGGGTAGTGTTGTAGTGTTTGCGTAGTGTAGGGTCATGCTGGGGTGTAGTGTTTTAGGGTTCAGGGTAGTGTTGTAGTGTTTGCGTAGTGTAGGGTCATGCTGGGGGTAGTGTTTTAGGGTTTAGGGTAGTGTTGTAGTGTTTGCGTAGTGTATGGTCATGCTGGGGGTAGTGTTTTAGGGTTTAGGGTTGTGTTGTAGTGTTTGCGTAGTATAGGGTCATGCTGGGGGTAGTGTTTTAGAGTTTAGGGTAGTGTTGTAGTGTTTGCGTAGTGTAGGGTCATGCTGGGGTGTAGTGTTTTAGGGTTTTGGGTAGTGTTGTAGTGTTTGCGTAGTGTAGGGTCATGCTGAGGGTAGTGTTTTAGGGTTTAGGGTAGTGTTGTAGTGTTTGCGTAGTGTAGGGCCATGCTGGGGGTAGTGTTTTAGGGTTTAGGGTAGTGTTGTAGTGTTTGTGTAGTGTAGGGTCATGCTGGGGGTAGTGTTTTAGGGTTTAGGGTAGTTTAGTTGTTTAGTGTATGCTAAAGGCATATTCGTTCTAAAAGTTTTCGTTATTTTAATTTGCGGCCTAATAGTACATGCGGGATTTTTTTTGCGGACTGATGGTATGCGGGATTTCGTCATATATTCGCTAATCATACTTTCTATGGCAAAATGAACCCCCTCATTTTGTTCCTTTTTAAATTAAATGTTTTAAGAGTTACCACTTTATTCCAATCAAGATGGCTTCAGGTGTGCCATACCTTTGTAATAATAGGACTGTTAGCACTCTAGTTGTTCTTTAGAACACTCTGGGACATTCTGTCATTGGGCTATAGTTGGGCTACATCTGGCTGATATTTGGGCTACATTTGTTTTTTCTGTCTCTGGTGGCCATCTTTGGGCTACATTGGGCTACATTGGGCTACATTGGGCTACATTTGGGCTCCAACATATATATAGCCCAATGTAGCCCAATATATATTTTTCAAAGTTAATTTTCGTAAAAACCACTGGAGCATATATCTTGAGACATAGCAAAGGCACATCGGGCTACCAGTCCCTACAATTTTGCCAAGTTTGGTGTAAATCCATTCAGCCGTTCGGGCTAAAAGTGAGGCCAACCGCCCTATGGAAAATTGCATGGGAAAAGCACGTTTTGGGACCCCCCTTTTTTCTCGGCCCCCCCTTGACGAAACCCCCCCAAATTTTCAGGGGCTGCTCAGAAACAAAATGTTCCATTTTCCTGAAAATTTCAGCCAATTCTGTCCTCAAACGCCAAAGTTATTCGACATAGAATTTTCAAAAATCCCATAGGAAAAAAATCCTAACTATATATACCTACTGGCTATCGCCAGTAGGCAATATATATATATATATATATATATATATTCACTGAAAAAACCATAGGTTATAGACCATATATAGTTAGGAATTAGCATTTACAAAACCTTGAAAATTCACTGAAAAAAACATAGGTTATAAACCATATATAGTTAGGAATTAGCATTTAAAAAACCTTACTTTACTCACACAAAACCATTGAAATTCCATATATAGTTAGTTGTACTAACTATATATCGTGCACCCGCAATCCACTGCTGATCATGTCACATATTACATTATTCATGACATGGTCAGTGACATCACTGATGACATCACTGATGACATCTCAAATGACATCACTGATGACATCTCAAATGACATCACTGATGACAACATCCAGTGACTGTATGTTTCTGTAAAGTTAAAATATGTCTTACATATTGAAGAATGAGTGGATGTAGAAGTGTCTGAACAAAGGATTTAGTAGGTGCATGACTGACTGTATGAGTGAGTGATTAAATGTGTCTCACTGAGTGCATGGGTTAGTGACTAAACTGTCTTAATTTGTGCATCATTATGTCTGTTGTTCTGTAAACTGCTGCATGTGTTGATCAGTAGCTATATGATTAACTATATGGGTTATTGATTGGTTGCCCAAGTATTTGTATGGGAGACTGAGAGTGTGTATGGGTGGCTGGGAGGTGTATGGCTCTCTGCATAGATGTATGGGTTCAAAAGTGCATGTGGAAACAGCTGTATGGGCGGTTGACTGTGTGCATGACTGTATTGGTGAGTGAATAGATATCTCAGTGCTACATGTCAAAGTAAGTACATGTGTAAAATACAGTACATGTGAGAGTTGACATATATAAATAACTGTGCATAAGAGCCAGTGAATGTGTGAGTGGCTGTATGGATCATTGTGAACTTGTATCCAGGATTGTATAAGTGAGTAAATATGTTTTAGTATATGTTTGAATAAGTAAGGTGTGTTTAACTGTATAGTTAAGGAAATGGAGGTGTGATTGATTGTTTGCATGACTGACTAGGTGTGTGTGTAACTTCATGGATGAGTGACAATCTGTGAGTCTGTGTTTACACTGAGTGTATCTAAGTTTATATTAGAGTCTGAAGAGGTTCATCGTATTATCACATGAATGATGTCATCAGTGATGTGATCAGTAATGTCAAATGAGATGTCATCAGTGATGTCATCAGTGATGTCATTTGAGATGTCATCAGTGATGTCATCAGTGATGTCATTTGAGATGTCATCAGTGATGTCATCAGTGATGTCACTGACCATGTCATGAATGATGTAATATGTGACATGATCAGCAGTGGATTGCGGGTGCGCGATATATAGTTAGTACAACTAACTATATATGGAATTTCAATGGTTTTGTGTGAGTAAAGTAAGGTTTTTTAAATGCTAATTCCTAACTATATATGGTTTATAACCTATGGTTTTTTCAGTGAATATATATATATATATATATATATATAATTAGAGTCTTTCACAAAGTGAATTGCTTGCGCTCTCAGACAAGAAGGCAAGAAGAGGGTCAAAGTAGTTGGTAATGCAGTTTAATGCACAACGCGTTTCAGCAAAGAAAGCCTTGTTCACGTGCAACCCCACACTCATAGACACCAAGTTTAAATAAAGTTTTTTCAGACTGTCGGCTCATAGTCAACAACAAAGTAGGACTAGCAAAGATACGGTTTTGTGGCAGACATTTTGGAATGGTAAAACGGAATATACATCGTTTTTGTAAACTCTTGCTCGTATTCAATGAATGATACACACAATTAATGAAAAATTCATGCAAATATGCAAATCAATAATTATAAAGTTGTAACATGTAATCTAAACAATTGTTGTGAAAAAATCACATTTTGTTTGAGAAGATCACACAATCCGAATATCGGCTGTTGCGTTAGCCAAGTGGCATCAAGAGGTGAAAATGAGGCTCATACTATGCATCTATTGCCAGGAGAATATTATGCAGCACTAGTCCCATTGGCTGTACTTAGACAAATATATATCCATGCATGCCAGCAGTTCCGGACTGCAGAGCAATCTCTGCAGTAGTCCAATCAGGCTCAATGCGCTGGAGAAAACAGCACATAGCTCAAAATAAATCAAATCGAAACAAAGGCTAACAGCACCCCATGCTGCATAGCTTGTAGCAATGATAGTCAAACATAAAAGGTGAAATACACTTGCGTGGCGTGGATCTCTACCAGCATAAATTCAGTCAATATATGTAAAATACAAATATGTGAAGTCCAAACTGGGCCTCTGTGGTAGGCATAGATCCGGGCAATGGCTGGGGAAAATATTGTTGAATGAGTGTCACCATCAACCCAACCATATAATTCAAAAACATGCATGGTAATTGTGACTGCCCAATGTTGTTGTATTCACTCTCTGCAATGGACTGAAATTGTATATATCTGGAAAGGTCAAACCTTAAGGCTATGGTGTCTGGACGTGTGGTACAACCTCGAGCAGTGATTCCGGGAGTGCAAAGGTTGGGTGCGCCCGTGCAGGTGTGATCCAGTGATGGGCCCCCTCCTTTCCTCCTGAGGAGTGAGAAAGAACAAAAGATAGAATCAAAGTTAAATATGAAATGTGACTAATCAATAGCATAAGACAGACTAAATGAAAATGTATGACTAAACAGCATAATTAGAAAAACACATATGTTAAAAACATGTCAGAAGGCAAAGAGCGGAGTCGGTACTTTAACATCATAACAAACTCTGCTGAGAAAATCTGGACAGATGCTGGCAGTAAATGAGGTTGATAGGCCTTATTCTCTAAGGTGAATGGCCAATTCCTCATCCATGTTGAGACCTCCCGGGAATCTGGTTTGGAACTCAATTATGAGTTTGGATTCACGTTGTCTCAAGTTGAGTACCCTGTCACCCCCCCTCGGATGTTTGGGGACCTGTTCCAATATGAAGAAATTTAATTCAGAGGTATTGGAATAGTGTTTCTGTTCAAAATGGCGTGCCACAGGGTATTTTGGGTCCTTGTTGGTAATGGCTCTGAGATGCTCAAGGATTCTTTTTTTGGCAGCACAGCTGGTACTGCCTATATACCACAATTTACAGGAACATTCGATGACATAAATCACAAATGTGGTGCTGCAGGTAAAGAAAGAGGTCAGATTTTTATTGATGTTATTATATTCTACAGATCCTCTGTATTTACTGTGCTTGCAAGCTTTGCAATGGCCACATGGGTAAAAACCCACTAGACCATGCTCAGAGTTAGTCTTACTGTATTTTGTAATGTCATTCCTGACCACTAGGTCACCTATATTCCTACATCTTTTGTAAGTGATGGCAGGACGATCAGGTATACTGTTACCGAGAATGGAATCTGTCTTCAGAATATCCCAATTCTTGGATAACAGTTTTTTGACTTGGCTCACTTCTGAACTGTACGTTAAAATGAGTCTAGTAGATTCATCTTGCTCCACAGTATCAGCAGTCTTCTTGTCAGTTAATGTTTCAGGTCTTGTTATATCATCTGCTCTCAGTTTAGCTTTTTTAAGGACCCAACTAGGATAGCCTCTGCTTTGAAACCTGGTTATGATGGTTGCCTGCTCTCTCAGGTAAGCATCATTGGTATTGCAGTTTCTTTTGGCCCTGAGCAGTTCCCCGTAGGGAATGCTCCATTTTAGAGCTTCCGGGTGGCTACTCTGTGCGTGAAGCACACTATTTCCCGCCGTCGCCTTGCGAAACAGAGAGGTGTAGATTTTGTGGTCTTTGATCTCCAATTTGACATCCAAAAATTCAGTTTGGCTGTCACTAACGTTGCCAGACAGAATGATGTTATAACTGTTACAATTAAGTTTACTGACAAACTCTTCAGCTTCAGATTTGGTGCCACTCCAGATGATAAAAAGGTCGTCGATGTACCGGAGCCATGCGACGACCTTCTTAAAATCCTCTGCCAGTGTGATACTACCATGGATTTCCTGCTCCCAATAGCCCATGAACAGATTCGCTAAACTAGGAGCGAAGCAAGAACCCATGGCAGTACCACTGATTTGCCTGTAGAGGGCGCCATCAAAGGAAAAAATGTTGTTAGTTAAACAAAAATTCATCATTTCCATTATCATTTTGGAGTGTTCACGATAACACAAGGGTCTTTGTTTCAAATAATGTTCACAAGCTTGAAGACCATGTTGGTGATCAATTATCGTATAGAGGGATTGTACATCCAAAACAACAAAACTGTATTCGGGTTCCCACACAATTTCTTCAATGTGACACAGAAAATCTTTGGTGTCTTTTATGTAGCTTGGTAATGAGATAACGTAGTCCCGAAGAAAATGATCTACGTACTTTGAGATACCTTCACTGATACTCCCGATAGAGGACACTATCGGGCGTCCTGGAGGAGCTGTTGCATTTTTGTGGAGTTTGGGAAGTAGGTACAGAATGGGAAGTCTAGGGAAATCTTTTTTCAGGTACCGATATTCTTCCCAGACCAAGAGCCCCTTATCCTTCCATGTCTCCAATTTCTCCCAGATTTCAACGATGCTCGTGTTGTAGGCATCGATGTTGATTGGAATGTAAAACTTGGTGTCACTAAGTTGTCTGAGTGCCTCATTGACATAGCTGTCACGGTCCATGATAACAATATTTCCACCTTTGTCAGCAGAGCGTATTACTATGCTGTCATCTTCATATAGGGCCCTGAGTGCTTTCCTTTGGGAAAAAGATAGATTATTGTTCCAACCTCTTTTGTTGAGTGTATGTTTCTTGTTCCTTAGGCCCACCAACCCTTTGATGACGCAGTCATGAAAGGTGTCTATGTTGTCGTGTGGAAGAGTGGGCATAAATGTGGACTTGGCTCTAAAGGTGGTTTTTGCGTGTGCATCCTGTGATAAACTCATCTCATCGAGGCACTGTGTGATAGGCATCGGTAGGTCATTGTTACCAGTGTCAGTATTCTCATTAAGATCTACCATAGTAGCTAATGTATCTGCATCTCCAATTGTGAAATTGGAAGTGACGGTGTTATTGCTGTTGCCGGTGGGAAAATTTTGACCTAATCTCTTGAGTTTATGCCATTTACGTAGTTTAGGTTTACGTACAAACTTAAAAACCTCAATTCGTGTATCAGTGAAATCAAAACAGGCACTCGGGCAGAAAGAGAGACCTAAACATAGAGTCTTTTTATCATTAGCAGAGATAGTTCTTTTAGATAGGTTAATAACAGTGTCATTTACCGTTTGTGCATCCATTAGTAGTTTTTGTTGGAGCGTGTCTTTCTGGTTCCCACTGCGCCCTTTGTTTTGTCGGTGTTCCCACCGTTGCCTGAGTCGTTTTTTCCTGTTTCTCCTCTTCCTCGGCCTCTGCCCCTTCCACGTCCCCTTCCTCTCGGGTTTGGCGATGGAAAATCCTTCTGGCTGTGTTTTTCTTTGTGGCGATTCTCCTTCATCACCCGGAATTCGTCTAAAAAATTCCTCCTGCGTACTACTTCTTCGCTGGACACACTGCCTAGTGTTGCATCAGATTCCGTATCGCTCACCGACGGATGTTCTTCCAGGACCCCACTCGTACTGCCTGTACTTCTGAAGACATCATCTTTTTTGTAGAGATGGTCATACTTCCGGCTAAAGGTGAGTATTCTTCCACAGTCATAGTCGGCATAATCCCGATTCATTTTGCGTTGTTTTCGCAATTTAATTTCTTCCTCGTGCTTGATCAGACGTTCTTTCATGGCATCTAGAGTTTTTTTGAGGATATTCTCATCCATGAGTGTTGACAAATCTGATATCAAGTCCCCAATTTCTTTCAATAGCGTTTCTCTGTCAATCCAGGCATACTGGATTAGAATCTCCAGCATTCCCTTGGAGCTTGCAGCTGAATGTTCAGACCAGGCTTTCAGCATCAACGGGTTAGGCGTCTCATATGTGGGTGTGATAAAAATTCTCAAACCCCGGGGTACCATTGATTGGTCCACATAATTTTGCAGGGAGATAGCTTCCCACCATTTGCCGATTTCTGCACGTTTTAATTTTTCCAATTTTTTCAGCTTTGTTTCAGTTGTTGAGTTAGTTGATTCTGTTATTTTTGTGTTAACAGTGTTTCCTGCAACACCTGGTTTTCTGGAAAAAAGAGCCAGAGCAGCCGCTCTTCTCATTGTTTCCTCTTCCGACATGGTAAAGCTCGAAATAAACTGCTGTAGAAATTTTTGTCAACTGACCCCCCTATGCCGACTGCCCCTTCCCTAATTGGGAAGTTCCTTCTGCCACAGAAAAGTCAATATACTGCCATGCCCGAATCGCGCGGGCAGATCACGTACTCGATTTCAAATCAATGAGTACTGATAAACATATGATGGAGAAACCCCACCCAACGGCGACCGCTGCACGACAAACCGCACTTTGTGAAAGACTCTAATTATATTAATCCACCGGACTGCTTCGCCGGTATTTGCGCCACCTTCCACGGGTTCCAAGTGCTCCAGAAGAAGCCTTTATTTTTCTCATTTCCACGGAGGAGCACAATCTTGAACCGGCCCACCTGAGCGAATTCATTCGTAAACAGAGGTTTCCACTGGGATTTTCAAGGATTACGAGAAGCCCTCCCGAGGTAAGCCGTATCGCAGACTGTCCGCCCCTTGTGTGGAGGTAGCAAGGTGAAGAGTCGGAAGACTCGAGCCGATCCTATCTCCCCGGGGAAGCGGTTTGTCGTGCAGCGGTCGCCGTTGGGTGGGGTTTCTCCATCATATGTTTATCAGTACTCATTGATTTGAAATCGAGTACGTGATCTGCCCGCGCGATTCGGGCATGGCAGTATATTGACTTTTCTGTGGCAGAAGGAACTTCCCAATTAGGGAAGGGGCAGTCGGCATAGGGGGGTCAGTTGACAAAAATTTCTACAGCAGTTTATTTCGAGCTTTACCATGTCGGAAGAGGAAACAATGAGAAGAGCGGCTGCTCTGGCTCTTTTTTCCAGAAAACCAGGTGTTGCAGGAAACACTGTTAACACAAAAATAACAGAATCAACTAACTCAACAACTGAAACAAAGCTGAAAAAATTGGAAAAATTAAAACGTGCAGAAATCGGCAAATGGTGGGAAGCTATCTCCCTGCAAAATTATGTGGACCAATCAATGGTACCCCGGGGTTTGAGAATTTTTATCACACCCACATATGAGACGCCTAACCCGTTGATGCTGAAAGCCTGGTCTGAACATTCAGCTGCAAGCTCCAAGGGAATGCTGGAGATTCTAATCCAGTATGCCTGGATTGACAGAGAAACGCTATTGAAAGAAATTGGGGACTTGATATCAGATTTGTCAACACTCATGGATGAGAATATCCTCAAAAAAACTCTAGATGCCATGAAAGAACGTCTGATCAAGCACGAGGAAGAAATTAAATTGCGAAAACAACGCAAAATGAATCGGGATTATGCCGACTATGACTGTGGAAGAATACTCACCTTTAGCCGGAAGTATGACCATCTCTACAAAAAAGATGATGTCTTCAGAAGTACAGGCAGTACGAGTGGGGTCCTGGAAGAACATCCGTCGGTGAGCGATACGGAATCTGATGCAACACTAGGCAGTGTGTCCAGCGAAGAAGTAGTACGCAGGAGGAATTTTTTAGACGAATTCCGGGTGATGAAGGAGAATCGCCACAAAGAAAAACACAGCCAGAAGGATTTTCCATCGCCAAACCCGAGAGGAAGGGGACGTGGAAGGGGCAGAGGCCGAGGAAGAGGAGAAACAGGAAAAAACGACTCAGGCAACGGTGGGAACACCGACAAAACAAAGGGCGCAGTGGGAACCAGAAAGACACGCTCCAACAAAAACTACTAATGGATGCACAAACGGTAAATGACACTGTTATTAACCTATCTAAAAGAACTATCTCTGCTAATGATAAAAAGACTCTATGTTTAGGTCTCTCTTTCTGCCCGAGTGCCTGTTTTGATTTCACTGATACACGAATTGAGGTTTTTAAGTTTGTACGTAAACTTAAACTACGTAAATGGCATAAACTCAAGAGATTAGGTCAAAATTTTCCCACCGGCAACAGCAATAACACCGTCACTTCCAATTTCACAATTGGAGATGCAGATACATTAGCTACTATGGTAGATCTTAATGAGAATACTGACACTGGTAACAATGACCTACCGATGCCTATCACACAGTGCCTCGATGAGATGAGTTTATCACAGGATGCACACGCAAAAACCACCTTTAGAGCCAAGTCCACATTTATGCCCACTCTTCCACACGACAACATAGACACCTTTCATGACTGCGTCATCAAAGGGTTGGTGGGCCTAAGGAACAAGAAACATACACTCAACAAAAGAGGTTGGAACAATAATCTATCTTTTTCCCAAAGGAAAGCACTCAGGGCCCTATATGAAGATGACAGCATAGTAATACGCTCTGCTGACAAAGGTGGAAATATTGTTATCATGGACCGTGACAGCTATGTCAATGAGGCACTCAGACAACTTAGTGACACCAAGTTTTACATTCCAATCAACATCGATGCCTACAACACGAGCATCGTTGAAATCTGGGAGAAATTGGAGACATGGAAGGATAAGGGGCTCTTGGTCTGGGAAGAATATCGGTACCTGAAAAAAGATTTCCCTAGACTTCCCATTCTGTACCTACTTCCCAAACTCCACAAAAATGCAACAGCTCCTCCAGGACGCCCGATAGTGTCCTCTATCGGGAGTATCAGTGAAGGTATCTCAAAGTACGTAGATCATTTTCTTCGGGACTACGTTATCTCATTACCAAGCTACATAAAAGACACCAAAGATTTTCTGTGTCACATTGAAGAAATTGTGTGGGAACCCGAATACAGTTTTGTTGTTTTGGATGTACAATCCCTCTATACGATAATTGATCACCAACATGGTCTTCAAGCTTGTGAACATTATTTGAAACAAAGACCCTTGTGTTATCGTGAACACTCCAAAATGATAATGGAAATGATGAATTTTTGTTTAACTAACAACATTTTTTCCTTTGATGGCGCCCTCTACAGGCAAATCAGTGGTACTGCCATGGGTTCTTGCTTCGCTCCTAGTTTAGCGAATCTGTTCATGGGCTATTGGGAGCAGGAAATCCATGGTAGTATCACACTGGCAGAGGATTTTAAGAAGGTCGTCGCATGGCTCCGGTACATCGACGACCTTTTTATCATCTGGAGTGGCACCAAATCTGAAGCTGAAGAGTTTGTCAGTAAACTTAATTGTAACAGTTATAACATCATTCTGTCTGGCAACGTTAGTGACAGCCAAACTGAATTTTTGGATGTCAAATTGGAGATCAAAGACCACAAAATCTACACCTCTCTGTTTCGCAAGGCGACGGCGGGAAATAGTGTGCTTCACGCACAGAGTAGCCACCCGGAAGCTCTAAAATGGAGCATTCCCTACGGGGAACTGCTCAGGGCCAAAAGAAACTGCAATACCAATGATGCTTACCTGAGAGAGCAGGCAACCATCATAACCAGGTTTCAAAGCAGAGGCTATCCTAGTTGGGTCCTTAAAAAAGCTAAACTGAGAGCAGATGATATAACAAGACCTGAAACATTAACTGACAAGAAGACTGCTGATACTGTGGAGCAAGATGAATCTACTAGACTCATTTTAACGTACAGTTCAGAAGTGAGCCAAGTCAAAAAACTGTTATCCAAGAATTGGGATATTCTGAAGACAGATTCCATTCTCGGTAACAGTATACCTGATCGTCCTGCCATCACTTACAAAAGATGTAGGAATATAGGTGACCTAGTGGTCAGGAATGACATTACAAAATACAGTAAGACTAACTCTGAGCATGGTCTAGTGGGTTTTTACCCATGTGGCCATTGCAAAGCTTGCAAGCACAGTAAATACAGAGGATCTGTAGAATATAATAACATCAATAAAAATCTGACCTCTTTCTTTACCTGCAGCACCACATTTGTGATTTATGTCATCGAATGTTCCTGTAAATTGTGGTATATAGGCAGTACCAGCTGTGCTGCCAAAAAAAGAATCCTTGAGCATCTCAGAGCCATTACCAACAAGGACCCAAAATACCCTGTGGCACGCCATTTTGAACAGAAACACTATTCCAATACCTCTGAATTAAATTTCTTCATATTGGAACAGGTCCCCAAACATCCGAGGGGGGGTGACAGGGTACTCAACTTGAGACAACGTGAATCCAAACTCATAATTGAGTTCCAAACCAGATTCCCGGGAGGTCTCAACATGGATGAGGAATTGGCCATTCACCTTAGAGAATAAGGCCTATCAACCTCATTTACTGCCAGCATTTGTCCAGATTTTCTCAGCAGAGTTTGTTATGATGTTAAAGTACCGACTCCGCTCTTTGCCTTCTGACATGTTTTTAACATATGTGTTTTTCTAATTATGCTGTTTAGTCATACATTTTCATTTAGTCTGTCTTATGCTATTGATTAGTCACATTTCATATTTAACTTTGATTCTATCTTTTGTTCTTTCTCACTCCTCAGGAGGAAAGGAGGGGGCCCATCACTGGATCACACCTGCACGGGCGCACCCAACCTTTGCACTCCCGGAATCACTGCTCGAGGTTGTACCACACGTCCAGACACCATAGCCTTAAGGTTTGACCTTTCCAGATATATACAATTTCAGTCCATTGCAGAGAGTGAATACAACAACATTGGGCAGTCACAATTACCATGCATGTTTTTGAATTATATGGTTGGGTTGATGGTGACACTCATTCAACAATATTTTCCCCAGCCATTGCCCGGATCTATGCCTACCACAGAGGCCCAGTTTGGACTTCACATATTTGTATTTTACATATATTGACTGAATTTATGCTGGTAGAGATCCACGCCACGCAAGTGTATTTCACCTTTTATGTTTGACTATCATTGCTACAAGCTATGCAGCATGGGGTGCTGTTAGCCTTTGTTTCGATTTGATTTATTTTGAGCTATGTGCTGTTTTCTCCAGCGCATTGAGCCTGATTGGACTACTGCAGAGATTGCTCTGCAGTCCGGAACTGCTGGCATGCATGGATATATATTTGTCTAAGTACAGCCAATGGGACTAGTGCTGCATAATATTCTCCTGGCAATAGATGCATAGTATGAGCCTCATTTTCACCTCTTGATGCCACTTGGCTAACGCAACAGCCGATATTCGGATTGTGTGATCTTCTCAAACAAAATGTGATTTTTTCACAACAATTGTTTAGATTACATGTTACAACTTTATAATTATTGATTTGCATATTTGCATGAATTTTTCATTAATTGTGTGTATCATTCATTGAATACGAGCAAGAGTTTACAAAAACGATGTATATTCCGTTTTACCATTCCAAAATGTCTGCCACAAAACCGTATCTTTGCTAGTCCTACTTTGTTGTTGACTATGAGCCGACAGTCTGAAAAAACTTTATTTAAACTTGGTGTCTATGAGTGTGGGGTTGCACGTGAACAAGGCTTTCTTTGCTGAAACGCGTTGTGCATTAAACTGCATTACCAACTACTTTGACCCTCTTCTTGCCTTCTTGTCTGAGAGCGCAAGCAATTCACTTTGTGAAAGACTCTAATTATATTAATCCACCGGACTGCTTCGCCGGTATTTGCGCCACCTTCCACGGGTTCCAAGTGCTCCAGAAGAAGCCTTTATTTTTCTCATATATATATATATATATATATATATATATATATATATATATATATATATATATATATATATATATATATATATATATATATATATATATATATATATATATTCACTGAAAAAAACATAGGTTTCAGGAGTTATACAGTTAGGAATTAGCTTTTAAAAAACCTTTGAAATTCACTCAAAAAACTATAAGTTTTAGTGGTGTTATAGTTAGCTGGACATTTTACTCATACAAAACCATTGAAATTGCTCCTATATAGTTAGTTGTACTAACTATCTTTCGCGCACCCGCAATCCACTGCTGATGATGTCACATATTAGATCATTCATGACATGGTCAGTGAGATCAATGATGGCATCTCAAATGACATCACTGATGACATCACTGATGACATCATCCAGTGAATGTGGTTTGCTTCGTTATTTAAATATGCATTATATATATAGCAATTTGCATTGAAGAATAAGTGGATATATATAAATAAATATTTGGATGGAGGATTTAGTAGCAGTGTAATTGACTGTTTACTTGACCAATTTATAATGTCTCACTAAATATAGTGGATAGTGACTAAACTGTGTGAATATCTGTATCACTTTGTCAGTTGTTGTGTAAACTGATTCTACAGTTGGTTACTAGCTATGTGAAAGTCTATATTAGTTATTGATTAGTTAACTGAGTATTTGTATGAGAGTGTGAAAGTGTGTGTGGTTCGGTGGGGGGTGTGTGACTGTCCAAAGATGTGTGAATAGTTGATTCAGTAGATATATGAAGTTAAAACTACATGTTCTAACAGTTGTTTGGGTGTGTGAAACTCTTTATGGGTGTAGTGATGAGCAAATATATTTCTCAATGGTACATGTCCAACAAACTAGAAAAATAAAAGGCAGTGTATGTGTCAGTTGTTGTATATAAATAAGTATACATAAGACACAATGATTGTGTGAGTGACTGTATGGATAACTGTATACTTGTAATAATGATTTTATAATTCACTAAGTATGACTTACTATCTAAATGAATAGAAGAAGTGGTGTTTGTATAAGTGTTTTGCTAAGTAAATATGTAAGTATGATCCATTGTTTGCATAAGTGAGTAGGATGACTTCATATGTGAATAGGATGCGTGCTGTTGTTTAATGTCGATATAGATGTATAAGTATTTTTGATAGTGTTCTATTGTTCATTGACAGCATGTATGAGTGAATCCATAGGTAAGTGATTAGATGTGTGTAGACATCTATGAATCACTGAGTGGATTTTTAGATACTTGTATTGCTGTGACAATGGATTTAAATATGATACTCTGTATTTTACAAAGAGTGATGAAAAATTGTAATAGTGTATGAAAAGGTGTATGTGATTGTCACGTGGATGATGTCATCAGTGATGTCATCAGTGATGTCATTTGAGATGTCATCAGTGATGTCACTGATCATGTCATGAATGATCTAATATGTGACATCATCAGCAGTGGATTGCGGGTGTGCGAAATATAGTTAGTACAACTAACTATATAGGAGCAATTTCAATGGTTTGGTATGAGTGAAATGTCCAGCTAACTATAACTAAAACTTATAGTTTTTTGAGTGAATTTCAAAGTTTTTTTAAAAGCTAATTCCTAACTATATAACTCCTGAAACCTATGGTTTTTTCAGTGAATTTCAAAGGTTTTTTTAAATGCTAATTCCTAACTATATAAGGCCTGAAACCTATGGTTTTTTCAGTGAATTTCAAAGGTTTTTTAAATGCTAATTCCTAACTATATAAGGCCTGAAACCTATGGTTTTTTCAGTGAATTTGCAAGGTTTTTTAAATGCTAATTCCTAACTATATAAGATCTGAAACCTATGGTTTTTTCAGTGAATTGCAAAGGTTTTTTAAATGCTAATTCCTAACTATATAAGGCCTGAAACCTATGGTTTTTTCAGTGAATTTCAAAGGTTTTTTAAATGCTAATTCTATTAGCGGATTACGTTTAAATATATTAATATCCTAGTGGGACCACCTGAGCAGCCCTAAGGGGTCAGGGTGTTTCTACCCTGCCCCCTTTTTGTGTTCTACATGTTTGTTTTTCTGCTTTCTTGAGCCTAATTCCTAACTATATAAGGCCTGAAACCTATGTTTTTTTCAGCGAATTTAGGTGTGCCATACTTTTGTCATAAGTAAGACTGTTAGCGCTCTAGTTGTTCTTTAGAACACTCTGGGACATTCTGTCATTGGGCTATAGTTGGGCTACATCTGGCTGATATTTGGGCTACATTTGTTTTTTTTGTCTCTGGTGGTCATCTTTGGGCTACATTGGGCTACATTGGGCTACATTGGGCTACATTTGGGCTCTAACATATATATAGCCCAATGTAGCCCAATATATATTTTTTCAAAGTTAATTTTCGTAAAAACCACTGGAGCATATATCTTGAGACATAGCAAAGGCACATCGGGCTAGCAGCCCCTACAATTTTTCCAAGTTTGGTGGAAAACCATTCAGCCGTTCGGGCTAAAAGTGAGTCCAACCGCCCTATGGAAATTAACATGGGGAAAACACATTTTGGGACCCCCCTTTTATCTCGGCCCCCGCTTGATGGATCCCCCCCCCAAACTTTCAGGGAAGGACCGGAGCGCCGCGAGGCAAAGTTAAGGACAATTTCAGGAAGACTACTCAACCGACGCCAAAGTTATTCCCAATAGAATGTTGCAATTTCCCTATGGAAAACAATCCTAACTATATATACCTACTGGATATCGCCAGTAGGTAATACATATATATATATATATATATATATATATATATATATATATATATATATATATATATATATATATATATATATATATATATATATATATATATATATATATATATATATATATATATATATATTACCTACTGGCGGTCGCCAGTAGGTATATATAGTTAGGATTTTTTCTCTATGGGTTTTTTGAAAATTCTATGTCTAATAACTTTGGCGTTTGTGGACGGAATTGGCTGAAATTTTCAGGAAAATGGCACATTTTGTTTCTGAGCAGCCCTTGAAAATTTGGGGGGGGGGTTCGTCCAGTGGGGGCCGAGAAAAAAGGGGGGTCCCAAAACGTGTTTTTAACATTGAGTTTTCCATAGGGCGGTTGGCCTCACTTTTAGCCCGAACGGCTGAATGGATTTGCACGAAACTTGGCAAAATTGTAGGGACTGGTAGCCCGATGTGCCTTTTGTAGGTCTCAATATATGTGCTCCAGTGGATTTTGAGAAATTAACGTTTAAAAAAAGATATATATCTGTAACAGCGGACCGGGCAGCGCACTGGTTCGCGGACTTTTCGCGCAACGGAGCTTTGTGAAGCGAAGCTGATTGGTTCTCCGGCGTCTGTCAACATTCCAAACAGTCCGTAGCGGCCGCCATCTTGTCTCTCGGTAGGATCGAGAGACAAGAGGAGGTCAAAACAAAGGGGGAAATAACTATAAGGGGGCATAGTAGATCCTCGCAGACCCCCTAGGTTTGATGTGGAGGTTTTAAAAGGGCCCCGCGGGGCAAAAAAAAATAATAATAATAATAATTGAACGGCTGAATGGATTTGCACGAAACTTGGCAAAATATTAGGGACTGGTAGCCCGATGTGCCTTTGCTAGGTCTCAATATATGTGCTCCAGTGGATTTTGAGAAATTAACGTTCAAAAAAAGATATATATCTGTAACAGCGCTCCGCTTCGCGTAACGGAGGTTTGCGAAGCTGATTGGTCATTCTGTCACTGGGCTATAGTTGGGCTACATCTGGCTGATATTTGGGCTACATTTGTTTTTTTGTGTGTCTGGCGGCCATCTTTGGGCTACATTGGGCTACATTGGGCTTCTTTGGGCTACATTCGGCTAATTAGCAAATAGCTCATCGCAAACTAGGAATGGTAAAGAATCGCTATTTATTCCTTAAAGTTCGCTATTTAGGAAATGCAAATAACTTTGATGATACATATGGCGGTTCATCTCTAACAAGATAAGAAGCATAGGGATACATTTATGATGACTGGCGCATCACCAGGGATGTGTTAGTCATTTTGTGCTGCTGTTCCGTCACCTATGGTGTGCTGCATTTACAATGCGGCGCATCATGGGGCAAAAACAGCACAGATGCGTGATGTATCTGTGCCGTAAAGGTGGCGCATTGCTGGAGTTGTATCACAAGTGTGATGAAGCTCCAGCAAGGGTCGGGGGTGCCCCTGTCGCAGGGTTTCTGTTCTCACACAGAACTGTGGACAGAGGATTGGAACCTCGGCGAATTAGGGTGTCCCAAAACTCACGTTAGTAATCAAAAACTCCTTAGCAAGCTAGGTACAGTGTCACATTGGATATAACAAACTCTCAATGTTTAGACAATCCAGAATATGAACTTATAGTACCTCAGGATACGTGGAACTCATGAACAGTCGGTCGTTATAGATTTCTTAGAAACCAGAACATGGAGTTAAGAAGAACAGATGTGTATTTGAAATGTTTATTTACTAATGCCGTCTTCTCAGGCGTAGTACCTTAGATAATAAAAGTACACATATTATCAGTAGCAAAATTACCAGCATAGTTACTAGTACATAAAAAGTGAATGGTGATAGTATGTTAACATGCTGTAAATGAATAAGAGTTAGCAACACTTATAAGCAGCCGCGGGCCGTGGAGGGAGTTACGGTGAGGCAGGGAGGCGGGGAGGGGGAGAAGCAGGGTGGAGAATACAAGTACACATATTATCAGTAGCAAAATTACCAGCATAGTTACTAGTACATAAAAAGCGAATGGTGACAGTATGTTAACATGCTGTAAATGAATAAGAGTTAGCAACACTTATAAGCAGCCGCGGGCCGTGGAGGGAGTTACGGTGGGGCAGGGAGGCGGGGAGGGGGAGGGGCAAGGTAGAGAGGGCTCCACCCTGCTTCTCCCCCTCCCCGCCTCCCTGCCCCATCGTAACTCCCTCCACGGCCCGCGGCTGCTTATATCTCACCCTCCCTAATACACATATTATATTATTTGCTAAGAAGGTCTCTTTGTGTTGGTTTAGGGCGTGCCCATACTTTAGTGTCTTAGATTTGAAGGAATCACATCAGCATACACCAGCTCTCTCTTCATGTGAACCGCATCAACTGTTGTGTATGTGTGTTCGGCAAAGCAATATAAAACCCGCCTCATGCCCAGAATTGGCAGAAGTTGCACTTATGTTATGAGTATGAAGTCGTGGAGATCAGACCTCATAACAATTCTGTATCGTGTTGTTCTTGAAACTTTAGCACTCGCTGTACAGATATAGTTTAACAAGTAAAGCAGATAGTAGACCAATAACATATTATTCTCATGTAAACCACGATGAACTACTAGGTGGAAAGCTAAAGCAACAACTAAGTGTCGTGTGCAGAAGTTGCAAAAAAGGAAAAATGGCGTTTAAACCGGTAATGAGCCCATGCTAACTTAACACGGTGTAAAGATATCCAGGACCTAGATGACACCTCCTCATGATCCGGAAACGAACTGAATAAGATAATAGAAGTGCCATCTCATGAGAGCAGATTGCAAGTTTATATGTGGACGGTCCGCAAGGTAAAGCATTAAAAACTAGGAAAATTTAATGCTAAAGAAAAATAAAACAGCCAAGTACTTTATCGAGTCTTAAGCCAATAGGCAAGGTAAATAATAAAAACTTGACAAATAAGTCAATGAATTGTCAATGAAATGCTAGTACTCAGCATATCAAACATGAAAAAGGTCTATGACATAACTGTGTATGCAAAATAAGCTGCAACAGCCTCCAATAGGAAGTCACCGTCTTCATCCGAAAACAGTTCAGCCATCCAATTTAAAAGCGGAAAAGAACATACGTGCTCTCCCAGCACCGGATCCTCTATCACCATCAGAGGACAGCTCGGTGGGTTTTCAAGAAAGCTCTGTTCCAAGAAAGACTGTGCTGCCGCCAGTAAATTCCAGGGACCAAGTAGTCCATGCATCAATGCCACAGCCATAATCCTTTCGCCAGGACAAACCAACTCGTGAGTAATGATAGGAGTCATCAGCTGATTAAAGTCGACGTCAGGAGAAACCGGTCCGCAGAGACACAAATCAATGGCCCAATCGAAATCACAGGTCATGCAGTGAAATACAGGCTGGACACAGGTGAAGTAGGAGAACCGAAAAGATAATCCATATGCCGTGCTTAATATCGCCAACGGCATTGTGCCATAATATTCTAGCATGCGATTGCGGAACAGTGTCAGCAGCTGCAGGGTCGGAGGTTGCATAGGAGGGACATCCATATTTAAAAATGTAAAAAAGCACAAGAGCGTCCGCTGGTAATGCAATTAAAAATGCCAATCTACGAACCAGAGTGCAGAAAATACAATGAAAGGAAGCAGGGATGACTCCAAAGATTTTCTCAAATGAAGTCACGAGACCACTGGTAACAACTTTAAAAAAGTGTGCCAGGGACTTTGTGGAGGATGCGTTAAAGATAGTCGGAAACATGTTGCTGAAATTGAAAGGCAAATCTTAATTGAAAAGGGTGTGCACCTCTGTATGGGTGTTCGCTATGTGAAGTACGAAAGTTTCACGGGCCGAACTCAAGGCCACCTCTCTCTGAGACAAAAGAGCTCTTATTCTTGCCATGCCGTTGAAACGTGTCCCAAGGTTGGTATTTGTGGCCAGATTGAAAACTCCCTATGTTCATGTGTGGGAGGAAATAGAACATTTCTGCAGCAAATAACCCGTTCACTTACTGTTACGATAAAAGGAATACTTTTAATTAACTCAGAACAATCTTCATTATTGAGCATCAAATAACTACCATTTTCCAACAACTTGAACGTGGGGATGATAGCAGGAACTGGCGTGCCTTGCAACACGCAAGCCATATTTGGTCGGTGTTTGTTGCATGAACCGTGTAACTGTATGTGCCTACACATTAGTGAATGATCTGGCGTCTCAGTGCATTCCTCTCCATTCAGATAAACTTCTTGATCATCTTTGAAACATCTGTATGTGTATGGAAGCGACCAGACCTCATGAAGAAAAGCACTACCTAAAGGTTCATAACGACCTATTGGTATATATTTCATACAATTTGAAAACTTATATAAAGCAAAAGGCAGCGTTATTAAACCGTGGATAAGGCATGTTGCCAAAAAACCCGCAATCCTCTGCTGATGATGTCACTGAGCATGTCATGAATGATGTAATATGTGACATCATCAGCAGTGGATTACGGGTAATGGTATCTCTAGTTTACTCCCTTATAGCTGTGTTTCTTTTAACATAAGTGTCTGTTTCCTTCCCTTATACTTACTGTTTTTGGTTCGCTTCCGGTTCGCGTACCAGCGAGCGAACTAGGAAGCGAACTAAGAGAAATAGAGGTTGGCACAGTTCCAAATATTGTACCAATTTTTTAATAACGGGGAGGTAGTTCTGAAAAGAACTTTTTTTTTTATTTTTCTGAACATTTTTTTACTGTTTTTGAATTTTTCGGAACAGTTTTATATTTTTTTGGGTTTTTCTTGGAGGGGGCAATGAAAACGATTCATTGTAAAGGGCTCAACAGGAGCAACAAAACAAAAAAAAGAAGTATTTATTATTTTGGGCGTTTCGGACAAACTTGCATATGATAGTCAATAGCTCTGTTGATCAGAGTGATGCTTTTTTCTCCGTAGGAAATGAATCCATCGCAAAATGCGCAGATGTGTTTTACATCACCAAATCTCATTTGTATATTTGGCACCATCTCCCTGCCCTCTGGTCCCGTTACTTCCGGTACAACAGATCTTCTGGCCATAATAGGGAGATTATCTAGGTCGTTCCGAAACTGTGCAGCACTGTAGTTGTTAGGATGCCACCTAGTCATATGGCGATGCATTGTGTAGTTTCCGAAACTGTATTTTTTGTCGGTCCCTCTGGACAGTCTATCTTGACATATAAGGCAAGTTACGTATCTTGCATTTACTTTTTTCTGACCTTTGGGAATTTTAAAAAATTGCCAAATGAAGTTTTCTTTCCGGTGAGACGTCCTGGGCTGCTCAGGCAAAAACTGCCTCTCTTCGTGCTCGTCCTCCTGTTCCTCTTCTTCTTCTTCTTGTTGAATTACAACTTGAGCAGGTGGTCCACTCTTCCTTGGATGTGGTGGAGGTGGTGGGGAAGCACCAGCTGAAGCTACTAAAGAAGCCATTGCTCAGTGATCACAAAGGGTCTTTCTCTCACAATGATGAAAGTCAGAGTGAGGAAAGAAGGAGGGATTTTCATCATTTGGGAAAAACAAGAGTTCTCAACCAATCAAAAGTGTTCATTTTAGATTATATGACCTAGTCTTACATCATTAGGAAACCAAAAGTGAAATGAACCAATGAAAAGTGTTATTACCAAGTCACATGACTTGCTGTGTTTACGTTAAGCGCTTTGCAGGGCCTCCCGGTTTGCTTCCAGAAACCTGCGCTTTGCGACTCGCTTCGCGTACCAGTTCGCTAACGTAGCACGTCATATGACGTATCACGCGACAACGTGAAACGTCATGCGGACGGGAGGCGTCACGATGTTGTTTTCTAACGCGGCACTTGCGGTAAAGAAACGTTTACCGGCTCGCGGTCTATTTCGCGGCATCAAGGTCAGCTAACGGGAAGCTTCCCGATTCGCGAAGCGGGAACGAAGAAAAAAAAATATTTAAAAAAAAAATTATTCATAAACATATAAAATATATTTTTGGATTTAAAGAAGAATACATTTTACAGCTACAGATATTAGCTGTTAAAAAACCAATGAAATTCACAGAAAAAACCATAGGTTATAGACCATATATAGTTAGGAATTAGCATTTACAAAACCTTGAAAATTCACTGAAAAAACCATAGGTTATAGACCATATATAGTTAGGAATTAGCATTTAGAAAACCTTATTTTACTCACACAAAACCATTGAAATTCCATATATAGTTAGTTGCACTAACTATATATCGCGCACCCGCAATCCACTGCTGATGATGTCACATATTACATCATTCATGACATGGTCAGTGACATCACTGATGACATCACTGATGACATCTCAAATGACATCACTGATGACATCACTGATGACGTCTCATTTGGCATCATTCTTGTGCTAATACGATAAACCTCTTCAGACTCTAATATAACCTTAGATACACTCAGTGTATACAGACACTCACACACTGCCACTCATCCATGGAGTTACTCACACACCCAGTCAGTCATGCAAAGAAACAATCTCACCTCCATTTCTTCAACTATACAGTTATACACACCTTACTTATTGAAACATATACTAACACATATTTACTCTCTTATACAATCCCTGATACAAGTTCACAATGATCGATACAACCACTCACTCAGTGGCTCTCATGCACAGTTATTTATATATGCCAACTCTCACATGTACTGTGTTTTACATATGTACTTACTATGACATGTAGCATTGAGATATCCATTCACTCATCAATACACTCATGCACACAGTCAACTGCCCATGTAGCTGTTTCCACATGCACTCTTGAACTCATACACCTAGTGAATAAACTGCTCACACATCTATGCACAGAGTCACACACCTTCCAGCCACCCCCACACAAACTCAATCTCCCATAGAAATACTTGGGCAACCAATTAATAACACATATAGCCTCTCGTATAGCTAATGATCAACACATGCAGCAGTTTACATCACAACAGACATAATGATGCACAAATTAAGACAGTTTAGTCACTAACCCATGCATTCAGTGAGACACATTTAATCACTCACTCATACAGTCAGTCACGCACCTACTAAATCCTTCATCCAGACACTTATACATCCACTCATTCTTCAATATCTAAGACATATTTTAACTTTACAGAAACATACAGTCACTGGATGTTGTCATCAGTGATGTCATTTGAGATGTCATCAGTGATGTCATCAGTGATGTCACTGACCATGTCATGAATGATGTAATATGTGACATCATCAGCAGTGGATTGCGGGTGCGCGATATATAGTTAGTGCAACTAACTATATATGGAATTTCAATGGTTTTGTGTGAGTAAAATAAGGTTTTCTAAATGCTAATTCCTAACTATATATGGTCTATAACCTATGGTTTTTTCAGTGAATATATATATATATATATATATATATATATATATATATATTAACGCTCAAAACTCTCACAAAATCCTTTAGGAAAGAGGCAGCACTCGCGGACCAAGAGTAAACCAAAGTTTAATTAGAGGGAACAGAAAAGCACAGACGCGTTTCGGCGTGAGCCTTCGTCAGTGTGTCATTCATCCACATCCTGCAATCCATTATATAAACAAACAATTCGTGAGCATTGTCATGGACATAGGACTATACCCCTTAAGGCCACTATGGGCGCCATCTTGGAATGGTGTTCTAACTAAATAGGGGTCTTTTATAATTTGAACATGGAGTTATCACGTTTAAAAATAAAGCCGTGGATCGGCTTGTGTCCTATGGCATTTTGTACAATGCTAACATAATCAAAACAGTTCAAGAAAACATAAAAAGTGAGAAAAGTCATCAGGCACATGGCATAAGGGGATTATGCTCTTATCCTTTGAGTGGAGCTGAACCAAATTATTACATCATAATTTATCATAATTGCTGAACATGGCTGTTTACGGGATATACAGCATAAAGATACTCTATTGGTTCAAAGAACTCACAAAGGAAAAATATATTTACAGTATTTACAAGAGTCAGGTTAGACTAGACCATAATCTGGTGTGTGTTGAGATGAATATTGAAACTAGATTGTCAAGACAGATATTCTCAGGACATGCATTGTTTGTAAATATCTAGGATTCAAGTATCCTTGTCAAGATGCTGATTCTTCTGAAATACACTATCATCCTTGATGATAACGACAGGGCCTATATTCAAAGTTATGGATTCATGATATTAAACACAGCATCCCTTACAAATTCAGCAATGTTGCGTGCTGACAATATCTATACATGCATATGCTAGATAAATTGCATGCCTGTCATACCCAAGGTATATAAATACGGGCTAGATTATACATAAATTTACATATTTACACACCTACGGTGGTCTATCCTCAATAGCGACGGGGGAAAAAGATATATTACAGTTTGCATTTTCATCATGGTTGAGGTTCAACATTGGGATACAGAAATTCATAAATCAAGATCATGGGTATCAAAATCGAAGACATACTAAAAGAACAAAATTGGAAGAGTATATCTGATCTTATGGTGTTCACGTTATTATGATCCTGCGGGGGGCATACACGTTCTAGTTGGATTTTCATTTGAGTGTACCAAGCTTCATATTGGAAAGGGAAGTTTACTCCTCCCATGATATTACTTTCCCAAGTGATAAGCCAGTTCCTCCCCGCTGTTCAGCCCACCAGGTTGTTTTGTAGAAAGGTCTACGATATATCTGGACTCTAGTCTGCGGAGTCTCCTCAACCTATCACCTCCTCTTGCATTTGGTGGAACAATGTCCAATCCGAAGAATCGGAGTTGCTTACGATCTTTACTATGCTCCTCTGCAAAGTGCCGGGCGACCGGATATGAGGTGTCTACTTTCTCGATCGCCCGTTGATGCTCCAGGATCCTCAGCTTGAGCTCCTTGATCGTGCTGCCTATGTAGCGAAGGCCACACGGACAGACCAAGCAATAAACTACAAACTGGGAGCTGCATGTAATGAAGTGTTTGATCGGCATTTTCTTCCCGGTATCTGGAATGTCAAATGATAGCACCCGTTTGCTGCCACTGCAAGCCTTGCAGTGGCCGCAAGGAAAGAACCCTGCCATCTGCTTCAAGGAGTTAGTTTTCGGTGTCAGTTTGTTGAGGTGACTTGAGACAAGCATATCACTGAATGACCTAGCTCTGCAAAATGTGATTAGAGGATAAGCCGGTAGGTCACCTGCGAGTACGCTATCAGTTTTCAAAATGTTCCAATTTTTTGTAAGCATATATATGTATATACGTCAATCCTTCTTCGGCAACTTCACTGAGGAAGCAGGCACGGACTCCATTCAAGTACGAAACTTGTTTTATTGATTTTTACATCTCTAGTGCAAATGCAAGTACATGTACATTTATGGGGAGTTGGGGAGTATCTCTCAACTTCCTCAACTCTTCTATAAATAAATTAAGTAAATTTTTTTATTTGGGGAACCACTTCAAACCTTCCTTTATTAAATGCTCTTACCACCCTACGCCCCTACCCACTCCTAAACCTACAAAATACTTTTACCACCCGATCCTTTGCACTGCTTATTGATATTTTCCCAAAAAAGGGTCCTCTAATTTCTTGTTGTACATGTATTGTTTCAGGAAGATCTGTCATTCCGGGACAAAGGAAAAAGGTGGAGGGGGCAAAAAACGGTGTTTCCCATTTTTATTTCCATATGGATTTTGAACACGACTACAACCCGAACCACTGGATGGAATTACAGCAACATTTGCAGAACTGTAGCTATTGGTCCAGAAAGCATGCTTTTTGTTAATTGGTGTAAATCTGTACAGTAGTTTTTGAGAAGTTAAAGGAATTTCAAATTTGTATGTCTAGAGTCGCAACTAATTCACAACAGATCACAAATGTTGAATGGCATGATTAGCTGGTCGCAGCCTAAACAGAAAGCTGTCATCACCACTTTAAGTAATGGAACATAGTCCCTGGGGCTTAAAATAAAGAACAAATGTGGTTTTAACGGCCTTGGTAGAGATACCTGACCCATGGCTCAAAGATAGGGGTGTTTGTGTGACACTTTATGTGTTCAAAATGTTGAAAAATAGTTTTTTCATGTGTGATATTTGTGTATGCGTCGCCAGGCGCATCACGGCCCTCTGTAACATTTCGATGAATTCACAAATATAGGTGAAAAAACGGAAAAAAATATTTGGATGCTCTCTCAGACACTAATGCACTCACTCACATACTCCCTCAAGCACTCCTGTACCCATTCACAGACCCAGTCAGACACTTGTGCACCCACTCAGGGTCTCAACAGATACTCATGCACCCACTCAGAGACCCACGTGCACTCTTATACCAACTCACAGATCCACTTAGACACTCACACCCCATCTCATAGACCAACATAGACCCTTTCACTCCCGCTCACAGACCCACTCAGACACTCATGCAACCACTCACAGACCCAGACACTCATGCACCAGTAGTATGATGGAACAACACATGCCTGAACAACGCATGTCTGAGCAACGTGCTAACGATGACCACATATTTACAACATATGCCGCCCTTGAACACATAAATTCTTGGTAAAGACCTTATTGGTAAAGGGATATGTGTGCTAAAGATCACACTCCCGCTCTGCCCCTAAAAACTGTCCTTTTCCCCCTCCCGCCCTGAGCCCTAAAAATTAACCTCATGCCCTAAACCCTACCCCAACACTAGCACCCCTGCCTTGAGCCCTAAAACCATCCTCTATATCCGTAAAGTACCAAAAACCCAGCCCCCTGCTCTGAGTACAAAAACTGCCCAAGCCCATAAAACTTTCCCTTTTCCAGCCCTGATCCCTAAAATCTGTCTCCATGCCCTAAAAACTACCCTAACTTCAGCCCTTCACCCTGAGACCTCAAAACTGCCCCCTACCCCTGTAAACTACCCTTACCCAAACCCTCTTGTCCTGAGTCCTAAAACTGCCACCAACCCTGACAACTGTCAATTCCCTGCCCCACCTTGAACCTTACAAACTGACCCCATGCCCCAATAATTACCCGAACCCCCCACTCTGTGCCCTGAAAACTGTCACTTACTCCTGTAAAGTACCCATCCCAACATCCTGCCCTGAGCCCTAAAACGGCTTCCTACCTTATAAACAACCCGACCCCCACAGCCCTAAAAACTCTCTCCACCCCATAAAACTATCCCCACTCCTCTCAAGACCCAGTCCCAGACCCACTTACCTCACCTCATCCTTGTCTGATCCTTCCTCTTTCTGTGCCCTACTCATCTACTCTGCATCTAGACTGTGCATTGCCTTAACCACGTATATGCGTTCTTAAGGCATATGCGTGGTTAAGGCAAGAATGGTTTGGCTTTTGGGGAAACAGCATGCATGGCTGTACCCACGTTGTTAAGGTTGTTTCCCTCATGCACACACTCACAGACCCACTCAGAGACTCACATATCCACTCACACAAACTCACACCCCCTCATAGACCCACTCAGACACTCATGCAACCACTCACAGACCCAATCAGACACTCACACACCCACCCACAGAAACACTCAGACACTCAAGTAACCAATCACATACACAACCAGAAACTCATGCACCCAGTCACAGATGCACTCAAAGATTCATGCACACACTCACAGACCCACCCAGACACTCGCACACCCACTCACTGACAAAATCACACCTTACAACACCCACCCACAGACACACTCACAGACACTCATGCAACCACTCAGATACTCCATCAGGAACTCAAACACCCACTTCCAGACACACTTAGAGACTCACATACACACTCACATACCCACTTAGACACTCATGCACCAATTCACAGACCAACTCAGATTTTGACACCCACTCGCAGGCCTAGTTACAGTCATACATTCATTGCTCACTTGCTCAATCGTACACTTATGCACCCACTCAGAGACCCACTCTCACTCAAACACCCACTCCAATTCCCATTCAGAGAGTCACACACTCATTTACAGGCATACTCAGAGACTCACCCACCCACTTACACCCCTACTTAGAGGCTGATGCACCCACTACCAGACCCAATGAAAGACTAATGTACCCACTCACACACCCACTCAACGATCCATGTAATCACTCATACACCCACTCACACACCCATAGAGCCATTCACACACCCCTTTGATTTGGTGCAGTGCTCAAACTGACAAAACTGCAATTTTCGCCCGTAGCACTACAGCATAGGTCTAAAAGTCCCAAATGTGTGAATGTTTTCAAGTTAGTTTGCCAGACATGGCACAGAATGCCAATGCATAACACCATACATAGGCTTTCCTGTTTTCAGTTTCTATTTTTGGTCAATTCTGGTGTTTTTTTTTCAGTGTTTTCAAGTGATTTAATTACCTTTAACAAACTGTGGTTATCGGTGGTTACACATTTTTGCGCCATTAAAAAGAACAGAAACAGTGTTTTTCAGGTGTTTATGGAACTTTTTCCTTTTATTATTGCTTGCTTTCTGCACTGATTGTGCATGGTGTATAGACGGTGTACGTACAGTGCATATGAGGTCCAAATGCATTTTTACAAATGAAACTTATCATAGTACACCATACAATAGTTCTTCAGTGAGTCGTTGGTCATGCACGCTCCCTCTTTCCTTCTCATGTACATTTTTATCTGTGAAAAAGCCCTCTCAACATTGTCACTTGAGATGGGCTACAGCAAAGCAGCCAGTACACAATTTGCTAACTCTGGCCACTGGCATAGCTTTCCATGCCAATACTGATGCATCTGAAGATTGTTATTCTCTGCGACAGGTTCTGCAACATATGCGTTGAACTGGGTGCATATGCTCTCAGAGTTACTGAAGCGGTCAAAAATGAGGCAGCACTTTTGAAACACAAGCGAAAATTTCCCTTTATAGAAGGGATCTAAAGCTTGTGCAGAGTACCACAGTGAGGCTTCATTGACTTCAAATGTCATGGTTGGTGAAGGTCTATTTCTCATACTTTGTAAAATGAAATATGTCCTTGCTTACCATGTGGCAAGCACTCTAACATGGAACATGTTGCAGTGCCAAAGTCACTACAAGTATCACCCAGCTTACTCTCAAAGAGATATTTCACATCTACACGAATTTTGTTGAACACGTAGCTGACAAGGGTGTTTTCAGACTCTGTTTTTTTATAAAGTCCACTACAGCAGTCATGCTTTACAGTAAAAATCGAAGAATGCTGTAGAGTGTACTTTTTTTCACATAACTCTCAATATGCGACTGAAGATCCTCACATTTCTGGCCTTTGGCATCATCACTCAGCAAAAGTTCTGTAAAAGGTTGCCACTCCGATAATATAGCATTTACAGGCTCTAGGACTGAGAACCAGAATGGACTAAAAAGTAATTAGCATTCTTTATTAACTCTGAATATTGTAAAGATGCTTTCAGGATAACATCTAGCAAGTGGCAGATCTCTTACAGGGAAGCGCTTCAGGTCTTAACAGGTCATCACACAACCTTTTCATATACGTAGCTGAATCACTGCAAATACAAACAATATCACACCAATCTTTGTTGAACTTGGTAAGTACTTTTTGTAGCATCATTCTAAGTGACATTGCAGTCCATGTTTTCCAAAAGGCTGGTGTCATGTTTTAACCAGTATCCCAGATGCTTTATGACTGCACTCTTTTCACATTTGCATGTCACTATACCTTGCATTGAATGTTTAAAGCCTGGGGTGTTTGGCAATTTACATACAATCAATACTGACTCATTAGAAAAGGGGGCTGATGTATAAAGGATTTTTACCCATTCTCAGTGGGTAAATGTGATGGTAATTATTGTGAACGATTCTTATGACACCTACATTTTTCCTGTCAGTGTCCAAAAAATCAAATATGATTTAGATATTTCCTGATTCTCTACAGTTTATAAAATAAATAAACAACACCTACAACATGCTTCTAACTCCTGTATCTTTAGACTGAAAAAAGGCTAACAAAACAATATTTTAGAGACATCCCTAAACAACAAAACTCAAGCAGAATAATGTTAGTCAAGTCTTTCTTACTGCTATCTTTATAACAAAGTTACATTGTATTGGCCCAATCAGGAAGAAATAAAAATGACTCTTTCACTCTACTTTTCCTTTCTTTGAATAGCATTTAGTTTGTGGTTTTGCAGGGGCCTTTTCAGTGTTTATATGTTTACACTGTTAAGGGCTATTTCCTTCAAGTGGGGTTTTATCAGTTATGATAGGTTTAAACCTAAAACCGGACAGCCTAACCATAGACCAGAACACCGCTACTTGCTCCACAAATGCTCCTGGTTCCTTAACTGTACTGCAGAGGTGGCTACGGACATAGACGATTAGGACCTTTGCAAGACTATGTGAAGTTTTTCAGTCTTCAATAGCTGTGTGCTTCCTCTTGCTCACAAAGTCATATAAATGACCAGGCCCACTTATGATTACCAAAAGGCTCTACATTTTCCAAACGTTCCTTTTTCTGTAGCAAATCAGTCCATAAAAGAATTATTCATGATGGTTCAGTTCCATTAAACAACCATACTAAACCCTTGGAAAGTATGATTTGTAAAAGCGAATACCAGAACTGGTTAAAGTTGTATACCAGTGAGAATAGTACCATCTGATATTTAGGGTGATCTTCAATATAGAAACAATTTCAAACAACCCCTTGTGCACCTTACCAATGCAGCATAATAGAGAAGTTGCATTCCAATCTCAAGACAGAAAAAACATAAACATTATATAGTTAAAAAAGTAGAATCTCTGTGTGAATGGGTAAGGACAAGCAGAGAGGAGATGTGATGCGAACAAAAGGGTTTATTTATTGTCACTCAAGCCACACATGTATAACGTGACTTGGCTCTGCTCCCGTCTTGACGTCAGAGGAAGAACTTCGCTCAGGACCTCTTCTTCGTCCCAATCGGAAAAAGCCAGCGGACATGGAACCATAACAAAATAAGAAAGAAGCACATTTAGTGTGAGTGCTCCGGTTCGGGCCCGGGGTATTAGGGAGTAACACCTAAACCGCCACCAAGTGGTTGCTAGTGCTCCTGTAATTACTCTGTGGAGTCTAGTAGCTCTTGTACATGTTAAACCTCCCCCTGCTATAAGGCCCACCTCTTCAGCGTCCCCGCCTGCAATAGGACCATGTAACTGAGTCACATGGGTCGGCCCGGCCTCCACGAAACATGGATAGTTAAAGGGGCAGTGATCACCCTCCAAGGCTTGTTCCCACGGAGACTGTAAATAAAGCACAGGAGAGAAGTAAGGGGGCAAAAGGTAAGCGTGTTCATCCTCCTCCCTATCCCGGACAGGCATATCGTGACACTCTGTATGTAGACAAATGTTAGGTAATGTTTTTGTCAGATACCTTCTTAGCTATGTTGGGCAAGTAAGTATTAAATATTATTAAATTACTGTGTGGCTGGTAATTAAATTGTTATATGAGTCTAAAAGGAAGCATCTTCACATTACCTTTACAAATCTGTTGACATAGTTGATGTTCCATACTTGTGGGTATTAATTATCCTTTTGTTAAATACGTAATAGTTTATTAACAAATAGTACAGCACTGCTTTAATACAGCTAGTGCTCAGATTACAGAGTCAACACCTATAGCCACATAATGTACTGCTGTTGAGTCTCAGCACCACTTATATTTTCTGTATGTAAATAGGATACATGCAGTCTATCAACAGGCCACTTCCTGTATCCTATAGATTGACAATGAACTGATTCTTCCATCTCTATGCTGGTGTTGTGGTCTTTGTGGTTTAACAAACAATATATTGGTGAAACCTATAGAAAATATTGTAATGTTCTCAGAATATTCATCATGAAAGGTTAAAGTTGAGGGAGAAAAGGAGTGTCATTATTTTGATTGGACGACAAGATCAGAACAGTTGAATCAAAGTAATAGTGGAATGTTACCTCCTTGGCTTGCAAATGCTATGCCTTCCTAAACTGTCAGATATTCTGGATTTCCCTGTGTCCTTCCCTAGTGTACTGAACAATCATGCATTCCCCCGCAAGTGTTTCATCTGTTTGCTTTTCTGTTTGGTGGGGCTCTGGCCCAAATATACCCATTCTGAGGGAGAATGGCTACTGACCCATCCACCCATGGTATATGGTGACGTTATTGTAGCAGCAGAGCACAAGGTTCTTAACATGGCTGTCAAACCCCCCAAATTGCAGTCTCTGACTTTGCTATATATTTGATATCAGTATGTGTGATTTACTGATAGTGGGTTATTGGTGGGATATGTTTGAGTTCTGTACTTGCTGCAAAACCTGGTGGTCCTCCAGCAGTTGACTGTCTTATTCCATGGTGAAAATGCTAGTTAGCACATACTGCTTCCTAAACCCACATCCCTTAAACCAGTGATGGTTAGAAAGAGGATAAAGCTGAAAACGTACTCCTTTTGTGGATTTAGGTTTCCTCCTCCTTTAGTAAAACTCATGTATCCGCCCCTTCCTATGTTGCTATTGGTCTCCAAGGTAATGAGAAGAGATGTAGAGGGCTGCCTGGCATGGAATCAATTAAGTAATTTGCCCAGTAGGATTCTGGTATTTAGAATCTAGTAAAAGTTACACAACAAAAGAAAGATGCACTGCTTCAGGATTGTGCTACTTTGTATTGTAAGATTTGCATGGTGCTTCTGGTGTTGGACTAGAATTTGAGTAGTCTGACACTGCAAAATGGGACATCTTAAAATTGCAAGCATGTAGGCTTTTTCTTTGGTCCCATCATGGCTCAAGAGACCAAAACAAGCATTGGCAAATCCAATAAATCTCAGCTTTGGGACTTATTGGCTTTGCCAAAGCCTCAGGTTATGCGGTACAGGATCAGTAAAGATAAATAAAAAAGGAGAAACTAAAAGGCACAATGACACAGCCGCCAGTGGCTGTGTCTTTTTGTAGGCTTGGATATGTGTCACCATGGATGTGTGCACCTACGAACTGACATTGGTGCTGTCAGAATGCCTTCCAGAGGGCCACAGGACACTCAGGGGTTACTGGGCCCAACTGTGGTGGTTAAGGCCTTTTGTTCCTGATGTCCTGTAGCCCAGCCTACTCTGGATCCTGAGCAACTCGGCCAAGTACCCCTTCTGGTCTTGACTCTCTGTGGTAACTGTGAAAAAGCTGTCAAAGTCTCCCTTAGTGTGGAAAGTGTTGATACAGACTTCTAAAAAGTGACTCATAACTCAAACAGTGGCCTTTAATGTCAATAAATCAGTCTCCAGTCAAATACTTATTTTCATATTAAAAAGAAGTATTTCCAATCAAATGCATTCAAAGAAGAATTACAGCACTCATAAGCAATAACACAATACCCTTGTACTGGAAGGCGAAATTTGATAACATCTCAGAGGACCCCAAGATTGGCTCTCTGACTCGCCAGTTCCTGGATATAAAAGCCATTTACCAATTAGAGCCATGCTTGGACTTTATAAGTACAGCCATTGCCAGGAAACTTTATTTGCAGTTTTGTCATGGTTGTCTCCCCCTGTATTCATTTGTTAATAAATGGTCTAAGGATGTTCCCATGGCCTGCCCTGCCTGTGGTCTAGCTGAGGAAACAGAACTGCATGTTTTTCTGTTTGCCAAGGCTACTCTAAGATCAGAAGAAGAGAATTACAGCAATTATGTGAGAATCTTGGTGGTATCCATTGCATAGATGTGTATAGGCTTTTAAAACATGACACCAGCATGCATATCGTACTTGCTACCTCACGATTTCTTGCTGCAATGTGGTGGCCTCGTTTGCAATTTTTTAAATTTTATTGAAATGTATTTTTTATCTGTGGTCATTGACAAACTGCTAAAGATCTTTTTCTCTTATCAATGTAATTTATTCTTTTAAATATTCCTGCCAAAATCTTTTTTTTAATTGTTGACATGAAATGCTGTCTTTTATAGTTTTTCAACCGAAATAAAGATTTTCTACTACTACACAATACCCTTGTTGGTCGGGGCTCTGGTGTTTTACTGACAAATCCCTGTCCCACCCTCGTAATGTGCTTGGGGTTATTCCTCATTCACTGTTAGCTGAATCCAGGTAATATTCCCAATTATCCCGTAGTCCACTCCGACTCTTAGAAAGTAGTGAAAAGTTAATTTTTTGCTGTATCACATTTATCAGCTAATTCCCTCTGGCTCTATAGTCCATTAACAAGTGTTACCCCCTCCAGCAACATGGAAGTGTTCAGTGCCTCAACAGATGACCCAAACGCCGGAATTTGCTATGCTCCAGTTCAGTTTGCTGGAGTTGGTCTGCACGCAGGAGACGTGGCAGACCCAATCAGGGGCAGGCTCTACATGAGCTTACTTGGCCGTCTCTAGCAGCAGTTGGGGGTGCTTCAGTGCTTCCTCCCAAAGCACTCCTGATCTCATCCCAGCAATGTGACGATACACTCATGGCATCCAAGGCGGCAGATCAGGGGCAATCCTTGATGCTCATTTCAACCAGTTCTGTACTCGGGTGGCAGCCCAAACGCGGTTCCGCCAGTCCGACCTGGCATACTGCGTTGCAGCTGCACTTTCAAACATACCATAACACCCAAAACTCGGTTCCGCCAGCCCGACCTGGCATACTGCGTTGCAGCTGCACTTTCAAACATACCATAACACAGCATAAATGATCCTTGAGGAGTGATTTAACGTTTTAAAGGATTTTAAATTCGTCACAACAGTGAACACAATTCCAGAAGACTCAAGACATTTTATCAGAACAAATATTTTTATCATAGAATTAATCTAGGTACATATAGAAATATCTTTATAACGTAGCATAGGCATAAATCCATCTATCGAATCATGTAAGGCAACTCAGTGTCTACTGCTTACTTGATTCTAACATATGCAGTAGTTTCTGACACTTTTTACACACAAATATATGTGTACCGTTAACAAATTGGCCATATAGACAATACTTATCAGTATACTTACAGATCAAACACATTGATTAGTAATGATATACAATAAAAAAGTGTCATGACGTCGATTTTTGGTCTCACAAACTGTTATTCTTCAAGACCATCATCAGGACATGTGTTGCTCCATGAATCGAACAAAAAACAACATATACATAATCAGAAACATATTTACAAAATTCCTTGAGTACAAAAATGTGTATCGTCTGCCCTCAACAATGAGAAATTATCCACACAAACTTGTGAAACGCTCGATGAAGCGGGCATGGTACTATGATCGACAGGCCCTGTTACAACCCAAAACTCAGCAAGAGAATGTGTGCAATTTGATCATATGTGTAACCACTTTTGGATCAGAATCAAATGCGATCAAAATGATGGTGACCAAGAACTGGCACCTTATACAGAAAATTGAACCTCAGCTCAAGTCACCACGGTTCACTTTCAAAAGATTACGAAATTTGAGGGATCATCATGTAAAAGCATATAAGGTACCAGTTTCCAACACATTACAAAATATGTGGGATTTAATGCCTGTTGTTGGTCACTATCCATGTGGTTTTTATGTAGCCTGTCAAACAACATCAGTTGTAAAGTCCTGTGTTATAAATAGAAAAAACTGGGTACTGCAAGAACATTCGAACTGTTTAACGAAAATGTTTATTTACTGCATACAATGTCCCTGTTCCCTGTACTATATAGGTAAGACCACACAGGAAGTTAAAAAAAGAATTTTGCAACACCTGTCACGTATCCGTTGCAAAGTCGAGACTGCACCATTGGTGGAACACTATTTAGAAAAGCATCATTCCCCGGGTGATATGAAATGGTTTGTTTTGGAAACTGTTAAAAATTCAAGAAGAAGACATAATGTGGATCGTCTGCTCACGCAAAAAGAGAACAGGTGGATTTGGGCAGCTAAAATGGTAGAAAAGGGATTGAATTCGTTTTTGGAATGGCAAACGCTAGCCACCCTCTTGTAACTTGATTTTGACATCTGATGTATGATAAGTTTCCAGGAGAAATAGAGTTTTTGGGCAGTCTTATTCACAGTGAGACTGTGTAGTGCTGAACTTGGAGGTTATTGCAATAACCGGGTGATTTCCAATACAGAGTTATATGACTGAATGGGGAAACTGTGAGACTCCCATTATGTGGTATACCATATGTTATCAGCATTACAGTTACACAGACAGAGAGGGATATTTCATCCTGCACAACAATAAGCTCTTGATAAACTGCTACTGTCCTTTAATCTAATTATTATTAGGCTGTTTAGAGGCTTGTTGAGCATATAGCTACAAGTACATCGGCATTAACATTGCCTGACTGGCTGCTGATTTCTATGGAAGGTCAGGCATAACATTTAGTTCCAAGATGGCCGATATGTTGCTTGAGGCCCGATCACATTATCTTGAAAGGGTCATAGAGAGTTGGAGACCGCGGCGGCAGCACACGACTGGTTTGGCGAGCGAGGGACGGATTCATACAGCGTTCCTTAAGTAGGTTAATGGTGAATACGATATACATAGGATTTGGGTTGCACTGATATTTAAACATCGTGTTAACAGCAGCGCATTATGTTTTGTCACCTCTGCAGAAAATATACTGGCAGAGTATAGTGCAATCTTCATGTGTGAGTACTTTTTGTATTTGTTTAGTATGTGCTGATTTGATTACACAATGATAATACATTTGGATATATTTAGAATACCAGAGATCTTTGTAATTCATGAGCATATATTCATATTTTGTTTGTAGACCTATCACGTATATGCAAAAAAGAGGCGGAAGGTACGATAGAAGGACCAATATATATGGGGTCTAATGTTGGTTTCTTGTGACAAACTAAGTTGTTTATGGTTGGTTGTGGTTACGGTGTAGTATTTTAGTCCATACATACATATAGAGATGTAGCCGAGGCAGATGTAGTTGAGTATAGAAGTAGGTTTATTCAGCCATTAGCAGGATAACAGGAAGTATAACTCTGGAACAAGCAGCCCCACCAGGAGCAGCCTCCTAGCTGCTCAGTCCATCTTTAACTGCCAACTCTCATACCAGGCACCCAAGTATTCCATACATGTCAATCACACCAACATTCTTACCTGGAACACTCACACTGGCTGAGCAGCTAGATGCAGTAAAAAGCAGGAACATAAATATATAACTCAGAATACTACATTATCCTCTTCCTCACAAAAAGAAAAGAAAGAAGAAACAATCAGCGAAGAGGAAAACTATAGACAATGAAATTACAATTGATGATAATAGTCCGTAAACCCAGGGATGAGGAGAAAACCACACCACGAGAGGGAAAACAGACAAACAAGAAAAAGAAGGAAGAAAGAGACAGTAAACACAAGCACTGACACTATCCTCCTCCTTTAATATTGAAAAAGATAAAAATGTTCTCACAGAGCAAGTGAGTAAGACCTAGAATGAAGAAAAGACCTCCATAAAGGTAGACTGTGGCAGACAAAAGCCACTCCTCAAATGAGGAACTGAGAAAACAAGGGCTAAACCCAGAACGAAGGTGTACAAAGGACAAGCCTAAGAACACACGCAGCACTGGGAGGTGCAGCACAATGTGGCAAAATTCCACTCCTCATGTGAGGAACACAGAAAATATGAAGCTACTCATAAATGAATATGTTACAAAGGACAGACCTAAGAACACACGCGGCACAAAACAGTGCAGCACCTTGTGGCAAAATTCCACTCCTCATGTGAGGAACCTTGAAAGTATGGGACTTACCCATAAACGAATGTGTTATAAGGACATACCTAAAAACACAAGCGGCACGAACAGGTGCAGCACAATGTGTCAAACCAACACATATAAAAGTGAAGCACAATCAGCTTACACACAAGACATAGTGAGTCAAATAATGACTAAACGCAAAAGAAATGTGATGCACAGGGCGTCTTACACACTGGACACGAGACCATGCACGCAAATTATGTACAACAAAGTGTCCAACACAGGCAGAGAAGGTATAAAGTCCTAAGAAAAGACTTTGACCCTATAACCCAGACATGAGGGTTAACTAATGGTAAAAAGACCATGAGGGGAAATGGGACTACAACCCAAACCCATCCCAAAAACAGGGATACAATGATGCACAAATGAGGGTGAGAGAACTCGTAAGCAAAACTTTTGCGCAGACATGAGTAAGAGAACTCATGTACCAAACTAAAGCACTGAGATGAGGGTGAGAGAACCCTAAATGACGAGGGTGAGAGAACCCTTAATCAAAACTGTTGCGTAGATAAAACACAGTTATGCAAACATGAGGGTGAGAGAACCCAACATACGTAATGTGTCACTATCGTTAAAATTTGACAAGTCAGATAAAGAACACACACATTTTTAAATAAACAACCTGTAAAATAAAAACATGCTTGATGAATAACCATAGTCATAGGTGTGCCTGTCACCGGGATGGAAAACAGGCTCTTGAAAATGTTTCGATGACTATCCATTCCCAAGTACTTTGCAGCAAGTCAGAGTGCAGGACACTCCATCGAATTGATAACGTGTCAGGGCATTAAGACAATAAAAGAGACTCACCACGAAGAATTTCGGCAATGTTCGATAAAAGGGAAACAAAAGGCATACTTCCCAGAAGTTGAAGCTGAAAAGAGTCCGGTGTCCCTTTGCCTGAAAAGAAGAATAATTTGCTCAAACGATGTGCCCAAACGATGAGGAGATTGGAGAAAACGTTCCGACTTGAAGAGAAAACTTTATTGAGTGGACAGTGGTTGGCAGAACACCACGGAACATTAGGGTCACACTGAAACTTTGCTCGTGCAATTCCCAAGATGGCGGCACGCTCAGGAGACGTAAGCCGGGTGGCTCACGGAGCACTCCTGCTGCCTGACGTACAAGAGCAGTTAGGCCAACTATGAAGGAAGACGTCACAGAAGGTTGATGCGAGGCTCCGCGCGGCACTGCATTCAAGGTAAGTTACACGAGCCAATTGGTTTTTTTTCAAAGTCCAACTGTCAAATTGAGAAGCCTTGCAAAAAGACAAGAAAATGACTTTTATATCACGAAAAATGTCACTCGCCATGTCAGCCACCTTCCGATTAGGCAATGACAATCCTGGTTAATAAAAAACACCTGTGACAACTGTCACAGAGGCCGTAGACAATTTTAAGCAGGCAGTCTCAAGGATATCTCATCCATGTAGAGCGTTAGTACGGATGAGTACACGCACACGAAAATGGTAACCTATACAACACCCTGTGTGAAAGAGAGTCATTTACCTCGCACTTAGTCCCAAAATGCAGCGAGACACCAATTACCTTTGTTTCACATACAGGTTCCGTGTTGGCATCTTTCGCTTTCAAAGGCATTGGAAGCAGGATGTTGCTCTTAGACTATAAAAGAGATGTTGTTTCTTCTGCGTCATGTAGGCAGCTTCAAGGCTGTCAGGTGTAGTTGACATTGGTAGTAGCACAGCGTACCTTCTTTGAGAAGTTGGTTCTTCTAACCGCTTTCATGTTGATTTTCTGACATGACTGCACCACTGGTCTAGGGCTGTCTGGTTTTCTGGACACTGGTGGGGCTACTTCGCGTGATTGTTGAGGTTCCTTCGTCTTGAAATACTTGTTGCTTGTTCCACATTAGTTACTAGTGAGTAGAAATTCCTGTCAGATGGCATGTTGCACGCAGGTAAGTCTCCTCAAGATCGTCGCCAAAAATAATGTAGTATGTTGGTCCATACATACATGTAATGATGTAGCCGAGGCAGATGTAGTTGAGTATAGAAGTAGGTTTATTCAGCCATTAGCAGGATAACAGGAAGTATAACTCTGGAACAAGCAGCCCCACCAGGAGCAGCCTCCTAGCTGCTCAGCCCATCTTTAACTGCCAACTCTCATACCAAGCACCCAAGCATTCCATACATGTCAATCACACCAACATTCTTACCTGGAACACTCACACTGGCTGAGCAGCTAGATGCAGTAAAAAGCAGGAACATAAAGATATAACTCAGAATACTACAGACGGTTGAGGTTTTAATTACCTGTTTTCCGTGTGAGTAATTAGGTTTACATATTTATGTTGTCTGTGCATGTCACGTATACACTAGTGGTGTAATTGGACTATAGTTGTAGAGGTGTTACACACGTGTTACAGACATGGTAGTACATTTGATTAGAGGTGTAGTTGTAAAGTGGTGGTGTCGTTTACACTTTGCATCACCTGGTTTGGTGAGGGCAGACAATACACATTTTTGTACTCAAGGAATTTTGTAAATATGTTTCTGATCATGTATATGTTGTTTTAAGTTAGATTCATGGTGCAACACATGTCCTGATGATGGTCTCGAAGAATAACAGTTTGTGAGACCGAAACGTCGATGCCATGACACTTTTTTATTGTATACCATTACTAATCAGTGTGTTTGAACTGTATGTATACTGATAAGTAATGTATATATGGCCAAATTGTTAACGGTGCCCATATACGTGTATGTAAAAAGTGTCCCAAACTACAAACTACTGCATATGTTAGAAACAAGGAAGCAGTAGATATTGAGTTGCCATACATGATTCGATAGATGGATTTATGCATATGCTATGTTATGAAGATATTTCTATATGTATCTAGATAAATTCTATGATACAAATATTTGTTTTGATAACATTTCTTGAGTCTTCTGGAATTGTTTTAATTGATGTGACAAATTTAAAATCCTAAAAAACGTTAAATGACTCCTCAAGGATCATTTATGCTGTGTTTTTTAATATACCCAGTTCCTTGGGGAATATTGGGTTGCCCTATTGTTGTGTTACACTTTCAAACATGGAGCTGGTCCGCACTGCATGGCTGTCTATACCCCAGCAGCCCAGCGACCGCCATACAAGGTTGCCTGTGAGGCTCTGCATAGGGCTTAGAGTTTGTCTGCAACAATAGCTTACATAGCACCCCATCCTGGCATACAGGGAACATAGAATAATGTAGTATGTGCTTCACTCTCTCTGCATGGTACTCAGTTCATGGCTATCTTCACAACAGTGCTTCACTCTCATATAGGGGGTCACTGACCTGAATCTGCACATGGGCAGCGACCCGTTTGGTGCAGCAGCCATCTCCTCACATCTCATACCAAGGGTCCTCTCAACAGGGCTCCCCATTAGACCTTTCTCCCTCCAGTACTATCCTCTGACTCCCAGGGCACACTGGACCGTGGAAGCAGGCAGGCACTGATGGTAAAGGCTCTAGAGCAGGTGCTCTTAGATTACCTGGGTCATGTCCTCTCACCCAGCAGGGACTAGCAGGCCTGGCCCGACCCAGAAGTCTTACAGAGCTTTCCTTCCTCAAACAGCTCATCTGGCTGCTTGACAGATGACAAATGTTGGGGTCTCAACCTCCCCTTCTTTTAGTCCATTTCCAGACACCATATATTATTTAGGCCTGGGCCTTTGAAGTTTTATGTTGGGGTTATCCTTCTTATGAAGTGCACACATTTCCTCTTGAAAGGTTTTCTGTCACAACAGGAGAGAATTCATAGCTGATAGTCCCATAAGACACAGAAGATGGGAGTAACTAGAGTTAATACCTGGCTATCAGTCCCAGTAATATGTGCATCAAAAGGTTATTCTCTGGCTCCCATTCCCTCTCTTTACAATTCCCTTATCAGCCCCATCTTCTTCCTGAGATGTGTTCAGGCCCTTTCAAGTTGATCTCTCAATAAATAAAAAGCACCCTTTTAAGTGTATAGGGGGAATCTCACCCCTTCTACAGTGTGTCCCACCCAGCTCACAGGAATGCAGCAATACACAAATCTATCCAGAGGGATTTCTCCACATCCTCATGTCTTCAAAAGGCAAGCATAGCCTTCCTATAATGGCACCCAGGGTCTTCTAGATAATGCTCCATTACGGGCACACTTGACATCAGTGTATGTCCCTAGCACAAACACACAGGCCAGCACTACTACCTCCATATAAGGGCTACCCCAGGCATACATTAATTCAGCCCACACATTTTCTCTGTGCACACTGCTAAGTGCTGTAACCTTTCTTTATTGTATGACATGCCGGCACACATACAGCCAAGCACACACATTCACTTTGAGTTTTGCTGCACAACACTGCACCCTCCATGTATTGTACTCCTCACCTACACCTACCTAGAACTACACCAAGGACTGAGAGATCCCTAGGTAGAAGATCTTGGCAACTTACACCTTAATACATCCTTGTTCCCAGTAGGAAATTCTGTAAATTCTGCCCTTCACTGGCAAACTGTCACCGGTGTCACAGATATGTGTCAACCCTGGAGTCACGAAGAAGAGGTTGGCAACCCATCACAGCACCTCTGTTCTCTGTTTCTGCTGCTCAGGTGTTAACTCAGAGGGTAGCTTAACTCCTTCCACACTGCCTATCTTATGTCACTATGCAGCAAGTCAGGAATAGGCTTATTGTCGTACTCAACTTCCTCTGCATAGCCATTCGCTGTTTTGTCAATATGGAGGTAAGGCTTTAGCCTGTTCAACCAAAACAACCTATTGGGTTCCTTTGTGCCACCTGTGTCCACCAAGTAGTTTACATCAGACACAATCCGGACTACTTTGTATGGCCCACACCATTTGTCCTCCAAAGCCCTCGGACAAATTGGCTTCAGCACAACAACTGCTGACATTCCTGATACCCAGTTACAGTAGCTTTCTGGTCACACCATTTCTTCATCACCTCTTGGCTAGCCTGAAGGTTTTCTTTTGCCTTACTCATATATTGTATGAAGTGAATGAGATCTGAGCACTCCTAATTCAATGATGTGTATAGTGTTTTTTTCTAATATTTTGATCTGTGTGCTGCACCCGAAAGAGTGTACCTAAACACTCACTTAATCATGAGAAAGGGGGGAATTTCAACTTTATATCTTCTTACATGAGAGAGATGTGGGAGCAAGTTGGTGTAACATACCACTTCTCCACAGCATACCACCCACAAACCAATGGTTTCGTGAAGCAGTTTAATAAACCTGAGGGGCATTATGGCAACTCTGTCAGAGACCCTCATTAGGAAGTGGGATCTTCTACTACCATTTCTTTTGTTTGTCTACCAAGAGATTCTACAAAAGCGAGTTGGGTTCAGTCGCTTTGAACTTCTGTATGAACTCCCATGTGGGGTCATTTCACCATAGTCAGAGAAGGGTGGGAAGGAACATGAGTCTCCACCGAAGTATGTGGGGGAATATGTGATTGACCTCAATGAGTTGATGGCACAATATATGAGTCATGAGAAAGGGGGGCTAGCATGCAAGTATGCTTGTTAGACTCTGTTGCGCACTAACATAAACAATATTTTGAATTAGGTTCTTTTTCGCACACATGTGATATAGTAGAGCGCAAGTTACTGATTTGCTGTTAGCCATTCGATATACACAGGGGATCGTAGGATTGTGAATTGGTCTGTAGCGTCATCGATAAAGTTTCATTGAAAGCACTCCAGTTGCGTGGTATTTGGTGGCTACGGTCTAGCTTGTGGTTTGTTTAACCAATCATGGAGTTTGAAGGCATAGCGTCAATACATTAGTTTGACGATCATGTGACAGAGTATGGAGGGGATGTTTTGGAGTCTGATTCCGGTAATTGTTATCTGGTCTTGAGTGCTGGGAGAGTTTTTGTTAAAGCGGAATACTATGATTGAGCTAACTGAAGGATTCTGGTTTGTTTGCAGAGATTATAGAGATTGTTTAGCGGATACGTTGTTTGAAGAATTGGAACCTGCACATCTTAATTTACTATTGTGTTAATCTTTTTGTCTAGGACATAAGTAATGTCCGATAATTATTTAATATGACACGTAATGATTGTGACGGCGTTGTGATAGCGTTTTTAACTTAAGTGATGGATCTCGTTTTCAGGACTTCGGTGTTCCTAAACTTCAATATTTTGAGGAGAATTATTAGTTTTCCTGGTCACGATTGGAGTGAGTAATTGAATTATTTTGTTATGCTCACATTAGGGTATGAGCACTGGTGGTGGCTTCTACTATACTGAGATCACTTGCTTTTTTTTTTCTATTTTGTTGAGTATGATATATATTAATGAACCAAACAAATCAGCTGCCTAGTGGACCTTGACTTATGTGCTTGTTATAATTTTTCTTGTTTTTCTAGTGTTGCTCCTGACAAAGGGACTTGGTTTACGTCCCGAAAAGCATTGGACCATCTACATCCATATTTGAAAATTTATTTTTATTGTGATATATTGTTTAGTACAGCTTTGTTTGATTTAAAGCAGAACATTATGTACATGTAAATAATACTTTGAAATATGAAAATTGAACCTAGAAATTTTTTTATGAATAAATAGCACAATGAAGGGGCTTTAAAACAGCGTTAACATCTTGCAAAATTTGTTTGAGCAGAAAATATTGTTTATGTTAGTGCGCACCAGAGTCTAACAAGCATACTTGCATGCTAGCCCCCCTTTCTCATGACTCATATATTGTGCCATCAACTCATTGAGGTCAATCACATATTCCCCCACATACTTCGGTGGAGACTCATGTTCCTTCCCACCCTTCTCTGACTATGGTGAAATGACCCCACATGGAAGGTCATACAGAAGTTCAAAGCGACTGAACCCAACTCGCTTTTGTAGAATCTCTTGGTAGACAAACAAAAGAAATGGTAGTAGAAGATCCCACTTCCTAATGAGGGTCTCTGACTGAGTTGCCATAATGCCCCTCAGGTTTATTAAACTGCTTCACGAAACCATTGGTTTGTGGGTGGTATGCTGTGGAGAAGTGGTATGTTACACCAACTTGCTCCCACATCTCTCTCATGTAAGAAGATATAAAGTTGAAATTCCCATATTGGAACTCAAACTCTAGAAAAACATCATCATATCCCACGGAATCAAGATCATCTCCTACTCGGAAAAAAACCGAGTACATGTTTTCCCTCTCAGGCAACAACGTCACCACCAAGATAAACTTTACACAATGCATGCCGAGCATGGCCAATTGAATGATAAAAACTGCCTCAATCAATCAATCAATCAATCAATCAATCAATCAATCAATCAACTCAAGCTCAACACCCACAAAACTGAATTGCTGATCTTCGGTAATAAGAGCTCACCTTGGGACTCCATTTGGTGGCCCGCCAGTCTGACCACACCAGGAACGTAGGCCTCGTCCTGGACATCAACCTCAAAATGAAGTCTCAGGTCAACACCATTACTTTCTCATGCATCCACATCCTCTGAATGTTACGTAAAATCTTCAAGTGACTCCCAATGGACACCAGACATAGCATAGCGCAAGCTCTACTCACAAGGGATATTGGACTATGGCAAACCAATCTACACTAGCATCCCAACTCATCTCGTTCACAGACTTTAAACGATCCAAAACGCTGTCACCAAGCACATCCTCAAGCTCCCACGCCGAACCCACACCACGCCACTCATCAAAGAGCTCCACTGACTCCCCATCCAAAAGTGCTACCTGTTAAAACTTCTCACGCATGCATGCAAGTCAATACAAAACACAAACCCACATACCTCGATCAATGGCTTCATTTCCACCAACCAACCAGCCAATTTTGCTCAGAATCACTCTCAATGGTACACACACCCACAGAAGCAAAATGGGAGGTTTATCATTCTCCTACTAAGCCACCAAATTCTGGAACGACTTAGCCCAACACATCAGGGCCTCCTTTTCACTTCTTTAATCCCGCAATAGGGTGAATACCTGGCTATTCAACTAATTTTATTGTGGGACCATCGAGACTGCCTGTATTCAGGCCCAGCCTCACCACACGCATACGCTCACTCACAGAGTGCCTGGATACCCTCACGGGATGCAAGCAGAGCTGCACAAGACCACCTTACATTACATTACTACTTAATAGAACAACCTAAATTAGTTATCCTTGTTCCCTCAAAATCCAGAGCATTTTTCTGAGTCCCCAATAAGAGGCATATGGAAGAAGAGAAACTCGCATTTGAGATGGATTGTATGGAAGACTCTTCCACTGTTAGATTGAGGAGTAACAGTAGCCAAAGCTACAGAGACCAGTATGGGGCAATTAATAGAACCTGAGCATTTTGCTGAATCACCTTCATGAGTACATTGATGAACAAGAGAATTAGAGGAAAAGCAAAAGTAAGAACTGTTGGCCACTGAACTGATAGAGCACCCTGGGCCTAAACCCTCTAGGAGGGACCCAGGGAGCAGAACCTGGGAAACAATATATTCAGCTCCATTGCAAACTTTTGCATCCAGGTGAGGAAAATTGAATTTTGCCCTGTTATGTGTCCCTACGTGTTCCCCAACATATAATATATATATGCATGATTTCTATGTATTTTCCCCCCATGGCCGAGAATAAAGACGCATTTGCAGTTGCGTCCAACGTTAGTATGTCAGTTATTCAGTCCTCCGTGAAATCAACGTGAATTAGGCTTTTAGGCCTATGTTGCCAACGTCTTTACATGGTGCACGTTAAATCATCGAGATGCACCCGTTTCTAAGGCCTCACAGGGCCCGGACACCAGATCCTGGCCTCAAGCCTCCTGAACCGCTCCGAGGGATGCAGCCCCACCCGCATCCCTGACCCTTCCCTGACTTCCTACCAAGCAACGCGGTGCCCGGCTCGGCCTGGCCTGCCTGCCAAGAATATGTTATGCCTACAGTTATCTGTTCAGCTCCCCGGCTTCACATTCCTAGCTAACGAACAGGATAAACATATCCATCTACAGTCTAGTCTTCTTGTCTCCATGCAAGTAATTTACTGAATTAGTATCCATAGAAGATCCATAGCCCACGCAATACATAAAGACATATATGCATGCACTAGCCTTTAGTGACAAGCAGCCTTTGCCCTGATGACTTTTAGAATCAAGCAACATGTACTCTAAACACAAGATATCAGATATGCTATAGGTACAGGTCGTTCTGACATCCCAGACTTCAGTCTCCTCTACTAGTGCTAGAAGTCAGCGCCTTCCAGCCCTCCCCAGTTACACGTCATGACTCGTTTTGCGCGCACCAGTAGGTTAAAGGTTCCAGCTGCCCATGTAGCCCCCTCCATGTGTCCACCCACTTATGACACTTCTGTGACGTCTACATCACACACCTCTGTGCACGCCCTGTGCACGCCTTCTTTCACGCCCATATGTTCTTATCTTTCTTTTTCTCACTTGTTACGCCTACTGTATTTAATGCAACTGTACAGTTTTACTATATATATTGTATGATGTTAATGAAATGTTGAATATCCCTTCCTGAACCTTAGTAGGTGATGGAACCCGATGTCCATTGGCTCGAGCCACTTAATTAAAGCCCGTATGACTCAGATACCACGGACTCTGCCTCTTATTTATTGAGCTATCCTTTTCATTTAATGCATAGAAAAATAGTACCGGTAATTTATTTATTTACCACATAATGGCGCCCGAATAGGAACGAGCCCCTTCCCCACGCGCCGGCGATGTAACGCAGGCCCCCTGACACCTTCTACAGCCGTGACGGACCCCTACTGTGCACCTGCAGGTTTTCCTGCTAAACTCCCTCAGGCCCACGGAGGAGACGGAGACTGCGGTCCGGCATCCAGACGAGGCGGTGAGGAAGGCGGAGAGTCCCGACCAGAGCCCAAGCCGAGAGAGCAAGGTCCGAGGTATCCGGAGGCCCACCTGTTTCCGAAGCCCGAAGCGCATGCGTAGTGCGTAGCAGTAACCAGACATCGTAGCAGTCCAGTCCAGTCCAGTTTTCCGAGGCCTTCAGTTTTGCTTCCCGGTGAGTACCATTGTTGGGAACGCATCTAGACGGGTTCATTAATTTGTGCCCGGTCCAGACGGGTCTGGGTACACAGATCCGGTCCGACGTGTTCACCTAGGTGGATACGGTCTGACGTGTCTCTTTATGAGACCGGTATGTTCTGTACTGTTTTAGCAGTGCATCCAGTAAATTCTGTTTTTCTAGTATAATCTCTCGAGAGTTCCAGTATTATGTTTTCGATGTATTATGTTTTCAATGTATTAGGTAGTATCTGTTCGAACTGTTTATTTTAATGTGTCCGATGTCGTGGTATGAGTGATTTGTTTGCTATTTCATTACTGTGTTCATTGTGTATGGTGTTCAAGTTCAAGTACGTTCAAATATGCCTCTGTTTTCAAAGTTACGTCAGATAGGAACCAGAAAAGGGATACTCGAAGAATCAGTTCCTGTCCCACCTAGGGACAGTCCCGGACATTTCATGTACCATAAACATGGCTTAGATGCCATACTATACTTAGACTTATGGGTAGACTATACCAAACATCTGGAAGAGAAATATAGATGGCCTGTTTCAGGAACCTGGGATGCTGAGTGCATCATGAGAGTAGAGGAAGCATTATGGAAAAAGAAAGCCAGACAATCCCAGAAAGATGCCATAGAATTGTGGCGTAAAGTATCGCATAAAAGAACAGAAAAAGAATTCAGGAAAGCAGAACTAAGTAGGGAATCATCAGAAAAAGCCCAAGAAAGGGAACTACTAGAAGAAGGTGAACGAGTTAGAGCAGAACAGTCAGACAGACAAAGAAATGCCCTTATTAAAGGCATGTATCCCCTTCTCGCCGAGGGCCTGCCTAAGGCGACCCCGGAAGTACCCTGTAATTTACCGCCACCATTGGTCCCGACTAAGCTACGTCATAAACCGACCGCAGCTGAAATTTTCCTTTCTTCCTATTTAGACGACACTGTCCCAGAATACACAAATCCGAATCCTACCCCGCCTGCTCAACCTCACAACCCTGTTAATAACGCGATTACTGTTCCACCAGCCACTGGTCCTGGGAATCCTTTTAATCCGCCAGTAACCCAGGACCAACCCACATTACGCTTGCCTACTTTACCAGTCACATTACCAGCAACGGCACATCCAGTATTAGTTGACGATTCTAGTTCAGGAGGAGCAGGGGGAGGTATCCCTATCACCCCGCCTCAAGTAAAACGAATGACGCTAAGAGACGCAGCATTACAGCGCACGCCAAAAGTGGCTACATACGCAGCCCTCAAACAATACCTTACTGATTGTAGATATGACCCAGTGCCAGGCGAAGATCACATGATATTATATTCCGTACATCTACGACGAGTTACAAACTATTTGACTATCATACCAGAAATGAGGGAACATTTAGACAGAATATATCATTTCATCAGAACAGGAGAAAGACCAGAAAGTATTCACGAGGCTATGGCACACAGGAAAGTCGAGACTCAAAATATGATCTTGCAGTTTTTGATAAATTGTTTAATAAGAGAACAAGACCAGCCTGGTAAAAATAAAGACGAGATGAAGGTCCTGACGAAATGGAGTGACAACATAGCAGAAGGAAAACACAGTAAACAAGGGTGTATAGAATCCATGTATAGAAAGATTCGTAAAGAAATTCTAAGCATACACGAAAGGGAGAAAGCAATGAGAGAAACTGAGAAAGAGAATGACACTTCAGATGAAGATCTAGACACAGAGAATCCAGACAGAATAGCGTACGTAGGAAGGGCAAGACCTTTTAACAGACACACACACCTCGAATGTAAGAAAACTTTTCTTCCTCCCGTACCAGAACAGTGTTCTCTTGAGCATTTATTCCAAGCTACCGATAGAGTTTTGAAACAACGAATAAGTTACAGTGAGCTTAGTACCATGCATGAACAGGAACTAGCCCGATCAGCAGTTCAATGGACTAGTGATTCTAGCACATTTTCAGACGAAGTAGTGGCCCAAACGTTTCTGAATCTTTCCCCAGACGAACAGCGACTGGTGGGTATGTACATGATCCAACACCTCATTACACTGTACGAAAGTCAGCATTCTGACCCAGGTCCCCTATATAATGTATTGGACGAGTTACTCCTAAACAGATGGAAAGGCCTAGGTACCGATTTGATTAATGTCATTTTAGAACAACGCCACAAACACAGAACATTCCTGACTCCACATTTCGTTCCTGTTCCACCCCCAGTAAGGAAGACATTTTACATAGACAGACAGAATCCCTTGCGAGAAGTCCATCCTGTTAAGGGAACGGGAGGTGCGCTCGAACGAGTATTTGTTTACACCCCTTTAACGAAAATAGAACTACTGGAAATGAAAAAGTTAGTGCCCTGTCACGATAAAGATCCAGCAGGGTTCCACCGTGAATTAAAAGACATGCTCCGCATGGGAGAATACACGTATCCTGATATCATTAAAATGTTAAAGGTCCTGTTGCCTGCGGGCATATATGAAAAACTTAAAGAAAAAGAATGGGAGGTGGGAGAGAAAAAGATTGACTGGGCAGAATTAGAGAACGAAGATAAAACACGAGTTCCTGGTACTGGTCTCGGGGAAAAAGCCAAAGCATTGCCCGAATTGTTAATACAAGTCTTGCCAAGATTACTAACCACGAAAAAGGAAGATTGGGATGCCATCTCAGCCTGTAAACAGAAACAAGACGAAGACACTAGTGATTTTTATTCCAGATTTGAGAAATGTTTCATTATTAATAGCGGCTTGAAAACAAGTAGGGAGTCGTATCCACATCTTTTTGTTACCAAATTAGTAGAGAATTCTTTACCACAAGTTAAAAATCGAGTACTGAAAGTCGAGAGTACCTGGCAAGCTAATACCCCGTCCCAAATGTTACAAATGTTACAGTATCACCAGAACCGAATCAGAAAAGAGCAAGAACACGAAAAGAGACGTATGAAAGACACGAAAATGAAAGTACTAGTTGCACAGTCTGTTCCGATGGATAGTCAGAAGAGGGGTACGGCTCAGACCAGTCATTCTGCAGCTCCCGTTAAAGGGACATGCAATTATTGTAAACAGCCAGGTCACTATATAAACGAATGCGCCGTTCTGAAACACAACATAGCTACTGGTAAGACGAAAGAAAGACCGCGTCCTCCTAGACAGGAACATGTTCCGCAAAATACGCAACCACCACAGAACGCACAACAGACAGTAACAGTACCGCAGCCTATAGCTGCCACACAACATGTTACACAGCAGATGTACCAGTACGCACAGTCAGAGTATCCAGAATATCAGCAGTATTCATGAAACAGCCTAGAGAGAGAGGTTGGCTTGCCTCTCATCGAGGTTCCTGTAAATCAAGAGGGTCCCTATGTACACAGTCAGGTATTAGGGAAAGACAGAAGATTTCTGATTGATACAGGGGCAGTAGGACTACCATCAGTCATGACGAGGTTCCAGGGGCTCCTCTCTCAGGCTCAAGAAATGTTTCCCTGGGATTTTCAGGAAAGCCTATTGTTAATGAAATATCGAAACCAGTTTCCCTAGAAGTTGGTCCATTGTCCCGAACTACAGACTTTTTACTCACGAAATCATGTCCAGAAAACGTACTTGGTATTAAAACATTGAAAGAACTAGGTGCAGTGATTTGTTGTTCTCCGGAAGGAGTGAGATTGTTTTTTTGTGATTTTAAAGGACATTATGTGTTAAGAGATTTTGATCCAAGATTACTGAATGTACCACAGCATTTATGGGCGCAAGGTCCAACTGATGTAGGTTATATGCACATTACACCATATCGTGTCACTCTGAAACAAGGAATTGTACTACCACGAATGCGACAAGACAAGTTGCCACCTGAGGCTGTAACAGCCTTATCGAAAATCATTGACGAGCTCATTGCTCAAGGAGTGGTTGTAGAAACTGACTCCAATGTATGTAATTCCCCTATCATCCCGATTCTTAAACGTACTGACCCAAATGCACCTCCAGTCTATCGACTAGTGATTGACCTTCGAGAACTTAATAAATGTATCATACCCCAGTACCCAGTGGTTCCAGATATCTCTTCCCTATTGACTGCCATTGATTCCGAAGCCGCGTTCTTTACTGTTATCGATCTCAAGAACGCCTTCTTTAGTGTCCCCATCCATCCGGACAGCCAGTTCCTTTTCGGATTCTGTTTAAATGGACGAAGTTATAAATTTACACGTGCACCTCAAGGGTTCACGGAAAGTCCTAGTATTTACAGTCAAGCACTGAAACGACAACTAGATAGTATTCACATGCCAACTGACACTGCCCTGCTCCAGTACGTTGATGACCTATTAATTACAGCCCGTACAGAACGTGACTGCGAACGTGCGTCACTGACAGTCTTGTATTTTCTGGCAGAAATGGGGCACAAGGTGTCCCCTTCGAAATTGCAATTCTGTGTCCAGCAAGTGGTATACCTTGGACACTTGCTGTCCAAGAGGGGTAGACAGCTGACACCTGACCGTATCCAGTTAATTGCACATCTTCCACAGCCCAAGACACAGAAGGAGGTACGAGCTTTTATCGGCCTCACTTCTTACTGCAGACAATGGATCCCTCAGTACGCATATCTAGCCAAGCCACTGACACAGTTGACAACACAGGAGGCAGTGACATCGACTGTCCTCCCTTGGACCCAGGAACATACACTTGTTTTTGAAGAATTAAAGAAAGTTTTATGTCAAGCACCTGTTTTAGCGACGCCATGCTACAGAAAACCTTTTACACTTTTTGTCACTGAACGCGATGGTACAGCATTATCTGTTCTCACACAAGATCAAGCAGGACAACACAAGCCTTGTGCTTATTTTTCTAGCACATTGGATCCAGTAGCCCAGGCTTTGCCTGCGTGCCTCAAATCAGTTGCAGCCACAGCGTTAGCTATCAGACAAAGTGATTCCATAGTGTTAGGACATTCCCTGACAGTACAGGTTCCACACTCCGTGGAAGTTCTTTTAAACCGAACACAGACTCAGCACTTGACAATTGCACGATTGACAGGATATGAATTGACACTGTTTCAGCCACACATAGAGATCAGACGTTGCAACATATTAAATCCTGCTACACTGTTACCCTCGACTACCTCAAACCCTACAACACATGACTGTGTGGAAGTTATTAACACCATGACGAAGCCAAGACAAGACTTGACGGACATTGCATTACCTGACCCAGACCTGACACTCTATGTGGATGGTTCATGTATGAGAACAAGTACAGGAGAGTTAGTGGCCGCATATGCAGTGACTACTGAAACTGAAGTTATAGAAACACATCGTATTGACACCCTGTCTGCCCAAGCAGCAGAGCTCATCGCTCTGACCCAAGCCTGCACACGAGCCAAGAACCTGAAAGTAAACATATATACAGATTCACGTTATGCATTCGGAGTCGTTCACGACTTTGGAGTCCTCTGGCAAGAAAGAGGTTTTATGACCTCTCATGGAGCCAAGATCCAGCATGGCCCCCTCATTCAAGCTCTGTTAGAAGCAATACATTTACCTACAGCTATTGCCATTATGAAGTGCAAAGCACATACGAGAGTCACTGACACCATTTCCCAGGGTAACGACCTGGCAGATCGAACAGCCAAGCTTACAGCTCAGACTCCAGACATTCCAGCTGACACGACAAAGACAGACGTTCCAGTTCTGACGACTTGCATGACAGTCAAGGACCCTACACAAGATGTACTAGACATACAGACACATGCTACTCCAGATGAGATCAGGAAATGGACTGAACAAGGAGGGGTCCAGACAGATCAGGGATGGTTGACGAAGGGAAAAGCCACATGGTTTCTCCCCGACTCTATGGTTCAAGTTATTATTAATACAGCACATAGTCCAGCACACTTAGGAGAAAAAGCCATGTTAGACAGCATCCAGAACCTCTGGTTTAACAAGCATTTACGAGCAGCAGCGAAGCAGAAAGTGCGTACCTGCATGATCTGTTGTCAGTTCAATCCAGGTAAAGGTGTTCCCGTGGAACAAGGTGGATTTCATCCTCCTGACCATCCTTTTGAAGTCCTCCAGATGGATTATATCCAGATGGATCGATGTCGAGGATTCAAGTATGTCCTCGTAGTTGTATGCGCTCTGTCCAGATGGACAGAAGCATATCCAGTCCCAGATTATACTGCCGTGACCACTGCCAAGCAGCTGGTTCGTGAGTTTTTCACTCAATATGGTTTGCCCCGTGTCGTGTATTCAGATAATGGACAGCCATTCTCGTCCGAACTCATGAAACAGGTATCACTTCTGTTAGGGTACCAGTGGAAATTCCACTGCGTACGACACCCCGAGGCAGCTGGCCTCGTCGAGCGACACAATCAAACTCTGAAAACACGATTAGCGAAGGTCTGTGCAGAAAAAGGTGTAGATTGGATGGTAGCCTTGCCGGTTGCCCTCTTCTATATGCGAATGGTCGCTCACTCTAGATCTGGTTTGTCACCCTACAAAGTTGTTTTTGGTCGTCCCCCAAACATGTGGGGTACACCTATGCCTCGTAAAATCACCGATGTTGACAGTAACATGCTGACAGATTACCTAGCTTCCTTGATGTCTGCACTACTCTCTTGTCGTTCACAGGTCGCGGCTGCCTTCCCGGACAACACCCAGGTGAAACCGCACGAGGTCGTTCCCGGAGATCTAGTTTTGGTTCGAAACTTTGACCGCTCAAGCCCTCTGGAGCCCCGCTGGAAGGAGCCAAAACTCGTTCTGATGACCACAAGGACCGCCGTAAAGCTAGAAGGAAGAAAAGGCTGGCTCCATTCCAGTCACATCAAGCGTTTCCATGGACTGCGTCCAAAGACTTTTTTCAAAGACTGCCCCGATACTGACTCTAAACTTCCCCTGTTAGAGAAAACTCTGCAACAGGAGTATAAAATCAAGCTAAGGTCTAGTAAGTCAGACAGCGTTTAATTGTTTAAGTCCCCTCGGGTGAAGCGGTTAGACAGGTTTCTGACATGTATGAGATAGACCCACATAGTGAGAGAGATAGACGAAACTCCAAAAAAATGAAATATTGTAAAAATCTCCGAAGCAGATGCATCGTTACATTATTGTTTATGTTCATTCTGAGTCTTACGATCACATGTATAAGTTATATGTTATATGTATTTTTTCCTCCTCTTGGTTCACATTCACGCCGTTCCTCCAATGATACTGTAGAGCACACATTTAGTGAACTACCCCCTCACGAGTTATCCTATCGACTTGCAATGCGCAACAATACTTTTATTCGTATGTTACACTATTCGCATCAGATCAGCAATGCCACTAATTGCTGGGTATGTGGTCGACTCCCCCCTTACCAGACACTGAAGGGAGCTCTGCCACTCTTTCCCTATCCGTTTATACACAATGGTTCGTGTGGAGCATGGTTTGCATTGACGTCATCTTTAGACGACAAGTCCACTGTTTCCCTTCTGAATACAGTTATGAATAAAACCTGTTTCCCAGACAAGGACGTTCTTCCCCATAGGACAGGGATAGATTTAGAAAATGAAGTATATGATCTAGGTAATTTTTCCTCTAACCTCATGGTTTTGAATGTTCAGTCCGAGACTAATCCAGACTTGCCTTCTAATACAGTTCTACCAGTGAAAGGCGAATTATGTGTCAGAAAGAATGGTTCGGTACACCTAGGACATAGTGATTGTACTACTGTGGTCGAGTACAGTGACAGTGGGAAGTCTACTTTCAAAGCTTCACGTCATTCCTATTTTATATGTGGTCAGACCGCTTATGTACGTTTGCCCCTAGATTGGGATGGAACCTGTTACATTGCATTCCTACTGCCACCAGTTTTCCTAGCCCCATCCGATTATCACCGAAATACCCATCTAGTACACGTCAGACATAGGAGGGAGATCGAGTCCCCAATTGTCGATCAGACTGAAACTGCATTGGAACAGTATACGGATTTCAATAAAGGTTTCTTTTTCTTCATAGGTCCCGTCCAGAATAGTAAATTAATACGCAGGTTAACCAGAACCCTTGAAGCTGTAGTGAATGAGACTACTTCCGCCCTAGGTAACTTAACAGAAGAACAGTCTGCTATGAGATTTGTTGTTCTTCAGAACCGCCTTGTCCTTGACGTCATTCTGGCCGATAGGGGCGGAGCTTGTAGAGTCATCGGATCTAGTTGTTGCGTTTTCATTCCTAATAACGCACCGTCTGTGTACTCAGCAATAACTAGACTTCATAAAATAGCTCATCGGCTACACCAGAATCCAGGCACCTGGACTTGGTCCGGCTGGCTCTGGAGTGTAATATCTGCATGGGGATGGAAAGTACTGTCATTCCTAGGAGTAATAGTAATAATCATATTCAGTTGTTGTCTCTGTTTACAATGTGGCCCAGCGATTTGCGGCTTGTGCGCTACATCTTGTATTCCACGTCCACAATCCCATTCCCAAATGAAAAAAGACGAGCAAATGATGCTGTATGAACAGATAGATGGTCTCATGAATATTGATGTTTCCTGAAGGGAACGTAGGGAACAAGGAGGGAATGAGGAAAATTGAATTTTGCCCTGTTATGTGTCCCTATGTGTTCCCCAACATATAATATATATATGCATGATTTCTATGTATTTTCCCCCCATGGCCGAGAATAAAGACGCATTTGCAGTTGCGTCCAACGTTAGTATGTCAGTTATTCAGTCCTCCGTGAAATCAACATGAATTAGGCTTTTAGGCCTATGTTGCCAACGTCTTTACATGGTGCACGTTAAATCATCGAGATGAACCCGTTTCTAAGGCCTCACAGGGCCCGGACACCAGATCCTGGCCTCATGCCTCCTGAACCGCTCCGAGGGATGCAGCCCCGCCCGCATCCCTGACCCTTCCCTTACTTCCTACCAAGCAACGCGGTGCCCGGCTCGGCCTGGCCTGCCTGCCAAGAATATGTTATGCCTACAGTTATCTGTTCAGCTCCCCGGCTTCACATTCCTAGCTAACGAACAGGATAAACATATCCATCTACAGTCTAGTCTTCCTGTCTCCATGCAAGTAATTTACTGAATTAGTATCCATAGAAGATCCATAGCCCACGCAATACATAAAGACATATATGCATGCACTAGCCTTTAGTGACAAGCAGCCTTTGCCCTGATGACTTTTAGAATCAAGCAACATGTACTCTAAACACAAGATATCAGATATGCTATAGGTACAGGTCGTTCTGACATCCCAGACTTTAGTCTCCTCTACTAGTGCTAGAAGTCAGCGCCTTCCAGCCCTCCCCAGTTACACGTCATGACTCGTTTTGCGCGCACCAGTAGGTTAAAGGTTCCAGCTGCCCATGTAGCCCCCTCCATGTGTCCACCCACTTATGACACTTCTGTGATGTCTACATCACACACCTCTGTGCACGCCCTGTGCACGCCTTCTTTCACGCCCATATGTTCTTATCTTTCTTTTTCTCACTTGTTACGCCTACTGTATTCAATGCAACTGTACAGTTTTACTATATATATTGTATGATGTTAATGAAATGTTCAATGTCCCTTCCTGAACCTTAGTAGGTGATGGTACCCGATGTCCATTGGCTCGAGCCACTTAATTAAAGCCCGTATGACTCAGATACCACGGACTCTGCCTCTTATTTATTGAGCTATCCTTTTCATTTAATGCATAGAAAAATAGTACCGGTAATTTATTTATTTACCACACAGGGAAGCCCAAATCTCTAGATGAGTTGCTGGATAATCACATGGGTTATACTCAACTGTTCTGCAATCCCATTCTCCCTCCTCAGAATACGAACTGCGTACAGAAAGACAGGATTAGGCTCTGCCCATTTCCCTATCTCCTGAGCTTGCACTGCTAGGCACCAGACATGTGTTCCTTCTTATTGATTTATATATGCCTTGGCTGTCTGATTGTTGGTTCTTATTGTGACCTCCTGTCTCTAAAGGAATGGAAGGAAAAAATGGCTACCAGCTCTCTAGCCAGCTCTCTACAATTTGTAGAGTGTTTAATTTCCCCCTGCGGCCAGAGCCCTTGAACTGTGTGACTGTCCATTGCAGCCCCCCAGCCCTTGATGCTGGCATCTGCCGTTATGGTCTTCAGAGCAAGCAGAAAAACTCCTTTGTCCAGGTTGCTCAGAATGAACCACCTATCCAAGTCCTGTTTTAGAGTCTGTGCAAACGGAATGCTCTTGTTGTACTACTGTCACCAATAATTGTACTGTTTTAAGAGATGCTGTACCAGAGGATACAAGTGGAGACGAGACGAAAGACTGATAACTAAACAAAAATATATTCTCCACTGCTCTCTGAGCCAATCTCTCACAGTTGCAGAGTTCTTTGTTAGGAGATAGCTCAAACATTGTGTTAACTACAATTTCCTTTGTGCTAGAAGATACACCCTGGCACTGTGAACAAATTGCTACTATGTATTGGATAGTCAGGGATGGCACCGGATGTGATTTCATGAAATTTAAACAGAAACCATAATCCTGGAGAACTCTACATACAGTCTGTACATGTTGTTGTCCCTTTAAAAAAAAGATGCACTTATTTGAAGATCATCAAGTTAACGAAACAGATTAATTCCTTGATTCTGGAACAATACAACCAGAGGAGGTCAAATTGTTGTAAGTTCCCATAGGAGCATGTAGGTACCCATTTAGCCGATCCATAGAGGCTAAACAAATCTCCTTGAGAAATCAAAAGAAAAATCAATTTGTAAGGTTCTCAAAGTCCAGGATAGATCTGTAGTCTCCTAAAAGCTTCTACACACCAAACATAACTGCATAACATCCCTATCCACATTCCTCATGTTGAACTGGCTTAAGTAAATACAGAAGACGTGCTGTATCGGCACTGCCGTGTCCTCTGTGATTTTAAGAAAACACAGAGTACACACTGGCTTTGCCCAGCCGCATCCTTCTTGCTGCCATTTTTTCCAAATTAAGAATCACTTTTGGTCATATTTATCCAAAAATCGTGCAGCAATCCAGCTTGTTGCACTGTGCTGCGTTATAGGGAAAGGACAGTAATGTACCATACTTGACAATATACTGTAGATTCCTGTCATTTTTCAGTGCTGGCACACAATGTGCTTTCTAGCACCAGTGCAGACACCCTTGCCCCCTGGTGCAAGGGTGCCTTCATTGTAAGCAGGATTGTTTTTGTGCCAGAAGCAACACCTTCCTTGCCAAAACAATCCGGAGATGCATTTTCCTCTTTCTATGTGTGCTGCATAGAAATAGGAAGTAACAATGAGAAAAAGATATTTCTCTTTGTTATGCCTCATCAGGGAAGGCATAGGATTTTGACCCATCCCAGGTTAAGCATTGTTGGTAAATCTGTGAATGCGCCAAAATCTATAGTTGGATGTACAGGAACACCCATTCTCCCCCCATGGTACCCCTTTCCAGGGCAGAGTAACATAATGCAGCAATTCACACTGTGTTGGATTACTCTGGGTTCATCAAACCGTGCAGGTTTTAAGAGTTGCGTCACTCTTGCGAATTCTTGCATGGCGCAAGGGCAAAACCTCCTAGATAAATATGCCCCTGAATCTGTACAGCCACAATCCAAAACAGATATAGAGAGACATAGATCACAGCAAAACCGCATCCTCCATTTCCAAAATAATTAACGGTGGTTGTGATGCGATGTGATGTGAAAGGCATTTGTAAAGCGCAGCATACACTATACAGTTTCTTGGCGCTAAGGCAAAAGGACAGAGGACACCTAACTGGACAGTGAGAGGGAAAAGAAAAGAACAGGAGCAGGGTGGGGACGAAGTGGGGTAAGAGGGACCGGAAAAGAGGAGGGTATTGGGATTTTAATTGAACGCAGAGCGAAAAAGGTGAGTCTTGAGGAGGGATCTGAAGCAGGTGTAGAGTGAGGCCGACCTTATGTCCAAGGTAAGTGCGTTTCAGAGAGATGGAGCTAGAAACGAGAATCTTAGGCCGCCCCATTTCTTACGCTTGACTCTGGGGACTTTAAGAAGAGCCAAGTGAGCCGAGCGCATGTTGCGGAAAGGGACATACGGGTGGATGAGAGAAGAGATGAACGTAGGGCCCAGGCCGGCTAGAGATTTAAAGACAAGGCAACCCAACTTAAATTTGCAGCGTTCAGAGACAGGAAGCGAATGCAGGGATTTTAGCAGAGGGCTGATGTGGTGGTGCCTCGGTTGGTGGAAAATGAGGCGAGCCGCCTGGTTCTGAACGAGCTGCAAGCATTTAAGTTGGTAGTCGGGGATGCCTACGTACAGGGAGTTGGCGTAGTCAATTCTGGAGATGACTAACGCCAGAAGGGCCAGGGTGAGGGCTTCGGTAGTGAGAAAACGCGCGATTTTCTGGATTTTTGCGTAGTTGGAAGAAGCAAGAAGAGACAGTGGCATTTATCTGGGGTTTCATCCAGAGGTCTTTACTGATAATGACCCCCAGACTTTTGGCCGAGTCAGTTGGGCGAGGGGGAAGGCCAAAGCTAGCGGGCCAGAAGTTGGAGTTCCAAGGATTGGAAGGACCTCCGACAAAAATCAATTCGGTCTTGTCGGGGTTAAGTTTCAGATGATTTGCCCCCATCCAGTTGCTGATGTGGCAGAGGGTGGCTTGGAAGTCGGAGACTGACTGGTCCGAGGAGTCGATGTTAAAGACTATGTGGATGTCGTCCGCGTAATTAAATGCGGAGACATTTTTATGTCGGAGAGAACTGATCAGAGGGGTGAGGTATAGGTTGAAAAGGAGTGGGGACAAAGAAGATCCCTGTGGCACGCCGCAAGTCAATCCAACCCTGTTCGCAGAGAACTGGGATAGCCGGACCGCTTGTTGGCGGCTGGTAAGGAACAAACGGACCCAATCAAGGGCAGTACCCCCTATCCCAGCCTGCCTGACACGGTCTACTAAGATGACGGTGGTTGAGAACCAAAAATAAATAAAATATAGAAACACACACTGGCTTAGCACAGCCACTTTCTCAAAGACGCTCCAATAAAAAGTAAAAGTCAATAAAGGTGAAAACTCCCAATTATTAATAGCGTAAGCATAGCAGGGCAACATATCTGAAGAAAATAAAGTAAAATATACTTACCACTTGCAGACAGTAAATGGCGGACAGGGCTCAAAACACCTCTTACAGCCCAAAGATAAACTTTTATTCTGCTGGCTGTTATGGTCTGTGCCGGAGGAGGCAAAAGCCTCATCAGTAAGGACTGGGACGAGGAAGACAGATGAGAGCGTAACGGTAGTTAGCAGCTCCCATCCTCTATTTCCCTGTGGCTGTTAGTACTCTGACTAGTAGCATTTTACTTTACTACTTTGCTTTGTGCCTTCCACCTAACTTTAAGCTGTAAAGTTTGTCTCTCTGTACCCAGTTGCTCACCCCTCTTCTATTTCCAAAATTGTACGTACCATCTCCTTCCAGTAAATCTTTCTTAATCGCACATTCTGCATCTACTTCGAACAGGAATGTGTAATGTGGTGTAGTCTTTAATATAAAGCGTCAGTAGATGGCTGCATGTCACCAGAACCACGACGTTCCAGTCACTGGGTTTTCCCTCACATTTTTGCTATCTGGTTCTTTAGTCCATTTTGTTCAAATTAAGTGAAGCAAAACTACAACTCCATAAATACAATATGTTAATGAAATGAAAGCTTCAGATAGGAAAATAATGTATCAAGTGGCAAGACGTTTGGCAACCCGCCTCCAACATGTGCCTGAACAGCTTAAAAGTACTGAACGAGTTGGTGCAGAATTCATAGAGATGAAAATATTTTGAGTCAGCCAACAGTTAACAGTTGCCTGTCTCACCCTGAGCTCAAGTGTACAATTCTTGATCTGTTTCCAAATGTGCCACATTCTCATTTGGCCTTATAAGTTTAGCATGTGCCCCCAAATATCATTTCTCTATTACTGTGAAGTCTTTTGCTTTTCACACTAAATTACACTTATACTCTTTTTTGCTGACATATTATACAATGAGCACATTATTAGCGGTCAAGGAATCAACATGCTTCGGCCAGAGTCCCCTAAAATTATTGAAAAGCACACAAACCTACTTGCGTGTGTAAATAAGCAAAACATTTTGCGACCCACTCTGCAAAACATGATAGATGTACTCGTGTCAAGAAGAGGAGTATATCCCTTTATTGGACAGGAATATACCCCCCCAAAATTAGTGGACGGGCTTTTTCATGAAGAAGAGAAGCAAAATGGCGGAATTAAATAAAATTAAGAATATCTATGGATGTTTCTCTTCCACTGAAGACCCCAATTTTATCTATCATGATAAGCCCTACATAGAAGGTAATGAAACAAGTTTAGCGGCTTTTCCTACAATGGACTACAACTGTCTGCTAGCGACGGCTGGTCGAGTAAAAAGTGGATCACCTAATGACCCCGCCCCACTTAGTATTCTTAAGCAGGTAGCAGAGACATTTGGCCCGGTCCTTCTAGATGTGGTTAATTCTTCTATTGTATCCGGAGTAGTCCCCCCTCTCTGGAGAAAATACTAAGGTTAGAGCTCTTTTGAAGAAACCCACTTTAGATCCTTACTGTTTGGCCAACTATCGTCTGATTTCCCTTCTCCCGGGAATCAGCAAAATGTTGGAGAAATATGTAAATATCACTCTCTCTGCTTATTTAGAATCCAACCATCTTCTCCACCCTACCCAAATAGGATTTTGTTCCGAAAATGGCACAGAGACTTCGTTCTTAGCTGTCCTGGAAGAATCATGAAAAATTCTTGATTCTGGAGGATCGTCTGCGGTAATCTTATTGGATCGAAGCGTGGCATTCAATACAGTGAATCACCGTATCTTGATTGACCGTCTTAGAAGTTTGGGGGTGACTGGAATAGCGTTAACCTGGCTGAGGTCATTCCTGGAAGGGTGATCCTACCAAGTATTTGTGGGTGAAACCACTTGCAAGTCCTGGCCCCTCTCATGTGGAGTCCCACAGGGCTCTTCTTTAAGCCCAACGAGTTTTAATGCCTATATGGCCCCACTGGCAGAGATCACACAGCCCTATGGAGTAAATATTGTAACATATGCTGATGACACTCAGCTAGTGGTTTCGCTTAAACAGTTTGACTCATCCACATCCCGCCCCTGTACTTGTCTTGAAGAAGTGGCCAAATGGATGCATTACTCCCATCTGAAGCTGAATGGGGACAAGACGGAGCTTATGCTCCTTGGTAATCCGTCAATATTTAAACCAACAGAGATGTGGCCGACGGTAATGGGATCAGCGCCTGTTCCCAAATCAAATATAAAGTGTCTGGGGTTGTTCTTTTTTAACTAGATATTTCGCTGCTGCCTTACTGCTAATATCCTCTACCACCTCCGCTTTTAGCTGGATAATTCTAAATAATTGCTGCTCCAGAGGCATATTCTGCTGTATTAGAGAACTCAGTTCTTCCTCTGCCTGGCCAATTGTCCTCACTAGCTGCTCTACCCTGGCTCTTTCCAGTTTCTGCTTGAGCAAGGTATAACTCATTGTCTCCCCCCGGGCCCCTGTCTTAAACGTGTCCCACACAACCCCCGCTGATGCACTCTCTCTATTAAACTCCCCAAACTCCTGTATCCATTTCTACATATGCATAATATATTCTGAATCCTTCAGGAGAGCTCTCTCGAATGTCCAACCGTTATCCCTAGATGTCACTCCCTCCAGATTAATCGTCAGAACCAGCGGACTGTGGCCTTCTATGATCCTAGGATATTTCTGAATTCTAGCTTTTACCAGCACCGAATTGGATATTAAGAAATAATCTAGTCTTGCCAGAATTCTGTGAGGTGCGGAATAAAATGTGGTACCATCTACCTGCAAGTGAAGCTCTGCCCAGACGTCGCAAAGTGAGTTATTTTGCGCCATGGCTGCGACTGCTCGGTATACCCTTTTTTTCCTACCAGCATATCCCTGTCCTGCTTGTACTCCGCTACCTGAAGCCATGCTGATATTAAAGTCCCCACAGCATATTATTGGTTCTTGCCAATGCGCCAACTCTGTATCGAGGAATTCAAACAACTCTGGATCATCCTCTGTGGAGCCATAAACTGAAACAATTGTAACCTTCACCCCCTTATGCCTTATTTCAGCAATCACCCACCTGCCCCACTGGTCTTCGAGTTTCTTAATCACTACACTATCCCTCCCTTTGGCTAATATCGCCACACCCCTTGTCCTGGAACCCTGCTTTGTACAAGCAAGCATGTTGAAACCCAGCTGATCTAGAAGAAATGTCCTCCCTCCCTCGACGTGCATTTCCTGCAGGCATACAATATCTAATCTCATTGTTTTGAGTAGTGCAGCCACCCGAATCCTTTTCTGAGGGTCATTCAGACCACAAACATTGATGAAGGCTATTCTGCAAATCATCTAAAATACATCAAAAGGTTCCTCCAAATACCTATCTGACTCTGTTGCTAAAGAAAGAAAGCAAGTGCTGTGCTGTGTGTGCTGTATGTGTCCCCTCCTCTCCCCCTCCCCCTTGTCCCCTAACCCCTCCCTGAAACCCCCCCTCCCCGCCTTACCGGCAAATAGGTCAAGCATGACCTATGTGTGTCCGCTTCAGTCTGTACGTGCCGCAAACACCCTGGCCCACCACCCCTCTATTGACTCAATTATTGAAGTTTGCCCATGCCCCGGCATTCCCATCCCCTATTTTCCCCATTTTTCTCCCCTTTTTTTTCCCCCTACAATGAAACCTACAATTCCCAGTGTATCAGCGCCCTAGTTCACTACGTAACTCATCCACATATTCCTGTGCTTTTATCTCCGAAAAGAACATTCTTGTTTGCCCCCTAGTCAGAACTTTTAGTTTGGCAGGATACAATAAAAAAGCCTCCGAGCCAAGGGCCTGCAGGAGGGTTATAAGCTGCCTCAACCTCCATCTCATCTCTACAGTCACATGACAAAAGTCAGGCCATGCAAAAAACATAATGTTGTTAACTGCCCTCTTAGCCTCGGGTTTTGCTTTATCCAGTATTTCCTGCCTAAGCAAGTAGTTACCGATGTATATTAAGATAGCCCTGGGTCTGTCAGTCCTGCCTGCTCCTTGTGCCTTCCTAACCAGAGGAAATCTGTGCGCTCTCTGAATTTCGGTTTTCCACTGCCAGTTAGTTAATTCAGAGAAAGCACCCTTCAACAGGCCAACCACAAATCGTCCCATATCTTGTCCCTCCAGTCCTTCCTCTACTCCCAGCAATCTTATATTGTTCCTTCGCTGGCGATTTTCATAATCTTCCAGCTTCCATTGTATGTCCGTCGCCACCTTCTGCTGTTCTTGCCTGAAAGACTGAAAGGAATTAAAATCGTCCTCCAAACGGGCCGTTCTTTCTTCTACTTGTGTTACTCTTACTGCTACTTCTTCATACAGTTTATTCATCTTGCGCAGTGAGCTCTGTATGTTTTTTTTGTTCCTTGCCTAGCTCTGCGGCCTTCTGCTCCTGCTTCACTCTGCATCTGCTTCAGCATTCTAAACAAGAGATCTAGTGTAGCAGGTTGCGGGAAGCTGTGGCAAGAAGCCTCTAGCTGCGGGCTTCCCTGTTCCTGATATGTCAGCGAGGTTGCCGAGTAATCCCAAGCAAGTTTTTTAAAGGGGTCAGAGGGGCTTGCTGATGAATTGTCTCTCCTCCTAGATCTACGCCTTATTTGCGTCAATTTCTGGGCCGAGTGACTGCTGGCGGAATCTGTATCGCTGCCTGTGTCCACTTCGGTTGGGGGGAGAGACCCAGAATCCTCATTCACTGAATAAAATGTATCTGCCTCAGGTGAACCTCCTCCCGCTCTCATCTGTGCTTGTGCCACCTCCCCGCCTGAGTCCGATGCACCAAACATTGAGTTAATGTCTTTATTTGTCATTTGTGAGGACCCCTCCACATCCAGCTGACCTCCCGCCTCGGAGTTACTCTGTCCCCCCAGCGCCCAGCTGATTTTGCTGAATACATGTTCCCTCTAGAGTCGCCTGCATATTTCCAGCGGCGCTGGGGGCTACCTCGGGTCCAAACTGCTGCTGCAGGTTTCGATCCAAACCTGTTTGTCCTTTTTCGGCGTGCTCTCCTGCTCTGACGCAGCCTTCACTCTCTCCTGGCATTGCCTAGCTACCACGGACTCTGCGTCCACGAGGACGCCGGTGTTCTCTGCGCATGCAGCAGCCGTCAATCCTTGGAGCCTGACAGCTGACGCTGCCGCTTCTCCCGATTACTGGGTTTCTGCCGATTTCCCTCCGAAGTCTTCTGCCAAGGTAGGCTGCCTTAGGGTGTCCTTGTTTTTGGGTCTGGCCCCCGGACCCTTTTGTCCAGGGTCGAAATGCATATCACTTTTCTTTCCTGCTGCCGCTGCGGTCAGAACTTCAGGATTCTTTGCCTTCTGCTCGCCGCCTTTCTTTTGCAGGGTTTTCCGAACTGAGCTGATCGCCGTGCCACTCATACGTTATATATCTATAAAAAAGAACAAGCGTTCAAACTAAGCGAAAGAGTCGGACATATCCTGGCAGTCCGGACCAGGCAGCAATTAGCTACGGGCGAGATTGAAGAGATTATGGATAATCATGGGATCCTCACGAGGGACGTGGAGGGAATTAGAGAAGTCTTTAGACAATTTTATGCAGAGTTATATAGTAATGAAGATGGCTGTGGAGGCATTGGAATAGCGGAATATCTAAATCTGAGTATAGATGGAACTACCCCGCACCTCTCGGCTGAGGAGAAGGCAGCTCTAGAGGCCCCGATCTGCCTAGAAGAAGTGCTCAGAGCAGTAGGAGACCTCCCGGCTGGGAAGGCGGCAGGCCCAGATTTATAACCAGTCGAATTTTACAAGGCATTTCAAGGGGTGATTGTCGTAGAACTGCTGAATGTGCTGCTGCAGGCCCAACAGGGGTATTCCATCCCGAAATCTTGGGGGGGGCTCGGGTGGGGGGGGGGGTTAGATGTCATTGTCATCCTTAAAAAAGGGAAGATATCTACAGCCCCAGGCTCCTACAGGCCAATCACCTTGATGAATGCCGACTCAAAAGTGTATTCAAAGATCCTAGCCAACAGGTTAGCAAAAGTGATTGAGGGCTTGGTTTGTGGTACCCAACACGGGTTCATTTCGGGGAAGGGCACCACGCATCATATCAGACAGGTAATTACTCTGTTTGATGCCATGGAGGTCCCAGGGGATCCTATAGTAGCTCTCTTTTTAGATGCCAAAAAGGCTTTTGATAGGGTCTCCTGGGACTATCCATGGGCAGTACTCCTCCACTATGGGATAGGTGAGGGTTATGTTCAAGCGATCCAGGCACTCTATACAGAGCCAACAGCTAGGATTAAGATAAATAGGGGGTATACAACTTCGTTGCAGAATGCCAGAGGGACAAGACAGGGGTGTCCAGCTTCACCACTATTGTTTGCATTGTATATGGACCCTCTGCTTATAAGGTTGGAAGCCAATGGCAACATTCCCGCAGTAACCATAAACCACAGGCAATACAAAACTTTCTCTAACGTGGATAATGTGGCAATTGTCCCACCTAATCCCACATTGGCCATACGCGAGATTGAAGCGGAAGTTCAGCGGTTTGGGGAGGCTTCAGGCTACAGGTTAAATAGAGAAAAGACCCAAATAGTTAAGAACTCTCACGCAATATGCCGAGACAATCGGGTAGTGAAATCCGCCACATACCTGGGGGTTGAGATCTCTGCGGAACTAGAGGAGATAGAAGGTTGTAATATGACACCACTACTGGCTAAAGTATCCACAGATCTGACACGAATGAATAATCGACATCTAACTCTTGTAGGATGTAGGAACGTGATTAAAATAATTATTCTGCCGAAATTTTTATATATTTTTAGGGCAATCCCATTGTTTTTTTAATCTGGTTGGTTTGGTAAGCTTGAGGCAGTACTTAATAAATTTATACGGGCCCATGGAAAGACAAGGAGGGCATACAGATATATCTCCCTTCCCAGGGAAAGAGGAGGATGAGGGGCCCCAGATTTTAGGCTTTACTACTGGGCAGCCACTATACAATATATCCAGGGAATGATAGGAGGGGGGGGGACTGGAGTCTAGCATTACGGTTAATTCTACAGAGGTCTATGCAACTGTTCTTGGGAATGAAGCTGAGAATGCATTTCTTAACTGTCTGGACTCATCATATTTTAAAAGGACACGGTTTAAGACCGTAAGGGCTGCATATAAAATATGGGTTGCTTTTTTAAAGAGAGCTGGTTTAGGAAGATATAACAGATATACTCGGCTCTATAAAAATAGATCCCTCCCCGCAGAGATTTTCTCAGACTCTGTTGTGGCAGAATGGACAGCGAAAGGGATTGGGAAACTGGGCGATATAATGGGCCTCTCAACTAACAGGAGCCTTAGGGGGATAAAAAGCAGGCCGCCCCCCACTCAAATCACTCTTACACAACAATGACCTGCCCCTAGTAAGCTCTATGGCTGCAAGGAATTTATCTTGTGGCCGAGGAAGTGTATACCTTCTGACCCCACAGTTTGCACTTCGTTGCACATTTATGTATGGCAAGGTTGCCTATATGTGTGTGTTAAATAGCTCCACCGCCCGCTGTATGTGTCCCCTATCTTCCAATCGTGAAAAAAAGGGGGAGGGAAGGTTGACAGTGCCTCACGGAAGCAACACCAAGGGGAGGATTCTATCAGACTGGTACTCGCCTGATTCCTCACTTCTCATCATCGGCTACTGTCAACCCCAAAAGAAAATGGGAGAAAAAATAAAGATAAAGAAAGTGCATATAGGTCAGACAACCAACAAGTGTTGTATATGCTAAAACCCGGTGTGATGTATCCGTGCCTCTGGACTCATCATATTTTAAAAGGACACAGTTTAAGACCGTAAGGGCTGCATATAAAATATGGGTTGCTTTTTTAAAGAGAGCTGGTTTAGGAAGATATAACAGATATACTCGGCTCTATAAAAATAGATCCCTCCCCGCAGAGATTTTCTCAGACTCTGTTGTGGCAGAATGGACAGCGAAAGGGATTGGGAAACTGGGCGATATAATGGCCCCCCAGGGAATTGCTCAATTTGCGGAAATACAGGTTAAGTTTAATATAAGCAGGAATGTTTTTTTTAAATACCTGCAGGTCCGCAGCTTTTTGAGTAATAAGCGTGGGGGATTGGTAGGATTTAATAATAACAGCATATTGGATCTGATAGAAAGGGGAGAAAGGGCGTTGATTTGTAGTATCTATGCAAATTTGATTATCACCAAGCCAGATGACATGGGAAAGCATGGTGACAAGTGGGCGATCAAACTAGGGATCGAAAGGGTAGGATTTCAAGATTCTCTGGAGCTAGGATGTACAGTGTTAAGCTCAGCCCCGCTGCAGTCCCAGCATTACAAAATACTCTTCTCGCTGTATTACACACCGGCGAAAATCGCTCAATGGGGGGGCACCTCCGGGAAAACATGTTTCCGTTGTAATACACCAGAAGCTGATATCATACAAATCTTTTCTACATGTCCCAATTGTATACGCTAGTTAAAAATATCGAGGGGTTGCTATCACAGATCATAGGGGTTAGTATTATCCTTACCCCAGAGGTAATGTTGCTAGGAGTTGCTGTGGAATATTCTGGTATTTATACAGAATTCCTATTCCTAGCTATGGCGGTTCTAAGATTATTGCTTGCTAGCTCATGGCTGGATAAAACTCCCCCTGTGATGCAGCAATGGTTTACCAGCTTGTTGGCAGTTTATAATTTGGAAAAGGAATATACGATAGGCAAGGTAAAAGGGGGAGAGCACTAGGGAGAAAGATTTGGAAACCACTTATGTTGTGGAAAGGGGACAGCGTGGAGGTATAAAGGAGGGATAGTAGTAATGATGTAAAAATTGCTACTGAAACTTGCTAAAGATGCCTTTTTTATTTATCAAATTTTTTGTTTGTTACCTTTTGATGCTCTGTATGCTAATTTTTTTTCTTTGTTGCTTCAATGCATTTTGATTGTGTAAATACAGTATGGATATTTTGGTTCTTTATGTGCTGTGCTGTATGTGATAAAATTCTCTTAATAAAAATATTAAAAAAATAAATAAATAAAGAGTCTAGGGTTCTGGCTGGACTCAGACCTTACCCTCAAAGTCCAAGCCAGAAAGGTGGTCGCCGCCTGTTTCAGCATGCTCAGAATGCTTCGTAAAGTGCTGCCTCTACTCCCTTTTCAAACTAGGAAACTTGCAGTCCAAGCGCTTATTCTATGATGCTTGGACTTTAGTAATGCACTCTATTTGGGTGCCCCGGAGGCAGTACTTTCTAAGCTTCAAATGATCCAGAACTGTGCGGCAAGAACCCTCTTGGGAACTCCCTATCGACAGTCAGCCAAACCTGCCATGAAAGCCTAACACTGGCTGCCCATTCGGGAGAGAATCCATTTTAAAGCTCTTTGTATCACTCACAAATTGCTTGGAGGGAATGGACCAAAGATCATCATCTCCCCTTTAGCCAAATCCTATCAAGCCAACAGGCCCCTAAGATCAGATGAACTGCACTTGGCCTTTGACCAACGGTTAGAAGAGCCAGAAGCGAAGGTCGGCTTTTTTCCTACAACGCTGCCAAGCTTAGGAATTCTCTTCCTCTCCAGCTAAGGAAAGAAACTAATCATCTGATTTTTCGCAAGCTGTTGAAAACCTGGCTCTTCCCCAGATAAGCTTCGGAGGCCTCTTCTTACTTCCAGTACTGGGATGCCCATGGGTAGCCATGCGCTTTATAAATGCCACTAAAAAAAAAAATGGGATATTGACGGAGTGCAGCACAGCAAGTCACTTTGCTGCACTGCAGTACTTGATAAGTTAAGGGCCAGAAAGCGTAATATTTACGTCAATACGGCGGATTTCTGTTCTTTCCCTTGCACTAGCACCATTTTGGCAGCCTAGCACCAACGCAGACACCCTTACACCATGGTACAAGGGCACCAGCTTTGCAAGCAGGAAATTTTTTGTGCAGGAAGGGAGCACCTTCCCGCACAAACATCGCTGGCAGGCCTATTCCACTTCCTATGTGTGCTGCAAAATGCAGCAAACATAGAAAGAGGAAGAAGCAAAGAGAAATAAATATATTGCTCCTCTTTACAAGGTTTTGACTCATCCCCAGGTTTACAAGTTCTTGTAAATCTGGGCATGCGAAGGGTCAAACTCCATTGGTGTTACATGGGAAAACCTACACAGCACCCATGGAACACTTTCCCAGGCCAGATTAACGCAACACAGCAATTTGCATTTGGTTGCTCCAGATTTTTGGAGCTACTCAGAGCCACGCACAGTGGATTTGTGTGGTGGCTTCAAAAATCTGTCTTAAGGTTTGCACCACGTTGCATAGTGCGACACAAAGAGCCTCCTAAATAGGCCCCCAAGAGTAATGGCACTAAAGAAGGATTCCTGTACTCTTTGTCAGTGAGTCATGCCGACTTGCCTCTGCATGAAGGTAAATGGACATTATCCAGGAATTGCTATCTTCGCAGCTTTTGTGGAACCTTCTTGGAAACCGTTCACATATAGTAACTTGCTGTACAGGCTGTAGTTTGGTAGTTCCAAGAAGTCTCTGGAATGATAGGAACCATTTTGGCAGCAGTCTCCCTGTAGTTAGAGACACATTCTTTTCTGATCTGAAGCATGGTGCAGTCTCTTAAGCCTGTTACCCACATACTTAGCTGACACCAGGCACTTGTACATAGAAGAAACAAGTGGACACTGGAGAGAAAGTGAGGGAGCATAACACACAAAGTGAGGTGGAACAGTTACAGGCATTGCTGTTTGCCGTGAATAAAACAGCTCAAAAATTTTCCAAAATGAAATCTGAAGTCAGCAGTGTCTAAAATAAGTAATATTGATAACAATATTGATAAATACAATACCATAAACTTGTTAACGTTTTAGAAGTTAAATATCATATACATTTAAAAAAGGTATTGCCTAGACAACGTTTAGATAATATAATATAAAGTAAAATAATAGCAACCTGTGCAAATACATAACATTTAAAAAACATATAACATTAAAATACATTTAAAAACTATAAAATAAACTCATACAACCTACAAAACATTGAAAACATAATGCATTTCACAAGAATTATACTGCATAGGACTAGTCAAAACATAAATAATAATTATTAAAAATACAATCAAGACTGTACACATATAAATAATATATTATATAAATCAAACACCCAAACACACACAAACATATATATCACAAAAATTAAACTTTATTGAGTATGCACCTAATAAGGATAATACTGAAAAATATCAAGATTGTATAACTAACTGTTAGAAATAGAGTTTCTGGTTAGCTAGGGTATGCACACAAGCAAGGCAGAACCCACCACTCCAGTCAGTGTAAGGGAGTTACACATCAAGGATAACCCTGCTCACCCCCTTGGTAGCTTGGCAGAGCAGTTAGGCTTATCCCAGAGGCAATGGGCAAAGTGCTTGCGCAACACACACACCAGTCACACAATAAGTACACCACGATAGAAACTCCACACAGTAGTATAAAAACATATCTTCAATACTGTATATAACACACAGACCACAATCACATAAATCAAAAATGACTTTGCCAACTAGGCATTTGTCATAGCATCACAGGTAGTGCACTAAAATATATACTTATAAGTTGCACACGTTATAAAATCCTCATCATTGTGCACACATTCAGGGCAGATAATGCAGCAGATAATGAAGAGAACACATGAATCATCACATGAGTGTGGGCAATGCTAATTAGATCAGAGAAATACACGTGAATAACCTAATAGAATCAGAGGTGGAAAAGGTGGAAAAGTAAATTTTGCCATGTTCTGTGTCCCTACGTGTTCCCCATCTTATGTTATGTGTGCATGATTAATATGCATATGTATTCCCTTATGATCGATTAAAGACGCAATTACAGTTGTGTCCAACTCTAGTATGCCAGTTTCCAGTTCTCGTGAAAGCTACGAGTATTAGGCCTATGTAAAGCTACGTTGCCACGTTTCTCAGTGTGCACGTTATTTCATTGTAAAGTCCCCGTTCCTAGGCCTCAAAAGGGCCCGGACTCAAATTCAGCTCCTGTCTTCTGAACCCTCTCCGAGGAGTGATACAGCCCCCACCTGTATCCCTGACCCTTCACTTACTTCCTGCCTCACAGTGCCCGGCTCGTCCTGGCTCTGCCTGCCAGTCTGCCAAGAGTATGTTATGATTCTAGTTATCAGTCCAGCCCTCCTTCTCTGCATTCCTAAGCTACTGAATCGCATCAATAGTTTCCGTCACAGTCTAGCCTTTACGTCTCCATATAAGAGAAATACTGTATTAATGGTCATTTAATATTCCTCAACACGCACTACATGTAGAATAATGCATGCACCAGTCTTAGAGTCTGTTAGCCTTTACCCTGATAACTTTTGGATTCTATCAACATGTTCTCTAAACATCAGATACTAGATAGTGTTTAGGTACATGTCGCTCTGACTCTCCAGACTTCAGTCTCTGCTCCTAGCGCAGAAGTCATAGCCCCCAGCTTCTCCCTAGTAACACGTCATTGTCAGTTTGCGCGCACCACTAGGTTAGAGGTCCCGGCTCCTTAGGTAGCCCCCTCCATGTTTCCGCCCCATTTATGACATATTCTGTTACGTTTACATCACATGTCTATGTATACGCCCTGTTCACGCCTCTTGTTACACCTACTTTCACCCTTATCTTTCGCGAACTGCTACGAACCCCACCCACTGCTACACCTACTGCATGTACTGTAATGCAATTGTTTTAGTATATATACTTGTGTACTGTTATTAAAAGTTGCTAGCCATCCCAGATCTTGTCCATGCAGGTTGTCCTGTTCCTGTCCTTTATGCTGTATTAAACCTGCAAACTCCTACTACCTCGAATCTTGACTCTTATTTATTGAGCTATCTGTTATTGTTATATCCAGTCAAAAATAGAGGTATTATTTATTTATTTACCACATAATGGCGCCCGAACAGGGACTTGCCCTTTCCCCACGCGCCGGAGAAGCCACGCAAGCCCCCTGATCCTCTGCAGTCGTGACGGAACCATCCTGCGCAGTGGCAGATATTTCTGCTTCAAGTATCCCTCAGGCCCACGGAGGAGACGGAGGTTGCGGTCCAGCATCCAGACGAGGCGGTGGAGGAACGCGGCGAGTCCCGACCAGAGCCCAAGCCGAGAGTCCAAGGTCCGAGGTATCCGGAGGCCCACCCGTAACAGAAGTCCGAAGTTCGTCCGTCCGGCGTCGTAGCAGTCCAGTCCAGTCCGAGGCCTTCCGTTCTTGCTGCCCGGTGAGTACCGTTGCTGGGGTAGTATCTAGACAGGGTCAATTGCATTGTCTCTGGTCCGTGGGTTTGGGGTACACAGATCCAACACGAAGTGTCCACTTAGGTGGATGCGGGTCCTGACGTGTCTCTTTATGAGACCGGTAAGTTTCGTACTGTTTTAGCAGTGCATCTAGTTTCTGTTCTAGTCCGTTCTGTTCTCGAGAAATTCATGTATTCTGTTTTCAGTATTCCAGGTAGTATTCTGTCCGAACTGTTATCCTAAATGTTATTCATGTATTTCAATGTCGTGGTATGAAAGTGGTGTAATTATTGTGTTCATTGTGTATTGTATTGTGTCTAGGCTCCAGCCCAGTCATGCCTTTGTTTTCTAAATTACGTCAGTTAAGAACTAGAAAAGGTCTGTTAGAAGAAGCAGTTCCTGTCCCGCCTAGGGACAGTCCAGGTCATTTTATGTATCAAAAGCATGGCATAAGTGCCATATTATATCTAGATTTATGGGTGGAGTACACCAAGGAATTAGAGGAAAAGTATAGATGGCCCGTATCAGGTACGTGGGATGCCGAGTGCATCATGCGAGTAGAAGAAGTATTATGGAAAAAGAAAGCCCGACAGTCACAGAAAGATGCCATCGAGTTATGGCGCAAAGAATCTCATAAAAGAACAGAAAAAGAAATCAGGAAGTCAGAATTAAGTAGGGAATCCGCAGAAAGAGCCCAGGAAAGGGAACTAATCGAGATAGGTGAACGAATTAAAGCCGAACAGTCAGACAGACAGAGGAATGCCCTCATTAAGGGTATGTACCCTCTTCTTGCCGAGGGCTTGCCAAAAGCAACCCCGGAAGCATCCAGTAATTTTCCGCCACCTTTAGTTCCGACCCAGCTACGTCACAAACCGACCGCAGCTGATATTTTTCTCTCATCCTATTTGGACGACACAGTCCCAGAATATGCAAATCCTGTTCCACCAGCTCCTGTAAATAATGTAAATCATGGTCCTCCAGCCACCGGGGCACCTGTTGCAGTACCTGTTACGGTACCCCCGGTCCAGCCTGTAGTACAAATCCCCGCCACATCAGTCACTCTGCCAGCACGAAGAGTATCAGTCGATGATTCCAGTATAGGGGCCGCGGGAGGAGGTCCTCCTGGCACCCCGCCGCCAAGTAGACGTTTAGGAACAGTCGAGTTACATGAACGTGCGTTACAGCGTATGCCCAAATATAAGTCCGTTGCAGAAATCAGGCGAGCTCTTACTGAATGCGGTTATGATCCAGTTCCAGGCGAGGATAGTATGGTCCTATATTCCATACGTATAAGACAGGTGTCCGAGTATTTGGTCACCCTACCGAACATGAAAGAAGATCTAGACAGAATGTATCGTTTCATTCGTACAGGACAAGATCCAGAAAGTATTGTTGAAGTCATGTCTCACAGGAAATCCGAGACCCAGTTTATGCTATTAAAGTTTCTGATCAATTGTTTAATACGGGAACAAGATTCCCCGACTAAAGATCCGACCGAAATGAGAATTCTGACAAAGTGGAGTGATAATATAGCCGAAGGTAAGCACAAGACCCTCAATAGTATAGAGAGTATGTACAAGAAAATCCGTAAAGAAATAATAAGGTTACACGAACAACGCAATGAAGCTCTAGGGAGCGAGAAAGAAAATGACTCTTATACTGAAGAGGTAGAGGACGAGAATCCCGCCAGAATAGCGTATGTAGGTAAATCTAGATTTCCAGACCGACATTTACGCCTAGAACACAAGAAAGTCTTTCATCTTCCAGCACCAGAACAAGGTTCTCTAGAACAAGTATTTCAAGCTACCGATTACATTTTGAAATCACGAATCGGTTATAGTGAGTTAAGTACTATGCATGAACAAGAACTAGCCCGATCAGCAGTCCGATGGACTACTGATTCTACCACTTTTCCAGACGAAATAGTGGCACAAATGTTTCTGAAATTGCCCCCAGCCGAGCAGCGACTGGTGGGTATGTATATGATCCAACACCTCATTACACTGTATGAGGGTCAGCATTCTGATCCAGGTCCGTTACATGATATCCTGAACGAGTTACTCCAGTATAGATGGAAAGGTTTAGGTACCGATTTAATTAGTGTTATTCTAGAACAACGCCATAAATATAGAACGTTTCTGAACCCGCATTTTGTTCACGTCTCACCTCCAGAAAGTAAACCGTTTTACATAGACAGACAGAATCCGTTACGAGAAGTACATCCAGTTAGGACAGCGGGTGGTGAAATGCAACGAGTAATTGTTTACACCCCAGTCACCAAGATGGAACTCTTAGAAATGAAGAAATTAATTCCCTGTCACGACAAAGATCCAGCAGGGTTCCACCGAGAATTAAAGGACATGCTCCGTATGGGAGAATACACGTATCCAGATATTATTAAAATGCTAAAAGTCCTGTTGCCTGCGGGCATATACGAAAAACTCAAGGAAAAGGATTGGGAGGTGGGAGAGAAAAAGATCGATTGGACAGCTCTAGAAGCTGAAGAAAATACACGTGTACCAGGTACCGGTCTAGGAGGTAAATGTAAAGAATTACCTGAACTATTAATACAAGTTTTGCCAAGATTATTAGCCACTAAAAAGGAAGACTGGGATGCAATCTCAGCCTGTAAACAGAAACAAGACGAAGATACTAGTGATTTTTATTCTAGATTCGAGAAATGCTTTAGCATTAACAGTGGTCTCAAGACGAGTAGTGAGTCATACCCTCATCTTTTTGTTACTAAACTAGTCGAGAATTCGAGTCCACAAGTTAAGAATCGAGTCTTGAAAGTCGAAAGTACCTGGCAAGCTAATACTCCGTCCCAAATGTTACAGATGCTCCAGTATCACCAGAATAGAATCAGGGAAGAGCAAGAACACGAGAAAAGACGTATGAAAGACACGAAAATGAAAGTACTAGTTGCACAATCTGTTCCTCAAGACAGTCAGAAGAGGGGTATGAATCAAGCCAGTCATCCTGCAGCTCCCGTTAAAGGGACATGCAATTATTGTAAACAGCCAGGTCATTTTATAAACGAGTGTGCAGTTCTGAAACACAATATAGCTACCGGTAAGACTAAAGAAAGACCACGTCCGCCTAGACAAGAACAAGTTTCACAGACTTCTCAGCCACAGAATGCACAACAGACAGTTACAGCACCGCAGCCTATTGCTGCAACTCAGCATGTTACACAGCAGATGTACCAGTATGCACAATCCGAGTATCCAGAGTACCAGCAGTATTCATGAAACAGCCTAGAGAGGGAGGTAGGCTTGCCTCTCATCGAGATACCTGTAGATCAAGAAGGTCCCTATGTTCATAGTCAAGTATTAGGGAAAGACAGAAAGTTTCTGATTGATACAGGGGCAAGTAGGACGACTATTAGTCACGACGAGGTTCCAGGGGCTCCACTCTCAGGCTCTAGAAATGTTTCCCTTGGATTTTCAGGAAAGCCTATTGTAAACGAGATATCAAAACCAGTTACTCTAGAAGTAGGTCCATTGTCCCGAACTACTGACCTGTTACTTACGAAATCATGTCCAGAAAATTTGTTAGGCATTAAGACACTGAAAGAATTAGGTGCAGTTATTTGCTGCTCCCCAGAAGGAATACATTTGTTTTTACGTGACTTCAAGGGTCACTATGTTTTACGAGATTTTGATCCAAGATTATTGAATGTCCCCCAGCATCTATGGGCGCAAGGTCCAACTGATGTTGGTTTTATGCAAATCACACCCCATCGTGTGACTCTCAAGCAAGGTGTAGTGTTACCACGAATCAGACAGTACAGACTGCCACCTGAGGCTGTAGCAGCCTTATCCAAAATTATTGACGAGCTCATGGCTCAAGGAGTAGTTGTAGAAACTGACTCCAATGTATGTAATTCTCCTATCATTCCAGTCATGAAACGTACTGATCCAAATGCACCCCCAGTATATCGATTAGTGATTGACCTTCGAGAACTCAATAAATGTATTATTCCCCAGTACCCAGTAGTCCCAGATATTTCTTCCCTATTGACAGCCATTGATTCTGAAGCCACATTTTTCACAGTTATAGACCTCAAGAACGCATTTTTCAGTGTCCCCATTCATCCAGACAGCCAGTACCTTTTCGGTTTTTGTTTAAATGGAAGGAGCTATAAATTTACACGAGCTCCTCAAGGTTTCACAGAAAGTCCTAGTATTTACAGTCAAGCACTTAAGAGACAACTAGACAATATTCACATGCCAACTGACACCGCCCTGCTCCAATATGTCGATGATCTACTGATCACAGCCCGTTCTGAACGTGACTGCGAGCGAGCGTCACTTACAGTCCTATATTTCCTAGCCGAGATGGGGCACAAGGTGTCTCCTTCAAAGCTTCAATTCTGTGTCCAGCAAGTGATCTACTTAGGCCACTTGCTGTCCAAGTGGGGTAGGCAGTTGACACCCGATCGTATCCAGTTAATAGCGAGTCTTCCTCAGCCCAAGACCCAGAAGGAGGTACGTGCTTTTATTGGCCTCACTTCTTATTGCAGACAATGGATTCCTCAGTATGCATTTCTAGCCAAGCCACTGATACAGTTAACGACACAGGAGGCAGCCGTATCGACTGTCCTCCCATGGACATCTGAACATACACTTAGTTTTAATGAGTTAAAGAAAGCTTTATGCCAAGCACCTGTTCTAGCTACACCGAACTACAGTAAGCCTTTTACACTTTTTGTCACAGAACGTGATGGTACAGCATTATCTGTTCTTACACAAGATCAAGCAGGACAATACAAGCCCTGTGCTTATTTTTCAAGCACACTAGATCCTGTAGCCCAGGCTCTGCCTGCGTGCCTCAAGTCAGTTGCAGCCACGGCACTAGCTATCAGACAAAGTGACTCCATAGTATTAGGACATTCCTTGACAGTACAAGTTCCACACTCCGTGGAAGTACTTTTAAACCGAACACAGACTCAGCACTTGACAATTGCACGTTTAACAGGTTATGAACTCACACTGTTCCAGCCTCACATAGAAATCAGACGCTGCAATGTTCTGAATCCTGCTACACTGTTACCGTCAGTTATTTCCAGTCCTGCCACACATGACTGTGTGGAAGTAGTTAACACCATGACCAAGCCAAGACAAGACCTGACAGATATTCCATTACCAGATCCTGACCTGACACTTTATGTGGATGGTTCATGTATGAGAACAAGTACAGGAGAACTAGTAGCCGCGTATGCAGTGACCACTGACACTAAAGTTATTGAAACACACCGTATTGACACCCTGTCTGCCCAAGCAGCAGAGCTAGTTGCTCTGACTCAAGCCTGCATACACGCCAAGAACCTGAAAGTTAATATTTACACAGATTCACGTTACGCATTCGGAGTCGTACACGACTTTGGAGTGCTCTGGCAGGAGAGAGGTTTTATGACTTCTCATGGAACCAAGATTCAGCATGGTCTCCTTATTCAAGCTCTGTTAGATGCAATACATTTACCGACATCTATCGCCATCATGAAATGCAAAGCACATACTAAAGTTACTGACATTATTTCCCAAGGTAATGATCTAGCGGATCGAACAGCCAAGCTTACAGCTCAGACACCAGACATACCAGTTAACAAGACACAGACATCCACTCCAGAACAGACTACTTGTATGACAGTTAAGGATCCTACTCAAGATGTCATAGATATCCAGTTACATGCTACTCCCGAAGAAATCAAGAAATGGTCCGAACAAGGAGGGGTCCAGACAGATCAAGGATGGTTGACGAAGGGAAAAGCCACATGGTTTCTCCCCGACTCAATGGTTCAAGTCATTATCAATACCGCACATAGTCCTGCACATTTAGGAGAAAAAGCCATGTTAGACAGTATCCAGAACATTTGGTTTAACAAGCATTTACGAGCTGCAGCCAAGCAGAAAGTCCGTACCTGTATGATATGTTGTCAGTTTAATCCAGGTAAAAGTGTCCCGGTGGAACAAGGTGGATTCCAGCCCCCTGACCACCCTTTTGAAGTCCTCCAGATGGATTATATTCAGATGGAGCGATGTCGAGGTTTCAAGTATGTCCTTGTAGTTGTATGTGCCTTGTCCAGGTGGACAGAAGCATATCCAGTTCCAGATTATACAGCCGCGACCACTGCCAAGCAGTTGGTTCGTGAATTCTTCCCCCGTTATGGACTCCCTAGGGTCGTGTATTCTGATAACGGCCAGCCATTCTCATCCGAACTTATGAAGCACGTTTCCCTTTTGTTAGGGTACCAGTGGAAGTTTCATTGTGTACGCCATCCTGAAGCAGCCGGTCTCGTAGAGAGACATAATCAAACCTTGAAAATACGTATTGCTAAAATCTGTCAAGAGAAAGGTGTGGACTGGCTAGTAGCTCTGCCAGTCGCCTTATTTTATATGCGCATGGTCGCACATTCCAGATCAGGTCTGTCCCCGTATGAGGTCGTATTCGGCCGCCCCCCAAATATGTGGGGTACACCCAGACCCCGAAGTATTACAGATGTTTCCAGTAATATGCTGACAGATTACCTAGCTTCCTTGATGTCTGCCCTCCACTCTTGTCGTTCACAGGTTGCCGCCGCATTTCCAGACAATACCGAGGTGAAACCGCATGAAATCGTTCCAGGAAGCTTGGTCCTCGTCCGCAATTTTGATCGTTCAAGTCCGCTGGAGCCTCGCTGGAAGGAACCGAAGCAAGTCCTTCTGACCACCCGTACGGCCGTGAAGTTGGAGGGCCGTAAGGGGTGGGTCCATCTGTCTCACGTCAAGAAATTTCATGGACTAAAACCTAAAACTTTTGCCAAGGATTGCATTTTACCTAAAGACTGCCAAAATACTATTCTTAAGGACTGTCCCGCAAATGACATTGATACCAAGCCTCCCCTGTTAGAGGAAACTCCGCAGCAGGAGTATAAAAAGAAGTTACGGTCTAGTAAAATAAGTCAGCCAGTTTAATTGTCTAAGTCCTCCCCTAGGTGAAACGGTTAGACAGGTTTCTGACATGTATGAAATAGACCCCCATAGCGAGAGTTAGTCAAAACTCAATCCGATGTATCGTTTTTCTAAGTTTCATATTATTTTTAAGCCTGATGGTTACCTGCACGAGTTATGCATTTCATTTATGTTTTCCAATTTCTCATGTAAATAAGTTTTCTAATGCTACAGTAGAGCACACGTTTAGTGATCTGCCTCCTCATGAACTATCTTATCGTCTTGCTATGCGCAACAATTCATTTATCCGTATGTTGCATTATTCACACCAGACCAGCAATGCCACTAATTGTTGGGTGTGTGGTCGACTCCCCCCTTTCCAGACACCGAAGGGAGTTCTGCCACTGTTTCCTTATCCATTTTCACATAATGGTTCCTGTGGAGCATGGTCCACGTTAACGTCATCTTCAACGGATATATGTCCTTTCTGAACATTACATGTTTTCCAGACAAGCAAGGTCTTCCCCACAGAACAGGGTTAGATCTAGAAAATGAAGTTTATAATTTGGGTAATTATTCTTCGAATTTCATGGTCCTGAATGTTCAGTCTGATCCTACTCCAGACTTACCTGCTATTTCAGTACTACCAGTCAAAGGCGAATTATGTGTCAGAAATAATGGTTCCGTACATGTAGGACATAGTGATTGTACTACTATTATCAAGTATAGTGACAGTGGGAAATCTATTTTCAAAGCTTCACGTCATTCTTATTTTGTTTGTGGACAGACCGCATATGTTCGTCTGCCCCTCGATTGGGAGGGAACCTGTTACATTGCCTTCCTACTGCCACCAGTTTTTCTAGCCCCATCCGATTATCATAGAAACACACATCTAGTACACATTAGACATAGAAGGGAGATCGAGTCCCCAATTGTCGATTATACTGAAACTGCTCTAGAACAGTATACAGATTTCAATAGAGGTTTCTTTTTCTTTATAGGACCTGTCCAGAATAGTAAGTTAATACGTAGGTTAACCAGAACCCTCGAAGTAGTAGTGAATGAGACTGCCTCTGCTCTAGGTAACTTAACCGAAGAGCAATCTGCTATGAGATTTGTCGTGCTCCAAAATCGTCTCGTTCTTGACGTCATACTGGCCGATAGAGGAGGAGCATGTAGAGTCATCGGATCTAGTTGCTGCATTTTTATTCCTAATAACGCGCCGTCTGTTTATTCAGCTATAACCAGACTTCATAAAATTGCCCATCAGTTACACCAGAATCCAGGCACCTGGACATGGTCCGGTTGGTTCTGGAGTATAATTTCTGCCTGGGGATGGAAAGTATTGTCATTTCTAGGTATTGCAGTAGCGATCATATTCAGTTGCTGCCTCTGTATACAATGTGGCCCTGCGATTTGCGGCATTTGTGCTACCTCTTGTATTCCTAGTCCCAAGTCCCGTCCTAAATCCCGTTCCAAGACAATTCGAGACGAGCAAATGATACTGTATGAAATGATAGATGGTATCATGAATATTGATGTTTCCTGATGGAAACGTAGTGACAAGGAGGGAATGTGGAAAAGTAAATTTTGCCATGTTCTGTGTCCCTACGTGTTCCCCATCTTATGTTATGTGTGCATGATTAATATGCATATGTATTCCCTTATGATCGATTAAAGACGCAATTACAGTTGTGTCCAACTCTAGTATGCCAGTTTCCAGTTCTCGTGAAAGCTACGAGTATTAGGCCTATGTAAAGCTACGTTGCCACGTTTCTCAGTGTGCACGTTATTTCATTGTAAAGTCCCCGTTCCTAGGCCTCAAAAGGGCCCGGACTCAAATTCAGCTCCTGTCTTCTGAACCCTCTCCGAGGAGTGATACAGCCCCCACCTGTATCCCTGACCCTTCACTTACTTCCTGCCTCACAGTGCCCGGCTCGTCCTGGCTCTGCCTGCCAGTCTGCCAAGAGTATGTTATGATTCTAGTTATCAGTCCAGCCCTCCTTCTCTGCATTCCTAAGCTACTGAATCGCATCAATAGTTTCCGTCACAGTCTAGCCTTTACGTCTCCATGTAAGAGAAATACTGTATTAATGGTCATTTAATATTCCTCAACACGCACTACATGTAGAATAATGCATGCACCAGTCTTAGAGTCTGTTAGCCTTTACCCTGATAACTTTTGGATTCTATCAACATGTTCTCTAAACATCAGATACTAGATAGTGTTTAGGTACATGTCGCTCTGACTCTCCAGACTTCAGTCTCTGCTCCTAGCGCAGAAGTCATAGCCCCCAGCTTCTCCCTAGTAACACGTCATTGTCAGTTTGCGCGCACCACTAGGTTAGAGGTCCCGGCTCCTTAGGTAGCCCCCTCCATGTTTCCGCCCCATTTATGACATATTCTGTTACGTTTACATCACATGTCTATGTATACGCCCTGTTCACGCCTCTTGTTACACCTACTTTCACCCTTATCTTTCGCGAACTGCTACGAACCCCACCCACTGCTACACCTACTGCATGTACTGTAATGCAATTGTTTTAGTATATATACTTGTGTACTGTTATTAAAAGTTGCTAGCCATCCCAGATCTTGTCCGTGCAGGTTGTCCTGTTCCTGTCCTTTATGCTGTATTAAACCTGCAAACTCCTACTACCTCGAATCTTGACTCTTATTTATTGAGCTATCTGTTATTGTTATATCCAGTCAAAAATAGAGGTATTATTTATTTATTTACCACAGGTGCATAAATAACAGCATATTCCCCTACTCACATCAGTACGATCAAGGACCATGGACCCCAAGGTTCCTATTAGCAGGGTTATGGACAGTACTATGGCTTCATTGTAAAGGATGTGTTCGAGCCCAAAGAGTAGGCTGCAGGTGCTCCTGTGTGCCTACTATATGAAATTCTACAACTTTCCTCTTAGGGGCGAGCAGGTTTGGGACCTTGGTTGAGGGTTTTTCCACGTTCTGTTTGCCAATGCTCCAATGCCCCAGAAACAGGGTGTTCCCCAGAAATGGGATATGGGTACACACACACTAAAAATAAAGTTGGGAGTCCTCAAAGCTGCATCCCCACAGTGAGAGGCAGCTGCCCACAGACATGTGGCGCTGCTGCCAAAATAAATGTGTCAGGGCCTGGCCAATCCGCTTGGTTGAGTGGGAGCAGCGGGACTGCTGTGCTCCACGACGGCCCACAAACTCACTGGGACCGCTTCTGGTCAGTTTGGTGCAACTGCATCCAGGCTCCGGGGTTGCATTGACCAGTTTGATGGGTGTGCTGCTCCATAGTCAGCTGAGGTGGCACCTTGGCAGTGCTCCTTCCAGAGGGAGGGGGTCTCACTAGGGAGATTCCCACCGGCCAGTGACCAACCAATAAACATAGGGGAAAACAGTCTGAGCAGGTTCCCGTGCAGCTGTATGTCGTGGTGTCCCTCACAGAAGGAGGGGGGGTACGTTTGAGTGAGAAACATCAGCTGCTTCCAGAAAAAGGTGACACACTCTCACAGCTCATCCCACAGGTACTAACAAAAAGGAGCCTCCAACAACGCTCACTACACACTTATTTTCAAAGGGATAAAGAACATTCCAGTCCTTGGTGGGAGAGAAAGGTGATGAGTTCTATTCAGGCAGACGTTACAAAAGTGATAAGTATTCCTGTGCAATTTAACAGAAGAAGAGGCGCGCCAAGGGTAAAGCCAGCTTACTGGGACACCCCTGCGCCGCACGGCCACCAGCTGCTGCGTGTGCCCTTTCCCTGTGCCCTCTGCCTCGCGGCTTGCCTCGCTGCCGGCTGACCCTGCTGCTCTGTTGTGTTTTTGACAATCGTTTGTGCTTGTTTTGTTTTTTCCCAGCTTCGGCCCGTGTCAAGCTTATTTTGTCTGTCATTTGTGCTTGTTTTGTATCTCTCTTGATTTCACCCGTGGTTAGCATTTTTTCTGTATCTTGTGCCTGTTTTCTTCATTTCTGACCGTCCTCCGGCCTGTTTCCCGCCTCCCTCGCCGCCCCCCGCTTCCCGCCACCACCGCCGACCCCGCCCCTTTTTTCCTTCTGCTCCCTCCCCGCTCCCGCCTCCCAGCTGCTCCGCCCACCCGCGCACTTGGCCTTAAATGGCGACCGTGCAACACAGGTGAGTGTGACCCACTTGTGGGACACCCCTGCGCCGCACGGCCACCAGCTGCTGCGTGTGCCCTTTCCCTGTGCCCTCTGCCTCGCGGCTTGCCTCGCTGCCGGCTGACCCTGCTGCTCTGTTGTGTTTTTGACAATCGTTTGTGCTTGTTTTGTTTTTTCCCAGCTTCGGCCCGTGTCAAGCTTATTTTGTCTGTCATTTGTGCTTGTTTTGTATCTCTCTTGATTTCACCCGTGGTTAGCATTTTTTCTGTATCTTGTGCCTGTTTTCTTCATTTCTGACCGTCCTCCGGCCTGTTTCCCGCCTCCCTCGCCGCCCCCCGCTTCCCGCCACCACCGCCGACCCCGCCCCTTTTTTCCTTCTGCTCCCTCCCCGCTCCCGCCTCCCAGCTGCTCCGCCCACCCGCGCACTTGGCCTTAAATGGCGACCGTGCGACACAGGTGAGTGTGACCCACTTGTGGGACACCCCTGCGCCGCACGGCCACCAGCTGCTGCGTGTGCCCTTTCCCTGTGCCCTCTGCCTCGCGGCTTGCCTCGCTGCCGGCTGACCCTGCTGCTCTGTTGTGTTTTTGACAATCGTTTGTGCTTGTTTTGTTTTTTCCCAGCTTCGGCCCGTGTCAAGCTTATTTTGTCTGTCATTTGTGCTTGTTTTGTATCTCTCTTGATTTCACCCGTGGTTAGCATTTTTTCTGTATCTTGTGCCTGTTTTCTTCATTTCTGACCGTCCTCCGGCCTGTTTCCCGCCTCCCTCGCCGCCCCCCGCTTCCCGCCACCACCGCCGACCCCGCCCCTTTTTTCCTTCTGCTCCCTCCCCGCTCCCGCCTCCCAGCTGCTCTGCCCACCCGCGCACTTCGCCTTAAATGGCGACCGTGCGAACGCGCAGCGTTGACGCGCAGCGGGTGCGCCGATTGTGCGCCGAAGGCGCGCCAAAGGTAAGCCCGTCTGCGCCCGTCCGCGCCTGGACCGCGCCCAGGGCCAGGACCCCTGGCCCCCACCGACGGAAGCCGTCCCGACGAACCTACACCGCCGCCGATCTCATCGCACTCAACACCGGCCGCATCCCAGGATGTCACCAAGCCGCCCCGAAGCACACCCACGGACCCTTCAGCTGCCACGCCTGCAAGTTCACCTGCATCCGGACCTCCCCTGCACCCGCCAAGCCGAACACCAGCAGCAACCACCTCAAGTGCATCCTGCTCAACACCCGCTCCGTCCACAGACATGCCGTAGAACTCTGGAACCTCCTCGACACCACCGCACCTGACGTTGCCTTCCTCACCGAGACCTGGATGAACGCCTCCTCAGCCCCGGACATCGCCATCGCCATCCCAGAGGGCTACAAGATCATCCGGAGGGACCGCACCGCCAACCAGACGGGAGGAGGCATCGCCATCATCCACAAGAACACCATCCGCATCACAACCAACACCGACGACACCCTAACCACCGCTGAACACCTGCACTTCCAGATCCACACCAACCCGAAGACCACCCTCAGAGGCACCCTGATCTACCGAGCCCCGGGTCCACGCACACGATTCAGCGAGGACATCGCCGACTTCATCAGCCCGCACGCCCTCCCCTCCGCCGACTACATCCTCCTGGGGGACCTCAACTTCCACCTGGAGAACAACAACGACCGGAACACCATCAGCCTGCTCGAAAACCTCGCCAACCTCGGACTCAAGCAGCTGGTATCCACCCCCACCCACCTCGCCGGACACACACTCGACGCCGTCTTCTCATCCAGCAAAGACGTCACCTTCAGCCACGCAACAGGACTCCACTGGACGGACCACAGCTGCGTCCACTTCACCTTCAGAAGAACAACGATCCACCACCACCAGCAACAGGCTGCCCGAAGAAGCTGGAACAAGATCACAGCCAACCAGCTCACCGCGTCCCTGAGCCAGCACCCTCCCGCCAGCTCAGCGAACCCCAGCCAGGCCGACGACAACCTCACGAAGTGGATCAACAACTGCGCGGACGAACTCGCCCCTCTGAGAACCCCACCCAGCAGACCCTGCAGCAGAAAAACACCATGGTTCACCGACGAACTCAAGAACTCCAAGAAGAACTGTCGAGCCTTCGAGAAAGTCTGGAGAAGGGAACCAACACCGGACAACATGACCACCCTCAAGCTCGCCACCCGGAAACACCACCAACTGATCCGCGCCACCAAGAAAAATACATACAAGGACCGGCTGGACAACAACGCACACAACTGCAAGGAACTCTTCAACATCGTGAAAGAGCTCTCCAACCCCAACGCCGGAAACAATGACATCACCCCGTCGCAAGACCTCTGCAACTCCCTCGCGTCCTACTTCCACAACAAGATCACGGACATACACAACAGCTTCAGCAACCAACCAACGCAAGCCACAACCGCAACAACGCCACCCACCACCACCCTCCGCACCTGGACTCCGATCAGCACCGAAGACACCATCCGCACAATGAACTCCATCCATTCCGGATCTCCGACTGACCCCTGCCCTCACCACGTCTTCAATAAGGCCGACGCTGTCATCGCACCCCACCTGCGGGACATCATCAACACCTCCTTCGACACCGCCACCTTCCCTGAGAGCTGGAAGCACGCCGAACTCAGCGCTCTTCTCAAGAAACCCACAGCAGACCCCACCGACCTCAAGAACTACCGTCCCATCTCGCTCCTCCCGTTCCCGGCCAAAGTCATCGAGAAGACCGTCAACAAACAGCTGGCCGCCTTCCTCGAGACGAATGGATCCCTCGACCCCTCACAGTCGGGCTTCCGAGCGAACCACAGCACCGAGACGGCCCTCATCGCTGCCACCGATGACATTCGAACTCTGATGGACAACGGAGAAACAGCGGCCCTCATCCTCCTGGACCTCTCCGCGGCTTTCGACACTGTCTGCCACCGTACCCTAGTACAGCGCCTCGGCAACATCGGAATCCAGGACAAGGCACTGGAATGGATCACCTCCTTCCTCGACGGAAGAACACAGAGAGTCCGCCTACCACCGTACAAGTCAGAGGCCACCGAAGTCATCTGCGGCGTCCCTCAAGGATCCTCACTGAGCCCCACCCTCTTCAACGTCTACATGAGCCCCCTCGCGGCCATCGCACGCCAACACAACCTCAACATAATCTCCTACGCCGACGACACCCAGCTGATCCTCTCCCTGACCAACGACCCCGCCACCGCCAGAGCCAACCTGCACGAAGGGATGAGAAATGTAGCCGAATGGATGACGGCCAGCCGCCTGAAACTGAACTCGGACAAGACGGAGGTCCTCATCCTGGGCTCCTCGCCCTCCGCCTGGGACGACTCCTGGTGGCCCCCCGCTCTGGGCACGGCACCCAAACCGACGGACCACGCACGCAACCTGGGCTTCATCCTGGACTCCTCCCTCTCCATGACCAGACAAGTAAACGCCGTCTCCTCGTCTTGCTTCAACATCCTGCGCATGCTACGGAAGATCTTCCGGTGGATCCCCATCGAGACAAGGCAGACGGTCACCCAAGCCCTCGTCACCAGCCGACTGGACTACGGCAACGCCCTCTACGCCGGAACCACCGCCAAGCTCCAGAAGAGACTACAGCGGATCCAGAACGCCTCGGCCAGACTCATCCTCGACATCCCCCGTCGCAGCCACATCTCCGGACACCTGAGAGATCTGCACTGGCTCCCGATCAACAAGAGAATCACCTTCCGGCTCCTCACCCACGCACACAAAGCCCTACACGACCAAGGCCCGAGCTACCTCAACAACCGGATCAACTTCTACACTCCCAAGCGCCTCCTCAGATCAACCAGCCTCGCCCTCGCCGCCGTCCCCCGCATCCGAAGAGCGACAACAGGAGGAAGGTCCTTCTCCTACCTGGCCGCCAAGACCTGGAACTCACTGCCGACCGCCCTGCGCCTGACCCAAGACCACCTCTCCTTCAGGAAGAAGCTCAAGACCTGGCTGTTCGAGCAGTAACGGCACCCCCCCCCCACCCAGCGCCTTGAGACCCTACGGGTGAGTAGTGCGCTCTATAAATGACCTGATTGATTGATTGATTACTGAGATGTTCAACGTGCCAGGAAAGGGCAAAGCTTGCAGCCGCAAGCTTCGTCCCTTCCCGGGCACGTTGAACCTCACTTCGAATACTTTTCAGTAAGCTGTCTTTACCCTTGGCGCACCTCTTCTCCTTTTAAATCTGTAACGTCTGCATGAATAGAACTCATCACCGTTCTCTCCTCCACTTACCCACCACACACTTCAGGCAATTGTTCTTGCTAATAGCCTCACCTTGGTGAACAAGTAGCGCTATGCTCTAAGCAGGCATTACTCCTGTTAAATAGCCTCACAATAGAGAACAGTTTTCCTGTGAATATAATGGAGAACTTTTTACTGCTATCAAGCCTTGTGCGTAGGACTCATCACCGCCTGTATCTTTTTGCCATACTCATCACGCGCACCCTTCTTCTTTTTAATTAGAAATTGACAGTGTACTTGACTTAATGTGTGTACATCCTCATGGACCATGGCTCTAAAAATATTTTCTCCTCCTGTAGATTCTAGTTGCTCACATGTTCACGTCCTGATGATGATCTCAATTGTTTGAGATCAAAACATCGTCGACCTCCTCAACAAAAACTCCATTATCACTTTCAGTTTTTTTGCGGAGTTTTGATAATTACTGTTGTTCTTCAATGCGATGTAAATTTAAAAAATGTCACCTACACACCTTCACTTCACACACTCCCATGTCCTATGTGAGCATTAGAAATACTACCTAAATATATTATACTTTATTTATGCATATAATAAATGTGTTGTCATTTCAAACAAAACCATGTGTCCATATATATCAAATATCCTAGTCCTACCGTGACTCTCTTGAGTTTGTACGTTTGATTCAATCTGTTCTTAAACTATTTGTAAGCCAGGCTACCAGAGGACCCTTTGGGCCTCCCCTAGACCATTGATTATATCCACCTACCTTATACTAACCTGGGTCTCAGTGCTAGGGTCCCCTTGTTCTTTAAAATATATGCACTTCATGATTGAACCTAAATCTAATCTTGATTTTTGCTTCAGCCCCCACAAATCCTATAGGCATCCATGAACAGTAATTCATGTACCAGATCCCAATCTTTCCAAATCCCTCTTACCACATCTTTCCGTTGTCCTGTGGTCACTATCTGCTCAGCACTTATGATGTTGCACCAAATTATTGAGTAGCCCCCTTTTATGTTCCTGACCCGGTGAGTGATTTTGTTGATAAGGAAGTCCTGATCCTCCACCCCTCCTCTCCCCCCTCCGCACCCCTGTGATCCTGGGGACTCATCTAAAAACAAATCGTTCTGTCTTGCAAGATATGGGTGGCTGTGCTATAATTTCATTCTACTCGATTTTTAATTGAGTGCCTACACCCAATTTAATATTGGATCTTACCTGTCCAAGGATACGTTAGTTATCAATGTAGTTACTATGTTGATGTAGTAAAGCTGATATAGTGGCTGGCATTTGTAATTGACTAAATGCCTTCGGATGTCACAATCGCTCTTCATCAGAATTGTGTATTGTATGCCTACGTTTTAATCACTGGTCATGTTCCAGTATGATAACGTCTCTATTATCAGTAAATAATAAAAAAAAATGTCTGGTTAATGACCATTTCAAAATCGGAAAAACATACGAATGATAACTCTTTCAATAGTCGGTCCGCGTGTGTCAAAGGTTCCTTTCTTAGATGTGCCATCTCGTGCTTCAAGTGACTTACGGTATATTTCAGATAGACACAATGTCCAACTCGATACAAAAAACACGGGCATGCTTGTGGACAGAAGGGAAGAGTACACCCGTGAACTGAAGACTTAGCAAATCACTCTAGCACACAGCAGCTTGCAGTGAGTAACTTCCTTAATAACACTCATGGGTGGACGGATTTTCAAACTCTAAGGACGAGACGAAGAGTATAGTTTTTTTCAAAGAAGTTTGCAGAGAAGTGAATGGGGTCTGAAGAAAGAGGAACTGAAAGTACAGCAAGAAAGAAGTAACACTCTCATGACTTTAAATAACCTGCTTAAGAAACGGAACAGCATCGACAAAGCCTAAAATAACAAGAACTGGCAATACCAATAGGCAAACACATACTACAAAAATTAGAAAAAAGAAATCATTCAAATACCCGGAAAGGTTGTCACTTTGTTTAAAAAAACACTTAACTTAAAACAATCTAGTATAATTGTAGTAGAACAATACAGATGCTTCACGGCAGTCATGTATACATATTAACAGCGATAGAAACCCTTTTTAGATTTTATTCATGCAATTGGGAAATATGATTCTTATTGGCACAAACAAAAGCACTCTTTTTAGGCAGGTGCACACATATGATCAAGCAAACTGCCAACACAAAAAGTAAGGTGGAATCAAAATGTGATTGTTCAACAGACCAATGGATAAAGAGGACTGGGCCAAAGCCAATCTTTCTGTATTTATATATGTATGCAGTATTTATTTAACATTGTTTAATCATAAAAAGCTGTTGAAAACACAAAAGCTGCCAGTGGACCAGAAATAAAAATGCTTTTGATTGGTAGTGCATAGAAAGATAAACATGTCCTGATAGTCATGAATCGCATTAACGAAAAAGACACTTTCAAGTACAAAGAGGAAGGTTAAACAGTGACGAATGGAATACTACTGATGCGACAAAACCGTGATTGAGGCTGCCAAAGATTTAGACCAATAGGTAAATTGTGCCATAGAAGGGCTAACTGTACTCCATGACAGTCTGGCCTAGCACAGTGTAGTGTTATGGTGATGACTTTTGCCTTTACACTGTAAGTTAGCATGAGCTTACTAGAAGTTTAAACGCCATTTTTCCTCTCTGCTGCTTTTGCACACGGCACATGATATTATATATGTTTGCACCCACATGCATCAAGCGGTTTTGGAGTCGCAAACGTTGCGATTCGGAAAAATCGCCCGTTTGCAAATCCAAAATCACTTTTTGGGATGCATTAAACAATTTACCAAAACAATTTTTTGCAATACCTAAACATGCGATTGCATTTAAGGAATTGCATTTGTGCGATTCCTTAAATGCAATGCATGAATTTTTTAAAAAATGCGAATTAGGAAATAGGAGGAGCAAATTAACACGAGGTTGACCCATGTGTTAATTTGCGAAATTTTTCAAAAAAGCTCAAAAAAGCATTTTTGAAAGTGTCATGTTACACACACACATGTCCTTTGACATGTGTGTGTGGAACTTGCACTTAAAAAACATTTCAAGGGTGCAGCACCCTTGAAATGCATCAACAAATTGTCATTCGCAAAATAAAATTCGCAATAAGCTAATGCCTTTCCATTGATTCCATAGGAATCAATGTAATGACATTCCTTAATTGCGATTCGCAATTAAGGAATCGCAAAGACAGAAAATTAAGAAATCGTAAAAACACTTCAGATTTCTTGATGCATAGGATTTTGCAATTCCTAAATTGCGATTCCTTAATTTTCGCAATTTAGGAATTGCAAAATCCTACAATGATGCATGTGGCCGTTAGAGTCTAGCAGAATATTTAGCTTCACACGAGAATAATATGTTTTTCCTATAGTATCAGTCTTGCTTGGTAAGCTATGTCTGAACAGTGAGTGTCGAGGCCTTCAAGGTTATTTCAACACAGTAGTTGTTGTTTGGTGTGATCAGCGCACGTTCTAGACATAACACATATGCAGCTGTGGGCACCTCTAGTTTTTGGCGCGTTTAATAGTGCACTGCTCAGAGCATGCAGACACAGTTTGGAGAACATTTGCATGCAGAGAGCTGGTGTAGATCATGATGTGATCCCTTTCTATTAGAACCAGAGGTATGGGGCCGCCCTTATAATCACAAAAGACCTTCTGTAGATATAATATAATATACTAGCAAGGGAGGGTAAGAATTAGATGCCATTTAGCCTTCTTCTCGTTAGCATTTTAACATGCTTTCTCCCTTTGTATTTTATGGAATTGTAACTATGCTGATAACCTTGTTACTTATAATATGTATGCTCATATTAGCTAAGATACTGCACTTGAGAACACGGCATTAGAAATAAATATTTCAAACTTAGACGTGTCTTCATTTACTCCTCGTTTTGGACTGATCTGATAGTATAACAAGAGAGTGTTCATGTGTTCCACGTTACCAGAGGTGTTCTAAGCCCATGTTCTGGGTTGTCATGGAAGAACCAATGAGACACTGATTACTAGTCTGGTAGGGGATTTTGGCTACTAAGGTGAGTTTTGGCACACCCTCACTCACTAAGGTTCCAAGTCTCTGTGCACAGTTCTGTGTAGGAGCAGAATCCCTGCGACATGGCGCCCAACGATGGTGGTCTTATAGCATGACGCTTGAGTAGTACTGCTATCAGTCCTTAACCACGTCACTATTGTTTCCGGATAATAGTAATGTCGGACAAACCTACCTATAGTTACATAGGTCTTTCAAGCTTGAATCTTTTCAAATGGTTTCCCGTTGAATTACTACCCAGTTGTGCTACGTAGTTTTTGTTGTACCTCTTTCTTACTGCGTCACTATGGCTGACGTTGACATACCGCAACATAGTCGAATTGCGGTTCGCAATCATTTGCGGGCTTATGACGTCGGGTTAGAGGGCATGGCAGTTATTATGGTAGTGAGTGCGGAAGTAGCTTACCCATATGAAATTTTCGATTCGTGGGTGACCTTCCCTGCAGTGAACGCAAATACTGGTGTGTTCGACACTTATACTCCTACTGCTGTGCCACAGGAATATGTTCCTTATAGGACACAGGAAGTTCCGATTTATGCTTGGCAGCACCAAGTTTTGTTTAATGGCGCTCTACCTCACACTTTGTTAGTCTCAAGGTTAGGTCCTTTGTCCATTCCAGGCGCTACTTGGCCTGTTTTGGCTGGATTTACGCCGCATCCTCGACGTGGAGCGGTTCCCGTTGCAGATTTACGGCTGCTACATACAGTCGCAATTAGTTTAATTAGGTAGTTGGTGCAATACATTACCCGCAATCTCTCGGGCGAGGCCCCAGGTGTTGCGGCGCTACCAGCCGGACCGAGCGGTATGAAGCTTAGTCCTGTTATGGTCAATGCAGTGATGGGCAAGCGCCCCCAGGATAAAGATGATATGCCTTTCTGGCTTGCCGAGAAATTCGACCAGCTGGAAGCAGTATTTCCTAACACGACTCCTGTTGAAAAACACAGGATTCTGACAATTAGTTTTCCTAAAGACTTGATACCAGAGGCAGGTGACTGTGAGTCTTGGGGTAAGATTTTTGTGGCGGTGTATACGAGGTGCTTTGGCACTGCGTCAATGACTGTCCTACCCTTGGTCATTAAACGTGTTACGGATGAGCACGGACCTGAGGCAGCGGTTGAATTGGGTATGCGGCTATGCAGCAGTTTTGACGTAGTTTCCGATCTCATGCTTGTGAATGTCAAGGGAGATGGGGTAAGCTTTCAGGTGTCTAATGCTTTGCAGGCTGTTCCCGATGCCTATAAACCCCGCCAGTTACAGAGAATTATTACGGCGGTTTATAAGACCGCGGGCCGTAATAGTTTGGTTGTCAAGCTTTCTCTACGAAGGAGAAAAAGGAACCCCAAGGGCAGAAGTCGGAAACAGACGACCAGCCGAAGGCTAAGAAGCAAAATTGGCCGAAAAAACAAAAACAGGGTAAACAACAGCAACAGAAACAGGGGTCACGTCCTGCATCTCCAGTGAATGCACCTACAGAATGTGTTTATGACTTGCGCGATCACGCGACGATAAAATCTCCTGATCGTTTTCAGGTTTCTGAACAACGCTCTCCTCATTCTTTTCAGGACTCATCGGCCTCATCAACCGGTGGCGGAGGAGGCAGCAGAAGTCAGGGTGGCCAGCAGGGACGTGACCAGCCCCGCCCAAAAGACAGTAAAGGCAAGCAGGATGATTCGACACCGAAAAGACCCCAGTTTCAGAAGAAAAAAGTTGCTGCTTTAACAACGAGATATGCCACAGATAGTGAGAACGCAGCTTTGGAATCTTACATGGGCTCTGACCTTGCTGGACAGCGCAGCAGAGATTACCATTGTGCGAGAGGCCCTGCGTCCACTACTGAAGGTGATAGCGACTGACCAATATGTTGTTGTGGAGACCGCTGATACCAGAGTAGCTCCCCCTGATAGACTTTATGAAATAGTCCTTCTAATTGAAGGTGACATACAACGTACCATAAAAGGTTTATTTTGGGAAAATCTTACAACTACCTATGGCATTTTGTTAACAGAGGCTGACTGGCTCCCTCCTTTTGTCCTCACAGCTCCGAGAGGGGAGGTGATCCTCCCTAGTTTCACGCGCACTGTCTCCAAGGAGCATGCTCTGAACTTTGTAGAAGAGTGGGCTAAAGCCCTTGCGCCGTCTCTATACCATACACACTGGGGTTGGGATACATTTTCCCCACACCACGAGATTCCCTTACGGTCTATGCCATAGCCTTAACCTCAATATCCCATCCGACGTGAAGCTAAGGCTTCCGTTGCGGAAATCCTTGAACAATTGGAATATCAAGGTGTAATTGAAACGTGTGTGTCACCGATGAATAACCCTCTTTTTACTGTGACCAAGCCAGATGGCTCGTACCATTTGGTATTGGATTACCGGCATCTGAACTCGCATTGTCGTACCTGTGCAGTACACAATACCCACGGCTCTGCTTTAGTGGATGGTCTTGTGCGAAAACGGTTTAAAACCACACTTGATATTTCCAACGTTTTTTTTGCCCACAATTTGGATGGTCTTAGTTCCCAATGGACCACTTTTACCTGTGGCGGCAAAAAGCGCCAATACAAACGTTTACCTATGGGCTACAAGAATAGTCCAGGCATGTTTGCTGCCCGTATAGTCTCTCTCTTAGAGAGAGTTGACCCAGATGCGTGTTTGTATTTGGATGACATTTATCTCACAGACGACGAAATTTGGGAGCATCTGTGTCGTGTTGACCGCATAATTTGTAGCTTTGCGGACTTCGCTTACAAATTTAACTTTGCAAAGTCTCACATTGCAGAGTACACAGTGTTGTTCCTGGGCTACGAGCTCAACAATGAAGGACGAGGGTTGGCCCCTCACTTCTTGGAGAAATGCTCACAACTACGCGCTCCTTCAACACTGAAAAACTACAGTCCTTGCTGAGTTTTTTGAATTTCGGGCGTACATACATTTCCGAATATGCCCAGCGTATCAAACCTTTGTATGCTTTGATACAACCTACTTTCACCAAATCATGTTGGCTGATAAGAACATTCGGCCAGTTTGCAATCTTTGCAGGCTGATATTCTAGAAAACTAAATTCTTACTGACTTGTGATAACCACACCAACCTGGTGATAAGAATCATCCCTGGGGCGGTGGGTTTCACTTACCTTACTTTTAACGAAGGAGACACAGTACCTATTGCTTACAAGTCACACTTATACACTTCGGCTGAAATGCGGTCTTCCACTGTGGACAAAGTTTTGACAGCAGTGCAAATGGCGATTCAAAAGGAATGTGCACTGTCGCATGAAAAGCGCATGTTGGTTGTGACCCCGTATCCTGCAGTAGAGGCAGTGACGAAAGCCAGTGTACCTAATGCTAAAGCTTTGCACCCTTGGTGGATACAATGGGCAGCATCATTGACGTCTCCGGATGTCACGTTTATTTTTGATGCCTCCTTCCAGTCACAGGAGTTTTTGCAGCATGAATTTGTTCATCCTGCGCCATTGACTATGTGGCCTTTGGAGGATTTCCATTGTATCATTTACACTGATGGTTCGGCGCAAGTTGTGCATGGGTCTAAGCACGCATACGTTTCCGCTTGCGCTACTGTGGTAGGTACCATGGTGAATGATGAATTCAAGTCCAAAGTAGTGCGCATGCAGACTTTAGGGGACTGTACCGCACAATTGGCAGAGCTCCGTGCTCTGATGCTTGCATTAGAGTATGCTGATCCTAGTGTGACGACTCTTATTGTGAGTGATTCTTACTACTATGTCCAGTCTTATAATGAGAACCGGCATTTTTGGATTCAGAATGATTTTTGTGATTCCAAGGGTAGCACAATAAAACATAAAATGATCTGGGTCTGAGAGGCTGAGCTTAAAGAGCGGTTGCCTCTCGTGTATGTAATTCACACTCTCAGTCATCAGTGCGTAGGAGTTCAAGCTGTTGGCAATTCTTTGGCTGATGAAGCTGCAAAAACAGCAGTATCGGCATGTTTGGTTGCAGCAGTTACGCGATCCAAAAGTAAGATCGATGATGACATCCTAGCAGCTATTGCTGCCACTGAGAAGGGAAGTGAATATCCTAAGGGGTTCCCTTCGAAGTATACTTATCACTTAAGTTATGATAAAGTCCCTTATGTGAAAATACCTGACGTTGGTGAATGGTTGATTCCCAACGCGGACCGCAGGCCCACTCTGATTACAGCAGCCCATGAAGGTGTAGCGGCTGGGCATGCGGGCGTTTCGGCTACTGTTTCTCAGTTGCAATGACGTTTCTGGTGGCGGGGGCTGTACACACAGACGCGTGATTATGTCCTTCACTGTGACATTTGCTAGCAGATTAAGCCTTCAACTGCTGCGCGTCCGCCCCATACACTGTTGTACTTTTCTAATAAACCAATTGGTTGTGTTTATTTAGATCACTGCGGTCCTTTTTCTTCTGATACTGCGTATAAGTACATCTTAGTAGCAGTTGATTCATGCACTCGCTTTGTGTGGGTGTGGCCTCACCGCAGCGCTGATTCACAAACTGTCATAAGAGACTTACGTTTCTTTGTAGGGATTTTTGCCTGTGGCACCTTCCATTCGGCTCAGGGTCCTGCTTTCGCCTCTAAGGCGTATAAGGATACCGTGGCTTAGTTGGGGGTCCAAGTCAAGTTTTCGTCTCCATACAGGCCTGAGGGTAATAGTGTTATGGAACGAATGAACCGAGACTTAAAGCAGTCTTTGACAGCTAGGGTTATAGGCACTAGCAGGAACTGGCTAGCCCACCTCAATAGCGCGCAGCGTGCCATTAATAATCTCCCTAGAAGGTCTCTGGGTGGGTGGACCCCATACGAAATGCTCTTTGGTATCAAGATGTTCGCCCCGGACCTTGACGGTCTAGACTGCGTGGCTGTTGCTGCCTCCTTTGACGTAGATTAACATTGCAATGTTTTACAGGATCTACAAAAGACGAGAGACAGTCTTGCAAAGGAACATTTTCCCTGCACATCTGAAGCTGCGTTGCAGATTCCAGTAGTTGGCTGGCTACCCCAAGTTGGAGAACTGGTACGAGAGAAGATTGACAACAAGAAGGAGTTTGGTCCCTCATATCGAGCTCCGGTTCCCGTGCTTGGAGTGAAGGGCACAAGAACATTCATTTTACCACCACTTCCAGGTCGTAAATAAAAGAGGTATTTCTCCATTCACAATGTCAAAATACACAGAGTGGCCGATTCTTCTTAGTATGACCCAGGCAATGTGATGTCCAACAATTTTGAGACATTCTGTTTTGGCACCGGCTTCTGATCCCAGGCCTGATGTTGCCCTCGAGATGCCTGCAGTTTCAAGTCCTTTATTGAGTTCACTGCCTGGTGCTCACCATGATGACACTGACTACACTTACCCACTGACTTATCGATGCCTGATTTGCAAACTCGTTTGGCTACAGAATCAAGATATTCATTTGACACTGACTCTAAAAAATTTCTGTTTTGACAACACTTTTAATAATCATTTTTTGATTCCACCTTGGACCTACATTTGGTTTCGTGCTTTTTTCAATTGGCTTTGTGGTGTATTTTTTTCGCCTTGTCAACGGACACTATGTCGAGGAGAGAACTTGTATTCGACATATTAATGGAACATTGGCTCCCCATTCCTCATCACACAGATTGAAGAGGGACCTGGCTTATGTTAATATCACTGCTTAGCCCATTTTAGATGGGATTGTGTGGGATGCTGTTAAATTTCAAATCCATGGGCCCACTGAGGTTATAAATGTCCCTAATGGGCTTAGAGTTTCTATGGGGGATGTGATGAAACAAAATATACGTACTGAAGATTGGGATGTTCAGGCCGTAGAAACATTGTTTTCTGATTTGAAATATTATGCTGCCTTTCATGCTGAAGATCTGTATTTAGAATCTGCTAATTATGGTGATTTGTATTGTTTCCAACATTTTGGCAATCACTACCTGCATAAGGCTAATACCAGGAGGAATACTTTTAATTACACACAATGGGAACATTGTCCGGCTCCTGTACAGGGCAGTTCAGCTTCCTTTTCGAAAAGGTTCACTTATTTTACCGATTTTAATCAGTCAAATCCCGATGCATTTTATTTTAAAAAGACTGAAAAGTCCACATCCAAGGTTAGACTTACCGACACAAAATTATTGCATTCAAAGTCCTTTCTGGACCAATTGGCAGTTGGGGGCTACGAGCTGTGGAAGAAAACCATTGATCTTAAATCTGTTTGGGGTTCTAAGAGCTGGCAAGTACAAGGCACTGAGGCTTTGCACCGTGCATGTCTCATCCCGAACCACATGTTGTTTTTGAATTTGACTATTTCACAGACAACTTGCTTTGGATTAGCTACTGTTAAAAAATTAAATGTTCCTTCTTTTCCTATATTGGAGGAATACTCCGGTTGGAGAAATGCCACTAAGTTTTCGATCAGAGATTTGCAAACTCTGTTGCTAAATTCTTCCTTTAACATATCCAGTTTGGATCCCAAGGGTTGGTTGCTCTGGCACAAAAGCGCTGATTCCTGCCAGCATCTTTTTCTGGGTTTGGCTCCTGGCTATACACAGGTCAGGGTGGATCCCCGTTTTGAAAGTGGCCATTCTGTGACTACCTATTCTGTAGGCAAATTATGTCAGAATTGGCTCAAACATTCCACTTTGGTGTCAGTTAAGCTGAATTTATCTAAACTGACTGACGATGTTGATCTGAATGATTTTGTGAAAGGCCCGGCTAACGGAAGATCTAAAAGATGGATATATGCTATTTACAACGAGGTCTGGAAAATGTCCCAGATTGAGGCGGCTACAGGCATTAGAGCTATAGATCAGGCTAATTTAGAGAAAGTGCTAGCAGTTGTGGATAACAGCATTAACACACTCTCTTCCCGCATTTATACTTTAGACAATATTGTTTCATCTGTTGTTGATATTGTACAGGATGAAGTGTCTTGTTAGAACTGGCTATTTCTGGTAGGCTAAGGCTGACGCCAAAGCCAGGCAGAAACCACCATTCTAGTCAGGGCAAGGGAGTCACACGCCAAGATAACCCCTGCTCACCCCCTTGGTAGCTTGGCACGAGTAGACAGGCTTATCCCGGAGGCAATGTGTAAAGCATTTGCGCAAGCACACAACAACAACAACATCCTAGGCACACCACAAAAGGAACTCCACACAAGGTTATATAAAAATAACTTCTGTATTGTCAAAACACATCAGATAGAAATCACACATGTACATTGTGCCAACTGGCACAGGCAATATTCACAAGGGATTATGTACAAGACAGGGCCACCTGGACCACTGTCAGGAATCAACACTTAGCAGAAATAGCACTTTGTAGATCATAGGATATAGGACATAAAATCACTGTAGCACAAATTAGCAAGTATAGCACACAATCAGTAACTACTGGTAACAGGTAAGTACCACTTACGCAATCCTAACCACCTTCGGAGAATGTCATGCAGGGAACCAGGACCTTACTAGGACCACCTGTACTGGAAAGAACAACCACCTAAGAATAAAATACATTTAGGGGTATCAGCAAGAACACATTACACATGATGCATCAAAACACATTCAGAAGTGCAGGGAAGGAAAACACATGATGCATAAAAAAACATTCAGAGGTATAAGGAAAGAAAACACATGATGCATAAAAATACATTCAGCGGTGTGAGAACAAGGCACATGATGCATCAAAAACACATTCAGAGGTGCAAGGACAAGGAAGACACATGGTGCATAAAAACATTCAGAGGTGCCAGGACACAAATCAATAGCGCAAAAACACATGATGCCTAAAACATTCAGAGGTGCAATAAAACCACATAATTGCTCAAAAACTTACATAAGCCAACACCTGTGGCAGTCCCTAGGCCAACTGGCCTTGTTGGGGCTAGGACACCCTGTGTCCAAAAGTAAGGGACCTAAACATGGCAGCTGCCCACTTATTGCTGGGCAGCTGGGAATCAAAACTGGGACAGGGTCCTCACTGGCCCTTGAAATAAATGTACCAACGTTGGAGCCATCTGGCTCTAGAAATAGGCATGTCCCCAAGCACTTGGGAAAGGACACGGGCCCCTCTGACCCTTTAAATGCTCAGTGCACAATAATGTGGGCGCCACTCTGGGCTCTCAATGTACATGTGGCGCTTCTGAGCCTCTCTGGGCTCTCGAAACCAAACAACTGTGGCCCCTCGCTGGAGCCACTTAGGCTCTGAACGACTCAATGCCCCAACACGTGGGAGCGGCCCACTGAGCGCACGGGGCCGCTCTGTCTCGGTGCCCTCGACTGGCACTTCACAAATCATCTGCTCCCTCATGGAGCGAGAACAGCCATGCCCCCATGCCGTTGGAGCAGCCCTCTATCAAGCGGGGCTGCTCTGAGGGTTGCACCGGCATGGTTCCTCCACTTCGCTCCCCCCGGCCAGCTATACTCACCGGCTCTCTGGGTGGGAGCTTCTCTCAGGACGTGGCAGCTCTTCTCCTGCGGGGCTTCCCGGGACTCCTGGGAGCCCCGCACTGCTGTCGGCGGCCTCAGCCGCCATCTTCTCTTCACCCCGGCCTCCTCCTCACCTGGCAGCTCTTGGTACAATCCGAGCGCGGCTCAAAAGACAAGCCCCTCGTGACGCCGCACTTCTTCTCTGCGCTAGGCCAATCCTAGCGCGGCTCACTGGGCGAGCCTCTTGCGGCGGGCCAATCGCAACGCGGCCCCTGCAGACGAGCCTCCCGCAGCGGCCCAATTGCAGCGCGGCCCCTTCGGTCTCGCCAGCGGACCCCGGGGGCTGATGGCGGTGAATTTCCAGGAAGGCTCTCTCGGATTTAAAAATAACAAAGCGAGGTAGGCACTCGCTAAACAATTCAATAAACGGGGTGGCACCCGTCCACTCGGCTCACAAAGGGCAGGAGCGCTTCCCACACGGGATAACCACAGCGCTCCGCCAGAAATCAGGATAAAGCGCCCACGAGTCGCTGGGGAGCCCAGAAATCACGAAAAACGCCCTAGAGAGGACCCCCACAGCAAGGAGGGTCACAGCAGCTGCATTACAGGACAGGACTTCTAGGGCAAGTGGAGTCTCCTAGCCATCCTCAGGCCAGGCAGAAAGGGCCCCCAGGGAGAATTCCTCCAGCAGTCCATCAGGTATCCAGGGGCTGGGCAGGGCCCAGGGAGGCAAGCCTTCCCCTGAGCCCAAGCAGCAGCACGCCCCTGGCAGGATTCAAGTCAGAAACAAGAACATTTTAGAAGGGGACACAACCCCTTTTTATACAGTGAATTCCTTTGTCTAACAGAGTGCAGGCAGTGTAAGAACCAGCTACAACTGGTTAGAGGGAACTCCTTTCAGTGTGAGGGGCAGAGGCCACAGCTGACCAGCAGGAGGTGGAGCCAGCATTGTGGCAGGCAGGTACAGCCCTATTTACTCGCAGGTGATATCTCCTCCCACCACTCTATTTGCAGATGCAGTCATTCAACCAGGGGCTGACTCAGACAACCTCCTGGGGGCTCCCCAGCCCCTGTCATCCTCAAACCAGACAGTCAATCCACAAGCAGGCCCAGGCACTCCTGGGGCCAGGCTCCAGCCAAACACATGCCAGCAGACTCACTACACATGCACACACATGTCTAGAAGTGGCACTTCTACACTAGACACCATCATGCCGCATACGTCATTACGTAGCATTTAATCTCACGAGTTCGCACATACCAAACTCGAACCTGCACTCCCCACACATCAGGAACTATCATGGTCGCACATATTCCCCATGCATTCCTATGGGAGGGCAGGTCACTCACCACACATACAGAGAGAGCTCACGCACTTTACACTGTACCACAGTGAAAAAGTGCGCAAAGGCCTAAAATCACCAACACCAGGTTCCAGAAACAGGCTAGGAAAAAGCAAAAAGTTTAGGGGTGAACCTGCCAAAAAGGGCCAGGTCCGACACAACATTCTTCCAGCCAAAACGCAGGGTAGACCAATCACTCCACTGATGGGCATCCCTGCTTTAGGCGACAAAACACGGACACGGGCCCGCACAGCAGGGACACCCTCCGGTTTTGCGTCACTCTGAACCCACATGGATCTCTCTCAACAAAAGCTCTCTGGCACAACTAGGATACCCCACTGGTGCTCTCTAGTCATCCACGGTCAGGAACAGGCCCTAGGCCATCCAAATGTCACAGGTCCTGACCAATCCACACAGTGGGGTGCGGGAACTCCTGGCACACAATAGCCAATCTCCACTCTTCCTCTCAGAGTAGCTACAACTACCACTGATCCTTCAACCTAGGGACCATACCCTCAGGCTGACCAGAGGTCACGGGCAAGAATGCCCCACCCTACCTCTACTTCTGAGGTTCCGCACCCTCCCAGGGAAGCACCCACCAGAACACAACATACACGGCGACCTAGGCTGTGGTAGCAGGCTGTCGGAAATCTTGCTGCTGACCTAATAGCACGCACTATATTGCATTTTAAAAATTGTATATTTGCACCTTGACTCTGTTGCTGATTTTAATAGCACGCAGACTTCATTTTTAAAAATTGTATTTTGCACATTGCATCTGTAGCCTGCCACAGTCACTCTTACCTGTTTCCTTCTCACCTCGTGGCCCCGTTCCGCCCCGGCTTGTGCCGTTTGCGCGGAGGGTCAGTCCGAGGTGCAGTCACTTCGTGTTCGTGACACCACTTCCGCCCTGCACAGAAGCCCCGCAGGTTAGCGGTCTAGTGCTGCCGAGCCCTTTGGTTATTTAACTTCCTCTTTGCTCCCGGCCTCATTCACATACACGGCGACCTAGGCTGTGGTAGCAGGCTGTCGGAAATCTTGCTGCTGACCTAATAGCACGCACTATATTGCATTTTAAAAATTGTATATTTGCACCTTGACTCTGTTGCTGATTTTAATAGCACGCAGACTTCATTTTTAAAAATTGTATTTTGCACATTGCATCTGTAGCCTGCCACAGTCACTCTTACCTGTTTCCTTCTCACCTCGTGGCCCCGTTCCGCCCCGGCTTGTGCCGTTTGCGCGGAGGGTCAGTCCGAGGTGCAGTCACTTCGTGTTCGTGACACCACTTCCGCCCTGCACAGAAGCCCCGCAGGTTAGCGGTCTAGTGCTGCCGAGCCCTTTGGTTATTTAACTTCCTCTTTGCTCCCGGCCTCATTCACATACACGGCGACCTAGGCTGTGGTAGCAGGCTGTCGGAAATCTTGCTGCTGACCTAATAGCACGCACTATATTGCATTTTAAAAATTGTATATTTGCACCTTGACTCTGTTGCTGATTTTAATAGCACGCAGACTTCATTTTCAAAAATTGTATTTTGCACATTGCATCTGTAGCCTGCCACAGTCACTCTTACCTGTTTCCTTCTCACCTCGTGGCCCTGTTCCGCCCCGGCTTGTGCCGTTTGCGCGGAGGGTCAGTCCGAGGTGCAGTCACTTCGTGTTCGTGACACCACTTCCGCCCTGCACAGAAGCCCCGCAGGTTAGCGGTCTAGTGCTGCCGAGCCCTTTGGTTATTTAACTTCCTCTTTGCTCCCGGCCTCATTCACATACACGGCGACCTAGGCTGTGGTAGCAGGCTGTCGGAAATCTTGCTGCTGACCTAATAGCACGCACTATATTGCCTTTTAAAAATTGAATATTTGCACCTTGACTCTGTTGCTGATTTTAATAGCACGCAGACTTCATTTTTAAAAATTGTATTTTGCACATTGCATCTGTAGCCTGCCACAGTCACTCTTACCTGTTTCCTTCTCACCTCGTGGCCCCGTTCTGCCCCGGCTTGTGCCGTTTGCGCGGAGGGTCAGTCCGAGGTGCAGTCACTTCATGTTCGTGACACCACTTCCGCCCTGCACAGAAGCCCCGCAGGTTAGCGGTCTAGTGCTGCCGAGCCCTTTGGTTATTTAACTTCCTCTTTGCTCCCGGCCTCATTCACATACACGGTGACCTAGGCTGTGGTAGCAGGCTGTCGGAAATCTTGCTGCTGACCTAATAGCACGCACTATATTGCATTTTAAAAATTGTATATTTGCACCTTGACTCTGTTGCTGATTTTAATAGCACGCAGACTTCATTTTTAAAAATTGTATTTTGCACATTGCATCTGTAGCCTGCCACAGTCACTCTTACCTGTTTCCTTCTCACCTCGTGGCCCCGTTCCGCCCCGGCTTGTGCCGTTTGCGTGGAGGGTCAGTCCGAGGTGCAGTCACTTCGTGTTCGTGACACCACTTCCGCCCTGCACAGAAGCCCCGCAGGTTAGCGGTCTAGTGCTGCCGAGCCCTTTGGTTATTTAACTTCCTCTTTGCTCCCGGCCTCATTCACATACACGGCGACCTAGGCTGTGGTAGCAGGCTGTCGGAAATCTTGCTGCTGACCTAATAGCACGCACTATATTGCATTTTAAAAATTGTATATTTGCACCTTGACTCTGTTGCTGATTTTAATAGCACGCAGACTTCATTTTTAAAAATTGTATTTTGCACATTGCATCTGTAGCCTGCCACAGTCACTCTTACCTGTTTCCTTCTCACCTCGTGGCCCCGTTCCGCCCCGGCTTGTGCCGTTTGCGCGGAGGGTCAGTCCGAGGTGCAGTCACTTCGTGTTCGTGACACCACTTCCGCCCTGCACAGAAGCCCCGCAGGTTAGCGGTCTAGTGCTGCCGAGCCCTTTGGTTATTTAACTTCCTCTTTGCTCCCGGCCTCATTCACATACACGGCGACCTAGGCTGTGGTAGCAGGCTGTCGGAAATCTTGCTGCTGACCTAATAGCACGCACTATATTGCCTTTTAAAAATTGAATATTTGCACCTTGACTCTGTTGCTGATTTTAATAGCACGCAGACTTCATTTTTAAAAATTGTATTTTGCACATTGCATCTGTAGCCTGCCACAGTCACTCTTACCTGTTTCCTTCTCACCTCGTGGCCCCGTTCTGCCCCGGCTTGTGCCGTTTGCGCGGAGGGTCAGTCCGAGGTGCAGTCACTTCATGTTCGTGACACCACTTCCGCCCTGCACAGAAGCCCCGCAGGTTAGCGGTCTAGTGCTGCCGAGCCCTTTGGTTATTTAACTTCCTCTTTGCTCCCGGCCTCATTCACATACACGGTGACCTAGGCTGTGGTAGCAGGCTGTCGGAAATCTTGCTGCTGACCTAATAGCACGCACTATATTGCATTTTAAAAATTGTATATTTGCACCTTGACTCTGTTGCTGATTTTAATAGCACGCAGACTTCATTTTTAAAAATTGTATTTTGCACATTGCATCTGTAGCCTGCCACAGTCACTCTTACCTGTTTCCTTCTCACCTCGTGGCCCCGTTCCGCCCCGGCTTGTGCCGTTTGCGTGGAGGGTCAGTCCGAGGTGCAGTCACTTCGTGTTCGTGACACCACTTCCGCCCTGCACAGAAGCCCCGCAGGTTAGCGGTCTAGTGCTGCCGAGCCCTTTGGTTATTTAACTTCCTCTTTGCTCCCGGCCTCATTCACATACACGGCGACCTAGGCTGTGGTAGCAGGCTGTCGGAAATCTTGCTGCTGACCTAATAGCACGCACTATATTGCATTTTAAAAATTGTTTATTTGCACCTTGACTCTGTTGCTGATTTTAATAGCACGCAGACTTCATTTTTAAAAATTGTATTTTGCACATTGCATCTGTAGCCTGCCACAGTCACTCTTACCTGTTTCCTTCTCACCTCGTGGCCCCGTTCCGCCCCGGCTTGTGCCGTTTGCGCGGAGGGTCAGTCCGAGGTGCAGTCACTTCGTGTTCGTGACACCACTTCCGCCCTGCACAGAAGCCCCGCAGGTTAGCGGTCTAGTACTCCCTCCCCCTTCAGTACTTAATGACGGCATGGAGGAAGCGCAGCGGACGAGCGCAGCGGGAGCGCCGACTTCGCGCCGAAGTCGCGCTTAAGTCAAGCCCGTCTGCGCCCGTCCGCGGCCGACCGGGCCTAGGGCCTCGTCGTAATGCCCTTTTTTATTCTTATTCCTCGGACGATCTCATGAGACTCAAATCATCCGGACCCATTCCTGCCCGTGCCGTTAAAGCGGCTCTGGCATGCGATATCCTGGCTCCATCAGATTCTTTGCAACAGGTTTGCTCCCTTGACCCTTCCCCCCCGGCTTCCCAGACATCCTCGTCCCTATCGATTTATTACCTCAACACCCGCTCCCTTATTCGTCATCAGCTTGAGCTCTTTCAATTATTGCATCAAAGTTCAATTGATGTCCTTCTGTTAACTGAAACTTGGATCAATGAAGATTCTGCCCCCGACATCTTGGCAGCTATCCCCACGGGATATTACATCATACATGCTAACCGTCCTGCTGGGAAGATAGGTGGCGGGGTAGCGGCAATAATCCGCTCCGAATATACTTTTTCCGAGATTACGGTAATCCCTATCCCTAAAATCGACTACTTGGCAATAAAATTTATTTCCCCTAAATCGTCCTTCATTTGTGTTCTTGTTTATAGGCCCCCCCATCATATGCCTCTGTTTCCCCAACTCTTTAGCGATGCCATCGCTCCGCTTGTAATTAACCATGCCAACATTTTGGTTATCGGCGATTTTAATTATTGGCCATCCGATGCCCATGAAAGCAACACGTCAGTTGAATTCTCCGAACTTCTAAAAACCATGAATCTTTCTCAACACATCAATACCCCCACTCATCGGTTGGGTCATATCCTTGACCAAGTTTGGATCTCTAATTTAGACATCTCCCCTCCCTCAGTTGTTCCTTGCTCATGGTCAGACCATTATCTCATTTCGTTTCATCTACCCCTTCACACTTTGTGCCTTCCACTTCGCATTAAAAATCTGTCGGCTCGCAATTGGAAAAGGGCCAACCTGCTTGACTTTCACGAGTCACTGGTCTCTACTGCTCCGGAGTTGTATACTTCACTTGAGAACCAGGCTGACAATCTTAATGATTGGCTACGCCAGGCCAGCGATAAAGTAGCCCCTTTTAAGAAAATAAAAACCAAGCGCCCCCATGATGCTCAATGTTGGTTTTCTGACCAACTTAAAGCAGCCAAACTTGCGCTCAGGCAATCGGAGCGCCGATGGCGGCGCCACTATGATCCTCAGCTTAAGCTCGTCTACATGGAGACTCTAAAATCCTATAAAGTATCCATCCTAGCAGCCAAGACGGCATTTTTCTCTCAAAAAATGTTGAAGTCTAATAATAAATCGAAGGATATTTTCTCAATTGTGAATGAGCTTTCCCGCCCAGACAGAGTCACCCCTCAACCTTTACCTACCCAAACACTCTGTGACTCGCTCAATGCCTATTTTTCAGAGAAAATAACAATAATTAAAAACAACATACCGATTCCGGCCTCTCCCACTTCTCCCCCTCTTCCCCCTACCAACACTAGTACCTTGACGGAGTTTCCACCCATTTCGCATCAAGAGTTTGTCTCTCTCCTCCACAAAGTCAGCTCTGGCGCCCCCAGTGACTGCTGTCCTCCGCAAGTCTTGAAAGACGCTTTTCTAGCATGCCCAGGTCCCCCACTAGCATTGCTAAACAACTCTCTTGCTACTGGGGAGGTTCCATCTTCTTTCAAGCAAGCCGCAGTCCTACCGATTCTAAAAAAAACAAACGCTGACCCTACCTTACTCAGTAATTACAGACCCATCTCCCTCCTCCCATATTTAGGAAAGATCCTGGAGACTTATGTCACCCGCTGCTTGAGCTCGTTTGTAGAGGAATCCTCTTTCTTGGATCCTCAACAAGCAGGATTTAGACCCCTCCACTCCACCGAGGCGGTCATAGTAGCAGTTATGGACACCCTCAGGAAAGGTGCTGATAACAACATCTCTCAAGCCCTTGTCCTACTGGATCTCTCAGCGGCATTTGACACGGTCGATCATACTATTTTGATCGACCGTGTCCATAACGCTGGCATTCAGGGAGTGGCCCTTGACTGGCTCAGATCTTTCCTTCATCAGCGTTCTCAATCTGTTCATCTTTCCACTTTTTCCGCTCCTTACACTTCCCTTCCCTGTGGTGTACCCCAGGGCTCTGCACTTTCCCCTCTCCTGTTTAATTTGTATCTCCAGCCACTCTTAGCCTCCCTTCGAAACGCCCCAGTCACAATTCTTAATTATGCTGACGACCTTCAGTTAATTTTCCCCATCACTTCTCATCCGTCTTCCCGTATTGATTTTCAGTCCACTATGTTGTCCATTGCGGAGTGGATGTATCATAGTCATTTAAAGCTAAATCCTACAAAAACAGAGCTCGTCCTGGTAGGAGGACCCTCGCACCCTTGGAACGCCACCTTCTGGCCCACCACTTTGGGGTTAGCACCCACTCCGGTGAGCTCTGTCAAAAGCCTGGGGGTGATCATCTCCGATGATCTGTCTATGAAGCCGCACATTAACGCGGTGACATCTGCCTGCTTTTTTCACCTTAGGCAAATTCGCAAGATCAGTCGTTTCCTTACTAAAGAAGCACTAATTCAAGTTGTCATCGCGCTCATAACTTCCAGGCTTGACTATGCCAATAGTCTGTACGCTGGAATCCCCGCCTGTCACCTCCACCGACTTCAGCTGGTGCAGAATCAGGCTGCCCGGTTGATTTTCTGTCTGCCCAAATATGAACATGTCACCCCACTTCTCCGTACTCTTCACTGGCTTCCCGTCTCGAAGCGCTGTACTTTCAAACTGGCATGCACCACCTTTAAGGCACTTTCGAACGCAGCCCCTCTGTTCATATCCTCAACTCTGTCTCGTCACATCCCTTCTCGAGCTCTCCGTGCGTCACTCAATCTTCTGGATGACCCCCGATATAAAAGGAAAAAACATGGTGGTCTGAGCTTTTCGGTCTTGGCCCCATCGACCTGGAACTCCTTGCCGCCTTTTCTCCGTTTCTGCCCTAAATATGAGCTGTTTCGAAAATCTTTAAAAACTTTGCTTTTTCAAGCTGCCTTCGACTAACTCCCCTCCCTAGGTCACCGTTTACTGTTTTTGAGCGCCAAGAAACCTATGGTGATAGCGCGCGGTACAAATAATTTTAATAGAATAATAATAGACAACTCTGTCACCAGATCAGGACCTCACTTCATCACTGGTCTACCACCTGGGATCTGGAAACTATTTCACTTCGGAGGTACAAAGCAAACAGCACAGTCCCTCTTCAAGCAGGTGGGGGGATACAGCACACCGCAAAATCCCCTTTCCTCTACCTTAGTGAAAACAACAAACTGCAGGTGAGCCCCAGATCGCACAGCAAGGGCAGCCCCCTCAGTCTCTTCAGCTTATCTACTTTGACAGAGATTCCTTCTTGACCTGGAAGTTTCCTAATCTCCCAACCTAGGATCTAAACCCTCAGGCTGCACCCTGGTCAGAGGTAAGGACATAGCGCATGCTGTCACATTAAGCAAGCACTATTCCTCCAGCCCCCTAGAAAGCACACCGAGTTCTTAAACAAATCCAAGCCTTGAGCAACCTGGGAAATCCCCGCCTGCTATGTTTTGATTTAGTCCGAGAACTCCTGTAAAGCACTGCAAGAACGATCAGTTCTTAGTGACATCGTTATTGACATCTTATGTCCATCCTTACGTCAAACCCAGCACCTCTCAGGTATAAATATACCAACGCTGCCCTAAGCAAAGACACGGTGGTGATGAACCTGGAGCAGCGACTACTTGCCGGAGAGCCCAGCTGATGCGAGAGCCCACGGACGCTGCCCCCCCCCTTTTGATGCGCTGAGGAAGACGCTGTCTTTTCTCTTGCAGAGAAATCCAGCCTCCAGCATTTCCAGCTTGCCCTTGCGGGTGACTGGGATACCGAGTCCTGAGAAAGAGAAACCAGCCCTCCTGCCTTCTAAATCCCAGGTACTGAACTGACTAAACCCTTACAGAGAATTCTTGAGTCAGATTCTTGGCAAAACAAACTTAACTTAAACTGCTACTTACTTACTCCCTCCCATGTATTAGGCTTAGGTCAGGTACACCGGGGTAGGCGTAGTTAGAAGCACCAGTTGAGTACGATTAGTCAATGTATATATGTATGTATATCTTTTATCCATTTTAAAGTATCATATGGCTAAGAAACCATATCAATGCTTTTACAGTATTATTTTATAATCCTGCTTTTACTATATGCATTCTACTTAATCTTAAGTATTGCAATTGTAGCGATTCATTTCTCTTGTATGAGAAAAGAGACTGATCAATCAATAACACCTTTTATTGAAAACGCCTGTCTCTTCTTTTCTCTACAATCTGGTGAAACTAAGTATGCACGTATTGACTGAGTAAAATAGCTGTCTTTTGTTTTCACACGACTCTAGAGATATACTCTTGATCAGGGAGAGCAAAGTTGTCATGTTCTATGGTTGTCAGAAACTAAATCCCTTCTTGTCTATCCAGGGAGGTTAAAATCCTCCTCGCCTATTCGAGAAAGTTTCTAGTGAACTCTGAGCTAGCTGGCACACAAAACTTAAGTCTAATATAGTCAGTAGAAGTCCTAGTTAACCTCTGTCCTACGTCCCTCTGCACCCCCTTCCAGTTCCATAATCACAGGGTGAGTCCCAGTATGTCTCAGGCTAGACAGAGCACACGCTAGCGGTGTATCAGCGACACACTCTCCTCCAGTGCTCCCTATCACAGGGTGATTCTCAGTATGCCCTAGGCTATACAGAGCACACGCCAGCGGTGTTTCAGCAACACACTTTCCTCCCAACTGTTCAGGACCCTTATCACAGACGCTCTTCCCTCCAGGTCAGGCTGAACCTGAACCTGGCCTCCCCCCTCCTCGGGGAACGACCTCCAGAGGCCCCAAAAATGGTCGAGCACTCTAGACAGTCAAATGCCCAGCGAACCAGGACTTCTGCACCCTCCACTTAGGAGCGGTACTGCCCAACACCAGAACCGCCGGAGTTCTGGTTACAGACACTCCCCATCCTCTAGACACAGGAATATCCTCCTCAAATGACCTGTAAGTACAGCCTAGGCCCCTGACCTGGCGCTCCCTTAGGGAAGCCTCCAGGCCCTGAGACAGGGTTTCGGGCCAACGTGGGACACACCGTCCCACACTCACTCCGCCTCCACTGAGACAGGACGTGAACCCCTACACCCCTACCATCCTACTGGGACCTAGCTGGGCTACACATGAACCTTTTCCCTTACACAGGATCATCAGATACCCAAGCCACTACTTTTAGAATCACTCCCTAATGCCTCTGCAAGACATCTAGCACACCGCCTGATGTCCACCTTCTTGTCCAGTGCCTCTGCAGGACCTCCTGCACACCACCAGAGGTACACCTCCCGTGCAAGCTCCTTTTAAAAAAAACTCACACCCACTCCTCCAGTTCAACACACCACTCATCCACACACTCCCCCTCCAGACTGGTGAGACAGTTCCTCACTGCCCCTGACTCTCAACCTGTACCCCTCTTATTGAGCACCAGGCACCATACTCTGGGAACTGGGAATGGGACTTCACGCACTGGACATATTTTAGCTGCCACCACTGGATCCTACCATACTGGGGAATCCAGACACACACACTACACTCAGGGGATAACCACCCTCCCGAGCAAGCCATTTCTCCTCCACACTCCCTCTCTTCCATCTACCCACACAGGGACAGGAACAGGGATTGGGCACTGCACCCAGCAAGGGGTTCCTGATCTATGGGAACCTCCCCCTCTACTGGCGTACCACCCTGTCATTTTCTCTCATCTGCCACTAAACATAAAAGCGCAGGAAACACCATTTGAAAATGACACTCTTGAGGAAAAACAAAATCACAAACAATAATCCCAAACATGTGACTATCTAAAAAAAGCAGAGTTTTGTAATGTAGCCAGCTGTCGCTGTGGCACTGCGCAAACACAAGTCCTAATCCCACCGCTGCCACCAATGTTAGAACTGGCTATTTCTGGTAGGCAAAGGCTGACGCAAAAGCTAGGCAGAAATCACCATTCTAGTCAGGGCACGGGAGTCACACGCCAAGATAACCCCTGCTCACCCCCTTGGTAGCTTGGCACAAGCAGACCGGCTTATCCCGGAGGCAATGTGTCAAGCATTTGCGCAAGCACACAACAGCAACAACATCCTAGGCACACCACAAAAGGAACTCCACACAATGTTATATAAAAATTGTAGTATGTTTATCTAGGGACCTGTATCGATACTCCTATTCCTGACCCTTGTCCGGTTATAAATTACTAATATCCATACAACGGCACAGAAACCCGTTTCATAAATTAGTCATAGCGCATGCTGTTACATTAAGCAAGCACTATTCCTCCAGCCCCCTAGAAAGCACACCGAGTTCTTAAACAAATCCAAGCCTCGAGCAACCTGGGAAATCCCTGCCTGCTATGTTTTGATTTAGTCCGAGAACTCCTGTAAAGCACTGCAAGAACGATCAGTTCTTAGTGACATTGTTATTGCCGTCTTATGTCCATCCTTACGTCAAACCCAGCACCTCTCAGGTATAAATATACCCACGCTGCCCTAAGCAAAGACACGGTGGTGATGAACCTGGAGCAGCGACTACTTGCCGGAGAGCCCAGCTGATGCGAGAGCCCACGGACGCTGCCCCTCCCCTTTTGACGCACTGAGGAAGATGCTGTCTTTTCACTTGCTGAGAAATCCAGCCTCCAGCGTTTCCAGCTTGCCCTTGCGGGTGACTGGGATACCGAGTCCTGAGAAAGAGATACCAGCCCTCCTGCCTTCTAAATCCCAGGTACTGAACTGACTAAACCCTTACAGAGAATTCTTGAGTCAGATTCTTGGCAAAACAAACTTAACTTAAACTGCTACTTACTTACTCCCTCGCATGTATTAGGCTTAGGTCATGTACACCGGGGTAGGCGTAGTTAGAAGCACCAGTTGAGTACGATTAGTCAATGTATATATGTATGTATATCTTTTATCCATTTTAAAGTATCATATGGCTAAGAAACCATATCAATGCTTTTACAGTATTATTTTATAATCCTGCTTTTACTATATGCATTCTACTTAATCTTAAGTATTGCAATTGTAGCGATTCATTTCTCTTGTATGAGAAAAGAGACTGATCAATAAATAACACCTTTTATTGAAAACGCCCGTCTCTTCTTTTCTCTACAATCTGGTGAAACTAAGTATGCACGTATTGACTGAGTAAAATAGCTGTCTTTTGTTTTCACACGACTCTAGAGATATACTCTTGATCAGGGAGAGCAAAGTTGTCAAGTTCTATGGTTGTCAGAAACGAAATCCCTTCTTGTCTATCCAGGGAGGTTAAAATCCTCATCGCCTATTCGAGAAAGTTTCTAGTGAACTCTGAGCTAGCTGGCACACAAAACTTAAGTCTAATATAGTCAGTAGAAAGACCTAGTTAACCTCTGTCCTACGTCTATACTATTGAAGATATTATTCCAATGCGCAGAGCCTATTGGGAATATAGGAACTACACTACACTACATGGCGCCCAACGTTTGGTAAGGCGATAAATCTAACGCAAGGCATTAGAGTAACTCAGTCGTGCTTTTTCCCGTAAATACTCCAAAGACGTCTGGAGTGGGTCAAAGGTTAAAATCCGCCAAACTTAGTAGGAGGAGACTCCTATGTATGGTTTTTGGTTTATTCAACGTTGAAGGATACAGTGTTCCAAAGTATTGTGCACCTAATCTTTGTTTCCTTGGAAACCTGATCTGCAACAAAAAACCTTCCTGTCAGTAAAATGTCAGACAGCGAAGGAGAAAGGGAGGCGGCTAGAATAGCAGCTCAACTCCTAGCAGATGACACAAGTCTCCTGCAAACTGACCCAGGTGCAATACTCATCCCGGTCAACATAAGGAAAACTATAACCTTAAAACTTATAGAAAATGGACTGACATCGAGAGGTGGTACAGTTATATTCGTAATTGAGGCACATGAATATCGGCAGACAGAGGTATTCTATTCATGGATAAACTTTCCAGCAGCAAACGCTGTAACAAAGGAGTTCCACTATTACAAAATAGAGGAACCTCCGAATGAGTACACTCCTTTCGAGGAGGTGGAAATCCCATTAAAATACCAAGAGCACCTGCTCTGGTTTAAAGGCGCCCTAAAACATAATGATCACATCACCAGGCTCGGTCCACTAGGTAGACCAGGAGCAACGTGGCTGGTTCTAGCCAGCTACACACCACATCCAGACATTGAAAAAATGTCTATACCAGAACTTTTAACACAGCTTAAAATACTGATTAAAATACATAGACAACTAGTCCAATATGTAATGCGGACTTCAACAATCCAACCAGCTATTAACATTCCACAGCTGACCCCTCATCAGGGGAACACAAATAAAATCACACCACAGAACATACAGTCCTGTCTAGGTAAAGTACCTGCAAAACGGGAACAAATTCCATTCTGGTTGGCACAAAAAATCACTCAAATAGAGGCAGTATTTCCGGATACTACCCCTGTTGAGAAACACAGAATTCTGACTATCTGTCTTCCAATGGGGATCGCACCACATGTGGAGGACTGTGACACTTGGGGCACAGTCTTTGCTTCCATTTACACAAAAACACATGGTGTTCCATCCATGGCGGTAATACCAGATGTACTAAGATAGATTCAAAATGAATACGGTCCAGAACCTGCTTTAACTCTGGGTATGAAATTACTGAAAGACTTCAAGCAGGTCTCGGCTAAATTACTAGCCAACATAAAAGGGGAAGCAGCATTTGTAGTGATCCGCCAGAAGTTGAAAGAAACAGATATAGCAGAACAACCATTTGAACTTGCCAGAATCATAGAAAAATCCTATGAAGAACTAGGAAGAGATAGTTTGGGTGGGAAACCAGTGAAACCCCAACTAACTGAAAATCCTGAAAAAGTATTTATCAAAAATAATCTAAACACTCAAAAAAAACTGGGATGCAAATAAACAATCCAGTCCCAAAGAAAAAAGATTCCAGTCCAGAGGAAGGTCTCCTCGGCGGAGAGAAAGATCTCCGGACCAAGGACACAAGTCTCCCCAGAGGGAGCCCTCTGAGAAAAAATACAACCTTAGAAATATGGATAATTTGAAGAAACCTGATAGATATCAAGATATTGATACACGTCCGTCCCTCTCAATCTTTTCAGACTTCCTCACAGAAATCGGAAAGAAGAGGACGGTCAGAACACAGGGAAGAGCACGTCAAGTCCAAAGACAAGGAACCTGCTCATCAAAGTAAAAAATTACAATTTCCAAAGAAGAAGGTAGCCAGCATTAAAGTAATCAAACATGCCGAGGATACTGAGGACACAACTGAAAAACGGAGAGTGGGCTCGGACAATGCTAGACAGCGCAGCAGAAGTGAGCATAGCTCGCAAGATCCTGATGAATCATCTGGAGACAGTGGACACGAATGAATACATTCAGGTGGAAACTGCAGATACCAGAGTTAGCAAACCTCATAAAATATACGAAATAACATTACGTATAGAGGGAGATAAGACTAGGAAAATAAGGGGTCTATTTTGGGATAACCTCTCCAAAGGCTATGACATCCTTTTAGCTGAAAAAGACTGGCCTCCGGAGTTTGTCAGGGAGTGCCCTCATGGCGAAGAAATGATTATGCCTGCCTTCTCAAATGTTCAAGTTCAAGTTAGGAGATTTATATAGCGCACTACATACCCATAGGGTCTCAAGGCGCTTGAGGAAGGGTGTGGAATTACTTGTTGAATATCCAAGTTATAAGTCGCTTTCTGAATGCCAGGTGGTCCTGAGTAATGCGAAGGTGAGTGGGAAGTGAGTTCCAGGTTTTAGCTGCCAGATAGGAGAAGGATCTACCTCCCATGGTGGTTTTGTTGATGCGAGGTACAGTGGCAAGGGCTTGGTTGGAGAATCGTAGCTGACGGGAGGGGGTGTAGAAGGACAGTCGTGTGTTGAGGCATTCGGGTCCAAGTTCGTAAAGTGCTTTGTGTGCGTGGGTTAGGAGGCGGAAAGTAATCCTCCTATTTACGGGGAGCCAGTGGAGGTTTTTCAGGTGACCAGAGATGTGTTCTTTACGCGGGATGTCTAGTATGAGCCTGGCTGAGGCGTTGGAGTTTTTTCTGGAGTTTTGCGGTGGTACCGGCGTATAGGGTGTTTCCGTAGTCCAGGCGGCTCGTGACCAGTGCGTGGGTGACGGTTTTTCTAGTTTCGGTGGGGATCCAGCGAAATGTTTTTTTGAGCTTGCGAAGAATGTTGAAGCAGGATGATGAAACGGCGTTGACTTGTCTGGTCATCGAGAGTGAGGAGTCCAGGATGACGCCCAGGTTCCGTGCGTGGTCCGTCGGGATGGGTGCTTTTCCAAAGGCCTGTGGCCACCAAGAGTCATCCCAGGCGGAGGGGGAGGTGCCTAAGATGAGGACTTCTGTTTTGTCTGAGTTCAGTTTCAGACGGCTGTGCTTCATCCACTCGGCTACTTCTTTCATTCCTTCGTGTAAGTTGGTTTTGGCGGTGTTAGGGTCTTTGGTGAGTGAGAGGATCAGTTGAGTGTCGTCAGCGTAGGAGATGATGTTGAGATTGTGTCGGCGAGCGATGGCCGCAAGGGGGCTCATGTAAACGTTGAAGAGGGTGGGGCACGCCGCAGATGACTTCAGAGGCCTCTGACTTGAATGGTGGGAGGCGGACTCTCTGGGTTCTTCCGGTGAGGAACGAGGTGATCCATTCCAGTGCTTTTCCTTGGATTCCGACGTTTCTGAGGCGCTGTAGAAGGGTGCTATGACAGACTGTGTCGAAGGCAGCGGAGAGGTCGAGGAGGATGAGGGCGACTGAGTCTCCATTGTCCAGTAGAGTTCGAATGTCGTCTGTTGCTGCGATAAGTGCGGTCTCAGTGCTGTGTTTGTCTCGGAAGCCGGACTGTGAGGAGTCGAGGGATTTGTTGGTTTCGAGGAAGGTGGCGAGCTGGATGTTGACAGCTTTCTCGATGACTTTGGTCGGGAATGGAAGAAGCGAGATGGGGCGGTAGTTTTTGAGTTCGGTGGGGTCAGCTGTGGGTTTTTTCAGAAGGGCGCTGAGTTCTGCATGTTTCCAGCTTTCCGGGAAGGTGGCGGAGTTGAGGGAGCAGTTGATGACATCTCGGAGGTGTGGTGCTATGTTGAAGATGTGGTGAGGGCATGGGTCAGTTGGGGATCCTGAGTGGATGGAGTTCATCAGGCGGATGGTGTCTTCAGTGGAGATTGGGTTCCAGTCGTTAAGGATGTTCAAGGGGGGAGAAGGTCCTGCATAAGGTTGGGTGGGTTGGTCTCCGGGTCTGTTGTCGAAGCTATTGTGGATGTCTGCGATTTTGTTGTGGAAGAAGGAAGCTAGGGAGTCGCAGAGGGCTTGGGAGGGGGTGATGTCGTTGGAGTTGGCTGATGGGTTGGTAAATTCTTTGACGATGTTGAATAATTCCTTGCTGTTGTGGGCGTTGTTATCTAGTCGGTCTTTGTATGCGGCTTTCTTGGCAGATCGGATTAGTTGGTGGTGTATGCGGGTGGCATTTTTGAAGGCGTCCCTGGTGCTGGTGTTTGGGTCTTTTTTCCAGGCCTTCTCGAGGGAGCGACAGAGTTTCTTCGATTTCTTAAGATCATCGTTGAACCAGGAGGCATTTTTGCTGCCTAGTTTGATTTGACGTTTTTTCAACGGTGCTAGGATGTCGGCGCTGTTGGATAGCCATTGGATAGCCATTGGGTGAGGTTAATGGCTGCTTGGTCGGGGTTTGAGGAGTGGGCGGGGGGGTTTAGAAGAAGCGATGAGGAGATCTGGTCGATGGTGATTTTGTTCCAGTTTCTTCGCAGGGTGGGTTGAGGATGGTTGTGGATTGTGGTCTTATTGTAGATAAAGTGAACGCAGCTGTGGTCCGTCCAATGAAGAGCTGTGGTGTGACTGAATGAGACATGTTTGCTGGAGGTGAAGATGGGGTCGAGTGTGTGACCTGCAATGTGGGTGGGGGTAGTGACAAGTTGTTTGAGTCCGAGGTTGGCGAGATTGTCCAGAAGGGTGGTGGCGCTGCTGTCATTGTTCTTTTCCAGGTGAAAGTTGAGGTCTCCCAATAGAATGTAGTCCTCGGAGGGGAGGGCGTGTGGGGTGATAAAGTCAGTGATGTCGTCAAATCACATTCCAATTCATAAAAAATATACACTTGCAAGAAAGTGGGCAGTAGCCCAGGCCCCTGCATTATATAAAAATCATGTAGGATGGGATGAGGACTCTTTTCCTCACAAAATCCAGTTAAAATCTCAACCAACTGCACAGAGGCAGTACCCAATTAAGCAAGAAGCTAAAAAACAGGTCTGGGACATCTTAGATCAACTTGAATACCAAGGGGTGATTTAAACTTGCACCTCACAAATGAACAATCCTTTTTTTCCTGTCTCCAAACCAGACAATTCATATCGTATAGTTTTGGACTACAGACATCTAAACTCATGTTGCAAAACTTTTGCAGTACAAAACTCACACAGTGCAGCACTAATGAATAGCATAGTGCGCAAAAAATACAAAACAACATTAGACATTTCTAATGGATTCTTTTGTCAAAATATAGCACATGAAAGCAGATATTTGACCGCGTTCTCAATAACTGGCTCTCAGAAAATTTCTGTCGTTTGCCACAGGGGTTCAAGAACAGCCCAGGATTATTCTCAGCGAGAGTAACAGAGTTACTACAAATGTATGATGAGGAGGCATTATCTTATGTCGATGACATCTATCTAACAGATGATGACTTGGATACTCACTTGAAAAGTGTGAACACCATAATACTTGGGTTTGCAGCAGAGGGTTACAAATTCAACTTCAAAAAGTCAAGAATTGCCCATCTAACTGTCCTGTTTTTAGGATATGAATTATCAAGTGAAGGCAAAAGCCTGGCTGACAATTTCCTAGAGAAATGTGCTGTAATCCAAGCACCAAGAACGCTGAAAAACTTAAAATCAATTCTAGGTTTCCTGAATTTCAGAAGAACTTACATTATCAATTATGCAGAGAGGCTTAAACCTCTCTACGACTTAATAAGACCAGATTTTCAAACAATCAATTGGACTCAAAAACACACAGACATTTTGAGATCATTACAAACAGACATGTTAATTAAAACAAAACTGCAAACACGTGATAACACACGCAACCTTGTGATTCGAGTCATCCCAGGAAGATGCGGATTCACATACCTAACCTCTAATGAGGGAGAAACGGTACCAATAGCATACAAATCACATTTGTACACAAAAGCTGAAATGAAATTTAGCCCAACGGAAAAAATTCTGACCGCGGTCCAGACTGCTGTAGCGAAAGAAAGAGCCCTAGCACAAGGTAAACGAATAATCATCGTTACACCAATACCAGCCCTTGAGGCAGTAACAAAGGCAAGCATTCCAAATGCTAAAGCACTACATCCGAGATGGATACAGTGGGTTAATTCTCTTGCTGCAACAGACGTGGTATACAAATTTGATCCTAATTTAAAAACACAAGAATTTCTCCAATATGAATTTGAATGTCCTCTGCCGACCGAAATCCTGCCTCTTGAACACTACGGCTGTATAATATATACAGACGGATCAGCACAGCCCGCAGTTGGGGGTAAACAAGCATACAGTGCTGCGTGCGCAATTGTTAAAGGTCGTTGGCACGAAGGAAAATTCAGACCACTGGTCACTAAAACACAATCTCTAGGAGATTGTACAGCTCAGCGAGCTGAACTACTAGCATTTAAGATGGCGCTTGAGAATACCGATCGCGAATTCCCGACACTCATAGTGTGCGATTCATATTATTGCGTTCAGTCTTACAATGAATACTTGCAGAACTGGGTTCAAAACGGTTTCAAAGATGCAAAAGAAGGCACAATCAAGCATAAAACGCTTTGGGAACAAGTAGTTCTTTTACAAAAGGAACTACAAAAGACTCACGTGATACATACACTGAGTCATCAACGTGATGGCGTTCACGTTGCAGGGAATTCATTGGCTGATGAGGCCGCGAAGGCAGCTGTGCAAACGGCTTCTGTAGCTGCCATCACCCAGTCAAAAACAAAAATAGACAGCGAAATATTACAAGCTGTCAGCGCTACAGTAAAAGATGCGATAGAAACACTCCCAAAAGGTTTTCCAGTAAAGTACTCATACATAACTGATGCGAATAACGTTCCATTTGCTCGAATCCCTGGAGTGGGGGATAGGGCAATTCCAAACATGGAATATAGGTTAGGACTAATTACAGCGGCACATGAAGGGCTCGCTTCTGCACACACTGGTGTTTCGGCCACAGTATCATTATTAAAACCGAGATACTGGTGGCCACATATGAGAAGACAAACTAGGAACTATGTTCTAGAATGTGAAATATGCCAAAGAATGAAGGTATCATAAGTGAAACGACCGGCACAGACGCCCCTTCTAATCTCAGATAAACCATTAGCTTGTGTTTACCTGGACCACTGCGGTCCCTTACAAAGGGACGGCAACTATATATATATCATGGTCGCAGTGAATTCATGCACGAGATTCATTTGGATGTGGCCCCAGCGCTCGGCTGACGCCAGAACTGTTATAAAAGATTTGCGAGTCTTTATCGGCACATACGCAATTGGCATGCTACATTCTGACCAGGGTCCTGCTTTTAGCTCTCGAGCTTATAGGGAGGCCATGACCAGCATGGGCATTGCATTGCGGTACTCTTGTCCCTTTCATCCTGAGGGAAACGGAATTGTGGAAAGAAAAAACCGTGACATAAAGCAATCTATAACGGCAAAGGTATTAGGTTCGGGGGCTGGGTGGGTCAAACATTTAATAAGTGTCCAACGTAGTCTTAACAATCTGCCAAGAAATTCTCTGAGAGGTCTCAGTCCGTATGAACTATTGTTCGGGACTAGAATGATAATCCAGGACCTCGATAGTCAAACTTCAGTGGTGAAAGAAAAATGCTTTGATATCAAAGATCGTTTGGCTATTTTACAGGACTTAAATGAAACAAGAAAAGACCTGAGCAACATAAAGTTGAAACAACAGCCAACAGCCACTGAAGAGAAACCACCTGTCCCAGCAAGGCCTGTCTGGATTCCAACGATTGGGGATCTGGTCAGAGAGAAAATCGCGGTGTTGAAGGAATTTGGGCCTTCTTACAGAAAAGCAGTACCTGTCTTAGCTATCAACGGAACAAGATCAATTGTACTACTGCCCTTTGCTGGTAAAAAGGAGAACCGAGTCGTATCCATCGACCTGGTTAAACCACAATCATGTGGCCAATAATAAGTAGAAGGCCAAGTGGACTCCCAAGAAATAGCAGAACACCAAAGTTTGCTACAAACACAGAGGTTCAAACTGAGAGACTAATCACATTTGATAAACCTACAGTGAATCAACAAGGACTATGCAACAAAGCAATGGAACTTAAACCTCTTGAAACCCAAATCACAATAATGCATCAAGAAACACCAATCTACAATGATGTAACCACTGACTATGCTAATGAAACAAAGCAAATTCCAAAAGCAAAAAGGAATCCAGAAGCAATTGAAACAATTGACAGAACTGCATCAGGCTACTTCATCAACTTCGATGATTTTTCTGAGGTTCCGAGCGAACCTGAGGAACAGCCGACAGCATCAAAGACTTTTAAAGACAAAGCAAAAGAACTCTTTCATCAACTACAAGAAACCTATCTGATTTCTCCATGGATTGAATTTTGGGTGGCACAAGGTGTATTTGTCCTCATACTTTGGCTTATCATGGTACTATGCTTGGGACATTTCATTGAGGGAAAATATGTTACAATGAACACAGCAAGTCAGAAAATCAACTTGGTCCTAAAACCACACAAGTCTTCACACATCGAGAAAAGAGAACTTTCTTCAGTAAACTTCACAGCCAATCCTATACCCGGTGGGGTAGCATGGGACAAAACTGATTCCGACATATATGGTCCGGTCGAACTATTGAAGTATCCTCATCAATTTAAGGTTTCATTAAGTGACTTTGTAAAATCGAGCACATTGTCTGATGATTGGGACTTTGAAAGTATTAATGATATGATGTCAGACCTAGTGATGTCAGCTAAATTTACAGAACATGATTATTTACAAGGTTCATCTAATTATGACCAGATGTAGTGTTACAACCACTATGGGAACCATTATCTGCATAAATCTGCTCAACCTAGAAATGTTTTTAATTATAATCAATGGGAACATTGTGCAACTCCACCAAAAGGCAGTTCAAAAACATTTTATGATAAATTTTCATACTTCTCAGGGTTTAACACAAGTAATGCAGAAACATTTTATTTTAGAATGTTAAATAAAACAGGAATGAAAACAATGCTTACAAACACAAAATTAATCTATTCAGAGACATTTTTTGAAAAAATGAAGACATTTGGTTTTGATTTCTGGAACAATAATATTGAAACGAAAACAATCTGGGGCACAAAAGATTGGCAGGTGCAAGGTTTAGAATCATTGTTTAGAGCCTGCATGATCCCAGAACAAATTATATTTTTGAATGATACAATTCAACAGACAACCTGTCTTGGCCTAGCCAAAATTAAAGACTTAAACAAACCGTCTATTCCAAAGCCAACACATGAGAGTAATAGCACTACAGATGTTGAGTTAGATGTATCCCATATTTTAAACCAAAACAGAACACATCCTGATTGGAAAAAATGGTTGATCTGGCCCACAGACACAAATAACTGTCAAGACAGATTCCTGAACAAAATACAGGGGTTCAAATTGACCAGGCCAGACCCTAGATACTCCCAGAGACAACATCCAGGGATTGTAACCACATACAGTGTAGGTAAACTCTGCCTCGAATGGCTACAAACATCCACACTGGTTGAAATTAAGCAACACTTGACTTTACTAAAAGAAGGTGCTGACTTGCGTGATTTTATTGTGGGACCACGCAAACAGCGTCAAAAACCGTTTCATAGCAGCCTCTATATATGCAGCTTACAACGAAGCTTGGAAAGAAACTCAAATTGAGACAGCAGAGAAAATACGGGAAATTGACCGTGTTAATTTGGAAAAATCACTTTCTGTTGTGGACAATGGGTTAATGACTCTGTCTTCCAGAATATATTCACTGGACAGTATTGTATCATCTGCAATCGATATAATAGAGCAAGACTTACTGATGTTGCAAAATGGTCAGTCCCAATTGCGTTCTATTGTACAGCTTGGCTGGACGTTACAAAATCTGCGTTCAGGCTACGTGCCTTGGCGTTTAATCAACACAACGTCATTATTCACTATCTTTAACCTTACTGATACACAAATCAGCTTGGCACAAAAGGGTCCAGAGTATACAATTCTGAGCATTGAAAAACTTGAGAGATTACCATTGACAATGTCAGAACGACCTGTCATTGAATGGATAATTCACGGAATCATAACTATTCCGATAACAACTTTCCAATTTTGATACTGCCAAGAATATATACAGGCAGGCCAGTATGAAAGGTTGGGTAAAGGATACATTACGTCAACATGGAACCTACCTTATACACACACATGTTATAGTAAAAAAGGACAGAGTGTATTCCTTAGTGGAAATAATTGTGAAAAATCACCAAGTGGTATACTTCTGTGTCAGGGTATTGATTTGCATGGGGCCTGTGAGGGGACTTCAAATAACCTTTCATGTCACCAGCTCGGCACACCTGCAACTCGAATAGAGCCATTCTTTAGACGGCTTTCTAACGGGAGCTACATTCTAATTGTGGATCACAGATGTTGTGGCTTGCTGCCAGGAAAACCTTATCTGGTAAGCGTGAGTTCCATGGTCACTTGCTGTGAGCGAGTATTGTTTCCAAATGACACTCCAGACAGGGAGGGAAAAATTTGGCCAAGTTTGAATATCTCTTCTATTCAAATTGATACTTTAAGCAGAATGAAGACTGTGCTTCTACAGACGCCAGTACACTTGACGTCATCAAAAGAAACGTATGATCTCCAAGTTGCAAGGACAACGGCAGAGATACATGCATTAATATCAACAAATTGCCCCTACACTTCGCAGAAATGCTAAACGAAATCTTAAATATTTCTGATACGAATGGTATCGCAAGTGTATTTAAGACTGTTTTTTCGGGACTATTAACACCATTCAAAGCAGTCCTGGGTATTTTTCCTAATTTTGTCCATTCTGTCTTTGGTGGACTTCCACTCCTGTTGGGACTCGTAGCAGGCATCTTATTTTTGCTACTCCTGCTTCGTTATGGCAAGCCATGTCACAGACAAGACTCCAGCAACAATGGAAGAGACGATCCTAGCTATACGCTATCGGGACCGCATAACTAAAGTCCTTGGATTAGCCCAGCTACGAGATCTGAATATGACCTGGTTTCTTTCATTCAGACCCATATGGCAGAATTGTGTCTTACCTGTGTTAAGATGTATGCTATGCGGCGAAGAATGCGTGTTAGACACCTGTCTTACACTACAATCAGAAGTACCATTGGATACGGATACTTTGTTGGGTCCAGTAAAGGCTCATGCATCGTGTTGTCCCCAGCGGTTACCTATCCTGATGACGGCATTCGTGGAAACTTCACCACTGCGATTAAAGGGTAGTGAAGTACAAGATAAGAGCAGCATCAGCCAGGTACGACCTTCTGTAAGCACTACTGATCGAAACATCATTGAAAGCGATCATGCACACGACTGCATGGTAGCGACATTCTCCAACTTGGTCGAACTTTCCCCTGAGGCAGTAGACTGTTTTTTTTACAGTCTGTCTGAAATGATGTTTTCCCCAGAACAAAAGGAATAACTTTAAGCAAACGAGCACACAGCGTTCCCTGAACTCTGAATTTGGCCTTCAGCTTTAAAAAACAAAGCTACTGAGACTATTTGGAACTATATTTTTTTTCTTCCCCTGAAAACGAAACTTTTTTTCCCAAATCCAAAATATTTACTCTCTTTTGGCACTTATCTTCTGCTTAAAGTAGAACTATTCCTAGAGAACAGAGCTTCTATTTTTAGGAACTCTAGAGACAATACATTACCTCAGACTCTAGCATATTTACAAATAACTGTATTTACATGTGATGGAGTGGTCTCGCACTTTTCATCTGTATTAAGAGCCATTTCATGTGTTATTTTCGCAAATCATTCATGCTGACATAAATATGCATCTTTTTTTGAATGATTACACTGCTTTAAAGCATACAGTACCTATACTCATTTTCGAGTATTTCGCATATGCCATTTTTCAAATGCAAATAATGTATTTTGGGGTGGTTCGGTATACACATGCACTATTAGTTATGTTTACTACTGCTTAGGTTAGTAACTATGGACATGAATGCGTGGAGTGGGTGTAGTATGTTTATCTAGGGACCTGTATCGATACTCCTATTCCTGACCCTTGTCCGGTTATAAATCACTAATATCCATACAACGGCACAGAAACCCGTTTCATAAATTAGTCATAGCACATGCTGTCACATTAAGCAAGCCCTATTCCTCCAGCCCCCTAGAAAGCACACCGAGTTCTTAAACAAATCCAAGCCTCGAGCAACCTGGGAAATCCCCGCCTGCTATGTTTTGATTTAGTCCGAGAACTCCTGTAAAGCACTGCAAGAACGATCAGTTCTTAGTGACATCGTTATTGACGTCTTATGTCCATCCTAACGTCAAACCCAGCACCTCTCAGGTATAAATATACCAACGCTGCCCTAAGCAAAGACACGGTGGTGATGAACCTGGAGCAGCGACTACTTGCCGGAGAGCCCAGCTGATGCGAGAGCCCACGGACGCTGCCCCTCCCCTTTTGACGCGCTGAGGAAGACGCTGTCTTTTCTCTTGCCGAGAAATCCAGCCTCCAGCATTTCCAGCTTGCCCTTGCGGGTGACTGGGATACCGAGTCCTGAGAAAGAGATACCAGCCCTCCTGCCTTCTAAATCCCAGGTACTGAACGGACTAAACCCTTACAGAGAATTCTTGAGTCAGATTCTTGGCAAAACAAACTTAACTTAAACTGCTACTTACTTACTCCCTCCCATGTATTAGGCTTAGGTCAGGTACACCGGGGTAGGCGTAGTTAGAAGCACCAGTTGAGTACGATTAGTCAATGTATATATGTATGTATATCTTTTATCCATTTTAAAGTATCATATGGCTAAGAAACCATATCAATGCTTTTACAGTATTATTTTATAATCCTGCTTTTACTATATGCATTCTACTTAATCTTAAGTATTGCAATTGTAGCGATTCATTTCTCTTGTATGAGAAAAGAGACTGATCAATAAATAACACCTCTTATTGAAAACGCCCGTCTCTTCTTTTCTCTAAAATCTGGTGAAACTAAGTATGCACGTATTGACTGAGTAAAATAGCTGTCTTTTGTTTTCACACGACTCTAGAGATATACTCTTGATCAGGGAGAGCAAAGTTGTCATGTTCTATGGTTGTCAGAAACTAAATCCCTTCTTGTCTATCCGGGGAGGTTAAAATCCTCCTCGCCTATTCGAGAAAGTTTCTAGTGAACTCTGAGCTAGCTGGCACACAAAACTTAAGTCTAATATAGTCAGTAGAAGACCTAGTTAACCTCTGTCCTACGTCTATACTATTGAAGATATTATTCCAATGCGCAGAGCCTATTGGGAATATAGGAACTACACTACAAAATAACTTCTGTATAGTCAAAACACATCAGATAGAAATCACACATGTACATTGTGCCAACTGGCACAGGCAATATTTACAAGGGATTATGTACAAGACAGGGCCACCTGGACCACTGTCAGGAATCAACACTTAGCAGAAATAGCACTTTGTAGATCATAGGATATAGGACATAAAATCACTGTAGCACAAATTAGCAAGTATAGCACACAATCAGTAACTACTGGTGACAGGTAAGTACCACCTACGCAATCCTAACCACCTTCGGAGAATGTCACGCAGGGAACCAGGACCTCACTAGGACCACCTGTACTGGAAAGAACAACCACCTAGGAATAAAATACATTTAGGGGTATCAGCAAGAACACATTACACATGATGCATCAAAACACATTCAGAGGTGCAGGGAAGGAAAACACATGATGCCTAAAACATTCAGAGGTGTAAGGAAAGAAAACACATGATGCATAAAAATACATTCAGCGGTGTGAGAACAAGGCACATGATGCATCAAAAATACATTCAGAGATGCAAGGAAAAGGAAGACACATGATGCATAAAAACATTCAGAGGTGCCAGGACACAACTCAATAGCGCAAAAACACATGATGCCTAAAACATTCAGAGGTGCAAAAACTTACATAAGCCACCGCCTGTGGCAGTCCCTAGGCCAACTGGCCTTGTTGGGGCTAGGACGCCCTGTGTCCAAAAGTCGGGGGCCTAAACGTGGCAGCTGCCCACTAATTGCTGGGCAGCTGGGAATCAAAACTGGGACAGGGTCCTCACGGGCCCTTGAAATAAATGTACCAACGTTGAAGCCAACTGGCTCTAGAAATAGGCATGTCCCCAAGCACTGGGGAAAGGACACGGGTCCCTCTGGCCCTTTAAATGCTCAGGGCACAATAATGTGGGCGCCACCCTGGGCTCTCAATGTACATGTGGCGCTTCTGATTCTCTCTGGGCTCTCGAAACCAAACAACTGTGGCCCCTCGCTGGAGCCACTTAGGCTCTGAACGACTCAATGCCCTAACACGTGGGAGCGGCCCACTGATCGCACGGGGCCGCTCTGTCTCGGTACCCTCGACTGGCACTTCACAAATCATCTGCTCCCTCATGGAGTGAGAACAGCCATGCCCCCATGCCGTTGGAGCAGCCCTCTATCAAGCGGGGCTGCTCTGAGGGTTGCACCGGCGTGGTGCCTCCACTTCGCTCCCCCCGGCCAGCTGTACTCACGGGCTCTCTGGACGGGAGCTTCTCTCAGGGCGTGGCAGCTCTTCTCCTGCGGGGCTTCCCGGGACTCCTGGGAGCCCCGCACTGCTGTCGGCAGCCTCAGCCGCCATCTTCTCTTCACCCCGGCCTCCTCCTCACCCAGCAGCTCTTGGGCCAATCCGAACGCAGCTCAAAAGACAAGCCCCTCGTGACGCCGCACTTCTTCTCTGCGCTAGGCCAATCCTAGCACGGCTCACTGGGCGAGCCTCTTGCGGCGGGCCAATCGCAACGCGGCCCCTGCAGACGAGCTTCCCGCAGCGGCCCAATTGCAGCGCGGCCCCTTCGGTCTCGCCAGCGGACCCCGGGGGCTGATGGCGGTGAATTTCCAGCGGCATACACGGGGTAGGCTCTCTCCGATTTAAAAATAACAAAGCGAGGTAGGCACTCGCTAAATAATTCAATAAACGGGGTGGCACCCGTCCACTCAGCTCACAAAGGGCAGGAGCGCTTCCCACACGGGATAACCACAGCGCTCTGCCAGAAATCAGGATAAAGTGCCCACGAGGCGCTGGGGAGCCCAGAAATCACGAAAAACGCCCTAGAAAGGACCCCCACAGCAAGGAGGGTCCCAGCAGCTGCAGGGCATTACAGGACAGGACTTCTAGGGCAAGTGGAGTCTCCCAGCCATCCTCAGGCCAGGCAGAAAGGGCCCCCAGGGAGAAGTCCTCCAGCAGTCCATCAGGTATCCAGGGGCTGGGCAGGGCCCAGGGAGGCAAGCCTTCCCCTGAGCCCAAGCAGCAGCATGCCCCTGGCAGGATTCAAGTCAGAAACAAGAACATTTTAGAAGGGGACACAGCCCCTTTTTATACAGTGAATTCCTTTGTCTAGCAGGGTGCAGGCAGTGTGAGAACCAGCTACAACTGGTTAGAGGGAACTCCTTTCAGTGTGAGGGGCAGAGGCGACAGCCGCCCAGCAGGAGGTGGAGCCAGCATTGTGGCAGGCAGGCACAGTCCTATTCACTCCCAGGTGCTATCTCCTCCCACCACTCTAGTTGCAGATGCAGTCATTCAACCAGGGGCTGACTCAGACAACCTCCTAAGGGCTCCCCAGCCCCTGTCATCCTCAAACCAGACCGTCAATCCACAAGCAGGCCCAGGCACTCCTGGGGCCATGCTTCAGCCAATCACGTGCCAGCAGACTCACTACACATGCACACACATGTCTAGAAGTGGCACCTCTACACTAGACACAATCATGCCGCATACGTCATTACGCAGCATTTAATTTCACGAGTTCGCAGATACCAAACTCGACCCTGCACTCCCCACACATCAGGAACTATCATGGTCGCACATATTCCCCATGCATTCCTATGGGAGGGCAGGTCACTCACCACACATACACAGAGAGCTCACACACTTTACACTGTACCACAATGAAAAAGTGCGCAAAGGCCTAAAATCACCAACACCAGGTTCCAGAAACAGGCTAGGAAAAAGCAAAAAGTTTAGGGGTGAACCTGCCAAAAAGGGCCAGGTCCAACATGTCTGTTTTGTATCATGGTCAAAATCAGTTGCGTTCTATTATGCAGTTTGCATGCACTCTGCAGACCCTAAAAGCTGGCAAAGTGCCATGGCATTACATGAACACCTCATCTTTGTTTGCCCCATTTAATTTAAGCTGCTGCAGGCTGCCAGAGTAGGAGGAGTGAAGCCGGTGTGAGGCGTTTGGCCGCATCCGATTGCCGATTGCGTCCGATTGCCGATTGCAACTGCACAGGTGCTGGAGCCGCAGAGTGAGATCCAGTGAGAGCAGCTTGTGAGCTGAAACGCGGTGGACGGGGGCAAAGAGAAGCCGGGAGACATCGGGAGACGCCGAGAGTGGCCGGGAGACGCCCGAGGACCTCAGCTAGGCGGGTCGGCTGACGGGCACCTGAAACCTAGTACCGCAGCCTGCAAACCCATGCCTAGCACGGCGGAGGAGAGCAGAGGTAAGAGGAGGCGGTCGGGCGGGAAGGGGAAAGAGAGCCCAACCTCCCTCGCTTTTGCCTCACCTCACACTACCCCATTATACTGCTAGCAAGGTGTTTCGGCCTCACTTCTGCCTGAATTTCACCTCACCTCACCCCGCACCTGGAGATGGTGTAATTAAATTCCCAGACCAGCGAACTCTGTGAAGGAGCCAACTCTGCAAAGACCACTACTGTTTCCTCTGTCGTGCTGTGCAATCACACAGTCCGGTCCGTGTTTCGCAGACAGCCGGAGGTCATCGGAGCAGTGCGCAGAGTTGGGTGAGGAGGCAGCGAGGAAGCGGTGAGGAAGTGGCTGCGACTATTAACAGGGGCCAGGCCAAGTTGCACAAGGGGGTACTATTAGCTGCCATTAACCAACAATTATCACGAATTAACACGAAAATAGGAAAACAGGAAAACAGGAAAAACTAATAAAAACCAATAAATCAAAACAAATCAAATAACTAAAAACATCCAAGGAACAACCAAGGCAAACTTGTGCCTAAACATACCAGAACAAAAACAATGTAAGGCAACTTATAATTTGGGAGGTGCGCAATTCGGCCATACAAGTGTTAAAGGCAGACAGAGGACCATCAACAAAACATCTGAAAATTTCAAACACAAATCAGTATTAACAAGTAATCACAATCCCGCCAGGTGCGACTCAGAAGACCCAAAGACCCAAAGACCCAAAAGACCCACAAGAACTGTGCCAAGCACGTTATGAGGTCAGGAAAAATCAGGAAAGCAATCGCCAATGTCCCGGCCAAACTGCGCAGGGCCAACAAGCGCAATACTATAAACAATACAGACAATTTGCTGTCAGAACAAGAAGGGATGTATCTTGTTATAACGCATGCTTTTACCACGCATGCCTTTACCACGCAGGTTTTACAACGCAAGTCGTTACAACGACTTGCGTTGGGGGGTGCTGGATAGTGGAATAGTTTCATTTACTATTCCAACTCCAGTCCCCGTGGATAGTAGGGAAGGTTTTGGATAGTAAACTAAACGATTCCCCCCAGCGCAAGTCGTTGTAACGACTTGCATTGTAATACCTGCATGGTAAAGGTACTGCGTTGTAAAAGTTGTGTGGTAAAGGATGTTCCACAAAAAAGAAGAGTCCCTACTGCTAGACCCGATGCCAGAAAGTACTGAAAGGATTGGCTTAGATATCAGTAAAACAGAAAGAAAGAGCTTTCATCAAAAAATGTACTCTATTTTTTCATTTCTGAAGGAACCCGGCTCTTTCCTAAGCACCTCAAATAGCAATCTTAAGGGCTTGCCCTCGCCAATGGAGCCCGAAGGGTGCTCGCAAAGCACCTACATAGAAGGTGCGAAAGACAAGAAATGTGGAAAAATGTGTAATTTGCACACACTCAAGGAATGTAGTGCACAAACTGAAAGTCTTGTCAATGGCGACAGTAGGGTTGACAACGACATTAACACATATATTAGCAACAAAAACGGCTACCCCCTGGAGCCAAACATCGTAATACAGACAATCCTGCAGCCGCTTAACAAAGCAATAGGGTGCGAGAATAGCAGCAATAAGTCCAATATCGACAGTAAAACAGATCAACCAGGAACCAGTGAGCCAAAAACTCCAACTCACTCAGATACGGAGCCTCCAAAGGACCTGGAACAAACCAACAAAATAAAGTCCAGCTCAGGAAGCAACACCAGCACCGCGAAGGCGGCTCGGGCCACAGACCGGGGCCGGGACATTATCCTGGGGACTCAGCTAGGCCAAAAACATGCCCACATGGGGTGGGACAGAGAGTCAGAAAAAATGCCGGAAAGGGAGCATACTGAAGCAATCGAACTCACAGAAAAAATCGGAATACCTGATCCAGTTCACATGAGGTGGGGTAGTGAGTCAGGAAAAACGCCGGAAAGGGAGCATACAGAAGCAATCGAACTCACAGAAAAAATTAGAATTCCTGACCCAACCCAGGCTCATGATCAACCAGATGCCACTAACATAGAAGATAACTCCCAGTTAACCCTTTAAGTGCTGCCGTCGGCCAACGGTCGTCACGGGCACTACCTCCCCAGTGCTGCGTGCGACCGCTGGACGTCCAGTTCAGCACTGGATAATGGACAGCGCAGCACTGGGGAGGTTTATTTACAAGCTCCTAAGGTGTTAACAACAGAAGAGTGGGAGAGGCTGGTAGCATCATACTCACCAGCTATCACACAGGCCGACGCCACCATTGTAGAGAGTAAACCAGACCCTGAGATGATTACACCATATGAAGATCACCCAAAAAGCGCTGAAGTCCTATGGTCATCTTTGCTAAGCACGCTTCAATTATCAATAAAGGCCATGCAGTACCACTCGGAAAAAATGGACATCCAACTATCCCTCTTAAACTTCTTGGCCATAAACGTAGCCAAAATTGACAACAAGTTGGCAGATATGAATTGCATGATAAAGAGGGTGCAAGCCGAAACCAAAATAGAGCAGCCGAGTTGTGCCTGTTATTCAATAGTGGACAAACTTACAACAATCGCTCAACTCCTGGGAGGCATCCTGGCGGACCTAAAACAGTCAACGGAAAATACAACCATAATCAACCCAGATCTTGTCAAAGAGGGCCTAACTCAATACCTCAGACACCCTAGAGAACAGCCAAACATTGTAAATTCACAGAACTCACCAACTGTGCCTAATAGCCAAAGAGGAGAGTCTGAGCCAAACAGTCCAACTGGCCCGGAGGTCAGTAAACCTGCTAATGACACCTACGCGGGGGTCACAGGGAAATCCTTAAGGCAGCTCACTGCTAATCAAAGGAGTGAAGCCCCAGCGCAAACAAACATACACCCAGGACACATGCAAGGTCAGGAACTAGACATCTCAACAAGTCCCCACAATGAAACCATCCGGAAAGTAAGCATGGAAGAACCCAGGGCAGAAACCAAAAGACCTCGAAAGCAAAAAAGGAAAGGAAGAAAAAAGATGGCCAACATAAAAACATTCTTATGACCCCAGAAGAAGAAGTAACAGACGAAACAGAAAGCCTGCCTACGAGTATAAAAACATCCCCAGCCAAGGAGATGGTAATGACGACACAAAAGGAGAATCCCACCCATTCAATACCAAGGGGGGGACTGTCGGTAGATGGAAGCAAGGGTTCCCCCCTGAAACAGGAACCCAGAGTAGTTTTCAACATGACAAACCGGAAAGGGCAGGTGGAGGACCTAATACCTGATAAGAAACATGACAGCTCACAGACTGAAATAGGCATTGAAGACCGCAAAAAATGGGAGGCTTGGGCAGGCGGAAGCCGACAGTGGCACAATACTGTTCATTCCTGTATATAAGTCAAGAGGCAGCGGGGATACCCTCAATCGAGGTAATATCTTACACCTACTATCAACTTTCAGCAGTCTGACTGATATTAGCACTAAAGATCTAGAGGCAGTGGAATTTACCCACTGTAAGCATCTGTCAGATCAGGAGGTTACAAAAACAACTTGGGCAAGGAATGAAATAGTGATGAGAATAATGGAATTAGAATCACACTTTCTGACCTGGGGGATACGCCTAAAAGACTGGTAAAAACCGGGTACCCGGAACCACTTCACCAGGCACACAATGAGCGACAAGGCCAAAACCCAATAAACAAACAATTTCCAGCAAAAACTGAAAGCGCCCTAAAGGGGGCCAGAAGCATTTCAGTGTCTAGGATGACCCCCCAGGCCAATAGGCAAGAGCACGGGCCTTGGACAAGATGACTGGAATTGGTTAGCAAGGACCATCAACACCAGGGCCCCAAAGTTCTGACAATACACTCAACAAAACACCGCAACACAACAACAACTAAGAATATGTTCTTGGAACATAAATGGTCTAGGGAACAAAAGAGACGATATTCAGCTCCTTTTCTATCTCCAAAAATTGGATATAGTACCCTTCCAGGAGCCTTGGCTAGACCAACCACATTAAATCCAGGGCTTTAGCTCATATCATCACCCGGCGATAAGAAATGCCAAACATGGCCCCCTTAAAGGCGGCCTAACAATTTACACCGCCATGAAGAGCTTGAATGAATCTAAGTATACAAAAGTGAAACAGGCAGGTAATAATTGCACACTCACAATAGAACTGAAAGTGAGGGGAAAAGATCTAAAACAAAAATTAAGACGGATGAATGTATACTTACATCCCCGGGAGAAAAAAACTGGAATGAAACTCCTGATGGAAGAAATTTCAAATACATTGAAAGAAGCAGAAACTCCCAACCTCATAGTAACAGGGGATTTCAATATGTTCCTGGGAGGGCCTCAAACAAGGGACACATTTTTGGAAGATCAGCTCCGGGCATGGGACATACCACAACAAGCGACAAGCAAATGGGACAAACAGAGTCAGCTGGCAAGGGCGAGCGTAAAGGATCTAGAACACCTTAATCTGGCAGTTTTAAACGGTCGCTTTATAAATGACAGCCCCCCGTCAGCCACCTTTCACAACTCAACCATCAGCTCTACCTTAGACTTCACATTCGCATCACTTCAACTCTTTGGGAAAATCACGGACTTCCGAATGGGCACAATGTCAGCCAGCGACCATCAGCCGCAAGAATTTGGCCTCAATTTTCAGGGGGTCATTCTATCCACGCCAGCAACAAACCTAGGATGCTCGCTGTTGGTGGCACAGAAAAGAATAAAATGTAACACGACAAACTGGGAAGGCTTCACAAAGGATGCAAAACGCCAGTGGGAAAAGAGCATTGCAAGCCAGCCCGATTATCTAAGCACCTGGGAGCAATTTACGAGTAGTCTTGGACAGGCTCATACAAGGAAAGCTAAGATCCACACAAAGCTGGATCATCGAAGCTGTAAAAAGACAAAAAAAGCGGACTGAATCAGCTGGCAGCTACGATAAGGCTATAAACCAAAACATCAAGATAAACCTCCTCAAAAGAAATATTAACAAACTATTGCAAAAATTACACCGCGATGGACCGGACATCGCGATACAAAAGGATTTGCATAACTTAAAACAGAGCAAAAAGAGAATAATTTGTCATGGAAAAAGGGAAGCAGAGGACGAGATATGGGCTAGACTTCTTCACGACGCAAAAGGTACCAATAGAAGTGGAAGATTCTGGAAGACAGTCAACACACTCCAGAATCACAGAAGTCCTAGCATTGATTCTTACCTTACCAAGGAATCCTGGACCAATTATCTTCAGGCCCACTTCAATACAGCGTTTCAACTTGTAACAACTAGCCGACCAGATAAGGATAGAAAAACTCGAGCTCGGACACCACAATTGGTCATTACTCTATTTGAGCCTACCGAAAAGCAAATTATAAGTAGGATCGGGAAGGGGAAGGCGGAGGGGGCGCCAGGTCCCAACGGGATCCCTCCTATACTGTACAAACAATATTTGGAATACTGGGCAGTGGTCTTACTGCCACTTTTCAAACAGATAACAGACACCGCATCTATCCCAGCATCATGGAAAGGCTCAATAATGGCGCCAATACATAAGAAGGGCCATGTTAAGGACCCTAAAAACTACAGACTAATAGCCTTAATCGACAATGAGGCCAAATACTACGCCGGTCTACTTCTAGAGGTGCTCTTGGAATGGTAAGAAGAAAACGCAATACTCCCCATCACCCAGACAGGATTCAGAAATCAAATGGGTACGACTACAAACATTTTGGCCCTCTCACTCCTCATTGATGCCACAAAGACAGCCAATCTGCCCCTGTATGCATGTTTCATCGACTTTACCTCAGCGTTTGACACTATTAACAGAAACTTATTATGGTCAAAGCTGGAAGAAAGGAACATTCCATCTGGGCTACAAACACAGCTGATGTCACTACACACGGATACATGGGTTCAGGTCAATCCAGGATCAGGAGACCTCCTGTCAAGGAAAATACAGACCACAAAAGGCTTAAAACAAGGGTGTGTGCTAGCGCCGACATTATTTAACATCTTTATGTCAGACCTTGCACAGCAGCTGGGTGAAAGCAATTCTCACGCTCCAAGCATAGGTGGCTTTACTCTCTCCAACCTAAGGTATGCTGATGATATTGTGCTAATCAGCAGAACACCAATAGGGTTACAATGTCTAATCAGCACAACTATTAAGTATTCAACAGAGAACAGCTTAAGCATTAATCTCTCAAAGACCAAAATAATGAGGATAAATGCTAAAGCATCATCAGCAGGGTTCTGCTGGCACATGGGAGGGCTCACACAGGACACAGTGGAGGAGTACAAGTATCTGGGCATAATTGTGGACAGAAAGGGCTCATTGAAACAGCAAAAGGAAGCAATAAAATGAAGGGGAACCAGCATAGCGATTGCACTAAGAAGTCTCAAAACGAGAGCAGTTGGTCGAAGCTTTACCCCCTTGCTTCAAGTGCTCCTGGCAAAATTAACACCGGCAGTAATTTATGGAAGCGAATGCCTTCAAGGGAGGGACGCTCAGCTATTGAACAGCACAATAGCAAAGGCCATGAGAATGATATTTAGTCTGCCCAATTACACCTCGCAGGCCTAAATAAGGCTAGAATTCGGCCTGAGAAACCAAACGCTGGAGCGAATGGGTGCCTATTTCACAAGATGGCACAAGATCCAGAGAGGAGAAGCTGCAAGTCTAAATCACTATCTATGGAAAGAGATAGAAAACAAGAGGAACGGCGCGGCCGCAAAATACCTTAATCTTTCAATAAACTCCTTGTGCCTACAGAAGTCTGGAAGTGCAGCGAGTCCCATAACATCTTCAAACAGCTAGCCAACAAATCAGTAAGATCTATCTCATTAATAGAGGACAAAGCAAGCCTAGCTAACCGGGCCCATGGCTGGATAGTCATTCAAAGCTATACAAGCAGCATTTACCAAAGCTATTTAGGAGTCGGGTTCTCTAGGCGCACAAAGGAGAAGTTCTTACGCTTACGGCTAGGCCTACTTCCAGCACAAAATCACCTCCCCCTATGGAAAGGCCCCAAGCAACAATCAATTGCCGGATTTGTTCGAACGCAAAAGAAGAAATCCTGCACCTAATATGCACCTGTAAAGGTCTGGTCACAGAGCGCAGATCTCACTTAAAGTTGCCCCTTAATCAGCTGGGCATAAGATCATGCCAGCAAGAGGTCAAGGATTGCTTCAATGGAAAAAATATTCAATTAACAAGCCATGTTGTCCAATTCTTGGAGAAAGCAGAAAAGAAACAAGAATGACAGAGGGCAGACACTGGAAGATACTAACCCCAGAAGCAAACCCAAAAAGGGGCAACAAACAGCGAATCAATCACCCAACACAGGCAAGGTACAGACTCCCGAAGGCAAGTTAGTACATAACAAAATAGCAGGCAATCGCTACAAACTAACAGACTCCGGTGAATAACAAGCTTCTTTCATGTTCCAAGCTCACACTTCGGCACGGTCTAAACCCAGGTGCAAGTCCTTCGACACAGCCAGCTCAGGCAAAACAAGGGACTTACTCTATTTTAATCCATGCTCAGTGTGAAAGAAGCACAAATTTCTGTAGCAACCACTATTTTAGACATGAAGTTATTGTCATTTTATAGATCTTTTATAATAATTGTATTTTAATAATGATTTATATGCTATATTTGCAATTGCTTTAACTAACTGTGCAATAAAGATTTACTTACCTCCATTTAATTTAACTGACAAGCAGCGTTTAATGTCAATGAAGGATGCCACTTTTTCCATGTTACACATTGAGAGGTTAAAATCTTTACCATTTTCAGTGGCTGAAGCTAATTCAGCAATGTGGCTTATCCGCGGGTTGATATCTCTCCCGTTCTCTGTATTAAAGTTCGAAGGCTGTATGAAGTACTATGCCATTGGTATATATCAGCCTCTAGGCACTGCATATCTCCATGAAGCTTGGTCGCTTCCGTTTAAGTATAGATGCCTTAGGGAGGGTAAGGAAGTTTATTTGAATGGTGAAGAATGCACGGAAGCACCAGATTATTCATTAATATGCAGACACATCCAGTTGTAATCAGAACGAACCGAATTTAGCATGTGTTTTGAAAGGTACACCTGTGCCTGCTATCATGCCCACATTTACATTACTGGCAAACAGGATTTATTTACTTTTAAATAATGAAGATTGTTGTCGGTTAGTAGCAGGAATTGGTTATGTCGTTACCGTCAGTGAGCGTGTGGCTTGCTGTCAAAATGTAATGTATCCACCCCCGCATGGGAAACTTGATGTTTCCATCTGGCCCACGATTCCGACCTTGAAAGCAGAGTTCAACAAGATGATTCGCATAAGAGCTCAGGACACCCCCGCGCCGCACGGCCACCAGCTGTAGCGTGTGCGTCCCCTCGCTACTGTCCTCAGCCTCGCTGAGCCCGCCCCGTCGACCCCGCCCCCCGCCGTCCTATTTTGCATGTAATCTGTTTTTTTGTGCTGCCTGTATCGTTTTGCCTCTGTGCTCTGTGCCATTTTATTTTATTTCTCCTGTTTTTGTCCCTTGGTCTGTTTAGCGCCGCTCTCCGTGCCCCTGTGCCCCCCCACCCGCTTCCCGCTCCCCGCTTTCCGCCGCCTGCGTGCGGCCACGCCCCCTTCCCTTCTGTGCCCTCCCCGCTCCCACCTCCCAGCTGCTCCGCCCTCCCTCCCACTTCGCCATAAATGGCGACCGTGCATACGCGCAGCGGCCGCGCCGATTGTGCGCCGAAGGCGCGCCAAAGGTAAGCCCGTCTGCGCCCGTCCGCGCCTGGACCGCGCCCAGTGCTAGGACCCCTGGCCCCCACCGTCGGAAGCCGACCCGACGGACCTACGACGCCACAGAACTCAACGTACTCAACACCGGCCGAACCCCGGGCTGCTACCGAGCCACACCGAAACGCACCCACGGACCCTTCAGCTGCCACTCCTGCAATTTCACCTGCAACCGGACCCACGCTACACCAGCACCCACCACCAAGCCGAACTCCAGCAGCACCCACCTGGAGTGCATCCTGCTCAACACCCGCTCCGTCCACAGACACGCCGTCGAGCTCTGGAACCTGCTCGACACCACAGCCCCAGACGTCGCCTTCCTCACGGAAACCTGGATGAACGCCTCCTCAGCGCCCGACATCGCCATCCCGGACGGCTACAAGATCATCCGGAGGGATCGCGTCAACCAGACCGGAGGAGGCATCGCCATCATCCACAGAAACACCATCCACATCACGACCGACACCGACGATACCCTCGCACCCACCGAACACCTGCACTTCCAGATCCACGTCAACCCCAAGACCACCCTCAGAGGCACTCTCATCTACAGACCCCCGGGACCACGCACACAATTCAGCGAGGACATCGCCGACTTCATCACCCCGCACGCCCTTCCCTCCGCTGACTACATCCTCCTCGGGGACCTTAACTTCCACCTGGAGAACAACAACGACCGCAACACCACCACCCTGCTGGACAACCTCGCCAACCTCGGACTCAAGCAACTGGTGACCACCCCCACCCACTACGCCGGACACACACACGACCCGATCTTCTCCTCCAGCAAGGACATCGCCTTCAGCTACGCCACGGGACTCCACTGGACGGAGCACAGCTGCGTCCACTTCAGCTTCAGAAGGACCACGCTCCACCATCACCAGCAACAGATTCCCTGCAGAAGCTGGAACAAGATCACTGCAGACCAGCTCGCTACCTCCCTGAGCAAGAACCCTCCAACCAGCACAACGAACCCCAGCCAAGCGGCCACCAACCTCACGAAATGGATCAGCGACTGCGCAGACGACCTCGCCCCTCTGAAGACCCCGCCGAGCAGACCCGGCAGCAAGAAAGCACCATGGTTTAACGACGAACTCAAGAGCTCCAAGAAGAACTGCAGAACACTCGAGAAAACCTGGCGCAGAGACCCAACACTGGACAACATGACTGCCCTCAAGCTCGCCACCCGAAAACACCACCAACTGATCCACGCCACCAAGAAAACCGCATTCAAGGAACGACTAGACAACAACGCACACAACAGCAAAGAACTCTTCAACATCCTGAAAGAGCTCTCCAACCCCAACGCCTGAAACAACGACATCACCCCTTCGCAAGACCTCTGCAACTCCCTCGCCTCCTACTTCCACAACAAGATCGCGGACATACACAACAGCTTCAGCACTCAACCGACGCACGCCACGATCGAACCACCCCCCCCCACAACCACCCTCCGTGCCTGGACCCCGATCAGCACCGAAGACACCGTCAACACGATGAACTCCATCCACTCCGGATCTCCAACAGACCCCTGCCCCCACCATGTCTTCAACAAGGCCGACGCTGTCATCGCACCCCACCTACGGGACATCATCAACACCTCCTTCAACACCGCTACCTTCCCGGAGAGCTGGAAGCACCCCGAACTCAGCGCCCTACTTAAGAAACCATCAGCCGCCACACCGACCTCAAGAACTACCGCCCCATCTCGCTGCTTCCGTTTCCAGCAAAAGTCATTGAGAAGACCGTCAACAAGCAACTGGCCGCCTTCCTCGAGACGAACGGCTCCCTCGACCTCTCGCAGTCTGGCTTCCGGGCCAACCACAGTACCGAGAACGCCCTGATCGCAGCCACCGATGACATCCGAGCCCTGCTCGACAACGGAGAAACAGCGGCCCTCATCCTCCTGGACCTCTCCGCGGCCTTCGACACTGTCTGCCACCGTACCCTAGTACAGCGCCTCAGCAACGTCGGAATCCAGGAGAAGGCACTGGAGTGGATCATCTCCTTCCTCGCCGGAAGGACACAGAGAGTCCGCCTCCCCCCGTTCAGATCAGAGGCCACCGAAGTCATCTGCGGCGTTCCTCAAGGCTCCTCGCTCAGCCCAACACTCTTCAACGTCTACATGAGCCCCCTCGCAGCCATCGCACGCCAGCACAACCTCAACATCATCTCCTACGCCGACGACACCCAGCTGATCATCTCCCTCACCAAAGACCCCGTCACCGCTAGAGCCAACCTACACGAAGGGATGACAGACGTTGCCAAGTGGATGATGAACAGCCGCCTGAAACTGAACTCGGACAAGACGGAAGTCCTCATCCTGGGATCCACACCCTCCGCCTGGGATGACTCCTGGTGGCCCCCCGTCCTGGGCAGCGCACCCAAACCCACAGACCATGCACGCAACCTGGGCTTCATCCTGGACTCATCCCTCTCCATGACCAGACAAGTCAAAGCCGTCTCCTCGTTGTGCTTCAACATCCGGCGCATGCTACGTAAGATCTTCCCATGGATCCCCACCGAGACCAGGAAGACGGTCACCCAGGCCCTCGTCACCAGCCGTCTGGACTACGGCAACTCCCTCTACGCCGGAACCACCGCCAAACTCCAGAAGAGACTCCAGCGGATCCAGAACACCTCAGCACGACTCATCCTGGACATCCCCCGCCGCAGCCACATCTCCGGACACCTGAGAGACCTGCACTGGCTCCGGGTAAACAAGAGAATCACCTTCCGCCTCCTCACCCACGCACACAAAGCCCTACACAACCAAGGCCCAGGATACCTCAACAGCCGCCTCAACTTCTACGCTCCCACGCGCCAGCTCCGATCAACCAGCCACGCCCTCGCCGCCGTCCCCCGCATCTGAAGAGCCACCACAGGAGGAAGGTCCTTCTCCTACCTGGCCGTCAAGACTTGGAACTCCCCTCCGACCCACCTCCGCCTGACCCAAGACCACCTCGCCTTCAGGAAGCAGCTCAAGACCTGGCTGTTCGAGCAGTAGCGGACCCCCTCCCCCCAGCGCCTTGAGACCCTCCGGGTGAGTAGTGCGCTATATAAATGATATGATTGATTGATTGATGATTGATTGTCCCAGAAAGAAGTTGCCATCACATCTGCTTGTGAGACATTCGTCCTTCACGTGGCAAACACCCGCACAGAGGGGCATGCTTTATTAAATACTGATTTGCCCTTGCATTTCGGTGGGTTAATTCACACAATCTTTAATGCATCCTCCACCACGAGGCTGGCACACTTCTTTAAAGTTGTAAGCAGTGGCCTTGTGACGTCTTTTCAAGCTATTTTTGGGGTCTTCCCAGCCTTTTTTCATTCTATTTTTTCCAGCCTGTTTGGTGGATTTCCCTTGATGCTGGCTCTAGTTGCAGGCGTTTTGCTGCTATTTTGTTTATTTAAAAATGGATGCACGTCCTGTGTTACAAGGAGAGCTGTCACGGCTGTCGATGCTCCGTAATCGGATGCATGAGTATTATGGAGTGCTGCCTCTTGCTACATTGAGTGCGGCTTATGGAATATCGTTTCGATTTTCCTACTTCACATGCGTCCAGCATGCCTTTCATTGCCTGAGTTGCGATTTCGACTGGGCCCTGGATTTGTGTCTCTGAAATACGGTGTCTCCTGATGTGGATTATGATCGGCTCATGAACCCCTTAGTTGCTCATGACCTGCTTTGTTCTGGCAGGGGGATTATGACCTTTGCAGCGATGCATGGAGATGCTGGGTCGCTGGAATGTGTACGCAGCGGCACAAGATTTCTTGGCAAACAGCTTCGTTGAAAACCCACCGAGTTGTCCTCTGATGGTGCTAGAGGCTCCGGTAATCGAGGAACATTTATGTTCTTTCCCTTTATTAAATTGGATGGCTGAAATATTTTCGGATGAGAACAGTGACTTCTTGTTGGAGGTTGTTGCTGCATATTTTGCATATTCATTATTAGACTGAGATGTGCCATCGCTTCTCTCTCTTCCATGACCGAGGTCCCAAATTGGACATCGGATGTTTTTTGAAATAATTTTTTTTTTCTGAAACTGAGTTTTTTTTATTATCTCTCCTGCCCAGACCTATTGACTATGTCCATGGCTACTTTTCTTGAATTTGAACTATGCTCTGACTATGAAGTTTTTTTTTCTTTTAGAATTTTTTTTCCCCCTGTGCAAATTTGAGACTGGTTCTGACTGTCGTTCTTGAACTCTGCTTTCCGAAATTTGCCCTTTATCTTATCTTATCTTATCCATGCTCAGATCAAGGGAGGGTGTCATGGTGATGACTTTTGCCTTTACACTGTGTTAAGTTAGCATGAGCTTATTAGAAGTTTAAACGCCATTTTTCCTCCCTGCTGCTTTTGCACACGGCACATGATATTATAAATGTTTAGAGTCTAGCAGAATATTTTGCTTCACACGAGAATAATATGTTTTTCCTATAGTATCAGTCTTGCTTGGTAAGCTATGTCTGAAAAGTGAGCGCCGAGGCCTTTAAGGTTATTTCAACACAGTAGTTGTTGTTCGGTGTGATCAGCGCACGTTCTAGACATAACACATATGCAGCTGTGGGCACATCTAGTTTTTGGCGTGTTTAATAATGCACTGCGCAGAGCATGCAGACACAGTTTGGAGAACATTCGCATGCAGAGAGCTGGTGTAGAACATGATGTGATCCCTTTCTACTAGAACCAGAGGTATGGGGCCGCCCTTATAATCCCAAGAGACCTTCTGTAGATATAATATAATAAACTAGCATGGGAGGGTAAAAATTAGGTGCCATTTAGCCTTCTTCCCTTTAGCATTTCAACATGCTCTCTCCCTTTGTATTTTATGGAATTGTAACTATGCTGATAACGTTGTTGCTTATAATATGTTTGCTCGTATTAGCTAAGATACTGCGCTTGAGAACACAGCATTAGAAATAAATATTTCAAACTAGCACGTGTCTTCATTTACTCCTCGTTTTGGACTGATCTGATAGTATAACAAAAGAGTGTTTATGTGTTCCACGTTACCAGAGGTGTTCTAAGTCCATGTTCTGGGTTGTCTAATCATTGGAGGTATGGAAGAACCAATGAGACACTGATTGCTAGTCTGGTAGGGGATTTTGGCTACTAAGGTCAGTTTTGGCACACCCTAACTCACTAAGGTTCCAAGTCTCTGTGCACAGTTCTGTGTAGGAGCAGAATCCCTGCAATAGTAGTATTCTGCATGTAGGTATTTATCGCTCTCGTGCTGGTAGGACAAGAGAGTGTCTCGCAGATTATGTATTTATTTGAATGTGATTCCACAGTCGGGCCATGACGATGAGTGCCAGGATTCTGCCAACGTTTATCAGTTAGTGGAGATTCTGGTATGCAGCGGGGGCGCCTGGCTGTGGGTGCTATATTTCCAGAATAAATCTTCTTTTACTTACCAGATTGTCTCCTCGCATGAACTTCACTTCATTTAGCGATGAGGACGAGGGACAAAGCAACGCATCCGGCACCCACCAGCATAATTTCTACATTTCAAAAAAAATTATGCTTTCCTTCCTAAGCCTCCTCTTCATTGCTGCTCCTCACTCCTGCTTCAAGCGAAAGGCTCCTAGCTGATTCTTTGTTCCGGTGGTCTACTTCCTGATTAATGGACTGCATTTCCAAGTTTGCTGTCTGAAGACCTCCCTTTCCCTGGCATTGCTTTTCCCTCGCTCTGCTGCCTAGTAACGGAAGCAAGCTTCATCAAAGCTGACCATCCTTGTTCATCATGCTCTTGGCAAGCGTTTCCTAGCAACGGAGGCAAGCTTCACCGAAGCATTTTAATGCTCCTTATTCACCACGATCAACACAAGCGTTCTCACACTGTCGGCCAATTTAATTTTAGCTTGTAACTGTGGTAACTCTATGCTGAAAGGTGACCGCCCACTACAATGCTTGTGCTATCGTTTCTTTGCCTCACGGATCTCCAGATCCCACGTAGGATCCAACTTTCACACTCTCACAGTGACTGGCACACTTTTACCCTGGGTATAATTCAGCCTGCACTTTTCAATGGTGACAGGCACCCCTTTCATATTGACTTTACAATTATTTTAGTGCCTTAAGTGTTGTTGATAAGCTCCTTTGCTTAAATTGTCTTGACTTTAATACAAAGCCTTGCCTGGAACTGTGAATATTGATGAAAAAGGCTCACCTCATTTTAATACTACGTATCCAAAATTATTTTATTCATAATATGGCACAATAATTCACTGTAATGAAAATGTTGTTGTTGTCTTAACCACAATGTTATTGGCAGTAAATTCATTCATTTAATTTTTTATTTTTTTTTACATAGCTTTGCTTATCCAACTCTTTTTTTATGGCTACTTCTCAGCATTTTGCGCAACCTTCTCCTTTTTTACAACAGCCTGGCAGACCCAGTATTCCATGGTGTCAATTTTGTTAAAGCTTTTGAAAAACATGTTGTTGCCATAGACGCTGTAAAATGTTCTCCTGCTCGCAAAGTGGCTATTCGTTATGGTTATTTAGGACTGGCTGCACAACATGTGTTTGAAAACTTACCAAAGTTTCCCACACCAGCTGGTGAAGTTGGGGATGTGGAGCATTGGAATCCTTATAAAAAAAGCCTTAGCTCGTTTGGCAAGACATTATGGGCCAGATGTAGGTCGCCAATTACCGGTCGGTAACGGACAATTTCGGCCGTTACCGACCGGTAATTGGTTTTTGAGATGTAGGGGGCCCGAATTTTACCAAATCTGTACATTTACCGATTCGGTAAATTTACAGATTTGGTAAAATACCGACTCGGTATATTTACCGAATCGGTAATTCCAGATGTAGGTGGCACTTAAAATAGTGCCACAGGCCCTTAAGAATTTGTTATTTACCATGAAATACTATCTCATGGTAAATAACGAATTCCTGTGTACATGCACATCTGTGCATGTACACCTATGCCATGTGGCACACATACATGCCCTAAGGGCATGTATGTGTGTCACATTGCACACAAGCCAGAATCAGGGGTGCAACAAGGTGTTAAAGTGACACCCTGTCCCCCTTGTAAATTCGGTAATTTTACTGAATCGGTATTTACCGATTCGGTAATTGCCATTGATTCCTATGGGCCTCAAGGCCCATAGGAATCAATGGCAATTACCGAATCGGTAAATACCGATTCGGTAATTACCGAATCTTACCGATTCGGTAATTGATTCTGTAAATATACCTACATCCCGATTGCCAGTTCTTAAATACCGAATCGGTATGATTCGGTATTTAAGAATCGGTAATCGGGGAACATTATGCTTGAGAGACATAATTTCCATTGGAGAAAACAGCGCGAGGATGAAACAGTGGATGAATACACTGCTGCATTACGAGTCCTTGCATCCACTTGTGAGTTTGAGGCAGATCCAGAAATATATATATGTGATCAATTTGTTTTTTCTTGCTATTCCAGAAAAATAAAAGAACGTCTCATCAGCTGTGGAAAGCCATCTTTACAAGACACAATTGATATTGCTAAGAGCATTGAATGGTCTAGTATTGCCTCCAAAGCTCTTCAACAGGATCAGTCAATCAACTCGTTCAAGTCAATTTCAAGTGATCCTGGAAAGTCGATCAATGCTGTCAATGTTTATAGATCTTTTAAGCAACCTTTTAAAAAAGGGTACACAATGTATTTCAGGTGTGGTTTCCAATCACATCTTGGCAATCATCCCATGTGTCCCGCTTCAGGAAAAAGACATGTTTCATGCAAAACAATTGGCCATTTTCAAAGTGTTTGCAAATCTGCCAAGAGACCTACCAGAGTCAATAGTATAGAAGTTACAGAATCTCTTGAGGATTGTACAAAAAATGTCATGATATGATTGTTTCAATTGAATGTAATTCGGTTTTCAATCCTCATCATGTTAAAGGTCCCATAGGTGTTGCATTATTTGGAAAAAGTGAAATTCCAATTATGGCAGATTATGGTTCACCGATAACTATTTTATCCGATTTAATGTTTTTTAAGAAGTGGCAGGATTCTATTACTTTGACCAAAACAGACATGAATCCTAAAGCATTTGGAGAATTTGATATAGAAATGTTAGGATACTTTAATTCAACGTTGGAATGTCTTGAAAGGTCAATATAAAGAAAGGTTTATGTCGCAGGTAGGGGACACAATATAGTTGGATGGTAGGAACTTGCTAGGATGGGTTTGGACCTTGTTCCTGGTTTAGATAATCCCATTGTGCTTGGTGATCCTCCCCAAGGTTATTCCCCAGCTGGATGGTCAGAAAACGATAAATTCTAGATTTATTTCCCAATTTGTTTTCTGACAAACTAGGCATTGTAAAAGGGTTCCGACATTAGATACAACTGAAACCTCATGCTCAACCCTTTGTACATAAGGTTCGCCCATTACCCCTCATTGCCATGGATGAACTCAAGTCAGTACTTAAAAAATTGTGTGATGATGGGGTCATTGCACCATGTAACTCTTCAGAATGGCTTTCTCCCATTGTTATTGTCCGGAGAAAATCTGGTGAGGTCAGGCTATATGGGGACTTGCGCACCTTGAATAAGAATATCTTAATTGATTGTCATCCCCTCCCAAGAATTCATGAACTGCTTGTCAGCTTAGGGGTTGCCCCATTTTTTTCCATAATAGATCTCTGCTCAGCCTATTAGCAGATTCGCTTAACAGCTGATTCTCAAGTTCTCACCACCTTTGTCACACCCTTTGGTGTCTACAAATATCGTAGGCTTCCTTTTGGCCTGGCTTCTGTGGCCAGTGTCTTTCAGAAGATGATGGACAATCTCTTGCAGGATGTGCCGGGGGTCCAGGCCTATCAAGACGATATTCTCATCTTTGCCAATGATTAGGAAACACACTTAAAATATCTAAAGTCTGTTTAAGCAAATTGAATGATGCAGGTATGACTATCAGATCTGACAAATGTCAATTTGGCATACAACAGTTAGATTACTTAGGTCATACCTTGTCATCTCAAGGAATCAAGCCAAAGTTTTTGCTCGTCAAGGCCATCAGTCATGCTGTTCCTCCCATAGACAAAGATGCTCTTCGATAATTTTTAGGATTGGCAGAGTACTATGCCCGTTTTGTCAAAGGATATGCACAGACTGTTGAGACTTTGCATGCTCTATTGCGCAAAGGTTCAAAGTTTCTTTGATCTGATGAGGTTTCATCTTCATTTGATCAAACCAAAAAACTCATTGTTGAAGCCCTTGCACTTCATGCTTTTCAAGATGATTCCAAATGTTTTATTATGGTGGATGTTAGTCTCACAGGCTTGGGTGCAGTTCTTGGTCAGTGGGTTGCAGGTAAGGAACATACCATAGCTTTTTCATCGAGATTTCTTAAACCCTCCGAGACCCATTACAGTACAATTGAACGCAAAGCACTTGCTTGTGTTTGGGCAATTGAGAAGCTCAGAAATGTTGTTTGGGGGTGTGAATTTGAACTATTCACTGACCATAAAATTCTTACACATTTACTCAATGGGCATGGACTTGGGAGAATCTCTGCCAGATTGGTTAGGTTATTTTCAAAATTGCAAGAATTTCATTTTTCTATCAAACATATTTCTGGCGGAGGGAATTTCAGGGCTTTCACGCATGGCATTTCACGATGTTTCTGATATGGACAGCGTTGAAGATACAGAGTGTGTTGTTGCGGCACTTGATGCCATCAAAGAATGCCCTAGTATTACTGAACAAGTATGGTTAGAAACTTATAGCAAGGATGACATTCTTAAACTGGTCATGCAATATATGGTAAAGGGTTGGCCAGAAAATAGGAAGCTTTGTAATGAATTAAAAGCTTTTTCAATGGTTGCCTAAGAACTTTCTTATGTCAATGGCATGAGACATGGATCTTTTGTTCCCCCATCGAGTTTAAGAGAGGATATTATTAAGCATGCACATCGTGGTCATTTAGGCATTTCAAAAATCTCGCAACTCATTAAGTTGTATTATTGGTAGCCATACTTAGATGCCCAGGTCAAGTTTCATATTGATTCATGTTCGGAGTGCCTCTTATCAGACAAGAAGTGGAAAGTTATGAATACACCTTTACATCTTGGTCCATTTCCAAATAAACCATGGGAAAAGTTTGCAATAGATTGTTCAGGTTCTTATGACCTTTTATCTCATGATTTAAAATGTATAATGTTGTTGATTGATTATCATTCAAAATCGATTTACCATATGCTCTGTGATTCACCCAGTTCTACCAATGCCGTCAAATGTTTGAGGAAGGTATTTGCCATTGAAGGTTCACACTCCATTATTGTTAGTGACAATGGTACACATTTTGTTTCTCAGAAATGTTCAGCATTTTTAGCGGAGAAGGATGTCAGTCATTTCAAGGTTGCTTTATATTCACCATCACCTAATGGGTTGGTTGAAAGGGCTAACAGATTGGTCAAGGATGCCATTCAAGCAGCCCTTTCCTCAGGAAAGGATGTTCAAGATTTTCTTGAGGACAAACTGTGGTCATATAACATTTCGCCAAATTGCACCACTGGTCTTCCTCCTTTTTCCCTGATGAGAGGTAGAAATGTTCACACCATCTCGTAACCTCCCCTCATCCCATCACTGACTTCTTCAGATACCCCCTTTTAAACTCAAGCGCTCTGGCGGTCGCAGGTTTGCAACATTGGCTCCTTGTCTGTAGAACACCTTCCCTCCTGGTATTCGGACCTGTCAGGACCTCCTCTCATTTCGGAAAGCTTTAAAGACCTGGCTTTACAGACAAGCATACCAATAACTCCCCATCTCACATCTACGATTATGTTACTGTTGATCTCAGCGCCAAGACACCAACCGGTCTCACCGCCAAGAATAAATGTCTTATTAACATAACATAACATAACACTACTTTATGCCCCAATTGGTTGCAGAATAAACATGTCAAGGGTGCACTTAATGATACAATTCTTGCACCTCGAGTTTTAGAAAAACAAGCTTATATGAAAACTGGGCATGATCAAAAGAATTTTTTGAATAATTCTGATTTGAAGATCAATGATTGGGATCTTATTAAGAATCCAAAAAGGGTGACAAAAGACTTGTCTAAATGTTGCTCTCCTGTGCAGGTTACAAACGTGAGCAAAAGTTCAGCACTCCTTGGTTATAAGGGATGGTGGAGCAAGAGATCACTTGTCTGGCTTTCTGACTCACAAGTTTCCTCTTTACTAAAATTATTCAAGCAGCAGTTGGAACAATCTGACTGGACAAGCTGGTTACATGATTCTTCATCTGTTGCTTCTTTGCTTGCTTCTCATGAGGATTCTGTTGAGCCTACTGGTGGACAATTGTATAATAAGGTTCCTCATGATATTACTGGGTTTGCATCTGCTTCACCTGTTGATTTGGGTACTCGCTCAAGCTTTATCATTTCTCTTTTCACTTTTGTTTGGTAGAAAGAGAAAAGCTGTAGTATTCTGCATGTGGTAATTGGACGCTCTTTTGCTGGTAGCACGAGAGCGTATCTCGAAGCTTATGTATTTATTTGAATGTGATTCCACAGTTGGGCCCTGAACGATGCATGCCAGGATTCTGCCATTTATCAGTTGGTGGAGATCCTGGTATGCAGCCTGGCTGTGGGTGCTATATTTCCAGAATAAATCTTCTTTTACTTACCAAATTGTCTCTTCGCATGAACTTCACTTCACAGAGCTCACACTAATCATCAATGAAAAGATGCATCCAGGCGAACATAAGCCATGCACAGAGATGTCCAGATTAAAAAATAGGAAGGTGGAGCTCAACAGATTATATGTGGAGTCATCTGGTAAAGATGAAAAATTCCAGGCTCCATTTGCATGCAAAAACTTTGGAAAAGCATGATAAAGATTTGCATCTCTGCTTGAGAGTTTTGATTTTTTTTCATTGTAAACCTTCCAAGAAGTACGCTTGGAAAGATGTGGCAAGGGTAAATTTCCTGACATACTCATGGGAATATTATGCAACTTTTCTTAAAGTCTCAGTTCCCTCTGACTAATGCTCCATAACAGAGAACTCCTCTGTTAAGTAGGACTCGAGATGTATGCAAAGTCACGATTTGCGGAGGTACGGATATTTTTATTTGTAGATAATAAATAAAATAATAATGCTGCCACTGCATGAGTCTGACTGGGTTGGTTTAGTTGGTGGGAATAAATATGCTGTGATTACAACTGCTTTCTTTCTTCTTAGGTGTCCGGATGGGATGGGATCTGTCAATGAATTGCCTGTCTTCTGTGGACCTGGAAAGAAGGATAAGAAGTATGTATTAAAAATCCATATCTTAATCAAGCTAAAAAAAAAAAAATTCTTTCTGAGCCCCTCCCTTGGTTTCTCTACGGGTGCTCTGGATAACGGGTACAACTTTGGCCGTCTCAGGTATCAATTTAGACCAATGTCAGGGCTCAAGGTGACCCTTTCTTGGCCGTAGCTGCCAACTTTTCAGATTGCTTATGTGTGACATTAGAATTTCTGTGTAATTATGAGTGGTATTCAATGACTATGAGTGACACTTTTCTAACGAGCAAAATCCAGCAATAAAGAACTCTGAGTGTGCAGTTCCTTGTCAACGTGAAAGTACCCAAACTGAGATTCCAAGACAGATGTAGTGTTCTCTTTCAGGAGCAAGAGCCCTTACCCACCCTAGGGTGGCATGCTTTATTATTGGCCTTAGCCCCTCATTGGCTGGTACTGCAATGCCCAACGGGAAAGGAGGGCTCTTTGGCAGAGATCTCTTTCAAATCCTCCTCTTGATGTATTGGGAGGGATTTCAACTGAAAAGAGTAGATGGGAAAATGGAAGGTTAAAATTAACTATAGGTCCCTGTTGGAAAGTGGATTATTAGTAGGGGCAAAGTTATAACTGCCGCTGGCAATAAGGCCACTAACGCAGTATAAGCCTCAGAATAGGACATAGAAAATTATTCCCATGCTCAACTCTAGTAGCGTGGCTGCGAGCAGGCAGGCTTAACTTCAAAGACAGGTATATAAAGCATTTAAAAACACCAATTCAGTAAATATTTAAGACACAATGCACAATCAAAATCCAACACCAATTTATAAAAATTAGAAATATTGTTATCTTTAAAATGATACCAAAATGACAAAAATCCAATGTAGGGAACTGGAAAAATGCATTTCTAAACTTGAAGCACTGTATAGCACATAGAAACCTATAGCGCCTACTGGGACATCTGTTTGAGATAGACCGGGTCAAAGTCAAAGTTTCAGGCTGACTGCGATGGAGCCCTGTGTGGCTACACCTCACGTTAGGTCTCTGTCAAAGTTTTTACCTTCTGACTTAGAAACTTTTCCGGTGCTTTTCTTCACGGGGTCCCTCGAAGCTCTCAGCCAGTCCATATTCAGTGATGGTTCACTGGATTGCTTTGCGATGTGCTTATGGTCAAACTTATGGAAGTCAGACCTCCGGAGAATTCCAGCAGGACGAACCAAGAATCCAGGCCAGCTTGCTGTTGAAGGCAGGTGACTTGGCTCTCGCGGTTGCTCCCGGTCACCTTTTCTTCGTTTGGACGTAGAAACTGTTACAGAGCTTTTTCTTGCGGGGTTCCCCAATGCTCTTCACCAGGCCGGATTCGGTGACTGTTCGCCGGGATCAGATTTCGCCTACTCCCAGTCAAACTCTGGAAGTCGGACTTACGGAATTTTTCAGGAGGATGAACCTGGACGGCAGGCCGACTCGCGATTGAGGGTCGCCGGCGTGGCTGGCTAGGTTGAGTCGGTCCCCTTATGGAGATTTTTCCCAAAGTTGTTCCAAACTTCTCTAACTTCTTCTAGAAGTTCCCCAAAGGGTCCCATAGTGTCTCAAATTTACTCCAAGGGTCTGGACGCTCCAAGATGGTTCTTGAAAGTTGAGGACTTCAGTTCCCACATTCCACTTGGACCAAACCCTTTCAAATCCACTGGTAGTGCTCCAGGTTGAGGATTCTTGGTGGTGATGTTCCAGGTGAGTTCTGTTAACCCGTAGCTTGCAGGGAATCCACTCTTCAGACCTTTACAGCAAGGTAGTCCACAAGGCTGTAGTTTTAGATGGTGCAGAAGGGGCAATCTTCAGAGCGCTGGCCTTAGTGATCAGCATGGCCTTTCCTGCTCACTTAAAGGTTCAAGCAGCAGATCTGAGAGGCTCTGCCCCTCTCAGATACTTATTCTAAGTTCTCTGGGTCAAGCAGGAGGGCACTCCTGTCCAATGGGGGGCAGGGTAATGCTCCAAGTTATGATCACATCCTTCAGAGTGTAGCACTATTTTGTCCCAGAGTGCACCAATTCTTCCAAATTCATCGTGGCTGATTCTCCAGCAGGGAGAGAAGAGCTGGCTAAACACATGTCAGGACCCTGAGGCAAGGCGCCTTCTGAAACAAAATGAAAATATGTTTTTACCACAGCGGCACAGTTGTTTTGATTGTTTTTGTATTTTGTACAGAATCAAACTACATCATGAAGCAATGGGGGGGGGGTTATGATAATTTAATATGGCCTGTTGTAGGCCTTTAAATGAAGATGCTACATGTCGGCGAGCATGCATAATTCCTATTGATTGGTTTTGGTCACAGTAGAGTTCGGTACTGTTTTCTCTTGTTCTGCTGGTGACTAATTCCGTTGATCCGCATCGTTGGCGTTGAGCGGATAGTTACGCCATAATCCCTTCATTCCCTTGCTTCACCCCCATCCTCCAAAAGGATCCGCTGTAGTCATTGCGGGGAATTTTCAGTGCCATTCACTCTCAGAGGAGAGTTCCGGTCTCGAGTGAGATGCTGCAGTTACTGCCCAAGGAACGCTGTATTGTGAGCCCAACTGCTCTTAGGTAACATCGCCGGCGGCAGATCCTTCTCCCACCTCGCCGCCTAGACCTGGAACACCCTCCCCACCAACCTTTGGCAAACCCAAGACCTGCTGACCTTCAGAAGACTTCTCAAGACCTGGCTCTTCGATCAGTAGCGGCGTCCCCCCTTCCCCCAGCGCCTTGAGACCCTCACGGGTATGTAGTGCGCTTTACAAATTCCCTGATTGATTGATTGATTAACATCAGTCACTCATTCCCATGTCAGAGGCAGAGTTATATTTTTGTTCCCAAATAACTTTCCTTAAAGTTTCCCGATTCAACAAGGTTATGTATTGAATAACCTGGGATTGTTTTTTTTTCTTTTTCATGTGTGCTATCACGGAACTGCCATTTCTATATTTCAGTTACTAATTTCGTTCCAACAAGCAAACAGATTCCTAGCACTCTATCCTGAGAGACTGAATTCTTGTATTCATGGATCAAAATTGCCACAGACTGTTTCTTTTATTGAAGACTCAACATTTAAATTTTTAGTTTTGAAGTTTTCTTGTTTTTTCTTGATTTCTATTCACATTTCTTTTTGGGTATGTATACTACATGTATGGAGGAATCTCTTCATTTGTTTTATGTCACGTTCTAAATGTGAGGAGACTGATGTTGTCTTGCTTTCTGGTTTTGAAGAAAGAGAGAGCTCTAGTTGGACACTTCTTTTACAGTATGGAAGAGTTAACACAATATGCATTGAGGTATGTGACTGCATTCAATAGCGAGATTTAATGAGAGAAGTGATATTCTTGTTGGTAATTCTTCTTTCAGGAATTAATCCTTCTTTCTTGCTGTTCCCTTCCTATCCCTTCTCCTGCTTGATCACCCTGATATTCTGTTATTTGTTATTATATGAATTGTGGGTATCAAGAGGTGGACATACTTGTGCACAGTTCGGATCCTGAGGAGTTCTCTTCCATGCCATGTGGAAGGCTGGCAACACTCCTAGGATGGCTAATCTCTATAGTCTCTCCCCCTGGCATCTACTCATTCCCTCCTTAAGCCTAGCATTTGGTTGGGTTACAAAGAGGAGAGTTGTAAATGACAATGGTGTCTTCCCCTTCCATTGAAGACCATTGTTTATGACTCCTCATCCTGCTCTGGCATTCCTGTGTAACAGAACACTGCCCTCCCTGCAGAGCTGGTTAACCCTAGGGGCTCTTTATCACCTCTTCAAAGGAGCCTGGCTAATCTACTTAACTATGACCAATCAGGACAGACCACTGGGAGGCTGAATCTGGGCGTACATTCAAGAAAGTCTTACAACTTCTTGTCTGTACATTTTAGGAGAAATTCACCAATATCATATTGTTGGATTTATCAATACCATTCTGGGAAGTCTTTGAGTGCTATTTTTTATCATTCTCCTAGCAGGATTTTTTAGTTAATAACGTCTTGCCATGTTAACCTATGTGGCAGGGGCTTTGCAATGGGAAAAAAATGATTGGGCCATTTTTCCAGCACCAGGGATTATAAAAACATATTTTATAAATACTCTGCCTATATCTACAGGACCCCCACCCTTGGAATGTCTAAGGGAGACTTTAGGCATTCTGAATATGTAGATAAATTGCGGATCCTCCCTACACAGTGCTGCTAGCACCAAAGTCGATTTTGTTCAGCACTTTACCACAACGTGGGAAGTGAAATGTGCAATTTCACTTAACCCAAGGCATATAAAACTAATTTTATGAGGGTCCTTCTTATAAATACCTGACCCCCACCCCTGGGACACCTAGGGGGGACCCTGAGGGTACGTAATATGCCTGGATTGGCGTTTCTACCGGATTAGAAACTGTTTTTACATAAGCGCCTCACATGTAACAGATCAGAAATGGATGAACTTTGGACTATTTTGAATAAATTGTATCAAACATGGATGAATTTGTGGCATTCTGTAAAAGTAACATGGAGTGCGCTGTGCGTCCGGTTTTGGAGTGTAACCTCGCTTCAGCTTCGTTGTGTAATTCAGCACTTGGAACTAGGGCAGACCACGCTACCGGGCTGCACGCAACAATTGTCAAAACCTAAACTTAGTGAAACTGAAAAACTTCAAAAACAGGTGTGCACTTGTTCGCCCCCCTTTTTTCATTGCAAATTCTTCAGCCATATTCTTCTCTGTACCATAGACTTCACCATTGCTGCCTAATATGCTATGAACCCATTGCGCCTCCACCTCTCATCGACCAAGCCATGCCAGTAGCTTGCCTACTTTGTCACCCATATCATAGAAGAGGTGTTGTGTAGCTAGTATCTGGATATTTGCCTCATTTTGTGCTGGTGTACAATATTCTATGTGCAGGGCCGCAATCCTGCTGAGGGTCAAAGGATGCCGTACTTTCCCATGGACCCCTTTATCTTCATTACCGGCATTCTACAGCCTCTATTTCCCTTGTGCCCCTCTTCTTTTTATGCCCTATTATATTCTGTACTCAATACCTGATTACTGTTTTGTAGGCCTCCCAGAGTATTAAAGCCAAGTCAATGGTATCTTTGTTTTATGTGAAATACAGCTCAGTGACTACCCTCAGTTTCTGTGAGACTGTCTCATTCCGTAATTCCCATGCATTCAGCCACCATCCCTAACATGGGCGATGGGGACATCTCGACATGGAGAGTCAGTGCGGTGAGTGGTCGGATAGGATCCTGGCCAAATATGAAGCTCTTTCTATGCCATTTACCTCTCCCACAGAGCAAAAATATAGTCCAGTTTTGAGAACACCCTATGACTTCCAGAGAAGTAAGAGTATGCTTGACCCTCTGGGCAGTGGCGGCACCATTGATATATGAGAGTCCCAGTTTATTTGCGAAGCATGCCAATGGCATCTCTTTTGGGACATCAGGGACAGGGCCCGAGTGATCCATCGGGAGTTACAACATCATTAAAATCTCACACCACAATGTAAAGAGAGGAGTCAGTTTCTTACAGAATAGCCTTTACTTTGTCAAGGGTGGGCTGCTGTAGTCATGGGGGGGTGCATAGACACTAATGAGTGTGACGTCTGCCCTCTCCCACGTACCACAAATCATAGTGTATGTTCTGTTGAGATCTATCCAGGTCATCCGGACCCGAAAGGGGGCATCCTTCTGACCAGAATTTCCACTCCACAAGAGCCAGAGGTGAAGCTGGCATTGGCCAATGTGATGTGGGCCGCACTTCCCCAAAAAAGATAATGGGATCCCATCAAGTGGGGCTCTTGTAACAAGACCACATCTGCTTTTAAGTGCCTGATGTAAGTGGCAACCTGGCCTTGTTTAACTTTATTGCCCAGTCCATTCAATTCCAGGTAATAATGGAGTTCCGTGTAATTTCCAACTCCTCAGCCTGTACCATATTTAAGTTGTGACATTTCTGACCATTTCTCTTGGCATGCTCCGTAACTGCATTGCGATTTCAGCCCATTCCGCTCTGTAAACAAGAACACAACCACCCTCAAAGATCAGTTCGCAACTAAACTTCCTCCTCCCCCTACGCACCATAATGCCCCCCATGAGTATCAAACCACATGTAAAAAAACAACTACTTTGCTGGCTGGGCCTGAGAGGTCTGTAGCCAACCACCCTCACACTCTACAACTATTTATCCTAGAACTCAATAATTAACAATAACAATATTCCTCTCACTCACTCACCTCAGCTGTACTGCATTCTTTCAAGGAGTGAAAAAAGTAGCCAATCAGTAACTCCTCCAGCTGATATTCTCCCCATACCCCACGTACTCTTCTCACTCACAGCTCACACCAAACTCTTCATGACAGAAGGGTGGAAGGTAGAAAGAGGTCCTCCTTCACAGGTCGCATCTGTGCCCAGAACGTAACCCCCTCTGGGGGGCCAAAATCTCTCCTCTCATCCTCCCGAGCACCCTCTTGAACCCAGTTCAGACCCCCATCAAGAGTCAGGGTTCTCTCATTCATCATGGTCAGTGTTCCTCTGGTTTGCATGCTCTACAACTTTATCTGAGCCTCAACCTACTTCGTCTTCAGTGTTCGATGTATCCCTTCCTCTCCATCAGTCTGGGACCATTGGCTTCCCTTTCTCTGCAGTCTGTCTTCAGAGTCTGAGGATCTCCCACCAGTCACTCTGTTTTCGGCTATCCTTTACAGTGGCCTGCCTCTTGTCTATCGAGGCCTAGAGTTTGGGTCTGGCCCCGGGTCCACCTCTCTCCAGGAGCACCCTCTCTACAGTTTGCTAAGGCCGGATTGTGGCCTCTCCTTCAGGCAATTTCTAAAGCCTCCTCTGGTGTGGTGAAGAAATGTGTTTTGTCTTTCAGGATCACTTTCAGTTGACCTGGGATGTGCAGCGTGTATTGTATTTGCAGTGATCGGAGTTTAACTTTCATTGTGTCAAACGACCTTCTCTACTTCTGCATCTCACTGGCGTGGTTCCAAAATATTGTGATGTTGAAAGATTTGTGTTTGACTTCCCCTAATTACCTCGCCTTTCTAAGGATCATGTCTCAGTCCTAAAAATGTAAGGAGTGGGTAATAATATCTTATGGGGGAGTAACCAGCGGTGGCCTGGGCTACATTTGCTCTGAACGCTCGTTGTGTAACACAACAGGTGGAAACGTTTTCAAACAAGAAGGTAGTGCACAGCGACTGTCCCAAGAAGCACACCATAGTAGACCCTTCTGCTCCCTTAGTGAAGCCCACCAGTCTCAGGTTGTTTTGCCTCGCTTGGTTCTCCGCATTATTAATCCCCTATAGCAAGTCTTTAGTAGCTGCCTTCATTTCTGTCAGGTCTGTTTTCATGGACTGCTCAGTATCTTCCAGTTCGGACACTCTATCCTCTGCTGTTTTCACCCAATCTGCCACATTTCAGAGATCTTGTCTCAGCAGTGACACTTCTGATCAAACCTCTCCAATGTGTGCCGCCAGGGTCGTTCTGGACAATTGGATCGCAACATGGGTGTCGTATCTTGGTTCAGCTGGGTTTCAACTGCCTTGGGGTATTTATCAATTTTTCCCAGATGGGGTGGTTTCAGGTCCTTGTCTTTTCTCATTTTAGGGTGGCGACACATGCTCCACACCACCTGTGACACAGCTGTGGCACCAGGTATGTCAATCTGAAACAAAAACACAACATATCCAATGTTCAACCCAGTCCTACATTATGGAGGAGTGCAAAGAAGAATGTAGTGCTGCCTGAGCTTATCCAGAAGTGATAAGCTATAACTCTCAGGACTCAACTGATCTAGCGGTGTCGAATCAGCAGGGATCTCTATGCTGCAACCCTCATTTTTTCACCACCTTGGGTCATCCCACAGTCACAGGATTCATCGCTCATGCCAATCCCACTATCCGATCCTGGAGCTCCTCTGTCTGTTGCCACATGGAGCCTACTTTTGGGGGATTCACCTGCCGCTTGTTGCCTCCTCAGCATATGGTTCAAGCCTGCATTGTATATTGCGAGGCTAGGGAGGGGCATACCCCACCTGCGGCCTATGCTTTTTAGGCACTTCCTTTCCTTCAGTCTCAAGCCCCAGTCCCGTTTGTGATATTTAGGCCACTGAGCCCAGGGCTCACTTCCTTCCCACCGCCACTCGCCCCACTGCCGCTCCCCAAATGCTGGCCCACATCTCAGTTGGCGGCCAAGGCAGGGAAGGGTTCAGGAGGTCAACACTTACCTCCCATGTCAGGTGCCTTTAGCCACGGCTCCACTTGAGAGTCTGTGGGAGGCCTAGGCACCTTGTCCACATACCTCCTCCTCCCAGATGCGAGGTGGCCTCACTGCATACGCGTCTCGGTCAGGGGGCAGCACTGGGGGCCTCACAATGCAGCAGATACCTTCTGAATCTGGGCTGTGATATTTCCGGTCTTTTAAGCACCCATTGGTGGCCGAGGATCGCCATTCTCTCCGCTCCCCATTCCGCATGGCACGGCAGGTCCCATTTTGTCAGGGCTCCTCGCGATGACCTACGACTGTTATTGATCAACTGGTTATCATTGAGGCGCTCTATTAGACTGCCCCAATTGCTTGTTTAATCCTCAGGATCAAGCAGGAGTCAGTTTAAGGGGCTGATGGCGCTCAGGAGTACCAGAATATATCAGGATTTGGTTAGGCTCTGGTGAAGCTCCAAGCATTTTGTCCTCTTTATCTGCCTCTATTTGATCCATTCTTTCAGTGGCAAATATTTGCTACATTTATCCTTTGCCTCACTTAGCCCTTGTGCTTTAATGTTTCTTCTTTCTCCTTTCGATGATTATTTCTCCTTTTCCCTCTCTTTCCTTGCTTAATGTATTTGTCCCCTTTTCAAATCGGGGTGCATTTCTACCTTTATTTTTCTCTCTAAAGTTTGTCCCCTCTCTTCTGCCTTTGTCTCTTACTCTTACCCTGGCATATTGGTTTAATCTAACTGGGTATTTCTGCATTAAGGTATGGGGTAATAACCAATTAGGCCCTCATTACAGGAGTTGCTGAACTCACCCTGCTGCAATATCAGACTTTATCTCACATCACAGAATGGTTTTCTAACACATTTTTCTGAAGAATTTTCTGGTGAAATGTAGGCTCTTAAAGTGTCAGGCTAAATGCTTGACATAAAGGTCCAACTCTATTCCAGCAAAGCTTCCAACTCCACCCCGGACAAAATTCTCCAAAATCCTACCAGTTCACTGTCATATCTGTTATAAACAATGAGTAAGGGCCATATGTATCAAGATACCCATTTGCGATTCTCAAATAGCGATTTTTAAGAAATCGCTATTTGAGAATCGCAAAGGGGTATGTATGTACAAAATTGCATTTTTTTGGCGATTTCTTAAAATTCCTTAATTGCGATTAGAAAATTGAGAATCCCAAATAAGGAATACTTTAGAATTAATTTCTATGGGTCAGGAGGCCCATAGGAATGAATGGGAAATTATTCTCAATTTGCGATTCGCAATTTGCTAATCACAAATTGAGAATAATTTCAAGGGTGCAGGGGTGTCCAAATGACACACTGTTGTACCCCTGAAATATGCATTGGTGCACATGTGGCACACATACATGCCCCAAGGGCATGTATGTGCATCACATGGCACTTTGAAAAATGCAAAAATGTGCATTTTTCAAGGAATGCGCAACTTACCACCAACTAGAAGTTGGTGGCAATTTGCGATTCCTTAAGGACATTTTTCAAATTTTTTTTGCTTCATGCATTGAATTTAAGGAATTTGCGATTCCTTAAATGCAATTGCAAAATAAGGAATCGCAAATTTTGCGAATCCTTATTTTGCACCAGATTTTGCTTAATACATACCATGTAGCAAATTCGCATTGCGAATTTCGGCCTTTGCGAATGCGAATTTGCTTGATACATATGGCCCTAAATGAATGTTGTGCACCCTTATCAATCGTAGAACTGACAGAGTGTCAAGTTAATCCAATAATGACCTACATATAACATCTGGAGCCGTATTACACTAAGTGCCCAGAGGGTGCAACGCTTGTTTGCGCACACTTTGCACGCCCCCTGGGCACCTTGGTATTACAGATGGGGCCACAGATACTTGTGCGCCCCCTTCTGTAATAGTGAAATTGCTGGTGCACATACAGCGCTAGCTTTTTCTCAAGAGGGTGTTCCCTCATTTGCATGGGGGTGTGCCTCATGCAAATGAGAGAATCCCTTTGCCTCTCCTCACCTGCAGTTTTAAAGACGCAGGCGCAAAGGCAAAGAAGCATCTAAAAGGTGAAGCACTGTCAGTGGCCCCCCTGATAGCTGCCCTTTTGAGGGGTAAAGGGGTCCTGTGGACCCCCCGACATCCTCATGCAGGTAGGTGCAGTCACTCACTGCACTCGCCTGCAAGGGTTTTCCAATCCCATATAAATGTGCAGACGGGTTGCCACCTGCACAAGGAAACACTGAGCGGCTGCTTTAAAACCGCTCCATATTTCATTTGAATGCGCTGCAACTGCCCTGAGGCCAGGGCATTCTATGTAATAAGGTGCACTTTCTCTGTTGCACCCTTTGCACCATTTTTTAAGGGGCACTAGGACGCAAACAGGGGAAGTGTGCCCTATATTTATTTTTATTTTATTTATTTAAGGAGTTGTATATAGCGCTAGCCAGACCCGGGGGTATTGGAGCGCTTTACAACAGATTTCAGAAGCAGGAATCATACAGTAGGCAAAAATAAATACATGTCGGAATTCGGAAGTCGCAGCAATCAGTGCAAGGGAATGGGAGTCCAGGGGAGCCTTGCTGAGTGCATTTGTTCTTGGGTGTAGCCCTAAACCATAAGGGGAGGCCGGATAGGCGTTAGGGGTGGAACGTCTTAAGCGGCAAAAGTCATGAGGGTGTGGAGTGAAGGCTTGATCGGTAAAGTGATGACTATCAATGCGGGAATGCCCACTTGAGGAAGAGGTCTCTTAAGATTTTTTTTAATTTAACAAAGGACAGGATAGTCCTAATATTCGCTGGGATGGAGTTCCAGATTTTTTATGCGCTTCCAGCAAAGGATCATGTAGCGGTTTTATTGTTGCAAGTTTTCATAGGGATGAGTAGTCTGGAGTTGGAGCTCATGGGGGTCCTTGTTTGGCCCGCATTTTTTAGTTTAGCGGCCAGGTATTTGGGTTTCCCTGTATGTAAGGCTTTATGTGTAAGGCATGCAGTTCTGAAGCTGACCCCCATTTCTATTAGTAGCCATTTTAGGTCTCTGAGTTCAGGAGATATGTGATCACATTTCTTGACTCCAGTGACCATTCTGGCTGCTGCATTGAGGGTCGTTTTGAGGGGGGCCAGGTGGGATTCCTTCGCACCGGTGATGGTAGCATTTCCATAATCCAATCTGGATAGCACCAGTGATTGAGTGGCTTGTTGTAGGTCTGTGGGTGGGATGAAGGGTTTTATTTTGTTGAGAAGTTTCAGGTTGAGGAAGGCACTCCTCGCAGAGTTTTTGATGTGTTTGTCCATGTCAAGTTTGGGGTCAAGGGTGATTCCTAATGATTTTACAGATTTGGCCAGTGTGAGATTGTCGTTGAGAGCATCGATTACTTTTAGCCATTCCGTGATAAGGGGGTTGTCTTCTTTGTTGGAGACGAGGAGGATTTCAGTTTTGTCCTGTTTGAGTTTAAGGTGGTTGATAGCTAGCCAGTGTTGGACTTCTTTGAAGGTGTTGTTTAGTCTATAGATGTCTTCAATAGAGGAGGTTTCCAGATAGATCTGGGTATCATCTGCATAGGGGTGGAAGGGGATGTTGGCTTTTTTAAGAAGGGAGGTGAGGGGTTCCATATATATATATATATTGAATAGTTGGGGGGAGAACACTGATCCTTGGGGGACGCCTCTGTTGACGGGGTGTAGGTCAGATGTGTAAGTTTTGATTGTTATCCTGTGTGGGCGGTTGTAAAGGAAGGAGGAGAACTAGTGTAGGACCTTTTCGTTAGCACCCACTCTGTCTTGGAGCACCTTGATGAGTAGCTTGTGATCTACAGTGTCAAAGGCTGCTGATAAGCCCAGGAGGATGAGAAGGCAGCATTGATCATTATCCAGAGATTTGCAGATGTCGTCAATGATGTTGAGGATAGCGGTCTCAGTGCTGCAGTTTTTTCTGAAGCCCGATTGGTGGGGATCAAGAAGGTTGATGTTGTCCATGTGTTGTGTCAGTTGTAGGAGCACACACTTTTTGAGGATTTTAGTAAGGAGGGGGAGGTTGGAGACAGGTCTGAGTTGTTCAGGTCATTAGGGTCTAGGCCTGTTTTTTTCAGAAGTGGCGTGACTTGGCCGACTTTGAGGCAGTTAGGATGTCACCGGATCTCAAGGAGCTACTTATGATCTTACACAAGAATGGAGCCAACCTGAGTTTCAGCTTTTTGGTCAGTTGGGTGGGTATAGGATTGAGAGCATGAGAGGCGGGCTTGGAGGAGTCAATTAGTTTAATAATCTCTGCTTCGGTTGTGGCGGTGAATGCTTTCCAGGCTTTCACAGGTTGTTTGCGTGTGTCAGCTTCGCTTTTAGGGATTGGGATTGTGCCAGTGGGAAAAGGGATGTTATCGAGTGAGAGCTCAATCTTGGTGATTTTGTCATCGAAGAAGTTGGCGAAGTTGTCGCACAGGACTTTGGAGGCCTGAACTAAGGAATTGGAGGGCTTGGATGTTTGTAGCCTGATGATGTTGAATAGTTCCTTTGGTCTGTTCTTTGCGTTGTCCAGGGCGGTGCAGAAGAAGGGTTTTTTTCTTTGTGGATTTATTTTTTGTAGTTCCTTCTGGCTGCTTTGAGTTGTTCAAGGAGGCTTGTGGAGGGGTTGCTCCTCCATAGACGTTCTGTGGCTCTCAGTTGAACCAGGATCTGGCTGATATGTTTCTGGTTTTCTTTAATTTCAGTGGTGCTAATTAGTCTAGGATGTCGGTCATAGTGGAGTTGTAGTAAGAGGTAACCCTGGGCGAAGCACTACACTGCGCTCGCGTAGTTTGCGAAGTTTGCGCAACTTTGCACTACGCGAGCTACACGTAGTACAGTGTGAACACGCGTAGCGCAGCGTAGTGCAGCGGTCCTTTTTTGCTTGTTCGCGGTCCTCAACGTCATGTTCGCGACCGCGAGCAAGCAAAATTACATCCTGGGGAGACTCTCAACGCGGGGAGGTCAGGTTTCTCATTGCGAGTGGTCGTGCATGCTTGCAACCGCTCGCGATGAGAAACTACCAGTTTGCGTTGAGAAAGCTGCCGGTCGAGTAAAAATCTACTCGAGCGGCAGAAAACTACAGTTCGCACTGTGCAAGATGCCGTTTTCAATGATTGCACAGTGCCGGATGCTTGTTCGCACTGTGCAATCATTGAAAATGCATCTTGCACAGTGCGAACATGCTATTACGCAGCTCAAGTAGTGCTACGTGAAGTTCGCGTAGTGCGAAGTGCACTTCGCGTAGCGCTACTTCGTGAACTACGCCCAGGGTTAGTAAGAGGTGAATTCTGATGTTGAGAGGTCCTCTGAGGGGGTAGGAAGGTGTGCGCAGAACTTTTCCTCCAGGTCAGCCATGGAGATTAGAGACAGGTTTCTCGTCTATTTGGGGGGGTCTTGGTTGGGAGGTTGATAAGCGATTGGTTGGGAGATGTGGAATAGGATTAGGTGGTGGTCGGACCAGTCAACAGGTAGGGTGTGATCGACTTTGATAGTGTTGCGTTGGGCGATAATGGCATCAAGGATCACTCCTTTGGTGTGGGTTTCCTCAGAGCAGTGCTGGGTAAGGTTGTTATTATGAAGTAGCTCATTCAGATTCTGGGTTAATGAGCTGTTTTTATCATTCCAATGTAGGTTCATGTCTCCCAAAATTAGGTTATTGGCATCACGGAGAGAGCAATGGGCAATCAGATCTTAAAGGTGTTCCGCGAATGAGAAGGTGTCACCTGGGGGATGGTAAAGTAGATGACAATGGAGTGCCTTGTTGTCACTGGTTTTAATGATGCGGATAGGCATTCATAGGAGTTGTAGTTCAAGGTGTCAATTTCCGTCAGGGACACAGTGTTGTTGTGAATGATTGCAAACCCTCCGCCTCTTTGGTCTCTACGGTCTTTGTTGATGATGGAGAAGCCTGGTGGTACAAGAATGTCCAAGATAGGGCACGAGGAGTCATTTAGCCAGGTCTCGGTGATAATGGCTATGATGGATTCTGCTAGCTTGGTGGCTTGTTTGATGGCTGATCTGCAGTTTATGGACATACAGTTTGCCGTGAGAGCCCCTTTTTCAGGGTTCTTCTTCCAGGGGGCTATGGGGATGTTGGTAAGGGCAGTGGGAGGTCTAGGGTGTTTCGGGGGGAAGTGGTCTCTTCTGAATCCGGTGATCATTTGGATTTTGGAATGAGGGTTGTCAGTAGACGGGGTGTCGTATGAGGAGGCGAGCTCTTCAGCTTCGCTCGGATACATAGCTATTATGGATCTACTGTTACGGTTTTGGTTACCCTTATAGTTTGCAGAGAATGTAGTGATTCCACTGAGGTGGGGAGCACTGGGGGGCCAATGGGTAGTGGAGTTGGTGATGGTGGGGGTGCAGTGGACGGCATGGGATGGTTTACGGAGCGTGGTGAAATTGGTTAGGATTTTGTTGAGGCCCAGCATTATGATTAGGGCTCCCGATTTTCCGTTTTTACGGATTTTTACATATAAATACAGAAGGCAATCTATATTTCCTTTGTCTGTATTTATATTTAGAAACAGAAAAATACTACTAAATTTTGTGGCGCTACCGTCTGGTATTTTGCCTCCAACTTTCCAAATAAACAATGCTGCTGTCCCATGTAAAAGGCAGTTCTTTACGTTTCTGTGTTTAAGCCTCTGAGCACAGGGGGGTCCCGTAGACACTGCCCGCATTCTAGTAAGAAGGGGTGAAGAGGGGAAAAAATAACAAAGCCTCGTTATCTAGTGAATGGTCTTTTTAAAGACCTGTGAAGTACTCTGGTGCGGCTGGCGGTCAATCACACTTTGAGATGTTTATCAGCATGTGACTAAATGTCACCATATGGCTATACACATTTCACATGCACTTTTAAAGACACATTTATCAATGAATTAATATGAAACAGAGGCTGCACAAATGCCCATTTTTTGAAGAGCATGAGAAGTGCAACCTAACGTTGGGGTGACATCCCTCACAAAAATCGGCAGCGAGTCCATTATTCACGTCCAATGCGTTTTGGTTATTTAACAGGCGCAAGAAACAGAGCTGGCGCTTGGTATAACAAGACACATGCTCTTACATAATAGGGCGTTATTGTATCAGCTGCTTAAGGTGGATTCCATCCTGTGAGGAGAGAACCTGTGACCGAAGGTTACACTGTAGTCTCAAATGGATACTGGTAGTAAGCCATGTTCACGTCAGCGGGTTGATGAGCTCCCGATGAGCTCCTAAACCATCCTCGGAACTCTGATGCATCGCATCTCGGGCCTTGAAGGTCTGTGCCCTGAATGGCGAATCCACAGAGAAGAGTACGGAGTGAGGGGTAGCCATTGCTCCCACTGAGGTCCCTGGAGATCTTTCAACAGCCCCCTGCTGGTCCGTGTGTTATATTTGCTGATAGGCAGATGCTGGCAGGGCTGGGCAACCACTTTGCTGTCATGTACGGGGCCCTGGCCATCCCTTTCAGAGAATGAGTGTCCTGAGTATACTGTCTATCCCCGAGGGGTCTGTCTGCCTCTGATGTCCTGGAGATTTCCTGGGAGACCCCCCTCTACCCTAGCCCTGACAGCGGGACATCACACTTTTAACAAAGGGCACAATGGAGCTGCCCATGATCAGAGGGGAGACCAGTCTGTAATTCACACTGCGACCAGGAAAGTGTTTGGGAGGAGGGTGCATAATACACAACCCTCCAGGCCCCTGCTCTTGGAATGCACATCTGGTGATGGTCCCCACCGCCATATCTGCATTTACAGTCTCCAGGGTTGTGAGAAGTTGGGCTGATGCATGATGTCCACAGTTCTGTGGGCACCCTGTATCAGTCCAAACAATCACTTATGGTGGTGGTTGTAAGTAAACCTTAAAGACAAGCTATCCTAGTGGTAGCATGGACTAAGCAGCCTATAGGCTTAACTCAAGAGGACATGTGAAGCCAGCTGTTTTACCATATGCAATCCTGTAATATCAAATGAAAGGACACCACACAAGTTATATATTATCAAAATATATGTATTTATTCTTAGAATAATCCCCACTACTCTTTATGAGCAATGAAGCACAAGCGTTTAAATAAAAGCACAGTATAACATAGACAAGTTGCACGTTTTGGATGAGGCCGGTGGCCACTCAAACCATATTTCAATAAAGTGGTATAACAATCACTAATCGATCAGGGGTAAGGCCTAGGGCCTTGTGAATCGCTGAGACTACACTGGACTAACAGCAGTTAGGACGGGAGTAGCCTGCGGGATTCGGTGCAGTGCGGGAAGCACAGGCTTGCACCAATGTAAAGTCAATGTCAGTGCGTAAAAGTTATCGAGTTACAGTTTTAAGAGTCTTCCGACTGGACTAGAAGGACAAAACTTTAGAGCTAGACACTAGAGGTGTATAACACTACAGGAGCACTGGCGTTAAAGTGTTACCTCACCCACAGTAAGCGGGTGCACAGGTGTGAAGATGTGTCGGGTTTCGTCACGATGATCTAGGGTGCCTGGAGATGAAGACACTGCAGGCGTCCAGAAGAGAAGTGTCCGGTGCGATCCAAGGGTGGATCGAAGTTGAAGAGTACCTGAAAGCAGAGGGGACAGAGTCTGGGTCACTAGCCAGTGACCAGGAAGGAACCAGGAAGGAACCAGGCAATGTCGGGCACAATCAGGTCGATGTTGTGTAGCTTCTCTCCACTGCCACTTGGTCTCTGGGGCACCGAGGATGTCCTGGAGTGAATCACGAACTGTCCCACAAGTCTCTCGCTGATGCCGGTGTCGGCTTCAAGATTGGAGTCAACAAGCCTTGGCAAAGGCAACCCAAACAGGAGTCAAAGATGGCTTAACACTCGGACCAGCAAGGTCAGAGCGGGTGCTCCTTTTCAGGGGAGCGAGGGCCAGTCTGGAGCAACCAGACTAGCTGTGTAAATTTGCAGGTTCATCAGTTCTGGGGCCACTAGCCAAGGGGCAAACGACCGGAACAACGCGTCAAGCAGGAAAATGCAAAAGGGCCCCACGCAGCACTTGTCGAGTGTGGAGGGGTGAGCTTTGGTGCAAAAGCTGCGCTGGGCTGGAGCTTCTCAAACTCCAATGCACAGCTTCGAGGGAGCCTTGGATGCTGCACGGTAAGCGCTTCGTTGTTCATCCAAGATGGCCGCTCCCACGCTTCAGGTGGCCTCCACAGGTCTCAGCTTTGCAGGGACTGTGGATCGGGCAGTTAAAAGGCAGGCACACTGGGTCTTGTTGATCTCTGTCGCTCGAGTTCCGGCGGGAACTGCAACAAAGCAAACATCGAGGTGCTGGATGGTGCCTGTTTGCACAGGGTGGTCACTCCTTGACCACAAGGGAGATTCTTCAGTCTTCTACGTCGAGTAGGATGTCGAAGTGTCCAGAGTTTCGTTTCATAAGTTTCAGTCAGGATAATCTAATGCGCCTTGGCACTGCTCCCACCTATATTCCAAATCTGGGGGCTGGATTACCTGCTAGGTCCCTCCTATGGGTGGGACCCAGGAAGGGGGTGGTTTCACACCTTTCCTTTGTCCAGTTTGCCGCCAGGACTGGGGCTGGATGGCCCCAGAACCAGTTTGACTGGAATCTGCCCAGGGACACCTTGTGTGCCCCTGGCAGTGTCTAGTTTCTTTCAACCCTCCCTGGTACAATCCAGTTTCTCCTGTCTGGGGTGGTGTGACACCTCCCTGTGACAGGAGATCCTTTGATCAAGCATCCTCTGCCGAGTTTCGGTCAGCAGCAGGAGGCCAGACTCGTGTCTGTGGCAGCAGTATCCATTTTGTGATGCTGGGGCTCTGGTTAGGATTAACCGCGTTTTCAGTAAAGTAACATGTCTTCTCCCTCTAGAAGGGTGGAATGCTACCCCCGTCACCAGAACTGGCGAGGGGGTAGTATTCCAAAGTGTATGACACCAAGCACGACATGTTTTGATAAAGCCAAACCTAAGTTAGCAATAACCACGATGATTATAATGCACTTAAGAGTATATGGTATGGCAGTATCACTGGAACAGCAGTAAGGGAATGGTTCCGAACACTGCAGACAGGCTCAGCTCATGCTAGAGTACCATCTCACATAAAACCAAGCACTCTGCCTCCAGGATTGTAAAGGCCTGCCATAGGAGTGACTGATAGGTATATATGTGTCCCGATATAGGTTTAGATATAGGTATGCTATATCTAAGCAAGGGGTGATTATACCACCTTGCCCCAGCTGTGTGAACAGCCAGTTGTGTTGATTTAAGTACCAGCCAGGGGTGGCAAAAGATATGCTGCAGCCCCTGGTAGGCCTTGGATGCACCTACGCCCTGAGCACCTATAGTGCATGGTACAGGGGCGGACAAGGTGTCCAGTACCAAATTGGTTATGTACCTATAGTACATGGAGTCCATTTAAAGAGAGAGCAGATAGCCTGGGGCCCTGATTAGCAGGATCCCAGGCCAACTAAGTCGAAAACCAGCTAAACACAAGGCAAAAAATCTGGGGTAACCATAGTCAGGTATCCACCTTCCTACATAGCCCCCCCCAAACGAAAGGAGATAAGGCTATCCTTGACCAGGTAAGCCTATATTGCCTAAGTGGCCATATAAGGAAGTACCTGCACTAGCAAGGTTACCGCCTGTCTCATGGTCAACTATGCAATCCCTCACCCTAGGGGTATCAGACGGTCTCCACCATAGGGAATCACTACCTGTGGTGTGTTTTGGCAAAGTAAAAGGCTGGTGTTGAGGTGGAGTACTGAAGTGAGGCTCCACTAAATTAGGGCTCAGCTTCCTCCAATCATCTTCCACCATGTGTGCCTTTCTTTCCTTGACTGAGTTGCACTGTGCTCTCAGGGTCAACCTCTGGCTGCCTGCAGCTGGAGGCTGGGTCCCTTCTGTTGGCTTACTGGAGGGACAGGTCAGGTTTGGGGCCTTGGGGTCCCAGGTTTGGCTGTGCCCAACAGTGTCCATTTGGGGGAGGTCCCTAACTAGTGCGAAGGGGGATCCCTCAGAAGTTTTTAAAGTTTTCACCTTGCTAGGGCTGCTAGCTTTGGTGCCCCTAATCTGCTGATCGGGGTGCTTTAATTGACAGGGGGCCCTTTGGGGCTCACTGACCTCCTTGACCTCTGCAGCCCTGGGATGACTGAGGCAGGGTAGAGAGGGGCAGGTTACCTTCTCCAGACTGGGTCCCACCTTAGAAGGGTCCACTGACATCAGGGGCTCTGCCAGGCTAGGCCTGACTACCTCTGGGGCAGTTCCTTCACAAGGGGTAAGATAAGTTCCCTGAGGAGGCTGATACTTTCCTAATGTCTGGTGGGATGGAGATTTCTCTTCCTCCTCAATGCTCTCTGTTTGTGTGGAGTGATCCATAGTTTCAGGCTTCACAACACATGAATCAGTTTGAGTTTGGGCTGTGGCCATCACAGCCCCACCAACCTTTTCAGGAAGGGACTCAGTTTGGGTATGGGCTGTTATCATAACAGCTCTGCTAACCTTTTCAGGAAGGGATTCTGCTAAAGATGGGGCTGAGTCTTGCACAGCCCTACCAACCTTTTCAGGAAGGACATCTTGGATTGGGGCTGTAGCCATTACAGCCCCACTAACCTATCCATGGACATTTACCATTTTAGAATGGGTTTCTTGTTCCACCTCAGCCCAGGCTGAGATTTCCAAATCATTCCCAAGTAGACAATCTACAGGCAAGTTTGCTGACATTGCCACTCTCTTTGGGCCAGTGACACCTCCCCAGCTGAGATTTACTACTGCCATGGGATGTTTCTCTGCACTCCATCAATGTTTGTCACCTGGTATGTGGCACCAGGTAAAAGTTGCCTTGAGGGGACTAGATTCTCAGTCACCATAGTGATACTAGCCCCTGTGTCTCTGTAGGCCTCAACTGTTTGACCATTGATAATGGGCTCCTGTCTATACTTGCTCAAAGTGTTTGGGTAATCAGTGAAGCTGGCAAACCCCATGCCATTCTCACAGACAAGAGTATCTGAATTAGGGGACCTGGTTAGGCCAGAGTCCACCTGGGCTCCAAAAGTAAAGCCACCCAAATTCTTGGGGGTGCTCCCATCACCTGGGGGATTACTGCTGACAGTAACAGGAGGTGTTGGAGCTCTACTTGGAGGTATATTTTCTTTATTACTGTTCTTTGGACAACAGATGTCTGTTTTCCAGTGTGCCAGGCTTTTTACAAGCATGGCAATAGGGTTTCTTCTGGTCAGAGGAAGTGTTTTGGGACCCACCCCCATCCTTGATGTTTTGGGGCTCTGTGGTAGACTTGTCTTTAGATTTATCCCCACCCTTCTCTTGAGCCTTGGAAGTATCCTTCTTTTGGTCATTACCCTGATTCTTAGGCCTAATCCTCGTTCTGACCCATTTGTCTGCCCTCTTACCCAATTCTTGTGGAGAGGTCAGATCTGAGTCCACCAGGTGCTGGTGTAAAAGCTGGTTCTGACAATTACTTAGGATCTGCTCCCTCATAATCAAATTATACAATCCTGTATAGTCATGTACTTTGCTGCCATGTAGCCAATCTTCCAGAGCCTTAGTAGCACAATCTACAAAATCAGTCCAGTCCTGAGTCTGAGCTTTTTGGGTGTCTCTGAACAACAACCTGTATTGTTCAGTGGTTAAGCCAAACCCATCAATAAGAGCACTCTTCAGGACAGTGTAATTTTTAGCATCCTCAGCTCTAACATTGAGGAGCTTATCTCTCCCTTTCTCAGAAAAGGAGAGCCACAAGATTGCTGCCCACTGATCTTGGGGAACCTGTTGTACCATACAGGCCCTCTCCAGAGCAGTTATCCATTTGTGAATATCATCCCCATCTCTGTAGGGGGGCACAATCTTACTCAGGTTTCTATGATCATAGGACCTGTCTTTATCCTTTGGGATATTGCTGCCACCAGTGGGTATTTCACCACTCAACTGCTCTCTTGCAAAAGCTAGTCTAGCTTGGGCCAGGACTAATTCCTCTCTTTCTATTTGGAGATTCACTGCTCTCATCCTGGCCTTATGCTCTCTTCTTTGAGGGGAAGTCATTCCTCTCTAAGATTCTCTGGAGGCACTAGAAATGTGAGAATCCCTTGAAGGGCTTCTCTCTCTCCTATTGCCTGGGAGAATCCTGTTATGTACTCTGGGGAGGTGCTGGCCCTCTCCATTTCCATGTAGGTCCAAGTTGGCTTGGCTAAGCCTTACCACTGGTACCTGGGTATCCCCTTGATGATTGTCTGCATCATCACTTGACTCTGGGTCCTCCTCCTCCTCTTCTGGGGTGGTGTTCTCATTGTCTGGGGGATGCACTCCTTCTCCTGATCCGGAGGGGACTATTCTGCCTTTCTCAAGGTCATCCTTCTCCAGGATGGCTATCATGATAGGAATGGTAGGGGGTTGTGACCCTTTTTCAGCTTCCTGGCAGTGCACAGGGCACTCAGGTCTCTATGGCTGAATTTGTCATAGTCTGAGGTTGCCTGTGGAGGGTCAACCACCAAAGGTAGAGAGCTAGGAGCTTCACCTGTGGCAGACATGACTCTAGTGTGGTGTAAGTGATGCACCTACCTACACTAAGTGTTTTCCTACTGTCCCTTACTAGTGAGTTGTAGTCAGGGTGTGCTAAGCCCTTCTACCTACAACTACTAAGTTCAGTAGAACTTAAATATGCTAAGCTTTTATTTATATGTACCTATGGTACTTAATGTGATCTTTCAATTTGATAAAAAAAGATTGCAAAGGTAAAACAACAGCAAGCTCAAATCCGTACCACTGCTCACCAATGTGAGAAGTTGGCCTGATGTATGATGTCCACAGTTCTGTGGGCACCCTGTATCAGTCCAAACAATCCCTTATGGTGGTGGTTGTAAGTCTACCTTAAAGACAAGCTATCCTAGTGGTAGCATGGACTAGGCAGCCTAAAGGCTTAACTCAAGAGGACATGTGAAGCCAGCTGTTTTACCATATGCAATCCTGTAATGTCAAATGAAAGGACACCACACAAGTTATATATTATCAAAATATATGTATTTATTCTTAGAATAATCCCCACTACTCTTTATGAGCAATGAAGCACAAGCGTTTAAATAAAAGCACAGTATAACATAGACAAGTTGCACGTTTTGGATGAAGCCGGTGGCCACTCAAACCATATATCAATAAAGTGGTATAAAAATGACTAATCGATAGGGGGTAAGGCCTAGGGCCTTGTGAATCGCTGGGACTACACTGGACTAACAGCAGTTAGGACGGGAGTAGCCCGCGGCATTCGGGTGCAGTGCGGGAAGCACAGGCTTGCACCAATGTAAAGTCAATGGTGCGTCAAAGTTATCGAGTTACAGTTTTAAGAGTCTTACGACTGGACTAGAAGGACAAAACTTTGGAGCTAGACACTAGAGGTGTATACCACTACAGGAGTACCGGCGTTCAAGTGTTACCTCACCCACAGGAAGCGGGTGCACAGGTGAGAAGATCTATCAGGTTTCGTCACGAAGATCTACGGTGCCTGGAGATGAAGACGCTGCAGGCGTCCAGAAGAGAAGTGTCCGGTGCGATCCAAGGGTGGATCGAAGTTGAAGAGTACCTGAAAGCAGAGGGGACAGAGTCTGGGTCACTAGCCAGTGACCAGGAAGGAACCAGTAAGGAACAAGGCAATGTCGGGCGCAATCAGGTCGATGTCATGTAGCTTCTCTCCGCTGCCACGTGGTCTCTGGGGCACCGAGGATGTCCTGGAGTGAATCAGGAGCTGTCCCACAAAGGCTCTCACTGTCGACGGTGTTGGCTTCAAAATCGGAGTCAACAAGCCTTGGCAAAGCAACCCACGCAGGATTCAAAGATGGCTTAACACTCGGACCAGCAAGGTCAGAGCGGGTGCTCCTTTTCAGGGAAGCGAGGGGCAGTCTGGAGCAACTAGATTAGCTGTGTAAATTTGTAGGTTTGTTGGTTCTGGGGCCACTAGCCAAGGGGCAAGCGACCGGACCAATGCGTCGAGCAGGAAAATGCAAAAGGGCCCCATGCAGCACTCGTCAAGTGTGGAGGGGTGAGCTTTGGTGCAAAAGCTGCTCGGGGCTAGAGCTTCTCAAACTCCAATGCACAGCTTCGAGGGAGCCTCGGATGCTGCACGGTCAGTGCTTCGTTGTTCCTCCAAGATGGCCGCTCCCACACTTCAGGTCGCCTCCACGGGACTCAGCTTTGCAGGGACTGTGGATCGGGCTGTTAGAAGGCAGGCACGCTGGGTCTTGTCGATCTCTGTCGCTCGAGTTCCGGCGGGAACTGCAACAAAGCAAATGTCGAGGTGCTGGATGGTGCCTGTTTGCACAGGTTGGTCACTCCTTGACCACAAGGGAGATTCTTCAGTCTTCTACGTCGAGTAGGATGTCGAAGTGTCCAGAGTTTAGTTTCATAGGTTTCAGTCAGGATAATCTGATGTGCATTGGCACTGCTCCCACCTATATTCCAAATCTGGGGGCTGGATTACCTGCTAAGTCCCTCCTATGGGTGGGACCCAGGAAGGGGGTGGTTTCACCCCTTTCCTTTGTCCAGTTTGCCGCCAGGACTGGGGCTGGATGGCCCCAGAACCGGTTTGACTGGAATCTGCCCAGGGACACCTTGTGTGCCCCAGGCAGTGTCTAGTTTCTTTCAACCCTCCCTGGTACAATCCAGTATCTCCTGTCTGGGGTGGTGTGACACCTCCCTGTGACAGGAGATCCTTTGATCAAGCATCCTCTGCCGAGTTTCGGTCAGCAGCAGGAGGCCAGACTCGTGTCTGTGGCAGCAGCATCCATTTTGTGATACTGGGGCTCTGGTTAGGATTAACCGCGTTTTCAGTAAAGTAACATGTCTTCTCCCTCTAGAAGGGTGGAATGCTACCCCCGTTGCCAGAACTGGTGAGGGGGTAGTATTCCAAAGTGTATGACACCAAACACGACATGTTTTGATAAAGCCAAACCAAAGTTAGCAATAACCGCGATGATTATAATGCACTTAAGAGTATATGGTATGGCAGTATCACTGGAACAGCATTAAGGAAATGGTTCCGAACACTGCAGACAGGCTCAGCTTATGCTAGAGCACCATCTCACATAAAACCAAGCCTCCAGGATTGTAAAGGCCTGCCATAGGAATGACTGATAGGTATATTTGTGTCCAGATATAGGTTTAGAAATAGGTATACTATATCTAAGCAAGGGGTGATTACACCACCTTGCCCCAGCTGTGTGAACAGCCAGTTGTGTCGATTTAAGTACCAGCCAGGGGTGGCAAAAGATATGCTGCAGCCCCTGGTAGGCCTTGGATGCACCTACGCCCTGAGCACCTATAGTGCATGGTACCGGGGCTGACAAGGTGTCCAGTACCAAATTGGTTATGTACCTATAGTACATGGAGTCCATTTAAAGAGAGAGCAGATAGCCCGGGCCCTGATTAGCAGGATCCCAGGCCAACTAAGTTGAAAACCAGCTAAACACAAGGCAAGAAATCTGGGGTAACCATAGTCAGGTATCCACCTTCCTACAAGGGTCATTAACATATTTACACTTTTTTAACATAATTGTCCAACGAAAAGACTTTGGATATATCTCAAACGGGATTCTGCAGGTGGAGTGGCCCAGGGGGAGCGGTGAAACACGTCATCCCGCAGGGTAGAGTCTTCCGTGGTAAAGACCTCGAGCATCCCATGAATCTGAACACGAGGAGGTAGCTTGTGCACAGGTTCAAGCACTGGCGGTTTCTGTTCGGCCTTTCATCCTTCAGAGGCCACATGAAAGGTTTGGTCCATTGTTATTGGAGTCTTAAATGGCACACTATTGCCCTGGGTTCTGCTGGCACAACAGTCCTGTAAGCAACTGGGACCTATATGCAATAAAACAAAACCTGAAAGGTTTTTCAGAGAATTGTGAAACCATAGGTGGCGTGATGTGTTCTAAGCTCTGCGGGAAGGCAGCCTTTAGTAATCAAACTTTGGTCCAATTCTCAAATTCACGTCTGTTTTAAAAAAAAAATCGAACGCACCTTGCATACTATCCTACAAAGTCACTGGAATAGTTGAGAAGTGATATATATAAAAAAATGATTTACAAAGTTTATCCGCAAGAGTTTAATATGGCAATGCACGCATTAGCATAAGAACAAGATCTACAGTAGCAAACCAGCACGAGTATACACGCCTGGAGTTGTAAAGGCGAGAGAGGAATAGTACACTGGGCTCAGCCAAGGAGTGATTGTATATTGACGGCTGTGCTTTTAACCCAGATCTAAACAAGCATTGGCAAAGCCAATAGGTTGGGGTTCATTTTGAGTCCTGACTACAAAATTTAAAAGGCCTGCTGCAGCGAAAATAAGTATAAAACAATGATGTTCTGTATCTGTGGAATTAAGAATGTAAAATATAATGCTTTAGAATGCTTCTGAGATGTGAAGTGGTCTCTTCTGCATTTCTAAGCATGCACTCTATAAGAGGCACTAGCATCAGTTGACAGAAATACTGCTCGGGTCGGAGCAGCAGTGCAATCTGTGTATATATTTTTTTACTTGGTAACAATAGGTATAGTACATCTGAGTCGTCAAGCCAGACCGAACAGGTTATTACACCAACTTAACAGAACTAGCATTTGCAATGCAATAGGTCTCGCATTATTAAAGTTTGAGCTATTGGTGTTGCATTATTTAGCAATGCCAATAGCTCAAACTTTAATAGTGCAAGACCTTTTGCATTGCAAAGGCTTGTTCATTTTGGGGTGAAACTCTCGGTAGGCCGCTGCGGAAAGAGGTCTATTTATAGCAGGAAATGTACCTGATTTAGAGCAAAATCTAACAGTAAATGTCGCAAATCGTCTGTTTTCATGTGAAACGCACATGGACTCTGAACAGAAGCTCCAGTGTTGGGCCCCAAAGTGTCTACTGTCTCTGGAAATTCACCTTGATTTCAGAGTGAACCCCAATCGAACGATTGAAATCCCTCCCCTACCCAACACCCCACTCACCCACCTCCCCAGGCTGGTAAGGGCTGCAGTGAGTCTGTTGTCACGTGAAATGCACCTTCATTTGGGGTGAACCCCCATCGCACACTGGATATGTGATGCAGCAAGCATGTTACAACGTAAAAAGCATCTTAATTTCACTCTGTTACAATCGGTGTTTATGTCCTACAGCCTCCTTCCTGTGTCAATTTAAATAAATGTGGAAAAATACTAGTTGTTGCGTCGTCTTTTGCTTGTCGCAAAAATAAATGTGGATAAATACAGGTAAAATGCCCAAAAAAGAAATATGGATAAATACAGACGGAAACGACAAAAAAATTAATTCCATAAAACCGGGAGCCCTAATTATGATAGATAGTTCGTTTTCAAGTAGGGAGAGACGTTGATCCATCGCTACATTGGAGGAACTGGGATGGACTGGGTCCCTATGAGATGGGGAGGCTTAGTGTTGTCTAGTTGACTAGCAGGAAGAGGGTAGTTCATGTGGTCGATGGGCTGAACCAGGGGTGTAGAGTGTGATGAGTCGAGATGTGGCAGCTGAGTACTTATGAGTGTAGGTGTAGGGAGGTGTTTGTGAGACTCGGATTATGAGTTGTGATTGGTCATAGTATTGAGGGGGAGTATATAAGCAGGGTGGAGGTCGGAGAAGCGAACGGGGGGAGTTTGAAGCGATGTGTTCTTGGTAACAAAGGTGATGGAGGAGACCTGAGGTGGAGAGCTGGTGGTGTTGGTTGGGGGCTGTGATCTGATGATAGCGATCCACTCTTTGGTTCTATTAGTGTGGAAAATGAGATCCATTTTTATCAGTCCATTGGAGGTGTAGTAGTATGTGTTTGTGAATACATATTCTGGTTGCTGTTTAATTAGTTTATGTTTACATTTTTTGGGGGTCTTTGAAGGAGAGGTTGGGGGAAACTGATCAAGTAGGAATTAGGGCTGTGTGGTTTGAGGTAGCTCGTTGTGTGCTGGATGTTGAGGGTAGGCCTGATGGAAGGTATGTTTAAACAGTAGGGTGAGGTGCAAGAATCTATAGGGAGAGGAGTGGGATGGTAATGCAGGTAGCGCTGGTAACGCTAAGTCAAAGGGCGTAAGGAGAGGAGTGGGACGGTACCGCTGGTAACGCTAAGTCAAAGGGAGTATAGAAAAGAGTTGGATGGTAACGCAGGTAATGCTAAGTCAAAGGGAGTATGGAGAGGGCGGTCAGCCAGGGAGGTAACTCGTGGGGTGGCTCCCCGGTGCAGGGTGGACTGAGAGGGCCTAGTATTGTGTCATTGAGGGACAGGCTGTGAAGTGAGTCGAAGGTGGCAGCTTGTTCTAGATAGTGTGAGGCAGCTACAAATCCTGTTGGTAGCTACTGGGTCAGGACGGGCATAGTGATGTTCAGAGTCCTAATTTGGTGAGATAGTCTGTAGCAGTAGGTGAGGTGGACGGAGGGCGTAGTGATGTTCGAGGTCCCAGTTTGGTGCACTAGTCTGTAGCCGTGGGAGATAGGGCCAAGGAAGCATTGATGCTGAAAACCCTGAGGGAGTTGCTGAAGCCCGTACCCTTCTCAATTAGAGAGGTGCCGGTTTACCTGAGAAGTTGGTTTATCCCGAAGGAGTTGAGCCGATGGAGGCCATCTTATGTTCAATGGCTAGAAAGAGGATCATTGTTACTGGGATTCCTCCTGTCTTAGAGATCGACCGGAGGGAAGAGAAGCCAGTATTGCAGCCTTGTAGTCATTATCTTTTGCAGAAGATTCAGTTTTTGTTGTTGAGGCGCTTTGCATAATCTGCGCCAGGGGCCGCCATCATGGGGACAGGCAGTAGAGGAACTAGAGCTGAGTTCTTCCTGCGCTCTCAATTTGCTTCATTGTCATGACCAGAGAGATGAATAGCCAGTAGGAAGACTGCGCAGTAGTTACAAAACTTCAAGCTCTTTATTTCTCAGATGAAAGAAAAAAATAATTACGGAGAAGACCAATGCGCACACTGACTGCAAGTCTCTCACCCTTTAATAATGATGAGTTTTGAGTGTGAAGTAGTGTTTAAATTTGAAGGGCTTGTATGGCGGAAGGCTGCGCAGTCGTTTTCATTAAAATGTAGAAGGGACGATTGTGAAGTTCGGGCGGTTTGTATGTCCAGCCCTGGGGGCCGCCATCTTGGGGACTGGCAATGGAGAAACTGGAGCAGAGTTCTTCCAGTGCTCGCGAATCACTTCTTCATTGCGACTGGAGGGATGGGAAGCCAGTAAGAGAACAGCAGCGCAATTGTTTCTCTTAGTTTGATGAAGGGCAATTTTGTAGTTAGGGCGCTTTGCCTATACTGTACCAGGGGCTGCCATCTTGCGGACAGGCAATGAACCGGAGCGGAGTTCTTCCAGCGCTCCTGATTCACTTAGCCTGTCTCTTCTTGTAGGGTTGGTAGTTGTCGTGCTCAAGGGTTTGGGATAAAAGAGGGACTCTCGCAGGTCCGGTCCAGAGCAGGGCGTCTTTGAATCAAGAAAGGGACCGCTGGTCGACGATTCCTTCCCAGGCATCAGTTGGTAGTCCTGGAGGCGTTGGGTGTGGTTCGACAGTTCTTTGCTTTCTTTTTTTTTTTCTTTTAATTTTTTTATTTTTCATCAACATCAGAATTACAAATTCAAAGAACATTGCCAGGGAAACAGAAAAAAAATGAAAAAAAATTTATCTTACAATTCAAAAAGCATTATCATCAGGTTCAAAACAAATAAAGCAATTTTCAAAAACGCAAAGAGCTTTAGACTTTGAAGAGTGAGTTATAAAAGGGGAAAAATTAATCTCAGAAATAATAGAAAACCATCATTATGAAATATCATATATTCTTAATTTCATTAGACTTTCCCCCCATTTCATCTTAAATCTCTCCCAGCCTCCTTTTCCATTCAATTATTGGGGCCCATATCCTCCGTCCATCCTCTTTTTTTTCCCTCCCTCTTTTTTCATATAGGGCCATTTCTAAGATATATATGGCCAGTACCCGAGAGATCGATTGCTGTAATGTTGGGGGGTTAGGATCCTTCCACAGTGTGGCTATGCATAGTCTACTGAGGGTCATGGCTAAATACAAAAACTCATGGTGAAGAACATCTACACCCTCCCTCACTACACCCAAAATCATAACTTCATCAGTCAAACTTAGATGGATCCCCAGAGAATCAGCGAAAAATTGTTGATTTTTTATATATATCTAGAGAGGGGCATGATGCAAACATATGAATTGTATCTGCTTGCGTGGATTGGCACCTCGGACAGATGCCCCCGCTATTTCCCCCCCACTGCGCTATTTTGTGGGGAGTGTAATAAAGTTCAAATATAGTCTTATATTGTTGAGATTGTAGATTTGCCACTCTTAGGACCGAATTTGACAGTTTTAATTACTTCTCTGCCTCATTACCTGTTAGACCTAGTTTGACTCTCCACTTCTCATACATTCTACCACAGTCATCCTTTTTATATTTACATATTTCTTCATATAATTGCGAGATAGAGGATCCCTCTTCATCCCTTACACATTCCAACAATTCGATTCTTCGGAAGTTCATGTCTCCCCCCTGTTTCTTTAACAGAGCTGACCTAACTTGTAGGTACTTAAAGAAGTCTCTGCGCCCTAGATTATATAAGCGGTGTGCCTGCTCAAAAGAGATCAGACCGGTTCCCCTATAAGGTCCCTGATAGTTTTAACCCCTAATGCATCCCAACTTCTCATAACTGGGTCGTGAAATACCCCCGGCAGCGATGGGTTCCCATACAGAGGGGTATACTAGTTCATTCTCCCTAGTTTTAATTTTCTCCTTATCCCAGACCAGACTAGCCTTGCGGCCACCAAGGTCTTGAACCTTACTTTTTTATGATAACTCCTCTCCTCATATGTAAGTAACCATTGATTAGAATTTTTCACTACGAGTTCATATATGTCTGGGACACCATCTCTACCTCTCCATCTGTCTATGACGTTCCCCCCAGCATACCTCTGATGTATTGCAGGACCGCCGCCCAATAATATGCCTTAAAGTCCGGTAACGCCAGCCCACCTCTCTCTCTTGGGAGTGACAAAAATGTTTGGCTGCGGCGTGTTTTGCCCTTAGCCCAAATAAATCTGTTTGTCACCTTCTCTAACTCCCTGAACCAGCTGTTGTTAAAGATTAGTGGTATGGTCCTAAATAAGTAAAGCACCTTTGGCATAAACACCATTTTAATAACATTTCAGCGACCAATTGTTGTTAGGTGTAGGTTGTTCAGTTTGTCAAAATCAATTTTAGCCTTGTCTATAATGGGGCTTAAGTTCTTCTGTGGAAAAGTAAATTTTGCCATGTTCTGTGTCCCTACGAGTCCTCCATCTTATGTTATGTGTGCATGATTAAATATGCATATGTATCCCCCATGTTTGATTAAAGACGCAATTATAGTTGTGTCCATCTCTAGTATGCCAGTTTCCAGTTCTCGTGAAAGCTACGAGTATCAGGCCTATGTAAAGTTACGTTGCCACGTTTCTCAGTGTGCACGTTATTTCATTGTAAAGTCCCCGTTTCTAGGCCTCAAAAGGGCCCGGACACCAGATTCAGCTCCTGTCTCCTGAGCCTCGCTGAGGAGCGATACAGCCCCCACCTGTATCCTCGACCCTTCACTTACTTCCTGCCTCACAGTGCCCGGCTCAGCCTGGCTCTGCCTACGAGTCTGCCAAGAGTATGTTATGATTCTAGTTATCAGTCCAGCCCTCCTTCTCTGCATTCCTAAGCTACTGAATCGCATCAATAGTTTCCGTCATTGTCTAGCCTTTACGTCTCCATGTAAGAGAAATACTGCATTTAATGGTCATTTAATATTCTTCATCACGCACTACATGTAGAATAATGCATGCTCCAGTCTTAGAGTCCGTTAGCCTCTCCCCTCCTGACTCTTAGTTTATATCAACATGTTCTCTAAACATCAGATACTAGATACTGTTTAGGTACATGTCGCCCTGACTCTCCAGACTTCAGTCTCTGCTCCTAGCACAGAGTTTGTAGCCCCCATCTTCTCCTAGTAACACGTCATTGTCGGTTTGCGCGCACCATTAGGTTAGAGGTCCCGGCTCCTTAGGTAGCCCCCTCCATGTTTCCGCCCCATTTATGACATATTCTGTTACGTTTACATCACATGTCTATGTATACGCCCCTGTTACACCCATTTTCACCCTTATCTTTCGCGACTGCTATTGACCACACCCACTGCTCCGCCTATCATATGTACTGTAATGCAACTGTTTTACTATATATGCTTGTGTATTGTTATTAAATGTTACGCCAGTCCTTTCCCCAGAGCGCGCTCATCCCAGATCCTGCCCCAGGCAGCTGCCATCCTATTCCTGTGCAGGTTGTCCTGTTCCTGTCCTTTATGCTGTAATAAACCTGCAAACTCCTACTACCTCGAATCTTGACTCTTATTTATTGAGCTATCTGTTATTGCTATGCCTAGTCAAACCTAGATCCGGTATTATTTATTTATATACCACATAATGGCGCCCGAACAGGGACTTGCCCTTTCCCCATGCGCCGGTGAAGCCACGCCGGCCCCCTGACCCTCTGCAGCCGTGACGGAACCATACCGTGCACGTGCAGATATTTCTGCTTCAAGTATCCCTCAGGCCCACGGAGGAGACGGAGGTGGCGGTCCAGCATCCAGACGAGGCGGTGGAGGAACGCGGCGAGTCCCGACCAGAGCCCAAGCCGAGAGTCCAAGGTCCGAGGTATCCGGAGGCCCACCCGTAACAGAAGTCCGAAGTTCGTCCGTCCGGCGTCGAAGCAGTCCATTCCAGTCCGAGGCCTTCCGTTCTTGCTGCCCGGTGAGTACCATTGCTGGGGTAGTATCTAGACAGGGTCAATCTAATTGACTCTGGTCCGTGGGTTGGTGGTACACAGACCCAAAACGAAGTGTCCACTTCGGTGGATGCGGGTCCTGACGTGTCTCTTTATGAGACCGGTAAGTTTTGTACCGTTTCAGCAGTGCATCTAGTTTCTATTCTAGTCAGTTCTGTTCTCGAGAAAATTCATGTATTCTGTTTTCAGTATTCCAGGTAGTATTCTGTTCGAACTGTTATTTTAAATATTCTTCATGTATTTTAATGTCGTGGTATGAATGTGAAGTAATTCTCGTGTTCATTGTGTATTGTATTGTGTCTAGATTACAGTTCAGTCATGCCCTTATTCTCGAAATTACGTCAGTTAAAAACTAGAAAAGGTCTGCTAGAAGCAGCAGTTCCTGTCCCGCCTAGGGACAGTCCAGGTCATTTTATGTATCAGAAGCATGGCATAAGTGCCATATTATATCTAGATTTATGGGTAGAGTATACCAAAGAGTTAGAGGAAAAGTATAGATGGCCCGTATCAGGTACGTGGGATGCCGAGTGCATCATGAGAGTAGAAGAAGCATTATGGAAAAAGAAAGCCAGACAGTCACAGAAAGATGCCATCGAGTTACGGCGCAAAGAATCTCATAAAAGAACCGAAAAAGAAATCAGAAAGTCAGAACTAAGTAGAGAATCCTTGGAACGAGCCCAAGAAAGGGAACTAATCGAGATAGGTGAACGAGTTAAAACAGAACAGTCAGACAGACAGAGGCATGCCCTCATCAAGGGTATGTATCCTCTTCTTGCCGAGGGCTTGCCAAAAGCAACCCCGGAGGCATCCAGTAATTTTCCGCCACCACTAGTTCCGACTAAGCTATGTCACAAACCGACCGCAGCTGATATTTTCATCTCGTCCTATTTGGACAACACAGTTCCAGAATATGCGAATCCTGTTCCGCCAGTCCCTGTAAATAATGTAAATCTAGCTCCCCCAGACACCGGGGCACCTCTTGCAGTACCTGCTACGGTACCCCCGGTCCAGCCTACATTACAATTTCCCGCCGCGCTGGTACGAAGAGTATCAGTCGACGATTCCAGTTTAGGGGCCGCAGGAGGAGGTCCTCCTGGTACCCCGCCACCGCACCAACGTAGAACGTTGGCCGAGTTACATGAATGTGCGTTACAGCGTACGCCCAAATTTAAGTCCGTTGCAGAAATCCGACGAGCTCTCACTGAATGCCGCTATGATCCAGTTGCAGGTGATGATAGTACAGTAATATATTCCATCCGTGTAAGACGGGTGACCGGGTATTTAGACACCCTACCAGATATGAAAGGAGATCTAGACAGAATATATCGTTTCATCCGTACAGGGGATGATCCAGAAAGTATTGGCGAAGCCATGTCTCAAAGGAAAGCTGAGATCCAGCTCATGTTACTAAAGTTTCTGATTAATTGTCTAATAAGAGAACAAGATTACCCGACTAAAGATCAGGCCGAAATGAAAATCCTGACAAGGTGGAGTGATAATATAGCCGAGGGTAAACACAAGACTATCAGTAGTATAGAGAGTATGTACAAGAAAATTCGTAAGGAAATAATAAGGTTACATGAACAACGTAAAGCAGCACAAGTAAGCGAGAAAGAAAATGACTCTACCGAAGAGGTAGAGGACGAGAATCCCACTAGAATAGCGTATGTAGGAAAATCTAGATTTCCAGATCGCCATTTGCGCCTAGAACACAAGTCAGTTTTACATCATCCAGCACCAGAACAAGGTTCTCTGGAACAAGTATTTCAAGCTACCGATCACATTCTGAAATCATGAATCGGTTACAGTGAATTAAGTACTATGCATGAACAAGAACTAGCCCGATCAGCAGTCCGATGGATTACTGATTCTACCACTTTTCCAGACGAAATAGTGGCACAAATGTTTCTGAAATTGCCCCCAGCCGAGCAGCGACTGGTGGGTATGTATATGATCCAGCACCTCATTACATTGTATGAGGGTCAACATTCTGATCCAGGTCCGTTACACGATGTCCTGAACGAGTTACTCCAGTATAGATGGAAAGGTTTAGGTACCGATTTAATTAGTGTCATTCTAGAACAGCGCCACAAATATAGAACGTTTTTGAACCCGCATTGTTCATGTCTCACCTCCAGAAAGTAAACCCTTTTACATAGACAGACAGAATCCGTTACGAGAAGTACACCCAGTTAGGACAACAGATGGTGAAATGCAACGAGTGTTTGTTTACACCCCGATTACAAAGATGGAACTCTTAGAGATGAAAAAGTTAATTCCCTGTCATGACAAAGATCCAGCAGGGTTCCACCGAGAATTAAAGGACATGCTCCGTATGGGAGAATACACGTATCCAGATATTATTAAAATGTTAAAGGTCCTGTTGCCCGCAGGGGTATATGAAAAACTCAAGGAAAAAGATTGGGAGGTGGGAGAGAAAAAGATCGATTGGGCAGTTCTAGAAGCTGAAGATAAGATACGAGTACCAGGTACCGGTCTAGGAGAGAAATGTAAAGAATTACCAGAACTGTTAATACAAGTTTTGCCCAGATTATTAGCAACTAGAAAAGAAGACTGGGATGCAATCTCAGCCTGTAAACAGAAACAAGATGAAGATACTAGCGATTTTTACTCTAGATTTGAAAAATGTTTTACCATAAACAGTGGCCTCAAGACAAGTAGCGAGTCATACCCTCACCTTTTTGTTACTAAATTAGTCGAGAATTCGAGTCCACAAGTTAAGAACCGAGTTTTGAAAGTCGAAAGTACCTGGCAAGCTAGTACCCCGTCCCAGATGTTACAGATGCTCCAATACCACCAGAATAGAATCAGAGAAGAGCAAGATCATGAAAGAAAACGTATGAAAGACACGAAAATGAAAGTACTAGTTGCACAATCTATTCCTCAAGACAGTCAGAAGAGGGGTACGAATCAAGCCAGTCATCCTACAGCTCCCGTTAAAGGGACCTGCAATTATTGTAAACAGCCAGGTCATTTTATAAACGAGTGTGCAGTTCTGAAACACAACATAGCTACCGGTAAGACTAAAGAAAGACCACGTCCGCCTAGACAAGAGCAAGTTTCACAGACTCCTCAGCCACAGAATGCACAACAGACAGTTACTGTACCGCAGCCCATCGCTGCAACACAGCATGTTACACAGCAGATGTACCAGTATGCACAGTCCGAGTATCCAGAGTATCAGCCATATTCATGAAACAGCCTAGAGAGGGAGGTACGCTTGCCTCTCATCGAGATACCTGTAGATCAAGAAGGTCCCTATGTTCACAGTCAAGTACTAGGGAAAGACAGAAAGTTTTTGATTGATACAGGGGCAAGTAGGACCACCATCAGTCACGCCGAAGTTCCAGGGGCTCCGCTCTCAGGCTCAAGAAATGTTTCCCTTGGATTTTCAGGAAAACCTATCGTAAATGAAATTTCAAAGCCAGTTACTCTAGAAGTAGGTCCATTGTCCCGCACTACTGATCTGTTACTTACGAAGTCATGTCCAGAAAATCTGTTAGGCATTAAGACACTGAAAGAATTAGGTGCAGTCATATGCTGCTCCCCCGAGGGAATACGATTGTTCCTACGTGACTTCAAGGGTCACTATGTATTACGAGATTTTGATCCGAGATTGTCCAATGTTCCGCAGCATCTATGGGCACAAGGTCCAACTGATGTTGGTTATATGCAAATCACACCCCATCGTGTGACTCTCAAGCCAGGTGTAGTGTTACCACGAATCAGGCAGTACAGATTGCCACCTGAGGCTCTAGCAGCCTTATCCAAAATTATTGACGAGCTCATCGCTCAAGGAGTAGTTGTAGAAACTGACTCCAATGTATGTAATTCTCCGATCATTCCAGTCATGAAACGTACTGATCCAAATGCACCTCCAGTATATCGATTAGTGATTGACCTTCGAGAACTTAATAAATGTATTATTCCCCAGTACCCAGTTGTCCCAGATATCTCTTCCCTATTGACAGCCATTGATTCTGAAGCCTCATTTTTTTCAGTCATAGACCTCAAGAACGCATTTTTTAGTGTCCCCATTCATCCAGACAGCCAGTTCCTTTTCGGTTTTTGTTTAAATGGAAGGAGCTATATGTTCACACGAGCTCCTCAAGGTTTCACAGAAAGTCCTAGTATTTACAGTCAAGCACTTAAGAGACAACTAGACAATATTCACATGCCAACTGACACTGCCCTGCTCCAGTATGTCGATGATCTACTGATCACAGCCCGTTCTGAACGTGCTTGCGAGAGAGCATCCCTTACAGTCTTGTATTTCCTTGCCGAGATGGGGCACAAGGTGTCCCCTTCGAAGCTTCAATTCTGTGTCCAGCAAGTGATCTACTTAGGCCACTTACTGTCCAAGAGGGGTAGGCAGTTGACACCCGACCGTATCCAGTTAATAGCGAGTCTTCCTCAGCCCAAGACCCAGAAGGAGGTACGTGCTTTTATTGGCCTCACTTCTTACTGCAGACAATGGATTCCTCAGTATGCATTTCTAGCTAAACCACTGATACAGTTAACGACACAGGAGGCAGCCGTATCGACTGTCCTCCCTTGGACATCTGAACATACACTTAGTTTTAATGAGTTAAAGAAGGCTCTATGCCAAGCTCCAGTTCTAGCTACACCGAACTACAGTAAGCCTTTTACACTTTTTGTCACTGAACGCGAAGGTACAGCATTATCTGTTCTCACACAAGATCAAGCAGGACAATACAAGCCTTGTGCTTATTTTTCGAGCACATTAGATCCTGTAGCCCAGGCTCTGCCTGCGTGCCTCAAGTCAGTTGCAGCCACAGCACTAGCTATCAGACAAAGTGATTCCATAGTATTAGGACATTCCTTGACAGTACAAGTCCCACACTCCGTGGAAGTTCTTTTAAACCGAACACAGACTCAGCACTTGACAATTGCACGTTTAACAGGTTATGAATTGACACTGTTCCAGCCACACATAGAAATCAGACGCTGCAACGTTCTAAATCCTGCCACACTGTTACCGTCAGTAAATTCAAATCCTGCCACACACGACTGTGTGGAAGTAGTTAATATTATGACTAAGCCAAGACAAGATCTGACAGATATTCCATTACCAGATCCAGACCTGACACTTTATGTGGATGGTTCATGTATGAGAACAAGTACAGGAGAACTAGTAGCCGCGTATGCAGTGACTACTGACACTGAAGTTATTGAAACACACCGTATTGACACCCTGTCTGCTCAAGCAGCAGAGCTAGTTGCTCTGACACAAGCCTGCATACACGCCAAAAACCTGAAAGTTAATGTTTACACAGATTCACGTTACGCATTTGGAGTCGTACACGACTTCGGAGTGCTCTGGCAGGAGAGAGGTTTCATGACTTCTCATGGAACCAAGATTCAGCATGGTCTCCTTATTCAAGCTCTGTTAGATGCCATACATTTACCGACATCCATTGCTATCATGAAATGCAAAGCACATACGAAAGTTACTGACACTATTTCCCAGGGTAATGATCTAGCAGATCGCACAGCCAAGCTTACAGCACAGACACCAGACATTCCAGTTAATAAGACACCGACATACACTCCAGATCCGACTACCTGTATGACAGTTAAGGACCCCACTCAAGATGTCATAGATATCCAGTTACATGCTACTCCCGATGAAATCAAGAAATGGTCCGAACAAGGAGGGGTCCAGACAGATCAGGGATGGGTAACGAAGGGTAAAGCCACATGGTTTCTCCCCGATTCCATGGTTCAAGTCATTATCAATACCGCACATAGTCCAGCACATTTAGGAGAAAAAGCAATGTTAGACAGTATCCAGAACATTTGGTTCAACAAGCATTTACGAGCTGCAGCCAAGCAGAAAGTCCGTACCTGTATGATATGTTGTCAGTTTAATCCAGGTAAAAGTGTTCCGGTGGAACAAGGTGGATTCCAGCCCCCTGACCACCCTTTTGAAGTCCTCCAGATGGATTATATTCAGATGGAGCGATGTCGAGGTTTCAAGTATGTCCTCGTAGTTGTATGCGCTTTGTCCAGGTGGACGGAAGCATATCCAGTCCCAGATTACACAGCCACGACCACTGCCAAGCAGTTGGTTCGTGAGTTCTTCCCCCGTTATGGACTCCCTAGAGTCGTATATTCTGACAACGGCCAGCCATTCTCATCCGAGTTGATGAAACATGTTTCCCTTTTGTTAGGGTACCAGTGGAAGTTCCATTGTGTATGCCATCCTGAAGCAGCTGGTCTCGTAGAGAGACATAATCAGACCCTGAAAATCCGCATCGCCAAAGTATGTAAAGAGAAAGGTGTGGACTGGCTAGTAGCTCTGCCAGTTGCCTTGTTTTATATGCGCATGGTCGCACATTCCAGATCAGGTCTGTCCCCGTACGAGGTCGTATTTGGCCGCCCCCCTAACATGTGGGGTACACCTAGACCTCGAAGTATTACCGATGTTTCAAGTAATATGCTGACAGATTACCTAGCTTCCTTGATGTCTGCCCTCAACTCTTGTCGTTCACAGGTTGCCGCCGCATTTCCAGACAATACCGAGGTGGCACCGCATGAAATCGTCCCCGGATCCATGGTCCTAGTGCGAAATTTTGATCGTTCAAGTCCGCTGGAGCCTCGCTGGAAGGAGCCCCGACAGGTCCTCCTGGCCACCCGTACAGCCGTGAAGTTGGAGGGACGCAAAGGCTGGGTGCATCTTTCGCATATCAAAAAGTTTTATGGATTGAAGCCTGTTTCAAAGAACATTTCCGAGGATCTTAAAGACTGCCAAAGTACTATTCTTAAGGACTGTCCCGCAAAAGACATTGCTACGAACCCTTCCCTGTTAGAGAAAACTCCGCAACAGGAGTATAAGCTTAAACTAAGGTCTAGTAAAATAAGTCAGCCAGTTTGATTGTCTAAGTCCTCCCCTAGGTGAAACGGTTAGACCGGTTTCTGACATGTATATAATAGACCCCCACAGAGAGAGAGTTAGTGAGAACTCTAGAAGTTGCACTATTATTTTATGTTTTCTGCTATATTTCAGCATTATGATTTCCTGCACCAGTTATGCATTTTATTTGTGTTTTTCAGTTTCTCATGTAAATAAGTCTGCTAATGTTACAGTAGAGCACACGTTTAGTGATCTGCCTCCTCATGAACTCTCTTATCGTCTTGCTATGCGTAATAACTCATTTATCCGCATGTTACATTATTCACACCAGACCAGCAATGCCACAAATTGTTGGGTGTGTGGTCGACTCCCCCCTTTCCAGACACCGAAGGGAGTTCTGCCACTCTTTTCTTATCCATTTTCACATAATGGTTCGTGTGGAGCATGGTCCACGTTAACGTCATCCTCAACAGATATGTCTTTTCTGAACAGTACATGTTTCCCAGACAAGCAAGGTCTTCCCCACAGAACAGGGTTAGATCTAGAGAATGAAGTTTATAATCTAGGTAATTATTCTTCGAATTTCATGGTCCTGAATGTTCAGTCTGATTCTACTCCAGACTTACCTGCTATTTCAGTACTACCAGTCAAAGGTGAATTATGTGTCCGAAATAATGGTTCCGTACATGTAGGCCATAGTGATTGTACTACTATTGTCAAGTATAGTGACAGTAGGAAATCTATTTTCAAAGCTTCACGTCATTCTTATTTTGTTTGTGGTCAGACCGCATATGTTCGTCTGCCCCTTGATTGGGAGGGAACATGTTACATTGCCTTCCTACTGCCACCAGTTTTCCTAGCCCCACCTGACTATCATAGGAATTCCCACCTAGTACATACTAGACACAAGAGAAATTTCCCGATTGTCGATTATACTGAAACTGCTCTAGAACAATACATAGATATCAATAAAGGTGTCTTCCCCTACTTAGGTACTGTTGTAAATAGTAAACTGATACGTAGATTAACCAGAACACTTGAAGCAGTAGTGATTGAGACTACTTCTGCTCTAGGTAACTTAACCGAAGAACAATCCTTTATGAGAATTGTCGTGCTCCAGAATCGTCTCGTCCTTGACGTCATACTGGCCGATAGGGGCGGGGCCTGTAGAGTCATCGGATCTAGTTGCTGCATTTTCATTCCTAATAACGCACCGTCTGTATATTCAGCTATTACCAGACTCCATAAAATTGCCCATATGTTACACCAAGATCCAGGCACCTGGACATGGTCCGGTTGGTTCTGGAATATAATTTCCGCCTGGGGATGGAAAGTATTGTCATTTCTGGGTATTGCAGTAGCGATCATATTCAGTTGCTGCCTCTGTTTACAATGTGGCCCTGCGATTTGCGGCATTTGTGCTACATCTTGTATTCCTAGTCCCAAGTCCCGTCCTAAATCCAGTTCCAAGAAAACTCGAGACGAGCAAATGATACTGTATGAAATGATAGATGGTATCATGAATATTGATGTTTCCTGATGGAAACGTAGTGACAAGGAGGGAATGTGGAAAAGTAAATTTTGCCATGTTCTGTGTCCCTACGAGTCCTCCATCTTATGTTATGTGTGCATGATTAAATATGCATATGTATCCCCCATGTTTGATTAAAGACGCAATTATAGTTGTGTCCATCTCTAGTATGCCAGTTTCCAGTTCTCGTGAAAGCTACGAGTATCAGGCCTATGTAAAGTTACGTTGCCACGTTTCTCAGTGTGCACGTTATTTCATTGTAAAGTCCCCGTTTCTAGGCCTCAAAAGGGCCCGGACACCAGATTCAGCTCCTGTCTCCTGAGCCTCGCTGAGGAGCGATACAGCCCCCACCTGTATCCTCGACCCTTCACTTACTTCCTGCCTCACAGTGCCCGGCTCAGCCTGGCTCTGCCTACGAGTCTGCCAAGAGTATGTTATGATTCTAGTTATCAGTCCAGCCCTCCTTCTCTGCATTCCTAAGCTACTGAATCGCATCAATAGTTTCCGTCATTGTCTAGCCTTTACGTCTCCATGTAAGAGAAATACTTCATTTAATGGTCATTTAATATTCTTCATCACGCACTACATGTAGAATAATGCATGCTCCAGTCTTAGAGTCCGTTAGCCTCTCCCCTCCTGACTCTTAGTTTATATCAACATGTTCTCTAAACATCAGATACTAGATACTGTTTAGGTACATGTCGCCCTGACTCTCCAGACTTCAGTCTCTGCTCCTAGCACAGAGTTTGTAGCCCCCAGCTTCTCCTAGTAACACGTCATTGTCGGTTTGCGCGCACCATTAGGTTAGAGGTCCCGGCTCCTTAGGTAGCCCCCTCCATGTTTCCGCCCCATTTATGACATATTCTGTTACGTTTACATCACATGTCTATGTATACGCCCCTGTTACACCCATTTTCACCCTTATCTTTCGCGACTGCTATTGACCACACCCACTGCTCCGCCTATCATATGTACTGTAATGCAACTGTTTTACTATATATGCTTGTGTATTGTTATTAAATGTTACGCCAGTCCTTTCCCCAGAGCGCGCTCATCCCAGATCCTGCCCCAGGCAGCTGCCATCCTATTCCTGTGCAGGTTGTCCTGTTCCTGTCCTTTATGCTGTAATAAACCTGCAAACTCCTACTACCTCGAATCTTGACTCTTATTTATTGAGCTATCTGTTATTGCTATGCCTAGTCAAACCTAGATCCGGTATTATTTATTTATATACCACACTTCGACACCACTTTAGAGAGGTCTGAGGTTACACGAACCCCCAGATATACTGCTGTCTCTACCACTCTTGGATCGACTAAAGATATTTCCTGATTTATTACTACTTGGGTCTTGTTTGCATTTAATTTGTACCCAGACAGTCTTCCAAATGCGGCCGCTTCCTGTTCTATTTCACTTAGGGCTGACACTGGTTCGCTTGATGTTATGGCCAGGTCATCCACATATCCTAGTATTTTAGTTTCATACCTGTTCAGTGCTATTGGCAAGATGTTTCTGTTCTGCTCTATCCTCCTAATGAATGTATCTATATATAAAGCGAAAAGTAGCGGGGAGCAGGGACACCCTTGCCTAGTTCCTCGTCCAATATCTATTAAACCACTCAGCTCCCCCATGGTTCTAAACCTTATTCTTGGATTGTGGTATAAGGCTTTCAGAGCCCACACATAGCCCTCCCCAAGATTCAGCTTCTCCAGCGCAGCCCAGAGAAATCCCCACGAGACCCTATCAAATGCCTTCTCAGCATCTAAAAGGATCAGCGCCATAGGGTCTTGTGAGGATGCCGTGCCATCAAATAACGTAAGCACTCTTCTGACATGCTCCGCTGTTCCTCTCCCAGGGATAAACCCGTGCTGCCATGGAGAGACGATCTTACCAATTACTGCTTCTAGCCTATTTTCCAGCATCTTTGAGTAGATTTTCACATCACTGTTCATTAGGCTTATCGGCCTATAAGACCCAGGATTGGTTGCGGGTTTATCTTTTTTCAGAAAGACTATCATAGTTGCCTCTCCCCATGACTCCGGAGGTATCTCACCCTCTTGTATATTTACAACCATCTCATATAGTTCTTCTTCTATCTCGGCTAAAAATGTTTTGTAAAACTCCAAGGGTATAGAGTCTGGGCCTACCGCTTTACCAGACGCTAAGTCATAGATTGCCCTCTGCATTTCTGTTTTATTAAATGCCATCTCCAAGGTCCCACTGTCCTCTGTCGTTAGTTTCTCTAGTCTGACACTCCCGAGATACCACTCTATATCCTCGCTAGGTGCCATATAGTCGGCTTCATATAGCTTCTGATAGTAGTCCCGAAAGCTAGCACATATACTCTCGGGTGTTGTTGCGACACTTCCGTTCTCTGTCCTGATCTCAGAGATATCCCCCTTAGTAGCAGCCTGCCTAGTTCGAACAGCTAGCATGTGGCCTATCTGCTCACTATACTAATATTGATCCTTTCTCCATGCCAAATACTTCCCTGCTGCCTTAGACGCAAATACCTCCCCAACCGCTGCTTTAGCCATAGCAAGCTCATATGTTATACTAACAATATCCTGATATGCCCTGATTGCGTTACTAAGTTCGTGTTCTAGTCTAGCAACTGCCCTTATTCTCATTTCTACTTCTTCCCTCTCTGCCTTATTCCGCCTAATTGAGTACCTAATTGTCTCCCCCCTTATACCTGCTTTCAGGGTATCCCACACTACTGCAGGGGGGGGCAGAGGCTTTATTTAGTACAAAGAAATTTCTCATCCATTCTATCATTAGGGCGGTATACTCCGAATCCTGTAGCAAGGCTCTCTCAAATGTCCAATTTGTCACTTTCTTTTGTTGGGCAACAGTTGTTTTATCTAAGATTAGCGGGTTATGGTCGGACATTACCCGGGGTAGTATGCTAATCTTTGCGATGGATGCTACTGCTGGTGATACCAGAAAGTAGTCGACAGTTCTTTGCTTTCTGATGGAGGAGATTCCGGTTTGGTTTGGTATTTGGTGTCTGGTGAGTTCATGTTCCGTGGGACGAGGAGGAAGGGGTACGGCTGCAGGGATTTACACGGCAAAGGTGATCCCAGTGTCCGGGAGCTCTGAGTTAGAGTTCCTTCCATCAGCCCTAATGCGCTACCTCATCTGGAACAAGTGTTCCCTTATCAGTATGTAAGGGTCATCCAGAAACATCCTGAGATAAATCATGAAAGAGGTGTAGTCCAAATTGATATCCCCATTTTCTCCCATTTTCTTAAAGGTATGTCTAGGACCATTTCTCTGCCATCTTTAAGCTATATATCACATTCCCTAAAATTATGTCAGTGGTTTTCATCCCTTTAATAGTTAGTATTTAAGGACTACCACTCAACCTGTTAGGTAGAGAGGTCCTTCGCCCTACATTATACGTGGGTGGGAAAGCAAACCTGATGGATCTACACCAGAGTTGTAGTTTACTCAAACGTTGGTGCCCAACATATGGCACGCATTTTACAGTAATGCCTTGAGTAGGTCTTTCACTAGTCACACACAAACCATTATTACCCCCTCAAGGAGATGTCCAAAATAAAAAAAAATAGGGACTTTACAACATGTTCATATTACAAATAAGAGACTAACCATTTTTCAGATCCTGGTATCACAAACCATAAAAACAAAATATAGACCAACTAAAGAACAAGGGAGGAATGAAAGCAATGGAGAACTCTAACAAGGAAGACTAGGACTCAGAGTAGTGAAAATGACTGGTAAGTAATGCAATCATTAACTCTTCATCTGTCTTCCTCATTCCTGCCAACACTAATGAGGATGTACCCAAGCTATTCTCCCTTTCTAAAGCCATAAACAGAGTGCTTTATTTTGCAGAAAGAACCCCTGAAGCAAATGCAGTGGACATTGAACCTCCCAATATCATTCAGTACATCTTTGTACATCCAGGAGGAGGGAATCCCTTTTGTTAATTTTACCATACCAGGATCATGAATGACTGAAAACATTCAAGTCATATGCAATAGACACTCTTGGTCAAATTTATCAAGGTTTTGCGTGATGCTTGCACCATGCAGGGGGTCTGAGGGTGCCACAAAACCTAAATGAGATGTATCAAGCCACACAAGGCCACCTTGCATGGCATGACAAATCGCTGCCTTGTGTTATTCTGTGGCTGGTAGGTGTTTAATGTGTGGAGCCTGGGTGTTCCCAAGCATCCACCAATGGATTTTGATGCAATTCCAGATTTACCATTAGTGGTAGAACTTGGAATGCATCTAAATACTATGCCTCCCCAGATGAGGTGTTACAAGGAGAAATATAAAGGAGAAATATCTTTATTTCTCCTAGTTTTTTTCCCCTCTCTATGTGTGCGGCATTTCGCAACACACAAGGAAAGAGGAAAATGCCTCTCCAGATAGCTTTTGTGCTAGGAAATGACAGGAATGCACTATACAATGGTAACATGGTGCATTCCAAATGGTGCATTCACGCAGCGCAGCACAGTAAGATGGTTTGCCGGTGGTGCAGCATGAAAAAATTATCTTTCTGGCCCTGTGTGTTTAGCTCATCTACTCAGTGTAGAGGAGTTTGGCCAACTTAGAGATGACAAAATTCACAAAAAGCAATTGTACACTTCTGAACTGAAGTTCTTAAGATAGATAATGATCTATGAAGAGCTCACAAATGCAAAAAGTTTTCTTCCTCTGAAACTGGATAGGGTAGAAAACTAGTAAAACAATATCCCTATTTAAAAGGAAAAGATGAAGCCACTTTAGGAAGAAATGCTGGGTCCATTCTTAAAACTACCACATCTGGAAATATATTATGTTATGTGTTAGATTTGGGGGTCTCTAGTTGGCAGAGATAGGTATCTTTGACCAAATAGAGACCCTTGCGTCTAGTCAGAGTAAGGGATACACTCCTAAAATACTCCCTGCTCACCCCCTTGGTAGCTTGGCACGAGCAGGCAGGCTTATCTCAGAGGGAGTGTGCAAAGCATTTGTGAACACATAAAGTAACCCAGTGACAACACTACAGATGGACACCACACAAGTTGTAGTATAAAAATAAGGATTTTTATATAGACTTAACACAAGACCAAAAACTACAAAAATCCACAATACTGTACTTTGAGAATGGTAGAAAGAGCTTAGTTCTCTGTAGATGTAAAATGCGACACTTTGAGTTAAATGTATCCTTAGATGCATAACGCTATACAACGAAAGTGTTGCAGGTAAGGTGATGCGTTGATTCCTTACACGCAAGAACAGTGATGCGTATGTTACCTACTGCTGTGTAGGAGTTTGTGTTGGTTCTTCTCCGCTTGGGGAGGTGATGCGTCGGTTTCTTACTGCGCCTCCGTGGCAATGCAACCAGCAGTGCCATAATGCAATGAAGATCCGGTGCAATGAAACAAAAATGGCATCTTCTTGATGCAACACGATATATACACGCCCGACGGTCGTGTGGCGGCTCAATGATTTTTCTAAGCCGCAAGAGGCCTTGCGACACGCCTCTCAGGTAAAGCGTTAGCGACACTCTTCTCCGGTGATGTGAGGCGCTTCAGCGATGAGATGCGACAGCGTCAGTGGCAACACCCTTCTTTAGTGATTCAATTACAGCGGCTGTGGCGGCAACATGCTTCTCCAATGACACGACGGTGTCTGCTGCGACGGCTACACTCTTCTCTGACGATGCGAGGCGTGTCTGCGAGGAGAAGCGACAGTGGCAGCAGCAACACCCTTCTTCAGTGATGTGACGACAATGGCTGAGGTGGCGTCATGCTTCACCTTCGTGAGTGGCGCTTCAAGCTCCTTGTGACATGCAGTCCCTCAGAAGGCCCAACATAACAACAGGCACTTCAAAAGAACTCTGGGGAGCTGGTTGGTGAAGTCTGTTGTCCCTGATACTTCAGCAGGAGGCAAGCTCTATCGCAAGCCCTTGGAGATCCTTTACAAGTTGATTTGAAAGTAGCACAAATTCCTTTCTCCTTTCTTTAGCAGTCAGGCAACCACTGCAGGCCAATCTGCTAAACTGCACTCAGCTCCTCCTCAGTTTCTCTGGTTTCCCTCTTGAGCAAAGGTTATTTTTGTTTCCAAAAAGTGATCTAAAGTTCTTGGGTTTGGGTCCCCTCTTTTATACTCATTTTCCCTATGTTCTATGAAGGCAGAGAGGCCTATGCCTGGTCCAAACCAGTTCTGGTCAGTCCTTGAGCACTTTGTTGACAAGACTCCTTCTTTCCTTTCGCAGTGTAGGCCAGGGACATCAGACGCACCACAGGAGGTGGAGCCAGCATTGTGGAGGGAATGCACCGCCCTATTCAGGTCCCAGGTGGAACTCCTCCCATCCATTTACATGCAGATCTCTCTATTCAGCACTGTGCTGACGCACCCTGTCCCCTGGAATCCCCCATCCCCTGTTTCTCAAAATCCAGACAAATAATGCACAACCTAGCGGAGGCACGCTTGGATAGTTAGGCAAGAAAATACCTATTTTCTAAAAGTGCTATTTTAAAACCCAGAATGTTAAAACCAACTTCACTAAAAGATGTATTTTATCATTCTGAGTTCAGGCATACTAAACTAGAATTTCTACCTAGTTCCCTGAGTCAGTTAGGATTTTAGGATTATAAGATGTAATAATCAAACTGCCCATTCTGGCTTAAAGGGAACAGGTAGCCTTGCAATAGTGAAAAACGAAAATGGCTGTAATTCCCTATTGTGACATGCCACACACATCTGGGCATGTCCTACATTTTGCCTACAATGCACCCTGCCCTTGGGCCTACCATAGGGGTGACTAATATGCAGAAAAGGGAAGGTTTAGGAACTGGCAAGTGGGTGAACTTGCCCAGCAAGCATTGCAGTACCAGACTGCATACAGGCCTTGCAATTACCCGAGACACACCTTTACAGGCTGCTTCTGTGGGTGACACAACCAGTGCTGCAAGCCCACCAGTAGCATTTGGTTTACAAGCCCTGGGCACACCCAGTGCACTGTACTAGGGTCTGACAAATAAACCAAACCAAACAATCATGGGTTCACTAATCCATTCATCAATTTACCTTAGGGAGCACTCGCACTATGGCACTGAATAGCAGTGGCACAGTGCCCAAAGCATCTATAACTAGCAAAAACACATGAGGCAACAGCAGAAAATGAAAGGAAGGCCCACGCCAACAGTGCCAGGTCTAACAGAATGGCTTTTCAACTAAAAAGCCCCAACCTCTTCTGTCTACCACATGTAATAGTGAGTAGGAAAGAGTTTAACCGCATTGGTGCGGCGCATATTTCCGCTAAGCGCAAACGGAAACCTATGCGTTCATGACGAGCTCAGCTCGTCATGAGCGTACGAGAGGTGTACCTCATGATGAGTTGAGCTCTGAAGGGGTTAAGAGTTAGGTATTTCAAAGATACAGTATCCAATGTATCAAAAGGAGAGCCCTGTCTGGTGTTAAGAATCAATGGCAGATACCACCTGGGAACAGCAGTATAAATACCTTTCCTGGTGCTATGTTGTTCCTGACTAGTCTGACTGGGATCCTTCTAACCACGACCCCAGTCTCCTTGCTTTCACCTCTAAATTCGTTATGGTAAGTACTTAGGTACATCCCAGATAAGATACTGGTGTACCCTTATAAGTCCCTATAATATGGTGCTGAAATACCCAGGGCATAGGCACACCAGGGGTTCCTCATGGGCTGAAGCATGTATTATGCCACCCGTGGGAGATGACTCAAACTGTAACTACAGGTCTGCCCTTGCAGCCTGTGTAAGCTGGTGCTAGCACCACCTACAAAAGATATAGGCTTCCCTATATCTAAGGCCACTGCACTTAAAATCTATAAATTACCCCTACAGCAGGCCTTTCAATCTTAAAGGCAGGATGCTCAGTTCTGAGTGTGAGCATGCCCCTGCATGAGCAGGACACCCCTATAACATTTAGAGTCCTTTTTCCTGGGTTGTGTGTGCGTCAGCCATTACGAAACAAAGAGTGGCCATGAGTCAATAAGGGATGACCATCTTTAAACTGGCTGTAACGAAACTAGTTATGTTTGTTATCAAACATGTCAGAATCATACCCTTACACTGTAAACAGTGTGGGAGGTATGATTCCATACACTATAAGGCTCCACTGGGAGGCCCTCAGTGCTCCCAGGACCAATCTTCTAGACTTGGACAAGACAACAAGGCTTTTGCCGACCAGAGACATGATTCTGCCCTACTGCCAAGCTTGAGCAGCAGAAGGCAGAACAATAGGTATCATGTCAGAGGGAGCTGTGACCACCTCCCAGACAGGGTTTAGTATATTGGGGCTGGGTGGGGGTGCTTGCCAGCACCACTTAGTCTGCTTGAGGGGCACATTTTGTCCCCTCCTTGCATAGTCTAGTTCAAACCAGCCATTGGCTCGCGCTCTGGCATGAAACTGGATAAAGGACATGGGAATATCCTCCCCACTGTCCAACCCTTCCTCTGGGAGGGAACCCTGAATCGTCCCAACCCTTTTCTTAGTGTACTTAAGGGCTAACCTTTAGTTGGAGCCCCAGATTCGTCATGGGACAAGATTCATTTCAAGACACCACTTCTTCTTCTACCATCTGGGCTCTGAGACAGCAACTGAGAAGACTCCTGCTGCTCCTGGTCTCATCATTCTGCAAGTCTGTTTCAACATCTGTACACGTGCTCAATACACAAACCTTCCAAGGCCTGTGGACCAAGACCCAGAGGAATCTCCCTTGAAGTAAAGGAGTCACTACCCTGCATTTGCAAACACCGCAAAGAAGCTTACCGGTCTGCTGATCCTGAGCTCCCATGGACCAGAAAGGCTCAGCAACACAGGTGGTGGTTCTTGTAAATGTAAATGTATTGCGACTTGTATAGCGCACGTATCACACGAAGGCATCAAGGCGCTTGCCTTGGGAACCCGTCCTGGCTTTTCCCTGTGAGATAACCCCTACTGGGTATCCCCAGGGTGAAAGCCAGGCATCCCGCAGCGGGTGGGTAGTGGAGGTTAAGCAACTATTGCCCAGAGTTGCAGCGTGGGGCCCCATGTTTAGAATAGGCACCAAGGCGAGAATTATCGAGTCCGTGGACATTTTGGGCTCAGGACCCTGCCGCGTCGGGAATTGAACCCTGGTCCCGGGCCAGACCTCTGCATCAGGGTCTGCCGCTCTAATCAGTGAGCCACACTCCTCCACCTCCATTCTTCACATCCCTCGTGGCCTGCCCTGTCCTCTCACCAGGTTTGAGGCTAGTATCCCTCCTCGGAGCCACAGGAACCTACCCTTGTGCACCGTGTCGACTTGCCATAGCAAAGGCTTGTTGGCTTTCTCCAAGATCTTTGGGCTGCAAGTAGCCTCAACCTTATGCATCTCCTGTGACCAAGATTTTCAGCCTCACCACATCCCTTGCACCGTGGGCTTACATCTTTAGTGAGCTGCTCAAGGTCCTCCTGCGACTCCAGTTCCTCCGGCCTGTGGCTTCTCTTTAGGGTCTTCTTTGATTTCAGCAGGCTCCCACAATAGCTTGGGCCTGCTCTGACTCCCCTTGGTGAGTCACCTTGACCTTGCTGGTCCCGCCATTGCATCTTCTTCGCTTTCCATATTGGTTGCAGTTGCCAAGGCTTGATGATGCTCCCGACGGACACCGACCCCTCAACTCTCAACATCGGACGTGGGACAGCTCATGAATGGCTCCTGCTATTACCCAATGCTTCCTGGTCCGCACAGCTGCAGGTCCAACGTAACCATCAGTTTTCCTTCAACACCCAACATCGGTGGGTATTCGTCTTCTGTGCCACCTTGGTGGCATGGACTCTGTCCTCTCTGCTTGCAGGTACTTCTCATCTTGAATCCACCTTTGGGTTCCACCGGACACTTTCACCTTCTCCAGCAGCGGCATTTTCCTGAAGTACTCCCAGAAGTTCGACAACCGTATTCAACGGCACTTCCCATCTATGCACCCAGCTGGTTCCAAGGTAATCCATGGGGGGGGGGGGGGGGGAAGTATGGGGGGGGGTGTCCAACCTTCTGTCTTCCACTGGATTTCTTCAGGGTCCAGTGGGAAGGGTCCTTCTTCAAAATTGCAAACCTGACTTACCCATTGACTTGTATTGAGCCTGCGGTCTTGTTCCCACTCTTCACACGGTTTACGTGGGGTTCCTGGTTGCTTACCTCGGGTAGTTCCTTGGGTCTCTGGTACTTCTATGTCTTCTGGGTATAGTCGTGACTTGAGTCGTGCTTTGCATACCACTATTTTAGTATATGGTTTGGTCTCCCCCTGGCAACCACTGTGTATTTGTGATACTCACTTGTTTCTATTGCAAAGTATTGTGTGCATTGTGTATATCTCCGGTAAGGAGATTTCTGTATGTGTTAGTATCTTATATGTGTGGTTCTTTTTCACATAATCTATACCAATAAGATTATGCTCTGGTGAAACAAGCTGCTGTACTATTTTACTCTCCTTCTGGACTTAGTCTAAAGGCTGCTCTCCACAGCTACCACTTAGAGAGCTTTCTAAGGTTGAATAAGACCTCTAAAATCACCATAAGGGTTGTAAGGATTGGTGTAGGGTGCCAACTTAAATAAGTGTGCACCATATACCAATCCATCTCCTCACAGTAGTCCTTTGTCAATTATATTACACTTAGACGAAGTGTTCACCCCTACCCTTTTCCTAACACTGTGTTTGTTTCCTTTCCTAGCTGCCGCCGCCGATCCTGTAATGTCTTCGTGGGGTCCTCGCTTTTTTACCTGGAAAGTGGGGGGTTGAGTTTCTAGTTCATTCACAATATTTTGCTCTGCTAATTGCTCCATTCTACATCTTGTTTTCTTCTGCCAATTTTGGTCTCTGTGACATGCTCCGCCAATTGTATTTTCCAGCCCTGCCACTCCAACTCAAACTCCCACTCCCACTGCACTTTTTTGATCTTCCCGCCATACTTTTCTGCTCTCGCTGATTTCCCCACTGCATAGCAGTACTCCAACTCTCCAAAGCACTATTTAATGGGGGCTGTGTCAAAGGCAAACTTGCATGCGCCCATCAAGGCCTGGATCACACTGAGAACCAGGCTCCCTGGTCCAAATGCCTTCCGCAGCTACACTGACAATAAACACCACCTGCTCAACCCTGGGCACCACCACAAACACTACTGCAGAGCGGTACCTCAGTTCACGGCGGGCACCTTTGACTGCTTGCATAACCACTTGACCTGCCTCTACACACCTGCTCCCATCACCCACATGCACACTGCATCTCTCCCCCGGTCAGAACTCACGACTGGCACTCACATAGCACCACACACCCACCCTACACAACAACACTCAATCGCATTCATGCTCCTCAACACACACTCATTTGGAATGCAGCCTACCAAGATGTGGGACCTCCCTGACTCGGACGCACTGGACCTCCTCTTCTTCACCAAACCTGGCTCAACCAACATCGTCACAGCCATCCCTACTGACTTCAAAATCCTGCACCAGGACTGAACCCATAAACCAGGAGGAGGACTCCTCATCATCTGCAGAGACACCATCAAATGTACTTCTTACACTGACCCAGAAGCCACTTTTATAAAACACATATACTTCAAGGTTCAGGTGGACAGTAAAACCACTATCAAAGGCACCCTCGCTTACCAGCCCCCAGGACCGCATACCCGCTTCAACAACCTGCTCACCGACCACACTGCACCGCTCACCTTGGGCTCCAAAGACTTCATACTGATAGATGATCTCAACTTTTATATCAACAACCCCACAGACTACAACTCCACAGACTTTCTTGAAAGTGTAGACAATATTGGCTTCACCTAGCTCACATAAGGCACTACTCACATCAATGGACACACCTTGGACCATATCTTCTTTTTCAGTGATCTGGTTAAGGTCAGCCAAATCCCTCCACTCACTTGGATGGACTACTCTATCATCCTCTTTCACATACCAAGGCCACAAACCACCCCTACGGAGTAGAGCAAACCCCAAACTCAACGCCCTCCAACTAAACTACCCAGACCCCACCAACAACCTCATCAGTGACACAAACAATTTCAACAACTGTATCACCACCTGTGCCAATACCCTGGTACCCTTAAAAAAACAAATCCAACAGCAAGCTCGCTGGTACAATACTGACCTCAGAGAATCCAAGAGAGTTTATAAACAACTCAAACAGAAATGGAGAACCACCTGAGGAACCACCACAAGAACACCTATATGACCACACTTATACATTATCACCATCAAGTAAAAGAGACCAAGAAAAATACCATGACCCTGAGAATTGAATCTGGCTCCAACAAAGGCAAATAACTTTTCACCATCATCAAGGAATTCACCAACCCAACAGCTGTAACGAAAACCATCAACACTACACAAGAACTCTGCAACAACCTCTCTGACTTCTTCCATGATAAAAATCACCATTATTTATAGCACCTTTGAGTCCCAGCCCCCCTTAGACCTTCCCCACCTGCTAACCTCATCAACAAAAGACTACCAACTGACATCATGGAATCCTCCGTTCATCAAGGACACTGCAGCAATAATGAAGACAGTCCACTCAAGGGCTCCCACAGACTCCTGCCCCAAACATATCTACAACCTGGGAAGAACCACGATCAGCAATCTACCCACTTCCATCATCAACACCTCTTTAAAAACAGCCTTCTTCGCACATAGCTGGAAACACATCATAATTACTGCCCTCCTCAAAAACCTGAATTACTCAGCAACTACTGACACATCTCGCTGCTCCCCTTTCCAGCCACAGTCATCAAAAAGACCATCAACAGACAACTTTCAGAGCACCTACAACACCAGAAACTTCTGGGCAGCTCGCAATCACGATTATTTCAAAACAACCACAGCATGAAAACAGACCTCATGCTGCCACAGATGACATGCTCACCATCTTTAACGATGGACAGACCACCGCCCTCATCCTCCTCGATCTCTATGCTGCTTTTGACATCATCTCCCACCACACACTCATCACAAGACTACACACAGTGGGATACAAGGACCAGCACTCAAATGGATAGGTTATTTTTTCTCCGGAAGAACACAATGAGTGAGGCTTTTGCATTCACATCAGAACCCAGGAACCACATCTGCGGAGTCCCACAGGGATCATCACTCAGCTCCACACTTTTCAACATACACACGGCTCCTTTGGAAAACTTCATCATATCTCACGGAATCAACATCGTCTCATACTCTTATAAAACCCAGCTCATTTTTTTACCTCTCAGATAAGACCGTCACCACCAAGATAAACTTTAAACAATGCATGCCGAGCACGGCCAATTGGATGATAAAAACTGCCTCAAGATCAACACCAACAAAACTAAAGTGCTGATCTTCAGGAATAAGAGCACACCTTGGGAATCCACTTGCAGCCCGCCAATTTTGGACCCACACCCACCCCAACCGACCACACCAGAAATGTAGGCCTCATCCTTGACATCAACCTCAATATGAAGTCCCAGGTCAACACCATTACCTCCTCATGCATCCACATCCTCTGCATGTTATCTTCAAGCGGCTCCCAAAGGACACCAGACATAGCATAACGCAGGCCCTAATCACAGGGAAACTACTATGGCAAATCATTCTACGCCAGCACCCCAACCCATCTCCTTCACAGACTTTAAACCATCAGAAACGCTGTTGCCAATCACAGCCTCAAGCTCCCACGCCGAACCACATCACACCACTCATCAAAGAGCTCCACTGACTCCCCATCCAAAAGAGATGCCAGTTAAAACTTCTCACACACGCATTCAAGCTAATACAAAACACAAGACCCGCATACCTCAATCACCAGTTTCACTTCCACCAACCCACCAGCCAAATTTGATGAGCATCACTCTCAATAGCACACACACCCGCACCCACAGAAGCAAAATGGGGGGTCAACGATTCTCCTACCAAGCCACCAAATTCTGGAACAACTTGCCCAATACACCAGTGTCTCCTTCTCACTTCATTATTTCCTCAATAAGGTGAAGACCTGGCTATTCAACTAGTTTTCTTGTGTGACCATCAGGACTGCCTGTATTTAGGCCCAGCATCACAACATGCCTACGCTAACCCACAGAGTGCCTGGATACCCTCATGGGTGACAAGCACCGATCCACAAGTCCACATTACATTACATTACTACCTGTTAAGAACAACCTAAATTAGTTGTCCTTGTCCTCTCAAAAACCAGAGCATTTGTCTGAGTGTCCACAAAGAGGCTTATGGAAGAAGATGAACTCGCAGAGGAGATAGATTTGTTGAAATAATCTTCCACTGCTAGATTGAGGAGTAACAGTAACCAAGCCTATAGAGATCAGTATAGAGCAATTAATTGAGCCTGAGCCCTTTTCTGAATCACCTGTATGAGTACATTGGTGAGCAAGAGAATTGGAGGAAAGGCATAAATAAGAACTTTTGGCCAGTGAACTGATAGTGCACCCTGGGCCTAAGCCCTCTAGAAGAGACCCAGGGAGCAGACCCTAGGAAGCAATATTTTCAGTTCCATTACAAACATGTGCTTCCAGTGAAGATCTAATTTCTGGATGATTTGCTGGACAATCACAGGTGTTCTACTCATTGAGGTTGACGAAGGAAAACTCCTGTTCAACTAGTCTGCAAGCCCTTTCTCACTCCCCAGAATATGAGCTACTTACAGAGTAAGGGGATTAGGCTCTGCCCGATTCCCTATCTCCTTAGCTAGCACTGCTAATCACCAGACACTTGTTCCTTCTTATTGATTTCTATAAGCCTTGGCTGCCTGATTGTTGGTTCTCATTGTGACTGCCTGTCTCTGAAGGAACGGAAGGAAAGCCTAGAGGGCCTTGAAAATGGCTGCCAGCTCTCTTGAATTTGTAGATCTCTTCAATTTCCCCTGCGGCCAGAGCCCTTGACCTGTGTGATTGTCCATTGCAGCCCCCCCAGCCTTTGACGCTGGCATCTGCCGTTATGGTCTTCTGAGCAAGTAGAGAACTTTGTCCAGGTTGCTCAGAAATAACCACCTATCCAAGTCCTGTTTTAGAGTATATGTTAATGGAATGTTCTTGCTGTTCTACTGTGACCAATATTTCCACTGTTTAACAGAAGCTGTACCAGAAGATACAATTTGAGACGTGATCAAAGAATGATAGCACAATAAAAATGTATTCTCCACTGCTCACTGGGCCAATATCTCACAGTTGCAGAGTTCTTTGTTAGAAGATTGCTCAAACATTGTCTTAACTGCAATTTCCTCTGTGCTGGAAGGTACACCCTGGGCACTGTCTGAAGAAATTGCTACTATGTATTGGATAGTCAGTGATGGCGACTGGGATATGATTTCATGAAATTCAAATGGAAACCATAATCCTGGAGAGCTCTACATACAGTCTTTACATGTTATTGTCCCTTTTAAAAAGAAAATGCGATTATCTGAAGATCATCAAGGTAAGGAAACCGATTAATTCCTTGATTCTGGAACAATACAACCAGAGGGTGTAAAATTGTAGTAAGTTACCTTAGGAGCATGTAGATACGCACTCAGCAGATCCATAGAAGCAGCAAATCTCCTTCAGAAATCAAAAGAAAAATAAATTCTAAAGGTTCTCAAGATGCCGGATAGGTCTGTAGTCTCCTAAAAGCTTCTACACACCAAACCTAATTGCATAACATCCCTATCCACATTCCTCATTATGAAGTGGCTTAAGTAAATACAGAAGACGTGCTGCATCGGCACAGCCATGTCCTCGGTCATTTTAACCCCTTGACCGCGATGAAAATTCCGCCGCGGTGCGGGTGATTTATGGCTTGGGCGTGGTTCGGACCGCCCCCAGTCGTCCTCCGCACACGCCCACCGTGACGTCGGACGGCCGCCGGCCGTCCGACACATGGAAGGGGTTAAGAAAACACAGAGTACACACTGGCTTTGCCCAGCCGCATCCTCCTTGCTGCCATTTTTTCTAAATTAGGAATCACTTTTGATCATATTTATTCCAAAATCGTGCAGTAAGCCACCTTGTTGTGCTGCGCTGCTTTATAGGGAAAGGGCAGTAATGCACCATACTTTACAATATACTGTAAACTCCTGTCATTTCCCAGTGCTGGCTCACAATGTGCTGCCTTGCACCAGTGCAGACACCCTAGCCCCTTTGGTGCAAAGGTGCCTTCATAGTAAGCAGGATTGTTGTTGTGCCAGAAGGAACACCTTCCTTGCCAAAACAATCCTGAGAGGCATTTTCCTCTTTCTATGTGTGCTGCATAGAAAGAGGAAGTAACAAGGAGAAAGAAAGATATTTCTCTTTGTTACGCTTCATCTGGGAAGGCAAAGGATTTTGACCCATTCCCAGGTTAACCATTGTTGGTAAATCTGTGAATGCATACATATCTATAGTTGGATGTGCAGGAACACCCATGGTACCCCTTCCCAGGGCAGAGTAACATACCGCAGCAATTTGCACTGTATTTTGTTACTCTGGATTTATCAAACCATACAGAGCTTAAGAGTTGCGTCACTCTTGCGCGCTGTTGCATGATGCAAGGGCAAACCTCCTAGATAAATATGCCCCTGAATCTGTACAGCCACAATCCGAGACGGATATAGAGAGACAGATGGGTCACAGTACAGCCGTATCCTCCCTCTCCAAAATAATCAACAGTGGACGAGAACCAAAAATAAAAATAATATTTATAACGCACTGGCATAGTCACTTTATGAAAGACGCTCCAATAAAAATAAGTCAATTAAAGTGAAAGCTCCCAATTATACAGAACGTAAGCATAGCATAGCTGGCCAACTTATCTAACGAAAATAAAGTAAAACATACTTACCACTCTGGACAGTAAATGGCGGGCAGGGCTCAAAACACATCCTACAGCCCAAAGGTAAACTTTTATTCTGCTGGCTGTCATGATCTGTGCCTGAGGAGGCAAAGGCCTCATCAGTAAGGACTGGACCGAGGAAGACAGATGAGAGCGTAATGTTAGCTAGCAGCACCGATCCTCTATTTCCATGTGGCTGTTAGTACACTGACTAGTAGCATTTTAGTATACTACTTTGCTTTGTGCTTTCAACCTAACTTATTAGGCTGCATCTTTTTCTCTCTCTACCCAGTTGCTCACCCCTCTTCTATTTCCAAAATTGCACGTACCCTCTCCTTCCAGTATGTCTTTATTAATCCCACATTCTGCATGTACTTCTATCGGGGATGTGTAGTGTGGTGTGGTGTAATCTTTAATATAACTCGTAATTAGATGGCTGCATGTCACCAGGACCACAACGTTCCAGTCACTGGGTTTTCCCTCACATTTTTGCTATCTGGTTCCATTTTGCTCAAATGAAGTGAAGCAAAACTGCAACTCCTCTAATACAATATTTTATGAAATGAAAGCTTCAGTTAGGAAAAGAATGTATCCGGTGACGAGCAGTCTTTTGAAAACCTGCCTCCTAATGTGCCTGAACAGCTTAAAAATACTGAACGAGTTGGTGCAGAATTCATAGAGGTGAAAATATTTTGAATCAGCCAACAGTTAACAGTTGGCTGTCTCACCCTGAGCTCCAGTGTACAATTCTTGATCTGTTTCCAAATGTGCCACATTCTCATTTGGCCTTATAAGTTTAGCATGCGCCCCCAAATATCTTTTCTCCATTACCTTGAAGTCTTTTGCATTTCACACTAAATAACACTTATACTCTTTTTTCCTGACATACTTTACAATGGGCACATTTTCAGCGGTCAAGGAATGGACATGCTTCGGCCAGAATGCCCTAAAATTAATGAAAAGCACAAACCTACTTGCGTTTGTAAATAAGCAAAACATTTTTCGACCCATTCTGCAAAGCATGATAGATGTACTCGTGTCAAGAAGACGAGTATATCCCTTTATTGGAAATGAATATAGAGGCCCAAAATGAGTGGACGGGCTTTTTCATGAAGAAGAGAAACAAAATGGGAAATTGACGCAGTGCTGCGCAGCAAGTCACCTTGCTGCACTGAAGTACATGCCAAGTTAAGGGCCAGAAGGCACAGTGTTTACATCAACACGGTGGATTTCTGTCCGTTCTCCCTGCACTGTCACCATTTTGGCAGCCTAGCACCAACACAGGCGCCCATCCACCATGGTGCAAGGGCACCAGCGTTGCATGCAGAACATTTTTTGTGGGGAAAGGGGCACCTTTCTGCACAAGCAGCCCTGGCAGACCAATTCCACTTCCTATATGTGCTGCAGAATGCAGCACACACAGAAAGAGGAAGAAACAAGGAGAAATAGATATATTGCTCCTCTTTACAACTTTTTGACTCATCCCCAGGTTTACAAGTTTCTGTAAATCTGGGTATGCGATGGGTCAAACTCCATTGGTGTTACATGGGAAAACCTACGCAGCACCCATGGAACAATTTCCCAGGCCAGAGTAACGCAACACAGCGATTTGCATTTGGTTACTTCAAATTATTGGAGCTACTCAGACCCATGCACATTGGCTTTGTGTAGTGGCTTCAAAAATCTGTCTTAAGGTTTGCATCGGTCTTGCACCAGGTTGCATAGTGCGACACAAAACACCTCATAAATAAGCCCCCAAGTGTAAATGCACTAAAGAAGGATACCTGTAGTCTGTATCAGTGAGGCATGCCGATTTGCCTCTGCATGAAGGTTAATAGACATTTTCCAGGAATTGGTATCTTCGCAGCTTTCGTGGTACCTTCTTGGAAACCGTTCACACATTGCAACTTGCTGTACAGGCTGCAGTTCCTTTGGTAGTTCCAAGAAGTCTCTGGAATGAGCTATTTTGGCAGCAGTCTCCCTGTAGTTAGAGACAAATTATTTTCTGATCTGAAGCATGGTACAGTCTCTCAAGACTGTTACCCACATACTTAGCTAACACCAGGCACTTGTACGTAGAAGCAAACAAGTGGAGACTAGAGGGAAAGTGAGGGAGCATAACACACAAAATGAGGTGGAACAGTTGCAAGTATTGCTGTTTTCCATAAATAAAAAGGGATCAAAAAACGTTCCAAATAAATATGAAGTCAGCAGTGAAAGGATCCGATTCATCCCATCAAAAACCACTGTCCCTGGACACAAATCCATTTCTGTACCAGGGTACAAGCAATTGTTTCTAAAGAAGGAAGTACCCAAGACTGTTAGCAAATGTCCCCCATAGACTATGTTTTTATTCAGGCTTGGTGTTTCCACTTAACTCAACATTTCAAAATACTCCAAGTAGAGAGCAGCGATCATCTCCCACTATCGATAGAAATGTATGCTAATAAGTTTCCGCCGAGACAGAAGGTGTTACATGTAGAGGTTGAATATCCCAAGTGACTTACAACCCGGATAAGTGAAGAACATCTAGAGAAACTGAAGGACCTTCAGATAGTAGTTGACTTAGGAAATTTAGCAGAGGGGGAGGAGATATCCTGGTATGAGGATATGATAAGACAACTTGTAGAATGCCTCAGATTAAAAATTAAACGGGGAAAGCATAGCTTGGTAAGGAAAATATCACTACATGTAATTAATAAACCATGGTTCGATGAAGAATGCCGTAAAGCAAAGGCCGCTATTAGAAAGGGTGAAAGAAGCTTAGGCGTAGCTATAATGAAGCAGCATTTCAAACACTTAAGAAATTAAGGATAAAATACAAGGCATCTATTAGAGAGAAAAAAAGATCTATTAAAGACAATTGCTGGAAGAACCTACTAGTGGCAATAGAAGAAAAAAATGCCAAAGGCTTCTGGAAATTGATACAGGAATGTACGGGGAAAGCGGCAGGGACCATGTATTGTTCTGTCCCAGAGGACAAGTGGGTAACCTATCTTGAGGAGATCTACGGTAATTGGCCAAGGAGGGAGGTGATAGTACCATCTAGTTAGGGAAGAAGTAATGGAGCAGTTCTCTCAACGCCATATTAAAACCGTGATAGCCAACTTAAATTTAACAAATGCTGCTGGCCCAGACAATCTACCCGCCATTATCATAAAAACAAATATAGATTGGTGGGCGGACTTGTTCTCAAAGACGTTCTCAAGAATACTAAAACAGGAACGTTACCAGATAGCTGGAAAGGGTCTATCATTAGACCAATACATAAAAAAGGTGATGTAAACTCCCCTAAAAATTATCGCCTGATAAACCTCTTGGATATTGGGGGAAATGTTTTCTCTAAAATAATTTTCTGTTTGCTAAAAGACTGGGCTGAAGATAACTGTATAGTACCTCCTGAACAGGGGGAATTTAAAGAAGGGCACTCAATGGTGGATCATTGTTTTGCCCTCTGGGCGGTAGCGCGGAAGTCTACAGAGCAAAGGGGTAACCTGTTTTGTTGTTTTGTTGACTTCCGCGCGGCATTCGACCTTATAGGCAGGGAGCAGCTATGGTCAACCTTGGTAGGCTACAAGATACACGCAGACCTGTTAGCCCTTATCCAGGCCTTACATACAGACAACTGAGCCCAGGTTATCCTGGATGAGGAGGGCGGATTATCTGGGAGAATCCAGATCGGAAATGGCCTGAGGCAGGGGTGCGTATTAGCCCCGTTGCTTTTCTCTCTGTTTATAGCGGACCTACCTCGGAATCTAAGAGAGGTTAGAGGGGCTAGTCCAAAGCTAGGAGGTAACCACATATCTTGTCTGCTTTATGCAGACGATCTGGTGATCATGGACCAGACAGAGATAGGCCTGCAGCGGGAACTAAATATGTTCCATAAATACTGCTTAAATAAAAAACCGGTAGTAAATATGGAAATGCTAGAATACTATGTTTTGGTAAAAGTAAGACCCGGTTCCCTTGGCATCTAGGCACGGAATTACTCGAAAAGGTAACGGAATACAGATACTTGGGAATATGGTTCACGAGTAATTTGAATTGGATTACCCATCTGGAAGCATTAAAAATTAGGACAACAGCTTCTATAAAGGGCTTAAAAAGATTTAATAGCTTCTACGGAGACATGTCAGATGGGCCGGTTATAAAGGCCTACCTAACAATGGTCCCGGCGCAATTTCTATATGGATCAGAGGTTCTCCTCCTAAGCGGGAAAAAAAGGTTGGGATAAAGAAGAGGGTATGATCCTGAAAAGCTTGTTCTCGTTGCCAAAATCAGCAATGGTACGAGCAGCAAGACTGGAGCTGGGAGTTAGCTCCTGGGAAATTACAACTAGGATGGCCCTAATATGGTTTTGGAAGCGTTTGGAGACAGAGGAGCCCCCCAGAAAAATACCACAGTGGTGTAGAGAGGAAATTGCCTCTAGCGAGTTATCTTGGGCAAAAGAAACAAGAGCCTCATTAAAAGAAGCATATGGGAAGCTAGGAATAGAACTAGATACGCAGCTAGGACACGTCAATATAGGCAAAAAAGAACTACGGTCATTGGGAGCGGACGTGTCCGGTATTTGCGATCAAGAGTATCTTCGGCAAAAATTATCGGTGTCCCATATGATCCAAGTATGGTTTTCAGAATACCACTCCTACCCTTACTTGGACAGGTTGCCGAACCAGCACTTAAGAGGAGAGGTATTACATTGAGAATAGGAATAAACCCCTGTTATGTAAATAGTAGGGTAAAAAATCTCATGATAAATAGTAATGGTAATTGCACTTGCACGTCAGGTACCCCCTGTGATATTATTCATATTTTATTAGATTGTAGGATGGTCCTCGATATACGTAAGGAGATTTTAGGCCCGATATTCAAAAAATACAGGACTATGAATAGGAAGCAAGCTGCAGACCTTCTGGTGGGAATGACAAATCTGGATATAGCCTGCGCTTTGGGGAAATACATGAGTAGAGTTAGGGGGTTTCTCCAGAGTACAGAGTTATAGGTGTATGTAACCCACCCTCGATAAAAATGAGATTGCATTTTAATTAATGTATTGTGTTTAGAAGGCTTGGTTATATATGTTCACCCATGTTATCTCATGTGCTTTTAACAACTTAGGAGGATACTGTTTAATAACAAAGGTGTTGGGGTTATCTTCCGGGAAATGACTGAGTTGCAATTTTACAAATGTTTTATATTATGTATTTTTATAAAGCTTTTATAAATGTATAGTGTATACTTTTATGGTTGTAACAAACCAAATAAAGTTTTAATGACTGACTGACTGACTGTTAGTATATGGCATTATATCAGATGAACACAATATTGAATTACCGCAATATCAGAAAAAAATATTTATTATCAAAATATAGTCATCCCACATATAACCAAGAAAACCACAAATAGCAATAAGCAAAATATTGCTATAAATACGTCTAAAATAAGTAATATTGATAACAATATTGATAAATAAAATACCATCAACTCGTTAAAGATATAGAAATTAAATATTAAATATCCCCAAAAAACGTATTTCCTAGAAAACATTTAAATAATATAAAGAAAAATATTTGCAACCTGTGCAAATAAATAACATTTAAAAAACATTTCAAATTAAACAACAATAGAAACTATCAAATAAACTCTCAGACAACCTACAAAAAATTGAAAACACACCAAAATATTAACACATATCATAAACATTATACAGCATAGGACTAGTCAAAGCATAAATAATAATTATTAAAAATACAATCAACACTATACACATAAAAATATTAGATTATACAAAAGTAAACACCACCACATACACATCACAAAAATTAAACTTTATTGCGTATGAACCAAATAAGGATCTAACTGAAAAAAATCAAAATGTATAACTATCTTTTAGAATTAGAGTTTCTGGTTGGCTAGTGTATGCACCTAAGCCAGGCAGAACCCACAATTCCAGTCAGGGTAAGGGAGTTACACACCAAAGATAACCCCTGCTCACCCACTTGGTAGCTTGGCAGAGCAGTCAGGCTTATCTGGAGGCAATGTGCAAAGTGTTTGCGCATCACACGCACCAGTCACACAATAAATACACCACAAACTCCACACAGTAGTATAAAAACATATCTTATATACTGTATTTAACACTTAGACCACAGTTGCATAAATCATAAATGACTTTCGCAACTAGACAATTGTCATGGCATAACAGGTAGTGCACTAAAGTACATACTTATAAGTTGCACATGTCATAAAAACCTCATCACTGTGCACACAAGGTGGATACTGAAATGATGCTAGTTATCCTAACAAAACAAGGCAAAAACGACATGTGTCAACACATTCATGGCAGGTAATGCAGCAGATAATGAGGAGAATACATGAAACATCACATGAGTGTGGGTAATGCTAATTAGATCAGAGAAATACACATCAATAATCTAGCTGCATCAGGGGTGCATAAATAACAACATACTTCCCTAATCACGTCAGTACGATCAAAGACCATGGACCCCGCCCTCCTATTAGCAGGGTTATGGTCAGTACTATGTCTTCATTGTAAAGGACATGTGCAAGTCCAAAGAGTAGGCTGCAGATGCTCCTGCATGCCTACTATATGATATTCTGCAACTTTCCTCTTAGGGTAGAGCAGGATGGGGGCCTTTGTTGAGGGTTTCCATCATGTCCTGTTCACCAATTCTCCAATACCTCAGAAACAGGGTATTACCCAGAAATGGGATGTGGGTACACACACACTAAAAACAAAGCTGGGAGGCCTCACTCGGCCCTCTGCATCCCACAGTGAGAGGCAACTGCCCACAGACACATGGCACAGCTGCCAAAATAAATGTGGCAGGGTCTGGCCACTCCATTTGTCTGAAGGGAAGCAGCTGGACTGCTGTGCTCCCCGACGGCCCAAAAATCACTGGGACCGGTTCTGGTCCTCTTGGTGCAACTGTGTCCTAGCTCTAGGGTTGTACTAACCAGTTGGATGGGTGTGCTAATTCATAGTCAGCTGAGGTGCCACCTTGGCAGTGCTCTCTCCAGGCGAAGGGGGCCTCACTAGGGAGATTCCCACCAGCCAGTGGCCAACCAGTAAACATAGGGGAAAACAGTATTCGTCCGGTTCCCGTGCAGCTGTATGTCATGGTCTCCCTTACAGAAGGGGGGGTACATTTGAGTGAGAAACATGAGCCGTTTGCAGGAAAAGGTGACATGCTTTCACAGCTCTTTCCACAGGATCCCCCCACTTATCCCTAGGAGGGGGCCAAGGGTTGCACTTCAGGTTGGGCACAACATACAGTGCTCCACGCAGATCCCGGTAACCAATGGGACCAGGGAGTATTCAACACGTGCTAAAAAGAAGCCTCCAACAGTGCTCACCACACACTTCTTTTCAAAGGTATAAAGAACATTTCAGTCCTTGGTCTGTACAAAACAGAAGCAGAAGTGGTCCAACATCTTGGGGTTTTAGCTACATTACTTATACTGCAGTTTCTCATTGTAGTCTTTGTTTCAGAGTCCCTGAGCTCAGTACAGACCAGTTCCCTCCTCCCTGGTCCAGCTTGACAACAGGGGGTGGAGACAGCATCCTGCAAATGAGAAAAACAGCCTTGTCAGAAGCTGGTGAAAACTCCTCCCACCACTATAGATGCAGATAGGTCTATTCAGCCTGGCTATGAGTCACCCAGGTGAGGCAGGACACATTTCAACCCCGCTTGTGACTGTTTTGAGCAAATGCACATCCCCAGCTCCAAGACCAGATGGTTAATACACAATCATGCAGAGGCACTCAGAATGGTAAAACAAGAAAATATCCACTTTCTAAAAGTGGCATTTCTAAACACACAATTTAAGAACCACTTGCACTAAAAGGAATGTTATTAAATTCTGACTTCAGAGAGCCTAAACTCCATTTCTCTACCTTGTCTCAATGGAAGATTATACTTGTAAGATGTCACAAAGCAGCTCCCATGTTAACCTATGGGACAGACAGCCTTTCAAGAGTGATAAATGTAATGCACAGTATTTGACTACCAAATCCTTAGCGTGGTAGACGTTTACTAGCCTGAAATTTAGGTATTATGTTTCCTTTGCTGCAGACTACAGTTCCTTGTCCACCCCCTGAAAACAAGAAAGAAAAACAAACATAATAGGCAATATTATAAGTGCATTCAGTTCTTCATTATATGTTTTACGTTACTGAATTTACTTATCTAAATTGGGCTCCATGCAGATGAAGATTACATTTTTTCTTGGCTTCTTGTTCATTCTTAATTCTTGAATATAAGGGTACGATGACATAACTGCAATCAAGGAAATTTATGTAATATTAAAATACATAGGGAGATTTGCACATAATACAAATTGGTGGGTTTCATTATTACAGTCAATTAATATATGATAAACAAAGAAATTACACATGTCACTTAAATGTGTTCCTTGAAATTCATATGTCTTGTCCTGGTTTTATCTATACTTCAGACTCTTCTATGCTCCATACTTACCTGGTAAATAGAAAAACTCAGAAGAAGGAAAATTATCAGGTATATGCATGCACTAGACTAGAGAATAGAAAGATTCATGGCTGTACACTAACGTGATACTTACCAATGTTCCCTGTTATGTTTTACAGTGACCTTATCTCAGATTGAGGCGCCACATGCATCCTTTGAGAGTTGTTTTCCCTGTTTTCTTCCCTTCTTCCCCGGGATCTTATTTGCACTTTAAACAAGTTGGGTGCATTTGGTGACCAGGTGAAGTTGGGGACTTTTCATCATTTGCAAGTAGCCTGACAGAACGCAAAGCCTTATGAAAATCCACTTTCTGCCCGGACGTGATGGAAATGAGTCAGGTAACGCTCTCAGACTTAGCCCACATGTTGGGAAACTTGCAAAAGGAAACATAGGCAATATCAGCCCGTCTACACGCCTTGCAACGAGGTATAAGATTAGAATCTAATGGTGCTACTATGCTAGGATCACACTTTCCATCTTCCTCTCAGTCCCCTAGTACTAGTGTTCCAGTCATACAAGTTACTACATCACTGTCTATCCCATTGGCTCCTCCTTAAAGGTTTAGGGGGGACCCTACCAAGTTTGTGTGTCTTTATAAGCCAATGCCAACTCCATTTTATGTGTAAAGCCGCTTCTTTTCCAACAGATCAAGCAAAGGTGGCTTTTGTTCTTTCATATTTGAGAGGGTCCGCAGCTATTTGGGCCACACCTTTAATAGAAAGGAATGACCCTTTATTGAAAGGATTCTGTAAATTCATACCCAAATATATTGGTTCTTACAAAATAACCAAAGTGATAAATCCCGTGGTAATGAAATTAGAACTTCTGGCAGCTTTAAGAATACATCTAGTGTTTCATGTCTCTCTTCTCAAACCTGTGGCACCGGCCAACCCAAGTCTGTAAGGGGTAGAATTGGGGGTGTGCACTGTCAGGAATGCAGAGCGCAAGTGTCTGACAGACTACAACAATGGCCGACTCACGCTCTGCTCATGCGCGGCAGTCCGCTGCAGTGCATTTAGGCTAGCCGCTCCCAAGAAAGAACGCTTTGCGTTCCAGTTTTCAGGACTTTCATTCTCCTTCAGTGTACCTCACCTGGCTTCCAGGGCACACCTCTCTCTCTCCCGTCGGGTTTCTCCTATTGCAGTGTCCTTGCAGCGTCCTCCGCGTTGATCTCCTCAAACTCTGCGACTCTCATTGAATTCCTCGATTTCTGAAATTCAAAGACTCCTGATGGCAATCCTTAGCGCAGTAGGCTTTGACTAGCCTGAAAGTCGAAGTATTATGTTTCCTTTGCTGCAGACTTCAATTCCTTGTCCGACCCCTGAAATCAAGAAAGACAAGCTTAAAATTGATATAGTGATATAATAAGTGCATCCAGTTCTTCATTATCTGTTTTATGTTATTGAATGTATCTAAATGGGGCTCCACGCAGATGAAGATTACATTTTTTCTTGACTTCTTGTTCATTCCCAAATCATGAATATAAGGAGAGGATGACATACCTGCAATCAAGGAAATTTATGTTATAATAATATACGTCTGGAGCAGTGCACATAATACAAATTGGTGGTTTCATTATTACAGTCAATTAATATATGACAAACAAACAAATTACGCCGGTTCCTTAAATGTGTTCCTTGTATTTATATGTCTTGTCCAGGTTTTTACTATACTCCAGACACTTCTACGCTCCATTATTAACCTGGTAAATAGAAAAACTCAGAAGAAGGGAAATTATCAGGTATATGCATGAACTAGACTAGAGTATAGAAAGATTCATGGCTGTACACTAAGGTTATACTTACAAATGTTCCCGGTTATGTTTTACAGTGCCCTTCTCTCAGATTGAGGCACCACGTGGACCCTTTGAGGGTTCTTTTCCCTGTTTTCTTCCCTTCTTTCCCGGGTTCTTATTTGCACTATGAACAAGTTGGGTACATTTGATGACCAGGTTAAGTTGAGGACTTCTCATCATTCGCATCACGTTCATGCAGAAACGTAATTAGGCTGACAATATAAACTAGTACATGTCCTACCTTTCACATACACTGCACCCTGCCCTTGGGGTACCTTGGACCTACATGAGGGGTTTCTTACATGTAATAAAAGGTAAGGTTAGGTCCTGCAAGTTGGTGCTCCTGCCAGGTCAACAAGGCAGTTTAACTGCAGTGGCATGTATGGGACAATTACAGGGCTACTTTTGTGGGTGGCATAACCAGTGCTACAAGCCCACTAGACGCTTTTGATTTACAGGTCTTGGCACACTCAGTGGACTTTACTATGGATTTACCAGTAAATCTAATATGCCAATCATGGATAACCAATAATAATCACAATTTGCACAGAGAGCATATGCACTTTAGCACTGCTCAGCAGTGGTAAAGTGCCCAAAGTCCTAAAGCCATCAATAACAGGGTCAGAAAAATAGGAGGCAAAAGGCAAAAAGGGCCAGGTCTAATAGTAACAAATAACATTGAACTTAAAAAAAAATAACCTATAGCACCCTTTACATAATTAACACACCACTCTGAAAAGAGCACACACATCAGTTATTTTTTACACCAAAATAATTCACAAATAGAAGAAGATGAAACTTTGCAAGATTGAGTACCCACAATCCAAGCAGCAGGGAGGAAATTTATGGTTTGAACTTCTTTTGTAGCCAACAGCAGTATGTGATTAAAAGCGTTGACTTATGTTTCGGTAGACCATACTTAATGTTTCTTCTACCTTCATCAGGACCATACATTCAAAATAAGATTTTAAAATGAAATGGTGATGATATTGGTTCTTAATACCCTAAAATTTCCACACACTTTTTTTTTGTTCTGAGTAGCATTTCACTAATTTATGCACCACATCCTAACTAGCACCATGCAACATAATATTCATTACTAAACAAAATTAAACTTCAAAATAACAACTACTATCCTACAACTATAATGTCGATTTTGAGCGGGAAATGTTAGAAACAACACTCAAAATCTACCTAAACACAGCCATAAAAGGCTGCTATTGCCATTTTAACCAAATGCATTTGAAGACACTTCCAAAAATCTACAATAAGTATAGACAGGCAACACAAACTGTGTTTGTCTTTGAAATTAAAAACATTAGTTGCTCTAGCCTACATACCATTAACAGAACTAGCTAATCACTAAAACATACTAATAAAATCCCAGTACTACCAAAGAAATGTATACAGTCCTCTTATGGATTACTTTGAAGATACTTGGGTTGGTAGGCTGCCAGCTCTGGCGACAGAACCAAACCAAAGTGCCAAATCCATGGTGAAATGTATGTGACTGTCAGAGCGATATGATGTAAAACCAGCAACGTAAAAAAAGGAGGGCACATTGCCTCCCAAGCTACATAAGACAGAAACTACCCTATCTTATTCAAATTCCTAGCACCCCTACACACAGAGATATGCTACTAACACAATGAATAGAACAAACAGTTAGTCAAATAAAACAAAAAATGTCATAATGGACCAAAGAGATGTAAACAATTTTACAATTTAAAGTAAAATTCTTTGTAAACATCAAAGGACTACACTACCTCAGAAAAAGATAGGTAAAGCAATACTATAACTTACCTATACAACTCACAGGCAATAGAATCCAACACAAACTAACTAAAACTAAATAAAATAATGTTTTGATAATATTTTTCAAACATTTTATTCATCAGTCTGTAAATAAATATCTTAAATAAAATACAAGCAGACTGAAACATAACACATTATTAAATAAAAATATTAAAAATGATTTCCTAAAAAATCTGAAAATACATAATATTTGATCACAATACTCTAAAAACTCCTCCTGAAATATGCAAAAATATTGCATAATATAAATCATTAAATATTGCAACAATAGTATTCCCACTCCAAAATAAATTAAAAACAAATCCAAAAATTGGCAAAAATACCCCCTCCAAAAAATGCAAAATATTCTCCCAAAAATCTATTCAAATAAATATACCATAATTCTTAGAAACAATAAACACCAAAAAAGGAAATAAAGAAATGCTACAGGAAAGTACACAAATACAATTTGGTTAAATTCTAACCACAAACAATTTCCTTTAAAAAACATGCATTCCATAGGAAAAATCCTGTAGAGCAGCCATAAACTTACAATATAAAAAAAACATACCCACCCAAACAAAACATTCACACCAAATATATTACAAACATTACATCATTACATATAATACATTATCAACATAAGTACAGTTACAATTATTACTAACTAAGCAACAAACATTATACACAATACTACCACAATGCCATATGTTACTGCAAACACTCACACGAAACATACCAAACACTACAAACAAACACAGTATACAAGCAGAGATGAAGAGCTCCAAGCCTCAGCTCCACTAAAAAGGTAAAAAGGCTCCAGGCGGCTGTTCCTCTTCACAGTTCTGCTGCCATCTTAGCCTTTCACGTTTCAAATAACTTTCTTCATCAGAGGCTGATGGTGAAGGAAAGCAACGTGCATTGTCAAACCACAGTTCCTTTTATTGCCAAATAGCGTGCCCTCTGATGAGCTGCTCTTGATGAGACTGCGCAATGTTTTATGAGAATAGTAGCCGGGAAGAAATTATTTGCATCCATTTTATCCTCGTTGCTTCTTTATACACTGTTGGTACATTCAGGCTCATAGATTGAGCCCCAGTCAGTGTGTGCCTTCTAAATCCAGCATCTCTGCTCCATATCAAAGGCTCGTGGGATACTCGCCCCTGTGGCCCCTTGCTTCATAGAGTGGTGCATCTTGGCGGCATGACCGCCGACTCAATATTAATGCTTCATGCACGAACACAGCAAAATGTTTCAGGACAATGTTTATTGGCTGTACAAGTCCCGCCCCAATGGACTTCTGAAGTGGCCTTTTGATTACTGTAGTCCAAACTGTCAACGGCCATACTTGTAGTCTCATTTAAATACCAAGTGGGCATTGCTGGTGTTTGCAGTTCATTCCAGGCACAAACGGATAAAGAAATATTATTCAAAAAAACCTTGTGGGTGAGAGCGATGAGTAGGCCCCTTGCAATGCAAACCGATATATACCCGTGGCTTCGGTCCCCTTCGTTCTTTACCAAGCTCGTGGTTGTGAGCATTGAAGAACCGCCTTTCCAGTGGCAGGACATCCTCGTGGCAGGACAGGCCACATTAAATCACAAAAAGAAAGTTGCACCAATAAGGATGTCACACTCAAAGGGGTTAGCACACTCTTGCCTCAGGCGGTTTCACTGCAGCGATCCAGGCTCGCTTTTCATTCAACAGCCAAACGCATTTTGAGTATCAGCAACTCTTGATCACTGGCAATGTTTTCGCATCCATTTCATGGACGAACACAGCGAACTGGTTCAGGACGATGTTTATTGGCTGCAAAAGTCCCGCCCCAGTGGACGTCTGAATTGGCCTATTGGTTATTGTATTCCAAGCTGTTAACTACCATACTTGTAGTCCCATTTAAATCCGAAGTGGGTATTGCTGTTTTTTTTAAATTCAATCCAGGCACAAACGAATAAAGAAATATGATAAAACAATCCATTGTGGATGAGAGCGATGAATAGGCCCCTTGCAATGCACACCAATTTATACCTGTGGCTTCGGTCCTCTTAGTTCTTTACCAAGCTTGCGGTTGCGAGCATTGAATAGCTGCCTTTCCAGCAGCAGGACATCCTCGTGGCTGGACAAGCGCATTAAATCACAAAAAGAAGGTTGCCCCAATGAGGATGTCGCACAATAAGGGGTTAGCACAGTCTTGCCACTGGCGGTTTCACTGCAGTGCACCACTCTCGCTTCCCATTCAACAGCCATATGCGTTTTGAGTATCAGCAACTCTTGATCACGCGCAATGTTTTCACTTCCATTTCATGCACGAACATAGCAAACTGTTTCAGGACACAAGTCCTGCCCCAATGGACGTCTGAAGTGGCCTTTTGGTTATTGAAGTCCAAACTGGCTACGGCCATACTTGTAGTCCCATTTAATTCCCAAGTGGGCATTGCTGGTGTTTGCAGTTCATTCCAGATACAAACCGATAAAAAAATATGATAAAAAATCCCTCGTGGGTGAGAGCAATGAGTAGGCCCCTTGCAATGCACGCCAATATACACACATCGCTTCAGTCCCCTTCGTTCTTTAACAAGCTCGCGGTTGTGAGCATTGAAGAACCACCTTTCTAGCAGCAGGACATCCTCATGGCTGGACAGACCGCATTAAATCACAAAAAGAAGGTTGCCCCAATGAGGATGTCGCACACAAAAGGGTTAGCACACTCTAGCCACAAGCGGTTTCACTGCAACTTGCGGCGCTCGCTTGTTATTAAACAACCAAACGAGTTTTGAGTATCAGCAACTCTTGATCCGTAGTAATGCTTTTTCCTCCATTTCATGCACAAACACTGCAAACTGTTTCAGGAGGATGTTTATTGGCTGCACAAGTCCTGCACCAATGGACGTCTGAAGTGGCCTTTTGGTTATTGTAGTCTAAACTGTTAACGGCCATACTTGTAGTCCCATTTAAGTCCCAAGTGGGCATTGCTAGTGTTTGCAGTTCATTCCAGGCACAAACGGATAAAGAAATAGGATAAAAAGTTCACTTGCAATGCACACCAATATATACCAGTGGCTTCGGTCCCCTTCGTTCTTTACCAAGCTTACTGTTGCGAGCATTGAAGAACCTCCTTTCCAGTGGCAGGACATCCTCATGGCTGGACAAGCGCATTAAATCCCAAAAAGAAGGTTGCCTCAATGAGGATGTCACATTCACAGGGATTAGCACGCTCTTGCCTCAGGCGGTTTCACTGCATTGTGCCACGCTCGCTTCTCATTCAACAGCCAAACGTGTTTTGAGTATTTGCAATTCTTGATCACTGGCAATGTTTTCGCTTCCATTTCACGCACAAACACAGCAAACAGTTTAAGGACGATGTTTATTGGCTGCACAAGTCCCGCCCCGATGGACGTCTGAAGTGGCCTTTTGGTTATTGTAGTCCATACTGTTAACGGCCATACTTGTAGTCCATTTAAATCCCAAGTGGGCATTGCTGGTGTTTGCAGTTCATTCCAGGCACAAACGGATAAAGAAATATGATATAAAATCCCTAGTGGGTGAGAGCGATTAGTAGGCCCCTTGGTAAAGAACGAAGGAGACCGAAGCCACGGGTATATATTGGTGTGCATTGCAAGGGGCCTACTCATCACTACAATAACCAAGACGCCACTTCAAACGTCCATTGGGGTGGGACTTGTGCAGCCAACGAACATTGTTCCGAAACATTTTGCTCTGTTCGTGCATGAAATTGAAGCGAAAACATTGCCAGTGATCAAGAGTTGCTGATACTCGAAACTTGTTTGGCTGTTGAATGAGAAGCAAGCGTGGCACGCTGCAGTGAAACCGCCTGTAGCAATAGTGTGCTAACCCCTTTGTGTGCGGCCCCATTGGGCTTGTTTTCATACAAGTAATTACCTATGTATCATCAGTACTTGATCCGCATGGCATAGCTAAAATGAGACCCTATTATTAGACCTGTTGTCTGGTCATAGTTGTATCTGCATTGTCCTCACCTTTAGGAACGAATAATACAGTCTGGTCAGGGCCATATCTCCATTGCTCACGTCCTGGACTACTATCCTGTACATCAGTCATGTTACCATGCAATTCCAATTACACCCTTTCCTCCCCTCCCACCTTACCCTTCCCCTCCCCCTCCCTCCCTCCCTTCTCCTTTCTTCCTTCTCCCTCCCCTCCCTCCCCTCTCCTCCCACCATTCTCCCTTCTTCCCCTCCCCTTTCCCCCTTCCCCCTTCCTTTCCCTTCCCCTTTCCGCCCTCCCCCTGTTTCCCCCCTCTTCCCCTCCCTCCCCTCCCCACCCTCCATTCTCCCTCCCTCCCCTTCTCCCTTTCCCCTTCCCCCGCCTTCTCCTCCGCCCCCTTTCCCTCCCCCCTTTACCTCCCCTCCTAGGCTTGCCCTCATCACATATTATCAGATAACAAGAGTAAAGACAAGTAACCCTTATGAAATGTCTGTTGTCTTCAATTTATGCTCATGATTGTGAACACTTATTATGTGCTTATGATTGTGAATATTATATTGACTTTTGCTTTAATGAACATGTATAGCACCCTGGAGTATTTTTGTATTTTAGATGTTGTTGATTGAGATATATGTGGTCCGTTCATATGTACATAGTGTGATATAATCAACGAGCCATTCTATTGTAGGAAAGGTGCCCAATGTATATCCTAAAATAGGAGCTATGTCCTATGTTATTTTGCTTTTAGTACAAAAAGACGGGGACCTGATGAAGGCGATAACGCGGAAACGTGCGTAGTCCTCACTACCACCTTGTTTCCATTAATATCTGTCTATAAGTTGTGTGTGCTGTCTTTCTAATCACTTTTTGTAACAATGAAATAATCCCCTTTTTTGATATGACTGTTTATATACCAAAAAAACATAAAAAATATATACTTTATCCAAAACATGACGAAACTATAAAATAAAATAATACTCAATTTGAAACGATGTGTTGTTACATATGTCATGTTTATGTCACATTTGATTGAAATGAACTAGTGGGCGCTTCCCTACAAATTTGTTTATATCGTTTTTTTGACTTAGCTATAGGCCTTTATCTACAGAACCCCTTTGAGTCCAACATCATTATTGGGGCTACCTTCTTTTTGTGATACATATATATATATATATATTTACATATATATATAAAGTAATTTTTTTTTACATGCAATGTACTTTTGTAAATGAATATGTGAAGAAACAAATGCGCAACATGGAAATGAAACTATATGAAAGGAATTGCACGAATAACGTGCAGAACAAATTGTTTCGTATTATTAAGAAATATATAGCCATGTACTCAAAAGGGGAAACATTTATTTTTGTGTGATAATATTGCATAGGTGTAATATAAATTATCAAAATGTGTATGCAACTAATATTTAAAAATGTGTTAATAAAATATGCAATAAACTAAATAAAACTTGTTTTACCTGCAAAACAAAACACACATCACACTCAACTGCTACAATAAAAAACAGCCTCAGATTTCTAAGCAAACACACACACTGCTCAAATATCCAAGTCAACCAAACACAAACTAAATCCTATGCGCTTAGAAACTTAGAATCCAATACATTTACTAAAAACATACACATACTAAATAAATGTAATATACTACTTCAACTCCAGCAAAAATCATCTCTGTAAACATGTTGGATCTTAAAGGGGGTAAGCATTGGACCTTTCTCTCTCCCGTGGTTACACTCAAACCTTTTGCTTTCACTCCACTTTATTTGCTGGATTCATTGGTGTTGGCTTGGGATTCACTGCTTCCTTGTGTTTACCTGCCGGACCTGGACCTTTGCTGTTGGCGTGGCTATTTGGCCCCATTGGAACTTTGAGCGCTCCTTCCTCAGTAAAGCGCTACCTCTTGCCGGACCCGCTTCGCGGGTCCCGCTTCGCGGCGCCTAATCGCTGTGGGTGCTGAGGAGTGTAATCCTTTGGAAACTGTTGCTGTGGGCGTTGGCTGGAGCAGGGCTGCGAGCGAGGCGGTGCTCGGACTCCAGTTCCCAGGAGTCCCTGCTGCTTACCTGAGTCACCTGGGCCACTCTCCCTGTTCGCCACGACCCCCTCGAGACAGTTAAAATCACCAGTCTTTAATCCCTTGGCGGATTCACTGCTTCCTTGTGCTTACCTGCCGGACCTGGACCTTTGCTGTTGGCGTGGCTATTTGGCCCCATTGGAACTTTGAGCGCTCCTTCCTCAGTAAAGCGCTACCTCTTGCCGGACCCGCTTCGCGGGTCCCGCTTCGCGGCGCCTCATCGCTGTGGGTGCTGAGGAGTGTAATCCTTTGGAAACTGTTGCTGTGGGCGTTGGCTGGAGCAGGGCTGCGAGCGAGGCGGTGCTCGGACTCCAGTTCCCAGGAGTCCCTGCTTCTGACCCGAGTCACCTGGGCCGCTCTCCCTGTTCGCCACGCCCCGTCCATTACTCCCCTATAAACTTAGTACGTCTCTCCGCTGCGCGGGAGCGTCCCGGGAGAAGCCCGGGACAAGGGCGGGACCGTCTGTGGCCGTCAGAGGCCAAAGGAGGCTGGGCTGGGCCCAGTCCCTTTGATCTTATTCTTTTTATTTTTGCCGTATTGTAATTTTGGCTATTCTATAAATTATAAATTGTTTGTCATTATTGTAAGAGTGCTTTTGCATTGTTCTGTATTTTATACCGTGTGTTTTTTAAACCTTAACAAATATGACGGCAAAAAAACTCCGCTCTGGTCGAGTAATAGTAGGTAGGACAGGCTCTAAGGCAAAATCGAATCCCCTGAGGAATAAAATTAATTCCTCTATGCAACTGAAAGGGCAGTGTCAACTATTCAGCTTATGGGAAAGGGGAAAAGATAAAGTCGTCTTGGATGTCTTAGACACTGAAGGCAAAGTGTCCGAGGCAGTTTCTTCCCTTGTTAAGGATAATACCAATCTAATTGAGGTTCCCGCCTTGGTTCATTTTGGAAACCGCCTCTCCGAGACAGTGGAGGGTCCGCCTCCCGCTCTCTCGGACTCGCAGTTGCAAAGGGAAACTCCTTCTGTAGTCTCTGATTGTTTTATTCTGAATACTTCTAATGTCACCTTAAAAACGGCCGAATTTAGATTGCCTAAACCCTCTCATCCAACTACGGAGCAATCAACGATCATTCCAGACTCTTCCTCTATCCCGGTTGTTCCGGTGGGGGACTTTACTTTACCTGATATAGATTTAGGCTCCCAAAAGAAGTATTTGGAATCCATTTTTACCGATTTTCTGACTAAAACAAATCTTAATGAAGTCCCATTAACCTCTAACCTTCATCCACACAACAGCACTCCCTCTAATAAATCAGATTTCTCTCTAGCCCAGTTAAACCTCACCCCGTGCTCCGGCACCAATTTAAATAATTCTGCTGTGAGCCCCCCGATTGTTGATGATAATTTAATTTCCAAATCTCTGTTCTCTTTGGAGTCTCTGTTATCATCAATTTTACGTCTACTGGAAAAATTTGTTGGTGGGTCTGATTGTGTTTTGGATACAGTAACCCATATTCTAAGAGTGCTTTTACTCAACCAAGGTGGGCTCATTTCCGGGTGCCCTCTTGAGCCCGGCAAATGTTTGAACCATCTGAGTGAAGCTAAAAGGCCAACTAATGAAATAGAGACTCTAGATCCAGTCCAAATGGATCAATCTCCTATTTCCGAAGACTTGTTGGTAAATACGCTCGCGTCTAACCCAGTAGTGCCCAGCACTGATAATGTAGCTCCCGCAGGTGGCAATTGTATTGCTATCCTTGATGAAGAGATAGTATCTTTGGCTGCCCCCATGGATACGCAAAATTTAACAGCTCCTTTTGTATTTCCTATATTTAATACACATATAAAAAAAATGATGAAGAGGTTCGTCCTGATTCTTCAATTAATGGGGTTAAAGCAGTGATTATTAAGCATAAAAAGAATAGATTAAAAAAAGGAAACCTGCTCGAAGGTTCTCTAAAAAAAGGCAGAGGAAGCTGATTTTTGAAAATAATTTGGCGGCCTCGTTAGAAAATTCTAGCCCGAATGACCTGTATTTTAATCAACCCGATGTCATAATTGATCCTCCCACAGAGGTTCAACCGATTATTTCTATTAATTCTGCGGGATCATTGAACCAACCTCAACCCATAGATCTGCCTCTGTCGGAAAAAGTTCAATCGAGTATTCTTAACCCTTTAGCTAGGCCTTTTCATGATTTGCCTTCAATTATACCTCCTGCTTGTGTGCCTATGCGGGAGAAAGAAAATGTAGACACTGTCTTTCTAGATTTTATTCCTCTTTTTGATACTGACCTTGTCTTAAACAGATCGGCTCTTCTCAAATGTTTCCGTGAGATTGAAAGCCTAAAACTAATTCAAACCGCGGATTTGGATTCGGTACTTTTGTTGAATTCCACCCTAGGGAAAATTGCAAGGGTCAAATTCCATTCTAAACTAGTTCTGAACCATATTTTACATTGGGCAGAGGAATTGCAAATTAGAGGGATAGATGTTTCACCACACTTTATGAAAGAACTGAGTGACAAATTATTTTCTAATCACCAAATAACCTATGGTGTTAACTCGAATTCCTCTGACTGGTCCTCAGCTAAAACTGAGGAGTTAAAAATATGGGTATCAAAAAATTAACGTCAAGTTCTATTTAAAAATCCCTCTCCTCCCAAACAAGTTCTGACGGATGACAATTTTAAATGGAGTTGGTTACCTGGCATTCTTTCTAGTAAACCTTCCCCTTTTCTTAAACCACATCCAAGTTTTTAACACAGATTTGAAAATAATTTCCTGGAATATTGCTGGTTTTAAGAATAGCCAGCAAAAATTGTCATTCTTGCGTTCCTTAGAAGCGACATAATTTGTCTGCAGGAAACTTGGGTGGATGGAAAATTATTAATGGAAAAAGATTATTTGGTTTTTGATTGTAGCGCTGCCCCTTCTAGGAGAGGTCACGCGAAGGGTGGAATAGCCTTCTTACTCTCTAATAAAATTATTGGAATCTCTCCTATTATTCAGAGCCTAATAAACTGTTTCAGGCACTAACCGTGAAAAATCTGTTTAAAGACTGTCCTAATAAATTGTTCATTTTAATAAATATCTACATTCCCCCCGACTCTCGATTTAATGAGGGTTTAAAGTTGCTCTTCTCTTTTTTATCCAAACTTATGGATGTCTCTCCCGCCCCATATATATTGTTACTAGGGGACCTCAATTGTAAGATCTCTAATTGTCGCCTTGAGCTATTTAGAAATAAACTCAGGGAAGAATCTTTCCAAATTCCCCAAGCCCTGTTCCCAATGCATATTAAAACCGATAAAAGAGGTAAAATATTCTTGGAACGTCTCTCTAAGGTGGATTGTCTAATAATAAACGGTAGACTCCCCTCTGATACCCCTGCTGCCTTTACACATAAATCAAAAAATAGAGATTCAATTATTGATTATGCAGTGGTAGATTGTTCTTTTTTCCCACTGATAAAGGATGTTTTGGTCGTTAACTCTGATCTAAGTGACCATAAGGTACTGATTATTACAGCTGATCTTAGGCCTCCCCAGTCTGATCCCTGGCACTTAGATACTGATTTAGTGAATTTTGGTACCAGTTCAGGGAGATGTTACTGGAATTCCCGGGCTTGTGACGGGTTGTTGAATATTTTAACCTCTACCATTGAGAACCTGTCCCAATGGGACGGGAGGGAATTTCAAAGTTTTGAAGATTTTTTAAATTCGGTAACTTCAATATCAAGGAAAGTCTTTTCGATTAAAAAACCAATAATATTCCCCGAATCACTTCGGAAACTAAATATTGAAATAAATAAATTGATAAGGGGTCAATACTTATCTTTCAATCAGGAAAGGCACCACTTACTAACTTTGTTAAAAAGAAGGAGATCAAGGTTAAAGGATAGATTGAAAAGAGATAAGGAGGACACCTTATCGATCAAACTCCGGGAGTCCTCTTTTAAGGGTCAAGCCAAATTATTTTGGTCATTGATAGGCAAAGGTTGTGGCACTAGATCTTGTCCCACGCCAATTGCTATTGATGAGCAGATCTGGGTCCATTATATTGAGCACTTATATAGCAGTAATGCCCCGCAACGGAATAACGTCATTAATTCTGTGTCTTTCGTTCCATCTGACATTCCGTCCGAAAAAGATATTGAATTAGCCATTAAGGGTATGCGCTCTTCCGGTGCAATGGGGCCAGATGAGGTTCCCATTTCTGTCTTAAAACAGCAGAGTAAATTATGGAGCAAAGTTCTGCATCCGGTGTTTAGGTCTTGCTTTTTTAGTGGTTCTGTCCCCCCATCTTGGAAAGGGAGCATTTTGGTTCCGTTATTTAAAAAAGGGGACAGAGCTTTGCCTCAAAATTATCGACAAATTGCCTTACTAGATGCCATTGGCAAGGTTTTTGCAAAATGCCTCCTTAAGCTAATCAACGATTGGGTAACTAGGGCCAAAATCTTGCCTTTTGAACAAACAGGCTTTAGCCAAAAGCACGGCACTTTAGATCATTTAACTGCACTCCAGGTTATAATGGAGAAATATGTTAAAGTTTGTGGAGGGCGTGTCTATGGAGCCTTCATTGACTTCTCCACAGCTTTTGATAAAGTTGACAGAGTATTACTGTGGGGAAAGTTATTTGATTTAGGGATGCCTCCCTTTCTTATTAGATTAGTTTACGCCCTGCACTCTGATACTTGGTGCAGAGTATTGCTGGGTGGGGAAAGGGGACTTTCCAGAATTATCCACACAGCGAATGGGTTAAAGCAGGATTGCCTATTGGCTCCCCTGCTATTTTCCCTCTACATAGCTGACTTACCCCAGGTTCTCTCTGCAAGTACAGGTATTGCTCCGATCCTGGGGGGTTCCCCAATTGTGTGCCTGATGTATGCTGATGACATTTTGATCCTTGACCTAACGCCTAATGGGCTGAATAATCGCCTGCATGCCTTACATAAGTTTGCAGAAAAGCATTATCTATTAATAAATATTGCTAAGAGTAAAGTGATGTGTATGTCTGGTAGGAAGAGACCTACATTTGTGAATTTTGCTTGGACAGTGGGGGGCCAAAAATTGGAAACAGTGAAATCCTATACCTTTCTTGGCAAAATTGTCATGAACAATTTAAATGAAAAAGCTCATATAGCTAATAACATCCAGAAAGCTATTGTTCAGGGCAAGAGCTTGATATCCTTATATAAGGCCATAGGCAGAAGCCACTTCTCGATACTGTTGGATGTATATCGAACTGCCCAGCCTCTTTACTCCATGGTATAGAGTTAATTGACATAAAAAGTTGGAGTTTTTTAAACTCCACTGAAGGAAAAATTCTACGTAGCCTTTTATCTGTCAATACAGCTAGCTCTACAGCTGCTCTTAGACAGGAATTCGGCTGTGGTAGTAGCTGGGTTCAAGGTCTAGCGGGGATTGTGCGCTGGGTTTTCAGCCTAGCAACGAGTGAGCCAGGCACGTTACGACATTTAATAAAAAATGAGTTGCTGGGACATTTCAATGACTATGTGGCAAAGTGAGTATCGCTTGGGCCACCATAAGTGTGGCAGGGTATGCTCAGACGTGAGTCCCTTGCTCACTTTGCCACTGGATTCAAGCAAGCCGGGCTGAAGACGGCTGAAATGCCAGAAACCGGTCCTCAGAAGCTTGTTTCCGGTCCAGGGAAGGCATGGCTTGGCAGTTAGGGCTGGACTGTTCCCATGAGGCACAGGGTCAGACTGATTTGCATATGGCCATGTCTGAACTGGGGTGGCAGAGTGGGCTAAAGAACGGTGATGGATTAAACCCAGATCTTTTGACTGGGTGTGAGTGTTTGATTGGTTCAGATGCTCCGTCCATCACCACCCCCTTTTGTTCCGCTTTGGCCGCCATAAGTGTGGCAGGGTATGCTCAGACGTGAGTCCCTTGCTCACTTTGCCACTGGATTCAAGCAAGCCGGGCTGAAGACGGCTGGAATGCCAGAAACCGGTCCTCGGAAGCTTGTTTCCGGTCCAGGGAAGGCATGGCTTGGCAGTTCGGGCTGGACTGTTCCCATGAGGCACAGGGTCAGACTGGTTTGCATATGGCCATGTCTGAACTGGGGTGGCAGAGTGGGCTAAAGAACGGTGATGGATTAAACCCAGAACTTTTGACTGGGTGTGAGTGTTTGATTGGTTCACATGCTCCGTCCATCACCACCCCCTTTTGTACCGCTTTGGCCACCATAAGTGTGGCAGGGTATGCTCAGACGTGAGTCCCTTGCTCACTCTGCCACTGGATTCAAGCAAGCCGGGCTGAAGACGGCTGGAATGCCAGAAACCGGTCCTCGGAAGCTTGTGTCCGGTCCAGGGAAGGCATGGCTTGGCAGTTCGGGCTGGACTGTTACCTTGAGGCACAGGGTCAGACTGATTTGCATATGGCCATGTCTGAACTGGGGTGGCAGAGTGGGCTAAAGAACGGTGATGGATTAAACCCAGATCTTTTGACTGGGAGTGAGTGTTTGATTGGTTCAGATGCTCCGTCCATCACCACCCCCTTTTGTACCACTAAATGGACTGCAGCACTACCGGTGTCACCTACTAAATGATCCCTTTAAACCATGTCTCAGGTCAGCCATTGCAGTCTGTAGTGCAGTTTTAAGCTGCCATTTTAACCTGCCAAAATTAACCTTCTTTTTTTTATCACATATAACTTACCCTAAGGTAGGCCCTAAGGGTTCATAGGGCAGGGCGCCTTGTGTAGGGTCGGGCCTTAGGCCCTCATGCTGGAAATGACTGGGACGCAGGACACACTGCTTGCTAGGTGCAACTGGCCCAGAGCACGTGCGCTCGGCCTCTTTTATTGGTACTGTGTCACATGACCAGTGACATCAGTGGTGGGTGGGTGTTAGGTGTAAATACAGAGTTAGCACTAGAATGCTAACAGATTCTAGGGCACTACATCCCTTCCCAAATTGGTTAAAAATTAAACCAAACGGAAAAAGTCCAAAACCTGTGGGGGAAGGAAAACACAGAAAATGACATTGGACTTGCGCTTTCAAAATGAGTCTCTTTGGCTGCTTGCAAGCCGCAGGCAGAATAGTTCTTGCGTTCAGGACTAATAGTTCTCGGTGGCACGGTTCGCAGTTGTTCGGCGGGTTCACTCTTTGTCGGTGCTGTCTGTCCGGTGTTCTCAGCTCTTCCATTGCTTCGCTCTGTAGGTGATGAGAGATAGATGGATGACATGGGTGTCAACAGTCTTCTGGTTTTGTTCTCTCTTCTGGCTTTGTGACGTTTCCGGGCAGGCTTTAGTGTTGACTCTTGGCAGGTGAATAGAGTAGGTGCAAACATCCCTCTCACTAGGATGCCCCTCTCGCCGGTTTTCTTCTGCCACAAGATGTCCGGGAGGACCTCTTTGCCAGGTTTCCACTGGACTGGTGTTTTTGGTCGCGTTGCTCTACCATAGCCTTCGGGCCGTGAGCAGGGCGCTCCACGAGCCTCACCGTCGTGTCCTAGTTCCACCTGAAGGTTGAGTTGTCGACTCTCTTCATTGCTCTCGAGGCTTTCGTCCTCTTGGGTCCTGCAGACGTGCTTCTGTAGATCTGTCTCCCGTGTGGGACTTGCTGCCACCAGAGTTCCTTGAGGCCTCTGCTTCTTGGGTTGCCACGGGTCGGTGTGGAGTAGTCAGTTCATCAGCTAGATGTGTGAGCACTCTCGTCATTCGATCTTCCGCTCAACCCCAGAGGTAGATGTCTTCAACAGTCTATCTTGCTCTCTTCTGCGTTCGCCATGTGGATGGATGACTCGTAGGTGGTTGTCTTTGGTCTGCTCTGCCGGTGTTCTTACCAGGCTTGTTCTCCATTGCACTCCGGTGTTCCAGTGCCTGTCAGCTTTCTTCTTTTCTTAGTGGCGGTGGCCACTCTGTTCTTTCTTCCTTCTTCTTAACCTGACAGTCGTGCCACTCTGATTACTTCTTCCTTCTTTTCTTCTTAGTGGCAGTGGCCACTCTGTTCTTTCCCCTTTCTTCTTGAAGTGACTGGGTGTCACTCTGACTTCTCTTTTCTTCCTTTCTTCGGTGGCGGGGTGCCGCTCCGATCTTTCTTCTTCTCTTCTCCTCTTTTCGTAATGTACCCTGTTCCCCTTTTCTTCATCTTTTCTGGCCAGGCTTCCCCATGCAGCGCGCGCACTCTGCACGTGTCTTCCTGGTCTTGTCCTAGTCCTAGGACACTATCTTCTTGTTGCTCACTTCCCAGGGTGAGCGTCGCGACCTTCACATCTTCTTCCTGTTACTTTCGTTAATTTGTGTGGTTGAAGTTCGTGGGTCTAGGTCGTCGGACCGTGCCTTGTCTGAACTTCTTGGACGTCGTGCTGGTCCCTTCTGCCGAGGTCTGGCAGGTAGGATTTGTGGTGCTGAGGACACTGGACCTCGTGCTGGCCCTTCTGCCGAGGTCTGGCAGGTAGGATTTGTGGTGCGACCATCTGGCTGGTCGACTTCGTGCTTTGTGACCAAGCTGAGTGGTCAGGTTGCTTCTGTGTTGAATCTTCAATGCTGCAGGTTGTCAGCGCAACCATTTTCTTTTCATCGCAGTTGAGCTGCTTTGGTGCGCATCTGGGTGCGCTCTTCATGTCTTCTCTTGTGACTTGCTGCTTTGGGCTAGTGCTGTCCGCACTGCTGCGCATTTGTGTCATGCGCTTTCGCACATCCTGGTGCTGGGTACCAGAACCATTGTTGGTTCGTGTGGGGTGTTCCCACCTGAGCAGAGAGTAATGTTGGTGTTGTGTGTGAGTATGTTTGTAGTGTCCTTTTTCTTTTTTCCTTTCCAGGTTCCATTTATTTTTTGGTTGTACCTGATGTTTTTTCAGAGAAGCATGATTCTTCTCTTTCAACCTGTGAAATATAGATCTGTATGTTTATCTATGATTTTGTCTCCACAGGTTCATACGCCAATTGGGCGCAACGACACTCACTAACATTTAACATTGTGAGGAACATTACACATTGTTGTAATTTTTATTTTCACTTTTACATCTTACATGTGAGTAAGGGGAGGGTAAGTGCATTAACCCTTGTCCTGAAGAAGGGGGCTCTGACCTCCGAAACATGTTGACTTTTGAAACAGTGGTTTGATACCCTAACACGTATCTATCAAAACCACGCCCTGCACTTTTATTTTAATAATACCAGCCGGGGATTTAATAAAGTTTTTTCTCCCACGTGCCAGGTATTTTTTAACCACTCACTTTTTCACCTCACCTCACTCACACTTTTGTAATAAACACACACCCCCACACATAGTTCACTTCAAGTGCTCCTGCGTATTCGCGAGTCGTAGCACGCCGCATCCCGTAGAGGGGTGCGAAGGCCCTGATGATGAAGCATGACACCAAGGGGCCTGTTGGTGTGTGAGGGGCATTTAAACAACACTGTGTGTTCCCCATCACTCTAGGGATCACTATCACCTTGAGTGGATTCCACTTTGTTTATTCGTGTTCCTACTTTCGCCATTCTGTTGCAGCGATGACCTGTGGCCACCAGGCATCGCTGTCTTCTCTCCTGGCGTGGCGTAGATGCTTCTTGGGTGTTCGTTTCTGGAGGGTTACGTCACCACTCCATGGATCTTCTTCTGTTTGGTGCTGGTTGCGATCCTTGTGAACTTCTTCGCGTGGGCGCACTTGTCGTGCGTTCTCTTGGATATCTTGTGAGGAGTCGCTGCACTCCTGGCGCGCTTCTGGTGCTTCAGGCGCGATTCTTAAGTTCTGTTGTGTTCTTGTGCTTTCGGCGCGTTCTTGCGCTGTTTTCTTTTAGTGCCTTAAGTGTAGATCTTGTAGTTTCGCGGACTGTCTTCCTTTGCTGTGGCTGCAGGCTGTGTTCATTTTGCTTGTCCCAGGCTTGTCTCACCTGTGGCATTTAATTTAGCTGTCATTGTCTCATTGTGGGAGGATGATTCCGCTTTTGGCCACTAGATGGCAGTGTAGGGTTGAGTTCTGGCAGTTCTCTCCCGTTTTTGTTTCTATGGCATTCACAGCCTCCTGCACGCCGCTCCCCGAGACATTCACAGGCAGCCCAAATATGACAGGGGGACTCCGCTTCAACCAGTGAGTCTCTGTGTTGTTTTCCGTGTCCCCTGGCTCTGCGAGCACGAAATGCATTCAGTATGGAAGGGGGGGGGCTCTTCTCCTGCTTTTCCCCACCCTTCGCAGCAGGCTTTTCTCTTGCCGGGGCACACTTAATTTTTCAGTTCTTTCTCCCCACCGCAGCAGCTTTGAACAGTCTGTGCGCTGCGCGGGGGGGTGAGCGTCGGCCTCAGCGTCGAGGCAGGCCGGGTTTTGGCTCCGGGGACAGGTCGCTCTGTTTGGCCATGGGTTGGATCTCACAGCGCTGCATGCGGGGAGGCTGGAGCTGGCGCCTGGGGTGCTGTCGCTCCTCTTCGGGCTGCGAGGAGCAGCCGATTCTTTCAATCACAGCGCTGGAGTCAATGCAGGCGGTCGCCTCCGGACGTCGCCTATTTGCGGTGAGTTTTTCTGGGCTGCTCGGGAAGGGGTTTTATTGGTGCGGTTACCGGCTGCGGGCCGGGTGCTGGCTTCTCTCCTTCTCTACCCCCACCGCCGTGGCCACACATCACACGCGGCGCGGGGTGACAGCACTGCATAGCGGGTGGGCTCCGCTGACGATTACATTAGCCGCGGGTGGGCTCCGTTGGCACTTCAGCTCCTCGCGGGTGGGCTCCGCTTCAACCATCGGCGCCCGGCAGCTCTCCTCACGCTGCGGGCGCTGTGCGCTAAGGTTTTTCTTTTCACCCAGCCGCCGCACTTCACACACGCGGCGGGGGATGCAGCAGGCAGGCCGCGGGTGGGCTCCGCGAGCCTTGCTTTATCATCGGGGGCATTGCGGCCGACGCCGCGTCGCAGCAGGCAGGCCGCGGGTGGGCTCCGCGAGCCTTGTCTTAATTGCGGGGCCAGTAGCCAACGCCGCTCACGCCTTAGGGGGCACAGTCAGTGTTTTTAGCGGGTGAGCTCCGCTTTGTATAGCCCTGGGCGGCGCTAGCAGGCGGCCGCCATTATCGCTGTTGTGATCATCGCGGGTGGGCTCCGCTTTTGGTGCTCAACAGTCTGGGCTCACCTTCGGCCGAAGGGCCTGTTCTTCAGCGGGTGGGCACCGCGATGGCTCCGCTTGTCTTTTCGGGGCTCCGCCACGGCAGGGCGGACCACGGCAGGCTGGAGAGGTGCGGGGTGAGCTCCCGGTCACCTCCTCCTTCTGCTCTACGCCCGGGGCTCGACACACGCCCCACAGGCCTCTCGACGGCCGGCTCGATTCTTCGTAGGGGGGTGCTCTCAGGCTAGCAGTATTCTCTTCTCCTTTTCCTCGATGATTTTGAGAGCTGTGGCACGCGTGGACACAGCTACCCTCGTCGCCATTGTAGGGTCGGGCCTTAGGCCCTCATGCTGGAAATGACTGGGACGCAGGACACACTGCTTGCTAGGTGCAACTGGCCCAGAGCACGTGCGCTCGGCCTCTTTTATTGGTACTGTGTCACATGACCAGTGACATCAGTGGTGGGTGGGTGTTAGGTGTAAATACAGAGTTAGCACTAGAATGCTAACAGATTCTAGGGCACAACACCTTGCACTGAAAAGTAGGACATGTGGGTTTAAGTTTTACCATCCTGGTAGCTAAAAACTCCCAAAGTTGTTTTCACTACTGTAAAGCCTGGTTTACCTTTTTACATTTGATATGTGCTAACTTTGGCTAGTGTGGGTGGAGCTTGCCTGGCTCTAAGATGGCCCCACTTTAGAAGAGCTCCGTAAACCAGGCATTACATCCTGCATAATCCTGCTTCCCTACACTTAAAAGCCACTCAAAGGCACTCCGCAGTATGGTCAAAGGAGTTGGGCCAGTTCATCAAAAAAACTTGAGACGCAGTAAATTGGGAGGAAGCCTCTGTGCTGGGCCTTGGGAGCAGCCTATGTTTCAGCGAGTTCCTTCAATGACGGAAACTCCCATTTCGCTGGGGGCCCTACTTTTGGAGCTGCTCATGCCTGCACCTGTGGTGTCCCCTGCATGCACACCTGATTACGGTGAGCTGATGCTGCACTGGCACTAAATGCCAGCAGACTTTTGAAGGCACTGCGGGAAGATCGAGTCAAGAAAATAAGGTAGGCGTTGGTTATTCGGGTCTGCTGGGTCCGTTGCGCTCCTACCCGTCCGAGCTGATATCTGCTCTGCACTAGGCTGATACAGGGGAGGAGTTTCCCTAGAGGCCTAAGCGGGACATTGTTGAATGACTGAGCCACACTACGTCGATTACAGCAGTGCCCATGTTTGAGAGCAAGTGTGGTACACCCAGATTGGGGAAGGACACTGCCATGCAGATTTACCCCCATCACTCACACCACTGTATTTGTGTGATGCTCAAAAGAGATTGATTTGACTGCAGTAGAAAGGACTTGCTGCACATAAGGCTCCCAAGCAAGTGATATCAACCGCAATCCTAGCCACACCTGTTGATCTGAAGGCTGGTGCCATGAGCCTCCATGTAGTATGCAGTGATATTGCTTTGCTGAGGTGCAGAGTATGGTTAGTACCTGAAAATGATGAGGCTGCTATGAACCTACTCGCCCACTCTGAGTCTCTAAATAGTGAGAGGGGTGACGAGGCACAACGGGAAATAGTGTGGTAACGAACCTCCATTAACTGGGCGTGACAGTGTTGTGTCCCCCCATTTGAGACAACGCAACTAGCCACTGCCTAATGAGCAGGACTCTTGTTCGCAGCTTTGCCCTTGCAGTCAGTGTAACAGACCTCTGGTAATTCCTTAAGCCCTACAACTGGGACCATACCACAGAGATCTGTGAGTTATATCTACTTGTTCACTACTAAGTGCAAACTGGTTTTACCTGATACTCCTATTATTTGACTCAGAAATTCCAGTCGGAGTTGTTTTCCTTACAACTACAAGTTCAATTGTGATGACACACACTGGGCACCCTGCTATTACGTCACTCCTGCAGTAGGCTGACGGGTGCAGTCGGTGTAGAGCCACTGCCTTCCTCCTCACTCCCAAAATTGCAGCTCACCCACAGTGGGGGAACTTACATAACCTTACAATGGGGAGAACCGAAAAGTCACAGTACAAACTACAATTTGAGTCAAGCAGGACACCCAGGCAACAGGATCTGGATAAAAATGCTTCTAAATCCGGCTCTAAGACTGATAATCCACAAGCAGACTCCAATCTAAAACAAATCTTACCTGCCATGGAATATAGCTTGACTAAAATCGATGGGAAAATCAACACTTTTTCCTTCCGAATGGACAGGGTCTCCGAGCAGCTCGATAAGCATATGGAAAGGCTGGACTCAATGGTCTCTGACACGGAACACGCCCAAAACTCTAGTCCGCTTTCATATATGAAAATGGATAAATTGGTGTGCACTGTGCAGGCCAAGGCTGAAGATTTGGAGGCGCGCTCAAGGCGCAACAGCATAAGGATCGTGGGAATAGAAAAGTCAACTAATATCCCAAACATGGAACTTTTTGTTGAACAGCTTCTTGTCACACTTCTGGGCAGAAACGTATTTTCAAACATGTTCATTGGCTGGTGCCAGGCATGGCCCCACGTCCTATCATTGCAAAGCTCCTTAACTACAGAGATCGAGATGCTGCTCTTTCTAATTCCAGAGAACTGCGGATACTGCACTTCCAGACTTTACACAGCCGGTGCAGGAAGCTCGTCACCAGTTCATGCCAGTGAAGAGTAAGCTACGCAACCTTCATCTCAATTACAATATGATGTATCCTACAAAACTGCGAATACAAGTAGACGGAAAATTGCATATATTTCCCGATCCAAGACAGTAGCTGAAGTTTCTAAAAAAAGAGAGAAGGTGATAGATCTTGGAAGGGATCCCCAAGATCTCCCACTTCCATGGGAGTGGAAGCTCCAGACTAGGAAGATCAATGAAGACCAAAGTTTAACACTATGTGCTTCTGAGTGGTTGTAGGACCCTCAGCCAAGATACCGCAACAAACCCAGTTCAATCTTGGCATGGTAAGGCCTAAGGACATTGAGACTCTTACCACCAAAGCAATTTGTTCCTGTAATATTACCATTTCAGCAGGCCCAATGATACAAAGAGAGTATTATATCAGCCTGCCAAGGACATGGACCCCCAAGGCACTTCACGGTACAAACTGAGTAGCTGATATACTCCTAGGTTGTGGGTAGCGCTGTGCCCCCTTCTCTTCATTTTTGACTATACGGTGAGATGCTGATGGCTTAGGGAAGTCCGACGGGGTGGGAGATGAGTTTGGGGAAGGTACAATGGTCATGATCTGTCACATATCATGGGAAGCCTACTATACTTTATACCTTTATGTGAAGCCAGGTTACAGACGAGGTTCAATGCCAGCAACTTCTGCCCTAATGTGTTACCCACAGTGTGCATACAAAGTTGTTTTGTTTACCACCATAGTTGTGGTATTGTTTAATGGGAAGGGGTGGGCAAAATATTGACTATTCCATGTTGAAGTATACATAGCGTAGGTGGGGAGGGTTGGGAAGCAGTTTTCATCAAATTAGATGGGTATGCGATACTAAGTTTTGGCTGGTGATGCATTACACACAGCTAGCCTGAGTACCTGACCCCTGGGGTGCTGGGACAGCGGAGAAACATTGAGCAGCAAAGAAACGCTGTGCAGCAGTGGGTAAAGGCGGAACAGTGAATCCAGGGAGTGAAGCCAGGCAGTGGCAAATATGCCCTCATTTCTTCGAACACGCAAACTATTAACCAGCCCTTAGTAGAAATTGCAGCCCTAGGGATGGTCTTAAGAAGTCGAGGAGCCACACGTTGGGGGGGCCTAACATAGTAGGGCTTGCGCCAACATTGAACTTGCACAGACAGCCAGCCCCTTCCAACTTAAATGACATCAACGATGGAATGTCGGGTGCACAAAGTGCCGATCCAGCAGAAAGACTGTTGAATGGGAACTTTGGAACCATATGGCCCCCTACCAGGACTTCAATCCCCCCCTACCAGAACCCTGAATGTCAGCCAGAATTATATTAGGGTTGGAGGACTTTTAACAACTCGCCATGGGAATGTACGAGGCCAACTAACAGTACATTTCCACCAGCCCAACGGCTGGACGCCAACCTCCCCTACCAGTATCCAGAATCACATCAGACATGGAGGTTATCTAATAAATTGCACTGGAAATGTACAAGGCCAACCAATGGGACATTTCCATCAGCTTAACAGCCTGATTCCAACCTCCTCCACTACTACCCAGAATAACACCAGGCAAGGAGGAATGTTAACAACCTGCCTGGGTAATTTTCAAGGTCAAACAGCAGTTAAACTCCATCAGCCTAACGTCGCCTCCACCAGAACTGTGCCTCCAAGATCAAAGCAGAGAACGGAATCTGACCTCACAGGCCCCCTGCAAGCCCCCCAGCCCAGATTCACTTACGTGGGCACAAATCTCACTACGCAATGGTTCCTTTTCAGTGCTTGGTCAACAAGGCCCCCCATGGGAACTTTGGGAGGGGCCCATTCCTCAAAAACGAGTATTCTCACACAGGGAAAGAACAAACAATCGTAACCTGGGCCAACGCAGACTTTGCTGACAGAGTCCTTACAGAAAAAGAACAATTTGCCGAATGGGGGATCGAAGTACAGAGGTTGGAACAGGAAACCCCCCCATGGTTAGAATACTGAAGGGGATTCGAGGAGGGGCCGGCTCCCTTGCACAAGCTAACTTGAATATTCAGTGCACGGTCGATGAGCCTTGGGGGGGAGAAAGGTCAGCTCCACATCGAAAACCCCCTTTTGCTCCCCACCCTCTCTAAATTTGGTCTATTGGGGATGGGTCACAAACAACTTGGCCAACAAAACTCAGGGCCCCATTAAGTGAGGGGTCTAGATTGACAAAGGCCTGGCTCGTCCCAAATAACAGCCTTGCTCAGCCCAGGCCCCTTTCTGCCAACATCCAATCACTAAACATTATGACCTGGAATGTTGCAGGGATGATAAAGGTTCTGCAAAGTACTTTGGTGATCACAGGCCTTGCAGGGGCTGATCTATTCTGCGCTCAAGAAACGTGATCAACCATGTTCATTCCAATAGGAGGCTATGCGGACTACTTTAAACCTGCAATCAAAGGCACTATATTCGGGAGACCTGCGGGGGGCATCTCCATACACATCAAACATGCCTTGAAAGTCCACTTCACCGAGATAAAGAACGACTCTGACGTGTTCCTGTTTGGGACCTTGAAAGTTGTTAATACGGGTGAGGGTCCCTTTTCTCTTCTCTTAATCAATGTATATTACAACCCTCACGGGCCGGCCCCCATGGATAAGGTTACTCAACTGATTGCACAGATTGAGTCTTTGCTCACACAGTTTGCTTCCACAGAACCTATCATCCTTGGGGATCTCAACATGCATAAAAAAGGAGAGGTTGTACCGGCAAGTCATTCAGTTGGGAGCGCTGGGAGATTTAATGGCTTTATGCGGGGATACAACCTGGCCACCACGCATTCCCTATCTACAAAGTTTAAGCCATGGGTATCTCACGACCCACTTACAACAACCAGACCACCATAGACTACATCCTACTAGGTGAGAGGCTAAAAAAATACATGCTAAACTTCAAAGTGCTTCCACGGAGTGAAAGTGACCTTACAGCCTTAACCCTGAACTTAACCATCAGAGCGGACATATGCTGTGGCGCCGCGGCCAGGGCGACTGACGCTGGAATCCGGCGGCAGGTTAGCCCAGCACCATGTGACTCTGGGCAATAGCTCGCTTAATCTTCCCGACGGCCCCCAGCGCCTAGAGACCCTTACGGGTGATTGTGCGCTTTACAAATGTGGATTATTATTATTATACTGCCCCTGCATCAGAGCATCCCAGGGTGAAGAACAATTCAGGCTCCTCAGAAGGATTAAATGGGGTGCAAAGACAATCAATGAATTTGCCTGATGGAAAACATCATGGGTCGGATGGCAGACCGGCCCTAATAATTGTGGTTGTATAGGGTAATGGGACAAACTTGCATATGCATTGGCCACACTGCTGAGGGGGAACACCACATACAGCATCCCACAAAATCCAACATACGTACTGGGTTAAGTTCCAGCGATAAAGCAATGCGCTAAACATTTAAAGGCCAAACGAAGGGCCTATCAAAAAACTAGGTCAGAGACTGCCAAAAAGGAACTTAAATTAGCTGCTAAAAATCATTCATAACAGGTTTGGAAGGCAAAGCGTGAACTCAATGAGGCAAAATGGCTGAACATTTTTGACCTATTGGTGCTGTGTAAATCCCAAGAATTCTGGCAATACCAAAACCAACTATTTAATGGGACCTTAAACAGAGTGAATCCTCTTGATGCAGCTACATGAGTGACCCATGATAAAAGACTGTATACCGATGACCCGAATGGTACTCCGCAGAAAAGTGCCTTAACATCTGGAGAGGGACATGGAAATACCCTAGCAGAGCCTGCTGTCCCTCCAGCCGCTTCAACTTACCCAAGCAAAGGGAGGTCTGTTTAATTCTAAAGAAAATACGACAGAACAGAGCCCCCGGCCCAAGTGGTCTACCAGGTTCCCTTTTTAGGGACGATACAGACTTCTGGTCAGACACTTTGGCGCAATTATACGCAGAATGTAGGCTACTGAGGGACGTCCCAGACTCTTGGAGGTGTTCATTGCTGCAACCACTATATAAACAAGATAAAAAAGGCATTTTCATGAAAAATGCTAATAGCTTAAACTTTTGCAAATGTAAGACCTATTGCATTGTAAATGCTTGTTTACATTACTGCTGGCTACCCTGCCTGATGCACTGAGGTTAATATGGCTAGTATTTTTTTTAATGATTTGGCTACTAATGTAATCGTTTTGCTGTCACTATTACAACACTAATACTATCAGTAGCGCAGGATGTTTTTCGATGATCATAGGTAGCTCGTATTACAGAAAAGGTTGGATACTCTTGAGCTAGATGCGACAGTTGTCTGCATGCTTGACAAGGATTGCCTTTGCAGGGGTGCCTCAGGTGATGGGCGTGGCCACTTCAGGCATGCCAAAAAGTGGGTGTATGGAGCAATGCGTCAATACACACGGGTAGCATATGTAATGTCTAGTCCCTGTTGTGTGGGTGTATTTCAATTTATAATGCGTTTTATTTGCCATAATCAGACGGTGCGTCGGTCAGAGCTGGAGATATTCACGTATGAACCAATAGCAGACACACTGATGGACTATTTCATGTCACCGTATAAAGTGAGCTAAATTGTGCTTCACAAAGGAGGTCCGTGTGCACACGCCCTAAAGACACGGGGCCTGAGATAGCTTCTGAACGCACCCAGTGTTTCTTCTAGGCGTAAATACAAATCTTCGCTTCCTTATCAACTCCAAATGCACCCACTCTTCTTCCAACACAAGCAATGATCTTTTCTGAAAAAAATCTAAAAAATATCTCACAGAAGTCTTAAATCGTCCTCTCCCAAAATAATATCGCCGCCAGGGTGCCCTCCCTCGAGGCCCCACTAATGTGAAGAGATGGCGGCATCTTTTTAAACTTTCATCCACACGACCACACCGCGTGAGCTTCCCTCCTGATGCTGGGAGCTATTACAAATAACAAGCATTTGCAATGCAATAGGTCTCGCATTATGAAAGTTTGAGCTATTGGTCTTGTAAATGACAATTTTTTTATTTATGTGTTGATTTTGAAAATAGCTAAATTAATAGCTTTGTCATTTTCAATGCCAATAGTTATAACTTTCGCACATGTGACGACTATAGCATTTGTAATGCAACATGTTTTGTATTTACGTGACTTAGATGTATTGATATTACAAATAGCAACGGCTTTTAATTTTTTTAAATAATTAATACTTAAATAAAAGTGATTGTAATTTATATTGGCAATAGCTTAAACTTTTGTAAATAACGTTTGTGAAGATTATGTTCAGTGTATTTTATTGTGATGAAAATCCAAGAACAGAAGTGAAATAACATCTTTTTGTGACATTTGTAATAAAGCTTGAAAAACATTGAGAGAGCATAATTGAACCAGTTGTTGTTGAATGGTTGCACAGATTGATGCTGTGATGTCGCGGAGTGATGTTGTGATGGCACGGAGTGATGTTGTGGTGGCGCTGAGTGATGTTGTGGTGGCGCTGAGTGATGCTGTGGTGGTGCTGAGTGATGCTGGGATTGCGCTGAGTGATGTTGTGGTGGCGCTGAGTGATGTTGTGGTGGCGCTGAGTGATGTTGTGGTGGCGCTGAGTGATGCTGTGGTTGTGCTGAGTGATGCTGGGATTGTGCTGAGTGATGTTGTGGTGGCGCTGAGTGATGTTGTGGTGGCGCTGAGTGATGCTGTGGTGGTGCTGAGTGATGCTGTGGTGGTGCTGAGTGATGCTGTGGTGGTGCTGAGTGATGCTGTGGTGGTGCTGAGTGATGCTGTGGTGGTGCTGAGTGATGCTGTGGTGGTGCTGCTGAGTTCTCTCTGCAACTGCACTCTGCAACTGCACTCTGAATCTGCACTCTGAATCTGCACTCTGAATCTGAAATCTGCACTCTGAATCTGCACTCTGAATCTGCACTCTGAATCTGAACTCTGCACTCTGAATCTGCACTCTGAATATGCACTCTGCACTCTGAATCTGCACTCTGCACTCTGAATCTGCACTCTGCACTCTGAATCTGCACTCTGAATCTGCACTCTGAATCTGCAATCTGAATCTGCACTCTGAATCTGCACTCTGAATCTGCACTCTGAATCTGCACTCTGCACTCACAATCTGCACCCACAATCTGCACCCACAATCTGCACTCTGACTCTGCACTCTGCACTCTGAATCTGCACTCTGCACCCTGAATCTGCACTCTGAATCTGCACTCTGCACTCTGAATCTGCACTCTGCACTCTGAATCTGCACTCTGAATCTGCACTCACAATCTGCACCCACAATCTGCACCCACAATCTGCACCCACAATCTGCACTCTGAAACTGCACTCTGCACTCACAATCTGCACCCACAATCTGCACTCTGAATCTGCACTCTGCACTCTGAATCTGCACTCTGCACCCTGAATCTGCACTCTGAATCTGCACTCTGCACTCTGAATCTGCACTCTGCACCCTGAATCTGCACTCTGAATCTGCACTCTGCACTCTGAATCTGCACTCTGAATCTGCAAGCTGAATCTGCACTCTGAATCTGCACTCTGCACCCTGAATCTGCACTCTGAATCTTCACTCTGCACTCTGAATCTGCACTCTGCACTCTGAATCTGCACTCTGCACTCTGAATCTGCACTCTGAATCTGCACTCTGAATCTGCACTCTGAATCTGCACTCTGAATCTGCACTCTGCACTCTGAATCTGCACTCTGCACTCTGCACTCTGAATCTGCACTCTGCACTCTGCACTCTGAATCTGCACTCTGCACTCTGAATCTGCACTCTGCACTCTGAATCTGCACTCTGCATCTGCACTCTGCATCTGCACTCTGAATCTGCACTCTGAATCTGCACTCTGAATCTGCACTCTGAATCTGCACTCTGAATCTGCACTCTGCACTCACAATCTGCACCCACAATCTGCACTCTGAATCTGCACTCTGCACTCACAATCTGCACCCACAATCTGCACTCACAATCTGCACCCACAATCTGCACTCTGAATCTGCACTCTGCACTCTGAATCTGCACTCTACACCCTGAATCTGCACTCTGCACCCTGAATCTGCACTCTGAATCTGCACTCTGAATCTGCACTCTGCACCCTGAATCTGCACTCTGAATCTGCACTCTGCACTCTGAATCTGCACTCTTCACCCTGAATCTGTACTCTGAATCTGCACCTGCACTCTGAATCTGCACTCTGCACTCTGAAACTGCACTCTGCACTCACAATCTGCACCCACAATCTGCACTCACAATCTGCACCCACAATCTGCACTCTGAATCTGCACTCTGCACTCTGAATCTGCACTCTGAATCTGCACTCTGCACTCACAATCTGCACCCACAATCTGCACTCTGAATCTGCACTCTGCACTCTGAATCTGCACTCTGCACCCTGAATCTGCACTCTGAATCTGCACTCTGAATCTGCTCGTATTACAGAAAAGGTTGGATACTCTTGAGCTAGATGCGACAGTTGTCTGCTTGCTTGACAAGGATTGCCTTTGCAGGGGTGCCTCAGGTGATGGGCGTGGCCACTTCAGGCATGCCAAGAAGTGGGTGTATGGAGCAATGCGTCAATACACACGGGTAGCATATGTAATGTCTAGTCCCTGTTGTGTGGGTGTATTTCAATTTATAATGCGTTTTATTTGCCATAATCAGACGGTGCGTCGGTCAGAGCTGGAGATATTCACGTATGAACCAATAGCAGACACACTGATGGACTATTTCATGTCACCGTATAAAGTGAGCTAAATTGTGCTTCACAAAGGAGGTCCGTGTGCACACGCCCTAAAGACACGGGGCCTGAGATAGCTTCTGAACGCACCCAGTGTTTCTTCTAGGCGTAAATACAAATCTTCGCTTCCTTATCAACTCCAAATGCACCCACTCTTCTTCCAACACAAGCAATGATCTTTTCTGTTAAAAATCTAAAAAATATCTCACAGAAGTCTTAAATCGTCCTCTCTCAAAATATTATCGCCGCCAGGGTGCCCTCCCTCGAGGCCCCACTAATGTGAAGAGATGGCGGCATCTTTTTAAACTTTCATCCACACGACCACACCGCGTGACCTTCCCTCCTGATGCTGGGAGCTATTACAAATAACAAGCATTTGCAATGCAATAGGTCTCGCATTATGAAAGTTTGAGCTATTGATCTTGTAAATGACAATTTTTTTTATTTATGTGTTGATTTTGAAAATAGCTAAATTAATAGCTTTGTCATTTTCAATGCCAATAGTTATAACTTTCGCACATGTGACGACTATAGCATTTGTAATGCAACATGTTTTGTATTTACGTGACTTAGATGTTATGATATTACAAATAGCAACGGCTTTTAATTTTTTTAAATAATTAATACTTAAATAAAAGTGATTGTAATTTATATTGGCAATAGCTTAAACTTTTGTAAATAACGTTTGTGAAGATTATGTTCAGTGTATTTTATTGTGATGAAAATCCAAGAACAGAAGTGAAATAACATCTTTTTGTGACATTTGTAATAAAGCTTGAAAAACATTGAGAGAACATAATTGAACCAGTTGTTGTTGAATGGTTGCACAGATTGATGCTGTGATGTCGCGTAGTGATGTTGTGATGGCACGGAGTGATGTTGTGGTGGCGCTGAGTGATGTTGTGGTGGCGCTGAGTGATGCTGTGGTGGTGCTGAGTGATGCTGGGATTGCGCTGAGTGATGTTGTGGTGGCGCTGAGTGATGTTGTGGTGGCGCTGAGTGATGTTGTGGTGGCGCTAAGTGATGCTGTGGTTGTGCTGAGTGATGCTGGGATTGTGCTAAGTGATGTTGTGGTGGCGCTGAGTGATGTTGTGGTGGCGCTGAGTGATGCTGTGGTGGTGCTGAGTGATGCTGTGGTGGTGCTGAGTGATGCTGTGGTGGTGCTGAGTGATGCTGTGGTGGTGCTGCTGAGTTCTCTCTGCAACTGCACTCTGCAACTGCACTCTGAATCTGCACTCTGAATCTGCACTCTGAATCTGAAATCTGCACTCTGAATCTGCACTCTGAATCTGCACTCTGAATCTGAACTCTGCACTCTGAATCTGCACTCTGCACTCTGAATATGCACTCTGCACTCTGAATCTGCACTCTGCACTCTGAATATGCACTCTGCACTCTGAATCTGCACTCTGAATCTGCACTCTGAATCTGCACTCTGAATCTGCACTCTGCACTCTGAATCTGCACTCTGCACTCTGCACTCTGAATCTGCACTCTGCACTCTGCACTCTGAATCTGCACTCTGCACTCTGAATCTGCACTCTGCACTCTGAATCTGCACTCTGCATCTGCACTCTGCATCTGCACTCTGAATCTGCGCTCTGAATCTGCACTCTGAATCTGCACTCTGAATCTGCACTCTGAATCTGCACTCTGAATCTGCACTCTGAATCTGCACTCTGAATCTGCACTCTGCACTCACAATCTGCACCCACAATCTGCACTCTGAATCTGCACTCTGCACTCACAATCTGCACCCACAATCTGCACTCACAATCTGCACTCTGCACTCTGAATCTGCACTCTACACCCTGAATCTGCACTCTGCACCCTAAATCTGCACTCTGAATCTGCACTCTGAATCTGCACTCTGCACCCTGAATCTGCACTCTGAATCTGCACTCTGCACTCTGAATCTGCACTCTTCACCCTGAATCTGCACTCTGAATCTGCACCTGCACTCTGCACTCTGAATCTGCACTCTGCACTCACAATCTGCACCCACAATCTGCACTCACAATCTGCACCCACAATCTGCACTCTGAATCTGCACGCACTCTGCACTCTGAATCTGCACTCTGAATCTGCACTCTGCACTCACAATCTGCACCCACAATCTGCACCCACAATCTGCACTCTGAATCTGCACTCTGAATCTGCACTCTGCACTCACAATCTGCACCCACAATCTGCACTCTGAATCTGCACTCTGAATCTGCACTCTGAATCTGCACTCTGAATCTGCACTCTGCACTCACAATCTGCACCCACAATCTGCACCCACAATCTGCACTCTGAATCTGCACTCTGCACTCTGAATCTGCACTCTGCACCCTGAATCTGCACTCTGAATCTGCACTCTGAATCTGCTCGTATTACAGAAAAGGTTGGATACTCTTGAGCTAGATGGGACAGTTGTCTGCATGCTTGACAAGGATTGCCTTTGCAGGGGTGCCTCAGGTGATGGGCGTGGCCACTTCAGGCATGCCAAGAAGTGGGTGTATGGAGCAATGCGTCAATACACACGGGTAGCATATGTAATGTCTAGTCCCTGTTGTGTGGGTGTATTTCAATTTATAATGCGTTTTATTTGTCATAATCAGACGGTGCGTCGGTCAGAGCTGGAGATATTCACGTATGAACCAATAGCAGACACACTGATGGACTATTTCATGTCACCGTATAAAGTGAGCTAAATTGTGCTTCACAAAGGAGGTCCGTGTGCACACGCCCTAAAGACACGGGGCCTGAGATAGCTTCTGAACGCACCCAGTGTTTCTTCTAGGCGTAAATACAAATCTTCGCTTCCTTATCAACTCCAAATGCACCCACTCTTCTTCCAACACAAGCAATGATCTTTTCTGTTAAAAATCTAAAAAATATCTCACAGAAGTCTTAAATCGTCCTCTCCCAAAATAATATCGCCGCCAGGGTGCCCTCCCTCGAGGCCCCACTAATGTGAAGAGATGGCGGCATCTTTTTAAACTTTCATCCACACGACCACACCGCGTGAGCTTCCCTCCTGATGCTGGGAGCTATTACAAATAACAAGCATTTGCAATGCAATAGGTCTCGCATTATGAAAGTTTGAGCTATTGATCTTGTAAATGACAATTTTTTTATTTATGTGTTGATTTTGAAAATAGCTAAATTAATAGCTTTGTCATTTTCAATGCCAATAGTTATAACTTTCGCACATGTGACGACTATAGCATTTGTAATGCAACATGTTTTGTATTTACGTGACTTAGATGTATTGATATTACAAATAGCAACGGCTTTTAATTTTTTAAAATAATTAATACTTAAATAAAAGTGATTGTAATTTATATTGGCAATAGCTTAAACTTTTGTAAATAACGTTTGTGAAGATTATGTTCAGTGTATTTTATTGTGATGAAAATCCAAGAACAGAAGTGAAATAACATCTTTTTGTGACATTTGTAATAAAGCTTGAAAAACATTGAGAGAACATAATTGAACCAGTTGTTGTTGAATGGTTGCACAGATTGATGCTGTGATGTCGCGGAGTGATGTTGTGATGGCACGGAGTGATGTTGTGGTGGCGCTGAGTGATGTTGTGGTGGCGCTGAGTGATGCTGTGGTGGTGCTGAGTGATGCTGGGATTGCGCTGAGTGATGTTGTGGTGGCGCTGAGTGATGTTGTGGTGGCGCTGAGTGATGTTGTGGTGGCGCTGAGTGATGCTGTGGTTGTGCTGAGTGATGCTGGGATTGTGCTGAGTGATGTTGTGGTGGCGCTGAGTGATGCTGTGGTGGTGCTGAGTGATGCTGTGGTGGTGCTGAGTGATGCTGTGGTGGTGCTGAGTGATGCTGTGGTGGTGCTGAGTGATGCTGTGGTGGTGCTGAGTGATGCTGTGGTGGTGCTGAGTGATGCTGTGGTGGTGCTGAGTGATGCTGTGGTGGTGCTGCTGAGTTCTCTCTGCAACTGCACTCTGCAACTGCACTCTGAATCTGCACTCTGAATCTGCACTCTGAATCTGAACTCTGCACTCTGAATCTGCACTCTGCACTCTGAATATGCACTCTGCACTCTGAATCTGCACTCTGCACTCTGAATCTGCACTCTGCACTCTGAATCTGCACTCTGAATCTGCACTCTGAATCTGCACTCTGAATCTGCAATCTGAATCTGCACTCTGAATCTGCACTCTGAATCTGCACTCTGCACTCACAATCTGCACCCACAATCTGCACCCACAATCTGCACTCTGAATCTGCACTCTGCACTCTGAATCTGCACTCTGCACCCTGAATCTGCACTCTGAATCTGCACTCTGCACTCTGAATCTGCACTCTGCACTCTGAATCTGCACTCTGCACTCTGAATCTGCACTCTGAATCTGCACTCTGCACTCACAATCTGCACCCACAATCTGCACTCTGAATCTGCACTCTGAATCTGCACTCTGAATCTGCACTCTGCACTCACAATCTGCACCCACAATCTGCACCCACAATCTGCACTCTGAATCTGCACTCTGCACTCTGAATCTGCACTCTGCACCCTGAATCTGCACTCTGAATCTGCACTCTGCACTCTGAATCTGCACTCTGCACTCTGAATCTGCACTCTGCACTCACAATCTGCACCCACAATCTGCACCCACAATCTGCACTCTGAATCTGCACTCTGAATCTGCACTCTGCACTCACAATCTGCACCCACAATCTGCACTCTGAATCTGCACTCTGAATCTGCACTCTGAATCTGCACTCTGAATCTGCACTCTGAATCTGCACTCTGCACTCTGAATCTGCACTCTGCACCCTGAATCTGCACTCTGAATCTGCACTCTGCACTCTGAATCTGTACTCTGCACCCTGAATCTGCACTCTGAATCTGCACTCTGCACTCTGAATCTGCACTCTGCACCCTGAATCTGCACTCTGAATCTTCACTCTGCACTCTGAATCTGCACTCTGCACTCTGAATCTGCACTCTGCACTCTGCATCTGCACTCTGAATCTGCACTCTGAATCTGCACTCTGAATCTGCACTCTGAATCTGCACTCTGCACTCTGCACTCTGAATCTGCACTCTGCACTCTGCACTCTGAATCTGCACTCTGCATCTGCACTCTGCATCTGCACTCTGAATCTGCACTCTGAATCTGCACTCTGAATCTGCACTCTGCACTCACAATCTACACCCACAATCTGCACTCTGAATCTGCACTCTGCACTCACAATCTGCACCCACAATCTGCACTCACAATCTGCACCCACAATCTGCACTCTGAATCTGCACTCTGCACTCTGAATCTGCACTCTACACCCTGAATCTGCACTCTGCACCCTGAATCTGCACTCTGAATCTGCACTCTGAATCTGCACTCTGCACCCTGAATCTGCACTCTGAATCTGCACTCTGCACTCTGAATCTGCACTCTTCACCCTGAATCTGCACTCTGAATCTGCACCTGCACTCTGAATCTGCACTCTGCACTCTGAATCTGCACTCTGCACTCACAATCTGCACCCACAACCTGCACTCACAATCTGCACCCACAATCTGCACTCTGAATCTGCACTCTGCACTCTGAATCTGCACTCTGAATCTGCACTCTGCACTCACAATCTGCACCCACAATCTGCACCCACAATCTGCACTCTGAATCTGCACTCTGAATCTGCACTCTGCACTCACAATCTGCACCCACAATCTGCACTCTGAATCTGCACTCTGAATCTGCACTCTGAATCTGCACTCTGAATCTGCACTCTGCACTCCCAATCTGCACCCACAATCTGCACCCACAATCTGCACTCTAAATCTGCACTCTGCACTCTGAATCTGCACTCTGCACCCTGAATCTGCACTCTGAATCTGCACTCTGAATCTGCACTCTGCACTCTGAATCTGCACTCTGCACCCTGAATCTGCACTCTGAATCTGCACTCTGCACTCTGAATCTGCACTTTGAATCTGCACTCTGAATCTGCACTCTGAATCTGCACTCTGAATCTGCACTCTGCACTCACAATCTGCACTCTGCACTCACAATCTGCACTCTGCACTCACACTCTGCACTCACAATCTGCACTCTGCACTCACAATCTGCACTCTGCACTCACTATCTGCACTCACAATCTGCACTCTGCACTCTGAATCTGCACTCTGCACTCTGAATCTGCACTCTGCACCCTGAATCTGCACTCTGAATCTGCACTCTGCACTCTGAATCTGCACTCTGCACCCTGAATCTCCACTCTGAATCTGCACTCTGCACTCTGAATCTGCACTCACAATCTGCACTCTGCACTCACAATCTGCACTCTGCACTCACAATCTGTGAGTTAACTTAGCCTATTTAGCAAGTTATTTAACAGTTCCATATTTTCATTTGAAAACAGTAACCCTGTCTATGTCAGACCCATCAATTGCTGGTATTTTCATACTTAGGCAGTAGTAAAGCCTATTTTCGCATGTGTCTAGCACTTGTGTTCGAGATTGACTATAAAGTTGTATGGTTTCTTCCAAACGTTTTCATACATATGCAGCTTATGTAATTTGCAAACTGCTTTCCTAACCACGGCAACCAGTGTTCCAGATTTGAGGAAGAAGCAGTGTGTTGAAAGTGGCTAAGTAGTGTTGTGCGTCTTTCCTAAGTGATACCAGCAGGAGTTTGCCGGAGCAAGGTCTGACCATGGTTCATGTTTATTACCGTCAAATCGACATCTTCTGTCAAAACGGAATTGATGTCCATAATTACGATGATGTCACCCACATATCGTTTTGGCTCTCTAAGTGGCAGGGGCTGGAGCTTCCTTTCAGGAAGTTGTTAACAAATTAAGTGTGTAGATAAATGCAACAAGGGCAAAAAGAAATAGCAATCCGTGGGGGAGAGAGCGGAGGGGGATGGTGTGTGGGGGCCAGCCATGATTAATTAGGGGAGGAGAAGCCTTAGGGGAGGAGAAGCCGCAGAGCGCACGCTGGGCGAAGCCCTTTGATGTGCTCTGCGAGTCTGCGGCCGTGAATGCGCGTGCTTGTTTGTTCACGTCATTCACGTGAACTGTAAGAAAACCGCAGTGCAAGAAGCCCTTAGTTTGACGAGGATTTCGAGCACTTGAATTCTCGATCCCTCAATGCGCTTGCGCACATTGTAGGTCACGAGACCTAAAAAGTGATGCGCGTGGCTCACTCGGGCCTGCTAACACCCCCACCACACACACACAAATTATGGGTGAAACACGCACTAATTACACTGCTACGGCCATGGTGTGGCATGAACAGCGTGAGCAGGTCCTGAAACCCAAAAACAAGGACATTCCACAAACAGAGAAGTAGGACTACACTTTTGCACCATCCAAGGGGCTCTGAATGATTCAGTGACAACAGTCGCCATACATAAAACATAGACAATCGGTTACTAAGAGGAATTAAATGCGACTTTTACTCAATCTTCATCATCAAACTATCTGTTTTGCAAGGGGCTGCTGACTTCTTCTCTTGAGCATATGAAAACTTGCCAGACAGTGTAAACCGGGACTGTCCCAGCAAACCTTTGTGGCTTAGTCACCCTACTGTGAAAATAAAAAAGCCTCCCTTCTGCTTCCAACTCATTCCATCTAGGCTCACCTGCAGCCAGACACCTTCCCAATCAGACTAGCTGGTCCCCCTGTAATCCCTGAAGATGAGTTCAGTGCCACGACGTCACGGTCGTTTTAGGGTGTATATAGGAATGCTAGACACCATAACCCTTCTCGCCCAAATGTATAGGAATTGGATTAACACCAACTGCCTTGAATGTATGAATTTGCATAATATTATTCCACATTTCAACAATTACCGATATTCGTTTGTTTTTCTGTCGGGGTTTGTGGTTTCCTTTGAATGGTATTGCTTCTGGTTTGCATTTATTTTTACTGGTGCTGTGTGTGAAAATGTTTATTTAATTTATTTATTTTTAAGGTTTAATAGAGCGCGAACCAGACCCTTGCGGGTATCAGAGCACTTTACAGGGTAGGTGTAATAGTTACATAAATACAAAGAAAATAACAGGGTCAGGGCTCGAGTCGGTGTACCACGCGGGTGGACGGCATCCCCCCACATATTTTACTGGAGATCCGTAACTGGATCAAATGGAGCCACACATTCACTCTTTGGCCTCTCTGTGGCGAGAGCGAAGCCCATTCAGATGCTGCTCACGTGCTGGCTTCTCTGATGCAATCGCATCTAAGGGGTAAGCGAGGGGAGGCAATTAGTCTAACGGTGCAAGCCACTTTTCGTGACGTCACTTCCTGTTGTGACGTCAGCGTACCCCCACTTCTTTTTTTAGGACTTGTGCCCTGAACAGGGTTCAATGCTGGTCCATGATGTTAAAATACCTACTATCATAGTAAAATGTTCATTTGGATGTGAGTCTTGGGCCCTTGTGAGACACATTCATAGGCCTGGTGCAAGCAGGGCGCTGAGGGCGGCTCCTTGTGTAAGTCCTTGTCAGACACAGGCCTGCACAGGCAGAGCGCTGAGTGCGGCTCCTGGTGTAAGTCCTTGTCAGACACAGGCACAGGCCTGGCACAGGCAGAGCACTGAGTTTGGCCCGGGTGTGAGTCCTTGTGAGACAGAGGACACAAATACACATTCAGGCGTATGCAAATAAAGAGACGTACACATAAATGCTGCCACGGGTACGGTGACAGAAAAAGTCTCAAACCCAAACATAACACACAGATCTACGCACACATATAGAGATAAACAGGAAGGTGATCCCAAAACCGAAAGCGATCGCTTTTGGAAATAAACAAAGCTGCGAGTCATGCACACGGGCCCAATTATCTTGCCTGTGTCTGGGCACGATAATTGAAATCACATTGCAGGAAATGTGCGTAATAGACAACAATAGGCCAGGGGTGGAGCTATGCGCCCGCCTCTGGCCTATTGTGTGCTATTAAAAAAAAGAACACACAGAGAAAGGCCAACAGCAGGCCACAAAAGTAAAAACACATGCACGAGCGTGTGCAATTCCAGGGTCCATTTCTGCAACCTCGTCAAAAGGACTCACGCTGTACGAACACTGCTGCGCAGTGTAACGCTAGGCGCGAAACCTAAAAAGGGCTTAACACTGACTCTGGGAGCTACTGAATGATTGCCCTCCTGGACATCGAGGCAAGGCCTATGCAAGCTCACTTTTGGCGGAACTAGTGGACTGGGTCAAGGTGCACGATCTTCTGCCCTTTTATCAGACCGTGTTTAGACCAGGGGGCTCAACCGTGGATAACATTGTTGCCCTGTCATATCTAGCCCATCATGCGGCGTCCCATTGCACCCCGACGCTTTTTGCCTGCTTCATCGACTACTCTGCAGCCTTCCATGGTGTAGACTGATCCATCCTTTGGCAGAAACTGTCTCGCTGGAACATCAGTCCACCCCTTTTACAAGCCATTAAATCACTATACTTGTGTACTTGGATAAGGGTCAAACTCACCAGTCAGTCCGCTACAGAGAAAATTACCTTGAACCGGGGGCTAAAGCAGGGATGTGTCCTGGGCCGATGCTCTTTAATCTGTATACTGCGGATATGGGCCAGCAACTGTATGGAGCCTCATCAGTCACGGCCAGGATGGGCCTCACAAAGATACAGCTGCTGCAGTACGCCAATGATCTGGTACTCCTCAACCATACTAAAACAGGTCTTCAAAAAGCGCTCACGGACCTTTCGGTATACAATGCTCAGAACAAGCTGGTTGCTAATTCAACCAAATCCAAAATAGTAATTTTTGGCCACTATCCGAAAAAAAAGGTGGCAAAGAGGCGGTTGGGCATGCTGACTCTGGACTGCATCCAATCTTACAACCACCTGGGGGTTTGGATCAGCGAATCAGGCCGCCCACGGGTGCACCTCCACAAACTGCAGCATAAGGGGAAAATGGACACCTATGCACTTTGCAAATTGTACGTGACTCTGGATAGCCCAACAACAATGGCCATGCAAAGAGTCCTGAGGGACAAACTTTTTCCTTCCCTAAGTTACGCGCAACAGGCATTCCCAGGGAAATTTGCGCAAGACCTGGAAAAAATACATTGCACAGCCTACAAAAAGATATTCCGTCTACCAGCTTGCACCAGGAACACCTTAATTCATTTGGAATTTGATCTCAACCAACAAAAACTAGAAGAGCTGGCGACTCTCTCGAAATAATTTTTCTTAACAATGGCGGCCCCCATAAACTCTATGAAGGATTTTTTTAAATCGATTTTCCTACAAACTAGCAACCCATGGTCTGCCTGTCTTGCCTTAGCCAAAGATCTTCCTCAGCTTGCCACATAGAATTGGGACCCCAGTTTAACCAACTATGCTACCATCAAGGCAACAATAAAAAAGCAATTGCAGCTACGCTCTCGCACTTTGGACATGGAATCCCTGGCAGCAAGAGGCTTTCGTGAGACCCAAAGTCTCCCACACACACATTCCAGTCAGAAACCCCACCTTAGGCAGGCCACGGGGACCCAAGCCCTACACAGGGTTTTAGCTGCCAGATTACACCCTCTTCCTTTAAAAGAACTATAGCCAACCGCAAACCCAAGGCCGAGTATTAGGGAGTGCCGCTTCTGCAATCACAAACGAGAATCCTTGGCCCACATTATAGTTTGCTGTCCAGCCCTTCAGCCAGCTCATAGAACTTATCTCAGACCAATCCTCCTTCAACTGGGCACCCGTAGAGCAACAGAGGCAGTCCTACAACTCTATACTTTGGACATTGTAAAGCAAATGGGAAGCTTTGGGGAATTTGTTTACCACACTCGCACACTATTGGAGGGCAACTCTCCACACGCCGAGTCAGGAGCACCCTCTGGAGTTCTTTAGGAAGCAGGGCCTGGGTTGTGGAGGCTTAAACAATACTGAAGTTTTGACTTGCTTTGCCCATCATAGGTCTTTTTCAAATTACTGTCTTATTTTATAATCGAAAACAAATGGCGGTTTTAATAATTTTTCAACTAGAAACAACCTCTTGTCAAACCCAATAAATTTAGATCAGGCAATTGCTCTGTTTAATAATTTTTCAATCAAATATTTATTGTTTTATATTTCTAAAAGTGGTTTTTCTTCCATTCTTTTTAAAATATGATGCAATTTGTAATGGTTTTGATTAAACACACAAATAAAGTATTCATTTATTAATTCATTCATTCATACATGATTCAGAGTTTGCAGATAAAATGGTTTTGACAGAAGCAGAACAGAACTCACACAACAGAGTTAGATTCCTGACGTGGAACGCACAAGGCCTAAATGATTATAGGAAAGTATGTATGGTTGTTGCATACTTAAAAAGGCACCATGTTGATGTGACACTAATACAAGAGACACATTTGACCTCTAATAGTAATATGCTCACACAAATATGACTAAGGGCCATCCCTGTGCTGTTGCATTTACTTTACATGCCAGAGGTGTCCCCGGGGGGTTAACTTGAAATCAGGCATTACACTGCAGAGCTTTGTTATCACTGGATGTTACAAAGAACGGCTAAATGTGAATCTAGTTAATATATATGGCCCCAACCAAAATGACCCACAGTTCTACCATTCACGTGGCTCTTGTCTACTCAGAGGCACAGATCTTCCACAAATTTGGGGTTTGAGACTTTAATTGTATTTAGGTTCCCGCCTGCGACTGCTCCAGCAGTCCTCCACGCCACCCGTCCACTGCTGCGGGTGCGATAGCAGATATTACAGACCAATTAGGCTTGCCAGATGTCTGGAGACAGCATTCCCCCGGCACCTCAGGGTTCACTCACTACTCTGCCGCTCATGATACACATACTCAAATAGATTTCTGGTTAATATCTAGGAGTTTTCTCACTCGGGTCATCACCTGTGAACCTCTCTCATGAATGTATTCAGATCATTCCCCGATCTTGCTGGACATCGAGCTACCTACCAATAAATGTGCACCATTTATCTGGCGGTTTCCCCCATACTCCCTAATGGATCCAATTTTTAAGGCTGATATGGCTTCATCCATAGAGAGGTTCTTTAAAGATAACATAGGTGATTAGTTTTACCACGGTCTGGGAGCTCTTTAAGATGTTTATCAAAGGTATGATGATCTCCAAACACGCAGGAGTGCTCCTCGCCTAAAGAGATAGATTATCAAGACTAAAAAGGGAGATTGCTCAACTGGAGCAAGCCCATCTTCGTTCTGGTGACACAAAACTCCTAGAAGATATCAAAAAAGCTATTGATGAGTATTATGACACAGCAGACAGTGATGTGAGACACCTAGGCAAATACTCTACCACTAGGGTCTATGGCGAGGGAGAGCACCCCGCTGCCACTCTGGAGACATTACAGAGCCCTAAAAGAGAGGACGGTATGATAGATGAACTACAGGATGAAGATGGTATCCCGTTGCATGATGCAAGCTTAATTGCAAAGAGATGGAGTACATATTACGCTGAGCTATATAGTTCACAGATATCACCGGAAGACGAAGCAATAAAAGAGTACTTGGAACATAACCAAATGTCATGCCTCACCAATACAAAAGGAGAACACCTTATGACTCTTCTTGATCCTAGAGAAATTCGGGCGGCACTTAAAACAATGCGGGTCGGGGTGCACCTGGTTTACATTGACTTATGCTGGCTTGTTATAAAGATTTACATCAATTGCTTATACCTCATCTAGTCACTCTATATGAGGTAATGGCCGAGGCCAGTGTGATGCCCCAATCCATGAGAGAAGCATTGATCGTTACTCTCCTGTAACCTGGGAAACCTCTGGATAATTGCTCTTCCTATACACCCTTATCCCTACTAAATGTAGATATCAAAATCTTTGAGAAATTTTAGCCAATCGTCTTACCCTATTGGGCCCATTGGGGGTTGGTCTGGAGCAAGCTAGCTTTGTTCCAGGACAGAGCATTACCTGCATTCTCAGAACCATCTTTGGTACCATTCAGAGAGTTAACCTACATGTCTGAGCCGTGGCAGTCTTTTTAGACTCTGTAAAGGCGTTTGCCTGAGTAGAGTGGTCATTTAGGAAGGCTGTTCTTCACCGCATCGGGTTGGTGAGGTCTTTCTCCAGTTATTTTGCAGTTTCATGCAAGAACCCAGTAGCAAGGATTAGAATCAGTTATATAGTCACCTCTCCTATAGCTGTCTCGAGAGGTACCCGGCAGGGTTGTCCATTATCTCCCCTTTTAAATGCCCTGGTGGCAGAATCCCTGGCCTGTGCCTTGAGGGAATACCATGGAAACAGGGGGTTGCACTTCCCTGGTTAGCACTTAATGATCAAGGCATACGCTGATGACATGCTTCTTTATGTCCGAGACACTGAGAGACACCTTACCCCTGTATTCACTGAGGTGGATTATTTTGGGCAGCTATCAGGCCTCAGGGTGAATTGGGCAAAATCCATAATTTTCACCCTGACTCAATCCATGGCTCCAGTGAAATTGGACTTCCCACTGCAATGGACCACAGATTCTGTACATTATTTAGGAATACACATGTATACTGGATCAGATTACCTCTCCCATTGGTCAGACTAATCTGTCTTATGAAAATGGTCATCCTCCCCAGATTCTTTTTCCTCTTTCAGAATATCCTGATGCTACTTCCGAATCATATATTTGATACTCTTCGTTCATTTCTGAATAAATTGGCTTGTGCCAGTAGGCTCCCAAGGGTTAAATGGGATACTCTCACCCTGCCATACTCTATTGGTGGTCTAAATGCATCAGATCTCGAGTTATACTATAGAACACGGCAGAGCTTGCATGCACATGCCTAGATACACAGACCAAAAGTCTTACCGCACCTACATATTGAGAGAGAGGCCACTGACCCAGATACTCTTTAGAACCCGGGTTAGGCGACATGGTAACCTTGACTCTTTAGCCTCAACAGTACATGCTTGGCGAAACTTGTTGAAGAGACAGACAGGAACTCTGTTGTATTTCCCACTGACCCCGTTAGAATGGTGTTCATAGTTTCCGATGGAGAGAGAAAGGGACGTTTCCCAAATATTGCGGAAATGTGGTATATCTAAGATGGGGGACCGCTTTCATGACGGGGTGGTACGCAAGTGGGAAGACATATTGGAGGAGGGACACAAGCCCTTGACCCTTGCCCAATATCAATACCTCAGAGCTGTGCATGCATTACGCAACCTCTTAGGCAAAGATATGCAGGAGCCAATAGAGATGCCAACACTTTCCCATAATATACGCTCTACCTCACCCGCTAAGCTGCTAACTAGAATTTACAGCCTTGCACGAGAATCCAAGATACCACACTTAATGAAAGCTTGCCAGGACTGGAAGAAAGTCCTAGATATGGTGATTAATGACAATAGCTGACAGTATTGCTGCGAAGCGACACAGCACATCTCACTTAATAGTAGACACCGACTAATTCACTTTAAATATATTAATAGAGTGTATTATAAACCTGAGAGACTATGTAGAAACAGATTACGTGATTCGGCGGTCTGTCATTGCTGCACGAACAGGAAGCTGGGTTCTGCAAGTAGCCTGGAATTGCCCTAACATTTTTGATTTCTGGGGGAAGATCTTTCATACTTTGAATGAGATTACATGTCTCTCCTTAACACCTAATCAGTTTCTCACTTTTTTGGGACATGACAAGGGAGTCGACAAAAAAGTAAAACGACTAGTTGCTATAAGTCTGCTGCTAGCTAAACGTAGGGTAGCAATGGCCCAGTCCCGACAATTGATGATTGGACTAAGGATATGCTCTATTGTAAAACACAGCTGGATACATACAGAGAGTTACTTCCACCACAGAATTGCGCAAAAGTCTTTTGGGTATTGTACCAACAGTACTTAGCAGGTAAGGCGACTAAGGAGCCGGAGGGGGATAAAGGTAATTATGTATATACTAGACATACAGAATACAATACATGGGTCAAGGGCACAAAAATATGTCGGAAACAAGCCTATACATGTTATCCATATCTTTCTTGGCATCATCGATATTGAAAGTATCAACTAACGAGTTGATGGAACCCGTAGTGATAACGGTTTAAATTGTAGTAACTTCCATGCATTGTATATTGTCACTATGAAATTGTACTCTACCCAGCCAAGAGAATATGCAACTGTTTTGAATTATTTCTTACGTGAAGAGAATTCAAATCAATAAACATAATTTTTATTAAAGTGCTAACTTTGGGTTGGGAGCAGATAGAGATGTCATGTTTAGGCTCATGTAAATTGTAATTCATAATCCTCTTTAATACTACAGCCAGATTTTTAGTAGGGCTGGGCAGGGCTCGTGGAGTTTCACTCTGTGGAATTTTGCGGAGTCACCCAAAAACTCAGTGGAGTTCCACAGACTAAGGCGTGCAGGCAGAGTATTTCTCAGCCACCTCTAACCAGGATGTGAGCGCTTCCCTGAGGCCACCAACGTGTACAAACGCATCAGCCCTTGGACCTTGGCCTACAAGAGAGGATAAGTTGTGGTGAGCCCAAGGCTGTGGGTCTGAAGGTAGTGTTGCAGTTGCAGTTCCTGGTTACTGAATTTATATCTGTAAAAGAGTGGGATGTGAGCTGAGTAAGATGATGTAAATGATGTAAAATTAAGTAAAAAATACATATAATTTTAAGAAATATAGTTACAAATATTAAAATATATTTAAAAATAATAATTAATACATAGAATGTTAAAATAAATTAAACATATATATATAAATTAATATATATACTTACTCACATAATGCAACATTAGGGAAACCGTTGGATAGCGTGGGGTAACAATTACTATTCCCACTACAGAGAGTGCAACAGTAGGGAAAGCGCTGGATAGCGTACGGGCAAAAATTACTCTTCCCACTCCAGAGAGTGCAACAGTAGGGAAAGCGTTGGATAGCGTAGGGGTAAAAATTACTATTCCCACTCCAGTGAGTGCAACAGTAGGGAAAGCGTTGGATAGTGTGGGGTAAAAATTACTATTCACACTCCAGAGAGTGCAACAGTAGGCAAAGCCCTGGATAGCTTTGGGGTAAAAAAATACTGTTCCCACTCCAGTGAGTGCAACAGTAGGGAAAGCGCTGGATAGCGTAGGGGTAAAAATTACTATTCCCACTCCAGTGAGTGCAACAGTAGGGAAAGCGCTGGATAGCGTAGGGGTAAAAATTACTATTCCCACTCCAGAGAGGGCAACACTAGGGAAAGCGTTGGACAACATAGATGTTAAAAAAATCATACTTATAAATCAAATAAATATTGTAATTAAATAATGATTTAATAATAAAGTTAGAAAAAATAAAATATAAACTACAAATATATCAAAAACAATAATTACTTTAATAATAGTAAATACTTCCCACCCTATACCCCAATAAACACACAACACAATCCACATCAAATGTCACACTATTAAATTAATCAATTAATAAAAAGTTAATTTGCAATTAATAATTAAATACAAATAAATTAATTAGCATTAACAATACATAATATGGAATAAACATGAATAACCAATTAATAATTAATTTAAAACATTAATTATCAATAAAACATATTTAATACAAATTAATAATCAATTAATAATTAAATACCAAAACAAATCAGTATCAATGTTAATATATAATATTTAATATAAACATATTAACCAATTAATAACTAATTCACAAAAAAAGAATCAATACCAATGAATAGTCTTTAATAAAAATTAATAACCAATTAGTAATTATTTAAGTAAAACATTATTAACACTCAATTTCTCTTATTTAATTACTTAATTACACATAAATTACTTCCCACCCTACTCCCCTATAAACACACAAACCACTCCAATAATAAATGAATACAAATAAAATAATTATCAATTAATAATAATTAATTACCAATTAATAATTAACAATAAATGTATTATTAATACCAATCATTAAAAAATAATAATTACTTAATTAAAATTAAATCACATCCCACCCTATTCCTGTATAAACCCACATCCTGCTACGGTACTAAAACGCAAAATATACTTAATTTTTTTTTACTAATTTATACATATATTTAAAAAACTGTACAATACTTAACAAAAAATATAGAACACATACATATAAAATACATACTAAAATACATAACACTCATGTAAATATCGATATAATAACATCGAAAATTTAACTATCGATATTATTAACATCAATATTTGCAACATCGACATTTCTTACATTACCTTCTATATTCTGGTTGTCGATATTCTTTATTTCGATATTTTGTCCCTACGATATTTAAAACTTGATATAAATGTGCTTCGATATTTAAAAATCGATATTTTGATTGTCCACCGAAAAATCCTACTGCAAATTATAAGGAATTGACTGAGGCCAATTCATCGACAGTGATGGCGCTTGCGGATGTTGAAATGTTCTTTGGGTTACTGCTGCTTGTTGATATTTGGAGACAGGTGCACACACAGGACCACGTTGCGGAATTGGGTGGTACCTGTGATCAGATCAAAGGATGGGACCAGGAGAGAAAGCCTGGGGAGAAGCCTAAGGCTGAGATACTGGCTTTGCCTGGTCGAATTATGACATATATGTACTCTTTTATCCCACCGACAAAGGTAGATTGAGACAAGTTAACAGCATCTTGTCAGAAGAAAGATGGAAGTGTGTCCGATTTTTTCACTCGATTTGAATGTGTGTTTTGGGATTTTAGTGGACAAGATTTGCCGGTTGGAGGGAGGTGTCCCATAGTTCGGTAATAGATTTGTTAGGAACCTGATTCCTGAGATCCTGACTTGGTTGCAGGCTTCGGAGTGTACTTGGATCACCTCCTCCCCTTCTGTAATATTGAGTATGGCACAGTATTATGAGCACAGGGAAAATGAGGAGAAGGAGAAGGTGGAGAAAAAGCATAAATAATTGAAGACAAAGGTGTTGTTACAACAGGCTTCTCAGGGGAATGATAGATGACTTGGTGGTACACCCCACCAGTTACCTTGTACCAGCCGGAATACTGTGCCTGTAGGGCCGAATCAGTGTGCATTTTGTAAGGGGGAGGGACATTGGCATAGTGAGGGTCTGGTGTAGTTACAGAATGATGTGGTCCTTAGAGGACAAGGTTCTCTCTGGACGTGGTTGTGGAACTGGTGGACACGACAGAGCTCAGCATGCTGACACCTCACAGGATTGTTCGGATAGTAACTACTTTGATGACAATAGGAGTGGACAGTATTATCACAATGACTATGATCCGGATGAGGTGACAGGAATGTCTCATAGCTAGGACAACCAGAGGCAGGGTGAGGGACCAGTTCTGATACCTGTAGATCAGTGTGGTCTTTACGTTACTGCAGATTTGCATGGCTCACCTAAGGAATTTTTGGTGGATACAGGTGCAATGAATAGCTCGGTTTCTCATTCACTGGTCCCTGGGGAAGCTGTGTCTGGCCGTAATAATGTTTCAGTGAGCTTTTCTGGTGTACTGGTTGGGAGCCCCATTTCCAAACATTTTACCCTGAATATAGGTCATTCTACTGTAGAGTTGTAATTTTTGTTGACATCTAATTGCGGGGGAAATTTGATGGGTTTAGATTTATTACAGAAGTTACTTGCAACAATTTATTGTTCCCCGGACGGTGTTTACATGACGATGGGTCCCAATTGGGTCAGCACTAAACAGAGTCTGTCCAAAGATGTGCCTCTCCCTGTTAAGTTTAAGGATGTGCCACCCACGTTGCTGGCAGCAGGTGACACGGATGTAGGACTCTTGCAGATTCCTTCAGCTTCAATTAAAATTAAAGACAATGCTATTCTGCCTTGTATTCCCCAGTATAAAATACCACAAGCCGGGAAGCGGGCTCTGTTGTAGACGACTGTTAATGTGTGTGATAGCCCTATTCTTCCCATCCTTAAGAGGGCACCTTCGGGCTCCACTGACGATCACTATGATGTTTATCATTTTTTGATTGACCTGCGTGAAGTGAATACGTTTGTAGTTCCTCAGTTCCCAGTGGTCCCTGACATTACTGCCCTTCTGACAATGATCCCTTCTTTTCTGTCATTGATCTGAAAATGCATTCTTTAGTATTCCGATCCATCCAGACAGCAGGCACTTGTTCGGGTTTTTGACTAGCTGGCAGAAGCTTTAGATTATGTTGAGCTTCTCAGGGCTATACTCAAAGCCCTAGTATATATAGCCATTCCTTGAAGCCCAATTGGACTCCTTTACACTTCCCTCAGTTAATGTATTGCTCCAATAAGTAGATGACCTTCTCATCACTTCTGAAACTGAAAAGGGTTGCAGAGACAGTACAGTAAAATTGTTGCTACATTTAGCACACCACAGACATAAAGTGTCCATTTCCAAATTTCAATATTGTCGACAGGAGGTCACCTATTTAGGTCACCTGCTGTCCAAAGAGGGTAGGAGGTTGATCCCTGAGCGCATCAGTGCCATTGTTAAAATGTCTATCCCTAAAACTCAGCGGGATATGCGGGCGTTTATTGGCATTACCTCCTACTGTTGCCAATGGATCCTTTAGTACTTGTTACTAACAAAGCCTTTGCTGACATTAACCACCAAAGATGTGCATGAACCCTTGCCCTGGACGACTGAATGTTAGCAGTCATTTAAGCAATAAAAAGTTACGCTTTGCTCTGCACTTGTGCTTGGTACGCCTGACTACATGAAGCCGTTCATGCTGTATGTACACAAGACGGCCGGTTGTGCGCTTTCTGTCTTAACACAGGCCTTTGGAGGTAAGCAACGGCCTTCTGCTTATTTTTCTGCTTTTCTTGACCCAGTCGCAAAAGTCCTACCGAGCTGTCTAAGAGCGATGACGGCAGTGGCCGTCTCTATAAGGCAATCGGCTGGGCTCATACTTGATACTGACCTCACAGTCATGGACCCCATGCTGTGGATATCCTTTCGAATAAGACTAAAACGCAGCACCTCACCAGTGCATGTCTGACTGATTATGAGCTAACTCTCTTTACCCCACATGTCATGATTAAAAGATGTGTCACTCTAAACCCAGGCACGATGCTACCCCTCCCTTCTGAGAGTTAGGAAATGTATATACATGATTGTATCTTCCGCACGGAAGAGGAGACAAAAGGACGGGTAGACTTGAATGATGTTCCCTTATCTGACCCCCAAGGGGAACTATATGTCGATGGCTCGTGTTTCAAATTACCACTACAACAGCTGCATATGTAATTCCCAGTGTAAGAATTGGCTTTTGTAGTCTGGTCTGCCCTGTTCCCATGATGCACTGGGCCAGGGACAGACTAATTTGCATAAAGCCAGGTTCTGAAACTGGGATGGTGCAATGAGCTAAAAAACGGTGTTGGATCTAGCCCTGATCACTTGACTGGGTGAGAGTATTCTGCTTAATTCAGAGACTCTGTCCCTCACCACCCCTTGTTGTAAATATAAGCATATGTAATCACAACACTACACACAGTGGTTGTGATATCACCAGTTCCCTATCAATCAGCTCAAGCTGCAGAGCTGGTTGCCCTTATTCGAGCCTGTGCGTTAAGTGAGGGTCTGGCTGTGAACATCTATATGACAGTCAGTATGCCCTCAGAGTCTCCCATAAATGTGAACGGCTATGGGCAGAGAGAAGGTTTCTTACTTCCAATGGGATGAAGATCCAACATGGCCCTCTTATACATAGGCTCTTGTCAGTTTTGACTCTTCCCAAAAGATTAGCAATAATAAAATTTAGCACCCACAAGGCAATTACTGATAATGTGGGTAAAGTGAATGCATTCGCAGACCAGACAGCTAAGGAGACAGCCTGAATGAAGATGAAAAAGATGTTTGTAGCAGGTCCCGCTAGGTGGGTGCCTGAGGTTACTTTGTTTGAGGATATGCTTGAAAGTGTGAAGGAGATACAGAGTGAGGCGGCTATTAAGGAATTTGCAATATGGCAGCAAAGCACAGCACATTTGGATGGGGATGAGTGTTGGACTAATAACTCAGAGAAACAGAGATGGATACTACCATGCATATGTACGCCCCGTAGTCACCATGGTGCACGGGCCAGCTCATATCAGTGCTAAACGTATTTGTAAGTTGTTAGACCCTGTATGGCAAAATGATAATATCCCAAGGACTGCCGCCCACTTGGTCAAATACTGTATGGTGTGTGTTAGAAGTAGGGGTCTCTAGTTGGCAATGGTTTGCACCTTGTCCGGGTAGGGACCCTTCCTTCTAGTTAGGATAAGGGAGTTACACTCCTGAACTAACACCTGCTCAACCCCCTTGGTAGCTTGGCACGAGCAGTCAGGCTTATCTTAGAGGCAGCGTGTAAAGCATTTGCACGTAACCAAGAGTAATACAGTACTTAAAAATCATCAGTTATCAACATAACCTTGAAAAACTGTTCCTTGAAGTCGATAGCTCCCTCTGGGGCTATCACGGCATCGTGAACAAACAAATCCAAGCAGTTCTGGCTGACAGCGGTGTCCCGGGCCAGCTTCGGTGTCTGAAGACCCGCAAAACAGTACCTTTAGAAATGCAGGACATCTGCAACCTCTTGTTGAGCTTCCAAAAGCCCGGCATCCACAGGAGTCAGTTCTGGAGGTTGATACAGGAGTTGTCAGGCCCTTGAAGTCACATGTGTTGCAGATCGAACTCCTTGCGGTTGAAGTCAGGAGCTCTGGCATAAGCAGGCGTCAGGTGCTACGGTTCTGCGGTTCAGCAGTGCAGCATGCGATGCCCTCAGGTTGCGGTGCAAGCAGAGGCTCAGTGGCGGCGTCTGATATTGTCGTCGGTGAGACCAGGGTTCCAGTGCAAAGTGATGCGGTGCTCGTCGCAGTGCTTCCAGGTTATGGTGCAAGCGCTATCGCCGGCTGACAGACTGAAGTCAATGGCCCCGGCATCGGTAGGCCACGGCTGCGATGCGGGATGAAGGCAGTGCATCGTGTAACTTTACAAGCAGTGCCATTGAACCGAGGTGCAAGCATCGATGGCGATTTTGGCATGGAGCGGCATTGCCGGGGATACCAAGGCGGCGTCGTGAAGTGAGGCAATGCGGAGTGAGGTGCACACACGTCATGGTGCTTGCAGCAGCTCGTGGTGGCATTAGCAGGCGTAATCGGTGAGACCAGGATCATGGTGCGTCGTTCCGGAGGTGCCCTCTGCGGTGCCTTCAGGACACGGACTCGGCAGCGGCATCATAGACGGTGTTGGTTGCTTTTTTTCTGTTGCAGCACAAAATACAAACTCCCCAGTGCTGAGGGCAGAAGAACTTGAAGTCTTTGCTGTTCCTGTCACTTCTTGAACATAGGGCAAGGTCTACATCAAGCCCTTAAAGAAACTCACAAAAATAGGTTGCAGAAAGTTCAGTTGTGTCCTTTCACGCTCCAATACAGAAGCAACCACTGCAGGTCAACACAGCAAAGCACTCAGCAAAGTGGTAGTTCCTCCTCACAGTTTCTCCAGCTCTTCTTCTTGGCAGTCTTCTTAGTCCAAAAGAGTTCTGGATTTCAGGCATTTGCGATCCACTTTTTATAGCCCAAAATCCTTTGTCCTCTCAGGCAGGGAGTGTCTGTGCCCAACCAGAACCAATTCTGCCCTCTCCGGTGTGGCTTCCTGGCAGGAGGTGGGGACGGCATTGTCAGAGGCAGACCAGGCTCATTCAGGTGAAAGGAAATCTCCTTTCTACTCAAAATGCAGTCCAGGTCAATTCAGCCCTTTCCTGGCCCACCTAGACTATCTGGAGCCACTGCTGCTACTGTAGTTCCAACACCCAGACAGTCAATCCACAAACCCAGCAGAGGCATGCTGGATGACTGAGCAAAAAAATACCTACTTTCTAAAAGTGGTATTTTCAAACACTTAGGGGTCGATTCCGATTCGGGATGAAAAACCGTGGTACGATTCGTATTCGTAGCCGTTTCCGTACGAATTTAAAAAAAGACGTCTGAATTGCGTGGTACGATCCAAAGTCCGAAAATACGTACGAATATCAGCGAACCGTACGAACCACAATCGAAAACCGGTACGAAATGTCGTTGGAACTCCAAACGTATGATTTGTAAACATGCCGTACAAACTAACAAGTACGATCCTGACCAGGGACCAAGTACGCGATTTGTACGGGCAAACGTAGTCCCGCATGAAGCACGATTCGTACAGAAAACATCGCGTATGAGCGAGCCGCACCAACAAAGACGACTCGCACACCCCACAATCAAGCCTACACGTACCCTGGGCCCGATAAACGACTGTAACTGCCAGCCGCACTCACAAATACGACTCGCACACCCCACAATCAAGCGTACACATACCCCGGGCCCGATAAACTAACGTAACTGCCAGCCGCCCCCACAAATACGACTCGCACACCCCACAATCAAGCGTACACGTACCCCGGACCCGATAAACGACCATAACTGCCAACCGCCCCCACAAATACGACTCGCACACCCCACAATCAAGCGTACATGTACCCCGGGCCCGATAAACAACCGTGACAGCCAGCCGCACCCATAAATACGACTCGCACACCCCACAATCAAGCGTACACGTACCCCGGGCACGATAAACGACCGTAACTGCCAGCCGCACCCACAAATACGACTCGCACACCCCACAATCAAGCGTACACGTACCCCGGGCCCGTTAAACGTCCGTAACTGCCAGCCGCACCCACAAATACGTCTCGCACACCCCACAATCAAGCGTACACGTACCCCGGGCCTGATAAACGACCGTAACTGCCAGCCGTACCCACAAATACAACTCGCCCGATAAACCACTGTGACAGTCAGCCGCACCCACAAATACGACTCGCACACCCCACAATCAAGCGTACATGTACCCCGGGCCCGATAAACAACCATAACTGCCAGCCGCACCCACAAATACGACTCGCACACCCCACAATCAAGCATACACGTACCCCGGGCCCGATAAACGACTGTAACTGCCAGCCACACCAACAAATACGACTTGCACACCCCACAATCAAGCGTACACGTACCCCGGGCCCGATAAACGACCATAAATGCCAGCCGCACCCACAAATAGACTCGCACACCCCACAAAACAAGTCTACAATCTACACACCATAGGAAAACAATGTCCTGGCCACATCAAAACAGGCAAACAGAGGGCCCAAGTCACAACCACCCCTCATTACACGCCCACAAAAAATTCAAAAGAAGCCACACACACCAATAAAAGGGCACACACATACAACCCATCATCCTTTGCAACATACCTATTTGGGCAAAGACACAGACCAACAACTGCAGCCATACACCTTCACACATACACCCTATCTCATTCACACACACCACTCCCTTCACAATCAGACCCACACACCCTCATTCATACACACCATCACCCCCTCAATCACATACACCCCACACCGTGACCACACCAAAGAATCCAAAGTTCACTAACCCGAAGATGGAGATCCTTACAGATGAAGTCATCAGAGTCTTTCCACAGCTGTTTGGTGCATTGGTCAGACAGACCAGCATAGCTGATAAGACACGCATGTGGGAGAGGATCGTCGAGAAGGTCAATGCTGTTGCACCAATCAGGCGCACCAGGGCAGTTTGCCAGAACAGGTGGTACGATCTGCGGATGATGGTCAAGCGCAAGATGGATGAGGACTATGCCAACGCTCATCACACTGGAGGTGGGCCTCCCCGTAGACCTGCCCAATACCATCCCTGAGAGGAGAAAGTCATGGCCCTGCTACCACAGGTGGGAGGGCACAGAATTGAAGGAGCCATTGAGCCTGGTGAGTAAACAAACAACTCATGTAACATGGGGGGACTCCAAGTAGTGCCTAAAAGTATGTGCGGGTGTGGGGGTGTGTGGCCATGACTCCCAGCAGTTCCTAACAGTATGGGGGGGGGTGGGGGTGTGTGGCCATGACTCCCAGCTGTGCCGAACAGTATGAGGGGGTGTGTGGCCATGACTACAAGCAGTGCCTAACAGTATGGGGGGGTGTGGGGGGTGTGGCCATGACTCTCAGCAGTGCGTAACAGTATGGGTGGAGTGTGGCCATGAATCCCAGCAGTGCCTAACAGTATGGGGGTGTGTGGGGGTGTGTGTCCATGACTCCCAGCAGTGCCTAACAGTATGGGGGTGGGGGGGTGTGGCCATGACTCCCAGCAGTGCCTAACAGTATGGGGGTGTGGGGGGGTTGTGACCATGACTCCCAGCAGTGCCGAACAGTATGGGGGGGTGTGGCCATGACTACCAGCAGTGCCTAGCAGTATGGGGGGTGTAGGGGGGTGTGGCCATGACTCCCAACAGTGCCTAACAATATGGGTGGGGTGTGGGGGGGTGTGGCCATGACACCCAGCAGTGGCTAACAGTATAGGGAGGTGTGGGGGTGTGGCCATGAATCCCAGCAGTGCCTAACTGTATGGGGGTGTGTGGGGGGGTGTGTCCATGACTCCCAGCAGTGCCTAACAGTATGGGTGTGGGGGGGTGTGGCCATGACTCCCAGCAGTGCCTAACAGTATGGGGGTGTGGGGTTTGTGGCCATGACTCCCAGCAGTGCCAAACAGTATGGGGGGTGTGGCCATGACTACCAGCAGTGCCTAACAGTATGGGGGGTGTAGGGGGGTGTGGCCATGACTCCTAGCAGTGCCTAACAGTATGGGTGAGGTGTGGGGGGTGTGGTCATGACTACCAGCAGTGCCTAACAGTATAGGGGGTGTAGGGGGGTGTGGCCATGACTCCCAGCAGTGCCTAAAAGTATGGGTGAGGTGTGGGGGGTGTGGTCATGACTCCCAGCAGTGCCTAACAGTATAGGGAGGTGTGGGGGGGGTGTGGTCATGACTCCCAGCAGTGCCTAACAGTATAGGGAAGTGTGGTGGGGCGGTGGCCATGACTCCCAGCAGTGCCTAAAAGTATGGGTGGGGTGTGGGGGGTGTGGCCATGACTCCCAGCAGTGCCTAACAGTATGGGTGGGGTGTGGCCATGACTCCCAGCAGTGCCTAATAGTATGGGGGTGTGGGGGATGTGGCCATGACTCCCAGCAGTGCCTAATAGTATGGGTGGGGTGTGGGGGGTATGGCCATGACTCCCAGCAGTGCCTAACAGTGGGTGGGGGTGTGGGGGGTGTGGCCATGACTCCCAGCAGTGCCTAACAGTATGGGGGTGCAAGTGGAGTGGCAGGACGCTGCAAGAGGAAGGGTGAGAGGGTGCAAGGTGTATGGTAGGAGGCTGCACTCAACCCATATGGCCCAGGTACACACTCATGCACCATGCTCAATGCACAGTGAGTGTGAAAGTACTGACAAGATAGCTGACACTGGGCCCTGGTGTAGGCAGCACAAGGACCTCCTGTGACCAGTGCAAACACTAACACCAGGACAAGGTCTGATATCCTGCACAGGAACTCACAAACACTATCATGGCAGCATGCTTCATGGGGGGACAGACACACCACGAGGGACGCCCACTTGCCAATCACACTCAAACTACTACCATGGCCTGTCACACACACCCCTTACAGAAACTGAGCACCTGGGGACAGATAATGGAGTGCACCACTGTCACAATCGTCATGTAACACAACCTCAAAAATACTCATCTGATGACGTAGGCAAACAAATAAAGCACAGTGCTGAATCGCAAGTCTATTGTGCCTCTCACACAATGCTGTTGCCACAGCTTTGTGATACTGTGGATGCACTCAAGTAGCCCCATGGACCAGGTTATTGACAAGGTAATGCATCCCGGAGAAGTGCCACGTCCTAAAGCCCTGTGCCTGAAGATGGTGTACTGGTCCTGGGAGCTTGGCAGTGGGTGGCCGTCACGGCACTGCAACCCCTCTCTAAAGTTCCTGGATGAAATCAGCAAAATTCCACTCAGTCGCCATCATAAACATGCTGCATTAAAACCCTGTGCATGCTTGAACCAGGCATAATTATTGACAATGCATTGTGCAGATTGGGCCACACAGAGCACAGTTGGATCTGTGTGGTGCTGGCGACACAAGCCACAGCAATGGCTGTGACAGTCATCGTAAACAGTACCCAACATGTCAAGCACCCCTGAGCACATGTCAATCTCAGCCCACAACATACACATACACAAGTTAACAATTTCAACAATCCAAAGCAGGGGTAACATTGCTAACGACAATGGATATTACATTTGGATGTTGCATGATAGTGCATTAACAGTGTTTGTCTCTCACACCCACAGGGGAACGTGTGGAAACTACCCCCAACCAGGGGGGAGAAGGATCCCAGTCCCAGGCTCAGCACGGCACTGACCCCACCGTCAGTGAGGCCTCTCAACACACTGTGGATGACCCCAACGAACCAGGCCCCTCGGGATCCCAAAACCCTGCAGCAGCTGGAACAGATACATCAGTGCCAACCACCACACCCATTCCCGCCACATCCCAGCAGACAGCTCAGAGCCCTGCCCATAATACACAACAGAGCCAGTCTGACAATGAGGGACATGGTTCGCCGGGCACCCATGAGGTGGCAGACAACACCTCCACTGCCAGCACTCATGGGTCCCGTCGACATGATGTGCCCACCCGGCTCGTGTGGGCAGGGGTGGTGGGAGTGGCGCAAGGCGCAGGCGAGAACCTGACCAGCAAGCTGCAGGGCCCGGTATGGCAGAACTCCGAAACATCATGGATGAATACCGGTGGGACACCAGGGAGTTCAGCCTGGTAGTGGAGGCCCTCAACAAAATGACCAGTCAGCAGGCCCAGCTACATGCCAGTCAAGAACGACACCAGGGACGGAGGGAGGCAAGACTGGATGAGCTCATGACGGTGCATCGGGAAATTAACCTATCACTCCGTCTGATCGCTGTCAACATGCAGCACCCTCCCTGTGTCACAAGGCCTGAAACATCTAGGCAAAGACCAACAACAGGGACAGGGAGGGAGGAGAAGGCGGTATTGTCAGACGGAGAATCCCATGCATCGTCATGGCCTGCACGTGAGGGTCCCCCAAGGAAGGTGGGTCGTCCACGGTCCAGACGTTGAGAGGCATAGGGCCATGCACAACTCCCGGGTCACCTGGTCTGGCATATTGCCTTTGTGGGCAACAGCATCACCCTATTGACTTTCAGACTCTCCCACATGGACTTGCTGGTCGCAGTGTGCCCAATCATGCCAAGCACTGTGGCCTGGACTCTGTTGACTCATACTGTAAGGCATCACATCTCCCGCTGTGAACTTTGGATTCCCCCCATGTTGTACAGCACCTACTCACGTTACACGCACAAGAGTCAAAAATAAATCTAACTAGCACAAAATGCATTGATGTATTTGTCTGTACCTAGATTCTAATACATTTGTGAGGTGAAATGTCTTCAAATGCCACAGTCTCCTGCAAACTCTAGCCATCCACACACTGGGATTTTAGTTCGGCTGTGGACACACATAGGTCACAAGACATCCAAAACTACAATCATGGATGGCAATACTCACCCGTGATGGTTACCAACTGCAGAAGATGGGGTTTGCTTGAAATACTGCAATTACAGACAGTCATAGAAGAGTGGGTGACGTGTCAAGAGCATGGCTAAAATGTAGGTGTCCACGGAGGGAGCACCAGGATCTGTGTAATGATGAATGAGAACTAGCAGCCACATGCTGTTGTACTGTGGATGTGAAGATTGATGGCCTGACCAAGGGTGCCAAGACGGACTGTGGACAATAGGTTGTTAGATGGTAGACATTCATATCATTTATTTTGCCTGGGTCTGTGGAGTGCCGACTGAGTGTGGCTGATGAGTATGAAGGTGAACCTGCATTTGACTGTGGGACCATTGTAGGTATCTCAGGCGGATGGTCATGTGGCATCAGTGTTGTATAGCTCCTATATATCCTTATATCGTGTTAAGTTAGCATAGGTACATTTGAGATTTAAACGCCATTTTTCCTTTCTTGCAACTTCTGCACACGACCCTTAATTGTTGACTTAGCTTTCAACCTAGTGGTTTGCCGTGGTGTATGTGAGAATAATATGTTATTGCTCTGATATCAGTCTTGTTTAATAAAACATGTCTGCACGGAGAGTGCTGAAGTTTCAGGAGCAACACGATATGGAATTGTTATGAGGTCTGATCTCCACGCCTTCATAGTCATAACACAAGTGCAGCCTTTGCCAACTTGGGCTTGAGGCGGGATTGATATTGCTTTGCACGAGAATTGTTAACACACTTGATGCGGTGCACATGCAGAGAGAGCTGGTGTATGCTGATGTGATTCCTTCATGCTAGGACACTAAGGTATGGGCCCGCCCTAAAACAACCCAAAGAGACCTTCTTAGATAATAATATAATATATGTGTTAGGGAGGGTGAGATATAAGTGTTGTTAACTCTTATTCATTACAGCATGTTAACATGCTGTCACCATTCGCTTTTTATGTCTTAGTAACTATGCTGATAATTTTGCTACTGATAATAAGTATACTTGTATTATCAAAGATACTGCGCCTGAGAAGACGGCATTAGTAAATAAACATTTCAAATGCACATGTGTCTTCTTTACTCCATGTTCTGGTTTGTAATGATAATATAACGAAAGAGTGTTCATGAGTCCCACGTACCCTGAGGTACTGTAAGTTCATGTTCTGGTTTGTCTAAACATTGGGTGTTTGATATGTCCAATGAGACACTGTAGCTAGCTCGGTAAGGGGTGAGTTGGTTGCTAAGGTAAGTTTTGGGACACCCTAATTTGCCGAGGTTCCACTCCTCTGTGCACAGTTCTGTGTGAGTACAGAAACCCTGCAACATGGCGCCCAACGTTTTCGGTGGTCTTATATCATGACACTCGAGTAGTTTATCGTTCATGCCTTAACCCCTTCACGTCCGTTTCCGGAAAACGGGGTGTTGGTGAAACCTACCTATTTTTTGAAATAGGTCTTTATTCAAGCTTGATTCTTTCTTAAACGGTTTCTTTGAATTACTACCCAGTTGTGCTACAAAGTATTCTTTGTGTTTTCTTATTTCCAATTCTGTAATGGCGGCAGCGGTGGCTATTGCGCAGCATAGTCGCGTAGCGGTACGCAACCATCTTCAGACGTACCAAGTCCCAGTAGATGGGATGGCTGTGATTTTCGTGGTATGTGCAGATCCGGCGTTTCCTTACGAGTTGTTTTACTCTTGGGTTACGTTTCCGGCTGTGGACGCTAATTCTGGTTTGTTCCACTCCTACACCGCCTCGGATGTCCCGGCTGAATATACGCCGTACAGGGCATTGGAAATACCTATTGATCATTGGCAGCATCGAGTTTGGTTTGATGGCGCCCTCCCCCACTCTATGTCCCCTGCGAGGTTAGGCCCACTCTCAATTCCAGGTACTAATTGGCCTGCGTTGGGTGGCTTTACCCCGCACCCGAATCACGGGGCTTGCACCCTGGCAGAAATTCGCAGGCTGCATGTAGTTTCCATTTCCGTGATTCGTGCTTTAGTGCAATACATCGGTCGACATCTTCCTGGTGGTCCCCAGGGGGGTGCGGCCGCTCCCCTGGAACGAGGCGGAATGCGTCTCAATCCAGTGATGGTAAATTCGGTTTTTGGTGCGCGTCCGGTTGACAACGATGACTTCCCATTCTGGCTAGCAGAGAAGTTTGATCAACTGGAGGCGGTTTTTCCGAATTCTACTCCTGCTGATAAACATAGAATGTTGACGATTACTCTACCGAAGGATATTACTCCTGAACTTGCTGACTGTGACAGCTGGGGAAAAACATTTGCGGCAGTTTATACAAGGTGCTTCGGCACCCCGTCTATGACTGCCCTGCCTGAAATCGTTAGACGTGTTCAGAATGATCACGGTCCAGAGGCAGCGGTTGAATTGGGTATGCGCCTGTGTGGTTCTTTTGAGATTGTAAGTGATCTCATTCTCTCCAATGTTAAAGGAGATGCAGTTAACTTTCAGGTGTCGAATGCTTTGGCTGCTCTGCCCGATGCCGACAAACCCCGCCAGTTAGCAAAGATTGTGGTGGCCGCTTATAAAACGATTGGCCGCACAAGTAGAGGTCTGAAATATTTTCCAGTGAGGGAGAAAAAACAACCACAGGGACAATCTGCAGTGACAGATGCCCAGCCCAAGTCCAAGAAACAAAATTGGCCTAAAAAACAGACACAGGGGAAGCAGACAACGCAGACTCAGGGTACTTTTCCTGCAATACAAGCTCCTGCGCCACCCGAAAAAGTTTATGATTTGCGCGACCGCGCGATGATTAAATCGCCTGATCGTTTTCAGGGTTCTGATCAACGCTCTCCTCGTTCCTTTCAGGACACATCGGCCCCGAAGACCGGTGGAGGAGGAGGGGGTGGACGTGGACGTGGTGGCCAACAAGGACGTGGCCAGTCCCGCCAGACGGACGGCGCAGTGAAGCAGGAGGATTCTACGCCTAGGCGTCCGCAGTTTGCGAAAAAGAAAGTCGCAGCCTTAACAGCGCATCGATATGCCACAGATAGTGAGAACGCGGCTTCGGAATCTGACGTGGGCTCTGACCTTGCTGGACAGCGCGGCGGAGATAACCATAGTCAGAGAGGCGCTGCGTCCACTACTGAGGGTGACAGCGACTGATGTCTACGTTGTGATAGAAACAGCGGATACTAGACTCGCTCCCCCTGAAAGACTATATGAAATTGTCCTGTTAATTGAAGGTGACATACAGCGTACCGTTAAAGGTGTGTTTTGGGAGAATCTGTCTTCTACATATGATATTTTACTTTCGGAGGCTGACTGGCCCCCACCTTTTGTGCTCGCGGCGCCGCGAGGGGAGGAGGTAATCCTACCCAGTTTCGCGAACACTGTCTCGAAAGAGCATGCGCAGCATTTTGCAGAAGAGTGGGCTCGGGCTCTCGCGCCGGCTCTGTACCGTAACCAATGTGGTTGGGATAAATTGTCGCCTTGCCACGAAATTCCGTTGCGGTCTCAGCCGCAGCCTCAACCTCAATATCCTACACGGCGTGAAGCAAAATCTTCCGTCGCGGAAATCCTTGAACAATTGGAATATCAGGGAGTTATTGAAACGTGTGTGTCACCGATGAATAATCCACTTTTTACTGTGAATAAACCTGACGGATCATATCGTTTGGTTTTGGATTACCGGCATTTGAACTCGCATTGCCGTAACTGTGCAGTACAGAATACCCACGGCTCTGCCCTAGTGGATAGTCTCGTGCGTAAGCGTTTCAAGACAACGCTTGACATATCCAATGGTTTTTATGCCCACAGATTGGACAGCTTTAGCTCCCAATGGACCAGTTTTACAAGCGCTGGAGTGCAAAAGCAATTCCGGCGTCTTCCAATGGGCTACAAGAATAGTCCTGGTGTATTTACCGCTCGAATTGTCTCTATTCTGGAGGCACTCGACCCTGATGCTTTTTCGTATGTGGATGACATATATCTCACAGACGACGATATTTGGGAGCATCTGTGTCGTGTAAATTCTCTTGTTTGCAACTTCGCAGACATGGGTTACAAATTCAACTTTGCAAAATCGCACATTGCTGAACACACAGTGTTGTTTTTGGGCTATGAGCTCAACAATGAAGGTAGAGGTTTGGCTCCTCACTTCTTGGAGAAGTGCGCACAATTGCGCGCACCAACAACTCTGAAAAAATTACAATCCTTACTGGGCTTTTTGAATTTCGGCAGAACTTACATTCCGGAATATGCCCAGCGTATCAAGCCTTTGTATGCTTTGATACAACCAACTTTCTCAAAATCATGCTGGCTGCCTGAGCATTCAGCCATTTTGCAATCCTTGCAGGCTGATCTGCTCGCTTCTAAATATTTACTGACTCGTGATAACCACACCAACCTGGTCATAAGAATAATTCCTGGGACGGTGGGTTTCACTTACCTCACTTTTAATGAAGGTGACACAGTACCTATTGCTTACAAGTCACACTTGTACACCTCGGCTGAGATGCGGTTTCCCACCATAGAAAAGGTTTTAACTGCTGTACAGATGGCTATTCTAAAGGAACGAGCTCTGTCACAAGGGAAACGCATGCTAGTGGTAACACCCTGTCCTCATTTGGAGGCAGTCACGAAAGCCAGTGTACCAAATTCGAAAGCTTTGCACCCCCGGTGGATTCAGTGGGCTGCGTCATTGTCATCCTCGGATGTCATGTTTATTTTTGACGCTTCCTTACGGTCGCAGGAGTTCTTGCAGTATGAATTCGTTCACCCTGCTCCTCTGGCGATGCGACCTTTGGAGGACTTCCATTGCATCATTTACACTGATGGGTCGGCGCAGGTTGCGCATGGCTCTAAACATGCCTACGTTTCCGCATGCGCCATTGTGGTCGGTGCTATGTTGAATGATGAGTTCATTTCCAGGGAGGTACACACGTTGCCCCTGGGCGATTGCACCGCACAATTGGCAGAGCTTCGTGCTCTCTTACTAGCTTTGGAGTACGCAGATCCAAGTGTTACTACTCTAATTGTAAGTGATTCTTACTACTGTGTCCAGTCTTACAATGAAAACTTGTTCTTTTGGATTCAAAATGATTTTCATGATTCCAAGGGTAGCACAATAAAACATAAAATGATCTGGGTTCGAGTGGCAGAGCTTAAGGCTATGTTGCCACTCGTTTATGTGATTCATACTCTCGGTCATCAGCGCGTGGGAGTTCACGCTTTTGGCAACTCGCTTGCTGATGAAGCAGCGAAATCAGCAGTATCTACATACTTAGTTGCAGCAGTTACTAGGTCTAAAACCAAGATTGATAGCGACATCTTGGCAGCGATTGCTGCCTCTGAGAAGGGAAGTAAACATCCTTCGGGATTCCCTTCGAAGTATAAATACCACTTAAGTCCCGAAAAGGTTCCTTTTGTGACAATTCCTGATGTTGGGGAACGGCTGATTCCCAACTCGGATCGCAGAACAGACTTGATTACAGCGGCTCATGAAGGTGTGGCGTCTGCGCATGCGGGCGTCTCAGCCACTGTAACGCAACTACAACAACGTTTCTGGTGGCGGGGACTGTACAAACAGACGCGTGATTATGTCCTTCTTTGTGACATATGCCAGCAGATTAAACCTTCAACTGCTACGCGTCCGCCTCAGACTCAGTTGTACATTTCTAATAAACCACTAGGCTGTGTTTATTTAGATCACTGCGGTCCATTTTCATCTGATACTGCGTATAAATACATCTTAGTAGCAGTTGACTCATGCACACGCTTTGTTTGGGTATGGCCACATCGCAGCGCTGATTCCCGGACTGTCATCAGAGATTTGCGTATCTTTATAGGGATTTTTGCCTGTGGTACCTTCCATTCGGATCAGGGTCCGGCTTTCGCCTCTAAGGCGTATAAGGATGCCATGACTTCGATGGGGGTCCAAGTCAAGTTTTCGTCACCCTACAGACCCGAGGGTAATAGTGTAGTTGAACGAATGAACCGTGATTTAAAGCAATCTTTGACAGCCCGAGTTATAGGCACTGGCAGAAATTGGCTGGCTCACCTCTATGGCGTGCAGCGTGCTCTTAATAATCTCCCTAGAAGGTCTCTGGGTGGGCGGACCCCATACGAAATGCTCTTTGGCATCAAGATGTTCGTCCCTGACCTTGACGGTCTAGACTCGGTGGTTCGCGCCACTTCCTTTGACGCAGATGAACATTGCAATGTTTTACAGAATCTACAAAAGACGAGAGACACTCTTGCAAAGGAACATTTGCCCTCCACGTCGGATGATGCGTTGCAGATCCCGGTAGTTGGCTGGCTACCCCAAGTTGGAGAACTGGTTCGAGAGAAGATCGACAACAAGAAAGAGTTTGGTCCCTCCTATCGAGCTCCGGTCCCAGTGCTTGGAGTGAAGGGCACAAGAACAGTCATTTTACCACCACTTCCAGGTCGTAAGGAAAACAGGTTTATTTCTATTGACAATGTCAAGATACACAGAGTGGCCGATTCTTCTTAGCATGACACCGGCTGTTTCCTGTCCTTCCATTGTGAGAAATTCAATTATGCCCACTGCTTCTAATAATGAACCTGAGGTGGCCATCGAATTACCTGCTGTTTCCACTCCATTATTGAATAATTTACCAGGAACTAACCTTGATGAGACAGACTATACATACCCCACTGATTTGTCCATGCCTGACCTGCAAGCTCGTTTAGCCACGGAATCCAGATTTTCATTTGACTCTGCTTCCCTTGCCTCGAAAAAACCCTCTAAAATTGCATTATATGCTAGCCTGTTTAAAAAACATTTTTTGATACCTCCTTGGATATACATTTGGCTGGTCCTTTTTTCAGTTTACCTTTTTATGTCAATTGGTTTTGTGTTTTATTTTTTTCGGATTATGAATGGACACTATGTCGAGGAGAGAACTTGCATTACTCATTTGAATGGAACTTTGGCCCCACTTTCCTCTTCACATTCTACACACAGATTAAAAAGAGACTTGACTTTGGTTAACATCACAGCGTGGCCTGCTCTGGATGGAATCGCGTGGGATGCAGTTCGTTTTCAGATTCATGGTCCAACGGAAGTCGTTAATGTCCCTAATGTACTAAGAGTTAATATGGGGGATGTGGTGAAACAAAACATTCGTTCTGATGATTGGGATGTTAATGCTGTGGAAAGTTTGTTTTCTGATTTGAAATATTATGCTGCTTTTGATGCTGAGGATTTATATTTAGAATCTGCTAATTATGGTGAATTGTTCTGTTACCAACATTATGGCAATCACTTCTTACACAAGACATCTTCCCGAAGGGATGCGGTTAATTTTACTCAGTGGGAACATTGCCCAGCACCAACACAAGGGAGTTCAGAAACGGTTCTTAAAAAGTATACTTATTTCACTGACTTTAATCAGTCCAATCCCGAGTCCTTTTATTTTAAATTTCACAAACAGCCCCTGTCCAAGGTTCGACTTACAAATACAAAATTGTTATATTCAAAGGCCTTCCTGGATCAATTAGTTACTGGAGGGTATGAATTATGGAAGGATACCATAGACCTTAAATCAGTTTGGGGCTCAAGGGCCTGGCAGGTACAAGGCACTGAGGCTTTGCACCGTGCATGTCTCATCCCAAATCATATGTGGTTTTTAAATGAAACCATTTCCCAGACCACGTGCTTTGGATTGGCTACATCTAAAAGGTTAAACACCCCGTCTTTCCCGGAGTTGGAGGAATATGAGAATTGGAGTAATTTTACTAAATTGTCCATTAGAGATATACAGGCTCTGCTTCTGAATTCCTCCTTTAACATTTCCAGTATGAATCCCAGGGGTTGGCTGCTTTGGCACCGTGGTGCTGATTCTTGCCAAAAGAGATTTTTAAATATAACTGACGGTTTTAAGACTGTTAGATCTGATCCCCGTTTTGATTTGAGTCATACTGTCACCTCTTACTCAGTTGGCAAGTTGTGTCAAGCTTGGCTGAAACATTCAACTTTACCTGCGGTTAAGTATCACCTTTCCAAACTGAATGCAGACGTGGATTTGAATGATTTCATTAAGGGCCCAGCTAGTGGCAGGTCTAAAAGGTGGTTATATGGTGTTTACAATGAAATTTGGAAACTCTCACAGATTGAGGCTGCTTCACGCCTTAGGGCTATTGATCAGGCAAATCTTGAGAAAGTGCTTGCAGTGGTTGACAATAGCATTAACGTGCTTTCCTCTAGAATTTACACATTAGATAATATTGTGTCGTCTGTTGTTGATATTGTGCATGATGAAGTGTCTGTATTATACCATGGTCAAAATCAATTACGTTCAATCATGCAGTTTGCATGGACACTACAGACTCTAAAAATGGGTAAAGTTCCCTGGGGATACATAAACGTTTCCTCTTTATTTGCACCATTTAATTTGACAGACAAACAACGCTTGCTTTCAATGCGTGATGCTTCCTTTTCTATGCTCCATATTGAAAGATTGGAATCTTTACCTTTTTCTGTGGCAGAGACCACTGCTGCTACGTGGCTTATCCACGGTTTAATAACGCTGCCGTTTGCTTTATATAAGTTTTCAAATTGTATGAAATATGTGCCAATAGGTCGTTTTGAACCCTTAGGTAGCGGTTTTCTTCATGAGGTCTGGTCACTCCCATACACATACAGATGTTTCAAGGATGAACAAGAGGTTTATCTAACAGGGGATGAGTGTACTGATACGCCAGATCATTCTTTAATGTGTAGACACATACAGTTACACGGTTCATGTAACAGGGACAGACCGAATATGGCTTGCGTTTTACAGGGCACGCCAGTTCCTGCTATCATCCCCACGTTTAAATTGTTAGAGAATGGTAGTTATTTAATGCTCAATAATGAAAACTGCTGTGGTTTAATTAAAGGTATAGCTTTCATAGTAACGGTTAGTGAGCGAGTTATTTGCTGCAGAAATGTTCTTTATCCTCCCACACGTGAACATAGGGAGTCTTCCATTTGGCCACAGATACCGACCTTGGGAGCAGAATTCAGCGGCATGGCTGGAATAAGAGCTCTATTGTCCCAGAAAGAGGTGGCCTTGAGCTCGGCCCGTGAAACTTTCGTGCTTCACATTGCTAACACCCGCACGGAGGTTCAGGCTCTTTTAAACACTGATTTGCCCTTGCATTTCGGAGCCATGGTCCGTTCTATCTTTAACGCATCCTCCACAACGGGCCTAGCACATTTTTTTAAAGTTGTTAGCGGTGGTCTCGTGACTTCCTTTGAGAAGATTTTTGGAGTCATCCCTGCTTTCTTCCATTCTATTTTTTCATCCTTGTTTGGAGGGTTCCCGTTTTTGCTTGCATTAGCGGCTGGCGCATTGGTGGTTTTCTGCCTTTTTAAATATGGATGCCCTTCCTGTGCAAGACCACGCACGGCTACTACTGACGCGGTTTCGCAACCGCATGCTTGATTACTATGGCACACTGCCGTTAGCGACTCTAAGCACGGCGTTTGGATTATCTTTTCGGTTCTCCTATTTCACCTGTGTCCAGCCTGTATTTCGCTGTCTGACCTGTGATTTCCTTTGGGCCATTGATTTGTGTCTCTGCGGACCAGCATCTTCTGACGTCGATTTTGATCAACTGATGAGTCCTATCATTGCTCACGAGTTGGTTTGTTCTGACGAAAGGGTTATGGCCTTGGCGGTGGCACATGGACTAATGGGTCCCTGGGATGTGTTGTCGGCAGCGCAGAATTTCTTGGAACTAAGTTTTCTTGAGAACCCACCGAGCTGTCCTCTGATGGTTATAGAGGATCCGGTGCTGGAAGATCACGTATGTTCCTTTCATCTTTTAAATTGGATGGCTGAACTGTTTTCTGATGAGGACAGTGACTTCCTCCTGGAGGCTGTTGCAGCTTACTTTTCATATACGGTCTTATCTTAGACACTGCCTCAAATTGACATGCTGATTGATAGCATTTCCTTGACTTTATTGACTTTTGGTCAAGACATTTTATTTTTCCTTGCCTATTGGCTTGAGCCACATTATATTTGTGGGCTATTTTTTTAGCATTAATTTTTATAATTGAATCTTTTTTCATGCTCGTTTATAAATGGATTCTGCTCTCATGTGATGGCACTTATGTTACCTTATTTAGTCCGTTCTCGGATCATGGGGGGGTGTTGTATAGCTCCTATATATCCTTATATCGTGTTAAGTTAGCATAGGTACATTTGAGATTTAAACGCCATTTTTCCTTTCTTGCAACTTCTGCACACGACCCTTAATTGTTGACTTAGCTTTCAACCTAGTGGTTTGCCGTGGTGTATGTGAGAATAATATGTTATTGCTCTGATATCAGTCTTGTTTAATAAAACATGTCTGCACGGAGAGTGCTGAAGTTTCAGGAGCAACACGATATGGAATTGTTATGAGGTCTGATCTCCACGCCTTCATAGTCATAACACAAGTGCAGCCTTTGCCAACTTGGGCTTGAGGCGGGATTGATATTGCTTTGCACGAGAATTGTTAACACACTTGATGCGGTGCACATGCAGAGAGAGCTGGTGTATGCTGATGTGATTCCTTCATGCTAGGACACTAAGGTATGGGCCCGCCCTAAAACAACCCAAAGAGACCTTCTTAGATAATAATATAATATATGTGTTAGGGAGGGTGAGATATAAGTGTTGTTAACTCTTATTCATTACAGCATGTTAACATGCTGTCACCATTCGCTTTTTATGTCTTAGTAACTATGCTGATAATTTTGCTACTGATAATAAGTATACTTGTATTATCAAAGATACTGCGCCTGAGAAGACGGCATTAGTAAATAAACATTTCAAATGCACATGTGTCTTCTTTACTCCATGTTCTGGTTTGTAATGATAATATAACGAAAGAGTGTTCATGAGTCCCACGTACCCTGAGGTACTGTAAGTTCATGTTCTGGTTTGTCTAAACATTGGGTGTTTGATATGTCCAATGAGACACTGTAGCTAGCTCGGTAAGGGGTGAGTTGGTTGCTAAGGTAAGTTTTGGGACACCCTAATTTGCCGAGGTTCCACTCCTCTGTGCACAGTTCTGTGTGAGTACAGAAACCCTGCAACATCAGCAGGGGATGTTGAGGATGAGGTGTGTGCATGCACCCTGGATTTCCACAAGTACTGCGGAAGTCAGGTTCTTGTTCCTGTGTAGAGGTTGTTGCTGTAGTTGGGCTGGCTGGTGTTGTGGACGGTAACCAGGCTGAACACCACCTTGCCAACAGACATCACCATAGACATACCCAATGGAAATGACAAATACCACAAACACCGCACCAACAGAGTGGTAGGAGGAATTGCCATCATCCACATTAACACTCCCAGAGTCACTACCAACACCAACGACACCCTCCCAACCGCCTACCACATGCATTTACAGATCCACACAAACACCACCCTCAGAGGAACACTCATCTACAGTCCACCTGGAGTCCTACCACTATTCATCAACTCCATCGCTCACCTCATCAGCACGCATGCCCTTGCCTACATGGATTACATCCTCCTTGGGGAAATTTACTTTCACCGTCACAACAACAATGACGTAAACTCCACCACCCTGATGGACAACCTTGCCAACCTTGGATTACAACAACTCGTGACAACCCACACCCACACTGCTAGACACACATAGGACCTCATCTTTGTATAAACTCCACACGTCTCATCCAACAACACCACCTAACACCACTGGACAGACCACTGAAGCGTCCACTTCACCTTCAGGAAACCCACCACACCTCCCGGCACACAGACCATGCCACGCAGCTGCTGGGGCAAGCACACCGTGAACTAACTTACAGCCACCATTACCCTGAGCCCACAAGCCTACCCCACCTACCCCCACACCGCTGCCATCTGCTTCAAACAGTGGATCACCGACTGCGCAGACACCTTTGCCCCACTCACGTCCTCCGCCACCTAACACAACAACAACATTGCCGCATGGTTCAACAAATAACTCAGACCTCCAAGTGCACATGTTGGAAGCTGTAGAGGAGCACGCACTGCAAACAATCACCAGAAAGCTACAACGCACACAAAAGTGCCACCTGCAGACACCACCAACTCATCAGGACCGACAACCGGACACCCATCAAGGACCGGCTAGACAGCAACGCACACAACAGCAAATAGCACATCAACATCGCTATTCAACTCTCTAAAGCCAAATACAGTGCAAACCACATTCCACCATCACAAGACCTGTGTGACTCACTGGCCAACTTAGCTCACGGTAAGATCATCGACATACACAAAAGCTTCCACTCCACTAGCCCCACATCCACAACCGAGAACACCCCCCTGCAACCAACACCCACTCAATTCACCTGATTGCCTGCTACAACGTCAGCAATGAAGACATCATCATGAGCAAGGACTACATTCACTCTGGATCCCCATCTGAGCCATGGCATATCCACCTTTTAAAACAAGCCACATAAGCCATCTCACCCCTTCTCCGTGAAAAAATCCTACATCTCCTTCCAGACAACAACCTTCACTGGGAGCTTGGAGAATGTCGTGATTCCCGCCTTACTGAATAAACCTAAGGTGGACCACAAATACCTCTCAAACTTCCTGCTCATCTCCCTGCTCCCCTTCCCAGAACAAGTCACCTAGAAGATTATCAACAGACAGCTGACCCGCTAACTCAAAGACAACAACATCAGAACAAACACAGTCTGGATCCTACATCTACCAGAGAACGGACACCACCCTCATTGCCACCACCACCACCACCACCACCAGCATCCTCATGGACAAAGGAGAAACAGACGCCCACATCCATCTGGACCTCTCAGCAGACTTCCACACGGTTTCCCACGCCACCCTAACAGTACGCATCCATGACGCAGGAATCAAAGAGAGTGCCCTGGTCTGGACCACTTCCTTTGCCACCGGCAGAACCAGGAGCTTCTGCCTCTCACAGTACTGGACCAAGACCACTGACACCATCCCCAGCGTCACACAGGGATCATCCCACAGCCCAACGGACTTTAATATCCACATGGCACTACTCACCCATGTGGCACAACAACAGAGCCTCAATATCATCTTCTACGCCAATTACACCCAGCTGATCATATCCCTCACCAAAGACTCACACACTGGCAAAATCTACCTCCACAGAGGAATTAAGGCTGTTGCAAAATGGAGTAAGGACAGCAGGCTGATGCATAATCCAGAAGAATCTGAGCAAAACATCCTCGGCCCCACCAGCTCAGCCTGTGACGACTCCTGGTGGCCAACATTGCTAGGAACAGCACCATAACACACCAAACACGCACACAACCTGGGGGGCATCCTAGACTCCTCACTCCCCATTAACAAGCAGGACAACGCCATCTCTGCTTCCTGCTTGAACACCCTCTGAATGCCTGGCAGGATCTTATCATGGTTCACCTCAAATACACAGAAAACAGTCACCCTGCCCCTCTCCACCAGCTGACTTGAGTAAGGGAACGCCATCCACGCAGCTACAACAACCAAACTCCTGAGCATGCTGCAACGCATCTAGAACACATCGGCACGTCTGATCCTCGTTTGCCACAGCCCGGCCACATCACACGACACCCGAGAGGCCTGCACTGGCTCCCTGTCAACAACAGCATCAGCTTCAAACTCAACATCGACGCACACAAACCTCTACACCACGCAGCATACCACAACCACAGACTCAGCTTCTACACACCCACATGGCAGCCACAGCTCTACCGACCATGCTCTCGCCACTGTCCCTCACATCCTGAAAAACACGGACAGTGACAGCTCATTCTCCTACCTCTACTCAAATACCTGGAACACCCTCCCTACAAGTCAACAACAGACCCAGGACCTGCTGCCCTTCACAATACTGCTCAAGCTAAGGGTGTTTTGATCAGTAGCAGACCCCCCCCCAGCGCATTGAGACCGTCACGGGTAGGTAGTGCCTTTCACTAATGAATCGATTGATTGATAGATGGCTTAGCCAAATTATGTGTGCAGGATAGGAGAGCTGTAGATGATAGTTACAATGAGGGTGGTCAGGATGCTGGTGTGAAACTGGCTGTTCTGATGTTTGACAATGCAGAGTGTGTCCATAGTGTTGGATGTGACTCTGAGGGTGTACCCCGTTAAGTCTGACCAATCATAATCCAGGATTGGGTGTGTGATCCCTGTGGTATTCTGACAATCAGTCTGTGATGGCTAGGCAGAAGTGGTGTTCTGAGGTTGCGTACTACCACCTTACAGCATTGGAGGCAATGTGTGGTGGTGTTGTGTCAACGAGGTAATACACTACAATGTGGTGCAGCTGGAAGTAGTGCGTGTGCAGTACGAGGCACATGACCTGGTTGTACGTACACGCACTTTTAAGTGTGGTTGCGTCGTTTTGTCAGTATGAGTTGCACACACAGCCTGAGAGGCTGTCATGGGTGTGTTTGTGGTAGCGTGTTACAAGATGGATGATTGTCTGGTGTTCACTGTGTGGAGGTTGTCTGGGGCATGAGTCTGTTGTGTCACATGCGTCATTCAATCATAAGGAGGCCAAGGATGAACAAAAGGAAATTGCTGCCCCCCATTCTAACACGGTTCAACAACAAACAGGCCTAACCCACCTCACAACAAATTCCTTACGACCAATGGCAGAGTTACATGGCCAATTTATACTACTGCCTCAGATGTGCACCTTGACACTAATCCATAGGGTCATGGTGTGTTTAACGTTTACATAAAAATTAAACAAAAGGTATGATCCCACTCTAAACATTGAAAATAAAGTGAGCAAAGAGAGAGTGCCTTACGGTAGCAACACCCGAGGGGGTTCCTGACAGACAATTGCCAGTTTACCCACTTCTCATCATCGGCCACTCTCTCTTCGTGTGAGTAAAGAACGAACAGAAAAATACAAATAGTATTTCCCAACTAATATAAATATGGTGCACAAATAAACAACCAATATGTCCCCTCATATCAATTAAGGTGAAACTAAAGTGTGTGCACCTGGCACCCCTATGATAGCCAAAGACAATTGGCCACAACTATTAAAAAAGGGGATGGACTTGCTAGCTAAACGACTACCTACTGATGCTGTCACATGTGTCAGCAAATGAGCTGAGTGTCTTGCAGTGTGCATGTTGCAGGTGCAGACGGACCTGCCTTTGTCATGGCGGTTGTGCCACAGTGGCACAGACAAGCTGCGGCATGCTTCAATGATGGATGGATGGAGGAGTATCTCATAGGTGTGTGTGTGGCTGGATTGGGCCACGCGGTGCAGCGTTGTGGCTGGGGCTGCTGCAGCCGGGAGGAGTGAACACATGATGGCAGAAGGGGTGATAGAACATGCTAAACAGGCACACAACCCCAGGATTATTGCTAGGCAATAAGTGACATGTGTATGTGAGCCAGGAGTGGCTGGTTACCCATGGGTCACTGCGTGAAAATGTGTTAACATTCACCATACATCACGGCCACAGGACGAGTCCCCATAATGCCAAGTGGGGCACAGGACACACAGCGTCAGCAGCTGTAGCCTGCACGTTGTGTGTAGCAAGCAACAGAACACATACACATCCATGTACATCATGCACAATATGGTACATTAGCCGTTACGAACAGCATGCTTGTTGTCACTGTACACATAACCACATATGAACAATCATTGTAAACAATGCCATATAGAACGCATGCAGACTGCAAATATACCGTCGGTGACAGCAATGAGGCACAATGTACTGTGTGAAACACAGTTCCTACACAATAGGATGAACTTATTTCCAAGGCCATGCTGCCTCAGCCAATTTACATGGCCAGCGGCATTGCTCTGACGACAATAACACTCATGCAATGATGTTACCTGTAATGCTGGTGATAAACTCTCCCCACAACTGCAGGGACTGTCCGTGCCTGTGATCATCAGAGTGGTGTGATGCTGGAAGGGTTCCATCTCCCAATATCCCCTTGGTCTGACTACTAATGACAGACACATTAGGGCGATCAGGCGAGGGAAGGTGAGGATGGGAACTGCAGGGAGGGAGATCTGAAACAAAGCAAAGCAAACATAAGGATTCCATACTTTTTGTTACAGATTACCTTGCAGCTACACTGTACCACTCACACCTGTGTAGTGTCACCACTGCCACTGTGTCCTATTACTGTTCACAGATCTTGCAATGAGACTAGATCAGATCCTTCAACACGGACACATGAGAGTTAGTAGAGGTTGTCACCTAAATGGAGCATGTATGACGCTCATAGGCTGCTACAATGCAATTACATCCATGCAGTCATGAAGGACGTCACAGTGTATGAATGTTGCTCGCTATCTCTGTAATTGTGATGTATAGCAGTGCAAAGGACACAAAGCCAATTATCCGTAGTCAGCCCTGTGAATCAGCAAGGGTCATGAAGGGAAAATAGACATCATCCGCAAGAGCTGTAAGCAGCTCGTCAAATGACGAAGGAAAGAACCTAAACACCAGGAAGCCTCTTAGGGGCCAGTCATTACCTCTTGCATCTGTGTCTTACTATGCTAGAAAGGACAAGCATGTGTAAACAAACTCAACAGCGAGTAAATGGGAACAATGCTAATAGATACAACCCTACCGTGACCAGGGTATGCTGCATGGCAAAAGAGATTTTAGGCAATGACCTCACCGAACTGTTGGCACGTAAGTGTGAACATGTGCTACAGCCCAACTATGTGATGTAATCAGTGCAACATACCTGGCATCATAAGAATGGAAAGTTAACATCAACTTACTGAGAAGGTTAGAGAAACAGTGTTCTCCAGCGGCACTGAGGTAACAACATAACAGTGACATGACATACTGCCACAAGGGGCAATGCATCCATGCAAACAGACCCACAGGACAGTTGACAGAACATGTGGGACATACACTGGCCCACAGCGTCACAACATGCTTCACAGGAAATCAAACTGTACTGGTCCACAAGATAGAGTAAATTATTCTGACACATCCTGCTGCACACAGTGAGGCTGCAATTCTCCACAGAGCCTGTGTTTGTGATGTCACACACAATGGCAACCCGTGCCATCCACTATTTTTCAGGGTCAATGTTAACACACATTGATGCTTTCACCAAAGTCAAAACTCTACTACAGATGACTGCCAAGAAAGGTGACTGCCTTGTCATGGGAGTGGTGCAACATGAAATTTGATACATGGTAATGTGACATGTATGTATGGGCCTACAACATGCTCATGAACAGTTTCTACACACTAAAAAACCATATCAACAATAAACTGCCTGTTTGGAATCTTACCCAAACTGACATTTCAACATGTCTGTGCAGGGTACGCTGATTCATCCAACGTTGCTATCATCAAGAGGAATTGCAGGAGGACCAAGATGACACGGACAGACAACAGGCAGGGCGACCTGGAAAGGACAGGCACAAAGGGGTCACGTACTGAACATAGTCATTCAGACATGGTCATGTACAATACACTAACAATGTAGTACACTTGTACATTCCAACTTCAATCATTGTGGTCATGTGTGTGGCATGACATCATCACTTGTGTGACACTGCACCACAAACATAGAGGTGACTTTGTGTACAGTCTGCTGGACACACAGTATGCTACACATTTCACTCTATGGTAGTAGCTTGCACACTATTTCACAGCTACCCACCGTTATGAGAAGAAGTTGCGTATGAGCTGACTCCGGATATCATTCTCCTCCTCCTCATCACTAGCATCCTGGCCAAGGCATTCATCCTCAACGGGTGGATGGTCCTCATCATCAGGATCCAGGATGAGTGGCACCTCCCCCTCCACTGCCATGTTGTGCAGCATGCAGCACACGGTGAAAGTGTCATACACCTTGCGCGGGGAGTATGGTAGGGTTTCACCTGTCTTGTCGAGACACCTGAACCGGCTCTTCAGGAGTCCAAACGTACGCTCGATCACACGGCTGGTCTGGCCGTGTGCATTGTTGCAACGCTGGTCTGCGGCAGTTCTGGGGTTGCGTAGTGGAGTCATGAGCCACGGCATGTTCGGATATCCGGCGTCTCCTACAACAATACATCATGTCAATGGATGTGCAATGAGAAGCCATGAGAGAGCTAAATTTCATTGAGACATACATGAGAAACAGTGTATACCCACCAACAAGACATGCCCGATGGTTGCGCAGCTGCAGCATCATCTGTGGTACCCTGCTCCGCCTCATGATGAATGCATCGTGGCATGATCCTGGAAAATGTGCATAAACATGGGAAATCATCATGTTAGCAAGACACACCACCAGGGCATTTATGGAGTGGTAATGTTTCCTGTTGCGGAAGGCCTGCTCCTGAGCCTGTGGTGGCACCAGTCCAACATGTGTCCCATCAATGGAGCCAATTACATGTGGCATGTGTCCCAGGGCATAGAATGCACCCTTGACATTGTTCAACTCTTGTGGAGTAGGGAACTTAATGAATTCATCAATGTGCTGCAACATAGCAGCTAAGACATCACGGAGGACACGGCTGAACATGGTCTGGGACATCCCCCCCACATCACCTATGGTGAATTGGAACATACCTGTGGCAAAGAAATGTAGGGCTTCCATCACCTTTACCTTGGGTGTCAGCGCAGTTGGATACCTGTGTCGCGGTTGTAGATGTGGTTCCAGCCTGTCCGTCAAATTCTGAATTAACTCCTGAGGGAATCTGTAGCGGCGGATGAAATCACGTTCCCTCATGGCATCCAAGTCAGGCAACGGCCTTGACAGAGGGGGTGCCCTGCACGACATGTGTGGGAAAAAATGTGTACAACTATCAGCAGACAACAATTACAATGTACATAGCACAATCAACACTGTTTAAACACATGAAATCACGTATTAATCTGCCGTGGCCTATACATCATGGACACTTATGCCAGCTAGTTGGCACTGATACTACAACACTGATTCCCCTGTTGGCTGTGAAATGGACAGAACATGCACACAAATGATCATCTGGGCATGTCTGAGTTAGCAGACCAATGTATTGCGTCAGTGACACCCGTCACGTGACCTGCATGAGAAGGTGGTCAACACATCCAGACAGCTGACTGCAAGGAACGCACCCATGTCACAAGTGCTATATATTTTACTTTTCAGTGATATTGTGCATGAGTTGTGCATTTTACAAGGCTACACCACAGCCATCCTCTGAATGCAGATCTGTATGTCTGTGGCCAAATGCTCTATGATGCCATCACACACATGAGCTGCTGAAATGCCACTGTGGCATGGGGTGCGTACATGTGAGACACTTGCAATCACCACACAGACCCATCATAGAGGCACCTAAAGAGGATTACGTTTACCCGATACAAACAGCATGTCCAATATATTACATGGCACACACATTACATTGTCACACAGGGTCATGCAGAGCGTCAATTGGTAAAGTGAGACAGTGCCCCTGTCCATGGCATTATGTGACAGATGGCCGTAATGAAGAGTGTGCCATCACAGTGTTCATGTGAATAACAACATGTTCATGATGTTACTCATGTGACAAGTGTCAAGGACATGGACATCCTCATAATGACCTCACACCCACATCCCTGCCATGTGTTTTTCTGTTGTCACTATAGTAATGGTGCCATGCGTGAGCTTGTGGAACGCACCGTACATATGCATTCAATAGAGATGTGAGACGCCCAGTACCCCACTGGTGCGTGTGTGTACGGGTAGTCGCACCATTGCATTGTGGTCATACACGTGCGGAGCGTACCCCACTGGTGCGTGCGTGTGTACGGGTCATCTCACCATAGCATTGTGGCCATACGCGATACAAGTGCGGAGCGTACCCCACTGGTGCGTGCGTGTGTATGGGTCGTCTCACCATTGCATTGTGACCACACGCTTGCGGAGCGTACCCCACTGGTGCGTGCGTGTGTACGGGTCGACTCACCATAGCATTGTGGCCATACGCGTGCAGAGCATACCCCACTGGTGCGTGCGTGTGTACGGGTCGTCTCACCATAGCATTGTGGCCATACGCGTGCGGAGCATACCCCACTGCTGCATGCGTGTGTACGGGTTGACTCACCATAGCATTGTGGCCATACGCGTCCGGAGCGTACCCCACTGGTGCGTGCGTGTGTACGGGTCGTCTCACCATAGCATTGTGGCCATACGCGATACAAGTGCGGAGTGTACCCCACTGGTGCAATCGTGTGTACGGGTCGTCTCACCATTGCATTGTGGCCATACGCCTGCGGAGCGTACCCCACTGGTGCGTGCGTGTGTACGGGTCGTCTCCCCATAGCATTGTGGCCATACGCGATTCAAGTGCGGAGCGTACCCCACTGGTGCGTGCATGTGTACGGGTCGTCTCACCATTGCATTTAGGCCATACGCATGCGGAGCATACCCCACTGGTGCGTGCGTGTGTACGGGTCGTCTCACCATAGCAGTGTGGCCATACACGATACAAGTGTGGAGCGTACCCCACTGGTGCGTGCATGTGTACGGGTCGTCTCACCATTGCATTGTGGCCATACGCATGCGGAGCGTACCCCACTGGTGCGTGCGTGTGTACGGGTCGTCTCACCATTGCATTGTGGCCATACGCGTGCGGAGCGTACCCCACTGGTGCGTGCGTGTGTACGGGTCGTCTCACTATAGCATTGTGGCCATACGCGATACAATTGCGGAGCGTACCCCACTGGTGTGTGCGTGTGTACGGGTCAACTCACCATAGCATTGTGGCCATATGAATACGGAGCGTACCCCACTGGTACGTGCGTGTGTACGGGTCGTCTCACCATAGCATTGTGGCCATACGCGATACAAGAGCGGAGCGTACCCCACTGGTGCGTGTGTGTGTACGGGTCGTCCCACCATTGCATTGTGGCCATACACGTGCGGAGCGTACCACACTGGTGCGTGCGTGTGTTCGGGTCGTCTCACCACAGCATTGTGGCCATACGCGATACAAGTGCGGAGCGTACCCCACTGGTGCGTGCGTATGTACGGGTTGTATCACTATCAAAACATGGCGTTTGCAAAGAATCACGCACCGTACTTGTGTGTGGATGCCTGAAAATACATAGGGAACACCTAGGAAACGAGTAGGATGCACAGAATGCAGGCTGGTTGTCAAGGAAACAGAGATTTGAGTGTGCTACAGGTGTCCTGCAAAATTCAGTTGGCCAAAAGCATACAATGTTGCAATGTTTGTTGTGTAGCTATAGCTAAAATTTCAAACCATGCAAATGTGTGTCAGGGCCTTATGTGGAATGGGATTGGATGAAATATAGGATACAAAGTAATGTGCCCTATCACACTGTCTTCCTGAGAATGACAGCCCCTCAGCAGCACAGATTTACGGGTCGTCTCACCATAGCATTGTGGCCATATGCGATACAAGTGCGGAGCGTACCCCACTGGTGCATGCGTGTGTACGGGTCGTCTCACCATTGCATTGTGGCCATACTCGTGCGGAGCATACCCCACTGGTGCGTGCGTGTGTACGGGTCGTCTCACCATAGCATTGTGGCCATACGCGATTCAAGTGCGGAGCGTACCCTACTGGTGCGTGCGTGTGTACGGGTCGTCTCACCATTGCATTGTGGCCATACGCGTGCGGAGCGTACCCCACTGGTGCGTGCGTGTGTACGGGTCGTCTCACCATAGCAGTGTGGCCATACATGATACAAGTGTGGAGCGTACCCCACTGGTGCGTGCGTGTGTACGGGTCGTCTCACCATTGCATTGTGGCCATACGCGTGCGGAGCGTACCCCACTGGTGCGTGCGTGTGTACGGGTCGTCTCACCATTGCATTGTGGCCATACGCGTGCGGAGCGTACCCCACTGGTGCGTGCGTGTGTACGGGTCGTCTCCCCATAGCATTGTGGCCATACGCGATTCAAGTGCGGAGCGTACCCCACTGGTGCGTGCGTGTGTACGGGTCGTCTCACCATTGCATTGTGGCCATACGCATGCGGAGCATACCCCACTGGTGCGTGCGTGTGTACGGGTCGTCTCACCATAGCAGTGTGGCCATACACGATACAAGTGTGGAGCGTACCCCACTGGTGCGTGCATGTGTGCGGGTCGTCTCACCATTGCATTGTGGCCATACGCGTGCGGAGCGTACCCCACTGGTGCGTGCGTGTGTACGGGTCGTCTCACCATTGAATTGTGGCCATACGCGTGCGGAGCGTACCCCACTGGTGCGTGCGTGTGTACGGGTCGTCTCACCATAGCATTGTGGCCATACGCGATACAATTGCGGAGCGTACCCCACTGGTGTGTGCGTGTGTACGGGTCAACTCACCATAGCATTGTGGCCATATGAATACGGAGCGTACCCCACTGGTACGTGCGTGTGTACGGGTCGTCTCACCATAGCATTGTGGCCATACGCGATAAAAGAGCGGAGCGTACCCCACTGGTGCGTGTGTGTGTGTACGGGTCGTCCCACCATTGCATTGTGGCCATACACGTGCGGAGCGTACCACACTGGTGCGTGCGTGTGTTCGGGTCGTCTCACCACAGCATTGTGGCCATACGCGATACAAGTGCGGAGCGTACCCCACTGGTGCGTGCGTATGTACGGGTTGTATCACTATCAAAACATGGCGTTTGCAAAGAATCACGCACCGTACTTGTGTGTGGATGCCTGAAAATACATAGGGAACACCTAGGAAACGAATACGATGCACAGAATGCAGGCTGGTTGTCAAGGAAACAGAGATTTGAGTGTGCTACAGGTGTCCTGCAAAATTCAGTTGGCCAAAAGCATACAATGTTGCAATGTTTGTTGTGTAGCTATAGCTAAAATTTCAAACCATGCAAATGTGTGTCAGGGCCTTATGTGGAATGGGATTGGATGAAATATAGGATACAAAGTAATGTGCCCTATCACACTGTCTTCCTGAGAATGACAGCCCCTCAGCAGCACAGATTTACGGGTCGTCTCACCATAGCATTGTGGCCATACGCGATACAAGTGCGGAGCGTACCCCACTGGTGCATGCGTGTGTACGGGTCGTCTCACCATTGCATTGTGGCCATACTCGTGCGGAGCATACCCCACTGGTGCGTGCGTGTGTACGGGTCGTCTCACCATAGCATTGTGGCCATTTGCGATTCAAGTGCGGAGCGTACCCTACTGGTGCGTGCGTGTGTACGGGTCGTCTCACCATTGCATTGTGGCCATACGCGTGCGGAGCGTACCCCACTGGTGCGTGCGTGTGTACGGGTCGTCTCACCATAGCAGTGTGGCCATACACGATACAAGTGTGGAGCGTACCCCACTGGTGCGTGCGTGTGTACGGGTCGTCTCACCATTGCATTGTGGCCATACGCGTGCGGAGCGTACCCCACTGGTGCGTGCGTGTGTACGGGTCGTCTCACCATTGCATTGTGGCCATACGCGTGCGGAGCGTACCCCACTGGTGCGTGCGTGTGTACGGGTCATCTCACCATAGCATTGTGGCCATACGCGATACAAGTGCGGAGCGTACCCCACTGGTGTGTGCGTGTGTACGGGTCGACTCACCATAGCATTGTGGCCATATGAATACGGAGCGTACCCCACTGGTACGTGCGTGTGTACGGGTCGCCTCACCATAGCATTGTGGCCATACGCGATACAAGAGCGGAGCGTACCCCACTGGTGCGTGCGTGTGTACGGGTCGTCCCACCATTGCATTGTGGCCATACACGTGCGGAGCGTACCCCACTGGTGCGTGCGTGTGTACGGGTCATCTCACCATAGCATTGTGGCCATACCCGATACAAGTGCGGAGCGTACCCCACTGGTGCGTACGTATGTACGGGTCGTATCACTATCAAAACATGGCGTTTGCAAATAATCACCCACCGTACTCGTGTGTGGATGCCTGAAAATACATAGGGAACACCTAGGGAACGAGTAGGATGCACAGAATGCAGGCTGGTTGTCAAGGAAACAGAGATTTGAGTGTGCTACAGGTGTCCTGCAAAATTCAGTTGGCCAAAAGTATACAATGTTGCAATGTTTGTTGTGTAGTTAGAGCTAAAATTTCAAACCATGCAAATGTGTGTCAGGGCCTTATGTGGAATGGGATTGGATGAAACATAGGATGCAAAGTAATGTGCCCTATCACACTGTCTTCCTGGGAATGACAGCCCCTCAGCAGCACAGATTTAAGGCTGCATGTGGCTGTGAGAGGGCACTTGCCTGCACAACAGTGGAGTGGACAACACTGCTGCTGTCTCTGCATTCCCTGGACCCTGATTTTGCTGAACATGGAGAGGGCACCTGCATTCAGTGAGGAGAACCAGGCACTGCTGGATGCCCTCCTACCCAACTACAGCAAGCTGTATGGGAAACCAGGGGATCAGGTGAGTGCTTAATGTGTGAGTGTCACTGCAGCCATTGTGTTTTCATGACACTGAGAGATGCACTGTACTTTGGAGTCAGTGCCTGGTGTGGACATTAAGATATGTACCATGCAGTGAAAGGTTTAGGTAAATTGTGTTTACTGCTTACCGGCATTGTGCTAAGTGCATTCACTTGAGCATGTGTGGTCTGCTGAGAGTTGCTAGGTGTAGTGGGATATGTGCCAGCATGTCACGTGCTGTACACCACCCTGCAATTGCATATGTTGTTCAGTGTTAGCCATGCTCAGTGAGTGGTTTGCAATCCTTAGGGCATCTGTTGCCTTTTGAAGGCATGTAGTGCATTTGTGTTTGCTCACAGGCCACATTCACATAGACAATGATGCAAGTCCTGGCAGCATCCTCTGCCCTGTTGTCATCATCAATGTGGTGCAAGTGTGTGTCTTTGGGACATGGATCAGGTGTACTGATGTAGTTTCACTTTGTTTTCCTGACAGGTATCTGCCCGTGAAAAGGAGGACATCCGGCTGGCCATAACCAGGGCTGTCAGGGATGTGAGGTCTGAGGTGGGCCCTCACCGTAGGATCCTGAATATCCGCAAGAGGTGGCAGGACATCTGGTGCTGGACCCTCCATATCGCCCGGGTGCAGCTCAATCTTGAGGCTCCACGCCGGCATGGCAGCACACGTCACCTCACCCCCAACCTGCTCCGGGTCCTGGCTGTCGTTTTCCCTGACCTCCATAGGCAGATTCAGGAGGGACAGCAGCAAGGAGGAGGTAGGTACATGTCTGTTTGCTGTCATGTGTGTCACATGCTACCTGCAGTGTTTCGAAGCCTGGTAACATTCCCACAGTTGGGGTGTTCTGGTCAGACAGGCCCTTTCAGCATTGTCAATTCAATGCCCCATTTTGAGCAAATGCTCTTTTACATCCCTTTCCCTCCTCCACATTTGTCTACTGCTTTGTGTATTTCATATTTGTGCATGTACTCCTATGGATGAAAGGTATTAGTATGCATATTGCTTAGCACATCATCATGTTGGAGTGGGGTCTGTGACACTTGTTGGTACCTTAACTGTTCCACAACCTGTGCACTGTGGTTGCCCTTCATGATATTTTGCCACTGATCATGATTCTCAACAAGGAGTTCTGCACGGGTCTGCATCAGTGGCCTTTGTCCTTGGTATGCTTTGTATTTCTCATGTGTTAGCCACATGTGCACACTGTGCATGTATAAAGATTTAGGCTTCTGCATACTCTCACTGGGCAGTGCGTGTGTGCATATTCACAAGAAATGTTGCTGGTTATTTGGGACTAATATTGATGTGCAGCAAAACAATGTGACCTTGCCTTACTTTATATACCTTCCCAGTTATTGAGAGCCAGATTCAGATTTTCCACTACTTGGCCAGTATTACTCACTTTGACGGAGTGATTGTGATGTTGTGCATGGGAGGTGTGATGGGACCAACTGTTTTGCCTTGTCAGTGGTGTGCTGAGGATGTCAGATCTGAAGTGGACTTGTCACTATGCACTTAGGCTGTGCTGATGGAGAATGTAGTCTTTGTAGGATTTACAGGCAATTGTATTGGCTCCCTGAGATAATTGTTGAACATCGTTTTATGCTACATGTATGTATTGGTGGTGCAATGCAGTTTTGGCTTGGTGTCCACAGTACTGTATTCACATTTCCCATGTGGTTGCAGATGTGTCAATAGTGTATCAATGTTTCTCACATTCACAATTGTAGGCACATTAGCTTTGGCTTTTTCTTGATTTTGTACATGTGTGCCACTTCACTTGACAGCCAGTGTGGTGATAGATGCCCCTGAGAGGAGTTTCACCATAGTGTCTGGTGATGGAGGGAGCCTCTGTACCAAGATATACTCACACACAGTCAACAGGTCAGATTTTATCCCATCACCTCTCTGTTGCACACTCTGCCCCCAAGTGCAAACATGGTCATGTGCTAATCTGTCTATCCATGTGCCTCATGGACACAGTCTAGCCATATTTGTGATGCCATACCTTCCCGGGACTGGGAACAAGATTCCTGCAACAACTTTCTGACATTACAGCCGTCTTCAGCCATGCTTGTTTGTATACACATCTGTGTTTCACACAAGCCTGGCTGTAGACAGCTGTGAAGCCAGTGAGAGTTGATGGGAAACTTGTTTCAGGTCCAGGGATGGCATCACATGGCTGTCCGGGCAGGACTGGTCCCATGTGGCACAGGCTAAAACAGATTTAAACATGTCCATCTCTGGCCTTGGTTGGCAGAGCGGGCAACTTGACGGTGATTGCTCAACACCTAACCTGTTGCTAGGCAGTGGCTCATCATTGTGACTGTAATCCAAGTTGTGGCCTTGTCAGTGACTTACCCCCAGATTCATCAAAGCCACATTCTGCGAATTCTAAATTGCGAGAATTACCGAATCGCAATTTAGAATTCGCAGAATGGGATTCATGAAGATATGCAATAAAAAAAGCGAATCGCAATTGGCCGCAATAGCCATTAGCGATTTTGCTTAAATCGCAAATAAATTTGCAGAAACTGCCTTTTTCCGTGTTGAAATTGCGATCCCGCAATTACCGAAATCGCTCATTGCGATCTCGCTAATTGCGAGATCGCAAAAACGGGAAGTCACATTTCGAGCACAGTGATAAAATCGCAACCAGGAAGCAGGCATTCTCCTTCCTCATTCAGCACACTGATCCTGAAAGTGGAAGCAGCAGTGGCCAGAGCACCACTACAGAGCACCTTCAGCTGCAAATCAGGAGACAAACGACCCCAGAAAATGTCCCAGGAAGCAGCAGGGAGCAGTGCCTCAGCAAGGAAAAGAAAAATCAAATTTTCCAAGCAGGAATTGGAATTTTTAATTGAGGGAGTGACCAAAGATCATGACCGGCTTTTCGGGAAGGATTCAAGGAGGGTGCCAGAGGAGGAGAGGAGGCGCATTTGGCTGCACATCCGCGCTAAAGTAAACGCAATGGGAGTGACCCAGCACTCCATAGAGGAGCTGAAAAAGAGGTGGTATGACCTCAGAGGGCGTGCCAAGGAAAGAATTGCTGAGAGGCTGGGGAGCGACTGGGAACCGGAGGAGGAGAGCCCACTGTACCACCCAACACACCACTGGAGGACCTTGTGGAGGACACCCTGAATCCCGAGGCATGAGTGGGGGTAACCCAGCTGGACTCCTCCCAACCGACCCAAGAATCCCAAGGTAAGTGTCATGCGACTGCGACCCTGTCCCCTAACAATGGCCATGACTCCAGAGCTACCCATTAGAAACCCCAGTCATGCAGGCCATGCACATCAGAAAAGCCCAATTGCATTGTGGGACTTGTAGTGTGACCACTATTTCCAGATAGCCCCATACAGCCAGACCTGTCCAGTGAGAGTCATTCCTAAAGCCAGTCAGGGAATGCTAGCCTGCATGCATGTAGCAACCTCACATGTGCAAGAAACATGTCATTAATCACCGTCCCATTTACATCACAGGTGGCGCAGAACAACCCAGCACCGATAGTGAGGTCCTTCACATTGACGACAATCCCGAGGAAACCGAGGGAGAGGGCCACCCTAACCCTCAACCAAGACCATCACAGCCAGCTCCAGCAGCAGTAGTACCACCATCTGCCCCTGTGGACAGGGCCACCCCTGCAACAACAGCGTGGAAAGCACAACCATAGCGGTCGGGGAAAACAGCCAGGTACTAGTGTTGGACTGTTCCCATGAGGCACAGGGTCAAGGCTGATTTGCATATAGCCAAGTCTGACCTGGGGTGGGGTGGAGTGCAAAAAAACGATGGATTTAGGCCCAGATTTCTGTACTGGGGTGAATGTATGACATTGTTCTGCATTCTGTCCATCAATTGTTATTTTTGCATTTGTCACCCCGAGTGGGATGGGTATGTTCAGACGTGAGTCCCATGCTCTCCACACCACTGGATTCAAGCTATCCAGGCTGATGAAGGCTGATAGCCAGAAACCGGTCCTTGGATGCTTGATTCCGGTCCAGGAAAGACATGGCTTGGCAGTTCGGGCTGGACTGTTCCCATGAGGCACAGGGTCAAGGCTGATTTGCATATAGCCATGTCTGACCTGGGGTGGTGTGGAGTGCAAAAAAACGATGGATTTAGGCCCAGATCTCTGTACTGGGGTGAATGTATGACATTGTTCTGCATTCTGTCCATCAATGTTATTTTTGCATTTGTCACCCCGAGTGGGATGGGTATGCTCAGACTTGAGTCCCATGCTCTCCACACCACTGGAGTCAAGCTATCCAGGCTGATGTAGGCTGATAGCCAGAAACCGGTCCTTGGATACTTGATTCCGGTCCAGTAAAGACATGGCTTGGCAGTTCGGGCTGGACTGTTCCCATGAGGCACAGGGTCAAGGCTGATTTGCATATAGCCATGTCTGACCTGGGGTGGTGTGGAGTGCAAAAAAACGATGGATTTAGGCCCAGATCTCTGTACTGGGGTGAATGTATGACATTGTTCTGCATTCTGTCTATCAATTGTTAATATTGCATTTGTCACCCCGAGTGGGATGGGTATGCTCAGACGTGAGTCCCATGCTCTCCACACCACTGGAGTCAAGCTATCCAGGCTGATGAGGGCTGATAGCGAGAAACTGGTCCTTGGATGCTTGATTCCGGTCCAGGAAAGACATGGCTTGGCAGTTCGGGCTGGACTGTTCCCATGAGGCACAGGGTCAAGGCTGATTTGCATATAGCCATGTCTGACCTGGGGTGGTGTGGAGTGCAAAAAAACGATGGATTTAGGCCCAGATATCTGTACTGGGGTGAATGTATGACATTGTTCTGCATTCTGTCCATCAATTGTTATTTTTGCATTTGTCACCCCGAGTGGGATGGGTATGCTCAGACGTGAGTCCCATGCTCTCCACACCACTGGAGTCAAGCTATCCAGGCTGATGAGGGCTGATAGCCAGAAACCGGTCCTTGGATGCTTGATTCCGGTCCAGGAAAGACATGGCTTGGCAGTTCGGGCTGGACTGTTCCCATGAGGCACAGGGTCAAGGCTGATTTGCATATAGCCATGTCTGACCTGGGGTGGTGTGGAGTGCAAAAAAACGATGGATTTAGGCTCATATCTCTGTACTGGGGTGAATGTATGACATTGTTCTGCATTCTGTCCATCAATTGTTATTTTTGCATTTGTCACCCCGAGTGGGATGGGTATGCTCAGACGTGAGTCCCATGCTCTCCACACCACTGGAGTCAAGCTATCCAGGCTGATGTAGGCTGATAGCCAGAAACCGGTCCTTGGATGCTTGATTCCGGTCCAGGAAAGACATGGCTTGGCAGTTGGGGCTGGACTGTTCCCATGAGGCACAGGGTCAAGGCTGATTTGCATATAGCCATGTCTGACCTGGGGTGGTGTGGAGTGCAAAAAAACGATGGATTTAGGCGCAGATCTCCGTACTGGGGTGAATGTATGACATTGTTCTGCATTCTGTCCATCAATTGTTATTTTTGCATTTGTCACCCCGAGTGGGATGGGTATGCTCAGACGTGAGTCCCATGCTCTCCACACCACTGGAGTCAAGCTATCCAGGCAGATAAAGGCTGATAGCCAGAAACCGGTCCTTGGATGCTTGATTCCGGTCAAGGAAAGACATGGCTTGGCAGTTCGGGCTGGACTGTTCCCATGAGGCACAGGGTCAAGGCTGATTTGCATATAGCCATGTCTGACCTGGGGTGGTGTGGAGTGCAAAAAAACGATGGATTTAGGCCCAGATCTCTGTACTGGGGTGAATGTATGACATTGTTCTGCATTCTGTCCATCAATTGTTATTTTTGCAGGTACTAGTGTCCCAGCAGGATGTCAACCGCCGCCGCCACCGCCAGCTGCTGACCCGCCTGTCAGCGTACACACGCTCCAACCACATTATTGGGAATGCCACCTCCCAGCTATCGCGTCAATCATTAGCGAGGCAAACACAAATGGTGCAATGCTGCCAGGATGTTGCTAGGGCACTGGAGCAAGTCACCACTGCAGTGCAGGGTCTGCAGGTGACTGAACATGGCCAGGCAGTTGGGGGGTTTGATGCCAGTGAGGGCAATCCCAGCCACAGCAGCCTGTCGTTGCCGCTGGTGACGGTACCCCGCCGCAGCACAAGGCCAAATGCAGCCTCACGGGCTAATGCTGATGTCGAGGAGGTCGAAAGGCGACTGGGAGCGTCCACCCGGAGGCGCCACTGACTATTTATTATTTTGCATGCAGGGCCATGCTGATGAAACAAGCATGCCCTCCTCACACACATGGGGATGTATGAATCAATACATCTCTAATGCAATTTAGAGCAAAAAATATAACAATATTGTGAAAAAAATATTAAGATTTATTATGCCCAAGTTAATCTGACTCATGTCATTATTTCAATTGTCATGCATGTGTGAAGTGTTGGATGAGGGGAGTGGGTGCACTAAAAACAGTTAATTGTGATTTGGTTGCGGCGCCTGTGTCCTTTAGCAGGATTCTCCCCGCGTGCATGACGCACATGTGCAGGTGGGCGGTTGTCCCCTTCCGACTCACTGCCAGAGATCTCTACAGGTATCCTCCGCTTGGTAGCAATGCTGTGGAGTATTGCACACACGGCCTCGATGCGGCAGCAGACCTCAGGCTGGTAATAAAGGGCCCCACCACTCTTGTGAAGTATGTGGAATCGGCTCTTCAAAAGCCCGAATGTCCACTCAATGCAATTTCTTGTGCGGATGTGTGCTGCATTGTAACGCCGTTGCTGTGGTGTGGCAGGGTTGAGGTATGGGGTGAGGAGGTACTCACGGAGACCGGAGGCGCTGTCACCTGAATGAAAGGAGCAGAGGGTGAGTGCCTGTTATGCGCAGCTACATGGTCACAATGTACTATTTGTTGGCATGTGTACTTGTATTGTTTTGTATATGGATTTATTAAGCGCGATTGCTGCCCAAGGGCGTCCAAGCGCTGAGTAAGTAGGCGGAGATGGGCAGTGCAGAAGAGATTAGAACTCAGTGGATTTAGCAAACAGTAAGGTTTTCAGCTGTTTGCGGAATGAGAGCAGGTTCGAGTTGGACCGGAGTTGTAGAGGAAGTGCGTTCCACAACTTCGAGGTGTTCAGGGAGAACATCCTGCCTCCGGCCCTAGCTCTCCTTACTCTGGGTACCACCGCCAGGAAAGCCTCCGTGGAGCGAAGGTTTCTATTTGGGTGGTAAGGAATGACTAGATTGTCATTGATTGCTGGGCCTGTCTTCCAGAAGGCCCGATGGGCAATACATAGTGCCTTAAATGTCACTCTCTGCCTTACTGGTAACCAATGTAGACTTTTTAGTCCGGGTCTGGCTGACTGGGTGCGTGGGATCTGTAGCAGGGTACGGGCTGCACAGTTCTGTACCACCTGCAACTTCCGAAGAGTCATCTCAGGGGCCCCCACATATAGGGCGTTGTTCGAGTCTAGACGGGACTGGATCAGGCCTTGTACTGCCACCTGTTTGGCTTCCAATGGTAGAAGCGGGAGAACCTTCCTCAGTATTCTGAGTAAGCCAAAACATGTGGCCGACAACTTGGTGGCCTGGGTGGAGAAAGAAAGACTTTTGTCCAGCCATACTCCTAGACTCTTTACACTTTCCTTAGGGGTGGGAGGGGTACCCAGACAGGGGGGCTATAAGGAGGTGAAAGGCACTGGTGAGGCTGGTCCCAGGAGCATGAGCTCCGTTTTATCTCTCTTTAGTTTGAGGGAGGAGGTAGTCATCCACTCCTTGACGTCCTCTAAACATTTCAGCAGGCCTTCCGGAGTTTGCCTGTTGCTCTCTTGTGCCAGCAAAACCACTAGCTGAATATTGTCGGCATACGATATGATTTTGATACCGTGCGGTTCGACGACCCCAGCTAGCGGTTTCATATATACGTTGAACAACGCAGGGCTCAAGGAGGAGCCCTGCGGTACTCCACAATTTAGTGGTTTGCTGGATGACACTGTTTCCCCGTCAAAGATCTGAAAAGATCTATTGGTCAGGAAGGAGTCGAACCACCTCAATGCGTCGCCTGATACTCCGATGTTATATAGACGGTTCAGCAAGGTGGCATAGCTGACCGTATCGAAGGCTGCACTTAAATCAAGGAGGATCACTGCCACTGATCCTCCCTGATCTAGTACCCTCCGTGATTCTTCGGTGACCGCTAACAGGGCGGTTTCAGTACCGTGCTTCGGTCTGAAGCCTGTGTGGGACGTATCTAGTAGTAAGTTGTTCTCAAGGAACTGGACTAGCTGGGCGTTTATGTACTTCTCCAGGACCTTGCTTGCCCAGGGGAGCAGTGAGATGGGGCGGTAACTGGAGTGATCGTCTGGATCCAGATTGTTTTTTTTTAGTAACACTCGCACCATAGCTCGCTTCCAAGCGGTGGGCACTGTACAGGAGGAAATGGAAGAGTTTAGTAGCTCCAAGATTACAGGCAAAATGGCTTGGCTTGCTTGTATCAGAGTTTCCGGTGGGGCTGGATCACGAGGGGAGCCCGATTTACCTTGGCGTGCCACTTTGCCGAGGGTGTCAAGGTCTAGTAGGGGAAGGTGCTCAAGACTTGGCTGGTCTGGGGAAGGAGAGTGTCTCGAGGAGTGTAGGTCGGTTGCATCTGGACTTGTGGCTGCTGTTGGGAAGGTCGAGTAAATTTTGGAAACTTTATTGTGGAAAAATTCCGCAAGTTCATTACATTGTTCCTGGGTTTTAGTCAAAGGAGGTGCTGTGTTCACTTTAGTACATTGTTTTATTATGTGAAAAATTTCCTTGGGCTTGGATTTGGCTTCCATAATTTTGTCCGAAAAATAGGTAGCCTGGGCCGCCCTGACCCCTTCTCTGTAGGCCTTGATTGCCTCTTTGTATTGTACCTTTTTTTCCGGTAGGAAGTCTAGACGCCACGCTCTCTCTCGTTGCCTACAGAGGCGTTTTTTATCTCTTAGGGGATCTGAGAACCAGGGTGCTGATTTATGCAGTCTCTTTGAGGTGGATCTACGAAAAGGGAGAATCGTGTCCAGAGAGTTCGTGATCCAACCTTCATAATTTTTATTTGCCACATTGGGGTCTGTACAGGGAGGTGGGCGGGTGGAGTCTAGGTTGTTTGTCCAGGATTCCATGGGGAGTTTTTCCCAATTCCTCCTCGTTGTGACTTGGGGGATCCGCAGGGGGGTTTTGTAGGTGACCCAGGTCAGCGGGATTAAAAAATGGTCCGACCAGGGGAGGGGAGTGGGTTGGTCCACTATCAGGTTGGTGCAATTGCTAAAGATAGGATCAAGTAGGTTGCCCCTCTCATGAGTAGGGGCTGTGACCAGCTGGGTTAATTGAAGAGCTCCTAGGTCATCAATTAGTTCCGTAGCAATGTGATCTAAAGGGGAATTGAAATGGAAATTAAGGTCCCCTAAGACCGTGTAGTTAGCGGAGGTCATGAGTCGTTTGGCTAAGATTTCTGGAAGAGACCTATGGAACAGTTTGGCGGGCTCCGGAGGGCGGTATATCAGAGTGCCGGAGAAGGTACGGTTTGCATTAAAATCTATGCTAAACTCAAGACTCTCGCACTCAGGAATGGTTTCAGCTGTGATCCGACAGCGATACTGGTCTTTTAGTATTATAGCCAGACCTCCTCCTCTCCCCTCTGGCCGGTCTAATCTAAAGATTTGAAAACCAGCGGGTAAGGCTGAGACTAAGTCTGGGTCGGATTGGGATGTGAGCCATGTCTCTGTTAAAAAGATAGCATCTGGCTTGTGCTCCTCAAGCAGCAAGGCAATTTGTGTGCTGTGCTTCGGCAAGGATCGACAGTTTAGTACATACATACAGTATTTCTGTGGAGCGGCCGGCGGAGTGGTGCTGCGAAAGGAGTGTTTGCAGCCAGGGCAGCGAGAGGGGAGCTCCGATGGTGCATAGATGTGAGTACAGTGAGCAGCAGTTGTACTTCCTATGATGTGGATAGCTGCCGCGCTGTACGTTTTGCCCTGGTTTATCTGGGAGCCAGGGGTAGTGGCCCCTGGTCCCGTGTGGTCACGGACGGGCGCAGACGGGCTTGCCTTTGGCGCGCCTTCAGCGCACCGCCGGCGCGCCCGCTGCGCCTCCGAAACCAACACATTCTTATAAATCAGAAGAGGGGGGGCGTGGCCTGTGTCAGTGGGCGTAGCCCGGGGGTCCCGGCGATTCTCCTGCGACCCGCTGCAGCGCCTGACTCGGCTGCGCGGGGAGGGAATCACGTGGTGAGCCAAGAGGTAAATAGCGTTTTTAAAAAAGAATACACGTTATTACAATCAACAAGTTTTAAAAGTAATCTTTAAAATTGTTCCTGCTCTCGGCTTTCCGCCTCAAGAGCTCTGCCTTACAAACAAGCGCTGGCGGGAAGGCGCGCTCTAAGTAGTGAAGGGGGCGTGGCCTGTGTCAGTGGGCGTAGCCCGGGGGTCCCGGCGATTCTCCTGCGACCCGCTGCAGCGCCTGACTCGGCTGCGCGGGGAGGGAATCACGTGGTGAGCCAAGAGGTAAATAGCGTTTTTAAAAAAGAATACACGTTATTACAATCAACAAATTTTAAAAGTAATCTTTAAAATTGTTCCTGCTCTCGGCTTTCCGCCTCAAGAGCTCTGCCTTACAAACAAGCGCTGGCGGGAAGGCGCGCTCTAAGTAGTGAAGGGGGGCGTGGCCTGTGTCAGTGGGCGTAGCCCGGGGGTCCCGGCGATTCTCCTGCGACCCGCTGCAGCGCCTGACTCGGCCGCGCGGGGAGGGAATCACGTGGTGAGCCAAGAGGTAAATAGCGTTTTTAAAAAAGAATACACGTTATTACAATCAACAAGTTTTAAAAGTAATCTTTAAAATTGTTCCTGCTCTCGGCTTTCCGCCTCAAGAGCTCTGCCTTACAAACAAGCGCTGGCGGGAAGGCGCGCTCAAAGTAGTGAAGGGGGGCGTGGCCTGTGTCAGTGGGCGTAGCCCGGGGGTCCCAGCGATTCTCCTGCGACCCGCTGCAGCGCCTGACTCGGCTGCGCGGGGAGGGAATCACGTGGTGAACCAAGAGGTAAATAGCGTTTTTTTAAAAAAAAAGAATACACGTTATTACAATCAACAAGTTTTAAAAGTAATCTTTAAAATTGTTCCTGCTCTCGGCTTTCCGCCTCAAGAGCTCTGCCTTACAAACAAGCGCTGGCGGGAAGGCGCGCTCTAAGTAGTGAAGGGGGGCGTGGCCTGTGTCAGTGGGCGTAGCCCGGGGGTCCCGGCGATTCTCCTGCGACCCGTTGCAGCGCCTAACTCGGCTGCGCGGGGAGGGAATCACGTGGTGAGCCAAGAGGTAAATAGCGTTTTTAAAAAAGAATACACGTTATTACAATCAACAAGTTTTAAAAGTAATCTTTAAAATTGTTCCTGCTCTCGGCTTTCCGCCTCAAGAGCTCTGCCTTACAAACAAGCGCTGGCGGGAAGGCGCGCTCTAAGTAGTGGAGGGGGGTGTGGCCTGTGTCAGTGGGCGTAGCCCGGGGGTCCCGGCGATTCTCCTGCGACCCGCTGCAGCGCCTGACTCGGCTGCGCGGGGAGGGAATCACGTGGTGAGCCAAGAGGTAAATAGCGTTTTTTTAAAAAGAATACACGTTATTACAATCAACAAGTTTTAAAAGTAATCTTTAAAATTGTTCCTGCTCTCGGCTTTCCTAGTAGCTTACCTAGTAAGTGTCCTTCCCCAAAGTCACCCCTGGCCAGTCGTGTGTGCAAGCCGCTGTGCCGGAATATGAAGGAGTCATGTGTGCTCCCCGGTATTGTGCCACTATGTCCGTGATGATTGTCTTAGCGTTGCACACCATCTGGATATTCAGGGAGTGGTAGCACTTGCGGTTCCGGTAGATGTATTCTGATTGTGCATGTGGGCATATGTGGATGTGGGTACAGTCAATGCATCCTATTACATGGGGGAATTGCGCAATGTTTTAAAAACCAAGCTTGGTTTGATTAATGTCCTGTTGGGTGGTCAGGAATTTGATGTAATGGGGTAGCCGGGTCAGCATGGCCTCCAGGAAAATGTTTAGGCAGCGTGACATGGTGCTCTGGGAGATCCCCCCTGCTTCGGCAACTATCTCCTGAAAGCTTCCCGAGGCTAGGAGATGCAGGCTTCATAAGACCTGGACATGGGTGGGCACGGCATTGGTCCTCCTTGTTGGGTGCTGCATCAGGGGGTCAAGGTCCCGGATGAGCTTTGTAATCATTGCCCCATTCAGCCGGTACTTGGAGTTGATTTGCCCCTCACATTGACCCAGAAGTGTGACCCGCTGGCGAAAAATTCTCTCCTGGATCCTGCGTCTATTCCTTGCGGCGGCCTGGAGCCTTCGCCGCCGAACCACCATGTATAGTCCTGGCATTGTGAATGTCCTCATGCTCCTACTGTATCTCCTTAAGTGCGTTTGGTCAGGGCCGCACCTGTGGCAACTTAAATTTTGAATTTTTTTATTTTTTTTCATATGGACTTCATGGTTACCACCTGGTTTGGGATCTCCTTAATTTGCGCCTCACAATTTGCGATTTTGTGGTTTTTCGCAAATTGCGATTTTTGATGACTTTGATTAGCGATTATTTAGCGAAATTGCAAATTAAATCGCAGTTTCAATGGATTCTCGCAATTTCCGATTCGCTAGGGGGGTTCCACCTTGATTCTGCGATTTATTTTGCTAATTCGCTAAATATATTTTGTGATTTTGCAATTTCACCATTTCTCGTATCATGAATTGCAGTTCATTGATTTGCGATCGCAATTACTAATTCGCAGCGATTACGATCGCTATTTTGGTTGATGAATCTGCCTGCAAGATCTTTGTACACAATGAGCGTTGTGTCCATTACAATTGCGCATTAATAGGCTTATATTTGTGCAGAGTTATGTGCCATGTGACTCATGATGCATGCCATGATTAGAAATGCCACCAAATAATTTTTTTCTGATATGTATGATGTGTACAGGTGACTGATATATTTTTCATTTTCTCGTTGCCAACAGCATCATCACCACAACCTGGAGGAGACACAGGCACAGAGCGGACAGAGGGACCCAGCAACAGTGCCACCAGCTTTGAGGAGTCAGAGGGAGGCAGTGGCACAGAGGGTGAGGGGAGTCCGGAAGCCGGGCCTCATGAGCACGACACCTCCTACCATGCAGACAGCTCGGATTCTGACTCCCAGGAGGAGGGGGAATATGCAGCTATGCCATCTACTGCAACTATGGTGGTCCCCTCCTCCCCCAGACACATCTCCACCCTCCCAGTTGTTAGGGGCCCTAGGGTCCGTTCTACCCCCCGTGTCTCCTTTGTCCCCGGCACCGCAGCCCCTGCCCCTGTCTCCCCTGCTGCCCTCAGTGCTGAGTCAGTGGACCTACTCCGGCTGATTCAAGTTGGTCAGGCGTCAATGCTGACTGTCCTCCATGGCCAAACTAAAATCATGACACAGTTGTTGTCATTCATGAAGGGCATGTCAGCTGACATGTCTGATCAACGTCGGAGTTTGGCGTCCATGGACTCACCACTGACAGCAGCACTTGCCATCCTGCAGCGTCAATCCCCCCCACTCGTTCTGACCCATCCACATCCCCCTCTCCCATACCTGTCCACCATACACGCAGACGCACAAGATCCCACACCCCAACAGAGACACCCAGCACACCCACACGTAAGTCTAAGCGCAGAGCTGCATTCACCCAATCTCAGGGGGATGTGCGCACACTCACAGGGACAGGGGACAGACATCACACACCCACCCACAGACACACTACAACAGACTCACAGCCCTCTACCTCCACTCCCATTGTGTCCCCGGGTTCAGGTGGTAGCCTGTCAGAACTGGCTGCAGTATGCAGCACAGAATATGTTGCTTCCTTTTGCACTACACCTGCCACTGTGGAGGAATCCTCCCCACCTGCAACCACTACACAAACCCTTCCCTCTCCTGTCCCTGCGTTGCCGGACACTGACTGCGATGATGCCCCCCATGGGTCTACAGACCTTTAAGTCCACCATGTGCAGGCAAGTTTTGGGGTGACAACCTCCACGAAGTCCTCTGCACCCACCCCCTATACTGTTGGGCACTGTTGGGCACTGCTGGGGGTCCTCTGCACACCCCCCTATCCTGTTGGGCACTGCTGGGAGTCCTCTGCACACATACCCTATACTGTTGGGCACTGCTGGGGGTCCTCTGCACCCACCCCTATACTGTTGTGCACTGCTGGGCACTGCTGGCAGTCGTATGCACCCACACCTATACTGTTGGGCACTGCTGGGGGTCCTCTGCTCCCACCCCCTATACTGTTGGGTACTGCTGGGAGTCCTCTGCACCCACCCCCTATACTGTTGGGGACTGCTGGGGGTCCTCTACACCCACCCCCTATACTGTTGGGCACTAGTGGGCACTGCTGGGGGTCCTCTGCACCCACCCCCTATACTGTTGGGCACTGCTGGGAGTCCTCTGCCCCCACCCCCTATACTGTTGGGCACTGCCGGGGGTCCTCTGCACCCACCCCCTATACTATTGGGCACTGCTGGGCACTGCTGGGGGTCCTCTACACCCACCCCCTATACTGTTGGGCACTGCAGGGGGTCCTCTGCACCCACCCCTATACTGTTGGGCACTGCTGGGGGTCCTCTGCACCCACCCCTATACTGTTGGGCACTGTTGGGCACTGCTGGGGGTCCTCTGCACCCACCCCCTATACTGTTGGGCACTGCTGGGGGTCCTCTGCACCCACCCCCTATACTGTTGGGCACTGCTGGGCTCTGCTGGGGGTCCTCTGCACCCACCCCCTATACTGTTGGGCACTGGTGGGCACTGCTGGGAGTCCTCTGCGCCCACCCCCTATACTGGTGGGCACTGCTGAGGGTCCTCTGCACCCACCCCCTATTCTGTTGGGCACTGCTGGGGGTACTCTGCACCCACCCCCTACACTGTTGGGCACTGTTTGGCACTGCTGGGAGTCCTCTGCACCCACGCCCTATACTGTTGGGCACTGCTGGGGGTCCTCTGCACCCACCCCCTATACTGTTGGGCACTGTTGGGCACTGCTGGGGGTCCTCTGCACCCACCCCCTATACTGTTGGGCACTGCTGGGCACTGCTGGGAGTCCTCTGCAGCCACCCCTATACTGTTGGGCACTGCTGGGGTTCCTCTGCACCCACCCCCTATACTGTTGGGCACTGCTGGGGGTCGTCTGCACCCACCCCCTATACTGTTGGGCACTGCTGGGCACTGCTGGGGTTCCTCTGCACCCACCCCCTATACTGTTGGGCACTGCTGAGGGTCCTCTGCACCCACCCCCTATTCTGTTGGGCACTGCTGGGGGTACTCTGCACCCACCCCCTACACTGTTGGGCACTGTTTGGCACTGCTGGGAGTCCTCTGCACCCACCCCCTATACTGTTGGGCACTGTTGGGGGTCCTCTGCACCCACCCCCTATACTGTTGGGCACTGTTGGGCACTGCTGGGGGTCCTCTGCACCCACCCCCTATACTGTTGGGCACTGCTGGGCACTGCTTGGAGTCCTTTGCAGCCACCCCTCTACTGTTGGGCACTGCTGGGGTTCCTCTGCACCCACCCCCTATACTGTTGGGCACTGGTGGGCACTGCTGGGGGTCCTCTGCACCCACCCCCTATACTGTTGGGCACTGCTGGGGGTCGTGTGCACCCACCCCCTATACTGTTGGGCACTGCTGGGCACTGCTGGGGTTCCTCTGCACCCACCCCCTATACTGTTGGGACCTGTTGGGCACTGCTGGGGGTCCTCTGCACCCACCCCCTATACTCTTGGGCAGTGCTGGGGGTCCTCTGCATCCACCCCCTATACTGTTGGGCACTGTTGGGCACTGCTGGAAGTCCTCTGCACCCACCCCCTATACTGTTGGGCACTGCTGGGGGTCCTCTGCACCCACCCCCTATACTGTTGGGCACTGCTGGGCACTGATGGGCACTGCTGGGAGTCCTCTGCACCCACCCCCTATACTGTTGGGCACTGCTTGGGGTCCTCTGCACCCACCTCCTATACTGTTGGGCACTGTTGGGCACTGCTGAGAGTCCTCTGCACCCACCCCGTATACTGTTGGGCACTGCTGGGCACTGCTGGGGGTCTTTTCCACCCACCACTTAGATGTGACGAACCGTACCCACATATTTCGCCATGTGTGCGGCACATATCCCTATTGCAATGGTGATATGTGCTAGCGTGTGACACACCGTACCACGAGATTTGTGACGTGTGTGCGGCATGTATCTCTATTGCAATGGTGATATGCGCTAGCGTGTGACGCACCGTCCCCCGAGATTTCTGACGTGTGTGCGGCACGTATCACTATTGCAATGGTGATATGCGCTGGCGTGTGGCGCACCGTACAGGTATACTTCCGTTGTTGCTTTGAAAAAAGGCCAAGGTGCACCACTTCAACATTTAAAGGAACTAATATATTCCATACGGTAAACAGTAATGATCACATCAAAAAGGTTTTTCTTCTTATAATCTTGGGAGTTCTATTGGCAGATTATGAATGTGCTCACATGTGGCCTTTTTGTCTCTTATTCCCAAGCCATTGTTTCTCATCAGAATGCACTCTCATTGATCACTTTTAGATGCTATCGGATGATGACAAATAACCATTCTGGCTTATTCATACATCCCTTGTCAACGGTCCAGGAACCAGGGACATCATCCCCATTTGACTATCCTGGTAGGATTGCTCTTCCTTTTACTTATTATTGTGCATTACACACCCTGGGTAGTTTCTGCCATTTTCTGGCCTTTCCCTTAACCGTGGGCCGCCGTTTTTGAAATCTCAGGAGGGGAATTGCGATTTCGAGGGTAAAGTGGTAATTAAATATATGGAGTAGGAGATACAGATTTTATCCTCTAGGTATTATTAAAGAGAAGAGAATTATGAACTCACGCCTAAAGTGGTAATCAAATATATGGAGAATGAGATGCTGATTTTTAACATCATGTTGTCATGAGAGAGGGAGAAACAAAAATATACAAAAAAATATACATAATAATAAGTACTGCATTTTTCTTTACAAATGGTGAAAGACAACAAGATCACAAATGAAAGGAGTATAATGCAACTTGATACCACTTTCAAACCAGATAGAAAAGTCCACTAAATGTAAACTAGATAGGAGGGTTTATTTAATGTGTGTGGTTCTCTTGTTCGTAATAATATGTCAACAATTATTCTGTTTAAGATAATCAAGTCAGCTTTGGATATTCCCTTATATGTTGGCATGAGGAATTTAGGATTTGATCTTTATTAAATCTTGTCATGTACTGTTAATGAAGCCTGGCACTTACTGTATTAGCGTAGTCGCTGATTTTTAAAGAAAGAACATTTTTTAACTTTAAACGTTTTAATTGTGTGTCTTGTATATTGTGTTTTGTTTTGTAACAGCCCTGAAGAAGTCCCTTGTGGACGAAACGCGTCAGCTGTAGATCCTGTACATTTTTTACTACCTGAACTAAATAAAGAACTCCCAAGATTATAAGAAGAAAAACCTTTTTGATGTGATCATTACTGTTTACCGTATGGAATATATTAGTTCCTTTAAATGTTGAAGTGGTGCACCATGGCCTTTTTTCAAATCTTTCTATAGTTCATGTTTTTGAACCTACATTGTGACAGTGGGTGTTTTTTGAAGTGTGCACACAGACTGCCCCATGTATTAGAGGGGGGCCCAAAAGAAAGATATTTCTTGGAGAATATTTGACTAGGTGCTGTTCTTGTGGGAATCCACCACTGTTGCTTTCCTTTTTGAACATACTTCCGTTGTTGCGGTGGGTTGTACTCACCATCTGCGCCGTCGTCGGTTTCTATGTACGAGGTCGTAGGCGTACAGGGCTCGGATGACACAGACGATGGGGTTAATGTCGTGTATGTCGCGTACCGGGGTGCAGTTCGTGGCGGACTGTGGTTATACGGCCGTTTACAGCTCTCGTGGCAAAAGGACCGTACGGAGTGTCGTCAACACGGATCGTACTCCCTGGTCCAGAAATGGCTGCCTATTTACGTACGGACGTTACGTACAGCGTCGGCCGGAGTGTCAGAAACTAAGACATGAGTAGACTAACCTCTTATATACCGGATACAGCAGGAGCGATGCCAGACGCCTTATTCCGACCTCCCCAATATGTAATACCTCCCGTGAGTAGTGGTAAAACTCCAACAAGGGTATCACAACAGGGGAAGGGGGAAAGTGGATAAATGAACCATAAAGATGCAGCAGTGTAAATCAGCAGGTCCGAGATGATATAGCGGTAATAGAATCTGGTTTCTGGTATTAAAGTCTTTATTTCGATAATAAAATCATAAAAGACAACATTTAAAACATATTAAGGCATTTGGACAGCCGAACAATATTCCCTTATAATAGCATTTTACAATAACAGCAACATTGTCCTAATTCATTAGAATTTAGCTTAAAACACTTTTAAAGTTAAAAGTAGTTATTAAACATCCAAGAAATACAAAGACCAACCTGACCAGAAAATACTAAAAAGAGGATTTTAAGAATACAGAGTAAAGAGTAAAAAAAAAAAAAAACCATTCCTAATACAATGTACATTATCCTGCATTTAAGAAAAACGGTTATACTTTAGTTAACAAATTAAAAAACCCTATTAATGGTTTTGTCTGCTTCTTGCCCTGATGGCCCAAGCCCACCCTAGAAATGTTGCTATGCTCACTACGAACACCTCTGAAGTGTTAGTTTTTAAAACCCAAATAGCCTCAGCGGACCTTCTGAAAGGGAGGCGTTGAAACAGAGGTTTTATCCATTTTGTTCGTGGCGCTAAGTAGGTCGGACAGGCAAACAAGAAATGACCCTCAGTTTCCTTATGACCTGGGCACCAACTGCAAAATTTCGTTGCTCCATTAACCCGATTTTTTGTAAAAGAATTCAGTGGCAGGGCTCCTACCCGAAACTGGTGGTAAAGTTTCTTATCCAGCGGTCTGGTGATAATATCCCAGTAGGTCTCACGGGAGGGATCCAACTTAATGGTCAGAAACCTTCCCGTTAGACTAACAGAGCTGGAAGCGGTCACCAACGATTGACGGACCGAGGCCCAGTACAATGCCTTGAATTCCTGTTTTGAGGGAAAGGCATTAGTACCCGGAGATACCCACAGCTGTTCCAGTCCCATTTCGACCAGAATGGTTTTTACCGTTTGTAGCCAAGGAATTCTCCCAGAACCCCCAATTGACCTCACTTCAGCCAGTTCCTTTGCAAAGAGGGTGAGGTCAGGGGAGGTCCATATGCGCCTCCAAAAGGCCACCAATCTAAATCTTGCCATCTCGTTAATTGGGTTGCATCCCAGATCCTGGCAGAGGGGTATAGAGGGCGAAGATTGGGGTAACCCTACCAAGCTCCGTAAGAACTTACACTGGATTTTGAATAGGCTTGAGAGATCCATCAATCCCCAGAGATCTGCACCATACAGGATTGCAGCATTAATCTTAGTGTCATAAATCTTTAACGCTGGCGTGACCCGTTTTGTAATCGATCTCTTTTGCTCGTTCAAAAGGCAACCAGTTAGTCGGGCAAATTTTAGCTGTTGAGCACCTACTTGCTCTTTCCATCGCAAGCGACGGTCCAAGGTAACCCCTAAGTAAGTCATGGTCTCAACTTGTTCCAAGTTGACTCCACTCATACTTACAGAGCTCCGGACAAGATGACTCCTAGTGAGGACCATAAACTTAGTTTTGCCCACATTTACCTTAAGGTCATTGATGACACAGAACTCCTCAAAGCGGTTCAGAGCCCACTGTAAGCCACTACGTGTTTTAGAGAGGAGTAGAGTGTCATCGGCAAAGATAAGCATTGGGAACCTTGTCCCTGCCAGCGAAGGGGCATCAGTGGGAGTGTCTGCAAAGAATTTAACTACTTGATCAATAAATAACAAGAAGAGTGTTGGCGCCAGGACACACCCCTGACGGACTCCTCGAGTCACGGGAAAAGGTTCCGTCACTTGTCCCTGACCTCCCCACCTCACCCTTGCATAGTTGTCCTCATGCATTTTAACAATTAGATCAAGTAGTTCCATTGGTAATCCTAAATCCCTCAAAACACACCACAGTTTATCCCTCGGCACTAGATCGAATGCAGACTTCAGATCAATAAATGCGGCAAAGATGGTTCCACCGCCGAGCAAAACCACCTTCCAGTAGATTAGACAAAATCTAAACACCTGGTCGATGGTGCTCGTACCCGATCTGAAGCCTGCTTGCATAGGAGACAAGATATCCTCTAGTTCGATCCAACCTTGAACTCTGCCCAAAACCATTCGTGCAATGACCTTTTGAAGGGAGTCGATGAGACTAATCGGGCGATAGTTGCCCGGGTTGGACCTATCGCCTTTTTTGTAAATCGGGAGAATCTCCGCCCCCTTCCATGACTTGGGAATTCTAGCCCCTTTAGCTATTGCATTTGCAATCTTGGTTATGTACGGCACCCAGAGGGCGGGGTTAGCTTTAAACAAGTCAGCAGGGATTAAATCCATCCCTGGTGCTTTCCCCCGCTGGGTCAAGCCAAGAGCTAACTCTACCTCGGTTTTTGTGAATATCAGTTTCTCCCCACATATAGGTGTCAAGGGCACCTCACCCAATATAGGGAGGGGTTCAAAAGTCTCAACACTAAATTGGGCCGTGTAATGATTCACCCAAGCTTCAGGGGGCACATGGTTTGTAGGAGTACGGGAGTCTGGGTCCTTGCCCCATTTTACCAGTTCCCAAAATTTAGTCTGGTTATTCAAAGTGGAGGCATCCAGAAGATCGGACCAGTACATATCTTCCCACTCCCGTTTGGCTTCCCACTGAGGTTTCTTATAATGCGCCCTTGCTGCCTTAACAACACACATGTTCCGGGACTTAACCGCTTTGACAAGATGTCTATGGGCCTCCCTGCACTTTTTATTATACCATTTCTGGCGGGGGCCGTATAATTTGGCGGTTCCCTTCTGGCATGGTAGAGAAAGGAGAAGCTTAAGCTGATCAAAACAACACTCATGGAGGTCAATAATAGTGCTCTCAGAGCTACCCCCCCCCCGGATCATCGGGCTGTAATTCATTTAACGTGTTGGAAACCACAGTCTCAATACTCTCCTGTAAGGTCTCATCCCCCGCTAACCTAGACCATTTTAGCCTCCTTCGGTCATTAGTCAAAGCGACAACCCCTGTCGGGGAGGTGTCTGGTTCCTTCAATCTTTCCATTCCCGGCAACCTTAACTTAAGTGTCAAGGTGTTATGGTCGCTTTCTTGGCAGGGTACCACTTCCATATCTACCAACAGAGGCCAGAATTCCATCTTTAACAGGAAGTAATCTATCCGACTTTTCCTTAGTCCATTATCGAAGGTATAATTGGCACCTAGATCAGATGAAGAGCGACCATTTACAGCCCTTAGCCCCCAGGTTAAACATAGAACCATCCAGTTCAAGGCAGCCTCAGTCGCTTTTATAATTTTTTTGGTCATCAAATCCGGAATGTTCCAAACTGCGTCCTCTGCCGACCCCCAACTGTCCCCGGCAACATAGAGCGGCTCAAAAGTACAATTCAAGTCTCCTGCTAGAAGAATAAAATTATCTCTACCCAATCCAGCAAGGTATTTGTCCAATACATCCAGAATACCAGGGCAGCGGCCGCCAGGTAGGCCTCGGGCATATATATTAGTGATAATCAGGTCCCGATGGCCATCCTTACTCAATTTAATGGCCAGAAGGTCCGGGTACTCTACAAATATCTCAGTTGGATGATAACCCGATGCCTGCTTCACCCAAATCACCAACCCCCCTGAAGCTCGACCTTTACCACCCCTAATAGCTGGTTTAAAGAAGTTTACAAAACCTGCCCTATGAATTGAATCTGGTGCCCAAGTTTCCTGTAGTAAAACAACATCAAATTTGTCAACAAACTCCAACCAATCCTCGGAGTACATGCATCCCTTAACCCCTGCAACATTCCAGGACACTATATTAAGTGTTTCAGATGTAGGAGCTGCGATACATGGTGAGTGATGAACCATTGACACTGATACAGCCGGGATCGCCAATTCGCTCCCTTTTCCTGCCCTACTCTCCTTGTTGTCAACATTATCCAAACTTTCCCCCACCAACATGACCTCTGTTGGGTCATCAACAGCTGCTGCAGCGTATTCCTCAGTTACATGTGCCCCCAGGACTGCCTCTTCATAATTTACAAGAGGTGGAACCCCCGACTTGGCATAGCTACCACGTTCCCATAGTCCTCAGTAGACTTAATCTTCCTAATCGGTGTATGTAGTCAGTCTATAGCCTCAAGGTCGGAGAGGGGCCCAAAGCGGTTAAAAAGTAGAGGATACTGCTGGGGGTAAGGTGTTCTTGCTATAGGGTACCTCCTAACTGGAGGTCTCATGTGATTGGGGCCTAATGGGAAATTACTATGTCTTTGAGGGTAGAAATAAGCAAGCCCCAGAGTTTGTATGTCTCCCTGTCTATCAAACCTGGCTTCCCTTCGAATGGTATCCACCACCCAAGGATCCTTGAACGATATTAATATGCAATTGCCCTCCAAGTCTTTGGTGCCATATCCCACCCAATCAACTCTCCTTACAAAGAGAATTTCAGTAGGAGATGATGGTGGCAAGGGGCGATTTTTATTCAACCAAAATATCACCTTATTACGTAGGTCCCCATGTGACTCCTTAGTACCACCTTTTAACGGGGCAACACCTGTTAACACTATTGTGTATTGGGTTGCCTCCGGGGTAGGTCTGCGCAGGGGACAGTATACTTGTTTAATTTCCCCACAATTGGGGTTTTGATGGTATGGTGATTAGCTATTTGCCCTGGGAGTGGCTGTAATAAAGTACTAGGGGTAAGTTTTACCCGATCATCCGACCGGGATGCTTGAGACCTCTCTGGGTCGGATTTAGCAATAACCTTCTTCTTAAGAGCCTGTGACAAAGTGCCTGCAGCTGGGATGCTGGGATTGTCTCTGGGCCTCCCCCTGCTATCGGTTTGCTAATAGCGACCCCTGTTGGTACTGGGTTGGTGGCTTTACTAGTGGAAGCATTATTTATACATTTTGTTTTGCTTACTGACTGGGTAGGAACCCCTCCCACTGGACTGGGGATAGTTAACTTTTGTAGTAAGCCCAAATTTGTGCTCACTACAGTCTCCAGAGCATCTAATTTAGAGGTCATCAACCTTGTTCGCTCCAAAACAGGAAGCAGGAGGGTTTTAATCGTAGCCTCCATTTTTACCAATAGGATTTCGTCACTATTGAGGCATGTTGGACAGGGATTAGCTGACCCCAGGGGGATAAAAGAAGGGCAAAGCACGTTGGGGAATACCGAAGGTATTTGGGGAGCTGAGGGATGCTCAAGGTCAGAAGCATCAATACTAGGTGGATCATTTAGTTTGGGCAGCTTATGGTCTCTCCCCCCCTGGTGGCTCAAAACTTGCTTTCTCTTGCGGGATACCGATCCTGATCCTGAGGGGTCAACCTGTACTGGAAAATTCGAGACAACATTGTTAGATGAATGAAGAATTTCTAAACTAATGTCGTTTTCCCCGCTATTCTGGGTTTCATCCCTCCCGCTTGAGTGAGTATCATCCAGGTTCTGGTCAACATTAACCAGAAAAGCTGAAGCTGAAGGGCCCACCCCCTCTCCTTCTATGTGAACTAGTGCCTCAGTAGTAACAGAGTGTACACAGTTAAGTGATGCATGGGCAGCAGGACTAGTGATTGTTGCCAACCCACCCAACGAGGAACGCTTACCACTAACTAGATCTAAGGAGAGTCTTTTTTCCTTGTCCCGGGCTTCTCCTGGCGCACTCCCGCGCAGCGGGTGTACTGAGTACTTTTGAGCAAGAGGGGATTGGCTGATGGACGGGTGGGCGGGGCCAGCAGGGACAGCAGCGCAGGTGTGGTCAGTGGGGCTCGCAGGGACTCCTGGTAGCTGGAGTCCCTGCCTCAAAGCTCGTAGCCCTGCCGGTGACTCCACGCGCCCCGAGGTCTTCCCAGTTGCAGCTCCTCACTTGCAACAGCTCCGGGTGGGTGCAGGACGCTGCGGGGCCCACGAAGCGGGTCCGGCGAGTCGTTGGGCTCCCGCAGAAACAGAAGGTCAGTGGCAGCAGTAATTCAGGGCGGGCAGCAGAGCACACAGCAAATCCGCAATGGGAGGGTCCCACAGACAGGAACTCCAAGCCCGCTTTTCACTCCGTGGGCGGGGGGGCGGGGCCAGCAGGGAGAGCAGCCCAGGTGTGGTCAGTGGGGCTCGCAGGGACTCCTGGTAGCTGGAGTCCCTGCCTCAAAGCTCGCAGCCCTGCCGGCGACTCCACGCGCCCGAGGTCTTCCCTGTTGCAGCTCCTCACTTGCAACAGCTCCGGGTGGGTGCAGGACGCTGCGGGGCCCGCGAAGCGGGTCCGGTGAGTCGTTGGGCTCCCCGCAGAAACAGAAGGTCAGTGGCAGCAGTAATTCAGGGCGGGCAGCAGAGCACACAGCAAATCCGCAAACTTCTTCCTAGTCAAGGACCCTGCAGAGGAAGAAAGAACACGTCACCTCATACATACAACTTCTGCGGAATAGATATCAGCTATGTGTGGGTACTAACTTACAATAAACATTGCCGCAGGTTCTGTCAATCAAAAAAGGCACAAAAATAAAAAATAAAGTAAAGCCAAAAAGAAAGGGAAGTTTACAGAGGTAATCACTAGTCTCTTAAAGGCAGAGAGTGATTACTAAAGTGGAATTGCAATCTCCACACACTCGACAATTCAGTACTTATCTGCACCAGATGAGTGTCCATTAAAATGCGTGTGTCCAATAATGCAGTAGAATTCCCCACTGCTATTTCGGTCGTTCTTATCACGAGTATGAGCCTCTCTAATCCAGCGCGGCATGCGCTACACTAACTACGAGTATTTCCAAAGTTCAGCGCCACCAGCGCTCCTCAGGAAAGAGCGTTTCCTCACGCTTCCGGATTCCAGCAATACAAGTGTTTCAGCTCAGCGCGGCAAACACAGATGCAATCCTCAGTCTTCGCGGTATCAATCCAGCGCGTCATGCGCTACCGCATCAAGGGTGAGAACGAATTTCTCACTAACAGGCTCCAAGAACGAGTGTATACACAAGGACTCAGACACAAACGATCAGGTGACAAGCACCCGAAAACAGGAAAGGGAATGCCTAAGTAGGCAAGAGAAAGAGAGAAAGGCATCTCACTCAGCCCTAAGCATTCTGGGACTTGGAGTCCTGCAGTCACACCACGTCATTATACAAAAGTACAATCACCAGAACTGAATCGTGACACGGAGTGAATCCGTATGTGCTATGTATTTGTACGGTGTTTGGTACGAGTCGTACGGAGTGGCGCTTTGGGTTAGGATCGTACTTGCTGGTGCGTACAGGGACGTTGTAGGTGTACGAATCGTATGGGAAAAACGCTCTGTACAGGTAATCGGAGCGCTTTTTACCGGATCAGAATTGACCCCAGAATGTAAAATTCACCTTCACTAAAAGATGCATCTTTAGATTCTGAGTTCAGGCATACTAAACTTTATTGTTCTACCTAGTTCCCAGGGCCAGTGATGTTTATAAGATGTTATAAACAAACTCCCCATTCTGTCCTATGGGAACAGGTAACCATGCAAAAGTAAAAAACTAAATTGGCAGTAATTCACTATTAGGACATGCCACATACCAGTGCATGTCCTACCTTTCATATACACTGCACCCTGCCCACAGGGAAGTGATTCTATTACTGCTATATCATCTCAGACCTGCTGATTTACACTGCTGCATCTTTATGGTTTATTTATCCACTTTTCCCCTTCCCCTGTTGCGATACCCTTGTTGGAGTTATACCACTAGTCACGGGGAGGTATTACAAATAGGGGAGGTCGGAATAAGGCGTCTGGCATTGCTCCTGCTGTATCCGGTATATAAGAGGTTAGTCTACTCATGTCTTGGTTTCTGACAGAGTGACAAGCCCATGGATTGTATACGGCCTAAGCGATGGATACTAACACCGTCTTAACTTCGGTGTTAGAAACGTTGACTGCTCTCCGGATGGAAGTAGACGCCTTTAGAGGGGAACATACTGATTTGCGCAATGAGATGGTCACAGTAAGGAGGGAGGTCGCAGGCCTTTCACGGGGTGGTCCTACTGGTACACATGGGGGGTCCTACATTAGGAATTGGACGCTGCCCCCCCTATCACTAGGGATTCTGCACAGGGACAGAGTGGGGGAGCTAGCCCTTCAACCATCCAGGTTATACAGCCTCTTCAGCTTCCTCTTTCGCCCCCTGAACGATATTTTGGGGATCCTAAAAAGTTTAACATATTCTTGGGGCAATGTAAGTTGCACTTTATGTGTAAGCCGGCCGTCTTTCCTGATGACCAGTCCAAAACAGCGTTTGTCATGTCGTATTAGGGGGGCAACGCTGCTACTTGGTCTTTTCCATTAATAGAAAGAAATGACCCAGTTCTTTTTGATTTCCCCAAGTTTTGTGAAGAAATGAGGAAGCTCTTTGATAGGAAGGCTCATTCTCTATCTTTAGACAGAGAACTTATCATGTTAAAACAGGGAACGCAAGACCTGTTGTCATACATTACGAATTTCAATAGATTAGTAGTTGAAACTGAGTGGCCTCTTGAAAAACGCATTTCACTGTTTTATCAAGGACTGCGCTGTGAATTAAAAGATGTTCTGGCTCAGGTTGTTCATATGCCAGCCACTTGTGAGGACCTAATTGATTTAACTTTCCAGCTGGATCATCGTTTGCAGGAGAGAAAGGGGGATAAACAACGTGGTGACTCCAGGCTCCTGTTTACCAGACCCAGGTCGGCGGCAGAAGAAAATATGGCCTCCTCAGATGGGAACAACGCATTTTGAATAAATACAATTCGACCTTATTGATGCCCCGAACTTTAAATTGATATTGGGCATGCCATGGCTAACTACACATGATCCCCACGTGCAATGGGCCGCAAGAACCATTAAAATGAATTCCTCGTTTTGTGCTGAGAATTGTACGGAAGAAAGAAACGTGAAATTAGATTCTCACAAGGAAAATCCTGCCGTGTTATTGGCATCTAGTTGCAGGGTACAGGCGGTGTGCCTGGTAACGGCCTTACCCGAAGTATATGCGGACTATAAAGATGTATTTAGTGAACGGGAAGCAAGTCGGTTACCTCCCCATAGGGAGTACGATTGTGTAATTGAGTTAGAACCTGGTGCAAGTATACCTTGTAGCCGGATCTATGCACTCACGGAGCCAGAGAATGCATATTTACAGTCATACCTACAAAAAATGTTGGCCTCTGGGTTCATACGCCCTTCCACTTCACCTGCTTCCTCGCCGCTTTTTTTTATTTCGAAACGGGAAGGCGGTCTAAGGGCATGCATTGATTACAGGGCAATAAATAGAGTTACGAAGAAGAACAGGTATCCTCTTCCCCTGATACCAGTGCTGATGGACCAGCTTAAGGGAGCCACTGTGTTCACCAAATTAGACCTCAGAGGAGCATACCATCTGGTGAGAATAAAATGAGGCTATGAGTGGAAGACAGCCTTCCGTACAAAATATGGGTTGTACGAATACCGTGTAATGCCCTACAGCCTATGCAATGCCCCCGCCGCCTTCCAGTTTTTTATGGATGAGGTCTTACGCGGATTATTGGATGTCTCATGTATGGTCTACATTGATGACATTTCAATATACTCCAAGACCAAAGAACTTCATGTACAACACGTGAAGGCTGTGTTGAAACGTTTACAGCAAAACGCCTTGTTTGCTAAACTCAAAAAATGTTTGTTCCATGCAACAGAAGTGGAGTTTTTGGGATATGTGATTGGCCCAGGGGGCATATTTATGGATAAAAGAAAACTGATGCCATCATCCGTTGGGAATCTCCTACCAGCATGAAAAGTCTGCAAAGCTTCCTTGGATTCTCCAATTTTTATAGGAGATTCATCAAAGGTTTCTCCTCCATTATACATCCCATGACGTTACTGCTACGGAAAGGAATTCATTTTTGTTGGAACGATGCAGCAGAGGCAGCCTTTCAGTCATTGAAGGGATGCTTTATTAGTGCTCCTGTTTTGCGTCATCCAGATCCGGAACAACCGTTTGTGCTGGAAACAGACGCTTCATACTACGCCTTGGGAGGAGTTCTTTCCCAAAGACACCCTGATACAGGGCTAATTCATCCTGTTGCCTTTTATTCCAAAAAATTGTCTCCTTCTGAAATTAACTACAGCATTACAGACAAAGAACTGCTGGCAATAAAAAGAGCATGCGAAGAGTGGAGACATCATCTTATGGGGGCAAAACACACGGTGGAGATTTACACAGACCATCGTAATCTCCTCTTTCTTAAAAGTGCAAAGGCATTGACACCTAGACAACTTCGGTGGTCCTTGTTCTTCGCGGACTTTGATTTTCTCATCAAATATCGCCCGGGGAATGGGAAGGCTGATGCCCTGTCCAGGCCCGCGATTACTGCCGAAGCCCTCCTGAGAGAAGAAGACGAGGAGCCTCCTTCTATCTTGTACAAGGCTTCCTTTCAGAATGGAATAACAGCTGTGACAACATCAGAGAGTTTCCTGGATAAGGTGAGGAGGCAATGCGATGTGCCAGATAAACAGGCCTGGGTGGATGAAGACACTCTACATCGGTGCAAGAAAGAAAGGTTACTGTTTCACAATAAAGAGCTGTATATTCCTACAGGTCCATTGAGACAACAAGTATTACAGTGGACTCATGATTCTCCGTTGGGGGGTCATCTGGGGCAACAAAAAACATTGCAGAATCTGTCTCGCTCTTTCAGGTGGGAATCGATGAGAAAGAACACTATAGAATATGTCTCTAAATATTCCATTTGTGATCAAGCCAAGTCTAGTCCTCAATCTCCCAGTGGGTTGTTGCGGCCGATACCGGTGCCTCCATCACCGTGGCAGACGGTTTCTATGGATTTTATTGTTGAAATGCCCTCCTCCAGAGGTTATACCACTATTCTAGTCATCATTGATCACTTGACTAAGATGGGGCATTTCGTTGCCTTGACTAAACTATCTACTTCAGGAGAGTTGGCTACTACATTCTTACAACATGTAGTAAGATTGCATGGACTTCCTTCTGTTCTAATAACTGATAGAGGAACGTAATTTACGTCTCGGTTCTGGAAGGGTCTGTGTACCAGCATGAAGATTGATGCCCCTCTGTCCACAAGTTACCACCCCCAGACAGACGGTAAAACGGAGAGGTTGAACCAAACCTTAGAACAATATCTTAGATGTTTCACCCTCCAGCATTGTGATGAATGGAGCACCCTATTATGGCCTGCCGAATTTGCTTACAATAACGCCAACTACTCCTCTTTAGGTTGTTCTACCTTCTTTTGTTTACTGGGTTATCATCCCAATATGTTGCCCTTTGAACAACCTGTCACTTCTTCTCATCCCTCGATACAGGGTCACCATGCTCATCTTAGAGAAGTGTTGAAGGGGGCTAAGCAACATTTAAGGGAGTCCAGAGATAGGGCCAAAATTATCCAGATCAAAAGAGAAAGGAAGAGCCTTCCTATCAAATAGGAGATAAAGTGTGGCTGAACACTAAGCACTTGAAGTTCAAGGGAAACACCAGACTGAAACCTAAGTTTGTAGGGCCGTATGTTATTCATAGCATATTAAACCCTGTTGCAGTGAAGCTCACTCTTCCTCTTTCGTGGCATATTCACCCTGTGTTCCATGTTTCCCTTTTGAAGCCTTGCATTCCTTGTACTAGGTTGCCTCTGAAACCTTGCCCCTTAGAAGTGGAAGGGGAGTTGGAGTATGAGGTGAGGGCCATTCTTGATCCCAAAAGAGTGAGAGGGAGGGTGTTGTACTTAGTGGACTGAAAGGGATATGGTCCTGAGGATCGCTCTTGGGAACCTCGATCCAATCTGCATTGCCCAGCCTTGTTGCGGCGTTTCCACGCATGGTTTCCTGGGAACAGGGAAGGTCACCGGAAAAAAGAATTGGATTCATTGACAGCAAGTACCTCTACCCTTACCCTACGACCAGTGGATCCATAAGGGCATTGGGACTCCGAGTGTGAGAAAGCCCTGTGCTTCATTTCCTTTTCAGGCGCCCAACTCACGTGGACCCAAACAGAGGCTGATAATGATTTGTTCCTAAATGCAGCAGTGCCTCAGGAGATTAAGGCAGTTCCAGAGTCTTATTCCACTGGCGCCTCTGTGTGTGACCGCTTTTTTCCTGACCCCTCTGTGCCTGGAGTAGTTAGATACAATTTGCGCCCCTGACGGAGGAACAGTGCACCAAAGGAAAAGTCAGATTAGCAGGGATGGTTTCGACAAGTCAGGCAATAGTAGCTTAGGGGGAGGTGAGATTGGGTCATTGTTTGTACACTGGACAGAATAGATCGAATGTGCTGCTCTGGAGCGGGGTACCTTATCCTGCACATCGGGGGATTTCTTCAAGAGCTGGGATCATACAGCTCCACAGCTGGTGCTCAATAGCGCCAATGTTGATGAACAATAAGAGTCTACCAGTGAGGCTCAGACGGACACTGGGAACATATGCCCTCTTTTTGTTTTCTTGTCATCAGCTCCATTGCATTTCCTGTCCTTTGATTACAATGTATCCATTTGGTCGACCCATCACTGAGGAGGAACAGCCATTTGCAGCACCGTGTTTAGAGTGTGGTGAGCCTAGTTGGTCCGGTTGGTCCACAATGAGTAAAATAGTTTTTGTAGTGATTGTTGTTATCCTCTTAATAACAGTACTTGGAATGGCATGGTTCCTAGAGGAGAAATATCCAGTACCTTGCCTGGTTGGTACAACGCCTGTTCCCCCTGAACACGTTTGTTACTTTGGTCCCTCATAAAGGAGAACATAGAAAAACATATGTAGACAATGTATTTTTACAAATTTTGCATCAGGCCCATGATACTTTTAATGCTACTAATTGCTGGATCTGTGGTTTACTCCCCTCAGTTACACATAAGAGTGATGTTCTGTTATTGATGCCATTATTCTATCTCGGAAGTTTTGAAGGGTGGTTTGAACTGTTTACTATGGTACATTATCACTTTAATTCCTCTGCTATGAATATGACCTCTGCTGACTCTCACACAGTGATAGAATATATACGTTTCCACCAAGGGTTTAATTCCACTGGGTCAAGAGGAGAATGGACCCCGGTTACTTTGTCCCCAACAGCCTGAATATATATGAGAAGGTAGAGAATGAAACATAGCTTTGAGGTGTTAGATTTCAAAGGGTTCAATGCCATTGAATATTTCTAATACTTTCAAATCCGCAATATTACTAAGGATAAGGCAATGGCGGCGGTGTCAGTGGTCAACACAACAGCTGATTTCTGTGTTCAGGGAATAGGGAAGGTAAAAGTGGGAAAGATTATATGAATAGTAGCCCTCCATTGCTCCCACCACATAATGTCTATTTTGTTTTGGGTCTCAAGCTTATGTTTGGCTTCCTATGGGATGGGCGGGTATGTGTTACCTCTTTCCTTCTTCCCCCAGTGTATAAAGCACCATCCATTTACCATAATGATCATCGATTGCAGAGTAGAAGTGCACACTTGCCCCGAGTTAGAAGAGTTATTTACACAGAAGATATAGATCAGACGGATACAACTTTGCAGCAGTTCACAGACACCATGAAAGGTACTGTACCCTTTTGGGGCATAATGTCCAACAGCCTTAATATTCGTCGACTCATGAGAGTTGTCTAAGGGGTTATTAATTAAGGGTGGGCGGAGAGCTCTTCTCCGCCCACAGAGTGTGCAGACTTTTGCCTACTCTGCGAAGTAGGCAGAGTGGGCAAAACTCGGCACACTCCGTGGCAGGCAGGAGTTGACCAGCCCCGCACCTCGCTACCGCCCTATTAACAACAATTTTACAAGCTTAAAAACATAATATAAAGTAGTAAAACTCCTTACCTGTGCTGCAGAGACCCCGGGCTGCCCTCTTCCTCCATCTTGAATTCTTAATTTTTAATTTTTTTTGCAGAGTTTTATATAGCGCGAACTAGACCCGAACTGAATCAGGTATCAGAGCGCTTTACATAGCACCAGTGGACATGAGGACACGCATTCATTTTAGGCACGGGGAGATTACGTGATTTGCCCAGAATCACAGGAGGTTTTTGACGTTGTTACCGAGACTCGAACCCAGATCCCCAGGTCTGAGGTCGAGCGCCCTAGCCGTTAGGCCAACTCCTCTCCCCATGACAACTCCCTAATGACAACTGCGCATGCATGGGCGCCCACACATGCGGATTCTTCACGAGATATGCGCATGCCCGAGCACCTGTGCTGTTGTCATCAAAAAGTCAAGATGAAGGAAGAGGGCAGCCCGGGGACGCTGCAGCTCAGGTAAGGCATTTTGCTACTTATATTGTGTTTTTAAGCTTGTAAAATAGTTGTTAATAGGGCGGTGGGAGGCAGATGGGTGGCGAGTGGCGCGCTGCGGAGCTACGCGGAGTGTGCAGAGTTTGTTTTAAAGTCTGTGACACTCTGCGTAGCTCCACTATGCCCAGGTTTATTATTAATACGACGGCAGGGATTCTGACCAATATTACAGCTGTACTCCAGGCTATTAGACTTGTGGCCTTAAAAAGCAGGATGGTGTTAGATGTCATCCTTGCTGACCGGGTGGGGCCTTTCACGTCATTGGAAGTAGTTATTGTGTATATATCCCAGACCACGCACCTAATGTATACTCCACCATCCAAAAGTTGCACCCGACATCCACCAAGAGAAGGGTACTTGGACTCTCTCTGGATGGTTCTGGGGCCTGTTCACATCCTGGGGTTGAAAGATGCTTATCTTCCTAGTCGCAATAGCTGGTATAATTTTCACCTGTTGTCTGTGCAGACATTGTCTCCCTGCTTGCTGTGCTCATTGTGTAAAGACTCTGACGCCCAAACGAAAGGTTTCAGAACATGCCTCTAAGACAACTGCCATGATGATGCAGGATATACAAGATCTAATGTCAATAGATGAAGGCATTTTTAAATATTGATAATACAAAGTTTGGCTCGTATTAGTAGCCCTCATGTTATGCAAGGAGTTATTTGCTCTATGACAGTAGCAAAATGTGTTAGAAAATGCTAAAAGGAGGGTCTGTTGGAATAGAAAATGTTTTCAGTTGATTTCTCTTTGTATTGTACTATTTAAGTTACCATTTGCAGCACCATTTTGCATTCAGCTGCCATTTTGATCTATGATCAAAACTAACTTCTGTCTCACTCTGTCTGCTCGGCAGCAATCAGCCTCAATATTTTTTCTGTATTTCTACAAGGTTGCGCTGCGCTACACTAATGATTACACTGTTTTGTCATTACATACCTTTCTCATTAGATAGGCTTGTTCCTACCATTTTTAAAAAGGAGCGACAGTCTTGAGGCATATTCTCTTAGCGTCTTGTATCTTGACCTCTATTGGGAGCTTTGCAATTTTTTAAAAAACTGGAATTTGAGAGCCTACCTCTTGTAGCATCTTTGTAAGAAAAAAAATTATCTCTTGTCTGATTAATCCTCAATAATCCTGCCAATATATCAAAAAATGCAGCTTCATAATAGGTCCTTAAATAGGGTAGAGCTAAACCTCCTTGATCAACTGAAAGTTGTAACACTGACAGTTTAACTCTTGAAGCTTTATTGGCCCAAATAAAACCTCTCAGCATTGTTTCCAACTCTTTAAAGAAACCTAAATTAATTTTAATGGGAACATTGCTGAACAAAAATATAAGCAAGGGCAGCACTGACATTTTAATCAATGATACCCTGCCTGTAACTGATAATGGAAGCAGAAGCCATTGATCTAGGAGGTTCCGAATTTTGTTCTTCATTCTAGAGTGATTCATAGAAAAAAGCTTATCATATTCGCAAGTCACGAAAATGCCCAGGTATCTAATTGGGTCACTTCTTGCATCTTGGGCCTGCAAATAAATAGGGAGAAAATGTAGATCAGTGTTTAAAGCAAGGACCTCAGTTTTTTTGGGATTTATTTTATATCCCCCTATCGTTTCATAGTCCTTATACTCTCTCATGAGGTTTTCAATCTTTTCTTTTTTAGGTATTAAATAAAGTATAATATCATCGGCAAACAACTTTAATTTAGACATACCGATGATACGGGGCTGAATGGCCACATTGTCCCTGATCTTTACCACTAAAGGCTCAATAAAGAAAGTAAAGAGCAACGGGGACAACGGGCAGCCCTGCCTTGTCCCCCGATTTACCTTGATTTTCCCAGCCTGCTTTGCATTGATTATTACTCGAGCCGATGCTCCCTCATAGATGTTATAAAGCATCTTGATAATTGAGGCCGGGAATCCAAATTGACAGAGAGAGTAAAACAATGCTGCCCAATTGACCAAGTCAAACGCCTTTTCTGCGTCAATCATTAAAATACAGGCTGGAGTCGAATTTATATTAAAATAGTCCAATGCCTGAATTAAGAACTCGGTGTTTGCTGCCATATAACGTCCTGCAATAAACCCAGTCTGGTCTTGGTGGATAACCTCCTGGGCTGCAAGCACAAATCTTTCCGCCCATATTTTCATGAGGATTTTATAATCCGAATGTAATAAGCTAATTGGCCTATATGAATTAACGTCGTTTTGATTTTTGTCTTTTTCAACAAAACATATGATTGTAAATTCCTTAAACTCAACGGGGACATGACCACTAAGCATGGGCGGATTTTGCGGATCCACGATTTGCGGATTTGCGTATTCACGGATCGTGGATCCGCAAAATCCGCGGATTTTGCGGATCGGCGGATTTGGGGCGGGGCTTCCATGCCAGGACCATCGTGCCAGATTGAACCCTGCCCTTCATATTTATTCAAGAAGACGCCACCGTTTTGTGCCATACCTCTACTCAACTGGAGTACTTTCTACTGGATAATCAGTAAGTGCTACCTCGTTGGGTAAATGTATAGTGCTTTTACTACACTACAGCTACCTAAAGTGCCAGAGAGTTGTCAACAGCAACCAGGTGTGTGTTACTATGCAATCGCGCCGAAGGGCGCAGGGGTCCCTTGAGTGAGCTATCATAGTGGGTAAATGGCGGGAAGACGGTGCACACCTCGAGTGTGTGGGCGGGGCCAAACGGACGGGGCTTCCATGCGAGTGCACATGCCTCTTGTGTGTATAAAAGGTCAGAGACCGATCAGAGCAGCAGATAAAGATACAGAAGCTCCTGGCCACAGGAACAGCACGAGGATTGCGCTCGTGAAAGTCAAGGATGCAAAGGCCTATGTCCAGCATCACAGCTGATTTTCGATGGTATATTTGGGAAGAAGGCACATCTGCCCAGCCTTGACAACGCTCACGATTGTTTTTGGGGCCGATGAATGAGTCACTGAATTTAAGCTTCAACTAGGGCACATGCTTAACTGATATCTGTAAGTGCTTGCGGTTGAGGTTTAATTTTTGTGCCAGGACCGTCGTGCCAGAATGAACCCTGCCCTTCATATTTATTCAAGCAGACGCCACCGTTTTGTGCCTGTTGTAACTAATTTACGATGGCGCCGGCAAGCTGCCAGCGCCATCCTAAAATAGTTACTAAATTAGCTTCAATAGGAAGTTCTAATTGATAAAATAAAGCAGGCGCTCGAGCCCCTGCTTTATCTTATCTATTAGAGCTTCCTGTTGAAGCTAATTAAGTAACTATTTTAGGATGGCGCTGGCAGCTAGCCGGCGCCATCGTAAATTAGTCACAACAGGCCAGCAAGGCTTGAACTTTTGACCGAGGAATCCGCCGCTCGCGGATTGCGAATTTTCGGTAAATTCGCGAGAGTTCGCGGATCGCGGATTTACCGAAAATCCGCAAAATCCGCGAGCGTAACGGATTTTGCGCTCATGCTTAATGACCACCTAATCTAATATAATTATATAACTTTTTCAAGGGAGTTACTAGTTCTTTAAAAAAAAACTTATAAAATTCAATTGGGTATCCGTCCTGACCGGAAGCCTTTGCCCCTTATGTTGCCTTTATACATTCTTATATTTCAGAGGTATTTATTTCAAGACTAATTTGGTTAACCCGATTTTCTGACATTTTGGGGATTTCTATATTTGCAAAGTAATCCTGGATCATTACTTCCTCTACCTGGTATTCCGTAGAGTAGATTTTTTCAAAATGATCCAGGAAAATCCTAGAGATCTTATTGCTATCCACCTCCTCCACTCCACTCTCAGGGTCTCGGATTTTCACTATCAATGATGATCCCTGCCTCTTTCTCGTAGAGTTAGCCAGTAATTTTCCCACCAACTGACTGTCTTCGTAGACCTTTTGCTGGAAGGCTTTCGAGCTATTTATCTCTTCCACAATAAAAAAATCCCGTAGAAGAGTTTTAGCCTGCTCTAATTGACTCGAATGTTGTTGGAGCAGTAAAGCATATTCCCTCTCTACAGCTGACTGAAACTTAGATATTTTTAGCTTTCTTTCATTCGCCTGTGCACTGGTATACGCGATGATCTGGGCGCGTGCTGCTGCTTTAAATCCGCCCCAAACTGAGAAGGGTTCAGCTGTATTATCATTCATTTCAAAGAATTCTGTAATCCATTCTCTGAATTCTGAAACCCAGTCCTGGTTTTGTAGCAGGGTGCGATCCAGCTGCCACCTGGGACGCTCCCCATCCACCCCTCCAAGTACTAGCTCTAGTTCTATTCTGCCGTGGTCAGAGAACGGATTGCATCCAATCAGAGTTCTTGAGATCTGAAAAGATCTAGATATTAAAAAGAAATCTATTCTGGATGCAGTCCGAAACTGGTGGGAATAACATGTAAAAAATTCTCCTTCAACATTCCTACAACGCCATGGATCCCTTAATTGATACTCATGTAAGAGTGCTTCAAAAAAACGTTTTGTTTTAGGTTTTAGCTGCTTCTTTTTCTTATTAGTAGTGTCCCTTAACAAATCTGAATATAGTTAAAATCCCCTCCTTGAACTATCTGTCCTGGGACTCCCCTTAAAACTTCATAAATTTCTGTCAACCCGGAAATATCATCAAGGATGGGGCCATAGTAGTTCACAAAGTTTATAATTTTATCTTGCAATTTTGCTACCACCCATAGCCACCTACCCTTGGCATCTCTTTGAACCTGTAAAAATTCCCAGGCCAGATCCCTTGAGAAATAAATAGCAACCCCTCTCTGGGCCACCCGTGCTGATGAAAAAAAGACATTGGAAAAGTATCTCGTAATAAAAACAGCTTCGGGCTCTTAGACTTCAAATGAGTCTCCTGAAAAAAGACCAGGGATCTTAGAGATATTACCCATTTCACAAGAGCCCCATATTTCTGTTTATTTAACATTCCATTTGCATTAATTGACAGGATGTTGCATGTATTAAATTTCATTTAAAGAAGGTCATTTCCTTGTTAAATACCTAACAAAAGATATTGAAAAAATGCTATGCCTATTGCACCTATTCCTTTTTACTGCATTTACCCCCCCTCCCCACCCTATCCAGGAATGTGGAACCTCCCCTCCCTGCCATGCTGACCACATTCCTCCCACTTCTTCTATTCTGGGTGTCCTTTTGTTACACCCTAAGTGACCCGTAGATCTGGTGCCGCCCCATACTACTATTATTCACGACTAACGCTAGACAAAAAGGAGAACCAAAGTGAAAAGAAAGAAGGAAAACAAATCAGGAAGAGTAAAATATTTCAGAACCAAAGGTTAGATTTTCTCCCTTTTCAGGCCCTTGCTCCTGAGGAGATCTCGTTAAGAAGAGATTGTGCCTCTTCTACGTCAGTAAACAAGTAAAATTTTCCCTTAACCAGGACCTTCAACTTTGACTGCTGCGCAATTGAGGCTTGGGCGCCGTTTGCTTTAAATAGATGTAGAATTTTTTTTAATTATTTTCTTCTTTTTGCAGCTACTGCAGTCATGTCCGAAAAGATCCTACATTTTGTTGTTTCTGATACTGAAAACTGACGTTGTTGAAAGGCTCTAGAAAGAATCTTCTCCTTAATCCTGTAATCAGCGAAATTCATTAGTATAGTTCTACTCTGGTTCCACTACTATTGGATTACTATCCTCATTTTTGGATGTGGCTTGAACATACAATATTGAAACACCTCACATCACGGGTGTGATTCGGTTGTAGTTGAATCTTTTAATAGATATCTACCGGCTATCAACAATAAGTGATCTGTTGGAACAGAACCCCAATCAGACAGGTGTCTGAAGGACGTGATGCCACGTGTTCTATAATATAACCACACGGATATATTCACGCATCTTACAACAACGGGAGAAGATCTAGGGACATCACCGCCAGTGACTATCTTGCCCTGAAGAAGTCCCTTGAGGACGAAACGCGTCGGCCGTAGATCCTGTATATATTTTTTACCAACTGAATTGAATAAAGAACTCTCAAGAACACAAGAAAAATTTGATGTGATCATTACTGTTCACCTTATTAGAGAACAGTTTTTCAAAAACATTTACGTGGTGCACCTTGACTCTTTCTCAAATCCATTCATAGTTCATGTTTTGAACCTACACTGTAACAGTGGGTGTTTTGAAGTGTGCACACAGACTGCCCCATGCATTAGAGGGTGGGCCCAAAAGAAAGATCTTTCTTGGAGAATATTTGACTAGGTGCTGTTCTCTTGGGAATCTTCCACTGTTGTCTTTTCCTCTAAATAGTTCTTGGAAATTTTGAATTTGGAAAGCGCTGAGCCTGGACCCGATCAGCCCTTGTTATTGTCAAGTCCCCCTCAAATTCAGGTAGAACTGTTTGCTGAATAAAAGAATTGACCCACTGAATAGTATCGGAGCCTTCTATTCCCTCCGGAACACCTACAATCCTTAGATTTGATCTTCTGGCGTGATTTTCAAGCTCCTCAAGCTTGTTTTCAAGAAAGTTTTTCTTCTTGGCTGCCTCCCTTACTTCCCCCGAGACCAGGTTCATTTGATCTTCAAGGGCAGAGATCCTAGCCTCTGCCTCCTGTAGTCTATTCGGGAGCGCCAACATCGATTCCTCAAATTTGTCCATTCTTAAATGTAAGGCAGCTATCTCCACTTGCTGATTGTGTTTTATTTCTCGGATCTCATCAAGAATTAGATTCAGCATTTCGCGAATGTCTAGCTGATATCTCACCTCTGATCCCTGAAGGCTATCTTTTCCTGCCAAAAGATTTACGTTAGTACTCATATTGCTCTCATTAGGGCCCGGCTGTACCTATTCACCCTCTGTTCGTGCCGCCCCAGATACTCCGCTTTGTATGTCCGGAAATGGAGAAGAGTCTTGAGCACAGTCTCCCTCATCCATCACCTCTTTTGTGGTGATTAGGGGGGATTGCGGGATATGTAGGAGGAGAGGTTCAGGTGCCTGGTCATAGCAATGAGTCTTTGACGTTTTTATCGGGCCAGAGTCATCGGGCAGTACAATGTTAGCTGGTGAGGCGGCAAGAGTTAGGGTTGTGGGGGATTGTACGGGAAGAGTCTTTGGAGTGGTTTTCTTTGCAAAGAGTGGGTACTCCTTTATCTCTTTTTCTCCATTACCACTTTTATTTTTACCCTCTCCTGCCTGAGGTGGTGTTTTAAAAGCTGATACCAAGTGTTGGACCTGTCTGGCTTTTTGCGTAGTCCCTCCAATTTATTATTTATTTTGTCCCCTTTTTGCCCCTCATTCCCTTATTAATTTTTGTGTCCACTAGTTTTTTCTAGGTGTTGGTCAAGGGGATAGGTGTTCTTTCCCCCTTCATAGTTTTTCACCCCAGGCCTAGAGGCCTTTTCTGACAGGGAAATAGCTGGAGTCACAAAATGATGGCTACCAACTGTCCTAACTGCCAACCCTGGAACCTGTCCCATAGAGTAGAATAGGGCGTTCCAGAACCTTCTGGTCCCTTCTGGACCCCTGAGGGTCAGCCTATAAAAGGCGGAATGCTGGACAGCCATTTTGTCTGTCAGTGAGAAGCAGCTAGAGTGAAGGCTGAGGACTGGTAGGGGTAGGATCCTGAAGGGTGGATTGCTCTACAAGGGTAGCCCTCTGTCAAGGCTTTTCCACCTCCCATTCCTGTTGTCCTAGCCAAGTTAGTTCATCCTGCTGACCCTGGACAGTTAGGTGAGGGGGTTAATTCCAGTAGTCTGTGGAGCTGAGAAGGACCCTGCACTGGGAACTGAATTAAGAGGTCCCCTGTGCCCCTATGTCTGTCCAGTAAGGAGGGTTGGTGGTCTAGTGCTAGAAAAGTGCTCTGCGGCTTATCGTGTAGGAGCCCACTTTGGACCCCCCTCCCTTTCTAGGGTAAGAAGTAAGCTCCTGGCCTGGGTAGCGCTGGGCTTCTCTTACCGGTGTCTGGACTCATAGTGGACAGTCAATCTCCTGACTGACGAGGTGGTGGAGTGTGGAGACAGGATCCATTGAGCCTGAGAAGTCTTGAGAGGTTACCACCGTGAGCGGGAGCCCGGGGGCGCCTACCGCGCTCTGTGACAGCGCTCCGATAGGACCGAGAGAGAGAGGGCGAAGTGTCCATGTCCGGCGCCACCGCGCTTATTCCCCACTGAACCGGGTTCTGCCTTACAGGAGGGGCCTAGGACCGAGCAGGCCCGTTGCGGAGACACTGATCAGCGTCAGGGCGTCTGAGCAGCTGCTGGGGCCGAGACGCTGAACCCCCGCGCATGCGCGGAAGTATCCTTGTGTAGAGATCATCGTCTCCCACTGCTGAGGAGAACCGAGAGGAAGAGGCGGCTCCGCCGTGTGGCTGGTGGTCGATTGAAGCGCCGAGGGACAGATCCTGGGGGGGAGAAAGCAGCTCCGTCGAGCGGCTGGTTCCCCGTAACAGCGCCTCAGTTCCCACCTGATAGGGCCTCCGCTCCTCTGTGAGGGGGCGGGGAGGCCGATCCTCGAGGAAGAGCGTCTCACAAGTAAAGAGGGTGAGCGGAAGAACCGCCTGCTGGCCCACCCTTCCAAGTAAGCAGGGAATAGTAAGGGGTGGCGAGGGAGAGCTGGTTAGGCCTCCTGATCGTCTGTCTCTTTCCCACGCTGGTGCAGCACTGATTGAGAGAAAGGGGTGGAGGGGCTGAAAACGAGTGGCACAACCTCAAACCTGACAGATTCAAGAAGCCTATGATATCCCCGAGGGGTGAAAGGAGACTGAGGATCTAATTAATCCTCTGGTACTTGACAATTCATGACAGCTTGACCTCTGGAGGAGTAGAGTTGCTGAGGAGGCCAATAACCTGGGCTGGGGAGTACAGATCTGCAACTAATAATTTAGCCACAGGGGGAAGTGGTGGAAATCTGAGAATTCCTTGAGTTCAGGGAGGAGTTAAGCAGAGTACAGTGTATGCTCATCTGAACTGTAAAAGTATAAGTGTTACCTGCCAGATATGGTTAAAATTCCTGACTAAATGCAATGTACTGTTAATGCTGGACGATAATATGCTTCAGCAGCTTAAAAGTATAATTATTATTTTCAAGACAAACTGAAATGTCCTAAATCGTGATTTCTGAAAACAAAAGAGCAGAGATATTATTTTTATAAACCAGCTCATATTTTTCCAACATTGGTGTAGAGTCCTTTTTGTGTGTTATTGCGTGGATTTACTGCTGGGTGGTTTGCAACCTTCACACATGTGCCTTTGTTGATATTGCCTTACCCTAGGCCGGGCTACCTTAGGTGACCTGACATCTCAGGTTCCAACAAGTTGGTGTCTAGCGGTGGGATCTTGAATGTGGTTGCAACTACTCAGTAGTAATTGAGCGTAATTCACTAGACTACACCAGGAGTTTTCTCCTAGCGGCCCTCCTAATTTGTGCTTTTGTTTTTCCAAATTTGTTCCTGGTGGTGGGGTGGAGGTAGCTTCAGGTTGTCCTTGCAACTCAAATTTCCTTGTGTGTATAACTTGGTATTGCCTATTGTAAGATGGAGTTTGCACTAGAAAACCTAGATACCTATTCTGTGGCTCAGCTGAAAAATTTCTGCCAGAAAATGGGGGTATTTTTTAAGCATGGTGCCAAGAAGGGGGAACTCCCGACCAGTCTAAGGGCTTGGGTGGAGGCACACAAAGAAGGGAAGGAGGAGGATGAAGGGACAGACCGGGACACGGTTGTGGAGATAGAGGGATTATTCCACTCTGAGGGGGAAAACCTACTCCCAGGACCAGTGTCCTACTCCAGGAAGGGCAGTAGCGCCTCTGGGGGAAGCTTAACTGAAGCAGAGCTCGCTGACAGGAGGGAAAAGAGGCAATTAAAATGGGAGTTGGCTAAGCTGGAGCAGGAGAAGGAAGAGAAGAGGATGGTTCATGAGTTCAGGTTGAAAGAGTTGGAACTCCAGGCCCTGCAACGGGGGCCCTCTCCTGTAATAAATGGTGGCAGCGAATCCAAAGAGACAGCCAGGGAGTCCAGACCCTATTTGCCAAAAGACCTTATTGCTAGCTTTAGTCAGGGAGATGACATAGCCAAATGGTTGGCTGCCTATGAGGTCTCCTTAAGAGCCCATGGGGTGCAGGAGAAGCACTGGGGGGGTGGTTTGTATAAGTACATGCCTCCTACTGGTCGGGACACCTTGCTGGCCCTGGAACCAGAGGAGCAAACCAACTACCCCACCATGAAGCTAGCATTGGTAAGGAAGTTTGGGCTTACCCCTGAGAGGTACCGTCAGAAGTTCAGGGGGAGCCACAAGTTAAGCACCCAGAACTGGGTGGACTTCCTTGATTATGCAAGAAAGGCATTAGAGGGCTGGGTCAAGGGCAGTGAGGTGAAGGATTATGAGGGGTTGTATGATCTATTTTTGAAAGAGCACCTCCTCGAGAAATGCTTTCCCGAGCTGCGCCAACACCTGGTGGACAGCAAGTTGACCAATCCCCGGAAGCTTGCAGAGGAGGCGGACATCTGGGCAAGTACCCGGGTGTCCTCAAAGGGGACTGGAGGGGATTCCCAAAAGGCCGGACAGGGCGCCCCCCAGAAGAAGGAGGGGGGAGAAAAAAAGAGGGAGTTCTCTAAAGGTCCCCAAAATAATTTCCAAGGGAAGGGAACAGGTTTCACCCCTAAGGCAAACCCGCCCAGAAACCCTAATCCTGGCCAAAGCCAGTAGCCAAGGGTTCTCCACTGCTTTGAGTGTGGTGGTGTTGGACATTATAAGGGAAATGTCAGATGCCCAAAGAGACCACCCCCTCCCACCGGAGGAAAACCACCGGGAGTAGCTAGTGTAGCGCTCGGGGAGGAGGTGCCCTTAGATAAGGGGGGTGAGTGGGCGGGTGTCACCTTAGTGTCCCTGGGAGAATGGGAGTTGGACCCAAAGATCCAGGTGCCGCCAAATACTGTTAAGTATGGGCAATGGGTCACCATCAATGGCCAGAGAGGGGAGGCTCTGAGAGATACAGGAGCCAGTATGACTATGGTGAGAAGTCAACTGGTGTCTCCAGAGCAGGTGATTCCTAATGTACTCCACCCCGCCGTGATGGCTGACGGCAGAATGGGCCACTATCCCGTGGCTGAGGTTCCCTTTGAGTGGGAAGGGGTTGCAGGTTCACTTCGAGTTGCCGTAAGCCCTGCCGTGCCAGTTGATTGTCTGCTGGGAAATGATATGGAGCACAACACTTGGAGAGAGGTGGAATACCGGACGCACACTGCGATGCTGGGTACACCTGACTGGGCCTGTGTGAGCACAAGGTCTGCGACTACCCGGAGAGGGAGTTTGCCTGGGTTGGAGCCTGGAACAATGGCCCAACCCGCTGCCAAAAAGGGACAGACCCGAAGACAGGAAGAGCCTGCTTCGGCTTCCGCACCCCATGTGACAGATCGGCCACCTGCAGTGGTGAACCAGGAGTCCGTGGATGGGGAAGTAGACTCTCTGGAGGATTTACCCATCCCTGCTGAGTGGCATGTGGAGGGAGGACCTTCCAGAGAGGAATTCTGTAAGGGGCAGAGGGAGTGCCCCACCCTTGAGGGACTGAGGCGACAGGCTGAAGCCCAGGCAGCAGGTGATGTTACGGGACACTACCATATTTACTGGGAGGATGGACTCCTCTACAGTGAACCCAAGGTACCCTTACCTGGTTCGTCAAGGGCCTTGGTAGTCCCGCAACAATACCGAGCCTTTCTACTGGAATTGGCTCATGCTATACCCTTGGCAGGACACTTAGGTCAGGACAAGACCTTTGCTCGGCTTGTCCTCCACTTTTACTGGCCTCAGATGAAAGTGGCGTCCAACACTTACTGTCGAACATGTGTATCCTGCCAGGCCAGTGGGAATACAGGGGTGAAGCTGAAGGCTCCCCTGGAACCACTTCCAGTTGTTAGCACCCCGTTTGAAAGGGTGGGCATCGACATTGTAGGGCCTTTAGATCCACCAACAACAGCTGGTCACAGGTTCATCCTGGTTCTGGTGGATCATGCCACACGGTACCCAGAGGCAATTCCTCTGAGGACAGTCACTGCACCTGTGGTGGCTAGGGCCCTGATGGGGATCTTTACCCGAGTGGGATTCCCCAAGGAAGTTGTGTCCGACAGGGGGACCAACTTTATGTCAGCGTACATGCGGGCAATGTGGAAGGAGTGTGGAGTGACCTACCGGTTCACCACTCCATACCACCCCCAGTCCAATGGACTGGTAGAGAGGTTCAATAAGACCCTGAAGGGCATGATAAGAAGTCTGCCTGAGAGCCTACGGAGGAAATGGGACGTCCTCCTGCCCTGTTTGCTGTTCTCCTACCGAGAAGTGCCGCAGAAGGGAGTGGGCTTCAGCCCTTTTGAACTGTTGTACGGGCACCCTGTGCGTGGACCTCTCAGCCTGGTGAAGGATGGATTGGAAAAGTCTCCCAGAAAGCCTCCTCAGGATGTGGTGAGCTACATGCTGGCCTTCCGGAGCCAAATGGCAAAGTTGTGGAAGCAAGCTTCTGACAACTTGGAGGCCAGCCAGGCAGTAATGAAGGAATGGTACGACCACAATGCTCACCCGGTGGAGTTGGAGCCTGGCCAGAAAGTGTGGGTGATGGAACCTGGAGAGCTAAGTGCCCTTCAAGATCGTTGGACAGGCCCATTTGAAGTGTTGGAAAAGCAGGGTAAGGCCACTTACTTGGTGGATCTTAAGACCCCTCGACAGCCCCTACGGGTGCTGCATGCCAATCGCCTCAAACCCCACCATGAGAGGCCAGAGGTCATCCTGATGATGGTGACTGATGGTGCCGAGGAAGCAGAAAGCGAGCCTCTCCCTGACCTCTTCTCGTCTCAAGAGAATGATGGGTCGGTGGAGGGAGTGATTCTCTCCCCATCCATAACTCCTGAGCAGCGAGAGGATTACCGCCAGGTATTGGAGCAGTACTCTTCGTTGTTCTCCCTTGTCCCGGGAAGAACCCACCTGTGTACCCATGATGTGGACACAGGAGACAGCCCACCAGTGAAGTCAAAGACCTACCGGCTGTCAGACAAGGTGAAGGCTAGCATCCATGGAGAGGTTGCCAAGATGCTAGAGCTAGGAGTGATAGAACCTTCCAACAGCCCTGGGTCCAGTCAGGTGGTGCTAGTGCCAAAAGCCGCTCCACCGGGCACCACGCCAGAACTGAGGTTCTGTGTGGATTACCGGGGACTGAACTCAGTTACAAAGACTGATGCTCATCCGATCCCTAGGGCGGATGAATTAATTGACCGGCTAGGAGCTGCCCAATATCTAAGTACCTTTGACCTCACTTCAGGGTACTGGCAGATCTCCTTGACAGATGGAGCAAAGGAAAGGTCAGCCTTCTCCACGCCTGAGGGACACTTCCAATTTTGTGTGATGCCCTTTGGGCTCAAAAATGCCCCCGCCACATTTCAGCGGCTGGTGAATCAGGTCCTCTCTGGAATGGAGAGTTTCTCTGCTGCTTACCTGGATGACATTGCTGTCTTCAGTAGCAGTTGGGAGGACCATTTGCAACATTTGCAAGCAGTTCTCCAGGCCCTGAAACAAGCTGGATTGACAATCAAGGCCAGCAAATGCCAGATTGGGCAGGGGTCGGTTGTGTACCTTGGACACTTGGTGGGTAGGGGGACAGTGCAGCCCCTGCAGGCAAAGATTGAGGCAATCATGGCCTGGGACCCCCCCAAGACACAGACTGAGGTCCGAGCTTTCCTGGGCCTCACAGGCTACTACCGTCGCTTTGTGAAGGGGTATGGCACTATTGTAGCGCCCCTCACAGAGCTCACCTCTAAGAAACAACCTCGACGGGTTTTTTGGACGAACGCTTGTCAGCAAGCTTTTGAGAAACTGAAGCAGGCAATGTGTGCAGCACCGGTCCTGAGAGCCCCAGACTTCTCCAAGGAGTTCATTGTCCAGACAGATGCATCAGAACATGGCATTGCGGCAGTGTTATCGCAACTAAATGAAGAGGGCCTGGATCAGCCTGTAGTCTTCTTATCCAGGAGACTGCTTCCCCGGGAACAGAAGTGGAGTGCAATTGAGAGGGAAGCTTTTGCGGTGGTGTGGGCTCTGAAGAAGCTGCGGCCATACCTCTTTGGCTCGCACTTCCTGGTTCAGACTGACCACCGACCCCTTCGTTGGCTGATGCAAATGAAGGGGGAGAATCCCAAGCTGTTGAGGTGGTCCATCTCCCTACAGGGAATGGACTTCCGGGTGGAACATCGGCCTGGAATGGACCACGCCAATGCAGACGGTCTCTCCAGGTATTTCCGCCTTAGTGATGAGGACTCCCAAGGGGTTGGGTAGTTCTCCCCACTTTCAGCTGGGGGGGACGCGTGTTAGACCTGTCTGGCTTTTTGCGTAGACCCTCCAATTTATTATTTATTTTGTCCCCTTTTTGCCCCTCATTCCCTTATTAATTTTTGTGTCCACTAGTTTTTTCTAGGTGTTGGTCAAGGGGATAGGTGTTCTTTCCCCCTTCATAGTTTTTCAGCCCAGGCCTAGAGGCCTTTTCTGACAGGGAAATAGCTGGAGTCACAAAATGGTGGCTACCAACTGTCCTAACTGCCAAACCTGGAACCTGTCCCATAGAGTAGAATAGGGCGTTCCAGAACCTTCTGGTCCCTTCTGGACCCCTGAGGGTCAGCCTATAAAAGGCGGAATGCTGGACAGCCATTTTGTCTGTCAGTGAGGAGCAGCTAGAGTGAAGGCTGAGGACTGGTAGGGGTAGGATCCTGAAGGGTGGATTGCTCTACAAGGGTAGCCCTCTGTCAAGGCTTTTCCACCTCCCATTCCTGTTGTCCTAGCCAAGTTAGTTCATCCTGCTGACCCTGGACAGTTAGGTGAGGGGGTTAATTCCAGTAGTCTGTGGAGCTGAGAAGGACCCTGCACTGGGAACTGAATTAAGAGGTCCCCTGTGCCCCTATGTCTGTCCAGTAAGGAGGGTTGGTGGTCTAGTGCTAGAAAAGTGCTCTGTGGCTTATCGTGTAGGAGCCCACTTTGGACCCCCCTCCCTTTCTAGCGTAAGAAGTAAGCTCCTGGCCTGGGTAGCGCTGGGCTTCTCTTACCGGTGTCTGGACTCATAGTGGACAGTCAATCTCCTGACTGACGAGGTGGTGGAGTGTGGAGACAGGATCCATTGAGCCTGAGAAGTCTTGAGAGGTTACCACCGTGAGCGGGACCCCGGGGGCGCCTACCGCGCTCTGTGACAGCGCTCCGATAGGACCGAGAGAGAGAGGGCGAAGTGTCCATGTCCGGCGCCACCGCGCTTATTCCCCACTGAACCGGGTTCTGCCTTACAGGAGGGGCCTAGGACCAAGCAGGCCCGTTGCGGAGACACTGATCAGCGTCAGGGCGTCTGAGCAGCTGCTGGGGCCGAGACGCTGAACCCCCGCGCATGCGCGGAAGTATCCTTGTGTAGAGATCATCGTCTCCCACTTCTAAGGAGAACCGAGAGGAAGAGGCGGCTCCGCCGTGTGGCTGGTGGTCGATTGAAGCGCCGAGGGACAGATCCTGGGGGGGAGAAAGCAGCTCAGTCGAGCGGCTGGTTCCCCGTAACAGCGCCTCAGTTCCCACCTGATAGGGCCTCCGCTCCTCTGTGAGGGGGCGGGGAGGCCGATCCTCGAGGAAGAGCGTCTCACAAGTAAAGAGGGTGAGCGGAAGAACCGCCTGCTGGCCCACCCTTCCAAGTAAGCAGGGAAGAGTAAGGGGTGGCAAGGGAGAGCTGGTTAGGCCTCATGATCGTCTGTCTCTTTCCCACGCTGGTGCAGCACTGATTGAGAGAAAGGGGTGGAGGGGCTGAAAACGAGTGGCACAACCTCAAACCTGACAGATTCAAGAAGCCTATGATATCCCCGAGGGGTGAAAGGAGACTGAGGATCTAATTAATCCTCTGGTACTTGACAATTCATGACAGCTTGACCTCTGGAGGAGTAGAGTTGCTGAGGAGGCCAATAACCTGGGGTGGGGAGTACAGATCTGCAACTAATAATTTAGCCACAGGGGGAAGTGGTGGAAATCTGAGAATTCCTTGAGTTCAGGGAGGAGTTAAGCAGAGTACAGTGTATGCTCATCTGAACTGTAAAAGTATAAGTGTTACCTGCCAGATATGGTTAAAATTCCTGACTAAATGCAATGTACTGTTAATGCTGGACGATAATATGCTTCAGCAGCTTAAAAGTATAATTATTATTTTCAAGACAAACTGAAATGTCCTAAATCGTGATTTCTGAAAACAAAAGAGCAGAGATATTATTTTTATAAACCAGCTCATATTTTTCCAACATTGGTGTAGTGTCCTTTTTGTGTGTTATTGCGTGGATTTACTGCTGGGTGGTTTGCAACCTTCACACATGTGCCTTTGTTGATATTGCCTTACCCTAGGCCGGGCTACCTTAGGTGACCTGACATCTCAGGTTCCAACACCAAGGTAGAAGCTGGCACCTCTGCTTCTAATTCTACTTCGGATTGCATTGTTATATTAAGAATGTTTCGACAACCCATAACTGCCTTCTTAGGCTCCGTAACTTGCAGAGAGGTAAAAGCAAGAGGTAATTCATCTTCTGAGGACTCGGGCATCGTATCCTCAGCCGAGCTCTCACCCCTAGTTTTATCTTTATTTTTGTCGTTGTCCTTGCCTGCTTTTCGAGAGGCCTTTCTGGCTAAGGCTAAGCGGGTCCTTGCTTTCTGGCGGTCAGCCAACTCGACTTTGCTAGACTTAATAAACTCTTCTCCCTCCTTCTGAGGCTTGCCCATTATGGCGTATAATTTAACCGGGAAAACCCCCCCTTGAGTATTTCTTTATGTTATATACAAAATGTTCTGCCAGCCGTTACTCACAGTGTTACTTGCAGCGTGAGAAAATTCCAGAACTTCTTATCCCTCCACTACGGCAGAAATCTCCAAGCCCCCACCTCAGCTCTGGCTCCAGCCTTGGCAAAAATTCATACAGCAGCCTGCTTCAGCAATTTCTATGCGTTTTCTTACGCATCCTCGAGTAGTCCAACCCATAAACAATATCGATCCTTGGGGGACCTCAGAGGCCAGCGTAGATGCCAGTGGCAGCGAGCACCAAGCCTCGAAGAAGCCGTAGATCCCAGAGGCAACGAGCACCAAGCCTCGAGGAAGCCGTATAAAGTCCTGGGAGTCCAGGGAGCTGAGAGATTCTGTCCCCAGCTTCATATTTGAATCACGGAAATCCACCGTAGGAGCAAAGTCAAGCCTCGAAAAACGAGACGCCGGAGCCCTGGAAGCCGAGTCTCTCAAATCAGCAGCAGCTTCGAAGGTAATTAAAGTGCCCCCAGCATCACGCTCCAACCGCGGGACGCCAGGCCACGGCTCCCTGCAGGCGCCCGCGAAAGTAAAATCCGCTGTAGAAACAGAATCAGGCCCTAAGCAGCATTCTGTCAGCTAGCGTTTCTCCGCCGCCATTCCAGGGGCGGGATCCCAGGTCACGAGTCACGGGAGGCTACACGGAGGAGTGGTTCATCCCCCCCAGTGGAACGTTGATATAGCATGTACCTGTCCCAGGATTGCAGCTCATCCTTCTGTATCTCCTTTGTTCACCAGCTACTGAATAGAAAATTCCAGCCTGGCTGTGTCTTTAGAGGGAATGAAAATGTACTTTATTGCATTACCATGTTGGCTGAAGTCAGTCCCTCTGCAGCAATCCAAGCAGGCTGGTCAGCCCGGATTCCACTTGAGTGTATCTCAAACAAATAACTTTGGTTTGTATTCTCTACTGTTTGACTGACTCTTCATTTGTTTGGACGGCTGAGAGGTGGTCGTGAGTGACCTTGATGGCCCTAATCGGGTCACTTCCTTCAGGCATGCATGACATGGTGCATGGCACACTGTGCAGGAACGAGCTGCAGGCTCTCTCAAAGTGGTGGTATGCTTGTTAGGCTCTCCTGTGAGCCTAACATACCACCTGTGTGAGACCATCACAGCACCGCCCACCTGCCTGTGGGCAGGCAGGTGCACCACTGGTTTGACTGTCATCCTGGGACACCAACGGTTCTAACCAAAGACCGCCAAACTTGGACTAAGGCCCATAGTATAATGTAAATTCATCTCACAGTAATAATAACCTATAACGTAATAAATATAAGATACAATGTTCTGGTATTATAATTTCTAAAGCGTACAAATACATGGAGGTGTCTTGGCGCTACTTCAGTATTTCAGAGATCTGACTATGTGGGGAACAGGAGGGAAAGTAAGGCTTAAATAGCCACATTTTAGGACTTTTTGGAAAGCAATGAAAACACTAACATCATTTCAAGTAAAGATGTATCTAAATTCGATGTATCTGTAAATTTAATCAATTCATTTTAAACATTAAAAAAAATATAATTTAACAAAAAATAATGTACTCAATATTCTATTAAATACTTACAAAAAAGTCCTGGGCACTCATAAACAGTAGTGGATATAGGAAATATTATCCTTAAGTGTAAGTCCATAGACAAAGGTCCATTAAATAACAATTGCAGAGGAGTTGATCCAAATTTCTTTTAATTTTCATTGTGTTGTAATTTACTCAGAAAAGAGCAACCAGCCGACACGTGTTTTGTCAGGGTGTCAGTTAACCACTGACTCTTCAGGGCTGGGAATGATACAAAAGTTAAGCGTGAGCATGACTAGGAGACCAACTCACTGGGGAATCGGACTCCTCTAAGTATGGTGGCATTTGTGCATATCACCCATTAAAAGGGGAAACCCTAAACAAATTATCAAAACAACAATATGTGAGAAGGTGTAGGTACAACAAAAACAAAGAGGTGACATCTGTGCGTACACATGAAGCTAAACTGTAGAGATACCTATATCTAAGAAGTGACATGTGTGGTGACATTAGGAACTGACCAGTTAAAGTGCCCATATCACAGCAGCGACGTGTGTCATGACTTGTAGTGACTAAATACATGTTAATACACAGAAACTTGAAGAAATAGATTTGATAGGCTTAAAAAAGGGGGGGGAGTTCTGATGTCATTTATTATATGTCTGTCGCATATATGAGATCACTGAAATTCATTATAACTGGCCAGGAGCTGACTAGTAGAAAGGTAATTGGACATATGAGTTCCCATAATAAGGGCGGATGGAATGGAAAGTGGCAAAAAATAAAGATAACACCAGTACACGTAAAGTACCTGAGCTGGTGTGAGCAAGATGGAGTAGTCTGTAAAGATGTGGTAGAAAGAAACATACCTATTAGTACTAGGGTTCATAAAAGTGGCTTAAATAATGATGACTAGGGAAGAGGGGTAGTGATGCCTGTAATGTTGGGCCCTAGGCCCACATGAGGTACAGCAAATGAGATGCAGGCACAGGGATAGTTGGCTGGTGAATGGGCCCAGAGCACGTGCGCTCCGCCCTCTTTATTGACTGGGTCACGTGACTCGTGACACCAGTGGTGGGTGGGTGTAAAGTGTGGGGTTACATAGTACAACAACTAGAATGTGTCCAGCAGGACACTACATTCCTCCCAAACTTTAATAAAAGTTGAGATAAAACAAAGTCCGAACCTGTGGGAGGAAAATAATAAAAATATGCAATCTCCTAACTTTAGAAGGAGTCTCTTCAGCTGCTCGCTAGATGACGACGGTGGAAACTTTCAGCTGAAACGTTCATTCTCTTGGGCTCGGCGCCCTGGTCCTCGGTGGGCATGCTCTGCTGGACTTGCGCCATGGCAGTGTGTTCTTCAGTCCATTGAGATCTTGCTTTTGGGGTTACGCCGAACAGGGTGACCAGATGGTAGACTTGATGGAGGTTGTCTCATACTAGTCCGTCGGGTTTCTTCACTGTAGGCAAGCTTGGCTTCACATTGCAAAGGAGGGAGTGGATGTAGGACATCCCTCTCACTGGGACGCCCCTCTCGCGGGTGTTCTCCTGCCACTAGATGTCCCGTAGGCCCTCTTCTTCAGGTTTCCGCTGGGCTGGGTGTTCTCTGCAGCATTGCTCCAACTCCACAGTCTGGGTGTGAATGGAGGAGGCGATGAGATTACTACCTCGCAGTCCGTGGCTCCACCTGGAGGGTGGCTGTTGACTCCTGCCTTTGAGCACAAGTTCCTCTTCATCCCAGGATGTGCAGGATAGACGGCGGTGGATCCATCTCTCTTGTTGGGACCCTGTGCCACCGGTGTCCCTGAGGCCTTTGCCCCTTGGATATCCACGGGCTGGTGTGGAGTGGTCAGTTCTCCTTCTGCCGGACGTCTGAGCGCTCTCTACATCCAACCTTCCGCTCAATCCTAAAGGCAGGTGTCACCAATGGTCCAGCCTGTACTCTCCTGTAGTCGACCAGTCGTCAGGAGGAACTTGTAAATAGATGCCTGTTCTGTTCTTAGTCCCATCAATGTTCTTCTGGACATGTGGGTCACTGTACGCAGTGTTGTGGTGCATGTCACCTCTTCTTCTGGTGGGTGTGTAGACTTGTCATACCTCTCCTCACCTTTCTGGATGTTGTTGTTCTTGATGGCGTCGTGCCATATGACTCCTTTCCTCTTTTCTTTTTTTGTAACATTGTGCCACTCCTTCTCCATCTTCCTTTTCGCGACGCGATGCGGTCACCTGACTGTCTTTGTTTTCTGACCAGGCTTCTCCAAGCAGTGTGCACTCCACCTGTTTCCCTCTGGTCTTGTCCTGGCTTTCGGACACTGTCTTCTTCTCTTCTGTGACTGGACCGGTCGTTGCGATCTTTCTTGCTTCCAGTTACTTCTGGTTCTGGTAGGTGTTGCGTCTGTCTCTTCGGGTCCTCTTCCGGACACTGTCTTGGGCATGTGGTTCACGGACGTCTTCTGTCTTCGGAGCAGACCTCCTGCCAGGTCTCTCTGTACTGGCGACCACATGACTGGTCGTTCCACTTTTCTTTTTAGGCGATTCTCTGGCTTCGTCTTCCTTGTGACCAGGCTGGGTGGTCACCCTTTGTCCTTGTAACTTCATCTTCATTGGCGACCAGACAGGATGGCCGGCTTTCTCCTCCTTGCGACCAGGCTGGGTGGCCGGCTTTCTTCTCCTTACAACCAGGCTGGGTGGCCGGCTTTCTCCTCTTTGCGACCAGGCTGGGTGGCCGGCTTTCTCCTCCTTGCGACCAGACTGGGTGGCCGGATTTACCTTCTTGCGACCAGACTGGGTGGTCGGCTTTCTTCTCCTTGTGACCACACCCGGTGGTCGGCGTTCTTCTCCTTGCGACCAGGCTGGGTGGCTGGCTTTCTTCTCTTTGCGACCAGGCTGAGTAGCCGGCTTTCTCCTCCTTGCGACCGTGCTGGGTCGGCTTTCCCTCGTGAGTCTTCATGCTTACAGTGATCTGCGTGCTCACTTTCCTTTGCTGTTGCAATGCTTTTGCTTTGGCGCACTTTTGTCCACGCTCTTCGGGTGCTTCACTGTGTCCGGAGGGTTGCGCCACCACTCCTGTGACTTTTGCTGGCGTTCCCGTGTGGGGTATCGGCTTTGGTGTCGGTGCTGTGCTTCTTGCTTTTCTTGGGCGCACTTGCTGCGCGTCCTCTCAAGTGTTCTGTGTGGAGTTGCTTCACCCCTGGCGTGTTCCTCGCGTTTCTGGCACGTTCGCGCACCATCCCGCTTTGTCCTTAAGGTCTGGATGGTGCCTTGACGCCATTCGGGCGTGGCAGTGTTTTCTTAGATGTGGCAAGCTGTACAGTCTCTGTGTTGCTGTGCACGTTGCTGCGTAGTGCTTTTTTGTCTTCAACACTGGGTGGTGACCTGGCACTGTTCTGGCATATCTGCATGCCTCACGTCGTGTTGGGGGAAAGGTGTAATGCTTCTCTTGGTCCGCTTTAGCACTGTTCTGTGGCAGGCTGCCGGGATCTCTCACTCCTTCCGTTGCAGTGTTTTTGCGTTGGCGCGCTTTTGTCAGAGCTCTTCATGTGCTTCGCTGTCTCAGGGGGGTTACGTCACCGCTCTTTGGACCTTCTCTTCGCTGTGCTTGTCTCTCACGCACTGACGGTAAGGCTTTTGTGCTTCTTGGGCATTAAACGTGCGTGGTTGCTTCGCCTTCTTTTGGTTGCCTAGTGACCTGGCGTCGCACTTTCATTTACACAGCTCTGTGCATGGAGTTCCTGCACTCCTGGTGCATTGCTGCGCTGTCCTGATGTGCGTGTGGAGTTCTTGCACTTTGCTGCTTGCGGTGGGCGGTCGTGAAGCTTTCCTGCTGTGTAGCATGATGCGGTTGTCTTTGCTGCTGTTGTGGTGAGCACCTGTGGCCACCAGGCGTCACCACGCTCTTCTTAGCAGGTAGCGTGAGTTGCTGTCTCCATTCCGCGTTGCTGCAGGCTTATCTTGACTCTGGAGCCTTTCCTTGGTTTGTTCAATGCTTTTTTGCTGCTTTTGGCGCAATACTTCAGTGCCCACTAGATGGCAGTATTGCTTTGTCCATTTCAAACATGCCTTTCTTGGATGCAGCTCTGTGTTTTTTTCTCTTCAGTTTCCCCAGACGGAGCTGCCGGTGCTGCGTGGATGCAGGTGGTGCTGTAGCCACTCTGGCTACACTGGTGTGCTGGGACAGGCCTCGAGGATGCCTGGTAAGTACTTTGTTTTGCCTTTGGGGCTTACTTGTGAAGGAGGGGGGGCACAGTCTCTCCGTGTTCCCTCTGTGGTGGGTGCTTGCTCAGCTTGGTGGCACTTGACTTTTGGCTCCCGCAGCCGGCAAGCGCTGTGGGGAAGGGGGTGTTGGCGCTGTCCTCGGTGGCGCTACTTTCCTGCCGCCATGTCCTCACTCTGTCCCCTTCCTAGTTGGGCACCTGCGCGGGTGGGCTGCGTTTGCAGCTCCCTGCACGCTGTGGGCGCTTCTTCGTCTCCTTCACCCCACCGCCGCAGCTTCACAGCTCACACGCTGCGCGGCGGGGGAACCAGTGCGGCTTAGAACGGGTGCAGCGAGGTGGGCTCATACTGGCCTGGGCGTTCTCTGGGGCACTTCCTTACAGCCGCCATAACCTCCTTTTTTGCCACAGCAGGTGGGCTCCGCTTGCGCTAGGTTGCCGCCTGGCAGCTCTCCACACGCTGCGGGCGCTTTTCTTTTAAGTTCATTCACCCCTCCGCCGCAGCCTCGCACCACACGCACTGCGCGGCGGGGGACAGGAGACTCTGCAGGCAGGCCGCGGGTGGGCTCCGCTGGCCCTGCTTCAGCTCGGGGAACGTGTTGGCTGGCTCCAGTGACTGTGTTGCCCTGGTGGGGCCACGTTTGTCATGTTACAGCGAGTGGGCTCCGCTTATCGTTGCACTGTCAATGGGGGGTCGCTTCAGGCTCGTGCGACCCCCGAGGGCATTATCAGTGCCCGGGCTTGCCTACGGGCCTTCCTCCCTCGCGGGTGGGCACTGCGTCAGTCTCCACGCGGTGAGGGCTCAATTCGGCCGACGCGGCTGGGCTTCGGTCGCTCCGCTGTGTCCCTGTGCGCCTTCCTCAGCACGGCAGCATTCAGCAGGGCCGAAGAGGTGCGGGGTGGGCTCCCGGTCACTCTCTCATTAACTTTCAGGCCTGGGGTACAGCACATGCCCTGTGGGCCTCTCGGCGGCCAACGGCGAACGTTTCAGGGGGTGCCCTCTCGGCGAGCTGCCTTCTCTCCCCCTTCTCCATTGGCCGTTGCACGCCGGGACACAGCCACCTCGTCGCCAATGTAATGTTGTACATGAGGTACAGCTAATGAGACGCAGACACAGGGATAGTTGGCTGGTGAATGGGCCCAGTGCACGTGCGCTCCGCCCTCTTTATTGACTGGGTCACATGACTCGTGACACCAGTGGTGGGTGGGTGTAAAGTGTGGGGTTACAAAGTACAAGAACTAGAATGTGTCCAGCAGGACACTACAACGCCCACATAAGCTAATTTGAATTTTGAATTTGAATTTGAATGCAGATTTGTAAAGCGCATAGCTACCCTGGGGCGTCCCAGCGCTGAATAGACCTGTAGCTTCAGTGGGAAAAAAGGTGATGAATTATGGGAAGAGCCATGTTTTTAGTTGCCTACGAAAGGTAAGTAGGTTGTGTTCTCTTCGGATGGAGAGTGGAAGGGAGTTCCACAACTTTGGAGCGTTGTAAGAGAACAGTCGCCCGCTGGAGCGGGCCTTTTTTATTCTAGGGACGCTGGCCAGGGAAAGGGAGTCTGATCTGAGTTGTCTGTTCGAATGATGGGATTTGACGAGGGATCTCAAAATCGGCGGGCCTCTACCTTGCATTATTTTGTGTGAAATGCAAAGGGTCTTAAAGGTGATCCTTTCCTTAATCGGGAGCCAGTTTAGGCTTTTGAGGGCTGGCTTGGCAGAGCATCTAGATTTGGTCCCAGTCAGGAGTCTGGCGGCGGCGTTTTGGGCGCATTGCAGTCTGTTAATGACCGATGCGGGGGGCCCTAGAAAAAGGGCATTTCCGTAGTCCAATCTGGAGTTAACCAGTCCCTGCATGAGCAGTTTCCTGGATTGGAAGGGGATTAGGTGGAGGATTTTTCGCGCTGTTTGAATGAGGCCGAAGCAAGTGCCGGCGTTTTTTCTGGCCTGGACTTTAAAGTTGAGGTCTTGGTCCAACCAGATACCGAGGCTTTTGACTTCGGATTTGGGGGTGGGGGGTGATCCCATGCACAGTGGCCATGCGAGGGATGGAGGGAGTCTGCGTGGGTTTCCCAACAGAAGGATCTCGGATTTCTTCTCCGTTTAATTTCAGGCGCGATTCGCACATCCAATGAAAGATATTCTCAAGACAAGATGACAGGTTGTCCAGGCTTTTACTCGACTGGTTTATACTACCAGCTGAGTATCGTCGGCATACATGACTGTTTTTATACCGAATGGAGTTGTAATGTCTTCTAGGGGAGACATATAGACGTTAAAAAGTGTGGGGCTCAGGGAGGAGCCCTGGGGGACTCCACACTGGAGAGGGAGAGCTTTAGACTTAACTGAGCCATCGGACACCTGGAAGGTTCTGCCTTCCAGGAAGGATTTGATCCAGGACAGGGCGGTGCTGGAGACTCCTATCATGCTGAGCCGGTGGATGAGGATTGCATGGTCCACCGTGTCGAAGGCGGCACTCAGATCAAGGAGAATCACTGCCACTGATCCTCCTGCGTCTATGATGGTTCTTGCCTCTTCAACCACGGCTAGTAATGCGGTGTCTGCCCCCTGTCCTGGTCTAAATCCTGTCTGGGATTGGCGCAGGAGGTTGTTGGATTCCAAGAAGAGAGATAGTTGGTGGTTAACAATTCGCTCGGCCACTTTGCTGATGGCCGGGAGGAGAGAGATGGGTCTGAAATTAGATAGGTCAATGGGATCAAGGTGGGGTTTGTTGAGAAGTGCCCTGACTGTAGCCTTTTTCCAGTTGGTTGGGACAATGCCCAGTGCAAAGGATGCGTTAATAAGGTTGGTGAAGGGAGGGGCAACAGTGGAGGCGACCAGTTTTAGTTTGCTCATAGGAGCTGGATCTGATGGAGCCCCGCTCTTCACTGATTGTAGAGTGGTCAGGAATTGCTCTGTGGTCACCTGGGAGAATGCTTGGAGGCATGGGGCCTCCGAACCAGAGGGAGGGGTAGCGGGGAGTTGTGAGGTGTTGGGAGGTGGGAGGGATTTGAAGATATTATTAATTTTTGTTGCGAAAAACTCAGCTAGCTGGTTGCATCTGGTGCCCGATGGGTCCGGTGCGGGCAGAGGATCTGGGGTTTTACTAAGAAGACGCACGATGTGATAGATTTCTTTGGCAGGGTTAGCTGCAGCTTGTATTTTTTTCTCGAAGAAGGTTACCTGGGTGTTTTTTATACAGGTTTTTTAGTGCTTCAAGGCGGACCTATATTCGTTTATGCTTTCAATGGCCCAGTCCTTTCTCCAAAGGCGCTCGAGCTTTTTACATTTTTTCCTAAGTTCGCGTAGTTCTTGGGTGAACCAAGGAGATTTAAAGTTCCCTTTAAGCTATAAGACAAAACTCACCGAGACACCGGTGTTAATTCCAACCCGCTGTGCCCAAATCTGACGGGTAGATATTTGCGTCTGGTAAGAGTAATTTCTGGAATTGCAGTGAGAAAAAGGATAATACCAATTACCTAACATGAAACTGAATCCCGAAGATATCATCAGACTAACAGTTCAATATGTTTTGATAGCATAATACAAAACACAATCGGGGCGAAGGGCGTGCAGTGGTGGGAAAAGGGGGGGAAGAGAAAACAACACATGACCGAGCACGGACACCCAAGTGCAAATAAACTGAGGACCAGATGCTATAAATACCTGTAATAGGATGTACCAGACGGTATAGTCTGAAAGGAAATATTATAAAAAATGCATTACTAATACTGTGCTGGAGTACTACAGTTATGGAGTATGATTTCAAGGCAATCCACTTTCTAAAATGTAACCGACTTACCGAGATGCTGGCGATAATACCGACCTGGCACGTCTCAGTGTGGGTTAAAAAATAGGGGTTCACATAGAGTGTAGCGATAACTGCCGAAAAAAGGGGAAATAATATAAATAAGAGTAATGTCATGTTTAGTCAAGAGTGCTTCAGCTCTGGAATGGCCGTAACCTACCTGAAAATGCAGTAGCGGGAATTCGGCCACGGCAACTTGTGTTAAAAAGTTATGAAGAGGTGTAGCCTGAAACGAATAAATTAATATAGCCTCGTCAGCCCTAGTACGAAGGCGTGCCACAGAGGGTCCACTATCTAAGAATACTGGGGGTTTGTGAAGTGTAAAAACAATGAAGTAATGACTTACTAGAATGAAACAAAAATGGGCTGAAATAACTCGAGGCACGTCCAATCCACGTGACAGGTCAACGGTAAACAGTAGCAATGAAAAGGCATATGAGTATAAGGATATACTGTAGAAAAAGAAAGCAATATGAAAAAGAGGGGCTCACTGAGCCAACAACATACCAAAATTGGGGCTTCAAAGATGAACTCGGAATATGGTGGAACATCGTATCGAGCAGCACTTACGTTTGTCTTTCTAGCAAAGGTCCTCCATGGCTCGTCTTCAGCGAGTGGTGCTGGGGACGAGGCTGAAAACTGGATGTGTATAAATACACCTCTGGAAAGAAACGCTAGACCGCAAGCCGCGGATAGTGTGGAACGGAAGCGGAAGAATCTAGAAGGAAAGGCAGTACTGCATCAGAAAATAAATACTTAGGGGCAGATTTACAAGCCCCTGGCGCCACTTTTGCGTCACTTTTCCCATTTTAAAAATGACGCAAAAGTGGTGCAAGGGGCTCGGAAATCTGCCCCTAAGACTGTAATGGCTAGAACAATTAGAACGGGGGAAGTCAGAGATGACCTATTAGTTCTATAGGCGCTGATTTAGTAACCGGGCCGATGCCATGTCACTTCAGATATATGTAAGTGTTGGTACATGAATGATATAGAATGTCAAATAAAGGAAACAGAAAGTTAGGGAGCACTGAAAAGTGTAGGAAGAAAATCTATTATTTGCAAAGAGCGAGTAGAACAGGTAAGTCCGAGACACTAGTTCATGAACCGGGCAAAGGCCAGGTACACCCTACAAATATGTTGCTAATGGCACAAGTTTTATGTGGATTGTAAAAAACCTCAAATGGAAAATTAGTGAGCAAAGAGTAAGAAGAAAATCTATTATTAACAGAGATCTATTAAATACTTGACAAAATAATATACCCCCTAAAAGTTCAGTAACACAATTTTAATACAAAAGAATTAAAATAAACTATGTGTATAAATTATACATTTTTAGAAATACTTATTCATTTTTAAACGTTAAAATGTAAAATATATTATATGCAAAGTAATTGAAAATTAGGTATTATTTATTTATTACTTATTTATTATTTTATAAATAATCTTTATAAATAATAAATATCGCAAAGTGATACATCCTGAATCACAGTATTTTGTACAATTTTCTGGTACCAGAAAATTAAGAACTGTTAGACCTGGCATCCTTGGCGTGGTTTCCCCCTATCTTTTTGCATCTACCTCTTGTGTTTTTGATGTTGTGCTGGATTTCGTTTTTGCTAGTTTAGATGCTTTGGGCACTTTGCCACTGCTGTACAGTGTCAAAGTGCAAGTGCTCCCTGTGTAAATTGTTATTGTGAATGGTTATCCATGATTGGCATATTTGTGTCACCAAGAAGTCCCTAGTAAAGTGCACTGAGTGTGCCAGGGCTGGTGATAACAAGTGCTACTAGTGGGCCTGCATCACTAATTGTTCCACCCACATGAGTAGCCCTAAAATGGTGTCTCAGGCCTGCCACCGCAGTGCCTGTGTGCAGTCTGTGAACTGCCATGTCCTCCTGGTCAGTGTCCCCACTGGCCAGGCCTAACCCTTCCTTTTCTGTACACATTGGTCAGCCCTATGGAAGGCCCAAGTTACCCACTTGGGCAGGGTTCAGTGAAAGATAGTGCATGCACTAGTGCAGGTGACATGCTCTGGTAGTGAATTACAGCCATTTTCGTTTTTAACTATTGTAAGGCATCTTGCCCCATAGGCTATCATGTGGAATCCTGGCTACAGTGACTACCAGCATATCTTCCCATAGGAGCAAGATGGAAATAAAAGGCTGGTATCCCTGAACTCAGAATTTAATAACACATATTTTAGGAAAGGTTGTTTTTAAATCCTGTGGTTGAGAACAGCACTTTTAGAAAGTTGCTGTTCTTTTGTCTGACCTTTCTGTGTGCCTTGGCCTGTTTGTGAATTGACTGTCTGGTTTGAGAGTGACAGAGGCTGGGAGCCCTGAGGAGGCTGGCTGAGTCAGCCCTAGGCTGAATAACTACATCTGCATTTTGAGTGGTGGGAGGGGATAGCACCTGGGCCTGAATAGGGCTGTGCCTGCCTCCCACAATGCTGGCTCCAGCTCCTACTGGGCCGCTGACGACCTTGCCCCTCTCCCTGAAAGGAAAGGAGAGGCCAGGAAAACAAAGTGCTCAAGGAACACCTAGAACTGATTCAGACCGGGTTCAGGGCCCTCCTGCACAAAGGGATCAAAGACTTTAAGGGGTATAAGTACAGGACCAATGACTACAGAAAATTAGATCATCCTGGAATCAAGAAGGAACCTCTGTCAAGGAGAAAGCTGAAACTGAAGAAGGAAGACTGTCCTGCTTTTGCTCTGCTGGACTGGCATGCTGTTGCTTTGCTGCCAAGGAGAAGGGGAGGACTTTGCTTTGTGCTGTGTCCCCTTGCTTGAAGGAATCTCCAGGGGCCTGAGAAGAGCAGGCTCCCTGTTAAGAAGTCCCAGGAACAAAAGGACTTCACCCCCAGCATCCCTGAACTCTGCCGAGAGAGTTCTGTCCTTCCTAGAGTGCTTGGGCCAGTTGTGGTGCCTCTGAAAGTTGTACCTGTGTTGGGAAGCTAGAAACCAAGCTTTTAAACACTTTCTCCAAGTTTTGTCGCATCGCTCGTTTGCGGAGTGCATCCCCATCAGTGCGAGAAAATTCCCGCCGCTACGAAGGCCGAGATCGTCCCAGCTGCTGCCAGAGTTGTCGCATCCTTTGTTTGCGGGACGCGGATTACCATCGCTGCGAGTATCGTCGCAGAGCCTGTCGTCACTAGGTGAGATTGTCGCATCGCTTGCTTGCAGACCGTATCACGTCGCTGTGAGTGTCGTAGCAGAGCCATCGCATCTAGGAGCTGTGAGAGGAAGATCACCACTGGTCTGCGCATCATCGCCCCGGAGATCCTCGCAGCCCCATAGATCATCGCATTGTGCCTTTATGTGCTTTTTCACTACGGAACCTCCGCACTGGAATCCATACAAGTTATCGAATCCCTCCCCGTACAGACCGTAGTCACCGCAACACGCCCGCTACATCGTGCAGGGTTGTCGCATTGCCTCCCCAAGGTCTCATGAGTGACGCATCGCTTGTTTTCCACCGCACCAGCTTCTGATTTGGAACTTTGTCGCATTCAAAGGTACTGTTGGCTAAACGTGATGCAACTGTGAACTTTTCACGCAACTGTGGATCATTTTATCGCAAATTTAAGAACTCCTTTGCAACCATATTCTTGAACTGTGTATGTTGGATTTTTGTCGTTTTGGTCTTGTGTAGTTTAGATTAAATACCTTTATTTTTCTAAACTGTTGTGGAGTCAGTTTGTGGTGTGATTTTCACTTTGTTACTGTGAGTGTTGGTACAAATCATTTACGCATTGCCTTTGATAAGCCTTGACGGCTCGTGCCAAGCTACCAAGGGATGAGCACGGGTTATCTCAGAGGGTTTCCTCCTTTCCCTGACTAGAAGCAAGGGTCCATATTTAGACAGTGGTACCTACCTCTACCAACTAGAGACCCCCAGTTCTAACAAGATCTCAATATTTTTTCTAGTCACCATTGCTAGAGGTCTCTAGAGTCAGACCTATACCCTCCCTGTAACTTTACATTAAGCAATTACTCCAAGTCGCAACACTGCCCCTTCAAATTCTGGATACCAGTGCATTAGGAGTGTGGTAGTAGATGCCATTTTTTTTACACATTTTCTATGTCCTAATTAAACATGCTAACACTGGGCTGTGGAAATATAGTTTTTATAGCTAAAAAGCATTCCTATATATACGTGGAAACACACACACAAACATTATTAGCTAAATCCAGGCCTTTGAATGTGGAAATATGTGATGCCCACTATATGCCTACCAACCGCATTAGTGATTTGGGACAAGATATAGGCATAGCACTCTTAGATGGCAACTAGAATTTTTAGTGCTTTCTTCTATATGGCAGTAGTAAATGCTATGTGCGTTCAGGTTGAAGATAAACTTGTTGAATATCAATCAATCAATTAATCAGGGAATTGTTAAGCATGCTATTCACCGTTTAGGATCTCAAGATGCGGGCGGTAAGCAGCTTCGGCTGTCGAAGAGCCAATTCTAGAGGGTCTCCCTGAAGGTGTGCAGAGAGGGGGCGCGTTTGATGTCAATCGGGAGTTCGTTCCAGGTCTCAGCTGTGATGTAGGAGAAGGCCCTTCCACCCATTCTGGCTTTGCAGATGTGCGTGGTTTCGGCAATGGCGAGGTCGGCGGATTGGAGGTTTCTGTTGAATGTTTATCCAAGTCCTGCAGTCTGTTTTAGCAAAGCAATTTCTCAGCCCTGCCAGCCTTACGAAAAAATTCACTGTGTGAGGAGGAGGCTTGGCCTTGGAGGGGGCGGGTACTCATACCCAGGATGTACTTGTATGCCCTCCCCCACCAAAGCCCCATCTCCTACAAATTAGCCGGCTGAGGCTGGTGCCAAAGTCCTGTAGTGTTTCCAAACCCCAGCATTGACGTTGGCTTTTAAAATCCTCCAAGAACAAAGAAACGAGCTGGAAATACTTTACAGTGATTTCTCGTTTTTCCTGCCACTGTGTGATATTATCAACTCCTCACCAGGTGACTGTGTGAGCTGCACCACCAGAGGCTTCCCTTTCCCCATGTCTTATTCAGCCTTTATTTTTAGCCATTTGACATTGTTAGCAATGGGGGTCTCTAGTTGGCAGAGGTAGGTACATTTGTCCAAATAGGGACCCTTGCTTCTAGTCAGGGCAAGGGGGATACACACTTCAGATAACCTCTGCTCACAGCCTTGGTAGCTTGGCACGAGCCGTCAGGCATATTCCCAAGGCAATGTGTAAAGTATTTGTACCACCACTCACAGTAACTCAGTGATAACACCACAAATGGACACCACACCAGTTTAGTTTTATCTAACCTTAACAAGACCAAAACAACAAAAATACAACATACAAGTATTAGGAAAAATGATTTTCAAAAGGTTTTAGCACCTGAGTCCATGGAAAACTATGGATGTGTGATTTCTTGCAAAGTACCTGCTGCTGTGACAAATTTCACCAAGCCAAACAGGCGCAACGATGAGAAGCGTAAAAAAAATAAAGAGATGCATCGTTCCTGAGACCTTCGCGGATGCAATGCGACAGTTCCGCTGTACACAGGGGAGCGATGTGTCAGGTCAGTCTGAAGGGCGAGGCGATGCATCGATTCTAAGACGACTCCAATCTGCGGGTGATGCGTCGGGTAAAACTTGCCTCATAGGGACGATCTGTGGAAATACGGGATGCAGGGGTGAACGATGCGGCGCTGCATTGACCTTTTCAGCCGCGATCCCTTGATGCATTGATTCTTGCAGAGGTGCATTGGTTTGAACAGCGGGGTGGCTGTGTACGAAGATTCTTCTTGTACCACGGCGTTGTATCCGAAAAAACTGTCGCTAGAAGAGCGATGCATCAATTTCCTTGTTGTTGAGTTGCTTTCCAGCTCCCAGCAGCAGAAACAATCTCCAGAGGCCCTCACAATCACAGGCACTCCTGGCAGGACAGAACTCTCAGCAAGGAAGTTCAGGGGAGATGGGGGTGAAGTCTTTGTGTTCCTGAGACTTCAAAACAGGAGGCAAGCTCTACTCAATCCCTTGGAGACTTTCCTCAAGCAGGGGACACAGCACACAGCAAAGTCATTTGCCTTTCCTTGGCAGGCCAACCTCAGCCACACAGCAAGGGCGGTACTTCTCCTCAGTTTCTCCAGCTCTTCTCCTTGGCAAAAGTTCCCCTTTATTCCAGAAGTAGTCTAAAGTTCAGGGGGTTTGCAGTTCTGGGGGGTACTCTGCAAGTGCACCACAACATCCAATGTCAGTGTGAGCCTTGGCTCCAGACATACCACAAGGGGTGGAGCCAGCAATGTGGAAGGCAGGCAAAGCCCTATTCAGGTACAGGTGCTACTACACCCACCACTCCAAAGGCAAATCAGGCCTATTCAACCTAGTGCTGACTCATTCACAAAAGGCAGGATACACATCAACCCCCGGTCCCCCGTTGGCTGTCTGAGAGAGTGCACCTCCCCAGTACCTGTCACTCCAAAACCAGACAGTCAATACAGAAAGAGGCAGAGGCGCACAGAATGGTTAAACAAGAAAATATCTACTTTCTAAAAGTTGTATTTTCAGAGAGAGAATGTAAATACCACCCCCACTAAAAGATGCATTTTAACATTCCAAGTTCAGGCATAATAAACTTTATTTTCCTACCTTGTTCCCTGGGACAGTTCTGTTTATAAGATGTTATAAACAAACTCTCCATTCAGTCCTATGGGAACTTGTATCCTTGCAATTGTGAAAAACGAAATTGGCAGTAATTCACTATCAGGACATGCCACACTCATCAGGGCATGTCCTACCTATCACATACACTGTACCCTGTTGTTAGACATGGGGGGTCTCTAGTTGGCAGAGGTTGGTACCTTTGACCAAATAGGGACCCTTGCTTCTAGTCAGGGAAAGGGGGAAACACACTGTTGATAACCCCTGCTCACCCCCTTGGTAGCTTGGCACTAGCAGACAGGTTTACCCCCAAGGCAATGTGTAACGTATTTGCACCAACATCCACAGTAACACAGTGAAATACCACAAATGGACACCACTTATAAAAATAAAGTTATCTTTATATAGATTAGCCAAGACCAAAATGACAAAAACAATATTCCAACATACGCAATAAATCTTTTCTCTAAACTGTTTTTGGTAGAAATAAACTTGCAGGTTCTGTGTTACACAGCAGTTACCAGAAATAAAAATGAAGAACATGTGTGTCTTTCAGGCAACTACAAATGGATCCACAGGGTAGTCTTAACCTAAATCACTTGCTTAAGCCATATCGCCTCTCTTCTATGGTTGTGCTGTTCAGAGTGCAACAATCCTGTCACTAGTGCACGGTATCTCCGCTAGCCTCCAAATGGCTCCGCCACCCAAGACAGCTGACTCCGTAGCTTAGTGATAATAAAACAATGCTCCCCAAATGTGCACAAGTATCCGGAGACCGGGTTGGGCTCTAGGCTCGCAACCCCAATTATGCCGTTGCAGGGCCGTATTGTGGGCACGGTTACGGAGACACAGTCCAGCTCGCATACTCAGACTGCCACCACGAGCCTTACCTGCGGTGGGGGGGTCTCCACTGCCATTTGTGCTTCGCTTGGTCGTGGCTGTGAACCCTCTGCTCGCAGGCGCTGCACGGACGGCAGGAGCAGTTTCTCCGAACTCCGGCGGGACCCTTCCCTCTGAATTCTTGCTGAGGTCCTGCGTCGACGACCAGGCACCCTGGTGGAGTCTCGTGTCTATGCAATGCCTCCCAACCAGGGATCGGAGCACAGCTTTTCCTTTTCTTCTAAGATGCTCCGCTGTTGACTCGGGCCGGCGAGGACACACCGCAGCACCTTAGGGAAATGTAGATTCTCCGTGGGTCTCTGGCTACTCGCCGAGCGGAACACAATGTTGAAGGGAGGATCCTTGGGCAGATGACACTTGAGGTGTAGCAGACCTCACAACAGGCCCCAGCTGTGTGCCGTCATGCACACCGAGTCTCAGAGGCAATCTGAGGGGCAAAATCACAGATCGGCAAATCAGTCTTCAAGAAGGGCACAGGCTGTGCGCAGAGACACGCACACAGCAGCTTAATGGATGTTTCCTTGAAACTTTTATCTCCCTGAGTTTAAACAACAGGAGGCCAGCTCTCCTCAGGCCCTTGGAGACTTTTTCACTTCAGAGGGACAAAGCACACAGCACAGTTCCTCTTCAAGTAGGGGGGACAAGGCACACAGCAGACAGTCCTTTAGTCCTATTCTTCAGCAGATACAGCAACTACAGGTGAGCCTCCAGACACACAGCAATGGCAGCACTTTTCCTCAGTCTTCTTCAGCTGTTCTCTTTGGCAGAGATTCCTTCTTGATCACGAAGTTTCCTAGTCTAAGGATTAGGGGTTTCAGCTCTGATATTTACACCCCAAAAGTCTTTGTTCTTCATCTGTAAGGGGTCCTGGACACAGTCCAAACCAGTTCTGTGTGCATTTTGCCAGTGCACATCTTCTTCCTTTGTGAGTGTGGGCCCAGGACATCAGACACGCCGGAGGAGGTGGAGCCACCATTGTGGAAGGCAGGCAAAGCCACATTCAGACCAGGTGCTACTTCTCCCACCACTCCAAATGCAGATAGGTCTATTCAGCCTAGTGCTGACTCACCCAGCCTCCTGGAGCCACCCCAGCCCCTGTCACTCACAAACTAGACAGTCAATTCACAAACAGGCAGAGGCACACAGAAAGGTTGAACAAGAATAAAGACACTTTCTAAAAGTGCTATTTCCAAACACTGAATGAAAAAAACATCCTCCCTAAAAGATCTGTTATTAAATTCTGAGTTCAGGGATACCAGATTCCAATTTTCAATCTTGCTGCTATGGGAAGATATGCAGGTACACATGTTACACAGTGTTCCCCATTCTGTCCTATGGGCAAGATATCCTTTCAATAGTGAAAAACGAAATTGGCAGCATTTCACTTTCAGAACATGTTATCCACATTAGTACATGTCCTACCTTTCACATGCACTGCAGGGTCCAGGGAGGTAACTTGGGCCTACCATAGGGGTGTCCTATGTGTAAGCAAAAGGGAAGGGTCAGGCCTGGCAAGTGTGTACACTAAATAAATCAAAGGTGGAGGGTAGGGGTAGTATGATAGAATCAACCTCCAATATATATGTTTTACAATCAATGAGAAACTATCAAATTGTTTTTTATTTTTATTTAAGATATAGTGAGATGTAAATACAGTGAGTGTTGCTGATCCTTGTGGATGACAAGGAGAAGCACTATGTGTTTTTAAAATACCCCTCACACACTATGATTCCCATAGTGTCATGCTTCATCATGGGAGTCTTCCCGTCCCTCGACGGGCTGGGGCGTGCTATTACCTACGGACTATGAGGGAGCACTTGTTGTTATGAAGATAGACTATGTCTGGTTAGAAAACAATGTGAGTGGTAGGGGGTGAAAGGATTATGTGAAGGATAGAAAAGTGAAATGTTAAAAATTCCCTGGCTAGTAGAAAAAAACAATGTATTCACTTCTCTAGCTGGAAATGTTAAAAAGGGGGTTGTGGTAGGGTTATTTGCTATGCCCTACTTGGCCGACATGTTTCGTTAAGCAGTCCCCTCTGCTTTACTCATCAGGACATATATTAATCCCTACTACACTCGGTAAACTAATTATTGTGTCATATGCCTACTTTCCTAAAATAGACTTGCAAAAATAAGCTAGTCTATTTATTCCTGGGCTTGAGTAGGCCCTTTAGAAAAAATGACTCAGTCTGGTCTCTGAAAGAAAAGGAAAAAGGGGAAAAACAAGAAATAAAGGTTCAAAACACTTTGATGAACTTTTACAATAACACATCACCATCACGTGGAACTATATTCGACCTGTAGAAAGAAGTGATATATTATGAGAAGACTTATTTTACAAGTCTTTTTCAAAGACAAAGAAACAGACACACAACAAGGCGACACATACCACAAACCCAAATCAAAAATCACCCCTATGATTAGTACCCTGCCCATAGAATTGCTTGCCTTTGAAAAAGCGGTGATGAAAGACCTTAATGATCTTGACCCACAAAACAAACAGATTTTTCAAAATATCACTAAAGAAGAAAGAAAAGCTATACAGGAACTCAGCAGCAATCCTGAATTAGTAATAAAACCAGCAGATAAAGGAGGGGCGACGGTCATACAAATCAAAAAACAGTATGACCAAGAATGCAAATGACTCCTACAAGACCAACACAATTATGAGGTTCTCCACCATGATCCCACTGAAAGGATTAAAACCAAAATCACCACCATGGTAGAAGAAGCATTGGCACACAAATGGGTGACTAAAAAAGAAGGAGAATTCCTATGTCAAGAAAGTCCTATAACACCATATCTGTATACTATACCCATGATTCACAAACGCCTGGACAACCCACCTAGCCGTCCAATTGTATCTGGCATAGGATCTATCTTAGAGCCAGTTTCAAAATGTGCAGATGCGTTCTTGAGGCCCATGGTGCAGAGAACATCTACCTATCTCAGAGATACCAAAGACGTCCTGATTCTCCTGGAAGATCTCACTTTTGACCCCAACAACCAACTACTAATAAGTTGTGATGTCGAAAGCCTATACACAAGTCTCCCCCACAACAAGACATTAAACATCATTGAGGATGTACTTTTTGAAGATGACTGGGAATACCAGACACCCAGAAATGTTACCATGGAGTTTTGCAATTTGGCCCTTAAAGATAACTTTTTTGAATATGACAACATCCTGTATCTTCAGAAGCATGGGGCCAGCATGGGGAGCACATTTGCTCCCAGCAAAACTGGTCTCTATGTGTACCATCTAGAAATGAAAAAGAAATACACTCTTGTAAACCCTTTCGAAAACACATCAATATCTGGAAAAGATATATTGATGACCTTTTCATCACATGGGATGGGGATGAGACCACAGCACAACAGTTTATCTCTTGGCTGAATTATCAAGACGACTTTCTCAAATTTACCAGCACAATCTCCAATGAAGTCTTAGTATTTCAAGACCTCAACATCTTTCCCAAAGATGGCAGGTTGATGACAACTACACACTTTAAGACCACGTCCAAGAATTGTCTCCTTATGTACCAAAGCTTCCATCCTAAACATTTGAGAGACAATCTCCCATATGGACAATTTTTACGACTACGACGTAATTGTACGGAGATTGCTAACTTCAAGTCCCAATCTAAGGATCTGCGGAAAAAACTTGAGATGCGACAATTCCCGGATAAAATAATAAACCAAGCTTACAAACCTGCACGCAATAACTGCAGGGAAAGTTCCCTCCCAGCTGCTCCTCCCTCGCTCCGCCCCCTCCACGATCCATTTATGACAGATGCCTTTACGCGCAGCGTTCGCGCACAGCGGGCGCGCAATATGTGCGCCGAAGGTGCGCCAAAGGTAAGCCCGTCTACGCCCGTCCGCGCCTGGACCGCGCCCAGCGCCATACCCCCTGGCCCCCGCCAAATGAACTCCACCCGCTTAACTTACGACGCCGCAACCCTCTATGCACTCAACACCGGCCGACTCCCCAACTGTCACCAAGCCGCCCCAGGACGCACCCATGGACCCTTCACCTGTCAATCCTGCAAGTTTTGCTGCATCAAGACCTACACTACGCCCACTAACGCCAAACAGAGCCCCGACAATAACCACCTGAAATGCATCCTGCTCAACACCCGCTCGGTCCACAGACACGCCATTGAACTATGGAACCTACTGGACACCATAACGCCGGACGTCGCCTTTCTTACAGAAACCTGGATGAACACCGCATCAGCGCCCGACATCGCCTTAGCCATCCCGGACGGCTACAAGATCATCCGAAAGGACCGCATCAACCAAACAGGAGGAGGTATCGCCATCGTCCACAAGAACACCATCCGTATCACAACAAGCTCCGATGACACCTTCATCGCCACCGAACACCTCCACTTCCAAATACACACCGACCCCAAGACCACACTAAGAGGCACCCTCATCTACAGACCACCAGGACCCCGCACACAATTCAGCGAAGTGATCACTGACTTTATCAGCCCACACGCCCTCCCCTCCGAGGACTACATTCTCCTAGGGGACCTCAACTTCCATCTGGAAAAGAATAACGACAGCAACACCACCACCCTGCTGGACAACCTCTCCAATCTGGGACTCAAACAACTGGTAAACACCCCCACCCACCGCGCCGGACACACGCTCGACCCAATCTTCTCCTCCAGCAAGCACAGCTCCTTCATTCACGCCACAGGACTCCACTGGACGGACCACAGCTGCATCCAATTCAACTTCAGAAAGACCACAACCCACCACCACCCACAACAAGTCCCACGCAGAAACTGGAACAAAATTACCACCGACCAGCTCACCACATCGCTACACCAAAACCCTCCCGCCAAACCATCGGACCCAAACCAAGCAGCCATCAATCTTGCACAATGGATCACCCACTGCGCCGACGAATTAGCACCCTTGAAAAACCATCACAACAAACCAGGTAGCAAAAAAGCCTCCTGGTTCAATGACGACCTCAAGAACTCTAAAAAGAACTGCTACACCCTCGAAAAAGCCTGGCGAAAAAACCCAACCACAGACAACATGACCGCCCTCAAGAACGCCACCCGCAAACACCACCAGCTGATCCGATCCACCAAGAAATTAGCATTCAAGGATCGACTCGACAACAACGCCCACAACAGCAAGGAACTCTTCAGCATCGTCAAAGAGCTAACCAATCCCAGCGCCGGCTCTAACGACATCACTCCCTCTCAAGACCTCTGCAACTCTCTAGCCTCATTCTTCCACAGCAAAATCGCTGACATACATAACAGCTTTGGCGACCAGTCAACCGCCCTCACCACCACCGAACTGAAGCCCCCCACCACCACCCTTGACGCCTGGGACAAAATCAGCACCGAAGACGAAATGAAATGAAATGAAATGAAACAAATATTTATAAGAGCGCACTGCGGCCAAGCGGCTTCCTGGCGCTGAGGATCACAGCCACAATTTGCTAGGGAACCGAGGGAAGTTAGACAGGAAAAGCCTGAAGAAAGAGGAAAGTTTTAAGGGCTTTACGGAAATGTGAAAAAATGGGAATAGAACGAATTGAAAGGGGAAGAGAGTTCCAGATCTGGGGAGCCCGCACCGAGAAACGAGTGCCTCCGGTGCGGGATTTACGGAAGCGGGGGACGTGAAGAAGAGAAAGAGAGGACGAGCGAAGAGAACGACAAGGGGCATGAGAGGAAACTAAAGAATTGATGAAGAGAGGAGCAGATCGGGCATGAGCCCGGAAAGCCAAACAGGCAAGTTTAAAATGAGATCTGAGGTGAACAGGGAGCCAATGAAGGGATTTAAGGGCAGGAGTGATGTGGGAAAACTTGGGAAGACGAAAAACAAGACGGGCTGCCTGGTTCTGGATGGCCTGGAGGCGGCGAGTTTCGTAGGCCGGAATGCCTACGAACAGGCCATTGCCATAATCCAGGCGAGAAGAAATAAGGGCAGAAATAATAGTTTTAAGGGCATCAACAGAGAAAAACCGGGAAATTTTGCGGATGAGGCGGAGGGAAAGGAAACAAGCGGAGACGACGGCGCTGATGTGCGCATGCATAGAAAGATCATTGCTGATCTTGATGCCCAAAGTCCGGACGGAGGAGACTGGGGAGGGAGGGGAACCAAAAGAGAGGGGCCAGTGAACAGAAGACCAAGGGTTAGAGGGACCACCAGTGAGGACAAGCTCAGTCTTGTCAGGATTGAGCTTTAAATGATTAAAGCTCATCCATTGGGAAATAAAGAGTAAGGTAGAACTGAACTTGGAAAGAGAGTGAGTCGGAGAGGATAGGTCAAAAACGAGCTGGAGGTCATCTGCGTAATTGTACACAGAGACCCCCAGCTCAAGGAGGGAGAAGATAAGAGGGCGGATATAAAGGTTGAAAAGAAGAGGGGAAAGAGAAGAACCTTGGGGTACCCCACAAGTAACCGGGAGAGAGGGAGCAGAAAAGTCAGAGAGGTGAACTGCCTGTGATCTGCCCTGAAGAAAGGACGCGACCCAGGAGAGGGCAGTGCCCTGGATGCCTGCTGCGCCGACACGGTCGAGGAGGATGGCATGATCGACCGTGTCAAACGCAGCGGACAAATCCAAGAGAACTAAGGCCTGGGGGAGGTTGCTGTCAGCCTTCCCCTTCAGTTCATCCAGGACCGCGAGGACCACACTCTCAGTGGAGTGGCCAGGTCGGAAACCCACCTGGCGAGGGGCCAAGATGTTGTTCTCCTCGATGAAGTTCGAGAGACAAGAGGTCACATAGCTCTCGAGAATCTTCCCAAGGTAGGGAAGGAGGGAGATAGGCCTGAAGTTCGAAGGAATAGAAGGATCCAGGCCAACCTTCTTCAGGATGGGGAGCACAATGGCAGCTTTAAAGAGAGAGGGAACAGAACCCGAAGCCAAACAAGAATTAAGAAGAGTTAAAGGAGGGGTGGGGCAGGAGGTGTAGAGGGATCTAAGAATCCGAGCCGGAGCACAATCGGCCGGAGAACCGGACTTGACCTTAACAAGAAGGTCGCGGAAGAGCTCAGGTGAGATGGGTTGGAAGTGATCAAAAACAGAAGTACAACGAAAAGAGTGATCCGGGAAGTTGGGTTCAGGTACAATAGGAATGTTGGATTTAATGGTGATTATTTTATTGATAAAATAATCATTAAGGGAGTGACAAAGAGATAAGGAGGGGGCAGGGGACAAGCTAGCACGGTCGGAGGCAGCAAGGCTACGCACCAGTGAGAAAATCTCACGCGATTTGTTGACCGAAAGGGCTACGCGCTCCGAGAAATACTTGGATTTAGCCGCTAAAATGGCCGATTTGTAGCTGTTCAAAAGCGCTTTATAGGTAAGGCGAAGATCAGGGCAGTAGTTGCGGCGCCAGCGGCGCTCAGAGCGCCTAAGTTCTAATTTCAGCGATCTGAGCTCGCTGGAGAACCACTTGTGTGCTTCATGGGGGCGGGCTGATCTGATCTTTCTGAGTGGCGCAGCCCGGTCGCAAGCCGAGGAGAGCCAGTTGTTAATAACCACCGCCTGATTCTCCACAGGGAGATTGGTCAGGGTGGGAGCCGATGAAAGTAGAGAAGAAGAAAGATCACTAAGGTCCGTCTTGTTCCAGCTCCGGGCCCAGATGTTTTTGGGTGGAGAGACTTTCTCGGGTTGACCTAGGCTGATGGAAAAAGAGATCAAAAAATGATCGGACCAGACGCAAGGGGAAATCGAGGTAACCGAGGAGTTACAGCGTAGGGACCAGATCTGGTCCAAAGTATGACCATGGGTGTGGGTGGGGGCCGAAACAAGGGGGAGAAAGTTGAGACAGCGAAGGGTGGCGGACAAATCTTTGGAGGAGGAATCCTCCCGCGGGTCACCCGGCCAGAAATTAAAGTCCCCGAGCAGAAGCAACGAGGAATTGTTTACAGCCAGAGTGGCCAGGAGGTCCTGCAGGGTGGGCACAAATGATGGCATATTTTGAGGGGGACGGTAGAGAAGAATCACCGTCAGGGGAACCGGGAGGTTGAGCGAGCGGGCCACCAAAAAATCCACACCAGAAATACCAGGGTGCGGCAAGAGCTGGAATTGGAGGGAGCGGTGAACTATCATAGCCACTCCACCTCCAATTTTACCATCAGGGCGGTCGGCACGAAGAGCATAGTGGGTGTCAGGAGGAATGGCCAGTAGATCAGGAAGGGAAACCGAGGAGAACCAAGTTTCTGTAAGAAACAGAAAGTCCGGGGCGTCAGTGTCCAAAAGATTGAAAAGAGCAGATTGATTTTTCACAGCGGAACGGGTGTTGAGGAGAAGGGCGGAAGCAGCTGGGAAACCAGGGGAGATGCGAGTAGAGGAAGGCGGGGAAGATGTTAAAGGGGGGGGAATGGGCAAGACTGGGCCAATAGGAGGGGGAAGATAGATGCCATGCAAGGATAAGAGATTAACTGTGGATGGGGAGGGAGGGGTGGAAGCAGAAAACGAAGTAAGTTGGGCAGAAGAATACATCAGAGGACGGGCAGGGTCTATGGCCCCTGGTCCCGGCCGGTCGCGGACGGGCGCAGACGGGCTTGCCTTAGGCGCGCAAACGGCGCGCCCGCTGCGCCCGTCCGCTGCGCGAACGGTAGAGGCACATGGTTTATAGGTGAGCAAAGGGGGTGTGGCCAGAAAGTGGGCGTGGCCGAAGGGGGCGTGTCCAGAAAGTGGCCGTGGCCGGAGGAGCGTCCGCTGGAGGCGGCAGGCAGGTCAGAGGTAAGCCGCGGCAGCGTCAAGCTCGGCTGCGCGGGAGGGAGGAATGAGGGCGAGGTCCCAGAGACAGGTAAGGGGACAGTGCGTTAAAAAGCGCGCTGAGGCGCTGTGAGGTGAAAAATAAAATAAAACAAACAGATTGTGACACCATCCGCTTGATGAACTCCATTCACTCCGTATCACCAACCGACCCATGCCCCCACCACATCTTCAACAAGGCCGACTCCATCATCGCACCCCATCTCCGGGATATCATCAACTGCTCCCTCAACACCGCTATCTTCCCAGAAAGCTGGAAACATGCCGAACTCAGTGCTCTACTGAAAAAACCCACAGCAGACCCGACTGAACTTAAAAACTACCGCCCCATCTTGCTCCTCCCTTTCCCTGCCAAGGTCATAGAGAAGACCGTCAACAATCAGCTCGCAGCCTTCCTCGAATCTAACAGCCCCCTCGACCCCTCACAGTCTGGCTTCCGAGCCAAACACAGCACCGAGACCGCCCTCATCGCAGCCACAGACGACATTCGAACACTTCTCGACAACGGGGATACAGCGGCCCTCATCCTCCTGGACCTCTCCGCAGCGTTTGACACGGTCTGTCAAAGCACCCTTGTACAACGCCTCAAAAACGTCGGGATACAAGGAAAAGCACTGGACTGGATCATCTCGTTTCTCGCAGGAAGAACCCAGAGAGTACGCCTCCCCCCTTTCAGGTCAGAGGCCACCGAAGTCATCTGCGGCGTACCACAAGCATCATCGCTCAGTCCCACCCTCTTCAACGTCTACATGAGCCCCCTCGCATCCATCGCATGCCAACACAACCTCAACATCATCACCTACGCCGATGACACCCAGCTGATCCTCTCCCTCACCAAAGACCCAAACACCTCTAAAACTAACCTACATGAAGGGATGAAAGACGTTGCCGAGTGGATGAAGAACAGCCGCTTAAAACTGAATTCTGATAAGACGGAAGTCCTCATCCTAGGATCATCACCCTCCGCATGGGACGACTCATGGTGGCCACCGGCCCTGGGCAGCGCACCCAAACCAACAGACCATGCTCGCAACCTGGGATTCATTCTAGACTCCTCCCTCTCGATGACCAGACAAGTCAACGCCGTCTCATCATCTTGCTTTAACATCTTACGTATGCTCAGAAAGATCTTTCGCTGGATCCCCACCGAAACAAGAAAGACGGTCACCCAAGCAGTTGTCACAAGCCGTCTGGACTACGGAAACACCCTCTACGCCGGAACAACAGCCAAATTACAGAATAAACTCCAAAGCATTCAACAGTGGAGGTCTTGACATCTCAAAACCAAAGTTCTCGCACAGAAGAGGTAAAACATTCGAGACATGTTGGTCCACAACAGACCACAAAAGAGAGAAGAATCACACCTATCCACTAGTTTGGGAAACCTACAAGGCCATCACCACTGTGGTAGGTGCAAAGTGTGGCACCTCACTCAAAAAAGTAAGGATCTCAAATTCCAAAATGGCACTTCATGGGAAGAAAGGAAGTTCACCACATGCAACAGCCACAATGTTGTGTATCTAATCACCTGCCCATGCAAACTGGAGTATGTTGGCATGACCACGAGACTAGTTAAAACAAGAATAGGTGAACACAAGAGCAACATTAATTGTAAAAAACAGGCACCAAAATGGCTTCACATTTTTTAGACAAAGGCCACAAGCCAGAATACATCACATGGACTATAATTGAACAAGTCAACAACGAAAAATACCTTTTCGAAAAAGAGCAGAGATGGGTATTTCGTCTGAAAACCAACCTCAAAGGCCTGAGCGACGAAATCCCGTGGGGGCAATTGTGATCCTAGTAGAACCCTGAATCAACACCCATGTTATTTTATAAACAGCATTAGTAGGATCAAGAGTACAGAAAAACTCAATAAACACTATGGCCTCATTTCACAATGAAAGAATCGCTTTTTAACAAAGTCCTTTTTTCCACCCCAATTAAACCTAACTTTTGACGAGGGAATAAGATCACATAATAATAGAAAGCAGGTCATTCAAACAATCGACAGTCCTGGCAGGACCGACACACATGTTAGGCAACCAACCAGGAAACAAATGTGATTTTGCAGAAGGATATGCCGAAAAAGGCTGCCATCTTTGTTTACGCACTAGCTCTTTGAGCGAAACCACACACTTCCGCTTTCCCAATGGGTGTGGAGGCGGATGACAGGCTTTCAGGGACGCCCCTTTTTTGCTGGTTTTTCCTTCACAAATGAGCGATAAATACCCGAGATTCAGTTTCATGAAGGTAACCCACAGAGCGGCACTGAGGTGCATTGGGGAGGTATTACCGGCGGACAAGTGAGTAAGACTACTGCCAGAAGTCTCTAATCTATGGCCCAGTTTGCCCTACATCTTAGACTTACCAGTAACACTTATTTTTCACAGTGACCTCTTGAACAATCCTCAGATGCCCAGCTCATGGGCGCGATTACTATTAAGAAATGTATGTATACCAGTAACCCCTTCCTTTTCTTGGGAAAGTCTCGTGATATGCATGTAACTGTAAACCATGTCTTTTCCTGACGTTTCTCTACCATGGCAATTTGACAATGTGCCTCTTCTTGCACACCGCACCGGTTGTACGCAGACCTTAGGCATGCCGCCCTTGTGTATATATATATATATATATATATATATATATACACATATATATTACCTACTGGCGGTCGCCAGTAGGTATATATAGTTAGGATTTTTTCTCTATGGGTTTTTTGAAAATTCTATGTCTAATAACTTTGGCGTTTGTGGACGGAATTGGCTGAAATTTTCAGGAAAATGGCACATTTTGTTTCTGAGCAGCCCCTGAAAATTTTGGGGGGGTTCGTCAAGGGGGGGCCGAGAAAAAAGGGGGGTCCCAAAACGCGTTTTTCCCATGTTAATTTCCATAGGGCGGTTGGCCTCACTTTTAGCCCGAACGGCTGAATGGATTTGCACGAAACTTGGCAAAATTGTAGGGACTGGTAGCCCGATGTGCCTTTTGTAGGTCTCAATATATGTGCTTCAGTGGATTTTGAGAAATTAATGTTCAAAAAAAGATATATATCTGTAACAGCGGACTGGGCAGCGCTCCGCTACGCGTACTTTTCGCGCAACGGAGCTTTGTGAAGCAAAGCTGATTGGTTCTCCGGCGTCTGTCAACATTCCAAACAGTCCGTAGCGGCCGCCATCTTGTCTCTCGGTAGGATCGAGAGACAAGAGGAGGCCAAAGCGAAGGGGCAAATGACCATAAGGGGGCATAGTACATTGTCGCTCACCCCCTAGGTTTGATGTGGAGGTTTTAAAAGGGCCCCGCGGGGCAAAAAAAAATAAAAATAATAATAATCGAACAGCTGAATGGATTTGCACGAAACTTGGCAAAATTGTAGGGACTGGTAGCCCGATGTGCCTTTGCTAGATCTCAATATATGTGCTCCAGTGGATTTTGAGAAATTAACGTTCAAAAAAAGATATATATCTGTAACAGCGCACCGCTTCGCGTACTTTTCGCGTTACGGAGCTTTGCGAAGCGAAGCTGATTGGCTCTCCGGTGTCTGTAAACATTCCAAACAGTCCGTAGCGGCCGCCATCTTGTCTCTCGGTAGGATCGAACAGCTGAATGGATTTGCACGAAACTTGGCAAAATTGTAGGGACTGGTAGCCCGATGTGCCTTTGCTAGGTCTCAATATATGTGCTTCAGTGCATTTTGAGAAATTAACGTTCAGAAACAAGATATATATCTGTAACAGCGCTCCGCTTCGCGGAGATAAAATTATATGTGTATTACCTAGCTGTTGCTAACACCAGTTAGCGACGGCTAGTAGAAGATAGCGACCATCTTGGGCCCCACTTTGCATGTGAGTGATATTTATCACTAATGACATGCAAAGTGGGCATGCCAAGATGTTAGCGACTGGAAACAGTCGCTAACATCGCTATCTCCTATTATCAACTTTTGGAACTATTCGAGATAAGCGCGAATATCTCCAAAAGCTACCACCTGCCCTGAGCAGTTCTTAGCCATGTTATCCAATGGGAGGTGGATAACATGGCTAAGAGCATTAGCTCGGTAATGCATGAATATCGCTGAGTTTTCAGCGATATTAATGCATTGCGGTCGTTTTTTATCGTATTTCCGATAAACCTTGATAATAGCAAGGTTTATCTGCGATAATTTCTGACGGTAAAAAAATCGTTGCTAAGCATCGTTAGGGATAAATATCGCTTAACTTTGGTAATATGCCCCAACGTCTGTTAACGTTCGATTCGAAGGAAATCAGGAAGTGTTGAAAAACATTGTCTGCGCCATCTTGTCTTTTTTCAAATGCCACACTTTTGTCGTGCACGGCAGCCATTTTAGATGCCTTGACCAGACCCACTCTGTGCACGCTGTCGATCCTTAGCATGGCTCCCCACCCTCGCAAGCATCTCCCCCAGGCAGTGGTCACCCCCGCTCTCTGTCTTATGCATGGGTAATAAACCTCCCCCCATCTGCGCTGCTCTTCCCTGAGAATCACACCCTGTGCCCGCCCGACACCTCCCTTTCGCCCTATTCACTACCGCACTCTCTGACACTCCTTTTCCTCTGTGTCCGATTGTCCAGGCTGGTCCTAGGGTATCAGCTAGCCCTGCAGATGTAGTTTATGGCCACAGCTGTAAAGAATCACCCCTCTTCAAAGGAGTTATAGTAGATCAAGGCCCACACTCGATGAGATCCGTCACAGCAGAAGCGTTGCTATTATCTGAAAACCATCCTGTATTGTGATTGGGGAGGGGACCGAGCCTGAAGCGGAAGATTCCAGGGATGACTCTTTGTACATCAAAGTTTTTACAATTATGTGTCACATTAAAAATATATAGCACTCCGACAAAGTAGTAAGATTATAAAACTTTAATAATTTATAAATATATACAAGAAAACAAAAATAGTAATAACATATAAACATTTTTAGGGAAAAACAACGAAGTAGCGGCGGCTGTGCGAATAGTCCCAACGCAGCACAACGTCCAGATTTCCGGCGTGGGGCGTCGCGGGGGGTGGGTCATCAGTAGCAAACTGTTGTGCGAATAGTTCCAAGGCAGCAGAACGCGCCGAAATCTAGATGACACGAAAGTGATGTCTAGTAAGTTGCCACCCAGCAAATAACGGCATGGGGCGTCGCGGGGGGTGGGTCATCAGTAGCAAACTGTTGCGCGAATAGTTCCAAGGCAGCAGTACGATGGCACCAAGGTGATGTCCAGTAAGTTGCCGCACTGGTTTTGGTATCCTACAATGCTGCTCCGAATAACGGCGTGGGGCGCCCCGGAGAAGGCGGCGTGAACGGGCCTCTCCAGGTGGAGTGTCATCTGTTGTAGTGGGGCGCCCCTTTACCGTTTCAGTTGCCATTCCGTCCGTTTTTGGTCCACTGTGTCAAAAGCCGCAATTCAGCTGAGTTGCGCCCACTCTTGCGGTGCAGCGATAGGCGGCTGTCACAGGACTCTCAAAATGGCGGCAGGCTGTTTCCTTTTTGGGCCTGGTCCACTGAAATGGCCCTGGGACACCTTGGAAATCGGACGCTTGTGTGCTAGGTCGTGGACCCCATTCTCGAAAGCGTCCCCTCCGCCATGAGAATTCATCAAAAGTTTTGGGGGCTCCGACTCCTGCAGGCTTCTGGTGGGGAGCGGCTGCCATGATTGCTCGCGGAATGACCACGACTGAGCTACGAGATGGTGGTGCTTTCATGCTGACGCCAGCTTCAGTCTGAAACATCCAGAAACAAGGTGGGGCTTTCATCGTTTGGGGAAAAAAAAAAGTTTTCATCCAATGAAAAGTGTTGTTTTAAGGTCACATGATCAAGCCTTCCATCATTAGGAACCCAAAAGTAAAATGAACCAATGAAAAGTTTTATAAACAAGTCACATGACCTGTTATGCGGCATAGGGTGTAAAATGCGGAGAAAATACGTTGGCACGTGAGGCGGCGTCAGTAGCGGACCGATGTGCGAATAGGCCGAAGGCAACACAACGCGCCAAGATCCGGATGGCACCGAGGTGGTGTCCAGCAAGTTGCAGCACTGGTGTGGCCATCCTACAATGCTGAAAGTCGGCGTGGGGCGCCCCGTTGGCCTGTGAGTTTGCGTCAGTAGCGGACCGATGTGCGAATAGGCCGAAGGCAGCACAACGCGCCAAGATCCGGATGGCACCGAGGTGGTGTCTAGTAAGTTGCCGCACTGGTGTGGCCATCCAACAATGCTGAAAGTCGGCGTGGGGCGCCCCGTTGGCCTGTGAGTTTGCGTCAGTAGCGGACCGATGTGCGAATAGGCCGAAGGCAGCACAACGCGCCAAGATCCGGATGGCACCGAGGTGGTGTCTAGTAAGTTGCCGCACTGGTGTGGCCATCCTACAATGCTGAAAGTCGGCGTGGGGCGCCCTGTTGGCCTGTGAGTTTGCGTCAGTAGCGGACCGATGTGCGAATAGGCCGAAGGCAGCACAACGCGCCAAGATCCGGATGGCACCGAGGTGGTGTCTAGTAAGTTGCCGCACTGGTGTGGCCATCCAACAATGCTGAAAGTCGGCGTGGGGCGCCCCGTTGGACTGTGAGATGGCGTCAGTAGCGGACCGATGTGTGAATGGGGCCGAAGGCAGCGCAACAATATTTTCGGAATAGAAGACACCACTAGGCGCTGAGATGCCAAGATCCGGATGGCACCGAGGTGGTGTGTAGCAAGTTGCCGCACTGGTGTGGCCATCCTACAATGCTGAAAGTCGGCGTGGGGCGCCCCGTTGGCCTGTGAGTTTGCGTCAGTAGCGGACCGATGTGCGAATAGGCCGAAGGCAGCACAACGCGCCAAGATCCGGATGGCACCGAGGTGGTGTCTAGTAAGTTGTCGCACTTCTGTGGCCATCCTACAATGTTGAAAGTCGGCGTGGGGCGCCCCGTTGGCCTGTGAGATGGCGTCAGTAGCGGACCGATGTGCGAATGGGGCCAAAGGCAGCGCAACAATATTTTCTGATTTGAAGACACAACAAGGCGCTGAGATGCCAAGATCCGGATGGCACCGAGGTGGTGTCTAGCAAGTTGTGGCACTGGTGTGGCCATCGTACAATGGTAAAAGTCGGCGTGGGGCGCCCTGTTGGCCTGTGAGATGGTGTCAGTAGCGGACTGATGTGTGAATGGGGCCAAAGGCAGCGCAACAATATTTTCTACTATATTTTCGGAGTAGAAGACACCACAAGGCGCTGAGATGCCAAGATCCGGATGGCACCGAGGTGATGTGTAAGTTGCGGACCGATGTGCGAATGGGGCCAAAGGCAGCTCAACAATATTTTCTGAAGAGAATACACCACAAGGCGCTGAGATGCCAAGATCCGGATGGCACCGAGGTGATGTCTAAGTTGCGGACCGATGTGCGAATGGGGCCAAAGGTAGCGTAACAAGATTTTCTGTATGGAAGATACCACTAGGCGTTGAGATGCCAAGATTCGGATGGCACCGAGGTGATGTCTAGCAAGTTGTGCCACTGGTGTGGCCATCGTACAATGGTAAAAGTCGGCGTGGGGCGCCCTATTGGCCTGTGAGATGGTGTCAGTAGCGGACTGATGTGCGAATGGGGCCAAAGGCAGCGCAACAATATTTTCTGACTGACACCACAAGGCGCTGAGATGCCAAGATCCGGATGGCACCGAGGTGATGTCTAAGTTGCGGACTGATGTGCGAATGGGGCCAAAGGCAGCGTAACAATATTTTCTGTATGGAAGATACCACTAGGCGTTGAGATGCCAAGATTCGGATGGCACCGAGGTGATGTCTAGCAAGTTGGTGTGGTCATCCTACAATGCTGAAACTCGGCGTGGGTCACCCCATTAGCCTGTGAGATGGCGTCAGTAGCGGACCGATGTGCGAATAGGCCGAAGGCAGCACAACGCGCCAAGATCCGGATGTCACCGTGGTGGTTTCATAGTTGAGAGGCACTTCATCTGCAGTGGGGCGCCGAGATCCGGATGGCACCGAGGTGATGTCTAGCAAGTTGCTGTACTGGTGTGGTCATCCTACAATGCTGAAATGTAGTGGGGCGCCCATTTACCGTTTCAGTTGCCATTCAGCTGAGTTTCGGCTGCTCTTGATGCTACAGCGACAGGCGGCTGCAAGAGGACTCTCAAAATGGCGGCCTGTTCTTTGGATTTGGGCCTGGTCCACTAAAATGGCCCTGGGACACCTTAGAACTCGGACGCTCGATTTTTTTTTCCTTTCCTGTACATGCAAAAAAAGGTAAATGCCCGGTACGTTACACGCTTCATCTGCCACGATGAACTCTCCAGAGGAACCGAAAAAAAATATAGTTGTGGTAACTATACCATGCATCGTCATATGGAGAGGTGGCACCAATTAATTATAGTGCTGCATAAAAGAGAGTTTTGGAGGAGAACCCCTGACCTGCTAGTACATTCATCAAAGAAGTGGCACTGAGAGCTTCAGAGGCAAGGGAAACGGTCCCAAATATTTAGAAGAACTTTGGAAAGATTAAAATGACATGTTTAGATTGTGGTAAATTAATTTCATGTGGGCAGATGAGTGTTACTCTAATAAATACAGCATATGAACATCATTTGGTAGAGACATTTTGACTATATCCTGGACCTGCCCGTCCTCGCCCAAAATGGCGCCGGAATAAATGGGACTCGTAACTCCTTGTTGTGTACTGGTTGCAGAACCTTGAAATCACGAGATACGTATGCAGTTTTGAAGCACATGGCGGGCGGGGACGAGAATTGATTGAATATTTCGACATCCCTATTGATATTAAGTTCTGATGTGTTATTGATTACTGTACTGTTGAAAATTCGAATTAACGTCACCCATGGTACTTGCCCGCAAATGTATATCTAGATAATTTTATTGTAACTGGCCCTGTCGTATTTTAATTATAAAATGTACGTCCACCGATTCCGTAACTGTTAGACACCTTAGTTCTTGCAACCTAATGGCCCGCCCGTTACGTTCCTCTACAGTGTAAATGTCTATTCATCATATACGATTACAGTGTGCTCCGTGGCAGGCCCACGTGGTTATAGGCTCGTATTTGTATAATGAAATTTTCACAATAAAGGTTTTTAAAAGAAAACATGGTAGTAGTATATACATTGGTAAAGTTTTTAATAATAGTCACTGTTTTAGAATCATTAAAAGGCAAGTGAAATAAAGCAGACCAATTACATGAAGGGTAAAAGGTATAATACGAAGGAACGCAGTAAAGATAAATGGTCAAGGGCTGTTGTGTTTTCTATTCCTGCAACATAAAGTGATCGATAAGAATCTCATATTCAGGCGTATCGGCGACTAAGACAGCAGGTCGACCCTCTTTTGCTCAACGGCTCCGTCATGGGACGAAGAAACGCTCTTTTTCTCGAAAAAAGAATATATTTTACTTGCAGGACAGTTGTAAAATTTCCGGGAAAGTACATTAGCCTGGAACATTATAACATATATTTAAGAAAAAATAATGTTCGGAAGTAATTAAAAGCGTAATTTTTAGGTGATATGACCAAGGCTTTCATCATTAGAATAAGAAAAGTAAAATGAACCAATGAAAAGTTTTATTAACAAGTCACATGACTTGTTATGCTTACGTTACGCGCTGCGCGCCCCGGATGACTTCCGGATGCGCTAACGCGGCGCGTCATATGACGCATTACGCGACAACGCAGGTCCAGAATATAGTCAAAATGTCTCCACCAACCAGCGGTCGAAACACAACCCCTTTCAGCAGGCTAAATAGTTCTGTTAAATGACAACAGAAGGGACAGGCAACAAGAACCATCAGTCAAAGAGGGGAGGGCTAGTTCTTCTCTACCGGGTTACATTGGGGCGCTACCGGAACTGATCGAATTGGTAGTCTACAGTGTTTCTGGATGTTTCAGACTGAAGCTGGGGTTAGCATGAGAGCACCACCATTTCGTAGCTCCGTTGTGGCCATTCCGCAACCAATCATGGCAGCCGCTCTTTATCGTTATTTTGGGCGGGGTGGGTGGCGGAGCCGAGCTGTTTTGCAGCCATCATTGTGTGGAGTTCAGTTCATCTCACTAGTTTTGTATTTGTCATGAGGGGTTGTTCCTAATGTTTCTATTTTAGCGAGGTCAAAAAGAGATCCCATTAGTGGCCTTCTGATTTTGCTCGATTCCTTTTCTTTTTTTTTACACGATTTTTCGTTATCTGCAAAGACTAAACAGAGTATTGCGACTCTGTGTTTGTTTGTAAATAGAGAATGAACCAAAGAGAACTAATTCTAAAACAGTAAATACTTGGATAACAATCAATCAAATGGAGAGAGAAGCAGGCACGACGGATTACAACGGGGGCAAAGGCCTGCGTTAACTACCTTTCACTATCTGCAAAGAGAGAGTACTCCTAATAGAAATGAGGGGGGGGGGGCACCATTCAAAGCAGATCAGTGTGCATAAACACGAAAATGTTTTCACTTACCACGTACTTGACATTCGACAGCTTATGATATTTGCTATTAAAAAACCATTGAAATTCACTGAAAAAACCATAGGTTATAGACCATATATAGTTAGGAATTAGCATTTACAAAACCTTGAAAATTCACTGAAAAAACCATAGGTTATAGACCATATATAGTTAGGAATTAGCATTTAAAAAACCTTATTTTACTCACACAAAACCATTGAAATTCCATATATAGTTAGTTGCACTAACTATATATCGCGCACCCGCAATCCACTGCTGATCATGTCACATATTACATCATTCATGACATGGTCAGTGACATCACTGATGACATCACTGATGACATCTCAAATGACATCACTGATGAGATCACTGATGACATCTCATTTGACATCATTCTTGTGCTAATACGATAAACCTCTTCAGACTCTAATATAACCTTAGATACACTCAGTGTATACAGACACTCACACACTGCCACTCATCCATGGAGTTACTCACACACCCAGTCAGTCATGCAAAGAAACAATCTCACCTCCATTTCTTCAACTATACAGTTAAACACACCTTACTTATTGAAACATATACTAACACATATTTACTCTCTTATACAATCCCTTTTTGGGCCTGGTCCACTGAAATGGCCCTGGGACACCTTGGAAATCGGACGCTTGTGTGCTAGGTCGTGGACCCCATTCTCGAAAGCGTCCCCTCCGCCTTGAGAATTCATCAAAAGTTTTGGGGGCTCCGACTCCTGCAGGCTTCTGGTGGGGAGCGGCTGCCATGATTGCTCGCGGAATGACCACGACTGAGCTACGAGATGGTGGTGCTTTCATGCTGACGCCAGCTTCAGTCTGAAACATCCAGAAACAAGGTGGGGCTTTCATCGTTTGGGGAAAAAAAAAAGTTTTCATCCAATGAAAAGTGTTGTTTTTAGGTCACATGATCAAGCCTTCCATCATTAGGAAACCAAAAGTAAAATGAACCAATGAAAAGTTTTATAAACAAGTCACATGACCTGTTATGCGGCATAGGGTGTAAAATGCGGAGAAAATACGTTGGCACGTGAGGCGGCGTCAGTAGCGGACCGATGTGCGAATAGGCCGAAGGCAACACAACGCGCCAAGATCCGGATGGCACCGAGGTGGTGTCCAGCAAGTTGCAGCACTGGTGTGGCCATCCTACAATGCTGAAAGTCGGCGTGGGGCGCCCCGTTGGCCTGTGAGTTTGCGTCAGTAGCGGACCGATGTGCGAATAGGCCGAAGGCAGCACAACGCGCCAAGATCCGGATGGCACCGAGGTGGTGTCTAGTAAGTTGCCGCACTGGTGTGGCCATCCAACAATGCTGAAAGTCGGCGTGGGGCGCCCCGTTGGCCTGTGAGTTTGCGTCAGTAGCGGACCGATGTGCGAATAGGCCGAAGGCAGCACAACGCGCCAAGATCCGGATGGCACCGAGGTGGTGTCTAGTAAGTTGCCGCACTGGTGTGGCCATCCTACAATGCTGAAAGTCGGCGTGGGGCGCCCTGTTGGCCTGTGAGTTTGCGTCAGTAGCGGACCGATGTGCGAATAGGCCGAAGGCAGCACAACGCGCCAAGATCCGGATGGCACCGAGGTGGTGTCTAGTAAGTTGCCGCACTGGTGTGGCCATCCAACAATGCTGAAAGTCGGCGTGGGGCGCCCCGTTGGACTGTGAGATGGCGTCAGTAGCGGACCGATGTGTGAATGGGGCCGAAGGCAGCGCAACAATATTTTCGGAATAGAAGACACCACTAGGCGCTGAGATGCCAAGATCCGGATGGCACCGAGGTGGTGTGTAGCAAGTTGCCGCACTGGTGTGGCCATCCTACAATGCTGAAAGTCGGCGTGGGGCGCCCCGTTGGCCTGTGAGTTTGCGTCAGTAGCGGACCGATGTGCGAATAGGCCGAAGGCAGCACAACGCGCCAAGATCCGGATGGCACCGAGGTGGTGTCTAGTAAGTTGTCGCACTTCTGTGGCCATCCTACAATGTTGAAAGTCGGCGTGGGGCGCCCAGTTGGCCTGTGAGATGGCGTCAGTAGCGGACCGATGTGCGAATGGGGCAAAAGGCAGCGCAACAATATTTTCTGATTTGAAGACACAACAAGGCGCTGAGATGCCAAGATCCGGATGGCACCGAGGTGGTGTCTAGCAAGTTGTGGCACTGGTGTGGCCATCGTACAATGGTAAAAGTCGGCGTGGGGCGCCCTGTTGGCCTGTGAGATGGTGTCAGTAGCGGACTGATGTGTGAATGGGGCCAAAGGCAGCGCAACAATATTTTCTACTATATTTTCGGAGTAGAAGACACCACAAGGCGCTGAGATGCCAAGATCCGGATGGCACCGAGGTGATGTGTAAGTTGCGGACCGATGTGCGAATGGGGCCAAAGGCAGCTCAACAATATTTTCTGAAGAGAATACACCACAAGGCGCTGAGATGCCAAGATCCGGATGGCACCGAGGTGATGTGTAAGTTGCGGACCGATGTGCGAATGGGGCCAAAGGCAGCTCAACAATATTTTCTGAAGAGAATACACCACAAGGCGCTGAGATGCCAAGATCCGGATGGCACCGAGGTGATGTCTAAGTTGCGGACCGATGTGCGAATGGGGCCAAAGGTAGCGTAACAAGATTTTCTGTATGGAAGATACCACTAGGCGTTGAGATGCCAAGATTCGGATGGCACCGAGGTGATGTCTAGCAAGTTGGTGTGGTCATCCTACAATGCTGAAACTCGGCGTGGGTCACCCCATTAGCCTGTGAGATGGCGTCAGTAGCGGACCGATGTGCGAATAGGCCGAAGGCAGCACAACGCGCCAAGATCCGGATGGCACCGAGGTGGTGTCTAGTAAGTTGCCGCACTGGTGTGGCCATCCAACAATGCTGAAAGTCGGCGTGGGGCGCCCCGTTGGCCTGTGAGTTTGCGTCAGTAGCGGACCGATGTGCGAATAGGCCGAAGGCAGCACAACGCGCCAAGATCCGGATGGCACCGAGGTGGTGTCTAGTAAGTTGCCGCACTGGTGTGGCCATCCTACAATGCTGAAAGTCGGCGTGGGGCGCCCTGTTGGCCTGTGAGTTTGCGTCAGTAGCGGACCGATGTGCGAATAGGCCGAAGGCAGCACAACGCGCCAAGATCCGGATGGCACCGAGGTGGTGTCTAGTAAGTTGCCGCACTGGTGTGGCCATCCAACAATGCTGAAAGTCGGCGTGGGGCGCCCCGTTGGACTGTGAGATGGCGTCAGTAGCGGACCGATGTGTGAATGGGGCCGAAGGCAGCGCAACAATATTTTCGGAATAGAAGACACCACTAGGCGCTGAGATGCCAAGATCCGGATGGCACCGAGGTGGTGTGTAGCAAGTTGCCGCACTGGTGTGGCCATCCTACAATGCTGAAAGTCGGCGTGGGGCGCCCCGTTGGCCTGTGAGTTTGCGTCAGTAGCGGACCGATGTGCGAATAGGCCGAAGGCAGCACAACGCGCCAAGATCCGGATGGCACCGAGGTGGTGTCTAGTAAGTTGTCGCACTTCTGTGGCCATCCTACAATGTTGAAAGTCGGCGTGGGGCGCCCAGTTGGCCTGTGAGATGGCGTCAGTAGCGGACCGATGTGCGAATGGGGCAAAAGGCAGCGCAACAATATTTTCTGATTTGAAGACACAACAAGGCGCTGAGATGCCAAGATCCGGATGGCACCGAGGTGGTGTCTAGCAAGTTGTGGCACTGGTGTGGCCATCGTACAATGGTAAAAGTCGGCGTGGGGCGCCCTGTTGGCCTGTGAGATGGTGTCAGTAGCGGACTGATGTGTGAATGGGGCCAAAGGCAGCGCAACAATATTTTCTACTATATTTTCGGAGTAGAAGACACCACAAGGCGCTGAGATGCCAAGATCCGGATGGCACCGAGGTGATGTGTAAGTTGCGGACCGATGTGCGAATGGGGCCAAAGGCAGCTCAACAATATTTTCTGAAGAGAATACACCACAAGGCGCTGAGATGCCAAGATCCGGATGGCACCGAGGTGATGTGTAAGTTGCGGACCGATGTGCGAATGGGGCCAAAGGCAGCTCAACAATATTTTCTGAAGAGAATACACCACAAGGCGCTGAGATGCCAAGATCCGGATGGCACCGAGGTGATGTCTAAGTTGCGGACCGATGTGCGAATGGGGCCAAAGGTAGCGTAACAAGATTTTCTGTATGGAAGATACCACTAGGCGTTGAGATGCCAAGATTCGGATGGCACCGAGGTGATGTCTAGCAAGTTGTGCCACTGGTGTGGCCCTCGTACAATGGTAAAAGTCGGCGTGGGGCGCCCTATTGGCCTGTGAGATGGTGTCAGTAGCGGACTGATGTGCGAATGGGGCCAAAGGCAGCGCAACAATATTTTCTGACTGACACCACAAGGCGCTGAGATGCCAAGATCCGGATGGCACCGAGGTGATGTCTAAGTTGCGGACTGATGTGCGAATGGGGCCAAAGGCAGCGTAACAATATTTTCTGTATGGAAGATACCACTAGGCGTTGAGATGCCAAGATTCGGATGGCACCGAGGTGATGTCTAGCAAGTTGGTGTGGTCATCCTACAATGCTGAAACTCGGCGTGGGTCACCCCATTAGCCTGTGAGATGGCGTCAGTAGCGGACCGATGTGCGAATAGGCCGAAGGCAGCACAACGCGCCAAGATCCGGATGTCACCGTGGTGGTTTCATAGTTGAGAGGCACTTCATCTGCAGTGGGGCGCCGAGATCCGGATGGCACCGAGGTGATGTCTAGCAAGTTGCTGTACTGGTGTGGTCATCCTACAATGCTGAAATGTAGTGGGGCGCCCATTTACCGTTTCAGTTGCCATTCAGCTGAGTTTCGGCTGCTCTTGATGCTACAGCGACAGGCGGCTGCAAGAGGACTCTCAAAATGGCGGCCTGTTCTTTGGATTTGGGCCTGGTCCACTAAAATGGCCCTGGGACACCTTAGAACTCGGACGCTCGTTTTTTTTTCCTTTCCTGTACATGCAAAAAAAGGTAAATGCCCGGTACGTTACACGCTTCATCTGCCACGATGAACTCTCCAGAGGAACCGAAAAAAAATATAGTTGTGGTAACTATACCATGCATCGTCATATGGAGAGGTGGCACCAATTAATTATAGTGCTGCATAAAAGAGAGATTTGGAGGAGAACCCCTGACCTGCTAGTACATTCATCAAAGAAGTGGCACTGAGAGCTTCAGAGGCAAGGGAAACGGTCCCAAATATTTAGAAGAACTTTGGAAAGATTAAAATGACATGTTTAGATTGTGGTAAATTAATTTCATGTGGGCAGATGAGTGTTACTCTAATAAATACAGCATATGAACATCATTTGGTAGAGACATTTTGACTATATCCTGGACCTGCCCGTCCTCGCCCAAAATGGCGCCGGAATAAATGGGACTCGTAACTCCTTGTTGTGTACTGGTTGCAGAACCTTGAAATCACGAGATACGTATGCAGTTTTGAAGCACATGGCGGGCGGGGACGAGAATTGATTGAATATTTCGACATCCCTATTGATATTAAGTTCTGATGTGTTATTGATTACTGTACTGTTGAAAATTCGAATTAACGTCACCCATGGTACTTGCCCGCAAATGTATATCTAGATAATTTTATTGTAACTGGCCCTGTCGTATTTTAATTATAAAATGTACGTCCACCGATTCCGTAACTGTTAGACACCTTAGTTCTTGCAACCTAATGGCCCGCCCATTACGTTCCTCTACAGTGTAAATGTCTATTCATCATATACGATTACAGTGTGCTCCGTGGCAGGCCCACGTGGTTATAGGCTCGTATTTGTATAATGAAATTTTCACAATAAAGGTTTTTAAAAGAAAACATGGTAGTAGTATATACATTGGTAAAGTTTTTAATAATAGTCACTGTTTTAGAATCATTAAAAGGCAAGTGAAATAAAGCAGACCAATTACATGAAGGGTAAAAGGTATAATACGAAGGAACGCAGTAAAGATAAATGGTCAAGGGCTGTTGTGTTTTCTATTCCTGCAACATAAAGTGATCGATAAGAATCTCATATTCAGGCGTATCGGCGACTAAGACAGCAGGTCGACCCTCTTTTGCTCAACGGCTCCGTCATGGGACGAAGAAACGCTCTTTTTCTCGAAAAAAGAATATATTTTACTTGCAGGACAGTTGTAAAATTTCCGGGAAAGTACATTAGCCTGGAACATTATAACATATATTTAAGAAAAAATAATGTTCGGAAGTAATTAAAAGCGTAATTTTTAGGTGATATGACCAAGGCTTTCATCATTAGAATAAGAAAAGTAAAATGAACCAATGAAAAGTTTTATTAACAAGTCACATGACTTGTTATGCTTACGTTACGCGCTGCGCGCCCCGGATGACTTCCGGATGCGCTAACGCGGCGCGTCATATGACGCATTACGCGACAACGCAGGTCCAGAATATAGTCAAAATGTCTCCACCAACCAGCGGTCGAAACACAACCCCTTTCAGCAGGCTAAATAGTTCTGTTAAATGACAACAGAAGGGACAGGCAACAAGAACCATCAGTCAAAGAGGGGAGGGCTAGTTCTTCTCTACCGGGTTACATTGGGGCGCTACCGGAACTGATCGAATTGGTAGTCTACAGTGTTTCTGGATGTTTCAGACTGAAGCTGGGGTTAGCATGAGAGCACCACCATTTCGTAGCTCCGTTGTGGCCATTCCGCAACCAATCATGGCAGCCGCTCTTTATAGTTATTTTGGGCGGGGTGGGTGGCGGAGCCGAGCTGTTTTGCAGCCATCATTGTGTGGAGTTCAGTTCATCTCACTAGTTTTGTATTTGTCATGAGGGGTTGTTCCTAATGTTTCTATTTTAGCGAGGTCAAAAAGAGATCCCATTAGTGGCCTACTGATTTTGCTCGATTCCTTTTCTTTTTTTTTACACGATTTTTCGTTATCTGCAAAGACTAAACAGAGTATTGCGACTCTGTGTTTGTTTGTAAATAGAGAATGAACCAAAGAGAACTAATTCTAAAACAGTAAATACTTGGATAACAATCAATCAAATGGAGAGAGAAGCAGGCACGACGGATTACAACGGGGGCAAAGGCCTGCGTTAACTACCTTTCACTATCTGCAAAGAGAGAGTACTCCTAATAGAAATGAGGGGGGGGGGCACCATTCAAAGCAGATCAGTGTGCATAAACACGAAAATGTTTTCACTTACCACGTACTTGACATTCGACAGCTTATGATATTTGCTATTAAAAAACCATTGAAATTCACTGAAAAAACCATAGGTTATAGACCATATATAGTTAGGAATTAGCATTTACAAAACCTTGAAAATTCACTGAAAAAACCATAGGTTATAGACCATATATAGTTAGGAATTAGCATTTAAAAAACCTTATTTTACTCACACAAAACCATTGAAATTCCATATATAGTTAGTTGCACTAACTATATATCGCGCACCCGCAATCCACTGCTGATCATGTCACATATTACATCATTCATGACATGGTCAGTGACATCACTGATGACATCACTGATGACATCTCAAATGACATCACTGATGAGATCACTGATGACATCTCATTTGACATCATTCTTGTGCTAATACGATAAACCTCTTCAGACTCTAATATAACCTTAGATACACTCAGTGTATACAGACACTCACACACTGCCACTCATCCATGGAGTTACTCACACACCCAGTCAGTCATGCAAAGAAACAATCTCACCTCCATTTCTTCAACTATACAGTTAAACACACCTTACTTATTGAAACATATACTAACACATATTTACTCTCTTATACAATCCCTTTTTGGGCCTGGTCCACTGAAATGGCCCTGGGACACCTTGGAAATCGGACGCTTGTGTGCTAGGTCGTGGACCCCATTCTCGAAAGCGTCCCCTCCGCCTTGAGAATTCATCAAAAGTTTTGGGGGCTCCGACTCCTGCAGGCTTCTGGTGGGGAGCGGCTGCCATGATTGCTCGCGGAATGACCACGACTGAGCTACGAGATGGTGGTGCTTTCATGCTGACGCCAGCTTCAGTCTGAAACATCCAGAAACAAGGTGGGGCTTTCATCGTTTGGGGAAAAAAAAAAGTTTTCATCCAATGAAAAGTGTTGTTTTTAGGTCACATGATCAAGCCTTCCATCATTAGGAAACCAAAAGTAAAATGAACCAATGAAAAGTTTTATAAACAAGTCACATGACCTGTTATGCGGCATAGGGTGTAAAATGCGGAGAAAATACGTTGGCACGTGAGGCGGCGTCAGTAGCGGACCGATGTGCGAATAGGCCGAAGGCAACACAACGCGCCAAGATCCGGATGGCACCGAGGTGGTGTCCAGCAAGTTGCAGCACTGGTGTGGCCATCCTACAATGCTGAAAGTCGGCGTGGGGCGCCCCGTTGGCCTGTGAGTTTGCGTCAGTAGCGGACCGATGTGCGAATAGGCCGAAGGCAGCACAACGCGCCAAGATCCGGATGGCACCGAGGTGGTGTCTAGTAAGTTGCCGCACTGGTGTGGCCATCCAACAATGCTGAAAGTCGGCGTGGGGCGCCCCGTTGGCCTGTGAGTTTGCGTCAGTAGCGGACCGATGTGCGAATAGGCCGAAGGCAGCACAACGCGCCAAGATCCGGATGGCACCGAGGTGGTGTCTAGTAAGTTGCCGCACTGGTGTGGCCATCCTACAATGCTGAAAGTCGGCGTGGGGCGCCCTGTTGGCCTGTGAGTTTGCGTCAGTAGCGGACCGATGTGCGAATAGGCCGAAGGCAGCACAACGCGCCAAGATCCGGATGGCACCGAGGTGGTGTCTAGTAAGTTGCCGCACTGGTGTGGCCATCCAACAATGCTGAAAGTCGGCGTGGGGCGCCCCGTTGGACTGTGAGATGGCGTCAGTAGCGGACCGATGTGTGAATGGGGCCGAAGGCAGCGCAACAATATTTTCGGAATAGAAGACACCACTAGGCGCTGAGATGCCAAGATCCGGATGGCACCGAGGTGGTGTGTAGCAAGTTGCCGCACTGGTGTGGCCATCCTACAATGCTGAAAGTCGGCGTGGGGCGCCCCGTTGGCCTGTGAGTTTGCGTCAGTAGCGGACCGATGTGCGAATAGGCCGAAGGCAGCACAACGCGCCAAGATCCGGATGGCACCGAGGTGGTGTCTAGTAAGTTGTCGCACTTCTGTGGCCATCCTACAATGTTGAAAGTCGGCGTGGGGCGCCCAGTTGGCCTGTGAGATGGCGTCAGTAGCGGACCGATGTGCGAATGGGGCAAAAGGCAGCGCAACAATATTTTCTGATTTGAAGACACAACAAGGCGCTGAGATGCCAAGATCCGGATGGCACCGAGGTGGTGTCTAGCAAGTTGTGGCACTGGTGTGGCCATCGTACAATGGTAAAAGTCGGCGTGGGGCGCCCTGTTGGCCTGTGAGATGGTGTCAGTAGCGGACTGATGTGTGAATGGGGCCAAAGGCAGCGCAACAATATTTTCTACTATATTTTCGGAGTAGAAGACACCACAAGGCGCTGAGATGCCAAGATCCGGATGGCACCGAGGTGATGTGTAAGTTGCGGACCGATGTGCGAATGGGGCCAAAGGCAGCTCAACAATATTTTCTGAAGAGAATACACCACAAGGCGCTGAGATGCCAAGATCCGGATGGCACCGAGGTGATGTGTAAGTTGCGGACCGATGTGCGAATGGGGCCAAAGGCAGCTCAACAATATTTTCTGAAGAGAATACACCACAAGGCGCTGAGATGCCAAGATCCGGATGGCACCGAGGTGATGTCTAAGTTGCGGACCGATGTGCGAATGGGGCCAAAGGTAGCGTAACAAGATTTTCTGTATGGAAGATACCACTAGGCGTTGAGATGCCAAGATTCGGATGGCACCGAGGTGATGTCTAGCAAGTTGTGCCACTGGTGTGGCCATCGTACAATGGTAAAAGTCGGCGTGGGGCGCCCTATTGGCCTGTGAGATGGTGTCAGTAGCGGACTGATGTGCGAATGGGGCCAAAGGCAGCGCAACAATATTTTCTGACTGACACCACAAGGCGCTGAGATGCCAAGATCCGGATGGCACCGAGGTGATGTCTAAGTTGCGGACTGATGTGCGAATGGGGCCAAAGGCAGCGTAACAATATTTTCTGTATGGAAGATACCACTAGGCGTTGAGATGCCAAGATTCGGATGGCACCGAGGTGATGTCTAGCAAGTTGGTGTGGTCATCCTACAATGCTGAAACTCGGCGTGGGTCACCCCATTAGCCTGTGAGATGGCGTCAGTAGCGGACCGATGTGCGAATAGGCCGAAGGCAGCACAACGCGCCAAGATCCGGATGTCACCGTGGTGGTTTCATAGTTGAGAGGCACTTCATCTGCAGTGGGGCGCCGAGATCCGGATGGCACCAAGGTGATGTCTAGCAAGTTGCTGTACTGGTGTGGTCATCCTACAATGCTGAAATGTAGTGGGGCGCCCATTTACCGTTTCAGTTGCCATTCAGCTGAGTTTCGGCTGCTCTTGATGCTACAGCGACAGGCGGCTGCAAGAGGACTCTCAAAATGGCGGCCTGTTCTTTGGATTTGGGCCTGGTCCACTAAAATGGCCCTGGGACACCTTAGAACTCGGACGCTCGTTTTTTTTTCCTTTCCTGTACATGCAAAAAAAGGTAAATGCCCGGTACGTTACACGCTTCATCTGCCACGATGAACTCTCCAGAGGAACCGAAAAAAAATATAGTTGTGGTAACTATACCATGCATCGTCATATGGAGAGGTGGCACCAATTAATTATAGTGCTGCATAAAAGAGAGATTTGGAGGAGAACCCCTGACCTGCTAGTACATTCATCAAAGAAGTGGCACTGAGAGCTTCAGAGGCAAGGGAAACGGTCCCAAATATTTAGAAGAACTTTGGAAAGATTAAAATGACATGTTTAGATTGTGGTAAATTAATTTCATGTGGGCAGATGAGTGTTACTCTAATAAATACAGCATATGAACATCATTTGGTAGAGACATTTTGACTATATCCTGGACCTGCCCGTCCTCGCCCAAAATGGCGCCGGAATAAATGGGACTCGTAACTCCTTGTTGTGTACTGGTTGCAGAACCTTGAAATCACGAGATACGTATGCAGTTTTGAAGCACATGGCGGGCGGGGACGAGAATTGATTGAATATTTCGACATCCCTATTGATATTAAGTTCTGATGTGTTATTGATTACTGTACTGTTGAAAATTCGAATTAACGTCACCCATGGTACTTGCCCGCAAATGTATATCTAGATAATTTTATTGTAACTGGCCCTGTCGTATTTTAATTATAAAATGTACGTCCACCGATTCCGTAACTGTTAGACACCTTAGTTCTTGCAACCTAATGGCCCGCCCGTTACGTTCCTCTACAGTGTAAATGTCTATTCATCATATACGATTACAGTGTGCTCCGTGGCAGGCCCACGTGGTTATAGGCTCGTATTTGTATAATGAAATTTTCACAATAAAGGTTTTTAAAAGAAAACATGGTAGTAGTATATACATTGGTAAAGTTTTTAATAATAGTCACTGTTTTAGAATCATTAAAAGGCAAGTGAAATAAAGCAGACCAATTACATGAAGGGTAAAAGGTATAATACGAAGGAACGCAGTAAAGATAAATGGTCAAGGGCTGTTGTGTTTTCTATTCCTGCAACATAAAGTGATCGATAAGAATCTCATATTCAGGCGTATCGGCGACTAAGACAGCAGGTCGACCCTCTTTTGCTCAACGGCTCCGTCATGGGACGAAGAAACGCTCTTTTTCTCGAAAAAAGAATATATTTTACTTGCAGGACAGTTGTAAAATTTCCGGGAAAGTACATTAGCCTGGAACATTATAACATATATTTAAGAAAAAATAATGTTCGGAAGTAATTAAAAGCGTAATTTTTAGGTGATATGACCAAGGCTTTCATCATTAGAATAAGAAAAGTAAAATGAACCAATGAAAAGTTTTATTAACAAGTCACATGACTTGTTATGCTTACGTTACGCGCTGCGCGCCCCGGATGACTTCCGGATGCGCTAACGCGGCGCGTCATATGACGCATTACGCGACAACGCAGGTCCAGAATATAGTCAAAATGTCTCCACCAACCAGCGGTCGAAACACAACCCCTTTCAGCAGGCTAAATAGTTCTGTTAAATGACAACAGAAGGGACAGGCAACAAGAACCATCAGTCAAAGAGGGGAGGGCTAGTTCTTCTCTACCGGGTTACATTGGGGCGCTACCGGAACTGATCGAATTGGTAGTCTACAGTGTTTCTGGATGTTTCAGACTGAAGCTGGGGTTAGCATGAGAGCACCACCATTTCGTAGCTCCGTTGTGGCCATTCCGCAACCAATCATGGCAGCCGCTCTTTATCGTTATTTTGGGCGGGGTGGGTGGCGGAGCCGAGCTGTTTTGCAGCCATCATTGTGTGGAGTTCAGTTCATCTCACTAGTTTTGTATTTGTCATGAGGGGTTGTTCCTAATGTTTCTATTTTAGCGAGGTCAAAAAGAGATCCCATTAGTGGCCTACTGATTTTGCTCGATTCCTTTTCTTTTTTTTTACACAATTTTTCGTTATCTGCAAAGACTAAACAGAGTATTGCGACTCTGTGTTTGTTTGTAAATAGAGAATGAACCAAAGAGAACTAATTCTAAAACAGTAAATACTTGGATAACAATCAATCAAATGGAGAGAGAAGCAGGCACGACGGATTACAACGGGGGCAAAGGCCTGCGTTAACTACCTTTCACTATCTGCAAAGAGAGAGTACTCCTAATAGAAATGAGGGGGGGGGGCACCATTCAAAGCAGATCAGTGTGCATAAACACGAAAATGTTTTCACTTACCACGTACTTGACATTCGACAGCTTATGATATTTGCTATTAATAAACCATTGAAATTCACTGAAAAAACCATAGGTTATAGACCATATATAGTTAGGAATTAGCATTTACAAAACCTTGAAAATTCACTGAAAAAACCATAGGTTATAGACCATATATAGTTAGGAATTAGCATTTAAAAAACCTTATTTTACTCACACAAAACCATTGAAATTCCATATATAGTTAGTTGCACTAACTATATATCGCGCACCCGCAATCCACTGCTGATCATGTCACATATTACATCATTCATGACATGGTCAGTGACATCACTGATGACATCACTGATGACATCTCAAATGACATCACTGATGAGATCACTGATGACATCTCATTTGACATCATTCTTGTGCTAATACGATAAACCTCTTCAGACTCTAATATAACCTTAGATACACTCAGTGTATACAGACACTCACACACTGCCACTCATCCATGGAGTTACTCACACACCCAGTCAGTCATGCAAAGAAACAATCTCACCTCCATTTCTTCAACTATACAGTTAAACACACCTTACTTATTGAAACATATACTAACACATATTTACTCTCTTATACAATCCCTTTTTGGGCCTGGTCCACTGAAATGGCCCTGGGACACCTTGGAAATCGGACGCTTGTGTGCTAGGTCGTGGACCCCATTCTCGAAAGCGTCCCCTCCGCCTTGAGAATTCATCAAAAGTTTTGGGGGCTCCGACTCCTGCAGGCTTCTGGTGGGGAGCGGCTGCCATGATTGCTCGCGGAATGACCACGACTGAGCTACGAGATGGTGGTGCTTTCATGCTGACGCCAGCTTCAGTCTGAAACATCCAGAAACAAGGTGGGGCTTTCATCGTTTGGGGAAAAAAAAAAGTTTTCATCCAATGAAAAGTGTTGTTTTTAGGTCACATGATCAAGCCTTCCATCATTAGGAAACCAAAAGTAAAATGAACCAATGAAAAGTTTTATAAACAAGTCACATGACCTGTTATGCGGCATAGGGTGTAAAATGCGGAGAAAATACGTTGGCACGTGAGGCGGCGTCAGTAGCGGACCGATGTGCGAATAGGCCGAAGGCAACACAACGCGCCAAGATCCGGATGGCACCGAGGTGGTGTCCAGCAAGTTGCAGCACTGGTGTGGCCATCCTACAATGCTGAAAGTCGGCGTGGGGCGCCCCGTTGGCCTGTGAGTTTGCGTCAGTAGCGGACCGATGTGCGAATAGGCCGAAGGCAGCACAACGCGCCAAGATCCGGATGGCACCGAGGTGGTGTCTAGTAAGTTGCCGCACTGGTGTGGCCATCCAACAATGCTGAAAGTCGGCGTGGGGCGCCCCGTTGGCCTGTGAGTTTGCGTCAGTAGCGGACCGATGTGCGAATAGGCCGAAGGCAGCACAACGCGCCAAGATCCGGATGGCACCGAGGTGGTGTCTAGTAAGTTGCCGCACTGGTGTGGCCATCCTACAATGCTGAAAGTCGGCGTGGGGCGCCCTGTTGGCCTGTGAGTTTGCGTCAGTAGCGGACCGATGTGCGAATAGGCCGAAGGCAGCACAACGCGCCAAGATCCGGATGGCACCGAGGTGGTGTCTAGTAAGTTGCCGCACTGGTGTGGCCATCCAACAATGCTGAAAGTCGGCGTGGGGCGCCCCGTTGGACTGTGAGATGGCGTCAGTAGCGGACCGATGTGTGAATGGGGCCGAAGGCAGCGCAACAATATTTTCGGAATAGAAGACACCACTAGGCGCTGAGATGCCAAGATCCGGATGGCACCGAGGTGGTGTGTAGCAAGTTGCCGCACTGGTGTGGCCATCCTACAATGCTGAAAGTCGGCGTGGGGCGCCCCGTTGGCCTGTGAGTTTGCGTCAGTAGCGGACCGATGTGCGAATAGGCCGAAGGCAGCACAACGCGCCAAGATCCGGATGGCACCGAGGTGGTGTCTAGTAAGTTGTCGCACTTCTGTGGCCATCCTACAATGTTGAAAGTCGGCGTGGGGCGCCCAGTTGGCCTGTGAGATGGCGTCAGTAGCGGACCGATGTGCGAATGGGGCCAAAGGCAGCGCAACAATATTTTCTGATTTGAAGACACAACAAGGCGCTGAGATGCCAAGATCCGGATGGCACCGAGGTGGTGTCTAGCAAGTTGTGGCACTGGTGTGGCCATCGTACAATGGTAAAAGTCGGCGTGGGGCGCCCTGTTGGCCTGTGAGATGGTGTCAGTAGCGGACTGATGTGTGAATGGGGCCAAAGGCAGCGCAACAATATTTTCTACTATATTTTCGGAGTAGAAGACACCACAAGGCGCTGAGATGCCAAGATCCGGATGGCACCGAGGTGATGTGTAAGTTGCGGACCGATGTGCGAATGGGGCCAAAGGCAGCTCAACAATATTTTCTGAAGAGAATACACCACAAGGCGCTGAGATGCCAAGATCCGGATGGCACCGAGGTGATGTCTAAGTTGCGGACCGATGTGCGAATGGGGCCAAAGGTAGCGTAACAAGATTTTCTGTATGGAAGATACCACTAGGCGTTGAGATGCCAAGATTCGGATGGCACCGAGGTGATGTCTAGCAAGTTGTGCCACTGGTGTGGCCATCGTACAATGGTAAAAGTCGGCGTGGGGCGCCCTATTGGCCTGTGAGATGGTGTCAGTAGCGGACTGATGTGCGAATGGGGCCAAAGGCAGCGCAACAATATTTTCTGACTGACACCACAAGGCGCTGAGATGCCAAGATCCGGATGGCACCGAGGTGATGTCTAAGTTGCGGACTGATGTGCGAATGGGGCCAAAGGCAGCGTAACAATATTTTCTGTATGGAAGATACCACTAGGCGTTGAGATGCCAAGATTCGGATGGCACCGAGGTGATGTCTAGCAAGTTGGTGTGGTCATCCTACAATGCTGAAACTCGGCGTGGGTCACCCCATTAGCCTGTGAGATGGCGTCAGTAGCGGACCGATGTGCGAATAGGCCGAAGGCAGCACAACGCGCCAAGATCCGGATGTCACCGTGGTGGTTTCATAGTTGAGAGGCACTTCATCTGCAGTGGGGCGCCGAGATCCGGATGGCACCGAGGTGATGTCTAGCAAGTTGCTGTACTGGTGTGGTCATCCTACAATGCTGAAATGTAGTGGGGCGCCCATTTACCGTTTCAGTTGCCATTCAGCTGAGTTTCGGCTGCTCTTGATGCTACAGCGACAGGCGGCTGCAAGAGGACTCTCAAAATGGCGGCCTGTTCTTTGGATTTGGGCCTGGTCCACTAAAATGGCCCTGGGACACCTTAGAACTCGGACGCTCGTTTTTTTTTTCCTTTCCTGTACATGCAAAAAAAGGTAAATGCCCGGTACGTTACACGCTTCATCTGCCACGATGAACTCTCCAGAGGAACCGAAAAAAAATATAGTTGTGGTAACTATACCATGCATCGTCATATGGAGAGGTGGCACCAATTAATTATAGTGCTGCATAAAAGAGAGATTTGGAGGAGAACCCCTGACCTGCTAGTACATTCATCAAAGAAGTGGCACTGAGAGCTTCAGAGGCAAGGGAAACGGTCCCAAATATTTAGAAGAACTTTGGAAAGATTAAAATGACATGTTTAGATTGTGGTAAATTAATTTCATGTGGGCAGATGAGTGTTACTCTAATAAATACAGCATATGAACATCATTTGGTAGAGACATTTTGACTATATCCTGGACCTGCCCGTCCTCGCCCAAAATGGCGCCGGAATAAATGGGACTCGTAACTCCTTGTTGTGTACTGGTTGCAGAACCTTGAAATCACGAGATACGTATGCAGTTTTGAAGCACATGGCGGGCGGGGACGAGAATTGATTGAATATTTCGACATCCCTATTGATATTAAGTTCTGATGTGTTATTGATTACTGTACTGTTGAAAATTCGAATTAACGTCACCCATGGTACTTGCCCGCAAATGTATATCTAGATAATTTTATTGTAACTGGCCCTGTCGTATTTTAATTATAAAATGTACGTCCACCGATTCCGTAACTGTTAGACACCTTAGTTCTTGCAACCTAATGGCCCGCCCGTTACGTTCCTCTACAGTGTAAATGTCTATTCATCATATACGATTACAGTGTGCTCCGTGGCAGGCCCACGTGGTTATAGGCTCGTATTTGTATAATGAAATTTTCACAATAAAGGTTTTTAAAAGAAAACATGGTAGTAGTATATACATTGGTAAAGTTTTTAATAATAGTCACTGTTTTAGAATCATTAAAAGGCAAGTGAAATAAAGCAGACCAATTACATGAAGGGTAAAAGGTATAATACGAAGGAACGCAGTAAAGATAAATGGTCAAGGGCTGTTGTGTTTTCTATTCCTGCAACATAAAGTGATCGATAAGAATCTCATATTCAGGCGTATCGGCGACTAAGACAGCAGGTCGACCCTCTTTTGCTCAACGGCTCCGTCATGGGACGAAGAAACGCTCTTTTTCTCGAAAAAAGAATATATTTTACTTGCAGGACAGTTGTAAAATTTCCGGGAAAGTACATTAGCCTGGAACATTATAACATATATTTAAGAAAAAATAATGTTCGGAAGTAATTAAAAGCGTAATTTTTAGGTGATATGACCAAGGCTTTCATCATTAGAATAAGAAAAGTAAAATGAACCAATGAAAAGTTTTATTAACAAGTCACATGACTTGTTATGCTTACGTTACGCGCTGCGCGCCCCGGATGACTTCCGGATGCGCTAACGCGGCGCGTCATATGACGCATTACGCGACAACACAGGTCCAGAATATAGTCAAAATGTCTCCACCAACCAGCGGTCGAAACACAACCCCTTTCAGCAGGCTAAATAGTTCTGTTAAATGACAACAGAAGGGACAGGCAACAAGAACCATCAGTCAAAGAGGGGAGGGCTAGTTCTTCTCTACCGGGTTACATTGGGGCGCTACCGGAACTGATCGAATTGGTAGTCTACAGTGTTTCTGGATGTTTCAGACTGAAGCTGGGGTTAGCATGAGAGCACCACCATTTCGTAGCTCCGTTGTGGCCATTCCGCAACCAATCATGGCAGCCGCTCTTTATCGTTATTTTGGGCGGGGTGGGTGGCGGAGCCGAGCTGTTTTGCAGCCATCATTGTGTGGAGTTCAGTTCATCTCACTAGTTTTGTATTTGTCATGAGGGGTTGTTCCTAATGTTTCTATTTTAGCGAGGTCAAAAAGAGATCCCATTAGTGGCCTACTGATTTTGCTCGATTCCTTTTCTTTTTTTTTACACGATTTTTCGTTATCTGCAAAGACTAAACAGAGTATTGCGACTCTGTGTTTGTTTGTAAATAGAGAATGAACCAAAGAGAACTAATTCTAAAACAGTAAATACTTGGATAACAATCAATCAAATGGAGAGAGAAGCAGGCACGACGGATTACAACGGGGGCAAAGGCCTGCGTTAACTACCTTTCACTATCTGCAAAGAGAGAGTACTCCTAATAGAAATGAGGGGGGGGGGGCACCATTCAAAGCAGATCAGTGTGCATAAACACGAAAATGTTTTCACTTACCACGTACTTGACATTCGACAGCTTATGATATTTGCTATTAAAAAACCATTGAAATTCACTGAAAAAACCATAGGTTATAGACCATATATAGTTAGGAATTAGCATTTACAAAACCTTGAAAATTCACTGAAAAAACCATAGGTTATAGACCATATATAGTTAGGAATTAGCATTTAAAAAACCTTATTTTACTCACACAAAACCATTGAAATTCCATATATAGTTAGTTGCACTAACTATATATCGCGCACCCGCAATCCACTGCTGATCATGTCACATATTACATCATTCATGACATGGTCAGTGACATCACTGATGACATCACTGATGACATCTCAAATGACATCACTGATGAGATCACTGATGACATCTCATTTGACATCATTCTTGTGCTAATACGATAAACCTCTTCAGACTCTAATATAACCTTAGATACACTCAGTGTATACAGACACTCACACACTGCCACTCATCCATGGAGTTACTCACACACCCAGTCAGTCATGCAAAGAAACAATCTCACCTCCATTTCTTCAACTATACAGTTAAACACACCTTACTTATTGAAACATATACTAACACATATTTACTCTCTTATACAATCCCTTTTTGGGCCTGGTCCACTGAAATGGCCCTGGGACACCTTGGAAATCGGACGCTTGTGTGCTAGGTCGTGGACCCCATTCTCGAAAGCGTCCCCTCCGCCTTGAGAATTCATCAAAAGTTTTGGGGGCTCCGACTCCTGCAGGCTTCTGGTGGGGAGCGGCTGCCATGATTGCTCGCGGAATGACCACGACTGAGCTACGAGATGGTGGTGCTTTCATGCTGACGCCAGCTTCAGTCTGAAACATCCAGAAACAAGGTGGGGCTTTCATCGTTTGGGGAAAAAAAAAAGTTTTCATCCAATGAAAAGTGTTGTTTTTAGGTCACATGATCAAGCCTTCCATCATTAGGAAACCAAAAGTAAAATGAACCAATGAAAAGTTTTATAAACAAGTCACATGACCTGTTATGCGGCATAGGGTGTAAAATGCGGAGAAAATACGTTGGCACGTGAGGCGGCGTCAGTAGCGGACCGATGTGCGAATAGGCCGAAGGCAACACAACGCGCCAAGATCCGGATGGCACCGAGGTGGTGTCCAGCAAGTTGCAGCACTGGTGTGGCCATCCTACAATGCTGAAAGTCGGCGTGGGGTGCCCCGTTGGCCTGTGAGTTTGCGTCAGTAGCGGACCGATGTGCGAATAGGCCGAAGGCAGCACAACGCGCCAAGATCCGGATGGCACCGAGGTGGTGTCTAGTAAGTTGCCGCACTGGTGTGGCCATCCAACAATGCTGAAAGTCGGCGTGGGGCGCCCCGTTGGCCTGTGAGTTTGCGTCAGTAGCGGACCGATGTGCGAATAGGCCGAAGGCAGCACAACGCGCCAAGATCCGGATGGCACCGAGGTGGTGTCTAGTAAGTTGCCGCACTGGTGTGGCCATCCTACAATGCTGAAAGTCGGCGTGGGGCGCCCTGTTGGCCTGTGAGTTTGCGTCAGTAGCGGACCGATGTGCGAATAGGCCGAAGGCAGCACAACGCGCCAAGATCCGGATGGCACCGAGGTGGTGTCTAGTAAGTTGCCGCACTGGTGTGGCCATCCAACAATGCTGAAAGTCGGCGTGGGGCGCCCCGTTGGACTGTGAGATGGCGTCAGTAGCGGACCGATGTGTGAATGGGGCCGAAGGCAGCGCAACAATATTTTCGGAATAGAAGACACCACTAGGCGCTGAGATGCCAAGATCCGGATGGCACCGAGGTGGTGTGTAGCAAGTTGCCGCACTGGTGTGGCCATCCTACAATGCTGAAAGTCGGCGTGGGGCGCCCCGTTGGCCTGTGAGTTTGCGTCAGTAGCGGACCGATGTGCGAATAGGCCGAAGGCAGCACAACGCGCCAAGATCCGGATGGCACCGAGGTGGTGTCTAGTAAGTTGTCGCACTTCTGTGGCCATCCTACAATGTTGAAAGTCGGCGTGGGGCGCCCAGTTGGCCTGTGAGATGGCGTCAGTAGCGGACCGATGTGCGAATGGGGCCAAAGGCAGCGCAACAATATTTTCTGATTTGAAGACACAACAAGGCGCTGAGATGCCAAGATCCGGATGGCACCGAGGTGGTGTCTAGCAAGTTGTGGCACTGGTGTGGCCATCGTACAATGGTAAAAGTCGGCGTGGGGCGCCCTGTTGGCCTGTGAGATGGTGTCAGTAGCGGACTGATGTGTGAATGGGGCCAAAGGCAGCGCAACAATATTTTCTACTATATTTTCGGAGTAGAAGACACCACAAGGCGCTGAGATGCCAAGATCCGGATGGCACCGAGGTGATGTGTAAGTTGCGGACCGATGTGCGAATGGGGCCAAAGGCAGCTCAACAATATTTTCTGAAGAGAATACACCACAAGGCGCTGAGATGCCAAGATCCGGATGGCACCGAGGTGATGTCTAAGTTGCGGACCGATGTGCGAATGGGGCCAAAGGTAGCGTAACAAGATTTTCTGTATGGAAGATACCACTAGGCGTTGAGATGCCAAGATTCGGATGGCACCGAGGTGATGTCTAGCAAGTTGTGCCACTGGTGTGGCCATCGTACAATGGTAAAAGTCGGCGTGGGGCGCCCTATTGGCCTGTGAGATGGTGTCAGTAGCGGACTGATGTGCGAATGGGGCCAAAGGCAGCGCAACAATATTTTCTGACTGACACCACAAGGCGCTGAGATGCCAAGATCCGGATGGCACCGAGGTGATGTCTAAGTTGCGGACTGATGTGCGAATGGGGCCAAAGGCAGCGTAACAATATTTTCTGTATGGAAGATACCACTAGGCGTTGAGATGCCAAGATTCGGATGGCACCGAGGTGATGTCTAGCAAGTTGGTGTGGTCATCCTACAATGCTGAAACTCGGCGTGGGTCACCCCATTAGCCTGTGAGATGGCGTCAGTAGCGGACCGATGTGCGAATAGGCCGAAGGCAGCACAACGCGCCAAGATCCGGATGTCACCGTGGTGGTTTCATAGTTGAGAGGCACTTCATCTGCAGTGGGGCGCCGAGATCCGGATGGCACCGAGGTGATGTCTAGCAAGTTGCTGTACTGGTGTGGTCATCCTACAATGCTGAAATGTAGTGGGGCGCCCATTTACCGTTTCAGTTGCCATTCAGCTGAGTTTCGGCTGCTCTTGATGCTACAGCGACAGGCGGCTGCAAGAGGACTCTCAAAATGGCGGCCTGTTCTTTGGATTTGGGCCTGGTCCACTAAAATGGCCCTGGGACACCTTAGAACTCGGACGCTCGTTTTTTTTTCCTTTCCTGTACATGCAAAAAAAGGTAAATGCCCGGTACGTTACACGCTTCATCTGCCACGATGAACTCTCCAGAGGAACCGAAAAAAAATATAGTTGTGGTAACTATACCATGCATCGTCATATGGAGAGGTGGCACCAATTAATTATAGTGCTGCATAAAAGAGAGATTTGGAGGAGAACCCCTGACCTGCTAGTACATTCATCAAAGAAGTGGCACTGAGAGCTTCAGAGGCAAGGGAAACGGTCCCAAATATTTAGAAGAACTTTGGAAAGATTAAAATGACATGTTTAGATTGTGGTAAATTAATTTCATGTGGGCAGATGAGTGTTACTCTAATAAATACAGCATATGAACATCATTTGGTAGAGACATTTTGACTATATCCTGGACCTGCCCGTCCTCGCCCAAAATGGCGCCGGAATAAATGGGACTCGTAACTCCTTGTTGTGTACTGGTTGCAGAACCTTGAAATCACGAGATACGTATGCAGTTTTGAAGCACATGGCGGGCGGGGACGAGAATTGATTGAATATTTCGACATCCCTATTGATATTAAGTTCTGATGTGTTATTGATTACTGTACTGTTGAAAATTCGAATTAACGTCACCCATGGTACTTGCCCGCAAATGTATATCTAGATAATTTTATTGTAACTGGCCCTGTCGTATTTTAATTATAAAATGTACGTCCACCGATTCCGTAACTGTTAGACACCTTAGTTCTTGCAACCTAATGGCCCGCCCGTTACGTTCCTCTACAGTGTAAATGTCTATTCATCATATACGATTACAGTGTGCTCCGTGGCAGGCCCACGTGGTTATAGGCTCGTATTTGTATAATGAAATTTTCACAATAAAGGTTTTTAAAAGAAAACATGGTAGTAGTATATACATTGGTAAAGTTTTTAATAATAGTCACTGTTTTAGAATCATTAAAAGGCAAGTGAAATAAAGCAGACCAATTACATGAAGGGTAAAAGGTATAATACGAAGGAACGCAGTAAAGATAAATGGTCAAGGGCTGTTGTGTTTTCTATTCCTGCAACATAAAGTGATCGATAAGAATCTCATATTCAGGCGTATCGGCGACTAAGACAGCAGGTCGACCCTCTTTTGCTCAACGGCTCCGTCATGGGACGAAGAAACGCTCTTTTTCTCGAAAAAAGAATATATTTTACTTGCAGGACAGTTGTAAAATTTCCGGGAAAGTACATTAGCCTGGAACATTATAACATATATTTAAGAAAAAATAATGTTCGGAAGTAATTAAAAGCGTAATTTTTAGGTGATATGACCAAGGCTTTCATCATTAGAATAAGAAAAGTAAAATGAACCAATGAAAAGTTTTATTAACAAGTCACATGACTTGTTATGCTTACGTTACGCGCTGCGCGCCCCGGATGACTTCCGGATGCGCTAACGCGGCGCGTCATATGACGCATTACGCGACAACGCAGGTCCAGAATATAGTCAAAATGTCTCCACCAACCAGCGGTCGAAACACAACCCCTTTCAGCAGGCTAAATAGTTCTGTTAAATGACAACAGAAGGGACAGGCAACAAGAACCATCAGTCAAAGAGGGGAGGGCTAGTTCTTCTCTACCGGGTTACATTGGGGCGCTACCGGAACTGATCGAATTGGTAGTCTACAGTGTTTCTGGATGTTTCAGACTGAAGCTGGGGTTAGCATGAGAGCACCACCATTTCGTAGCTCCGTTGTGGCCATTCCGCAACCAATCATGGCAGCCGCTCTTTATCGTTATTTTGGGCGGGGTGGGTGGCGGAGCCGAGCTGTTTTGCAGCCATCATTGTGTGGAGTTCAGTTCATCTCACTAGTTTTGTATTTGTCATGAGGGGTTGTTCCTAATGTTTCTATTTTAGCGAGGTCAAAAAGAGATCCCATTAGTGGCCTACTGATTTTGCTCGATTCCTTTTCTTTTTTTTTACACGATTTTTCGTTATCTGCAAAGACTAAACAGAGTATTGCGACTCTGTGTTTGTTTGTAAATAGAGAATGAACCAAAGAGAACTAATTCTAAAACAGTAAATACTTGGATAACAATCAATCAAATGGAGAGAGAAGCAGGCACGACGGATTACAACGGGGGCAAAGGCCTGCGTTAACTACCTTTCACTATCTGCAAAGAGAGAGTACTCCTAATAGAAATGAGGGGGGGGGCACCATTCAAAGCAGATCAGTGTGCATAAACACGAAAATGTTTTCACTTACCACGTACTTGACATTCGACAGCTTATGATATTTGCTATTAAAAAACCATTGAAATTCACTGAAAAAACCATAGGTTATAGACCATATATAGTTAGGAATTAGCATTTACAAAACCTTGAAAATTCACTGAAAAAACCATAGGTTATAGACCATATATAGTTAGGAATTAGCATTTAAAAAACCTTATTTTACTCACACAAAACCATTGAAATTCCATATATAGTTAGTTGCACTAACTATATATCGCGCACCCGCAATCCACTGCTGATCATGTCACATATTACATCATTCATGACATGGTCAGTGACATCACTGATGACATCACTGATGACATCTCAAATGACATCACTGATGAGATCACTGATGACATCTCATTTGACATCATTCTTGTGCTAATACGATAAACCTCTTCAGACTCTAATATAACCTTAGATACACTCAGTGTATACAGACACTCACACACTGCCACTCATCCATGGAGTTACTCACACACCCAGTCAGTCATGCAAAGAAACAATCTCACCTCCATTTCTTCAACTATACAGTTAAACACACCTTACTTATTGAAACATATACTAACACATATTTACTCTCTTATACAATCCCTGATACAAGTTCACAATGATCGATACAACCACTCACTCATTCAGTGGCTCTCATGCACAGTTATTTATATATGCCAACTCTCACATGTACTGTGTTTTACATATGTACTTACTATGACATGTAGCATTGAGATATCCATTCACTCATCAATACACTCATGCACACAGTCAACTGCCCATGTAGCTGTTTCCACATACACTCTTGAACTCATACACCTAGTGAATAAACTGCTCACACATCTATGCATAGAGTCACACACCTTCCAGCCACCCCCACACAAACTCAATCTGCCATAGAAATACTTGGGCAACCAATTAATAACACATATAGCCTCTCGTATAGGTAATGATCAACACATGCAACAGTTTACAGAACAACAGACATAATGATGCACAAATTAAGACAGTTTAGTCACTAACCCATGCACTCAGTGAGACACATTTAATCACTCACTCATACATTCAGTCATGCACCTACTAAATCTTTCGTCCAGACACTTATACATCTACTCATTCTTCAATATGTAAAACATATTTAAACTTTACAGAAACACACAGTCACTGGATGACGTCATCAGTGATCTCATCAGTGATGTCATTTGAGATGTCATCAGTGATGTCATCAGTGATGTCACTGACCATGTCATGAATGATGTAATAGGGGGGCGTGGCTTGGATGCCGAGGAGGTAGGCTGCGTGAGCTCGGAGCTCCGTGCCCGATCCCGGATAATATCCTGATAATTCATTTGAACCCCGAGATAAAGAACATAATCCGATACTGGACGATACTGCGGAGGGTCCGGAACCCACGGAGGGCGACACCGAGCCTTCCCACAGCAGTAACTCGACTCTGAAAGCTAAACTTGGCCGGGAAGTCGCGGACCCCAAAATGGCGGCGAGGGCAGGAGATAGCTAGAGACGGAGACGTCTGCTCGGAGACCCACCGCAGATCATTCCTAACCACGCTAGAGGCGTTGGTGGCTGCATCGCGCCCCTCCCCGGGTGCCAGTTGGACAATAGGCGCGCCCTTGGACGGTGGTTGAGGACCGTCTCAGGCTTGGGGCAATAGCGGTGCTACAGTGACCCGGAGGAGAGGACCCCGGCCCTCTAGCGCGACTGGCGCGGGCTGGGCCGCGGACGCTTGGTGCTGCCTGCTTCTTGGTGACATTTCTGGGCCTGAGCACTAGGCCGGAGATCGGTGCCCGGCGACGATCGGAGGAAGACCTGGTGCGCACTTGCAGACCGTCACCCGTCCAGGCCCCAATGGGGAAGCCGAAGGGGAAGAGTGATGGCGTGACTGACGCTGAGACGGCGGACGGAGCGGAGAGAGACCAAGCGGCGTTACAGCGGATGCAGGACCGTATCTTGGAAGCCATCGCTACCACGAAGGATGCCCTGCAGCGAGATATAGCTCAGGTGGCAACGGGCTTGGGTCTCTTGAAGGCCGACCACGACAAACTGAAGGACAGGGTGAAATCTGTGGAATCTACGATCAAAGACTTGGCCCCGGCCCAGGCAACGGTAAAGGCCCAGATGGCCGACGTGATGGACCGTCTGAAGGTGTTAGAAAGGAGGGCCGAGGATGCGGAAAACAGGAACAGGCGCAACAACGTACGCCTGGTGGGCCTGCCGGAGAAGATTGAGGGCGACGACATGGTGGGCTATTTAGATAACTGGCTGCGGACGGAGGTGGCGCCTGAAGGTCTGTCCCCCTTCTTCTCCCTGGAGCGGGCGCATAGAGTTCCGGCGCGTCCGCCAGCATTGGGCCTTCCACCTCGCCCGGTGGTGTTCAAGTTGCTTCATTACCGGGACAGGGACTGGCTTCTGCAGAGGGCGAGAGAGGCAGGGCCCTTCCAAGTGGAAAATAGCAGAGTCACCATGTTCCCGGACTACACATTTGAGACTCAGCGACTCCGGGCAAACTTCCTGTCCCTCAAGCGGGAGCTCCGCCAGGAAGGCATCAAGTACTCCCTGTTTTTCCCTGCCAAGCTCAGAGTGGTGGTGGATGAAAAATCTCTATTCTTCATGTCTTCCGCGGACGCATGGGAATGGTGGGACACTTATAAGGCTGGTACAGACGGTGCTAAGGCCAGGGAGGAAGAGGCTAAGATGGACAGGCCGATCAGGCAATCACAACGGATCAGGAGGAACCGCAAGAGGACCGGGAAACCATCGATGTCGCAGACGGAGGCGGAGAGGCAGGCGGCCCTGCAGGAGGTGGTGGACTTATCCAGAGCCGCCAGAACTCAGTCTGAGAAGGGTACGGATTCGGAGGCCCCGGGCACGGGCTCAGAGACAGGACAATCGGAATTTGGCGGAGCCCGGGGCCCTAGTGTGACGCCGCAGACCTCGGGAGAAATCCTGGAGGCGTGCTGAACTGGTTTGGCGGAATGGACTAGCTGGTTGGACATCGGGGCGATGGACCCGCATCGGATGTTGACTGAGGTTTTGGGGGGCTGTAATGTGGGGATTGTGGGATGGAGATCGCGGGGCTGATTTGTTGGAGGTTTTCTAGCATTGAGCCGCGCCTTACTGGCCCCTAAGGTCATCGCAGTGGAGACTGCGAACATTACCACCTTTCCTTGAGGGGTGGTCGGGAGTGTTGGTTTGGATGGGGGTACTTCCAGCTGTGGGGGGGCCTGTCCTGGGGGGGTGGGAGTTGCGAGCGGTTGGGGTTGCTCGGGGGGTTGTAGTTCATGGAGGGGTATGGCTTCCTGTTTGGGGGGGATGGGGGGGAGGGCCCGTGGTCGCGGGATTTATACGACCACTGTTCTTTACTGTTTGGTCCGGTTGTGTAGGGGGGAATGGCTAGTACCGGAGCGTTGAAATGTGTGACCTGGAATGTGCGCGTATGCAGTCCATGACGCGCAGACATAAGATTCAGGCGTACCTCAAACGTAGGGGGGTTCACATAGCGTTCCTGCAGGAGACGCACCTAAATAAGCAAGAGGGGGCGGCTCTCCAAAGGCGCTGGAGGGGGCAGTTATTCTATACGACATTCTCGGCATTTGCGAGGGGGACTTTGATTTGGATACGGGCGGGGGTCCCCTTCCAGGTATCGAAGTCGTCGATAGACCCAGAGGGCAGGTATGTGGCGGTGGAGGGAAGGCTGAGAGGCAGGATGATTTCTCTCTGTAATGTGTATGCTCCTAATGTAGATCTGCCTGCTTTCTTGTCTACCATATCGGGCAGATTGGCGGGTTATCTGGCGGGGCCGGTCCTTTTGGGGGGAGACTTCAACTCAGTTGAGGATGTGCTGCTAGATAGATCCCATCCCCCGCTGCGCGCGTCCCCGGCACATAGGATCGCCAAGCGTAGAATGGAATGGCGGGAGAGCTGGGCCCTTACGGATGCATGGAGGGCGTTGCACCCCACCATTAGGGACTACTCCTTTCACTCGCACCTACATGATTTGCATGTGAGGCTGGATGCGTTTCTTTGTGCGGAATGTGTGCTCCCAGCGGTGGGGGGGGCGGAATACTTGGCCAGGACGATATCAGACCACAACCCCTTGTTGATGTCTCTGGAATGGATGGTGACTGTTAACTGCGTGCCAACCTGGCGCCTGCAACCTGATACCCTGGACGACCTGTTGTTCAGGGAGGCCCTGAGTGAACGTATTGAGGGGTACTTTGAGGAGAACGGTGGCTCGGCTTCCACGAGGGCGGTTGAATGGGACACTTTCAAGGTGGTGGTGCGGGGACACTGTATTGGGCACACGGCGGGAGCGCGAAAGACTCTGTTGGATGATTTAGACAAGGCTGAGACGCGGCTGAGAGATTTTGAGAGGAGGCGCCCGAATCACCCTGAACTGCAGGAGGAGCTTAGCGGGGCGCGGGAAGGGATGGCGGTGGAGCTGGAGCGGCTGCGTAGCTTCGACCATAAGGCGTACGTGACGAGGGCGCATGCGGAAGGTGATAAGGCGGGGGCGATGTTGGCTTGGCTTGCTAACCCTATCCGGGGGGGAGGGCCGATCATGAGGATCCAGGAACCAGGGGAGGAGCCTTGCCACTCCCAACCCGGGATCCTGAACAAGTTCCGAGCTTATTATGAAGGGCTTTATCTGAGTGGTGAAACGGGTGGGACGGATGAGCTTGAGGAGTTTTTAGACGGGTTGGAGTTACCACGAGTGGAGGACTCGGAGGCAGAAGAATTAGGACGGCCCATCTCCCTCGGAGAAATAGGCTGTGCTGTAAAACAGATGGCTAGAAACAAGACCCCGGGCCTCGACGGTCTACCGATCGAATTTTATGGCAAATTCCTAGAACGTCTTGCTCCACGGCTGCGCGAGGTATATAATGAGGCGCAGGAGATAGGCCGACTCCCGGGCTCTATGCGCGAGGCCCTCATGATTCCACTATTAAAGCCGGGCAGGGAGAGTGCGGCACTGTCCTCGTATCGTCCGTTATCTATGTTGACGACGGACTATAAGATCCTCAGTAAAATTCTGGCCAACAGACTACTAGTGCACATGACGAGCCTGGTTCATGGTGACCAGTGCGGTTTCATACCAACGCGCAATACCACTCATAACATCCGTAGACTCACGAGACTGATGGGTGCGGAGTGGCCGGACACCGTCTCCCCATTTGTCCTATCCATCGACATTGAGAAGGCATTTGACAGCCTCGAATGGGGATATCTGTATGAGGTGATGCGTCGCTTTGGGTTGGGTGACGGTTATATACGGTGGACCAAGGTACTCTACACTGAGGCGGTAGCTAGGGTCCGGGTGGGTGCACTGATCTCGAGCCAATACCCGATTAGGCGTGGTACTAGACAGGGTTGCTCCCTGTCCCCACTGCTGTTTGCGTTGGCAATGGAACCCTTCGCTGCGGTAGCCAGACTGGGCCGCCACTATGCCGGCCTGTCTTTTAGGGAGAGGCCACACCTCATATCCCTATATGCGGATGACTTGTTGATGTTTCTGGCCGATGCCGGCGCCGACCTTCAGGGGGCGCGGAAGCTACTGGAGCAGTTCGGTGGGCTGTCGGGACTGAGGGTCAACTGGCCCAAATCCTGTCTGTTTCCCCTGAGGTCGGGAGAGCTGTGTCCACTCACTGCTCAGGAACTCCGTTGGGAGCCGCGCTGCCTACATTATCTAGGGGTTTATGTTTACCACACCCCATCCGACCTGCTAGAAGGCAACATAATTCGCTGTATTAACGCCTTGCGTGGGTCTATGGACTTCTGGGCGTCTCTACCGCTCTCCCTGGCTGGTAGAATTTCCCTGCTTAAAATGGTAGCTCTACCCAGGCTACTATATTATTTTAGGACACTGCCGGTATGGATCCCGAGTTCGATTTTCAAACGTCTGAGGTCACTGGTTATAGCGTTCCTGTGGGGCACGGGTAGGAGACGCATAGCGCTCGATACGCTGTTGCGCCCCAAAGATGAGGGAGGTATGGCAGTGCCCGATTTCGAGGGCTATTACCTCGCCGCGCAGCTGCAGACTTTTACTCAGGAAGTGGCTAGAGCGTATAGAGGCCCCGAAGACATGAGAGCCGTAGGCACCCCACGACACGTTCTAGCTTATATTACGCTACACCAGAAACTCCGAGTGGGAGACCTGACGACAGAGGAACGGACTTTCCGTCTATGTTGGGATCGAGCCCGTAAACGGGCGGGTGTCCGCCTTATGTATGCCCCCGAAATACCGCTGGGAATGGTCACTGCCCTCCCACATGGAGGTGATTGGTCACGCTTGTTAGAGTGGGAGGAGGCGGGAGTGCACGTGCTCGGAGACCTCTACGAAGATGGGGTGTTACTCCCATTTCAGGACCTGCAGGAGAGATTTGACCTACCGAGGGGCGACTACCTGCTGCACGCGGCAGTCACAGGCGCCATGCGAGCCCATTGGGGGGATGGGCTGAAAGAACCGGGCACCGCGATGGCCTGCCAGTACGCCATGATGGCAGCCGGAACCTTTAAGGCCGTCACGTGCCTGTACTCGAGAATGCAGCGGGAGGCCCTACAGCCTTTAGCAGCTCTAAAAGCCAAGTGGGAGCTGGACCTCCAGATGGAGATACCAGACACGACCTGGGGCCAACTGCTGAGGAGGGCGCGGAAGAGCTCGAGGAATGCAAGGTTTCAATTGATCCACTTTTATGTTGTCCACAGGGCGTATCTCACGCCCGGGAAACTCCGCCAGTACTTTGGGACGACCGACGCTGCTTGCCCCAGGTGTAATACAGCGGGGGCGGACCTATGTCATATGCTGTGGGACTGCCCTACGTTGGGCGACTATTGGCAGGAAGTTGGGCGGGCCCTTAACGGCGCGACGGACAGGGATATCCACTATACCAAAGCTGTTGGCATCCTTCACTGGTTCCCACACACACCTAGGAATACGCTGTCGAGTAAATTCATAGACTTAGGGCTTATCTTAGCCAAGCGGGAGATCACACGTAATTGGAAGTCCAAAGTGGGGCCCACGTATAAAAGATGGTATGGGGAGTGTCTGAGATGGGCCGCATGTGATAGTACCTTACGATACCAGATGGCTTGGAGGTCGAATGACGAGAAAGCGCTGGAAAGGGCGACTGCATGGGAGGTGATGGTGCAGGCGCTCAGGGATGTAGACGATGGGGGGCAGGAAGGCGAAAGCGAACTAGATGGAGCGGACCCTGACACTACACAGGAGAACACATCTTAGTGAATGTTTGCTTCCTCCTTGACACACCGGGCACTAATGCATGGTTACCCAAGCGCAACGCGACCACGGGGGAGGGCGGGTAGGAAGCTAGATAGGAGGGTTGTTGGGGTACCAAAATTAAGAGTGGTGGGGGGGGAGTAAATTGCGAAAGCATTCCAGGGATGTATGCACAATGAAGCGGTCAGACACTGTAAAAGGAACGGAACCAGAATGGTTATGGAGCCACACCTTTCAAGAGCGGGATGACTTCCCCGGATGGAGAACAATTGTCTTTAATGATGTTGGCTCTTGTCATGCTACTTTTGATGCATACCCTGTCTGTACATTTATACTGGTGATGCAATAAAAATGATGTTAAAAAAAAAAAAAAAAAATGAATGATGTAATATGTGACATGATCAGCAGTGGATTGCGGGTGCGCGATATATAGTTAGTGCAACTAACTATATATGGAATTTCAATGGTTTTGTGTGAGTAAAATAAGGTTTTTTAAATGCTAATTCCTAACTATATATGGTCTATAACCTATGGTTTTTTCAGTGAATTTTCAAGGTTTTGTAAATGCTAATTCCTAACTATATATGGTCTATAACCTATGGTTTTTTCAGTGAATATATATATATATATATATATATATATATATATATATATCCAAAACAAACAGGAAGCCCAAGTGAAGCAGATCCACACGAAGTTGAATAGGCACGTTTTCTTTATTTGGATCCATTTCACAGCTCGATCCCCAAAATGCTCCGAGCACAACCTTCTATCATAAGAGCCTGACGCGTTTCAGGAATTGTCCTTTCATCAGAGGCAAGGTTCGAAAGTTCTGAGAAACAGTCTCTGGTCGTACACCTCTTCAAATACAAATCACCTGCCAAGTGGGCGTGGCCTATCTTGCACTGCATTCTGTGCCTTGTAGTGTACTAACCCTCTTCCCACAGTGGGGCTGCTTCTCTGACTTCTCAATAACCACTATTGTTCCCCCAGTGAGGTGAAGGGCAGCGCTGGGAGCCTTCGGAGAGCGCTTTGTAGCTGCAAAATCGTGCCAAAGCAGCGCCCCCTGCATGGCGCCAGTCTTTGCTTCGTTCTGTGGCAAACTCCTGGAGTGAAGCCTGCCTTGGACCGTGGTCACAGGTGGGGTCCGCCCACTGCTCGGTCGAGAGGCGGACCCCACCTGTGACCACGGTCCAAGGCAGGCTTCACTCCAGGAGTTTGCCACAGAACGAAGCAAAGACTGGCGCCTTGCAGGGGGCGCTGCTTTGGCACGATTTTGCAGCTACAAAGCGCTCTCCGAAGGCTCCCAGCGCTGCCCTTCACCCCACTGGGGGAGCAATAGTGGTTATTGAGAAGTCAGAGAAGCAGCCCCACTGTGGGAAGAGGGTTAGTACACTACAAGGCACAGAATGCAGTGCAAGATAGGCCACGCCCACTTGGCAGGTGATTTGTATTTGAAGAGGTGTACGACCAGAGACTGTTTCTCAGAACTTTCGAACCTTGCCTCTGATGAAAGGACAATTCCTGAAACGCGTCAGGCTCTTACGATAGAAGGTTGTGCTCGGAGCATTTTGGGGATCGAGCTGTGAAATGGATCCAAATAAAGAAAACGTGCCTATTCAACTTCGTGTGGATCTGCTTCACTTGGGCTTCCTGTTTGTTTTGGATATATATATATATGTATATATATATATATATATATATATATATATATATATATATATATATATTCAAAAGTAAAGGCTGTTTTTAAGAAACAATCGGCACTAAAAGCAATCGATTATCCCATTCGAATTGCACCAGTATTATTGTAGGTAGGGGCGTGGCCTAGGGCGTCAAGATGGCGGTCGCACTCTAAGCCCCCTGCTATTCCAGAACTCTAAAATCATGGTCTTCCTGGACTACTCGAGGGAGGTCCAGTCCCAAAGGAGATCCTATGACGAAGTCAAGCAAAAGCTTAGGGCGATGGGTCTGCGGTACGGCCTCCTGTTCCCCGCACGTCTTAAGGTCCTCTTCCAGGACAAGTCCTTTTTCTTTGACACCCCACAAGCCGCCTGGACCTGTCTCACGGAGGAGCATCCCCTTCTGCCTGGGCGGATGCCCTCCCCTACCCAAGGACCCAATTACCGCCCCGCCTGCGAAAGACCCAAGCCAATGCAGCGTCGGACCGGCTCCCGCAGGCGAGGTCACCGGTGTTAGGATGCCTCTCGCTCTCCGGAGGGGAGCGCACAGCGGTAATCTCGCCCCCCGGACCATGGAGCTCCCCCAATGGCGAGGCCTTCATCTGCGGTGACCAATGGCGAGCCCTTGGACTCGGGCACGAGCCTGCGTAAATCCAGATCGGACTAGGATCTGTCCGGCAGCCCGGTGATCCGGGACTCCCCACAGGATGCAGAGGCCTGAACGGGGTTTTGAGATGTCTGTCTGCTCACGGCCGCCCTGACCGGCCGGACTGCCCTGGAACGGCCTCCCAGGTCTTGCCAGACGCCCGGAGGGTGGAATGCCTAGTGGGGGCTCCTCCCGGGATCTGAAATCCGACCTGCTCACACTTTCCTTCCCTCTTACGTTCCCCTCTTTTTTCTACCTATCTCTCCTTTCTGCTAGTACATCCTTTTGTCCCTTGTGAACCTGCAGATACATTTCTCTGTAACATGTCTACCTTTTAAGCTTTACTGTTTATTGGTGTTGACATTCATCCGGCAATACGGAGGGGGGTCCTCCTTTGTTTGACTCCGGACTTGTGCTACTGCTCCCAACTAATCGTTTGAGTTTAGTGTCAGTCCCCTAGCGAGGGGTTTCTTTTTGGGTGTTGTACCTCAGGGCGACAGATGCTTCCTGTTCCGAAGTGTAGGGTGGGGGGTGTTGGGGGTTACTGGGGTGTGGGGGGCCGTTGTCTCCCATGTGTTTATTGTTTGTAGCTGCCTACGGGCCGCTTTTTCATTTAGCATTGTTCAGCCGCTCCTCTGCCTTTGTTGTCGCTGCTTGCAAGCGGCTGGTTACACTCCTCCTACTGATGTTCGATGGTGGGTACAACCTTGTCCGACACACATCTCCTGCTCACCGATGTCCTGGCTACTCTGGGTCCCCACGGGCCACCACAGGACCGGACCGCGGGCGGCCATCCCCCTTTCCCCATCTCCCACCTTCGCCCTGGGCACCTGTGCCCCGCTGGCCTGCTCCGACTACCTTGTTCTCTTGCTCCGGAGTGGTGTGGTAGGTCCTCCCCCAGAGGCGCGCCTCCCTGCTGCTCCTGTGATCTCCCACGTCCCCCCTCCCCCAATGGCATACTCTCTGATTAGGCCCCTCCACGTTCTCTCCTGGAACGTCAACGGTCTCCTTGACCGCATCAAGCACGGTGAGGTCCTTCGAGGCGGCGCATCGCCACTCGGCGGACGTGCTCCTTCTCCAGGGGACCCACCTTTTAGGGACCCAATGCAACTTCCTAGCCCGCTACGGGTTCGCGATGGTCTGGCACTCTGGGTTCCAACGCGGGTCCCGAGGGGCGGCGATCCTGCTCTGGAAAGGCCTCCCATTCACCCTGATTAAAGCCTACAATGACCCACAGGGGAGATATGTCGCAATCTCGGGCGTGGTGGAGGGTTGTCCCCTAAACATCCTGAATGTCTATGTCCCCCCAGCCCTCCTGTCCCCGACGCTTCGATGCCTCACACAGATCTTCTCAACCTTCCCGCCCGGCCTCACAATTATTGGCGGCGACTTTAATGCCGTGATGCAGCCGGGGCGGGACACGACCAGTCCCCCCTTCGGCGACCCGCCCCTCCTCCGTGGCGGCCCTGTCGAGCTGGGCCTTGGCCCTGGGGCTCTGTGATACCTGGCGGGTTTGGAACCGTCGCAAGACACAATATACTCATACCTCAGCCTCCAACCATACCCATTCCCGCATTGACCTCCTCCTGCTCCCGGCCATAGACTGTCACTTGGTCTACGGAGCGACTATCTTACCGAGGGGACTGTCGGATCACTCCCCCATCTCCCTCCCCATGGGCTCCACTCCGGGTGGACCGTGTGCGGTATGGCGCCTCAATGCATGGTTCCTACAGGACCAGGTGCTGGTAGACGAACTAGGGCAGGAACTAACCCACTACTTCACTGCCAACGAGGGTTCGGTTCCGTCGCCGGGGACCCTCTGGGAGGCTGGTAAGGCAGTAATTCGTGGAGTGGCGAGAGGGCTTGTCCACGCCAAGCGAGCTGACCGGCTGGCCCGGATTGCGGAGTTGGAGTCCCAGGCTGCCCAGCTAGAAGCCGAGCAAAGAGCAATCGGTCGGGAGGACCCCACCCGGCAGTTGGCATTGATCCAGGAGGAGCTCCACCAAATCTCGCTCGACTTGGCCCAGCAGTTGTGGTGCTCGTCTGTGGCGCGGATATACGGCTGGGGTGACAAAAACGGTAAACTCCTCCATAACTTGGTCTCTTACCCTAAGATTCACCGCGTCATTCCGGAGATCCGCACACCGGATGACACCCTCCGGGTGACATCCGGGGCTATAGCGGGAACCTTCACTGACTTCTACACCCACCTCTATGCGGCGCGCCCACCTGACGCACTTCTAACTACCCTTCTGGGCAGGGCCGGTGCCCGGTTACCCTCCCTTACCCCAGAGGATGCAGAGGCTCTGGAGAAGCCCTTCACACAGGATGAAGTCCTGGAGGCTATCCCCCTTCTCAACCGTGGCAAGACGCCCGGTCCGGACGGGTTCCCACAGGAGTTCTATAAGGACTTCCGGGACACTCTGGCCCCCAGCTGTTGCATCTATTTCATCAAGTGATAGAGAGGGGCTCCTTTCACCCAGAGTCGGACTTGGCCACGATCGTGGTCATCCGTAAGACCCACCCGCCCTCTGTGAATTGTGCAGACTTCCGCCCTATCTCCCTCATTACCACCGAGATCATGCTCTACGCCACAATACTGGCCCAGAGACTCAAACCCTTCCTACAAGACCTGGTCCTCCCGGACCAATGTGGCTTCATGCCGGCCAGAGGTACCCGCCACTGTATCCGCCGCCTCCATCTGGCCCTGGCCCATCGCTCCCGCCTATCTCCCTATCTGGCCCTCCTCTTTCTCGACTTTGAGAAAGCTTTCGATATGGTGGGCTGGGAGTATCAACAAGACGTGCTGGAGGAGATGGGCTTCGGCCTGCGGTTCCGCAGCTATATTGGGGTCCTTTACGCGAGCCCCAAGGCCTGAGTGTTGATCAATGGGACGCTCTCAGAGGCATTCCCGATATGTAGAGGTACGCGCCAGGGGTGTCCAATATCTCCACTCCTGTTCACGTTAGCGATGGAGCCCCTGGCGGAGCTAATCCGGAATGACCGCCTCATTCAGGGGTGGACCTGGAATGAGAGTCACATAGACAAGATAGCCCTCTACGCTGATGATGTGCTCCTGTACTTGGCGGACCCGGTGACTTCAGGCCCGAAATGTCTGCAAATCCTTCTTGACTTCGAGCAAGTCTCCGGCCTCCTGCTTAATGCGGCAAAGCCCACCCTGGTCCCGCTGCACCCCTCCCGGGAATGTTTTGACTGGCAGTCGTCAATCCCCCTTAGATGCCACTCGATTAAGTATCTGGGGATATAGGTGAATCTGCTGCCGGAGTTGGAATGGGCACTGAATATCACGCCCCTAGTGACCCGAATGAGATCTGATCTGAAGAAATGGCAATCCCTTCCCCTTAATCCCCTGGGGCGGAGTGCACTGTTCAAAATGATGGTTCTCCCCCGTTTCCTATACACTCTACAGAATATTTCCATCCCCCTTCCCCGTGCCTGGTTCCGAGAGCTAGACGGAACCCTGTCCAGGTTCCTCTGGAGTGGCGGATGACCGCAGATTTCCCTTGCGCACAGCCGCATCCCACCCTTTGACGGAGGCCTAGGGGTGACTCATCTCTATCTCTACTATCTCACCACCAAGCTGATCGTCCTCCACGACTGGTACGCGGGCCGCTGGTCCGACCCGGCGTACCGGGTGGAACTGGAAGAGATGGACTTCTCACAGCTTCAAGCACTCCTCTACGGTTGCCCTGTCCCGCAAACCATAGCCCCAATTACCAGAGCGGTATTGCTGGCTTGGCCCACCGCCCTACGCCACACAGGATGGGATCACAAACTTACCCGCCAGACACCACTCTGGCACGGGAACTGGCTCCGAGAGGTTTCGTCCCTTGGCGGGTTTCGGCGCTGGGATCTCATTGGGGTGTCGGTGCTCGGGGATGTCTGGGTGGGGGACCACATTCGAGGCTTTGATGACCTACAGCAGCATCACGCCATTCCTCACTCTCAGCATTTCAGGTATCTGCAGCTGTGCCACTCCCTCCATACACATCTCCCCACGCAAACCACCCTTCCAGAGATTAGCCCGCTAGAAGCCCAGGTGATGATGGGGTACCTGGGTAGGGGAGGAGTATCCCGAATCTACCGTGCCCTAGTCAATAATAGCCCCTTGTCCCTCAACCAATTGTGTACCCGGTTGGAGGGATGGATGGGACCACTGGAAGAGGCCGATTGGAGGGACGCCCTGATGGCCCCACGTACCCTGACCACATCCTCCATGCTGCGGCTGGTGCAGACATATTACCTACACACGTCTTACCTCACCCAAGAGAGGCTTTTCCGAGCCCATTTGAGATCCTCCCCGGACTGCCCCAGAAGTGGGCAATCCCCAGCCGACTTCTACCACATGGTGTGGACATGCCCAGGGCTTATGAGGTTTTGGGAAGGGAGTGGAGAGAGAGCTTTCACAGGCCCTGGGCTGGGAGGTCCCTCATGACCCGCTGCGACTGCTGCTGGGGATCTTTGATGGCCTGGATGGCACTAGATCAGATAAGCGCATGTTGGGGACGGCCGTGGGGAGTGGCCAAGCGGGACATTGCACATCACTGGCTGCGAGAATCAGCTCCCACGGTGTGGGGATGGAGGAGGGGGGTGGACTGGTGCGGTGCCCAAAAGGAGGCCCTCTTCGAATCCCGGGGCTCTCCAGAACAGTTCTCTAAAATATGGGGGAAATGGTACAATTTGATTCCACCGTGAACCCAGATATATACACGGTCTCTTGCTATCACCACGCAAAATGTAATGTCGGACTAGACTGGTTTAATCCCACCCATGTATACTGCTGATTTTATCTCACTGTACCTGTTGATTTATGAGCTGCTGCCAATAAATTCTCTTTGCTGTTTTAAAAATGCTAATAAAGTTAATTTTCAAAATAAAATTTATTGTGGGTAACCCTCAGCACCCGCACCTAACAAAGTCAAATAACATCTGGTCTTGGTCACAAAAGTATGAGTGAATTATGTGTGTGTGAATCTTTTATTGCAACAAACCAATGGCGAAATGACCTCAAAAAATGTCAATTACGCCAGTTTAAATATATGGATCGCACAACAATGAATCCATATGAAGAAAAAAGACTATGAGAAATATATATCACTTCTTTCTACAGGTCGAATATAGATCCACGTGATGGTGATGTGTTATTGTAAAAGTTCATAAAAGTGTTTTGAACCTTTATTTTTTGTTTTTCCCCTTTTTTCCTTTTCTTTCAGAGACCAGATTGGGTCATTTTTTCTAAAGGACCTACTCAAGCCCAGGAACAAATAGACTAGCTTATTTTTGCAAGTCTATTTTAGGAAAGTAGGCATATGACACAATAATTAGTTTACCAAGTGTAGTAGGGATTAATATAGGTACTGATGAGTAAAGCAGAGGGGACTGCTTAACGAAACATGTCAACCAAGTAGGGCATAGCAAATAACCCTACCACAACCCCCGTTTTAACATTTTCAGCTAGAGAAGTGTCAGTCAGTCAAGAATCTTTATTCGATTTAGTTAAAAATCATACAAAGAGATAAATAAAGAGAAGTGAATAAATTGTTTTTTTCTACAAGCCAGGGAATTTTTAACATTTCACTTTTCTATCATTCACATAATCCTTTCACCCCCTACCACTCACATTGTTTTCGCACCTCACATAGCCTATCTTCATAACAACAAGTGCTCCTGCGTAGTCCGTAGGTAGTAGCACGCCCCGCCCCGTAGAGGGACGGGAAGACCCCCATGATGAAGCATGACACTATGGGAATCATAGAGTGTGAGGGGTATTTTAAAAACACATAGTGCTTTTCCTTGTCATCCACAAGGATCAGCAACACTCACTGTATTTACATCTCACTATATCTAAAATAAAAATAAAAAACAATTTGATAGAATCTCATTGATTGTAAAATATACATATTGGAGGTTGATTCTATCATACTATCTCTACCCTCCCCCCCTTTGATTTATTTAGTATTATTGACAGCGCACAGCTGTGGGAGTTTTTCCTTGTCTGCAGACACACACTACACACATTTTTCACATTTTGCTTGAACATCATGGCTACCAACTTAGGTCTAACCTACACTGAGGATGAAATTGCAAACATCATGTCATCCCTTGGTATATTTGAGGGCCTAAACACAGCAGAGCCTTCCACAAGTAACAACGACTGGGGCGAGATGGAAGAGTTGAGAAGAACCCAAATAAAAACTGCCCCATATGGGTTACTAATGTCTGAATACTTGAAAGTTAATGCAGCACCACCGGGTCTAATAGTTCGCAACAAACCTTATATTTTCCAAAATGACAAGAGTTTCAAAATTGATTGGTCCCAGATATCATGGCACTGCACAAGAGACTGGATCGTGTTAATAATTAAAACTGCCAGCAGACTGGCACAAGATAAAAAATTGAAATCCAGGCAATTGAGGTACGCCTGAAGAGTTATGAAACACCGGCCAATTTGAGGAAACACCTAGAGGAACTCAATAAAACACTCAACGACTTTGAAGCAACACTCAAACAAAGCAAATACAATAAACTGAAGAAAGATACAAGCCGCTTCAGCCACGAGAAACATATCCATACATCAAAGACGACTACAGACCAAACCGTGAGGAAGCGACTGATGATGAATCATCTGACACAGGATCAAACAGTTCTGATTCAAGCTGTGGTAGAAGCCTGAGATACCAAAGCTCACGCAGCAACTAAGTAGTGGGTGAGTCCTTTGCCATTATACTTTTTGCTACCAACATTGCTATAATTACTGATGGCCCTGGAGTGGCAATGAGTGAATGTGGAGATTTCTCAAGATCCCAAATCGAAATGCTTAACATTCAAGGTAAGCTACTTTTTCAAACCTGTAAGAAGAATCAATACATCTCTTAAGTTGTATATGTATTAGGATATGGAGTGGATTGTTACTTAAGAGCCCGTTGTCATTAACCTTACGTGCTACAAAAATGCAGCAAATTGCCACAGACGAGATTAAAAGGAACATTAGATGTGCGTGGCTGTCCTATGTGTTAATATCAATATATCCATGATAACGCATCGATTTTTTTTGCTATTTAGGTACCCTTTGGCTTACTTCATTGTGGGTGACGGCATTATCCTCTCTCAAAAGCAGCACGACCACACACGAATTTGTCCCCGTTCCTTTCAGGGGCTTCTAAGGCACTGCGTGCTTTTTTTTATATTAAAACATATTTTGCTTGTATGCAATTTTTTTAGGTTAGTAAGGGCACGGCAGCTTGTCCCACTATGAACAAAACAGAACAACCTTTGGAAAGCACCCAGGTTGGTAGTCGACGCTAGACTTATTGACTTTGCAAAAGCCTGTTTAAGCACGAACGAGAGACAGGTGTTCCAAAAAACCTGGCCGGGTGGGACCCTGCTTGCAGGCTGCCTGGGGATGGTTCTTTACTTGCCACACGTGATTGATTGCTTGCAGGCAGCTGCTAATATAAACCTGCTGCTGAGGCAGGAAGGCTTGTTCCCTACAGACGAGCAGAAGGACGGGATCGTCCTATTACGTAAGACGCAGGTATGGCTACTTGTCTATAATGTAGACACAATTTTAAATACAGAGCAGCCGTGTAATGTTTACGTACCATCAGGTTTTGCCTATGCTCATGTTTTCGTTGTAGTTTGATGGCTGAGATTCACTTCAGGGTCTAGTGATTCGAAATGACTCCTTCGAGTTCACCTTGCTTCGACTTTCTGAGACTTTGCAGCTACTTTTCTCACGCAGGTCCTTTCCCCCCCCCCATTTGAATATGTATCGCTTTTTTCTCCTTTCGTACTTTGTTGCGCTTGGTCTGTCTCGTATGTGATAATGTTGATTTCGACTCTTTCTGCTGATACAGTGCCCCCCCCCCCCACCCACCTTGCTCTAATGGTATCGCTTTTATTTTGTGGTTTATCTACCACTTTACCCTGAAGTATTTTATTCCTGTCTGTCTTCCATCTTCTTGAACCCTTCAGTGGTACATATTTGCTCTAGTCACCCGTTACCTCGTTTAATCATCAAACTTGGTTTCTTAATAAGAAATAGGGTGACCAGACGTCCCCGTTTTGCCAGGACGGTCCCTGTTTTTAACCAGCTGTCCCAGCAAATTTCAAGAAATTTAGCTCATGTCCCCGTTATTGGAGAGGGTCGCCTGAAAACGGTGGGAGGTGTTTTTATGTTTTACAAAGCAGGGATAATTAGCAGTTGTTTCAAGAAAGCAATTTAATTAACAGGCAAACTACTGGGCTTAAAATTTGCATTTTATGTATGTTCTTACTGCCTGTTATGTAATTATTTGCTGAGGAGCGCTCTCATCGCTTGAAGTGAACTTGTAGTCCTTCTATTTTTGTGAAATGTCCCGGTTTTTGGCTTTAAAATTCTGGTCTCCCTATTTCTTATGTCTCCTTCCCATAGGGTCCCTCCTCACCCCCCTCTTTTTCACTTTATTTCTCGTCTAACTTCTCCACTATGTGAGCACGCACACATCGATGGCCCTGCTGTCACAGCAGTCCGGGAAAAACGGACCGCCTGTGTCAGGGCACAAAACTGGGCCCGATAGAGACCCGTTTCGAGGACCCCTTTTAAAAACTGCCAGTGCTCCGCACCGTTGATACCTAGCCCACTTAAAGGCCCTGCCCAGGACAGTCTCCAACTTGCCGGGACTGTCCCTGCAAAAACGGGACAGTTGGCAACTATTGCAGGGCTGCCTTCGGTCACAGGAGGGTCACTTTTTGCTGCTGGTCTAAAGTTCAGAACTGATGTTAGACTGTTTAGCAGCTATGACCCTCTATTTATGTGTGGGGCATTTGCTCCCTAACTGCCCCTGGTAGTATTTCGCCATACTATTTGCTTTGTGCTTTTTAGCTAGCTTTAGGCAGTGTGTTTTCTTTGTCTAGTGCCAGTTGATCAGATCCCCACTCCTTCCAGTGTAACTTTCTCACCCTTGCAGCCTGCATGCCCGTCCTGTCCGGATCTTATGCGAGGTGATGGCAAATCATTACTTGCCACCAAGAACACAACCCTCCAGTCTCTCACACTTCTGCTATCCTGTACGTATGTCCCTTTTGCTTAAGTTAAGAGACTACAACTCCCATAATTCAGTTCTTTTCCAAAATGAACGCCTCCGATATGACATGTCTTCTGGGTGAAAATAACCCTTTGGAAACCCTGCTCAAACATGCGTCTGAGTTGCTCAGTAGAAATCCAAGAACAAGTATGTGCAGAATCCGTGGTGATTGAAACATTTTGTTGTCAGCCTCTAGATAATCAACGGGCACGCGAGGGAAGGAATGCTCTCAAATCTTGGAAGGGTTTTTATCATGAAGAAGAAATGCCAAGAGTAACTGTACTGAAGACGGATTCCTGCATGGGCCACGTGCTGTCTCTGCCCAGACTTGCCTCTGCATGAAGGCGAATAGACGTCTTCAGGCGCAGGTTTCATCGCACCTTTCCAGGCATGTTATTGGCAACCTTTCGTAGGCCAGCAGCACCGGGCTGTAAGGACTTCAGTACTCTGGGTACTTACGAGAGGCCACGAACCGCTTGAGTAGCTGTCACGGCGCTGTACCTCAGGTTGTTACCCACACACTTAGCTAACACTTGGCACTTGTAAGCAGTGCTTTAAATGGACAAAATAAGTGCAGGTACTCACCAAAAGGAGCAGTGAGCAGAGTTTAGGGCGGGCACAAGGGCAGTGCTAACGTGGAACAAGGGGCGAGGATACCTTTTTGACCATGCCAAGGTTGTATGCATGAAATCTACATGCATTGTTCGAATGTGGGATGTATCTGTCCATTTGTTATCTCACAAATAACTGTGTATCTATCTATCTCTCCCAAAGTTCCCGTGTCTCTCTGCACAATTCAAAGGCAACAAGCATTGGCATAGCCAATAGGTCTCGCCTTTGGAACCGTATAAGTATTTAGTTATGAAGTACAATATCCTTGGTGCGACAGCATCAACTGTTGCATGGCTAAACACGTATAAGGTCCCAAAGGCGAGACCTATTGGCTATGCCAATGCTTGTTAGAGTAAGCCTTGACTGCTCGCCCCTCGATACCTCTGCGGAGTCAAGTGAACAGAAGGAGCAAATTAGTATCCATTTGAATGCAATTAGACGTGGGGCTGAGCCATGTCTGTGGCGAATGGAAATACTCACTACACAAACTGGCCACGGAAAATGCCTCATAAGCCCAAAGTCTAATCTATGTTAGAAGGGTCAAAACTTACAAGACCTCACAGGAAATTAATGGAGCCAGCAGTGCCCCCTTTCCTCTCCCCCATCCAAGCCACATCCTCGTCTTTTAGGATTAAAAAAATATCCTGCCAACACCTCCAGGTGCATCCATCCCACAGAAGTCCTAACATGGTCAGCGACTAGCTGCCGCCTCCCCCCCAATCCGGCACCCAACACCCAGGAACGTGGACACGAGACGTGTTTTACTCTTTGGAAGGCGGGCGCTAGTCGCCCGGCCGTATTTATTAAAGTATGAAATTAAAAAAGGTTTTAATTGCATAATCAACAATGAATACAAAAATCAGCAGGACATTCAGTTATACAATTGTTATCAACAAGTTTGAGAGCCTGACCTTAACAAAACTCTAATACAAGTTGTTCCTAGCTTAAACTAAACATCCTACACTTGATTTTTGTACATTTCTGGCCATATGGCAGGGTCACTACCGGTGTCAGGTCCTACAAACTGCGCCTCCCCCCTAGAAGTGCGCATGCGCAGTGTTACCCCGGGAATTGCCCGGTCTACGCCCTAAACTCCATTTACCCACTAAAGGAGGGCCCTTACTCTGCGCCGGTGGCGTCATGAGTCCACGCGCGCGGGGTGGCTACCAGCCTAAGGAAAGCGTGAACTACTCCTACCCGCGCTCCTTTGCATATTACCTTGCCCCTGGAGTACTGGGAGTGGCCCGCAGGCCCCTCCCCCCGGGCGGGAACCTCCATAGGATGATGCCCGCCCCCTCAGACCTCAAATATGTGCTCACCGATAATGACCTTACCGCATGCCCCATACCTAATAAATACGACGACCTATGGAAAAAATTCTAAAGGACAACTACACTGGCTAATAAATAACAGTATCCACGCATAGCTAAAAGGGGAAAAAAGGCCTAACGACACATGGCATAAAATTACAATTCGGTTCACTCATGTTACTCAAAATCACAATATCAACGTATAGCTACAAAGGGAAAAAAGGCCTAAAGACACATATCTTCAAATACAGTTCACTTCACACATCACTTTTCTACAAAGGGGAAAAATCCTAACAACAGATCACAAAATACAACAACAGCCTACTCTCTCCCGCGATCCATACCTTTGAAACTTACCATTAAACCGGACATAACGCTGCTTAAACTTTGTACCAAGGGATGGTGGGTGGGAAACAAAGAAGCCCCGAACGCGGGGCACAACGTTCAGCGAGGGAGCGTCCAGGGACAAGGGGGTCTCCTGGGCGCTCCCTACCTCTTATTCCCGAGGGGCCGGGTGGCCCCTCCTATCGCCCGCCCCCCCCGACCCGGAACCACTCCATTGAATCCGGGTCAGGAGGGGCGCCGGCCAATCGGCGGTGGGCCGCGCCCCCAGGGCACGCCCCCACCGTCGAAGGACACGAGGGGAAAGGGGGTGAGACGGTCGCCGCGCCGCCATGCGTGCGGGGGGGCCGAGGGCCCCCCCTTTTCACATGGTCAGCGACTAGCTGCCGCCTCCCCCCCAATCCGGCACCCAACACCCAGGAACGTGGACACGAGACGTGTTTTACTCTTTGGAAGGTGGGCGCTAGTCGCCCGGCCTTATTTATTAAAGTATGAAATTAAAAAAGGTTTTAATTGCATAATCAACAATGAATACAAAAATCAGCAGGACATTCAGTTATACAATTGTTATCAACAAGTTTGAGAGCCTGACCTTAACAAAACTCTAATACAAGTTGTTCCTAGCTTAAACTAAACATCCTACACTTGATTTTTGTACATTTCTGGCCATATGGCAGGGTCACTACCGGTGTCAGGTCCTACAAACTGCGCCTCCCCCCTAGAAGTGCGCATGCGCAGTGTTACCCCGGGAATTGCCCGGTCTACGCCCTAAACTCCATTTACCCACTAAAGGAGGGCCCTTACTCTGCGCCGGTGGCGTCATGAGTCCACGCGCGCGGGGTGGCTACCAGCCTAAGGAAAGCGTGAACTACTCCTACCCGCGCTCCTTTGCATATTACCTTGCCCCTGGAGTACTGGGAGTGGCCCGCAGGCCCCTCCCCCCGGGCGGGAACCTCCATAGGATGATGCCCGCCCCCTCAGACCTCAAATATGTGCTCACCGATAATGACCTTACCGCCACAGGCCAGTATTGTTAACCGACGATCTGGCCTCCCCCTCTAGCCCCTGCCTAAGGACACACTCCTCCTATCCCAGCCCTCTAGCCAAGCCCAGATATTGTCAGACCATAGGACATTACCCTCTTCTGTCAAATGAACCCCGTCCTTCAAGTAATACTTGTGACCCCAGATGCACCCATGAGGTATTGACTGTAACACGGGGGTTCGAAACAACCTATCCAACCGTGTGTTGATCCTCTTTACCGAGTGATTCAACGCCCTGACCGAATGACCCCCCCGCCACTGAAGTCGAGGTATGAGTTGTGACCATACTAGTGTGCACCCGGGGCAGGTCCTAGCTATCCAACCCGCTGTTGAGATAATCTCCTCAATCAAGATGCGCCTGCCCAGTGTTGCCAAGTCGTTCTCCCCAAGGTGAAGTATCACCACTGACGGTGGAGACTGCTGGCGTGCTAACAGCCCTTGGAAGAATCCCCTAAACTCGTGAAGACACAACCCTCCTCTGCCAAAGAACGTGATATTCAACCCTAGTTGTGCCGCCCTTTCCTTCTTGTCACCTGACAGGAAGACACATTCCGCTCGCTTCACATATGAATGACCGACAATCCAGACATTGTTCTTTGTTGTTTCCTGTTCGCCGCTCCGTGCCGATGAATATTGGCGGTGCCCGACGACAAATTCCTCCCCTGCGTAACAGGTCTGAGAAACTGTAAGAGAGCGGAAAGAGACCAAGCGTGAGTGACAAGTAATCATAGCATGTCAATCCGAACATAACGTTTATAGCAGTCTGACGACCACCTCCCAATTGTCTTCACTCTTTCCACCGGGAGGCCCCCCGCCACCGCCTCAGTTGCTGCCCCAATCCTGAAGGAATGAGATCCAAAATCTCTAGGATCAAGACCCGCTTTTGTAACCCCTATTTCGAACACTCTCCTGAATTGATACCTGGTCAAGGGGCTCCCGTCGGCGTGACAGAGCAACGCCCTGCCTGCTGAACCGACCAATAGTCCCATGAGTGATTCTACGTGCCTCACCGGGCAGCACGGGTTGGCGGGGGCCCGTTGCAGAACTATGGTGTGACCCCTAGCTTCTTGATCGGTCTTTGATTTCTGGATAATCACCCACATGGTGTCACCCCTTATCGTCACCCCAGCCTTCTGCAAGCCACCTAGTATGTCAGACTTGGATCCTGCCACAAGTTCACTAATTCTCAGTGCCCCATAAAATGCCAGGGAGAATGCCGCCCTAAAAAGAAGCACTTCCCACTCCGAGTTACAAACAATCTCCAGCATGCCCAGTAAGGCTGTTAGCCGGGCCAACCCCATGGGCTTCCTCTTATCCTTCTGGTGTCCCTGAATACGGCGCCATCCCCTTAAAGCCTTGCGTATCATAAAGGTATTAGTGGGATCCCGGAAGCCCCTAGCTTGAGCGAAGAATGACACTGCTGCCCCATGTCTGGTTGCCGCTGCCACTGAGCGCCCCTCTTTGTGCATCCATTCTAAATAGGCTGCAAACCCATCCTCCTTCGCCCAAAGCACTTCCCACTGTGGCCCCAAGAAAGAACAATAAGACAGAAACGCCCCTTCGTAAGCCGTCTTGGTCCTGGGGGCTAGGCTAGCGACCACGAGGTCCTGTAATCTGGGGCACCAATCTGCCAAAGTACTGCTGGGAAGTGTGCTGGCGAGGGGTCTGCTGTGGGGAGATGTTCCCTGAAAACCTGCATTTTGAAGCGAGAAAGGGAGTCAGCAGCATTGTTTAAAACACCAGGGACATGTTTGGCTCTAAAATTAGCATTCAGTTTAAGGCACCGCAGAACAATTTCTTTGATCAGACGAAGTATGAAAGGACACCGCGCCCCCTGCTGATTGATACATTCCACCACTGTCATGTTATCTGACCAAAACACCACTGATTGGTTACATAGGTGTTCGGGCCAAACCATCAGTGCCACCCATATTGGAAAAAGTTCCAGGCAGCCAATGTTGCTGAGCAAACCCCATGTGTTCCATTCTTCTGGCCATTGTTGAGCGACCCACCTATTCCCTAGGATGGCACCAAAGCCCACACTACCGGCCGCATCAGTCCATAGTCCCAACTCCGCCGATGTCGTGAGCGGGCCGGGCCAGACCACCCTACCGTTAAAATCTTCCAGGAATGCCATCCAAATAAGCATATCCTGGCGAATTTCAGACGATAGGCGCGTGCGGTGGTGCTTTTCCCTCAGCCCCCTCATCGCGTGCGCGATGGAGCGAGAGAAGGGGCGAGCCATTGGGATGATTCTTAGTGCGAAATTCAATTGCCCTACCACCTCCTGTAATTGCTGCAAAGTGACCTTCTCCTTCCGGAGGCATAACTGTAGCGATGTCTTGAATTTGCACACCTTGTCCTTAGGTAGTCTAAAACATCTCTCCATTGAGTCAATCTCGATGCCCAGAAATTCCAAGCAGGTGGTCGGGCCCACCGTCTTCCCAGGCGCAAGCGGGACCCCAAAAGCCCGCATGAGCACGCAAAATTCCTGCAATGCCAGTGCGCACTCCTGAGAACCCGCTGTACCGAGGAAGAGGAAATCATCTAAGTAATGCATGACCCTTTGATGGCCCGTCACTTGTCTCATGGCCCATTCAAGAAATGAACTAAACATCTCAAAGTAGGCGCAAGAAATAGAACAACCCATAGGCATGCATTTGTCCATGTAGAACCTATCCCTAAAGGTGAAACCTAAAAGATGCTGGTCCGCCGGGTGGACTGGGAGGAGGCGGAAGGCGGATTCTATGTCTGATTTCGCCATCAGCGCCCCGGGTCCAGTGGCCTGCAATAAGGTAACAGCCTGATCAAAAGAGGCGTACTTAACACTACAGATACCTTCGTCAATGGCGTCATTCAGTGACGCCCCCTTTGGCGCTGACAGGTTATGAATCAATCTGAATTGCCCCTTCTCTTTCTTGGGGACAACTCCCAGTGGGGAACACACAAAATTGGGTACTGGCACTGCAGGAAAAGGGCCAGTTATCCTGCCTAAGGAAAGCTCCTTGTCAATTTTGGCGGCCACAACAGCCGGATTGTGTTTGACTGATAATTGATTTCTACAGTGCGCACTGCCTGTGTATCCCCCGGCCGGGATCCTAAAACCTTTAGAAAAACCTTCCTGGAGTAGGGTGGCCGCTTTGTGGTCAGGGTATCTGTTCAACAATGGAATCATTGCCACCACATCCACTGGAGTGGGGGGGCGTAACCTGTCTGACTTATAGTGGCTTTCCCCTACCCCTCTGTCCTGTGTTACCTTGCTTGGACCTACAGGTAGTTTCTGGATGAGAGGGGTGCCCACAGGAGGAACATGCATGCCTAAACTTACACGCGGCCCTTGTGCAGGTACGCCTATTAAAATCCCAGCACACCCCTTTCTTCTCTGGCCCACCTGCCCTAAATTTCCCAGGTACTTCACTCGTTTGGGGGGGCCGAAAGGGCTGCTGCGGTCTAGTGAACACCTTGACCGCACCGAACTGAGGGGGAGGTGCAGTGTCAGAGAACTGTTTGTGCCAAGCCATGGAATCTACCGAGTCCCATGGCAACGATCTATTGAATTCCAATGCCTTCCTAAAATTGACATCATAACCCTTCCATGCTTCCCCAGAATACTGTTGACTCCACCCCACAATCCTGCTCGAGTAGCAAGCCAATGCAGCCTGCAGATCTGGAGGACGCTCAGCCTTAATTGCAGTGAAAACAGCCCATGCTTGCATCCAATTATTGAGATTTTCCTCAACCCTGAATCTAGTACACTGCGCCCTCCATTCACTTGGGAGCATCCACTCTTTCAGTGCTTTTGCCTGCTCCATTTCCCTATTATCCAACAATAAAGAATAAATGTACACGTATTTATCAGCCCAAATCATTTCTTTCACAGCTAATGACACATGCTGAGCTAGATTTTCGCTCCTGGAAGGTATCACACCGTCCCCCAAGAGCGGCAATGCCACTTCCTTACCAAGTGCGGGCACCGGGGGCGGCTGCCCTTTAACTCCGTCCAGCTGGGGAACACTTGGACCTGCAAGGGGAGAAGAAATTGGCAATGCAACACTGTCGGCGACCGGTGCCGATCTGATTTTTTCTACAAACCTTGCCGCCTCTGCCGCATGGTCTGCAGAATTCGGGAAGGCTCCCCCTTTTTGGAGCCATGGCATCATGGCCGTTAACTGAGATAACAATTCGGGTGGCATTGAATCTACATTACCCCCCGGGACAACAGGTACCACTGGGGTTATGCCCAGTGGTCCTGGCACAGCTGGCAGGGCGGGCGCCGGGTGTGGCCAGCCTGTACCCGGGATTGTGGGCACCGGTGCGGGAGCAGACCCAGCGTCTACTGGTTGACCTGCCGGCACCGGCACCACAGGGGCAATGGGTGTAGGCACATGCGGGGGTGGGACCACCGCGGGCGGTGCGGCGGGTAACGGATCCACTGGGCCTGGGGTGGGAACCGCCTCCTTGGGTCTTTTGGATCTAGGTTTCCCTTGTGGAGTGACAAATTCCCCTCTTGGCACTGGTGCCACCCTCTTGCGGATCGGTCGCCCGGACGGGCCCGGTGCCTCACTCTCTCTGTCATCCAACCGAGCTTCCCGCTCCTTAATTTGTCCTAGCTGTTGCTTAATGTCGCTCATCTCCCGCATCATAGCCCGCATCATAGCCTCCATGTTGGACCCCCTTTTTCCACCCCTTGGACCTGGCATGACGCTTACCCCAAAAAACACCCGCTGCCTACTTAGTTCCCAACAGGTCAACTGTGTGTACCTTTCAGATGGAGGGTCACCAGGGGGCTTTCAGCACCATGCAACGGCGACCGCAACACTAGCGGCTTGTCCGCTTATGTAAGGGGGTGAGTAAACCTAATGTAGACCTACCCGGCGGCCACCAGGAGCGATGAATGCTAGCCCCCCGTACCCCTCTTACCGACCAGTCACTCGTCCTCGCCTGCGATAATGGTCTGCGGCCCCTGTTCACACCACGTTGCGTGCTGGATGCTCTTACGTCCTGTCCGCTAGTGAATGGCCCCAATAATGTCGTTAAATTGCCTGGAATTAAAAACTTGTGTTATCACCGTGTATAAGCGACATTCAAAATAACACTCCTTCCAAGGCCAGGACAATTCTGGACCCGTATCTGCACTTATTCCCCAGAACTGTAAGGATATGACAATAAATCACTTAATAATCAAAATTACAACAATACATTAGTGAAAACCTTTCAAAAATGTCACCTCGTTTTCAAGAAAATTGCACACTTTGTGTCACATCCAGTAACATGAATTATAAATAAACACTGCAGTGTAGCGTGAAAAACAATTACCTAGATACACTTTGTGCAATGACATTAATAATAAATCACTTAATAACTAAAGTAATAACCTTGTAAGAAATGGCCCCTTGTTTCACCATACAATTGTACACTTTGTGTCACTTCATGAACAACAAATTACCTAATCATTAATGTAATGCAGCCGTGAAAAACAGTTTCTTTCCTACAATTGTAAACTTTCACCAGGGGTCTCCCATCCTGGTCGACCCTGCTTAGCTTCAAGCGTGACGCTTGTGTTCCGCTGGAACAACCTCTCCGCACTGTCTCACCGAGGCGGGAAAACCCTTCTTTGTACCGCGTTACCTATGCGGTTTAAATGACGCCGCTAACGTATCAAAGACCGTCGCTCAACCTGCCCGCGGCTTTACTTACTCTGTACCGCGTTATCTGGCCTCCCCGGTTTGTTCTATTGCCGGTATGGTACTCTAAACACAAAGCCGCTCAATACCAAGGCTCCCCCCCGCAGCCTTACCCCGGCCCTCGTGGAGTCCCGGAGCACACCTCCGACGTGCGCTGGCCCGCTGCTCGTCCCTGCCCTACCCGCGCCAACAAATACCGCCTTTTCCTCGTCCCTCGGAGCGAGTTCCACGTCCTGGGACCTCTGCTGCCGCCTCGCGTCCTCCGCCGACGACCCTGGACAGAAAAGGGGAAAATCCACAACTGCCGCCTCACGTCCCAGGCCGATGCCGATCCAGGCAATCCCACGACGGCTCGGCTGGCTCCACGAACCGCTTCGTTATACCTGCAAAATAAAGCGGGAAAATTACCAAACAAAGAAGCCCCGAACGCGGGGCACAACGTTCAGCGAGGGAGCGTCCAGGGACAAGGGGGTCTCCTGGGCGCTCCCTACCTCTTATTCCCGAGGGGCCGGGTGGCCCCTCCTATCGCCCGCCCCCCCCGACCCGGAACCACTCCATTGAATCCGGGTCAGGAGGGGCGCCGGCCAATCGGCGGTGGGCCGCGCCCCCAGGGCACGCCCCCACCGTCGAAGGACACGAGGGGAAAGGGGGTGAGACGGTCGCCGCGCCGCCATGCGTGCGGGGGGGCCGAGGGCCCCCCCTTTTCATAAGCATGTTTTGTGATACACAATTACATCTGTCGTATGCATGTCACAAACTTTAAACATTACGTCATTATATAATGAAATTGCACTGTAGTTGGATTAGCAGCATAAACGACTGTGCCTGTGTCATTGTTGAAAACCAGACTGCAAATATCTCTCGCACTTCTTCATTCATCACACTGCTAAGATCTGCGTCCCGTAACATGATACCCGCACCTCAGTGGTCATCAGGTACGACATAGATCACTTCCCACATAGGATGCTAACAAAAACACCACGCTTCCAACAAACACAATACGCTGTGGCGCACCACCCATACAGGCAAGTTCTTCAGCACTCTACACAGGGTTAGTAAGCGCTATATAAATGTTAGAATACAATATAACAGTAACTGAAAATTCAGGATATTCAGAGGAAGTTTTATTGGCAATCAAGCTGCAGATATAAAAAGAGAGTATATCAGAAATTAATGCCACAGAAGAAAATGTCACCTTGAAGTTCTTGTCAACAAGAGGAAAATAAATTGAAGTCCACAAACTGAACAAAAGTTGAACAGAATCCAAATACTGTAATTACTATGCATTCCCTGATGCATCGGAGGCACTTTAATTTTCTCAAACAATTACATTTATCCAGGCTTATCGAATACTATATTGCCCAAAGCAAAATTCAAATCCTTCTACCCGAATAAGCAGGCCTAGAATCCAGACAACCGAAAAACATCACAGGCTTTGAATGTATGGCGTGAGAACTTTGTTTGTTACCGTGAACGCCATATACCACAAGCAAAACAACTAATATCAGCACTGCCGATGTCACTACATACCACACAACCACCAATATCAGTATCAACAACACCACCACCAATAACAATGTAACCACCACCACCGATACCACTACTCCCCCCTCGAGCAGTGGCAGTCAATAGGTCTGGATGTCATGTTAAACAGCAACTTCACTTTAAGTGCAGGATGCGCAAATGGCGAAAGGACTTTACATTTTTACTCCTATTTTTTTTTTTTTGCTGTTACAATGAGCAATAGTTATAGGAGGAAAAGTAACACAGAAATGATGGACATGTCATTGTCACTCGTATGGGTATTATCTGCATTATCACACACATCAACAAAATAAGGGGGATAGGCCTGTTTCCAATACGTGCACATCTATGTTTTAAAACCACAGTAAAAGCGCTTCTTTCGGCGCCATCTACACAAAATATTCTGAACTCACACAACAGACTTGCCCTTCTCCGTCCCTGAAATTAGAAGGAAAAATTCCTTTTTTACGGGGATGGCTGTTCTTATAGGCAGCTAGAATACAGAATACTCTTAGTAACTTTTACTGCCCCCCCTGCACACAAAGAAAGATGCTTCCTGCTGTATAAACCACCTAGCTTGCAGCTAACTGGCCGATGTTTATGCACTGACAATAGACTAAAAGCATGCAGAATTAGCAGCGAAATCCACAGCCGAGTATCATATATTCAGACTGCGATGTGAAAATAGTGTGGCTCAAGCCCCTTGTAATGGTAAAAATAGGAGATGTCATAGTGATCTGAAAAAATAGGCAGACTAGGAGGCCGAGGGGGTCTATAGATATGGGTACACAATATATCCCTGTTATTGATAAAAAATGACACACCGAGGCACCTATATAAAAGTAGTCCAAAGTGAGGTCAGGAATTAGATTACCTTTCAAAAGATGATGGCGGATTATTGCTGCATCGTGTCATGCCAGAAGGTAACATCATTATGGAGCACAACATGTTCTCCGCCTGAGTCCAGGGGAAAAAGGTCACTGAAGAATCTGTCAGATTGGATTTACAATGCAGGGCACTCTTTGAATCTGGGGCTCTAGCAGAACTTGTATTCATTTGTTTGGGACTCTGGCAAACAGGCTGTTACAGCAAACAATGAGAGGCATTTAATTATGTGTGCATTCTCACGAAGTTGGCTCAAGCCAAGGTTGCTATGCGTACAACCTAATGCAGGCAGGCTTCAATATTACATGGAACAAGACCCTCTTAAAAAGCTACAATAAACAGGACGATAAGCATGAGATAAAAGGGCCAGTGATGGAACAGGACATCGAACGATGCATTGGGGGAAGTGACCAGGGAATAAATAAGTTATCGTAGGAGTGGTCAGAAAAGAAGGGAGATGCAGTTAGTTGTCGCTTACAAAGTAGGAGGTAGGAGCAGTCAAGTAAGAAACACAGTGAAGTTAAAGCGGTTAAAGGAACCTAGATTGCTAACTCAATAGTACCAGGAATAAGAGGTAGATGTAAAAACAGTGAGGTGGGAGAGATGGCAGACATCAGGCAAAGAGAAGTTGTATGGTAAAAGATTGCAAAGTTCTAGCACCTAAATGCAGAGGAGAATATGTCAAAATTGGTGCAAGAAATGTAAAACAACAAGGCCCTCTTTCAGAGACACAATGCCCCCATTCCGCTTTTCGACACAGGGATATATAGTTTATCGCCCAATCAGGATGATTGGGAAAACTGGCGTCTGCCCGTAAAATGGATATGTCTGTTTGTTTGTTACCAACCAGAAAGACAGCAGTTTGTCTTACTTGTTTACCAGTATTACCAACCACAGCAAAGATGTTTTATTTTTGCAGATCCATTATGTATCGCAAAAACGCGGGTTCAGCACTATACAAAGACTACTGAATGGCAAAAGTAAATTTCAAATCTGGGACGTCATTTTATGGTAAATTTACAAAACATCGACCGTGTCAAAGAAAAGGCAACCTACCACGTTTTAAATCTATTTCCCCACTCAGTTTGCGATGTGGAAATAAGAAACGTACATCACATAACCCTAAATGCTCTTTACTGGACTTTAAAAAGACCTGTTTATAGTGCTGTGGTAACCTGTCTGGTCATTACTCTGTTGCTCCACCAGCCCTTTTGTTCATCCTGGGTTTACGCTGTATGGAGATAATCCCTTGAAACATCGGGTGAATGTTTTTTAATTTTTTTATACAAGTTGGAACATCACTCTGAATGTCAGTAAGGGAAATGGAGAAGTACGGCGCTTGCACTTTGCGTTTCCATCATACAAAGGACTGGCTCAAACAGGTATCAAAGGTATGCTCATAATACCCAGCTGAAGCCACTTTTGCTTCTGCACAAAATAACCCAGTCTCCGGAACCATATAAGTCTTCCGGCATACTAACTCTCCCATCCGGTTTGACTTACTATGGAGGAATAGGAGGATAAGGATTTTAAAGAGGTTGCAGAGACTGAGCTGAGCACCAGCAGCCAGGTGCAGCTCTCCGCCATGTTGCCGGCTACCTTCACAGCACACGCTCTCAGTGGCTGTCAGTAAACTCCACCCCTCTAGACAACGGCATCCAGAACTCCATTCCAACTACATGCCAGGCACCGCGAAAAACACCACAACAAACAAAGCTCTGCTCTCACCAGCCTCAACATTATTTTTATTGTTATTAATTAAAAGTATGCCAGATGCGCCAACAAGCTGGTGAGGGAGCCAGGCTAAGGCTCAGCACCGCCGTGAGGTGTGCAGGCAATAATACTGGTCCCGTGACAACGCAGGGCCCAATCAGGGAACATAGGCTTTATTTACCACGGCTTCCAAAAACTAACATGAAAAAAACAAGCGTGTGCCACCGTCGATGGCAGCAGGGGGGAGAGGAGGGTGTGGCGCTATTCCCTCGCAGGAGCGAGGGGCTGGCGTCCCGATAATTGATAACATTTGGTGCCAGCTGCTCGCTCATGCAAGTGAATAGCCAGACGTGCACGCGTTGCCATTGGAAGCAATGCAAGGCGGGCAAGTTTTTACTGGAAAGCTCTATCGATGGCTAAAGGTGTCTTTCCTCTGCAGCGCATGCAAGCTGCGGAGGTGAGACCTAAAAACGGATACAGACCACAAAGTTAGGTGCTGGTTTTAATCTTTAATGGTGCATGTTGCCATGACGCGCTCCAGCCCCTCCTCAGGCCTTGATCACATAATAGAGATCTCTATATATCTATCCTGTAACTATTTTTATTTTAGCAATTTTAAAATAAGAAAATATTGGGGAAAAAACAGCAAGTTATAAATATATACCTTCTTGATTGCAGGCATGTCCTTGCTGCAGGTTCACAACTCACTAAGCTATAATACAGGGATGTTAACATTTGACCTGCAGGTAACACAAGGCTCTATGCAACAAAAACAGTAATCAACAAAGCTATTTACATAAAAAAAATGAATCTGTGATTTAACATGTTGCATGCTGTGCTTTCCAGCAGACACATTGATCCTCTATGCAATATTATGGTGAGTTGAACTTTTGATTACAATGTACACAGATCTTTCTAGCAAGTGCATTACCTCCGGAATTATCCACTTTGTTACATATGATGCCCAAAGCTCACTTACTTATGGGAAGTGTCTTCCATTTCTGGTTCTCATGATTGGTGAAGGTGCAACTGCAAAAAGCGAGGAATTCATCAGGCAGTCTTTTCCTACAAGCCCCTAGTGGGTGTTTCTGTCAAACCTAGACACCAGAGTTGCTTTCGAAGAGACATAGTTTGTATAACTTTAGAGAGTCACTCTCCTCTCTGAGAAATGCTGACCCGGACAATAGCGAAATTGCTGTTGGTGGCTCAGTCTTTCAACAATCCGTTTTATGTGGTTGAAAGGAGTGGTGGAAGGAGTAAACACACTGCAGATGTGATATCAGAAAGAATAACGTATCTACTGGGCTGATCTGGCTGCACTAGGTGTAATAAAATACCTACCATGATCCCACGTGTGTTAATTCAGCTAATAATTTATATTATATGCCTTTATATACTCGCTATAATAAATGTCGAATGCATTCTTGCATTTGCAATTGTCGATGAATTAAAAAGGAACAGGCTTTCAAGTCATGTTATAAATGGTAAGATGGTCTTTCTGAATTGAAATATGACCAATGACATGAAGTGCTGGCTAGGAGATGGGGCTTATTACAAATTAACTATGTTTTCGGTGCTTGCACCACATAACTTGTACAGAAGACCACCTGGGAGTGCTAAATAAATGAAAAATGTATGCTTTCCTGCTTTTGGCATTCGATCACAGTGTGCAATAAATTGCCACCATGAGTGTTAATAACACGCACATATCAAGCCATGCAATACATTTACTGGCTTTTGGTAAAAATATAGCTGCGTACATCCATGTGGCATGTAGGCCCAGGTAACACTGGCAGGAACTATTTCAGTTCAAAGAGCATTTCACACTTTTTATTGCACTTAGTCTGTCCAAGGTAAAAAAAAAAGGGATTAGCGAGTTTGGTAACCAGATCCCTTCTTATTTATACATGCAAGAAGGCAATTCAGATGTGTGGCGATGGTGACCGCATTAGCTAATCTTCTTTTGTTCTGTCCTGAACTGTGTGTCCTACCCCCACCCAATAAAGTTTACACCCCCCTCTCAGCCCCACCGTGAAAGATCAATGGATAAGCTAATCGCTCTGACTTCCAACGAAGCTCACGCTGTGTCCTAGTGACAAGAGCTCCTGTGATTAATTCTGTGCAGTGCTTGTTAACCCCATGTGTCCTCATGAGGAGACCAGGCTGTCATGAGTCAGTTGAGCTGTGCTCATGATGTCCTGGTCTCGTCATAACGCCGCAGCTCCGCCCACGCGCTGTTAATTCCCCGCCTGTGCGAGAGAATTAATGAGTGGGCGGCGTCGTGACGAGACCAGGCCGTCATGAGCACAGCTACACGAGTGACTCATGAGGGCCTGGTCTCATCACAAGTACCGCGATGCCGCACTCATCCCCTCATGCCCCCTGCAATGTGGGGGAATTAGCCCTGCAGGAAAGGGGTTAAAGGTGATCAGTTGCATGATGAATGGAGCGCTACTTGTGTTAAAGTCGTGTCCCCATGAGTACCGGTACTCTCTTTGATCTAGAAAAAGTGCCGGTACTCAAGAGGAGAAAATGAAAAAGTGCCAGTACTCGGTACCGGCCCATTTAAAGCACTGCTTGTATCTAGAAACGAACAAGCTGGGAATGGAGAGAAAGCATAACACGGAGTAACTTGGGTGGAACATCTACATGCATCGCCATCCGCTACTGGCAAAATGGAATAAAAGTGCTCCTAAAACAAATATTCTGAAACATCAATCTAATTAAAACACTGTCTCTGGAGTCGCGCACAATGACTCCTCCATAGCACACTGCAATCACAACATTTCTAATTTTAGTGGTCTATAGAGTCAGGCCGAAGTCCTTTCTTACTTTATATAATTACTCCTGGCCCAAAAGCTGCGTCTTCAAAGTCGGGATGCCAGACAATTTGTTAGTATGAGAAATAGATGCATTTTAGCTCGTTTTCCATGGCTAAAAAATATTCTAATTCTGATTTGTGGTGATAAAGTCTTATGGCATAAATGTATTCCTATATGTTCTGTTATAATAAGTTACATGCATGTTGAAACCCGTGATGCATACTACATACCAACCTCCCTGCATTAGTGCTGAGTGACAAGATGTACAGCACTTGTCATTGTATTGTATTAGAGACTTATATAGCGCAAAACTGTCACCCTACAGGTATCCTGGCGCTTGGATCAGAGAGAAGCTCGACAAAGGAGAAATCCGAATCAACTATTTAAAAGATATGCTTAAAACACATTGCTTGGGAAGAGCCAGGTTTTCAGGCTCTTCCTAAAGCCAATCAACGAGCTAGCCTGTCTAAGCATTAGGGGCAGTTCATTCCATATACGGGAGGCCATCACTCCAAAGGCTCTACCACCTTTCCGAGACCTCTTCAATCTGGTGGTAGTTATCAAGCTGGAGTTTGAAGAGCGGAGCTGCCTACTTGGATTGTACCAGGTAAATGTTTCCTGTAGAGGAACTGGGCCCTGACCATGTACTGCTTTATATACAATGCAAAGGGATTTAAAGCGCATTCTCTCCCTGATGGGCAGCCAGTGAAGATCTCTTGGGGCCAGCGTCATGGAGGATCTGCGTTGTGTATTTAGGGCCAGTTTTGCTGCCATAGATTGAACTCTCTGCAACACCTGTACAATATATTGTGGTGCTCCCAAGTACAGGGAGTTGCAGTAGTCCAATCTACTCGGTAATATACTCCTCACTGTAAGAGGACAAGAGTCTTCTGGGAGTAGGGGGAAGGATTTTCCGTAAAGTACGGAGCAAGGAGAGGCAGGTACTGGCAGTTTTATTAGCCTGTGCATCCATTTGGAGGTTTTCGTCTACCATAACTCTCAGATTGCGCACCACTTTAGCCGAGGCCAAAGCGTCACCCTCAGGAGTGAGCTTAAACTCTAACGGTAAGTGGCATGACATTCTCAGGGCAGTATAGTACCTCAATTTTTCCCTCATTAAATTGTAGGGCATTTCTCTTGAGCCAACCTGCAGTTTGACACATACATTCCTGGAGGGTATCAATAGATATCGCTCTTTTCCCCTCCAGTGAGAGTATAAATTATGTGTCATCTGCATAGTTGATGAGATCTATCCCAAAAGATTTGATAATGGGAAGTAGAGGGCGTAGATAAATATTAAAAAGAATCGGGCTTATTGCTGAGCCCTGTGGTACACCGTGGAGTACTGGGGACATGGCAGAGGTAAATGGCGAAAAGGATACCGCCTGTTGTCTTCCTGACAGGTATGAACGTAACCATTTAAAATCCTGTCCTTTTACCCCTATGTCTTCCAGTCTCTCAACCAACACTGCACGGTTAACCGTATCAAATGCGGCTGACATATCCAATAGTACCAAGACAGATGAAACCCCGTTGTCAGCACGCATTCGCAGGTTAAACATTGCCGGATGTACGTTGTTACAACGCATGCTTTTACCACGCATGCTGTAACAACACAAGTTTTAAAACTCATTACACTGGGGGGGTGCTGGATAGTGAATAGTTTAATTCACTATTCCAACACCAGTCCCCGTGGACACTAGCGAAGGTGTTGGATAGTAAATTAAAACTATTCCCTATCCTAGAGCGCCCCCCAGTGTAATGCGTTGTAATGGTTTTCGTTTTAAAGTCTGCGTTGTAATAGCACTGCGTGCTAAAAGTTGCGTTATAAAGGTTGTTCCCCTCCATTGCCGTTACCAGTGCGGTCTCGGTCCCATGTCCCGTCGGAAACCAAACTGATCCCTGTCCAGCAGTAAATTGTCCTCTAGATAGCAAGATAGACTTTTAGTAACTACCTTTTCAAGGATTTTAACTGGGTAGGGCAGTAAGGAGATTGGTGGGAAACTCGCTGGGTCAGAGGGGTCCAGGGAGGTATTTTTAAGAAGTGGAGTTATAATAGCTTGCTTCAAAGCCTCTGGTACCACCCCTTCCTCCAATGACTGGCAGCAGATATTCCATAGCCATGGTAGAGTTTCTTCCCCCAGGGTTTTCCAGATTTTATGCGGGAAAGGATCGAACTGGGAGCCTGAGGCCACACTTTGAGCAAGCTGGTTAAAAGAGTCCTCTGTGGGAGAGTGGAAAATATCCAATATGGTAGCTGTTTGAGATTCAGAGGCAGATTTCTCAGCTAAGCCAGCCACATCGTCAAATTGCAAATTCCCAACAATTTTTGTTATTTTCTCATCAAAAGTCAGCGATATCATCACATAGCTTCTGTGAAGCTATTACCTTATTACTAGCACATGCTGGACTAGATAGGTTCCGGACGATATCAGAGTGCTTTGGTACTGTTTAGGGGCTTGCAGAATAGAGTTGGCATAAAAATCAGCTTTGGCCTTGGCAATAGATTCCTTATAATGGGTCTGTGCTAGTTTCAAGGCTTTCCTATCCAAATATGCCCTCCTCCATTTCCTCTCTGCCTTTTTACATGTTACCCATAGCTGTTTTAATTCGTTGTTGAACCAGGGGGCAGAAATGTTCCTCCTATTTTTTAGGCGCTTTAATGGCACCACTGTATCAAGGGAGTCCGCCATAATCTTGCAGTAGGTCTGATAGTCTTCACCTACAGAAGAGGAAGGGGTAAAGGACATCCGGCCCTGGAGAAGCAATGGAGTTTTATTTTTTATCAGCTTGGCCCATTCTCTTTGGCTGCCACACTTTTCATGACAGTGGTAATTGCTATGGAGGTTCATGCTGAATTAACTTTTTGAATGGCTATCTATTTCTTATAGTCTGAATTAGCTAAATGCCATGCTGGTAGCTATCCTGGCTGGAGTGAAACCACCAGGAGTGCCCCTGTTATCATGGCCTATTCAGCCTGTATTTTTAGCCATTTGACACACTTTTGTTTCTAGTAGCACCACTGTTAGACCTGGCACCATTGGCGTGGGTCTCCATTTTTTGCTGTAGTCTCGTGTGTTTTTGCTGGTGTTAGATGCTTTGGACACTATGCTACTGCTGTCTAGTGCCACAGTGTGTGTTCTCCCTATTGTAAATTGATGTATGAATTGGTGATTCCATACTTGACTGTTTTTGTTTTCTTGTCAGACCCTAGTACAGTGCACTGAGTGTGTTATGTTAAGTTATACGTTCTTTTATAGCGCTAGAATCACCCGGGGGCATCTCGGCGCTTGACTAGAACTAATTCCTGAGATTGGAAGAGGACCGAATGAATTAGAGAAGGATGGATTTTAACTGTTTCCTAAATGTGCCATAATTATCAATTTTACGCAGGGGATCTGGTAACTCATTCCAGTATCTTGGCGCTAGATATGAGAGCTTTTACTCCCGAACGACTTGGCCTTATGTGATATTTGTAGAAGACCACGCGTACCAGACCTCAAGTTCCTATTAGGAACATGTTTAATAAGTCTTTTTTTGGAGGTATTTAGGACCTCTACCATTGAGTGCTGTGTATGTAAGGCAGCAGATCTTCAAAAAAGAATCTTTTCCTCACCGCTAGCCAGTGGAGTTAACGCAGAAGGGGCACAAATGAGGATCCCGCTGGGCGATTCAGAACCATCCTGGCTGCAGTGTTCTGAATCACCTGCAGCCTGTTTAACAAGGTCTCTCCCGCTCCTGCCAGTAAAGCGTTGCTGTAATCCAATCGACTAATAACTATAGCTTGGATCAAGGTTTTGCGATGAGCGGTAGGCATGAAGGGGAGGATTTTTCGCAGCAAACGCATGCTATAATAGCAAGAGCGGGTTTTGGTGGCGATATGGTCTTTCATTCATCTGAGCAACTGCACTCAGGCAGTACACATGGGTCAGTTCCATTCAGGGCCCAATTCCATCGGCTGCGGGGTCCCCCAGGGTGCCTCATTGAGCCCCACTCTTTTCAATGTCTATATGTCATCTCTCGCCGACATTGGAAGGAAGTGGGGCATTGGCATCTGCTCTTATGCGGATGACACGCAGCTGATGGTGGCCCTGGATGAGAGGCCTGATATAACCAAAACCAAGTTACATGACTGTCTCTCTGAAATGGCCCAGTGGATGCATTCGCACTGCCTAAAGTTGAATGCAGGAAAATCTGAGATTCTTCGGTTTGGTGGTGCCAAACTGGTGTGGGATGCTACATGGTGGCCACCCTCATTGGGCCTGGCCCCCACTCCAAAACAACATGCCAGGAAACTGGGAATCATCATGGATGATGTTTTGTCCATGAAGGATCATGTGCGATCCCTCTGTGGCAAGGGCTTTGCCATCTTAAAACTCCTTGCTAGGATATTCCCTTGGATACCTCTGGACTGCAGACGCTCAGTCACACAGACCCTATTGGTTAGTCGCTTAATGGCAATGCGCTGTTTGTAGGGATGAATGAACACTTGTTCTCTCACTTACAGGTTCTGCAGAATCTGGCGGCCAAACTCATTTGCAACAAAGGCAAGCTTGACTCGGCATCAGAATGTTTAAAGAGACTTCATTGGCTCCGGATGCGTCAGAGGGCTGCCTTTAAATTGCTCAGCCATGCCCATAGGGCTCTACATAAGACTGGTCCCACTATTCTTCAAGGGAAGATCAAATTTTATGTCCCTACTAGGAACCTACGTTCATGTCAATCGGCTTTGGTCAGGACCAAACGTATCTATAAAGTTAGAACAGGTGGTCGCTCCTTTTCTTACCTGGCAGCAAAAAGGTGGAATGAACTTCCTATTGACTTGAGACCTACTACAAATTATCTCCAGTTTCGAAAAAAGTTGAAAACCCACCTCTTCCCCAATTTTTAAACTTCTCAGCATCAGTCATCAGTAGTTCCTGTTTGGTATAAGTGCCGTGATATCCCTTGGGATGAGTGTCGCCCTCTACAAATACCACAAATAAATAAATTGATAGGACTGATCTAATTTTATCCCTAGGTTTTTCACACAATGAGTGGGCAATGGGGCTGCTCCCAACTGGGCGGGCCACCAGTCATCAGACCAGCTTGCTGTGGCTTTGCTCATTAACATTATTTCAGTTTTACCAGGGTTCAGCAGGAGACAATTCTGCGTCATCCAGCTGGAGATCAAGTATGCCTCTGGAAAACCTTGCTTTCTCTGCAACTAAGTCTGTACCGAACGAGAACATGAGCGGAGTATCATCAGCATACGAGATGATCTCAAAGCCCAGTTATTCCGCTCTCCTAGCTAGTGGGGCCATCTAAACATTAAATAGGGTAGGATTTAGGCAGGATCCCTGAGGGACAACTCTGTCTAAATTAAGTGCATCGGACCAGTATGGGCCAAGCATGATTGTTTGTGTCCTATCGGACAGAAAATTTCGCAGCCATTTCAGGGCTGTTCCTTGGATGCCACAGGACTCCAGTCTCTCCGCTAGCATTTCATGAGAGATGGCATCAAATGCCGCGGAGAGATCTAGTAGTATCAGGATTGCCGAACCGCCCTTATCTATTTGTAGCCTAAGTGAGTCCGTGACTGCTAAAATGGCTGTCTCCGTACTTAAGCCCTGTCGGAATCCAGATTGTGATGGATCTAATAGTTTGTTTTGCTCCAGATAGTGACTCAATTGTTTGTTGATCATGCTTTCCAGCGTCTTGCCCAATATTGGTAGGAGGGAAATCGGACGGTAGTTACCCAATTTCCATGGGTCGGCAGTAGGTTTCTTCAGAATCGGCGGTACAAATGCTTCCTTCCACATTCTTGGGATTTCCCCCAATTGTATAGATTAAACAGTTGGTGAATGGCTGGCGCACAGCTGTTGGCTAAAAGGGCCATCATCTTGGGGGTAAAAAAGGGGGAGGTGATGGATGGTGTGGCAGGGTATGCTCAGACGTGAGTCCCTTGCTCACTTTGCCACTGGATTCAAGCAAGCCAGGCTCAAGACGGCTGGAATGCCAGAAACTGGTCCTTAGAAGCTTGTTTCCAGTCCAGGGAAGACATGGCTTGGCAGTTCGTGCTGGACTGTTCCCATGAGGCGCAGGGTCAGACTGATTTGCATATAGCCATGTCTGAAGTGGGGTGGCAGAGTGGGCTAAAGAACGGTGATGGATTAAACCCAGATCTTTTGACTGGGTGTGAGTGTTTGATTCAGATGCTCCGTCCATCACCACCCCCTTTTGTACCATCATCTTGGGGGGGGGGGGCACGGATCAGAGGGGCAGCCTGATTTAGCAGAGAGAAGTGCTTTTGCAAATTCTTCGAGAGTGATTGGGTCAAAGCGATCAAAGGTGCTACCTGTCCCTTTTTCGAGTGTTTACGGGGATACTCGGCAACCTGTGCAGTATTGGATGAAAAGTTGGAATAGATTCTGATAATCTTATCTTGGAAATAGCTGGCTAGCTGGTTATAGAAATCTTGAGTTTCTAAGGGGGTTTGTCTACATGCGAGAGGCGACACAAATTCCTTTACTAGTTTGAAGAGGGTTTTAGGGACATTGGCGACGTCCTCAATTTTATTAAAAATAAATTGACGTTGTGCTAGTCTTAAACTTGGATGGTAGGTGGACAGGGTTTGTTTATACTGCGTTCTGTCTAGTGTCGTTTTACTGACGCGCCAGACTCTCTCCAACCTTTTGCGTTAGGAATTTTCTATCCTAAGCTCGGTGGTGTACCATGGGGCTGATGGACGATTTTGCAATTGAACCAAATTTTTCTTAGGAATCGCTGCATCCATCCTCCGCATGTGCCCAAGGCGTGTACATCCAAATGCTGCTAGTGGGCTTGCAGCACTGGTTGTGCCACCCACAGAGGCAGCCTTGTAAAATGTGTCTAAGGTCTGCCATTGCAGAGCCTGTGTGCAGTCGCCATTGCAGAGCCTGTGTGCAGTCTGGTACTGTCATGCTGACTGGGCAAGTGCACCCACTTCCTGTCCCTAAACCTTCCATTTTCTTCATATCAGACACCCCTATGGTAGGCCCAAAGGCAGGGTGCATTGCAACTATAAGGTAGGGCAAACCCTGATGTGTGTGGCATGTCCTATTAGTGAATTACAGCCATTTTCGTTTTTCACTATTGCATGGCTATCTGGTCTCCATAGGCCAGAATGGGCAGTTAGATTATTACATTTTATAATCCTAACTGACCCGGAGAACATAGTAGAAATTCGAGTTTAGCATGCCTGGACTCAGAATGATAAAATGCATCTTTTAGTGAAGTTGGTTTTAACATTGTGTTTGAAAATACCACTTTTAGAAAATAGGTATTTTCTTGTCTAATTATCCAAGCCTGCCTCTACTATGTTGTGTATTCCTTGACTGGTATTTTTTTAGTGACAGGGCTGGGGATTCCAAGAGACAGAATGAGTCAGCCCAGTGGTGAATAGAGATCTGCATCTAGATGGGTGGGAGAAGTTGCACCTGGTACCTGAATAGGGCTGTGCCTACCTTGCACAATGCTGGCTCCACCTCCTGGGGTGCAGCTGATGTCTCTGCCCTGCACAGTGAAAGAAGAGAAGGAATCTTGTCAACAAAGTGCTCCAAGGCTGTGCTTTCCCTATACAATGCTGGCTCCACCTCCTGTGGGGTGTCTGATGTTTCTGCCCTGAACTGTGAAAGGAAAGGAGTCATGTAAACAACAGTGCTCCAGAACTGGTTTGGACTGGGCAAAGGCCGCTCTGCCCTCAGAGGACAAAGGATTTTGGGACACTGATCCCAAGAAATTAGATCACATTTGGCCTCCAAGAAGAAACCTCTGCTGAGGAGAGGATCCTGGAGAAACTGAGGATAGACCATCCCTAAGCTGAAGTGCTGCTTGGGGGATTGGCCTGCAGTGGTAGTCTAACTGCCAAAGAGAGGAGAAATACATTTGTGTACTTTACTTTCAACTTGTGAAGGATCTCCAAGGGCTTGGAACAGAGCTTGCCTCCTGCTGAAGTCTTGGGGACAACAGACTTCAACCCCCAGCTCCCCGGAGTTCCTGGGGAAGTACCTGCTGCTGTTTTGGGCCTTCTGAGCACCTGCATGTCGCTGGAAGCGCAACTCAAGAGGAAGAAGCGTGTCACCGTCGCTGCTGCTGTCGCTTCGTGGATGTAGCCGCTATAGCAGTTGTATTGCACCGCATCAAGAGAAGCGTCTCGCAACGAGGAAGAAGCATGTTGCCATCGCTTCTGCTGCTGTCGCATTGTAGATGTCGCCTCTGTAGCTGTCGTATTGCACCGCATCAAGGAAAGCACCTCGCATCCAGGGAGGAGCACGCTGCCGTCAGAGCTGCTGCCGTTGAATCTTGGATGTCGCCGCTGTAGTTGTCGCATTGAGCGGAAGCCTCTCGCAACGTCGGGGAAGAATTTCGCACCCAAGGCTGTTGCCGTCGCATCGCTGAACCAGGGTGTCGCCGCTGCAGCTGACTCATCGAATGGAGACTACTCGCATCATCGGAGCAGCGTGCCGCATCGGGAAGATCTTCACGTCTTTATTTCTTTGCACCGGAACTTTGCCGCATTTCCATCGCCACAACACTTTGTTGTGGAAGAGTCACGGATCGAAAGGTACGTTGACTTAACGTGTCGCAGTTTAGGAACTGAACAGAACTAAGCTAAAACTACCATTTTAAGTATATTATTGTGGATTTTTGTCGTTTGTGGTCTTAAGTCTATATGAAGAGTACTTATTTTTTTTATATGAAACCTGTGTGGTGTACAGCTGTAGTGTTACTTGATTACTGTATGTGTTCACAAATGCTTTACACACTGCCTCTGAGTTAAGCCTGTCTGCTCGTGCCAAGCTACAAAGGGGGTGAGCTGAGGTTATTTTTGGAGTGTACCCCTTTACCCTGACTAGAGGCAAGGGTACCTACCTGTGCCAACTAGAGACCCCCAAATCTAACAACCACATATCTAGCTTTAAGTAGTGGGCGAGTCATTTCCCATTTTACTCGTTGCTAACAACATTGTCATTATTACTGATGGCCCTGGTTGGGGAATGCCTGCTGGCGAACGTATGGTCAAGGAATGTGGATAAATGTCAAGAACCCACATCGAAATGCTGAATATTCAAGGCAAGCTACCTTTTCACCTCTAAGAAGCAATACATCTCAAGTTGTATAATTATTGGGATCTGAGCTGTTAATTATACGGCCAGTGTTATTAACCTATCAAGACAACAATAATGCATCTGCTTACCCCAGTTGTGATGGAAAGGAGCTTTACATGAGTGGTCGTCCTATGTGATAATATCGATCTATACATGCCACCCCACTATGTCCTTTAAAATTGCAGGTTCGTTTATTCAATTTAAGTTTTGGAGGAGAAAGTAAGTGGGTAGAAGGTATCCAGTTAAACCTGACGAAGTTGCTTTTGACCTTCTAGTGGACTTTCTCCATTCACGGCGCAGCTCTGCCTGGTAGCTACTGCTTGTCCTGGTCAGGAGTTTGAGGCCTTCGTCCACCCTCGGGCTCCTTCTTGCCCCTCCTTTCCAGTTGTCTAGTGGTAGAGCATCACTGCTCTGCTGCTGGGCTGCCCCTTTCTCTCTTTCTGCCTTCATTCTGCTTTTTATTCCAATGTTCCCTTTTTTCTCCCTTTTTTTTTATGTTGTTGTTGTATTTCATTGCAGCAGCCCCTCTTGCTCCCCCGTAACCCCCCCCCCCCCTCCAGCAGTACTACTTAATGACCGCCAGACCGAAGGCAAGCCTGTCAGCACCTGGACAGTGCCCAAAACCAGGGACACTGGTTCTCGGACTTTCCACCACTTTGCCAGTATGTTCCTCTCCCTCCAATCCGGACGCTGCACCACCTGCCACCTCACATCGCCGAAGGAGACCCAAGGAGCCTTCTCCTGCCGGAACTGCAACCACACCTTCATTGACTCCACATCCTCTTGCAGACAAAGTGTTTCCTTCCAGGCTCAACTGCATCCTGCTCCATGTACGATCCCTCCATAAACTAGTCTCTAAAATCTGGAACCTCCTTGACGCCCCCCCTCTCCAGACATTGCCTTCACAGAAACCTGAAATAATCCCTGCTTTAGCCCAGGCATTGCCACAGCCATCCCCAACAGCTACAAAAGCAATCTGAAGGACCACACCGATCGACCAGGAGGAGACCTCGTCCAAAAGGACACCCTCCATATGACCACCGACTCTAACAGCCCTTCAACAACCATGGAATACCTCCATTTCCAGATCCAGGCCTGCCCCCACACCACCCTCCTCTACAGGCCACCCAGAGCCTGCCTGTCCTTCAGACGTCATCATAGACCACTTCGTGCCCCAAGCTCTCCTATCCACAGACTACATCCTACTCGGCGACCGCAACTTCCACCTAGACAACCTCAGTGACTAGTACGCCATTTCCCTACGGGACAACCTCTCCAACAACGGACTCAAGCAGCTAGTCACTGGCCCGACCAAGCAGCCAGGCACATGCTTGCCCCACCTAGACAACCTCAGTGACTAGTACGCCATTTCCCTACGGGACAACCTCTCCAACAACGGACTCAAGCAGCTAGTCACTGGCCCGACCAAGCAGCCAGGCACATGCTTGCCCCCTGTCTTCACCGGGAACATCAACTACAGCCACACCACCGAACTCCTCTGGACCAACCACTGCTACTTTCATTTCACCTTCACCAGTCCCACCGTCACCTACCACACTCACTGCCTCTACCATCACAGCTGGAACATGTCCACTGAGGAACCCCTCTCCACTACCACAACACCTCGGCACCTAACCTCCACCGATTGATCTCCAACTGCGCCGACACTCTGGCCCCTCTCAAGAGGGCCCCTAAGCAAGCAATACTCCAGGAAAGCCAGCTGGTTCACTTCTGCCCTCCATGAGTTCAGGTGCACTTGTGACTTGAAGAGATGGAGGAACAACAAAACCCTAGAAACCCACACCACCTTCTAAACTGCCATCAACACATGCCATAAAGAAAATGACCCTCCAAGACAGAATCGACACCAATGCACACAATAGCAAGGTACTCTTTGTCATTATCAAGGAGTTGGCCAGACCCAATAGCATGACAATAGGCGCCCCAGCATCCCAGGAACTCTAACAAACTCAGCACCTTCTCTTCCAGAACAAGGCGGCTCTACAACAGCTTTGTCACCCAAGACCCTGCCTCAAAACCAGTCACCACTGCATGCAACCACGACGCACCCTAACAGATTGTTCTTAACTTGACCCAGCTTACCACAAAAGCTGTATCGTATCACATCTTCCATAGAGCAGCCATCGCCATCACCCCATCACACCAGAGCGTCACCGCACCATCAGCTGCTCCATCGCAACTGCCACGTACCCTGATGACTTGAAACATGCAGAGATCAACCCCCCTGCTGAAGAAGCCATTCGCCGACCCGTCAGACCTCAAGAACCTCAGACCCATCTGCCTCCTCCCCTTACCAGCCAAGGTCATCTAAGGCCATCATCGCATAGCTCTGAGGTAATTGAGGAAAACCACATTCTGGACAACTCTTCCTCAATTTGGCTTCCAAAGCACCGAAATTGCTCTCCTTTTCACCACTTTCGGCATCCGCTCCCTCCTCGACAACGGCCAAACCGCAGCCCTCGTCCGACTGGACCTCACAGCTTCCTTCAATACCCCCTCCCACTGCACCCTAATCATGAGACTACACGACGCCGGCATCCGCGACAAAGCCCTGGACTGGAACTACCGGCCATACACAGTCAGACTACCTCTATTCCTCCCGGATCCTTGCTGCGGAGTGCCCCAAGGCTCTTCCCAGAGGCCTCACCCTCTTCAACATCTACATGGCCTGTTAGACCTGGCACTTCATCTCGTGATTACCCTTGACTTTTTGCCTCTACCTCCTCTATTTTTGATGCTGCAATAGATGCTTTGGGCACTTTGCCACTGCTAAACCATGTCAAAGTGTAAGTGCTCCCTGTATAAAGTGGAATGGTAATTGGTTGTCCATGATTGATATGGTTTACCTTACTAGTAAAGTGCACTGTGTGCCAGGGCTGGTTATGCAAATGCTGGTAGTGGGCCTGCCATTGCAGGGCCTGTGCGCAGTTTTTTAAACTGCCATGTTGTGCTGGCAGGTGCACTCACTTGCCAGACATTACCCATCCCTTTCTATGCTCCTCAGACACCCATATGGTAGGTCCAGGGTACCCCCTGGGCAGTGTGCAGTGCATGTGAAAGGTAGGATATGTACTGAGGTGTGTGCCATGTCCTGACAGTGAAATACTCAATTTAGGTTTTTACTGTGGAAAGGTCATCTTGCCCATAGGATAGAATGGGAAGGCTGTGTAATGTTTTCCATGTTTAAGATGGAAAGGTGAAGTTTAGTATGCCTGAACTCTCAATGTAATAACACATCTTTTCATGAAGGTGATTTTTGCATTTCTGTGTCTCTGCCTGGCTGTGGATTGGAAATCAATAGGATCTGGGGAATGTCTTGACACAGGAGAGGAGGTGAGACAGCAACAGGCTGACCTGCATCTGGAGTGTAGGGGGAGGAGAAGCCACTATTGGTGCTGCTATAATACAATTGTCCCATTTCCTGCTTGAGTGATTGAGAATACAGACCCCCACTAATCAAAGGAAGAAGGTGTCACTGGCAGGGAGGCACCCAGAACTGATTTGAACAGGTGTCAGTGCCCCCTAAAACCTAAAGACTTCAAAGCCATTGAGGGCTATAATTATGAGAGCTGATGTCCCTTAACTTTGGACAATGGCTTTGATCAAGTCTGAACAAGACTGGAGCTACGTCATGGTCAAGAAGACCTTTGCCAAGGAAGAAACTTGCTGTCTGTTCTGGGGCTGGCCTGCAGCTTGCTGTTTTAACCAAGGAAAGGCTAAAGGGACTTTGCTGTGTCCCCCTACTTGAAAGGCCTTTGCTGTGTCCTGAAGTAACTTATCCCCAGGGGCACAAGGTGAGCTGGCTCCCTGTATGGAAACGCAGTAACACAAGTTTCCATAAAAGTCTCAGTGGCGCTGTGTGACTGTTTGTTGCAGCCTGAGACCCTCATAAGAACTGCTTTGTGATCATGGGCTCTTGGAGTCCAAGTGAGTCTCAGCGACGCTGTGTGCGTGTGCTTTGTGCAGCCTGAGGTCTTCATGAGGATTGACCTGTGATCATGGGCATCTGGAGTCAAAGCAAGGATCAGCAACGCAGTGTGCGTGTTCTTTGTGCAACCTGAACCCTTTTGTGAGGCTTGTCCAGTAATCGTGTGGCCCGAAATCCAAGTGAGTCATCGACGCTGTGTTGTGCACCGCAAGACCTTCGTGACGTTTTGCTTTATCCGGTGCATCAGAGTTAAAGGGAGTCTAGCGACGCTGTGCACGTGATCTTCGTGCAGCGTGAGACCTGTGTGTGGAGTGCCCTGAGATCGTGCACCCAAAGCTTGAGGAAGACTCAGTGATGCTGTGTGTGCTCTGTGGCAGCCTGAGATCTTCGTAACTGTAGCAGCCCGTACCGGCAGACCCAGAGGAGCTGAGTTGCCGGCCCGATCCTGCTGTTGCCAATTCATGAAGTTGCATTCGAGGCCCAGCTGCTGGACGAGGAGAGGAGTGGGTTTGCGCCCCCAAGTAACGTGTTACTCTTGGGGCATGGGCTCAGAGGAAGACTCTCTCGTGTCTCGTGTTTGGATCGCGGCCCGTATTGCCAAGGGAGTGGCAGTACAGGGGCCGGAGTCAGGAGCTGCACTTTTTGATTAAATAGTACCCATGTTGAGGGCTACTGTTGAAAGTCTGAATACAAGTCAGAAGAAGAGGCAGAGACACTGCCTAAGGCAAAGTGACCGGTGCCTGAGTGTATTGCACATTATTCCATTTCTGCATAACTGAGTACCTGACTGTCGTATTATACACTGCATCATTTCTGCATAATGGATTACCTGACTGTCGTATTGCACATTGTATTATTCCTACATAACGAATTACCAGATTAGTGTATTACGCATTGCCTTATTTCTGCATAATGACCTACCCGGTGGTTGTATTACGCATTGCCTTATTTTCCCTTTCAAGTGCCTGATTGCTGCGTTACGCCTTACAGTATTTTTACATTGCAAAAGTGCCTGATTCTAGCATTACGAACTGTGTAACATATTAGGATTACAGGAGAATGTTTAGAAGTGCTAAATTATACCTGTCGAACTTACAAGGGCTTTTTAAAAATATTTTTTTTAATAAAAATTGTGTGGAGTCTATTTGTGGTGTCGTCATTGTGTTGTGAGCGTGGTTGCCAATACTTTACACCTTTGCCGTGAAGATAAGCCTGGCTGCTGGTGCCTAGCTAACGAGGGGGTGAGCGGGGCTATCTAAGAAGATGACCTTCTTTTCCCTGACATTGGAACGTGGGTCCCTACGTGGCCTAAGGTACCTACCTCGGGCAGCCAGGGATCCTGGGTCTAACTAACATGGCCCCTCTTGCAGCCACTAACATAATCCACGCACTCCACATCAACCCCTTCGCCAATGACACCCAGCTGATCCTTATCCTCACCAAGAAACCTACAGCGACAAGAACCCATTTCCACAGCGGGATTAAGGCTGTGGCCACATGGATGAAAGATTGTTGCCTCCAGCTCACCTTAGACAAGACTGTAGTACGCCTCCTAAGAACGGCTCTCTTAGCCTAAGATGACACTTGGTGACCCGCCACTCTGGGAAACACTCCCATGGGCAATGGACGCAACCTCTGCATCGCACTGGACTCTTCCCTCTCAATGAACCAACAGAACCACGCTGTATCCGCCTCCTGTTTCCACACTCTCCAAAGACATTAAGATTTAGCCCCCACAGAATCCAGAAAGACAATCACCCACACACTCCTCACAGGAAGACTAGACTACGGCAACGCACTCTATGCCGTCATCACCTAGGAACAGCTCAGTAAACTTCAAAACGCACAGTCTGGTCTTCAACATCCCAGCCGAAACCACATCAATCGACTCCTCAACTCCACTGGCTCCCATTCAATAAGCCACCTTAAAGGTCCCCACACATGCCTACAATGCTCTCCACGATGCAGGACCAACCTATCTGAGTAACCACATCGCTTTCCACTCACCCGCCAGACTGGTTTGCTCTGTCCAACTTGCCCTGACCACCGTCCCACGGATCCACAAGACCAGAACTGGAAGAAAATCCTTCTCCTACCTTGCCGCCAAGACCTGGAACAACCTGCCCCTCCACCTCAACAATCGCCCTTGTTGACCCAGTTCAGGAAAGATCTCAAGACCTGGCTCTTTGACTTAACCTTCACGCTCAGATGGATCAGCCGTCTTTCCCCTACTCAACCTTCAGTGCCTTGAGACCCTTACGGGTGAATAGCCGTACTCTACAAATTCCAGATTGATTGTTTGCTGAGGTTCTGCTTGAAATTAGTTCAGAATTTGGGCTTGTATTTGCACTTGCCTAGTTTGAGTGCTTTTTGTGATCAGCCTAATTTTGCAGACCGTTTCTCGATGGATGCTTGACTCATCCTATCATATTGCTGATTGAGGACTTTGTAGTGGACATTCCCATGCCATAAGACAGTTGGCCTTTCTGGATCATTGATTCTGCATTTGATCTTCAGAATTGTCTTTGCTTGGGTGACTACCACTCTCCTCTCTGGACTTTATAAGCAATACTTCCAATTCAAGACTTTTGTTTGGCAACCAAATGCTTTCTGGGTGTTGGTTTCTGTTGGACCTGGCCCTTTTGGCAGGTTCACCCCGAAACTTTTTGCTTTTTCCTAGCCTGTTTCTGTGACCTGGTGTTGGTGATTTTAGGCCTCTGTGCACTTTTTCACTGTTGTACAGTGTAAAGTGCGTGTGCTCTCTGTGTATGTATGGTGAGTGACCTGCCCTCCCATAGGAATGAATGGGGAATATGTATGCCCATGGTAGTTTCTGATGTGTGGGGAGTGCAGGGTCGAGTTTGATATGTGCGAACTCGTGAGATTGAATGCTGCGTAATGGTGTATGCGGCATGATTGTGTCTAGCCTAGAAGTGCCACTTTGAGAAGTTGGCATATTTGTGTAATTTGTGCCTGGTGCGTGATTGGCTGGTGAGCCTGGCCCAGAGTACCTGGGCCTGCTTGTGGATTGACTGTCTGGTTTGAGGGTGACAGGGGCTGCAGAGCCCCCAGGAGGTTGTCTGAGTCAGCCCGTGGATGAAGGGCAGCATCTGCTGCCAAGGAAGTGGGTGGAGATAGCACCTGAGTGTGAATGAGGCTGTACCTGCCTGCCACAATGCTGGCTCCACCTCCCCGCTGGGCGACTATCACCTCTGTCCCTGATACTGATAGGACTTCCCTATAACCAGTTCTAGCTGGTTCTCACACTGCATGCACAAAGACTTCAAAGACCTTTTTCTGTATAAGAAGGGGCTGTGTCCCCTTCCAAAATGTTCTTGTTTTTGGACTTGAATCTGCCAGGGGCGTGCTGCTGCTTGGGCCCAGGGGAATCCCTGGGCCCTGCCCAGCCCCTGGACACCAGATGGACTTTCACTGGGGACCTTTGCCTGTGGTCCCCTGCTGCAGACTCCTGGGAACTTTCTCTTGCTTTTGCCAAGGCTTGTTATAGCCTAAAGTGCCTGGAAGGACTTGCTGCATCCCCTGAAGAACTTCTGTGGACCCTTCTTGCTATAGGGGTCATTTCTAGGGGCCTGTGGGTGCTGCCAGTGCCCCCAGCACGATGGAAGCGCTTTATTTTGTCCCATAGCGCTTGAGAGCGCTTTTTGCTGAAATCCGAGTGTGTCGCCATCACGCATTTTGCGCGAGGTTTGGCAGGTGCCTACCCTGCGACTTTGCCCGTTTATTTACTTATTTAGCGAGTGCCCAACTCTCTTCTGTGTTTAGTTTGGACCTCGAGGGTGTCCACCCCTCATTTGTGCCCCGAGTTCTCACCGCCGCGGCCCTCACGCCGCAAAAACAGGAAGCCAGGCACTACGGTGCCTGACGCGGGCGGGACTTCCGATTTTGGAAGGAGGTCCCGCCGCACCCCGATTGGCTGCCCGCCGCCACCGGGAAAGAGGAGGAAAAGACGGCGAATGCCTGTGGCCCGGGGGTCCCAGGAGTGAGGGAGAGCCCCGGGGCCGCCAGTAAACCAGCGCCAGTGTGTTGCGGGGCTCTCATGTAGAGGAGGGAGCCCCGGAGATAGAGAGCCCCGCCGGCCGCCCGAGAAGAGAAGCAGAGAAGCGGAGTCCCCAGAGAGCAGCCCGGTGAGTACAAAGGGCTGGGGGACTCCGTGGGGGCTGCTGTGGGTGCCATGAGATGGCACAAAGACGAGGGTAGAAGTAGGGCGGTCCCAGATGACAGTGGGCCGCCCGACAGGCTCCTGTGGGTAGTTCAATTTCCGCTCCACGAGGGAGCCTATGGATTGTTTTGGTGCCGGTTTGGAGGCACTGAGTCAGGGTGGCCCCTGATGGCAGTGGGTCGCCCCACCGCGTTGACGAGTCTCTGAGGCTCGTGGGGCATTTGGCTATGTTTAGCCCATGAAGGGCTCAAGAGGTACTTTTAGAGCCTCGAGGGGTCCATGAGGAGCCATGCGAGTGCGAAGCCCAAGATGTTGGTGGGAGATAGGGCGGTCCCGGATGGCAGTGGGCCGCCCCAGCGTTGCACAGAGTCCGTGGTCTTGGGGGACACAAGTGTTTTAAGAGCCTGTGTGGCTCCCACGTTCTGCGCAGTGTGGTGTAAGAGCCTGTGTGGCTCCTACGATTGAGTGCCGTTCTGTCCTAGGGTCAGTGAGGACCCTGTCGCAGTTTTTGTTTCACAGCTGCCCAGCAATTAGTGGGCAGCTGCACCGTTTAGGTTTTGGGATGTTCCCAGGTGCTCAGCAAGTAGTGGGCACCTGCACCATTTAGGCCCCTGACATTGAGACACAGGGCGTCCTAGCCCCAACAAGGCCAGTTGGCCTAGGGACTGCCACAGGTGGTGGCTTATGTAAGTTTTGCGCAATTGTATGGTTATTGCACCTCTGAATGTGTTCTCTTGCATCATGTGTTATTCCTGCACCTCTGAATGTTTTTAGACATCATGTGATTTTGGCGCTATTGTATTGTTCTGGTACCTCTGAATGTATTTTTATTGCATCATGTGCGTTGTTCTTAACACCACTGAATGAGTAGGTTTATGCATCATGTGTTTCCCTTTACTACTCCTCTGAATGTATATTCATGCATCATGGGTAATGTGTCCTTTTCTAGACCCCTAAACGCTGTGTGATACTTAGGTGGTTGTCCGTACACCTCTGATTGTTTTTAGGCATCATGTGTTTTCCTTTGCTACTCCTCTGTATGTGTTTCATGCATCATGGGTAATGTGTTCTTGTTTATACCCCTAAATGTATTTTATGCTTAGGTGGTTGTTCTTTCTAATACAGGTGGTCCTAGTGAGGTCCTGGTTCCCTGCGTGACATTGTCCTAAGGTGGTTAGGGTTGCGTAGGTGGTACTTACCTGTTCCCAGTATTTACTGGATGTGATTTATAACTGTTATTTTGTTTTAAATCTTATTTTCTATGATCTACAAAGTACTGTTTCTAAATGTGTTGATTCTGACAGTGACCCATGTGGCCCTGTCTTGTAAATAATCTCTTATGAATATTGCCGTGCCAGTTGGCACAATGTACATGTGTGATTTCTATCTGATGTGTTTTGACAATACAAAAGTTATTTTAATATAACCTTGTGTGGAGTTCCTTTTGTGGTGTGCCTAGGATGTTGTTGCTGTCGTGCGCTGGCGCAAATGCTTTACACATTGCCTCCGAGTTTAGCCTTACTGCTCGTGCAAAGCTAAGCTACCAAGGGGGTGAGCAGGGGTTATCTTGGCGTGTGACTCCTTTGCCCTGACTAGAATGGTGGTTTCTGCCTGGCTTTGGCGTCAGCCTTAGCCTACCAGAAATAGCCAGTTCTAACATTGTTGGTCAGCGGTGTGGATTTGGACTTGTGTTTGCGCAGTGCCACAGCGACAGCTGGCTACATTACATAACTCTGCATTTTTCAGATATGTTTGGGATTATTGTTGTGATTTTGTTTTTCCTCGAGTGTCATTTTCAAATTGTGTTCCTGCGCTTTATGTTTAGTGGCAGATGAGAGAAAGTGACAGGGCGGAACGCCAGTAGAGGGGGAGGTTTCCATAGATTAGGAATCCCTTGCTGGGTCCAGTGTCCAATCCCTATTCCTGTTCCTGTGTGGGTAGATGGAAGAGAGGGAGTGTAGAGGAGAAATGGCTTGCTTGGGAGGGTGGTTATCCCCTGAGTGTAGTGTGTGTGTCTGGATTCCCCAGTATGGTAGGATCCAGTGGTGGCAGCTTAAATGTGTCCAGTGCGTGAAGCCCAGAGTATGGTGCCTGGTGCTCAGTAAGAGGGGTACAGGTTGAGAGTCAGAGGCAGTGAGGAACTCTCACCAGTCTGGAGGGGGAGTGTGTGGATGAGTGGTGTGTTGAACTGGAGACGTTGGTGTGAGGTTTTTGTTTTTTTTGTGATAAAAGGAGCTTGCACAGGAGGTGTATCTCTGGTGGTGTGCAGGAGGTCCTGCAGAGGCACTGGACAAGGTGGATGTCTGACGGGGTGAGATATTAGGGAGTGATTCTAAAAGTAGTGGCTTGTGTATCTGATGATCCTGTGTAGGTGAAGAGGTTCATGTGTAGCCCAGCTAGATCCCATTAGGATGGTAGGGGTGTAGGGGCTCACGCCCTATCTCAGTGGAGGCAGAGTGAGTGTGGGACGGTGTGTCCCACGTTGGCCCGAAACCCTGTCTCTGGGCCTGGAGGGTTCCCCCGGGAGCGCCAGGTCAGGGGCCTAGGCTGTACTTACAGGTCATTTGAGGAGGATCTTCCTGTGTCTAGAAGACGGGGCGTGTCTGTAACCAGAACTCCGGCGGTCCTGGTGTTTGGTAGTACCGCTCCTAAGTGGAGGGTGCAGAACTCTGGAAGGGGTGCAAAGGGACGGTGTACTTCTGACCCCGGTGCAACCTGAAGGTTTAGATTCTAGGTTGGGAGATTAGGAAACTTCTAGGTCAAGAAGGAATCTCTGCCAAAGTAGATCAACTGAAGAGACTGAGGGGGCTGCCCTTGCTGTGTGATCTGGGGCTCACCTGCAGTTTGTTGTTTCCACTAAGGTAGAGGAAAGGGGGCTTTGCTGCGTGCTGTGTCCCCCCACCTGCTTGAAGAGGGACTGTGCTGTGTGCTTTGTACCTCAGAAGTGAAATAGTTTCCAGGTGATAGACCAGTGATGGAGTGAGGTCCTGATCTGGTAGGAGAGTTGTGTTCTGGTGAGTGCTTCCCTGTGAGGGTGCGGAAACTCAGAAGTAGGGTGGGGCATTCTTGCCCGTGACCTCTGGTCAGCCTGAGGGTGTGGTCCCTGGGTTGTTGTAACAGTGGTAGTTGTAGCTACACTGAGAGGGAGAGTGGAGAATGGCTGTTGTGTGCCCGGGGTTACTGCCCCCCACTCTGTGGTTTGGGCAGGACCTGTGATATTTGGATGGCCTAGGGCCTGGTCCTGGCTGTGGATGACTATTGTGTACCAGTGGGGTATCCTAGTTGGGTCAGAGAGTTCTTGTTTGTAGGAAACCATGTAGGTTCAGAGTGGCGAAAAACTGGAAGATGTCCCTGCCTTGCGGGCCCATGTCCGTGTTTTGTCGCCCAAAGCAAGGAAGCCCATCAGTGGAGTGATTGGTCTACCCTGCGTTTTGGCTGGAAGGGGGTTGTGTTGGACATGGCCCTTTTGGCAGGTTCACCCTGAAACTTTTTGCTTTATCCTAGCCTGTTTCTGTGACCTGGTGTTGGTGATTTTAGGCCTCTGCGCACTTTTTCACTGTGGTACAGTGTAAAGTGTGTGTGCGCTCTCTGTGTATGTATGGTGAGTGACCTGCCCTCCCATAGGAATGAATGGGGAATATGTGTGCCCATGGTAGTTCCTGATGTGTGGGGAGTGCAGGGTCGAGTTTGATATGTGCGAACTCCTGAGATTGAATGCTGCGTAATGGTGTATGCAGCATGATTGTGTCTAGTCTAGAAGTGCCACTTTTAGAAGTTGGCATATTTGTGCCTGGCACGTGATTGGCTGGTGAGCCTGGGCCTGCTTGTGGATTGACTGTCTGGTTTGAGGGTGACAGGGGCTGCAGAGCCCCCAGGAGGTTGTCTGAGTCAGCCCGTGGATGAAAGGCAGCATCTGCTGCCAAGGAAGTGGGTGGAGATAGCACCTGAGTGTGAATGAGGCTGTGCCTGCCTGCCACAATGCTGGCTCCACCTCCCCGCTGGGCGACTGTCACCTTTGTCCCTGATACTGACAGGACTTCCCTATAACCAGTTCTAGCTGGTTCTCACACTGCCTGCACAAAGACTTCAAAGACTTTTTTCTGTATAAGAAGGGGCTGTGTCCCCTTCCAAAATGTTCTTGTTTTTGGACTTGAATCTGCCAGGGGCCTGCTGCTGCTTGGGCCCAGGGGAATCCCTGGGCCCTGCCCAGCCCCTGGACACCTGATGGACTTTCCCTGGAGACCTTTGCCTGTGGTCCCCTGCTGCAGACTTCTGGGAACTTTCTCTTGCTTTTGCCAAGGCTTGTTATAGCCTAAAGTGCCTGGAAGGACTTTCTGCATCCCCTGAAGAACTTCTGTGGACCCTTCTTGCTATAGGGGTCATTTCTAGGGGCCTGTGGGTGCTGGAAGTGCCCCCAGCACGATGGAAGCGCTTTATTTTGTCCCATAGCGCTTGAGAGCGCTTTTTGCTGAAATCCGAGCGTGTCACCATCACGCATTTTGCGCGAGGTTTGGCAGGTGCCTACCCTGCGACTTTGCCCGTTTATTTACCTATTTAGCGAGTGCCCACTACCTGTGATTAACAGAATCTTTGCCTGTTTGTGGTTCCTCTTCCTTCCTTCTTCCCACTGTGCCCTGATGAAGGTGTAGCCCCGGACGGAGCCACACACCGAAACGCGCGTTGGCGTTTGTTCCCATCCAGGAACTCACTGAACCAACCCGGACACCTGACCATCGGTCCCAATGTTACCTAAAACCATCATCGCTTGGTGTTGTATGATGTGTGAATGATTACTGTATGAGTGTGGATGATATGTTAGAGCGGAATTCGAACCACTGTTTATTTATGTCATTGTGTTTATTTATTATGGTATAGATCAATCTTATGAATTATGCCTATTTATCGAGAATACACAGGAATCTCAAATATATAAAAAAAATAATTTTGATAAATGTGAATAAATATGTCTCTGTGACGTAATTTGCTTGGGTTCAGGTATTCTTACGCAAATACTAAGGACCTCTCCAAGGCCTCTTCCTCTAAACCTATTGGGCAGGTACCCTCCCCGCATTTGATTTTCTTCTTTCCCCGTCTACCTGCCTAAGATTGATGTGGGGTCCCCCTCTGAATTGAAGGTGCTGGCAGTGCCCCCAGCGCGATGGAAGCGCTTTATTTTGTCCCATAGAGCTTGAGAGCGCTTTTTGCTGAAATCCGAGCGTGTCGCTGTCACGCTTTTTGCGTGAGGTTTGGCAGGTGCCTACCCTGCGACTTTGCCCGTTTATTTACTTATTTAGCGAGTGCCCACCTCACTTCTATGTTTTAGTTTGGACCTCGAGGGTATCCACCCCTCATTTGTGCCCCGAGTTCTCACCGCCGCGGCCCTCGTGCCACAAAAACAGGAAGCCAGGCACTACGGTGCCTGACGCGGGCGGGACTTCCAGTTTTGGAAGGAGGTCCCGCCGCACCCCGATTGGCTGCCCGCCGCCACCGGGAAAGAGGAGGAAAAGACGGCGAATGCCTGTGGCCCGGGGGTCCCAGGAGTGAGGGAGAGCCCCGGGGCCGTCAGCAAACCAGCGCCAGTGTGTTGCGGGGCTCCCATGTAGGGGAGGGAGCCCCGGAGATAGAGAGCCCTGCCGGCCGCCCGAGCAGAGAAGCGGAGTCCCCAGAGAGCAGCTCGGTGAGTACAAAGGGCAGACGTGCACTGGCGCAAATGCTTTACACATTGCCTCCGAATTTAGCCTTACTGCTCATGCCAAGCTACCAAGGGGGTGAGCAGGGGTTATCTTGGCGTGTGACGCCCTGACTAGAATGGTGGTTTCTGCCTGGCTTTGGCGTCAGCCTTAGCCTACCAGAAATAGCCAATTCTAACAGTGTCATATTACTTACTGGTAATCTACATTACTACTGGTCGATTTAACCTTGTCTCATTCATCACTAAGGAGGTATTTCTACCTCACAAGACAGGAAAAAAACAATAAGAATGCTAGTATATCCCCCTGTAAGGCTAAATATGCCCAGCATTCCTCTTGAAATCCCAGGTCTACACAAATAGAAGGCCTGGTTGATTGGAGGAGCCTGATGAATGGGTCGAGGATAATAGGAGAAAGACTAATGAAGATTATCGATTTAGTAATGACCTTACCCCAGATCCCCCCCCCCCCCCATGTCCTCGTCCCATTCATCACTAATGAGGTCTAACAAAGCAAACCCTAGCTGGCAGAAAAGCTCAGCTGTAAGGAATCTTGGGTGAGTGTACCCTTATAGGATGCTGCCTTGTGGGATAAGAATATGCACAGCATTCTTCGTGTATGTGTTTTTTTTTTTCTTATCTTGTGACGCAGAAATACATCATTAATGACGAATGGAAGGTAGACAAGGGCGAGCAGAGGGTAATGTCATGTCTTGCTTTCATTGACCTAAGACATCTGAAAACAATGTTTTGTAGGTGAAAGTGTCCGATTTGGTGCAGTGATTGTAATGACCTGGAGTGAGGTGGTCACGCTAGTCTTTATTCAGAATAAGTATAGAGTAGAAAAGCAAATGCTCACTTTCCTAAACCACACCATGGGTCTTTCACTGAGAATTTATTTGCCGAATTTAGTAACTTGTATTTGTTTATTAGGTGGCGCCTACTGCTTGATTCCTTCCAAGAGGAAATTGATATCCAATAAAGAAAGTCTTAAGCTGAGTTTAACGATGTCTTCCACACAGCAATGAGTAAAGGAACAAGGACTGCCTAGGCCTGTCGGACCAATTCTTCATACTAATGACTGAAGGAACACCATGAACCAATAGCCAACACATGAAGGGACAGTGTACAAATGTCCCTTTAGTAGTGGGTAGATTTAGTAGCAAAAAGGAAAAGTTGTTGATAACTTAAGGGGATGACCAAAGAAGGATTTAAAGAAGAAAGTGCCAACATTTAAAAATGTAACAATGCTGTACCAATTCATTAGAAAGGCAAAAAAAAACATTTAATGTGCTCTAGATAGACCACATGACTGGTACAAAATCGCAGAGTTCTGTTGCAGTCACTGGGGAACTGGATATTTCTGAGGGCCTAGCGGAGGCATTTAATAACACATAAATACATAATTTTTTTTAATTAAAAAAATGTTTTAATATAGGCCTTCAAAATCAATGAGCTTATGCTTGCTCACCCATTGAACATTCCGCCTCAATTATAATTCGGAAAGAGGGTTTTGAAGTCGATTATCCATTAAACCTACTTTTTAAATGTGTTTTTCTATGTACAACACTGAAAAGACTTTGCAACAATATAGTTTACCGATTGAAAGATCCACATTAAAGCTACACAAGTAAAATTCTCCTTAAAACACGACTTTTTTTTATTTTTGAACAACGGCACTCTCGTAAGATCAAACAAATGGTCTGTGCACATAGGCAATTGTGTTATAGGTTAAGGACGCAATCGATGGGGCAAATACCAATGACTGAAGTTTGATACATGGTCATCCAGAGCATGCCTCGTGTTTCTGCTCTCTATGAACCCACCGTCGGAAAAAACACCCTGAATGTGATGGGAGAATAAACAGACCACATCAAGTACAAAAAGAAACCAGTAATGTTCCGCCTCCAGAGCTGGTAACGAAACGGCTATCCATCAACAAACCAGCATCGGCAATGTCAATAGGTCTGACTTAAGGAATGCTGTATGCAAATGTGAAGTCTTATGAGTAAATAGCCTGGGAATTATGTATTTGTGAGGAAGCTAAACTGTAGAATAATATTGGTATGGGTTAAAAGGCCAGGCTTTAGTTGCACTGTCAAGCCAGACCTAAAGATCCATGTAGGTTAATGACTGACCTCTTCCCATCTCTGCTGATGCCAGAGAAGGGTAAACGCCATACATTATCTATTTATTTAAGACACTTTTACACCATGACCATGTCATGCGTGCACCCCTGCAAGCTCAAGTTCAGCCAGCTAGATAGATAAACAAACGAAATGATCACCTGGAGGGCAAGCCCATTTTTTGTGGCTGTGAACAACTTCTGCCAAATCGAAACCTGTATTCCGGGTCGCCAATATGTGGGCAGAGCTAAAGCCCCCTCTCATTATGCCCACATAATGGTCTGTGAAATGAAGCGCTGTCAAGCCAGACCATAAATGAGTTTCAACCACTATTCTAATTTTCCTTTTTTTATACTTTTATTTTAATTTTTTATAAAGTGACCCAATGTCACAATCCAGTTCAGCTTGTTCTTGATGCATAAGAAGGCCCTCTTTCTTACCAAATCTATTGGGTTACAATCTGGGAATAGCTGATGACGATGTCCTGAAAGCCAACTTTTGACTTCCATGATCACTGTCTCACCCGGTTACTGCCCAGAACGGCTTGATTTAATGGAGCAACTATGCTTTTGTCATGACTGAGTGCTGAAGACTAGATGTAGTTTCTTCTAGTAGTTCACCCCCGGGAGCCACTGGTGAGGTGAATTCTGCTTTGTTCATGGGTTCCTCTCATTTTTTTTTTCCTTCCAAGACGTGGGCCATGGCATTTGAAGGAAATAGTCCTGGATTCTTTTATTTCTGCCGGTGTTTACATTCACATCAGACGAACATGTCTGTCATTTCACAGGGCCCTCATGCGGTTAGACCGTTTAAGTTCCATGGCATCCAATTGGGTCTGTTAGCAGGGCTTCAGTGCCCTCCCTCTGCCACAAATTCTGTGGCGCGAGGCCGCCAATGACAGGTGGTCGCCGTATTGCTCTTGTCACTGTTCACCTGCATCAGCTAGATGCCAGAATGAAGACTCCTCCCCTATGACAGCAGTTACAGTAGTAACCCCTCGAGATAATCTGTTACGGCCACAACTTTAGCTAACTCATATTTTCTATTGGTGTCCCCTCACAAGATATATTTGTCACTTTTTGCCTTCATTAAATCTCGTCTTCACAATGATCTGCTTTATCGTTGTCTGTATTGGGGTTCTATATACAATAATCACCTGGAGAAACAAGCATTGGAAATGCAATAGGTCTCGCATTAGGAAAGTTTGAGCTATTGGTCTTATAAATTAATTTTTTATTTATTTATGTGTTTGTTAAAATAGCTAAATTAATAGCTCTGTCATTTACAATGCCAATAGTTATAACTTTCGCAAATGTGACACCTATAGCATTTGTAATGCAACATGTTTTTTATTTACGTGACTGAGATGTATTAATATTACAAATAACAATGGCTTATTTTTTTTGTTAAATTAATTGTTAAATAATTTATTTAATTTGTAACAGCCGAGTTTAAAGGAACAACACGAAAAGCCTTATGTGGGTTCTTTCGTCAGTGGGTGCTCTTCAAATAGCGCGCTGAACGCATTTGCTTTTAGGTGACCTGGTTTGATGTTTATGCCCGATGATTTGCAACCCTGTAGTATTCTGCGCACACATTGAATACATTAATAATTGCATGCATATTCAGATGAAAGCAGCTTTCAGGAAATAGCTCTGTGCGCAGGGAGAAGCGGCAAGTAGGGGAGAGGAGGGGAGTGCGAGTAAGAGATATTTAAAGGTACAGGCTTGCCTTGGCAGGTTTAAGTATCCCTAGCAGCATGCACCGAGAGAAAGGAAAATGAATCTTAAAGGCACCGCAGGAGAATTGTGAAATGGACAATCTGGTAGCTTGTTTTCTGCGGTCGCGTGAATGTTCATATGAAGCAGTGATTAAAAAATGTAAACACTGGAAAAATGTCCTACTACGGAGCGGGTAAAAAAAAAACAAGACGGAGGGAAGGCAGAGAAGGGGAGGGGGGAGGAGAAATGCGACACGGCGGCCAGGGGAGGGGCGGTGTGAAGCAGCAGGGGCCTTTGAAGTGAAGCTAAGCTTTACTTCAAAGGTGTGGGAGGAGTGCTGCTGGTGATTGACTGGCGATTTGATGATGTGCACGAAGCGCATTGACCTAAAAGCGCACGGGCACAGCATCAAATCGCCAGTCTAGGTAAAGCTTATTTAAGCCCCTATATAATCTCGCTCCCGCTCAATGCACATGCGCATTGAGATAGGTCGCTCGACCTAAAGATGGATACTGTCCTTCGATCAAAAGGTTAATAAACGAATGGCTCTCAGGATACAAGCAAGAAAATTTCCTGTATGGAGATTTTCACGATCGTCAGGGAATTTACGGCTCGGCGGTCGAATTCGATCCAGACCGCCCCCTCTGAGCTGTGGGTTTCTGATCTCGCCAACTTCTTCACTACAAAGATAAAGCTGATTCAGGACTCCTTTCCACCAGGGCAGGTTCTAATTACCCCTTGCTCCGATGTTGAGCCAGTTCTATCGGCTCCTTCAGGGCAAGTCTTGTCAGACTTTCCGCCTATTTCAGCTCCTTCATCATTGACACTCATGGCTAACCATAAATCGGGCTCGCCACTAGACCCATGCCCGGCCAAATTTTTGGTGAGGATGGCGGCAGTGGTTAACCCGCTAGCGAATCCCCTCCTGAATCTCTCCCTGAACCGGGGGGTGGTCCCTTCGGCTTGGAAGCAGGCAATGGTCATCCCCCTCATTAAGAAGCCTGGTCTCGATCCCGAGGTGTTGGCCAATTATAGGCCCATTTCTCTCCTCCCTGCGTTGGCCAAAATCTTGGAGAAGCATGTGCACAGTGTGCTATCGGATTTCTTGGAATCGCACGATCTGCGTCACTCCACTCAATCCGGGTTCCGGCCTAATCTTAGTACTGAGACAGCGTTACTGGAGGTCTCTGAAGCCATCAAGGAGACACTGGATTCGGGCGGCAGAGCCATGCTGGTAATGCTTGACCTGTCGGCGGCCTTTGACACCGTCCCCCACGAGGGTCTGCTCGTCAGACTCCATGAGATCGGTCTGAGGGGGACGGTGCTTAGCTGGTTTAGATCGTTTCTAGCGGGCCGTCAACAAACGGTCTGGGCCTCATCCAGCTCGGCTGAGATGCCACCTTAGGGAGTCGGAGTCCCGCAGGGCTCGGTGCTGAGCCCGACTCTATTTAACATCTTTATGATCCCTCTGGCGCCACTGGCTGAATCCTTTAGGGCCCAGATTGTATCCTATGCCGATGATACCAGCTCCTTTTTACCTGCAGGAAAGGAGAGGATTTTGATGGAGAGAGGATCCGTGAGTGCCTTGGGGCTGTTTTTGAATGGTTCCAGCTGAACAGCCTCATGTGCAACTCAGATAAATCGGAGGTACTCTTCTTCGGTTGTCAATCTGATCCAGACTGGCAGGAATATGTGGCCCGCTGATATGTCTCCTCCAGCTCGCTCGTCTCAGTCGGCTAAGAACCTGGGAATCAGGATGGACAATGGTCTGACTTTAAGATCTCAGATCATTGCCCTCACTGGCACCTGCTTTGCCCTCCTCAGGACGCTTCGGAAGTTTCTTCCTCTGCTCTCTGAGGAGCACAGGAGGACGACGGTACAGGCCTTAATTGGGTCTAGATTGGACTATGCCGACGTCCTCTGCCTTGGCTTGCCAGAGTACCTCCTGCAACGGCTACAGGTGGTCCAGAATACGGCCGCGCGAGCCATATTTGGCCTTCATAGGCGAGCCAGAGCCGCCGGCCTTTTGCAGTCCCTTCATTGGCTGCCTATCCGGAAGCGGATAGTTTTTAAGGCTCTGACTCTGGCCCATAAGGCTCTCCACGCATCTGGGGCGAAGTATTTGCAAAGGAGGCTCGCTTTCCACCATCCGGCACGATCTCTGAGATCAGAATCGATGTTTTTTGCTCTGGTTCCTCGTGTGAAGAAGGCCCGTACTGGAGGGCGCTCCTTTAGGCTGCGGGCCCCACAGCTCTGGAGCACTATGCCTCTCGCATTGCGTAGCACCCCGAGCCTGCTGGCTTTCAGGAAGGGCCTGAAAACTTGGCTCTTTGCCCTTTAGACTCCCCTCTTTTAACAGTTTCCATCTTTTTTTGGGGTTGTGTTTGTCTTTTTCAGGTTGTCAATAAAGCGCCGGGACACTCTTTCTGAGTAGCCGTGCGCTATAAAAGACAAAAATTAACATAACATAACAAGCAGGTTGCATTAGAAAAGTGGCTTGGTTGAATGAGGGAGATAAGTGGGGCAGCTGTGTGCTAGGTTACTGAACCCTTGGTTGCCATTACTACCTTGTCTCTTCCCCTCAAAGTTTTTTTTAAATTTTACAGGTAGCATGCCATCTGAATAATGGTGCCAGTTAATGTTTCCTATGTGCGGGACATCCAGAGGGCTAACCTGTAGAACAGATGAAAGCGATTTCAGTATTCAAGTTTGAAGTTCTTTTAATGCTGTAAGAGTGGTTCCTAATTTACAAATTAGGTATGTGAGTGACGACAATAAATATGGGCTTATGTAGGAAGTAGTTGTGTTGATTTCAAGATTTCCTGTTTCTAGTTATCTTTATTAATTGTGATTATTTAATTGCAGGGCTTTTAAAATGGACCGGAGAGGATTCATCATCCTTGCACTGACTGCAGGTGAGTGAATACCAGTATTGGGTTGTGGGGACATTCCTAGCAATTTGAGTTTTAAATGGGGGAGATAATCCAAACAGTTTGCCAAAAAACGAAGGCACACATATGCTCGGGTACTTTGTGCAAATCTCTTTAATTCACGGTATGTTCAGCAGCCCTCCAAACAGCCTCAACGTGTCCAATCCTCTTTGTTAATTCAGAATTTATATTCTTGTTCTAAATTTGGGAATTTTTTTAGTTTTTCCCTTTTTCCTTCAAGACTGACATTTAAAAAAAAATATATTTCTAACTAACATTTTCGCTGAAGGTAATTTTAACGCGTATAAAATCGCCATAAACAGTCCCATTTGAAACTGTGGAAAAAGGGGATTTAAGAATGTATAAAGAATTCCCGGCCTACCAAGACAGCTTCTTTAATTGGATCAAATCACTTCCATAGATTAGCAAATCCTAGACCACCAACCTGTGTGCCCTAAAATACACAGCAATACTGTTGAACACCTTACACTGAGACTGGCTCTCTCAGCCTTCTTCTTAAACAATCTGATCACCTTAATTACATCTTTATTTCTAGATCTCATCATCCAAACCACTGTGGTGTGTACCAGGGCTATGTAAATGTCAAATTTATTTTCAGCATGCACCTCTCATTATCTCTAAGGATTTAAATCCTTAAAACTTGTATGCTACTGTAAAGGGAACCACTCTGATGCTGCTGAACCACCAACCTCATTTAGGTGTCAGTTTCTCTACATTCTGCTCGTGTATCTCTGCCATCTTTGGATGGATACCAATAAACCAGCTGAAGCTATAGCAAGACCAATTATTCCTCTGCAGATCAATGATGCACATGGAACTAGTGGTCCATCAAAGTTGATACTCCACTACCAATAGCGTGCGCTGTGATATGCTTTGGAATAATCTGGAATTCTAACTTTTAGCCTTCAGACTAACAGTTGTAAAAACGTCCTTCCACTGACCTCAAATCAAGTTCTTCATCGAAAAACTCTTCTGGATTTTCCACGCTGGACACAAGTGACCATCAAATTTGCACCCCCAGTATTTTAGTTTGTTCTGCTCAACAATGTGTTACAAATGTTCCTGTGTCTGCAAGCAATGGACCAAACATCCTTAGCCCATCTCTACATGACTGTGCTTTATCCACCTGTTAAGAGTGTCAACAATGCATTACTGGATGGGCTTCATGTGGAGTAGAACTTTCCTAACTCAAGGACAATCTCATTTCTCAATTCAATCTAGATAATGCACTCAAAGATGCACCTTAGGATCAAAATCACAAATTGAATGTTAGAGCGAACACCATTGGGTGGTGTTCGCCCAAACATTTCCACTTTTACTGAAATCGATTTTGTTGGCTAGAAGACTATGCACTGCTAAGGAGCTTGTGCTCTCTCCCTAAAACATTGTGTAAGACCTGGCATTTTTGGCAGATTTCCCTGTCTTTTTTGCTTCTGACCTACTGTGTTTTGAATGTGTGTTGAATTTTGTTTTTGCTGGTTTTAGAACTCTGCACTCTTTACCACTACTAAAGTGTTCCCTGTGTAAATTGTGGCTATTATTGGTTACCCCTAATTGGCATATTTGATTTACTGGTAAGTCCCTAGTAAACACTAATTAAGCCCAGGGCCCGTAAATCAAATGCTACTAGTGGGCCTGCAGCACTGATTGTGCCACCCACATGAGTAGCCATGCCACCAGGTCTCCGACCTGCCACTTCAGTTTTAAGCTGCCATGTCGACCTGGCAAGTGCATCCACTGGACAAACCCAAGTCTTCAATCTTTCTACATGTCAGGCACCCCCAAAGTAGTCTGAAGGGTAGGGCGCAGTGTTTGTGAAAGGTAGTACATGTGCTGGTGTCTTTTATATTCCATTATAGTGAAATTTTGCTAATTTTGCTTTTCACTTTTGCAAGGACTGTCTCTCCCATAGCTTATCATTGGAGCTGTGTGTAACCTCTTACAAGTGTATATTTCAAAGGGGAAAAGATAGTGAGTTGGGGTCCTTGAATTTGCCTTGTAAAAATACCTCTTTTAATGAAGCTGGTTTCTAAATGGCGGATTTGAAAATGCCACTTTTAGAACGTGTCAAAGGGGATTGTGACTCATAGCTTACGCGTCACTAAAGTAGTTGCACAGCTTTATGCACATTTGTGTTGAATTTTTATAACATACTCACTCGTAAACCAATTTCATCCATTTTATCAATACTTTGTTCATTTTTTATTTTTTTTGTCCGTCACGTCACAGAAAACAAAGTTCCATATTTTCACACTTGTTAATGACTCTTGGATTGCCCATCCGGGCTTATTAATAGGCACGTAAAGACAACCTCATCAGTCCGTTACGTATCTTCACCCAATGCATTTGGGTCTCGTGTTCGACCTTCCTCGGGGGTATCTACAATTATTAAGAATGCACATGTCAGCCCCACATTTTTTTTTCAAATGACTGTAAATAACACAATCTTTGTTTTTTTTTCTCAAACCCAAAATCATAATCCATCCTTCTAAAACAAATGTTTACTCCCCACTGCTAAGTTGTTTACCTTCTGTGCGACATTACCCCGAATCGGTTTTCGATAGCACTTTAGATGTAATAGCCCATCCGCCTTGCATTCCGCCAATCGGTTATACCACGTATCTTACTCTCCCCAGATTGTACCTGTAGTCTTTGTTGTGATTCCAAGAGCTAACCGCCCCTTGCAGAACGCCACGTTGAACCCGTCTTTGTCCAAAACTCCCTGTTTATCACCTGGGTACTACCCCCAAGTGACTATCTCGATCCACCCTCAAAGGAACGAACCATTGACCTTACTAAATCCCCAACACGTTCCTCATCAGCCCTCTTTGCCATAAAAACAATATTGTGTGCCTGCATAAGCACTAGGCTGCCAAAATGGTGCAAGAGAAAAGGAAAGGAATGCTTCTATTATAAATATGGCGCAATCCTGCCTTGTCCCTCTGACTTTCTTCTCTGCCCTGCTCCACTAAAGTCATAAATATGCCCCTAAGTTTGAATTGTAATACTTGGGAGCAATCTCCAAGTTATAAAGCCCTGCTTTGTCCCAATTTGAGCTTTTGTTCTCAAATTTTTCACTTTTGTAATTTGAATCGGCGATTTTCATTGTATTTTCTTAACGCATTGTTTGATTGTTTGGTAATGCGTAACTATAACCAATTTCTTGGGGGCCTGTGGGGTTTTGCTCTAGTCACCGGGTTATTCTGAGGAATTGTCATTGAGTCTGCTAAATAGTGTCTTCAATTTGAGGGATCCCCTCAAAAATGAAAAGGCAATGCTCCACAACCAATGAGCGTTTACTGTTCGTCGATGCTTGCCCAATGCTAAAGTCATTTAATCTTTTAGGGACCCACAACAGCATTGGTGAATTAAGATGCCAACAATCACTCTTGTTTTGCAAGCTGCTCTATTCTCCTAAAACCGTTAGATGGCAGAGTGCTTTCGGTCTAGCTGATTGTTTTTATTTGCTGGGTCTTGTATGCCTGCACTGGCTAGCATGATAAACACAATTTGCTCTATTAACAAAGAACTAATGGGTAGGCATCCGCTTGGAAAAGTATGATCCCCGCACTTATCAGATCTCTGTTCGTATTCTATGAAATCCTGAGAAACCATCATGGGTTACACTATTCAGAAGTTGTTTAAACATGCTTGTAAAGTTTAAATATCCAAGTAGTTTGTGAATATCCGACAAACCCAATTATCAGTTCAAGGTTAGTTTGCCCATGGATTTCTAAACCGGCACTTATAAACTTGAACTTTGACAGAGTTTCCTACAGATTATGTAAAAAGTAAATTTAAGCCCTACCCCGTCACAAGAAAGATTTCAAACCCTAGTCTTTTAGTATGCGCACAATGTAACACTTACCCCCCCCCCCCCCCTCACCGCCCACTTCTGACATCTTTTCTGCGCCCGCTGGGGCCTAAGAAATTCCGCGGAATCAGGACATCCTCATTGGTGGCATCCAGAATGGCCTTCAGAGGGACTGCAGGTGGTTTGGCTTGGGCCACTACAAAATGAATGTAATCTTCCGCTAGTGATGGATTTGATTTGGACATTGCTTTAGGATTCCTCGACATATAGTCAGCTGGATTTGCAGCTTTTCCGGTTTGTGGACAATGGTATATGTATATTCTTGAAGGCGCATGCCCCACCGCTCTATTCTGGGTCGCATTTTGGCTCTGGGATTTCCAAAAATAGTTAACAGGGCCTGGTTATCCGTGATAAGCGTAAAGTGTTTTCTATAAATGAAGATGTGGAAAGGTTTGCAGGCCCAGACTACTGCTAAGCTTTCCTTTTTGGGCTGAGAGTATGCTCTCTCTGTGTCCGTGAGACTCCGACTTGCATAGGCTATGATGTATTGTTGATCTCCTTCCCTGTCATATTGAGCTAATAGGGCTGCAAGTCCCACAGGACTCTCATCCACAGTGATTTCAGTTTTTCGCCGAGGATTGAAGTAAGCGAGGTCGTTGGCTGCCTCCACTGAAGCTTTGATCGCATGGAAAGCTCGATCACATCTCGTGGTCTATTGGAATGGATGGCCCTGTTTGTCCACTTTCTCAGCAGATAACTGATGGTGGAGTAATCTTTAATGTAACGTGCACAGTAGCTTGCCATGCCTAGAAAAGAGCGCACATCTCCAGCGTCTCTTGGTTTGGAAGTATCATTTAAGGCTGCGATCTTTTCTGGATCCGGTCTCATGCCTGCACCGGAAAAAATGTATCCGAAGAATTTTTATGTAGATTTGTGGAATTCACACTTGTCTTTATTTAATGTGAGGTTAGCCTCCAGTAGGGCATGACAAACTCTGTCTAGCGTCTTGTCGTATTCTTGCATCGTTGCTCTATATACGATAATGTCATCACTGTAGTTTAGAGCATTGGAAATATGATTTACTTTCCTGATGGCCTCTTGAAAGATCTCAGTGGCAGATGAGACCCTAAAACTGAGCCTTTTGTATCTGAGCAGGCCTTGGTGAGTCGCCTGTGGTAATGTATCTCCTTTTTTCATGAAGTTCCAGCTGGTGATAACCCTTGTTGATATCTAATTTGGAGAATATTTTCGCCCCATTGAGTGACGCAATCATGTCGCTGAGGTCCCGGGTGTCTGTCTGTCTCTCTCTCTCTCTCTCTCTCTCTCTCTCTCTCTCTCTCTCTATGGAGGTGTTGGGTGCTCTCATATCCACAAAGAAACTCACTTTGCCAGGCAAGCCCTTTTTTTGGTACTACGATCACAGGAGAGACCCAGGAAGTGGGTCCTGATGATCTCTCAATGTCTGCCCTAAGCGGATCCAGCAGTTCCTCTTTCACCGACCGTTGAAGGGGAAATGGACATTTTCTGTGATGGGTGACACTGGTTCATGTATATGCAGTCGCTAGTTTTTGGAAATTTATGAACTATATCAGGTTCTTCATCAACTGATATAGTATTTCTACTAGTCCCAATCGTTCCGCCGTAGGCAAACTGAGAAGACAATCTGCTTCAGGACCGTCAATGACATAAATGCTGGTGGGAATAGTTCTGTCCTTGTGTGTGAGATTAGTCTGAAATTGTCCTAAACACGGAAGAGGTTCCTTTGACATCCATGTGTATATTCCTGCACAACAGCTTAATACAGGCGTGGCTGTGAGTCCATTTGATTATATTCTGCAACAGACCTATAGTTGAGATGCCCCACTAGCCAATATGAACGTGGCCATGTGAGTGTCCATTTGAATATGTGGTTGTGGGTATTTCTTCAGTCTTTCAGGATCTGCGCCAGGCAGACCTATTCATTACGGTCTTGCGATACTGGGGACCGCAACCTCGACTCACGAGATTGTGATCGATGTGAGTTGTATGTGCCATCAGACTGGTGGCTGGACCTTGAAGAGCAAGTAGAAGAATCTCTGCGGTCTCTCACAGCCATGGCATGATGTCGAACAGTGGATTGTCTGGAATGTCTGTAAGTATCTCTGTGAGTGTCTTTGCGAGGTGCCCTGCAAGCGTTTTCAAAGTAATTGTCCCGGCCACACTTCCTACATCTTTGGCCTACTGCAGGGCACATCTCTGTGAGGGAAATCATATCCACAACGATAGCATAAGTTGGTGCTCCTGTCGTTTGTCAGTCCGACTGTGACTACGACGATGACCGCTTGTGTGATGTGACTGCACTTTGGGTCTCGATCGTTGTTTTGCAGGGGAATACCTATTATTGTTGCGAGATTGGAGCCTAAATGCCTGTTCTCGTTTTTTGCCGCTTCCATTCACTTTGCATTTTCATCTACCTGATCATGTACCCGCGTCATTTCTTCAATTTCATCAAGAGTAGCTTTTTTTCAATAGAAGTCTACGTAAAGACTGGCATCCTCCTATGATTCGCAGGCGAAGGGCATATTCGGTCGTGAAAGTCAAATTCACAGTAACAAGCCAAACGTCTGAGGCGTGTGATGAATGTGCTCATAGGTTCATCTTTCTCTTGAGATGCTAGATTGAATGTGTATTTTTCATAATCAATATTTCTTTTGTGAAGACATTTTCGATTTAGAGAGTCGCGCGCATTCACGTAGGACGACGCAGCATCAGCTGAAAGTTTTTTTTTTTATGATCTGACCAACATCTTTCCCAATTAGATTGCACAGTGCAATCAGTTGCTGATCTTCCTCAGTCCCATGAGACCCTTTCATGAAATTTTCGAAATCCTCTAACCATTCCTGCCAGCAAAGGCCCATGCCTCCCCCAGATATGAGGACAAGGGGTTCTGGCGGACGTACAAACGGGACTCCAAGCATGCCAAGTCATTGGCCTCCAGTCTGTGGCTCCCGGCCAGAACAGCACATCGGGCACCATGCAGCCCGGGTCCTGCACGAGAGGCGTGGGCTTCCGGCTCGTGTCTACGACAACACACTCGACTGGGGTGGGGTCCCAGGTCGCAAACCGCACAGCTCCTGGGCAACAGAGCATCTGGCTGGACGGCAGGAATGAGTGAATGAATGAATTTGGGATTTGTATTGCACGACTTAACCCGGAGGCATCAAGGCGCATCTGATGGAAACAGCTGAGTGGCCTGTGACACCCGAAGAGGGGGATTACAGGTAGGATTCTGTGAAAAGCCATGTTTTTAGACATTTACCGAAAAGGGCGAGGGACAGCTGGCCATTAAGGTCAGATTGAAGCGTGTTCCACAGTTTTGGAGCAAGGGAGAAAAAGGCCCTCCCTCCCCACCTATGTTATGTTATGTTATGTTATGTTGAGGCCGTACTTTTAGAGCGCACGGCTGCCCAAGAGGGCGTCCCGGCGCTTTGGGAAAGAGACCTGAAACCTAAAAACGCAAAGGGAAACAGCACTGCTGTCACAATGATTACACAGAAAAGAGCAGAGTCTTCAGCTCTTTCCTGAAAACCAGGAGGTTCGTAGCTTTACGTAGGGGGAGAGGGAGCTCATTCCAACATCGAGCTGCCACAAATTGAAAGGATCGTTCTCCCATCCGAACACGCTTAGCCGGGGGCACCTCTAGTTTAGCCAAATCGGCGGATCGTAACACCCTCCGCGGCACATAGAAGGCAATCCGCTTCCTAATATAATTAGGACCGATGCAATGAAGGGCTTTGAAGGCCAGCGTAAGAATTTTAAATCTGATTCTTTTAGAAATAGGCAGCCAATGCAGCCTATTCAAAAGCAGTTGAGCGCTGGCTCTTCTTGGCAGGACGAAGATAGCTCTGGCCGCCGAGTTTTGGACAATTTGCAGTCTGGCCAGAAGATACTTGGGCAGACCTGCAAAGAGCGCATTAGCGTAATCTAACCTAGATCCCACTAACGCCTGGACTACTGTCTTCCGGTATTGTAGGGACAGCAGAGGAAGAAACTTCCTCAGCATCTTGAGGATGCCAAAACATTTCCCGGATATCCCCATGATATGGGGGCGAAAAGAGAGATCATCATCAAGCACCACACCCAGATTTTTCACTTGGGAAGATGATTTCTTAGGGGGGAACATATCATGGGGCCACCAGGACTTCCAGCCCGGGTCAGGGGCACAGCCGAAGAAAAGCAACTCAGACTTATCCGAGTTGCACTTCAGGCTGTGTCGCTGAAACCACGCAAAAACTGCGCTCAAACAGCCCTTAATCCTGTCGCCGTCAAAAGCCTCGCCTCGCCTTTGCTGCAGGTGAACAAAAGCTGGGTGTCATCAGCGTATGAGATGACCCGGGCCCCATAAGCCTCCGCTACAAGCGCCAGAGGGGCCATATAGATATTAAATATGGTGGGGCTCAGAATGGATCCTTGAGGAACCCCAACCTCTAGCGCTTGCATTTCAGCGGCGAACGGGGGGGCCCAGATCACCTGCCGGCGGTCCGATAGGAAAGAATGGAACCAGTCCAACACCGTCCCCCGCAAGCCGATCTCCCGGAGTCTTAAAAGGAGGCCAGCATGAGGGACGGTGTCAAAGGCCGCTGACAAGTCCAAAAGGACTAACATAGCCTTACCCCCAAGATCTCCCTGATGGCGTCGGTCACCTCCAAGAGGGCCGTCTCCGTGCTGTAATTCGCACGGAAACCAGATTGAGAATCATGCAGAATGTTATTCTTCTCAATAAAGGTGGTAAGTGTGAGTTGAACATGCTTCTCAACTACCTTCGCCAGAGCAGGGAGGAGGGAGATCGGTCTATAGTTAGCCAGCTGCAGCGGATCTAACTGAGGCTTTTTGATAAGCGGCAGAATAAGTGCATGTTTCCACTCCCGCGGCACCACTCCGGAACTCAAGGATAAATTGAGCAGGGGGTTCAGCAAGTTAAGTACCGGAGCCACCCTGCCCAAACACCTTGCTGGACATACGTCCAGGGGCGAGCCAGATTGAAGCCGGGTCAGTAGCTCCAAGGAAGTTGCGCAAGTCAGTAGCGGAAAGACCGATAGTATGGGCTCACTTTCGGCTTCTGAAGATGGTACCTGACCGTTCTGGGCGACAGCATCAGCTGCCTCGGATAAGTCCACAGGGGAAACGAATCCTGAATGGTTTTAATCTTTGTGACAAAGAAGTCTGCAAGCTGTCTGATCCACCCTTCCGTATGAGAGTGTGGAAGAGCTCCTACAGCAGGATCTACAAACTCCTTAACAATTCTGAAGAGTTCCCTACTCGTATTGTCTGCTCGATCAATCCTACGCTCAAGGTATTCCTTTTTGGCTTCAGCAATATTTTTATGGTAGCTTTTAATGGCATCACGATATTTAGATTTCTCCATTGGATCATATTTACGACGCCAGAGACGTTCCGCCTTTTTACAGTCTTGGCGCATAGAACGTAATGTGGCCGTAAACCAAGGAGCAGAGTCATGGCAGGGAATAGTTCTTGCTAGCTTCACAGGAGACAGCTCCACGAATCTCGTTCGCAGCCATTCCTGAACCAAAATCAGATCAGTATCTAAAATCCCTGTCAAATTACAGGGATGTTGGCATAGAGCAGCGGATAGCATATCCGCTGTCACTAGGTGAAAAGCTCTGGATTGACGAGACACCTCCTTTTGTGTTCTTTGCCTGGGCCTAGTCTCATAAGACATAACAAATTTTATTAAAAAATGGTCAGACCAAAGGACTGGAAGCGGCGGGGATACAACTATCGGCGCCGTAGAAAAAAGTACATCTAACATATGTCCTTTGACATGAGTGGGGTTATCAATAAAAGCTTTAAGCCCCAGGGTTGTAGTTATTTCCCGTAGTTTTGACGCATTAGCGTCGGACGATGAGTCCAAATGTAGGTTTAAGTCACCCAACAGCATACAATGTGCAGAACGCAGACAGGGTATGGAAAGAGCTGCCTGCAGGTCCTCAATGAAAGTACCAATCGGGCCAGGAGGTCTATATACAAGAATCCCTGTGCACGTCTGGGAGGACGAGAGGTTGAGTGTGAAGCCTAAAGCTTCACAACCAGCGATGTTCTCCACAGGAAAAGAGGAACAACCCAAGGCCTTATCCACTATCAAGGCCACTCCTCCTCCTCTGCCCCCGATCCTGTCTTTCCTCAAGATGGTGTAGTTAGACGGCAGAGCACAAGCAACGTCTGGTTCGGAGCCTACCCCTAGCCATGTCTCAGTTAAAAATAGACATGATATATCGGAATTATCAAGCAAACTCCAGATATCCGACGCATGACACGCCAGGGACCTTGTGTTCAAAAGAGCACAATGATGGTTCTGGGTGAGGGGAGGACGAACAGGGGTGGGCAAGTCCATAGGGCGCCATCCACAAGTGGGACATCCTTTTCCCAAAAGACGCCCTCCGGGGAATAAACATTTACACCCCAACGGATGAGCGCGCAAAGATGTCAATACATCCGCGCTGTAAGACAGCACCCCGGACCGTCGTGCGCGACACATCCTCCGACAAACAAGTGCCCCTGCTATGCTTGTGTCGTCGCCCAGAGTCCCGCCACGAACGCCTCCGAGACGCGGACGAGTGCAGACGGGCACGACTCTGGCACGACTCAGGCGCAGGGAGGGCGCGACCGCTGCGCGTAGGGTGAGAGCTTTAAGTAGGACTCCCCAAGTGCGTGAGGAGCGCTAGACCGCTCCCTCCTGGAGTGCCTCGGTGTCCAGCCCACTCCAAGATGGCGCCCGTCCTCTGACCACCGCCCGGGAACCGGACCCGCGAAAACGCGGTGATAATTCCTTTAAGGTGCAGGTAAGGGGCCCTAAACAACACAGTTAAAATCAGGGGGAAATATAAAGCCAGAAATAACTAAAATAGAAAAACTGAGAGTTTAAAAACGGCGTGCTGAGCGTTTTTAAGCAGCAGAGCGCTGTGAAGGCTAAAGCATCATTGCCTTAATGGTCGGGGGATAGATAGAAGGCTTTTGTGGGCCGATTGCAGGGCCCTGCCCGGGGTATAAAAGGACACAAGAGTCACAATGTCCTCAGCACCCAGACCGTGTAGAGCACGGTAGGTAAGGACAAGAACCTTTAAAATTAATCCTGGCCTGTACAGGCAGCCAGTGAAGGTTTTTTTTCTGATCCCGGATCCAGAGGAACGTCTGGGGGCATCAACTACAAACCTAGCTGCAGGGGCACGACGCGACCGGGGTGGGCACCCCAGGTGGCAAACAGCACAGCTCAACATAACGGAGCACTCCACAGGATACGACTGCACCAGGTAAGTTCAGCGAAGGTCCACGACCCCTCATCGCCAGCTGTAGTGTCGCAATCCGCACACAGACGACACTAGTTATTTATTCAGTGGGAACTTTATTGACACCGTGTTCTCACTCCTATATTCCCTGCTTCTTTCTGACCCCTGACGACTCCTGTTCTATTTTCAATTCCCCTCCTACTTTGTGATCCCTGGTGCCGGTCCTAGTGCCCGGCCCAGCTACAACATTACATCTCCAATCCTTTTTTTCTTTTTTTTTTTACCGGTTTGTCTCTGGCCCAGCTTTGATTCACCTTATTATCCTTTATATGCTAAGACTTTGTCGTTGGCAAATAGTCTAAATTCCCATGTCCTTCTCTGCTGTTAAATCCTAAATGCTGCCGGTCTCCCCCATCCTGATTTTCTTGTTGATGCCACACCTTCGTAGGAACCTGGAGTCCTGTGGTTTCCATCTGTATCCTTCCCCCTTCATCAACCGTGTATTGACCTCAAACCCGTCCAGTAAGTTGTTGCCTTTTGTCACTAAATATTTACCGCACTCTAAACCTTCATTTATACTGCCTGTACATTCTGACCATCCCAGCAGGTTTATATTTTGACCATTCCCTTTTTTGCTCAAGTACCAGGTTTTGTATGATGTATTCTTCAGTCTTTGTTCAAACATCTATCATTGTGAAGACCTCGACGTTGTCTTCTGTTTGTATATTTGTACTTAATCCAGTTTGCTCTGATCTGGGCCCTTTGTATGCCCTATGAAAAACACAAAGAGGACCAGTTCAGAAAAGTGTGAAAAGCACACATTTCCTTCCACCCTGTACATACAATAGAAATGGTGAGAAGCACCAGCTATTTTCCACGTTATGGTGAGCCGCATAACTGCCCTTGCCTTGAAACTGTACCACATACAAATGAAACGCAAGATGCATGTTTCTTAATAGTGAGTTTTATCTGTTTTCTATTTTCAGTGCTCACCTTGGTCACTGGAGATGAATCGACGAAAGGCAAGTACAAATAGGGAAGCAGAACTATAAATGGATTAACGCTTGCTTTGAATGTGTCTTTAATAACACCATGTCCTGGTTCTACTCGTGCTACATGCTAGTCATACTTGAACTGTTCCAAGTGTATTTGGAGCCTTGCACTGAGGTGCATGTGGGGCTTCTTCTCGGAAGGGGAGTTAAAATGAAGTTGGAGTTCATTATTGCGAGGATGACTACTGCCCTTTAGTAAGATGGGTGAGCATTCACTCTGTATGTTCACATTGTTGCTTATGCCCATGTGTCACTCATGAACTAATATGTATGAACAGCTTTTTTTACTCTTGATGTCATCGTATTGTTGCTGCACTCTGACCATACAATGCTTATTGCCAGCATTTCACATTGACCGAGAGAACACTTCTAGGCCACGAGATATGGTTTGGGTAGAAATCTTATTGCATGTGCATGGGGACAACAAGAACTAACAGAACACGAGTAGCTGTCCTATTCAGTTTTGCACTATGTGCAGTGCAAAATGCGTCCTCGCGTCCAAAATAATGCTAACTTGCCGGACTGACACTGTGTATAGAAAGGAAATGATACAAATGTCACCATAGTCTTACTAAAGAGGATTAGCAATAAGATTAGTAATGTCAAAGCATTTTAACATTGATCAAAAAACACTGTTTGCATTCACTTATCAATAGAACGTTTGAGATGAATATCACGTCTATCATTTATTTTCAATCATTCGGTCCACATAAAGTGCAACCCATGAACCAACCCTAGAGGGTGGTGCACTGCCAGGTGAAGAGCAAAAGCCGAAACCTTTAGAGTGCGTCAAAACTGATGGTTAACATTCGGGACGCTATGGTTTCCTAAACCCAGGAACTTAGTCTTACCTCTTGGGGGCTGCTGTAACTCCTTCAGCCCCCTCCCCAACACTCCTTGAATCCACTGATTGTGCTCAAGTCAAGTTTTCCTACCATCCATTGGCAGGAAAACGTATGCAGTTAGAAAGTCCTGCAGCACTTTATTGGGCGCTCCTAGAGAAGAGCGGTGCATATTTGAACCGCAGCTCCAGCTGTAGACTTATTCTTTACCTGTGCACGGCCTCACACTGCACCTTTCTTCCTATTTATTTTTTTATACTTAAAACATTTTTTTTTTTAAAGGGTGGTGCCCGGTCAAACCCAGAGTCCCGGCAGGCTCTTATTTATTGTGGCTATGCTGGAAAACCACTGTCACCTGCACACCTCCCCATGCAACTGGAACTGTCCTCACTGGTGTGGTAGCCTGCTCCCTGCCCAGTTGCTGCAAGTAGAATGGGCAAGGTGTTCTCCTGCTGCAATGGCTACCTCGTTTGTCCCAACCAAGAGCACGGGGAGCGGTGACAAGGCCCCCACCATTGGGGGGGGGGGGGCTTGACGGTGCTCCCCTGTCTGTTTAGATGTGTTGGTCTTGTGCCCCCTTAATCTGCCCATAGGCAGATGGGGGAGGGGACCTTCGAGGGCAATTGAACCACAGGGTAGGGGGCCACATGCATGTCCATTAGACACTAAATGTATTAAATTGGGGACTCTGTGCTGACTCCCCGACTATGACGGGCCCTAGCCCTCCCTGGGGCTATCTCCAATATTCCACCAGAACCCAATACACTTAATTGCACAGGGGGGGTCGGGGGAAGCTGACTGTCTTGAGCTCCAATGGGCTGATTTTGACCATCTTGGGCTCCTGTTGCTCTTGATGGTGATCCCTAGTGTTGTGGACCCTCTGCAGCAGGCCTCCTGGCTTAAAAAGGGTTTTACTTTGCAGAGGGATGCTCCTGGAGGAACCCACGGTTTCTGGGATCCATTGTAGGCAGTCCTGAGTCAATCTGGGGTTTTTCCTTCCAGCTTGCCATGGTGTTGTCACAGGCCATGTCCACAATACAACTCCAACAACTTCTTAAATTTAGACAAGAGTTTTTAAATGGGGATGTAAAGTTCTGGAAGTCGGCCACAACTGGGCATTCCTAGAGTGCCACATCACTCTTCCACCCAAACCTCCTGGTCAAGATTGTACCATCAAGAAGTCCCTGTTAACATCTTCTCTAGTGGCCTTAAATCCACCCCTAGCTGACATCACTGCCAAGGACTTTTCAGCAAACTTCTAAAGAGAGCCTCCCCTGTGTTGGCATCAAATGTCTGTGCTTCCGCCTTTTTCCATGGGGCTATGGATCTCCCAACCCTATTACATTGTGACAGAGATTTAACAGATGCAAATTATTTTCGCATCCCTCTTCCCCCAACGAGTCACTCAGTTCCAGGGAGTGACTCGTCGTGGGGGCTGCATTATGTATTCTGAACTAAGACGGGATTATATGCAATAAACTTGATCCGAACGATTGGCCACATTGAAGATTGCCCCATGACCTTAAAGCCATTCAGCAATACAAGCACGGTTACTCAGCATGATTGACCTTTGCAGTTCACTTTTGAAATTGTTTTAACTCTGACGGTCCGGAACGTTATACTTTGCCTGCGTCAGCCCGGCCGGGTTGGAAGTATCACTGGCTTGAGCGCCCTGAAGTCGCGCAGCAATTCTCCTCCTTAAAGCGATGAAACACATGTCTGCTGGCTTGTTCAACGTGCATTGTTTTTGGCAAGAAATTAAAAGATTGAAGTTCCTATCAACATCATTTCAAGACTGTTCCTTCCATCTGGAAATATACCTTTTGTTTCTGTATATACCTGTGTTCACATGAACTTGATTCCATTTTATATGTGGCTAGGCGTTTGAGTTTTGCTTGTTTGGTGTAGGTGTTGCCCACACTTACTTGAGGGGTTATAGGGCTTTCCCCTTGCCTAGTTTGCACCATACATACCATGTTTGTAAATCTATACCTCTTTGCGTATATTGACTGAGCGCCTTGAATAAGCCCTGAGCTAAAAACCCTTGTTTGAAGTACATTTTACATTGTGAGCCACCTGCCATACAGTACTGCAAAATATCTGATCCTCTTCATTTCCTCTGGTGTAGACATGCTATGCATGTTCCCTGTCTATATATCATTGATTACATCATCTCTGCACTTTAACAGGTAAATCCACAGCAAGTCATTCTTTTAAACAAATCAGTTTCTAAATCTTTAATAAAGTCTTTCAAATACATCTGTGGAGATTAGCTGTGCAATATAGACTCTGCAGCAAATCAGCAAGCCATGATGTGGACCTTTTTTCCAGCAACCTAGTCTGTAGCTCCTCCTTGTGACTCAAACCACTCTCACTTAAAGATTCTGATCGCTTTTTTGTTAAGTTCTAGCTGGACCTATTGCTCGTTCTGCTAGCCTACCCTGAGGTAGGAATAGGGGTCACAGACTCGCATCCTTTGGCTGCGACAACAGTTCTCCACAGGATACCCTGCAGTTTACCATGTTCTATAATTTGTATGTGATGCCTCGGAAGGCTTCTATTATTCCTATTCCTAAAAGGGAACATTACTCTGAAGTCCGACTGGCCCTTATGTATCTACAGTTGCTCCAGGTAGATATCATTTTTAACGTACATAGCTTTTTAGGTCTCGCTCTCGAGACCTATTTTTGATGAGATGCCTCTCAAGGGAGACACACCGGGGCACGCGCGGCGGTTGGGATCTGTGGACGCGCACGTCCAGGCCGGCGCCCTGCGCATCTCCTGCCTCAGATTCCCTGAAGTGCGCAAACACACACACACACACACGCACGCAGACACACTGCATACACAACCACGTGCATGCACACCGCCCCACTCACCGGGCTACAGGATCGTCACGCGGGGCTTCCCATTTAGAACGCTCTGTCCAGCACTTCGAGCAACCAGTTGCCTTCACGCGAGCCACGTCAGTTCATCACCGCATACCATACCACATCACCGCATACCATACCACATCACCGCATACCATACCACATCACCGCATACCATACCACATCACCGCATACCATACCACGAAGTAGTTCGCTTCTCTTCACCCGGAAGTGCATATACTCGTCAAACGCGCATGCGCAGTGACCAGACGCTCCAGCCAAAGCAGCTCTGCGTAAGCAAGATGTAACACACCAGGCTCGAGAGACTAATATAATGTAAGAAACCGCAGGAAAAGGATATTATTTTGGAGCCTGGTTTGACTAAGCACGAGATCGTGTCCATTGTTTACTTTTCAATGGGACGGCTTGTTTTTAAAATGTATTCGGAAGTCCTGTATCCTTTGCCAAGAGGATAGCCTAACAAAGAACAGCTGGTGTAAATGTTCGGAGTGGCGAACATCCTGATTAAACTGTTACCTTCCCCGCATGGCTTCGCAGTGGTGCTTCTGTGTGGCATGAACATTGCAATGCGGAGTTACTGCGTGCACAGTCTCGTAAACCGAGACTACTGCCCATGCGGTTAGCAGCTTGGCAGGCCTCTGCAGAACGTCTCGGAAAAATAGGGACCCCGATCTAAAAAGCAACATATGCTCTGATCTGTCTCTGCCTGTGATTTGGCGTGATCTGTAAAAACGGAACTAGGCCCGTACAGTGTAGTACAGACCAGCGTGTACAATGAAAGGAAGTCTTTTTGCGAATCTGGTAAAATAGCGAAGCGAAGATGCTCAAGACTCCCCACGATGACAATAAGGAAATGTATTCTTCATGGACAGAATGGCAGTATATTAATTTGTGCCTGTGCTTCGGGGCCCTTTAAGAGAAATAAAAAAATATAATCCGATCACGGAGTGTGCAATATGCAGCAGAGCAAAAGTTACCACTGTTGAAAATGTTACCAATAAGGTGTTACCAAGAGTTATGAAAGCAAGCACTTGTTGTTTAATAGAGCGTCTATAAAAGCAGCTCATTCCGTGCTTTTTTTGTCTTTAGTTGCAGCACATATAAATTGACAACTTATCACCAGGAGAAATTACGTGATTGTCCCAGAATCGCAAGATGTTGCGGAGCAGAGACTCTAGTCGGGATCTCCCACTCTCGAGTCAGCAGCTCCATAGCCTCTCCACTAATACTTGTTTTATTTGTAATGTTTGCTTGCTCTTCGCCATATGCGCGGTTATAAAAGGGCAGGTAGGTGCCTTTGCAGAAAAAAACACATTAATAGAGTAGGGCTGCTCAAGTAGACATAATAAAACGATGCCCTTTTGACAAGATTGCAGGGCTAGCTGGTGGTGTGACGTCACCAGCACAGCTCACTTTAAACAGCTGAGCAGCATGTCAGAAGCATGCTAGTAGAAACATTGCATTTCGAACAAGAAGGGTAAGTAGAAAGTCATGTGTGAGCAAAGCAAAAAAATTTCATGTACATTAAGGTGCTTACATATATTGCTGCTGGCAGTTCTGATCATGCTCTCTCTATGGTGCTTCTACATATTCATACATAGGGGGGCTATAAAAGGGCAGGGAGGCCCCTTTGCAGAAAAAAAACGTGACTCCGAGTCGGGCGGTTTACCATGTTCCGAAAAGGTTTCTGAAGTAGACATAATAGAAGGATGTCCTTTTGGCAAGATCACAGGGCCAGCCAGTGGTGTGACAACACCAGCGCAGCTCACTTGAAACAGCTATGTTTGTCAGAAACGTTGCATTTTCAACAAGATGGGGACAAAGCAAAACATGATCTTGTGCACATTAAGATGCTTACAAACATTGCTTAGAAGAAATAATGAACTGCAGTAATTTTGACCATTTTCAGAAGTGGGAAAAAAACAATAATTGCCATTCATGTATCTATTAACCTCCTTCTACTTTGTAAGAGGATCTTGTCAATAGGTGTTGCTTAACATTTTATCATTCTAAAATGGCCACTCACACCCAGTTTTCTGAGGCAGCCCTTCTCCAGGTTAGTACTTCTATGGTTTGCTTGCTTCAAATGCCTACACACAGTGACAGGCTAAATAATATGTGTTGCAACTTCCAACAAGCATTTGCAATGCAATAGGTCGCGCATTTGCGACAGTTTAAGCTATTGGCATTGTAAATTATAATGCCTTTCATTTATGTTTTAAAAACCAACATGTAAATAAAAGGCATTGCCATTCACAATGCCAATAGCTCAAACTCTCACAACTGCGAGACCTATTGCGTTTCAAATGCTTGTTTGAAAGTAGCTGTAAGGCTGTGATAGTTGTGACTAGGCATCCCATGAGATTAGAGGTGGCTCTTTCTTTTTAAGATGTACTGTATTAATTGTGTCGACTCATCTTGATTTGTTTTGATGCTTTTCATACCGTATGTACATTTTTATCTGTATTTATTGATTGGATTTTAACTGAGTTTTTATTTTATGGTCCTATGGGTTTTACTTTGATTCTGCCTATTTCCCAGCAGAATTAGTTTTGACAAATTCAAACTTTCACCATAGAGATCAAGAGATGCAGCACTACAGTCCTCCGATATATAACAAACTTGAAAATAAAATTACTACACAGAATTAGTTTTGACAAATTTAAACTTTCACCATAGAGATCAAGAGATGCAGCACTACAGTCCTCCGATATATAACAAACTTGAAGATAAAATTACTACACTTTACCTGGCATTGAAAGTAGGATGCCTTGTTTGTTTTCACATGCTCAATTGAAACAAGATACATGCCTGCCTGTGTATATACTGCCCAACGCAGACTACTCTTGCTGAAAGAAAATGTATAATATACTTGTTTTAATGCGAAAGTTAAACTGTCTCCTTCTGGGAGATGTGACTTAATGCTTTAAACCGCAACTGGAACAATCACAATAGAATTCTGTGACCAGCTTATCAAACTGAATCTAAATTTGTCTAGTATATCCAACCCATAAAGTGTTGAATTCAGTACTCTGATTTCTCTTCTCTTTCTACTTCAGAGTTGATTTAGCTGGCTTCGAATGACATTTATGCTTTAACTGTTTTAATACAAAACTAAGGCTTGCAGTTTTGCCCTCGTAAATAAGATGGAACAAGGGCAAACGAGAAGCCATTCAATTTAGGAGCAACAGATAGCCAACGGCTAGATATGTATATATATGTGTGTGTGCGCGTGTGTGTGTGTGTGTGTGTGTATATGTGTGTATGTGTGTATATATATATATATATATATATATATATATATTAAACGAGCTCAGAACAGGAAGGCGCTTCCACAAAATCCCAAACGCCACCACAGCAAAGAACACGAGAATCAGTAGTTCAGGTGAGTAGATTCTTTAATCGGCACCTTCGTCAAGCATAACGTTTCGGCCTCCAAAAGGCCTTGGTCACATGACACATAGAGAGCGCGATCAGAATTTAAAGTGCTAGTGCTCTGGATCCCCAGCTTTTCGTTGGACACTGTCCAGTCCTCCAAATGCTATCGAAGACAGACTGAAAAACACCATTGTACATCACAGGATAATCCCCAACGATTAATTAATCAAAGTGATTTGTGCATTTAACATTGTGAAACAAACATTTCATATCACAATATTGGTGTTTTTTGAAAACTAGTACTTAAAGTCATAAGCATTGTTTGTAACTGGATAATCCATATTGCAAATAAAGACCTCGTTCAGAAAAAATCAGTTGACAAATTGATTGCTGTATAAAATACCAAGAGATGACTAAACTAATTTATACTAGATCAACTGTTCCATATAAAGATAAATATATCCTAAAGGAATCACGTGCACAGTGTCCAACTACTCGTATGCGGAAAGATAACAAAACAGTGAAATTGTGAACATATATCTCATGATTGTAAACATATGTGTATATATTAAAATTGTTTTCTGTATTACATAGGCTGATCCCAACCTATGCAAGGATGTCGTTCGTTAACTTTCTTTCCAGAACCGAATGTTAACACAGGCTAATAAAAAGTTTTCAATACTAACTGCTGCGCCATGAAGTGTCTTCAATACACCAATCAAATGAGGAGATAACCTAAAAACAAGTACACAACGATATTTGTGAAGATAGCAATATTACAACAAATAACGCTGCTTCTATATATCATTCGATTTTTTTTTTATAGACACGTATACAGATCTTCAGTCGAGTTTAATCCCCAAGGGGATTTGCTGTTCAACTCGATGATGTATTTAGTCTCTAAAGCTCTGAGGATACCCTCTCTGTCACCACCTCTTCTTAATGGGCCTACCATGTCAATTGCGAAGTACCTAAGGAGTGCACTGTTGTTGTGACTCTCCTTAAAGTGCCGTGCAACTGGGTACGTGGCATCATTCGTGTTGATGGCTCTGATGTGCTGGAGTACCCTTTTGTGGACCTGCAATTTTGTGCTCCCCACGTATCGCAGGCCACATGGGCACTCCAGCACATACACCACGTACTTGCTTTTGCAGGTTAGCTGCTTTAGGATTTTAAGGGGCGTGTCTGAGAACGGAATGGTGTATTCTGTTTTACTCACACCATGCAGGCAAGCTTTGCAACTGGAACATTTCCTGAAGCCCTTGCTTCCTGCTAGCCAATTGCTGAAAACACGGTTGATGGACAGAATGTAGAACAATGTCATACATTCACCCCAGTACAAGGATCTGGGCCTAAATCCATCGTTTTTTTGCACTCCACACCAGCCTGGGTTTGACACTGGCTATATGCAAATCAGCTCTGACCCTGTACCTCATGGCAACAGTCCAGTCTGAACTACCAAGCCATGTCTTTCCCAAACCGGAATCAAGCATCCAAGGACCGGTTTCTGGCTATCAGCCTTCATTCAGCCTGGATAGCTTGACTCCAGTGGTGTGGAGAGCCTGGGACTCACGTCTGAGCATACAATTGCTGGGCGGAATCACCTCATGACTAGATTTTACTAATGCATCTTGTAAAGATCGTGCTTTCCTGTACGTGATGGCCGGTTTCCTTGGCATATGTTCTCCTATCACTGGATCCAATCTTATAAGATCCCAGTGTCTGTTGACAATTTTTCTTAAGGCCCCTTGTTGCCTATTGTAAGTCCAAATTAATCTGGTGGGTTGTTTATCACCACAAATGGTAGGTTTCAGAGTTTTCTTGTGAATGAGGGCAGTGTCTCTGGATATAGCATTTGCTTTATTCATAGCAGCGTTGATAACGCTATGGCTATATCCCCTGGCCAGGAACCTTTGCTTGCTAGCCTCTTGGACCTGTTTACATTGTGATTCTGTACTACACACCCGCCTGATTCTGAGCATTTCCCCATAGGGGATGCTCCTAATTAGGTGGGGAGGATGATGATTCTTAGCATGTAGTACAGTATTGCCTGCAGTAGGCTTCCTGTACATAGTTGTCTCAAACTGACCATCATTCACTTCAATTGTGACATCCAAAAAGTTGGCTTTGTTGTGACTTATTTCTGAGGTGAAGGCTAAATTGTAATTGTTACAATTCAGTTTTTCGATGAACTGACTGACTTCTGTCTCTGTTCCCTGCCATATTAAAAACACATCATCGATGTATCTATACCATCGTATGACTTTCTTCATGCAGACATCATATGTATACTGCAGTTTCATGCATATTTGGATTTCAACGCTTGTAGCCCGAATGTACAAGATCTGGCACAAAATCAAAGCATCACTCAAACGCTAACCAGGTGCTTCCTTTAAAATCTGTTAAAACTGCATCCAAAGAGACCAAACTCACAATACACTTCGAAAGGGAGGAAAGGTTATTTACCTACCTTTCTAAAATACATAAATTTGTGAATTCTATTTTTGCTGTTTGTACTGTGAGTGCATGTACCCAGCCCCTAAGTAGTGAAGTTGTGTTCAGTTATTTTGTGTATTAAGCTCTCTAGTAAGACTACTCTAAGTTGGTGAAGAAATTGTACACATTCACAGGAGATATATGTAATTATTTGACAGCAGTGTGTATTCAAATGACCCACATTGATAAATATATAGCTGAAAAATGTACCATTGAGCCACAGTTTGACTGCATTTTAATCTCTCTGAAGTAACCGTGCCGTTGCATTGTATGGAAACCTATGTATTTTTTAATCTATTTAATATTTAATTGGGGATTAGTCATCCCTAAAGTGGCCCCTTAAATCAATACGAATATGGCATTCTCCACAATGGAAATAGCGTGTTCTCAAAGTGAACATTATAGGGAAATTGTGTTTTAACTGTGTAGGTAAGTCTAGAGTTTCCCTGGACAAGCCTAGTTGTAAGAAAAATCTATATTTCATACCTCGAAGTTATTTTCCAATTAATTTCAAATATCGAAGTTAATTGTGAAACGAGTATTGTGATGTATATTTAGTAGAAAACTAACTTTTAGAAGGGGTACTTCGAGTTGGCAAAGAGGTGGCCCAGAACTAGTTTGCATCTTAACTCTTTTCCAAAGGCCAACTCTATATTCCTTGCTGTGAGTTAAGACCTTGCATTTTGAGGAAAATTACTTGAGTCCTGGGTACGATATGGCACGTTGCTGTCAACAACTGACTTTTTTTTAAAGCGAATTTAGTAACTGGGAACAGGAACAACTGGCAATAGAAAGGACAGCCTTAACTGTCCTTTTGAACTACATTTTTTATTTTGCAGAGTTTATATATAGCGCACACTTGACCCGGTATCGGGTATTCGAGCGCTTTACATAGCACCAGTTGCGTTACATGAGGACACATTCATTTTTGTTAGGCACGGGGAGATTGAGCAAATCACTTAATCACAGGATGTTCAGTGTCATTGCGGAGACCCGAACCCGGTTCCCCCGATTCGAGGGCGACTGCCCAAGCCTGTAGGCCAACTCCTCTCCCCAAAAGGACTGCTCCCAGACATGTCCAGGGCCATACTAGACTGTTTGGAGACCTGCAGACTGGCACTGCAACTGAATAGGGTAGTAGCTAAGTAAAGGACCAATGGTCCTCCAGAGGAAAGAAGTGGATAGCCCTCTTCGATTGGATTTAGAAATTCTAATGCTTGCCGTAAACTAAAATGGGAGAAGCGAAAATAAGCTGGTGAGAAAATAGTTAGGATTTGGTGGAGGGAATTCTTCAGTCACTGGATAGTTCACAGGAGAAGATGGGCACCACACCACGTCCTCAGAACATCTTTAAGGAGAACTGGCTTCCTACTGAATGAAGAAGGCTTTGGTACTACTACGCTCTCCTACTGGCACCCAGGGACTTAAACTGTTATTCAAAGGGGACAGGGTTTTCAAGTGGTTAGCCTCGTTGTTGGATGCTATAATAAAAAAGAACAGAAGACTAGTGACTGCACAAGGCCCAGCTTTCCATTGGGAAAGACCTCTAGCAAAAGAAAGTAGTCTGTCCTAAGGATGCAAGCTGCAGGAATGAGCAGAAGGAATGCAGCAATCAGTTGGAGAAAAGTGGGACTTAATAATAATTGTGTTTATACCGCTAGAGGATTAGGCCAATGTGCTCAGGATTGGTCATGGTGACTGTAGCAACGAAGGGAAGGAAGTCAGTATAGTTCTGGTGAGTTTTTGCTGTGCTGAAAACCGGTTCTGCAAGACTTTTTTATTAAGGTATCTGACCTTTTGAGCCCTGTCAGGCCACAGGTTAAGCCTTGAACTGTTGGAGGATTTTGAGAACCCAAAAAAATAAAGTCTGTAGTTCGACCAATGAGCGCAGTAAATCTATCTCTGCAGTGGAGTGACATTACCCACTATAATTCAGTGTTCTAATTGGGCACAACAACCAGTGGCTTCGGTCGGAGTATAAAGTATCAGACTTTGAGGGAACCTCTCATGGTTCAAATTTGGACTTTAACTGCTGAAAGAATTTGAGCTCTAAAGCTACTAGGTAAAAATGTTGACTGGTCTGACCTGCTTTGTAAACAGAAACTCATGTTCATTGCAGTCCCAACATGTGACCTTGCGCCCCAGTCTCTGCCAACGATTAACAAGTATAGGAGGCTGGCTCAGTATAAAGTGTCCACCTATGGTGAGGCCCTGTGCACTGAGTCCAGGAAACCCTTAGTGATAGTGTTTAGGTCCCTGATAACCAAAGGTCTTAAGGGGTAGCTGTGTACAGCAGATCAGGCTTATATAGGAGGGTGTAAAGCCACATAGTCCATAAGCTCACACAAGAGAACCACATCAAGGTAGTATAAACATATTTTCTATTTAATAAACACAAACATTGGTGTGTCTCCTACCTGGAGATATCAAATATACACACAAAATACTTGAAAACCAGGTTAGTGGCATGCGAAAACCCATGGGCCACGATGGGGGAATCTAACCACATGCTTAAAATAGTGGAATGGTCACGAAAACCGGACTAATACTCAAGGATGGAGGACCCCAGGGAAAGCACTGAACTCCCTAAGATGAGTAGCCAGAGACGATATGGCACCCAGGTGCAGAGTGGTTACACCAGGCCAAACGTCAATAGAATAACACAGAGTAAGTTGTGGTTGGATTTGTACTGTTCTAGGGCCCACCCCAAAAGACCCAGACGGAGCCACTTGGATCAAGGAAGGTTGGAGAGCCACCCCACCCGTGATTACTCGGGAAACTAGGATACCTACACCAGGGAGTCTGGGTGAATTGGTGTTGGAACCGCTCGTTGATACCAATGGAGGCTAATGGAGGGCCAGCAGCTACAAAGTCCCATGGACCAGGCCAGGGGAACCAGGACATGCAATCCAGACAAAAAGAACCTGAAAGCAGAGGGTATGGAGTCCAAACCACCCGGAATGGACCAGGAAGCACAGGAGCACCATGCCAGTGGATGTCTGAGGTTCTTGCTGTAGCACGGGGAGGCTGAAGTAGTAGTAGTAGTAGCAGCAGCAGCAGCAGAGGTGGATACCAGGCCATTATGCAGTAGCACAGGAACCCTCCATGAGCTGCCCGGTCCAGTCGATGAGTGCAGGAAGGTCCCTGGCAGGTAGGACCACCAACCAACCTTGGCAAATGGAAACTGGTGAGAAGATATTGTGTTGCAGACCAGCAAGGTCTGTGTGATCAACGCAGCAAGGGTAAGTCATAGTCGGCCCTCACCACACCGGAGAACCATCAGGAATAGCCCGTGCTCCCTCAAGGACTCTCTGGCAGCAGGCACCGGAGTCAGAAGGAATCTTCAGCAGCACACAGGAGATATAGGCTCACAATGCAGAGGATGCAGGCAAGACGAAGTTCTTGGAGCTGCGCAATGCTGGAAAATGGGGCTTCTTGTAACATAAATAACTTCCATGAAGAAAGCTGACAAGTCTAGGCAATGGCAAACGGATGTGGTGCATAGGGAGGCAGTTCCAGTTGGCTAGAGAAGGATTGCAGTCAGTCAAATTACAGTGAAGACTGCTCAGGCCTCTGTAGAACCAACAAACCACCACCTGTGTTGCAGAGCTGGGTGATGTTTGTGGGGTAACAGGATCAGCAAACCGGTCTCTGACTTGGAAGGCCCTCCAGAATCAAGAAAGGGATTCCTTCACTCCAAAGAAGTTTCCTTCTGGCTTGGATGTGGCATGAGACACCACGCAATTGCTCCTTGCGCCGTCAATTTGCCTTGGCGTTCCTAGCATAACTTTCGATATTCCTGACCACTCCAAAATGACCGCCAGACCTGCGCTGTCACTCCATCAGTCGATCAGCGCTCTAGTCTCCTTCCTAAAGAACAGGTCATAACCAGCCACCATCCCCACTGGGAGTACTATCCCGGAGACAGGTAGGTGCAGACTCACTATCCACACGCCAGAACCGTATGTGCCATGGTAGTCTGCCTCCACGGCCGGCCGGCCGGCCGACTTCTCTGTTTAAACCTCTTTCCTGTGACCACAAGGCCTTCATACCTGTCACTTTAATTTCAGCTGGGCATGCTTTAATACGGCACCTACCTTCCACCAAATTTTGCAATATTCTGGATTATTTTAAGTAAGCGCCATGACCCAAGTCATGCTGCCTGTTTTAAAATCCCTATAGTATAGCACTACATGTGATGCCACCACACGTTTGTTTTGCGAGCACGGTGTTGGGGTATAGTGCAGATGTTTTTCTGTCAAATTGTTTACTATATGTTTAGGTATCCGTCACCATGACCACATTGAGGCACGAGAAACCATGGGCATTATTACGTGTAATTTATGTCTGTATGTACTGTTTGTTTGCAATGTCTGTCTCAAATTCATGAAGGAGATGGTCATTCCCTCCCACAGCTCTGCTATAGGGTATTCTGTTCTTTGACAGCAAGCTGTTTGGTGGCCTATAAAATGTGATGCATGCAACTGGAGTTCCTCTAGCCAGCACTGGTGAAGCCATGAAATAACCTCAATCCTGTGACTATTTACATTTACAAGGCCATGTCTTGGATAAGTACTGACCATGTGTACCAGTGTCACAGTGGCCATGTCTCCTACGGACATCACTGCGTCAGCTGTACCTTGGGGCGCCCCACCATGGTACTTGCTTTTTGTCTTACCAGTTTTTGTCTAAGTCTGCCCCTTTACATGCCTTTTATGGTCTTTTTATCATACTATATGGTTGGGGTACCAAGCTATGGGTCCATGACTTAGGGACACCACTGGTGGATGACGTTAAGCTCTGCCATGGTTTTTTATCCTCTTTCATGATGTTCCGGGTCCTACCTGTAGGGAAGAGAAAACACACACTGTAGGTATCACAGAGGGGCACCACATTAGTGTGGATTGTTTGTCTGCTATGTTCTCTGTCCTGATGAAGCGCCACCGATCCCTATGACCATAAAAGGCTTGAAACCTGTTGTCACACTTGTAAAGGGGTGACCGGAGTTGGGTCCCTCCCTCGAGGCGATGGGATACTACTCCTATGAGGTCTCAATACTTGGACTACCAGGGTTCCTTTAAAACCCTGAGGCCACTCACTTTCAATAGTTTTTTAATCCCTGGAAGGGCAAGTCTCTCATTAAAGTATAGTGCAGGATCTCCCTTACCAGTTTTAACCTTTTCATTCACATCCCCCCACTTCACATCACAAATCACCTCACTTGCAATCCTCATACGACAGCCTCTAAAAAGATCTCTGCCAAATTGAATCTTCGGGTGACCCGCAGGGCATTGCAGTGTCGGCCCGACTAGGAGCACTGCCCTGTGATGAAGCATGAAATTCTGCAGGGGATGTATGAGGGCAACATAAAACAGTCCTGCTGACTGTCCCCATCCATAACTCTGATCCAGGCACTCTACAACACTGGAGACCCTGCCTCTCCTTTTTTCCTAGGAACATTATTTCTTTGACGCCAACCATGTCCAGGTTCGAGGTAGCCATCATGTAGCTGAACATCTCAAAGTGCCACTGTCCACTATTTATCTTTAAAATGGTTCTCCGAGCTTACAAAGCCCAGAGAATGAAGTCTGGGATTTGTAGGGGTGCCTCTGCTCGTGCAGGGGTACACACACACACTTAGAAGTACGCACCCTGACCTTGGACTGAAGGGCCTACTTTGGGGATGACTTATGGGCTAAAAGTAGAATGACTGAGATATAACCGAAAATCTAAAGTGAAAAGTACAAGCACCATTTCATGCAATCTGTGACCGTTTGCATGGGCTCCAATGGGTCGCATAATAGATGCTGGAGCCCCTGGTGTACCAATGCCCTAGGTTCCTCAGTACCACATATTAGAGACTTATCGTTGTACCCTATTATGTCAATTGTGGGGTGTACAAATTACTTACCAGCAAATTTAGAGGAGAGCACACTGTCACTGGGGTCCTGGTTAGCAGGATCCCAGTGAAGTACAATCAACATGCATTGAATCCAGGCAAAAAGTAGGGGTATCTATGCCAGAGAGATTATACATTCCAACCACAAGCATTCTACATTGGTGTTTTTTTATTATAGTTTTTTGTCATTAAATGAAAGAAATCCCTGTCTCTGACCTGTGCCTAACTTGACCAAATTTAGAGAAATATTTACATGGGGGAAGGGGGGTGAGGGGGGTGTGTTCCTATCCATCCCAACTAAAGAACAACTTTCTTAAAAATATCTGGGAAATGTGAAAGGATCCTATTCAGCATGATACATCACAGATAGTGCTATATTACAGGGGGGGGGGGCAGTCTTTATCACCTGCTTCATCCCTTTTTTTTTTTTGTAGAGTGTTCAAATACCAGAGAGTATCTTGGTACTGATTAGAACAATGGAATGGATGGAATGGTAAAACTATTCTCAAACCTATGCAAATATGCATTGACCCTGCTCCTCCAGGGAACAGTCCAGCCTGACTAGTTTTTCCCCTTTATAACGGGCCATCAGCCAGGTTTAGCTTTATTACAGTGGCACAGTGGGCAAGAGACCCACGTCTGGGAATGCAGATCACACTTAGGGTGTCAACTGATGAGCCCATAGCCAGTGCAATCTGATCCTGGGTTGCATCTGTTCTGGTTCAGGGTGAACTATTTTGTAACATTGGACTGGACTGTTCCCATTGGAGCAGGGTCAAGACTGATTTGCATTTAGCTCGGTCGAAACTGAGGTGGCCTGGTGTGCAAAATAACAATGGACCTTCCAGGTCGTGGACCCACCGTTCGCTTCCACGTTCATGCCAACAAACAAGGGGTCCCGCAGCGCTTCGTGTTCAGTCCCATGCTTTTTAATCTTTATGTTAAACCTTGGGCGGTCCTGGCCAGGAGCAGAGGGCTTTCTATTGTATCATATGCTGATGTTTCAAACCAAGAAAGTTGCAGGGACCTGCTTTGGCATACTCCAGGGGCTTAAACCATTGCTTGGGTTTTTTGACCCATCCGTTAGGCAAATGATTATTCAGGCCTCCATTTTATCTGGACTGGATTGTGCCAATGCAATGTACTGGGGGGGGGGGGGGGGGTAAATAAGTCCGAAACCCTGAGACTATAGCAAATCCAAAATGCAGCAGCTAGAACCCTGCTAGGTCTCCCCAGAAAATGCCCCACTTCTAGGGCAATCCGCCAGTGCATTGGCTGCCTATTGTCAACCGAGTGGAATTTAACGTCCTTTGCACTGCATATAAAATATTGAAATCTTTCTTTGGCCATCCTGTCCAATCTGCTATCGCCCTATTCCCCTTTGTGCCAACTTCGCTCCATGGGAAAACATCTGGCGATGTGCCTCGTACAAGGAGATACAGAAGGGGATGATGGACGGAGCGTTTGAGCAAATCAACACTCACCCCCAGTCAACTGATCTGGGTTTAATCCATCACCATTCTTTAGACCACTCAGCCACCCCATTTCAGACATGGCTATATGCAAATCCATCTGACCCTGTCCCTCGTGGGAACAGTCCAGCCCGAACTGCCAAGCCATGTCTTCCATGGACCGGAAACAAGCATTCTGGGACCGGTTTCGGATTCATAATCCTCATCAGCCAGGCTATCTTGAATCCAGTGGCCAAGTGAGCAAGGGACTCACGTCTGAGCATACCCTGCCACACTTAGGGTGACCAAAGCGATACAAAAGGGGATGATGGACGGAGCGTTTGAGCCGCCATAAGTGTGGCAGGGTATGCTCAGACGTGAGTCCCTTGCTCACTTTGTCACTGGATTCAAGCAAGCCGGGCTGAAGACTGCTGGAATGCCAGAAACCGGTCCTCGGAAGCTTGTTTCCGGTCCAGGGAAGGCATGGCTTGGCAGTTCGGGCTGGACTGTTCCCATGAGGCACAGGGTCGGACTGATTTGCATATAGCCATGTCTGAACTGGGGTGGCAGAGTGGGCTAAAGAACGGTGATGGATCAAACCCAGATCTTTTGACTGGGTGTGAGTGTTTGATTGGTTCAGATGCTCCGTCCATCACCACCCCCTTTTGTACCGCTTTTGGCCGCCATAAGTGTGGCAGGGTATGCTCAGACGTGAGTCCCTTGCTCACTTTGCCACTGGATTCAAGCAAGCCGGGCTGAAGACGGCTGGAATGCCAGAAACCGGTCCTCGGAAGCTTGTTTCCGGTCCAGGGAAGGCATGGCTTGGCAGGTCGGGCTGGACTGTTCCCATGAGGCACAGGGTCAGACTGATTTGCATATAGCCATGTCTGAACTGGGGTGGCAGAGTGGGCTAAAGAACGGTGATGGATCAAACCCAGATCTTTTGACTGGGTGTGAGTGTTTGATTGGTTCAGATGCTCCGTCCATCACCACCCCCTTTTGTATCGTACAAGGAGGGCACGGTCGGATGGGCACTCTTTCAATCTACTGGCTGCCAAGCTTTGGCATTCTCTGCCACTTCCTATTCGTGCAATGTAGAACAGGATGGGCTTTCGCAGGGCTCAAAAAAATCAGCTGCACCCCACAGCCTAGTGCCTTCTTCTGATTTCCAGCCTCTATGTTCTGCTTCAGCACTGGGACGCCTCTTCGCTGAGGCAGCTGTGCGCTATACAAAACATGCTAACATAACATTGGAATGCTACCCTGAGCAATTGCCAGCATTTAAACAAATTGCAAGTATTCCTCCCATCAACCTTGTATTTCATGTACTGTGAGGTTCAAAAATGTGGAAAAAACTTGGAGGCTAATGGAGATTGTTAAAAATGGAGGGTTCTATTTGGCAGAGGTAGGTACCTTTGTCCAAATGGGGACCCTTGCGTCTAGTCAGGGAAATGGGGATACACTTATAAATCCGGCGTTGGTGCTGGGGGCCGCAAACATTTGCAGTGCAGTTTCACAAAGTGTTTCATGTGGACCTAGCCAGGGAGAAGGTTTTTTCAGGGCTGCCCAGATTTTGGGCCGTGCCGTCTTGGAAAAGAAAATTCTTTTCTTGAGTCCCCTCACTCACGCAAGGTAGCCCTTAGGTGACATGCTTCATCATTGGGGCCATCCCAAGCATCTACTGCTTGGGGTGCGCTACGACTTGCGAGGGATATGTAGGAGCACTATTAGTGAAGCTATGTGTAGTGCAATGTGTGGTGTGGAGTGACAAATAAAAATACTTGGCTAGTAAGCCAACATTTTATTCTTGCCTCTAGTTGGTGTGTTAAAAGGGGTTGGATAAGGGAAATATAACTGTTATGTTGTCACAGTCCCTAGTATCCTGTCGACATGTTTCAAGGTGTCACCTACACCTTTTCTTAAGGACAACATGAGGGCCAGCCCCATGTATGCCACTCCTTTGATTCAACCTAAATATTAAGGCAATATCATATAGACACACCTAATGTGTGTATCTGGTCCATATACTTACGGTTAATGTTGTACCAATAGTATTTTTCAGTGAGCAATATTGTGCCCCATGGTCCGCCTGGCTGGAGGGGCCTGTAGATGCGGTCAAGCCAGGGACGACACAGGTTGAATTACCAGAGCACTGACTAAGACAAAGTCTATAGGCACATACCAACTAGAGGCAAGAATAATCTGGGCAGCCCTGAAAAAACCTTCTCCCTGGTTAGGTCCACATGATCCACTTTGTGGATTTGAGTGTTACACTTTACATTTCAGGAGGAAGAACCTAGCATTAGCCTCCCTCTCCCTCCTTTCGAAAAACTAAAATAGGCAAGGGGTAATACCACTTTTAGATATTAGGTATTTATTTATGTATTTTCAAACGCAATGGAAAAATCACCTAACTTAAATATGCGCTTTAACATTCTGCTAGAACTTCTCTGTCTCCCTCTCTCTCTGTGTCTGTCTCTGTCTCTCTCTGTGTCTCTGTCTCTGTCTCTCTCTGTCTCTGTCTCTGTCTCTCTCTCTCTGTGTCTCTGTCTCTCTCTCTCTGTGTCTCTGTCTCTCTCTCTGTGTCTCTGTCTCTGTGTCTCTGTCTCTCTGTCTCTGTCATAGACAAACCACTGAGTGACACCTGGGGTCAGAGAGAACAGCAGCAAACTGTCCCAACGATTGGCGACAGCTACTCTTCGGTTCAGGAGTCCAGGCGGGAGAGAGATACACCCACCACTGAACTATCGTGCTCCTTTGCAGACAGGAGGTCGGGAAGAGGCTCAGTCTCCTCTTACATTCCAGCATCTGTTGCTAGGAGCATGCGCACTCCAGACCTCTCCAAGTGGGGCTTCAGGCAGTTCTAATGCAGAACCTTCAAAGGGTTCATAAGAGACTGTAAGTCCACCAGGTAGATGACATTACTCTTGCAGTCCACCACCTCAAACTGTCCGTTCCACTTATCCTGGAGCACACAAGGCTTACCTGGGGCTGTGACCCATACACTTTGTCCAGGCTGAAACTCGATCAGTGGCATTCTGCTCATATCACAGTTTAATCTCCTCCTGGCTGGCCACTAGATTCGCGTGAGCGAGTTGTCTGAAGTGCTTAGTCTGGTTTCTGAAGGTCAGCATGTAGCTATAAACACCCTGGGGAGGTTTACTGGGAACTTTCTCCCAGCCTTCTTTCACCAGACTCGGAGGTCCTCTTAAAGGATGGCTGTACATCTGCTCAAAGGGCCTGAACCCTAAGCACTTCTGGGGTGCCGCTCTGTAAGCAAACGAAAATCATTGTAAGAGGACATCCCACTTACACCGCATGGGTACACCAAGACCCATAATCGTGCCCTTCAGGGTCCGGTTGAATCTCTCAACCAGCCCATTACCTTGGGGGTGGTAAGGAGTGGAGAAATTGTATTTAACATTGCACTCCTGCCACATGGACTTCATATACTTCGATATGAAGTTGGTACCACGGTCGGATACCACCTCTCTGGTGGAGCCCACACAGGAGAAAATCCCCATCCATGCACGACCCACCGCGGAGGCTGCCAGGACGGAGAGTGATGGCTTCCGGGTACCAGGTGGCATGGTCCACCAAGACCATGGTGAACCTGTTGCCCATGGCTTTCCTGGGATCCAGAGGCCCCACAATGTCAATACCCACCCTCTCAAACGGGGTGCTGACCACAGGCGAAGGTTGGTGAGGAGCCTTACACTTCCTCCCACTCTTATCACTTGCCTGGTAAATCTTGCAAGACCTACAGTGAGTATTGGAACTCTTACGCCTTTGGGGCCAGTAAAAGTGGGTGACAAGCCTCTCAAAGGTCTTATCTTGCCCCAAATGTCCTGCCAAAGACACATTAGGAGTAGGGCTGGGCATAATTCGCGAAGTAGCGCTACGAGTAGCTATGCGAGCTGCACTTCGCACTACGCGAACTGCATAGTACCCTGTTCGCACTGTGCAAGATGCAGTTTTCAATGATTGCACAGTGCATACAAGCATCCGGCACTGCGCGATCATTGAAAACTGCCTCTTGCACAGTGTGAGCTGTAGTTTTCTGCCGCTAGAGTAGATTCTTACTCGAGCGTCAGCTTTCTCAACGCGGACTGGTAGTTTCTCGTCGCGAGCGTACACAACCACTCGCATTGAGAAATCTGACCTCCCTGCGTTGAGAATCTCGTGGGGAGGTTTATTTTCCACGCTCAGGATCGGTAGGACCTTTCTCACACACTGCACCCTGCCACATGGGTACATTGGGCCTACCTTGGTGTCTGATATGTAAGAAAAGGGAGGGGTAGGGCCTGGCAAGTGAGTGCACTTGCCAAGTCTGCATTGCAGTACCAGACTGGACCCAGGCTCTGCAATGGCAGACCAGGGTTACATTTAGAGGCTGCGTTTGTGGGTAGCACAGATTGTGCCACAAGCACCGTCCATCATCACCCCCTTTGTACCACTTTGTTCGCCATAAGTTGGCAGGGTATGCTCAGACATGAGTCCCTTGCTCACTTTGCTACTGGATTCAAGCAAGCCTGGCTGAAGACCAGTCCTCTGAAGCTTGTTTCCAGGGAAGGCATGGCTTGGCACTTCGGGCTGGACAGTTCCCATGAGGCACAGGGTCAGACTGATTTGCATATGGCCATGTCTGAACTGGGGTGGCAGAGTGGGCTAAAGAACGGTGATGGATTAAACCCCCTCTATTGCCTCTAGTTGGTATGTTAAAAAGGGGTTGGATAAGGGAAATATAACTGTTCTGTTGTCACAGTCCCTAGTATCCTGTCGACATGTTTCAAGGTGTCACCTACACCTTTTCTTAAGGACAACATGAGGGCCAGCCCCATGTATGCCACTCCTTTGATTCAACCTAAATATTAAGGCAATATCATATAGACACACCTAATGTGTGTATCTGGTCCATATACATACGGTTAATGTTGTACCAATAGTATTTTTCAGTGAGAAATATTGTGCCCCATGGTCCGCCTGGCTGGAGGGGCCTGTAGATGCGGTCAAGCCAGGGACACATCAGGTTGAATTACTGGAGCGCTGACTAAGACAAAGTCTATAGGCACATACCAACTAGAGGCAAGAATAATCTGGGCAGCCCTGAAAACCTTCTCCCTGGTTAGGTCCACATGATCCACTTTGTGGATTTGAGTGTTACACTTTACATTTCAGGAGGAAGAACCTAGCATTAGCCTCCCTCTCCCTCCTTTCGAAAAATTAAAATAGGCAAGGGGTAATACCACTTTTAGATATTAGGTATTTATTTATGTATTTTCAAACGCAATGGAAAAATCACCTAACTTAAATATGCGCTTTAACATTCTGCTAGAACTTCTCTGTCTCCCTCTCTCTCTCTCTCTCTCTCTCTGTGTCTCTGTGTCTCTGTCTCCCTCTCTCTCTCTCTCGGTGTCTGTGTCTCTGTCTCTCTGTGTCTCTGTCTCTCTGTCTCTCTGTGTCTCTGTCTCTCTGTCTCTCTGTGTCTCTGTGTCTCTGTCTCTCTGTGTCTCTGTCTCTCTGTCTCTCTGTCTCTCTGTCTCTCTGTCTCTCTGTCTCTCTGTGTCTCTGTGTCTCTCTCTCTCTGTCTCTGTCTCTGTGTCTCTCTCTCTCTGTCTCTGTGTCTCTCTCTGTCTTTCTCATAGACAAACCACTGAGTGACACCTGGGGTCAGAGAGAACAGCAGCAAACTGTCCCAACGATTGGCGACAGCTACTCTTCGGTTCAGGAGTCCGGGCGGGAGAGAGATACACCCACCACTGAACTATTGTGCTCCTTTGCAGACAGGAGGTCAGGAAGAGGCTCAGTCTCCTCTCACATTCCAGCATCTGTTGCTAGGAGCATGCGCACTCCAGACCTCTCCAAGTGGGGCTTCAGGCAGTTCTAATGCAGAACCTTCAAAGGGTTCATAAGAGACTGTAAGTCCACCACGTAGGTGACATTACTCTTGCAGTCCACCACCTCAAACTGTCCGTTCCACTTATCCTGGAGCACACAAGGCTTACCTGGGGCTGTGACCCATACTCTTTGTCTAGGCTGAAACTCGATCACTGGCATTCTGCTCATATCTAGTGGCCAGCCAATTTTGGCAGGAGTGTGGTAAAGCGAATACAGGGGCTTATAGTGCTGCGACTGTAGAGTTGCTGAGCATAGAACCGTATGACCCAGATCTAGAGACAGCTGTAATCCCTCCGGCTGTGACCCCACTTTCCCTGCCCACTTTGTTGCAAATTTTACCCTATCATCACTTTTGTGTGCATAGAGTTCTGAGTAAAGCTGCCCAATTGTACAGTGAGTGCAGCGCTCTATGTAATCCATTATGCGACATTGGCCGAAACCTAGTGTGCCCCCCTGTTTATTTAAAAATTAGCTTCTTACCTGCAGGTACTTGAAGAAACTACTGCCTGTTAACTTACATTTTTTTTGGAGATCATGAAACTGTAAGATACCCCCCCTGTTGATCCATGAGATTCCCAACCTTCCTGATCCCCTTGTTATCCCAGTCCCTCATGACCGTATCCCTAAAAAATATCCCCTGGTAATGAATGATTCGTGTACATCCGTGTATAACTATTATATCTGCCTAAGCCCACTTTTTTTTTTTAACCGCCTTCCAGATGTTCTATGCCGCTCTTAATGTCTTGAACCTTGTATGTTTGAAGTAGCTAAAATCAATTGTGTTCAAAAAACCGTTCTCTGCCCCATCACCCAGCAGTGCAGTATATACATTCGTGAATCCAGGTCTGTCATCCCCTTGCTCGGTTACCCGCTCCCTATTAGCCCCTGAAAATACTGCAAGGCTGCAGCCCAGTAGTAGAGCCTGAAGTCTGGGGCCCCCCATCCCCCCTTTTCCCTAGGTAATTAGAGGTATCGATAGACTCTCCTGGTCTTTCCCTGCGCCCAGATAAATCTGTTGAGTATTGCTTCTAATTTATTAAACCATGAATGGTCAAAGAGCAGTGGAATGGCTCTAAACATATACAAGAATTTCGGGAATGTGATCATCCTAATCACGTTTATACGGCCCATCAGAGTCCGATGTAGATTGTGAATCCTTTCAGTGTTTTCCTTTACTTTTATTAATAGGGGTCCCATATTAAGCTCTACCAATCTGTCTAAATCAGCGGTAACCTTTATCCCTAAATATGTGGCTTCCTCGACCACTCCAGTATCTTGATGTATCATGAATCTGATATGTACTATCTGCGTCTTCCCCTTGTTTATCAGATATCCTGAGACTGCCCCCAAGTTTGTTGCCTCCTTCTCTAACTCCGGTATAGCCCTCTCTGAGTTTGTTGTGATAATGGCTACATCGTCCACGTACGCGAAAATTTTATAATCCTTACCATGCAGCTTGACTGGAAAGATAATATTATTCCTCTTTAACCTGTGCAGAATAGGGTCAATGTACAGGGCGAACAGGAGGGGCGATGCTGGACAGCCCTGCCTTGTCCCATGCCTTATCTGCACTGTCTCGGTATAGCCTTTATTGATCCTTACTCTCGCTGTCGGGTCTAGATATAGGGCCTGGATTGCTTTAATATAGCCCTTGCCAAACCACTCCAACACTTTCCACAGATAGTTCCAGGAGACCCTGTCGAAGGCCTTCTCCGCATCCAGGAATACAGCCGTGGCAGGGTCCCCTGCAACCTCTACAGCGTCTAAAATAGTGATCATTTGTCTTGTGTGCTGAGTGGTCCCTTTACCTGGAATAAACCTGTGCTGTGAAGTGCTAACTAAAAGCTCAATAACCCTGCTTAACCTTTGTGCCAGAGTTTTAGAGAAGATTTTGGCATCCGCATTCATAAGCGTAATTGGCCTATAAGACCCTGGTTCTAGCGGGGGTTTATTCTTCTTAAGTATCACTATATCTGCACCTGCCCAGGAGTGTGGAACTGAATTCCCTAACTGTGCCTGAATAAGAGGCTCATGCATGTCCTTCCCCAATGCGTCCCAAAAAGTTTTATAAAATTCTGCCGGAATTTGGTCCGGGCCGGTAGCTTTCCCAGAAGGGAGATTAACCACCGCATCCTGTACTTCCTGTAATGTCCGCGTAAGAACTAGCTCCTCTTTCCCCTCTTCCTGTAACACTGCATGTGGTAGATCTGCCAGGTATTCCATAATTTCTAAGTCCGTGTTACTAAGGCTCTGATCATATAGGGCAATGTAGAATTTCCTAAAAACCTCCCGAACATCTTTTATCTTATTTACAACACCTCCCACCGCATTAATTTCCTTTATTTCACCTGCCGCCAGATTTTGTCTAGTACTGATTGCTAGGAGGTGACCTACCCTCTCGTTATATTCATAAAATTTTTCCTTTTTAGCCAAGTAGTTACCTGCCGCCTTCCTTGCCATACTTTCACTAGCCTCTGCTTTGTTTAATTCTAGTTTTAGTAGTATATCCTCTATTGGGTCTTGGTTAGAAATGGCAAGGATTAAGCGGTCTTCTAACTCTGCTAGGTCACTGAGCCTTTTATCCATCTCAACTTTCTCCTTCTTGGCCCTCTGAAGCTTGTAGCACAGTTTCCCCCCTAATTCCGGCCTTAAAGGCGTCCCAGACTATGCCGGCGGAGGCTGAGCCTTTATTAATCTCCCAGAACTGCCGAATCTAAACCTGCATCCTATTAATATAGCTTTCTACTCTTAAAAGCCCTCTTTCGAAAGTCCAGGTATAGGGCTTTCTTAACCCCCTGATTCCCGGCGGGAGAGTTAACACGAGCGGATTATGGTATGACAGTATCTTGGGAAGCCTCTCCAGCTGGCTACCACTTAGCAGAGAGCTTGAGATCAAAAAGTAATCTAACCTGGCCACCATCCTATGTGGCGCCGAGTAGTATGTGCTCCCTGTCCCAAGCGGATTGTTCTGAGCCCACACATCCACCAGTACATTGTGTCGCGCTAGGTTGCATATAACTTTACACGTTCTCTTCTTCCGTCCCCCATAGGCGCCCCCTCCCGTCATACCCAAACCCGCCAGACCATTGATATTAAAGTTTCCGCAGCAAATGATCGGTTCCGACCACAGAGGCAGCTCCTGATCTAAAAATTCAAAAACATCTGGTTCATCATCCGTGGAACCATGAACAGAAACAATTGTGCAGGATCCCGCCACTGATTCTCCTTCAATCATTACCCATCTCCCCCATTGATCCTCTTTTTTTCCTTTGAAGACACCCTTCCTGGCTAATATGGCCACCCCTCTTGTCTTAGTTCCTTGCCTTGTATATGCAAGCACCTCGAAGCCCGTTTGATCCAACATAAATGTATTGTTTCCCTCTATATGTGTCTCTTGGAGGCAGACTACGTCTGATTTCAAGATTCTTAACATAGCAGCCACTTTCTGTCTTTTCCCCCCATCATTTAATCCACAAATATTTATGGAGGCAATCCTTAATGCCATCTATACTTGCTAAAAATGTCCTTACTGGTGACCCAGCTATTCCTCCCCTCTGCTAGTGTATTCAGTGCATTTACCCCAAAAAAAAGTCTGTTTAGTTTCTCCTCTTGTGCTGTATTTACCAAACAACCATCACCAGCCCCCTGCTCCCCCTCTCCTCTCCTCTCCCCCTGAGTTCCCACCCCCCCTTCTACAGGCAAATAGGTCAGGCATGACCTATATGTAGCCACTGTAGATTGTAGTGTCGCCTCCCTCTCCTTCCCACGCCTACTAATCTATCCTGAGTATTTTGAACTGGTTCTAAGCTATATCTGCCCTATGGGGGTTTTGCGGGGCTTTTCCCTCTATTGTTTTTCCCCCTATGCTGCTCAGTGAGTTCCAGTAAGAATTTCCCTGCCTTGATTTCCGAAAAGAACATCCTAGTCTGTCCTCCATTAATGACCTTTAGTTTTGCCGGAAACATGAAGTATGCCTCTGCGCCTTGTTTTTGGAGGGGAGCGATTAATTTTCTTAACTTCCATCTCCTTTCAACTGTTACGTGACAGAAGTCAGGTCTTGCAAAAAATGTGGCCCCCTCATATGTTATTTTAGAATCTGGTCTGGCTCTATCCATTATTTCTTGTCTTGTCAAGAAATTTCCTAAGAACACTAGCATCGCCCTAGGCAAAGTGTCTTGGTTACCCCCTCCCCCCCTCGTTTCTTCTTCAGTGACAGTGGGAATCTGTGCACTCTTTGAACCTCCGTCTCTCATTGCCACTGAGACTCAGGAAAGGCACCCTTCAGCAGCTTGATGACATACCTTCTTGCATCCTCCCCTTCCACCCCCTCTTCTAGTCCAAGGAGTCTCACATTGTTACGCCTCTGGCAGTTTTCAAAATCTTCGATCTTCAACTGAAGGTCTTCCAAAACCTTCCCTTGCTCCAATTTGAAGGTCTGCCAATCCGTTGCCTCATCTTCCAATCTACCAGTTCTTTCTTCCACTTGGGACACCCTTTCCTCAACTTCTTCGTACTTCTTATTTATTTTCCTAAGCTATGCTTGAATCTTTTTTGTGTCTTGCCTTGCTCTCCGGCGTTGCGCCCTGGCCTCCGTCTATCTGTTTCAGTGTGTTAAACATTAAGTCCATTGTAACATTCTGCGCTGGAGACCCTACGTTTGTCCCTCTAATCGCCCCTTCCCCATGTTTGCTTTCTTGATATACGCCAGAGTTGGCGGAGTAGTCCCATGATAGTTTTTTTATTCATGCTGCCTGGAGACCCTCCTCCACCTACCCGCCTTGCCACCGATTTATTTTTCTTTTGTGTGCTTTTGTCCCTAGAGCCTCCACTCCTGTCTGAGTCTGTGGTAAGGTCTATGGAGCTCTTTCCCCCTCGCTGTCACTTGTGCAGGTGGAGTCCAACCCTTCATTAACTGAGAAAAACGTATCTCCTTCTGGAGAGCCCCCTCTTGCCCCTTTGCTCTCAGCCCTCTCTTGCTGTGAGTCCAGACTTGTCAGGCTCCCCCATTTGGCTTCATGTCTCTGATTGCTACCACTGGTTAGTCCTGCCTCGACTAGCAGCAGGGCATTCAGCATCTGTAAATTTTTTGCCTTTCTGTTGCCTCAAGAGTAGCTCCTGCCTCCCCTGGTGCCCCCCGCTCACCGATAGTGTGTTAATCGCTCCTTCTGTGTGCTGAATGATTTCCGCGGGATGGGTATACTCCGGGGCCGCTCCTTCCGGTTGCTCGGCAACCATGACGCTTGCGTCCTCGGACGGCTTTCTCCAACCCAGCGTCTTCCGAGGAGGGATGGCTCATCTGGAGACTGTCTGGCTCTTCATCCTGTCCAGGGGCATTAGGCAGTGATTTAGCTGCAAAAGATTCCGTTAAGGTAGGCTGCCTTAAAGTGATATCTTTGTTGGGGAGGGGGTTCGCCCGCTGAGAGCTAACTGATTCTTTTACACGCAAACCGCCGTCCTGCTGTGACTCTTTCTATGCTTTGATCACCGCAGCATGTGTCAGTCTTGGCTCCAGTTTCTTTTCCTTTTCGGCTCTTTCTGCTTTCTTCTGCTGAGCCTTTGACATCGCGCTGCTTGCAGGGGCCAATCTCTTACTTGTGGCAGGCATCTTCGGTATAGCCCCTGGTCCTGAGCCGTCTCGTTGTCCTGGCCCCTTAATCATGCCAGTTGAAGCCGGCAGAGGCTTCTCCTTCTCCTTTTCGTGTCTCGTGCGCTGAGACATCCCCCAGGTTGTTTTAATAACGCTGTATAGATTTCTCCAGTAGTTTTTTAAGACCCGCAGCGCTGCCAAGGCCCCTTGCTTTATCCGGAGTTCCCCGCCAATACTGCTCCTTGCATTCAGTTGATTTAGCCCATGGGACAGCAGCATATCTGTACTCAGAGTACAGACGGCATTTCTTTAGGCTGGAGAGGGAGGGATGTGCAACTTTCCTCTACAACCCTGTAGTGGCCATCTTGCCTCTCTGTGGGACGTGCTAGTCTAATAGCTCACTGTTCTATGTTAGGATTTCAACTTATAAACTGCAAGTAACAAAAGGATCTCTCTGACTAAAGCAGTAGCCCACTGACCTATTTACATTATGTGCACTTTGTGATCTGCATGGTACATTTTCTTTGCAGCAGGCACATTAACCCTCTGAGCTACCTTTCCATGAATCAAAACTTCCACTAGACAAAAGTATCTCTCTCTAGGAAGAACATTAAACACCAGAGTCGGCATGACCTTTTTATTGTTGCCGCAAATTGCTGGAGCCCAGGAAGGAGGCAGAAAGCGCTTTTAAAACCTTAATATACTTGCAAACATAATGCCTCCACCCAAAGACCGCAACCAGTGCGGTCACACCGGTTGCACTGCCCTGGAGCTGGCCCTTCTCAAGGGTCCTCTGACCACAGTGACAGTCACTGTGGTTCTAGGCTGTGCTGCTTCATAGGCTTGCCCGCAAGATTGGAGGTGACCTTCAGTATGGAATGTGGTGGACAAACCTTGAAGGTTAACCCACAATTGCCACTGCTAGGGTCCACCTGCTGGTGCTAAGACACCAGGGCTTCTAAGGTCTTGCAAAGCCTTCTAAGGCCTATCATGGGATTGTGCTCGCTCGGGACTGTGCTCTGGTGGACTGGTTATTAGGGCTGAGCCTGCTTCTCCAGTTCCAAATTCCGCAGCTCTGTCCATAGTGCCACATCCTCTCCCCCACTGAACACCATTCTACCCCACTGAAATAAACTGACACTGCCTTCAACTACAACCCAATTGCTGTCTGCTATAAACACCTAATTGTGGTTCAATTCAAATGACGCACTAGACAGGAGCAATATCCGGCCTACAAAAAAAGTAACACCATCTTGGAAAAAGTAAACACTCATGGGGGAATGCAAAATTTAGCAAACCATGTGTAATGTAAGCAGGAACAACATGGTTACATTAACGCTTTCACACTCACTATTCATAAATCAGTGAGTGCTTTTGCCTGAAAAGTTAAAGACATGACTACAGGGCCCTGAATGGGCCTATTTCAATGTCCATTGCTTATATCCTTACGAAACGTAAGCAGTACCGTAAAAAAAACACATCCCTGGACACGGAGCCGCAGTACTCATTTTGTTTTCCAATCCACAAAACAAAATGAGTCCAGGATTGGTGCACTAGTTGCAAACCCAGGGAAAACAAAGACAAGAAAACAAAAATAGGGCTTCACTGGCAAACTCTGTAAAAGTGGCACTAATGTGTTTGGGTGTGAATAAAATCAATCTGGCCAGTTTGCTACCACTCTGTCTTACTTTTAGTTATTTTTCATATGTTTAACCTTTTATTACAATGCCGACTTTGGAATTAAAACATCAGAAAAATGCATTTCCATCAAAAATGTTTTTCTTTTTTTGGATCCATTTCACAGGGAAACAAATAAAAGAAAGGAGAGGATAGTGAGAACCCCGTCTTGGATTCATGCGCTTCAGAAAGAGAAGAACTGCTAGACAGAGGGAAGAAGGAAAGAGTGGAGGTGTTAGCTGAAGCGCAGAGAATAAGTGGACACTGTATTTTTATTCTCTGCCAAGAACAAAAAGACAGAGTCCTGTTACTTCTCTGCCACCCGTCCTCGAACGCCAGGAACTGCGAGCGTTATTTATTTACGATGGTGATTTCTTGCGTCCTGAGACGCATTTTCAAAATAAAGTAGGGGAACGGAATCCTTGCAATTGAAGAAGCAGGAGCAGGCCGTGGCCTGACATTCCCGCCCACTTCGACCACTGGAACTGGTTTGCTTCATGAATTAGGTCTTGTTGTTGGGCAACGATGGGTATACGATGGATACAAGAAAATGGCCGCCTCAGTGCTGCCCTCAGGCCTCAAAAAGCCAGAGTCCGTGAATTGGGATCCGGACTGTCGTCTGCCCTTCTCTCACATGTCCCTAAAGGTTTTGTACCGGAAAAGTCGAAAGGATCTGCAAACCTGTGAGGGAGTTCACCCACCGCATTTTTAAAGCACTGGCATTTCAGTTAATTCTGTATGGAAATGAAGCCAAAAGCATGTCTGAAGGAGTGAGTGTGAGAACGAGCTCCATATATGTGCCTGATAAGGGTTCTAAAATGACTTGGAAAGAGGGATCGCTAAGTGAGATTGTTTTTCTTTGTGCTGCAAATCCGACCAAGCAAGAGTTTGACTAATTGTACCCGCGAATGTTTGGAAGGGTACCCTCCTGTGACAGGAATGTCCTTTTGAAAATGAGTCGAGGTGGGAATACTTGGATTAAAACATTCATTTATATTGCCAAGGATGGCAAAGTGCCAATTGTGTACTGTAATCGACTTAACAAAAGGTGTGCAGCCTTTACATACTTAATCATTCATCAAACTTCCATGTGAGGGTAATTTTTCGAGGTTTGATGAAAGATTTAACACACAGTACTTTGTTTGTTCCCCTTTTTACCGCTATACTGCGGAGAAGGTTCTTCTACAAACCTAGACTTTCAAAACTTCCAATCGTTTTTTTTTTTTACACAGTTAACCATTAAAACGTTACAAAGAGATCTCGCAAAATAGAATCTTTGCAACTCTGTACCCTTCCCATACTGAGTGTCTTAGTGCTGTGTGTTCTCCTTGACAACTTCTGTTGTCGCGCTAAACAATCTGGCTTCTCTTATCTGACGTCACCGAGATGGAGTACAGTTGTTAGGGAATGTAACTGTGCAATATGAAATGTTGAGCTGCACGTGCCGTGTTCAAAGTTGTGTTTTGCCACATTCTATAAATTTGTGTTCTTTTTTTTTTTTTACATGGACTCGTGTTTAAATACATACACATGTAGGTTTATAATTGGAAACGATGACAATTTATTAACACGTTAACTAAAAATATGCTATGTTCTAAACTGTCAATAGTACACGGTTGTTTCCCGTTTTAGAGAAATTAAGCGTTTGAAATCCTGAGGAAGGGTATATTCGATGGGAACTTTTTTGAAAACTGTGTCAGTATTTTAAGCAAAGTCCATATCGAAATAATATTTCAATCTGTTAAACATTAACATCATGTATAATTATCCGTCTCTCCCAATTCTTTCCCACTCAGGTAGCTGTCCACCTAACATGCATTACACGGAGTGCGGCTCTGGATGCCCGAAGACTTGCACGGATGGGACAGGCCCGCATCACTCTCCAAGGATCTGCGCACTGTCTTGCGTGAGCGGCTGCGTTTGTGACGACGGATACGTCTACGAAAGCCTGGATTCCAAGCGCTGCGTCCCTTCAAGTGACTGCAAGCAAACCTGCCCAGCCAATTCAGAAGACGTGGAGTGCGGCACAGCGTGTCCTCTCACCTGTGATAATTACAGGAACCCTCCTGTTATATGCACATTGCAATGTGTACCGGGTTGTGCTTGTAAAACTGGGTACATCTTAGAAAGTGCAACTTCCAAAAACTGCATTCGTCCGAGTGAATGTAAAAAGACATGCCAGGACCACGCCCACTATAACGAGTGTGGCACTGCCTGTCCCATCACCTGTGCCAACTATGAAGACCTTGTAGTGTGCACGCTCCAGTGTGCGGCGGGGTGCTTCTGTGATGAAGGGTATGTGTTGGAAAGTGCAGCATCCAAGCGCTGCATTCCACAGAGTGACTGCAAAAAGACCTGTGGAGGCAATTCAAGCTTTTCCGAGTGTGGTACTGCCTGTCCCCTCACATGCGAGAACTATGCCCACCCCCCTGTTTGCACAAGAGAGTGTGCGATCGGGTGCGTCTGTAACGAAGGGTATGTGCTTGAAAATGCAACTTCCAGCCGCTGTATTCCAAAGGGTGACTGTAAGAAGACCTGTGGAACTAATTCCAGCTACACAGACTGTGGCACAGCCTGTCCTCTCACCTGTGATAATTATGACAACCCCCCTCAAGTGTGTACTGACCAGTGTGTTGCGGGTTGCTTTTGCGATGAAGGGTATGTGTTTGAAAGTGCAACTTGCAAGCGCTGCGTTCCCCAGAGTGACTGTAAAAATACCTGTGTAGGCAATTCCAATTACACCGACTGTGGTACAGCCTGTCCCCTCACCTGTGCAAATTATAAGAACCCCAATCAGGCTTGCACGCTGCAGTGTGTCCAGGGGTGCTTTTGCAATGAAGGCTTCGTGCTCGACAGTGCAGCTTCCAAGTGCTGTATTCCAAAGAGTGACTGCAAATACGCATGCCCGGACAATTCACGATACACAGAGTGTGGTACAGCCTGCCCCCTCACCTGTGATAATTATCTCAACCCTCCTCTAGTGTGCACAAAGCAGTGTGTTCAGGGATGCTTCTGTGAGGAGGGATATGTGTTTGAAAGTGCCACCTCCAAGCGCTGCATTCCTCAGAAGGAGTGTGAAAAGGTCTGTGGGCCCAATTCAAAGTACACTGACTGTGGTACAGCCTGTCCTCTCACGTGTGGCAACTATCAGAACCCTCCTCTAATCTGCACATATCAGTGTGTCCAGGGGTGCTTCTGTGAGGAGGGATATGTGTTTGAAAGTGCAATCTCCAAACGCTGTATTCCGCCAACAGACTGTGGGAGAGTGTGCCCACACCATTCAAAATACACCGATTGTGGCAGTGCCTGCCCCCTGACCTGTGACAACTATGAAAACCCTGTCCGGGCATGCACAGAGCAGTGTGTCCGGGGGTGCTTCTGTGAGGAGGGATATGTGCTTGAAAGTGCAACCTCCAAACGCTGCATTCCGCCAACACACTGTAAGAAAGTGTGCCTACACCATTCAAAATACACCGATTGTGGCAGTGCCTGCCCCCTGACCTGTGATAACTATGAAAACCCTGTCCGGGCATGCACAGAGCAGTGTGTCCAGGGGTGCTTCTGTGAGAAGGGATATGTGCTTGAAAGTGCAACCTCCAAACGCTGCATTCCTCAGAAGGAGTGTGAAAAGGTCTGTGGGCCCAATTCAAGGTACACAGACTGTGGCACAGCCTGTCCTCTTACATGTGCCAATTATGAGAACCCTCCTCAAATGTGCACATATCAGTGTGTGAGAGGATGCTTCTGTGAGGAGGGATATGTTCTTGAAAGTACAACCTCCAAACGCTGCATTCCGCCAACAGACTGTAAGAAAGTGTGCCCACACCATTCAAAATACACCGAGTGCGGCAGTGCCTGCCCCCTGACCTGTGACAACTATGAAAACCCTGTCCGGGCATGCACAGACCAGTGTGTCCAGGGGTGCTTCTGTGAGGAGGGATATGTGCTTGAAAGTGCAACCTCCAAACGCTGCATTCCGCCAACACACTGTAAGAAAGTGTGCCCACACCATTCAAAATACACCGATTGTGGCAGTGCCTGCCCCCTGACCTGTGATAACTATGAAAACCCTGTCCGGGCATGCACAGACCAGTGTGTCCAGGGGTGCTTCTGTGAGGAGGGATATGTGCTTGAAAATGATGCTTCAAATCGGTGTGTCAAGCGAAGTTCCTGTACACCCCGCTGTAGTGCCAATGCCCACTACCAGCAGTGTGGAACGGCCTGTCCAAAAACCTGTGCCGATGTTACACACCCGGTGCCCCGTCCATGCCCACTTCACTGCATGAGCGGATGCCACTGCGATGAGGGTTATGTGCTCGAGAATGCTGCATCTAACGTTTGTGTGAAGGAAAGCCAGTGCAAGAGCTGTGATGCCAACAGCCACTACAGCACGTGTGCCACTGCGTGCCCCCTGAACTGCCAGAACTTCATGCACCCTCCTCTAATATGCCCACTCATCTGCCTCGAAGGGTGCATCTGCAACAAAGGCTACGTCTTCCAGTCTGGCCAGTCCGGCCCGTGTGTGCCCCGGACAGAGTGCCCGGGTGGCACCGAGGACTAGGGCAGTGTGGCGCCTGGTAGCCTCAAACACACACAGCCCCTGGGACTGCCGGGGGAGGGGTGGGACTCCAAACCATTACCACGGGAGGCGCTGGCTGAGCAGTGGAGTTAATGGCTTCGAGAGATCATGTTCCACGCGGGCCATAGCCTGGCTTTTATCCTGATGGCAACTTTTAGAAGAGTAGTTTTTTACTGATGGTTTGTTTTTTGGGGGGAGATCAATACTGTAGTTCATGTTCGTTTCCATTCCAGCACGGTCTTGAATCTGGAAATTGAGCATTAAATAATAAGCAGGGTGTAGTTTTCTTCAATTATATCAACACCATTTTTTCTTTAGCAACGCTAATTGGTTGCTGTTATTATTGATCTAACCGCTTATTTTCATAGTAACGAGCACAGAAACGTGGCTCCACACTTTACCCATTCTTGAACCTACAATGTCTATCTTGCCCATCAACTGGTTGGTGGGAGAGATTCCCTAAAGGCCATCACAGGCCTTTGTTTCCCAAATGTCATTCTATCCTGAAGTCTCTTCACCACCTTCCCAAATCTTAGTTGTTCTCTGAAAGCCCTTTCCATCTTACTCCATTTTTTGTGGTTAGCCCCTTTCTGGGCCAGTTATCTCCCTTTTGCCAATGCTTATTCGTCCTATAGTCTTGATGTGATCCTTCGGGAACTGATACAGGTGGATCACCATAACCTCGCTTTGTTCTGTTTTATCATAAATTCTCTTATTTGGAGATTGATTGTCAGGGTTAGTGCCATCATTTGTATCTTTGAACCCATTACCCCAGGTTACCACATTTGATATAAACTGTATGTATTGTATCAAGATGTGTTCCTTGAACCTAACTAATTTAACACTAATCTAGCACAAATCCCTACTCCTTGGCCCGGTTTCTTCTTCTAGGAGCTATGGTAACATATACAGCACAACCGATAAATGCCACCTCCACATGATACAGTGCCACTGACGCAAACTCGGGGAATCTTACTGAAAAATCTATTTTCTAAACTTTAAACCCCCCTGAACCTGGGGTTGAGCAACATAACAAAGGAGGTAGCATGCCTTTCACATTAAGAACACTTTCTTTCAAATGATCCCTCATTTTAATTAGTTTGAGTACTTTTCTCACTGATTTGAGGACTGACGACTTTAATTGTTTTAACACTTAACTTTGGAACATTTTATTGTAATGGAACTGAAAGTTTTGTTTAAGTGTGACTTAGCTTTATTCTTCCTGCTTCCATGCCAGTGGTCTTCGTTTCACTAATCGCTGAGTTTTTTGGGACAGGAAAAACACCAGCGTGAATGCGATAGAAAATTAGTGTTGAGTGGTATAGGCTGCTCCGTTAGTGGATGAACTGATTAAAATGTGCATTCCCCCCTCCCTCTGTGCCATGGAATGCCAGACTCTGTCCAGCCCAGTGTGGGAGGTAGTAGTGTTCCGAGGAGGCGCTAGCACAGCAGGAGCCTCCCAGCTCACGGTTGAGTCTGTAGAGCTTTTGTGTATATGTGTACCTTTTTGTAAATTTCATTTGCTTGTTTTTATACTTGCCAGTCCTGGTGGGGTGGGGCGCACTCTTCTGTGACACCCCTAAACCATCAGAATTTATAGAGTAAAAAGAATGGGTTAAATGCTGCCCTGGTGGGTACCCCTAAATGTGAACAAGGTGCAGAGAAATGGTCTGCTTTACATATATCAATACATCCAACCCTGAACATTCTCATCTGGGACCAGGCTCTCCTTGAGTGCCTACATACATATATTTAGGGAGGGTATATTTTTGTCCTATTTTACTTTTTGCTTGGGAGTTGATGTACGTCAAAGGGTCCCACCATGCAGCTAAGATGCTTTTGTTCAGTTTCAATGTTATATTGTAATAAATGTAAATCACAAAAGTTACAAATGTATGAATGTGGCTGAACATATGCATTTTATTTCAATTTTTTCATCTGATTTGAATAATAATCAGTCAAATATTCTTGTTTGTATATCCTTCTAATTGCTCTGGCGTTGTTGCCTTATATCTACAATGTTAATCCTTTCCAGGATGAGGACACCCTAAGCCGACGCTCCCTTCTAGTTCAGTGTTCCAATCTGTTTTTTATGAATATTTTAATACTGGAATAAATACTTTAAAGCATTCATTCTATGTTCAAGTGTTTTTCAATGGCTTTTATTATCCATATTGTGGGGTTCGACTGTGAACTTGTCATCGCCCAGTCACGTGATACACCCTTTAATGATTTCTTAAACATCTAGCAGTAAACTACCCACCAGCCCCTTAAACCTTGGAACTGCAGCAGAAGCTCCGTGCCTTTTGGTATTCTTCCTTTCTGTTGAGGCCTCTCACTGAGATTTCAAATTTTCTGCAGACATCTTTTAGTTGTGGCACAGTGTAGGTATCAACCCTTTCCTCTTCAAATTTGATACCCACAGATGCATTGGATGCTGGTTTTCTCATGGAGAAAATTGGCCGGTCTCAAGATGCAAAAAATACCCAGGAAAAAAACTCTACCAAGTGTACGTGGTTGTGTAATAGTCTGCAAAATAGCGGTAGTGTACACCAATCTGTGTGCAAGTCCAGATCTTCACTGCTGACCACTTATGTTAGAAATGGGTGTCTCTAGTTGGTAGAGGTAGGTACCTTTGTCCAAATAGGAACCCTTGCTTCCAGTCAGGGTAAGGGGGATACACTTCTAAAATAACCCTTGCTCACCCCCTTGGCAGCTTGACACGGACAGACAGGCTTATCTCAGAGGCAGTGTGTAAAGCATTTGTGAACACATACAGTAATACAGTGAAAACATTACAAATGAACACCACACCAGTTTTTGAAAAATACATCTCTATCTATCTAAACCAAACCAGACCAAAACGACAAAAATCCACAATCCAGTATGGTATTACTAAAAAACAAAGTGACCTAAACCTTCACTCAAACACGTAACGTTTATCATATAGCAATTTACATCAGACTGGGGAGGGATGGAACTGACCAAGACACTGTAAACTCATATTAGTAATAATGAGTGAGGAACCAAACGGAGGCAAGTGAAATATTTCTCATAATAACAATGAATATTCTTGGCCCATGCGTTCCTGCGTATCTTTCCCCCTCACAGGCTACTGCCCTGGTCCTTAGCTTGTCAAGTGCTCATCAGTGCAGTCTTTCCTGCCCTGTTTTTTTTTTTTTTTTAGGGCCCTACTGCTGCAAAGTGTGCTGCCATGCCATTTGCTTCTTTGTCACTCATCCTGCGCACTTTTTAACTCTTCCATTTTTAAATAGCTATCCTCCACGCTGGAACCTTACAACGCAAACACATGCATACTTCATAGCACACCTGCTTTGTGATTCTCTGACAGCCATGGGAAGCTATTGCAAAGGAGCAAAGCCGAGAAAGGCTCTTCCCTTTCAAAGCCGTGACCAATGATGGTTCTTTCTCTCTTTTTTCCTGTCTATTACACTCCTAATATTCACCTCCTCAAACCAGGTAACCTATTTCTGTAAATTTCCACATATTTTTTGGGGTCTTATGAACCTTCTGAAATAGTTTGCGATTCTTTTTTTATTTTATGTTTAAGTTGCGTAGTGATATTTTATTCTGGCACAAATGCATTTTGTAATACTTTGCTGTTAATGGCTTTACATTTATGTGGAATTTGTTTACAGAAGAAAAATCTTAATATACAACGCAAAGCTATAAATATGTATTAATATAGAAATACAAATTAAAATCTCAAATAGGAAAGGTATTCTGGTTTAGACCGGTGAGTGTATATATAGTTTTGGAGCACTCTATATGATTTTGCACTATTTTGAATGAATATTTCTAAGATAGTTTGAATACGATGTCATTTCTCAGTTTAAATGCCTGCTCTGTGGAAGTGAGATAATCATTCCTTTGAGGGGGTGCACCACAAATTTACTAATTCACTGCCTTGCTAAATTACAACAAAGTATTCCCGAGAACTCTGCCCAGCCCCAAATAGCTATGCCACAAAAAGTAGGCTTGATCTAAAAAAGAAAAGTACACAAACATTCATAAACCTATTTAGAAAAACAAAATGCAGAATTACCCACAGTGATAACATGGGAGAGTGAGAATCTGTGATGGGAATTGTTAGAAATTGGGTTCCTACTGAGTGTTCGGAGCGTGGTAAAGCAATAATCACAATCTTATTCAAGGTAAGGCACCGGTAATCCCCAAATTGACTTCTGCTTACCCTCCGGTTGCTTGACACAGAGCAGTCACACTTCACTTGAAGGCAATGTGTGAAGTATTTTTGTGCGACATCTTAAACAATAACAACCGTGAGAACACCACACAAACAGCACCCACACCAGTTTAGAACAATGGAGAATATGTTAATAAATAAAACCAGACCAAAACAACAAAAATCCTATAACTAGAACTTAAGTTCTTAAAGAATAAGCTGTAAAATAGTGCTCAGAAGCAATAAGCACTTACTTGTAATATCTGGTCGCGAAGAACTGCGACAAAGTCAAACGCTCAGACTGACCGAGATGGAGCGTGGTCCGATACGGGGGCCCAGTGTGGTTCACTGAACAAAAGTACCTTAATCTTGGTTAGGTCGCATTATTTGCTGGTGCCACTCCAAGCAGTGGAAGTGCTGTTTCTGATCAGTGCAGCAGTGACAATTCATCAGCTCCGATGAGCAGGGTCCTGTGATGCAGAGTAGTCATTGAGGCTGCTGTTGACGAGATGCAAGGACGTGGCGTCCTCTCCACGCAGCAGTGTCAATGCTTAGTTGTCGATCCACCCAGCTGAGGCGCTGCGCGGGTTCTGATGCACGCAGCAGGGATGATGCATTGGTTCAACAGAGGATACGTCGATTCTGCTGAAACCAGTGCCTTATGCCCACTACCAAGGGTCCAGGACTGGGATGGCAACACTTGGCATGGCAGAGTCACATATGTCAGAATCCAGGTACAGAAGATGGGTGATTGAAGTCTTTTATGACCCTGAGACTTCAGATCGGAGGCCAGCCAACTGGCCCTTGGAGTCACTCTGGGTTCTGAGTTAAAGTGATGCAGGTCTAATCCTTCTCACCCAGGTAGGAGGTCAGCAGGTTAGCACAGCACAGCAAAGCAGGAGTCCAGCAGAATAGCAGTCTAGCTGAGTGGCAGTCCTTTCAGCAGCTCAGAAGTCCTACTCCCTGGCAGAATATCCACAGGTCCAGGTAAGTGTAATGAAATGGTAGTGTCTGAGGTCCAGTACTTATACCCAGTGGTGCCATTGAAGTGAAGGAGACTTCAAAAGACAAACCTTTAAGTGCACAGATGCCCAACACTGCCAGCCCTGGATACAGATCAACACTTATTATGAGCTCCTAACCTCCTCCTGGGCCTTTACTTACAGAAATGAGAAAGCATCACTGTGCCAGATCTAGGAATGTGAATTTTATCTACCAGAAGCTGAAACTGCCTACAGGAGCTCCACTTGTAAAAGGTTTGTAACACAGCATCCCTCAGTTAACCGGAACATTGCCCCTTTATTGTCCACCTCTTACATTCATTCCCAACGGTTCCATTCCAAGATAAGTGACTGCTGCTTACCACTTGTGCACCCTCCCCTCGCAGAACTATTGTCTAAATAGCGGGCATCTTTTCATACCTCATAAGCGCTACAGTCCAGCAGAAATGAATTGCTGCTGGAGACTTAATACCGTACAAAAAATAATTTTTAAAATAGAATTGCTAACTGTGACCAGCTACACAATTGAACTTGATTTATGGGAAATCTGAAGTTAGAATAAAATGTTAAGATTCTCTTGGCTGAAATTGTACAATGAAACCTCTTAAAAATGGACCCCACCAATGAATAGCCAATGGGTCCAACCTTGGCAATCCAAGCAATGGATTTGACCTTTTTTTTTTTGCACACATTTGCAAACTGTAACAAACGTCTAAAAGTAATAATGAAAAATAAGCTGTGGTGCAAACATGCAAGTCATCATTTAAAAAAGTTTTTATTTTTTAAAAGGTTACAAATTGCCCAAATCATAAATGAATAACACAGGAAATTAAATGGATTGACCTGTCAGCCAGGGCAAATAAGTCCATGTTTTTGAGGGAGAGGTATATAAGCCATAAACCATCACTTACACTGAAGAGAACCAATGTCCGAATTTGGCCCCGTGCTATAAGACGTGGTGGAAGCAAAATGTGAATGACCCTGGAACAGGGTACTGAGTAAAGACCAAAACACTAAATTACGATTTTTTTTTTTTGGACAACGCGAGGTTGCAGTCTCCAGGCCAGACTTATAAAACCACAAAATGCTGCTTATAATGTGGCAGTGTGAGTAACAAATCCTGGATTGGGTGGTTTAGGGAAATTGTACCCAAAGATCTCAGGGGGTAAGGGTGGGAGTAGAGGTCGCTGTAACTGCTTTTTGCTGTGGTGGAGATTTGGTGATGTAATGTTGATGCATATTTTGATGATGAGCTAGGTGTAAAAGGAGACTTAAAAAAAATGTGGCAGCTCTATCCTAGTTATAACAATTGTTAATTTGAAATCTGTAATCCGCACCTTCACACTGAAGTGAACTACTCCGTTGATTGTGCACATTTAGTAGTCACAATACTATCACTCAGTAGAAAAAAGGTTGTTAGATTCACTGACTGTTAGAAATGGAGTTTCTGGTTGGCTAGGGTATGCACCAAAGCAAGGGATAACTCGCCACTCTAGTCGGGGTAAGGGTGATACACACACAAGATAAACCATGCAAACCCCCTTGGTAGCTTGGCCAAGCAGTCAATCTTATCCCAGAGGCAATGTGTAAATCGTGGGTGCAACACACACCTACACCAGTGACACACTAGGCACACCACAAAAGTGACTCCACATAAGGTTATATAAAATATCCTTTGCATTGTACATAAAACACATAGACCACAATCCCATACATCAGTTTTTTTGCCAACTAGGTAATTGTCAATATATTATATTTAGTGCAATAAAGCAAATATTGATAACTTGCACAGGGCATCAATCACTTTATAGTATAGATAAACCACATTAGATCACCATTACTCGGTCATCATGGGTAAGGCATATTCGATCACCACACATTTGTTGCCTTAACAAGTATCCTTAGTAATGCAGTGTGAACATGCCTTAACTGAACTTGCAGCAACGTTCGATTTCTTAAAGGTACTTCCGCCTGCAATAGGGCGCCTCATGCAGTCTTCCACAGGAGAAAAGGAAGTGACAGTTGCCACCAGTATTCGGAAATGTGAGTCACGAGGGAAGAGCACTCAATCGCCTAATTCTCCACAGTCCCTCTCCGCAGTGAAAGCGCTGCTGCCAGCGCGGCAAAGCGGTAAATGTTCTCAAAGAACAGATGAAATTGCTGCTGCTCTGGTTGTGGGCTGCCGGCCTGCTTTGGGAAGTGCGCAGCTGTACTTTTGAGAAATGGTCCAAGCAGGAGCTCTGTCTAGGTTTGCTCCCCGCTCGGCTGACTGGTAATTGTTAAAAAAAAAAAAAAAACGGCTGTGTCGGCCTGGCACAGACACAGTAGGTTGCTCTGTTGGTCCTTCCTAAATCCCGTTGGGACTCCCATGAGGCTCCGTCCTGGGCACAGCTGGGGTGAAGGCCGCTTCTCCATCTGATGGCTCCCGTTGGCACTTAGAAGAATGCTGACTTCAGATAGTGAGCAGCTGGGTGAGGGTGCAGAAGGCTGCCCTCCCCCAAGGGCTTTTAGATGCAGTGTGGAACTGCCTTATGCCCTGCCCCAGCTGTGAATGTTAGGATATCGACCAGCAATCAGGCCGCTTAGTTTCCCACAGTGCTTGGGGAGCACTTCTTACTATTATAAAAGACAAGGGAAACCCAAAGGAAATACTCTAAGGTCCTTGGGTGGTAGTTTATTGCAAAAAACAGTGGACCCTAGTTCTACAGGATCAAGTAAATGATAGACATATACTAAATAGTACGTATGTTCTTTGTCCAGCCGGACAGGATTTTATTAGTTTCAGTAATTTGGTTCATGTAATCAACATTTATACACAAGTGGGCACAGCCAGTGACCCACAGGAGACAAGACAAGAGGAGGGAGTTTATGCAAGGGCGCACAAGGCGGTCTGTACTAGTATTCAGTTTTACAGACTTGGTTCTGTTTTAGCACACCATTGTAAATAACATTATGTGACATATTAAAGTACATATGGTGCTCTTAGGTCGACAACGTTTCGATGCCACTACTCAAATGAAAGCATCATCATCAGGACAAAAATTATATATCATGTTTGTCTTGAGAACATTTATAACCGTAAGCCTTTATGACATTTACATAAAAATGAAGCAAGAATTGGAGAGAAGGGGGGAAAAACATAAAGGAAATAGAGTTAAAATGCTTGCAGGTTTTTAGGACAGCTTGCATGATTATTTGTGACAACCCGAAAGATACTCAAGCGAGGTTAAGACCAAGACTCCTCCGCTATGATCTGCAAGTAAATCGCCTTTTAACATTAGTGAGTCCAAAGGCATGCTTATCGGATCAATAAACAGTGTGTGTTGGTGGTGCAGGAAGATGATTAAAAATAGAAATATATATAGTACAACGCAGTGAAATTCTTCACTCGTGAAAACAACTAAATAACTTTTCGGCGCAGTGAAACAATTCAAAGTGCGGTGCCAAGTAGAGAGAGGTGCATACCTGTGTGATGATTCACGTGTTCCTCGCAATGGAGGAGAGGTTACGCGGTCTTTGTGCTACTCAAGAATAAGAGTAGAGTAAGTCTGTTGGGGTAGACGAAAGAAGTGTGAGTTACACGGGTTAATAAAAAAGGGGGTGGGTGCAGGGTGGGGAAATATTTCGTAACAGTTTAGCCTTATACTCACTAAGCCGGCCTGTCCAGGTGATGGGCGGCGCAGCAAAGTACTGTGCAGAAGGCTGCGGGGAAAAAAGGGGTGGAGGGTAAGTATGTTGAAGAACATAGGTAGCAGATATGAGGACCCGAGGGAGACTGGCTATTACTTACTTATCAAGGCGATTGTTCCGGGGTGTGGGCGGGGCAACTATGGGCTCTGGCCCAGAGGTTCTATGAGGTAAAAAAAAAGGGGGGGGGGGGAGAAAAAGTGCAAGGGTAATGAGCGCTGTGGTGAAGGTGGTGATAGCAAAGCGCATCGAGTCCGAGGGACACAGCATAGCGGTACTTAAAGTCTTGCACGATGGCGGGACTGATGGGGTCTGGCGGAGATCGCTGCTTGAAATCCAGCATGGAAGTGTTTTAAGAAAAAAACGGCAATCGTGGGAATGGAGAAGGGACTAGGAGGGAGGGAGGCCTGATAGCGAGGTGGCCATATTGGAGTGGAGCTAGGGAGCTCAGAAAGGGTGATTTTGTGACAGAAATCAGTGCTCAGAGTGACTTAAATATATACATCAACATGTATGTATGTATGTATGTATGTATGTATAGGCATTTATATAGCGCACTACTTACCCTACATCAAAACAGGTTAGAAATTAGTTACATCGTGGTTTTGAGAAAAGGAGTGAACATTTTCGAAAGTTTTTATAACCATGATGTCCAGTCCTCAACACGATTGAGGCCTTTCCGTATTCTGTCAGTTCTCAGGATCCAATGAAGTTCTTCTTTATTTAGAATTTGGGAAATGTCAGCTCCCCGAGGGGGGATTTTTATCGGTGTATTTACAGTCCACTTGAAATCATTCTCGGTGTGACCTTTAGCCTGAAAATGTCCGACAAGAGGCGCATTGGCAGTTTGTCCATATACAACACCAAATGAGGAGGGTCCTAGGGGAAGCTTAACGACCCTACCATGCTACACCCCCCAACAACTACAAATATACCAACTAACTATAGCATGGGGTCAAAGAAACAATCAACTACTTCGCTGTCTGTGTCAGGGGACCAAATGGTATGCCTACAGTCATGCCAAGGGTTTTCAAAGTAGTGTCAGAAAAATACCCATCAGTCAACGACCGAGACCGCCCTTCATCATTTGGGCTCCTTCTCACCTACAGGTGAAAAAACCACAACAGAACAGGTGATGTTATGACCTACCCTGCCATGGGATTCCCAATGAATAGTTGGTAACCGGTAATGTGTTCTCGGATTGACTGAGTAGCAGTGCAAAATAAAGTGATTGGGTGTAGAACCAAAGTGTATGTGCAACGGTGAAAGAGTGGTATACAATTGAGTAAGGAAGGGGAAAGAAACTTTAATATGTTCTCCTTCTCTCTCAAGTCACTAAAAACAGTGCAAGAAGTAGTCTGAACAAATAACTACTTACTTTCAGTAAAAAGGGTCGACCTGTTTCTGCAGTAAAATAGGGACAAAAGCTACCCTGCTGCTTCTTCAGGACCAATTTTGCGCTACTGCTACCTTAATGTGTGATAAATCATAAAATGTGAGAAAAACAAAAACAATATCACCTGATGTTGCGATATTGTGAATCGTCCTCCTGGCTACTCCAATGAGAGTAGAAGCCATGATCCAACATACAAGACAAGACACAAAAGTAGAGAAAAACACAACAACAATAGATCATTGGATGAAGTGAATTTCGCCAAAACAGAGCATCATTATGTTTCTTGTTGCCTGCTACCATATCTTCACAGGTTTAGGCACCCTGATCTACCTGCTGTATCTAATAATACAGACTCACTGACCTTTGTGGCAGGAGGGAACAGCCCCACCTCACCTGGCTGCGGCTCAGGTATGTGGAGCACCGCTCTGGATGGGGGATAAAAACTGATTAAAAACCAGTGAGCCAGAAATAAGTTTTTTTTACTCCTTGACAACATTCATCAATATGGCCAGCCGGGTCAATAAGGATGTCACCTAGACCCTCTCAGTATTGTATCTATGCAAGATGTTTTTAGCCTAATGTCAGTTTTACACATATAACAAGAGGACAGGCATATATTGTGGTGCCAAAGACCTCTCTCATCTTGCCGACTCTATTTGCTTATACGCTGCAACCATTCAGTGGTACAGCTATCCCTCTGGCGACATATAAAGTTGGAAATATATGGTCATGCATGTTGTGGCACAATATCTCATCCACACTTTCGTACATCCCAGAACACTGACGCCCTCGTGTTGTTTTTCGAGGTGGGTTCATGCAGAAATCTTCATGTTCTAACTCGGCACCATCAGGAGGCTACCGCATAGGCTCAACATCCGATTGCCACTAAATAAGCGCCTGAATTTAGCGTGTTAAAGTGAGAGCACGAACGCTTTCCGCGCCAATAACACTTAACACACTCACTGTTTAAATGCATTATTTAGCACTGCGACCAGCTCCCTGTAAGCGACTTAATCAAACGGTAAAAAACAAACAAACTAGTGCTCAATGCCCCAGCGTACGACTTGTGGCGGCATTGTCAACTAATCTATCGATCACCGCTGAAATGAGCACAAAAGAAAATGCCCGTGAAAACGGAACGATTATAAACCCGCTTTCCGCGCCCAACGCTTGCATTCCCTGTCGGCACATTCGCATTCTGCACGTGTAAACAGACTCAAAAGCCCTCGGGCATTGGCAGTTTGACAACGAATCCTGCTTCGATGTTGTCCCATTCGGAGTTTTATCTTCTGGCTTGTCTGTCCTACATATATCAACATGCATGGACAAAAAATTGCATAAACTACATTTGTAGAATTACAGTTGGTGAAGTGGTGTCTTTCATAATTATTTGTGCCAAAGGAGAACGTCTTGCCTTCAATAGTTGACTCAATTGAGACGCAGTTGCCACATTTAGCATGGCCAATGAGAGCTGGTAGGTTCCACATGTCATTAAGGGTAGTTCTTGCAACAGGTTGTGGTAATGACGCACATACTAAGTGGTCTTTCATATTTTTTGCTCTTTTGAAGGCAAACATTGGATGTTCCAAATTAAGTACACCGGTATTCAGTACAGGCCAGTGCTTCAAAAAACTTCTTTATGGCATTGGATGCAGGAGAAAAAGTGGTCACACAGGTGATTCTGTCTTGATTTTTCTTAGTTTTGGGTTCCAATAAAGTCTCTCTAGGACAATACCATGCCCGTTTTAAGGAGCGGCGTACCAGTTTGCGTGGGTAACCCCTTTGTCTAAGTTTGGCACTGAGAGTTTTAGCCTCTGTGAAGTAATCTTGTTTGAAGTAGCAGTTTCTGCGGATACGCAGAAACTGTGAGTAGTGTAAGGAATCTCGAAGGGCCCTGGGGTGGTGGCCACTGTAATTCAAAAGAGTGTTTCGCTCTGTGGGCTTACGGTGAAGACTAGTCGTTAAGCGTCCAGCAGTGTGCTTTATTTTTATATCAAGAAAAGGTATTGATTCCTTGCTGGTAGCTAAGGTGTACTTAAGTCCGCCACAGTTATTATTTAACCAGTGTAGAAAATGGTTGAGTGAATCCTCGGAGTCCGTCCACAGCACGAAGATATCGTCAATATACCTTTTCCACAGGGCAATGCCACACCCCGGAACAATCGCCTCGATAAGTAGGTAAAAGCCAGTCTCCCTCTGGTCCTCATATCGGCTACCTATGTTCTTCAACATACTTACCCTCCACCCCTTTTCCCGCAGCCTTCTGCACAGTACTTCACTGCGCCGCCCATCGCCTGGACAGGCCGGCTTAGTGAGTATTTGGCTAAACTGTTACGAAATATTTCCCCACCCTGCACCCACCCCCTTTTTTAATAACCCGTGTAACTCACACTTCTTTCGTCTACCCCAACAGACGTACTCTACTCTTATTCTTGAGTAGCACAAAGACCGCCTAACCTCTCCTCCATTGCGAGGAACGCGTGAATCATCACGCAGGTATACACCTCTCTCTACTTGGCACCGCACTTTGAATTGTTTCACTTCGCCGAAAAGTTATTTAGTTGTTTCTACGAGTGAAGAATTTCACTGCGCCGTACTATATATATTTCTATTTTTAATCATCTTCCTGCACCACCAACACACACGGTTTATTGATCCGATAAGCATGCCTTTGGAATCACTAATGTTAAAAGGCGATTTACTTGCACAGATCATATCTGAGTCTTCTTGGTCTTAACCTCGCTTGAGTATCTTTCGGGTTGTCGAAAATAATCATGAAAGCTGTCCTAAAAACCTGCAAGCATTTTAACTCTATTTCCTTTATGTTTTCCTCCCTTCTCTCCAATTCTTCCTTCATTTTTATGTAAATGTCATAAAGGCTTAAGGTTATAAATGTTCTCAAGACAAAAATTTTATATCATTTTTGTCCTGATGATGATGCTTGCATTTGAGTAGTAAAAACAGAACAAGGTGGCTGGACAGGATTATTCGTGAAACAATTCCCCAGACACACAGTCAATCTGTACCATGTGACCACTGGATTTAATTTTCCAAACAAGTTTATTTTTCTTTTTTACATTTATCAGCAATTTTTTGAAACACAAGCACAAACAAAACCACTGTCAATTCAAAAGGTTCATATATACAGTATCTACAAATGCACACATTTACAAATTTACAACAAAGAATCAAACAAAAAATTGGTTAGACACACCAAAAGACAATCACATATGTATAATAATTCAAATAAATTACAATTATATACAGTGCAGAGATTAGTCCATAAGCAAACAAACGGGCACCAGTCCTAGAGATTGAAAAAACCAAGTGACAGGCGGGGTTGAGATCGAAAACAAGCCTGCCTGTCAACGAAAGCCTGTGGTGTAATGTTAAATAGGGTTGCGAGGCTAGGATACAGAGTGGTGGTATGATTTACATCCTAGCGGCACCCTTTGTTGTAGCCACAGGGTGGTATTGTCGACGCGTTTCGAACCTAAGTATTCAAGGTTCTCTTCAGGACAGGGACTGGGAAACAGATTCTGCACGCGGGCACAAAGATTGCCGTGGCGTAGGTATATCGTGTTCACACCTGCAATAGGCGCAGAGCAGGACTTAAGGCGTGGTGTCAGGCTTCAGAAGCTTGCGGGTATCAGGGCAGCTCACATTATTTTTGCGCGTGTAGGTCTGGCTATGCAGACCACGGGGAGGGAAGCGGCCGGTCACTGGCCTCAGTTCAGGCCGGCAGTTAAAATTGGCCCGTTTTCTGAATGAAGTAATCAAGCCACAGTAAGGTCCGTGTTCCTCACTCTCTCCCAGGGACAAGCTGTCTGTCATGCATGCGTGCATTTGAGTAGTGGCATCAAAACGTCGTCGACCTAAGAGCACCATATGTACTTTAATATGTCACATAATGTTATTTACAATGGTGTGTTAAAACAGAACCAAGTCTGTAAAACTGAATACTAGTATAGACCGCCTTGTGCAACCTTGCATAAACTCCCTCCTCTTGTTTTGTCTTGTCTCCTGTGGGTCACTGGCTGTGCCCACTTGTGTATAAATGTTGATTACATGAACCAAATTACTGAAACTAATAAAATCCTGTCCGGCTGGACAAAGGACATACGTACTATTTAGTATGTCTATCATTTACTTGATCCTGTAGAACTAGGGTCCACTGTTTTTTGCAATAAATGGAGAGCACTACTGGCAACCGAGCGCTCAACACGCTCTTACTTTTCACCATAAAATGAATCACTCACCATGCAATGCTTGGCCCTGAAATAGGGCAAATGAAGTCCTCACCATACGCTGCTTGTGGTAGTACAACCACAAGGTAAAATTAAGCATCGACACTGCGATCCTTCTGGGGAACACAGGTGAAGAACATGGCGCTCACCATGTGCTGTTTGGCTAATTTTGAAAAGATCAGTCCAGTCCTTTCTCCGCTCCGGGCACGGTAGGCTGTCCTGCCCCACACAAGCAGGGGCAGTGCTCCTCGCACAGCTTCTCTAGCTCACCTTCCAGGCAGGATAGTTTCTTCTTGTTGCAAAGTCATCCTGTGCCCCCCAAGATTTGCTGACTGGAACTGGTGGTGACTGACCCTGGGCTCTGTTTAACCAGGGCCAGGGCCAAGCTAAAAGGAATACATTAGAATACAGTTAAGACACCCAACATATACTAGGGTACACTATGGTATGGCGGGGTACCCCTGTAGTTGGCATGACCTACCCCATAAGCCCCTAGTATGGAATAGGGCAGGGGATTGAAACTACCTAGAAGTCTCCAGTATCCGGGGGCATGGCAGTTTAGAGGCCGGCAGATTTTCTGCACCAGCATGTGGGCAGTGCTGAAGCCTGAAGTCAGTTTAAAAGCATCACTGGTTGCCAGGACAGCTTTTGAACCTTAAATTGTGCCCAAACTCGACTTTCGGGGTAGGGGCCCTTACAAATGAAAAACCGACCATGTTTTTGCATATTTGGGACCCCGAGGGTCACCCCTGGTATACCTACATTTTACTCCCCACATTGTATTAAAGAGCTGCTCCAATTCAACTTTGATGCCAGAAGAAGTGAGTATGGAGGATCTGCAATATTTCTGCAGATTCAGTATCCCTGAAGTCTCCCCTAGTTGCACAGGGGGTGGGGGTTCTGTAGTAATTAGGGAAATACTTAAAAATATGGTTTTATAAGCCCTGGTGCTAGAAAAGTGGCCGAAGTCATTTTCTCCATCGAAAACCCCATGGCCCATAGGTTAACATGGTAGGAAGTTATTGACTAATAAATATTGATAGGACCATTCAAAGACTTCCCAGGATGGTAGTAGTAAATCCAACAATATGATATCGTTGAATATCTCCTAAAGTGTACATACAAGAAGTTATAAGACTTTCTTGTTTGTAAGTCCAAATTCAGCCTTTCAGTGGTCCGCCCTGATTGGTCAGAGTTGATTGGATTAGCCAGGCTGCTTTGAAGAGGTGATAAAGAACCTCTCTGCTGGGAGAGCAGTTTGCTGGTCTATAGGAATGCCAGGCCAGGGGGGTGGAGTCGTAAACCATCCTCTTCAAAGGCAGGGGGAGGCCTGGGTTTTAGTTTCACTCTGACACTCTTGACCCAGAGTCAGGGCTAGGCTTAAGGAAGGTATGTGCAGATGGTAGGGGGAGAGTCCATGGAAATAGGCCATACCAGGGGGTGCGTTTAGCCAGCTCTTACCTCCTTGCTGGAAAATCAACCATTATGGATTTGAAAGAATGATGCACTCTGAGCCAAAATATTTTCGCACTCTACAGGATGTGGTCATAACTATGAAGAGTTGCCCTGCTCTCATTGGTCAAAAGTGACCTGGTGCTTGACCCAGAGAATTTTGAATAAGTACCTGAGCGGGGCAGAGCCCTCCAGATCTGCTGCTTGAAACTGAATGAAGCAGGAAGTGCCCTGCTGAAAAGATTTTGCTGTGCAAGGAACTCTAAGGCCTGACCTATGAAGACAGCACCAAGTGAAACTGCAGCCCTGTGGATTACCTTGCTGCAAAAGGACTCAGTGGACTCCCTGCAAGCGAAAGGTTAACAGAGCTCACCTGGACAGCCCCACAAAGAATTCAAAGCCTGGAGTGCCAGTGGATCTGGTAGGGTTTTGTTCAAGTGGATTGTGGAATTGAAGTTTCACACTTTCAAGGACCCTCTTGGAGATTCCAGAACCTTGGATTGTGTGTTGTATACTTTGGGACCTGCAAGCAAAACTCCAGGAAGGTGTTCTAACTGGACCCCGCTTGCTGAAGGAGGCCCACCCGAGTGGTGAGAAAATCCTTCAGAACAATTTGAAAAGGTGTGTTCCTGCCAAAGAAAACGAAATGACTAAAAGGGCCTCTGTTGTTTTCTAAGCCCTAGAAAGTGACTAATCTTTAAAAATGCATATCTCTGGTTCCCTACAGTGGATTGTTTTCGCTTTGGTGTCATTTAAAAGATAAAAATATTACCTGGTTTTATAAATTGGTGTGGGATTTTTATTTTGTGTTTTAATTATTTACTTAAATGATGTTTTTAAATGCTTTACATACCTGTCTTTGAAGTTAAGCCTGTCTGATCGCAGCCACGTTACCAAGGGTTGAGCATAAGAATAATTTTCTAAGACCTATGCTGGGTCCTATCATGTGTTAGTGGCCTTATTGCCAGTGGCAGACCTACATTTGCCCCTACCAATAACCTACTTTCCAACATTTGGTGTTCAGCGGTGTGGATGAGGACTTGTGTTTAAAAAGTACACCTTTCAGTGAATGATTTAAGATATTAAAAATCCTCTAAATTGCCTTAGAACAAAACCTTTGAGTTTGATTTTTTTGAATTTGGACCAAACTGTTTTTAATCCATTGTTTTGATTTTTCCAACTTGTTCTAAGTCTATTGTGCCTAGTTTTTGTGACCCACAATTAGGGAACCATGCAGCTGGACCTGGCTAAACTGCCCCAGTTTAAGTTAGCGGATCTTAGGAAACAGTGTAGGCTTAAGGGGCTGCATCCTGCCAAGAAAATGAGAAAGGCAGGGTTGCTGGAGTCCCTAAAGGCCAGGGCCAGGGCAGGGGAGGAAAACCCAAGGGGGGGGGAAAGATGTTCCCCCCCAACCTCACCCAAGAGAGTGGCGAGGATGAGACCCTTCCCATTATGAGTAGTGTTAGCCAGGTGAATCAAGGTGGTGGTGGGAGTGGGGAAGGGTCCTTTACTCGGGTACCACTACTGTCCTTACATAGAGACAGACAACTTCAGGCTCAATTAGAGTTGATTGCCTTGGAGAAGGAGAAATTCTAATTGGCTAAGAGAAAATGGGATAGGGAGGATGAGAAAAGGAATGGTGGCAGCGAAAGTGAAGAAGATGCTGAGATGTCCAGGGGTGGTAGATTTGAACCTAAACTTCCCAAGGGCATAGTACCCAAGTACACTGAGGGGGATGACATTGACACGTGGCTAGCAGGTTTTGAGAGGGCCCTTAAAATGAGTAGCGTCCACTCTAGGTTTTGGGGTGCACTCCTGTTTGATTTGATTCCAGAATCTGGGAGGGATAGGCTCCTGATCCTGAAGGGTGAGGATGCAGAATCATACCAGCAGATGAAGGCATGCTTAGTCAAGAGATTTGGTCTGACTCCAGAACAGTACAGGGTAAAGTTTAGAGGCATGTAGAAATTGAGTTCAAAGTCTTGGGTAGACTTTGTGGACGTTTCAGTAAAGGCACTGGAAGGCTGGAATGTTGGTAACAAAGTTGACACATATGAGGGATTGTATAATTTGTTTTTGAAAGAACACATTTTAACTCCTTGTGAGGAAGAGAAGTTACACCAGTATCTAGTGGACTCCAAGCTGACCGACCCCAGAGAGCTGGGAGAATCAGCTGATTAGTGGGCGAGAACCCGGGTTTCCATTCAGCACCAGGGGGGTGACCAGAAGAAAGGAGGACAGGTCCCTCCCCAAGTAAAGCCCAGGGAAATGAAGGTCAAAAACCTAAGGAGTCCTCCAAAGACACACAAAAACCTGCCCAAGGAGGGAGGGGCCTGAGCCAACCCTAATTCAAAGGGAGGGTGTTTCAGGGAAAGCCTGGTAGGTTATATGATCCCTCAAAAGTAGATAAGTGCTTTGACTCTAACCAGCCAGGGCATAAGCAGGGAGATGTCTGCACCAAGAAGCTCCCCCCTAAGGGGCCATCCACTGGGATTGCCAGTGTGAGTGTAGGGGTGGAGAGTAGTGCGGGAGAGAAGGGTAGTCAGGTGGTGCAAGCAACCTTCATGTCCTTGGGAGCGTTGAATATTGCCACCCTTGCTGCCTTACCTCCAAACATGGACAAGCACAGGCAGAGGCCTAAAGTGCATGGGGCTGACATTGAGACTATCAGAGACACTGGGGCTTGTGTGACTATGGTCCTGGATGAACTGGTGCCCCCAGAGAGGTTACCTGGTGAGTTTCACCAGGTGACCTATGCAGACAGCACTATCAAACTCCATGCTACGGCTGTGGTGGATGTGGAATAGGAAGGTGTGACAGGCCCTATGAAGGTAGCGGTGTCAGGGGTGCTCCCAGTCCAGTGTTTACTGGGCAATGATCTAAAAGCCTGTGTGGTCAGAGGTGGAGAGAGGTCTCCATATGAAAATATCGGATCTCCCTGAGTGGGTATGTGCTGTGACTAGGTCACAGACTAGCCAGAAGGGAGGGGCTGGACACTTGGACCCTGGAACAAAGGGCCAAGCATCCAAGGAAAAGGACAAGGGCACTGAGCCTGGTGAGCCAGCCCAGGGAACTCCAGAGGTGCTGGAAGAAGCTAACCCTGATGGGGAGGATCTGGCCTATGAGAGAGGGACCCCATACGTGCTAGAGCTGTCAGATTTGGCAGAACTGATCGGAGCAGGTGGACCCTCCAGAGAGGAGATCAGTCAGGGACAGCGTGACTGATCCACTCTTGAGAGCTTGAGGCAGATTGCCTGTAAGCAAGAGGGGGGATGACAGTGGGTTTCACACACTTTACTGGCAAGATGGACTTCTTTATACTGAGGCCAGAAACCTCAAGGAGGGGACCACCAGGAGGTTGGTGGTGCCCCAGAAGTACAGAGAGTTCATCCTGACTTTGGGTCATGATATCCCCTTGGCAGGAAATTTGACAGACAAAGACATGGAACCGGTTGGTGACCCATTTCTACTGGCCCAATATGTCTGAAAAGGTAAAGGAGTTTTGCAGCTCATATGTCACCTGTCAGGCCAGTGGCAATGCAGGGGGAAAGACAAAGGCTCTCTTAATACCACTGCCAGTGGTTGGGGTTCCTTTTGAAAGGGTGGGGATGGACATTGTTGGTCCCCTGGACCCACCTACTGCATCAGGGAATAGGTATATCTTAGTGGTAGTTGACCATGCTACTAGATACCCTGAAGCCATACCTCTTAGAACCATTGATGCTCCTGCAGTGGCTAGAGAACTGCTTAGTGTGTTCACCAGAATGGGTTTTCCAAAAGAGGTGGTGTGAGATAGGGGCACAAACTTCCTGTCCAGCTATCTGACTGCTATGCGGGATGAGTGTGGTGTCAACTACAAGTACACCACCCCCTATCGCCCACAAGGAAATGGTCTTGTTGAGATATTCAGCAAAACTCTGAAGGGCATGATAAATGATGTCAGAGAAACTCAGGAGGAGATGGGATGTTCTCCTCCCATGCTTACTGTTTGCCTACAGGGAGGTGCCACAGAAAGGGGTTGGTTTCAGTCCTTTTGAGCTGGTGTTTGGACACCCTGTGAGGAGGCCATTTAGCCTGCTAAGAGGGTCTTTAGAGAAGCCTCTTAAAGAAGCTAGGGACAATGTGCTTGATCACGTGCTAGGCCTGAGATCTAGAATGGCGGAGTACATGTACAAGGCATACAGGAAACTGGAGGCCAGCCAGGAGCTCATGAAGCACTGGTATGATCAATGGGCTACTATGCCTGAGTATACTCCAGTACAGTTGGTGTGGGTGTTTGAGCCTGTGGCTACCAGGGTCCTCCATGAGAAGTGGAGTGGGCCCTTTCCAATCTTAGAAAAGAAGGGTAAGATTACCTATTTGGTTGACCTTGGCACCCCCAGGAACCCTCACAGGGTCCTGCATGTGAATATATTGAAACCCCACCATGATAGGGCAGACATGACCATGTTACTGGTCACTGATGAGGGTGTGGAGGAGGAAACTGAGCCTGTGCCCGACCTCTCCACTAATGTGCAAGATGGGTCTGTGGAGGGAGTTGTGCTCTCTCCCAAGTTGACAGACCAACAGCACAGAGACTGTAAGCAGTTGCTGGAGCAGTTTGCTGGCCTGTTTTCTTTGACCCCAGGCATCATTGAGTGGCGTGTGCACCACATTGACACTGGTGACAGCCTACCTGTCAAAAATAAACTGTACAGGTCGTCTGACCACGTCAGTGCCAGCAATAAAACTGAGGTTCTTAAGATGCTGAAGATGGGGGTAATTGAACTCTCCGAGTCCATGGGCCAGTCCAGTGGTACTGGTACCTCAACCTAATCCTCAGGGGGACCCAAGGAGTTAAGGTTCTGTGTGGACTACAGAGGTTGGAATGCAATCACAATGACTGACACTCCACCCTATACCTAGAGCTGATGAGCTTGTATATAGGTTAGGGGCTGCTAAGTACCTGAGTACTTTTGATTTGACTTTAGGTTACTGGCAGATTGCCCTCACTGATGAAGCAAAGGAGAGGTCAGCATTCTCCACACCAGAGGGACATTATCAGTTCAAGGTAATGCCCTTTGGGTTAAAGAATGCACCTGCCACCTTCCAAAGGTTAATGAACAGGGTCTTGTCTGGGTTGGAACAGTTCAGTGTAGCTTACCTGGATGATATAGCTGTATTCAGTTCTACCTGGGCGGAATCACTTAAACCATCTAAGGGAAGTGCTTCAGGCCATGCAGCAAGCAGGCCTGACTATTAAGGCAAGCAAGTGCCAAAAAAGGCAGAGTTCTGTAGTGTACCAGGGCCACCTGGTAGGTGGGGGTTATGTACAGCCTCTCCAAGCTAAAATCCAAACTATTTTGGATTGGACAGCTCCTGTTACCCAGACTCAGGTCAGGGCATTCCTTGGACGGACACAGTACTATAAAAGGTTTGTTCAAAACAATGGGACCATTGTGGAGCCCCAAACGAACTGACTTCTAAAAAGAGGCCCAAAAAGGTGATTTGGACCCCAGAGTGTCAGAAAGCTTTTGACACTCTGAAAGCTGCTATGTGTTCAGCACCATTGTTACTGGCCCTTGACTACACAAAATAATTTGTAGTTCAGACTGTTGCTTCAGAGCAAGGGATTAGGGCAGTTGTGTCACATCTAAATGAAGGGGGCCTTGATCAGCCAGTTGCCTTAATTAGCAGGAGGCTTCTTCCCGGAGAGCAGAGGTGGAGTGCCATTGAGAAAGAGGCTTTTGCTGTGGTGTGGTCACTGAACAAGTTAAGACCATATTTGTTTGGGACTCACTTTCGCGTTCAGACTGACTACAGGCCTCTCAGGTGGCTCATGGAGATGAGAGAGGAGAATCCAAAGCTGTTAAGGTGGTCTATCGCCCTACAGGGAATGGACTTTACAGTGGAAAACAGACCTGGAGTTGCCCATGCCAATGCCGATGGACTTTCCAGCTTTTTCCACTTAGCCGATGAGGACTACCAGGGTGTAGGTTAGTAGCCAATCACCTTTCATTTGTGGGGGGTTGGGGGGGGCTATGTTGCAAAGTCATCCTGTGCCCTGGGTACCCCCTAACTTTTTTGCTGACTGGAACTGGTGGTAACTGATTCTGACTGACCCTGGGCTCTGTTTAACCAGGCCCAGTGCCAGTGCCAAGATAAAAGGAACACATTAGAATACAGTTAAGGCACCCAACATACACTAGGGTACACTATGGTAAGGTGGGGTACCCCTTTAATTGGCATGACCTACCCCATAAGCCCCTAGTATGTAATAGGGCAGGGGATTGAAACTACCTAGAAGTCTCCAGTATCCTGGGGCATGGCAGTTTAGAGGCCAGCAGATTTTCTGCACCAGCATGTGTGCAGTGCTGAAGCCCGAGGTCAGTTTAAAAGCAGCACTGGTTGCCAGGACAGCTTTTGAACCTCAAATTGTGCCCAAACTCGACTTTGGGGGTAGGGGACCTTAAAAATGAAAAACCTAACATGTTTTGGCATATTGGGGGGCCGCAGGGTCACCCTGGGATACCTAGGGGTGGGGGGGGGGGTCAGTTATCTATAAGGTACGCTGCCCTTGGGGTTACCTTGGGCCTACATTGGGGTTGCCTTGTATGTAAGGAAAGAAAATGTTGGAGCCTGGCAAGTGGGTGCACTTGACAGGTCAACATGGCAGTTAACTGCATGCACAGACACTACAGTGATAGTGACTGAGACACCTTCACAGGGCTACCTATGTGGGTGGCACAACCAGTGCTGCAAGCCCACTAGTAGAATTCGATTTAAATGCCCTTACAAACTCAGTGCACTTTACTAGGTACTTATAAGTAAAGTAAACATGCCAATCATGGATAACCAATCATATTCAACATTTTACACAGATGGCTTATACACTTAGCACTCCTCAGAAGTGGTAGAGTGCCCAGAATCCTAAAACCAACAAAAACCATGTCGGAAAATAGGAGGCAAAATGCACACAGTTTGTGGATAAACCTGCAAAAAGGTCCATGTGGAACACTGATCTATTCTGCATGCGTGGTGAGTTGCCACTGACAAATGACTAGACCAGTGAGTGAAAAGAACTGAGCTGATGCAGGTAACTTTCTACATTTGTAAAAGCCTTTTCAAGTTTATTTTTTCTCAAGTTTTTTATTATAACAAGAGACTATCTGTTCAGCTGAAGAAGTCTTTAAGCCATACATTAAAAGAAAGTTATGTAAAGAATGAGCAGAAGTGCAAGATTGGGGACCAGTAGAGGAAAGGCATTGAAGGCAAAAGAGTGATAGGCCACAAGACACACAGAGGGCAAGCAGAAATAAGCAGAGTAATAAATATTGAGTTGCTGAGAAAGTGGACAAAAAAAGTGCAGGACTATGAAGGGAAAGGGTAAAACGGGGACAGAGGGGACAAACAGAGTATTAGAAATTGGGTTTCTGATTGGCAGAGGTATTCATCCTGTCCAAGCAGGAACCACAATCCTAGTTGGGGGAAGTCACAACATAACCTACATTATCCTGTGCTCACCCTCTGGTAACTTGGCAGCTAGGCATAACTCAAGTGGCTATGTGCAAAGTATTTGTGGAACATCATATAGAATAACACAGTGAAAACACCACAAAAGACTCCATACTAGGTCAGACAAATAGATTAGGATGTTATGAATAAAATCAGAACAAAACGACAAATTCCAATGTGTAGAAGATGAGATTTGAATTTTTAAAGATTAAATACAAAAATATCACTTAGAGGCAAGTAGCGCTTAAAAAGTTAATTGGTTGTCCTGGACCGGAACAAAGGCGAGCCCTTAGGGTGGCTGCAATTGAGTGTGGGCCAGATACAGGACCCATGCATGGCCGGTTGAGCCAAAGTACCTTGATCCGGGTCACAACAGTGAGATGTGTTGATGATTTCTTCGGAGTTGAGGTGTTGAGGCAAATTCCTGCACGCAACGGCGACAATGCATAGGTTTGGTGAGCAAAGCATTGTTTCCGAAGTGCAGCGTTTCCGAATGCAATACGCAGGATGTCTCCATATTTTTGTGGTGATTAGCCTATGTTCTCTATGTAGTGGCGATGATGCATCAGTTCTGAAGCAGTTCTGGGTGCGATGTGCTAGTCCGGTTCTTGCAAAAGCAGCAGTGCTTAGGATCTGCTCGCACAACAGACGATGCATTGGTTCCACTTGAGCAAGCTTAATAGTCCACTTTCAAGGGTCCAGGACTGGGATGGTATCACTTGGCAGGACAGACTCACCGGCAGATGAGCCCAAGGGTTGAAACAGGAAGGTTCTAACTCTTTGTGTCCTTGAAACTTGGGCAACAGGAGGAAAGCCAGAAAGCAAGCCAGAAAGCCCTTGGAGTCACTCTGGTTTGAAGTGATGCAGTGCCAGTCCTTCTTACCAAGGCAGAAGAGAGCACAGCAGGGCAACACAGAAAGTCAAGAGTCCACCAAACAGAAGTTCCAGAAGATTGCCAGTCCCTGAGCAACACAGCAGATCCTCTTCTTCCTGTCAGATTGTTCACAGGTCCAGAAGTGTACTGAGTTGATGGTGTCTGAGGTCCAGTACATATACCCAGTAGTGCCTTTGAAGTGTGGGAGACTTCAAAGAAATCTGCACTGGGTTTCTCCCTTCCTGCTGTGTTTAACCGACACACTACAGGGGGTAATCTATCCTTTGTGTGGGGATAGGACACAACCCTTTTAAGTATGTGTCATCTCCTCCCTCCCATCCTGTTCAGGATGGTCCATTAGCATGCAGATGACCTCTGAGGCACACCTACCCTTCCTTTGTGACTGTCCGGAGGGAATGCATGAAGCCTGCTGTCACCCACACCAGATGTGCATTCCAAAGACAGGGAAAAGGCAGAACATTATTAACGACGCCAAAAAAAACCCTGTGATTCTGGGCAAATCACTTAATCTCCCCGTGCCTAAAAAATGAAAGTAACTGGTGCTATGTAAAGCGCTCTGATAACTGATTCGGTTCGGTTCAAGTTCGCGCTATATAAAACTCTCAAAAAAAAAAAAAAAAAAAAAAGTAAGTGAAGGCCAGTTTTCAAAAAGTGGCATTTGTTAAACTGGAATTTGAAATCCAACTTCACCATAAGTTGTGATTTTAAATTGTGCTTTCAGTGACACCAATCTTGAAGTCTAGCCGCCGTAGTGGAGATTAAGCAACTATTGCCCAGAGTTGCAGCGTGGGACCCCATGATTAGAATAGGCACCGAGGCGAGAATTATCGAGTCCGTGGACATTTTGGGCTCAGGACCCTGCCGCGTCGGGAATTGAACCCTGGTCCCGGGCCAGACCTCTGCATCAGGGTCTGCCGCTCTAATCAGTTAGCCACACTCCTGCACGGTCCACTGGCAGCCTTTAATTTACAGGCCTGGGCACATGTAGTGTACTTTGATAGAGACTTATAAGTAAATAAAATATGACAATTAGGTATATGCCCATGTTATTATGTTTAGAGAGAGCATATGAACTTTAGCACTGATTAGCATTGTTAAAGTGCTTAGAGTTCTGTGTCAGCTAAAATGACTGTGACTTGGTGCGCTGAGTTACATTTACAAAATACGCCCCCTATAAAACATAATAGAACAATATTTTAAACATATTGATAACATGCTCATAACAATTGAAATGTTAAATATTAATAAAAACAGGTAACCATGAAAGTCCTCAAAAGGCAGTGACTCAGGAACAGTACCGAACCACTTCTGATAACCACATACAGTGCATGGAACATGTACTTGCCTCCAGCAAGAAGATAGTTTTACTCTGATCTGCTTCAAAACAAGTTTATTTACTTGAATACTGATATATCCCACGCATTTCGGCATATTCCATGCCTTGCTCATGATAGGACAGGTCTGCTCCCAGCTTACATTTAAAGTGCAAATGATTACATCAACATAAAAAAATTGACATTTTATGTATATACTGTGAGTTGTAAATACATCAGCCATTTTGACATGTTCTTAAACAATGCACCACACTGAAATTCAAACAACTATCTAAGAAAGCACATCCTTCCTGCATATCAATTATATCATATAAACAATATGAAGCTTTTAAACTTCTGTCAAACAAGTGTACATTAATATTAAAATCATATTGCAGTGTATGAATATCAAAGTGCGACAATTGAAAAAACATAGATGAGAAGAAACAGCCTGTTGCACTATTAAAACATGCCAATTATGTTGTCCAGATGAATACAACAGTGACAAGATTAGCCCAAATACATTTTTTTTTACCAGTCTAGATCTGGTGGGAATAACTACACAGTTGTTAATTTGCTCATACAAGTAACTACAAAACCTCGGTCATGCTCGAATCATAAGCAATGGCATCGATAATTGACAAACCAACATTTACTCAATGAAACACTGCCAATCTGGGCCAAGTGGGAATATATTGAATGTCACATAACTTGATAATTCTAGTTACGTCATATGGCAAAAATGAAAAAATAATATATGTACTTTGTTGCTTGTCTGGGACAGCTACCTTAATAGTAACCAAACATCTGCAATGATATGTTAATTTCAAGGTACATTTATTTGACGTATGTTTAAAAGCTTCTTATTGCTTATATGATATTTTTCATATGAAGGAGGGACATACTTCCTTAGATACTTGCTTGAGTTTCAGCTTTGTGTATTGTGTAAGAACATGGCGAAATGGCGGACCCATTTACCTCTCACTGCAGATACATGAAATTTTAATTTTTTTTATGTTGATGTAATCTTTGCACTTTAAATGTATGCTGGAAACAAACCTGTCCCACCCATGAGCAAGGCGTATAATACATCGAAACGCATTGGGTATATCGACATTCGAGTAAATAATCTTATGATGCAAATCAGAGTATAATATTCTTTTTGCTGGAGCCGAGAGCGCGTTCCGTGCACTGTGTGTGGCTATCGGAAATGGTTTATGTTATACAATGGATGCAATAACGGCATAAAAAAGAACCAGAATGATAAAAAATAATAAACTATATTACACTTGTGTTAAAAATTAAAATATGTATTAACACTTTAAAAATTCATATAAAAATTAGACCAGAAGTAAAATTCAGTGCTCCCACCTTAGCAATAATAGGGAGAGTGTTGAACTTCATTTGGGTCAGAGGCACTATTTCCAATCCAATGTGAACAAAAGTAGGCAAGGTTTTAGATTTTAGAGGGGCCATATAAACTATTCTCACACTAACATCACTTATTTTTTTAAAGAAGGCATTTAAATTTTAGAAAAAAGTTAATTTTTAGTGAAAACATCTATTTATTAAATATTAAACAAAACAATACAAAACAAATAAAATTAAATTGTAAAAATTTTTTTTAATTACAAATAAAGTTACATTTAAAAAGGATAATTTTAAAGTAAAACACTTCTCACCCTACTTTCCTAAAAGACAAACAATTTCCATTATTGAGGTAAATTTTTTCAAAAAATACAGAAACTAAAAATTAAATAAAAGAAATGAGAATTAGAGAAAGTAATGCATTTAAAATAAACACAATGTAATTAAACTGATAAACCAATTAATTAAACATCACATTTTAAAGATGTATTCATGTAACTCACATGACTATCAATTAAATGTTAAACTACATAAAATAATAATTACAAATTTAAAACAATATTGATTTAAAAAAATCTCCTAATACAATATATTACAGGCCCCACAATTGACAACTAATTTAACAAGTTCTAATAAAATTAATTAATACTAAGACTAAGCTTAGTAAACTAAGGCAAAATAAACACAAATAATATTTTATTACATACAACTTCTAACACTAAAAGAACTAAGGGGCCCATTAGGATGGCGGGCGAGCCGCCCGCCATTCACACCATAAGGACCCCCTGCCATACTAGGATGGCTAGGGGGTCCGCGGCGGACGAAAAGACCGTCCGCCGCTTTTCCGCCGGTCGACTCTTCGACCGGGCGGAAAACATGTTAAATATGGTGGGGGTGTCTGCAAGACACTGCCATCCATATTAAGATGTTGGCAGAGATCAGCCCTTCCATGGTGGCGTTGCTGCCATGGAAAGGCATGCGTCTTTGCTTCTGGAGTCCCGTTGCAGGCCCCCAAGGTGTTGGTGGTGTGTGGGATGCACATGGGGGTACCTATGTTACCCCCTGCATTCGCATGCACAAGGTGGCAGGCACCGCACGGTGCTTGTCACTTTGTGCATGCAAATGCGCAACATGCATTTCTGAAATTGCGGCGGGTACTGCTGACAGCACCGCCCTCCGCAATGTAAGAAAAGCAGTATGTGCCCAACAGGCATCCTAATGTCTATGGTGGGACTGCCGCGACATGGGCGGTCGTTCCAGTGACCCAATGTGATGGCGGCCAGACAAAGCCTTTATAATTTGTCTATTAGACTTTGCCTTCTCTGCAGGGTAATCTCCAAACCTTTTGACTTAATCCCTTGGGTTTTCTGAACCTGTCTTTTTTTGGCCTTTAGTACTTCGGGCACTTTACCACTGCTCACCAATGCTACAGTGCTGGTCCTCGCTCCTTTAAACATTGTAAAAATGGCTTACACCCAGTTGACACATTTTATTGACCTATAAGTCCCTAGCAAGGTGGTACTACAAGGTAACCATGGCCTGTAAATTAAATGCTACTAGTGGGCCTGCAACCCTGTCTGTTCAAATCCTAAAGTAGCCTTTTTAAACACGTCTCAGGTCTGCCATTGCAGCTTGTGTGTGCAGTTTAAGCTGCCATTTTGTCCTGGTAAAATAAACTATTTGCCAGGCCTAAACCAACATTTATATACATTTAGGTCACCACCAGGGGTGCCCCTAAACAGCCATTAGGGCAGAGTGTATTGTCTTTAAATGGTGGAATTGGACATTTAAGTAGTACATGTCCTGGTAGTGAAAATGTATTATTCTCTACTGCAAGGCCTACCTCTCCTAAAGGATAACATTGAGTTGCCTTATTACATTTAATTTGTGATGGCTTTTGTTTGGGAGTAGGTAAGAAAGTCCTATCTGGTTTCTGAGAAATTGTACTTTAAAGCCCTCTTTAATGGTAACATGGGATTTTAATTTGTAACTCAAAAAATGGCACTTTCAGAAAGTTAAACATTTAAAATGTAAAGTTGTCATTTTTATAGCCTTTACCATTTTGTGTCTTAAGCATGTTCCTGGGTCACATGACCAAGTGTAGTTGGCAGTTGGCCTTTGTGTATTACTACCATACAGCAGCACAATAGAGGGTCTAGGTGTTGGGAGGAAGGGCCAGCTTGGCAAAATGAGGGGGCAGAGCTGTCTCCTGCCACATTTGCACTTCAAAGGCACTAGCCCAACGCTAACACAAAGGAATTTACACTCAACCCCCATAGCGGAATGAGACTAGGGAAGGGAGGTAGGACATTTCAGACACCTCTGTAGAGGGAAACTCAACATGCTTCTCCCACTTCAAAGTGGACACCATGTGTGGGGAAATGGCTCCTTTGGATCCACTACCCGGATGCAGACCGTCATTCCGCACACACCTGTGCCGCTTTAGAGCTAAACTCCACGACCAGGACGCACCCGTCCTTTACCAGCACCAGTGTTTATTTGATCTCACCCTCACCCGAAGCGAGGATCGCCTCCTTTGATGTGTCTTAAACCATACTAAGCTCCTCGCTGGCGCGCTTCCACACGAGGCAGCCCCAGTACAGCCCTAATGAGTCACCACCCGTACACGGTGTGACGAAACACGTGTCGGCTTTGTGCTCTTGTTTTTACTGATTTTCTATGCGGAACAATTAAAACTTTTTCTTCAAAACCACACTGTTGAAGTACATTACTCCTCTTAAAGAACCAATTCATTCTGGTTCTCATCTGAGAACTATGTACCTTTTTCGTGTGCACAGGATACTTGTTACATTGTACTTGACTAAAGATCCTCATCTCTGTCTACCCAGGGGCTATTTTCAGCTGGTTTTGTTCCCCTGACCTGTCTCGCACCGACCTGAACTACCTGATGACCTCTCATACACTGGGAACAAGCTGAGCGCCAGACTTCCTGATACCTACCAAAACCATTCTCTTTCTCCTCCTTTGGTTTGGTCACCCTAACATTTCTCTGACTGATGCTAATGGGTTGGACTCAGAGTGCAATGGGACTTGCTAGCCAGGCTCCAGTGCCAGTGCTCTACCCTCAAAATAAAGTAGATGTGAATTGATATACCCTTTTGGTAACAACTTTACCCCTCTATAAGTATCTGGTAGAGGGTACTCAAGGTATCCAGGGCAGAGGATGTAAAGGGTCGCCAGGGGCCTGTACCACTGACTCTACCACCACTGAGTGACACAAGTTAACACATTCATCAGCTCTGCCTTAGCAGGCTGCTTGTGCAGTGTAATTAGATGTCACAACTTTGCCCTCACACAGAGCAGCAAAGCCTTAGCACAACTTTTCACATGCAATATGTCACCCCTAAAGAAGGTTTCTCAAGCACAGAAAAGCAGGGTGCCTTATATGAAAAGGGCAGACAGATATGTGCAAGCATATCTGCCTCTATTGTGTCCCTTAAGTGTTGGTTTGCTATAAGTGTTTCAGGGGGGCCATAGGATAACATGGGCTGGCACCTGGGCAATCCCATGATGCAGCACGATTATGGTCCCACTGATTTTACATCAAATGGCTTGTTTCATTAAAACCCTGTTGCTCCCCAAGTCTGATTTAATGCTGCATTCTCTGTGCCTGGTTGATGGCTCCGGACTGCTGCCACCCTGAGATGAATCTGACCCCCTGTGAGGAGGTTTGACCTTCCTTCCTGATAGGATGGCAAAGGAGGTGATGGACAGAGGATGAAAACAAAAATATTTGTATAGCCCTTGTGAAATCTCTTTCCCATAACTGTAATGTGTATTAATTGTGTGGTTTTGAAATTAACCAACATAGAATAGGAAGCACATACACATATACACGTGGGATACTAATCTGCTTGAGTTGCAAATAATCATATGCTAATTAAGTTAGATTGTCATACTAATATAGTACACAAATCACATAATCTAATGAAACCCTGTGCATGCAAGCTTCCTAAATGTATTCTTGTGGCAGAAATGATGGAGAATGGTAAGAAAACATTGCTTAATCGTTGCTTTTAAAGCTAGGTAATGACTAACAGGGCTATCTTAGAATGGGGGAGGTAAACAGAAGGGCTATACTTCGAAATCTAACGTTTAATTGTGTTTGTTTATATAATAGTTCCCATTATGGCCCATGCAGTCTAAACAAAAATTGGAAGGTTTGCGAGACTCCGAGAGGGTAATTCAATACGCATGCGCAACTATGCTCGAGAGATGTGCAAGCAACCTGTGCCTGTGCAGTGTGGGTCAAAGTCAGCATGGCCTGGAGTGCGGAAGGGTGCCAAGATTTATATGACCGAGTTGTGAGCATGAGTACTTTTGTCGAAGTGACAAGTTAAAGGACACAAGACAAAAAAAAAACGCAATAATGAACAATCGGAACCTTATTTTGAATATAACGATGACTTGGCGGAAATATGGACAATGAGGAGATGAGGTGATCTTCATCCACCCCTTAAATGGACCAATGAAAATGAGCGTGGACCCTAAAAGTTTCCAATTTTAGATAGTTGGAGAAAAAGAGTATAAAAGAGGACGTTTGAAAGTGAAGAAAAAGCTTGCTTTTGATTTTATTTTCGTACCTCGACATACTGTCTGACTGATTAATTCTACCATGGTGCAAAGATGTTGACATTTTCCTGACTTTAACTTTTGATGGGGGTGGAGTCTTGATGAGAGATGAACATCGAGAATGAATAGAGAGGCTGTTTTTTTGGGAATTATTCTGCGCTAACCCTGAAGTCCATTTACTGAGATCTTCAGTAATATGGTTTTGACTTATTTTCTGAACTATTCTGCCAATAAATGTAAACTGTTTGAATTTAACTTTCTTTTTCTTTCAGTGAATTAAAATGTTTAATGATTATTGAATTAAGGCTAAATAAAATTAAGGTCATGCTAGGAGATTAAGTCTTCCAATAGAAATTAAATAAATCAAGAATTAAGCTGGTCTTGTTATCCATTAGTTAACTTTTAGTATCTGATCCATTGACCAACTGGCGGCGTGTTTTAATGTTTCTTAAGGGTAAACCATAGTAAATACGATAAACGGCAATTGTATATTGTGTATAAAAATTTAGATTGATAAGATGAAATAAGACACTCCACTAAAATCCAGCATCTCCTCCTCTATTCTTCACTGATCTTGGGAGCAGGGTGATTTGTGTGAATGAATGACTCGCGGTGTCATGGGCCCCACCAACGAGTAAAGTGTGATAGCTCCTAGGAAATATAGTGAGGGTTTGGAGTAGCGTTGGATCAGGGGTAACACATCAGAGTTGGTAGCGCCAAAGCTGATACCACCTCTGATATGTAAATGGATTCCCCTTATCCCCCATGCAGAGAAGCTCACCCCCTAACCTCAGGCATGTCTGCAGCCGGGCTAGGTGGGAAGTATCAAAGAGTAGGTAGTTGTCAAGTAGCGTACACCCCCAGAGGCTAACCACACCCCTAGGTTTGTCAGCTTGGTCTGTACAGCTGAGAATCAGTTCTGCCATCTTTAAGAGAGCCAGAGCAAGGCACTCGGGGACCTTAGGGTGTCACACTTCACAGGCAGTGATCACCACATGGGGTGTTAGACGTCGGACACAGATGCCCATCAGTCATTGTGTCCACTCCCTTAAAATGCTACTAAATCAAAGATTTAAGGGGCTCCCCTAGCACCAGATTCTCAGATCACCTGAACTAAAGAGAAGGACTGTTCCTGTGAATCTTCTGAACTGTAAAGAAGAGCATTTGCACTGATTACTGCACCTGCACACCCCGGGGACACATTAGGCTCCAGAACTTTGTCTCAAGGACAAGGACGGGAACCACGACTATGATCTGTCCAAGGTGCCAAGACGGACCAGAAACTCCAAGGACTAGTTGTGCTAGTCTTCTATTGACAGCCTCAGACACAGCAAAGGCTGAATGTAATGTTTTTAAGTTCTGGCCCGGTCATGTAATCAAAGTCTACTCCCTCCTGCCTACTTGTCCAAAAGCAGAAAAATCCCCAACCAGGCATCACTGCTACAACGAGCTGACCAGAGGTCCACCTCCGATTGAACACCGGTGACAACTGAGCTGACTGCAAGGGAAATCGACCCCTGTGCCCACCAAACCTGATTGCAGAGCCCAGGCCAAAGACTAAAGAGCCCCCACTCCAGCAGTTTTCCTCAAAGACCTCTAGAATCATGTTTTTCAACTTCTTTACCCTCATCTTGAGATCTGATTGGCTTGAAGCTGCAAAGGACACTGAACTTGCCTTAAAAACTTGCTGGTGGGTAAGTCTGACTGTAAAATAATTTTTGGGGCTCTACCCTGAGGGGGACACCATTTGGACCACCTCCCTAGGTAGTATTAAGTCCCTTTTGGATTTGCGCTCCACTCCGATATCTAATGACTAGATGACTGCAGCACTATATAAATTGGTGTGGGATTTCGTTTGAGATGTTTTACACATGTTTCTCTGGCAAGGCCTGGCTGCTCTATGCCACAATACCTAGTATGAAGCTAAGAATTTATTAGAAGAAACAAAGAACCTAACTTATGGTAACATGAAGTTGTTACATAGTGCCACCTACCAACTCCACTGCATAATAACTTCCTTTCCTAAACCTGGTATGAAAAAGGGACCCTCAGACCATCTCTTCAGATCACGTCTTGGGGTCCACAGAGTTTCATAAAAATTAGAGATTCCTTGAGCAGGTGGAATCGGCATGTCATGCTAATTGTTAGCGACAGGAGCTTGACGTATGCTGCAAAATCAGTGCTGATGGCACCACAGGGTGTTCCAGAGGGTGCTGCTTCTATGCTGCTGCTCGAGTAGATTTTCTACTCGAGTGGCAGCTTTCTCACCGTGAGCGGTCGCAGCTGCCCTCGTTAAGAAAATCTCGCTAGCACCTGAGTATCACACTATGGGGCAACATTTCTTGCTCGTCAACTTAACATTGTTGAGACATGCGTGAAGAAAATACTCCACCACATGGCGGTTGACAGAGTTTTGCTGGAATTCTCCAGTAAAAGCATAATGCGGAGGAGGCAATACTTTGGAAACTCTGGTGGATCGGAATTTAGAGCTAGGGAGAGGTGATAGTGGGATAGATGAGATGTTTTTTTTGCACAGTACAAACTTGGAACTCTGTTATGTCCACTAGGATTCACCCTTTTCTCGAACTGAGGCTGAAATCACAAATGTCATAACATTAAAATGGCAGTGAAGTAGATGTTGCCCCACAGTGACAGAGAGGAGTAAGTTTTCAAAACATAAACGTTTATTAGCAAATCAGTAAAATTACAATTTGAAATCAATCCCACTTCACCTGAATACAGCATTCATAGGTATGATCCAAGTAATTCAATTTAGTAAATGTGAATATTGCATTATTAAAAATCTTCTTTACATAATGGATACTCTCTAATGCTAAGCTAAGGTTGTGAGCAGGTCGGAGAAATATAGGAGCAGCAAGCATCAGCAAATATACCATTGAAAGAAGAACCATATAAAGGTTTTAAGTAGAATGAGAAGTAATGTTCTTGCTCTCGCGAGTAACTCTAGGATGCATTGATCTCAAGAGAAGGACAAGCATTTACAATGCAACGGTTTCGCCTTTGACAAAGTTAGAGCTATTGGCAATGACAAATTGTTTATTTATGTGTTGGTTTTGAAAACAGATAAATAAATGGCATTGTCATTTACAATGTCAATAGCTTAATCTTTCGCAAATGCCAGACCTAACAAAAAGAAAATTACATTTGGATTTGAGGTGTATGTGGGGGGGCTTGATTAATACTCTAAAATGTGATACAAGTCAAATACTGTAAAATGTGATACAAACGAATGCACATAAACCTTTGGTGACTTGTAGGGCTGGCAGCGGTCTTTTTTGCCCTGAATTTGTACACTGCCCAGAACTTGCTATCTTGCCAGGTGGTCATACCATCCAGAGTCTGTACAAATATTGATATATTCTCTCAGGCCTGGCGCACGGGAAGGGAAGAGGGGCTGTCACGAGAAATGTACTTATCAAGCAGAGCATTGCATCAGGTCCAGCATTCTAAAAGCTACCGCTCTCACGCGCTTCTGTTCTCGCGCGAGGGCGCCCCGAATACACTTTGCGTCTCCCAATAAGTGGCTCTGACTTCCCGCCATTGTAATACGTTCGCTGGGCAAGCGGGAAATGCCATCTAACCTGGCAGCCGACGTCCGAACTTTTAAGTGGTCCCTTCTCACGCGCCCAATTAGGTCTCAGACAACCGGCGGCTCAGGGGCATTCAGAGGAAGCCGGGTGACGGCGCTCGTCTTCAGCTGGGCACACGTGGGAGCAGTGCCGGTATTGTGAGCGAAGAGTAACCCTAGGAGGCCCTGATCAGCTGGGGCGGCTGCGACACGCCTACACTCCAACCCCAGCGAATCAACTGGCAGCACTAGGCAGGTCTCACGGGGCTGCACTTCCCAGTAAGCTCTGTGATTGGCTAGAAAGACATGACCCGCAATAAAACCACGCCCAGAAAGAAACCATTCTTTACCTTGCGCCAGAAAAGGACCACCCTGCTGCTGCTGCACTGGAAGTGAAGACCCAGCCGCACATGTGCGTTCACGACCTGCACGCTGTCGTCTATGATAAAAGGAGCCTACATAGGGCTTGGCCTGGAAGTTCTAGAGAGTAACACGCCAAAGAGCGCCACCTGCGAGGAAAAAAAAACAAGTCAGGTCCCGGGCCGGCAGCCAATCACAGCGCGGCCCGGGAAATGACGTCACGGGGGTGTCCCGGGCCGGCAGATTCGGGGGCGTGTTTTTCGTGCTCTCCCCTTCCCATTGGCTGGAAGGTAAAATTCCAGCCAATGGGAAGAGGAGAGGGCGTGACTTTAAAAAAGACACGGAAACGCCCCCGAATCTCGTTTTCAGGGGAAAGCGTGATTAACAGCCTCTGTCTCCCAATGGCTAGCCTCCATTTATGGAGCTAGCCAATGGGAGACAGAGGCGGGACCAAAGCCCATATGTAGGATCATGAGATTTTGCCCTGAGCGGAGCAACTGCTACGTAGTTGCAACGCCAGGGCGAAACCTAAAAAAGGGGTTCCACATGCTGGGATGGGCAAGGGATCGATCTACCTAACACGCTTTCAACAAATCGAACAGAACTTAAGTTCAAGTTCAAGTATTTATATAGCGCACTACTCACCCAGAGGGTCTCAAGGTGCTTGAGGGAGGGGGTACATTATTTATCGAATATCCTGGTTTTTAGTTGTTATCTGAAGGAGAGGTGGTTCTGTGTAAGGCGGAGGTGGGTGTGGAGAGAGTTCCAGGTTTTGGCCGCTAAGTAGGAGAAGGATCTTCCTCCCATGGTGGATCTGTGGATGCGTGGAATTGCGGCGAGGGCTTGATTGGACGATCGTAGATGGCGGGTGGGGGTGTAGAAGGACAGGCGCGTGTTGAGGCATTCGGGTCCTAGTTCGTAGAGGGCTTTGTGTGCGTGGGTGAGGAGACGGAATGTTATTCTCTTGTTGATGGGGAGCCAGTGGAGGTCTTTCAGGTGACCGGAAATGTGAGCTTGGCGAGGGATGCCTAGTATGAGTCTGGCTGAGGCGTTTTGGATGCGTTGGAGTTTTTTCTGTAGTTTGGCTGTAGTTCCGGCGTAAAGTGTGTTTCCGTAGTCTAGTCGGCTTGTGACCAGTGCGTGGGTGACCGTCTTTCTTGTTTCGGAGGGAATCCAACTGAAGATTTTTTTGAGCATGCGTAGGATGTTGAAGCATGATCATGAGACGGCGTTGACTTGTCTGGTCATTGAGAGGGATGAGTCCAGGATAAAGCCCAGGTTACGTGCGTGGTCCGTAGGTATGGGTGTTCTTCCCAGGGCTGGTGGCCACCAAGAGTCGTCCCAGGCAGAGGGGGATGAGCCTAAGATGAGGACTTCCGTTTTGCCCGAGTTCAATTTAAGACGGCTGTTCTTCATCCACTCGGCTACTTCTTTCATTCCTTCGTGTAAGTTTGTTTTGGCGGTGCTTGGGTCGTTGGTGAGGGAGAGGATCAGCTGGGTGTCGTCTGCATAGGAGATGATGTTGAGGTTGTGTTGGCGCGCGATGGATGCGAGGGGACTCATGTTTACGTTGAAGAGGGTGGGACTGAGTGATGATCCTTGTGGTACGCCGCAGAGGACTTCAGTGACCTCTGATCTAAAAGGGGGGAGGCGGACTCTCTGGGTTCGTCCGGCGAGGAACGAGATGATCCAGTCCAATGCTTTATCTTGTATTCCGGCGTTGCTGAGGCGTTGTATAAGAGTACTATGACAGACTGTGTCGAATGCTGCGGAGAGGTCAAGTAGGATGAGGGCAACTGTTTCTCCGTTGTCCAGTAGTGTTTGAATGTCGGCTGTTGCTGCGATGAGGGCGGTTTCGGTGCTGTGTTTGGCTCGGAAGCCGGATTGTGAGGGGTCGAGGGAATTGTTGGATTCGAGGAAGGCGGCGAGCTGAGTGTTGACGGCTTTCTCAATGACTTTGGCAGGGAATGGGAGGAGCGAGATGGGGCGGTAGTTCTTAAGTTCAGTTGGATCTGCTGTGGGTTTCTTCAGAAGGGCGCTGAGTTCGGCGTGTTTCCAGCTTTCAGGGAAGGTAGCGGAATTGAGGGAGCAGTTGATGACGTCTCGGAGATGGGGTGCGATAATGGAGTCTGCTTTGTTGAAAATGTGGTGGGGGCAAGGGTCGGTAGGCGATCCTGAGTGGATGGAGTTCATCAGGTGGATGGTGTCATCAGTGGTGATTGGGTTCCAGGCGCAGAGGTTGTGAGAGGGGGGTTTAAGTGCGGGGATAGGTGGAGTGGAGTGGTCTCCGGGTTGGTTTTCAAAGCTGTTATGTATGTCGGCGATTTTGTTGTGGAAGAATAAGGCTAGGGAGTCGCAGAGTTCTTGGGAGGGAGTGATGTCGTTGGTGCCGCCGGTGGGGTTGGTAAATTCTTTGACGATGTTGAATAGTTCCTTGCTGTTGTGGGCGTTGTTGTCAAGTCGATCCTTGAATGCTGATTTCTTGGTGGATCGGATCAGTTGGTGGTGTTTGCGGGTGGCGTTCTTGAAGGTGGCTAGGTTGTCAGTGGTTGGGTTTTTTCTCCAGACTTTCTCCAGGGTGCGACAGGATTTCTTGGATTTCTTAAGGTCATCGTTGAACCAGGGGGCTTTTTTGCTGCCTTGCTTGATTTGATGGTTTTTCAAGGGTGCTAATTCCTCAGCGCTGTGGGTGATCCATTGTGTGAGATTGGTGGCTGCAAGGTTTGGGTCCGATGATAGTGCAGGAGGGTTTTGGTGAAGCGATGCGAAGAGTTGGTCTGTGGTAATTTTGTTCCAGTTTCGGCGGGGAATTGGTTGTGGGTGGTTGTGGGTCATAGTCTTTTTGTAGTTGAAGTGAACGCAACTGTGGTCCGTCCAGTTGAGAGCTGTGGTGTGATTGAAGGAAATGTACTTGCTGGAGGAGAAGATTGGGTCGAGAGTGTCTGGCATAGTGGGTGGGGGTGTCAACAAGTTGTTTGAGTCCGAGATTGGCAAGGTTGTCCGGAAGGGTGGTAGTGTTGCTGTCGTTGTTCTTTTCCAGGTGGAAGTTGAGGTCTCCCAGTAGAATGTAGTCCTCGGAGGGGAGGGCGTGTGGGCTGATGAAGTCGGTGATATCTTCGCTAAATTGTGAGCGGGGTCCTGGTGGTCTGTAGATGAGGGTGCCTCTTAGAGTGGTCTGGGGTCAATGTGGATCTGGAAGTGGAGGTATTCTGCGGCTGCGAGATTGTCGTCGGAACTTACATCCAAATGATATATTCTTCATGTTCCCAAAGGGACCAATAGAAAACCAATTTTCTTTCTGTACTCTGTGTTGGCCATCATTATATGAATAATAATGAAATTAAATGATATTTTTTAAATATATAGCACACTACTGCCTGAAGGCGTCTAGGCACTTCCAGCTGCAAAAAAAGGAAACAAACAGGATATTTGGATAAGAAGGAAAATCCTGAGAAACGGAAGAAGAAAATGCTATTGCTTAAAAAGCCATGTTTTCAGAGCTTTCCTGAAAGCGCAATGCGCTGTACATTTCTTCAAAGAAAAGAGAAAGAGAGTTCTATATTTAAGCTGCACAGTAAAAATCGCTCCTGCCTCCCCCAATGAACGCTCTTTACTTTGGGATCCTTCACTTTGAGGGCAGAAGAGGACCGCAAGGATCTAGATGGGTGGTACCACATGGATTTCTGGTTCAGATGTTCTGGGCTGAGGCCATTCGATGCTTTCAAAGCAATAGAAAGTGTTTTAAAATTGATGCACTTGCGAATAGGCATTAAATGAAGCTGAGGCAGGGCTAAGAAACCTAAGTGATATTTGGGGATCCTAAGTAATATGTGCGCCGTGGCCTTCTGCAGAACTTGTAGTATGTTAGCCTTTGCTGTAAGTTGACACAGTCCATTACAATAATCTTATTTTGAAAGCACAAGAGCAGTAATCACAAGTTTCTGCATGTCTTGTGGAATGAACCGAAAAATGTTCCTCAAGATTTTGAGAGCATATAATGAAGAGGATGACACAGCATTGATGTTTTTTTATCAAATGACAAATTGTCATCAAAGAGAATGTCCAACTTTTTGCTTCTGAGTGCGGTGTGGGTAGTGCTCCCAGTTCCTGTGGCCACCACGAAGGGGACCAGAAGGCGGTATTGTTGTCCAATAGGAGCATTTCTGCTTTGCAGGAGTTTAGTTTTAAGCAATTTTTGAACATCCAACTACTAAACTCCAGCATGCAACTATGGAACCTACTAGCAGTGTCTTCCAGATTGCCAGCCACTGAAATGATTATCTGAGAGTCGTCTGCATAGGTGATGACTGAGAATCCTGACTTTTTAATTGGCGTGACCAGCAGAGGGGCACATATAGATTAAAAAGCATAGGGTTAAAGTATGAGACAAAGGCAACTTCTTCCATCACTGCGACCTATCTCACGAAGCAGTATTCACTTTCTCTCCTGCAATCCAGAATGTGTTAGGAATTATCATCCAAACTATTTATTGGGTCCTATATGGCCTTCAAAATGTGAACTAAAAAAGAATAACATCTGTAAATAAGGAAACAGTGACTCTTGTGCCCAGAAATACAACGCTCATCTTAAAATGAGGTAAGGTGCTTAGGCACAATAAAACTAAGATGCACATATGCTAACTAAAGTCAAACAATATATTTAATTTATCCCTTTTACGGAGTCAAAATATAATTCAAAGTATAGCATGATGCATGAAATATGTGAAATATTGAACACGTTGTGTAAATCGTGTGAGCAGTGTATGCGCGAGTTACAGGTTAACTTATCAATAAGCACAAATAAACAATAGTGACACTGCGTTACTAGAGGTTGGCTCCGTCTCCTGCTTGTACTGTTAGGAATTTAGGAAGGATTAACAAATTTGCATCATCAGAGCGCAAATGTTCATTAGGGCAATACTCTCCAAACTTCTGTTGAAAAAGTTACGCCCTGACTAATGGATGACCTTATGTACAATGCAAACAACTTTGAACATGATCCTCTTGGGCAGGGGTAACCAGGGCAGCGTGTCCAGGGTGTTAGATGTGGATGAGCAGCATGAAAGAAACAGTGCTTGTCTGGACTAGCATTTTGACTCCGATAGAGTAATTTCCGATAGACTATTTTCTGGATTTATTCAGGGGAACCCAAGAACAGTGTATTGCAGTGATCATGCCTGGTTATTGTTGATGAGTGTACCATCAAGAGAGACAGGTGAGTTGGAACAAGAGGTATGGTATGTGCATCAAAGTATAGTATGAGGTTTCGGTCTGTTTACCGGTTTTAAGAATAACATATCATTGTCTAGATGATACCCTAGATTGGAAACAAAGGATGGAACAGACATAAAGGAATTGAATGCCAACTGGCAGAAGTCAACTGACAGTGTGCGATAAGTGTGCGATAAGGCCTGCTGATGGACTGGCTCAAAATGTCCCTTTAGTCTCTATTGAATTTTAGGGAATTTTAAGCGAGCCAAGCAGTAATTGCATACATACAATTCTGAAAAGCCCCACGTGGAGAAGGAATGGCCAACTGATATGATCAAATGGGAATCCTGAGCTTAATTCATAAAAAAGTACTCCATGAGTGAGCTCTGAACAATTGGACCAGCGGTCATATGTGTTGTGTATGAGTTGGCCTAGAGGCAGACATTTTCAGGACTCCTTGGCCCACTGCTTTGAATGTGGAGTGGAGAGAATTACGATGAATAGCTTTGAAATTTATTTTTAAACATGATTCACAGAAAATCCGATCTATTTCTCTGATAATGACCCCTACTAGACTGTTGATCAAAATGTCATGGGTAACGGTATTGAAAATGGTAGACCGGTCTGGTAAGACTTGGGCCACAGAGTCTCTTTTATCTGTACACATTCTGAGGTCATGCCGGACTGAGACGAGCTGATGTGATACCATGCACAGGACAGAACCCAGATCGGGTAGTGGTAGAAATGGCCCTTTTTAGGGTGATTCCCTCGATTTTCTTTGCGTTTGAGTGCTTTGACGCTGCCATTCAATTCCAAAGTGCTGTGCTTATTTATTTATTTATTGTAGAGTTTTGTATAGCGCTAGCCAGACCCGAAGGTATCCGAGCGCTTCACAACATGGGTTGAGGCAACATATTAAGGCGAACGTAAACACATTGAATCAAGGCGTAACTGGAAGACCTGTGTGTTGAATAACATTTCAGGAAAGGAAAACAGAGGGAGTCACAATAGTGAGCACAAGCCATGGGGGGGAAGAGGCATAAGTCTTGGTGAGGCCGTTTTTATATCCTGCGAAGTGCAGGCTTAGGTTTTTCAGCAGCGACTATCCATTCGGGAAAGACCGGTTAAGGAAGTGGTCTTTGAGATGTCTTTTGAATTGTAGAAAGGTGGGGTAGTCCTCATATGAACTGGGATGGAGTTCCAGATTTAGGGGGCATTTCCAGAGAAGGATCGTGAAGCGGTATTTTGTTTGCGGCTTTTCGGCGGAATGAGGAGTAGAGTGTTGGAGCTTCTTAGGCTCCTTGTCTGACCAGCCTTCTTGAGTTTGGTGGCCAGGTAGGCTGGTTTCCCTGTATGAAGAGCTTTGTGCGTGAGTCAGGCCGTTCTGAAATTGGCACACATTTCAATTGGGAGCCATTTTAGCTCTCTGAGTGTGGGCAAGATGTGATCAAACTTCTTCACTACAGTGACCATTCTGGCTGCTGCGTTGAGCGTAGATCTGAGGGGGGCTAGGTGGGATTTTTCTGTACCTGTGAGGGAAGCATTACCGTAATCTAGTCTTGACAGCACCAGGGATTGAGTGGCTAGTTTGAGATCGTTAGGCGGGATGAAGGGCTTCATGTTGTTAAGAAGCTTCAGGTTAGGGAAGGCGCTTTTGGAGGTGTCCTTAATGTGTTTGGTCATGTCAAGTTTGGGGTCCAGGGTGATTCCGAGCGATTTTGCGGAATCCGCCAGGGGGAGATTGTCATTTAGGGCGTTGATTGAGTTTATCCATTCTGTGATTTGGGGGTTCTCCTCTTTGTTAAAGATGAGGAGGATTTCCGTTTTGTCTTTATTGAGTTTCAGGTGGTTTTGTGATAACCAGTGTTGGACGACTCTTAGAGTGTCATTGAGTCTGTGAATATCATCAATGGAGGAGGTTTCAAGGTAGATCTGGGTGTTGTCCGCGTAGCGGTAGAATGGGATGTTCGAATTTTTGAGTATGGTAGTGAGGGGTTCCATGTAGATGTTGAACAGTTGAGGTGATAGGACTGATCCCTGGGGGACGCCTCTGTTGACGGGGTGGAGGTCTGATGAAAAGTTTCTAATCTTTATTCTTTGGGTGCGGTTCTGGAGAAAGGAGGAGAACTACTTTAGGATTGCCTCTTCTGCCCCTACCCTCTCATGAAATATCTTGATGAGCAGGTTATGGTCTACCGTGTCAAAGGCAGCCGATGAGTCCAGGAGAATGATTAGGGAGCATTGGCCTGCATCTAGAGATTTGCGTAGGTCGTCAATGACATTGAGGATCACTGTCTCTGTGCTGCAACCTTTTCCGAAGCCTGGTTGGTGAGTGTCTAAGAGGTTAGTGTTGTCTGTGTGTTGAGTCAATTGGAGGAGAACACACCGTTCCAGGATTTTGGCTAGGAGATGAAGATTAGAAACCTGTCTGGAGTTGTTTGTCGTTCGTGTCTAAGCCCGTTTTTTTCAATAGTGGCGTGACTTGGACGATTTTAAGGCAGTCCGGTATGACTCCAGTAGAGAGGGAGCTGTTAATGATCTTGGTCCAGAGTGGGGCTAAGGAGAGAATGAGCTTTTTGGCTAACTAGGCCGGAATAGGATCGGAGGCGTGAGAGGAGGGTTTAGCGGTGGAGATCATTTTGGCTATCTCCGCTTCAGAGATGGGGTTGAAAACTTTCCAGTGTGTAGGTGGGAGCTCGTGAGTGGCAGCTCCTATCACTAGGGGTGTACTCTTGTGTGGGGGATTGCGGGTGACATCAAGGGAGAGCTCAATCTTGGAAATGTTGTTGTTGAAGAAGTTAGCGAAATTCTCAAACAAGTCTATGGAAGCCAGGACTGAGGGTGCCGGGGGGTTGGAAGTTTGTTGGCGAATGAGCTTGAAGAGCTCCTTGGGACTGTTGTTAGCATTGTCTAAAGCGTTGCTAAACAAAGAAGTCTTTTCATTTTTTATGTGTTTTTTTACATACCCCGTATTGTTTCGAGTTGTTCTCGGAGGATTTGGGACGGGTTGGTCCTCCAGAGTTTTTCAGCAGCTCTTAGTTGCCTTCTCTCAGAGTTTATGTCTGTGTTAAACCAGGATATGGATGGGGTGATTCTACCCCTTTTTTGTTTCAAGGATGCTATTTCGTCTAGAATGTCAGTCCTAGTGGAGTTGTAGTGGGAGGTGAGTTCTGTTGTAGTGAGATCCTCTGTGGGGATGTGAAGGAGAGAGCTTATCTTGACTTTCAAGTCCGCCAGGGGGATCTGAATTAGATTTCTCACTACATATTGTCATATACATACTGGTGATTGGTGTATACATGATTGGATGATTTGAGTAAGCTGTAAGTCCCTTTTCCAGTGGTAGGAAATATCCCTAGAGCATATAATTCAAAGCTTCTCCATGGATCTGCAGCACTGTTTGTGCCACCCAGGGAGGTAGATCTTCAAACGTAGCACAGATTTCCATGGCTGGGCCTGTGTGCAGGTTATTATTACCCAGCTTGGCATTGAAAAGCTGCTTGTCAAAGTTCTGAATGTCTCTCGCTACATTGGAGTACTCCCTGGGGTAGGTTACGATGTAGGGAAGAAGTAGGGCAGTCGCACATTTGCGCTACATGCCCTGATAGTGAATGACATTGGATGGTGTGTTCATTACTGTGAGGCATGCTTCTCACAATGAGCTGTATTTCCTACATGCAGAAGAATAGCAGTGTGGTGTTTAGTATCGATGGATTAATAATGGCAAATCCTCTCCGGTTGTAAGAGTGGATTTGTCATTACTGACATGGAAATGCTATTTTTGGAAAGTGGCTTTTCTATACTCATGGCTCTCTGTGTGCCTGTCTCCAATCCAAATCTGAGTGCTGGGGGTATAGCTTCATACTACATCTGTGCATTTTCTGATAGATGACCATAAACTGGGGGCGCTCAAGGGAAACTGCACACCTCTGACTCACCTTCCTGGGCTGTATAAGAGGAGGGAGGAATTAGCACCTGCTTTCCAAGAATCAGGCTCCTGGCCCCACTAATTGAATTGATCAAATCTCCCATGGTAGGATGGCAGACAGAACTAAATTTAGAGGGGACCTGTGCATTTCAAAGGTGGCCTTTTGAACTGATCTCCTCTTCTTCAAAGGTCATTTTGGGCCTAACTACTGGGGCTCTGTCTTCAGGAGTTTGTAAACTCTTTTGGGATTGTAACCATTCTACACTGGTTAGACGCTGGGACCTCTTTAGGAGAAACCATTGGTGCAGAAGGAACTGCAACGGAATTATCTGCAGACTTGTGGTTGCCTGGGGCTTGTTGTGCTCCAGGAAGGGGACCACCACTTAATGGGTTTTTGCCTGGATGTTGCTGACCTGCAGTTAATCGCCTTCTGTGGCACGGAGCCCTATGCACAATTCAAGGCCTGGTTGGCTAACCTCCTGTCCACAAGATCCCAGGGTCAGAAAAGATTTCCCCGTTTCCATGAGATCATAAGGACCACTCAGGGTGCAGCGGAAAAGGGTGGAAGTTATAGTTTGTTGGGACAATGACCGTCCTGACGTGCAGTAATGACATTGTGCTCATAAAGATTAGTGGCCCACATGGGATGCCATAATGTGAGGAGTTTGAGGAGTGTTGGGAAAGATTACAGAGTCTGAGAACCGAGCTTGCAACCCAAAACCTGTGCTGGCTCACACTTCATAGCGTATGATGTCCGATGGGTGTTTGTGGACCTGAGCTGGAAGCCTGGACTGCCTCTGACCTCCGGATAGGGAGGAAAACATTGCCTGACATCGTGACCTCAGTCCAAGATCACTGGCTCTGTCTCCTCGGACTGACGCCACAAGATACTCTGCTGTCGGTGACATCACGACTGGACCCGAGTGGTCTCGTTATGCCTTGTGTGCATCCACAGCTGGCTGGCTGGCTAGAGCAACTGTGGCTCACATCTTTGCCTAAAGGGGAAACATTTCTCCAATTTGAAAGCACACCAGCTTCATATGTCACAGTCTTTTGCCTATGGTGGGGGGGGCGTGATCCCACACTAATGATGGTGCCACTGGGTGCCGCTGGGTGCCTTGACTGCCTAATATGGATAGGTGAAACTAAGTAACTGTTTCCTTCCACTTTAGGTGGTCCAGATGAACTAATTGAAGTGTATCTAGAAGGTGCAATGTGTATTGTTGACTGCTGTAGTTTGAGTGGCTACGGGCTGGGCCACAAGGCTTAGTCAAAACCTGTAATTTGATTACAGGCTGTGCAGGTTAGGCGATATTTGGAAATGTTGTGTTTCATGCTTATGTCATAGCAGGAAAGTGGAATACCTCTGAACAAGCCTGTGTATATTTTCTGTCATTTTGATGTGGGAGGGATAGCTTGGATCGTGAATACATTGGGAAAGTTTGCACATGGCTTTATGTCGCATTCGGGGTTTAGGGGATAATTGAGCAAATTAATTTCTTAGATTGGCCATATATGTTCATGGCATTCTGATGCAAATGGGAGAGTTCAACAATTGCATTTAACTGTAAAGCATATATCCAATGTGTATATCATTTTGATTTCAATGTGTGTGTAATTCAAAGACCAACTTTTTTTACATGCAGAATGCCATCTTTTTGTACTGCACTCGGTGTGTTGCAGGGGCGGCGCTCTGCCAATACCTTACACATTAACCTTGAGGATAAGCCTGGCTGCTCTGTGCGAGGCTACCAAAGCGTGAGCACAGGTTATCGGACAAGTGTATCATACTCACCCAATCTAGGACTGTGAATTCTGTCTGGCTTAGGCTCGTCCCAGACAGCCCAAAACCGATGGGTCTAACAGATAATGTCCATCAATGATGTTCCAAGAGGTCAGATATGAGCTTCTTGAAATATTTCTCCATGATTTTCGCTGTAAATGGCAATGGGCCAGAAGGTGTTCAGGTTTAAAATGTTGGTTTTAGGTATTTGTATAACAAGGGGATTATGATATCCTTTTTCTTTTTTTCCGAAGGTACAACACCTTCAGGCCTCCATATGGCCTGTAGAGGATTTGCCAAGGAAGAGAACAATTCCCTTACAGATCATGGGTAGTGGATGGTGTAGGTTGAGCCTGACGACATAGTTTGCAAATTTTAGCTAGGTTATAGGGCCCATCTGGCAACAATCAACAATGTTTTGAAAACTACTTCCACAGCCAGATTGGTGCTGACACCTGAATGCACTATAGCTAATTGTTTACATTGGTTGAGCGGAATGCCTGTTTGTCTTAAACTCCCAACAATGTTAATGATTTTATCCTCCAAATCATCAGCAATGTTGTCGCTGTAAATGTTTAAATGTCTTTTGTACACGCAGGAATCACTAGAGTCTGCACAATTGGAAACAAAAATGTTTTGTCGCATTGGTATCATCTAGGATTTCCTTTGCAAAGTATTCTGCTTTGCTAGTAATATGCTTCATGCAGGCTTTCAATGCTTCTTTTAGCCTCGGTTTTGTATAGTATTCCTCTATTCTTTTGCGCTCTACCTTAGCAACAAGGACATTAGTTTACCAAGGTGCTGATGGGCGTGAACGTTATTGGATTTGTTTTTGTTTTTGGGATGTACAATATCAAATCCATGTTTTATCCAGTTGTGACTGAGGTGATTGATTCAAATTTTGCAGTAGTGATGTGTTTCAGTCAGCACATTGAGATACATAGATGTGGTTGCTCCAAAGAAATCGATTTCCTATTAAAGTGAAGCAATGTGGTGGTAAACACAATGAATTACATGGTGAGGTTCCCACCTTATGCATTTTGGAAAGATGATCATTAAGTATTTATTTCCCTCAGATGTACAAGCCTTTCCTGCTGAAAAAGGGCCCAAACATATGCAAGTGAAGGCACCCACTTTGGCAAAGAGAGCTCCCTACAGTTAAGTATATCTAGCCAAATTTGCTTACAGACAGTGCAGCAGAAAAAAACATGGTGGAACCCTGGAACCTATGGAGATGAGCAGACACTCTCACCTAATACAAACAACGACAGATTCAAGAGAGAGCTAAAGACTGCTTTGTAGCTGAGCTTTCCACAAGGAAACACAATTGCAGACCTTTCTATTTATATCCAGAATGGACTAAGCACAATGAGTACCCAAACATGTATAACTCCTAAACACTTAGTCCTAGTACTTTGGTAGTAGAATGTCAGAAATGGTTTGCCACTCAACGATGGTGATGCCAGATAATCCGTGCAACAAAGTAGAGTGAATAGTGCATAATGTGCAAGACAGTGTGTGGGACATTATGAATAAACTTTGAAATTCATAACTTTCTTAATTTGTTATGCTCATTACTCTCGCTCGTCAAAGACAAAATAACTGAGCAACGATGGCCACTGATAGAGAAGGTTCAAGATTTAGAAATAGTGGCTGCATAGGGAGCCTAAGTAAAATTAAGGTTCTCATTTCCTTGTAGTGTAAATAGTCTACATTCACAAACAAGGTTTTTGTAATTTGGAAATATAGCAATTGTAGATTTACAACTTCTAAGAGATTAACAAAACCCCTCACTTCTCTGGAACAGTGGAACTATAACCCAGACACCCTCAATACTGGACTGCTGTGTTGTCACACACATGACCATCTGCCAACTTCTTTACTGGGTTATGGACTCAAGTCAAGCAGCAACCACAATCCTAGTCAGGATAAGAAACAGCTAACCCCTCTGTTAACCTGTGCCCACCTCTGGTAGCTTGGCACAGAGCTGTCTGGCTTGACTTAGAGAAAATGTGTGAAGTATCTGTGCAACACTTCAAATATTAAAACTGTGAAAAAATCACACAAAAAGATTCCACAACAGGTTAGAAAAATAGATCTTAATTTATTAAATGAAACAAGACAAATATAACAAAAATCCAATAAATCCAACTTAAGATGTGAATTTTTAAAGTATATGTTATGTTATGTTAATTTATTTTTTATAATTCGCACAGCTACCCAACAAGGGTTTCCCAGCGCAAGCCAACAGAAGCATACAAGTGATCTAGCATTAGCAATATTGATTTAAAAAACAGGTTTTTAATTGTTTACGAAAGTTGGGAAACAGCTTCTCCCTCCTCATTACAGCAGGCAAGGAAATACACATGGTGGGTCCCAGTAGGGAGAACGACCACCCATTCTCGACAGCTTAATCCTAGGAATCACAAAAAGCTCATCCGCAGAAGAGCGAAGAAGTCGAGAGGGAAGGTAAGGGCGTACCAGATCTTGTAAGTATTTAGGCGCAGAACCAATCTTAATTCTGAACATGTAACACAGGGCCTTACATTTTATACGATGTTCTATTTTCAGCCAATGTAGTTCTCTCAGAGCGTTACCCGTGTTGTACATTCTGGGAAGTCCACAGAGCAAACGGGCTGCAGAATTTTGCACCACCTGAAGCTTGCGAAGTACATCTTTGTTAGACCCCAAAAAAAGGACGTTGCCGTAATCCAGGCGAGATGTTACTAGTGCCTGGACCACCGTCTTTTTGGTGTCCACAGGGAGCATCCAGATTATTTTTTTTAGCCATTTTAAGATGATAAAACAGGTGGCTGCAATTTATACTGCCTGTTGTTTCATTGACAATTTATTGTCAATAAGAACGCCTAGATTGCGCTTGGGTAAGGGCCCCGTTTCGTCAGGCCAATGTTGAGGGCCCCAATGTTCAGACTTTTATCAGAAGATAAGCACTTACGTCTTATCCCCGTTTAACTTGAGCAAATTGAGCTGCATCCAGGCTGCGATGTTGCGCAAACCCAATTGCAGAGTAGACTGGTCCTGTTTCCTATCAGCCAACAAGAAAAGATGCTTTGAGTATCATCTGTGTATGAAAACAGTGTAAGCCATGCCGCTTCAGCGATCACTGCTAAGGGCTGCACATAAATGTTAAAAAAGAGAGGGCTCAAAATAGAGCCCTGAGGTACTCCATACTGGGATGTAAAGGACTTTGAAGTGGCCCTAGGAGAGAACACCTGGAAGGTACGTTCCGATAGAAAAGAGGACAACCAGCCAAGCGCCGTAACCAGCAATGCCCAGTGCCTGTAAGGATTTCATTAATACGGTATGTGAAACCGTGTCAAAAGCGGCACTTAAATCTAATAATATAAGAGCCACTGTATTACCATCATCCAGGTGCTGGCGTAGCACCTCAGTGACGCCCAGCAGTGTGGTCTCAGTAGAAAATCCTGGTCTGAAACCTGATTGTGATGTATGCGAAAATTCGGAAGATTCCACGAACGTGGCTATTTGGCCATTCACATGCTTCTCCAAAACTTTAGAAAAAGTTGGGAGCAGGGAAATAGGCCTAAAATTAGCCGTCATGGCATTTGGCTTTTTTAACAATGGCAGGACGATAGCGTGTTTCCAAGCCATTGGCATTCATGCCTCCCTGAGAGAAGCATTTAAGAGCTCCATGACCACTCTTAAAGCGGGTTCTTCCATCTCTAGAAGTAATGTGGAAGTAATCAAGTCACATGGCGAGCCTTATTTAATGCTCGCTAAAAAATTTTTAAAGGCATCAGTGTCCAATAAAGACCACTGCTCCAATTTTAACTGAGAGTCTTCTACCATAGTATCAACCCGCTCACTATCAAGCTGAGCCGGGTTTGACACACAAACTCCACCTAATGTCTGATGAATTTGTTTAACTTTATTTATAAAGAAGTCAGCAAGAGAGTCACACTGTGGTTCATCAAAAACAGGTGGACTAGGTTGAGTCTCTGAACCTGCTAACTTCTTCACCATAGAAAATAAAGTATGGGGACAGTTTTTTGCCCCCAGAATAATAGAGGACACATAGTCAGCTTGTGCCTTCTTACATAGAGCATGATATTTTTTCAATGTGGCTTTATAGATGTTTTTGGACTCTGAGGTATATTTCCTACTCCAGCTTCTTTCTAAAGCTTTGCATTTGGTTTTTCCGCTCTTAACTGCTCTGTAAACCAAGGAGCAGGAGGCCGGTGATTATTACGTTTTTTCGCCGTGGCTGGCAGGTAAGCATTAGAGGCGGAGGTAATCCAACTATAAATACTATTCAAAGAGGCCAAAGATGGTGCATTGCTAGACAATAGCTGATTGAACTTTGCAATATCCAATTTTTCCCAATTTCTAGTTCGACCTGATGTAACCGAGGGCAATGGGGCCAAGTTGAGTAAACAACTATATTGAAACTTAACCACAAAATGGTCAGACCAACACAAAAGCAGTGCCGGCAGACAATTAATATCAGGTAGGTTAGTGAAAATAGGGTCCAAAAAATGGCCAGCTATATGAGTAGGGCCAACATTACAAAGAGGAAGATTCAATGCAGCTAAATTAGCGATAAGCGCCTTACTTGCAGGACAGTCCAAATTATCCAAATGTAAGTTTAGGTCTCCTAAGACTGTAATATTGGCTAATTTAAGTAGCCAAGGGGCCAGCAGGTCTGGCAACAGAGGCATCCACGTACCAGCTGGTCCTGGGGGACGATAGATCAAAGCCCCAGATAGAGTGAATTAAGGAGAGAGAATGAGTTTAAAAAGAGCAGCTTCACATTCCTGCAGTGGGAGATTCTCTCATTTACATGAATAGCTCTTTTTTATAAATAATCGCAATCCCTCCCCCCTTCCTAAGGATTCTGTCTCTCCTTAATATAGTATAATTGTCGGGGAGTGCACATGCCACATCCGGACCAGAACCATCGTTTAACCAAGTTTCAGTTAAAAAAATAGCATCGGGACCTTCACTATTTAACAAATTACAAATTTCCTCCTTATGTTTTGGAAGGGAGCGACAATTAATACTCCAAAAATTGTATGTTTTATTTAGCATGGGGGCTCTTTTATTTGTACTAGGGTTATTAAAACCATAGTCACATAAAGTATAAACTGTAAAATAGTGCTTAGAAGCAATAAGTGCATACTTGGAATATCTGGTCGCACCTGCACTGGACAAAATCAAAAGTTCATACTGACTGCAGTGAAGTGCAGGCCAGATACTGGGACCCAGTCAAATGTAATTACACTTATTAAATGTAATATGTAATCTCAATGTTATTCTGTGGGGGAGATACGGCTCGCAGTAGTGAACAACGAATTTGAGAGTTTTTCACTAACAGGACTTATAAAATGTAAACATATAAACATTAGGGAGAGAATGTAGCCTCACGGCTAGAGCCGTCGACCTTGAAGCTAGGGGTCCGGGTTCGAGCCTTGGCAATAACGCTCAACCTCCTGTGATTCTGGGAAAATCACTTAATCTCCCCATGATTAACAAAAAGGAATGTGTCCTCATGTAAAGAAACGGGTGCTCCTGTAAAGCACTCTGATACCCGATGTCTCGGGTCTAGTTTGCGCTATATAAAACTCCAAGAAAATATATATATATGTCTTACTTTTTAAATGCATTGCACCCTTCCCTCTGGGTTGTCCGGGGCCTACCTTTGGGGGACTTACATGTATAAAAAGGGAAGCTTTGGGCCTGGCAAGAGGTTTACCTTGCCTGGCCAAAATGACAGTGTAAACTGCAAACACAGGCTCTGCAATGGCAGACCTGAGCCATGGTTAGAGAACTACTTAAGTGGGTGGTACAATAAGTACTGCAGGGCCACTAGTAACATTTAGATTACAGGCCCAGGGAGCATGCAGTGCACTTTACTAGGTACTTATAAATAAATTCAACATGCCAATTGGGGAGTAGCCAATTTTACTGTGTGTAATGGAAAACGTATATGCGTTTTAGCACTGGTTAGCAGTGTTAAAATTCTCAGAGTCCTGAGGCCAGCAAAAAGCAAAAAGATTTCAGAAAAAATGGCGGAGGAAGGCAAAACTTTAGGCGGAACATCAGCCTAGGGCCTAACAAACATCAATAAAGGAATGGGCCCTGTGGATATGAAAATGAATCAATATATGTTCGCACATAGAGAAGGACAGACAATGAGTAGGGCCAAAGTGCAGAATTACAAACCCTTTACCTGTACAAAGCTACACAGAAAGAAGTCAGCAAACAGCAAAAAAAAAAGAGAGAAAAAAAGGCAGCAAACACAGACACAACCACTCATTTACATGCGCAGGAGCATACAATGTAAAAGTGGACATCATGGATAATCAGAAGGACAAGGTGCAAAAGTACCAAGCAGTGCTGAGACTATAGCAGTAGTCCCAGATAAACCATAACTTGTAAGGAAATGTTATAGGAATTCCAAGTTTAGAGTTTATTGGTAGATGTGGCATGGTTATACACCCATACAGAACAATCAAAGGAAGCAGCCTACTGCAGCATGTGATATAGACAAGAAAATCGAGTGAAATGAAAAAAGAAATGCAAGAAAGTTAAATAATGGAGACCTTTACTCTCCACAAAGAAGTCAAAAGATACTGTACGGCTTTTTTTCACTGAGGGGAGGCATGAGAGCTTTACATTTGTGCTGCTCTTTGGAGGGTGAGCTCCTAAAATCTAAAGTCTCAGTTACTCATTTGGTGGAGTGTTATCTGCCCAATTATAACAGGCACTGTGAGACAGCTTGTGATGCTCTGCTCACCCAGCCACGTCCTCCTGTTCCATTTGACACAATGAAATGTAAAAGGACCTGCACTGCGTAGTGTGTCCAAACGTTGATGCCTGAAATGATGATCTGTGGCGAGCTACCAGGGATGACGCTGTCTGAACCAATCAGCGTTGGCAATAACGACTAATACAAAGCTCCCTCTGTTGAGAAAGAGACTCCCCGGTGCTCAGCTTGAGTGTGACAATGAAGTCTAAAGGTTTAAGCCAGTTCAGAAACAAGTTAAATCCACCAATGTAAAAGATTGTTCTGGTTTATTAATTCATACTCATTGATTTCATGAGTTGTTAAGGTTAAGCTTGAAATGCAAATTCAAAGTACGTAATCCAAATCTGGTATCATCCAATTTCAACAATCCCAATCCCAATGCATTTCGGGCTAAGGCGTAGCCCTTCCTCAGGGGAATGCTCTACAAACATAAAGAAATGATGCTGTCACTAATCAATTCACATATACATGCAAAATAAAACGTGATCACTAATGCTGTATCATGCATCTGAATCAAGAACGTGAAAAAGTTAGGTAAACTGACTTCAAAAGTGCTGATCCATTACAAAGCTATCGGAGAAAAATCATACAAAGATGAAAACGTGCCGAACTGTGCTCGTGCTAAATGCGTAGTAACATGGGCACCAGACCCGCTAAAGCCGATGTGCAACAGAAACGCTAAAAGGAATATAAAACCACACCGTGAAACAGACAGTGCCTCGCAAAATCAAACACTGGTGAACATTTCAAAATGTGACAATTCTAAACGACCCGTTCAAAGAGTATGCGCGTGATATAATAACAAAAGTCCCCAGAAAAGGAACTCACTTAAGGAAACGTACGAGGTCACCCTCGAGCTGCAACTGGTTGAAAGCGTGAGTAAACGCAAGTAGAGACTGATAAAGAGACGCGCTGCTGAAAGAAAAGAGATAGACAAAGGACTGAAAAAAAGTGAAAACGTGGGCGCCATGTTGAAAGGGTGAAAAACAAAGAAGTGCTCCCTACATAATCACAAGATTCTACCCCATGTATGTACCAAAATGTAAACTGAAACACACAGCAGTATGAATTGAAAAGGCAAAAATTAAAAATAACAATAAGAAAATGTGAAGGCATGATGCGCAATATACAACAACAGCAGATGACACATGATGAAAGGTCTATAGATAACATAGGAATTCCATCGTATCATTTAATCCGTGTGGCTGCATCGTCGCCAGGTAGCGGATCCAGAAGTTCTCTCTCTTCAGTAACGTGTTTTTGTTGTTGTGTGAGGGTGTCACTTGCTCCAATATGAGATATTTTAATTGGGCTATGATGTGTTTTTGTTCAAGGAAGTGTGCCGCAACAGTTGATTTCATATTCCCAGTTCTGATGTTGCTCTTGTGTTCCAACAATCTCACTCTTATTTTTCTTTCTGTGTGGCCCACGTAACACTTCACACAGGGACATTTGAGCATGTAAATTACATTTGCAGAATTGCACGTGGCATTCACTCTCAATTTGATGGGTTGTCCCTTCATGGGATGGTTGGTGACATTACCTAGTATACAGTTATTGCAATTGCTGCAATTATAGCAGGGTCGGAGACCTTTGAAGGATTCAGGTTTGTGTGGTTCCTTGGGTTTAGACAAAATTTCCTTAAGATTGCGTCCCCTCGTGTAGGCAAACAAAGGTGGTTCAGCAAAGGCTCCCTGAAAATCAGGTTCCAAACTCAATAGGGACCAGTGTTTCAGAATGATGGCTCTGAAAAGATTGCTCGCCACAGAATATTTGGACACTACCACCATTCGAGAATTTTCAGGTTTCAATCTGACTTGCAAAAGATCTTCACGTTTTATGTTCCCACAGAGGTTGACGGCCTTGTCCAGAGTATGATGAGGATATCCTCGTTTCTTGAATCTTTCTGTCATGTGTGACATTTCTTCTTTACACAAGTTCTGAGATGAAACGATGCGTATGACACGCATCAACTGTGAAAGGGGTAAATTTTGCTTCAGCCCAGGTCGATGAAAGCTTTGATAATGCAAAATTGAATTCCGATCAGTGGGTTTACGGAATACAGTTGTTGTCGTTTTTCCAGCTTGTCGTTGAATCTTAACATCTAAAAAGTGAATGCACTCCCTGTCAATGGTCCAAGTAAACTGTACTCGGTCATTCACTCCATTCCATAGTCCCAAAAAATTCAAAAGAGCATTTTCAGTTCCAGCCCATAAGATGAAGATGTCATCAATGTATCTTAGGTAGAGTCTACCGAAACTTGACCATGAGGGTTGATTCAAAATGTGAGATTCCTCAAAAAATTTCATAAAAATATTAGCGTACGACGGCGCCGCGCCATGGCGGTCCCGCATAGTTGATGGAACCATTTGTCAAATACGGTGAAGTAACTGTGGTATAAAGTAAATACCATTAATTCCATGAGTAGTACCTGGAAGTCGGCATCTAGATCTGAATTAGATAGTTCATGTTCCACAGCTATGATCCCTAAGTCATGTGGTATAGACGTGTACAGAGAACAGACGTCCACTGTACACATGACCAATTCCTGATCTTCCAACAAGTCAGTGGCTTGTTTCAATTTGTTCAAAAAGTCTGTGGTGTCACGAACATGTGACCGGGTGTTCAAAACAAAAGGTTGGAGATATCTGTCCAAAAACGTTCCCGTAGTTTCATGAATGCTGCCTCTGGTGGAGACAATAGGTCTGAATGGTGGTCTCGTTGGGTGCTTGTGCACTTTGGGCAACATGTACATCACCGGTGGTTTGGGATTGATGGGAGTTAGATAGCGTCTTACTCGATCAGTAATTGTTCCATTCTCAAAAGCCTGTGTGATAATTTTGAGCAAGATGTTAGTAAACTCACTGGTAGGATCAGAAGGTAATGAGGCATAGATATTAGAATCCGATGTGTGTGCCAAAACTTGTTCTTCATAGTAGGTGAAATCCATAATGACCAGGGCGCCACCCTTGTCCGCAGTCTGACACACTATAGATGGATTATTGGCAATTCTTTGCAAAATGTTCTTTTCCTTCTTTGTCAAATTATCGTGTTTACCCCTGGATTGAAAAGGCAAAGTGGCAATATCACGTTTAACCAAATTTTCAAACATATCTACAATCTTGTGGCTCACAGGAGCCATGAAGGTGCTGTGGGGCCGGAGGCCTCGTAACAAATCATCTTCAACCAAAGGTGTAGTTACTACATTCTGAAAATAATGTCTTAATCGGATGTTGCGAATCAATTTGAAAGAACTAACTTCCATTTCGAGAGTATTGGTTCTAGTAGTTGGTACAAAGGACTGGCCTTTTTGCAAAACGCGGATTTCTTCATTGTCCAATTTTATTTGTGAGATGTTAATCACCAAGTTGTCATGATCAGCTATCTCCGTCGGTTGCCCTTCTTGGCTCTTGGTTGTTCTTTTTCTACTTCTGCGGGTTTTTCCCCGCCTGGATCCGAAGGTTGTTCTTGGCGCTGTTCTAAAAAATGAACCGCAGTGTTGGAAGTACTGGGTTGTTGTTGCTCAGTACCAGAGGTCGATTTAGTGGAGGTCTGCATTCTGGTATCACCATCAGATGAAGAGGTTTCGTTTTCTGAGTAGGGATTGTAAGAACGATTTGGGCGTCGGCGGGCGTACACTTCTGCCCAAGTGTACACCTCGCCGAGCTTGTAATCGATTGTATCCCTCTTGTATTTCCGAAATTTGCGTTCTTGGGTCTCACGAGTGTGTTTGTCTAATTGAACATTTATGTCTTCCATCATTTTGGCCAAATCCCTGGCCTCCATGGCATTGTCAAGCTCAGTACGTACGCTTTTAATTTCCTGGGCTAAATCTTCAAGTGTTTTGGCCAGTTCCTCTACAATGAGGAGAATCAGATCAAGCGAACATTTGTTGAGGATGGCGAACCATCGCTCAACAAACTTCACATAATAAAGGTTTGAGGGGTACCCGTAGGCCCCGAGGAATCCGCTGGGCTCGGTGATACCGCACGAGTGTGCATGAATGGAGTTTTTGATTGGACTCCTTCTTTAGTAGGTAGATCAGTTGTTTAATGTGACTTTCTGCGCTGCGGGTGTTGGCAGCGCTACAACTTCCTCCTGAATCATTCCATAAATTTTATCAGCATCATCCGCCGTGAAGGCGAAAGTATCGGCCTTGAGTTCAGTCATGTTGGAGACAGAATCGTAATTCATTTTGATTTAGAAAGCGTGCCAGGTCCTGAGGACAGAATCAAGTTTGCTAACAAAGAAATGTAAAAGGACCTGCACTGCGTAGTGTGTCCAAACGTTGATGCCTGAAATGATGATCTGTGGCGAGCTACCAGGGATGACGCTGTCTGAACCAATCAGCGTGGGCAATAACGACTAATACAAAGCTTCCTCTGTTGAGAAAGAGACTCCCCGGTGCTCAGCTTGAGTGTGACAATGAAGTCTAAAGGTTTAAGCCAGTTCAGAAAAAAGTTAAATCCACCAATGTAAAAGATTGTTCTGGTTTATTAATTCATACTCATTGATTTCATGAGTTGTTAAGGTTAAGCTTGAAATGCAAATTCAAAGTACATAATCAAAATCTGGTATCATCCAATTTCAACAATCCCAATCCCAATGCATTTCGGGCTAAGGCGTAGCCCTTCCTTAGGGGAATGCTCTACAAACATAAAGAAATGATGCTGTCACTAATCAATTCACATATACATGCAAAATAAAACGCGATCACTAATGCTGTATCATGCATCTGAATAAAGAACGTGAAAAAGCTAGGTAAACTGACTTCAAAAGTGCTGATCCATTACAAAGCTATCGGAGAAAACTCATACAAAGATGAAAACGTGCCGAACTGTGCTCGTGCTAAATGCGTAGTAACATGGGCACCAGACCCGCTAAAGCCGATGTGCAACAGAAACGCTAAAAGGAATATAAAACCACACCGTGAAACAGACAGTGCCCAATAACAACCCCACAATACATGGCCCCCCTTCTAATTTACCACCTGCGTGGAGCAGGTGCTAAAAAGGGTCATTATTGCCCTTGGAATTCGGAAATCCACAGTGAGTTCAATTCCAGAAAAAAATGATCAGTACAATTAGTCCAAATTCTATGTGTATGAATTCGTAATGGCAGCGTTTATGTGCAGGATTATCACCCGGAAGCATTAATTCCAGTCATATCATAAGGTATCTCTGCATATGAATTCAGTCTATTTTATTTTGGACCAAATATAGATGATTATTCTAATTAGCAAACATTTCATCGTGTAGCAAACACCTAGTCACTCGCCACATCTGTGTTCACTGCTGTGTTTGTGCTTTTCTTTTTTTATGAGGGGTGCCCCTCGCGGGCCTTCACTCTATGTCCCACTCTGCAGACTGGCATTTTGCCACTAACAGCAGCAGGTCAGTTTAATTAGGCACTGTAGTACAGGCAGCAAAATAGTAAGAAGAAGTAAGAAAGATGCAGCACAAAGTCCACGTACCAAATCTACTTTGGGAAATGGTGTGGATTTGGTTACAAGAATGTTACAATTAATGTATATGAAAATAGATTGTGTTGAGAGAAAAGTGAGTTTCTCGAAATTAAGGCACTCGCCCTCCAAATCTACATTGTGTCAGACATAAGCTCCATATACCAGTTTCTACCTGGACTTGGAGAGGCAAAAAACTACAAGCTGATATATGTGGTAGACTGGAACCTGACAGCGACTTTTCATCTTCCATTCCCTTACATGGTACATTATGATGTGAGAAGAGACAAAGACATGTTAGAGAAGACACTGAGGGGAAGTGGAGGCCTTGAAACGCATCCAATGATGGAAAGAGGATAGTCGATCTCTTTTTATAGACACAATGATCAAGGAAGCAAGATCCCAGCTCCCAATTTTTAATAAGACAGCTAAATTACCAAAGAAACGAGATACAAGGTTGCACAGGAGTTTAGCGCCGGATTTCAAGCACCTTAACTCTCTAACCAAATTTCAGACTATTTGTATCTTACTTTAGAGGAGTGCAAGTTTGCTGGCCTGAGAATTCCTCATTTTCAGCTAAGATTGTGGAATACCTGTGGTTTTAAAGAACTAGGGCAATTTGTATTGTGGGGTAGATGTATTACATGGCAAGGACTGCAAGAGACATGCGGCATTCGATGTAAGTTGTTTTTGGAGGGTTTCAGTAGATTGCCCTTTTTAAAAAAACAAACGAATCATTGCCCAGAGTCCAGCTTAAACTCCCATCTGATTATGCATGCACTTTTCAGGTCAAAACGTAGGGGTATGGGACACTGGTATGGATTAATTCGGGAGCAGGGGGGTGGTAAGCAAGTGAGAAGCTATTTAGATACAATCAGCCTGTCCACACAATGCACTTTTCAGAGTCGAAATGGCAGTCTATCTCATTGCAAGGAGATAAGACTTTCAGGGCAGCAAACTAAAAAAAATATCCTTTCAGTCTCGCTAGATTGCCTATGACACCCCCGTGGCTCCCCATAGAATGTACCTGGCAGTGGAGGATCGCTGTTTTTACTGTCAGCAACAGGGGATAGGAGGTTGACTGCATATCTTTTTCACCTGCCACAATTTGGCACAGTTTTGGGAAACCGTGTTTTGTGCTTTCAGTTTTGGTCTTCAGATTCAGATTGATCCAGAGGCTTGTGTGGTATTGTTTGGGTTTCTTAGCAAGAGTCACGGCGACTGGATTGGCAAGTGGGGTCAGATATTTATATCGATAGCTTCTTTGATTCCTCACTCACGGATTCTAAAGAACTGGGAAACTTCTAGGGTTCCTACATCCCAAGAGTTGTATAATAAAATGGCTTGGACTAAGAATTTTGAAGAATTGAATGCAAGACTGGTAAAGCGATTTAATGCATCATGGCAACATATGGATACAATAGAAAAGGTGACCCCGATGCAGTACTAGTGCAAGTGTAAAGTCTATTTATTCCAGGTTCTTGATGAGGAAACTAGGTTATTTTATTGGTTGGAAAGGATTTCAACAAGGCACAAGGGCACTTTCCCTTTGGTGGCTGCTATTTCAGCTGTATTGTACACATTGATCTGTCACTGCATCAACAAGAGACTAGGGAGGTTCGGAAAGGGTCTCAACAAGGCACATGGCACTTTCTTTTTAATGCCTGATGTTTCAATTGTTCGTATAATCTGCCCTACCACTGTATTAATAAGGGAATGGGGAGGTGGTGAACTAATAGGGCACAAAGGCACTTTAGTTTGGAATACAATGTATAGAAGTGTTCTGTCTAGTAATCGATTGTCTGTCCATGAATCATTTTGCAATATTTTATTGTCATTATATGGTTTTTAGGTCTCGTGTTTGGCAGCGCATGCGCTGCATGTGCTGTCTCAGTGAGACCTATAGTAATCTATATGTTGGGTGAAACTCTGTGTCATTTCTTATACAGCTTGTGATTCGTTTAACTGTGGCACTGCTTTTCTTATCTTGCTTTCTGTTGGCTGTTGATCTCATAGTAATTTCCTTGAAGTCCTGAAGCAGCAGAGCCTAACTACAGTTTTCCTCCGCTCGCACTTGTTTTAATTAGCAGCGATGCCTTTTAGCAGTGAAGAGCGGCTCCCTGGCCTCTTCTTGTTTCGATGTAGTGCCACGTCCCGCATTCCGATCACGTCTGGAATTTGGATGCCTGTTTCCGGACCCCGCCTTGCATCGATTCCCTAGGGCTTCAGCGGAGCGGGCAAGGAAGAGGCTTATCAGCGCAGGCCGCCCTAAGCATTACTCAAGGACAAAGAAAACCAAAATGTGAAGTTCACTATATTTAAAACAGGCTGTTTGCATTCCCCTAATGTTATATTTTTTTATTTCTTAAGACCGAGTGCATTGATGTTCTGGCGATGAGGCATACCTCGGCTGGTTAGCGTGCTAATATATTTCAGCCTGCAACAGATGGCGGCGAGAAGCCTCCCTGACACTGCTGGCCAGGCTGCCTTCCGAGATCAAAGAGCAAGGCACGCCAGTCTCCCGTTTCAGCCCCGTCAATCAAGCCTTCACTTACCCCAGTAATAGCAAAGACGGTCGCCCCGGGGGAGCTCTGCGCCCAAGTCCATCCATCTCAGCACCTGCATGACATACTGCTGATTAGCAAGAAGCTTATGGCACGCCTAGAACATTCTCCGCGCCGTGGGCTTGTCAGTGGCAGGACCCACGCACGTGCTCAACATTAACAAACACAATACCGGCGGCAGCATTTTGCACTGCGCACTTTAACAAACAAGGTATGAATCCTCATTAAATTATCAAATATCATTGTCTGATTTTAAGTCAATATGGATGCCCGCAGTTTCGAAGTATTAATTAGATATTAATTAGAATCAGATTATAGGGACAGCACGTTTTTCAGCCACGGAGAGCGTGTTCTGGAACAGAAGGACAAAAATGAGAGAAAAAAAATGACGCCAAAAATTCCAATGTTTCCACAATCCCAGAGAGTCTTTTCCCTGTGGCTGGTGACATTTCCGCTTTCAAATAACTAAAAGAACACTGTTTCCTTATGGATGCTACAAAACATGGGACCTAAAATGTAAAGCTTACTTTTGTGAATTAAAATCCCTTCAAGACTTTGATTGCAGAATGGCTGCCATTTTATTTTTTGATAGCATGACCTCATTATTTTGTCAAATTTAAACTTGTTAACACTATTTGGGCCTAAGTTTCACCTTTTAGTGCCAGTTTAACACCCAATATTCATATGTAGGTCTCTCCATCACACATTACAAAGACAGTGTGGAGCAGAACAGCACTCTTTGCTATCTTACAATCAAGGGCACTGGAATTATTTAATTGTGTGGCCTCCGGCGATTTTCGCCTACTCATAGTTTTGCCGCATTTGCTACATAATCCATCACCTGCTGCATAATCTGCAGATTTTTACCCCCCAAAAAATGTTTCTAGCTCAAACTGTTCAAAAGTTAATAAAAATGCAGCACCATGTGTTCCCGTGCAGTGGAGGGCCCTTTGCGATGTTGAACAGGTCACCTTTCTGTTGCCTATTGCTATAATTGGGTGTTAAACTGGCACTAAAAAGGTGAAACTTATGCCCAAACAGTGTTAACAAGTTTAAATTTGACATAATAATGAAGTCATACTATCAAAAAATGTGCTGCATAATGCTGCACAATTTGCCTTTTCTTGCCTCATAATTTACTCAACACTGCCGCATATTTTGGCCCTCCAGTGCAGCATAATTCCAGTGGCCGTGCTAATAATATTGAAACGTATCAACCCTTCTCTGTCAGGAAGGCTGCAGGCTGCTGCAGAGGGACATTGTGGCTGTGTCACTCTCAGATTATGAATGGGGTCACGCCCACATGCTAAACAGAGATAATGAGATGTATGAATGCTTTTCTGTCAGCTGTTATCATTAGACACTTTCCTTGTTAACACCTGCTCAGGAAGTAGCCGCGCACAATGTGGAAGACCCCGGGCAGACCTCTGAATTTTTTTAAAAGATGAGATTAAAGTCTCTTAAATGCGCCTGTCTACTGTGGATCTTAGGAAAATTCGACATATACAATATTACAGCCACTATGCCCCGATATGGAACTCTTCTGGTACCCCTGAAGGCCTGCAAGACACCTAAGCAACTCCGATTAGGGAAAAGGGAATCTGTAGATGGGGCCAGCTATTGGAAGACGCCCAATTAATAGCCTGTCAGAATTTTCAATAACTCACAGAAGGAGCGGTCTCCCGTTTTAAATACTGTCAGCTATTAAGTTGGGCTAAATCTCTGAGACAGACGGGAAATCAAAACATATTTTATGAAGCTAAAATAGCCCTATGTCCGGGCCTACAGAAAGAAGTTTCAATATGGTATTGGGCACTTATACATTCGATAGAAGGCTCAACTACATGGCACACGGAGACATGGAGGAGGGAGCTACCGGAGATCGACCTTGAAGCACTAGGGCAAGTATCCGCATCGTTACTATGGCTCTATGTGAAGTTGGCGACTTTCAAGAAAAATCATCTTTTTACTATTCATAAGGCTTACTGGACCCAAAGAAGATTGGCCAAGATGGAGCAGCAATCCGTGAGGTATTGCCAAAAGTGCGGTGAGCCGAATGTAGACGAAGCGCTCATGTTCCGGTGGTGTCCCTGCATCCAACTATTCTGGCAGAAAGTGGGTAAAATTCTGTCCGAATTGGTGCGCCAAGAGGTCACTGTGAGTCTGGCACTGGTTATATTTGGGGTGATACCAGAAGAAGAATGTGGGGTTAATATTAACAAATCTTTAAAGTCTCTCATATTCATTTTGGTTCTTCTAGCTCGAAGAGAATTGTGTGTCAAGTGGATTCTACCTATTCCACCGGTAGAATCTGAATGATTATATTCAATCCACAGAATTGCTAAAATGGATAGAGCAACACTATCCAATAAGGGAACTAAACACTGGTGTATATGGGATAGCTGGGCTGAATACTCTTTTTTATTTTAAGATCATAATTATTTTTGGGGGGCGTGGCCACGGCGTCGATCGGAATGGCTGCCTTTCCGTGAAGCTCCTCCATGCAGGCTCCCAGCCGCGACGAATAAGATGTGATCCGCTGCTCCTGGCCCCCACATCACTGCAGATCCGCATGTGGATGCCACCCCGACCACCCGGGTGGCTCGGTAGACCGTGGGAGCGTCCTTAGTGGTGTGAACGGCGGAGGAGAATCGAGGCCTTCTGGACCTCGGCGCCATCTTCTCTCTCTGTGCCAGATCGCTGGGTGAGTGCTGCGCGGTGCTCTGCTGCCGGGCCTTTCACCCCTTCGCACGCCACGTGCGAGCTCTCTCGCTCGTTGCCCGTCTTTCGTGGGCTCTCGGGTGGGGGCGGCGTGCTCCTGGGCGCGACCGAGGCCTGTCGGCCTGGGGACGCGCTGGGACCAGGGCCTCTATTTGCGGGCCCGCGACGGATCTTGGGCGGCGGGCGGGAGCGTTCGTTTGGGGGGCGGCGGGGGTGGGGGACTACGGCGGTGGGGAAGCCGGGGGGCGCTCCCTAGTAATCAGCGGCGGCCCCGCCTCCGACCCACTCGGGGGGACTTTTGATTCCCTCCCTCCCTCCTGCGTTGGGCACCAGGAGAGGGACGCTCCCCATTATACTGTCAAACGCGAGTGTCTCTCCATTAATGGACTCTGGCCCTCAAAGATATCCAGACCTTAGCCGACACGACTACCTGACGCTATCGGCGTTGGTATGCGGCACTGGACATACTCGGACTCACCTTATATTGCCCGGTCTCGCGACGTACATTGAGGCCTGTCTGGTCGTGGGGCTGACTGTTGCTTAGCTTTGCCCTGCTACATTCCACCTCGCTGTTTGTCACCACGCACTATTACACCGCGACAGCGCACTTCATACTGCTTCGGCGATGGGGAAGAGAGATCCGAACCAGAGGAAGCTGAGCTTTGACAAAACTCCCCTCCTCACGACGGACCCTCCACCTGGTTCGTCTCCTGGTGTCAGGGTCTGACGTGTGCCTACCCAGTTGTGAAGAAACGGACTACATCTCCCAGAATCCTTATGGGCACCTGGAAGGGGAGAGGCTTTAAATATGTGTGAGACGCTGGGGGCGGTGCACGTGATTTGTCTTTGTTCGTCTGGAGATCGAGGGCAGTGTAAGCCCGTTGCCTTCGTGCCCTGAGAGACTTGGTTGTTTTGACATCCTATTCCGCTGCTGTGGCTTTCCGGTTGGTGGTTACCGAGCCGGCTCAACAGCAGAGGATTCTTTGGCTGAGAGATTTTGGGCGCCTTTGAACAGATCGGAGACGCGGGTTTCCTCTGATTTGTTGTCAGTATCTGTGTGCCTTGTGGTATCGCCAGGGACGCTGGATTTCCCCCCCTCGCGGTACTAGTGACTTTGATAATTTGTGGACTCGGAGAGACGCTGGATTTGCACCCTCTCGAGTCAGCCCGCATTAGAACCGGCAGAGAGACGCTGGATTTCCCCCTCTCTGAACCGGAGGACACAGGGTGGTGAGTGTGTATGTTGGAACGTTCCCTTGCTAGCGGCTTTCATCACGGTCTCTGGTAAGACCTATGTCCTAAGTTTTGACTGCTACATTCTGCTGAACTGCTGTGACTATATTTGTTTGTTCCTTGGTTACTATCGTTAAATTACTTTTGGGACTATCACTGAATCAAACAAGTGAGGACCCTAGGATTTCTTTTGTGCTACGGGGCGAGAACGCATGGTATGTATGTGGCATTATGTGTAGCATGAGTTACATCGAGTATTACTCCAGTGATGCCCCAGGAGTGTTATTTATTTTGCTTCTGTAATTGCAGGCGCTTATCCTTAAGAAGTGAGAGACGTCATCTCATATACTTGAATTGAAGAAGGAAGGGCCTAGCAGCATCTGAGACGTATCAGGTGGGCAACTGTCCTAGGGTTGTAAGAGAAGTAGGGTGTAGGAGTGAGAACACTTCTAATGCATGTTCTCTTGTCCTTTACAGATTTCCCTTCCACGACGGTTCCCGCCCCGGCTTCATTTTTCCCTCACCTGCTGACCATCGTGCTCTGTACCTCTGTTGAGTTGGAGCACGGGGACAGCTGGAGGTGGACCCCGTTATAGCATCTCATCGATCCTGAGGAATCGTTGGTCCGTGACACCTGGGGCTGCCAGTTCTGCAGACATGGGGACGCCGCTGCCATGGTCGCCGCCATGATGGGTGAAATGCGCGTTGGCTTTAAGGCGCTCGACACCCTCTTCGACAGCCTCGAACAGAAACTTGCTGACATGGGCACCAAGGTGCAGGCCCATGACCGACGACTGGACGTGGCGGAGTCCAAAATATCGGATGTAGAGGTTGGTGCCACCAAAACGCTGAAACGACTTGAACGGGTCGAGAAAATTCTCAAAGACGTGGCCATAAAGAATGAGGACTTAGAGGCGCGTAGCCGGCGCAACAACATTCGTATCCTTGGTGTGGCGGAGACGACAGCGACAGGTCGTTTTGACACTTTTGTTGAACATCTCCTCATTGAACAATTCGGCAAGGACACCTTCACGGCTGGCTTTGTGGTCGAACGAGCACACAGGTCACTGGGACCTAAACCTCGCTCTGGGCAACCACCACGGCCTATAATCGCCAGGATCATGAACTTCCGCGACCGGGACGCAGCGCTTCGTGCTGCACGAGAGGCCGGTGATGTGCGGTGGCAGGGCAGCGCTTTGTCCTTCTTCCCAGATTTCACGCTAATGGTTCAAGAGGCGCGCCGCAAGTATAATGGAGTCAAAGCCACTCTTCGCAATCTAGGTTTAAAGTACGGTATGCTGTATCCGGCCAGATTGAAGGTCGATGTGAATGGCAGATTCCACATTTTTGACTCCCCCACGGAGGCACAGGACTTTTGTCAAGGTTATAGGAAACAGGGCTCACCATCGGCTTCAGGACCCGCGGCACGATCTCCGCCCCGCTACGACACACAGTTCAGTGCTGACCTTTTTGCTGAAACCGGCCAAGGCTGAACGTTCTTTATTGCCTAATCTCTGGGCCATACTCGTTGTGTTGCTTATTGGATGTGGACTTTCCAGCGTTTGTTAAATTGCCATCACTTCTGGGGTCGCTTCAGTTGGGATGCCCGCATGGCGTGGCGTTGCTACCCCCTATGGCAAATGCCTTTTTGTCTTCCTTCTTTGGGGGTTTATTTTTTTTTAAGCGACATCGTTTCATTGTATGGCTATTACATTTTGTATTTTACATTGTTAGTCAGCACTTGTTCGGGGATTGCCTCTCTGGGGATGCTGGGAGGCTGGGTGGTGGGTGGGGGTCGGGACGTGTTTTGTTTGTATGTTCATTTATGTTTGTGAGTGATTGCGTGACACATGAGAGTGGATTGGCAGATGCACGCCTGTTTGTGATTATCTTTGGTGTGGTGCTATGGCCAGGATCGGTCTGCAGTCTGGCCCGTCCAGACTTACTTTGATGTCTTGGAATGTTCGTGGTTTAAACACCACACGAAAACGTAAACAAGTATTGAATTATGCAGCACGGCACAAAGTAGATGTCCTTTTTCTACAAGAGACTCACTTGGTGCAGGCGGATACAACCTCCGTGGCTAGGGGTTGGGGTACACACAGAGTATTTTCGAATTATAGCAGATATGCAAGAGGTTTTGCAATTCTTGTGCACAGGCGTGTTCCCTTTGTATTGACTGGTAGTACAACGGATGAGGAGGGCAGATATGTGCTGATCACAGGAGTGTTGTTTGTGTACAAGATCGCAATGGTAGGAGTCTACGGTCCCAACATGGATTCCCCGGCCTTTTTTCAAGACCTGCAACTGACGCTGCTTCACTCTGACATAGATCTGTTAGTGATGGGAGGTGACTTTAATTTATTAATGAATCCAGATAGAGACAGTACTTCTCCTTCTCCAGACTGCAAGACCCAGGCCCGCTCAGTGCTGGCAGAAATTTGCTCCCACTTCTCCCTAATAGACATAGAAGCTCGATTGCACCCAAAAGCACACGATTATACACATCACTCAGGATTTCACAACACTAGCACTAGAATTGACTATTGGCTCCTCTCCCCAGGCATCGCAGGCTGGGTGGATGGCCTTTCCACTCTTCCATGCACGCTATCAGACCACTCCCCCATTGTGTTAACTTTAACAATCCCTAGGCTTGGTGGCTACGAGAGGCAATGGCGTTTCCCTGGTAAGGCCCTGCTGGACCCGGTTTTTAAAGAAGAGATCCGCAACGCCATTGACGACTATTTCGACATTAATACCGGCTCTGTAGATTCCTGGGCCACGCTATGGGAGGGTTTCAAGGCCACCATTTGCGGGGTTTGTATTGCCAAACATGTAGGTTCCCTACGTGAGATTCGCTCCACCTTGACCCGTATTGAAACGGATATCTCTACGGTAGAGAAGGAAATACTTGAGGCTCCCTCGGCGTCCCGGGAAGCCAGACGCCTTGAGTTGCTTTTGGAATTTCGAGACGCTGCAGATAGGGAACTGCGGTTCATGCGCAAACACTATATGGCGCATCAGTATGGAGAGGGAGACAGGCCGGGCAAGTTACTGGCGCAAATGCTCCGTCCGCCACACAAGGCAGCTTACATCTCTGACGTTGTTGACACGCAGGGCACACGACATCACTCCACTCCCGATATATGTAACACTTTTTTGTCATACTACAAAACTCTTTACCCTTCCACGCTTTCGGGGGAACATCGCAACCCCGGCCCTTATTTGAATGAGATTGCCATGGTATACCTCGAGAAAAACATGCAGGAATTTCTGGCCATACCCATAACTCCGGATTTTATAGTTGAGGCCATTGATTCATTGAAGGGCTCCTCGGCGCCGGGCCTTGATGGTTACTCTGCCGATTTTTATAAAGAATACAAGGAAGAACTTGTGCCAAGGCTAGTCGAGGTCTATGCAGAGGCGCTGGAGTCGGGCGTTCTCCCGCCCACGCTCAGGGAAGCGGTAATTGTTCTTCTTCCCAAACCAGGTCGTGACGCCTCATTATGTGGCTCTTATAGGCCCCTGTCCCTATTAAACTTGGACTACAAAATGTTGGCTAAAGTTCTTGCAATCCGCTTATCACTACTCATGGAGTCCATCATTTCGCCAGCCTAGTCCGGATTCGTTCCACAAAGGTCCACCTCCTTCAATCTGCGGACACTGTTCTCTGTTTTGCACAGAATCGACCCCTCCACCCCGGCTGCAGCGGTGTTTTTGGACGCGGAGAAGGCGTTCAACACCTTGGAATGGACCTTTTTTTATCAATCATGAGGCGAATGGGCATGCCTGAGATGTTTGTGGCGACAGTTGAGTTACTGTATACAGCGCCCACTGCCCGGATATGTTTAAATGGCACCATTTCTGAAAGCTTTACACTTTCGCGAGGCACCCGCCAGGGATGCCCCTTATCCCCGCTCCTGTTCATCCTAGCGATGGACCCTTTGGTGGGCCATTTTCAAGAGAAGCACCTCCACAGAAGGGCTTCAGTTTCGCACTGGGCCACTCCTCGTCTCTCTGTACGCGGACAACAAGGTTTTGTACGTTCGGACGCCTCAGACCAATCTGGAGCCACTGTTGTCGGAGATAGCCCGCTTTGGCGAATTTTCGGGCCTCAGAATAAATTGGCATAAATCGGTTATTTTTCCGCTTACCCCCTCCACCTCGCAATGGCCATGTGCTTTTTCTCTGGGATGGAGCATGGACTCCGTGAGATATCTGGGAATCCATGTCCACCTTGACCCGGTGTCCATTGTCCACTTGAATTACGGACATGCCCTGGATTTCTTGGAAGACCACACGGAGCGCTGGCTTTGTCTCCTCTTGTCCATGGCTGGCCTGATTGCCATTATTAAAATGATCGTACTTCCTCGGTTTTTGTATTTGTTTAACAATATCCCGATCCCTCTAACCAAGATCTTTTTTTCGCAACTTCGTTCCTTATTGTTGCGTTTAGTGTGGGGCAGTAAAAACCCGCGAGGGGCCTGGCGTACATTGACGCTTCCTTATGAGCGGGGTGGCTTCAGAGTACCAGACTTTTTTCTCTTTTATTTAGTTACACAATGTTCGTATGCATATTCCTGGTTTCACCCAGACGACAGAATTCTTTATTTGAGGCCTGAGGCCGATCTGGCGCTTCCTGTGCCCCTTAACTCCATCCTTCCTAGAGGGCTCCCCCGGGACCCTCAAGACAAACAACCAGTTTCCACCACGTGCTGGGCTTGGGATAAACTGCGACGATTACTTCACATTGAGACATTATACTCTTCTGCACTACCGTTGCCTAACCCTCACTGGCTCCCCATCACAGGCGAATCGGTGGTACAGCGCACATTATCCAAATACCAACTGCATACAGTCGGGGACCTCTTCCCGGACGGTCATGTTTTCTCCATGACAGAGTATCAACGCTTTGCTGACCGAACGTTTATGGACTCTTTCACACTGACTAAACTCAGATCTATGCTCCGTGCTGAGTTCCGCACATTCCCACTCCCCCCTGAGGACGCTGCCACACTTCCATTCATAATACAGAACCAGACGGGATCACACGTGGTCTCTAAACTTTACAAGCTATGTCTGGCCACACTTCATTCCTCAGACACAGTGGTGCGCGCCGCATGGGAGGGCGACCTGGGTACCCAGATCACTGATGACCAATGGGCGGTGTGCTGTGCTGCCACTAGGGACGTGTCCATAAACAGCAGACATAAACTTATACACTTCAAGTTTCTGAGAATTATGTATCACACTCCTGCACTTGCTCATAGGATTGACTCTAGCAGACCACACTGTTGCCCTAAATGCAGAGCCCCGCAGGCGGATTTCGCCCATCTTTCCTGGACATGCCCGCTTTTGCATGAATACTGTCTACAGGTGCACCATGTTTTGGGGGACATATTGGGCCTGGAGTTGCTACCCACTCCTGAAATTGCGTTGCTTGGCTATGTCGCAAGTTTTTCACGTTCTCTCCGCAAATTGGCATCCATTGGCTTTCTTTTGGCAAAAAGAGAGATAGCACTGCTCTGGTGCGCTAGGCACGCTCCAACCGTCCAAGCTTGGCTCCGTAGTATGGCCTCCTGCAATGTTATCAGTGTGGAATACTCAGAACAGGTTCCGGCTGCTTCCCGACCAGTGGACATATGGGGGCCATATCGCAAGTATGTTGCGTAACTTACTCCCAATCGATTAATTCCATTGTACCGGAAGGGGTGGGCTAGGATGGTTTCCATGGCGGCGCTGTGGCCGACTTCACCAATATTTCTGTATAAGATACGCTAGAACTACGCAACCAGCTACAGCTGTTTGGCGTAATCATTGATGGCGAGAAGGCTCTGTGGGCGGCCCTGTACTGTGCCTGTGTCACTGTTGAACTCTACTCCTACTCAAGTGGTGCTCAATGAAAACTGGCCTGTTGCAGAATGTATTGTTGTTTGCATTTCTCGGACCACCATACTAAGATTGGGACAGTTATTGTGCTAATTGATCTGCTCTACCGTTCTCGTAAACTTGCAGATATGATTTGTTTTCTGTATATTGTTTATTTTTTTCCGTTCCTATTTCATTATTGTGAATATGGTTTCACTAAAAACAAAATTGTGCAAATGCAATGTGTCATGCACGACGTCCGAAATCCCTCTGCGCGAATATCTTACTACTGGATAATGCTCCAACTGTTGCTTATTGTCTATTTGCATGATTCTTCTATATATAAGAGTGGATTGCTTATTTGCTCAATAAAGAGATTTATTAAAAAAAAATCATAATTATTTTTTCTCCTCACTTGTGGGATTCTAGCTAACACTAAAGGTAACTCTTATCATGCAATTAGATTTTTCTACTTTTTTTTCCTTCTCATTAAGCCAATGATTAAGAATCAGTAAGCTGCAGGATATTCTCAATAAACAAGGAGAGTTACCAAGAGGTATTGGTGATAACAGCCTGAGAACCTGTATGCATTGGAAAAAAGAGTAATCCCACCCAGAAGAGCAGAACCCCATGATGGTTACCATCCCCTCCCACTGTGGAGTGAGCGGGGGTCACTCAGGCCGGGTCAGATAGAATCTATTTTGGGGATATCTCTTCCTTCTCTACAGATGTACCGATTGATATATGAAGACTATATAAAAAAAACATAGGGTTGACTCAAAACATGTTCTCTTTTTTTTAAATGGTAAGACACGTCTCCTGGGTAGGAACACGCAGAAACGTTTTTAGAGGGGATTGTGTGGTCCTCTCTTTGGGTTCTCCAGCCTTGGTTCATGAAATCCTTCTTCGATCTGGCGATAATAATTTTATGAAAGATGGGATTAAAGTTCTTCCTTTGGGCTATTTTTATCAGCCAAGAATGCATACTAAGCACATAGCCTCACACCCACGTTCACAGTCTGACAGTAACCCGACCTATAATCTAGAGGTAACAAAAAGATTCGGGCCCCTTCAATTTCTTGATGAGGTTGATTGACTTCAAGCTGCTGAAAATTACTGTAATCCTGTGGCAAATTTGGTTGCTAAAGAACCCACGAGGGTAATTTTTTCATCTGGGCCTTGAAATACTGCTCAGAGAGAAGACACTAGTGGGGGAGCTTCACAACAGACGTTTTGCTCCTAATAACCAATAATTAATATTACCCAATGTTTCCCTGGCTTCTCAAAAGGCATGTGACATAACATCAACAGGAGTTGCGGGCAATTAATGGTTAATCAGAGCAAGCTATCAAGTAGGGGAGAATCTATAGATGCACCATCTAGTGCAAATATTGACTCTAGTTTGATTCGAGAAGCGTGGAGGACAGGGAGCCAAGGCCAGAATTTGAGGGGTCAAGCGATTAGCATAGTAAATGCAACTATCCCAGGGACTGTTAGAGTGTTTTTTTGGAATACTGCTGGCCTGCAAACTAAGGTGAATAATCCAAATTGGAAGGATTTTATCTGTAACTTCGATATTCTCTGTCTCCAGAAGACGTGATTGCTGAACGAGCTACACATCGATGGTTTTAAGACTTTCCACACCCCAGCGTTGCGGTCAGGTCATGGGAGACATAAAAGGGGGATTATTCTTTACACTTCACATGTCCTGAAGGTCCAAAAAATTAAAAAGATCAAATCAACCACATTTTACCAGATTGTTACCATTCATCTGCTTACGCAAGTTGAGGTAGTGGTTATAAACTTTTATAATATTTTAGACAGGGGTCAAATGGGTGATGTATTAAAGAGCCTAACTAATGATTTGTACAAAATAGTAGTCCCAAAGGGGATGGATGTGATTATGATTTGGGGTGGGGATTTTAATACTAGTATATGTTCTCTGGTTGATTGCGGCTTATGTGGTACAGAAATAGAAGAGAATGACCATGTGGTCCATTTTGCTCACTCAGACAGGGGTGAAAGATTTTATGAAATGATGGCATCTTATGATCTGGATTTTGCTCATATGTTGTGCTCCCCACCAGTGGATTTCGGGTATATGTTCATTGGTAGAGGTTTCAAATCGTTGATAGATTTTATTATCATTCCAAATCGCTATGCGAATTGGTTTGATAAATTTACAACTCACGCTAATGTCCTGAGCGACCATCTTCCCCAAAGTATTAATATAGTGCTTCCCCCTTTAGGTATTCAATCAATTCTAAATAGTCTGACCTGGACGCAAGATGTTGTCTTGGCCCACCAGACAGGCTATTTACTACATTGGGGGAAGAAAGACCCGGAGGTGTTGAATAAACAGATTATCACAGAGGCTATGGGCCCTATAGTTGAGTGTTTACAGTAAGGCACCTCTCATACGGGCATATTGAGAGCGTTCTCCTTAATTACAATAGCTGTACAAAATACTATGAGTCTCCCCCCTAAGGGTTCATCTTAAAGGAATAATGGATGGTTCGACACCATGTGCACTGGAAATTAGAGCTTGTAGGAAAGCATACAACCTCGTTAGAAAAAAACCTCAGAAAGAAATTAAAGATCACGTTTGTACTAACTTGTATGAGGCGTCCCTGCGTAAGGATTGCACCTCCTTTTGGCAGGCGGTGAAGGCCCCGTTTTTTTCAAATAATGAGTGAGCAAAGATAGAGGTTGCTATTGACGAGAAAACGTGGATTGATTTCTTTACCAAAGTTTATAGTAACAAGGGGAACGAGGATACTCCTACTATAGTCTCTGTTTTACAACGATCTAGACTTTCCACTGATTTCTCATCTATTGATATCCACATTACTCATGATGAAGTTTTAGCGGCTATTAAGGCAAGCAAAGGAGGTAAGGCACCAGGACCCAGTGGGGTACCGGTGGGCCTGTTTAAATGCACCACAGAGCTATGGTCCCCCCTGTTAACTCGAGTTTTAGAAGCATGTTGTGCAAAGGGTTTTATTAATTACTAAGTCAGAGTCTGTGATAATTCCTATTTTTACAAAAGGGGACCGTGAAGACCCGGCTTGCTATCGACCCATATCCCTTTTAGATACGTTAATGAAAATTGCAGGAAGGGTCGTTTTGAACAGGCGTCAAATGTGGGCAGAAGATAATAACGTTTTAAGTCCGTCCAATGCGGTTTTAGGCAGGGGATGGGTACAATTGAGCAGGGTTTAAATCTTAGTATTTTAAAGGGGAAGTATACCCAAGCTAAGGCAGGGAAGTTTTATGTGATATTTGTTGACCTTACAGCCTCCTTTGAATGTGTTGTTCATAGTAGTCTGTGGAAAATCCTAGAGGTTTTAAAAGTTGATCCCGCATTGGTGCAATTTTTGAGGCAATTATATGCGGGGGCCACAGCTAATGTTAGCTGTGGATTAAAGGGGGAGTGTACAAAGCCATTCTGCATGGAGAGGGGCGTCAGACAAACAGAAAGACACTATACACTAATGCTTTGGAAGAGGAACTGGTGATCAGGGCTAGGGATCCTCCACAAATTAACAACAAGCCGATTGTCTCACTACTCTACGCGGACAATGCTGTTTGAATGGCTAGAACCCAGCTTGGGCTACAGAGAGCCCTTGACACTTGTATTGATTTTATGGATAATTTGGACCTTAAACTCAAAGTAAAGAAAACATTTGTGATGTCATGTGGGAAGGGGAAAATTAAATGTAGAGATATCACAGCTGGGACTGTAAGGATACATTCTTGGTATCCTTCAAGTGTTTTATGGTGTTTTATTTGAGGATTCAGGATCCTGGGGACCGGCGGTCAAAAGTGGGACCCTTCTTTTTAAGAGGTCGACTGCGGTGGTGATGAATGTTTCTCATAAAATGGGCAAAAGGCCCTCGGGAATCCTTCTCAAAATTTATCAAGCAAAATGCATTAGTATTGCAATATATGGGGAAGAGTTTGGGGTTTGTATGCTGCGTCCCTAATCCAGTTAGTAGAAAATGCTTTTTTAAGGTTTATTTTAGCGGTTTCCCAGAGCACTTCCGTTTATGATTGCCACAGTGAATTGGGGATTTCTCACATATCTGATATAACTAAAATACAACCAATTTTGCTTTGGCATAGAGCCTGGACTTCCTCGAGTTTAGGGTTAGATCGAGAAATTATCAAGGACTCTATGAGCCTGGATCAGGTAAAAAAAATCCCCTGGCTGAATCATGTAAGTAAATTCTTAAATGATTTGAGTAGACCAGATTTTTATATTAATCCAGAAACCATGTGCTCTACATCTAGGAAAGAGTTTAAAGTTTTATGTTTTACACATCTTCAGTCTCTTAGAATTACGGTGGAAATTAATAAATGTTCAGTGATCCAGCACCAATTGACTTTGGTCACCTACGGTATTCAACCCTACCTAGTGTGGTGTATTGGTGGATACATCAGATATGTCCTCACTAGGTTTAGGTTTGATAGTTTCCATCGTCTGGTTACATTTCCAGCTATCAATGACTGTTCTAGAGACCTTTGCTATTGTCCTTGTGATAATACATCTGTAGAATCAACACTGCATGTGACCTTATTTTGTAAATTTTATTCCAAAGAAAGAACAAGATGGATCATGCCTTTTCTGAAGAAGGAAGCCTAGCGGCAATGTCGCCCGGCCATTTTATATCTTCAATTATTGGATAATATGTATTGCATAGGTATAGTGACTGGACTTCTGAAAAGTATTGTGAGGAAAAGAAAAAGTATAACTGGATAGATTTAAATTTTTGAAGGTTGTGTATTGTTGGCTCAGATGTTTTATATACGGTGCTGTTAACTTTTATCTGATTGATTTGTCTCTTTAATCCTGCTTTTATGATTTTATTAACTGTCTAAACTCGAATAAAGCATTTTCTGTTTCTGATTTGTTCTATACCCGTGTGCATCTTTGTAGAGCTTAGACACAATTCGTGTAGGAAAGTCTGCTTTGACCAGGAATGTAAAATCTGCCACTTCTGGGGGCTCAATTAGGTCATTGCCCAACATCTTTCTTAAAGATTGTCGTATTCTCTGGAACTTGACAAGCAGTTTAGCTTGTTTCTCCAGTGGGACCATCTCCTCCCAGGTTTTCGCTATACCCTCTGAAAACATATCCCCTATGCTAGAGATGTTAATGGGGAGTAAAGTAGAGCTCCAGCCTGCCATTTCAGTACGTGATGCCATGCGTGCACGGTTGAATTAATGGAATCTGCAATTCTAGATCAGCGATCCAGCCGTCTAGGCAAGAGCACCTGCAATGGAAGCGGTGCCGCCACAGTCCTCTCAATCTGGAGATGCGGTGTGGGCACTTTGTGCCACCCTTTAGTATAGGTCCAGGGCGCCTAGTCCTCCCATGTGGAATGGAAGCGTGAGTATGTCCCACTTCACCCGTGCCTGCCTCCCCAGCCCAGGCGAGCTTTTAATCATAAGGAAGGGTAATTCTTTGAAGAAAGTGCTAGGGAGTACTATTGGTGAACAGGAACAGAAAATGAGGAAGGTCCACCATCTTCTTTATCGAGACTCTACCGGCAAGGGATAGGGCAACCTGATCCAGTGATCTATATCGTCCACCAATTTGCTGACCGCAATCCCTTAATTCTCCTTGATATTTACATCAGTGTCAGTGTGCACCTTAATGCCCAGATAACTGATGGAGTGAGTGGTCCATTGCAATGGGAAGTCTGAGTTGAAGAGGGAAGTGTCAGGGGTGAGCGGGAAAATGATCGAATTAGGCCAGTTCACCCGGAGGCCAGAGAGCACACCAGATCTTACAACTTCACGGAGGACCGGAGATAGGTTTGTTGCAGGATCTCTTACATATAGTAGCGTGTTGTCAGCGTATGTTGATATGATCAGCTCGTATCCTGGGAAACGTATACCTATAAATCTATAGTACTCATGCAGCGTGCAAGCTAAAGGTTCTGCCACAATGGTGTAAAGGATTGAAGATAGCTGGCACCCTTGCCTCGTACCTCTGGTTATGTGGATTTTGTCCGTAACCAGGTCGCCTATTTTTATTCTCGATGCGGGGCTGTTATACAGGACACTGATCATTTGCAGAAATATCCCTCCTAACCCTAGTCTCATAAAAAATGCATATTGCCTGCACCCGCAGACTGCTACTGCTCAGCAGTCTGTTTGCATCCTCCACCCAGCATACAGCAAATAGTGTGACATAAAACGTGTCGCTCAGCCCGAGCTTCTAATAACTTGTAAAGGTGGTGCAAGACTGACCTGATGGTGTACTAAGCCCAGGGGGTTGAGTAACCTATGTCCCTTTCGAGAGGCCTCAGTGCTGCTTGACGTATCACACTGCCCTAGGAAAATCAAATTTACTGAAGATGTCTATTTAACCTAAATACACCTTCATTTTTAGCACAAATCTGTTTGTATTCAAGCTAGAGTGGATTAAAAAATCTCATGGACTCTTTACTAGCTTTATTTGGGGAAATAAAAGGCAGAGACTTGCTTGGAGAAAATGTAGGGAGAAAAAGCAAAATGGGGGCATAGCAAGCCCAGATCTCTTACTTTACCAGAGAGCCTTTCACTTGAAAATTTTTAGACAGCTACTAAAAGACTCCAATAATTCCCCTCCCCCCCTTGTTTCGTGCCTTGGCGTACGCTCCACCAGACATATCTAATCATTTCCTCTACAAGTTTGGAGACCCTAAATAAAAAAAAAAAAATGAGATTCAATACTCTTAAATGCGCCTGTCTACTGTGGCTCTACAATAGGAAAATTCACCATCTACAATATTACAGCCGCTATGCCCCGATATGGAACTCTTCTGGTACCCCTGAATGCCTGCAAGACGCCTAAGCAACTCCGATTAGGGAAAAGGGAATCTGTAGATGGGGCCAGCTATTGGTAGATGCCTAATTAATAGCCTGGCAGAATTTTCAAGAACTCACAGAAGGAGCGGTCTCCCGTTTTAAATACTGTCAGCTATTAAGTTGGGCTAAATCTCTGAGACAGGCGGGCAATCAAAACATATTTTATGAAGCTAAAACAGCCCTATTTCCAGGCCTACAGAAAGAAGTTTCCATATGGTATTGGGCACTTATACATTCGATAAAAGGCTCAACTACATGGCACACGGAGACATTGTGGAAGGAGCTACCGGAGATCGACCTTGAGGCACTATAGCAAGTATCCACATCGTTATTATGGCTCTATGTGAAGTCGGCGCCTTTAAAGAAAAATCATGTTTTTACTATTCATAAGGCTTACTGGACCCCAAGAAGATCGGCCAAGATGGGGCAGCAATCCCTGAGGTATTGCCAAAAGTGCGGTGAGCCGAATGTAGACGAAGCGCACATGTTCCGGTGGTGTCCCTCCATCCAACTATTCTGGCAGAAAGTGGGTAAATTATGTCCGAATTGGTGCATCAAGAGGTCACCGTGAGTCTGGCACTGGTTATATTTGGGGTGATACCAGAGGAAGAATGTGGGGTTAATATTAACAAATCTTTAAAGCCTCTCATATTCATTTTGGTTCTTCTAGCTCGAAGAAAATTGTGTATCAAGTGGATTCTACCTATTCCACCGGTAGAATCTGAGGGCCCGATTCACAGAATGAACTGAAGACTAAATCCTAAACTTACTACTATTTGGTATTCACAGAATGCACTTAATACCGGAGGCGGGGCTTCCGGCCCGGAGGCGGAGCTTGCGGCTTGGAGGCGGAGCTTCCGGCTCAGAGGTGGAGATTTACCCAAGCCCAGAAGCTCCGCCTCCGGGCCACAAGCTCTGCCTCCGGGCCGGAATTTCCGGCCCGAGTGCGGACGTAAAGTTAGTAGTCTTAAATCTATTCTGTGAATACCGAAAGTAGGAAGTTCACTCTGTGAATCCCGAAAGTAGTAAGTGCATTCTGTGAATACCAAATAGTAGTAAGTTTAGGATTTACAGCCTGATTCATGAAGCAAAATTGCACCCGCAATAGCTGCGAAAATGCTATTGCGGGCGCAATTTCGCTAATCGGCATTCATCATGAAAATAGCGAAAGCGCAAACAAAAAATAGAGAATTCGCAAATAGATTCGCAGAATCCCGACAGGAGTGTGACAAACCATGGAATCTGCGAAAAAAATTGCGAATTCGCTATACAATCACAATCGGTATTCATGAAAAATCGCAAATAGCGAAAAACCCCAAAATCGCTGTTTGCGAGGCGCAAATTAAGGACAACCCAAAGCAGGTGGTAACCATAAAAGCCATTGGAATTTTTTTTTTGAAAAACCGTTTGCCAATCAGGAACAGGTGCAGGCCTGACCAAACACACATAAGGAGATTCAGCAGCAGCAGTTGGAGTCTCACAATGCCAGGAATGTACATGGTGGTCAGGCGGCGAAGGCTACAACGAGCAGCACGGAGGAGACGCAGAATCCAGGACAGCGGGTCACCCTGCTGGGCCAAACCAGAGAGCAGATATATGCAAAGTACCGCCCGAATGGGGAAATGATAATCCAGCTAATACAGGACCTTGACCCCCTGATGCAGCACCCAACAAGGCGGACCAATGCCATGCCTACACAGGTCCAGGTATTGTGTAGCCTGCACCTCCTGGCCTCCGGGAGCTTCCAGGGGATAGTAGCGGTTGCTGGGGGGATATCCCAGCCCACCATGTCACGCTGCCTCAGGAGTTTCGTTGACGCAATGCTGACCCAGCTACACCGACACATCAAATTTCCCACCAGCCAACAGGATCTGGACTTGACCAAGCTACAATTCTACAATATGGCCAATTTCCCACATGTGATAGGATGCATAGACTGTACCCACATCGCCATCTGCCCACCAGCTGCAACGGAGTACATGTACCGCAATCGCAAGTCCTACCACTCCCTCAACATACAGATGGTCTGCAATGCTAAGACATACATCACGGACATAGTGGCCCAGTACCTAGGGAGTACCCATGACTCATTCATATTCCGACACAGCGGCCTCCACACACGACTGGCCAGGGGAGACTTTGGGGAAGGACACCTATTTAGTAAGTACACTTTGTCAACAATGTCACATTGCAATGAAGTAGCTGCGCAGCACAGGCACTCACCCTCTGCTCCTCTCATTCAGGTGACAGTGGCTACGCCCTCCATAAATACCTCCTCACCCCATACCTCAACCCTGCTACACCACAGCAACGGTGTTACAATGTTGCACACATACGGACAAGGAATTGCATTGAACGGACTTTTGGGCTACTGAAGAGCCGGTTCCGCATACTGCACAAGACAGGTGGGGCCATGTACTACAGTCCTGAATTGTGCTGCCGCATTGTGGCTGTCTGCGCAATACTACATAACATTGCTACCAAGCGCAGCATACCTGTTGACATCTCTGGCAGTGAGTCGGAAGGGGACGACCGGCCACCTGCACATGGGCGTCATGCACGCGGGGAGAACCCAGCTGAAGGCCACAGACCCGCAACCACATCACAATGAACTGTTTCTAGTGCACCCTCTCCCCTCACCCAACAAATCACAATTGCATGCAAAATTTAATAATGACACTACGCCAATGTGTGATGCCAAATGAAATCTTATTGTTTGAATCACAATAATGTTTCCAGTTGACATCCTTTCATTGCAAACAGTATTTCAGCATACTGCTGCGTCCAATACACAGGGCAGGCTTATGTTCAGCCTGTACCTGTACAAGTACTATTCAGTCAGGTGTACCTCCGGCGCAAAGCACCCAAGTGCCTCTGCAGCTCCTCCTCATCCACCGCACGTGTCCCTGCATTGGGCCTGGTGCTGCGTCTCAGCGCCCCTACGTGTGAGGCAGGGTGGCTGCTCACACTTGATGTCCCCTCACTGGCATCGTCACCCCGACAGTGGCAGGTACAGCAGGGTGAAGTGCCATCACGGCAGTGGTCAGGCCCTCAAGTACCCTGGCCACATCCTCGCAGCATTGAATGAGCTGCTGCTGCTGCGCCAGGCACCGGCGCGATAGCTGCGAGGTGGCATTGCCAATAACATATTTGACCGGGTGTAAGCCGTCAGCCGGGTCAGTAGCTGACGGTGGCGGCGGCGGTCCGTGTTGCACTGTGAAATCATTGCAGCTGTGTTGGCCTCCATGGCTGCAGTCATGCGGGTCATCCCCTCCCCCACACCTGCCATGGCTGCCGTCATGCGGTCCATCCGGTCCCCCACACCTGCCACATTGCGGCCAATGTTATGCAGCTGCAGCTGTATGGCCACTTGCCGGTGTGCCTGAAGCTGGTGAATCCGGAGCATGCGTCGTTCGACACTCATGCTCGGCAGCCGCTGTCCATTCCCCCTCCTGGTGCTGGGAGCATTGGTCTGCAGGTGAGCCCTGCCACGCCTGCTCTGCTGGCCTGCCACAGTGGGTGGCCGCTGTGTCGCCGCTGTCGCGGGACCTGATGTTGGTGCGCCAGCTGCTGGTGGAGTCAAGCTAGGCATTGCTGGTGCGGCAGAGGCTGGAGGCACAGTGATAGTGGGCCGGGCTGCAGGTGTTGGTGCTGCAGCAGAGGCTGGAGGCACAGTGGTAGTGGGCTGGGCTGCAGGTGTTGGTGCTGCAGCAGAGGCTGGAGGCACAGTGGCAGTGGGCCGGGCTGCAGGTGTTGGTGCTGGGGCAGAGGCTGGAGGCACAGTGGTAGTGGTCCGGGCTGCAGGTGTTGTTGCTGCGGCAGACGCAGGAGGCTGTGTGTGTAACGTCACCTCCTCGTAATCCTGTGCATCCTCATCTATGTGCAGCCTCTCGCTGTCGCTGCTTTCAGCGCCACCTGTGAGGGGAAGTGGACGTACATTAGTTGCATGTATCTGTCACACGTGCAGTTGCTACATGCATGCTGGGTGACATTCCCTGACTGCCTATAGCATTGCGTACTTTTGGACCTGTCTGGCTGCATTGGGGTACTTGTACATTGTGGCCACACTACATGTCCCACAATGCTTTAGGGCATTAACTGATGTGCACCGATGGCATGACTTTGGAACATTATGGGAGGCTATAGGGTCATGGCCATTCATAGGGGACAGGGTCGCAGTCGTATGCCACTTACCTTGGCTCTCTTGGGTGGGGCGGGATGAGTCCATTCGGGTGACTCCAATACACGCCTCTTCCTCCAGCGTGTCTTCAACGCGATCCTCCAGGGGGGTGTTTGGAGGGACTGTAGGTCCTCCCCCTCCAGTGCCCAGGAACTCTCCCAGCCTCTCGGCGACCCTCTCCTTGGCACGACCTCGGAGGTCGTACCACCTTTTCTTCAGGTCATCCAGTGACCTGTCGGCCACACCCACAGAGTTCACTGCGGCCGCTATCCTGAGCCAGATCCTGCGCCTCTCCTGCTCGGGCACCCTCCTTGAGTCTTTCCCGAAAAGTTTGGAGTGGTTCTCCACCACCCCTTCAATTAGGTGCTCCAACTCTTGTTCCGAGAACTTGAGTTTCCTCTTGCACCCGGGGTTGCTGGGCCCAGGTACTGCCTCCTCAGCCATTGCTGCAGTGGTATTGGAGGTGGTAGTCCAACTTAGCAGGTGTCCTTGCAGGAGCTGTCTCTGTTGCTGCCTCGAGGTCTGCCTCACTGTGGTGAATGGGGGTGGGAACTGGCTGCTTCCTGGTTGTGATGTCATCACTGTGCTCGAAATGCGACTTTCCGTTTTCCCGATCTCGCGCTTTTCGATGTTGCTGAGGCGCTGCACTAGGGTGCAGTGGCAGACAGTATCGAATCCTGCCGAGAGGTCCAGGAGGATGAGGGCCGCTGTTTCCCCGTTGTCGAGCAGGGCTCGGATGTCGTCAGTGGCTGCGATGAGGGCGGTCTCGGTGCTGTGGTTGGCTCGGAAGCCGGACTGCGAGTGGTCGAGGGATCCGTTCGTCTCGAGGAAGGCAGCAAGCTGTCTGTTGATGGTCTTCTCGATGACTTTGGCAGGAAAAGGAAGGAGCGAGATGGGGCGGTAGTTCTTGAGGTCGGTGGGGTCTGCAGATGGTTTCTTCAGGAGGGCGCTGAGTTCAGCATGCTTCCAGCTCTCCGGGAAGGTGGCGGTGTTGAAGGAGCAGTTGATGATGTCCCGGAGTTGGGGTGCGATGACGGAGTCGGCCTTGTTGAAGACGTGGTGGGGGCATGGGTCGGTAGGTGATCCGGAGTGGATGGTGTTCATCACACGATCACCGAAGACATCATCCACACGTCTTCGGTGCTGACCTGGGTTCAGGCGCGGAGGGTGGTGGTGGCAGGCGTTGGTTCGGTGGTTGGGTGCGTGGTCTGTGCGCCGAAGCTGTTGTGTATGTCGGCGATCTTGCTGTGGAAGAACGAGGCGAGGGAGTCACAGAGGTCTTGTGAGGGAGTGATGTCGTTGTTTCCGGCGCTGGGGTTGGAGAGCTCTTTGACGATGCTGAAGAGTTCCTTGCTGTTGTGCGCGTTGTTGTCTATTCGTTCCTTGAATGCTGTCTTCTTGGTGGTGTGGATCAGCTGGTGGTGTTTGCGGGAGGCGTGCTTGAGGGCGGTCATGTTGTCTGTCGTCGGATCTTTGCGCCAGGCTTTCTCGAGGGTACGGCAGTTCTTGGAGTTCTTGAGTTCGTCGTTGAACCAGGAGGCTTTCTTGCTGCCGGGCCTGCTGGGGTGGTTTTTCAGAGGTGCGAGGTTGACAGCGCAGTTGGTGATCCACTGTGTGAAGTTGTTGGCTGCTTGGTTGGGGTCCGTTGAGCTGACGGGAGGGTTCTGGCTCAGTGATGTGGAGAGCTGGTCGGTGGTGATCTTTTCCAGATTCTGCGGGAACCTGTTGCGGGTGGTGGTGAGTCGTGGTCCTTCTGAAGCTGAAGTGGACGCAGCTGTGGTCTGTCCAGTCACTCAATGTTTCCCTGGCTTCTCAAAAGGCATGTGACAAATATCAACAAGAGTTGTGGGCCATTAATGGTTAATTAGAGCAAGCTATCAAGTAGGGGAGAATCTATAGATGCACCATCTAGTGCAAATATTGGCTCTAGTTTGATTCGAGAAGCGTGGAAGACGGGGAGCCAAGGCCAGAATTTGAGGGGTCAAGCGATTAGCATAGTAAATGAAACTATCCCAGGGACTGTTAGATTGGTTTTTGGGAATACTGCTGGCCTGCAAACTAAGGTGAATAATCCAAAATGGAAGGATTTTATCTGTAACTTCGATATTCTCTGTCTCCAGAAGACGTGATTGCTGAACGAGCTACACATCGAAGGTTTTAAGACTTTCCACACCCCAGTGTTGCGGTCAGTTCATGAAAGACATAAAGGGGGGATTATTCTTTACATTTCACATGTCCTGAGGGTCCAAAAAATTAAAATGATCAAATCAGCCACATTTTACCAGATTGTTACCATTCATCTGCTTACGCAAGTTGAGGTAGTGGTTATAAACTTTTATAATAATATAGACAGGGGTCGATTTTGGGTGGGGAAACATGGCGGCCGCTGGTTAGGGCGGTGCGCGCGTCTCTAATGGACCTCGCCTAGTCCCTGGAGTTATGCAGTAATTACGCGCTATGGCCGGCTGTTTACCGTAGTTGGAGGTCCCGGTGGTCTCTGGAAGTGAGGGTCTGCAGCCACGTCTCTTTTCGGCCCTTTTCTCGGTCACGTCAGTGTTTGGTTCGGCGGGACTCGGCTTGATCAGATCCAGCGCGGCCGATGTGTGTGAGCCTGGTACCGCCCCGGCCTCTCTCCCACGGTGGTCAGAAGCAGCCATGGAGCTTCGGCGGAGTCGCAGGGCGGCAGCTCGCGGACTCCTTAGAGGGAGTTCTCGTGGTTTTCATCGGAAAAGAGTGGAAGGGCAGGCGGGGAACTTTTTGTTGCTCGGGAAGACACGCCTGATTGAGCCTGAGTCTGACCCTGATTCTGACCCAGAAGGTACCGGGACAGCAAAAGCCAAGAGCACAGCGATGGCGGTGCGAGGTAACAAAGCGTCAGAAAGCAAGGAGAGTGCACGGGGAGGCTTGAAGGGAGGAGAGTGCCCGAAGGTTAGTGTATGTTCCAGCAACACTCCTGGAAACCGAGGCGGGAAGGGCAGAAGACGGGGGAAGGGCCCCAGGTCCAGTACCTTGCCTGACAATCACGGAGGAGGCAGGAAGACAATACATAACAGCGTACAAGCAAAGGACCCTGAGAGAGAGTGTGTAGAGTGGGAAGGAGTACCCAGAATAGAGATCACGGTGGAAGTGGAGCCTGAAGTAGTTACCCCAGGGATATCTCAAGGGGTTACAGCAGGAGGGGGGTCTACTCGCCCTAAAGTTAACACAAGCTCTAAAACCCAGTTGGTGGGGAAAGGGAAATCTAAGGGGCTACGAAAGAGCGCAACACGAGTTACACTGTTGTTACGCTCCTACTTCAAAGTGTTACCCCAAGTGCTTGACATCCTACAAAGTTCAGAGGGGGCTAGTGGTATTCAGACAAAGAGTATGAGCACCTCCAATACCACTCAGGGGGTCGAGTCTTTCGGCCCTGTGATTACAATAGGGGCAACCAAGTCTGCGCTAGCAGGAGACCCCAGGGGTCTGAGCTTGCTTTGGAAGTGGCTGGATGTGAGAACGGTGACCCAACACTTGGGAGCAATGGGGGGAGGGGCCCTCTCGAAACACTTCTGTCTGCAATGAGGGATGAGATCAAGAGTGGCTTTGCCGAATCCAAGCACAACCAAAACGAGATTAGGGCTGTGTGTGAGACCCTCGAAAAGAAAGTGGATGGTCTCTTCGAGAGAACAGAGAGTCTGGAAGGTTCCGTGGGGGAGTTAAAAGCTAAGCTGGAGTCCGCAGAGATCAAGATCCATAGTCTACGGAGAGAAGGCTATGCAACGAAGGACAGGGTTGAGTCCTTGTAAAACTACTCAAGAAGGAACAATCTTAGACTTTTGAAGATTCCAGAAGGGTGGTGAAATCAAGAAGTATGTAGTGTCCCTATTAAAGAACACCCTCAACTTGGACGAGACAGCAGCGGATCTGGAGAAAGATATCCAGAGGATTCACAGGGATCCCTTTCGCCTTAACTCCGGGAGAGTGAAACCAAGGAAAATCCTAGTGAACTTCCTTACTTACTCCATCAAAGCAAAAATCCTGAACCTTGCTCTAAAGGCCAAGTCACTAAAGGCCCCGGATTTCTCTTTTGAGTTTAACAACAAAATGCATAATATTCTATCGCCCTTGGAAGCTGACGAACTTTTAGCAACCATCAGCAACTATGCACACTCCAGTTCAAATTCCACCTAGTAACATCGCTACTTCCGATCTGATCCGGAGAAGGAATATAGGAAAGTAAGGTACAAATACTAAATAATAAACAACTGACAAATAATAATGGGAAAAACGAATGGATAATCAGAAAATAAAAAGCTTGGGAAAAAAAAGAAGGAAAGGAAAAAAAAGAAAGGAAAACACTATTGAATGCACACTCTTTCGAGTTTATTTCTGACACATTTATGGGGGTGGAGGGACCCCCTGCCCTGTTCTGTTCATAGCCTATGACTACTTGGGTTGACACCCAGCTCCCTAATGCTTTGATTTCTGCCGGTTCATAATTGTATCCAGAGTAGACAGGGCTAGGATAGGGTCACTTTAGAGACGCAAATCTGGCTATTCATCGGGCCAGGTTAAATAAGGGTGAATATTCCAGGGTGGGGGGGGGGTAAAGAATTAAAAAGTCCTTGTAGGCCGGGTCTTGTTTCTTATGTTTACATCAGCAATTGTTTTATACGCCTCAAGAGTAGCATCAGTCAGGTTAGGAGTGGTCATCTTATGTTTCCAAGAGCGGGTTGTCCGACAGGCCCGATGGGCGGGAGGGTGGGATTGGGTTGCGAAAGGAAATGAGTGGGTTACAGTTTTTATCCTGGAATGTCAATGGCCTACGTATGAGGGGTAGGAGACATAGTGTCGTGTATTTCTATAGGTTCTGAATCAGTCCCCCTATTCCTGACCCTATTCTGGTTAAACTAACTATCAAGTTAACTAACAGTCAGCCCATGAGGCAAGAAAAGCCCCCATGATGCAGATACCGTTATCTGACGCAGTCACACTACGGCACAGGAACGTGTTATCTGATTAGGTCATAACGCTTGAGATCTAATTAGACAAGCGACATTCCTCCAGCCCCTGATAAGGCATACGACGTTCTCATAACAAATCAAACCTATGACAACCTGGAAAATCCGTGCGGCCATTGTTTTGATTTCACAGAGAACTTTAGTAAAGAATGTGCTAACGAGCAAGTCGTATGACATCTTTATTGACGTATCTATGTCCATCCTTACGTCAATCTCGGCACCTTTAAGGTATAAATATTGCCGATCTTGCCCTATGCAAACACACGCGTGGTGACAAGACGGAGCAGCCATACTTGCCGAAGCCGAGAGCGGAAGCAGACCCCGCTGGCGCAGCCCCGCCTTCCTGACGCGCTGAGAGACGCGCTGCTATCTCTAGCCGAGAGACCCAGCACCGGCGCTTTCGGGCAGCCCTCGCAGGCAGCCTGGAATATCGAGAGCAGAGAAAGAGATACCATTCCTCATCCATCCTAAATTCCAGGTACAGAACTGAATAACCCCTCACAGAGAATTCTTTAGTTATTCACTTGGCAAAAACAAACTTAACTTAAACTGTAACTTTCTATTCCCGCCCACGCATTAGACTTAGGTCAGGTACACGGGGTAGGCGTATTTAGAAACACCAGTTGAGTACGTTTAGTCAAATGTATATGTGTATGTAAATATATTTTAATCATTTTAAACATCATATGGCTCAGAAACCATATCAATGTTTTTACAGTATTATTTTATACTATTGCTTTTAATGTATGCACTTTACTTAACTATAAGTATTGCAATAATATCGATCCATTTCTCTTGTACGAGAAAAGAGACTGATCAATAAATAACATCTTTTTATTGAACACGCCCGTCTCTTCCTTTTCTCTACATTCTGATGAGACTAAGAATGCACGTACTGACTGAGTAAAATAATTGCCTTGTGCTCACACGACTCTCGAGATTGACTCTTGATTAGGGGAGAGCAAAGTTGTCATGTTCTATGGTTGTCAGAAACTAAATCCCTTCTTGTCTAATCAGGGGAGTTAATTCCTTCCTTGAACATTCGAGAAAGTTTCTAGCGAACTCTGAGCTTAGCTGGCAAACCCAAAAATTAAGTCTAGTATCGACAGTAGTAGACCTAGTTAACGTCTGGCCTAGGCCCTTACTACTGTAGGTATTATTCCAATGCGCAGAGCCTATTGGGAAAATAGGAGCTACACTACATGGCGCCCAACGTGTTTGGAAAGGGCGATAAAACTAACGTAAGACATTTAGAGTAACTCAGTCGTGCTTTCTCACTCAGACCCCTTTTCCCAAATACTCCAAAGACGTCTGGAGTGGGTGAAAGGTTATATCCTCCAAAACCTCGCAGGAGGGAACTCCTATGTATGGTTCTTGGTCAAGTCAACGTTGAAGGATAAACAGTTCCAAAATATTGTGCATCTAATCTCTGTTTCCATAAAGAAACCTGATCTGCAAACAAACATAATACCATCCTGTCTGTAAAATGGGAGACAGTGATGAAGAAAGAGAGGCAGTTAGATTAGCTACTGAACTCGCAGATGCTGATGCTACCATGCAAGCAGCAGACCCGAATATAACACTCATTCCGGTCATTAAAAGGAGATCTATAACCTTAAAACTTATAGAAAATGGACTGACACCTAGAGGTGGCACAGTCATATTCGTAATTGAGGCACACGAATATCGGCAGACAGAGGTATACTATTCATGGATACATTTTCCGGCAGCAAATGCTGTAACAAAGTACTTCCACTATTACAAAGTAGAGGAACCTCCTGAAACGTACACTCCTTTCGAGGAGGTGGAAGTACCACTCAAATTCCAAGAGCATTTGCTCTTATTTGATGGCGCCCTAAAACATAACAATCACATTACAAGACTCGGTCCTTTAGGAAGACCAGGAGCAACGTGGCCGGTCTTAGCCGGATACACACCACATCCAGACATCGAAAGAATGCCTGCAGCAGAGCTGTTAATACAGCTAAAACAACTACTAAAAATTCATAGACAATTAGTTCAGTATGTAATGCGGACTTCAACAATTCAGCCAGCGATTAAACTTCCACAGCTGACCCCTCACCAGGGGAACACAAATAAAATTACACCACAGAACATCCAATCCTGCCTAGGTAAAGTTCCAGCTAAACGGGAACAGATACCATTCTGGTTGGCACAGAAAATTACCCAAATAGAGGCGGTGTTTCCTGACACCACCCCATTAGAAAAACACAGGATTCTGACTATATGTCTCCCAATGGGAATCGCACCACACATTGAGGACTGTGACACTTGGGGTACAGTCTTTGCTTCCATCTACACAAAAACGCACGGTGTTCCATCCATTTCGGTAATACCAGATGTGCTAAAACAAATTCAAGATGAATACGGTCCAGAACCTGCTTTAACTCTTGGTATGAAATTACTGAAAGACTTCAAGCAGGTCTCGGCTATATTACTAGCCAACATAAAAGGTGAAGCAGCAAACGTGGCGATCCGCCAGAGGTTAAAAGAGACAGATATAGCAGACCAACCAGCTGAAATTGCCAGAATCATAGAAAAATCCTATGAAGAACTAGGCAGAGATAGTCTAGGTGGAATACCAGTAAAGCCGCAACTGACTACAAGTCCAGAAAAAATATTTTTTAATAATAATAATTCACCAAAAAAGAACTGGGATGGAAACAAACAATCCAATCCTAAAGAAAAGAAATTCCAGTCCCGAGGAAGGTCTCCTAGGCGAAGAGAGAAATCTCCAAACCAAAGACAGAGGTCACCGCAGAGTGACCCCTCGGGGAATAGATATAACCTTAGAAATAGGGATAATATTAAAAAACCTGATAGATATCAAGACATTGATACACGTCCCTCTCAATCTTTTCAGACTTCCTCGCAGAAATCGGAAAGAAGAGGACGATCAGAAGAGCACGCCAAGTCCAAAGACAAGGAACCTGCTCAACAAAAAAAGAAATTACAATTTCCAAAAAAGAAGGTAGCCAGTATCAAGGTAGTTAAAAATGCCGAGAATACTGAGGACACAACTGAAAAACGGAGAGTGGGCTCAGACAATGCTAGACAGCGCAGCAGAGGTTAGCATAGCTCGCAAAGTCCTTATGAATCATCTGGAGACAGTGGACACGAATGAATACCTTCAAGTGGAAACTGCAGACACCAGAGTTAGCAAGCCCCACAAGATATACGAGATAACATTACGTATAGAGGGAGATAAGACTAGGAAAATAAGGGGACTATTTTGGGATAACCTCTCCAAAGGCTATGACATCCTTCTAGCTGAAAAAGACTGGCCACCAGAGTTTGTCAGGGAGTGCCCTCATGGCGAAGAAGTAATTATGCCTGCCTTCTCGAATCAAATACCGATTCATAAAAAATACACACTTGCTAGAAAGTGGGCAGTGGCCTTAGCACCTGCTTTATATAAAAATCATGTAGGATGGGATGAGGATTCTCCTCCTCACAAAATCCAGTTAAAATCACAACCTACTGCACAAAGGCAGTACCCAATTAAGCAAGAAGCTAAAAAACAGGTAAATGAAATACTAGATCAGCTAGAATACCAGGGGGTGATTGAAACTTGCACCTCACAAATGAACAATCCTTTGTTTCCGGTCTCCAAACCAGACAATTCATATCGTCTAGTTTTGGATTACCGACACCTTAACACATGTTGCAAAACCTTTGCAGTGCAAAACTCACACAGTGCTGCACTAATGAATAACATAGTGCGCAAAAAATACAAAACAACCCTGGACATCTCCAATGGATTCTTTTGTCAAAACATAGCACCAGAGAGCAGATCTTTAACTGCATTCTCAGTAAATGGCACTCAAAAACAATTCTGTCGGTTAGCCCAGGGGTACAAGAACAGCCCGGGGGTATTCTCAGCGAGAGTAACAGAATTACTACAACTATATGATGATGAAGCATTATCTTATGTCGATGACATTTACTTAACAGATGATGACTTGGATACTCACTTGAAAAGAGTGAACACCATAATACTTGGGTTCGCTGCAGAGGGTTACAAATTCAACTTCAAAAAGTCCAGAATTGCCCATCTGACGGTCCTATTCTTAGGATATGAGTTATCAAGTGAAGGCAAAAGCCTGGCAGACAATTTCCTAGAGAAATGTGCCGTAATCCAAGCCCCTAAAACACTAAAAAACCTACAGTCAATTCTAGGCTTCCTAAATTTCGGAAGAACATACATTGCAAATTACGCAGAAAGGGTCAAACCCCTTTATGATCTAATTAAACCAGACTTTAAAAGATCCAGTTGGACTCAAACACACACAGAAATTTTGAGATCCTTACAAACAGACATGCTAATTAAAACAAAATTAGAAACACGTGATAACACACACAACCTTGTGATCCGAGTCATCCCAGGGAGATGCGGATTCACATACCTGACCTCTAATGAGGGAGAAAAGGTACCAATTGCATTCAAATCACACTTGTACACAGAAGCTGAACAGAAATTCAGTAATACAGAAAAAATAATTCGTGCAGTTCAAACCGCAATAGCTAGAGAAAAAGACATAGCTGACGGTAGACATATCACAGTCAGAACAGCAGAATCAGCCTTTGAGGCACTAACAACACCGTGTAATTTACCAACAACAACATTGAATCCGGAATGGATACAATGGGTGAATTCAATCACAACGGACAAAGTATACTACTACTTTGATCCAGAACTAGAAGAATTAAAAAATCTAAAATATGAAAAAACGTATCCTCTGCCAATCGACATTCTTCCTCTACGACATTACGCCTGTGTAATCTATACAGACGGACATGCTCAACCCTCCGTTTGGGGAGAACATGCATACAACCCCACATGTGAAATTACAAAAGAAGTGTGGCGCGGAGGTATATTAAAACCTCTATTAACAAAATCACACTCAGTAGAAACTAATTCAGAACTACAAACTGAAATAATAGCTTTAAAAATGGCGCTAGATAATGCGGATCGCGAATTCCCGACACTTATAGTGTCAGATTCATATTACTGCGTCAAAGCATATAACAAGGATTTGCAGACATGGATTCAGAACGGTTACAAAGATGACACAGATGCACCAATAAAGCAGAAACTGCTCTGGGAACAAGTAGCTCTTTTGAAAAAAGAAGTACCAAAGACTCACGTGACTCACTCACTGAGTCATCAACGTGATGGCGTTCACGTTGTGGGGAATTCATTGGCTGAAGCAGCCGCAGCGGCAGCCACTAAACCGGCACCCGTAGATCGAAAAAAGCGTACATTAAAATACATTGACGGTGAAACAATGCTGGCGGTGAAAACGTCATCAAAAGGCGACTGCTCAGCGTTACCGATCAACTATCCACTCAATTATACATACATAATCGATGCAAACTCCGTCCCTTTTGCTCGGATCCCTGGAGTGGGGGATAGAGTGATTCCAAACATGGACAGGAGAAGCTTGTTAATCGCAGACGCACACATGGGCGAGGGTCTCAGACACCTCAAACTGAAAAATTCTCTGGAAGAATTACAATCACGGTACTGGTGGCCAGGCATGAGCCTGCACTACACCATGTTTGTAAAAAACTGCCCAAACTGCAACAGAGATCGCAGTGGGGAGAGAAACAGTTTAATACCTCGTCGTATCAAGGCAGATAATATTACCAGCAAAAAGAATGGCTTGCGATTAACATATACAGGCTAGTTTCCACTTATAATGTAGATCCTCAGCACTCGGCTGACGTCCGGACTGTTATACAAAGATTTGCGAGTCTAAATGGCATATACGCTAAGAGCATGCTACGTTCGACCATTGTTTTCACTCAGGCAATCCAGCCTGGGGGGGAAACATGGCCAAATGAGCACAGCCCAGCGGGAATCTTCTCACTTCCTTCCTGAGGGTACGGGATGGTGTAAAGAAAAAACCAAGGCAGAAAGCAATCTATAATAGAAAGGATATTAGGTTCGGGAGCAGGGTGGGTCAAACATCTAATAAGTGTCCAACGTAGTCTAAATAACTTGCCAAGAAATTCTCTGAAGGGATTCAGTCCGTACGAATTATTATTCGGAACTAGGATGTTGATCTCTGACCTTGATAGTCAGACTTCAGTGGTAATAGAAAAAACCTTTGATGTCAAAGACCGTTTGGCTATTTTGCAGGACTTATACAAAACAAGAAAAGACCTGAGCAACATACAGTTGAAACAACAGCCAACAACCACTGAAGAATCACCACCTGTCCCAGCAAGACCTGTCTGGATTCCAAAAGTCGGGGATCTAGTCAGGGAAAAGATCGCGGTAAAGAAGGAATTTGGGCCTTCTTACAGAAAAGCAGTTCCTGTCTTGTCTGTCAACGGGACAAGATCAGTTGTACTACCGCCACTTGCTGGTAAAAAGGAGAACCGAGTTGTATCCATCGACCTGGTAAAACCACAACATGTGGCCGATAACAAACAGTAGGCCAAGTGGACTCCCAATAAGTAGCAGAACACCAAGGTTTGCTACCAGCACAGAGGTCCTAACAAAAAGGCTCATCACATTCGAAACGCCTAAAGAAGAACAAGAAGGACTATGCAACAATGCAATAGAACTCAGACCTCTGAAAACCCAAATAAAGACATTTAGCAGAGACACACCAATCTATACTGAAGTACCAAGTGAAAATGCAAAAAACAGAAATCCTGAACCAATTGGAACAATTGACAGAACTGCATCCGGTTACTTCATCAACTTCGATGATTCCTCTGACGGCTTCAGTGAATCAAAGACACAGCCATCATCAAAATCCTTTAAAGACAAAGCGAAGGAACTTTTGAAACATCTGAAAGAAACATATCTGGTTTCTCCATGGATTGAATTTTGGGTGGGTTTTGGTGCATTTATCCTCATACTTTGGCTCATCATGGTATTTACTTTGGGACGCTTCATTGAGGGAAAATATGCTAAAATGGACACAGCAAGTCAGAACATCAACTTGATCCTCAAACCACACACATCTTCACACGTCGAGAAAAGAGAACTTTCTTCAGAACTTTCTTCAGCCAACTTCACAGCCAATCCTATACCTGGTGGGGTAGCCTGGGACAACACTGACTATGAAATTTATGGTCCGGTCGAGATCCTGAAATATCCACACCAAATCAAGATCTCCTTGAGTGATTTTGCAAAACCAAACTCATTTGCTGATGATTGGGACTTCGAAAGCATCAACAATATGATGTCTGACTTAGTAATGTCTGCTAAATTTACAAAACATGATTATTTGCAAGGTTCTACAAATTATGACAGTATGTATTGCTATAACCACTATGGTAACCATTTTTTGCATAAATCAGCACAACCTAGAAATGTTTTAAATTATAATCAATGGGAACATTGTGCTACACCTCCAAAAGGGAGCTCTAGAACCGTATATGACAAATATTCATATTTTTCAGGTTTTAACATAAGTAATGCTGAAACATTTTATTTTAAATTGTCAAACAAGACAGGGATGAAAACCATGATAACCAACACAAAATTGATATATTCAGATTCATTCTTTGAAAAAATGAATACATTTGGATTTGATTATTGGGACAAAAATGTTGATTTGAAAAGTGTTTGGGGTACAAAAGAATGGCAAGTACAGGGTATAGAAGCTTTGTTTAGAGCCTGCATGATCCCAGAACAAATGATATTTTTAAATGACACTGTTCAACAAACCACCTGTCTTGGCTTAGCCAAAATCAAAGATTTAAATAAACCGTCTATTCCAAAGCCAACAATGTTTAGCAATAACTCTGATACAGATGAAGAGATAGACGTAAACCATATATTAAACCAAAACAGAACACATCCTGATTGGAAACAATGGTTGATCTGGCCCACAGATACAAATAACTGTCAAGATAGATTCCTGAACAAAACACAGGGTTTCAAAATGACCAGGCCAGACCCTAGATATCCCCAAAGACATCACCCAGGGATAATAACAACCTACAGTGTGGGCAAATTATGCCTTCAGTGGCTACAAACTTCCACACTGCCTGAAATTAAGCAACACCTAACTTTACTTACTGATGGTGCTGACTTGCGTGATTTCATAATGGGACCACGCAAACAGCGTCAAAAGCGTTTCATAGCAGCCTCTGTATATGCAGCATACAATGAGGCCTGGAAGGTTACTCAAATTGAGACAGCAGAAAGAATACGGGAAATTGACCGTATCAAGTTGGAAAAATCACTTTCTGTAGTGGACAATGGGTTAATGACTCTGTCCTCCAGAATTTTTTCTTTGGACAGCATTGTGTCTTCAGCAATCGATATATTATCGCAAGACTTACTGTTATTACAACATGGTCAGTCACAATTGCGTTCCATTGTACAGCTTGGCTGGACGTTACAAAATCTGCGTTCAGGCTATGTGCCTTGGCGTTTAATCAACACAACGTCACTATTCCAAATCTTTAACCTTACTGATAGACAAATCGGTATGGCGCAAAAGGGTGCTGATTATACAATCTTGAGCATTGAAAAACTAGAAAGATTACCAATGACAATGTCAGAACGACCTGTCAGTGAATGGATAATCCACGGAATCATAAATATTCCAATCTCAACCTTCAGGTTTCAATACTGCCAAAAATATATACAGGCTGGCATGTACGAGAAATTGGGAAAGGGGTACCTTAAAACAACTTGGAACCTGCCCTATTCACATGCATGTGTCAGTAATAAAGGACAGAAAGTGTTTCTTAGTGGCAACAATTGTGCTATGTCACTAAGCGGCACGCTTCTGTGTAACGGTATTAGTTTGCACGGAGCCTGTGAAGGGAATTCATACAACCTTTCATGTCACCAGCAAGGCGCACCTGCAACTGAAATAGAACCATTCTTTCAAAGACTCTATAATGGGAGTTACATTCTTATTGTAGACCGCAGATGTTGCAGTCTTATGCCCGGGACTCCTTATCTAGTCACTACGACGGAGAAGGTCAAGTGCTGTGGACGCTCTTTATTCCCCAGCTCCTTTCCAGACAGAGAGGCAAGGGCATGGCCCAGTTTGAAAATTACTTCTATTCGAATAGATACTTTAAGCAGAATGAAAACAGTGCTTCTTCAGACGCCTACAAGGCTCACGTCATCAAAACAAACGTATGATCTACAAGTCGCAAGGACGACTGCAGAGATACATACATTATTATCAACTAATTCCCCCGTACATTTCGCGGAAATCCTAAGCGAAATCTTAAATATTTCTGATACCAATGGGATCTCAGGGGTATTTAAGACAGTATTTTCGATGGCATTAACACCATTCAAAGCCATACTGGGTATTTTTCCAGATTTCGTCCATTCGATTTTTGGCGGACTTCCCCTGATCCTAGGACTAATTGCAGGAATCCTATTCCTAGTCCTTATTTTTCGTTATGGCAACCCATGTCACAGATCAAACTCTCGCGACAATGGAAGATACGATCCTAGCCATTGGATACCGGGACCGGATATCAAAAATCCTGGGACTCTCCCGGCTTAGAGACCTAAACATGACTTGGTTTCTATCATTTCGACCAATGTGGCAAAGGTGTGTTTTACCTGTACTAAGGTGTCTGCTATGCGGAGAAGAATGCGTGTTAGACACCTGTCTGACGCTACAATCGGATGCGCCAGTGGATGCAGATACACTGTTGGTTCCTACCAAGGTTCACGCTTTGTGCTGCCCTCAAAGGCTGCCAATCCTGATGACGGCATTCCTGGAATCTTCACCACTGCGATTGAAGAGTAGTGAAGTTCAAGAAGAAAGCAGCATCGAACAGGTACGACCTTCTGTCAGCAATGCGAATCAGAATGTCAATGCAGACAATCATGCGCACGAATGCATGGTTACACCTATTTCCGACTTAGTGGAACTTTCCCATGAAGCTGTTGACAGTTTTTTCGAAAGCCTGAATGATATGATGTTCTCTCCAGAACAGAAATAGAGACTTTTGAGTAAACTCGCACACGGCGTTCCCTGAATTCGGCCTTCAACTTTAAAAATAAAGTCGCATGAACAATTCTTCCCACCAGTTCACGGACAACAATTTTTTAGCAGCCCCAAATTATTTTTCACAAATTTTTCAGGACACTTATCTTCTGCTTAAAGTAAGAAACTATTCCTAGAGAACTAAGATTTCTATTTTCAGATACTTTATAGACTTTAGTTGCCCGCTGGGATGTTCACAAATATTTTATTATGTGATGAAGTGGTCTCGAACTTCCTTTCTGTATAGCCATATTAAGAGCCATTTCATGTGTATTTCTCATATACCAATAAGCAATAATGCATACAAATGCGTGTTTACTTTTGCATTTAATTCATAGCTTAAGTGCATACAATATATATGACTGCAATTTTTCAGTATATTTGAAAATTTCGAAATGCATTTATGTATTTTGGGGTGGTAATGTATACACTATACTCTATAGTATGTTGTACTATGTTATACTATGCATAGATTAGTAGATATGACCATAGTTAGCGTGGAGTGGGTGTCGTGTATTTCTATAGGTTCTGAATCAGTCCCCCTATTCCTGACCCTATTCTGGTTAAACTAACTATCAAGTTAACTAACAGTCAGCCCATGAGGCAAGAAAAGCCCCCATGATGCAGATACCGTTATCTGATGCAGTCACACTACGGCACAGGAACGTGTTATCTGATTAGGTCATAACGCTTGAGATCTAATTAGACAAGCGACATTCCTCCAGCCCCTGATAAGGCATACGACGTTCTCATAACAAATCAAACCTATGACAACCTGGAAAATCCGTGCGGCCATTGTTTTGATTTCACAGAGAACTTTAGTAAAGAATGTGCTAACGAGCAAGTCGTATGACATCTTTATTGACGTATCTATGTCCATCCTTACGTCAATCTCGGCACCTTTAAGGTATAAATATTGCCGATCTTGCCCTATGCAAACACACGCGTGGTGACAAGACGGAGCAGCCATACTTGCCGAAGCCGAGAGCGGAAGCAGACCCCGCTGGCGCAGCCCCGCCTTCCTGACGCGCTGAGAGACGCGCTGCTATCTCAAGCCGAGAGACCCAGCACCGGCGCTTTCGGGCAGCCCTCGCAGGCAGCCTGGAATATCGAGAGCAGAGAAAGAGATACCATTCCTCATCCATCCTAAATTCCAGGTACAGAACTGAATAACCCCTCACAGAGAATTCTTTAGTTATTCACTTGGCAAAAACAAACTTAACTTAAACTGTAACTTTCTATTCCCGCCCACGCATTAGACTTAGGTCAGGTACACGGGGTAGGCGTATTTAGAAACACCAGTTGAGTACGTTTAGTCAAATGTATATGTGTATGTAAATATATTTTAATCATTTTAAACATCATATGGCTCAGAAACCATATCAATGTTTTTACAGTATTATTTTATACTATTGCTTTTAATGTATGCACTTTACTTAACTATAAGCATTGCAATAATATCGATCCATTTCTCTTGTACGAGAAAAGAGACTGATCAATAAATAACATCTTTTTATTGAACACGCCCGTCTCTTCCTTTTCTCTACATTCTGATGAGACTAAGAATGCACGTACTGACTGAGTAAAATAATTGCCTTGTGCTCACACGACTCTCGAGATTGACTCTTGATTAGGGGAGAGCAAAGTTGTCATGTTCTATGGTTGTCAGAAACTAAATCCCTTCTTGTCTAATCAGGGGAGTTAATTCCTTCCTTGAACATTCGAGAAAGTTTCTAGCGAACTCTGAGCTTAGCTGGCAAACCCAAAAATTAAGTCTAGTATCGACAGTAGTAGACCTAGTTAACGTCTGGCCTAGGCCCTTACTACTGTAGGTATTATTCCAATGCGCAGAGCCTATTGGGAAAATAGGAGCTACACTACAATAGAATATTACAATATTTGAGAGACTCCCCCGCGCAGGTCATTGTCATCCAGGAGACGCATCTACTCAAACAAGAAGTTAATGATATGTTGAAAAGGTTGAATTGGGTGGACAAATTTTCCTGCACGGACCACAATGCCAACATATGTGGGATCCTTATTCTTTTCAGGAAGCAGGCAAAGGCTTAGATCATGGAATATAATGATGATCCGAGTGGAAGATGGCTACTTGCTAAAGTATTATTAGACGGGAGGGCACTAACCTTGGTGGGCTACTACGGCCCTAACCAAGATGATCCTTCCTACCTGAATAAGATCCAGAGCCATCTGATAACTTCCCAGGACCCTGTGATATGGATGGGAGGTTTTAATCTAGTCCTAAATCCCAAATTAGACAAATCGCCCAACTCCATTTCGCTGACGCATGTCAAATCTAGGTTAACCCTTATAGCAAGTATGACAACTCTGGGTTTAGCGGACCTATGGAGGGAGAGAGCGGGCACCACCTTAGGGGTGTCTTTTCACAACTTTAAATATAAACACAAATCTAGAATTGATTACGCTCTTTTTAGCTATGCTCTCAAAGATGCTCTGAAGGAGCTGGATTACCTCCCCTCCCACCTGTCCGACCACTCGGCTATCCTTTTCTCTCTAACTCTTGGTCAGCAGATTAGACATACCTCCTGGTCCTTTGACCGGACGATTCTGCTCAAGGAAGAAGAGACGGACTTCCTTATAGCGGAGTCTACCTCATTTTTGGAAAGTAACTTAAACTCGGCCTCATTGGTGACTGTGTGGGAGGCATTTAAAGCCTACTTAAGAGGGTGTATTACCAACCGAACCTCTTATCGAGGGAATCAATATAGAGAAGCAATATCAAGCATTGAGCGGGAATTGTCACTCCTATATCCAAAGCTTGGTTCTGGCATTGGACCTTCAGCACACCAGGAGAGGCCGGTGGAGCTAAAAGAAAATCTGGAAAATGTACTCCAAGAAAGGGTGGCAAAGAGGTGGGAGGCTAGCAAGCTCTCACACTTTGAGTACGGCGAGGCCGCAGGCAAAGTTTTAGCTTGGAAAATTAAATCAGATCAGGCCAAAAGTATATCAGGGAAGTGAGAGAGGAGGGGGAAGCTACAGCCAGGACCTCAAATATCGATATAAGAAATGCCTTTCAGGAGTTTTTCCAGAACATCTATAAAGAGGAAACTGTGGAAGACCCAATTGCTAGGGAGGTGTGGTTAGAGAAGGTCGGACTTCCTATGCTTTCACTAGAACAGAGCAACCATCTGGATAAGGAAATATCAGAGGCAGAAGTCAGTAACGCTATCAGACAACTAAAGCGGGGGAAGGCTGCTGGGCCAGATGGTCTTCCTGGGGAGCTGTACTGCACATTGGGCCCTGCCATTATCCCAGTTTTGACTGTCCTGTTTAATGACATCTTATTGAACGGTGCGGTGCCACCCGAGTCGTGGGGTGAGGCAACTATCGTGCTGATCCTGAAGCCGGGTAAGGACCCAGCTGACTGTGGGTCCAATCGGCCGATTTCGCTCCTAAACGATCATTATAACATCTTCGCCGCAATTTTTCCGGCACGGCTTGGGAGCGAGATCGGCACAATCATTCGCCAAGATCAGAAGGGATTTATACGGGGGTGCCAGTTAGCAGACCTCACTCACGACCTGGTTGGTGCGATTGATATCGCTTCAACCTTCACCCTCCCCTTGGCCATTATGACCCTAGATGCTACTAAAGCATTTGATAGGGTCAACTGGCCCTATCTGGCTGCGGTAATGAGGAAGTACCAACTTGGGGCCAAGTTCTGTCGAGCCATGAACCTTTTATATAGAGACCCCAGGGCTAGTCTTCTGGTCAATGGTACCCGCACTGAGCCCATTCAAATCATGAGGGGTACTAGGCAGGGCTGCCCGCTTTCCCCCTCCTATTTAATATTTATATCAAACCCTGAGAGATGAGCCTAGCATCCCCTCTTTTGAATTTGGAGGATGGGCGAAGAGGGTAGGACTCTACGCCAATGATATTCTTATCTACACCACCGACCCGGTTCCGGCTCTCCCCATGGTTGTAAAGAGGGCGGAGGAATTTGGGCGGCTCTCGGGGTATGAAATGAATGCGGGGAAAACCGAGCTTATGACTTGGAACATAGATAATTCACATCTAGCAGTGACCCCTTCAATCCGCTTCTTGGGAGTTAAGATCACCCATGATATCGGCATTTTGGCTCAGACCAATCTAGACCAGGTCTTTCGTGACTGTAAGGCACTATTAAAATCTTGGTCCTTCCTCCCTCTGTCTGTGTTTGGGAAAATAAATCTAGTGAAAATGTCTATCCTCCCCAAATTCACGTTTATCTTTAATTCCATCCCACTAGTGTTTGACTCCAAACAGATCCAGAAATGTCAGCAGGAATTCAACTCTTTTATTTGGAGCTATAAAGCAGTAAGGTTGGCATGGAAAAAATTAAGGAGGAGGAGGAAAAAGGGAGGGCTAGCACTGCCAGACCTACAGTATTACGATTGGGCATTCCAGCTGTCCCACTCAAGGATGTTGCTGAAAACTCCAGTAAGCTCCTCAAACGGGATAATGTTTAAGGGCATGTTAATTGGGGTGAACCTTCAACTTGACGGATTTTTATTTAAGTTTGGAGACCAGAGGTTCTTCAAAAAGGTGAGGTTAAAGATCTTACAATCACTGGCAAAAGTCTGGGTGCAAATAAAAGCTAGAGTTGGGTTGGCATATTTTACCAATCTCGCCCCTATTTGGGATTCCCCGGGGCTTCCCCCTGCCTAAAGGATAGGCTTGCAGTCCCCTTACTAGAGGCAGGGATCCTAAGATGGGGAGAGCTGATGGCAGGAGGTTCACTGGTAGAATGGGAGGTGCTCCATGAGAGGGTCGGCCCAGCCCTATCAAGATTCAAATATATACAATTAGTCAGCTGGTCCCGGGAGCAGATTAGGAAAAACGTTCAAATTGGGAGGAGTAGCTTTCTGGAAAAACACCTCGTAGAAAGGCAAACAGGGGATAAGGAAGTAGCCTTCTGGTACTGGACCATTCTGGAGGAGGCAGATGGCGAATTTAATCTCCCGATGGAGTTGTGGGGAGGCGACATTGGGGCACAGGGTGAGGACCTACGGATAAGATCTTTTACTCTCCTGTACAAAGTTGTTAAGCCAGCTTCTTTGAGGCGTAACCACCTGTTTACAGTGCATCGAGCATACCTTTCTCCCTTAAGGCTATCTAAATTCCAGCCAGGAAAGTGCTGTCACAAGTGCCATCTCCCAGCATCTTCTGATATTCACATGTTTTGGGATTGCCCCAATATCACCGCATTTTGGGAAGAAGTTAAATCTACCTTGGAATCAATTCTCAAAATATCGATATCCCTCAGTTTGCCATTAATTATATTTGGTCTGGATGATAACATTACTGGGTTGGCAAGGACCTTCCTGTTCTATGCAATCCTCCTGGCGAGACGGCAGATATGTACATTTTGTGTCGACTCCAAAGCACCAACGCACGCAGGTTGGTTGTTATCCCTCTACGAAACATCAAGGGTGGATAAGGCCAGATCCTGCAGTACTCGGAACCTTGCCTTTTGGATTCTGCTGGTTCAGTGGAGATGAATTATTACTAGGGCTTCCGGGTTTTTTTGTTTTTTTTCCCCGGGTCCGATGATTATGCCCCTACACTCCACGGTCCAGTTTGGGGTCTCGCCCGAATCCGATAAAGAACATGGTCCAATAGGCTGGAATATGCCTTGATGGAGTAAGAACTTCTTGAAAGTACCTCCCGCCAATCTGGTACGTCTGTCCGGGTGTGGGAAAGGATCATTTTCTGGTCTCTTTCCTAAGGACAAGCAAGGTGGTTGACGTTTTCTTGGAACGAGGGTTTGGCAAATGAGAACACAAAAAAAATATATATATAGACAGGGGTCAAATGGGTGATGTATTAAAGAGCCTAAGTAATGATTTGTGCAAAATAGTAGTCCCAAAGGGGATGGATGTGATTATGATCTAGGGTGGGGATTTTAATACTAGTATATGTTCTCTGGTTGATTGCGGGTTATGTGGTACAGAAATAGAAGAGAATGACCACGTGGTCCATTTTGCTCACTCATACAGGGGTGAAAGATTTTATGAAATCATGGCATCTTATGATCTGAATTTTGTACATATGTTGTGCTCCCCACCAGTGGATTTTGGGTATACATTCATTGGTAGAGGTTTTGAATCATTGATGGATTTTATTATCATTCCAAATCGCTATGTGAATTGGTTTGATAAATTTACAACTCACCCTAATGTCCTGAGCGACCATCTTCCCCAAAGTATTAATATAGTGATTCCCCCTTCAGGTATTCAATCAATCCTAAATAGTCTGACCTGGACCGAAGATGTTGTCTTGGCCCACCAGACAGGCTATTTACTACGTTGGGGCAAGAAAGACCCGGAGGTGTTGAATAAACAGATTATCACAGAGGATATGGGCCCTATAGTTGAGTGTTTACAGTAAGGCACCTCTCATACGGGCATATTGAAAGCGTTCTCCTTAGTTACAATAGCTGTACAAAATACTCTTAGTCTACCCCCTAAGGGCTCATCTTAAAGGAATAATGGATGGTTCGACACCATGTGCACTGGAAATTAGAGCTTGTAGGAAAGCATACAACCTCGCTAGAAAAAACCGTCAGAAAGAAATTAAAGATCACGCTTGTACTAACTTGTATGAAGCGTCCCTGCATAAGGATTGTACCTCCTTTTGGCAGGTGGTGAAGGCCCCGTTTTTCTCAAATAATGAGGGAGCAAAGATAGAGGTTGCTATTGACGAGAAAACGTGGATTGATTTCTTTACCAAAGTTTATAGTAACAAGGGGAACGAGGATACTCCTACTATAGTCTCTGTTTTACAACGATCTAGAGTTTCCACTGATTTCTCGTCTATTGATATCCACATTACTCATGATGAAGTTTTAGCGGCTATTAAGGCAAGCAAAGGAGGTAAGGCACCTGGACCCAGCGGGGTACCGGTAGACCTGTATAAATGCACCACAGAGCTATGGTCCCCCCTGTTAACTCGAGATTTAGAAGCATGTGTGATAATTCCTATTTTTAAAAAAGGGGACCGTGAAGACTCGGCTTGCTATCGACCCATATCCCTTTTAGATACGGTCATGAAAATTGCAGGAAGGGTCGTTTTGAACAGGCTTCAAATGTGGGCAGAAGATATTAATGTTTTAAGTACGGTCTAATGCGGTTTTAGGCAGGGGATGGGTACAATTGAGCAGGGTTTAAATCTTAGTATTTTAATGGGGAAGTATACCCAAGCTAAGGCAGGGAAGTTTTATGTGATATTTGTTGACCTTACAGCCTCCTTTGATTGTGTTGTTCATAGTAGTCTGTGGGAAATCCTAGAGGTTTTAAAAGTTGATCCCGCATTGGTGCAATTTTTGAGGCAATTTTATGCGGAACCACAGCTAAGGTTAGCTGTGGATTAAAGGGGGAGTGTACAAAGCCGTTCGGCATGAAGAGGGACGCCAGACAAGGATGCGTCCTGGCACCGTTCCTTTTCACACTATACACTAATGCTTTGGAAGCGGAACTGGTGACCAGGGCTAGGGATCCTCCACAAATTAACAACAAGCCGATTGTCTCACTACTCAACGCGGACAATGCTGTTTGAATGGCTAGAACCCATCTTGGGCTACAGAGAGCCCTTGACACTTGTATTGATTTTATGGATAATTGGGACCTTAAACTCAATGTAAAGAAAACATTTGTGATGTCATGTGGGAAGGGGAAAATTAAATGTAGAGATATCACAGCTGGGACTGGAAGAATATCTTCTTGGTATCCATCCAATGTTTTATGGTGTTTTATTTGAGGATTCAGGATCCTGTGGACCGGCGGTCAAAAGTAGGACCCTTCTTTTTAAGAGGTCGATTGCGGCGGTGATGAATTTTTCTGATAAAATGGGAAAAAGGCCCCCGGGAATCCTTCTCAAAATTTATCAAGCAATATGCATTAGTATTGCAATATATGGGGCAAGATTTAGGGGTTTGTATGCTGCTTCCCTAAGCCAGTTAGTAGAAAATGCTTTTTTAAGGTTTATTTTAGCGGTTTCCCAGAGCAATTCCGTTTATGATTGTCACAGTGAATTGGGGATTTCTCACATATCTGATATAACTAAAATACAACCAATTTTGCTTTGGCATAGAGCCTGGACTTCCCTGAGTTTAGGGTTGGATCGAGAAATTATCAAGGACTCTATGAGGCTGGATCAGGTAAAAAAATCCCCTGGCTGAATCATGTAAGGAAATTCTTAAATGATTTGAGTAGACCGGATTTTTATATTAATCCAGAAACCATGTGCGCTACATCTAGGAAAGAGTTTAAAGTTTTATGTTTTACACATCTTCAGTCTCTTAGAATTGCGGTAGAAATTAATAAATGTTCAGTGATACAGCACCAATTGCCTTTGGTCACCTACGGTATTCAACCCTACCTAGTGTGGTGTATTGGTGGATACGACAGATACGTCCTCACTAGGTTTAGGTTTGATAGTTTCCATCGTTTGGTTACATTTCCAGCTATAAATGACTGGTCCAGAGACCTTTGCTATTGTCCTTGTGATAATACATCTGTAGAAATAACAATGCATGTGACCTTATTTTGTAAATTTTATTCCAAGGAAAGAACAAGATGGAGCATGCCTTTTCTGAAGAAGGAAGCCTGGCGGCAATGTCGCCCGGCCTTTTCATATCTTCAATTATTGAATAATATGTATTGCATAGGTATAGTGACTGGACTTCTGAAAAGTATTGTGAGGAAAAGAAAAAGTATAACTGGATAGATTTAAATTTTTGAAGGTTGTGTATTGTTGGCTCAGATGTTTTTATATACAGTGCTGTTAACTTTTATCTGATTGATTTGTCTCTTTAATCCTACTTTTATGATTTTATTAATTGTCTAAACTCGAATAAAGCATTTTCTGATTGTGATTTGTTCTATGTGCATCTTTGTAGAGCTTAGATACAATTCATGTAGGAAAGTCTGCTTTGACCAGGAATGTGAAAGCTGCCACTTCTGGGGGCTCAATTAGGTAATTGCCCAACATCTCTCTTAAGGATTGTCGTATTCTCTGGAATTTGACAATCAGTGTAGCTTGTTTCTCCAGCGGGACCACCCCCTCCCAAGTTTTCGCTATACCCTCTGAAAACATATCCACTATGCTATCGATTTGAACGGTGTGCAATGCTCGGGTGACCCCTCTGTCCGTGCACGCAGGTAGCCATAGACACCATTCTAGAGATATTAATGGGGAGTAAAGTACAGCTCCAGCCTGCAATTTCAGTATGTGATGCCATGCGTGCACGGTTGACTTAATGGAATCCAGAATTCTAGTTCAGCGATCCAGCCGTCTAAGCAAGAGCGCCGGCAGTGGAAGCGGTGCCGCCACAGTCCTCTCAATCTGGAGATGCGGTGTGCCCTCAGGTCCATGTATCCAGTAGTGAGCGTGGGCGCTTTGTGCCACCCTATAGTATAGGTCCAGGGCGCCTAGTCCTCCCATGTGGTATGGAAGCGTGAGTATGTCCCACTTCACCCGTGCCTGCTTTCCAGCCCAGGCGAGCTTAATCATAAGGAAGGTTAATTCTTTGAAGAAAGTGCTAATGAGTACTATTGGTGAACAGGAACAGAAAACGAGGAACGACCACCATCTTCATTATCGAGACTCTACCGGCAAGGGATAGAGCAACCTGATCCAGCGATCAATATCGTCCTCCAATTTGCTGACCGCAACCCCTTAATTCTCCCTGATATTTACATCAGTGTCAGTGTGCACCTTAATGCCCAGATAACTGATGGAGACGGTGGTCCATTGCAATGGGAAGTCTGAGTTGAAGATGGAAGTGTCAGGGGTGAGTGGGAAAATGGTTGAATTAGGCCAGTTCACCCGGAGGCCAGAGAGCACACCAAATCTTACAACTTCACGGAGGACCGGAGATAGGTTTGTTGCAGGGTCTCTTACATATAGTAGCGTGTTGTCAGCGTATGTTGATATGATCAGCTCGTATCCTAGGAAACGTATACCTCTAAATCTATAGTACTAATGCAGCATGCAAGCTAAAGGTTCTGCCACAATGGCGTAAAGGATTGAAGATAGCTGGCACCCTTGCCTCGTACCTATGGTTATGTGGATTTTGTCCGTAACCAGGTCGCCTATTTTTATTCTAGCTGCGGGGCTGTTATACAGGACACTGATCATTTGCAGAAATATACCTCCTAACCCGGAGAAGTGTGGCTCATCGATTGGAGAAGTGTGGCTCACCGATTAGAGCGGCAGACCCTGAGGCAGAGGTCTGGTCCGGGACCAGGGTTCAATCCCCGTTGCGGCAGGGTCTTGGGCTCAAAGTCCTCGTACCCGATAATTCTCGCCTCGGTGCCTACTCTACTCATGGGTTCCACTCTGGAACTCTGGGCAATAGCTTGCTTAATCTCCACACCGGCCCTAACAACGCTAGAATGCCTGGCTTCACCTTTGGGGTGCCCAGGAGTGGACACCTCTCAGGAACAGGCCAGGAAGGGTTCCACAGCGGTATTCGTACATCACTTAGAGATCCCTGGGTGATAGGCGCTATACAAGTGCAAATTACATTTACATTTATATTTACATTTACCCTAGTCTCATCAGGACATGCGTCATAAATGGCCATTCAACAGAGTCGGAAGCCTTTTCCATATCCAGGAACACTGCGACTGCCTGCACAACTTCCATGTGTGCTGCATAGCACCGAATACTATTGGTAACTTATATGTAAGGTTCCTGCCTGGGACAAATCCTGCCTGCTCTGCAGCGACCGGGAGCGGAACCAGAGGGGCAAGTCTGTTCTCCAAAATCTTGGTGTATATTTTCATAGCCACAGTTAAAAGTGATAGAGGTCAATACAAGGCGCATCATGAAGTCAGAGGTTTATCTGGTTTGAGTATGGCAATGATAAGGGCTTCCCTCATGGAGGGTGGCATCTGTCCACTCTCACTTATTTCCTCAAAGGGGTGCTTAGATGGGGAATTAAGATAGCTTTAAACTCCTTGTAGAAGTATTCCGGAAGGCCTTCTATGCCAGGGGCACTGGCAGATTTTATACCGGCCAATGCGGCTGAGATTCCCTCTGCGTCTAGTGGGCGCATATGGTATTCTCGTGAGTATTTGTCAGCAAAGGAAGTCGAGTATTTCAGCGTCTAGGCCTGCCATTTCGAAAGTGTCCAGAGAAGAGTAGTACGCCTTAAATCTATCAGCAATTTCTGTGGGTTTCGACAGTGGACCATGTCTTTGGTCTCAAAGCCTTCCCGCCCTCGCCCACGCCTTGCTGCCCCCAACTTGGCGAAAATGATTACCCCTTGTACGACTCCCCCTAAGGAATAACATTAAAAAAACATACAACACCATTCTAACCCCAAATAATAATATCTAGGTGTGGGATACACTCGTGGGCAGATGTTGCCTGCTCCCGCAGACTGCTTCCGCTCAGCAGTCTGTTCGCATCCTCCTCCCAGCATACAGCAAATACTGTGCCATTAAACGTGTCGCTCCTCCTGAGCTTCTAATAACTTGTAAGGTGGTGCAAGGCTGACCTGGTGGTGTACTAAGCCCAGGGGGTTGGGTAACCTATGTCCCTTTCCAGAGGCCTCAGTGGTGCTTGACGTATTATACTGCCCCACCCACCCCGCATGTTCTTCACTCTCCAGTTCTCTGCTACTGGGTAGTAGATCCAACTTCCTGGGAAGTAATGCAATTAATAATCAACAATAAAGTGAACATAAGAGCTGTCGTATCTGGTATTTACTTTGTATCGGTATTAGTCCTCGTCATCGATGGTACCACCAGACGCGCCCTCAGGGATAGTAGAAGTAGCGCCCCAGACGTCAACCATTCCTTCAACGCTTTCTGCAGGGACTTGGGGCCCGTGAAGATGCGGGATTGGCCTTGCCTGTTGACTCATAGTCTTGCTGGGTATAGCATGGCATAGTCTAAGTTCTGGTCACACAGTTGCTTTTTCAGTGAGGCGAATTGCCTGCTTGCCTCCTGCACTTTTATGGTAAAGTCTGGATACAGCGAGATAGTCGGTCCCTCATAGCATAGTGACTGTTGCTCTTGTGCCATCCTCAAAGCTGTATCTCTATCCCTGTAGTTGAGCAGTTTAGCAATAATGGGTCATGGGGGCGTCCCCGGCGATAGCCTCGGCCCCAGAAAGCAGTGTGTGCGTTCTAAAATTAACATCTGTGAGAACGTGTCTCGACTCAGTTGCTTCATCAGCAGCTCCTCAACAAAGAGCTCCATGTTTCCCATGTTGGTGGTCTCCAGCAGGCCCATGATCCTGATATTACTTTTGCGAGACCTTGCTTCGAGGTCCTCTGCCTTGTCCTGTAGGGTGAGTAGGAGTTTGCTCATCTGCTTGCGTTCGATATTTGACTCCATTTGCACCTCCTCGACCTCCGTCACTCAGAGCTCGGTCATGTCTTGCCTCCCCAACAGCTTGTCCATCCGTTTAGTCAACCGGTCCATTCTGTATACTAGTGTTACTATTTTGCTGTCAATGGATGACAAGCTCTTTGGCATTGCCGCTAATAAGCTGCGTATGTCCCACTCCGCCAACTCCGCAGATTGTTCATTTGTGCTCCGCTCCACTTCTGGGGTTTGTTCTCGTTGTTTAGTCTTTCTTTGCTCAAATATGAGCTTTGGCTGGTTTCTGTCCACTTTTCCAATCATTGCCAGTCAGGTTTGAATACTTGTGATACCCCTGCTTGGCCCAAACGTCTGCCAATTCAACTCGTAGTGGCGTTCCTCGGTCACTCTGACCGCCAGTTGGACAATAACCAGATTACTGCTTTTACCGTGGTAGTGAATCTGCCAGACCAAACTTGGAGGGCGGGGATCGCCGCAGTCAGCTCTTAGGCACGTCAGATCCCCCACGCCACCCTATGGACTAGTGTGCTCCTGATCTGCGTTTGTGCTCCAGGCCACCAGATATGCTAATTGTGTGCAGGGGCCAGCTGATCGAGTTGCAGGAGCTAAGAAGGTCTCCAACTCAGTCTGTCAGCCGGATTGGGAAGGCGCAATTCGCGCAGCTGGGTGTGACAATTTGGAGTGTCAGTGTGATGAGGGGTAGTAACCCACCGAGGCCCTGTTTGTTCCTGTAGTGCACCCCCCACCTCGGTGATTGAGGGGGGAGTTTCCGCCGTGTCTTGCCTACATGCTGCTAGTAGTCACCGATGCCTCAAAATGGCATCAGCCGCCAACATGCTCTCTTTTCATCGGGGTCCACGTTACATTCCCAGACTTGGCAAAAGGTTGTGGGAGCGCAGGGTATCCCAACTCTTCGCGCTGGCTAGCGCTCATTCCCGGCAGCCTCTCTGAGTTCGGCGTGCACTTGCTCCTTGCTGTGGCTACAGACCCAGCGCCGCCGGGCCGCCTCCTTCCCAATCATGCAGGGTTAGCACCGGGGCACCGAGCACTTCTGTCTACTCACAGCTTCCCCAGGATCAGCACGGTTACTCTGCACGCGCTGATGCCCAATTGCGCCCACTGGTATCCTTGGCCACCGGAGGAAGGGCTTCCTGGCGTTCCATGCTGCGGCCATCTCTACGCCGCTCCAGGGCTCAGCCTCACAATTCAGCCCTCGATGTGGGGCCTGCGCGTTCTCTGGCTGATTACTCTGCCGCAGGAGGCGCCGGAGCTCCCGAAACAGCAACGTCTCAAGTTTATAGGGCTGAGCTGTTGTTTTTAGGCAGGATTCCTTTAGGATAGCTTGTTCGCTGGACGGAGCTCTCGGTTTATTCGGCCATCTTGATCGCTGGCAAAAGATTTATTTTGGCAGGTCGAAATGACAGTTTAAAACTGAGCACACAGGCTGCAGTGGCAGGCCTGAAAACATGTTTAGAAAGGCTACTTGAGTAGGTGGCACGACAAGTGCTGTGGGTCCACTAGTAACATTTAATTTACAGGCCCTGGGCACATCTAGTGCCACTTTACTAGGGAATAAGAGTAAATTGAATATGCAATTTGTGTATAAGCCAATTCTACCATGTTTTAAGGAGAGGGCACAAGCATGTTTGCACTCAACAAAACGATTCAGCAAAAAGGGGAAGAGCAAGGCAAATATTTGAGGGGTGGGGGATGACCCCACAGAGAGGACCAGGTCAAACAATCTCAAATATGTATAAGGAACCCATTGTAAAACACAGAAAATCAAAAAAAGTCAAAGACTTCAGCTGGGAGAAAATCCATATCTATGGCAAGGCATGATACATGGCAATTGAATGTTGTTCACATGGGGATGGTGGTCTGCTGTCCTTGCAGGCCACAATTGATTTAATTGCCTTCAGATACAGGGGGTTGTGACCTGCCTAATGAATAGGTTGTATTGTGACCCACTGAGATTTGCTATTTTGGGAAGTGACCTATTCGTGCATAAGTTGGTTTCCAAAATCAAAGTCCATTTGCAAAAATGTTGATGAGCAAATTGCAACCACTTTTTGTGAATGCAATGCACGGACTTTAGGCCCCCAATATTTCGATCCATATATTCCGTGCTACATTTGCTAGACTGGTTCAATAAACTGTAAAGTGTACACAACAGACGCCTGACTTTGCTGATAAACACCTTCGGCTCAATCATTACGGAGTGACGTCAATCAACTTTTCTGTACCAATGATTCACTCCAATATCGCCCTTAAGATTACATTTGAATTCTAGTGGGTAACATAGCTGGCTAACACAGCTAATGTTTTATAGGCTTTTATTGGGAATGACAGCACATAACTTTCAAAACTTCTAATTTCCATGACATACGTCTTTTAGCTCACCAAACCAATTTACATTTTGTATGAAAAATTGTGCACTAGAACCAGCTTTGGAAAAATGCTTGCAATGCAGGTTTGGCAAATGTAAAAATGTCCCCATGACACGATATACACAGCCTTTTGCTTCATTAGAATTGGCACACAAGTTTATTTACCTGAAGGAGTGCATGCTATTTTTCAAAATAGTATGTATTTATTCTGAGATCCCATGACACTAGTTAAAATTGAATTCACACATTCGCACATTCTTTCTCACACCCTCGAACTACCATAAGATCTATTATAGCTAATTTAGAATGCTTTCTTGACTCCCAGTTCATCTGCATTAGAAGCTAGGTCACGTATTTTAGATGCATTTCAGTCCATCATTAGGTTTAACATCTGTGCAACTGCAGCTAAAACTGCTGATAAAATTAAGTTAAACTTTAGGTTTGCCTTAATGATGATTGACATGTCATGGGTAATTCTTGAAATCTACATCGACAGATATGTAACTGGTCAGCCCCTCACCCTCATGCACTGATTGCTTTTTTACTCAAATAAATACCATTCTACATGTATAAGCCATCCTTGTCTTGTAACTAACAATTATAGGATTTACAATGTTTGCCCATACACCAGCTTTAAATTGGAAGAGCTCGGAACAACATAGCAATAGGATGTGGTTCAGTGGCCAGAGTTGCTGACTCAGAATCCGGGTTCATGTCTTGGCATTGGCTCAACATCCTGTGATTCTGGGAAAATCATGTAATCTCACCTGTGCCAAAGCAAGAGGTGTCTGTACATTTATATGTAAATGTGAATGTAAATGTGTGTATACTTGTAAAGCGCACTGCCGCCCCATCTCGGGGCATCCTGGAGCTGTATACCGCTGTGGAACCCATCCTGGCTTTCCCTGTGAGATGCCCCCTCCAGAGCGCCCCCAATGTGAAGCCAGGCATCCCAGCGCTGTTGGGGCCATTGTGGAGATTAAGCAATCTATTGCCCAGAGTTGCAGAGTGGGACCCATGATTAGAGTAGGCACGAGGCAAGAATTTTCGAGTCCGCGGACATTGAGCCTAAGATCCTGCCACACCGGGAATTGAACCCTGGTCCCGGGCCTGACCTCTGCTTCAAGGTCTGCCGCTTCTAACCAGTGAGCCACACTTCTCCACTGTCCACTGTCTGGCTTGACAGTTGCCTGGCCTAATTTGAATGACATAAAATGAGTTTTCAGAAACACTAGCTATCAATCAAGCAGGATTCCGGTATAGCGCAACTACTCAAGGCGCTGGGGGTGGGGGAGGGGAGTTGATATGCAGTTCAGTCAAAGAGACAGGTCTTGAGGTCCTTCCTGAATTGAGCCAGAAACAGTGATTGCCTAAGATGCAGAGGCAGGGTGTTCCAGATCTTTCCAGCATCGTAGAAGAAGGACCCTCCTCCAGCCATGGTCTTGCGGATCCATGGGCTGGTGGCCAGGGCCAGTTGGGTGTAGAAGGAGAGGCAGTGGTAGAGGTATGCATGTCCGGCATTATGGAGAGCTTTGTAGGTGTGCTCAAGGAGCTTGAAGGTCATTCTTTTGATCAGAGGCAGCCAGTATTAGAGAGAAGGGCTTTGCTCAATCTGAATACAATGTTGATCTCCTTGAATCCAGCATTTGATTGGACTTAAGGTATGTGCTCCCTCTGAAAGAGTGTTTGTATTATACATTTTTCTTTGTGGCAATTGTAGACTCGGAACAGCAGGACTGAGTTGCTTCCAGTAACAAATCACTGATGACGGCTATAGTGAAGGGTGGGTATATACATTCTGCACATTTAACCTGGTTGGGCTACAAACCAGGACAGGGACTGTTGCAATCAGGGACAGTGCGCACCATTACAAAGAATGTGCTCTGTCTTTTGGGCTGCTGCGAACTGGCGCTGCCTCTGGGCCAGCATATTCAAGTGAAATACAGAGCGGCTGCTTCAAAGCTGCTCTGTGTTTCACAGTGCAGGTGGCATATCACTGCACTTTAAAAACTGAGAGAGATCCCTCTGCAGGTAGTTGCAATGATGTCTTGGGACCCCCTTCTTCCCTTGAAGGCTACCTTTAGGAGGTGCACTAAAAGTGGGCCACTATTTTTGTGGCTCAGTTTCAGTGCTACTCCTGAGGGCATATTTGACTCTGCGCCCATGTCCCTAACATGGCACAGAGGCAAAGCAATTCCCTCATTTGCATTGGGCCATGTCACCCATCATTATAGTGCTGAAGCGAAGTGTAAGCCAGCACTTTCAATATTGCGAAACTGGATGCACAAGCATCTGTGACCCCTTCTGTAACACCTGTGTCCCCAACGGCGCACACCACAGGCTCACATGCCCTTTTCGCCCCTGGGACACAATGAATAATTCAGCCAGAGGACATATAACTAACAGGGCACACTTTCCATGTTTACAGTTAGGTGCACCTTTCAAAAAACAGACAAAGTTTACCCTAATATGGTGAATGTGCTGCCCCCAGTGCAATTCGAGTTTTCATCTTCCCTGAGTGCAGTCCATTCACACTAATAGGTAAGTAGTGATGTACGGAGCAGCTGTTTATAAGCTGCTTCGAGTTTCACTGGGCAGGCAGCAACCCATCTGCACTTTAAAGAGCAGTTAGAGATTCCCTTGCATTTGATTGCAGTGAGTGAGTGCACCTGTCCATGGGACCCACTTTTCCCCCTCCTGAGGGATGCCCTCTTGTGGTGCACTAACAGTGTACCACCTTTGACAGCTTTTTTGCCAGTGTCCATAATACGGCACAAGCACAGAGGCACAGATGACCTCATTTGCATGGGGCAACGCCCCCATGCAAATGAGGGAAAGTCCTCTTACGATGGGTTTGGCACACATGTCTGCCAGCACTGTCAGTATTACAGAGGGGATGCACAATCCTCTGTGGCACCTTCTGTAAAGGCTCTGCTGTGTATCCCCCGCACTCGCCTCTACACAGATGTGGGGGTAGAGCTTTTTCTTACCTTGCCCTCTTTTATTGGAGCAAGCAACCTGTGCTAACTACTGCAAATTTAGAAAATTGCTAAAAGCCCACCTACTCTGATTCACAATCTCATCTCCCTACGGATACTTGCTTAACTGTCTCAGCGCCGAGATACCAATGGATGAATTGTGTGCTATATTAAATCAAAATAACCTAACATAAGAAATAACAAAGTGCTCTGGGTGTGCAAAAAGTGGTCAGACATGCCTGTTGTGCACACAGGCCACTTTATGTAATTTGGACACTTCTGCTCCTTATGAAGAGTAACAATAAAGGCAGGAGACATGTCATATTCATTGTGAACACCATATGGTAAAGCTAGTAGACATTTAAGGAAGATTAATTATTTCACTATATTAAGGTTGCGAAGAGTTATTTCGATACGTGGAATCTCACAGAAGAGTAGGCTATTGGTTAGTCAGTTAATGCCATTTGGGATAGCAATATGGTAGTGTAATAAGCCTTTTGTTCCACTGGTTATGTCCAATGTGATGGGTTTGATATGTTTAATATGGAACGTTGCAACAGAGGGCCTAACTTATATATTCATAAAAACATATGACTAAGTGTTGGTTGGTATTACAATGAATTAAAGGATTGAGACAGGAGTGTTCATTGTGGTGCAAGCCATAATTCTGTACTTATTTGCCAATTTATGATTTCATACCTGATGATTGCCTTATCAGAAATAAATTGTGGTTCTTTGCAACTGTGAATGGGCACATTCATGCCAAGATTTGCTGCAGCGCAAACCACCAATGTGAAGCTCTGGTGACTTGTCATGCTACAGCAACCGCCAGTGATGACTGGCAACATGAGATCTGCACATTGTGCTACAGCATTGAGAGCCCACGGTGATTGCCAATGTAAATCTCGAGCAACGAGTGTCAGTGACACCCGACGGGATCTTTGCACTACAGCGATGACCGTCCATGACGTCCGGCATACACTTCGGGCTATAGCGACCACCATCCATAATGGTCTCAAAACTTTGCGTTGGACTTCAGAAGGTAACATTTTCTTTGGGACTAAACTGGTCTCTGTATCCAACCTGTGCTCCATTTCGGTCAGTCTGAACTTGTGACTTTTACCTGTTCTTGCAATACCACATAACCACAAATAGTGTTTTATGCTTTTAGGTGCTATAGTTAAATTAAATTGTTGAAATTGCATATTTCAGGTCCACTAATTGTATGTTGGTAATTTTAGCGGTAACTATTTTGTTACATTTCAATTGTGTTGTGTTTTCACTTTATCACTGCTTGTGTGCTGTATAAATACTTTACACATTGTCTCTAAGTTAAACTTGATTGATTTTGCGCCAAGCTACCAGAGGGTTGAGCACAGGGCCTTAACCAGTTCTTGAGGTCTTTTATGAATTGGTGGGATGTTGGGCTTTGCTGCAGGTGAAGTGGGAGATTGTTCCAGGTCTTGACTGCGAGGTAGGAGTAGGACCGTCTACCCATTCTACTCCTTTAGAAGCATGGGATGGTGGGTAGGGAGAGGTTGGCTGAGGGAAGGTTTCTCTTGGGGGCATTGAAGGAGAGGCGGCTGTTGTGGTCCGATGTTGTGGAGGGCCTTGTCGGTGTGTGTGAGCAGCTTGAAAGTTATGCTTCTTTCAATGGGGAGCCAGTGGAGGTCGCAGAGGTGCTGAGTGAAGTGCTTGTGCAGTCAGATATTGAGTATGTTATGTTATATTACATGGGTATTTGTATAGAGCACGAACACCAACAGGTCTGTTGGCGCTGCGGAGTGTCAGGTGAAACAGTTTAGGCAAGTAGGCAGCTAGAGTTAGGCCAAGGTGAATAACAATGTCTTAAGCTTAAGGTCTAAAGCATACCAGATCTTCTGACCTAAAAAAGAGAACCGAGTCCCGCCAATGCGTTTACGTTGGATGCTAGGCACTCTCAGAAGGTTCTGATGCATAGATCTCAGAGTGCGCTTGGGTAGGTGTTTGTTGATGAGTGAGACAGTAAATCTAGGCCCAGTGTCTTGTATTGCTTTAAAAATTATGCAGCCAGCTTTAAACCAGGCTCGTTGCTCCACTGGAAGCCAGTGGAGAGCTTCAAGCAGTGGGGTGATATGACAGGGTCTATCCTTAAGGTAGATGATTCTTGCTGCTTGATTTTGGATCATCTGAAGACGATGTCTCTGGACTTGTGAGAGTCCATTGTAAAGGGCATTCCCATAGTCAATGTTGGATAGAATTAGGGCTATAGCAATTTGGGTGCTGCCTCCTTACTGAAAAAGCATCTGATATTGCTCAATTTGCGCAATTGGACAAAGCATGCCGATGTCACTGAACCAATTTATGTATTCATGGAGAGATCCGCATCAATATGAAGGCCCAGGCTCTTTATCGCTGGTTTTGGAGTGGGTGCCACACCCAGTTCAGAGGGCCAATACGAAGGGGTCCAATCAGCAAGTTTGCTGTAGGGGACAATAATCTCGGTCTTTTCAGAATTTGAATTTAATTGGTTTTCATTCATCCACTTTTCGACCTGCAGCACAGACCTCCTAACTAAGTCCTTAGATTCCGTGTAGTTATCAAGGGCGAAAATGAGCTGCATGTCGTCAGCATAGTTGAAGATCTTTACTCCCATCTGCCACAGACCAGAGATCAAGGGACGTACGTAGATGTTAAACAGAATTGGCAAAAGGGAGGAGCCCTGAGGAATGCCACAGCTCAGAGTAAGGAGTTTGCGGAATAGTTTTCTGTTGATTCCAGCATAGAGGGCATTGCCATAGTCCAGTGTGCTGGTGATGAGGGCGGGAGTGACTGTTTTCCTGGAGTCGGAGGGTATCCATTCGAATGTTTCAGGTAGTATGCAGCAGGTGTTTAAGCATGCGGAGGAGACGGCGTTGATCTGGCGATTCATAGTGAGCGATGAGTCCAGTATGATGCCGAGGTCATATGCATGGTATGTCTGGTGGGTGGTTTTTTCGGGAGCGAGGGCCACCAGGTGTCATCCCATGTGGAGGGGGTGGAACTGAGGATGAGGACTTCTGTTTTCTCTGAGTTGAGTTTCAGGCAGCTGTTCTTCATCCAGGTTGAGACAGCTTTCATCCCTTTATGGAAGTTGTGCCTGGTTATATCGGGTTCCTTGGTAGGAAGAGGATGAGCTGGGTGTCATAGGCGTAGGAGACGATGTTGAGCCCATGATTTCCAATTATGGTAGTGAAGGAGGCTATGTACATGTTGCAGAGGGTGGGGCTGATGGAGGAACTATGGGGTACTCTGCATCTGGTGTCTGTCAGTCCCAAGAGGAAGGGCAGTAGTCTTATTCTCTGTGGTCTGCCCTTGAGGAAAGAGCATATCCAGTCTAGGGCCTTTCCTTGGATGCCAGTGTCATGGAGTCTGGTGGCTAATGTAAAGTGGGAGACAATGCTGAAGGTTGCTGATAGGTCCAGGAAGATGAGGGCTGCTATTTGGTCTTGGTCAAGGAGGGCGCAGATGTCCTCTGGCAGCAAGAAGCGGGGTCTTGGTGCTGTGGTTGCCACAGAATTCAGATTGGGAGTTGTTTAGAATGTTGTTGGCTTCAATGAAGTATGATAGCTGGATGTTGATAGCCTTTTTGATGACCTTGGCTTTATAAGGAAGCAGCGAGATGGGACTGAAGTTTTTGATGTGTGTCAGGTCTGCAGAGGGTTTCTTTAGGAGGGGTTGACTTTGGCAAGCTTCCAGTTGTTGGGAAGTGTGGCAGTCTTGAGGGAGCAGTTGATGGTTCGACACAGCTCCGGTGTGATGTCTGTGTGAGCCCCGCGGAAGATGTGTGGCGGGAAGGGGTCTGAAGGTGCTCTGGAGTGGGTGCTCTTAATGGTCTTTAGGGTGTCTTCCGTCGTGAGTGGGGTCCAAGTAAGTAGGGACTGTTGGATGCCATTGCTGGGGGTGGTGGCTGAGGTGGTGCAGAGGTTTTGGTCTTCAAAATTGTAGTAGAGCGTCTTGATCTTCAGGGGAAAGAAGTAGCTGAGTCTGTTGCAGAGGTCTTGGAAGGTATGGATGTCTGTTGTTTTGCTATTGTGTTTGGCAAATTACTGTATGATGGAAAAGAGTTCCACGGTGCTGTGGGCATTGGAGAGAATTCTGTCTTGGAAGAAGTTCTTCTTTATAGATTTGATGAGTTGGTGGTGTGCGGTGCGTGTTTCCTCAGTTTTGCTGTTTATTCTCGTCTTTTCCAGTCATCGGCAACAGGACTTGGAGTGCCGTGGTGAATCAGTGTGCTTTCTTGTTGTGTCAACTAGAATGGGGCGAATGTGTTGGTGCAATTGGCAATCCATTGGTGGAGGTTTCTTGACACGGTGTTGGTGTCAGTTGTAGCTGGGGGTGAAGTGCAGGTGAGGGCCGTGGTGAGGTGTACTTTGGAGTCTTTGTTCCAAATTCTACATGGGGGGCGGCGCGTGTGCTTTTGTGCAGTGGGTTTTCTAAAGGAGGAATGCATATAGTGGTGGTCAGCCCAGAGCAGTTCTGTGGTGTGGCTGAAGAAGATGCTGTTTCCTCCTGTGAAGATAGGGTCCAGTGTGTGTCATTCTGTGTGAGTAGGGGCGTAGACAAGTTGCTTCAGTCCTATGTTGGTGAGGTTCCTTACGAGGGTTGTCGTGTTGGGGTCACTGTGGTTGTTCAGGTGGAAGTTTAGGTCTTTAAGCTGTATGTGGTCTGTGGAGGCGAAAACATTGGTGAACGGAGCGCGGGGACAAGGTAGTCTGTAGAGGAGGATTCCATGGTGCATTGTTCTGCGGTTGGAAATAGATGTGTTCCATGGTGGAGGGGGCAAGGCATCATTCAAGTCGATGGTTGCCATGCGGAGTGAGCTTTTGTGGTTAGTGGTGAGGCCTCTTCCTGGGCGGGAGGGGTGGTATTTACTCAGGATCTTATATCCGTTGCGGTTGTCAGTTGCAATGTTGAGTGCAGAGCTGGGTTTGGTCCACGTCTCTGTGAGGAAGGCAACGTTGGGTGTGTGAGTGTTGAGGGGGTCATATATTTTTTTGGCGTGTCTGTGCAGGGAGCGCATGTTGAGGAGTTCAGTGGTTTGTGTGCTCTGGAGGTGGGTGAAGGTGCGACGGCAGTGTCAGCAGGAGATGGGGCCTTGGGTGTTGCCTGTGATGAGAGCTGGCAGTTTTTGCTGTGTCTGGGGTTGAGAGTTTGGAGGGTGCTAGGGTCATAATGGCTGCTGGTCAGGGGACCTGGTCCCTGCTTCTGGTTGCTGTTGGGATGCATACGGGCGTAGACAGGCTTGCCTTTTACGTGCCAATGGTGCACCCGCTGCATGCAGCCGAACAGCAGCCGCCATTATGTGGGGGTTGAGGGGAGGCCAATCATCAGGGAGATGGGAGCGTTACACTGGGGGGAGGTCCCTGGGGGCAACATTGGCTGGGAGCACGGAAAGAGGGAGCAAAAAGAGGCAAAAGAGAACGGAGGCAAAAGAGAAAAGCTAAACCCATAGAGAGCAAGAAATTGAAAGAGCAAGGCAGAAAGAGTACAAAGAGAATGCGTTAAAAGGAAGGAGAAAAAAGAGAAAAACAGGCAGAGAAGACACAGAACAGAGAGGAACAACAGAGGAGCAGGGTGCTCTTCCACCAGACCAACAGGGATGAGGCACAGGCAGGAGACTGCCCAGCGCCTAGAGAATCTAACAGGTGAGTAGTGTGCTTTATAAACCATCAATTGATTGGTTGATTGATACGTACATTCACCAATTTGACAACTGTACCATCAAGGCTTCTCATAGCAGTGAAGAAGAAGAGTGCGTCCAGTGAAACTACATTTATCATAAGTGATCCTAGGGTAGGTATCACTTTTTTGTGGCCATTGTGTTGTACATTAGCATAGTCATGCATTTTCACACGCAACTACGAATTACAGGTGGAATGGGCAGGGGCATAGCTTCAGAGGGGTTGATTGGGGTGTGAAAACCACAAAGTAATTGTTAGTATTGTAGTTGGGTCTAGGCCGTGAGTCGTGTTTGCTATACCTGTGTCCATTTTTCTTGTTCTTCTCACTTCATTAACATCTTTTGACATGTTCACTTTTTGGGATGGAAACATGAATGTATGTAGTGACTGATTTACTAAAAAAAATAGTAAATATGCACCTTCAGAATTACTCCTTCAGTTGGTGCAAATGTACTACTTTTTGGAATTCACAAACATTGGAAGTAGTAGGGAGTCAATTAGGATGGCGGACGGATCGCCACCGCCTGCATGGCGGTGGCGATCCGTCCGCCATCCTTGCCCGTCTGCCACCTATTTCCCCAGCGCCATATTACAATGGCGGGGGGACTGTGGCGGACGGGAAGACCGTCCGCCGGGTGACCGCGGTGGAAAAGCTCTAATATGCTGGCGGTGTCTATCAGACACCGCCAGCCGTATTAGGATGTGCTGAGGGCTATGCCTTTCCGTGGCGGCAATGCTGCCACGAAAAGGCATACGGTCCTTGCTTTGGGGGCCCGTTGCGGGCCCCCAGGGTGAAGGGGGGGTGCACATGGGGGGTTCCTATGGTACCCCCCTGCGTTTCAAAACAACATGGCAGGCACCGCGCGGTGCCTGTCATGTTGTGCTTTGAAACACACAACATGCATTTTTAACACTGCGTCGGGCGGTGCTTTCGCAATGTTAAAAATACGGGATGGACCCGCCACTGTGGCGTGTGCATCCTAATTCCATGTACGGGACCTCCGCCCCTGTGACGGACGGTCCCGTCCTCAGACAGGATGGCAGACGGACTTTGTCTGTCCGCCATCCTAATGGACCTCATAGTTTGGAAAGTTGTACCTGTCTCAGATTTCAAGGCACAATATTGGCAATCAAACACCTAAAAGGTAATGGGAAAAGTGCTTGTAAGTAGTCTAACCAGTGGCAATTGCTCGGGGTAGAATTTCAAATCAGTGTTTTTAGCCCGCTTCCCACACTAGAAAGAGGCCATTCTTATGCAAATCAGTAGAGACCCGTTCCTCCTGGAAACAGTGCATATCAAACCTTTGACATCTCCCCCTTTCACTCTGCAGAACACTGCTTTTCAAGTTGGAACATTTGATATTCACCCCTCAACACTGAATCTCACTAACTAAGCTTCACCCCTGTTACAAGTACCTGCAGTCGGATCAACCGCTGAAATACTGAGTGCTTCCATGCTGCTGGAGCGGGTAAGAATTGAATCGGTCCTGACAGGCACCAGCGGACATGCTGCAGCACCATTGACACTTTTGGCTATTTCCTAGAAGTCAGGGGGACTCATGAGTAAAGCCTACTAGTGCGCATTCCCTGTATGTGGCTGCCTGTGAATGGTTAATAACCTCAAGCTCACATTTCAAGGACGAGGGTGAGACAGATTTGTCAGGTAAACGCTAGAGCCTCACCTCATGGGGATTGTGTTGTTGCTTAAAAATGTTGTATACTTCTTTGAATGCCTAGAGTTTGAAAGAAAATACTGTTTTCATATAAAAATAGGCATTTGACTGGACATTGATTTATTGACATTGCTAAGTGCACTTTGAGTTGAGTTGTGATCATTAACCATTAAATTCACTCCCCCCCACCCAACGGAGCTTTTTACTGGTACTTGGCCCTGTGCCTCATGATCAATAGTAGGTTGGGCCCTGGGACATCGGGAGTAAAGGCCTCCAACACCACAATTGAGCCTACTAGGTGCCTCTGCGTACCCCATTGCCCTCTGAAAGGATTCTGACAATTGGGGGTACAGCAATTCCAGGAGTAAATCCCGTGGGTGGGTTGAGTCTAGCAGAGTCACTGAGCTTGTAGTTGAAACTTGAGAAAGCTAATGCTGAGAAACATTAAAATAGTGAGGAAACAGTGGCTCCGGTGGAGTAATAAAAATGCTTATAAATGAGTTTATGCACAATGGCAATGTACAGAGTTGGTGGGCATGTCAGAGAGAAAACTGGCTACACATTTCAAGGATTCAATCTATTGGTAAAGCTGTTTATATAGGAGGTAACATTTAAACAATACATACATAAAAGTTTAGAGTTGAAAAATACATTAAACAAAGGTGTAAGGTGTCCCTGTGAGAAAACATACGAACTTAAACTAATGGTGACATTTTATGTGACATTTATACAAGGTTTAAAATTTTGGAACATTTCAGCGACCATGAGAAAAAAGACAATGTAATCCAAACTTTATACTGTCATGAGTGCTGCGTTATGGTTTGCCTTTGTTAACTGTCGACGACATTTCGACCAAGTTTGGAATATAGGGTCTCTTCAGGACCTAGAAATATTGTGACATCTAAAAGGAAATAGGAAGATAGGGAAACATCCTTTACAACGCAACTTTTACAACGCACTACCATCACGATGCAACTTTTACAACACAATTTATTACAACGAATTGCGCTGGGGGGCGCTCTAGGATAGGGAATAGTTTAATTACTATCCAACACCTTCCCTACTATCCACGGGGACTGGAGTTGGAATAGTAAATTAAACTATTCACTATCCAGCGCCCCCAACGCAAGTCGTTGTAACGACTTGCGTTGTAAAACCTGCGTCGTAATGGCATGCGTTGTAAAAGCATGCGTTGTAGTGTCATACATCCAGGAAGATACCATCACCGAGTGGTCCTAATTGGAAAATGACATACATGTAGGCAGGCGCTTTACATGTCAAAATACCTGAAGGGAGGCTTGCACTACCTATTGTGGAAAGCAGTGACTCTGGGAAACCGTGAGTATAGTGAAATGAAAAGAACTCCCTGGGAACCCAGCCGGAGAGATTGAGAGGGAGAAGCTAAGACCCCAGGGACAGACAGGAGCAGAGGGATGGGAACGGGAAATTGAGAGAGAGAGGAAAAACAGAGAGTAAGGAAAGATAAATAGAACAAAAAGGAAAGGGAACTGTAAAATAGAAAACATAGCCCTTGAAACAGAGAAACTTAGTATGGCAACAATGACAACTCCATCTGGGATGAGTGACTCAACATCCAGTTCAGGCCATTTTGTGGCCACAGTTTCAAAATATCTTGTGCATGTTTATGTGGAAGGACATACTATTTTGGAATGGTTTGTGAGCTTTGAGAGCTTTTGTAAAGTGCAGGCCTTAAATGAGAGGTCTAAGACAGCTGTTTTAATGGAGTGAATGCCACTGGAAGGGACAGCCTTGTAGACCAGATGGTCTATGAGCAAATGAAGGAAGCTCTCACTAGGTCATTTGGGCCCAAGCTAGTTCAATACCTAAGGAGATCTGGTGACTGCAAGAGAACAGTGTTGGATTCCTTGTGTATTGCCTGATTGGAATGTATGGGTAAGACAGAAGAAGGCTGAGTATTTTCAGTCCCTTAGCCAGTTAATGTGACAGGAGGATTCAAAGAAGAGTGTGCTATGCTATATAGGCAATACTGATGTGAAAAAGAGGGATCTAACAAAGCTTGCAGTGTTAGCTGATAAGTGGTTTTCTAACCGGGTTCACAAAGGGTTAGAGCATCTGTAGTAAAGAGGAGACAAATCCAAGTAGAAAATCCAGGATTTATTGAGTTGCAGCACAGTACTTCCAGTCTCCAGGTAAACTCCAGTAAATCTGACTCTAGTACACTTCATAACAATACAATTCCAAAAGGAACTGCTCCACAGTGTGCATGTGCAACAACAAAGATACATTCTATTAAAAGGGAAATATGCATATGAATGGAATATAATATTAAAAGGGAAATATATATAAATGTGAATACAACACATCTTTCCCCTAAAAGAAAATAAGTAACAACTCAAGTTTACTAAATAAAATTATACAAATGAATATACAACTGAACACCTTAAAATGATTCCCATCATTATTTCGATCCACTATTAGATCACTAAGATGTGCACTTAGGTACCCTTCTAACATTCCACCTCTTACCATCTTGTGTAACAATGCTATTGTGATAAACTTTCACAACCTTCATAGGTTTGCCAAACTTTGTCTCACCTTTGGTAACATAACCAGGTTTCCGAATTCTAACAACATCACCCACCATAAATGCAGGTGGTTTGACTTTCATTCGAGAATCATAATCACATTTGCATTTGCTTTGTTTAAGCTCCACTTTCTCAGCAACATCCTTGACATTCACATCAACCATGCGATAACCAACACTCTTTTTAAACCACCAAGGACACAAATTAGATACAGGATCTCTACCCTTTAACAGACGGAAAGGTGAAACCTCTGTTGTGGCATGAGGCGCTATACGGTACAACCATAACTTTTCTCTCAATTTTTCTTTCCACATTCCCCCAAACTTCCGTGCCCATAAGATATCTTGTTTGAGAACCCTGTTATATCTCTCAACTTGTCCATTACCCTGCGGTTCATACAAAGCAGTAGTACAATGTTTTATACCATATGAACGCAAGAATTCTGACATCTCCAAAGACTTGAACTGTACCCAGTTATCAGATACAACACTTTCTGGGAAACCTTCTCTTGAAAAAATCTCTCTCAAGAAAAGAATAACACTTTCAGTGTTAGGATGGGGTACAAGTTTGACCTCAGGCCTCTTGGAATGATAATCTACAGCAACAATGGCAAATCTACACTCCTGTGGCAAAAAATTAAATGGACCAGCAATATCAATCCCTCATTTCTGCCATGGATGATCTGGCCATTTCACAGGAGTCAAAGGTGCTGGATCACACTTACACATTTTATCACTTTCAATACACTCAGGAAACTCTCTAACAAACCTATCTACAAACCTATCAACTCCTGGCCACCAAAAATGTGACCTAATTAACCTTTTCATGGATGACATTCCCATGTGGCATTCATGACTCATTTGCAAAATATTAATCCTTACAGACAATGGTGGAATACCTTTTTCAGCTCCGAATAACAAATCTCCCTCGATGGCCAATTCATCAGCAACATTGAAAATAGGCATAATTTCAGCAGAAATTGGATCCTTAGAAGGCCAACCCAAATTGACAAATTCTCTTACCTTCCATAAGACAACATCCTCACTCATGCTTTTCATCCACAAACCTTCCGAAATCACACTGAACTTCTCAGATAACTTTTCAGTTATACTGACCAGCACTTCATCATCTCCATCAAAATTGACACTGGGACACGGTAACCTTGACAAACAATCTGCAGTCACATTAAGTTTACCCGGCACATATTCTATGTCAAAATTGTATTCCTGCAGTCGCGACATCAATCTGGCAATCCGAGCAGTTGCTCTTAAACCTCCACCTGGTGAGAGAATACTCACCAAGGGTTTATGATCAGTACGTATCAAAAACCTTGCACCCAAAATATAATTCCGGAAATGCTCAACTGCCCAGACACATCCTAACAATTCCTTTTCAATCACCGCATATCATCTCTCAGTAAGACTCAATGACCTAGAAGCAAACGCAACATTCCAATCTTCTTTACCTGAACGTTGCGAAAGCACACATCCCAGACCATAAAGACTGGCATACACTGTTAAAACACACAACTTGTTTAAACAAAATGGTTTAAGTGTAGGAGCTGACACCATATCAAGCTGAATACTGTCAAAAGCATTCTGTTGCCTAGTACCCCACAAAAATTCTACATCCTTTCTAGTTAACTCCCTTAACGGCTCCATTGCAAAACTAATGACGAACTTACTATAATACTCACACAGTCCTAAAAATGATAGTAGTTTATCTTTGCAATCAGGTGCAGTAGCTTTCAATATAGCATTAACCAATGATGTCTTGGGGGCAACACCATCCTTAGAAACAGTATGTCCTAAATACTCTACAGTTTTTTAAAAATAACTTACACTTCTTACTCTTAATGGTAAGACCAAAATTAGTCAACATTTTACACACACTTCTAAGATGTTCCATATGTATCTCATCACTCTTAGAAAACACAAGAATGTCATCCTGAAAACACTTCACATAGTTTCCCATGTCCTTAAATATATAATACATTGATCTCTGGAAAACTGAGGCTGCCGATGCTAATCCAAACGGCATCCGTTTGAACTGATACAAACCTTGAGGCGTAATGAATGCCGTGAGATGACGTGACTCCTCTGCCAATACAACCTGGTGGTACGCAGACCTCAGATCCAAAGTAGAAAACACAACAGCCTCACCAAGCATACTCACCACTTCGTTAATATTCAGCAGCGGATGACAATCTACCACAATGTTAGCATTAAGAGCCCTCAAATCTAGGCAGAGCCTTAGGGATTTATCGGGCTTGCGTGCCAAAACTACTGGGGAAACCCATTCTGAGGATTCTATCTCCTCTATAACATAATTTTTTAACATTTCATCAAGTGCACCACTCAACTCTTCTCTAACATTTAACGGTACAGGTCTAAGCTTTTGTACAATGGGTTCAGCTCGTTGTTTGAGTTTGATAACATGAGTGAAGCCCCTTAACCTACCTAACTCTTCTGAAAATACATCAGGGAACTCACTGGATAGCAGCTTCCAAGCACTATCTTCCTCCACACACATAACTCTCTTATCCAAAACACAATCATCTTGCAAAACCATAACAGGATCTTTGCAATGTGGATTCAACATGATGTTAAGTTTGAATTGATCACGCCAACCTAGAACATTTACACCCTTTACAACAACATACAATTTGATGTAAGCAGATTTGTGTTTAAAATAAATGGTGGAAGCAATATAACCAATAAAATCTATGTTAGAACCATTGAAACCATGTGCCATTACAGCAGGAGGACATAAATCACTCTTGGCAAATTTGGATTCATACCTCTCATCAAAATACTCTTCTGTTATAATGGTCCAAGGAGACCCGGAATCAGCCATAAGCTCTAGTTCAACATCCTTAAATTTAACTACACATTTAGGAGAGTCTAAAACATCCTCCTCAAGTGACCCTAAACTCACCAAAGATACAATCATACCTCTTTCCTTAAGGGATTCATCATACACAAAATGCTCACACCTGGATAAAGTGGACCCAAAATCCGTGTCTTCTCTCACACAAGAAACTTCCCCTTTTTTAAAATAAGTACTTTTGTCCCCAACCTTCTTCTTGTCTTCCCTGCAAGCTTTAGAAAAATGGTAAATTCTCCCACACTTATTGCACTCTTTTCCTAATGCAGGGCAAAACTTGAAGGAAGCTACATGATTGTAACTCCCACATCTGTAACATTCAACACAATTGCTTGATATATTTCTATAATTTTGAAAACTTTTTGTAACGTTGTTCAACGCACACACTTCTATAGTAGAAAATCCAGGATTTATTGAGTTGCAGCACAGTACTTCCAGTCTCCAGGTAAAATCCAGTAAATCTGACTTTAGTACATTTCATAACAATACAATTCCAAAAGGAACTGCTCCACAGTGTGCATGTGCAACAACAAAGATACATTCTATTAAAAGGGAAATATGCATATAAATGGAATATAATATTAAAAGGGAAATATATATAAATGAGAATACAACAGCATCCCTGTTCTAAGCCAAATGGGGAGAAGAACTCTCCACAGACTGGTTCCAAACAGGTGGGTAAGGGCTAGGCTAATTTTCTTGGGACGCATTCAAATACTTTAAAAGAGATTGTCAAGAGAATTAACTTCACCATGCAACACCAGTGATAGCAAATATGTTACATGTGGGCGAAGCTCCAAAAGAGGAACTTAGTAGCTATGGACATTTGGAAAAGGGACCCAGGTGCTCTGAAGCACATTCATTCTAACATATTGGGGGGGGGGGCATTTACAACGCAGTCATTACATCACAGTTCCTTTACAACGTGGTTGTTACTATAACCATGTTGTAAGAACGCAATGCCTTTACAACGCAAGTCATTAGATCGACTTTCTGTAAGGGCACTCTAACATAAGGAATAGTATGAATTACTATTCCAACACCTTCCCTACTGTTGCACAGGCTGGAGTTGGAATAGTAAATCATACTATTCCTAATTCCAGCGCACCCCCCTACAGCAAGTCGATCAAATGACTTGTGTTGTAAAGGTATCGCGTTCTAACAAAGCAGCCAATGGAACAATCACGTTGTAAAGGAACACAATGTAATAACATGCATGTAACATGCTATATTCATAATGGGATTTGTTCATGAAGTTAGTTGTAATGGTGGAAAGTGCCTTCCTGAGTGATGCTGCAGCTTTCAGCACCATGGTTGAGTGGAAGTACCTGAAATATGAGGAAATGCTCCCTGGAACCACTGTTACAGCAACAGCTCTCCTAGTAATTTTTATCTAGGGTCAGATTGCCAAAGATAGAAATTTCTTGAAGAGGGAATCAATATTATCTCTTCTTACATGAGAGACATATGGTAGCAAGATAGTGTGACATGCCACTTCTCCATGGCATACCAACCACAAGCCAATGGTTTGGTAGAGCAGTTTAACAAGACACTGAACAGCACAATGGGGTCTCAGCCAGAGAACCTCAGGAGGTAGTGGAATCTTCTACTTCCATGCCTTTTATTTGCCTACCAAGAGATTCTGCACACAGGAGTAGGGTTCCATCCTTTTGAACTTGTACATGGACACTTGGTTCCTGGTCCACTCACCTTCCACTTCTGATCTCAATGATTAAGAGATCTAGAGTTGGAATGTAGCAGGCCTAGCTGGCTAGTGCACAGATGGGGTATGGTTCCCTTTCATTAGGAGATTTAGGGTGATCTTCCTGCAGGAAACGTGGGCCATGTCCAATTGTTTCCATGTAGGACCTGATTAGGAGTAGAGGTGGTATTTATTACAGAAGAAAAATAATGATACCACAGGGTATATTATTGTTCAATAAATGCCACCTATTATGAGTTGTTGGGGTTTAACATGCAAATGTTGGTGTTTAACTCACCAAACTCCATATATATTGTACACTGTATGATTTTCTCACATTAAATTTCTGCAGATTTGACATTCAGCAATTTAATGAAGTTTGAGTTATGATATGCATCTGATAATGAATACATTTGCTAAAACTCAAGCAATTTATAATTCCAACCTGTGCATTAACAGGGTTTAAGACTATATGTAAAAAGGTACCCCCTAGGATTGATTTATAGGTTAAGGATTGTTAGATCTGGGGGTCTCTAGTTGGCAGAGGTAGGTACCAATGTCCAAATAGGGACACTTGCTTCTAGTCAGGGTAAGGGGATAAACTCTTTGGATAACCCCTGCTCACCCCCTTGGTAGCTTGGCATGAGCAGACAGGCTTATCAAAGGCAATGCGTAAAGTATTTGAACCAACAATCACAGTAACACAGTCAAAACACCACAAATGGACTCCACACCAGTTTAGAAAAATAAAGTATTTTTATCTAAATTACACAAGACCAAAACAACAAAAATCCAATATACACTGTTCCAAAATAAGTCTTTAAAAAGAGTTCAGATATTTGCACCAAAATATTCCAGTTGTGTCACTTTTAGCCCAAAGCACCAGTAGATGCAACAAAAGTCCCAAGCAGCAGCTGCAGCGTCAGAAAACAAGCCATGTGTCACTCCTGAGACCCTGGGGAGGCGCAGCGGGAGGGTTGCGTTGCATTCGGTCTATATGGAGAGCGATGTGATACCTTGTCTTGATTCCAGTTTACAGGTTCTCTTGTAGAAAGCGTCTCGCACAGGCATGATACGATGTTCTTCGGGACGGCGACGATCTCCGGTGCAGCGGTGATGCGTGGTGCAGCGTTTATCCTCTTCTGTCATGGCCCCTCTATGCGTTGACGCCAGACTCTGGGACGATGTTCACAACGATGGGATGCGGTCCGCAGGCAAGCGGCAGCGACGACAGGCTCTGCGATGATATTTGCAGTGACAGGAATCTTCTCGCACTGGGATGATGCACTCCGCAAGCGAGTGACGCGTCGAGTCTGGCAGCGGCAACAGGCGCTGCGACGATGTTCGCGACGACGGGAATTCTCTCGCACTGTCGACGATGCATTCTGCAAGCAAGCGATGCGTGCAAAATTGTAGATCTTCTTCTTTTCTTCTTTTCCAGCTCCTCAAACAGCAGGAAACGACCTCCAGAGGCCTCACAAATGAATCAAGCACTCTAGGCAGGTCAGAACTCACACAGCAGAGTTCAGGGGTGAAGCTGGGTGGTTAAGTCCTTTTCTTCCTGGGACTTCTTAACAGGAGGCCAGCTCTTCTCAGGCCCTTGGAGATCTCTTCAAGCAGGGGACACAGCTACAGTAAAGTCTTTCCCCTCTCCTTGGCAGAATAGCAACTGCAGATCAGCCTACAAACACACAGCAGAGCAGTCCTTCCTCTTCAGTCTTCCAGCTTTCTCCTTGGCAGAGGTTCCTTCTTGATTCCAGGATGATCTAAAGTCTTGGGTTCTGGGTTCCCCTTTTTCATACCAATATTCTGTTTGTTCTCTGAAGGCAGAGAGGCCTTGGCCTGGTCCAAACCAGTTCAGGTCAGTCCTGGAGCACTCTGTTTACATGACTCCTTCTTTCCTTTGAGAGAGAGGGGCAGTGTTGTCAGCCGCCCAGCAGGAGGTGGAGCCAGCATTGTGGAAGGCAGACACATCCCTATTCAGGCCCAGGTGCTATCCCTCCCACCACTCAAGATGCAGATGAAGCTAGTCAGCCTAGTGCTGACTCACCCAGTCTCTTGGAGCCACCCCAGCCCCTGCCACTCACAAACCAGACAGTCAATTCACAAACAGGCACACAGAAAGGTCAGACAAGAAAACAGCTACTTTCTAAAAGTGCTTTTTTCAACCCTCCTTCCTATAAGATGGGTTATTGAATTCGGAGTTCAGGGATACCAGACTTCAATTTTACATCTTGCTCCTATGGGAAGATATGCAGGTAAACATTATTCACAGCATTCCCCATTCTTGCCTATGGGCAAGATAGCCTTTCAATAGTGAAAACAAAATTGGCAGTATTTCACTATCTGAGCATGTCACCCACACTAGTACATGCTCTACCTTTTACAAAAACAGCACCCTGCCCAGGGGGTACCTTGGGCCTTCCATAGGGGTGTCCAGTGTGTACAGAAAGGTAAGGGTTAGGCCTGGCCAGTTGGCACACTGGTCAGGTCAGTATGGCAGTTAGCAACTGCACACAGATGGCAGGACTGAGGCACCATTTTAGGGCTACTCATGTGGGTTGCACAATCAGTGCTGCACACTCACTAGTAGCATTTGAATCACCAGCCCTGGCACACTCAATGCCCTTTACTAGGGACCTACTGATGAAAAAATCTGCAAATCATGAATAACCAATAATAATAGGAATTTACCCAGGGAGCACTTGCACTTTGACACTGATCAGCAGTGGCAAAGTGCCCAAAGCATCTAAACCAGCACAAACAAAATCCACCACAGCGTCAAAAATACAGGAGGCAGACGCAAAAAGTCAGGGGAAACCTCACCAAAGATGCCAGGTCTAACAAGGAGCAAGGGGAAAAAACACAAAAATTATAAGATAAAACTCCAATGTGACCTATATTCTTTATCTATTGGCTCACTAGAGCTCTATGGGCTGCCCATAACTAGAAATATCAAATCAAATACATGATCATATGGTATTAATCATTTTATTATATTTTTTGGCTTAATCATGTTTTCTCAATTTAAATGAAATATTAATGTGTGCTTTAATCTTTGCACGCCCATGATGTCATTACCAGTAAATGCCATGGCAATGTAAGCTGTAATCTGTGCCTGCACAGTGATGTCAACAGCAGTAAATCTAATGTCGATGTACACTGTAACTTATGCCAGCATCATGACGTCAATCTCAGTGAATGCAATGTTGATACACAATGCAACAACTGTATGTGTAGTAAGGAGAATATCAGTAAATATGATATCAATGACCCCCATGTTACATGTGCTCACACTCATAAACTCATATAATTACTGCCGTATATATATACTTGTTGACCTCTACATCAACTCAAAGTCCAAGATACGTGGTCAGACAGGCCCTGCGACCCCTAACTCAAGCCTACTGGTTGACAGGGAACACCCTGATTGATCCCATTGCAGGTAGTCACATCACAAACAGGTCCCAGGAGATTGACCCCAATGAAAAACGTTTGCCAAAAGCAAGTGTTCCCAAAATACCACAAAGTTAGATGCCACATGTAGTTAGGTACAATCTGTTATCCAGGACACAACATGCACGTGGCTTGAGGTGATCACACTCTCAGCACACCAGGCAACTGGGCACACACATATTGGCCCATACTAGCTCTCCCTGAGGTCGAGAGCCATCTGTGTCCCCTCATCAGATGTTTTTTCTTGTTATTTGTGATATGATGCTTTGCAAAGAATGTCAAAGTTTTTTATTGTACCCACAAAATGTATATATATGCAGCCAAAACGTCTGTACTTTAAGACTGTCTTCAAACGAGCCTCTGTTGTTACTCTCCCGGTGGCTGCGTGTAATTAAACCAACTTGTTCCTGTTTTGCCAAACGCCTCTTGTCTTTTCATTAAGTTAAGGAAAATGTATATTTGAGCAACAAAGATCAGGGTCAGTTGTGATTAGACAGACTTAGTAAAGGTATTGTGTATATCATTTCAACATCATCACAGGCAAGCAAAGGAGAAAGGGCCAATATCATTGGGGAAGCATCTGGCCACATTGGTCCTGAGACAATGGACAGTGATGGAGCGCAAGCTCACCTGCTCAACATTCTCACCTGGGCCCATAAAACTATGTATATATTTAAACAGGTAAACCTACACTCGATCAATTTTAAATTTCACCATTCAGAATCTATACCATTTGACTTACTAATCCAAGTCACCGATACCTAATGTCCTAGAGGATCAAGGGAGTTAGCGAGAAAATAGGTAGTAAAATAACATTTAGCATTTTATAATAAACCACAAACTCTGGAAAGGTTTAAGTTCTTTTATCTAAAGTAATATAGAAACCATTATAATTTCTTATTCTATTAAAATGAATGAAGATTGAAACAAATGGGTGCAATAATTTTTTGAAGAAATATCGTTAAGCATTAAACAAAGGGTTGGGAAGAAAAGGGAAAACAATACATATGACAAACCCACACTCTGTAGTTACCTAGAATAGTGTGAGGACCAACCCTGGCCACGGAGTCAAAGGATAAGAATCCCAAAATGCAGGTGCCAGCAAAAAAGAACAGGTGCAGGCAAGAATCAGTACAGGTTATGGACCAAACTGGATCAGGACAGGACCACCACAGGCTAAGACCGGCACCCACAGCTAAAGTGCAACGCCGGCGTCACACCCCTCTCTGCAGCTAACAGCCGAACCCCGATTGGGTCATCGAACTCCTCTCCAGAACCCCGATTGGGTTATCAAATCTTCTGACAGAGTGCTCCACCATCACCTCTGCTCTCAATCACCTATTGAGTACGTTGGGTCAGTGACAGGTCAGCTATTCGGACAAGTCAGACAATCTAACTAACTAAGCCTACCCTAGTTATACTATATTCCAGGTCAATGTACCACCCCCCAATGTTGCAAATGTGTGAATCACACAATTTTATTAGACAAAATACGAGGAGAAGTCATCACACCATATTAATATGAGGTAACTTTTCAATCATGTATTTAAATGTTCCCTCCCATGACTTTATCTTCCCATGCACTTTTATTCCACCCGGCAGTGAATTTAACAGTAACATACAATATTTTAACAAATTATTCAATTCAGCTTCCTCTGGCAGGGTGAGGAGGTCATTTTCCTCATAGTTTCTCAGTCCATGTCTGATTATCGCACTGGTTCAATGCCACAGCTTCAATCGTTCAGAGGTACATTTCAGGCCCAAATGCGCTACATGCAAAAATAGAAGAGAAACAGTTTTAGAGACACAGAATAAATGAATGCACTGTATGCCACTTATCTCTATTCTATTCCCATTCTTTTTATTTTAACTATTGCATTAAAGATTAAGCAGAATGAACAGCTTAGCAAAGCCGCGATGCAAGCTTCTTGCACGTTAGGACACAAAACAGCCATCTTAGTTCTAGTGCGCAGAAGTAAAAGTTTCCCACCAAGCGAAATAACACGTCATGTCACGTGAGTGTGACAGATGCGTGTGCAGTAGAAAATCCTTCGTAGCAGCAGCTATTTTAATGCAAGCGGATTATAGTTAGTAAAAGCACATTGTCGAGTTTCCCCTAGATACTAGAAATGTCGTGTAATGCAATATTAATATAACGAAACATGTTAGTTAGTACATTAATATTATTTTCGAGAGGGCTGAATACAAGCAAGTCACTTTACGTGTGCAACCTTGCTCCATCAACAGCGAGGGAGGACCTAAGGTGCTGGACCTGGAAGGTTTTGCTGGGGAACTTCTCCCTACGTGTGTGGGGTGGGTACCACACCCTGCCATCCCCAAATGGCCCACATTCTTGAGCTGGCCTATCCCGAGCTTGATGGGCAGTTGAAGGCCCAATAGAAGCAACAAGGTGGTAAGAGGCTCAGAGGGTGAGAGGAGTGCTGCGGAGGAGGGAAGTGCAACATAATCATCATCTGAGTCATCCTCAAGTAGACACGCCCTAGTGGTGGCTGACCCCCAGGACAGCCACCACTGACAACATCATCCCTGGCTGCCCCTCCCTACAATCTCCACCCTCCCTGTCACTCCTTACACAGTTTGCTGGGCCCGCAGCCCTAAGAGAGGTGCCATCTCCTTGACTCCAGGTACCTGCGCTGACTGAGGAGGCTATTGAACTCCTGAGAAACATCTCTGTAGGTCAGACTGCACTACTGAATGACATCCAGGGGCAAGCTAGACAACTGCAACAAATCATGGCCTACCTGGAAGGCCTTAATAGCATAATGTCTGGTGTATAGAGGTTTTTCTAGGCTCTGGCTATCTCAAAGCAGCCTCCCGTCTTCCACAATCTCCCCTCCCCCGCTCATTCCCCATCTCAATACCCTATACCCAAACTCGTCACAGGCACATGCAGACATTTGCACACACTCACTGATACAGACTCATCCAGCACATCCACACATAAACACATACACCAAAGGAACACTTAAACACATCCAAACAGAAAGACACCACATACAGCACCACAGCCCATCACCCACACCACATCCACACACAGCAGAGAAAACACCATGCCCACATACACACACCCCGCCTCATCACATCCACACACAGAACAGACAACACCACACACTCATGACAATACTACACCCCTACGATCATATCCACATCCAGCACGCATACCAATACACCCACATTTACCCCCAACCACAAACACATTCACACCCAGCATACATACCACCACACCCACATTCACACACAACCACCATCAAATCCACACCATGCACACACACCACCACACCCATATGCACCCCCAACCACCATCATATTATCACACACACTGCAAACACAACCACACCCAAAATTACTACCACATCAACATGCACAGCATGCACACACAGCAACACCCTCTACAGATACACCAATCCAATCTCACAGTACACACCCAAGAAATACAGACACACACAATCAAACACCCAACAGACACATGAGACACAAGACACACCCATACTTGCAGAACGTATACCAGACCCTCAAGTAACTGCACCGTCCCCAGGCACAGCACACACTGTCACTGCCTTTATCTCCAAGTCCCCACTCCTTCCCAAACATCCTACGAAGTTACCCACTGAAGATCCTACCTTTTCCTTGCATGTAACCCTCCCAAACCTCCAACCACCCATTCCAAACACCATCCTACCCCTCTCACACTCAAGACCAGACCTTCCACATCCTAACCCAACCCTCATAATGCCCACCCTGTCTTTTTCCCAACTAACCCCTCTTAAACAAAGGTCCACAACTTCCTCTACCCACCCCTTCCCAACACAAGGGCACCTTACCCAAACCCAAACCTCCCTCCTGCAAGTAAGATCGATGAGGTGCCTGCCTTACCCAATGAATGACCCTTCCGGAGGAGGTTCCCCTGGCAGTGTCTTTTGAGACATGATTGGTGGCAGTATACTGTGCACAGCAGCACTGTTGATTTTGGGACTGCAATTGGCCTTGGGTTATGCACTGAGATATTCTCTTGTTTGGAAAATAAATATTTGGTTAATATTTGACCATATTAGTCCTCGCATGCCGTTTCCATTGCTATTGTTGGGTACCTGACATTGTTGCAGAGCTTAGATTGTGTGAAATATTTATTTATTTTGCACATTATGGCACGTTATACTACATTTACAGTGTCCTTTGTTATGTACATATAGAGGTTGATAAGCTATATGATGGTCATTAGATTATATGTGAAGCCAATATTCATAGTAATGACCACTTGAACCAACTAATTGATGTGAGATGATTCATTGGGATGTGTGACTACAGCTATGTTTGTTACACCTGGATTGGTGAGCAATATGAAGAGGTTTGTATCTATTGTCCTTGGATCCAGTGTAGGAGTTACACAGTACAAGGGAAAATGTTCCATGGATGGATATGTGACAGGAATCCCCCGACCGGCCCCACCGCTGTTACCTGCACGGACCGCGGCTGGTCGGCAGGAAGGCACATCTTGTTCTGCCCCGTAGGGAAAACAGATGGTCCTCCCTCCAACAGCTGCTCTACCCTATTCCGCTGTTGACAGGGTTGAGATTTCCTGGCAGGACCACAGCAATCGTTTGTCTATGCGCCCACATGCTGTTTAATACGGTGAGCGGACAGCCAACTAGGCAGGTGGGCAGTCTGACACAGTTTTGATGACGAAACAGTTTCAGCCAAATTCGTAATCAGGCCCAAAGCTCCGAAATAACCAAAACAACAACTACAACAAACACTGAACAGAAAATAAAATACATTCAAGCAAAATAAGCAGAAAATTAAGTAAGCACATGGGGTTGACTGCTGGACTAAACCTGGGATCAAGGGAACTGTGGCAGAACTAGGCACTAGACTCTGGTGTTAGGTAGAGGCTGCGGGGAGCAGTGCACAGACCAGGAAGGTCAGGGCTCTGAAGAAAAGGTTTGTACATTTTTGGGCAGAAATTTGATGCACCTTAGTCACAATTTCTACCTATGGAACTATTATCTGTATGGAACTCAAAGTCCTCCAGTGGGCCACTGTCACTGCTAAGTTCTGCTGAAGTTCCAGAGGCTTTAGATTCAAGAGTACAACCCTTACAGAGGTTCCAGAGCAATTCAACATGCACACCTCTAAGGCTTTCTCAGGTACTGCATAAGCCACCAGCAGGTTACAGACCGTGCCCAATTGCTATTGATCAGCTGGGTACCTCAAAAAAAGGAATCTTGAAGCTTCTTGTCTCACTTGTATCTCTGATGTTCCACAGGGGGTCACCAGCTGAGCTTTGGAGTCCTGGTTACAAGTTGGAACAGGTCCTAACCTTCAGGTTTTCATAGAGGTCTCCAGTAGCAAGACTAGACTTCTTTTTCTCTTCCACAGTTACAAAAAGTGTTTTGTTGACCTTTTGATAGATGCTGCTTTTTCACGATTCACTAACCAGTGGGTGAGGTGACTCCTGCACACTACCTAACAATGAAGACAAAGTTCTCAAGCACGAATCTTCCCAGTCCTTCAGAACACCTTCTTTACGTTACAGAAAACTATTCCACAGCACACTTGTCTAAGTAATATCCAGAATGGCTCACCCTTAGAGGTGGTTTGTATGCCAGCCAGGGATTTTTGTGAGCAATCCCCTCCTCCTCAAAATAGCTCTGGGACCATCTCCCCCTCCCACTAGGCTGGTGCCACGCTGACTACTGGTGGCACAGCAACCAAGGGCTTCCATTCCCTGTCTTTCCATTTACACTTATTTATGCATGGGGATCCCTGAACCTGGTCTTTTTCAAGGTAATGAAGTTCTTGAGCCTCCTCCAGCTACAAGTTCTAAGCTGATTTGTGTAACATACGTCAAACCCATGTCTTCATGCAAAATGGCTAAGTCATCATTTCTGCTCTTGGAGAAGTTTTCATGCCTCATCAAGTTGATGCACTGGAGCAGTTTTCATACCTCATCAAGTTGATGCACTGATAGACTAGCTGCTAATAATTAGCCAAGATTTAGGTAAACAATGTCTAACTTTTAAATAGTCACTTTTACTTAATATTTACACAACATCACCCCCACTGAATCGGATGTTTATTAACAATAGAAAAGGGCTATGCCTTTTTGTATATTTGTTTACTTTTGTCCCTGATATCAGTTTAATGTGCTTGAGGATCATTGTGGTGTCTAAGTAGAGTATTTATATAATATTATATGTATTTTATTTCCATTTTCACCTGCACCTACTTGCCTCCCAAAGGATGTCTCATAGTCCATAGTCCACCAATTAATTTTTTAATATTATTTGATTTTTCTTCTGCCTGCCAAAAGTCTGAGTTTTGGTCCAAAAATGCACACCTGCATTGCCTTTTTTAATGGATTATTCAATTTTCCCTGCACTAACTGCATTATTTTTGTTTAAGGATTATTTCATGTTTCCCCATGCCCCCTGCCTGCAATAGGTCTCCTAAGCTATAGGCACTGAAAAGCTTTCATTTTTATTTATGGATTATTCAATGTTTTCCTTAACCCATAGACTTCCATAGGTCTCTGAGTCTTAGGCCATAGGCACACACCAGCATTTACTTTTTAAGGATTATTAATTTCCCCTACACTTCCTGCCTTCCATGCATCTCTTAGGACATAGGTGTACAACAGCATTCACTTTATTAAGCAATAGCTTACCCGTCGCACGTTGCTGCGATCTCAGAAGAAAGGACATTTAAGGAAACTTTTTATGATGACATTCAATTTACATTGTGTCATTTTTATTGAAACATATTCATTTTAATATGGAAAACATTTGAAAGTGTTGTTTTAATTTTGTTTATTTATTCTAGTGCTTGTGGATACACGATATTTTTTGTTTTCCCGTCTGGTGCGTACACGAATAAATCAGAAGGTTTTCCGACGCGTGAGCTGGCCACATACTGTTGCCCATGTGAGAAGCATGGATTCTCCAAATCTAGTCCACACACTTGCAGCGATTGTCCTTGTGCTTTGTTGACGGTTATTGCAAAAGCGAGTCGCACCGGAAACTGTAAACGTTTGAATTCAAATGGCATGTCTGTTGGGATCATTGGAATACATGGCAACGGTACATATTCGCCCTTGAATTTCCCATTTAAAATTGTAGCTTCGATGACATTGTTACTCATCTTTTTCACCGAAAGTCTTGAACCGTTGCATAGTCGTGGTGGATTGATGTTTCGGAGAAGAATGATAGGCACACCAATTTTTAATGTTAAAATGTGATGCGGTCCGATATTTAACAAATTGTTATGCCAGAAACCTTGGCAGGTGTGTACTCAACAACTTCCCAAAGTTTCATGGCGATCGGATGAATGGTGTAGTAATGCATAAAGGACAAACAGACAGACAGACAGAAATACATTCTTTTTTATATATATAGATTATAATATTAGATAGGGGCGTGGCTAGGCACGCAATGAGAACGGTAGCACCCGGGTAGAGCTCCGAGCTGAGCCTCCCCTTCCCCGGGCGATTTATCCGTCATTTCCAGCCGAATCTGCCTGAAACTACAGGCGGACCACCAGCTAAGTAACTTCGGCGATCTGGCCGACTTTCGTTCTCAAGGACCGCCGCCGGAGCACCGGACTTTCCTGCGGCCCCCGAGCGGGACTTGCTGCTACGCGACCGGTGAGGACGGCCACGAGAGGTCGGGGACTAGGCCGTGCATCAAGGCCCCAAAAACGCGGCCTAGGGTCCGGAACTGCCCGCTTCCATCCACGTTGGAGACCGGACCTCGAGGGGTCCCCATGCGACCTGTCCCCTGCACCCCCCCTCACCCCATTGCTGGAGCGGAGCCGAGCGCGTCATACAGACGCCGCGGGTGAGACGGGGATCCTGAACTGCCGGCGACGCGGGCCGGGACTGCGATCACGGGGCTGTCTGCCCGGGAGTGGGGTGACGGCCACGCTGGAGGGCCTTTGATGCGACCGGAGCAACAGGGAAGTCAGCGGGAGCCCGAGGCGGCGGCCCACTGACCCAGCTCTGCAACGCGGCTTAGAGGGGCGGCCGGACTTCGGACCCCGGACTCAGCCATTGCCTGGTCTCCTTGGCGGGTACCTTTCTCCCCCTCGCCTTGCAGCTGCTGCGGATGGACTGACCGGCTGGCACCCGGCTGAGCGCCACGATGCGGATGGCGCCCACACTTGCAGAGCAGCTGACGCACTGACCGCCTGCACTTCAGAGGAGACGGGGCCGGTGACCAGAGAGCGGATCGGAGATGGAGGCATGAGGGCCCCGCCTGCCTAACTGATAGACATTGCGGCGATCCCCCCCGCCAGGTGGCACCCCCGCCACGACAGTGCCCGGGCTGCACGGAGGGACTGATCCCCACCACGACCAACCACATCACCAGCACACGAGTGGATACAGCACTCATGCCACGCCGGGCCCCGCAACTCCTCACTACTCCCTGAACGACCTGAGCAGGGATCAGCGACTTTCCTGGACTGGAACCCCCCCGGGACAGACCCACGAGACGCAGTGCCGGCCGGTGGTGGAACTCCGGGGCGCGACCCACCTTTCGAGGAGTGAAGTCCTGCATGAGATGGACGCTGGGGGCCCGGCCCACTTGCCACACTGACTATACTTTGGGGGCCACAACGGCGCTCCGCTCCGCAGCCACTGGACAACACGCCATAACCGTGCTAGATGCTCCTGAACTCCCTGGAGATCGCGGGCCACGAGCTGATCCCTTTCATTGACCTGGTAGAAGACTCGGAACATCTGCACCTGTGAGCTCGAACCTACCTGGGGACTTGGCTGCCTGCAAGAGGCGCACAACATTGACATAGGCAGCCTGTTGTAACACACCGCTGTACTTCTACACCCCTCAAGCAGGAAGCACGGTGAGGACGGATCACGCGGCCTTGCGGAAGCAGACGTCGAATGCGCCCCCCCTGTGCTCGGACGACATAACTGAACCTGGGAACGACGACCACCCCGTCCCCTGGCTTCGCCGCCGGTGGAACTACCTCGCACATGTCGGGAGGGGTGAGGACTCGCACTGGCACCGGAGGAGCCCTGTTGAAGGGAAAATCTGATACGACATCACGCAAAATGGCGGCGGAACAGGTCACATCATGGTTAGACAACATGCTTGCTGCCATGGAACGCTTGGAACAATCCCTTCAACAAACCAGGACGTCCCTGGAATCTAAGATAGACGGAGTAGCCATAGATCTTACCCACTTGCGAGACGACCACAAGAAACTGGCTGATCGCACTAAAACGCTGGAGGGGACAGTGAAAGACCTTGGCCCCACTGTCTCACAAACTGACAAGCACGTGCAAGACCTCCTGGCAAGAGTAGAATTCCTGGAGGACCGTGCTGAGGATGCGGAAGGGAGGGCGAGACGCAATAACATAAGACTCGTCGGTGTCCCGGAGAAATGGGAAGGCGCCAGACCGGCTCAACGCGTGGAGGATTGGATACGTGAGCTGTTGCCTGCGGACACGCTCTCACCGCAATTTGTAGTGGAAAGGGCGCATCGAGTACCCACGAGGCCTTATGCCACCGGTTCCAACGCAAGCCCGCTACTCTTTAAGGTCCTGAACTACCGAGACAGGGACACCATTTTGAGGGAAACCAGACGACTCGGGGAGGTCCGGATCAATAACGTCACGGTGATGTTTTTCCCGGACTATACCATACAGGTTCAACGTCAACGTCATGACTTTCTGGAAGTGAAGCGCCGACTACGAGAGGCAGGCCTCAAGTACTCCCTACTCTTCCCCGCAAAGCTCAGAGTAGTGGCGCGAGATAAAACTTATTTCTTCAACAACCCTGTGGAAGTAAGCGACTGGCTCGACAGCGGAACGGACACGACACCGAGAAATGCGCAACATCCTGAGCCGCGGCCCCGGGGCCGCGGACCACGGCGTAGGCGAAGGAACAGAGGCCACGCAAATGACCGCCCAGACGACGCGACCCACCACTCCCCGCCAATGGACCAAATAATTCAGGAACAACAAGACGCCCTCAGGAGGGTCTCCCAAATCAGCGCCTCGCCGACCTCGGAGACTACGCGAGCCACGAGTCCGCCATTGGCACACAGCGATGAAGATGAAGCCATCTACGGAATTCCGGATTCTCAACTTTCGGTAGAGCTTCCAGATGTCACGCCACAAACGGCCGACATGCCCCATTGACTCACGTCATGTGCGACCAGCAGCTGACGCCGGGGCGGTAGAGGCGGGACTCATGGGCGAACGATTGCTGGGATGCTGCGGACACAGCTGCACATGGAGAAACCCCTCACCGCCCTGGAAACAGACGGAGAAGTCCTAGCGCTGTGAGTACTCACCTAAGAGGTATGGACGCTAAAGCAGGCGATTAGAGGGTGGGATTGCTGCGACCTCCGTTCTTGTCATGTAGCCACACTCCTATCCCGCATGATTGGGGAACTTGGCTTGCTACCATCAAAGATACATACTTAGTCACCCAGGGGCGGAACCACTGGGCCAGGTATGGCCTAATCGGATGTCGCAGTAGACTGCGTGGTGGGAACTTTTGATGGCCCGGGGAAGGGCAACAGTCCGGTATCACTTGACTGGACTTTGAGAGACTACCTTCTTGATACCTAGCTCAAGCTGCCCCCTAGACTTGAACGCTAAAACTTTCGCCTATTCTGTTGCCGACCTCTTGGTATTTTCTACTGTTTTGCACTATTAGTGACCCCAGTTATATTCCTTCTTCCCCACCTCAGAGAGCTGCCTATGCCCTTGTTACACATGTCGATGTCTGTGCCTGCGGGGGGTGGAGGGGGGGACGAGTGGTCTTGTTGGGGCGATCGCCTGGGGGATGGGCGGCGGAGGAGGCGGAGGCCTCGTACCGAGATAGTGGGTATGGCTGAGATTCAGATATGTACATGGAATGTGAGAGGTATGCACACACCATCGAGGCGTTACCAAATATACTCATACTTGCGCCGCCACAAATTCCATGTAGCTTTATTACAGGAAACGCATCTCAATAAGGCTGAGGTACACGCGCTGCACAGGAGATGGCGCGGACAAATCTATGCTACTGAATATTCTTCCTATGCCCGTGGGGCGCTCATATGGGTAAGGCCGGGCACTCCCTGGGCAGTCATGGACACACAGATAGATGTGGGAGGCCGGTATGTGATAGTTAGGGGCAGACTCGATGGACATCCGATAGTACTTGCCTCCATATACTCCCCTAACACTGAACAAAGCGGTTTCCTCGACGGCCTCTCCACAGCGCTGGCGCCCTGGCATGGGCTTCCATGGATACTTGGAGGCGATTATAACAGTGTCCTGGACGTGCACTTAGATAGGTCCACTGCTCCCCCGCCCAGCGCACAGGCACACGTCACATCGAAAGCTCTCCTCAACTGGGCCCAACAATGGCGGCTGCAGGATGCATGGAGAACCCGCAACCCCACGACACGCACGTACTCTTATTGGTCAGGTGCGCATGCGCTACATGTCCGCCTAGACAGATACATGATTTCCCCGGACCTCCTCCCGCTAGTCCTAGATTCCCAATATATGGGCCGCACCCACTCGGATCACAACCCTCACACATTGACCATTGCATGGGACGTTCCGCATCCCCCCATTCCCACCTGGCGCCTTCAGCCGGACGTTTTACTTGATGCATCGTTCCGAGACTCGCTGCTCACACAATCAGCCCAATATTTTGAACTCAATGCTGACTCAGCCTCCTCCCCCCAAGTCGAATGGGACGCTTTCAAAGTGGTGACACGGGGGTACTGTCTAGGTACACAGGGTCACATGAGACGCCAGCTTGAACGTGATCTGACGCGACTGGAATCGGAACTGCTTGACCTCGAGTGCCCTGCGGATGGAGGTGAGAGCGCCCGACTGACTGCAGCTCGAACGGAACATGACCGCCTGTTGGACCGTTTGAAATGTGTCAACTTTGCGGCACACTCTGCTCGGACACATAGGCAAGGTGATAGGCCGGGCAGGCTACTGACCTGGCTGATCGCGCGGGAAGACCGATCAGCTCCGATATCGAACATACAAACCGGAGATGGCAGGACACTATACTCTCAGCGCCAAATACACGAGGCATTCACGGAACACTACACTGATCTGTACCGCTCCCGCCTCCAAGTCTCCCTGCCCACCATTGTAACCTATCTTTCTGAAATACGGTTACCCACCTTGACTGCGACGCAACGGGGTGACCTGGGGGCACCACTTGACCCCGAGGAACTCCGAGACACCATATTTAACCTCTCGAACGGTAAAACTCCGGGACCGGATGGCTTACCGGCCGAGTTTTATAAGGCCGCCTCGGTCATCCTGATCCCACAACTGGTGAAAATGTTTTCCGCAGCCACCGACGACTTCGCCCTGCCCCCGACCCTCAATGAGGCGACACTTATCTCTTTGCCCAAACCTGGAAGGGATAGCACCCAGCTGGGCTCCTATCGCCCTCTCGCGCTTTTGAATACAGACTATAAAATCCTTGCCTCCGCGCTTGCCCGCAGGCTGGCCCCCTTCGTACCCACGCTGGTGCATCACGACCAGAACGGATTTGTGCCGACAAGACACACATCACACAATATCCGACGATTATTTCGCCTGCAGGAGTACGCCACGAGACAATGGCCGAGAGCGGGGTGCCTTGTGCTTGATCTGGAGAAGGCTTTTGACTCGGTGGAGTGGCCCTACCTGCGAGCGGCGTTGGAAAAGTTTGAGCTGGGAGATGACTATCTGATGATGGTGGGCCTCTTATACCGCGAGCCCACGGTCCGGGTCCGCACAGGAACATTACTCTCTGACTCTATCCGCGTACGGAGAGGCACTAGGCAAGGTTGTCCACTGTCACCCCTGCTGTTCTCCCTGGCTGTGGAACCCCTAGCCGAGATGCTCCGGTTGCAAGGAGCCGACTGGGGAATACCGTTGGCGGACGGACTGCATGTAGTATCCTTATACGCTGACGACCTGCTTCTCTACGTCAGGGACCTCAACGACGTCCCGGGATCCCTCACCGACATTTTCGGCACCTTCGAGGAAATGTCGGGACTGCGAGTGAACTGGGCCAAATCGGGGGCCTACTCGTTCGACCCGAACGTTCCCGAATGTGACATACACATCGGGGGTGGGAGGTTGCAGTGGTATCCCAGCACGTTTAGATATCTGGGGATATACGTCTACCGAGACCCAACAGACATCCTGGAAGGCAACCTGATGAGGGCGATCGCCTCCACCAGAGCGCAGGTGGGGTTCTGGAATACTCTTCCACTCAATGTCCCTAGTCGCACTGCCTTGGCTAAAATGATAGTACTCCCACGGCTGTTGTACTATTTCGCGAACATCCCGACGTATGTGCCTGCCCGGGTGTTCCGAGACATTGAGGTCCTGCTCCGAACCCTGATTTGGAACAAAGGCCGACCCCGGGTAGCGTTGACGAAACTCTACATGCCCACTACGGAGGGCGGGCTGGCAGTTCCCAACATGGAGTTATATTATCTGGCTGCACAAATGCAGTGGGTGTCGTGCTGGCTGGGTGGTAAGAATCTGAGTGACACGGCTTCCGACACCGCCGTTTGGTCCCAGCCCCAAATTCAAACACTGTTCCACCCGCTGACTCGGACTCCCAGACCATCGCAACTACTGCTCGCAGTGGCGCGCAAATGCTTCCTCCGATGTTTGCGCCTAACGCGAGCGACGACACCCTAAGCCGATATTGCCACTGTTAGGCACCCCGACGACGGCGGGGACCCTGACCGCTACGCGGTTGAACAGCTGGATCACCGCGGAGGTGGAGACTTTGGGTGACCTTTACTCCAACGGCGCCCTTCTACCCTTTGCAACCCTCGCGGAAGACACGTCCCTCCCAGCTGGTCAGTTCCTGACACACGAGTCTCTCGTTCACGCGCTGACCGCCGCCTGGGGAGACATGTCTAGCGAACCACCGACGCACCACTTCATACAATACTTGCATGTCATGAGCAACGGCACCCACATCATTCATTGGCTGACACAAGCGCTTCTCCTACATACATACCCGGTGACTGTACACCTACGGGAAAAATGGGCGACGGACAGGGGGCGGGACTGGACGGACAAGGAGTGGGCTATGATCCTCGTTGGCCCAGTGAACATCCCCCGCAGCCCACGTTTTAAAATTATACAATTTTACATATTACACCGTGCTTACCTCACCCCTGATAAAATAAATAAATACTTCTCGGTGACTGATACTGCCTGCGGCCGCTGTTCCCTCATAGGCGCAGATCTCCTTCACATGCTATGGCTTTGCCCCGCCCTTCAGCAGTATTGGGAAGGTGTGACCAAGATACTCCGACACTGTACTGGGGAACAAGTACCGAACACATGGGAAGCCTGTATACTGGGGTTAGATAAACGCACACACCTAAATAGAGTCCAAACTAGATTCTGGGATCTCGGACTTATCACGGCCAAACGACTGCTCACCAAGAGATGGAAGGCTGCCACACCCCCTCACCTCCGACACTGGTGCCTGTCACTGACAAACTGGGCGCGAGCTGAATACTCTGTTTTACAGCGAGAGGAAACGGCGGGGCTCAGGAAGTTCCCCATTGCACACCAATGGGAGGGCATACTACACTCCTTCCTGCAGAAATGCGCGGAACAGGGAATCACGTGAAGACACATGCACTCCCACTCCCCTTCCCTGATACGGCACCACACTGATTACACACGATACTCCATGCGACTTCCCATTGCCGTCGAACTCGACACGCTGTCTGACTGCTATTTTCATGTTTCATACTGCCGCCACTTACCCCAATCCCGGAGCTACACCGCCACATGACAACGGCGGCGGAGGCCCAGGCAATGCACCGCGAAACCACACCCCGCATGGGCGCTGAGGTGCAGTACATTTCTCCCCGCTGATGCGGATACACATGGAGGTTACACGCCCCAATCACCTTAAGTCGCTGAACACCCTTCATGCTCCCTCACACGATGATACACCCGTCCTAATGCCGACTCCCACAGAATCACTCGCAACCGACACGTATTGGTAGCGACGGACACGACCATCACTACGGACTCAGATGGGGGTAGATTCAGCGCACCCACCTAGAACCACTGTATCCATACTGAAAAACCCATAGACCGCACACATGCTAGACACTAAAGATGTACGCGTCATGATGTTATGTGAAATGTTGATATACGCTGCCGGACCCCAGGGTTGCCGAGCTTGAAGCTGTGTTTATTCTCTCTATATGTCACGAACTCCACTGACTGCAGCTGGCCCGGCTGGGTTGTAAGCAATGCTGATGTGTACACTGTGAATCGGACAATAAAGGTCTTTCTTTAAAAAAAAAAAAAAATAGATTATAATATTAGATTTTTTGCTGCATTCCCTGCCTGCCACAGGTGTCTCATCTTAGAGGCACATTAAGCAAAATGTTAAATGTGCATGTTGTTATTATCCTATTTAAAATATTATTATATGGTTTTGTCATGTATTTCCTATATGACCTATACAGGATCTGTACGTCTGGATAACATAAACTGTGGAATTGGTGGCAGACTGATTCTGTGGACCCTCACCGAATATGTTAGCCTGTCTTGTATCAGCTAGCTCACAGTGCCACTAGAATCTGCTCTTATCAGGGAAAGAATAGTTCTTAGCAATCTCAGAACATGACAACCCTGCTCCTACAGAATTGTGGGAACAATATACTACCTTTCGCTCAGTTACTCGTGCATACTTAGTTTGTCTCATAGAGATACACAGAAAACACAGGCTGGGCGTTTTCAATAAGAATTTAGGGAACAGTTGTTATTCTAGTGTAGAATAAATGAGCTGCAACAACCATAGACATTAGCAGAGATATATGATTAAAAACACCAAGAAAGTAAATGGATGGTATAGCTCTACCATCTTCCAACAATATTGAATACATACAAGTATATAAAACACATAATAAAAATGCGTACTCCTACGATGCCTCCCTAACTAGATCTACCTAAATGTAACTAGCATCTGTGTAGGTTTCTTGTCAAGAATCCCTCTGGGGGACCCCGTCTTTGTCTCGATTTGGGCACCCCTCAAGGGATGTTAGACCACTGTGAGCTGGAGCGTCTGCATGCAGGAACCTCAGTTTCTCTGGTCATATATATATATAGGAAACACAAAAGAAGTGGTGGGGGTCCGGGGGGTATAAGATTAAAAACCTAACAGCACCCTACCCCTAAAGAACTAGTAAGAACACAAAGGGGGTGCTAAGGTCAGTGGTAGCCTCAAATGTATGAAGTGTACTGCAAAGTTGAAGATATGGAATATAGAAGTATAAACTATGAAGGTGAGAGCAGAAGTAAACCCATCAGCCCACCCATTGGCGGAACTTCGTCATCTGGGTTTTAAGAAGCACCAGCTTGGTATTCACTAGGTGTCTCACCTTGAGGATGTCAGTACAACAACCAGTGTAAACTACGCCAGTGATAGAAATCTGGGTAATAGTATATGGAGGGCTGTGGGAAGTGAAAAAAGTTGCAGTGTATAAAGCATAAGTGCTAATGAAAAAATGGTGAAATAAAATTGACTAGCATGGTGCCTAATAAACCTTTATTCAAACGGTCGCCATGGTGCCAACATTAAAAGCAGAGTGTGAATGGATGTAAGCATATTTTACCATTCGTGAGTGGATCAGTCAGTCGACATGTTTCAGCCTTAAAGAGGCTTTCTTCAGGACCTAATAAGACACTACTGCAACTATAAGTGAAAAATAAAGGTACATACCATGCCAGAAACAATAACCTACCAGTTATATGTGAATGAATTTGGTAGGAGATGAAGTCATGGTATTGTGAAACCAACTGCTCCTAAAACACAAAAATAGTGTATACAAACAAACAGGTACACATGTTGTAAATATTAACACAACATCATGGGCTACAGAGACATTGCTCTATCATTGTCAATTGATTAGTTAATTGATCACTCACCCGCAATTTTGCTAGGAGAAGGCCTCACCTCCCCTGGCGCTCGCTCAGGACAAAGAGGCCCCGCTCTAGTAAGAATTAAATAAAGAAACACCAACAAAAACTGATTATGCTGAGAACATATCTATTTCTTTAACCGCTTGGTGTTTAAGAAGGCAAATGTGGCAGGACAGTAGTATTTGTTGCCGAGTTAAGAATGATGCGGCATAATACATGGCGGGCGAGTCCGTTCCAAGGGGCTCCCTGTTTGATTGGTTAACGTTTTGACCAATCAACATTACCCACACACGCTCTAATCCAATCAGAGGTCTGGTTGGAATTCTCAGCCTCTGCATCTATCCAACTTCCGACGAGGAGCCAATCGGCTTGTTTTCCATGCCGAGGACAACACTTCGGAGTGTTTTCCTCTCTGGTCCGCCACATCGCTACTAAAACAGACCTCCCTGTACGTCGTGTTACCTTCCCCTCGACTCAGAAGGGATCCGAGGTACCGATGGACAGGTGAGTGCTCTTGGTTTCTAATACTTTTAAACGATTTTTTGTATCCCTCGAGAGATTGCTTGGCTTTTCTGCTATCTCTATTATTTTGAGGGGATGCTTTCAACTTCCTCAATGTTCTAATGCTAAACATCGTGGAACTACTCGAATTAGGAGTAGACTTAATATGGTATCTGCTCGTGCCTGTTTATTAAGATACTTATTGTGAGTCAGAACCATTAATAGATTGTAAGATACTTCTATTTTTCTACTTGTATTGACATCCTATCATCATCTCTTTAAAGGCCAACAAATACTACTGTCCTGCCACATTTGCCTTCTTAAACACCAAGCGGTGAAAGAAATAGATATGTTCTCAGCATAATCAGTTTTTGTTGGTGTTTCTTTATTTATTTCTTACTAGAGCGGGGCCTCTTTGTTCTGAGCGAGCGCCAGGCGAGGTGAGGCCTTATCCTAGCAAAATTGCGGGTGAGTGATCAATTAACTAATCAATTGACAATGATAGAGCAATATCTCTGTAGCCCATGATGTTGTGTTAATATTTACAACATGTGTACCTGTTTGTTTGTATACACTATTTTTGTGTTTTAGGAGCAGTTGGTTTCACAATACCATGACTTCATCTCCTACCAAATTCATTCACATATAACTGGTAGGTTATTGTTTCTGGCATGGTATGTACCTTTATTTTTCACTTATAGTTGCAGTAGTGTCTTATTAGGTCCTAAGGAAAGCCTCTTTAAGGCTGAAACATGTCGACTGACTGATCCACTCACGAATGGTAAAATATGCTTACATCCATTCACACTCTGCTTTTAATGTTGGCACCATGGCGACCGTTTGAATAAAGGTTTATTAGGCACCATGCTAGTCAATTTTATTTCACCATTTTTTCATTAGCACTTATGCTTTATACACTGCAACTTTTTTCACTTCCCACAGCCCTCCATATACTATTACCCAGATTTCTATCACTGGCGTAATTTACACTGGTTGTTGTACTCACATCCTCAAGGTGAGACACCTAGTGAATACCAAGCTGGTGCTTCTTAAAACCCAGATGACGAAGTTCCGCCAATGGGTGGGCTTTTGGGTTTACTTCTGCTCTCACCTTCATAGTTTATACTTCTATATTCCATATCTTCAACTTTGCAGTACACTTCATACATTTGAGGCTACCACTGACCTTAGCTCCCCTTTTGTGTTCTTACATATATATATATATATATATATACACCCATAGGTCTACCCAGGGGTCCTACCTTGCTGTGTTACTGTGTCCGCCTAAAGGATGACGTGGAGCCTGAACTTTATACAGAGATATTACACAGGAGATATTCGTCCTGTGGTTATTCCTGCTGTGCTTCCAAGAAGCCTCGTGCATAATGTATGAGATTCAAACTAGGGGAAAACCCCGGTTCTGAATGCAATGCCGTATCTAGGTAGAAGGTCAGCCCCTAAGAACCGTTATGTTTGTAATGTGGGGAAGAATATAGGTGAAAGGTTGCAATGATACCAGCGCCTATATAGTCCTCCTATGTCTGATTGTGCTTGTGTAGCTTAGTGCTGACGGACAGAGTTTGAAGATGGTCCCAAAGAAAGGTGATCCTTCCAAGACTGTTGCCAGTGAGTAGTGATTGCTAGTGCCACCACTGGCGGACCACCTTCTACATTTTTCAGGAAAGGTAGTGTGCCTGTCACACCATCCTTCAGGCAGCAATCTGGAAGCAGCACTCCCACTTAAATGGCACAACCCCAACCTAAGGCCAAGACCAATTCCCTCAGTGAGGCAGCCATTGCAATCATGATGAAGAGCAGTGAGTCAGAAATGGATTTGCCTCAGCCACAAAATATCCATTCATCTCAGGAAACTGAGCAAAGTGGATAACAGGAGTCACAGCCAGCAACAGTTCGTCGTGAAGTACCAGCTGAAAATTAGTTTGATCTTCCTGCTGAGCAGTATGTAGTTCTTGAGCCATTGACTTCCCGATCTTCAGAAAGAAAAAGAATGGGTACTCATCTTCTCCAAGCCTCCCTTCTGATGATCTAGACATTGATGGAACCCCGGCCGAGTCTGAGACCCACCACAAGATACTGGGGAAAAGGAAGGTTCCTGAAATCCATACAGTTATGAAAAGGGACAGTAATAAAGATGAGACAGCAATTGTCAATATATAAGGCAGCTCAGAGGTCAAAGATGATCCCTCCCATTCTAACTGCCTAGAGGGATGTTGCACTGGTTCAACCACTATTATGGCCAGCTTCTATATATGTAAGGCACTCGCTGAAACTTGCGTTCACTACTTCCTCAGTTGAAATATGGACATCAGAGAGGCCATCAATACACCCACCAAATTCAAGTTTTTCAGGCATTGCCAGTGGCGCACTAAGAATATTCTCTTCCACAGTTTGGGACTTCTTTCTGATTAGCAAGCAGGAGGATAACATTGCAGCATGCTCCATTCACCACATAAGTGTTTGTCAAGGTAAGCCTGGATAACACTATGGTGCTGCAGGCCAAATGCCCCATGTGAAGAAGCATCACACAATCCCATGGGAGCTGCATTTTAAAAAGGTAGCCGATGGTGGTGATGAGAGAGAGGAATCAGCTCCAATCACAAAGCAGCCCTGTCCCATCCATTGGGCCAGCATCACCCAGACTAGCAGCCTCCAAATGGCACAAGACTCAGAAGCAGACATTACTGCATGCTGTGATGATTAGCCCAAGATGCACTTTGAGTCTACCACCTCCTGGTTCTCTCCAGAACTCACTTGTGTCAGTGGCATCGAAACAAAACACAATGCAAGCTACGATTGCGGGCAGGTTAGGCAGGAGGGGCCCTACGGATGCAACCCCCAATGGCATGTTTGTACAATTTGAAGCTGGCTAAAAGATTAGCACTGGATCTGTTATGTTATGGTTATTTTTCTAATGCGCACAGATACCCAACAAGGGTTTCCCAGCGCAGGCCATAACAGAGACTCAAGTCATCTGTATTAGCAATGTTGATTGAAAAGCCAAGTTTTTAATAGCTTACGAAAATTAGGGTACAGCTTCTCTTTCCGCAGCACATCAGGTAAGGAATTCCACAAAGTACGACCAAGAAGAGAGAAAGAGCGACCTCCCTTTCTCGTCAATTTGATCCTGGGAATTTCAAAGAACTCTTCTGAAGAGGAGCAAAGCAGGCAAGAGGGATGGTAAGGGCGAACCAGATCTTGTAAGTATTTAGGAGCAGAGCCAATCTTAATTCTGAACATATAGCAAAGGGCTTTAAATTTTATGCAATGTTCTACCTTAAGCCAATGTAATTCTCTCAGGGCATTTCCCGTGTTGGACACTCTGGGAAGTCCACACAGCAATCTGGATGCAGAATTCTGCACCACCTGGAGCTTATGCAGTACCTCCCTGTTAGAACCCCAAAAAGAGAACGTTACCGTAGTCCAGGTGAGATGTTACAAGTGCCTGGACTACCGTCCTTTGGGTATCAAAAGGGAGCATCCAAATGATTTTTTCTTAACCATTTTAAGATGGTAAAACAGGTGGCCGCAATTTGTACTGACTGTTGTTTCATTGACAATTTGTTGTCAATAATAAAGCCTAAATTGCGGACCAGAGAGGAAGGCATAGGTAAAGGTCCCATTTCATCTGGCCAATGTTGAAGGCCCCAATGTTCAGAATTTTACCCAAAGATAAGCACTTCCGTCTTTTCCCCGTTGAGCTTGAGCAAATTGAGTTGCATCCATGATGCAATATTGCGCAAGCCCAATTGCAGAGTAGAAGGGCCCTGTTTCTTATTAGCCGATAGGGAGTATCATCGGCGTAGGAAAACAGTGCCAGCCCTGCTGCTTCAGCAATCACTGCTAGGGGTTGCACATAGATGTTGAAAAAGAGTGGGCTCAAAATTGAGCCCTGTGGCAGCCCATACAGGGATGTGTAGGACTTTGAAGTGGCCCTAGTGGAAAACACCTGGAATGTTCGCTCCGATAAAAAGGAGGCCAGCCAGCCAAGGGCCGATCCAGAGATGACCAATGCCTGTAAAGATTTTATTAATATGGTATGGGAAACCGTATCAAAGGCGGCACTTAGATCTAATAATATAAGAGCCACTGTATAACCAGCGTCCAGACGCTGGTGTAGCATCTCAGTGACGCCCAGCAATGTGGTCTCCGTAGAGAACCCTGCTCTAAAACCTGATTGTGAGGTATGCAGAAAGTGAGAGGATTCCACAAATGCCATTCACATGTTTCTCCAAGACCTTGGAAAAAGTCGGGAGCCGGGAAATAGGCCTAAAATTAGGCGGCATAGCAGGGTCTGCGTTAGGCTTTTTCAACAATGGCAAAACCATTGCATGTTTCCAGGTGGCTGGTATCACTGCCTCACTAAGAGAGGCATTTAATAGCTCCATAACCACTCTTAAGGCAGGCTGTTCCATTTGTAAAAGCCCTGTAGCTGGAAGCAGGTCGCACTGAGAACCCGATTTAATGCTCGCTAAAATTTTTGTAAAGGAGCGAGTGTCCAAGAGAACCCACTGCTCCAATTTTAGCCGAAAGCCCTCTATCACGGTGGGTACCTGAGCGATGTCAGGCAGAGCCGGGTTTGACACACAAATTCCTTCTAATGTCTGATGTATTTGTTCAACTTTATTTAAAAAGAAGTTAGAAAGAGTGTTACATTGTGGTTCGACAAGAACAGGCGGACTGGGTTGTGCCCCTGAACCTGCTAACTTCTTAGCCACAGAAAATAGGGTACGAGGACAATTTTTTGCCCCCAGGATAGTGGGGGAGACATAATCAGCTCGTGCATTTTTGCATAAAGCATGATATTTTTACAATGTGACTTTGTAGATATTTTTGGACTCGGGGGCGTAATTCCTTCTCCAACTTATTTCCATAACTTTACACTTGCTTTTTCCAGCTTTTAGCTGCTCTGTGAACCAGGGGGCAGGAGGCCGGTGGTTATTACATTTTTTCACTGTGGATGGAAGGCAAGCATTAGAAGCGGAGGCAATCCAATTATAAATACTGTTCAAGGAAGTGAGTGAAGGGGTGTTTTCCTTTGTGGAAGGATTTTTAGAATCAAACGTTTTTTATTGAGCAGCAAAGTAACACTTAACACAGCTAGGCTGCCTACATCCAACGGCCGGCAGAGCACAGTCCAACAACGCTTAAACACAGACTTAGGGCCTACACCCCTGGGGGCGACCCGGCGAGGATAAACTAAAGGCCACGCGGAGCAACCAGGTCTTGTATTGATACTGCATTTTATAGAGAAGAAAAAACAAACAGTGACATGAAAACAGAAGCCCACCCACCCCCTCCAACCCCCCTCCACCATGGTCCCCCCCCGCCTCCCCTCTCTGCATCAGGCCTGCCTGCGCCTCCGCATCTGCCCACTCTTGCCTCCCAGCCAGCACATAACCACCCAAATCTCCCTAGGAGCTTGCCCTCACCGGCCCCAACGGGATAAGTTGCAGGATTTGCAAGAACTTGGGGCATGTCACCTCACGCAAATCTCGTGATAGCAAGTGTATGAATGGTTCCCACAGCTCCGCATATGTCTCACCCTTGCCGTCCACACAAAGCGAGAGCTTCTCCATACCCAGCAGTAGCCAAAGCCGTCTAATCCATTCTCTCGGGTCAGGGGCATCAGGGGAGCGCCACTGCCCAAGGATGACTAGGCGCGTGGCCAGTAAAGCTAGGGCTATATGCCTACCCCGCATGGAGCGCAAGGGGAACGCTTTGGAGTGTGGTAGACCCAGCAGCACGTACTCCGGGGCCCTGGGAAATGTAATGCCGAATGCGTCGTCCACGTCATCCAGGACCGCCTGCCAATATCGCACTAGTTTGGGGCAGTGCCAGAGCAGATGCGTCAGGGTGCCCGTCGCACCACAGCCCCGCCAACAGAGACTCGGGCATTTGGGATCCCACGTGTGAATCCTAGCCGGGGTGTGATACCAGTAGGACACCATTTTGTAGGCCGATTCGGCCCCAGCCACGTTAGCAGCAGTGTGGTGTGCGCGATAGTGCACCTTGTCCCATTCCTTCGAGTCAACGGGCAGCCCAACTCCGTCTCCCATCGAACCTGCGCCTTAGTACGCTGTGCATGTTGCCGCGCAAGGATCAGTGCGTAAAGTTCAGAAATGAGTTTGCGGTCGTCCTTTTTACAGACAACCCAACGCTCCAGCTTTGTCATGGGGCGGGACATGTCAGCCACGTTAGAGGGTAGCGTGACCCAGTGAGCAACCTGCGAGTAGGGAATGGCATCAGACTCAGGAAGATCAAAGTGTTCCCTACGTAAAGAGGAGAACGGGATCAGCCCCTCTAGATCAAAGAGGTGGCCCACCCTCTTACAGCCCTGTTCTCTCCAGCGTTGAAACACTGGCGACGCGCAGCCTGGGGGGAACTCCAGATTGTCTACAATAGGCGTCAAGGGCGACGGGACGGTGGTCCAGCCCCGCCTACGTGCTAGTCGGTCCCAGGCGTCCAGCATTGGGGAAGTGACCGGTGACGAGTACAAGCCCCATGCTCTATGTTTACACGGGAGCCACAGTTCGTGCCAGATATTGCGGCCTGCCACTGCCTGGTCCATAAATAGCCAGTGTTTGCTGGACAGCGGTCTATTCCACTCAAGAATATAGCGCAGGCACGACACTTGATAGTATGCCTCAATGCAGGGGAAGCCCAGACCACCATCGGCCCGGGGAATCGTAATCCAGGAGAACGCCAACCGTGGACGCTTGTGGTTCCACAGAAATTTGGTAAGCAGCCCCTGCAGTTTCTTCAACGAACCCGGTGGGGGACGCGAGGGCAACATCTGAAAGAGGTAGAGGATGCGCGGGAGGATCGTCATCTTTACCGCCGCCAGTCGACCAAACCAGGCCAGCTGCAACCGGGACCAATCCGAGATGGACTTGGCTGTCTGTTCAATCAGGAGCCTGTAGTTGAGGGAAACAGTCTGTGGTATTGTGGGTGCTAATCGAATTCCGAGGTATGGGATGTCCGTGTGGGCCCATTGGAAGTCGAGGTCCTTCTGAAGATCCCGGACATCCTCGGCCGGTACTGAGATGTTGAGGACCTGAGATTTAAGGAAGTTGACCTTGAAGCCAGCCACCGACCTGAACTCCCGGACCTCGTGTGAGAGGTGCCGCAAAGAGGAATGAGGGTGGGTGAGCGAGAGGATCACATCGTCGGCGTAGAGACTCACCTTGTGATCTTCTGCGCCAAAGTGAATCCCGTGGATGGCCGCGTTGTCTCAGAGTGGTTGAGCGAATTGCTCCATATAGAGTGCGAAGAGCAAGGGCGACAGGGGGCAACCCTGCTGCGCACCGCGTGTGATGGGGAAGTGCTCCGACCGGCATCCATTTGACCCTCACCGCCGCTCTCGGGGAGGCATAGAGGCAGCGCACCCAGTTGACATAGGTGTCCCCTAGCCCAAAGGTCTTTAGGACCGCGAACAGGTACGACCAGTCAACCCGGTCGAACGCCTTCTCAGCGTCTATGGAGAGGAATAAGGCCTGCGTACGGGAACGTTGCACTGAGTCCATTAGATCTAGGAGCCTCTTAGTGTTTTTACCCCCCTGTCGCGTGAGGACAAATCCCACCTGATCAGGCTCAATAACTCCATCCATGTAAGGACTAAGGCGAGCGGCTGAGATACCCAAAAATAGCTTCATGTCAACATTGAGGAGTGAGATGGGGCGGTACGAGCTGCACTCCTTGGCATCTTTTCCTGCTTTGGGGATAACCGTGATCACCGCTTCTGCCATAGAGGGAGTAACTCTCCCCGTCTGCTTGAAGGAGTTAAAGAGGCGCATCAGGAAGGGAGCCAGCTCCTTGCAGAACTTCTTATAAAAGATGGCCGAGAAGCCATCCGTCCCCGGGGACTTGGCCTGCTTCAGGCGCGAGATTACGGAAATGACTTCTTCAATGCGTATCTCCGCATCGAGATTAACCGCTGAACCCGGGGAGAGAGGCGTGATCCCGCATGTTGCCAGGTAGGCTTGGACACGGTCAGGCTCGGGCGGCTCACAAGTATACAGCGTGTGATAGAAGCGTTGAAAGGCCGCCGCCATGCGGTCGTCCGCCGTCTGCTCTACTGCGTTCACGTCCCGAATGGCCGGGATAGCCGCCTGCTGCGTGCGCGCCCTCAAGCAGTGTGCCAGCATCTTGCCCCCTTTATCACCACTGAGATAGAACTTGTGTCGTAAGCGCAAGAGTGCATATTCCGCGCGGTCAAGATCCATGTGTTTGAGCATGCGCCTCTTCGTCTCCAGTTCTCTCCAGACCCGCGGTGACCCGGTTCGCTTATGGATCGCCTCCAGCCCCCGTACGTCGCTCTCAAGCTCTTCCTGTTTCTCCCTGCGCAGCTTAGCCAGGGACGCCGAAACCACTATGAAGTCGCCCCTCACCACTAACTTAGGCGCTTCCCAAACCGAGCTCAGTGGCATGTTATCCACATCGTTGGTCACGAGGTGTTGTGTGATCGTGTCTCTCAGGCAGGTGACTACTGAGGCGGAATTGAGGAGAGAGTCGCACATGCACCAGCCCCCCAATGGTCGCTTGCACCCGCCCCCGGCCACCCGCACGGAAATGAGGGCATGATCAGATAGTGAGCGCGGGGCAATCTCCGCCGCAGAGAGCTGGGGCATGAGTGAGGTGGAAGCAAAGAAGTGGTCTAAGTGTGCGTAAGTTTTGTGGGCCGCTGAGTAGTAGGTGTAGTCGCGCTCTAAAGGGTGCAGAGTACGCCAAACATCATGGAGTCCCCCTTCCTGTAACCACAATAGCCCTCCCTTGGACATGGCCCCAGTTTGGTGCGAGCGCGCTTCTGACCTATCCAAGGACGGGTCCATGACCACGTTCAGATCACCCCCCACAAGCACCCAGGGGTCTGGAGATGCTAGGGCATCCACAAGCGCTGAGGTCAGGAAGGGTTCCTGCTGAACATTAGGAGCATAGAGAGAGCCTACTGTAAGGCGGTTGTCGCCCCATTGAATCCTGCCCGCTAAAAAGCGGCCTTTAATGTCGACAACATGAGACAATATTTTACAATGTGCTTTGGCACTGATCAGAATCGCTACCCCCTGCTTCTTCGCAGCACATGAGGACCACACCTGTATTGGAAAGCGTCTATCTCTCATTCTCTTAGTATCCTTGGAGAGGAGGTGCGTTTCTTGTAGAGAATTTGTGGCAACCACTTGCCCGAATTGAAATGTTCCCAGCCGGACCTTTTTTGCCACAGTTGCTGTTCCAGCACTCCATCACGATGTGCTGCAATTGATTGGATAAGCTTTGCAGCAAAGTACTGTTTACACTATCTGCCTGAAACCAAACATGTGGGCCAGCTGTTAACAAACTGATTACATGTGTATCACTATACACTGTATCTCTTTGGTGGGAGTTAGGCAAACTGCTATTTGCAGGTCTCATCGCTGAAGAAGCTGTTGAGGTAGTCCTCTGGCATGCAACTGTAGCAATTTCAACCTTGGAAAAATGGCATACAGCTGCAAACATATTGGAAGAACTGCAAGGTGTTTGGATGGCTGCCACCTAGAGGTGTCAAAATTGGATGAACCTTGGTCGGAATATAATTAAGGCAAAGCAGATGGTGGATATTTCAGGGTCCTGTGTTTGGCACCCATACATCAACCTGATTGTGCATGATTTCTGACATAGTCAACAACATTCTGGTCACCTACAGAAGTCTCTGCTGTCTGCTCAGTCATTCTTGTAAAGTCTGGAAACAGCTGAGGATCATTAAATTTGCTAATTGAGTACAGTTTAAAGCCAGCAAGTTGGAACTCGACCTAATATGTGTTGCAACGTCTGTTTGATTAGTACAGATTGATCACCGACTATGTCCTTTTAATGGCAGAGAATGCAAATGGGAAAGCATGATCATGGAGATGGACAAATGGGGGCTAGTCAATTGCTTGACACATATGATACATATGATATTTCCTATTGAGATTTTCATGTGGGAAGTCAGCAAGGAGGACAGTGTGATAAGCCAATCAATCCCGTTGCATCTGCCACAGAACCAATTAAACAAACGTGTTACAAGGGTTTGTCAGTGGGATCGAAGAAGCATATGAGTTGGTTCTGAGCTTAATCCTCTGCTTGGTTGTTAAAACAAGGGTGCAAAGACATATTGTGTCCTACAAAGAGTACATCTGTGCCAGCCAAAGTCTCGAGAAAGTGGTGGCAATATGGTTAAAACCTCCTTTGAACTTCTTGTCTACTCAAAAAATACTAGGGATGTTGCTTACTTGTAAACCTCGGGGTATGATGTCTGATTCAGTTATTCAGTGAGCATCCGAGCATCCAATTCTGTTCTCGTGTGTTTTTTTCTTTACCTTCTCTAGTGTTTCTGGCTTATTACAAGTGTACTGAAAGAGAAGAGTAAGGGTCCACTGATAACTTTAGATATATATTCCTAGGTGTAGAGTGGCCCTTACCTGTTTCGCATTGTTTATAGGGTTGTGGTAGAAATAGAAAAACATTACTACAATAGAGTCTTAGCTTAAGTGTAATTATCATGCATAACAAAATACAAACAATTAACAAAAACCCAATTATGGGTAGAGAAATGAACAAAGCTTGTATGGTGTGTCACGGTGCAAACAATAGTTTAGGAAACAAGAGCAACCCAACCCCTGAAGCGCCCCTAAAAAAATATGCACATCTAAAGCACACACATGCCCTAGGACATGTGTGCGCCACATGGCATTTTGAAAAATGTGTTTTGTGCATTTTTCAAAGTATGCACATGGTTAACATCAACTTGAAGTTGATGTTAATTAGCGTTTCCTAAATGCACAGTTTGCATTTAAGAAAGGCTTCTTGCATGTGCATTAGGGAATCACAATTTGCGGTTCCATATTTGCATTCGCATTTTACGGAATCTCAAAAAATTTTGGAAACTGCCAATTTGAAATCGCAAAAGGCCGATTTTTGAAAATTGCACTGTTTGCGATCGCAAAATTGCTTGATGCATGTGCCCTCTAGCTCTTTGTGATAAAGCTTTGTTTATTACTTATCTTGCATAGTGTTGGTTGCTGTTGACTTGTTTGTGAAGTCTCCTTTCTTAGTAAGGATTAATGCTGGTCCCAGGATTACTGCTCAGTGAGTTGTTGGTATGCTTTTTGAGTCTTCTTCAGACCATGGTTCAGAGACTGACTCTGCATCTGAGGCAGAGGAGGGAGTGGAAGATTCTGGCATTGAGTTTTCTGTCCACAAGGATTTATCAGATGATGAAGCCACTCCTGGTGAAGAGGTCTTGTTTTTTAACCAACCTACCACTCCGCGGCCAGAACTTTGGTGGCCGGCTGAGTTAAATCCACCCCCTCTTCCAGTTGCCTCTGCTAGGAATCTGGGCTTCTAGTTTGATGCACAGTTGACTGGCAAAGTGCAAATTGCCCATGTCTCCGAGCAATGCTTTTGGAAGTTGAAGGCTCTACGGAGCTTCCTTCACTATATGCCAATGGACTGTAGGAAGACTTTGGTGCACACATTGGTCACTTCCCAGCTTGACTATGCGAACAGCCTCTATTTGGGGCTTCTTGAGTATCTGCTCAGAAGACTGCAGATTATTCAAAATGCGGCGGCTAGGCTTTTTCAGAATGTGCCAATGCGTCACCACATAACCCCCATCCGATCAGACTTCATTGGTTGCCTGTGAAAAGAAGAATAGAATATAAAGCACTCACTTTGGCCCATAGAGCTATGAATGACACTGCCTGCAGTATTTAAGGCAAAGACTTCAGAAATATAGTAAGAACAGAGTACTCAGATCAAATTACCAGAATCTTCCGGTCATTCCACGATTTGCGAAGGCCAGGACTGGTGGCCGGGCCTTTTCGGTTAAAACTGCTACACTCCAGACCTCTATGCATGAACATTTGAGGAAGACCACATCAAAATCCATGTTCAACAAAGCTTTAAAAACATGTCTCTTCATTGTTCCCCAAGCACTCTGCTCTTCTGACTCAATGCCTTAGATCAACTGCTGTACTAGCGCTGGGACACCTCCGTCAGAGATAGCTGTGCACTCTACAAGCTACAATAATAATAACAATGAAGTGCCTGTTTTCGAGGAGGACATTAATGTGCTGATAGTGCAGCAAGAGTCACCTGGGCTGCAAGGCTTCCCATCGGAAGAGCTGACCTCTAAGTTACCGCAGGAATGGCGCAGCTGGCATCGCCTGACATTACTGGTGTTCCAGAGTGTAGAGTGGATACTGAAAACCCTTTGCCTACACATTTATTTCAGTTGTTTATGGACAATTTATTTTTTGGTGAGGTTATTGAGCACACTAATCTGTATGCTGAACAGTTATTGAGGGACAACAGCGCTAGACTTAGGTCCTACTCTAGAGCTACCCAGTGGACTCCCTCAAATCTGGAAGAGTTGAAGAAGTTCTTGGGTTTAACTTTTTTGATGGGCTTGTAAAGGAAGTCATTGATATCTTCATATTGGTCTACTAGTCCATTGACGGCAATGGCTATATTTCCAGCAATCATGAGTCATGATCAGTATTTGCTTCTGCTTCGGATGCTTAATTTTGTCAATAATGGTTTTGAGTTGATACAAGATCACCCTGATTGTGATCTTCTTTTAAAGATTCGGCCTATCATCGATCACTTTGTAGATCGGTTTTGTGAGATCCAAGCTACAGGGAAACAAATAGCTGTGGATGAGTCTTTGGTCTTGTACAAGGGCTTCTTGGTTTTCAGTAAGTATATTCCTACCAATAGGGCATACTATGGAGTTAAGATGTATATGTTGTGTGACTGTAGGACATGATATTTGTCTAATTTCAGGGTGTACAGCCATAGGGATTCCAGGATTGACCCCGTGATTGTGCAGTTGTTCAGGGATTTGGCCAAAGAGGACACTGTTGCCTGCAGCAAAATCTACTCTAATTATAAATGTTTCCCAAAAGCTTGCGCAGGGAAAGTGCAGTGGGGTGCATAGTGAGGGCCTTTTAGCTGTGAAGTTTGCAGACAGGAGAAATGTCTAAATGCTGACTACCATCCATGAATCAAGCACTTCACCTGTGACTGTTTGGGGTCAGGTTGCTGAAGCGCGCAAACCTGTCTGCCTCTTATACTATAATAGGCACATGGGTGGTGATGATAGAGTAGATCAGAGGTTGGAACCTTACACTGCTCTTCGTAAGGCTTACATTTGGAATAAGAAGTTGGCTATCCAATCTTTAATGCTTTTGTTGCATCTAAGGACTGTTCTCCAGAGTCACCAATGATGTTTGTTAAGTTTTAGGATTCTGGGATAGGCAGCCGTGTTGTAGTGGAACAGGCAAGTGTTCCTAGAGTTGGAGTAGTGGAGGATGTTCCTAGATTGAAAGTTCGCCACTTTCCTGATTGCATTCTTCCCACAAACACAAAATACTTTCCCAGTACGAGATGTAGTCTGTTGGCAAAGAGGTACATGAAAAGAGACTCAGTTGTACTGCCTCAAGTGTCCTTCTAACACTGTGCTGTGTGTGCCTGCTTGTTTTAGAATGTACCACATGCAAAATAATTTTATGGAGCATCCATGAGTTGTAAAGGGAAATGCCTGGTCTGTATTGTTTTATATTTTTTGTTCAGTTTCAAGGTTGGCATTAGTGCAATATATTTAGTATCAAATATAGTTTTTGCAATTTTGTATCTACTTACAATTTGTTTGTGTTTTCTTTTTAGTATTAAAAAAACCTGAATGTGATGGTGGTGTGTGTACACTGGTGCTTGGCTGGCGATGTGGGTGGACTGGCTCTTGGCTGATGGTGTGGACTGGCTCTTGGCTGGTGGTGTGGACTGGTGCTTGGCTGGTGGTGTGCATGGACTGGTGCTTGGCTGGTAGTGTGCGTGGACTGGCGCTTGGATGGCATTGAGCGTGAACTGGCACTTGGCTGGCAGTGTGTGTGCACTGGGGCTTGGCTGGCGGTGAGGGTGAACTGGCAATTGGCTGATGGTGTGCATGGACTGGCGCTTGGCTGACAGTGTGAGCGGACTGGCGCTTGGCTGGCAGTGGGTAAGAAGTGACTTGCTGCTGGCCACTACACACACTGGTAGCCAAGCATCAGTCCGCACAATTAAACAGCTGTTGTGGTTGCTCTGTCAGGCATGTTGGCATGTGAAAGTGTGGGCACTTGAATGGAGCTGTCTGCTCAATTTTATCGAGAGACCTGGGCACGCTAGGTGATTTGATATTTGTGTCGGCCTGGTGATCCTACACAGAAATGTAATGAAAATGCTGTTTTTTAGCTAAATTTGCAGGGGATTCTGGGTAGGAAAACATTGGAAGCCATACCTCCATGGACTCCGCCTGCTGTCTAGTTTTCTGAAATATCTGGGTTATGAAGGGGGTTACCTAGGTGGCTGCCAAGCCCGAGACCAAAAACGCAGGTGACCACCTTGTAAAACCAGGTCGATTCGTGATAGGGCATTTTGATGTGTCCACAATACGTTTTGGGCCCTTCCCTGCCACAGGAACTTGGCCCACCCTCACAAGTGAGGTATCATTTTTTTCAGGAAATATGGAAGAAAGCTGGGTGGTAGGAAATTTGTGTCAGCCAGGGGTCCCACAACTTTTCCACAAAGAAAAGTGAGAAAAAGTAGATTTTTTCAGCTAATATTGAGGTTTGCAGGGGATCCTGGGTAGGAATTTGTTTGGGGATCCACACATGCCATACCTCCCCGGATTTCCCTGGCTGTCTACTGTTAGAACTGACATCGTTGGCGTGAGTCTCCCTTCCATTTTTGACGGATTGCTTCCTCTGTTTTGACCTATTTTTGCTGGTTGTATGTTTTGGACCCTGTGCCACTGCTAATCAGTGCCATAGTGCAAGTGCTCCCTATGTTAAATTGATATACCGATTGGATTCCATGATTGGCTTATTTGACCTACTGTCAGCCCCTAGTACAGTGCACCCTGTGTGCCCAGGGCCTGTAGAGCAACTGCTGCTGGTGGGCTTGCAGCACTGGCTGCACCACCCACAGAAGCAGCTTGTAAAGTGTGTCTCAGGCTTGCCATTGCAAGGCCTGTGTGTAGTCTGGGACTACCATGTCGACTTGGCCAAGTGCACCCACTTGCCAGTCCCTAAACTTTCCCTTTGCTTCATATTAGACACCCCTTTGGTAGGCCCAATGGCAGGGTGCATTGTGAGTATAAGGTAGGACATGCTCTGATGTGTGTAGCATGTTCTAGTAGTGAATTACAGCCATTTTCGTTTTTCACTATTGAAGGCTACCTGTTCTCATAGACTAGAATGGGAAGTGAAGATTGTTACATCCCTACAATCCTAACTGACTCAGGGAACATGGTAGAAATTCGAGTTAGTATGCCTGCACCTAGAATAATAAAATACATCTCTTAGTAACGTTTATTTTAATATTTTGTGTTTGCAAATACCACTTTTAGAAAGTAGGTATTTGCTTGCCTAACCATTTGATCCCACCTCTGCTGACTTGTGTATTCCTTGTCTGGGTTTGTGTGTGACAGGGCTGGGGAAATTCCAGGAGACAGTCTGGGACATCCCAGTGGTGAATAGGGAGATTTACCTCCAGATGGGAGGTGGAAAGTGCACCTGGGACCTGAATCGGGCTGGGCCTTCCCTCCACAATGCTGGCTCCACCCCCTGTGGCTTGTCTGATGTCTCTGCCCTGCACAGTAAAAGGAGAAGGGGAATCATGTCAACAGAGTGCTCCAGAGCTGCATCTTTCCTCCGCTGTGCTGGCTCAACCTCCTGTGGAGCATCTGATATTTCTGCCCTGCACAGTGAAAGGAAGAGAAGAGTCATGTAAACACAGTGCTCAGGAACTGGTTTGAACGAGGCAGAGGCCTCTCTGCCTTCAGAGAACATAGGATTTTGGGGTATAAATATTGGGACCCAGTCCCATAGAGTTTAGATCACTTCTGGTACAAGAAACCTTTCTGCCAAGGAGAAGAACCAAGGAAGCTGCAGGAGTTTAGACTGCCCCTCTGCCATTGTGTTGTTTGCTGGGTTGGCCTGCAGTGGTTACTTCATTGCCAAGGGAAAGGAGAAGGAACTTTGTAAGGACTTTCATCTACAGAATATTCTCCAAGGGCTTGAACTGTGCTTGCCTCTTGCTGAAGTCTCAGGGCCAAAAGACTTCACCCCCAGCTCCCTCCTGAATTTCCTTGCTGGGAATTCTGACTCCAGTCACTTGCGTGCCGCTGGGAGCTGGAAGCGCGACGCGTCGAGAAGAAGCGTGTCGCCGCCGCAGCTGAAATCATCGCAACGCCGGAGAAGCGAGAGTTCATCGCATCTCCCTGGAAGCGTGTGTTCTTCAAAGCTGTCTGCTGTCGCACCGCTGGAGAAGCATGACGCATCGAGAGAGCTGTCATCGCATCACCGGAGAAGCACATCGCAGGGCCTGTCGCGGCTTCAAAGTACAGAGTCGTCGCAAGGCTGCCAGGGCGTCATCGCATCGTCATCGCATTGCCGCATCAAGGGCGCCATCTTCTTGCATCGCAACTGGATCATCGCATCAGCATCGCATCATGGTGCCATCTTGCGCACCGCAACAGGTCGAGAATCTACGCATCACCTCCGCACCGTTAAGGCTCATGATGAGTCCCCTACTCTGCGCAAGCATTGAGGAAGGACGCAACTGTTCCCCCGGGTCACGGTACCGACTCATCTCTCCTTCTGCGAGCCTTTTCTTTACTTTGCGTGCCGCATCCAAGAACTTTGTTGAGAACTTTGTCGCATTTACCAACAACTTGAACTAAGAGACTTTTTATCATCCGTTAAGTAACCTTTAGTATAGTATTTTGGATTTTTGTCGTTTGTGGTCTTGTGTTTAAGTCTATATAAAGAATACCTATTTTTATAAAACCTGTGTTGTGTCCATCTGTATTGCTATCACTGTATTACTGTGTATATTCACAAATGCTTAACACACTGCCTCTGAGATAAGCCTGTCTGCTCGTGCCAAACTACCAAGGGGGTGAGCAGGGGTTATTAAGGAGATTAATTCCCTTGTCCTGACTTAGAAGTAAGGGTCCCTATTTGGACAAAGGTGATATTCATTGCCAACTAGAGACCCCAAGATCTAACATCTACCTTTCAGGAATGTCTGGTTTAGGTAGGTTTACCTAGATGGCTGTCAAGCCCGGGACTAAAAACGCAGGAGACCCCCTGGCAAAACCAGGTGTTTTTGTGATAAGTAATTTTTATGTCTCCACAATTAATTTTGGGCCCTTCCTTGCCTCGGGCACTAGGCCTACCCACACATGTGAGGTACCATTTTTATTGAGAGACAATGGGGATGCTGGGCTGATGGAAATGTGTGGATCCACGCAGAGTTCAGAACTTTACATCACAGAAAAGTGAGGAATATGTGTTTTGTTTGACAAAGTTTAAGGTGTGTAAGGGATTATGTTTAACAGAACCTGGTGAGAGCCACACTAGTCGAATGTATGACGTTGCAACGCATACATTCACAATGCATACCACTACAAGAAAACTATTACAATGCAAGATATATTACAACGCATGCCATTACGAAGCAGATGCTATTACAACACATGCCATTAGAACATAAGTATGGGTAAGATTTTTTTATTTACTTAATGGAAATGTAATAGTAGTGTAAATGTTGGATAGTGTAGGGGTTAAAAATACTTTTCTAACTCCAGGGGGGTGTAATAGTAGGGTAAGTGTTGGATAGTGCAGGGGTTACAATTACTATTCTAACTCCAGGGAGCTGTAATAGTAGGGTAAGTGTTGGATAGTGTAGGGGTTAGAATTACTATTCTAACTCCAGGGGCGGGGTGTAATAGTAGGGTAAGTGTTGGATAGTGTAGGGGTTTAATTAAAATAAATTAAATTAAAATTAAATGACATTAAATTAAAATATATTACATTAACTTAAAATTAAATTTATTTATATAAATAAAAAAAATTCTAAGTAAATTAAATTTAAATTAAATTAATAATAATTAAATTAAATGCTTACCCATACTTACGTTGTAATGGCATGCGTTGTAATAGCATCTGCGTTGTAATGGCATGCGTTGTAATAGCATACGTTGTAATGGATCTTGCATTGTGAAAGTTTTGTTGTAATGTTAGTGCGTTGTTGTGCCTGCGTTGTGATGGCTGTTTCCCCACAAGTCATACCCTCCTGAATGTCCCTGGGTGTTTAGTTTTAAAAAAATGTATAGTTTTGCTAGGTATCCCTATTTGCAGGCAGAGGTAGGGTTCGTAATCCATAGCTAGACACAATACAAAAAATAGAGTCCATTCCCACCGGAAAATGTGGTGTGTCCACGTTGCGTTTTTGGCCATGTACTGTTACGCGCACTAGGCCTATCCACAAACTTGAGGTACCTTTTTTATCGGATACTTTGGTGAAAAATGGGTGGGTGGACGTTTGTGAATCTAGGTTCTGAAATATATAGATTTGCTAGGTTTCCCTAGGTGCCGGCAGAGCAAGGGTTCAAAATCCACATCTAGGCACATTGCAAAAAAAGTGTCCGTTTTCACAGGGGAAAATGTGGTGTGTCAACATTGCTTGTTGGGCCATTTCCTGCTGCAGGCACTAAGCCGACCGACACAGGGAGTCTTACGGGAATGAGAACATAGAACAAGTGTTATTATCAATAGACTTTCTTTGCATTTCTGCCTTTCAAATGTAAGACAATTTGTAAAAAAATGACGTCTGAATCACATGCTTGTATGGGTATCGACAATTTTGGAGATGTGCAAATAACCACTGCTTCTAAGCTCTATATTTTATTTCCATTTGGGAAATATATGGGTTTCCTTGGTACCTGTTTTTTGCTCTTTATATTTTACCAAAAGAATTGCTATATATCTAGTACTCAATGATAAACCATTGCAAGACTCAGCTCAGTTATTGGCTCTGGGCTCCTTGGGTTCTTGGTGAACCTACCAGTCTGATATATCCCCACAACAAGAAGGGTTCAACAAATGTAACAGGATATTTCTTTAAAAAAATCTGTCATACTTAGAAGAAGTTACAGGTATAAACGTTGACACAAATGGCAGTTTTTTTTCAACTCAATTTCAATATGTTTTATTATCAACTGTTAGTTTCTATAAAAAAACTTGAAGGATCTACACAAATGACCCCTTGATGACCCCTTGCTAAATTCAGAATAGTGTCTACTTTTCAGAAATGTATAGCTTTTATGGGATGTATGACGTTACAACGCATGCTATTACAACGCATGCCATTACGATGCACGTTTTACAACGCAAGTCGTTACAACGACTTGCGTTGGGGGGCCTGGGTAGTGAATAGTTTAATTTACTATTCCAACTCCAGTCCCCGTGGATAGTAGGGAAGGTGTTGGAAACTATTCCCTATCCTAGAGCGCCCCCCAGCGCAAGTCGTTGTAAAAGTTGCGTTGTAATGGTTGCGTCGTAAAGGTACTCCGTTGTAAAAGTTGCGTTGTAAAGGATGTTCCCCGCTTTTATGGACCCGTTATTGCTTTCTTCCCATTTCTCCCACAAACTGGAAGGAAGTTGAAAGCACAAAAAACAGCAATAATAGGCTATGTCCAAGTAAAATGCCAAAACTGTGAAGAAGATTTTGGCTTTCTGACAAAGGTATGCCAGAAAGCTGAGAAGATGGTGAGTTCCGCACCGCAAGCCCTTGTTGACACCATTTGGAGAGAAAAAACAGGAACTTTCTCCTGCAGCACTTTTTCCACTTTTCTTTAAAAAAAATCAAAATGTAGCTGTATTTTGGAAGACGTTAATATTGGTGGAGATTAGAGAACTTGTCACTGAAAAACCTCCGAAATGGTGTGACAAAAAGTATGCCCTGAGTAAAGTGCTTACCCCAGGTATTATGGTATGACCTGTTGGTGGGGGACGTCTAAATAGGTGATCTTTCAGTCGGAGGAAAGCACATCTTTTATTCAAGGAAGTTTCTTGATAATAAGAGAATATCCGCTATATATCATAGGAGTGATACCTACAATTGTGAAGTGCATGGGCAAGCCTTAGTACCCTTGTAAAGTTAACAATATTATAATTAATTAAATGCTCTAGATTATTAGGGTTGAAGTAAAGTTGAGTCAAGTGCTCACCGATGTTATTTGCGATAGGGCAGCTGGAAGGATTCCGATTCATAGAGCAATCTCCTGATCGGAGAAATGCCTATCTTCAGTGAAAGAAGATGCTTGTTACTCTACTTTGTCTGCAACTGATGAGGACCAATGCATTGCCAAGGAGCATTCCATGTGGACTGCGTGTTGATCACGAGAGGCATGCTTGGGGTGAAGCACAAGCGGTATCCGTGTCCTCAGCCTGTGTTGAATCTGCAGGGTGTTAGTTTCTAAGAGGGGCCTAGAAGTGGCAGCCACCAAGATTCAGGTTCTACAAGTCCCCCAGAAGAGCAAGATCTCTGTTTTCTCAGCATTGAGTTTCAAACCTTGTGACTGCATCTATGAGATTATCTTTTGTCTCCCTATGTCACTTGTCAAAAGAAATAATAAGCTGAGTATCAGCAGCATAGGAGAGGATCTTAAAGCTCCAAGCCTTAACAAACACTGCAAATCCCAGCTCACCTGTTCCAACTGGATTTCCCTTGGCCCCTGCTGTTAGCTTTAGGGAGGTTGAGTATTAACCCCCATGTGGAGCCCAACACATCCTGGGCCCTTGGCTGCGCTAAGAATCTTTACACATTGAAACTGCAAGACTGGACCCTTAGAAACCTTTTAGCAACCTGCTGCGAAAGAACCAGAAGCTGCCACTGGACCACTGCTGAGCCGCAGTCGCCGACAGACTCAACATGCTGGCTTGTCCTACTGAAAGGGCCCTGACTTCCAGAAATGTTCCTAACACAAAATGCAGAGAACTGCACGAAGACCACAGCGGAACAGCACACTTATAATGCACACTCCTGAACCTACGTCCACTGGTGTTTTGTTGTTGTCAAAAGCCTTAAACTTCCTTCCAGAGCAAAGACTCCCACCAAGTTCCTGTACTTTACCCGTCCATAGATGATGAATGCCACTTCGGACCCAGCTGGCACATGACCTGCCAGAGACCTCGTCTTTGAGGACTTTTCTTAAGAAAAGTGCAAAAGTCAGAATATAACAATTAGAAAGATACAAACGTGATCCTTGTATCATTTCTATCGCTGTTATCATTTGACTTTAACCTGTTCTTGAACAATCACTTCGTAAATTGTTTTAGTTACTGATATATGCCTCGCACCTCCTGAAAACTCCTTAAACCTGTCTGCTGTGTGCTACAGCTACCAAAGATTGGGCTCATGTTTAAATTATTGAGACCCAAGTTGCACTTACACTAGATTATGCCATTATTGTTTGAAAGATGACTACCACCCACTTTAGCTAATAGTTCACTTTCTCACAGCCACCACCAAATTTTTTGCAGAGTTCTTTATGTCATACCTATGTCCTAACTATCATAATTATGACAAAACTCTGATCATAACAATATTTTGAGCGGAGTGATTGACTAATGGATTCAACTAGGGAATTCCAAAAACAACAGCATCACTAGGAAAGGAAATAATGTAAATAAAATAACAATTCTACATGGTTTTCAATAAGAATTGTAATGGAGGAGTACAGAGTTGAGAAAGGCACCTTATCACGTGCACTGCACTATTCTTTGTCAAATTAAAAGTATTGAGTTTAACAGAGAAATGTATTTGATTTTTCTATGTCCTCTTCTCACTCTAGAGCATTCAGTGCTCGTAGAAATTGTATGGCTGCTGTCCCAAAAATATATATTACATGATACAATAATTCTTATAGAAAAGTAACAATATTTACATGGCATATGTTTTCCACCTTTTTATTGAATGTTTTTCTTATGGCATTTCTATGCTGGCCACTGTTCAGATACATATGTCTCTGTCCTACGAGTTAAAATTGGCTACATCCAAAAGGGTTACATAACTTTTCACTTAGGCATCAGTAATTGTGTGCATGGCCAGAGCTGCTTACTTTGGAACTAGGGACCCATGCTCAAGTCTTGTTGTTGGCTCAACATCCTGTGATTCTGGGTAAAAGCAAAATAAATGTGAGTGAGCCTTAGTAATGTAACTGGTGCTCATATAATACTTATAATGCATTAAGTAGAGTTTGTGCTATGCAAAACTGCACAAAAATGTTTTAAATGCGATGTATCCTGCAGATATTATTTTCAAAACCAACGTGCATGACTGCAAAAGCGTGGGTCATTCTTCACTATTATGCCCAAGCTGCTTGACAAAGTGTAGTAAGTATGCCAGATAAACATGTTCTTCCATTTAGAAAAACGTACCTCTATACAATAGATAGGCTACTCTCTCAGTGTGTTTTTTAGCCCACACGGCCAAGTGTTTAATGAATAGAGTTGGACATGGCACTCACTGCAGAGTCATCCCCAAAGTTTTTGCCTCCACCCCTCTGGTTTAACCAGTTTTTATTGGCTGTTAGTACTCTGTGCACTTTACCACTGCTACTCTAATACTAAAGAGCTGGTGCTCACTTCCTAACATATGGTAACAATGGCGTACACCTGAGTAGCATATTTAGTTCACTTCTAAGTCCCTGGCAAAGTGGTATACTATCAATCAATCAATCAAACAGCATTGGTAAAGCACGACACTGCCATTCCTAGGGGTATCTGGGTGACTGTCAAAGAGACACGTCTTAAGTCTTTTGCTGACGTCTTCCAGCGAGGGGGCTGTATGGAGCTGGAAGGGAAGGTTGTTCCAGGACTTGGCAGTGGTGTAGTAGAAGGAACAGCCACCACTGCAGCTGCAATGGAGGCGAGGTGAGTCTGAAGGCAAGTGAAGAAGAGTGCAGGTGTCAAGAAGATTGGTGAAAGTTCAGTTGATGGCTGATGTAGGAAGGTCCTAGGTCGTGTAGGACTTTGTATGCCATATACAGAGGGCATGTAAAGTACATTCTATGAGTAGACCTGTAGTACTTATTATGCCACATACCTATGCAGCCCTTTAAAGCATGTCGTGGGCCTCACATTGCAGTCTGCTTGGAGTTTAAAACTTCAAATTTAACTTGGAAAAATAACCCAATTCCCAAGCCTAAAACTTCCTTATATGCTACCCCTAAGGAAGGCCCTAAAAAGCCAGCAGGAAAGGGTGCACTATATTTAAAAATGTGTACATATACTTTTAACTTTACATGTCCTCTAAGTGAAAAACCCTCAGAGTCGTTCTTTACTACTGTAATACCTACCTCTCCCATAGGATAATATTGGATTACCTCATAAGTGATAATTTTGGTTTGGAGCAGGTAAAATTATCATGTGTAATGTCTACAAAATCGTAATTTAGAAATTCCTTCAATGGTAAAATGTAATTTTAAGTCGCAATTCTGAAAATGTTCACTTTTAGAACATTGGCATTTCCTTGTCCTAACCATTGGGTGGCTACAACCTGCTCCTATGTTACATGACTAGATGTAAGTGGTTTTTGGCCTTTGTATATTCCTCCGAGACAGTCACACAATAGGGAGACTGGGTGGTGGCAGCATAGGGCACTTTGGCAAGATGGGGAAGCAGACTTGTGAACAGCTCCACTTGCACTTCAAAGTCACTGCATCAACCCCCACAAACACACAAAAACAACAGACCAGGCTATTGTGACTCCAGACATTCTGGTACCAGGGCAGGGTGGCAGGAAATTTCAGCCAATTCTAAGGAGGAAAGATTCCAGACATTACTCCCACTTCAAAGTGGGTAATAGCTAATGAGACCCCAAGATCCACCCTTCAGTTCCCTTCTAGACCAGTGGAAGGATTTACAGAGGCCTGCTCAGCTGCTGCTTGTCGGTGTTTACTTTAGAGGCCTGCCCTGCTACACCAAGAGGACTGCTGTCATAGGACTGCCCTGCTCATTGAGACCCGCTTATCTGCTTGAACCCAGGGCTATCAGGGTGACTCCAACTGCTAGCTGACTGATTTCCAGATTAAAGCCTCAGAATAGAAAGGACTCCAATCCACACCTTAACCAAACCTGAGTGAGCATCTTTGGAAATGGTGCTGCAGGTGACCGCAAGAACAAAAATCTAAAAAGTGCCCTGAAAACTGAGAGGAGACCAGGTCCTACCTACGCACCAATCCACCATTGGTGCATCGCCGGCCAGACTGACTTTGCAGTAGATCCAGCTACATTTTTTTTCACAGCAGCAAATCCTATTCAGCAATCCCTCTCTGGAAGAGTATCCAGCCTTTCGGAACTCTCATCGAATACAGCCTATGGCTTGATCCCACTGAAGATTTTCGACTTCCAAAAAAGAGGCAATGTTTAAAAGTAGAAATCCTCATCACAACTTCGTCCGTCAGCTCCCAGATGACAATGCCTCTTCTTCAGACACCGTCTGCTGTGTACCCGTGCTGAACTTTATCTTCTCAAACAATGTTCTTTAAAACTTCAGAAGGTAAGCAAAGACAGATATCCACTCTATTTATCCGCACCATCCTTCATCGTGTTTAGCCTTTACTTTCGACATTGCCCTTGTCTTGCATGACCAGATAGCCCCAGTTAGGGTTTTATGTTTTTAGGCACTATACTTATCTCAAACCATTAAAATTACCTATCTCTTGTTCTACTTATTGGATGTTTATTCTGTTGAGGTCAAATATTTTATTACATTTTACAACAAATATCTAAATTGATGTGGGAGTTTAATTGTGTCGTGTTTCCACTTCACTGTTTGAGTGCAGCACACATACTTTACACATTGCCTCTCAGTTAAGCCTGGCTGCTTTTGTGCAAAGCTACTAGATAGTTAAGGGCAGGTCAATTTACAGACTTTTGAGGTTCACCCTTTCAAGTATTGAGGCTGCTGATTGAGAAGGACTCACACCCTCCTCAAACAACAACCCAATTTCTCACATATAGTATTGAGACAGACTAGTTGGCAGGTTTACTGGCATGTCACGCAGCACAATGAGGTAACCTTCCAGAAAGGGAAAAAACAAAAATATGCCATAACTGCTAAGATGTAATTCCCTTCTGCTCTCCTAGCACAGTTGCACTTTGTGCTACCTAGCATCAACGCAGACACACATGTGCCATGCAGCAATGGTACCTGCATTAAAGGCAGGATTGTGTTTGTGAAGGAAGGATTGTTTTTTTTCTGTGTGCTACAGAGGCAGCATGCATGGACAGAGAAAGTGGCAAGGAGGAATTAGGATATTTTTCCTTGTTATGCCTCTGTCTGGTATTCATGGCATTTTGCCACACATCCAGGCTTACAAGTGTTTGTAAATTTGAGTTTGCACTAAATTCCATGGGTGGATTCCACGTCACATATTTATTGCCAACCCGATGCAAAGTAGTACTTTTTGCATGGCTTAAAATGAACACAAACCTGACAAAAAATCATAGGAAATCTAAGCTATTTAAAAATGATATCCCTATAACAAACAGACAGTACTAAAAACTACTAAAAAATGTTTTTACTACATAGGAAAATTATTGGCAAAAAGCTATAGTTCTCAATTTTAGAAAGGAAATTCATAAAACGAAATTTAATGTTTCAATTTAATATCGATCATCAATAAAGTGTAAAACTGACAGTAGATGTTTTATAGCTATTTTAAAAATATTTAATAATGATGATCTTTGCTTTCTGGCGCTCATGTAGCTAACCCGTTCTACTTGTTTCCCTTTTCTTCAGTGGAGGGAATTAACACTCTGATAAGGTGTGCAAAGTGATTTCTGTTAGAAAACGAAAAGTCAGCTCTGATGGCAGGGTAGCCCAAAGTAATGAATGCTGATGACGTATGACCTAATTTAGAGAGAGGCGGGTGTAGTAAAGGAAGTCGGGGCTTGTGGAGGACTGTACATCTTCCACTCTGCCTTTACTCCACTTGCCAAAATGAAAGTTCTCCAAGGGCCCTGCAGTAAACTCTACTTATGTGCATGAACACTGTCACATTAGTTCATACAAAACCATTTATATGTTTGGTGTGGGTCCATCATTGGTGATGGTAGATGACACTATAGTTTGTTCATTTTTTCTTTTCCAAAAGCAAACTCATACGATGGATTTTAGTTTTGGGAAAGTAAAAAGAAATTGCCCTAACATCATGGGAGTTTTCTCGTCTGCACAATCCTGGTGGTCTGCCTGACTCACAAATGCACGATCAGACCAAGGGCCAAATTTAGAAAGGTTTTGGGCAAGTACTCTACTTTTATAATGCAGAACTGACACAAAATCCATTTCGGGGTTTATAAACTAATGCAAATAGCTCCTTGTTTTGGTCTGTAAATAAAAGTATTGTAGCACTCCTTTGCATTACTCTTCATGAAGGCCGCTTTTCATGGGTGGTACATGGGCATTCATGTGTAGCCATGAGAGGACGTTTATGGAAAACCCTATCTACTAACACTAGTGGATAGGGTTTTGCACTAATAATTATTGCCACGTAAAAGCAGGCATTAAAAAGACTAAATGTTTTTTTTTCTCCTTTCTTTTCCGACTTTGCACTTGTCTTGTACTGTACTGCATGCATACAAAGTGGTAACTGGTTTCATGTCAGTAGGTGTGTGTGTGTGTAGGTGTGTGTGTCTGTGTGTGTGCGTGTATATGTGTTTGTCACTCAGCAGCCCAATTGTGTGCCAGAGCTAAAGACAGAGCAGCATAGGGCCATATTATAAATCTGAGGATATTGGCACTGCAGTTTAGAGTCTCTCTGATGCAAACAAGTAACATTTCACAAGCGCTTGCCTGCTGTTGGAATGCACTCGCCAGATCTAAAACATCTTCAGGGATGTCCAGGCATGTACAGGGCAATGTGCCAGTTTCCAATGAAATTCCTCTATATACACTCTGTGGTAATTTATGTAGAGGCAGAAGCTGCTGGCGGTAGAAAAAGAGTGAAAGTTATCCACACTTTGTGCTGGGTTTGTCTTATAATTGTGATGCAAGACAGTGCAGATTGTTGATTTTGGAATTTACTTTTCACTGTAAAAAGTCTTATGTTGGAAAGAAGTCCCAAGAATATTTTCTTTACTTTTCACAACTTTGCATAAAAGGGCCCAACCATGGGTGTTACAAAAGCATTCACAAGCAAATATTCATGGGTTTAACTGAAACCCTATCTACTTACATCTTTTTAAAACAGGGATGTGCATAAAATTTCACTGCTTCTTGAGGCAGGTGAAACATTAAAAAATACTTCCTTTCTTACTTTGCATCTATCTTGTATTGTACAATGCATATGCAAAGTTATATCAATGTTATACCATGCCAAAACACAAGGCAGAATTTATATCTTGGAGGTATGTATACCCGATCATAATGGCAACAGAGTATATTCACACCAAGGTAAAAGTCTGCTCACCATATTTAAAAAGGGGCAGTCCTTAGGTTTAATCAGAGCGAAGACTACTTCATCTCTGCCGTAATTAAACCTCTCCAACGGCCCTGTGAAGCAAGGACGTCAGAGGTTGACCTCTAATTCTGCACACCTAATTTAGACTGCTGAAATTAAAGGTCAATTTTCACTGTACGTCACCACCGGAAAAAAACTGGCGTTAGGGGCCAGTGAAAATGGCAAAATGCTTCCCTTGCAATGGGAGAGGACTCTCATAGCAAGGAGAGCATTTTCTTGTTTATTTAAAAAAAATTAAATCCCTTTTGAGGGAAAACAGTCAAGTTGACAGAGCCCTGCCCTAAACTGGAAACAATATTGGCAGGTATCTCCATAAAGGCAGTTTCTGTCAATGTTTTATAAACGACTGCAAGCTTGGTAGTCTTTTCTAAATTAGACGAATGGCACCTCCATCTCGCTTACAGATAAACTGCCACCCAACTGAATATAAATAAGGCCCATAGTATTTTCCACTGGAAGAGTCCCAATCTAGCTCACAACCTAAACTTGAAACCACACACCACTTTACTGTGGTGTAGGGGTATGTGTGTTGGTGGAAGGCAGCCTATAGTGAGCTAGCACAGGCAGAGAGAAACACAGCTCCATATTTTAGTAGATAAAATGGTGTTCTGCTCATATTACTTTCACTCTTTGCAGGGCTGTGTGAATTTGTTGTAAATGTGCCCCATAGTGTTAGTTGCCCCTTCTTGTTTCAAAGCTCAAACGTCTGCAGTCATGCTCTTCTTGTAAAATTAATAGGTTAGTGTATCCACTGTAATAAGCACAATATTTTTTGCAAGGACCTTGCATACCTGTACCCTATCAGCACTGTACTGGGGTACTGCTTAAGGAGCACCTCAGTTGGGATGCCAAGCAGACTATCATCCTATGAGGTGGTCCAGTGCCCGGGACTGACATAGCAACTAATGAGTGAAGAGGGCAGACTGCACTCTATACTGATTGCAGCTACTTTTACACAATTTGAAAAGAGGTACAAATTCATCAGATGAAATAAAACAACCAAAAGAGTTGTTATGAGCCCCAATCTAACCCAATATAGGCCTAGGTAGTTGCATGACCTTTTCCATACATTTGTCCTACCATGCTCTACAAAATGGATCTGGTGCTGATCTTTTACTTAGTTACGTGCCAAATAAATGTTGTTTAGTTTTCTTTGAAAAGCTAGCCTCATTTGGTATGCATGAGGATTTGTAGTATCACATCAGGATTATAATCTTCTGTATAATAACTCTGTACAAAAGTTACCTCTATCGTCAACCTTGGACGATAGGCCCACAGTACCATGACACATCTAGGTAGAACTCCTGAGGGTGCCTTTTGGGTATATAAGTACCACATCTTCACTGAGCAAATCAGAGAAGAAGCGCCCATGCTGAAACTAGAGGATGAAGTCCCTGCATGCAGACAGTCCAGCACGCAGTGCTCTGACATCCCGTGCAGGGTGTCTAACTCAGGACCAAAAAGGGGTACTTTGTTCTCTCCCATGAGGTAATGGGGTTGGCTTTTTCCTAGGGGGATTTTCGGCTTTCCTCCTACATACATGCAAGGTAAACTTAGGTACACTTTGCTAGGGTTAGCATCTTATGAGTTCGCATGATTACTTCCATGTGTCTATATGCCTGCATATATTCACTGTTTTAGCACCATGGTAGAATTCTACCTTTTATTGACTCTGTTGATGCTTTTAATCATATATATCTTTTTCCACCAAATGGTTGCTCCAGCACAAGTATTGTAGACTACAATGATGCTGGTCCAATAAATACTTATTGAAAATGTCCCCATTGCGTATTCTGTGTGTTTCTCTGAGACCAAGTGAGGACGAGTGACTGAGCAAAAAGTAGTACACTTTTTAAAGTGATCCCTGAGGGGGCATGGTTGCCATGTTCAATAGCTGCCAGAAACTATTCACTCCATGGTAAGGTTGTGGGGCTTATAGTGGCACTGTGAGCTAGCTGGTCTACAGGCTAACATATTCTTTGGGGGTGTCTGGAATCAGCCTGGACACCAATCCCTTAGGTTATGTTGTCTAAAAAGCACAGATCCTATATACATTAATAGAAACTACACAACTGAGTTTAGTTTTACAGCAAAAGATCTGTAAATAGTTTTTACAGAACATTTCTGTAGCGGAGAAGGGCCTAGTGTCACAAGACTTCAAAATAATTAAATAAATGTTATTCAGTAGACAACAGAAATGGCTTCAGGTAAATACACTCCAACGAGAAATACAAAATATACATTGCTATGTTTATCTTCTCAGAGTGACGCTTTTAAATTAGGCAGAAGTGCAATGTCAGCATGAATTCAAATACAGCTTGTTAAAGTACACGACTTACACACAAAATATTTATTTTTAGCCTAAATTATCTTTTTCTGAGACTCAGAAGCTTACTTATGTTGTACAGACCTCACAGACACACTGTGAGAGGGCCATTCAAATGATGCCGGGACTTCGACATGAACGTTAATTCCCTAATTCTCTAAAAGGTCAATGGGAAGAGGAAGGCAAAACATTGTATACAAGTATACAGTCTCTAATACGTCATATTCAGTGTAAACATAACCTAAATGTAGTGTGGCTTTGTGGTATCCTAATCAGTGAATCGGATTGTAGTTCACGCCTCCATTTATAAGCGATTGTAGCTCACCCATTGGCAAAGAGCCTCTACTTTATTTTCTCCTGAGGTTGAGGATGTCATGTAAGTTTACCGTTCATAAAGCCCATCCTAGGATAATAAGCAATCCTCACACTCCTCAAAGAGAAAGTAGGCTCCTCTTACATTCAACAGTTTTAACTTTTGCAGAAACTATTAAATATTAACACCGTTAAGTTATTTCACATATTTAAATTGGGACTTTGGCGAAATCCAGCTCTGGAGGTTATAGGGCAATCAGATGTTGCTGAGTTTAAATGACCTCTGGTTTTAGAACCCTTTTCACTGCGGACCTCACACTGGGAGCAAGAAACCCTCTTAGCACCTGAGCTCAGGATAAGACTCAGGCTGAGAATTAGTTCAAGGCTGATTAAAGAAGGAGCTGTGTAATAGAAACTCAAAACTTATCAATTCACCCAATAACACACAAAAAACAATCCCAAGCTATTGCTTTTTAACAGAAACACAGTTTAATACACACATAATGGAATAATACATACTAAATTGGAAATATTTACAGTATTTCAGGATGAAGTACAACTTGGAACCCAAAGCTAAAGAGAACTAACAGATGAAACCAGCTGCAAATCACGAGCCCTAAAGGAATGTTACAGGAGACAACTAATCCTTTTAAATCAAATGTCCTCCCATGAAATATGATGTATTATCTGTTAATGTGCATACCAGCATTCCGTACCCCGATAAACAGCAATATAAATGAAACAAGCCTATATCATCAACATACGGCTTTTCACTGTACACAAGTTCAGCATTCTGATTTTGTCAATTAAAAAAAAAGCAGTACAACCAGGTACAAACCATTATACTCATTCTCATCAAAGCTTTATTCGAGGATTATACTCATAAAAGCACAAACATACATTTAAAATACATCATTTAAAAGATTAAATTCGAATTATACAAACATTTAAAACAATTGTGCAGACATAATCAATAAGAAACTTTGATGTATAATTATACAGAACCCACAAAAAGTACCCCGATCAATTTGCATTAGTAAGAATTGCCCTCCGTCTAATGGACCATGCCCACCCCAAGTACTTTGCTGTTGCTAGGGCAACAGGCATGTCGGTGGAGGTACAAAGTATTCGTAGTGCCTCAACACCCCTAAGTGTCCCTAAATTCCTACAGACAGGGGCTAACCAGACTTTTCTCGGGGTGGTATAAGCTATCCACATAAATAAAAAATGGCCTATGCTTTCGTCTGCTGCACCACAAACTGGGCAGCAGGAGGTGGTGGAGCTCCTCCACCTACCGGTCAAAGATCTCAGAGGAAGGGCACCTGATCTTAGCTGGAAGAAAAGCTTCCTATCCCATGGGCTGGTAATACTGTCCCAATATGGTTCCAATGCAGGATATTGTTTAACTTCGAGAAAGCGCCCCGTCATGGTGTCAGATCTCGTTTTGTTCCAGAGTCTTCCAGCTACCCAGTCCCAATATAGGCTTTTAATCGTATTTTTACTTGGGAAGGGTTCCACAGATGGATTGTCCCATAGATTTGAGAGGCCAAGATCGCCTAAGGCAGTCCTGAGATTTTTTAGCCAAACTATCTTATGGAAAGTATCGGCTTTAATTATGGCCGAGAACCCATCTGCATAGTGCCGGATCTCCGGGGTAGTCCAGAGGCGTCTCCAATAGAGAATCGGGCGCAACCTCGCTTGGTCGCTAACTGGTCTTCTCCCTAAATCGAGACCAAGTGGGATTAGTGGTGTACTCTGCGGGAGTCCTGTGATTCCCCTAAGAAACCTATTCTCGGATAACTGCAAAGGGAGGAGCTTCCCAAATCCCCACAACTCTTCCCCATAGAGGGCAGACCCAAGAGCCTTGGCGTCGTATACAGCCAAGACTGGTTTAATTGGCTTAGTCTTAGACTTTTTATGTTCCGCCCGAAGTGCCCCCGAGATCTGTTGGTGCCTCAGAACGTCTTTTCTATGTGTTGGGACCATCTTGAGTCGTTTGCTATCTGTATCCCAAGATAGGTAAATACACTGACCACCTCAAGCTGACAGTTGTTCAGAAATATTTTCTGCCGGGGTCTGCGTTTTGATGTGAAGGCCATCAACTGGTCTTACCCACGTTGACATCTAGGCCATGCTCCCCACAAAAGAGATCGAAAATATTCAAAGCTCGCTGCAGGCCAGCCGGGGTTTTGGATAGAATTAGCGTATCGTCGGCGAACATCTGGATCGGAACCCCGAGGCCCGCCAACGAAGGCGCGTCTACACTGGCGTCCAGCATCCGAGCCACTATCCCATTAATAAATAGGGAAAAGAGCAGGGGAGCCATTGCGCACCCCTGCCGCACTCCACGCTCAATCGGGAAGTCAGAAGATGATTCGCCATTCATGCCCCATTGGACTTTGGCAAAATTACACTCATGCAACCTCATTATCAGGGTGAGTAGCTCAGCCGGAAGACCTATTTCGCTCAGAACTGCTCAGAGCTTTCTCCTTGGGACCAGGTCGAAGGCAGCCCGCAGGTCAACAAAAGCAACATACAGGCTGCCCTCGCCAAGCACCACCGTCCCCCACTGCAGCAGAGCAAAGCGAAACACCTGGTCGACTGTGCTTGTAGCCTGCCAAAAACCAGCCTGATAAGGGGACAGGGCATTGTTCTCGTCAACCCAATCCATTAGTTTGTTTAACACCATCCTCCCTACCACTTTTTGGACAGTGGCGATCAAGCTTATCGGCCTATAATTAACCGGGAGAGACCGATCCCCTTTTTTATATTTGGGTATGATGGTTGCTCCCTTCCATAGTTCAGGGACAGCCGTTCCCTTTGCTATAGCATTACCCAGAAGAAATACATATCTGGCCCACCTCACCTTGTCGTTTGTAAAAACATCAGATGGTACACCATCTAAACCCGGGGCCCTTCCCCCGGGGGCAGTGTGTATTGCGACTTCGGTTTCTTTAAGGGTAAATAGATTCCCAGTGGGGAATACAGCCGAAATTGCTTCCACATCCTTAAACTCTGCAGTCTCAGCATATTGGGGTTTGAAATAATCCACCCAGGCACCCTCGGCGACATTATTATCGGGTTTGTCTGGAGTTCCACCTCTACCCCACTTGACAATATTCCAGAATAACCTGGAGTCCTTAGCCCCCGAAGCCTCCTTTAGTTCAACCCAATGCTTTTCGTTCCATGTTTTTTTAGCTAGGGATATGCTAACCTTGTAGTGCTTCCTGGCGCCACTAATCGCTACCCTGTCCCTGCTCCTAATTGCTCTGCCCAAACTTAACCTAGCTTCCCTGCACTGATGGCTAAACCACCTAGCTGGTTTCGGTGGTTGTTTCCTGTTTGTCTTGCGAGGCCTCAGGAAGTGCGGTTTTAGGAGGGAGAAGAGCTTGTCATGTATGTCAGTTATTTCCCTAGACCCAGGGATTACTGGGTTTGCATCCCCCATAGCGGTGATTGCAATATCTACCTTAGAACTTATAAATGCCATAGATTCTGCATTAGCCAATACACTCGGCCATTTAAGTCTGCGCATGTCGTTGGCCATAATAGGCAGTGGGCCATCAGTCGATGAAGAATTCCCTGATTTGTCCAACCACCAACTGTGGGTCACACAGAGAGGATTATGATCACTCTCCAATCTGCCCTTGATTTTCATGTCGCATACCAACTGCCACAAGTTTAGGCTACAAAGGACATAATCTATCCGGCTTTGGTGACGACCATTGTCGAATGTACGGGCGCCTTCCCTATCGCTCTTCGTTCTCCCATTTAGGGCTCTTAGTCCTTGTTCCAAGCAAATGGCATTCAGTTGTAGTATATCTTTCGTCCATCGCTTAACTGGGGCCAGATTTAAAATAGGGACGCCCCACTGCATGTCTTCCTCTTGCCCCAAGGGAACATCCAATGGTTCGAAAGTCCTATTTAGGTCACCAGCTACTACAACTTTATTTCCCAAGGACTGCATTTCCAAAAAAGTGGACAAAGCCTCTAAAATGGGTGAATTCCCTAAGGTACTGCCCCTAGCATAGATGTTATAAATGTCTATCCCTCCCCAGTGTTCTGATGCTATTCTTACCATTTGGATATCCTTGCAACCCAAATCCACCACTTTGATTGTTGCATGTAGGCTTTGCCGTATCCAAATTGTAAGACCTCCCATCCGTCGGCCCCTGCCGCCTCTACTAGCCGGGATTGCAAAATTTAGATAGCCAGGGAGAAATATAGGATCGCAGGCCCATGTCTCTTGGAATAGACACACATCAAAACCATTGATGAAGTCTATCCACTTTTGGGATTCCAGCTTGCTACTCAACCCCGCGATATTCCATGAAACCATCTTCCCTAAGCAGGGACCTTCTATAAGGGCTGCTCTTACAGACACCCCGGAGTGACGTGTTGGATTTCCTACAAGCCTCTCCATATCACAATTTTTGTCCTCATTATTATACACAACCTCTAAAGTGCCAGCAGTGCTAGTTGTAATTAGATCTTCATTTACAGATACCCCAGAAATTGGGATAAACTCCCCACATGTTGCCTCCAAATTCACAGTTTCCCCGCTAGTGCTAATTTCATTTGGTTCCACATTTTCGGTTGTCGAAAGAGTTAATACAGACTCCCCACATGTATCCCAAAGATTCACATTTTCCCAGTTGTTCGTGGTATAATCAGATTTAGGTTCGTCATAACCCCAACCCTGGGAATTTTTTCCATTTGGTCGATGAACCCACCCTGGATCTGCCATCACTTCAAAACGAGTATACGTTGGTACATTACAATAGTTTCCCCGTTGGAAGGGTGCAGCGAAAGGAACAAGTCCTGGAGAGGGGAGATTGTTGTTGCAGCATGCTTCAGGAACTATGCCAAATTGAATGCCTGGTGGTCTTGGATAGAAGAATGTAAGGGCGACAACACCAATTCCAGCACTGCTTGTGCCCCAATTTTGCCTCGTGATCAGGCGTACAATCCTGGAATCCTGGAAATTGACAAATATACAATCCCCCTCCAAGCGCTTAGGGGTGCAACCTATCCAGTCAGTCCTTCTTACTCCAATGATCAGCCCGTCCACTTCTCTGGGCAATGGTCTATTGGTCCTTAGCCAGTGCATTGCCTTGTTTTTCAGCATCTGGAAGGATTCTCTTTGCCCAACCTGCAAAGGTGGTACATTGGTGAGGATAGCAACGAAGGGGTAAGAATCTGGAGGGAGATTCATAGGTGGTGTCCTGCGAGGGGCCCTCATAGGAAGTGTAACAGGCAGACCAGGGGCAGGAACAACAGGGCGGGATGTTGGAATGCTTGGTGGGGGTTGGAAATTGTTCAATACAGGGTTACCAGTTTTGGAACTGTCTTTGTCACCCGTGGCTACAATATCAGGGCATTTTTTGGGTTGGAGAGTATTGCTACTCAGGTTGTCCGGTAAATGTAAATTAGTCTTTGGGATTTGTCCCGTTGACCGAGGCCTATTTGTAATAGTGACTACAGGGGGGAGAGGCTCAACAGCGGAAGCACTGTTTGCCAACCTACTTGATTTTGGAGGATTATTACTATCCCCCACCCTGGGATAGGACTTGATTAGGGATTTGGTGGAAAAGAAATTATCAAGGGTAGCCTGTCCGAAGTGGTCTAGTCGATCGGCTAGTCTTTTGACTCGTTCTTCGATAGGAGTCAGGAGAGACCTCATCAGCCTCTCCAACTGGACTAGCAGGGGTGGAGCAGGAGATAGGGTCTCGGCCGATCCCACCGTTGAAGGGTCACTAGGGTTAGATGCAGAGCTAGCCGAGGTGACTCCATCCTTAATAGTCTTGACCCCATCGGAGCCAACCCCATTAGGCTCACAAGGGGCACACAAGCCTATTCCAGTTTTCCTTATTTTTTTGGGATGTTTGGGAAGATAGCACTTCTTCGGGGCAATGCATCTTTTCCTTTTGGTGTACGGTTTGTTAGTAACCACTTGGAGTGGCAAACTCGATTGGGCAGTATTTACCTCACTAATAGATAAGTCAGTTAATATAATAGGCGAGGTAGGGACCAGGATGGTCCTATCATCACCCGCAGAAAAGTTGATGGATGGGCCAGGTGACTGGGAAAAAGCATAGGGCGTTTCTAATACCGCTGGCAGGGTTAGGGATGATAAAGGAGGAACCAATCCCGGGAAACCCAGAGATGGCCGTTTCTCCAAGGGAATTTTAAGGAGTTCGATAGATAGCCTACGCTCTGCGCGTAGCTCCGCCAAAGCAATTTCCTTATCAATATCTTGAGTTGCCTGACTAAAATATTTATCTAGGGGACCCAAGATTGTTAGCCCCATCTCGGGCTGGGGGGAGCTTTGGACAGGGGTAGTCAGAGGGGAAGGCATACTTAGCAGGCAGTATACTTAGTAAGTGAAGAACAATATAAGCCAAAGACACAATTTCGCAAGTCACAGTAACAGACTATGGCAATGAATTGAAAGTTAAGCGAGTCAAAATATCAGAATGGCTTACAAGTGAAATCAGTGTCCCCGAACAGTAACACGATATCAGAGAGTGGGCCCAGCCCAGCCGCCTTCAGCCACTGACGGCCACAAACGGTCCCGCCCTTGTCCCGGGCTTCTCCCGGCGCACTCCTGCGCGCTCCCGCGCAGCGGGAGATAATCCTGTTCTTATTGGGTGTGAAGAGCACAGGGGGCGCGGCTAACAGGGAGAGCGGGCCAGGTGTTTCAAGTTGGCCGAGCAGGGACTCCTCAGAAATGGAGTCCCAGCACTCGCGCTCGCAGCCCTGCCCAGCCCCTAGGCTCACCGGTAACAACAGCTGATTCCTGGGACACACCTCCTCACGAAGCGGGACCCGCGAAGCGGGTTCCGCGAGCAGTAGAATGAAGACACAGCGGGCAGCCCCACAGGAACGTCCAGAGATGCAGCAAACTTCAAGAAGCACAAAAAAAGTACAGTAGACCCACCGGTCAGCAGCTGGGGAGGAGTGTTTTATAAGCAGAGCACAGGTGCACAGGGGGCGCGGCTAGCAGGGAGAGCGGGCCAGGTGTTCCAAGTTGGCCGAGCAGGGACTCCTGGGAAATGGAGTCCCCGCACTCGCGCTCGCAGCCCTGCCCAGCCCCTAGGCTCACCGGTAACAACAGCTGATTCCTGGGACACACCTCCTAACGAAGCGGGATCCGCGCAGCGGGTTCCGCGAGCAGTAGAATGAAGAAACAGCGGGCAGCCTCACAGGAACGTCCGGAGATGCAGCAAACTTCAAGAAGCACAAACAAAGTACAGGAGACCATTTTACAATAAAACCCATAATGTGCATGAGGTCTCTATCTGTGGTGGTGTAGCCAATAACCCAACCTTAAACAGACTGAAAACATGTTTCAAAGTTATCAACAAACATCTGCCCACAGGGACCCCAAAAACAATACTGGCCATATCACAAATGTATATTTGCTTGGTGTCATGATGTCTCCCCCAGGAAGCAGATTCACATGGTTTGTCAGGGACGCCAAGAACTTGTTACTATCATTTGTAGAATATTTGCATCAAAACCTCCTAATGGATCAATAATGACAACATCTAAATTATGCAAATAAGAAAAAAACTAATTTAGAGTTACAATTTCAGACAATTTTTAAATGCTTCAAAAAAAGTTGTCACTTATACGACAATGCTTCTGAAACCGTAGTACTCTCGTTATTAATAAATGTAGCGAGTACAGGTTTTCAACACACATTGTTAAACAACGTACAACAGAGTGATACATGATTTATATCCTGGTTACATTGTTTACATAAAGATTAGTAGCATTTCTTTAAACTCACTCCTTCCCATCTACATGTGACAGATTTTGAAAAAAAAGCCCTTTAGTTCTCGTTATGAAGAACTCTTTTATATGGGGTTAGTCTTGAAAAGTGCAAGCGGTCTGCTACAAATCTAGCTTTGGCAATCCTAATCTTTAATACCCAGTAATAATTTCAGCATTGAACCATGGGATTGCGTGCTAGTCCCGGACAACCTAAGTGTTGTAGGGCACACACACGCTTATTCATAAATCTTTGAGTGATACAGGTATTGAATGTTAGCTCCTTCCTGACTAACACCAGCAATATGTTATCTGAGGCATAATATACACTATAAAACCAAGCCTGTCATTGTCTCTGTTGCCTCAAACTATGCTGAATTCTAAATGAGGAGTTTTTACTGCTACAGTTTTGGATATCATTGGCTAGTCAATATCTTGTTGTCAGTTTTACTAAGAGAGGCAATACATGAATGCATGGCTTTCAGAGTGGGTATTTAACTGGCATCTCTATAGAGGTACAAGCCACAGACAGAACAGGCAGCAAGATCCTTAAGCTTCACAAACCTGCTGGCCTACCTGGCACCCTGTACTCTCCTTTTAGATGCTGTTAAAAAGCAGACTGTGTCCACTATACTCACAGACATTTTCAGTTACTGTGCATGGTGAGGAAGACGCAGCAGGTGCCCCCAAGGTCCCCATTACACCAGGCCATGGTTCAAAGGCTGCAGCTTCCTAGGTGGGATGATTATGACAGTCTGGCCACCCCCACGTGTAAGAGATACTCTGACACAAAATCACAGGATTGTGAAGAGGTCGCCATACAAACGCCAAACCAAAAATGACTATTAAAAGACTACACTGTAATCACACTGGATGTGTCCTTCACACTAATCTATACATTTCAGATTTAAACATGCTGCATACAAGCAGCTAGTTGGTCCCCACTGCACTCTTTCATCTTTGAGGAGTTGATGGCCATTTATTCTTACTGGTAGACCCCAGCCACCATGACCACCTCCTCATGTGCCTCAGGTTTACTGGAGGATTTTCATAAGAATTACTGAAGCCTCTATTGCATCTTTCTCCTGAGGAGCAGCTCAGTTGCAGGACCAAGGCTTTCCCCCTGCCTAGGGGTGATGATCATCCTGACATGGTATTGTCTACAGCGCACCCTTAAATCCTCCATGGAAGACCAATATGCCTGTCCACACTTCCCTACCATCCAACACTTAAGTCACTTGCAGGGTTACTGTGAGTGACAGCAAGAGTCTGCAATGTTTTTATGGCTTTATCAAAAGGACTGACCCATTATAGGTACAGTCAACCACCCCAGTGAGTGCACTTTCCACAGGGCTTGGGGGACAGTGAGCTGGTGTCAGCAGCCTTAGAAAGAATTCATATAGATAAACTTCAAGTTAGGGTTGGGTTGACCTCTAAAATAAAGAAACATGTTCACCATTTATGCTTCCAATCTTCTCACTGCCCCTGCCCACCTGCCTATTCTTGTCACTAAAATGACCCAGACAATTGCCTCTTCCACACCTTTGTTGTATTCTGAATAGGAGTTCCAATGACAGCTCAGACAAAAGTAGAGGCACATGTCTCTTTCACCCAATATCCACCCACTGAAGCCAGACTGTTTCCTCAAAAACTCTTCAGAGTTACTCACTATTGGGAGGCAGACTCAATAGTATGTTAAGTCCTGTGAATCCTGTCTCCTTCATCAGCCACAATGCCAGGATGTGTTTGAGAACCGCCATTAGAATCCATGACTAACATACCCGCAACTCACTCAGGGTAGAAAGTCATTTTGAGGCAGAAAAGAATTACTAGGTCATGGAACCAGGTAGGGGACTTAACTCAAACTCTGCAGATCCAACCGCCTATGAGATGCTGGTTCACCTCAGCAAGCGCCCATATAATTTCTTTCAAACTTGATCTCTCCGTCACAGCCAGCATTCAAGCCAAGATGTGCTTCTGTTCGCACCCCACCACGCTCCCTGTAGCCATCAGTTCTCTCATTTGTCACTTTGCATTCATTCATTATCCACCAGATCTCAATTTTCTTCTGGGTTTGTCCACTACATCCGAAATCTTAGTTAAACATTTTTTTAAATATTTTTGCAGCTGATACTTTACATTTCTGGAGCCTGGGACAAGAACTCCGCTTAAGAACGGACATGCTTAGCCCCGCCCTCAATTACTCATGTCTTTGGACTTGAATGTGTGTTTGGTGGATAGAGTAAAGACAATTCGAGTGCTGGAGGGTTTTACCTCTGCCACGCAGCCTTTATTACATCAATCAGTTTTAGAGTTCTCCACCAGCCCTGCAGTGAACTCCATGAGCTAATATGAACCACTGTCATGGCAGTTCATACCAAACCATTTAAAAGTCGATATGCTTCGTCATTGGTGATGTACGATTCCATCAAAATTGTAAAAGGTATTGCTACTCACACACAATGGAAGTTTTCTCTTCTGTGTAATCCTTGCATTATGCCAGATTCTAAATTGTTACAAAAGCGGGTGGTGATGGACGGAGCATCTGAACCAATCAAACACTCACACCCAGTCAACAGATCTGGGTTTAATCCATCTCCGTTCTTAAGCCCACTCTGCCACCCCAGTTCAGGCATGGCCATATGTCTGACCCTCTGCCTTATGGGAACAATCCAGCCTGAACTGCCAAGCCATGCCTTCCCTGGACCGGAAACAAGCTTCCTAGGACCGGTTTCTGGCATTACAGCCATCTTCAGCCAGGCTTGCTTGAATCCAGTGGCAAAGTGAGCAAGGGACTCACGTCTGGGCACACCCTGACAACTTATGGCGAACAAAGCGGTAAAAAAGGGGGTGGTGATGGATGGAGCATCTGAACCAATCAAACACTCGCACCCAGTCAACAGATCTGGGTTTAATCCATCTCCGTTATTTAACCCACTCTGCCACCCCAGTTCAGACATGGCCATATGCAAATCAGTCTGACCCTGTGCCTCATGGGAACAGTCCAGCCCGAACTGCCAAGCCATGCCTTCCCTGGACCGGATTCAAGCGTCCTAGGACCGGTTTCTGGCAAGATTCCAAATTGTGGCACAGAGAGTTGGCAGACAGGGTACTTCATTACCATTGCGACTGAGAAACCTGTCACCTTAGCTTGGGATGCAGGATTTGAGAGCTCTCCACTTGTATCCCATTGACAGAAATGGCCCTCCAAAGGTCTGTTTGCTGTAATTATCTATTTTCACAGAAACACATAAGGTGTAGAAGGGCTCCATTCTGTGGGAGAGAAGCCACTCCCCAACTGGATATTGAGTGCAGTGAGCTCATAGCAGCCCTGTCTGGAGAGCATCTAGGATCTTAGGAGCTGTCCCTTCGAGGCTGGGATATGTGGTACAGACCAGCAGTGACTTTTCTAGTATTTCTAAGTAATTGATACTATTGAGCATGGCATGAAGCAGTAGTAGAGAGGTGTGTCCCACTCCTTAGGCTATGTCTACAGTCACACACGGACTATCAGAATGTTGGAAAGTATTGGAGAGGACAGACTTCTCCCCGACCTCTTTGTCTCCATCAGACAGAACAGTTTTCTGGTAATTTCGCCCGATAACATATGGATTTTTCAGTGTTTTATCACTAATCATTTACCATAGACATACATACAAACATCTATACATACCTACATGTGTCCCTAGCTCACTTTCTCTGATTTTATTCATTTTTCAAAATTTGATTTCGAATTGTATTGTGTGGGGTTTGTGAATTTAATTGATGTTTTGTACTGCTTCAACCATCACATATTACTCTTAGTAAAAATAACGTATTCTGTATGTGCCTGAGCTACCAAGTGTTGAGAAGAATTTTCCCAGTGAACTGTGTTGTAGCATAGCACGAATGCACCTAATTAAGTTTGAGGGGTGACCACCGTCTCAGATAAATATTCTATTTTCTAACAGAACTCATGGTCACCAATTAACTTGTTGGATTGTATCTTTGAACGCCCTTGTTAGAGAGTCTACTGTATATTAACATGTCTGAGCATGTGCAATAAAGTTTGAAGATTTCTAAAAGAGCATGCTTATTTCCCACGTGGAAAATAATACATTTATCAAAGGGTGCCACTGGCCAGCTGGCCAACAGCCTAATCCTTCACACATGTCTATATCGAAATCACTCTCCTACTGGCAACCCATAATCAACTTTCATTTGCTCGAATGACTTAAAGCCCTGTGCATCGTAGAGATATATTTACATCCCAGCCACTGGCATTCCTAAGACCTCCGCCTCCAATGCGGCTGTGAAGACAGGGTCTCCTGTTGTTGGGGTCAAGGGAGAGTGGACTGAAGCCAGTCCTGCTTTTACTACTCCTACATTCCAACACGTCATTGTCATCTTTATGATGAGGAGGGCTTGAGTCCCCAGGCTCAGTACTTCTCATCAAGCCAAATTGCCTTCCAAATCTGAGTGCATTTGATGGATTGATAAATGAAACACCAACAATTTTCACTTTCTTCACAGTGCCATTCTATTGTGTATCTGAGTTGTGTGACATAATAATACTGTGTAATACTGGGCAATCCCAGTTCTTCTTCTTCCTCCATTGTTCGAAACATTTGTTTGCAGCAAGCCACAGTTGTTTCCCATCCAAATGAAATAGCTGAAGAAGCAATGAATTAAACCCATACTACCCTAATTCCGAGACTCTCCTTTGGGAGTGAGTCACATGTGCTATATAAGATCTATTAACATAACAATACCATAAGTCTTCAGTGGAAGGAGGGTCATAGTCTGAGCCAGAAAAATGAATCTAGGTAAACCACTCATTTGGCAGCAGCAATTCATCCTAGCCCAGAGAGGCTGGCCCCTTGCCAGTCCCTTAAATCATTTTAAGTTATACTATGAGATATGCGTAATAGACCTTGGAGGGTTTGGCAGCAGCAGAAGTCAACTTCAGCCCCCATTGTGAGATATAACACATCCTCAGGAGGAGTTTGGCTTAAATTCGTTTTTGAGTTCAATTAGGAAGGGACAAAGCAATTTATGAATATTGATTGTGAAAACCAAGGCCTTGCCAAAATTATTTCGGGGCTGAATATGAGTGCAGCGGTCTTCCAACCTCCACACTTGCAATGGCACTGCAGTGGCAGTTCACTGTTCACCAGATTATGACTTTAAAAGTCGTACCAGCGGTAAATCACCTGCTGCACCAGGAAGCAGTCATTCAGCTGTGCTTGGGGAGAGCTGGCGCAACTGCTGCTAAGTCATAATTGGGCCCTTAGTTCTGTGATTACCTCTTAGAGGGATCCTTCTAGTACATCATCAGCATGCATGCAAAGGTTGAGCTGCATGCGTCCTATAGTCATCCCCTTAACTTTATTATGTTTCAGCACTACCAAGTTCTGGGGTTCCATTTATATTACAAACAGGAGCGGGGAAAAGGAGGAACCTTGCCTTGTTGTCTACTGCTCTGTGCTGATGATGGTTGTCAGCGAGCCTCTGGCCTGGATCCTGGCACAAAGAGTCTGACGGCCATTGAACCCCAAGTCACAAATTATCAATTCATTTCCATACCCTTTAGTCAAATGATTTCTCCATGACTGAGTGTCCCTTTGGTGTTGTCTGGGCAATTAAGACCTAGTACAGAGATATATTTATTTATTTATTTATTTTAGAGGTTTTATATAGCGCTGGCTGGACCCAGAGTTGTCAGAACGCTTTACCTGCTAGAGCCAGTTAAAGTAAGAGTCAAGGTACAGCATCAATGAATAACAAAAACAACAGACCGCTTTACAAGATTAAGATACATATGGTAAAACAAAATTACAACATTTACAACATGTGCAACAACAATATAGGATAACAGCAGGTAAGACATGGAATAACAAAAGGCTTGAGGTTATACATATCATGTAAAACAAATACTCAGAGATCTGTATTTGATTTGAGTTGAAATACCTATAAGATATGGACGAGCAAGTTTAAGGCTCAGGAAGAGACCCCCAATATTTATTGGGGAGGTGAATTTTGAGATATTTTTCAAAGCTGGTGTAGGAAGGGTTGCATCATAGGTCTTTGGGGAGGGCATTCCAGATGTAGGGGGCATTTCTGGGGAAGGAGCGGGCTTGAATGGATTTCTTTTTTAGCCGGGGCGGGACAAGGAGGAGAGCGTTGGTGCTTCTTAGGGGTTGTGTGCTGCTCGCTTGCAGAGTTTATTGGCTAGGTGAGGTGGAGAATTTTGATGGAGGACTTTGTGTGAGATGCATGCGTTTTTGAGTCATTGAGGTTGGAGATCCAAGTTTTAATGGGGAGAGGGTTGTTTTTGAGGGTGAAGAGGATTATTCCAGTTTTTTTGGGGTTGATTTGAGATAATTCAGGTGGAAACAGGATTATATTTTAGTGAGGGTGTTATTAAGTTGTATGATGTCAGCTTGGGTTTTGATCTTGTAATAGAGTTGGGTGTCATCAGCATAAGGATGGTAGTTGATACCAGCTTAATTTAGAATGAGGGTGAGGGGTTCCATAAAGAGGTTAAAGAGTGAGGGTGAGAGAATTGATCTCTGGTGGACTCTTAGGTTGACCAGAGTGGGATTAGAAAGACAGTCTTGAATTTAAATTTGTTGGGTTCGATGTTGAAGAAAGGAAATGAACCATTTGTGGGTAGTACCATTGAGGCTGATGCAATCTTTGAGCACATTAAGTACGGCAGAGTGGTTTACAGAGTCAAAAACTGTGGAGAGATCAAGGAGGATATAAAGACATCTCTCACCATTATCGAGGGAGTGGTGGATGACATCAATAATGTTTAGTATGGCAGTTTCAGTGCTGCAGCCTTTTCTGAAGCCTGATTGTAAGGGGTCCAGAAGGTTGAATTTTTGTATGTGTTTGTCTAATTGGAGCAAAACACAATTTTCGAGGGCTTTAGAAAGAAGGGGGAGGTTAGTGATGGGGCGGAGGTTGTTAAGGGCATTGGGCTCAGCATCAGCGTTTTTGATAATGGGGGAGATTTGACCAAGTTGGAGGGAGCTAGGGACATTTCCCATAGCAAGCGAGGTGTTGATGATTGTGGTCCAGGATGGGACGATGATGTGCTTTAGGTCTTGGACAAGGTTAGTAGAAGGGGTTCTTTGGTATGGGAGGATGGTTTTAGTTTAGTAATAATGCTGCGGACTTCGGGCTCAGTTACAATGAAGGAATTATGCCAAGAGGCATTGTTTTTCGATCGTGAGTTTGGGAGGTTGGGTGTGAGATGAGTAAGGGTGGGAGGGTGTGGGGGGTAGTTTAGGGAGGAAATAGGAGAAGGAATGTGGAGGAGGGTTTAGGGTGAGGTGGGGTAGGGGGTGAGCATGAAGGGGAAACTAGCAGTGTCAGGAGTGTAAAGTGTGAATTAGAGGTGATGTCTGGAGAAATTAGGGGGTTGGTTGGGATCTGTGTTGAGAGGAAGAATTGATCTATTTTGGTGATTTTTTTGCAGAAGAAGTGGGCAATTTCTTCACATGTAGTGATTGAGGCCATCAGGTTAAGCAGAGCTAAAGAAGTTTGGTGCCGGATCATGTTGAACAGTTCTCTAGGTCTGTTTTTGGCCTGATCAAATTGTGAATGGAAAAAAGATGCCTTTTTTGCTGAAAAATAGTTTTTTGTTTGTAGATCAAGCTGATCCGAGGAGTGTCAGGTTTGAGTGGGAGGGATGTCTCCAGGTTCTTTCAATTAGTCTTAATGAGCGTCTTTCGCTGTTAAGTTCGAGGTTAAACCAAGATTTGGAAGGGATGTTTCTTAGAGTTTTAAGTTTAGCAGGGGCCAATTGTTCAAGGACACCCATGACGGCTTTGTTAAAGTGATCAGTAAGCTCATTTGTGTTTTGTGAGAGAGGAGTGAGGAGCAGTTGAACTTGGAGTTTGGACTCAAGTTCGCCAGGAGAGATTCGTTTTAGATTTCTGTTCCATTTGATAGGTTTAATTTGTTTTGAGGTGAGAGGAGGCGGCGTGGTGGAAACAGTGAACAGTATGAAATGGTGGTCGGACCAGTCAATGGGGATGATGTTGGTCAGGGCGGCTAAGTCATTACTGGTAATGATGGCATCCAGGATGGCACCTGTGGTGTGGGTGGGGGACTGAATGTTACCACTTTCCCTTTATTCTTGTCCCTGTTTCCAAATACCACATTTCTGTCTTTCTTCTCTGTCCCCTGTAATTGGTAGCAGCCAGTCAGGTGGTAGGGGGGTGGTGGCTACATAGGAGCCTTCAACACCTAACTCCCACCTGCTTAGCTTAAAAGTTTATCTAGAGAATAACCTTGAGGGGACGCCGGAGCGTGCCTCTCTCACCAGTGGTCTAGATTTTCCCTGTCTCATTCCTCCTAGGACGCTGAAGCGTGCCTCGTTTCATCGTCCTGTTTTCCACTTTTCTCATTTGTGGAAAGCACTGTGGCAGCCGTCGCGATTCAAATTTTGGGTGCGGCGGTTCTGCCGAACTTTTCCCTTCCACGCGGCAGAAGGCGCCACCTGCACTCCAAAGCGGCAGGAGCAGTAGGTGCCGCGACCTGCACTCCAAAGTGGTAGAAGCCACGTCCAGCATACTCACACGGCAGGAGCCGCTGAAAAGTTATTCAAAACGGCAGAAGCCGCGTTCCAGCATACTCACGCAGCAGGAGCCGCAAGTGCAAAACTAAAGCGGCAGGAGCCTCAGAAACAAATCCAACTCAGCCGAAGCCGCAGATCCACAGAATCGCGCTGCATACGCCATACAGCTTCTTTAACCCCACGAAAGCTCAGAAGGCATCTTCTGTGAAGCAACAGAAGCCACTGGGGAATATTCCTTTTTATTCCTTTTTATTTGTTGTTAGGTTGGTTTCTAGAGGCGCACAGCAGGAGCTGGCGGCACCGCCTCCCATTGTGAGGATACTTTCTTGTGGTTTCTTATCTCATTTATGTGTTGTGTTAGTTCAAGTTCAAGTTCAATAATTTGTATAGCGCACTACTCACCCAGGGGGTCTCAAGGCGCTTGAGTGAGGGTGGGTGTATTATTTATCGAATAGCCATGTTTTTAGTTGCTTTCTGAAGGAGAGGTGGTTCTGTGTGAGGCGGAGGTGAGTGGGGAGAGAATTCCAGGTCCTGGCCCCCAAGTAGGAGAAAGATCTTCCTCCCATGGTGGATCTATTGATGCGCGGGATTGTGGCGAGGGCTTGATTGGATGAACGTAGTTGGCGGGTGGGTGTGTAGAAGGATAGACGTTTGTTGAGGCATTTGGGTCCAATGTCGTAGAGGGCCTTGTGCGCGTGGGTGAGGAGACGGAGTGTTATTCTCTTGTTGACAGGAAGCCAGTGGAGATCTTTCAGATGACCGGAAATGTGGTCTTGACGGGGGATGTCCAATATGAGTCTGGCTGAGGCGTTTTGGATGCGTTGGAGTTTTTTCTGTAATTTGGCTGTGGTTCCGGCGTAGAGGGTGTTTCCATAATCCAGTCGGCTAGTGACTAGTGCGTGGGTGACTGTCTTTCTTTGTTAGCACTCCGGAACAAGCGCCTACAAGAGTTGCCCCCCTTTGGTTCAGTCCTTCCGCTGTCCATTCTGTACCAACCCCTCTTCCCATGGAGAACTCTCAAGCTGTTGGAACCTACCCTTCTGTACCTAGCCGGATGATATGATACTTCTTGCCACACTGTGATCCCTTGTTAAGTGTATTATCCTCGTCTTCTATATCCTTTCTGGGACAACCACTGACAATAGAATAACTGTCTTCCCCATTAATTATTCCTCTTAGTAAAGTCCTTCTACCCCTTCTGTTTTACAGAGATAGGGTCTATCCTATTGCTACCCTAAATGCGCTGTTTGTATCTTCCTTCAACCTGCTCCCGTCACGATTTGACAACACCTTCCTTCTCGTCACTTCAGATCTCCAACTCACCATTGATGGTGTAACCTTTCATCCCTTTCCCCTTAGGACCAATTGCCCATACTGTGTTATCAGTTTGGAGGATTGATTCAGAGGTGAGTTGAAGTTCATATTTGAAGATTATGGCCAGGCCACCTCCTATTCCGTTAGTGCTGTCTATTCTGAGGATAGAGTATCCGGGGAGGGGTGAGTAGATCAAGCATGTTCGTTGAGTGTTCATTGAGCCAAGTTTCTGTGAGGAACGCAATGTTAATGGATTCATTAAGGATAGATTTAGAGATTTTAGTGGCATGCCGAACGGCGCATCGGCAGTTAACAAGCATGCAGGCGAGTGGATTGGGGTTAATTTGGGATGGAGAGCAGGAGTGGATGGAGGTGAGTTGAGGGTGGGGTCTAAGAAAGGCGGGAATGGAGGGAATTCCATTGGTCCCTAGAATGACAGGGATGTAGGAGTAGGGGGGAGGTGGCTTGTTGACTAAAGTGCTAGGAAGGTAGGAATTGCATAGGCTGGAGAGACCGGACAGGGAGAGGTGGTATGAGGTGCGGCGAGGCCTAGATATACAGTTGTGGAGGGGGAACTATTCCAATGATGAAGATTGTAGTTGGCGGGGGTTGGGGTGGGGGCATTTGCATGCGAGAGTTGGGCTGAGGGATTTAACATCTTCTCTAAGATGGGTCAGGGTAAGTGAGTGGCTGTGTTGAGACGCTGATTGGGTGAGTGAGTTGATAGGTGACTGTTTGTAGTTAAATGGGTATGTGAATAGCTGTATGGGTGAGTGTGTGGTTATGTGGCTGGCTGCATAGGTGAGTAAGTGGTTGCATGAGTAGCTGTATAGGTGAATGACTGGTTGTGTGAGTGGCTGTATAAATGAGTTAGTTTGCAAGGGGCTCTATGGAGGAGTGAGTAGGTATGTGAGTACTAGTATAGGTATGTGAATGGGTATGTTATTGGTTGTACAGGTATGTATGTGGGCATACAAGAGGTTGTATGGGGCTATAAATAGGTGTGTGAGTGGGTCTGTGGATGATCTCATCAGGGATGTCAACTGAGATGACATTTGAGATGTCATCAGGGATGTCACTGCCCCTTTCACGAGTGATATAATGTACAAGGTCATAAGCCGTACATTGTGGGGCGTACGTTATTGTTAGCTCAGGTAACTATAACTGCCAAACTTCTCTGGTTTTGTAGGAGTGAAATCTGACCCTCACTATATTGTCTATGTAACCTTTGTTTTTCCAGTAAATTTCAAAGGTTTTTTTAATTCTATTTGCTAACTGTAAGGTCCTTGTAACCTTTGATTTTTCCAGTGCATTTCTAAAGGTTTTTTAATGTTAATTCCAACTATACTGACTCTTTTTTCAGTACATTTCTAAAACTAGTAGTCATTTCTGCAGAGTGGTGGAGAAATGGGGCGGGCCTCTCACCAGCACTAAGAAATCATGCTGTAGGAGGTACAGGAGGTACCAGGAGGGCTTCTTGGCCCCCAAGGTCCCTCAGGAATAAAGTAGATTTCATGCTCAAACCAGTAGTTCATCACAAGCCTTGTTTACGGAATGGTGGAGAAAGGGGCGTGGCCTACGAAGACCTCTTAGCAAACCCACTGTGTGAAACATACTGGAGCTAACAGGAAGTGTAGTTGGCTGCCAAGGATGTTCTTGGGGGCCAACCACCTCTCCTGTTACCTCTGGTAAGTCCCACACAGTGGGATTGTGCATGTCTGTGCATATGATGGTGTGTGCACGCTGGATTTGTTATTCTCTGGCGGCCGCTGTCCTGGATATTGACTTTAACTGCCAGATGCCTGACCTTAGGATGGCCACCAGTGTACCAGTTCACAGTACAGTCCATAGTGGCCCCCTACATGTTGTTTTACTTCCCTGGGATAACAATTGAACATTGACCAGACCTTGAACCTATCCCCTAACCTGCCTACACATCAGGACTGCGGAACTTACCCCAGACTGTGGAGACCTAGCTATTTGGCTGATGCCCGGTGGAGCTACCATATAGCTAAAGAGGAGATGGTTTGTGAACTCCCCCCTGCCGTCACCTACTAAGCCTGACCTTGGGCAGATTTTCCCCTCATCTCTACGTCCTATCTTTCTTCTACCCCTTACCCTATCCCCTTACCCTTCCTTGCTCCATTCACCTTGTGCCCTATGTTCTTTAAATGTTTTTCTTGATACTTATGTACATTATTAACTGTTGTAAATTGCAACATTATTATTCCTCATGTAAGGCGCTCTGATTCCTTCAGGTCTAGCCAGCGCTATATAATAATTCATTAATTATTTTTGTTCTCATTTAGTACTCTTTCTCTCCTTGTCTACCTCACTAGCTCCTATCCCCTCTCCCCTGAATCTCCCATCTTGCTTGCTAGTCTGCCTAGCCCCCTGTCCTTTGTGCCCTTTGACTAAGCACTTCTTCTCCTCTTGTTGGAGAAAGATCCAATATTTATACTCTGGAGTTTCAGCGAACCCGCTGAGAGAGTCCACTGTGCCAAGGGAGCCACTCACAGCTGAGGTATGGTTTGGCACCCCTAGCCAAAGAATTCCCTCTATCCTTTGTGGGAAGGATCCAATATGTAGGCTTTGGAGTCTCAGAGGCCCCTCTGAGAGAGTCCACTGCGTAAAGGGAGCCTACCACAACTGAGATAGGGAAGTGATGCAACTTACCCTGGGATCACTGCTTACTGGACTTTGGACGTTGCTTTGACTCGTCTTCCGGTTTGCGCCCCCGTCGCCCTTCCCCTCCTCTTTCCATGCAGTGTCCTTCACCCTCCCCTCATCTTTCCCGCCTTCATTACCTGTCTACTTCCCCAGCTCCTTCCCCCTCCCTGAATCTTTCCCATTGAATGCTTCTCCCCTTCGTTATTTGTGCTTATTGTTTATCTCGATCTTGCAAGTAACTATGTTGCCATGCTCTAATAACTGTGCAACCTTGGTAACAATGTAACCTGTAACTATGATGTGATGCTCATGTAAAGCACTCTGATACCTCCGGGTCTAGCCAGCGCTATATAAAACCTTTAAAATAAAAAATAAAAAAAATAAGGAGGCCATGCCCCCTTTTGCCACCACTCTGTAATACTGCCTCCTGGTGCACTACGAGTAGGGGTATGAAGTCCCCTTGGCAATTAAGGGACCTTGGGGGCAATCTACTCCTCCTGTTACCTCCAGGAAGTCCCACACAGAGGGTTTGTGAATGGTTTTTGGTGGCCACATCCTCATTCTCCACCACTCTGCAAACACAACTCCTGGCACACTACTAGTTGGTGGTTGAATTTCCCTTAACTGTCATAGGTCCCTGGGTGCCAAGGAGCCCTCCTGTTACCTCAAGTAAGAACCACTCAGCTGGATTGTTGAGATATGATCAATGGCCATGACCCCTTCCTCCACCACTCTGCAAATGCGCCTCCTGGCATACTCCTGCTTGGGGGAAGAAGTCCACTTTAATCCTGCAGCCCTCAGGAGACAAGGAGACTTCATCGCCCCACCTGCAGTGCATTGAGAGAGAGGGAGAATCATATTACCTGAAATCAAAGGGACATCTAAGAAAGTAATCAGTAGAAACAATGCTGTAGCAAAATATTTCATGAAACTCAAGCTGTGCCTTTTACTAAACCAACCTGGTCATCAGTGTCCAGTATGGGAATGTTATAGAAATTTAAAATTTTGAGGAAGATGGGGTACTCATAAATTATTATCATGGGAATTGAGAAACCTGAAGCAACATTCTTCAAAGGGATGGGAGACCCGTGCATCTCTCCCTCTTTCTCTCAACATGGAACTACAAAGAAAAGTTGTTGGTATAGAAAAATATAGCTGTTCAACTTCTGCAAAGCCAGATATGATCTTTAATGCAGTAGTGGATGACAGGTGAAGATATAACTGTGCTTCATATGTTTCTCCTGGACAGCTGGCAGAGACTATAGACAATATCCAGAAGAGGTGCTAAGTACATGGACAGATACAAATCTTCATAATCTGATCTAGAAAGGGACTGAGCAATGAAGATGACCCCACTATACAACCCCTGCTAATTGAGAGGAGGTTCTCATCAAGTATGTAAGAATAAAAGACAGATCTGAAGATGAGTAGGATGAGGTTATTCACATGAAAGGCAGCAAAATCACAATGTATTTGAGTTTTCTCACTACAACCATGCTCTTAGGGAGGAAAGCTAGACCCTTCATGCAATCAATAGAAACACTTTGGGGCATATTTACAAGCAACTATCGCCACCACAACATCACTTTCTGAGACGTTGTTATGGCAAGAGGGGCCTTGCCTTATTTATAAGGCACCCTTAAGCCACTTAACGTGGCTTAACACTGCCCTGCAAGTAAGGCACCCTTTCACACTGTACTTAGCCTGAACCGGAAGGGCAATGGATGTTGCCGTGGGTGTTCCACAGCAAAACCCATTGATTTTAAAGCTGCCCCTTATTAACAAGGGTGGCATAAATAGGTGGCCAAAGAACTAATTTAAAAAAAAGATGACATTAAGCAAGGATTATTAGTTTCTTGCATCTAAATTAGAATTGGAGTGAGAGCGGAAAAATATAACATTCTAACACTATTTCATAGGTTATGGTAATGAATCAATCAAAAATTAGAAAAACTGATAAAATGAAATAAAGCCCACACACAACAGAATTTCTGTCATGCCCACCTCAGCCGAAAATTGGCATACTTTTACTTGCAGAACAACCATTAGAAAAATAATAAGAATTCTACTGTGTATTTACACTATATACAAGTTAAAAAACCTGACTTTTGTGTCCCAGTGTAGTGACCATAACCACCAGTGAAGTATTATACAGTCATAGTAAAAAAAAGCAGTTAGTTATTGGAATAATGAGGGAGGTCCCTTAGGAGATATGGTTTTAATTCAATATTAGAAATTATTTCTAGTGTTCTGGGACTCTCCCTTCCTTTGTTGTCGATGACGTTTCCAACCTCTCGTGTTACTGGGTCTCCTCAGGACGGGGGATTCTGGGGACTGGAATAGGACATATTGTTCAAATACGAGAAGTGAATAGTGGGAGCTTTGAGTAGGAAAACCCTAATGTGGGCTTACCCTTGGCACTCTGAATGGCCCGAAGTTGTTGTGGAATCAATCATCCTATAGTTGTAGTGACCAGGCGGCTAATAACCTGGTGGGACAGGGGAGTACATTAAGATACACTTATAACCTGTGTAAATAATTCTGCTTCTCACATATTTCTACAACATGCTCTAGGCATTGGATGGTGCTTGGAATAGAGAAAGCACTTGAGCACAGAAAACAGTAGTTAGTATAGATTGAGAATTTGGAGAAAGAGCTGTATGGGTGTGATTTCAAACTGGGCTTAAAAAAACTCAATAAAACAATCCAAGAGTTTAGAACCTTCAATTTAAAGACGGCTGACAAAGTCCAAAAGGACATCAACACATACAGTACAGAAAAAGCGTTCCCATACTTACAAGACAACTATTATTCTCAACCACAGCTTGCAAGAAAGAACGTTACCTGGACCAGATATAATTACAACACCCTGATAAGGCTTTCAGATTCTTCAGCAGGATCTGATTTCTCAGACGACACAGGTGAGGGTCCCAGTGGTGGTCAACAGAACCAACAACAACATAATTGTTTATGCCAGGCCCAGAGAGGGACCCATCGGAACCAGAAGAGGACCATGAATCCAATTTTCAGGAGAGTGACTAACACGCGACAGTGTTACACATGGGGACCAGGAGGGCGGTAATGGTCATGGGTCAAAGAAATCTCTCCTCCCTGAATACTGACTCAGGTGACACAGACTACATTATGACAACTACAACTGATAATGACACATTGACCCAGGAAAATACCATTCCTATTTGTAACCTTTTTTCACATCAGCTGACAAGTAGCTACAGTCTGCTCTTCCTGTTAATATCCCGCTGGCAGCAATGCTTGTCTTGAGGACTAAGGATCCCAGCTGCCTTGGGGACTTCCTTCCATATGTCACACGCCAACGCATGTCTAGCAGGGGGACTGCGCATTCACCTCAAAGTGACCTCCCCAATGACCTTCCAGCTAAGCGACGTAGGGGCAGAGATACTACGAAGCCTAGGCCCAAGGCTCAAGATAACAACCCTAACCCGATCCCAGAAAGCTAATCGAGTAGACCCCAAGATGCCCATCGAGACCCTGGCATTACTATCCTGCACAAGCATAGCGCCTCAGTCCGTAATACTAGACTTAGCATTCTGCACCGGAGTAAGCACTTTTTTGACCTTCTTGCTGAAGCCTATCCTATCCAAATTGTCAGCTATTGGATAGTGTCTATCAGGGTTGGAGGCCAAATATGCTTTGCTCCACTTGTCCCTCGGACCCTCAACCCACCAAGTTGCACCTGTCACTTGTCAGGTTCACAGCAATTGGGGTGCGCCGGTGCTGACTTTGCCCCGCTCTGTACCAACTGTTGCTACACTTCCTGGTGGGCCGCCCCCATGGACATAGCTCACCGTAATATACCCAGGGAAACCCAAATTCCACTGCCATTGGGTAATATGGGCTCTGCATATCAGGCTCCCAGAGTCTCATTGACCATGGATGGCCGACCCTCAGAAAGCCCAACCATCACTTAGACCACGGGCAAACACTAATAGACACATACCCTAACCGCATAACATTTTACATCTCCCGCCTGAAGCATCTACCTTAGCCCTAGATTTGGCTAATGTAGCACCACTCCATGAGAACCAGCCTGAATCCACTCTACAGCTAATGGACACATATTTGTACTGGCTGTCAAGCCATCTAATGGCTATGAGAATGAGAAACTATCTCCTGTCCGGTGAGATTATTATGACCAGGAGAGTTGGCTGGGTGGGCAGCTCTACAAAATCTATTGACGGTGACTGTGTTGTAATTCATTTTAATAACACACAAATGGTTGAAGTCCTTTTGAGCAATTGTCATGGGATGACAAATGGAAGTACTCAGATTATACGCTTATCTCTGGAATACTTCTACATGCAGGGCTCAACAGAGCCATTGAGACAAGGCGAAAACAAGATCACCAACTATCCCAGGGGGGAGCCTAGAGTAACATTATGGGGGTGGGGCTTCATAAGAGATTTGCTGTTCTTTCAGATCTGAAGACTTGTGACTGACTAACTCCAGCCACTTATTCTCCCGCCGCAAGCATTAATCCCTCAGGCATTCAAGCCTATATGAAGAAGCTGTTGCCTCAGTGTCTGGTAAAGCGAAGGGTGGATTGTTGACTTTGATATCCAATACTTTCTCTTTTCAAGTAAGGATGGTCGGGCTGCAAAATAGACATTTCCATTTTCTACTAATAGAAGTCATATAGGAAAGACTATGGTTCCTAATTAACTTTTATAACAATGACATGGGGGGGACGTAGGAAGATAGTGGTAGAGGTTCTAAATAGGGAGTTGAACAAAGTGGATTGTTCCACAAAAAAGGGCCCCCGAAATATTATCTGGATGGGGCATTTTAACGCTCACCTTTGTATGTATAAAGATGATACTGTGTGTCAGCTCCCAGACCATCAGGGTAATTCCCTTCTTCATTTTTCCCACAGTGACTATTGTCATAGTCTTCACAAACTTCTTTATGTAAAAAAAACCTAGGCAGACTAAATATCACAAAAGATGGTAGCATAGGGAAAACATTTAGGAAGAACAATTATGAGTCGACTATTGATTTTACCTAATAAATCTCACACAAAGTCACTCATACAGATACTATTTTTACCTGTTACAGTGACCATGCAATTTCATTTACCCACATACACACCCACTATAAGTGGAACAAACAGCAAGTGTTATCAGGAAATATTTCTTTAACCAGGAAAAATGGGTATCAACTGAAGTGGACCCAGGTGGTCAAACAGAACATGGCCCAAGGGATGGTATTTTACTATGCCTGTCTTTGGAGACATCCCCAGCACTCCTAGTCTCCCAGTTCACAGTTCTGATAGAGAAGCTAAAAGATGCATTGACTCGCCCTAAGCTTGGAAATTGAGCACGGTCAAGTCTAATTTAATACAGCCTGTTTGAAAGCCAAAAGAGCCCTTGTTAATGCCTTAAAGATCAAGCTGAGTGCTCCTGAGCAGATATAAAGGTTACCCCGTGTTATAAAACTTTAAGAAAGGAAAGGGAGAAGAACATCAGGGAGAAAGCTTGGGATGACCTCCATCAGACCGCCGATCTGGCCAGCTCCAGCGAGTTCTGCAAAGTTATAAATGCACCCTTTTTTAAAGAGCCTAAAGACCCGTCCCTAGATGTTCACTTAAGTGAGGATGTATGGGTCAGATATTTCGAAAGCATATTCGGCTCCGATACCACCCCCACTTTTTGGCAGTCTAACATAAGTTACTCCCCGCAAGATAATCCAAAATGTTCAGTTAGTGAAGTTACAAAGGGGCCGAAGGCCTGTATTCCAGGGAAGGCACCTGGATCAGACGGGGTTCCAATCAACCTTTTTCAAGATAATTATGATCTATGGGCCCCCTTATTAACTAATGTATTTAATAGCATAGTGATAGAGGGCCCCCTATCCTGGAATAACAGCATCATAGTCCTGATTGATAAGAAGGCAGATAGAAGCAACCCTAAGAATTACAGACCCATTTCCCTACTGGATACCACGGCCAAGCTTATGGGCAGGATCCTATTAACCAGATTGGAGGACTGGGCCCAGGATCATAACATATGGTTTCCAGAGGGGAAGGGGACTGTTGATCAATGCCTTAACCTCTCACTCTGCATTAATAAATTCACTAAAGTCAAAGGCGGCAAGATATACATGGCATTTGTGGACCTATCAGTGGCCTTTGACTGTGTATCCCATCATATGCCGTGGCAGGTGATGGAGGGAATGTGGATTGATTCACCAATAATTAATTTCATACGACAGCTTTATGCCAATGCAAGCACCTGTGCCTGGTATGGTTCGAATGGGGAATGTACACGCTCGTTTAAAATTGAGAGGGGAGTAAGACAGAGTTGTGTCCTTGCTCCATTAATTTTTCCATCTATACAAATGGGCTGGGGGCAGCCCTGACTGACTCACCCCAGGACGTGCCAATTTAAAAAAAAAACTCCGGTTCCAGTTTTGGTATACGTCGATGACGCTGTCCTAATTGCTAGGACTGGGGTAACAAGGCCTGATAACACTGTATGCCCAATTTATGACTGAATTAGGCCTACAGGTGAATGAATCTAACTCCTTTATCATTATAGCAGGAGCAGGGAAAATCTTAGAATCCTCTTATTTCCATCTGGTAACAAAGAAAATCGAGCTAGGGGAATCTTTTCCATACCTGGGAGTATAATAAGTATAATTCGATAAAATACACTCCTGTTCGAACCTGAGGACCGCGAGAGCCCTAGGTAGGAAAAGAAGCCTTCAAGCCATAAAGGTCTTTGCTAAGAAGTTGGGTGCAAGCCCCTTGGATCCCATCGAAAATATTTACCTCGCAAAAGCAAAATCAGCAGTAACATTTGGGTTGGGAGTATGGGGTATGGCTCAGATTGGGAAACTACAAACAATAGTAGCATTTTTCAAAAATAGGGTGTTGCTTCCTCTGTCTTTTTCTAATTATCTATAATAATATTGTATTGTATTGTATTGTGTTCTTATATAGCGCTACTATCACCCTACGGGTATCTTGGCGCTCAGACAGGAAGTGACGGTTATACCTGCAGTTCCAGATTGAAGCAGATTGAAGCAGAGAGCTAGCCCCTAGGGAACAATAGGGTCTTCAAACCCTTTCTAAATTCCGACAGGCAGATGGCTACCCTAAGATACTGTGGCAGCTCGTTTCATAATTGTCCAGCTGCCACGCTAAAAGCCCTGCCACCCAATCTAGACCGTTTAAATCTGAGGACCAGGATTAGGCCAGTGTTAGCAGACCGTAACTGTCTAGGGGGTTCGTACCAGTTGAATTTGTCCTGTAATGGTAAAGGTCCCTGTCCATGAACCGCCCTAAAGACGATGCACAGTGATTTAAAGCTGACCCATTCTTTTATTGGTAGCCAATGGAGGTCTCTCAAGGCCAATGATGTTGAGGAGCTCCATGGTCTGTTCAAAGCCACCTTAGCTGCTGCCGACTGCACCGTTTGGAGCCCTTGAAAGATGTACTGAGGGGCCCCCAGGTGCAGGGCATTGCAGTAATCCAGCCTGCTTAGCACTAAACTCCTCACTACCAGGGCTCGAGAGTCAGCTGGTAGTAACGGGAGGAGCTTTCTCAGCATGCGGATTAGCTTAAAGCCAGTTTGGATGGTTTTGTTGGCCTGTGACACCATTTGAAGATTGGCGTCCATTTGCACTCCCAGATTTCGTACGGTATTCGTCAAATTCAGAGAATCTTCTTCTGGGGAGAGCCTAAAGTCTGTCATAGGGTGCTTTAAGATTTTTGCGGCTGAGCAATACATCACCTCCGTTTTCCCTCCGTTCAGTTGTAGCGAGTTAGCCCTGAGCCAGTCCGCAGTTTTCCGCATACATTCCTGGAAGGCCTCTAGGGAGGGCTCCTGCTTGCCTTCCTAGGAAAAATTGAGTATCATCCGCGTAATTTCTGATGCTGATACCAAAAGATTTAATGATGGACAACAGGGGTTTCAGGTACACATTAAATAAAATGGGACTAACTGAAGACCCCTGTAGGACTCCGTGAAGGACAGGAGAGACTTCTGATGAAAACTGGCCTAGGGTCACCGTCTGTTGGCGGTCCAGGAGGTAGGACTGTAACCACTCAAAGGCTCTTCCTCTCAATCTGTTGTTCCACAGTCTTTGTAGCAGCACGGTGTGACTCACGGTATCGAAAGCCGCCGACATATCCAGAAGGACGAGGATCGACACATCCCCTCTGTCGGCACGCTGTCGAAGATTGTCCATCACTGTGGTCAGTGCCGTTTCAGTCCCATGTGCTGGACGAAACCCGAATTGGAATGCGTCCAGCAACTGATTGTCCTCTAGGTGTTTAGATAGGGTTCTGCTGACTGTCTTTTCCAAGATCTTTACTGGGAAAGGGAGGAGGGAGATCGGCCTAAAGCTGGCAGGTAGTGTAGGATCCAGTGATGGCTTTTTTAGCAACGGAAAAACCATTGCTTGCTTCCATGCAGCTGGGACTACACCTTCTTCCAAGGACTGATTGCAGATTATACAAAGCTGTGGAAACAGCGCTTTGCTAAATAGTTTCCCAAATCTGTGAGGAATAAGGTCAGCCGGGGAACCTGATGTAACACTAAGAGCCATGTTGGCAAAAGAATCCTCTGTAGATAATTGAAACAAAGTTAATAAAGAATTGTCGTTTAACTTGATTCTTAGCTCATTCTGTTCAGTATCTAGAGGCTGAGTATTATGAGGGGATAAATTCCCGACAATATTATTAATTTTCTCCTGAAAGTGACTTGCAATATCATCACAGAGCTGTTGTGAAGCAGTTGTCTTGTTACATTGACTTGGGGGCAAAGTAATGTCCTTAAGTATCCTAAAAAGAGTTTTGGTACTATTCGTGGTGTTCGAGATTGTAGTGGCATAGAAATTGGCTTTTGCTTTGGCAATAGCTATTTTATACTGGAGTTGGGCTAGCTTAAAAAGGTTCCTACCAGCATCCTTGTCCTGTCTCCTCCAGCTACTTTCTGCCTTTCTACGAAGAAGGCGGAGTTCGTTTAGCTCCGCATTAAACCATGGGGCTGAATTTTTTTCCTTATTTTTAATTTTACCCTTTGGGAGTAGGCGATCTAGATTCCTGACCATAGTGCTGCAATACCTTTGATAACTCTCCTCCACCGAATCGGTGGAGGTCGGGTGATCATTTTCCACCATCAGGGCTTGTGCCCTGATGGTGGAAATATAATAAAGAGAGAGCCCAAACCTTTGAGGCGGGTAATCTCAGGAACCACAGCACCAATCACAACACCCAATACAGCGTTGGAAAGAGCAGTTGCAGCAGAAGGACATAGGCTATGCAGACGCCCACCATATACATTTAAAAGGTAAAAGAACCGTGCCAGCAAAGTAGTCCCTTGTGGACGTGTCTGCATTGTGCTGTGGGCGTGTGCTGGGGGAGTGACAAACGCAGGGGGCATGTGGTACGTTCCGCCCTTCATGCCATGTCTCATATCGTGTGCTAATCCCACCCTGCTCCCTTTAAATACCCCTGTACCCCATAATCATAACCCACCCTTACTCCTTAAAATACCCCAACACCCTTAAACACTAACCCATCTTAACCCTATAAATATACCCTGTACCCCAAAACCCACACCTATCCCTAAACCCTAAAAATACCCCTGTACCCCAAAACCCAAACCTAGCCCTGAACCCTATAAATACCCCTGTACCTCAAAACCCAAACCTACCCCTGAACCCTTAAAATACCCCTGTACCCCAAAATCCAAACCTACCCATGAACCCTAAAAATACCCCTGTACCCTAAAACCCAAACCTAGCCCTAAACCCTAAAAATAACCCTGTACCCCAAAACCTAAACTTACCCCTGAACCCTAAAATACCCCTGAACCCCAAAACCCAAACCTAGCCCTGAACCCTAAAAATACCCCTGTACCCCAAAACCCAAACCTAGCCCTGAACGCTTAAAATACCCATGTACCCCAAAACCCAAACCTACCCCTGAACCCTAAAAATACCCCTATACCCCAAAACCCTAACCTAGCCCTGAGCCCTAAAAATACCCCTGTACCCCAAAACCCATACCTATCCCTAAACCCTAAAACTACCACTGTACCCCTTAACCCAAAACTATATCTGAACCCGTAAAATACCCAAACACCCCAAAACATATACCTCAGTACGCCAAGACATATACCCCTATACCCATACTTACCTTATCCAAACATTAAAAAAACATGCTTTTGCCATTCATGCATTTACAACGAATTTCGTTGTAAATGTATGCATGGTAAAAGCATATAAAATGTAATGCCATGCGTTATAAAAGCATTGCGGAGTCATGGTACTTTCGTAATGAAAGTATGCGGAGTGTTGGTATGCGGAAAGAAAGTTGCGGAATAATGGGTGTTTAGCCTCCCCGGTAAGTACATTGGTGGCACGGCGGCCCACATCTCAAGCAACATACTCATATTTTTTCACTTCCCATTTGAAAAATGCACAGGTCTCTCTCATTGATGGCCAGCACCGACATACACTTTTAGACACACTTCCTGCCACAAGTTCTAGAATTGCGAACTTTAAAGCTGGGGAGCTACATTCGAATATCGGCATCAGCTCAACATCCTGTGATTCCAGGCAAATCGCTTTGTCTCCCCGTGCCTACCACAAATGAATGTGTTCTTCTGTAATGTAAATTGTGCTCATGCCATGTTGTCGAGTTCGCGCTATATAATATTGAAAGGAAAAATAAAGTAGGGAAACTCGAGTTCACACACTACTGAACGCGCACTCTTAAGGGAATCAGCAGTGCACTGTGAATCGGTGCGTTTCATAGGCCTGTCACAGATAATAAATGCTATCAAAACGAAATCCTACGAAACAAAATACTACTGCCTGGCAGCAATTCATACCCGGACAACGTCGGGACGGGCTGCTAGTATACTATAAAGTGAACTGGGATTGCCCTATATAGTTGATTTAATTAGACTGGTCCCAATCCTGCTATTGATCTAATTCTGGGGCAGGACGACTGTTGATTTAATGCAGAGTATAATCGGTGACTGTATGAAATTGGAGCATTACAACAGGAGCGACTGGCTCAGATACGGAGAGGCTGACCTGACCGCGATTGGACAGGGTGATATTCAGGGAATCGTCATCTTGTAGAAGGGCTTCTAAGCAGAAAATAATTGAATTGTTCATGCAGATGGCGAATTTCATTGGCAGGGAAAACAACAGGCACCAAAAAACGTCAATCGCATATGACCTCATTCCACAAAGAGCAGAGAAAGGATGTTCCACTTATCCAGTATTCCACTTGGACAGTGTATAGTCATCCTGCTACACCTTCGCATGAATTTCATCCCCTTGATGCTAGGTTTTCCAGAGAACCTATACAAGCATGCAGATCTAATACCATGTCCATGCGTTCAAAAGTCGCCCAGTCAGACCTACGCCTGGTATTGTTTTGCAAACTGTACCAAAGAGAAATAGAGGCTTCCATTCTTCCAATTTTAAGGTTTCATAATTTTAATTATTGTAGGGTGGCATTGTAGTTTTTTAAAGTCCCATTCATACCCTTTTGTCTGTTTTCCTTAGCCTTATTCCTGTGGGCCTGCCTTATAAAAAGAACGATTTATGGCAGCTCGAGAAGTTAACCGATTAACCCCTGTAAATTTGATTTTAACACGTGTAAATGAGGCGTATTGGGCACATTTCAATATTACAGTTTTAATATGTCCTGAAAGTGTTTTACCTGATGCATAAGACTGTTTGTATTCTATATATAATGTGTTTTTAATGAATTTGTGCTTTTATGATCTCTAATAAGTGAGCGAATAAAGATTTTAAGTAAGTAGTGAACTATTACTCGTAATCTGAGGTCTGTCATATGTCATGACAGAAAAAGCAGTTTTCCTTCAAATTGCAAACGGAACTGCATAAATTCTTTAGATCACTAAGAATAAAAGTTTTCTTCAATAACAAAGAATCGGTTCCATCAACCCAAACTTACATCCTGAGGCCAAAATCCACATTTATCCCTGCCAATGCCTTGATGCCTCCAGAGATTCTGGCTTTCGAAAAAGCTGTCCCTGAGGACATTCATAAATTGAACACCAAAAAATCATTTACCCCGTACAAAATCTCACTGTTGGAGCAACAATGTCTGTTCGAATTGAAGAAAGAGGATTCAACCATTTTAAAGGCAGCAGATCAAGGTGGTGGCATTGTCATCCAGGACAGAACGAACTACAAGGCAGAAATAATAAGATAAGTAGGCGATGCCAGACATTACAAATGACTCACCCATGATCCCCTAATGGAAATCAATCAACAGATACTGGAAGTCAACAGCAATGGTCTAGAGGAAGGTTTTCTCACCCAGTTGGAACTTGAATTCCTGAACCAGAAGAATTATAGAACTCCGGTGTTATTTACTTTGCCAAAGATCCACAAAAACACTAGAAGGCCCCCAGGAAGACCCTTTTTATCTGTCTGTTGATCCATTCTGGAGCCTTTGGGCCATTATATAAATACCTTCATTAAATATTTCGTTCCCACCCTGGACACCTATGTACGAGAAAGTAAATTCATGATCAATTTTGTTGAAGGAATAGATTATGATCCCATGGAAGAGATACTTGTGACATTTGACACCAAGGTCCATACACGAATAGTCAGCAGAAAGAAAGTATGGAGGGCATAAAAGAAATTCCCGACTACTGTCCAGCTCCTGTCGCTGTCCCCTCTGTTTTTATCATTGAGTTACTATGAACTATTTCTTCTTTAATACCAAATACTATCAACAATGCTCAGGGGCATCCATGAGGGTGATTTTCGCCCCTAACTTGGCAAATATGTAAGTGGGTTATTTAGAAAGCAAATTCGTCGCCTTCCAGATCAATCCATACAGCAGTAACATCAAATGTTGGAAGCGATATCTTGATGATATTTTTATGATATGTAATAGAAACATCAATAATTTGAAGAGGTTTATCATCTATGTTCGTGATTGCCCATCAGCACTTACCTTCACCTACAGTGCAGATAAAGAGAGCATTCCCTTCCTGGATTTGAAAATATGCAACGAAGATAATCATTAGATTGTCAGCCTCTACAGTAAACCAACAGAGCGAAATACATTGTTGGAGTACATTAGCTTTCACCCACATGCCTTGAAAGATGGACTTCCATGTGGGCAGTTCTTAAGGTTAAGAAGAAACTGCATGGATAAAGAATATTTTTTCAAATAAGCTAATAATTAAGTGCAAAATTGTGAGTAAGAGGATACCCCAAATGGCTGATTAAAACCTCAATGAAAATATCCTGGTTTAGCCCTTATGAGGAAATACTGAAGAGCAAATCAAAGACACTGATGAAAAGATATCTTCGTATCACAACCTTTTGCCCTCACAGCACACAAATAGAGAAAACAATAATAAAGAGACAATGGCCCACACTCGGCACACTTGATAAATGCCAAGAACTGCCAATGATCTAATACAAAAAAGGCACAGATATAAGGGACCATCTTGTGCACTCAGATACCAGCATTCCCAAACCAAAAAGCCCCATCTTTGAGATTAGGTCACTACCACCAATCTCTGGCAATTTCAAGTGTGGCAATTGAATAGCATGCCAATACACATCGGCACTAAACTTTTCACACATGAAAACATTACACGACCACACTAACTGTGCTACACCCAATTTACTCTACTATATTTGGTGCCCTTGCAACCTCGTTTACATAGGGCAGAGAGCACAGCCAGTAAAGGCGCGTATTAGCCAGCACAGAAGCAGAATATGCTGTTTAGTTGAAAATGCACCATTGGTTCAACATTATAAAGACAGATCCCACACTGCAGGTGAGATGCACTGGCCGGTCATCGAGAAAGCTAAGAGGTGACAACATTTCACTAATCCTGCAAGCCCTAGAGTGCAAATGGATTAATAAATGCGTCTCCATAAGAAAGGGCTTGAACAGCCTTGAGTAGTGGCACAAATTCATTAGCTTAAAGTGAATTTTTTTTCCTGACACATTATCTCAGGCAGAATTTCTTGATTTTAATTTTCCATCACTACCCAGACTCCTCCTTATCATAGGGGGTCATTGTGATGGTGGGTGGACTCTAGTCCACCCGCCAACGTAGCGGTGCCTGGGACATACAATTACAATGCAACTGCTACTGTGGTGGTCGCACCTTGCATGTTTACCATTGCGGCTGGTGCTGCTGGATGCAGCACCTGCCGCAATAGTAAAAATGCATGTAGTGCCTTTCCCTGTACTTGGTGGCAGGCACCACATGCCTGCCACTCAGTGCAGGGAAATGCATACCCCCCAGTGCACAACCACCTCCCCCCAGCACAAGGGGGGCCCCCAACATGTCCCCAAATCCAATCCCCACCAGCCTTTCAATGCGGTTTACCCGACACGGAAAGGCTCTCTGCGGCCAGCATTATAAAAAGGCAGACGGTGTCTGCTAGGCACCGCCACCATTTTACACATGCTGACCACTCCACCAGGCAATCGTTCCGATTGCCTGGCGGAGTGGTCAGCATGTGTAAAATTGTGGTAGTGTAGCAGGTGGTCTTTGCGCCCGCCGCAGTCACATATCGATTCCCCCCGGCATCGTAATGTGGAAGGGGGAAAATTAATGTCCGATGGTAGAGGGCCTGCCACCGCACGGATGGCAGTGGAGGCCTTCCACCATCGCATTGACCCCCATAGTATGGCTTATGGATAAGGACACAGTCTAGATCCTGGGTCATACATTTTGTGTTCACAGCCCTGCCTGTGGAAATGTGGACCATAAATAAGGAAAACACACAATATGATGGACGGAATGTTGCACATTGGCAAAACATTCACCCCCAGTCACAGATTTGAGTTTAATCCATCGTTATTTTGCTCACCAAGCCACCCCAGTTCAGACATGGCCATATGCAAATCAGTCTTGACCCTCTGCCTCATGGAAACAGTCCTGCCCGAACTGCCAAGCCATGTCTTCACTGGACCGGAATCAAGCATCCTAGGACTGGTTTCTGGCTATCAGCCGTCTTCAGCCAGGATAGCTTGACTCCAGTGGCGTAGTGAGCACGGGAGAGCTTTGTCTGGGCATACCCTTCCCACAAAGGGTGGACAGCAAAACACACAATATGATGGACGGAATGTTGCACAATGGCAAAACATTCACCCCAGTCACAGATCTGGGTTTAATCCATCGTTATTTTGCTCACCAAGCCGCCCCAGTGCAGACATGGCCATATGCAAATCAGTCTTGACCCTGTGCCTCATGGGAACAGTCCAGCCGAACTGCCAAGCCATTTCTTACATAAATAAGGCGCACCATTGGTGTTTCTTTGAGTTCCACATTTCTGTTTTTTCTCATAAATTGTACACAATGTCTTACATGTACAAATTGTGAACATTATACTTCTGTAACCCATTGATGCCCATGTTTTATTGCATCTTTCTAAACAACACGTGTATGCGACAAATTCGAGTTGCATGCATTTACGATGGCACAAATGAAATAAGAAATATGAAATGTACATCTTTATCACCATTCTTAAGAAGCAATCCAAGTAATTCCATCCCACGCTATAGCTGTGTTTCTCATTACCTATCAATGCTACCTTCCGGTTAAGGGCACAGTACTAGCGCCCCATTTCACCAGTAACCTGCGAATAGATATTGTAATTCTATATTTACAGGAAGTCATGTCCGGATATTTCATCTAGTTCCTCCTAGTATTATTGCCAAAAATCACTGCAGCTAGGAGCCTTATATAATTGTAATCATGTACCCTCTCCACGATCTGTCTGTAGTGGGATTGTTCCTTAAGTAGTGGTGTTCCATTGCTTCCTTGTCTGCACAATTTATCAATAAGTAAATTATATGATTCCCTAGGACCAATATATGGTGAACAGCTATGCCCGCATATCTACTATAGAATCCATTGCTCCTGTTGCCAATTCTTCATTGCCGCTCACTCCTATTATTCTAATGGTAATAAGCGGCACCGCGTAATTGATGCGGTTATTGGCACTGTGTACCCGTTAATTAAGTAATGCACTCGTTACCACCAAGTCTTGATTAAATTTCAATTTGATTAGCCTCCAGACTGAGAATTATCCAGAAAAGTAATGCTGGCTGTTGGGATACAGAGGGCTTTCCACCCATAAACACCTTCCAACGTGGTTGCCTCACTTTTCCTGTTGAGACGGTCCGTATTGGCTATGATGCAGCTGTGCTATCTGCGCATGTGCTCACCGTGATGCACTAGCAACCGGCATGCTTCTGTGACTACATAGCCAGATTCTTGCCGGCTCCTTTCATCCATGCTCCAGATTCATACGGATGCACCATTTGGAGATTTAGGTATGCCTCGCTCAATCATGGCTGTCTTTACCAAAATATTTGACCACTTTATCCTTACAATTTTTTTCAGACTTGCTTCAGAGCTGAAAACAGCAGCAAGGATTCACCACCACTTTTTCCCGTGTTATCAGCGCGCTTGATATTGCTCTATCAGCTACCCTGACTCCTGGTGAGTACAGGAAGCCTTGTCCTTCCTGCCAGTTGTCTGTCTTTTTTATCGCAATAAGTACACACCTTAATGATGATATTTATTGACATGTACCTTCCGGATGTAATCCAGCATTTCTGTAGGAACATACCCTGCTGATCTATTGAAAGAGTCCTGCAAGTGTTAACACAACAATAGGGTAAGAACCTTAGGGCCAGATGTAGGAGCCCAAATACCGGTCGGTAACGGCCGAATTCGGCCGTTACCGAGCGGTATTTGGTGATTGAGATGTAGGGGCAACATTTTACAGATTCGGTAAATTTACCGAATCGGTAAATTTACTGAATCTGTAAAATACCGAATCGGTATTTTTACCGATTCGGTAACTTCCAGATGTAGGTGGGACTCTTCTGAGTCCCAAAGGCCTTTCACATTTGGTATTTTACCACCCAATCCAATTGGGTGGTAAAATACCGAATCCAGGTGTGCATGCACATGTGTGAATGCACACCTATGCCATGTGACAGACAGACATGCCCTTAGGGCATGTCTGTCTGCCACATGGCACACATGCTTGTATTTGGGGTGCTAGAGGGTGTCAAAGTGACACCCCCTGCACCCTTGCTGAAATCGGTATTTACCGAATCTGTAAATACCGATTCGGTAATGCCCATTGATTCCTATGGGCTTCAATGCCCATAGGAATCAATGGGCATTACCGAATCGGTATTTACAGATTCGGTAAATACCGAATCTTAACGATTCGGTATTTACCGAGTCTGTATTACCTACATCCCCCCCTCTATTTTACCACTTCTTAAATACCGAATCGGTATGATTCGGTATTTAAGAAGTGGTAAAATAGAATTACCTACATCTGGCCCTATGTCTTGTGGCAGAATTATTCCCACAGGTTGTTAAAAGTGTACCTTAATGTACTCCCCTGTCCCACCAAGTTATTAACTGCCTGGCTACTACAACTGTAGGATGATTGATTCCACAACACCTTCTGCCAATTCAGAGTGCCTAGGGTAAGCCCATATTAGGTTTTACCTACTCACTGCTCACACTATTCCCTTCTCGTATTTTAACAATATGTCTTATTCCAGTCCCCAGAACCCCCTGTTCTGAAGAGACCCCGTAACACTACTCAAAACGTCATTAATAACAAAAGAAGGGAGAGTCCCAGAACACTAGAAATAATTTCTAAAAATTGATTAAAACCATGTCTCCTAAGGGACCTCCCTCATTATTCTAATAACCAACTGCCTCTTTTTTATTGTCACTGTATATTTCTTCACTGTTGGTTATGGTCACAACACTGGGGCACATCAGTCATGTTTATTTATCTTGTATACAGTGTGAATACACAGTAGAATTCATATTCTTTTTCTAATTCTGCTTTCTGCAAATAAAATAATGCCCATTTTCGGCTGGAGTGGGCACAACAGAAATTCTGTTGCATGTGAACTTTATTCCACTTTCTCAGTTTTTCTAACTTTTGATTGATTCCTTACCATAATCTATGAAATAGGAGGCAGCAGCAACATTAAGATCAGGGAACATCTGGTCTTAAACAGGCCAGACAAGGAGAAATGCTTTATTTCTCCTTGTTTTTGATTTTTCAATGTGTGCTGCATTGTGCAGCACACATAGAAACAGCAATTTGCCATTGATTGTTTATGTGCAGGAAGGTGACCCTTCCTACACATAAACAATAAAAAAATGAAGTTTTGCAACTTCTGTGTGTTGCATCCAGCATCACACATACATGTTACGAAATGTCGGTCAAAGATTGTTTATGTGCAGGAAGGGAGACCTTGCTGTATACAAACAATCTTCTCCCTAACGCAGACACCCTTGCACTCTTGTGCAAGGGTGCCTCCGTTGGCGCTAGGCTGCTAAATATAGCGCCAGCGCAAGGGGAAACACAGGGCTGCACCATCTTCTTGTAAATATGGAGCAGCCCTGCATTTCAGAAGTGGAGGAGTGCTGCGTTAGGCCACGAAGGATAACACTGCTCTCAGTTACTTCTTAGTAAATATGCTTCTCTGTTTACTCTGACTAATGCATCCACTGTAGGAGCCTGTGAATAACTTCATGGTCACAGGTTCAAATCTCAATGGACCCAGTCAGCCTATCATCCTTCTGAGGTCGATAAAATGAGTACCATTGAGTTGCGTAACAGTAAACATTTGGTATTCAGCACCAAGATACCATTCCAGGTGAATGTGTGCTTTACAAATATACATTATGTTATGTTATATTAAAGCACACATTAAGTAACAGGCCACATACCTACATTTGACATGGGAGGAATAGGAAAGAGCTGAAAGCCTTTGATCATGACCAACATGAAGGATACCTGGATTCAGAGAGATTGCCTTCATCCCCATTTACTGAGGCTAGTAAGAAATAGGCTAACCAAACCACTGCTCTTACAAAACAACAAAATCCTTCAGTTGATAACACTTCAAGGATGATCAGAGGTACAGACATCTAAAAACATTGACAATAAAGATAAAAACGATATCTTAATAAAAGACCATTTTAGGGATGCATTGGGACTCATAACTGAGGCCAAACTTATGCAAAGGCCTGACAAACAGGATAACAGGAGCATCTAAAAGTAAGAAGAAAGCAGCTCTCATAAAAGAGGAATTCAAACACAAACATGCATTGAGAGAAAGATGGGGAACAGTGGAGGCAAGATGGCCGCTGGCAGGCTGTAGGGAGAGGACGTGTCTTTCCTCTCTCCCTGATTTTTGAGACAAAGATGGAAACGTGCATGCAGACCGGCGGATGAATCTTTTTGATGTACACGGAGAAAAACGAGGATATGGTGTACTTGCTTGGGCAAAAGAGCAAGAAAGATTTAATCTTAGTGTCCTCGATTATAGCTGAATACAAGTTATATGGACAAGAATCAACCGCCCAGACGGTGAGGACGGCGGTGGTGTGGGCGCTGACACGCTCAAATCAGTTGATTGCTAAGTTTACTGGCTGGACTCGATCACACTATCAAAGAGCACTAGCTACATCGTCTAACTATTGGGATATGATGGCTCCGAAAATATCGAAGAACGCGAGAGAGGAGAGGGAGAGAGCTGCCTGGAGCGATTCGGATGCTCCGGCGGCTAACCTCAGAGTGAAGAAAATACTTCGGAGTCAAGAGGAGCGTGATAATCTTCGTGTTGGCGAACAAGATAGGAGTGCTGTTAGAAATGATGTAGCTAACAGCACGACCGAAAGGAAGAGGAAAAAGGAAAAAAGCAAGGCGGCTTCTAACAAGAAATGAAATGCAGGCGGTAAAGCAGCTGAACAGACAACCATGAGGCAACCTACGGTTTACGAGGCTTTTCTACCTGTTAGTGTCAGCGTCGGCACTCACGGGACATTAGCAAACACATCGGCTTCCGCAGACCTTGCTGTGGTTGAGTCAATCATTGCTCCTGCTCCAGAACATTTGGGTCAAGACGGCGCTATGGATTCAGCTCTGACAGTACCGGTAAGCGGGGAGGCAACGGTCACAGCAAACGAGCAAGGGGCGGGGCAAGGTGCTTCAAAGCAGTCGGAAGGAGTAGCAATGCAGGCGGATGGTGCGGAGCGAGGCAAGAATGAGAATGAGAGTGATTCACTGAAAGGGGAGAAACAGGCGGCGAACCAAGTGCAAGTGAACAGTATAGCCCAAATGGAAGTGACATTAACTCGGCAGGAGCAAGGGGCGGTAAATAATGGCAATAATGGCAATAATGGCAATTGCCAGGATGAAGAGGGGACTGTCTCTGTGTGTGTGGATAAGGAAATGGCATCAATAGGGGCATTAACAGAGAAAGTAAGAACAGAAATACAGGCTGAAGTTATGTTTTTTTCTTCAGAAGATACTACGGGGTGGGGGTCTGCTCAAGGACTTACTAAATCCGGACCCATGATAACAGTGAACGACATGGCTATTGTAGATTCCGATGAGCCTTATACAAAAAAAGGAGGCCATTCCAGCAGGCACCCTTTGGCAATTCCAGGCTCTCCTTCCGATGAATGTTTTTTTTTTGTAAATGAGGGTGAGGAGGACGAGAAAGAGGAGGAGGAGGAGGAGGACGGGGAAGAGGAGTTGGGGGGGAGAGCACTTCTGCAGCCTCTTCAAGCTCTGTGGAGACAGAGAATGATCAAACATTGTCTGGATTAGCGACAGAGGCAGTAGCCACATCAGAATCTGGAGAGGGTTCGGTTCAAAAGCTACCTGCTAAACGTAAGTCAAAAATTATGACAAAAAAACGAAGGAAATAAAAAAATACTGTAAGTCCTATAAATGCTGATATTGCAAAGCGACTGGATTGGGATTACTCTGCAACATCACAGAAGTATCAAGAGACTGCTGGGGTGCCAGGAGATAAAAATATGGGCACTATAGAAATATCAGAGCAAGATTCAGAACAAAGGCAGAGGCAGAATCAGAGTCAGTATCTAGGGCAATCACCACCTAAAGGGTTTGAAATGATGTTTTCAATGTTGAAGCAAATACAGACTGAGGCGAGAGTGGAAAGTCGCAGAGCCAAGCAGGAAAGTAAAAAGATACAAGGATCTCTCCGCAAAGTGAACAAACTATACGCAGATTTGTCAGGGAGAGTCACAGAGGTGGAAGAAAGAACCGGTTTGTTGGAGGATGAAATGAAGAAATGGCAGGAGTTCAGGCAGGAGCAAGAGAAGACTACATCAGATGTCCGATGGAAATCGGAAGAATTTGAAAATAGGCAGCGTAGAAATAATATCAGACTCTTGGGTATTGCGGAGGGGAAAGAGGGGCAGGATGTGAGAGCATACGTTATTGAGCTACTCAAGGGTGCGCTTCCTGGAATAGAAGGCTGGGATTGGGAATCGGAGATACAGCGCGCGCATAGATTTCCATTTACACAGAGAAAGGGGGATGTATCAAGCAAACCTAGAGCAATACTTATATATGTTGGTAATTATCTGCTAAGAGAGGAGATAATGGCAAAGGCAAAACCACAGGCCAAGTGCAGGTATAAAGATGTTGAGTTTTTTGCTAGGCCTGACTTCTGCCACACAACTGTAGAAAGGAGGTGGAGATTGCGGGAGTTGATTGTGCCTTTTCAGAAAATGGGATGTGAGGCGTACCTGATGTTCCCTAGCAGGCTAAAAGTGGTAAGGGATGGACAGTTTAAACATTTTTATTCTGAAATTAAAGCTCAGGAGTTTCTGATATGGTTGAAAGAGAATAGCCCACAGTCCCAGACACAGGCTGATAAAGAGCGAGCGGTAGCTCTGGTGGCGCAAGGAAGCAAGAAGCCGTAAAAGCACATACAAAATGGATGAGAAGTACAAATGATTATAGCAAAGTAAGCTAAGAAGCTGTATATATATAGGATATTTTCATCTTGTTTGCATAGGCTGGTATTAAGAAAGGGGGAGTGGGGGATACGGTGTTCCCAGACAGTCACAGCTGCCACATATAGGTCCCATGGACCTATTTGCCAGTAGGGGGGGTGGGATAGTCAGGGTGGGAACTCAGGGGGGGAGGACAGGGGGGGTGAGGAACAAAAATTTTGGAGATATTGTAGAGGAACAAAGGAAGCAAGTCAGAAGATAATGACTAATAAAAGAAAACTGTATGATTTTTATATGGCTGTTAGTTCATCGTGTATAAGGTTTGAGCTGTGCATTGATATAAGAAATGTTGACTCATTTAATAATCCAGAATGAATACTCGAATAATGACATGGAATGTCTGCGGGTTAAATGACAGACTAAAAAGACAGAAGGTGGCTATTTTAATTAAGAGTCTTAGACTAGATTTCCTAATACTGCAAGAAACACATATTCAGGTGTCTGAAATTCATCTGCTTGAACAATTGGGACTTTCTTTATTAGCGTATTCAAGACAGGGGTCTAGGAATAGGGGAGTGGCAGTGTTAGCAAGACAGAGAGACATCACTACTAGGAAAAAATGGGAGGATGTTTGGGGGAGATGGGCTCTGATAGAATGCCTGGTAGGAAAACAATGGGTCACTCTTGGTTCTATATACGGATCTACAGGGGACGATGCGGAAATTTTTGAACAGGTCGATATAGAGTTGGCAACTTGGGCCCCATATGTTGTACTAGGAGGGGATTTTAACATTAATGGCGCAGGATGCCTGGGATTGGGGTTAGGACCCCCAGTTAAATACCAAGGAAGGAAAAGAAGAGTGTTTCAAGCAGTCTGCTCACTAGCCAGGAATAATGGGTTACTGGATGTTTGGGATACTCTCAAACCAGGTGAGGATGGATATACGTACTACTCTGCACTGCATAAAGTAAGTACAAGATTAGACTATTTTTTGATCAGTAATCAGGGTGTTGAAGGTGCACATATTGAGAGATTGCCAAGATTATTGGCGGATCATAACCCCCTGATTATTAACCTAAAAGGATTATCAGCGGCAAGAGGGGGCTCGGTGTGGACTTTTGAAAGAGCACTGTTGGAAGATGAGGCATATATCCAGCATATGAAGATTTGGATAGCAGAATACCTGACAATAAATAGAGCTACAGCAACTGTAGGTATGGTCTGGGATAGTTTTAAAGCTGGGGTGAGGGGAGAGACTATAAGTTTTGGAGTAAGGAAAATGAAGCAGGAACAAGAGAGAAGTCAGGCTTTAAAAAGGGAGATACTATTAGCAGAGGAAGAAGTGAGTAAGGGTGTAGATTCACCCAATAGTAATGGGTGTGTGCCAAATCCTGCTGTAATTAAGTTAGCGAAATTGAGAATGGAAGCAGAAGAATATATAACAGCAAAGGCAGCAAAACAATATGTGACTAATAGGGAAAAATGCTATGAGTTGAGTGATCGAGTAGGCAGGATGTTAGCAGTCAGAGCGAGGCAAAAGGCATCGATTGGGGAGATAAAGGCAATAAAAGACAGTTCGGGAAAGGTGGTAACGAGTGTGCATCAAATTAGAGAAGTCTTTAGAAAATGTTATACAAATTTATACCAAGAAAGCGATGTAAGGGATCCTGGAGAGATAGCGGCATACTTGAATGATTACGCAGGGGTGGAATTGGATGAATCAGAGAGAAAGAGACTAGACAATCCAGTAGATCAACAGGAGATAGGAAGTGCTCTGAGGAAACTTCCATCTGGCAAAGCAGCTGGGCCGGATAAGATCCCGCTAGAATTCTATAAGGTGTTTTGGGATGAGTTAGGGAAGGATATGGTATGTACAATGCAACAGGCACAGAAGGGTTTATCAATACCAAACTCTTGGTCTGGTGCAGAAATAGTTGTCATTTTAAAGAAAGGAAAGGCACCCACAGACCCGGGTTCGTACAGACCAATAACGCTAATGAATACCGATACAAAGATCTACTCAAAGGCATTAGCAATAAGATTTGCTAGCGTAATAACACCATTAGTTACTATTAGTCAGCATGGATTTATACCTGGACGAGGAACCTCGCACCATACACGGAAATTAATTACTCTTTTTGATAAAATGTAAGTTATAGGAGAACCATTAGCGGTCTTACTGTTAGATGCCGAGAAAGCATTTGACCGTGTATCCTGGGTGTATCTGTGGAGTATCTTAGAAAGAGTGGGTTTTGGAAATGGCTTTCTTACGGCAATAAAGACTTTGTATAGGGATCCGGTGGCCACGATAAGAATAAACTCGGGAATAACTGAACAAGTGACAATTAATAGGGGTACTAGACAGGGATGTCCGTGTTCCCCATTACTCTTTGCTATATATCTGGACCCGTTAATACGCAGAATGGAAGGGAATGGGAATATACCTCCAGTTGTTACGCCCAGGGGGGACTGTAAGATACTTGCATATGCCGATGACGTGGCTGTTGTAACACCAGTACCCACAGAGGCTATCAGATATCTGGAACTGGAGGCTATAAAATTTGGAAAAGTGTCAGGTTACACTTTAAATACTGGGAAAACACAGATTATAAAAAATAGTAAGGCAATGTGTCAAGATCCACGAGTGGTGCAGACAGGAACATACCTGGGTATAACGATCACTGCAGAGCTGGGAAAGTTAGTAGAACTAAATATAGATCCTATTATAAGGAAGGTGGGGAAAGATCTAGACAGACTTAATAATTTACACCTTACAATAGTTGGTAGAGTAAATATTATAAAGATGTTAATTTTACTGAAATTTTTATATATTTTTAGGACAATCCCGTTATGGTTTGATAATCTCTGGTTTAAAAAGATCGAAGGAATGATTAATAGATTTATCTGGTCTAAAGGTAAAACTAGGAGAGCAGCAAGATTTATGGTACTCCCAAGAGAGAGAGGTGGGTGGGCTTTACCGGACCTGAAACTCTACTATTGGGCTGCAGCTTTACAGTATATGGTTGGATTGATAGGTGGAGCAGAAGCAGAAGGGGAGGATGATTTAGGATCATTAGCAATATATGGTTTATTGTTGGGGGAAGAGGTAAAAAATATATTCTTGAAACACTTTGACACAGCTTACTTCAAAAGGACACGATTTAAGACCATTTTGGGAGCCCATAATATCTGGAAAGCTTTTACCAAGAAATATGGCTTGGGGAAAATTAATAGATATACGAGAATAAAAGACAATTCAGTATTCCCTGAGGATATCTTTTCTGATCTAGTGTACATAGAATGGTATAGGAAGGGTATTATAAAAGTGGGGGATTTGATGGGTACACAGGGGATGAAACAATTTGTACAAATACAGGAGAAATATGATTTGGCAACAAGGCATTTTTTAAAATATCTTCAAGTAAGAAGTTTTTTGGTGAACAAAAGAGGGGGCCCGAGAGGATTTAAGAAAAACTCTATACTTGAGGCGATACATAACGGAGTAAACTGCACTATTAAAAGGTTTTATGCAGAGTTAATTGAAACAAAACCGGATGACATGGTTAAGTGGGGGGAAAGTTGGTCGACTAAGTTGGATATAGAATTGGAATGTTTTAATTTGTCATTAGAACTGGGACAAAATATTTTGTGCTCTGCAACATTACAGGCTCAGCATTATAAAACTATATACCGGCTGTATTATACTCCGGCAAAACTCGCACAATGGGGGGCGATTACTGGGACTAACTGTCCTAGATGTGGAAGCTTGCAAGCCGATATAATTCATATTTTTGCAACATGTCCATGTCTATCAATAATATTGAATGAAATGCAACATTTTTTACAAAGAGCATTGAAAATAACCGTCAACTTAACCCCTACGATTGTGTTATTGGGAGTGAACTCAGGCAATGCACATGGAGAGGGTTGCTATTTTATTTTTGTTGCAATGGCTGTCTTTAGATTATGTATTGCCTCAGCATGGCTCGATCAGGCACCACCAGTATTTCAACAATGGTTAGCTAAGGTCTTAAACATCTACAGTCTGGAAAAAGCAATATACTCTAGAAAAGGAAAGTATGGGAGGAAATTAGGATTGAAAATATGGGAGCCGATAGCAAAATGGAGAGAAGAAGCATAATGTATATAATGTATATAATGTATAGGTTTGTAATGTTTATTGTGGTAGGAGGGAGGAATCATAAGTGTCTAGTAGGAAACAATGTGTCGTATGTTTTTTGTTAATTTTAGGTGCCCCACATGATTGGATTGATCAATTACTAAATTTAAGCTCTTCCTGATGTATATGTTCCTCTATGTGTATTGTAGCATAAGTTTTTTTTTTTTTCCCTCTCTTTTGTGGAAATATGATTGAATGTATACAGTAATATGTTCCTCACCCCCGGTGCAGGGGGGAAAAATAATATGTAAAAAGTTGTCAATAAAAAGAATAAAAAAAAAAAATGAGAGAAAGATCTTCATCACCAGACTCAAACAAATATCTTGGTCGCATCATGTTCAGAAGTCTTTATCATAGCAGGGTGAAGGCTTGGTGGGACTCCCCCAGTGATTCCCAAAACATGGAATCATTTGAAAGAAATTGATGAGTTTCTTTCTATGAGGGAAGGAGGTATTGTGCAGCAAATTATGTTGACTAGCCCCTGCAAACATGCACTTCAGACGTTGGACACCTCTTTCTCCCTTTAACATGGGAAGGAAATCAGAAGGAAAATGGAGAGATGTAGAAGTAGAGCATAGAGCAAGTAATGGAGCAAGGTTTCATACGTACAGAAACTTGCTTGCATTCAACCCTCTCAAAATAACATATAATATATTAATCAACATATTTCGTCCATTAATATTTGCATTACACAACATATTTAGTAAGCAGGGGAATCTTCCATATGTTCTTTTACTAACAGTAACTCAAATGCATTAAAATGGCCACCGCAACGCAGGATTTTCACTGCACGTGCGTCTGCCACACTCACGTGATGTGACCTCTTTTCTGCTTTGGTGGGAAATCTTTGCTTCTGCGCACTAGTGCCAGAAATGGCCCCTTACACCCTCACACGCTAACACTTATGCTGCAGCTTGTACTAAGCTATTTCGTCTTGCTTAACCATTAATGCAAAAGATAAAATAAAGTAATGGGGTTAGAGTAGAGATAGGTGGTATACAGTGCATTCATTTATTTTTGTATTCTATGTTTCTCTTTGACTTTGTTACTAGCTCGTATTTGGGCCTGAGGAGTGTCTTGAATCGCCATTTGGAAACCCTTTCTGCGCATGAGCCGGGAGAAACAAGAGACCTTGAACTGTGGCATTGAAATTGTGCCAGGGATTGTCTTACCCGCGATGCGCCTGAGAACCTCACCCCATGACCTGGGAAAAGGAAGAAGACTTACAAATTGTTTCAACATTGTATGCTAAAATGAAATAATATTGGTGGGCAGAATAAAATTGTGAGAAAATAAATTATAGGTGGGAACTTGATCAATTCAAGTCAATTGAAATGATCTCATCTTAGTATGGTGTGATAACATCTCCTCGTCTTTCCAACCAATCACTGAAGGGGAACACATAGATTTGCAACATTTAGGGGTGGTACATTGCCCTCGAAATGGTATATCTAAGGTAGGCTCAGATAGAGAAATTGTCTGACTTGTCCGAATAGCTGACCTGTCACTGACCCAATGCACTCAATAGGCGATCGAGAGCAGAGGTGCTGGTGGAGCACTCTGTCAGAAGAATCAATTACCCAATCGGGGTACTAATTAGCTTATCCGAGAGAGAGAGGAGTGTGACGCTGGTGTTGCACTTAGAGGAGGTCCCCAGTCTTGATCTGCACCTGTCTTTTCCCATGGGCACCTGATTAGACGGGAGCCTGGCCCTGGTCTTTTTGCCCAGCCTGTGACCAGGATTGGTCATTGCACCATTCTAGGTCAATATAATCTATGTGGTATGTCCTTGTGCTATTTCCCTTTCTCACCCTTCCCAGGTACCAATGTCTAAAGGTGTTACTGTGATTTCTTACACACTTTATGTCCTACTGGTTATATTCTTGCTTGTAAAATTCATAGTCACATGATTGTGGCTGTATCAATTTGACTCTGTAAATCTCTCATAGATAAAGGTTTTAAAACTTTCTTCGAGTCTGTGGTTTATTACAGGAAATAAAGGTGTTTCAGATACTGCCAGTTTAAATTCAACTCCCTTTCGATCCCTAGGACTTATAGCAAAGGTGACAAGGATTGGTATTTCATGGTTTACAGGTATAAGTCCTAAAAGGACTCCAAGCACTGATAGGGTGATTAAAATTATTAATCGATTAGGCAGGACTACTAGTTCAAAGTGTGAATGTTTTATGGGCCCAGGTGAGTATGGTAAAGCTGAGCTAGTTGGTCCCTGCAGGTATATCCACACCACGCAACTCATCTGGTCTGACCACTACATCATACACTTTACCATCTCAAGACACTCCTACCCTGGTACCGTGCCCCCCAGATCCATATGAAGGGACTGGAAAAGGGTATTAAAAGAATAGTGGAACCCTCTGATCGCAAATCCCAGACTCTACACACGACCCTAAAAAAGCAGCTAAGAACTTCCCCCAGTGCATCACAGAATGGCCAACACCATTGCTCCTGTCAAGACAGCTGCATCAACGCACAAAGCATAAGAGCCAGCTGGTTCACCAAAGGACTGCACTCTACCAAATGCAACTGGTGACAACTTGAAGGAAAGTGGTGCACCTGTTGTGTAGTTCCTATAAGACCTATATAGGATCTGCATGTTTAGACAACATACACTGCGGTATTGGTGTCCAGACTGATTACAGACACCCCCACCGGGTATGTTGGCCTGTCGACCAGCTAGCTCGCAATGCCACTATAACCTCCTCTTACCAAAAAGAGAATAGTTGTTGGAAACTATTGAACATGACTACCCTGGAAACAGTAACATACTTTTCGCTCAGTCACTCGTGCTCACTTGTTCTCTAAGAGATACACAGAATAAAGGGTTGGGAGGTTTTCAATAAGTATTTATTGAACAGTCGTTATTCTGGGGAAAATAGGTGCAACGAAATCACCAGTAGACAGTAGCATGTATAAATGAGTAGCAACACTAAGAAAGTAAACAAATGCTAGGTTTCTACCATTTTGCTAAAAACCAGAAATACAGGTGAGTATATAAAATACATGGCAATAAAATGTGTACTCCTACGATGCACCCTAACTAGATGCACCTAAGTGTACCTAGCATGTGAGTAGGTGTAAAGCCAAGAATCCCTCTAGGATAAAACCAGCCACATTACCTGATGTTAGCCTGCAGGATCTCGTTCTGGTCTCGAGCTAAACACACCATGAGGGATGTCAGACCACTACGAGCTGGAGTATCTGCATGCAGGAACCTCAGCATCTTGCTCCAGTGTGTCGGCATGGAAGTCATAATTTCCTCTCCCTATCTCATCAAGATGTGTGTTTATATACCCTAAGGTATCCACAAGGGTTCTACCTTGCTCTGCCAGACTTAGGATGACGTTGGGAATTAACTTTATACACAGTTTCTATGCAAGAGATGATGGTCCTGCTGTGATTCCAAGAAACTAAGAACTCTCATGCATAATTTATGAGGTCAGCGTCCGGGGAAAAACCTTATGTACTTATGTGCAGTATTGTAACTGGGTAAAAAGTCAGTCCTCCAAATCTGTTATGTATGTGGTATAGGCGAGAACGTAGGTGAAGGGTTATGATGACACCTAGACCTATATCTGGGTACCTATATGGAATATAACACACCAGCAAAAAAACAGGAGTCAGATTCACTTTTAGGTCCACTCATAACCAGTACCACCACTTCCTGAAAGAGACCAAGAAGTTTGCCGTAGCAGACTGCATAACAGAGAAAATGTGGCCTAACGGCTAGGGTATTCAACCTCAGAGCTGGGGAACCGGGTTCGAGTCTTGGCAGGGACACTGAAGATTCTGGACAAATCACATAATCTCCCCGTGCCTAGCAAAAATGAATGTGTCCGCATGTAACGTAACTGGTGCTCGTGTAAAGCACTCTGATACATGCGGGTCTCGTTAGCACTAAATAAAACTCCCCCAAAAAACATCAGCCAGCACAAATCACAGCAAAGAACTCTTCTCCTAATTGTAGGAGGACACCAATCCCACAGCCACTGAGCATGACATCACTCCCTCCTAGGAACTGTGCGACAACTTATCAGACTTCTTTGAGAACAGCGTGTAGGCCTGCCAGAACTCCGCCAGCACTATCCCCCCTGACCTCGCAGCCACCACCTACTACACCTCTACCCCCAGCACCCCAGTAAATGGCCCACCTGCTGTTAACGCCCGCCACTCCCCAAGGACAGTCACAAATATCTCCACCGCACATACTAGCAGCCCCTCTAACATGACCCTTCTTATCCCCACCCACACCCCCTCCATCCCTCTCCCCCCGGACAGAACATCCCCCACCCACAACACACCACCATTTGAACAAGCCACCGCCCAAAGTTTATCCACCCCCCCTGCCATCCCCCCCTCGACAGACACCTCTCCCTCCCCATCTCCCTCTCCACTCCCACCCACGTGTCTCTCACACCCGACACAACAACTCCCACCCACAACACGCCTACATCTGCACACACCATCACTCGGAGTTTATCCACCCATCCACCCCATCCCCCCCACGGCAGACACCTCTCCCTTCCCTGCTCCCTCCCCACTCCCACTCACAACGCCATCCCCCTCCCAACACAAGATACAGAACATACCTCCTCCCTTACCCTAGCACCCCCCTCTCTCCCACCTCCTATTCTTAGCCCTCACTACCCTCCTGTCTCCCCCACTGTCTTCAACCTTCACTCACTCTTCTACTCACCTGTACCGTCTCCCACTGAAGTCACTACCTATGCTTCCCACCCACCGCCTGCCTCACCTTCACCACTCACACCCCTCGCCCACAAACACGTCCACACCTTGAATACCATCCCACTCATTAGCACCGCGGAACACCTCAGCAACCCTCCTGACCTGACTTTATCCACACTCCAACAAGTCAAAGAGGAAATTTTACAAATCAAAAAAGACGTCCACGCAATCAAAGACCTTCTCTCCTCACAGCCCAGTCTACCTCCCACCATCCCACTACCCTACAAACGACGCACCCTTCCTACATACACTCGCCCCCGACGACACCAGCAATGGTCTACTATCCCCGTTCGCAATAACTCCCACCGCCCCCGTCGTGTTCTCAGCCCCTTGTCGGACCACGACCTTTGCTCTCTCCTACGCTTTTATGGCCCAGGTCCGGTAAAAGACTTTTCCAATTCGCACATCCCCATACCCACAATTCCCACAAACCCTCTGAGGCTCCCAACACTCAACAACAGAGGCTCCGTCCCTAACAACCTCAGGAAAGTTCCCCTCACACTAGAAAGCTCGACCACCCTTCTCTCTCCCAAACTCAAATGCATCCTACTAAACTGCAGATCGGCCCAGAGACATTCCTCCGACATCGCGGATCTTGTCTCAAATAGGGAGCTAGACCTAGCCATTCTAACGGAAACGTGGCTCACTGAAGCCTCTACCCCGATTATGGACATACTAGTCCCCCCCAATTATCACATCATTAGGCTGGACAGGTCTCCTGGCAAGACGGGCGGGGGAATTGCATGCATTTTTAAGAGCAACCTCTCCGTTACTCAAGTCACCTCCCCCTCCCTTTCCTCCTGTGAACTCCTCTGCCTAGACATCACCAGTGAGGGCAAACAAGTCTGTACTTTACATCTCATCTATCACCCGCCTGGTGACAATCTCATATTCACCCAACAAGTCATGGACCTGATCACTTCCAATGCCGGTCGGCAGACCACTCAAGTCTACCTGGGTGACTTCAATCTCCACTGGAACGATCAGAAAGACACCGTGGTGAATAGTCTCAAAACTTTCCTCAATGCGCTTGACCTCACCCAATTATGCGATAAACCAACACACGACAAAGGCGCGATACTCGATCTCATCATTGCCAAAGAGAACGCTATTCAACTGGAGGCGATTCTACCCTGCGATTGGTCAGATCACCACATTATCACCTTCTTTATCAACGAAAAAGTTAAACCTAACCCTACTCAACCAATCAAATCCAAAACATGGAAAAGGGATTTGAAGAATCTTAACCCCTCCACCCTACCTCCCCACATCGGCAACCTCCTCCTTCCCCCTTCAGGTGCCTCAGATGTTCAATCACTGACTGACCACTACCTTGACTCTATGAATACAATAGTCAATGAAGTCGCCCCTCTGCAACTGAAGAGAGTCTCCACCAAAATTTCTAACCCCTGGTATGATGACAGACTCAATGACGAAAGGCGTAATATGCGAATGGCAGAGCGCACCTGGAGATCGGACCCTTCAGCACTGCATCTCAAAAAGCTTAAGAACAAGAGAAATGCCTACTTTAGGAAAATAAAGCGCACAAAGTCGGACTTCTTCAGCCGCCAGTTGGACCAAGCGAAGAATAGGCCAAGAAAGCTGTTCGAGCTAATCAAGACCCAAACAAAGGCACAACCCACACAATCAAATAGCACAACAAATGACACCCCACACTGTGAAGCCTTCTCTGCTTTCTTTAAACATAAGACTGACAACATAAGAAATGACCTCATCATGGATGTAAACCGATACTCCAACTACACCAGAATCGCAGACACTCAACCTAAAAACAAGGCATCCTGGCAGTACTTCGATACCTATTCGGAAGAAGCTATACACAAACTGCTCTGCACCTTGAAGCCCTCTAATCACCTCACAGACCCTCTACCTGCTAATGCTGTAAAAGACTTTATCCCCTTGCTCCTCCCTCTCTGGACCAAGATCATCAACAGCTCTTTGCAACAAGGACACATTCCAGACTCCCTTAAGGTGGGGCAAGTCACGCCTATACTCAAGAAACCTACAGCTGATCTGTCTGACCTAAACAACTATCGGCCCATCACCAATATCCCCACCCTGGCCAAATTGCTGGAGAAATGTGTCCAACTCCAACTAACAAAACACATTGATCAATTTGACCTCCTCAACCCTCATCAATCAGGCTTCAGAGCGAAACATAGCACGGAAACAGCTATGACACACATAATTGATGACGCCCTCCAAATTCTGGATCGCAATGAGTCCTGCCTCCTCATCCTTCTTGATCTCTCGTCAGCATTTGACACGGTCAAACATGAGAACTTGCTGGAGCTGCTAAGTACTAGAATGGGGCTATCGGGAACTGTTCTCAAATGGTTTTCGTCTTTCCTTCACAACCGGTCTCAGAGGTTCAAGATCGACAATGTACTATCTACACCTGTGCCTGCAGATCTAGGGGTTCCACAAGGATCCACCCTCTCCCCTACACTGTTCAACCTCGTTATGTAACCCCTCGCCACCTTGCTTCAAGCATCCAATGTTCAATTCCATATGTACGCTGATGACACACAACTCTACCTAAAGTTACAATCCCCGGAAGATATCAAACATCTGAACTCCACGCCTATTAACACCCAATCTTGGCTGGCCGATAATCACCTCAAACTAAATGCTCTGAAAACTGAGTTCCTACTCATCTCACCCCCGGCGAAAATCTCCACCACCCAAACCTGGCTCAACAACCTAACAGCACTCAATGTCCAACCTACCATCGTGGACTCGGCGAAATCCCTAGGCATCACACTCGACGCCAAGCTCGACATGCAGCAGCACGTCAGCAAAGCCACAAAAGCAGCTAATTTCCAAATTAACACGAAAATTAAACCCTTCCTCCCGGCCAAAGACTTCCAAACTGCTGTACAAGCTTTAGTCATCCCTCGAATAGACTACGGAATTGCGACCCTCAGCGGTCTCCCACTATCCACAACAGCACCCTTAAGAGCCTCCCTGAACGCTGCCGCGAGACTCATTACTGGCTCTAGAAAGCATTCGCACATATCCCCAGACTTAAGGTCTCTAAAATGGCTGCCTTTTGAAGCCAGAATACAGCTAAAAATTGCAACTATGACACACGCGGCCGTGCACCACAAGGCACCCAACTACCTCGCTCAAAAGCTGTCTATATCAGGAGGTTCGAGATCCAATAGGAGTACAAAAAATCTACTCCTGAAACCTCGTAGATTCCGGAAAGTGAAAACTTACAAACGCTCCTTCTCAGGAATGGCACCCAGGATCTGGAATGCGCTCCCTCCTGAAACCAGGCTAATCTCCTCCACTGCACTCTTCAAGAAAGAGGTGAAAACAATCCTTCTGGCCAAGATCTCCTGATCGCTACAGATGTTGGTTCAGAGACTCTGCATTGCTTTGTACCACTGCTCAGCCTATCCCCTGGCACTATACTCGACTTGTTGGGGGCACTACTATGATACTCTCTTACTACCGACCAAGATATGATACACGTTGGTTTACTGATCCACCTGTACACTGTTGTAGTGGGATCAATGACTTGTGCTGTTCTATATTACTTCCTTACCTGATTGTATATGGATTGGTTTTATGTATGTTTTTATTATCCATGTTATTACCATGTTATTGACTATTATACTGTTCCCATTATCTCTGTTTACTCCTACTGCCCCTTCCCTGTCTTTGTGAAGCGCTCTGATATCTGTAAGGATCATGTTCGCGCTATATAAAACTTTGAATAAATAAAATAAATAAATAAATAACCCTCTGCCGCAGACAGCATTACCCAGCTCACACCCATGAACAGAAAGCCCGAACAACTTCTCACCAACTGGACACTCCTCGCCACGCAGGACACTATATTCATCATGAACTCTGCACTCGGAAGGACCTAGGCCCACATAACATCTTCAACCTCAGAAGAAGGAAGATCAGCTATAAACTCAGCAAGTTCCTGAACACCTCCATCACCGCGTCCTCCTTCCCTGTGGCTGGAAACATGCTAAAGTGAGGCTCTGCCTGCAAAAACCATCTGCCGACCCAACTGAAATGAAGAACTTCTGGACAATCTCTCTGCTCCCCTGTAAAGCAAAAGTCCTCGGAAAAAGTGATCAACCAGCAACACACCCAATACCTAGAAGACCACAACCTCAAGACCCCTCCCAATATGGATATCGAGCTAACCACAGCACTGAGACAAATCACATCGAATACAAAGGCACATCAGAGACCTCCTGGACCGTAGGGAAATAGCAGCCCTCATCCTCCTGGGCCTGTCAGCAGTGTTTGACAGCCGCTCTCCACATCTTGATCCACAGACTCCACCACATCAAAATTGAAAGAAACACCCTCAAATGGATCACCCAGTATCTCACCAGCAGAACCCAAAGGATCCACCTCCCACCTCCCACCATTCACCTCAGAGCACAAGAAAAGTATCTGCGGAGTCCCCCAAGGATCATCCCTCAGCCAGAACCTCTTCAACAACTACATAACCCACTTGGCCATCCCTGTCAGATCACACAGACTCAGACTCAACACATTTTCGTATGCAGACACAGGGTAATTTAGCACTGGTGGTGCCTGGTGTGAAAATGTTTGTTAGTGCCCCCATGAACACCCCAGTCACGGATACCCTCACTACCACCCTTTAACAGTGCCCCTCAAGTCTCCATAACCACTCTCTCTATCATGCATTCCTTTTATTTTATAGCGCTACTCATACCAGTGAATCAAAATTGTGCAAATCAGTGTATAGGAAATGGTGCATCAGACAGAGGACTACAAGTTGTAGGATTTACAAGTCATCCCTACTGGTATATTTTAAGAGTGCTTGGCCCGAAGAAGCACACTCAGAATTGGCTTTAATAATAATAATTGATTTCTACTCAAGTGAAACCTTTTTGCAAAAATAGGATTATGAAATTCTGGGGTAAAAATCGCAACCCTCTAATCAATTTCTTTCAGTTTGAGTGCGGCAGTATGATGATAGTTAATAACTCACTGTTCAATATTAGCATTTAAACTCATAAACTGCAAACAACAAGGGGGGGTCTCCGACAGACGCAGCAATGTACTAACCTTTTTACATTGTAAGCAATTTGTTATCTGCATATGCCTACACTACTTTATGACTTCCTCAAGCCAAAACTCTGATTTCTCTGCAGCAGGTCCTTCAATCACCAGAATTATCTTGATATGTTTGTGGTTGATTGAAAATTGCTGGAGGCAAGGAATGCAGCAGAAGATGCTTTTAATACTATATTCTACTTGAAAACATGGCCCTCTTCCAGTATCAGCACCCGGTGTGGTGGCACCGATCATACCACCCTAGAGCCTACCCTGCTCTGATGACACACAGCTAGCTCTCCCTCTTACTGTCAGAAGATGCCTCAACCACTACAGCTAACTTCCACATATACATGATGAATGTCACGGACTGGATGAAAGACAACTATCTCAAACTCAACACCGAAAAAGCGTAAGTCCTGATCTATGGGAACAACCCCTTGCCATGGACTGATACATGGTGACCACAGAGCTCCGCATCCCCCCGCCCCAACAGTCAACTCAGTCTTATCTGCCTGCTCCCACACTCTATGCCTGCTCTGCAAGATCCTGAGATGGGTCCTGGCAAACACCAGAAGGACCGTCACACAGGCCCTCATCACCAGTAGACTGAACTATGGAAATATGATCTATGTAGAAATCACTGCACGCTTCCCAAAAAGACTTCGGACAATACAGAACTCAGCTGTAAAAGTCCTATTTGACCTCCCAGAAGAACTCACATAACACCACATCTCAAGAAACTACATTAGCTACCAATTCAGAAGATATACCAGTTTAAGATGCTGAACCACGCCAGCAAGGCCCTGCACAACGAAGGAAATGCAAACATCCACAAATGCCTGACCCTCCGCCAACCAATCAGACACCTCTAATTAGTTTCCATCTCCTTTGCAGACACCCCACGGATCCGTTGAGCCAACAGCGAAGGACACTCCTTCTCTCATGCTGCAGCAAAGACTTGGAACAACCTCCTCTTGCACCTCAGGTCTGCACCTTCGCTCTATCGATTCAGAAGGGAATTAAAGACCTGGATGATTGAATGACCCTCCATGCAGCAGTATACAGTGCCAGTGCTTTGAGGCCCTCACAGGTGAATTGCAGCTCTATATTATTGTTTGATTGATTGATAATATCAGCCTGTTTCTGAGCACCACCAAATAGTTTTTGGCCAAACCACTCTCTTCTAGGTTTGCTACCATGCCAGTTTTTTACCAACATGACACGTTTTTTAATGAAAAATTAGAAAAATCACAAGAATCTGGTATTTCAGAGAGTGAGAGAATATGCTCCGCGTCGCCTGGGCGATACCTACAACAATAGGAACATTGGGTACCCCAAGAGTAAGAGTTTTACGAAAGGAAACTTGTTTTGAAATCTGGCAGCTGGTAGGCTACAAGATGGCTTGCTGAGGTCTTCCAGATTGATGTGTCCAACACGGTGCAGTGGCAAATACAACATAGCCCTGATGAATCTGCATAAAGTTTAGAGGCAGAGAAACATGTTGGCATCTAACAGTGGTATGCATAAGTAGCAACCTACACTGTTTTTACTTTGGTTGGATTCACTGAGTGAAAGAATAAAGTTGTCGCGAAGTGAGTGAATCCTATCAATTTTATTACATTTCTCACCACATTGTGAGGTGTGACATACTCCTGCACTTCACATTTTGCACCTTTTCTGTTATTTTCTTTCTCTGTTGGACACCCCTTTCTTCTGTTAAGAGCGTGATGAATGCCAATGATGACAACAATGGACTTCACTGGTGAGTACCTCTCAGTGGTCCGCATGGTGGTACGTCCGTGAGTTGTCATCACGCTCGCTTCACTTTTTTTACCTTATGGGAGCTGTATAATTGGGATCGCAACGCATTATCCCATCATATTCTGAAATACTGTCAACAAAAAGTGTGAGATAAGGTTTTAGGATTACACATATATGAATACTACAAAATTGAGTACACAGAGTGTTACGTAGAAGACTACAAACCTCTGAATAGGACTACATTGAGGAGATACGATATATCAAGATCTCCGCAGTCCCAGGACCCTGGTCTTTTTGTGCATTAATGATTTGAGTGGAGGGCCACCAGGGTTTTATTTCCCTTTTTGCTCCATAGGGTTTGTGTGTTTCTGAGCACCACCAAATAGTTTTTGGCCAAACCACTCTCTTCTAGGTTTGCTACCATGCCAGTTTTTTACCAACATGACAAGTTTTTTAATGAAAAATTTGAAAAATCACAAGAATATGGTATTTTATCACCCTATTAATACTTATTTTAGGTAGGAAATTTGAGATTAAAACACTTCACAGCTGCCCCAGTGAGCACTCACTGATAACTGAAGTTAAAAATAAAATAAGACAGAAAGGCCATATTAAAAATAAATGTAGACATTTTATGTGGGTCTTCTTAAGAAGCATGCCTGGGCCATTGCAGAATCAATAAACAGGAACAGATTGCCGTTTTTTTCCTCTGGAAAGGTTATCAACACTAGGGGCATATTTACAAGCCCCTATCGCCACCACAACATCACTTTCAGTGGCATTGTGATGCGATAGGGGCCTAGCCTTATTTACAAGGCAGCGTTAATCTACTTAACATGGCTTAACGCTGCATTGTAAATAATCTCACAACAACATACATACTGATATTTCATTTTTTTTCATTTTGATAAGCTTTATTCGATTTGTAGAAAGACAAAATCATAAAAGCATACAGACAGTAATACGTTTAAAAGTTGATTCCAGTACATAATCAATGAGTGCATTTAAAAAGACGATTTTAAAATGCGAAAATACATTATAAAAAGATAAAAGGTCTAAAAAGTCTGGGGAGACCAAGTACTTTAAACCAAGTCGGTCAGGCATTAATGGTAGTAATTTACATAGTTCATGCTTTGCCTGTTCCAAATCAGAAAGAGATTACATCGTGTTTCTAGATCTGACGATCGGTCTCAGAAAAGTGGATACAACTGCAATGGTTTTTACGTTATCTAGACATTTAAGTTTGTCGTATGCTCCTCTACAGGTTCGCAGGCCCCATGATACAAGTAGAGGTTTCAACAGGTGGGCCCTCGGGTGGCTGTAAAAAGTACAGAAGAGTATGCAATGGATGTTTGACTGGTACGAGATGTTATCGCATGGACAAAGTTCGTCCTCTCTAAACCAGTCATTGCAGTGGGGGAAACTTATTATCCTGAAAAAGGTATCTGTACGGAAGCGGGTCAAGAGCATACGATTGAAGAGAGGTTGTTCGATCAAAAGATAGAGTTGGATCCCCTTGGTGGGAGTGATCAGGTGGTGTTGCACGACCGTTCTCTTGTTTTTTTCCACCCACCATCGTTTGGTCTCTAGATGATGTAAGAGGAGTTGCTTCAACACTTTTCTGGGCACGTTCAGCATACTTTCTGGGTTCGAAAAATATTCAGGGTGACCAATATCACTCAATAAATCTTTGACATAGCTGAGCCATTTGATGTTGCCAACTCCGTCTAGTGCCAGACATTCTTTCAGTACAGCTCTGTTCATACTGGTCTCTGGGTTAACCCAGACGTTGTGCCATAACAAGACAGGAGAAGATTTAATAATGTCTGTGATGTATGGCAAGGCGAATTCAGTATGTGCTACATATGTTGCCGTGCTCCTTGGAACTGCCAACAAGTAACGGAGAAAACGGTTTTCAATCGTTGAATGGAGTCCGCATGCTCCGACCCCCAGAGGCCTGCCCCGTATGTGCCGGTCGGGATACATTTAGCTTTATAGACTTGGAGCAGTTCTCTGACGGGCCTCCCACCAAGTTTTTTTGCGAAATTTATCAGTGCGCCCGTGGCTCTAGAGAACGCAAGCCCCCTGGCAGTTACAGCTGGTTTTCATGATCCCCTTCTCTCGAAGTTTATACCGAGATAGCAAAATGTGTCGGTAACCTCCACCCTTCTACCATCCAGGACAATTGGGCAGGGTACCCTTCTGTTCTTGTTTCCGCATGACATGGTGTATGTTTTTGAAACGTTCACACGGAGGCCTCTAATTTTTATGAAATCTGAAAATGTTTCCACCGCCCTTTGCAGGCCAACCCTAGTCTGGGACATGACTGCTGCGTCGTCCGCGTAAAGGAGTATTGGAATAGATAACCCGTTGATTGTGGGGTAGTCATGATAAACTTCGGGAAGATAACCCCCTACTTTGTTGATATATAGGGTAAAGAGCAGGGTGCTAGGATGCACCCCTGCCTTACTCCTCTGTGGATCCGGAACATATCGGAGCACTCTCCTCTCCGGCCGAATCTGACGCGAGCACCTGCCCCATTGTAAGCTCTTTAATGAACGTAAGCATTTGACGGTCTAGACCAATTTCAGATAATGTTGTCCAAAGCAGCACATGGTCCACACAGTCCAATGCCGAGCTTAAATCTACGTAGGTTACAAAGAGATTTCTTTTTTTGGCATCAGTATATTTTGCTGTTATTAGGGCCAGATTTAGTCCCTGCTCAACGGCTCGCTTTCCTGCCCTGAAACCGTATTGTAGGTTGGAGATGATCTCTTGCTCTTCCAGCCAGTCCTGCATTCTATTTAGGATGATTCTGCCTGCTACCTTCATAAGACCATCAAGTAAAGAAATTGGTCGGTCCCCCTTCTTGAATATCGGGACTACAATTGCCTCCGGCCAGGTAGGGATAAATCCTATGTTGTTTAAGGAGTTGAGCATGTTGGTCAGTATGGGTGCCCAGAGATCAAGCATGGACTTAAAAATATCTATTGGGACGCAGTCCGGCCCCGGTGCCTTCCAGGACGGGCTTTTCTTGAGTGCCCTGATCACTTCGTCGTGGCGGAACCGGATCTGCAGTGGAAAAGAGCTTCTCAGGGCATCTTCTACCAGAGCATCCGGATCTTTAGCCCTTGACTCTCGAAGATCGATCCTATTATATAGACTTTCAAAGTGTTTGACCCAGGTTGCTGCAGTGATGGCTAGATCAATTTGGGGCCCCTGACTATTTTGTAGGAACGGAGTGTTAACTGCCTTCCAGAAGGCTATGTTGTCCTTCTTTTCTGAGGCTTCATGGAGAGCCAACCAAGCCATTGATTTTAACTCTTTCTTCCTAGTAGTAGTTATAGCAGCCCTATATGTGCGCCTGGCTGACTGTATAATTTCCCTGGGCCTTGGGGAGGAGTGAATAGCTTTCTTTAAGGCGGCAAGCTCCTTGGTGCAAGTCCCGTTGAACCAGCCCGGGTTCTCCTTTGGGGGATGGCGTGGCGTTTTGGTTAGTAGACTTTTTATTCCCGTGCAGATTTTTAAGAAGGAGGCAACTACAGTTTGGTGATCTTCCTCATAGCGGAGGCAATTTAAGATATCCTCGAGGGTGTTACCCACGAGTGTTTGAATAAAGTCAGTAGGCACCACCCTGTCCCATTTAATACAGTACCCATTTTGGCCCGCTAGTCTAGGTGTTACATTATACAGAATGTTTTTTGTTGATCTTAGAGTGGACTCAGAGGACTTCAGGATCATTGAGACAGGGTAATGGTCACTAAGGGTGGTGTCTAAGGTGTCCCAATTTCCGACAAGCACTGAATATCTAGATGACAAAAGCATGAAGTCGATGGTTGAGTTGCAACCCCTCCCGTTAAAGGTAGGTCTAAATGGTTTAGTTGGGGTGCAGAGCTCATTTACAAACAACAAGATGAAGCGGGACGAAATAGAGTTGCATACTATCAATCCAGCGCCAGGATGCTCCTTCCGGAGCGACAGTTGCGCTCTACAAATACAAATTACAAATTACAAAATTACAAGAGTTGAAGTGTTCCCCCAGTTTCGAGTGAACGAAATGGGTCGGGCCCCCTCGTTGAGGTCCCCCATCCCACAGACACCAGCCGTGCCCCGGGAACAAAGAGGGCAGTTAAAATCCCCTACCCATAACAGGGCCATGTCTCCTGCCATCTGCTCTTCAATTTTTATTTGGGTTGACAGGAGTTTTTTTATTACGTGCTCTGTCAAAGCAGGGGGAATATTATTGTAAAAGTTTACCAATGTCATATTTTGTACGGATCCCCAGGAAGAGTTTATTATTTGAAAGAATTCATCAGATATGAACTTTACGTTTGGGACTCCAACAGTGGAGGAAATATACGTACACAGACCCCCCTTGCATCGGCCACTATTGCTGGGCATGGCTGAGGTATGGAATGTTTTATAACCCAAGATATGTTGTCTCTTTTTGGCCCAGGTGTCTTGGACGCATACAATGCTATGATTTAAGGCCACTGCTCGCCATGCTGGGTTGTAGATTTTATCAGAGAGACCCGCTACATTCCAGCTAATAATACTACTGCAAGATGGCGATACTGTAATGGGGGGATTGTTTGTACCAGTAAGTATGGCAGTTTCTGGAGTTCCCTGTAGGGGAGCCAGGCCATGAACAAGTTGGTGCCCCTCACAGTCAGCGGTTTCAGTGGGAGAAATTGAAACCGGGCTGGCCGGCAGCAAAAATGTAATTCCCATATCTTTTGTTTTATGGATGTTATTTAAAGGGTTATTAGCCTTTTTTTGGTTGCTAATATTATGGTCCTCATTTAGTGTAGTGTGGGGGATGCTAAAAGTATCAGAGCTTCCCTCAGCAAGAGGCATCGAAGGGATAGGTGGGGTAGTGTTCGTTGCCAGGTTTACCATATCCTGGCTTCCCCCGTGCCCGCTTCTTGGAGCCTCCTGTCTCTAGGATTTTTTGGCGACAGTATGAATTTTATGTCCCGCCCGGGAATTAATAATGAGGTGTAAGGGGCTAGTAGCAACAATTGACGGAGCAAGGTAATTTAATGCACTTGGGATTGCAGGTAATGCATTAAGTCAATCGACATCTTCCAGTCCCATTAGTGGGGCAAATCGATTAGCAGTGTTAATGTGGAAAACTTGACCCCCACAGTGTTCTGATACGGGTTCATTCGGCTGGGCTGCTGGGGTAGTTGGGACCGGGGGTAAAAGTGGCTCAGGTCGTATATCCTAATTCCCTCCCCTCCATTCTCATGGTACCAATCATTTAGGTACGGTATTACTCTTAGGTCCCTAAAATTAATGATTATTACATCCCCTTGGGTGTCTTTAGGCCTCTGGCCGACCCACCCCAACCTCCTCACATGTAGAATTTCGCCATTTTTGTTGAGGGGTAAAGGTCTGTTGTTTCTTAGCCAGTAAATGACTTTATTTTTGAGCTCGGGGTAGCTTTCAGTTTTCCCTATGGTTAATTCTGGAACCCTCGTCAAGACTGTGACATACGGTGCCGCTTCCGGCGGCAGGTCTATTTGTGTGTGGATGCTTTTATAATTCCTGGTATTTAGAGGTTCCTTGGCACTATTTTCCTGTTTGGTCCCTGACTTATTTGTATGTCCTGCAGAACCTTATTTCCCTGGTGTAATTTAATGGGTGCTATGCTTCGATGGAATTGGTGTTTTATCGTGTACTAATCTCGGGGCCTCTGTAGTTGGATTCACAGTACTTATGCTGTTCTTTTTGGGTTGGACAGTAGTGTTTTTTTCCTGTTTGTCAGCTACCAAATCCTTAATAAGGACAGTGTTGGTGGTAATTGCGTCTTGTATAGAACCCAGGTGGACGGCTATCCGTTTCACCCTTTCTATCAATGGAAGTAGTAGTGACTTCACTAAGACTTCAATGTTCCTCAAAAGGTCTTGTAATGGGGGAATGGGCGTGAGTATCTGTACTGGGGCAGTAGTCCCTGCTTTTATGTTCTTGCTTGTTGTGGGATGTGGGGAAGTCTTCGCTAATTTAGTATGCCTACCCTTTTGTCTATTTCCCGTCCTCTTTCTCTTTAGTGTGGATCCTTTCGGGTGTATGGGAGCTCTAGGTTTATTTTTTGGGAGAGGCATTGAGCGGGTATGTACAGTCGATGGTTCTGGGATTAGTTCTAGTAGAGAATCTACACTGGTGTCCAGGTTACTATGTGTTCTACTTAAGTCGGACAGAGATCATGCTTCCTGAAATAAGGAAGGAACGCTAATGTCACTGACTGTGGATTTTTCCTTCCCTGGGTTCGGAATGGTTGCTAATTTGAGGGATCCTAGTGATGATCGCTTGTTCAGGAATTCAGATGAAAGCCGTAGCTCCGCGACGGCTATCTCGTGTTCCAGTCTTCAGGTCGCTCTAGTAATAAAATGGTCAAGTGTCCCTCTCACTGACCCACCCATTAGGGATTTCCTCCCCTTGCTGCCTTTCTGGGACATCTTTCCACAGTTATATCAATATGTATCGTGAATATTCTCGCACTGGAAATTAGTATATATGGGAAATAGATAAATGCCAAGTAATTGGGTTGCAGAATTTCAATGTTCCTTATTATTAAGTTACGCGAATTGCCCAAGATGATGAATGGAAAGGGGGTGGCCCTGCCCGGCCTCCTCTGGCCTCCGAGGGCCACAGAGAGCCCGCCCTTGTCCTGGGCCTCTCCCGCAGTGCTCCCGCGGGCTCCCCCGACGCGGGAGGTGACCTTTGAATTTAAGCGCCTCCGGGCGCAGATTCCCTGATGGTGGCTTCCGGCCGCAAGGGCACTCGGGAGATGTAGTTGTGCCCTCTCGGTCCCCCCCCTCTGCGGCCGCGCTCAGACCGAAAAAGCTGCGGCGGCAGGAGGAGAGCGGGTGCGGCGGTGGACAGCACAGGAACAAAGCGGAGCCAAAAGGAAAGCCCCCAACAGGGACGATGTTACAGCTGGCTACCACAAGTTTATAGATAGAGTCCCCGCTCCACCGAAGGTGACCTTTGAATTTAAGCGCCTCCGGGCGCGGATTCCCCGATGGCGGCTTCCGGCCGCAAGGGCACTTGGGAGATGTAGTTGTGCCCTCTCGGTCCCCCCCCACTGCGGCCGGGCTCAGGTCGCAAAAGCTGCGGCGGCAGGGGGAGACCGGGTGCAGCGGTGGGCAGCACAGGAACAAAGCGGGGCCAAAAGGAAAGCCCCCAACAGGGACGAAAATACAGCAGGCAACCACAAGTTTATAAATAGAGTCCCCGCTCCACCGAAGGTGACCTTTGAATTTGAGCGCCTCCGGGCGCGGATTCCCCGATGGCGGCTTCCGGCCGCAAGGGCACTCGGGCAATGTAGTTGTGCCCTCTCGGTCCCCCCCCACTGCGGCCGTGCTCAGGTCGAAAAAGCTGCGGCGGCTGGGGGAGACCGGGTACGGAGCCAAAAGGAAAGCCTCCAACAGGGACGAAGTTACAGCAGGCTACCACAAGTTTATAGATAGAGTAAATTCCCGGTTTGTAGCAATAATCTGTTTTTTTGTGTGTCAAACGCTGCTTGCTTACTCCCTTTTTGTGTTCAGGTTTACCTATTGAGGTGCAATCCATGAGGATATTTCACGTGGGCCTGATTCACAATAACATTATTACCATACACAAGTTAATGCCTATGCATTGTATAAATGTATAAATGTTTGTATATTTTTGGTTTGAAAAACATCCGCAGTATATATGTGCTTCATTTTTACCCCAGTTCAGGCATGTTTTCCAGATTCAATTTGTATATTGTGAGCGTTACAATAGTAAACGTACAAATGGTACTTGCAAAAATTCCGTTTTTCTTTTGATTTAAGTTTTGTTTTTCACTAAAAAGTTTTTTTCTTTATTGTGATCTCCCATTTCGTTTGCTTCATTGTGATGTGTGTGCTTCATGGCACGCTGCCCAAAACACTTAAGGGGTGCACTTTTATCTCAGCCATACGGTAAGGGCTTTAGGATCACTCTCTCCTGCTTTGTCTGCAACAGGAGGTAAAGGTATTTTTTAAGACGTTCAGAGCAGGTGGCCAGGTATGGCGTCATAGCTACAGGGTATTTGAAATATATCAAGTTTAATGGTCTATGCTCTGGACTAGTGTGCATCCTGTATTTTTGTGCACAAGTAATACCAATTTGTCGAATATCTTTTCCCAATACCAAAAGTAATTGAGGTAACGTAGAGGAAAGAATTTATGTTATGGAGTAAATTATGTGTGTCACCCGGATGGTCCCAAATTAGAGGCAGCCCATTACTCCAGGTTCAGGTCCCAGTGTTCTGTTTCACTAGCACCCAGGAGTTGTCAGTGCTAAATAATTCAGGTTGCTGATTCCCTTCTCCCTTGCTGGTAAAGTTAGAAACCCTCTACCTTTTGCCAGACACACTGCAGTGTCTGTCTAGCACGTATATGCAAAGGGTTAACGGTGGCTCCTTGGTGCGTTGGAGCGCAGTGACATACTACAGTTTGGCGAGGGTACCTTTTGAGAATACAAACGCACTCTATTTCAAAATGATTTTTCTAGATGTGTCAGCATTGTTCTCCATTGTCGTAAATGTCTATAAAACAAAGTTTTCCGCTTTTGGGAAGTTCTGTGCCCACGAGGACTTGCAGTCCTTGTTTATACAGGACTAGAAGGACGAACCGCAAGGACAGGATCCGATGGTCATTTTTGGTGGTGAACTAAACATGGAGGATGTAAAGCACAGTTTTTAATCTTAGGAATCAGGATGAAGAGGGGACTTGGGATTCTCTTCCGTCAAGATGAGAGTTCTATCCTGATAAGCGTGGAAAGAAAGGAACTCGCTCTTCCCTTATAGCGTTAAAAGAATGCTGATTGAGAGATCATTTCCTATGTCAGGTCTAGCAAAGCAGATAGTGAACAGCGTTCTTTTATAGTAATGCACAATTACTAATAGAGTATGTGAGTGTGAGGCATGCATCCCAAACATGCCAACACCATTCAGAGAACAATGTTTTTCTGCACTCTTTAATATTTCCCTTTACAAAAATGAAAGAAAATAGTAAATGGGATGCACTCAGATACACTTGTCATAAATGAACAGCTTACGTTTTTGTGTAACATGTTAATCAAGTTTACTCTACAATACTGAGGCCTGCCGGTATGTTCCTTCTATGTTCTGCTAATATTCAGAAACAAATTCGCCCTTATTCAAACCAACCCAAATAGAGGTGGGGCTACTAAGAAGAAAGCATTTTATTGGACGCATATCATTTTTTAATCGAAATTATATAATTTTTGTCAAACATTTCCAGCTTCATGTTATGCATAGCTAAATAAATGTCCCCTGCTGCATCCTTCCATGGCAAACCATTTGGAGGTATACCAGTATGGTACAAGAGCGTGCTATTTCGAATCGTAAGCTTTGTGACTTGAGCAGCTCAAGATGTATGCCAGTGTAATCATGAATTGGGCAATATAGCTGGTTCACTGTAGTAATGTGGCACCTGCTGTTTATCTTGCTTTAATATGCTTTCTGGGCAAAGCACAACCATTTTGTCAATTCCAAACTTTCCAAGTTATTTTATATCTAATGTATTAATTCTTCTAGCCTGGATGACGGGCGGAAAGTGATTGTAGTAAAAGGGAGGGGGGGGGCATTTTTCAATTCTCGCCTAGGGCGGCAAAACACCTAGAAACGGCCCTGCTGGGGCGCTGTGTAAAATACGAGAAACCTGCAACTTGGCTAACATGTCACCATGCTGCCTAGTTCCTATGGCAACATGACACCAATGAATGAGCCCAAACCACACAGACGGGGATAGAGGGAAGCCTGTATGTGTAAAATTGCATACTGTCTCTGCAACAGTGCAACAGTGCACCACGCACCTTACGCCTCGTCTGTTGCTACTACCCATCCTACAGACCTACACACATGAGTGCCCTTTCAAAAGGCACGGCTGTGCCAGCTTGTTGACACTTCTGTGTATGAGTAGCTGTAGTGGTTATACTGGAAAAGCCGCCGGTGTGTTGTGTCATTTCAGCCGCTTGCCGTTTTTTTCTTTAACATGTTGCTTATTGTGTCCGTTTAATATACTACCCAAATAACTGAATAACATATCCACTACTCAAATTACTTCATTTTTTTTTTTTATACTATACTAATTTTCAACAGTAATCTTTTATGGGTTCCGGAGTGGCCTGCTACTCGCCAGAAAAGCGATACAACACCCATCATGGGTAACAAGTGCTATATGAATGCAATATTTCTTCCCCTTTTATCCCGCCGCTATCGTTCTCACTCCAAGTAACTGACTAATATCCACCACTGAAATTACTTCATATTTCACCATATTAATTCACCACTAATCCTTTGTAGGCTACCTCAATAGCGTGCGTCAACAAGCGCTATATAAATACAAACCTTTGTTCTCCTCTATCCCTCTGCTATCATTCCAAATCCAAATAACTGACTAACCTATCCACCACTTAAAATGTACTTGCATGTTTCGCTATACTAATTCAACACTAATCCTCTATGGGTCCCGGAGTAGCATGCTACTCGCCAAAAAAGCGATTTGACGCCTCGTCAGGGGTAGTAAGCGCTATATAAATGCAATTACAATACAATACAATACCTTTGTATGTAGATTGTGTTAAATATATAATATACTTTTGGGCAGTTTCCGCGCAAAGGTAAGACAAAATGATTAGTGTTAAGTTGCTCACTGCATAGGTCGCAGCAGCGCAAAGGAGCAGGCCCTTTATTATATGAGGAGAAATAACACATACAGACACAAGGCTGCAACTATTAGGCCGGAAGTCCTGAGCGACCTCAGCCCATTTATTTATACTCTCAGGCCACGCCTGGCAAGAGAATGCTACATTGTGTGTATGCCCTTCCGGGCCAGCAGGTTGCAGGGTGGTCTCCTCGAGACATCTAGACCACTACAATTAGGACGTACATTACAAAAACCGGCATCATGGAACAATATTTCCTTTCAAGACCAGCAAAAGTAGCAACAGGCTCGGCATAGGTCTGCAGGGGAATCCGGCAGTGCCCGGTGGGTTGATCTAACAGGTGAGTGTTTGGGCCATTTTTAGGTCGAGAATATGCCTGTGCACAAGCGTTGCTCACTCTCCGAGACTGCTGTAGCAGAGTATGGAAGAGAATCACACTGCTCCCATATTTTTAATTGGCTTGTGTCATTGTCTTTTGTAAATGCTGCCTTTGGATTTGTTAATAGGATTTGTAGTCTGTCCTTGGTACAGCCTTGTCTTCATTTGTAACCTCCCTTGGCTACTGGCTCCTTTTATTCGGTTGTTACACGGGACCTGTTATTTAGTCTGTAAGCACTATGGGCCCGATGTAGGTAATTCTTATTTACCACTTCTTAAATACCGAATTTTACCGATTCGGTATTTAAGAAGTGGTAAATATGAAGGGGGGAGATGTAGGTATTTCCAGATGTGTAAATACCAAATCTTTAAGATTCGGTATTTACCGAATCTCGAAATACTGAATCGGTATTTCCTATTGATTCCTATGGGCTGTGAAGCCCATAGGAATCAATGGGCAATACCGATTCTGTAATTACAGAATCGGTAAATACCGATTTTAGCAAGGGTGCAGGGGGTGTCACTTTGATACCCTCTGGCACCCCAAAAATAGGCATGTGCGCCATGTGGCACACAGACATGCCCTAAGGGCATGTCTGTCTGTCACATGGCTAGGTGTGCATGGACACATGTGCATGCACACCTGAATTCGGTATTTTAACACCCAATTGGATTGGGTGTTAAAATACCGAATCTGAAAGGCCTGCGGCACTCAAAGATGTGCTACCTACATATGCTTTTACAGACTCGGTATTTTTACCGAGTCTGTATTTCCGATTCGGTAATTTTACCGAATCTGTAAATACAGATTCGGTAAAATACCGATTCTGTAAAGCATGCTCCTACATCTCAAAATCCAATTACCGGTCGGTAACGGCCGAATTCGGCCGTTACCGACCGGTAATTGGCCACCTACATCTGGCCCTATGTACTTTATTGTGTGTCTCTTATTGTAAGCCGGACAAGCGCTGCTTCAGCTGAAACCGCTTGTGTTTTTTTAAGAAGCAGGGCTGCCAACGCAACACGGATGCCCGCTTTCAATCACTTAAACTCAGCATTATCTTGTGTCTGTTTCAAGCCCCAAAGTAAAATGGATTTAGAAATAATTCAAAAATTAAGTCATGTGAATTCCAGGTGGGACATAATCACTTGATAATGGGCTGAAGCTGGGAACAGCACAACTGTGTTACATGCCATCTGCACTAAAGCCACCTGATGGCGTGCTCTCAATAGCCTGTTTAATAAACAACAACACCTCCACCACCAACAATACCACAACCACCACCACCAATACCACCAGTACCACCACTACCACCAATACCATCACCAATACCACCACCACCACAAATACCACCACCACCAATACCACCACCACCCTCAATACCAGCATCTCCACCACCACCAATACTACCACCACCAATTACACCAATAAAACAACCACCAATACCATCACCAATACCACCACCATCAATACCACCACCAATACCACCTCCAATACCAATGCCCCACCACCATTACCACCAGCACAAATACCAATACCACCACCACCAATACCGCCACCACCACCAATACCACCACTACCACCACCACCAATTCCACCACCACCATTACCACCACCACCACCAATAACACTACCAATTCCACCATCACCGATACCACCATCACCAATACAACCACTACCTATACCACCACCATCACCAATACCACCACCAGCACCACCAATACCATCAGCACCACCAATACCACCAGCACCACCAATACCACCACCACCAATAACACCACTAATACCACCACCACCAGTACCACCAATGCCACCATCACCACAAATACCACCAATACCATCAAAAATACAACTGCCATCACCAATACCACTACCAATACCACCATCAATACTACCACCACCAAAGCCCCCACCTGCCACACCAAAACCACCAAAACCACCACAACCACCAACCACTAACAATACCACCACCTCCACCACCAATGCTACCAACACCCAAAATACCACAACCAATACCACCACCCCATTACCACCAATGCCACCACTTCAAATACCACCACCAATACCACCCCAATACCATCACCAATACAACTGCCACCACAAATACCACCACCAATCCCACCAATGCCACCATCAGCCATACCAACACCACCAAAACCAACACAATGACCAACCAGTATCAATACCACCACTGCCAATACCCCACCAACACCAATACCATCACTACCACCACCAATACCACAACCACCAATAACACCAATACCACCATCAATACCACCACCACCAATACCACTAATATCATCACCAATTCTATGCCCACCATGAATACCATCACCGATACCACCTCCACCCATGCCACCACCACCCATACCAACACCATCAAAACCAACACAACCACCAATACTAGCACCACCATACCACCAGCACCACCAATACCACCTCCACCAATACAACCACCAATACCATAACGACCACCATCAATACCATCCCCACCACCAATACCACCACCAATACCAACACCACTAATACCGACACCACCAATACCACTAACACCAATACCACCAATACCACCACCAGCAATACCAAAACCACCAATACGAATTCCACCACCAACCACAAGTACCACCATCACCAAAATCACCACCACCAATACCACCACTACCAATATCACAACTACCACCAATACCACCCCCACCAATACCAATACTGCCACCACCAATACCACCACCACCAACACCACAACTATTACCACCACCACCAATACCACCACTACCACCATCACCAATACACCACCACCATTACAACAGCCACCAATATCAGCCCCACCAATACCACCACCACCATCACCAATATCACCACCAGTACCACAACCAATATCACCAATATTACCACCCCATACCACCACCACGGATACCACCACCAATACCGCCACCACCTCCAATACCAATACCAATATCACCACCACCTATACCACCACCACCACCAATAGCACCACCACCAATACAACCAACACCACCAATACCACCATGAATGCCACCACTAATTCCACCACCAATACCACCACCAGCAATATCACAACAACCACCAATACCACCACCTCCAATACCACCACTACCACTGCCACCACTAATACCACCACCACCAATACCGCCATCACCAAGACCACTACTACCAACACCACCACCAATACCACCACCAATACCACCACTACCACCACCACCCGTACCACCACCACCACCAGTACCAACACCACCACCACCATAACCAATACCGCTACCATCAATACCACCAACACTATAACCTATATTACCACCAATACCACCACCAATATCACCAATACCACCACCACCCCAATACCAACACTACCACTACCACCACCAATACCAGCAATACCAATACCACTACCACCACCAATACCACCATCAATAGCAATACCACTAATACCACCACCAATATCACAACCACCACTACCACCACCACCACCAATATCACCACCACCCATACCACCACCACCAATACCATAAATACCACCACCAATACCATCACCACCAATACCACCACCACCAATACCACAACCACCATGAATCCCACCACCACCAATTCCACCAGCAATGCCACCACCACCCATACCAACACCACCAAAATCACCATTACCACCACCAGCACCACCATTACTACCAAAACCACCATCACCACCAATATCATCACCACAATACCAATACCAGCACCAATACCAGCAATACCACCACCACCAATACTAACACCACTAATACCACCAAGAGCAGTACCACCACCGCCTAATACCAATAACACCACCACCACCACCAATATCACCACCACCAATACCAGCACCAATACCACCAATACCACCACCACCAATACTACCACCACTAATACCACCACCAGTAGTACCACCAACGCCAATACCAATACCACCACCAATACCAATACCACCACCACCATCAATACCACCAACACCAAAACCATCACCACTAACAATACCACCACCACCACCAATACCACAAATACCACCACCACCACCACCAATACCACAAATACCACCACCACCACCAATACCACTACCAATACAACCACCACCAATACAATACCACCACCAATACCACCAGCACCACCACAACCACCAGTACAATGACCACAATACCATCAGTACCACCACCACAACCAATACCACCAGCACCACCAATACCAAGACCATCACCACCAATATAACCACCACCAATACCTCCACCGCCAATACCACCACCACCAATACCATCACCACCAATATCAGCATCACCAATACTGCAAACACCATCACCAATATCACCCCCAATGTCACCAAAACCACCACCACCAATACCATTAATAATACCACCACCACCACCAATACCACCACCACCAATACCAATACACCACCCCTTATACCATCACCAATACTACAACCACTAATACCAATATCACCACCATCGATGCAACCACCAATACCAATACCACCACCACCAATACCAATACAACTACCACCACCACCAATACCACCACCACTTATACCACCACCAACAATCCCAACACCAATACCACCACCTATAATACCACCACCTCTAATACCACTGATACCATCACCAATACTACCAATACCACCACCAATACCATTGCAACCACCAGACATACCATCACAACAACCAATACAACCACCACCAATACCACCTCCTCCAATACAACCACCCATACACCACCACCAATACAACCACCAATACCACGACCATCACCACCAATACCACCAACGCCACCAATACCAACACAATCACTACCACCACCACCACCACCACCACCACCCATTCTACCACCACCAATCCTACCAATACAACATCACCAATACCACCACCAATACCAATACCACTACCACCAATATCACCGCCACCACCAATACCATCACAACCACCAATACCACCTTCACCAATACCACCAGCACCACCAATGCCACCTCCACCGGTACCACCTCCACCAATACCTCCACCAATACCACCACCAATACCACCACCACAAATACCACCACCACCAATACAACCAATACAACCACCACCAATGCCACCACCCCAATACAAGTACCATCAATATTAATACGCACAACCACCAACACCACCACCACCACCACCAATACAATTAATAATACCACCACCACCAATACCATCATCAATACCACCACAACCAATGCCACCACCCATACCAATACCACCAAAACCAAAATAACCACTATTATCACCAATACCACCAGCACCACCATTACCACCACCAATACCACCACAAGCAATACCAATACCACCACAAATACCAATAACACCACCAACTCCACCAATAGCACCATCAATACCACCACCACCACCACCACCAAATCCACCACCATTCCTACTGGCCCCAATACCACCACCACCAATACCACCAATATCAACACCACCAATACCACCACCACCGATACCACCACTATCACCACTACCAACACCAATACTACCACCACCACCAATGCACAACCACCAGCAATACCATCAACACCAATACCACCATCAATAGCAATACCACTAATACCACCACCAATATCACATCCACCACTACCACCACCACCACAAATATCACCACCACCATACCAAAACCATCATGAATCCCACCACCACTAATTCCACCAGCAATACCACTACCACCAATGCCACCACCACCCATACCAACACCACCAAAACCACCACAATCACAATTACCACCACCAAAAACACCACCAGCACCATCATTACCACCAATACCACCACCACCACCAATATCACCACCACCAATACCAATACCAGCACCAATACCAGCAATACCACCACCAATACTACCACCACTAATACCACCACCAGCAGTACCACCACCACCAATACCAATACCACACACCACCATCAATACCAGCAACACCAAAACCATCACCACTAACAATACCACCACCACCAATACCACAAATACCACCACCAATACTACAAATACGACCACCACCACCATTACCACTACCAATACAACCACCACCAATACCACCAGTACCACCACAACCACGAATACAATGACCCCCAATACCACCAGTACCACCACCACAACCAATACCACCAGCACCACCAATACCAAGACCATCACCACCAATACCACCACCACCAATACCTCCACCACCAATACCACCACCACCAATACCATCACCACCAATATCAGCATCACCAATACTGCGAACACCATCACCAATATCACCCCCAATGTCACCAAAACCACCACCACCAATACCAATTAATAATACCAACATCACCATCACCACCAATACCAGTACACCACCCCTAATACCATTACCAATACTACAACCACTAATACCAACATCACCACCATCGATGCCACCACCAATACCAATACCACCACCACCAATACCAATACAACTACCACCACCACCAATACCACTACCACTTATACCACCATCAACAATCCCAACACCAATACCACCACCTATAATACCACCACCTCTAATACCACTGATACCATCACCAATACTACTAATACCACCACCAATACAACCGCCACCAACACCACCACCACCACCAATACCATCGCAACCACCAGAAATACCACCACAACCACCAATACAACCACCACCAATACCACCTCCTCTAATACAACCACCCATACCACCACCACCAATACAACCACCAATACCATGACCATCACCACCAATACCACCAACACCACCAATACCAACACAACCACTACCACCACCACCACCACCCATTCTACCACCACCAATCCTACCAATACAACCATCCCCAATACCACCACCAATACAAATACCACCATCAATACCAATACCACTACCACCAATACCACCGCCACCACCAATACCATCACAACCACCAATACCACCTCCACCAATACCACCAGCACCACCAATGCCACCTCCACCAGTACCACCTCCACCAATACCTCCACCAATACCACCACCAATACCACCACCACAAATACCACCACCACCAATACAACCAATACAACCACCACCAGTGCCACCATCCCAATACAAGTACCATCAATATTAATACGCACAACCACCAACACCACCACCACCAATACAATTAATAATACCACCACCACCAATACCATCATCAATACCACCACAACCAATGCCACCACCCATACCAATACCACCAAAACCAAAATAACCACTATTATCACCAATACCACCAGCACCACCATTACCACTAATACCACCTCCACCAATAACATCAGCACCACCAATACCACCACAACCAATACCACCACCACTACCAATACCACCACAAATATCAACACCAACAATACCACCACCATCAATACAAATACCACCACCAATACCCCCACCACCAATACTACCACCAGCAACACTATCACCACCAATACCACCACAACCAATACCACCACCACCACAAATATCAACACCAACAATACCACCACCATCAATACAAATACCACCACCAATACCCCCACCACCAATACTACCACCAGCAACACTATCACCACCAATACCATCACATCCAATGCCACCACCACCACTAATACCTCTACCACCAATACCTCTGCCACCAATACCAATAGCACCACCACAAATAAGACCACCACAAATAATACCACCACCAATACCAACACCACCACCAATACCACTGCCACCACCAATAGCACTGTCACCACCAGTCCCAGCCCCAACCACCAATACCACCACCAATACCAGTACCACCACCACCAATACCACCACAAGCAATACCAATACCACCACAAATACCAATACCACCACCAACACCACCAAAAGCACCACCAATACCACCACCACCAAATCCACCACCAATCCTACTGCCACCAATACCACCACCACCACCAATACCACAAATATCAACACCACCAATACCACCACCACCGATACCACCACTATCACCACTACCAACACCAATACTACCACTACCACCAATGCACAACCACCAGCAATACCATCACCACCAATACCACCACCATAAATGCCACCACCAATACCACCACCAATATCACCACCAATACCACCTCCACCAATACCACCAATACCAATGTCACCACCACCAATACCGCCACCAATGGCAATACCACCACCAATAGAACCACCACCACCAATACCACCAATACCACCACAAATACCATCAATACCTATACCATCACCACCACCAATACCACCAATACCAGTACCACCACCACCACCACCACCACCAAACCAATACCACCACCTCAGAGCCTCTTTATCACTATAAATTACAGGGGCACTGTACGAGGCCAGAGCTACAGCCAAGACAATCCCTCCCTCCCTCCATGCCTCCCATAAAGAACAGCACCCCCTGCACCAGGAGGTGATGCCAGGGCCCAACTACAGCTGGAATGTGTTTTAAGGCTAAAGATAGCAATGACATTACGCTATGCCACACTGCACACTCAAATCAGGGAGAGGGCAGGAAATAGCCCCCCTCCTGCTCTTCACCCTCAGCCACGACAGTGTAATCACAGAGCGAAAGGTGTTGGAGCACTTTGTTAGTGTTTATAGCTCATATCATATTGAACTCTCACTTCACCCTTTGTGTCTGTGTAATTTACAATTCTTACACTTCGTTTTCACTGCACTATTTATCACTACTTTAAAGTCGTTGTATGTCGGTCTCTTCCTCTGATATTTACAATCTAAACAAACGGTTGAGAAGGCCCTTTATTGCAACAAATAGGTCTCGCATCTGCAAGAGTTTAAGCTATTGGTATTGTAAATGACAATGCCTTTTATTTACGTTTTAGAACCAAAAACATAAATAAAAGGCATTGTCATTTTCAATGCCAATAGCTAAAACTCGCGTCAATGCAAGACCTATTGCATTGCAAATGCTTGTTGGATTATTTGTGGGCTTGTTCTATGTTCTTTTAAGCTGCTTTTACTGCTGGTTTCCTCGACCTTAGCACAGACATTGTCTTCATCAAGCACAGATGTAGGCTATGGAACGGTAACGTGCAAACATCTTCTCATAGCATTGTTGGACTTGGGCCTTCTGGCAGGGTCACCCCTGAACTTTTTGCCTTGAAATTATAGTGATTTCTGGTCTTTGCGCACTTTGACACTGTGGCGCAGTGTAAAGTGCGTGCTCTCCCTGAGTGCGTGTGTGAGATTGGCCTGCCCTCCCATAGGAATGCATGGGGAATGTCTGTGTCCCTGGTAGTTCCTGATGCGTGAGGTGTGCATGGTCAAGTTTGGTATGTGTGAACTCGGGGGAGTGAATGCTGCGAGATTGTGTATGCAGCATGTATGTGTCTAGAAGGGAAGTGCTACTTCTGGACATTGAGATATGTGTGCAGTGAGGGTGCTGGAGCGTGATTGGCTGGAGCTGGCTGGCATGCCAGGCTCCAGGAAGTCTGGATGGGTCTGCCCGGTGGTGAGTGTGAGATTAGCATGAGTGATGTGTGGGAGGAGTGTACCTGTGTCCTGGATGGGCTGGGTTTTCCCCACACAATGCTGGCTCCGCCCCCCTGTGGTGTGACTGATGACCCTAGCCTCCCCAGTGAAAGAAATGGGTGGTTGGGCCATCAAGAGTACTCAAGAACCAGCTGCGACTGGTTCCGCCCCCACCCTGCCCTTAGACAAAGGATTTGTCTGTATAAAAAGAGGCTGTGACCTCTTGAAAAATGTTCTTGTTCCCAACTAGAATCTTGCCAGGGGCGTGCTGCTGCTTGGGCTCAGGGATGGCTTGCCTCCCTGAGCCCTGCCCAGCCCCTGGACTTCTGCTGTCCTGGACTCTACCAGGACCTGATTGTTGGCTGTTGCCCTAGCACCTGGAAGTGCTTTATGGATATTTTGCCTAGCGCCTGGAAGCGCTTCCTTCTCTCAGAGAGCGCTGGGAGCGCTGGATTATTGCCCCAGGGCTGTGGCTGCCCTTAGCGCCCTGTGAGCGCTTTATTTTCCAGGCCTGGGCAGAGCGCTGTCGTTTTCCCTCTGAGGGAAGTGCTCCTGCCCTTCTGGTGCCCCAGAGTGCTTCGTTGCACTTTCTTCTTAAATACGGGTGCCACCCCGGTTATTTAATTATTTGGCGAGTGCCTACCTCGCTCGAGTGCTTAGTTAATCTCTCGAGGGTGTCACCCCTCGTAAATACCCCCGAGATTCACCGCCGCAGCCCGAGTGCCGCAAAACAGGAAACCAGGCACTAAGGTGCCTGACGCGGGGCGGGACTTCCGGTTTGCCGGAGGAAGTCCCGCCCGCTGCCGCGCTGGGATTGGCTGCCGCCGACCGGAAGAGGATTGAGGCGGAGCGATGGCCGCCCGGGGCTCCCGTGAGGTGAGGAGAGCCCGGGGCAGCCAGCCAAGTGCAGCGCCGGTGTTGCGGGGCTCCCATGTAATGGAGGGAGCCCCGGCCAAGGAGTCCAGCCCGCAGCACAGGAGAGCCCCGAGGAGCGGGAGCTCTCCTTCCCCCCAGCCGCCGTGAGACCGGTGAGTGCCCGTGAAGGGAGGGGGGGCTTCGGGGCCCATTGCCCGCCCCTCCCCTCTAAGTGAAAGGCTCGTGGGGGCCTTACCTGCTCTTGAGCCTAATGAAAGGCTCCGGGGGCAGTTTCTCTTTCCCCCACTGAGTGGCCCCAGATGGCAGAGGGCCGCTCCAGCGACCCCAGGGGCAGCATTGATGTTAGAGCCCCAGGAGGGGGACTCCACCAAGCGCCGCTTGGGGGCTCTGGGGCTCTGGGGCCATCCCCGTGTTTAAAGCCTGAGAGAGGCTCCCTGCGCCCCTTGATGTTTTAGAGCCCTGAGAGGCTCCACCTTTTGCATATTTGTTTTTAGAGCCAGAGGGCTCAGTTGGGCACAGTCCTTGTCCTGAGGGGCCAGTGAGGGCCCCTGTCGCAGTTCTGTTTCCAGCTGCCCAGCAATTAGTGGGCAGCTGCACCGTTTAGGTTTTCCTTCCTAGGGACATGTGTTCTATGGACTTAGGAGTGAGACGCACTCCTTCATCCCTGGCCTTTCCCCAGCTGCGCAGCACTTAGTGCCAGCTGCAGCGTTTAGGCCCCCCTGTCCTGTCCCTCAGCTGCCCAGCAAGTAGTGGGCAGCTGCTACGTTTAGGTTCTGGCGCAGTGGCGCAACCTGGACTTTGTGAGTTCTGCGCTAAAGTTTTAGATGCTGTTATGATCTATGTCCTATTGCTTTTGGGTGTTAGGAAATGTACAATGTGTAGTATGTTTTGCGCACCCTGTGTTCTGCACCTCTGAATGTGTTGTTGATACATTATGTGCCCTGTTCCTTACACCGCTGAATGTAGGTTCTGCATCATGTGTTTTGTCCCCAGGTCTATGCCCCTACTTGTATTGTGATACTGAGGTGGTTGTTCTTGCTAGTGCAGGTGGTGCTAGTAAGGTCCTGGTTCCCTGCGTGACCTGTTCCTAGGGTGGTTAGGATTGCGTAGGGGGGACTTACCAGTTACCAGTGGGTACTGGTTTTGTGCTTTATGTCCTATTTTGTGTTACAGTGATCTTCTGTTATAAGTGATCCCAAGGGCTTGATACTGAGCTTGCCCCCTGACCAGAGTCCCAGGACCAGTGGACTCTATGGTGCCTTCCCTGCCAAATTGCTGGGACTTGTCTGATCTCCCTTGGCCCCTGGGGCCTCGCTGAAGTGTGCCTCGCTCGTTCCCCTCGGCAGCTCGTGCCGGCAGCCCGTCCAAGCCTCGAGCAGCGCCGCTCTCCCCTGAGCCGCGCCGCTTCGCTGGGTCGCCCGCATCCTGCCTCCCCCTCCTCTTCTGAGCCGCACACATTGGTCGCCCCAGAGAAACGCTTGTACCGTGCCAGCAGCCCGTCCAAGCCTCGAGCAGCGCCGCTCTCCCCTGAGCCGCGCCGCTTCGCTGGGTCGCCCGCTCAAGCTTACTAAGGAGGTCACTCGCATTATCCCGTGCAACCAGGATGGAAGGTACTGTCTGATAGGCTATGTTCTAAGTTCTAGGCCTACAAGTATTGTATTGTTACTTCTAAAAGTGCTGATTCCTGACAGTGGTCCAGGTGGCCCTGTCTTGTAAATAATCCCTTGTAAATTCTGCCCGTGCCTCTGGCACATTGTAAAGTGTGTTTTATCTAATGTGTTTTGGTGTAATACAAAGGCTATTTTTATATAACCTTGTGTGGAGTTTCCTTTGTGGTGGGCCTTTGGGTGTTGTTGCTGGGGTGCGTGCGCAAATACTTAACTTACATCGCCTCCAAGTTTAGCCTTGCTGCTCGCGCCACGTTACCTAGAGGGTGAGTAGGGGTTATCTTGGCGTGTAACTCCCTTGCCCTGACTTGGGTGTGGTGGTCTCTGACTGACTTTGGTGAAAGCCCTGGCCAGCCGGGGATCCCATTTCCAACAAGCATTACCTTGGCATAGACAGCGATGGTTAAAGAAGGTACAGAGTAAAACTGAAGGGCTGGCATGATTTACCATTTTCCTCCATGTACGCCAGTGATGTGTTTACGATTTTCATTTAAGGAAGGAGTGCAGTGTTTTCTGTTTTATTGAATGTCCTTGTTTTTTTAATATGCTATCAGTGACTAATTATTTTCCAAACGCGCCATGCAAAAAGAGTGTTGAATTGTGAGTTGTTTGACATTCAGATGGAGCGGAGCTGTGGTCTCTAGCCGCATGCCCATTGCTTCAAACATAAAATGTGGAGTGGGGGGAGAATTCCTGGGGTCAAGCACTCTTATTGGACAGTGGACTTCAGAAGCTTGAAAGAGCCCTGGGTGTGCTTTAGCACGAGACAGAGGGAGTAGCATTATCGATAGCTAACATGGTGAGCCCAACCCCTGCATAACCCTGCACTTCACTGTCTGCCTGCCTGAAATTAGCAGCTGGTTGGCAGGCGAGCTCACGGAAGTGTGTACAACTGTTAAACTTACTTCTGCTATTTGTCACATTTATACTACTGAGAGTGGAAAAGGATTACATGCAGAGTTTCGCCTAATTGAACTAATTAGGAGCCTCCACTTTTTTGAAGCAGCTGTCTGCACCCTTCATTGGTGTATGTGCATGAATAATGATAAACAATACAGACAATGGTTAATTCTCCAACATAGCATGCTTCTATCTTTTGATGGTAGTGCTCATGTTTTGGGTACAATAGGGTGCTCGTAGGCTGCGTTAGGGCACGTTTGCAGTGCCTGATACACAGCATACCAGGCATCATAGCCAGTGTTTTTACAAAAAAGATATAACAACTACAGCATTTTTGGGACATATACAATTGGACACCCCTTATTTTCTCCAGGTACTTCACTGTTTTAGAGATCCACCTGTAGCTGAATACATAGAAAGTAGCCTCAAGAGCTATTCGTTTCAAAGTCAGACATGGCTACATCATATTATTGTTTTTTTAGGTTTCACTTAGCGTTGCAGTGCAATGCACTGTTTGATTTACGAAACCTGCAGTATACAGTATAGTGGGTGGAAGCTCCACCCACTTTCCATCCATGTTTTTCATTCGCTTTAATCTTAAATGCTCTATTCTGTTTTTTTATGGCTTGTTTGTCCCTCCTCCTCATGGCCATGTCGTTATTTTAATCCTTCCATGGCTATCGGCCCCTTTACTTTACAAACTCATTTGTTCCTCTGCCCCCCTTCCCTCCCGCAGTCTGCAACTTTTCTTTTATAATGCAATAGTGCTTGCGTAATACGAGTCCTATTGCATTTAGAAATGCTTGTTTTCTCATCGGATTGGCTGGCTGAGTCATGTACTTTATTTTGCCTGGCCTGTCCAGCCGACTATATTACGCATGCGTCGTCCAGCAGCCTCTAAACAGAAGCTCCTGTGCATTTTTCACGTTCCCCGCCCGCCGACAACATCTCAAAACAAGCTGCCCAGAGAAAGAACTGATCAACAACCGAGTGGAGGGAGTGCACAAGAGCTCGGGTTTGTTTTTTAAATGTTTGAAGTTATCTGGAACTTTCTGACAGCTGAGCCCCTTAACAGCCACCACACAAAGTCATAGGGTTTCAGCAGGCAGCCCCTCTCGGCTGGACCTCACTGGTGGCATGAAGGCGCGAGGTACAGAGGTACACAAGATGGAGCATTAAACAAAGCTAGTCAGGTAAGAATCGCCTCGGATATGTTTGTGCTTCTTCTGCACAGTTATGGAAATGTCTCACTTGGCCTTTAAAAATCAGCACTTGGCTCTACGTTTATTTCTGCTTGAATTTCCGTGGTGCTACATTTCGATGTTATTACTCAACAACAGCGACACTATTTAAAAGCTCAAAATAGAACCGGTGTATTATGTGATTCAGTGCCCTCTTCCAAATGTACTGTGGGTGCGTTCCAAAGGGACGTGCTTACTGCAGCCTTTCTCTGCCTGCATCTCTACCTAGACCTTGTACCATCAACATGCAGATAAACCACTCCAAATGTCTCATTTTACACCCTTACCCAGGCTTTCTCTCCAGTGCATGACGGACGACATCCAGCCACCCCAAGATTAACGGGTCTAAAAGTAAAACAGCAGGCATCTTTCATAGCCTTGGCCGTGCAAGGAATCTCCTCTAGGCACGTGAAATGGTTATTTAAACAAAAGCAGTCTGAGTGACTTATAGCATGTTTACTTTACCATTTACTACCGCTGGCGTTATGAGGGTTTGTTCTAAAAAATAAAAGGCAGTGATGACAGTTTATGGTCAAATACATACAGAGTATTTTGCCAACGGCCTCATTACCCCGTGGCCTGAGGAAATCGTCTTTACCCTGGGGCTTCCTGTGACCAAAGACCTCCTGAAATAACAGATACTACAGACTAAACCCCTGAAGCTTCCGTGAGTAATGAGCACTTACCAGTGGAATCTGTAATTATATATATTATATTAATATCTGTAAATATTTTACCATTCTTCCTTCTAATTTCCCCTGGAAATTTCGACTGCTTTAATCAAGGAGAACTAGTCCATGCAGTTTCCGGCCGCCACTGTGCCTAATGGGCCACTAACTCTATTAAACCACCAATAAAGCAAGACAGTTGTCAATCATTGTCAATCATTAATACTGAGTCAGAGGTAAGAATGAAATGGGAAAACTACTAGCCAATTACCTGAAAGTATGAAAAGAACGAACGAAAATCGAATCTATTCAAGATCCTACTGGTGTTTCTTTATTTAAAGACAGGGATATTCTAAATAAGGTTGTCGCTTTCTACAAAAATCTCTATACTCCTGAAACTACTCGAGTCTCAATGATCTTCTTTCCTATTTTCAATCTATACCCTCACCTCCTTCCAAACATGTTGTTTTTGGGCTCTTGGAATCTGACATCTCGCTTGCAGAAATCTCTCATGCGGTTTCGGTTTTACGTCCTGGAAAAGCACCTGGTCCTGATGGATTTACCATTGAATTTTACAATCATTTCGCTTCACTTCTCTTACCAAATATTTTACTTTTATTTCAATCCTTTCTTGACTTAGGTTCTTCACGTGGTACGTTTCAAGAAGCCTTGATTTGTTTAATCTCTAAAGAAGATAAAGATCATTCTTTATGCAAGAATTATTGTCCTATTTCGTTTGGTAAATACTGACTATAAGATTTTTGCCAAGATTTTGGCTCTTGGGATGGATCCACTTTTACCTGACTTACTTGGCCCTGAACAATCAGGTTTTGTTAATAGAAGACTTTCTTCTGATAATTCACGTGTCTTTTTTAATGTTTGAAGTAAAGCTTCTTCACTAAATCATCCTCTGGCCGCTATCTCTTTGGATACGGAGAAAGCATTCGATAGGATTAGCTGGGATTTTATGTTCAATGCTCTCAAATGGGCAGGTTTCCCGCCTAACTTTATTCTCCTTACTTTATTCTGGTCCTCAGGCGTCAATATTTGTTAATGGTATGGTTTCAGATTATTTTTCATTGCACAGACGTGTCAGACAAGGTTGTCCACTGTCCACTTTATTATTTGTTTTAGCTCTAGAACCCTTTCACACCAAGAATCGACAAGACGATAATATCTCTGGTTTCCATTTCGGTTCCCAACAAGTTAAGCTTTCAGTTTACGCTGACGATATTCTTTCATACTGTTCTGATCCTCCATCCTCTCTTCCTATCTTCCTTCAATAGGTTTCTTCCTTCTCTAAAGTTTCTGCATATCGTCTTAACGTTGACAAGTGTGAAATTCTACCTTTAAATCCCTTATCCCAAAAACATCTCTTTGACCATTCTGGTTTTTCTTGGCAACCGTCTAAGATCAAATACTTGGGAATTTGGTTCGCACCTCTCTTGTCTGACACTCTTTAAATATACTTCGATTATATAACCAAAAAATGGAATGCTGCCATTACCCAATGGAACCCTCTATTTCTATCTTGTTGGGGCCGTCTCGATTCAATTAAAATTATGTTATCACCACTTACATTATATACTATCTCCATGATTCCTATTCATATTCCTCATTACTATTTTAGGAGGATCAATTCTACCCTACTTAAATTCCTGTGGAAAGGCAAACGTTCTCGTATAGCTCTCGCCACTCTGAAGAAGGATAAATCTAATGGTGGACTTCGACTCCCTGATTTTAAAACTTACCATCGCGCTTTCTCCTTGAAACAAGCTGCCCGTTAGATTTCTACTGATCTTATCTTTTAACCTCCTCTCTGGCTAAAATAGAATCTTGATTACTTACTCCCTTTAAGTTCCGAGAAATCCTTTCCTTTACATCTAATATGACTTCTCTTCGCAACTCTGTTATTTCCCACTCTCATACTCTCCTTATCGCTTTTATGTCCTCCTCTGATCCCTCTGATAATTCCACTCATCTACAGCCTATTTGGCATAATAAACATCTCTGAATCCATAATCGTTCCATATACTGAAAGTCTTGGTATTCCAAAGGCCTGTGATTGATTTCTCAACTTCTTTCTAGTAATCAACCTCTTCCGTTCTCTGATCTCCAATCTCAATTTTCCTTTTCTTTGTCTTCTCGTTCACAGTATAATTTTCTTTGTCCCATTCTTGTTCAATCCATACCCATTACTAATGATAACCCCACTATATCTCAAACTGTATCCTCTGCATTGGATCACTCTCTCTCTGCTACTTTTCTCTATAAATCCTTTCAACTTTCCTTAGATAGACCAAAAACTAAAATTGAGATAGCATGGGAAGAAGATCCTTCTCAGGATTGGACTGTTCCTCTTTGGGACAAGATTTAGTCAAAGATTCATAAGACCTCTAGAGCCGCCAATACCACGCCAATCCTTTTTTTTGATTTATAATCAGATTTTATTTACTCCATTGATTCTGTCGACTATTTTATCGGACACTCCGTCTACTTGTTGGTCTTGCTCGGCCTCTACTACTGATTTAAAACGTATGCTATTTGAATGCCCTCCTATACTCCAGTTTTGGAAACTTGTTTTCTCCCAAATTGAGAAAATGTTTAAAGTCCAAATTCCTTTCTCCGTTACTCACATCTTCCTGGGTACTCTAATTCCTCTCTGGCCTCAATCTTCACAATAATATAAGCTCCTAGACCTTTTGTTAGCTTTTGCCTTTCATCTCATCACCTCCAATTGGAAAAAGGCTAACAATGTCACTTTTCGCTCTTGGTGGAATGCGGTTTGTTTCCATAATCGGCTAGATACTAATTATGTTTCTCCCATTTCCCTGGCAATCAAAAGAGATCTCTTCTGGCTCCCCCTAGCCCAATATTTATCTTTAGTTGCTTCCTCAACCACTACTTCTAAGACTAGATCAGATGAAGTACAGAAACCACCTTGAGTTCCCCCATTGCCTTTTACCATTTCTCTGGCTGATTACCAATTGTCTTTTGATTGATATATTGTATAATTTACTCATTTTCAGGTATTGTTATGTTTACGATGTTATTTCTATTCTTATAATTTAATTGAATTTCTTCTTTGTTCTTATACATTCTGTAATACTTTTATCAGTTTTTATTTTTATCGTATAACATGTATAGTTTTATCATTTTAACTGTTTCTTCATTTCTGTTCTGTTTGTTTTCCAATAAACTGGAACTTAAAAAAAAAAGAAACTGCATTCTGCAAGGAACTTTATCGTTTGCACATCTGGGTAGCCAGTTGTTTGAATAACAGTGGACCAGTGAATATCTAGTCTTGTTCAGGGAGCAGGGTGCCTTACGTACCTAAGGTGTTAGCGGCATCTGTTGGATTCTATAAAATGCCCTTGGATACCCTGGTGTCTCTACTCGTGGATGCTTGTAAATTATCTTAAATCGCAATGCAGAAGAGTTGCCCCGAAGTCTACAAACCTTGGTTTGACAGACTTATTTTGAAGCTATGTGCTTCTGTAGCACCTACACATTTGAGTGCTTTTAAAATGACCCATCTTGCCTCCAATTGACCATCCCGACTGCAATTCTTGTGGTACTTTGTTTTGTTTCAATTACATTAAATTAATTATGCCCCCCCCCTTCGAGCATTTACACACAATTGCACTTTTTGAAGCAAGTGACCTCTGTTTTCTGCTACGATTGATGTTTATTTCTTTTTATTGCTTTTGATGTTTTTTCTGGTACTGATTTTTAATACAATAATTAAATAAGCTTTCCTGAATACTGCATCATTTTAATGTCACCTTACTTGCTTGGAAGCACTACTTCAGGTGTCACTGCTCACAAGGCATGATAAGTTTGAAAGACAGATTTGTTGCCTGCACCCTAGGCATCTGATTGCCATCCATCTTTCTAAATCTTTCACTGCTAATTGAGCATACTGGTTTTAGAACCAGTGCCAGTACGTACCTTAGGAGCATCACATGCATTTCAACCAGCCTAATACAGGCAACCTTACGCATACTTCCACTTCCAGCCCCGCATACAGATAGTAGAGAGTCTGGCTGGTACACCTGCAGCACCATCCTAATGGATATTTCACAGGGTCAGATGGATGAAGAGACTTTGGAAACAGCACTAAGGTGGCCTGCTTCGCTCCAGTGCACACCAATGGCAATTTTCACTCCGGGCACTATTTTCTCAAATACCTTTCTCCTGCCTGCTGTTGCAGGCAGGGCATGCTCTCTCCTGTTGTTTTTTTAAACATCTTTATACCACGGTTGCTAAATGCATTTGCAATACAATAGGTTTCGCATTTACGAGAGTTTAAGCTATTGGCATTGTAAATAACATTGCCTCTTATTTATCTTTTTTCAAAAATACTCATAAATAAAAGGCATTGTCATTTATAATGCCAATAGCTCAAATGCTTGTAAATGCGAAACTGATTGCATTGCAAATGCTTGTCTCCTTCCAGTTTACCCTTTTTCAGCCATGATTGTTCAGTAGATCGATATTGCTGCCAGTCAAGATGCCCACCGTTTCTGCATTGCTGATCCTACCTAGCCGTATTCTCCATTTGCCGCAAGCTTTCAAGAACACAAGTGGTGTTAAGATGCAATTGCTTTGAAATCTGCCTGCACTGATCAGATAAAACTAAAATGTTATTGCACAAACATCATTGCCTGTGTTGGGAATTACATTTACAACAGGCTGGCTACATCCCATGTTCTTATTGGCAGACAAGCTTCTTAAGCTGAAACACTAATAATGGCACACAGAAGCAAATGTCACTGTCTCAATGGGTTATGACTCAAAAGTTCCAGTGACCAACCTCTGAGTTAACAAAGTCACTCCTGTTTAAAGTCTACTCATTCCAAAGATGTAGAATCTATCAGAGATGGACCTATTTGACCCTTGTATCCCTCCCCAACTGAAAGCAAAAGCGGTTTCCAATGTCAGAGAATACTTAAACAATGGATCTTGACACCCTTGCTGTGATCTAATGTTATGTAGTAATCTGAACTCAAATTTGGTTTTGTAAAGGGGCAAAACTGCATTGAATATTGACTCACTTGTTGCTTACTCATAGTGAGTCACCAAGATCTCAAACCATATGTGTTCCCACACCTGGCATGTTCCTCAGTTTGATGCTTACTTTCCCTCCATGTTAAAGAAGTTTCAGCACCTAGGCTAATGTGCCTCATAGCTAAATACATATAAAGAACCAAAAGGGAGGCTGATTGCATTGCAAATGCTTGTTAACCATTCAGCTGCTATGTGCTTAACTCACCCTTGGACTAAATGAGTTAGGTGTAGAGTTTTGTGAAGAGTGATGATTCCGCAATGTATGCATGTGTGCCATTGAAGGGTGCAGTACATGGATACAGGAGTGCTGTGCAGTATATGAATGGGTTGTGCATATAATGAGTGTATGTATGCCTGCAAGGAATACATTACACAAGAGATGCAGTGTTGTGCAATGAAATCATGTGCTGGGTGTCTGTAGGCTTACAAGACGTGCAATGTATGAAGGGTGAAGTTGTGTTCAGTGCATGCATGGTCAGTGTGTGTGCATACAATGTGTGCCTGTATATAGTAACACCATGGCATATTACAAAAAGGATACAGTACTGAGCAGTGCGCACAGAGTGATTGTGTGTGCTGGATGTCTTTGCACCAGGGGTGGCTCAAACATGAAGGAGACAGTACTGGGCAGTATGGGCACTGTGTGTTTAAACAGAGTGCAAGTGTGCCTTCAATGGTACATTATATGGAGGACCCTGGGTTCCACTTTGGGAAGCCACGTTTTACCTGGTGAAGACATGTGCAGTAGGAGAATTCCCCCCAGAAAAGGTTTGTATATTGTTGCATTCCTATGAACTTAGTGAGATACACTGAAGGTAGATAGAGAGAAACTCCCCATGGACACTTCAAAAGAGTGTTATTTGATTCAGAGAAAGATCTCAATGAAAGGAATGAGATGGGCAGATAATGGAATCATAATGAGGAGGGCTGGGGGCCCTGGATTAACATTTGATGCACTCTGACTGACATCCATGTGTTAACTCTAGTTTTGTCATTGCGTGTGTTCTGGGACTACCATCTTTAGACTGTCTTCTGCTTTGACAAACAACATTTCAAGAGGGAGAATAGTGTACCCTTCAAAAGAAGCAGAACTCCAACATAAAACATCAACAACCCTAAATCACATTTGGTGTCTGGAAAAAGACTAAAAGACCCCCAAAATTGCTATCTACCAGGCAGCCAGACCAACTGTGTGAGAAGAGGAAACTCTCCAAAACTTCTGCCTGTGACCAGGACTGGGGGGCAAGAACTGCTGGGTGAGGAAACATCACCTAGGGAAACCTAGACCATCTGACCTGGAGCCTGGAGCACCAGCCTGTTTTCTAGGACCAGTGTACCCTGTGAGGCAGAGGAACACTTTGGGGGCAGCAAGGGTCAGTGGGGAGCCAGAGTGAGAGGACTCTTGGTGCAAGGTGTGAGGTGTGAGGAGACTTCTCTGCAGAGATCAGGTTGTTGCATTATACCAGGAGAAGGCCACTGTGGACTAAGCATGTATTGAGTGCTGTACGATGAGCGCCAACTCTGTCTTACCTCATTGCAGAGACCCCAAATGCCCAAGGGGTCCACCTTAAAAGTGACTGCCCAGAAAAAAAGCACCAAGACTTGTGTGAGCCCCAGCAGCAACCACATGGGCCAGGAGGGGCCAATTTGGTATAGGTGATTGTAAAGGAGAGGTCTACGCTTTGCCAGTAGGCATTGTTGTAAATGCATATGACTGAAGAGGCTGCCAGTATGGGGCATTACTAAGTGTGGGAATGTCATCTTTTTGCCCTGGTTACCACCATTTTCTGACTGAAGCTGGTGGTTATTGACTCTGAACGTGTCCTGGAATATACTAACCAGGCCCCAGTCCAGTGTAGTATCCTCAAAAGATATATTGCAATTTGTGTAATTCTAATTGGCAAAGACAATATACCTCTAAGTCCCTAGTACATGCTAAGACATAGAGGTTTGGAGACCCCTGTTGATGTAAGGCACTTCAGTGTGCACTGCTGTGGTATCCAATGTCATTTTATAGCTAGATCTGCCTTGAAGGCTGGTTTTAAAATAAAACTATGCTCAAATTTGACTTGGTAATTAAAAGTACTTTCAAAGTCCAAGACTACCTTTTTATTATGGATAGGTCACCTCTAAGGTCGGTCCTAGGTGCACCAAGGTCAGGGTGCTTTGTTATAAAAAAGCAAATATTTTTTATGTGCCCTGGTAGGGAAAAACAGCCACAATCATTGTTACCTATTATAGTGCTATTAGCTCCATAGACAAACATTGGAAGACGTTTATTAAACTTAATAAAGTCTAACTTTTGATTGGAGCTAGGTAGACATAAAACTCAAAGTGCCAGTATAATGGTTACAATAGATCCAACAACTTGCCAAGGTCATAATTATATACAAGTTTCAAGAAAGTCGTTTTAGACCTTACTATTCAGAAGCTATCAAAAGCAGCCCTGTAGCAGTCTCTTCTGATTGGTCGGCTTTTGATAGCCTCAACCAAACTGGTCCCTGAGTAGGTGCAAAGAGTCTGACACTGAAACATTACTGGTATTTGGTGTGAGGAGATTTGATTCCTAGAGAAGCCAGGGAGAGGTAGAAGGCTGGTGAGATAACCAGGACTTCAAATGCAGGAGAACAGATGTCCTAGGAGCCAGGCCTGCCCCACTTTCTTGATTCCCAGTCAGATAGAAGGCCCCCTAATTAGATGCGCAAAGGGGCTGGAGGGAGAGTATAGTTAGCTGTTAGCCATGCCTTTGGGCCAGGTTACACAGACACACACACCAAGGAGGAGATTTTAGCCTTTTAATATTGGGGATAACAGTGCATTATAGGTTAAATATGTTCCACACTTCACAAGAAGTGGTCATAGTAGGGTCAGGTAGCATTACCCCTTCTGACTAAGGTGCCCCCTCTTCTGAAGGCCAACAATAGAGGATAAATATGACAGAGCTGCCTAAACTCTTCAAATCACTGACTGGAACATCAGAAAAAGAAGGACTTCCTTGCTGGACCCTTGGACTGCACCACAGATGGCCTGCACACTGGAAAACTACACCAGCTGCACTCAAAAGGATAAACACCAAGAAAAGACTGCACCTTACTCAAAGGAAAATCAGTTGAATCCCTGATCAGTACCAGCTGAAAAAGTGCAGGAAGGAGTCACATCTAGATTTTCCTGGGCTACACAGGTGGGTAATTGAGCCCTAGCCATCAAGTGCCAAAGCATAGTCTATGAACCCTTGGCTAGAGCTACTGGACCAATAAATGCCCCAGAAAGTGGCTTGAGGCCCTTTTCCTCAATATGAGGTGGGGCATCACTGATTGCCTCTGTTAGAAAGGGGTTTCCTGTTTGGCTGTAGTATGCACCCAGGCCAGATCGATCAGCTTGGCACAGATCTGTCAGGCTTATCTAAAGAGGCAATGTGTAAATTAATTGTTCACACTCTCACACTGTAACACAATGGATGCCACACAAAAAGACTCCACACAAGTTTATTAAAACGGATTATTATATTATAAGCAAAGTAAGACCAAAACAACATAAATCCAATCTATAGAAGTTGACATATTTAATTTTATAGGAATAAACGCAGTAAAGAGCATAGGAGCAAGTAGCGCTAAAATGGTTACCTCATGTCTCGCTTAACTGGGACAGAGTCAAAGTTGGGGTCGACCGCCATAGAGCACCGGCCGGCTACAGGACCTGATGAAGATCAATACAAAATGGTCAGGCGATTTAGTCGATGTTTCTTAAGTAATTTTGCCCGGCGTTAAACGCCTCTAATACCATACGAAGTTGTCAAATAAAGAGGCAGGCGCTGGAGACAGGAAGACAGGAAACAAGTTTTATTCCGACGGAGTAGAACACGTCAGATCGGACAACGAGGTATCGTCTCGAGGTGCTCTCTCTAGCCTCTCTGAGACCTGGTCTTTTATACACTGGCTTAAGACATGTGAACGCTCTTTATTACAATAATGACATTGTGAAGTATGAAGATGACATCCCCGGTACCCCCCCCCAGTTCCGGCCCATTCCAACACGTGGCTACAGTAGATGCCCTTACCCTCCATACAATAGGAGGGGGCTGTCACGCAGCTGAGTGTTCTGCCGATTCCTTTGGAATGTGTGCACCTGATCGAATCTCAGGGGGTGGGGAGGTCATGATCAATAGTAGCTCCTTTGAAGAGGGGCGAGTGCATACAGTAGTGGGCAATAAACTGTATCCTCAGGCTGAGGGATGACCAGCGGCCCGTGCAGACAATCAGGCTCAGAGGAAGGGGTCATCAAAGGAGGGGTATTCATGAAAGGAAAGGAGGTGTTGGTCAGGCGCGGGGTGTGATTCCCAGAGACAGAGTCATGCGGGAGGGGAGGGTTCATGACTTGTGCATGTGAGAGCGGGGGCAGCCAGGGTGCATGGGGGATGCTTGCAGGGTCAGGGAAGGGCGCTGACGATCGATCGTGAACAGGGAGACCATGATACCTAGAATGGCTGTCGTGTATGTTCATACGTGAGTCTGCAAGATGGGCAAGATGGCGCAGATGATGTTCAGCACACAAACTAAAATTCCACAGTCCTCCCTTTTAACATGTCTCGCCAGCTTGTCAATTCGGATCTATTCCCATAAGGCCACGTATTTCTATCTCATAGAGGGGACTCATGTGCTCAGTTTTAAAGTCCAAAGTCTTAGGGCACATGCAGTTAGGAATGAGTGAACACAGAGGTGGCAAACATTGAATACCCAAGCAACACCCACATAGTATCATGATTGGTATCAGTATAAATGTAAACAATCTCCATCCCCAGTCCTTTAAAGTGTCCCAGAACCAGCTTCCAAGCGACCATCCTCCCTGCTCTTGGTGAACCTCTGAGGATAGTCTGTGGAGGTGTTCGATTGCTTTGTAGACTGAAGGTGAGTTATCTGGCACGTAGGTGCAACAGCTGGAGCCGATGATGCGGCATGCTCCTCCACGGTCGGCCAGAACCACATCTAGAACAAGACGGTTTTGAAGAGCCACCAGGCGGACTGCCTGAAGCTCAGCCTTGTTGTTGGCGAGGATGCCAGCGGTGATGTTGATGGTTGTTTCTACTGCCTGAGTCAGGTGTCGGATAGCGCGGCTATTTGCCATTGGGCCCCACAGAGGAACAAGTCCCTTCGCCGCATCCAGGAACTTTGCTCCGGTGGAGTCGGCTTGTCCAATGTCTCCGGCGCGCTTTTGCCGGTGATGGTAGGCTGGAGCCACATACGTGGGACGAAGAATGAAGGCGATGTAGCACGTACCCCTCCAGCCTTTCGGGAGCCAAGTGTAAGCTTTGATGCCACAAACAAAGTACATATTCGGAGAAGCAACAAAGGAGGGGGGATCAGCTGAGACCAATGTTCTGGTGATGCGGCAGGAACTGTGACCCACCAGCTGTGTTCCCTAGCCTTCGAGGCATACGAGACCTGTGACATTGATGACAGACAGGGCCACAGTCAGAGTGGCAGCCGTTCGTTTCAGCAGGTTGGAGAAGGCGGGTCTGGCTGGATTGTGGAGCACTTGCATTTCAACTCGTTCTTTGGCAGGGATGTTCATAAGGAAGGCTGAACCTGAAATCACAGGACAAAAGGGGGCAGAAGTCCTTCCTGTTTTGTTCATCCAGAACCCATAGTAGAAGTGTGACACTGTTTGACCAGAAGCGGTGTTGTCCTTGTGGCTTTCCTGCAAGAGGATCAACCAGGCGAGGCAGGAGCCGTGAACTGAGAAGGGAGAAGGGATGAAGGGGATGGAGTGTCCAGTGGCATGCGGGAGCAACCCGCAGATCCAGCAGTTCGTGGCATTTGCAGCAAGGTTGTGTTGGTGCAGTAGTTGCACGAAGGAATTGTTCCAGAACTCCTTACGCCTTTCTCGGAGCTTAGGCGACAGGGAGATCAAGTGGTGCTCTTTCATGGTGATTGGCTGTGCAGTGGTCAGCAATATCTGATGAGCGGGAGTGCTTTCCTCCAAGATCCAGAAGGAAGTCATGAGGAGCAGGCAAAGGAGGAAGACAATGAAGAAAGCGATTGTCTTTGATTTGTGCAAATTATCAGTCTTTGGGTTCCTGTAGTGGGTATTTCCGGTTGTTTCCGTCATCTTCTCATCTGGCGCTTCCATCATCTTCTTATCTGGCGCTTCCATCATCTTCATCTTCAAGGTGCTCGGTAGTGGGCAGAACCACAGACTTTGTTTAGCTTCTCTCCAGGAGACCCTTGGTTGTTTTAAGGTCACCGTTCTGAGATTTTAACTTAGTCCGTGGTCTACTTAGCCGAAGCTCCCTCCTTTTTGACGCAGGAAATACCCTTCCCGGGATGGCACAGTGGGATCAGAGAATTTTGCAAGTTCAAGTGCCTTGGTATCAGGATAGCAGTTCAGTGATGGCCGATCTTTGTTCAGGAGCTCTTCTTGGGTGTCGACGTTTTCTGTTGTGGCCAGGGTCGAGGAGACCTTCTTGCAGTGGTGTGAGTGCAGCCAGTGCCTCTTCACCTCTACTCGAAGAGCCGTCCGAGTGGTGATCAGTACTTGCCAGGGGCCCGTCCACCGGGGTTCCAGACTCTTTGCCCGTTGGAAATTCCGTATTAAAACATAATCTCCCGGTTGGATATCGTGACCGGGACCCCTGGAAGCATCGGGGATGGCCTGCTGCACCTGTTGATGAATGACAGACAACGTTTTAGTTAACTTGTATAAATAATCTGACAGCAAGACGTCGGGGACGTCGTGAATGGAGGTCGGTTTGGCGGCAGTCCAGAGGTTCATTGGTCGCCCAAACACAACCTCGTAGGGGGTCAAGTGGTGCTTAGTGGGAGTGAAGCGCATCGATAGTAGTGCCAATGGGAGGGCATCTGGCCACTTAAGCCCTGTAGTGGCTACTATTTTTGACAATTTCAGTTTCAGTGTAGCATTGTGTCGCTCAACCAGGCCAGCGGATTGGGGGTGGAAGACCGCATGAAACCTCTGCTTTACCCCCAGCCCCTTCAATATAAGTTGGATAACTTCAGCTATGAAGTGGGGGCCATTGTCGCTCCATAAAATTCGACAAAGGCCGTAGCGAGGGAAAAATTCTTTCAGTAGCACTTTGGCAGTAGTCATGGCAGTGTTATCACGGGTTGGATAGGCTTCCACCCATTTGCTGAAGGCACATACAATGACCAATACGTACTTTAAGCCTTGGCATCTTTCCAGCTGGATGTAATCCATCTGGAGGACCTCAAAGGGGTGGTCAGGGACCCCAAACCCTCCCCGGGGTACCTCAGTTCCCTTCCCGGGGTTGTGTTGTAGGCAGATAAGGCACTGCTGGACCAGGCGTTTGGCTGAGTCGGGGATCTTGCTGTTGTGCCAGACTTTGGAAATGAGTTCAATCATGGGGGCAGAACCTATGTGTGCAGGGGAGTGTGCCATTGTCAGTATGGGGATCAAGTATGCATCAGGCAGTAACCATTTGTTTGTGTCTTTTGTCCGCCAGCAGCCTTCATCGTCCCTTAGACCCACCCGCGCCCACTCAGTCAGTTCGTGTGGTGTGCTGGCCGACTGGATGTCCCTAATCGTTTCCCTAGCGTCAGTCCATTTTTCTGCTTGTGACCTGGTCACATACATGCGTGTCGTTGTCCTATTCTCAGCTGTGGTTCGAGCAGTGATGTCGGCCAGTGCGTTTCCCTGTCCAACTAAGTCCGTCACCTTCTTGTGTGCCTGGCATTTGATTACTGCTAATCGTTTGGGGAGGAGAACTGCTTCAATCAGGGCGGAGACTAGATCTCCGTGAAGGATGGGTGTGCCGTGGGACGTCAGGAATCCCTTTTCCCTCCACAGGAGCCCAAAATGATGAACCACCCCGAAGGCGTATTGGCTGTCCGTGTAAATGTTTGCCGTGGTTCCTGCTGCTATGATACATGCTCGTGTGAGGGCAATTAGCTCTGCTGCCTGTGCGGATCGTTGCGTGATGCGGGCTGTCTCAACTACTGTTCGAGCTGTCGTCACCGCATAGGCAGCTGAGGTGGTGCCGTCTGGGAGTTTGATACAAGAGCCATCTACCCATAGTTCTCCATCAGGGTCTGTAAGAGCAGTGTCTCGGAGGTCAATTCTACTCCTGGTCTGTTCGTCCGTGAGGGTCACACAGTCGTGTATAGGGGGCACATCGGGGTCATTTTCAGGCAAGGGCAACAGTGTAGCAGGATTCAATGTCGTGCATCTCTTCAGAGTGATGTGGGGTGGAAGTAGGGTCAATTCGTACCCTGTCAGTCGTGCACTAGTCAGGTGTTGAGTCTTGGTCTGGTTCAAAAGGGTGTCAACTGCGTGGGGTACTAACACCGTGAGAGACAGGCAGGCAGGTAGAGCTCTGGCGACTGGGTCAAGAGTGGCAGAGAAGTAGGCACAAGGGCGTTGTTTGGCGCAGATGGGCTGAGTTAGAACAGACAATGCACATCCCTCCCTTTCGTGAGTGAAGAGGGAGAAGGGTTTGGAGTAATCTGGTGTTCCTAGGACGGGTGCCGAGCAAAGGGCATCCCGCAATCCTTAAAGGACGCTTGGCATTCGGGGGTCCAAGGGGGTCCAAGGGAGTGGGAAAGGAACATCTTTGGCCAATAGGGAAAGTAGGGGCTTTATAATGAGGCTGAAATTTGGTAACCATTGTCGGCAAAAGGAGGTAAGGCCCACCAATGAACGGACTTGCTTCTGTGTTTTTGGGATTGGGGTGTCTAGGATGGTTTGGATTCGGTCGGGCGTAAGTTTCCTCCCTTCTTTGGACAGGAGACGGCCTAGGTATGTCACTTGAGGCTGACAGAACTGCAGTTTCTTTTTGGAGACTTTGTGGCCATTCTCCGCAAGAAAGTGCAAGAGTTGGATAGTGGCCGTGATTGCAAGTGGAGTGGTGTCGGCCGCCAAAAGGATATCATCGACATATTGGATCAACACCACTCCATCTGGTAGCTGGACGGCGTCCAGCTGTCTTTTGAGGGCCTGGCTGTAAATGCTGGGACTTTCTGTGTAGCCCTGGGGAGCTCTACAAAATCGGTACGAACGGTTTTTTAAAGTGAAGCCGAAGAGATAACGGCTGTCTGGATAGATGGGGATAGAGAAAAATGCATTTTTGAGATCAATAACAGTGAAGGTGGTGGCAGTGGACGGGATGAGGGTCAGAATGGTGGTGATGTCTGAGACTACGGGGTACTGTGGCACCACTACTTTGTTGACTTCTCGCAGGTCGATGATGAAGCGGTACGCTTTCTCATCTCCCTCACCTTGCTTCTTAACAATGGGCAGGATAGGGCTGTTGCAAACATTACTAACCACTTCCTCTACCACTCCTGCATCTACCAGGGACTGAATTATCGCCACCAATGCCTTCTCGCCTTCGGGCGATATCCGGTACTGTGGGAGTTTCGGGAGTATTGCATCTGGTCGAACAGTTATGTGTACGGGGTCGATCATCATTCGTCCTACATCCGAGTCGTTTCTGGCCCATAGGTACAGGGGCTGGGTGTCAAGCAAGGATAGGTCAGCGTCTGTTATAGGGTACATATGTCGTGCTGGGCGGGATCTGGGCATGCTCGGGTTGTCGTACAGGATGACTCGGACTCCATCTGGGGAACACCTAATAGTAGCTCGGAAATGTTTTAGTAAGTCAATACCCATAATAGCGTCAGGGGAGTTGGAGGAGAGCAGAAATGTTGTGTCAGTGGGGTTGTTTCCTAGGTCAAAGGAGATAGGTACAGACAGGGGGTTAGTGGAGGGCGTTCCATCGAAACCTATCGATGTAATGTGTGAGCCAGACAAGGGTGCCCTTGGAATCAGTCGCTTTGATAATACACTACGTGTCGCTCCAGTGTCTACCAAGAATGGAGACTTTGTACCCAGGACCTTAGCAGTGACGTAAGGACCTTGCTGGTCAACACAGAGCTCGACTGGATCCCTCCCTTGCCCCTGGCAGTCCTATGCAGAGTCGCGGGCATTGTTGCAATCAGACTGTTGGCACTGATTCTGTCGGGGCGGTCAAATGTGTTCGGTCTGCCAGGCCTGTCATTGCTGGTGTCGTAGGTTTGCCCTCGTCCCTGCCCTCTAGTCCTGGGGCCATTTGCCATGTCCCTTGTCTCTTTATTTTTAATCATTTCCCGGAGGGCTGGGCATTGAGATTTCCAATGACCAAATTCTTTACAAAATGCACACTGGTTCTCATCAAGGTCTGTTCGTGGAGCGCCGGGTGTGGGTGTGCGGTCTCTAGAGGGTGGATTTATAGGGGCATTCGACTGGTAGTTTCCCCTATACCGTTACCTTCCTGTAGTCACTCCCTGCAATTGAGCAATCATCACTCGTTCCTTTAAGTCCTTTTTCTTTCTCTCTGTCGCCCTCTCGTTCTCGTTCTTTTGGTGTTCGTAATACTGAGCCATCTGAAGGATAGCTGCAGGTTTGGAGGCCCCCCAACTACTCTCACTCGTCTGTAACTTTTGGGAGACCTCTTGTGATAGCCCCTTTACGTAGTTTTGCACGAATAGGTGTTGTCCGGTTGCGGTGGTCATGTCTTGGCCACTGTAGTCGGAGAACACCGTCTCGAATCGGGAGAAGTATTCTGATACGTCTTCCTGGGTTTTCTGACGGCAAGCCATGACTACCGACCAGTCTACCTTCTTCTCTGGGATCAACGTCTTTAGCTTTTGCACTATTTTGTCCGGGAGTTCCAGTATGTCTTTTACAGGTTTCTTTCCGGGCTCTCGCTGCCTATCTAGTTCCCTGAGTTGATTCCAGGTATGTCCGAACAGATCTGTGTGTTCGGCTTTCCGGATTTGCTTCCACACATCGGCCGGCAGACATAACCCGAAAAACAAATCAATGTCCGCTAGAGTCATTATGGTTGAGCCCAAGGCTGTACCTAGTTCGGTATAAAATGCTGTCGGGTTTTTCCTTAAATCTGGCAGGGTTTGTCGGAAGGTTAAAATATCTTGTCGATCCCATGGTTGATAAACCCAATTGTACACAACCCTTCCTTTTGCGTCTGCGTGGTTGATGTCGTCGTTTGTTCCCTGACCTCTTGGGGGAACCCAGTAGGGGGCGGCTTCTCTGATAGGCACCATAGTGTTGGCTACTTCTAATGGGGACTCAGCCGCTTCAGGGACTGTGATCTTAACCTCTGGTTTCTGTTCCGTGAGGTGGCGGAAGACTTCAAGCGTTTGCATGAAGAGGTCCGTCACATCGTTCTCAGTCCCATCTCCGACATCGACCTTTCTATATAGAGCCGTCAGTTTAGCAGGACCCTTATTTTGATACCTATCCTCATATGCGTTCAGGGTGTGGTAGCAGAACCGTAAAATGAAATGCCGTCTGTGGCTACCGGCATGTGAATTGTGCATATCCATCGTATATTCTTCGCTCTCCTTCCGCTCTACCAGTGTCTTTGCTATCTTGTCAATCCCATCCCGCTCGTCTTTGCTCAACCTATTTGATCTGGCCGTTAGCTGCTTGCCAGTCTCGAGTTCATCCGATGTTGTTACCACTGTGGCTGGTGCGAAGGCCGTAAGAGCCGGGGCACTAGCGCTAGGGTCACCCTCGCCCGCACTTTGAACTGGTAAGTGTTGTGCTAGAGGCTGGCAGGGGGCATAAGGAGGGGGCATGTAGATAATCGGAGGGCCTAGCAGTAATTCGTCGTTTGCCCGTTGTTTGGAGGGTACTTCTGGGTAGAGCGCAGAGGGGGTCCTAACAGGGCATTGGCCTGCCGACCCTGATTCTTGCGTTTGCCTAACTTCCTCTCTTCTTCTTATTTCTTCATTCAGTTCTTTAGCGGCCAGGTGAGCTGTCTTTCGTAATTCTTTCCCTATTCTTTTTTCTTCTCTTTTCTTTCGTTGTTCTGCTTCCTTGCGCCACATGCCGATACTATCGAGCATAGTGGGTGTTGCTTTAATTGTTTTAACAGCTGCTTCTAATGTTTTTATTGTATTTTCATCAAAAGAACCTATCAGTGGCCACTGACTTTCGGGGTCCTTTTTTGTATATTTATGCCATAACTTACTATAAGCTATAGCGACTAGTCCTTGTTTAGTGAACATGTCCTTATTAGGGGTGCCTTCCAATGGAGCTGCATGGTTCATCTCTAATAAGCGGTGCGGGTTGACCCAACTACTAACCAATGGGGAGAAGATAGGCATGACGGTTTACAACGGGAGACAAAGGTCTGCACTACCTATCTTTTCACTACTTGCAAAGACTAGACAGAATATTTTTATTCTACGTTATTTGCAAACAGAGAATACCTCCAAAAAGAACCAATTCCAAACAGTCAATGTTCGGACAAACAATCAATCAATGAGGAATGAAATGGGCACAGCGGGTTACAACGGGGGCAAAAGCCTGCGTTACCTACCCTTCACTGTCTGCAAAGGGAGAGAGAATATTCCTATTCTTCCCCGTTTGTAGGCAGAGAAGACTCTTAAGAGAACCAACTTCGAACAATTCAATGCTCGATCAAACAATCAATCAGTGGGGAGAAAAATAGGTACGGCAGATTACAATGGGGGACAAAAGTCCGCGTTACCTACCCTTCACTGTTCGCAAAGGGAGATAGAATATTCCTATTCCTCCCCGTTTGCGGGCAGCGAATATCTCAAAGAGCGACAAAGCAAATGCTAGTATTTCAATCAATCAAACAATCAATCAATTCGCAATTCGTCGTGTGTCACGACCTTACCCGGACCGCATGGACAGTTTCTCGTCTTCCGCTTCCAGCGCCCGATCATCCTCTACTCTCTGCTGCTACCGTGGCACTCCTGATGGTTCCCAGTCAGGACCGTAGATCACTCGGGAAGAGGTCTGCTCGGAACAGGTGAAGTTCAGATGATCGGCTGTCAGACGAGGGTCTATCGGACAGGAGCTCTCCCGATCGTTGCAGTCGTTCACTCTGTCGTTGGGACCTCTCCCACTGGATCCACGTGTCGCTGATGGGCCCCATGTTTGGGACGCCAATTGATGAAGATCAATACAAAATGGTCAGGCGATTTAGTCGATGTTTCTTAAGTAATTTTGCCCGGCGTTAAACGCCTCTAATACCATACGAAGTTGTCAAATAAAGAGGCAGGCGCTGGAGACAGGAAGACAGGAAACAAGTTTTATTCCAACGGAGTAGAACACGTCAGATCGGACAACGAGGTATCGTCTCGAGGTGCTCTCTCTAGCCTCTCTGAGACCTGGTCTTTTATACACTGGCTTAAGACATGTGAACGCTCTTTATTACAATAATGACATTGTGAAGTATGAAGATGACATCCCCGGTACCCCCCCCCCAGTTCCGGCCCATTCCAACACGTGGCTACAGTAGAGGCCCTTACCCTCCATACAATAGGAGGGGGCTGTCACGCAGCTGAGTGTTCTGCCGAATCCTTTGGAATGTGTGCGCCTGATCGAATCTCAGGGGGTGGGGAGGTCATGATCAATAGTAGCTCCTTTGGAGAGGGGCGAGTGCATACAGTAGTGGGCAATAAACTGTATCCTCAGGCTGAGGGATGACCAGCGGTCCGTGCAGACAATCAGGCTCAGAGGAAGGGGTCATCAAAGGAGGGGTATTCATGAAAGGAAGGGAGGTGTTGGTCAGGCGCGGGGTGTGATTCCCAGAGACAGAGTCATGCGGGAGGGGAGGGTTCATGACTTGTGCATGTGAGAGCGGGGGCAGCCAGGGTGCGTGGGGGATGCTTGCAGGGTCAGGGAAGGGCGCTGATGATCGATCGTGAACAGGGAGACCATGATACCTAGAATGGCTGTCGTGTATGTTCATACGTGAGTCTGCAAGATGGGCAAGATGGCGCAGATGATGTTCAGTACACGAACTAAAATTCCACAGACCCATGCAGGCCCCAGTAAACAAAGTACTTTTCCTGGTAGCGAACAATGAGATGCATCGATCTTCTCCAGGCAGTGAAGGCAGTTCGTCAGTTCTTCAGTCGGGTGCCTGAGTCGAGAGGCGTTGAGCAATGCACTAGATTCTGCCATGCAGTTGAGAGGATGCTTCAATTTCACCAAGATGCAGGGGCAGTGATAAACTGTCCCATGCATGGATCTCCGGAGGCAAAGCATTGGTTTCCTAGGCGATGAGCCGATTTTACACCTTCAACTGGGTATTTGTGCTGAACAGTGCAGCACACATGAAAAGTCGTAAAAGACAGGAGAAATTAACACATTTCTCCTTTCAGGGCTGCTTTCTAAAGGTGTGAATTTCATCCTCAAAACCCAACTCAGTTTTATGGTATAGTTTTGCATCAAAAAGCATGGGTGGTTGCAAGGAACACCTCTTGTAATGCCCCCTTGATGCTAAGCAACGCAAACCAGCTCCTCATGCTACTTTGCATTACTTTTAGACAATTTTTAGCACAAAAGAAGTTTTGAACTGGAAAATAAAATCTAAAAAAAAACATTGTTGGTTTGCGTCAGTTTTGTGATGCAAACACTGGGCAAAATGTTGGGAAATCTGCCCCTCAATCTGAAGCCAAACTTTTGACCAGGAACTAGCGCTCAGCCTATCTAACCTTTGTTGGATCATGGCCGACCTAAAACTTGAAGATTATTTACAAGCTTATTTTTCAGCCCCATATTGACAATGACAGGCTTTTCCAGTCCTTGTATATACAACCCTTTACATACAGCACTTTGACTTCCATGGGTGTTGCTCTGGGTGTTACCATACAACACCCTTGGAACATGACTCATTTCCAGATTTACGAGATATCGTAAATCTGAAAATGCATCTGAATGCCAGGCCTCCCAAGTGGAGGCACAGGAAGGCGCAACAGGGAGAAATGTATTCATTTAGTTCTTATTTGTTTCCTGTTCAATGCATGCTGCATTCTGCAGCACACATAAAACGTGTAAGTCATCTCTTATGATTGTTTATGGTCAGTAAGGTGTCTCTTCCTGCACATAAACATAAACAAATAAATGCTTTCTTGGCTTGGTAGTTAGGACTGGGGGCAGAGAGTGTTATTTCGCAGATCCTCCTGTTTCTTTATCATCACGTATGAGTTCTGGATGTGCGCAGTACAAGCACCTGTTATGTTTGATTTAATAGACTATAATGCTGCTGCTTCTATAATAAGAATTTAGACCATGTTTAGGGTTTATGTGACTACAGACTTGCCTCTTAGTTCACAAATGGCATTGGAGGGCAAGCCATTAATGTTTCAAAGTTCAGGTTTTGATAAATGTCTGTCTATAATCTGATGTACTAAGGTGAAATGCTTCCACATGTTGAAAAAATATTCTTTATCATGTTTTTACATTATGTTTGTTGTATGATACACATGACAAATGTTTTCATGGCTAGGCTCATACATGGACTCCTAGAGGCTTGCCCTATTAATTTGCTGGTACACCCACCTCTATATGGCTCTTAGAATGCAGACATCAGAATTGGAATGCTCTGAGGACACTGCACTACATGGGTCTTTAATGGATCCAGCAGTACATTCAGGTCTGGAGGAGCAACCAATGGAAATGTTTGACAGATGTCCAACACACATTTCTATCTGAAGAATAGGCAGCAGAGTACAGGCAAGACACAGTCAACCCTGACCGATCTGAACGACAGAAACCAATGCTGGCTTACCTCCAGCTGAGGTGTGCTCAGATGAAGTACCATACGTTCACTGCAACATCGCTCCAAGAGCGTTTTTTCCATCTATTTGGAATTTGGGATTTCCATTGCGTAGAAGGAAAATTAAAACCAGGATACCCACTACAAGTAGTGAGACCAGCGGAAGGGCTCTGAAAGCGCTTCCCATTATGGAATGTATCAATGTTGGAAGAAATCTGAAGATCGGCTGAAAGGTTCTCAATTGCCCAGAACCTATGTTCGAAAATAGGTATACTCTCCCACTCATATCGGACATGTTTAAGATACGATTTTTCATTTCCCAAAAATAGAGCGGGAAGTTAGTTTGGACTAGTGCCTGTATCTCAGCCAAAGACCTTGCACACTGGAGATCTAAAGTCTCTCAGACTGAGCTTAAGGCAACCTCCTTCTGTAAAGGTATGGCTTTCAGTCTGCTCAGAGAATCAAACTGTATAAGGGAAACATTCAATGAAGGCCATAGCGGAGCCTACCTGATTGTGTGGGCCAGTGGAAACAATATGTGCATACAACATGTAACCCAGGAACTTCCTGTAACCAGATAGGTGATAACTGGTAGCATACCACAACAACCTCGATCATTCAACATCAAGTAACTTCCATTCGAGAGCAGTTTGAATACCAGATGAATCACCACAGCCAGGGACCCTTTAACGTAGCTTGATAGGTTTGCAACTGAAGCATTAGAAGCTCCATGAAGCATAATATCCTGACAAATTAGAGACCCGCTTAACAAATTCTCACAGTCTGAACTGCTGAGAAAGACTTTAGTATCCTCATTCCTTCATCAGAATATGTATGTATGGTAATTCTCATGATTCAATTATGTATTCCCTACCCAACACTTCATACCTGCCTTGGGTTACCCATTCTTTGGAAGGTCACTTAGCCAAGGTGAAAGGTAATTGGTCAATGTGTATCTCTTTGTGACATTTTTGTCTGCCTTTCTCTTAGATTATAAGCAGAACACAGAGACATACTGTTGATATGTCACCAGGGCACGTAACCAGAGCGCAATGATTGTAGCATCCAGCTTAATAATGGAATGGATCGCAACTGCAATTGCCCATGTTAAAGAATCGTTGGATCCTGCTCTATTATTTCTATTGCAGAAGACACAACATTGCCCAGTGAAGACATTCTGGATGTTAGTGTGGTCATGCCAGTGTCAACCACTGCCAAAGCCTTTTTTAATTTAACCCTGTCAATTTCACGCAATCTCTCCTCAGCTTGCTGTTGAGAGATTTTCCATACTTTGCTGTAAATAGCGTATAAGAAGCACTTGCAACGTTGTTTCTGGGAACCTAACTAAAAATCCCTTAGATCCATGTCATCTGAAAGTAAGGACAAGTGTTTTTTCCCCTGGGACAGTGTTGCGGTTCTCAGCCACTCTAGGCATAACTTCCCAACACTATAGCATGTCACCACCCTGGATGTTCTTGTTGCACGTAGCCAGGGTTAGGCCTAGGGATACTAAACCCTTCGGTGGTACCCTCGAATCTTGGCTGACATGTGTTTGTGCTGACAGGCCAAACCAACCATCCATTCAACTTGGGGTATGAAGAATTGTATGAACCCTCATGTATAGTGTCAACTAGTGTATCCTCACTATGTTGTGTATAGTTCTGCCATCCCTCAAAGTGTGAAGGTGAGGGAATCCGAGGTGTTTTCAAATCCCGAATCTTGGTTAATCCAAGACAGGAAGTCTGTTGTGCTGGTCAGAAAGATAGTTTGCTGTGGTATGAGGCACGCTCTAAATATTGTGTCAGTTCCCTGAACTTGCCAATCTTTATTCCCCCAGAAAGTTTTGTGTCTATGGTGTCCCTCCAGTAGGTTGAACCCTTGTAAAGACAGCTGGGAAATAAAGGAACCAGAGTATATGTGTTTAGTTCTAGTGGGCATATTTTTCTTTGCAGGTGTAGGTGTACCCTTTTTATAGTATGAGGTAGAGTTAAACCCAGAAAACTAAGCAAACATTTGTGCAAATGATTGGGAACTAACTTTTGGTAGTGTTGGGCAATGTTCCCATTGATTGTAAGTAAAAACATTATGTGGGATACTTGCTTTGTACAAGAAATGATGACCATAATGTTGGCAACAACACACAGTATCAAATCCAATGTATCATCATACAATTCATTTAAAGAGAATGTTGCAGATTGTTCTAGATCTGACAACATACTTTTCACAGTTACAACATCCCTAGCATCAGAGAATGTACTGGAGGTGATGATATCATTCAAAGATGTTTTTAATGCATGTACTAATGTAGTGGAGCAGAGCCTTGCATTCATACAGTGTTAAGTTAGCATGAGCTTATTAGAAGTTTAAACGCCATTTTACCTTTTGCTTTCTTTTGCACACGGCACACGTTAGGTACTATTTAGAGTTAGGCTGAGTGTTTTGCTTTACATGAGAATAACTTGTTTTCCTACATTGCTAGACTTGCTTCATAAGCTTAGTCTGAACAGTGAGTGCCGAGGCCTTCAAGGTTATCTCAACACTGTAGCTGTTGTTCAAAATGATCAGCGCACGTTCTAGCCATAACATATATGCAGCTGTGGCCAACTCAGATACTGGTGTCTTTAACAATGCACTGTGTAGGCATGATTGAACACACTTTGAGAACATTTGTATGCTGAGAGCTTGTGCAGAACTCAATGTGATTCACTCCTGCTAATCTTTGAGATATGGGGTCACCTATGCAAGCCTAAGAGACCTTCTTTAGTTATAAAATAACCTACTAGCAAGGGAGGGTGAAATATAGGTATATATTTAACCTGTTTCCATTTAGCATTATAACATGCTTTCTCCCTTTGTATTTTATGGAATAGTACCTATGTTGACAATCTTATTTCTTATCATATGTCCTCTTGTATTAGCTAAGATGCTGCACCTGAGATCATGGCGTTAAAATAAATATTTTAAACTTGCTTGTGTCTCCCTTTACTCCCTGTTTTGGTATGAGAGTATAATGAAAGAGTGCTCATGTTTCCCACTTTACCTGAGGTATCCTAAGTCGCTAGTTCTGGGTTATCTAATCATTGGTTACTTTGCTATAGGACGAAGAGCTAATGAGACACTGATGCTAGTCTGGTAGGGGATTTTGAGTACTAAGGTGAGTTTTTGGCACACCCTAATTCACTGAGGTCCTGAATCCCTGTGCAGAGTTATGTGTCTGAGCAGAATCCCTGCAACATGGCGCCCAAACAGTGGTGCTCTATTTCATGACGCTTGAGTAGTGCTCAAGGGTCCTTAACCCCTTCACTATTGTTTCTGGTTAACAGTGGTGAACGATAAACCTAGCTATAGTCATTTAGGTCTTTTCAAGCTTGAATCTTTCAAAACGGTTTCCTTTTGAATTACTACCCAGTTGTGCTACATTGTCTTGCATTGTACCTATCCTGTCTGTGTCGTTATGGGTGACGTTGACACACCGCAGCATAGTCGCATTGCGGTCTGCAATCATTTGCAGGCTCATAACGTCTCCTTGGTGGGCATGGCGGTTATTTTGGTAGTGAGTGCTGAGATAGCTTACCCGTTTGAGATTTTCTACTCATGGGTGACATTTCCTGCAGTGGATGCAGCTACTCATGTGTTTCACACTTATTCTCACACAGCTGTGCCCGTGGAATATGTTCCTTATAGGACACAGGAAATTCCAATTTCTGCATGGCAGCACTGTGTTTGGTTTAATGGCCCCCTTCCCCACAGTTTAATGGCGATTAGATTAGGTCCTTTGTCCATTCCAGGCGCTTCTTGGCCTGTTTTGGTTGGATTTACTCCGCATCCTCGTGCGGTAGCAGTCCCCGTTGCTGAGCTAAGCCTCCTATATACTTCCGCAATTGGAGTTATTAGGGCCTTGGTTCAATATGTTACCCGTAATTTCCAGGTCGGGGTCCCTGGTGTTGCGGCACTTCCAGCTGGATCGAGCGGGATGAAGCTTAGTCCCGCCTTGGTTAATGCGGGTATGGGCAAGCGTCCCCAGGATAAGGATGATATGCCTTTCTGGCTTGCCAAGAAATTTGACCAGCTCGAGGCAGTTTTTCCTAATTCGAGTCCTGTAGAAAAACACGTGACTCTTACAATTAGATTGCCCAAGGACTTGGTACTGGAGGCCGCTTACTGCGAGTCATGGGGTAGAATCTTTGCGGCAGTGTACATGAGGTGCTTCAGTACTCCGTCAATGGCTGTCCTTCCGACGGTCATTAAACGTGTTTAAGATGAACACGGACCAGAGGCTGCGGTTGAATTGGGAATGAGAGTCGTTGGCTCATTTGACGTAGTTTCCGATCTCGTCCTTATAAAGGGAGATGCAGTAAACTTCAAAGTGTCTAATGATTTGTGCGAAGTCCATGATGCCGACAAACATCAACAGTTACCGAAAATTATTACGGCGGCTTATAAGACCATAGGCTGTAATAGTTTAGGTGTCAAGCCCTTTTCTGCTAAGAATAAAAAACAAACTCAGGGGTCAAAGTCTGAGAAAGATGATCTACCCAACGCTCCAAAGCAAAATTGGAACAAAAACAAGAAACATGGATAACAACAACAGAAACAGGAGTCCCGTCCTGCATCACCAGTGCCTGCATCTACTGAGCGCTCTTATGACTTGCACGACCGCGCTACGATTAAGTCACCTGATCGTTTTCAGGTTCCTGATCAACGTTCTCCTCATTCTTTACAGGACACATCCGCCTCATCGTCCGGTGGTGGAGGCGACAGTAGAGGAAGGGCTGGCCAGCAGAGTCGTGACCAACCCAGCCCAAACGACGGAAAAGGCAAGCAGGACGATTCTTCACAGAAAAGACCCCAGTTTCAGAAAAATAAAGTTTCCGCTTTAACAGCGAGATATGCCACAGATATTGAGAACGCAGCTTCGGATTCAGACGTGGGCGCTGACGATGTTGGACAGCCCGGCGGAGATTACCATTGTTCGAGAGGCCCTGCGTCCACTACTGAAAGTGACAGCGACTGACAAATTTGTTGTTGTTGAGAAAGCTGATACTAGAAATAGGCTTTTTGAAATTGACCTTTTAATTGAAGGTGACATACAACGTACCATAAAAGGGGAATTTTGGGAAAATCTTACAACTACGTATGACATTTTGTTAGCGGAGGCTGACTGGCCCCCACCTTTTGTTCTGCAAGCTCGGAGAGGGGAGGGGGTAATCCTCCTTAGTTTCGCGCAAACCGTGTCAAAGGAGCATGCGCTGAATTTTGCACAAGAGTGGGCTAAGGCCCTTGCGCCTGCTTTGTACCATACTCACTGTGGTTGTGATAAATTCTCCCCCCAACATGATATTCCCTTGTGGTCTATGCCAAAGCCTCAACCTCAATATTCCACGTGGCGTGAAGCGAAAGCTTTTGTCGCAGAAATCCTTGAACAATTGGAATATCAAGGTGTGATTGAAACTTGTGTGTCTCTGATGAATAACCCTCTTTTTACTGTAACCAAGCCTGATGGTTCTTACCGTTTGGTATTGGAATACCGGCATCTAACCTCGCATTGCTGTACCTGTGCAGTACAGAATACCCACTGCTCCGCCCTGGTGGATGGTCTTGTGTGTAAAAGGTTTAAAACCACACTTGACATAGCCAATGGTTTTCTTGCCCACAATCTTTCTGATTTAAGTAATCAATGGCCCGCTTTTACCAGTGGTGGCACACAGAAAAAATTTAAATGTTTGGCTATGGGCTACAAGAATAGTCCAGGTGTGTTTTGCTGCCCGTACAGTTTCTCTTCTAGAGAGAATTGACCCAGATGCGTGTTCGTATGTGGATGACATTTATCTCACAGACATCTGTGCCGTGTTGACCGCATAATTTGTAATTTTGCGGACTACGGTTACAAATTCAACTTGGCAAAGTCTCACATTGCAGAGTACACAGTGTTGTTCCTGGGCTATGAGCTAAACAATGAAGGTCGAGGATTGGCTCCTCACTTCTTGGAGAAATGCGCACAACTGCGTGCTCCTACAACACTGAAAAAATTGCAATCCTTGCTGGGATTTTAGGATTTTGGGCGTACATACATTCCCAAATATGCCCACCGTATCAAGCCATTATATGCTTTGATACAACCAACTTTTACCAAATCGTGCTGGCTGCCTGAACATTCAGCCATTTTGCTATCTTTGCAGGCTGATCTTCTAGAATCTAAATTCTTACTGACTCGTGAAAACCACACCAACCTGGTGATAACAATCGTCCCTGGGGCGGTGGGTTTCACATACCTTACTTTTTACGAAGGTGACACAGTACCTTTCGCTCACAAGTCAACTTGTACACTTCGGATGAAATGCGGTTTTCCACTGTGGAACAAGTTTTGACAGTAGTACAAATGGCCATTCTGAAGGAACGTGCACTGTCGCAGGGAAAACGCATGTTCATTGTTACCCTGTATCCTGCCTTGGAGGCAGTGAAGAAAACCAGTGTACCTAATTCTAAAGCTTTGTACCCACTGTGGATACAATGGGTGACATCATTGATGTCTCCAGATGTCATGTTCATTTTTGACACATCCTTACGGTTGCAGGAGTTCTTGCAGTATGAATTTGTTCATCCTGCCCTGTTGACTATGCGCCCTTTGGAGGATTTCCATTGTATCATTTACACTGATGGTTCAGCACAAGTCGCGCATGGGTCTAAGCACGCATACGTCTCAGCTTGCGCAATTGTGGTCGGTTCCATGGTGAATGGAGAATTCAAGTCCGATGTCGTACATACACAGACATTAGGGGACTGCACCGCCCAGTTAGCAGAGCTCCGTGCTCTGATACTTGCATTGGAGTATGCAGATCCTGGTGTGACTACTCTTATTGTGAGTGACTCTTACTACTGTGTCCACTCTTACAATGACAATCTGTTCTTTTGTACTCAGAACGACTATTGTGACTCCAAAGGTAGCACAATAAAACATAAAAGGATCTGGGTTCGAGTGGCTGAATTTAAAGAGCAACTGCCACTTGTGTATGTAATTCATACTCGTGGTCATCAGCGTGTGGGAGTTCACGCTGTTGGCAATAGTCTGTCCGATGAGGCCTCGAAGACAGCAGTTTCGACATATTTGGTTGCAGCAGTTACACGTTCCAAAAGTAAGATTAATGATGACATCTTGGCAGCAATTGCCGCTACTGAGAATGGAAGTAAATATCCTACTGGATTTCCTTTGAAGTATTCTTATCATTTAAGTCCCGATAAAGCTCCTTATGTGAAAATACCAGACGTTGGTGACAGATTGATTCCCAACGCGGACCTCAGGTCAGCGCTGATTACAGCTACCCACGAGGGTGTTGTGTCCGCTCATGCGGGCGTTTCGACTACTGTATCTCAGCTACAACAGCTTTTTTGGTGGCGGGGACTGTATAAACAGACGCTTGATTATGTCCTTCAATGTGACATTTGTCAGCAGATTAAGCCTTCGACTGCCACGCGTCCGCCCCAGACACGTTGTACATTTCCAATAAACCACTTGGTTGTGTTTATTTGGATCACTGCGGTCCTTTATCTTCAGATACTGCGTATAGGTACATCTTAGTTGCAGTTGATTCTTGCACGCGCTTTGTATGGGTGTGGCCCCACCGAAGTGCTGATTCACGAACTATCATAAGGGGTTTTAGTGTCTTTTTGGGAATTTTTGCATGTGGCACCTTCCATCCGGACCAAGGTCCAGTGTTCGCCTCTAAGGCGTACAAGGATGCCATGAGTTAATTGGGGGTCCAGGTCAAATTTTTGTCTCCATACCGGCCTAAGGGTAATAGTGTTGTAGATCAGATGAACTGTGACTTAAAGCAATCCTTGACAGCTAGAGTTATAGGTACCGGCCGTAACTGGCTAGCCCATCTCAATGGCATAGAGCGTGCACTTAATGATCTCCCTAGAAGGTCTCTGGGTTGGCATACCCCATACGAGATGCTCTTAGGTATCAAAATGTTTTTCCCAGACCTTGAAGGTCTAGACCAGGCGGTGGCAGCTGCCCCCTTTGACGTACATGAACATTGTAATGTTTTACAGACTCTACAAGAGACGAGAGACAGTCTTTTAAAGGAACACAAGCCCTCTACATCTGATGCTGCCTTGCAGATTCCGGTAGTTAGCTGGCTACCCCGAGTCGGAGAACTGGTCCGAAAGAAGGTCAAGAACAGGAAAGAGTTTGGCCCCTCATATCGAGCTCCAGCTCCTGTACTAGGCGTGCAGGGCACAAGAACAGTCATTTTACCTCCGCTTCCAGGTTGTAAGGAAAAAAGGTACATCTCAATTGACTATGTCTAATTACACAGAGTGGCCGATTCTTCTTAGTATGACACCTGTGGTGTCTTGTCCATCGATACTGAGAAATTCTGTTTTGGCTCTGGCTCCTAACAACAGGCCTGACGTCGCCTTCGAGATGCCTGCAGTTTCAAGTCCTTTATTGAATACCCCACCTGATGCTCATCTTGATGGTACTGAGTATACTTACCCCACAGACTTGCCCGATTTACAAACTTGTTTGGCAAATGAGTCCAGATTTTCATTTGACACTAGCTCTACCACATCAAAGTCCCCTTCAAAACTTTCTGTTTTTGCAAAGTGGTTTAAAAAACATGTTTTGATTCCTCCTTGGACTTACATTTGGTTGGTGCTTTTTTCAATTTTTTTGTTTATGTCAATTGGCTTTGTGATATATTTTTTCCATCTTGTGAATGGACTCTACATTGAAGAGGGGACTGCTATTCGACTAATTAATGGAACATTGGCACCCTATTCCTCATCACACAGATTGAAGAGGGACCTGACTTTTGTAAATATTACTGCTTGGCACGTCTTAGATGGGAATGTATGGGACGCTGTTAAATTTCAGATGCATGGTCCCACGGAGGTTATGAATGTTCCGAACGTACTAAGAGTTTCTATAGGGGATGTGATTAAACAAAATATACGCTCTGATGATTGAGATGTTCAAGCCGTAGAGGCTTTATTTTCAGATATGAAATATTATGCTGCTTTTGATGCTGAGGATTTATATTCAGATTCGGCTACTTATGGTAATTTGTTCTGTTATCAACACTATGGAAATCACTACCTGCATAAGGCAAACACAAGGAAGAATATAGTTAATTTTACACAATGGGAACATTGTCCCACTCCTGTTGAAGGCAGCTCAAGTTCTTTTTTAAACAGATTCACTTATTTTACTGATTTTAATCAGTCAAATCCTAATGCATTTTATTTTAAGATGTCCGAAAAGTCCTCTTCCAAAGTTAGACTTACCCACACAAAACTGTTATATTCCAAGTAATTTCTTGACCAAATGGTTATTGAGGGGCTATGAACTGTGGAAAGATACTATTGATAATAAATCTGTTTGGGGTTCTAAAAGTTAGCAAATGCAAGGCACAGAGGCTTTGCAGTGTACATGCCTCATTCCGAACCATATGTTGTTTTTGAATTCGACTATTTCACAAACCACATGCTTTGGATTGGCTACTACTAAAAAATAAATGCTCCTTCTTTTCCAGAATTGGAAGAGAACCCTGGTTGGGATAATAATACCAGTATTTCTATCAGGGAATTACAGACCCTGTTGCTGAATTCTCCTTTTAACATATCCAGTTTGGATCCTAAGGGTTGGTTGTCATGGCACAGAAGTGCAGATTCTTGCCAACATCGTTTTCTGGGTTTAGCCCCTGGCTACACACAGGTTAGGGTGGATCCCCGTTTTGAGGGTGACCATTCTGTAACTACCTATTCCATAGGCAAGCTGTGTCAGAATTGGCTCAAACACTCCACTTTTGCGTCAGTTAAGCTTCATTTGTCTAAATTGACTGACGATGTTGATCCGAATGACTTTGTCAAGGGCCCTGCTTTCGGCAGATCCAAAAGGTAGATATATGCTATTTACAACGAAGTTTGGAAACTGTCCCTGATTGAGGCTGCTTCCCGCTTAAGAGCTATAGATCAAGCAAATTTAGAAAAAAGTGTTAGCAGTTGTAGATAACAGCATTAACATGCTTTCTTCCCGCATTTACACATTAGATAATATTGTTTCGTCTGTTGGTGATATTGTGCAAGAAGATGTCTCTGTTTTGTACCATGGTCAAAATCAATTACGTCCCATTATGCAGTTTGCATGGACTTTACAAACGTTGGGACTACATGAACACGTCCTCGTTGTTTTCCCCTTTTAATTTGACTGACAAACAGCAATTTATGTCTATAAAAGATTGTTATGGGATGCTGGCTTGAATTCCTTAAATCATTACGGTCTCCCAACTTGTATTTTGTTGTAAAAACGTAATGTTTCCTCCTCCACATGGGAAGCTGGATGTTTCCATCTGGCCATTGATTCCGACCTTGAAAGCAGAGTTCAACAAGATGAGTCGAATAAGAGCTCTTTTGTCCCAGAAAGAAGTCGCCCTTACATCTGCACGCGAGACGTTTGTCCTTCACATAGCAAACACCCGCACAGAAGTGCATGCGTTATTAAATACGGATCTTCCCCTGCATTTCGGGTAGTTAATTCACACAATCTTTAATGCCTCCTTGACCACAGGGCAGGCTCACTTTTTTGAAGTTGTTAGTAGTGGCCTTGTGACTCCTTTCCAAACTATATTTGGTGTGTTCCCGGCATTTTTTCATTCGATTTTCTCCAGCCTCTTTGGTGGATTTCAATTGATGCTCGCTCTGGTTGCCGGAGTGCTTCTACTGCATTATTTATTTCAGAATAGATGCACATCCTGTGACACGAGACGATTTGCCCCGGCTGTTGCTGCTCCACAACCGAAAGCTTGATTACTATGGAGCACTGCATCTGGCTACATTGAGTGCAGCTTATGGATTATCGTTTCGATTTTCCTTTTTCACATGCGTCCAGCCTGTCTTTCATTGCCTGAGCTGTGATTTAGAATGGTCTCTGGATTTGTGTCTCTGCAGTACGGTGTCTCCCAACGCAGATTATGATCAACAGATGAGCCCCTTAGTTGCTCATGATTTGCTTTATTCTGGAGGCGGGATTATGGCCTTTGCAGCGATGCATGGAATTCTGGGACGTTTGAATATTTTTGCAGCGGGGCATGATTTCTTGGCACGCAGTTATATTGAAGTAAATCTGAATTGTCCTCTGATGGTACTAGAGGCTCCGGTTATTGAGGAACATGTATGTTTATTCCCGTTACTAAATTGGATGTTTTCAGATGAGAACAATGACTTCCTGTTGGAGGCTGTTGCAACATACTGTGCATACACTGTTGGAAAGAGGTGCATGTCCTTCTCTCTCTCTCTTTTTCACGACCGACGTCACATGTTGGACATCGATTTTTTTTATTTTCATTTTTTCTGGTCTCTAGGCTTTACTGTACCCACAAGTGATAACTAAATTGGAGTATTTCCAGATTTCGGAGTTTGCTCCCGTTTTTCAATTATGGCAAACTTGATTCTATCTCTCGAACTTGAACTCTGCGTTCCTGCTTTACCCCCATTACAAATCCGTGTCCGTGCTCCGATCAAGGGAGGGTGTAGTGGGGTTGAGCCTTGCATTCATACAGTGTTAAGTTAGCATGAGCTTATTAGAAGTTTAAACACCATTTTACCATTTGCTTTCCTTTGCACATGGCACACGTTAGCTATTGTTTAGCGTTAGGCTGAGTGTTTTGCTTCACATGAGAATAACTTGTTATTTTACATTGCTAGGCTTGCTTCGTAAGCTTAGTCTGAACAGTGAGTGCCGAGGCCTTCAAGATTATCTCAACACTGTAGTTGTTGTTCGAACTGATCAGCACACGCTCTAGCCATAACATATATGCAGCTGTAGCAGCTGTGGCCGACTCAGATACTGGCGTCTTTAACAATGCACTGTGTAGGCATGATTGAACACACTTGGAGAACATTTGTATGCTGAGAGCTTGTGCAGAACTCAATGTGATTCACTCCTGCTAATCTTTGAGGTATGGGGTCGCCAATGCAAGCCTAAGAGACCTTCTTTAGGTATAAAAAACCTACTAGCAAGGGGGGGTGAAATATAGGTATATATTTAACCTGTTTCCATTTAGCATTATAACATGCTTTCTCCCTTTGTATTTTATGGTATAGTAACTATGCTGACAATCTAATTTCTTATCATATGTCTGCTTGTATTAGCTAAGATGCTGCACCTGAGATCACGGCGTTAAAATAAATATTTTAAACTTGCTCGTGTCTCCCTTTACTCCCTGTTCTGGACTGGTATGAGAGTATAACAAAAGAGTGCTCATGTTTCCCACCTTGCCTGAGGTATCCATGTTCTGGGTTGTCTAATCATTGGTTACTTTGCTATAGGACGAAGAGCTAATGAGACACTGATGCTAGTCTGGTAGGGGATTTTGGGTACTAAGGTGAGTTTTTGGCACACCCTAATTCACTGAGGTCCTGAATCTCTGTGCACAGTTATGTGTCTGAGCAGAATCCCTGCAACACTATTTTTAAAAGTTCAGTGAGACCAAATACATCATATGAAACCCTATCCCAAACTGTTCCTTCAGGAATCGGAACTGTTGTAATGTTATTGAGAGACAGGTCTCTTTGTTCATGATGAGTTGATGTATGTGGTTTCAGATCAAAGTTCACATGTTGTACTGATGAGCGTTCTGGGAGATAATGTCCATTCTCGAGCGGGAAAAAGACAGTCACTACACCTATCCAGAGTACTAGGAAAACTAGGCCAATTTCCATCCAGAGCTGTAGCCAAGGAGAAGCAAAGGTAGAGTTTAAATATATTTTCTTTGAGTGAAACAGAAGCTGGCTGTGACTCGGGTTCACTAGGATCCATAGAAAAGGTGTCAAAATTGATGGATGACCTAGGCGCTGTTCGATCTATCTTTGGTAGCTCAGCAGGTTTTGTTGAACTGGCAAATGATTTGTCGCAAGACATATTCACATAGATGTTGGTATTTAGCAGAATTTAGATCTGTGTTTCATTTGTATTTTGTTGTTGTTGAATTTCGACAGGTACGAGTTCCATTCCATAGTTAGTAATTCCGTTACTTCGTAAAGTAGAATTGTCAAACATTATTATTATTTCTGTGTGAACTTCCTCAATGGTAGCAAGAGGAATTTGATGGCTATTCAAAAGCCCAAGTGGCCTCCTATTCAGTATTGGCCACATAGTGTGATTTGATCAGATCAATAGAGATGAATCTCTTTTCTTTCTTTCCGGCAAGAGGCGGTAGAAGTACTGTTGTTGTTTCTCCGACAGCCATAACAAGTACTGGGGCTCAGTAATACAGCCCAAATTGTTTTTTGTTCACAATCTTTTCTTTGACCAGGTACCCAATCTTTGAACCCATGCAGAACTTCCAGAACAGCTTTCACTTCCCAGTGGCAGTGCGTTTTCCTTGGACATTGCTTTGTAGTGTCCGCAATTCATTGAATTCCTGTAAAATAGCAAAACAATCCTCAATGCCAAATGCATTATGATTCGCCACTGTGCTGCCACAATCAAGGTTGGGTACCCACATTCTCATTCCAAACAGGACCTCATGTGGAGTACTTCCTCCCAGGGAACTTCTTGGCATATTATTTAGTGCCCTCTGGACTCCGTACAGGTGATTGACCCAAGTACCACCCCTGCCTAATACTCTTGCTGTTAAGGATTGCTTTAAGTCTCAATTTTTCCTCTCCACAATCGAATTTACCTCGGGATGATACGGAGAGGAGTACCACAATGCAACACCCAAACTTCCCATGGCCTCTTTGTAAGCCAGAGAGCTAAACGTAGGGCCATGGTCAGAATGTAATATGCCAAGTACGTTTGTCCCTATGAAGACACGCAAATCCCTTATAAAAGTTCGAGCGTCAGCCAAGCGCTGGGGTGAAACCCACAGAAAACTTGAGCATGAATCCACTGCCACCAAGAAGTACTTGTAAGCCCCATCAGATTGTAGGGGGCCAAAGTGGTCTAAGTAGACACATGCAAGTGGTTTCTGTGGCAGACGTGCAACGGTGGAACCCTTCATCTGCTGACACTTAAGAACAAAACTCTTGGCCTGCGTTGGTAAGACCTGGCCACCAATAATGTTGTTTCAGCAATTGAACTGTTGCAGCAATACCTGCTTGTACTGAACCCAGACCCTTGTGTGCAGCTAGTATTAACCTAATCTGTGACTCATGTTTGGTATTACTCTATCCTCCATTCCTGGAACTTGAGCATAGGGTATATTTTTCACCTCTAACTTATAGGAGTACTTGAGTGGAAAATCTTTTGGCAAGGCTGAGCTGTTATTACGTGTAGTGTTGACAGCTACCATTACCTGTCTGTCTATCCTCATGCTAGAATGAATGATTGCAGCAATGGCAGCAGTTAGCACTGTCACCTTAGTGGCTTCACCAGCCAATGAATGTCCTTTAAAGTGCATGCCAACATGCTGATGACTCAGCGTATGAATCCCATGAGACCGTGGCAAGCCTCTTTTCAGATCTACCATTTGTTCCTAGAGTAATATTTGCTTTATTGTGCAACCTTTTGAATCTTTTAACCCATTCTGTCACCAGTAGTGAAGATATTCATTGTAAGACTGGACACAATGAAATGAATTGTATGCCATTAATGTGAGGAATTCTCGATCCGCATTTTTTTAGTGCCAGAGTCAGGGCTTTAAGTTCTGCAATCTGTGCCATGCTATCTCCTTAAGACTACGTCTACATATTGTTAGGACGGAACTTATCATCCCGCATAGGTCCCTTTACAATTGTGCAAGCTGTGCTGTAGTGTTGTTTACTTCCTACGGCCAGCTGAGCCGAACCACCAGTGTACATTATGTATTCATACTGATTTAGAGGCATTATTTCATTGGAAGAGGATATTCTTGTTCGTACTGCAAGATAGCTTGGGTCGTTAATGTAGCATCAAATTTGTAGTCTACATCTGTTGCAGTGAGAGAATTAGCCCATTATATCCATCGTGAATGTAGTGCTTTTGGGTTGGGAATGCTCACTTTTGTAACAGCCTCTAAGGTTGGTACTGGAGTCACAACAATTATTCATTTCCCATGAATTAGTGCTCTATCTCTCATTACTGTCTGTACTGCTGTTAGTATTTTTTAAACTCAGCGTTTGTGTACAAATGTGATTTGTATGCGATGGTTACAGTTTTGCCTTCATTGAAGGTCAAGTAAGTGTACACTGATTGACCCATAATTACAAACAATCACATATGTTTGGAAGCTATCATGTCAGCTTGTAAGGAACAAAGAATATTTGTATGTTCCTATATTCAATGTTGAGCTAAGAAATCAGGTCTAATGTAGTCGTAGAAAGGTTTTACTTTTTCTGCGTAATGTAAAATGTATGTTCTGCCAAAATTTAGGAATCCTAAAATGGATTGTAAGTTTTTCAGACTCTTCAGAGGTTGGCGCAGCACACATTTTTCTAAACAATTTGCTGGAAGGCTTTTCCCTTCCCTTGAGAGCTCTTACCCCATAAATAGGACATTGAGGTGGGCAACTTTTAAAGTGAAATTTGTATCCCTCAGAGGAAAACCCCAGAATTATGTTCTTCACCCTTGTAAAATGATCTAATAGTTTATCATATGTCAGATAAATATCATCTACATAAGACTATTTCTCCTCATAAAAATTCTGAAGTAAATCTGATACTCTGATACTCTTGTCGGAAATAACTCAGGGCTTTTCTTATACCCTTGGGGCAGTCTACAGAATTGTCTCTGAGAGCCAAGGGCCAAATATGCTGTTAAATATCCGCTTTCAGGCGCTATATTTTGGCAGACAAATACATTTGAGATATCTTGTGTTGTTTTGTATTTTTTCCGCATTAAGTTATTCATTAATGCGGCACTGTGTGCATTCTGTACTGCAAATTTCTTGAAATGTTCAAATAGCTGTAGTCTAAAACTAGACTTTATGAATTGTTGGATTTCATTACTGGAAAAAAAGGATTTTTCATGAAAGAAGTGCAATTCTTGATTACACCCTGGTATTTAAGCTGATCTAAGATCTCCCTGATTTGTTTTTTGCATCATGTTTTATTGGGTGCTGTCTCAGTGGAGTTGGAGTAGTATTTACTAGGATTGCATGGTAAGATAACTCAGCGTCTCATCCTACATGATTTTTTTATTTTTTATACTCTTTTTATTGATTTTATAAACACAAACAACTTGAAAGGAACAAGGAACAGGAGAAGACATCATTACAAATAACGTTGCACTGTGTGGTGTGTGAGCGGGAAAGGTCAACCTTTGAGCAGAAGGGTTATTCAAACAAAGAGTCTCGTGTGGGGGAGCAGAGGAAGCACAAAATAGTCTAGTACATAGTAGTAAGTGGAGGAACCAACGGGTTATGGGGACACAGGTTCAATATCTGGGTCTGGGAGAGGGGGGTACATATATCACCACGGTAAGAGTTCCATTGAGTCCACATCTTCCCCCATTTACGGGGCGTACCACGAGAAATATACACAGTTTTTTCCCTGAACATGCACCAATCCATATTTTGTTTCCAATTCCGAATCCCGGGTGGTCCCTGAGCACCCCACAGTTGCGCAATGTCTCTCTTGGCTATCATGTTTCCCAAGGTCACCCATCGAAGCTGCGACACATTATAGTCGTTCGGTTCCACACATTCAGCAAACATCTCCTAGCCTCCGGCATCGATCGCACACCCGTGACCTCACTCATCACCTCATGCACACGGGTCCAGAATCGCACTATCTCAGGGCATTCCCAAATGATATGCAGAAATGTGCCCAGGAGACCGCAGCCACGCCGGCACAAACCATCCACAGAAAAGCCCATGTGTATCAAGCGGGGACCAGTCACGTACACTCTATGTAGGATTTTGAGCTGAACAAATCTAAGGCGCGCCGGGATAGCCACCTCTTTAGGGGAGGAGATCGCCGCTTGCCAATCCTCGACGTCAAGTTCCAGCCCATCACTAGTCCAGACCTCTCTAAGACGAAACAGGAGATCGGATCTGGAATTGATGAGTTTCTTATAAATAAGCGAAATAGTACTATCAGGAGCATGTCCGTCCAGTACCCTATCCTCAAGCGGGGACGCTTCCGGTATCTCAACACCCGGAGGGAAGACCGAGAGTACCGCGTGACGGACCTGCGCATAGCGAAAAGATTCGCGATCGCCCAAAGCGTACTCGGCTTTCAATTCCTCAAACGTTTTAATTCTCCCTTTGGTCCAAACGTCATCCACCCTACTGATGCCTATCAAGTCCCACTTGTCAAACCCCTTCGACTGCCAGAGAGATCCAAGTCTATCAGATTCATACAATGGGGTGGCACGAGTCAGTTTATCAGACCACCCAAGCGCCATGGAGGCATGTCTCCACACTTAGACAGCCGTCCTAGTGGGGCCCGTTACATTTCGAGGGGTGAGTCTGGAGTAAAGGGCTCTATTATAGTCACCCCCTGGCAATAGCCACTTATCCATCTCGAAGGCTGGGTTCGGTGAAGGGCCATACATACAGTGATTTATCGCCCCCAATTGAGACGCCCAATAATAGCGACGGATATCAGGTAAGGCAATTCCCCCGCCATACCACGGGAGCGTCAGTTTAGCAATGGCGATTCGGGATCTACCCCCCCCCCACACCAATTGTCTCTGTAGGTTCTCAATCTCACGGAAATATTTGGCCGGGACTATGTCAAGTGTGTTCTGCAACGCATAGAGGAAGCGGGGCAGCGACATCATCTTGAACAATGCCGCTCTACCCAGGGGAGAGAGAGGAAGTTTCCCCCAAGCAACAACATCTGCCCGAAGGCGCTGAAGAGGGGGCAACAAGTTCCGGTCAAACCGCAGTTCAGGCTTCAGAGTGATGAAAATGCCTAGGTATCGAAATCCATCACGCGCAATCGCGATGGGGCACCCACTGGGCAAAAGAGGAGCGTCTCCCGACAGGACGTAGATACAGGACTTCGACCAATTAATGATAAGACCCGAATTTTTACGAAAGGACGTCAAGACATCAAACAGTACAATGAGGGATTTACGGGGAGATGTGAGATACAGCAGAATATCATCCACGTAGAGAGATACACGGTCTTCAAACTCCGAATTCCATCTAATGCCCTTGAGGGACGGTTCCCACCGCAACCAAGCCGCCAGTGGTTCCAAGGCAAGAGCAAACAACAAAGAGGACAGAGGACAGCCCTGTCGCGTTCCTCTGCCCAATGCAAAGGGAGCAGATACCCGACCATTTACCACCACCTGAGCGATGGGATCGGTGTAAAGCAACCTGACCCACCGAACGAAGTCCGGACCAAAACCAAACTTTGCAAGAACCGCCCACAAATATGGCCATTCTATAGTATCAAACGCCATCATAGCGTCCAAGGACGCCAAGATGGCGGGCTCACGTAGCGTCTCGGCTCGCGCCAAGACGCCGTGCAACCTTCGGAGGTTAAGTGCCGTGTTGCGGTGCGGTATAAAGCCGGACTGATCAGGGTGAACAAGGTCCCCAATGACAGTCGCCAAACGCATCGCCAGCAGTTTGGCCAGGATTTTAGGCTCAGCATTAATCAACGAAATGGGTCTAAAAGAGGCACAGCGATCCCAAGGTTTGCCATCCTTGTGGATGACGACTATAGAGGCCAGTCTCTGGTCCGGCGGGAGGGAGCCCACCTCCAAAGACTCGAGAAACATCGAGCGTAGGTGCGGGGCCAGCGTGTCCGGACGCAGTTTATAGAGCTCAATGGGGAGTCCATTAGGGCCCGATGCCTTGCCGGATCGGACCGAACGGATGGCAGCGGCGATCTCCTCCACACCAGGCGGCGCATCTAGAGCATCCCTATCAATGTCAGACAATCGGGGAAGTGCGATATCCCGCAATAGCAAGTGGGAATCCTGCTCAGACCGATCAGACACCGGGGAATACACCTCACGGGAGTAGTCAGCAAAACATGTAACCACATCAGCAGGGTCAGTATAACACTCACCATTCTCCGCAACAATCACAGGGACGACTCGACTTGCGTTCTCCCTCTTATCCAGCCAAGCAAGGCGGCCCTGCTGGTCCCTGCCCATTTCCTTAGCTGCGTCCGTAACCAAAGCCCTGTAGTCATATTGTTTCAGCTCCAACAAGTGTAGCCCCTCAGCGGTGACCCCAGATTCCAAGTTCCCCTCCAAAGCCGTGACCTCTCCCTCGAGACGAACCACCTCAGCACGGTTAGCCGACTTCACGCCACCAATCAACGAGAGGGCCTGGCCACGAATGACAGTTTTGTAAGCCTCCCAGAGCAAACTTGGAGAGGAAACAGAGCCCACATTCTCAGCAAAATAACATTCGTGCGTTGTAACTAGCTCAGCCCTGACCCTGGGATCCCGCAAATACCAGGGGTTAATCGGAGCCACACGGCCCGCCGAACCCTGCCGTGCATCAACCACCAGCCAAAGCGGAGAGTGGTTTGAGATACCCCTCGCTAGGTGTTTAACTTCCCGTATGATGGAAGTATGAGCAGAAGGCAGTAGGATATGATCCAACTAACCCTGGGCGAAGCACTACGCTCCGCTCGCGGAGTTTGCGAAGTTTTTGCAACTTCGCACTACGCGAGCGGCACGTAGCACAGTGCGAACATGCGTAGTGCAGCGTAGCGTAGTGCAGCGCTCATTTTTTGCTTGTTCGCGGTCCTGAACGTCATGTTCGCGACCGCGAGCAAGCAAAATGACATCCCGGTGAGATTCTCAACGCGAGGAGGTCAGGTTTCTCATTGTGAGTGGTTGCGCATGCTCGCGACCGCTCTCAATGAGAAACTACTTGTTCGCGTTGAGAAAGCTGCCGCTCGAGTAATAATCTCCTCGAGCAGCAGAAAACTACAGCTCGCACTGTGCAAGAAGCCGTTTTCAATGCTTGCACAGTGCCGGATGCTTGTCCGCACAGTGCAATCATTGAAAACGCATCTTGCACAGTGCGAACATGCTACTACGCAGCTCGCGTAGTGCTACGTGAAGTTCGCGTAGTGCGAAGTGCACTTCGCGTAGCTTCGCGTAGCGCTACTTCGCGAACTACGCCCACCCTTAGATCCAACCTCGAGAGACTACCATGAGCACCAGAATGAAAAGTATATTGCGACTGCCCCGGGTGGAGCAAACGCCAGCAGTCAGTTAGCCCCAGCGTTTCCAGAAAGTCGCTCAACCAAGTCTGGGCCTTAGGCAGTTCCCGGGGAGGGTGACGGTCACACATCCCTGAGACCACTGCATTAAAATCACCCCCAACCAGAAGCAGACCCTCGGGGAGACCCAGGATAAGTCCACTCAAGTCAGCGAATGTGGTGGCCTGGAGGCCCGGGGGCACGTTTACGGAAATCAGGATAACAACCTTCCCTTCCCAACGCCCAACAATGGCGGCGTATCGTCCCTTATCATCCAGTATGACATCATCAATGGCCAATGGGAGGGAGGTCCGAACCAAAATGCCCGCCCCTCTGGATCCTGAAGTGAAACCTGAGTGCGCCACAAGGCGATAACCACGCCTGTTCAGAGCATAGCACTTGTTGCCGAGCAAATGTGTCTCCTGCAGTAAGACAACATCAGGAGACAAACGTTTCAGCAGTTGCAATACCACCCTCCTCTTAATCCCATCCCCCAACCCATTGACGTTCCAACACAGCACCCGAAGTCCCCTACCCCCCATCCCCGAAGTCAATCCCCCCCCGCCCCACACCCGAGGCAACTTCAAAAAACAGGAGTTCGTCTTTCCTTCGCCTTGCAAATAACAATAAAATTCAAACCAACATCCCCATTTCCCCAACAATACCCAAACAACTACACCCCCCACCCCGCACCCCTGCTGAAGACCAAAAAGCCCCATAAACTTGCAGTGTGCCTGTCGCCCAACCACCCAACTAGTCTACGAAAAGAAAACCCAGGAGGAGAAAGGACCTGCCCACCCCCCACCCGCCCCCATATGGACTAATACTTGCAGACATTAATGTCACGGCATTAGCACAAATCAGTGTCAACTGTAAGGGAACGGGGGTCGAAGACGATATCTACTCCTGCTCCATTAGGCCACCCTCCGCTCGATCCGATTTGCCAGAGTCCTCAGAACGTTCATGATCCGTAGGCAGCGAGTCAAGCCAGTCACTCACGACCCCAGGATGGTCGAAGAAAAAAGTGCGATCATTATGCACCACCCGCAGACGGGCCGGGAAGAGCATGGCATACTTCATAGATCTTTCCCTGAGTCTCTTCTTGACACCTTGAAACCCCAGCCTCTGTTTCTGGACTTGTTGTGTAAAGTCTGGATAGAAGCTGACTGTAGAGTTCTCAAAGGCAATGGGACCTGACTGTCTCGAAGCCTGCAGGATAGCGTCTCTGTCCCGGAAATTGAAGATCCTCGCAATGATGGGACGTGGGTTAGCACCCACTTTAGGCTTGCCACCAGGGACCCTATGTGCACGCTCGACAGTGAAAAATTTACTGAGACCCTTGGGTGCCAAGTGATTCAGCACCAGGTCTTCCACCAATAAGTCCGTCGAGGCAGCAGTCGATGATTCCGGGACCCCAATTAGGCGAATATTGTTGCGCCTGGCACGGCTTTCAAAGTCCTCCAGACGCCCAGAGAAATAATCATTAGCTTTACGCAAGTTCCCGACTTCGGCTTGTAAGTCGGAGACGTCAGTGATTAGGCTAGAGGTCTTGAGATCCAGGGACTTGACCTTTTCGTTCATCTTCGCCAGGTCCGTCCTGATCAAATTGACGTCTATCGAAACAGTATCTAGTTTGAGCGTCAAGGCCTCATATTGTTGTCCCAAAGAAGCCTTCATTTCGGAAATGGCACCCATGACATCCCGCAGCGAGAGCTCTTCTTCAATCGATGAGTCCTCCGGAATAGTCGTCGAGGGTTTAGATGCTGCACCCGGCGATCCTTTAGTAAGGGTGTACCGGTCCATGATGTTCGTTTGCAAAGCACTACCTCGAATGCCCCTTTTGGTCTTGCGTTTTTCACTCTCCGGCTTGGTGGCCATCTCAGATCCCGGACCCTTGAGGGTCGCCTGTTGCCGGGTGAAAATGGTTACTGCGGTAGCATGAGCAGGACCAAGAGGGATGAAGTCGGTGCCAGTCTCAGAACTGGAAGCCACAATAGATCGGCATCAGAAACGGAGAGACCAAAAAGCAAAAACACTTCGGGCTTGCCGCGCAACTGGCAAAGGCAAGCTGGTCTCTGGACAGGAATCGAAACCGAAAGTGATTGCCAAGCCCAGGCGAATCCAGCAATCCGTTGTTGTTCACTTACTGGGCGGCCGGCCAAGACAGGATATCCCGGGTCACCATGGAGCAGGCCCGAAAATAAGGCGATCCGTAGCTCTGGACCCCGAAGTCCAAATAAAGTTCAGAGAACAGATAAAGAATCAGCACATCTTCGCCTATAAACACCCGTCGTCCAAAACAGGATAAAGTACAGGATAGTCGGTGGAGGCGGCGAGGGTCTGGGAGCCCTGTGCTCACGCGACCATCTTGGGCGCGCGCGAAGCTCCTCCTCCTCATCCTACATGATTGATGTATAATGCAGGAGCTAGTACTACTGCCCTTCCTGCGCGTATGAATGTTTTATTGATCCTGGAATGAAGTCGGAGAAAGCTGGTAAAATATTGTCTCTATTTTTGGGCAGTCAATAACAAACTCACGTGGCCAATCATTTTCAGCCAAAAGGATGTCATATTCATATGTCAGATTCACTCAAAAGAGACCCTTCAATTTCCTTGGTTTGTCCCCCTCCATATGCATTGTTATTTCATATAACTGATGTGGGACACTTACCCTAGTATCAGGTGCTTCTACTTTGATATGCTCATTATGGACCCTGTATGACTCTTCTGTTAGTGTTATTAGGGCCCTAGTTCAATATATTACCCACAAGTTTCCGGGCGGGGCCCCTGGTGTTGCGGCCCTTGTAGCTGGACCAAGGGGAATAAAGCTTAGTCCTGTGATGGTCAATGCGGTGATGGGCAAGCGCCCCCAAGATAAGAATGATATAGCTTGTTGGCTTGCCGAGAAATTTGACCAGCTGTAAGCAGTATTTCCTAATTCGACTCCCGTTGAAAAACACAGGATTCTTACAATTAGTTCACCAAAGGACTTGGTACCAGAAGCCGGTGACTGTGAGTCATGGGGAAGAATGTTTGCGGCAGTGTACACGAGGTGCTTCGGCACTCCGTCAATAGCTGTCCTTCTGACGGTCATTAAGCGTGTTCAGGACGAACACGGACCTGAGGCTGCGGTTGAATTGGGAATGAGACTCGTTGGCACATTTGACGTAGTTGGCGATCTTGTCCTTTCTAATGTTAAGGGCGATTTGGTGAACTTTCAAGTGGCTAATGCCTTTTGTTATGTCCCCAACCCCGACAGTTACCGAGAATTATTACGGCGGCGTATAAGACCACTGGCCGCAATAGTTTAGGTGTCAAGTCCTTTACTGCTAAAGATAAAAAACAAACCCAAAGTGCGAAGTCTGAAACAGACATTCAACCCACAGCTCCAAAATTGGAACAGAAGCAAAAAAACGGGGAAACAACAACAGAAACAGGAATCCCATCCCCCATCACCTGTGCCTGCGTCTACTGAGCGCATTTATGATTGCGCGACCACACTACGATTAAATCGCCTGATAGATTTCAGGTTCCTGATCATCGCTCTCTTCGTTCTTTACAGGACACATCGGCCTCATCGTACGGTGGTGGAAGCGGCGGAAGAGGTAGGGGTGGCCCGCAGAATCACAGCCAGCCCCGCCCGAAAGACGGAAAAGGCAAGCAGGACGATCCTTCACAGAAGAGACCCCAGTTTCAGAAAAAGAAAGTTGCCGATTTAACAGCGATAGTGAAAACGCAGCTTCGGAATCAGACATGGGCGCTAACGTTGTTGGACAGCGCGGCGGAGCTTACCATAGTGCGAGAGGCCCTGCGTACACTACTGAAGGTGATAGCAACTGACCAATATGCTGTTGTAGAGACAGCTGATACCAGAGTAGCTCCACCTGATAGGCTTCATGAAATTGTCCTTTTGATTGAAGGTGACATACAACATACCATTTTTGGGAAAATCTTACAACTACCTATGACATTATGTTAGCGGAGGCTGACTGGCCCCCACCTTTTGTTCTCGCAGCTCTGAGAGGGGAGGAGGTAATCCTCCGTAGTTTCGCGCACACGGTCTCAAAGGAGCATGCGCTGAATTTTGCAGAAGAGTGGGCTAAAGCCCTTGCGCTGGTTCTGTACCCTACGCACTGTGGTTGGGATACATTTTCCCCGCACCACGAGATTCCCTTACGGTCTAAGCCACAGCCTCAACCTCAATATCCCATCCGGCGTGAAGCTAAGGCCTCCGTTGCGGAAATCCTTGAACAATTATAATATTAAGGAGTGATTGAAACTTGTCTGTCACCGATGAATAACCCACATTTTACTGTGACCAAGCCTGACGGTTCGTACCGTTTGGTATTGAATTACCGAAATGTGAACTCGCATTGCCGTACCTGTGCAGTACAGAATACCCACGGCTCTGTTTTGGTGGATGGTCTATAGCGAAAACGGATTAAAACCACATTTGACATATCCAACGTTTTTTTTGCCCACAATTTGGATGGTCTAAGTTCCCAATGGACCAGTTTTACCAGTGGTGGCAAATAACGCCAATTTAAACGCCTGGTCATGGGCTATAGGAATAGTCCAGGTGTGTTTTCTGCCTGTATCGTCTCTCTCTTGGAGAGTTGACCCAGATGCGTGTTCGTATGTGGATGACATCTATCTCACAGACGACGAAATTTGGGCGCATCTGTGTCGCGTTGACAGCATAATTTGTAACTTTGCGGACTACGGTTACAAATTCAACTTTGCAAAGTCTCACATTGCAGAGGACACCGTGTTGTTCCTGGGCTACGAGCTCAACAATGAAGGTCGAGGATTGGCTCCTCACTTCTTGGAGAAATGCGCACAGCTGCGCGCTCCTACAACACTGAAAAAATTACAGTCCGTGCTGGGTTTTTTGAATTTCGGGTGTACCTACATTCCCGAATATGCCCAGCGTATCAAGCCTTTGTATGCCTTGATACAACCTACTTTTACCAAATCATGCTGGCTACCTGAGCATTCAGACTGATCTTCTAGAATCTAAATTCTTACTGACTCATGATAACCACACCAACCTGGTGATAAGGATCATCCCTGGGGCAGTGGGTTTCACTTACCTTACTTTTAACGAAGGTGACACAGTGCCAATTGCTTACAAGTCACATTTGAACACTTCGGCTAAAATGCGGTTTTCCACTGTGGAAAAAGTTTTGACAGCAGTGCAAATGGCGATTCTTAAGGAACGTGCACTGTCACAGGGAAAATGCATGTTGGTTGTTACCCCGCATCCTGCACTAGAGGCAGTGACGAAAGCCAGTGTACCAAAGCTTTGCACCCCCGGTGGATCTAATCGGCTGCATTATTGACGTTTCCGGATGTCACGTTTATTTTTTTATGCCTCATTACAGTCACAAGAGTTTTTGCAGTATGAATTTGTTCATCATGCTCCATTGACTATGCGACCTTTGGAGGATTTCCATTGTATCATTTACACTGATGTTTCAGGGCAAGTTGCGCATGGGTCTAAGCGCGTATAGTCTCAGCTTGCACCATTGTGGTAGGTACCATGGTGAATGATGAATTCAAGTCCAAAGTCGTGCATACACAGACTTTAGGGTACTGTACCGCACAATTGGCAGAGCTCCGAACTCTGATGCTTGCATTGGAGTATGCTGATCCTAGTGTGACGACTCTTATTGTGAGTAATTCTTACTACTGTGTCCAGTCTTACAATGAAAACCTGTTCTTTTGGATTCAGAATGATTTTCGTGATTCCAAAGGTAGCACGATATAACATAAAAGGATCTGGGTTTGAGTGGCTGAGCTTAAGGAGCAATTGTCACTCGCGTATATAATTCATACTCTCGGTCATCAGCGCTTGGGAGTTCACACTGTTGGCAGTAGTTTGATCCTGATAAAGTTCCTTATGTGAAAATACCGGACGTTGGTGAAAGGTTGATTCCCAACGTGGACCGCAGGTCCACACTGATTACAGCTGCCCACAAGGGTGTTGCGTCTGCGCGTGTTTCGGCTACTGTATCTGAGTTACAACAACATTTCTGGTGGAGAGGACCGTACAAACAGACGCATGAATAATTATGTCCTTAGATGTGACATTTGCCAGCAGATTAAGCCTTCGACTGCTCCGCGTACACCCCAGACACAGTTGTACATTTCTAATAGATCACTTGGTTGTGTTTATTTAGATCACTGCGGTCCTTTTTCCTCTGATATTGCGCATAAGTACATCTTAGTTGCAGTTGATTCATGCACACGCTTTGTGTGGGTATGGCCACACCGCAACGCTGATTCGCGAACTGTCATAACAGACTTGCGTGTCTTTGTAGGGATATTTGCCTGTGGCACCTTACATTCGGATCAGGGTCCTGCTTTCGCCTCTAAGGCTTATAAGGATGCCATGTCTTCGTTGGGGGTCCAAGTCAAATTTTTGTCTCCATACAGACCTGGGGATAATAGTGTTGTGGAATGAATGAACCGAGATTTAAAGCAGTCTTTGACAGCTAGGGTTATAGGCACTGGCAGGAATTGGCTGGCCCACCTCAATAGCGCACAGCGTGCCCTTAATAATCTCCCTAGAAGGTCTCTGGGTGGGCGGACCCCATACAAAATGCTGTTTGGTATCAAGATGTTCGTCCCGGACCTTGACAGTCTAGACCAGGCGCGGTTGCTGCCTCCTTTGACGTAGATGAACATCATCACGTTTTACAGAATCTACAAGAGACGAGAGACAGTCTTGCAAAGGAACACTTGCCCTCCACATCTGATGCTGCGTTGCAGATTCCGGTAGTTGGCTAGCTACCCCAAGTTAGAGAGAAGATCGAAAACAAGAAAGAATTTGGTCCCTCATATCGAGCTCCAGTTCCAGTGCTTGGCGTGAAGGGCACAAGAACAGTCATTTTACCACCACTTCCAGGTCGTAAAGAAAAGAGGTACATTTCCATTGACAATGTAAAACTACACTGAGTGGCCGATTCTTCTTAGTATGACTCCGGCAGTCTCATGTCCATCGATTTTGAGAAATTATGTTTTGTCCCCGGCTCCTAACCCCAGCCCTGATGATGCCCTCGGGATACCACCTGATGCTTACCTTGATGAGACTGAATATACTTACCCCACTGACTTATCAATGCCCGATTTGCAAACTTGTTTGGCCACTGAGTCCAGATTTTCATTTGACACTGACTCTCACACATCAAAGACCCCTTCAAAGATCTCTTTTTTTGCAACATGGTTTAAAAAACATTTTTTGATTCCTCTTTGGACCTACATTTGGTTGGTGCTTTTTTGGATTTACCTGTTCATGTCAATTGGATTTGTGGTATATTTTTTCCGTCTTGTCAACGGACACTATGTTGAAGAGAGTACATGCATTCGACATATTAACGGAATATTGGCTCCCCATTACTCATCACACAGATTGAAGAGAGACCTGGCTTTTGTTAGCATCACTGCTTGGCCCGTCTTAGATGGGATTGTGTGGCATGCTATTAGATTTCAAATCCATGGGCCCCCAGAGCTTATTAATGTCCCAAATGTCCTAAGGGTTTCTATGGGGGATGTGATTCAACAAAATATATGTTCTGATGATTGGGATGTTCAGGCCGTAGAAGCTTTGTTTTCTGATTTGAAATATTATGCTGCCTTTGATGCTGAAGATTTGTATCTAGATTCCGCAAATTATGGTGATTTGTTTTGTTACCAACACTTTGGCAATCACTACCTGCATAAAGCTAATACCAGGAGGAATACTGTTAATTACACACAATGGGAACATTGTCCCGCTCCTGTACACGGCAGCTCTCATTCTCTTTTGAAGAGATTCACTTATTTTACTGAATTTAATCAGTCAAATCCCATTGCATTTTATTTTAAAATGACTGAAAATTCCACTTCCAAGGTTAGACTTACCCACACAAAATTATTGTATTCGAAGTCCTTTTTAGACCAATTGGCGGTTGGGCGCTACGAGCTGTGGAAAGATACTATAGATCTAACATCTGTTTGGGGTTCTAAAAGTTGGCAAGTGCAAGGCACAGAGGCTTTGCATCGTGCATGCCTCATCCCGAACCATATGTTGTTTTTGAACTCTACAATTTCACAAACAACTTGCTTTGGATTGGCTACTACTAAAAAGTTAAATGCTTTTTCTTTTCCTGAATTAGAAGAATATTCAGGTTGGAATAATACCAAGTTTTCCATCAGAGAATAACAGACTCTGCTACTGAATTCTTCCTTTAACATATTCAGTTTGGATCCCAAGGGTTGGTTGCTGTGGCACAAAAGTGCTGCTTCTTGCTAGCATTGTTTTCTGGGTTTAGCTTCAGGCTACACACAGGTCCGGGTGGATCCCCATTTTGAAAGTAGCCATTCTGTGACTACCTATTCTGTAGGCAAATTATGTCAGAGTTGGCTCAAACATTCCACTTTGGCATCAGTTAAGCTGCATTCATCTAAATTGACTGACGATGTTGATTTGAATTATTTTGTGAAAGACCCGGCTTCCGGCAGATCTAAAAGATGGATATATGCTATTTACAACGAAGTCTGGAAACTGTCCCAAATTGAGGCGGCTTCCCGCATTAGAGCTATAGATCAAGCACATTTGGAGAAAGTGCTAGCAGTTGTAGATAACAGCATTAACCCGCTTTCTTCCCACATTTACACATTAGATTATATTGTTTCATCTGTTGTTGATATTGTGCAAGAAGATGTGTCTGTTTTGTACCATGGTCAAAATCAATTGCGTTCTATTATGTGGTTTGCATGGACCTTGCAAACCTTAAAAGCTGGAAAAGTGCCATGGCACTACATGAATACTTCATCATTATTTGCCCCGTTTAATTTGACTGAGAAGCAATGTTCTATGTCAACGAAAGATGCAACTTTTTCTATGTTACAAATTGAAAAGTTAGAACCGTTACCATTTTCTGTGGCTTATACACGGATTAATAACTTTACCTTTTCCCCGTTTCAGGTTTGAGGCCTGTATGAAGTACTATGCAATAGGCAGATAAGAACCTCTGGGCACCGCTTATCTTCATGAAGCTTGGTCACTACCATTTACCTATAGGTGCCTTAGGGAGGGCAAAGAGGTTTACTTGAATGGTGATGATTGCACTACCACACCAGACCACTCATTAATGTGTAGGAATATCCAATTACATGGCTCTTGTAACCAGAACCAGCCGAATTTAGCATGTATTGTAAAAGGTACACCAGCACCTGCTATCATACCCACATTCACATTACTGGAAAACAGGAGTTATTTACTTTTAAATAATGAAGATTGTTGTGGAATGGTAGCCGGAATTCCGTACATGGTTACCGTCAGTGAGTTTGTAGTTTGTTGTAAAAATGTAATGTTCCCTCCTCCGCATGGGAAGCTTGATGTTTCCATCTGGTCGGCGATTCCGACCTTGAAAGCAGAGTGCAACAAAATGAGTCGTATAAGAGCTCTATTGTCTCAGAAAGAAGTCGCCCTCACATCTGCTTGTGAAACATTTGTCCTTCATGTGGCAAACACACGCACAGAGGTGCATGCTTTATTAAATACGTATTTGCCCTTGCATTTTGGTGAGTTAAATCACACTATCTTTAATGCATCCTCCACCATAGGGTTGGCTCACTTTTTTAAAGTTGTTAGCAGTGGCCTTGTGACTTCTTTTCAAACTATATTTGGTGAGTTCCCGGCATTTTTTCATTCGATTTTTTCCAGCCTATTTTGTGGTTTTCCCTTAATGCTGGCTCTGGTTGCAGGCGTACTTCTGCTGTTTTGTTTATTTCAAAATGGATGCACGTCCTGTGTTGCGAGGAGATCTGTCGCGACCATTGCTGCTCCGCAACCGAATGCTTGAGTATTATGGAGCGCTGCCTCTTGCTACATTGAGTGTAGTTTATGGATTATCGTTTCGATTTTCCTTCTTTGCATGCGTCCAGCCTGTCTTTCATTGCCTGAGTTGTGATTTCGAATGGGCCCTGGATTTGTGTCTCTGCAAAACGGTGTCTCCCAATGCGGATTATTAGTTTATGAGCCCCTTAGTTGCTCATGAATTGCTTTGTTCTGGCGGAGGGATTATGGCCTTTGCAGCGATGCATGGAGTCCTGGGACGTTGGAATGTTTTCGCAGCCGTGCAATATTTCTTGGCATGCAGCTTCATTGAAGAAACACCGAGTTGCCCTCTGATGGTGCTAGAGGCTCAGGTGATTGAAGAACATGTATGTTCTTTCCATTTGCTGAATTAAACGGCTTACATGTTTTCAGATGAGAACAGTGAATTCCTGTTGGAGGCTGTTGCTACATATTTTGCATATACATTGTTGGATTGAGATGTGTCATCGCTTCTCTCTCTTTCATGACCGAGGTCACATGTTGGACATCGTATTTTTTTTCTCATCTGCATTTTTTTCTACCCAGACCTATTGACTTTTACTATGTCCATGGCTAAGAATTGCTTGATTTGCAGTAAATTCAAATTATGGAGTTTTGTTCCCGTTTTTTTTCCCTGTGGCAATTTGAACTTGGTTCTGACTGTCGTTCTTGAACTCTGCTTTCCAAATTTGCCCTTTGTCTTATCCGTGCTAGGATCAAGGGAGGGTGTCATGGGGAGAGCCTTGCATTTACACTGTGTTAAGTTGGCATGAGCTTATTCGAAGTTTAAACGCCATTTTTCCTTTCTGCTACCTTTGCACAAGCACACATTATTATAAATGTTTAGAGTATAGCAGAGTGTTTTGCTTCACACAAGAATAATATGTTTTTCTATACTGGCAGCCTTGCTTGGTAAGCTTTGTCTGAACAGTGAGTGCCAAGGCCTTCAAGGTAATTTCAACACAGTGGTTGTTGTTCGGTCTGATCAGCGCACGTTCTAGACATAACATTATATGCAGCTGTGGTCACCTCTGATTTTGGCGTGTTTAATAATGCACTGTGTAGACATGAACACATACACTTGGAGAGCATTCACATGCAGAGAGCTGGTGCAGAAACTGATGTGATCCATTTCTGCAAGGACCAGAGGTATGGGGACGCCCTTGTAATCCCAAGAGACCTTCCGTAGATATAAAATAACCTATTAGCAAGGGAGGGTGAGAAACAGGTGTATTCTAACCTGTTTTCCATTTAGCATTGTAACATGCTTTCTCCCTTTGTGTTTTATGGAATAGTAACTATGCTGATAATCTTGTTGCTTATAATATTTCTGCTTGTATTAGCTAAGATACTGCGCCTGAGAACACGGCATTAGAAATAAATATGTCAAACTTGCACGTGTCTCTATTTACTCCCCGTTTTGGACTGGTATGTAATGTAATGTAATGTAATGTAAGTAAGCTTTTATAGAGCGCAGCTATCACTCCAAGGAGCATCTTGGCGCTGTAGCACGTAACCTAGAATGGAAATAGGCCGGAAAAACTACTCACACATCAGTCCCATCTTCGCCTGTATCCTTATGTTTATACCAGTCATACATGCTGTATCCGGGAGGTTGAAGATCCAAGTCTTCAGGGCCTTTCTAAATTGGTTCTCAAAGGGGATTTGTCGCAATTTGGGTAGAAGCTTATTCCAAGCCCTGGCACCCAGTACTCCGAGAGATTTTCCTCCCTTCGTGGATAACCTGAACTTGGGGATCAGCAGCAGGTTCATGTTAGAGGACCTGAGGGTACGAGACGGTAAATAACGTCTGAACCGGGTTAGGAAATACTTGGGTCCTTGCTGGTGGTATGCTCTGAAAGTGATGACCAAGATTTTGAACAGTGCACGTTTGTGGATAGGCAGCCAGTGTAAGGTCCTAAGTGCAGCCGAGGCAGATGACCTTCTTGGCCAGTTCAGGACCAGACGGGCGGCAGCGTTCTGGAACATCTGTAGCCTATGCAGGACTGATCTATTTAATCCTGCATATACGCTGTTACAGTAGTCCAGACGAGATGTTATGAGTGCTACCGCCACAGTCTTCCTGGCTGCCAGTGGAAGAAAATCAAAGAATTTTCTGAGTCCTTTGATGATACTGAAACAAGACCCTGCCACAGCCCCTGCATGTTGCTTAAATGATAATGCTTCATCAAACCTAATCCCCAGGTTGCTGGCCGTATCGATAGTGTTTGGGGGATCTCCGCATCTAGCGGCCACCATAATCTGGGGGAAAAAGGGTTTTGGGGCCCGAACGGTAGAATTTCGGTTTTTCCCGTGTTACATTTTAGATGATTTTTCCTCATCCAAGCGAAGGTGGCGGTGAGGCAATCTCTAAGATTTTCCTCTGCCTTCACCGTTTCGCCATCTAGTACAAGGATGAGCTGAGTATCATCAGCATACGATATGGTGCTAATGTGGAAAGATGTAATCAGCTCGATCAGGGGGGTCATGTACAAATTGAACAGTACAGGGCTCAGACTTGAGCCCTGAGGCACCCCTGTTGGCATTGCTTTTTCTTCAGGGCAATACTCTCCCAGCACCGTGACTTGCCTCCTATGGCTGAGGAAATTCTTTAGCCAATCAAGCACAGTCCCTGCTACCCCTGATGTTGCTAGGCGGCTGATCAGTACGGAGTGTGACACCGTATCGAGGGCCGCCGATAGATCAAGTAGAATAAGGACAGCCTTCTTCCCTTGATCCATGGCAGTCCTCAAAGTCTCTACAGTATACAGAAGGGCAGATTCCGTACAGTGCGATGCCCTAAACCCAGATTGATTAGGGTGCAGAATATCCTCATCCTCTAAAAACTTTGTCAGTTGTTTATTCACGGCTGCTTCCGTGAGTTTAAAAAGTAGTGGAAGCAGCGAGATAGGACGAAGGTTGGAGAGTGTTGAAGGGTCTGCTAGAGGCTTTTTTTACAGAGGTTTCACCGCCGCCAGTTTCCATTCCAGCGGGATCATAGCAGAGGACAGGGAGGAGTTGATGATGTTGTTAATAATCGGGTTTACCGTGTCTACTAAGGCGTGCAATAACATAGGGGGGCAGGGATCAAAGGGAGAGCCAGATTTACTGGGTAGTATCGCTTGACGGGACTCTTTCAGACTGATGGGCAAGAAGTTTCTGAAATGCGCTATCCCAGTTCCCATTTCACTTGCCTCTTCCCAGATGGCATCCGGTTGTTCAGGGAAATCTCTAGTAAGGCCTAATATTTTCTGCTCAAAATAGTTGGCAATCAAATTACACAGGGTGAGAGATGGAGGAATCTCTTGTAGGAGAAACCTGGGATTCATGAAGTTGTCAACTATTTTGAATATCACCTTCTGTTTATTGTTTGAGGAATTAATTGCTTCTAAGTAGTATTCTTTTTTGGCATTTTTAATTAATGCATGGTACTGCCTCCTAGCTTTTTTGTAATGACTGAATTGTTCAGCTACATACAAGCGGCGCCACTTCCTCTCTAATATTCTAACCTCAGTATGTTTCTCCTTTAGGGAGAGTGAAAAGCAGGGCGCGAACATTTTTTTATTGTGCGTTTTGCTTGACTTGGTCATATTGACTGGTCGGAGGCACTGTTTGTAATGAAATAGTGTTCATGTGTTCCATATTGCCTGAGGTATTCTAAGTTCCATGTTCTGGGTTGTCTAATCGTTGGGGTTATGGAAGAACCAATGAGACACTGATTGCTAGTCTGGTAGGGGATTTTGGCTACTAAGGTGAGTTTTGGCACACCCTAATTCACTGAGGTTCCAAGTCTCTATGCACAGTTCTGTGTATGAGAAGAATCCGTGTACAATATCTAGTAACGGTTACATCCAGGGTCACTTGCTGTATGCAAGTCTTGTTCCCTCAGATTGAGACAGCCAGGGAGTCACCTTTATGACCTTCACTGAAGATCTCTTCTATACACATTGATACTCTAAGCAGAATGAAAGCAGATTATCTTGTGTTAAGAGATGCTCTTAACCAACAAAGTTGAGTTTACAGTTAATTTACTTTTAAAAACAGTGCTGCAGTGCAGGGCTGCTTTTAAAATGCCTGCAGGTGCTCAGCACTGCACACATGCAAGTGCAGAAAGGGTTGCTGGCCTCAAAACTGCAATGCCCTATTATATACTAGGCACTTATAAGAAGAATTAATCACACTGCCGTATTATCCACTAAGGACTTATATATTAGGTCAAGCTAATTGTAGGTTAACCCTAATATGCATGTGTATGTTTTTGGTTGTGTTTTCAACATAGCAGTGGGTGTTTTCAACATAGTAATGGCCTTGGGCCTGCCCAGAACAGAGCCTAGGACCCTCTCAGATTCAGAAAACCAGCAACCAGGGGTCTCCAATGGGTCTGGGGGATGCTTCAAATAGGTCTTGATTTCCTACAGATACGACTACCCGCATTGAGAAAATCTCACCGGGTGCCACACTAGCACCTTAAAATCGCACTGAGGATGCAAATACTTGTGCGCCAACTTGCCTTTGGCAAGCCACACATTGGAATAAATTCTGCCATGCGGTGGTTGGCAGACTATTGCTGGAACTCTGTGTTACTTGCATAACCCACAGTGGTGAAAACTCTGCAAACTCCTCTAGCATAGCAGAATTCATTTCCCACCCCTACTCTAAAGCTCCCTCATTATAGTTCTCAAAAACACTGCTCCAAAACAGATCATCATAAAGACAGGAAGAATGGAAAACAGCCAACAAATGTTAAGGATCGATCTGTCAGTCACAAAAAATAATGTATTTCTCTGTATGTTTAGAATGTATTTTTAATTTTTTTAACACACTTTATTGATGACCGCAGTATATCACGTGCATTAGAAAAATACTCCTCTAGATACAGTCTTTTTCCCCCATGTCAACAATCTCATTACATGCCTTACATATCAGTTTGTCTCCCATTATCCTGTATGGTAGAGCAGACTAACAAAGATCATTTTTGGCACTGGAAATGCAACCAAATGAGCAATAGACATGTTGTATCCTCAGCGTCATTTCAAAGTTGTGCATATTTATATTCAACTAGTGAGAACTTATACAAACCCCGTCTTCCACCCCCCCAACCTTCCCCAACCCTCTCCTGGTCAGTTGTATCTTAGCATCTACGATGGTTGCAGGGAATAAACATATAGTCATCCTCCTGAAAGATGCAGTGTACAAGGTAGAATCATAATGTCTTGACCTACAGAGCCTAATGTCGGGGAATAGCTAGGCGTCCTTGTATGTTACTGTTATGTTATGTTAAAATTGGTTTTATATAGCGCTCAGCTACTCCGAGGAGTGTCCCGGCGCTTAAAAAAACCCTAAGCAGAAGTCAGGTGCAAATAAACAGATAAAGAAACTATTGGACAAACAGCCAGGACTTCAGCTCCTTCCTGAAAGCTAGCAAATTAGCATTCTTTCTCAAGGAAGCTGGCAAGGAGTTCCAAAGATGAGGTGCCAGATGTCGAAAAGAGCGGCCTCCTATATGAGAACGTCTGATGACCGGAACGGATGCCAAGGCCAGCGAAGCTGACCTAAGCACCCTAGGTGGTAGATAGAAAGCCAACCGTTTCCTGATGTATTTGGCCCCCGAATCATGGAGCGCTTTAAAAGCAAGCGCGAGCGCCTTAAAAGCAATCCTTTTCCTGATCGGGATCCAGTGAAGGGATTTCAGGAGCTCTGTGGCCCTGGCTCTCCGATGGAGGCCAAAGATGGCTCGTGCCGCAGAATTTTGCACTGTCTGCAAACGTGAAAGAAGATATTCCAGTAAGCCAAGGTAGAGCACGTTTGCATAGTCGAGAAGGGAGCCTATTAGAGCCTGCACCGTAGTTCTCCTGTGATCAAGCGAGAGCATCGGAAGGAATTTTCTGAGCATTTTGAGGAGGCCAAAGCACTTCCCTACCAGATCAAGAATCTGTTACTAGGTCTCGGTATCTTGTGCGGGAGACAAATCAAGTGCTTCCAGTTCGATTAACATGGCCTCCCAATCCAGCAAGATGGGTTGCTTGCTCAGCCCTTTCTCTTCCTCGCTTCGGAGAGCTGCACCCTCTGCCCTTCCCCATTGAAGCATGTCAGTCTGCCAGACAATGACCATCGGACATCTGGGGCACTTCCATCTCATAGTGAGCATCCTGATTGTCAAGATAAGTGCTCGGTCAAAGAGCTTTAGCAGCACCTTTTGGACCTTTGAGCGTCTACGAAGTCCCACCAGGCTGTTTAGGGCCTCTTCCGGGACCGGGAGTTGTTTCACTGTGGTTAGAGAGTGGCGCACTCCTCCCCAATAACCCCGTAGGGGAGGGCAAGACCACAGCATGTGGATAAAGTCCGCCTCATCCCCTTTACAACGGGGGCAGTAGTGGGGGGAGTCCGGGAACATACGGTGTATTCTTTTCGGTTTAAGTTATGACCTATGGAGTATCATTGCCTGTATAAATGAGCCTTGCATTACGTAACACTTTTTCGGGGTATTCCAGCATACGTTTCCATGCTTGGTCCGTGATCTCTGCCCCGGGGTCCACCGCCCATTGTGCCCTAAGGGAGGTAAGTGTGATTGCTGCATGTGCACGTACTCCAGTGTATAGCCAACTCACCAAATGCCCTCCAGGTCTCATGTAGTATAAGAGGTATACCAAGGTATGCTGTGGGGGTTCAGTCCTCTGTGGGGCTCATGTGGTTCCGATATAGTGTTTCACGGTAGAGTGTAAAAGGTACAGGCGCGGTGGTGCTTGAGTGGCCTGCAAAAAGGAGTTGTGATCCAACATAGTGCCATCACCAAAGATAGCTCGTACCTCCTCTTCACCATTGTCCGTCCAGGCCTGTATTCTGGTCTGCTTGAGTCCCCCCTGTGATTTAGGGATACCTAGTATCGTCGGGATGTTCGTGGCATATGGGGTCACTGCAGACGTGTATGATAGAGTCTTCCTCCACAGAGTAGGGGCGTCCGTAACAGGGGGGGACAATCTGGGGGGATCTTAGACCTCGGCAGTACCAGAGAGTGCAGCTCACCTCGGTCCAGCCTCTGTGGCTTGAACCTAATTTCATGTAAGTTCCTTCCTGCAGTCCAGTAGGAAAGCCACTGGAATTGACTATCATAATAATAACCTTGGAAGTCAGGGACTCCCAGGCCACCACTCTGTGTCGCCAGCTGGATCTTTCAAAGACATATTCGTCTCCGATGAGAGTAGTCAGTATGGCATTCAGTGTATTAAAAAAGGGTTGTGGGAAGACCACAGGCAGATTCACAGAGTAATATTAGAGGCAAGGCAGCATCACCATTTTTGAAATGGAGATCCGGCCCATTACTGATAAGGGTAAGGAAGACCAAAGGCCAACAATAGCACAAGCCCTGTTATGGCCCGCAGGATATTGCCCTCTATTTGGTCCTCTTGTGATCTGTATATGTGAATGCCTAGGTATTTAAAGGTGGCGGGGGTCACTGGCAGGGTGTAAGTGCCGAATTACAGGTGGGTTATGTGTGGTGTTTCTTGAAAGAAATAGTAGGTCGATTTCTCCAGGTTAATGGCCAGGCCTGATAAGCGTTCAAAGATGGTGAATATACCCGGGAGAGGGGCATTATCAGCCGCCAGGTCCCGTAGGTACCGGATTATGTCATCCGCATAGATAGAAATTAGGTGATGTACACCGTCAATGTGGCTTCCAAGCTGGTCTGCCGATCTCCAAGAGCCAGAGCCAGGGATTCCTCCGCCAATATAAACAGCAGGGGAGACAGCGGGGACACCTGCCTTGTGCCTCTGTAAATATTATATGGGTCAGAAATATAGCAGCCCGTACGGGCCCTAGCTGTGGGGGACGTGTATAATAAGCGAACCCATTTAAGGTATGTGTCCGAAAACCCAATCCGTTGCAACGTCGCGAACATGAAGTCCCAGGATAGGGAATCGAATACCTGTCTAAGGTCTAGTGCAATGCATCCTGCGTGGCGGTAAGCTCTAGGGGTGGCTGTCATTACAGAATGTAACCGTCTGGTGTTTAGAGAGGTGCAGCGGTTTGGGAGGAAGCCACATTGATCGCTGTGAATAAGCGCATTAAGGTGCGGTTGTATACGGTTGGCAAGGGCCTTGCTTAGGATTTTGTATTTAGTGGCTATCATAGAGAGGGGTCTGTAATTGGACATCTCTAAACCGTCCCGCCCTGGTTTGGGTATAGACATGACCAGTGCCTGCATGGTGGAATCCGGCAGACGGCCAGTCTCAAAAGCCGTCTTTTAGACAGCCTCCAGTGTAGGCACTAAGGACTCCGAGTATGTAAGATAAAATTCAACGGAGAGCCCATCCATTCCAGGCGTCTTGTTACGGGTTAGACCCCTAATCGCAGCACGGATTTCTTGTTGATTAATAGGGCCGTCAATAACTTTCTGCACTTCCTCTGGTAGTACCGGGAAGGGAAGATCTTGCAAGAATTTGGTAATCAAAGAGCTTTCTACTGGAGCGGGGGTTGATAGAGCGTCTCTAAGTGATCATGAAAGGCAGCATTTATTTGGGCTTGTGTGTGGACTACATGTCTTGCCAGGGTGTGGATTCTGTATATGATTGGTGAGTCAGGTCTTTCTCTGACAATGGGGGTAAGCAGTGTACCGGATCTATCCGCTTCGGTGTATTTTCTTTGAAGAAACACCCTGTAGTCTATTGTCCGAAATGTCTCCAATGTCTCCGCGTGATCTATGTGGGTGGATTGTAACACCTCCCATTTGTCTGTATCTGATACTTCCTCTCTCTATAGTACATGTAACCAGCGCTCAAAGTCCAGTAACGGTTGGTGAACCGAGATTTAAAGCAGTCTTTGATAGCTAGGGTTATAGGCACTGGCAGGAATTGGCTGGCTCACCTCAATAGCGCACAGCGTGCCCTTAATAATCTCCCTAGAAGGTCTCTGGGTGGGCGGACCCCATACAAAATGCTGTTTGGTATCAAGATGTTTGTCCCGGACCTTGACAGTCTAGACCAGGCGCGGTTGCTGCCTCCTTTGACGTAGATGAACATCATCACGTTTTACAGAATCTACAAGAGACGAGAGACAGTCTTGCAAAGGAACACTTGCCCTCCACATCTGATGCTGCGTTGCAGATTCCGGTAGTTGGCTAGCTACCCCAAGTTAGAGAGAAGATCGAAAACAAGAAAGAATTTGGTCCCTCATATCGAGCTCCAGTTCCAGTGCTTGGCGTGAAGGGCACAAGAACAGTCATTTTACCACCACTTCCAGGTCGTGAAGAAAAGAGGTACATCTCCATTGACAATGTAAAACTACACTGAGTGGCCGATTCTTCTTAGTATGACTCCGGCAGTCTCATGTCCATCGATTTTGAGAAATTATGTTTTGTCCCCGGCTCCTAACCCCAGGCCTGATGTTGCCCTCGGGATACCACCTGATGCTTACCTTGATGAGACTGGATATACTTACCCCACTGACTTATCAATGCCCGATTTGCAAACTTGTTTGGCCACTGAGTCCAGATTTTCATTTGACACTGACTCTCACACATCAAAGACCCCTTCAAAGATCTCTTTTTTTGCAACATGGTTTAAAAAACATTTTTTGATTCCTCCTTGGACCGACATTTGGTTGGTGCTTTTTTGGATTTACCTGTTCATGTCAATTGGATTTGTGGTATATTTTTTCCGTCTTGTCAACGGACACTATATTGAAGAGAGTACATGCATTCGACATATTAACGGAATATTGGCTCCCCATTACTCATCACACAGATTGAAGAGAGACCTGGCTTTTGTTAACATCACTGCTTGGCCCGTCTTAGATGGGATTGTGTGGCATGCTATTAGATTTCAAATCCATGGGCCCACAGAGCTTATTAATGTCCCAAATGTCCTAAGGGTTTCCATGGGGGATGTGATTCAACAAAATATACGTTCTGATGATTGGGATGTTCAGGCCGTAGAAGCTTTGTTTTCTGATTTGAAATATTATGCTGCCTTTGATGCTGAAGATTTGTATCTAGATTCCGCAAATTATGGTGATTTGTTTTGTTACCAACACTTTGGCAATCACTACCTGCATAAAGCTAATACCAGGAGGAATACTGTTAATTACACACAATGGGAACATTGTCCCGCTCCTGTACACGGCAGCTCTCATTCTCTTTTGAAGAGATTCACTTATTTTACTGAATTTAATCAGTCAAATCCCATTGCATTTTATTTTAAAATGACTGAAAATTCCACTTTCAAGGTTAGACTTACCCACACAAAATTATTGTATTCGAAGTCCTTTTTAGACCAATTGGCGGTTGGGCGCTACGAGCTGTGGAAAGATACTATAGATCTAACATCTGTTTGGGGTTCTATAAGTTGGCAAGTGCAAGGCACAGAGGCTTTGCATCGTGCATGCCTCATCCCGAACCATATGTTGTTTTTGAACTCTACAATTTCACAAACAACTTGCTTTGGATTGGCTACTACTAAAAAATTAAATGCTCTTTCTTTTCCTGAATTAGAAGAATATTCAGGTTGGAATAATACCAAGTTTTCCATCAGAGAATAACAGACTCTGCTACTGAATTCTTCCTTTAACATATTCAGTTTGGATCCCAAGGGTTGGTTGCTGTGGCACAAAAGTGCTGCTTCTTGCTAGCATCGTTTTCTGGGTTTAGCTTCAGGCTACACACAGGTCCGAGTGGATCCCCATTTTGAAAGTAGCCATTCTGTGACTACCTATTCTGTAGGCAAATTATGTCAGAGTTGGCTCAAACATTCCACTTTGGCATTAGTTAAGCTGCATTCATCTAAATTGACTGACGATGTTGATTTGAATTATTTTGTGAAAGACCCGGCTTCCGGCAGATCTAAAAGATGGATATATGCTATTTACAACGAAGTCTGGAAACTGTCCCAAATTGAGGCGGCTTCCCGCATTAGAGCTATAGATCAAGCACATTTGGAGAAAGTGCTAGCAGTTGTAGATAACAGCATTAACCCGTTTTCTTCCCACATTTACACATTAGATAATATTGTTTCATCTGTTGTTGATATTGTGCAAGAAGATGTGTCTGTTTTGTACCATTGTCAAAATCAATTGCGTTCTATTATGTGGTTTGCATGGACCTTGCAAACCTTAAAAGCTGGAAAAGTGCCATGGCACTACATGAATACTTCATCATTATTTGCCCCGTTTAATTTGACTGAGAAGCAATGTTCTATGTCAATGAAAGATGCAACTTTTTCTATGTTACAAATTGAAAAGTTAGAACCGTTACCATTTTCTGTGGCTTATACACGGATTAATAACTTTACCTTTTCCCCGTTTCAGGTTTGAGGCCTGTATGAAGTACTATGCAATAGGCAGATAAGAGCCTCTGGGCACCGCTTATCTTCATGAAGCTTGGTCACTACCATTTACCTATAGGTGCCTTAGGGAGGGAAAAGAGGTTTACTTGAATGGTGATGATTGCACTACCACACCAGACCACTCATTAATGTGTAGGAATATCCAATTACATGGCTCTTGTAACCAGAACCAGCCGAATTTAGCATGTATTGTAAAAGGTACACCAGCACCTGCTATCATACCCACATTCACATTGCTGGAAAACGGGAGTTATTTACTTTTAAATAATGAAGATTGTTGTGGAATGGTAGCCGGAATTCCTTACATGGTTACCGTCAGTGAGTTTGTAGTTTCTTGTAAAAATGTAATGTTCCCTCCTCCGCATGGGAAGCTTGATGTTTCCATCTGGTCGGCGATTCCGACCTTGAAAGCAGAGTTCAACAAAATGAGTCGTATAAGAGCTCTATTGTCTCAGAAAGAAGTCGCCCTCACATCTGCTTGTGAAACATTTGTCCTTCATGTGGCAAACACACGCACAGAGGTGCATGCTTTATTAAATACGGATTTGCCCTTGCATTTTGGTGAGTTAAATCACACTATCTTTAATGCATCCTCTACCATAGGGTTGGCTCACTTTTTTAAAGTTGTTAGCAGTGGCCTTGTGACTTCTTTTCAAACTATATTTGGTGAGTTCCCGGCATTTTTTCATTCGATTTTTTCCAGCCTATTTTGTGGTTTTCCCTTAATGCTGGCTCTGGTTGCAGGCATACTTCTGCTGTTTTGTTTATTTCAAAATGGATGCACGTCCTGTGTTGCGAGGAGATCTGTCGCAACCGTTGCTGCTCCGCAACCGAATGCTTGAGTATTATGGAGCGCTGCCTCTTGCTACATTGAGTGTAGTTTATGGATTATCGTTTCGATTTTCCTTCTTTGCATGCGTCCAGCCTGTCTTTCATTGCCTGAGTTGCGATTTCGAATGGGCCCTGGATTTGTGTCTCTGCAAAACGGTGTCTCCCAATGCGGATTATTCGTTTATGAGCCCCTTAGTTGCTCATGAATTGCTTTGTTCTGGCGGAGGGATTATGGCCTTTGCAGCGATGCATGGAGTCCTGGGACGTTGGAATGTTTTCGCAGCCGTGCAAGATTTCTTGGCATGCAGCTTCATTGAAGAAACACCGAGTTGCCCTCTGATGGTGCTAGAGGCTCAGGTGATTGAAGAACATGTATGTTCTTTCCATTTGCTGAATTGGACGGCTTACATGTTTTCAGATGAGAACAGTGACTTCCTGTTGGAGGCTGTTGCTACATATTTTGCATATACATTGTTGGATTGAGATGTGTCATCGCTTCTCTCTCTTTCATGACCGAGGTCACATGTTGGACATCGGATTTTTTTTCTCATCTGCATTTTTTTCTACCCAGACCTATTGACTTTTACTATGTCCATGGCTAAGAATTGCTTGATTTGCAGTAAATTCAAATGATGGAGTTTTGTTCCCGTTTTTTTCCCTGTGGCAATTTGAACTTGGTTCTGACTGTCGTTCTTGAACTCTGCTTTCCAAATTTGCCCTTTGTCTTATCCGTGCTAGGATCAAGGGAGGGTGTCATGGGGAGAGCCTTGCATTTACACTGTGTTAAGTTGGCATGAGCTTATTCGAAGTTTAAACGCCATTTTTCCTTTCTGCTACCTTTGCACATGGCACACATTATTATAAATGTTTAGAGTATAGCAGAGTGTTTTGCTTCACACGAGAATAATATGTTTTTCTATACTAGCAGCCTTGCTTGGTAAGCTTTGTCTGAACAGTGAGTGCCAAGGCCTTCAAGGTAATTTCAACACAGTGGTTGTTGTTCGGTCTGATCAGCGTGATAGAGCGCGCGAGGCCACCCGACCAATAGTTTTCGCCGTTTCCGGCTTCAGGGCCCATATATTTTTCAAATCACCATATACATCGATCAGGTGACTTCACGAGCTCTACCAAGTTGTGTGTGTGTGTTCCCTGCTAATAATTTTCAGTGCACCCGACTTACCATCCACCGATGCGGGTACCTAATGACCACAATGAATCAGGGAGCTAGCTGTAAAAGAAAGGCAGCAAAATACAAACCCAACCAATAACATTCAAATACTGTTTAAATGACCACGGACAACTGGAAGTTTTAAAATGTTTATCTAAATTCAATATTTTCTTGCATGAGGTACAGTAAAATAAGGCAATCAATAACCAAGATAACATAAATCATATAGGCATAAAGAAATAATGACAGGGTAATCATTCAAATGTAATATGAAATGCAGATGGGAAATATTATAAAATCTCAGAAATGTTTAAGCATGGACATTTTATGCATGAATAACTATGGGAGGGCCTATAAAGAGTAGCACGCTTCACTTAAGGTGAATGGGCCTTTGAACAATCTAGGCAATGAAGTTCTAGACCATATCATAAAATTACAGACTGCAATGCAAAATATAATTTCTAACAAGTGAGAAGACATAGGAACAAACTTATGGAAAAATATTTAATTGACTTTCAATAGTTGCGGAAAGGCATGGAAAATATAACATATGCAATGATGAACTTTATTAAAGCGAAAGTCAGAAATTTAGAAGGTGCAAGATTTAAAGAGTTTTCAGAGCAATATTTACCTAGAAAGGTGTGGAAACCAAACCCTGGCCACGGGTCAGTTAAGGACAGGAAACCCTCAAGGAAGGATACCCCTCAAAGGACAGCAGGTGCAGAATGGACACCCAGGACAGGACAGGATACCCTCGGAATAGGAATCAGGACAGGACCCTCGGGACAGGACAGCAAACCCTCAGGACAGGACCCTCTTCAGGACAGGACCGGAACCCACAGTTCGGAAGCAACGCCTGCGCTCCACCCGCTCTGCAGCTATCGATCAAGACCCCGATTGGGTCAGCGAACTCCCAGCTAAGTGCTTTGCCAGCACTTTAAGGTTCAGTAGAACCTTAGTCTATGGTCAAATTCGGACAGAGTGCTTCGCAGCGCTCTGTATCTTCAGTCACCTATTGAGTGCGTTGGGTCAGTGACAGGTCAGCTAAACCAGACAAGTCGGACGGTTCACTAGGTGAACCCAGGGTAGATATACAGTTTGGGGTCAGTGTACCACCCCCCAATGTTGCAAAGTGTCAGAATCCCTCAATTTCGATTGGTCCTAAGGTAGGATTTGGGTAACACACCAATCACAATACAAGATTTTAAGCCTTCATTAGCATACTTGGGTACCGCCTAGCAGGTTTGGGTTTCTCATGAGAACTGTGCAGAAATACGAGTGAAAATTAACATTGTAACATATGAGGAGCAACATTCGCCGTTCTCGTAGCGCAGAGGTGGCTTTCCCAGGCGCATCTTGACTGTGGCTGCCAGCTGGCTGAGTTCCACTGTCCAAAGTGGCCACCTTTCAATGCTCCCTGGTCATGCGCAGAAGAGACCGTCAATATGGCTCCCAATCAGTTTGGACCCCCATTCCCCGCGGTACATGAAAAGTAAGCGAAAACAAATTAATACATAATAATGTCATTATGGAAATACATCACAGGATTTGTACTTTTTACTCATCATCAAGAAATAAAACTATTGCATTAAATGTTAGCTACATTGACACAGTCACAAGAGCAGTGGCACGAGCAGTACCACATGATAAGCACAGCTATGAATTACGCATGCGCATAACTTTCCCTCCACTTCTGCAGACGCGTCAGGACACGTGAGTGTGGCTGACGCATGCGCAGTAACTAAAATACAAGCGGCGGCCATATTAAAGGACACGGATTAAATTCATTAGAAATACACATAGGCAAGCTTCGGGAACTTTGCCTAAACAAAAATAAATGTTAGTAAAACATACGCTTTGTTACCTTATTACACATAAACGAGGTTCTTGACTTCGGCAAGCCGCAAAACATGCGAAGCTTTGCTTCATCAATCCCCTCTTTGATGATATTTACTATCATCACAAATTATAATGGAACCAGATGCCAACTTTCTTTCACACTTTATAAAGTTCTATTTCTTCCAGCAACCGTTCTAACTTTTCTCTCTCAGTTTTAGCAGGGTGAGAAGTTTTCACCTTTTTGTATATCTGATCATTCACTTCCTCTAATTCAATCTCATCCACACTTCGTTTCACTCCTCTTGCATTTACCTCGTGCTTTTTGGTGCGCTTGCGGCATTTACAGCATAAGAAAATGGAAAGTATAATAAGACCTATAATACCAATTGGCATCAGAATTTTGAATAATAAGCTTTTACCTATGCTAGCAAGCCAATGACCTACATTTGAGAGACCATCTACCAGTCTCTTCCAGGCACTATCAACCTCGAGTGGTTTGAGTTCCTTTGCCAAATTAGTAATGTTTTTCACATATCTTTTGATCTGTATACTTTTATCCGGAATATAAGTGCAACAATGTTGCGCCTTCAACATCCGGCAGACTCCGCCCTCTTTCGCTAATAAGGTGTCAAGAGCAAGTCGATTCTGCAAAACCATTGATCTGATCGCAACCATTTCAGTGTTGACCAGCAGAAATCCATGAGCTGTTTCAGTAGACAGCACATCTACTATAGTAGACAATTTGCAAATTCTGTGAGTGTTCAGAACCACTCCCACTCCAGGTATCAGTGCACTGAAAATACTACCCATAATTTCACCTATACTTTCTCTTTTACTACGCACTAAGCCATTAGTATCTTCATTGCTTCCAGCTTTTCCATTCACATGGTATATTTTCGGGAAGACAATGCCAAAGTAGCAGCTTCCATACCAGTGATCCGGCAATTTGAAATAAGCCTTGTCCCCACAAATATAATAAATTCCAGGAAACACAGGCTCTGACCCATTTTTGAAACCCCAACCTCCAATTACCTTGTAATTATGTTCGCATTCACTGGAACCAATGAAAACATTATTATAATAGCTAGTCTTCTCGCGGTGAAGACATAGCTTGCCTTTCTTTTCAAAATCCAGCAACAGAGCAGGACCCGCTCCACCAGATGAGGTGCCTTCCATGTTCTCTGCCCACTTTGGCTTTTTCTGACTTTCGTCATTAGCCTTCTTTTGAATTTTAATTCTCCTTTTCTCTGCCATGTTCAGGAACATCTTTTCCTGCTCACGCAAAGAACAAGTCAAGTTATCTCTGTGTGCGTCTGCTATGTCAATGTTACCTATAGTCAGAAAGTAGTCTCCCATATATCTTATGGTGTCAGTTTTGGTATGTACAGGATTCAAGTTCCCACGTATAGGAAGTTCAGAAAAGATCACGTCATTGTTAGAATAATAATACTGTAACGGTCCCCTTTTGTAAAATAAACTAGCTAAAATGCTACAGGAGATTCCATATGTCAATGGCAGGTGATGGTATGTCACGCCTTCAGCCACAGAAGTAGGTAGCTTCATGCAGACATAGCAATCTTCAATTTCCATAGTCTCTACATAGTGTATTAATAAGTTTGCGAAAACATTTAAGTGTGTCTTGTTCTTAACTCCATGATAATGTAGTCCTCCCTCATCTGATGCTTCTAAGTTCTGTTTTGTTTGTCTCAAAGCTCTTTCATGTCGTGCTACACTCTGTGTTGTTAGCTCCTCATTGTCAGTATTTACAACTTCAGTAGGGACAATGTTAGTATCTTTACTTACAGCAAAGGGAATGAAAATTGTTAATCCTATCCAGATAACTATCAGTACTACTACACTACATATACACACCTTGCAACACGTCTTAAAACGGCTGCAACTAGGTCTACCATTCACTGTTGAATCAGACATTTTGGTTCAGAAGGAGTCTCTCGAACCCCTCTTTTTGGCTTTACACAATTAGCTTACTTTGTGCAAATTCACGGTGGTTCGTCTTCTTCTTCAGCTGAGTACTCTGGGACGAGTTCTCCGTCGCTCACGTCAGTTATATCAAGATCTTCAAGTTCTTCCAAAACCAGTGTCCATTCAGGAGACTTGTACTTTTTGTTTTGTCTTTTTATTCGTTCACTCCTTCTTTTGGAAGAGTCTTCTTCTTGCTCTGCTATCCGAGCACTTCTTCTTGCTTCTGCACGTTTTTCTTCCACTGTCTTTATCCTTAGTCTCAATCTTTTTACAAACCTAGGCTCAAGGTTGTTTCTTTTCTTTAGTCTCTTAGTCGGTACTTGGACTTCACTTTCTTTTCTTATTCTCTTGTTCTCTTTATCTTGTGGTAATTCTTCTCCACTTTCTTCTCCTACTTCCCCTATCTGGCTAGTTCCAGGGCTAGCATCAAATTCTTCTGCCTGGTTGCTAATCAGGCCTTGTTCAGGAATATTTTGTTTTTGGCTTTCGATTGTCTCTGTTTCTGTTTCTGTTTCCTGAACCCGTTCTTTTAACCCTCTCTGATCCTGTTCAAGCACTTCGATCTCTTGATTTTCTTCTGCTCGAACTATCACTCTATTTCTAGTCTCTCCCTTATCTGCATCAGGTGTTAGCGGTGGTGTATCGAATACCTGCTCTGTCCCTGTCTGACCTTCTCCTTCCTCAGTTTTGATGTGAATCTCAAGCGGCTGAGGTTCTTCGCCTGTGCCTTGCTTTTCCTGACTAGTCCACTCTCTACCTTCACTAAGTCGCTCTCTTGTTCTGATAGGATCTTCGGTCAGATCAATCATCGGTATCCATTCTTCTGGCCATATGCTTGGCAGCTCGTCTTCAGCTACTCCTGGCTCAGTTTCCTGGACCTCTTCAGCAGGCTGGATTCTTGGCAGTTCGTAGTCAACTACTCCTGGGCCAACGTCTGCTGTTCCTGCAACCTGACTGGTGCTGGGCTGCTCGTTGTCAGCTGCTTCTGGCCCGGCTCCTGCAGGGTCCTCTGCTGGTTGCCCTTCTTCTGCAAATTCTTTGTCTGGTAATACCTTCTGAGTGTGTCCAGCGTGGATCCACTGGGGAACACCTGCGACCTTCACTGCAGTTGTTGTTACCAGGATTACTTGGCGTTTCTTTCCCCACCTTGGTGCCAGACAATTAGATCGAGTGTGCTTCTTTATTTTGACCCAGTCTCCTGGAACCAAGCTGTGGAGAGGAGTCGTTGGATTGAGGATGCCGTTGTCTCCAATCTGGCGAGAGATAGAACGCACTTGGTCACCCAATCTTCTGCAGTATTCAAGCACTAAATCATCAGTAATACTCAACAGTTTGCTTCCTGGCACCCATGCTTGTCTCATCACTCTTCCCATAATGATTTCATGGGGACTTAGGCCTGTCTTGCGGTCAGGAACACTTCTCAGTCCCATCAGGACCAGGGGCAGGGCCTTCACCCAGGTCATGCCAGTAGCATCTGTCAGCTTTGCTAGTCTGTTTTTGATAGTTCCATTTACTTGTTCCACTATTCCAGAAGCCTCTGGGTGGTATGCACAATGAAGTTTCTGCCTTATTCCAAAGGCCTTACAGAGTTCAGCCAGTAGGTCATTCTGGAAATGTCCACCCTTATCTGATTCAATAATGAATGGCACCCCGAATCTAGGTATCAGTTCTTTTAGTAAACACTTCGCTACTGTCAGTGCGTCACTTTGGGAAGTAGGGTAAGCTTCTACCCATTTTGAAAATACGCAAACAATGACAAGGACATATCGCTTCCCTTCACAACGGGGCATGGTGATGAAATCAATCTGTATCCTTACAAAGGGACCCCCTGATCTCCCAATTTTGCTCAGTTCAACCATTGTCCTCTTGCCTGGGTTCATCTGTTGACATGACAGGCACCTCTGGCAGAGGGACTCTGCTACCTTCCTGAACTTCTTACTGTACCAAGTCTGTTGAAATACCAGAATCATGGCATCCCTACCAATGTGTGATCCTTCATGTATTAATCTTGCCATTGTGCCAAGCAAGTGTCGGGGTAACACAGGCATACCAGTTGGGCCCAAAATCACACCATCCACACGTCTCGGTCTACACCCATCCTCCTTCCATTTCTCTCTTTCTTGCCAAGGAGCCGATTCCTGCCACTCTCTCACTTCATCCCACGTAGGCCCTTCTTCAAACACCTGAAGCTGGCAGCTGGTTCCTGGCCCCCCTCGTTTTGGATTTACAATATACCGATCTTTGGCACACCATTGGGCCACTCGATCAGCATAATCGTTTCCCAGTGATACTTTGTCCATGCTCCTTTGATGAGCAGCACATTTTACCACTGCCAGTTCTTTGGGCAACTGGATGGCCTCTAAAAGGTCATGAACAACCTTTGCATTCCGAATGGGAGTACCTGAGGAAGTAATGAATTCCCTCTGTAGCCATAATTGGCCAAAGTCATGCACAACTCCATAACAGTACTGACTGTCAGTATACACTGTTATGCGTAAGTCCTTCCCAATTTTGCAAGCTTTTATCATAGCTATCAATTCGGCTACTTGTGCAGACTTGATGTTATATAAGTAACCTGCTTCTTCAATTTTTGTAAAAGAGACTACTGCATAAGCAGCACTCAAGCCTCCTAGTTCATGTCTTAGACAGGAACCATCCACAAATAGTTCTTTATCATGTTCAGGCAATGGCGTTTCTTTTATGTCTGGGCGTGGTTTAGTACTGAACTCTGTCAGGTCAATACAATCATGTTCATCATCATCCCCACCTTCTATTTCCAAGGGGTCGGGGAGTAAGGTGGCAGGGTTCAGAATACCGCACCTAACAATGCTTACATTTGCTGCACCCACAAGAATCCTCTCGTATTTAGTCAGCCGACTAGGGGTGAGATACTGTGTTTTAGTTCTGGTCAATAGAATTACCACTCCATGTGAAACATACACGGTCACAGGATGTCCCATGACAATGGACTCACTCTGTTCCAAACTTGCACAGGTAGCAGCTACTGCTTTCAGACAGCCTGGTAACCCAGCAGCTACTGGGTCCAAAGTGGCAGAGAAATAGGCCACAGGCCTTCTGGTCATGCCATGTTCTTGAGTCAGGACTGACAATGCGCAATTATCGCGAGTGTCACAGAATAGGGCAAACTCTTTGGAATAATCTGGCATTCCCAACGCAGGGGCCGTACACAGACAGTTTTTCAGTCTTGTGAAAGCCATTAGACTTTCATCGTCCCACTCTACAACATCTGGCATTCCTCTCGTGGTCATTTTTATCAAGGGCCTGGCTAAGGCTGCAAATCCCAGAATCCACTGCCTGCAGTACCCTAATACACCCAGGAACATTCTGACATCTTTTTGAGTACGGGGCAACTGCATCTTTTGAATTATTCTCACTCTTTCTGATGTGACTTTTCTGACACCCTTTTCTATCTGGTGTCCTAGATATTTCACTGATTTCGCACAGAACTGTAGTTTGTCAGGGGCCACTTTATGCCCTTTCTCACACAGATGATTTAGGAGGGCAATGGTGTCAATTACACAGTCCCTGTGACTTTTAGACGCCAGTAGAAGGTCGTCTATGTACTGCACTAACACAGAGTTCCCAGGTAAGGTCAAAGTCTCTAGACATTTTTTCAAGATCTGATTAAAGATAGAGGGGCTCTCTGTATACCCTTGAGGGACCCGGTTCCAACAATACACGTGACCTTCGAAGGCAAATGAGAAAAGAAATTTGCTGTCGGGGTGCAGGGGTATCGAAAAAAATGCATGACATAAATCAATCACAGTGAACCATTCAGCATCCCAAGGAATCTGGTACAATATCACTGCAGGGTTTGGGACAATAGGGCAGCAAGGAACTACAATTTTGTTAACCTTTCTCAGGTCCTGCACTACCCTATACTTGCCACTAGGCTTTTTGATGCCCATAATCGGTGAGTTGCATGGGCTGCTCATCACTTCCTGTATGATGTCTCCTTCTAATAATTTTTGTATTTCTAGAGTGACACCTGCTTTCACTTCAGCATTCATTCGGTAGGGCCTAGTGTTAGGATATACTGCATTGTCCTTGATGGCTATCTGTATGGGGTCCACATCTTTCATCAAGCCCACATCTTTTCCAGTGAAATCCCACACCTCTGGCTTTACGGCTTCCTGGAGTTCTTGGGGCAAGTCCTGCAGGGTCAATCTTTTAATTTCTGAGTCAGGTCTGAGTAACAATAATTTATAAATGCCATCTTCATCTGGGGTCTGTATCTCAACACCTTTTGGTGTGCAAAAGATGGTACAGTTCATTTTGCACAGCAAATCACGACCCAGTAGATTCACTGGACTGGTGTCACAGACGACAAATCTATGCATCTGTTTAAAATTTCCAATTGAAATCTCCATTGGTTCGGTAACAGGAGTACTAATCAATTGATTAGATACACCCACTACTTGGATATTTTCTCCCGAGAGGGGTAGGTTTGGAACGTCCACTGTTCTTACAGTAGAACGGGTAGCGCCAGTGTCCAACAGAAAGGTGACATCATTTCCGTCAACCTTTCCTTCAATATATGGTCCAGACTGGTCTACCGGCAAGGAAGCGCCAAGTACGCACTCCTCGTCCTCCCCTCTCAGGCCCCGTCAGTCCTGATCATTACAAAGGAAGGTATCATTTAGCAGATACTGCGAAGTTGCTGTATTTCTGTTTTCCCCGCTTTCCCAAACCTCTATCTCTTCATCTTCTGCCTGTCTTCCTCTGTATACCTGCTTGGGTGCTCGAGGCACCTGAACTGTTTTTACCTGGGGTTGAGTCTTTCTTGGTCTTTCTTTCTGCGTCTGTGGAGTTAAATCAGGAGTTTTTTCATTAATATCTACTAATTGGGGACACTCATTCCGCCAGTGTCCAATTTCGCCGCACTGATGGCAGGGAAATTTCTTCATAGCCTCTTCCCTGCTAAATTTGGGCCGGGGCTTTCCTCCACCCCCTCCCCCAGGACTTTTGTTCTCAGCATTCTTAACCATGTTACTCAATTGTTTTTCCTGCTGTTCTGCGAGCTTCACCTGAGCCCACATCACCTTTTCCTTAAGGGCCTTTTTCTTTTCTGCCATCTCGTCCTCGCAGTACTTAGCGTACCGCAGAACCTCATCCATTTTCTTAGTATGCCAACAGATTTTATTATCTTTTATCCACTGACAAATTTCAGGTCTTAAACCATTTACAAACCTGTAAATAAAGTGCGTCATATCCTTCAGGTCGATGTTATCAATACCACTGTATGTTTTAAATACCTGCAATAACCTCTCATAGAAGGAGTGCACTGTCTCGTCCCTTTCCTGTGTTGTTCTATCTATTTTTGTCCAATCAGTTTCCTTTGCGGGCACCTTTTCTTTCAAGTGCTGAATTACCTGCTCATATTTTCGCATGACATCCTTTGATGGCTCCCCTGTTTCTTTATTTCTTGGGTACTCCTCACTCGGCCAGTCTATGTTTATTTTACACTGGGTCCATAAATCTACTGGAACCACAATGTCGAAAAACCCATCCAGGTCTTTCCACAGACATTTCTGTACCTTCACGAACCTTTCCACCTGCCTGTACCAGTCAACTGGTTTCTCTCGTAATTTTGGAAAATCGTTCGTGAAGGACACAATATCCTGCCTAGACCAGGGGACATGCACATATTTCCCTCCTGGCACTTCGCGCATGGGGCATAACTGCTCAGGTTTTTCTACCTCCCTTAAAGCAAATTCAGGAGTCACTTGTCGGGAGCGAACCTCTTCTCTCTTTTTCGCCCACCTGCTTCTCCATCTTTCCACATCTCCCCATTTCTGCAGTACCCCCATTAATTCTTTAATCTGCAATTTCTTCCCTGCCACATTCAGGTGTTCTATATCCTTGTCTGAGAAGTCTGCTCTATATGGTTTCTGTAAGGGCTTGGATTTTGAGATATCTACCCCCATACTAACTGCTGTTTCGGTCAGTTTTTCGTGGAGCACTCTGGTGTTCCTTGTAAAGCTTTTACATATGAACGACAATTCTTCTTCAGAGTAGGTATTCAATCGATCCAACCCCACATTTCCTGCCATTAATTCTTCTATTTCGACCCTCAGTTTGTAGAGGTCTAAAGGTTTTGTTTGCGGAGTCTGCTTCTCTAATTCACGACTCCAACTCTCAATTTCATCCGGAGTTACCAGAGAGACATTCCTAGTACCTGTTGCTGTCTCTAATTTAATTTCTTTTGTATTAAAAGGGTTATGCCTCTGCTGTATTCCCTTTCCAGTCTGTTTGTTTGGCAATTCCAAGAACGCAACTTCAGACTCGCACTCACTGGACTGATCATCTATGATGATCGGTTCCTGTCTCGGGGTTGCCATGCCTGGGGTCATAACTGGAGTAATCGGATTTCCCTGACCATTTCCGTATAACGGGACCACCGGTCCAATAGTTACTGGAATAGTCAATGCCTCAGGACTGGTATTTAACTGGGAAATTTTCTGAATTATTTCTGTCCTTTGTCTAGCTAGAGCCTCTTGCTCCTTTTCCACTAGTACCCTTCTTAAAGTTGTGTCATGCAATATCTGTGGGGTCAATGGAGGAGTAAAACTCGGGGCAGTAGGATGCGTTTCACTGGGTCCTCCCCCATAATTTGGTTTCGGGAATAAAGTTCCAGTATTAAAGGACCTGCGCTCTTCCCCATATGGAGGTTGAACAAAAGGCAGTCCTGAATTTGATGGTTTTTCTTCGCTTTCATACAAGGGTCTGGGAAAAAAGATTTTCGTACGTGAGTATTTTTCTTCCTGGCTCGCGGGCACTTTGGGATATATATCCCTTGTTTCCGTCGGTTCGGGTTTTTCAGGATAGGGCAATACTTGACCACCCCCTCCCAGTCCCAGGGACCTGTCTTCTTCCTTTAGGAAGTGGCGTCGGGGAACATCTCCTACACTGGAAGGTCGGGTTCCCTCATTGTAAGGTGGCGGACTTCTGGTACAGATGTCATCTATTAGTTCATCATCTGATTCCCCCAGGGCCCCCCAATGTTTACATTTTTCAGTACTTTTCTCACCCGCTCCAATGTTATGACATGCCGGCATCATGGGAAACAGACCCTCAACAATCATGCTCTGCCTCCACTGTTTCATCCTTTTATCCCTGGACTCCTGTTTCTGCCTGGGGTACCACTTGGTCAAACCCTTGTCCATTCGGGGTCTTTCTCTTTCAAAAGCCTCAATCTCCCATTCCTCTAATGCCTCATACTGCGTTAGTCTTGGTCTGGGATGCAATTCGTTCATCCGAGTCCTTAAATTAAATAGGATCCTACCATTGAAAGTACCATCTAACGGAAAAGCCAATACTCCGTCATCTTTCGTGTATTTCACCCAATTCTCCAGCCACACACAGGTATTGTATCCTCGGTCAAACATCATGAATGAGGCAGGAGTATTAGGTGGTGGGACAAGAACACCTTCCCTAGATTTAATCGGTTTGTCCGTTTTAAAATAATTTTTCACCTTACTTATAAGTGACATTTTTCTCTTTGTTCCGTACATAATATCGTATCTATTAGTCTTCCACTGATCCCTTTCAAACCCTAGGTGCCTTGGATCAGGTCGAGTTCCTGTAGTCTGCGAGTGCCACATACAACTTCTGCGCTAAACTTTGTTTACAAACTACCTCCAATCAGAACGCGCTTCAGAAATTCGTGCAACCAATGGGTGTGCGACACCAAATAAGCTCCGCCAATGGGTGCGCGGCCCCTTCGTGAGACAGTTCCCACGCTCCGGCGCTCACCCCTCCTTTACAATTCCAGCTCCGCTACCCGCCCGCTGCTTCTACCAATCCCAGCGCGGCACAGAGTGACGTCAGAGGCGCTTCGCGACTGACTCCCTCCCTTCACAAGGTAACGGAAACTTTCTTTCTTTTAAAGTGCTCAGTGCTTGGTTATTTTACAACAAATACACATTCGCCACAGTGCTCAAGTGTCTAGACAGAGAAAGAATTGTTTTACTGCAAGTAAACTACTTCCATTTACTTTTCACTCGCTGCGGGCAGATCTCTTCCGCCTACCCTTCACTCTAGCATCGGTGAACCTGTTATTCCCCTAAACTCATCCACTTCTTTCCGGGATATATTCCGAGTTTAAGGTTTCTCAGCGGACCCCTCTGCTTTCACGCTAGCTCCGAGGAACCTGCTACTCTTCCGATGTGACCCTTACTAGGTTACGCCACTATGGGAATTTTGCCAATGAACCCCGTTACTGTCATTTATTCACACATGTATTCAGAAAACCCTAGTTAGTGCTTCCCGGTTATCCTAACCTGCACCTAACTTTCCTCGAACCTGTGACCTCAGGACAATGGATTCTATTCACCACTTGCCCTTTCAATTCCCCGGGGAGTTCGGACAACACGAAACGATACGGTTTACAAATGCATGGATTAGTACATATAGCAATATAAGAACAAGAATAAAAACAATGCAAAAATTCATGAGTTTCAGCAGCGTATTCACAAGAGAATGATCAGGTCTCTTAGAACAGCCGCTCTTCTAGCAGCATCAATATAATAGCAGCTTCCGACTCAACTAGTCCAACTAATCCCTGCCTTACTCTCAACTAGTCCCTAACCATCCTCTAGCTACCAGAAAACTGATAGAGCGCGCGAGGCCACCCGACCAATAGTTTTCGCCGTTTCCGGCTTCAGGGCCCATATATTTTTCAAATCACCATATACATCGATCAGGTGACTTCACGAGCTCTACCAAGTTGTGTGTGTGTGTTCCCTGCTAATAATTTTCAGTGCACCCGACTTACCATCCACCGATGCGGGTACCTAATGACCACAATGAATCAGGGAGCTAGCTGTAAAAGAAAGGCAGCAAAATACAAACCCAACCAATAACATTCAAATACTGTTTAAATGACCACGGACAACTGGAAGTTTTAAAATGTTTATCTAAATTCAATATTTTCTTGCATGAGGTACAGTAAAATAAGGCAATCAATAACCAAGATAACATAAATCATATAGGCATAAAGAAATAATGACAGGGTAATCATTCAAATGTAATATGAAATGCAGATGGGAAATATTATAAAATCTCAGAAATGTTTAAGCATGGACATTTTATGCATGAATAACTATGGGAGGGCCTATAAAGAGTAGCACGCTTCACTTAAGGTGAATGGGCCTTTGAACAATCTAGGTAATGAAGTTCTAGACCATATCATAAAATTACAGACTGCAATGCAAAATATAATTTCTAACCAGTGAGAAGACATAGGAACAAAACCTCACGGAAAAATATGTAATTAACTTTCAATAGTTGCAGAAAGGCATGGAAAATATAACATATGCAATGATGAACTTTATTAAAGCAAAAGTCAGAAATTTAGAAGGTGCAAGATTTAAAGAGTTTTCAGAGCAATATTTACCTAGAAAGGTGTGGAAACCAAACCCTGGCCACGGGTCAGTTAAGGACAGGAAACCCTCAAGGAAGGATACCCCTCAAAGGACAGCAGGTGCAGAATGGTCACCCAGGACAGGACAGGATACCCTCGGAATAGGAATCAGGACAGGACCCTCGGGACAGGACAGCAAACCCTCAGGACAGGACCCTCTTCAGGACAGGACCGGAACCCACAGTTCGGAAGCAACGCCTGCGCTCCACCCGCTCTGCAGCTATCGATCAAGACCCCGATTGGGTCAGCGAACTCCCAGCTAAGTGCTTGCCCAGCACTTTAAGGCTCAGTAGAACCTCAGTCTATGGTCAAATTCGGACAGAGTGCTTCGCAGCGCTCTGTATCTTCAGTCACCTATTGAGTGCGTTGGGTCAGTGACAGGTCAGCTAAACCAGACAAGTCGGACGGTTCACTAGGTGAACCCAGGGTAGATATACAGTTTTGGGGTCAGTGTACCACCCCCCAATGTTGCAAAGTGTCAGAATCCCTCAATTTCGATTGGTCCTAAGGTAGGATTTGGGTAACACACCAATCACAATACAAGATTTTAAGCCTTCATTAGCATACTTGGGTACCGCCTAGCAGGTTTGGGTTTCTCATGAGAACTGTGCAGAAATACGAGTGAAAATTAACATTGTAACATATGAGGAGCAACATTCGCCGTTCTCGTAGCGCAGAGGTGGCTTTCCCAGGCGCATCTTGACTGTGGCTGCCAGCTGGCTGAGTTCCACTGTCCAAAGTGGCCACCTTTCAATGCTCCCTGGTCATGCGCAGAAGAGACCGTCAATATGGCTCCCAATCAGTTTGGACCCCCATTCCCCGCGGTACATGAAAAGTAAGCGAAAACAAATTAATACATAATAATGTCATTATGAAAATACATCATAGGGTTTGTACTTTTAACTCATCATCAAGAAATAAAACTATTGCATTAAATGTTAGCTACATTGACACAATCACAAGAGCAGTGGCACGAGCAGTACCACATGATAAGCACAGCTATGAATTACGCATGCGCATAACTTTCCCTCCACTTCTGCAGACGCGTCAGGACACGTGAGTGTGGCTGACGCATGCGCAGTAACTAAAATACAAGCGGCGGCCATATTAAAGAACACGGATTAAATTCATTAGAAATACACATAGGCAAGCTTCGGGAACTTTGCCTAAACAAAAAATAAATGTTAGTAAAACATACGTTTTGTTACCTTATTACACATAAACGAGGTTCTTGACTTCGGCAAGCCGCAAAATATGCGAAGCTTTGCTTCATCAAGCGCACGTTCTAGACATAACATTATATGCAGCTGTGTTCACCTCTGATTTTGGCGTGTTTAATAATGCACTGTGTAGACATGAACACATACACTTGGAGAGCATTCACATGCAGAGAGCTGGTGCAGAAACTGATGTGATCCATTTCTGCAAGGACCAGAGGTATGGGGACGCCCTTGTAATCCCAAGAGACCTTCCGTAGATATAAAATAACCTATTAGCAAGGGAGGGTGAGATACAGGTGTATTCTAACCTGTTTTCCATTTAGCATTGTAACATGCTTTCTCCCTTTGTGTTTCATGGAATAGTAACTATGCTGATAATCTTGTTGCTTATAATATTTCTGCTTGTATTAGCTAAGATACTGCGCCTGAGAACACGGCATTAGAAATAAATATGTCAAAATTGCACGTGTCTCTATTTACTCCACGTTTTGGACTGGTATGAAAGTATAATGTAATGTAATGTAATGTAATGTAAGCAAGCTTTTATAGAGCGCAGCTATCACTCCAAGGAGCATCTTGGCGCTGTAGCCCGTAACCTAGAATGGAAATAGGCCGGAAAAACTACTCACACATCAGTCCCATCTTCGCCTGTATCCTTATGTTTATACCAGTCATACATGCTGTATCCGGGAGGTTGAAGATACAAGTCTTCAGGGCCTTTCTAAATTGGTTCTCAAAGGGGATTTGTCGCAATTTGGGTAGAAGCTTATTCCAAGCCCTGGCACCCAGTACTCCGAGAGATTTTCCTCCCTTCGTGGATAACCTGAACTTGGGGATCAGCAGCAGGTTCATGTTAGAGGACCTGAGGGTACGAGACGGTAAATAACGTCTGAACCGGGTTAGGAAATACTTGGGTCCTTGCTGGTGGTATGCTCTGAAAGTGAAGACCAATATTTTGAACAGTGCACGTTTGTGGATAGGCAGCCAGTGTAAGGTCCTAAGTGCAGCCGAGGCAGATGACCTCCTTGGCCAGTTCAGGACCAGACGGGTGGCAGCGTTCTGGAATATCTGTAGCCTATGCAGGACTGATCTATTTAATCCTGCATATACGCTGTTACAGTAGTCCAGACAAGATGTTATGAGTGCTACCGCCACAGTCTTCCTGGCTGCCAGTGGAAGAAAATCAAAGAATTTTCTGAGTCCTTTGATGATACTGAAACAAGACCCTGCCACAGCCCCTGCATGTTGCTTAAATGATAATGCTTCATCAAACCTAATCCCCAGGTTGCGGGCCGTATCGATAGTGTTTGGGGGCTCTCCGCATCTAGCGGCCACCATAATCTGGGGGAAAAAGGGTTTTGGGGCCCGAACGGTAGAATTTCGTTTTTTCCCATGTTACATTTTAGATGATTTTTCCTCATCCAAGCGAAGGTGGCGGCGAGGCAATCTCTAAGATTTTCCTCTGCCTTCACCGTTTCGCCATCTAGTACAAGGATGAGCTGAGTATCATCAGCATATGATATGGTGCTAATGTGGAAAGATGTAATCAGCTCGATCAGGGGGGTCATGTACAAATTGAACAGTACAGGGCTCAGACTTGAGCCCTGAGGCACCCCTGTTGGCATTGCTTTTTCTTCAGGGCAATACTCTCCCAGCACCGTGACTTGCCTCCTATGGCTGAGGAAATTCTTTAGCCAATCAAGCACAGTCCCTGCTACCCCTGATGTTGCTAGGCGGCTGATCAGTACGGAGTGTGACACCGTATCGAAGGCCGCCGATAGATCAAGTAGAATAAGGACAGCCTTCTTCCCTTGATCCATGGTAGTCCTCAAAGTCTCTACAGTATACAGAAGGGCAGATTCCGTAGAGTGCGACGCCCTAAACCCAGATTGATTAGGGTGCAGAATATCCTCATCCTCTAAAAACTTTGTCAGTTGTTTATTCACGGCTGCTTCTGTGAGTTTAAAAAGTAGTGGAAGCAGCGAGATAGGACGAAGGTTGGAGAGTGTTGAAGGGTCTGCTAGAGGCTTTTTTAACAGAGGTTTCACAGCTGCCAGTTTCCATTCCAGCGGGATCATAGCAGAGGACAGGGAGGAGTTGATGATGTTGTTAATAATCGGGTTTACCGTGTCTACTAAGGCGTGCAATAACATAAGGGGGCAGGGATCAAAGGGAGAGCCAGATTTACTGGATAGTATCGCTTGACGGGACTCTTTCAGACTGATGGGCAAGAAGTTTCTGAAATGCGCTATCCCAGTTCCCATTTCACTTGCCTCTTCCCAGATGGCGTCCGGTTGTTCAGGGAAATCTCTAGTAAGGCCTAATATTTTCTGCTCAAAATAGTTGGCAATCGAATTACACAGGGTGAGAGATGGAGGAATCTCTTGTAGGAGAAACCTGGGATTCATGAAGTTGTCAACTATTTTGATTATCACCTTCTGTTTATTGTTTGAGGAATTAATTGCTTCTAAGTAGTATTCTTTTTTGGCATTTTTAATTATTGCATGGTACTGCCTCCTAGCTTTTTTGTAATGACTGAGTTGTTCAGCTAAATACATGCGGCGCCATTTCCTCTCTAATATTCTAACCTCAGTATGTTTCTCCTCTAGGGAGAGAGAAAACCAGGGCGCTGACATTTTTTTATTGTGCGTTTTGCTTGACTTGGTCATATTGACTGGTCGGAGGCACTGTTTGTAATGAAAGAGTGTTCATGTGTTCCACATTGCCTGAGGTATTCTAAGTTCCATGTTCTGGGTTGTCTAATCGTTGGGGTTATGGAAGAACCAATGAGACACTGATTGCTAGTCTGGTAGGGGATTTTGGCTACTAAGGTGAGTTTTGGCACACCCTAATTCACTGAGGTTCCAAGTCTCTATGCACAGTTCTGTGTATGAGAAGAATCTGTGTACAATATCTAGTAACGGTTACATCCAGGGTCACTTGCTGTATGCAAGTCTTGTTCCCTCAGATTGAGACAGCCAGGGAGTCACCTTTATGACCTTCACTGAAGATCTCTTCTATACACATTGATACTCTAAGCAGAATGAAAGCAGATTATCTTGTGTTAAGAGATGCTCTTAACCAACAAAGTTGAGTTTACAGTTAACTTACTTTTAAAAACAGTGCTGCAGTGCAGGGCTGCTTTTAAAATGCCTGCAGGTGCTCAGCACTGCACACATGCAAGTGCAGAAAGGGTTGCTGGCCTCAAAACAGCAATGCCCTATTATATACTAGGCACTTATAAGAAGAATTAATCACCCTGCCGTATTATCCACTAAGGACTTATATATTAGGTCAAGCTAATTGTAGGTTAACCCTAATATGCATGTGTATGTTTTTGGTTGTGTTTTCAACATAGCAGTGGGTGTTTTCAACATAGTAATGGCCTTGGGCCTGCCCAGAACAGAGCCTAGGACCCTCTCAGAGTCAGAAAACCAGCACCCAGGGGTCTCCGATGGGTCTGGGGGATGCTTCAAATAGGTCTTGATTTCCTACAGATACGACTACCCGCATTGAGAAAATCTCACCGGGTGCCACACTAGCACCTTAAAATCGCACTGAGGATGCAAATACTTGTGCGCCAACTTGCCTTTGGCAAGCCACACATTGGAATAAATTCTGCCATGCGGTGGTTGGCAGACTATTGCTGGAACTCTGTGTTACTTGCGTAACCCACAGTGGTGAAAACTCTGCAAACTCCTCTAGCATAGCAGAATTCATTTCTCACCCCTACTCTAAAGCTCCCTCATCAAAGTTCTCAAAAACACTGCTCCAAAACAGATCATCATAAAGACAGGAAGAATGGAAAACAGCCAACAAATGTTAAGGATCGATCTGTCAGTCACAAAAAATAATATATTTCTCTGTATGTTTAGAATGTATTTTTAATTTTTTTTAACACACTTTATTGATGACCGCGGTATATCACGTGCATTAGAAAAATACTCCTCTAGATACAGTCTTTTTCCCCCATGTCAACAATCTCATTACATGCCTTACATATCAGTTTGTCTCCCAATATCCTGTATGGTAGAGCAGGCTAACAAAGATCATTTTTGGCACTGGAAATGCAACCAAATGAGCAATAGACATGTTGTATCCTCAGCGTCATTTCAAAGTAGTGCATATTTATAGTCAACTAGTGAGAACTTATACAAACCCCGTCTTCCACCCCCCCAACCTTCCCCAACCCTCTCCTGGTCAGTTGTATCTTAGCATCTACGATGGTTGCAGGGAGTAAACATATAGTCATCCTCCTGAAAGATGCAGTGTACAAGGTAGAATCATAATGTCTTGATCTACAGAGCCTAATGTCGGGGAATAGCTAGGCGTCCTTGTATGTTACTGTTATGTTATGTTAAAATTGGTTTTATATAGCGCTCAGCTACTCCGAGGAGTGTCCCGGCGCTTAAAAAAACCCAAAGCAGAAGTCAGGCGCAAATAAACAGATAAAGAAACTATTGGACAAACAGCCAGGACTTCAGCTCCTTCCTGAAAGCTAGCAAATTAGCATTCTTTCTCAAGGAAGCTGGCAAGGAGTTCCAAAGATGAGGTGCCAGATGTCGAAAAGAGCGGCCTCCTATATGAGAACGTCTGATGACCGGAACGGATGCCAAGGCCAGCGAAGCTGACCTAAGCACTCTAGGTGGTAGATAGAAAGCCAACCGTTTCCTGATGTATTTGGCCCCCGAATCGTGGAGCGCTTTAAAAGCAAGCGTGAGCGCCTTATAAGCAATCCTTTTCCTGATCGGGAGCCAGTGAAGGGATTTCAGGAGCTCTGTGGCCCTGGCTCTCCGATGGAGGCCAAAGATGGCTCGTGCCGCAGAATTTTGCACTGTCTGCAAACGTGAAAGAAGATATTCCGGTAAGCCAAGGTAGAGCACGTTTGCATAATCGAGAAGGGAGCCTATTAGAGCCTGCACCGTAGTTCTCCTGTGATCAAGCGAGAGCATCGGAAGGAATTTTCTGAGCATTTTGAGGAGGCCAAAGCACTTCCCTACCAGATCAAGAATCTGTTACTAGGTCTCGGTATCTTGTGCGGGAGACAAATCAAGTGCTTCCAGTTCGATTAACATGGCCTCCCAATCCAGCAAGATGGGTTGCTTCCTCAGCCCTTTCTCTTCCTCCCTTCGGAGAGCTGCACCCTCTGCCCTTCCCCATTAAAGCATGTCAGTCTGCCAGACAATGACCATCGGACATCTGGGGCACTTCCATGTCATAGTGAGCATCCTGATTGCCAAGATGAGTGCTCGGTCAAAGAGCTTTAGCAGCACCTTGTGGACCTTTGAGCGTCTACGAAGTCCCACCAGGCAGTTTAGGGCCTCTTCCGGGACCGGGAGTTGTTTCACTGTGGTTAGAGAGTGGCGCACTCCTCCCCAATAACCTCGTAGGGGAGGGCAAGACCACAGCATGTGGATAAAGTCCGCCTCATCCCCTTTACAACGGGGGCAGTAGTGGGGGGAGTCCGGGAACATACGGTGTATTCTTTTCGGCTTAAGTTATGACCTATGGAGTATCATTGCCTGTATAAATTTGAGCCTTGCATTACGCAACACTTTTTTGGGGTATTCCAGCATACGTTTCCATGCTTGGTCCGTGATCTCTGCCCCGGGGTCCACCGCCCATTGTGCCCTAAGGGAGGTAAGTGTGATTGCTGCATGTGCACGTACTCCAACTCACCAAATGCCCTCCAGGTCTCATGTAGTATAAGAGGTATACCAAGGTATGCTGTGGGGGTTCAGTCCTCTGTGGGGCCCATGTGGTTCTGATATAGTGTTTCACGGTAGAGTGTAAAAGGTACAGGCGCAGTGGTGCTCCAGTGGCCTGCAAAAAGGAGTTGTGATCCAACATAGTGCCATCACCAAAGAAAGCTCGTACCTCCTCTTCACCATTGTCCGTCCAGGCCTGTATTCTGGTCTGCTTGAGTCCCCCCTGTGATTTAGGGATACCTAGTATCGTCGGGATGTTCGTGGCATATGGGGTCACTGCAGACGTGTATGATAGAGTCTTCCTCCACAGAGTAGGGGCGTCCGTAACAGGGGGGGACAATCTGGGGGGATCTTAGACCTCGGCAGTACCAGAGAGTGCAGCTCACCTCGGTCCAGCCTCTGTGGCTTGAACCTAATTTCATGTAAGTTCCTTCCTGCAGTCCAGTAGGAAAGCCACTGGAATTGACTATCATAATAACAACCTTGGAAGTCAGGGACTCCCAGGCCACCATTCTGTGTCGCCAGCTGGATCTTTCAAAGACATATTCGTCTCCGATGAGAGTAGTCAGTATGGCGTTCAGTGTATTAAAAAAGGGTTGTGGGAAGACCACAGGCAGATTCACAAAGTAGTATTAGAGGCGAGGCAGCATCACCATTTTTGAAATGGAGATCCGGCCCATTACTGATAAGGGTAAGGAAGACCAAAGGCCAACAATAGCACGAGCCCTGTTATGGCCCGCAGGATATTGCCCTCTATTTGGTCCTCTTGTGATCTGTATATATGAATGCCTAGGTATTTAAAGGTGGCGGGGGTCACTGGCAGGGTGTAAGTGCCGAATTACAGGTGGGTTATGTGTGGTGTTTCTTGAAAGAAATAGTAGGTCGATTTCTCCGGGTTAATGGCCAGGACTCATAAGCGTTCAAAGATGGTGAATATACCCGGGAGAGGGGCATTATCAGCCGCCATGTCCCGTAGGTACCGGATTATGTCATCCGCATAGATAGAAATTAGGTGATGTACACCGTCAATGTGGCTGCCAAGCTGGTCTGCCGATCTCCGAAGAGCCAGAGCCAGGGATTCCTCCGCCAATATAAACAGCAGGGGAGACAGAGGGCACCCTGCCTTGTGCCTCTGTAAATATTATATGGGTCAGAAATATAGCAGCCCGTACGGGCCCTAGCTGTGGGGGACGTGTATAATAAGCGAACCCATTTAAGGTATGTGTCCGAAAACCCAATCCGTTGCAACGTCGCGAACATGAAGTCCCAGGATAGGGAATCGAATGCCTGTCTAAGGTCTAGTGCAATGCATCCTGCGTGGCGGTAAGCTCTAGGGGTGGCTGTCATTACAGAATGTAACCGTCTGGTGTTTAGAGAGGTGCAGCGGTTTAGGAGGAAGCCACACTGATCGCTGTGAATAAGCGCATTAAGGTGCGGTTGTATACGGTTGGCAAGGGCCTTGCTTAGGATTTTGTATTTAGTGGCTATCATAGAGAGGGGTCTGTAATTGGACATCTCTAAACCGTCCCGCCCTGGTTTGGGTATAGACATGACCAGTGCCTGCATGGTGGAATCCGGCAGACGGCCAATCTCAAAAGCCGTCTTGTAGACAGCCTCCAGTGTAGGCACTAAGGACTCCGAGTATGTAAGATAAAATTCAACGGAGAGCCCATCCATTCCAGGCGTCTTGTTATGGGTTAGACCCTTAATCGCAGCACGGATTTCTTGTTGATTAATAGGGCCGTCAATTACTTTCTGCACTTCCTCTGGTAGTACCGGGAAGGGAAGATCTTGCAAGAATTCGGTAATCAAAGAGCTTTCTACTGGAGCGGGGGTTGATAGAGCGTCTCTAAGTGATCATGAAAGGCAGCATTTATTTGGGCTTGTGTGTGGACTACATGTCTTGCCAGGGTGTGGATTCTGTATATGATTGGTGAGTCAGGTCTTTCTCTGACAATGGGGGCAAGCAGTGTACCGGATCTATCCGCTTCGGTGTATTTTCTTTGGAGAAACACCCTGTAGCCTATTGTCCGAAATGTCTCCAATGTCTCCGCGTGATCTATGTGGGTGGATTGTAACACCTCCCATTTGTCTGGATCTGATACTTCCTCTCTCTATAGTACATGTAACCAGCGCTCAAAGTCCAGTAACGGTTGGTGCGTCTCTTGTCTGGCCCCCTACAACTGTCCGATCGTCGCCCCGCTCACCACCACCTTCAAAGCATCCCATTCAATCAAGTTAGATGACGCTGTTTTCCAGTTTTCAGCCAGGTAATTGGTAATAGTGTTTGACAGAGTCATGCGAAAGGGGGCGTTCTCAAGCAAGTGTGGGTGCAATTTCCTAGTGGGCACTGGAGTGGGCACTATGCCCCAACAAAGTGTGTGCTCTAGTGGGTTATAGTCGGAAAAAGTCTTGGCCAGGTATGTGGAGCTGTGGACCTTCGCCAAGATGGCGCCCGAGCAGAGGAACCTGTCAATTCTGGTATGGAGGCTGTTCACTGGAGAGTAAAAGGAATATTCCTTGTGGGTTGGGTAAAGGTATCGACAAGCGCCAGAAAGTGTCCACCCGTTTGCTCACGTAGTGAATTGGTCTGCTAGCTTGCCAGCAGTTTTACCGTGTAGGCGGTTGTGACCTGTCTAGTCCAGTGTCCAGTACCACATTCCAATCCCCTCCCAACACCCAGGGATCCCATCTCAATCGGCCAAGACCACACTCAGCTTATTCAGGAAGCGATCTTGTTCGAAGTTAGGGGTATAAATTCTCCATCACCAGAGAGCTGTCAAGAGTGCCCTTCACTAGTATGTATCAACCCTGGTCATCCACTCGGTGCTCAAGTTCAACAAATGGGACTCCATGTTGCACCCAAATAGTCGCCCCCCCTAGCGAAAGCCGAATAGTTAGTGGAGTAAATATGTCCTCTCCATTTGTTCCGCATCTTTTGTGTTTCGGAGTCAGTTAGATGGGATTCCTGAAGGAACGCCACCTGTGTCTTACGTATGAGAAGAAATGCATGTATGCTGTGTCTTTTCTGGATTGCTCCTAGTCCCTGAACGTTCCATGTGAGCAGGTTGTATGACCCTATTGTATTAGCGGCCCCTGCCATGTTCCTGTGTCCAGTAAGTGATACTCATCACTTCGTGGAGCCAGCAGTGAAGATCTGACCAGGGGTCCCCTTTCCCCAACAACTTTAACATAACTGGGCACATCGCCTAAACTGCGTTGGGCCCAACAATGGTGTACAAATGGTACAGAACAAATAACGGTGCGTACGCCAATAGAAAGGTAGCCAACCTTATGTCCGAACATGGTCCTAGAATGGTCTGTGAAAATTGCAGAGCACCCCAGCAAGTAGCGCATATACTAGGTGTCTCGTGGCGCTGCAAGTGTAGCAATAGAACGTGCGAGCAGTGACCCACACATCACCAACTGTATATAGGAGTTTGCCAGTTTACACATTGATCTATACCAATAAAAGAATATGATAGTCTGTCCGGCGTCGGGTTTGTGCCTACTGCAAGGGCAAAACCCCGCAGCAGCAGTCTCAAGTGTCCCTGACCCATCCGCCTTATTCAATTGTCAATCACTGCTCTCCATGTGATGGTGGGGAAAAGGATTGCACTATGGTCGGAATCCGAATTGAGAGTACTGTCCTCCGAGTCTGTAGCGATTTTGTTTGAATCTTCGCGGAAGGAACCGGCCACCACAAGCAGTCCCTCCTGGTCGTGTTGTTGCTGTTCTCGTGATGAGACTGCACCTCCTTTGCGCCGGTTGGGGTTCTGAGTTCGTCGAGAGGACCGCTTTGGGAGTGCGTCCGAGTCCTGCGAGGAGACACCCAGGTGACTTATTTGACTAGTGCCAATGCCCATCCCCTCCATCCACTCCTCAACATCTGCCGGGCTTTCGAAAAAGTGGGTCTTCTTATCATGTATTTACCTTCAGTCAGGCAGGATACAAGAGGGTGTATTTGAGTTGTGCAGTCTGTAGCTTTTTCTTAACAGCCTGGTAGGACGATCTAGTTTTCGCACTGGATTAGTGCCCTATCTCTAGCTTTCTGTAGCAAGATGTCACGATCTCTATAGTTGAGGATTTTCACGATCAGAGGGCGGGGCGGCGCGCCCGGTCTGGGTTGTTCCATTGGGATCCTATGAGCCCTTTCCACGCAGAAGTACAGGGAGAGTCCCTCAGATGTCACATGTTCCCTAAACCACGTTTCCATGAAGTCAGCCGCTCTGCTCCACTCACAGCGTTCCGGCAGACTGATAACGCGGATGTTATTGTGTCTATTTCTACCGTCCGCATCCTCCACCCAGTCCTTGAGCATAGTTACCTGTTGTTGGAGCTGTTAAAAGGAGGAAGAGTGTTCCGCCACTCTAGGGGTGAGGTCAGCAACAGATTGGTCATGTTCCTTAACCGTGTCCCCCAGTTTGGTATGGTCTGCCTTCAGTAGCATGAGTCCCATGGTAAGCGCGACCATCTGTAGTTCCATTGTTGTTCTAGAGTCCCGAAAGGATGAGGTCCAGCTTATCCGGTGTCCCCTCTGCATGGCCAGTCGGATCCACCCCATGCGAGGGGGGCCTACTAGCGTGGCCCGACATGGCAGAAGGAGGGTCTGGGCCTTGATGCCCTTCCAATGTCTTTGCCCGAATACTGCCCATAGCTCAATGTCTCCCCCAGGTGAAGCGTCGGGGGGGTGTGGAGGGGGTGTGGGCCCAGGCAGACCCAGGGAGTGCGGCGCCAGTGGGCAGCAGCGCTCCCAGTGGCATGAAGCGAGTAAATTACAGTGCTACGTGTGGGGGCTACAGGTCATCACCCCTTCCTCCTTCTTTCCTGCAGAGTCTTCTCACCTCGTTTACGCCTCACAGACACGTCGCGGTCCAAATCCCTACGGCACGGCAGACATCGCTGTCGCCTCCAGTCCCCCCATTAGGCAGTTCATGTGGCTAGTTCAAAAGGATACTGGTAGTGCCTGCGGTGGTGGTGCTGCGCAGTCCCATTGCTTTGCAGTGTACCCTGGGCAGGCCTCAGCAAGGGAAGCAATAGTTAGACGAGCTTGTGCCCCTCTGCATGAGGTTAAGCAAATCCCTTCCAGTGTTAATGGGTCGCAGTGTATTCAAGTTGCTGCTCGGGCTCTCTGGCCGCACCCATCAGCGCTGTCCTGCAGGTGGTCTGTCCAAAGGAGTGGTCTCCAGCTGCACCCCCCGGTGTGTCAGGCTTTGGGACAAATTGCAGTGTGGGGGGCCTGTGATCTGCCACCATTCACCTCCGCAGTCCCGCTGGGCGCGTCCCACCCAGCTCCACCTCCTATTCCCGGGACGGCCTTGCTCTCGGGTCTAGCAGGTACTGTTGTGTGATCTTCAGTACAGGAGTCCCCAATGGTAGGATACAGACGGGGCACCGAGTGTACAAGTCAGAGAATTTGGGCCGAATATAGGCCCCGGCTGGTTGCACATCCCAACACGGCCAAGCAGTCTTACCGCATGCGTGCCCCACACAAGCTCTGTACTGTGCCATTTCCAGTAATGGGACCAGGTTCCCAGGATCACCGTACCTCCAGTCCCAGTGTCCGCGCTGGGTTACAGGAACCAGGGTGGACCACCTACATCAATGCAGGACCGCGTGGTCTCCCAGCACACCGCAGCAGTCCTAAGCGCACTCCTACAACACACCACCTCCGCCCGCTGGCTGCGAGTCGCCAGGCCGTCTCCCGGCCGGGCAGTACGTCCTGCCAGTCAGCTCTTCAGCCCATCTCCAAGTCTCTGGGATGGGCTCGGGCCAAGACCCTGGTAAGGGGTCGATGTCTGCCAGTCCGCGGGGAGGGCCCGGACAACAGCCCACACAGCTATGTGCACCGCAAACGGACCTCCGCTCTACGCCAGACCCCGGCTTCTGGCAGCAATGGGCGCTGGGTAGGCCCCGGTCCGTGGCGGCAGGTTCAGGGCTCTTCTCGGCGCTGTTCAAGTCTCTCCGCTACTGCGGGGGCCTCAGTACTTCTTCATCCGCACTCCCCTATAGTCCTCAGCCGGTTGTATGGCGTGTATTTATCAGTTCCCACCTGGGAGGGTCCGGAGCTCTATCGGACCACAACTGCCATCCTAGATGGCTAGCCACGCCCCTTTACGATGTATTTTTAAACTATCAACCAAGGTGTATTCTGTCAGTTCTGAGAGATGCTTAAAAACTACCAACACTCCTTTGTTCCGAGTGACGTTGCAAGGGTGCCATGTGCCTTAAATGCAAGCAAAGTTCTGCCTCCCCACAGAGCTTGATTTGTGAGCACCTGGTGTGGAGTGGGGCCATCAAACTGGTGCAACTTCACCTTCTGCACTATTTATCAATCTGCTCAACTGTTCATACAATAGATAGAATTGGTCATTAGAAAGGGGAACCAAGGAAAGTTTCAGGGTAGTGATTCCAAACCACAAAATGTATTGTTCTAAACAAATATGGCCCGTTGGCATTTTTTCTTTTTCTTTTATGTTTAATAAGCTTTATTGCTGATGAAAATTACAAAGCATAAGCCAAGAACGTATCATATTACCATTGAAATGGCAAAAAGTTAAAGTAGGGGCCAAAACAGTAGAAAGCTATTTTCATTTTGACAATATCATAGGGGCAGTGGAAAAAGGGAACATAATATAAGTCAACAACTGAAGATCGAGTGTCCATAACAATACAAGCTACTGAACAATAAGGAAATAATCAAAACACCTAAAAAACGATTCAATGATGGGGAATATTATAAAGGTAAAAAGCTGAGATAATAATACTCTATGGAAGTTGAAAATTCTCAGAACTAGTACGTGATACACAAATTGTTGAAATCTTATTTAAATATTTAGTTAAAGGTGACCAAAATACATCCCTGTTTAAAGCTGGTTTAAAAGACTAGGCAAAAGCAATATCCAGTCTGTGATAGTGACAAATATTTCACTAAGACTTAACTGAGAAATCAGTGGAACTTTTCCAGTGTAGTGTAACTTACTGAAAGGCTAAAGCTGAAATCAGCTCAAACAATCCCTTTTCATGTAGAAGTAATCCCAAAGACTCTGATAAACTTCCTATAAATAGAATAACATTCAATAGAGGCGTATGCAAATTAAATATAATTGAATTACGAGACCAGATATTCTTCCAAAAGGAGGCTACAGCAGGGCAGGAGAAAAAGAGATGCCTCAAATCAGCCAAGGTAAAGTCACAAGACCGACAAGTCTTATTATTAGTGATCGTAAAGTTAGCTATGGAAAGTGGAGTACAATATAATCTATGATGTAAGAAAAACACAGATTGAGTGAGGGATGCGGATCAAGAAATCTTCAAAAATCTATCCCAGATCTTATTCCAGAAATCGGTGCTCCAAAAACAACCCAAATCCGTCTCCCAGGTGAGTTGCAATTTAGATTTAGGACGACTAGAGGATGGGGTAAGTAGATGTTTGTAGATCAGGGATGCTTTGGGAAGTACCCCTAAAATTCTATGAAGCGTATCCTCTGCGGGTGTAACAACATTTGAAGGAAGAGTATAAAATGCATCTAGAATTATTCCCAAAAGGATTGAGAATCTGTGCCAAAACAAGCTGCGAGGACACATAAAGGTAACCTGAAATTGAGGGAAAGAAGAAAGATACAATGGAACACATCTTGGACCCAAATAATTCTCCTAGATCTATAGGATTTCCAATAAAGAGGTTGTTAGACCTGTCAGCCCTTTGGGTGGTCCCTCCTATTTATTTATTTATTTTTGTCCCCTTTTTTTTGCCCCTCAATCTTTTTATTTTTGATGTCCACCGGACTTTTCAGGTGTTGACCTAGGGGTTAGGTGCTCTTTGCCCTCATAGTCCTTCTTTTTCTTTTCCCGAGGCCTAGGTACCTTTCTGACTGGATACAAGACCCTCAAAATGGTGGCCAGTAACTGCCACAACTGCTACCTCAGAGAACGGACCCATAGGTTGGCATAGGGACATTCCAGAACCTTCTGGACCTTCTGGGGCCAGCCTATATAAGGCGGAATGTTGGGCAGCCATTTTGGAAGGTGTCGTGTGGAGTAAGGGGAGTCAGAGGACACACTGGGCTAGAGCAAGCTGGAGTCCAGGCTGAGGTCTGAGGAGGAGGGCGCGTGGGAGAAGATCTGACAGCCGCCGGGGGCTGCTTTTCCTTCACTGCCTGACGCCCCCCCATGACCATAGATCTGACCCAGCGGAGTCGATACCTTACATCTTTTGTGAGGTACCTGTGAAGGGTGTCCTCTCCTCCAGCAAGTGGCGCTGGACCAGATCCAAGTGAAGTTCACAAGTAAGAGTGGCAGGAACTGACTAAAATCGGGGATTGTTATCAAGAAAGCAGGCCCTTCCGAGGAGACCACCCCCCACCCCCTAACTGGTAGACTCTAGTATCAGGGCAGAGGGGTTGCCTCAGAGACTGGGACTTCTTTCATATTTCCCTTCACTCGTGTTGTCACCTGGAGCCCTGGCGCCTCCGGCTACTTAGCTGTCTCTACCCCTCTCACCAGAGCTTACCTCCGTATTGGGCAGTGTGTGGATCCCTTGCCGCGGACATGGGCTGCACCGCGCTCTTGACGTCTCCGTAGACGCTTTGCCGTCAGCCCGGGTTGAGCCTCTGTGGAAGGTGCGCCGTGAGTGCCGTTTGAGCCTAGTCCCCCCTGTCGTGAGGGTCCTTTGGGCCGGCATTGACGGAGGGGAAGCGCCGCCTCAGGATTGGTTCCCAGTTTGCCGAGGCTTGAGTGGAGCCCCGGCTGGCATTGGAGAGAAGGGCGCCGGAAGGTGAGGCGGGGCCGGAGATCCCGAGGAAGGAGTTGACCCTCAGTGGGGCGTGTGAGGAAATTGTGCAGAGACCGCTGGGAAGGCGGAAACCAGAGCGCGAACTGCCTACAGTGATTCAGGAGTCGGCAGACATCGAGGAGCTCTGATCCCTGGTATGCCTGTCACAGCCTGACTGAACTTCGCGCTTTAAAGTAAGCAGGGTGCTGGGCTTAGTGGGAGGGGAAGCGTCGCACTCAGATCCCTCTACCGAACTTGAGCTGGACAGACTCCCTGGCCCCGGAAGGAAAGAGTGAATGGTGGGCCCAGGGAAAGAAGACCAACAGGGGGGCACCTTGGAGATTTCCTTGCTACGAAGGAACTGAGTGCTGAGAAACTGACACTGGCTGATTGCTGCTGTTTAGAACTGGCATGTCGGTTGGTTTGGAGAAGGGAAGAGCTATGCTGGTCTGACTGAGTGAATCACATTACACTGTCAAGTTAATCCTTGAATTGCCTTCATTTAGTGAGTGTACTGTTCTGATAACTACAAGCTATTACTTCTAGGCATTCTCTGCTTTTTATTTAACGCATACAACTGCTTGGTTTTCTAATGTGTGAATTGCTACAGAACAGCTTATACGGACGATAGCTCGCATTTTTGCATGGGAATGAGACTTCGATGGAGAAGGATTTTTCACTGTTACCTTACATACTAATGCCATGTCAAAACGAGGTTTACTTAAGTAATGAAATCTAATGACAAGTTATTCTTTTATGAGTACAGGTGATCCAATAGAAATGTCTAAAATGCTACTCTAATGAATTAAGAAGCAACTGTGAACCTAATTGAAAGAGAACCTATCAACTGAATATTTTTATAAAACAGCCCGTATTTTTCTAAAACTGGTGTAGTGTTATTTTTGGATGGATGGACACTGAGTTACTGAAGGGTGTGACGCAAACCTAACACATGTGCCTTTGGGATAGGCCTTCTTACTTTGTGCCAAGCTACCCTATGTGGACTGGTAAACCCAGGTCCAACATAATTGGTGTCCAGCGGTGGGATTAGAACTGTGCTTGCGTCCACTCTATAGTAACCTAGTGTACTCCACAGGCCTACACCTGGAGTTTTCTCCTTGCGGCCTCCCTAATTGTCTTTTTGTTTTCCAAATTTACTCCTGGTGGTGGGTGGAGGAAGCTTCTAGTTACCCTCTGAAATAATTCCTTCCAAGTGGCTGTCCCGAAACTCTCTTGGCAAAAATGGAATTCTCATTGGAGGAGTTAGAAACTTATACTGTGGCTCAACTCCGAGAATTTTGCCAGAATATGGGAGTGTTTTTTAAGTGTGGTGCTAGGAAGGGGGAACTTCAAACCAGCTTGAGGGCGTGGGTGGCAGCTCACCCAGATGGGAAGGAGGAGGAGGAAACAGACAGGGAAACTGTCATCGGGGTAGATGTGCTGTTCCAATCTGAGAGGGGGAACTTACTGACAGGTCCCAGAACACTCTCAAGAGAGGGCAGCAGTGTCTCAGCGAGAAGCTTGACTGAAGCCGAACTAGCGGACAGGAGGGAAAAAAGACAACTAAAATGGCAGTTAGCCAGGTTGGAAAAGGAGGGGGAGGAGCAGAGGATGGCTCACGAGTTGAAACTCAGAGAGTTAGATCTCAAGGTCCTACAGGCAGGGACTCCCAGTTCTCCAAACGGTGGCAGCGAATCAAAGGAGGTGACCAGGGAACCCAGACCTTATCTACCTAAGGACGTAGTCGCCAGTTACAGTACAGGGGATGACATCGCCAAGTGGCTGGCCGCCTATGAGGTCTCCTTAAGAGCCCATGGGATACTGGAAAAACACTGGGGGGGTGGCTTGTACAAATACATGCCTCCTGCAGGGAGGGATACACTTTTGGCCCTAGAGCAGGAAGAGCAGACCCACTACCCCACCATGAAAGTGGCGCTGATCAAGAAGTTTGGACTGACTCCAGAAAAATACCGTCAAAAGTTTAGGGGTAGTCATAAGCTAGGCACACAGAATTGGGTGGATTTCTTGGACTACGCAAAGAAGGCATTAGAGGGCTGGGTGCAAGGCAGCGAGGTAGGAGACTATGAGGGGTTGTACGACCTTATTCTCAAGGAGCACCTACTGAAGAAATGTTTTCCCGAGCTGCGTCAACACCTGGTGGACAGCAAGCTGACCAACCCCCGGAAGCTTGCAGAGGAGGCGGACATCTGGGCAAGTACCCGGGTGTCCTCAAAGGGGACTGGAGGGGATTCCCAAAGGACCGGACAGGGCGCCCCCCAGAAGAAAGAGGGGGGAGATAAAAAGCGGGAGTTCTCAAAAGGCCCCCAAAATAGTTTCCAGGAAATGGGAACAGGATTCACCCCTAAGGCTAACCCGCCCAGAAACCCTCATCCTGGCCAAAGTCAGCAGCCAAGGGTTGTCCACTGCTTTGAGTGTGGTGGTGTTGGACATTATAAGGGAGATGTCAAGTGCCCAAAGAGACCACCCCCTCCCACTGGAGGAAAAGCCCCGGGAGTAGCTAGTGTAGTGCTCGGGGAGGAGTTGCCCTTAGATAAGGGGGGTGAGTGGGCGGGTATCACCTTAGTGTCCCTGGGAGATCAGGAGATGGTTCCTAAGATCCAGGTGCCCTCAAATACTGTAAAGTATGGGCAATGGGTCACCATCAATGGCCAAAGAGGGGAGGCTCTGAGAGACACAGGAGCCAGTATGACTATGGTAAGGAGTCAACTGGTGTCTCCAGAGCAGGTGATTCCACATGTACTCCACCCTGCCGCGATGGCTGACGGCAGATTGGGCCACTACCCTGTGGCCGAGGTTCCATTTGAGTGGGAAGGGGTTTCAGGTTCACTTCGAGTTGCCGTAAGCCCTGCCATGCCAGCCGATTGTCTGTTGGGGAATGACATGGAGCACAATGCTTGGAAGGAGGTGGAATACCAGACTCATTCTGAGATGCTGGGTACACCTGACTGGGCCTGTGCTAGCACAAGGTCCGCGACTACCCGGAGGGGGAGTTTGCCTGGGCTGGAGCCTGGAACAATGGCCCGTTACAAGGGAGGGGGTTGAACCCATGCAGTCGCGGGGACCTGGGCGCTATGTGTTATACAAAAAGAAGGGTCCCCGCAAGGAGACCGTGTTGTGTACTACACACACTGATACAGTTTAGAAACAAATTAGCCTAAAAAAAGGAATTACAATCAGAAGTACTCATGAAAGGTATTGTCCTTTATTTTGCAATACCCAATTTCACTTATGAAAAGGCAAACATATGTACATTTAACAATGTGCCCCATAAGGGTAGGAAAGGGAAGGGATGTGCTCAGTGCGGTGTAAGATCACAGAAGGATAAACACAGTCAAAAGGGAATGAATAATAACAGTCTTAACTCAAATTTGGAACAAATCAGAAGCAAAGCCTAAAACAGTTATGGCTTCAATTAGAAACTGTTAAGCTAAGAACCTTCCGCGGCCACATACATAGTTCAGATTAATCAGGGGCATGTGCCGGAGGTCCTAAATGAGGGAAGAGCCGTCGACGTTTCGACCCCTAGCTGTAGGTTGCGTTAGATCCTTTGAACGGGGTCTTCGTCAGGACACGTACAGGAAAGGCAAGCAGGGGTAAAGTGGGGCAGTTCAATGTTGAACATACTTGGCAAGGCCCAGCAGGTCTTAGCCACAGGCAAAATCAATTCGATCTGGCTTAACGGCGTCACTTTAAATTCGATTCGGCATATGTATACACCGAATGTTAGAACACACGGGCAGTATTTTTCTGAAGACACAACTCTTGAAAATATCTCGGGACGCTAATATAAATCCCTTAGTTTCTTACACCGCCCTGAGCACATCCCTTCCCTTTCCTACCCTTATGGGGCACATTGTTAAATGTACATATGTTTGCCTTTTCATAAGTGAAATTGGGTATTGCAAAATAAAGGACAATACCTTTCATGAATACTTCTGATTGTAATTCCTTTTTTGAGGCTAATTTGTTTCTAAACTGTATCAGTGTGTGTAGTACACAACACGGTCTCCTTGCGGGGACCCTTCTTTTTGGAACAATGGCCCAGCCCGCTGCCAAAAAGGGAAAGAACCGAGGACAGGAGAAGCCTGCTTCGGCTTCCACGCCCCATAAGACAGATTGGCCACCTGCGGTGGTGGACCAGGAGTCCATGGAGGGGGAAGTAGACTCCCTGTAGGACTTACCTATCCCTGCTGAGTGGCATGTGGAAGGAGAGCCTACCAGAGAGGAGTTTTGTAAGGGCCAGAAGGAGTGCCCTACCCTTGAGTGACTGAGGAGACAGGCCGAAGCCCAGGCAGCAGGGAACGTTGCTGGGAACTACCATATTTACTGGGAGGATGGACTCCTCTACAGTGAACCGAAGGTACCTTTGCCCGGGTCATCACGGGCCTTGGTAGTCCCTCAACGGTACCGAGCCTTTCTTTTAGAACTGGCTCATGAAATTCCCTTGGCAGGACACTTAGGACAGGACAAGACCTTTGCTCGGCTTGTCCCCCACTTTTACTGGCCTCAGATGAAAGTGGCATCCAACACATACTGTCGGACATGTGTATCTTGCCAAGCCAGTGGGAAAACAGGGGTGAAGCTGAAAGCTCCTCTGGAACCACTTCCTGTCGTTAGCACCCCCTTTGAAAGGGTGGGCATCGACATTGTGGGGCCATTGGATCCACCAACTACAGCTGGTCACAGGTTTATCCTGGTTCTGGTGGATCACGCCACACGGTACCCAGAGGCAATTCCTCTGAGGACTGTCACTGCACCTGTAGTGGCTAGGGCCCTGATGGGGATCTTTACCCAAGTGGGTTTCTCCCAGGAGGTTGTGTCCGACAGGGGGACCAACTTCATGTCAGCGTACATGCGGGCTATGTGGAAGGAGTGTGGAGTTACCTACCGGTTTACCACTCCTTATCACCCACAGACCAATGGTCTGGTGGAAAGGTTCAACAAGACCTTAAAAGGCATGATACGAAGTCTGCCTGAGAGCCTGCGGAGGAAATGGGACGTCCTGCTCAACTGTTTGTTGTTTTCCTACAGGGAAGTGCCACAGAAGGGAGTGGGCTTCAGCCCCTTCGAGCTTCTGTATGGGCACCCTGTGCGTGGACCTCTCAGCCTGGTGAAAGATGGATGGGAAAAGTCTCCCAGGAAGCTTCCCCAGGATGTGGTGAGCTACATGCTGGCTTTCCGGAGCCAAATGGCTGAGTTGTGGAATCAAGCTTCTGACAACTTGGAAGCCAGCCAGGCAGTGATAAAAGAGTGGTATGACCACAACGCTCACCCTGTGGAGTTGGAACCTGGCCAGAAAGTGTGGGTGATGGAACCTGGAGAGCTAAGTGCCCTCCAGGATCGCTGGACAGGCCCCTTTGAGGTGATGGAGAAGAAGGGTAAGGCCACCTATCTGGTGGATCTTAAGACCCCTCGACAGCCCCTACGGGTGCTGCATGCCAATCGCCTCAAACCCCACCATGAGAGGCCCGAGGTCATCTTGATGATGGTGACTGATGGAGCAGAGGAAGCGGAAAGCGAGCCTCTCCCTGATCTCTTTTCGTCTCAGGAAAAGGATGGGTCTGATGTAGTGTTATTTTTGGATGGATGGACGCTGAGTTACTGAAGGGTGTGACGCAAACCTAACACATGTGCCTTTGGGATAGGCCTTCTTACTTTGTGCCAAGCTACCCTATGTGGACTGGTAAACCCAGGTCCAACAGAGGTCTATTGTTAATGGTAATGAGATGATTGTACCAAAGAGGAGACTGTAAGAAGGAGTCCCTAGAAGTGATCTTCAATTAGCAGTGAGGCCTTAATATTGAACAAGTATGTTTGAACAGTGGGAGGGAAGTAACATTACCCTTTGTAGTAAAGGTAAGAACTTCCTTTGCAGAGTAAGGTGCGAGTAGGGACTATTGAACAGTGACCCCTAAAGGTGTGAAGGGGAGGAGCTAGTAAGAAGCCAATTAGAATCTTGGCTGAGCCAAAAGAGCCAAAAGTCTGGAAAATTCATTCCTCCGTTGGATTTAGGTTTCCTAAGCTGGGACAAGGACAATCAAGATTTATTAGTCCATAAAAATTTGGAGAGGAGGCAATACATTTTCTTAAAAAAAATAGACAGAATATGAATGGGAATGATAGAGAAGAATAACAGCAGAAGGGGAGTAATCATCAATTTAATAGAATCAAGACTACTCCACCATGAAAGGAAGAAAGGAATAGAGGAATCCAGGAAGTAAGGAGTTTCGAAATACCATCTAGTCCTTCTTTCATGTTAATTATAACTGATTCCGATATGGAATTGTTGAACCAAATGCCGAAGTACTTAATTCTAGAACTATTCCATTGGAAATTAGTTGAATCAAAGTGATGCTTTATGGCACCATTCTTCTTATTAAGAGATCTGAGCGATAAACACAGCTGTCTGCCTACAACCCTGGGGCCGGCAGCATATCAACATTAAGTGGAGTACACAGCTTGAAAGCCAACAACCCAGGGGGCAGGCTGCGATCAGGAATCTTGTAGAACCAAGGTTAACAAGAAAAAAAAACCATAAGAAGACACAAAATCAAGTAAAGAAGAAAAACAGAAAGAAAAAACGATAACACACAATTCAGCGAAGACATCACAGACTTCATCAGTCCGCACGCCCTCCCCTCAGCTGACTATATCCTCCTCGGAGACCTCAACTTTCACCTGGAGAACAACAAGGACCGCAACACCGCCGCCCTGCTGGACAACCTCGCCAACCTCGGACTCAAGCAACTGGTCAACACCCCCACCCACTACGCCGGCCACACGCTTGATCCCGTCTTCTCATCCAGCAAGCACATCACCTTCAGCCTCTCCACCGGACTCCACTGGACCGACCACAGCTGCGTCCACTTCAGCTTCAGAAGAACCACAACCCACCACCACCCGCTTCAGATTCCCCACAGAAGCTGGAGTAAGATCACCTGCGAGCAGCTCACCACCTCTCTCAGCCAGAACCCACCCGCCAGCACAACGGACCCCAACGAAGCAGCCCGGGACTTCACAAAGTGGCTGACCACCTGCGCTGATGACCTCGCACCACTGAAGAACGCTCCCAGCAGACCCAGAAGCAAGAAGGCATCCTGGTTCACCGACGAACTCAAGGATTCCAAGAAGACCTGCCGAACCCTCGAGAAAGCCTGGCTCCTCGACCGGACCACCGACAACATGACCGCCCTCAAACACGCTACCCGCAAGCACCACCAGCTTATCCGCACCACCAAGAAGAAATCCCTGAAGGAACGACTGGACAACAACACCCACGACAGCAAGGAACTCTTCAGCATCGTCAAGGAGTTCTCCAACGCCAGCACCGGCAACAACGACATCACTCCGTCACAAGACCTCTGCGACTCCCTCGCCTCGTTCTTCCACCGCAAGATCGCCGACATCCACAACAGCTTCGGCGCACCATCCACGCACCCAACCACAGAACCAACTCACCCCAGCGCCACCCTCCACACCTGGACCACGGTGACCACCGAAGACACAGCCCGCACGATGAACACCATCCACTCCGGATCACCGATCGACCCCTGCCCACACCACGTCTTCAACAAGGCCGAATCCACCATCGCACCCCATCTCTGGAACATCATCAACACCTCCTTCAACACCGCCACCTTCCCGGAGAGCTGGAAGCACGCCGAGCTCAGCGCCCTCCTGAAGAAACCAACAGCGGACCCCACCGACCTCAAAAACTTCCGCCCCATCTCGCTCCTCCCTTTTCCTGCTAAAGTCATCGAGAAGATCGTCAACAGACAGCTGGCTGCCTTCCTCGAGACGAACGGATCCCTCGACCCCTTGCAGTCCGGCTTCAGAGCCAACCACAGCACCGAGACCGCCCTCATCTCAGCCACCGACGACATCCGGACCCTGCTCGACAAGGGGGAAACAGTGGCCCTCATCCTCCTGGACCTCTCCGCTGCTTTCGACACTGTCTGCCACCGCACCCTAGTCCAGCGCCTCAGCAATATCGGTATCCAAGAGAAGGCACTGGAGTGGATCATCTCGTTCCTCGCCGGAAGAACACAAAGAGTCCGCCTCCCTCCGTTTCGCTCCAAAGCCACCGAAGTCATCTGCGGCGTTCCGCAAGGATCTTCACTCAGCCCCACCCTGTTCAACGTCTACATGAGACCTCTTGCAGCCATCGCACGCCAGCACAACCTCAACAGCATCTCCTACGCCGACGACACCCAGCTAATCCTCTCCCTCACCAGAGACCCCGACACCGCCAGAACCTGCCTACAGGAAGGGATGAAAGACGTCGCCGAGTGGATGAAGGACAGCCGCCTCAAACTGAACTCGGACAAGACGGAAGTCCTCATCCTGGGATCTTCGCCATCCGCCTGGGACGACTCCTGGTGGCCCCCAGCCCTGGGCACCGCACCCAAGCCAACCGACCACGCACACAACCTGGGCTTCATCCTGGACTCCTCCCTCTCGATGACCAGACAAGTCAACGCCATCTCCTCATCGTGCTTCAACACCCTGCGTATGCTTTGCAAGATCTTCCGCTGGATCCCGACCGAGACCAGGAAGACAGACACCCAGGCACTCGTCACCAGCCGACTGGACTACGGAAACGCCCTCTACGCCGGAACCACAGCCAAGCTACAGAAAAGACTCCAGCGCATCCAGAACGCCTCCGCCCGACTCATCCTGGATGTCCCCCGACGCAGCCACATCTCCAGCCACCTGAGGAACCTGCACTGGCACCCCGTCGACAAGAGGATCACGTTCCGGCTCCTCACCCACGCACACAAGTCTCTCCACGACCTGGGCCCCAAGTACCTCAACGACCGTATGACCTTCTACATGCCCACCCGCCAGCTACGGTCCACCAGCCTCGCCCTCGCAGCCGTACCACGCATCCGAAGAGCCACCGCCGGAGGAAGATCCTTCTCTTACCTGGCGGCCAGGACATGGAACACCCTCCCCATCCATCTTCGGCTGACCCAGGACCATCTCGCCTTCAGGAGACAACTCAAGACCTGGCTGTTCGAGCAGTAGCATACCCCTTCCCCAAGCGCCTTGAGACCCTCCCGGGTGATTAGTGCGCTATACAAATGGTATGATTGATTGATTGATTGATAACTCCCTCCCTCCACCCCCCCCACCTCATCCCCCTCACCCTCCCTCGGTTCAGCAGCAGTGCACAGACACTTGGGCAAGTATATCCCATTCCCACAGCCTGTGGAGGGCGGTTGCCAATGCAGTTACTGAGTAGCAGACCACGAAACCCAATTAGCTCGGGATAAGTCTCATGATCCTTGGATATTGAGGACAAGAGAACTCCTGCAGTTCAACTGAGAGTATCTGAATGAATTGGGACCAGAGGTCACTATAGGTTTCACTATCTGGTTTCCATTGCTAGGGTTAGCCATAATTTATGTAGCCAGAGTACATGGTCTGGGACATTTGGTGTGTCCCATCTAGCCAGATTTACCTGATGCGCAGCTAATAAGGCAAGGGCGATTTGGCGTGTAGAGGAAATGTCCGCGGATTCTGCAATCCCAGGAGCATGTAAGCTGTAAAGCGAGAGATGGTAGTGTTGAAGGCTCTATCAATATCATCTAGAACCGCCGCCCGTAAACGCTCCAGCTTAGGGCAATGCCAGAGCAAGTGGACAAGCAAGCCAGTCTGGCCACATCCTCCTCAGCATTTCTCAGACCTGCTCTTGTCCCAACAATGAATGCTGGGGTGAGATACTAATATGAAAGCACTTTGTACGTGCATTCTGCTCCTGCGGTGCTATGCGCTGTGTGCGTGGCCCTGTAATGTATTTCCTCCCATTCTTTGTCTGAGAGAGCCCACCCCAATTCTTCCTCCTACCGTTACTAACCCTTGTAGCAACCCCCCCACACGCTTTGTTAACATCGAGATGAAGTGCTTATCGTCTGGTTTGCAAACTATTCACTTTTCAAAGACAGTCAGCTTTCGCAATGCCGACTTTTGATTAGTGGGTCCTGTAACTCAGTGACGTAGCTGGTGGTATTGGAAGGCATCTGCCTGAGAGAGTCCATAGTCTGTTTCAGTTGGTCAAAGGGAAATAGGCCGTCCTGGTCAAAAAGCGAACCGACCCACTTACAGGCCAGCTTTCGCCATTAACCGAAGATCGTTGAGTCATGCCCCTGCAGAAAGTCAGGGTTTCCCGTGATTGGAGCCAATGGTGAGGGAAATATAGTCAGGTATTTGGCACACGAAACACTGTCCCAAATTTTCATTATGTGAAGGTCACTGGGGAGGGGAGGAATATAGTCCCCAAGCTCTGTGCTTACGTGGAAGCCAGATTTCCCTCCAGTTGTTGACCCCTGCAATTGTTTGGTCAATGATGGCATCCTTGTCAAGTGCCTCTAGCTATAGGAAACCGATTTGAGTACTCTCCGTCACTGCTTTTCTTCACTGGGGCATTCCGTATCCTACCTGCTGCTGGGCCACTCGAACTGCTGCTGCCACAGTCCTCCCGCCGCCGCATTTACAACGCCAGCGGCCGCCGAGAGGAGGACTACACCTCCCATGGTGCATAGCGGCAGAAGCCCCCCTTGTCATCTTCCGCGCCCGGAGGCGCTTTAAATAGCATGGACTCCCGGCGGAGCGGGTGTCACTGCTTTTCTTCACTGGGGCATTCCGTATCCTACCTGCTGCAGGGCCACTCGAACTGCTGCTGCCACAGTCCTCCCGCCGCCGCATTTACAATGCCAGCGGCCGCCGAGAGGAGGACTACGCCTCCCATGGTGCATAGCGGCAGAAGCCGCCCTTGTCATCTTCCGCTCCCGGAGGCGCTTTAAATAGCCCGGACTTGCGGTGGAGCGGGTGTCACTGCTTTTCTTCACTGGGGCATTCCGTATCCTACCTGCTGCTGGGCCACTGGAACTGCTGCTGCCACAGTCCTCCCGCCGCCGCATTTACAACGCCAGCGGCGGCCGAGAGGAGGACTACGCCTCCCATGGTGCATAGCGGCAGCCAGGAGGCGCTTTAAATAGCGTGGACTCCCCGCGTCGCGGGACGCGCGGGGGACGAGCCGGGCGAAGCCCGGGCAAAGGGCGGGCCGTCTGTGGCCGTCCGGGGCCAGACGAGGCCAGGGCGGGGCCCCCACTTTTGCTGATGTGCGAACACTGGACACTGCCCTCACAGTAAGAACTTCTCTTTGTTAATGAACCCCACAATATATGTAACAAAGTTTCTAATTACATTCATTCTGTAATGATCACCACCGCTGTTAGGTGGCCTGCTAGACTTAGCCCACAGCCCCACTAAGAATAATGACTGCACGAACAACTAAGGGCAGGAACTCTCTGGGGGAGGGTTAAATAAAGGGACGCTCGACCACTTTTTAACTAAGGCGGCCTCAAAAATCGACCATGAGATAGCGATTGCCGAACACCGTCTGTCACTGGAATTAGCTAATAGAAACTCTTCCCTGGGCTCCCTAATTACAGTTCCATCCCCGCCGCCACAAGCTACTCAAGTAACTCCGACAGATGACCCTAGTATTCCACTACTTCTGCAAGATTGTATTACATCTTCGATTTCACGCAGGGGGGCACGAAAAAGCAGTGACAGTCTTCACATATCCTTACAACTACTATAGGAGATACTCCCAAAGCCCTCAGAAAAAATTATAACACCCAGAAACAATAATTCGAAGACAAGACAAAAAGGGCAGGCTGTCACATCAAAGAGAAAAAGGGGAGGGGCATGCAACCAGGGTAGACCTCCAAAAACAGCTAAAATCCATCAAAGCCCCTTAAAGTCTAAAGGTACATGGTTAAAAGAACCCCTGTCCTTAGATTCAAATGATCTGATGAAAAATCTTGAGCATTTAGTAAAATCATTACTCTTACCCCTTATAGAAAGAGTTAAGAGGATATCTGACCAACTGAGTACCATGGCTGAAGCTACAACTAACAATGCCAACCTCCTACAGCAACTGCTGACACCCAAACAAGCCATTTCCCTTGGTGGCAGGATATTGGGGGATGCTCACAAAACACCAGAAACACTAGAAACCTTACCTATCGCAAAAGAGCCCAATCTGGGTTCTATAGTAACGGACAGTACCCACATAACAAACACAGGACCAAAAGCAACCGCTACAAAAAAAAATCCCAGAAGATTTAAATATTCCTCCCAATAAGGAATACTCATCAATTTAAAACTTAAACAAAATGGGTGCACACATAGATCTCCCCCCAGCTGCTGCCCCCTATGTCATAATTCTTACTGGCATCCCAGAATTGCCAGGAGGGAAAAGGGAACCCTATCTGGAACTAAAAAATAAGGCCATTAATTGGCTAAAAAAGAATAGACCCTTGCCACCAAACATTAATGGTGAAATTATGTTCGTGAGAAGACTGGCATGGGTTGGCCATAGGCCAAAGGACATCGCGGGTGATGTTTTGATTATAAACTTTAGGGACCGAAGAGCAGTAACTCACATCACGCATTGGTATGTCGAGAGAGGCAGCAATGGCATATCCACCCGTGATCTGAGCTATTTTTATCCTCCATCCTTAGTAGCCGAGAGGTTATCCAGACCACTCAGCAAGACGGGGAATAATCTCACCGTCTTTTCACCAGTTCTAACACCTTCGTTTCATAGAAGGCAGGAGGCATATTACCCGCTATCCACTTACAGAGACAGGCCCTTTCCACACCAATATATGAGAACACAGAGGTCCGCTTATATCCCGCCTTGGTCTATTCCCTTACATAACCACTATGACGCATTAACTTCCCTTGATGATCAGGATTGATATAGGGGGAAAAACAGGGCGCAGACAACAACCTTGAAGGTCCCAGCTCTTCCACCGGCTAACTTAAATCAACACCGGAGAGCAATTCCTCGCAAGGAATCCCCCGATAATAGGAGAGGAGAAGACCAAGAAGTAGGGTTTACATATAGGTTGGGTATCCCCAATCTCAAAAATTCTTCACACGAGCAAAGGTTAGAGCTGACACGTGAGGCAGAGCAACCTTCTCCCGCACAGACGATAAACACCAGCGAAAAAACTGATGCTGCTACCACCCCCCAGATGGGAAAAACTATTCTAAATTTTATATCCTGGAATGTCGCAGGGTTAGCTAGTAAAATCTCCTATCAACCTTGGCTAGACGTTGTCCACAACTACGAAGTAATCTGCCTTCAAGAAACATGGGCAGTGAGTGAATTACATATAATTGGCTACCAGACTCTCCACACGCCTGCCATTATAACTATCCAAGGAAGAAATAAAGGGGGCCTTTCCATGTATGTTTCCACGGCAGCAGGAATCAAAATTTTAAAGTTTATAGCTACAGAGCATTATCAGATTCTGAGTATGAGCGGGGGTCATGTTAAAAACATGACCATAGTTAATTTTTATAATAATATGCCCAAAAATAATGCGGATAAAGTAATGGACAAACTTAAAAGTAGTCTATCTATTGTTCAGGACCACTTTCGCGGCGAGATGGTTCTTATTTGGATGGGAGATTTTAATTGCACCATCTGTCCATATGGTTCGTCGGACATGTGCGGTCTAGCCGAACACAGAGAGGACTCTCCCACCCACTTTATTCATTCCAAACTTGGAAATGTCTTTAACAGTATGTTATTCTACTTTAATTTGTCTTACATCAATGAATTATGTTCCCCAGCCATTCCTTTCTGCCCTACTTTCAACGGCAGGGGATGCAATACAACGATTGATTTTAGACTCTTAACAATTTCCCACGCAATCTTGATTTCCTCATGGGAAACTCTTCCGTTAATTTTTAGTGATCACTATCCCATTTCCTTCGCTCTGTGGTAAATAAATAAATAATACCCTATTTTTGAATACTTGAATGAATAACAGATAGCTCAATAAATAAGAATCAAGATTCGAGGTAGTAGGAGTTGTTGCAGGTTTATTACAGCATAAGGACAGGATCAAGACAACCTGCATAGGGTGAGCAGAATGACAGGGCCCAGCAGGACAACTGGGACCCAGTAGGGGAAAAAGATGCCCAGCAGCTGCTGGGGCTAGGTCTGGGATGAGCTTGGAATGAGCGCGCTAACATTCAATAACAAAACATTGATATATATACATAGCGCAAACACATAGCATTACATTGCAGTAGGCGTAACAGTGGGTGGAGTAGAAGGCGTGACGTGTAACAGTCGCGAAAGATAACAGTAAAAGTAGGTGTAACTGGGAGTGTACATAGACATGTGATGCGAACGTAACAGAATATGTCATGAATGGGCGGACACATAGGAGGGGGCTACCTAAGGAGCCGGGACCTCTAACCTAATGGTGCGCGAAAACTAGCAATGACGTGTTACTAGGAGAAGCTGGGGGCTACGAACTCTGTGCTAGGAGCAGAGACTAAAGTCTGGAGGGTCGGAGCGACATGTACCTAATCCTATCTGGTATCTAATGTTTAGGGAACATGTTGATATAAACTAGAAGTCATGAGGGGAAAGGCTGACTTGACTCTAAGACTGGACCATGCATTATTCTACATGTAGTACGTGATGAATATAAAATGACCATTAAATACAGTATTTCTCTAACGTGGAGACGAGAAGGCTAGACAATGACGGAAACTATTGATGCAGTTCAGTAGCTTAGGAATGCAGAAGAGGAGGACTGAACTGATAGCAGGAACTATAACATACTTATGGCAGACTCAGAGGCAGAGCCGGGCTGCACCGGGCACTGCTAGGCAGGAAGTAAGTGAAAGGTCGAGGATACAGGTGGGGGCTGTATCGCTCCTCAGCGAGGCTTTCAGGAGACAGGAGCTGAATCTGTGGTCCGGGCCCTTTTGAGGCCTAGAAACGGGGACTTTATAATGGAATAACGTGCACACTGAGAAACGTGGCAACATTACTTACATAGGCCTGATATTCGTAGTATTCACGAGGACTGGAAACTGGCATACCAGAGGTGGACACAACTGTAATTGTGTCTTAATCAGAAATGGGGAATAACATATGCATATTGATCATGCACATATAACATATGATGGATGGGGCGTAGGGACACAGAACATGGCAAAATTTACTTTTCCACATTCCCTCCTTGTCACTACGTTTACATCAGGAAACATCAATATTCATGATACCGTCTATCATTTCATACAGTACCATTTGCTCGTCTCGAATTGTCTTGGAACGGGACTTAGAACGGGGCTTGGGACTAGGAATACAAGAGGTAGCACACATGCTGCAAATCGCAGGGCCACATTGTATACAGAGGCAGCAGCTAAATATGATCGCTACTGCAATACTTAAAAAGGACAGGACTTTCCATCCCCATGCGGAAATTACATTCCAGAACCAACCGGACCATGTCCAGGTGCCTGGATCTTGGTGTAACAGATGGGCAATTTTATGGAGTCTGGTTATAGCTGAATAAACAGACGGCGCGTTATTTGGAATGAAAATGCAACAACTGGATCCGAGAATTCTACAGGCCCCGCCCCTATCGGCCAGTATGACGTCAAGGACGAGACGATTTTGCAAAACGACAAATCTCATAGCAGATTGTTCTTCGGTTAGGTTACCTAGAGCAGAGGCAGTCTCATTTACTACAGCTTCAAGGGTTCTTGTTAGCCTACGGATCAGTTTACTATTCTGGACAGGTCCTATGAAGAAGAAGAAACCTTTATTGAAATCTGTATACTGTTCTAGAGTAGTTTCAGTTTGATCGACAATTGGGGACTCCCTTCTATGTCTAGTGTGTACTAAGAAAGAATTCCTATGATAATCAGGTGGGGCTAGAAAAACAGGTGGCAGTAGGAAGGCAATGTAACAGGTTCCCTCCCAATCGAGGGGCAGACGGACATATGCAGTTTGACCACAAACAAAATAAGAATGACGTGAAGCTTTAAAAATAGATTTCTCACTGTCACTATACTGGATAACAGTAGTACATTCACTATGACCTATATGTACAGAACCATAACTACGGACACATAATTCGCCTTTAACTGGTAGTACTGAAATAGCAGGTAAGTCTGGAGTAGTATCAGACTGAACATTCAGGACCATGAAATTCGACGAATAATTTCCTAAATTATATACCTCATTTTCTAAATCTAAACCTGTTCTGTGGGGAAAACCTTGTTTGTCTGGAAAACATGTACTGTTAAGAAAAGACATATCTGTTGAAGATGACGTTAGCGTGGACCATGCTCCACACGAACCATTGTGTGAGAATGGATAAGGAAAGAGTGGCAGAACTCCCTTCGATGTCTGGAAAGGGGGGAGTCGACCACACACCCAACAATTAGTGGCATTGCTGGTCTGGTGTGAATAATGTAACATACGGATGAATGTGTTATTACGCATGGCAAGACGGTATGCATATTCGTGAGGAGGCAGATCACTAAACGTGTGCTCTACTGTAGCATTAGCAGACATATTTACATGAGGAACTGGTAAATACAGAAAAAATGCGTAGCTGGTGCAGGAAATCATTATGCTGAGAAATAATATGAAACTCAGAAAAACGATGCATTGTAGTGAACTGCGACTGACTCTCTCACTATGGGGGTCTATTTTATACATGTCAGAAACAGTCTAACCGTTTCACCTAGGGGAGGACTTATACAATCAAACTGGCTGACTTATTAGACCTGAGCTTTAACTTATACTCCTGTTGCGGAGTTTTCTCTAACAAGGGAGGGGTTGTAACAAAGTCTGGTGCGGGACAGTCCTTTAAAACAATGTTCTGGCAATCCTTCGAGTCCGGGGAAATGTTCTTGGCAATGTCTTTGACGACTGGCTTTGGTCCTTTAAAAAGTTTTACGTGAGAGAGGTGTACCCACCCCTTCCTGCCTTCTAGCTTGACGGCAGTTCGGGTGGTCAAGAGGACTTGACGTGGCTCTTTCCAACGTGGTTCCAGCGGACTTGATCTGTCAAAGTTGCGGATCATTACCAACGATCCTGGAACGATCTCGTGCGGTGCCACCTCGGTATTGTCTGGAAATGCGGCGGCAACCTGTGAACGACATGAGTTGAGGGCAGACATCAAGGAAGCTAGGTAATCTGTCAGCATATTACATGAAACATCGGTAATACTTCGGGGTCTAGGAGTACCCCACATGTTAGGGGGGCGGCCGAAAACGACCTCATACGGGGACAGACCTGATCTGGAATGTGCGACCATGCGCATGTAGAACAAAGCGACTGGCAAAGCTACTAACCAGTCTACACCTTTGTCTTTACAGACTTTTGCTATACGGATTTTCAGAGTCTGATTATGTCTCTCTACTAGTCCAGCTGCTTCTGGATGGCGTACACAATGAAACTTCCACTGGTACCCTAACAACAGGGAAACGTGTCTCATGAGTTCTGATGAGAATGGCTGACCGTTATCAGAATATACGACTCTAGGGAGTCCGTATCTAGGGAAAAATTCACGAACCAACTGTTTGGCAGTGGTCGGGGCTGTGTAATCTGGGACTGGATAGGCTTCTGTCCACCTGGACAAAGCGCATACTACTACAAGGACATACTTGAAACCTCGACATCGCTCCATTTGAATATAATCCATCTGGAGGACCTCAAAAGGGTGGTCAGGGGGCTGGAAACCACCTTGTTCCACCGGAACACTTTTACCTGGATTAAACTGACAACATATCATACAGGTACGGACTTTCTGCTTGGCTGCAGCTCGTAAATGCTTGTTGAACCAAATGTTCTGGATACTGTCTAACATAGCTTTTTCTCCTAAATGTGCTGGACTATGTGCGGTATTGATAATGACTTGAACCATAGAATCGGGGAGAAACCATGTGGCTCTACCCTTCGTTAACCATCCTTGATCTGTCCGGACCCCTCCTTGTACAGACCATTTCTTGATTTCATCGGGAGTAGCATGTAACTGGATATCTATGACATCTTGAGTAGGGTCCTTAACTGTCATGCATGTAATCAGATCTGGAGTATGTGTCTGATTAACTGGAATGTCTGGTGTCTGTGCTGTAAGCTTGGCTGTGCGGTCTGCTAAATCATTACCTTGGGAAATAATGTCTGTAACTTTAGTGTGTGCTTTGCACTTCATGATAGCAATAGATGTCGGTAAATGTATGGCATCTAACAGGGCTTGAATAAGGAGACCATGCTGAATCTTGGTTCCATGAGAAGTCATAAAACCTCTTTCTTGCCAGAGCACTCCGAAATCGTGTACAACTCCGAATGCGTAACGTGAATCTGTGTAAACATTAACTTTCAGGTTCTTAGCGTGTATACAGGCTTGTGTCAGAGCGACTAGCTCTGCTGCTTGAGCGGACAGGGTATCAATACGGTGTGTTTCAATAACTTCAGTGTCAGTAGTCACTGCATATGCGGCGACTAGTTCTCCTGTACTAGTTCTCATACATGAACCATCCACATAAAGTGTCAGGTCAGGATCTAGTAACGGAATGTCTGTCAGGTCTTGTCTTGGCTTTGTCGTAATGTTAACCACTTCCACACAATCATGTGTGTCTGGATTTGAACTAACTGATGGTAACAGTGTAGCAGGATTCAGGACGTTGCAGCGTCTAATTTCTATGTGTGGCTGGAACAGTGTCAATTCATAACCTGTTAAACGTGCAATTGTCAAGTGCTGAGTCTGTGTTCGGTTTAAAAGAACTTCCACGGAATGTGGTACTTTTACTGTCAGGGAATGTCCTAAAACTATGGAATCACTTTGTCTGATAGCTAGTGCTGTGGCTGCAACTGACTTCAGGCACGCAGGCAACGCCTGGGCGACTGGATCTAATGTGCTTGAAAAATAAGCACAGGGCTTGTATTGACCTGCTTGATCTTGTGTGAGAACAGATAATGCTGTACCTTCGCGTTCTGTAACGAAAAGTGTGAAAGGCTTACTGTAGTTCGGTGTAGCTAGAACTGGAGCTTGACATAGGGCTTTCTTTAACTCGTTGAAACTAAGTGTATGTTCAGATGTCCAAGGGAGGACAGTCGATACGGCTGCCTCCTGTGTCGTTAACTGTATCAGTGGCTTGGCTAGAAATGCATACTGGGGAATCCATTGTCTACAATAAGAAGTAAGGCCGATAAAAGCACGTACCTCCTTCTGGGTTCTGGGCTGGGGAAGACTCGCTATTAACTGGATACGGTCGGGTGTCAACTGCCTACCCCTCTTGGACAGCAAGTGTCCTAAGTATACCACTTGCTGGACACAGAATTGAAGCTTTGAAGGTGACACCTTGTGCCCCATCTCGGCTAGAAAATACAGAACTGTAAGTGATGCTCGCTCGCAGTCACGTTCAGAACGGGCTGTGATCAGTAGATCATCGACATACTGGAGCAGGGCAGTGTCAGTTGGCATGTGAATGTTGTCTAGTTGTCTCTTGAGTGCTTGACTGTAAATACTAGGGCTTTCTGTGAAACCTTGAGGAGCGCGTGTAAACATATAGCTCCTTCCATTTAAACAAAATCCGAAAAGAAACTGGCTGTCTGGATGAATTGGAACACTAAAAAATGCATTCTTGAGGTCAATAACAGTGAAAAACATGGCTTCGGAATCAATGGCAGTTAACAGGGACGAAATGTCTGGAACAACTGGGTACTGAGGAATAATACATTTATTAAGCTCTCGTAAATCAATCACTAATCGATATACTGGGGGTGCATTCGGATCAGTACGTTTCATGACTGGAATGATCGGGGAATTGCATACATTGGAGTCAGTTTCTACAACTACTCCTTGAGCCATAAGCTCGTCAATAATTTTGGATAAGGCTGCTACAGCCTCAGGTGGCAATCTGTACTGTCTGATTCGGGGTAACACTACACCTGGCTTGAGAGTCACACGATAGGGTGTGATTTGCATGTAACCTACATCAGTTGGACCTTGCGCCCATAAATGCTGCGGAACATTAGACAATCTTGAATCAAAATCTCGTAATACATAGTGACCTTTAAAGTCACGTAGGAACAGACGTATTCCCTCTGGGGAACAACAAATAACTGCACCTAATTCTTTCAGTGTCTTAATACCTAACAGATTTTCTGGACATGACTTAGTGAGTAACAGATCAGTAGTACGGGACAATGGACCTACTTCTAGAGTAACTGGCTGAGATATTTCATTAACTATGGGTTTTCCTGAAAATCCAAGGGAAACATTTCTTGAGCCTGAGAGCGGAGCCCCTGGAACTTCGGCATGACTAATTGTGGTCCTACTTGCCCCTGTATCGATCAAAAATTTTCTGTCTTTCCCTAATACTTGGCTATGAACATAGGGACCTTCTTGGTCTACAGGTATCTCGATGAGAGGCAAGCCTACCTCCCTCTCTAGGCTGTTTCATGAATATGACTGATACTCTGGATACTCGGACTGTGCATACTGGTACATCTGCGATGTAACGTGCTGTGCTGCAGCAATAGGCTGCGGTACTGTAACTGTCTGTGGTGCATTCTGTGACTGAGGAGTCTGTGAAACTTGTTCTTGTCTCGGCGGACGTGGTCTTTCTTTAGTCTTACCAGTAGCTATGTTGTGCTTCAGAACTGCACACTCGTTTATAAAATGACCTGGCTGTTTACAATAATTACAGTTCCCTTTAACGGGAGCTGCAGGATGACTGGCTTGAATCGGACCCCTCTTCTGACTGTCTTGAGGAATAGATTGTGCAACTAGCACTTTCATTTTCGTGTCTTTCATACGTTTTCTTTCGTGTTCTTGCTCTTCTCTGATTCTATTCTGGTGGTACTGGAGCATCTGGAGCATCTGGGACGGACTATTTGCTTGCCAGGTGCTTTCGACTTTCAAAACTCGGTTTTTAATCTGTGGACTTGAATTCTCGACTAATTTGGTAACGAAAAGATGAGGGTATGACTCACTACTTGTCTTGAGACCACTATTAATACTGAAACATTTCTCGAATCTAGAATAAAAATCACTAATATCTTCTTCTTGTTTCTGTTTACAGGCTGAGATTGCATCCCAGTCTTCTTTTCTAGTTGTCAATAATCTGGGTAAAACTTGAATCAATAATTCTGGTAATTCTTTACATTTATCTCCAAGACCGGTACCTGGTACTCGTGCCTTGTCTTCAGCTTCTAGAGCTGTCCAATCGATCTTTTTCTCTCCCACCTCCCATTCTTTCTCCTTTAATTTTTCATACACCCCTGCGGGTAGCAGAACTTTTAACATTTTAATGATATCTGGGTAAGTGTATTCTCCCATACGGAGCATGTCTTTTAATTCTCTATGGAACCCTGCTGGATCTTTGTCATGACAGGGAATTAATTTCTTCATCTCGAGGAGTTCCATCTTTGATATCGGAGTGTATACGAACACTCGTTGCATTTCGCCACCCGTCCCTTGGACTGGGTGGACTTCTCGTAACGGATTCTGTCTGTCTATGTAAAATGGTTTACTTTCTGGGGGTGAGACATGAACAAAATGCGGGTTCAGGAACGTTCTATACTTGTGACGCTGTTCTAGAATGACACTAATTAAATCGGTACCTAGACCTCTCCATCTGTACTGGAGTAACTCGTTCAGGATATCATGTAACGGACCTGGATCAGAATGTTGACCCTCATACAGAGTAATGAGGTGCTGGATCATATACGTACCCACCAGTCGTTGCTCGGCTGGGGGCAGTTTCAGAAACATTTGTGCCACTATTTCGTCTGGAAAAGTGGTAGAATCAGTAATCCATCGGACTGCTGATCGGGCTAGTTCTTGTTCGTGCATAGTACTTAGTTCGCTATAACCGACTCGTGATTTCAGAATATGGTCGGTAGCTTGAAATACTTGTTCTAGAGAGCGAGGCTCTCGTTCTGGATGATGAAAAACAGACTTAGGGTCTGGACATAAATGGCGATCTGGAAATCTAGATTTTCCTACATACGCTATTCTGACGGGATTCTCGTCTTCCTCTTCAGGATCAGAGGCACTTTCTTTCTCGCTTACTTGTGCTGCTTTACGCTGTTCGTGTAACCTTATTATTTCTTTACGAATTTTCTTGTACATACTTTCCATGGCACTAATTGTCTTGTGCTTACCCTCGGCTATATTATCACTCCACCTTGTCAGGGTTCTCATTTCGGCGGGATCTTTAGACTGGTAATCTTGTTCTCTTATTAGACAATTGATCAGGAACTTTAATATCATGAGCTGAATCTCGGCTTTCCTTTGGGACATAATCTCGCTAATACTTTCTGGATCATCCCCTGTACGGATGAAACGATATATTCTGTCTAGATCTTCTTTCATATTCGGCAAGGTGACTAGATACTCGGTCACCCTTCTTACACGTAAGGAATATAAAACCATAGTGTTTTCGCCTGGAACTGGATCATAAACACATTCGTTAAGGGCTTGCCTGATTTCTGCGACAGACTTATTACTCTTGGGAGTACGCTGTGATGCTTGAGCATGTAATTCGAGTGCTGATAAACGCTTGTGTGGCGGCGGGGTTTGAGGAGGACCTCCTCCTGCGGCCCCTAAACTAGAATCGTCGACTGACATTCTTCGTGCTTGCAGGGTCGGTAATTGTAACGTGGGCTGAACTTGTATGGCAGGCTGACCCGGGGGTACCGTAACAGGTACTCCGGTGCCTGGAAGAGCGGGAAGTGCCTGATTTACAGGGACTGGTGGAGCGCGAACTGGATTTGCATATTCTGGGACTGTGTCGTCCAAATAGGACGAAATGAAAATATCAGCTGCGGTCGGTTTGTGACGTAGCTTGGTCGGAACTAATGGTGGCGGCAAATTACTGGGTGCCTCTGGGGTCGCTTTTGGCAAGCCTTCGGCAAGGAGAGGATACATACCCTTAATAAGGGCATGCCTCTGTCTGTCGGACTGTTCGGCTTTGACTTGTTCACCTATCTCGATTAATTCTCTTTCTTGGGCTCGTTCTTGGGATTCTCTACTTAACTCTGACTTTCTGACTTCCTTTTCCGTTCTTCTATGCGCTTCCTTACGCCATAACTCGATGGCATCTTTCTGTGACTGTCTGGCTTTCTTTTTCCATAATACTTCTTCTACTCGCATGATACATTCGGCATCCCATGTACCCGATACGGGCCATCTATACTTTTCTTCTAACTGTTTGGTATACTCTACCCATAAATCTAAGTACAATATGGCGCTTATGCCATGTTTCTGATACATAAAGTGACCTGGACTGTCCCTAGGCGGAACAGGAACGGCTGCTTCCAGCAGACCCTTTCTAGTTTTTAACTGACGTAGCTTTGAAAAGAGCGGCATTCTAAACTTGAATCGGAACACAATACAATACACGAAAAACAATAACAATTGGGAAAACAATTCAGGCATACCACGACATTAGGAATACATTAAACAATATCATAACATAACAGTTCGAATAGAATACTACCTGGAAAATACTGAAAACAGAAACAGAACAGAATTCTCGAGAACGGAACAGACTAGAGTTACTGGATGCACTGCTGTAACAGTACGGAACATACCGGTCCCATAAAGGAACGCATCAAGACCCGCATCCACCTAGGTGAACACTTCGTTTGCGGGCTTGGGTACCACCAACCCACGGACCAGAGTCAATTTAGACTGACCCTGTCGAGACACTACCCCAGCAATGGTACTCACCGGGCAGCACGGAACGGAAGGCCTCGGACGGGACTGGACTACGACGACGAACTTCGGACTTCGGACTTCAGTTACGGGTGGACCTCCGGATACCTCGGACCTTGGACTCTCGGCTTGGGCTCTGGTCGGGACTCGCCGCGTTCCTCCACCGTCTCGTTCGGATGCTGGACCGCCTCCTCCGTCTCCTCCGTGGGCCTGAGGGATACTTGGAGCAGAAATATCTGCCAGGTGCACGGTATGGTTCCGTCACGACTGCAGAGGGTCAGGGGGTCGGCGTGGCTTCACCGACGCGTGGGGAAAGGGCAAGTCCCTATTCGGGCGCCATTATGTGGTAAATAAATAAATAATACCCTATTTTTGAATACTTGAATGAATAACAGATAGCTCAATAAATAAGAATCAAGATTCGAGGTAGTAGGAGTTGTTGCAGGTTTATTACAGCATAAGGACAGGATCAAGACAACCTGCATAGGGTGAGCAGAATGACAGGGCCCAGCAGGACAACTGGGACCCAGTAGGGGAAAAAGATGCCCAGCAGCTGCTGGGGCTAGGTCTGGGATGAGCTTGGAATGAGCGCGCTAACATTCAATAACAAAACATTGATATATATACATAGCGCAAACACATAGCATTACATTGCAGTAGGCGTAACAGTGGGTGGAGTAGAAGGCGTGACGTGTAACAGTCGCGAAAGATAACAGTAAAAGTAGGTGTAACTGGGAGTGTACATAGACATGTGATGCGAACGTAACAGAATATGTCATGAATGGGCGGACACATAGGAGGGGGCTACCTAAGGAGCCGGGACCTCTAACCTAATGGTGCGCGAAAACTAGCAATGACGTGTTACTAGGAGAAGCTGGGGGCTACGAACTCTGTGCTAGGAGCAGAGACTAAAGTCTGGAGGGTCGGAGCGACATGTACCTAATCCTATCTGGTATCTAATGTTTAGGGAACATGTTGATATAAACTAGAAGTCATGAGGGGAAAGGCTGACTTGACTCTAAGACTGGACCATGCATTATTCTACATGTAGTACGTGATGAATATAAAATGACCATTAAATACAGTATTTCTCTAACGTGGAGACGAGAAGGCTAGACAATGACGGAAACTATTGATGCAGTTCAGTAGCTTAGGAATGCAGAAGAGGAGGACTGAACTGATAGCAGGAACTATAACATACTTATGGCAGACTCAGAGGCAGAGCCGGGCTGCACCGGGCACTGCTAGGCAGGAAGTAAGTGAAAGGTCGAGGATACAGGTGGGGGCTGTATCGCTCCTCAGCGAGGCTTTCAGGAGACAGGAGCTGAATCTGTGGTCCGGGCCCTTTTGAGGCCTAGAAACGGGGACTTTATAATGGAATAACGTGCACACTGAGAAACGTGGCAACATTACTTACATAGGCCTGATATTCGTAGTATTCACGAGGACTGGAAACTGGCATACCAGAGGTGGACACGACTGTAATTGTGTCTTAATCAGAAATGGGGAATAACATATGCATATTGATCATGCACATATAACATATGATGGATGGGGCGTAGGGACACAGAACATGGCAAAATTTACTTTTCCACAGCTCTAAAATTCAGAGGACAAACTAAGACTGCAAAAGAGAAATCTTTATACCTCCCGCCAGTTAAACTAGCTGCTTCCAATGGATACACGTTAAAGTGGGATAAGGTGAATCCAGCTGACTTCCTTCTAAAACTGGAATCGGCCTGTCATGAAGATTTACTTGTCTGCTTATCTCGTACAGAGGAACCAGCTAAAGTTGTGAGCTCCTTTATCAAAGTTCAGGGTGAGATGCAGAATTTATTAACTAAGGAACACCGACTAAACTCTAACAAACTACATGGTTGGTTTGATAAAAGCTGTAATAAAGCACATACTTCTTTGAAAAGGGCTTTGCACGCATCACCTAGATCCCTGCTTGCGATTCGCCTAGCCAGGAAACAATACAAAGCGGGCATTAAAAACAGGAAGAACCAACTGAAAAAGGAGGCTAGGTCAGCTTTCTGCGATGCTTCCAAAAGCAGGGAAAATACCGCTTTTTGGAAAACCGTCAATACCTCTTATTTAACAAACAGAGACGCTGATATCATAGATCAGGCCATTGATGGGGAAACATGGGTTAATCACTTTATACATCTTTACGACACCGCGACCCCCTCAGACAATGCAAATTCCGGAACGGGATTGCCGAATACCCAGTCTGACATTTCCCCACCTACCGTGTTTCCGTTGGATATTATTTTTAACTGTCGGGAGGTCTCAAAAGCTATTAGCGACAGCCCCTCTGGTAAAGCCCCGGGCCCAGAAGGAGTTCCAATAGACGTATATAAAAATGAAATCGATCTGTGGGCTCCACTATTAACAAACTTTTTAAATAAAGTAAATCAACAGGGGCTCATACCCTCTTGGACGGAAGCTATAGTGGTCCCAATTTTTAAAAAAGGCAACCGAAATGATCCAACCTGCTACCGCCTGATCTCATTGCTTGATGCCCTAATGAAGGTAGCAGGTCGAATAGTGTTACACAGGATTCAATCATGGGCTAAGGAAAATGATATTATATCAAATTTGAAATATGGTTTTAGAACGGGGAAAGGCACAATAGAGCAGGGTTTAAATCTTGCTATGACAATATCGAAGTATACTCAGGCCAAGAAGGGGCATCTTTTCATTGCCTTTGTTGACCTGAGTTCTGCTTTCGATTGTGTCAACCACAACTTTTTATGGGAAACATTAAAACACCTGGGCTTGGACAATCAAATTCTCCAGTTTATCAAAGAACTTTACAGGGGAGCAGGTGCTAGGGTCCGTTACACCAGATTGGGTGAGTGCTCAGGAAAATTCCCCATTAAGAGGGGTGTGAGACAGGGGTGCATTCTTGCACCCCTTCTCTTTACACCTTACATAAACTCGATCAGCCAACATCTTAGGGAGTCCCAACACGATCATCCAACTATAATGGGAATACCAACTCCATTATTTTTATATGCGGATGACGCTGCCATCATGTCCCGTACCAGGATTGGACTGCAGAGAGCCGTCCTTAAATTCGCTAACTACATTGCAGAAAGGGGTTTAAAAATCAACATTCCCAAAACATACATAATGTCATGTGGGACAGGGACTAGGAGGACTCCCTCTCCTATTTTTCTTGATGGTAGGCGGATTGAGTCCACAGATAGATTCACCTATCTGGGTATACACTTCGATAGAAAAGGTAGTTGGCAGCCTGCTGTGTCAGCTAGACAGCTAGCTTTTTCCAGGACCATAGGCGCCCTGAACAATTTTGAGGCTAAAATAGGGGGTAGACCAGTGAGAGAGCTGATCCATATTTACAATGCCAAATGTGTTTCTACAGCTGTATATGGCTCAGGCCTCTGGGGAACGGAAAATGCCCAAAAAATTCAGTACAGCGAAAACCCGTTCATCTGCCATTTATTGGCTGTACCTAAATCAACACCTACCTACCTTGTACATATTGAATTGGGGCTTCACTACATACTGGATATCATTAAAACAGCGCCCATATTATTATGGCATAAAATCTGGGTCACCCCTGAGACCTCATTAAATCGTGATCTAATTAATGAGTGCCTCAAACTTGAAGGAGTAGGCAATATCAAATGGCTAACCTCTGTGAAGAACATGATGACAGAGCTCGGACATTCGGATATACTAGCCCATTGACCATGGAACTCGTACCTAGGAAATCCTTAAAAAAGATGGTCATGGACCACTTAAATAGCAAGAGGAGGGGCATGGAAAAAATCAAGCATACTGTCATAAGATACCAACAAATTACTCCTCTGGAAGGGCTCCAAAGGTATCTTACGTCTAACCCCAGTTGTTATGCCCGAATGCTACTCTCTCATTTTAGGTTTGGTACCTTCTACCATTTGATTACTTTCCCTCATGTTAATAATTGGGCTATGGAAAATTTAATCTGTCATTGTGATGATACATCCGTCCAGTCTAACATTCATTGTGCCTTTTTTTGTAAATTTTATGAAATCCCAAGGAGGACCTTTCTGAAACCAATTTTAAAACAATGGGGTATCCGTACTTGCAAACTTGCTTTTATCAGACTTCCGCAACTGGAAAATGATTTTTTAATTTATGCAGTTTCTGGTTTTTTAAAACTTGTCATAAAATTCCGGATTACAATGAATTAACTTGTTTGAAGAAACCTACTATCAATTGTGATAACTGATAAATATTTGTTTTTATCTATTTATTATCGAATTAAAAAAAATACTGTGTATAATTATAAAATGTTTAGGGCATTTCTTACTATAATGTTTGCTTTTATGATTTTCTTTTAAAAATCGAATAAAGCTTCTCTGAAACTGAATCTACTCTCCGTTTACCCTAATAAAAGCTCTAGGGGCGCTATAGATACAAGAAACCCATTTGATAAAGCCCTCAACGAAGCCAAAATGTCACAAAGTGTCAAACAGATAGGACCGCCTCACCCGGTCAAATGCTTTTTCAGCGTCAATTGAAAGGAGTGCTGCCTCCCCGCCTGTTCTATGTATAACATCTGTAATGTGTAACAGTCTTTTCGTGTTGTCCCCGCTCTGCCGGGTAGGTATGAATTCCGATTGGCCCGCATCGATCAATCCCACCATCAGCGGGTGGAGCCAGGTCGCTAGTATCAGCGAATATCTTAGCATTGATGTTCAATAATGAGATCGGGCGATAAGAAGTGCAATCAGCTGGGGCTTTCATTGGTTTTACAATAACAGAGATCAAAGCTTCCAGCATCGAGTCTGTCAGAGAGCTGGTTTCTCGGAAAGAGTTTAAGACTTGGGTCAGAAGTGGTGCCAGTTCTGGGCAGAATGATTGACAAAATTGGGCCGTGGACCCGTCCAGTCCCGGCGCTTTGTGTCTTTGGAGGTTTGCAAGGGCCGCGATCACTTCGTCTGTACTGATAGGATGGTCTAATTGTTCTGCAATAGTCTCAGTCAGCCTGGTGACATGTATGTCCCGCAAAAAGAAGTGGGGGGACATCCGAGGCGTGTCTTCCTCTGCATATATTGGCTGATAGAAATTTGGAAATTCTCTTGCTATGTCTCTATCTCTTTGCACCGCATCCCCTGACTCTGTTCTAATGGAGCGGATCATAGTCGTTAAGGTCTTTGCTCTGAGACTTTGCACCAGCATTTTGCCAAGCTTGTCGCCGCTAGTAACGTTTTTATTTTTGAGTCATAAAAGTGCATATTCTGCTCTATCAAGATCTAGTCTGGACAACAACAGTCTCTCCTGTTCCCTCCAAATTTTGGGTACTCCCGCATTTCCTGCTCTATGCTCTGCCTTTGCTCCCGGTACGATTTCTTCTCACCTGCAGAGATCAATATGCAGTCTCCCCTGACCACCAGTTTCAGTGTTTCCCACACAGTCGCAAGGAAAGTCGTCGCTGTTTCATTGATCTGCAAATAGTCTATGATAAGGGCGTGAACCACCTCTAGAAACCGACTTGGACAGCAGGAGGGTATCTCTCAGGCTCCATCCTGCCAGGAGTGGGGTATGCATTTTCTTCTGTAAGGCGACCATGATCACAGCGTGGTCTGATAGAGAGCGGGGTTCCATGGTGGGATCCGATAGAGTCGAGGCGAGCAACAGAGAGGCCAGGAAGTGGTCTATGTGTGCATATGTTTTGTGTGCTGCTGAATAGTGTGTGTAGTCCCTGATGTCCGGGTGATGATTGCGCCAAACATCAAGAAAACAGTGTTCCCCTGGCCAGCGCAGGCCATCAGCCGACAGGAAGCTCATCTGCGTGTGTCTTTGTCCTGAGCGGTCTAGATTTGAGTCCATTACCAGATTAAGATCTCCACCCACGAAGATTTCTGCATCTGTGGACAATAAGATTTCACCCAGGGCTTTGCGGATGAATTGTTCTTGCTGTGTATTTGGGGTGTAGATGTTGGGGAGCATGAACTGCAAGGTCTCCCATTGAATACTGACAGCCAGTGACCAACCCTTTATTACCACAATGGTGGCTAGGAGCTGGCCGCTAAACTTTGCGCTAAAGACAATAGCGACCCTATTGGTCTTTTGGGCCATATAAGACAACCATACTTGGAAGGGATAGCTTAGAGAATGCATGCAGAGTACATTGAGCTGCAAAAGGTGATTTTCCTGCAGGAGGTAAATGTCCCCCCGGGAGCTTTCCAGGAGGGACAATAGCGCTGCTCGTTTCACTGGGTGATTCAGACCACAGACATTTAGGCATACAATTTTTAAACCTTTACTCTTCATCTCAAGGTGCAAAGGGGTTGAGCGTTAGTGTGCATGTACCTACTGCTGCGCCTAGTCCGCCTGTTACATAGCCACTCTCACCCTGCCAGAACAGTGTTATAGTCAGGTATTGGTGAGAAGAAGAGGTGCAAAGACAGGGGAAACAAGAACAATATTAGAATCCTGAACATGGCCCAAAATATTCCCACCACAAAAAAAGAAAAAATCTCAACAGGAGACATCAGTCCATCAGAAGAAAGAGCTCAGGGAGCAAAAGCCGACCCCGGATGTATTTTCAGTTGTGAGAATAGTGGAGTCTCTTCGTTGTCACTAAGGAAGGAGAAGTCCAATGGTCGAGAGTTCCCAGGTGCCATCTGGAGTCACGCCATCCGGTGCCCAGGAGACACAATTCAAGGGGAGACACATTCAGGCGATTTGGGCCGGGCGTTGATCACTGCCATTCTGTCACTCGCTTTTGTCTCCGAGTCAGGCTTCTGGCTAGCGGAGGGGCCCCTCACCGACCCAGAAATAGGCTATCCCCTTTTCACGCAAATGTGTGGTGACAGCCCAAAACTCCTTCCTTTTGAAGAGTGTGGTCAAGGAGAGGTCCTAGAAGAAGGCCAACATGTGCCCCCTGAACTGTACCAGGTGTGCCTTTCTAGCTTGATGTAGGATGGTTTCTTTAGGCTGACAAACATGTACACACACAAGGATGGCTGAGGGGGGCTTTGTTGCCTTTGGGCAGACCCACTCAGTGCACTCTGTCCGTTTGGGACTCTGTAGGCTCTCATCACCTAGTACTTGTTTGAAGAGAGCAAGGACGTATTCGCGGATGTCATCTCTTTCTGCCTGGGAAGGCATGCCTCTGATGTGCACATTGTTGTGGAGCAAAAGTTTTTCTAGTTCCTCTGTGGCCGCCTTCAGTTAAATATGCTGCAATATTTCTTGCTGCTTTCAGCTCTTCAACCCTACCGGTTTCTCACTCTTTCAGGGATGCGCCGCATTCCCCAACCTCATCCAAGTCCTTTCTAATGTCTTTCAGGTCTGCCGAGAGTTACGTTTGCATGGCAAGCAGGTCTTCTCTCAGAGATGTGAAGAGCTTGGACATAAAGACCTGGGTTGCAGGAGCGTTTGTGGCCTCCAGATCTCCTTCCAGAACTTTGTCGTCCACTGGCACACTTAATATAGAGGGCACAGGAGGTCGCTTCAGTAGCATGTCTTTAATGGACCTGTCTTTTTTATTCCTGGCAGTGGACATTGGAGCAATGGAGGGTGGCGGCTGTATGGAGGGAGGAAATCGGCGATGTTGGCTTGGTCTGGAAGCCCTTATTGGCATCATCTTTCACAGCCTCTCTGAGTGCTGGCGCTGGGCAGTTCACAAAGAACTTTTCTAGTCTAGGCCTCCTGGGGCTGTCCCTGTCTATTCCCGCAGTTGGTGGGTGCAATACTATGGCAAGGGTGGGAGCAACAGCGATGTCCGTGGGAGAGTACTACTTCCAGAGGCCCCCTCTGAGCACTGTCTGGGTCTCTGCATTTTAAATCTGGATGAACCACTGAACCTTGCATATGGGCCTAGCAGGAGAAGCCTGCCGCAAACCGGGTCAGTGCAGACCAAGCAATCAGCTATAGGCTCTCTTGTGTCCTCCCAGGCCTGCTTGGTTCACTCAGTAATCGCCCCCAGTTATACAGGGTCCCGGCAGGCCATTTTAATTGCCAGTCCTCTCTCCTGGCTCTCGCCTAAGTACCCACAGCTTGTCAATGTCAGCAGACAGATCTCCACCTGTGGCCCGATACCTCGCCTCCAAGGCCCCTATCCATAAGTACATGGCCCGCCGGGCCTCAGGGACTGACTCTTCGGCCTTGCACCTCAGCTCCATGACCAGGGAGCTGTCACTTGTTACTCCCGCACATAGCCTGCAATCCCGCCAACCTGGTAAGACTCTATTGGGGGGTGTGCTCATAACCGCACACCTGCGCTGGGCACAAAAGCAGGGGGGGACTCACCGGCCCGACGGTCCGAGCGACCGGTAGTGACTCACTCTGGCCGCTGCTCAACCATCCGTCAACTTGCTCTGGTCCCTTCTTGCAGAGCTCACCACTCTCAGGGGCCCAGGGGGATGCTCTTCAGTGTCAGATTACACAAGTTGGTTTTCTGCAGCAGGGGCATCTGATGTCTCTAGGCCATGCCAGGCATCCACAGGGGGGTTCCAGCCGGGGCCACAATCGCCGCAAGATCATCCCCCTCGATGACACCGGTGTATGTGCCCCGCCTGGTTAAATTCCTTCTCGGTCCGCTGCAGCAGCCCCCTCTCTGCCTATCACCGGTTGATAACTCGGGTCCTGCATGGGGCAAAGCCGCCGTCACTCTCAGGCTTCTTTCGCTATGCAGCCTCACCTTCTTTTGGTGCATCTTGTGTCGTCAAACAGCAAGCCTGAGCCTTCCTCTTTGCCTGACAGGCTCCCGCTGCCCTCGTTATGGCTATTGACCCAGGCGGTGAGTCATTCATTCATTCATTTTCAAAGCTTTATTCGATTATTAAAAACAATCACAAAAGCATACAATATAAAAACACACAATACGAACATTACAGTGAGGACAATAACTCAGCAGTATGAGAATTTAAAAGTATTAAAACACCAGACTTTTCCTATGCGAAACGGCTTTAAGTAAAAAGGTAGCGGTTAAAAAACAGATATCTGCAGAATCAAGTGCAAATAACAATTTCAGGGCTTGGGCTGTAGTATACACAGAGGATTTTAAAAACACAGGTCTGAGGTAGGAACGGCGAAGATGCATATAAAGTGGGCAAATAAGCATAAAGTGCAAAGTGCTTTGCCTAGACTGGCCATCACAGGGACAGGGGGGTTGGCTATGTAATTTCATCACTGGGAAGGCCACTAAGTTATGTGCAATACCAAGTCTAAACCTCGTAAGAACAAACTGATGAGATTGCTTGGTTATAAATTTAAGATACATCGGCATGCCCTTGTCTTCCAACCTATTAGAATAATAAAATACATGAGTAGACATGGAGCTACACTTCGCCCTGCGTAAGTTAGATTTAGTTCCAATAAAAACATTTTTAAGTTCCTTTTTTGATACAGTAACGGCACAATGTGGGTCATTGACGATGTCAAGGTTAAAAACATCACTATAGGAAGAAGAGACATAGTTTAACCAGGGGATCTTGAGGGCTTTGTCCAGATTCAGGCAATCTAGGATAATCTGCCTGGTAAAGTCAGTCTCGTCTTTAGCCCAAATTGACCTCCATACCAATAAAGGTCTCAATCCCATCAAATCCGTTAGATAATTCAAGCACACCTCGCTATGACACAACTCAGTGGATGCCGAGGGGGGTAAACAAAGACGTCTTTTAAGGAACCCATTCTCAGTGACTTGCAGTTCCCTATGCTGACAGTAGCCCCAGATACCAGAACCATATAGAGCAATGGATACACACCTATGCCTATAGATATCTAACATATCTGGTATGCGGCGACTCCCTAACTTTGCTGCAAATCGAAAAATTCCAGAGGAACTTTTAGCCATTCTACCGTTGACATTTAAAATCTCTTGCGCCCAAGTCCCTTTGTTGTTAAAAGTAACTCCGAGATAGCAGAATCTGTCCACAACCTCAATTTTATGGTGAGTCACGCAAGGCCGCCCGCCGGAGTCAGCCTCTCTCTCTCTCTCGGGTTCAGGGTTCACGATGCTGGCCCAGCTTCTATCCTTCACACGCCGCAGCAGTTTCACTAACCCCCACTCCGAGCCTACGGACCAGACTGAAATGTTCCCTTGTTCTTGTGACCAGTCTTCCACAGTCATAATGGCCGGCACCTGGCTGCTATGTAAAAGCGAATTGACGATGGTGCTGGAGAGACTTGTAGAAGCATCTCACTCGGCTACCATCTTGGCCAAGCACTTCCCAAGTAATGTTTTAAACAGAATTTGGTAATGGGGAGAATTCCTGTATTGTCAGAATTTATTTTATAACCTGAAACTAGGAAAAATGAGACATTTCTTGCAATAAATGAGGAATAGAAGTTTCAGGATTAGATAGAAAAAGCAAAATATCATCCATATAGTTTGACATTTTCAAATGTTGATACAGTAAAAAAATCCCTGCTGGCGGATATGAATAGAAAAGGCTCAAGCAATAAAAGAAATAAAAGGGAAGATAAAGGGCAAACTTTATACACAAAATGTTTCAATGGAATAAATTGAGAAAAAAGGCCATTAGCTGTAACAGAAGCTTTAGGAATCGTATATAGTAAAGAGATAAGAGAAATACATTTGGGACCAAAACCGTGCCAATGAAGAGCTTTAAATAACCAACCTACTCTATCAAAAGCTTTCTCCACATTAATAGAAACTGCATCTAAAGAGTAAAAAAGGGTTGAAGATTTATTTAAAACATTAAGTAGGAACCGGGAATTTTCTGATGTTAGTCTGTCTTTAACGAAGCTACACTGCTCTAGACCAATAAAATTTGACACGAGAGGTTCAAGACATAGATCTAGTAATTTGTCAAAAATTTTATAATCAACATTTACAAGGGATAAAGGGTGATATTTCCTACGTTACTTAGGATCACAACCATCATATGAATTAGACATATTGTAGCTTCTAAAAATGTGCCATCCACCTTGCCAGTACTACCAAAGTATTGAAAAAGATGCAAGAGTTTCGGAAGTAGTAAGTTTGATAAATTAAGATAAAATTCTACCGTAAACACATCTGGGCCCGGGTTTTTTTAAGTCGACTTAAATATTTAGATAATTCCAGAATCGATATATCAGATTAAGAGATGCAAAATCAAGATTAGCATGAGAAGCAGGGGAAATCTGCCCAAGCTAAGAATCAATAGAGGAGTTGGACGTAGGACATTCCGTAGTGTATAGATTTTTATTTCTTAAAGTCACCTAGGATGACCTGGTCTTTGAAAGATATTTCCCACTGAATGAGTGGATAGAGTCAATCAGTACCCACTCTTTCTGAGATTTGAGATAATTATCCAGAAGTTTCCCAACTTATTAGTGTCCACAATTGTAACTAGCACTATTACAAAGGAGAGTAGATGAGGCATTATCCGTATTAACTTTGTTAAAATCTAACTTTGCGCAAACAAGATCCTGTAATGCGGAATCAGATGCAGAAGAGTAAAACTGATGTTCTAGGTGTTTAATGTTAGCTAATAAAGTTCTGTGATGATTAAGTGAATGCTTCTTTTTTTGGTAGACAAAGTCTATAATGAAGTCACAAGCAGTGTCCTTAAATGCATCCCATAACAATGCAGGGTAGGCATCTGGATTTGCATTCAAAGAAAGAAATTCCTCAGCAAAGGCAATAAAAGAGGAAGAAAAAGAGATTTATTAACTCTCAAAAGAGAGTTAATAAATATCTATCTAGAGGATTTGGCTAACGGAAGAATCAAATTGAGATGTGCAATAACCGGGGCATGATCAGACATCACAATTGGCTCAATTGAGGAATAAAAGAGGTTCTGCGATAAATATTTAGAGAGAAATATGCAATCTAATTTGAACAGAGAACTATGCGGGGGAGAGAAAAAGAGAAAATTCTGTTATATCTGGATTATATAGTCCCCAGGTATCCACCAAGTGAGGCTGCATGATTGTACTATGGAATTGCTTATGAGTCTTGTGGGGGAAAAGCGAATTTGGGATTGGAAGGCAATAAATGGGTCAATAATCTGGTTACAATCACCTCCTAGAACAAAACATATATTTTTTTAGGCCAAAAAGAATGATGTGGTTGAATCGGGCCATAAACATACAGGTAAATATATAGCATTAATAAGTAACTGAACCAATAACCATCTACCCTCCGAGTCCATATCTTGAGAGATAAGAGAACATTTCAGGTATTATGACATAAAATAATTATACAATTTTTTTAGTGGTCATAGGAGACACTAAGACTCAACTGACCCAATTTTGTTTGAGTTTCAAAGCTTCTGTTTCCGACAAATGGGTTTCTTGCAGCAGAACTAAGGGGCCCATTATGATCGCGGACGGACTTAAGTCCGTCCGCGACCATAGAGGAGGAGGGAACCTCCGCATGGCCTGCGGAGTTCCCTCCTGTCCAATTAGGATGTGACCGCCATCCTGGCGGTCACATCCTCTATTTTTACCCTTGCGGCGGGTGCGGCTTCAAGCTGCACCCGCCGCAATGGTAAAAATGTATACATTACATTTGTATGCATAAAGCGGCAGGCACCGCGCGGTGCCTGCCGATTTCTGCATACAAATGCAGGGGGGTACCATAGGTACCCCCCATGTGCACCCCCCCTTCACCCAGGGGGCCCACAACGGGCCCCCGCAGTGAAGTTCCACATGCTTTTCCACGGCGGAAAATCCACCGCAGAAAAGCATTTTAGAAAACCCATCCTAATATGGCTGGCGGTGTCTGAGAGACACCGCCACCATATTAGAGCTTTTCCGCCGCGGTTGTAAGCCAACCGCGGCGGAAAAGCTGCGGACGGAAACCAGGACCCCCCCAGCCATACTAATGTGGCGGTGGGTCTTTGATGGGTCCGCTGCGGTTTTTCCGCATCCTCCGGGCCGGTGTTGGCTTCCGCCGGCCCGGAGGATGCGGAAAAACCGCAATCGTAATAGGCCCCTAAAGTAGGATTATATGAGGCTAAATGGGATAATTTTCTCTGCCTCTTTATAGGGTTAATAAAACCGTTCACTTTTCATGAAAGCACTCTGAATGCAGAAAATACAAATTAGATAAGAAAGAACACGATCTACAGTAATGAAGAAATAGGAAAGAAATTGTAAGGAGAAGGATGTTTAGGAGAAAAAATACAGTAAGAACAATGAGAGAAAAATGAGAGAAGAGAAATAGGAGACGGCACTGCCAACAGAGGGAAAAAACGCACCACATTGGGAGAGCTAGACGAAACAGGAGAGAGATATGTGTGAAATCCAGATGACAACAAAAAACCTGTAAAGAAAGCACAAATGGGAATGAGGAGGAAAATGTATTATTTCAGGCAGTTACATAAAGGTCACGTTATAAAGGAAGGACCACCAGTATCCATGGAAGTCGTGGAATGTAAATGAAGATGTTACGGCGGGATTTCTGATCTATTGCTATAGATCTAGATCCCAACTCAGGTTGACTGAACCGTTAATACCTGTCATAGAGTAAAAGGCAATCCACTACTAGGTCAATCGGTTAAGGACTTACACCACTCTGTGGTATATAAATAAATAATACCGGATCTATTTTTGGATGAATGAATGAATAACAGATAGCTCAATAAAATAAGAGTCAAGATTCGAGGTAGTAGGAGTTTCTGCAGGTTTATTACAGCATAAGGACAGGATCAGGACAACCTGCATAGGAACAGAGGTGACAGGGCCCAGCAGGACAACTGGGGCCCAGCAGGGGAAAAGAGGCCCAGCAGCTGCTGGGGCTAGGTCTGGGATGAGCGCGCTCACTTTTAATAACAATACATCAACTTATATACATAGCGCAAACACATAGCATTACATTGCAGTAGGCGTAGCAGTGGGTGGAGCAGAAGGCGTGACGCGTAGCAGTCGCGAAAGATAACAGTAAAAAGAGGTGTAACTGGGAGTATACATAGACATGTGATGCAAACGTAACAGAATATGTCATGAATGGGCGGAAACATAGGAGGGGGCTACCTAAGGAGCCGGGACCTCTAACCTAATGGTGCGCGAAAACTGGCAATGACGTATTACTAGGAGAAGCTGGGGGCTACGAACTCTGTGCTAGGAGCAGAGACTAGAGTCTGGAGGGTCGGAGCGACATGTACCTAAACCCTATCTGGTATCTGATGTTTAGGGAACATGTTGATATAAACTAGAAGTCATGAGGGGAAAAGCTAACTTGATTCTAAGACTGGACCATGCATTATTCTACATGTAGTGCGTGATGAAGAATATTAAATGACCATTAATACAGTATTTCTCTAACATGGAGACGAGAAGGCTAGACAATGACGGAAACTATTGATGCAGTTCAGTAGCTTAGGAATGCAGAGGAGGAGGACTGAACTGATAGCTGGAACTATAACATACTTTTGGCAGACTCAGAGGCAGAGCCAAGCTGCACCGGGCACTGCGAGGCAGGAAGTAAGTGAAGGGTCGAGGATACAGGTGGGGGCTGTATCGCTCCTCAGCGAGGCTTTCAGGAGACAGGAGCTGAATCTGATGTCCGGGCCCTTTTGAGGCCTGGAAACGGGGACTTTATAATGGAATAACGTGCACACTGAGAAACGTGGCAACATAACTTTACATAGGCCTGATATTCGTAGTATTCACGAGGACTGGAAACTAGCATACTAAAGGTGGACACAACTGGAATTGCGTCATTAATCGGACATGGGGAATAACATATGCATATTGGTCATGCACACATAACATATGATGGATGAGGCGTAGGGACACAGAACATGGCAAAATTTACTTTTCCACATTCCCTCCTTGTCACTACGTTTCCATCAGGAAACATCAATTTTCATGATACCATCTATCATTTCATACAGTACCATTTGCTCGTCTCGAATTGTCTTGGAACGGGATTTAGAACGGGGCTTGGGACTAGGAATACAAGAGGTAGCACACATGCTGCAAATCGCAGGGCCACATTGTATACAGAGGCAGCAGCTGAATATGATCGCTACTGCAATACCTAGAAAGGACAGGACTTTCCATCCCCATGCGGAAATTATATTCCAGAACCAACTGGACCATGTCCAGGTGCCTGGATCTTGGTGTAACAGATGGGCAATTTTATGGAGTCTGGTTATAGCTGAATAAACAGACGGCGCGTTATTTGGAATGAAAATGCAGCAACTAGATCCGATGACTCTACAGGCCCCGCCCCTATCGGCCAGTATGACGTCAAGGACGAGACGATTTTGCAAAACGACAAATCTCATAGCAGATTGTTCTTCGGTTAAGTTACCTAGAGCAGAGGCAGTCTCATTTACTACAGCTTCAAGGGTTCTTGTTAACCTACGGATCAGTTTACTATTCTGGACAGGTCCTACGAAAAAGAAGAAACCTTTATTGAAATCTGTATACTGTTCTAGAGTAGTTTCAGTATAATCGACAATTGGGGACTCCCTTCTATGTCTAATGTGTACTAGATGTGTGTTTCTGTGATAATCAGATGGGGCTAGGAAAACAGGTGGCAGTAGGAAGGCAATGTAACAGGTTCCCTCCCAATCGAGGGGCAGACGAACATATGCAGTTTGACCACAAATAAAATAAGAATGACGTGAAGCTTTGAAGATAGATTTCCTACTGTCACTATACTGGATAACAGTAATACATTCACTATGACCTACATGTATGGAACCATAACTACGGACACATAATTCGCCTTTGACAGGTAGTACTGAAATAGCAGGTAAGTCTGGAGTAGTATCAGACTGAACATTCAGGACCATGAAATTCGACGAATAATTACCTAAATTATAAACTTCATTTTCTAGATCTAACCCTGTTCTGTGGGGGAGACCTTGCTTGTCTGGAAAACATGTACTGTTAAGAAAAGACATATCTGTTGAGGATGACGTTAACGTGGACCATGCTCCACACGAACCATTGTGTGAGAATGGATAAGGAAAGAGTGGCAGAACTCCCTTCGAGGTCTGGAAAGGGGGGAGTCGACCACACACCCAACAATTAGTGGCATTGCTGGTCTGGTGTGAATAATGTAACATACGGATAAATGTGTTGTTGCGCATAGCGAGGCGGTAAGAATATTCGTGAGGAGGCAGATCACTAAACGTGTGCTCTACTGTAGCATTAGCAGACATATTTACATGAGGAACTGTAAAATACAGATAGAACGCATAGCTGGTGCAGGAAATCAAAATGCTGATGAATAATATGAAACTCAGAAAAACGATACATCGAATTGAGTTATTACTGACTCTCTCACTATGGGGGTCTATTTTATACATGTCAGAAACAGTCTAACCGTTTCACCTAGGGGAGGACTTATACAATCAAACTGACTGACTTATTTTACTAGACCTGAGCTTTAACTTATACTCCTGCTGCGGAGTTTTCTCTAACAAGGGAGGGGTTGTAATAATGTCTTGTGCGGGACAGTCCTTAAGAGCAATATTCTGGCAGTCCTTCAAATCCTGGGAAATGTTTTTAGAAACGGATTTCAGTCCTTTAAAAAGTTTTACATGAGAAAGGTGGATCCATCCTTTTCTGCCTTCCAACTTGACGGCAGTACGGGTGGTCAAGAGGACCTGACGTGGCTCCTTCCAACGTGGTTCCAGCGGACTTGATCTGTCGAAATTTCTGATCATCACCAAGGAGCCTGGAACGATCTCGTGCGGTGCCACCTCGGTATTGTCTGGAAAGGCGGCAGCAACCTGTGAACGACATGAGTTGAGGGCAGACATCAAGGAAGCTAGGTAATCTGTCAGCATATTACATGAAACATCGGTAATACTTCGGGGTCTAGGAGTACCCCACATGTTAGGGGGGCGGCCGAATACGACCTCATACGGGGACAGACCTGATCTGGAATGTGCGACCATGCGCATATAAAACAAAGCGACTGGCAGAGCTACTAGCCAGTCCACACCTTTTTCTTTACAGACTTTAGCAATACGGATTTTCAGAGTCTGATTATGTCTCTCGACCAGACCGGCTGCTTCAGGATGGCGTACACAATGGAACTTCCACTGGTACCCTAACAAAAGGGAAACGTGCTTCATTAACTCTGAGGAGAATGGCTGACCGTTATCAGAATATACGACTCTAGGGAGTCCGTATCTAGGGAAAAACTCACGAACCAACTGCTTGGCAGTGGTCGCGGCTGTGTAATCTGGGACTGGATATGCTTCTGTCCACCTGGACAAAGCGCATACTACTACAAGGACATACTTGAAACCTCGACATCGCTCCATCTGAATATAATCCATCTGGAGGACCTCAAAAGGGTGGTCAGGGGGCTGGAAACCACCTTGTTCCACCGGGACACTTTTACCTGGATTAAACTGACAACATATCATACAGGTACGGACTTTCTGCTTGGCTGCAGCTCGTAAATGCTTGTTGAACCAAATGTTCTGGATACTGTCTAACATAGCTTTTTCTCCTAAATGTACTGGACTATGTGCGGTATTGATAATGACTTGAACCATAGAATCGGGGAGAAACCATGTGGCTCTACCCTTCGTTAACCATCCTTGATCTGTCTGGACCCCTCCTTGTTCAGACCATTTCTTGATTTCATCGGGAGTAGCATGTAACTGGATATCTATGACATCTTGTGTAGGGTCCTTAACTGTCATGCATGTAATCGGATCTGGAGTATGTGTCTGATTAACTGGAATGTCTGGAGTCTGTGCTGTAAGCTTGGCTGTACGGTCTGCTAGATCATTACCTCGGGAAATAATGTCTGTAACTTTCGTATGTGCTTTGCACTTCATGATAGCAATGGATGTCGGTAAATGTATGGCATCTAACAGAGCTTGAATAAGGAGACCATGCTGAATCTTGGTTCCATGAGAAGTCATGAAACCTCTCTCCTGCCAGAGCACTCCGAAGTCGTGTACAACTCCGAATGCGTAACGTGAATCTGTGTAAACATTAACTTTCAGGTTCTTGGCATGTATACAGGCTTGTGTCAGAGCGACTAGCTCTGCTGCTTGAGCGGACAGGGTGTCAATACGGTGTGTTTCAATAACTTCAGTGTCAGTAGTCACTGCATACGCGGCGACTAGTTCTCCTGTACTAGTTCTCATACATGAACCATCCACATAAAGTGTCAGGTCGGGATCTGGTAACGGAATGTCTGTCAGGTCTTGTCTTGGCTTTGTCGTAATGTTAACTACTTCCACACAATCATGTGGGTCAGGATTTGGATTAACTGATGGTAACAGTGTAGCAGGATTCAGGACGTTGCAGCGTCTGATTTCTATGTGTGGCTGGAACAGTGTTAATTCATAACCTGTTAAACGTGCAATTGTCAAGTGCTGAGTTTGTGTTCGGTTTAAAAGTACTTCTACTGAATGTGGGACTTGTACTGTCAGAGTATGTCCTAAAACTATGGAATCACTTTGTCTGATAGCTAGTGCTGTGGCTGCAACTGACTTGAGGCACGCAGGCAACGCCTGGGCGACTGGATCTAATGTGCTCGAAAAATAAGCACAGGGCTTGTATTGTCCTGCTTGATCTTGTGTGAGAACAGATAATGCTGTACCTTCGCGTTCAGTAACGAAAAGTGTAAAAGGCTTACTGTAGTTCGGTGTAGCTAGAACTGGAGCTTGACATAGGGCTTTCTTTAACTCGTTGAAACTAAGTGTATGGTCAGATGTCCAAGGGAGGACAGTCAATACGGCTGCCTCCTGTGTCGTTAACTGTATCAGTGGCTTGGCTAGAAATGCATACTGGGGAATCCATTGCCTACAATAAGAAGTAAGGCCGATAAAAGCACGTACCTCCTTCTGGGTTCTGGGCTGGGGAAGACTCACTATTAACTGGATACGGTCTGGTGTCAACTGCCTACCCCTCTTGGACAGCAAGTGTCCTAAGTATACCACTTGCTGGACACAGAATTGAAGCTTCGAAGGTGACACCTTGTGCCCCATCTCGGCTAGAAAATACAAGACTGTAAGTGATGCTCGCTCGCAAGCACGTTCAGAACGGGCTGTGATCAGTAGATCATCGACATACTGGAGCAGGGCAGTGTCAGTTGGCATGTGAATGTTGTCTAGTTGTCTCTTGAGTGCTTGACTGTAAATACTAGGGCTTTCTGTGAAACCTTGAGGAGCGCGTGTAAACATATAGCTCCTTCCATTTAAACAAAATCCGAAAAGAAACTGGCTGTCTGGATGAATTGGAACACTAAAAAATGCATTCTTGAGGTCAATGACAGTGAAGAACGTGGCTTCGGAATCAATGGCTGTTAACAGGGAAGAGATATCTGGGACAACTGGGTACTGAGGAATAATACATTTATTAAGCTCTCGTAAATCAATCACTAATCGATATACTGGGGGTGCATTCGGATCAGTACGTTTCATGACTGGAATGATCGGAGAATTGCATACATTGGAGTCAGTTTCTACAACTACTCCTTGAGCCATGAGCTCGTCAATAATTTTGGATAAGGCTGCTACAGCCTCAGGTGGCAATCTGTACTGTCTGATTCGGGGTAACACTACACCTGGTTTGAGAGTCACACGATGGGGTGTGATTTGCATATAACCTACATCAGTTGGACCTTGCGCCCATAGATGCTGTGGAACTTTAGACAATCTTGAATCAAAATCTCGTAATACATAGTGACCCTTAAAGTCACGTAGGAACAATCGTATTCCCTCTGGGGAACAGCAAATTACTGCACCTAATTCTTTCAGTGTCTTAATGCCTAATAGGTTTTCTGGACATGACTTAGTAAGTAACAGATCAGTAGTGCGGGACAATGGACCTACTTCTAGAGTAACTGGCTTAGATATCTCATTAACTATTGGCTTTCCTGAAAATCCAAGGGAAACATTTCTTGAGCCTGAGAGCGGAGCCCCTGGAACTTCGGCATGACTAATTGTGGTCCTACTTGCCCCTGTATCGATCAAAAACTTTCTATCTTTCCCTAATACTTGACTGTGAACATAGGGACCTTCTTGATCTACAGGTATCTCGATGAGAGGCAAGCCTACCTCCCTCTCTAGGCTGTTTCATGAATATGGCTGGTACTCTGGATACTCGGACTGTGCATACTGGTACATCTGTGATGTAACGTGCTGTGTTGCAGCAATAGGCTGCGGTGCGGGAACTGTCTGTTGTGCATTCTGTGACTGAGGAATCTGTGAAACTTGTTCTTGTCTAGGCGGACGTGGTCTTTCTTTAGTCTTACCAGTAGCTATGTTATGTTTCAGAACTGCACACTCATTTATAAAATGACCTGGCTGTTTACAATAATTGCAGTTCCCTTTAACGGGAGCTGCAGGATGACTGGCTTGATTCGGACCCCTCTTCTGACTGTCTTGAGGAACAGCTTGTGCAACTAGCACTTTCATTTTCGTGTCTTTCATACGTTTTCTCTCGTGTTCTTGCTCTTCCCTAATTCTATTCTGGTGATACTGGAGCATCTGGAGCATCTGGGACGGAGTATTTGCTTGCCAGGTGCTTTCGACTTTCAAAACTCGATTTTTAATTTGTGGGCTTGAATTCTCGACTAATTTAGTAACGAAAAGATGAGGGTATGACTCACTACTTGTCTTGAGACCACTGTTGATACTGAAACATTTTTCAAATCTAGAATAAAAATCACTAATATCTTCATCTTGTTTCTGTTTACAGGCTGAGATTGCATCCCAGTCTTCTTTTCTCGTTGTCAATAATCTGGGTAAAACTTGAATCAATAATTCTGGTAATTCTTTACATTTATCTCCAAGACCGGTACCTGGTACTCGTGCCTTGTCTTCAGCTTCTAGAGCTGCCCAATCGATCTTTTTCTCTCCCACCTCCCATTCTTTTTCTTTTAATTTTTCATATACCCCTGCGGGCAGCAGGACTTTTAACATTTTAATGATATCTGGGTAAGTGTATTCTCCCATACGGAGCATGTCTTTTAATTCTCTATGGAACCCTGCTGGATCTTTATCATGACAGGGAATTAATTTCTTCATTTCAAGAAGTTCCATCTTTGAAATCGGAGTGTATACAAACACTCGTTGCATTACGCCACCCGCCCCTTGGACTGGGTGGACTTCTCGTAACGGATTCTGTCTGTCTATGTAGAATGATTTACTTTCTGGGGGTGAGACATGAACAAAATGCGGGTTCAGGAACGTTCTATATTTGTGACGCTGTTCTAGAATGACACTAATTAAATCGGTACCTAGACCTCTCCATCTATACTGGAGTAACTCGTTCAGGACATCATGCAACGGACCTGGATCAGAATGTTGACCCTCATACAGAGTAATGAGGTGTTGGATCATATACGTACCCACCAGTCGTTGCTCGGCTGGGGGCAGTTTCAGAAACATTTGTGCCACTATTTCGTCTGGAAAAGTGGTAGAATCAGTAATCCATCGGACTGCTGATCGGGCTAGTTCTTGTTCATGCATGGTACTTAACTCACTGTAACCGATTCGTGATTTCAGAATGTGATCGGTAGCTTGAAATACTTGTTCTAGAGAACCTTGTTCTGGTGCTGGATGATGAAAAATAGACTTGGGTTCTAGACGTAAATGGCGATCTGGAAATCTAGATTTTCCTACATACGCTATTCTGGCGGAATTCTCGTCTTCCTCTTCAGGATCAGAGATACTTTCTTTCTCGCTTACTTGTGCTGCTTTACGCTGTTCGTGTAACCTTATTATTTCTTTACGAATTTTCTTGTACATACTCTCCATGGCACCGACGGTCTTGTGCTTACCCTCGGCTATATTATCACTCCACCTTGTCAGGATTCTCATTTCGGCGGGATCTTTAGACGGGTAATCTTGTTCTCTTATTAGACAATTGATCAGGAACTTTAATATCATGAGCTGGATCTCGGCTTTCCTTTGAGACATAATCTCGCCAATACTTTCTGGATCATCCCCTGTTCGGATGAAACGATATATTCTGTCTAGATCTTCTTTCATATTCGGTAAGGTGACTAGATACTCGGCCACCTTTCTTACGCGGAATGAATATAAAACCATATTATCCTCGCCTGGGACTGGATCATAGACACATTCGGCAAGGGCTTGTCTGATTTCTGCAACAGACTGATATCTAGGCGTACGCTGTGATGCTTGTGCATGTAACTCGGCTAACGTTAAACGCTTGTGTGGCGGCGGGGTTTGAGGAGGACCTCCTCCTGCGGCCCCTAGACTAGAATCGTCGACTGACATTCTTCGTGGCGGAGCGGGAAGTTGAAATGCTGGCTGGACCGGGGGTACCGTAGCAGGTACTCCGGTGTCTGGAAGAGCGGGAAGTGCCTGATTTGCAGGGACTGGCGGAGCGCGAACAGGATTTGCATATTCGGGGACTGTGTCGTCCAGATAGGACGAAATAAAAATATCAGCTGCGGTCTGTTTATGACGTAGCTTGGTCGGAACTAATGGTGGCGGGAAATTACTGGATGCCTCTGGGGTCGCTTTTGGCAAACCTTCGGCAAGAAGAGGATACATACCCTTAATAAGGGCATGCCTCTGTCTGTCTGACTGTTCGGCTTTGACTTGTTCACCTATCTCGATTAATTCTCTTTCTTGGGCTCGTTCCTGGGATTCTCTACTTAACTCCGACTTTCTGACTTCCTTTTCGGTTCTTCTATGCGCTTCTTTACGCCATAACTCGATGGCATCTTTCTGTGACTGTCTGGCTTTCTTTTTCCATAATGCTTCTTCTACTCGCATGATACATTCGGCATCCCATGTACCCGATACGGGCCATCTATACTTTTCTTCTAACTGTTTGGTATACTCTACCCATAAATCTAGATACATTATGGCGCTTATGCCATGTTTCTGATACATAAAGTGACCTGGACTGTCCCTAGGTGGGACAGGAACTGCTTCCTCTAACAGACCCTTTCTAGTTTTTAACTGACGTAACTTGGAAAATATAGGCATGACTGAACTGTAATCTGGACACAATACAATACACAATAAAAACACGAAATCACATCGCACTCATACCACAACAGTAAAATACATAAAGAACATTATAAATATCAGTTCGAACAGAATATTTACCTGAAATACTGAGAACAGAAATACAAGAATTTTCTCGAGAACGGAACAGACTAGAGTTACTGGATGCACTGCTGTAACAGTACGGAACATACCGGTCCCATAAAGGGACGCATCAAGACCCGTATCCACCTAGGTGAACACTTCGTTTGTGAGTCTGGGCACCACCAACCCACGGACCAGGAGTCAATTTAGATTGGTCCTGTCTAGATACTACCCCAGCAATGGTACTCACCGGGCAGCACGGAACGGAAGGCCTCGGACGGGACTGGACTGCTACGACGACGAACTTCGGACTTCGGACTTCAGTTACGGGTGGGCCTCCGGATACCTCGGACCTTGGACTCTCGGCTTGGGCTCTGGTCGGGACTCGCCGCGTTCCTCCACCGTCTCGTTCGGATGCTGGACCGCCTCCTCCGTCTCCTCCGTGGGCCTGAGGGATACTTGAAGCAGAAATATCTGCACGTGGCCGGTATGGTTCCGTCACGGCTGCAGAGGGTCAGGGGGTCGGCGTGGCTTCACCGACGCGTGGGGAAAGGGCAAGTCCCTGTTCGGGCGCCATTATGTGGTATATAAATAAATAATACCGGATCTATTTTTGGATGAATGAATGAATAACAGATAGCTCAATAAAATAAGAGTCAAGATTCGAGGTAGTAGGAGTTTCTGCAGGTTTATTACAGCATAAGGACAGGATCAGGACAACCTGCATAGGAACAGAGGTGACAGGGCCCAGCAGGACAACTGGGGCCCAGCAGGGGAAAAGAGGCCCAGCAGCTGCTGGGGCTAGGTCTGGGATGAGCGCGCTCACTTTTAATAACAATACATCAACTTATATACATAGCGCAAACACATAGCATTACATTGCAGTAGGCGTAGCAGTGGGTGGAGCAGAAGGCGTGACGCGTAGCAGTCGCGAAAGATAACAGTAAAAAGAGGTGTAACTGGGAGTATACATAGACATGTGATGCAAACGTAACAGAATATGTCATGAATGGGCGGAAACATAGGAGGGGGCTACCTAAGGAGCCGGGACCTCTAACCTAATGGTGCGCGAAAACTGGCAATGACGTATTACTAGGAGAAGCTGGGGGCTACGAACTCTGTGCTAGGAGCAGAGACTAGAGTCTGGAGGGTCGGAGCGACATGTACCTAAACCCTATCTGGTATCTGATGTTTAGGGAACATGTTGATATAAACTAGAAGTCATGAGGGGAAAAGCTAACTTGATTCTAAGACTGGACCATGCATTATTCTACATGTAGTGCGTGATGAAGAATATTAAATGACCATTAATACAGTATTTCTCTAACATGGAGACGAGAAGGCTAGACAATGACGGAAACTATTGATGCAGTTCAGTAGCTTAGGAATGCAGAGGAGGAGGACTGAACTGATAGCTGGAACTATAACATACTTTTGGCAGACTCAGAGGCAGAGCCAAGCTGCACCGGGCACTGCGAGGCAGGAAGTAAGTGAAGGGTCGAGGATACAGGTGGGGGCTGTATCGCTCCTCAGCGAGGCTTTCAGGAGACAGGAGCTGAATCTGATGTCCGGGCCCTTTTGAGGCCTGGAAACGGGGACTTTATAATGGAATAACGTGCACACTGAGAAACGTGGCAACATAACTTTACATAGGCCTGATATTCGTAGTATTCACGAGGACTGGAAACTAGCATACTAAAGGTGGACACAACTGGAATTGCGTCATTAATCGGACATGGGGAATAACATATGCATATTGGTCATGCACACATAACATATGATGGATGAGGCGTAGGGACACAGAACATGGCAAAATTTACTTTTCCACAACTCTAAAGAACCACTTACTACGAATAAGTTTAAAAGTTTATTATAAGCCAAAGTTAACTGGAGATACAAACATCTCAAAATAAGGTTCAAAAGATATACTGGTATCAATACAAACATACATTTTCTAAATGCTCTTAGTCGGCAGAAGAATGTCACCAAAACCAATTCAAAAATCATCAGAGTTGCAAGAATAGACACAAGCTGTAACTTGTGAGTCATTTACAGAAAGGAAGACAATCCAGATTAGACTGTCCCTACACTAGACTAAGTGACATCCCTACTTAGTAAAATCTTAACCTAAAAAGGTGTCAGCCGTGGTGATTTCCAAAGAAGATCACTCACTTCCCTTAGTCTTTGTTGTGAATCGAATCGGTGTCTCCCACGGTATCTGCCTACCCATCCGCTCTCTTAGGTTCCTCAGACCATCTGCCCTAACTCCACCCAGGGGTGCTGTCCCTAATACAAAAATCACATTTACAATAGAAATGCCCTTTAGAGACGCCCCTCACGTGGTGTCGGGTCTGGCATTCTCCATGCTGATACTCCTCTGGGCCCATCGTTAGCGTTGACCTTGCTTCTCAGGCTCTTCTCCGGCAGGACGGTACCCCCCAGGAAATTCCTGAAGCCTCCTCCAGGCCTGTGCCTGGCTCACTGAACAAAACTCTATTCATCACTCTCTTGATTGGAACCTCCTCGCACCTGCAAACAGACACTTGTACAGTGGGCCCCAAATTCCGGCCTCCACCGTATCTTCTAAGTCGTAAACCTTTGAGCAGGCTCCGCAATTTATGCTCCACATGACATTCCTCTAACTAACACATGCAGATCAAAAGAAATGACCTTATCTATTCAGGCCTATTAGAATTACATGAAACGGGCCTGTGCACTCTGTAAACCTTTAATTTCTTAGTCTAAACAGTATTCTAATTTATTACACACAATGGTTATATGAAACACTTCTATAAAACATATATTTCAGTTCTATGATCAATAATACTTTGAATTACAACAACATTAAAATCCATATCATGTGAGAGTGTAACAGCACCTTTCATTCTCTGTGAACTGCCATGTGGCCTACACATTTCTAGGTTTAGCAGCATTACATTCTCCTCTACAACAGCCACATAACATGGGATTTCAACATCATTCTAACATCTGTACATTAGCTTTTCACACTGACATATGCATTCTATTTAATTAAACACTCTTATGTATTTTCACTCTATAAATTCGACACTCTTATGTAATCTTTACTAAACTGATGCAACGTGCTTGTAAATATGGTGCACTTCTATTTTTTTCTCGATTTGCGCTCTCTCAAAGACATTTCCGAAGGTCTGCAGGATTTTTAAATGTAGAGGTGCAGTTCTGGAAAGTCACCTTAAAGAAGTAAGGGTGAAATACCCCATATCGTCCACCCATGTTACGCAAGGCTGGTCAAAGGTCAAGAAATAATTTTTGTGGTTTGACAGTTACTGCTATTGACCTGCATCCTCTTCAACCCTCATGTAAAGCCCTCTGATACCCGCTGGGGTCATGTTTGCGATATACAAAACTTTTTAATGAATACATTAAATATATAAATAAATACCGTGAAGACATCTTGAGATAAAAACAATTTAGCTCCGGACCAAAGTAATTGTTTCTTAGCTTTAGATGCATTTAAGACTTGTAAAAGATCAGTAAACTTCAAAAATAGGAGGAGTAGGCTACCGAGTTTTAAAGAAGCAGATGAAGAGGACAAAATGGGGCCCAGTTTGTTAGAATGCTGAATATTCAAAGCTGCTGATATGGGAAGGTCCAAAAGTTCCTAAGAAAGGCGGTGAAGAAGGACACAGGGTCATCATCCTCAATTACTTGTGGAAGGCTGTACCACCGAAGGTTGTTGGGACTGTTTCTATTTATAAGATGTTCAGACAACTTTTTGAAGAGCAAAACCTGCTTCAACAGAAAGAAAACCTTTGCCCAGACATCCTGTATATCAATTACATGTTCTACTGTGAATACTTTTGACTCAAGTGAGGGCTGCTTCATATGTGGAACCTGTGGATGTGTATTAGTTTCCTCAATAAAAGGTTTCAAAGCAAGTATCTCCTCCAAAACAGTCTCCAAAGAAACAGGAAAAACAGATGTCGGCAGAGAAGGGGGGTCTTGCTTGAGCCTTTCGTTAGCAGAAGACGGTGATTGCATTTTTGATGGTGCAATGGACACAGACGTTGATCTAGAAGAACCAGATGGAGTCATCTTGACAGAATTATGCAAACCAACCACGGAGGGCTCAAGGGAGGGAGAGCCCAATGCAGAGAAACCAACAGTAGGTCTCCTACTTGAATGTAGTAACTGTTTACTTCTGCCCATGTGTTAAATGAAACATTCATCCAGCGTGAGCATTAGAAATCAGTAAAAGTGTCCTCCAAGTGAAATAAATAGCTCAGTGATGTAAATGTTCAGTTTTAAGAGTAAAAGGAATCCCCAAATTACTGAGACCATGCCTAGCATTAAAGAAGAAGAGTGAATAAACAGTACCTTAGCGGAAAGGAATTCCTTCAGTCAGAAAGGAATTCAAAATGGTAGAGAGTCTGCAGCAGCCAGGGTCCCACGCCCTTATAAGGAGCCTGAAGCAGTAGCAGTAGAGAAAAAAAGTCAACATAGCCTCATGTGCAGATGCTATTCCGCAACATGAATTGCCCCCTTTAAAAAGATAAACAGTTTTGGAACCGCTAGAACTGACGCTGCATTTCTTAATGTGATGCGGAGTTACAAGATCAGGTGACCATCTTAAAAACCACCACACACGCATATAGGCATTTTTTCATTCAATGTCTGGTTCTAAAACGTGTCATAGACCTAAAATCTGGATATTCAGTGTCTGCAAAGTCTGTTATGTGCTGAAAAAATACAGCAGGGAGGAGTGTAAGGTTTACAAAACATTTTCGGAGAGTTATACACACCATTCATTCTAGGGTACAATTAATTGTCCTGATCACCATTCTCAGAAATTTTTCATCCCTATTGGAACTCTAGCATTGGATCTGCTACTCATATTGGGCCCACTTAAGTTTGCTGATTAATAACAGTCACATGACAAATGTGAGCACAAGAAAATAGAGTATGTGCAATCGTGATATTACCAGTTTGCACAGAAACTAAAGACTGTGAGCTCTACTCACTACTCTGCCTGCCTTATGATCAAGGTCCTAGTGAAAACTTCCATGCAGACTCATAACAATTTAGAAATGCTGTGCATATTTCTTGAAGACTTTACAGCTTTTCCTTAAAAAGGGAATTGCGCACTGTTTCAGGGCCTACAGTTAAATAAAAACATCTTCCTGTCACAGTTTTTCAATAATTGAACGCTGGTACTGTGGCAGATATTTTTTAACAAACTGTGGCAAAAGTTCTGCCAAGCAATTTTGCTATGGTGGACCTTCTGTGAATACTGATGGTAGACCCCGGAAGTGACGGTGTAATTGCAGGACCCACATACCAATTGAAGTACCAACACCCACATGCTGGATGTGGTCGCCCAGCAGTGGATCAAGTAAGAAAGATGCTGTCCTAGGTGCAAGGTTTCAGTATGAGTCCAAGACAGAACAGACCAGTGATGACATGGACACAAACACTTCTACAAGCCTATGTAAATGGGTACAAGAAGCTAGGAGACAACAACATTTGTGTAGAGAATATTAGAACTTTCCCAGTTCCACAGCCTGCAGTTTTGTTACTAGACTACTTTGCCAAAATAGCACAAACCCCACTTTAAGAACACCTCGATTATAGAGCATTTCATTGAACCACGGTGTAAAGGGTTGTGTTAAACTAACTTTATCATAATCAACGTTTCATAATCAACGTTAGATATAAGATAAGTAAAATGAATCAAGTCACTTTTTCTGGGTTCAAAACAGGTCTTGCGTTTGCTACTCATAAGACCCAAAATGTAAGCGTCCATGCAAATATTAAGACACATAATATAGGCATCATGATTTATAATCATGAGACAAAATATGTGTACATTCTTGTGCGTGCTTCTCAGACTACACCAGCAGGATGTTGCTTTTTCTATCCAACTTGGCTCTGCCATTCTTGACATAAGAATGTCAAGTGATCTTCAATATGACAATCTATAAAAAAAAAACTCCTCATGGGCAATATAAGCCGGAAGTGGCTCCTAGCAGCAATAGATTTCATCAGTTGTGCTTCTGGAAGCGTAGAAAGCGGAGGTGAGTTTTATCCAGCAATGTATTATTTTCATTTGTGTAACCTCTTAGTAAAGTAGCTTCCTTGTCTTTAATTCAATGGTTTAGTTGAATTCATACTTGAACAAATGTTTTAACTTAATTTTCCATGTCAGTAAGGACTGCATCAAATAATATGAGGCCATAAACATGAAAAAGTCATGCAGCAAGTCACCTTGCAGCGCTGAGTCACTGGGAAACGGCTGGAATCTGCTGTATTTAAGGCAATACAGCACATTCTTGTCCTTTCCCCTGCGCTGGCGCACAATGGTCTGCCAAGTGTTGAAGCAGGCACTATTGCACCATGTTGCAAGGGTGTCTGCATTTCATGCAGGATTGTTTTTGTGCACTGACAAATTAGTGGAATCCAAATATCTTGTGAACCGAATATTGTGTCAAAAATATCAAGGACAAGAATATCGGGTAGGTAAGTGCAAACAGGTAAGTAAACAATTTACTATTCCTAATTCCAGATCTACATACCTTTAAGATATTTATTTATATATATATATATATATATATATATATATATATATATATATATATATATATGAAAGAACAACAAACAGCTTCTTCTGGAGTGCTGGAACCCAGCGGAAGTTGGCGCAGATGCCGGCGAAGCAGTCCGGTTACATTAATGTATTCGAAGTATCCACAAAATAAGTGTCTTTGCGCTCTCAGGCAAAAAGGCAAAAGGGATCCCAAGTGTCAATGAAGCAGTTTATTACACAACGCGTTTCAGCAAAGAAGCCTTGTTCACGTGTCAAGGCTTCTTTGCTGAAACGCGTTGTGTAATAAACTGCTTCATTGACACTTGGGATCCCTTTTGCCTTTTTGCCTGAGAGCGCAAAGACACTTATTTTGTGGATACTTCGAATATATATATATATATATATACATATATATATTACCTACTGGCGGTCGCCAGTAGGTATATATAGTTAGGATTTTTTCTCTATGGGTTTTTTGAAAATTCTATGTCTAATAACTTTGGCGTTTGTGGACGGAATCGGCTGAAATTTTCAGGAAAATGGCACATTTTGTTTCTGAGCAGCCCTTGAAAATTTGGGGGGGGTTCGTCCAGTGGGGGCCGAGAAAAAAGGGGGGTCCCAAAACGTGTTTTTAACATTGAGTTTTCCATAGGGCGGTTGGCCTCACTTTTAGCCCGAACGGCTGAATGGATTTGCACGAAACTTGGCAAAATTGTAGGGACTGGTAGCCCGATGTGCCTTTTGTAGGTCTCAATATATGTGCTCCAGTGGATTTTGAGAAATTAACGTTTAAAAAAAGATATATATCTGTAACAGCGGACCGGTTAGCGCTCTGGTTCGCGGACTTTTCGCGCAACGGAGCTTTGTGAAGCGAAGCTGATTGGTTCTCCGGCGTCTGTCAACATTCCAAACAGTCCGTAGCGGCCGCCATCTTGTCTCTCGGTAGGATCGAGAGACAAGAGGAGGTCAAAACAAAGGGGGAAATAACTATAAGGGGGCATAGTAGATCCTCGCTGACCCCCTAGGTTTGATGTGGAGGTTTTAAAAGGGCCCCGCGGGGCAAAAAAAAATAATAATAATAATAATCGAACGGCTGAATGGATTTGCACGAAACTTGGCAAAATTGTAGGGACTGGTAGCCCGATGTGCCTTTGCTAGGTCTCAATATATGTGCTTCAGTGGATTTTGAGAAATTAACGTTCAAAAAAAGATATATATCTGTAACAGCGCACCGCTTCGCGTACTTTTCGCGTTACGGAGCTTTGCGAAGCGAAGCTGATTGGCTCTCCGGTGTCTGTAAACATTCCAAACAGTACGTAGCGGCCGCCATCTTGTCTCTCGGTAGGATCGAGAGACAAGAGGAGGCCAAAGCGAAGGGGCAAATGACCATAAGGGGGCATAGTAGATCCTCGCTGACCCCCTAGGTTTGATGTGGAGGTTTTAAAAGGGCCCCGCGGGGCAAAAAAAAAATTAATAATAATAATCGAACGGCTGATGACCATAAGGGGGCATAGTAGATCCTCGCTGACCCCCTAGGTTTGATGTGGAGGTTTTAAAAGGGCCCCGCGGGGCAAAAAAAAATAATAATAATAATAATCGAACGGCTGAATGGATTTGCACGAAACTTGGTAAAATATTAGGGACTGGTAGCCCGATGTGCCTTTGCTATGTCTCAATATATGTGCTTCAGTGCATTTTGAGAAATTAACGTTCAAAAACAAGATATATATCTGTAACAGCGCTCCGCTTCGCGGAGATAAAATTATATGTGTATTACCTAGCTGTTGCTAACACCAGTTAGCGACGGCTAGTAGGAGATAGCGACCATCTTGGGTCCCACTTTGCATGTGAGTGATATTTATCACTAATGACATGCAAAGTGGGCATGCCAAGATGTTAGCGACTGGAAACAGTCGCTAACATCGCTATCTCCTATTATCAACTTTTGGAAATATTCGAGATAAGCGCGAATATCTCCAAAAAGTAACAGCTGCCCTGAGCAGTTCTTAGCCATGTTATCCAATGGGAGGTGGATAACATGGCTAAGAGCATTAGCTCGGTAATGCATGAATATCGCGGAGTTTTCAGCGACATTAATGCATTGCGCTCGTTTTTTATCGTATTTGCGATAAACCTTGATAATAGCAAGGTTTATCTGCGATAATTTCTGACGGTAAAAAAATCTTTGCAATGCATCGTTAGGGATAAATATCGCTTAACTTTGGTAATATGCCCCAACGTCTGTTAACGTTCGATTCGAAGGAAATCAGGAATTGTTGAAAAACATTGTGTGCGCCATCTTGTCTTTTTTCAAATGCCACACTTTTGTCGTGCACGGCAGCCATTTTAGATGCCTTGACCAGATCCACTCTGTGAATGCTGTCGATCCTTAGCATGGCTCCCCACCCTCGCAAGCATCTCCCCCAGGCAGTGGTCACCCCCGCTCTCTGTTTTATGCATGGGTAATAAACCTCCCCCCATCTGCGCTGTTCTTCCCTGAGAATCACACCCTGTAAATGTAAATGTAAATGTATTTCGATTTATATAGCGCACGTTTCACCCAGGGGTCTCAAGGCGCTTGCTTAGGGAACCCGTCCTGGTATTCCCCTGTGAGAGATACCCCGGAAGGGTATTCACAAGGTGAAAGCCAGGCATCCCGCCGCGAGGGGCCGTAGTGGAGATTAAGCAAGCTATTGCCCAGAGTCGCAGAGTGTGACCCCGTGAGTCGAGTAGGCACCGGAGCGAGAATTGTCGAGTCCGTGGAATTTTTGAGCCGAGACCCACCGAGGCGGGGAATCGAACCCTGGTCCACGGCTGATCTCAGCTTCCGGGTCTGCCGCCTCTAACCACTGAGCCACACTTCTCCACTTCTCCCTGTGCCCGCCCGACACCTCCCTTTCGCCCTATTCACTACCGCACCCTCTGACACTCCTTTTCCTCTGTGTCCGATTGTCCAGGCCGGTCCTAGGCTATCAGCTAGCCCTGCAGATGTAGTTTATGGCCACAGCTGTAAAGAATCACCCGTCTTCAAAGGAGTTATAGTAGATCAAGGCCCACACTCGATGAGATCCGTCACAGCAGAAGCGTTGCTATTATCTGAAAACCATTCTGTATTGTGATTGGGGAGGGGACCGAGCGTGAAGCGGAAGATTCCAGGGATGACTCTTTGTACATCAAAGTTTTTACAATTATGTGTCACATTAAAAATATATAGCACTCCGACAAAGTAGTAAGATTATAAAACTTTAATAATTTATAAATATATACAAGAAAACAAAAATAGTAATAACATATAAACATTTTTAGAGAAAAACAACGAAGTAGCGGTCGGCTGTGCGAATAGTCCCAACGCAGCACAACGTCCAGATTTCCGGCGTGGGGCGTCGCGGGGGGTGGGTGATCAGTAGCAAACTGTTGTGCGAATAGTTCCAAGGCAGCAGAACGCGCCGAAATCTAGATGACACAAAAGTGATGTCTAGTAAGTTGCCACCCAGCAAATAACGGCGTGGGGCGTCGCGGGGGGTGGGTCATCAGTAGCAAACTGTTGTGCGAATAGTTCCAAGGCAGCAGAACGATGGCACCAAGGTGATGTCCAGTAAGTTGCCGCACTGGTTTTGGTATCCTACAATGCTGCTCCGAATAACGGCGTGGAGCGCCCCGGGGGAGGCGGCGTGAACGGGCCTCTCCAGGTGGAGTCTCGTCTGTTGTAGTGGGGCGCCCCTTTACCGTTTCAGTTGCCATTCCGTCCGCTTTTGGTCCACTGTGTCAAAATCCGCCATTCAGCTGAGTTGCGCCCACTCTTGCGGTGCAGCGATAGGCGGCTGTCATAGGACTCTCAAAATGGCGGCAGGCTGTTTCCTTTTTGGGCGTGGTCCACTGAAATGGCCCTGGGACACCTTGGAAATCGGACGCTTGTCTGCTAGGTCTTGGACCCCATTCTCGAAAGCGTCCCCTCCGCCTTGAGAATTCATCAAAAGTTTTGGGGGCCCCGACTCCTGCAGGCTTCTGGTGGGGAGCGGCTGCCATGATTGCTCGCGGAATGACCACGACGGAGCTACGAGATGGTGGTGCTCTCATGGTGACGCCAGCTTCAGTCTGAAACATCCAGAAACAAGGTGGGGCTTTCATCGTTTGGGGGAAAAAAAAAGTTTTCATCCAATGAAAAGTGTTGTTTTTAGGTCACATGATCATGCCTTCCATCATTAGGAAACCAAAAGTAAAATGAACCAATGAAAAGTTTTATAAACAAGTCACATGACCTGTTATGCGGCATAGGGTGTAAAATGCGGAGAAAATACGTTGGCACGTGAGGCGGCGTCAATGTGGAGGCTTTAAAAGGGCCCCGCGGGGCAAAAAAACAAAAACAAATTTTTGTTTTTTTTGCGTGGGAAGCGCCCGGTACGCGTACCGGGAAGCGGTCGGAGGAGCGTACTATGAGGAGAAAAGAAAGACAGGGTATAAACATTTTGGCAATTTTGTTATAAATGGAAGGTAGTTCTGAAAAGAACTGTTTTTTTATTCTTTTTCTTTTTTTTCTTTTTTTTAATGAATTTTCTGAACAATTTTTTGATATTTTTTTGGATTTTTGAAAACTATTTTGTGTTTTTTTTGTGTTTTGTAAGGGGGAAATAACAAAAAAGCAGGGTTAGAACATGTCTCAACAGGAGCAAAAAAAAAATAAAAAGGATTCATTGTTTTCTCATCTTGTAGCATTTATGATTTTCTCCAGCTCGGTTAATCAAAGTAATACTCTTCTCTCCATAAGCAATAGTTCCTCCACAATATATACAAACTATTTTGTAGTGTGCAAAAGGAGCTTGAATATTGGGGATTATTTCTCGGCCTTCTGGTCCGGCGAATGAGCTTTGACCCCTGTTGGTGCTGGGGATGACATCTGGGGGGTTGGCAGCAAGATCCCTTACTTGTGCTTGGGAAAGATTATTAGGATGCCATCGCTCCATGTGGCGAATCATTGTATGATTGCCAAAGCTGTATTTCTTGTTGGGGTTGCCACGAGAAAGTATATTTTTGCAAATCAAACAAGACACCTGGGGTGCATTGACCTTCTTTTGTCCAGGTGGAATTTTAAAGAATTGCCATATGTAGTGGTCTTTAATATGGCTCTGCCTTGGTGTTTCTGGCAGGAACTGCCTTACTTGCTCTTCCTCCTCCTCCTCCTCTTCGTCCTCATTATCTTCCTCTCCACCAAAGTCCAGTGTTGGTGGTGGTCCTTTTGGTGGTGGTGGTGGTGGTGGTTGCTGAGAAGCACCAGCTGCAGCTATTACAGAAGCCATTGTGAAAAATAGGTCTTGCCCTCTGGAAATAGAAAGTAAGAATGAGGTAAAAAGAAGGAGGGGTTTTCATCATTTGAGAAAAAAAAATAGTTCTAAACCAATGAAAAGTGTTAATTTTAGGTCACATGACCAAGCCTAACAACATTATGAAACCAAAAGTGAAATGAACCAATGAAAAGTGTTATTACCAAGTCACATGACCTCTCACGCTTATGTTACGCGCTGCGGAACGCGCCCCGGATAGCTTCCGGGTCGCTGCGCTTCGCGCCTTGGTCCGCGCCCCGGAGCACTTCCGGGTGCGCTAACGCGGTACGTCATAAGACGCATTACGCGGTAACGCGATACGTCGCACTTACGCAACGCGCCGCGGATCGCTTCCGGGGAGCTGCGTTTCGCGCCTCGGTCCGCGCCCAGGAGCACTTCCGGGTGCGCTAACGCGGCGCGTCATAAGACGCATTACACGACAACGTGATACGTCACGCTTCCGCGACGCGTCACGATAATGATTTCTAACGTGGCAGTTGCGCTAACGGAACGTTTACCGGTTCGCGGACCGGGTCGCGGCATCAAATTGAGCTAACGGGAAGCTTCTTACATCATTAGGAAACCAAAAGTGAAATGAACCAATGAAAAGTGTTATTACCAAGTCACATGACCTGCTGTGTTTACGTTACGCGCTTTGCAGGGCCTCCCGGTTTGCTTCCAGAAACCTGTGCTTTGCGACTCGGTAAGCGTACCAGTTCGCTAACGTAGCACGTCATATGACGTATCACACGACAACGCGAAACGTCATGCGGACGGGAGGCGTGATGATGTTGTTTTCTAACGCGGCAGTTGCGGTAAAGAAACGTTTATATGCTCGCGGTCTATTTCGCGGCATCAAGGTCAGCTAACGGGAAGCTTCCCGATTCGCGAAGCGGGAACGAAGAAAAAAATATATAAAAAAAAAAAGTTATTAATAAACATATAAAATATATTTTTGGATTTAAAGAAGAATACATTTTACAGGTATAGATATTAGCTTTTAAAAAACCAATGAAATTCACTGAAAAAACCATAGGTTATAGACCATATATAGTTAGGAATTAGCATTTACAAAACCTTGAAAATTCACTGAAAAAAACATAGGTTATACACCATATATAGTTAGGAATTAGCATTTAAAAAACCTTATTTTACTCACACAAAACCATTGAAATTCCATATATAGTTAGTTGCACTAACTATATATCGCGCACCCGCAATCCACTGCTGATGATGTCACATATTACATCATTCATGACATGGTCAGTGACATCACTGATGACATCACTGATGACATCTCAAATGACATCACTGATGACATCTCATTTGACATCAATGACCACATCACTGATGATATCATTCATGTGACAATACAATGCATCTCCTCACATTTTAATATAACCTCTGTTTCACCCAGTGTTAAAAAGAGTATAATTTTTGAAACCATTGACACACCAATACTAGTTACTACATACGCACTCACTGATTGCTACGTCTACACACACCTTCACTCATTCACCCATACAATCATTCATACATACAATCACTCATCTTTACAACACTATCATATGCACTCATACACCTATACAGACACTCACAGTCTGCCACTCATCCATGGAGTTACTCACACACCTAGTCAGTCCTGTAAAGAATCAATCACACTTCCATTTTCTTGTCTATACAGTTAAACATAGAGCACCTTACATTTTCAAACATATACTAACACATACTTACTTTCTTATACAATCATTGATACAAGTACACATTGATCTGCACAGAGTCACACACCTCTCAGCCAGCCACACACACACTCAGTCTCCCATACAAATACTTGGACAATCAATCAATAACCCATATAGTTAATCATATAGCTACTGATCAACACATGCAGCAGTTTACAGAACAACAGACATAATGATGCACAAATTAAGACAGTTTAGTCACTAACCCATGCACTCAGTGAGACACATTTAATCACTCACTCATACATTCAGTCATGCACCTACTAAATCCTTCGTCCAGACACTTATACATCTACTCATTCTTCAATATGTAAAACATATTTAAACTTTACAAAAACACACAGTCACTGGATGATGTCATCAGTGATCTCATCAGTGATGTCATTTGAGATGTCATCAGTGATGTCATCAGTGATGTCACTGACCATGTCATGAATGATGTAATATGTGACATCATCAGCAGTGGATTGCGGGTGCGCGATATATAGTTAGTGCAACTAACTATATATGGAATTTCAATGGTTTTGTGTGAGTAAAATAAGGTTTTTTAAATGCTAATTCCTAACTATATATGGTGTATAACCTATGGTTTTTTCAGTGAATATATATATATATGTATATATATATATATATATATATATATATATCTATACATATATATATATATGCTCGCTCTAGTTGCACCCTTACCAACAACGGGGCACACCCAGGTGGGTGCCGAGTACACGGTGGTGCTCCGTGTAATATTAGCGCTCAGAAGGTCCCCTCTCCCAGCCGGAAAGAAGCACGGCACTCGCGGGGTGATCGCCAATAATCCTTTATTTACAACGCTTGCACAAACGCGTTTCGGGAAACTCCCTTCTTCATATATATATATATATATGTATATTACCTACTGGCGGTCGCCAGTAGGTATATATAGTTAGGATTTTTTCTCTATGGGATTTTTGAAAATTCTATGTCTAATAACTTTGGCGTTTGTGGACGGAATTGGCTGAAATTTTCAGGAAAATGGCACATTTTGTTTCGGAGCAGCCCCTGAAAATTGGGGGGGGGGTTCGTCCAGGGGGGGTCGAGAAAAAAGGGGGGTCCCAAAACGTGTTTTTAACATTGAGTTTTCCATAGGGCGGTTGGCCTCACTTTTAGCCCGAACGGCTGAATGGATTTGCACGAAACTTGGCAAAATTGTAGGGACTGGTAGCCCGATGTGCCTTTTGTAGGTCTCAATATATGTGCTCCAGTGGATTTTGAGAAATTAACGTTTAAAAAAAGATATATATCTGTAACAGCGGACCGGGCAGCGCTCCAGTTCGCGTACTTTTCGCGCAACGGAGCTTTGTGAAGCGAAGCTGATTGGTTCTCCGGCGTCTGTAAACATTCCAAACAGTCCGTAGCGGCCGCCATCTTGTCTCTCGGTAGGATCGAGAGACAAGAGGAGGCCAAAGCGAAGGGGCAAATGACCATAAGGGGGCATAGTAGATTCTCGCTGACCCCCTAGGTTTGATGTGGAAGTTTTAAAAGGGTCCCGCGGGGCAAAAAAAAATAAAAAATAATAATTATCGAACGGCTGAATGGATTTGCACGAAACTTGGCAAAATTGTAGGGACGGGTAGCCCGATGTGCCTTTGCTAGGTCTCAATATATGTGCTCCAGTGGATTTTGAGAAATTAACGTTCAAAAAAAGATATATATCTGTAACAGCGCTCCGCTTTGCGTACTTTTCGCGTTACGGACTTTTTCGAAGCTGATTGGTTCTTCGGCGTCTGTAAACATTCCAAACAGTCCGTAGCGGCCGCCATCTTGTCTCTCGGTAGGATCGAGAGACAAGAGGAGGCCAAAGCGAAGGGGCAAATGACCATAAGGGGGCATAGTAGATCGTCTCAAACCCCCTAGGTTTGATGTGGAGGCTTTAAAAGGGTCTCGCAGGGCAAAAAAAAAAATATCGTTTTTTTAGTTTTTTTGCGTGGAGTGCGCCCGGTTCGCGAACCGGGAAGCGTTCTGGGGAGCGTACTTTCTTGAAAATTGGTGAAAAAAGTTAGAGTAAAATAATAATTGTGAGTGATCAGATGTAGGGTAGCTCTGAGAAGAGCTTTTGGGTTTATGGTACATTTAGGTACTTATAAGTAGGTACCAATGCACAGTCTTAAATTCAGAGTGAAAATTCTGTTGCCCTCATCTGAGAAGTGAACTCTATCTCGTCTGTAGATATCTTGCATGTAGTAACGCAAGTTATTGTTGTACAGGGAGCCCATTCCATGATGTCTCATGTAAGCTGAAACAGATTTGTTTACATGCTTCCTCGATTTCTCAATTTGTGGACAAAATTGGTTCGACCACCTCCATTTTTGTCTTTGGCATATATTTGAATATACCAAGGCAGTCTGAGGAAAAAGTGCCATCAATTGCTCAAAGGTGTCCTTTAAAAGCATTTCCAGACCTACCCCAGTCAAAGTGCCCAAATCATTACCTCCACAGTGCACAATTAACAGGTCAGGTTTTGGCAAATGCATAAAGGTTTTCACCAATGGTATCAATTGGTGACATTTTAATCCTCTGTGGCCAAACCACTTAATTTCCAAATCTTGTAAATTAAGGTTAAGTAAATTCCTGTTTTCAGCGTACCTCTGAGCCCAATAGATGTAACTATGTCCAACAATCCAGACAGAAAACATGGCAAGAGAAGGTTCTCCTGCAGTCAGATGAAGTGTGGCAATGAAATGGCAGTTGAAAAAATGAGAGTGTAAAATGAAAAAAACTGAGGAGTTTCTGTGTTAATGAAGCAGTAAGAGTGATTGGTGGATTTTGATTGCTGAAAACAGAAAGTTAGGGTGCATGGATGAGTTCGTTGAAAGATGTATTTTGAGTGGCGAAGAAAAAATCATTAAATGAAAGATTGCACTGGATATGCAGGTGCACTGAGAGTTCAGAGTTCAATTGCAACATTGTTGTGTGAACTTGGAAACACCAGAGGTCTTGCAAGAGGTGGTTGCTATGCAGAAAAAGCAGAGAGGGGGCAGAGGGGGGAAGGGTTTTGATAGCTGCAGACTCTGGAGTGCATACCTTTTGCTCTGCTGAAGACAAATTGGTGTGTTTCTGAGACTGTTTTGAAACTCAAAGTATTTGCTAAGGTGAGAAAAGATTTCTTTAATTTAGATAGAAAATAGTGTGCTTTAAGGAGAAAATTATGAAGAAAGTTGTGTTTTTCAAATGTTGCTTTGTCTCAAGTGTTTTACAAATAGATTTTGTTTCTTTGAGAAATAATAATTGGAGAAAATGTGAAGTATTAGTACTGACAGGGTTTTTATGTGCATAGGAGCTGTGGAGTGTTTTCAAATTATGACTTGTAAATCGTTTTTGAGAAAAAAGCAATGGTTTTAATATTGATGACAAGGACATAATGGTGTCTGCTTGTTTATAAGGTAATTGAGAGTCTCTGATGTTATTTTTCCCATTTCAATGTAAGAAGTTTGTCTGTGGAGCAAATTGCTTGTAAATATGCTGCCACCTGTGCATGGCAAATTTAGATTTTGAATGTTTGCGTTATATAGGCATGTTAAAGGTGACTTAAACATGCTGCAAAGGCAATCAAAAAACGCTTTTATGTGTCTTAAGGACATTTTAAGTCATTTCTCCATGTGTAGTGTTTTCAAATTATGAGTTGAAAATCGTTTTTGAGGTAAAGGAATGTTTTCAAAATTTATGTGCGCCATATGCCCCCAAATTTCTTTTTCAGGGGTGCAGGAGGGTGTTCTTGAGACACTCCTGCACCCTCGGAAAAATTCGTAATTTGCGATGAGGTAATTGCTAATCGCAAATTGCACCTTCATTCCTATGGGCCTCCTGCTGCATGGAAATGAATGGGTAATTTGTAATTAGCAAATAGCTCATCGCAAACTAGGAATGGTAAAGAATCGCTATTTATTCCTTAAAGTTCGCTATTTAGGAAATGCAAAAAACTTTGATGATACATATGGCGGTTCATCTCTAACAAGATAAGAAGCATAGGGATAGATTTATGATGACTGGCGCATCACCAGGGATGTGTTAGTCATTCTGTGCCGCTGTTCTGTCACCTATGGTGTGCTGCATTTACAATGCGGCGCATCATGGGGCAAAAACAGCACAGATGCGTGACGTATCTGTGTCGTAAAGGTGGCGCATTGCTGGAGTTGTATAGCAAGTGTGATGAAGCTCCAGCAAGGCTCAGGGGTGCCCCTGTCGCAGGGTTTCTGTTCTCACACAGAACTGTGGACAGAGGATTGGAACCTCGGCGAATTAGGGTGCCCCAAAACTCACCTTAGTAATCAAAAACCCCTTAGCAAGCTAGGTACAGTGTCACATTGGATATAACAAACTCTCAATGTTTAGACAATCCAGAATATGAACTTATAGTACCTCAGGATACGTGGAACTCATGAACAGTCGGTCATTATATATTTGTTAGAAACCAGAACATGGAGTTAAGAAGAACACATGTGTATTTGAAATGTTTATTTACTAATGCCGTCTTGTCAGGCGTAGTATCTTAGATAATACAAGTACACATATTATCAGTAGCAAAATTACCAGCATAGTTACTAGTACATAAAAAGCGAATGGTGACAGTATGTTAACATGCTGTAAATGAATAAGAGTTAGCAACACTTATAAGCAGCCGCGGGCCGTGGAGGGAGTTACGGTGGGGCAGGGAGGCGGGGAGGGGGAGGGGCAGGGTGGAGAGGGCTCCACCCTGCCCCTCCCCCTCCCCGCCTCCCTGCCCCACCGTAACTCCCTCCACGGCCCGCGGCTGCTTATATCTCACCTTTCCTAATACACATATTATATTATTTGCTAAGAAGGTCTCTTTGTGTTGGTTTAGGGCGTGCCCATACTTTAGTGTCTTAGATTTGAAGGAATCACATCAGCATACACCAGCTCTCTCTTCATGTGAACCGCATCAAGTGTTGTGTATGTGTGTTCGGCAAAGCAATATAAAACCCGCGTCATGCCCAGAATTGGCAGAAGCTGCACTTATGTTATGAGTATGAAGTCGTGGAGATCAGACCTCATAACAATTCTGTATCGTGTTGTTCTTGAAACTTCAGCACTCGTTGTACAGATATAGTTTAACAAGTAAAGCAGATAGTAGAGCAATAACATATTATTCTCATGTAAATCACGATGAACTATTAGGTTGAAAGCTAAAGCAACAACTAAGTGTCGTGTGCAGAAGTTGCAAAAAAGGAAAAATGGCGTTTAAACCGGTAATGAGCCCATGCTAACTTAACACGGTGTAAAGATATCCAGGATCTACATGACACCTCCCCATGATCCGGAAACGAACTGAATAAGATAATAGAAGTGCCATCTCATGAGAGCAGATTGCAACTTTATATGTGGACGGTCCGCAAGGTAAAACATTAAAAACTAGGAAAATTTAATGCTAAAGAAAAATAAAACAGCCAACTACTTTATCGAGGCTTAAGTCAATAGGCAAGCTAAATAATAAAAACTTGACAAATAAGTCAATGAATTGTCAATGAAATGCTAGTACTCAGCATATCAAACATGAAAAAGGTCTATGACATAACTGTGTATGCAAAATAAGCTGCAACAGCCTCTAATAGGAAGTCACCGTCTTCATCCCAAAAGAGTTCAGCCATCCAATTTAAAAGCGGAAAAGAACATACGTGCTCTCCCAGCACCGGATCCTCTATCACCATCAGAGGACAGCTCGGTGGGTTTTCAAGAAAGCTCTGTTCCAAGAAAGACTGTGTTGCCGCCAGTAAATTCCAGGGACCAATTAGTCCATGCATCAATGCCACAGCCATAATCCTTTCGCCAGGACAAACCAACTCGTGAGTAATGATAGAATTCATCAGCTGATTAAAGTCGACGTCAGGAGATACCGGTCCGCAGAGACACAAATCAATGGCCCAATCGAAATCACAGGTCAGGCAGTGAAATACAGGCTGGACACAGGTGAAGTAGGAGAATCGAAAAGACAATCCATATGCCGTGCTTAATATTGCCAACGGCATTGTGCCATAATATTCAAGCATGCAATTGCGGAACAGCGTCAGCAGCTGCAGGGCGGGAGCTTGCACAGGAGGGACATCCATATTTAAAAATGTAAAAAAGCACAAGAGCGTCCGCTGGTAATGCAAGTAAAAATGGGAATCCACCAAGCACAGTAGAAAAAATAGAATGAAAGAAAGCAGGGATGACTCCAAAGATTTTCTCAAATGAAGTCACGAGACCACTGGTAACAACTTTAAAAAAGTGCGCCAGGCCCTTTGTGGAGGACGCGTTAGAGATAGTCCGAACCATCTTGCTGAAATGGAAAGGCGAATCTGTATTGAAAAGGGTCTGCACCTCTGTACGGGTGTTCGCTATGTGAAGCACGAAAGTTTTACGGGCCGAACTCAAGGCCACCTCTCTCTGAGACAAAAGAGCTCTTATTCTTGCCATGCCGTTGAAATGTGCTCCCAAGGTTGGTATTTGTGGCCAGATTGAAAACTCCCTATGTTCATGTGTGGGAGGAAATAGAACATTTCTGCAGCAAATAACCCGTTCACTTACTGTTACGATAAAAGGAATACTTTTAATTAACCCAGAACAATCTTCATTATTGAGCATCAAATAACTACCATTTTCCAACAACTTGAACGTGGGGATGATAGCAGGAACTGGCGTGCTTTGCAACACGCAAGCCATATTTGGTCGGTGTTTGTTGCATGAACCGTGTAACTGTATGTGCCTACACATTAGTGAATGGTCTGGCGTCTCAGTGCATTCCTCTCCATTCAGATAAACTTCCTGATCATCTTTGAAAATCTGTATGTGTATGGAAGCGACCAGACCTCATGAAGAAAACCACTACCTAAAGGTTAATAAAGACCTATTGGTATATATTTCATACAATTTGAAAACTTATATAAAGCAAAAGGCAGCGTTATTAAACCGTGGATAAGGCACGTTGCCAAAGCAGTCAACCTTTTGGATTTATACTGGAAATGTTAAAGGAAGAATTACGGAGTAGGGCCTGTAAATCTTTAATGGACAACCGAGTAAAATTACTCCAACCATTATATTCCTGTAACTCCGGGATAGTAGGGGTGTTTAATTTTTTAGAAGTAGCCAATCCAAAGCATTTGGTCTGGGAAATTGTTTCATTCACAAACAACATATGATTTGGGATGAGACATGCACGGTGCAAAGCCTCAGTGCCTTGTACCTGCCAGGTTCGTGAACCCCAAACTGATGTAGATCCTGGATATCTTTACTCTGTGTTAAGTTAGCATGGGCTCATTACTGGTTTAAACGCCATTTTTCCTTTTTTGCAACTTCTACACACGACACTTAGTTGTTGCTTTAGCTTTCAGCCTACCTGCGTCAAGATCTATGCCTGCTTCAAGCAGGCGCAGGGTTTTGATGTAGCTTTGTCCTATCTGATTGTAAATGCGGCACACCGTGGGTGGCAGAGCAGCGGTGCACGTTAACTGGTGCATCCCTGGGGATGTGCTAGTTAATATAAATCTGCCCCTTTACATTTAATTATGTGCAGGGGACGCAGAGTCGGTGAGGTTTATCCAAGGTTAAGAAGAGATGAGTCCTGTTCAGTGAAAAATTGGAGATAGGCTTCACCTCCTCTGCTCCTCAGCATCGTTGGACATGGTTAAATAATAGCTGCAAAATGTTACTCTTGTTAAACAATTTTACTATTATAATTTCTGAGATTTGTCTCTTACTGTGCAACATCTCATTGTTGTTATCTTTCTTTAAAGATAAAGACAACATCAAAATGAGCGACAATCAGCAATCAGTTGATTTCGACCTCATCATTGAACTCGTAATAGAAACATCAGTGGATGTTGATCCCTTGGATTATTTCAATCCTGAGGATGAAGAAGAACGTGATGAGGATGCAGATTTGTCAGAATTGTATGACATAGGATGGGAAGCTGACTTGCTTGAGCCTATGGAACTATAAACATTTATTTTATAAATTTATAATAAATAAAAAGTAAATATGTAAACCTTTTAATTTAAAAATAAAGACACCTTCAAAAACAGGTTATGTGTAGTGTCTTCAATAAAATATTAAAATATGGTCATAAAATTAGATCAGATTCATATATAAAACAGGACAGGTAAAATGAATATAAATTCCATTTCTTTTCTGCTATTTCTGTATTCTAAATTTGCCATGTACAAAAAATTCTTCTATGTAAAAATGTTAAGTAGTGTGTTAAGTTTTTGATGACTGTTATTAATTTACTGTTGGGTAATAGTGGTTAATAACATTTTTTATTATATTTTACCACAGATTCAACTGCAGATTATTTCCAGATTTTAGGATGCCAAGCAAAGAAAGAGTGAGAAAGGCTGCAAAACGTCAAAGACAGCAGGTGAATGAAAAAAAGCAGCAGTCCTCTAACAAAAAGATTTGTCAAGTCACCAAGAAAGCACCGGGTAAGAGTACAAAAACATTCATAAGAAATATTTCTAGTAAAAAAAATATTACTACAGAAAATGTTTCAGTCCAGAAAAGGAGAAGCAATTCAAACGGTAAGGAAAGGCCAATGAGAAATGTTACTGCTAGAGTAAGAGATAACTCTATGCATGAAAGTAGAAGGAAACAACAGTTTAGGGACATTCGTAAACGAATGTTCCGCAACAGGATAATTGGCAATTTGTTAAAAAATATTAAGAAAGGTCAACAGAAAGTGGTTTTTTATAAGAGAAAAAAAATAGTTGAGAAAGTTATTGATCAGGCATTTGAAATTAAACGTAAGTTATTTATTTTGACAATCAATAGAATTAGGAAGCTAAACAAGGCAATTTATGATTTCAAAAGAAATAGTAGATGGAAGAGAATAGTTAATCGTAGTAATTTTTGTGAAGTTTTTTCTGGAGAATGGATGCATAGTTCAAGCTCTGAGGCATTGCGACGTTTGAGGTGAAATCAAGTGAGAGGCCAAATTTCACTTGTGTGTGTTGTCGACGCACTTATTATAAGAATCAGACTAAGTTAGTGGATTTATATGGAAAAAGTGAAAGGGAAAATAATAGTGAATGGAAGGATTTTACAACATACTTGATGGTAGAAAATTGTTTTGATTTGGGATTGGATCAACGTGTGTGTACTTATTGTTGTAACCAATTAAATCAAAACCAGATGCCTGCTAGAGCAGTTCATAATAATCTGGAATTGGTTGAGATTCCTTCTGAATTGAAGGATTTAAATACTTATGAATCTATTTTGATTCAAAGTATCCATCCCTTTCAGGCTATTGTAAGAATGGAGCCAAAGACAGGGAAATTGCCTCCATCAGATTTACAGAGAGGATTAAAGGGAAGAGTTGTTTATTTGCCTCTAGATTTGAAGAAAAACATTAACACAATTGGAGTAGAAAAAGTGGAAGAGGAACCTCTTGTTATCTTAGTTAATGGGGTTCCGACAAAGAATAAGAAAATATGGCAAGATTTAGTAGATGTTAGGAAAGTCAAAAGGGCAACATTGTATTTGAAAAAATATAATAAATACTATAAAAATGTATATGTTGCAGAAGAGGAAGTAAGTGAGGAAGAGGATAGCGATTTGTGTGCTGGTCAAATTGAGAAAGTAGAACCCTGTACTAGTGAAGAAATATATGAACATTATAGTGTTCATCCTTTGCATTCCAAGGAAGTCATGGGGAATGCTATTGAGTTGTTTCAAATGAAACAAGCGAAAGGGAGTCCCATTAGTGTTTGGGAGGAAAGTTTGGAAGCTCGGTGTTTCCCACAGCTTTTTCCAACAGGTCAGGGAGGAAGATATGATGAGCGATCTCATCAAATTCCTGCTTCTGAATACCGGACTTTGCGATTGTATGCAGGAGATCCTAGGTTTCGACAATGCATTCCTTATTTGTTTCATCTCCTGTTTGAAAGCGATCTGTCTGGACTGTCATATGCAGTGAACCACATCTTGAAAAGTGGTATACACATGCAAAACATCTCGGCAAGTGACTTTATGGATAAAGTCAATGTCCAAGACAGTATTTTGGATTCTCACCTGATTAATCTCATGGCGTGTCAGCGTGGTACTAATGAGTACTAGTACCGTCGTCATGGTGATTTAAAATGTATGCTGAGGAACTTAGGAACTCCCACATGGTTCCTCACTTTGAGCTGTGCTGAGTATGGCTGGGAAGACTTACTTGAATTTCTACGAGAGGCAAATGCTAACGTAGAAAACATCGAATTCAAGACACCCGGAGAACTGTGCTCTTTGGATCCAGTCAATGTATGTAGGTACTTCAATCATAGATTTGAAGGTATGATGTCTTTCATCATGAATAAGAAGAATCCACCTCTTGGAGAGGTGTTGGATTTCTTCTGGAGGAAGGAGTACCAAGCAAGAGGTGCTCCTCATATACATATGTTGCTGTGGATCAAGGATGCACCTAAATTTGGAACGGATGCAGAAGACTCAGTGATGAGTTTCATAGAACAGTATTCTACGTGTGCTGTTCCAAACGCAAAGGAGAAAAAAAGCCTAAGAGAAAAAGTTCTACGTTTCCAAAGCCATCGATGTGGAAAGTACTGTCGTCGTAAATTCCGGAACAAAGACAAGTTCTACACCAAATGTCGTTTCGGCTTTCCACGACCGGTGATTTCTAAAGGAAGAGTGAACAGTTTGATGTCTTCGCTGCGACATAATGTGATGAAGAAATCACCTAAAAACACATACAATTTGAAGAGGAACGAAGAGTCTAAGTACATCAACGACTACAACCCGGTGATTTTGTCCATGTGGAATGCTAACATGGATATACAGTTTGTGGCTGATAACTGTATGGCTGTGGCTCGGTATGTGACATCTTACAACACCAAAAAAGAGAAGACAGAATTGAAGGATATGTGGGAGGACATTTCCCATGAAAAGAGCCTCAGCAAGAAGTTGTACAGTTTCAGTCTGAAGATGTTGTCGCATCGAGAAATCGGAGCTTACGAATGTTCTGACCGGTTGTCTTCAGCAAGTCTCTATGCCAAGTCCAGGAGTATCGTTTGGGCGAGTGTTGGTCTTGCTGCAACGCGTAATCGAGTTCTGAAACCTGTGCGGGAAATTGAGTATTTGGCGGAAAAGGAGCCAAACAGTACCGACATTTTGAAGAGCAACATGTTGGATACATATTATCCAAATCGAAGCAGTCACCTCGAGAATGTTTGTCTGTATGAGGTTCTGCAAAATTACATATTCAAGAGGAACATCAAAGAAGATACTGAGAAAGGAGTGTATGCTGTAATAGGAAGTGAGGGATGTCTGATCAAGCAAAGAAAAAGCCACTTGATAAACCATCGAAAATTGAGTGGCGAATCTCCTGAAAAAAAGGAGTTTTTCTATTTAGCACTTTTGCAACTTTTTAAGCCTTGGCGTGCAGAAGAGGAACTGCTTGGAGATTTCCTTTGTTACGAAGACTCATTCAATGCTGCCAAGGAGACCATAGAATGTCCTGCTTTTCCCAAATATGTAGAAATGTTGAATGTGGAAATTGAGCAGGAAGCAACGATTGCAGCCGAGATTGCCAGAGACAGTTCTCAGGACAGTCAGAGTTCTGCTTCATTGAGTCAGGATCCACTAGGAGGACCTCTTATCGAAAATGAAGCTGCCACTGCTATGAATGAAGTGGAAAGAGCCATGGCACATGCTCAGGAGGATGCGGTTAACTTAGAAGAGTTGGAAAGACAACTCAACGTTGAGCAGAGGAAAATATATGACGAGATTACCATGCAAATTGATCATGGATTAAGTCATGACAAGAAAGAGTGCTCATGTACGTCGTTGAAGCCTGTCCGACTGTACGTGAGTGGAGAAGCGGGAACTGGAAAAAGTTTCCTTATTAAAGCAATTTCATGTTATTTGCAGGAAAGGACAGAGTCATCGCTGTCTTGTGTTGTCACCGCTCCAACTGGACTGGCAGCACATAACATTAAAGGGATTACTTTACATCATTTACTGATGCTGCCAGTGGAGCATGACAACAAATTAGAATATCACAAGCTATCTGGAGATGCTTGTTTTGAAGTTTCAAGAGTCTTGAGGAAAATGAAACTTCTTATCATTGACGAAGTAAGCATGGTTTCCAATGTCATGCTTGCCTTTGTGCATTTGAGAATGCAAGAAGTTCTCAAAACAGAGTATGATGTGTTATTTGGTGGCAAACACATTATTGTTTTCGGAGATCTTCTGCAGCTGACACCAGTGAAAGGGCAACCTGTGTTCAAAATGCTCACGCATGAAGATACCAGGAAGTGCTTAGGGGGCATTGGCAACGTCAATATATGGTTAAACTTCAATTATGCTGAACTGCATGAAAATATGCGTCAGGCAAAGGATGAAGTTTACAAGACTATTCTACAAGATGTTAGAATTGGAAAAGTGACCGAGCATGGGAAAGAAGCTTTACATGCACCATTACTGACAAATTTATATCCAGACGAAGATGTTGTGCCTGAGAATATTTTTCAGAAAGTTACTGAGAAAAAATCTGGAATATGTTTGATGCCAACTCTTGCAGAATGTGCCAAATTCAACAACAAAATGTTGCATTTAGAAAAGCAAGAGATTGTGAAACTGGAAGCTATTGACAGAGTAGAGCATATGGGATCAACAATTATTTTGTCTGAGAATCTGAAAACAAAATTGGATTCATTAGAGAAGAGTATATCTAAAACTGCGGGTTTTGAAAAGACTCTGAATGTGTGCTTGAACTGCCGTATAATTTTAAGAAGGAATTTACATGTTGAAAGAGGTCTGGTAAATGGCTCAATGGGTAATGTTGTTGATTTTGTAAAATACAGAAATAGAGATGGAATTGAATTTTTAAAAATTAAATTTGATGGCATTGAGGAAGTACAGCTAATTGCTCGTTGTTCTGCTAGATTTTTGCTTGTGAAAGACTTATATGTTCGTCGTAAGCAGTTTCCTGTTTGCTTGGCATATGCGGTGACAATCCATAAATCGCAAGGTTTAAGTGTAGACTGCGCATTGGTGAATATTGGCAGTTCTGTGTTCAAGGAGGGTATGGCATATGTGGCACTGTCACGAGTTAGAACTTTATCGGGATTGTACTTGATTGAGTGTGATGTCACAAACATTTGTGCGGATCTAGATTGTGTTAAGGAATACAATAGGTTAAGAAGAGAGTATGCGCCACATTTGCCTCAGTATCCTTTGTTTGAGAAACGTGTGGTAGGCCGGAAACGAAGAAATGTGACCAATACTGGAGAAGTTGTAGCAAAAGGATGAAAAGTTGATGAACCTGAAATTATAAGCAGAAACAAAAAGGATTCTGTTGAAGATGTTGTTGGTTTTCAATTTGAAAACAGTTCTGGTGTCAACTGCTATGCTAATGTAGTGGTTAATGTTTTGTTTTCTCTAGAAAATGTAAAAGAAGAGATTGTGGTCAATTCTGATCAAAGATTTTGCAGTTTGTTAAATTCTGTGTTAGAGAAATGTAGCACTGATAGAACAAACATAGAAAGTGTGTCTGAAATTCGAAATCTGTTAGACAGATGTTCAGGCCAAACACAATTCTCTCAAAATAGTCAGCAAGATTGTCAGGAGTTTTTAATGTATATGCTTGATGTATTGCATGATGAAGGTGTAGATGTAGATCACCTGTTTGGGCTTTCTTATCAATGGCAGCATGACTGCGAGAACTGTAGGGTATCAAGTACTACTAGTGTAGACTCAGAAAGATTTATATATTTAACTTTGCCAGACAGTAAATCAGTCTCTTTTAATAAGCTAGTAAAAGCAGCTGATCACAACATGGAGTGTAGCCAATGTAAATCTGAAATGATGTCCACATTATTTATACGAACATATGGCCAGTATGTCATTTTAATGTTCCAACGATGTAGGCCTGATGGAACAAAATTGACAACTTTAATTAAAAATGTTGTGGCTTCACAGTTGTCAATATCAGGAAGGACTTTTGTAACTGTAGCAATTATATATCATGATGGTCCTTCAATAACATCAGGACATTATACAGCTTATTTAAAGTGTAGAAATGGCTGGTCATTCTGCAATGATTCTGTTTTAATTTTCAAAAAAAAATTGCCGTAGGACCTTAAAAACTCTTACCTGGTGTTTTTAAAACCAAAATTTTAGGGAAAGAATCTCGGGATGTGCTCTGAGGAATTTCAAGAAGTTCTAATGGCTCCTACACGATTTGGCCTTGAGGATAAGTGTAGTTCAGAGACATAACTTCTAACCATAAGACTGGACATCATGGAGAAATAAGTGCACTTTGAATGAGTTCAGAAAAACTATTTCTTTTTATAAGCTAATTGAAGCAGCCAATCAAAACATAGAGTAGAGGGAATGTAAGTCTGCAATGCTGTCTACTGTTTTACATTGCTTTGTGATTAAAAGTGATGTAGAAAATTAAATAATTGTAGTAGTCATAGAGGTAGTGTAAGTCTGCTTCATAGTAAGCAGTATCAGTGTCATAGGAAATGTAGAACATGACTGAGGAAGAAGGGGAAGATATTACTAGTCCAGGATTGTGAAAATGATCTTCAACATTTTAATTCTGAAAGTTGCGGAAATGCCAAATGACGGGATTGGCTTACAAGAAATCCAAGAGTTATAAATGGCTCTGACAAGATTTGGCCTTGTGGAAACTTGTGGTAGAGAGCAAGAAGTCATTTATTGTATGTAACATGTTTTTCAAAATGATGGAGGTTTTCTTTCAGAAAGTGGCGGGCTGAAAGTAATAACAGCACAACAGAGTGTAAGCTGTTCATAGGACATCCTTTGACGTCATGGAAAGTAAGTTAACTTTAAGGAGTTCTGAATTCTGATTTGTTATGTTGTATGGGTTTTTTAAACACAATCATTTTGATTGTGTTTTTTTTTCCCAGCTGTTATATGATGAATACCTTCAAGTCACTGTTTTTAGTGAAATTTGATACATTCTGAGAACAGCAAAAATAAACCATTTAACATGTATAATTAATTCTGTACTGTTTCCATTTATGATGTACATTTAGAACTGTGTAGGAGGCATGGAGAAGGAGAGGCTTCTGTAAGTGTCAAAGTTCTTGCATACAGTGCTCATATTCTACGTAGTCTTTTATATTTCATTACTTTAACTGTTTCTGACTGATCTAAATTTTTTTTTTTAAAAAGAACAGTAAGTATAAGGGAAGGAAACAGACAGTTATGTTAAAATAAACACATCTATAGGGAATAAACTAGGGATACTGTTACCCGCAATCCTCTGCTGATGATGTCACTGAGCATATCATGAATGATGTAATATGTGACATCATCAGCAGTGGATTACGGGTAATAGTATCTCTAGTTTACTCCCCCATAGCTGTCTTTCTTTTAACATAACTGTCTGTTTCCTTCCCTTATACTTACTGTTCTTTTTTTAAAAAAAAAATTTTGGGTTCGCTTCCGGTTCGCGTACCGGGGAGCGAACTGGGAAGCGAACTAAGAGAAATAGAGGTTGGCACAGTTCCAAATATTGTACCAATTTTTTAATAACGGGGAGGTAGTTCTGAAAAGAACTTTTTTTTTAATTGTTTTTGTTGTTTTATATTTTTTTTATTATTTTTCTGAACATTTTTTTACTTTTTTTGAATTTTTCTGAACAGTTTTATATATATATTTTTTTTTTTTCGGAGGGGGCAACGAAAACGATTCATTGTAAAGGGCTCAACAGGAGCAACAAAACAAAAAAAAAGAATTTATTATTTGGGGCGTTTCGTACAAACTTGCATATGATAGTCAATAGCTCTGTTGATCAGAGTGATGCTACTTTCTCCGTAGCAAATGAATCCACTGCAATGTACGCAGACTTGTTTTACTTCACGAAACCTCGTTTGTATATTTGGCACCATCTCCCTGCCCTCTGGTCCCGTTACTTCCGGTACAACAGATCTTCTGGCCATAATAGGGAGATTATCTAGGTCGTTACGAAACTGTGCAGCACTGTAGTTGTTAGGATGCCACCTAGTCATATGGCGATGCATTGTGTAGTTTCCGAAACTGTATTTTTTGTCGGTCCCTCTGGACAGTCTATCTTGACATATAAGGCAAGTTACGTATCTTGCATTTACTTTTTTCTGACCTTTGGGAATTTTAAAAAATTGCCAAATGAAGTTTTCTTTCCGGTGAGACGTCCTGGGCTCCTCAGGCAAAAAGTGCCTCTCTTCGTGCTCGTCGTCCTGTTCCTCTTCTTCCTCTTCTTGCTGAATTATAACTTCAGCAGGTGGTCCACTCTTCCTTGGATGTGGTGGAGGTGGTGGGGAAGCACCAGCTGAAGCTACTAAAGAAGCCATTGCTCACTGGTAACAAAGGGTCTTTCTCTCACAATGATGAAAGTCAGAGTGAGGAAAGAAGGAGGGATTTTTGTCATTTGGGAAAAACAATAGTTCTCAACCAATGAAAAGTGTTCATTTTATATTATATGACCTAGTCTTACATCATTAGGAAACCAAAAGTGAAATGAACCAATGAAAAGTGTTATTACCAAGTCACATGACCTGCTGTGTTTACGTTACGCGCTTTGCAGGGCCTCCCGGTTTGCTTCCAGAAACCTGTGCTTTGCGACTCGGTAAGCGTACCAGTTCGCTAACGTAGCACGTCATATGACGTATCACGCGACAACGCGAAACGTCATGCGGACGGGAGGCGTGACAATGTTGTTTTCTAACGTGGCAGTTGCGGTAAAGAAACGTTTACCGGCTCGCGGTCTATTTCGCGGCATCAAGGTCAGCTAACGGGAAGCTTCCCGATTCGCGAAGCGGGAACGAAGAAAAAAAAATATTTTAAAAAAAAGTTATTAATAAACATATAAAATATATTTTTGGATTTAAAGAAGAATACATTTTACAGCTACAGATATTAGCTGTTAAAAAACCAATGAAATTCACTGAAAAAACCATAGGTTATAGACCATATATAGTTAGGAATTAGCATTTACAAAACCTTGAAAATTCACTGAAAAAACCATAGGTTATAGACCATATATAGTTAGGAATTAGCATTTAGAAAACCTTATTTTACTCACACAAAACCATTGAAATTCCATATATAGTTAGTTGCACTAACTATATATCGCGCACCCGCAATCCACTGCTGATGATGTCACATATTACATCATTCATGACATGGTCAGTGACATCACTGATGACATCACTGATGACATCTCAAATGACATCACTGATGACATCACTGATGACATCTCAAATGACATCACTGATGACATCATGACACACCAATACCAGTTACTACATACGCACTCACTGATTCCTACGTCTACACACACATTCACTCATTCACCCATACAATCACTCAAACATACAGTCACTCATTATTACAACACTATCATATGCACTCATAGACCTATGCAGACAGTCACACACTGCCACTCATCCATGGAGTTACTCACACACCAAGTCAGTCCTGTAAAGAATCAATCACACTTCCATTTCTTCATCTATACAGTTAAACACAGAACACCATACTTCAGTGACATCACTGATGATATCACTAATGACATCTGAAATGACATCACTGATGACATCTCAAATGACATCACTGATGACATCATGACACACCAATACCAGTTACTACATACGCACTCACTGATTCGTACGTCTACACACACATTCACTCATTCACCCATACAATTACTCATACATACAGTCACTTATTATTAGAACACTATCATATGCACTCATACACCTAGTCAGTCCTGTGAAGAATCAATCACACTTCGATTTCCTCATCTATAGTTAAACACAGAACACCATACTTTTCACACATATACTAACACATACTTACTCTCTTATACAATCACTGATACAAGTACACATTGATATGCACAGAGTCACACACCTCCCAGCCAGCCACACACACACTCAGTCTTCCATACATCCACTCATTCTTCAATATGTAAAACATATTTAAACTTTACAAAAACACACAGTCACTGGATGTTGTCATCAGTGATGTCATCAGTGATGTCATTTGAGATGTCATCAGTGATGTCATCAGTGATGTCACTGACCATGTCATGAATGATGTAATATGTGACATCATCAGCAGTGGATTGCGGGTGCGCGATATATAGTTAGTGCAACTAACTATATATGGAATTTCAATGGTTTTGTGTGAGTAAAATAAGGTTTTCTAAATGCTAATTCCTAACTATATATGGTCTATAACCTATGGTTTTTTCAGTGAATATATATATATATATATATATATATATATGTATATATATATATATAATCAAGATACATATATGTGGAGATATATTTAGTATAAATTTACTTTCCTACAGCAAATGACCTCCTCAATATTCTTGTCCATGATATTTTTGACACAATATCCAGTCCCAGGATATTTGTGTTTCAAATACTACAAAAACAATCCTGTGAGGCATTTTTCCATTACAAATAAAGATATTTCTCCTCGTTGCACATCTCCTGGGGAATTTTATATTTTTGGTTCATTAGCAGGTTTACCTGTTCTTGTAAATCTGGGAATACGTCAAAATCCATGGATGTTGTGCGGGAATGCCCACGGAACACCCATGTAAATGCTTTCCTGGAGCATAGTAACTCAACGCAGTTATATACGCTGCGTTACATAACTTGAGATTTACGAAGGCACACAAGGCCATGCTCATAAATATGTTTTTCATGAGCTTGCATGAAGAGCGCATACTACACTCTGCACTAAATGTCAACTGTAATACTTCTTCCTCTGTGAAAGGGTGTAGCAATATTATAACAGGATATGGTTTGTGTCTTGAGCACCCGGGGAATTTATGGGATTCTCATATCTCCCTATCCAACAGTCTCTTCCTGCACATAAACAATCACTAATGTAAATTTGTTACTTCCATCTGTGAATGCAGCACACATACAAAGAGAAAATTGTCATTATTTAGTTGTTGTTAATGGGCAGTAAGGGACACCTTCCTGCAAATTAACAATCATTATTGGTGTTTTGCTCTTTCTGTGTGTGCCGCAGAACTCAGCACACAGAAAAATCAAAATCAAGGAGAAATACAAGTTTTTCCTCCTCAATTTGCAATTCTAACATCTGCTCTTGTCAGGCTTCTGTTTAATGCTATATGTTCATTTTCGAATTGATTAGGATGTGTTAAAAAATAAACTATGAATGTACATTTCTTTTAAAAAAACTGCTTTCCTAATAGACCTTCCTGCACAGCGGCCATCCCTCATCATGACAGGTTCCTTGCTCTGCAGTGGGCAGGGCTAGCTCTAGTGCGGTGCGACCGGTGCATCCCACCAGTTGCTGACATCGGGTGTGGGTGCCTTTTTGCAAGCCCATTATGGTTATAAATTCCCTGCTGCCTCGTTCCTGGCCTCTAGCAATTTTCAGTCAACAATAAAAATATCAAGATATTTCATGAGATTAATGTTCTTCATGGAATGAGATCGGAGTTTTTGGCTGGTGGAAGTTTCGACTCATCGTAAAATAGCACCGATGGTTAATATGCCTGCGGCAAAGAATGTATGCTATGCAGATTACAAAGAGCATATAATGTAAATAGGTCAGTGAGTTACTGTTTTTATCAGAGAGATCATTTTGTTACCTGCAGTTTATAAATTAAGATCCTAACATAGCACAGTTAGCTTTTTAACTGTTAAACTTATTTACTGTCTTCAAAGTGCTGCATGAAAACTGCAAGGGATAGATTAAAGCTTTACAGTTTTTTCCCAGTCTTTCATTATCTTTATGCTGCAAAAACTGTTCATTTGGATAGAAATGAATTCCTACTATTATAAAGAACCCCCAACCATGATGTTACATTTTAAATTCGGAGTTTGTGCTTTCCCAGACCAAGAACTCCTAAAGTATACTGCCCACCAGTATGGATTACATTAATCCTACACCTGGTAGGATCTGTCTTATGTAACATTGGATGGATGACGTTACGACGCGGTCTTTACACCGCACTGCCATTACAACGCTGGTTTTACAACGCAAGTCGTTATCACGACTTGCGCTGTAGGGTGCTGGACTTAGGAATAGTATAATTTACTATTCCAACTCCAGCCTACGTACAGTAGGGAAGGTGTTGGAATAGTAAATCTACAATTCCTTAGCCTAGAGCGCCCTCCAGCGCAAGTTGTGGTAACGACTTGCGTTGTAAAAGCACCGTTGTAATGGTATTTCAGTGTAAAGACCACGTCGTAATGGATGTTCCCCGTAACATTTCCTATATCCTGGTTATGTGTGTGTTATGTATTGTGTGATGTAAATTTCTCTGAAACCCTGGCACTAAAAACCTAATTGAATGCATCTGTGAGAGAGAGTGGTTATGGAGACTTAAGGGGCACTGTTAAAGGGTGGCAGTGAGAGAATCCATAGCGGAGGTGGTCATTGGTGGGGGCCAACAAATATTGTCTCACTGGGAACCACCAGTGCTAAAGCCAGTCCTGGTAGTGGAAAAGGAACACCCAAATAACGACTATGTATGAATCTGTGTATTCATGTGTTAGTTTTTTGAGTAGCTTAAACCTACACGAAGTGCAGCAGAGAGCTATACAGTGCAACAGCAAAGATTAATTCTATGCATGAGTTTTGCCAGGGTGTTGGCCTGATTCAAAGAGTGAAAAGAACTGCTGCTGAGTAAAGTGTTCTTTATAGAGGTGAATCTTCAGCTGTTCCTTAAACTGGAACTGGTTTGAGGCATCCCCCTTAGTGCATAGATGGATAAGACATTTTGCCCTCTATCTTCATCTCTGGTCTGATGTTGTCCAGGTTGCAGTTGTTTCGTGACCCAGCAGAGGGGGTGAGCTTGTCAGTCAGATACGTACACTTACAGGCTTTGAATGCTTTGTAGATGATACAGCTAGTTTTGAAAATGGACTGGGCCATCATGGGGAACCCGAGGAATTCATTCAGGGTGGAAATGATCTGCCCATATGTCTTAAGGCCCTTTATAAGGCATTCCTTGGCAAGTAGTTTGCCCCAAGGGCATTACCACCATCCAGATGCATGACGGTTAGAACAGCAGTTCTAAAGTCTCTTTGTGGGAAGAGCCTGTTAACTTTCTTCAGTAGAGATGGCTTGTACCAGGCTCTCTTGTTTTTCTTAGTAATGGGACACTTGTGGTTCAGGTCGACTTGCAATTGGGTAACATTTGGGTGGAATTCAAGTCATGTAATTGAGCAATGTTTTGCCTAAGCATTAATGTTGTTCTTTACATATGGCAGGGATTCTTTGTTAGTCAGGATGAGCTTCAACTAGGTACTGGTCATTCAGGTGTAGGTGAGGTGCAAGCAAAATTTACAACAATGAATGGCTGGATCAGTGGAGTCACCTAAATGTCTTCAGTGCATTGACACATTCTAATGATGTTATCCCACATAACGGTTTAAGATGACAGGGGACAAGATGGAACCTTGGCGGATGCTGCATGTGATAGGGATCTTCTGGAAGCTGGAGACACTCATGTAAACCAACCGGTGCCAGTTAAATATACGTCATCACCATGGTTTACAGGCCTACTATATTAAAGGTGTTTGAAAACAAGATTCAGGCAAAATTAAAAAGATTGCAGAACTGGGAATAGGGATCACCTCAAGTGTAATCCCTAAATGTTTCGTTTAAAAGCATGGGATTTAATAAATTAAGTTTGGTACATTTGTACATAAAGTATTATCATTTATGCTACTTCTATTATCAAGAAAAAAAACATATTTAATCATTTGCAAAAATGGTATATCACCAATGGTGGGCTACTTATGCAGTCTTACTGGTGGTCAATGTTGCCATTTCTTATAGTGTTTGGATACCTACAAATTTCGGAAAAAGCTGTGTAGGAAAGTCCGCATTTTCACCCTGATCACCCCAAGTGTCTTGCACTTTTCAAACCAGGCCCAGGGCTGGTTCTCGTTCCTCTAAAGGTTTATGGTAATTGGTCTAATTCTAATTGGCCAGGAAAACCTTCCTTAAATCCATAGTATATGGTACGACATGCTCGTTTAGGACCCCAGTGGACTTAATGCACTTAGGTGTGCCCTGATGTGGTGTCTGGTGTCATTTTAAATCCAGGACTGCCTTTCAGATTTGTTTTAAAACAAAACCATGTCCAAATTTGACTTTTGAATTAAAAGTACTTCCAACGCCCAAGTCTACCTTTTCATAACTAATAAGTCACCCCTAAGATCCACACTAGGTTCCCCAAGGGTAGGGCGCATTGGCACAAAAAGCAGGGATTATATAAAATATGTTTTATATGCCCTATTGTAGTCCTGCTAGCCCCTTAGGCTAACATGGGAAGGCGTTATTAAACTTAATAAAGTCTAACTTTTATATCATTCGAGGTATCAAATTCATGGGCAGATTAAATCCAACAACTTGTCAAAGTTTTGGTCTTTCCGATGTGGAAAGGCTGTTGGAAAGGGACTTTGGAGGCCCGTAGCAGGTCCCCCGCACTCCAGACCTCCCCTGTTTGGCCTGGTAGCACATGTGCTTCCCCCCAAACATCTATGCTCAAACATGGTGCCTGTCACATGGTGCATAGATGTTTAGAAACAAACACTTTACCATTGCAGCTTGTAATGCAGCCCTTCTCCGGGCTACAGCACAAGCCGCAATGGTAAAGGCTGTGTTTCTGACCACCATCCTGGTGGTCACATCATACCATCGGGAGTGGAACTGCCAACTACTTGTCGGGCGGTGCCACTTCCAAACCGATGTTGGTCAGGCATCGTAAAAAGGGCCTTAATATTTAATATATCTTTTCCATATATGTTCAAGTTACCAATATGCAAATGTTCCCTATTCTCCTTAATTGGTCACAAGTGCATAAAAATTAGAAACATGCCTACAACTGGTATCATGGATCCTTTGGTTACTTATACACATCAAGATAATTAGAATAGTTGTATATCTGGAAGGTAGAAATAGATTAATTCCTTAACTTCAATAATTAAGACTTTCTTTTTAAAGGGAAGCTTTAGTGAGCCAAAAATAACATGAAAAATAATTTGCCAAAAAATGCATCTATTGTGTTCTGTTTGTATCTAAATTGTCTAGCCTCGACCAATGTCACTCAGCACTAAGACAATTGAATAATGAAGCATTTTCTTCCTCCAGTTTCAGATTTATACCAGCAAGCCGTCAGAACAACATAAATTCATGATGATTAAAACTAAGTCGTTCTTCCTCCTACTGGCTCTCGGTGAGTGCACATGTGTAATGAGCTGTTATAGCATACCGTTTTATAATAGGTAGTGTCAACTGCTATGAAAAAGATGAGCGCAAAAAGCAAAGAGAAACAAATACTGCTTTCACTTACACTTTCAATCATACAAATGTTTGAAGGCAACATTTTTGCTTCTGACTGTTGGCTCCATGTCAATGTGGAGGGGATGTAAACAAACACAAATGGCCATAATAGACTGAGTGCAGCAGCGTAGCAATGGACATGCAAGTGTGCCTACTGTGCCCAAAGGCACTTTGGTAATATTGGAGTCTTGGAGGAAAGATCCTTTATTTGCCTAGTTGCTTCTGTGGCTTATTACAGTTATTAGCAAAGAACTCATGGAGATATTAAGCAATGCCTTGTCAGTTTGCAAAAAAAGAGATCTCACTCAGGCAGTGCACCCCAGAAGGGTACCTCTTCAAAGATGAGAAATAAGGTCCTGTGGACACGCTCAAGCGGACAGGTACAGTCACTCACTGCCTCCACCTGCAGGGAGTTCTAAGCTTTCCTTTCAAATGCAGACCGGATTCCAACCTGCACAGTGAGGGCTAGGTGCTTCAAATAGCAGTCCTCTTTTCTCTATTGTACTGCTCCTAGGGCAGGGGAGAGTTCACACCTGTAGTAGAAACATCTCATTAATTTTTTTGTATGGTGCACTATTCTGATCTGCGTGTGGCACACCCAGTTAAAGGTGTAAAGCACTGCATATCAGGTCAGTGTGCCCTATCCGTCGTATCGGTCCAATGAGGCTTCAGTGCCACCTTGTGTCCAGGAGGAGTAATTCTTTGGTCTATTTGAAGAGGTTTCTCCAGTAGCATCTGTAGTTGCTACAGTGTTGGTGTGGTTCAAGGCACATTATGCCAGGAAATTCCATCTCTCACCCCCAAAAACACAATATATTAATAAAATGTTACCATTAGGAAACAGTGAAATATCCACAGATGCCACATTTGACCTTTTGCCACAAACAAGGTCAGTATATCATCATAAGGTCGAAGAATGACGAGTAACAATAGATGCACATGGACCAAAGGATGATTATAGGAAATATTAGGTTGTTCTGAAATTTCGAATAGATCAACTGTTGGAACTGCCACATTCTGATTGGTTGTGGTAAGGCTTTATCCAGACATTATCTGCTATTCACATCGGAGTGGGCGATTACACTCACTGTTTAACCTGCGCTTACCCTTGAGTAGCTTGGCACCGATCAGTCAGGCTTATCGTAGAGGCAATGTGTAAAGCATTGGCACAGCACTCTCAAACAATAAATACAATGAGGGTCACAAAAGGGACTTCACACATGGTGTATGTAAATAAAATTTGTGTTCAACACACACTTTAACTAACATGACATGAACATAATGTATTTCTGGGGATAAATCACTTTTGAAAATATCACTGGCAGCAATATCCCCTACAATGGTAAAATTACATTAGTAATAAGCAAACTTGCAATAGATCATAATTGACCCTTCCCCCAGCGAGGCGAAACTTTGTCAGAAAAAGGTCCACCCAGGCAATTATTATAATTCAATACCACACAGTTATAGGGTTCAACCCAGATTACAGTGAGGTCAGTAATGTGTACACACAGGTACCTGAAACATTTTTAAACAGCATCATTGGCCAAGGCCTCATGGATAAAAAACAATGTCAAAAATAGTATCCTTTTGGCAGAGAATTAATGTGTAAGGCAACTCTGTCGTGCAGTGTAATTAATAATAGACAGTCAGTCCCACACACTCACTCAGCACCGATACGGGGTGCCACGGACATCAGGCAGGTCGATTTGGAGCAAACTCTCACACAAGCACACAGCACCATAATGAAGTGCCACTGATATCTAGCAGATGAGTTGATAATGCACATGCAGACCCTGTGGCTCAAGCCCTCCTTCACCATTCACCTAAACCCCACTACCCTACACCCAAGGGCTGGAGATAAAGAAAATCTTCCACCCTGATTCTAGACCAATCGCGGCCAGAGACACACTTGGTCAGGGTTCCACAGAAGAGTGTTGGGGGTTGATAACTGGGCCAACAGTCGGCAAATAGGGGTTTGGCCACTCCTTGGAAAGTTCACCCACAGTTTGTGGAGCAGAAGCAGGCTGAGGATTCCACTCTCTGCCTTCTGGCACCGGCACAATTTTGAGAAGACGAGGGGTGGGGTAAAATAGTCTTTTGACGTAGACTTTTGAGCATGCAGTTGGTGTGTCACACAAGAGAGATGTGGCATGATCGACAAAGCGGACCCCGTGAGGTCCTGCAACCGGTGAAACCGCTCACCACCAACAAGACGCTTTATGCATGATGAGGCCCCATGATGTAGGGACCACACACTTTAGATGTAGGCAGTAATTTTTGGTGCTCCAGGTACAATACTCAGTTCAAAAATCAGATGGGATCCAGCAGATGTTGTGGGCAGTTAAGAGGGCACCGCTCGCCAGGTGTCACAAGTAGATGGTGTTGGTCCCTCCTGGGAGGTCTTAGATGACCCTGAGACCTCCACAAGAGAACAGGGGCAAGCCAACAAGCCCTTGAGAGCACAAAACAGGGTGCCACACAGCAGCAGGTAGTCAGCCCAGGCCAACCACTATTCAGGAAGGATGTGTGGTGCATTCCAATAGCAGTGATCCTCCTTATGCACAACAGATTCCTCTGGCAGTGCATCTCTCCCCTGCTGAGGTATGGCACCAGTAGTTATACTGTAGTGTGCCTTCAAATTTGGAGGGGTGGTTTAAAGGTTTTCCCTTTGAACCACAGATGTTTCCCATAAATTTCAACCCTGTCTTCATGGAGGCCATTGAATGCAGATCTTATTCTTCAGTGGGGCCATGATCTGACTTCAAGAGATCAAGTGTCAAAACTTCTCCCTCCAATCTATCAAGCGAGGCCCTCAAATGGCAGAAGTCTGTTGTTCCAGTTGTATGCCCTATGTTTATAGCTGTCTCTGGAGACCACACAGATGTGTTCCCTCAGCATGGACTGGAGTCAACGGCACAGAAAGAGTTGAGAGCAGAGAAAGAAGTGGCATTTCTGCGCTATTAATGACAAATCACTCTTTACCACAGGAGAGGGTTTGTCATTCTGAATCCAATGTTAGGAAACATTATAAAGTTGCTTCACTGTCAGCCATTATAGCAGCTTGAAATAATTTCAACCATTTCCCCATATTGACCGATGGGGAGACCAAACCACATAAGTTTTGAAAACACACATGGGTATTCTTCATTTCGTAGGCAGGGAACACACGTCTACATGCCCTGCCTTTCAGATACCACGTACATGACCTCTTAAGACTTACCCCAAGGGTGCCCTATTTGTAGTGAAAGATCCCCTGGGGTTGTCCAGTGGTCAGGAAGGCCAACCTGAGCATAAATGCAATTGAGAACACACAGGCCTGCAATGGCAGGCTTGATGCATGTATAAAAACACTCAGCTGCAAATGTGCAGCCCCAAGCCTGCAAGGCCAGGCTGGAGACAAATCTAAAAACATCAGGTAAGCAGCCCCTTCTTAACATGTGTAGGAAAGGCGTGCACCCTTACAGTTGGCATTTATAGTGGGAAAGTGCCCAGAGCATAAGGCCACAAAAGGAGAATCAGCAAAACCCCTGAGAAAAAAGCAAAATGTTTAGGGAAACACTACCAACAGCGTGTCTGGTCTAACAAGTGTCCCCCCAGCTGAAAGTGGGGGGGTTCTACCCAGCTTCTTGGTAGTCCTCCTCACTAATTCAGAAAAACCTAGATAGACTGTCTGTTGAAGTGGTCTACCCCAGTCGTTGCTCCACCCTAAAGTCCATCCTCTGTACTGAAATGGACCAGCTCAACAGCTTGGAATGTTAATCTGCATTAGCCACCTGAGGGGTCTGTGGTTCATTTGAACCAAGAAGTGAGTGCCAAACAAATGTGGCAAGACAACCACTAAAGCTTCCCTTTTGATTGCGCGGTCCCCTTGCTGCCGGGGTAGTAACCTCCAGGAGATAAAGACTACTGGCTTGTCTAGGCCCTCCTTATTCAGCGTAGACAGTACCGCCCTGATACCATATTCGAGGCATCTGTCTGAAAAATGATTTCCCACGAAAGGTCACGGGCCCTGAGCAGGCTTTGGCCCATATTACTTTTCTGGGCGCTTCTTTGAAGTCAGCTCCGTCTGGCATTTACAGGCATTGATGTTCAGATGACTGCTTACTGCAGGGCTGAAGTTCTTCCTGGATGTGAAAGAGATGATCCTCCCAATTGTTATGGAAGATGGTAATGTTATCCAGAAAAGCAGCAGAGAAGTTTGTGATACCAGCAAGGACTTGGTTGACCAGGCTCTGAAACGTGACAAGGCCATTCTTGAGCCCAATGCGCATGACTCCGAATTGGTAATGCCCTTCCGGAGTGGAGAAGGTAGTTTTCTCCTTTACTTTCTCAGTGAGGCCAATCTGCCAGTACTTGAAGGTGAGGTAAAAGATACTTAAATACTGGGCTGTGCCCAAACCTAGTGATCAATTTATCTGCCCACAGCATTGGATGGGCTTCTGTACGGGTCACTAAGTTCGGCCCCATGTACTCGATGCAGGTTCTTAGTTCATATGTGATGCCCGCTGGGGTGGCTTTTAGTAGCAGAACCACCGGACTGCACCAGGGCTCGCCAGGGGTTCTATGACCCTCCATTCTACCATCTTTGACCTGTGCCTGGATGCTAGACCTCACCTTATGCTGCAACTGTCTCCCCTTTCCTCTCAATCACCTCATAGGGCCTGGTCCAGCAGTCCTGGAGGGCCCACAGCTCTATGACCTCCATCATACACACTTTCTGTACAGGTGTCAACTCCATAGGAGTGGCGTTCCTGTAGTACCACACCTTCATTACATCCTGTCTGGCTCCGGGAGCCATGATGTAGCATACTCCATCCCAGGGAGTTCTCTTGGGAGATTGCTCCCAACTCTCCTTGACTGTACTCAGAGGTCTCCTGGATAGGTATCTGCATTGAAGTTCGAAGGGGCTAAAAACCCATTCCCTTCTGAGGGACCTCGAGGTAGGCATGGTAATAGGACATCCAACTTTTTCATCAGGGCATCTGGAAGGCCTCTGATCTTGCCTTCCAGGGTCTGTTTAATCTCTCAACAAGCCCATTTGTTTGGGAGTGATAAGAGGTGGAGAACTTATATGTCGAACCACACTACTTCCACGTGGCCTGCAAGTTAGCAGACATGAAGTTCTGGCCCCTGGCAGACACCACCTCCTTGGGTAATCCCACTCAGGTAGAAATCCCCATCAGGGCCTTTGCCACTGCCGGTGTAATTGTGGGCTTCAGAGGAAACACCTCTGTTTACTGGATAGCATAATCCACCAGAACCAGGATGAACCTCTGTCCTACGTCCATCTAGGGATCCTTAGGCCATACAATGTTCATACCCACAGTCTCAAAGGGGGTGTCAACAACAGGCACATTTTAAGGGGAGCTTTCAGTTTTTGTCCCACCGTACCACTGGCCTGGCAGGTCACGTACGTCTTGCAGAATTCATTGGAGAACACGCTGAGGATGGGCCAATAAAAGTGAGGATCAAATGGTGCAAATGTCTTGTCCTGACTCACATGTCCTGACAGGGGAATGCCATGGGCCACTCCCAGTAGGAAGGCCCGATAACACTGGGAGACCACCAAAGCCCTTCGAGCCTCCCTGGCCAGGAGCCATTGGCTCACTGTACAGAATTTTGTCCGTCCAGATAATGTGATGAGTCCTGGATCCATCCCCTGCTGCTTGGGCCTCGGCTTGCTGCCTCAGGGTTCCGAAAGTGGGGCACTATCTCTGTGCCCTACAGATCTCCTTCCTGGTGGGGCCTCCTTCCACTTGCCAACCGGCAAGCTCGGGCAGGAAACTAGGAGGAGCAATGTCCTCTTCAGTGGACATTGGGGCGGCCAAGACCAGTTATCCCTCCATCTCACCAGATTCCGAGGCGGTCCCCCCACTTCATCGTCCTCTCCCCCTCCTAGCAGGTTCTGGGCCATTGTCCCAGAATCCAGACATTTTTGGATTCCTTCTCATGCAGCCATGGACTGTGTGGTAGAACAGATCCAGTCGGGTAAACCCAACATCTCCACATGAGGCTTCACTTCCTTTCAGATAGTATACTCCAGGTCATTACCCAACAGACAAGACACTGGTATGGCGTGTGTCATGGTGACCTTTAACAGGCCAAAAACCTCCCCCCATCGAAATGGCACCTGGGGCACTGGAAAACAACATTCTCTGTTATCAGCCACCATCACCTGGTGCATGGCTTGGGGAATTACCTGCTCTTCGAAGACCAGCCGACTCGTTACCATAGTCATGCTGGCCCCTGTTACCCTCAGAGCCTCTACCCTTTGCCTATACTTTACATTAGTATCAGGCACTTGGTTCATCTCACTGTCACCTAGGGACAGTAGGGTGACATCCCTAAATTCCCACTTAATACCTAGAAACACCTCGTCCCTGATTACCACGCTTGCCAACCCCAGAGCCTTTCCTCCAGTGGATGGGGGCACTCACTTTGGACACTTAGGGTCTCTTTTGCAGTCTCCATACCCGTAACACTCGTAGCACTTATGAGTCTTCAAATCTAGAGGCCGGATTGGGGTTCTGAATTTGGATTGGCAGCTTCTGCATACACAGACCTGCAAAGGCAGGCTTGACATATGTTAAAAAACCTCATAGGTGCAAGTGTGCACACAGGGATGCAATGGCAGGCTGGAGGCATGTTTAAAAACATCAGGGAAGGACCACTCTCTAACATGTGTAGGAAGGGCGCCCTAATTTTAAAATGGCATTTACAGTGCAAAAATACCCAGAGCCCTGAGGCCATAAAAGGACAAAAAAGGAAACACTTAAGGAAAATGCAAACACTTTAGGGAAGCACTACCAAAAGTGTGTTAGGTCTAACATCAACTGAATCCAAAGTTTATTTGACTTTCATTGTAATGCAATTTCATCTAATGCTGTCAGACCTTTTACATGTTAGTTGGTTCGGTTTCAGGGTCTAGTTCTAATTCTGAATTTCACAGCCTCAAATGACATTTAAACTCGAATGAGCATGTTAACGTAGCAGTGGCATTATCATGATCCTAGTGTGCAACCGGTTTTGAGGGACATGTGATGTATTTGTGAGCTGTGTTATCTGGAAGGATGTTGATTTAATGCCATCCCCAGATAGTGTGTGCATTATTAGCAGCACTTTTTCTTCAAAAAACGCCATTCCGTTGCATCCAGCTCCTTTGCAGAGCAGCAGATTGAGATCATTCCATGACCTAGTCGATAGAAAATTGGACCAGGTCTTGTGCATTTAAGCTCAATTGAATTGTATTTCCATTTTAAGCAAAGTAAGGGGAATTTGTAATGTTTGATGCCAATGATTCTCAGAAATTACATCCATTTCTTAATGCTAGAGATACTCAATAGTTTCTGGAATGTATGCATAGTCAATAGTTGGCCTGCTAAGTGCAAACGTTGTCATGATTTATGTGTCAAAACTGCACGATTTCCATGCATCACAGAAGTATCTGTGGCAGGAGGAGATTCTAGGACTAGCTTAGGGCTGGGAAATAAAAATGTGACTAATTAAACAGCAAGTTGATGCATGTTGTACATGTGTCAAAGAAGCAGACTTTATTTTCAATGTGTGGTTGCAAGTATTAATTAGTAAACAAATCGGATGTTGAATGAGTGGTTATAACCACTGATTTGCATACATATACGCCTATAATTAATATTATGTAAATGAGGCCAGTGGAGTTGTTTTTCCCACTAGTGCATTAGCGAAAGAAGCCTAATGCTGATGATTATGACTTAGAAACCCTTTAAGGGGACTGGTGCACTGTACAAATAGTCATTTAATAATGTCAGTCAGTCAGTCAATCACTTTTATTCGATTAATAAAAATCAGAAAAAGACACAAGATACAAATAATCACAAGCAATACAATACAACAATACATACGATTACAGTTAATTATAAAAATAGAGAATGTAAATGACATTTCAAATTTAAAATGAACATATCTCATGGGTTCAATAAAACATTTTTTTTTAATTCCATTTAACAGTTAGCTACATGGTTTTAAGAAGGCGCCGGCACTACTAGCATGATTCGATTGTAATATGTCTGTGCCGTAAATTAGAGCGCTTCTTATTTATGCGAGCACCTGCCACTAAAAAACTTGCTACATGAAATGTTACACGTGCACTGGATAAAAGTTGTAAAAACAGGAGCGCTGGCCTGACCTGTAGAAAGCCCGCCTCCCGCAAGATAGGTAACAGATATTTTTTTCTAATTTGTGCATAGTGTTCACAAAACATGGTGAAATGTAATGTGTCCTGTGTGGAAAAGTGATCGCAATCGCATGGATTAGCGTTAACTGGGATATCCCAAGTAGTATAGGAACCAAGCAAAAAATGTATCAGATTTAAACGGAATCTGGTTCAAAGAAAATGATGAAATGGTCTAGTTACAAAAATAAGATAAGGTTGAATGCCTGGGACAGTTGTGAGTGCATAATTCCTTCTGACAGGTGGTTTTCTCATCTCTATCTCCTCCCGCTCTGCCGAGAACAGGTTTAGCAGTGCAGATTTTATCACCATGACATCCTCTTTTTTAATACGTTCAGGAAAATGAAAGAGCTCAGTACGCCCCACATTTGTAAGCATCGATTTAACGGAAACCAGCCATGGTATTCTATGAGCTCTGTCCAGGGCAAGGCAGTCTTTAAGAATCGAATGATTTAAGGAAATTTCCTGGTTAAGCCAGGTTTTTAACCAGCAAATGACAGGAGCGGATTTTATTAGGTCTGATACAAACCCCATGCCTAGCTCTGAGTGTACTGTGAAAGTGAGAGTGGACTGGGGAACAGAGAGCAGAGATCTGAAAAATGTGTTTTCCACCCTCTGGATGTTGTCAGGTTTTGTAAATCCCCAGATCACAGAACCATAGGTGGCTATGGTCAAGCATTTGGCTTTAAATAATTAAAGGATATCCTCCATTGGTCGCGCCCCCATCCTTTTGGCAAAGCTCAACAGGGCTGCAGCTGATCTTGCTACTGCATTGGTTTTTGACTTATATTGGGCACCCCAGGTTCCTCTATCGTAAAAAATGACCCCCAGATAAGTAAAAATTGGGACCCTCTTTACTTCTTTGCCTGTGCAAGAAAATGTTATTGATTTCTTTTTCCTGCTGGTCGATCCGACAATCAGGACCTGAGATTTTTGAGTATTGATTTTCAGGTCTAATGAGGTCATGAAATCGCCGAAAGAGGCCAATAGTCGATTAAGGGCCACACCTGTACGTGCCAGGAGAACGGCGTCGTCCGCGTACTAGAGGACGGAATATTGGTCTCCCCTGCATGCGGAACGTCCACCGTTGAAGTGGCCAAGGCTGGCTCAAGGGCGTTTATATATAGTGTAAAGAGGAGGGGGGCAAGGATGCACCCTTGCTGCACCCCCCCTCTCCGATTTAAAGTGGCTAGTGCACCTCCCCTCCTGAGTAACTCTGACAGAGGCCTGTAATCCGCAGTGAAGGTCAGCTAAAAAACCAACCAACGGAGGGTCGATGCCCATGTCCAAGAGGACCCTCCACAGCCTCGACCTGTTGACCAGATCGAATGCTGAGGAGAGGTCCATAAAGGCCATGTACAAGGCCCCCTCCTTCACTGTTGTATATTTGCTGATAATCAGATGAAGATTTAAACATTGATCCAATGTACTCCTTTTAGCCCTGAAGCCATACTGGGCATTGGACAGGATTCCTCTGCCTTCCAGCCATGTTGTCATTCTACCTAAGATGACTCTGCCCAAGATTTTAACGGCAGAGTCTATTAGGGGAAATAGGCCTACAGCAGGCAGGATCACCCCTTTGGCCCTTTTTAAATATTGGGGTAATAGTAAACCTTGCCCAGGACTCCGGAAAGTTGTTTTCTCTTGAGGCGTTAAAAACATTGGTCAAGATCTTGGCCCAGAATTTCGGTGCACACTTGTATAAGTCCGCAGGAACCCCATCCGGGCCCGGGGCCTTGTTTTTGAGAGTCTCATTTATAGCTTTTTCCGCGTCTTCCTCCCCAAAGGCCAAAATTGGCCCTACATAGTGGAAGGGAAAAGACTCGTGTGGGTCCAAGGGTTGACTGGCTATAAATGCTTCCAAAGTGGGCAATCCACTGCTCATCTGGGATAATACATTCCACACCTTGGTTCTCCACGCCTGAAAAATAGGGCTGATTGATGACCGCCCAAAATTTAGAACTATCCCGCAAAACTTCTTCTGATTACAGGTCACTCAATGCCTCTTCCTTAATCTGACTTTTGCGACCCTGAATGGCCTGTTTATATTGCTTCCTAAGGATAACTATATGTGTTCTGTTTCTAGGTGTTTCCTTCAGAGCTTTTAGAAGAGCGGAGTGTGCCTTGGTACAGTTTGAATCAAACCATCTTTTTCCTCTTGGCCCGCCTGGTTTGGTTTTAACCGTTAAGTCAGCATTCACTTGTTGGCATATTGTATGAAATGCCTTGGTTATCCTGATATTAGAGCCAGCGCGATCTAGGCAAATCCCAACCTCCACTTCAACCTTGGCCAAAACATCTTGTAGAAAGGTGATCGGAGTCACTTTGGACCATTTCAGCCTCCTACCCTGATCTTTTGTTGTCAGGTCCATGGCACATGATGCCTAAATGTCTTTAAAATCCAATAACCCCCCTAGAGCAACCTCTAATATCACGGGGTTATGGTCACTAAAAATAGAATCTTCTACCCTGTAGGTTAAAATCATGGACAAAATAAAGGAAGATAAAAAAATATAATCAATAACTGATCCTGTGTCTATACCTTTAAACGTAGGGGGTCTAAGCCCATCTGCGCCACAACCTGATTCGTAAAGATTAAAGGAGGCCAGGAGGCTCTCCAAAGCTTCCCCTTGATTCGTATGTTCAAAATGCGTGGGCAACGCGTAAGGTGGCCCCCCGTTATCTTCCATAATACACTTCAAGCGGCATGGGTGTATATTGAAGTCACCCATATTTAATAATGATTTACTAGGTACAGTTCATCACCTTTTACAAAGTACGATTTTTCTTGGTGGATTTTGCAATCAATTAGAAAGAAAATAGACATCGTCGGTAAATTATTCATCCAAGGTTTAAGCATAGAAACCTTAAACCCAGTCAGATTCAATTCCTTGTGAAACTCCCCTATCTAGACCCTCAATTAGATCATCAGTCAATGTCCAACAAGCAACCTTCATTCTAGGAAAGATCACGAAGACGGCAGTAGTGATCCAACTCAAAGGTAAGACCAGTTTAGGTTTAAGCCACGGTGCTGTAAGGAACTTGGAACAATCCAAGAGGCTTTTAGCACCTCACAGGGTTAGAACAGCGCCAGCCCCTCACTGCCTGACCTGCTCAGTCCCCTGCAGCCTCCAATAATCAAAATGCTAAACTGTAAGGTTAGAGGAAGTGACGTACTTTTACAGTGGCGTAGCAAGTGGGGGTGGCTATAGCAGCAAATGAAGGAATTGCCAGCATCCTCCACCCCATCCCCCCATTCTTATATGTGGGCACCACGGACGGCAAACGTAGAGAGAGCCACAGATGGCACAAAGTCTAGCCAGCCACTGCCCTTTTATGCCTCATTTATATGAAATAGAAATTACCAAGCCTCCAATTCACAATCCTGCTCATTTAATCAGCAGATTTGAAGTTCAATACTTTTAGTCATTGTACTTTACTTTAACAACTGTATCTTATTGAAATCACCTTTAAGCAACAGTTATTCATACTTGAAGCATTCAAGGTTACACATTTCATTTTTCAGAATAAAAATGTGTGCAAAAATAAGTGCCAAAGACATTAAAGCCATATCACTGTAACATTACACCAGTCAATACTGTGAATAAACAACCTGCCTGTGCTTAGACTTTTTACACTGTTTTGTTTTACAAAGCACAGAGACAGACTCGCTACGGGGAAATAGATCTTTTTTGGCTCTCTCTGGGGGTATGTTTTATGTTGTTACACAAGAGTCCCACTCACTATGAATCCCTCGTAGACGGAAAGGAAAAAAAGCTTTGGTGTAATGTTACAGTGATATGGTTTTAAAATGAAAGGTGTAACCTTGAATGCTTCATGTATGAATAACTGTTGCTTAAAGGTTATTTCAATAAGATACAATTGTTAAAGTAAAGTAAAGTCCTGGTCTAAGGCCATGATTGTTCCTGTGTTTAGAAGGGGTCAAGATCAGACCCGCTATTCTATCAACCTATTTCCGCTATAGATACGACCATTAAGGGCTTAGGTAAAGTTAGTGGATTGATCTGAGCAGAGCAAAGTGATTCCAGGTCTCCAATATGGGTCCAGGCCAGACCAGATAAGAGTTCCCTGGACCAATGACTGAGCCTTCAATTGATCATCTGAAAATACACCGTGGCAAAGATGGGCTCATTGCACATGACATTTATGGATCACACCTCTGTGTTCGGTCATGTGCGTAGATCAAAAGCGTGGAGGGTGTTGATTGCCCTTGTGGAGCACCAGAAAAATAGTACATTTCTTACATAATTTACTTCTGGATCTAGCTGCCTCTATAACGTAGGACCTGGCAGGGAACCTGTCAGATTCTGTGAGTGTACACAGGGGAATGAGACAAGGTTGTATCTTGGCCCCATTTCTTTATTTTATACATTAATATGTTGGACCATAAACTGTGTGCAGCTTGTAAAGAAATTCTGAGGGCTGGCTCATTTGTAGTGCCTGCACTTTTTTATGCACACAACACTGTTTTAATTTCTAGGACTGCAGTAGGTCTGCAACAGTTGGTTGACTCCTTTGTGGCTTTTATGAGAGAATCATATCTAAATACTAATTATTATAAATCTACTCCATGGTTGTTTGCAGATTGGAAGCACCAGAAAAACTGCTTGGGGGGTTGAAGCTTAGACTTGGTTAAGGTCCTGACTTTTTAATACAAAGGGGTCCTTTATGATGAAAGAGGCTCTTGGGCCTCAAAATAGAAGATACAAAGGAATGATTTTGCTGAAAGAGTGGCGCCACACCTATGCAGGCTCTCGGGGTAAATACATTCCAATTGTCTGTTATTCTAGTGATATCTGTGGATACCAAGATATGAGGGATGTTCAGTCTGTGGAAAATACATTTTCAAGAAGTCTATTAGATGTCCCACAGTCAGTACCAACTTATATAAAACATGAATAATTGTGGGTAGAGTTGATATGTGTGATCAACTAGCACGTCTGCCCTTGCTTAGATGGATCAGGGTATGGTGTAACCCAGTGCTCAATCTCAACCGTAGAAAGAGGGAAAGGGGTTAGTGGGTCCAGGTATTTATGCACTCCTGTGTGTATTTGAGGATATGTTTTGGCGTTTACTTGTCCTTGGCAATAGGGGACCTCTTCCCCATGAATTACAAAACTGAAAGAAGTGCCAGAGCAAGTGGAAATATTTATAATCTTTTTGAATCCCTTTATTGAATTATATTTCTATGTATGGATTTATGTCTACTGTTCCCAACAAAACTACAACATAACCATATGTATATATTACATTTCGAACTACTCTATCTGTATGTAACTGTTACTTATTTACTTCTATTTGATTATCACAGCTCAATACACTTGATACATATATACTTTTCTACTGTCATCTTCTTCCTTCCCCCGGGTAGAACTCTTTATAATGATACATATCTTATCCTTTTCTTTCTGTTAGCTACCCGTTTTCTAAGATTTTTACTTCGATTTGTTATAACTTTTGTGTTAAAAATTGCCCTTGATGGCCAAATGCAGTTGATTTCTACAAAATGACTTTTGCTTTTCTGGAAACGTGTACATTGTCTATGCATGTTAACCTTGTTTATGACAATTGATGTAACAACCCCCTTTTTTGAAATTATTTTGGCCACCATAAGTGTGGAAGGGTATGCTCAGACGTGAGTCCCTTGCTCACTGCACCATCAGGATTCAAGCAAGCCGGGCCGAAGACGGCTGTAATGCCAGAAACCGGTCCCCGGAAGCTTGTTTCCTTTCCAGTGAAGAATTGGCTTGGTAGTTTGGTCTGCCCTGTTCCCATGATGCACTGGGCCAGGGACAGACTAATTTGCATGTAGCCAGGTTCTGAACTGGGATGGTGCAGTGAGCTAAAAAACGGTGATGGATCAAGCCCTGATCTGTTGACTGGGTAGGAGTGTTCTGATTAACTCAGATACTCTGTCCATCACCACCCCCTTTTTTGAAATTGATGTAACAACCCTGAGGAAGCCCCAGGCAGAAAAGCCATTTTTGGGGGGGTGAAAAACATGTTGGCGGCTGTGTAACAAATCTCTTATCCATTGTTTGTACTTCACTCTGAATGACTCAGAAGAGGAAAGAGTCTTGATTTAAAAATACACTGGATTCATTAAAAGGATTCAAAAAGATTAGAAATATTTCTACTTGCTCTGGCATTTCTTTCAATCTCAACCGTGATATTATAGAGTTCTGTCTGACTTTAGACAGAGTATTATATGTCCCATGGATTAAATATATTAAGGATGTTACATACAAATTGTGTTGACCTGACTTATTTGAACATCTGTGAGGAATTATAAAGAGGGCTTCTATTTAGGGCAAAGAAGCATTTTGTCTGCATGATGAGCACAGAAAAGGAGGCGCAGGAACGCGTTACTCCTACAGTTTTGTCTTATCACCGATCCCTGCTGACCAGATTCAGACTCATCCTTTTGCACTGGTCCCATGCGGTCCCACAAGGTGAAAGATAGAGGGCCTTGCTTGTGTGATGATATACTCTGCATTTCAACTTTTTTTGTGACTGCTACAGAATTTTGTGATTTTGGTACATATTGCCTTTATTTAGGGACCAACCTTTTGAGCAAGTAAGACCAGCGTTGGTGCCTTTCTAGATCCTGGCATGTCCTCTTATCTGTTTCAATGTAGCAAGTTTCTTGAGAATAGCCGTCAGAATTAGGAAGACGTTGAAAAATAGTCATACCTTACGTCCACTTTCAAACTAGTGGCACCCATTCGCAAATGGGAAGGGGTCCTCTGGAGAACACACAGACCGCTGCCTACTCTTGAAAAATGAAACTTTCAAATTTCATTTTTTTTCTTTTTAAATGCATTCAGTTTCCTTTAAGGAAAATTGGCTGTATTTAAAAAAATATAAGAAGCTTTTATCATAAAGCAATCACAGACATCGTGTTCTGGTGACCTCAGCAGGCCATCATCCCTGTGAATGCTGTAATTCTAAATTGTGACAATCTCATCAATGTTCATGAGGTAGGTCGACTTGTGCAATTCTATTCTGGCCCTATAACGTGAATTTCTTTTTTGTTTTTACTTCTATAATGTTACGTTTTAATGAACATTTTTACCTAACTATAACATAACTTAAAATTTCCAATATAAATATATATATGCACATATTTGTTTAGTTATTCATTGTATATTCATACTTATTTATACATCCATATGCCCACAATATTTCGAAGTGCAATATTTTAGATATGATACTCTGGGGCCAATCATGATGGGCTGCCCTGGCTTAGCATAGACCCGGGCACTTGTTTTTATGTCCCTGCAATGTGTAAAGAGAATTGTTTTAAAACGAACATTTCTACGTGTTAGTGTCTTATTTTAAACACCCTTCTCACGGTTTATAAACTGCGCTGGCTAAAATGAATCCGTAATCTTGCTATTTGTGTTTTCATAAACACACACTGTGAATTGATTTAACTTCTCTGTATTGCCTACACAATGCACTATATGAAGACTGCCCGCACATGGGCTAACTTTGCTTGTGTTCTCTATTAACAGTTATTTCCTTCACGGTTGAGAAAGGACTAACCAAAGGTGAGAATGTGTTAAAATAGGTAAACTTTATTGTCCAGTAAAGGTATTCAAAGTTGAAAAAAAAATCAGGTCTTGTAATAACTATCATGTAAAAATAAACTTAAAAAGTGGCACATATTATTTATACTGATTGGTAAAATAATACCGCAAAATATTAAAATTGTGGATTACAGATATGTGAATTTGTGATAGATGTATATTTTAGGGATGTCCCTTATATTCCATTGTTGGATCTGCTCTGGCGCAATTACGATGCAACTTGTAACATGGTGTTTGCTAAACTTGGCTGTGGTTGTAGTTTTTATGGCATTAGAATTCATGGGACTGATCATGCAATGCTATAATAGGTAAAGATGTAAGGGCATATTACCAATCAATAGCGATAATTATCGCTATTGCTTGGTTAGAGACAACATTTTACCGCTGAGCTGCGGCGATTTTTATCGCAGATAAACCTTGGTATTACCAAGGTTTATCGCAAATGCGATCAAAAACGGCCGCAATGCATGAATATCGCTGAAAAGTCAGCGATATTCATGCATTACCGAGCTAATGCTCTTAGCCATGTTATCCACCTCCCATTGGATAACATGGCTAAGAACTGCTCAGGGCAGGTGTTAGCTTTTGGAGATATTCGCGCTTAGCGCGAATATCTCCAAAAGTTGGTAATAGGAGATAGCGATGTTAGCGACTGTTTCCACTTTGCATGTCATTAGTGATAAATATCACTGACATGCAAAGTGGGGCCAAAGATGGTCGCTATCTCCTACTAGCTGTCGCTAACTGGTGTTAGCGTCAGCTAGGTAATAGGGAGATAATTTTATCTCCGCTTTCTTGGATTTTAAAGCCAAAAAAGCGGAGATAAACCCCGTTGATAATATACCCCGTAATTTCATAGGTTAGCATTGTTAAAATGCCGGTATTTAGCGAGCAAAATGAAAAAAGCCTCAACGCTAAAAACTGAAAAAAACAGTATTAAAACAGTACTGAATTACAACTGGCAGTGAAAAGATGCACCTCACACACGTTTTATGACTATGTCTAGAGCAGACATGCCCCTAGAGTGTATGTCTTTTTAAAAATGTGGTTTTATGGATGAAAAATTTAAATGAATTAATAACAGGTTTGAGGTACAAAATCAAAATTATAAATGTTTCTTTAAATGCTAAATTCCGTGGTTTAATTTGTGATCGTTTTCTCACAAATAATTTAAAGCAATGAAATATTCTTGCATGAATTCATTGTCTGTTTGAGCAGGGATTTCCTGTGCAGTGGGGCAGTTATATGAAATATTTAGTTGCCAAAACATTTTGAAGTTGTGAGAAATTGGGTTGTTGGTTGACTGGGATTCTAACTCTGGTCAAGTAACAGCTCCCATCCCGTCTCTAAATTAACCTGTAGGGGGCGTGGCCAAATGGTGGTGAGGTAGGATGTAGATTCCTATCCCTCTGGTGCTGCCGTTTCTTAGCCTTGTTATATCGCCCATTTTGGAGCCCATCTGAGCTTCTCGGGCTCGTTCTGGCTCGGACACACATTCCTGCATCGGAGACTAACCTTCTTTTGCACCTACCTGTGGATTTGCCTGCTCGCTGCAGCCTCTCCGGCCCCGGCATTGCTGAGGCCCGGCAGGCTAGTGGTGATCTTGCGTGTACCTCGTTGACGCCCTGACATCACGGGCCGGCCTTCATTCTTGCCTGCCACAGGACCTGCCTTCTCTGTGCGGCTGCTCCGGCTCCTGCTTCGCTGCGGCCCGGCAGGCGTGTAGCAGATTTGCTGGCACTTCAGAGACATCCCGATGCTGGCGGCAGCCCTTCTTTCCCACCTGCCTTAAAGTCTTCCTACTTGCGGTGGCCTCTTTGGCCCTGGCTTTGCTGTGACCCGACAGGCTTGTGGCAGACTGGTGAGCATTCCCCGTGAGGTTCCCGTCCGGGGCTCCCTTGCAGAGACAACGATGGTACGCCTTGCTGACTGGCTGTCTTTGGAAGTGCGACGGAGCCCTGACGTTATGGCGCTGGAAGTGGCACCATTTTGTGTTTCACTGCTGGGCTGGGGCCTGCGGGTGGCGGTGCCAGAGAGGAGTGGCCCTGATGGTGTGACTGGGCTGCTTAGAGGCCTGTAGGCTGCCCAGGATCCCTGCGCTGAAGAGTGCCCTCAAGTAGCACTGCCGCACTGCCTGGAATTGGTTGCCCCCCAGGTGCCTGGAGCTGAGGAGTGGTGGACCTGGAGTGTGGGGTGCAGCCGAGTGATGAGAAATCGGGTCCGCAAGTCGGCGGATGGTGAGAGGAGTGGTTGGGGCCTGCGCCTGGTGCCTGCGTCGACTTCGGTGGGTTGCTAAAGCTTCCTCCCCCTGTTATCCTTGACTGTGCATGACGTTCAACTCTAAGAGCAAATCCTCCACAAGGCAAGAGACCTTTACCCGGTTCAGTTCCAGGGCCACCAGCTCGCACTCTATCAGGACTTGTCGGCCTCCACATTAGGTAAGTGCAGAGAATTCAAACCCATCACCAGCCATCCCCTGAGATCACGGCATCCCCTACTCCTGGGGCCATCTGTTTTATCTCATCTTCAAACACCAAGGCAAACTCCTGCAGATCTGCTCCCTGGAAGACGCATGTAATATCTTGGGTCTGGAATAGCCCCCTGCTACGACTGGGGATAATAAACCTCTTTCTCGACGGCGTCAACGCTACTCAGAATGGCAGCGAGTTGGGAGATTGTCGCCCAGCTCAAGAAGGCTTCAAGAGGGCTTGAGAGGGAGGCGGCCCTTTCATCTGTGTCACAGGTGACGGACAACACTAACGTTCCTTGATCTTCACAAATTTTGGCATCCATCTGGGTTTACTTGTTGGCGCCGGAAGGAGGGTGCAGTCTGAATGTGAGCAGTTACACTGCTCCATGGCATACAAAGTGGTTGCTCTGTATTACATGGTTCAGACTGTAAGTGCGCCACGTCCCCCGGAACATTTGAACATCGAGACAAACTTGTGTCATATCTCTCAATTTACCGTTTTTTTCCTTGCTTTGTTCTTCTCTATTGCTTGGGGTTTGGGGTTTTTGGGTATTATTTTGTGGCTCCGCATCAGTTCTTGGGCAGGGTTGGTAGGTAACTAGGTTATGTGGGAGGACCTTCTCTGTTTTTTATTCTTACAGGCTGGGGCAGACGTATGACCTTTCTCCCACCCTCAGCTGCGATGGGTAAGGATCTGAAAATTGTGTGTTTGAATGTACGGGGGTTAAATAGTCCTGTTAAGCGGTCTGCACTGCTCTCCCTTTTAGAAAATGCTGATGGTGATGTTTGTTTGCTCCAAGAAACCCATCTTTTAACTAAAGATACCAGACGGATGAGGGATAGGCGTTTCTCACTGCAGTTTTGGTCGTCCAAGAAAAATGGGATGGCAATCCTCTTTAGTGCATGCTCGCAATGCAAAGTAGTTTCCACTGTGGCAGACATGAAGGGCAGGTTCTTAGCAGTCCAGGTACAATGGGGGGACACGCATATGATGATAGGGTACTTATATACCCCAAATGAACGTCAAATCCTTTTTGCGACTAGCTCTATCTGAGGTTCTTGCCTCTCCTGATACAGCGCTTTTGGTTTGGGAGACTTAAATCTTGTGATGGATCCAGGGCTGGATAGGTCCGAGCTGAGGTCTGAGGGAAACAATGGTTGGCTGACTGTGGATTGGGGGGTGTGTGGCATATTCAGCACCCTAATGAGCGCGACTATACTTACTTTCAGCTGCACACAAAACATATGCATGTCTGGATAATTTTGTAGCCTCCTCATCTCTCCTACCTAACTTGCACGCTGCGGATATAAGCCCCGCTCCCTCTCAGATCACGCCCTCATTTCAGTCCTACTCACAGCGCGATGCTCGCATTGAACGCCACCGAGTTGGCGCCTCCGCGACTCCCTTCTTCATTCTGAGGAGGTCACCTACCATATCCGAGATACAATAATACACTACCTCTTGGAAAATGACCTATAGGGTACTCCCCTCGCTGCGGTGTGAAAGCTCTGAAACTGGTGGTGCGGGGTGAATTTATCGTGATTGCGGCATCCTTTGCGTGACTATGCCAAGAAAAACACGCTGAATCAGAAAAGGAGGAGTGAACCGGGGCGCCGAGAGTTTGGAGAGAGTTGGATTTGTGGCGACGCATGCTGAAGCATTTGGACCTAGATATAGCTGAGCATGCTCTCCTGAGACTGCTTCACAAATTCACATAGACTCTGAGTGCAAGCACAGATGTCTGCAATCCAATCTATACTGGACCTGAATGCGGTGGTGGTGGAACATAACACAGATACCCTTATTGTTGACGCCTTTCGTCAGTTTTATCAACGCCTTTACGCGAAGGGAGACACCCACTTGCATGACCCAGGGGAATATTTGAATTCCTGTGGTATTACTCCCTTGCTTGAATCAATGGCTGACAATTTCCATTCGCATAGAGGAAGTCATATCGGCTATAGCCCGGCTAAAGTTGGCTAAGTCACCGGGGCCAGATGGCTTTCCGGCGCTGTTCTATAAAAACATTCTGCATGGAGCTGGCTCCCCTTTTAACAAGGCTTTTTAACTCCTTCCTCGACACTGGGGAGGTACCACCTTAAATGTCTGAAGCAGCAATTATTGTAATCCTTAAGCCTGGTAAGGAACTTAAATTAAAGAATGTGGGTCGTACTGGCCAATTTTGCTCCTTAATATCAATGCCAAGTTGTTTGTGAGTGTTTTGGCCTCACAACTCCCTCTTATGGATGATTCTTTAGATCTGGATCAATCCGGTATTATTCCAACACGACAAGGAGGGGACAACACTAAGAGGCTCCTACACCTCATTGATCTTGTACACCAATTGCGCACTCAGGCCTTCTTGCTCTCGATTGACGCGTAAAAGGCCTAAACCGCGTCGATTGGGAGTACTTATTCGCAGTTCTGCGTACATTCGGGTTCGGTCATAACTTCGTCCGGTGGGTGCATTGCTTGTACACCTCCCCCACGGCAGCGGTGCGGGTTAATGGTTGCAAATCGACCCTTTACCCCATTGCACGGGGCACGTGGCAGGGCTGTCCCTTGTCCCCACTTGTATTTGCTCTCTATATGGAGCCTTTCACCCAGCGCATTCGGTCTAACCCTGACATTGTAGGTATCAAATTTGGAGCTGACACGCATAAAACTAGTATGTATGCTGATGATGTCATCATCTCGCTCACACAGCCTCGGTCAACTCTGCGGTACCTGTCTAGGGAACTTACTGCCTTTGGGGACGTCGCAGGGTTCAAAGTCAACTTTGCGAAGTCGCTAATTCTTAATATGTCTATCCCCGGAATACACAACAAGACTTTTCCTTTCAATGGGTGCGCACGGACATCACATACCTGGGCATTCGGCTGACCTCGTCCATCGCTAAGACGGCCGCCCTCAGTTATGCCTTATTGATGGAACAAACGGCCAAGGCAATGTCCACCTGGTCACGTCTCAATCTGGCATGGTATGGGAAATTAGCGGCAGTAAAGATGGCGGTGCTCCTGCGCATCCTATATATCTTCCAAATGCTCTCTGTGAATCCACTCCCAGGCATCCTTCGGAAACTGCATGCACTCCTTAACACGTTCTTATGGGATAACAAGAAACCGCGGTTCGCGTTGACGCTTGTAACCTCCTTGAAAGCGCGGGAAGGGCTTGGCTTCACACTAGTGGGTGCATACTTCCAAGGGGCAAGCCTCCGCAACATCACAGAATGGATCAGGCCCCTGTCCAGTAAACACTGGAACTTTATGGACCAAACAGTGGCCGGACAAAACATATGGCACGAACTGTGGCTACTACGCAAATACAGTGCATGGGGGCTATACCCCTCTCTGGTCACCTCCCCGACCCTCAAAGTGTGGGACCGGCTAGCACGCCGGAAAGGGTGGACCACGTTTCCTTCTCCTATGTCTCCCATTGTGGACAACCCAGACTTTCAACTAGGCTGTGTGTCCCAGGTCTTTCATCGCTGGAGGGTTGCAAAAGGGTTGGGTCCCTTTTTGATCTTGAAGGCTTGAACCCCTTTCCTCAGTTACATAAGGATTATGATCTACCAGCGTCGCGCATTGGGTCACACGGTCTGAGAACATCGCCCCCATGTCCCGCCCCCTTAAAACCTTTGAAAAATTGCTGGTGTGTAAGAAGGATGATCGTAAACTCATATATGAACTCTACTCCATGATCACTACACATCCTAAGAGACACCGCACAAAGGCACAAATCAGGTGAGAGACTGAGCTGGGGAGGCCCTTAACACACAAAGAGTGGGAACACATTTTTTACTGTGCGCATCACACTGCTTCCAATAAAGCGGGCGCGGAATCTGCATATAAAGTGGTCACTTACTGGTATTGTACTCCAGAGTGTCTTGGGACAGATCCAGGTCAGACCTCTGCTGGCGCGGGGTGTTGCCTTACCGGTACTCTGGTGCACTTGCTGTGGCACTGCCCAAAGCTGGTGCGCTACTGGACAGCAATCCTCGATGACGTTGATGCAGCCTTTCAGATTACATTGCCACGGGCTCCCAAACATACACTCCAGGGACTTCCCCACTCTATATCCTTCCCGCTGAAATCATTGAGGGGCAGGCAGATAGCCTTAGCACTACTTGCGGTGAGACAGGTGCTCTTAGCGCATTGGGGGTCTTCCATAGTTCCAAACCCTCAAGACTAGATTCAGAGTCTCTGGCAACTCTTAGAAATGGAGCGAATTTCACTTAGTGTAGAGGGGAAGGGCATGGAATACGCGAAACTATGGTCCCCATTCCTGCAGCTCCTTACCAAAGACATGTGGGATGTAACGTGCCAGAAATATCTGCAAATCCTACAGCTCATACCATTAGAACTACCTGGTACATCCACTGATTGAATTGCTTGACATTGACTATTGCTTAGTGGCTGGGGGGGTGACAGAAAAGGCAGTATTCAACTGATGCGGAGGGAGGTTGGAGGGTGGGGTGGGGGGACGTTTCTTTCTTTGTTTCGTATTATGTATAAAAGTGGTACCTTCGCTGGGTGCCTTACGATTTCCCTGAGGTTTGAAATCATCGCGAGGTCGTTCCCCAGGATGTAGACCTGAACGCTGTGTAATGCTCTTCAGTTTTCGCTCTGCCGGCTCCCTGATGTATTCAGCTAAGCTGTGTATTTGTGACATTGCTACCACACAATAAAAATGATTGATTCTAAATTAACCTGTACCTAACCCTGGGTAGCACGGCCCAAAAATCAGTCAGGCTTAACTTAAAGGCAGTCTGTAAAGTATTTATGCACCACACAAACAGTAATAAAGTGAAAACACAACGTAAGAAAAACCACACACTGATTAAGACAAATAGAGTAAGATTTAACAAATTATTTGACACCACAATGACAAAAATCAAATCAGTAGAACTTGAGTTATTAATTTATAAGTAAACTTTTGCACCCAAAAGACTACAGACAAGCGCGCAATACTGCAGACATTCAGTTGCACAACAAAAGATGAAAAATGAAAAGATATGACCGACCGTGATGGAGCGGCGTTCGGATACAAGAAGTGGATTGGGCCGGGTTGCCACTTGCCTCAATCAAATACTTTATTCAGTTCCACAGGGCCATAAAAGTTCATCAGCATTGGGACAGCAAAGGAATCAAGGCACTGCCGGTGCTTCTCATATATGTTACGAACCTCCCTCAGTGGGTGTGGCTTGTTCAACAGCATTCTGGTTCGTGTAGTTGCACCATAAATCAACCTCCAGTGAGTTGCGCCTTGAAATTGCTTAAAAGTTAATAAACACCCCAGTGGGCGAAAAGCATACAGTTCTTTGAGAATACGCTGCGTTCACGGCACTCCAATTTGCATCACCTCCCGTTTCGGGATTCCTTCTTTCGAAGTCGTCACGGGCCCGCACTTGCAGTGTATCTCCTCCGCGACCGGACAAGGCCGCTAACATAATTCAAAAAAGAGTTGCCCCTATGGATGGTGAGTAGGCAGTGGCAGTGTCTACAGCCACTGTGCTCGGCGCTGGTGCATTTTAAACGTGTTTTTAATTTTGCTGCTGAAATCCCATATTTGCACAGGGGCTTTTACGGGATAGCGACTGTGGCTTCCCTTTTAACTTGCTGCGCAAAGACTTGCTGGCTTACCTGACTGAACCCGACGCCGGGGGCTGATCTCTTGTTCCCTCCTTCCTGCCCAGGTCCGATGCGGTGACTAGCACCGTTGCGCGGAGGGCGAGGACGGTCGAGACTGCCACTTCTAGTGCGCTGGGGGGGGGGGCGGTTAGCGGTCTAATGCTCCTGAGGCACTCACGCTGTGGGGCATAAAAGGCACTGAAGGAGCCGGGTCGCGTGGTGGTGAGTAGGCAGTGGCAGTGTCTACAGCCACTGTGCTCAGCGCTGATGCATTTTAAACGTGTTTTTAATTTTGCTGCTGAAATCCCATATTTGCACAGGGGCTTTTACGGGATAGCGACTGTGGCTTCCCTTTTAAACTTGCTGCGCAAAGACTTGCTGGCTTACCTGACTGAACCCGACGCCGGGGGCTGATCTCTTGTTCCCTCCTTCCCGCCCCGGTCCGACGCGGTGACTAGCACCGTTGCGCGGAGGGCGAGGAAGGTGGAGACTGCCACTTCCGGTGCGCGGGGGGGGGGCCGGGTAGCGGTCTAGTGCTCCTGAGGCACTCACGCTGTGGGGCATAAAAGGCGGATGCCTTTCCGGCAGCGCAGCGGGCGCGACGAAGGCGCGCCAAAGTCGCGCTTAAGTCAAGCCCGTCTGCGCCTGTCCGCGATCGCACGTGGGCCAGGGCCGGACCTTATGCCCTACGGGGGGGGGCACTTTCAATGGAGCAGAAGGGAGCTGATGGCTCTCCACAGTACCACCTCCAGCCCATGTTTACACAGTATGAGAGTGGAGGAGAATACGGGCTGCGAGTACTGCCACTTTTCCTACAATTTGGACAGGGATGTGGGCCGTAAGCACCACAACCTGGCCTGCGGTCCGCTAAATGTACGCTCCCTGCGGAAACACAAGTTGGATCTTTACGATCTACTCACTGAGAAGCAGTGGGATCTTGTGTTTCTCACAGAGACTTGGTTAGACGAGTGCTCTACCTCTGACGCTATGGAGGCGTTACCAGAAGGCTACACAATGCTTAGGCAGGACAGACCTATCGGAAGAGGAGGGGGCATTGCTATTATAGCCAAGCAACGCCTACGGTGCCACTTAGACTACTCCCCTGTCCTTGACAGCGAGGCGGGTGGCTTTACCATTAAGGTAAATGACGGCTACACGCTGAAGGGTCTTTTGATCTACAGACCCCCTGGCCCCATGGCCAGGTTTTGGGAGAGCCTGGTAGAAGGCATTTTTGAGGCTGCGCTGCGTAGAGACAAGTTCTTGGTACTGGGGGACCTCAACATGCACCTAGATGACCCCACGGACAAAGCAGCCATGGATTTCCGCCAGGCGTTGGGGGCATTTCAGTTGAATCAGATAGTAAGTGGCCCCACTCACCAACTGGGCCACTTGCTAGACCCCATATTTGTCAACTGGGGGGAAGTAGACGCCCTGAATCCCATTCCCATTCCCTGGTCGGACCATCACCTAGTGCCTTTTTCCATACGCATCCCGGGGGTTAGATTACCGGAGCCAGCACCACTGTACCACCCTAGGCGGACATGGGCCACCTTCTCCCAGGCTAAGTTCAGTGCGGCACTTACTAGAGGGGGGAGCCCTGGGGGGGATGATGCCGATACAGCTAATACCAACCTCTGTAAACGCATCACTGAAGCACTTGACTGCACGGCCCTACTCTCCCTTGTAAAATTGGGTGGCCGCACTAAAAAAAACAGCCCCGTGGTATAGTGATGAGCTTCGAGTTGCTAAAGCAGCACTGAAGCGGGCTGAAAGGCAGTGGCGAGGGGCTTTCGCCATGGATGCCAATGTGATTTATCTAACTGAGAGGCGCGCCTATCACAGGCTAATTAGGAAGTCCAAGGCAGCACACTATGCCACTAGGATTATGGAAGCTGGGAACTCCACGAAGGAACTGTTTTTGCTATATAAAACTCTTTCGGGTGGGATGCCCTCCACTGCCCCAGATGATTGTTCAGTGGAATGCTGTAATAGGATTGCGGACTTCTATGCCGAAAAAATAGTGAACATTTACTCGGCCTTCCCTAGCCATCCTACCGTAGGCTCGGAGTTTGTAGAAACCCCGAGGGAGTGGGGGGATAGACACATCTTGACCAACTTTGTCACCCCATCCCTGGAGACTCTCTTGAAGATCTGTATGTCTGTTAAGTCAGGCTCCCCGCGGGACCCCACCACGCCTAAACGGCTAGCCGAAAGCTTGCCAGTGCTGGAACCATACATCAGACATCTTTTGGACGTTTCCTTCAGGACCCAGACTGTGCCCAGAGATTGGAAACAGGCGGTGGTGCTACCTCTTCAAAAGAAGCCTAACATCAGCTTCGAAAAATTGGAGAACCTCGGGCCAATCTCCCTCCTACCATACCTGGCTAAAGTGGCGGAGAAAACGGTAAACATACAACTGATGGATTTCGTGGAAGAGGCTGCCCTCCTGCACAAGACCCAGTTTGGTTTCCGTCCCCGCCACTCGACTGAATCAGCGCTTCTGATGGCAGTGGAGACCTTACGTCAGGGGGTGGATGAGGGCCAGACTATGGCTGTCATCCTACTGGATCTAAGTGCAGCATTCCACACTGTAGCCCATACCACCTTGCTACAGTGTCTGAATGATGGTGGGATATCAGGAGCTGCACTTGAATGGATCCAGTCCTTCCTGACAGGGAGAGGCTTTCATGTTCGCCAGGGAGATTGTTACTCTAGGGAGATTGGCCTAGGCCAGGGCGTGCCTCAGGGCTCGTCCCTGAGCCCAACCCTATTTAATCTCTATGTCACCCCGGTGGCGCCCATCGCTGAAAGCCATGGTCTGCACATAGTGTCCTATGCCGATGACTCGCAGTTGGTCATCTCCCTGTCACGCGCGCCCGGTCTTGCGGTGGACAGATTCAGGGCCTGCATGCAGGAACTGGCTACCTGGATGTCCACCAACTGTCTTAAGCTAAATAGCAGCAAGACTGAGGTGCTCGTGGTGGGGGGGAGCCCATCTGTCTGGTCATCGGCATGGTGGCCATCATGTCTAGGGGAGGTCCCTATACCCTGTCAAGAAGCCAGGAACCTGGGAGTGTGCCTTGACGCAGACCTGTCTTTTGGACCCCAGATAGGCCGTGTGGTGGGGGTCTGCTTCAGCATCCTAAAAAGCCTGCGGAAGGTATTAGATCTTCTCCCCACGTCAGCCCGCAGGACGCTGGTGCATGCCCTCGTCACATCGCGCCTGGATTATGGCAATCTGCTGTATCTGGGAGCCACCAGTAAGGTGATTAGCCGCCTCCAGGTGCTGCAGAATGCAGCGGCTCACCTGATTCTGAAACTCCCCAAGAGATCAGCATCCAAGGCAGACCTTCAGGCCCTTCACTGGCTCCCAGTAAGGAGCAGGGTCGAATTTAAGGCCCTTTGCACATGCCACCGCATCTTGGGTGGTAAGGCACCAGCTCCCCTTCAGGGTTTGATCACCCGGTACGCGCCTGCGTGTGCTTTGCGATCCTCCTGTGTAGGGCTACTAAAGGTCCCCAGGATAAAAAAGGCACGCATGGGAGGTAGGTCTTTCAGATACCTGGTCGCGAAAAGCTGGAGCGCCTTGCCACTGGACCTTCGCCTGGAGCCATCTGAACTCGGCTTCAGGAAGAAATTAAAAACCCACCTCTACACACAGTAAGCCGAGCTGACCTTGCGGCACGGCTCTGCTGACCCCACTCGCCACAGCGCGGGGACACACCATCTGTGCGTAACCAGGCGCTTTATAAATTTCCCTTAATAATAATAATATGGAAGAGACACCAGGTGAGTATTAATTTGCACGAAGGGCAGGACGGTAATAAACATAGTGCAAAGAAGCATGAATGAACTTGTAGCAGTCAGCACACCACTATTGATAAAGAGGACAGGGGTTCTTGAAACGCGTCTGGAGTTTGTGCTTAAGAACTTTGTATGAAGTGGGAATCACACTGCAATTTACCAGCAGGCGGAGTCCAATAAAAAGGAATAAGAAGATTTGCGTGAGGATTCTTTCACAGGGGCAACCTTTTTCGAGTTATATATATATATATATATATATATATATATATATATATATATATATATATATATATATATATATATATATATATATACATATATATATATATATTCACTGAAAAAACCATAGGTTATAGACCATATATAGTTAGGAATTAGCATTTAAAAAACCTTATTTTACTCACACAAAACCATTGAAATTCCATATATAGTTAGTTGCACTAACTATATATCGCGCACCCGCAATCCACTGCTGATCATGTCACATATTACATCATTCATGACATGGTCAGTGACATCACTGATGACATCACTGATGACATCTCAAATGACATCACTGATGACATCACTGATGACATCTCATTTGACATCATTCTTGTGCTAATACGATAAACCTCTTCAGACTCTAATATAACCTTAGATACACTCAGTGTATACAGACACTCACACACTGCCACTCATCCATGGAGTTACTCACACACCCAGTCAGTCATGCAAAGAAACAATCTCACCTCCATTTCTTCAACTATACAGTTAAACACACCTTACTTATTGAAACATATACTAACACATATTTACTCTCTTATACAATCCCTGATACAAGTTCACAATGATCGATACAACCACTCACTCATTCAGTGGCTCTCATGCACAGTTATTTATATATGCCAACTCTCACATGTACTGTGTTTTACATATGTACTTACTATGACATGTAGCATTGAGATATCCATTCACTCATCAATACACTCATGCACACAGTCAACTGCCCATGTAGCTGTTTCCACATGCACTCTTGAACTCATACACCTAGTGAATAAACTGCTCACACATCTATGCATAGAGTCACACACCTTCCAGCCACCCCCACACAAACTCAATCTCCCATAGAAATACTTGGGCAACCAATTAATAACACATATAGCCTCTCGTATAGCTAATGATCAACACATGCAGCAGTTTACAGAACAACAGACATAATGATGCACAAATTAAGACAGTTTAGTCACTAACCCATGCATTCAGTGAGACACATTTAATCACTCACTCATACAGTCAGTCACGCACCTACTAAATCCTTCATCCAGACACTTATACATCCACTCATTCTTCAATATGTAAGACATATTTTAACTTTACAGAAACATACAGTCACTGGATGTTGTCATCAGTGATGTCATCAGTGATGTCATTTGAGATGTCATCAGTGATGTCATCAGTGATGTCACTGACCATGTCATGAATGATGTAATATGTGACATGATCAGCAGTGGATTGCGGGTGCGCGATATATAGTTAGTGCAACTAACTATATATGGAATTTCAATGGTTTTGTGTGAGTAAAATAAGGTTTTTTAAATGCTAATTCCTAACTATATATGGTCTATAACCTATGGTTTTTTCAGTGAATTTTCAAGGTTTTGTAAATGCTAATTCCTAACTATATATGGTCTATAACCTATGGTTTTTTCAGTGAATTTTCAAGGTTTTGTAAATGCTAATTCCTAACTATATATGGTCCATAACCTATGGTTTTTTCTGTGAATTTCATTGGTTTTTTATCAGCTAATATCTGTAGCTGTAAAATGTATTCTTCTTTAAATCCAAAAATATATTTTATATGTTTATGAATAATTTTTTTTTTAAATATTTTTTTTTCTTCGTTCCCGCTTCGCAAATCGGGAAGCTTCCCGTTAGCTGACCTTGATGCCGCGAAATAGACCGCGAGCCGGTAAACGTTTCTTTACCGCAAGTGCCGCGTTACAAAACAACATCGTGACGCCTCCCGTCCGCATGACGTTTCACGTTGTCGCGTGATACGTCATATGACGTACTACGTTAGCGAACTGGTACGCGAAGCGAGTCGCAAAGCGCAGGTTTCTGGAAGCAAACCGGGAGGCCCTGCAAAGCGCTTAACGTAAACACAGCAAGTCATGTGACTTGGTAATAACACTTTTCATTGGTTCATTTCACTTTTGGTTTCCTAATGATGTAAGACTAGGTCATATAATCTAAAATGAACACTTTTGATTGGTTGAGAACTCTTGTTTTTCCCAAATGATGAAAATCCCTCCTTCTTTCCTCACTCTGACTTTCATCATTGTGAGAGAAAGACCCTTTGTGATCACTGAGCAATGGCTTCTTTAGTAGCTTCAGCTGGTGCTTCCCCACCACCTCCACCACATCCAAGGAAGAGTGGACCACCTGCTCAAGTTATAATTCAACAAGAAGAAGAAGAAGAGGAACAGGAGGACGAGCACGAAGAGAGGCAGTTTTTGCCTGAGCAGCCCAGGACGTCTCACCGGAAAGAAAACTTCATTTGGCAATTTTTTAAAATTCCCAAAGGTCAGAAAAAAGTAAATGCAAGATACATAACTTGCCTTATATGTCAAGATAGACTGTCCAGAGGGACCGACAAAAAAATACAGTTTCGGAAACTACACAATGCATCGCCATATGACTAGGTGGCATCCTAACAACTACAGTGCTGCACAGTTTCGGAACGACCTAGATAATCTCCCTATTATGGCCAGAAGATCTGTTGTACCGGAAGTGACGGGACCAGAGGGCAGGGAGATGGTGCCAAATATACAAATGAGATTTGGTGATGTAAAACACATCTGCGTATTTTGCGATGGATTCATTTCCTACGGAGAAAAAAGCATCACTCTGATCAACAGAGCTATTGACTATCATATGCAAGTTTGTACGAAACGTCCAAAATAATAAATACTTCTTTTTTTTGTTTTGTTGCTCCTGTTGAGCCCTTTACAATGAATCGTTTTCATTGCCCCCTCCAAGAAAAACCCCAAAAAATATAAAACTGTTCCGAAAAATTCAAAAACAGTAAAAAAATGTTCAGAAAAATAAAAAAAAAAGTTCTTTTCAGAACTACCTCCCCGTTATTAAAAAATTGGTACAATATTTGGAACTGTGCCAACCTCTATTTCTCTTAGTTCGCTTCCCAGTTCGCTCGCCGGTACGCGAACCGGAAGCGAACCAAAAACAGTAAGTATAAGGGAAGGAAACAGACACTTATGTTAAAAGAAAGACAGCTATAGGGGAGTAAACTAGAGATACTATTACCCGTAATCCACTGCTGATGATGTCACATATTACATCATTCATGACATGCTCAGTGACATCATCAGCAGAGGATTGCGGGTTTTTTGGCAACATGCCTTATCCACGGTTTAATAACGCTGCCTTTTGCTTTATATAAGTTTTCAAATTGTATGAAATATATACCAATAGGTCGTTATGAACCTTTAGGTAGTGCTTTTCTTCATGAGGTCTGGTCGCTTCCATACACATACAGATGTTTCAAAGATGATCAAGAAGTTTATCTGAATGGAGAGGAATGCACTGAGACGCCAGATCATTCACTAATGTGTAGGCACATACAGTTACACGGTTCATGCAACAAACACCGACCAAATATGGCTTGCGTGTTGCAAGGCACGCCAGTTCCTGCTATCATCCCCACGTTCAAGTTGTTGGAAAATGGTAGTTATTTGATGCTCAATAATGAAGATTGTTCTGAGTTAATTAAAAGTATTCCTTTTATCGTAACAGTAAGTGAACGGGTTATTTGCTGCAGAAATGTTCTATTTCCTCCCACACATGAACATAGGGAGTTTTCAATCTGGCCACAAATACCAACCTTGGGACACGTTTCAACGGCATGGCAAGAATAAGAGCTCTTTTGTCTCAGAGAGAGGTGGCCTTGAGTTCGGCCCGTGAAACTTTCGTACTTCACATAGCGAACACCCGTACAGAGGTGCACACCCTTTTCAATTAAGATTTGCCTTTCAATTTCAGCAACATGTTTCCGACTATCTTTAACGCATCCTCCACAAAGTCCCTGGCGCACTTTTTTAAAGTTGTTACCAGTGGTCTCGTGACTTCATTTGAGAAAATCTTTGGAGTCATCCCTGCTTCCTTTCATTCTATTTTCTCCACTCTGGTTCGTGGATTGGCATTTTTACTTGCATTACCAGCGGACGCTCTTGTGCTTTTTTACATTTTTAAATATGGATGTCCCTCCTATGCAACCTCCCACCCTGCAGCTGCTGACACTGTTCCGCAATCGCATGCTAGAATATTATGTACAATGCCGTTGGCGATATTAAGCACGGCATATGGATTATCTTTTCGATTCTCCTACTTCACCTGTGTCCAGCCTGTATTTCACTGCCTGACCTGTGATTTCGATTGGGCCATTGATTTGTGTCTCTGCGGACCGGTTTCTCCTGACGTCGACTTTAATCAGCTGATGACTCCTATCATTACTCACGAGTTGGTTTGTCCTGGCGAAAGGATTATGGCTGTGGCATTGATGCATGGACTACTTGGTCCCTGGAATTTACTGGCGGCAGCACAGTCTTTCTTGGAACAGAGCTTTCTTGAAAACCCACCGAGCTGTCCTCTGATGGTGATAGAGGATCCGGTGCTGGGAGAGCACGTATGTTCTTTTCCGCTTTTAAATTGGATGGCTGAACTGTTTTCGGATGAAGACGGTGACTTCCTATTGGAGGCTGTTGCAGCTTATTTTGCATACACAGTTATGTCATAGACCTTTTTCATGTTTGATATGCTGAGTACTAGCATTTCATTGACAATTCATTGACTTATTTGTCAAGTTTTTATTATTTACCTTGCCTATTGGCTTAAGACTCGATAAAGTACTTGGCTGTTTTATTTTTCTTTAGCATTAAATTTTCCTAGTTTTTAATGCTTTACCTTGCGGACCGTCCACATATAAACTTGCAATCTGCTCTCATGAGATGGCACTTCTATTATCTTATTCAGTTCGTTTCCGGATCATGGGGAGGTGTCATCTAGGTCCTGGATATCTTTACACCGTGTTAAGTTAGCATGGGCTCATTACCGGTTTAAACGCCATTTTTCCTTTTTTGCAACTTCTGCACACGACACTTAGTTGTTGCTTTAGCTTTCCACCTAGTAGTTCATCGTGGTTTACATGAGAATAATATGTTATTGCTCTACTATCTGCTTTGCTTGTTAAACTATATCTGTACAGCGAGTGCTAAAGTTTCAAGAACAACACGATACAGAATTGTTATGAGGTCTGATCTCCACGACTTCATACTCATAACATAAGTGCAACTTCTGCCAATTCTGGGCATGAGGCGGGTTTTATATTGCTTTGCCGAACACACATACACAACAGTTGATGCGGTTCACATGAAGAGAGAGCTGGTGTATGCTGATGTGATACAAAAGGGGGTGGTAATGGACGGAGCATCTGAACCAATCAAACACTCACACCCAGTCAAAAGATCTGGGTTTAATCCATCACCGTTCTTTAGCCCACTGTGCCACCCCAGTTCAGACATGGCTATATGCAAATCAGTCTGACCCTGTGCCTCATGGGAACAGTCCAGCCCGAACTGCCAAGCCATGCCTTCCCTGGACCGAAAACAAGCTTCCGAGGACCGGTTTCTGGCATTACAGCCGTCTTCAGCCCGGCTTGCTTGAATCCAGTGGCAAAGTGAGCAAGGGACTCACGTCTGAGCATACCCTGCCACATTTATGGCGGCCAAAAGCGGTACAAAAGGGGGTGGTAATGGACGGAGCATCTGAACCAATCAAACACTCACACCCAGTCAAAAGATCTGGGTTTAATCCATCACCGTTCTTTAGCCCACTGTGCCACCCCAGTTCAGACATGGCTATATGCAAATCAGTCTGACCCTGTGCCTCATGGGAACAGTCCAGCCCGAACTGCCAAGCCATGCCTTCCCTGGACCGAAAACAAGCTTCCGAGGACCGGTTTCTGGCATTACAGCCGTCTTCAGCCCGGCTTGCTTGAATCCAGTGGCAAAGTGAGCAAGGGACTCACGTCTGAGCATACCCTGCCACATTTATGGCGGCCAAAAGCGGTACAAAAGGGGGTGGTAATGGACGGAGCATCTGAACCAATCAAACACTCACACCCAGTCAAAAGATCTGGGTTTAATCCATCACCGTTCTTTAGCCCACTGTGCCACCCCAGTTCAGACATGGCTATATGCAAATCAGTCTGACCCTGTGCCTCATGGGAACAGTCCAGCCCGAACTGCCAAGCCATGCCTTCCCTGGACCGAAAACAAGCTTCCGAGGACCGGTTTCTGGCATTACAGCCGTCTTCAGCCCGGCTTGCTTGAATCCAGTGGCAAAGTGAGCAAGGGACTCACGTCTGAGCATACCCTGCCACATTTATGGCGGCCAAAAGCGGTACAAAAGGGGGTGGTAATGGACGGAGCATCTGAACCAATCAAACACTCACACCCAGTCAAAAGATCTGGGTTTAATCCATCACCGTTCTTTAGCCCACTGTGCCACCCCAGTTCAGACATGGCTATATGCAAATCAGTCTGACCCTGTGCCTCATGGGAACAGTCCAGCCCGAACTGCCAAGCCATGCCTTCCCTGGACCGAAAACAAGCTTCCGAGGACCGGTTTCTGGCATTACAGCCGTCTTCAGCCCGGCTTGCTTGAATCCAGTGGCAAAGTGAGCAAGGGACTCACGTCTGAGCATACCCTGCCACATTTATGGCGGCCAAAAGCGGTACAAAAGGGGGTGGTAATGGACGGAGCATCTGAACCAATCAAACACTCACACCCAGTCAAAAGATCTGGGTTTAATCCATCACCGTTCTTTAGCCCACTGTGCCACCCCAGTTCAGACATGGCTATATGCAAATCAGTCTGACCCTGTGCCTCATGGGAACAGTCCAGCCCGAACTGCCAAGCCATGCCTTCCCTGGACCGAAAACAAGCTTCCGAGGACCGGTTTCTGGCATTACAGCCGTCTTCAGCCCGGCTTGCTTGAATCCAGTGGCAAAGTGAGCAAGGGACTCACGTCTGAGCATACCCTGCCACATTTATGGCGGCCAAAAGCGGTACAAAAGGGGGTGGTAATGGACGGAGCATCTGAACCAATCAAACACTCACACCCAGTCAAAAGATCTGGGTTTAATCCATCACCGTTCTTTAGCCCACTGTGCCACCCCAGTTCAGACATGGCTATATGCAAATCAGTCTGACCCTGTGCCTCATGGGAACAGTCCAGCCCGAACTGCCAAGCCATGCCTTCCCTGGACCGAAAACAAGCTTCCGAGGACCGGTTTCTGGCATTACAGCCGTCTTCAGCCCGGCTTGCTTGAATCCAGTGGCAAAGTGAGCAAGGGACTCACGTCTGAGCATACCCTGCCACATTTATGGCGGCCAAAAGCGGTACAAAAGGGGGTGGTAATGGACGGAGCATCTGAACCAATCAAACACTCACACCCAGTCAAAAGATCTGGGTTTAATCCATCACCGTTCTTTAGCCCACTGTGCCACCCCAGTTCAGACATGGCTATATGCAAATCAGTCTGACCCTGTGCCTCATGGGAACAGTCCAGCCCGAACTGCCAAGCCATGCCTTCCCTGGACCGAAAACAAGCTTCCGAGGACCGGTTTCTGGCATTACAGCCGTCTTCAGCCCGGCTTGCTTGAATCCAGTGGCAAAGTGAGCAAGGGACTCACGTCTGAGCATACCCTGCCACATTTATGGCGGCCAAAAGCGGTACAAAAGGGGGTGGTAATGGACGGAGCATCTGAACCAATCAAACACTCACACCCAGTCAAAAGATCTGGGTTTAATCCATCACCGTTCTTTAGCCCACTGTGCCACCCCAGTTCAGACATGGCTATATGCAAATCAGTCTGACCCTGTGCCTCATGGGAACAGTCCAGCCCGAACTGCCAAGCCATGCCTTCCCTGGACCGAAAACAAGCTTCCGAGGACCGGTTTCTGGCATTACAGCCGTCTTCAGCCCGGCTTGCTTGAATCCAGTGGCAAAGTGAGCAAGGGACTCACGTCTGAGCATACCCTGCCACATTTATGGCGGCCAAAAGCGGTACAAAAGGGGGTGGTAATGGACGGAGCATCTGAACCAATCAAACACTCACACCCAGTCAAAAGATCTGGGTTTAATCCATCACCGTTCTTTAGCCCACTGTGCCACCCCAGTTCAGACATGGCTATATGCAAATCAGTCTGACCCTGTGCCTCATGGGAACAGTCCAGCCCGAACTGCCAAGCCATGCCTTCCCTGGACCGAAAACAAGCTTCCGAGGACCGGTTTCTGGCATTACAGCCGTCTTCAGCCCGGCTTGCTTGAATCCAGTGGCAAAGTGAGCAAGGGACTCACGTCTGAGCATACCCTGCCACATTTATGGCGGCCAAAAGCGGTACAAAAGGGGGTGGTAATGGACGGAGCATCTGAACCAATCAAACACTCACACCCAGTCAAAAGATCTGGGTTTAATCCATCACCGTTCTTTAGCCCACTGTGCCACCCCAGTTCAGACATGGCTATATGCAAATCAGTCTGACCCTGTGCCTCATGGGAACAGTCCAGCCCGAACTGCCAAGCCATGCCTTCCCTGGACCGAAAACAAGCTTCCGAGGACCGGTTTCTGGCATTACAGCCGTCTTCAGCCCGGCTTGCTTGAATCCAGTGGCAAAGTGAGCAAGGGACTCACGTCTGAGCATACCCTGCCACATTTATGGCGGCCAAAAGCGGTACAAAAGGGGGTGGTAATGGACGGAGCATCTGAACCAATCAAACACTCACACCCAGTCAAAAGATCTGGGTTTAATCCATCACCGTTCTTTAGCCCACTGTGCCACCCCAGTTCAGACATGGCTATATGCAAATCAGTCTGACCCTGTGCCTCATGGGAACAGTCCAGCCCGAACTGCCAAGCCATGCCTTCCCTGGACCGAAAACAAGCTTCCGAGGACCGGTTTCTGGCATTACAGCCGTCTTCAGCCCGGCTTGCTTGAATCCAGTGGCAAAGTGAGCAAGGGACTCACGTCTGAGCATACCCTGCCACATTTATGGCGGCCAAAAGCGGTACAAAAGGGGGTGGTAATGGACGGAGCATCTGAACCAATCAAACACTCACACCCAGTCAAAAGATCTGGGTTTAATCCATCACCGTTCTTTAGCCCACTGTGCCACCCCAGTTCAGACATGGCTATATGCAAATCAGTCTGACCCTGTGCCTCATGGGAACAGTCCAGCCCGAACTGCCAAGCCATGCCTTCCCTGGACCGAAAACAAGCTTCCGAGGACCGGTTTCTGGCATTACAGCCGTCTTCAGCCCGGCTTGCTTGAATCCAGTGGCAAAGTGAGCAAGGGACTCACGTCTGAGCATACCCTGCCACATTTATGGCGGCCAAAAGCGGTACAAAAGGGGGTGGTAATGGACGGAGCATCTGAACCAATCAAACACTCACACCCAGTCAAAAGATCTGGGTTTAATCCATCACCGTTCTTTAGCCCACTGTGCCACCCCAGTTCAGACATGGCTATATGCAAATCAGTCTGACCCTGTGCCTCATGGGAACAGTCCAGCCCGAACTGCCAAGCCATGCCTTCCCTGGACCGAAAACAAGCTTCCGAGGACCGGTTTCTGGCATTACAGCCGTCTTCAGCCCGGCTTGCTTGAATCCAGTGGCAAAGTGAGCAAGGGACTCACGTCTGAGCATACCCTGCCACATTTATGGCGGCCAAAAGCGGTACAAAAGGGGGTGGTAATGGACGGAGCATCTGAACCAATCAAACACTCACACCCAGTCAAAAGATCTGGGTTTAATCCATCACCGTTCTTTAGCCCACTGTGCCACCCCAGTTCAGACATGGCTATATGCAAATCAGTCTGACCCTGTGCCTCATGGGAACAGTCCAGCCCGAACTGCCAAGCCATGCCTTCCCTGGACCGAAAACAAGCTTCCGAGGACTGGTTTCTGGCATTACAGCCGTCTTCAGCCCGGCTTGCTTGAATCCAGTGGCAAAGTGAGCAAGGGACTCACGTCTGAGCATACCCTGCCACATTTATGGCGGCCAAAAGCGGTACAAAAGGGGGTGGTAATGGACGGAGCATCTGAACCAATCAAACACTCACACCCAGTCAAAAGATCTGGGTTTAATCCATCACCGTTCTTTAGCCCACTGTGCCACCCCAGTTCAGACATGGCTATATGCAAATCAGTCTGACCCTGTGCCTCATGGGAACAGTCCAGCCCGAACTGCCAAGCCATGCCTTCCCTGGACCGAAAACAAGCTTCCGAGGACCGGTTTCTGGCATTACAGCCGTCTTCAGCCCGGCTTGCTTGAATCCAGTGGCAAAGTGAGCAAGGGACTCACGTCTGAGCATACCCTGCCACATTTATGGCGGCCAAAAGCGGTACAAAAGGGGGTGGTAATGGACGGAGCATCTGAACCAATCAAACACTCACACCCAGTCAAAAGATCTGGGTTTAATCCATCACCGTTCTTTAGCCCACTGTGCCACCCCAGTTCAGACATGGCTATATGCAAATCAGTCTGTATTTCACTGCCTGACCTGTGATTTCGATTGGGCCATTGATTTGTGTCTCTGCGGACCGGTTTCTCCTGACGTCGACTTTAATCAGCTGATGACTCCTATCATTACTCACGAGTTGGTTTGTCCTGGCGAAAGGATTATGGCTGTGGCATTGATGCATGGACTACTTGGTCCCTGGAATTTACTGGCGGCAGCACAGTCTTTCTTGGAACAGAGCTTTCTTGAAAACCCACCGAGCTGTCCTCTGATGGTGATAGAGGATCCGGTGCTGGGAGAGCACGTATGTTCTTTTCCGCTTTTAAATTGGATGGCTGAACTGTTTTCGGATGAAGACGGTGACTTCCTATTGGAGGCTGTTGCAGCTTATTTTGCATACACAGTTATGTCATAGACCTTTTTCATGTTTGATATGCTGAGTACTAGCATTTCATTGACAATTCATTGACTTATTTGTCAAGTTTTTATTATTTACCTTGCCTATTGGCTTAAGACTCGATAAAGTACTTGGCTGTTTTATTTTTCTTTAGCATTAAATTTTCCTAGTTTTTAATGCTTTACCTTGCGGACCGTCCACATATAAACTTGCAATCTGCTCTCATGAGATGGCACTTCTATTATCTTATTCAGTTCGTTTCCGGATCATGGGGAGGTGTCATCTAGGTCCTGGATATCTTTACACCGTGTTAAGTTAGCATGGGCTCATTACCGGTTTAAACGCCATTTTTCCTTTTTTGCAACTTCTGCACACGACACTTAGTTGTTGCTTTAGCTTTCCACCTAGTAGTTCATCGTGGTTTACATGAGAATAATATGTTATTGCTCTACTATCTGCTTTGCTTGTTAAACTATATCTGTACAGCGAGTGCTAAAGTTTCAAGAACAACACGATACAGAATTGTTATGAGGTCTGATCTCCACGACTTCATACTCATAACATAAGTGCAACTTCTGCCAATTCTGGGCATGAGGCGGGTTTTATATTGCTTTGCCGAACACACATACACAACAGTTGATGCGGTTCACATGAAGAGAGAGCTGGTGTATGCTGATGTGATTCCTTCAAATCTAAGACACTAAAGTATGGGCACGCCCTAAACCAACACAAAGAGACCTTCTTAGCAAATAATATAATATGTGTATTAGGGAGGGTGAGATATAAGCAGCCGCGGGCCGTGGAGGGAGTTACGATGGTGCAGGGAGGCGGGGAGGGGGAGAAGCAGGGTGGAGCCCTCTCTACCTTGCCCCTCCCCCTCCCCGCCTCCCTGCCCCACCGTAACTCCCTCCACGGCCCGCGGCTGCTTATAAGTGTTGCTAACTCTTATTCATTTACAGCATGTTAACATACTGTCACCATTCGCTTTTTATGTACTAGTAACTATGCTGGTAATTTTGCTACTGATAATATGTGTACTTGTATTCTCCACCCTGCCCCTCCCCCTCCCCGCCTCCCTGCCTCACCGTAACTCCCTCCACGGCCCGCGGCTGCTTATAAGTGTTGCTAACTCTTATTCATTTACAGCATGTTAACATACTATCACCATTCACTTTTTATGTACTAGTAACTATGCTGGTAATTTTGCTACTGATAATATGTGTACTTTTATTATCTAAGGTACTACGCCTGAGAAGACGGCATTAGTAAATAAACATTTCAAATACACATCTGTTCTTCTTAACTCCATGTTCTGGTTTCTAAGAAATCTATAACGACCTACTGTTCATGAGTTCCACGTATCCTGAGGTACTATAAGTTCATATTCTGGATTGTCTAAACATTGAGAGTTTGTTATATCCAATGTGACACTGTACCTAGCTTCCTAAGGAGTTTTTCATTACTAACGTGAGTTTTGGGACACCCTAATTCGCCGAGGTTCCAATCCTCTGTCCACAGTTCTGTGTGAGAACAGAAACCCTGCGACAGGGGCACCCCCGACCCTTGCTGGAGCTTCATCACACTTGCGATACAACTCCAGCAATGCGCCACCTTTACGGCACAGATACATCACGCATCTGTGCTGTTTTTGCCCCATGATGCACCGCATTGTAAATGCAGCACACCATAGGTGACGGAACAGCGGCACAGAATGACTAACACATCCCTGGTGATGCGCCAGTCATCATAAATGTATCCCTATGCTTCTTATCTTGTTAGAGATGAACCGCCATATGTATCATCAAAGTTTTTTGCATTTCCTAAATAGCGAACTTTAAGGAATAAATAGCGATTCTTTACCATTCCTAGTTTGCGATGAGCTATTTGCTAATTAGCCGAATGTAGCCCAATGAAGCCCAATGTAGCCCAATGTAGCCCAAAGATGGCCGCCAGACACACAAAAACCAAATGTAGCCCAAATATCAGCCAGATGTAGCCCAACTATAGCCCAGTGACAGAATGACCAATCAGCTTCGCAAACCTCCGTTACGCGAAGCGGAGCGCTGTTACAGATATATATCTTTTTTTGAACGTTAATTTCTCAAAATCCACTGGAGCACATATATTGAGACCTAGCAAAGGCACATCGGGCTACCAGTCCCTAATATTTTGCCAAGTTTCGTGCAAATCCATTCAGCCGTTCGATTATTATTATTATTATTTTTTTTTGCCCCGCGGGGCCCTTTTAAAACCTCCACATCAAACCTAGGGGGTCAGCGAGGATCTACTATGCCCCCTTATAGTTATTTCCCCCTTTGTTTTGACCTCCTCTTGTCTCTCGATCCTACCGAGAGACAAGATGGTGGCCGCTACGGACTGTTTGGAATGTTGACAGACGCCGGAGAACCAATCAGCTTCGCTTCACAAAGCTACGTTGCGCGACAAGTACGCGTCCTGGGCCGCTGCCCAGTCCGCTGTTACAGATATATATCTTTTTTTAAACGTTAATTTCTCAAAATCCACTGGAGCACATATATTGAGACCTACAAAAGGCACATCGGGCTACCAGTCCCTACAATTTTGCCAAGTTTCGTGCAAATCCATTCAGCCGTTCGGGCTAAAAGTGAGGCCAACCGCCCTATGGAAATTAACATGGGAAAAACGCGTTTTGGGACCCCCCTTTTTTCTCGGCCCCCCCTTGACGAACCCCCCCAAAATTTTCAGGGGCTGCTCAGAAACAAAATGTGCCATTTTCCTGAAAATTTCAGCCAATTCCGTCCACAAACGCCAAAGTTATTAGACATAGAATTTTCAAAAAACCCATAGAGAAAAAATCCTAACTATATATACCTACTGGCGACCGCCAGTAGGTAATATATATGTATATATATATATATATATATTCACTGAAAAAAGCGTAGGTTATAGACCATATATAGTTAGGAATTAGCATTTACAAAACCTTGAAAATTCACTGCAAAAACCATAGGTTAGAGACCATATATAGTTAGCTGGACATTTTATTGACATAAAACCAATGAAATTCCATATATAGTTAGTTGCACTAACTATATATCGCGCACCCGCAATCCACTGCTGATGATGTCACATATTACATAATTCATGACATGGTCAGTGACATCACTGATGACATCACTGATGACATCTCAAATGACATCACTGATGACATCACTGATAACAACATCCAGTGATTTTTTGTTTCTGTAAAGTTTAAATATGTCTTACATATTGAAGAATGAGTGGATGTGTAAGTGTCTGGACGAAGGATTTAGTAGGTGCATGACTGACTGTATGAGTGAGTGATTAAATGTGTCTCACTGAGTGCATGGGTTAGTGACTAAACTGTCTTAATTTGTGCATCATTATGTCTGTTGTTCTGTAAACTGCTGCATGTGTTGATCAGTAGCTATATGACTAACTATATGGGTTATTGATTGATTGCCCAAGTATTTGTATGGGAGACTGAGTGTGTGTGTGGCTAGCTGGGAGGTGTGTGACTCTGTGCAGATCAATGTGTACTTGTATCAATGATTGTATAAGAAGGTAAGTATATGTTAGTATATGTTTGAAAATGTAAGGTGCTCTATGTTTAACTGTATAGACAAGAAAATGGAAGTGTCATTGATTCTTTACAGGACTGACTAGGTGTGTGAGTAACTCCATGAATGAGTGGCAGACTGTGAGTGTCTGTATAGGTGTATGAGTGCATATGATAGTGTAAAGATGAGTGATTGTATGTATGAATGATTGTATGGGTGAATGAGTGAAGGTGTGTGTAGACGTAGCAATCAGTGAGTGCGTATGTAGTAACTAGTATTGGTGTGTCAATGGTTTCAAAAATTATACTCTCTTTTTAACACTGGTTATATTAAAATGTGAGGAGATGCATTGTATTGTCACATGAATGATATCATCAGTAATGTGGTCATTGATGTCAAATGAGATGTCATCAGTGATGTCATCAGTGATGTCATTTGAGATGTCATCAGTGATGTCATCAGTGATGTCACTGACCATGTCATGAATGATGTAATATGTGACATCATCAGCAGTGGATTGCGGGTGCGCGATATATAGTTAGTGCAACTAACTATATATGGAATTTCATTGGTTTTATGTCAATAAAATGTCCAGCTAACTATATATGGTCTCTAACCTATGGTTTTTGCAGTGAATTTTCAAGGTTTTGTAAATGCTAATTCCTAACCATATATGGTCTATAACCTATGGTTTTTTCAGTGAATTTTCAAGGTTTTGTAAATGCTAATTCCTAACTATATATGGTCTATAACCTATGGTTTTTTCAGTGAATTTCAATGGTTTTTTAATAGCAAATATCATAAGCTGTCGAATGTCAAGTACGTGGTAAGTAAAAACATTTTCGTGTTTATGCACACTGATCTGCTTTGAATGGTGCCCCCCCCCCCTCATTTCTATTAGGAGTACTCTCTCTTTGCAGATAGTGAAAGGTAGTTAACGCAGGCCTTTGCCCCGGTTGTAATCCGTCGTGCCTGCTTCTCTCTCCATTTGATTGATTGTTATCCAAGTATTTACTGTTTTAGAATTAGTTCTCTTTGGTTCATTCTCTATTTACAAACAAACACAGAGTCGCAATACTCTGTTTAGTCTTTGCAGATAACGAAAAATCGTGTAAAAAAAAAGAAAAGGAATCGAGTAAAATCAGTAGGCCACTAATGGGATCTCTTTTTGACCTCGCTAAAATAGAAACATTAGGAACAACCCCTCATGACAAATACAAAACTAGTGAGATGAACTGAACTCCACACAATGATGGCTGCAAAACAGCTTGGCTCCGCCACCCACCCCGCCCAAAATAACGATAAAGAGCGGCTGCCATGATTAGTTGCGGAATGGCCACAACGGAGCTACGAAATGGTGGTGCTCTCATGCTAACCCCAGCTTCAGTCTGAAACATCCAGAAACACTGTAGACTACCAATTCGATCAGTTCCGGTAGCGCCCCAATGTAACCCGGTAGAGAAGAACTAGCCCTCCCCTCTTTGACTGATGGTTCTTGTTGCCTGTCCCTTCTGTTGTCATTTAACAGAACTATTTAGCCTGCTGAAAGGGGTTGTGTTTCGACCGCTGGTTGGTGGAGACATTTTGACTATATTCTGGACCTGCGTTGTCGCGTAATGCGTCATATGACGCGCCGCGTTAGCGCATCCGGAAGTCATCCGGGGCGCGCAGCGCGTAACGTAAGCATAACAAGTCATGTGACTTGTTAATAAAACTTTTCATTGGTTCATTTTACTTTTCTTATTCTAATGATGAAAGCCTTGGTCATATCACCTAAAAATTACGCTTTTAATTACTTCCGAACATTATTTTTTCTTAAATATATGTTATAATGTTCCAGGCTAATGTACTTTCCCGGAAATTTTACAACTGTTCTGCAAGTAAAATATATTCTTTTTTCGAGAAAAAGAGCGTTTCTTCGTCCCATGACGGAGCCGTTGAGCAAAAGAGGGTCGACCTGCTGTCTTAGTCGCCGATACGCCTGAATATGAGATTCTTATCGATCACTTTATGTTGCAGGAATAGAAAACACAACAGCCCTTGACCATTTATCTTTACTGCGTTCCTTCGTATTATACCTTTTACCCTTCATGTAATTGGTCTGCTTTATTTCACTTGCCTTTTAATGATTCTAAAACAGTGACTATTATTAAAAACTTTACCAATGTATATACTACTACCATGTTTTCTTTTAAAAACCTTTATTGTGAAAATTTCATTATACAAATACGAGCCTATAACCACGTGGGCCTGCCACGGAGCAAACTGTAATCGTATATGATGAATAGACATTTACACTGTAGAGGAACGTAACGGGCGGGCCATTAGGTTGCAAGAACTAAGGTGTCTAACAGTTACGGAATCGGTGGACGTACATTTTATAATTAAAATACGACAGGGCCAGTTACAATAAAATTATCTAGATATACATTTGCGGGCAAGTACCATGGGTGACGTTAATTCGAATTTTCAACAGTACAGTAATCAATAACACATCAGAACTTAATATCAATAGGGATGTCGAAATATTCAATCAATTCTCGTCCCCGCCCGCCATGTGCTTCAAAACTGCATACGTATCTCGTGATTTCAAGGTTCTGCAACCAGTACACAACAAGGAGTTACGAGTCCCATTTATTCCGGCGCCATTTTGGGCGAGGACGGGCAGGTCCAGGATATAGTCAAAATGTCTCTACCAACCATCGACTATGATGATGTTCATATGCTGTATTTATTAGAGTAACACTCATCTGTCCACATGAAATTAATTTACCACAATCTAAACATGTCATTTTAATCTTTCCAAAGTTCTTCTAAATATTTGGGACCGTTTCCCTTGCCTCTGAAGCTCTCAGTGCCACTTCTTTGATGAATGTACTAGCAGGTCAGGGGTTCTCCTCCAAATCTCTCTTTTATGCAGCACTATAATTAATTGGTGCCACCTCTCCATATGACGATGCATGGTATAGTTACCACAACTATATTTTTTTTCGGTTCCTCTGGAGAGTTTATCGTGGCAGATGAAGCGTGTAACGTACCGGGCATTTACCTTTTTTTGCATGTACAGGAAAGGAAAAAAAAATCGAGCGTCCGAGTTCTAAGGTGTCCCAGGGCCATTTTAGTGGACCAGGCCCAAATCCAAAGAACAGGCCGCCATTTTGAGAGTCCTCTTGCAGCCGCCTGTCGCTGTAGCATCAAGAGCAGCCGAAACTCAGCTGAATGGCAACTGAAACGGTAAATGGGCGCCCCACTACATTTCAGCATTGTAGGATGACCACACCAGTACAGCAACTTGCTAGACATCACCTCGGTGCCATCCGGATCTCGGCGCCCCACTGCAGATGAAGTGCCTCTCAACTATGAAACCACCACGGTGACATCCGGATCTTGGCGCGTTGTGCTGCCTTCGGCCTATTCGCACATCGGTCCGCTACTGACGCCATCTCACAGGCTAATGGGGTGACCCACGTCGAGTTTCAGCATTGTAGGATGACCACACCAACTTGCTAGACATCACCTCGGTGCCATCCGAATCTTGGCATCTCAACGCCTAGTGGTATCTTCCATACAGAAAATATTGTTACGCTGCCTTTGGCCCCATTCGCACATCAGTCCGCAACTTAGACATCACCTCGGTGCCATCCGGATCTTGGCATCTCAGCGCCTTGTGGTGTCAGTCAGAAAATATTGTTGCGCTGCCTTTGGCCCCATTCGCACATCAGTCCGCTACTGACACCATCTCACAGGCCAATAGGGCGCCCCACGCCGACTTTTACCACTGTACGATGGCCACACCAGTGGCACAACTTGCTAGACATCACCTCGGTGCCATCCGAATCTTGGCATCTCAACGCCTAGTGGTATCTTCCATACAGAAAATCTTGTTACGCTACCTTTGGCCCCATTCGCACATCGGTCCGCAACTTAGACATCACCTCGGTGCCATCCGGATCTTGGCATCTCAGCGCCTTGTGGTGTATTCTCTTCAGAAAATATTGTTGCGCTGCCTTTGGCCCCATTCGCACATCGGTCCGCAACTTAGACACCACCTCGGTGCCATCCGGATCTTGGCATCTCAGCGCCTTGTGGTGTCTTCTACTCCGAAAATATTGTAGAAAATATTGTTGCGCTGCCTTTGGCCCCATTCACACATCAGTCCGCTACTGACACCATCTCACAGGCCAACAGGGCGCCCCACGCCGACTTTTACCATTGTACGATGGCCACACCAGTGCCACAACTTGCTAGACACCACCTCGGTGCCATCCGGATCTTGGCATCTCAGCGCCTTGTGGTGTCTTCAAATCAGAAAATATTGTTGCGCTGCCTTTGGCCCCATTCGCACAACGGTCCGCTACTGACGCCATCTCACAGGCCAACGGGGCGCCCCACGCCAACTTTCAACATTGTAGGATGGCCACAGAATTACGACAACTTACTAGACACCACCTCGGTGCCATCCGGATCTTGGCGCGTTGTGCTGCCTTCGGCCTATTCGCACATCGGTCCGCTACTGACGCAAACTCACAGGCCAACGGGGCGCCCCACGCCGACTTTCAGCATTGTAGGATGGCCACACCAGTGCGGCAACTTGCTACACACCACCTCGGTGCCATCCGGATCTTGGCATCTCAGCGCCTAGTGGTGTCTTCTATTCCGAAAATATTGTTGCGCTGCCTTCGGCCCCATTCACACATCGGTCCGCTACTGACGCCATCTCACAGGCCAACGGGGCGCCCCACGCCGACTTTCAGCATTGTAGGATGGCCACACCAGTGCGGCAACTTACTAGACACCACCTCGGTGCCATCCGGATCTTGGCGCGTTGTGCTGCCTTCGGCCTATTCGCACATCGGTCCGCTACTGACGCAAACTCACAGGCCAACGGGGCGCCCCACGCCGACTTTCAGCATTGTAGGATGGCCACACCACTGCTGCAACTTGCTGGACACCACCTCGGTGCCATCCGGATCTTGGCGCGTTGTATTGCCTTCGGCCTATTCGCACATCGGTCCGCTAATGACGCCGCCTCACGTGCCAACGTATTTTCTCCGCATTTTACACCCTATGCCGCATAACAGGTCATGTGACTTGTTTATAAAACTTTTCATTGGTTCATTTTACTTTTGGTTTCCTAATGATGGAAGGCTTGATCATGTGACCTAAAAACAACACTTTTCATTGGATGAAAACTTTTTTTTTTCCCAAACGATGAAAGCCCCACCTTGTTTCTGGATGTTTCAGACTGAAGCTGGCGTCAGCATGAGAGCACCACCATCTCGTAGCTCAGTCGTGGTCATTCCGCGAGCAATCATGGCAGCCGCTCCCCACCAGAAGCCTGCAGGAGTCGGAGCCCCCAAAACTTTTGATGAATTCTCAAGGCGGAGGGGATGCTTTCGAGAATGGGGTCCAAGACCTAGCAGACAAGCGTCCGATTTCCAAGGTGTCCCAGGGCCATTTCAGTGGACCAGGCCCAAAAAGGAAACAGCCTGCCGCAATTTTGAGAGTCCTGTGACAGCCGCCTATCGCTGCACCGCAAGAGTGGGCGCAACTCAGCTGAATTGCGGCTTTTGACACAGTGGACCAAAAACGGACGGAATGGCAACTGAAACGGTAAAGGGGCGCCCCACTACAACAGATGACACTCCACCTGGAGAGGCCCGTTCACGCCGCCTCCCCCGGGGCGCCCCACGCCGTTATTCGGAGCAGCATTGTACGATACCAAAACCAGTGCGGCAACTTACTGGACATCACCTTGGTGCCATCGTTCTGCTGCCTTGGAACTATTCGCGCAACAGTTTGCTACTGATGACCCACCCCCCGCGATGCCCCATGCCGTTATTTGCTGGGTGGCAACTTACTAGACATCACTTTCGTGTCATCTAGATTTCAATGTTCTGCTGCCTTGGAACTATTCGCACAACAGTTTGCTACTGATGGCCCACGCCCCATGCCGGAAATCTGGACGTTGTGCTGTGTTGGGACTATTCGCACAGCCGACCGCTACTTCGTTGTTTTTCCCTAAAAATGTTTATATGTTATTACTATTTTTGTTTTCTTGTATATATTTATAAATTATTAAAGTTTTATAATCTTACTACTTTGTCGGAGTGCTATATATTTTTTATGTGACACATAATTGTAAAAACTTTGATGTACAAAGAGTCATCCCTGGAATCTTCCGCTTCAGGCTCGGTCCCCTCCCCAATCACAATACAGGATGGTTTTCAGATAGTAGGAACGCGTGTGGTGTGACGGATCTCATCGGGTGTGGGCCTTGATCTACTATAACTCCTTTGAAGAGGGGTGATTCTTTACAGCTGTGGCCATAAACTACATCTGCAGGGCTAGCTGATACCCTAGGACCAGCCTGGACAATCGGACACAGAGGAAAAGGAGTGTCAGAGGGTGCGGTAGTGAATAGGGCGAAAGGGAGGTGTCGGGCGGGCAGAGGGTGTGATTCTCAGGGAAGAGCAGCGCAGATGGGGGGAGGTTTATTACCCATGCATAAGACAGAGAGCGGGCGTGACCACTGCCTGGGGGAGATGCTTGCGAGGGTGGGGAGCCATGCTAAGGATCGACAGCGTGCACAGAGTGGGTCTGGTCAAGGCATCTAAAATGGCTGCCGTGCACGACAAAAGTGTGGCATTTGAAAAAAGACAAGATGGCGCAGACAATGTTTTTCAACACTTCCTGATTTCCTTCGAATCGAACGTTAACAGACGTTGGGGCATATTACCAAAGTTAAGCGATATTTATCCATAACGATGCTTAGCAACGATTTTTTTACCGTCAGAAATTATCGCAGATAAACCTTGCTATTATCAAGGTTTATCGGAAATACGATAAAAAACGACCGCAATGCATTAATATCGCTGAGTTTTCGTTTTACCGAGCTAATGCTCTTAGCCATGTTATCCACCTCCCATTGGATAACATGGCTAAGAACTGCTCAGGGCAGGTGGTAGCTTTTGGAGATATTCGCGCTTATCTCGAATATTTCCAAAAGTTGATAATAGGAGATAGCGATGTTAGCGACTGTTTCCAGTCGCTAACATCTTGGCATGCCCACTTTGCATGTCATTAGTGATAAATATCACTCACATGCAAAGTGGGGCCCAAGATGGTCGCTATCTTCTACTAGCCGTCGCTAACTGGTGTTAGCAACAGCTAGGTAATACACATATAATTTTATCTCCGCGAAGCGGAGCGCTGTTACAGATATATATCTTGTTTTTGAACGTTAATTTCTCAAAATGCACTGAAGCACATATATTGAGACCTAGCAAAGGCACATCGGGCTACCAGTCCCTACAATTTTGCCAAGTTTCGTGCAAATCCATTCAGCTGTTCGATTATTATTATTTTTATTTTTTTTTGCCCCGCGGGGCCCTTTTAAAACCTCCACATCAAACCTAGGGGGTCAGCGACAATGTACTATGCCCCCTTATGGTCATTTGCCCCTTCGCTTTGGCCTCCTCTTGTCTCTCGATCCTACCGAGAGACAAGATGGCGGCCGCTACGGACTGTTTGGAATGTTGACAGACGCCGGAGAACCAATCAGCTTCGCTTCACAAAGCTCCGTTGCGCGAAAAGTACGCGTCCTGGGGCGCTGCCCGGTCCGCTGTTACAGATATATATCTTTTTTTAAACGTTAATTTCTCAAAATCCACTGGAGCACATATATTGAGACCTACAAAAGGCACATCGGGCTACCAGTCCCTACAATTTTGCCAAGTTTCGTGCAAATCCATTCAGCCGTTCGGGCTAAAAGTGAGGCCAACCGCCCTATGGAAATTAACATGGGAAAAACGCGTTTTGGGACCCCCCTTTTTTCTCGGCCCCCCCTTGACGAACCCCCCCAAAATTTTCAGGGGCTGCTCAGAAACAAAATGTGCCATTTTCCTGAAAATTTCAGCCAATTCCGTCCACAAACGCCAAAGTTATTAGACATAGAATTTTCAAAAATCCCATAGGGAAAAAATCCTAACTATATATACCTACTGGCGACCGCCAGTAGGTAATATATGTATATATATATATATATATATATATATATATATATATATATATATATATTGAAAATCAGTCCAAATTCTCTGTCAAGAAAGGCGCTGACTCCGTGAATTCTAATCCAAAGAAGATTTATTTATCTCAGTTGCTGCTCACAGACGCGTTTCGGCGGTAAGCTCCCGCCTTGTTCACTACAGCTGCACAAACCTATGTGCTCATTATATATACAAACATACAAGCTCCTTTTACAACAGGTTTCAACTTGATTGGTTGCCATGATGATGCTGTCATGGCACTCTTAGCAGACATAGAAGAGTTATTGACATGCTTTACTCATGAGTCCTGGCTAAGTCTTTTTACTTTGGCTTGTAACTATTACAGTGCTTTGCCATTATTTTTTAACATTGCTATCTATTGACACATTAAATACATGGGATGTCAGTGAATTTAACATATATTTGCACAAAGGAAAACTGGTAGTGTTGGAATAGACCTAATAATGAAACAATTATTAACATTGTATAATGAGATGGAACGTTATGTCAGAACCAAAGCTATCACAGATTTAGGCACAGTCAATCGATAACATTTATCTAAAGGACATTTGTGTCTTGACTATAATACTTGCCTCAACACAGAATAAACCAAAACAAAACATTAAACACCGGCACATGTAATCAAAAAGTGTAGGTAACACATCACTGAGTGTTAGTACAATGGCGCGGTCAGTACATTGTTAACACATGTGTTAAGGGAATGGTAACCCTGGATGGTGTCCACTTACTCTTTGTGTTTTAAAATGTTTTGTTGAACCTCGTCTCCAAGTGAAGTAAGGAAACAATCCACTGTGCTAACGGTGTGTGTTTGTGTGTGTGCCCTTTACTTATCCTGTGACTGCATGCCTTAAGCGTCTCCATGTGGTCCGACTCAATGTTCTATCTAAGGTCACAACCGGGGATAGGTTAATGCTCGTGTTATTGTGTGTATAACTAATTAGACTTAGCCATGTTCTTATCTAAATAGTGTTTGTCAAACGAAGGAGTGTGTTGTACTCATATGTACAAGTGATGTGAAATCATAGCGCTGGTAAAGTGTAGATGATTCTGGGAATGGTACTCGGGTTCGGGACAGTACAGACTGGATTACAGGTGCACATTAAGCGCTTCATCTGCGTTCAACCCATGGGGTTACTTAGAGTCAAGTAAAATTATATATCTTGACTCCAACTGTCGCAAAGACAATAGACGGTTACCTCCCCTGATGTTCTTGGGTACATTATCAATAACAAAGTAGGACAGATCTAAGGTGTTTCCTGCATGTAGCTGGTTTATGTGTCTTGCTACCGGGTAAGCCTGATCGTTATTGGCTACCGCATGGAGATGTTGGAGTATTCTCACGTGTATTGGGTGGATGGTGCTCCCCACGTAGCGTTTCCCTCAGCTACATACCAACACATACACTGCATACTCAGTTTTGCATGAGTACGTGTTCCTGATTGTGAATGTTTTTTTTCTGAATGGTACTGTTACAGTGCTAGTGTTGGTCCCATATTTGCATGCTTTGCACTTGGTACCTTTCTTGAACCCCTTGTGAGTCAATAGCCAGTTGGTAGGTTTTCTAATTGCCGGGGCATTGCACACAAGTTGACTTCGCATGGATTTAGCCTTCCTAAAGGTTATCAAGGGTGTTTTACCACACAATGGTCCTATGGGTGGATCATTCCGTACCAACGGCCAATGTCTGGTTAGGATCTTCCGGAGGTTGGCATGATACCTGTTAAAACCAGTGATTAGTCTCGGTGGTTGGCGTAATTCATTGCTCTCGGGAATTGGTTTGGGAGGAAACAAGAGATCTTTCCTTGTTTTGTTTTTACATTTAGTTTCAGCTGAGCTCAAGGTTTTTTGGCTGTACCCCCTGTTTTTTAGTCTAGAGAATAAATTCTCTTTTGCTTCTGTCAGACCTTTATTGGTACTGCAATTGCGGGTCATTCTTAGGCATTCCGCGTATGGGATTGACTCTTTGAGTGTTTTAGGGTGAAAACTATCTGCGTGCAGCAATGCATTTCCTGCGGTGGGTTTGCGGTATGTCTGTGTTTGTATTTTGTTGTTCTCAATATACAGTTTTTTAGATCTAGAAATTCTATTGTAGTCGTGCTTGTACTGCACGTGAATTTCAGATTCAATGCATTTGCATTTAATTCTGAAGCAAAGTTTTCTGCACTCTCCACAGACCCCTGCCACAGGATAAAGATGTCATCTATAATCGTTTGTATAGAGTTAGATTTGCGTTCATGGCTTCTGATTGTGTGACCCATAACACTTGCTCCTCCCACCAGCCCATATGCAAATTCGCATAACTGGGGGAGAAGCAAGTGCCCATAGCCGAACCCTGCATTTGTTTATAGTGCAGTCTGTCAAATAAGAATGTGTTGTTTGTTAAGCACCATTCAGTCATTTCTAGCAGCATATTTGTGTGGTTGTATAATGAGATTGGTCTTTTTCCCAGGTAGTATTTTAGTGCCCTGAGTCCATCTTTATGACGTATACTTGTGTACAATGATTGTACGTCTAATGTCATAAACACATAATCTTGTTTCCATTGTAAATCATATATTTTACACACAAATCTCCAGTATCCTTTATTAATGCTGGCAATTCTCTCACTGAGGGCTGCAAAAAATGATCAACAAAAATGCTTGTACTTTCAAATAAACTCCCAATGGCAGATATAATAGGTCTTCCGGGTGGTTCTTTGTCATTTTTGTGAATTTTAGGGATCAAGTATATTTGTGGAGTCACAGGATAATCATTTTTAAGGAATTCAAATTCTTGTTTGTTCAACACTCCCATCCCTTTCCATTGGTATAGTTTGTTGTGGTACTTTTCTTGTATTCCTACGATGTGGGTAGGACTGATTCTAGAATAACATTCCTGATCTTGGAGTTGTGAACGTGCCTCTTTATTATACATTTCTAGTGGCCATAGGACAATGTTGCCCCCCTTATCCGACCACCTCACCACAATGTCAGATATTGCTTTGATTTTTTCCATAGGGTTGTTGTATTTCAATCTGTGGTTTCGATCTTGTGTCACAAAATCCCTAGTGCTCAAAAGTGATAGTTCTTTAAGGTCTTTTATGACATAATCAGAGAATAGATCGAGGCCATCTTTCGGTAGTATCGGCATAAATACCGATCTCGGTTTGAAATTGGTTCTTGCTGTTTGATAAATATCCAAGTCTGTGAGTGCTGCTGCTGCACATGGAGATATTCGGTCTCCTTCATTTTCATGTTCCAAATCCATCAGATCTCCTAGTGTCTCCATGTTCGTTATGGTCAATGTTTGTCCTTGATCAGGTGAAGTTGTTTTATTGAGGGTTCTGCTGCTGGAGTTCTTGAAATATTTCTGAAGCTTAAGCTTGCGTACATATTGAAATAAATCAATTCTTGTCTGTGCGTAGTCAAAGTTAGTGCTCGAACATTATGTCAAACCAAGGGATAACATTTCTAATTCTTGAGAGGATAGCTCCATATTGGTTAGGTTGATTACTGTATTGTCAGTGTTCTTTGTTTTGTTTTCTCCCATTATCGGAGTTTGTTCCTTCTGTATTGGGCCTTTGTTTGTTTTTGTACCTGTTTTTCCCCGCCGTCTGTCTTTTCTCCGTCTGCTTTTTGTTTTTGATTTTGATTTGGTTTGGCTTTCCCCCCAATCCTGCCTCGGTATTCGTGGCCTCAGAGTTGTGAGGCGCTGTAGCCGTAAAAAAGCCAACTCTTGTACAGGGGTAGGTACAGGGCCAGTCGCACCCGCGCTGTGGTTGCTTTCTGCATCTGTGTCATATTCCGAGCTTACTTCATTTTCGCTTGGCTCAGCCGTGGCGCCTTGGCCATTTGTTGTCGTTGCTATGGGTTGACGTCTTACTTGGTCAAACTTCCTGGGGAAGGTGTATATTTTACCGTTCATGTAATCGTTTCTATCCCTCTGGAATTATATCGCCTTTCTCTCTTTGATTTCATCTTCGTGTTTAGTCAGTCTCATTTTTATGTCATTCATTCCTGTTGTAATCTCTTCTTTATTCTCCCTTGTATCCAATTATTTGAGGATTTCTTCTTTCCTTGTTATCAGTTTCACCCTGTCATTCGCTGCATATTTAATCAAGATTTTTAGCATGTTCTGTGATGACTGGGCGCTGTTGTCGGCCCAGTCTTGCAGCATATCAGGGTCAGGATTTTCGTATGTAGGGGCTGTCATGATTCTCAGCCCTCTAGCCACTCGCCCCACATCTAGTTATCTGTTGAGGGATTTTACTTCCCACCACTTGGCCACCTCTTTTTTCAGAGTTTTTCTACTTCTGCCAATAATTTGTTAGTATTATCTTTGTCCGCTTCCTGATTTGGGGCTGTTTGTTTGTTTTTAGTGCTTTTGCCCGTATCTGAGTCGGTAAAAATATCCAGTGCTGCCTCTTCCCGTTCCCATTCCGCAGCCATGCCGAGAAATTGCAATGTTATTTGGATAATTCACTGCCCGTGTGTGTTTCACTCTTCACACCGGGACTTCCTCTCCCATAAACCACTTCGGTTGCCCGCTCACTGTCTCACAGAACCATCGCCATCTTACCTGACAATCTCCGATTACCCTCCAGCGATCGTAGATTCTCAGTCAGTCAGCCTTGTGTTGGTTTGACAGATTACTCGGTTCCCAGGATGCCGGTTCCGGGGGGCGCTGCGTGTCTTTTTTGCCAAAAGAGAAAACCACCAAGTGTCCTTTAAACTCAGCGCTTCCAGAGCGAGGAGGGTCAGCGTTGGATTTCCAGGACAGGAAATCCTTCGTATTGAAAACCAGTCCAAATTCTTTGTCAAGAAAGGCGCTGACTCAGTGAATTGTAATCCAAAGAAGATTTATTTATCTCAGTTGCTGCTCACAGACGCGTTTCGGCGGTAAGCGCCCGCCTTGTTCACTACATCTGCGCAAACCTAGGTGCTCATTATATATACAATTATACAAGCTGCTTTTACAACAGGTTTCAACTTGATTGGTTGCCATGATGATGCTATCATGGCACTCTTAGCAGACATAGCAGAGTTATTGACATGCTTTACTCATGAGTCCTGGCTAAGTCTTTTTACTTTGGCTTGTAGCTATTACAGTGCTTTGCCATTATTTTATAACGTTGCTATCTATTGACACATTATATACATAGGATGTCAGTAAATTTAACATATATATGCACAAAGGAAAACCGGTAGTGTTGGAATAGAACTAATAATGAAACAATTATTAACATTGTATAGTGAGATGGAACGTTATGTCAGAACCAAGGCTATATATATCTCCAACAATGTGACCCTCGGACCGCAGTGCGCTCAACTACCGATGCTCAGTGTAGGGGCTGGATCATGGCCCAAACAACAATTTTCATCCAAGGACGCGGCACTCCAGACTGGGTATTTGTTCAAGGCTTAGTTTATTAACACTTTCGCTCGACCAACACGTTTCAGCCTCCCACGGCTTTGTTCACGGTAGTAAGCCATTGTTTGTGTTTACTTTATATCATATCTGCCATAAAGGGGCATTATGGGATACGTAGTGTTCTGGTATTCATACGTTGTATTTACAATTTAATCAGACGTTTATCACTTTTCCGCTTTTAAACCTATAAACATTGCAAATAGACATGGCAGCAAGTTTACGTGCTTACTTTAGGGTATAGTTCCCATTTTCAATATTTACATATTTTTGTCAGTTTCAATTGAAAAACAACATTATTCTGCTCACATGTCGCATGCTGGAATAAGTAGTGCAGCCTTTTACAATCAATAGCCAAGTCAATCATAGAGTCTCTTGTCCTGGTATCATTGTACTTTTGGTATTCTTTCAATATGACCAAACAAGAAGTGATAGTCCTTTTCTTGTATCATCTCTCTTTCTCATTATATTTAATGTTTTTGCTGTTTCTGTTTTTATTACTGGTGATTCACACTTCTAACTTGATCTCAAATAGTGAAGCGTATTACGTTGAGTCATGTCATCCTCGGAATAGATATCTTATTCATTTTTAAAGGATCCATGATTCTCTCACCAGTTCTAATTGAGCAGTCTTTAGGGGTATAGTACCCTAAAATGAGAGACCAGGTCAATTTAGTTATATTTTCTTAAGGACAGAATATGTGATCCTGTATTTCAGATCTTTCCCAATGTTGCCGTGTCATTGTCAATTAAGATGTACATAGAGCTCCTCGTCATTGTTCATCCCTCTTTGTGCCTTAGTTTTGAGTCTGATGATTAGACGTGATTCAGTTTGTCTCAGTTTTTTCCGTCTATCTCCTCCTCTTTCATCCGGCATTACCATGAAGATTTCGTAGTATGTCATAGCTTTCCAGTTGCTGTTTTTACAAGACGCCATATGTTTGGCTGTGGCATATGACATATCTTTATTTTTCACTACCCTTATATGTTCCAATATTCTATTTTTCAGCATACATGTGGTGCTTCCGATGTATTGCATTTTGCATTCACATTCAATGATGTACACCACATGTGTGGACGTGCTTGTTATTCTTTCTTATATTTTCATCATTTTGCCATTAGGTTGTTTAATGCTGTTTTTGTTCTGCCCGATTTTGCAGGCCTTACACATGTTCCATTTTTTGAAGCCCTTTTGTTGATCAATCAACCAATTGCTTCTCTCTTTTGTATGTTTCCCCTTAAAATGGCTTTGCACTAGTTAATCTTGTAATGAGTCAGGTTTTCTGCAGCTGATCAATGGACCATCTCCTAGCATTTTCCCGATGTCTGAATCATTTGATATGAGATGCCAACACTTTCTGATTTTTGTAGCAATGAGGCCGCTTTCCTTGCTTTATGTTTTTATAAACCATGGGGGATCTTTTTCTTCCTTCTGTTTGTTAATCTTCAGTTCTCGATTTTTGTGCAACTCGCCTTTTGCTTTTCTCTAAGCTTCTTTCATTATAGCCTCTTGTCTTCAATCTGGTCATGGTTTCCTCTATTTTGTCTTCAACATATTTTTCTTTTGAGCAATTTCACTTCATGCGAATGAATTCGCCGTAAGGTATGCTGGCAATCAGTCGGTTGGGAAGGAAGCTCGTGCCATGTAATATACTGTTAGTTGATGTTTCCTTTCGAAATAGTGCCGAGTGAATTCTTTTATTCTCAATATAGACTTTCAAGTCTAAAAAGTCTATTTCCTTTTTACTTGTGGCATATGTGAAATCCAAACCCACTTCATTCTGACACAGTTTTAAAAAGTAGAGATAGAAATCCGGCAGTGTTCCATTCCAGATTAAAAAACACATCATCTTTGTATCGGACCCATAGAATTATTTTGTCTAGGTCCGTTTGATTAGCTGGATCCCAGGCGATTGTCTTCTCCCACCAGCCCATTGCTATGTTCGCGTAATTCGGCGAAAAAGAAATGCCCATTGCTGTTTCACATTCTTGTTTGTAGAGTTGGTGATTGAACAGGAACACATTATTAGTAAGACACAATTTGATCATCTCCTGGAGCATGTTTGATGTTACGTTGTTTGAGGAAGTAGTTGCAGGCATTTAGGCCGATTTCATGTCTGATCGATGTGTACAAAGACACTACGTCAATCGTCACCAGCAGAAATTCTTCATTCCATGTGATGTTATTCAGAATTCTGAGAAAGTGTCCCGTGTCTTTGATATACAAGCTCATATTTTTAGCAATTGGAGGTAAGTAGATGTCAACGTATTGTGAGACATTTTCATAGAGACTGTCACATGAGGAAACAATAGGTCTACCCGGTGGATCAATCAATGTTTTATGGATTTTGGGTGGGAAATAAATTGTAGGGATTACTGGGAAATCTTTTGATAAAAACGTGAGTTTATCAACAGTAATCCCATTTCGTGCCATTCCTGTAAGAGCTTATTTAATTGCAGTGTCATTTTGTTGATAGGATTGCTGTACAATTTACAGTAGTTTTTTGGATCATTTAATTGGCGCATGGCTTCATTAACATAGTCCTGGGTATCCATCAGGACTATGTTGACCCCCTTATCCGCAGGTTTAATTGTTAAATTTGCATCTTCTTTTAAGGATTTGATGGCTTCTCTTTCTTTTTTTGTCATATTTTCTCTTCTGGATACATTCCATATGTTGGAGATTTTTTCGATGTCATCCAGAATTGCTTCAGAAAATAAATCAAATTTGTTACCTGGGGACAATATTGGACAAAATCATGATTTTGGTTTAAGACCACTTCCTACTCTTTTGTCGGTTTCTATCAGTTGTGTTTCCGTTATGTCCTCTGTATTTGAGTCTTCCATAAGCCCAAAGATATTTTGAAGATCTAGTATTTCCTCTATTGTCCAATTGACATTTTGACTCATTTGGATATCGCTCCTGGTTTCTGGCGTTTTTTTTACTTGACGAGCATGCATTTTCACTAGTTTCAACTTTCGTACGTATTTGTACAGATCAATCCTGACCTGTGTTTGGTCAAAGTGCTTTTCCGGACAAAATGAGAGACCTTTATTGAGGAAGGATGTTTCTTCCTTTGTTAGCACATGTCCGGACAGGTTTATGATGAGATTTTCTATTTTCGATTTCTTAGAGGGTAATATCTTCTTTCTTTTTGCTCTTCTGCTTTTTCTGGTTTTTGCGCAGTTGTTTGTTGTCCTCTTCCACAATTTTGGCTGGAATTCATCGCGCGGCCTCTTCCTCGGGATATTGTTTTGTCCAGATTCATAAGCCGCACTTCTTCTAAAAAAATCGCACGGTGCATTTGTTCTGTCCGTCATTTCGTTTTCGCTAACTTCAGATTCACTTGTACTTGCTGGTGTACCTGTTGGTTGCTGGTGGTACGGTATGATCTTTTTCAAATTGTCAAAACGTTTGGCAAATGTCAGGATTCTGCCTTGGGCATAGTCCCTTTCATCTCTTATATATTTTCTGTGTTTGCGCTCCTCCATATCTGTTTCATATTTGTCTAGTCTTGTATCCATTTCCTTTCTAAACTTGGTTATTTACTCTTTGTTTATCTGTTGTTTAATCATGTCTTCTATTTCGTTGATTTTGGTAGTGATTTCTCAAATGTCTTTTTTGCATGCTTAATTAATATGCGCCTCATATTCAATGAACATTCCACATTGTTTTTCAACCCATTCATCAATTAGGTCTTTTTTAGTGTCAAGGTCTGTGGGCATTGTAAAAATCCTTAAGCCTCTTGGTATACGTCTGATTTCTATATACTTTTACAGAGCGACAATTTCCCAGCTTTTATTAATTTCTTTTTTGTACATTCTTTCCGCCTGATTAAATAGTTGTTTCAGGGTATTTGGTTGTAGAACTGCTGCATTACTTCCACTCGATGTCTCATTCGCTATGTCTCCTGGTGGTTTGAAGTGATTCGCTGCCTTTCCGGCGCGTTTTGCTGCCTGCGCCTCCATGCAGTGTTTGAATTGCCTCGTTAATCTTGTCAGTGTGATGTCTGATTCTCTCACTTCTTCGAGCCTCAAAGTGTTACACAATTCAATTTGTTCCAATCCCTGTTTGTCGAGCTTGTAAACCGCCGTATTGTATACGAAGTGTTGTGCTTGTAAGCTCTTTTAAACTGTATCGCTCCACTGCTACTATTTATCTGCAATCCACTGCTTATGATATCACATATTGCATCATTCATGAAATGGTCAGTGATATCACTGATGACATCACTGATGACATCTCAAATGACATCACTGATGATATCACTAATGACATCATCCAGTGAATGTGGTTTGGTTAGATATTTAAATATGTATTATATATATAGCAATCTGCAGTGAAGAATGAGTGGATGTATAAGTGTCTGGATGGAGCATTTAGTAGCACTGTGATTGACTGTCTAAGTGACTAATTTAAAGTGTCTCACTGAATATATGATATACTGATTAAACTGTGTAAATATCTGTTTCACTTTATCTCTTTTTGTGTAAACTACTACATAAGTTGGTTTCCACCTCAAAGTCTATATTACTAATAATTAGTTAAGTGAGTATCTGTATGGGATAGTGAATGTATTTGTGGTTGGATGGGAGGTGCGTGAGTGTCCAAAAATGTGTAAATAGTGTATTTAGTATTTATATGAGTTTAATACTGCACGTGGAAACAATGTTTTGGGTGAGTGAATCTCTTTATGGGTGTGCTGATGACTAAATATATTTCTCAATGATACATATCCAACAAAGTTGAAATATAAATGGCAGTGTATGTGACACTTGTTGTTTATAAATAAGTATACATAAGACTCAGTGATTATATGAGTGACTGTATTGAACACTGTATACCTGTAATAGTGATTTTATAGCACACTAAGTATAAGTTACTATCTATATGAATAAATAAAGTAGTTTTTTTATAAGTGTGTACGTTAGTAAATGTAAGTATGATCAATTGTTTGCATAAGTGAGTAGGGTGACAGCATAAGTGAATAGGATGTGTGCTGGTGTGTAATGTTGATGTAGGTGTATATGTATATTTGATCATGGTCTATTGATCTTTGTTAGCATGTATGAGTGAATCTATAGGTAAGTGTTTAGATGTGTGTTTAGATGTAGGAATCCCTTAGTGGGTTTTTATAAACTTGTATTGGTGTGTCAATGGTTTCAAACATGGTACTCCATATTTTATAATGAGTGTTGAAATGTTTTGCTACTGTATGATGAGGAGTATCAGATTATCACATGGATTATGTCATTAGAGATGTCATCAGTGATGTCATTTGAGATGTCATCAGTGATGTCATCAGTGATGTCACTGCAGTGCAGTGGATTGCGGGTGCGCGAGTTATAGTTAGTACAACTAACTATAACAGGGGAATTTCAATGGTTTTGTACAAGTGAAATGTCTAGCTAACTATAACACCCCTAACACCTATGGTTTTTTCAGTGAATTTCTAAGGTTTTATAAATGCTAATTCCTAACTATAACATGTCTGAAACCTATGTTTTTTGAGTGAATTAGAAGGTTTTTTAAATGCTAATTCCTAACTATAACATGTCTGAAACCCATGATTTTTTCAGTGAATTAGAAGGTTTTTTAAATGCTAATTCCTAACTATAACATATCTCAAACCTATGTTTTTTTAGTGAATTTCAAAGGTTTTTCAACTGATAATTTTTAAATATATTTATTGTTGTTTTTGTTTTATATTTTTTTACTACATTTCTTTAATCTTTTTATTTTTACATGTTATTTTTAAAATTATATTCCACATTTTCTTATAAACATTTTTTAAAATAAAAATATATATTGTTTAATTAGTTTGTATTGTTTATAATATACTTAAATAATTTTTATTATTATTTTTTTTCTTTTTCTGGGAGTCGCGCACCCAAAGCGCACCCTGCTCATTTACTGCGCGCATCGTGTCTGCCATTTTAGGATTGCTGTATAGGATCTGGGTAGGGTGTGCAACGGGTACAACTTTTCCAACGCGGTTGCAATGCGACTTGTAGGCAAATTCTGGCGCCTGCGCGAGGTATACATATTACGTGAAGTGACGGACGCGCGGTAGGGCGTGACGTCATATGCATATCGGACGCGGGGGTGCCCTACTCCTGAGAATTTTTTTTATGTTCAAAAAGTTATATATATATTTAATATTAATTTTAAGACAAGACATTATCTGAGGTTATTATAAAAATAATATTCTTTAACTTTATTAAAAATGACATCACTGTTAAATGCAATTTAGCGAAGTCGCGCTGGTTGCGAGCAAAGTGTGAGCAGGGTGCTTGCTGAGTGCGTGCATCCTACACGTACCCCATGTGACCTCAAAAAAAGAGATTTGATTGGTTCATTAGACTTCCTATTGAAACTATGGAAGGACCCCATCCATTTCAAACACTCTTCTTAGAACTTTTCTTAGGGAAAGACCTGCTGTTCCTTCCTGATTGGAGAAGAGATTCACCTGATTCCACTATGGCTGCAAATTGACCACCTTCCTCTGAATCAGACCATTCTTCAGCAGAGGAATTTATTGCAGAACCTCCCCCTAAAGAGAGATATTCAAGTATTGTGTGGACATTTTTCACATTTCCTTCAGGCCTGAAGAAATTAAATGCTACTAACGTTACTTGTCGCATTTGCTAGGCAGTGCTTTCTAGGGGAGACCCCACAAATAAGCACCTGCAAAAAAAACACCCTGTGAATTTTGCAAGGGAGGAATTGAGAAGGCTGAGGGAGAATCCTGTTGATCCTTCGGCTGTTCTAAGCACAAGTGGAGCAACTCAATCAACGTCATTAACGCCTCCCGACATCGGTCCCCTATTTGGGAAAGTCCGGAGGACATGTATAAAATGCGGTTGTCTAATTGCATGAAGGGAGCAGTCGGTAGATCTGGTGTGTCGAGCCATTGACAACCGCCGTTTTCAGTTTTCTCCTCACAGTTTTGAGTTCTGTTTCTCTAGTTCACATTTGTTCCCCTCTTTTAAAAAAAACATACAAAATCGTTAAAAAAAAAAAGAACAAAAAGAAAAAAAAAGTTATGTTCTGAACTAACTACTCTGGTTAAAGAGAGAGCTAAACTAACTAGTATGGTAGTGTGTGAAAGTTTAGATGAATGTATCTGTAGTGCATAATTGACTGTAAAAATACATTTGTGATGTGTGGTGAATGCATAAGTGCAGAATTATAAGGAAGTGCTGCAGCATGACACTGTAAACTGTTTAACTACAGCATGCTGTGGATACAACATATGTATATAAATATGTTGTAGGTCTGTGCTTCCCTCATCACAGCTGCTTAAACTGCAGCCATGTGGTGACACAGGCACCCTTGCACCATGGGGCAAGGATGTCCGTGTCAGGTGGAGATTGCTTTTGTGCAGGAAGGGACCCCTTCCTGCACAAAAAAAATCAGTAAAGGCATTTTTCTCCTTCAATATATGCTGTGCATTGTGGCATATATTAAAGTGAAAAAATGAGGACAAGTAAAAACAATGTTCTTCTTTGTGCTTTGCTACACCAATAGGAGAATGGTACAGCATTCACAAACGTGTCCAGATTGATGATTTCTAATAAATCTGGAGATGTGTCTTGTTCTATGAGTGTTCAGTGCTAACACGCACAGCAAAACCTATAGAACGCCTTTTCAACGCAAAGTGGTGTGTATGATGAGATTATATTTACATGGAAAAGAAAAGGTATACAGAATGCCTTTTCCTCACCTTGAAAATAAGAAAGAGAGTTTATGGCTAGGCCAATTGTTATTATGGAGTACATTTCTGTACTGATAACAGAGAACTAGATACATTTATAACTACTTAAGTTTTAGGGAACTGATTGGACATGTTTATATATTACTGAAGGGAAGAGATGGGGCCTAATATGACATGTGCAAAAACAGTGACGTGGTTTAAATGAAAGAGTTTAATTTCTTTTAATTCTTAAATTACCAAGACCAACAAAACCACCATATGTGTCTAGTATGTTCTATAACATGTATCTTGCAGACAGGTGTTCTGAAGCTGTCCCCTATTTCATACCTGTCTGCATTGGAATTTTCTGGCACAAATCTAGTCCATCCATCTTCCTTTTCATCAACTTTGTAGAAACACAGTCCATTGTGCATTTTAAGACTTACTAAAACTTACCTCAACAGTAATACACCTAAAAAATGCTACACATTTTATTCACTTGTTTTTTATAAACTAAATTGTGGTAAATTCTATATCTTAAAATTAAGATCTGTAAAAGAAAGGAAAAAATAGTTATAACATGTAATAATACATTTTTAATAGCACAGCATAATTTTAACATTTAACAAAGTATTGTATTTGCCTTTTTTGCCGGTCTCAGAATATATTGAATTTCACTAGGAATAGTGATTTCAATCGTACTCATCACATAACAGCGGGCAAAAAAAACCAATTAATTAGATTGTTTAAAAAAAAACAATAATCCATCTATAGTAAAATACAAGATAATATAGTGCACACATATATAGAATGATTACTGCTAAGAAAATGTTATAACTTAAATGTATAAATCTATAAATTATGCCAGTTACAATTATACACAGAGACAATGTGCAACAAAAAGTTAATAATTCAAAGAAATACCTTTTCTTGAGGCCAAATTGTATTTTTGCAGTCATTTTTGTGTAAATTGTCCAATGGTAATCCTATTTAATGGTAATAATACACTTGTCAGAGGCTGAATTACCTTCCTAAAACTTTGGATTTAAAAATATTAGATAGGAATTTGGTAATTCGAAAGGCAAACATTGATTGAAAACCAACTCTGCATCATTAGAAAGACTCCAGCCTTTCTCACTTTTTAGTTAGGCATTGAAATATCCAGATGTTGTTGAAGGACCATCCTGGAAAATGATTGCTACTGCTTCAAAAGTCCTTCCTGATATTGATAGTTAACTTGCTACAAAATGTTTTATTAAAGTGTCTTCAATCAGCTGTACAACGTTGCATCATTAAAATTATATATTTTCCATATCTCTGTATAAATAATGTTGATAATATATCTGATTTGCATTGACTACACTCCATGTTTTGATTTGCAGCTTTAACTAATTTACTGAAAGACACTAATTTACAGTCTGGTAATGTCAAATATAGAAATCTTTCAATATCTACATTAGTGTTACATGTATACGTACAATTTTCACATTGATGTTCCCATTTATAACAAATTTAAAACAGGGGTAACCCAATTTAACCCTAAGGCACCTGGGTAAGGACATACAATTCCAATAAATAAACAATGCCTCGAGATAGATAGATATACTAAACAGTATGATGAAGAGAATCCTATTTTCACTCTTCCTATAGATATAAATCTATTTAGAATAACTTATATATATTTCAAGTACCCATAGTCAATGGACAAACAATATATGTACTAGATTCAAGGTTCTTTGAATTGTATTTATTTCATACGTATCTTTGCGAAAAAAATCTTAAATTTTTTATATTCTGAAAAACACATATACACAAACACATTTCAATACCATATATATATATATAACACCATATATATGCACATACATAAAACACAATAACAGACCAAATTCCTGTCTTATTGCTCTCTTCGCCCTTATTTAAAAGCAGGATGCACCTCACTTTATATTCAACAATGTGCAATCCCTTCCCAATTAGATCACCATCAATTCAAACCCCTAATTTTTAAGGTACTCCCAAATTGTTCTATATTATTTAAATTTTTTGTGCTGTCTCAAAATTTATGTCGACGCGTTTCAGCCACTATTCTTAGTTGGCCTCATCAGGACTAGGCCAGTCGAGTGCATGAACATTCAATCTCACCCATCTATGCACGCCCGGGAAGTCACAGTCGTGGGAGACCGGAGGAACAAGGAGACTAGAATCCGACGGAGAGGAGATGAGATGCCGATAGAAGTTACGCGTCCATTGAACCATTTGAGAGAGACAAAGGGCCAGATGTAGGTAAATGCCATTTACCGATTCTTAAATACCGAAATTCAAGCAAATTCGGTATTTAAGAGCTTCCCTACATCTCAATATTCATTTTTACCACTTATTATTTACCAAATCGGTATTTTACCGAATCGCAAACCCTTGCGATTTGGTAATTTTACCGATTCGGTAATTTTTCTGATTCGGTAACTTTACAGATTCGGTAAATTTACCGAATCTGACAATTTTCGCTTTCCTACATCCCAATTGCTCAATACCGGTCGGTAATGGCCGAAAATACCGAATTTCGGCCGTTACCGACCGGTATTGGGCTACCTACATCTGGCCCAAAGTGTAGTGGAAAAGGTGTAAACGTACTATTGATGGTGCTCAGTTGATTTTTGCCAAGATGGGATGTTCATGCACTTGACTGCCCTAGTCCTGATGAGATCAACTAAGAATAGTGGCTGAAACACGTTGACAGCAATTTTGAGACACCACAAAAAATTGAAATAATATAGAACAATTTGGGAGTACCTAAAAAATTAGGGGTTTGAATTGATAAAACCGCTAGGTGACTCAAGGATTGTGATCTAATTGGGAAGGGATTGCACATTGTGGAATATAAAGTGAGGTGCATCCTGCTTTGAAATAAGGGCAAAGAGAGCAATAAGACAGGAATTTGGTCTATTATTGTGTTTTATGTATAAAATGTAAATATGTGTATATATATATATAGTGTTATGTATATATATATATGGTGTTGAAATGTTTTTGTGTATATGTGTTTTTCAGGATATAAAAAAAAGACGATTTTTTCACAAAGATACGTATGAAATAAATACAATTCAAAGAACCTTGAATCTAGTACATATATTGTTTGGCCATTGACTATGGATACTTGAAATGTCTAAATAGATTTATATCTATAGGAAGAGTGAAGATAGGATTCTCTTCATCATACTTTTTAGTATATCTATCTATCGCGAGGCATTGTTTATTTATTGGGATTGTATATCCCATTTATAACAAAGGCCAAAAATATTCTCTATGTCTACCCCTTCATTTTTCAATACAGTCCGCATATACATTATAAATTTCATTACAAGACCGGAGGCTACCAATATGCTTATAACTTTTAATGCAGACCCAAGCATCCGCATATGTCATAAAGTAAAAGTTCTATACTAGAACATAACAGATGAAACAATAGCAGTAGTAACCAGGCAATTAGCCTCTTTTAAATGCGGCTCCAAGCAGATAAGTCATGTTTTTCTTATCCTTATCATTACTAGTTTTATTGACTGTTATCTGATTATTTACTTATTGTGAGTTATTTATTAGCAACCTATATGTACTGTTTATACTACCTTCTCTTTATCTAACGAACATTTTACTTTTCAAATGGGTTTTAGTTACTTGTAATAACTTGTTCCTTACCCTATCCCTGATTCGGGCACCCGTTCTCCAATTTACGGAGATCGGCTTCCCTTCATTTCCTCTCCCCTTTCCGCCGTTTTCGCTGTCTGCTTATGCCATATTTTTTTATATTTGCCGATTTCGGCTCTTAAGGTGCTTCTATGTGCCTCTCCCTGAAGCGTTTCTCGCTTCTTCCCGCCATTAGCGGATTTGGAGACTTTTCCCCTCATCGCCGCCCATGACTCCGAGTCCACCGGGACCCCAGGAAGGACCGTTGGCAACACACGCGCTGCGTGTTATGCTTGCTTAGGTACCTTCCTCGGTCCCATTGCTCTCAATGGGTGTTCCTAAGCAACAGACTGATCGCGCTCGAGGAGACAGGCAGTTTCCCGACGCGATCAGCTGCTTCTGACCATAACTACAGTTTTTCTTAGCGCTCGTACCAAAATTACCATTTCACCTATATTTCTCTTAAAACGATCGATTAATCCAACCCTATCCTCACATTTTTGCAGTTTTAATACTGTTTTGTTCTTAATACGTATTGTTTATTAATTAAGAGTCTCTTCGTCCTTCTGGACCCTCCCCACCCTAACCTGCTATATTAATACATTTAATAAAAAAAAAAGAGTAGTGAATTATAAATTATTTAAGTACTATATTAAAAAAAATATATATATTATAATTTTTATCCCTTAAGTTATCAAGGCATCATATATTTATTACATCATCATCAAAGCTTTATTCGAGGATTATACTCATAAAAGCACAAACATACATTTAAATACATCATTTAAAAGATTACATTCGAATTATACAAAATTTTAAAACAATTGTGCAGACATAATCAATAAGAAACTTTGATGTATAATTACACAGAACCCACAAAAAGTACCCCGATCAATTTGCATTAGTAAGAATTGCCCTTTGTCTAATGGACCATGCCCACCCCACGTACTTTGCTGTTGCTAGGACAACAGGCATGTCGGTGGAGGTACAAAGTATTCGTAGTGCCTCAACACCCCTAAGTGTCCCTAAATTTCTACAGACAGGGGCTAACCAGACTTTTCTCGGGGTGGTATAAGCTATGCACATAAATAAAAAATGGCCTATGCTTTCGTCTGCTGCACCACAAACTGGGCAGCAGGAGGTGGTGGAGCTTCTCCACCTACCGGTCAAATATCTCAGAGGAAGGGCACCTGATCGTAGCTGGAAGAAAATCTTCCTATCCCCTGGGCTGGTAATACTGTCCCAATATGGTTCCAATGCAGGATATTGTTTAACTTCGAGAAAGCGCCCGTCATGGTGTCAGATCTCGTTTTGTTCCAGAGTCTTCCAGCTACCCAGTCCCAATATAGGCTTTTAATCGTGTTTTTACTTGGGAAGGGTTCCACAGATGGATTGTCCCATAGATTTGAGAGGCCAAGATCGCCTAAGGCAGTCCTGAGATTTTTTAGCCAAACTATCTTATGGAAAGTATCAGCTTTAATTATGGCCGAGAACCCATCTGCATAGTGCCTGATCTCCGGGGTAGTCCAGAGGCGTCTCCAATAGAGAATCAGGCGCAACCTCACTTGTTCGCTAACTGGTCTTCTCCCTAAATCGAGACCAAGTGGGATTAGTGGTGTACTCTGCGGGAGTCCTGTGATTCCCCTAAGAAACCTATTCCCGGATAACTGCAAAGGGAGGAGCTTCCCAAATCCCCACAACTCTGCCCCATAGAGGGCATACCCAAGAGCCTTGGCGTCGTATACAGCCAAGACGGGTTTTTTTGGCTTAGTCTTAGACTTTTTATGTTCCGCCCGAAGTGCCCCCGAGATCTGTTGGTGCCTCAGAACCGCCTTTTCTATGTGTTGGGACCATCTTGAGTCGTTTGCTATCTGTATCCCAAGATAGGTAAATACACTGACCACTTCAAGCTGCCAGTTGTTCAGAAATGTTTTCTGCCGGGGTCTGCGTTTTGATGTGAAGGCCATCAGCTTGGTCTTACCCCCGGTTTTGGATAGAATTAGCGTATCGTCGGCGAACATCAGGATCGGAACCCCGAGGCCCGTCAACGAAGGCGCGTCTACACTGGCATCCAGCATCCGAGCCACTATCCTATTAATAAATAGGGAAAAAAACAGGGGAGCCATTGCGCACCCCTGCCGCACTCCACGCTCAATCGGGAAGTCAGCAGATGATTCGCCATTCATGCCCCATTGGACTTTGGCGAAATTACACTTGTGCAACCTCATTATCAGGGTGAGTAGCTCAGCCGGAAGACCTATTTCGCTCAGAACTGCCCAGAGCTTTCTCCTTGGGACCAGGTCGAAGGCAGCCCGCAGGTCAACAAAAGCAACATACAGGCTGCCCTCGCCAAGCACCACCGTCCCCCACTGCAGCAGAGCAAAGCGAAACACCTGGTCGACTGTACTTGTAGCCCGCCGAAAACCAGCCTGATAAGGGGACAGGGCATTGTTCTCGTCAACCCAATCAATTAGTTTGTTTACCACCATCCTCCCTACCACTTTTTGGACAGTGGCGATCAAGCTTATCGGCCTGTAATTAACCGGGAGAGACCGATCCCCTTTTTTATATATGGGTATGATGGTTGCTCCCTTCCATAGTTCAGGGACAGCCGTTCCCTTTGCTATAGCATTACCCAGAAGAAATACATATCTGGCCCACCTCACCTTGTCGTTTGTAAAAACATCAGATGGTACACCATCTAAACCCGGGGCCCTTCCCCCGGGGGCAGTGTATATTGCGAATTCTGATTCTCTAAGGGTAAATAAATTCCCAGTGGGGAATACAGCCGAAATTGCTTCCACATCCTTAAACTCTGCAGTCTCAGCATATTGGGGTTTGAAATAATCCACCCAGGCACCCTCGGCGACATTATTATCGGGTTTGTCTGGAGTTCCACCTCTACCCCACTTGACAATATTCCAGAATAACCTGGAGTCCTTAGCCCCCGAAGCCTCCTTTAGTTCAACCCAATGCTTTTCGTCCCATGTTTTTTTAGCTAGGGATATGCTAACCTTGTAGTGCTTCCTGGCGCCACTAATCGCTACCTTGTCCCTGCTCCTAATTGCTCTGCCCAAACTTAACCTGGCTTCCCTGCACTGATGGTTAAACCACCTAGCTGGTTTGGGTGGTTGTTTCCTGTTTGTCTTGCGAGGCCTCAGGAAGTGCGGTTTTAGGAGGGAGAAGAGCTTGTCATGTATGTCAGTTATTTCCCTAGACCCAGGGATTACTGGGTTTGCATCCTCCATAGCGGTGATTGCAATATCTACCTTAGAACTTATAAATGCCATAGATTCTGCATTAGCCAATACACTCGGCCATTTAAGTCTGCGCATGTCGTTGGCCATAATAGGCGGTGGGCCATCAGTCGATGAAGAATTCCCTGATTTGTCCAACCACCAACTGTGGGTCACACAGAGAGGATTATGATCACTCTCCAATCTGCCCTTGATTTCCATGTCGCATACCAACTGCCACAAGTTTAGGCTACAAAGGACATAATCTATCCGGCTTTGGTGACGACCATTGTCGAATGTACAGGCGCCTTCCCTATCGCTCTTCGTTCTCCCATTTAGGGCTCTTAGTCCTTGTTCCAAACAAATGGCATTCAGTTGTAGTATATCTTTCGTCCATCGCTTAACCGGGGCCAGATTTAAAATAGGCACGCCCCACTGCATGTCTTCCTCTTGCCCCAAGGGAACATCGGAGCTATCCAATGGTTCGAAAGTCCTATTTAGGTCACCAGCTACTACAACTTTATTTCCCAAGGACTGCATTTCCAAAAAAGTGGACACAGCCTCTAAAATGGGTGAATTCCCTATGGTACTGCCCCTAGCATAGATGTTATAAATGTCTATCCCTCCCCAGTGTTCTGATGCGATTCTTACCATTTCTTTGCCGTATCCAAATTGTTATACCTCCCATCGGTCGCCCCCTGCCGCCTCTACTAGCCGGGATTGCAAAATTTAGATAGCCAGGGAGAAATATAGGATCGCAGGCCCATGTCTCTTGAAATAGACATACATCAAAACCATTTATGAAGTCTATCCAGTTTTGGGATACCAGCTTGCTGCTCAACCCGCGATATTCCATAAAACCATCTTCCCTAAGCAGGGACGTTCTATAAGGTCTGCTCTTACAGACACCCCGGAGTGGGGTGTTGGATTTCCTACAAGCCTCTCCATATCACAATTTTTGTCCTCATTATTATTCACAACCTCTAGAGTGCCAGCAGTGCTAGTTGTAATTTAATCTTCATTTACAGATACCCCAGAAATTGGGATAAACTCCCCACATGTTGCCTCCAAATTCACAGTTTCCCCGCTAGTGCTAATTTCATTTGGTTCCACATTTTCGGTTGTCAAAAGAGTTAATACAGACTCCTCACATGTATCCCAAAGATTCACATTTTCCCAGTTGTTCGTGGTATAATCAGATTTAGGTCCGTCATAACCCCAACCCTGGGAATTTTTTCCATTTGGTCAATGAACCCACCCTGGATCTGCCATCACTTCAAAACGATTATACGTTGGTACATTACAATAGTTTCCCCGTTGGAAGGGTGCAGCGAAAGGAACAAATCCTGGAGAGGGGAGATTGTTGTAGCAGCCTGCTTCAGGAACTATGCCAAATTGAATGCCTGGTGGTCTTGGATAGAAGAATGTAAGGTCGACAACACCAATTCCAGCACTGCTTGTGCCCCAATTTTGCCTCGTGATCAAGCGTACCACCCTGGAATCCTGGAAATTGACAACTATACAATCCCCCTCCAAGCGCTTAGGAGTGCAACCTATCCAGTCTGTTCTTCTTACTCCAATGATCAGCCCGTCCACTTCCCTGGGCAATCGTCTATTGGTCCTTAGCCAGTGTATTGCCTTGTTTTTCAGCATCTGGAAGGATTCTCTTTGCCCAACCTGCAAAGGTGGTACATTGGTGAGGATAGCAACGAAGGGGTAAGAATCTGGAGGGAGATTCATAGGTGGTGTCCTGCGAGTGGCCCTCATAGGAAGTGTAACAGGCAGACCAGGGGCAGGAATAACAGGGCGGGATGTTGGAATGCTTGGTGGGGGTTGGAAATTATTCAATACGGGGTTACCAGTTTTGGAACTGTCTTTGGTACCCGTGGCTACAATATCAGGGCATTTTTTGGGTTGGAGAGTATTGCTACTCAGGTTGGCCGTTTCTCCAAGGGAATTTTAAGGAGTTCCAAAGCAATTTCCTTATCAATATCTTGAGTTGCCCGACTAAAATATTTATCTACGGGACCCAAGATTGTTAGCCCCATCTCGGGCTGGGGGGAGCTTTGGACAGGGGTAGTCAGAGGGGAAGGCATACTTAGCAGGCAGTATACTTAGTAAGGGAAGAACAATATAAGCCAAAAACACAATTTCTCAAGTCACAGTAACAGACTATGGCAATGAATTGAAAGTTAAGCGAATCAAAATATCAGAATGGCTTACAAGTGAAATCAGTGTCCCCAGAGCAGTAACACGATATCAGAGAGTGGGCCCAGCCCAGCCGCCTTCAGCCACTGACGGCTACAGACGGTCCCGCCCTTGTCCCGGGCTTCTCCCGGCGAACTCCCGGGCAGCGGGAGATAATCCTGTTCTTATTGGGTGTGAAGAGCACAGGGGGCGCGGCTAACAGGGAGAGCGGGCCAGGTGTTCCAAGTTGGCCGAGCAGGGACTCCTGGGAAATGGAGTCCCCGCACTCACGCTCGCAGCCCTGCCCAGCCCCTAGGCTCACCGGTAACAACAGCTGATTCCTGGGACACAACTCCTCATGAAGCGGGACCCGCGAAGCGGGTTCCGCGAGCAGTAGAATGAAGACACAGCGGGCAGCCCCACAGGAACGTCCGGAGATGCAGCAAACTTCAAGAAGCACAAACAAAGTACAGGAGACCCACCGGTCAGCAGCTGGGAGGAGTGTTTTATAAGCAGAGCACAGGTGCACAGGGGGCGCGGCTAGCAGGAAGAGCGGGCCAGGTGTTCCAAGTTGGCCGAGCAGGGATTCCTGGGAAATGGAGTCCCCGCACTCACGCTCGCAGCCCTGCCCAGCCCCTAGGCTCACCGGTAACAACAGCTGATTCCTGGGACACACCTCCTCATGAAGCGGGACCCGCGAAGCGGGTTCCGCGAGCAGTAGAATGAAGACACAGCGGGCAGCCCCACAGGAACGTCCGGAGATGCAGCAAACTTCAAGAAGCACAAACAAAGTACAGGAGACCCACCAGTCAGCAGCTGGGAGGAGTGTTTTATAAGCAGAGCACAGGTGCACAGGGGGCGCGGCTAGCAGGGAGAGCGGGCCAGGTGTTCCAAGTTGGCTGAGCAGGGACTCCTGGGAAATGGAGTCCCCGCACTCACGCTCGCAGCCCTGCCCAGCCCCTAGGCTCACCGGTAACAACAGCTGATTCCTGGGACACACCTCCTCACGAAGCGGGACCCGCGAAGCGGGTTCCGCGAGCAGTAGAATGAAGACACAGCGGGCAGCCCCACAGGAACGTCCAGAGATGCAGCAAACTTCAAGAAGCACAAACAAAGTACAGGAGACCCACCGGTCAGCAGCTGGGAGGAGTGTTTTATAAGCAGAGCACAGGTGCACAGGGGGCGCGGCTAGCAGGGAGAGCGGGCCAGGTGTTCCAAGTTGGCCGAGCAGGGACTCCTGGGAAATGGAGTCCCCGCACTCACGCTCGCAGCCCTGCCCAGCCCCTAGGCTCACCGGTAACAACAGCTGATTCCTGGGACACACCTCCTCACGAAGCGGGACCCGCGAAGCGGGTTCCACGAGCAGTAGAATGAAGACACAGCGGGCAGCCCCACAGGAACGTCCGGAAATGCAGCAAACTTCAAGAAGCACAAACAAAGTATTCATGTCTGATTCCGACTCAGATCAAGCTAACACAGCTGAATCTGATTTTAACGATGAATCTATCAGGAATCTTATACATAAAGAAATTAGATCTTGCATGTTCTCTACTCTTTCCCAGGTCATGTCCTCCAAGAGATCATTCCCTCCCGGAAGGGATGACTTTAGTAACGACGACCTTGAGGATGAGAACGCAGAAATAAGGGGTAAGAGGCACAAAAAAACGAATAATATTGATTTCACCCCAGAGAGCACGGGAGGTCCTAACACCTTGAATTTCACCGGAGGTAAATTCACCTCACTTGCCTCAGGTGTCCCTGGCGGCACAAAATCGAAAGGTGTCCATAGCGGCACAAAAGTTTTAGGTGTCCCCCGCGACACATATTACCAAAGTGCTCAAAATTATACCAATGATGATCTCAATGATGATGCCTCAGATATTCAAGATGAATATATCCTTGATCTAGATGATAATGACCAAGATTATGACTCACTTCTCTTTGGTGGTGACGCTCCGTCATCCTCTAAAGATAGTATTTTAGACCCTTAATATTAAACATCCTAGAAGTTCCGAATGGACCCCCCATGACCACATTTGTAAGTTTATCACTAAGTGGATCAGAAACCCTTTGGAGAGGGAGACTCGAAATCTTCTGAGAGCCGAATGCTCCAGACCCTCTATAGAGGGTAAAGTTTGCCAAACCCCAAATCTCGATCCTGAGCTAATTACTTATCTATTTAAACTCGGCAGGGACCCTCGTAAAGGACTGGAAAGATCCTTAAAAATATGCCAAGATAAGGTTTTAGACATCTTGGGTCCCCTGACAAAAATTATTGAGGCAGCAGAGGAAAGCTACCTCAACGACTCCCCTCTTGATACCCTTTCAATTCGTGGTTGGAGTCAAAGAGCTCTAGTCTTGTTGGGCAATGCTAATGCAGGGCTCAACTCTGAGAGGAGAAGACTGGTTTTAACCAGAATTAGCCCTAAACTAAACGATTTGGCTGACAAAGAACCTTCTCTTAATCCCAAAGGTCTTCTCTTTGGTGAAGACCTAATAAAAAGCCTTGGTAAATATGTTAATACCTTTACCGCCTTGGATAAGGCTCATCAAAACATGGAAAAGGTATTCAATTCTAATAACCTTTTTGGAAGGGCCGGAAGAAGGGGCCAATCTTTCGGCCGGTTCAACCGACGGCCCTTTCCTAGATCCAGGGGTTATGGCGGAAGAGGATATCAACCCCCCAGCCAACCTCCATTCTATCCCCCGAGAGGAAGAGGATTTCGTTCCAGAGGTTTCAGAGCGAGAGGAGCTCCTGCCGACGCCAACCCTCAAAGTGAGTACTCCTTCCCCTCCCCCTTCTTCGAATCCAAGAGTGGGAGGCAGACTGAAGTTCTTTTACCACAATTGGAAACTTATCACACAAGATCCTTGGGTTCTAAATACTGTAGTTGGTGTCTATGTGGATTTCTTTCAAAACCCAGTCCAGAACTCAATTCCGAAGCCAATTCCACTTTCTTTGGATCAAGAAAAAATAATAGAGGAAGAAATTTCCTCAATGCTCCAAAAAGGTGCCATCATAGAAGTCCCTATGGAATTTCTGCGGTTTGTAAGCACTCTTTTTCTTGTAGAAAAGAAGGACAAAGGTTGGAGACCCGTTATAAATCTCAGGGAACTCAACAAATACCTTGTTTACAGACATTTCAAGATGGAGGGAATCCATCTTCTCAGGGACCTCTTATTAGAAGGGGACTGGTTAGTCAAATTGGATCTGAAAGATGCCTACTTTACCATCCCCATGGCCAAAGTTCATCAACCTTTTCTTCAATTCATCTGGAAGAACCATCTTTACCAATTTCAGGCCCTTCCTTTTGGCCTCTCCTCAGCCCCTTGGTGTTTCACCAAGGTGATGAGGGCAGTCACCTCATCCCTAAGAGAAAAAGGTATTCGTCTCATCATTTATCTAGACGACATCCTTATACTGTCTCAAGATTATGATCAGATCATTCAAGATCTCAAAACTGTTGTAGACCTTCTAGAAAGTTTGGGTTTTATCATAAACAAGGAGAAATCCATTCTTTCCCCTTCCAAAACGATGGAATTCCTCGGTTTCACGGTAGACACAAAGAATTGCCTTCTTCTTCTTCCTCCAAAGAAAATTTCAAAAATAAGGAAAGAGATAAAACATGTCCTGAAACAACGAAATCTCCCTTTGAGAGAACTAGCCCGAATCTTAGGCCTTCTCTCTTCTTCCATTCAGGCTATCTTTCCGGGCCCCTTAAATTATCGAGCCCTTCAAAGAATAAAGGCAAAAGCTCTCAGATCTGGTCTCTGGTACGGAGACCACGTTTCTCTAAACCAGGAGGCTGTCTCAGAACTGAATTGGTGGTTAGACAATTTGGACGCATGGAATGGCAGATCGATCTTTGGTTTAGCTCCAGATTTTATTTTGGAATCAGACGCGAGCCTTCATGGCTGGGGTGCTTGTCTCCAAGACCAAAACACTGGTGCGATCTGGTCTCAAGAAGAATCCTTTCTACACATCAATTATCTGGAATTGAACGCAGGGCTCTATGCTCTAATGAGTTTCAAGCACTCTCTTCAAGGCAGATCAGTAATTCTGAAAATGGACAATATGTCCGCTGTTGCCTATATAAACCGCTTGGGTGGCACCAAATCGGAGGACCTGTCAAACCTGGCCAAGAAACTTTGGATTTTCTGCCTGGAACAAGAGATCTCACTCAGAGCAGAATATCTCCTGGGAAAATCCAACCTATGTGCAGATTGGAGTTCGAGGTTCCTCATAGACTACAGCGATTGGAAACTCAACACTTCTGTCTTCAATTCCCTCAATCACTTCTGGGGTCCTTTCCAAATAGATCTGACTTTCCAACTGAACAATTATTACAGCTGGATGCCCGATCCGGGTGCTCTAGCGGTGAACGCCTTTCTCCAATCTTGGGAAGGGATCATCGGCTATGCCTTCCCTCCGTTTGCAATGATCCAGAGAGTACTTCAAAAGGTGAGACAACAGCGCTCTTCAATAGTTCTGATAGCTCCATTTTGGCCGTCCCAGGCATGGTTTCCCACTACTCTGGAACTAACTTACGATCTCCCATTCCTGATTCCTTCACTTTTAGACCTCCTTACAGACATAGACGGTCGAATTCACCCTCTCGTTCAGACGGGGAATTTGAGCCTTCTTGCCTGGAAGGTGTTAGGAGATCTAACCATCTCGCAAGACTTTCGTCAACAGCTTCTGCTCTCCTCGGAGAATCTTGGGCCCCCGGTACACATTACCGGTACAACAACATCTGGAAGATATGGTTACGTTGGCGCTTGGAGAGGCACCTGGATCCCGTGGAAGCACCTATCGTTGATATAGTTAATTTTCTGGGAGAACAATTTGATAGAGGTCTGAGTTACAGGTCTATCAACTGTTATAGGTCTGCGATTTCTGCTGGTCATTCCCTTGTCAACAATAAGACGGTAGGTAAGAATCCTATTATATGTAGAATTCTTAAAAGTATAAGGATCAGCAGACCTCCTAAACCAAGATATCAATATCTTTGGGATGTTAAATTAGTTCTTGACCTTTTCTGTTCCTGGCCTGAGAACTCCCTTTTGAGTAGAAAGAATCTGTCTTTAAAATTGGCAACTCTTCTTTGTTTAATATCATGTCGAAGAGTTTCTGATGTTAAAGCTCTTGACATTTCATATAGGAGCTATGATATGTTTGGAGTCAAATTTGATTTACATAGGAGAACCAAAACCATGTCTGATTGTATTTTTTACCCACGTTTTGACATGTGTAATAAACTTTGTGTTGTTCACTGCATGAAAGAATATGATTTAAGAATGAATTCTCTTCGTCCTCAGGGCGTTGATCAATTACTTATCTCCTTTGTTAAACCTCATAAAGGTATTTATTCCAGTTCTATAGCAAGACGGGTTAAAATTGTTATGGGCCTTGCTGGCATCAATCTGGATCTTTTTAAACCACATTCCATTAGAGGTGCTATGGCAAGTAAGTCTTTCTGGTGTGGTGGTAAGTTAGAAGACATTCTTAAATCTGCTGATTGGTCTAATTCTAGGACATTTGCTCATCATTATTGCAAACGTATTACTCATATGTCTGATGCTGTTTTACATGACTACCAACAAGCATAATGGTAGCCTCCGGTCTTGTAATGAAATTGCGATTCTCCTATTAACATGACCAGAGAATCTGGATTTCATTAAAGACACGGAGGCTAGCATTATCCCTCCCACCCATCCCTTGGGTGGTTGTATTTAATTTCATATCTGTTGCACTTGTATTTTATTCTCATGTTATACTTGTTCTATCCTTTTTACAGGATTTATCTTTGATTACTCTATGATTTACTGCAAAAAGAAAACATTTTTTGTTTTATTCTTCATATTTCTGAATTCATTTATACCTTTTTTCTTTTCAGATAACCTCTCGTGAATTTATCGTATGGCTCCTGTTCTACATCCTTTGGATTTGCTTCCTGTTGTTTGAATTTTGAAGTTCTTGGTTTCTCTATCTTCATTCAAGTTGTACTTCGTGGATGCTCCTTGGACTTTTCCTTCCTTTGATCCACATTTAAAAGAGGCTGATTGCCTGGTTACTACTGCTATTGTTTCATCTGTTATGTTCTAGTATAGAACTTTTACTTTATGACATATGCGGCTGCTTGGGTCTGCATTAAAAGTTATAAGCATAATGCTAGCCTCCGTGTCTTTAATGAAATCCAGATTCTGTGGTCATGTTAATAGGAGAATCGCAATTCCTGAGCATCTTGTTGGATATTTTGTCTAAATTGTGTAGAACCAAAACAAACATCCAAAAGATTACAAACATCAGAAACGCTTTGTATTTTACTTTTATCAGTTCTCAATTTTTCATGAACAGAATGCAACAAGGAACAAAATCTTTGTTCCCAATTCTCCATAACTTGCTGTTGCAAACCTTCAATAAAAAAACAACCTTGACCACTACATTAGCATAGAAGTTGACACCAGAACTATTTTCAAACTGATAATCAACAATCTCTTCAACAGTGTCCCTTTTCTTTTTGCTTGCAATCACAGCATTATCTTGTTTTTTGCCCTTTTCTACACCTTCAGTACAGATATTCTCAGACCTTCTTTTTCGACCAACCACACGCTTTTAAAATACAGGATACTGACTAAGTATGGGCGTAATGCGCCAATTCGCTATCCGCAAAATCTGCAAATTCGTGCGAATTTGCGGATGTTTTTTTTTTGTGTTCACCTGCGGTTCCTCTCGTACTGAGCAGGATTACTATTGCAACAACACATCATCAGTAGGGTAAAACTAACCTGTCTCACGACGGTCTAAACCCAGCTCACGTTCCCTATTAGTGGGTGAACAATCCAACGCTTGGTGAATTCTGCTTCACAATGATAGGAAGAGCCGACATCGAAGGATCAACACTGGTGGGATCTGGTCTCAAGAAGAATCCTTTCTACACATCAATTATCTGGAATTGACCGCAGGGCTCTATGCTCTAATGAGTTTCAAGCACTCTCTTCAAGGCAGATCAGTAATTCTGAAAATGGACAATATGTCCGCTGTTGCCTATATAAACCGCTTGGGTGGCACCAAATCGGAGGACCTGTCAAACCTGGCCAAGAAACTTTGGATTTTCTGCCTGGAACAAGAGATCTCACTCAGAGCAGAATATCTCCTGGGAAAATCCAACCTATGTGCAGATTGGAGTTCGAGGTTCCTCATAGACTACAGCGATTGGAAACTCAACACTTCTGTCTTCAATTCCCTCAATCACTTCTGGGGTCCTTTCCAAATAGATCTTTTTGCCAGCAGACTGACTTTCCAACTGAACAATTATTACAGCTGGATGCCCGATCCGGGTGCTCTAGCGGTGAACGCCTTTCTCCAATCTTGGGAAGGGATCATCGGCTATGCCTTCCCTCCATTTGCAATGATCCAGAGAGTACTTCAAAAGGTGAGACAACAGCGCTCTTCAATAGTTCTGATAGCTCCATTTTGGCCGTCCCAGGCATGGTTTCCCACTACTCTGGAACTAACTTACGATCTCCCATTCCTGATTCCTTCACTTTTAGACCTCCTTACAGACATAGACGGTCGAATTCACCCTCTCGTTCAGACGGGGAATTTGAGCCTTCTTGCCTGGAAGGTGTTAGGAGATCTAACCATCTCGCAAGACTTTCGTCAACAGCTTCTGCTCTCCTCGGAGAATCTTGGGCCCCCGGTACACATTACCGGTACAACAACATCTGGAAGATATGGTTACGTTGGTGCTTGGAGAGGCACCTGGATCCCGTGGAAGCACCTATCGTTGATATAGTTAATTTTCTGGGAGAACAATTTGATAGAGGTCTGAGTTACAGGTCTATCAACTGTTATAGGTCTGCGATTTCTGCTGGTCATTCCCTTGTCAACAATAAGACGGTAGGTAAGAATCCTATTATATGTAGAATTCTTAAAAGTATAAGGATCAGCAGACCTCCTAAACCAAGATATCAATATCTTTGGGATGTTAAATTAGTTCTTGACCTTTTCTGTTCCTGGCCTGAGAACTCCCTTTTGAGTAGAAAGAATCTGTCTTTAAAATTGGCAACTCTTCTTTGTTTAATATCATGTCGAAGAGTTTCTGATGTTAAAGCTCTTGACATTTCATATAGGAGCTATGATATGTTTGGAGTCAAATTTGATTTACATAGGAGAACCAAAACCATGTCTGATTGTATTTTTTACCCACGTTTTGACATGTGTAATAAACTTCGTGTTGTTCACTGCATGAAAGAATATGATTTAAGAATGAATTCTCTTCGTCCTCAGGGCGTTGATCAATTACTTATCTCCTTTGTTAAACCTCATAAAGGTATTTATTCCAGTTCTATAGCAAGACGGGTTAAAATTGTTATGGGCCTTGCTGGCATCAATCTGGATCTTTTTAAACCACATTCCATTAGAGGTGCTATGGCAAGTAAGTCTTTCTGGTGTGGTGGTAAGTTAGAAGACATTCTAAATCTGCTGATTGGTCTAATTCTAGGACATTTGCTCATCATTATTGCAAACGTATTACTCATATGTCTGATGCTGTTTTACATGACTACCAACAAGCATAATGGTAGCCTCCGGTCTTGTAATGAAATTGCGATTCTCCTATTAACATGACCAGAGAATCTGGATTTCATTAAAGACACGGAGGCTAGCATTATCCCTCCCACCCATCCCTTGGGTGGTTGTATTTAATTTCATATCTGTTGCACTTGTATTTTATTCTCATGTTATACTTGTTCTATCCTTTTTACAGGATTTATCTTTGATTACTCTATGATTTACTGCAAAAAGAAAACATTTTTTGTTTTATTCTTCATATTTCTGAATTCATTTATACCTTTTTTCTTTTCAGATAACCTCTCGTGAATTTATCGTATGGCTCCTGTTCTACATCCTTTGGATTTGCTTCCTGTTGTTTGAATTTTGAAGTTCTTGGTTTCTCTATCTTCATTCAAGTTGTACTTCGTGGATGCTCCTTGGACTTTTCCTTCCTTTGATCCACATTTAAAAGAGGCTGATTGCCTGGTTACTACTGCTATTGTTTCATCTGTTATGTTCTAGTATAGAACTTTTACTTTATGACATATGCGGCTGCTTGGGTCTGCATTAAAAGTTATAAGCATAATGCTAGCCTCCGTGTCTTTAATGAAATCCAGATTCTGTGGTCATGTTAATAGGAGAATCGCAATTCCTGAGCATCTTGTTGGATATTTTGTCTAAATTGTGTAGAACCAAAACAAACATCCAAAAGATTACAAACATCAGAAACGCTTTGTATTTTACTTTTATCAGTTCTCAATTTTTCATGAACAGAATGCAACAAGGAACAAAATCTTTGTTCCCAATTCTCCATAACTTGCTGTTGCAAACCTTCAATAAAAAAACAACCTTGACCACTACATTAGCATAGAAGTTGACACCAGAACTATTTTCAAACTGATAATCAACAATCTCTTCAACAGTGTCCCTTTTCTTTTTGCTTGCAATCACAGCATTATCTTGTTTTTTGCCCTTTTCTACACCTTCAGTACAGATATTCTCAGACCTTCTTTTTCGACCAACCACACGCTTTTAAAATACAGGATACTGACTAAGTATGGGCGTAATGTGCCAATTCGCTATCCGCAAAATCTGCAAATTCGTGCGAATTTGCGGATGTTTTTTTTTTGTGTTCACCTGCGGTTCCTCTCGTACTGAGCAGGATTACTATTGCAACAACACATCATCAGTAGGGTAAAACTAACCTGTCTCACGACGGTCTAAACCCAGCTCACGTTCCCTATTAGTGGGTGAACAATCCAACGCTTGGTGAATTCTGCTTCACAATGATAGGAAGAGCCGACATCGAAGGATCAACACTGGTGGGATCTGGTCTCAAGAAGAATCCTTTCTACACATCAATTATCTGGAATTGACCGCAGGGCTCTATGCTCTAATGAGTTTCAAGCACTCTCTTCAAGGCAGATCAGTAATTCTGAAAATGGACAATATGTCCGCTGTTGCCTATATAAACCGCTTGGGTGGCACCAAATCGGAGGACCTGTCAAACCTGGCCAAGAAACTTTGGATTTTCTGCCTGGAACAAGAGATCTCACTCAGAGCAGAATATCTCCTGGGAAAATCCAACCTATGTGCAGATTGGAGTTCGAGGTTCCTCATAGACTACAGCGATTGGAAACTCAACACTTCTGTCTTCAATTCCCTCAATCACTTCTGGGGTCCTTTCCAAATAGATCTTTTTGCCAGCAGACTGACTTTCCAACTGAACAATTATTACAGCTGGATGCCCGATCCGGGTGCTCTAGCGGTGAACGCCTTTCTCCAATCTTGGGAAGGGATCATCGGCTATGCCTTCCCTCCATTTGCAATGATCCAGAGAGTACTTCAAAAGGTGAGACAACAGCGCTCTTCAATAGTTCTGATAGCTCCATTTTGGCCGTCCCAGGCATGGTTTCCCACTACTCTGGAACTAACTTACGATCTCCCATTCCTGATTCCTTCACTTTTAGACCTCCTTACAGACATAGACGGTCGAATTCACCCTCTCGTTCAGACGGGGAATTTGAGCCTTCTTGCCTGGAAGGTGTTAGGAGATCTAACCATCTCGCAAGACTTTCGTCAACAGCTTCTGCTCTCCTTGGAGAATCTTGGGCCCCCGGTACACATTACCGGTACAACAACATCTGGAAGATATGGTTACGTTGGTGCTTGGAGAGGCACCTGGATCCCGTGGAAGCACCTATCGTTGATATAGTTAATTTTCTGGGAGAACAATTTGATAGAGGTCTGAGTTACAGGTCTATCAACTGTTATAGGTCTGCGATTTCTGCTGGTCATTCCCTTGTCAACAATAAGACGGTAGGTAAGAATCCTATTATATGTAGAATTCTTAAAAGTATAAGGATCAGCAGACCTCCTAAACCAAGATATCAATATCTTTGGGATGTTAAATTAGTTCTTGACCTTTTCTGTTCCTGGCCTGAGAACTCCCTTTTGAGTAGAAAGAATCTGTCTTTAAAATTGGCAACTCTTCTTTGTTTAATATCATGTCGAAGAGTTTCTGATGTTAAAGCTCTTGACATTTCATATAGGAGCTATGATATGTTTGGAGTCAAATTTGATTTACATAGGAGAACCAAAACCATGTCTGATTGTATTTTTTACCCACGTTTTGACATGTGTAATAAACTTTGTGTTGTTCACTGCATGAAAGAATATGATTTAAGAATGAATTCTCTTCGTCCTCAGGGCGTTGATCAATTACTTATCTCCTTTGTTAAACCTCATAAAGGTATTTATTCCAGTTCTATAGCAAGACGGGTTAAAATTGTTATGGGCCTTGCTGGCATCAATCTGGATCTTTTTAAACCACATTCCATTAGAGGTGCTATGGCAAGTAAGTCTTTCTGGTGTGGTGGTAAGTTAGAAGACATTCTTAAATCTGCTGATTGGTCTAATTCTAGGACATTTGCTCATCATTTTTGCAAACGTATTACTCATATGTCTGATGCTGTTTTACATGACTACCAACAAGCATAATGGTAGCCTCCGGTCTTGTAATGAAATTGCGATTCTCCTATTAACATGACCAGAGAATCTGGATTTCATTAAAGACACGGAGGCTAGCATTATCCCTCCCACCCATCCCTTGGGTGGTTGTATTTAATTTCATATCTGTTGCACTTGTATTTTATTCTCATGTTATACTTGTTCTATCCTTTTTACAGGATTTATCTTTGATTACTCTATGATTTACTGCAAAAAGAAAACATTTTTTGTTTTATTCTTCATATTTCTGAATTCATTTATACCTTTTTTCTTTTCAGATAACCTCTCGTGAATTTATCGTATGGCTCCTGTTCTACATCCTTTGGATTTGCTTCCTGTTGTTTGAATTTTGAAGTTCTTGGTTTCTCTATCTTCATTCAAGTTGTACTTCGTGGATGCTCCTTGGACTTTTCCTTCCTTTGATCCACATTTAAAAGAGGCTGATTGCCTGGTTACTACTGCTATTGTTTCATCTGTTATGTTCTAGTATAGAACTTTTACTTTATGACATATGCGGCTGCTTGGGTCTGCATTAAAAGTTATAAGCATAATGCTAGCCTCCGTGTCTTTAATGAAATCCAGATTCTGTGGTCATGTTAATAGGAGAATCGCAATTCCTGAGCATCTTGTTGGATATTTTGTCTAAATTGTGTAGAACCAAAACAAACATCCAAAAGATTACAAACATCAGAAACGCTTTGTATTTTACTTTTATCAGTTCTCAATTTTTCATGAACAGAATGCAACAAGGAACAAAATCTTTGTTCCCAATTCTCCATAACTTGCTGTTGCAAACCTTCAATAAAAAAACAACCTTGACCACTACATTAGCATAGAAGTTGACACCAGAACTATTTTCAAACTGATAATCAACAATCTCTTCAACAGTGTCCCTTTTCTTTTTGCTTGCAATCACAGCATTATCTTGTTTTTTGCCCTTTTCTACACCTTCAGTACAGATATTCTCAGACCTTCTTTTTCGACCAACCACACGCTTTTAAAATACAGGATACTGACTAAGTATGGGCGTAATGCGCCAATTCGCTATCCGCAAAATCTGCAAATTCGTGCGAATTTGCGGATGTTTTTTTTTTGTGTTCACCTGCGGTTCCTCTCGTACTGAGCAGGATTACTATTGCAACAACACATCATCAGTAGGGTAAAACTAACCTGTCTCACGACGGTCTAAACCCAGCTCACGTTCCCTATTAGTGGGTGAACAATCCAACGCTTGGTGAATTCTGCTTCACAATGATAGGAAGAGCCGACATCGAAGGATCAACACTGGTGGGATCTGGTCTCAAGAAGAATCCTTTCTACACATCAATTATCTGGAATTGACCGCAGGGCTCTATGCTCTAATGAGTTTCAAGCACTCTCTTCAAGGCAGATCAGTAATTCTGAAAATGGACAATATGTCCGCTGTTGCCTATATAAACCGCTTGGGTGGCACCAAATCGGAGGACCTGTCAAACCTGGCCAAGAAACTTTGGATTTTCTGCCTGGAACAAGAGATCTCACTCAGAGCAGAATATCTCCTGGGAAAATCCAACCTATGTGCAGATTGGAGTTCGAGGTTCCTCATAGACTACAGCGATTGGAAACTCAACACTTCTGTCTTCAATTCCCTCAATCACTTCTGGGGTCCTTTCCAAATAGATCTTTTTGCCAGCAGACTGACTTTCCAACTGAACAATTATTACAGCTGGATGCCCGATCCGGGTGCTCTAGCGGTGAACGCCTTTCTCCAATCTTGGGAAGGGATCATCGGCTATGCCTTCCCTCCATTTGCAATGATCCAGAGAGTACTTCAAAAGGTGAGACAACAGCGCTCTTCAATAGTTCTGATAGCTCCATTTTGGCCGTCCCAGGCATGGTTTCCCACTACTCTGGAACTAACTTACGATCTCCCATTCCTGATTCCTTCACTTTTAGACCTCCTTACAGACATAGACGGTCGAATTCACCCTCTCGTTCAGACGGGGAATTTGAGCCTTCTTGCCTGGAAGGTGTTAGGAGATCTAACCATCTCGCAAGACTTTCGTCAACAGCTTCTGCTCTCCTTGGAGAATCTTGGGCCCCCGGTACACATTACCGGTACAACAACATCTGGAAGATATGGTTACGTTGGTGCTTGGAGAGGCACCTGGATCCCGTGGAAGCACCTATCGTTGATATAGTTAATTTTCTGGGAGAACAATTTGATAGAGGTCTGAGTTACAGGTCTATCAACTGTTATAGGTCTGCGATTTCTGCTGGTCATTCCCTTGTCAACAATAAGACGGTAGGTAAGAATCCTATTATATGTAGAATTCTTAAAAGTATAAGGATCAGCAGACCTCCTAAACCAAGATATCAATATCTTTGGGATGTTAAATTAGTTCTTGACCTTTTCTGTTCCTGGCCTGAGAACTCCCTTTTGAGTAGAAAGAATCTGTCTTTAAAATTGGCAACTCTTCTTTGTTTAATATCATGTCGAAGAGTTTCTGATGTTAAAGCTCTTGACATTTCATATAGGAGCTATGATATGTTTGGAGTCAAATTTGATTTACATAGGAGAACCAAAACCATGTCTGATTGTATTTTTTACCCACGTTTTGACATGTGTAATAAACTTTGTGTTGTTCACTGCATGAAAGAATATGATTTAAGAATGAATTCTCTTCGTCCTCAGGGCGTTGATCAATTACTTATCTCCTTTGTTAAACCTCATAAAGGTATTTATTCCAGTTCTATAGCAAGACGGGTTAAAATTGTTATGGGCCTTGCTGGCATCAATCTGGATCTTTTTAAACCACATTCCATTAGAGGTGCTATGGCAAGTAAGTCTTTCTGGTGTGGTGGTAAGTTAGAAGACATTCTTAAATCTGCTGATTGGTCTAATTCTAGGACATTTGCTCATCATTATTGCAAACGTATTACTCATATGTCTGATGCTGTTTTACATGACTACCAACAAGCATAATGGTAGCCTCCGGTCTTGTAATGAAATTGCGATTCTCCTATTAACATGACCAGAGAATCTGGATTTCATTAAAGACACGGAGGCTAGCATTATCCCTCCCACCCATCCCTTGGGTGGTTGTATTTAATTTCATATCTGTTGCACTTGTATTTTATTCTCATGTTATACTTGTTCTATCCTTTTTACAGGATTTATCTTTGATTACTCTATGATTTACTGCAAAAAGAAAACATTTTTTGTTTTATTCTTCATATTTCTGAATTCATTTATACCTTTTTTCTTTTCAGATAACCTCTCGTGAATTTATCGTATGGCTCCTGTTCTACATCCTTTGGATTTGCTTCCTGTTGTTTGAATTTTGAAGTTCTTGGTTTCTCTATCTTCATTCAAGTTGTACTTCGTGGATGCTCCTTGGACTTTTCCTTCCTTTGATCCACATTTAAAAGAGGCTGATTGCCTGGTTACTACTGCTATTGTTTCATCTGTTATGTTCTAGTATAGAACTTTTACTTTATGACATATGCGGCTGCTTGGGTCTGCATTAAAAGTTATAAGCATAATGCTAGCCTCCGTGTCTTTAATGAAATCCAGATTCTGTGGTCATGTTAATAGGAGAATCGCAATTCCTGAGCATCTTGTTGGATATTTTGTCTAAATTGTGTAGAACCAAAACAAACATCCAAAAGATTACAAACATCAGAAACGCTTTGTATTTTACTTTTATCAGTTCTCAATTTTTCATGAGCAGAATGCAACAAGGAACAAAATCTTTGTTCCCAATTCTCCATAACTTGCTGTTGCAAACCTTCAATAAAAAAACAACCTTGACCACTACATTAGCATAGAAGTTGACACCAGAACTATTTTCAAACTGATAATCAACAATCTCTTCAACAGTGTCCCTTTTCTTTTTGCTTGCAATCACAGCATTATCTTGTTTTTTGCCCTTTTCTACACCTTCAGTACAGATATTCTCAGACCTTCTTTTTCGACCAACCACACGCTTTTAAAATACAGGATACTGACTAAGTATGGGCGTAATGCGCCAATTCGCTATCCGCAAAATCTGCAAATTCGTGCGAATTTGCGGATGTTTTTTTTTTGTGTTCACCTGCGGTTCCTCTCGTACTGAGCAGGATTACTATTGCAACAACACATCATCAGTAGGGTAAAACTAACCTGTCTCACGACGGTCTAAACCCAGCTCACGTTCCCTATTAGTGGGTGAACAATCCAACGCTTGGTGAATTCTGCTTCACAATGATAGGAAGAGCCGACATCGAAGGATCAACACTGGTGGGATCTGGTCTCAAGAAGAATCCTTTCTACACATCAATTATCTGGAATTGACCGCAGGGCTCTATGCTCTAATGAGTTTCAAGCACTCTCTTCAAGGCAGATCAGTAATTCTGAAAATGGACAATATGTCCGCTGTTGCCTATATAAACCGCTTGGGTGGCACCAAATCGGAGGACCTGTCAAACCTGGCCAAGAAACTTTGGATTTTCTGCCTGGAACAAGAGATCTCACTCAGAGCAGAATATCTCCTGGGAAAATCCAACCTATGTGCAGATTGGAGTTCGAGGTTCCTCATAGACTACAGCGATTGGAAACTCAACACTTCTGTCTTCAATTCCCTCAATCACTTCTGGGGTCCTTTCCAAATAGATCTTTTTGCCAGCAGACTGACTTTCCAACTGAACAATTATTACAGCTGGATGCCCGATCCGGGTGCTCTAGCGGTGAACGCCTTTCTCCAATCTTGGGAAGGGATCATCGGCTATGCCTTCCCTCCATTTGCAATGATCCAGAGAGTACTTCAAAAGGTGAGACAACAGCGCTCTTCAATAGTTCTGATAGCTCCATTTTGGCCGTCCCAGGCATGGTTTCCCACTACTCTGGAACTAACTTACGATCTCCCATTCCTGATTCCTTCACTTTTAGACCTCCTTACAGACATAGACGGTCGAATTCACCCTCTCGTTCAGACGGGGAATTTGAGCCTTCTTGCCTGGAAGGTGTTAGGAGATCTAACCATCTCGCAAGACTTTCGTCAACAGCTTCTGCTCTCCTTGGAGAATCTTGGGCCCCCGGTACACATTACCGGTACAACAACATCTGGAAGATATGGTTACGTTGGTGCTTGGAGAGGCACCTGGATCCCGTGGAAGCACCTATCGTTGATATAGTTAATTTTCTGGGAGAACAATTTGATAGAGGTCTGAGTTACAGGTCTATCAACTGTTATAGGTCTGCGATTTCTGCTGGTCATTCCCTTGTCAACAATAAGACGGTAGGTAAGAATCCTATTATATGTAGAATTCTTAAAAGTATAAGGATCAGCAGACCTCCTAAACCAAGATATCAATATCTTTGGGATGTTAAATTAGTTCTTGACCTTTTCTGTTCCTGGCCTGAGAACTCCCTTTTGAGTAGAAAGAATCTGTCTTTAAAATTGGCAACTCTTCTTTGTTTAATATCATGTCGAAGAGTTTCTGATGTTAAAGCTCTTGACATTTCATATAGGAGCTATGATATGTTTGGAGTCAAATTTGATTTACATAGGTGGCGCCGCGGCCAGGGCGACTGACGCTGGAATCTGGGGACCACGGTTTGATCCCCGGCTCCGGCGGCAGGTTAGCCCAGCACCATGTGACTCTGGGCAATAGCTCGCTTAATCTTCCCGACGGCCCCCCAGCGCCTAGAGACCCTTACGGGTGATTGTGCGCTTTACAAATGTGGACTTTACTTTACTTTATAGGAGAACCAAAACCATGTCTGATTGTATTTTTTACCCACGTTTTGACATGTGTAATAAACTTTGTGTTGTTCACTGCATGAAAGAATATGATTTAAGAATGAATTCTCTTCGTCCTCAGGGCGTTGATCAATTACTTATCTCCTTTGTTAAACCTCATAAAGGTATTTATTCCAGTTCTATAGCAAGACGGGTTAAAATTGTTATGGGCCTTGCTGGCATCAATCTGGATCTTTTTAAACCACATTCCATTAGAGGTGCTATGGCAAGTAAGTCTTTCTGGTGTGGTGGTAAGTTAGAAGACATTCTTAAATCTGCTGATTGGTCTAATTCTAGGACATTTGCTCATCATTATTGCAAACGTATTACTCATATGTCTGATGCTGTTTTACATGACTACCAACAAGCATAATGGTAGCCTCCGGTCTTGTAATGAAATTGCGATTCTCCTATTAACATGACCAGAGAATCTGGATTTCATTAAAGACACGGAGGCTAGCATTATCCCTCCCACCCATCCCTTGGGTGGTTGTATTTAATTTCATATCTGTTGCACTTGTATTTTATTCTCATGTTATACTTGTTCTATCCTTTTTACAGGATTTATCTTTGATTACTCTATGATTTACTGCAAAAAGAAAACATTTTTTGTTTTATTCTTCATATTTCTGAATTCATGTATACCTTTTTTCTTTTCAGATAACCTCTCGTGAATTTATCGTATGGCTCCTGTTCTACATCCTTTGGATTTGCTTCCTGTTGTTTGAATTTTGAAGTTCTTGGTTTCTCTATCTTCATTCAAGTTGTACTTCGTGGATGCTCCTTGGACTTTTCCTTCCTTTGATCCACATTTAAAAGAGGCTGATTGCCTGGTTACTACTGCTATTGTTTCATCTGTTATGTTCTAGTATAGAACTTTTACTTTATGACATATGCGGCTGCTTGGGTCTGCATTAAAAGTTATAAGCATAATGCTAGCCTCCGTGTCTTTAATGAAATCCAGATTCTCCATAACTTGCTGTTGCAAACCTTCAATAAAAAAACAACCTTGACCACTACATTAGCATAGAAGTTGACACCAGAACTATTTTCAAACTGATAATCAACAATCTCTTCAACAGTGTCCCTTTTCTTTTTGCTTGCAATCACAGCATTATCTTGTTTTTTGCCCTTTTCTACTCCTTCAGTACAGATATTCTCAGACCTTCTTTTTCGACCAACCACATGCTTTTAAAATACAGGATACTGACTAAGTATGGGCGTAATGCGCCAATTCGCTATCCGCAAAATCTGCAAATTCGTGCGAATTTGCGGATTTTTTTTTTTTTTGTTCGCCGGGCTTTTTGCTTGTTCGCGGGTCGCTTGCAGCGCACCTACCGCCAAGTCACCCATGCGGTCGTACATGGGCGCGGCCATCTTGTGCGCGTTGCGTATTTCTGTTTCCGGGTGCTATTGGCAAGCACGCGTTGTGTGCGGCGCTCTATTACGAGTTTGCGCGTGTTTTTGCGTGCTCGCGAGGGAAATATCGTGCAAACTTACTCACGCAGTCCTCAATGGGCGCGGCCATCTTGTTTTTCATTCACCTGATTCCACTATGGCTGCAAATTGACCACCTTCCTCTTAATCAGACAATTCTTCAGCAGAGGAATTTATTGCAGAACCTCCCCCTAAAGAGAGATATTTAAGTATTGTGTGGACATTTTTCACATTTCCTTCAGGCCTGAAGAAATTAAATGCTACTAAAGTTACTTGTCGCATTTGCTAGGCAGTGCTTTCTAGGGGAGACCCCAAAAATAAATACTTGTGTTGTACTGCCAGTATGCCGAAGCACCTGCAAACAAAACACCCTGTGAATTTTGCAAGGGAGGAATTGAGAAGGCTGAGGCACAATCCTGTTGATCCTTCGGCTGCTCTAAGCACAAGTGGAGCAACTCAATCAACGTCATTAACGCCTCCCGACATCGGTCCCCTATTTGGGAAAGTCCGGAGGACATGTATAAAATGCGGTCGTCTAATTGCATAAATGGAGCAATTTTTAGTTAGGCAGTGAAATATCCAGATGTTGTTGAAGGACCATCGTGGAAAATGATTGCTACTGCTACAAAAGTCCTTCCTGATATTGATAGTTAACTTGCTACTGGCCTCAACAGGACTAGGCCAGTCGAGTGCATGAACATTCAATCTCACCCATCTATGCACGCCCGGGAAGTTACAGTCGTGGGAGACCGGAGGAGCAAGGAGACTAGAATCCGACGGAGAGGAGATGCCGATAGAAGTTATGCGTCCATGGAACCATTTGAGAGAGACAAAGTGTAGTGGAAAAGGTGTACACGTACTATTGATGGTGCTCAGTTGATTTTTGCCAAGATGGAATGTTCATGCACTTGACTGCCCTAGTCCTGATGAGGCCAACTAAGAATAGTGGCTGAAAAGCGTCGACAGAAATTTTGAGACACCACAAAAAATTGAAATAATATAGAACAATTTGGGAGTACCTAAAAAATTAGGGGTTTGAATTGATAAAACCGCTAGGTGAATCCAGGATGGTGATCTAATTGGGAAGGGATTGCACATTGTTGAATATAAAGTGAGGTGCATCCTGCTTTAAAATAAGGGCAAAGAGAGCAATAAGACAGGAATTTGGTCTGTTATTGTGTTTTATGTATAAAATGTAAATATGTGTATATATATGGTGTTATGTATATATATGGTGTTGAAATGTTTTTATGTATATGTGTTTTTCAGAATATAACAAAAAGAATATTTTTTTCGCAAAGATACGTATGAAATAAATACAATTCAAAGAACCTTGAATCTAGTACATATATTGTTTGGCCATTGACTATGGATACTTGAAATGTCTAAATAGATTTATATCTATATGAAGAGTGAAAATAGGATTCTCTTCATCATACTTTTTAGTATATCTATCTATCCCGAGCAATTGTTTATTTATTGGGATTGTATATCCCGTTTATACCAAAGGCTAAAAATATTCTCTATGTCTACCCCTTCATTTTTCAATACAGTCCGCATATACATTAGAAATTCCTGAGCATCTTGTTGGATATTTTGTCTAAATTGTGTAGAACCAAAACATACATCCAAAAGATTACAAACATCAGAAACGCTTTGTATTTTACTTTTATCAGTTCTCAATTTTTCATGAACAGAATGCAACAAGGAACAAAATCTTTTTTCCCAATTCTCCATAACTTGCTGTTGCAAACCTTCAATAAAAAAACAACATTGATCACTACATTAGCATAGCAATTGACACCAGAACTATTTTCAAACTGATAATCAACAATCTCTTCAACAGTGTCCTTTTTCTGTTTGCTTGCAATCACAGCATTATTTTGTTTTTTGCCCTTTTCTACACCTTCTGAACAGATATTCTCAGACCTTCTTTTTCAACCAACCACACGCTTTTCAAATACAGGATACTGACTAAGTATGGGCGAAATGCGTGAATTCGCGATCCGCAAAATCCGCAAATTCGTGTGAATTTTTGCGGATGTTTTTTTTTCTGTGTTCGCGGGGCTTTTTGCGTGTTTGCGGGCCGCTTGCAGCGCACCGACCGCGAAGTTACCCATGCAGTCGTACATGGGCGCCGCCATCTTGTGCGCGTTGCGTATTTCCGTTTCCGGGTGCTATTGGCAAGCACGCGTTGTGTGCAGCGCGCTATTACGAGTTCGCGTGTGTTTTTGCGTGCTCGCGTGGGCAATATCGCGCAAACTTACCCACGCGGTCCTCAATGGGCGCAGCCATCTTGGTTTTCATTTATTGCTATGGTTCTGGGCATGCTTTCTGTATCCAGCTTGAATCTTTGCGATCCTTTCTTTGTTTGAAATTTTTTGAAAATCTTTTTTACTCATTTTCTATCCCTCTCTTTTTCTACAACTATATTTTGTGTTTTTTTCTACTTTTGGTTAGTTTGAAACTACTTTTTTAACTCCTTTTTCTTTTCTTTACTTTTTGCCTATTTTACTTTACTGTCCAGGACCATGGCAAAGGGAGCCGGCAACGATCTGAAGGGGAAGGGTCCTGCACCCCGTAGCCGGCTCCCTTGCGGGCGCTTAAGAGGGGAGGATGTGACGGCCAGGGAGATTTTCAGCCCGGTGGAGGTGGCTGCACTGATCTTTTATGTGCAGCACCACCTCCCCAAGACTTTGGCAGCAGGGGGCAGGCTCGCTTCAGGGTATAGCCTCCGGGAGCGTCGCCAGCTGTGGGCTAAGTGGTGCCGGGCCATGCGGAGGGAGTCGAGGGTCCGGCGCACCTACCATCAAGCGACGCACCGGTGGTCAGACCTCCTTGACCGCGAACAGGACTTGCTCCACCTGCTAGGTGTGGAGATCCCTGCCCTTGGTGAGTAGCTATTTAATAACTACTTTGTTTTCTTCTGCTCTGTGTTATATTGCTAATACTTGTTTTTCCCGAAGAGCAAGAATGCTGCCGATTCGATTACATTGCAGGTAAATTAACGTTTAAATAGCTTCTGTGATTGCAGGTGCTTGCCTGCTCAGTGGCGTTGCTACTATGCTTACTTGTTTGCAACTTTGTGCTTATTAGAGAGCAGAACTGGGTAATGCTAGAGAGACTAGAGACTCAAGTCTAGTCCTTGCTTTGTACTCCTGCTGCCAGTAAGAAGAGATAGTGGTGGATTGATAGGTTGAGTATATTATGACTTGTTATTTAGTAGGACATTTTTTTAGTGGTCTGCAATCATGATGATGGACTGTGTCTTTCACGTCGCGTGCTGTTGAGTGCTGGCAGTCGTAGTAGAACCTTTTTGTTGTTGGTTTAGTTAGTGATTTACATAACTTTCCAAGTAGACGGTCTGCGAATCCAGCAATACTGTACTATCTATCCTAGTTGACCAGATCAGATAGGTCAATCAATACATGTAGTGCAATTGTTGGTAATTTGTTTCCCCGAGATATTTTTAGATTGTGGTCAAAGAAATCAAATATTTCAAAAACACAATCATCCATGTTTGTGTTTATTTCATGTGAGAATTATTCCTTTATGCCACTTTTTAAATTATGATTATGTCTTTTTTTGTATTGTATTGTCTTTTCATGCATTTTATTAATTTGTTGATAAATAATTTGCATTTAACTTTATGAATTGTATTATATAATTTATGTGATTAATTCTCTTTGTTTATATATTGTATAGCACTGATTGTTTTTTATGTCTCTATTAATTTGTTATAAAATATTTTGTTCATGATTTTAAGATTTGAATTATATATTCTGTATGATTGACTCCTCTTTGTTTATATACTTTATAATAAAAATATTTTAATTAGACCTACTCACACTATTTCGTTTTATATGATTTTTCTATTGTGATAAAAACAGTTGGTTGGTTAAAGTGCCTTGGTTGTTATCTCTCATGCTATCTATCCCTGACCATGGACTTGTAGTATCTACTTTCTCAGGGGGTCCTAGAAATATGCACATTATTGTGTTTATTTCATGATCATCAGCACCTCCCAGGGGCAAGAAGACTGAAACTCCGGCGGAACAAGGTGGGCAGGAACGGTTCTCTGCAGGCTCTTCTGCGGGCCCCAGTAAGTTGTTCTTTTGTTAATATTAATAAATATACTTCCCTAACTTTTACAGGTCCTATTCATTCAAAATTGTTTCCTAATTCTATTTTTTACAAAATAGTCTTTGATCTTCTTGTAGACTGTTTCTACATTCTTATCCTGCCTCTACCGTCACTCTCTGTGCTACTACTATTGTTTACTATTATTATGAGTCATTCTTTGTAGGTAGCTAAGCTTGCCCAGTCGGCAAACGGTGTTAAGTCCTAAGGACTGAGTGCAGTCCTCTGGTTTGCCCTTGCTGTCTATTCCAGTCTTATTAATGTATGTGCTTTGACAATTTCCTATAACAAAATGTCAATGTGTCCAACAAGAATAAGCTAGTAGTTGGCTTTTTTGATTTGATAGGAGCACATACCATACCGCTAGTGTTTCAGGGACTTTTCTACACATACAGAAGTATGTACAAGAGAAATAGGACATTGTTGATGATAGGTGCAGTTCGACTTTCCACATACCTCAGTCTGAACAGAAGTTGAACCCCCAATCCCCTGACTGACTATCTAGTGTGTCTGACCAATGATTACGTTACGACCCAGAAGAACAGAAGAAGACTACCGCCGAGTCCCGACCTATCAGAGACACGGAAACATGCATGCACAGTGCAGTAGTTCAAAGTTCAAACCCTTCCGTTCACTCACTCGTGAACAAAACCACACAGTGTTTGTTAGTTTTAAAGTTTTATTTTCAAATAAGAAATAAAAAAACTATTTTTTCATTTTTAATAGCGCAGTATTGCGAGCGAGCACTGGTGATGAGATAGATGACATTAAAGTTTAAACAACATTCCCTTAAATCAATATAACTTAACACATCAAATTATTAGAATAACTGTGCGGGAGCCCCAACCTTCTTTAAAGTACTTAAAGTACTGCTGGTGATGAGGAGTGGGTGGTGAATTGTCCTGTTGGCAGAAGGGCAATGGAATCTTCTTTCTGTAATTATAAAAATGGTGCACGTTAAAAAGCAAGCATTCATCAGTTGTGCCAAAAAGCATTTAATGGCTAACCATATAAAAGGTTATCACCCTCCCCAAAACCGTCACTTTTTTTCATTCCCAATAATTAGAAATTGGTTATGTATTAACATTTTCTTTCATTACGAGACGACATAGGGGGTGGTGTATGGCATCTGAAAATATGACATGTTTTTTCTAGACGTCACCACATTGGATGCGGCACCAACCACCAGTGCCGGGGCCAGCAGTGCGGAGGGGTCCACTCCAGGTGATGCGGTGGCACCACAACAAGTGCCACCAGGAGGAGTTGGGGGGAAGGCTCAGCAGCGGCGGACGGTGGTAAGTTATTATACTCCTTACTTATTGACATTTTTGAGTAAGGCTCGCAAAGGAGTGTATGATGTACTGTACAGTAGACAGTACACTAGTACAAGTACACTGTACTGTTAAGAACAGTTACTAATTTAGAACTACATTTTTGCTAATCACGGAGAAGACAGTCAACCTTTACTTAGCCATAGCATTTGCGGCGGTAGTTCTCGGGTAAGCAATGGCCACCTCTATGACTTCAACTCAGCTGGGAAACTTTTATCGTGAAGGCAGGTCATATCAGAGGAACTTGAGGGATGTGAAGAACGAAAAGGGAAAGAAGGGCGAAAGGTAGGATGAGCGAGTCGTAACATTTATGACTGTAAAGAACGATACGTGTTTTTGAATGCAGGCAGAGGTGGCTGATAGGAAGGAATCACATGCATGGCTGCTTGAAACAAGGATAGTTGGAGGAGAAAGAAAAGATGACTGCCTGTGTGGGTGAATCAGAGACAATGCATGTGTGGTGTGCATTGTAATATATCATTTGGGTCAAACTCGAATGCAAGTCAAGACGGTGGTTTACCAAATAAAATGAAAATGTTGTTAGTTGGTTGTTGAGAAAAAGTAAACTTGGTACAGTTGAGACATTAAGAAGAATGATAGACGTTTACTTTGGGAGTCTGGATGGTATCTTCTTCTTCCTCATAGACAGCAGAGGTGTATGTAGTAGAGTAGAGTGTTACTTTGAACAGCATGCCAGAGAAGCAAAGCTGAGGAAATCCAAATACTAGAAGTTGTGATTGTTCAGAAATATTCCCTTGACTAACAGTACAGTAGTTACTTTGCAAGCACAGCATATAGTGTCAATGTATTGTATATTTGACATTATATCAAGTAAAGTCCCTTCCTCCGGCAATTATGGGTACTACACTCACTCCCTATGTTAATAATTTTCTTTCAGCTGTGTTATGGGTGGACTATTGCTGTTGTTCACTCAATCTATCAAAACAAAGCACCTAAAGCCATCCATCATATAAGCAAAGATCATGTGATCGGCAGGATATAGGATCAGAAATGAATAATCTTCATTTTCCTTTTCTAGTAGTCAAGGCCTGGGGGGGGGGGAGCAAAATATAAATTACATATTACATTGAGCAGTAGCCCTTGATGTAACCAAGTATGGCCAGTGCCACCCCTATAGAAAGAGCTTCCCTATCACCACCTGCATGTACTGCTTAAGGTAATGCGAGTCATCATGGCTTGTGTCTGTTTTTCTTGGGTGCAAGCTGAGTGAGCTAGCATTATGCTGCCGGCTAGGCTACCACAAGTTCACGTAAAGTAATTTCCTTTGCAAAACAAGAGGAAAAAATAAGAAGACTGGTGTAGTCTCTGACACTCTGACTATGTAGTAGTGAGTCCATAGTGCTGCTAGTAGAATTCCTGAAACTCCCTCTAATGTCACAGGCCTACAAAGACGGTGGAAAGATACATGCCAAAATGTTATACTGTGCTTGCAAGTTGCTAGTGTTACTGACTGTAAGACAACTTTCTGATGAATTACTTTGAGTTAATGTTAAAGACTATTGGCTACAGTATTTTTCTTTCTTTCTTCATATAGATGCTACGCAACAAAAGCTCACCCGGAAGGAGATGGGTGTCCCGGCCAGGGCCCGTAAGCTGGAGGCCATTTGCGCTGAATATCGGCAGCTATGGGCTCAGGAGCAGGACGAGGAGGCGGCAACTACTGCATCCTCCTCCAGTGCCCCCAGGTCCACCAGCCAGCAGCCTCCAGCTAAACGGCGCCGTGGCCCGACAGCCTCCCGCCATCGCCGCACAGCAGCAAAAACAACTGCTGCCCCCCCCAGAGCCAGGATGACACGTGTGCGCCGCCTCCGAAAAAGAGTGGACTTCCTGGAGCGCCTGGCTGAGAAACAAAAAAAAAAAAGTAAATGGATGTTTACGCAGATGAAAATGATTGAAACGAGGTTTGAAATGAGAAGGCAAGATGCACTCAGAGTAGCTGTGCCTTTGGGATGGGGCGAAAATCGCCCCATAATATCGGCTGAGAAACAACAACGCCAGATGCGGGACCTCCGGAAAGAGCTGCGGGATCTCCGCAAAGAGCAGCGGGACCACATGTCTACAGGACACCGCTGGAGGAAGTGACTGTCCCTTGCCCCTTTTTTAAAGACTGTTGGGGGGGTGGGAATCGGGAGTTGGGGATTATTTGGGACTTTTCAGAGGACTATTTGAAATGGGCAATTGTTTGGGTTAGGGAGGGGTGGGACTAGTTTATTTTTGTAGGGTAAATACAATTATTTATTTTACATACTTCGACATAGTGTACGCGTTTATGTTATTTTGTGGGTTGGTGGGCGGGGGTTACGGCACGTTTGGTTTCCTCAAACTTACCAGCATGAATTATCTAAAACATCCAAATATCTTCAAAAGTTCTACTAACAGAGTTAGTGAATTCAATTGGCCTACTAGTACTTTACTAGTACTACTGTCAGTCTCTCCTTCGAGTCCTAGCCCATTATTATACCTCCCCAAAACGCTTATCTTACCTGTGATTCGTGTTTGAGAATAGAGCTAGGCACAGCGCTGGCTGCATGGCAAATGGCGATTATGTCACCCCGGACAGAAATTCCGTTGTTGTGGTGTTAGTAGGAGTGGTACCACACTAGCAGTAGCAGCATATGAAAAACAAAGTAAAAAAATTTGACATTGAGTGGCCTGGGAGGAGTATTAGAAGGAACAGTAGCCTAAGCAATGCTGAAGATAAGTATGGGGAAAAAAGAATTGCCTGGATGATTATGGCTGCAACAAGAACAGTGACACAGCAGCGTAACAACAAGTCTTCTTGACATGTAGGAGGATGACGTTGATGATGGATCCAAGCGATGGTGGGCATGAAATTCTGAATTTATTTTAAAATACTCATTGTTGTTTTTTTACCAGAATTACAATATCCTAGGATTCATCTAGCTGCCTTAAAATTGATTTGAGTAGGTTGCTTGCACCTTATCCTCCCCAGGAAGTGTGTGGAAGCATTGTTGTAGTTAACTCATACCTCAATGAAAACCACACAGCCCGGGGGAAGAGGGTTAGGAACTTGGATGAGAATGGGGTTTGTGGGGAAAGTTTTGTGGAGAGAGGAAGAAAAAAAAACACAGCATGGACAAACAACAAATGAAGGTAAACAAATCTTTGGATACGAAGCTATCCATAAATCTTTTAAGGGACATAAAGGAAGTGCATGCACTACTGCATGCATGAAGTTGTTTGCTAAATGGATAGGTTACTGAAAAGTAAGTAGTACTTTCTACAATGTACTAACTATGAAGAAACAATGTGACAGTACAGGGCTGCAGTAATTACGCAATTTCACTTGCCTATCTGCCCTCAGAGAGAAGAACCACTTAGTACATTAAATTAGTTTAAAAAATAGCAAAGAAAAAAGTATACGATGGCTGGAGGGATGAATTGTAGCAGAGAGCAAACAAATGCACAGAGTCACACTCATAGAAGTTCACAGTAATAACATTACTTAACCCCTTCGCTGCTCATGACGAGCTCAGCTCGCCATGCAGTACACTGGTCGTGTGCTTATGACGAGCTGAGCTCGTCATGAACAATGGTAAATATCGATTTGCAGCACAGGAGGAAAATATCCTGTAGCATTGAAGGTGTTAAAAGATAAGTAGAAATGAAGATGGATCCTGTAACTGTATGTTGTTGTAGTTGTCCTGTTGAATTTGGGAAGTTGCATGCATCCAGCCATTCCTCTTCTTCGCATTACTCCTCCATTCCATCTGACCCTCCGTTGATCAATGTTGGAGACCATAAGACACCTTGTCCACTGCCTGCCTGACGGATGCTGAATTGCGGGTCCCTATTTATAAGCCTGAGTTCATCCTTTTTGCCATTGCACAGGGTAAAAGCCGCCCTGTAATATTAAAACACCACGGAGAAAAAAATATAAGGTACGCTGTGAAGTGCAAAAATAAAACTTTCAGTTTCAGAGTCGACAGTATTACAATACATACAAGCATCATTTTGAAAGTGCGTACTCTGAGTCTCCTTTTCAAGGATAAATAACTTGTGTGGGCGAAATTTGCGGATCTTTCCCCTCAAGCTAGTTGTAAAGTGTAAACTGTGATTTTAGAACAAAATTAGACCTTCCAAGCAGTGCTCCCAGACCCCTCAACCCACCCCCAAACATCTAGAACCCCCCCAAACAGCCCACCAAAAACATGCACTACTACTACTAGGCCTAACTTTCAACCGTGCCAAACGCTCTCTGCAACTAGGGCTAGGCCCAAACCCCACTTTTCCACCAATGTTTTCCAAACAACTTGCATCCGATATTAGACCTTCCCAGCATTGCCCCAAGACCCCTCAACCCATCCGCAAAAAAGGAGAAAACCCCCAAACAGGCCAAAAGCAAAAATGGAAAATGTGACAGAAAATTTGAGGCCTACTTGAAAAATCACTCCAAATGCGCTCTGCAGGTAGGCCCTAACTCCCCTTTTCCACCATGGATTTTCTTCAACCCACTTGCAATCAAACATGGCTGCTGTTGCATGTTTCCGAGTAGCTTGAAAAACTGTGTCCGGGTCAACACCTACTTGTAACTTGTCTTTAACCCCTTCAAAAGAAACCCAGTGTGCAGTGATGCACATGTAATCAAGGGCTTGGCAACTGGTCCACATGCCTTTTGTCAAGTGGATAGTGTGAACAGCACTCTTCTGCAAAGCTGCCCCAATCACCTCCAGCACATCTTGATGTAGTGCTGGAACCGCAACACTGGCAAAATAGGACCGGCTAGGAACCTTCCATTTAGGGCAGACTGTTGCCACAAATTCTAGAAAACCCACCCCTTCCACGAAAGAAAAAGGGAGAAGGTCCAGCGCTAGCATTTTAGCCAGCGTTATACAGACGTGCCGTTGGGTGGTTGCGTTCAAATGGCGCATCCGCTTCTAATGGTGGGCTGGACCGTTTTACGTGATGATGATTATGCAGACTTCTTCATACCAGTTAGGTTCATTGATGTACTTTTTCACATTGGTGTCTCTCCCAGACTCTTAGTGTGCCTCATACATGTTGCAGGGGTAGAGGGTGTGAGTGCTACCACTGCAGTGCTGCTGCCAGGGGTACTGGGTGTACCAGAAAAAATGTCGGTCGGTACTTGACTTCCCCCCTGCACAATCAGACCCTCATCAGCATCAGGTGCATTGTGAATTGATTCATTTGGGTCAGTTCTACTTTTGGCTTCCCGGATGTTCCTTAGGTGCGCATCCCACTGGATAGTGTGGTGTTTTTTGAGATGACCTCTCTGGCCTCTGGTACCATAGTTGGTACCAAGCTTACCCCGACTAACTAATACTTTACAAATCGAACAAACAACCATGTTTTCTGCCTTTTCGCTAGCAGTAAGAGGTGGAGGATGGGCGTGGCTGAATTAGTTTCTCTTGTTCACTTACAGCACCACTACTTGAGGTAATGGAGGTCGAGCTGGATGGAGGTCCCTGCCGGCCCTTCTGACTAAAAAATATGGAAGCTGTAGGCGGTGTTGGTGTGGTAGTTAACTGCGTTGGTGGTGGTACCAGTGCCACGCCACCCACATCCAGCTCAGCAGACATTCGGGATAGGGTGAAAATGTCTATCTGCTGCATGCCCGCTGGGGCTGGAGTGACGTCTGTGATGACTGGGTCGTCGTCAGACTGTTCATCAGCAGCAGAAGACACCACTTCTTGTTCGTCGTCATCACCCATAAGTCGAAGCCTTGCGGGAACCTTCCTTTTAGGCTTAGCTACCTTTGTCGGCTCATGGCGTGCCTCACTGTCAGACTGCATTGCTGTGTTCCAATCAAGATCAAGGTCATCAGAATGAAGGGGGCTTGAAAAAGAACTTGTAGTAGTAGTAGTAGCAGCCCTCCTTGACCTTTTTCTTGCTGGGGATCTGGAAGGCAATGGATCATCATCAGGAGGAGTGGCTTCCTCGGATGATACCTCCGCTTGAATATCAATTTCCTGATGTGCCCCTACTTCTGGAGGAACAAGCATTGTAGTCAGTTGTGCCACTCCATGAACCTCTAGTTGCACCTCTCCATGCACCTCTCCATGCGCCTCTCCTTGCGCCTCTACTTGCGCCTCTCCTTGCGCCTCTCCTTGCGCCTCTCCTTGCGCCTCTCCTTGTGCCTCTCCTTGCCCATGTACTTGCACTTGTACTAGTTGCACCTGTGGTTGTCGTTGCATCTGTGGTTGTTGAACACTCGTCAGCTGAGTTACACCCGGCGTTGATTGGATGGTGCTTTCTTGTGATGAGCCAACATCACTGGTCGATGGTGATTGAGAAAGTAAAGTGGCTGCCTCAGCAGCACTCATGGTCTTGGACCTAACTTGGCGTGGTGGCACTGAGCCCAATTAAGCGGAGGTGCTGCTTCCAGCTTGGTCCCCGGTGGACACCGCTGCTGCTGCAGGCGTAGTTTTTTTTTCCCAAAAAAGGTGTCGGTGGGCCAACCAGTCTACTTGGTAGGTGGTGCCACTAGCTTCTTCTGCTCCTTCTTACTGGCAGTGGCAACTTTTTTCGCTGAGGCGCTATGGCCACCTTTCTTTGGGCCCATCTTCTTCAGATGTCAGAACAGCAGGCAGCAGTTGCATGAGTTGCAGAGTTGTCTTGTCTGTGGCCACACCTGACATCACGTGACGTTGTGCTGCACACACCACCGCAGGACTTCTTCCTGGCACTGGTGGTTCCCTTATGCACCTAAAAGCGAAGGAAGCCAGAGGAACATCAGTTAAACACCCCACAAAGTCAAAAAACACACAAAAATCACCACAATCCAATGCCATCCATGCCCTCAATGATGTTTAAATTCAAGACACACCACAGAAAGACTTGGTCCATGCACCACTCACTACCCCTGGGCCTAATGGAAGAAAGCAAGGCAAACTGGGTGCAGGCCTGAGCACACTGCCTGGCTTCAAAATGGGCCCTTGACCACCAGCCACATGGCCAGGCCCTGCCTGGACCAGGCCTCAAAATGGCCCCAACCACATGGCAAGGCCCCAACAACACCCTAAAAAGTAAAATAAAACACAAAAATCAACACAATCCAATGCCATCCATGCCCTCAATGATGTTTAAGTTCAAGAGGCCCCACACAAAGCATTGGTCCATGCACCACTCACTACCCCTGGGCATAATGGGTGAAAGCAGGGCAGGCTGGGTGCAGGCCTATGGCTCAGAGCACACTGCCTGGCTTCAAAAGGGCCCCTTGTCCCCCAGCCACACGGCCAGGCCTTGCCTGGACCAGGCCTCAAAACGGCCCCCACCCACATGGCCAAGCCCCAACAACACACCACAAAGTCGAAAAACACAGAAAAATCAACACAATCCAATGCCATCCATGCCCTCAATGATGTTTAAATTCAAGAGGCCCCACACAAAGCCTTGCTACATGCACCACTCACTACCCCTCGGCATAATGGGTGAAAGCAGGCCAGGCTGGGTGCAGGCCTATGGCTCAGAGCACATTGCCTGGCTTGAAAATGGCCCCTTGTCCCCCAGCCACATGGCCAGGCCCTGACTGGACCAGGCCTTAAAATGGCCCCCACCCACATGGCCAGGCCCCAATAACACCCCAAAAAGTTGAAAAACACACAAAAATCACCACAATACAATGCCATCCATGCCCTCAATGATGTGTAAATTCAAGACACCCCACAGAAAGACTTGGTCCATGCACCACTGAGTACCCCGGGGACTAATGGAAGAAAGCAGGGCAAACTGGGTGCAGGCCTGAGCACACTGCCTGGCTTCAAAATGGGCCCTTGACCCCCAGCCACATGGCCAGGCCCTGCCTGGGCCAGGCCTCAAAATGGCCCCTACCCACATGGCCAGGCCCCAACAACACCCCAAAAAGTTGAAAAACACACACACAATCACCACAATCCAATGCCATCCATGCCCTCAATGATGTTTAAATCAAGACACCCCACAGAAAGACTTGGTCCATGCACCACTGAGTACACCTGGGCCTTATGGAAGAAAGCAAGGCAAACTGGGTGCAGGCGTGAGCACACTGCCTGGCTTCAAAATGGGCCCTTGACCCCAAGCCACATGGCCAGGCCTTGCCTGGACCAGGCCTCAAAATGGCCCCCACCCACATGGCCAGGCCCCAACAACACCCCAAAAAGTTTAAAAAAAACACACAAAATTCACCACAATCCAATGCCATCCATGCCCTCAATGATGTTTAAATACAAGACACCCCACAGAAAGACTTGGTCCATGCACCACTGAGTACACCTGGGCCTTATGGAAGAAAGCAAGGCAAACTGGGTGCAGGCGTGAGCACACTGCCTGGCTTCAAAATGGGCCCTTGACCCCAAGCCACATGGCCAGGCCCTGCCTGGACCAGGCCTCAAAATGGCCGCCACCCACATGGCCAGGCCCCAACAACACCCCAAAAAGTAAAAAAACACACAAAAATCACCACAATCCAATGCCATCCATGTCCTCAATGATGTTTAAATTCAAGACACCCCACAGAAAGACTTGGTCCTTGCACCACTGAGTACCCCTGGGCCTAATGGAAGAAAGCAAGGCAAACTGGGTGCAGACCTTAGCACACTATCTGGCTTCAAAATGGGCCCTTGACCCCCAGACACATGGCCAGGCCCTGCCCTGGACCAGGCCTCAAAATGGCCCCCACCCACATGGCCAGGCCCCAACAACCCCCCAAAAAGTTGAAAAACATACAAAATCACCACAATCCAATGCCATCCATGCCCTCAATGATGTCTAAATTAAAGACACCCCACAGAAAGACTTGGTCCATGCACCACTCACTACCCCTGGGCCTACTGGCTAGTAAGGCTTTACAGGCACCCCAAAAAAAAAATATCAGCATATAACAGTGAGCTAAAATTCCATGACATAAATGAGAATTAAGTTAAAAAAATCACAGAAACAGTTGTATCATGCACCCATGACTAACCCTGGGCCTACGGGATACTGTGGCTACCCACAATATATATTTTTTAAAGTTGTGAAAAAGTTTTAAAACTGTAGTTGCAGCAACTTCAATGCCCCAAACAAACAACACCAACTTACTTGTAAAATCGCAAGTCCAAAAGAGATCCAAACTCCAAAGTCCAAAAAGTCCTCAAATACAAATATTCAGCAGCAGCCACAAAAAGTAATCCTTCCAGCTCCAGATCCGAATCAAAAGTGACCAGGAAATGGACAAAGCACTTGGAGGAGCCTGCTGGACAGGAACAGGAAGTTGGAGACTCTGGGGCACTTCTTTCCTCCCCCCCCTCAAAAATGGACTCCTTGCACCAAAAAGTGCAGCCAAATGTCAATCGGAGGAGTTATTCTGATCAAAATCATAATTTTCAGAAGGTTTATGCTGCCTGCGGTGAATTTCTTGTGCAGAATTGCAATGTTTGCAATTTCGGGAAAGCAAGCTGTTTAAATCTCCCGCCGGAAGTCAGCTGCGCGCCGCATCTACGTGTTCGGCATTGTTTACTCCCGCAATGCGTGAGCGCGGGCCCTTATGACGTACTCGCATTGTCAAACTCCCGCTGTGCAAGATTGCGAGCCGCGATGACGTAATCGCGGTTGAAAAACTCTCGCGCGATCACGCAGCAAGATCCAAAATGGCGCACACAAACCGGGAGAAAAACAACTCGGCGAACACAGAATCACGGTAAGTCAACGCAGCGCGCGCAATATTGTATTTTTCAAGCGCGACCAATCAAAAAAATTCGCAGGTTGCGAATTTGCGGATTTTTGGGCAAATTCCGCAAATTCCGCTAACTAAATGGATTTTACGCCCACGCTTAATACTGACCTAAATTAGGAGCATATGTTCTTCTTAACCCATTGTACTTTTTGACATAGTTGGCATCTGCAGTAACCTTTGTATCATCAAAATCAATGAAAAACAAACCAGATAATGTTCTGACTCACCACAAAGCAATATATGCCATTTCCTCTTTAAACACAGTATTTCCAATGTTCACCAAAGCACTGTCAACACTTAAACCTTGAGATTTATGAATAGTGACTGCATATGCCCGAGAAACTGGAAACTGTTTTCTACGGACATATAAATCTTTAACAAGCAAAAAAAGAACAGAACAACAACCAATTTCTTCAACTTCTTCAATCTGATCAAATGTAATCTTTAAGAATTCAATACCATCTATATTTTGGTAATTAACTAAATCCACAACTTTGCCCATTGCTCCATTAACTAAACCGTTTTGTACATCTAAATTACGCCTTAAAATGATCTGCCAGTTTCTACATGCATATAGATTCTTTTCTAAACCAGCAGTTTTTCTATATTGATTTTTCTAAAGAATCCAATTTTGTCTTTACATTTTTCGTTCGAAATAATAGTGATTCCTTCATGCTCTATTTCATCGATGGCTTCCATTTTTATTATTTCTTCATTTTCCAGTTTCAAAAGTTGTTAGTTGACTATAGAACACTGACGCAATGTTGGCATTAAGCTGAGTACAGATTTGTTTTCTGCAATTTTCATATATATTTTCTCAGGAACTACGTTTTCATTTGGAAACAAATTGGAAAGTAATCGAGTCTGCAAAGCTTAGTTGCCATGTTCAGTCAATAGTCAAATTCTTATATCTTGGAGAATAGTTCCATAATCAACATCATTTGCTTGTCGCATATTTGTAATGAGTTCTTTGGATTCAAAATATGACCCCATGTTCACGTTTCCAACACTACCCAGAGACTTTCTTGTGTCTTCATGCTCAATACTGGTTGTCCTCTTACAAGGGTTCAGTTGCAGTAGATCTACAAAAACTATGAAATGTTTTTCTCGGATGTATGACATTACAACGCATGCTTTTACATTGCATGCCTTTACAACACGGTTTTTACAACGCAAAACTTTACAACGCATAGCGCTTTGGGGTGCTTGATAGAGAATAGTTTAATTTACTATTCCAACTCCAGTCCCCGTGAACACTAGGGAAGGTGTTGGATAGCAAATTAAACTTATTCCCTATCCTAGAGCGCCCCCCAGCGCAATGCGTTGTAATGGTTGGTGTTGTAAAAGTTGCGTCGTAAAGGCACTGCGTGGTAAATGTTGCGTTGTAAAGGATGCTTCCCGTTTTTCTCCAAATAACACGTCGTACTCTGTTTTAAGAATTTGCTGCATTCTTAAATGCACAAACGCAAGCATTAAGTTTGATACCATGCTTACCTCATCAATAATAAGACGTTTCATTTTCTTCAAGACTCTTGAAACTTCACAACAAGCTTCTCCAGATAGTTTGTGGTATTCCAATTTGTTTTCATGCTCTACTGGTACCATTAGTAAACGATGTAAAGTAATTCCTTTAATGTTGTATGTTGCCAACCTAGTTGGAGCAGTGACAACAAAAGACAAATGCGACTCAGTTGTTTTTTTGTGGATAACTTATAAATACTTTAATTAAAAAAACTTTTTTCTGTTCCAGCTTGTCCACTCACATACATTCGGATAGGTTGAAATGACATGCATGAGCACTCTTTCTTTTCATGAAGTTATCCATGGTCAATCTGTTGTCTCACTTTCTCATATATTTGTTTTTGCTCAACATTTAGGGGTCCATTAGGATGTCGGGCGGTGGCACCACCGCAGTGCTGGTGTGGGCGGAAAAATGCCTTTTTCCGCCCGCGAGCAGCGGTACTCACATCTGCCATATTTGTATAGCAAAACATAGGTCATTTCCCGTCTGCCGCCGAGCGCCGGGCACCGTCATCAAAGTGCGCCCGTCACCGCGGCAGTGGGAGCCATTGGAGACTCACCACCGTGCGGAATGACGTCCACCCCGCTCCACAAATTAGGATGGCCCAAACAGGCAGACGCACCGCTGCAGAGACACCGCACAACCTGAGACGGCGGAAACTCGACAGCGGAGCGGGACAGCAGAGACCCGGTCCACACCACCCGGTCATGAATGTCATGGACCCAGCCCTACTTATGCATCCGGTGATGTACCTGCTACAGCACTACTATCAAATGGGCATCCGTGGACGGCGCCGCAGGTAAGCAACTATACAAATACAACACCCAACACACAGGCTGACACAGGGTGCAATTCCACCACAGACACCCTGCTGGGGGTAGCAACACATCCACAAGGGCACCCACACATGACCCACCTGCTACCAAGTCAACCTACTGCATCCTGGACACACATTGACCGTAAACTAGCAGCAACGTCCTGCTCACGTCACCGCAGTGGTCAACACATGTGCACAATGTAGAAGGCAGGGCCACTCCAAGGCATGAGCAGTGCCCAAACACCACAAGGACACACCACCCCCAACCACACATCAACACACCCCATCAAGTCACAGGCCAGGTGCCCATCCTGTGCAACCCCATGCACAGCAACAAGCAACAAGCACAGCAACAAGCAAGCACAATACACACCCTGCACCACACAACAAACAACCAGGGAGACAGCGACTGCAGGACTGGCTGACAAGGAACACACAACACCATTGCCACACACACTGAAGGCTGATAATCCTTGCCAGCACATACACAAACAAACAAACACACACCCTGGGTGTAGCTACAAACATAACACACACACAGGGAAGCCTGAACAGATGCCTGCCTTAAAACAACACACAAACACCACAGGAACACACACAGAACCCCAACAGGAACAGACATATCCTGTCAGCCAAACTGTGGAAACGCAATGGGAGCACAGATACAACATGAGTGCACAACATCATCACTCAGGAACAAAACACACACAACATACCACAAATCACACAAGAAGTGCACCTGCACAGAACTACAATGCCACATCAAACTAACCACAGATGCATATGAAAATTAAAATCAACAAACACCACATGACATCAGGGGATGCACATCAGGCAGTGCCAAGGACACAAACACAGCACTGTATGCACAACAAGCAGTGTGTGCACAACAAGTACAACAGCCACACACAGACATGACTTACACAACCTCAACACACACACCACAAATCAGCACAGCACAAATACAACAGCATACCCAGGAAGTGAAGCAATACCACAGCCAATATACAGACATCCAACACAACAACAGGATGCACCACTCTGGGATCAAAGAGCAGAACCATCTCCACCAGAGCCCTGGGCAGCACACCCAGCTTAAGTGCACATGAGCAATCCTCACTGATTAATAGCACAAGAACATCACACATAAACCATTGCGGCAATGTCCAGAGTGGAACATCACTCTTGGCCCAAGAACTGCACCCCAAGGCACAGTCTCACAAATGAAGTGATGGTGAGGCACATGCACATGTAAACCAAGGGGACCGCTGGCATCAAAGTCAACTGACTTGCATGTCAGTAGTAGACATACATAAATAGAGGGAGTGCAGACCCACAATGGCTAGCTACAAGTGGCACACATAGAGGATGGCATTACACCACACACACCATGCCACACATACCATGCCATACAGGAGGAGAAAAGGCACCATGTGCCTGCAATGCATGAGAAACACAAACACAATGCCAGTGAGGAGCAGCAGGGCCACAAAGTCTACACAAACAAACTCAAGACACATTGATGATCAAACAAACACAAGACTGATGTGCAAGTCACACACTCTGCACGCTATTGAATTCTCGTAGTAGCAGGGGAATTTAACATGGCAGCTGGGGGGTACCTGTTAATTGCCAACTAGGAAAATGTGTTCTTAAAAATTGAATGCTTTTAAATTGTTTGTTATCACTCTGTTTCTTGCGCAAACGTCCAAACTAAATACTCACTTCCTGACGGCCCCGCATCTTGTTGGCGAGCCGCCATCTTTGTGGAGGTCAGCCCTCTAGTTGCTGAGCACTTTCCCTCCACCTCAGCCTATAAAAGCAAATGCTCTTGCCACCGCGCAGCACTATTGAATTCGCGTAGTCCCAGGGGAATTGAACACAGCAGCTGGGGGTACCTGGTAATTGCCAAATAGGAAAAATCGTTTTTGAAAATGTCATGCTTTTAAATTGTTTGTCATCACTCTGTTTCTTGCGCACACGTCCAAACTAAATACTCTCTTCACGACGGTCCCGCATTTTGTGGGCGAGCCGCCATCTTTGGAGTGTTCAGCACTCTAGTTGCCGAGCACTTTCCCTCCACCTCAGCCTATAAAAGCAAATGCTCTCGCGACCGCGCAGAGGACGGGTGCAGCGGGCCCGCCAAAGGCAAGCCCGTCTGCGCCCGTCCGCGGCCGGGTCACGCCTTGCGCCACACCCCCTGGTCAAATTTCAAGAATAACTTATACCAAGTCGACTCTAATGAATCTACAATACACAACTAAGGATAATGTTTGTCAGCCCATCTCTCTAGGAGATGACTTTCAGGCATTAGTGTGCCCTATCTGCCATCTTGCCTTTCATAAAAGTCATTCAATATTTCCTCCCTCTGAAGAGGTAGGCTTTACTCCGTTCGATACACGTTTCGGTAATAAGCGTACCTTAACAAGTGTCCTACTGAACACTAGATCACTTCCTAAACATAGGCACAAACTTGCTGATTTTATTGAGTTTCACTCGCCAGACATATTGTTCCTTACGGAGACTTGGTCTCATCTCTCTTCTGAACCAGACCTAAATGTCGCTATACCACCGGGCTATGATTTATATAGGATTGACAGGGTAGGACAAAGAGGGGGAGGGGTGGCTATTGTCTATCGCTCACACATTAAAGCAATCTTCTCCGAAATTCCTCATTTTAAAGAAGAGGCTAGTCTGTTTACTTTCAAAGCTACCAGCACTGATTCCCTTAATGGACTTCTAATATATAGACCACCGGGACCTAGAAATACGTTCATTGAATCCATTTTGAATGTTATGGAATCATGTATGGCACACTCTAATTTTATTGTGTTGGGAGATTTTAATTTCCATTTGGAGGCAATTGACAACATGGACTCTAACAGACCGATTCCTTTGCCTAGGTCTAAAGCAAATAGTAACTGAGCAAACACATACAGGTAAACACAACCTGGATGGTATTTTTTACAAATCACGCACAGACACACTTTACCAAGATACTATCCTTACCTTGGACGGACCATAGTGCAGTCTTTTTTAAAGTCCATACAACTGGTCCCCTAAATAGAAGCTTTGGCACCAACATACCAAAGACGTCACGTTCGTGGAAACAAATTAACCCTTTTGATCTCCAAAACACGCTGCAATTACAGAACACTATTTTGGACACCGATCCTGACCAAGCTGAGATAAATCTCAATCACTGGTTGGAACAGGCGGTGGTAATCCTAGCTCCTGAAACTAGTGTAAGAGCCAAAAATAAACTCGGCCCCATGATATAACACCAAATTAAAAGACCTTAAAAAAATCTGCAGAGCCAAAGAAAGGTTCTGGAGAAAGGAATACTCAGAATATGATAAAAAAGCATTATGGAAATGCCTTAGCTAAATACAAGGAAACTATAAACGAGGCAAAATCTACTTATTTCACTGAGAAAATCATGGATTCCAAAAATACCTCTATAGATAGTCCCATTCCTTAGATACAATATTAGAATTCTAATCTGTATATAAATGTAAATTGATACTTGTATAGCGCACTACTCACCCGCAAGGGTCTCAAGGCGCTTGTACGAATACCGCTGTGGAACCCATCCTGGCTTTCCCTGTGAGGTGTCCACTCCTGGGCACCCCCAAGGTGGAGGCCAGGGATCCTTAGCGTTGTGGGGGCCGTTGTGGAGATTAAGCAAGCTATTGCCCAGAGTTGCAGAGTGGGACTCCATGATTGGAATAGGCACCGAGGCGAGAATTATCAGGTCCGTGGAATTTTTGAGCCCAAGACCCGCCGAGGCGGGGAATTGAACCCTAGTGCCGGGATACACCTCTGCATCAGGGTCTGCCGCTCTAACCATTGAGCCACACTTCTCCATCGCAGATCTAGGCCTGCCACAGTGAAACGTATTTCGCTTTGAGTGATAGTTACTGCAAACACATGTTAACATTACATTTCTGCCTACTTTTAAAATACCATGCACCCTGCCTTGTGCGCTAGAAGGCCTACATAGGGGTATCATAATACTTAAGAATGTGTTTTTATGTGACTAGTGGCTTTATGGATTTCAGATTTTTTACTGCTACAGCCAGGCTACACAGGTTAGGCCTAAAGCTATGTTAACACTGTAGTGGATGGCCCAAAAGGTGTTGTCCACTGGTGGTATTTAACTTTCAGGCACAGGAGCACCTTCTACAACATACTAGGCACATACAGGTAAGTTAAATATACCAATTGGGTGCAGGCACTTTACTTCAAGTTAGCAGAAGTAAAATTCACAAAGCTTTTGAGCCATAGAAATATAGGCTCCAGTAAATGGCAACAATATGGGATGACAATGCGGAAAAAATGAATTACGTATACCCGAGAATGCAGTTTTAGAGAAGTTACCAGGAAGAATCCAAGGTATTTCAAAGCAGTGACTAGAGTAGGTGGGGGTGGGGGCAAGATCAAGGAGCCAGCAGGAGTCCAACTAATTCTCAAAAGAGCCACCAAATGTGAGGAATATGTTCTTGTGCATTGCTGAGTGAGAACTTTTGATTCATCTTTTATCCTGCCCCCTGAACTGCCTAAGCAGGTGAAAAATGTTGTGTCAGCCACGTAGATCATAAAAGTAAAGTCTTATGGGCTGATGAGGGGGTCCAGAAGAGTGATATATATATTTTTACAAAGTGAGCATCAAAGAAGGTCCCTAGTTGAACTCCATGATGCACTAATTTTGTTGTGAAGAAATACGAAAAAACCTTCACAGTTTGCATGCAATCTTGACAGTAAGAGGTAATTCAGTCAATGGCAGCATGCTTAATCCCAGTATCATAGAGTCTGGACAATGAAATGTCATGGAAGATGGTGTCAAAGTGGCTGAGAATCAAGGTGAATCAAATATGCTTTGCACCTTTGTTAATCAACTAGTGTCATTCATCCACTACGGCAATAAAAGCTAATTCAGTACTAATGGTTTAGAATTTAGCATAGAACCCTTCAAAGGAAAAGCAGTAGTAGTAGTGTTGACTTGTGTTAGAAACTGCGTTTTCTGGTTGAGTGGGGAGTTAACCTTGGTCAAGCAGCAACTACAATCCTAGTCATTGTAAGGTACAGGCACAGCCTAAATTAACCTGTGTTCACTTTCCAGTAACTTGGCACAGATAAGTCATGCTTAACTTAGAGGCAATGTGTAAAGTATTTGTGCAACACTTCAAACAGTAAGAACATTTAAAAGACTACACAACAAGGATCCCACACCAGATTAGGAAAATATAACATAGTTTATTAAACAAACAAGACCAAAACAACAAAAATCAAATTAGAACAACTGGAGATATTGGATGTTAATGTTTATAGTGAGAAATAGCTCCAAAAATCACAAAATGCTGTCATGTTCTTTCCACTAATCTCCAGGAAATGTACGTTTGCAGATGACGTACATTTAGGATGGTTTCAGACTGATTTGATGCACTCGCTCAGGCTATGGTGTGCCTTGGACCGATTAGCTCACAGTGCCACCGCTAGACCCCCTAAACCTAAGCAGCTAGCGAACAGGTCTGGCAACCATTGAACATGACAACTCTTTTTCCTTAGGAACTGTAGTGAAAGACTTCAAACTTTTGTCCCAGTTACTCGTGCTCTCTTCTGCTCAGAGAAATATACAAAGAATACACAATGGGGTGTTTTAAATATTTATTGAACCATAGTGATTCTTCCATAGAAAAATGGACTGCGCTGATTAATAGACTGAAGCAAACAAAGGTTATAATGAATGTCAACAAAGTGAATACAAAAAAGAGTTCCACCATCTTGTTGAGACAGGTCATATATGCATACATATAAAAGATAATAAGAATCAAGAGTACTCCTATGATGGTAACCCTAACCTACATGTCTAGGGAGGAAATGCATGAGCTGCCAAGACAACCCACTTCTGGATGATTTAATCCCTTTACCTGGTGGGTAAAAATGTATGACCCTGTCTTGGTCACGAACTGGACACTCATTACAGAGATGTCAGTCAGCTGCTAGGCCAAAGCTTCAGCTGGGAGTCAGCAGAAGTTTCTCTTCTGATTATGTTACGAAATAAAAGGCTATATACAGAAAATGGCCTCCTTGACTTGGGCCAAGATTGTGATGACAAACATCATATATTATATAAGTGAATTTTGGCATCCAATTGTAATCCTAATCACGGATGTCATCCATCCAGTCCAAGCATTTGTCCTGTCACATAGTATACAGAAATGAGTCTATCCAGAATGATACCTTGATAAATATCATGTTACATAACACTTAAAATCTGGAAGGAGTTCGAGCTTGAGCTCTTCCCCACGCTTCGAATGGTGTGGAACCAGTCGCTTGCTAGTGGAGTGGTTCCACCTCAGTGGAAACAAGCGGTGGTGACCCCCTTCCTGAAAAAGCCCACCCTTGATCCAGACTGCCTTAAGAACTTTAGGCCTATCTCGCTCCTACCCTATCCAGCAAAAATTGTAGAGCGGGTGGTGGCTTGCACCCTCTCCAGACATCTTGAACAGCACAAGCTCCTGGAGGATGTTCAATTTGGCTTCCGCCCAGCTCATTGCACTGTGACGGCCCTTGTGACCGTGCTGGACGAGCTACGTTGGCGGGCAGTTAGGGGACAGGCAGGGGTTTTGATCCTGCTTGACCTGTCTGCCGCCTTCGATACAGTGAACCTTGGCATTTTGTTGGACGGGTTGAGAGAGTTAGGGGTGGCAGGGAGTGCCCTTGGGTGGTTTTAGTCCTTCCTCCAGGGTAGGGAACAAGCTGTGTCCCTTCCTCCTTTTCAGTCCTCCTTCTCTACCATTTTGCACGGTGTCCCTCAAGGCTCGGCAGTTAGTCCAATACTTTTTAACATCTATATGAAGCCCTTAAAAGCGGTCACCAAACAATATCAGATCGAAATTGTTAACTACGCTGATGACACGCAATTGATTCTTTTCTTGGAGGGAAACAAATCTACCTCTTTGGAGGAATTTCACAACTGCCTGCGAGCCACAGCGGAATGGTTGAAAGCAAACTCTTTGCAATTTAACACAGGAAAGACCGAGGTGTTATTTTGTCCAAGGCCCAGGGTTCATTCTCTTCTGCCTAGCAATTTCTGGCCAACGGATTATTCTCCACAGGTCCAGCCTGTGAAGGTAGTACGGAATCTGGGTGTGATGTTCAATAGTGATCTCACCCTGGAGGCGCAGGTTTCAAAGGTGGCAGCTGGCTGCTTGACCATCATTCGCCTCCTGAGAAAAATCCTGCCCTTGTTACCGCCCCCTGCTTGAATAGAGGTGGTGCATTGCACAGTGCTCAGTAGGTTAGACTACTGCAACGCCTTGCTGCTGGAGTCCCATAGCTATCTCCTGGACAGACTCCAGAGACTCCAGTCCACCACTGCAAAATTAGCCCTGGGGTGGCCAACTAGATCTTCCTCCTCAGGGGCTCTGGCTCAGCTGCATTGGCTCCCAGTGAGGCAGAGGGTGACATTTAAGTCCCTCTGTCTGACCTTTAAAGCCCTCCACGGGTTAGGCCCAGCCTGCTTACAAAGGAAGATTTCATGGCATGTGCCAGCCCGTAGTCTACGCTCCTCCTCTGCCAGGTTGGTGACCGTACCGAGGTTTAGGAGTTCCAGAGCAGGAGGTAGATCGCTCTGTGTGGCTGCGGCCAAGCTCTGGAACTCTCTTCCCACTGAACTCTGGCAGGTCACCGGCCTTCTTGCTTTTAGAAAGCATTTGAAAACCTGTCTTTTTCCAAATCCTTAGCCTGTTATCAGCTGCCCCCTCCTTTTTTCTTTCGAGTCTGCCAGAGCCAGGATGCCTCGCGAGGTGATAGCGCGCTTTATAAGTGAAATAAATAAATAAATAATTAAATAATAAATGTTGCAAACGCCATGTTTGTCAACAAAGACTTTGATGACGAACATGCTGTCTGAAACGGGACGCCAATATTCACTTAATACAATATATAATGTTTGTGACTTATTTTGAAACGCGTTGGCTGGATGCTCTTATGAAAAAAACTGTTTTATTGATATGAATAAAAGAAGGAATAAATATATTTTGAAATACAAATGGGGTTGCTGTGGGCAACCATATCTTCATGTGCACCATTCCACTTATTACATTTTCAATTTCTGTTGGACAGTGGTACTGAACAACAGCAGGTACCGGAAAAGAATTGTGCGAAACTTATTTTGTTGGAACTTCCTGTGAGGTGCGGTAACTCGTGTCCGCATCTGGTGTCTTTTAGTTATTTATGCTTTGAATTTATTACCACGCTCGGTTCATTACTAAGCCAGCTTAAGAGAAGGAAAGATACTTCAAAGAGCCCATTGAGATTTCCAGCATTAAACCAGGACTTGTTGGATTAAAATGTTTTTGTCTTTGTGCCAATAACTTTTATTACCTTCTTCCACAGAATGCCCCCAAAACCAACATTATACATTTTGTGGTGCTAGTTGTCAAGCAAACTGTGCAGATCGAAATGTGATCAAGCAATGCAACAAGAAGTGTGTCGCTGACTGTATCTGTGATGCCGGGTACGTCCTGGAGCATGAAGATTCTCAGAGCTGTGTACTGAAAGAGAATTGTGACTCATGTCCAGAAAATGCCTATTACAGTGCCTGTGATGTGCAATGCCAGAGAACCTGCAATAACTACAACCAAGCATCATTTCCCTGCCCCGACATGTGTGCTCCTGGCTGTGTTTGTAATAAAGGATTTGTCAATCATAAAGGTGACTGCATCCTCCCAAGTGAATGCCGTACATAGGAACCCTATTGAGAGCTCAGTTATTAAAGGAGGCAGCTTCCCATTCATTTAGTCCTGCTAGCAATTTTCTCTGCTTATAAGTGACTCCCTACAGATTGCTTGGGACACAACCAGATGTGTCTATCAGGCGGGAAACAGTGTATTAAAATGTTCAATAATAATCCATTGAACGGTGTGTAGTGTGTTAATCTCAGTCCCTGGGGTCCATTTCGACAGACTTGAGGAGCAAGTAGTAGATACCAGGCACAAGGGCGCACATCTGACCAGCAAATGTTCCTAGTCTATTACTAAGCTCCAATGTTCTCACATTGGAGCTCAGTAATGGACTAGGAAAATCTGCTAAGGGAAAATGCTTAAGGCCTAGATGGTCTATACAGCAGAAAAGGAGGATTCGTATTTAAGCACCAGCTTAATACCAGTTGCCAAAGTGGGATAATTACAGAGTGTGGTAAATACATTCTATTCTGAAGTTGCGGTGTCAGAATGTGGCATAGTATCAGTGCTGGACTGGCCGTAGTGGGCATCGGGCGTTTCCCCTTTGGGCTGCTAGGATGGGAGCTGCTTTTAGGCCCCTGGGGGGCGTTTTTGTTACCGGGGGCCGGCATTATCAGCCCCCTGTAACAAAATCACCCAAAACCACCCCTGGCATACAGCTTGCCTGCCCCTTCTTCCTCCCCCTCAGGGGGGCCGACAGAGCAGTTTGCCAGGGCCGATTTCGGTTCCCAGTCCGGCCCTGCATAGTATTCACAATTAGAATTTACAACATGAATTTTGGTATGTTTTTCCTCTTTTCTGTCTGTTTTGTTTAGGGGTGGGTGTAAACCTTGTAATTTTACACAACATAAACACGTGGAATTGTTTATGAATTCCGCAAGAATAAGCTAAAATTATGCAAGAAGAGTAATTCTACACTTAGCCCTATTTCCTAGCACAAAAATGCTTCTTTGTACCTAATACGGACGATGCATTTTGCACTACAAAATATCCCTAACTGCAAGAGAACACGAATAGTGAGAGGTAGCAGCTACTTGCTAAATGTGCTCTTCCTGTACCATTTCCCCCCCAAATTACTTTTAATTATGCGAGAAGTAGTAATCGTGTAACTATCGATAATCCTGCATCAAAGAGTAATGCGGGATTACCGAAATTACTGTGATAGCTCCGGCATAATTGAAAGTTTGCCCTGGTTTAATATTCATCTACGAGATTATGCTAAGTTTATTAGGGGAACTTTGTGGAAATATGGTATGTGCCTACTCCTCTGCTGGTCAAATATCCCAATGAGGGATGAAAATCTCTGGACAATGTCCTGGTTAACACATGCCTTGACATAATCCCCAGTAATCATAATCATGGCCTAACATGTCTACCGCTACAGAAGACCTATGCCATCTGTATGTTTCACCAATTTACAAAGCACCATCCACTCTTTTGTGAGCACCTGGCATGAGCAACTGTTTAATATGTTCAACATAATAGAGATTGTTCATGGTGTTAATTGCTCTCCTGTAACCCAAATCTGTTTTTAGCAATCCAGATTTCCTGCAGATGTTTCTCTGCCAATAGTTTGCATCCATTTTGTTTGAATTACATTTGGCTGGAAATTGTTCTTCAAAAATAAAAGTTTAATGTGCAAGAATAAATTAGTGCAAAGCTGCATTTTGTTCGAATTTTTAATATTCTAAGTGGTGGTACCAAAAGCTTACAATGCACTCTCAACAATAAGCTTTCCTCTCCTTTATCTCCTAGGCCCCATTATCATATTTTACTTCATGCTTGTTAAATTGCTAATAATTAAATACATTCTTCCAACCTCTACTAATTTCACTCTCAGTTTTTTGCAAACAATTTAACTCTACAACTATTTGAATTTATTGAAAGTGACAATGTGGCTTCTGCGCCCTCCAAAAGGGGCATCCAGAAGTTTAGGAATTCTCATATAAGAATAAGGCAACCATAAAACACTGATCATGCGAAAATACCTCCAAAAAGAAACCCAAATAAAAAACCTGTATTATCCATTACAATACTGAGGTCCACACCGCAGAAGACCAACACTTGTCATGTATTTGTGGGATACTTAGAGAACTGCACACATACACTCCAACTACCTGCAAATGTTCCCCCCAGTTCTGATCACCAATGTTGCATACACAGGACCTCCCTCTGTACTTACCACTAACAAATAGACACCTCACTGATGCACCGACCAACTTCCATGTTCAGAAGTCTTTTAAATACAGTATGGAATGGCCCTTCCCAATTTGTGGATTCAGAGCAGTGCAGTTAGTGCTGTCATGTCTAAAACGATTTTTTGTTTAACATCTTAAAATAAAGGGCCACAAAAGTAAAATGAAAGAAACAATAAGATTGGCGATCATCCCAAAAAAGGTAAACGCTGCAAGAGAAAGCCAATAACAACTTACTACGAATCCCTAATTCCAAACTCCGCCTACAAGTTATATAGTTGAGATCGGCAACAGATAGCGGATTACTCTGAGTAGGACCCACCGATACTGTCCAGCCCAGCTGGCCCATTTTACGCATTGTCCATCAGGTAGCACCCAGAGTAGTTAGTAAAAGCTGCAAAGTTCTACTTTCAGCTACTGGGAGTTCAGAGAACAAAAAAAATGAGGCATGAAAAAGCGATCTAAAAATGTGTTCTTGGAACATCTATGGCTTTGGCAGTAAGTTAGAGGAGGCTGACCTTTTAAGTTTTCTTAAAAAGTTTGACATCCTATTATTTCAGGAAACCTGGCCCATGGCACCCACAACCATCAACGGCTTCAAAGAATACCATCAATACCCCACCAAGGGAAGAGCATCAGGTAGAGCATCCGGTGGCCTATCAACTTACTTTAGCATCAACACACCATGGGTCTCCGAATCGATCGAGCTAGGTCAAAACTGGATTCAATGCATTAAAATGTCACTACCAGAAGACCCCTCCAATGGCTTGTTGCTTAAGCATGAAAAAAATTAATTACTAATATGCAATGTGTATATTCACCCAGGATCAAAGACAAAACAGGAAAAAATCGTGAAGCTTAAGGCTCTGCTCAAATCGCTGCAATCCACCTTTCCACAAACAGACATCGTGCTGTCAGGCGATTACAATATGTTATTGTTACAAGAGGACCATGTCCAAAGCAAACAGCAAAATAAGTTTAAAGGGAAAAGTATTCAGCCTGCAATCACGAATTACCGCAAAAAAGATCATCATGGCAAACTCTGTGCCTTAATTCTGGCTGAAATAGGGATGATAGCTGTAAATGGACGCCTCCCACAAGATCAACCAGCTGCACCAACAAGAACAACTAAGCAGGCACACCCTGTCCTCGACTATCCACTAGTGGACACAGAGCTACTACAAACGATCTCCAGCTACCAAATCATTCACAGATTAAAGAGTGACCATAGCCCTCATGTTATTGATTGTTGCATCCATATTCCAAAAGCGGTTGAATGTAATGACCTATTGCTAGTCCCTGGCCCGTGCAATATAAAAAGGCTTGCATGGAATGGCAAAAATGCTTGTGCACTAATGAATTACTTAAAAAATCTAATGCCAAATACACAAGCGAAAAACACGATACAACCATGGGCAAATTGGTTAAACATCATAATGACGCTTAATTCCACATTTTCATCACAGAAAAGGTAGTATGAAAACAATCCTAGGGTAACATTTCCAGACCCTGCCAGCTCATTAGCAGGTAAAAAAAAGGACATTAAATCGGGAATAAGAAAACTACGTGGCAATGCACTAATAACGAGCAAAGAAACAAAACATCAAATTCACCAGTTAAGGCAGAAATACAAAGAAGAAGTGTGGACAGCAAAAAATTCATATCAAACAGAAACTTGGCTAAAGCTGAAATGTGACGTTTGCCTCACCTACCTTAAGCAAAGCGGAATTGAACTACTCAGTGGTGGAGAGAGAAGCTTTGGCTTGTTTTTGGGGGGTAAAACACTTTAAATTCTTCTTGTGGGGCATACAGTTTTGTATTCAAACCGATCATAAGCCCTTGGTCTTCATGTTCAATCCCAAGAACAACTCTTGTAACACCCCACGAATTGCTAAGTGGATTTTGGGGTTGGAAGGGTTTTGCTTTAAAATAGAATATGTGCCAGATACACAAAACTCTGCAGCAGACTTCCTTTCCAGGAGCCCACTCAAGAGAGAAGAGCAATTTGAGGTAGGCGAATACCCTATTCTTCAAATTGAGCTATCAACTATTTCTCCAAAAGAATGGTTAGACCACATGAGCTCTGATAGCACAATGACGCAACTCAGGTCATACACATTACAGGGATGGCTCGAGTCTCAAGAACAATTGAACGATGACACAAGAAAATTTTGGGAAGTACGTAATGAACTTTGCATAGACAAAGAACTATTATTTAGAAAGGACAAATTAATTCCATCGGAAGCGTTAAGAAACAATATTATAGACCTAGTACACGAAGGTCATTTGGGCAGAAGGTTAACTAAGGCAAGGTTACGTGAAAGCTACTGGATCCCCAACATGGACACTCTAGTAGAACAGAAGGTAAAACTTTGCCAAGCATGCAGTAAGAGTGATAAGTCAAAAATACCTAGGAAGGTCCCAATTTTCCCGCTCCCCATTCCAAGTAGACCATGGGAAAAGATTGCTCTCGACATAATTGGTCCACTTAATCTACCGAGAGTGGTTAAGAAATTTGCCATAGTTCTAACAGATTACCACTCGCATTGGACGGTTGTTAAAATGGTTAACCAAATGACCACTGCAACAGTAATTCAGTTTCTGAGGGACACCTTTGCTACAAAAGGCATACCTGCATCCATAGTCACTGACAATGGGGTCCAGTTTGTTTCCCATAGAATGACAGAATTTCTCAACAATCTAAACATAAAACACATCACCTCACCACTGTACTGTCCCAGGGCTAACGGGTTGGTAGAAAGGATGAACCGCATGGTTAAAGGTGGAATTCAAATAGCCAGTAGCAACAATATTCCTATTGAGCAAGGTCTTCAGGAAATGTTATGGGCCTACCACACCGCACCCAACCAAATCACAGGAGTCTCTCCTTTCTCATCATTACGAAGGAGAAAACGCTGTACCAAGTTCTTTCCCAATTGGTTAGGGGGAGGATCTCTCATCACCAGGGACATGAGTGTTTTCACTGACATAGCTCAAAACCATCAAAACAAATACAAAGAGCGTTATGACTCAAAACATGGTACTAAAAGCCCCAAATGGAAGGTGGGGGAGTGGGTTTGCATAAAAAAATCCAAGATGTAGGAATCCTGAAAGTAAGTTTTCAAAACCAATGTGTATAACAGCAGTCAAAAGAAACACGGTCATTTTAGATGATGACCAATTGTGGAGCATGGACAGACTAGTCAAGGCTCAACAAGAACAAAATAGACAGACCCAAAACCATCCTAGTTCTGAGCACCTATCCAACCTTACCCCTATCCAAAGAACACGCAAGACACCTGGCTGGCATAAAGACTTTATTGTGTACAAGTGAACCTCCTCCGGGAGACATGTTATTTTAGACTGTATCGATTGAAGTTATTTATTACATTGGTTCTAAGGGGGGAAGATGTGTTACAATCTTATATGTTATTCTTCGGTTGCATCATATTATATGAGTACACTTTGGTATGTTCCAAACACCCCCTTGTTGATAGGGCACTTGCTTCGATTATGATTAAATTATGAAGCTGACCTTAGAATGTTCATGTGAGGAGAGTGATTGCTGGAGAGCGGAGCAGTGAAGAATAAAGGCAGTTTCTTACCAGACGCCTCAGCTATTCTTGTACTTTCATGTTTATAACACAAATCAAATAACAACAAGAAGTTCTGGGCTGAATAAATAATATAGCAAACAGGTCCTTCCGTCAACATAACACAAATATCTTAGAGGTAGACTGTTCAAAGTTCAAAAAGGTTTATTGCATAATTAATTAAAATTATTACAATTTTCACATGATAAATTATAATACAAAATGTAAATATGTTTACTAAAATTAGGTCTCCTCCTTGTTAAAAATGTTGTGGAACAGTGTTTTAAAAGTTCTTCCGGAGATACTCCCGCTATCTTGGAATATCAAAGTATTTTTACATGTTTGTGCGAACTTTACCAGTCATTACTATCAAGGCAGCCTGGATGACCCGCTTCTTAACCTTCTCCTTGTTCTACTTGACTCAAACATTTTTTCAATTCTGCCAAGAATTTTGTTCCCCAGCATGCCAAAATGATAGAACTCCCACCCAGCCAGCAAGTTACTGCTTGTCTACAGGTGCGGATATTTAGCTCGTTGCAAATACGTTTTAATAGTCGTTGCTGTTGTGCCATAAGAGCCGGACAGACACACAAAAAAGCTAGACTGGATAGACCATTTAATACAAAAAAACAAGGACGGAAATATCGCACATAAAGCCATAGACAAAGACAAGCATGGCTGGCATCAACAAATGACCAATCAGAAATCGTGCTTGAGGAAAATTGGATTTGAACTACCCAGGTCCAGACCATTCTAAAGAAACTTAGATCAAGTGGAGCCCCAGCCCAAACGGCCTGCCAAGCAAGCTTTTCAAACAACATAAAACAACATAAAACCTTCTGGGCAGAATTTTTCACTCCATTGTTCAACTATACTTTTCAATCAAATAACATCCCAGCATCATGGAGAGGCATAGGTTTACACCCAATATTCAACGTTGGCATCAGTTCAGATCTGGTGAATTATACATTAATCACACTTATTGATGTAGAAGCCAAAATATACGCGTCAAACCTTTTGATAGAACTAGAAGAATGGGTCACTTCTAGTAAGATTCTGCCAATCACACAGACAGGTTTCAGACAGGGCACAAGTACAACGTGCAATCATCTGGTCTTGAATCTTCTCTTCGAAAAGAAAAAGTGAAAATCCACCAGGCTGTACACATGTCTTGTTGATTTAAAGGCAGCGTTTGACATGGTACCCAGAGAACTCGTGCGGAAAAAAATGGAAAAATGGGGCATTCCACCATTGCTACTACGGGCTATAGTCAATCTGTACACATCCACCTGGGTCCGGATAATTTTAGGAAATGGGGAAAAATCCACTGCAAGGATTCCAACGCACATTGGCTTAAAGCAGGGATGAGTGTTAGCTCCCAGTCTTTTTAATATTTTTACCGCAGATCTAGACAAATGACTAACAAAAGTCCAAAGCAATCCGCCAAAGATAGCTCACTGACAAGTGAGAAGTTTGCAGTATGCAGACGACATCGTACTATGCAGCCAGACCCCCAGTAGGCCTACAGCGCCTCATAACGAAGTTGCTGGAATACACAAAGGAGCTCGGTCTGTCGCTAAATTACAATAAAACCAAAGTTATCTGTTTCTCAACAAACACCAGGCCTGTGAGAAAGAAATATAAGTGGTATGCAGCAGGAAGCAGTATAAAATAGAGTGCCTCCTACAAATATCTGATAGTGTTGGTGGACTCAAGATTTACACTTAAAGACCACCTTATTAAAAGAAGAGCACAAGCTAACCAATTATGGTATGCTTTAACCACCCTAAGATTGAAATTAAAGTGCCCATCAAACTCCTATCTATTAAAAGTTATTGCTGCCAAGTTTCTCCCAACACTTAATTATGGCTCCAAATTATTTAAAGGCCAATATGCAAACTTCCTGAACCTTCAACAATCAGGCCTATTTAAACAAATTTTTCGATCTCGCAGTTTACATCCCAAGCACAAGTTCGTCTGAAATTTGGGTTATTAAATCAATACCCGGTACGGCAAGCAGCAATAATAAAAATGGCTGGAAGTTAAGAGCAGCTGAAGAAGAATCTTTGCTTGGACATTGCTGGATGGAACTGAAGAACCAGCCAAAAGGAAAAAAGGACTGGCAAAAAGTACTTGAACAGGCCTTAATAACGCTCAATATGCAGGATGCTTGGGTCGCAAATTACCGCTTTATTGCATTAAAAAAAAATAGTTAACAACACCGCAAATCAAACTGCTTGACTAATGGACAAAGCTGCCATGGCAAAGAAAAAACATTGCTCGATGGTTTTATCTTCAAATGAGAGTCGATCACCACAGCCGTACCTTGTCTAACACACAACTCCAGCTGTGCATCATTTGCTACTCTTGATCCGACTGGGAGCTTATAGCTCAAAAGATCAGGTCCCAACATGGAAACAAACATGGGCAACCACACAGTGCAGTCTTTTTGACCAGGTGGAAGAGACACGTATACACTTGTTGTGCATCTGCCCAGCAGTGAATAACTTGAGGCGGTATTATCTACTCCCAGCTCGCTTCAAGTTAGATCGTGCCACCAAACTCTTGCAACAAGTCAGCACATTATTACAAAAGTCAAACAAATAGTGCTCACTTTAATGTTTCATAATACTCATGCCAGACTCCAGATCAAAAGTCCCAATCCATTTAGTGCTGAGCTGATTTTAAGTTTTATTACTGCTACAGCGATCGGCATAACGGTACTCTTGTGCATGATTTTAGTCATGAAATCGAGGAACACTGATATCATGATCAATAATCATGGTATACAATTGTTATACAATTGTTTCAATGCTAATTCGATTTTAGATACTATCACAGTTACAGGGACAGTCTTATTTGCATTATTGCATATGAGGACAATAAACATCCAGTACCAAGCCGTACATAGTTTACATTTGTATTTGCGTATAGGAGTTCAGACATATTAGTTCTGTTACAGGGACATGCAAAGATGCATTTTTGCACTTGTTTTTAGTCATGCACATGAGGATCTTCAAGATCTAGAACCGGTTTGCATACAGTTTACATTTGCATTTTTCCACAGGATTTTAGCAATGAAATTGAGGCTCTGTAACAGTTGGCATCAATTAGCATGTAGTTTACATTTGTATTTTGCACACAACTTTTGTTATGAAATTGACGATGGCCAAAGCTCAACATCTACTTATATATAGTTTACATTTGCATTTTTTTCACATGATCTTAGCCATACATTTGAGGTTGACAATTATCTAGTATCATCTTTTAAAGAGCTTACATATTTTAGGTGTGGCTACAAAGGGATAAGCATACAAGCATAGTGCCTACTTGACTACCTGCTCAATAAGCATGTAATACACCATTCCCAGCATCCAAAGCATCCAGTGTTAGGTCGATTTTTGGATATTACCGCTGCTATTGTGATTTGATTACTTGCATTTCTGCACAAGTATTTTAAATGCTGATATTGAGGGTGACCAATAGCCAGTAGTATACTATGTATACGTTTTATGTAACAAGAACACATGTTTTCGTTTCTAAATAGGAATGATTTGTCACACTGATGATTTTAAGCTACAATTGTAATAGTTTTATTTAACTATACACAATAAAATCTTAATATTATTGATTATTGCTGCTCACCTTGCTGTTTATATCCACCAAGCCACACTGACCATTAGATGTATTCTAGGCATTTTGATTTGCAGACTTTAGATTTTTGACCTCTGTTGTGTACCTAACAGCTTTAACCCCTTTAGAGCTTGTAAATAAACCTCCCCAGTGCTGCGCTGTCCATTGGAACTAGTGCTGAATGGACGTCCAACGGTCGTGCGCAGCACTGGGGAGGTAGTGGCCGTGACGACCGTTGGCCGACGGCAGCAATTAAGGGGTTAATCCCCATATGCTTGTTTGAAATAGCATTCTTGTGTCACTTTTCCGCTGGCGGTGCATCACTTTTTATGAGAAACCGGCAAAGTGACGCATCTAGGCAGATGAGTCACTTTGTAAACACCTGCACCACATCATACCTGAGCCAGGTATAATATATGCAAGGTGGGCGTTCCCCTCAGAAAAGACTTGTAGAACTGGCGTATTGAAATCTATGAGATTTTAGTGCTCCACTTCTAGTACACCATTGCGTCAATATCTTACGCCAGCCTCACAGTAGGCATAAGACTGATGCAGGCCCTTTCACAAGGTCACATTACTGGAGTTGCATCACTTTTGTGACACACTCCAGCAATGCATCACTTTTGCGCCTCCAGATTTGTGAGATATACTGACGAATTTGTAACTCCTTGCAACATGATGCGTCATACAGTAAATATGATGCATCCATCATGTCCCAAGGAGGGCGCACTGAGAAGTGATGCAATGCTGCTTTCATGCAGCAGTGCATCACTTCTCATAAATGAAGCCTTTAAGGTTTTCATTTTTTTTCTTTCAGTGCATATTCTGTTAACGTGAGACTGACATAATGTGGGAAACATATTGATTATCAGAGTATTGTAATCTGCCTGTCTATAGGTGAACTCTGCATGATAATGGGGTTTATACCCGGGTCCTGATATTGTTTTAGCATTTTCAAAATGTTGAATGGTTTCTTGCCAGCAATGTTCTACAGGCTTGGTAAAAAGACACAGTTGACAATGTCCTACTTTTAGCATTTGTTCTACATTCTATTGTGTGTGTTCAGATGGCAGCTATTCTAAGACATCTTGGAAAAGATGCACTAGCATAACTAGACTAGTTGCTGTACATATGTAAAAGCTGGGTGGGAAGTTAGTCGGTGGGGGTGCTGGTGATGCTGCATGTAAATGTTGCTACCTACCCCACTGGTTGCATGAAGGAACGAGAGGAGAACAGATCAATATATACTGGTATATGATGCTGTTTACCTCTCTCCCTGCAATGCCACACTTTTGGCTGCCATGCACCAAGACACACACCCCTGTGCAATAGTTGCAAGGGTGTGCACATTCTGTAATAAATAGTTTTTGTACTGGAAGTAGACCCTTTCAGTGCAAAACGGTCCTTTAACATTTTCCTGCTTTCCATGTGTGCTGTACAATACAGCACACATGCAACGTAGAAAAAAACTTAGCAGGAATGGAAAAATGTCTCCTCTTTGCACCTGCCTCGAGGAGGCTTGGGATATTTGGCACTTCTCCTGGTATACGATTGTTTGTAGTTCGAGATTCACATCAGCAAATGTGCAGTTGCACAAGAATGCCTATGCACAACCCGTGGAGCTTCCTCTAGACACAGTTTAATTCTGGGTTGAATTCATCATTCTATTGCTCACCACACCACTCCAGTTTGGACCCAGCCATATGCAAATCAGTCTTGACCCTGTTCCTTGTGGGAACAGTCCAGCCCAAACTGCCAAGCCAGGACCTCCCTCGACTGGAAACAAGCATCCTGGGACCGGTTTCAGGGCATCACTCTTCATCAGCCAGGCTAGCTTGAATCCAGTGGGGTAGTGAGCACGGGACCCACGTCTGGGCATACCCTTCCCACTTAGGGCACATATGCAAAAGAAACAATTGATGGACGGAATGCTGGACAATGCAAACATTGCCTCCAAACTATTCAAACTGCCATGTGGGGTACCTCAGGGTTCTTCACTTGCCCCATCCTTTTTAATTTATATGTGGCGCCATTGGCTTCTATTAATAGACAATGTGGGTTCTCCGCTATCTCTTAGGCTGACTACACACAGGTTGTGGTGTTGGTCTCAAATGACCTGGAAGCGACAGCTGAATGTTTCAATCACTGCATGAGGCAGGTAAATGAATGGATGCAGGACAACTGTCTTAAGCTAAACGGGGAAAAGACAGAAGTTATGCTGTTAGGCCACAATCCTTCCTTTTGGTCGTTAAGATGGTGGCCTGATAGTCTGGGCAACTGTCCCATCCCAGTCTCTAAGGATAAGAACTTGGGGTTTGTCTTTAATGACAAGCTTACATTCAGTGCTCAGATTAATTAGCTAACTTCTACCTTTTGGCTCATCTTAAGAATGATTAGGAAAATCCGTCCTTTCATCCCTCGTGAGGCACTGAAGACATTAGTCACAGCGATCGCTTTGTCCAGATTGGACTATGGCAATGCTCTTTATGTTGGGTTGCAAGGACAACTGTTGCTGAAACTACAGAGATTACAGAATGCAGCAGCAAGATTTTTACTTGATATTCCCAGACATGAGCCGGTTGCCCATAGATTGGAACGGTTACATTGGCTTCCAGTGGCCAAAAGGATCATTTTTAAATCGCAATGCCTGGCCTTTAAAGCGTTAAAAGGCATTGGCCCCCAGTTTCTGAAGACGCATCTGAAATGGTATACACCAGGTAGGAGCCTTAGATCTTCTCATTCCAAGTTGCTGCAAACACCTAAGTTCAAGTAGGTTCGTTGTGGAGGAAGAAGTTTCCTAGTGGGTACAATCAAAATCTGGAACCTCCTCCCAAATCCTAGAGTAGCACATCGCTCATGTCATTCAGAAAAGCGTTGAAGACCTGGCTCTTCACAAATAGACTTGATGCGTGATGGCCATTTTAATGATTTGGTCCTACTGTCCCTAGCGCCAAGACGCCTCCGGGCATTCGTGCGCTGTATAAATTATAAAATCAAATCAAATAAATCAAATCAAAATGCCTGAGCTGAAGTTACCTAAAGAATTCAGTCTTGTGCAAGTCATACTCTTTTTGGAGGTTGGCAAAGGATTTGAGCATAATACCAGTCATGATATCTCTCAGCTTAGAGATAATGATGATGTCCCAGATGTTGAAGCTCTGTAAAGCGGGCACCTGGCTAAGTAAGGACATGTGCCACAGGGGTGTCTCTTTGTTTAGGCATTGCGACCACCTCAATCCCTTGTGAATATTCCAGCAAACTTGGAGGGCCAATCTAGTGGCCAGAGGGTGTCGGTCTGTTATGGGGTTGCCAAAGAGTATCAAAATATAGAACAGAGATGACAGGTCCGCTGTGTATGCCTCTGTACTAGTGACGAGGAACCAATGGGATTCATGTAAAGCACTGCACAGCACTCTATTAGCATCACCCTCTGAGTAACATTCTGGCTAGAGTTTCTTCTGATATCCACATCCTCACCATCAATTGATGGTTTGGGCGGTGTTTGGACTGAATCACTGATCCCACATGATGGGATTCCGCCAGAAGGGTGGGCTGATGGGAATTTCTCAGCCAGATGTAACTCATATTTTCTTTACATGAATCCCATTGGTTCTTAGTCACTAGTACAGAAGCATACACAGCGGACCTGCCATCTCTGTTCTATATTTTTGATATGATTAGAGTAAGGGAGTGAGATGTCAGGTCGTTAAATACATTCCCTTTGACCCTCTTAGAAATAATATTTTTGGGTAATTAGAGCAACCTCGGTTGTGCGTCATATCTCCCTGGGTGCAAACTCTATTGTTTGCACCTCTTTTCGCTCACCCAGGTTATTTGTGTGTGACGCTTCCTGTTGACCATGGCTGACTTCACGGGGTTGGCATTTGATGATGAAGCACTCAACTATATTCTGGCGAAAAACCCAAGCATTCTAGACTCCTTACCTGATACTGTTAACACCATAAAAGACGATTGGTTAATATTATTGAACCTTAAGAAAAGCCATTCCCGAATTTCCATACATGGGATAATAATGGCTGAGTACTTACGGGGCAAACACTCCGCGACTTTTCCTAACAGATAAAGATTTTCTTCGTGATTGGTCTCTCATCGCATGGCGGTGCACGCGAGACTGGCTGATCCTCATAGTTAACACCGCAAAGAGAACAGCCAATGCTATTTTAATACAAATTCAGCTACTTGAGGGACAAATTAAAGCCACTCTTACCAATACTGTTTTTAAGAAACATCTAGATGAGACCAACAAAACCAACAAGGATTACAATGACAACATTCTTCTTTCTAAAATAGAGAAGTTCAAAAAGGATCTAGCGCGTTTTTCAATGACAATTTTTTATCCATACACTGGCGATAACTGGGTTGCACCAGATTATAATAATAAGGGAAGACGCTATGGCTCCAATTACTCGTCCTCCGGATCAGATGTTGACACTGATTCTGACAGTTCCAACGCAGGGACGTCACAAATGAGAGGGGGCGGACAACAGCACAGATTCAGTAGGAGAAGAGGCACACGGGGATTCTATCAGAATCAAGGCCAATGGTGGGCCGTGGGGCTTTCAACCACCACCGTTTGCACAACATATGCAGGCATTTCCTCCACATCCTCAATTTTTTCAAGACCCGTCTTTTTTAGGACAGGGTCGGAGCCGCAGTTATGACAGAAGAAGAGGCCAGCAGAATGTCCAGTGGGAGGCAGAGCAGACTTTCCCCAACACCAGGAGCCGAAGAGTAGCTCAGGCGACATCCAGCACGGGGGCGACAGGAACTTAATAGTGAACCTTAGCTCACAAGATTTGACCACTGATGAACAGGATGTCTTAGGAAAAGGATTGGGTTTTGTTCCTACTAATAAGGGGAACCCTTTTGAGACTAGATGTGAGCTAGAGAAATTCTATAGGAAAGTTTGCCTACATTTCTTCTTTAAGACTCAAGAGACTGACTTGACTACAGAAAGAGACGACCGTTCAATCAACACGGGGCTCCACCCCAAATCTACATTTACTCCACTAGCACACCAGGTACCCTCAAAAGTAACAACGTTCGAACAAGCAGTGACCCATGATGTCATGGCCTTATTTGAGGGAAACCCACGTAGCTTCCAGAACTTGTCCATCAAAGAAAAAATTGCTCTTGCAAACTGATCTGAAGACCAATCCATCATCATTAAGCCGGCGGATAAAGGGGGTGCCACTGTCATCATGGACATGGTTACCTACCGTCAGGAGTGCCACAGACAATTGGACAATACCAACTTTTATCAACGACTAGCTAGTGACCCCACTCCGCGACTCTTAACAGTAATTAAGATCCTAGTGGATGAGGGAAGTGCAGAAGGGTGTATTACACCTCAAGAGGCCAAGTTTTTGGTAACAAACAATCCGGTCATGCCGGGTTTTTACTGTCTACCGAAAATTCATAAATCCACCAGGTCCCCCCCCCCCAGGACGCCCGATCATTTCAGGGATCAGATCCTTGCTGGAACCTTTGTCCACATTTGTGGATTTTTTTCTGAGGCTTCTCGTCAAAGAGATGCCCACGTATTTGCAAGATACGGCCGATGTACTCAGACTATTACCGGAGGTGGAATTCGACGTCGCAACTGACCTTTTAGTCAGTTTCGACCTCGAGTCCCTGTATACCTGCATACCGCAGGGAGAGACTCTGGAGGCTATTAGATCACTCTTAGCCACACGTGATTTGAAGAGCATAACCCCGGTGAACTTCATTATGGAGTGTGCAGGATTGGCAATGATGGAGAACTACTTCAAATTTGAAGATCAAATTTATCTCCAAACCTCAGGGACATCTATGGGGAGTATTTTTGCCCCGAGCCTCGCCAACCTGTATGTTCACTTGTTTGAACAACAGCATGTTCTCAACCATAGCAACCCCTACTTCCACCAGGTGGTGCTATGGAAGAGATACATAGACGATATTGAATCATTTCATGAATGGCTTAACAGTCAGAACCAATTTCTCAAATTCACCGTAGAGTTCAGCCGGGAACAACTGCCATTTCTGGACATTCTTATCTTCCCTTAAGAAGGGAAATTTGAATGTGAACTCTATAAAAAACCTATGTCCAGGAACTCGTTGCTAGTCTTCAACAGCCACCATCCTCGAGCTTTACGCGAAAATGTTCCAGTGGGACAGTTCCTACGGGTTCGTAGTAACTGTTCATCCAAACCACTTTTTGAGAAACATGCCAGAGCTCTTTCTAAACAACTACAGGAGCGACAGTACCCTCGTTATTTAGTAAGAAAGGCTTGGAAACGAGCTTCGAACAATAATCGAGAGGCTCTTCTGGACAAGAGACCTGAAAAGGTACCTTTGGAGAGGCTGACTTTTGTCAGCACATTTAGTGTTATTTCCAACAAGATCCAGAAGACAGTACGTAAACATTGGAACATTCTGAATGTAGCTCAAACTAATATTCTGCCACCTTTGTTTTCCTCGAAAAGAGCCCGGAGCCTACGTGACAGTCTGGTTCACACTAGACCTAGAGCACAAGGGACAGAAACGTCCAATACACTCTGGAATCTTCCACCGGTACGTGGTCACTTTCCCTGTGGTTCTTGTAATGCATGCCCCCAGACCTACAAAGCTGACAAAGTGGATTTCGGTACAGGGAAACCGTGGTTGCTTAAAAAACACACTAATTGCAACACGGAAGGTGTCATATATATGATAACCTGTCCATGCTCACTAAGATACATTGGCCACACTACACGCAAAATGAAGGTTCGAATAAGTGAACATAAGAGCACCATTCGATGTCATAAACAGTCTACCTGCCTGACGAATCACTTTTTATCTATGAAACACCAGGCAGAAAATCTGAAATGGGTGATCCTTGAACATCCATACATACGTTCACATATTAGTGACGACTCAAGGTTTCTATTCATTAATGAGCAAAAATGGATCTTCAGACTCCAAAGTGATAGTAAGGGACTGAATGACACCATCCCGTGGGTGTATGTATGTATGTATGTATGTATTTCGATTTATATAGCGCACGAATCACCCAGGGGTCTCAAGGCGCTTGCTTAGGGAACCCGTCCTGGTATTCCCCTGTGAGATACCCCGGCAGGGTATCCACAAGGTGAAAGCCAGGCATCCCGCCGCGAGGGGCCGTAGTGGAGATTAAGCAAGCTATTGCCCAGAGTCGCAGAGTGTGACCCTGTGAGTCGAGTAGGCACCGGAGCGAGAATTGTCGAGTCCGTGGAATTTTTGGGCCCGAGACCCGCCGAGGCGGGGAATCGAACCCTGGTCCACGGCCGATCTCAGCTTCCGGGTCTGCCGCCTCTAACCACTGAGCCACGCTTCTCCACCTGAGCCACGCTTCTCCACTCTGGCAGACAGAAACATCTACATTGTCCCATTGGTTCCATGATCAATAATATCTTATTTGAGTGGTGGAGTGTAATTTTGCGATAAGGGAGATGGTCAAACCTTCCTTTCCATTTCTTGGTGCCACAGCAATATTCTTTTCATATTTTCACACATTGCCTGTGAATTGACATTTACATCTGTGAGTGCTTAGACGTGAGAGCAGCGCCGCTCCATGTGTACATTCACGGTGTCTGCTTGACAACTGAGACCCCCCCCTCCTCTTTTAGCAGCCAGCTAATATGTAGCGTCGCAATTTGGGTCAAGGGTCTGTTAAGATACAAGACTGTATATGCCCGTTGATCGCTAAGACAACACTCTTAGAATGATTGTACATCGAGCACATTTTCCAACCTGTGACATGGAGCGACGTCAGTTACTACACTAGGCATGCGCGAGATGTAAGCGCTCTCTACTCCGGGCATGAGTGTGATCCAGCGCAACTACCAACATTTTGCATAAATGACTCTACCTACTACCACCAAACTTTCCATACAATACTAGGCCCATATCAAGAACAGAGCGACTGAATCATGAGGCGATTAGATCTATATATGTTGTTTAAAACTATCCACAATAAACAAGACCATCTTGTCATTTAGTAAGTTTATTTAAACATATTCATGAAAACGTAGGTTTTGGAACTTTATTAAACAAGCATTAGAAAATGTTATAAAGACAAGTTTATTCAGCATTTATAAGAGAGCTTAGTTCAAGAAATATTCTTCATTAGCAGAAATAAGTGAAAATAAGCATTTCCAAATCCTAACTAATTCCCTGTCTCTACCCTTATTGCCTGAAAATAAAGTCTTTAATAAAGGCTCCTTTCCTCGGGGCCCGGCAAGGGGCGGAGTCAAGATGGCGGGCTGATGTCGCCAGGTGAGACAGGCAGCACGGGCTAGCTCTTCCTGTTACCTCAGGGATAATCTGCAAAAAACTGATTAGAAAACAATTAGTCTCTGGCGACTGTCTGATTAATGACATGGCTGTTGAAAAGCGGTGTCGATATAGCTCGTGACTTACCCGGCGCTTGAAGCTGATCGACGCTGGAAGCTAGAAACGGAGTCTCGGTGCTTGGTGTCCCGGGAGGCTGGGCAGTGAAGCTCCGGTCACCGGACAGCGGGCGGAGATAGAGGAAGAGAGGAAGAAGCCGCCCCTCGGCGGCCGGCTGGAGCAGAGTGCAACTGTAGCTGTGGCAGCAGGGGGCGCGGAGCCGATTTCTTCGCCGGCTGTAGCTTCAGCTGTTCCCTGTGGGATGACTGGGGGCTCCGGTTGTCGGGCGGTGAGAGAAGAAGGAACCGCCTCTCGGCCTCCCGGGGGCCGGCTGACCAGAAACAGAGCAATATTGAGGCCGCCAATGTGGAGGAGCTTCACCGCCGACATTAAGGAGAGATGCCTTCAGCCAGGGCGCTCGGGGCAGAGTGAACGCAGCAGCGACTACAGCTGTGGCAGCGGAAAAACACTGTGAAACGCGGAGAACGCGGAGCCAATTTTCTCACTAACTACGGCTTCAGCTGTTACTCGTAGGACGACTCGAGTCGGTGACTATGGAAGCGACTGCGTAGAGGAGAGGGAGAACACTTTTTTTTCTCCCAGCAGACCAGAGAGAAATGGGGATATGTAGCTCCTCTTAGTTGATTACTGATTACTGATTGCTGTTGATAGCATCTCGGTGGCTGAGCGGTCCGGATCACGGATTGTTAATTTTTGTCGACCAACAACAGTCCCTACCCCATAAGTTTAAAAAGTCTGGAAAAGCTTACCCGTGGAGGGTGGAGGGCTGAGGTTTTGAATGCTCCAGCCTGAGCAGAAGGATACTGCCGGCGCTGAAGACAAGAAGAGCTTTTAAAGCTCAAACTTACTGGTACAGTTGGACTGGAATAGGAGCTCTGGTTGCACAATTGAGCACAGCTACTGTTAGAGCTGAGAGGAGAACGCCTGATGAACTAAGAGCGAGTGATAAGGAAACAGACACGGATATGGCGCCTAAGTTGAACACACGATCTGCACGGACCGGAAAAAACGGAGGACAAGAGAGAGGACAAGAAAGCTCAGGTACTGTCAATATCTCAACTTCTACCTCTAAGAGCAACTCTAAAGCAACAGAAAGTACTAATAATGGCAAAGGAAAAGTAGTGGTGGCTGCTGCAGGAACTTCTGAAGGGGGTAAAGGAAGTATGATGCTGGACACTAGACAGATAAATAGCCCGGGGGTATTTGATAAAAAAGCCGCTCGAAACATTGAATCAGAGTCACTTACTAGGGGTGAAGTAAGTCATAGCGCCCCCCTAAGTCCAATTACAAACAACTAAATGTTAGCGTTGAATACGCCGACAGGCCTGACAGAGTATTCAGAGCTACTTATGATTGAGGGCGAGGTCACAGGGGAGAAGAAGTCAGAGGAGAATCTCAACCAAACGATCAAAACCCTGAATAGAGACGGTGCCGGTGTTGGAAAGAAGACAAGCCCAGATTGCGAGAGAGCAGCACCAATTGGAAACCAACTAGAAAGCGCTAAAGAAATAAATACAGAAAATCTAGAGACTGGCAAAAATCTAGGAAATGATTTAACATCTGATACTCAGCTGACAAATGACCTTAATGGATCCAATGGATTACTAGACCAGAATTAAACAAGGTCAACAGAGAACATACTAATAGATGAAGCTGAGGCATATGAAGATGGAACTAATCTTGAATATGAAGGGGTGTCAGAAGGTGGAGATAGTGAGATAGAAACCACGCACAATAGACAGAACTATCTTAAACAAACAGCTTCAAGGAAGACAAGAAGTAAAGCTAGGAATAAACTGAAGAAAACTCTTGGCAAATCGGTGACTAAAGAAAACTCCTCTGTATCCAAAACTGCGCCAAAGACTAAAGTAAATGTTGATGACAGTCCGCTTAGAAAATGGATACAAGCTAAAGGGGGAGTAAAGAATATGGCATTGAGGCTTTCTGGAGTTAGTTTTGATGAGGACTTCCACCAGAAGGGAGGCAAGAAATTGTCTTCTGGGTTGGAGAATATTGGCTCTATAGCAAATACAAGCATAACCATAGATGGAAACACATCGCCAATTGATACAGCCCAGAAAGACATGGCCATGGGTACAATAACTGATACAAATTTGTCCTGCCTCACTACCAATTCTTCAGTCGATCGGATCCAAGAACAAAGCCCCAAAAACTCCCAGTCAACTACATTAGAGATAGCTCCCAAACCTATGATGTCGAACGTAGTGACTGAGAAAGATGGGTGCCGCTTGCTAGAGGTGTTCTGAATTGCCTGCCACAGCCCTTCGCTACAGGAGTAGCCATTCAAGCTTCCTGCATCTCCTGAAATTCGTGTGGAGAACAGACCATCTTCGTGGCCGCAGAGGAGGTGAGAGCGCGGCCCCCGGAACTGCGAGGACCAGCATTCCTGTCACCACCAACAGCTGGTTCCTCTTCCCGCCCGAACCGCGCCCCCTCCCAGTGCCACGCCTCCCGCTGACCGCTCTTTACCTCTCGCGGCCCCCGCTTTGCGGGGGCCGCTCGCTAGAGGTGTTCTGAATTGCCTGCCACAGCCCTTCGCTACAGGAGTAGCCCTTCAAGCTTCCTGCATCTCCTGAAATTCGTGTGGAGAACAGACCATCTTCGTGGCCGCAGAGGAGGTGAGAGGCGCAGCCCCCGGGACTGCGAGGACCAGCATTCCTGTCACCACCAACAGCTGGTTCCTCTTCCCGCCCGAGCCGCGCCCCCTCCCAGTGCCACGCCTCCTTCTCAAATTTAAGCAGGCCTAATAACGCGCACCGCGGGACGCGCGCGGGTCGTAGCTCGGGGCGAAGCCCGGGCCAAGGGCGGGCCCGTTTTAGCCCGTTCGAGACCGAGCAAGGCCGGGCTGGGCCACCCCCACTTGGCCCCGTGATCTGTTCTACACATATCTAAACCAAGGTACTTTTGTCGTTTCAGGGTATTGATATTTCCTTCATTCTAAATTCCCTTTCCCCCACCATGACCAGGGGAACTAGAAGCAAGACGGCCAAGAAATCTGCCTTGCTTACTGGCCCGCTCGACCAATTTCTCAGTAGAACTAATGAGGCTATTAACCTAAGTATTTCCTTATTGGAGCGGAGGGTGTCACATGACTTGGCTATAGCTAGGAGGTCCTCCCTGGGCCTTCTAGCATCAGTTCAATCGCCACATCAATTATCTACATCCATCCCGGTGTTATTGCAACCTAATGTTACAGCTGAGGTCCATTCCATCTCGAACACGGTCGACCTATCAGCTACTAACATTATTTCTGATCTCGACTCCACGGAAAACTTAGAGAACTCTCCTGACCTTCATTCATTGCTATCTCAAGATCATTGCCCCGAGATTCTGCTAAGGGGGGCAAAGGAGGGCGCTGTCCCAAAACAAGCTAAGGACCTAAAGAATAGCAATCCCATGAGTTATGAACCAGCTATTTCTAATACAAAAGGGGCAACCATTAATCCACAGCAGGGCGCCCAGAAGGATCTCATTTCGTCATCTACCACCACAATAGGAACCTATTTTACATCCAGCGTTTACGTCCAATGATGGGGATGTCTGTTCTTTGGGGGATGTTAATTCTCAGCTTCTAGTGAACATTAGGGAACTCTTACATCATGTTTTGAAACCCCTAGAACTTAGCATTATGTCAATCGAAAAACAACTTGCCACTCTTACCCAGAAACCTTCGACCCGGCTTAGTCTGGCCCAAGTAAAACAGGGGGTGGGTATAACGATCCCTTCTAGATCAGGAGTACAAGGGGTCCAGTCGGTTAGCATAGTTAATTGTCCCCCTACATTAAATACTCAGTCTAATTTAATCAAGCATAAAAAGCCAGAAACATCTTCTTCAACCCCCATAGGGAGTGTGCGTACGGCCGATAACACGGTCACCCTTCCCTGTCAGCCCACCCCTACCCAGTCTACCCAGCCCACTCTGTCTGCGCCCAATAAGGGTCTGCCTCAAACATCAAATAAAAGGCCCACTACCCCACTTCTACCCCAGCACTCTACGTCAACTCGACTTGAAGAGGGAAAAAAGGGCTTTAGGACTAGGCGTCCCGTTCACCTATCACCAGAAGTGTCCCCCTTTACTATCATCCTTACTGGGGTCCCCGAGCTACCCACAAATAAGGAGGAGCCATCCTGGTCCCTTTGGAATAAGGTCTCACAGTGGCTCACTATGAACAGGTCCCTTCAACCTCCCCAAAATAGTCGAATTTCGGCAGTTCGTAGGGTGCCATGGATCGGGGATGAACCCAAAAATATTCAGGGAGACTGTATCATAGTGACCTGCGATGATCCAGATATGGTGGACTATATTTGTTCCTGGCCCGCTCTGGCCAAGAAGGGGGGGATTGATGCCCATCGCCTCTCCTCCTTCTATCCCTATACACGTAGTCAACAGAATATGGGAGCACACAATTGGGTATATCCACCTGAGCGCCAGCAATCAATAGTTTCTAACTGGGCGCTACCATCTGTGCGCCCGCCCCCGATAGTCCCAAAACGGGCACAACCACCTGAGCGCAAATACCCGCTAGTCCCAAATTGGGTGCAACCACCAGAACTGCAGCAGCCGATAGTATCTAACGGGGTACAACCCCTCGAGAGTCAGTACCCGCGTGTACCATTCTGGGTACAACCCCCTGAGAGTCAGACTCCGATAGCTCCCAATTGGGTGCTACCACCTGAGTGCCAATTTTTGACAGGCCGAAACTGGGCACAACCTCCCGAACGTACGTGGAATAATACAGGTTCTTGGTACCCACAGAAGAAAAGAAGTAGAGAGTGGGGTCAGCCTCCGTGGCGCCCTATTAGTGACCACCCTACCGTAGGGGGGTGGAAGGGTATCCCCGTTAGCAATAGGTTTGACTGCCTGGAAATGGTCGATTGACCTTCGGCCACTCCACCTAGGGACGATTCTATCCAGGGGGACCAGAGGACAGATGAGATGATAGGTAGCACTATGGTTACTCTCCATGAAGCTCATGTAGCCCCAGACCTACTCTGCGAATCAAACTCCATCAGAAACATAGTTGCCCCTCTTACCCTATGCAGGATCCCTGACTCCGAAGTAGCCGCTCCAGTGGTCCATCAGGAGCCACCTAAAGAGCTCATAGGTGACAAGCAGGTTGCTCCTGACATCTCGCCCGCCCCACTACGAGATAGGGCTACTCTTACAGCAGTCAAATCGGCAGGGCTTAACTTTGTTACCTGGAATGTAGCAGGCATTTCAGGTAAACTGAATACCCCTTTTTGGGAGGAATTTATAGGGGCCGGTCACGACATTATTTTCCTTCAAGAAACGTGGTGCCAAGAACCAATTTATGTAGAGGGATATTCGTCATAATGCCTTAATGCATCTAACTCTCCATCGGGCAGAGCCAAGGGTGGCCTATTGATGTTAATCTCCAACAAGATGATTGATTTTAACATCAAGAGCTATTCCTTCATTGAACCCCATAGTCAGGTGCTACGGTTGGAGGCCAACAAATATAGAGATCTAATCCTCGTTAATTTTTATAATAACATCTTTGATGCTTCTAGGGGTAACATCTTATTCCCCCTGGAAAATGAACTTAATAGTGTACTGGCATCCTCCCGGAGAGTGGCAGCCATCCTGTAGGCTGGCGATTTTAACCTTCAGCCTTGCCATCTAGCACCCGGTAACCCATGTGGTTTCAGGAGCGAGCTGGGTAATTACGGGGTGACAGATAAAGTGGATTCTTCTCACTTCCCTCACTGTACTTATGGTAATCTTTTAAACAATTTGATAGCCAAATTCGATTTAGATCTGCTTAGCTGCAATAGAAACAAGTCTAACTATCCTTGTCCTACATTTACAGGCAGACACGCTAATACTAATATAGATCATATCTTGCTTTCAAACACCAGTGACTTTACAAATTTATGGGTAAACGAAGAATCACTTAGTGATCATAATAGTATCTTTTTAACCCTACTGGGCTGGGGTTCTAAGTCTTTCAATAACGAATTTTGTTCTATTGATATAGCCCCCTTGAGACCAAATGGCCCCAGAATCAAGTGGGCCAGAGTCGATCCTGTGAAAAAACTTAAGGAGGTCATAGATAAATGTCAAGATGAGATTTTTTATTGTCTAGGCAAAGAGACCAACATGACTACTTTGATGTCTAGTTACACCAGGATAAATACTGCTATAGAAGCCATTTTTACCAAGAAGCAACCCAAAACCAGGGTATCTAGGATGGGATGGTTTGATAAACCTTGTACCTCGTCCTTACGTGAACTCAAAAAGGCTTTATGCATCAAACCACGCAATCATAAATACATCAAATCCTTGCGTGTTAAATATAAGGAGGCTCTCTCTAACAGGAAAAAGGCTTTACAAGTAGAAGCCTGGGATAACCTTAATCAAGCTGCGGAAACCCAAAATAGTAAACTCTATTGGGAAACTATAAATAGCCCTTTTCTTAATACCGAGGGGATCCCAGAACTTACATCTTATGTAGCCTGTAACGCATGGATTGAACATTTCTCCAATATTTTTAACCCGGAAGGGAAGACATTAGAAATTTCTGCCCAAGAGGTTCCATTCTGGTTGCCCCTACCATTAGGAATTACTTTGGAGGAGGTCTATGAAGGATTGTCTGATAGCAAAGGAGGTAAGGCCCCTGGCCCCGACGGGGTACCCATAGACCTTCTTAAAGCTGAAATGAATCTGTGGGCACCCATTCTAGTGAGGGTCTTCAATGCTGCAGCCGAGGGTAGCCCACCACCATCTTGGGGCCAATCAGTTATAATTCCCATATTCAAAAAAGGTAGCAAATCAGAGGCAAGTAATTATCGCCCTATTTCCTTATTGGATGCCTCTGTGAAGGTAATGAGTCGAATTATGTTACTGAGGCTGGAAACCTGGGCAAATGATAAGGATATTTTAACGAAGGTTCAATACGGTTTTAGAAAAGGTATGGGGACACTAGAGCAGTGTGTTAATTTAGATCTTTTATTTAATAAATACACGGAAGTCAAAGAGGGGAATTTGTTTTTATGCTTTGCGGACCTGAGTAGCGCGTTCGATCTGGTTGACCACCGCATATTATGGCAGGTCCTAATAGAGTCAGGAGCTCAGAAAGAAATTGTTCATTTCCTGGCAAGGCTATACGAGAGACTGTCATGTAAAGTGCGTTATGGTTCTCTTGGCGAATGTACCTCATTTTTTAAGGTTTCACGAGGCATTCGCCAGGGTTGTGTTTGGCCCCCCTTTTATTTTCCCTTTTTATTAATCAAATTGATTCCATACTGTGCCAGACCCCAGCTGATTCACCCTTGATTGGAGGTAAACCGGTGCCAATTTTACTATATGCGGATGACGCTGTGCTATTGTCCCGCACACAGATTGGCCTACAGAGCCTCATTGACTGTTTCATGAAGTTTATTGAAGGTAGGAAGCTCCTAGTAAACAAATCTAAAACCTTTGTAATGTCCTGTGGGACGAAAGCTAAGAAAACCCAAACTAGCTTTTTTATTGACAAGGTCAAGATGGTACAAGTAAAAACATTTTGTTATTTAGGCATCACCTTTGCCAATAGTGGGTTATGGCACTCTGAGTTCGAAAACATTAGCTTAAAAACGAAGAGATCAACCAATAGTATCTTTAGATTCTCATCCAAACTTGGGGTGAGGAGTATCAAAGACATGATAAATATCTATAATGTAAAATGTGTGTCTTCAGCATTGTATGGAGCGGGAGTCTGGGGACATTGTGTTGGTCCTAGCGTGCAGAGAGACGAAAATACGTTCCTCAGAAAACTGTTATGTGTACCATCTTCAGCATCCGTGGATTTAATTCATGAAGAAGTAGGAATTGATTTTATTTCGGATCTAGCTGCACTGCGCCCTTTGCTGCTCTGGCGCTCAATTTGGACCAAGTCTGAAACCCAATTTACCCAGGAGATTATTCTTGATTGTCTTAGGTTGGATCCTCACGTATCCCATGGCTTAAGTACATACACCACTGGTTTTATCTCCTGTTTAAGTTTGATATTTTTCTTGACCCTAGTTCTGTATTTTCGATCCCAAAAAAAGACATCAAACAAAGGTTTTTAAATCACAAGAAAGAAGGTTGTGCAAAGGTGTCAGGAAAGTTACAAACCGTGATGACCTACCGGGACTTTAATTTATTCACCGGTTTCCAACCCTATCTTTCAGGTGTCACACGTAATTCCCACCGGTTTGTCCTAACACGATTACGATTGGGAATCGTTCATCATCTTGTTGCATTTCCTATGATGAACTCTAGATTGGATATAGCATGCCCTTGTGACAATGTTTCCCGCCAAAGCTGCTGTCATTTCTTATTGTTTTGCAAATTTTATTACTTCCTTAGGGTAACATATTTAAAACCCATCTTTTTAAAACACAAGGTTCGCTCCATGAGGAACGCTCTGCGGCTACTTAGTTCCCTAGAAGACATGAATATCTGCTTTTTCGTAGCAACCTATATATTAAAATGTACAGCTGCCAGGAAAGCCATGGTCTTTTGATTACTGAGATAGAGTTCTGTCTTTACCGTGGCCTCCTGTCTGTATATTTTAACAACGTACAGCTGCCAGGAAATCCATAGTTATGACATCCTGGATTGCGTTTAGCCCCCTTTACCTCGGTTTCCTGTCTGTACATTAGTTTAGTCTAGTTAGCGTATTTATTAAATGTTATGCTATGTATCGTATGTCTAAAGCATTTACCATGTATTATAAATGAATTTAGCGTTCTTGACCTATAAGGTTTGTACTGTCGAAATCTTATTTTGGTCAGACGTTGTTCTTTAAGATCTCCCCTCTCACCATGCACATAACGGCTTCCCTTTGATCACTTTTTAACTGTCGTGCCCCAGATGCCTTCTTATTCATGCTCTTTGTTGTTTTTTATGATGTTTATGATGTTGATGTTTTATAAGAATTTATGTCTTATATGTATGTGTTCTGCTTGTATGGTTTGTTTCACAAATCGAATAAAGCTTTTGAACTTTGAACTTTGATTTAATGATTGATTCAGTGGAAGTGGTTCAATCCGACATGGTAACAGAAATAACTGAAATGTCTGAAACAGCTGAAAGCAGTCATATATTATTTTCAGATAATATAGTGCCATCAAGTCTTCACAATCTGGAATGTGCTAATGTGGCACAAGATGGAAAGATTTTAGGGGTAGCAACTATCGAAGATCAGCCAAGCTTGATTACTATGGATACGATAATGCAGACTCTCATTGCTCAAAGACAAGAAAATCAGCAGCATTTTTTGCAATTAAGAGAAGACAATACTAAAATTCAAGCTTTTATGAGTGAGATATGTGTAAAGCTTGGGGGAATGATACAAAAGGGGATGATGGACGGAGCGTTTGTATAAATCAAACACTCACCCCCAGTCAACTGATCTGGGTTTAATCCATCACCATTCTTTAGTTCACTCAGCCACCCTAGTTCAGACATGGCTATATGCAAATCAGTCTGACCCTGTGCCTTATGGGAACAGTCCGCCCGAACTGCCAAGCCATGTCTTCCCTGGACCGGAAACAAGCATCCTGGGACCGGTTTCGGATTCATAATCCTCATCAGCCAGGCTATCTTGAATCCAGTGGCCAAGTGAACAAGGGACTCACGTCTGAGCATACCCTGCCACACTTAGGGCGAACAAAGCGATACAAAAGGGGATGATGGACGGAGCGTTTGTATAAATCAAACACTCACCCCCAGTCAACTGATCTGGGTTTAATCCATCACCATTCTTTAGTTCACTCAGCCACCCCAGTTCAGACATGGCTATATGCAAATCAGTCTGACCCTGTGCCTTATGGGAACAGTCCAGCCCGAACTGCCAAGCCATGTCTTCCCTGGACCGGAAACAAGCATCCTGGGACCGGTTTTGGATTCATAATCCTCATCAGCCAGGCTATCTTGAATCCAGTGGCCAAGTGAACAAGGGACTCACGTCTGAGCATACCCTGCCACACTTAGGGCGAACAAAGCGATACAAAAGGGGATGATGGACGGAGCGTTTGTATAAATCAAACACTCACCCCCAGTCAACTGATCTGGGTTTAATCCATCACCATTCTTTAGTTCACTCAGCCACCCCAGTTCAGACATGGCTATATGCAAATCAGTCTGACCCTGTGCCTTATGGGAACAGTCCAGCCCGAACTGCCAAGCCATGTCTTCCCTGGACCGGAAACAAGCATCCTGGGACCGGTTTCGGATTCATAATCCACATCAGCCAGCCTGTCTTGAATCCAGTGGCCAAGTGAACAAGGGACTCACGTCTGAGCATACCCTGCCACACTTAGGGCGAACAAAGCGATACAAAAGGGGATGATGGATGGAGCGTTTGTATAAATCAAACACTCACCCCCAGTCAACTGATCTGGGTTTAATCCATCACCATTCTTTAGTTCACTCAGCCACCCTAGTTCAGACATGGCTATATGCAAATCAGTCTGACCCTGTGCCTTATGGGAACAGTCCAGCCCGAACTGCCAAGCCATGTCTTCCCTGGCCCGGAAACAAGCATCCTTGGACCGGTTTCGGATTCATAATCCTCATCAGCCAGGCTATCTTGAATCCAGTGGCCAAGTGAACAAGGGACTCACGTCTGAGCATACCCTGCCACACTTAGGGCGAACAAAGCGATACAAAAGGGGATGATGGACGGAGCGTTTGTATAAATCAAACACTCACCCCCAGTCAACTGATCTGGGTTTATTCCATCACCATTCTTTAGTTCACTCAGCCACCCCTGTTCAGACATGGCTTTATGCAAATCAGTCTGACCCTGTGCCTTATGGGAACAGTCCAGCCCGAACTGACAAGCCATGTCTTCCCTGGACCGGAAACAAGCATCCTGGGACCGGTTTCGGATTCATAATCCTCATCAGCCAGGATATCTTGAATCCAGTGGCCAAGTGAACAAGGGACTCACGTCTGAGCATACCCTGCCACACTTAGGGCGAACAAAGCGATACAAAAGGGGATGATGGACGGAGCGTTTGTATAAATCAAACACTCACCCCCAGTCAACTGATCTGGGTTTAATCCATCACCATTCTTTAGTTCACTCAGCCACCCCAGTTCAGACATGGCTATATGCAAATCAGTCTGACCCTGTGCCTTATGGGAACAGTCCAGCCCGAACTGCCAAGCCATGTCTTTCCTGGACCGGAAACAAGCATCCTGGGACCGGTTTCGGATTCATAATCCTCATCAGCCAGGCTATCTTGAATCCAGTGGCCAAGTGAACAAGGGACTCACGTCTGAGCATACCCTGCCACACTTAGGGGGAACAAAGCGATACAAAAGGGGATGATGGACGGAGCGTTTGTATAAATCAAACACTCACCCCCAGTCAACTGATCTGGGTTTAATCCATCACCATTCTTTAGTTCACTCAGCCACCCCAGTTCAGACATGGCTATATGCAAATCAGTATGACCCTGTGCCTTATGGGAACAGTCCAGCCCGAACTGCCAAGCCATGTCTTCCCTGGACCGGAAACAAGCATTCTGGGACCGGTTTCGGATTCATAATCCTCATCAGCCAGGCTATCTTGAATCCAGTGGCCAAGTGAACAATGGACTCACGTCTGAGCATACCCTGCCACACTTAGGGCGAACAAAGCGATACAAAAGGGGATGATGGACGGAGCGTTTGTATAAATCAAACACTCACCCCCAGTCAACTGATCTGGGTTTAATCCATCACCATTCTTTAGTTCACTCAGCCCCCCCAGTTCAGACATGGCTATATGCAAATCAGTCTGACCCTGTGCCTTATGGGAACAGTCCAGCCCGAACTGCCAAGCCATGTCTTCCCTGGACCGGAAACAAGCATCCTGGGACCGGTTTCGGATTCATAATCCTCATCAGCCAGGCTATCTTGAATCCAGTGGCCAAGTGAACAAGGGACTCACGTCTGAGCATACCCTGCCACACTTAGGGCGAACAAAGCGATACAAAAGGGGATGATGGACAGAGCGTTTGTATAAATCAAACACTCACCCCCAGTCAACTGATCTGGGTTTATTCCATCACCATTCTTTAGTTCACTCAGCCACCCCTGTTCAGACATGGCTTTATGCAAATCAGTCTGACCCTGTGCCTTATGGGAACAGTCCAGCCCGAACTGCCAAGCCATGTCTTCCCTGGACCGGAAACAAGCATCCTGGGACCGGTTTCGGATTCATAATCCTCATCAGCCAGGATATCTTGAATCCAGTGGCCAAGTGAACAAGGGACTCACGTCTGAGCATACCCTGCCACACTTAGGGCGAACAAAGCGATACAAAAGGGGATGATGGACGGAGCGTTTGTATAAATCAAACACTCACCCCCAGTCAACTGATCTGGGTTTAATCCATCACCATTCTTTAGTTCACTCAGCCACCCCAGTTCAGACATGGCTATATGCAAATCAGTCTGACCCTGTGCCTTATGGGAACAGTCCAGCCCGAACTGCCAAGCCATGTCTTTCCTGGACCGGAAACAAGCATCCTGGGACCAGTTTCGGATTCATAATCCTCATCAGCCAGGCTATCTTGAATCCAGTGGCCAAGTGAACAAGGGACTCACGTCTGAGCATACCCTGCCACACTTAGGGCGAACAAAGCGATACAAAAGGGGATGATGGACGGAGCGTTTGTATAAATCAAACACTCACCCCCAGTTAACTGATCTGGGTTTAATCCATCACCATTCTTTAGTTCACTCAGCCACCCCAGTTCAGACATGGCTATATGCAAATCAGTCTGACCCTGTGCCTTATGGGAACAGTCCAGCCCGAACTGCCAAGCCATGTCTTCCCTGGACCGGAAACAAGCATCCTGGGACCGGTTTCGGATTCATAATCCTCATCAGCCAGGCTATCTTGAATCCAGTGGTCAAGTGAACAAGGGACTCACGTCTGAGCATACCCTGCCACACTTAGGGCGAACAAAGCGATACAAAAGGGGATGATGGACGGAGCGTTTGTATAAATCAAACACTCACCCCCAGTCAACTGATCTGGGTTTAATCCATCACCATTCTTTAGTTCACTCAGCCTCCCCAGTTCAGACATGGCTATATGCAAATCAGTCTGACCCTGTGCCTTATGGGAACAGTCCAGCCCGAACTGCCAAGCCATGTCTTCCCTGGACCGGAAACAAGAATCCTGGGACCGGTTTCGGATTCATAATCCTCATCAGCCAGGCTATCTTGAATCCAGTGGCCAAGTGAACAAGGGACTCACGTCTGAGCATACCCTGCCACACTTAGGGCGAACAAAGCGATACAAAAGGGGATGATGGACGGAGCGTTTGTATAAATCAAACACTCACCCCCAGTCAACTGATCTGGGTTTATTCCATCACCATTCTTTAGTTCACTCAGCCACCCCTGTTCAGACATGGCTTTATGCAAATCAGTCTGACCCTGTGCCTTATGGGAACAGTCCAGCCCGAACTGCCAAGCCATGTCTTCCCTGGACCGGAAACAAGCATCCTGGGACCGGTTTCGGATTCATTATCCTCATCAGCCAGGATATCTTGAATCCAGTGGCCAAGTGAACAAGGGACTCACGTCTGAGCATACCCTGCCACACTTAGGGCGAACAAAGCGATACAAAAGGGGATGATGGACGGAGCGTTTGTATAAATCAAACACTCACCCCCAGTCAACTGATCTGGGTTTAATCCATCACCATTCTTTAGTTCACTCAGCCACCCCAGTTCAGACATGGCTATATGCAAATCAGTCTGACCCTGTGCCTTATGGGAACAGTCCAGCCCGAACTGCCAAGCCATGTCTTCCCTGGACCGGAAACAAGCATCCTGGGACCGGTTTCGGATTCATAATCCTCATCAGCCAGGCTATCTTCAATCCAGTGGCCAAGTGAACAAGGGACTCACGTCTGAGCATACCCTGCCACACTTAGGGCGAACAAAGCGATACAAAAGGGGATGATGGACGGAGCGTTTGTATAAATCAAACACTCACCTCCAGTCAACTGATCTGGGTTTAATCCATCACCATTCTTTAGTTCACTCAGCCACCCCAGTTCAGACATGGCTATATGCAAATCAGTCTGACCCTGTGCCTTATGGGAACAGTCCAACCCGAACTGCCAAGCCATGTCTTCCCTGGACCGGAAACAAGCATCCTGGGACCGGTTTCGGATTCATAATCCTCATCAGCCAGGCTATCTTGAATCCAGTGGCCAAGTGAACAAGGGACTCACGTCTGAGCATACCCTGCCACACTTAGGGCGAACAAAGCGATACAAAAGGGGATGATGGACGGAGCGTTTGTATAAATCAAACACTCACCCCCAGTCAACTGATCTGGGTTTATTCCATCACCATTCTTTAGTTCACTCAGCCACCCCTGTTCAGACATGGCTTTATGCAAATCAGTCTGACCCTGTGCCTTATGGGAACAGTCCAGCCCGAACTGCCAAGCCATGTCTTCCCTGGACCGGAAACAAGCATCCTGGGACCGGTTTCGGATTCATAATCCTCATCAGCCAGGCTATCTTGAATCCAGTGGCCAAGTGAACAAGGGACTCACGTCTGAGCATACCCTGCCACACTTAGGGCGAACAAAGCGATACAAAAGGGGATGATGGACGGAGCGTTTGTATAAATCAAACACTCACCCCAGTCAACTGATCTGGGTTTAATCCATCACCATTCTTTAGTTCACTCAGCCACCCCAGTTCAGACATGGCTATATGCAAATCAGTCTGACCCTGTGCCTTATGGGAACAGTCTAGCCCGAACTGCCAAGCCATGTCTTCCCTGGACCGGAAACAAGCATCCTGGGACCGGTTTCGGATTCATAATCCTCATCAGCCAGGCTATCTTGAATCCAGTGGCCAAGTGAACAAGGGACTCACGTCTGAGCATACCCTGCCACACTTAGGGCGAACAAAGCGATACAAAAGGGGATGATGGACGGAGCGTTTGTATAAATCAAACACTCACCCCCAGTCAACTGATATGGGTTTATTCCATCACCATTCTTTAGTTCACTCAGCCACCCCTGTTCAGACATGGCTTTATGCAAATCAGTCTGACCCTGTGCCTTATGGGAACAGTCCAGCCCGAACTGACAAGCCATGTCTTCCCTGGACCGGAAACAAGCATCCTGGGACCGGTTTCGGATTCATAATCCTCATCAGCCAGGATATCTTGAATCCAGTGGCCAAGTGAACAAGGGACTCACGTCTGAGCATACCCTGCCACACTTAGGGCGAACAAAGCGATACAAAAGGGGATGATGGACGGAGCGTTTGTATAAATCAAACACTCACCCCCAGTCAACTGATCTGGGTTTAATCCATCACCATTCTTTAGTTCACTCAGCCACCCCAGTTCAGACATGGCTATATGCAAATCAGTCTGACCCTGTGCCTTATGGGAACAGTCCAGCCCGAACTGCCAAGCCATGTCTTTCCTGGACCGGAAACAAGCATCCTGGGACCGGTTTCGGATTCATAATCCTCATCAGCCAGGCTATCTTGAATCCAGTGGCCAAGTGAACAAGGGACTCACGTCTGAGCATACCCTGCCACACTTAGGGGGAACAAAGCGATACAAAAGGGGATGATGGACGGAGCGTTTGTATAAATCAAACACTCACCCCCAGTCAACTGATCTGGGTTTAATCCATCACCATTCTTTAGTTCACTCAGCCACCCCAGTTCAGACATGGCTATATGCAAATCAGTATGACCCTGTGCCTTATGGGAACAGTCCAGCCCGAACTGCCAAGCCATGTCTTCCCTGGACCGGAAACAAGCATTCTGGGACCGGTTTCGGATTCATAATCCTCATCAGCCAGGCTATCTTGAATCCAGTGGCCAAGTGAACAATGGACTCACGTCTGAGCATACCCTGCCACACTTAGGGCGAACAAAGCGATACAAAAGGGGATGATGGACGGAGCGTTTGTATAAATCAAACACTCACCCCCAGTCAACTGATCTGGGTTTAATCCATCACCATTCTTTAGTTCACTCAGCCCCCCCAGTTCAGACATGGCTATATGCAAATCAGTCTGACCCTGTGCCTTATGGGAACAGTCCAGCCCGAACTGCCAAGCCATGTCTTCCCTGGACCGGAAACAAGCATCCTGGGACCGGTTTCGGATTCATAATCCTCATCAGCCAGGCTATCTTGAATCCAGTGGCCAAGTGAACAAGGGACTCACGTCTGAGCATACCCTGCCACACTTAGGGCGAACAAAGCGATACAAAAGGGGATGATGGACAGAGCGTTTGTATAAATCAAACACTCACCCCCAGTCAACTGATCTGGGTTTATTCCATCACCATTCTTTAGTTCACTCAGCCACCCCTGTTCAGACATGGATTTATGCAAATCAGTCTGACCCTGTGCCTTATGGGAACAGTCCAGCCCGAACTGCCAAGCCATGTCTTCCCTGGACCGGAAACAAGCATCCTGGGACCGGTTTCGGATTCATAATCCTCATCAGCCAGGATATCTTGAATCCAGTGGCCAAGTGAACAAGGGACTCACGTCTGAGCATACCCTGCCACACTTAGGGCGAACAAAGCGATACAAAAGGGGATGATGGACGGAGCGTTTGTATAAATCAAACACTCACCCCCAGTCAACTGATCTGGGTTTAATCCATCACCATTCTTTAGTTCACTCAGCCACCCCAGTTCAGACATGGCTATATGCAAATCAGTCTGACCCTGTGCCTTATGGGAACAGTCCAGCCCGAACTGCCAAGCCATGTCTTTCCTGGACCGGAAACAAGCATCCTGGGACCAGTTTCGGATTCATAATCCTCATCAGCCAGGCTATCTTGAATCCAGTGGCCAAGTGAACAAGGGACTCACGTCTGAGCATACCCTGCCACACTTAGGGCGAACAAAGCGATACAAAAGGGGATGATGGACGGAGCGTTTGTATAAATCAAACACTCACCCCCAGTTAACTGATCTGGGTTTAATCCATCACCATTCTTTAGTTCACTCAGCCACCCCAGTTCAGACATGGCTATATGCAAATCAGTCTGACCCTGTGCCTTATGGGAACAGTCCAGCCCGAACTGCCAAGCCATGTCTTCCCTGGACCGGAAACAAGCATCCTGGGACCGGTTTCGGATTCATAATCCTCATCAGCCAGGCTATCTTGAATCCAGTGGTCAAGTGAACAAGGGACTCACGTCTGAGCATACCCTGCCACACTTAGGGCGAACAAAGCGATACAAAAGGGGATGATGGACGGAGCGTTTGTATAAATCAAACACTCACCCCCAGTCAACTGATCTGGGTTTAATCCATCACCATTCTTTAGTTCACTCAGCCTCCCCAGTTCAGACATGGCTATATGCAAATCAGTCTGACCCTGTGCCTTATGGGAACAGTCCAGCCCGAACTGCCAAGCCATGTCTTCCCTGGACCGGAAACAAGAATCCTGGGACCGGTTTCGGATTCATAATCCTCATCAGCCAGGCTATCTTGAATCCAGTGGCCAAGTGAACAAGGGACTCACGTCTGAGCATACCCTGCCACACTTAGGGCGAACAAAGCGATACAAAAGGGGATGATGGACGGAGCGTTTGTATAAATCAAACACTCACCCCCAGTCAACTGATCTGGGTTTATTCCATCACCATTCTTTAGTTCACTCAGCCACCCCTGTTCAGACATGGCTTTATGCAAATCAGTCTGACCCTGTGCCTTATGGGAACAGTCCAGCCCGAACTGCCAAGCCATGTCTTCCCTGGACCGGAAACAAGCATCCTGGGACCGGTTTCGGATTCATTATCCTCATCAGCCAGGATATCTTGAATCCAGTGGCCAAGTGAACAAGGGACTCACGTCTGAGCATACCCTGCCACACTTAGGGCGAACAAAGCGATACAAAAGGGGATGATGGACGGAGCGTTTGTATAAATCAAACACTCACCCCCAGTCAACTGATCTGGGTTTAATCCATCACCATTCTTTAGTTCACTCAGCCACCCCAGTTCAGACATGGCTATATGCAAATCAGTCTGACCCTGTGCCTTATGGGAACAGTCCAGCCCGAACTGCCAAGCCATGTCTTCCCTGGACCGGAAACAAGCATCCTGGGACCGGTTTCGGATTCATAATCCTCATCAGCCAGGCTATCTTCAATCCAGTGGCCAAGTGAACAAGGGACTCACGTCTGAGCATACCCTGCCACACTTAGGGCGAACAAAGCGATACAAAAGGGGATGATGGACGGAGCGTTTGTATAAATCAAACACTCACCTCCAGTCAACTGATCTGGGTTTAATCCATCACCATTCTTTAGTTCACTCAGCCACCCCAGTTCAGACATGGCTATATGCAAATCAGTCTGACCCTGTGCCTTATGGGAACAGTCCAGCCCGAACTGCCAAGCCATGTCTTCCCTGGACCGGAAACAAGCATCCTGGGACCGGTTTCGGATTCATAATCCTCATCAGCCAGGCTATCTTGAATCCAGTGGCCAAGTGAACAAGGGACTCACGTCTGAGCATACCCTGCCACACTTAGGGCGAACAAAGCGATACAAAAGGGGATGATGGACGGAGCGTTTGTATAAATCAAACACTCACCCCCAGTCAACTGATCTGGGTTTATTCCATCACCATTCTTTAGTTCACTCAGCCACCCCTGTTCAGACATGGCTTTATGCAAATCAGTCTGACCCTGTGCCTTATGGGAACAGTCCAGCCCGAACTGCCAAGCCATGTCTTCCCTGGACCGGAAACAAGCATCCTGGGACCGGTTTCGGATTCATAATCCTCATCAGCCAGGCTATCTTGAATCCAGTGGCCAAGTGAACAAGGGACTCACGTCTGAGCATACCCTGCCACACTTAGGGCGAACAAAGCGATACAAAAGGGGATGATGGACGGAGCGTTTGTATAAATCAAACACTCACCCCAGTCAACTGATCTGGGTTTAATCCATCACCATTCTTTAGTTCACTCAGCCACCCCAGTTCAGACATGGCTATATGCAAATCAGTCTGACCCTGTGCCTTATGGGAACAGTCTAGCCCGAACTGCCAAGCCATGTCTTCCCTGGACCGGAAACAAGCATCCTGGGACCGGTTTCGGATTCATAATCCTCATCAGCCAGGCTATCTTGAATCCAGTGGCCAAGTGAACAAGGGACTCACGTCTGAGCATACCCTGCCACACTTAGGGCGAACAAAGCGATACAAAAGGGGATGATGGACGGAGCGTTTGTATAAATCAAACACTCACCCCCAGTCAACTGATATGGGTTTAATCCATCACCATTCTTTAGTTCACTCAGCCACCCCAGTTCAGACATGGCTATATGCAAATCAGTCTGACCCTGTGCCTTATGGGAACAGTCCAGCCCGAACTGCCAAGCCATGTCTTCCCTGGACCGGAAACAAGCATCCTGGGACCGGTTTCGGATTCATAATCCTCATCAGCCAGGCTATCTTGAATCCAGTGGCCAAGTGAACAAGGGACTCACGTCTGAGCATATCCTGCCACACTTAGGGCGAACAAAGCGATACAAAAGGGGATGATGGACGGAGCGTTTGTATAAATCAAACACTCACCCCCAGTCAACTGATCTGGGTTTAATCCATCACCATTCTTTAGTTCACTCAGCCACCCCAGTTCAGACATGGCTATATGCAAATCAGTCTGACCCTGTGCCTTATGGGAACAGTCCAGCCCGAACTGCTTGGGGGAGTCACACAAGAAATTGAAGATCTCAAACAACGCGTTGTGGGAATCGAAGAAGGATCTACCCGCTCGGATGAGCTAATTAAACAACATGTCATACGGATATCCAAACTAGAGTCTAAGGTTGAAGACATGGAAAACAGGGCACGTAGGCAGGACCTTAGGCTGTTTGGGATACCAGAGGGGGCTGAGGGAGATGATGCCAGGTCATATGTAGTAAAATTATTTTAAAAAGCGTTTATTGATCTGTCCGACTGGGATTGGGACTCTCAATTACAGAGAGTACATAGACTTCCTATGTTTCAAAAGAACAAAAATAGCAAATTTCCGAGACCTATCCTGATATATTTTGGAAACTTCTTACTAAAACAAGCTGTGTTATTTAAAGCTAAACCCAACAGCCCGGTTATTATCGACAACATATCTTTTTTTGTACGGTCAGACTTAAGCAAGGAAACAATGGATAGAAGGTGGGAGCTTAGAAAGCTAATAGACTCCTTCAAAGCTATTAATTGTACAGTTTATTTGCAAGAGCCCGCTCGACTTAAGGTAATCAATAATGGGCGATCCTTCTTTTTTACCGACCAAGAAGAGGCGGTCAGGGCTCTAGAAAAATTCACAGCTGAAAGGCAGAAATGAAAGGGATAGCTGGCAAGGCTATGGAAGTTTGTACTAAAAATACTAGATCACGTTGGATCACCAGGGAGACAAAAATAGGTTGAAATTTATTCATGATATGATTTAGCTCTGTTGTTCTTATATATATATAATTCACACACTGTTACATTTGTTTTGTTTTTTGTCGATTTAACGAGCAATTCTGTTTCAAAAAAGAGGGTTGAGTCTATCCCCGTGTTAACATTCTCACTAGGCTGCCATAACAGCGGCAGCAAGGGTTAGAGGGGTACTCCCCCCAAAGGGACTTGGGAGGGAAGTAAAGGATTGGGGTCGAGGGAGGGCGGGGGAGGGGAAAAATGGGGGAAAAATGTATTGTAAGGAAGAAAAATGGTGTAGGCAAAATAATGAAATGTTATAATAAAGATTTAATGCAGAGGGAAGACAAATAACTTAGACATAAGCTATGTCTAAAACAAAATTGCTAATTTGGAATGTTGCTGGCCTTAATAGCAAGCAAAAGAGGAGACTGGTTCAAGAAGAACTGGCTATGTATAAACCTCAATTCGCTCTTTTATCTGAAACTCATATCAGCTATCAAGACAGGAAATTGCTCTTACAAATGGGGTATGAGCTTGTGGTTTGTTCAACTTTGGGTGCCTCCATTAGGGGAGTGGCCATACTAAAACAGAAAGGATTAGGGATAGAAATTACAAAAACATCATCGGATACACGGGGGAGGTGGGCGATAGCACAAGTCCAGATGGAACACCAGAAGTTTGTTCTATGCTTGGTGTATGGCCCTAATATGGACGACCCCAAGCTATTTGAATACCTATGTATTGAGTTACTAGAATGGGAGGGAGAAAGATTAGTGATGGGAGACTTTAATTGCGTAATAGATTATAAAATTGATTCTACTGGACATGGCACTCCGCGCAGGATGCGCAAGGTCAGATCTGCGATTCTCGAGCTAGGTAGACTGCTTAACATAAAAGATATATGGCGTCATAAACACCCAAAACTAGCGGGACACACATACTACTCATCGCCCCATAGATCTTGCTCGAGAATTGATATGGTATGGGCAACCGATCGAATACTGAATAACTGTAAGATTGAACTGTGTCCAAGGATCTCTTCCGATCACAACCCTATATTACTAGAATTTGAGAATGGTGAGTTGAGGCCAGATCTAAGACAATTTACCTTCTCGAGATACTGATAACTGATTCGGGCTTTGTCACTTCCCTAAAGAAACATATTAAGGAATTTATTGAATTGAATATTAACTCAGCTAAAATCGATATAGTCTGGGATACATGTAAGTGCAGCATAAGGGGGTTTACCCAACAATTTATCTACAGACTCAATGCAGAAAAGCGTAGGACTACTGAAAAAGCTACTTCAGATATATTGTTATTGGAGCAGAAACTAGCCGAAGAAACTAAGGCACAAAATGGAAATATCCAGGAGATAAGATTCGAACTATTAAAACTACAATCATCTCTTAAGAAGACGCTAAGAGACCGATATTGCTCTAAAATACATAAATACAAATTAAACCAATATGAAGGAGGAGACAGAATAGGTAAAATACTCGCATACAAAGTTGCAGATAAAAAGGCGAGAACTAACATCATAAAAATTAGAGGGTCTGATCTACAAGAATATGATCAGCCAGAACAAATTCTAGGTCAGTTTGTCAACTACTACCAGAGCTTATACACTCCTGATAATACTCCTTCTAAAACAAGAATCACACAGTATCTGGATAAAAAGATGCCAATATCCAAAGATACAGTCAAGATAAAATTGCAACTCCTCAATTCAAAAATAACACAATCTGAAATAAATGTAGCGATCCTAGCCTTACCATCGGGAAAAGCAGCTGGGGAGGATAGTCTGCCCATGGAACTATATAAGGTATGCACAGAAGAACTATTACCTTTGTTAGAAAATGTCATCGATTCTATAGACAACTTGGGAAAAGTACCTATATCATGGAAAATAGCTAAAATTGTATTCTTTCTTAAAAAAAATAAACCACCTTATCGGCCGATTTCACTGCTAAACGCAGATGCTAAGATTTTTTCTAAGATACTAGCAAATCGGTTAGCACCCAATATGCCGACTTTGGTTAACCCACAACAGCATGGTTTTGTGATAGGGCGAGACACAACGGCCCATGTAAACACAGCGATCACAGCCTTCGATGTCGCCTCGACTACCCTCACCCCACTCGGAATGGTAATGTTAGATGCCGAAAAAGCATTTGACAGAGTGGGGTGGGAGTATCTGTGGGAGGCATTAAAGAAGATAGGCATACAGGGTCAATAGCTACAGTGGGTCTGTTCACTATATGACAACCCGCAGGCAGTGATTAGCTATGGGGGAGAGAGTCAAAGAGCTTTGTAATAGGGAGGGGAACCAGACAAGGGTGTCCCCTGTCTCCCTTGCTTTTCGCTCTTTCCTTGGAGCCATTCTTAAATGCACTAACTAAGCAAGGAAATATTCAACCATTTGCACATGGTGAAGAGAGTTTGAAAATCACTGCGTTTGCAGACGATATAGCTGTATTTACCACAGACCTAGTAAAAGCTACACCCGAAATAATAAAAGAAGCTATTAACTATGGCCATGTTTCAGGCTACAAATTAAATGTAGGCAAAACACAGGTAATAGCCAACTATAAACCTCTGGTACCTATCCCAGGCTTATCTCCAAGCGCTACGTATTTAGGCATTAAATTAGCATCTAATATTGATAAAATTATAACACTAAATTATGACTCTCTTCTAAAAGAAACTGCAAAGTCACTCCAAAAATGGCAAAAGATCCCGATTAGTCTTTTAGGACGTAATAATCTAGTAAAAATGAAAATTCTGCCGAAGGTGCTATATCTATTTAGATCTATTCCTTTGCAACTCAATAACATCTTCTTCAAAAAATTGGAGGGTATATGTAGCAGCTTCATATGGGCATACAAAAAAGCAAGAAGGGCGTTGAAATTACTAACACTAACAACTGAAAAGGGTGGATTAACATTTCCTGATTTTAGGTTTTACTTTTTAGCCACTTTTTTTTGTCGTACCATAAGTTTGCTAAAAAATGACTGTCCATTATTTTTCCACCGGTTTATGTTGGGACTGGATAGCAACCAATTCTTGCACCGCTTGCAAGACCCAAACTACTTCAAGCGAGTTAAATTTAAGACAGCCGAGCATATCAAAAAAATTTGGGATCAAATAATGACTATTGGGAAAATCACATATTACAACGCAGAGCTTAGAATATGGGACAATCCAGGGCTTCCTGATATCTTCTCTGATGGAGCAGGCTGTCTTTGGAAGAGACAAGGCATCCACACACTAGGGGATCTTTATGGTCAGAACGGTTTTCTGGATTTTGAAGCACTTAAAATTATTTATAGCTTAAGTGATAATATGTATTTCAAATATATTCAGATAAGGGATTATTTACTTTCTAAAATGAAAATTACGGAAGCGATCGAATCAGACATACTTAAATGTCTATATTCTAATAAAGTAAAATCATTAATAAGTCTAGGGTATGGATACTTGATACAAGGGAAAAACGAAGACTACACGAAAATAGCTGCTAAATGGTCTCTTCGATTGGGTATGAATATTAATCCTTTACAGATCTCATACTCTCTACGTCACATAAATTTGATCGTGCAGTGTAATAGCTTGAGATTACAGACGTACAGAACCATCACTCAACTTTATTATACACCACAGAGGATAGCTAGTTGGGTAAGGGGTAATCAAGTCAATAAGAAAACTAAGTGTCCGAAATGTGACCATGAAGCAGCAGGCATAGAACACGTGCTCTATTCATGCCCAGCGCTCTTGTTATTTTGGAAAGAACTGTCTGAAGTATTAAATAATAAACAAATCGTGATACCACCACTCTCAGCACAATTGGTTTTACTAGATATCCAGGAAACAAATTGTCCCTATAAAGATTTAATAACTATCATCTTTGCTTGTGCCAGGTTAGTCATCGCTAGATTATGGATATCTAAGGATATCCCAGCTGTTTTTGATTGGTGGCTTCTGATGAAAGAAATTAACTCCATGGAACTGTCATTAACAAGGCATAGGGGCCTTGAGGCTCTACAAAAGAAAGAAAAAATCTGGTTAAACTTTTTTGAATCATGATTTAAATGAATTAGAAAGAAAACGAGGCCAGCTTAAATATTCGTATATCATTTGTAAATCTTTATTTCTTTATACAATTATTTCTGTCAAAGCTTAGTATTTGTCAGATCTCTGCTTCTAACATCTTTCTGTTTATACATTTTTTATTTAAGTAATGTTGTAACTACTCATGTACTTAGTTTTTTTGTAAATGTTTAACAAATGCGTTTTTTTTGTTCTTCCTTCAATAAAAAAAATATTTAAAAAAATAAAAATACAAATAAAGGCTCCTTTCCTTATGTGCATTCATCCATCAGCAGAACACGTCCCTCTGGAATCAAAAGCGTAGGCCAAAAGTCTGCTCTTTGAGCTAATTCTTATACCCTAAAACTAAGCTAAACTAACTATTTTCACATTCCAACAGCTGAATTCTAGCTCTCCATTGGCTGAGCCACCTCATGCCACAGTAAATTGTGACATCTTCTTCCTCATGTCCGGGCTTTTTCACTAACCCATTGTTCATGCACAGAGTTCTGGTGACACTTCCTTAGGCTGCTACATTTTGTAGCAAAGATTTTCATGTAATACAAAAAATGTCACGGCTCTTCCTACCAACCTTGAGCCTGTCCGTTCTGAGCTTCTCGTGGCACAATAGCAAACCTCTCCACAGAGTCGCCCTTGGCAGTTCTTTTCAAAACTTTTCACAATAAAAGTGTATAGGCTTCTCATCTTTTTAAAAAAATAAGTTTTCTCTTGTGGCTTTACATCACCAGGCCTCTTTTTCAGAAAGCGTCAATTTTCTGCGCCACCTTTTCTTGCATCACTTTTTAAAATGTCTTCATTTGGAAAGCTATTATTTAAACAAACACAAAACATCAATTAATTTAAGAATTGACATTTGTTCTGTTACCCACCCCCCTTTGCTAATAATTACCCATTAATCTATGTTACCTAGCAGAAGCAAATAAAGCAACAAATCAGATTTATGCAACATTTAAGACAAAAGACAAAACATGAGCACACAGAAAATAAGCACATGCCATTATTTAAAACAGCCGCATTTAATTCTGACAATCACAATAGATAGGATTAGTTAATTATTTCTCACATGCAAGCACCTTGCACATAATGCACATATATGAGCACACATATTAGTTTCCCACGTGTAGTGATCTGCAAGTTTACTCTAGGTTGATTAGTATTTCACACTGCACACATTATTAATTTTATTATTTATTATGGAAGTGTAACTTTGCGAGCTGAAATAAATATATTTCTAAATCTCGCTCCATCAACTCCCTCATCTGGTGATTTCAAAATCACCAAACGACACCCAAAAATTTAGCAAATGTTATCTTATAGATGAACATGATTCTATTTCACTTGTGTTAGTATTTCTAAAGACTTGTCTCATCAGTTTGTCTGCAACTCTCATATTGAGTTTTACGAAACTCCTCCAGTTCTATCTCTCTCTCTTGTGCCTTTCTGATTTTGTAAATTCTCTTCTTTTCCCTCAAGTATTTCTTTCTCTTGTGTAACATGCAACTGATCTTCAACAAAAGTATCACAAAAACTATAACTAATAAAGGTGTCAGTGTCTTGCCAAGAATTGAACCACCAATCTCTTGAAACCAGGTTTTGATTACCTAAAATCTTTTAGATAGACGTTCAGAAAAATCATCCTCTTCTAAGGGAACAATTTCTGATAGCAGCTCAGTGATTACGCCACGTTTGTCTTGACTAGCTGAAGCTTTGCTTGTCATATTGACCTTAAACTTCCCCTTGTGAATTCCAAAAGGGAAAATGACAACTAAAACTAACCAAAGCAGAATTATTAAGACCACACATATCCATGTTCCCTGTGAAAGGCAAACAAGTGCTGCATCAGGATCAGCTTCTCCCAGACTCGGGCTGGGTATCAGCTTCAATAGTAAGTGCTATACGGCAGCATCTCTGGCAGGTAAGATCTTCTTTGGACGAATCTTGTTTGCGATTATCTAAGGTGAAGGACCTCTAGTGACAAGTTCTCCAATGACGTTACTTTTATACTATATTTTATCGAAGATGGAATTTCCAAAATCATCGTTGTAATGTTTGATATAAACAGTGTACATCACTATGCTAGTCTAAGAATCATTCTTTTAAACAAATAAAGTAAAAAATACAGTTTTTAGTATTGTTCTTGTTTGACCTTGAAATTGAAGTAGCAAGACTGATCTTGCCTCAGGTGTCTTGTTGATGTCTAGATCTAAATGACTGGACACTTTTGCAGCTCTTGGAAACGTAAGGACACATGACATCTGAATAAAAGGCAGACATGTTGATTATTTTGCAAAAATACAAAACGTGGGGTCTGCTTAAAATGAAGTTGACCTTTTATCTTTACTTCATTTGATACCGCATCTGGGCTGAGAATCGACACCTGTTGCCCATTAAATGTGTCTCCTGCAGGAGGAAGATGTCAGAGCTGTATTGTTTGGCGGCTCTTGGGATTGTCCTCAATTTCACTGAGCAGAGGTGTCCCTCTGATTACCTGAGCGTTAGGATTTCTAATCTTCTTTCTTGGTTGCCTCAGATTTCTGAAAGTAGCATCTCTATCACACACACTTTGGCTGTCATTTTAAAAATTCATAAAGCTTCCAAAATGCAAGCTATTTTCCCAGCTCTGAAGATCTATCGGGCCATGACTGAAGCTGCTACACTTTGTGGAGCTGAGCTATGAGGAAATACAAATCTCACCATCTTAATATCTAAAGAGATTATGTTCCTCAAGTCCCTGCTTCACCTGCCTCATTCTGCTCCCACCTATTATTTTTGACACTGCCCTTAATGGGATAGAGCATCTTGTTGCTTTAAGACCTCTTCTTTATTGGCTCGGAATGAAGTTCAATCCTGAATTGGACCTCATTGAAGGGATCTGCTAGAAATCAAACGTTCAGACTCGGGCAATAAGATCAAGTGGCTTTTCCAGCACAAGGGATGGTTTACAAATTTAGGCTTCCCTTTCCCGAGTTAATTACTTCCAACACTAAGGCCATTCAAAACAAACCCTACTGGGATTTTTTAGTGGCACCAATCATCACACTTGGGGTCCTTTTAACTTCAACTTTTGACCTTTAAACCTGTCCCTTAAATTCTAGTTATATCTTAATGAGGTTACCCCTCCCTTAGCAAAAAGGCTATTAGTCAAATTATGCTTTGGCATTCTCTTGTTAGTGTGTTTCACCGGTAAATGGTCTTATGCCTTATGCCCTTCATTAATAACTGAATGTTGATTGTACTAGTATAAACATGAGAACATTAACCAATGTCAGTCTTTTTGCCCATTTTTCTCGCTCCCTAGGCATAGATGGACTCACCCTCTTTGCCTCAACTAGGGCATCAACAGATTTTTGGTGTCCTGCAGGATTTTTATACTGACCCTCAAGGGCCATCAGTAGATACTCGCAGGCTGGTCTATATTTCTTGATTCCTTTCTCCTGACACTTTAAACCCTTGCTGAAATACCAAAACCTGCAGGACCTCATTTTAATCTGCTTCATCCATATAGTGATAGTAGCACTTTTGAATTTGTGCCTTGTCTTTACGCACTTTGTGGTATATTTACAAGAACTGACACATCAGCATTGATGCATCAGATTTCTTGCGCCTGCCCCAAATGCCATAACAATGCAATGGATGTGCTGCACTTACAATTCAGGGCTCCATGGTGCAAGGAGTCACAGATGTGTCAGAAATTCTAACACATATGTTGGTGCTAAAGTGACGCATTGTTGGAGTTGGTTGTAAGTCTGATGCAACTCCAGAAATGCGTCAGAACACAGATGTGAATCCCATTTTAAAAGTCCTGTCTCAATCCATGTGCCTGGTTTGAGAAGGCGTAGGGATTGTGATGCAGTTAAATCGTAGAGTGGTGCAGTGAAAATGTGTACATTTCACTGCATCAGTTCGAACCGGCTTTTAATGTGGGAACACCTACCCTCCATACATTATACCTGGCACAGTATAATGTGATGCAGGTCTCTACAAACTGACACATTGATCCCAATGCATCAGTTTGTTAATGTGGAGCAGTGTGCAGCATTGATTGTGCCGCGGCTGCGTCAAAACAAATTACGCTGCACAAGCTCCTTGTATATATGCCTCTTCATCTGCCCCAACAAGGAAACATGAATGAAGGCCCATTTCATAATTTTAATTAACCAGTCAATTATGCACCTTTGTACTTTAGTACTCTTTCGCCAACTCTGTGCTGTTTACCATAGCCCAGGGAGCCCCATTCTTCCATTGGTAAAGCAGGGTGACAGCTTGGTGCTTGGTCCTGGAGACGCAGTTTCCACTTTCATGTACCAAATACAACTTTAACCCTGATTGTCTTCTTAGTTGCCCTATTTAGATCATTGGTTCCTCTTCAAAGAGTAGGTAAGGTAGTTAGTCCCAACCTTTGAAATGGTCAGAGCTCATGACCAAACCCTAATCAAGTTTTTTGCCATCCTTCCTTTTTCTTTTGCTGGGACCTTAAATCAAACATGCAACCTACTCTATATTGGTACTATGGTCTAAGGTGCTTCTAATAGTTGCAGTGTTGTGACTTGTTTTAAAGGTTTTCCTAATGTTTTAGATAGCCTTGGGCCATAGCTGAACCACTAGGCCAAGTGTGTTTTTGACTGTATTATGCTGTACTGTCGATAATATCCTAACGCTACATGATGTTGTGCTATATTGTATTTTATTTGGACATTAGTTGTCTGCTTTGAATGTATTTTTTTATTTGCAACCCGTTGTTTTATATGCTCTGTAATATTCCTATCAAACTATTTATCCTAACTGTGCATTTTATATTCTTTGTTGCACCATTACGGACTTTGGATGGAATAAAGTTTTGCTACTTCTACCATTGGGTCTAGGAGTCAATTGATGTCCCAAGTGAGGGGTTGCACATAGCCCTGAGGCAAGGTTGCTTCAAAGGCTGCCATCTTGGTGCATAATTAATTGATCAGGAGTCACAGAATATAGGTGTGCCGTGAGAAGTTTGGAGACAGGCACATGCATCAAGGTAGTATTTTGCGATTCCTTAATTGCAATAATTAAGGAATCGCAATTAAGGACTCGCAAAAGCTTATGCATTTAGGAATCGCTGTAAAAATAGCTATTCCTACACATTCCTTATTTGCGACTCGCAAATTGCGAGTCACAAATAAGGAATGACTTCCAATTCATTCCTATGTGCCTACATGCCCATAGGAATGAATGGGAAATTGCATGCGCAATTTGCGAGTACCAATAGGTCCTCGCAAATTGCGCATGCAATTTCAGGGTGCAAGGGTGTCAAAAGGACACCCTATTGCACCCCTGAAATTGATCTGTGCACATAGGTTGCGCACACACATGCCCTAAGAGCATTTGTGTGCGCAACACAAAACTTTGGAAAATGCACAAAAGTAATTTGTGTCCCCTAGTAGTGAAATCGCATTTTTTTTTACTTTAATGCATTGCATTTAAGGAGTTTTAATTTGCAATTCCTTAAATGCAATCGCAATTTAAGTAATCGCTATTTTAAAGGTTTACTTAAATTGCGATTTTTGCATTTGGGATGATGCATCCCAAATGCAAAACTACCGGTCGCAAAGGGGCAGATTCTGAGAATCTGCCTGATTGCGACCGATTTTTCTTTTGAATGCATGAGCCTGCTAGGGCCTTATTTAGATACTGGTCGATCCGGTAAGCTATTGCTTTTTTGTGGTTTTTATAGCCCTCTGACATGGCGAAGGGTCTCTGGAGGGAAGATAGTCAGAGTGCTGCCACATCCACCAGAATGTCTGTCCCACGTCGATGGCATCCGAGACAGAAGCTACTGTCGGATGGAGTCCCGCCAACAATACTATCCCAATTATGATGTGCCTTTCTACAATAGATGCTTTCAGTTTACGAAGCATAGGGAGGAGGAGAATGCAATTGAGTATTGTTAGCCAGCAGCGAAGAACATTGGGGTGCCTGAAAACTGTCTACTGCCGCAACATCCAAACACGGTGGACAGGGCGCCATTAGCTTTACTTAGTTATTGGAATCTCTGCAGCAGCAGGAGGTCAGTTGCCCCGCTAAAGTCTAAATAAAGCCCAAAGTGAAGAATGCCCAACTGGAAGCATCTATCATAAACTGGGATCAGGGCGGCCTTTGATCTTCTGAGGCACTGTACGCTTGCGTTTCTGAGATGTTTGCATTTTGTAAAAGGACTGTTTCCACTTCTGGCCTCTTCTGATATGCTCCCTACTGTCAGAGAATGTTAAGTTATTGATGAAGATTACATTAAGACAGGCCCAAAAAGCAGCATATATTGTATTTGCATGGCCATTAACTTTTGATTCATTTCCAAGAATGAGATTCTCTCTTGCTGGGCATTTCAGCATGCCCAATTTCCAGGAAGTCCTAAATATAATGTCTTTGTCAGCAAATTGAAGACATGAGCAATGTCGGTGAGCAGGGGTCCCCTAGTTTGGGTTTTGGAGCCAGTGTTCTGTGGACTTGTTCAATCACACTGCAGGGAGAGAATAAATCTTTAGGGACCAAAGTTTGTAGCTAATCTGTTATGAAACGTGTGATTAGGTCACTCTTAGGCCCCTCTGATTTACCTGTGATCCTTAGGTTATTATTATGGGAATGCCCATCTGCATCCTCTGCCCACACCTCAAGTTGGTTGACCAGTTTTATTAGGTCACAGACCATTGTGTATAAAGTCTTCAGAATGTACTTGGTTTCAGATTCCCACCCTTCTGTCTTTGTTACTCTTGCCACCATGTGACATAATAGTGTTCTGTCTGTTTAGGGTTCTCTGATTTTGTCCTCCAAGTTAATTTTGAATGACCTGCAGGATGATGGCCGACCGTTCAGTAGGCAGGAGGAGAGAGGACCCATTATCTGGGGCATTATGGGCTTTCCTAAATTTGTCAATGCGCCCTGTGTAGCATTTGTTCTTGGAGCTTTTTCTCTTTCCCCATGGTACAAGGGATCTGTGCACCAACCACATGTAGTCGACAGCCACACTTGCTAATGATGCCAAAACTACAGGAGCAGGGTACCCAGGGTAGGATTGAGCCAATGTCTATGCAATACATGTCATACAGCTCATTAGGTTTGTGGTACCCTCTGTGACCTGCATCGCCATCCCCTCCCCGTTGTCCCCAGCTTGAGCAGAATGAGGACCAAAGGTTCATCCAAAGTCTTACAATCTAGCCTCAGAGGCCCCCCATCCATTACCAGGGCCAGTCCCCATCAGTTGTTTGGGTGGATGAGCCTCAGGGAGTTACTTCCCCACCTCAATCACTATGCATTGCCCAGCTCGTCGCCCACTAAGAGGACTGTGGTTCCCGGTAGGCTCCACCACAGGCAGGGTTACAGTGTCCACCAACAAACACTCTGAGAATGGTAGGGTCAAAGGGATAGTTTAACAACCTGCCACAGTTCTATTCCCCAATCTATACAATATAAATAACCTACTGAACTGGGGGTCTCACCAAAAGATGCCAACAGGTGCCAAGAGCTACCAGGGACAGAAGTAGAGAAACACGAATATTGCAAAAGCACAGACCCTTGAGCAGAGCTTGGATTCCCATCAATTTTCTATGTGATCAATCTTATCATCTGGTCATCCACCCAATCAAATGATGTCTCTTGATCATAGAGACTATCTTCAAGGGAAACTCTCTCTTTGAGTCAAAGAGGGAGCGCCAGAAAAAAATAAAACTGATTGTGTGTATCTTAAATCAATCATCACGTGGAAACCTCGTGCAGAGTGTGGAAAAAGTGAGTGCAATATTTAAAATAGAGTTGTGAGGAGAAAAACAGAATTTATTTTGAGAACCAAAAAGTGTCAAAACTAAGTATAATTATTATCACCACAGTTGGAATAGATACAACCTTTCTTTACTGATCCTCCACTTCAAGGAATGCAGATGGCATCCGCCTTGGCCGAGGACTAGACCTCACCTCACCTGGAACCTTACTCAGAAATACGAGGCCCTGCTCTGTCTGTCGTTGCCTCCCGCGTCTTTGAGTCGACTCCTCCAGCGTCTTCTGAGTCGACTCAGAAGACGCCGGAGGTAATGACGGACAGAGCGGAGCCTTGTATTCCTGTAGTTGCTGATTTAAAAAAACTGCACATTTCACGCATGCGACCGCTCATTCCCAGGTCTCCTGCAAATCTAAGGCAAGGGGTCCCTCCCTACAGGTGATAGATGAACCCATCTATATCCAATATCCCTTGATGTTAGCCTGGATCAGCTGGTGTCTGCTGAAACCCAAGAAACTTCTGGCCTGTGCCTGTGCCCAGAATGATTCACCCTCCTGCAGGGAAGTTCTACTGCCTCACATGACCTAGCCCCGTGCCAGCTCTGGGCGTGATGATTTCAGATACCAAGGCTCACATTGCCCCATCTGTTTACTGATCCCATCTAGCTGCCGTCTTTCTAGCACCGTGTGTGCCTGAATCACTGTGTTCCCCATCTACGGGACAACAGCCCACTTGTTGGGTAACCGCTCCCACCCCCGCCTGCCTACTTTGGCTATTATGGCGAGGAGGATTATGCTTAACCTTTGCAGTCCCTTTGCTTTATAAATCATGATGCACTGGAATGTTCATAACTAGAAGTATGTGACAATGAGCAAGGGTGCCCTCCTGCTCTTGCCATGTGTCCCTTATTATGGGAATTCCGCCAGCTCAGCTCCCTCCGTGGTGAAACCCCTGGCATACCAGTTAAGAGAATATGTCTGATTTAATACAGTGCGCACTGAGCGATATGGTGCCTAACATTAAGGACTGACTAGGTCCTACCTAACCCTATCCTAAAATATTCATGAAAAGGGGGGCAGGGGCATTCACACTGCCCACCCTTGGGCAATCCCATAGGTGGAAAATTACCTGCTCCATTAAATTGTAATCATTGTTGATCCTAGATGTGCCAAATGATCTTTTGCGTAGTAGCCTTTTGTGCTTGGCACCTTGTTCCCCCATTTCTTGGGCCAGCAGCACACTATGTTGGCTGACAGCGTCAACACCGTGAGGCTACCAAAGCTAACCTGGCAGACCTTTGATTTGAACTGCAGGAACAAGTCACCTCCCTTGGTTCTGGGCTGCACTTCACCCGTCTACCAGACGGTTTCACACACCCGTTAGATTGCTAAACCCTGGTGAACACCTTAATGGTCTCAAAGTGGTTTGATACAATATTTGTCTTGTGCCCACTACACCTCAACCTTTTGCGCAATTACAAATTATGCAGCACACCCCACTTGCCTAACTGCCGTCGGATCACAGATGCACAGTACCTACTGTCCTTCTCCAACCCTGGATGCTTTGAACCTGCCAAGGTGACGAAAACCCAGATTCCCAGTTTCCTGTTGCTTCAGTACACCTTCAGTGGGTCCGCTAGGAGATACCACAACTGCACTGGTCATGCAAACCTTAAATACACAATTTTCACCAGGGCACACCTCTAAATGAGACAGGCTCCAAACAACTGTAAGCCCAGAGACAAATATATATGTATTGTGCCCACTATCAGAGACAACTCACCCCTTCGTTGAGTCACAACTACCCAGATGCCTATACAAGTCCCCCAACAGACAAGTTGGTCCTGACTACCTTGTGTTCTGGTGCCAGATTAGGAAAGAGCCTTGCCTCCACTTGCTGCCCCCTGGGAAACACCCAATGCCCGTGATCTGGCCGCAACGCGGCAATTCCTTCGTGTAGCATCGAACCCCTAGTCAACTAAGAGTGCCACTCCAACTACTTAAACCTACACCTTGTCCATGGGTGGAGTCTAGCTCTTCCCAAGCTTCTGCAGGTGTAACCCACAGACACGCCTCCTGTTCAGTTCAATTTAGTATTTCATGGCACTGACAACCACAAGGGTCTACGGCTGGGCTGTGTAAATGCGGCCGCAGGGTGACCGTAACAATCGGCTTGGTGTGGATGGGTGCTAACATTCCTGGCTTAGGTGCAATCCCTTTGACCATCACTGCCGACAAGTTCTACTTGTTCATCCTGACCCGAAAGACACATCATCCCCGCGGAGACATGCTGGGATGCTAACCTGCCCCAAAACCTGCAAAAACAACATGTGCAAGCTTGCGACAAACGTCTGCAACACTGCCACCAACAAACCATCCTCAGCCCACAGGGGCATGCCGCTGATGGAGCGAGGTGGCAAACACAAAATTGTATGTACCCCTCGTAAAGTTAATGTCCCATAACACCAATATGCATTGACTGCATGTTTTGTGAAACTAATCAACTATAAAAGTAAAGTGCACACATCATTTCATTATTATACACAGGGAGAATTAATCTGCTTGAATGATGCATATAAAACCTAGCTGATATGTATTGTTATTGTATTGTGAATTAATGCACAGCTTGAAAAGTAACCAAAACGCAATATATATGTGCTTATTGTATTCATTTATGTGGTGGAGAGGTCGAAATGTAAGTATAAAATGCATTTATGTGGCTTATTTGCGAGGTAACATCTAACTGGGAAACATTAGTTAAGTGGGAGGGAAACAGAACGGGTACAAAATTCAATAATTAACATAAATCTGTGTTTATTTTCATGATAGTTCCGAAAGAGGCCTTTGAGGCCTAGACAAAGATGGTCGCTCGGGTAAACTGCGAGCAAGAGCTGAACTGCGCAGGCGCGCCAAAAATCTGCAAGTCAGAGTGAACTGCCTGTGTTCGAGGAAGTTCAAGGCTGAGGTCGCCCGGAACGTAGGATGGGTGCCAAACCTGGGTGACTAAACGTTTAAAACATGGGAATATTGCCTGATGTTGCCACTCAAGGAAATGGCTAGGCCAAAGACTGTGCTAAAACAAAGCCCCATTATTTTTTCGCTGACACGTTGTGAAAATGATGCTGTAATGGTGAGATGATGCTCACCCACCCCGAAATTGTCCAATAAAATTTTGAATAAGAGATGTTAGATACTTTTTAGATAGATTAAGTTAGGAAATTAGGGTATAAAAACCCCTGGATTTGACTAGAAGGGGTCGAAGTTTCCAATTTCTATCGGAGATGCTGCCCGATTGCTGACTGATTTCTGGATGTAAGAATCTTTATGATTTTACTTGTTTGTTTTGCAGAATATTAGTATAAGATGAGGGCGTTAGTCAGGGATGTTAGGAGAAAATGAATTTGGAACTAACTGTTCTTTTCTGAACTTTAACTGATCTCTAAAATGCGACTTTTCTGAGCTCTAAATAAAAAAATAATCATTTTGAAATCAAGTTTAAGTTTTACTGAATAAAGATTTACTAATGCATAAATGTCAGTCCTGATAAAGATTTTGTTCTGAATAAAAATTAGATAAATGAAGAAATAAAAGCTGGTCTTGGATTCTTCCTACGCCTAATTTTCATTCTAGCAGATCCATTGCCACTATGTGTGTCTGGCTAATTAAAGTCTGTAGAAACCATGGTAAATTGTTTTAAATCTGCAGGTGTAAATAATAAATAGTTAAATAGGTTTAGACGCTCCACCAAAATGTTACAACGTTTCTTCAATTGTGATTCACCAAAGCCTTGAGACCAAGTGTAAGTGATCAGGGTAAATGCGCAGTGTTATGGGCCCCACTGATGCAGGATTAGTGTGTGTTTTAAGGTTTCAGGGAAATGGTGAGTATTGATTAGAAATGATTTCTGGAGAGGCGCTCTAACAGTTATAACTTGGTATCAGAGTAGTGGTTGCTAAGGAAATTAGCTATGGTTATGTATAAAGTATTATATCGAGTTTGATGTACAGAATTATGACTAACATTTGTTGAGTTTGTATTACGTTATATGTAGTCCTGAAAAGGTTTCATAAGTAGGGTGAAACCAGTGCCTCCGTCTGCAGGTGGAGGAAGTGTGGCAAGGTAGTCGTACAGTGAATTAGTCTGTTTCAAAAAAGGAGTATTGCCGAATACTGCGGTCGTATCATCGCATATCACTGTTTAGGGACCTTAGGTGTGAAGTGATAAATGTATAGTGAGGACAGTCTATAAAATTTCAGCCTTCAAGTATATGGATCATTCTGTGCTTCCCGACTAAAACTTACTGCTGGGAGAGTAATAGTTCTTAACCCAAGCTTGCTTGAAGGGTAAAGGGAGTGGCGTCTCTCTTTTGCTAACAAAAGAGGAATTCTGTGGTGGGTTAGTGGACGCGCTGCCTACTGGTAACACAGAGTTCATGTATATATGAATAGGGTTTTCCATATGAACGTGTGTAAATGAGATTGCAATACGCGTTCAAGCGAAACTCTGGGACTGACGCTACTGTATGTGCTTTCCTAGAGAAGCGAGATCGTTATTGCCTGATAGAAGGGTAAAACCAGTAGTGTTGCTTTATCGGCGAGTCTAAAAAATTCTGAGGAGATAAGCGTTGTCTATTCCGGTTACAGAATACTTGTACGATTGAAAAATTCTATCACTTTATTAGCGAAACAGATTAGTGGATTTGTTTTGTGTAAGTTACTAACTGATTTTGTAAAATATCTTGTAAATACGGCTTCTTGAAAAAACCCTGTAAAGGAGGGGTCAGTCGGCGCTGCAGAAGCCGGAGCGCTGGTGACGTCAAAAGTGCCGCGCTGGGATTGGTCAACGTGACCGAGACAGAGTAAGAGCTGATACGTTCATCACGAAAAAGCAGTAAAGTGATTGGTTAAGCACTTAGAAAAACGTATCGTGTTCTAATTGGTATGATAGTGTGAACTGCGCTGCTATAGGTTGGTATACGGAACCACAAACAGGGAAGTGTGCGATCTTTTGTAAGCAGGGAAAAGTTAACGAAAATGTCATACTACTACTATGATGATGAGAGGAAGAAACCTGCATGGTTTAAAAAGCTGAAAAACATGTTTGTAAAAGACAAAGAGGTAGTTATGAGTGTTTGGTTGGAAAATTGGGCAAATTATACCAAGGTTGATGATGTGTTAGCTTTTCCGGAAGGGGGATCATTTGATTTCGCTGTTTTGAGAAATTTGAGAGACAAAATGATGAAACTTGAACCGAGACCCAGACCAACTCAATTTGAGGCGTTAGTTGAGTGGGAAGATGAGATGCATCAAATGGAGTGTGAGAGGTTGAGTAGACATCTTAGACCAAGAGGTAAAGGAAGAGATTTGTGGGGAGAAACACATGAGACTAGAATGCGAAGATGGAGGGATGGAAATATGTGTGATGGCATGTATCCTGTTAGATTGGTAGAAGAATATGAGGGACGGAAAAGTACAGAGAAGAAAAACAATATGGAAACAGGTAATCAAGGCTATGGTGAAAGTGAATCTGAGGATGCTGTCTTAGAAGAAATATTAAATAGGGGACCACCCCCGTATCAGCCAAGTTCTTTATGGACTACTCCAAATGCCCCAATGTCAGAAGAAAGAGTTAATGGAACGCCAAAACAACCATCAAATTTTAGAGATTTTCCTGAAAGAGTAGAAACAAGATATGTCCCAGCACACCAATAGGAGAAGCTAGAATTACAGGAACTCCTGTGCAAGGTAATGATTCACACAGAATTGTGATAAGCGCAGAAAAAAAAAGTATTGAACAGCCGAGTATGTCTGAATATTATCGTTCTGCATATGAATTGATTTAAAATCTTACTAAAAATATGGAAGCTGTAACTGTGCCAGTAACGATAGGACCTGTGATACCAGTATTTGATGATCAGAAAATAAAAGAGCCAAGATTAACAATTCCGTTACAACAAAGTTTACAGAGAACAAGAGAGAGTACTTGTCCTGATTTATCAGAAATAAGACAGAATATAAGTGTAAATCCACCAGAATTAACTTATAATAAAAATTTGACATGCGAATGTCCGACAGGAGCAGAATCTGACTCTGCAACTCCAGAGAGGAGTGCAGGGAAAATAGATCTAACACAAACGCCAAAGAGTCCATCGGATAGAGAATTGAGTGAGTTGATAAAAACGTTAAAACTAAAGGAACAGGAATTAAAATGGCTGGTTGTAGCAAAACTAAAAATAGATATGGAGGAATTAATAATTGGAACAATCGGAACAGATAGATTAAAAACCTATCAGGATGATGAGCTCATGTTTTTATGTAAAAGCATAACATGGAGAGCTAAGACAATGTATGACCAATAAGTTGCAAGTGAATATGGAATAGATTTTTCTAAAATAAAATCATTCCAGAAATCTTATCAAGTAGATTTTGCAGAGAGACATTGAAAATATGAATACTGCAGGAAGACAACTACAGATAAAATAATTGATTGTGTTGTTACGCAAATGGGGTGATGTAGGTAAATGGAGAGTCAAGTGGGCAAAGAAGAAGGAAGAAAATAGTGATAAATCTACTTGAGCTTTTCCTGTTAGAGATAAGGGAAAATTGGCAACTGAATTCCCCATGAGAGAAATTCCTGGAGGAGGATATGTACATGTGCCTTGGAGCAGACAAGATATATTGTCGTTTACAAATGATTTCCCCAGATTGAGAGAGAATCCAGTAGAATGGTATCGACAAGTTGACAGATTTGTAAAAGTGTCAAAGTTACTATGGATTGATTTAGATGGATTATTTGACATAGTGGTGCCAACAGAATTATGGACAGAATGTAAAATATCTGTGGATTGGCCAAGGGAGGAATATCCCAGAGATGAGAAAATGGGAGCTCCCTCACCAGATGTGATGAGGAAATACGAGCAAGTGATAGTATGGTTGAAAATCAAGATAACTCCAAAAGAAACCGATTGGGTAAAAATAGACAGAACTACCCAAGAGCCAAAAGAAACTGTGCATTCATTTTATGAGAGGTTGTTGTTAGTTTTCAAACAGTATAGTGGGTATGAGGAATTAAATGAAAAGGACATGCGTCATTTTGTGTACAGATTTGTATATGGATTGAGACCAGAAATTTCAGATATGATAAGACATAGCATGATGGATTGGCAGTCAAGTTCAGTAGATAAAGTACTGAGACAAGCAAAATATTGTAGTGAGGAGATTGATGCCAAACAAAAGAAGCTGAAAGAGAAAGCCATGTGGGCACAAGTAAAAGTAGCTGAACAACAAGTAGCACAGATGGAGAGTAAGAATGCAGGGAATCAAGGTGGGTTTAAAGGTAAACCTAAATTGGTGGGAAATATTGATGAATTAAAAAAGAAAATGCCATGTTTTAATTGCGGCCAGATAGGGCATTGGAAACGAGAGTGTAAGTGTCCGCCTAGAGTTAATGGGGAACATACATCATTGAATCCGCAGGTGCAGTTTGAGGTATATCAGCAGCAACCACAGCAACAGCAGATAGCAAATCAGCAGAGTCAGGTGCCGCAACCGCCACTGCCATACAGTGGAAATCAGCAGAGATACAGTGCAGAGACAGGATTCAGCAGAGGTGAATAGGTAAAAAGACCGCAAAAAGTAAATGCGTGTCCTCAATATTGGTTAAAAGAGGAGAATGGCAGTGAGTCGGATGAAAGTTTGTGACGGTGCCTGAGGGAGGAAGAAGAGTGTGTGCTTGGAGCCACTCTTGAGGTAGATCAGTCAGGTCCATTTGTGAGCGGAAAGGTGAACAATGTGGAAATAACTTTCTTAGTGGACACTGGTGCTACCCGTTCTACTGTTAGATCAGTGGAAATTCAGAATCTTCCTCTCTCGGGTGAGACAATCCAGGTTGTAGGTGTAGCTAACAGACAAATCAATACTCCATTGACGAAACCAGTTGAGATAGAGATTGGGACATACAAGGATATGCATCGGTTTGTAGTGTGCGACAGCAGTCCTGTTAATTTGCAGACTCCAGAGAAGGATAGTTTGTATAAACTGACGATGCTCATGATTGAGGGAGAACAAGAACATTTTTTTCCAGTTTTTGATAAAGAAAAAATTCCTGTTGAACTGAAAGAGGCAGTAAAGGAAAGTGTATGGGATTTCACTGGAAAAGATATAGGTTTAATGAAAGGAGTTGATCTTGTGAAAGTGTCTATAAAAGAAGGTGCAAGTTATCCGAATATACCTCAGTACAAAATGACAGCAGAGGTAATTGAAGGAATTACTCCAGTGATTGATAAAATGATTGAGCAGGGAATCTTAAGAGAAATTGAAAGCAGTCCTTGTAATTCGCCAATTATGGGATTGAAGAAGCGAAACGGATCATTTAGAATTGTGCAGGACCTGAGAATAGTAAATAAATTTGTTGCCCCACGTTGTCCAATTGTCCCAAATCCAGCAGTGATTTTGTATCAAATACCACATGATGCAGAGTGGTATACAGCGATTGACTTATGCAATGCGTGCTTTACTGTTCCATTGCATCCAGAAAGCCAACCAATTTTTGCGTTCCGTTTCCAAAATCGTATCCTAGCTTGGTGTAGAATTCCACAAGGATACACTGAGAGTCCATCGATTTTTAATCAGCTGCTAAAGAAATCATTGGAAAATCTGAGCATGCCTGGAGAATCTGTGTTGGTACAGTATATTGACCATCTTTTGGTTGCATCAAAAACAAAAGATGCCTGTGTAATTGATACAGTGGCATTGTTGAATCATTTGGCTGAGGAGGGACATAAAGAGTCACCATCAAAATTACAGTTTTGTCAGAAAGAAGTGCAGTATTTAGGTCACAAGATTGCTAAAGGAATCAGACAGGTCGCAATTGAGAGAATCAAAATGATACAAGGAATGCAACCACCTAAGACTCAAAGACAAGTAAGAATGTTTTTAGGAATGGTGGGTTACCGTAGACAGTGGATAAGTGGATTTTCATTGATTGCAAAACCACTACAGAGACTGACAAAAGCAGATATCAGAGACCCTATTGTTCTGACTAAAACGGAGATGGAAGCATTTGAACAGCTAAAAACTAAATTGTGTGAAGCACCAGCTTTGGGAATACCTGATTATGAAAAGGAGTTTGAGTTATATTGCAGTGAGCGAGAAGGATGTGCTTTGTCAGTATTAATTCAGAGGTATGGAAGAAGGAGAAAACCAATTGCGTATTTCTCAGCTGTTTTGGACCCTGTTGCAAAGGCTTTGCCAGGTTGTCTGAAAGCAGTAGCAGCAACCAGTGTAAGTCTGGAACAAAGTGAAGGAATTGTGATGGGATTGCCTGTGAGGGTCTATGTACCTCATTCAGTGGGGATTCTCCTCACAAGAGCAAAGACCCAGTACATGACAAAGAGCAGAATGACTGGTTATGCGAAAATATTTTTGGGAGCTGAAAATGTGACAATCGTAAGATGTGTGAATGTTAACCCATCGACACTGTTGCCTGACACAGTTGAAGCAGAAGTAAAAAGTTAGCTCGATCACAGGTGTTTGGATGTTCTGGAGTATTGCACAAAGCCTCGACCAGACATCAAAGATGAACCTTTGGATGGATCATGTTTGAGAACAGAGAGTGGTATCCTAAGTGCTGCATATGCTGTCTGTACAGTAGCAGAAGTGCTGGAAGCATCTTGTCTGAAAGGAATTTATTCTGCTCAAATAGCAGAGTTAATTGCTTAGATACGAGCATGTGAATTAGGAAAAGAGGTGAAAGTAACCATAGTGACTGTTGTCAATATGGTTATGGAGTTGTTCATTATTATGGACAACTTTGGTCCCAAAGAGGTTATTTGACCTCGGCAGGAACACCTATTCAGAATGCAGAGTTTGTAAAGACATTGATTGATGTGATACAGTTGCCTGAAAAATTAGCTGTGGTAAAATGTTCCACCCATAAAAAAGGTGAGGATTATATCACCAGAGGAAACAGTTATGCTGATGCAATTGCAAAGCATTGCGCTAAAAATCAAATTTCAATCAATCGGGAGAAAACTGAAGAACATGTTCCAAGTCCTTTAATGCTAACCACTGTAGTGGAAACTTGGCAAGATGTGAAGCAGATGCAGGAAGAGGCAGGAACAGAGGAAAAATATGTTTGGTTAAAATCAGGTTGCAGACAAAGGGAGGAAGACGAAATTTGGGTTTACAAAGGTGAAAGACCAGTAATGCCTGATAGCATGATTTCAGATATGGCCCGAATGTACCATGGTCAAGCACACATTGGCAGAGACGCTATGATTCGTCTCTTTAGGCAGACTTGGTATAATCCTAAATTCAGGATGATTGCTGAAAGTTTGTGTCAAAGATGCTTGGTCTGCCAACAATTCAATCCAAACAGAAAAACTGTTGTAAGTTTGGGAACCATGGGACGGGAGGGTGGCCCATATACAAGAGTCCAGATGGATTTTGTTGAACTGCCTCCATGCAACAGACTTAAGTATGTTCTTGTGATTATCTGTTTGTTCTCTCGATGGGTAGAAGCTTTCCCCACGCAGAGGAATGATGGAATAACTGTTGCTAAACTGTTCTTGCGAGAGATAATATCACGTTTTGGGTTCCCGGTTACGATTGAATCGGACAGAGGCCCGCATTTCCAAAATGAGTTGATGCAAATGATTTGTGAAACTCTGGATATTCGCCAGAAACTACATTGTGCATATAGACCTCAAGCTTCAGGAGTAGTTGAACAGGTAAATGGAACAATTAAAAACAGGATTGCAAAGATGTGTTTGGCAACAGGAATGAAGTGGCCTGATGCTTTGCCACTTGTCTTAATGACATTGAGAAGTATTCCTGACAGAAAAACTGGATTAAGTCCCCATGAGATTTTAATGGGTAGGGTGATGAGACAGGCTTATGTACCAGTTAATAAGTTACTGACCATAAATGATGACATCATTCTGGATTACTGAAAGAATCTATCTGATGTAGTAACTTCTGTGCTCCACCAGGTGGGAACTGAATCCAACACAAAAGAGAAAACTCCAGCTCATGATCTAGTCCCTGGGGACTGGGTAAGAGTGAAAGTTCATCGCAGAAGAAATTGTCTAGTACCAAGGTGGCAGAGACCACGTCAAATTATCTTGGTTAGTACTACTGCAGTCAAGTGTGCTGGATTGAAAAGGTGGGTTCATGCTAATCACGCCATCCGTGTGCCTGAACCTGAATACTCATACGACGGTGAAAGTACAACTGACTCCGATTCTGAAGGTGAACCAGAAAAGGATCCAGATACTGAAGATCGACAAGAACGTCGACATCTGGAAGTATCAGAAGCCAGTTCTGCGTCTGAAGGTGAAGGTGAAAGGGAGATTGTTGAAATACCAGATTCAGAATATCAACTTGAAGGTCGAGAATCGGTAAAGATAAGCACCAGTAAATGCGCAAAAGAAAGTGAAAAAAGAGCTGTTGAAAAAGAGAAAACTGAAACGCAAACTGAAGACTCTGGAAGTAGGAACGGAAATCCTGAAACTGGGGAAGAGGAAGCAACTCACGATAAGGATGAGGTTCCAAGTACCAGTTATGAAAGTGCTCCTGACAGAGTTACAGTAGAGAAAACAAAAACTGACGAAGATAAAGACATTGTAAAGATCATAATCAATGATACAGTAGAAGATACTGAAAGTGAAACTGATGACAGTGCAGATGATACTCCATTAAGAAAAAGCACGAGAAAAAGAGCTTTTAGAGTGGAGCATAACACTGTAGAGCCAAAGACTAAGAAAGTCTGCAAAGGAGATAATTGGCCTAAAGAAGCTGGAGGATAGAGATTCAAAATAATAAATAAAACAAAAGAGCAAGAAGATCAAGTAAATGAGATTACCAGTAAAAAGGAAACATTCGGAAAGAAAATAGAGATTGTCCAAAGGCCAAAAAGAGTAAGACGTCCAAATCAGAGATATAAATCACCTGAGTGGACATATATTGTATTGCCACCAATTGTTGAAGTTAATAGCAGTCAAGAAAAACTGTACAACCCAAAGACAGTTGGGAATAGTGAGTAAAGAAGTCAATTAAGAAATGGAAAGTTAGGTGCTCAAAGTATATGATATTCAAATAAAAGGTCTGAAGTCCTGTGAGACGGATTTTGTAAATATAGAAGAGGTCGGAGCTGAAATAAGGTCGAAGAAAACTTGTTAGAAATTTTAATTATAATATAACTTAGAGTAGAAATTGACACAAGGTCGAACAAAACTTGTTATAGTATTAAGTGGTGTGAAATCTATAGGTGACACAAGGTCGAAGAAACGGTGTTAGGGAAAATGACAATGAACAATCATAGAACGAAATGCTCTATTTTTAGAAAATTGTGCCGATGTTTCACTATATGTATGGGATTGATGACTATATTATGGATAATTTTAGCTATTGTGATTCCTCTCCAAACTAATTTAACAAAGTTAAAATCAAATGTGAGTACAAGTAATTCAATTGAGAAAGAAAAAGTGCATGAGAGTTATGTGTACAAGCCAGAGTTGCATCAGGATAGATCTATTGGTGACTATACTAAAAACACTTTTTCAAAGTTATTGCTGTAATACATCAAAACAATGAATGTTGATGACTGTTATGTTTGTGTAAAATTGCCAGCATCAGTGTCAGAAGGGGTGACCTATCACCACCTTCCTCTTACATATGGAGTGACATGTAGTGTAATTGCAAGTTTGTTTTACAAGACTGGGAAATTTGGAATATCATTATTCCAATGTGGATGAAATATTTGCAAAATTGAAAATAGATGCCACAATAAATAAGAGGAAACATGCGGAGGTAATGGGAGAATATTTTCTAGAAATAGATGAGTTAACACATGAGTACGCATTTAATAATAACTTGACATGTAAAATGAGAGTTGAGGAGAAAACATTCTTAACCCCTTTCATGCTCATTACGAGCTCAGCTCGTCATGCAGCACAATGCTCCTGTGCGTCAGCTCGTCATAACCACACCCGTTTTTATTGCTGTCCAGCACAGCAGGGGAATCGCTCTAGCAGCGATGCGGTTAAATATGGTTGAGGAAAGAAGAATTGCTTACAAACGAAAAGAGAAAATGAAGCATGCAAAGTCTAAATATTACACATTTGATGATGAAAATATTGAGGATAAAAATGTGAATGTAGCAATCAATATAGATGCACCAATGTTGGGAAAATGTTGTATTAGGAGAGATAATTTGATGTATGACAATTATTTTATGGGTGCGAGTCAATGTGAAGACACCTATTGAATTATAGGGGGCTGGGGATTTAAAGGAGGAAATGATCCTGTTTTTCCTGGAATTTATTTCATATGTGGGAATAAAGCCTATTATAGACTGCTAGACCACTGGTATGTGACATGTTATGTGGGTTTGGTCTTTCCTAAAATTTTCCATGTAGATAGAGGAACTAATGGAAAGCATGAGATAGGTAAAGTCTTAAGTAGAAAAAGAAGAGAAACTGCATTAGAAATAATAGGTGATGTATTTGGTGCACTGATACCAGCAGTGAGAATTTCGTTTAATGCAAATAGAATCAGAAAATTGTCCACAATAGTTGATAAATTATCAACAGATACCACAGGAGGATTCCTGATGTTAGATACTGAAATGGTTGCTATGAGAGCTATGGTTATGCAAAACCGACTTGCTCTTGATATAATTTTAGCAAGAGAGGGAGGAGTCTGTGGAATATTGAAAGTTCAACATTGTTGTACTTATATTTCAGATAAAAGTCAGAATATTGAAAAGTATATTACAAATATTACAGATTTGCATCGAGAAACTGAACCACTGGAGGTTGAAGGTGTCCTTGAAAAGCTAGGTAAAAGTTTCTCAGCTATCAAGCATTAGTTTCTGGAAATAGGTAGTTCAATTATAGGTAAAATACTAATACCGATAACAATTTTAGTGATAATGATTTTTATGATAAGGTTATGCTGTATCTACAAGGGTAGAAGAGATTTCAGAAACTTCATGAAGAAAAGAAATGAAGAACGATTAGCAAGAAGGAGAGAAAAGAATGAGATTGTAACCTCTGGAATACCCGGGATCGGGAAAAGACAATGCAAGGCAAGAGAATCAGACCCCAACCAGTTGTATCTGACCAAGTGTATTTATTGGATCAAAATAAAGGAAGGTCCGGATAAACGTAAGGAACCAATAAGTAAACCATAAGATATGTTCAAAAGACAAAGAATCGTCAATGAAATAAACATAAGGGAAAGTCAATGATACCCATTAGCAGCATGTTTCCTGACGCCTGTATGAGGCTCTCACCGTCCTCCGCATGAATACCGGTCCCGGTATTCGCCAACGGAGGGCACTGTGCTAAGAAATGGCCGAAAATGCCGTTTGTATGCTGCTAATGACGTGTGATGTTTTTGCAGGGAAACCACGAACTTGGGAGGCCGTCCGGGCACTCTACCACATGCAGTTCCCACCAAGAATGAAGGGAGCAGCCGCTCGACCTCCTCCGCTTTATGTGCACAGCCCTGTGCACCGTAGCAATGCCTTTTTGAAGAAGCACAATGAAATGCAGAGACGCGGCAAACGCCTCCGTGGCGTGCGTCTCTGCTAGAGTATTTCACAATGTACACATTCACGAGTAGTGGGGACGGGGGCAGAGAGCAGCCGCTCGATCTTGCCTCCAAACTCCTCGGTTCCTGTTTGGTGGTTCTAGACGATAACAGACGAGACGCTGCAGCCACCCCTGCAGACGGCGTCTCCTCTAAGTCTTGTCCGGAGTTTCTCAAGTGGTGTCCAGCTGACACCCGGTTCTATAGGGTTGAGTAGCGAGATGCGGCGCAAAGCCCTTGGCCTCTCTCTTGCTCTCAGGGTGGCTGCGGGTGACTAACGCCACGGTGCGTAGTTCAGGGCAGCCGTCCAGGTCGACAATGACTCTAAATATCCGACGCCGAGGCTATGATGAGGCCGGCTATATGTAGGCATTCCCGGTCGTCGCACGGACCTCGCTAAGCATGCTGGTCCTTGTAGTTCCGCCTTAATCAGCACCGCAGCTTGCTTCATGAGCCGGATCGCGGCAATACAGGTGTCTTCTACAAGTGGAGAGGAGGGGGGAGTTCATGACAGAGATAGAAATGGAAGAGATTAAAGAGAAGGTTTTTAAAAATTCGAAAGAGAAAGAGACAAAGGTATGAATGATATTAACAAAAGGAAACTGAAACATGTTCTGCTAAATTTTCCAAAGTTTTGAGGGTTATTTGGTGATAAAATCACCAGATGAGAGAATTGATGGAGCGAGGTGGTCCGTATTTGGAAAACGGCGACGGAAACCAAAGGAGGAGGGATGCCGCGGTCTTGATACTTCCTGATTCAAGTTGCACCCACGCGAATCTAAACCTGCCGTTGGATCCCCTCCCGGTTTTGGGCTTAATCTGCACACTTATTAAGCACCGCCGATACAGCACTTTGATTCCGTGTGCTGATGATCGCTAAATCCGTGAGATCACCACCACGTGAAGATTCAAATAACCCTTCTTCAATTATCACTCCGATTGACGGAAGTTGCCACCACACCTGGAACCTCCTTAGACGTTTCTAGCATTTGCTTTTCTCCTTTCGCTAAACACACGTGCTCAGCTGAGACGGATAGGATTAACCATCTTTTACGCGATCAGATTTAGTAGAAATATCACTCCAGACCTACACGAGTGTAGGTTGTGTCTTAAGCCCTGAGGAGTCGTAGTGATTTGTTCCCACGCGACGCAACACGTGTTGGCTGGTTGTGGAACTAATAAACTTATATCCATCTTCCAAGAAACAGAACGAAATTGCAATTGTTTCAACGATTGGCTCTATACATAGAATGTTGTTTATTTTATAACCACTGTTTACATACCTTGTTTGTTGTGTGCGAGGGCATTGCTGTTTTACATTGTCTCGTAGGTTTGGTGACAGACCTACTTTGGAATGGTTAAGGGGTCTTATCCGCTCGCCCTTCCACACCACGCCATTACATAGCTATTTATACACACTAAATGTCCACACTAGGTAGTGCGCCCTTCCTTATCTGAAATACTAAAAACACCGCTTGCTGTATTGTACTAATATGTATTGACTGCATGTTTTGTGAAACTAATCAACTATAAAAGTAAAGGGGAAACATCATTTCATTATTATACACGGGGAGAATGAATCTGCTTGAATGATGCAAATAAAACCTAGCTGATATGTATTGTTATTGTATTGTGAATTAATGCACAGCTTGAAAAATAACCAAAACGCAATATATATGTGCTTATTGTATTCATTTATGTGGTGGAGAGGTCGAAATGTAAGTATAAAATGCATTTATGTGGCTTATTTGCTAGGTAACAACTAACTGGGAAACATTAGTTAAGTGGGAGGGAAACAGAATGGGTACAAAATTCAATAATTAACATAAATCTGTGTTTATTTTCATTATAGTTCCGAAAGAGGCCTTTGAGGCCTAGACAAAGATGGTTGCTCGGGTAAACTGCGATCAAGAGCTGAATTGCGCAGGAGCGCCAAAAATCTGCAAGTCAGAGTGAACTGCCTGTGCTCGAGGAGGTTCAAGGCTGATGTCATCCGGAACCATGGATGGGTGCCAAACCTGGGTGACTAAACGTTGAGAACATGGGAATATTGCCTGATGTTGCCACTCAAGGAAATGGCTAGGCCAAAGACTGTCCTAAAACAAAGCCCCATTATTTTTTTGCTGACACTTTGTGAAAATGATGCTGTAATGGTGAGATTATGCTCACCCACCCCGAAATTGTCCAATGAAATTTTGAATAAGAGATGTTATATACTTTTTAGATAGATTAAGTTAGGAAATTAGGGTATAAAAACCCCTTGATTTGACTAGAAGGGGCCGCCTTTCCAATTTCTATCGGAGATGCTGCCCGATTGCTGACTGATTCCTGGATGTAAGAAACGTTATGATTTTACTTGTTTGTTTTGCAGAATATTAGGATAAGATGAGGGCGTTAGTCAGGGATGTTAGGAGAAAATTAATTTGGAACTATCTGTTCTTTTCTGAACTTTAACTGATCTCTAAAATGCAACTTTTCTGAGCTCTAAATAAAAAAATTATCATTTTGAAATAAAGTTTAAGTTTTACTGAATAAAGATTTACTAATGCATAAATGTCAGTCATGATAAAGATTTTGTTCTGAATAAAAATTAGATAAATGAAGAAGTAAAAGCTGGTCTTGGATTCTTCCTACGTCTAATTTTCATTCTAGCAGATCCATTGCCACTATGGCGGTGTGTCTAGCTAATTAAAGTCTGTAGAAACCATGGTAAATTGTTTTAAATCTGCAGGTGTAAATAAAAAAATAGTTAGATTGGTTTCATCACAGCTGCAAATTACGTGTGGTACACGGCAGGCATGCCCTCTTTCTCCCCTGCTTTTTGCTATAGCTATGGAGCCACTGACTGCAAGAATTTGACAGCACTATGCAGCTTGAGGTCTGGGGTTTACAACTAGAGGTCTAATTATATCCTTCTATGCAGACGATATAACTTTGTACATCAACAACCCTGCTGATAACTTAAACCCGGTTTTGAGAGAGATTATCAAATTTGGGGAACTGTCCAGGATCCAGATCAATTGGGCCTAATCTGTCCTTTTTCCATTAACAGATCCCACTGCTCCCTGTCTGTTGGATTGCACACTTAAAGGGCTGAAGGAGGCCCTGTGCGTTATTTGGGAATCTGGCTGAGCCGGGATGTACAGGAATTGTGGGGCACTAACTACAGGAAAGCAGTGGTGTGGCTGGAGGGCCAGGTAAAGCTGTGGTCCAGGCTGCCGCTGTCGCTAGCAGGTAGAATTGTAATAGCAAAAGTGATTATACTACTAATATTTGAATATTTGTTCATAAAACTCCCACTCATGCAAGCCTTCTTTAGGGTAATGCACTCCCTGTTGATATCACTGGTTTGGGCAGGCAAACAAGCATGTGTCTTCGGAACTCTTGACTCTTTCACTGAAACAGGGCAGACTAGGCACCCCTGATGTTCAACTATATGCTTATTGCGCCCAAAGCCCGGTTTTTACACAACTGGATTCATCCCACGCCATTCCAGCCACAAGTTGTGGTAGAGATCGATAGGGCAGTGCCCCTCCCCCTCCATGCTGCACTAAACTAGCCCTACCAGCGTCCCGAGATGAAATCAACCCCGTAGAGACATTGCACTGGGGCTGGGAGGGCCTCAGGAAAAGAGCCAAACTTGAGATATAACATGCTCCCTCTGTGTTGCTAGCACACAACCCAAATCTATCCCATTGGTCTGGCAAAAGCGCGTGAGATAGGAATAAATACATTTGCGGAACTATACACTTTTTGTGGCTTAACACCACTTTGTAAACACCTTTTACGCGCATGCAATGGGTGTTGCTGTGGGCATTCCACCGCAACACCCATTGCTTTTGACTCTGCTCCAGATTTACAAGAAGGTTTATGCAGCAGCAAAAACTAACGCCATGCAAGAGCAGGGATTAGAATGGCGAAACAAGGATAAATACTTTTATTTCTTTTTTTAAAACTTTTTCTATGGGTGCACATCGAGAAACTGCAAGATGCCATGAATGACTGCCTATGTCTAACGGCATGATATTTTCAATTTCAACTTTCATTGATCGCCAGGTCACTTAAATTTAACTTGGACAGTCCTCAGACTCAAGAAGCATATTGTCAAAAATAAGGACTAGTAACAGCTATCTCATCAAAAGAAAGTGAAACTGTATTTTCCTGGGAGTGACTTCCCAGCTACTGTTCAAGCCCTCATATACTTGCATCTGGATAATTGTAATCACAATCAAAAAATGTAATCAAAATAGGAACTGTAAAGCGTGGCTAATCACACGTGAAAGTATCACCTACTTCATAGCCTACCACAATCTACACTGGCACCACTAAGAGGCATCCTAATCTCCGCAGCAAATTTCTTCCAAGGCCTGAACAAATATGATCACATCTCCCCCATCCCGTGGAACTTCATTGGCTTCCCTTGCTGGCTACACCATCTTCGAAACCAGCATCATCATTTACAAAACCATTGCAACCAGCACCCCCACTTATCTTGCAGACAGGCTCTTTGTTTCTGGTGGTTCTTTGATCACTCATGGCCAGGACACCATCAAACTACCCTTCATGCATCAAGGATCTGTGACAACATCCTTTAGCCATCAGGATGGTTCCATGGATTCTCCAATTTAGGAAGGAGTTGAGGAAACAAGAATCCTACAAAACAATGCATTAAACATTCACAACTCAGCTACCTCCCATCACTCATTACCGTTATGCTTCTTTTTAACACTGATATACTTCCTTTTGGCAACGTTTTTGCTGTAGAAATACCCTATACATAAATGCATACAAAAATTAGAAATGGGGGTCTCTAGTTGGCAGAAGTAGATACCTTTGTCCAAATAGGGACCCTTGCTTCTAGTCAGGGTAAGGGCGATACACTTCTAAAATAACCCCTTGCTTGGTAGCTTGGCACGAGCAGACAGGCTTATCTCAGAGAAAGTGTGTAAAGCATTTGTGAGCACACACAGTAATACAGTGAAAAACACTTCAAATGGACACCAGTTTGGAAAAATAAGCAATCTTTTTCGAAATCAAACAAGACCAAAACAACAAAAATCCACAATATAGTAATAAAAATAAGACTTTCAAATGGTAGAAATAGTTCAGTTCAAAGCAAATTGCAGATGTAACACTTTCACACAAAGTACCTTGGATGCGTCACGCACAGAAACAAAAAGGGTCGCAGGGAAGGTGATGCATCGGTCCCTTACACTCGGGGAAGGTGATACGTCAGTTCCTTGCTCCGGGGGAGGAGATGCGCCGGTTCCTTACTGCTGCACAGGAGAGGTGATGCGTTGTGGTTCCTTACCGGAGAGGAGGTGATGCGTCGGTTTCTTACTACATGGGGAGGTGATGCGACGGTTTCTTACTTCATCCCCCAATGACGTGACAGACTTGGCACCTAGATGTGATGATCAGGGACGATGCGTGTGTTCTTGCAGCCGCACAGCAGGCCTTGTGTCGGAATCGGTGCAGTGATCTCGAACTTCAGAGATCGGTGCACTCGATTTGGCATGCAGAGATTTCTTTAGCCGGGGTCAAGCGATACAATGATTTCTTTGGGGTTGCATTGGAAACAGGTGCAAATGTGTTGCGCTTCTCGTAGTTGCGTTACTTTTTTAGCTCCCAGCAGCAAACAGCCTTCATAGGTCCAAAACAACAGCAGGCACCTCTTAGCAGGTCAAAACTCCCAGCATTGAAGTTCAGGAGAGTCGGTGTTGATGACTTTGTGTCCCTGAGACTTCAGAACAAGAGGCAACCTCAGTTCCAAGCCCTTAAAGATCTTCCTCCACCAGGGGACACAGCAAACAGCAAAGTCCTTTTCCCTTTCCTTGGCAGAAAGTAGCCACTGCAGGCCAACCCCGGACAGCAAACAGCACATGGGAAGTATTTCTCCTTGGCAAAGGTTACTCGTGACTCCCAGAAGTGATCTAAATGTCTGGGTTCTGGGCCTCTCATTTTATAGAGTAAATCTCTGTGTTCTCTCCTGGCCCAGGGCTCTACGCCCAGTCCACACCAGTTCTGCAAGTGCACAACAACCTCCATTGTCAGTGTGAGCCCTTGCTCCAGACCCACCACAGGAGGGCGGAGGCATCACTGTTGAAGGCAGGCCCAGCCCATTCAGGTGCAGGTGCTACTCCTCCCACTACTCCAAATGCAGACCACGCCTATTCAGCCTAGAGATGACTAATCCAGACTCTCTGGAGCCACTGCACATCGCCAGCCCCTGTCACTCCAAAGCCAGCCTGTCAATACCCATCCTAGCAGAGGCACACTGGATCGCTAAGCAAGAAAATACCTACTTTCTGAAAGGGGATTTTCAAACACAGGATATACAAATTAGACTCACTAAAAGATTCATTTTAACATTCAGGCATACTAAAATGTATTTCCTACCTTGTTCCCAGGGGTAGTTAGGCCTATAAGATGTTATAAGCAACCTCCCCATTCTATCCTATGGGAACAGATAGCCGTGCAATAGTGAAAAATTAAATTGGCAGTACTTCAGGACATGCCACATATACCAGGGCATGTCCTACCTTTCACATAGACTGCACTCTGCCCACAGGGTTACCTTTGGCCTACTTTAGGGGTGACTAACATGTAAGAAAAGGGAAGGTAAGGGCCTGGCAAGTGGGTGCACTTGACAAGTCGACATGGCAGTATTAGACTGCACAGAGGTGCTGAAATAGCATACCTGAGTTAAATTTGCAGGCTGCATATGTGGGTGGCTAAGCCAGTGCACCGTACTAGTGGCTGAATAGTAAATCAAATCAGCCAATCATGGAAACACCTATCCATACATACAATTTACAGGGAGAACATATGCACTTTGGCACTGATCAGCAGTGGTAAAGTGCCCAGAGTCATAAAACCAACAAAAACAGTTCAGACACAGAAGGCCACAAAGCAAAACAATCTGTGGATAATCCCGCTGTAAAAGCCAGGTCTAACACATACATTCATGTATATATACATGCATACAGGGGCCGCTCCTCTGTTATGGTGGAAGAGCATCACCCCACTGCTGGAAGCAGCAGGGAAAACATAAATTAAAATGATAATAAAGCAATTATTAAAACTGCTTTATTTTTATTTTGTTTTACCTGTAGGAGCTGGTTAGAACACCGCAGCCGTCATCCGAGTCCTGGGGGCAGGGCAATCTGCAGCAAGAGTGGTGGGCACTGGACACTGCTGTCAGTGTGCATGTTGGTTTGGCTGGCCCTCTCAGGACTGGGAGCCTGTGCTCATGGGAACTGCAATTTACAGTTCCTGAGCAGAATATCAGTGAGGCACGGGAGAAGAGGATTGTAGAGGCAGCTGCAGGTAGCAGGAAGGTAAGTGTGATTTCTTTTTCTTTATTTTTTTCCCTTCGCTGTCCCCTGCGCTGCATCCCCCACATCTTTTCGGCAGCAGCAAAGGCTGCATGCATACATACATACATACAAAAAGTGTGCCAAGATATTAGAAGTGAAAGCCCTTAGCCGAGTCACTGATTTACCAGGAAATCCTTGGAAGGGAATTTCGAGTACTACATTAACATGTTTTGTTTTAAACCCTTCATATATATAGCACGTCTGTTTGGTGTTTTTTCTTTACACAAAACCTTTTCAGGCATTTGAATAGTGCATCATGAGTAACAGGCCATTGTAACTAATATACACAAGAGTTGAGGAGTAATCAACCCTACAGTGGTAGTCCACCCCAATTTCTGCAGAAGACAAATGTAAGAGGGGCGAGGCAGAAAGGCAGGCAACACTATGATAGAGGCATCCCGCAACAGGAAAAAGCCTTTGGGACCTTATATGTATTTAGCTATGCAGCACATTAGCCTGTGTGCTGAAACATCTACTGTTCTTTAACATGGAGGGAAAGTAAGCACCAAACTGCGTGGCACACCAGGTATGGGAACACACGGAGCGAAATATTGCCTTTCAGCTCTGTTTTTAATATAGTCTATGGGTGCTATTAGAGGAAAATTTGTATGGACTGGAATCCAGAGAATGCTAAAGTGATTCTGGTGTTTTACTGACCTCTGCTGATCATTTTCTGTCAAGAAAGTTAAATAGAGGCTGTTGCCAGAAAAATAAAAAATAAAAACAATTCCCTCAGCAGAAAGCAATTCTGGTATTTTACTGACCTCTACTGGTCCTGTTCTATCAATACAGTTAAATAGAGGCAGTTGACCAAGATGTAACTAACTTAGCAAACATGGAAGAACAACTACATTTTGAGCAAAAACAAATATAAGAGCAAGTGAGACATCAGATTGACCATGGATTACTTTATGAAAAGAAAGAGTGCTCATGCATGTCATTTCAACCTATCCGAATGTATGTGAGTGGACAAGCTGGAACAGGAAAACGTTTTTTAATTAAAGTAATTACAAGTTATCTACAGAAAACAACTGAGTTGCATTTGTCTTGTGTTGTCACTGCTCCAACTGGGTTGGCAGCACTCAACATTAAAAGAATTACTTTACATTGTTCACTAATGCTACCAGTAGAGCATGAAAACAAATTGGAATACCATAAGCTATCTGGAAAATCTTGTTGTGAAGTTTCAAGAGTCTTTAAGAAAATGAAACTTCTCATTATCGATGAGGTAAGCATGGTATCAAACTTAATGCTTGCCTTTGTGCATTTAGGAATGCAGCAAATTCTTAAAACAGAGTATGACGTGTTAATTGGAGGAAAACACAACATAGTTTTAGGAGATCTACTGCAACTGACTCCTGTAAAAGGACAACCAGTATTTAAAACACTTACGCATGAAGACACCAGAAAGTCTCTGGGTAGTGTTGGAAAAGTAAACATTTGGTCATATTTTGAATACAAAGAACTCGTTACAAATATGCGACAGGCAAATGATGTTGAATATGGAATTATTCTCCAAGATATAAGAATTGGACTACTGACTGAACATGGCAAGCAAGCTTTGCAGACTCATTTAATTTCCTATTTGTTTCCAAATAAAAACCTAATTACTGAGAAAATATACATGGAAATTGCAAAAAAGAAACCTGTAATCTGCTTAATGCCAACACTGCGTGAGTGTTCTATATTCAATGAGCAACTTTTGGAACTGGAAAATGAAGAGCATGAAGGAATCACTATAATTTTGACCGAAAAATTGAAGACAAAATTGGATTCTTTAGTAAAATCAATATCTAAAACTGCTGGTTTAGAAAAGAATCTATATGCATGTAGAAACTATCGGATAATTTTAAGGTCTAATTTGGATGTAGAAAAAGGTTTAGTTAATGGTGCAATGGGCAAAGTTGTGGATTTTGTTAATTATCAAAGTAAAGATGTATTGAATTCTTAAAAATAAAATTTGATCAGATTGAAGAAGTTAAACAAATTGGTCGTTGTTCAGTTTGTTTTTTGCTTGTTAAAGATATATATGTCCATAGAAAACAGTTTCCAAATTCTCTGGCATATGCAGTGACTATTCATAAATCTCAAGGTTTAAATGTTGACAGTGCTTTGGTGAACATTGGAAATACTGTTTTTAAAGAGGGTGTTGCTTTGTCGCGAGTTAGAACATTATCTGGTTTGTTTTTGATTGATTTTGATTATACAAAGGTTACTGCAGATGCCAACTGTGTCCAAGAGTATAATAGGTTAAGAAGAACATATGCTCCTAAATTAGGTCAATATCCTGTATTTGAAAAGCATGTGGTTGGTCGAAAAAGAAGGTATGAGAATATCTGTACTGAAGGTGTAGAGAAGAGAGAAAAACAAGATAATGTTGTAATTGCAAGCAAAAAGAAAAAGGACATTGTTGAAGAGATTGTTTGTTATCAGTTTGAAAATGGTTCTGGTGTCAACTGCTATGCTAATGTAATGGTCAATGTTGTTTTTTTTTTCTTTAAGCTTTGCAACAGCAAGTTATGGAGAATCGGGAAAAAAGATTTTGTTCCTTGTTGCATTCTGTTTTTGGAAAACTGAGAACTGATAAAAGTAAAATACAAAGCGTTTCTGATGTTCGCAATCTTTTGGATATATGTTCTGGTTCTACACAATTTACACAAAATATCCAACAAGATGCTCAGGAATTTCTAATGTATATTTTTACTGTTTTGGAAAATGAAGGAGTGGACATAGAGAGTATTTTTGGCCTTTGTTATAAATGGGATCATTATTGTGAGAAGTGTATGTATACATGTAGCACTACTGTAGACACTAAAAGATTTCTATGTTTGACATTACCAGACTATAAATCAGTGTCTTTCAATAAATTAGTTAAAGCTGCAAATCAAAACATGGAGTGTAGCCAATGCAAATTAGAAATGTTATCAACATGATTTATACAAAGATATGGACAATATATCATTTTAATGATGCAATGTTGTACAGCTGACGGAAGAAAATTGGATACTTTAATAAAACATTTTGTAGCTACACAACTATCAATATCAGGAAGGACTTTTGTAGCAGTAGTAATAATTTGTCATGAGGGTCCTTCAACAACATCTGGACATTACACTGCCTATTTAAAAAGTGAGAAAGGCTGGAGTCTTTGTAGTGATGCTGAGTTGGTTTTCAAACAAAGTTTGCCTTCTGAATTACCAAATTCCTACCTAATATTTTTAAAGCCAAAGTTTTAAGAAGATAATTCAGCCTCTGAGGATTTTATTATTATGATTTAATAGGACTACCAATGGACAATTTAAATAAAAATGACCGCAAAATACAATTTGGCCTCAAGGAAAATTATTTCTTTGAATTATGGACTTTTTGTTGCACATTGTCTCAGTGTATAATCTAGTATTTTACTATAGATGGATTATTGTTTTTTTTAAACAATCTAATTGATTGGGTTTTTTTGCCCGCTGTTTTGTGATGAGTACGATTGAAATCACTATTTCTAGTGAAATTCATTATAGTCTGAGAACAGCAAAAAAAGGCAAAAAAATTACTTTGTAAAATTTTGAAATTATTCTGTGCTGTTAAACATGTATTATTACATGTTATAACTATTTTTTCTTTTCTTTTACACATCTTAATTTTAAGATTTTGATTTTACCACAATTTAGATTATAAAAACCAAGTGAATAAAATCTGTAGCGTTTTTTAGGTGTATTACTATTCAGGTAAGTTTTAGTAAGTCTTAAAATGCACAATAGACTGTGTTTCTACACCGTTGAAGAAAAAGAAGATGGATGGACTAGATTTGTGCCACAAAATTCCAATGAAGACAAGTGTGAAATAGGGGACAGCTTAAGAACACCTGTCTGCAAGATACATGGTATAGTACAGAATAGACTGATATGGTTGTTTTTGCAGGTGTTGGTAATTTCAGAATTAAAAGAAATGAAACTCTTTAACTTAAACCACTTCACTGAGTGATTTTGCACGTCCTATTAGGCCACGTCCCTTCCCTTCAGTAATATATAAATATGTCCTATTCGTTCCCTAAAACGTAAGTAGTTGTAAATGTATCTTGGTCTCTGTTTTCAGTACAGAAATTTACTCCTATAATAAAAATTGGCTTAGCCATTAACTCTCTTTCTTATTTACAAGGTGAGGAAAAGGCATTCTGTATACCTTTTCTTTTCCATGTAAATATAATCTCAATATACACATAATTTTGCGTTGAAAAGGTGTTCTATAGGTTTTGCTGTGCGTGTTTGCACAGAAGACTCATAGAACAAGACACATCTGCCGATTTCATAAATCTGGACATGTTTGTGAATGCTGCACCATCCTCCTATTGGTGTAGCAAAGCACAATGAGGAAATATTTTTCACTTTTCCTCATTTTTTTACTTTCAATATATGCTACAATGCACAGCATATATTGAAGGAGAAAAGTGCCTTACTGATTGTTTTTGTTGAGGAAGGTGTCACTTCCTGCACAAAAACAATCTCCGCATAACACGGACATCCTTGCACCATGGTGCAAGGGTGCCTGTGTCACCACATGGCTGCAGTTTAAGCAGCTGTGCAAAGTGAAGCACAGACCTGCAACATATTTATATACTTATGTTGCATCCCTGTGATTCGGAAGTACCACAGCATGCTGTAGTTAAACAGTACAGTGTCATGCTGCAGCACTTCCTTATAATTTTGCACTCATGCATTCACCACACATGTATTTGTACAGTCAATTATGCACTACACATACATTCATCTAAACTTCACACACTAGCATGCTAGTTTAGCCATTTCTTTAACCAGAGTAGTTAGTTCTGAAAATAACTTTTTTTTTCTTTTTGTTGTTTTGTTTTTTTGTGGGATTTTTTGCTCAACACACCAGGTCCACCAACTGCTCCCCATATGCAATTAGCCGTCCGCATTTAATGCACGTCATGCAGACTTTCCCTAATTGGGGATGGATGTCAGGCTGCGATGAAGAGCTTGCTGGTGTTGCTCCACTGGTACTCGGGACTGCTGATGAACTAGTAGGAGTCTCTCTCAATCTTCTTAACTCCTCCCTGACAAAGTTTACCTGATGCTTGGTTTGCAATTGCTTCCACATACTTGCAGTACTGCAGGATTATTTTTTTGTGGGGTCTCCCCTTGAAAGCACTGCCTTGCAAATGCGGCAAGTGACTTTCGTTGCATTCACCTTTTTAAAGCCTGGAGGTATAGTGAAAAATCTCCAGACAATGCTGGTATATCTTTCCTTAGGTGGAGGTTCAGGAACAAATTCTTGCTCTGATGAATTCTCTGAATCAGAGGAAGGTGGTGGATTTGCAGCCATGGTGTATTCAGGTGAATCTATTCTCCAATAATGATGGAGCAGCAGATCATCTCAGGAGGTCTTTCCCTAAGAAAAGTCCTAAGAAGAGTGATTGAAATGGGTGGGGTCCTTCAATAGTTTCAATAGGAAGTGTAATGAACCAATCAAATCTCTTTTTTTGAGGTCACATGGGGTGCGCGTAGGATGCATGTAGGATGCGCGCACTCAGCAGGCACCCTGCTTGCACCGTGCTCCCACCCAGCGCGACTTCGGGGAATTGCATTAAAAAGTTATGTACTTTTTAAGAAAGTTAAAGAATATTACTTTTATAATATCCTCAGAAAATCTCTTGTTTTAATATTTATATTAAATATATATAAATACGTTTTTCAACATTAAAAAAATTGCGGGAGTCGCGCACCCACCAAGTTCGATAAGCATATGACGTCACGTGCTACCGCACGTCCGTCACGTCGCGTAATATGTACATCTCGCATATGCGCCAGGAGTCGCGCACAAGTGGCATAGCAACCACGTTGGAAAAGTCGTATCTGTCGCCCACCCCACGCGGATCCTAGACAGCGACCCTAAAATAGTGGATACGTTTCGCACAGTAATCAAGTAGGGTGCGCTTTGGGTGCTCAACTCCAAGAAAAAGGAAAAAAATAAAAAAATAATGTAAGTATAGCATAAACAATATAAAATAATAAAAATAATAACTTTTAATGTAAAATAAAATTAATAAAAAATATGTGAAATGTAATCTAAAATAACATATCTAAAAATAAAAAGATTTAAAAAATGTAGTTAAAAAGTATTAAAAAACAACAATAATTATATTTTAAAATTATCATTTAAAAAACCTTTGAAATTCTCTAAAAAAATAGGTTTTCAATATGTGATAGTTAGGAATTTGCATTTAAAAAACCTTTGAAATTCAGTGAAAAAATCTGGTTTTAGACATGGTATAGTTAGGAATTAGCATTTAAAAAACCTTTGAAATTCACTGAAAAAGCCATAGGTTTCAGACATGTTATAGTTAGGAATTAGCATTTAGAAATTCACTGAAAAAATCATAGGATTTAGGAGTGTTATAGTTAGCTAGACATTTCACTCGTATATTTAAATACTTATTTAAATATCGAACCAAACCACATTCACTGGATGATGTCATCAGTAATGTCACTGACCATGTCATGAATATTGTAAGATGTGACATCATCAGCAGTTGATTGAGGGCGCGCGAGTTATAGTTAGTACAACTAACTATAATGGGGGAATTTCAATGGTTTTATACGAGTGAAATGTCTAGCTAACTATAACACCCCTAAAACCTATGGTTTTTTCAGTGAATCTCTAAGGTTTTTTAAATGCTAATTCCTAGCTACAACATGTCAGAAACCTATGGTTTTTCAGTGAATATATATATATATATATATATATATATATATATATATATATATATATATATATAGCATGGTTAAAAAACTTGAATCGCCAATGGTTAACACCTTGTCAAAGCTGTTTGCGCAAATGTTGCAATGAAAATTCTCACCACGAGAAGCCAGATGGAAAATCCACTAAGACCTAAAAGAATTACTGAAGTGACTGTGATTATGAAAGTTGCACTCCCTGACGATGTTGATGAAGCACAATTGTGTTCTCTTGCATGAATACCTTTATTGCTCATCCACGCTAGGCAGAAGAAATTGGAGAGGCCACAATAACTACTGCAAGCCTTCTGGTGCTGCACATATACAAAGAATGCACATATGTGATAAGTCCAGCATTATGTGCATCCTGCCCCTTGCAGTAGAAGAGCAAACACCTAATATATTTATACTTACAGCTATATTCTAACTTGTGAAGTTGCTCACAGTGTTACATTTTCTGAGCCACTGGTAGAATGCTCTGGCCCTGCATAGTACAGGTTTTTCCTGAGCATATTCTCATGGGCTGAATGAGATATCACAAACAGAGAAAGTTGGCGATCTTTGTTAATCACCCTTGAAAACAACCTCATAGACTGGTACATGTGAACCAGCTGCTAAAGTCAAACTCATAAAATAACCCCTGCTCACCCCCTGGGTAGCTTGGGACGAGAACACAGGCTTATTGAAGAGGCAGTGTATAAAGCATTTGTGCACACATACAGTAATACAGTGAAAACACTACAAGTGGACACCACACTAGTTTAGAAAAACAAGTAAACATTATCTAAACCAAACAAGACAAAACAAGATGAAAACGACAAAAATCCAACATACAGTAATTAAAATGTGACTTTTAGAAGGTAAAACTAGTTCTGTCCATTGCAAACTATAGATGAAATACTTTCAAAACAGAGTACCTTGGATGGGACATAATCAGAAACAAAAATAGCCGCAAGGAAGGTGATGCATCGGTTCTTTACGTCCAAGGAAGTTCATGCTTTGGTTCCATACTCCAGGGGCTGTGATGCTCTGATTTCGTACTGCACAGGAGATGATGCATTGGTTCCTTACTGAAGAACAGGTGATGTGTCAGTTTCTTACTGTGGGGGGAGGTGATGCATCGGTTGCGTACTGCGGCCCAATGTTGATGTAGACTTTGCGCCTTAGTGCGATGTGTGGGGATTTGGGGAAGCACGGCTCTCGATGTGGCGGTGACGGCAACAACACTGCATTGATCTTTGCAGCCGCAGTCCCACAATGTGTGGGTTCTTTTAGTCGAACAGCAGGGCCTGCTTTGGAATTGGTGCGGTGATCTCAGACTTTGGATATGTGTGCATGGGATTCCCCATATGGCGGTTTCTCCAACCGTGGGCAGGCGCTATGTCGGTTTCTTCAGTGGCAAGGTGGAGATGTGTCAGAAATGGGTGCAAATGTGTCGCTCTTCTTTAATTGTGTCTCTGGCAGGAGGTGGAGACAAAATTGTGTAAGGCAGACCAGGCCCATCCAGGTGAAAAAAAATCTTTTCCCCCTACTCTAAATGCAGCCCATGTCTATTCAGCCCAGTCCTGCCTCATCCAAGAAAGGCAGGACACACCTCAACAACCCCCGTGGCTGTCTACAGTGAATGCATAGCCCCAGTCCCTGTCACTCCAAAGTCAGACAGCTAATCCACAAACCAGCAGAGGCACACAGGATGGCAAAGCAAGAAAATACCCACTATATAAAAGGGGTATTTTCAAACACAACATATAAAAATCATCTTTACTTACAGATGCATTTTTATATTCTGAGTTTAGACACAGTAAACTCTATTCCTCTATCTTGTCCCAACGGGAAGTTCCACTTATAAGCTGTTATAATTAAACTCTCATTGTAACCTACAGGACAATAGTAAATAATGACATATGCTGTATTTCACAGTTTGGACACATCACACACATCAGTACAGGTCCTACCTTGCACATACCCAGCACTATGCCCACAGGGGTACTTTTTGCCTTCCTTAGGGGTAGCTCACATGTAATAAAAGGGAAGGTTCGGCAGGGCCTGTAAAGTGGGTGAACTTGCCAGGCGGGCATGGCAGTAGTACCTGCACGTGATTACACTGCAGTGGCAGGTCCGAGACTCCTTTGGTGAGCCTGCTTGTGTGGGTGGCACAATCAGTGCAGCAGGTCCTCTAGCAGCATTTGACGTATATCCCCTTTGCCCACACAGTACACTGTACTAGGGACTTTATATAGTTAAACAAGCCAAAAAGCCCAAAAGGGAAACATCAATCCATATTCACAATTTACTGGGAGAGCATGTAGCAATGATGTGGAGAAGCGTGGCTCAGTGGTTAGAGGCGGCAGACCCGGAAGCTGAGATCGGCCGTGGACCAGGGTTCGATTCCCTGCCTCGGCGGGTCTCGGGCTCAAAAAAAAATTCCACGGACTCGACAATTCTTGCTCCAGTGCCTACTCGACTCACGGGGTCACACTCTGCGACTCTGGGCAATAGCTTGCTTAATCTCCACTACGGCCCCTCGCGGCGGAATGCCTGGCTTTCACCTTGTGGATACCCTGCCGGGGTATCTCACAAGGGAATACCAGGACGGGTTCCCTAAGCAAGCGCCTTGATGCCTTCGGGTGATACGTGCGCTATGTAAGTCGCAATACAATGATTAGCAGCGGTAACGTGCCCAGTGTTCTAAAAACAGGGTCAAAAACAGGAGGCCTGATCTAACAGTGCAAAACATCATTTTGTAGAGTTTGTCATCCAATTCTGGCAGCCTCCCTGGGGTAGGGGTTTAAACCCTGTTAGGCACCAGGATAAAAATACAGAAGGTGTGAGGGTGGCCTGGCCCTGCATTAGGCCGAACCCCAACCCCTACAGCCTCACAGTCTCTTTGCACGCCCTATCCTTTCCAGGGAAAATTAGAGGATTGAAGGATTTTCCCACTGGCAAAGCCTACTGGATGCCAGTGATTTCTAAAAAAACAGATGATGCCGTTCTTTTTCTATCATGGGGTATATGCTCAGCCAGCCAAGTGGGTAATAATTTTATCTGGAGAAATGAAGGAAAACGGAGTGATAGTGATGGAGCAAGGATTCGCACGTAAAGCGACTTGCTTGTATCAATAACCTCAAATAATGTTAATAAGTATAACCAACATGTTCGTGTTATTAATATTGCACATTTTACATTACACGGGGTGTCCCAGTAACGCTTGCTTATGTGTTTACTTATCCTAAAAATGCTTGCCACTAAAATTGCCGCTGCTTGGCGGGAATTTCATCTGCGCATGCATCGGTCACACTCACGTGACGTGACGTACTCGCAGTTCTGATGGGAAAACTTTGCGCTTGCGCACTAGCTTTAAGATGGCCCCTTTGTGTTCTCACATGCCGAAGCTTGCCCTGCCGCTTTCTGCAATGCTGTTCGTCTTGCACTAATCTTAATGCTGTAGTTAATATAAAGTAAGGGGAGTCATAAAGGGATTCCTGGTATACAGTGTATTCATTTATTTTAATGTTCTAAATTGTTTTCCTTTACTTTTCATGTGGCGAGTCTTTTGGGCCGGGGAAGTACATGAAACCCCATCTTAGAAGTCCCTACTGCGCATGTCACCCTGGCAGAGGGAGGAAAACCTTGTACCAGTGGAACTCAGCCAGCTGGCAGCCACAGTCAAGATGTTCATGAGAACTGACCTGCGACCCAGCAGGACGAAGCTGAACTGTACCGCAGTTGTAACAATTGTATATACAATTGTATTAGGCATTGTTAGGAGAAGAGCACATGTCCTGGGAACCCCAAATTCAGTAGGCGGTCCCAAAAGATGCAAATTGGGGCTTGTAGAAGTTTAGTCCTGGTTGGTGTGTTGACCCGTCCTACTTGAGGACCAATTAAAATTGGGGATTTTTTACACTTGCAACATTTGGGGTTGGTACATTGACCCAAAAACAGTATAACTAGCCTAGGCTTAGCTAGAGAAATTGTCCGACTTGTCCGAATAGCTGACCTGTCACTGACCCAACGCGCTCAATAGGTGACTGATACAGAGAGCTGCGGAGCACTCTGTCTGTAAATTCCATAGACCCAAGCGGGGTTTTAAGAACCTTGAGTGCTGGCGGAGCACTTTGCTGGGGAATTCGATAACCCAATCGGGGTTCTGACTGACAGCTGTAGAGAGGGTGTAGCGCAGGCGTTGCTACCAAACTGTGGGTGCTGATACTAATCTGGTTTTCCTGTCCTGTCCTGGGGTGTCCATTCTGCACCTGCTGGCCTACTGGTGACTGTCCTTCCTTGGGGTTTCTCCTGTCATTAACTGACCCGTGGCCAGGGTTGGTCTTCACACCGTTCTAGGTAAATATAGTGCTGGGGAATCTATTCTGCATCTTTCATTCTTTCCCTTGCTTTAATAAAGACGTACTCTTGCATATTGATTTTCCATGTTTTCCTTTTTGATCGTTGTTATATTAGCATGTTCCAATTTCTCCCTATCCTTTAAGTACGTTCCTGCACACAGTTCATGAGGTATAGATGTTCCTATTTTTTACCTTCCTTTAGCTAAATGAAATGATTGCTCTGAAATATTAGCGTGTTCCACTTTTACCTTCCCTATAGTTACATGGTACCCTCGAGTTGTCATAGACTGACAAAATTCTCATACTGTGCCCACTTTTGAAGGGCATACATTCTAGCATGTTCCTTATTTCCCCCGTCCTTTAGTCACTCTTTGTTTAATCTAAATTCCTGAAATTCTTACTAGCATGTTCCCTGTTCTTACCTTCCTTTAGAGTCCTAAATGGTTGGTCTGATTTATTTCCTATATGGATACGTGCTCTTTATAATTCTAGTTATTGACAGTTTACTTACGGTGAACCTTATGCTTGCTGAAACTGACGAATTTTAGATAAAGGTTTTAAAACTTTCCGAGTCTGTGGTTATTATATTACTGCAAAATTTAGTAAATAGAGTATTTTGGTGTCTGTCTTTCTTTTACAGCTAGCTCCCTGATCCATTGTGGTCATTAGGTACCCGTAGCAGTGGAGTGGTAAGTTGGGTACATTGGAAATTAATTAGGAAGGAACAGGGTTACTGGTAGTAGAGTGCAAGGCTACCTGATTAATAAATATGGTGAATTGAAATTTATGGGCCCAATGTGCATATGGTAAAAATTATAGTCGGGTGACCTGCGCGCTCTATCAGTATTTTTCTGGTAGCAGAGCTATGGTTAGGGACTAGTTATAGATAGGCAGGACTAGTTAGGATAGGTAGGTAGGTTATTTGCTGCTAACTGTGAACATTTTGCTGCTAATTGATCGATCAAATGTATACTTGTTGTTTTACTGCTTTGAGAAATTATGAAATGTTTTAAATTGTTTTTCTTGCTGCTATATTGATATATGTACTAATCCACTCATTAGTGATTGTTATATGTTTGTCTGGAATCCCCGGCGAAAGAATAGCGGATGGTAAGGATAATCCATCGCGCAGTAAGGTCAGTGGCTTGAGGAACATTTGTGCAGGTTAGGCAGAACTGGAAGCACTAATTAGGGTTTTCTGTATAAATGTATGAATAAATAGTAGCAAAGAGTTTGCTGGCAAAACTTCCATTGTGATACAACCTAGAAAGGGTCACACGGGAGGAGTAGCAGGTTCGTCTGAGCTTGATTGATAGCAAAGGTATTAATTGGTGAAACTTTAGACTTAGTATATATCCCGAAAAGAGTGGATGAGTCAAAGGAGTAGCAGGTTCTCTAATGCTTGTGTGAAGAGTAGGCAGAAGGGATCTACTCATAGTATTTGAAAAGTAAATAGAAGAGGTTTACTTGCAGTGAAACAAATCTTTTCTTTCTAGACACTCGAGTGCAGTGGCAAATGTGTTTTCGTTGTAAATTAAACTGAGCACTTGCACTTTAAAAGGTAGAAATCGAAGTGTTTCTTACCTTGTGAAGGAGGGAGTCAGTTGTGGAGCTGCGCTGACGTCACTCAGTGCCGCGCTGGTATTGGTCAAGACAGCAGGTGTGTGGCTAAGGCAGAATTGTAAAGGAGGGGTGAGCACAGGAGCGTGAGAACTCGTTTGCGAGAAATGCCACGCACCCATTGGTCGAATTATTTTGAATTCGTGCATGTGATTGGTTGCACGAAAATAAAAGACGCGTTTTGATTGGAAAGTGGTTTTTGTAAACAAAGTAAATTTGCGGAAAAAGTATATGTGGCATACGTCTAACCCAGAGACCAGACCTGATCCAAAATATTTAGGGTTTGGAAAAGAGAAGTGGAAAGGTCGTAGATACAACATTATGTACGGAAACAAGAGGAAAATGACCTTAGTAAACAAGGTGAAGAATTATTTCAAGAAAGACAAGGCTATCAAAACTAGAGAAGGAGTTGTCATTCCTCCACCTAATACTCCCGCATCATTCATGATGTTTGACAGGGGCTACCATTCTTGTGTATGATTGGAAAATTGGGTGGAATACACGAAGAATGACGGAATTTTGGCATTTCCGTTAGATGGTACATTAACTAGCAGGATTCTGTTCAATTTGAGAACCCAAATGAATGATTTACATCCCAGACCTAGATTAACACAGTACGAGGCATTAGAAGAATGGGAGAGAGAAGCTTTTGAGCGAGACAGGCCCAGAATGGACAAAGGGTTAACCAAATGGTATCCAAAAGTGAAAAAAGAAACCAGAGAGAAGAGAATGAAAGAATGGAGACAGAATATGATAGTAGAAGGACTGTACCCTATGATAGCACTAGAAGAACCCATGGGAGGGAAGAGGACAGAAAAGACCAAGCATTTGATGGCTGGTGGGGATTCAGATGACGATTATTTGGAGGAATTGTTAATGAAGAATCCACCTCCTTATAATGAAGGATCAAGACCAGTAAGTGCAAGAGACGCCTGTCCGATACCTCCTTATCAGGAGGAGTTGAGACCTTTAAGTACCAGTAATCCATTCTCGAAACCTAACTATGGTGAGAGACCAGGTATGACACATCCAACTGCCCCGAATTATGTTCCTACCCTAACTCCGCAAATAGTGCATGAAACAAGCCTGGAAAAAATGATACAAGAAAGACAACGAGAGGCCATAGCTAAACAAAGAACAGAATTAATTCAGAAAATCGCCCAACTAACCACAAGCCCTGAAGCCTTGACAATCCCAGTAATTATTGGACCAATTGTTTCTTTGTACGGGGATAAGCAGAATAACCCAAAGACTCCAATGATTACCCCATCTGTAGTACAGCCGAGAAAAGAGCCTTTAATTGTAGATGATCAGGCAAGTGAATGTGAATCTGAAGTTTCTTTGATGGATTTACCGATAAGGGAACCAGAAAGGGGTTCACAGAGGAAGAACAATCCTTTCAATTCAGGAGAAGTGCAGATTGAATCAGCTTCTGGTACTAGAAGTGCCACAGTAGTGACTCCTGAAGAAATTGTGAGATGGAGTCGAGAATTAGAGAAACAAAATCCTCAGTCGAAACCATTAGACATTTACAAACTAAGAATAGAATTGGAAGAACTGATAGCTGGAAATGTGGGGTTAGACAGACTAAATACCTTTACTGAGGAAGAATTGCTGTTTATTTGCAAAAGTATCACCCGTAATACCAGAGTGTTCCATGAGACATTAATGGACACCGCGGCTAGTATGGGAATAGATATTGGGAAATCTAAAGTGTTGCAAAAACCCTACAGAGGAGAGTTCTCAGACAAAGATTTGGAAAACATGAATGTGTCAGGGAAAAAGGTACAGATCAGAGAATTGTTGAACCTGTTGCAGAAATGGGGAGAATTAAAAAAATGGAAAGCCAGGTGGGCAAAGAAAAAGGAGGAGATTAGATCAAAACAAATGGCCTCCGAATATGTCTTGAAAGAAGCAGACAAGGCAGAGAAATGATATCCTATGCGAGAAGTGCCAGGTGGAAAATATGTACATGTTCCGTGGTCCCGACAAGATATTGTGTCCTTTACCAATGATTTCCCAAAATTACGAGAAAAACCTGTAGATTGGTACAGACAGGTAGAAAGGTTTGTGAAGGTACAGAAATGCCTCTGGAAAGATTTGGATGGTTTCTTTGACATTGTAGTTCCCAGAGATTTGTGGACAGAATGCAAAATTGCTATTGATTGGCCTAGTGAGGAATTCCCGAGGGACCCTAACACAGGGGCTCCTTCACCTGAGGTAATGAAAAAGTACAACCAGGTAATGTTGGATGTATGACGTTACAACGCATACTTTTACAACGCATACCGTTACAACAAATTTTTCCCAACGCAAAAACTTTTACAACGCATACCATTACAACGCATGTTTTTACAACGCAAGTACTTTTACAACGCATGCCATTACAACGTAAGTATTGGTAAGTATATAATATATATTTTTTTTAATTAATTGTAATTAATATAATTTAATTTAATTTAATTTAATTAATTTAATTTTTTTTTACCCTGTACCCCAAAAAAAACAAATTAACCCAGAACCCTAAAAATACCCCTGTACCCCAAAAACCCAAAACTGTCCCTGAACCCTAAAAATACCCCTGTACCCCAAAAACCCAAAACTGACCCTGAACCCTAAAAATACCCCTTTACCCAAAAACTGAAAACTGACCCTGAACCCTAAAAATACCCCTTTACCCAAAAACTGAAAACTGACCCTGAACCCTAAAAATACCCTTTTACCCAAAAACTGAAAACTGACCCTGAACCCTAAAAATACCCCTTTACCCAAAAACTGAAAACTGACCCTGAACCCTAAAAATACCCCTTTACCCAAAAACTGAAAACTGACCTGAACCTTAAAAATACCCCTTTACCCAAAAACTGAAAACTGACCCTGAACCCTAAAAATACCCCTTTACCCAAAAACTGAAAACTGACCCTGAACCCTAAAAATACCCCTTTACCCAAAAACTGAAAACTGACCATGAACCCTAAAAATACCCCTTTACCCAAAAACTGAAAACTGACCCTGAACCCTAAAAATGCCCCTTCACCCAAAAACTGAAAAATGACCCTGAACCTTAAAAATACCCCTTTACCCAAAAACTGAAAACTGACCCTGAACCCTAAAAATACCCCTTTACCCAAAAACTGAAAACTGACCCTAAACCCTAAAAATACCCCTTTACCCAAAAACTGAAAACTGACCCTGAACCCTAAAAATACCCCTTTACCCAAAAACTGAAAACTGACCCTGAACCCTAAAAATACCCCTTTACCCAAAAACTGAAAACTGACCCTGAACCTTAAAAATACCCCTTTACCCAAAAACTGAAAACTGACCCTGAACCCTAAAACTACCCCTTTACCCAAAAACTGAAAACTGACCCTGAACCCTAAAACTACCCCTTTACCCAAAAACTGAAAACTGACCCTGAACCCTAAAAATACCCCTTTACCCAAAAACTGAAAACTTTAAAAAAAAAAAACATACAAAATATTAAATATAATTATATACTTACCAATACTTACGTTGTAATGGCATGCGTTGTAAAAGTACTTGCGTTGTAAAAACATGCGTTGTAATGGTATGCGTTGTAAAAGTTTTTGCGTTATAAAAGTTTCGTTGTAATGGTAGTGCGTTGTAAAAGTTGCGTTGTAAAGGTTGTTTCCCGGTAAGGTTGCATCTCAAGGGAAAAGTGCCTGCAAAGGAAACTGATTGGACCCGAATAGATAGAACTACCCAGAATAGAGATGAAACTGTGCATTCCTACTATGAACGACTGTTACAGGTGTTCAAGACGTACAGTGGCCTGGATAATATAGAAATGAAGGACATGACCCTTTCATTTATAGATTTGTGCTAGGGTTAAGGCCTGAGATCTCACAATGGATCAAAGACAATAAAATCTGTTGGCAGTCTAAACCAATTGATGAGGTCCTGAAGTATGCCAAATATTGTGAGGATGAGATGGCAGACAAACGAAAGGCATTAAAGGAAAAGGATATGTGGGCACAGGTAAAATTGGCAGAACAACAGGAACAACAGCTAAATAAATTGACCAGTAATCAGAATCAGGGCCCCGGGGTGGGGGAAAGCCAAGAGTAAAAATGAGCAGAGAAGAGGCCACAAAGAAGTTTCCCTGTCACGGGTGCGGACAGATAGGTCACTGGAGAGACGATTGTCCACATGTACAGAATAGTAATGTACAAATAACTGATTTAAATCCACAGACGCAGAATGAGAAACCACGAAAGACCCAGCAACAGGTAAAACAGAATCAGTTGCCTCGTGCACCTAGACAAAATTTTAGGAGCAAAACACAGCAGGGTGAAGACACCGAAGTGTGGGAAGTAAGGAAACATAAGAATGCAGCAACCTCACAATTTTTGTTAAATGATACATTTCTCTGTGATGACACCTACTGACCAGAGGGGGGAGGACGAGGAGTGCGTGCTTGGCGCCTCCTTGCCGGTGGACCAGACAGGGCCATACATTGAAGGAAAGGTTGAAGGAAATGACGTCACCTTTCTGTTGGACACTGGTGCTACCCGTTCTACTGTGAGAACAGCAGACGTTCCAAACCTACCTCTCTTGGGAGAAGCGATCCAAGTAGTGGGCGTTTCTAATCAGCTAATTAGTACCCCAGTTAATGAACCTATGGAAATTAAAATTGGGAATTTTAAAGAAATGCATAGATTTGTTGTCTGTGATTCCAGTCCTGTAAACCTGCTAGGACGAGATTTGTTGTGTAAAATGAACTGTACTATCTTTTGCACACCAAATGGCGTTGAAATTCAGACCCCAGACGAAGATGGAATTTACAAATTAATGTTAGCAAGACCCGACTCAGAAATTAAAAGACTGACAATAAAGGACTTACCTGAAGAGCTCCAAGAAACAGTGAAACCAGAAGTATGGGATTTTACTGGAAAAGATGTAGGATTAATGGAAAATGTTGACCCAATTAAAATAGCCATAAAAGAAAATGCAGTATACCCAAATGTTAAACAGTACAAAATGAGTGCAGAAGTAAAAGCAGGAGTTGCCATTGAAATAAAAAGATTGTTAGAAGCAAACATCATACAAGAAGTAATGAGCAGCCCATGTAATTCGCCCATAATTGGAATTAAGAAACCTAGTGAGAAGTACAGGGTAGTACAGGACCAGCGCAAGGTTAACAAAATTGTGGTTCCTTGTTGTCCTGTTGTGCCAAAACCCTGCAGTGATACTATACCAAATTCCATGGAATGCTGGATGGTTTACCGTCATTAACTTATGTCATGCATTCTTTTCAATTCCATTGCATCCAGACAGCAAATTTATTTTCTCATTTGAATTCGACAGTCACGTGTACGTCTGGAATCGCGTCCCTCAGGGGTATACAGAAAGCCCCTCAATTTTTAATCAGATTCTGAAAAAGTGTCTTGAAACCCTAATATTGCCCGGAAAATCTGTTCTGGTGCAATATATAGACGACCTCTTGGTGGCGTCTAAAAGTCGAAAAAACTGTGTCACTGACACAATTGCCTTGCTGAACCATTTAGGTGAAGGAGGGCATAAAGTATCACCCGAAAAACTGCAATTCTGTACCACATCAGTAAAATATCTGGGGCACCAGATAGAGAGAGGTATCAGAAAAGTCACCACAGAAAGAATCAGGATAATTCGAAACATGGAGTTACCACATACCCAGAAGGAAATCAGAATGTTCCTTGGAGTTGTAGGATACTGTAGACACTGGATTGTGGGATTTGCAGTCCTAGAAAACCATTAATAAAAATGACAAAGAAAGGAGCAAGTGACCCAGTAGAGTGGGATGATGAAAGCATGACAGCGTTTATCAAATTACGAGACTGTCTCTGTACTGCTCCTGCCTTGGGAATGCCCGATTACTCAAAAGATTTTGCACTGTTCTGTGACACACGAGATAATTGCGCACATTCAGTCCGGACCCAAATTCATGGTTTGACTCGACGTCCAGTGGCATACTTTTCTTCCACATTGGACCCAGTAGCAGCTGGATTACCGGGATGTTTGAAAGCTGTAGCTGCAACATGCATGAGTCTTGAACAGAGTCCATTGTTATGGGACATCCGGTAACTGTGTATGTTCCACACTCTGTTTTAATTTTACTGACAAGAACAAAAACCCAATATCTCACACCTAGTCGGCTGACTAAGTACGAGAGAATCCTTGTAGGTGCAGGAAATGTGACCCTTGAACGATGTAATATTTTGAATCCAGCTACCTTACTACCCAGCTCATTTGCAGAGGAAGTGAGGGGAATTTGCACATAATTGCATTGATTTGACTGAGTTCAGTACCAAACCACGCCCAGACATCAAAGAGAGTCCTCTGTACAGTGAAGATTATGAGCTGTTTGTAGACGGCTCATGCATGAGACATGAGGACGGTGGCCTGAGAGCTGCCTACTCGGTATGCACTCTAGAGCGTCCATCCTATTTATATGGAGTAAAGTCTGCACAAATAGCCAAATTAATTGCATTGACAAAAGCCTGTAAATTTGGGAGAAATTTGAGAATAACCATATATACTGATAGCCATTATGGTTATGGGGTTGTGCATGACTTTGGCCAATTATGGCTACAGAGGGAGTTCCTGACTTCTTCAGGCACCCCTATCCGAAATGGAAAATATGTGCAGGATTTACTGGAATCAATCCAGTTACCAAAAGAATTGGCTGTGGTCAAGTGCGCTGCTCACAAATCTGGCGATGACGATGTGACAGCAGGTAATCGATATGCTGACCAGTTAGCCCAACATTGTGCAAAATACAAAATGGCAATCAATATGAAGGTTGGGGGAAACGGAAACAGCTGCCAACTTTTGATGCTAGAGGGAGTGAATACATGGGAAGAAGTGAGAGACTTACAAGAAGCAGCAGACCCACCGGAGAAACAGAGATGGAGGAACTTTGGTTGTCGTAGGAGGAATGCAGATGGTGTCATTGTTTACCTTGATGATATGCCTGTGTTGCCAGACTGTATGCTTGCTCCTATGGCTAGGCTGATACATGGAAATACACATGTAGGCAGAGATGCGATGATTCGCATGTTCCGCCAAACATGGTTCAATTCGAAATTCATAAGCGTAGCAGAGGCACTCTGCCAGAGGTGTTTGACCTGCCAACAATTTAACCCTGGAAAGAAAACCATAGTGTTACCAGGGAAAATTGGAAAGGCAGAAGGCCCTTTTATTAGATTACAACTTGATTTCATTCAGTTGCCCCCTTGTCGAGGAATGAAATACCTACTTGTCATTGTCTGCCTGTTTTCAAAATGGGTGGAAGCTTTCCCTGCACGAAGAAATGACAGCATCACAGTAGCAAAATTGTTACTTAGGGAACTAATACCTCGTTACGGTTTCCCAGTCTTAATTGAATCTGACAGAGGAAGTCATTTCCAGAATGAAATAATAAGTAAAATCTGTGAAGCATTCAAAATCATGCAAAAACTGCACTGTGCATATCGTCCAGAGGCTTCTGGAGTGGTAGAACAGATAAATGGCATAATGAAATCAAGATTGGGAAAGATGTGTGAATACACTCAACTGGAATGGCCAGATGCTCTGTCTCTTGTGTTGATGGGACTCAGAAGTATTCCAGATCGGAACACGGGCTTGAGTCCCCATGAAATCCTGATGGGAAGAGCATGGGTGCCAGGATACAAAATAATAAGCATATCTGATGATTTGGTACTGGAATACTGTAAGGAACTGGCTGACCAAGTACGTTCTATCTCTCGCCAGGTTGGGGGAGAAGACGTCGCCAGGCCAACGACTCCAGCACATGCCCTGAATCCAGGTGACTGGGTCGTAATAAAGAAGCACACTCGGAAAAGTTGCCTTGAACCCAGGTGGGAAAAGCCACAACAGGTGATCCTGGTTACCACCACAGCTGGAAAGTGTGCAGGAGTACCTCGCTGGATCCATGCCAGCCACACGAAAAAAGTGACTGAACCTGACGAAACTGAGGCTGAAGGTTGCGCAGCTGAAGGATCCCAAGACATCGGTCCTGAAGTAGCTGAAGAACAACCGAGCTCCAGTCAAGAAGATTGGGTTCCAATAATCGATCTGACAATCGACCCCATAAGAACTAGAAGTCAAGCCCAGCTGGATAGACAGTGGGATAGTGAGGACGAGAAAGGTGAAGAAGAAGCTACTCAGATCATCGAAATCCACGATAAATCTGATTCTGAGGGGGACCAGATAGGGAGAGAGCAGGTAATTGACACTCCACCCAGAACACCTGCACCAGAAGAGGGGCAGATAGAAATTAGGGCGGAAGTTCATGCGGAAGAAAATCAAGAGTTCGAAGAGCTTGAACAGGAACAGGTAGGATTAGACAATTGTGTTGAGGAAGAAGAGATCGAAATAGATCAAAGCCAAAATCAGCACACACCTGAACAAGGCCAGTTTAGGTACCAGGCAGAAGAAGCAGATGAAAGACCTGGACCTAGTCAGTTAGCGAACAATACAGAGGACGAACTTGATCCAAATGTGCCACAACTGAACGAAAACAAAAGAGTGTTTGAAGAAGGCCAAGACACAGTGCCAGTTAAAAGACTAAAGAAAGGTGACTCAGTACCTAGATTTGTGAAAAGGCTGAGATTGCGTCTAAAGACGATAGCCGAGGAGCCTGAACAAATAAATGAGGTCTCGAGTCAAACTGACCCGGTGGTGACAAAACAAAAGAGAAGAAGTGCTCGCATTAAAAAGCTGAATAACAAGTATTCGAGCCCTGAATGGACTTACTTTGTACTGGAAGAATTTGAGAATTTGGAAATAAGTGACGAAAGTACTGAAAGTGACGACGGATTGATTGCTGAACAGACCAGTGAAGAAGCAAACCCAACCTGAGAGGTTACTCGAGTAAGCAAGTTGTGCAGAGTTACAAAGAGGGGTTGAAGCTTCTTTTGAGCCGAAATGGCTGATTCTTCTGAGAATGGGAGATCGAGACGAAGTTGTTGTAAAACATGCTGCCAAGTATGTTTATGTAGTGTAGCAATAGTACTAATACTGTGGATAGGACTAACAATAACTATTCCTTCTATGATGAGTAAAAACCCGAGTCTTTACCCAAATAATAATTTACCTGACGACACTGCAGAATCACATACTAGAAGTACACCACGAAGAGTAGATGCATTGGACAAACCACTTAGCCTGAAACGGAGACAGTTAGAATTAGAAGCACAAGATGAGGAAGGATTACACTTTAACAAAATTAAGAACAAGACTCATTTAAATGTTTTCGCAAACCTGTTAGTACATTATGTAGAAACTATGGAAATAGACGAATGTTATGTCTGTATGAAGCTACCTACTTCTGTGGCTGAAGGCCTGACTTATCATCACCTGCCCTTAACCTATGGAATCTCCTGTAGTATACTGACTAGTTTATTTTACAAAAGAGGACCTTTACAGTATTACTATTCAAACTCTGACGTGACATTTTCTGAACTTCCTGTTCGAAGAAACCTGAACCCTGTACATACGACTAGAGATGTAGCTAAGTACATGAGTGATTATTTTCTAACTGTAGGAAAAATTAACATAGATGATGCACATAAAAATAACCTGACCTGTTCCTTACATGAAAAGGAAAAGGAATTTCTGGACATGGTAGAGAAAAGAAGAGAGAGTTTCCAAAAGAAAGCCAAAGACAAGAACCATAAAGTTCCTAAATGGGCAAAGAGTATAGGGAGCACCTCAAATGGAGCCAATGCTGCGATGCTTCTGGATTTTTAAAAGAAGGGGAAACTCTGTCTTAAAAGAGAAATGACTAGTTATTATAACAATATTTTCATTGGTTCCAGTGAATGCGAACATAATTACAAGATAATTGGAGGTTGGGGTTTCAAAGATGGGACAGAGCCTGTGTTTCCTGGAATTTATTTTATTTGTGGGAACAAGGCTTACTTCAAGTTGCCCGACCATTGGTACGTAGTAAACGAGAAAGTGCTGGTGAAATTGTAGGAGATATTTTTAGTGCACTGATACCTACAGTGGGAGTGGTTCTGAACACACACAGAATTTGCAAATTGTCAACAGTAGTAGATCGGTTATCTACCGACACTGCTGGGGGTTTCCTGATGGTCAATACCGAAATGGTTGTGGTCAGATCAATGGTTTTACAGAACAGACTTGCTCTTAATACTCTACTGGCAAAAGAGGGCGGAGTCTGCAGAATGCTGAAAGCGCAACATTGTTGCACCTACATACCAGATAAAAGTGTAGAAATTAAAAGGTATGTGAGGAACATTACAAATTTGGGAAAGGAGCTCAAACCACTTGAGGTTGATAGTGCCTGGAAGAGACTCACGGATGGTCTCTCCGCCGTAGGTCATTGGTTTGCTAATTTAGGTAGAAATTTTCTGATTAAAGTACTGATGCCAATTGCGGGATTAGGTTTAGTAGTATTCATCATATTCATCTGTTGTAAATGTCGAAAACACCAGAAGAAGTACACTGTGAACCAGAGAGGAGTGAAGAGAAATGTGGATGAACTTGAATTAGAGGAAATGAATAATCAGATTTATAAAAGGGTGAAAAATTCTCACCCTAATGAAGAGACGAAGGAGAAGCTGAATCGAATTTTTGAAGAAATTGAATTGGGCAAAATGTGAAAAGTTGGCATCTGGTTCTATTTTGATTTGTGGTGATATAAAATATCATCAAAGAGGGGATTGATGGAGCAAGGATTCGCACGTAAAGTGACTTGCTTGTATCAATAACCTCAAATAATGTTAATAAGTATAACCAAAATGTTCGTGTTACTAATATTGCACATTTTACATTACACGGGGTGTCCCAGTAACGCTTGCTTATGTGTTTACTTATCCTAAAAACGCTTGCCACTACAATGGCCGCTGCTTGGCGGGAATTTCATCTGCGCATGCGTCTGTCACTCTCATGTGACGTGACGTACTCGCAGTTCTGGTGGGAAAACTTTGCGCTTGCGCACTAGCTTTAAGATGGACGCTTTGTGTTCTCACATGCCGAAGCGTGCCCTGCCGCTTTCTGCAATGCTGTTTGTCTTAAACTAATCTTAATGCTATAGTTAATATAAAGTTAGGGGAGTCATATGGGGATTCCTGGTATACAGTGTATTCATTTATTTTTATGTTCTAAATTGTTTTCCTTTACTTTTCATGTGGCGAGTCTTTTGGGCCGGGGAAGTACATGAAACCCCATCTTAGAAGTCCCTGCTGCGCATGTCACCCTGGCAGAGGGAAGACAACCATGTACCAGTGGAACTCAGCCAGCTGGCAGCCACAGTCAAGATGTTCATGAGAACTGACCTGCGACCCAGCAGGACGAAGCTGAACTGTACTGCAGTTGTAACAATTGTATATAAAATTGTATTAGGCATTGTTAGTAGAAGAGCACATGTCCTGGGAACCCCAAATTAAATAGGAGGTCCCAAAAGATGCAAATTGGGGCTTGTAGAAGTTTAGTCCTGGTTGGTGTGTTGACCCGTCCTACTTGAGGACCAATTGAAATTGGGGATTTTTTACACTTGCAACATTTGGGGGGGTGGCACATTGACCCAAAAACAGTATAACTAGCCAAGGCTTAGCTAGAGAAATTGTCCGACTTGTCTGAATAGCTGACCTGTCACTGACCCAACGCACTCAATAGGTGACTGATACAGAGAGCTGCGGAGACCCAAGCGGGGTTTTAAGAACCTTAAGTGCTGGCAGAGCACTTTCCTGGGGAATTCGATAACCGAATCGGGGTTCTGACTGACAGCTGCAGAGAGGGTGTAGCGCAGGCGTTGCTACCGAACTGTGGGTGCTGGTCTTTCCTTGATGGTCCTGTCCTGATCCTAATCTGGTTTTCCTGTCCTGTCCTGGGATGTCCATTCTGCACCTGCTGGCCTACTGGCGACTGTCCTTCCTTGGGGTTTCCCCTGTCCTTAACTGACCCGTGGCCAGGGTTGGTCTTCACACCGTTCTAGGTAAATATAGTGCTGGGGAATCTATTCTGCATCTTTCATTCTTTCCCAGGCTTTAATAAAGACGTACTCTTGCATATTGATTTTCCATGTTTTCCTTTTTGATCGTTGTTATATTAGCATGTTCCAATTTCTCCCTATCCTTTAAGTACGTTCCTGCACACAGTTCATGAGGTATAGATGTTCCTTTTTTTTACCTTCCTTTAGCTAAATGAAATGATTGCTCTGAAATATTAGCGTGTTCCACTTTTACCTTCCCTATAGTTACATGGTACCCTCGAGTTGTCATAGACTGACAAAATTCTCATACTGTGCCCACTTTAGCATGTTCCTTATTTCCCCCGTCCTTTAGTCACTCTTTGTTTAGTCTAAATTCCTGAAATTCTTACTAGCATGTTCCCTGTTCTTACCTTCCTTTAGAGTCCTAAATGGTTGGTCTGATTTATTTCCTATATGGATACATGCTCTTTATAATTCTAGTTATTGACAGTTTACTTACGGTGAACCTTATGCTTGCTGAAACTGACAAATTTTAGATAAAGGATTTAAAACTTCCCGAGTCTGTGGTTATTAAAGGAGTGCAAAATGTAGTAAATAGAGTATTTTGGTGTCTGCCTTTCTTTTACAGCTAGCTCCCTGATCCATTGTGGTCATTAGGTACCCATAGCAGTGGAGTGGTAAGTCGGGTACATTGGAAATACATTAGGAAGGAACAGGGTTACTGATAGTAGAGTGCAAGGTTACCGGATTAATAAATATGGTGAATTGAAATTTATGGGCCCAATGTGCATATGGTAAAAATTATAGTCGGGTGACCTGCGCGCTCTATCAATAGGAAGTTTGCAGATTCCTGTAGATTCTGAAATAACTCCTTACAGAAATATGAGGAATATGAACAAGTGCACAATTTGAGCCAAAGTTTGAGGTTTACATGGACTCTGGGTAAGAAAATCTTGTGGGATGCATGCAAGTTGCTCATCCTGAATTTCCCTGTATCTACTTTTCAGAAGTATCTGAGTTGAGTACGTTTCCTTGGGTGTCAGCTGTTGTGGGGCCAAATATCGGTGCTACCCACATTTACATTTTGGTAGTGGATATTTGATGTTGCCACGGTGCGTTTTAGAGCAGTTTGGGGGAGATTTACTAAGATTTTGCGCCGTTTTTACATCACACAAATGGCAAAAAATGGGCCATAATCTGTTTTTCTAAATTTATGTAAAACTAATGTGAAGCAGCGCATGGCGCTACTTCACTTTACTTTGCGCCATGGGGGTGTGTCATGGGTGGTGCATGGGTGTTCCCATGCAACTGCCCAAGGTTTGTCATGCCAAGCAAATTTTACCATAAGCAGTAGAATGGGTTTAGCGTGAGAAAAATGCACCCTTTTAAACTAGGCGCAAGGAAGTACAAATGCTTTCATCTCTCCTTCCTTTTCTGACTTTGCATGCGTGCTGCACTGTGCAGCACGCATACAAAGTGGGAAAAGCTTTCCCTTGTGTCTAGGCATAGTATTTGTACAGGAAGGGTATCCTTCCTGTACAACACCTATGCTGGGCTCACACACACCCTAGCGTTTATGGACCTAAAGTGTGTGGGTGGCGCACTGCAGCTGTAATCAGCACCAGCGCAAGGGAAAGGGGAGGAGGAGTCATATCTTTAAAATATGGCGCTCTCCTGCTCCCTCCCTGTCCCGCAGCGCAGCCTTGTGGGTGATACGCTGCTTTGCTTGGAGATTTGGTAAATCTCCGTCAAAGTGTGTATATTTTTTTGACGTTTCTAGGTTTAGTAGGTATCCCTGGGTGGCAACAGAGGGCAGGGCCAAGTACTGCAGCTAGCAACAATGCCGGAATGGACACTTTAGAATACTACATTTAATGTCTCAACCTTTCCTGTGGATGGTGTTAGACATATTGAGAGAAGTGGGGTGCAATTTTTACTGAGAGAAGTGTGGGATCCCTGGGTGGTAGAAATGTTTGTGATCCTTAACAGAATCCCAAAGAAATTCTACCGTGCCAAATCTTCTATGTCTTTTTCCCCCTCCAGTTGTTTTAATAGTGTGTGTGTTGTGTATTGTTTAAAACGAAGTAACCTTTTAACTAATCATTTGACTGCTGTGTATTCAAGAAAAAATGTCCCGGGGCAAACATTAATGCTTTTCTGATGTTATCTAAGTTCCACAAAAAGCGTGTGTTCTCCTCCCCTGTAGATCAAACAGTGCACACCAGCACAACTATGACCTCTATTTGTCCTTCTCTGAAGTCTGCGGGTTTTCTGTTCTGCATTGTGAGCAAACAATCTTGCTGATAGAACCCTCCGAGGCGTTGCCTGGCACTGCGAAGTGCATCATTGCAGCCCCTCCCTGAATCAGTCCCTGAAACAATTCTGCACAGCTTCACAGACCGAATGAAGAGCAGTCACATTATCCGGAAGTCGGGTTCTGGAAGTTTAATAGCCAGGTAGGTTGTCTGTATATTCACTAATTCTCGCACACATTACCTACATATCTTTGCTCCTGATGTTTACTTCTCCTGCATGCTTGGTGTAATGGTGTAATCTAAATATGTGTGATGTAAATATGCATTAACAATACAAGTACTACGGATAATCTATCTAATAATGCTGAAAATTCCTGGCACTAACATAATGTTTTCTACATTCCAAACACCAATATAGTGTAGAAATTAGGTTTTTGCAAGTGCTTGCAATATAAAAAGGCACAACTTGGAGCAGATTGAATAAATGAACTCGTGTACAATGGCCTCGGAACATGTGTTAGATACTTCTTTCATCAGTGCCCAGAGTAAAAAACAGCGACAGGTAACACGGCATGCTGGAATTTTAAAACAAGTTTTTGTGATCTGTCAATTTGTACCCAATACATTATTTGCAGCTGTGAACGCGAGCTGTGGGTAGGTAACCATCTTTAAATCCCTGGACAGGGGAGAAGTGGGGGTCGCTGGCTAGCTGCAGGGATGGCAAGATCTTCGAAGTAATGTACGCCTCTATGAAATGAATGAGAGGATAATAAGCAATGGTAAAAACCAATTGATCCGGCTTATCGTTAGGGGAAGTGTTTATTAATAGTTGTACGACTTTAAATGCGTAGACCAGGCTGTGCAGAAAGATGATTCCATAATGAAGTAACAGTTATGCCTATAAAAATACGAGCGTAGGGCCACTCTACTCAAAAGAATGCAGAGTTAAGCTGCACCCACAAAGAAGAATAAATATGGCCCCTATGCACGCAGCACTTTGAGAGAAAGGGGTGTTCCATGGGTGTGGCCTTGGGTGTTCCCATGCAACACCCATGGAACCAGACACATTTCCAGATTTAAGATGAATCATGAATCTGGAAATGCGTGTGAATGCTACACCTCCCCAGTGGAGGCATAGGGAGGTGCAACTAGGAGAAATGTTTTCATTTCTCCTGGTTTTCATTTCCTCTTTCTATGCGTGCTGTATACTGTAGCATGCATTAAAAAGGAAATCCCCTATAATGATTGTTTATGTACAGGAAGGGTCCCTGCCTGCACATAAACAATCATTGAAACAATGACTTTTTCAACTTCTATGTGTGCTAATGCATCACACATAGAAGTTGTAAAAAGGCATTTCAGATTGTTTTTGTGCAGGAAGGGAACCCTTCCTGAACAAAAACAATCTCCCCACGATGCAAGAAATGTATCCTGCCATTAGGAAGTACACATTCAATCATTTCCATCATGTGCATGGGTCTTAGAAAAATGTTGAGAATATACTGGGTGTGAGTGTTTGATTGGTTCTGATGCTCCGTCCATCACCACCCCCTATTGTACCGAGAATATACACAAGCTCTTGGTCTTGAGGACATTTCCAAACATTTCAGGAAAACACCACCCTGTGACCTCCCATAGCAATGAGGTATGGCTGAAAGACCACGATGAGAGGAGGCAGTAGAGAGTCCAAAGTAGGTTTATTGAAAAAGTCCAAAAGTAAGGACCCACTGCTGAGACCAGCTGCTTAACCCCTTGCATGCGGCACATATTTTCACACTGTGCGGGCATTTTAATTAGTGGGCGGGAATCGGAGAGCACCTGGCCATCCTCCGCACACGCCCATCGTGACACGTGATGGCCAAGGCCGTCATGCGCATGCAAGGGGTTAAGTTAATTGTCAGGGGTAACTGTTCACTTAGCATCAATAGACGGAGCAGGTACTTCACCCAGAAAATTGGATTTTTGTGCCTCATTTGCTATATTTTGACACACATCAACACAGCAAGCCTTCCTGCTGCGCTGCCATGCGTCAAAATAAAAGAGCAGGAATGTGCTGTATCAACAATATACGATGCATTCCTGTCCTTCTCCCTTGTACCGGTGCTCAAACAGCAACAGTACGCCAACGCAGACACCATTGCATCATGACCCACTGGTGCCTGCGTTGCGGGGAAGATTGTTTTCGTGAAGGAAGAGAAGCCTTTCTGCACGAACACAAAAATGTATGGCACTTTCCTTTTGACTACAAGACTGATTCCCAGTTGGCCAGTATTTCTTCTCTACTCGCTTGTAAAGGTCTCATGGGCTGACCCAAACCTAATTTACTACATACAAGTCAAATTCATAAACAAACACAAATGTTGCTTTACTTTTGTTTTGGAAAAAAGAATGTGGTCATATACAAATCATCTTTTAGTACATATAAAATACTTTTCATCCATGTAGAGTGCACACTTATTTTACAATATAATACATTTACTTTAGATCGAATACAGGCCTCTTAAAGTTGATTTTTTGAAAGGATACAATCATATAGAAACAATTTTTAACATATGTCTTGATCTGTCACTCAACCGACAACCACATACATACTGCACACAACAGCACACATTTAATTCATAACCATCCCAACTACAACTTACACGCACAGAACACAGAGCAGACATTCTTGTCTATAAAGTTTGTCAGTTACAAAGTAGTAAAAATACAGTAAAATCATAGCACAGTAAATGTCTCAATGCACGGTATACCAATAGACAATAGTGTAATGAGAAAAATGACACCAAAACAACAAAAATCCAATAAGAGGAGCCATAAATATTCATTTTTAATGATTTCAGTAAAAGAAAGTCTCAAAAAGGTAAAAAGGGCCAATGATAGTCAATGGCCACAAGAGACCTGGTCGTAGGCATGATTTAAAGCTGACCGCAATGAAACTCCGGTCAAATATACTACCAGGTTTGCCCTGGTAAGTGATTTTGTGCTGATCTTGAAGATACTCCCGGCTTGCAGGGAAGAGTGACAATGGAGGCTGTTGGACTTGGCCCTTTTTGGCTAAAGTTTCCTAAACTTTTTGCCTTCCCCCTAGAGCTTTTTTTTGACCTGGTGTTGCACACTTAGATGCATTGGGCACTGCTGATCAGTGTCAAAGTGCAAGTTCTCTCTGTATAAAGTAGTGTGGATTAGTGATTCCATGATTGGTATATTTGTTTTACTAGTAAAGTTCCTAGTAAAGTGTGCTTTGTGTGCCAAGGCTGGTAATACAAATTCTACTCGTGGGCCTGTAGCACTAATTGTGCCACTCACATCAGTAGCCCTCAAAAGAGGACTCAGGCCTGCCACTGCAGTGACTGCGTGCAGTTTGCCAACTGCCATGTTGTCCTGAAATGTGCACCCACTTACCAGGCCTTACCCTTCCCTTTCCATGCACATTAGACACCCCTATGGTAGGCCCAAGGTACTCCCCATAGGCAGGGCAGAGTGCAGTGTCTGTGAAAGGCATGACATGTACTGAGATGTGTACCATGTCTTAACAGTGAAATACTCTCCATTTCGTTTTTCCTTGTTGCAAGGCCATCTTGCCCATAGGACAGAATGAGGACGGCTGTGTAATATGCTTTCAGCCTATGTTGCCATAGGCTTAAGATGGAGAGGTGAAGTTTAGTGTGCCTGAACTTAAAATTTAATAACGCATCTCTTTGTGAAGGTGGTTTTTGAATTGCATGTTTAGAAACCACCCTTTTAGAAGTGCCTGGTTTTCTTATTCTAACAATTATGTGTGTCTCTGCCTGGTTGTGGATTGACTGTCTGGATATTAATGTGATAGGATCTGGGAAGTGTCTTGACCCAGGGGAGGGATAGGTAAGACAGCAACAGGCTGACCAGTATAGTATCTGGAGTGTAGGGGGGGAGAAGCCCCTGGAGGTGAAGAGGCTTGGCCTTCCACCATAAAACAAAGGCTCCATCTCCTGCTGAGTGATTGAGAAACCAGACCCCCTCTATCAAAGGAAGAAGGTGCCACTCGCAGGGAGAATCCCTGAACTGATTTAGACAGGGGTCAGTGCCCCTGAACACAAAGACTTCAAAGACATTTAGGGGTATAACTAGGAGAGCTGAAACCCCTGAGCGTTGGACTGATCAAGACTGGAAAGGATTGAAACTACTTTGTGGTCAAGAGGAACCTCTGCCAAGGAAGAACAGCTGAAGAGACTGACAAAAAGGACTCACCCTTGCTGTGTGTTTTGGGGCTGGCCTGCAGTTTGATGCTTTAACTAAGGCGAGGCTAAAGGACTTTGCTGTGTGCTGTGTCCCCCTACTTGAAAGGAATTTCGCTGTATGCTGTGCCCGAAGTAACTGGTCCCCAAGGGCCCGAGGAGAGCTGGTTCCCTGATGTGGAATCTCATGAACATCAAAGTTTCCAAGTGTGTCTCAGTGGCATTGTGTGTGCATGCTTTTTGCAGCCTGAGACCTTCGTAAGCATTGTCCGGGACTGTGTGACCCGAAACCCATCCGAGTTTCAGCGACGCTTTGTGCATGTGCATGTGCAGCCTGAGAATGCGGTGGGAGTCAGTGGTGCTGGTTGGAAAGTGCCACTTGACTGCAGTGCCCTCGCAGCATAAATCATCATCCACGCTGCTGTGTAGCAATGTGTGGCCCGGACCGTCATAGTAACAAAGGCTGCGGATCAAGATCGCCGCCGCTAGCCTGAGCCGCAATGTGCTGAAGCATTTTGTCAAGCTAAGGAAGTTGTGAGGTAGTTGTGATCATTGTTCGCAAGATTAATCTGCCCAAGATAGTCAGTAACATAGAAGGCAGTGCTGTAACTTGTCTGGCTACAGCGTCACCTGCATCGGAGCTACGTCAATATCGGAAGCGCCCAGCAGGACGTCTGACGAACCGGGAGAGAGAGAGAGAGAGAGAGAGGAAGTGCATCCCCTAGGTAAGGCTTGGACTCCGGTCGGGAGCCGCAAGCGTGTGTGGCCTGTGGAGGAGCAGGAGGAGTACCGGAGTGTTCCCGTCTCTCTCCCGCTTCATTGCGTTAGACGCACTGAGTCCTTGAGCTGCCCAGACCTGCCTGGCAGTACCAGGGCCGCCCTCGAAAGTTCAGGAATGTTGCTTGTGGTTGGGGCCAAACCCGCGCCCGCGCTAATCATGTCGATTGGCCTGGTATTTTTCTTGCATTACGAACTGCCTTATTACTTTACTTAGGGATTGTATTATTCCTGCATTACGACCTGCCTGATTACTTGCATTGAGGATTGAACTATTCTTGATTGACAAACTGCTTTATTACGTGCATGGAGGGTTGAATTGTTCTTGCATTACGAACTGCCTTATTATTTGCATTAAGTAGTGCATTATACTTGAATTACGAACTGTCGTAGTTTTTGCATTGAGGATTGTAGTATTCCTGCATGACGAACTGCCTGAGAATGTGCATTGAGGATTGAATTATTCTCGCATTACGAACTGCCTTATTACTTGCATTATGGAGTGTGTTATACTTGCATTACCAACTGCCTGATTACGTACATTGAGGATTGCATTATTCTTTCATTACGAATTGCCCGATTATGTGCATTGAGGATTGCATTATTCTAGCATTACCAACTGCATTAGTCGGATGATACAAACTGCATTACAAACTGCATAACATTACATTAGGACTGCATTTGAACATTGTGAACTGCTCATTAATGTCACAAGAACCTACAAGTGTGTGTTGGTCTAATAACCTGCAAAGTGAAATATCACAAATACACATATGTTGGATTTTTATTGTTTGGTCTTACCTTTATTTTCTTCTTGATAAAGATCCCACTATTTTCATACATCAGTGTAGGGTCCATTTGTGCTGTTATCAGTGTGTCACTGGGATTGTGGTTGCAAATACTTTACACATTGCCTTAAAGATAAGCCTGGCTGCTGGTGCCAAGATACCAGGAGGTGAGCAGGGGTTATCAAAGAGGGTCACTCCTTTACCTGACTAGAAGCAAAGGTCCCTATTTGGACTAAGATCACTGACTCAGCCAACTAGAGACCCCCAGTTCTAACAGAGGCTTTACTACGTCATGTGGTCAGATTTCTTCACCTTCTAGATGAGCCATGCTGCTAAATAAAGGATGTTTTTTCCAGAAAGGGTGGTGTATTTGTGCTAGTGGGAAGGGTGTTGCCTACATCTAGATTGGTGAACTTGAACTGTTTTCTGATGACTTCTCCTCAGAGAAATATTTTCAGAAAAAGTTGGAACCAGGCTGTATCAGTTTTCTTGATAATGTTTTCTTCGAGTGAGAGGCAACAGTCGAGGGTACATCTAATTGTTATAGCCTGATGTGCAGTTGGAGAGTGAAGCCTGTTTTAAGTTGTTGAACCATTGCTGAACCAGACAATGTTTGGCACTGTTGCCAAACTGGTGCAATTCCAACTTTGTGGGGTTTAGTATGAGATAGTTTGCTGGCATCCAGGTTTAGAAGCATTTGAGACAGACGTTGAATCTCTGTATATGGTTGGTTCAGGAGATTGCAAGATGGAGTTCGGGTGCCATTCACCATACTGCTGAATCCTGATGTTGCTGTATGCAATGATGAAAACCCAAAGTTCCATATAAAGTTTAAAAATTGGAGTTACCTGGATTGACCCCTGCACACCGCAGGTGACAGAGAGAATCCAGGATCTGGTAGTTCCTATCTGAACAATCTAATGGTTGGTGAGGTATGATGTGCACCACTGTAGAATTGCACCAGTGGAGCCCATTTGGGTTTTTAGGGTGTGGCTCAATAGCCAAAACAATGGGAAACGATCTATAAGGACCAAGCGGCAAGAGTATTTTTTGTCGTTGAGGAAGAGGGTGTTGTTGACTCCTTAGAGCGTGGCTGTTTCAATACTGCAGTGTCATCTCAACCCCTTTTAATAGTCTTAATGTAAGTTATTCTTGCTGATGTGCCTTTGTGAGGATTTTTTCAACAAATGGTAGGAGGATTATAGGACAGAGGCTGTCATGGCCAGCTGAAACAGGTTTCAACAGAAGGGTCTTGAGGAAATCTTGGAAGGGTCAATTGATAAGCAAGAAATTTACTAAGTAGGGAAGAGTATGAGAGATTCTCCATGCAGACACTTGGTGTATAAGCCACACTTTTTGACAGCCTTAAAGAGTGCCTTGCTTCTGTTAATTGCTCAGCTGATTGTGATCTTGTTGTGGCTGAATGATGGTGCTCCAGTCTTTGTGTAACACTTAGGCATGGAGGCTCACATTTTCTGAGGAAAATAGCAACCTTTGTGTTTCTTTAGAGTGAGATTGTAGATGTTGAGAAGGGTTTTAATGTTTGTTGCTGTTGGAAGTGTCTGAGTAGGCTGATTACTTCTTCTTGGATTCCTGCTAGATGGATTTTCATGAAGGAGCAGAAGGTTACTTTCTGTTACTCTTCATGTGGAGGAGTGGCATGTCTGATGGGAAAGGTGACGGCAATATGATTAGTGTAGTACTGAACAGAAGTAAAGAGAAAGAGTGGTGGACTTTGGAGGAGTTATGTGTGCAAGTACAGATCATGTCATCAGGACTACAAAGTATAAGAAACGAGAAAGGTGTTTATAGATGTGTTTGAAAAACACATGGTGATGGTTGCCTTATCATTGTAGCAGTGGTTCTAGCCACAAGACATTCAGGTCTAAACAAAATCCAAACAGGCTATGCTGTGTTTAAGTGGCCCTTGGCTGGGATTGCCCTGGTGAATAATGCCCTGATGGACAAGCCTATGAAGGCAGATGAGGTGTTAAAATGCAGTACATATGAAGCCTTTTAAATGCAGTGATGCTGCTATCTGTTGAGATGAAGTCTGAGAAATCTAGTGATGTATTTTACATGGGATTGATGCTGGAAATGAATCCTACTTGTCTGGCTTCTTATTTTAAAAATGGTTTGGTATTGATTTATGAATGTATTTAAAACAATTTTTAAATGCTATGTTACTTTAAGATGTACAGGCACTGCACTGATAATGTTATGTCCTGTTTAAAACCCATGTTGTAACATTCATACAGGAAGTTCACTAAAAAATCTATTCTGGTCCAGGGAGGACCTGGCCTGGAATTTCAGGCTGGACTGTTCCCATGGGGAACAGGGTCAAGACTGATTTGCATAAATCTGGGTCCAAACTGGGGTGGCATAGTGAGCAGAAAAATGATGGATTTAACCCAGATCTGTGACGGTGGTGAATATTTGACAATGTCCAGCATTCCGTCCATCACCCTTTTGTGTTGCTATGGTCGCCCTAAGTGGGAAGGGTATGCCCAGACTTCAGGACTGTATTTCCAATGCTACCAGATTCAGGCTAACCTTTTGATGCGGGGTGTGAAGAGAAGCACGACTAAAGACATCAGTAGATGTACTACAATAGTTTATTTAATACAGAGGGGCACAGAGAGACGTCCCACCCTTGAAGGCTGCCAACTGATAACACACTCACTGACATTATAACCCTAGCAACCTTCACAGAGCAGGCTTTCACATTCTACCTTCTGAGTCTCTACAAACTAAGGCTGGTACGTAGAGTTTCTTATACAGCAGGGACACTAAGAGGCCACACATTTTAACCCCAATTCTGAACATAGAGAGAAAAGGAATATATACAGAAAAGTTATATATCATACATACCATAACATAATCCTTCATAAAACTAGGATGGACCACCATCTTTTACTTTCCCTTAGATACAGGCAATGCATATTCTCCCTTTCAGAAATTCGGTGACTAGAGGAAACAGGGCCAATGAAAGCGACCCTGCTTAGATTCAAAATGCGGTTGTTATCCAGTTTTACTGTATTGAGAAACAACTTGACAACCTTGTACGGTGAGGAGTACTTTGTGATGCCACCTTTTTGAGGATATTTATCTTCACTGTATCCCCCACCTTCACCTTAGTTATTGAGGTGGCATGTCTAACACAAAAATAATGTTATTTTTCATTACTTTCTGATTTTGGGCTCCTACAGAGCCAACAGCACTCCTCTCATTTTGCATGTTACGGGTGTGGCGTTGGCTTTAAGCGCACAATCGCATGAGTATAATCAGAAAGATACCCCAATTTGTCACTGAAGACTTCCTTCCGCAAACTTTCTACCACCTGCATCCCTTCTTTACTCAGGTTGCACACATCAACCACATGCTCCCCTCAATATGGCTCCTAATAAGCGTCACCTCTTTGTGTGGCATCATATCTTTTAGGATAAAGCTAGGCTCGAAGGGCACGATTAACAGAACTAACTTAAGACAAAATCATAAACTTACTACCATTTTGTTATTCACAGAAGGCACTTACTCATTTTGGTATTCACAGAAGGCACTTACTCATTTCGTTAATCACAGAAGTTAGGAGTCCTAACTTTAGGACTCCTAAATGACTTCTGTGAAAACGAAAGTCTCAAAGTTAGGATCTTTCTCAGTTTAGGAGTAGTAAAGTTAGAACTCCTAACTTAAGAACACCTAAATGCTTTCTGTGAATACCGAAAGTCTTAAAGTTAGGATTGTTTGCAGTTTAGGAGTAGTAAAGTTAGGACTCCTAACTTTAGGATTCCTAAATGCCTTCAGTGAATACAGAAAGTCTTAAAGTTAGGATTTTTCTCAGTTTAGGAGTCCTAAAGTTAGGAGTCCTAACTTTACTGCTCCTAAACTGAGAAAAATCCTAACTTTAAGACTTTCGGTATTCACAGAAGGCATTTAGGAGTCCTAAAGTTAGGAGTCCAAACTTCTGTAAATACCAAAATGAGTAAGTGTGACTACCACAATGGTAGTAAGTTTAGGATTTTGGCTTAAGTTAGTTCAGTGAATCGGGCCCATTGTTAGAGTCAAGCAGAACATTGAGATCTTTCTGATGGGACCAGCTTAATATACTGCCCACTTTGCATGAGACATACATTTTCCCGGCAGCTAAGTGACCTTTATTATCAAACTCACCCAAGAAATCCTCTAATTGCTTTATGGGTGGGTCACTTTAAGTCAAAAGTCTGATATCCAGCTTAAAAAGTGTAAATGTGCCCTCTAACTTTGCCCAGTAAAAGTCTTTTACAACTAATGAAATCTTGGTCCTGGAATAAAAAAAAAAGCAACTGAATAGACTCACCATTGATTAGGTCAGTTTCAATGGGGCCTTACCCTTGTTTTGTTCTACCTGGATAACTACCTCCCTGCAATGCCAATCATCATAATCACAATTGCTTTCGTCATCCTCCAAGTTCACTTCCTTCACTCGCTTAGTTTTTTGTTCGGTCTTGTATTATTTAGCATTGTGGCCCTTCTTTCTGCAACTGCCACACTCAACAGAATTTGCTGGGTAAGTCTTGTTGGCAAGATGTGAACTGCTTGCACATTTTCTGCACATACGTTGCAGAAGGACCCTCAAAGCATGTATTAACTGCTTCGTCTACAGACTGCACTTTCTCACCTACCACTGTGACATTATCATTTCTTATGACTTCCACACATGCTAGGGAGTGCTCAATGCATTTGGCCACCGCTAAGAGCTTTCTGCCAAAGCTCGTCTTTGATCTTCTCAATACTGAATTCAAGCATAAATGTATTCACTCTTCAAGGGCACCTGCAAACTTGCAAGTTGCCCTAGATGTACGCAGATCTATACCATATGTTTCAACTGACTCCTGGAGTTTCTGAACTCTCTTACCGAAATGGTAATGCTCAAATATCATGCTCTACTTTGGAAGATAATGTTTGTCAAACTTGCACAAACACACTTCAAAGTCAATACTCATTTGCATAAGGCTGGCAAAAAAGTAATAGATTTAACCCAGACCTGCGACTTTGGGTGAATGTTTGGTTTGTCCAGCAGTCCGTCCATCAACTGTTCTTTTTCCAGCTGTGGTCCCAGCAGAACCGATGCATCAGAGCTGTTGCATGATACATCACTGACTAGAAACCCTGCATCAGAGTTGCTGCATGATATATCAGCTCACAAAACTCTGCATCTAGATTGCTGCATGGTTAATCTCCAGTGCAGAACCTTGCATCACCACCTGCTGTCTTCCAGGAATCGCCACTGCAATATGCACCCTTAATGCAAGCCTTTACATTGCAAATCCCTTGTTGATGGCCTCCCCAATGATGATGGAGGACTCTTCGTTGAAAGATATTTTTTTTTTTCAGAATCAGCCAGTGTGCAACACATCATGACGCAGAGCTTCATATCACAAGCTCCCACCCTCGTCAACGACATCCTTGAAGACTGTGCAGGACCTTGAATTGCAGCTCTACAGCTCCTAGAAATCACTACTGCAGGATGCATCCTTGACGTGGGACTCTATAACAGTCTACCCGTGCTCCATTTCAGTCGGCCTTGAACTAGTAACTTTGTCCTGGTCCAGGTCAACCAGATTACTGCAGTTGGTGCTTTGCACTTTTTGCACCATTTTTACTTAAATCTTTAAAATGTCATAACTCCGGTTCTACTGATTGGATTGTTGTCATTTGGGTCTTATTTATGGACTCTATTTTTGTAAGGTGGTGTATGATTTTTTTTGTTCTGTGCTTTACTACATTACTGTTTGAAATGTTGCATAAATACTTTACAGACTGTCTCTAAGCTAAGCCTGATTGCTTTTGTGCCAAGCTAACAGAGGGTTAAGCACAGGCTTTTTTGGGGTGTGTTTGTTACTTCACTCTGACAAGGGTTGTGGTTGCTGCTTGAGTTGTTCAACCCCATCAACCAGTAACCCTATTTCTTACAGTACACCACTACCAGGTGCAAACTTTGTACACTCAAGGTCCCAACTATGGGGGTGGGGAGGCTAGTACGGCATGCTCGTTATATCACCAGAAGATGGAAGCATCATTGACTCAAGGTTTCGGAGGGTAAAGTTACACAATTATCAGGTGCAAGTTTCAAAGACTTAAGGTTCCCAGCAATACAGGTGAAAGTACCACCCATGTGGAAGCTTCAAAGATTCAAGGGGCCTGGCTTTAGAGATGCTAGTACCTCCTGCCTGGTACACTCCCACTGGGTGCAAGCTTCACAGATGCTGGGGTCTCAGGTGCAGATAGGTTAGAACCATCTATCTAATGAAACACTAAAGGGCGCAAACTTAATCGCAAAAGGGGCATGGCTGCAGAGTGTCTGGTACTGAGAATCAGGTACATGATTACTGTGTACAAGCTTCACAGCCTGAGGGAGCCTGATTTGGGAGTAGTTGTATCAACTGCCTGGTACACTGCCAGCTACGTTTATGAAGTTAAGGAGCTCGGCTGCAGGTGAAAGCTTTAAACACTCAAAAGGTTGAGCTGCATAGACTCTAGTACTGCCTGGCCAGTACACCAGCACCAGGTAAAAGACTTACAGAAGGGTCGGACTGTACATGCGCTAGTACTAACTACCATAATCGCCACTACTGGGCGCAAGCTTCATAGACTGAAAGGAGACACTACTACATCCTGCCTGGTAGACTACCACCGGGTGCAACTTCACAGACTCAAGTGGCTTGGCTTTGGAGACACTAGTATCACCCACCCAGTAGACCAACACATGGTGGAAGCTTCACATTCTCGAGGTATCTTGCTAAAAATAATGTTTCTTGTTTCACTAATAACTGGCGCCATTTGAAAAGTGTTTAAGAGGGGAAAAAGGTTCAACTACCTCAGCCCCTACATGGGGGTTGATCATTAAGCAGGCACTGAGAAAAAGGGGCCCCAAAATGTTTTTTTCACATGCAACTGCCATAAGGAAAATTAGACAATGATTCAAAAAAACTGAACAGAATGACATCAAATGACAGCATAATAGACAGAGAGCTAAGGGCCTGATTACGAGTGTGGAGGTCTTCCGCCAGCTACACTCACGGTGGTGCAGCATTGTCAGTCCACCATCTGCAGGAGTATTACTTTCACCATCGCACCAATGATGGACCACCACCGGTGCCAGGGAACCTCAGCTCCCTTATGCTGGCACAGTGGAAGGCCAATACAATATGCAGAGTGGGACTGGTGCATTCTGGCAGTGAGCACACCATGAAAAAGGCTGGTGGTGGGAAAACAAAGGAGGCCATATAGGGCCGCCATGCCTCCACTGCAATATGGAGGCATTCGGGGGGGGCACAACATGGGCCCCCCTGTCTGTCTGCTTACACCCCAAGTTCCAGCAGGGCATGAACTTTACAGACCATGCCTTGCTGGACCATTTTTGCCATTCCCATTGCAGTGTCTTTTTTCTGGCACTGCTGTGGGAACAGCAAAAAGACCATCCACCCCCACAAGTTACACTCATTATCAGGTGGATGGTCAATGCGTGGTTTTTGTGCAGTTGTAGTGGCAGTGAGCTGGCACATCTGCACCAAAGCTGTAATCAGGGCCTTTTTCTTTATCCAGAAAGCATGTTTTTTTGTCAGCCCCGCTGGACCCCTACGCAATTTGGAGCACTAGGGGCCAGATGTATGACCCTTTTTTGCATGCACAAACATGTTTGCGTGACGTTTGTGCATGCAAAAACCTCATGGGACATTTACAAAGCCTATTTAGCATGTCACAATTTATTTGCAACTCACTAAATAGGTTTTGCGACTCGCTGTAAGGAAGGGGCATTCCCTTCGTAATAGCGACTGCAAAGCTATGTATCAATGTTACAAAAGACTCGCAAATGACCACCTTCTTCAAGAGGGTCGTAATGGAGTCGCAAAAGGAAAGGGTTCTCCAGGGGACCCCTTTGTGACATGCTCTGTAACTATTTTTTAAGAACAGGCAGTGGTCCCAGGGACCACTACCTGCCCTTAAAAAATGAAATGAAAATGTTTAATTTCAAAAAAATAAATGCATCCCGTGTTCCTTTAAGAAAAATTGTCTGCATTCCAAAAATAAACTCCTTTATTTAAAAGTCCCAGCAGGCCACCATACCTGGGAGGGCCTGCCATTCTCAATGGTGTCACAAATTGAGAGTGGCTCATTAATATTCATGAGCCTCGCAATTTGCGACCCTATTGGGAACCGCAAAACTATTGGTTGTGCATCTGGTGCTAGGCTCCTTGTCCACTCATGAACAAGGAACCTGGTGCTCCAAAAGGCGTGGAGCTGTCTTTGCAATATACATATATATATATATATATAGATATATTCACGCTCCCTCTCGAATCGTTTTCCGAAGTAAGGAAAGCACTCAAGAGGGCGAGTTCAAAGATTTATTGCGAACTCACAGTTACCAGTTACCAGTCGCGTTTCGGCGTTTTGCCTTCTTCGATGGTACAAATTCGCGCCTGAAACTGCCATTTTTATTTACATCACAATTCGGCCGACATACAACATAGAGAGAGGACTACGTTTTTTTCATGGGCGCCATGTTAACATGTGTCTATCTTATTACAAATAATGTTTTTACACACTCCCCACTTATATCGGGTTAGCACATCATGCTTTGTCAGATCGACATGGAAGATACCACTACTGCATTTATGGCACTGTTCCAAACTCTCATAACGCCCTGGATGGGCATAGTCTCTCTCATTATGTAAGGTATAAATATTCAATACAATCCTGTATGGATACTTTCTAATAAACCATTGCTCAGTTCCATAGTTCAATAATAACATTCACAGCACATAATTTATACTTAGTTAATGCACATTCTTTTCATCTATTTTCCTGTCTCTTTCCACAGAACCCCATGTACCCCCTTTCCTATTGTTTGCCCAGATGCATTGTTAACCCTTCGTGTGTGTTCAATCCCTCGGGGTACCTGGTTTGCAGATCGATGATGTACCGGGACTCCAGTCTCCTTAACATCAACAGTCTGTCCCCTCCTCTAGGGTGTGCTGGGACATGATCTAGGACAAAAAAACTTAGGAGGTTTCTGTCACTTTTGTGTTCCATTTGAAAATGGCGGGCTACTGGATATGTCATATCACAGTTTTTTATGGCCCTGGTATGCTCTAGGACTCTCTTTTTAGTTTTGTGAATGTTACTCCCAATGTATTGGAGTCCACATGGACAGATCAGGCAGTATACTGTGTGCGATGTGCTACATGTGAGAAATGTTCTGATCTTTTTTGGTTTGTCCATCCCTGGGACTTTGTAGGTTAAAACCTTCTTGCTTCCCTGACACGCCTTGCATTTTCCACAGGGAAAGAACCCCTGCAACCTATTAGCCAATGGGTTGGGCAGTCGAGCGCCCTGATAACTGTTGGTGAGACTGTCCTTTAGAGATCTCGCTCTTCTAAAGGTGAGTAAGGGTTGGGGTGGAACATCCATGCCTATCACCGGATCCAGTTTTAACAGGTTCCAGTTTTTTCTGAAAATCTTTCTCAACTCCCCTGACTCCTCTGAAAAGGTGGTAATCATTCGAAATGTATTGGTCTCTCACTCTTTATTCGTTTTTCCCTTGAACAGTTGTTCTCTAGGGATACCATTCACTCTCTTGAGGGCACTTTGTAGCGTCAGTTCATCGTACTCACTTGCTCTGAATCTGTCCATGCACTCACTCGCATGTCTCACAAAATCCCTATCTCTGGTGTCATTTCTTTTGATACGTAAAAGTTCCCCAAAGGGTATACTTTTGATTAATTTGGGTGGGTGACTGCTTCGCGCGTGCAATATAGAATTGCCCGCTGTGGGCTTGCGGAAAAGTTTGGTGATTACATTTCCATCTTCAATATGTACCTCCAGATCTAAAAAGTGCACCATAGAGGAACTAATGTCTGCACTGAACTTCAAATTTACATTGTTGGTATTAAGTCTCTCAACATATACCTCAGCTGTCTCTCTTGATCCCCTCCAAATAACAAAGAGATCATCAATGTATCGATGCCATGTAACTATATTTTGAGTCCAGTTACTGTTGGGCTCCGCCCAGGACACTTGCTCCTCCCACCAGCGTACGAATAAATTTGCATAGCTGGGGCGAAGCAGGTGCCCATCGCGGTCCCAGAGGTTTGCCGATAATATTGCCCTTGGTACAGAAATTTTTTATTATTCAGGCTAACTTCAAGAAACTCCAAGACCATCTCATTGTGTCTGGTAAATTTCATAGGCCTGTTCTGTAGAAAATACCTCACTGCATTCATTCAATCAGTGTGTGCAATACAGGTATATAGACTGGTTATGTCCATAACACTCATCAAGTCATCCTCCCGCCAATGTGTGGATTCAATTGTCTGAAGAAAGTCCCTTGTATCCTTTACGTATGATTTCAAGGATACTACAAAGTCAGACAGGAAAGAGTCAATATAGATGGAAATATGTTCTAGAAGGCTGATTGAGAGGAAACAATCGGTCTCCCCGGTGGTAACATTGCGTCTTTGTGGACCTTAGGTAAATGATAAAAACAGGGTGTGATAGGATTCAAAGTTCTTAAAAACAAATATTCCTCTGTTATTATCATCCCTTTTTCGTACCAGGTTTTCAACATGACATGGCAATTGTTAATGCTTATTTGATACACACTTTAATTTGTCTTTTCATAAAAGGACTCGTCAGATAACTATCTCAGGGCTTCCTGGTTGTACGCATCATAGGTCTGCAGCACAACGTTTCCGCCCTTATCCGAGGGCTTGCATACAATCGTGTTGTCATTTTTTAGCCCGTCAACTGCTTGTTTTTGTGCAACCGTTAAGTTCAGTTTCTTGGGTCTTCCCCGTTTCTTGCACCTCATGGTCATAAGTTCCTTAGTAATTGCATCTGCAAACGTATCAATAATATCCACGGGCATTTGTGGTTGAAAGGTCGATACTGGTTTGAATGTTGTTTCCACATTTTGTTGTTCCACCCCCATCATCCCTGAGTTCTCCTGTGATACTACAGCCTCACTGTTCTCCCTTCGCAGATCTTCAAGGGTTTGTATAACTGCCAGGTGTCAGGGAAGCAAGAAGGTTTTAACCTACAAAGTCCCAGGAATGGACAAACCAAAAAAGATCAGAACATTTCTCACATGTAGCACATCGTACACAGTATACTGCCTGATCTGTCCATGTGGACTCCAATACATTGGGAGTACCATTCACGAAACTAAAAAGAGAGTCCTAGAGCATACCAGGGCCATAAAAAACTGTGATATGACATATCCAATAGCCCGGTTTGGGGGAACTAGGGTCCTCACACACCCAGCAAGCTAGGTGTCATGCTTCATCATCTGGACCTACTCCTCGTTGGACCGGCGCTGCAATGTCCAACGGGCAACCGCGAAGGGGCTCTTTCAACTACATGGCTTCCAGAGGAACAGCTCCACGTCGCTTTGTTGAACATGTCCCAGGTGGGCACGGACCTTGGACCTCTTTAAAAAGCCCCCCTCCTCTTTCCCTCCATTTTGTTAAGATATCCAGTTTCAAACGGAACACAAAAGTGACAGAAACCTCCTAAGTTTTTTTGTCCTAGATCATGTCCCAGCACACCCTAGAGGAGGGGACAGACTGTTGATGTTAAGGAGACTGGAGTCCCGGTACATCATCGATCTGCAAACTAGGTACCCCGAGGGATTGAACACACACGAAGGGTTAACAATGCATCTGGGCAAACAATAGGAAAGAGGTTCATGGGGTTCCTTGGAAAGAGACAGGAAAAAAGATGAAAAGAATGTGCATTAACTAAGTATGAATTATGTGCTGTGAATGTTATTATTGAACTATGGAATTGAGCAATGGTATATTAGAAAGTATCCATACAGGGTTGTATTGAATATTTATACCTTACATAATGAGAGAGACTATGCCCATCCAGCGTGTTATGAGAGTTTGGAACAGTGCCATAAATGCAGTAGTGGTATCTTCCATGTTGATCTGACAAAGCATGATGTGCTAACCTGATATAAGTGGTGAGTGTGTAAAAACATTATTTGTAATAAGATAGACACATGTTAAGATTGCGCCCAAGAAAAAAACGTCATCTCTCTATGTTGTATGTCGGCCGAATTGTGATGTAAATAAAAATGGCCGTTTCAGGCGCGAATTTGTACCATCGAAGAAGGCAAAACGCCGAAACGCGTCTGGTAACTGTTAACTGTGAGTTCGCAATAAATCTTTGAACTCGCCCTCTTGAGTGCTTTCCTTACTTCAGAAAACGAGGCGAGAAGGAGCGTGAATACATTGCGGGAGGCACCGCCCGCGGAAGCACCCGTCCCGAGGGTGCGTGTGATTTGGTACAAACTGGAGGAGCTGTAATATATATATATATATAGTCTCCGAGAAATGGCGCAACAGTCAGAATTGGAAGCAGGTGAGGCTCCTATACCACATGGAGGAGGGGCCCACTTAAAACAACATGAAAAAGGAAACACGCACTTTGGAGGAGGCATCTGATGAAGGCAAGCGCCGAAACCGGTCGTGCAAGACTCCAATAAAAGCACACCTCTGTTAAATCCTGCTGTGTCCTTTGAATTCCTTTGCCGTGAGGGAAAGTAATGGTGATTTGCATATAGAGCGCCTTGCCTGTGGGCGCACAAAGGACCCCTTCAAAAAAGCGGACACGGTAATATGGGCATAATCTGAAGTTACCATGGTGTTGGACTTGAACCGTGACCCGCCTCGATTACTCACCAGGCGCCCAAAAGCTGCAGTGGTACTGCGGACCCAGACTGCTGGGAGAGGCGTTTTTACGAACATTTCGTCTCCTTTTGGTGTGCCTGAAATAAGTTCGAGGCAGAAGGAATGGGATCAGAGAAGGATACTGCGATTACAACGCTGCGATTTCTCTGAGCACCAAACTGCCTGAATGCTGCACTGTGGGACTGGTAGTCTCCGAGAAATGGCGCAACAGTCAGAATTGGAAGCAGGTGAGGCTTCTATACCACATGGAGGAGGGGCCCACTTAAAACAACATGAAAAAGGAAACACGCACTTTGGAGGAGGCCTCTGATGAAGGCAAGCGCCGAAACCGGTCGTGCAAGACTCCAATAAAAGCACACCTCTGTTAAATCCTGCTGTGTCCTTTGAATTCCTTTGCCGTGAGGGAAAGTAATGGTGATTTGCATATAGAGCGCCTTGCCTGTGGGCGCACAAAGGACCCCTTCAAAAAAGCGGACACGGTAATATGGGCAAAATCTGAAGTTACTAAGGTGTTGGACTTGAACCGTGACCCGCCTCGATTACTCACCAGGCGCCCAAAAGCTGCAGTGGTACTTCGGACCCAGACTGCTGGGAGAGGCGTTTTTACGAACATTTCGTCTCCTTTTGGTGTGCCTGAAATAAGTTTGAGGCAGAAGGAATGGGATCAGAGAAGGATACTGCGATTACAACGCTGCGATTTCCCTGAGCACCAAACTGCCTGAATGCTGCACTGTGGGACTGGTAGTCTCCGAGAAATGGCTCAACAGTCAGAATTGGAAGCAGGTGATGCTCCTATACCACATGGAGGAGGGGCCCACTTAAAACAACATGAAAAAGGAAACACGCACTTTGGAGGAGGCATCTGATGAAGGCAAGCACCGAAACCGGTCGTGCAAGACACCAATAAAAGCACACCTCTGTTAAATCCTGCTGTGTCCTTTGAATTCCTTTGCCGTGAGGGAAAGTAATGGTGATTTGCATATAGAGCGCCTTGCCTGTGGGTGCACAAAGGACCCCTTCAAAAAAGCGGACACGGTAATATGGCCAAAATCTGAAGTTACCAAGGTGTTGGACTTGAACCGTGACCCGCCTCGATTACTCACCAGGCGCCCAAAAGCTGCGGTGGTACTGCGGACCCAGACTGCTGGGAGAGGCGTTTTTACGAACATTTCGTCTCCTTTTGGTGTGCCTGAAATAAGTTTGAGGCAGAAGGAATGGGATCAGAGAAGGATACTGCGATTACAACGCTGCGATTTCCCTGAGCACCAAACTGCCTGAATGCTGCACTGTGGGACTGGTAGTCTCCGAGAAATGGCGCAACAGTCAGAATTGGAAGCAGGTGAGGCGCCTATACCACATGGAGGAGGGGTCCACTTAAAACAACATGAAAAAGGAAACACGCACTTTGGAGGAGGCATCTGATGAAGGCAAGTGCCGAAACCGGTCGTGCAAGACTCCAATAAAAGCACACCTCTGTTAAATCCTGCTGTGTCCTTTGAATTCCTTTGCCGTGAGGGAAAGTAATGGTGATTTGCATATAGAGCGCCTTGCCTGTGGGCGTACAAAGGACCCCTTCAAAAAAGCGGACACGGTAATATGGGCAAAATCTGAAGTTACCAAGGTGTTGGACTTGAACCGTGACCCGCCTCGATTACTCACCAGGCGCCCAAAAGCTGCAGTGGTACTGCGGACCCAGACTGCTGGGAGAGGCGTTTTTACGACATTTCGTCTCCTTTTGGGGTGCCTGAAATAAGTTAGATACAGAAAAGGGGGTGGTGATGAACAGAGTGTCTGAATTAAGCAGACCACTCTTACCCAGTCCAAAGATCAGGGCTTGATCCATCACCGTTATTTATCTCACTGCCCCATCCCAGCTCAGAACCTGGCTATATGCAAATTAGTCTGTCCCTGGCCCAGTGCATCATGGGAACAGGGCAGACCAAACTACCAAGCCAATTCTTCACCAGAAAGGAGACAAGCTACCGGGGACCGGTTTCTGGCATTTCAGCCTCTTCGGCCCGGCTTGCTTGAATCCTGATGGAGCAGTGAGAAAGGGACTCATGTCTGAGTATACCCTGCCACACCTATAGTGGCCAAAAACGATACAGAAAAGGGGGTGGTGATGAACAGAGTGTCTGAATTAAGCAGACCACTCTTACCCAGTCCAAAGATCAGGGCTTGATCCATCACCGTTATTTATCTCACTGCCCCATCCCAGCTCAGAACCTGGCTATATGCAAATTAGTCTGTCCCTGGCCCAGTGCATCATGGGAACAGGGCAGACCAAACTACCAAGCCAATTCTTCACCAGAAAGGAGACAAGCTACCGGGGACCGGTTTCTGGCATTTCAGCCTCTTCGGCCCGGCTTGCTTTAATCCTGATGGAGCAGTGAGAAAGGGACTCATGTCTGAGTATACCCTGCCACACCTATAGTGGCCAAAAACGATACAGAAAAGGGGGTGGTGATGAACAGAGTGTCTGAATTAAGCAGACCACTCTTACCCAGTCCAAAGATCAGGGCTTGATCCATCACCGTTATTTATCTCACTGCCCCATCCCAGCTCAGAACCTGGCTATATGCAAATTAGTCTGTCCCTGGCCCAGTGCATCATGGGAACAGGGCAGACCAAACTACCAAGCCAATTCTTCACCAGAAAGGAGACAAGCTACCGGGGACCGGTTTCAGGCATTTCAGCCTCTTCGGCCCGGCTTGCTTGAATCCTGATGGAGCAGTGAGAAAGGGACTCATGTCTGAGTATACCCTGCCACACCTATAGTGGCCAAAAACGATACAGAAAAGGGGGTGGTGATGAACAGAGTGTCTGAATTAAGCAGACCACTCTTACCCAGTCCAAAGATCAGGGCTTGATCCATCACCGTTATTTATCTCACTGCCCCATTCCAGCTCAGAACCTGGCTATATGCCATCACCACCCCTTGTTGTAAATTATTTTGTCCACCCTAAGCGTGGAAGGGTATACTCAGATGTGAGTCCCTTGCTCATTGCACCATCAGGATTCAAGCAAGCCGGGCCGAAGACGCCTGAAATGGCAGAAACCGGTCCCCGGAAGCTTGTTTCCTTCCCAGTGTAAGAATTGGCTTTTGTAGTCTGGTCTGCCCTGTTCCCATGATGCACTGGGCCAGGGACAGACTAATTTGCATACAGCCAGGTTCTGAAACTGGGATGGTGCAATGAGCTAAAAAACGGTGTTGGGTCTAGCCCTGATCTCTTGACTGGGTGAGAGTACTCTGCTTAATTCAGAGACTCTGTCCATCACCACCCCTTGTTGTAAATTGAAATAAGTTAGAGGCAGAAGGAATGGGATCAGAGAAGGATACTGCGATTACAACGCTGCGATTTCCCTGAGCACCAAACTGCCTGAATGCTGCACTGTGGGACTGGTAGTCTCCGAGAAATGGTGCAACAGTCAGAATTGGAAGCAGGTGAGGCTCCTATACCACATGGAGGAGGGGCCCACTTAAAACAACATGAAAAAGGAAACACGCACTTTGGAGGAGGCATCTGATGAAGGCAAGCGCCGAAACCGGTCGTGCAAGACTCCAATAAAAGCACACCTCTGTTAAATCCTGCTGTGTCCTTTGAATTCCTTTGCCGTGAGGGAAAGTAATGGTGATTTGCATATATATATATATATATATATATTACCTACTGGCGGTCGCCAGTAGGTATATATAGTTAGGATTTTTTCTCTATGGGTTTTTTGAAAATTCTATGTCTAATAACTTTGGCGTTTGTGGACGGAATCGGCTGAAATTTTCAGGAAAATGGCACATTTTGTTTCTGAGCAGCCCTTGAAAATTTGGGGGGGGTTCGTCCAGTGGGGGCCGAGAAAAAAGGGGGGTCCCAAAACGTGTTTTTAACATTGAGTTTTCCATAGGGCGGTTGGCCTCACTTTTAGCCCGAACGGCTGAATGGATTTGCACGAAACTTGGCAAAATTGTAGGGACTGGTAGCCCGATGTGCCTTTTGTAGGTCTCAATATATGTGCTCCAGTGGATTTTGAGAAATTAACGTTTAAAAAAAGATATATATCTGTAACAGCGGACCGGTTAGCGCTCTGGTTCGCGGACTTTTCGCGCAACGGAGCTTTGTGAAGCGAAGCTGATTGGTTCTCCGGCGTCTGTCAACATTCCAAACAGTCCGTAGCGGCCGCCATCTTGTCTCTCGGTAGGATCGAGAGACAAGAGGAGGTCAAAACAAAGGGGGAAATAACTATAAGGGGGCATAGTAGATCCTCGCTGACCCCCTAGGTTTGATGTGGAGGTTTTAAAAGGGCCCCGCGGGGCAAAAAAAAATAATAAAAATAATAATTGAACGGCTGAATGGATTTGCACGAAACTTGGCAAAATATTAGGGACTGGTAGCCCGATGTGCCTTTGCTAGGTCTCAATATATGTGCTCCAGTGGATTTTGAGAAATTAACGTTCAAAAAAAGATATATATCTGTAACAGCGCTCCGCTTCGCGTAACGGAGGTTTGCGAAGCTGATTGGTCATTCTGTCACTGGGCTATAGTTGGGCTACATCTGGCTGATATTTGGGCTACATTTGTTTTTTTGTGTGTCTGGCGGCCATCTTTGGGCTACATTGGGCTACATTGGGCTTCATTGGGCTACATTCGGCTAATTAGCAAATAGCTCATCGCAAACTAGGAATGGTAAAGAATCGCTATTTATTCCTTAAAGTTCGCTATTTAGGAAATGCAAATAACTTTTATGATACATATGGCGGTTCATCTCTAACAAGATAAGAAGCATAGGGATAGATTTATGATGACTGGCGCATCACCAGGGATGTGTTAGTCATTCTGTGCCGCTGTTCCGTCACCTATGGTGTGCTGCATTTACAATGCGGCGCATCATGGGGCAAAAACAGCACAGATGCGTGATGTATCTGTGCCGTAAAGGTGGCGCATTGCTGGAGTTGTATCGCAAGTGTGATGAAGCTCCAGCAAGGGTCGGGGGTGCCCCTGTCGCAGGGTTTCTGTTCTCACACAGAACTGTGGACAGAGGATTGGAACCTCGGCGAATTAGGGTGTCCCAAAACTCACGTTAGTAATCAAAAACTATTTAGCAAGCTAGGTACAGTGTCACATTGGATATAACAAACTCTCAATGTTTAGACAATCCAGAATATGAACTTATAGTACCTCAGGATACGTGGAACTCATGAACAGTCGGTCGTTATATATTTCTTAGAAACCAGAACATGGAGTTAAGAAGAACACATGTGTATTTGAAATGTTTATTTACTAATGCCGTCTTCTCAGGCGTAGTACCTTAGATAATAAAAGTACACATATTATCAGTAGCAAAATTACCAGCATAGTTACTAGTACATAAAAAGCGAATGGTGATAGTATGTTAACATGCTGTAAATGAATAAGAGTTAGCAACACTTATAAGCAGCCGCGGGCCGTGGAGGGAGTTACGGTGGGGCAGGGAGGCGGGGAGGGGGAGGGGCAAGGTAGAGAGGGCTCCACCCTGCTTCTCCCCCTCCCCGCCTCCCTGCCCCATCGTAACTCCCTCCACGGCCCGCGGCTGCTTATATCTCACCCTCCCTAATACACATATTATATTATTTGCTAAGAAGGTCTCTTTGTGTTGGTTTAGGGCGTGTCCATACTTTAGTGTCTTAGATTTGAAGGAATCACATCAGCATACACCAGCTCTCTCTTCATGTGAACCGCATCAACTGTTGTGTATGTGTGTTCGGCAAAGCAATATAAAACCCGCCTCATGCCCAGAATTGGCAGAAGTTGCACTTATGTTATGAGTATGAAGTCGTGGAGATCAGACCTCATAACAATTCTGTATCGTGTTGTTCTTGAAACTTTAGCACTCGCTGTACAGATATAGTTTAACAAGTAAAGCAGATAGTAGACCAATAACATATTATTCTCATGTAAACCACGATGAACTACTAGGTGGAAAGCTAAAGCAACAACTAAGTGTCGTGTGCAGAAGTTGCAAAAAAGGAAAAATGGCGTTTAAACCGGTAATGAGCCCATGCTAACTTAACACGGTGTAAAGATATCCAGGACCTAGATGACACCTCCTCATGATCCGGAAACGAACTGAATAAGATAATAGAAGTGCCATCTCATGAGAGCAGATTGCAAGTTTATATGTGGACGGTCCGCAAGGTAAAGCATTAAAAACTAGGAAAATTCAATGCTAAAGAAAAATAAAACAGCCAAGTACTTTATCGAGTCTTAAGCCAATAGGCAAGGTAAATAATAAAAACTTGACAAATAAGTCAATGAATTGTCAATGAAATGCTAGTACTCAGCATATCAAACATGAAAAAGGTCTATGACATAACTGTGTATGCAAAATAAGCTGCAACAGCCTCCAATAGGAAGTCACCGTCTTCATCCGAAAACAGTTCAGCCATCCAATTTAAAAGCGGAAAAGAACATACGTGCTCTCCCAGCACCGGATCCTCTATCACCATCAGAGGACAGCTCGGTGGGTTTTCAAGAAAGCTGTGTTCCAAGAAAGACTGTGCTGCCGCCAGTAAATTCCAGGGACCAAGTAGTCCATGCATCAATGCCACAGCCATAATCCTTTCGCCAGGACAAATCAACTCGTGAGTAATGCTAGGAGTCATCAGCTGATTAAAGTCGACGTCAGGAGAAACCGGTCCGCAGAGACACAAATCAATGGCCCAATCGAAATCACAGGTCAGGCAGTGAAATACAGGCTGGACACAGGTGAAGTAGGAGAACCGAAAAGATAATCCATATGCCGTGCTTAATATCGCCAACGGCATTGTGCCATAATATTCTAGCATGCGATTGCGGAACAGTGTCAGCAGCTGCAGGGTCGGAGGTTGCATAGGAGGGACATCCATATTTAAAAATGTAAAAAAGCACAAGAGCGTCCGCTGGTAATGCAAGTAAAAATGCAATCCACGAACCAGAGTGGAGAAAATGGAATGAAAGGGAGCAGGGATGACTCCAAAGATTTTCTCAAATGAAGTCACGAGACCACTGGTAACAACTTTAAAAAAGTGTGCCAGGGATTTTGTGGAGGATGCGTTAAAGATAGTCGGAAACATGTTGCTGAAATTGAAAGGCAAACCTGTGTACGGGTGTTCGCTATGTGAAGTACGAAAGTTTCACGGGCCGAACTCAAGGCCACCTCTCTCTGAGACAAAAGAGCTCTTATTCTTGTCATGCCGTTGAAACGTGTCCCAAGGTTGGTATTTGTGGCCAGATTGAAAACTCCCTATGTTCATGTGTGGGAGGAAATAGAACATTTCTGCAGCAAATAACCCGTTCACTTACTGTTACGATAAAAGGAATACTTTTTAATTAACTCAGAACAATCTTCATTATTGAGCATCAAATAACTACCATTTTCCAACAACTTGAACGTGGGGATGATAGCAGGAACTGGCGTGCCTTGCAACACGCAAGCCATATTTGGTCGGTGTTTGTTGCATGAATCGTGTAACTGTATGTGCCTACACATTAGTGAATGATCTGGCGTCTCAGTGCATTCCTCTCCATTCAGATAAACTTCTTGATCATCTTTGAAACATCTGTATGTGTATGGAAGCGACCAGACCTCATGAACAAAAGCACTACCTAAAGGTTCATAAAGACCTATTGGTATATATTTCATACAATTTGAAAACTTATATAAAGCAAAAGGCAGCGTTATTAAACCGTGGATAAGGCATGTTGCCAAAAAACCCGCAATCCTCTGCTGATGATGTCACTGAGCATGTCATGAATGATGTAATATGTGACATCATCAGTAGTGGATTATGGGTAATAGTATCTCTAGTTTACTCCCCTATAGCTGTCTTTCTTTTAACATAAGTGTGTGTTTCCTTCCCTTATACTTACTGTTTTTGGTTCGCTTCCAGTTCGCGTACCAGCGAGCGAACTAGGAAGCGAACTAAGAGAAATAGAGGTTGGCACAGTTCCAAATATTGTACCAATTTTTTAATAACGGGGAGGTAGTTCTGAAAAGAACTTTTTTTTTTATTTTTCTGAACATTTTTTTACTGTTTTTGAATTTTTCGGAACAGTTTTATATTTTTTTGGGTTTTTCTTGGAGGGGGCAATGAAAACGATTCATTGTAAAGGGCTCAACAGGAGCAACAAAACAAAAAAAAGAAGTATTTATTATTTTGGGCGTTTCGGACAAACTTGCATATGATAGTCAATAGCTCTGTTGATCAGAGTGATGCTTCTTTCTCCGTAGGAAATGAATCCATCGCAAAATACGCAGGTGTGTTTTACTTCACCAAATCTCATTTGTATATTTGGCACCATCTCCCTGCCCTCTGGTCCCGTTACTTCCGGTACAACAGATCTTCTGGCCATAATAGGGAGATTATCTAGGTCGTTCCGAAACTGTGCAGCACTGTAGTTGTTAGGATGCCACCTAGTCATATGGCGATGCATTGTGTAGTTTCCGAAACTGTATTTTTTGTCGGTCCCTCTGGACAGTCTATCTTGACATATAAGGCAAGTTACGTATCTTGCATTTACTTTTTTCTGACCTTTGGGAATTTTAAAAAATTGCCAAATGAAGTTTTCTTTCCGGTGAGACGTCTTGGGCTGCTCAGGCAAAAACTGCCTCTCTTCGTGCTCGTCCTCCTGTTCCTCTTCTTCTTCTTCTTGTTGAATTACAACTTGAGCAGGTGGTCCACTCTTCCTTGGATGTGGTGGAGGTGGTGGGGAAGCACCAGCTGAAGCTACTAAAGAAGCCATTGCTCAGTGATCACAAAGGGTCTTTCTCTCACAATGATGAAAGTCAGAGTGAGGAAAGAAGGAGGGATTTTCATCATTTGGGAAAAACAAGAGTTCTCAACCAATCAAAAGTGTTCATTTTAGATTATATGACCTAGTCTTACATCATTAGGAAACCAAAAGTGAAATGAACCAATGAAAAGTGTTATTACCAAGTCACATGACTTGCTGTGTTTACGTTAAGCGCTTTGCAGGGCCTCCCGGTTTGCTTCCAGAAACCTGCGCTTTGGCACTCGCTTCGCGTACCAGTTTGCTAACGTAGCACGTCATATGACGTATCAAGCGACAACGTGGAACGTCATGCGGACGGGAGGCGTCACGATGTTGTTTTCTAACGCGGCACTTGCGGTAAAGAAACGTTTACCGGCTCGCGGTCTATTTCGCGGCATCAAGGTCAGCTAACGGGAAGCTTCCCGATTCGCGAAGCGGGAACGAAGAAAAAAAAATATTTAAAAAAAAAATTATTTATAAACATATAAAATATATTTTTGGATTTAAAGAAGAATACATTTTACAGCTACAGATATTAGCTGTTAAAAAACCAATGAAATTCACAGAAAAAACCATAGGTTATAGACCATATATAGTTAGGAATTAGCATTTACAAAACCTTGAAAATTCACTGAAAAAACCATAGGTTATAGACCATATATAGTTAGGAAATAGCATTTAGAAAACCTTATTTTACTCACACAAAACCATTGAAATTCCATATATAGTTAGTTGCACTAACTATATATCGCGCACCTGCAATCCACTGCTGATGATGTCACATATTACATCATTCATGACATGGTCAGTGACATCACTGATGACATCACTGATGGCATCTCAAATGACATCACTGATGACATCACTGATGACAACATCCAGTGACTGTATGCTTCTGTAAAGTTAAAATATGTCTTACATATTGAAGAATGAGTGGATGTATAAGTGTCTGGATGAAGGATTTAGTAGGTGCATGACTGACTGTATAAGTGAGTGATTAAATGTGTCTCACTGAGTGCATGGGTTAGTGACTAAACTGTTTTAAATTGTGCATCATTGTGTCTGTTGTTTTGTAATCTGATGCATGTGTTGATCATTAGCTATATGACTAACTATATGGGTTATTGATTAGTTGCCCAAGTATTTGTATGGGAGACTGAGTGTGTGTGTGGGTGTCTGGGAGGTGTATGACTCTGTGCATAGATGTGTGAGCAGTTGATTCACTAGATGTATGGGTTCAAAAGTGCATGTGGAAACATCTGTATGGGCGGTTGACTGTGTGCATGAGTGTATTGGTGAGTGAATGGATATCTCAGTGCTACATGTCAAAGTAAGTACATATGTAAAACACAGTACATGTGATAGTTGACATATATAAATAACTGTGCATAAGAGCCAGTGAATGTGTGAGTGGCTGTATGGATTATTGTGAACTTGTATCAGGGATTGTATAACAGAGTAAATATGTGTTATTATATGTTCCAATAAGTAAGGTGTGTATAACTATATAGTTGAGGAAATCGAGGTGTGATTGATTCTTTGCAAGACTGACTAGGTGTGTGAGTAACTCCATGGATGAGTGACAGTCTGTGAGGGTCTGTTTACACTGAGTGTATCTAAGGTTATATTAGAGTCTGAAGAGGTTCATTGTATCATCACATGAATGATGTCATCAGTGATGTGATCAGTAATGTCAAATGAGATGTCATCAGTGATGTCATCAGTGATGTCATTTGAGATGTCATCAGTGATGTCATCAGTGATGTCACTGACCATGTCATGAATGATGTAATATGTGACATCATCAGCAGTGGATTGCAGGTGCGCGATATATAGTTAGTGCAACTAACTATATATGGAATTTCAATGGTTTTGTGTGAGTAAAATAAGGTTTTCTAAATGCTATTTCCTAACTATATATGGTCTATAACCTATGGTTTTTTCAGTGAATTTTCAAGGTTTTGTAAATGCTAATTCCTAACTATATATGGTCTAGAACCTATGGTTTTTTCTGTGAATATATATATATATATATATATATATATATATATATATATATATATATATATATATATATATATATATATATATATATATATATATATATGACGCTCCAAATCCTCCCAAACTCAACTCGAGGAAGAATATCACAGCACTCGAAGGTGGAGAGTTTCAACACGCTAGATTTTATTTAGCAAGGGGTTGCACACAGACGCGTTTCGGCGTTCTGCCTTCGTCAGTTTGTGATGCACTGTGTTTACTCCCGGCATGTTTTTAAACTTTCAACATCACTCCCACATTCGTATAAGCATGGACATAGAAAGGGGATTCACACCATACATTCAATGGCAGCGGCCATCTTACAGTGTTTGTTGTAAATAACATTGATCCACAAAAAAACAAAGTTAATTTGCGAGTTAAAGCCCACAGATGGGCAACAGCCATATTCTATGCATGGTATATATCATATAATAGCCCCAAATTGGACACAAAAAACATCCAGCCGTGGATTGGCTAATGTCCCCTTATAGAATGAGTAGTCACATGCAATAGATCCAAATATGAGACCTCTAATTCTACAACATTGCAATAGAAGTTACTCATAGCTAGAGTGTGGGATTCCTATAGTAAGATGCCTCGCGCATCGCAGCAGACAACGCATGAAATCAAATCAAAGGTACAATAAAATTGCAAATATTCAGTGAGTCCATATACTGATCCAAAAGGGGTATTCCACAACTTCAGAACTCTAGCCATATTATAAAGTCATATTGAAGAATTCTAAAGTAGATCAGACACTATGGATCATGTGTCATAAAGAGGTCTCTCGTGCATATATATCATCATATGACTTACATTAGATCATTTTAAAGAGCTTGTGCATACATTTCATACAGACAATACATGGAGAATGACGCTCAAGTAGTTCTAATTACAGTTATTTCAGTGAGCTGTCGTCATGCAACCATGTGTGCCTAATGTTGTTATCAGATCTTATAGACCTATTTCCCCAGATGGAAGGCCATCTCCTCCCCACTATTCAGACCTTTAGGATGTTTGGTTGTAAGGTCTATAATATAACGGGATTCCAGTCTCCTCAATCTACGTAGGCGATCACCACCACGTATATTAGGGGGTACAACATCTAGGCCAAAGTATTGGAGCTTGCTCCGATCTCGATTGTGGGCCTCCGCAAAGTGGCGAGCCACTGGATAAGCCTGGTCCACTTTGTCGATGGCTCTCATATGTTCGAGTATTCTGAGCTTGATCTCCTTAATAGTGCTCCCAATGTAGCGCAGGCCACATGGACACTGAAGGCAATAAACAGCATATTGTGTGCTGCAGGTGATACATTTGTTGATATATATTTTCTTGCCAGTCTCAGTTATAGTATAAGAGAGGACTTGTTTACTCCCTCTGCACGCTTTACAGCGGCCGCAGGGGTAAAAGCCTCTTTGCTCCTTTAAGGTATTGTTTCTCGGGGGCATTTTTTCGAGATGGCTGGTCACCAACATATCGCCTAATGATCTGGCCTTGCTGAAGGTTAGGAGTGGCTGGCTTGATAGATCATCTTTAAGTGCAATGTCTGTTAGGAGAATATGCCAATTCTTCCTTAGCATTGCTCTTAATGTTTCAGCTCCTGATGAATAGGGAGTTATGACTCTGAATTTGCCCTTGTCATCGCCTGGTGTTCTTCTACGGTTCCCATGGTCAGGATTGTTGGTCAGGAGGGTCTGTCTCTCTATTCCTCTGACTCTACTTAGTGTGTTATTTAGTAGTTTCTCCCCATAGCCCCTGACCCTGAACCGGGATATACATTCCGAAGCAGCCGCTTTGAAATCAGATGTTTTTGAACAGTTCCTACGAAGCCTCAACAGTTCCCCATAGGGGATACTGTTGATCAGTTGGGGAGGGTGGCTGCTGCTGGCAAAGAGTGTTGAGTTGCCAGCAGTTTCTTTTCTGAAAGGACTTGTGTGGAGATGTCCTTCTTCTACATAGATCTTGAGATCCAGGTAGTCCGCTGCCACCGGACTTACTGTTCCCGAGAAATGTAGATTGATTTTATTCCTATTTAGGACATTGATGTATTCATGAGCTGTTACTGGGTCACCTTTCCACACTAGGAAAAGGTCATCGATGTATCGATGCCAGCAGATGACCTTTCCTTCTTTCCCTCCTATTATGCAGCTCCTGGGTACCTGCCCCTCCCACCAGCCCACGAACAAGTTCGCGTAGCTGGGGGCAAAGCAGGTACCCATCGCCGTCCCAGACTTCTGAATATACAATTGATCCTCAAACAGAAAAATGTTGTGGGTCAGGCAAAATTCTACGAATTCGAGAATCATTATATTGTGTCTCGAAAAACGTAGTTTACGTTGTTCTAATGCAAACTTTACAGCCTCTAGTCCATGATGGTGTTCAATGATTGTATAGAGGCTGGTAATGTCTAGTACCATCAATAAATATCCTTCTTCCCACACCAAGTTCTGTAATTTCATCAGAAAGTCTTTTGTATCTCGCACGTAGGAATCCAAGGTAGATACCAGGGGAAACAGAGTATGGTCCACAAAGCGAGACATGTTTTCTGTGAGGCTCCCAATGGAGGAAATAATTAGGCGGCCAGGTGGACAGTCACGATGTTTGTGCAATTTTGGGAGGTGGTAAAATGTAGGAGTCATGGGGCAGTTTGTACGTAAGAACAGGTGTTCGTCTCTGTTCAGCATGTGGTGGTCATACCACTTAGCAATAAGTACATATAAGTATATATATATATATATATTACCTACTGGCGGTCGCCAGTAGGTATATATAGTTAGGATTTTTTCCCTATGGGATTTTTGAAAATTCTATGTCTAATAACTTTGGCGTTTGTGGACGGAATTGGCTGCAATTTTCAGGAAAATGGAACATTTTGTTTCTGAGCAGCCCCTAAAAATTTGGGGGGGGGGTTCGTCAAGGGGGGGCCAAGAAAAAAGGGGGGTCCCAAAACGTGTTTTTCCAATGTTAATTTCCATAGGGCGGTTGGCCTCACTTTTAGCCCGAACGGCTGAATGGATTTGCACGAAACTTGGCAAAATTGTAGGGACTGTTAGCCCGATGTGCCTTTGCTAGGTCTCAATATATGTGCTCCAGTGGATTTTGAGAAATTAACGTTCAAAAAAAGATATATATCTGTAAGCGCGCTCTGGGCAGCGCTCCGGTTCGCGTACTTTACGCGTAACGGAACTTCGCGAAGCGAAGCTGATTGGCTCTCCGGTGTCTGTCAACATTCTAAACAGTCATCTTGTCTCTTGGTAGGATCGAGAGACAAGAGGAGGCCAAAACAAAGGGGGAAATGACCATAAGGGGGCATAGTAGATCCTCCCTGACCCCCTAGGTTTGATGTGGAGGCTTTAAAAGGGCCCCGCAGGGCAAAAAAAAAAAATTTTTTTTTTTTGCGTGGGGAGCGCCCGGTTCGCGAACCGGGAAGCATTCTGGGGAGCGTACTATAAGGAAAAAAGAATGATAGACTTTTCAAATACTGTATGTTAATTGATTGTTGGTTTTGTTGATTATTTTTTAAGCAATTATTTATTATTGTGATTGTGTTTCAAAATGTAATAACATTTCTAACATTTCACTGTCTTTCTTTTAACATTACTCTCTGTTTACTTCCCTTATACTTACTCTTCTTTTTTTTTTTTTTTTTTTTTTTTTGGTTCGCTCCCGGTTCGCGAACCGGGAAGCGAACGGGGAAGCAAACTAAAAGAAATAGAGCTTGCCAGAGTGCTAAACATTCTAGCAATTTTTTTTTGAAATGGGAGGTAGTTCTGAAAAGAACTTTTTTTTAAATGTTTTTGTTGTTTTATATATTTTTTTATTTTTTGAACATTTTTAGTTTTTTTAGTATTTTTTGAACAGTTTTATGTTTTTTTTTGTTTTTGATGGAGGGGAAACAACAAAAAACAGGCATTGAAAAGGGCTCAACAGGAGCAAAAAAAAAATTACTGTCTGGGGCGGTTAGGGCAATTGTGATTTACATAAGCTAGGTTGATTAACGTAATGCTCATGTTACCACATGACAGCAATGCACCGCAATACATGCAGGTAAATTTCATATGAGTAAAGTTCTCCTGTATGTTTGGCACGGTTTCCCGTGCCTCTGCTCCTGTCAACGATATCAGTCATGTTGACCTGGCCACAGGAGTTGTTGTTGGGTTATCTTGCATGTCACGTATCTCTGCGTGGCTGTAGTTCAATGGATGCCACCTGGTTATGTGACGATGCATTGTATAGTTACCGAAGCTATACTTTTTATCAGTGCCTCTAGATAACCGGTCTTTACAAATGAGGCAGGTGACATACCTAGCATTTACTTTCTTTTGCCCTCGAGGGAGTGAAAAAAACTGCCAAATAAAGCTGGCTTTCCGACGGGAAACCCGGGGCACCTCTTGTAAGAACTGTGGTCCTTCTGTCTCCTCTTCCTCTAGTTCATCCTCTTCCTCCTCTGTGTTGCTGAGGAACTGGGGAGGTGGTCCTCTCTTCCCATGAGGAGGTGGAGGTGGTGGTGGGGGTGCACCAGCTGAAGCAACTAATGAAGCCATTGCTCAACTATCAAAAATGGTCTTCCTCTCACAAAGATGAAAGTCAGAGTGAGGAAAGAAGGAGGGGTTTTCATCATTTGGGAAAAACAATAGTTCTAAACCAATGAAAAGTGTTATTTTTAGGTCACCTGACCTAGCCTTACATCATTATGAAACCAAAAGTGAAATGAACCAATGAAAAGTTTTATTAACAAGTCACATGACCTCTTACGCTTAAGTTACGCGCTGCGGAACGCGCCCCGGATCGCTTCCGGGTCGCTGCGCTTTGCGCCTCGGTTCGCGCTCCGGAGCACTTCCGGGTGCGCTAACGCGGCGCGTCATAAGACGCATTACGCGGCAACGCGATACGTCGCGGTTTCGCGGCGCGCCGCGGATCGCTTCCGGGGAGCTGCGCTTCGCGTCTCAGTTCGCGTACCGGAGCACTTCCGGGTGCGCTAACGCGGTGCGTCATAAGACGCATTACGCGACAACGTGATACGTCGCGCTTCCGCGACGCGTCACGATGTTGATTTCTAACGCGGCAGTTGCGCTAACGGAACGTTTACCGGTTCGCGGACTGGGTCGCGGCATCAAGATGAGCTAACGGGAAGCTTCCCGGTTCGCGAACCGGGAGCGAACAAAAAAAAGTATTAAAAAAAAATGTATTAATAAACATATAAAATATATTTTTGGATTTAAAGAAGAATACATTTTACAGCTACAGATATTAGCTTTTAAAAAACCAATGAAATTCACCGAAAAAACCATAGGTTATAGACCATATATAGTTAGGAATTAGCATTTACAAAACCTTGAAAATTCACTGAAAAAACCATAGGTTATAGACCATATATAGTTAGGAATTAGCATTTAAAAAACCTTATTTTACTCACACAAAACCATTGAAATTCCATATATAGTTAGTTGTACTAACTATATATCGCGCACCCGCAATCCACTGCTGATGATGTCACATATTACATCATTCATGACATGGTCAGTGACATCACTGATGACATCACTGATGACATCTCAAATGACATCACTGATGACATCACTGATGACATCTCAAATGACATCACTGATGACATCACTGATGACATCTCAAATGACATCACTGATGACATCTCAAATGACATCACTGATGACATCACTGATGACATCTCATTTGACATTACTGATCACATCACTGATGACATCATTCATGTGATAATACGATGAACCTCTTCAGACTCTAATATAACCTTAGATACACTCAGTGTAAACAGACACTCATAGAATGTCACTCATCCATGGAGTTACACAGACACTTAGTCAGTCATGCAAAGAATCAATCACACCTCCATTTCCTCAACTATACAGTTATACACACCTTACTTACTCAAACATATACTAAAACATATTTACTCACTTATACAATCCTGGATACAAGTTCACAATGATCCATACAGCCACTCACACATTCACTGGCGCTTATGCACAGTTATTTATATATGTCAACTCTCACATGTACTGTATTTTACATATGTACTTACTTTAACATGTAGCACTGAGATATCCATTCACTCACCAATACACTCATGCACACAGTCAACTGCCCATACAGCTGTTTCCACATGCACTTTTGAACCCATACATCTAGTCAATCAACTGCTCACACATCTATGCAGAGAGTCATACACCTCCCAGCCACCCACACACACACTCAGTCTCCCATACAAATGCTTGGGCAACCAATCAAAAACCCATATAGTTAATCATATAGCTACTGATCAACACATGCAGCAGTTTACAGAACAACAGACATAATGATGCACAAATTAAGACAGTTTAGTCACTAACCCATGCACTCAGTGAGACACATTTAATCAGTCACTCATACAGTCAGTCATGCCCCTACTAAATCCTTCATCAAAACACTTATACATCCACTCATTCTTCAATATGTAAGACATATTTTAACTTTACAGAATTATACAGTCACTGGATGTAGTCATCAGTGATGTCATCAGTGATGTCATTTGAGATATCATCAGTGATGTCATCAGTGATGTCATTTGAGATGTCATCAGTGATGTCATCAGTGATGTCACTGACCATGTCATGAATGATGTAATATGTGACATCATCAGCAGTGGATTGCGGGTGCGCGATATATAGTTAGTACAACTAACTATATATGGAATTTCAATGGTTTTGTGTGAGTAAAATAAGGTTTTTTAAATGCTAATTCCTAACTATATATGGTCTATAACCTATGGTTTTTTCAGTGAATATATATATATATGTGCATATATTATCTACTGGCGATAGCCAGCAGGTATATATAGTTAGGACCTAGCTACCATAGGAAATCCGCAACATTCTATTGGGAATAACTTTGGCGCCGGTTGAGGAATTTGCGTGTAATTTTCCATAATTTTGGCCAGCTCCGCTGCGCTCCTTCCCTGAAAGTTTCGGGGGGACTCCTGATTTGACGGCTGAGAAAAAAGGGGGGTCCCAAAACGTGTTTTCCCCATGTTAATTTCCATAGGACGTTCTGACAAGGCTACAGCCCGAACCGCTGAACGGAATTACACCAAACTTTGCAAAATTGTAGAGACTGGTACGCAGAAGGGCCTTTGCTATATTTGTTGAAAATTGCTCCAGTGGTTTATATGAAAATTAACTTCAAAAACACATATATATCTGGGCGGAGCCTAACCACACATCTCATCGTGAGATCTGATTGGCTGTCAGCACTTCATCCAAAAAGTGTTGGCAGCCATCTTGGGACCAATATACATGATAGCACCTCATTAAAAAGCATTGTAGTTAATAGAGGGGTTTAGGAGTTTAGTTACATTATAAATCATTTGTTGATGGTACCATACTCATTTTAGGAATTGTGGTGTGTTCTAAGGTGATTTTACCATGTCAAAAAGCCTTCTGCTGGGATATCATGAATCATGTTTGAAAGAAAGCTATTATCTCCTGGTTTTCCCACAGTGGTTTGGAAGGGGATCTATAAGCTAAACTGAAAGCATATTTTCTGTAAATTCACATTATCTTTCTCAGTCATGTGAGCATGAAGTCTGACATTCTCAGTAAAACATGTACATCCAACAAGGACAGAGACTGTCAGTTGATTCCTTTGTGTTCTACTGCAGCCTCCTAGAGTGTTCTAAAGAACAACTAGAGCGCTAACAGTCCTACTTATTACAAAGGTATGGCACACCTGAAGCCATCTTGATTGGAATAAAGTGGTAACTCTTAAAACATTTAATTTAAAAAGGAACAAAATGAGAGGGTATATTTTGCCATTGAAAGTATGATTAGTGCTGCAGAAAGAAAAATTAGGGCACATTTTGAGTGACTTCCCAAATCCTCTTCTATTTCATTAAATAATTCTGACATGCAGTCTCCCAAGATGGCCACCAGAGACAAAAGAGCCCAAATGTAGCCCAAATATCACCCAGATGTAGCCCAAGTATAGCCCAATGACAGAATGTCTCAGAGTGTTCTAAAGAACAACTAGAGCGCTAACAGTCTAACTTATGACAAAAGTATGGCACACCAGAAGCCATCTTGATTGGAATGAAGTGGTAAGTCTGAAAACATTTAATTTAAAAAGGAACAAAATGAGGGGGTTCATTTTGCCATAGAAAGTATGATTAGCAGTAGACTTCCCTGGTGAGCAGTATCTTTACTACAGTGATTTAATGAGCAACTAGAGTGCTAGCATTCAGAATTTATGGCAAATGTGTGACACATCTGAATGCCTTCTTGATGGAACCAAAGTAAACAAGCATTGAAAATGCAATAGATCTCGCCCTCGTTTAAGTTAAAGCCATTCTGTTTGTAATGAGGTGGCTTTTTAGCTTTGCTTTTATTAGTGTTTTTAAAACTTTCATGTAAATAACATGCATATGTATGCATATATGTATATGTATGCATGCATTTATGTTTGTATTTATATAGATATGCAGATTATATATGTTTATATATGTATGGATAAATATATATATACACATACATAAATGCATATGCATATATATGCATATATATATGTGTATATGTGTGCGTGTAGAGAGAGGTAGAGAGGTAGAGGTGTAGAGGTAGAGAGGTAGAGGTAGAGAGGTAGAGTTAGAGAGGTAGAGACTAGTAGAGAGAGAAGTAGAGAGAGGTAGAGAGGTAGAGAGAAGAGAGTGAGTAATAGAGTAGAGAGTGAGTAGTAAAGAGTAGTAGAGAGCCGTAGAGAGAGTAGCAGAGAGTGAGTAGTAGAGATTAGTAGAGTGAATAGTAGAGTGAGTAGTAGAGAGTGAGTAGTAGAGAGTAGTAGAGAGTAAGTAGTAGAGTTAGTAGTAGAGAGCAGGAGAAAGTGAGTAGTAGAGAGTAATAAAGAGTGAGTAGTAGAGAGTGAGTAGCAGAGAGAGAATAGTAGAGAGTAGTAGAGAGTGAGTAGTAGAGTGAGTAGTAGAGAGTAGTAGAGAGAGCGTAGTAGAGAGTGAGTAGTAGAGAGTAGTAGAGAGAGAGAGTAGTAAAGAGTGAGTAGTAGAGAGTAGTAGAGAGAGAGTAGTAGAGAGTGAGTAGTAAAGAGTAGTAGAGAGTGAGAAGTAGAGATTGAGTAGTAGAGAGCAGTAGATAGTGAGAAGCAAAGAGTGAGTAGTAAAGAGAGAGTAGTAGAGAGTGAGTAGTAGAGAGTGAGTAGCAGAGAGTAGTAGATAGTGAGTAGTAGGGAGTGAGTAGTAGAGAGAGAGTAGTAGAGAGTAGTAGAGTAGTAGAGAATGAGTAGTAGAGAGTGAGTATTAGAGAGTAGTGGAGTAGTAGAGAGTAAGTAGTAGAGAGTAGTGGAGAATATTCCAAAATTTGGCACAGCACCACTTTCACAATAAGTCCAATCAAATGATATCATTTAGAGTCCTTATTGAAGCGCTGAATCATGGTGTATATTCAAATGCTTTTATTTTCCTTAAGTTTATGTACCACAGCCAGCTGACACGTTTCGTTCTGTACAACAGAACTTCTTCAGGGCGTTCTTATTTCCTTCAAGTTATGTCGGTATCCTGTTGTCATATAACTAGATATTTCTTCCAAATGTTAGACGATACGTAAGTACATTCTTATTCAAAGTTACCAGGTATCAATTTTACCCACACAATTCGGGCAGACTTGAGTAATATATAGCATACTCAAAGTCAGTCTTTCAAAAATTCCAAAGTATAGGACATGATAATCCCAATCCAAATGTTTCTCAAGAAAACTCATTTTCAATCGTTCGGAATTTCGGCGTTTGGGCAGATATGACCCAGGGACCCCCAGTATGCAAGGGGAATTAGTCCCCCTCTGCAAACATGCCAGTGGCCTGCGTTTCAGAGAGGTGTAAAAAGAGGCATAGCCTCATTACACCTCTGTGCAATGCAGCCCCCTGGCGCATACTGGAGGTTCCAGGTGGGCTAGTTGGCCCCCAGGGACCCCCAGTATGCAAGGGGAATTAGTTCCCCCTCTTCAAACATGCACGGGGGCTGCGTTGCAGAGAGGTGTAAAAAGGGGCGTGGCTTCATTACACATCTCTGCAATGAGGTCCCCTGGTGCATACTGGAGATTCCTGGTGGGCTTTCAGGTCTCATATAGTTAGGAATTAGCATTAAAAAAAACTTTGAAATTCACTGAAAAAAATATAGGTTTCAGGCCTTATATAGTTAGGAATTAGAATTTAAAAAACCTTGCAAATTCACTGAAAAAAACATAGGTTTCAGGCCTTATATAGTTAGGAATTAGCATTTAAAAAACCTTTGAAATTCACTGAAAAAAATCATAGGTTTCAGGCCTTATATAGTTAGGAATTAGCATTTAAAAACCTTTAAAATTCACTAAAAAAACTATAAGTGTTATAGTTAGCTGGACATTTCACTGATACAAAACCATTGAAATTGCTCCTATATAGTTAGTTGTACTAACTATATTTCGCGCACCCGCAATCCACTGCTGATGATGTCACATATTACATCATTCATGACATGGTCAGTGACATCACTGATGACATCTCAAATCACAATGATGTTTTTATGTGATTCCAGCTTTTTTATCAAATTATTGTAGCTTTGATTCATTTTGCTGACCACTGAATGATTCCTGTTAGTAGTTATGTATAATTTCTTACGGTCTCTTGTAATGAGTTCTTGATAGACATCTAAGTTGTCATGTGTCATACTTGGTAGAAAAATCGATTTAGGCTTAAAAGGAGTATCACATGTGGCTTGGTCGATTCTAGATGTAACCAAAGGTATCGACCTAGATGGGCATATTTCCTCTTGTAATGCCCAAATTTCTTCAAATCCCGTGCGATCACCAGCCTCTAAGAGTGTAGGGCTATTTGGAATTTCTACTTTCTTCTTTGATGACGCTGGTTGCAGCTTGAAATGTTTTCTCAATTTTAGCTTCCTAATATATCTAAACGCGTCCATCCTTACATCTGCATAATTGAAATTACTTGGTGGACAGTAAGTAAGTCCAAGGCTAAGGATTTTATTGTCTTTATTGGTCAGTTTTAATGAGGTGAGATTGATTACTGAGCAGGAGGTTGACCCTGTGTCTTCGCAGCTTTTTTTTCCAGCGTTTCGTGGTTTTGTCTCGCTGTTTGATTTTCCAGGCGTTACATTTGCGCCTTTCATTGTGTCTCCTGTTTGTCCTTGTGCGCTTGGCCCGCCAGTTTTATCCTCGGTCTCAGGGTGTCTCGGCGGTCCTGGCACATACAACTCACTTTCTGGGCCAGGGACAGCTTTGTAAACCCCAGCATTGAAGTCTGAGCTCCCTCATTTTCCGACTCGCTTTCCCTTGAGCTGATGTCTGTAGAGGACAGAGTGGCTGGAATAGTACTTGATGGTGTTGTGCGGGCTTTGATGGCACGTGCCTTTACGTTCTCATACCTTTTAGCAGAGGTAAAGATTTATCCATTGAGGTAATCTAGACGATCCCGCTCAAACTTGAAAGCCTTACGCTTCTTTATGATCTCCTCCTCCTTAATGAGCCTGAATGCCATATCCGCCCTCATTTTATCTATTTGTTCACTTGAACCCATACCGCTGATTTTCTCTTCGAGCTCCTCTATTTGAGCTTGTAGTTTACAGCGGTCTGACTCAGCGTATTTAACAAGCACAGTCATTAATTTGGCAGAAGATTCCAAAATAATTTCTGCCCATTCCGTGAGCATGTTTGGGTCAGGCGTCTCATAGCTTGGGGCTAAGCTCAACCGTAAGCCTCTCGGTATTCTGCCCACTTGTAAATACATCGTTAAAGATTTATTCTCCCACCATTTCGATTGTTCTTTTAATTTGAGTTTTTCCAATTTTCTGAATAGATCCCTTATTGAGGGGTTTGCATTTACTTCTGCCGTCTGAGATGTTATATTCACTCCCCCAGCCGGAGGACTAATAAACACGAGGCCGGCGGCCTCCTCTCTGCTCCGCAACACATCCGCGGACATTGTTAAGTTGTAGCTGGTGTTTGCACTACACCAATGATGGATTCCACAAACGCTGTATTCAAACACGTTTTGATATGTCGCGTTTGACAATCCAAAGCACACTCCCCACTGGACAATCCGTCGTCTCCTACCTCCACTGGGCTATCTTTAGGCCGTCCGCTCTTCCGATATGGATGGCGCCGATTCCCTTCGTGTGGCAGGACTCTGCAGCGCCCAGGGGCTCTCCGCGGCTAACTTCTCGCCGAAGTTTTCGTAAAAGTCAGTCCCGGACACGGAACTCACTGCTTCCTGCCGCCGAGCCTCTCTTGGGGGAGGGGTTCCACTCGCACCACCAAAAGCCTTCCTGGTGCACAACAATGAACAGATACTCGCCAGACGCCAACTGCGTCACCGATCTGGAGTTGAAAATCGGGTAAATGACGAAGAATGGAGCCCAGGTCTGGTGCCAAAATCAAGGTGTCTTTATTCGTGCAAGTTAAAGATTAACAAGCCGGCATGACGCGTTTCGACTATATCCACAGTCTTGATCACATGATGTGATTGCTAAGTCACAGGTGAGTTATAAATAGTCAAAACAAAGGGCGGACTCATGGTACATACTCCACATACGTCACAAGTTCTAAATTAAATGAAATGAAAGAAACACTGGGAACAAAACATCGGATTGAAGAAATAATTTCATCCTTTTCCCCATATTAAGTCTAAAAATAAAACTCATAGTGAGTTAAGTCTCAATATATTGAATAGTTCATATAAAACAATATACTTTGATAGAAAATGTAAAAAACATCATTAATGGTCATATATTTAAATCTACTAGATTGTATAGATATGTAAATACCCATTGAGATATAAAACTCCAAATTCATTAGAGACCTACTTTTTTCATTTCATTATAACACTCATGTATGAATATATATTTATATATATATATTTGGAGAGTAGCACACTAATCTTGAAAACATAAAATAACAAACAAAAAAATAACTTAAATAATTATTGATCAAATAAATTAACTTACTTCCCATATTTCCCTACATACCCGGCGCCCCACTACTACATAATAAATGACTAATTAAGTAAATAAATATATACAATATTTTATATTACAAACTATAGTATAAAAAATAATACCAATTATACTAACAATACTAATGCCTAAAATTTATGTTTTAACAGATATACATTATTACAATAAAAACTATATTTAACAATCATTTAGGTAAAGGATACAAAATAAACAATATATGATTTTTGTATTCAATATTTTTGTATTATGATATAAGAGAACTCAATATTTGTCCAAACACTTGGAGTCCACCATTAAGAGATTGTGTTCCACAGTCTGAATGTTTACATTTTAGCCAAGCAGTTACATGCACAATGCCTTTCAGTGGCTGTGTTGAGTATGGGATTGTCTCCATTCTGATGAAAAGACAGGGCTTGAACCAGGCATCCAGTGTTTAATTTGTAGAAGGTTAAGTATCCCTGCCCGAAGCTCTGCTCAGAAGCCTGTGGCCAACACCAGATAACTGCATACTAAGGCGGCATAGGGGCTTATTAAAAGTCTGGTGGTCCATGGACAACCAGACTCATGGGGGGGGCAGCAGTGTCGGTCTTAAACCACCCTATTATGACCAAGGCAGTTGAGCCACCCCGGGACCACCATAACAGGCAGGGAGGAGAAATCCCTGTTGGTGATGCAGACGTTGTGAGGGTACAGAATGCTTAGTGTGGGTCCTGTGGCCCTGCCAAGCATATTACGAGTGTCCTAACACTACACTTTTCATGGCATTGCGATGCCAGGAACAGTGTGGTGATGAGGAATCAAAGGGGCTCATGGGGTGCATGCAGGTGGGCATATGTTGTGTCCCCCTGTGTGCATGCACTCCAGTACCTGCACAGCATAGACTGCAGCAGTCCATGCTGTGCAGGTACTCATTTTGATGTTCCTCTTGCGGTACTTATTTAATAGGCACCACCTTGAGAATGCTGAAGACTGTCAGCCAGACAGGAGAAAACTTCTAACCCGGAGGTATTTAAACACAGGTTTGGCAGTTCGGGCGTGCGGTTGGGCACCTTCAAACTCGTAATGAGGCCAATAGCCTGGAATTCACCTCATGACTCTTTAAACGAATATCAAACACTCCTTGCCCATTTACCTCCCTCTTGCAGGCTCCTGCTTTCTCCCTTTGTGACAATTTTTTCCATCAAACTCTTTCTTCTTCTTCCTCCTTTGGGCGTTTTTCTTCCCTTTCTCTCCCAGCATCAACCACCACCTCAATTTAATCACTGGATGCATCTGAATTTTAATTCAGGCAGGCATGGTTGTAATCTGAAAGTCATGTCAGACGTTCAAATCTTTATTTTGTTGACAAAATTCCAGGCATTAGTTTCTTTAGGTCTCAGTGTGCTAAAATGACTTAGGCCCAAATTATGATTTCGGGCCGACTTCAGTCTACTGCTCTCCATTTTGGTGTGGGATCCATAGGTCAGTGGTTCCGAATACACTATTACAATGCGACCGCATATGGTGCAGTCACAACCTCCCATTTCCCTATGGGAGCTTGTGCAGTGGTCTTAACCGGCCATAGCACAAGCTTCCATAGAGAAATTGGACTTCCTGTAAATCCTCGCACCGAGTGGCAGGCCCATCCTGGGCCTGCCACATGGTGCAGGGCTTTACAGAGGGCCATGATAGGTGCCCCACCAAGCCCCTAACAGGAGGAATCCCAACATGAAAAGCCTGTTGGAAACCAACATTGTAATTTGGATAGCAGAAACGTCATTCGTAAGGGATTATGTTGCGGTTTCTGGCTTCCCAACAGGCTCCTTGAGCTTGTTGGTAGCCAGCCAGAATGACTAGTCAGTATGACTTCCGACAGCCATAATCATAATACGGCGGTTGAAAGTCAAAGAGGCCCTAGGGGTTCAAAGTCATGAATTTTATTTAATCAGTTCCCCATAAAACATGACTTCTGTGCCAAGCTGAAAGATATAGTTCTAATATCTTCTGTAAGACTGCTAGACTCTTTGTTGTTCCAAGGAAGCATTAATACATTTCGCCAAAACAGTATTTTACTCTATGTTAATGTGCCCAACCAAAACTTAGGGGAATATTCACAGAGCTGGGTGACTTTGAGTAGCTCACTGCATGAGTAGCTTAAGGTATTTCACAATGGTTTTCTTACTGCCTAGGTGTAAATGATAGAAAATAGTATAAATGGGTGATATATTACTGCCAGTTAGAATAGAAGAAATTCCTATTTGTTTTGTGGAAAAACAGGCCAACTGATAGACTTGCTCTTTTGAGAGTGCAAACCATTATTTTAGATCCTGTGTGTAACTACGAGAACTTTTTCTGTTATGTGTTCACAAAATGTAAGCTTATAGACTATATACCACAGCCAACATTTTTGATTTGCAGTTATATACATTTTGGGAATTTATCTTATGACGGGCATGTGATTCATTGAAATTACATTTTTCTTTAGAGGATTTGCCATGTATCCACAAAAATGTTCATGGTCAGAAGCAGTTAATTACTATCCATACTACCCTTAACTCAGAGTTGGTCCAGAGATTATATTGAACAGTTTATGTAATAAAACAGTTGATTGAGTCAGTTTTCTAAGTCAGAAACTGTTATAAATTTGCTGCCATTTTAAAATGTTGATATTCTTTTAGGGTTGGAGCAAGCATTCTACAAGCAACAGTGATTCCATCATGGTTCTCTGCAGCCCAGCAGCTCTGCTGATAGTACTGGGTGAGTTCAGAACATATATAAAACCATTGGGAAATGTTCACACCCAAACAACACTTAAAATGTAGACCTTCCACCTGGGAGAAAACAAAATCAAGGAAAAAATTTAACGAAGATCCATCAGTAAGTGAGAAAATGAGAGTTCAAAGTTGTAACATGAGCTTAAATAAATACCCAACTTTCAGATTTACCTTGATCTCGATCCAAGCTCCTTTCTTATATATGGCAAACCTAATAACACTAAGCTAGATTTCTTTCATTAGTATTTTCTTAGGACTCCCTTGTCCTGCATATCACAAACACTATAAAAAGAACAGAAAACTGCTGCCAAACCTACAATGCATCATAATAACTACTACCCCATGACCAAGCATTACTGACAATAAACGCTAGACCCCATTTTCAAACAGGATAGCTAAAATGGTGATGGACATTTGCAAAGCAGAGTAGTTTTGAACTTATAAAGACAATATATGCTTGCATTTTGCAAGATATGGGCTTCTGCGTACATCTGTGCGAACTGTAGCCAATGCTTGTTCTAATGCAGAGGAAAAGAATGTCTTACCACACCATAAAACATACCCACCAACAGCCCATAACACTGCAAACTCACTCACCTGTCAGACAGATCCTTTGGGTGCCACCAGATTGCCATATACCCCAGTCTGAACTTACTTTAAACACATGTTGGCTATCCTTAAAAAAATGAATCCACTCTTACTACCACTGCCATTCACCTGATGGCATCTCAAAAATGAAGCTAAATCTTATGGGAACAGAACAAACCTGACAAGAATGAAATAAAGAGATAATAAAAAGGTCATGGGGAGAAAGAGCAAACCAGTGTGTTGTGATAAGAGGTTGTTGGTAGATTTTGCGGTTTATGCGGACTGATCAAGTATGTAGAAAATACATAATTCGAAAATATCCCACAACATGTGTATATTGAGAACATGTAGTGTAAATAATTAAGGAAACAAAAGATACCATCAAAACACAATTTCAACAATGTATACACAAAAAAAGAACCATACTATCTGATATTTTTATAATATAAAAATGATATTTTATTGATGATCCATTAGATACTGAAAATGTCATTTAATGCTAAAACAATACCTCATTTATACTAATTCCTTCATATCGTCATTCATATCTTCATTCATACAGTGTACAAACAACACACAAAATAATTCACAATATTTTTCAACAAGGACAATGATGATAATCAATAGCTTTTACTCATAGTCATAGTAAATGAAAGAAAAGGTGACATCATGATGATAAACTGTTGTGTTTGTTCTATGCTCGTTTCGGCACCAGACAGCGCCTTCGTCAGGAAATGAAGGCACAATGGATCAGAGTTGAATTCTGTGAAAAAACATGTATTTCAGATACAATGTTCTCACTATATGATACATTTCTGTGCCACCAGAAGGGCGTGCATTACTCATTGTTTGCATTTAGAGAGGCGGTTTAAAGACAGCCAGTGTGAATTGATACAACCGGATAGATAGAAAAAATGTGTCCCAGTCCGTGAAAAGATAAAGCACAATGAAGCAAGAAAGGGAATTGTCACCATGTGAGGTAGCAAGATTAGATTAAATAAATTTGCCCAGTGTTCAACTTTAAAAATATAAATTTGTGAGAGGGTTTGTAAGAATTTTAACCTTATTTTACTCATCAGGATGAACAGATTGTATCTTTAACTACTGTGAGCTATGAAGCAGTCACTGTGTCTGGCCCAGGATGAGGATAAACTGTAAGGATAAGGGATAACCTATGTTAATGTTTGTTCTATTACACGTAATGATGAATTTAACAGACATTTTATGTACACCTTGAACAATCGTCTATGCATTAATCAGACCGTCCGTGGTGGAGCATATCAGAGATGTGGCTTGTGTAAGGCCTTTACTACCATGGTGTGGTTGAAACACTTACTTTTGCATTTCACTGGTATCAAACATGGAAATGCCTGGTAAGCTATATATTTCAGGGTTCGGCTGGCAATTCTTACAGGACCTAAAGTCTCCACAAAGTGTCAAATGTACAATATATAGAGCAGTCAATTAGGTGTCAGGTCTAAAAACAAAACACATAAATCTATATTACCCACTGGCGGTCACCAGTAGGTAGCTGTAGTTAGGACCTTTTTCTATTTAATACGCTTTTTTTCTTCAGCCAATATCTTTGGCGCCTTTTCACGAATCTTCGCAACATTTTCAAAACGAATGGTTCCCTCAAGTCAGCTCCTGTCTTGAAACATTTTGGGGTAATTCGTCAAGTGGAGGACAAGCAAAAAGGTGGGTCCCACAACAAGTGTCCCCAATGTTAATTTCCGTAGGCACTATAGGCAAAGCTACAGCCCGAACTGCTGAACTTAATTGCACCAAATTTGGCAAAACAGTAGGTCTTGATTCCTAAAGTGTGCTTCTTTTTAAATGGTGAAAATCTGTTCAGTAGTTAATGAGAAATTGAAAAAATAAAACGCAAACCCTGTGGATCACGAGCTTCATTCTGATTGGCTGCCAACACTCCAAACCAGGAAGTGTTGGCAGCCATCTTGCATAAATCAGTTAAAACATTATAAAAACAGGACAAGGGGGTTTGGTAGAAACACTCTGACCCAGTAGGCCTGCTCAGGGGGTTCCACAAGGATCCCGAGGGCCCAAAAAAGTAATCGCGCTGGGTGTGTTAATCCAGCCGAAAAAGATTTTAAAAATGAAGCACAGACTCCGGCGCTTCATTCTCTATAAGGCCCCGGGTGGGTCAGGTCCCGGGGGCAATACCTAATTATGCAGCCCCTGTGTGCTTAGTTTATGATATGTGGGGCTCCCCGCACAGCCCGGGGGGGGATAGAGCATCCGCACCAGGCCCGAGGGACCACTAGCTCCCCATGGCATACGTAAATGAAGTGCAGGTACATTGACCACCACCTCCCTGGGGTTGTGAAAATGATGGGAGGGTTCCCCCTCCTGGTGCCCTGGGGACTGCCACCCCCAGGGCTGGGTCCTGCAATGTCCCGGGGTGCCCACACTCAGGACATTGCCATTTGCTATGACAGGGCGGGTGCATGGCTCCCACCCTGTCAAAGCAAACTTCTGCTTTGTACATGGATGCAAGAGCTAGAAACCTCTCGCTTCCAGGCACTTCTTTTGTTTCTTTCTGCACATCTCTTGCGTCTTTCTGTACCCCACATGCCTCTTTCTGCAACCCTCTTCCCTCTTTGTGCACCCATCTTGCCTCTTCCTGCACCTCGGTTCTTTCTACACGTATTTTGTGTCTTTCTGCACGTCACACTTCTTTCTGCACACATTTTGCCTCTTTTTGCACTCCTCTTCCCTCTTTCTGCAACCTTCTTGCCTCTTTCTGCATCTCTTTTGCTTGTTTCTGTTCTTCTTTTGCCTCTTTCAGTACCCCTATTGCCTCCTTCTGCAACTCTGTTGCTTCTTTCTGCACCTCTCTTGCTTCTTTTCACACCTCTCTGCTTCTTTCTGCACCCCTCATGCTTCTTTCTGCACCCCTCATCCCTCTTTCGGAACCTCTGTTCCTTCTTTCTGCACTTCTTTTGTTTCTTTCTGCACCTCTCTTGCTTCTTTCTGTACCCCTCTTGCTACTTTCTCCACCCCTGTTCCCCATGTTGTATCTCTGTTGCTTCTTTCTGTACTTCTCTTGCCTCTTGCTCCATCCCTCATCCCTCTTTCTGCACATCTGTTGCTTCCTTCCGCACTTCTCTTGCTTCTTTCTGTACCTTTGTCCCTTCTTTCTGCAACCCTTCTGCCTCTTTCTGTACCACTCTTGCATCCTTCCGCACCTCTGTTGTTTCTTACTGCACTGCTCTTGCTTCTTACTGCACCTCTCTTGCTTTTTTCACACCTCTGTTGCTTCTTTATGCACCACTCGTGCTTCTTTCTGCACCCCTCATCCCTCTTTCTGCACCTCTAATTCTTCTTCCGGCACTTCTTTTGTTTCTTTCTGCACACTTCTTGCACCTTCTGCATCTTATTTGCTTGTTTCTGCTCTTCTTGTACCTCTTTTTGTACCCCTCTTGCCTCCTTCTGCAACTCTGTTGTTTCTTACTGCACTGCTCTTTCATCTTTCCGCACCTCTCTTGCTTCTTTTCACAACTTTCTTGCTTCTTTCTGTACCTCTCTTGCTTTTTTTACACACATGCAAGTGCAGAAAAGGGCTGCTGGCCTCTAAACTGCCATGCCCTATTATTTGCTGGGGACTTAGATGCAGTTTTAATCCCCCTACCCTATTATGTACTAGGGCCTTACAGGGGAGGTCATGCCAATCACAGGGGTACCCAAACCCATAGTGTACGCTAGTGTATGTAGGTGTTTTCACTGTATTCTAAGTGTCTTCCAGCATAGCACTGGATCCGGGCCTAGTTAAGCCGAGTCCAGGTTCAGTCAGAGTTAGTTACCACCAGTACCGGTCAGAAAACAAGTTGGGGGGTGCCAGGGCAAAGGATGACTTTGCAACAAGACCTCTTTCTGCACCTCTGTCGGTTCTTTCTGCATATCTCTTACTTCTTTCTGCACCTTTCTTCCTCTTTCTGGACTTCTGTTGCCTCTTTCTGCATTTCCCTTGCTTCATTCTGCACCTTTCTTCCTCTTTCTGCACATGTTCTATCTCTGTAGGAAAAGTTAGAAATTAGCATTTACAAAACCTTAGAAATTCACAGAAAAAAACATAATTTTCAGGGACGTTCCAGTTAGAAATTAGCATTTAAAAAACCTTTGAAATTCACAGAAAATACTATAGGTTTCACAGACGTTATAGTTTGAAATTAGCATTCAAAAAACCTTAGAAATTTACTGAAAAAAACATAGGTTTCAGGGACGTTATACTTAGTTGGACATTTCACTCGTACAAAACCAAAGAAATGTGTCCGTTATAGTTAGTTGTGCTATCTATAACTTGCGCCCCTGCAATGCACTGCTGATGATGTCATATTACATCATTCATGAAATGGTCAGTGACATCACTGATGACATCTCAAATGATATCACTTATGACATTATTTAGTGATAGTGTGTCTGAGGTTCGGGACGTGGTCTGTGCGGGATCGGGGGCAACTGAGGGCAGTGGGCCACCAAATGTTGTCCCATGCAGAGGCGGAGGGTCTGAGGACAAGAACTTCTGTTTTCTCTGAGTTAAGCCTCAGGCAGGGATGTATGTTGTTACGACGCGTGGTATTACCACGCGTCCCATTACAACGCGTATTCTACAACGCAAGTCGTTACTACGACTTGCGCTGTAGGGGTGCGGACTAAGTAATAATTTAATTTACTATTCCAACACCAGCCTACGTACAGTAGGGAAGGTGTTGGAATAGTAAATCTACTATTCCTTGTCCTTTAGCGACCTCCAGCACGAGTCGTGGTTACGACTTGCATTCTAAAATATGCGTTGTAAAGGTACTGCGGGGTAACATCCGCGTCGTAAAGGATGTTCCCCCTCAGGCAGCTGCTGCTCATCCAAGAAGCGATGTACTTCATTCCTTCCTGCAAGCTGAGTCTGGCAGTGAGGGAGTCCTCAGTGAGTGAGAGGATGAGCTGGGTGTCATCGGCATAGGATACTATGCTGAGTCCATGCTGTCTGACAATGGTGGCGAGGAGGCCTATGTAGATGCTGAAGAGCATGGGGCTGAGCGACCATCCTTGAGGTACTCCACAGTTGATCTCCATTGGTTCAGAGAGGAAGAGGTGAAGTCTGACTCTTTGGGTTCTGCCGGTGAGGAAGGAGCGGATCCAGTCGAGGGCGGTTCCCTAAATGCCAGAAAACGTGGATTCAGCTCGTGAGAGTGCAGTGGGGGAAGTTGTCAAAGGCTGCAGATAGGTTGAATAGGATTAGGGCCACGGCGCGGCCTTGGTCAAGGAGGATGCGGATGTTGTCTGTAGCTGTGAATAGGGTGGTCTCGGTGCTGTGGTTGCTGGGGAATCCAGATTGGGAGGGGTTGAGGATGGAGTTCTCTTCAATGAGTTTCGTTAGTCGAGCGTTGACAATCTTCTCTGTAACTTTGGTCGTGAAAGGGAAGTGAGAGATGGGTCGGTAGTTCTTGAGGTCCGTAGGGTCTGCTGTGGGCTTCTTGAGGAGGGGTTTGATTTCTGTGCATTTCCAGTCATCAGGGAATGTGCCAGCTTCAAAGGTTGCGATGAAGGTGCGTCGTAGCTCAGGTGCAATGGCGGAGGTGGCTCTGTGAAAGATGTACGGGGGGTAAGGGTATGTCGGGGCTCCTGAGTCAATGCCTTTCATGGTCGATGTGGTGTCTTCTGCGGTGATTGAGGTCCTGGAGGAGATGGTAGGCTGGCTTCCAATGCTTGGGAGGAAGGAGTGGGTTCGGTGTACGTGGTCTGTTTGTTAAAGTTGTCATAGAGGGATCTTATTTTCAGGTGGAGGCGAGTGTGTTCTGAGAGGATGTGATGTCTGTGGCTTTGCTGGGGGGCTTGGTGTATTCCTAAATGATGCTGAACAGTTCTTTTGAGTTGCTGGCATTGGCATGGATTTTGTTTCGGATGAAGGTCCTTTTGGTGGATCTGATAGGTTGGTAGTATTCTGTCATGGCCTACTTTTAAATGATGTGGTCTTCTGAAGTTTTGCTGTTTCTCCAGATTTTCTTGAGACATCTGCAGATGCGTTTCGAATTTTAGAGGTCGGCTGTGAACCAGGTGGCCTTCCTGGGGCCCTGTCTGTCGTGGTTGTGGAAGGGGTGAGCTCTACTGCGCAGTTGGTGATCCATCTGTGAAGTTGTTTGGCTATGAATTTGGCATTGGTTGAGGTAGGGGGCATCATGGTTGAAGGTGGACTTGAGGTGCCCCTCCTGACCTTGCACCAGTTCCTTTGTAGAGGGCGAGGTGCTAGTTCGGGGGCGGTGTGTTTGTTGACCCGGACATTTACACAGTGGTGGCCCATCCAGGGGGGTTGCGTGGTGTGGCTGAAGTGGATATTGTTACCTCCTGTGAAGATGGGGTTGAGGATTTGACCTGCCATGTGGGTAATGGTGGTGATAAGTTGTTTCATTCCGAGGTTGGCGAGGTTGTCCAGGAGGGTGGCGGATTTGGGGTCGCTGAGGTTGTTGAAGTATAAGTTGAGGTCTCTGATGAGTATGTAGTCCATGAAAATGATGGGGTGGGGTGTGAAGAGGTCGGTGATGGTGGTGGTGAACCCGGTTCGAGGTCAAGGGGTCTGTCGGCGAGGGTGCACGTACACTCGTTCTGGGGCTGGTCTGGATCTTGAAATGCCATATATGCAGTAAAATACGCTAATGGACCTGATGCTTAGTGCTGTCTATATGACATTTAAGACAAGGACATCCAAGCAGATAGATTGCATAATCAGATATGCAGTCCAATGGTTTCTGGATCATTATTTTCTCTCAATTCTCAGTTTTGATGTTGCTGATATTCACTCCATGTAAACAGGCTTTGCATCTGCTGCATTTCTTGAAGCCCTCCATAGGTTTCAGCCAACAACCATCCATGCCAATCTGATTTCTCACTAAAGTATCGCTGATGGTTTGATGCTTTCTGTAAGTGAAAGAGGGCTTAGAGCTAATATCTTGTCCAACTATTGTATCTTGTTGATCAGTATGCAAGTGCTTCAATAGAGGCTGTCAAACTGAATTATGATGCTCACTGCAAATGGTAATAAACGTACACTCTTTCTCTACTGTAAACCACTCCGGTGATTTCTTGAACAGTAGTTCAGCTCTTGAATGTGTTTTAACTATAGGTGTTGATTTAGTCAGAATATCTTTACTGCACCCCCTCTCCTTCAGTCTTCCTGTCATAACACCCTCTACTCAATCAAAGAGTAATTGTGAGCTACAGATCCTCTTCGTCCTAAGGAATTCCCCATAGGGTATGCTATTTTTGAGTGCTGTTGGATGACAACTCATGGCATGGAGTGTAGTATTGCCTGATGTCTCCTTTCTGAATACTGTTGATGTGAGCTGGTGCCTACTATTTGTAATCTTACATCAAGCACTTCAATGCAGCTGTTACTAATATGGCTTGCAAATGTAAGATTAAGTTCATTGACGTTTAGTTTCCATGCAGAATCATCAGCAGATTTATGGCTCCCCTTCCATAATAGGAAAAGGTCATCAATGTACCTAGTCCACATTCCTGTAAATCTGTACTACAGAGCACCTACTTCCCCCTCCAGCCCATATGCAAATTAGCATAACTGGGGACAAAGCAGGTGCACATTGCAGTTCTCTGCATTTCTTGTAGATTACATTGCAGAATAATAAGATGTTACTCTTAAGGCAGCATACAATCGTATTAAGCAGAATCTCAATGTGTTCAAATTAGCTCCCTAGTCTCAACTTCAACAAAATGTTTCACTACCTATAACCAATCCTCAGGTCTAACGCTGGTATAGAGTGAGTTCACACTCAGACAGGCCATGAGATAGTCCTCTTCCCAATGAATGTTTAATATTCTCTTCAGGAATTCAGTGAAATCCCTAATATATGAGGGTAGTTCCAGAGCCAATGGCTGTAGACAAAAGTCTACCAATTTCCATACGTTCTCCAGTCAGCTTCCTATTGCAGAGATTATTGTTCTGCCAGGGTGACGAGTCTTGTTCTCATGTACTTTGAGCAATAGGTACGGGCCTGGTAATTTCCAGTGTAGGATTCTCAAAAAATGACATTCATCTGTACTCTAACCACCCATTCAAAGCTATGTAAAAACATTCTTTGAGCTTTACATAATCATTTCTGGTTATTTTGTCTCATCACTTACCTGCATGTATGCTTCAGCCAAATACATATATTTCTGCCAGATAATTACATTTTCACCTTTATCTGAACCACAGATAATGTATTGGTCTGAATGCAACCATGTTTGCATCACTCTCCTAAGTTTCAAGTTCCGAGAGGCATTGTATTTATTGTTCTTAAACACTTTTTTCTCAATTTCTTAAATTTGTATGTCAAACTGTCACTAAATGAATCAATACAAAATGGAAATGCCTGGTAGGCTGTATATTTCAGGGCTCAGCTGGCAATTTTTACAGGACTTAAAGTCGCCACATAATGTATATTTATATATACATATCTATTTTGACCTTCCTCATAAATGTTATTGCAAGACATAATGTTTGTGTTTGTAATCTCTGTGTGCCATAATTAAAATGTATTGATTGTTTTTCACAGTACTGCCTTTAATGTCCGTCATCGGAAAAGAACATGGTAAGGAAACTATTGTGCATGTAGTCTAAAGGGGTGATTGAGAGGACAATGTGTAGAGAAGCTATTATACTGATTTTGAAATAAGTTCTGAATTATGTGAAAATCTTTTGACAGAAAAAACAACAGAGCAATCAGCATCACAGCAAACTGTCATGCAACAAGTATGCAAAACATTCTTATCACACATTGCTACCTTCAGAAACCTGCTTTCATAATAGTCCCAAAATGTGTTTTTACCAAGTACAAGGCCCCTGGAATAATGTGATTGTGCAATTGTGTGGCATTTTTCACATAATTATAGATTTGCTGCATTTTCCACATAATCCTTTATCTGCTGCATAGGCTGCAGATTTCAGCCCCAAAAAGAATGTTGTTTCTAGCTTAAACAGTTAAACAGTAACTAAAAACACAGTGACGTGTTGCTGCACAGCAGGAGGACCTTTGCAAAGCTTGACCTTTCACTTTTCTGTTCCTTATTGCTATATCTGGGAGTTAAATGTGGTCCTAGTGTGATGCAACCGATGCCCAGACAGTGGTAACATGGTTTAAAAAATGACAAAACAATTAAATAATACTGTCATGACATGTGCCTTATTATGCTGCATAGCTTGCCTTTTCCTGCTGCGTAATTTACTCATCCCTGCTGCATAATGTAGCCCTTTCCTGATGCATAATTCCATAAGCTCTGACCAAGTACTGTCTATCTTACCACCAAAGACATGAAATGGCATCAGACAAAAGCATTTTGTTACATAGTCCCTGTTGTCTCTTGTACAAAGCGACCCGGCTCCGTTAAATTGTGTTTTTTGTGATTCCCCACTGCATTCTCAATATTATATTGTAGTAGGAAAGAGAACCAAGCCTTAACTGAAATATTAGCTCATTTGATGGTCCTATAGTTCAACAAGTATTACTTCTAATGTTGGGACTTCAAGTCTATTTTCACTGATTGAATTAAAGAATAAGTAAAGTTTCTAACTTAATGAGCTACGATTAGAGCCTTCTTGTGATGTAAGATACATATATTGCATTTAGAGGTATAACACGTCACTTCATATAAGGGGAGTGCAATTTTTTTATACAGCTAAAGGTTTACACAATTTGCAATGTTCACAGAATAATTATCTGCATATATTGTAACACTCCTCCCAGTTTTTATCACACATATGGTAAGATACATATTTTTTGTATTAAATATGCAATATTTTCTATTAAACTATGAATCTGGCACAAATAGTGTTTCTTATGTCTCTACTCATGCTCCACCTGTGGAGTTTGCGGAATTTTTCCACCCCGTGCTCTGCTTGGAGTGTGGAGTTCGGTAAAACAGTTCACCATCCAGCACATGGCTGAGTTTGCTACCGACCCCAAGAGAATTCATTAAATGAGGAAGCACCATAGATAAGCCTGCAGGAGTTTACCCTCTATGCTCATCGCAGCCTCCCTCCACCCACGTGGATGTGTTAGGGCAATGATTAAATGTGCATGGCCAGCTCAATCAGCCTTGTGTAATGTGCTGGAGGCTGCGCCATGGAGGATGCGCAGCCTTGGGCTTCATGATGGCTATTGGTTATTCACCCTTCAAGGATGTGTACCAGGCAGCTTTGATTCCTCTAAGATGTTCTGAGGAATCTCATCCAAGGCAGCTCCTTGCTGTTTCATGCATCGATTTGGAACACACAAGGTCTAGTTTTTGCTCTTCTGTGTTGTTGTGACCCAAGAACAGTTATCCTTTCAGTTCTCGAGGATCCACGCTTCTTTAAACTTTTAGCTGGTGTTTTCAGCAGCATGCTAGCCTTTCGGAGGGATCACTGCAGCATAATAGAGGCAACAGCTGCAGCCTCGAAGGAGCCACCTGCATCTGCTGATTGTGCTCAGAAAGGATTAATCTCTGTGCAAACGGTTTGGCTGTATGGTACTTAAGGTAACTTTAAAGTGAAAGCATGAAGTGGTCCTTTTACTTCAAATTGCTTATTTGGTTATTTTGTTAGATTGGATTCATCTAAAATTGTGTCTTTAAATCACAGAGTATTTGGAATAATGCACTGTATAATACGTATTCTTTTAGCGTCAAGCAGATATGTGAACATTGTATGGATGACTAGTATGAATGATGATATTGAAATCGAGATTCATCTGGAATCATGTTTGTAGGAGCTGCTTTCTAGGCATATGGTGTCATATGGTGGCATATGTATCTCTGCTGACATCTGGCAATCTGAGATCTCTAGCCCTGTGATTAGTCTCCCAAGCACATGGAGAGTGGAGAAGTGTGGCTCACTGGTTAGAGGCGGCAGACCCGTAAGCAGAGAACGGCCGGGGACCAGGGTTCGATTCCCGACGCTGCAGGGTCGTGGACCAGGGTCAGCGGACTCGATAATTCTCGCCTCGGTGCCTACTCTAGTCAGAAACCACACTCGGCAACTCTGGGCATCAGCTTGCCTCATCTTCACAACGGCCCCCCCAGACCACCGGGGATGCTTGGTCGCACCTTAGAGATACCCATCAGGGACCATCTCTCAGGGTGAGCCAGGACGGGTTCCCCAGCGGTCGAAGCGTGGAGATACTCCTCCGGGAGTCGATTCCTAGCGCTATATAAACCCGCAATTAATTAATTAATTAATGGAGTTACCCTGGTCCTTTTTTTGCCCTGTTGATCCCCAAGCTCCTGCATGTGTCCAGAGACTGACCTAAGTGTGTTGGATGGGTGTTGTAGTAATCAGAGGCTAGACTTTGACAGGCAGAGCACACTCTGCCAGTCTCAACTGCCCCAGAGAACTGTTCAAAAATGCTTGCAGCATGAGTAGATTTGGAGTAATACGCAGACCCCTGACTTTGATAAGGGCTGAACCCGTGAGGGTGTTGGGAACCTGGAGCTATGGACTGTAAACGACTGATATGTTTTCTGCTGCAAGCTGTAGATGCATTCACTTTTTATGTGGCAGGGTGGGTTGCACCAGCTTCTTGTAAAGGGTTCGGGAATGCACATGCCCAGAATTAGGGATACATCTCGAAATGAGCACAGATGATGGATTTCTATTGCTCTGCATTGCAAATTCAGTGCAGGCGAAACTCCGTGGAATTTCACAGAGTTTGTAGACAACTTCACAAGAATGGCAGAGTAGAATTCAGCGAACTCCGTCCTCCGTTCATCTCTATGCGAACCATGTCTGACTCATCCAATGTTTTTCGCTTAATTTCCCACCAATAAAGTCGGGAAAGCATGCTCATTTTTCTCAATATCCCTTAAAAGTATGTTCTTCATCATAACCTTGCCTTTTATAATTACATTCTTCATATTTCTCCCTGCTTTTAATCATGGTTGACTATAACTTCAATCACCACACATTAATAAATACACTTTCTTACAAAATGACCATTTTATTATATTTATTCTTCTAATTGTATTGACTTGCTGTACTCATTAAATAATAAAACAACTGACTGAATTGATCTACAAACATATGGAATATACCAAATAATTTTACTTTAGTTATTTAAAGTTACCTTTTAGAACGCTTGAAAGTTTTCTACATTTTCATTGCCTTTTCTAGGGGAAGCTGTTCGTGTCAACATTACATCTCTATAAACAAGACTCCCCCTGAAATACACAGCACAATGGAGAATGAATATAACACAACCTAGAATGAATATTGCAAATTTCAAAAGTAATGTGATACATGGTAGAATCAATATAGTATGTAGCAAACCCAATCCAATAACTTCACTTAGTAAATTATATCGATAACACATGCTCTAAATTGAATAAACATAAACTAAAATATATGTCAACTGTACTGAAAAAACCCTGCCCTTTACAGAAAAGAAATATAGCAACCAGTGAAATGATAATGATTAGTATTGAAAAGGATATACTTGCTGAAGTGATTGACGTATTAAGACAAATATGACATGTCAAATGGATATAATAGGCTTAATTGAATATAATCTTCAGTGAAATGAATTGACACCTTATGATAAATGTATTTTATTTATAAACTAATACAATTGAGAAGAATATTATACACTTTGAAATGGAGAAGACACAATTAACAATTAAATATGACTGGTTTTGAAATTAATATGATCCATTTGGAACGAATATGACTCATGTTGAAATGAATATGATAGACTTTAAAATGAAGGGTCAGGGAGCACGCGAAGATCGGGATAAAGTAATCTGTAGGGGCGGGCGGTAAATTCAGTTCCGCTGGGGGGATTTGCGAAATTTCCGCAATTCTGCTTTCCGTTAGGAATGCGGAATAGCTGAAAATTCCCAAATCTGCGGCGTACCGGAAGTCGTGGGCAAGGCATTGGTTAGGTATTGCACAAAATGGTGGCATCTTCTTGGATAAATAGGCAGGATTGATTCTGTCTCGATGCTCCTGTCACAAAAACTAAACCTCAACAGGAAGCACTTACAGATATAAATAAAGCAAGTGCCCGAGTTGAAGGTCAAATTCAGTAACGCATTAATCAGCCCAAAACATTTGTGAGGATGGTCGAGGCTGGACAGGTGTGCTTTCTACCCATATCTACCATTTGAAATTAGCTGTGATCCTTGATGGAGGTCTTTGCATCCATGACTATTTAGAGCACAATCCCCGTGTAGTTCCTGTGACCAGGACGTTCTTTCTCCTCATCTGCTGCTCTGGTCCGTCTCTGACCTTTTATAAATGAGAGGCATGTGAATTCGCATTGTACCCTGCCTGTTTGGCCCCGCCTCACACACACTAGCGATATGCAACATCTTCCTGCCCTTTACCCACAATGATGGACAGCTCACTCGAAGGACCCCGGCGCCTTTCAGCGCGGTGGCAAAGTTACAGACACACATGGTCACTGGAAACTCTTCTGGCCTTTTACACAGCTGTAGTGTAGGAAAAGCACTATAAATTTACCCAACGAGGTAGCACTTACTGATTAGCCAATAGAAAGTACTCCAGCCGAGTAGAGGTATTGCACAAAGCGGTGGCATGCAGGGCAGGATTCATTCTGGCAAGATGCTCTTGTCACAAAAACTAAACCTCAACAGGAAGCACTTACAGATATAAATAAAGCAAGTGCAAGAGTTGAAGTTCAAATTCAGTAGCGCATTAATCAGCCCAAAAAATTTGTGAGCACGGTCGATGTTGGGCAGGTGTGCTTTCTCCCCATTTCTACTGTTGAATATTAGCTGTGATCCTTGATGGAGGCCTTTGTATCTATGACTGGGAGGAACTGGCTTGGCAGTTCGGGCTGGACTGTTCCCATGAGGCACAGGGTCATGACTGATTTGCATATGGCCAGGTCTAAACTGGGGTGGCATGTTGACCAAAAGAATGATAGTTTTAACCCAGATCTCTTGACTGGGGGTGAATGTTCTGATTTGTTCTGCATTCCATCCATTGATTGTGTCTCTTTTGCTTTCTTGCCCTAAATCTGCCATGTATGCTCAGAAATGGGTCCTGGGCTCACTGTGCCACTGGAATCAAGCTCTCCTGGCTGAAGAGGGGTAAAACCCCGAAACCAGTCCCAGGATGCTTGTTTCCAGTCCAGGGAGGACCTGGCTTGGCAATTTGGGCTGGACTGTTCCTATGAGGCACAGGGTCAAGACTGATTTGCATATGGCCAGGTCTATACTGGGGTGGCATGTTGAGCAAAAGAATGATGGATTTATCCCAGATCTCTTGACTGGGGGTGAAAGTTCTAATTTGTTCTGCATTCCGTCCATCAATTGTGTGTCTTTTGCTTTCTCGCCCTAAGTATGCCCAGACGTGTGTCCTGGGCTTTCTGTTCCACTGCAATCAAGCTATCCTGGCTGAAGAGGGGGGACACCCCGAAACCGGTCCCAGGATGCTTGTTTCCGGTCCAGGGAGGACCTGGCTTGGGAGTTCCGGCTGGACTGTTCCCATGAGGGACAGGGTCAAGACTGATTTGCATATGGACAGGTCTAAACTGGGGTGGCGAGTTGAGCAAAGGATTAATGTATTTAACCCAGATCTCTTGACTGGGGGTTAATGTTCCAATTTGTCTGCATTCCGTCCATCAATTGTGTGTCTTTTGCTTTATCGCCCTAAGTGCTTCAGGTATGCCCAGAACTGGGTCCTGGGATCACTGTGCGACTGGAATCAAGCTATCCTGGTTGAAGAGGGGTGAAACCCCGAAACCGGTCATAGGATTCTTGTTTCCGGTCCAGGGAGGACCTGGCTTGGACGTTCGGGCTGGACTGTTCCCATGAGGTACAGGGTCAATAATGATTTGCATATGGCAAGGTCTAAACTGGGGTGGCATGGTGAGCAAAAGAATTATGGATTTACCCAGATCTCTTGACTGGGGGTGAATGTTCTGATTTGTTCTGCATTCCGTCTATCAATTTTGTGTCTTTTGCTTTTATAAACAAGAGGCATGTGAACTTGCATAGAAAGATGCCCTGCCCGTTTGTCCCCGCCCCACACACATTAGCAGTATGCAACGTCTTCCCGCCCTTTACCCACAATGGTGGACAACTCACTCGAGGGTCCCCGGCGCCTTTTGTCATGGTGACTAAGTTAACAGACTCACATGGTCACTGGAGACAACTCTTCTGGCCCTTTATGCAGCTATATTGTAGGAAAGGCACTATACATTGTCATTTACCCAACGAGGTAGCATTTACTGTTTAGCCAGTAGTACTCAAGTTGAGTAGAGTTATTGCACAACACGGTGGCATCTTCTTGGATAATAATATGCTGGGCTGGATTCATTCTTGCACATCGCTCCTGTCAGAACAATTCAACCTCAACAGGAAGCACTTACAGACATAAAAAAGTTGCCCGAGTTAAAGCTCAAATTCGCTAAAGCATTAATCAGCCCAAAAAAACGTGCGCTCGGTCGAGGCTGGGCAGGTGTGCTTTCTCCCCATATCTACCATCGAAAATTAGCTGTGATCCATGATGGAGGTCTTTCATTCATGACTTTCTCAAGGGTAATCCTTCCCGCAAGTTCCTGTGACCAGGAGATTCTCTCTCCTCATCTGCTGCTCTAATCGGTCTCTGACCTTTTATAAACAAGAGGCATGTGAACTTGCATAGAAGCCCCACCCCACACACACTAGCGGTGTGCAACATCTTCCCACCCTTTACCCACTATTATGGACAGCTCGCTCAAGGGACCCCGGCGCCTTTCAGTGCGGTGGCAAAGTTACAGACACACATGGTCACTGCTGGAGACAACAATTCTTCTGGCCGTGCAAGCAATTCCACGAGCTCGCAGAATTCTGCTTGCTCGTGGAGATTTTTTTGACGCTTCGCGGAACTTTGCGTAGCACGACTACGCAAATTCCGCCCACCCCTATAATCTGTCATGGATAATAGTAGAGCTCAGAACAAGGCAAGGTAACATGGTAAAAGTATGAATATAACACAAGTACAAACAAAAGGAAGATTAGAGCAGGGAAATGATAGACAAACTATCATAAATAATAGTTTATCGGCTCCTCTAAAGTGATCTGTAAGGGTCTGATTAACAAAGTTATACTCACACTTGGTAGTAGGTTTATTACATTCTTGGAATTCACTAACAATGTGTGAGGTTTCCTGAGTCTGCAGTCATGGCAGAGAAGTGAAAAAACATAAATATGGAGAATGCAGAGTCATAAAACGCTGCATTTAGTTTGTGCATTGCATTTTGGACAATTTGTAGTAGTGCTATATGTGAACCAGGCTCTGTGAGATGAATTGTTTTTAACAAGGAGCAGTCTAATTTCACAGAGTTTAGGGAGATGCCCAGCAGCTCATATGGACAAGGAGAGCTGGGTGGTTCTCTGCGCCAAAGGCACACACCTTTGAGTCTGACTGGGACCCTTCTAAGCAATGAATAAGGGTCAGGGACAAGACTGGGATACACTGAACTGTGAATACTGGAAATCGGTACACTAACTAGAAAAGAACAGGAAAAAGCAGTCAGAATAGGAACATATAACAAAAGACAATGAATCTGAATATACAAGACTGGACAGGATGTGTAAAGTTAGATCTAGAAGGAAGGCAAACACAGGAACAAAGAGGCGGGAAGACCATAAGACAAGCAGCATATATATATATATATATATATATATTCACTGAAAAAACTATAGGTTTGACACCAGTTATAGTTAGCTGGAAATTTTACTGATATAAAACCAATGAAATTCCACGTTATAGTTAGTTGGACTCACTATAACTTGCGCGTGTAATGCACTGCTGATGACGTCACATATTACATCACTCATGACATCACTGATGACACCATCCAGTGAATGTGTATCTTTCTGAAAAATAAATATGTGTTATATATGTATATATTATTGAATATCTTAGTGAATACATATATTAGTGAGTAATGCTTAAATATTTAAATACATGTATTAGTGTTTCACTTTGTGTATGAGTGGCTGCATGGGTTGATGAGTAGGAACATGTGTATGTATATAGGTGATTAGATGTTTTCCTTAGTATCAGTATAAGTGTTTGCATGCTTTGGTGGGAGTATTACTTAGTACATAGATGCAAGAATGACTGAGTCTCTGTTTGTATGTGTTTTGAAGACAGCATATGTGCAGGACTGTATGGGTGGATTCGTGTGCATATGTCTGTGTTAGTGAGTGAATGACTGTCTTATTAGTGTCTTTATCAGTAACTACATATGTTTTAATGTAGTATATGTGAATATTGATGTATATAAGTGACTATATGTGAGAGTGAGGGATTGTAAAAGTTCCTGTTTAAATTAGTATGTGTTTCTAGAAGTGATTTTTTATGAGAGTAAGTATGTGTAAGTTTCCTTAGAAGTAAAGTGGTAGTGTGTGTATATTTGTTTTATGCAAATAAATGTAGGTTCAATAGTTTATTTGCATGTGTGAGTATGTGTGTGAATAACTTTTGGATGACTGTCGGTGTGTAACAGGATGTGTAGGTGTATCACTACATATGATTAGTGAATATATGTATGAGTGACTATATAGAACTGTTGGTGAATTAGTGCATGTGTATATACATGGTGGAATTATTGAATTGGTTGTTGTAACTGGTATGGGTATCTCCATTTTTTTGAACATTTTAGTTTCTATTTTTGAATATAAAATTTCAAGGGTTAGATTACAGTGAAAGGAGGTCTGTCACTGAGTCACAAGGATGGTGTCATCAGTGATGTCATGAGTGATGTAATATGTGACATCATCAGCAGTGCATTACACGCGCAAGTTATAGTGAGTCCAACTAACTATAACGTGGAATTTCATTGGTTTTATATCAGTAAAATTTCCAGCTAACTATAACTGGTGTCAAACCTATGGTTTTTTCAGTGAATTTCTTAGGGTTTGTAAATGCTACTTCCTAACTATAACGTGTGTAAAACCTATGGTTTTTTCAGTGAATTTCATAGGTTTTTAAAATGCTAATTCAGAAATATCTCGTGTATACAACCTATACTTTTGTCAATAAAGTTCTGGCAATATTTTTTTCAGAAACAAGCCATTTTCTTCACTGTTCAAGTTGCATACAGACTCCTTGTAAAGCGATACAGAATTAGAAAGTCTGTACCTTGCCTTTTTTTCAACGCATTAAAATTTGCCTGTAAATAAAAATAGCCTTTCTAAACTTTCGTGCACGACCCGGTGTGCGCACTCTCGGCAACAGTTCTCAATAAAATGGATAGCGCATTTCCAGGCTTTCGTGCGCGACCGACTGCGCGCACCCGCCTATATATTTCGTGAAAACTTTGCAATCTGAACTTATTGAATTTCTTCATAGACCCATCAAAGAACTTATACTACGTCAAAGAGACTAAACCTAGGCTTCTTTTTTAATATTATGAACATTTTCATTAAATGGAGCCGAATGTCTTTTTAAACTTTCGTGTGTGACCGAATGTACACACCTTGGTATTTTAAAAAAAAATATAAAAGGTTTTATACTTTAACAATTGTATGCTTGAATCGAGCTCAGAAGATATATTAAATCCGGATATGTTTGGATTTACTCCTTTTCACGTTTTGAAACTTCGCTGAATTAGACCGCTACTTCCAAATGGCGTACGTGACCAGATACTATCACCGCGTACACGTCCTGAGACGCGTATGTGAAGTCATGTGACTTGAAAACAACACTTCCAATTGGTTCTTAGTAGTTTCTATTCTGCAATTTACACGGAGGACTCCACCCACTCCTCTCACTATCTTTTCTACTCTCAAAAGAGAACGACGTTCAACACCCTTCGGAAGACTTTGCTGAAATGGCTGCCGCCCCGCATTCATCTTCCGAATCTGAAGGAAATGAGCGACTACCTTTAAAAAGAAAAAAGGAATCTTTTATTTGGCAATTTTCACTTATCCTGAAGAACAAAAGAAAGTAAATGCGCCAAAAGTTACCTGCACGATATGCAATTCGGTTCTCTCAAGAGGAAATCCAAGAAAAAAATATTCCTTTTCCATACATACCATGGTGCGGCATGTCAAACAAGTGCACCCTGTGGAATTTGCAAAGGCATCGACAAGAGCCCTGGCCACGCTATTACCATCAGAGGTGGCCAGCACATCTTCTGGTGGACGACCTGTATCACCATCGAGTGCTGTGATGGACTTGAGACCATATCTTGCAAAGGTGCACATGAAATGCAACGAGTGTGGAGAAATTCTTCTGTACGGAGAGCAGAGCCTCATTCTTACTAAACTAAAAATTGAGAGTCATAAATGCCCCGAAAAAAGATACATTTCTTCATTTCATTTTGATCCTGTGTCACACATGAAAATGTTGTTGCAAGTTTAAAAAATCAAAAACAACATAACACTTGTTTTAAAAAAAAAAAAAAAAAAAAAGTTCTTTTCAGAACTAACTAATTCTACCAAAAAGAGCTCCAGGAGCATATTATAAAGGGGGTTTATCTCCGCTTTTTTGGCTTTCGTTCCTGCGCGACCGTGTGCGCGGACCCGCCTATATATTTCGTGAAAACTTTGCAATTGCAACTTCTTACATTTCTTCATAGACCCATCAAAGAACTTATACTACGTCAAAGACAGTAAACCTAGGCTTCTTTTTTATTATTATGAAAATTTTCATAAAATGGAGCCGAATGTCTTTTTAAACTTTCGTGCGTGACCGAATGTACACACCTTGGTATTTTAAAAAAAATATATAAAAGGTTTTATACTTTAACAATTGTATGCTTGAATCGAGCTCAGAAGATATATTAAATCCGGATGTGTTTGGATTTACTCCTTTTCACGTTTTGAAACTTCGCTGAATTAGACCGCTACTTCCAAATGGCGTACGTGACCAGATACTGTCACAGCCTACACGTCCCGAGACGCGCATGTGAAGTCATGTGACTCGAAAACAACACTTGCAATTGGTTCTTAGTAGTTTCTATTCTGCAATTTACAAGCAGCACTCCACCCACTTATGTCACTATCATTTTTATTCTCAAAAGAGAACAACGTTCAATATCTTCCGAAAGACTTTCTTTTCACGCGATAATGTGAAATACTGAGATTGTTACAGAATTTTTATCACTTAGAAGCCTTCCTATTATGAAGGTTTATCTCCTAAGTCTCTGATTCTCAAACTGTGCAACGCGGCTCCCTGTGTGCCGTAATGAAGTGCTAGGGGCGCCGCCCACACTCTAGTGTGACTAACCATCTATAAATTCCACAGACATCTCTACCCTGTTATCTGCAATTGTGAGCATCAAAAGGAGCTGCGCTACTCCCCTATGAGAGGCCTCACTCCCACTGCTGCAACGGCTTGGCAGTCCTCCAGATGCACAGGAACAGCCCCTCCGATCCATTGAAGTTCTGTGTCGGTCTCAATACCACTTACGAAATGAAAATAAGCACTGAAGAATATTCAAGCATGTAGTACTCCTCCTGCTACAGCATACAAAATGCATTCTATTACCTATAAAAAAGTCAAACACCCACGCTACAATCATATACAACACTTCCTCTAAAGAAGCCTGTGAATAACTTTAAAACATCAGGTTAACCTTTTTTTACTCTCTCATCATTATTAAAGATAAGTATTTACAATGCTATATTAAATAATGCCATGGTTCTTGCTTTTTAATTTGAAAAATCTTGCAATCTTTCACAAACCCAATACTCATGGCTTCTTTTTCGTGACAAAAATCTTGCAATATTACATACCTACATAGAATAACAGAAAAAACATAACACTACAAAGGCCGAACACTCTACTAAACGCGGATTTGTAACCTATGAGGCAGATTTATGTTAACTACTTCATACCCAGATATGCACCAGTTAATGTGCACCACAGTATGCTAGAGCTCCGTTACCCATGTTGTGCCACATTTGAAATGTGGCGCACCATTGTACAAAAACACCATACATGCGTAACACATCTGTGCTCAAAAAGTAATACATTGCTAGAGTTGCATCGCAAGTGTGATGCAGCTCCAGCAAGGCTCACCAATGCACTATATTCACAATACTGCGTCAATACCTACGCCTCCTTCAAGCACATGCACAGTTTTGAAACAGCATAGGTCTGAAAGTCTCTGAGTGAAATATCATGCATTACAGTCAGCCACTTTCAAGACGCATTCCTTCAGAGGAACACTTCCTTATGGTGCAGGGCTTTAGAATGTGACATATCTGCTAGATCCATAACGTTGTAAATATGGTACATTATTTCCACTGTCACTGTATTAAATAAACTGACGAAATTGTGGCGCAAAGAGACGCAACGTTAACATAAAGCTGCTACAATGTGTTTTAAAGTGCCCTTTAAATTACAACCAACACTCTCTTTGAAGAGACCCCTCATGTTTTTTTAACACCTGTTAAGTCCTTCCATGCTCATGACAGAGCCGCTCCATCACGAGCATTGCCTCAGCTGTCCCCAGAATAGACCAGTTTTGTCATGGCCTTGCCCCTGTGCTTGCACAGCACTAATATTGTACCTCCATGACACGTTCTATTGACTAAACAGAGCCATGAGAGAACCACTGTATCATGAACAGATCTCAACCGTGGCTCATGAAGGAGTACCTCTATCATGAACATAGAAGTACCACTCAGCCCCCCGGCCCCCTAATGCTGAGGCAGAATTGCCACTGCAGCAAAGGACTTAAACTCCTGGAAAGAACAACATGTAACTTTTAATATCATTTCCCACCAATGTTTTCATATATCAGTGTTGCTGAACTCACTCAGTAAAATGTCGCTCATTTCATTAAATCACTTTTAAAGCATGCCTTATAACAATGCACCCAATCCTATGTGGAAGTGCTTATATTAAACATGACATTGCTTTAAGCAGGATAGACAAAGAAATGACACAGTGATGTAAAAGTTTCTTTATTTTTTATACTTACCTAAAAAATAGTAAAAAAGTAAAGTAAATTTCTTTTAAAAACGTAGTACCTGTGGAAGAAAAGTAAAAATAAGATTATAATGTACATTTCATAAAATAAAAAAAATAAGAGAAAATAAGAGAGAGGCAGAGAAAACTCTCGGATGTTATTAGTTGTACTTACCTTATAAATATAATATCTGTAGAAGACAGTAAAAAAATATATTTTAATACATATTTCTAAATTCAATGTAACAAAATAACTCAAACAACATATTAAATGGTTTATTTTTGCTGTCCTCAGAATACATTGATTTTCACTATAAACAGTGATTTCAATATTAATCATCATATAACAGCGGGGGAAAAAAACACAATCAAAATGATTGTGTTTAAAAAACCCATCCAAAATCTCCATACATATTATAAATACCTGAAAAAAACATATCTTAAATGTTTTTCTCAAATTCGCAATTTCTTGAGTAAGCACACTACATCTTCCACAGTTACAAACTAATTAAACTATACGACCTATTTTTAAATATATCTCAAAAAAACATTGTGCAAGTATCTCCTATAAAAATCTATCTTAAGTATACATTTTCTTTTCTCATACCTTTCCGCATGGCCAAATTGTATAAGTTAACTCATTACCTTTTAAATACCTCTCCCAAAAACTTGCGTCCATATATGTTCTAAAATAATTATCTAAAGTACTCATTTTCTTCTCTCATATTTTCCACTTTCCACATGGCCAAATACTATGAGTTAAGTAGTTTTTTTCTGAAATTTCTTAATCTTAATCTTATCTATTCTTTTGTGAACCTTTACAGTAAAAATGTGTAACGTGCTTTATACCACCAAACATTAACTAAATTTCTACCTGATGTTATCACTATACCAAACACAAATTATATTTATAGATTTGTAGACCCTCAGTCACATGATATTTGTAAACAAGAAAGTTTCATATCTTTACAGTATTAATCTTCCTACAGCAAGTGATTCTACAGAATTGGCTCTGCGGCCAACTCCTCGAAGGAATCGTTTAGGGTCATCAAAGAACTTTTGAAAGCTCCCGAACCTCAGGTCACTCACGAGGACCCACGTGAGAAATGCTCAGAGTTGGCCACTTTCTTTAAAACCAAAATTGATAACATCCTTGCTTCCCTTCCCCGGCTAACCGAGGATGTTTCCTCGAGTGACAGTCCAGGGTTTCAATCTAGGGTGCGACCTGTGGAGTTGGACTCTCTTGGTCCGGTTACTGTGGAAGAAGTCCTCACAGTGTTAACATCTATGAAAAGTGGCTCTCCGAAAGATCCTGCCCCCATGAAATACCTGAAGCAGGTGGCCCATACCATCGGTGGGCCTGTGACGGACCTTATAAATCTGTCTCTTGCCCAAGGAGTAGTATCCCCCAGCTGGAAAGGTGCAGTTGTGAAGGCTCTTTTAAAGAAGCCTAACTTGGATCCAGCCGACCTTACCAATTTTAGGCCTATATCTCTGCTTCCCGGCATTAGTACGGTGGCCGAGAAGCTGGTGAATAGTCGCCTTTCACACTTTTTGGAGTCTAACGCCCTCCTGGGCAATTCTCAAACTGGGTTCCGTCCCGGTCAGGGGACCGATACCGCCCTGCTGGCAGTCGTGGAGAATGCAAGGAGCATTTTGGATTCAGGGGGATCAGTGGCAGTGATCCTCCTGGACCTCAGTGCTGCCTTTGACACCGTAGACCATCAGGTGCTTCTCCGACGGCTGTCAGGTGGGGGTCTCCGGGGTGGCCCTCAAGTGGCTCGTCTCCTTTTTGGAAGGCCGGTCATTTGAGGTATGGGAAGGCCCTGAGAAATCATCCTCAGTACCTCTCCAGTGCGGTGTGCCACAGGGTTTTTCGTTGAGCCCTACTTTATTTAACACCTACATGGCCCCTCTGGAGAGTGTGGTACTGCCTCTGGGTATTAAGATAATCAGCTACGCTGATGATACCCAGCTGGTAGTAGGTCTCCCACAATCGACTTATCATCCCGACCGGTTGCACACATGCCTGGAGAAGATCTTTACATGGATGTGTAGCTCAGCCCTCAAGCTTAACGGCTCTAAGACGGAACTGATGCTGCTGGGGAATTCTTCACCTTCTTTACCTCCAAGCAGCTGGCCCAGTTGTTTGGGACCTGTGCCCACCCCCAAGCAGGAGATCAAGAGCCTCGGGGTGTGGCTTGAGCAGGACCTTTCCATTGAAACACACGCGAAAAAGATCTCAGGCGTGTGTTTTGGCCTGCTCCGGTCAGCCCGGAAGATCCTACCTCTCCTGCCAGCAGCCTCTAGGAGGTTACTTATTCAGGGGCTTATCATCTCGCGGTTGGACTTTAGTAATGTCCTATTTTTGGGTGCCCCGGAATGTACACTAAACAAACTGCAGCAAGTGCAGAATGCGGCCGCCAGGCTCTTGACGTATGTCCCTAGGCGTCAGTCTGCTCGCCCCGCACTAAAGGCGCTACATTGGCTCCCCGTCAGAGAGAGGGTTAAATTTAAGTCGCTTTGCATCGCCCACAAACTTTTACAGGGGAAAGGACCACCTATCCTTGAGGATATGGTCCAATCCTATAAGGCCCCCCGCTCTCTCCGCTCCGACCATCAACACCTGCTGCAGGTCAGGAGGGTGAGGAAAGAAAGAACTGGTGGAAGAAGATTTTCCATAAGGGTGGCCACCCTGTGGAATTCCCTCCCTCTGTACTTGCGCTCGGGAGCAAGTTTTTTACGTTTTCGTAAACTCTTGAAAACTTTTTTGTTTCCTGCCTGATTTCTTGGGCTGATGTGACATTGCTACCCTCCGGATAAGCGCGGGGATGCCTTATGGTAACCAGGCGCTATATTAAAATTCGTAATAATAATAATAATACTGAAATTTGGGTTCCAAAAATAGCAGATAGGAGTTAGTTAAGGCAAAAGGCAAACGTTTCTTAAAAGTCAATTGGGTATCATTGCAAAGCGTCCAGCCACTTCCACACTTCAAATAAGCTGTATAATGTCCTGATGATGTGGAAGGCCCTTCATGAAAAATAATGGCAACAGTTACAAATGTTCTTCTAGAAATAGATACTTGAGTAGCCACAAAATTTTTAATTAAAGTTGACAATTTACTCCCATCAGCTCTGCATCGTTGAAACATTAATATTACATATTGTCCATATCTATGGATAAATAAAGTTGATAACATTTCAGACTTACATTGAGAACAGACCATGTTCTGATGCGCATCTTTAACTAGTTTATTAAAAGACACTTCTTTACAGTCTGGTAATGTTAAATATATAAATCTTTCACTGTGTATATCAGTATTACTTGAAAATGAGCAATTATCACAGTTATGTTCCCATTTATAAGAAAGGCCAAAAAGATTATCAATATCTACACCTTCATCTTCCAAAACTGTAAACATATACATAATAAATTCCTGACAATCTTGCTGAATATTCTGTGAAAATTGATTTACTCCTGCACATATGTCTAAAACATTCCTTAGTTCTGAAACACTTCCTACTTCACTTTCACCACTACTACATTTTTCAAATATAGAGTTTAAGGAATAGCAAAATGTTTGCTCCTGATTTTCTACAATCTGTTCCCTAACATTTTTTAGAAAAAAAACAACATTAACTACTACATTTGCATAACAGTTGACACCAGACCTGTTTTCAAACTTAAATCCAACAATCTCTTCAATACTAACCGTTTTCTTATGCCTACCAACAACAGCTACATCTTTTTTTCGTCGTTTCTCAACTACTTCATCACATTTCTCCTCATTTTTCCTTTTCTGACCAACCATACGCCTTTCAATTAAAGGATATTGAGGTAAACTTGGAGCATATTCTCTTCTTAACCTATTATACTCCTTCACACAATTTAAATCTGCACTAATCTTTGTCTCATCGTAATCAATTAAATAAATTCCACATAAAGTTCTAACTCGCGATAAAGCAACATATGCCATACCCTCTTTGAATACAGTGCTTCCAATATTTACCAAAGCACAATCTACACTTAAACCTTGAGATTTGTGAATAGTCACTGCATATGCCAAACAAATTGAAAATTGCTTCCGACGGACATATAAGTCTTTCACAAGCAAAAAACGATTTGAACAGCGACTAATTTGCTGAACTTCCTCAATTCCATCAAATTTTATTCTTAAAAATTCAATCTCATCTCTATTTGTATAATTAACAAAACCAACAACATTACCCATTGCTGCATTTACCAATCCTCTTTATACATGTAAATTTCTCCTTAAAATTATCCGACAATTTAAACATACATACAGATTTTTCTCTAAACCAGCAGTTTTAGATATACTTTTTTGAAGAGAATCCAATTTTAACTTCAACTTTTCAGACAAAACAATAGTACTACCTTCATGCTCTATTCTATCTTTAGCTTCCAGTTTCCTAATTTGTTGATTTTCTAAATTCAACATTTTCTCATTAAAAACTGAACATTCTTTCACAGTTGGCATCAAGCATATCACTGATTTATCTGCTACCTCTTTACTATATATTTTCTCAGGTACATTATCTTCATTAGGAAACAGCTTGGAAAGTAATCGTGTTCGTAGAGTGTGTTTCGCATCTTCAGTTAGTTTTCCAATCCTGATATCTTGAAGAATATTTCCATATTTAGTATCCTTTGCCTGTCGCATATTTTGAATCAGTTCAGTATATTTGAAATGTGACCATATATTAACATTTCCAATACTGCCCAGGCACTTTCTAGTCTCCTCATGCGTAACAGTTTCAAATACAGGTTGTCCTTTCACTGGAGTTAGTTGGAGTAGATCTCCAAAAACTATGACATGTTTACCTCCAAATAACACATCATACTCTGTCTTAAGTATCTGTTGCATTCTTAAATGCACAAAAGCAAGCATTAAATTAGATACCATGCTTACTTCATCAATAATAAGAAGCTTCATTTTTTTAAGCACTCTAGAAACTTCAAAACAAGCTTCTCCAGATAGCTTGTGATATTGTAATTTATTTTTATGTTCAACTGGCAGCATCAGTAAACGATGTAAAGTAATACGTTTAATATTATGTGCTGCCAATCCAGTTGGAGCAGTAACAACACACGACAGTGTTGACTGAGTTCTTTGCTGTAAATATGTAGTAATTCCTTTAATTAGGAAACTTTTACCAGTTCCAGCTTCTCCACTTACATATAATCGAATAGGTTCAAATGACATACATGAGCAATCTTTTCTCTCATGACGAAAGCCATGCTCAATGTGCTCTGTCACTTCATCATATATCTGTCTTTGCTCAATATTAAATAGCTTCTTTAATTCTTCTAAGTTGATTACTTCCTCTTGACCTTGCTGCATTGCTCTTTCCACCTCATCCATGGCAGTGGCTGCTTCATTTTGGATAATTGGTTGTCCCAGTGGATCTTGACTTAATGAAGCCGAACTTTGACTATCTTGTGAATTATCTCTACCAATCTCCGCTGCAATTGTCACTTCTTGCTGTATTTCATCATTCACCATTTGCAGATAATTACTAAAAACAGTACATTCAATACTACTTTTAGATGCGTTGAATGAATCTTCATAACTATCAAAGTCCCCAAGTAGTTCCTCTTCTCTACGCCATGGTTTAAAGAGTTGCAAAAGAGCAAAATATTAAAATTCTCTTTTGTCAGGTGTTTCGCAACTCAGTTTCCGATGATTAATCAAGTGTCCTTTTCTTTGCTTCACCAGACATCCTTCTTGTCCAATTACAGCATATACACCATTATCAATGTTCTCTGTAACATTCCTTTTAAAAGTGTAGTTTTGAAGTATTTCATACAGACAAATGTTTTCTAGAAGACTATTTCTATTTGGATAGTATGTATCCAACATATTTGTTTTCAGAATGTCTGTACTGTTTGGTTCTTTCTGGGCTAAATATTCAATTTCTTGCACAGGTTTTAGAACACAATTTCGTGTTTCTGCAAGACCCAAACTCACCCAGAGAATAGTCCTTGATTTAGCATAAAGACTTGCTGATGATAATCGGTCACAACATTCATATGCTCCAATTTCTCGATGAGACAACATCTTCATGAGAAATGTCTTCCCACATCTCCTTCAGTTCCGTCTTTTCAGATTTTGTGATGTAAGACGTTACATATCGAGCCACAGCAATAGAGTTGTCTGCAACATATTGTATGTCCATGTTAGCATTCCACATGGACAAAATGACTGGGTTATAGTCATTTATATATTTGGATTCTTCACCTCTTCTTAAATTGTACGTATTTTTAGGTGACCTTCTTCTGATGTTATGTCACAAAGATGACATCAAATTGTTGACTCTTCCTTTTGAAAGTACCGGTCGTGCAAATCCAAAACGACATTTGGTGTAGAATTTACTCTTTGATTAGAATTTTCACCGACAATCTTTTCCACAACGATGACTTTGAAAGCGTAACACTTTTTCTCTTAAGTCCTTATCAGTTGTACTATTAGGTATGTCACAAGTGGCATACTGTTCAATAAAAGAGGGTACAGTCTCATCCGAGTCTCTTCCAAATTTAGGAGCATCCTTGATCCATAACAGCATATGAATATGAGGAGCACCTCTTGCTTGGTATTTTTTTCTCCAAAAGAAATCCAGTACTTCACCAAGAGGCGGATTTTTCTTGTTTGTAAGAAAACACATCATAGCTTCAAATCTATGATTAAAATATCTGCAAACATTAACCGGATCTAACGAACACAGTTCTCCGTGTGTCTTGTAGTTTATATTTTCTATGTTTGCATTCGCCTCCTGAAGAAATTCAAGTAAATCTTCCCAAGCATACTCTGCACAGCTTAGAGTTAAAAACCATGTTGGTGCTCCTAAGTTTCTAAGCATGCACTTCAAATCTCCATGACCACGGTACCAATACTCATTAGTACCACGCTGACAAGCCATTAAATTAATTAGGTGTGAATCCAAAACACTATCTTTCTGGTACACTTTATCCATAAATTCCTTTGCTGAAATATTATGCAGATGAACTCCACTTTTTAAGATATGATTTACTGCATAAGAGAGACCAGATAAGTCACTCTCAAACAGAAGATGAAACAATAATGGAATGGAATGCATTGGCGAAACCTCGCATCTTCTGCATATAATCTTGTTGTCCGGTATTCAGATGCAGGAATCTGCATAGGTCGATCATCATATCGTGTACCTTCACCTGTAGGGAATAACTGTGGGAAACAACGACCTTCCAAACTTTCTTCCCACACACTAATAGGATTTCCTTTCGCCTTTTTCATCTGAAATAATTCAATAGCATTTCCTATTGCTTCTTTGGAATGCAGTGGATGAACACTTTAATGTTCATACATTTCTTCACTTCTGGATAGATCAACTTTTTCAATTTGTCCAATAGACAAATCACTCTCCTCTTCTTCACTTACATCTTCTTCTTCTACGTATACATCTTTATAGTACTTATTGTTTTGAACTAAATACAACGTTGCCTTTTTGACTTTTCTAACATCCACTAAATCTTGCCAGATTTTCTTACTCTTTGTAGGTACACCATTAACTAGAATAACTAGAGGTTCCTCTTCTACATTTTCAAGACCAATTGTCTCCATATTTTTTTTTAAATCAAGTGGCAAATATACAACTCTACCCTTTAATCCTCTTTGTAAATCTGAAGGATTTAATTTACCAGTCTTAGGCTCCATACGAACAATAGCCTGAAAAGGATGTACACATTGGATCAGAATAGTCTCATAAGTATTTAAATCCATCAATTCTGATGGAATATTTATCAACTCTAGATTATTATGAACAGCTCTAGCAGGCATTTTATTTTCATTTAATTTATTATAACAATATTTACAAATACGTTGCTCAAAACCCAAATCAAAATAGTTTTCCACCAACAAATAAGTTGCAAAATCTTTCCATTGACCATTACTTTCATCTTCACTTTTTAAATATAAATCAACTAACCTAGTTTGACTTTTGTAATGAATGCGTCGACAACAGACACAAGAAAAATTTGGTTTCTCACCTGCAATTACCTTAAACTTTATTATTTCCTGTTCAAAATTTTCAATATTAACATGTCCAACATTTTCTAACACATTTCCTTCTATAATTATATCAGTTTCTGCATTACCTTCCTCTGGACCAAAATAACTTACCTCAATTTCTGCACAAATCTTCTTAACATCTAATTCACATCCATACAAAAGAGCAGTATTTAACTGTTTAAGTTTAAGTGCTGGACTTTTTGCATAATACAACTTTCTCACCAATTTTCTCATTTTAGTATGATGCACTGCTAACATCCTGAAGTGATGAAACACACTCTGGCATATTTTTTTAGAAAGACAAGCCAGAGAATGACCTAGCAGACCTATTTTTTCTCGCACTCTGCAATGATCTAATTCTTGCAACATAACAATTTTTTTTCTAAGACTTTCTTTAGTGTACTTACGTAAGAAATTGCGAAAGAAATCAATTGAATCCTGTCGTACACTACAAATGCTACTACAATTCCAACTGTAAACAGGAACATTAGCACGTCCCCCTGAAGCTTCTCCAGCCATCACCTCTTCTGCATTTCTAACCACAATTTTCTCTTTCTCAATTACACATCCCTCCTTCACCTCGTATCCTCGACCACTGGTGTCAACTGCATGCAACAAATCGTTACTTTGAAAGTAACTCTCTTCATTAAAAAATGGTTCAGACGTTGAAGTATGCATCCACTTCCCAGAAAACACTTTACAAAAATTACTCCTATTTATGTGTCTCTTCCATTTACTTTTAGCTTTTAAAACTTGTATTGCCTTATTTAGCGTATTTATTCTATTAAGTACTAAAATAAATAATTTTCTTTTTGTCTCAAACGCGCGCTCAACAATACCCTCTATATATTGTTTCTTCTTAAGAAAAGCAGATCTTCTTTTAGAAACGTTCTCCTTTTGTAATAAATTCGAAACTACTCTGTTGTAAAACATACGCTTCCTGATTTGGCTAAATTGATTCATCCGAGTTTTACAGTACAGATTTTCCTGTCTCCTGATTCCAGAAACATTTTTATCTTTGGTTCCATGTCTCCTTCTCGATACTGGTATACTTTTTTCCTTGTCCACTTCAATACTAACATTTTTCCTTCCACATATTGCTCTCAAAAACTTTTTGGTTTGCTTACCAGGAGCACTCTTCTTTTTATCCGTCCTATGTTCTTTTGATACTTCTTCAATTCCTTTCTTCTTCAAATTGTAACTCCGTTTATAGAGCTTTCTTTTTTCAGTTCTGGCCGGCACCTTAATTTAAGATTTTGATGAAAATCTCAATCTGTAAAACACAAACATAACAAATATTATAGTTGACTACTTAAACCACAGATTCATTTTCTAAGTAGAATTAAGAAAATAACAGAAAGTCTCTGAACAGAGTAGGAAATCCTGTAGTGAATGTTGGTTCTTAATTTTATCACACTCCATATCTGTTTTAACATTATAGACAGTTTTTAATTCTAATTTTTAAAGCATACAAACAGTACACTTTTTTCAAGAACTATGGGTCATCGTAGATGTTTTAATCTTTTTTACTACAATCTCTTTTACACTTCATGAGAACATGTCTTATCACTCTCCTAAAGCACATCAACGACGAATAGGACAAGAAAACTGTGTTCAAGAATGCTTTACTATCAAAAAAATTTTTATTTATTGAAATCTTCATAATTTTGTAGAACTTCCACCATTATATCATCAGGGACTTCTTCAAGTCCAAAGTCCTCATCTTCTTCAACCATCTCTAAGTAAGCGGAGTCTAAAGACATGTCCAGAAAATAATTTTTTTCATCTATTTCCTCTTCAAAGACTGCGTCTAAAATTTCCTCCATCACTTTGTTAATGATTTCAAAATGAATTTGTTTCTCTTCTGAGGAATTCTCCATAACTAGACTCAGTTTATTCTTCTGTATCCTTTTAAAAAAATATACAGACTAAATTATATCTTTTTTCACAAATGTATAACTTAAAAATACCTTTAATAATGTTTAAACTACATATATTTTTATAATTTCTAACTTATTAACTCTATATATTTTAAGATATCACGTTCCTCTTCTTTTGAAAAGAAATTGGCAATATAACCCTAAACATTAACACTGATCTTTTTTTCCATTAAATAATTACTATTGTTAAAAGACATTTTACTGTAAAATTTATTTTTAGATTTTCTAGATATCACAAATATTGATAATCAGTAGAATTAATTTTTAGAGACCCATTTTTTCAGTTCACCAGTACAAAGAGCTATGTAAACTATATGCACTCTGAAGAGAAGGCTCACACTATACAAACCATAGCATTCACTTAACAGATTACTACTTCTCACAGAGACAGTTCCTTTTATGTTTCAACAGCATACTCACCATGTAAAAGTCATAGCATATACAAGATGTCATACTAAGCATGAAGAACAACCTCATAATAAACCTCTGCATGAATATGTAAAACAATGCCTATACATAGTATAATCACAGATATGCAGGAAAGATACCCATCACACCTAGAACCATATCATAATACCTCTTTGTAAATAAAGGAGAAAAACTGACAAACATAATGCAACAAGATTTCAAAAATCATGACCACTTCACAAGATTTAAGTAATGGAAACATGAAAGAATTATACTCCAATGATCCGTAAATCTGAACTCCATCAAAAAGAACACATGCACCAAGCCCATTAAAAGATAATTCCAACTGTCAGTGGAGAATATCTCAAAATACATATCTAGTATAAGCAGATACAACCCATGTGAATAATTCAAGATAAAATCATATTCCAAAATGAAATTTTACAAACATTTAAAAAAATCTTCTCCATTATTTTCATGTGCACCCAAAAAAATTGCCTATGCAAAAATACCAACTCACCTGAAAAAAAGAATATAATTACTCAAATTCTGTAATTCAGAAGGCACGTTGTTGCTTTTCAGCACCAAGCACTGTAAAAAAGAAAATAATTAAATTTAATTAACTTATTACAGACTTATTTCTTACACAACATAGAGCCATTATAGCAAAGAACAAGCATAACAGATAAATTCCCCAAGATTATCTATCATTACAATAAGATACAAAATTTCTCATTTATGAAACCATTGCGCCACAGATATATCACTTTTTCCCATGTTAAAACTCATGCACCAGCGACACAAGGCCTTCATAACTAAAAGCCCATGTGACGGAGAACAAGTGCATAGACAGAAAATACAGGGCCAACCATGGGCATATGCAAGCAGTACACCTGCACAGAACCACCAAACCCCAGGAGCCACCATATTAATATATATGCTTAATATAATAATCCTCTAAGGATGCATACATATTTGCGTAGCGGACCATGGCAGGAATTTGACGTGCTCTGCCTCTGTTCCACTTCCAAACACCTTGATCCACCCCCCCTCTTCAGTGGGCTGCACACTCCGCCCCGCTCAAACCCCCTGTTATAGAGCCCCCTACCTACGCTCCCTGCCCAGGGCTGCCATGACCCTATACCCGCCCCTGGAAAATGTGTAAGACACAGCAACAGTAAAAATCAAAGAATAGGCAACATGCAGAAAAACTACACAGTAGATAAAGAAACGAGGGGCATATTATCAAGGGGGTTTATCTCCGCTTGTTTGGCTTTAAAAGCCAAGAAAACGGAGATAAAATTATCTCCCTATTACCTAGCTGTCGCTAACACCAGTTAGCGACAGCTAGTAGGACATAGCGTCCATCTTGGGCCCCACTTTGCACGTCAGTGATATTTATCACTAATGAGATGCAAAGTGGGCGTGCCAAGATGTTAGCGACTGGAAACAGTCCCTAACATCGCTATCTCCTATTACCAACTTTTGAAGATATTCGTGCTAGGCGCAAATATCTCCAAAAGCTAACACCTGCCCTGAGCAGTTCTTAGCCATGTTATCCAATGGGAGGTGGATAACATGGCTAAGAGCATTAGCTCGGTAATGCATAAATATCACTGACTTTTCAGCGATATTCATGCATTGCGGCCGTTTTTTATCGCATTTGCGATAAACCTTGGTAATTCCTTTACAATTACCAAGGTTTATCTGCGATAAAAATTACCGCAGCGCAGCGGTACATTTTTGTCTCCAACCAAGCAATAGCGATAATTATCGCTATTGCTTCATAATATGCCCCCATATGTTTAAGATAACCCCATTGAAAAACATGTAGTAATTTTTTTAATCTGCCATACATCTAGCCCTCCACGACCGCTTTGGAAACTCCTGCTCTAAACCTTTACATTTCATTTTCAAAACAAACGCACGTTTTTTTTCAAAGCTGCATATTAAACGCCTAAACATATATTTAGTAGTAAGTTCACAATGGGGTGAACCCTAAGACAACCTGACCTGGGTCAGTAAAGGTAGGTATGTATATATTGGTCAGTGTCTCTTTAGTTATGGATCAAGAATTCATCATGAGCAAGCTTTACATCACAAACTTCTTTGAAAATTACTTTGGTGTAGTACAAGGAATTTATTCCAATTTTTCAAAAATTAATATACATGGTAATGTATTTACCGGAATCCCACAAGTTATGCCTCATTTAGGCAAACAATTTCTTCATTAAATCAAGCAAAGTCAGCCAAACAAAAAGGCTCAACACAATTGTTTCAAAATAGTCCTTGTGGATTCATACAACCATATTAAAAATTCACACATAATAATACAATGAAAATTGCGCTCAAAGTGAAGGAGAGAGGAGACAGTTTGAGAGGGATGGGTGTGATTGGGTGGTGGTGGGGACTGGGTAAAGGATGTTGTGACCATGTAACAATCACAGTGATTAATGCAACCTTTCCAGACTAATTTTGTTCATTAGTTCCGTAAAACAACTTTAACATAGGGTCTGTCTGTATCAACGAGTTACTTCCTATGTTAAGTAAATGGAAACAATGCGGTCTACGTTTCGACCCCTAAGGAGCAAGGGTTGATTGAAGCCTCATACTGGGGTCTTCTTCAGGACGAGAGTACATGGAGCGCCTAAAGGTGACATAATTTAAAACAAAAGGAGATTATCAGGAATTATATTTAATGTAGGGTTGTACTACAATTATTTAAATGGGAAGGAAAGATTTCTTACTTAAAAACGGGCCGTTCAGTGGCCTCATGTTAGTGGACCTATTTCGGTTCCTCAGGCATGGCCATTCATCTAAAAATGATTCAAAAATGAAGGATATCGGTTTAGGAAGTGGGTTAGAAAGTAACCCTGTCATTTTTACATAAAGTATGATCCCTCAGGGGACTTACTAGGGCATCCGGGGCTTTCCAATCAGGCACACCGTTATGGCTTGGTTTCCGCTCCTCCAGATGAAAGGTATCTGAGGGTTCAAGAAAACCAACATGAAGAAATCACTTAATTGATCTGGAAGTCATGGTCCGTGGGCATGGTCTTAAGTAAAGTATTTAAAAGGCGAGATTATATTGCTACTCGTCACACAATGCCATGTGTACAAAATGTACTAACCGGGCTGAGCGTACAAGATTAATCATGAATTCAGTTAAACGCAGCCGTCCCCGCGGGTGCATAACGCAATATCTTACCCTCGACTCCACATCTGCGCGGGTGTTAACATCAACACAGCCTGACCGCGAGTGAAGCGAGCGCGAGGTGCAGGCGCTGGATACCTGCCGGGGGCTCGTCCTTGTGGACCAATCACAAGGTGCCACCTCCAACCCGTTTAGGGAGTGTGTAAAAAATGGCCTGAGCCAGTGAAACGTGACGTTTCATTAAGGAGGGGTTGGTTTGGCATATGCGGTGCCGGCGGAAAAATGAAACCGAATTCATATGAAATTATAAACACTGATACCCGAAGGGTCCGGTGTATCTTAAGGTCATCTGATCAAAAATATAAGGAGTCGAGGCAGCGGCTCGGCTGCAGGAGTTCGACAATCTTGGACGGGGCTGTTGCGGACTGATCAAAAACCGGTACCCGGGGGGAAGATCTACCCCATTAAGATGGTCGGTTATAAACAGTGCATAGCAAGCGCGGTGTCTTGCTTTCTGTACATAACAGAGACAGGTCGCTTATTCTGATAGTGATCTGTGGATTATCACAGAGTAGTACACTACGCGTTATATATTTGAAAACGGTATACCCATGTCTGAACCTAGAGTCCACCGGGATACGGGCAGACAGATTGAATCTGTGTGGTATTACATAGAGGAATGTCATCAAACATATGGCCCTGGGCCTACAAGACGTTTTTACATCGTACAGTTAGAATGGGTATGCCTATGTTTCAACACATAATACAAAAAAGATTACAAGGAAATACGGGCATTACGATGGATGCAGTATTTGAAACAGGAGTGTCACAATACATTCAAAAACTGGGCATGCACAATGTTGTATACAGTACCAATGAATAATGAATTGTTATACTGTTGTGTGTAATAGACTGTAGTATAGGCAATATTGGACAGATAGCATACAAATTTATTAGGACGCACTGGTTTATGCCCCAGAGCTCAGTCACGATTAATCAAGGCCATTTGGGAAAAAGTCGAGTCTATTTCATTCAACCCATTTTTCACTGAATCAAAACGCTGCATCCATTTACATTCTCTTATGTTCAAGATGGAATCTAGGTCGCCACCCCTTGGTCCTAATGTGATCTTCTCAATAACCACCCATTTGAGCGATTCAGGTGTGTGGGCCTTCGTTTGAAAATGGTCAACTAAGGGTGCCCCCACAGTTTGGCATCTAATTCTACTGCAATGCTGAAGTATTCTGTTTTTGATCTTCTGCTTTGTTTGGCCTATGTACATCATCCCACACGGGCAGAATATAGCATAAATCAGGCCATTACTATTGCAGTTTGTCAATGTTTTGAAAGTGATGGTAATGTTATTGTGTGTTACGATCTTAGTCTCCAAGCACAGGACACAGGCCTTGCAGGTGCTGCATTTGTAATTCCCAACCACACTGGGTAAATTCCACATTGTTTGAATTGTGGGTGCTGGTGGGGTGTCTAGTAAGGAGCGGACCACAACATCTCGAATGCTCTTTGCCTTCTTGAAGGCATGCATAGGTGGGTCCGGTATTTCAATCACATCTGCTATGATACTCCAATGGTTGTTGATTATTTTCCTGATCTCATTGCTCTTGCTGCAGTACGTGGTAACACAGACCATCCTGTTCTCTGGGAGTTGACGATTCTTGGGTGTAAGTAGTGTTTCCCTGTCACTAAACCATGCTCTTTTCCGTGCTCTTTTAACCAATCTTTTCGGGTACCCTCTTTCCAAAAGCCTGCAAATTAGTCCATCAGATTCCGCAAAGTAATCGTCTTTCATTGAACAGTTCCTCCGGATGCGGAGAAACTGTCCGAAGGGTAAATTATCTCGCAGGGCCCGAGTGTGGTGGCTTGAGTATCGTAATAAAGTATTCCTCTCACTGGGTTTCCTGAATAAGGTGGTGTATAACATTCCCTCCTGTTCCTTTATGGTAATATCCAAGTAATCTATAGATTCATTGCTGCTGCTGGAGGTGAATTTGATGTCATCCGATCGGGTATTCATCCATTCCATGAAGGTATCCAGTTCATCTTTATGGCCAGTCCAGATCATCAGGATATCATCGATGTATCTGCGGTATTCCGATATATTGTTCGCAAACGGGTTGTTGGGGGTGAGAATGTGATGTTGCTCGAACTCACTCATGTAGAGGATCGCTAGATCCGGAGCAAATGCAGCCCCCATCGCTACCCCTTTCGTCTGCATATAGTAGTTGTTTTGAAAGATAAAGAAGTTTCTGGTCATCGCGATTTCAAGTAGATCATTCAGGAATTCCGTGGGGACCCCTGCTGGTTGTGGTCTTGTTGATAGCGCTCTCCGTATAGTTGTTAGTGCTTGGTCTTGGGGAATGCTTGTGTACAGTGACACAATGTCCATGGTCACCAGTAATTGATTGTTCTTATCAAAAGGTTTGTTATCCATCAAGTTGATAACCTGCATGGTATCCCTCAGGTAAGTGGGTGTTGCCTCAGCCAAAGGTTTCAGAAAATTGTCAACATATTTACAAAGAGGTTCCAGGAGGGAACCACAGCCCGATATAATTGGTCTTCCCGGTGGCTTGGTTGGGTTCTTGTGGACCTTTGGAAGGACATAGATGGTCGGAGTGCGTGGTTGGTCTACATTCAGGTAGGTGTACTCCTTATCCGTGAGGAAGCCCTCTTCTCTCCCTTTTAGGGTCAGATCCCTGATCAATCCTCTTATGTTTGCAGTTGGATTGGATCCTAGCAAACGGTAACTCACTCCATCATTAAGTTGTGAATAAATCTCCTGTCTATAATCATCCACATTCATAACCACAATTGCTCCCCCCTTGTCCGCTGGTTTAATGACTATGGACTTGTTATCATGTAGGCCATCAAGGGCAATCCGTTCATTTTTCGTGATGTTATGCTTCACGTAGCGTTTAGTTCCACATAATTTAAGCACATCTCTAACAACCAGACTTTCATATGTCAAAATCCGATGATTAGTCAAGGCAGTTAAGGGAGTAAAGGTGGAGGGTGGTCGCAGGTTCGTGAATGCTCTGGTTTGATTGGGAACTTTGTGTAGAAAAAAGTTCCTGAGTCGGATCTTTCTGAAAAACTTGGTCAACTCCGTCTTGATATTGAACACATTTACATGGGATGTAGGCACGAAGGATAGGCCCTTACTAAGGACTTGGATCTCATCTTGCGTCAAGGTGGCATCCGACAGATTCATGATCGGGCTTGTTTGTCTCAGTATCGGTGGATTTATAGTGGGTGTTGTTGGTAAACGGAACAACACCCACTATAAATCCACCGATACTGAGACAAACAAGCCCGATCATGAATCTGTCGGATGCCACCTTGACGCAAGATGAGATCCAAGTCCTTAGTAAGGGCCTATCCTTCGTGCCTACATCCCATGTAAATGTGTTCAATATCAAGACGGAGTTGACCAAGTTTTTCAGAAAGATCCGACTCAGGAACTTTTTTCTACACAAAGTTCCCAATCAAACCAGAGCATTCACGAACCTGCGACCACCCTCCACCTTTACTCCCTTAACTGCCTTGACTAATCATCGGATTTTGACATATGAAAGTCTGGTTGTTAGAGATGTGCTTAAATTATGTGGAACTAAACGCTATGTGAAGCATAACATCACGAAAAATGAACGGATTGCCCTTGATGGCCTACATGATAACAAGTCCATAGTCATTAAACCAGCGGACAAGGGGGGAGCAATTGTGGTTATGAATGTGGATGATTATAGACAGGAGATTTATTCACAACTTAATGATGGAGTGAGTTACCGTTTGCTAGGATCCAATCCAACTGCAAACATAAGAGGATTGATCAGGGATCTGACCCTAAAAGGGAGAGAAGAGGGCTTCCTCACGGATAAGGAGTACACCTACCTGAATGTAGACCAACCACGCACTCCGACCATCTATGTCCTTCCAAAGGTCCACAAGAACCCAACCAAGCCACCGGGAAGACCAATTATATCGGGCTGTGGTTCCCTCCTGGAACCTCTTTGTAAATATGTTGACAATTTTCTGAAACCTTTGGCTGAGGCAACACCCACTTACCTGAGGGATACCATGCAGGTTATCAACTTGATGGATAACAAACCTTTTGATAAGAACAATCAATTACTGGTGACCATGGACATTGTGTCACTGTACACAAGCATTCCCCAAGACCAAGCACTAACAACTATACGGAGAGCGCTATCAACAAGACCACAACCAGCAGGGGTCCCCACGGAATTCCTGAATGATCTACTTGAAATCGCGATGACCAGAAACTTCTTTATCTTTCAAAACAACTACTATATGCAGACGAAAGGGGTAGCGATGGGGGCTGCATTTGCTCCGGATCTAGCGATCCTCTACATGAGTGAGTTCGAGCAACATCACATTCTCACCCCCAACAACCCGTTTGCGAACAATATATCGGAATACCGCAGATACATCGATGATATCCTGATGATCTGGACTGGCCATAAAGATGAACTGGATACCTTCATGGAATGGATGAATACCCGATCGGATGACATCAAATTCACCTCCAGCAGCAGCAATGAATCTATAGATTACTTGGATATTACCATAAAGGAACAGGAGGGAATGTTATACACCACCTTATTCAGGAAACCCAGTGAGAGGAATACTTTATTACGATACTCAAGCCACCACACTCGGGCCCTGCGAGATAATTTACCCTTCGGACAGTTTCTCCGCATCCGGAGGAACTGTTCAATGAAAGACGATTACTTTGCGGAATCTGATGGACTAATTTGCAGGCTTTTGGAAAGAGGGTACCCGAAAAGATTGGTTAAAAGAGCACGGAAAAGAGCATGGTTTAGTGACAGGGAAACACTACTTACACCCAAGAATCGTCAACTCCCAGAGAACAGGATGGTCTGTGTTACCACGTACTGCAGCAAGAGCAATGAGATCAGGAAAATAATCAACAACCATTCGAGTATCATAGCAGCTGTGATTGAAATACCGGACCCACCTATGCATGCCTTCAAGAAGGCAAAGAGCATTCGAGATGTTGTGGTCCGCTCCTTACTAGACACCCCACCAGCACCCACAATTCAAACAATGTGGAATTTACCCAGTGTGGTTTGGAATTACAAATGCAGCACCTGCAAGGCCTGTGTCCTGTGCTTGGAGACTAAGATCGTAACACACAATAACATTACCATCACTCTCAAAACATTGACAAACTGCAATAGTAATGGCCTGATTTATGCTATATTCTGCCCGTGTGGGATGATGTACATAGGCCAAACAAAGCAGAAGATCAAAAACAGAATACTTCAGCATTGCAGTAGAATTAGATGCTAAACTGTGGGGGCACCCTTAGTTGACCATTTTCAAACGAAGGCCCACACACCTGAATCGCTCAAATGGGTGGTTATCGAGAAGATCACATTAGGACCAAGGGGTGGCGACCTAGATTCCATCTTGAACATAAGAGAATGTAAATGGATGCAGCGTTTTGATTCAGTGAAAAATGGGTTGAATGAAATAGACTCGACTTTTTCCCAAATGGCCTTGATTAATCGTGACTGAGCTCTGGGGCATAAACCAGTGCGTCCTAATAAATTTGTATGCTATCTGTCCAATATTGCCTATACTACAGTCTATTACACACAACAGTATGGCAATTCATTATTCATTGGTACTGTATACAACATTGTGCATGCCCAGTTTTTGAATGTATTGTGACACTCCTGTTTCAAATACTGCATCCATCGTAATGCCCGTATTTCCTTGTAATCTTTTTTGTATTATGTGTTGAAACATAGGCATACCCATTCTAACTGTACGATGTAAAAACGTCTTGTAGGCCCAGGGCCATATGTTTGATGACATTCCTCTATGTAATACCACACAGATTCCATCTGTCTGCCCGTATCCCGGTGGACTCTAGGTTCAGACATGGGTATACCGTTTTCAAATATATAACGCGTAGTGTACTACTCTGTGATAATCCACAGATCACTATCAGAATAAGCGACCTGTCTCTGTTATGTACAGAAAGCAAGACACCGCGCTTGCTATGCACTGTTTATAACCGACCATCTTAATGGGGTAGATCTTCCCCCCGGGTACCGGTTTTTGATCAGTCCGCAACAGCCCCGTCCAAGATTGTCGAACTCCTGCAGCCGAGCCGCTGCCTCGACTCCTTATATTTTTGATCAGATGACCTTAAGATACACCGGACCCTTCGGGTATCAGTGTTTATAATTTCATATGAATTCGGTTTCATTTTTCCGCCGGCACCGCATATGCCAAACCAACCCCTCCTTAATGAAACGTCACGTTTCACTGGCTCAGGCCATTTTTTACACACTCCCTAAACGGGTTGGAGGTGGCACCTTGTGATTGGTCCACAAGGACGAGCCCCCGGCAGGTATCCAGCGCCTGGACCTCGCGCTCGCTTCACTCGCGGTCAGGCTGTGTTGATGTTAACACCCGCGCAGATGTGGAGTCGAGGGTAAGATATTGCGTTATGCACCCGCGGGGACGGCTGCGTTTAACTGAATTCATGATTAATCTTGTACGCTCAGCCCGGTTAGTACATTTTGTACACATGGCATTGTGTGACGAGTAGCAATATAATCTCGCCTTTTAAATACTTTACTTAAGACCATGCCCACGGACCATGACTTCCAGATCAATTAAGTGATTTCTTCATGTTGGTTTTCTTGAACCCTCAGATACCTTTCATCTGGAGGAGCGGAAACCAAGCCATAACGGTGTGCCTGATTGGAAAGCCCCGGATGCCCTAGTAAGTCCCCTGAGGGATCATACTTTATGTAAAAATGACAGGGTTACTTTCTAACCCACTTCCTAAACCGATATCCTTCATTTTTGAATCATTTTTAGATGAATGGCCATGCCTGAGGAACCGAAATAGGTCCACTAACATGAGGCCACTGAACGGCCCATTTTTAAGTAAGAAATCTTTCCTTCCCATTTAAATAATTGTAGTACAACCCTACATTAAATATAATTCCTGATAATCTCCTTTTGTTTTAAATTATGTCACCTTTAGGCGCTCCATGTACTCTCGTCCTGAAGAAGACCCCAGTATGAGGCTTCAATCAACCCTTGCTCCTTAGGGGTCGAAACGTAGACCGCATTGTTTCCATTTACTTAACATAGGAAGTAACTCGTTGATACAGACAGACCCTATGTTAAAGTTGTTTTACGGAACTAATGAACAAAATTAGTCTGGAAAGGTTGCATTAATCACTGTGATTGTTACATGGTCACAACATCCTTTACCCAGTCCCCACCACCACCCAATCACACCCATCCCTCTCAAACTGTCTCCTCTCTCCTTCACTTTGAGCGCAATTTTCATTGTATTATTATGTGTGAATTTTTAATATGGTTGTATGAATCCACAAGGACTATTTTGAAACAATTGTGTTGAGCCTTTTTGTTTGGCTGACTTTGCTTGATTTAATGAAGAAATTGTTTGCCTAAATGAGGCATAACTTGTGGGATTCCGGTAAATACATTACCATGTATATTAATTTTTGAAAAATTGGAATAAATTCCTTGTACTACACCAAAGTAATTTTCAAAGAAGTTTGTGATGTAAAGCTTGCTCATGATGAATTCTTGATCCATAACTAAAGAGACACTGACCAATATATACATACCTACCTAAACATATATTTAGTCATCCACATGCAGGCACTTTCAATTACATGACTTATTTAAGTGAAATCCCTGTAATGTTGCATATCTTTCCAAAAATACACCATGGCCTATTATTATAACGATTTTTTTTCATTCTTCATCAGTGATATTATTTTTTACATATAATGAAAATCACTATGACTTTTTAAACGACAAAGCTTACGCGGTAAAAATCACTCTGCATTTGCTTCCCTTTAAGAATGTAGTTTATCTACCCCACGCATGTGAACCTTGATGTTTTCATCTGGCAGTGAATTCCGGCCTTGAATCACAAGACATGAACAACAGCCTTATTGTCACAAAAACAAGTTAGCGTAGCATCTGTTCGCGAACATATCTTTCACTTAACTAATATTCACAGACAACACCATTCCTTATAAAAGAGTGGCCTTCCTTTACAATTTACTGAGGTGACTCCCTTAATTTTAAACACATCCTACACTGCAAGACACGCTATTTATTTTATAATTACTAACCAATGGTTTATTGACCGGACTGCCAAAAATTATATCAAGTCATTCTGCTACTATTCACTCCTTGCTGTGCGACCTATTGCTGTGGACTTCCTGTTGAACTGCCAGTGCTGCGACGTTTGTGTTCCCATCTCGTTTATTTCAAAATGGATGTCCCTCCTGTCTTCGCAAACAAGCCGGAACACTTAGAACTATTTCGCCAGAAGATGCTTGACTACTACGGCATCTTAGCACTCTCGACTCTGAATACTTCATATCGATTATCATTTCGATATTCCTATTTCACCTGTGTGCAGCCTGTATTTCATTGCCTGAGCTGTGATTTCATGTGGGCCCTGGACTTATGTCTCTGCAACTTGGTACCTCCTGAAGTGAATTACAATCATCTCATGAATCCGTTAATTGATCATGAATAACTTTGTTCCAACGGAGGGATTATTGCCTTTGCAGCGATACAAGGAGTTCTGGGTCATTGGGATATATTCGCAGCGGCGCAAGATTTCCTGACAGACAGCTACATTGAAAACCCACCGAGCTGTCCTCTGATGGTACTAGAGGCTCCGGTAATAACAGATCATGAATGCTGCTCTCCTCTTTTCAATTGGATGGCTGACATGTTTTCGGATCATAACAGTGACTTCCTGTTAGAACCAATTGCTGCCTACTTCGCCTATACAATCCTGGGTTGACTGTTATGCAAGCCATTGACGTCCACATTTCGTTTTGCCTCCCTATATTTTTCACAATTTCTTGGATACCTTCTTAACATGAACAGACCTATTGGCTTTACTAACAGTGGACATTATGATTTCCTACTGGTTACATTTTGATCTTTATTGTGGACAAAAAGTTTTTTCTTCAGCTACTCGATTTTGAACTTTATTTTTTATTAAAGTCTAATCTCAACAATTCTATTGTATATCTTATCTTATGTTATTTCAAACGTACTCGAACCAAAACTCGCTAATATATGCTACATGTGCCCTATTTAATGTGTAAATATAGAATGAGTTTTTTATAACTGTAAACGCCATTTCGCATTTGAACTGCTTCATTCCGCCTCAGACACCTCTGATCATTTAATTTTCCATAAACTGAAATATTTTGATTACATACATGCACCTCTCGCCATTTTGTCCGTTTTGGCGCGTTTTTTTCCCTTACACAATAGCATAACAGAAAGTGATAGTGCTTCGCATGCAGAGAGCTGATTGATAAAGACATAATGTCTAACCACTTGCATTTTCATGTATCGTTCCTAAACTGAAAGGCCAGACACCTTCTTCCATTTATTAAAATATAATATACTTCCTCATGAGAGTGTATAATTAATTTTGCAAAACCATATTCATTTTTCATCAACTTTACCGTTTGTATTCTATGTACTACTGACTATACCGATTACTTTGTTTTTTGCAATATCTCTACTCGTATTAGATTAGAAACTTGCCTTGAAAACAGTGCATTTCTGAATAAACATTTCAAATATACACGTTCTCTCTTTTAATCCATAATCTCAACTAAAATGATTGTATACTGAAACAGTATTCATGTGTTCCACGTAACTTCAGCTGTACTAACTTAATATTTTCTTTTGTCGACCTGATTTACTCATACTAGAACCCACAGCCCTATAACAGTCCATGAACCCTTTCTTAGTAGGTCGCGCACCATGCAGACAGTTGTACCTCTGTAAAAAAATAATTTATTACTCTTCTCAAGCACCGTCGCAGTTCCGCTCCACTCAGTGTTAATCACTGCTCCCACGCTTCTACAGACCAGACGCTATGTCGTATTTCACTCCTTATCACGCTTTAATCTCCACAATAACAAACACTTCTCCGCCAGCCACCAGAGAACAGAGTGCACATGCAGAGGCACTAAGTAGTGAAATACAACATACCCTCTGCTCTATGGAAACAACCAAGCGGTAATTCTGAAAGAAAACATTCACTAGCGCTTCAAAAAAGCATTTCAATTATATAAATAGTTTTTTGAAAACGTTCCAACTACTTTGATGCGACTATCTGTGTGTGCCTCCACACCAAAGTTCCTCAGCCCGGACTGAAGGCAGACACAGACAGACACACACACAATAAGATAACACAGGGCAACGGAGACGGAAAACAGAAGAGAGATAAAGATGCAGTCAAACAGCAGGAGTGAGAGAGATATTTTTATACTCCGTTTGGTACCTCAATTTACGAACACATTTACTGCACAAATCTGTGTACAACCTCATGGTCAGAACTTTTCATTTTATTTTACTCGACCACCTGCCCTTCTCACCCTACGCCCACCATCGCAGGCCGCGGCCACAAACCGCGCTGTAATTTTGTCGTCTGACACAAACTTTAAGAATTCATTAAGCATTACCACTTTTTCAAGACCGTATCACATGTAATGTACCAACTTTTCATTTTATTTTACTCGACCACCTGCCCTTCTCACCCTACGCCCACCAATGCAGGCCGCGGCCACAAACCGCACTATAATTTTGTCGTCTGACAGAAACTTTAAGAATTCATTAAACATTACCACTTTTTCAAGATGGTATCACATGTAATATACCAACTTTTTATTTTATTTCACTCAACCACCTGCCCCTCTCACCCTACACCCACCAATGCAGGCCGCGTCCAGAAACCGCACTCTAACTTTGTCGTGTGACAGAAAGTTTACGAATTCATTAACCATTAACATTTTTTCACGACGGTATCACATGTAATTTACCATTTCTCTCTCTATCTGCATTATCTGTCTCTCTGCTAATATCATTTTTTCACTTCATAAACAACTTCTCTCATTATATATAAAGGCTTCAAAATCACACAAATAATTACTCTTTATATTAAACATATTTTATACTTCATATTTCACATTTAAATTGAAAATAGTTTTTCAGAAATACAACACATTATGACAGCCAAAAATGAGTTTAGTTTCAAACTATTAGGAAAATCAATCATTGTTTGTGAGTAAACCATATTTTACGGTACATGACAAAACAAACAGTTACAGACTTACCTTTACCAATGCTTTGTACGATGTACAACAGTGACAGTCACAAAATAGATATTCGTTTGACGGAAGTCTCAATTATGCTGCTATCACTGCAACCAAAATTCAATGGCACAGATATCCAGTCAATACAGACTCATATATGTCTCTTCAGCCAATCATATTTCCTCCCGCAAAATTTTGTATTCAAATTTACATTTCAGTTGGTTGTCCCTCACAATATTTTCAATGTCACATAAAAGTCACCCATCACCCACTGCCATCTCTGGCTGTTTCCATGGTAACACCTCATTCTGCACCTGGCTGAAGGCACAGGTCAAAAGTTCATATCTCAACGTTCTAGCGCCATGAAACCGCTGGGTATGTGAGCGCTGTATAAATGTTTTTAAATTCAAATTCAAATTCAAATTCTACAGCAAACTAACAACACTGTTCTCCCTCCAGAAACACCTGCCTATCCACAGCTCTGTTACATGTCATTTTTTTCACACCCAATACTACTTTTTCTTTTACATAACATTAACATGCAACGTAGTCTTCAATCTTCACGTATTAGAATCAACCAATCATTTTTCGTTTTTCAACCACACCAAGCTACATCCATTTTTTTATCCTGACTTTCAGCTTCTAACTGCCATTCCACTTCCAGAACCCATCGGAGTACGAGTGCATCTGCCTTGAAAATGAAGGTTTGGCTTTTAGGACACAGCTATATTCACTGGAGTGGAAAATATGCAGCAAGCAGACGAATTTCCAACCTTGATTTACCAAATGTGCAGATAACGTTGATTGGGCAAAGAGGATTAAGATGTCACCAATTAATACCATTGGTGAAAACTTTTATGCATCTCCCAGAACCAGACCTTATAATTGTGCACTGTGGTGGGAACGATCTAGGCACATTGACTGGGGTAGGTCTGGAAATGCTTCTAAAAGACACCTTTCGACAATTGATGAAACTTTTTCGTCGAACTGCCTTGGTATATTCCAATATATGCAAAAGACAGAAATGGAATTGGTCCAATCAACATTGTGCACAAATTGAGAAAGCAAGGAGACATGTAAATAAATCTGTTTCTGCTTTCCTCAGAGATTATAGCATGGGTTCTATTTACCACAACAACTTGCGTTACCACATGCAAGACATCTATAGGACAGATGGTGTTCATTTCACGGATGAGGGAAACAGAATCTTCCTCTGCAACATCAGACTCTGCATCGGTACTTACTTATAAATGCAGAAAAAACTCAATTAACACAAGGGCTCTTTTCAGAGCCACCTTATATCAAAGCACTCAAACTTCTGATTTATCTCCACTTTCACACTCTTGTAAATAGGAGTGCGCGCCCGAGTGCGCGCACCCCGCAACTTTAAAAAAAATATATATATATATATATTCGCGTTTAAGGGCCTTACTGCAAACCCTGAGAGAACCTACGCAGCAAAACAATCTCTACCTTCTCCCCTTTCCATGTTCCAACGATTTGAAATGACAATATATTTACTCGCAGTGACAAAATGGCGGTCAACACTTCCTGATTTCCTTCGAATCGAACGTTAACAGATGTCACGCAGCAAAAAAAAAATTCTGCTCGCGCGCAGCCGCTCTAGTGCGCGCACCCGTGCGCTCTTATAGATATATAATTGACTTTAACTTTAATTTTCTCAGCAACTACTGAACAGATTTACACCATTCCTAAAAAAGCGTAATCTGCGAGCCGGACTCTACAGTTTTGCCAAATTTCTTATAAATTCATTCAGCCGTTCGACCTGTAGCCGTGTCTAAACGTCCTATGGAAAATAACATGGAGAAAACACGTTTTGGGACCCCCCTTTTATCTCAGCCCCCACTTCACCAATCCCCCCCAAACTTTCAGGGAAGGAGCGCAGCGGACCGAGCCATCTTCTTTGAGAAATTCGCAAAGATTCATCCACCAGGGCCAAAGTTAATCCAAATAGAATGTTGAGGATTTCCTATGGAAACTAGGTCCTAACTATAACTACCACTGGCGACCGCCAGTAGGTAATATATATATAGCTATTCATAACAGAAACATGGAATCAAATACCAAAGGAAACAGAAATCAAAAGGCAGGCTTGAAATATAATAGCAGGTTCCACCAGAGTGCAAGGAGACTAAGCAGCAAGGTCACATCGGAGCTGGTGCACTGTGGAATCACAAGCCATAAATACAGGAGACTCAAGGGAGGAGCACCAGTGTAGGGAGAGAAACAGGTGCAAGGAATCATGCGTGTTCAAGGAATCAGAGAGCCACAATTGAAGGGAAGACTGAAGTGGGATCTGGAAAGAGAAAACAAGGAAAACAAGCATTTACAATGCAATGGTTTCGCCTTTGTTAAAGTTTGAGCTTTTGGTATTGCTTTTGACAAATGAAATACACTTTTTATTTTACTTGTAAGCGGCTTTATCATATTTTACATGATGTTTGTTGCGTTATTTGCATAAATAATTTTAGGGCTCGGCATGGGTTTAGTACTGGATGGAGCCTGCAGGCTGGTGCCACACTCCAGGAATGTGGAAATGGACCTCCTTTCGAATGGCTCTGTGGTGCGTACCAAGGCTTTATTTCCTCCCTCCACTTGAGCGCATGATGGTGGAGGCATGCAGAAGGGACTTCCTGCTATCTGCCCTAGCCAGCTGTACTTTTGCTCACCACATTCCCCCCCCAGATCTCCCATATATATTTGCTCATCCCCAGTGCTCCACAGAGGACCTCCAGCAAGAGCAGATGTTCCAGCAGTTTGTGAGCTGAGGGAGCAGGGAGAGAGAGTTGGCCATTTCTCTGTGGAACAGTTTCCTTAGTTTCAGGAAGGCACACAGCCATGTACCGTACGCCCAGGGGAGTGAACACTGGACACCCTGCACTATCTACCCACAAAAACTACAGAGTCCCTGTTAACAGCTATGCTGTTGATCTCTTCCACAAACTATGCTGATGAGCAAAACAACTCTGTATCGTCCTGTATTGTAATTGCATTTATTTAGTGCTTTACGCTGGGCAGCACCCTGCTCTGGGACCTAGTGTCAATGGTAATTGTTAGTCATTGGGGTTAGTCATGTGCCTCAAGCAAATAATTTCATGCATTCATTCTATTTTCTTAGTGGTGTATTAAATTCACAGAAGTTAGATGTGATCATTAGAAGGGGGTACAAGAGTTCATGCGGACAGTTGGTGGGTTATTTAGTGGATGAGTATGAGGGCATTAGGTATTGTTAGGAAGCAAGGATATGACTTTCTAAGGAGTTGTGATCTTAGATATGAGGTGTTGGCAATTTTCTGAAACACAGTCATAAAGATTAAGGCAAACATGCATGTGACTTTGAGAAAGTTGTGCTCAGAGAGAGGAGGCGTGCAGAGGATTAAAAGGAAGGAGAAGGTCATTTGAAAGCAAAAAAGGAAAAGGATAATTCAATCTTCGGTATCACATTTAGAAATATAGAGGGTGGTTTTTGAGATGGCACGCAAGACCAGAAAGAAACAGCATCCTTTGCAGACCAGATAAGGTGCTTTGTCTGTCCTGCTGCTAGAGACAGAGGCATAATAAAGCAGAAAACCTTATTTGCTCCAACATAGGATAGTCATGATAGTCATACAGTGTGTGTGTGTGTGTGTGTGTGTGTTGCGTGTTGCGTGTTGCAAACCTTCTACTGCAGCCATACTTTACCTTTTCCATCAGAGCTGTGCCAGAATCTAATTATAGAATTAAGATCTCACTGCACACTCTGGTAATGGATTGTCTGCACTACAAAACCTCAGCAAATGTGCGTACATCTGGGCAGTGAGAACATCTATCTCTACAAACGTGCCTGTGGCGCGTTAAAAAAGAATCTGAATGTTGCTCATGCTGTACCTCTTCGGTTTGTAGGTGCATGTAACATACGTGGCAGTGTTTAATATATATTGTGCTGGGTAGTCTCGCTAGAGAGTAACAAACTGCTGAACAGTACACGCCAAGTTGGCACAGACCCAATTCAGGCCGAGACAGACTACCAGTTGGCAATAATTCTCCCACCTGAAATTGTCCCCAGTTCAATACAAATCAATGGGGAAAATATGTCAGTCTGAAAATGTTCATAGCTCAATACAAATCAATGGGGAAAATAGGTCCCAGAATTATTATTTTTTTTAGCCTTTTCTGCTTTGCAAATGTTGGTAAGGATATGGACATTTCCAGTGAAACTTGTCTGAGGGGGATTGATTCCTATCATATCCTGCGAAAATGTTCTTGGATAAGGTGAGCCATCCACCATCAGGTGCTTTCTGAATTGCGAGAGGGGTGGGGGCAATTCTGATGCCGACGGGTCTGTTTTTCCTAATCTTTGGTGCATAGAGGGGTGAAACCCCCCTTATTTTTTGTCCCCCCTACTCATTTCTTGCATTTCCAGTCTAAAAGTCTCGTAGTTGCTGCCAGGGCAGCGCTGCTCCTCCTCGGCTTGACCCCTCACACTCACTCCCTCCCCTCTGACAGTTTTTCTTGCCATGACGTCAAGTGTGAGGAAACGGGGATTCCAGGGCTCTGTAGCGAGGATCGGGAATTTCTCGATGATAGTGTGCGGCTCGGCCCGGGATGCCAGGATAAGGAACTGGAAATACAGACATGTGTTGAGACACGTGGGGGTGGATTTCTAAGTATTCCAGAGTGTAGGCCAGTGCAGGAAACCGGGATACCTCCCCGTGAAAGTAAAAAAGACAAGAACAACGGGAGGGGGGTGCAGGAACGGGCAGTCGAGCAGCCCTGTGGCAGAGGGCTTGCGCGCGCTGGGCGCTGTGACCTCGTTTTTAATACCTTCTTCTCTGCTGATTGAGAGCAGCTTCCTTGTCCCAGCTGACTACTAGCGCTGGACGCCATTGCCTCAATTTTTAACCCCTCCCATCCCACCCTGCTGACTCCTTCCACCTCCCTCGCCACCAGCCTATTTAGCTTCCGCCCCTTTTTACTCCTGTGCAGTCGAGCAGCCCTGTGGCAGAGGGCTTGCGTGCGCTGGGCGCTGTGACCTCGTTTTTAATACCTTCTTCTCTGCTGATTGAGAGCAGCTTCCTTGTCCCAGCTGACTACTAGCGCTGGACGCCATTGACTCAATTTTTAACCCCTCCCATCCCACCCTGCTGACTCCTCCCACCTCCCTCGCCACCAGCCTATTTAGGCTCCGCCCCTTTTCACTCCTGTGCAGTCGAGCAGCCCTGTGGCAGAGGGCTTGCGCGCGCTGGGCGCTGTGACCTCGTTTTTAATACCTTCTTCTCTGCTGATTGAGAGCAGCTTCCTTGTCCCAGCTGACTACTAGCGCTGGACGCCATTGACTCAATTTTTAACCCCTCCCATCCCACCCTGCTGACTCCTCCCACCTCCCTCGTCACCAGCTTATTTAAACGTCCCTCATGCGTCAGCGCAGCGGACGAGCGCAGCGGGCGCGCCGTAGACGCGCCGGAGTTGCGCCAGAGTTAAGCCCATCTGCGCCCGTCCGCGGCCGGACGGGCCCAGGGGCCAGGGACGCTGCCCCTGCCATCTCTTATTCCCGCTCCACTCTAATGAGTCTACAAACCTTTGCCTGCCCTCTACCTCCCGAGACCTGGACCAGGATCTCCTCACTGGGGATTCCAGGTCACTTTTCCCCTTCGCTGGGGCCGTCGTCATTTCCCACCCTTCCGGTCCCTGCCGAGTCGCAGCTCCGGGTATTATACCTCAACACTCGCTCCATGGTCAGGCATCAAGCCGATATTTTCCACCTTCTTATGACAGAGAAGCCAGATGTCCTTTTACTATCTGAGACCTGGCTCACTGACGACTCCCTCCCCGACATCCTTGCCGCACTACCTCCTGACTACTTTCTGCTGAATACCAACCGCCCTGGAGGCCGTTCCGGTGGAGGGGTGGCAGCGGTAATACGGAAGAATCTCAAGATCATTGACTCTGCCAATATGACCCTCCCCGATGTGGATAACCTGGTCCTCCGTCTTGGGACCGAGGTAGGCGCAGTTACCCTTATGGTACTTTACCGTCCCCCGTACCCCATGCCTTCCTTCCCTTCCTCCTTTATTGAACAGTTAACCAACCTTGCCACCTCTTCCCCCCGTACTATCATTATCGGGGATTTCAATTACTGGTTCCAGAATGAGGATGCCGGCCCCCACGCCACCGAACTGTTCGAGGCTCTTTCGAGCTTGGATTTTACACAACTAGTCAGGTCTGCCACTCATAGCGGTGGCCATATCTTTGACCACATTTGGTTTCACGGGGTCAAGTCCTCCTGCCCACTCATAACACCTTGTGTGTGGTCCGATCATTACCTAATTGACATCACCTTTTCGGCCGTCGGCCAGATCAGGACCCCACTGCAGGAGGGCGGCACCGCATGCAAGTGGAGAGTCGCCGACTCCTCCAAACTCTTATCTCATCCCTCTCTTACCCGTCCTCAGTTCCCCACTGACTCAAGTACTGACGAGCTTCAGGGACAAGTTTCTGACTGGCTCACTATAGCCAGTGATACTTTTGCACCTTTAACCAAGTTTCCCCGATCCCGACACTATCATTCCCATAAATGGTTTACCCCTCACCTTAAGACTTTGCAGTTAGAACTCCGCCGACTCGAGCGCAGGTGGAGGAGAGACTACTGCTTATCTAGCAGAAGTGCATATGTGGCTGCGCGGAACGAGTACAAAACTGCTATTTCCGCCGCCAAAAAAGCTTATGCCTCAGACAAAATTTTATCTGCCCCCTGCAAGTCTAAGGAGATTTTTAAAATCCTCAATGAATTTACCTCTGATCCTAGGACACTTCCGACTCAGGCCCCCACACAAGAATCATGTAACGCGCTGAGCAATTTCTTTGTCCAAAAAATTGCTTCGATCAAAGATACCATTCCGACTATCCCCCCTGGTGCTGGCTCTGCTTCTCCCCCCCATAATGCTTTTTCTCTTACACTTTTCCCGCTCTTAGACCCTACCGCTTTGGCCACACTGGCCACCCGCGTTAAATCTGGATCCCCAGACGACTGCTGTCCCCCCACCATATTACGAAATATCTGCCACTCTTTACCTGATTGTATCCTTCCCCTGCTGAATTCTTCTTTGTCGTCCGGTATGGTACCCCGCTCCTTCAAGGAGGCCGTGTTGGTGCCTCTACTGAAGAAGCCTGGGGCTGATACCGCCGTCCCGGCGAATTACCGCCCCATCTCTCTCTTGCCTTTTTTCTCCAAAATTCTGGAAGCCCATGTCACCACCTGCCTCTCACAGTTTATTGAGAACTCCACCTTTCTTGAGACTAACCAGGCCGGCTTCAGACCCGGCCACTCTATGGAGACTGTCATCTTGGCCGTGCTGGATGCCCTGAGAGACGGTGCTGACAAGGGTACCTCCCAGGCCCTGGTTTTATTAGATCTGTCGGCTGCCTTCGACACGGTGGACCACAACATCCTTCTCCACTGTGTCGAGCAAGCTGGCATCCAGGGCCTGGCGTTGGCATGGGTCAAATCCTTCCTGACCGGGAGGTCTCAGACCCTTAGCCTGGGCACTTTTAGAGCTCCTCGGGAGCACCTGCCCTGTCGGGTCCCTCAGGGCTCCTCTCTGTCCCCCTTCTTTTCAATCTTTATCTTCGACCCCATCTTTTTTCCTTGAGGCAGTGGGACGTCACCGTCTTCAATTACGCGGACGACCTACAACTCACCTTCCCTCTTGATTCCCCTTCTGCTATCCCCAACTTTCAGGCTGTCATGTCCCACATCCTATCGTGGATGAGTCAAAATCAGCTTAAGCTGAATCCCGGAAAGACAGAGCTTCTCCTCCCCGGTAAGAGCTCTACCCACTGGGGTCCGCATTTTTGGCCGGCAGAACTTGGCCTTCCCCCCACCCCTGTGGCCTCGGTAAAAAGTCTAGGGATTACTATTGACTCCGGTCTCACCCTCGGGCCTCAGGTGGGGACAGTTGTCTCCTTCTGCATGTTCCAGCTGCGCAGGATCAGGAAGGTGGCTTATCTCCTCACTCCTGAAGCTCTCCTGCAAGTAATCATGGCCCTCGTCCTCTCCCGCTTAGATTTCTCGAATGCTATCTATCATGGTCTGCCCAAAACATCTCTCTGCAGACTACAATTCGTTCAGAATCAAGCGGCGAGATTGGCCTTTGGGAGTCCGAAATGGCAATCCGCCAAACCCCTCCTTCTAAAACTGCACTGGCTCCCCGTCGCCTCGAGGGCAGCCTTAAGATCGGCTGCCTTACCTTTAAATCCTTATCTGGTTCCTGTCCTGCCTTTTTGAAATCTCTCATCAGGACTTACAGCCCCTCTCGGAACCTGAGATCCTCTCACCTGCACCTTTTACTCACTCCCCCTGTCAAACTCTGCAGATCCGGAGGCCGGAGATTCGCATTTCTTGCCCCCAAACTTTGGAATTCCTTCCCCATCTTTCTCAAAACTTCCAATTCCCTTACTCTTTTCCGTAAATCCCTAAAAACTTGGCTCTTCCCTCAATCTGCCTAAACCCTCCCAGTCCCCCAGTAGTCTGCCAGCGCCAGGAAACCCATGGTGTCAGCGCGCTTTATAAATGCCCCTTACAATACAATACAATACAATACAAACACGGACAGCGGGAGGGGGGGGCGGGAACGGGCACACACGGACAGCGGGAGGGGGGGCGGGAACGGGCACACACGGACAGTGGGAGGGGGACGGGGGAAGACAGAACAGCAAGCACTCACCTGGACTTCCTCCGGTGCTCCAGCCGACTCCTGCAAAAGCCAATTCCAAATGAGAAAAACATGGCGACCAAAAAAAAAAAAAGGAAACGCCCACTGCCGCAATGACGACATTGCAGAGGCGGAGAGGGAACGCCCACGAATCTGGTCCGGCCATGACGGACAGATCTCTGTTCCAATGGCTAGCCTCCATTTATGGAGCTAGCCAATGGAACAGAGGGCGGATTCCCAAGCCACTCTACTGTTCTCATTAGGTTTTCACCTGCGTGAAAAGCCTGCGCAGTGCGCAGGCTTTCACTTAGGCGAAACCTAAAAAGGAGACACAAAACGTGCAGCATGAGAAGATTGTTGTACATTGGCAGGCAGTATGAGGAGCTTCAGGCACAAAGACAGAGACAAACTATTGTCCACACTGCAAGCTGTGTAGAACAGTGTTGCCATAGTATTATCACATAGGTTTGTGTGGTGAAGCCATTCAGCCTGATTACCAATGAAACTGGATCTGATTTAAAAGTTTCATTACACATTACTGATAAAGCCGCCCTGCCTGAAAGGTGGAAACACCACTGAAATATTACACATTCTTAGGGCTGGCAATATATCATGGTAAATGACAAAAATGTAAATAGAGATGTAAAGGGCCTCATTTACGAGAAATGACGCATCGCTGCGTGAAAGCAGCGATGCGTCACTTCTCAGTGCGCACTCCTTGCGACATACCTGATGCGTTATATTTACTGTATGACGCATCATGTTGCAAGGAGTTACTGATACATCAGTATTTCTGACGTATCTGTTTGGTGCAAAAGTGATGCATTGCTGAAGTGTGTCACAAAAGTGACACACCTCCAGCTATGTGTTCCTTCACATGCGGCAAGCCCCATGTGAAAGGGCCTGCGTCAGTCTTACACCTGCTGTGGGGCAGCCGTAAGATTTTGATGCAACGGCGTCCTAGAAGTGACGCAGTGAAATCTCATAGATTTTACTTCGTCACTTCTACGAGGCTTATTGCGGGGGAACGCCGCCCCTGCACGCAATATACCTGCCGTAGGTATAATGTAGCGCAGGGGTTTACAAAGTGACACATTCACTTAGATGCGTCACTTTGTAAATAGTGCGCAACAGGAGGCATGTTTTACGCCACGGATGCGTCACAAAAAGTGATGCATCGGAAGCGCAAAACTGACGCAAGGCCTTAAAAATGAGGCCCAATATTTCCAAGTCAAATGTACTCAGATAATCACACACACAGCTACACTGGCATGAAAAACATCACCCCGTTATAACATGACTCCTGGGTCAGATAATCCTAAAGTGAAACCTTACATAACAGCCTATATATTTTAAATGCCCTCTTAAGAAATGTGTGAACAAATAGTCTTATTTAAAAAAAACATTGGTAACAACCTAAGAACCAAAATTGGTATATGAATTATCTAGGCCCCTTTCAGACTCAATCTACTGTCCAATCTACTCCTATGTATCTTGTTTCAAGACAGCACCACTCGACCATCACCTACATCCAACTAAATCAAGGACAGAAACTTAATACGTACATATATATATGACCTTAGATAGCTTATTTGTAACTGTCTACACAATCCTATCTATATAAGAACCCAAGTAGAGATTGAGGTTTCTTGGCTGGAGTCTGAACAGCCCCAGAATGCTCTGCAATTACTGACACGAGAGGGACCCATGGACATTCCCCCATGCCTTCCGCATGCTCAGAGCAGATGGTAACCTTTGCAAACTACTACAGGAAAATTGTCCTGGCCCCAAGAATTGTGACAGCACTTAATCCCACAATGCAAAAATCACTGTCAATATTTAAAGTCATGTGCCCCACAAACATTCCATTTTGCACTTGTTCAAAAAAGTAATGCATGAACACCATGCAAACACAGTGCACAGGCCAATCCTAAAATGTGGGCTTCTGGCTTCTATGGTTACCAATTGAACTCTCATTGGCACATCTGATTCCTCCAGGTCCTCCACTTCCTCCACAATGACATCACCTGCAGTGTGGAATACGAGCAGTTGAGGTGATGGCAATATTTTTTCCCTGTAGTAATGGATTCATTTTAGGACACTAAAGTGGTAGTCGCATGAGGGCAGTGGAGTCCTAAACCATTGTGAACTTGATGCATGTTGGAACATACAAGTATAGAGGCAGGTAGGCAAATTACAGTTTGGTTGGTTGCTGCAGGAAGTTTCAGATGAAGTGGCAGGTGATGCAGAGCTAAGTGGTAGTAAATATGTAATGACATTACACTAGACACTCAGGGCATAAAATGAGTACGGCATCATCCCCTGTACAATATTTTAATATTTTACTACAATCTACATCTAAAGTTTGGCCTGCTACCTTCTTGCAATGCAGTACCCAACAGTTCATTGAACTGACACTTGCAAGCAGTACCTCGTCTTTTTGCTCTGGGGATATGTTCCCCAGAAGTATCCTGGTGGTGTATATATCCACCCCCTATAACTCAAGGGAACATTGCATATGATGTCCCCCACGCGCTCCGCTGAGTTAAAGCACTTGTCTCTCATCTGGTTATTGTATCTTAGATATGCTTGATGGATGCAAATTTATATGTAACACTATGCAAGCTTGCATCCCTCACATATGATAAGTGGATGTGCACTCATTATCAATTGTGTTCCCTAATGCACATATCATATTTACCAGGAATTTGTTGGTTGACACAAGTACAGACATAGGGGTATATTGATAAGAACGTGTGATACCTAGCGCAAGAGTAGCATAATGCAACTTTTAACATCACAGCCCATCGCAGGAAAATACATCTGTGTCAAAGTGGAATTCACAACAAGGCAGAAGCTTGCAATAGTCATCAGATAATGCGTCAAATGCCTGAGTGAAAATCAACACCAGGCCGCAAAAAAACATGTGAGGAGGCCAATCGCGGGACAAAAATCTGAGAAAACCATCCACAAGCCTGCAAATCCCATGCGTCTGGTGGGAAAATGCACTATGAAAGAAAGAAAAAAAAGCCAATTCAAACTGCGCTGCAACATGGATGCACCCGGACCGAGTGCAGAGGACAAGCCAAACTCCACAAGCCCCACGGAGGTACTGCCACGAACCCTGTGTTCAGGGAAGGGCAAGGACAAGAGGAAGAGGAAGACAGGGTTCAGTCCGCAGGAAGAACGGATCATCGTCACGGAGGTGATAGAACACCATCAACAACTGTTCAGCACCTCCACTGCGGCACTGGCAACCAAAACGGAAATATGGCAGACCATCGCCAACAACGTCAATGCAGTCAGAGTGTCAAGGAGGTCACTGGAGGAGGTCAAGTGGTGCTGGCATGAAGTGCACAGCCAAACCAAGGAGAAGCTCTCCACCAACAGAAAGGCAGCAACGACGATGGGAGGTAGGAGTCCTGTGACACAGGAGGAGATTGATGAGCTGGAGGAAATGGTGGCCTCAGTCAGCAGTGTGGAGACGGTGGCAGGAATTGGGAGCCTGGACACAGCACGATACAACCGGACTGAGCAGCAACAGGGTGAGTACTGACCAGTGATGGGCGGGACGGGGGGAGATGGGCATAATGGTACACATGCACAATAATGTGTAGCACACTGCACACCCACAATGATCGTGGAACATGTCACTGATAGCCTGGGCACACTGCAGCACACAAAGAAATGCCAAGTAGGCCCCTGTCCACAATGTGCACAAAGGGGCCCCCCTCCATATCATCAATATCACAACCAACCCATGCACATGTTCTGAATCCAGAAAAGCAGCGGCTCTGTGACCCACACTGACTATGCAAGTAACACCGCATGCCTGATAGCATGGCAGCAGCCCAAAAACATGAGATGGCCCAAAAACTGACATGGAGGTAGCCCAGTGTGGATCACATCGGTAAAGGAGCATGTCACACTCTGACATGCCACGTGCATACACAACTCATGCGGTACATTACACGCAGCAGACGAACAATGCACCAGGCCATGAAATGTGTCAGAGAGCCCATATGACCCAAGTGAAAAACAGATCAGGACCCAAACAGCACACAAATCAAAGACACTCCACCTCAAAGGGAGAAGGCTACACGAAATCAGATCAGCAGGGACAACTCACCCACAAGGCAGCACACGCACATAACAATCACAGAACATCAGCAATGATGGCAATGAGGTACAAAGTGCAACACCAACACCAGAGGACATGGCTCACAACAGGCCCCGCACATGCTTAGTAACTGTCCACTCACATCTGTCATTGCCTGACACTGTGTGATGATAATGCACGCGTACTACTATGCACTCGTCATGTAGTCGAAAAACACACTGACTGCCATCAAATAGCCACCTTCACCAAAACAGTGACACTGTACATTGGCATGCGGTCTGAATGTAAATATCTGCAAATCCTCAATATATATGTGTAACTCTGTTAACCTGCATCTCCCCTTTCCCATTGCAGAGGGACAAACAACACCTCCTTCAGGGCACACCACACTTCACATCATTGATGATGAAGAGGAAAACCTGAACATATGTCAAGGCACCCTACAATAGATAATGGTCAGCCTCCCCACCCCATCCCCAGGAGCAGGGCAGGCCAGCTGCCCCTAGGTGAGCCCACCACCTGCACAGACCACCCAGCAGGAAACGAACACCACCACGGCTGTCTCCCAGCACCCCCAACCAATACATGGAGTACCAACAACCTGTGCGGGTTTGCCAGGTGGAGTTGGCTGAACAGCTGCGGGTGGGTTTCAAACTCGTGGCAGCCAAACTCGATGCCATACGTGGGTGTCTGAGTCCCATCAGGGACGATGTACAGCCCCTATCGGACACCCCCTGAACACACCATGCTATGCCACAGACCTTGGCTGACCTCGCTGGGGCCATGAATCGAATACAAGAACTGTCTGGTCAGACAGGCACCAGCGATTACAGCACAGAGTTGGCACAGATGCGGAGGTGAATGGAGACCATGGAGCAGATGCAGGCTGGAAGTATGTCTGCCACGGCTGAACACCAGTGAGTAGTATTTGGGAACTTTAATGCCCTGCAGTACTTTATCTTGCCATTGCTGCCACTGAGCCATTCCCAGATGACTGCAGCGGTTACATCGACACACACAGCTCTGACCCCTGATGTGTCTGTGGCACCCAGTGATGCTCCCCCATCACCTTCACAGTCTGTTGTGTCAGTGGCACACAGTGATGCAGCCATCACTCCGCCACACACACCGGACACACCAGACACAGAACCCATATCAGGGGAGTAAGAAAGGATTGGAATTACAATGTGAGGATGGAGGCAGTAGCATCCATCACCGCCATATGCCATGTCCCTGCCTGGTTATGAGCTATGCAACATAACTTTTTTTACGGGAGTCGCCCACCCAGCACGCCCCACCACCCCGCTAGCGTCGCATATCGCAGGGTGCATGTGTCGCAAATGCACGGGAGCAGGAATTGCGGACTGTTCGCATACCAATTGTGCACATCACATAATATTAAATGTATATTATGTAACTGAAAAACACACACCGTACACGGATCCTTCACAACTTTTTAAAAAAACTGGCTAGAATCCGCGCACGCTTTGGGTGGTCGACTCCGAAACAAAAATTGCACTCAATCTTCAATACAGATTGGTATATATAATACATATTTAAATTTCAAACTAAACCACATTCACATGGTCAGTGATGTCATCAGTGATGTCACTGATCATGTCATGAATGATGTAATATGTGACATCATCAGCAGTGCATTGCGGGTGTGCAAGTTATAGTTAGCAGAACTAACTATAACAGAGGAATTTCTATGGTTTTGCGCGAGGGGAATGTCCATCTCACTATAACACCCCTGAAACCTATGTTTTTTCAGTGAATATATATATATTTATGTATATATACATACATATATAAATAAATATAAATATATAGCAGGGCAATCTTGTGACGGATTTATATGCGGCAGCTTGGCCGCAGAGAACTTGCCACCAGGACAGTGTTTGCGGGGCCATTTCACGAAGGAATGCTTTTTCACGTCGGAAAATGGCAAAGCGGGACTTACATCCTTATTGCCTGTTCCTCAGCCCGAAGGCCCACTGGGGTATTTTAATGGATTCTTATTGGCAGCAGAACGACAGAGCCCACTGAGGCAACACTGTACTGATCATCAGAACTACAGGTAACAGCATGCTAAACAAAGAGACACACCCTTGTGAACAACTATTGCATGCGTATTTAAGTACCTGATTTCTGTTGTCTGCGCTTATTTCCACTGATGAAGAGGCCGCAAGGCCTTGAAACGCGTCAGGAAGCAGTGAATAAATTACTGAAGATGGAGTGAACAAGGCGTCATTTATTTTGTCCCACTACTTGGCGAGGTCTCACAGCAGGGCAATCTTGTGAAGGATATATATATATATTAAAGCTCCTTTCTACCAGGAATCTCGGGGCACTCGTCGGCGGGTGCTGTAGCGCGCTGGTAGCCGCGTTCAATATGAAAGCTCGGTAATCAATTTCCTTTACGAAAAAAGATCTAAGCACTCCGGGTAGGTAGCAGGATTTTATTTCGCCAACAACAACAGTGATATAGACAAACGCGTTTCAAACAAAGTCCTTCTTCAGTGTCAATGGTATACTTCACGCGGCTCTTTTTGTGTGCGTCTTCACTTAAGTCGAAAGTGAGGACGGACTGTAATCTAAGTGCATTATACATTAGAGCGCTGGTAAAACGTGGCGGCCATTACTTATGCAGCGTAAAATACACATGAATAGCATAAAGTACATGGAATACATGAAATGTGATGTTCGCGTTTGGGTCAATAACCACTGCCAGTGAAAACTACAATCTCGCTGTGTATCGGCATACCGCTGGCATAATTACCAAACAGGCGCTCGAAAAGCACCCATCTTATCTACAGTGCATTATATAGGTAGTGAAGATGCACACAAAAAGAGCCGCACGCAGTATACCATTGACACTGAAGAAGGACTTCGTCTGAAACGCGTTTGTCTATATCACTGTTGTTGTTGGCAAAATAAAATCCTGCTACCTACCCAGAGTGCTTAGATCTTTTTTCGTAAAGGAAATTGATTACCGAGCTTTCATATATATATATATATATATATATTCACAGAAAAAACCATAGGTTATAGACCATATATAGTTAGGAATTAGCATTTACAAAACCTTGAAAATTCACTGAAAAAAACATAGGTTATAGACCATATATAGTTAGGAATTAGCATTTAGAAAACCTTATTTCACTCACACAAAACCATTGAAATTCCATATATAGTTAGTTGCACTAACTATATATCGCGCACCCGCAATCCACTGCTGATGATGTCACATATTACATCATTCATGACATGGTCAGTGACATCACTGATGACATCACTGATGACATCTCAAATGACATCACTGATGATATCTCTTTTGACATCAATGGTCACATCAATGATGATATCATTAATGTGACAATACAATGCATCTCCTCAACTTTAATATAACCTCTGTTACACCCAGTGTTAAATACAGAGTATAATTTTTGAAACCATTGACACACCAATACTAGTTACTACATACGCATTCACTGATTCCTACGTCTACACACACATTCACTCATTCACCCATACAATCATTCATACATACAATCACTCATCTTTACAACACTATCATATGCACTCATACACCTATACAGACACTCACACTCTGCCACTCATCCATGGAGTTACTCACACACCTAGTCAGTCCTGTAAAGAATCAATCACACTTCCATTTTCTAATCTACACAGTTAAACATAGAGTACCTTACATTTTCAAACATATACTAACACATACTTACTCTCTTATAGAATCACTGATACAAGTACACATTGATCTGCACAGAGTCACACACCTCCCAGCCAGCCATACACACACTCAGTCTCCCATACAAATACTTGTGCAACCAATCAATAACCCATATAGCTACTTATATAGCTACTGATCAACACATGCAGCAGCTTGCACAACAACAGACATACTGATGCACACTTTCAGACAGTTTAGTCACTAACCCGTGCATTTAGTAAGACGCATTTAATCACTCACTCATACAGTCAATCACGCACCTACTAAAACCTTCATTCAGACACTTATACATCCACTCATTCTTCAATATGTAAAACATATTTAAACTTTACAGAAACACATAATCACTGGATGTTGTCATCAGTGATGTCATCAGTGATGTCACTGACCATGTCATGAATGATGTAATATGTGACATCATCAGCAGTGGATTGCGGGTGCGCGATATATAGTTAGTGCAACTAACTATATATGGAATTTCAATGGTTTTGTGTGAGTGAAATAAGGTTTTCTAAATGCTAATTCCTAACTATATATGGTCTATAACCTATGGTTTTTTCAGTGAATTTTCAAGGTTTTGTAAATGCTAATTCCTAACTATATATGGTCTATAACCTATGGTTTTTTCTGTGAATTTCATTGTTTTTTTAACAGCTAATATCTGTAGCTGTAAAATGTATTCTTCTTTAAATCCAAAAATATATTTTATATGTTTATGAATAATTTTTTTTTAAAATATTTTTTTTTCTTCGTTCCCGCTTCGCGAATCGGGAAGCTTCCCGTTAGCTGACCTTGATGCCGCGAAATAGACCGCGAGCCGGTAAACGTTTCTTTACCGCAAGTGCCGCGTTAGAAAACAACATCGTGACGCCTCCCGTCCGCATGACGTTCCACGTTGTCGCGTGATACGTCATATGACGTGCTACGTTAGCGAACTGGTACGCGAAGCGAGTGCCAAAGCGCAGGTTTCTGGAAGCAAACCGGGAGGCCCTGCAAAGCGCTTAACGTAAACACAGCAAGTCATGTGACTTGGTAATAACACTTTTCATTGGTACATTTCACTTTTGGTTTCCTAATGATGTAAGACTAGGTCATATAATCTAAAATGAACACTTTTGATTGGTTGAGAACTCTTGTTTTTCCCAAATGATGAAAATCCCTCCTTCTTTCCTCACTCTGACTTTCATCATTGTGAGAGAAAGACCCTTTGTGATCACTGAGCAATGGCTTCTTTAGTAGCTTCAGCTGGTGCTTCCCCACCACCTCCACCACATCCAAGGAAGAGTGGACCACCTGCTCAAGTTGTAATTCAACAAGAAGAAGAAGAAGAGGAACAGGAGGACGAGCACGAAGAGAGGCAGTTTTTGCCTGAGCAGCCCAAGACGTCTCACCGGAAAGAAAACTTCATTTGGCAATTTTTTAAAATTCCCAAAGGTCAGAAAAAAGTAAATGCAAGATACGTAACTTGCCTTATATGTCAAGATAGACTGTCCAGAGGGACCGACAAAAAATACAGTTTCGGAAACTACACAATGCATCGCCATATGACTAGGTGGCATCCTAACAACTACAGTGCTGCACAGTTTCGGAACGACCTAGATAATCTCCCTATTATGGCCAGAAGATCTGTTGTACCGGAAGTAACGGGACCAGAGGGCAGGGAGATGGTGCCAAATATACAAATGAGATTTGGTGAAGTAAAACACACCTGCGTATTTTGCGATGGATTCATTTCCTACGGAGAAAGAAGCATCACTCTGATCAACAGAGCTATTGACTATCATATGCAAGTTTGTCCGAAACGCCCAAAATAATAAATACTTCTTTTTTTTGTTTTGTTGCTCCTGTTGAGCCCTTTACAATGAATCGTTTTCATTGCCCCCTCCAAGAAAAACCCAAAAAAATATAAAACTGTTCCGAAAAATTCAAAAACATTAAAAAAATGTTCAGAAAAATAAAAAAAAAAGTTCTTTTCAGAACTACCTCCCCGTTATTAAAAAATTGGTACAATATTTGGAACTGTGCCAACCTCTATTTCTCTTAGTTCGCTTCCTAGTTCGCTCGCTGGTACGCGAACTGGAAGCGAACCAAAAACAGTAAGTATAAGGGAAGGAAACACACACTTATGTTAAAAGAAAGACAGCTATAGGGGAGTAAACTAGAGATACTATTACCCATAATCCACTACTGATGATGTCACATATTACATCATTCATGACATGCTCAGTGACATCATCAGCAGAGGATTGCGGGTTTTTTGGCAACATGCCTTATCCACGGTTTAATAACGCTGCCTTTTGCTTTATATAAGTTTTCAAATTGTATGAAATATATACCAATAGGTCTTTATGAACCTTTAGGTAGTGCTTTTGTTCATGAGGTCTGGTCGCTTCCATACACATACAGATGTTTCAAAGATGATCAAGAAGTTTATCTGAATGGAGAGGAATGCACTGAGACGCCAGATCATTCACTAATGTGTAGGCACATACAGTTACACGATTCATGCAACAAACACCGACCAAATATGGCTTGCGTGTTGCAAGGCACGCCAGTTCCTGCTATCATCCCCACGTTCAAGTTGTTGGAAAATGGTAGTTATTTGATGCTCAATAATGAAGATTGTTCTGAGTTAATTAAAAGTATTCCTTTTATCGTAACAGTAAGTGAACGGGTTATTTGCTGCAGAAATGTTCTATTTCCTCCCACACATGAACATAGGGAGTTTTCAATCTGGCCACAAATACCAACCTTGGGACACGTTTCAACGGCATGACAAGAATAAGAGCTCTTTTGTCTCAGAGAGAGGTGGCCTTGAGTTCGGCCCGTGAAACTTTCGTACTTCACATAGCGAACACCCGTACACAGGTTTGCCTTTCAATTTCAGCAACATGTTTCCGACTATCTTTAACGCATCCTCCACAAAATCCCTGGCACACTTTTTTAAAGTTGTTACCAGTGGTCTCGTGACTTCATTTGAGAAAATCTTTGGAGTCATCCCTGCTCCCTTTCATTCCATTTTCTCCACTCTGGTTCGTGGATTGCATTTTTACTTGCATTACCAGCGGACGCTCTTGTGCTTTTTTACATTTTTAAATATGGATGTCCCTCCTATGCAACCTCCGACCCTGCAGCTGCTGACACTGTTCCGCAATCGCATGCTAGAATATTATGGCACAATGCCGTTGGCGATATTAAGCACGGCATATGGATTATCTTTTCGGTTCTCCTACTTCACCTGTGTCCAGCCTGTATTTCACTGCCTGACCTGTGATTTCGATTGGGCCATTGATTTGTGTCTCTGCGGACCGGTTTCTCCTGACGTCGACTTTAATCAGCTGATGACTCCTATCATTACTCACGAGTTGATTTGTCCTGGCGAAAGGATTATGGCTGTGGCATTGATGCATGGACTACTTGGTCCCTGGAATTTACTGGCGGCAGCACAGTCTTTCTTGGAACACAGCTTTCTTGAAAACCCACCGAGCTGTCCTCTGATGGTGATAGAGGATCCGGTGCTGGGAGAGCACGTATGTTCTTTTCCGCTTTTAAATTGGATGGCTGAACTGTTTTCGGATGAAGACGGTGACTTCCTGTTGGAGGCTGTTGCAGCTTATTTTGCATACACAGTTATGTCATAGACCTTTTTCATGTTTCATATGCTGAGTACTAGCATTTCATTGACAATTCATTGACTTAATTGTCAAGTTTTTATTATTTACCTTGCCTATTGGCTTAAGACTCGATAAAGTACTTGGCTGTTTTATTTTTCTTTAGCATTGAATTTTCCTAGTTTTTAATGCTTTACCTTGCGGACCGTCCACATATAAACTTGCAATCTGCTCTCATGAGATGGCACTTCTATTATCTTATTCAGTTCGTTTCCGGATCATGAGGAGGTGTCATCTAGGTCCTGGATATCTTTACACCGTGTTAAGTTAGCATGGGCTCATTACCGGTTTAAACGCCATTTTTCCTTTTTTGCAACTTCTGCACACGACATTTAGTTGTTGCTTTAGCTTTCCACCTAGTAGTTCATCGTGGTTTACATGAGAATAATATGTTATTGGTCTACTATCTGCTTTACTTGTTAAACTATATCTGTACAGCGAGTGCTAAAGTTTCAAGAACAACACGATACAGAATTGTTATGAGGTCTGATCTCCACGACTTCATACTCATAACATAAGTGCAACTTCTGCCAATTCTGGGCATGAGGCGGGTTTTATATTGCTTTGCCGAACACACATACACAACAGTTGATGCGGTTCACATGAAGAGAGAGCTGGTGTATGCTGATGTGATTCCTTCAAATCTAAGACACTAAAGTATGGGCACGCCCTAAACCAACACAAAGAGACCTTCTTAGCAAATAATATAATATGTGTATTAGGGAGGGTGAGATATAAGCAGCCGCGGGCCGTGGAGGGAGTTACGGTGAGGCAGGGAGGCGGGGAGGGGGAGAAGCAGGGTGGAGCCCTCTCTACCTTGCCCCTCCCCCTCCCCGCCTCCCTGCCCCACCGTAACTCCCTCCACGGCCCGCGGCTGCTTATAAGTGTTGCTAACTCTTATTCATTTACAGCATGTTAACATACTGTCACCATTCGCTTTTTATGTACTAGTAACTATGCTGGTAATTTTGCTACTGATAATATGTGTACTTGTATTCTCCACCCTGCTTCTCCCCCTCCCCGCCTCCCTGCCTCACCGTAACTCCCTCCACGGCCCGCGGCTGCTTATAAGTGTTGCTAACTCTTATTCATTTACAGCATGTTAACATACTATCACCATTCACTTTTTATGTACTAGTAACTATGCTGGTAATTTTGCTACTGATAATATGTGTACTTTTATTATCTAAGGTACTACGCCTGAGAAGACGGCATTAGTAAATAAACATTTCAAATACACATGTGTTCTTCTTAACTCCATGTTCTGGTTTCTAAGAAATATATAACGACCGACTGTTCATGAGTTCCACGTATCCTGAGGTACTATAAGTTCATATTATGGATTGTCTAAACATTGAGAGTTTGTTATATCCAATGTGACACTGTACCTAGCTTGCTAAATAGTTTTTGATTACTAACGTGAGTTTTGGGACACCCTAATTCGCCGAGGTTCCAATCCTCTGTCCACAGTTCTGTGTGAGAACAGAAACCCTGCGACAGGGGCACCCCCGACCCTTGCTGGAGCTTCATCACACTTGCGATACAACTCCAGCAATGCGCCACCTTTACGGCACAGATACATCACGCATCTGTGCTGTTTTTGCCCCGTGATGCGCCGCATTGTAAATACAACAATATAGGGGGTTTTTACCTATGCCTCTGTTACGAATGTCACAACAAATGTTGAATTTGGGTAAACCAAAATTTATTAGTTTATCCAGACAATTTTGTCTATTAAGTTCATTCCACTTGAGTTTTTTTCGCTATTTTAGTGAAGGCAGAAAAAGGAACATCATCAACTTCAGGTGCTACCATATATCACCACATTGTAGACGATTCACAAACAAATCGTGAAACTTATTCAAAAGCAATACATAATTACACAAATAACATATATACACAATAACATTATCAAAAGTGCTCTTAATTACAGTGAAGCATGGAACTGTTACTCAATAATACAGTCACAATCCTGAATGTCAAAACCGACTATAACACGGAAGAAATGTAAAAAGTATTTCAACCAATACAAAGTGCATCTACTTTTTTATGCAAATCAAAAAAACGTTTCAGCATCAATCATTAGCATTAAATGCCTGAAAATTCAAGGAATGCCGACGCGTTTCGAGTCCTTTGTATAAATCAAAAGACTCTCATCAGGGCTGTCAGAGTTTTGTCCATGGAAACTGGTGAATTCAAATTCCAGGGCTGGACTTTAAAATGAACTGTGGTCTAGGCCGTGGGTACTCGCTTGGGTGTGCGGGCAACACCTCGTAGTTTCCCCTACCAATGGACTGTTTCTTCGTGGCGGATCACATTTTCACAGGTGCTCAGACCGGGTTTAGTTGAGCCGCTCGTTTTTCGTGTCAGTTGGATTTCTGCTAAGTCCTTCCCGGGAGTGCCTCCCCTTCGTTACTTCCCGCTTGACTCTGTTCTGAGTTCTTCAAATATATTTCAGGGAAGCTGGTGTTTGCTTTGCTCACAACCGCGGTTGTGAGCAAAGCAAACACCAGCTTCCCTGAAATATATTTGAAGAACTCAGAACAGAGTCAAGCGGGAAGTAACGAAGGGGAGGCACTCCCGGGAAGGACTTAGCAGAAATCCAACTGACACGAAAAACGAGCGGCTCAACTAAACCCGGTCTGAGCACCTGTGAAAATGTGATCCGCCACGAAGAAACAGTCCATTGGTAGGGGAAACTACGAGGTGTTGCCCGCACACCCAAGCGAGTACCCACGGCCTAGACCACAGTTCATTTTAAAGTCCAGCCCTGGAATTTGAATTCACCAGTTTCCATGGACAAAACTCTGACAGCCCTGATGAGAGTCTTTTGATTTATACAAAGGACTCGAAACGCGTCGGCATTCCTTGAATTTTCAGGCATTTAATGCTAATGATTGATGCTGAAACGTTTTTTTGATTTGCATAAAAAAGTAGATGCACTTTGTATTGGTTGAAATACTTTTTACATTTCTTCCGTGTTATAGTCGGTTTTGACATTCAGGATTGTGACTGTATTATTGAGTAACAGTTCCATGCTTCACTGTAATTAAGAGCACTTTTGATAATGTTATTGTGTATATATGTTATTTGTGTAATTATGTATTGCTTTTGAATAAGTTTCACGATTTGTTTGTGAATCGTCTACAATGTGGTGATATATGGTAGCACCTGAAGTTGATGATGTTCCTTTTTCTGCCTTCACTAAAATAGCGAAAAAAACTCAAGTGGAATGAACTTAATAGACAAAATTGTCTGGATAAACTAATAAATTTTGGTTTACCCAAATTCAACATTTGTTGTGACATTCGTAACAGAGGCATAGGTAAAAACCCCCTATATTGTTGTATTTCATAGTGGCCCAACCTACCCTCTTTCCCAGTGGGCCCAACCCCCAGTTGCTTTCATGCATTGTAAATGCAGCACACCATAGGTGACGGAACAGCGGCACAGAATGACTAACACATCCCTGGTGATGCGCCAGTCATCATAAATCTATCCCTATGCTTCTTATCTTGTTAGAGATGAACCGCCATATGTATCATCAAAGTTATTTGCATTTCCTAAATAGCGAACTTTAAGGAATAAATAGCGATTCTTTACCATTCCTAGTTTGCGATGAGCTATTTGCTAATTAGCCGAATGTAGCCCAATGAAGCCCAATGTAGCCCAATGTAGCCCAAAGATGGCCGCCAGACACACAAAAAAACAAATGTAGCCCAAATATCAGCCAGATGTAGCCCAACTATAGCCCAGTGACAGAATGACCAATCAGCTTCGCAAACCTCCGTTACGCGAAGCGGAGCGCTGTTACAGATATATATCTTTTTTTGAACGTTAATTTCTCAAAATCCACTGGAGCACATATATTGAGACCTAGCAAAGGCACATCGGGCTACCAGTCCCTAATATTTTGCCAAGTTTCGTGCAAATCCATTCAGCCGTTCAATTATTATTTTTATTATTTTTTTTTGCCCCGCGGGGCCCTTTTAAAACCTCCACATCAAACCTAGGGGGTCAGCGAGGATCTACTATGCCCCCTTATAGTTATTTCCCCCTTTGTTTTGACCTCCTCTTGTCTCTCGATCCTACCGAGAGACAAGATGGCGGCCGCTACGGACTGTTTGGAATGTTGACAGACGCCGGAGAACCAATCAGCTTCGCTTCACAAAGCTCCGTTGCGCGAAAAGTCCGCGAACCAGAGCGCTAACCGGTCCGCTGTTACAGATATATATCTTTTTTTAAACGTTAATTTCTCAAAATCCACTGGAGCACATATATTGAGACCTACAAAAGGCACATCGGGCTACCAGTCCCTACAATTTTGCCAAGTTTCGTGCAAATCCATTCAGCCGTTCGGGCTAAAAGTGAGGCCAACCGCCCTATGGAAAACTCAATGTTAAAAACACGTTTTGGGACCCCCCTTTTTTCTCGGCCCCCACTGGACGAACCCCCCCCAAATTTTCAAGGGCTGCTCAGAAACAAAATGTGCCATTTTCCTGAAAATTTCAGCCAATTCCGTCCACAAACGCCAAAGTTATTAGACATAGAATTTTCAAAAAACCCATAGAGAAAAAATCCTAACTATATATACCTACTGGCGACCGCAAGATAAGAAGCATAGGGATAGATTTATGATGACTGGCGCATCACCAGGGATGTGTTAGTCATTCTGTGCCGCTGTTCCGTCACCTATGGTGTGCTGCATTTACAATGCGGCGCATCACGGGGCAAAAACAGCACAGATGCGTGATGTATCTGTGCCGTAAAGGTGGCGCATTGCTGGAGTTGTATCGCAAGTGTGATGAAGCTCCAGCAAGGGTCGGGGGTGCCCCTGTCGCAGGGTTTCTGTTCTCACACAGAACTGTGGACAGAGGATTGGAACCTCGGCGAATTAGGGTGTCCCAAAACTCACGTTAGTAATCAAAAACTATTTAGCAAGCTAGGTACAGTGTCACATTGGATATAACAAACTCTCAATGTTTAGACAATCCATAATATGAACTTATAGTACCTCAGGATACGTGGAACTCATGAACAGTCGGTCGTTATATATTTCTTAGAAACCAGAACATGGAGTTAAGAAGAACACATGTGTATTTGAAATGTTTATTTACTAATGCCGTCTTCTCAGGCGTAGTACCTTAGATAATAAAAGTACACATATTATCAGTAGCAAAATTACCAGCATAGTTACTAGTACATAAAAAGTGAATGGTGATAGTATGTTAACATGCTGTAAATGAATAAGAGTTAGCAACACTTATAAGCAGCCGCGGGCCGTGGAGGGAGTTACGGTGAGGCAGGGAGGCGGGGAGGGGGAGAAGCAGGGTGGAGAATACAAGTACACATATTATCAGTAGCAAAATTACCAGCATAGTTACTAGTACATAAAAAGCGAATGGTGACAGTATGTTAACATGCTGTAAATGAATAAGAGTTAGCAACACTTATAAGCAGCCGCGGGCCGTGGAGGGAGTTACGGTGGGGCAGGGAGGCGGGGAGGGGGAGGGGCAAGGTAGAGAGGGCTCCACCCTGCTTCTCCCCCTCCCCGCCTCCCTGCCTCACCGTAACTCCCTCCACGGCCCGCGGCTGCTTATATCTCACCCTCCCTAATACACATATTATATTATTTGCTAAGAAGGTCTCTTTGTGTTGGTTTAGGGCGTGCCCATACTTTAGTGTCTTAGATTTGAAGGAATCACATCAGCATACACCAGCTCTCTCTTCATGTGAACCGCATCAACTGTTGTGTATGTGTGTTCGGCAAAGCAATATAAAACCCGCCTCATGCCCAGAATTGGCAGAAGTTGCACTTATGTTATGAGTATGAAGTCGTGGAGATCAGACCTCATAACAATTCTGTATCGTGTTGTTCTTGAAACTTTAGCACTCGCTGTACAGATATAGTTTAACAAGTAAAGCAGATAGTAGACCAATAACATATTATTCTCATGTAAACCACGATGAACTACTAGGTGGAAAGCTAAAGCAACAACTAAATGTCGTGTGCAGAAGTTGCAAAAAAGGAAAAATGGCGTTTAAACCGGTAATGAGCCCATGCTAACTTAACACGGTGTAAAGATATCCAGGACCTAGATGACACCTCCTCATGATCCGGAAACGAACTGAATAAGATAATAGAAGTGCCATCTCATGAGAGCAGATTGCAAGTTTATATGTGGACGGTCCGCAAGGTAAAGCATTAAAAACTAGGAAAATTCAATGCTAAAGAAAAATAAAACAGCCAAGTACTTTATCGAGTCTTAAGCCAATAGGCAAGGTAAATAATAAAAACTTGACAATTAAGTCAATGAATTGTCAATGAAATGCTAGTACTCAGCATATGAAACATGAAAAAGGTCTATGACATAACTGTGTATGCAAAATAAGCTGCAACAGCCTCCAACAGGAAGTCACCGTCTTCATCCGAAAACAGTTCAGCCATCCAATTTAAAAGCGGAAAAGAACATACGTGCTCTCCCAGCACCGGATCCTCTATCACCATCAGAGGACAGCTCGGTGGGTTTTCAAGAAAGCTGTGTTCCAAGAAAGACTGTGCTGCCGCCAGTAAATTCCAGGGACCAAGTAGTCCATGCATCAATGCCACAGCCATAATCCTTTCGCCAGGACAAATCAACTCGTGAGTAATGATAGGAGTCATCAGCTGATTAAAGTCGACGTCAGGAGAAACCGGTCCGCAGAGACACAAATCAATGGCCCAATCGAAATCACAGGTCAGGCAGTGAAATACAGGCTGGACACAGGTGAAGTAGGAGAACCGAAAAGATAATCCATATGCCGTGCTTAATATCGCCAACGGCATTGTGCCATAATATTCTAGCATGCGATTGCGGAACAGTGTCAGCAGCTGCAGGGTCGGAGGTTGCATAGGAGGGACATCCATATTTAAAAATGTAAAAAAGCACAAGAGCGTCCGCTGGTAATGCAAGTAAAAATGCAATCCACGAACCAGAGTGGAGAAAATGGAATGAAAGGGAGCAGGGATGACTCCAAAGATTTTCTCAAATGAAGTCACGAGACCACTGGTAACAACTTTAAAAAAGTGTGCCAGGGATTTTGTGGAGGATGCGTTAAAGATAGTCGGAAACATGTTGCTGAAATTGAAAGGCAAACCTGTGTACGGGTGTTCGCTATGTGAAGTACGAAAGTTTCACGGGCCGAACTCAAGGCCACCTCTCTCTGAGACAAAAGAGCTCTTATTCTTGTCATGCCGTTGAAACGTGTCCCAAGGTTGGTATTTGTGGCCAGATTGAAAACTCCCTATGTTCATGTGTGGGAGGAAATAGAACATTTCTGCAGCAAATAACCCGTTCACTTACTGTTACGATAAAAGGAATACTTTTAATTAACTCAGAACAATCTTCATTATTGAGCATCAAATAACTACCATTTTCCAACAACTTGAACGTGGGGATGATAGCAGGAACTGGCGTGCCTTGCAACACGCAAGCCATATTTGGTCGGTGTTTGTTGCATGAATCGTGTAACTGTATGTGCCTACACATTAGTGAATGATCTGGCGTCTCAGTGCATTCCTCTCCATTCAGATAAACTTCTTGATCATCTTTGAAACATCTGTATGTGTATGGAAGCGACCAGACCTCATGAACAAAAGCACTACCTAAAGGTTCATAAAGACCTATTGGTATATATTTCATACAATTTGAAAACTTATATAAAGCAAAAGGCAGCGTTATTAAACCGTGGATAAGGCATGTTGCCAAAAAACCCGCAATCCTCTGCTGATGATGTCACTGAGCATGTCATGAATGATGTAATATGTGACATCATCAGTAGTGGATTATGGGTAATAGTATCTCTAGTTTACTCCCCTATAGCTGTCTTTCTTTTAACATAAGTGTGTGTTTCCTTCCCTTATACTTACTGTTTTTGGTTCGCTTCCAGTTCGCGTACCAGCGAGCGAACTAGGAAGCGAACTAAGAGAAATAGAGGTTGGCACAGTTCCAAATATTGTACCAATTTTTTAATAACGGGGAGGTAATTCTGAAAAGAACTTTTTTTTTTATTTTTCTGAACATTTTTTTAATGTTTTTGAATTTTTCGGAACAGTTTTATATTTTTTTGGGTTTTTCTTGGAGGGGGCAATGAAAACGATTCATTGTAAAGGGCTCAACAGGAGCAACAAAACAAAAAAAAGAAGTATTTATTATTTTGGGCGTTTCGGACAAACTTGCATATGATAGTCAATAGCTCTGTTGATCAGAGTGATGCTTCTTTCTCCGTAGGAAATGAATCCATCGCAAAATACGCAGGTGTGTTTTACTTCACCAAATCTCATTTGTATATTTGGCACCATCTCCCTGCCCTCTGGTCCCGTTACTTCCGGTACAACAGATCTTCTGGCCATAATAGGGAGATTATCTAGGTCGTTCCGAAACTGTGCAGCACTGTAGTTGTTAGGATGCCACCTAGTCATATGGCGATGCATTGTGTAGTTTCCGAAACTGTATTTTTTGTCGGTCCCTCTGGACAGTCTATCTTGACATATAAGGCAAGTTACGTATCTTGCATTTACTTTTTTCTGACCTTTGGGAATTTTAAAAAATTGCCAAATGAAGTTTTCTTTCCGGTGAGACGTCTTGGGCTGCTCAGGCAAAAACTGCCTCTCTTCGTGCTCGTCCTCCTGTTCCTCTTCTTCTTCTTCTTGTTGAATTACAACTTGAGCAGGTGGTCCACTCTTCCTTGGATGTGGTGGAGGTGGTGGGGAAGCACCAGCTGAAGCTACTAAAGAAGCCATTGCTCAGTGATCACAAAGGGTCTTTCTCTCACAATGATGAAAGTCAGAGTGAGGAAAGAAGGAGGGATTTTCATCATTTGGGAAAAACAAGAGTTCTCAACCAATCAAAAGTGTTCATTTTAGATTATATGACCTAGTCTTACATCATTAGGAAACCAAAAGTGAAATGAACCAATGAAAAGTGTTATTACCAAGTCACATGACTTGCTGTGTTTACGTTAAGCGCTTTGCAGGGCCTCCCGGTTTGCTTCCAGAAACCTGCGCTTTGGCACTCGCTTCGCGTACCAGTTCGCTAACGTAGCACGTCATATGACGTATCACGCGACAACGTGGAACGTCATGCGGACGGGAGGCGTCACGATGTTGTTTTCTAACGCGGCACTTGCGGTAAAGAAACGTTTACCGGCTCGCGGTCTATTTCGCGGCATCAAGGTCAGCTAACGGGAAGCTTCCCGATTCGCGAAGCGGGAACGAAGAAAAAAAAATATTTTAAAAAAAAATTATTCATAAACATATAAAATATATTTTTGGATTTAAAGAAGAATACATTTTACAGCTACAGATATTAGCTGTTAAAAAAACAATGAAATTCACAGAAAAAACCATAGGTTATAGACCATATATAGTTAGGAATTAGCATTTACAAAGCCTTGAAAATTCACTGAAAAAACCATAGGTTATAGACCATATATAGTTAGGAATTAGCATTTAGAAAACCTTATTTCACTCACACAAAACCATTGAAATTCCATATATAGTTAGTTGCACTAACTATATATCGCGCACCCGCAATCCACTGCTGATGATGTCACATATTACATCATTCATGACATGGTCAGTGACATCACTGATGACATCACTGATGACAACATCCAGTGATTATGTGTTTCTGTAAAGTTTAAATATGTTTTACATATTGAAGAATGAGTGGATGTATAAGTGTCTGAATGAAGGTTTTAGTAGGTGCGTGATTGACTGTATGAGTGAGTGATTAAATGCGTCTTACTAAATGCACGGGTTAGTGACTAAACTGTCTGAAAGTGTGCATCAGTATGTCTGTTGTTGTGCAAGCTGCTGCATGTGTTGATCAGTAGCTATATAAGTAGCTATATGGGTTATTGATTGGTTGCACAAGTATTTGTATGGGAGACTGAGTGTGTGTATGGCTGGCTGGGAGGTGTGTGACTCTGTGCAGATCAATGTGTACTTGTATCAGTGATTCTATAAGAGAGTAAGTATGTGTTAGTATATGTTTGAAAATGTAAGGTACTCTATGTTTAACTGTGTAGATTAGAAAATGGAAGTGTGATTGATTCTTTACAGGACTGACTAGGTGTGTGAGTAACTCCATGGATGAGTGGCAGAGTGTGAGTGTCTGTATAGGTGTATGAGTGCATATGATAGTGTTGTAAAGATGAGTGATTGTATGTATGAATGATTGTATGGGTGAATGAGTGAATGTGTGTGTAGACGTAGGAATCAGTGAATGCGTATGTAGTAACTAGTATTGGTGTGTCAATGGTTTCAAAAATTATACTCTGTATTTAACACTGGGTGTAACAGAGGTTATATTAAAGTTGAGGAGATGCATTGTATTGTCACATTAATGATATCATCATTGATGTGACCATTGATGTCAAAAGAGATATCATCAGTGATGTCATTTGAGATGTCATCAGTGATGTCATCAGTGATGTCACTGACCATGTCATGAATGATGTAATATGTGACATCATCAGCAGTGGATTGCGGGTGCGCGATATATAGTTAGTGCAACTAACTATATATGGAATTTCAATGGTTTTGTGTGAGTGAAATAAGGTTTTCTAAATGCTAATTCCTAACTATATATGGTCTATAACCTATGGTTTTTTCAGTGAATTTTCAAGGTTTTGTAAATGCTAATTCCTAACTATATATGGTCTATAACCTATGGTTTTTTCTGTGATATATATATGTATATATATATATATATATATATATTACCTACTGGCGGTCGCCAGTAGGTATATATAGTTAGGATTTTTTCTCTATGGGTTTTTTGAAAATTCTATGTCTAATAACTTTGGCGTTTGTGGACGGAATTGGCTGAAATTTTCAGGAAAATGGCACATTTTGTTTCTGAGCAGCCCCTAAAAATTGGGGGGGGGGTTCGTCCAGGGAGGGTCGAGAAAAAAGGGGGGTCCCAAAACGTGTTTTTAACATTGAGTTTTCCATAGGGCGGTTGGCCTCACTTTTAGCCCGAACGGCTGAATGGATTTGCACGAAACTTGGCAAAATTGTAGGGACTGGTAGCCCGATGTGCCTTTTGTAGGTCTCAATATATGTGCTACAGTGGATTTTGAGAAATTAACGTTTAAAAAAAGATATATATCTGTAACAGCGGACCGGGCAGCGCTCCAGGACGCGTACTTTTCGCGCAACGGAGCTTTGTGAAGCGAAGCTGATTGGTTCTCTGGCGTCTGTCAACATTCCAAACAGTCCGTAGCGGCCGCCATCTTGTCTCTCGGTAGGATCGAGAGACAAGAGGAGGCCAAAGCGAAGGGGCAAATGACCATAAGGGGGAATAGTAGATCCTCGCTGACCCCCTAGGTTTGATGTGGAGGTTTTAAAAGGGCCCCGCGGGGCAAAAAAAAATAATAATAATAATAATCGAACGGCTGAATGGATTTGCACGAAACTTGGCAAAATTGTAGGGACTGGTAGCCCGATGTGCCTTTGCTAGGTCTCAATATATGTGCTTCAGTGGATTTTGAGAAATTAACGTTCAAAAAAAGATATATATCTGTAACAGCGCACCGCTTCGCGTACTTTTCGCGTTACGGAGCTTTGCGAAGTGAAGCTGATTGGCTCTCCGGTGTCTGTAAACATTCCAAACAGTACGTAGCGGCCGCCATCTTGTCTCTCGGTAGGATCGAGAGACAAGAGGAGGCCAAAGCGAAGGGGCAAATGACCATAAGGGGGCATAGTAGATCCTCGCTGACCCCCTAGGTTTGATGTGGAGGTTTTAAAAGGGCCCCGCGGGGAAAAAAAAAAATTATAATAATAATCGAACGGCTGAATGGATTTGCACGAAACTTGGTAAAATATTAGGGACTGGTAGCCCGATGTGCCTTTGCTAGGTCTCAATATATGTGCTTCAGTGCATTTTGAGAAATTAACGTTCAAAAACAAGATATATATCTGTAACAGCGCTCCGCTTCGCGGAGATAAAATTATATCTGTATTACCTAGCTGTTGCTAACACCAGTTAGCGACGGCTAGTAGGAGATAGCGACCATCTTGGGCCCCACTTTGCATGTGAGTGATATTTATCACTAATGACATGCAAAGTGGGCATGCCAAGATGTTAGCGACTGGAAACAGTCGCTAACATCGCTATCTCCTATTATCAACTTTTGGAAATATTCGAGATAAGCGCGAACATCTCCAAAAAGTAACTGCTGCCCTGAGCAGTTCTTAGCCATGTTATCCAATGGGAGGTGGATAACATGGCTAAGAGCATTAGCTTGGTAATGCATGAATATCGCTGAGTTTTCAGCGATATTAATGCATTGCGGTCGTTTTTTATCGTATTTGCGATAAACCTTGATAATAGCACGGTTTATCTGCGATAATTTCTGACGGTAAAAAAATCTTTGCAATGCATCGTTAGGGATAAATATCGCTTAACTTTGGTAATATGCCCCAACGTCTGTTAACGTTTGATTCGAAGGAAATCAGGAAGTGTTGAAAAACATTGTCTGCGCCATCTTGCCTTTTTTGAAATGCCACACTTTTGTCGTGCACTGCAGCAATTTTAGATGCCTTGACCAGACCCACTCTGTGCACGCTGTCGATCCTTAGCATGGCTCCCCACCCTCGCAAGCATCTCACCCAGGCAGTGGTCACCCCCGCTCTCTGTCTTATGCATGGGTAATAAACCTCCCCCCATCTGCGCTGCTCTTCCCTGAGAATCACACCCTGTGCCCGCCCGACACCTCCCTTTCGCCCTATTCACTACCGCACCCTCTGACACTCCTTTTCCTCTGTGTCCGATTGTCCAGGCCGGTCCTAGGCTATCAGCTAGCCCTGCAGATGTAGTTTATGGCCACAGCTGTAAAGAATCACCCCTCTTCAAAGGAGTTATAGTAGATCAAGGCCCACACTCGATGAGATCCGTCACAGCAGAAGCGTTGCTATTATCTGAAAACCATCCTGTATTGTGATTGGGGAGGGGACCGAGCGTGAAGCGGAAGATTCCAGGGATGACTCTTTGTACATCAAAGTTTTTACAATTATGTGTCACATTAAAAATATATAGCACTCCGACAAAGTAGTAAGATTATAAAACTTTAATAATTTATAAATATATACAAGAAAACAAAAATAGTAATAACATATAAACATTTTTAGGGAAAAACAACGAAGTAGCGGTCGGCTGTGCGAATAGTCCCAACGCAGCACAACGTCCAGATTTCCGGCGTGGGGCGTCGCGGGGGGTGGGTCATCAGTAGCAAACTGTTGTGCGAATAGTTCCAAGGCAGCAGAACGCGCCGAAATCTAGATGACACGAAAGTGATGTCTAGTAAGTTGCCACCCAGCAAATAACGGCGTGGGGCGTCGCGGGGGGTGGGTCATCAGTAGCAAACTGTTGTGCGAATAGTTCCAAGGCAGCAGAACGATGGCACCAAGGTGATGTCCAGTAAGTTGCCGCACTGGTTTTGGTATCCTACAATGCTGCTCCGAATAACAGCGTGGGGCGCCCCGGGGGAGGCGGCGTGAACGGGCCTCTCCAGGTGGAGTGTCATCTGTTGTAGTGGGGCGCCCCTTTACCGTTTCAGTTGCCATTCCGTCCGTTTTTGGTCCACTGTGTCAAAAGCCGCAATTCAGCTGAGTTGCGCCCACTCTTGCGGTGCAGCGATAGGCGGCTGTCACAGGACTCTCAAAATGGCGGCAGGCTCTTTCCTTTTTGGGCCTGGTCCACTGAAATGGCACTGGGACACCTTGGAAATCGGACGCTTGTCTGCTAGGTCTTGGACCCCATTCTCGAAAGCGTCCCCTCTGCCTTGAGAATTCATCAAAAGTTTTGGGGGCCCCGACTCCTGCAGGCTTCTGGTAGGGAGCGGCTGCCATGATTGCTCGCGGAATGACCACGACGGAGCTACGAGATGGTGGTGCTCTCATGCTGACGCCAGTTTAGTATGAAACATCCAGAAACAAGGTGGGGCTTTCATCGTTTGGAAAAAAAAAAAAGTTTTCATCCAATGAAAAGTGTTGTTTTTAGGTCATATGATCAAGCCTTCCATCATTAGGAAACCAAAAGTAAAATGAACCAATGAAAAGTTTTATAAACAAGTCACATGACCTGTTATGCGGCATAGGGTATAAAATGCGGAGAAAATACGTTGGCACGTGAGGCGGCGTCAGTAGCGGACCGATGTGCGAATAGGCCGAAGGCAATACAACGCGCCAAGATCCGGATGGCACCGAGGTGGTGTCCAGCAAGTTGCAGCACTGATGTGGCCATCCTACAATGCTGAAAGTCGGCGTGGGGCGCCCCGTTGGCCTGTGAGTTTGCGTCAGTAGCGGACCGATGTGCGAATAGGCCGAAGGCAGCACAACGCGCCAAGATCCGGATGGCACCGAGGTGGTGTCTAGTAAGTTGCCGCACTGGTGTGGCCATCCAACAATGCTGAAAGTCGGCGTGGGGCGCCCCGTTGGCCTGTGAGATGGCGTCAGTAGCGGACCGATGTGCAAATAGGCCGAAGGCAGCACAACGCGCCAAGATCCGGATGGCACCGAGGTGGTGTCTAGTAAGTTGCCGCACTAGTGTGGCCATCCAACAATGCTGAAAGTCGGCGTGGGGCGCCCCGTTGGCCTGTGAGATGGCGTCAGTAGCGGACCGATGTGCGAATAGGCCGAAGGCAGCACAACGCGCCAAGATCCGGATGGCACCGAGGTGGTGTCTAGTAAGTTGTCGCACTTCTGTGGCCATCCTACAATGTTGAAAGTCGGCGTGGGGCGCCCCGTTGGCCTGTGAGATGGCGTCAGTAGCGGAATGATGTGCGAATGGGGCCAAAGGCAGCGCAACAATATTTTCTGACTGACACCACAAGGCGCTGAGATGCCAAGATCCGGATGGCACCGAGGTGATGTCTAAGTTGCGGACTGATGTGCGAATGGGGCCAAAGGCAGCGTAACAATATTTTTTGTATGGAAGATACCACTAGGCGTTGAGATGCCAAGATTCGGATGGCACCGAGGTGATGTCTAGCAAGTTGCTGTACTGGTGTGGTCATCCTACAATGCTGAAACTCGGCGTGGGTCGCCCCATTAGCCTGTGAGATGGCGTCAGTAGCGGACCGATGTGCGAATAGGCCGAAGGCAGCACAACGCGCCAAGATCCGGATGTCACCGTGGTGGTTTCATAGTTGAGAGGCACTTCATCTGCAGTGGGGCGCCGAGATCCGGATGGCACCGAGGTGATGTCTAGCAAGTTGCTGTACTGGTGTGGTCATCCTACAATGCTGAAACTCGGCGTGGGTCGCCCCATTAGCCTGTGAGATGGCTGTTCTTTGGATTTGGGCCTGGTCCACTAAAATGGCCCTGGGACACCTTGGAACTCGGACGCTCGATTTTTTTTCCTTTCCTGTACATGCAAAAAAAGGTAAATGCCCGGTACGTTACACGCTTCATCTGCCACGATGAACTCTCCAGAGGAACCGAAAAAAAATATAGTTGTGGTAACTATACCATGCATCGTCATATGGAGAGGTGGCACCAATTAATTATAGTGCTGCATAAAAGAGAGATTTGGAGGAGAACCCCTGACCTGCTAGTATATTCATCAAAGAAGTGGCACTGAGAGCTTCAGAGGCAAGGGAAACGGTCCCAAATATTTAGAAGAACTTTGGAAAGATTAAAATGACATGTTTAGATTGTGGCAAATTAATTTCATGTGGACAGATGAGTGTTACTCTAATAAATACAGCATATGAACATCATCATAGTCGATGGTTGGTAGAGACATTTTGACTATATCCTGGACCTGCCCGTCCTCGCCCAAAATGGCGCCGGAATAAATGGGACTCGTAACTCCTTGTTGTGTACTGGTTGCAGAACCTTGAAATCACGAGATACGTATGCAGTTTTGAAGCACATGGCGGGCGGGGACGAGAATTGATTGAATATTTCGACATCCCTATTGATATTAAGTTCTGATGTGTTATTGATTACTGTACTGTTGAAAGTTCGAATTAACGTCACCCATGGTACTTGCCCGCAAATATATATCTAGATAATTTTATTGTAACTGGCCCTGTCGTATTTTAATTATAAAATGTACGTCCACCGATTCCGTAACTGTTAGACACCTTAGTTCTTGCAACCTAATGGCCCGCCCGTTACGTTCCTCTACAGTGTAAATGTCTATTCATCATATACGATTACAGTTTGCTCTGTGGCAGGCCCACGTGGTTATAGGCTCGTATTTGTATAATGAAATTTTCACAATAAAGGTTTTTAAAAGAAAACATGGTAGTAGTATATACATTGGTAAAGTTTTTAATAATAGTGACTGTTTTACAATCATTAAAAGGCAAGTGAAATAAAGCAGACCAATTACATGAAGGGTAAAAGGTATAATACGAAGGAACGCAGTAAAGATAAATGGTCAAGGGCTGTTGTGTTTTCTATTCCTGCAACATAAAGTGATCGATAAGAATCTCATATTCAGGCGTATCGGCGACTAAGACAGCAGGTCGACCCTCTTTTGCTCAACGGCTCCGTCATGGGACGAAGAAACGCTCTTTTTCTCGAAAAAAGAATATATTTTACTTGCAGGACAGTTGTAAAATTTCCGGGAAAGTACATTAGCCTGGAACATTATAACATATATTTAAGAAAAAATAATGTTCGGAAGTAATGAAAAGCGTAATTTTTAGGTCATATGACCAAGCCTTTCATCATTACAATAAGAAAAGTAAAATGAACCAATGAAAAGTTTTATTAACAAGTCACATGACTTGTTATGCTTACGTTACGCGCTGCGCGCCCCGGATGACTTCCGGATGCGCTAACGCGGCGCGTCATATGACGCATTACGCGACAACGCAGGTACAGAATATAGTCAAAATGTCTCCACCAACCAGCGGTCGGAACACAACCCCTTTCAGCAGGCTAAATAGTTCTGTTAAATGACAACAGAAGGGACAGGCAACAAGAACCATCAGTCAAAGAGGGGAGGGCTAGTTCTTCTCGACCGGGTTACATTGGGGCGCTACCGGAACTGATCGAATTGGTAGTCTACAGTGTTTCTGGATGTTTCAGACTGAAGCTGGGGTTAGCATGAGAGCAGCACCATTTCGTAGCTCCGTCGTGGTCATTCCGCAACCAATCATGGCAGCCGTTCTTTATCGTTTTTTTGGGCGGGGTGGGTGGCGGAGCCGAGCTGTTTTGCAGCCATCATTGTGTGGAGTTCAGTTCATCTCACTAGTTTTGTATTTGTCATGAGGGGTTGTTCCTAATGTTTCTATTTTAGCGAGGTCAAAAAGAGATCCCATTAGTGGCCTACTGATTGTGCTCGATTCCTTTTCTTTTTTTTTACACGATTTTTCGTTATCTGCAAAGACTAAACAGAGTATTGCGACTCTGTGTTTGTTTGTAAATAGAGAATGAACCAAAGAGAACTAATTCTAAAACAGTAAATACTTGGATAACAATCAATCAAATGGAGAGAGAAGCAGGCACGACGGATTACAACGGGGGCAAAGGCCTGCGTTAACTACCTTTCACTATCTGCAAAGAGAGAGTACTCCTAATAGAAATGAGGGGGGGGGGCACCATTCAAAGCAGATCAGTGTGCATAAACACGAAAATGTTTTCACTTACCACGTACTTGACATTCGACAGCTTATGATATTTGCTATTAAAAAACCATTGAAATTCACTGAAAAAACCATAGGTTATAGACCATATATAGTTAGGAATTAGCATTTACAAAACCTTGAAAATTCACTGAAAAAACCATAGGTTATAGGCCATATATAGTTAGGAATTAGCATTTAAAAAACCTTATTTTACTCACACAAAACCATTGAAATTCCATATATAGTTAGTTGCACTAACTATATATCGCGCACCCGCAATCCACTGCTGATCATGTCACATATTACATCATTCATGACATGGTCAGTGACATCACTGATGACATCACTGATGACATCTCAAATGACATCACTGATGACATCACTGATGACATCTCATTTGACATCATTCTTGTGCTAATACGATAAACCTCTTCAGACTCTAATATAACCTTAGATACACTCAGTGTATACAGACACTCACACACTGCCACTCATCCATGGAGTTACTCACACACCCAGTCAGTCATGCAAAGAAACAATCTCACCTCCATTTCTTCAACTATACAGTTAAACACACCTTACTTATTGAAACATATACTAACACATATTTACTCTCTTATACAATCCCTGATACAAGTTCACAATGATCGATACAACCACTCACTCATTCAGTGGCTCTCATGCACAGTTATTTATATATGCCAACTCTCACATGTATTGTGTTTTACATATGTACTTACTATGACATGTAGCATTGAGATATCCATTCACTCATCAATACACTCATGCACACAGTCAACTGCCCATGTAGTTGTTTCCACATGCACTCTTGAACTCATACACCTAGTGAATAAACTGCTCACACATCTATGCATAGAGTCACACACCTTCCAGCCACCCCCACACAAACTCAATCTCCCATAGAAATACTTGGGCAACCAATTAATAACACATATAGCCTCTCGTATAGCTAATGATCAACACATGCAGCAGTTTACAGAACAACAGACATAATGATGCACAAATTAAGACAGTTTAGTCACTAACCCATGCATTCAGTGAGACACATTTAATCACTCACTCATACAGTCAGTCACGCACCTACTAAATCCTTCATCCAGACACTTATACATCCACTCATTCTTCAATATGTAAGACATATTTTAACTTTACAGAAACATACAGTCACTGGATGTTGTCATCAGTGATGTCATCAGTGATGTCATTTGAGATGTCATCAGTGATGTCATCAGTGATGTCACTGACCATGTCATGAATGATGTAATATGTGACATGATCAGCAGTGGATTGCGGGTGCGCGATATATAGTTAGTGCAACTAACTATATATGGAATTTCAATGGTTTTGTGTGAGTAAAATAAGGTTTTTAAATGCTAATTCCTAACTATATATGGTCTATAACCTATGGTTTTTTCAGTGAATTTTCAAGGTTTTGTAAATGCTAATTCCTAACTATATATGGTCTATAACCTATGGTTTTTTCAGTGAATATATATATACATACATACATATATATATATATATATATATATATATATATATATATATATATATATATACACATATATATTCACTGAAAAAACCATAGGTTTCACACACATTATAGTTAGGAATTAGCATTTAAAAAACCTTGCAAATTCATTGAAAAAACCATAGGTTTCACACATGTTATAGTTAGCTGGACATTTCACTCATACAAAACCATTGAAATACCCCCGTTATAGTTTGTTCAGCTAACTATAACTCGCGTGCCTGCAATGCACTGCTGATGACGTCACATATTACATCATTCATGACATGGTCAGTGACATCACTGCTTTAGAGCCAGAGAACCAGGTCAGCTGAGCTGCTCTAGAGCCAGAGAACCGGGTCAGCAGAGCTGCTTTAGAGCCATAGAACCAGGTCAGCAGAGCTGCTCTAGAGGCAGAGAACCAGGTCAGCAGAACTGCTTTAGAGCCAGAGAACCAGGTCAGCAGAGCTGCTTTTGAGCCAGAGAACCAGGTCAGCAGAGCTGCACTAGAGCCTACGAACTAGGTCAGTAGAGCTGCTTTAGAGCGAGAGAACGAGGTCAGCGGAGCTGCTTTAGAGGAAGAGAACCAGGTCAGCAGAGCTGCTCTAGAGCCAGAGAACAAGTTCAGCAGAACTGCTTTAGAGCCAGAGAACCAGGTCAGCAGAGCTGCTTTAGAGCCAGAGAACCAGGTCAGCAGAGCTGCTCTAGAGACTAAGAACTAGGTCATAAGAGCTGCTCTAGAGCCAGAGAACCAGGTCAGCAGAGCTGCTGTAGAGCCAGAGAAACCAGGGAAGCAGAGCTGATTTAGAAGGAGAGAACCAGGTCAGCAGAGCTGCTTTAGAGCCAGAGAACCTGGCCAGCAAAGCTGCTTTAGAGCCAGAGAACCAGGCCAGCAGAGCTGCTTTAGAGCTAGAGAACCAGGACAGCAGAGCTGCTTTAGAGCCAGAGAACCAGGTCAGCAGAGCTGCACTAGAGCCTACGAACTAGGTCAGTAGAGCTGCTTTAGAGCTAGAGAACGAGGTCAGCGGAGCTGCTTTAGAGGTAGAGAACCAGGTCAGCAGAGCTGCTCTAGAGCCAGAGAACAAGTTCAGCAGAACAGCTTTAGAGCCAGAGAACCAGGTCAGCAGAGCTGCTTTAGAGCCAGAGAACCATGTCAGCAGAGCTGCTCTAGAGACTAAGAACTAGGTCATAAGAGCTGCTCTAGAGCCAGAGAACCAGGTCAGCAGAGCTGCTGTAGAGCCAGAGAAACCAGGGAAGCAGAGCTGATTTAGAAGGAGAGAACCAGGTCAGCAGAGCTGCTTTAGAGCCAGAGAACCTGGCCAGCAAAGCTGCTTTAGAGCCAGAGAACCAGGCCAGCAGAGCTGCTTTAGAGCTAGAGAACCAGGACAGCAGAGCTGCTTTAGAGCCAGAGAACCAGGTCAGCAGAGCTGCGAACCAGGTCAGCAGAGCTGCGTTAGAGCCAGAGAACCAGGTCAGCAGAGCTGCGCTAGAGCCTATGAACCAGGCCAGCAGAGCTGCTCTAGAGCCAGAGAACCAGGTCAGCAGAGCTGCTGTAGAGCCAGAGAAACCAGGTCAGTAGAGCTGCTTTAGAGGGAGAGAACCAGGTTAGCAGAGCTGCTCTAGAGGGAGAGAACCAGGTCAGCAGAGCTGCTCTAGAGCCAGAGAACCATGTCAGCAGAACTGCTTTAGAGCCATAGAACCGGGTCAGCAGAGCTGCTTTAGAGCCAGAGAACCAGATCAGCAGAGCTGCTCTTTAGCCTAAGAACTGGGTCTGCTGAGCTGCTCTAGAGCCAGAGAACCAGGTCAGCAGACCTGCTGTAGAGCCAGAGAAACAAGGTCAGCAGAGCTGCTTTAGAGGGAGAGAACCAGGTCAGCAGAGCTGCTTTAGAGCCAGCGAACCAGGTCAGCAGAGCTGCTTTAGAGCCAGAGAACCAGGTCAGCAGAGCTGCTCTAGCTGACACTGACTGACTGACTGACACTGACTGATTGACACTGACTGACACTGATTGACTGACACTGACACCGGCTGACACTGATTGACTAACACTGACTGACACTGATTGACTGAGAATGACTGACTGACACTGACTGACTGACACTGACTGAATGACATTGACTGACACTGACTGATACTAATTGACTGACACTTACTGACTGACTGACACTGACACTGACTGACTGACTGACTGACACTGACTGACTAGTCTCTACTACTCTACTACTCACTCACTCTCTCCTACTCTCTACTACTCTCTCTCTACTAATCACTCGCAATTACTCACTCTCTACTACTCACTCTCTACTACTCTACTTATCTCTACTACTCACTCTCTACTACTCACTCTGTACTACTTTCTACTACTCACTCTCTACTACTCACTCTCTACTACTCACTCTCTACTACTCTCTCTCTATTACTCTCTACTATTCACTCTCTACTACTCACTCTCTACTACTCTCTAGTACTCTCTCTACTACTCTTCTACTCACTCTCTACTACTCTACTACTCTCTACTCCTCACTCTCTACTACTCTCTACTACTCTCTCACTAGTATGTTATGTTATGTTATGTTAAAAAGTTTTATACCGCGCACGGTCACCAAATGGTTTCATGGCGCTCATAGACAAAGCGGGAGGAAGGCATAGAGGTTATACGTGGGCTAGCTGGAAAAGGTGGGTTTTGAGAAGTTTGCGGAAACAAGTGTAATTAGGACAGAGTCGAATAGTAGAAGGAAGGGAGTTCCAGGTAGAAGGGGCAAGATAAGAAAAACATGTGCCACCATGTTTTTTCCGTTTGAACCTGGGGATGGTTAAGAGGTTGTGAGCAGAGGAACGAAGATTCCTCAAAGGAATGTGGCGTTTAAGGCTGAGGGAAGTGAAAGCTGGGGCAAGACCAAGGAGTGACTTAAAAACAGTACACCCTAGTTTGAAAATACATCGAACGTACTCACTCTCTACTACTCACTCTCTACTATTCACTCTCTACTACTCACTCTCTACTACTCTCTACTACTCAATACTACTCTCTACTACTCTCTACCACACCCCCGTTACAACTCTACTACTCACTCTCTACTATTCTCTCTCTACTACTCACTCTCTACTAGTCTCTTTACCACTCTCTACTACTCACTCTGTACTATTCACTCTCTACTACTCACTCTCTACTACTCTCTACTACTCACTGTCTACTACTCAATCTCTACTACTCACTCTCTACTACTCACTCTCTATTACTCTACTGCTCTCTACTACTCTCTCTCTACTACTAGCTCTCTACTACTCACTCTCTACTACTCTCTACTACTCTCTACCACTCACTCTCTACTACTTACTCTGTACTACTCTCTCTCTACTACTCACTCTACTACTCTCTACTACTCACTCTCTACTACTCTGTCTCTACTACTCACTCTCTACTACTTACTCTCTACTACTCGCTCTCTACTACTCAATACTACTCACTCTCCACTACTCACTCTCTACTACTCGCTCTCTACTACTCTCTACTACTCACTCTCTACTACACACTCTACTACTGGCTCTGTACTACTCTCTACAACTCACTCTACTACTCCCTCTCTACTACTACCTAATACTCGCTCTACTACTCACTCTCTACTACTCACTCTCTACTACTCCACTACTCTCTACTACTCATTCTCTAATACTCTACTACTTTCTCTACTACTCACTCTCTACTACTCTCTATTACTCACTCTCTACTACTCTCTACTACTCACTCTCTACTACCCACTCTACTACTCATTCTACTATTCACTCTCTAGTACTCACTCTCTACTACTCTCTTCTACTACTCTCTACTACTCACTCTAATACTCACTCTCTACTACTCTCTACTACTCACTCTCTACTAATCACTCTACTACTCATTCTACTACTCACTCTCTACTACTCAATCTCTACTACTCTCTTCTACTGCTTCCTACTACTCACTCTAATACTCACTCTCTACTACTCACTCTACTATTCTCTACTACTCACTCTCTGCTACTCTCTCTACTGCTCTCTACTACTCTCTACTACTCACTCTCCACTCTCTACCTCTCTCTCTACTACTCTCTACCTCTACCTCTCTACCTCTACCTCTCTACCTCTACACCTCTACCTCTACACCTCTACCTCTCTACCTCTACCTCTCTACCTCTCTCTACCTCTCTCTACACGCACACATATGCACATATATATATATGCATATGCATTTATATATATCGCCAGTAGGTATATATAGTCAGGATTTTTTTCCTATGGGATTTTTGAAAATCCTATGTCAAATAACTTTGGCGTTTGAGGACAGAATTGGCTGAAATTTTCTGGAAAATGGAACATTTTGTTTCTGAGCAGCCCCTGAAAATTTGGGGGGGTTTCGTCAAGGGGGGGCCGAGAAAAAAGGGGGGTCCCAAAACGTGTTTTTCCCATGCAATTTTCCATAGGGCGGTTGGCCTCACTTTTAGCCTGAACGGCTGAATGGATTTACACCAAACTTGGCAAAATTGTAGGGACTGGTAGCCCGATGTGCCTTTGCTATGTCTCAAGATATAGGCTCCAGTGGTTTTTACGAAAATTAACTTTGAAAAATATATATTGGGCTACATTGGGCTATATATATGTTGGAGCCCAAATGTAGCCCAATGTAGCCCAATGTAGCCCAATGTAGACCAATGTAGCCCAAAGATGGCCACCAGAGACAAAAAAAAACAAATGTAGCCCAAATATCAGCCAGATGTAGCCCAACTATAGCCCAATGACAGAATGTCCCAGAGTGTTCTAAAGAACAACTAGAGTGCTAACAGTCCTACTTATTACAAAGGTATGGCACACCTGAAGCCATCTTGATTGGAATAAAGTGGTAACTCTTAAAACATTTAATTTAAAAAGGAACAAAATGAGGGGGTTCATTTTGCCATAGAAAGTATGATTAGCGAATATATGACGAAATCCCGCATACCATCAGTCCGCAAAAAAAATCCCGCATGTACTATTAGGCCGCAAATTAAAATAACGAAAACTTTTAGAACGAATATGCCTTTAGCATACACTAAACAACTAAACTACCCTTAACCCTAAAACACTACCCCCAGCATGACCCTACACTACACAAACAGTACAACACTACCCTAAACCCTAAAACACTACCCCCAGCATGACCCTACACTACACAAACACTACAACACTACCCTAAACCCTAAAACACTACCCCCAGCATGACCCTACACTACGCAAACACTACAACACTACCCAAAACCCCAAAACACTACACCCCAGCATGACCCTACACTACGCAAACACTACAACACTACCCTAAACCCTAAAACACTAGCCCCAGCATGACCCTACACTACACAAACACTACAACACAACCCTAAACCCTAAAACACTACCCCCAGCATGACCCTACACTACGCAAACACTACAACACAACCCTAAACCCTAAAACACTACCCCCAGCATGACCCTACACTACGCAAACACTACAACACTACCCTAAACCCTAAAACACTACCCCCAGCATGACCCTACACTACGCAAACACTACAACACTACCCAAAACCCTAAAACACTACACCCCAGCATGACCCTACACTACGCAAACACTACAACACTACCCTAAACCCTAAAACACTACCCCCAGCATGACCCTACACTACGCAAACACTACAACACTACTCAAAACCCTAAAACACTACACCCCAGCATGACCCTACACTACGCAAACACTACAACACTACCCTAAACCCTAAAACACTACCCCCAGCATGACCCTACACTACGCAAACACTACAACACTACCCTAAACCCTAAAACACTACCCCCAGCATGACCCTACACTACGCAAACACTACAACACTACCCTAAACCCTAAAACACTACCCCCAGCATGACCCTACACTACGCAAACACTACAACACTACCCAAAACCCTAAAACACTACCCCCAGCATGACCCTACACTACGCAAACACTACAACACTACCCAAAACCCTAAAACACTACCCCCCAGCATGATCCTACACTACGCAAGCACTACAACACTACCCAAAACCCTAAAACACTACCCCCAGCATGACCCTACACTACGCAAACACTACAACACTACCCAAAACCCTAAAACACTACCCCCAGCATGACCCTACACTACGCAAACACTACAACACTACCCAAAACCCTAAACACTACACCCCAGCATGACCCTACACTACGCAAACACTACAACACTACCCAAAACCCTAAAACACTACACCCCAGCATGACCCTACACTACGCAAACACTACAACACTACCCAAAACCCTAAAACACTACACCCCAGCATGACCCTACACTACGCAAACACTACAACACTGCCCAAAACCCTAAAACACTACACCCCAGCATGACCCTACACTACGCAAACACTACAACACTGCCCAAAACCCTAAAACACTACACCCCAGCATGACCCTACACTACGCAAACACTACAACACTACCCAAAACCCTAAAACACTACCCCCAGCATGACCCTACACTACGCAAACACTACAACACTACCCAAAACCCTAAAACACTACCCCCAGCATGACCCTACACTACGCAAACACTACAACACTACCCTAAACCCTAAAATACTACACCCCAGCATGACCCTACACTACGCAAATACTACAACACTACCCAAAACCCTAAAACACTACCCCCAGCATGACCCTACACTACGCAAACACTACAACACTACCCTAAACCCTAAAACACTACGCCCAGCATGACCCTACACTACGCAAACACTACAACACTACCCTAAACCCTAAAACACTAGCCCCAGCATGACCCTACACTACGCAAACACTACAACACAACCCTAAACCCTAAAACACTACCCCCAGCATGACCCTACACTACGCAAACAGTACAACACTACCCTAAACCCTAAAACACTACCCCCAGCATGACCCTACACTACGCAAACACTACAACACAACCCTAAACCCTAAAACACTACCCCCAGCATGACCCTACACTAAACAACCACCACAACTCTACTCTACACTAACACAACACTACACTACACAACACTACACTACACTACACAATCACTAACCCACGAAAAAATTAACACAAACCCACTTACCTCTCTCGTCATCGTGGTTTTCACAACGCAAATGCATTTACCATACATGCCTTTAAAACGTAATTCTTTGTAAAGGCATGCGCGATAAATGCACATGCGTTTTGAAAAAATGCGGGATAATGGTATGCGAGGTCAATGACCTTGCGGGATAATGGTATGCGGACTGAAAGTCTGCGGGATAAAAAATGCGGGAAAATGGCTGCAAACCATGATTAGCAGCAGACTTCCCTGGTGAGCACTAGCTTTACTACAGTGATCTAATGAGCAATTAGAGTGCTAACATTCAGAATTTATGGCAAATGTGTGACACATCTGAATGCCTTCTTGATAGAACCAAAGTAAACAAGCATTGAAAATGCAATAGATCTCGCCCTCGTTTAAGTTAAAGCCATTCTGTTTGTAATGAGGTGGCTTTTTTAGCTTTGCTTTTATTAGTGTTTTTAAAACTTTCATGTAAATAACATGCATATGTATGCATATATGTATATGTATGCATGCATTTATATTTATATAGATATGCAGATTATATATGTTTATATATGTATATTACCTACTGGCGATAGCCAGTGGGTATAGATAGTTAGGATTTTTTCTCTATGGGATTTCTGAAAATTCTATGTCTAATAATTTTGGCGTTTGTGGACGGAATTGGCTGAAATTTTCAGGAAAATGGCACATTGTGTTTCTGAGCAGCCCCTAAAAATTTGGGGGGGTTTCGTCAAGGGAGAGCCGAGAAAAAAGGGGGTCCCAAAACACGTTTTTCCCATTCATTTTTCCATAGGGCGGTTGGACTCACTTTTAGCTCGAACGGCTGAATAGATTTACATGAAACTTGGCAAAATTGTAGATATGGTTTGCCCGACGTGCCTTTGCTATGTCTCAATATATGTGCTCCAGTGGATTTTGAGAAATTAACGTTTAAAAAAATATATATATCTGTGACAGCGCTCCGGTTAGCGCCCCGGTTCGCGTACCTGACGCGTAACGGAACTTCGCGAAGCGAAGCTGATTGGCTCTCCGGTGTCTGTCAACATTCTAAACAGTCCGGAGCGGCCGCCATCTTGTCTCTCGGTACGATCGAGAGACAAGATGTGGTGAAAAACGAAGGGGGAAATGAAGGAAAGGGGGCAAGGTAGACCACTCCTGACCCCCTAGGATTGATGAGGGGGATATTAAAGTGCCCCGCGGGGCAAAAAAAAATAAATAAATTTTTTGCGATTTTACGCTGTAGAGGCGCGTCCCGGTACGCGAACCGGGCAGCTCACCGGGCAGCTAACCGGGCAGCTAACAGGCAGCGTAGCTGTCAACATTGTAAACAGTCCGGAGCGGCCGCCATCTTGTCTCTCGGTAGGTTCGAGAGACAAGATGTGGTGAAAAAAGAAGGGGAAATGAAGGAAAGGGGGCAAGGTAAACCCCTCCTGACCCCCTAGGATTGATGAGGGGGATATTAAAGTCCCCCACGATTTTTCGCGGTAGAGGCGCTTCCCGGTACGCGAACCGGGCAGCTAACCGGCAGCGTAACGGGAGTCCGCCATCTTGTGTTTTTGGAGCGTCCGGTTCGCGTACCGGGTAGCGTCCCGGTAAGCGTAACAAGGGGAAAACCAAGAGAAACAGTAAAAAAAAAATTAAGGGAATAGATTTCCAGCAAACTTGGCAAAATTGTAGGGACTGTTTGTTTGATGTGCCTTTGCAAGGCCTCAAGATATGTGCACGTGTGGATTTTGTCTAATTAAGGTTAAAAAAAATATATATATCTGTAAGCGTGCTCCGGCACGCTTACGTTACGGGTTTTGTTTGCGCTGCAGAGCCGATACGTCACGGTTATGCGACGCGTCATGAGGCGTCTCACGTGGCTACGTGATACGTCACGTAATAAAGAATATATTTTACAGCTATAGATATTAGCTTTTAAAAAACCAATGAAATTCACTGAAAAAATCATAGGTTATAGACCATATATAGTTAGGAATTTGCATTTACAAAACCTTGAAAATTCACTGAAAAAAACATAGGTTAGAGACCATATATAGTTAGCTGGACATTTTATTGACATAAAACCAATGAAATTCCATATATAGTTAGTTGCACTAACTATATATCGCGCACCCGCAATCCACTGCTGATGATGTCACATATTACATCATTCATGACATGGTCAGTGACATCACTGATGACATCACTGATGACATCTCAAATGACATCTCAAATGACATCACTGATGACATCATGACACACCAATACCAGTTACTACATACGCACTCACTGATTCCTACGTCTACACACACATTCACTCATTCACCCATACAATCACTCATACATACAGTCACTCATTATTACAACACTATCATATGCACTCATACACCTATGCAGACACTCACACACTGCCACTCATCCATGGAGTTACTCACACACCTAGTCAGTCCTGTAAAGAATCAATCACACTTCCATTTCCTCATCTATACAGTTAAACACAGAACACCATACTTCAGTGACATCACTGATGACATCACTGATGACATCTCAAATGACATCACTGATGACATCTCAAATGACATCACTGATGACATCATGACACACCAATACCAGTTACTGCATACGCACTCACTGATTCCTACGTCTACACACACATTCACTCATTCACCCATACAATCACTCATACATACAGTCACTCATTATTACAACACTATCATATGCACTCATACACCTAGTCAGTCCTGTGAAGAATCAATCACACTTCGATTTCCTCATCTATACAGTTAAACACAGAACACCATACTTTTCACACATATACTAACACATACTTACTCTCTTATACAATCACTGATACAAGTACACATTGATATGCACAGAGTCACACACCTCCCAGCCAGCCACACACACACTCAGTCTTCCATACATCCACTCATTCTTCAATATGTAAAACATATTTAAACTTTACAAAAACACACAGACACTAGATGATGTCATCAGTGATGTCATTTGAGATGTCATCAGTGATGTAATTTGAGATGTCATCAGTGATGTCATCAGTGATGTCACTGACCATGTCATGAATGATGTAATATGTGACATCATCAGCAGTGGATTGCGGGTGCGCGATATATAGTTAGTGCAACTAACTATATATGGAATTTCATTGGTTTTATGTCAATAAAATGTCCAGCTAACTATATATGGTCTCTAACCTATGGTTTTTTCAGTGAATTTTCAAGGTTTTGTAAATGCAAATTCCTAACTATATATGGTCTATAACCTATGGTTTTTTCAGTGAATGTATGTGTGTATATATATGCATACATATATAAACATATATATAAAATGCATATCTATATAAATACAAATATAAATGCATGCATACATATACATATAGCATACAAATGCATGTTATGTACATGAACGTTTGAAAAACACTAATACAAGCAAAGCTAAAAAGCCACCTAATTACAAACAGAATTGCTTTAACTTAAACGAGGGCGAAACCTAATGCATTTTCAATGCTTGCTTACTTTGGTATCATCAAGAAGGCATTCAGATGTGTCACACATTTGCCATAAATTCGGAATGTTAGCACTCTAGTTGCTCATTAGATCACTGTAGTAAAGATACCGCTCACCAGGGAAGTCAGCTGCTGGTATTCAAAGTGCATGTTTCAATCTGCATTTCAGAATTTTTTAATGAAATAAAAGAGGATTTGAGAAGTCAAAATGTGCCCTAATTTTTCTTTCAGCATCACTAATCATAATTTCTGTGGCAAAATGAACCCCTACATTTTGTTCCTTTGCAAAACAAATGTTTTAAGTGTTACCACTTTATTCCAATCAAGATGGCTTCAGGTGTGCCATACGTTTGTCATAAGTAAGACTGTTAGCGTTCTAGTTGCTCTTTAGAACACTCTGGGACATTTTGTGATTGGGCTATATTTGGGCTACATCTGGGTGATATTTGTGCTACATTTGGGCTCCTTTGTCTCTGGTGGCCATCTTGGGAGACGTATTTGTCATGACGTTTCCTAATTTCCTCATTTACTACAGTCTCCTCAGTAGGAAATACTTTCAAATTTTAACTTTGATTCCATCAAGGAGGCATTCAGATGTGTCACACATTTGCCATGAATTCAAAATGTTAGCACTCTAGTTGATTATTAGATCACTGTAGGAAAGCTACTGCTTACCAGGGAATTCTGCTGCTGGTGTTGAAAGTGCATGTTTCAGTCCGCATGTCAGAATTTCTTAATGAAATAGAAGAGTATTTGAGAAGTCACTCAAAATGTGCCCTAATTTTTCTTTCTGCAGCACTAATCATACTTTCTATGGCAAAATGAACCCCCTCATGTTGTTCCTTTTTAAATTAAATGTTTTAAGAGTTACCACTTTATTCCAATCAAGATGACTTCATGTGTGCCATACGTTTGTCATAAGTAGGACTGTTAGCGCTCTAGTTGTTCTTTAGAACACTCTGGGAAGCTGCAGTAGAACACAAAGGAATCAACTGACAGTCTCTGCTCTTGTTGGATGTACATCTTTTACTGAGAATGTCAGACTTCATTCTCATATGACTGAGAAAGATAATGTGAATTTACAGAAAATATGCTCTTGGTTTAGCTTATAGATCACCTTCCAAACCTCTGTGGGAAAAGCATGAGAAAATAGTTTTCTCTAAAACATGATTCATGATATCCCAGCAGAAGGCTTTTTCACATGGAAAAATATTCTTAGAACACACCACAATTCCTAAAATTAGTATGGTACTGATAGAGCGCGCGGGTCACCCGACCAATAATTTCGCCGCTTCCGGCTTCGGCTCATATATTTCAAATCACCATATACATTGATCGGATGACCTCACGGTCTGCTATCAAAGTTTGTGAGTTCCTTTCGTTATTCTTCAGCGTACCCGACTTACCCTCCACCGACGCGGGTACCTATGACCACAATGGATCAGGTCGCTAGCTGTAAAAGGAAAGGCAGCAAATACAAACCCAACAAATAACATTCAAATTCTTTCAAATGACCACGGACAACTGGAAGTTTTAAAGTCTTTATCTAAAGTTCGTTCTCAGAAATCATTAGATTTACAAGAATACAACAATCAATAATCAAGATAATGAAAAGTACATAACTATAGAGAAATAAAGTCAGGGTAACCATTGAAATTCTGATATGAGATGCAACGGGAGTATGCTATGAAATTTTAGTAGAAAGTGTAAGAATGGACATTCATTTAAGGAAACAATCTTATGCACTTACTAAAGATTCCCTATTGGAAGAGTTTATAATTTCAAAGATCCTATATGACTATAGGAGAGCCTATGAAGAGAAACACGCTATGCTTTAAGGCAAAAGTTCTTTAGACAGTTTAAGTAAAGAGGTTCTAGACCATATCAGGAAATGACAAACCGCAATGCAAAATATAATTTCTAACAGGTAGGGTAACATAGAAATACGGTACGAAAACAAAGGCAAATGACTTTATTATTTCAAATGGTTGCGGGAAAAGCATGGAAAATTAACATATGCAAAGGTATGTCTTTATTGAAGCAAAAGACAGAAATTCAGAAAGGTGCAAGATTCAGAGTGATATTTACCTAGACTGGTGTGGAAACCAAACCCTGGCCACGGGTCAGTTAAGGACAGGAAACCCTCAAGGAAGGATACCCCTCAATGGACAGCAGGTGCAGAATGGACACCCAGGACAGGACAGGAAGACCAGATTAGGATCAGGACAGGACCCTCAGGACAGGAACCCTCAGGACAGGACCGGCACCCGCAGTTCGGAAGCAACGCCTGCGCTCCACCCTCTCTGCAGCAATCGATCAAGACCCCGATTGGGTCAGCGAACTCCCAGCAAAGTGCTCCGCCAGCACTTTTAAGGTTTAGTAAAACCTTAGTCTATGGTCAAATTCGGACAGAGTGCTCCGCAGTACTCTGTATCTTCAGTCACCTATTGAGTGCGTTGGGTCAGTGACAGGTCAGCTAAACCAGACAAGTCGGACAATTTCCCTAGGTGAACCCAGGGTAGTTATACTGTTTTGGGACGGTGTACCACCCCCCAATGTTGCAAAGTGTCAGAATCCCTCAATTTGGATTGGTCCTAAGGTAGGCTTTGGGTAACACACCAATCAGAATAGACTATTTGGAGGCCTACTTTACATCTCTGGGTACCGCCTAGCAAGATTGGGGTTCCCATGAGAAACTGTACGGCAAACAATAGCGCAACACACAATGTATCATATAAGGAGCAACTTTCTCCGTTCTCGTAGGGCAGAGGTGGCTTTCCCATGAGCATCTTGACTGTGGCTGCCATCTGGCTGAGTTCCACTGTCCAATGTTGCCACCTTTCAGTGCACCACGAGTATGCGCAGAAGGGACCTTCAATATGGCTCCCAACCGGTTCGGGCCCCCATTCCCCGCAGTACATGAAAAGTAAGCGAGAACAAATTAATACATAGAAATAAATGAATGCATTACATGTCATAATTTTGTACTTCATTCTTATCACTATAAAAATAAACTATGCAATTAGAAATTAGCAAAATATACACTGTCACAAGAGCAACTGCACGAGCAGTACCACGTTATTCACGAAAGCTGTGTATTACGCATGCGCACCCTTTCCCACCAAACTTATAACTACATCAGGTCACGTGAGTGTGACTGACGCATGCGCAAAAGCAATTTTCCAAGCGGCGGCCATGTTTTAGAGACATGGATTAGTTGTATTAGAAAACACATACGCAAGCTTCCTCTATTTCGTTCAAATATAAAAATAAAGATTAGTAAGACGTACAAATTTATTAATTGATTACACACGGGCGAGGTTCATGACTCGAGCAAGTCGCGATGCGAAGCTTGCTCTATCAATCCCCTCTTTGATGATATTTACTATCATCACAAAAATAATGGAACCAGATGCCAACTTCTCACACCTTATACAGCTCTCTCTCTTCCAACAAGCGATTCAGCTTCTCTTTTTCATTTTTGGTAGGGTGAGAATTTTTCACCCTTTTGTATATCTGATTATTCGTTTCCTCTAATTCAAGCTCATCCACACTTCGTTTCACTCCTCTGGCATTCACTTGATGCTTTCTGGTGTGCTTACGACATTTGCAACAGACAAATATGAAAAATAGGATAAGACCTATAATTCCAATTGGCATCAGTACCTTGAACAATAAGCTTTTGCCTAAGCTAGCAAGCCAATGACCTACATTTGAGAGACCATCTACTAGTCTCTTCCAGGCACTGTCAACCTCGAGTGGTTTGAGTTCCTTTTCCAAATTAGTAATGTTTTTCACATATCTTTTGAGCTGCACACTTTTGTCCGGAATATAAGTGCAACAATGTTGCGCCTTCAACATCCGGCAGACTCCGCCCTCTTTTGCTAATAAGGTGTCAAGAGCAAGTCTGTTCTGCAAAACCATTGATCTGATCGCAACCATTTCGGTATTGACCAGCAGAAATCCATGAGCTGTGTCCGTAGACAATACATCCACTATGGTGGACAATTTGCAAATTCTGTGAGTGTTCGGAACCACTCCCACTCCAGGTATCAGTGCACTGAAAATACTACCAATTATTTCACCTACGCTTTCTCTTTTACTACGCACTAAGCCATTAATATTTTCACTGCTTCCAGCAACTTCATTCACGTGGTATATTTTCGGGAAGACAATGCCAAAGTAGCAGCTCCCATACCAGTGATCCGGCAATTTGAAATAAGCCTTGTCTCCACATATATAATAAATTCCAGGAAACACAGGCTCTGACCCATTTTTGAAACCCCATCCTCCAATTACCTTGTAATTATGTTCACATTCACTGGAACCAATGAAAATGTTATTATAGTAGCTAGTCTTCTGGCGGTGAAGACATAGCTTTCCTTTCTTTTCAAAATCCAGCAACAGAGCAGGTCCCGCCCCACCATTTGAGGTGCCTTCCATGTTCTCAGCCCCTTTTGGCGTTTTCTGTCTTTCGTCATCTGCCTTTCTTTGTATTTTTATTCTCCTCTTCTCTGCCATGTTCAGGAACATCTTTTCCTGCTCACGCAAAGAACAGGTCAAGTTATCTCTGTGTGCGTCACCTATGTCGATATTACCTATAGTCAGAAAGTATTCGCCCATGTAGCGAGTAACGTCACTTTTAGTATGTACAGGATTCAGGTTCCCACGTATAGGAAGTTCAGAAAAGATCACGTCATTGTTAGAGTAATAGTACTGTAACGGTCCTCTTTTGTAAAATAAGCTTGCTAAAATGCTACAGGATATTCCATATGTCAGGGGCAGGTGATGGTATGTCACGCCTTCAGCCACAGAGGTAGGTAGCTTCATGCAGACATAGCAATCCTCAATTTCCATAGTCTCTACATAGTGTATTAACAAGTTTGCGAAAACATTTAAATGTGTCTTATTCTTAACTCCATGATAATGTAGTCCTCCCTCATCTGATGCTTCTAGGTCTCGTTTTGTTTGTTTGAGTGCTCTCTCATGTCTTGCTACACTCTGTGTTGTCAGCTCCTCATTGTCAGTATTTACAATCTCAGTAGGGTCAATACTAGTGTTTTTGCTCACCGCAAAAGGAATGAACACTGTTAGTCCTATCCAAACTAATATCACTATAATTATACTACATACACATACCTTGCAGCATGTTTTGCAACAACTGCGACTAGGTCTACCATTCACGTTTGAATCAGACATTTTTGGCTCAGAAGAAGTTTCTCAACCCCTCTTTGTGTCTTTACACGAGTATCTTACTTTGTGCAAATTCACGGTGGCTCGTCTTCTTCTTCGGCAGAGTACTCGGCGACTGGTTCTCCGTCGCTTTCGTCAGTTATATCAAGATCTTCAAATTCTTCCAAAACGAGCGTCCATTCAGGAGACTTGTACTTTTTGTTTTGTCTTTTTATTCGATCGCTCCTTCTTTTGGAAGTGTCTTCTTGTTGCTCAGCTATGCGAGCACTTCTCCTTTCTTCAGCACGTTTTTCTTCCACCGTTTTTATCCTCAGTCTCAATTTCTTTACGAAGCCAGGCTCAATGTGCTTTCTTTTCTTAAGTCTTTTAGTTGGCACTTGGATTTCGTTTTCTTCTCTTGCTCTTTTATTTTCTTTAGTTTGTTGCAATTCTGCTTCTTCTTCCCTTCCTATCTCACTAGTTCCAGAACTTGCATCTATTTCTTCTGCCTGGTTACTAATCTGGCCTTGTTCAGGAGAATTTTGTGTTTGCTTTTCAAATGTCTCTGTTTCTGTGTCCTGAACACGTTTTTCTAATCCTATCTGATCCTGTTCGGGCACTTCGATCTCTTGATTTTCTTCTGCTCGAACTATTACACTATGTCTAGTCTGTCCCTTTCCGACACAGGAGTCAGTGGAGGTGTATCAATTATTTGCTCAGTCCCTGTCTGACCTTCTCCTTCCTCAGTTTTGATGTGAATCTCAATAGCCTGAGGTTCTTCGCCTGTGCCTTGCTTTTCATCTCTATTCCACTCTCTACCTTCCCAAATTCGCTCTCTTGTTCTGATTGGGTCTTCGGTGAGGTCAATCAAGGGTATCCACTCATCTGGCCATATGCTTGGCAGCTCGTCATCAGCTACTTCTGGACCAACTTCTGGGAACCCTTCAGCAGGCTGGACTCTTGGTAGCTCGTCATCAACTACTCCTGGACCAACGTCTGCCGATCCCTCAGCTTGACTGGTACTGGGCTGTTCGTCGTCAGCTACTTCTGGTCTTGCTCCTGCAGGCCCCTCTGCTGGACGGCCTTCTTCTTCAGGCTCCTTGTCTGGTAATACCTTCTGGGTGTGGCTGGCGTGGATCCAATGAGGAACACCTGCACACTTCACTGCTGTGGTCGTTACCAGGATCACTTGGCGCTTCTCTCCCCACCTTGGCTCCAGGCAGCTCGACCGAGTATGCTTCTTTATCTTGACCCAGTCCCCAGGAACCAGTTTGTGGAGAGGAGTCGTTGGATTGGCGACGGCGTCTTCTCCGATCTGGCGAGAGATATAATGCACTTGGTCACCTAATCTCTTGCAGTATTCAAGCACCAAATCATCAGTAATACTCAACAGTTTGCTTCCTGGTACCCACGCTTGTCTCATCACTCTTCCCATCAGGATTTCATGAGGGCTCAGGCCTGTCTTCAGGTCTGGAATACTTCGGAGTCCCATCAGAACCAGAGGCAGGGCCTTTACCCAGGTCATGCCAGATGCATCACACAATTTCGCTAGTCTTGTTTTGATAGTCCTGTTTATTTGTTCCACTACTCCAGATGCCTCTGGACGATATGCACAGTGGAGTTTTTGCGAGATCCCAAATGCCTTACAGAGTTGGTTGATCACATCATTCTGAAAATGTCGGCCTTTATCTGATTCAATAGTGACTGGAACCCCGAATCTAGGTATCAGTTCTTTCAGTAAACACTTGGCTACTGTCAGTGCGTCACTTTGGGGAGTAGGGTAAGCTTCCACCCACTTTGAGAATAGGCAGACAATGACAAGGACATAACGCTTCCCCTCACAACGTGGCATGGTGATGAAATCAACCTGTATTCTCACAAAGGGACCCCCTGACCTCCCAATTTTCCCCAGTTCCACCATTGTTCTCTTGCCTGGGTTCATCTTTTGACATGACAGGCACCTCTGGCAGAGGGACTCTGCTACTTTCCTGAACTTTTTACTGTACCAAGTCTTTTGGAATACCAGAATCATGGCGTCCCTACCAATGTGTGATCCCTCATGTATCAATCTCGCCATTGTGCCAAGCAAGTGTCTGGGTAACACAGGCATACCATTTGGGCCCAAGATGACACCATCCTCACGTCTTGGTCTACACCCTTCTTCCTTCCACTTCTCTCTCTCTTGCCATGGTGCCGCCTGCTGCCATTCTCTCACTTCATCCCATGTAGGCACTTCTTCAAACACTCGAAGTTGGCAGCTGTTTCCAGGCCCCCCCCGTTTTGGATTTATAATATATCGATCTCTGGCGCACAATTGGGCCACTCGATCAGCGAAATCATTTCCCAAAGATACAGAGTCAATGCCCCTCTTGTGAGCAACACACTTGACCACTGCCAGTTCCTTTGGTAACTGAATTGCCTCTAAAAGGTCTTGAACAACTTTTCCATTTCGAATAGGGGTACCTGATGAAGTCAGGAACTCTCTCTGTAGCCACAATTGGCCAAAGTCATGCACAACGCCAAAACAGTACTGACTGTCAGTATACACTGTTAGGCGTATGTTTTTCCCAATTTTGCAAGCTTTTATCATAGCGATCAATTCGGCGACTTGTGCAGACTTTACTTCAAATAAATAACCTGCTTCTACAATTTTTGTTAAGGAGACTACCGCATAGGCAGCACTCAGGCCTCCTTGTTCATGTCTTAGGCATGAACCATCCACAAACAATTCCATGTCATGTTTAGGCAAAGGTGTTTCTTTAATGTCTGGGCGTGGTTTTGTGCACAATTCTGTTAAATCAATGCAGTTATGCTCATCTTCCTCCCCATCTTCCATATCCATTGGGTCGGGAAGCAGAGTGGCGGGGTTCAGAATGTTGCACCTGACAATTGTTATATTTGCAGCACCCACGAGAATCCTCTCGTATTTAGTCAGCCGACTAGGGGTGAGATACTGATTTTTCGTTCTTGTCAGCAAAATTACCACTCCATGTGGAACATACACAGTTACAGGATGTCCCATGACAATGGATTCACTCTGCTCTAAGCTTGTGCAAGTAGCAGCTACTGCTTTCAGACATCCTGGTAATCCAGCAGCCACTGGATCCAGGGTGGCAGAGAAATATGCCACTGGCCTTCTGGTTGTGCCATGTTCTTGGGTTAGGACTGACAACGCACAATTATCGCGAGTGTCACAGAACAGGGCAAATTCCTTGGAATAGTCTGGCATTCCCAACGCAGGGGCTGTACACAGACAATCTCGCAATTTTGTGAAGGCTGTTAAGCTTTCATCATTCCATTCTACAATATCCGGTGTTCCTCTCTTGGTCATTTTTATCAAGGGCCTAGCTAGGACTGCAAATCCCACAATCCATTGCCTGCAGTATCTTATCACTCCCAGGAACATTCTGATTTCTTTCTGAGTACGGGGTAACTGCATCTTTTGAATTATTCTCACTCTTTCTGACGTTACTTTCCTGATGCCTTTCTCTATCTGGTGCCCCAGATATTTCACTGATTTTGCACAGAACTGTAATTTTTCAGGGGCCACTTTATGTCTCTTCTCACTCAGGTGATTCAGTAGGGCAATGGTGTCAATCACACAATCTCTATGACTTTTGGACGCCACCAAGAGGTCGTCAATGTATTGCACCAAAACAGAACTTCCAGGTAAGACCAAAGTTTCCAAACATTTTTTCAAGATCTGATTAAAGATAGAGGGGCTCTCTGTGTACCCCTGGGGGACCCTATTCCAGACATACACGTGACTGTTGAAAGCGAATGAGAAAAGAAATTTGCTGTCTGGATGCAAGGGAATGGAAAAGAATGCATGACATAGGTCTATCACAGTGAACCACTCAGCATCCCAGGGAATCTGATACAGAATCACTGCTGGGTTCGGGACAATAGGGCAGCAAGGAACCACTATTTTGTTTACCTTTCTTAGGTCCTGCACTACTCTGTACTTGCCACTAGGCTTTTTTATGCCCATAATCGGTGAGTTGCATGGGCTACTCATTACTTCCTGTATGATGTTTCCTTCTAGTAATTTCTGTATTTCCAGGGCAACACCTGCTCTCACTTCTGCATTCATTCTGTAGGGTTTAGTATTAGGGTATACTGCATTGTCCTTTATTGCTATCTGTATGGGGTCTATGTTTTTCCTTGCTCCTACATCTTTCCCGGTAAAGTCCCATACCTCTGGCTTCACTGTTTCTTGTAGTTCTTTGGGCAAATCCTGCATAGTCATTCGTTTAATTTCTGAGTCAGGTCGGATCAACATTAATTTATAAATGCCATCTTCATCTGGGGTCTGAATTTCAACACCCTTTGGTGTGCAAAAGATGGTACAGTTCATTTTGCACAGCAAGTCACGTCCCAGTAAGTTCACCGGACTGGTGTCACAAACGACAAATCTATGCATTTCTTTAAAGTTTCCAATTGAGATCTCCATGGGCTCGGTAACAGGAGTACTAATCAATTGATTAGATACACCCACTACTTGGATGGCTTCTCCCGAGAGGGGTAGGTTTGGAACGTCCACTGTTCTCACAGTAGAACGGGTAGCGCCAGTGTCCAACAGAAAAGTGACATCATTTCCGTCAACCTTTCCTTCAATGTATGTTCCGGACTGGTCTACCGGCAAGGAGGCGCCAAGTACGCACTCCTCGTCCTCCCCTCTCAGGCCCCGTCAGTACTGGTCATCACAAAGGAAGGTGTCATTTAGTAAATACTGCGAAGTTGCTGTATTTCTGTTCTCATTGCTTTCCCAGACCTCTACATCATCCCCCTCCGTAGATTTTCCCTTAAATACTTGCTTTGGTGCTCGGGGCAACTGAATCGTTTTTACCTGTGGTTGGGTCTTTCTTGGTCTTTCTTCCTGCGTCTGTGGAGTTAAATCAGGTGTTTGGGCGTTATCATCCTGCAGATAAGGACACTCGTTTCGCCAGTGTCCAATTTCCCCGCACTGGTGGCAGGGAAATTTCTTCTTTGCCTCCTCCCTGCTCATTTTGGACCGGGGCTTTCCTCCACCCCCACCCCCAGGACCTTTATTCTGTGTAGATTTAGCCCTTTCATTCAATTGTTTTTCCTGCTGTTCTGCGAGCTTCACTTGAGCCCACATAACCTTCTCCTTAAGAGCCTTTTTCTTTTCTGCCATCTCGTCCTCACAGTACTTTGCGTACCGTAGGACCTCATCCATCTTTTTAGTATGCCAACAGATTTTGTTATCTTTTATCCATTGACAAATTTCTGGTCTTAAACCATTTACAAACCTGTAAATAAAATGTGTCATATCCTTCATCTCGATGTTATCTATACCACTGTACGTTTTGAACACCTGCAACAGCCTTTCATAAAAGGAGTGCACTGTCTCGTCTCTTTCCTGCGTGGTTGTATCTATCTTGGTACAATCAGTTTCCTTTGCTGGCACTTTTAGTTTCAGATGCTGTATTACCTGTTCATATTTTCTCATTACCTCTTTCCATGGTTCCCCTGTTTTTTCATCTCTCGTGTATTCCTCACTAGGCCAAGCTATGGCTATTTTACACTTGGTCCATAGATCTACTGGGACCACAATGTCGAAAAACCCATCCAGGTCTTTCCACAGGCATTTTTGCACCTTTACGAACCTTTCCACCTGTCTGTACCAGTCAACTCGTTTTTCGCGCAATTTCGGGAAATCGTTAGTAAAGGACACAATATCCTGTCTGGACCATGGAACGTGCACATACTTTCCACCTGGTACTTCGCGCATGGGGCATAACTGTTCTGGTTTCTCAGTTTCCCTCAGAACAAATTCGGGAGTTGCCTGCCTAGACCTGGCCTCATCCTTTTTCTTTACCCACCTGGCTTTCCATCTTTCCACATCTTCCCATTTTTGCAATACTGACAATAGTTCCTTGACCTGTGCTTTCTTTCCTGCAGCATTCAAATTTACCAAATCGTTGTCTGAGAAATCTGCCCTATATGGTTTTTGCAGCGGTTTCGATCTTGGAATATCTATACCCATGCTAGCAGCAGTGTCTGTCAGTTTTTCATGAAGTACTCGGGTATTTCGGGTGAGACTTTTGCATTTCGTCTTCGGAGTAGGTATTTAATCTGTCTAATCCTACATTTCCTGCCATCAATTCCTCTATTTCTATTCTCAGCTTGTAGAGATCTAAAGGTTTCGTTGGGGACGTTTGCTTTTCCAATTCCTGACTCCATCTTTCGACTTCTTCAGGAGTCACCAATGTGACACTCCTAGTACCCGAGGTCGATTCCATCTGAATTGCCCTCGTACTAAACGTGTGCGGCTTCGGTATCTTTTTTCCGGTCCTTTTAATGGGCAGATCTAACAGCGAGACCTCCGACTCGCACTCACTTGTCTGGTCATCTATAATTAAGGGTTCTGGCCTGGTCGGTGCAATGACAGGGGTAATTACGGGAGGTTTCGGACTTCCTTGACGGTCCCCATACAACAGAACCACCGGTCCGATTGTTACTGGGATCGTCAAGGCTTCAGGACTTGCATTTAGCTGTGACATTTTCCGTATTATTTCAGCTCTCTGATTTCCCAGCGCTTCTCGCTCTTTCTCTTCTAATAACCTATCCCAGGAGTTTCCATGTAACACCTGCGGGGTCAGAATGGGAGCATAACTCGGGGCAGTGGGATGAGTCTCACTCGGCCCTCCGCCATAGTTAGGCTTCGGAAACAAACTTCCTGTGCCTAGAATTCTCGGATCTTCCTCGTTTTGGGGCTGTAATAACGGCATTTCTGAACCTAAGGACCTCATCTCACCTCCGTAGGGAGGGCGAGAGCAGAAATCTCCTTCCTGTGAATATCCCGTCTCCCCGCCCACGGGTCTCCTGGGGTAAATACTTCTGGTTTCTACAGGCCCTATATCCTCAGTATAAGGAGGAATTAGATAATTCCCTCCTACACTTACGGACCTGACCTCTTCCCTTTGTAGAGGTCTCCGGGTGAATGTCTCCTGCACTTGCAGGTCGGTGTCCTTCATTATAAGGAGGCGGACTTCTCATGCATAGGTCATCTAACAATTCGTCATCTGATTCTCCCAGGGGCCCCCAATGTATGGTCTTTTCTGTTCTTTTCCCCCCCCAGGAGGATCTTCTGCTGGCCTCATGGGAAACAGTCTCTCAACAATCATACTCTGCCTCCATTGTTTCATCTTTTTATCTCGGGTTTCTTGTTTCAGTTTCGGGTAAAACTTTGTCAGCCCTTTGTCCATTCGGGGCTTTTCTTTTTGGAAAGCCTCAATCTCCCATTCCTCTAATGCCTCGTACTGCGTTAATCTTGGTCTGGGATGCAATTCATTCATTCGGGTTCTTAAATTGAATAGGATCCTGCCATTAAAGGTACCTTCTAATGGAAAAGCCATTATTCCGTCATCTTTTGTGTACTTTACCCAATGTTCTAACCACACACATGTATTGTATCCTCTGTCAAACATCATGAAAGAGGCGGGAGTATTTGGTGGTGGAATAACAATGCCCTCTCTTGTTTGAATCGGCTTGTCCTTTTTGAAGTAATTCTTCACCTTATTTACAAGGGACATTTTTCTCTTATTACCGTACATAATGTCGTATCTATTAGCTTTCCACTGATCTCTTTCGAACCCTAGGTGCCTTGGATCAGGTCTAGTCTCTGGAGTATACGAGTGCCACATACGATTTCTACGCTTAACTTTGTTTACAAAATTACCTCCAATTAGAATGCGTCTTGCAATTCTGTGCGACCAATGGGGTGCACAAGTTCAGATATTTTCGGCCAATGGGTGCGCGGCCTTTTCGCGAGACAGTTCTCACGCTTCGGCGCTCACCCCTCCTTCACAATTCCAGCCCCGCTACCCGCCCGCTGCTTCTACCAATCCCAGCGCGGCCCGGAGTGACGTCAGAGATGCTTCGCGACTGACTCCCTCCCTTCACAAGGTAACGGAAACTTTCTTTCTTTCTAAAAGTGCTCAGTGCTTGGTTATTTAACAACGAATACACATTCGCCACAGTGCTCAAGTGTCTAGACAGGAAAGAGTTGTTTTACTGCAAGTAAACTACTTCCATTTACTTTTCACACACTACGGGTAGATCTCTTCCGCCTACCCTTCACTCTAGCATCAGTGAACCTGTTACTTCCCTAGACCCATCCACTCTTTCCGGGATATATCCGAGTCTAAGGTTTCCCAGCGGACCCCTTTGCTTTCACCCAAGCTCCGATGAACCTGCTACTCTTCCGATGTGACCCTTATTAGGTTACGCCACTATGGGAATTTTGCCAATGAACCTCGTTGCTAACATTTATTCACACACGTATTCAGAAAAAGACCATAGTTAGTGCTTCTGGTTTTCTACCTAACCTGCACCTAACTTTCCTTGAGCCTGCGACCTCAAGGCAAATGGATTCTATTCACCACTTTGCCATTCAATTCCCCGGGGAGTTCTGACAACACCTAACAAACCTTTTTACGTACGCTTGGATTAATACATATAACAATACAAGAACAAGAATAACAATTGTCAAACAATTCATAAATTTCAAAAGCAGCGCATTCTGAAGAGAGTGATCAAGTCCCCCGAAATGGCCGCTCTTGTAGCAGCATCAATATACTAGCAGCTACCGACTTGACTAGTCTAACTAGTCCTACCTAACCTTTAACTAGTCCCTAACCATAGCTCTGCTACCAGAAAAACTGATAGAGCGCGCGGGTCACCCAACCAATAATTTCGCCGCTTCCGGCTTCGGGCCCATATATTTCAAATCACCATATACATTGATCGGATGACCTCACGGTCTGCTATCAAAGTTTGTGAGTTCCTTTCGTTATTCTTCAGCGTACCCGACTTACCCTCCACCGACGCGGGTACCTATGACCACAATGGATCAGGTAGCTAGCTGTAAAAGGAAAGGCAGCAAATACAAACCCAACAAATAACATTCAAATTCTTTCAAATGACCACGAACAACTGGAAGTTTTAAAGTCTTTATCTAAAGTTCGTTCTCAGAAATCATTAGATTTACAAGAATAAGAAAATCAATAATCAAGATAATGAAAAGTACATAACTATAGAGAAATAAAGTCAGGGTAACCATTGAAATTCTGATATGAGATGCAACGGGAGTATGCTATGAAATTTTAGTAGACAGTGTAAGAATGGACATTCATTTAAGGAAACAATCTTATGCACTTACTAAAGATTCCCTATTGGAAGAGTTTATAATTTCAAAGATCCTATATGACTATGAAGAGAAACACGCTATGCTTTAAGGCAAAAGTTCTTTAGAAAGTTTAAGTAAAGAGGTTCTAGACCATATCAGGAAATGACAAACCGCAATGCAAAATATAATTTCTAACAGGTAGGGTAACATAGAAATATGGTACGAAAACAAAGGCAAATGACTTTATGATTTCAAATGGTTGCGGGAAAAGCATGGAAAATTAACATATGCAAAGGTATGTCTTTATTGAAGCAAAAGACAGAAATTCAGAAAGGTGCAAGATTCAGAGTGATATTTACCTAGACTGGTGTGGAAACCAAACCCTGGCCACGGGTCAGTTAAGGACAGGAAACCCTCAAGGAAGGATACCCCTCAATGGACAGCAGGTGCAGAATGGACACCCAGGACAGGACAGGAAGACCAGATTAGGATCAGGACAGGACCCTCAGGACAGGAACCCTCAGGACAGGACCGGCACCCGCAGTTCGGAAGCAACGCCTGCGCTCCACCCTCTCTGCAGCTATCGATCAAGACCCCGATTGGGTCAGCGAACTCCCAGCAAAGTGCTCCGCCAGCACTTTTAAGGTTTAGTAAAACCTTAGTCTATGGTCAAATTCGGACAGAGTGCTCCGCAGTACTCTGTATCTTCAGTCACCTATTGAGTGCGTTGGGTCAGTGACAGGTCAGCTAAACCAGACAAGTCGGACAATTTCCCTAGGTGAGCCCAGGGTAGTTATACTGTTTTGGGACGGTGTACCACCCCCCAATGTTGCAAAGTGTCAGAATCCCTCAATTTGGAATGGTCCTAAGGTAAGCTTTGGGTAACACACCAATCAGAATAGACTATTTGGAGGCCTAATTTACATCTCTGGGTACCGCCTAGCAAGATTGGGGTTTCCATGAGAAACTGTACGGCAACAATAGCGCAACACACAATGTATCATATAAGGAGCAACTTTCTCCGTTCTCGTAGGGCAGAGGTGGCTTTCCCATGAGCATCTTGACTGTGGCTGCCAGCTGGCTGAGTTCCACTGTCCAATGTTGCCACCTTTCAGTGCACCACGAGTATGCGCAGAAGGGAACTTCAATATGGCTCCCAACCGGTTCGGGCCCCCATTCCCCGCAGTACATGAAAAGTAAGCGAGAACAAATTAATACATTGAAATAAATGAATGCATTACATGTCATAATTTTGTACTTCATTCTTATCACTATAAAATAAAACTATGCAATTAGAAATTAGCAAAATATACACTGTCACAAGAGCAACTGCACGAGCAGTACCACGTTATTCACGAAAGCTGTGTATTACGCATGCGCACCCTTTCCCACCAAACTTATAACTACGTCAGGTCACGTGAGTGTGACTGACGCATGCGCAGAAGCAATTTTCCAAGCGGCGGCCATGTTTTAGAGACATGGATTAGTTGTATTAGAAAACACATACGCAAGCTTCCTCTACTTCGTTCAAATATAAAAATAAAGATTAGTAAGACGTACAAATTTATTAATTGATTACACACGGGCGAGGTTCATGACTCGAGCAAGTCGCGATGCGAAGCTTGCTCTATCAGTACTATCAACAAATGATGTATAATGTAACTAAAGTATTAAAACCTTCTATTAACTGCAATGCTTTTTAATGAGTTGCTATCATGTATATTGGTCCCAAGATGGCTGCCAACAATTTCTGGTTTGGAGTGTTGACAGACAGTTGACAGCCAATCAGCATGCGGCTTGTGCTCGGAATGCTAGATATAAATATTTTTTTTCTTTTGATTTTCTCAGGAACTACTGTAGGGATTTAAACCATTTAAGTAAAAGCGTGATCTGCGAATCAAACTCTACCATTTTGCCAAATTTCTTGTAATTCCGTTCAACAGTTCGGGCTGTAGCCGTGTCTAATCGTCCTATGGAAAATAACATGGAGAAAATATGTTTTGGGACCCCCCTTTTTTCTCAGCCCCCACTTGACAAATCCCCCCAAAACTTCTAGGGAAGGAGCGGAGCGGAGGGGGCCATCTTCTTTGAGAAATTCGCGAAGATTTGTCCACCGGCGCCAAAGTTATTCCAAATAGAATGTTGTGGATTTCCTATGGAAACTAGGTCCTAACTATAACTACATACTGGAAAATATATATATATATATATATATATATATATATATATATATTTTTTTTTATTTTTTTTGCGCAAAAGGAGCTGCACAACCAGGATATATTTCAAAAGCTTTTTATTAGAGCTTGGGTGGGGTGAAGCTCTAATAAAAAGCTTTTGAAATATATCCTGGTTGTGCAGCTCCTTTTGCGCAAAAAATTAATATATGGGTCTGGATCCGACCCCTGAGCGCAGCACACGCTGTTGAGCGCTCTCATGTTCTGCTGGATCACTTTGTGAAACGGAGATATATATATATATATATATATATATATATATATATTTTTTTTTCTTTTTTTTTCTTTTGCCACACCGTACTCGTCACCGCCGTCGCTCCTGCTTTGTCCCGGGTGCTTAAATCTTGCGGTGGTGAGCCGCGATCCATTACAACAACATTTACGCCCTTTTCTTCGTGAGCCGAAAGTAGAAAGCACTCGGGTCATCCATTTTAAAAGTGATTTATTGGCAGACCCCCTGCCCCTCCAACAGACGCGTTTCGCTGAGGATGCCGTAAAGATGAATGTAAGAGAAGGGGCTATCTAACCGTGTAATTAGTGATGGGTGTGAGTTGTGATTAAAATGGGCCCTGGTATCCAAAGAACTCAGTTTTATAGGGTGTAGGCACCAGGTCTTCTAAAGCAGTGGTGCTATCATATGGTCATCAAGTACCAGGATAGCTTCTAATGAGGTGTGGTCAACATGTTTCGTGCCTTGTGGGTCCCAAAGTCAGGTGTCACTTGGTCAGGACCAGAAGTGAGTTAGTGTCACCCTTTAGGAAATAACCTGATGAAATTCTCCAGTTTATCTCATCAGGAATACCAGTCTATTGTTCCACCTCAATGGAGGTTGGAAATGTATCTTAGGAATGGCGGAGGGTCGTGATCATTGTAAAGGGCCCTTTTAGGTGGTCCAGACACACCTAACTTCCTCCGTCTTCCTATATAGTCAGTGAAAAAAACACAGGTGTCAGAGATGTTCTAGTTAGGAATTAGCATTTAAAAAACCTTGGAAATCCACAGAAAAAAACCACAGGTTAAAGGTTACAGTAAAATTATAGCTAGGCTGACATTTTACTTGTACAAAACCTGTAAAATTCAGCCTTTATAGTTGGCTGAGCTAACTAACTCATGCCCCCGCAATGCACTGCTGATGACGTCACAAATACCTCCTACTGACCCATGGAGCACTCTGCGACATTCACCCGGAACCTGACACGGACTCCTGTTTTATCACTGCATGTCAATAACACAGCAATCCTGCTGCGGACTGCACTCTCACACTGCCTGATCACAGTCCCCAAAGGTCTCTAGCTGTTCCACCACTTGGCTTTCATGTGTTGTGGGTTTGGATGGCCATGTACAGCTCCAGCTCCGTCAATCACCTGAATGTGAATAAAACATTCTAAATCACACAGATGTGTCATTACTATGTTCACTCATGTATGGTAGTATGGCTGGATGTAGGGACAATGATTGCACATGAAGGTACACCATGGTAACTGACATCTATGCTCATGTGTATCCCTGAGACACATGGCAAATTGGATGACTGTGAAAGTGAGTACTTGCTGTGTCCCCATTGCACATCCACAACAATCTCACGACCCCCCAACATAGGCCCATGTCAATGTTTTAAATAGGGCTGTGTGTAGGAGTGACCAAATCGGTAGCAGGCCAGGAGTGGTGTCCTACATCACATGTGACAACAGAATTTCACGACCCTTACCTACTTACACACATCTGTGTAGACACATGTTATGATCTATGACATTTCTCCACATGGTCAGAGGTTGGACACCATACTCACATTGCTGAAGTCACGTAAGTGTACATGTCGGCCAGCACCTATCCCAAAACCATGTCTGACTCACAGAGGTTGAGCTTGCAAAGGGGACACACCCCATTGCACATGTGTCAGTCAGTTCCTCCCTGTGTAGGGACGATGCTCATTGTGGCACACAAGTGGCCAATTTAATCAACGCACTTCACAGTTAGACACCAGTGGGGTAGCAAAGACTTTATTGCATGTGCGTGTCAGTATGGACGAGGCAAAGGCCACAACAGGCAGGGACATGCTTAAGACACTTACACGCAGCATGGGTACACGTTAAGGTCCAGAATATGTTGGTGCAAAAATGGATAACAATCATCACGGATGGCAACGCCCCACCCTCCCTTGCCTTGCTGGATGAGTCATGTGTTGTTTCGCGTCTGCCCATTGCCCCGTGTGAGGGGGCACAACTCACTGCCCATGGTATCTGCATAGTGCTCCGTCACCTGAGTGCGCCGATTGTCTGCTCTGCTGACAGTGATCAGGTGAAAGGGTACGACAGGTTCACATGTCGTGCTACATTGCCATGCGTGTGCTCTCCCCCAGCAGTGTGTCCGAATTGGCAACATTGCAAAACGACACTGTGTTGCTCCAACCATGGACCTGCATCACCTTGCACAGGTGTGTGTACACATGCGTTATTCCATGCACATGCATCCAGGGTCTGGACAATGGCAGACGTGTCCACTGCTGTGGTGGGATATTGGAGCAATCCCCTCAATGCAACAAGTTGTTGGGACCAGTGATGTGGGCAACAATCGGATGTGGCTGCAGGAACGTAGTTACTCATATATGAATGCCCGCGCAGCTTCATGTGCAATGTGTCCCAATAGTACGTAGTTGCCAATCCATTAACTGGTCCGGGCTCTGCCCACGCCATTTCACCAATATGCAGCACAGCGCAATAGGGGAGTGCCTCAATGTGGTCACTGCACACGAGGAAATGTGCAATCTCCAATGCATACCTGCCAATACATATGCAGTATGTCAAGGCATCCCATGCAAGGCTGTCTCAGTTACACTCCTGGTCGTGAAAAATCAAAACAGGACCCACTGCACACTATAATAAGAGTTGTAGCCTTTCAGATGTCTCAATGGACATTAAAGTTCGGTTTTCATCAGTCAAAAAATGGGGACACCAGTGTTTCGGCTCCTCTTTTAATCTTCATACAATGCCAGCCGACACGTGTTTCGTCGCAGGGAAACACCTTTTCCCGCGACTCCTCAGGGCTGGGGAGGATACAAAATTACAGGATGGAGTACATAATGTTCAAACAGCAATGATGCACACTCAGTTGTGATTATCATCGGTGCGGTCGTGAAGTGTGAGTGAAAGAATATGATCATGCAAAAAACACACAGTAGTGGATGCATTGGACACCAACCCTCATGTCACTGTGAGCTCATATGGTTATTAGTGTAGACGGAGGGCTCGATGGACGGTGAATTCATAGGTGTTTGTGAAAAAACAAAAAAGGTGATATCTAAAAGTACATTCACCAAAGGTCGTGGGAAGACGGTAAGTGATGGGATACTCCTGGTCGTGAACCAACAGGGAGCGCAGACACAAGTCATAGTCCAATTCATCTACGGTTGTGTCGGATAGGCAAACTTCCATGGGACACTCGAATGTACATGTTCGGCAGTGGAACCAGGGCTGGACGCAGGTGACGTACGCAATGCGGAAGCTAAGCCGGTAACTGATCTGGAGCACTGCCAGTGGCACTGCGCCCAGTAAATGTAGCATACATGCACGGAAGTGTTCCATGTGACGGGGGTTGTGCATGTGCCCGGTATGGTCTGCCATTGCCTTGGTGCATCTTGTAGAACCGGCACTCTTCTGAACTGCAGCAGTTGTGTGGAGGATATGCCACAGTGCTGGCCAATGATTCGAATGTGTGTGCAACTTAGGGTTGAATGGGTTGCTGTTGCTGGGGTACCTCAGGCAGGGACTTCTGTGTGTGTGGTGTGGATACGTCGGATAGTTCATTTGCGCAATGCGTGGTGTGGGAGTCCTCCCCTTCTGCCATGGCATCTCTCTTAGTGTGTTCCAGGCGCTTTCTGGACCAAGGTCAGAGGTGCAGGTGTCCTCCCGCCTTTTGTATTAGAACAATGGAGCTTTCATCCCAGAGGTTTGTCTGACTACTACATGCGTTTTCGGAATGTGATGTGGCTTTGGCACTGAGATTGGGATATGGCCTTGGGCTCATGGTGTATGGATGGCGATACACACCCACATGTTGGCATGTGGAGCCAGGTGCACAGCAAAGCCTTGCGCTGCTTGTGCAATCTCACTCTGTCTCTCCCCTTCGCTCTCTCCCTCTTTCCTTTGTTGGGCGAATGGCACACCTTTTTCTCTTGGATTTAGTCTTCCAGGCTGTGTCCTACGGATTGTCCAGTGAGGACCCGCCAGGACTCATCCGAATGGTTGTTTTGACTTTTGTTTGTATGGTGTTTTGTGTTGGTGATTGCATTGCTGTGTGACTGATTCTCCATTTTCTGGCCACACATGTATGTTGATTTTCCTGCTTGTGCAACATCATTCAAGATATTTGTTTTGGGATTTGTGGTGTTGGGGGTGGGTCGAAGGGGGGGAGGGTTGTTGCGGGCCTGGGTGTGGTGTCGGTGGGTGTTGTGGCCCTCTTGGATGTCCGTGCTGCATGTTCAGTTGCTCGGAGGCATCTGTTGTTCTTCATGTGTGGCTCTGGGTTGTGCTCCCTTTTGTGGTGCAGACTGTGGTCCGACTTTACACCAGGTCAGAGCAGGTGTTAATTTGCTGCTGCTAAAGTGCCTTATCGCCTGTTTTGTGTTCGGCAATAGCTCCTTGTGAATATGCCCCGTAGTGTCTTAGTGCCAGTCACTCAAATAGATCCTTATTGTTCATGTTCGGCCCACCCTGTATGTCCTTAGTACTTGTCAGGCATATAATGCTGTGATCTTTTGCCTCCAAGGGTGTCAAGTATAGCTCTATTGCAGCTTCTCCCTCAGTTGCAAGACTCCCAGGTCTGAAGTTTGAAAGTTGGTTCTCAGTAGGAGATTTAAGGTCTTAAAACAGCTTCTTGCAATATCCCACTGTCAGGTGTGAGAAGCAACTCCATTGAATTTCTGGATCAGCTGCAGCCAAACATTCCTTCTCACATGGGCCAAGAACTTTTGGAGCAATCAACCCATAAAACGGAGCTATCCTTCCACAACCTGTCGTCCCAGAACAATGAATTTGAAATGTCTCTTTCGGGTGCAATTGTAGACAGATGACTGGTTTGATGGTGTGGATGCCTAGGTCCAGTTAATGATTAAAATGGACTGAAAATTGTTAAAATGGATGTCAGGATGTGAAATATTAGAAGCTCACATTTAGGAACGGTGCGGTGCAGTACGGTGCTCAGGTCTCTGAGGAATGTAGTCATATGGCTTTCCTATTTATCATTTATTTATTTAGCAGTATTGATAAAGTGCTAACAGCCCTCCCCTGAGGGACATTACAGCACTATCCAAAGCTACACATTCAATTACTATTTTAACGAAAAAGTGAACAAATAGAGAAATGTTTTATTCAGGAGCACCATGGGCATGCTTGCTAGTAAGAACACCGTGGGCATGCGCGCTAGTAAGATCACTGAGGGAATCCTTGCTAGAAAGAATACCGTGGACATGCTGGCTATTATTTCTCACAACACAAGAAAGTCGAACTCTGCAAAATACAACTTTTACAATATCTAGTGTTAACCCTACTGTGTGCTCATGTATCGTAGTGATGTGGCACCAGATTAAAACATGATGGAGTCAGGTAGATTTCTTAAATGAGGCCTAGATGTTCATAAAGTAATAAAATGCACCTTCCTTTCTTAACTCTGTATGGAGATTGTTGCCACACAATACCACTTGTTAACCTTTCCATAAGTTGAAAAATACTATTTAGAGCTCCCACTCTAGGGCAACTAATAGTGAAATTGCTAAATATTGGTAATTCCGCTAAAATGCAGTTCTTAGTAGTAAAAGTAAAGACCTATCATCAGTCTCTTGACATGGGTGTCAGAAGTGCCCTTTACCCTCACTGGAATGTTCCTTAAACTTCCCAGGCTTTGCAGGTGTTTTGTCAACCAGATGATGTACTTGTTAGCTGGATCCAGGTCTTGAAAAATCTATTCAGAGAACCCTTATATAATCATTTCCTTCTCATGGGATCATCATTTGGAGAGTCAGAGCCCAAACTCTCACAATCTCATAGTCTCGGGAGATTACCTCATATACTAAATGCTGTGAGGGGACAAGTCGGATTGCCACTTTCTCTATCTAGATACACAGCCTTCTCTGGTGGTTGTGGTTGGAACATACAATGGACTGGTGTATATTATCAGCAGCATTCTGATATATATCATTCTAAACGTTTACCTGTTTTTCAGTCACTATATTCGTTTAGATTTATAGAAAAATGAGTTCTGGGTGCACCTTGGGTGCCGTAGAAGAACAACCCATACTCTGTTGTTTAGGCAGAATATAAATGTGTGCATTTATTTTGGTATCACAGAAGGAGGAGCTTCGCAGGCAGGGGTTCCCCTGGCAGTTGCACACGCATAGAGCTCCTAGAGTCCGAGACTGCCCTAATTTCATACTCCCTATAATTGGAACAAATGATAGAAAATACTGTTTGTTAGGGATGGCTTTCACAATTGTTTCTGCTCCTTTCAGCCATCTCGGCCCCTTGCTTGTTGCCTGCTCCCATGTGCCAGTTTCAGTACTTTCTCTCTTTCGCCCACAGGCACCCTTGATGGCCAAGCTGCTTTCTTTGACAGTGTGTCTCCTTTCTTCTGGTAAAGCGGGGAGCAGGTTCAGGGAAAGTTGTTTTAGGATGCATGTGTGCGGCTTTCAGGCATTCACCCATTTTTCCTGGCATGCATGCATGGAATATTCTAGAAGATTTTTTTTCATGCATTTTCTCCACTCCAGAATTTTGCAGGATGGGAAGTTGCATTGTGAACCTCGATTAGAGTTTTCCAGTCGAATATGACACGTTTGTTTCCTCATTCTGCATGATGATACTTATAATGTATTCACTGTTCTTCCTTTATAAGGTGGCAAACTAAGTTCTTCATTTCATGGTAACTGCGCTAGAATCTTCAATTTTCCTGTTCCTTCTGCCTCGCTTCTGCTACTATCTGGCCATGATTGCACTCCTGAAGGTGTTCCGATAGAATTCAGGGGCATATTACCAAGCAATAGCGATAATTATCGCTATTGCTTGGTTAGAGACAAAATGTTACCGCTGAGCTGTGGCGATTTTTATCGCAGATAAACCTTGGTATTACCAAGGTTTATTGCAAATGCGATAAAAAACGGCCGCAATGCATGAATATCGCTGAAAAGTCCGCGATATTCATGCATTACCGAGCCAATGCTCTTAGCCATGTTATCCACCTCCCATTGGATAACATGACTAAGAACTGCTCAGAGCAGGTGTTAGCTTTTGGAGATATTCCAAAAGTTGGTAATAGGAGATAGCGATGTTAGCGACTGTTTCCAGTCGCTAACATCTTGGCACGCCCACTTTGCATGTCATTAGTGATAAATATCACTGACATGCAAAGTGGGGCCCAAGATAGTCGCTATCTCCTACTAGCTGTCGTTAACTGGTGTTAGCGACAGCTAGGTAATAGGGAGATAATTTTATCTCCGCTTTCTTGGCTTTTAAAGCCAAAAAAGCGGAGATAAACCCCCTTGATAATATGCCCCTGAGTTTTTCCCCTCTTAAGTCTTTTGTCAGTCTGCTTTTTGTCTCAATCCTTACTCCAGTACTAATCTTCAAGTCAGGGGAAACCTCTTGTTGCGTCTTTACGAAGATACAACTTCACCTCATTTGCAGTCAAAACTTGCACTCTAGGACTTCACCCTACATTACTACCACGCTCATGTTCTGCAATATCTTACTTACAGCATATAATAAATATAGGAAAATGTTATTTCTAAAGCACCAGTCACACGAGGGGCTATATTTCCACAGGAGGCCTGCTTTTTAGTGCCCCAGGGGTACTCTTTTATTACAGAAGTGACCACAAACAAGTGTGCTTCCCATTCTGTAATATAGACTGCACCATCACATATACCGCACTATCTTGGGAGGGTGTTCCCTCGTTTGCAAAGGGAAATGGGAGATTGAAATTGAGGGAAACACTTTGCCTCTGTGCAAGCAGTGTATTATGGAGGTGTGCACAGATGCAAATAGGCTGTCAGGGGACACACAGGCGGTGTGCTCCGAAAAGCTGTTCTCCCTGAGGGGAGCCCTCCTGAAGGAGGAAAGGAGACCCCATAGACCCCCAGACATCCTTCTGTAAGTGGATGTAGTCACTTATTTCACTAGTCTGCAGAGGGGTATCTGTCCACACTTTCAAGTGCACACAAATGCTGCCTGCACAATTAAGGATGGAGCATCTGCTTATGTCATACGCCGTCTATCACTAAAGTGTCTCTAGAAAGTTTTACTGCCAAGTAATGATCGTGCATGTGATGGCTCAATTCCAAATGCAATTGAAGTTATCTCATAAGACTCCGTTCCATGACATTGCTTGAAATGTGTTTAGAAAGGGTCAGTAATGTGCCAGCATGTTTGCTCTGGTGGTGGTATTTCTGGAGGAGAAAGATAATGGCTTATTTCAAAGAGTTGGGGACTACTTCATTTAGGAGGGATACGTTTATTAAAGTTGTGATGTCTACAGGGAAGAAGAAGACAATGTTTGATGCATGTCACTGAGTACACTTCTGCAAATAAATTACATGTTTTTGCTTTGAGAATCAGTCTCACGACCTACTTGCTCTCTAAATGTCTGAATGTAGTTAGAGTGAATTAAAACTGAGGTTGGGAAATGTATGGGTAAAAAGATAACACCCGATTATTGTATCAAACCAACCAGGAAAATACTGCTCCTATCAAAAACACAGGTAAAAACAAGGTGGGGGACGAAATAAGGAGGGAGAATCCTAAGGATTCTTTCTTGGTGTCCTCACACGTGTTATGTTTCATCATTGGAGCTTTCTCCTTGTTGGGTTGGCTTTGAAATACCCTATTGGCCCCACAGAGGGTCACTGTATTTGTAGTAGGATATGTGATGTAAGTATGAGGGTGTCCTAAATTTGTGGGGTGGAATGATTGTGCATTAAGAAGTTAGGAAATATAGGATAAAACTGTCTCGGAAATAAACAGAAAACCTTTCAATGTGATGGTTCTCCTGGCAGGATTAAAAACCCCATAGAGGGGGTGGGCTACTGCAAAGACGTGGTGTACCGTAGGCGCTTCAAATCTATAATCATGTCCACATGTTTTGTGCTCTATAGTCCAAACATGATCCACGGTGCTACTTTAGGATCAAAAAAAGGTGCTGGAGGTGTTCCCCTGAAAGAAAATACCTGGTTCAATGTTAGAAATAAATTGTCCAACCTGGAAAGGTAAAGAAAACAATAGCAATTAAAAATTAGCATAGGCTCTGCATATTTGGTTTAATGCGGCATCAGGAACGCTCTCCCAGTATACAATATCACTGTGTCTCCAAAGGTAGACATGGCATGCTGTGGTTAGCACTACATTGTTGCCAAATAGTGGAAAAGTGGGGGAAAAAATGAGTACACACAACACAGCAAGTAAATAGACATATGTGGTACAGATAAAATGTAATAAAAACTTGTGCAAGAGTAACACAGTGGGTCACTATGTGACTGGTAATCTTAAGGGGAAACAAGGGATCTTACACTTTGGATTGATCAACATTTTCCATCAGTTGGAAAAGAGTTGTGCTTTGTCTATTAACGGGGGTAAGTTTGTTTTAACTGCTATCGTTTGCTATTACTTTTTAATACAATAAACGTTACTGCTCACTTTTTGTTAACTAGGGTTAGCATTCTGCTCGCTTTTGCGTCGCGTGTTCGCTGATGTCAGTGTCTGTAAGTACGAGCGGGTCCGCCACTGTAGGGTCAGCGCTCTAGTTGTTTCACCTCGTAGGAGGTATAAAAGCACATACTGACATGACCATGCAGCATTGTGATTTGTCTATTATTGTGGATCACTTTCTTTGAACTGCTCTCGTTTGTTATGACTTTCTAATATAATACACTTTACTGCTCACTGTTTTTTTCAACTTGGTCAGCTTTCTGCTCACTTTTGCATCGTCTAACTGCCAATGGCAGTGCCCGTAAGTAAGAGTCGGTCCGCCGCTGTAGAGTCAGCACTCTATTTTTTTCACCTCCTAGGAGGTTTAAAATCACATGCTGAAGTGACAGCACAGTTGGCGCGCAAAATGGGCACCAAAGACAAGCCTGTCTGTGCCCCTCAGCTCCCGGAATGCGCCATAGACCTTGACCCCCGGTCTTTTCCCCTTACACTCATATTCCAAAGACCAGCTGAAAGCACTTAACAATAGTAAGTGCTGCAAAACACCCTTTTGGAATTATGACAAGGATAATCTCCCTCGTAGCTGTAATATTGGCCAATCCTCTCCAATGGTTAACACTGCAGAAGCTTCTACTCCTAAGATACTCACCGAAGGCAAACGACCCCCATAAAGTTCTAATTAAGATTGTATCCTGTATCTTAATAAATACCAGATCTTTGTTCAAATACAAATATGAGTTTGAGAACATTTAAGCCGGATCTGGCTCTCCTAACAGAAATATGGGCTATTAAAACTTCAGACCCTGACAGGGTCATGGCTATTCCAGCAGGATATGAATTAGTGTCGATATACAGGGAAGAAAAATGGGGAGGCGGTATTGCGATTATCTTTCGCACCAAATTTACAGCGACCTTTGGTCCTATTAAGCACTTAGGTATAGAAGCATTGATGTTCAATATTAAATTCAGGAACATGAACACCTTCCCAGGTTTACCAGTATACCGCCCGCAAGGTCCTAGGGCTCCATTTACACAATCTTTTTCAACTTTTCTGGAATCGTGTATTGATTCCCCCACTCTGACCTTACTTGAAGATTTTGATTTCCATCTCGACTGCAATAATAATACGGACACCACCCATATGGTGGACAGCATGGCATGCTTTGGCCTGAAACAGATTATCACAGAGCTCTCACACAAGGCTGGCCACACGATAGAGGGTATTTCTACTAACAACCCAAATATTATCTTTGAGAAAGTACTTCCGCTTACCTGGACCGATCACAAAGCCCTTTTCATTAAACTCCAACCTCCGGGGACAGTTATTCCCTCGAATAACAGATCGCTTGCCACTAAGACCCGAATTTTGCACAAAATTAACAAAGCTGAATTAGAAGAGGCCCTACACAGACTTCCCCATTAATATATCTAGATAATAACAGTGCAGCAGATAACTTTGATCATTGGGTCAGTTTGGCAATTAATTCTCTTGCCCCAGAGAAAACGATAAAACATCATTGGAATCAACCAACAGCCCCTTAGTACTTTGCAGAACATAGGGCCATATATAGGTGGCCCAATACCGGTAACAGTGAAATTCGTTACATTTAACCGTTACCGACCGGTATTTAGGCATTTGAGATGTAGGGAGAATTTGGTATTAAGGAATCGGTAACTTAATACCGATTCCTTATGGCCTTGCATTTAAGGAATCGGTAATACCGATTCTTAAATGCAATGTAGGTAGCACATAAAACAGTGCTCCTCAGCCTTAAGGAATCGCTATTTACCACCAACTCCAAGTTGGTGGTAAATAGCGATTTCCTTTCAAAAAGCACTTTTTTGCTTTTTGAAATGTGCCATGTGGTACACATCCATGCCCTTAGGGCATGCAGGTGTGCCTCATGTGCACACATGCACATTTCAGGGGTTTAACAGGATGTACTTTGGACACCCTGGCACCCTTGAAATACCACCCGGTATTACCGATTCGGTAATAGCGAATCGGTAATACAGAATGTCTTCACATTCATTCCTAGGGGCCTCCAGGCTCATAGAAATGAATGGGTAGGTATTCGTTATTACCGAATCTCAATTACTGATTCGGTAATAATGAATATTAAGAATTCGGTATTTTATACTGAATTTCTACCTACATCTGAAATACCGTTTCCTAAATACCGAATCGGTAAAATTCGGTATTTAGGAATCAGTATTTCCAAGTTACCTACATCTAGCCCTTAGAAGCATAAAATCTAAGTGTAGACGTACAGAAAATGCCTGACGGCATGATAACTGTGAACAGGGCAAATATAATTACCGACCAGCCCTAGAGGATTACAAAGCAGGTATCAAAACAGCAAAGACCAGGGGCCAGATGTAGGTGGCTAAATACCGGTCGGTAACGTCGAAATTCGGTAAATTTCAGCGTTATGCCATGTGTGATGTAGGTAAGGAATCGGTAAATACAGATTCCTTAACACCGATTCCTTATTGCTCTTGCATTTATGGAATCGGTAATACCGATTCCTTAAATGCAATGTAGGTAGCACTAAAAACAGTGCAACTCAGCCTTAAGGAGTCGCTATTTACCACCAACTCCAAGTTGGTGGTAAATAGCGATTTGCTTACAAAAAGCACTTTTTTGCTTTTTTTTATGTGCCATGAGGCACACATCCATGGCCGTGCATCCATGGCCGTGTATGTGCACCACTTGTGCACACATGCACATTTCCGGACACCCTGGCGCCCTCTAAATACCTCCCGCTATTAACGATTCGGTAATACCGAATCGTTAATAGTGAATGTCTTCCCAGTCATTCCTATGGGCCTCCTGGCCCATACGAATGAATGGCTAGGTATTCCTTAATAACGAATCGGTATTACCGATTCGTTATTAAGGAATGTTAAGGAATGGCTAATATTTTAGCGATTCCTACCTACATTGCATTTACCGATTTCTTAATAGCGATTCGGTAATAATCGCTATTAAGGAATCGGTAAATGGAAGTTACCTACATCTGGCCTCAGATACTTCTCAATATAAATAGGAGCAGCGAAAAAATCGACTAGGGAGTTTTTTAAAACTGCTACATGTCTATCCAACTTGCAACATGGGAATCGATTTTCACCTGATCAAACCTTTTGTGATAAAGTTGCTAGTTTCTTCCAGGCCAAAGTCCAAACAGTCTACAAGGAGCTCGCAGGACACGTTACAGTCCCAGCCTTAGATGTGTCAAACAAGTTCACTGACTCCAGGAACGCAACTACCAGTAAATTGTCCAGCTTTGCTTCTCTACCCCCAAAGAGACTTAATGAACTATTACTATCCATTAAGTCTGGTTCCCCGACTGATACATGTCCTTCGTCGATGTTACACGTAGCATCAGATTTGATCAGCTTACACCTGGCCCCACTTTTAAATAATATTCTTGGGACTGGAGATTTTCCTACTCCCTGGAACAAAGCCTGCACCTGTCCTATTTAGAAAAAAAAACTCTTTAAATCCCTTAGAAGTGACAAACTACCATCCCATATCTTCCCTTTCCCTCTCTGCCAAAATCTTGGAAAGATTCATGAATGAAGATCTGGTGAACCCTAGAGTCTAATGATCTTCTTGACGCCACCCAACATGGTTTCAGACCGAATCATTCCGCCTTAGTTATGGCCACTGAGGAAATACACAAACAGCTAGATAGCAGGGAAAGGCCATTCTCATCCTGATTGATTTCTCAGCCACTTTGGACACCTTTAACCCTCTGGCGTTAACCCAGAGGCTTGAGTCAGTTGGAATAAAGGAGACAACACTAGCCCAGCTTACCTCCTTCCTTAATCAATGAATCAATCAATCAAGACATTTGTAGAGCGCGCTACATACCCGTGAGGGTGTCAGGCGCTAGAGGGGAGTATGGGGGGTAGTGGGATGTGTTGCTAGTGATCGAAGAGCCAGGTCTTGAGGAGTCTTCTGAAGGCTGGTTGATCTTGGGTCTGCCGTAGGTTGGTGGGGAGGGTGTTGCAGGTATTGGTGGTGAGGTAAGAGCAGGATCTGCAGCTGGCAGTCATTTTTCGGAAGCGGGGGACAGTGGCGAGGCTGGCGGAGCGGAGCGGAGCAGGCGGGTGGGGGAGTAGAAGTTGAGTCATCTGTTGAGGTATGCTTGGCCGGTCTTGTGAAGAGCTTTGTGTGCGTGGGTGAGGAGTTTGAAGGTTATCCTCTTGTTGACGGGGAGCCAGTGCAGGTCTCTCAGGTGGGGTGTGATGTGGTTGCGGCGAGGGATGTCGAGGATCAGACGTGCCTAGGAGTTCAGGATGCGTTGCAATTGTCTCAGGAGCTTGGCCGACATTCCTGCGTAGAGGGCGTTTCCTTAGTCCAGCCTGTTGGTGACAAGGGCCTGGGTGACTGTTCTTCTTGTCTCGGTTGGGATCCACTGGAAGATCCTGCGGAGCATTCGGAGGGTGTTGAAGCAGGATGAGGAGAAGGCGTTGACCGGTTAAGTTATGGAAAGGGTGGAGTTGCGGATGATCCCCAGGTTGCGTGCATGGTCAGTGGGTGTCGGGGCTGTTCCTAGGGTTGTCGGCCACCAGGAAGCCACCAGGAGTCGTCCCAGGCTGAAGGGGTGTAGCCGAGGATGAGGACCTCTGTCTTGTCCGAGTTCAACTTCAGCTAACTGTTCCTCATCCATTCGGTGACAGTCTTCATTCCTTCATGGAGGTTGGTTTTGGCGGTGTGGGGGTCTTTGGTGAGGGAGATGATCAGCTGGGTGTCGTCAGCGTAGGAGATGATGTTGCGGTCGTGCTGTCGGGTGACGTGGGCGAGGGGTGCCATGTAGATGTTGAACAGCGTCAGGCTGAGGGAGGAGCCCTGGGGTACGCCGCAGATGATTTTGGTGGCAATGGAGCAGAAGTGAGGGAGGCGGACGCTCTGGGTTCTACCGGAAAGGAAGGATGTGGTCCAGTCCAGGGCCTTCTCTTGGATCCCGGCTTGTTCGTAGTGTGTGGTGGCAGACCGTCTTGATGGCGGCTGACAGGTCCAGGATGAGGGCAGCTGTTTCTATCGTTGTCCAGCGAGTCCTGATATCATCGGTGGCGGCGAGGAGGGCAGTTTCGGTGCTGTGGTTGCTGCGGAACCCGGACTGGGATGAGTCCAGGATGCTGTTCTCCTCGAGGAAGCAGGTCAGCTGTTTGTTGACGATTTTCTCGGTGACCTTTGCCGGGAACGGGAGCAGGGAGATGGGTCGGAAGTTCTTGAGGTCCTTGGGGTCCGCCTTGGGTTTCTTGAGTAATACGTTGATCTCGGCGTACTTCCAGCTTTACGGGAAGTTTGCTGTCTCGAAGGAGATGTTGATTATGACATCGAGAGAACAAAGACTGTGCTGGGTAAGTCCTACATTGGAGGTCGTCTCTCTTCCCTGTGCTGTCCCCCTGGCTCAGCACTGCCTCCTACTTTGTTTAACATCTACGTTACCCCTTTGGACAAGCTGATTCAAGCACATGGTTTTACGATAGTGTCTTATGCAGATGACACACAGATAGTAATATCTATATCCTAGTGCACAAATGTGGTGGCAGGTCAGTTTCATAACTGTCTTAAACATATCATCAGATGGATGCACCAAAACTTCCTCAAACTAAATATGGATAAAACAGAGGTGGTGGAGCTCGGAAAGGGACCCTCACTTTGGAATAACCTATGCTGGCCAGCAGAGGCAGGGCTTTGTCCCGACCCAATCAACAAAGATAGAAATCTAGTTGTAGCGTTTGATAATCAGGTCAGCTTTTGGGAACAGATTAATTCTGTTACATCTTCTTGTTTCTTTCTTCTAAAAATCTTGCTAAAGATCCTTCCTTTAATCTCACAAGAATTTAAAAAAAAATGATTGTTGCCTTGATCTTTTCCAGAACAGACTACTGCAATGCCCTTTTTGGGGGATTTATAAATGTCTATTATAGAAACTCCAGTCGCTGCAGAATGCTGCAGCTCGGGTGCTGCATAACATTCCCAATAGCATCAGGGACCTCCACTGGCTCCTGGAGCAGCAAAGGATTTCATTTAAGGCATTCTGTTTGGTATACAAAGCACTGTTTGGGGGAGAACATTGTTACTTACAGAAACTTTTTTCTTGGTACACCCCAAGGAGGGACCTAAGATCAGCAAATTCCGGGCTGGATGTTGTTTGTATGAATAAGAGGGCCAGGTGGGGCGGGAGAAGTCTCTCCTATCGGGCTGCAAAACTTCGGAATACGCTGCTGGTTGCAATAAGACTACAATCAAATAGAGCATCGTTCAGGAAATTTACTGAAGACCTGGCTCTTGCCGCCCAAGTAAACTGCAATATTTCCCCTGTCTTCACAGATCATGCCCACTTTACTCCCAGCGCCAAGAAGCCTATGTACTCATTGCGCTTTACAAATGCTTACTTATTTACCTACTTACTGCACAGCTGCTAACCGTAAGGGAAATATAAGGGCACTCAGACTCAAACAATAGATAAAGGGAGGAAAGAAGAGGCAAGCATAAAATGGACCTTGCAGACACATCCGAGGTAGTCGTACTTACATGGTTTCTTCACATGAGGTGTGAGACCTACCCTACTCTGCTTGCTCGGACCAAGACAGAGTAGAGGAGGCGTGCTGCTTTTAAAGGACGGCTGATAGTGAAATTGTCCTAAGGTGTGGAGGGTGCAGGCATACGGGGGGATCATGGTTGGGTCATTCATGCAGTCATGGGACCAGAGGTAGATCCTGGTTAGCATCAGCTGCAGCATCCAATTCAAATCAATCCGTCAATTGGCGACCATCTGATTGTGTAGTCATTGAGTGACCATGTATGCTACACAGGCCCTCGTACATACAATGTGTGAATATGTGACATGTGGTGGGGCTTGAAAAAGCAGCCCCTCATGACTTACGACCCTTATGGGTGAGTATTCATGCTTTACAAGCCACTGCTTGATTGAAAAAAATATGTGGTACACCAAGACAGAATTTGGTAAAGGAGGTAATGTATTAATATTGCTTGTCAACAAGTGGCGTGAGTAGTGCTGCTGATAGCCGGTGAAGTAATGTTGTGTTATGTCTTCATCTGTGAAATCACCCTACAATTTGTGGACCTGGCTCATTCCAAAGTTGTTCGAGGGGAGTACCACATGCTAATACAGTACCGCATGTTAGTATGGTACAGTTATCATATTAGGGCAGCAACCATATTAGATCTTTTAAAATCTCGGGAGACAGAGGTTGAAGTAAGGCCTCAACAAGAAGAAAGGGGTCTCCCTAGTAGACAATTCACGGAAACACATGCTCCTGAGGAGAAATGAGAGGATTATCAATGGTCATAGCCAAAGGTGACAAACAAATCGAGAATGGATTCTTGTAAAGATAGAAAGTGTAGGCACTCTCATGTGTCAATCAAATGGAGAAACCATAAGTGTTTAGGGGAGAAATAAAGACATGTTGGTCACCCGAAAGGGGTACTGCATCCACTCTATAAAATGATCCCACATGTTGAGGGAGATTCTGAATAAACCCCTAGTTGACTCAATTCTGTGTCAAGAAATTCTGAGTAATGGGGTTCTACTTCACACCATGGGATCTCATTGTTTAGGCCCATGCTGTTAGTGCAAGGATGGAAAATACAGTGTTGCTCTTTCCTGAAGAGACTCTCAGTACTCACTATGTAGTTAGCTTCCAACATGGCCCACCTTAGGTCATTAGGAGATTGCTTGAGATCATTAAAATGATCGCATATTTTAGTGGCATTGCGTCCACAGCGAACTGTTCTCCAGTATTCACAGGACGATCCTTGTGTTCACTGCCCTCATGGTCAATGGAGGCTGCATGGACATGGGATCAACTATATGCAGTTTTTTTATTGCCGTTAGTGTGATGTTCCTGTGTACAGGTGAAACAAGGGCGCAATCTGAGTTCTTTAGAATGTTAGATGAATGGACATGTGCCACAGGACCCACATTGATAGGGTCCTGTGAAGGGTGGAAGAGCCCACAGAATCCTGCTCTCTCCCCTGCAGCTCCGCTGTTAGTGTCGCTGCTCTGTGCAGTACTCTAAGGAGGTGGAGTTCGAACGCTGCCAGTGCTCTATTGTGCCCATTTCCTGGCATTTTCCTGTCTTGCTATTGTGCCCATTTTCCATTCAGTTTTGCTCTGTATTTACTATTGTGTCATTGTACCTGTTTTTTCTTGTCTTCTAGGATTGTGCCTCTGTTTTCTCAGTTTGGGGGCCTTGTCTCTCTCTGTTAGTTTTCTTTAGTTTTCATCCTGGCCATTTACCCTTTCCCGTTGCTGCTGCCCCTGCAGCCCCTGCCCGCTGCCAGTCCCCGCTCCCGCCTCCCAGCTGCACTTCCCTCCCCCTTCCTTATTTAATGATGGCTGCTGCAAGGGCGTCCAAGCAAGACCTCCGACCCCCTGGTCAAAGATCAGCTCTCTCCCCTGCAGCTCCACTGTTAGTGTTGCTGCTCTGTGCAGTACTCTGAGCAGGTGGGGGTTCGAGTCATTTTTCTGTCTTGTTATTGTGCCAGTTTTTTATTCGTTTTTCTCAGTATTTGCTATTGTGTCATTGTACTTGTTTGTTCTTGACTTCTGGAATTGTGCCTCAGTTTTCTCATTTTTGTTGCCTTGTCACTCTCTGTTAGTTTTTTTAGTTTTCATCCTTCCTGTTTCCCCTTTCCTGCCGCTGCTGCCCCCGTGGTCCCTCCCCCCAACTACTCCAGGCTCCTGCCTCCCAGCTGCGCTTCCCTCTGCCTTTCCTATTTGATTGCGGCTGCTGCGAGGCAGGCGCACCAAAGGGGTGCCAAAGACAAGCCCAACTGTGCTTGTTGGTGACCTGACAGGGACCAGGAACAGTGACCCTGGTCCTCAGGCCACCCAATGCTACGATTCTGCTGCCCTCCTCGCACTCAACACCAGAAGGAACAACTGCCAGCTATCCACACTGAACACCCCCCACGGCAAGTTCTCCTGCTGCCACTGGTGCTGAACCTTCATCACCCTCCGCACCATCACAGCTACCGCCCCCATGCCGGATGCCAAAATCACCGAAGCCCCGAATGCATCCTCCTCAACGTCTGCTCCCTGCACGGACATGCAATAGAAATCTTGGGACCTCCTCGACATCCTTTTGCCAGACATCGCCTTCTTCACAGAAGCCTGGACAATGCCTCCTCTACCCCAGACATCGCCACCGCCATCCATAACGGATACAAGATGCAGAGGAAGGACCGCCCCATCCGCCCAGGAGGAGGACTCGCTATCCCACTCAAGAGCTCCCTCCGACTCTCTACCTTTATCACAAGCAGCCCCTTCTCCATCACAGAACACCTTCACTTCCAGATCCGGACCAGCCCCAGAACCACATTTCATGGCACCCTTGCATACAGACCCCAGGAACTAGCGCTTCACCAAAACCATCGCTGACCTAATCGCACCCCACGCCATCGCCTCCATGGATTACATGCTCATCGGAGACCTGACTTCCGCTATATAAGTATCCTCTCCTATATCTACTTCCACTTTGACAACCCCAGCGACCTCAACTCCACCACACTCCTGGACAACCACACCAAAATTGGACTGAAACAGCTCATCACTGACCCTACCCACAAGGCAGGACACACCCTCGGCCCCATCTTCACAGGTAGGAACAGCACCTGCTACAGCCACACCATGCAACCACCATGGACAGACCACAGCTGCGTACACTTCCTGGTCAGCAAACCCATGCCACCCAGACCTACACCCCACCATCCATGAAGAAAATGAAGCAAAGTCACAGAGGAGCAACTCAACTCCACCCTCATCCGCAATGCCCATGCCACCCTAACCAATGCCAACCGCGCGGCCAAAGGACTGCACAGATGGATCAATAACTGTGCAGATGAGCTCGCACCCCTACGCATCCCCGACAGACAGGGCCCCAGGACGGCAGCCTGGTTCCCCGCTGACCTCCAAGAATCCAGACGCACCTGCATACATCTGGAAAAGGACTGGAGAAACAGCAAATCCTCAGAAGATCACACTGCCTGCTAGATCGCCATGATGGAATACCACCAACGTATCAGATCCACAAAAAGGACCTTCATCTAGAACAAGATCCTCACAAACACCAGCAAGTTCAAGGAACTCTTCAGCGCCATCCAGGAATTCACCAAACCTCCCAGCGAATCCATGGACAACATCCCCTTACAGGACCTCTGCAACAAGCTTGGGTCCTACTTCCATCTGTAAATCAAGGGCATCTTAGACAACTTCAATGACGAGACACCTGACTCCGACACCACTCTCTCCTCCAGCAGCGCCAGCCAGCCCACTATCTCCTACTGGACCCCAGTCACCACCGGAGATATTGCATCAATTATGAAAGACATCTACTCAGGAGCCTCCACAGACTACTGCCCCCGCACATCTTCCACAGATCCGCCATAGCTCTGCAACTACAACACACCATCAATGCCACCTTCAAAAACAGCATATTTCCCAACGACTGGACATGTGCAGATGTCAGACCCATACTCAAGAATCCCATGGACCTCAAGAACTACCGGCACATCCCCCTCCTCCCCATGGCGGCCAAAGTCACAGAAGAGACCATCAACGCCCGACTAACAAAATTCCTCGAAGAAAACTTGAACCCTCCAAATCTGGATTATGCAGCAACCACAGCACTTAGACCACTCTACTCGCCGCCACAGATTACATTTGCACCCTCCTCGACCAAGGACACACCACAGCGTTAATCCTACTTGACTTCTCTGCAACATTCAACATCGTCGCCCACTGCACACTCACCACCAGACTCCATGCAGACGTATAGGGAACCGCCCTCGACTGGCTCTGCTCCTTACTCGCCGGCAGAACCCAAAGAATCAGACTGCCGCCTTTACTCTCCAGACTCACGGAAATCAAATGCGGAGTACCCCAAGGAGCATCGCTCAGCCCAACTCTCTTCGAGGTCTACATGGCCCCCAACGCGGCCATCGTCAGACAGCACGGACTCAGCATAGTATTCTACGCCACCGACTCCCAGCTCATCCTCTCCCTCACCAAGGACTCCATCACCACCAGACTCAACTTTCAGGAAGGAATGAAAGACGTTGCATCCTGGATGACCAGCAGCTGCCTGAAGCTCAACACAGAGAACACAGAGGTCCTCGTCCTTGGACCCTCCCCCTCTGCATGAGACAGCACCTGGTGGCCCACCGCCCTCTGCAGCCCTCCTCCCCCATGGCCCCCAACCGAAACCTCAGCATTGTATCGACTCCTCCCACTCCATGGCCCGACAGGTCAACGCCATCGCCTCCACCTGCTTCAACACCGCACCTCAATATCTCAACGGCAGAATCTCCTTCTACATACTCAACAGGAACCTCCGATCCGCCGACCTCACCCTTATCCCAGTGCATCCATAAGGCAAGAGCAGGTGGAAGAACCTTCGCCTACATCAGGGCCAAGACCTGGAACAAGCTGCCGATCAACATCAGATGCACCCCCTCCTTGCACATCTTTAGGAAGACCAAGACCTGGCTCTGTGACTGACCGGAGCTGCTCCCAAACTCCCCCCGTGCCTTGAGAATCTCATGGGTGAGTAGCACCCTTAAAAGTTCCCTGATTCATTGATTGATTCTATATGTGGGCCTAGTTAGTGCATAGTATGGCATGCACCAGGAGATCCTTCAGATTTTGGGTTCATCTGAAGGCAAATCGCAGCTGTGGAGCCCGTATGGAGCCAGTGTTCAGAATGCCCCAATGTTTCAAAATGATATGTTTGATTTTATTAGAGTTTGGGGTGAAGGTAGTTACACATGTCATGACATCCTCTGTGGGTCTTGTATTGGTATCCAGGAGGGCTTCTCGTGGTTTTTCAGTGCTCTCTTCTCAGCTTATTCGATGACTCTAATTTGATAGCTCCTGGTTGATAAGTTCCTAATAAGTGTCTTTGTTTGTGTGTCGCAATCCTTTAGACGGCTGCAGCTCTGTCGAAGGCAGAGAAACTGTCCAGATGGCAGATACTCCCACTAGGATTTTCGATGGTGACTATCAAATAACAAGACACTTTTACAGTCCTGTTATATCAGTTCTGTACCTGGGTGTTTTGTTGTTGCCAATGCACCTGTTTTTTGTGTCTCTTCTTCTTCCTCTGCCCCGGCTCCAGCCTCTGCCTAAAAGAGGTGGAAAGGGGTTGCTGGTAGTAGGGCTGTTGTGATTGATGGGGCATCTGAAACCCGAGATGCCACATCTGCGTATGTCCTGGAAAATGTGGAATCTGATACCCGTTTATTGGTGGTGGGTGAACCAGTCTGTGGTGGCTGTAGTAACTGCCCCAGCTGTCATTGCTCAAATTGCTTCTTGAGGAGTAGTGTTTCCTATGAGATGAAGTTGATGTGGATGTGATGAAAACTCACCACAAGGTGGACTGTAATCTTGCCTTGTGTAAGGGGATACCTTCTCTCTGTTACATCTTTTGATATCCTTCTGAAGCTTGGATATCTTCTGCTACATAAGATAGTCCTTACGTTCATTCACCTAAGCATTGATCTCAGATAGCCCGGATAGCCATGACTTGAATGCTGAGATACTGATCTCGGCCTTCAATGCACTTTCTGCAATATTGATCTTAATGATCAGTACATTGGACAAGCATTTGGCAATGTTAATAAGAAGAATGAACCAATTCTGTGTGCACTTCCACGCCATCTGGCTCCATTCCCATCTGAACACTATATCCACCAGAAACAAGTGCAGTGTCGTAGTAACTGTAAACTCATTTGGTGCCATGCTTCCTCTAAGATACTCGGTCATGACGGGGCAGCATGGCTATCTTGACCTGTTGTTTCTTCGTGGCAGTAAAGGAATTCCAATCATCTTGAGTACTCCACGTTGCTGTGCAGCCGTCTGCTCCTAATAAGAATTGTGGGGCAGATTTACAAGCCCCTTGCGCCGCTTTTACGCCGCCAATGCGTCACTTTTGTGACGCAGCGGTGGAGCAGAAGATGCGCCATGGTGCGGGGTATCTACAACGTGACGCATCTCACAGATGTGTCATGTTGTAAAGCCCTGCGCCAGAAGAGGCGTACCATCGCAGGGGGAGGCGTTCCGGCGCAGGAACTCCTCCCAAAAGTGGCTGAGTGAAATCTACAAGATTTCACTCAGTCACTTTTGGGCCCATGCTGCGTCAAAACCCTGCGCCCCTGATGATTGCTGGAGCTGCGTCACGCTTGCGGCATCTCCAATAAGAAAAATGCACCTAGCGATCCTGCCCTTGGCTTTAGATTATGACAGTGAGCAGTATTTTGGAGGAAGATCTATGGCCATATCATGAACATGTTTATTGCCCAGGTGCTATGCAAAAATGTCAATATTCAAGGAGATATCTGGGTAGCTTTTAGTACATACATAACTCAGAATACCTATGAATTCATGCAAAATCTGGCTGTAGTACAAGTCAACAACATGAAGAGAAAACAACTGCTCCGTATCTCCTATTGTGTGCTGAAGATGACTGCCAACTGGAAACATTTTCTAAATAAGTGTTTGTTTTGGTAAAACCAGAAAAAAAGTTAATAATCTTGAGAGCCTGGAAGTTTTCTTCCAAAGTGTGGATATAATGTTTATTTCTGTTTTTTTTACCAAACTTTTTCTGCCAGTCCAAAAAAGAAAAGAAAGTAAATTAGACTGTCTGCTCCTCAGATGGTCGATCTGATATACCTACAATGTCGACCCCTAGACTGCTGTTATAAAGTTTCCACTGGCAGAGTCAGTGGAAAGCCGACAGGCATACACATGATACTTCTGTTCAACTCTAAATAGAACTGACAGACCCTCAGTTTGGCAGAGAGGGTAGTCACTAAGGTTCTGGTAGAATACCTTGTCAATCAAACTCTAAATCCCTTTCCAATAGCAATTTTAAGCTTTTATATAAGACTTTAATACTTAAAAAGCCGACCCACAAACATTGAATTTGCTTTTCTCAGATCCAACACAGTTACATAGTCTTTATTGGGATTTTCTTTATGAGGATGGTTAAAAAACGTGTCTGTGTGCTGATCAAGTATCTGGTTTTCTTTTCAGCAGAAGCCTCCTGTGGATTGCTCAAACACTATGAGGAATGTGGCACCGCATGCCCAAAAAACTGCAAGAACTGGAATACAGATGGGAAGTGCAAGGATGATGCTTGCCTTGCAGGATGTTTCTGCAATGAGGGCCTGGTGCTGGAATATGAAGACTCTGAATACTGTGTTGCACAAGATAAATGTGATTCCTGTCCTGAGAACAGTGATTACAGAAGCTGTGGGGTTAACTGCCAGCCGAGATGTGATGGCTACAACACCTGCTGGTGGAGTCTGCGGTGCTTCCCTGGCTGCATTTGTAGACAGGGCTACTTCTTACATTCTGGGAAGTGTTATACTAGGGAAATGTGCCCTGTTGGAAACAAATCTCACCGGGCCTAAAGATATGATCCCACCACTGACGAGCTTCAATATGATGACACCCACACTCAGATTCCCTTCATACTTCCTCTGGCATTTCTTCTTTCGACACCTGGCTCTTTGATTATTACTCTTGAGATCAAATCGAATTCTTGAGACAGATTATGGGGACTTCGGGGGATTGGTTACAAGGTCACACATTGCCTTTAAGTCTTCTTCTAGTACAACCTCCATAATTTTGCTAGACAAAGTTAGGGTAAGCACATTGGAAGATATGAGGGCTTGCAGCAAAATGCCATAGGAACTGGTTCCAAAACCTCTCTGGTTCTTTATTATTCTTCAGTACATGTCTTCAGTTTGCAGATGCTTGGTTGGCTAAGAGCCGTAGTATGGAATAGCTGTTCCAGTTAGTTATGAACCCCTGCCCTGGGTCCTCGACTAAACATAAAAGCCTCTGGCATTGTCCTGGCTGACTGAATTTACCATGTAAGTCTGAGCTCACGATAAAAGTATCTGGCATTGTCCTGGCTGACTGAATTTTGCATTTAAGCCTTTGACTATGTCCTAGCCAACTGAATTCCTGAAAGTCCTTGCTGCGTAATTCAGCATAACAACGTCTTGCTTTAGCCCGGCTGGATGGATTCGCCAAAAACATCCGAGACATTGGCATGGCTGATTGAATTCTCAATTAAAGCCTCTGGCATTGTCTTGGCAGGCTGAATTCACCTTACAACTGTATGCCATTAACCTAGCAGGCTGAATTCACCATTAAAGCCTTCAGCCTGGTTTTGGCTGGTTGATTGCTCCATCAAAACTCCTCGAATTGTCATGGCTGGCAGAATTCACCGATAAGCATCTGCCATTATCTGGGCTAAATAAAGTAATCATATAAGCCTATTGCATTGTCCTACCAGGCTGAATGCACCAGTATTGTCTTGGCTGGCTGAAAAATCCATAAAAGCCTCTGGTTAAATTCACGAGAAACCTCTAGCATATTCCTGGCTGGCTAAATTCTCCAAAAAGCCTCAGGAATATTCTTGGAAAGCTTCTGTAGAATTAGTTAGATCAAGAGCGTACTATACAACCCCTCTAAAGGAAGTGATTATTCTCGATTCTCCTCTCTGACTACACAATGGCTTTCTCACATGGTGCCCACTGATTGTCTGCACAGGTCTCTCATTCTGCTGACTTACAGTCTGCACAGTGCTCTGCGCACTGACCTCATTTACTATATGCAAAGGGCTTTACTGCACTTTATGTTTAATGACTTTTCTGTACTCACCTACATTCGCCCTATGCATGATTGCACTTTAAGCCGCTGACAGTGTGCACAGCGTTTCTTCTTAATCACATTTACTTCCACCAATAAACTTCTAAAGTTCAGGTTGACAAACATGTTTCAGACAGTCAACATGACAAATCCATGCCGTGAGCATTGCAAACCTCGAAGGGGAAACATGGGGGTTCTATAGGAAGTGAAAGATTTTACAAGTAGCTGTAAGTGAAAATGAAATGCAAGGGCATTAATAACTCAGCCAACAGCCAAACCACGGACACCTCCTGCTTGTTCAAGTTCCTGCTACATGGACTCCTGGCCTTTCAATGCTAGGCACATCAACACCTCTTGTACCACTGCAGTTTGGCAATTTGTGTCGTTTTGTTTGGACATTATCTCCCGGAAGTATGTATTTAAATTTTCCACTCATCACATGCCCCAAGTACTTTATCTTAATTCTTGTCCACAACTGAGGGTTAACTCCGCCAATCATGAGGGGGTTTTGCATGCAGACACACCCTTCATACATGCTGCTGGAAGTCGGTAGCCATCAAGCGCCTAGTGTAGTATTGCTATTATTATATTACATTTTCTGTACCTCTTGCAAAGGGTATACTGTAGCAGTAATGGTGGATGTAGAAAATATTGTTGCAATGTTACTATAGGATAATTTTGCAGCCTCTTACTGTTTTACATATTCCCTGAAATCAACATCAACATAATAAATAGACTGAGGCAGAGTGCTGTATTTTTGAAGTGTTTGTCTTTCTGATTAAATAAATAATTAGCCTCACCCTAAAAACACTGGGCATTAATCTAAATCTAACAAATTGCGTTTACTCACATTTACCATTCCTTAATGTTCTTTTATTTACCTCTTTATCATGCCTTGCAATATTACATTCCACAGGAGGGTCAGACCTCTGGGGTTTCGTTCCAGCACCCATCTTTCCCTTGTATTTGTATTGCTTGCTGAAATATATTTTTCCACTTTATGAATTGACTACACAGGACATCGCAGCAATGAAGTAGGCGCCAGTGTGGTGGAGTTTTCCAACCTAATAATGACTGCGTGCTATTTAAGGAAATGAAAAGTTTATCAAAAGGCACATAAATGCTCCAGCATAGGCTGGGCCGGACTGTGAATCCAAAGCAGCCCTGGCAATTTTGTCTGATCAGTCCCTGAGCGGGCAGGGGGGCATGTAAATGTAAAGCACTGTTGCTTTTGTTACTGGGGGCTAAAATTGCAGCACTACTAAAAAACCTGCCCCTAACATCAAAACTTGCCTCCACCCTTACAGCCTCCCGGGGAAACACCTGATGCCCTCTATGGCCAGTTCGACCCCAAGCATAAGTCTGTGACATTTGTAGCATCCGTCAATGGGAGTATAGTTTATAATAAAGCAAGTTTATTCCAAATTGCAGTGTATGCAAGCGGCTTGAAGTACTTTTTCCTATGAGCCTAATCTGACTGGCACAATAGAATACAAGGGCACTGGGAGAAGTGGTGCTCAGGTTGGTTCACCACAGATAGCATTGATGGAGTTCAGATAGTAAATTAGTAGCAAACACTCTTACCCTATGTGCAAAGAGTGCCAAATCCAGACAACGTTTTCAGACCAACTATTGTATATTTTAATATTTATTTGATTTTGTATTTTTTGGCTGCACTCTTTGTTTGGTGTAGGAGAGTATTAAAGAAGGCTCCATAAAGTATGTTAAAGTTTTAACAACACACATTTATATGACAATATTATCACTCTTTGCAATCTAAAATTTGCAAGTATTTCAAAATAACTGGCAAAGAAGAGTTTCTCTCCTAACTTCTATCTATGATGAAAAATAAATATTAGTTTGAAAACAAACCATGTCAGATAGATTATATTTTAAACAAAGATACCCAAGCACTCAACAGAAGTAAAAAGAACAATCAGTCCATAAAGTAAGGATTCTCGAAAATGCATTAACTCTGTGATGTATTGAAGATAGAAGTCAGGTAACTGTGATCTGTACATTCGTTTTGATACATGAAAGAACAGCCAACACGTATTGCTGGGAGTCGCGTAGCTAGTTACTTTAGATAAGTGCCCAAGGTTAAAACACATCAGATAGATCCACAGAAGTTCTTTATTCTCAGCAGCAAATTACCAGTAGTTAATATGAAAACACAGTATGCAAAAGGGCGCACTGACTACAATACTGCACGTAATTTCACACTTTTCATTTACAAAGTCAAATACGGAGGTAAATCAAAAAGTTCCTGATCCTTGGCTTTCCATATAGTTTCATGGTATTATTTTATGTTAAATCTAACATATCTTTTTGACTATCTCTCACTGTATTAATATATGGTGGTGAGCTGCTGGTTAACGATTTGTTCTTTGCCCATTTACCTCTGTGATTCCATTGCCTAGGTTTGTTTATTATAATAAGGTGTTTAATAAATCTGCCATAAAATTGTAGAACTGTTAGGTGCTATAATCCAGACAACAATTAAGTGTCTTCATTCTAATTTTATTGAGGTTAAATGAAACAATTGTTTGTTTCGAGTGTACAATTTAACATGTAACTCTGTCAAACAAAACATTTTAATTGACCACATTTTTCAAATTTTATTAAGAATGAATACATAACAAGTTGCTTGTAGTTGCATTATCCTATTAATATATGTGTATCACAATTCGCTTTGGGGATGGGAAGGGTGAGTGGGCTGCACAGCAATAGGTTTCGATCACCTCACTTTACCACTGAAGGATCTCCACCAGCCTAAATGATGCTTTTGCTGTTATTTGCAGGTGAATCTCAGATAGGGACACTCTGGGGAAAATAAGGTGAGAGTGCTTCTCAGCCCTAGCTCTGTGCTGTAAGAGATCTGCCAGTGTTTGGAAGTCTTAGGCTTGTGGCTATCACTCCATGTTGGTCGGATATTATGTTTCAAGTTCTGGGCTTTCATTAACTACATTTTGCGTTCTGTGATTTGTATTCTTCATTTATTTCTAAAATAATCTAATGGAATAACACACCTGAAACAATGATTGGAAAAAGTCAAGACCTGGCAAGATTGTAGCCTTCTGACAAGGAATATCCTGGGTATTCTAGGAGGGATCATGAGGTTGCCTGTTGACGAAACTTGTACTGTTTGAAAATCTTCTCGGCTACTCTATCTTGTGTGATGTGTCTTGGTGGGAAACATCCTTTACAACACAACTTTTACCAGGCAGTGCCTTTACGACGCAACTTTTACAACGCAAACCATTACAATGCATTGCGCTGGGGGCGCTCTAGGATAGGAAATAGGTTTAATGTACTATCCAACACCTTCCCTACTATCCACGGGGACTGGAGTTGGAATAGTAAATTAAACTATTCACTATCCAGCGCCCCAAAGCACTATGCGTTGTAAAGGCTTGCATTGTAAAAACCGCGTTGTAAAGGCATGCGTGGTAAAAGCATGCGTTGTAATGTCATACTTCCGTCTTGGTATTAATTTTTTCAGATGAACATGTCTATGGCTATGTGTGGTGGGATTTTATTCCATTGCACAGTGTCAATAGGGCTTATTCTACTGTGCATACAGTTATTTTAATAACATTACTACCTGACAAAAGAGTGTTTCTTTTGGCACTTTAATATGAGATTAATGATGGTAACTGCTTCACATGGGACAGAATTTTGGGTGATTCGTATTACTGGCATATAGCTCATTGTTTCAGAACTACCTAATTTCTAAAATTAACACTCAGGGTACAAAAAGTATCCTGGGAACACCTGAACTATTGAAGTAATAGATCTAGGAAATGTTGACAATTATGAACTAATAAATGATCTCTTAAGCTCACTCTTATATATGTAAGTTTATGTTTTTCATTTTTGTCCACACACTGGATTAGTAATTATAGTTAGTACCCCTCTACCAACACACCTATTCAAATCTCTTTTTACAATCTAAGTGGTAATAGCAAGTGACACCCCTGATGTTTGTCACATTTTCATTATTTTTTTATTTTTTTTCATAACTTTATTTGGATAGAACATATCTATAAAAGAAAAATATTATACATCAAGAAAACATACAAAATCGCGATAAGTAAAAAGGAGAGCACATACAAATATACAGTACTTTAAAGGCTATTAAACATACAGTCATACAATATTCATCGATTTACGAGCTCAAACAGCAGTTTTCAGAAAAGTCCCTACACAGATATTTAACTCATCATCACTCAGTTCAAGAGGAGTCCTGTACGCTTCTCTGTAATCTACATTAAAACACCTCTTAACAAAGGGAAGTAAAAATAACTTTGTATATTGCACATAATATCCACAGAAAAATGAAAAAAAAGTAATAGGGCTTTGCCCAAGTGCCTATCACATGGGCAGGGAAAGGAATCAAGGTAGGCAGGAAAGCCTGACGGAAAGCACAATAAATACTTGACCGTACCTGATCTATGGCGAAAAAGGAGGTCATACTCCCAGTGGCTCATAGGTTTAGTCAAATACCCAGCTAATAAGTGAACATTCTCAAGATTAAAAAATAGAGCCACACCTGGTTTACTGGCCTCTGTGGCCACTATGTCCTCACAGTATCACTTATATAGGGCTGCCCGTACCTCCTTTTTACTTACTGTATCAAAGTCCTCTGGTTCATCAAAAGTGTGTCCATAGCCAGCCCAAAACAAGGTAGTTCTCACAGCTGCTAACCATGGGATATCCATACCTTTATCACAATTAAGGCATCCACTATAATGTCTCTGGCAAGAGACACCGCCTTATTTTCCATATAGCTAGCCAGAACAAGGCACGGTGGGTTCTAACATAGTCTTAAAAAAAGTGTAGTTCCCTATGACACATACATAGAGGCGAGGAAATTCGGGCCCTAAGATCTTACGACAGAACCTTCATTCTAAGTATTGCGACAATTAGAGATGCGACCAAACCTCAACACCATATTCTTTTCTAGGTGTGCACTGAATCTTGATTATTTGTAAAATAGGTCAAATAACCCCCATCCTCCTCGATTGTATCAATGAACTTAGAAAACGTATTTCTTTATTTCTCCAGTAAACAATGTGGTCCGTCCACTGGCTGTTAGCAGCAAAAACCAATCCCAAGTAAGGAAAAGGGGTTGTGCATAGTAAACTTTCAATACCAGCAGCAAGGGTGTTCTGTTTATACTTCCTAATCCGACAGGCCATAATTAAAGCTTTTGTATAATTCGTGGTTAGGTCCAATGAAGCCATAAAATTCACAAAGTCCCATATTAAAAAGACACAATGCCCAAGGATTGCAGCCTATTAAGACCGCATCATCTGCATACAATAAAGATGGCAGAATGATGTTTTGATTCTTGGGATGTCCTACATAAGAGTTGGTAAAAATGGGTGTAGAGTATTGCTATACAGAAAAAAATGTAATGGCGCTAACACTCACTGTTGTCTTGCTCCCTAGAAACACTAATGTCATTAGAGACCCCCACCAGTGTCTCATCCATGCCCCTCTCTAAAAGGATTGGCCGCAACCTTGATTGGTTGACACAGTCAAACGCAGAGGTCAAATCCATGGATGCCAAGTAGAATGATGAGCGCTGGGCAATGGTATATTTCCCAATAATTAGTTTTAGGTCTAGACACTGCTCTACTGTGCCCACATTATTTCTAAAACCTTATTGATAGGGGTGCAAAATAGAATTCTCCTCAGCCCAATCTTTGATCTTATTGTACAAGATACTGCCTGGGATTTTCAACGTCGTGTCTATCAATGAAATAGGTCTGAAGCAGCCAGGCTGAGAACGATAACCCTTTAAAAAAATTGGTACAATAACAGAAGTTGATCAGGAACTTCGTGAGGGGCAACAGGCTAAACTACTATAAACATTAAGCAGAAGTGAGCCCAGAAATCGGGGTAATATTTAATGAGACCGATTGGCACACCGTCTGGTTCCGGGCCTTGCTAACCACACTCTGGTTTATGGCCTCTTCTACTTCGGCCAGGGACATCATTTCCCCTTTAGAGTATCTCACTTTCTGATGAAGTGGCCACATATATTGTTGAAAAATGTGCCTCTGAGGCTTCACTAGTTGGTGTTAGCATCTGTTCCATCCCTTGCATACATTTGACAGCCGCCCAGAAGAGTTTACTGCTCTTTTTGCATGCCCTATTACCCAGCGAGTCCCATCATTGGTCCAGTACATCTTCCTTCCTCAAGAGTTAACCGCCTTATATTTTTTCTTAGGGAAGTCACCACTTGTGGATCCCTAGGCTTGGATGTAAGATTATGTCACAACTCTTGGTTCACTATTCAGCATTCATAGTTAACTCATCTAGGGCTCTGGGAGGTTAGAGGGGCGGGTTAAAAAAATGTAGTAATTAAATCAGAATATGATTAATACACTGTTAGACAAGTTTCAAACAGTACAGGAGTCTCCCTGACCACTTACTGGAATAATTTGGCAGGATCAAGACCTCTCCACATGATTGCATATCCTGCCTATAAGAACCTCCTTGTGTTCCAAGTCTCCCAGCATGGGTTTGAGTTTTTCATCTATTATATCACTAAACCTAGAGCAAAAAGCGTTAAAGAGGAGCAGTTTTGTTCCTGGTATAACATCAGTCTGGTAGTAAGAAGATCGGGTAGTATCAGTCATTGGGGTTGGACCAATAGTTTTAATACAGGCTGCAGCTGTATCCGAGGGGATAAGTCACTCCTGGGTGTACCAGTGCGTGGGAGGTGTTTCCTTTTTGCTTGAAGGGGCTTTGTTGCAAAATCATCATGTGCCCTGGGCACCCCCCCAACTTTTGCTGATTGATACTGGTGGTAACAGACTCCGAATAACCCTGGGCTCTGCCTAACCAGGCCCAGGGCCAGCGATATGCTGATAGAGACACATAAGAATGCAATTAAAACACCTACATACACTAGGATACACAATGGTATGGAGGGGTAACCCTGTGATTGGCATGACTTCCTCAATAGGCCCCTAACATATAATCGGGCAGGTGGATTCAAACTACTTAGAAGTCCCAGTACCCTGGGGCATGGATGTTTAGAGGGTAGCAGCCTCTTTTCTGTACTTGCATGTGTGCACTGCTATAGCCTAAGGTCAGTTTAAAACCTGCCCTGGGTTCCAGGACTGCTTTTAAAAGGTAAACTGTGCCCAAACTCGACTTTGGTGTTTGGGGCACTTACTAATTGATAACCTACAATGTTTTGGCATATTAGGGACCCTCAGGGTATCCCAGTGGTGGGGGTCAGGTGTTTATAAGGTACACCCATATAAAACGAGTTTTATATGCCTGGGTAAAGTGAAATTTTAAATTTCACTCCACACATTGCAGTAAAGTGCTGCTCAAATTCGACGTTGATGCTAGGAGCACTGTGGAGGGAGGATCTGCAATATTTCTACAGATTCAGAACCCCTAAAGTCTCCCCTAGTTGCACATGGGGTAGGGTTCCAGAAGATATAAGACAAGTACTTATAAAATATGTTTTTGTAAGTCCTGGTGCTGGAAAAATGTCCCAAGGCAATTTTCCCATTGCAAACCCTCTGTTACATGGGTTAACATGGTAGGAAGTTATTGATTAATAACATAGGAGAGGGCTACAAATGCCATTCAAAGACTTCCCGGGATTGTTTTAGCACCTTGGGTGCTAAAACAGGTCAGCTCATCATGAGCTACGGCGCTCCGGCACTCCGGTGCTCATGACGAGCTCAGCTCGTCATGACTGCACCCGTTCCGTGGAACGCTCGCATGCTGGGCTGATTCCCCTGCTGTGCTGAAAGTTCCATGGGAACGGCTCTGGCTATGACGAGCTCAGCTCGTCATGAGCACCGGAGCGCCGGAGCGCCGGAGCTCATGACGAGCTGACCTTGTCATGAGCACCGGGGCGCTGTACGCGGCTCCCTGCCCCCCAGCACAGCGGCGGAAACAGCCCCACACGGAAGAGGTTAATAAATACAACAATATCATATTGTTGAATTTCTCCTAAAGTGTACATAGAAAAAGTTATAAAACTTTCTTGTTTGTAAGTCCAAATTCAGCCTTCCAGTGGTCTGCCTTGATTGGTCAGAGTTGCCATGAAGAGGTGATAAAGAGCCCCTGGGGTTATCCAGCTCGCTGGCAGGGCAGTGTGCTGTTCCATAGGAATTCCAGGCCAGGGGGAGGAGTCGTCATCTATGTTCTTCAAAGAGGAGAGCAGAGAACCATGTCCGTTACAACTCTGAAGTTTCCACCTTAGGCAGATTATAGGATTAAAAATGTATGAGCAGATGCAGTGGGGAGAGTCTAAGTAAAATAGCCATCCTAGGTGGGTGTTTAGCCAGCTCTTACCTCCTTGCTGGAAAATCAGCCATTATGGATTTGGAAGATTTGATGCACTCTGGGACAAAATAATGCCACACTCCACATAATGTGGTCATATATTGGAGGAGTTTCCCTGCTCCCATTGGTCAGAGGTGACCTCCTGCCTGGCCCAGAGAACTTAGAATAAGTATCTGAGAGGGGCAGAGCCTCTCAGATCTGTTGCATGAAACTTACTGAATCAAGAAGTGCCCTGTTGTGAAGTTTTGCTGTGTAAAGATTTCTAAGGCCTGACCTCTGAAGACTGCATCATCTGAAACTACAGCCCTGTGAATTATCGTGCTGAAAAAGAACCAAAGAGTTGACTCCCTGAAACCTACAGGTTAAAACAGATCATCTGGAACATCACCAACTAAATCTACACCTTGGAGAACAATCAGTGGATTTGTAAGGGTTTTGTAGCAGTGGATTGTGGGAACTGACGTCCTCAACTTTCAAGGACCATCTTGGAGCTTTCAGACCTTTGGAGTAAGTTTGAGACAGTTTAGGGCCCCTTGAAGAACTTTGGGAAAAAGTTCAAGAAATTTGGAGAACTTTGGAGCAACTTTGGAAAAAAACCTGGCCAGCCAGGCCGCCTGCCTTCAACCGCGAGCCGGCCAAGCCAACCAGGTTCGTCCCGCTAAAAGCTCCATGGGTTCAACTTCCAGAGTTTGAGCAGGACTAAAATAAAACTGAAGCCGGCGAACCCTCACCAGATCCTGCTACATGAGGAGCATTGAGAGACCCTGCAAGAAAAAGCTCCAGAAAAGTTTTTAAGTCCGCTTGTAGAGAGGTGACAGGGAGCAACCGCGAGGGCCAAGCCGCCTGCCTTCCATCGAGTGTCCGATGGATTCCTGGGTTGTCCCGCTGAAGCAATCTTGAGAAATGTTTAAAGTCCGCTCCAGGGAAGTTGACCGGGACCTCATCACTAGTCAAGCCGGTGGACCCTCAGCGGATCTGGACTGGCCAGGAGCTTTGAGGGCCCTCTAGAAGAAAAGCTCCAGCAAAGTTTCTACGTGTGAAGGTAGAAACTGAGGCCGGGACCTGCCAGAAGCTGTCGCATCCCAGTGCTCTATCACAGTCAGCCTGAAACTTTAACTTTGCGCCTGTGTATGGCAAGCAGGTATCACAATATTATGCTATAATCTTCTAAGTGCTTTATTTGATTAAATCTTTGAAAATTCATATCTCCGGTTCCCTACATTAGATTCTTGTTGTTTTGGTGTCATTTTGAAAATAAACATATCTCCTATGTTTATAAATTGTTGTATTTTTATTATGTGTTGTGTCATAATTATTCACTGAAATTGTGTTTTTAAATGCTTTACATACCAGTCTTTGAAGTTAAGCCTGTCTGCTCGCAGTTAAGCTACCAAGGATTGAGCATGGGAATAATTTTCCAAGACCTATGCTGAGTCCTACCATGTGTTAGTGGCCTTATTGCAAGCTGCAGACCTACATTTGCCCCTACCAATAATCCACTTTCCAACATTTGGTGGCAGCGGTGTTATGAGGACTTGTGTTTAAAAAGTACACCTTTCAGTAAAGTGAATAAAGATGATAAAAATCCTCTAAATTGCCTTAGAAACGTTTGAAGTTGAGTTTTGGAATTTGTACTTAATTGTTTTTATTCCGTTGTTTTGATTTTTCCAAATTGTTCTAAGTCTGTTGTGCCTAGATTTTTGTGATCCAAAACTAGGGAACCATTGGGCTGGACCTGGCTAAACTGTCCCTGTTCAAGCTTTCTGAGCTTAGGGAACAGTGGAGGCTTAGGGGGCTGCTGCTGCCAAGAAGATGAGGAAGGCAGGGTTGCTTGAGTCCCTACAGGCCTGGGCCAGGGAAGCTGAGGAGAACCCAGAGGGGCTGGAGGATGTTCTACCAACCTCACCCAAGAGGAGGGAGATGGGAGAGGGTGGCATTGGGAAGAAATAGTGGCAGTGAAAAGGATGAAGATGTTGAGATGTCCAGGGGAAGTGTATTTGAACCTAAACTTCCCAAGGGTATAGAACCCACGTACACTGAGGGGGATGACATTGACAGGTGGCTAGCAGCTTTTGAGCAGGCCCTTAGAATGAGTCGGGTCCCCTCTAGGTATTGGGGTGCACTCCTGTGGGAGTTGATTCTAGTAGCTGGGAGGGATAGGCTCCTGACCCTGAAGGAAGAGGATGCAGAATCATACCAGCAGATGAAGGCATGCTTAGTCAAGAGATTTGGTCTGACTCCAGAGCAGTACAGGGTGAAGTTTAGAGGCACCCAGAAATTGAGTTCAAAGTCTTGGGTAGACTTTGGGTCATTTGGATTGTTGGTAACAAAGTTGACAAATATGAGGGATTGTATAATTTGTTTTTGAAAGAACATAGTTGGACTAATTGTCCAGAAGAGAAGTTACGCCAGTATCTAGTGGACTCTAAGCTGACAGGCTCCATAGAGCTGGTAGAAGCAGCTGATGAGTGGGTGAGACCCGAGGTTTCCATTCAGCCCCAGGGGGGTGACAAGAAGAAAGGAGGGCAGGTCCATCCCCAGGGTGAAGCCCAGGAAAAAAAAGTCAAAACCAGAAGGAGTCCTCCAAAGACTCCCAAAAAAACTCCACCAGGATGGAGGGGCCCGAGCCAACCAAAATTCAAATTGAGGGAGAATCAGGGAAAGCCTGGTAGGTTCTTTGACCCCTCAAAGTTGGGTTAGTGCTTTGACTGTAATCAACCAGGGCATAAGCAGGGAGATTCTGTCTGTGCAAAGAATCTCCCCCCTAAGGGGCTATCCACAGTGATTGCCAGTGTCAGTGTAGTAGTGGAGAGTGGTGACCCAGAGAGGGGTAGTCAGGTTATAGAAGCAACCTTAGTGTCCCTGGGTGGGGTGAATATTGTAACCCTTGCTGCCCTACCTCCAGACATGGACAAGTATAGGCAGAGGCCCAAAGTGAATGGGACTGAGGTTGAGGCTATCAGAGACACTGGGGCTAGTGTAACTATTGTCCTGGATGAAATGGGGCCTCCAGAGAGGTTGTTACCTGGTAAGTTTTATCAGGTGATTTATGCAGACAACACTACCAAACTCCATCCTCTGGCTGTGGTGGATTTGGAATGGGGAGGTGTGACAGGCCCTATGAAAGTAGCTGTGTCAAATGTGCTCCCAGTCCAGTGTTTACTGGGTAATGATCTTGAAGCCTCTGTGTGGTCAGAGGTGGAGAGAGGACTCCATATGAAAACATTGGATCTCCCTGCATGGGTATGTGCTGTGACTAGGTCACAGGCTAGCCAGAAGGGAAGGGCTGGACACTTGGACCCTGCAACAAAGGAGCAAGCATCCAAGGACAAATGTACTGGGCCTGCTAAGCCAGCCCAGGGAACTCCAGAGGTACAGGAAGAATCTAACCCTGATCGGGAAGATCTGGCCTCTGAGGGAGATACTTCATCCATGCCAGAGCTGTCAGATTTGGCAGAACTAACAGGAGCACGTGGACCCACCAAAGAGGAGTTCAGCCAGGGACAACGTGACTGTCCCACCCTTGAGGGCTTGAGAAAGATTGCTTCTAAGCAAGAAGAGGGGGATAACATTGGGTTTCACAAACTCTACTGGGAAGATGGACTGCTTTATCTTGAGGCCAGGAACCTCAATGAGGGGGCCCCCAGGAGGTTGGTGGTGGCCCAGAAGTACAGAGTTCATCCTGACTTTGGGTCATGATATCCCCTTGGCAGGATATTTGGGACAGAAAAAGACATGGAAGTGGTTCCTGAACCATTTCTACTGGCCCCATATGTCAGAAAAGGTAAAGGAGTTTTGCAGCTCCTGTGTCACCTGTCAGGCCATTGGCAAGGCAGAGGCAAGACCAAGGCTCCCCTAATTCCGTTGCCAGTGGTGGGGGTTCCTTTTGAAAGGTTGGGGATGGACATTGTTGGTCTGCTGGACCCACCAACTGCATCAGGGAATAGGTATATCTGAGTGGTAGTTGACCATGCCACTAGGTACCCTGAAGCCATACCTCTTAGAACCATTGATGCTCCTGTGGTGGTCTTAGAAAAGATGGGTGAGGTTACCTATTTGATTGACATCGGCACCCTTAGGAACCCTGAACAGGTTCTGCATGTTGATAGATTGAAACCCCACCCTGACAGGGCAGACATGGGGATATTGGTAGACCCTTCCAGGGCAGCCCCCACAGCAAGGTATAAGTTAAAAAAAACGAATCCCTGTTGCAAAGCGGGCTTTCTGCCCCCGGGGGGGCAGATAAGGGGCTATTGCCCCCATCTGCCTCCTGAAGGGGGCAGAAAGACTATTGCCTTTATTGGGGGGAAGAGTGGGGCATTGGAATGCCCATTCTGGGCACGGCCAACCACTGACCTTAAAAAAAAATCCCTGGTGTCTAGTGTGCTTTCTGCAGAAAGACTGATCAAGCCAGTTTTTCTGGGGGGAGCAAAGGCCCTTTCCCAAGGGGCTGCTCTCCCCTCCCTGTTACCTAGTGGGTGGATCCACTAGGGAAGGGTACAATACCTCTCCCATATAATTCGGTTCTTGGGGAGGCTGAGATAGCCCCACAAACACAGACACAAAGATACCGAAGCAAAGTTTCATTTTCAGTTTCATTTTCAATGTAATGACATAAGCACTCCATACCCGCGATCGTCATTAAACCTCCCAAGGCTAAAATAAGAATAACTAATGTTGTGCGCCTCTGCATAGACTGAATGGTTCCATCATGAGAACAGAAGCACTGGTGCTCATGACGGAAACATTCCGTCATGAGAACCGAAGGGTTTAAACCATGAAAGTAGGAATGAATCCACCAGATCAGCGTGTTTTAGTTTGTAAGCCAAAAATAATGAGGAGAAAGAAGAGCTGAATCAAACAAACATAATAAAAAAAAATTGCTGGATGTTTTTAATGAAATGAAAGAAACATACCATGTGTGTTTCTAAAGCAAAGATGCCACCAGATAAGGGCATTTAAGTTGCAAAGCCAAAAATCACTATATTCTAAAGCAAGACGTAAAGGTATTGCATTTTTTAAACATAAAAATGGGCACCATGCTTAAACACAAATTGCGCAGACCGTGTTGTAATTATAAAAAGGGCTTCATGCTAAAAGAAAGCATGGAGCCACTGGACAGTAATCAAGCCAGCAACAAAGCACTCATACCTAATGTTATCATGTAACAGGTGTGAGGGATTCCCTTTTTATTGGTGTGGGCCAACAGAATGTTATGCAATTATATGCATGTATCTTATTTGTGCTCATCTTTAAAGGACTGATAGATCTACTTTGTGCCTGGCACTATAAATTTAAGTGTGTCTGTCGGATTAAGTAGCCTACCTTTAGCATGCTTTTTATGGCAGCATTCCATGTCGTTCAAGCTGGCTAGTGGTATGCTTTTGCTGTGTTTTCACTCTAGCACAGCTCTCCTTCTTCGTCCACCTTGCTCTGCTGCTCTGCTGTAATGTCCACGGGCGTCACTAGGGGAATGCGGGGCTGCAGACCGCACCAGGTGACACCATTTGATGGGGCGACACCGTGCAGTACTGCCCAGTATCATGCATCAGGTGTGTGACATTCACGCATTTTAGAAACTCGTGCTGACTTGTGTGCCAGCTCTGCTGCTCCCGGGCGCTGCAGGCTCACTTGCCAGCAGCCGGCTCAGATAGTTAATAAACAGTTAAATGTGATAGTTAATAAACAGTTAAATCTGTCTGTTAGTCCTGGCACCTTGGCGTGAGTCTCCCTTTCACTTTTTGCTGATGTGCCTCAGACGTTTTGCTGGTGTTCGCTGCTCAGGGCACTGCACCACGGCCGATCCGTGCCGCAGTGCAAGTGCTCCCAATGTAAAGTATATCCGTAATTGATTTCCACGATTGGCTTATTTGGTTTACTGTCAGTCCCCAGTAAAGTGCACGAGAAGTGCGGGGGCTTGTAGATACAAATGCCGCTAGTGGGCTTGCAGCGCTGGTTGCGCCACCCACAGAAGTGGCCTCGTAACCTGTGTCTCGGGTCCGCCATTGCAGTCCCAGCGTACAGTCTCGTACTGTCACACTGACTGCGCAAGTGCCCACACTTGCCAGTCCCTAAACCTTCCCTTAACTTCATATCAGACACCCCTATGCTAGGCCTAAGGGCAGGGTGCGTTGTAAGGATAAGGTAGGACATGCCTAGAGTGTGGCATGTCCTAATAGTGAATTACCGCCCTTTTCCTTCTTCCCTGTTGAAGGGCTACCTGTTCTCTTAGGCCAGATGAGCTGCCGGAATTATTACACGCTATGGTCCCGCCAGGCTCAGGGAACACGGTGGCATGTCAAGTTTAGTATGCCTGAACTCAGAATAATAAAATACTTCCTTTAGTAAGATGTATTTTAATATCTTGTGTTTGGAAACGCTACTTTTAGAAAGTTAGCCTTTGCTCTGTGGTAAATAAAATATTACCCTGGCAGAATTTCTAGGCATTAACAAAGTATCATGCATCAAGTGAGAAGCAGAGTCCGTGGTATCTGAGTTAAAATGGGCTTTATTCCAATAACTCGAGTCAAAGGGAGAATTAGTTCCATCACCACAGAGGTTCAGGAAGAGTCTTCTAACATTTAATAACAAAACATTATATTATATACTTTTTACTCCTTGTACATAGGAGCAGGCGCAAGACAGAAAATGAGATAAGAGCATGTGGGCGTGCATGAGGGTGTGTACTTTGATGAGTCATAGGTGTGTGATAGGTAGGTGTCATAGGTGGGTGGGTACTTAGAGGAGGAGTTGGCATGACCAGCTCGAACTGTGCCCTAATTGTGCAACTTTGAGCATGACGTGCAATTGACGTGTAACTGGGAGGAGGCTGACTTTCAACCTAGCAGAGAGATCTTTTATGTCAAGGCGACCAGCACATCTAGTACAACTGATATCTAGAGTCAGCAAGCAAAAGAAGCAAAGGTTGTTCGTCACTAAAAGACAGAGATGGCATATTTATTCGTTGCATGAGCTTTCTATGGGTGCAAGCACTGTGATTTACTTAAATGGAGACAGAATGGCTAGGCCTATCTCCCTCGGACGGGTTCTGTGTACTTTTCCTCACCGGGCAGATATGTGACTCTGTACAGCAGACAGATAACTGTTATTCATAAATGATACTGTCTTGGCATGCCTCTTGCTGGGCTTCTCTCGGCTGAGCTAGAAGTATGCGAGGTCAGAGGGACGTAACTGCAGCTTCAGTGTGTCAGGAGTCATGAACTGCAAATACATGGGCCTTATGCTACCTTAACGTTTGGGAGACTTGATGACTTGACTTGCAGGACATGTTTGCAGAGGCCTAGTGATTCAGGCCACTACGGGAAATATGCATGGGTGACATGCACATGACATGTAACATAGGGTATATGTAGTGGACATGTTTGGTCAGGCAAAATATCATTTTCCTCATTCCCTCCTTGTCCCCTACATATACCTTTTAGGATACATCTATATTCATGAGACCGTATAGTTGATCATACAGAATCATTTGTTCATCTTTAACTCTTTGTTTACGTGGATCTGGAATACAGGCAGTGGCACACAGGCCGCAAATCGCCGGGCCACACTGCAAACAGAGACAGCAACCAAATACCATAAGTAGGGCCATTCCTAGGAAGGACATAACTTTCCATCCCCATGCAGATATTACACCCCAGAACCAACTGGACCAAGTCCATGTGCCTGGGTCTTGATGTATGACATTAGCAATTTTGTGGAGTCTTGTTATTGCTTCGTACACAGATGGTGCATTATCTGGGATGAAAATGCAACAACTAGATCGGATGACTCTACAAGCTCCGCCCCTATCCGCCAAGATGACGTCCAGAACGAGGCGGTTTTGAAGAATGACAAGTCTAATAGCAGACTGTTCCTGGGTTAAGTTCGCCAGGGCAGATGCAGTTATATTTACAACTGTTTCAAGAGTCCTTGTTAACCTGCGTATCAGTTTACTGTTTTGGACGGGACCTATGAAGAAAAAGAATCCTTTGTTGAAATCTGTATATTGCTCCCATGCTGTTTCAGTCTGATCGATACCTGCAGAATCTGTCTCTCTCTTTTGTCTAACATGTTCTAGTTGTGAATCTCTGTGATAATGGGATGGGGCTAGAAAAACGGGTGGCAATAAGAATGCTATATAACAAGTCCCACCCCAGTCTAAGGGCAGATGTACGTAGGCTGTCTGACCACAAATGAAATAGGTATGGCGTGATGTTTTGAAAGAAGAAAGTCCTTCATCATTAAACTCTACTACAGTGTTACACATGCTGTGTCCCATATGTACTGAGCCTTTCTTACTAACACATAAATCACCTTTTGCTGGCAGGACTGAAATAAACGGTGGACCTGTGTTTTGCTTGGGCTGAACATTTAACATTATAAAATTAACAGACGCATTTCCCTGTTCGTACTCTTCATTCTCTAAATCGGATCCCTTTCTTTGGGGGAATCCGTCTTTGTCTGGAAAGCATGCTTCATTCATTACTTTATTCAGGTTTCCGTATATCCAGCCACCTGGATAAGCTATGTACCTTCTATCTATTGATGTCATTAGAGCAAACCATGCTCCACACTAACCATTGTGTGAGAACGGTAAAGGGTAGAATGGTAGAACTCCCTTCGTTTCTTGATAAGGAGGCAGTTGGCCACATACCCAGCAATCGGTCGCATTGCTGGTCTGATGAGAATGGTGTAAAATTCGAATAAATGTATTGTTACGCAGTGCAAGTCGATATGACAATTCATGAGGTGGCAGGTCACTAAATGTGTGCTCTGTGGTGCTGTTACTGGAAGATTGTATATGTGAGGAAATAGGAAAGAAAACATGTAGCAATAAACTAACACCAATTATAACAATGCACAGAATAAAAAGGATGATCAGAGTAACTATACATCGACTACGTAATACCTTGCAGTACTTTTCCTTCTTGTCTCTCTTCTTGCTATTCTCATATGTGATCTTATGCATGTCAGAATCGAGTCTAACCAATTCACCACCGGGTGGGCTTAAACAATTAAACTACGTCTGACTTGCTAGTTCTTAATCTAGACCTATACTCTTGCTGAGGGGTATTTTCTAGCAAAGGTCAGTGTTCTTTATTAAAAGTTTCAAAGTTCCAAAGTTCCAAAGTGTCTTTTGTAGTGATGAAGGTGAGTTCGGCCTTTACGTCCTTCCACCAACTTCGGCGTCTTCCAACGTGGCTCAAGGGGACTTGAACGATCAAAAATCCGGACACAAGTATAGAATCCTCTGGTGCTATGGCATGTTCCTTGACCTGGGTGTTGTCAGGGAAGGCGGCAGCAACCTGTGAATGAAAAGAGAGTAGTGCAGAAATCAAGGAAGCCAGGTAATCTGTCAGCATATTACTGTCAACATCAGTTAGTTTTCCTTGGCATAGGCGTACCCCACATATATACTCCATAAGGAGATAGGCCTGTTCTGGAATGAGCTACCATACGCATGTAAAAGAGGGCAACCGGCAAGGCAACCATCCAATCCACGCCTATTTCTGTACAGATCTTAGCAATTTTTGTCTTGAGGGTCTGATTATGTCTTTCTACAAGGCCTACTGCTTCTGGGTGTCTGACACAATGGAATTTCCATGTATAACCTAACAGAAGGGACACTTGTTTCATTAGTTCAGAGGAGAATGGCTGATCGATATCTGAATAGATCACATGAGGTAATTCATATCTGGGGAAGTACTGCGCACTAATTGTCTGGCTGTTGTAACAGCAGTATAATCTGGAACTGGATATGCTTCTGTCCATCTAGACAGTGCACATACAACTACCAAGACGTACTTGTAACCTCTACATCTGTCCATTTGGATATAATCCATCTGGAGAACCTCAAAAGGGTGGTCAGGAGGATGAAATCCGCCTTGTTCCACCGGAATGCCTTTACCTGGATTGAACTGACAACAGATCATACATGTTCGTGCTTTCTGCTTCACTGCTGCACATAGGTGCTTGTTAAACCAAATATTCTGTAAGTAGTCTATCATCATCTATCATCTTCTCTCCTAAGTGTGCGGGACTATGTGTTGGGCTTATGATTACTTGTACCATAGAATCTGAAAGAAACCATGTGCTTTTCCCTTAGTCATCCAACCTTGGTTAGTCTGGACCCCTCCTTGTTCAGTCCATTTCTTTATCTCATCTGCAGTGGCATGTGTCTGTATGTCGAGTAAATCTTGAGTAGGGTCCCTGACTGTCATACATGTTGTCAGTAATGGTACCTCTGTCCTTGTCGTGTCTGTTGGTGTCTGGGCTGTCTGGGCTGTTTGAGCCATTACCCTGGGTAATGGTGTCTGTAACTTTGGTATGAGCTTTATATTTCAGGATAGGAATGGCTGTAGGTAAATGTATGGCTTCTAACAGGGCCTGAATAAGCTGGCCATGCTGAATCTTGGCACCAAGGGAGGTCCAAAAAAAATGCAGGCTTGTGTCAGAGCAATAAGCTCTGCTGCTTGAGCAGACAGTGTGTCTATTTCCTGTGGTCACAGCATAGGCTGCTACTAATTCTCCTGTACTTGTTCTCATGCATGATCCATCTACATAGAGTGTCAGGTCTGGGTTTAGAAGTGCAATATCTGTCAGGTCTTGTCTTGGTTTGTTCATTACTTCCACACAGTCATGTGGTGATGCATTTACTGTACTTGAGGGCAAAAGTGTTGCAGGATTCAGAATATTACAACGTCTGATCTCTATGTGTGGTTGAAATAATGTCAGTCCATATCCTGTCAGTCTCGCCACAGTCAAATGTAAAAATAAATAAAAATAAAAAAAGCATAAAATGTTTACTGTGACATGGAGTCGCTAAAACTGGCGCGTGACATAATGCTCTTTTTAATTCCTCAAATGCCAAGGTGTGTTCTTGTGTCCTAGGGAGAACAGTCAAAATGGCTGCCTCCTGTGTAGTTAACTGTATGAGCGGTTTGCTAGATATGCATACTGGGGAATCCATTCCCTACAGTAAGAAGTGAGGCCAATAAAGGCACATACTTCCTTTTGTGTCCTGGGCTGTGAAAGGTTAGTAATGAGCTGTATGATTCCTGTGTTAGCTGTCTACCGTGTTAGCTGTATACCTGGTGTACCCTCCTTGGAAAGCAAGTGTTGTACACCACTTGCTTTACACAGAAAGTGCAAGACTGTCAGAGATGCAATGTCACAGTCTGGTTCTGGTCTTGCTGTAATTAGAATGTTGTTTATGTACTGTATCAGTGCTGTGTTGGTAGGCATGTAAACACTGTCTAGCTGTCTTTAGTGTCTGACTGTAAATGCTAGGGCTCACTGTCATCAATCTAGCAAAAATAATTATATAAAAATAAATAAATAAATAAAAATGAATTCTCAATTCAAAAGCACGCTTTTATATTGGGGAACCTCTATCCAAAACCTCTGCAGTTTTACAATAAATCCTACTCTAAATCCTGGTAATAGTATGACCATACTACCTACAATATGTTCTCTAAATGTATCTGAATAAAACCAAAGTAATCTTGTCATAGACAGAAGGCCTAGAAGCCTCGATACTCCTTACTCCTTTGAGAAACAGCCCCTCCCTCTAGAATTATGTTCGCGCTCGGAGCTTTGAATCAATTCCAAGCCGGGCTACACTGAGATCTACAATTGAATGACTGCCAGATGCTGAACTCATTGCAAGAGCAAGACTCCTGCCAATTATTCTGTTTACACTACTGGGGGAATAACTATCCATTTGCAAGCGTGACATTATCTGAAGTCAATGAAGCTGGCTGCAAGGAAGAGCCTGACTCAGCTGGAGGACAGCCAATAATTGTCCGCGGAAAAGAATTGGAGGATGGCCAATATCAACAAGACAGGCACTCCAAGAGAGAAAAAAACCCTCCCTTTACATAAACATCATTTACTGGGAACCAGGCCATCTCGGACGGACGGTGTCTCAAGGTCGAAAACACATTCCTTGTACTTCAAAACATATCTGTTCCCAGGCCAGAACTGAAGCAAAATTTAAAACGTGGTAAAAAGTAAATTAATAAAGACATATATTTTTCTGTAACTGAGTGACATGCTAGCTTTTTTAAAAATTCTGTACTGCTACTAGCTGCAAGGGAAAAAATAAACAGAACAAAACAATCATGGCATGGAAACACACCATATTTTACTTTTTTGAAAATAACATGTCGAACTCCTTAATTCTGCATTGCATAACCAATATTTTCATAAGTAAGTGTGCAAGTTTTTCTATTCTACCTATTAAAAGGGCCAGATTCATACTTTTTCAAAAGGCCATCTTTTCTAATTTTAGTGGGGACTGTTCTCTGCACATATCAATTGAAGCAGCCTGTCAAAGTACATAGGTGAGCCTTGAAACTAAATGAATGCAAATCAAACTAATGTAGGGGACTCTTAGCAATGCACTAACATGGTAGTGTATTGTAGCTATCAAAAAGGGCCACGTTCATTAATTTACAAATAGCCACTTTCCTAGGTGAGTGGAATAACTGTCACACGCTAAAGGGCAGCTTGCATTGGGAAAAATAATAATTCATATTTTCTAGAAACATCCCTATTTAAACAAAAAACACTGTTGCATTACACTAATTTAAAGCACATTCTAAGATGGGTCTGTTTCATATTTTCTTTCCAACCGTGAAAACATTGAAGCACTCTTCGTGGTGCAAACCCTTATCTCACATTTCAGAAATACGCCCATTGGATAACATGGCAAATCGCACCTCCACACAAAACATGCTTTTTCCACCACTTCCACAGCTCAGATCCTTTTCAAATTTTGCATCACAGTAGTCCAAGCTATTCCCTAAATCCTCACCAAAAACCAACTAAATCCGTCCACTGGAACGGGTACGAATTTCCACTCAAACACACGCCCCCCCGCAAACACCAAAAAACGCTAAAATTCCTCAACACCTTGTTAAACAGCTTGTTAAAACAAATACTGTCTACTCAGTACAAGATATTAACTCTTTGGCAGCAATTCCCCAATGACTGCAGTACATGGGAAAGTCATGAACTCATCTCTCCACGTTATCACATAACACATACGCACATCTTCAAAACATTTTTCTCTAAGCACTTGAAAGAGATCCAGCTCTCTCCTGCCTAACGTAATGGCTAGGGACCTGATGATAACATGCTCTGCACAAGCCATAACTACATGGCGCTATTCACAAGCCATATTTACAAGAAACTCAACAAGTCACAAAAATGACACGCTATTCACAAGGCATATTTACAAGGAGCTATACTTAAGAAAATTCAACAAACTACTCACAAGTCTTAAGCACAAAGCGCAATTCACAAATAAACCAACTAGTTACTCACAAGGCACTTGCGCAGTCCAGAAGGGACTTGTCTAGATACAAGGAAATGAACGCTTCAGATGCTGTCGGCTTTAATTCTACATACTCTAAAGGGTACAGGTGGTGGCGTTCTCTACCTACTGGGTCTTTCTGAGGTGGTCACTTTAGCTAGTTTTTCTGACAGAACGGGATAAATACCAGTTAACAACGGCATTTCTTGGCTTGTTTAGTTCTCTCTGCTTTATTGAATTCTTTCTCTGTTCTCCTATGTCACTCTTTGCGCCATAACTCAATGGCACCTTTCTGAGAGGGTCTTGACTTTCTTTTTCAAATGGCGTCTAGCCCATACTTATTATACATAAAATGACCAGGTGTGTCTCTAGGCCGTATTTTAACTGTCTATTCTAGTAAACCTCTTCTGGTCCCTATCTGACGTAATTTTGAAAACAGAAACCAATACAATGAAAACACAATACACAAAAATAGACTGTAACAATCAACAATCATTCACACTAAACAATTTAAACACTGAAACAGATACAGATACAACCTAAACTGATACAGAGAGTTAAACAGGTACTTGAAAAACAGTTTGTGCACTGAAAATACAGTACAACCATACCGGTCCCAAAAAATTGAGACACGTCTTTACCGGGCCCACGTTTAACTTAACCGTGGACCCGTCTTGACCGTTCCCACCTTTTACCGTGGGCCCGTCTTGACCGTTCTCATTTAAAATGAGCCCGTCTTGAAACTTGATACATTTCCCATAGTGGTACTCACCGGGAAAGCAGAACTTGAAACTTGAAGGCCTCGGAAACTTGACTTGACTACGCTTGCGCCTTGGAACAGGTGGACCTCTGGAGACCTCGGACCTTGCTCTCTCACGGGCTGGGCCTCTGGTTGAGACGATCCGCGTTTCTCACCGCCTCACATGGATGCCTGGTCGCAGTCCGTCCTCCTCCGTGGGCCTGAGGGAGTGGCAGGAAGTCCTGCTGGTGCGCTTTGAAGTCCGTCACGGCTGTAGAAGGGGGCAAAGACTAGACCCACAACTCCGGCGAGTGGGGAAAGGGATATGTGCCTGTTCGGGCGCAAAATTATGTGGTAAATAAAATATTACCCTGGCAGAATTTCTAGGCATTAACAAAGTATCATGCATCAAGTGAGAAGCAGAGTCCGTGGTATCTGAGTTAAAATGGGCTTTATTCCAATAACTCGAGTCAAAGGGAGAATTAGTTCCATCACCACAGAGGTTCAGGAAGAGTCTTCTAACATTTAATAACAAAACATTATATTATAAACTTTTTACTCCTTGTTCATAGGAGCAGGTGCAAGACAGAAAATGAGATAAGAGCATGTGGGCGTGCATGAGGGTGTGTACTTTGATGAGTCATAGGTGTGTGATAGGTAGGTGTCATAGGTTGGTGGGTACTTAGAGGAGGAGTTGGCATGACCAGCTCGAACTGTGCCCTAATTGTGCAACTTTGAGCATGACGTGAAATTGACGTGCAACTGGGAGGAGGCTGACTTTCAACCTAGCAGAGAGATCTTTTATGTCAAGGCGACCAGCACATCTAGTACAACTGATATCTAGAGTCAGCAAGCAAAAGAAGCAAAGGTTGTTCGTCACTAAAAGACAGAGAGGGCATATTTATTCGTTGCATGAGCTTTCTATGGGTGCAAGCACTGTGATTTACTTAAATGGAGACAGAATGGCTAGGCCTATCTCCCTCGGACGGGTTCTGTGTACTTTTCCTCACCGGGCAGATATGTGACTCTGTACAGCAGACAGATAACTGTTATTCATAAATAATACTGTCTTGGCAGGCCTCTTGCTGGGCTTCTCTCGGCTGAGCTAGAAGTATGCGAGGTCAGAGGGACGTAACTGCAGCTTCAGTGTGTCAGGAGTCATGAACTGCAAATACATGGGCCTTATGCTACCTTAACGTTTGGGAGACTTGATGACTTGACTTGCAGGACATGTTTGCAGAGGCCTAGTGATTCAGGCCACTACGGGAAATATGCATGGGTGACATGCACATGACATGTTACATAGGGTATATGTAGTGGACATGTTTGGTCAGGCAAAATATCATTTTCCTCAGCTCGCCTAACTATTTCAGCCCACCTCTGCCAGGATGTGTATCTGTTGTCTGAGTTTGTGTGAGTGACAGGGCTGGAGAATTCCCGGGGACACTCTGGGGCTCCAGGTGGTGAATAGGGTGCTTACACCAGGATGTGTGGGCGGAGTAGTCCTTGACTCTGAATAGGGTTGTGCTCCACTACCACAATGCTGGCTCCACCTCCGGCGGAGAGTCTGATGTCCCTGCCCGGCACCCTGAAAGAAGAAGGCAGCTTCTTGTAAACAGAGTACTCCAAAACCGGGTTGAACTAGGCTCAGGCCCCCTGGCCTGCAAAGACAAAAGAATCTCAGTATAAATAGAGGAGCTCCGCTCCTTGCAAATAAGATCCAGTTTTGACCAAGACGAACCTCTGCCTGACGAGAAGGACCAAGAGAAGATGAAGGACGGAAACCAGTCTGTATCCTGAAAGACTGGCCTGCAGTGGTTCCTTGCTGCGAAAGGAGAGGAGAAGACCAGATAGGACTTCGAAGACAATCTCCAAGGGCTTGATCTCGAGCTTGCTCCCTGTACGGAACCCCAGGACCATTGGGTTCTATTCTGCTTGCGCCCGTCTGCTGTTGGGCCTTAGTTCTTATTCCCTCACCGGAGTTGTGACTCGGGTGCCTTTGCCCCTCCCAAGGTGGTGACAGCTCGCAGCCTGGTCGCCCCGCCGCTGAGAGCCCCGCTCATCCCTGAGTCGCTCTTCGCTTCAGTGCCAGGCCGCCCGCTCTCCTGTCACCTCGCCTGCTAACGGAGCGCGTTGTGCGCCTCTCATCTTCTCGAGCCAGAATCTGCACGGAGCGCATCCCACAGCCTCGGACGGTCCGTACGTCGATACGTACCCGACTGTCTCGCTTTGCCCTCCTGCATACCAAGGCTCGTGCCGCACCTCAAGAAAGGCCTTCCATACGTTGGTAACGGAGGCCTCGTGCTGCACCCGTCTGCCGAGAACGCGACGCCCCTCACAGATCCACAAGTACGACCTGGCGTGCTGAGAAGTAGTACGCCCAGCAGGCCTGACTGGCGCCTCGCCACGTGAGCTGCATCGACCCCGGATCGCCACAACCCTCCACAGTCCTGCTCACCCACCTCGCTCCTCGAGTGGGCCCCTAGCCGGAGAAATCCTCTGGAGAACCGTCGGCCTCGTCCCGGGTCCGCTTTCACCAGTAGCCACGCCTGAAACGCCTCGGACTTCCACAAGCAAGGTACACTTGAACTCCGTCTCGAGTTCACATCAGATCCAGGGTCCGCAACGTTCTGTTTGCCCTGTCATCGTACCTTGCTAAACAACGAACATTTAAAGACTACTTGCCTAGTTAAATCTGGTGGCCTCAAATCGCTAAACGTTATATGGTCTTGTGTTAATCCTGCATATGAGAATATCTTTTATATAAAGTCTACGTATTTTTTATACAACTGATAGAGCAAGATTTAGCATATTTCGCGACTTGCTTGAGTCAAGAACCTCGAATCATCTATAATCCTGTAATGCAATCCGTATGTCGTACTAATTTTCTTTTATTTTGGATGTGTGTGTATATTAGTGACGCTTGCCTATGTGTTTTACTAATACGAATAACCCTTGTCCTTAAAATGGCCGTCGCTTGGGAATTTTCTACTGCGCATGTGTTAGTCACACTCACGTGACGTGACGTAGTTGCAGTTGTGGTGGGAAAATGTGCGCATGCGTACTTGCCTCTAAAATGGCTGTTTGTGTCTTAACGTGGTGAAGCTTGCGCAGATGCTTTCGTGTTATTGCCTGTTTGCACTAATCCATAATGGCATAGTTTATTTTTATAGTAAGAAATAAAGTAGCTACTCATGGTATATAGTGAAATCATTTATTTCTATGTTTTAATTTGTTTTCGCTTACTTTTCATGTACCGCGATATTGGGGGTCTGAATGAAACGTGAACCATCTTGAAAGTCCCTACTGCGCATGTCGCGCAGCCAGGGAGAAGACAGCCTTGAGCAGTGGAACTCAGCCAGCTGGCAGCCACAGTCAAGATGCTCCTGTGAACACAACCTCTGACCCAGAGGGATGGAGCTAAACTGTGCTTGACTCGATACAATTGTAATTTTCTATTGTATTCTGTGAAACTTGCCGTGAGAACCCCAAATTCACTAGGCGGTCCCAAAAAATGGTAATGAAGGCTTGTAGAAGTTTGTCCTGATTGGTGTGTTAACCTATCCTACTTGGGGACCAATCGAAATTGGGGATTCTGACACTTTGCAACATTGGGGGGTGGTACACTAACCCGAAAACAGTATAACTAGCCTAGGTATAGCTAGAGAATTTGTCCGACTTGTCTGAATAGCTGACCTGTCACTGACCCAACACACTCAATAGGTGACTGAATACAGAGCGCTGCGGAGCACTCTGTCCGAATTTGACCATAGACTCAAAGGTTTTACTAAACCTTAAGTGCTGGCGGAGCACTTTGCTGGGAAGTTTGCTAAACCCAATCGGGGTTCTGACTGATAGCTGCAGAGAGAGTGGAGCGCAGGCGTTGCTTCCGACCTGCGGGTGCTGGTCGTTCCTTGGTGGTCCTGTCCTGATCCTAATCTGGTTTTCCTGTCCTGTCCTGGGGTGTCCATTCCGCATCTGCTGTCCCATTGATGACTGTCCTTCCGTGGGGTATTTCCTGTCCTTAACTGATCCGTGGCCAGGGTTGGTTTCCACACCATTCTAGGTAAATATATAGTGCTGAAACTATATTCTGCACCTTCTATTCTTCTGTCTTTGCTTCAATAAAGGCATACCTTTGCATACGTTAAATTTCCATGCTTTCCGCAATCTACTATATGAAAGTCAATGCATTTTTTCCTATAGCATGTTCCTATGTTTCCCTACCTTTTAGAGCATATATTTCTCCATTCTGTCTATGAATTATAGATGTGGTTTATAATTTTTCTCCTGCAACCTGATTTGAAGTAATGATGTTAGAATTATAGCATATTCCACTTTTCCCCCCTCCTATAGTGATATAGGATTTCCAATTCTTTTATCCACTCTTGAAGTATTTCCCAATAGTGTAATTCTAGTACGTGCATACGTTTGCCCATTTATAGATGTCCATTCTTGAGTTCCATTTCTATAAATCTGTTTTAGCATGTTTCATGTTTTCTTCTCAAACTAAACCCTTAAATGGTTGCCCTTATATTTTTCCTGTATGGTTATGTGCTTTTCGTTACTCTGATTATAGACTGCCTTCTGGTTGTAAATGGTGTTCTTTCCGAATCTGATTTCTAGATAAACTTTTAAAACTTCCCAGTTGTCTGTGATCATTTAATGCAGAAGTATATATCGTTGGGTTTGTATTTTGCCTGCCTTTCTTTTACAGCTAGCTCCCTGATCCATTGTGGTCATAGGTACCCGTAACGATGGATTGGTAAGTCGGGTATGCTAGAAATAAATAGGAAGGAATCAGGGTTACTGGTAGTAAATTGTAAGGTCACCTGATTAATGTATATGGTGAATTGAAGTTTATGGGCCCGAAAACATATATGGTGAAATTGTTGGTCGGGTGACTTGCGATCTCTATCAGTAATTTTCTGGTAGCAGAGGTAATGGATAGGGACTAGTTAAAGTTAGGTAGGACTAGTTAAGCTAGATAGGTTGGATGCTGCTAACGTAAATTTTATGCTGCTAAAAAGGGGTAAATATTTTCTGTGAACTGATCACTCACGTGAAATGATTTGCTTTGAAAATTATGAAATGTTTTAAATTGTTTTTCTTATTATTGTACTGATATATGTATTAACCCGCTCGTTAGTAAAAGTTTTTTGTGTTGTTGGGAATCCCCGGGGAATTGAATAGCGAGTGGTGAAGAGAATCCACTTGCTTTGAGGTCACTGGCTTTAGGAAAATTGGTGCAGGTTAGGCAGAACTGGAAGCACTAATTAGGGTTTTCTGAATGTATGTTCGAATAATTGACAGCAACGAGCTCGCTGGCAAAACTTCTATCGTGATATAACCTAGTAAGGGTCACACCGGAAGGAGTAGCAGGTTCGTCGGAGCTTGGGTGAAAGCAAAGGGGTTCGCTGGTGAAACTTTAGACTTAGATATATCCCAGAAAGGTGGATGAGTCTAGGGAAGTAACAGGTTCCCCGAAGCTTGAGTGAAGGGTAGGCAGAAGAGATCTATCCGTAGTGTGTGAAAAGTAAATGGAAGTAGTTTACTTGCAGTGAAACAAATCTTTACTGTCTAGACACTTGAGTACAGTGGCGAATGTGTATTCGTTGTTAAATAACCAAGCACTAGCACTTTAGAAAGAAAGAAAGTTTCCGTTACCTTGTGAAGGAGGGAGCCAGTTGCGAAGCTGCTCTGACGTCACTCCGTGCCACGCTGGGATTGGTAGACGCAGCGGGTGTGTAGCAGAGCTGGAATTGTAAAGGAGGGGTGAGTGCTGAAGCGTGAGAACTGTCTCGCGAAAAGGCCGCACACCCATTGGTCGAGATTATTTGAAACCGTGCATTTCATTGGTTGCACGAAAATAAAAGACGCACTTGAATTGGGAGTGATTTTGTAAACAGAGTCGCTCGCAGGAAATTGCATGTGGCACACGTATATGCCAGAGACTAGACCTGATCCCAGGTATTTAGGTTTTGAGAAAGATCAGAGGAAAGGCCATAACACTAGCATTATGTACGGGAATAAGAGAAAATTATCCCTTGTAAACAAAGTAAAGAATTATTTCAAAAAGGACAAACCGATTAGAACCAGAGAAGGTGTTGTCATTCTGCCACCGAATACTCCAGCATCTTTTATGATGTTTGATAAAGGATACCACTCGTGTGTATGGTTGGAAAACTGGGCGGAATACACAAAGGACGACGGAATCTTGGCTTTTCCGTTAGAGGGCACATTTAATGGCAGAATTGTATTCAATTTGAGAACCCGAATGAATGATTTACATCCCAGACCTAGATTAACGCAGTACGAAGCATTAGAGGAATGGGAAATCGAAGCTTTTGAAAGAGACAGACCCAGATTAGACAAAGGGTTAACTAAATTTTATCCGAAAGTAAAGCAAGAAACCCGAGATAAAAGGATGAAACAGTGGAGACAGATTATGATTGTAGAAGGACTGTTTCCAATGATGCCAATGGGTGGTCCTCCTGCGGGGGAGAAAAAGACAGAAAAGTGTAAACATTGGGTGCCCATTGGGGAGTCGGATGATGAACTATTAGATGACATGTTTATAAGAAGTCCGCCTCCTTATAATGAAGGACACTGACCTTCTAGTGAAGGGGATAATTCCCGAAGACCTCCTCCCCAGGATGAGGCCAGATCTGCCAGTGTAGGAGGGAGTTGCCAAATACCTCCCTATACCGAGAGTTTAGGTCCCATAGATACGAGAGAAGTTTATCCAAGAATACCAGCTAGTGGGGAGGCAAGATACTCACGTGAAAGAGACTTTTGCTCTAGACCTCCCTACGAAGGTGAGGCAAGACCATCAAGTTCAGGAATGCCGTTCTTAAAGCCTCCGTATGAGGAAGAACCAAGATCCCTAGGTACAGGAAGTTTGTTCCCAAGACCTAATTATGGTGAAGGACCAAGTGAGACGCACCCCACTGCTCTGAGTTATGCTCCAACTTTAACTCCGCAGATATTACATGAGAAATCGGTAGACAGATTATTGGAAGAAAAAGAGCGAGAGGCTCTAGCCAAGCAGAGAGCTGAAATAATTCAGAAAATCTCCCAGTTAAATACAAGCCCTGAAGCCTTGACAATCCCAGTAACTATTGGACCAGTGGTTCCGTTGTATGGGGACTGACAAGGGAGTCCAAAAACTCCAGTTATTACCCCAGTTATAGCACAGCCGAGACCAGAACCCTTAATCGTAGATGACCAAACAAGTGAATGCGAGTCTGAGGTCTCGCTAATGGATCTGCCCATTAGGGACACAGGGAAAAGGATGCAGAAAAGACATAATCCTTTTAATACGAGGGAGATTCAAATGGAATCGACTTCGGGTACTAAGAGTGTCACATTGGTGACTCCTGAAAAAATTGAAAGATGGAGTCGAGAATTAGAAAAACAAACCCCTCAGTCGAAACCTTTGGATCTCTACAAACTGAGAGTAGAAATAGAGGAACTGATGGCAGGAAACGTAGGATTAGACCGATTAAATACCTACTCTGAGGAAGAGCTGCTGTTTATCTGCAAGAGCCTTACCCGAAATGCCAGAGTACTCCATGAAAAGCTGACAGACACTGCAGCTAGCATGGGAATAGATATTTCAAAATCAAAACCTTTGCAAAAACCGTACAGAGCAGATTTCTCAGACAAAGATTTGGAAAACCTGAATATGTCAGGAAAAAAGGCACAGGTCAAAGAATTATTGACAGTATTGCAGAAATGGGGAGATGTAGAAAGATGGAAAACCGGATGGGCCAAGAAGAAAGATGAGGCTAGATCCAAACAGGCAACTCCTGAATTCATTCTAAAGGAAACTGACAAGCCAGAGCAGTTATACCCTATGCGTGAAGTGCCAGGTGGAAAATACGTGCACGTTCCGTGGTCCAGACAGGATATTGTGTCATTTACAAATGACTTTCCCAAATTACGAGAAAAACCTGTGGATTGGTACAGGCAGGTGGAAAGGTTTTTAAAGGTGCAAAAATGCCTATGGAAAGACCTGGATGGGTTTTTCGATATCGTGGTTCCTGTGGATTTATGGACCGAGTGTAAGATTACCATTGGTTGGCCTAGTGAGGAATACCCGAGGGACCCTAATACAGGGGCCCCATCTGATGAAGTGATGAAAAAATATGATCAGGTCATTCTACACCTGAAGCAAAAGGTGCCTGCAAAGGAAACTGATTGGACAAAGATAGATAGAACCACGCAGGAAAGGGATGAGACTGTGCACTCCTTTTATGAAAGATTGTTACAGGTGTTTAAAACATACAGTGGTATAGATAACATCGAGATGAAGGATATGACCCACTTCATTTACAGGTTTGTAAACGGTTTAAGACCCGAAATTTGTCAATGGATCAAAGATAATAAAATTTGTTGGCAGTCTAAGAAAATGGATGAGGTCCTACGGTATGCAAAGTACTGTGAGGACGAGATGGCAGAAAAACGAAAGGCTTTGAAGGAAAAGGTCATGTGGGCACAGGTAAAGTTGGCAGAACAACAGGAAAAGCAATTGAATAAAATGCATAAAATTACCCAAAATCAAGGCTCTGGGGGTGGGGGAAAGCCCAAAGTAAAAATGAGCAGAGAGGAGGCTAAAAAGAAATTTCCCTGCCACCAGTGCGGAGAAATTGGGTATTGGAGAGACGAGTGTCCATATTTACAGCATGATAATACCCAAACCCCTGATTTAATTCCACAGACGCAGAATGAAAAACCAAGAAAGACCCAGCAACAGGTAAAAGCAAGTCAATTGCCCCCAGCGCCAAAACCAAATTATAAGGGAAAATCACCGCAGGGTGATGACATAGAGATCTGGGGAGGTAATGAGAATAGAAATGCAGCAACTTCGCAGTTTCTGTTGAATGATACTTTTCTCTGTGACGACCAATACTGACGGGGCCTGAGAGGGGAGGACGAGGAGTGTGTACTTGGCGCCTCCTTGCCGGTAGACCAGTCAGGGCCATACATTGAAGGAAAGGTTGATGGAAATGATGTCACCTTTCTGTTGGACACTGGTGCTACCCGTTCTACTGTGAGAACAGCGGACGTTCCAAACCTACCCCTCTCGGGAGAAGCAATCCAAGTAGTGGGTGTATCTAATCAACTGATTAGTACCCCCGTTACTGAGCCCATGGAGATTACAATAGGGAATTTCAAAGAAATGCATAGATTTGTCGTTTGTGATACCAGTCCAGTAAACTTACTGGGACGTGATTTGCTGTGCAAAATGAACTGTACTATCTTTTGCACACCAAAAGGCGTCGAAATTCAAACCCCAAACGAAGATAGCATATACAAACTAATGTTAATCAGACCTGACTCAGAAATTAAACAAATGACTATACAAGACTTACCCGAAGAACTCCAAAAGACAGTGAAACCAGAAGTATGGGGTTTTACTGGAAAGGATGTAGGATTAATGGCAAATGTAGACCCAATACAAATAGCCATGAAAGAAAATGCAGTTTACCCCAATACCAAGCCATACAAAATGAGTGCCGAAGTGAGAGCAGGAGTTGCCATTGAAATAAAAAGATTGCTAGAAGCAAACATCATACAGGAGGTGATGAGTAGCCCGTGTAACTCACCCATAATTGGAATCAAGAAACCTAGTGGCAAGTACAGGGTAGTGCAGGACCTGAGAAAGGTAAACAAAATTGTAGTTCCTTGTTGTCCTTTTGTTCCGAACCCAGCAGTGATCGTGTATCAGATTCCCTGGGATGCTGAGTAGTTCACCGTGATAGACCTATGTCACGCTTTCTTTTCGATCCCATTGCATCCAGACAGCAAATTTCTTTTCTCATTTGATTTCGACAGTCACGTGTACGTTTGGAATCGTGTCCCTCAAGGGTACACAGAAAGCCCCTCGATCTTTAATCAGATTCTGAAAAAGTGCCTGGAATCCTTAGTTTTACCTGGAAAATCTGTTTTAGTGCAATATATTGACGACCTCTTGGTGGCGTCTAAAAGTCATAGAGATTGTGTTATTGACACCATTGCTTTACTGAATCACCTAGGTGAAAAAGGACATAAAGTATCCCCTGACAAACTGCAGTTCTGTACAAAGTCAGTGAAATATCTGGGGCACCAGATAGAAAAAGGCATCAGGAAAGTCACCTCTGAGAGAGTCAGAATAATTCAAAATATGCAGTTACCCCGTGCTCAAAAAGAAGTCAGAATGTTCCTTGGAGTTGTAGGTTATTGCAGGCAATGGATTGTGGGATCCGCAGTCCTGGCAAAGCCCTTGATAAAAATGACAAAGAAAGGAGCAAAGGACCCAGTGGAATGGGATGATGAAAGCTTGACAGCTTTTACTAAATTGCGAGATTGTCTGTGTACAGACCATGCTTTAAGGATGCCTGACTATTCAAAGGAATTTGCACTGTTCTGTGACACACAAGACAATTGTGCACTGTCAGTTCTAACTCAGGAGCACAGATTGACTAGACGTCCAGTGGCATATTTCTCTGCCACTTTGGATCCAGTGGCTGCTGGATTACCTGGGTGTCTGAAAGCAGTAGCTGCAACTTGCACGAGTCTAGAACAGAGTGAATCTATTGTCATGGGACATCCAGTAACTGTGTATGTTCCACATGCAGTCGTGATCTTACTGACCCGAACTAAGACCCAGTATCTCACCCCTAGTCGGCTGACTAAATACGAGAGGATTCTCGTGGGTGCTGCAAATGTAGTCATTACTCGGTGTAATATCCTGAATCCAGCTACCCTGCTCCCTGACTCAATGATTATGGAAGCCGAGGGAGAGGACGAGCATGACTGCATTGACCTGACAGAATTCAGTACTAAACCACGCCCAGACATTAAGGAAGTGCTTTTGCCTGTGGAAGATGAGGAGCTGTTCGTAGATGGCTCATGTATGAGACACGAACTTGTAGGCCTAAGCGCTGCTTATGCTGCAGTCTCTGTAAACAGCATTAAAGAAGCAACCTGTTTGTTTGGGGTGAAGTCTGCACAAGTAGCCGAATTGATTGCATTAACAAGAGCTTGCAAAATTGGGAAAAACAAAAGAATAACATTATATACTGACAGTCAGTACTGTTATGGGGTTGTGCATGACTTCGGCCAATTGTGGCTACAAAGGGAGTTTCTGACTTCTTCAGGTACTCCGATCAGAAACGGAAAAATTGTACAAGATTTACTAGAAGCAATTCAATTACCAAAGGTATTGGCAGTGGTCAAATGTGCGGCACATAAATCTGGCCTTGACCCTGTAACTTTGGGAAATCAATTTGCTGATGAAGTGGCAAAACATTGTGCCAGAAATCGCATGTCTGTAAATATTAAACTGGGGGGACCTGGAAACAGCTGCCAACTTATGGTGTTTGAAGAGGTGCCTACCTGGGAAGAATTGAGAGATTGGCAGCATGCTGTGCCGTCAAAAGAGAAGGAAAAATGGAGGAAACTTGGTTGTCGACAGAGAAATGAGGATGGTGTCATTGTGGGCCCAAATGGTATGCCTGTGTTGCCTAGACATCTGCTTGCTTCTATGGCCAGATTAATACATGGAGATTCACACACTGGTAGGGACGCCATGGTTCTGGTTTTCCAACAAACCTGGTATAATCCGAAGTTCAGGAAGGTAGCAGAGTCACTCTGCCAGAGGTGCTTGACATGTCAACAGTTCAACGCTGGAAAAAGAACAGTAGTTGAATTGGGAAAAATTGGGAAATCAGGGGGTCCCTTTGTAAGAGTACAGATTGACTTCATCACCATGCCTCGTTGTGAGGGAATGAGATATGTCCTTGTCATTGTCTGCCTGTTTTCTAAGTGGGTGGAGGCCTACCCTGCAAAAAAGAGTGACGCCATAACCGTAGCCAAATTGTTACAACGAGAATTGATACCTAGGTTCGGGGTGCCAGTCACAATTGAATCAGATAGAGGCAAATATTTTCAGAATGAGGTAATCGATCAACTCTGTAAAGCATTCAAGATCACACAAAAGCTGCACTGTGCATATCGTCCAGAGGCTTCTGGAGTGGTGGAGCAAATAAATGGCACTATAAAATCGAGACTAGGAAAGATGTATGATTCTACAGGCATGAACTGGATAAATGCCTTGTCTCTTGTTCTGATGGGACTCAGAAGTATTCCAGACCAAAACACAGGCATGAGCCCTCATGAAATCCTGATGGGAAGAGTAATGAGACAAGCATGGGTACCAGGATACAAACCGTTAAGCATTTCTGATGATTTGGTACTTGAGTACTGCAAGCAACTGGGTGACCAAGTGCGTTCTATCTCTCGCCAGATTGGGGAAGACGCCGTCGCCAATCCAACAACTCCAGTCCACAAATTGGTTCCTGGCGACTGGGTTGTACTCAAGAAACATACTCGTTCAAGTTGCCTTGCACCAAGGTGGGGGAAAAAGCTCCAAGTGATACTGGTGACCACGCCAGCGGTGAAGTTTGCCGGCGTTCCCAAGTGGATCCATGCCAGCCATACACAGAAGGTGATTCCAGACAAGGAAACTGACGCTAAAGGTTTTCCAGCTGAGGGGTCTGCAGACGTTGGTCCTGAGGTAGCTGACGACAAACAACCGAGCACCAGTCAAGATGAGTGGATACCCATAATTGACCTGACTGATGATCCAATCAGAACAAGAAGTAAAACCTACGAAGATAGAGAGTGGTATAGAGAGGAAGAGATAGGCACAGGCGAAGATCCTCAGATCATTGAGATTCACGTCACACCTGAGGAAGAAGAAGGTCAGACAGGGACAGATCAAGTAATTGACACACCTCCACAAACTCCTGAAATTGAAAAGGGACAGACTAGAACTAGTGAAAAGGTTCGAGCAGAAGAAAATTAAGGGATCGAAGTGCTTGAACAGGATCAGATAGAATTAGAAGAACGTGTTCAGGACTCAGAAATAGAGACATTCAAAAGCCAAACCCAGAATTCACCTGAACGAGGCCAGCTTAGTACCCAGGCAGAAGAAACAGAGATAAGACCTGGAACTAGTCAGACAGGAAGGGAAGAAACAGAAGTAGAAGTGCCACAAACAAACGAAAATAAAAGAGCATTAGAAGAAAGCCAAATCACAGTGCCAGCTAAAAGACTAAAGAAAAAGAAACATATTGAACCAAGGTATATCAAGAGACTGAGACTGAGGATAAAAACAGTAGAAGAGAAACTTGCAGAAAAAAGGAAAAGTCCTCGAATAGCAGAGCAAGCTGGAGAAAGCTCCAGAAGAAGGAGTGATCGAATAAAAAGACTGAACAAAAAATACCAAGATCCTGAATGGACATATTTAATTCTGGAGGAGTTTGAGGATCTTGATATAACTGACGAAAGTGACGGAGAACCGATTGCTGGTCATTCTGCAGAAGAAGAAGACGAACTTACCTGAAGTTGCTCAGTGTAAGCTACCTGTGCAAAGTTACAAAGAGGGGTTGAAAACTTCTTCTGAGCTAAAATGTCTGATTCAAATGTGAATGGTAGGCCTAGACGCAGTTGTTGCAAAACATGCTGCAAAGTATGTATATGTAGTATAGCAATAGTATTAATAGTTTGGATAGGACTAACAGTTTTCATTCCTTATATGGTAAGCAAAAATACTAATATTGACCCTACACAGACTGTAACTACTGACACTGAAGAACTGACAACACGAAGTGTAGAAAGACGTGAAAAGGCACTCAGACAAACAAAACGAGACTTAGAAGCACAAGATGAAGAAGGACTACATTACCACGGAGTTAAGAACCAGACTCATTTAAATGTTTTCGCAAACCTGTTAGTACATTATGTAGAAACTATGGAAATAGAAGACTGCTATGTCTACATGAAGCTACCTACTTCTGTAGCTGAAGGCGTGACTTATCATCACCTGCCCTTGACTTATGGAATTTCCTGTAGTATATTAGCAAGCTTATTTTACAAAAGAGGACCGTTACAGTACTATTACTCTAACTCTGACGTAATATTTTCTGAACTTCCTATACGTGGAAATCTGAATCCTGTACATACTAAAAGTGACGTTACACGTTATATGGGAGAATACTTTCTGACTATAGGTACTATAGACCTAAATGAAGCACACAGAGACAACTTGACCTGTTCATTACATGAGCAAGAGAAAATGTTTTTAAACATGGTAGAGAAGAGAAGGGAGAGTTTCCAATGAAAGGCAAATGATAAAAGACAGAAAACTCCTAAATGGGCTGAGAACATGGAAAGCACCTCAAATGGTGGGGCTGGTCCTGCTTTGTTGCTGGATTTCGAAAGGAAAGGGAAACTCTGTCTTCACCGCGAAAAGACTAGTTATTAAAATAACATTTTCATTGGTTCCAGTCAATGTGAACACAATTACAAGGTAATTGGAGGTTGGGGTTTCAAAAATGGGTCAGAACCTGTGTTTCCCGGAATTTAATATATATGTGGAAACAAGGCTTATTTCAAATTGCCGGATCACTGGTATGGAAGCTGCTATTTTGGAATTGTCTTCCCGAAAATATACCATGTGAATGAAATTGCTGGAAGCAATGAAAACACTAATGGCTTAGTGCGTAGCGAAAGCGTAGGTGAAATAATGTTTAGTATTTTTAGTGCACTGATACCTGGAGTGGGAGTGGTTCTGAATACACACAGTATTTGCAAATTGTCTACAATAGTGGATGTATTGTCTACTGACACAGCTCATGGATTTCTGCTGGTCAATACCGAAATGGTTGCGATCAGATCAATGGTTTTGCAGAACAGACTTGCGCTTGATACCTTATTAGCAAAAGAGGGCGGAGTCTGCCGGATGTTGAAAGCGCAACATTGTTGCACTTACATACCGGATAAAAGTGTACAAATTAAAAAATATGTGAAGAACATTACCAATTTGGAAAAAGAACTCAAACCACTGGAGGTTGATAGTGCCTGGAAGAGACTTACTGATGGTCTCTCCAATGTAGGTCATTGGTTTGCAAATTTAGGTAAAGGTTTATTGTTTAAAGTACTGATGCCAATTGGAGAGATAGGTTTCGTCATGTTCCTCATATTCGTCTGTTGCAAATGTCGCAAACACACAAAGAAATACACTGTGAATAGAAGAGGTGTGAAATGGAGTGTGGATGAGCTTGAATTAGAAGAAATGAATAATCAAATTTACAAAAAGGTGAAAAATTCTCACCCTAACAAGGATGTGAAAGAGAAATTGAATCGCGTGTTGGAAGAGATTGAAATGCACAAAGTGTGAGAGAAGTTGGCATCTGGTTCCATTTGTTTGTGATGATAGTAAATATCATCAAAGAGGGGATTGATAGAGCAAGATTTCGCATATTTCGCGACTTGCTTGAGTCAAGAACCTCGAATCATCTATAATCCTGTAATTCAATCCGTATGTCGTACTAATTTTCTTTTATTTTGGATGTGCGTGTATATTAGTGACGCTTGCCTATGTGTTTTACTAATACGAATAACCCTTGTCCTTAAAATGGCCGTCGCTTGGGAATTTTCTACTGCGCATGCGTTAGTCACACTCACGTGACGTGACGTAGTTGCAGTTGTGGTGGGAAAATGTGCGCATGCGTACTTGCCTCTAAAATGGCTGTTTGTGTCTTAATGTGGTGAAGCTTGCGCAGATGCTTTTGTGTTATTGCATGTTTGCACTAATCCATAATGGCATAGTATATTTTATAGTAAGAAATAAAGTAGCTACTCATGGTATATAGTGAAATCATTTATTTCTATGTTTTAATTTGTTTTCGCTTACTTTTCATGTACCGCGATATTGGGGGTCTGAATGAAACGTGAACCATCTTGAAAGTCCCTACTGCGCATGTTGCGCAGCCAGGGAGAAGACAGCCTTGAGCAGTGGAACTCAGCCAGCTGGCAGCCACAGTCAAGATGCTCCTGTGAACACAACCTCTGACCCAGAGAGATGGAGCTAAACTGTGCTTGACTCGATACAATTGTAATTTTCTATTGTATTCTGTGAAACTTGCCGTGAGAACCCCAAATTCACTAGGCGGTCCCAAAAAATGGTAATGAAGGCTTGTAGAAGTTTGTCCTGATTGGTGTGTTAACCTATCCTACTTGGGGACCACTCGAAATTGGGGATTCTGACACTTTGCAACATTGGGGGGTGGTACACTAACCCGAAAACAGTATAACTAGCCTAGGTATAGCTAGAGAATTCGTCCGACTTGTCTGAATATCTGACCTGTCACTGACCCAACGCACTCAATAGGTGACTGAATACAGAGCGCTGCGGAGCACTCTGTCCGAATTTGACCATAGACTCAAAGGTTTTACTAAACCTTAAGTGCTGGCGGAGCACTTTGCTGGGAAGTTTGCTAAACCCAATCGGGGTCCTGACTGATAGCTGCAGAGAGGGTGGAGCGCAGGCGTTGCTTCCGACCTGCGGGTGCTGGTCGTTCCTTGGTGGTCCTGTCCTGATCCTAATCTGATTTTCCTGTCCTGTCCTGGGGTGTCCAGGTGGGAAATACCCCCTTCCGTGGGGTATTTCCTGTCCTTAACTGATCCGTGGCCAGGGTTGGTTTCCACACCATTCTAGGTAAATATATAGTGCTGAAACTATATTCTGCACCTTCTATTCTTCTGTCTTTGCTTCAATAAAGGCATGCCTTTGCATACGTTAAATTTCCATGCTTTCCGCAATCTACTATATGAAAGTCAATGCATTTTTTCCTATAGCATGTTCCTATGTTTCCCTACCTTTTAGAGCATATATTTCTCCATTCTGTCTATGAATTATAGATGTGGTTTATAATTTTTCTCCTGCAACCTGATTTGAAGTAATGATGTTAGAATTATAGCATATTCCACTTTTTCCCCCCTCCTATAGTGATATAGGATTTCCAATTCTTTTATCCACTCTTGAAGATGTCCATTCTTGAGTTCCATTTCTATCAATCTGTTTTAGCATGTTTCATGTTTTCTTCTCAAACTAAACCCTTAAATGGTTGCCCTTATATTTTTCCTGTATGGCTATGTGCTTTTCGTTACTCTGATTATAGACTGCCTTCTGGTTGTAAATGGTGTTCTTTCCGAATCTGATTTCTAGATAAACTTTTAAAACTTCCCAGTTGTCTGTGATCATTTAATGCAGAAGTATATATCATTGGGTTTGTATTTTGCCTGCCTTTCTTTTACAGCTAGCTCCCTGATCCATTGTGGTCATAGGTACCCGTAACGATGGATTAGTAAGTGGGTACGCTAGAAATAAATAGGAAGGAATCAGGGTTACTGGTAGTAAATTGTAAGGTCACCTGATTAATGTATATGGTAAATTGAAGTTTATGGGCCCGAAAACATATATGGTGAAATTGTTGGTCGGGTGACCTGCGATCTCTATCACAACCGTACGACTGGTGTCCATTTGTGGTGGGTCAGTGGGTTTACTGTGCGTGATCATAAATGCTTAACTAACTATCGCCCGAGGATTAGCCTTGTCTGCTCGCGCCACACTATCTAGAGGGTGAGCAGGGGTTATTCGAAGGAGTAGTTCCCTTGCCCTGACTAGAGGAGAGGGTCCCCGTTTGTCACAAGTGCACACCTGTGCCAACCGGAGACCCCCAATTCTAACACTCTCTGACTCTGAGAGTCAGTGAAGTACTACAATGTTACAATCTGCGTCGGACTGCCCTGGCTAGATTTAATGCCCGTGCCGTGACTGTGGCACCGTGGGGGGATTATAATCGGATGTGACCTCACGTCCTGCTGCCTGAACACAGGAAGTGAGGTCCCTGGTCGTCAGAAGCGGCGGGGGACTCGAGAGAGACAGTGCAGTGAGTTGAGCTGCCGCCTCAGCTCATGGTAGTCATGACTCCCGTGGATCGTGTCGCAACTGGCAGGTACTGGTAATACTTCGCCTCGGGAGTAAACTACCTGGTTAGTTGATTGGATGTGCCTGCTGACAGTTTCTATAAAATTAGAATAATCATTAGAAGCGGCAGAGAGGAATTGAGCAAAAACTCCATACAGTAAACTGACCTTAAGAGTCTTGTTACTCCGATCACTGTGGCCTGTCGGGAGATGGCGGAGCTGTACATTGGGCAGCGGTGAAAAGCCTACTACTGCTGCAGTCAGAAAAGTTAAACATGGAAAACAAGCCTTCGTGTTAAAAGGCCACTTTGGTGAGTGTCAGTGACTCCATCAAACAGCGGGACATCCTGGAACGATATTATTGGTGTTTGTATGTGATTCTGACCTGAGTAGGCACAGTTAGTTGTATTTTCCTTTCTCTCTATAGGCTTATAAAGCGCACATGGGATCTCAGCTGCGCTGGCTGCTGGTGGTCACGCGTGAGAGTACAAATATCACCTCGCTGTGATGCACTCCACTGGACCGGGCATGTTCATTCAGTAAAACCCTCTGGTCAGAAGTTGAACACTAGCACCTCGTTGTACTTGTACATATTTCATGTTTAGTTGTTCACTTCACATAAACCTTATTCTGAGTTCACTCATCACAACGCCCTGTAAACTACGCCGATGACACCCAATTGGTGTTCTCCCTAGAAGGAAAACAGGCAGTGACCATGGAGACCTTTCAGGACTGCATGAGTAGGGTCTCCAGGTGGCTGAAAATAAACTCCCTCCAATTTAACGAAGGGAAGACGGAGGTGGTTTATTGTTCGTCAGCCAAACTGAGTCACCAACCTTCTTGCGAGATCAGGCTTGCGCCGGGAGCTGATCCTTGCATCCCAGTGAAGACCGTGCGCAACTTAGGGGTACTGTTTGATGCGGATCTCCAAATGAACTCCCAGACCAATAAAACCATCAGTGTCTGTTTTGGATTGTTGAAAGCACTCAGACAGATTTTGCCCCTTTTGCCTGATGAGTCTAGACCGGCAGTGGTCAGGAGTGTGATCCTGGCCAGACTGGACTATTGTAACTCTCTATATCTAGGGTCCCCCTTATACATCTTACAGGGGCTCCAGAGGGTCCAGTCTATAGCGGCTAAGCTGGCTCTCAATAGACCTCGTAGTTCTTCCACTACGTTGGCGCTTAGAGATTTACATTGGCTGCCAATCGGGAGCAGAGTCGCTTTTAAGTCCCTATGTATTGTATATAGAGCCCTGCACAACATGGGACCTATTCCCTTACAGGAAAGGCTCACCTGGTATAAGCCTACAAGGTCCCTGCGCTCCTCTAGCCTGGGTCTGGCAGCAACTACCAGGATTAGGAGATCAAGGATGGGAGGCAGAGCTTTCTGCACTTCTGCATCTAGGCTGTGGAATGAGCTCCCCCAGAATATCAGGCAAATGGACACCTTGTTGGAGTTCAGAAAGAGCCTGAAAACATGGTTGTTCGTCAAAGTTTGATTTTTCTTGAGTCCTTCTAACAGTCCAGGCGGCTGTTTTTTGTATGACATGACAGCCAGTATATTGTTGTTTCCATCTGACTATTTCCTGTTGGCGCCAGCATACCCGTAGGGTGACAGTTGCGCGTTATAAATAATAAATACAATACAATACAATACTGTATTGTCCAATCACACATAACCCACGTAATGATGTCAGATCATACCTGTTCATGTGGGATGTATGACGTTACAACGCATGCTTTTACCACGCATGCTGTTACAACGCAGTTTTTACAACGCAAACCTTTACAACGCATAGCGCTTTGGGGTGCTGGATAGTGAATAGTTTAATTTACTATTCCAACTCCAGTCCCCGTGGACACTAGGGAAGGTGTTGGATAGTAAATTAAATGTATTCCCTATCCTAGAGCGCCCCCCAGCGCAATGCGTTGTAATGGTTTTCGTTGTAAAACCTGCGTTGTAAAAGCACTGCGTTGTAAAAGTTTCGTTGTAAAGGATGTTTCCCGTTCATGTGTATTAATTTGATGTTATGGAATGATGGTGTAGATTTGAATTGGACAGGAGCAGTTTGTTTCTACTTTCACCTGTGTGTGGGCATTATTCTTGTTATTTGTGTAAAACATAACTTTACTAAACCTCAACTACGTGTTTCAAGAATTTGGCGACGAGTTATTGGCAAGGCCCATAGGTCCTAGTAATCATTCCGGAGGCTCTGCGGAATTCTAGGGTCCAAATTCAGTGCACTGTCTACTGGAGCGGTGTGATGCCAGTCCAGGCGGTTTAATGTTCCATTCACGTAATTGCACCCAGAATCGTTCACCTACGGAATCTGTACCAGGAGCAGCTCCTTCCAAATGTCTTTCAAAAAGTGAATATGCTGTTCTGCATATATTGAAAGAATATTGGGCACATTCTAGGCCAGAAGGTAGAATAACATGGTGCAGAAATTAAACATGCATATTAGCAAAACACCCGACAGACTTGACGTCGTTCCACACAATTCTGTAAAATACACAGTCTATAGAGTGGGCTTTGACTAGCCAAGGAGTAGTTCTGTCTCGCTTTATGCTTTTTATTGGCTGTATCATACTGCCTCCTATGGGGGGCTTGAATTTCAGTGTATGAGGGACTATACTATGTCACAAAAGCACACAGAATCATCACCCATAGTATTCTTTATCAAGGTCTGCAGACTTTGCAGACAGCCACACCCATACACTGCGTCATCACACATAGCATTCTTTATTCATACATGCATACTATGCAGAAAGTCACTCACATCATCCTCAGATATAACATTCTATATTTCCTACATTATTATTTCAAACCTACATCCTAAACAGAAAGTCACACACGTACATATATATGTTCACGCATACACACAAGCACACCATCCACCTGCTTAAAACAAAACAAGCGTTGGCAAAGCCAGTATTTCTGGCTTTAATGTGGAAATATATTGAAACAGACTGCCACGCACTAAGCTCCTTGCTCTTGCAGTGCTAAGACTACTCCCACTTGTGCAAACTTCCAGCACCTGTTTGCAGCCAGGGATTGTGACAGACACTTAGGCCCACATGCATCAAGCAATTTTGTATTCGCAAACGGTGCGATTCCTTAAAATCGGCCGTTTGCGAATGCAAAAGTGCTTTTTGGGATGCATGAAGCAATTTTAGAATTCGTAACATGTGTGCGAATTCTAAAATTGCGGGTGCTTTTAAGAAGTCGCAGATGTGCGATTTCTTAAAAGCAATGCATCATTGTTTTAAAAAGTGAAAATTCGCAAATAGGGTGCCAAATTTACCGAGTGGTTGAACCACTCGGTAAATTTGGAAAAAGTGTGTAAAATGTGTAAAATGTTTTTTTTTCAACATTCATGTTACGGACACACATGTCCTTAGGACATGTGTGTGTGCAACATGATGCGAAAAATCCATTTCAGGGGTGCATGGGGGGGTCCTTTGGACCCCCCCCTGCACCCATGAAATTTTCTAAGTGCCACTCGCAATTTCCATTGACTCCTATGGGCCTTTTGGCCCATAGGAATCAATGGGAATTGCGAAAATTAAGTTAAGAAATCGGTATTTCTTTGGGATTCGGTAAAAATTGCGATTTTTACCGAATCCCAAAAGAATACCGAAAATATTGATGCATATCATTTTGCATTTCTTAATTTGCGATTCCTTATTTTTCGCAAATTAAGAAATGCAAAAAGACACAATGATGCATGTGGGCCTTAGTGACCCAGCCATCAGCAGCAGCTAGGTTTTATTTTACCACCTGCAACCCCAATTGATAAGTGTAGAAAATTAAACCGGTTAACCCTGCTACATTGATATAAATGTTTATGTTAATGTCGAAGTTTGTGTTTACTGGCAGTTGGCTCGCGATGATTTACGATCGCAAAGGGTTAATCCCTGCTGGAAAGTCAGAACGTGTACAATGAGTCATGCTGTATATTCGCAAACTGTATTTTATGAGGTTTGATGATACCTGTGAGTTACTTTTCTCACAGAGATCGTTTTTTTTTTACTTGTATAACTTGTACTTTCGTATAACTATGTTTCAATAGGTGCGTGCTCGGGTACGGGGGCTCGGGAGCGGGGCGGGAGCTCATATTAAACCGGACGGGCCAGCTGGGAAGCTCACCTAATTTCACCGTTTGCACCTTAATAAATAAAGAGCCAGCGTCGGGCTGCCTGCCTTTCAATTCTGGAGAAGAGACAGCGGGATGGAGGGACCGGGGAAGAGTTTAGAAACATGTATACTATGGTTTAGTGATTTCACAAACCTTACGATGGAATTCTGTATTAAAACCAGTAACCTTTGTGAAAAATTGCAAACTATGGGGTATATTATCAACAACTAGCGATAATTTTTGTCTCTAACTTGTTTAGAGACAAAAATTATCGCCGCACATCGGCGATTTTTATCGCAGATAAACCTTGCTATTAGCAAGGTTTATCGCAAATGCGATAAAAAACGCCCGCAATGCATGAATATCGCTGAAAAGTCAGCGATATTCATGCATTATCGAGCAAATGCTCTTAGCCATGTTATCCACCTCCCATTGGATAACATGGCTAAGAACTGCTCAGGGCAGGTGTTAGCTTATGGAGATATTCGCCCTTAGCGCAAATATCTCCAAAAGTTGGTAATAGGAGATAGCGATGTTAGCGACTGTTTCCAGTCGCTAACATCTTGGCACGCCCAATTTGCATATCATTAGTGATAAATATCACTGACATGCAAAGTGGGGCCCATGATGGTCGCTATCTCCTATTAGCTGTCGTTAACTGGTGTTAGCGACAGCTTGGTAATAGGGAGATAATTTTATCTCCGCTTTCTTGGCTTTTAAAGCCAAAAAAGCGGAGATAAAACCCCTTGATAATATACCCCTATGTTTTTTTTTTTAAAGACAGCCGGTAGAATTGCGCTAAGTACAAGGAAAGACAAAGAGCTCTGCAATGAAGACACAAGCAGGCTATGCACCATAGACAAAAACACAAGCTGGCTCTGCATCAATGACACAAGCAGGCTCCGCACCAAAGACACAAGACACAAGCAACTAAAAAAACATCAGTGACAGCTTACAGGAACATTCAAACAAAAGATTTCCCAAAAACTACAGATGAAAAATGTAAGCATAATTAAACTGTTCTCTGCCGGTCCTCCTGGGCCTTTAATAGATGTGAGGTATGGGCTGCCTGAACCCCTTAGGTGGCAGCAAAAAGAGCAAAAATGAGCGACGGATGAATGAACGAATGGTAAGGGGCAGGAGGGAATATAGTCAGTTTATTGATTACAGCAGGTCTTGCAGGCAGTGCTTGCGTGCTGTAGGGTCAACCCAAAAACCCATTGTTAGGCAAAGTACCTTTAACTTCCTCCTATCGAGGGCTGGGTAGCATTACCATCACTTCAGCTTTATTTTCTGTCAACATTTATTTTTAGACTCTGCAGTTCTCAGGCAAGGCTTTGGGATTAGGCGCGCTTATTCCGGAGTACCAAATCCTCCCACAGGTGATCATCTCTGATAAGGGTCTGATTGGCACATTTTAAACTGTACTAGCTTCAAGACACCTTCAGTGCATGACATGATCTGACATGCCTTGTTGCACCATCAATATACATCCTTTGGGAACAATCCCAACTTAACCAGGTCATTTCAGGGCAGCTATTTAAGGTGTTGGTGTGACTCTTGTTGTATTATCTTCGGCCAGTTGAATAATGTTGGGATTCTCTTAACTTTTCAGCATCTGAGTATGTTATGCTATGTTAAGAGTACTTGTGTAGCGCATGGCTGCCCCAGCAACGGGGCGTCCCAATGCTCACGGACGAATAGCCAGGGTGAAGGGTCGCTAGCCAGATGGAAGCCAGCCAGGTATTAACTGTCTCTAAAGGCCTAGGGGACAAGAGCGCAGCAAGCCACCAATCAGGTGCTGGATGGATGAAAATAGCCAGGTTTTGATCTGCTTTCGGAATGCCCAGTGATCTTGTGTGTTGCGTACTGTGATTGGAATAGAGTTCCATAAGGCTGTGGCCAGGGACCTAAATGTATGCCCCCCACTCTGCTCCTGTGCACCCTAGGAGTGCATGCCAGATGTAGTTCTGCGGAGCGCAGAACACGCGTTGGGGCGAATGATGTGCAGAGCCCCTGCAGTATCTGGGGTCCTAGCCATGTAAGATTTTGTGAATCATGCAAAGATTCTCGAACTGAATTCTCTGTTCAATAGGCAGCCAGTGTAGGCGGTACAGGATATGGGAGGTATGACATTACTTAGGGCAGCCGCATTCTGCACCCTTTAAAGTCTCTTCGTAACAATGTTATTAATGCCCAGGAGCAGTCCGTTACAGTAGTCAAGACGTGACAGAACCACCGATTGAATGATCATTTGACGGATAGAAGAGTAAGAAAAAAACAGAATGGGTTTCAGACCACATAGGTGGCCAAAGCATGTACCTGCCACTTTTTTGGCATGAAGCTACAATGAGAGGGAATTGTCAATCAGGATCCCTAGATTCTTAACTGCACTTTTTGGATGGGGTGGAGTGACCAGTTCAGAGGGCCACCACTGGTCGTCCCATTTATGGGGGTCCCGACCAACCAGAAGCTCCTCAGTTTTTGAAGAATTAAGTTGGAGGTCATTTTCTGCCATCCAATCGGAGATAGCCAGGATATCTTCGCAAAATTTCAGTTGGTCTTGGGCTGGCTTATTGGTGAAGATAAGTAGCAGTTGCGTGTCATCTGCCTATGATATCATATTGATCTTCCGGGCTTTGGCCAGGAGTGCCAAAGGGCAGACATACAGGTTAAACAACGTGTGGCTAAGAGCAGAACCTTGGGGGCATCACTGCTGAGGGGATAGGTATTGGACATGTAAGGAGGGGCGTGGGTCTAAAAAGAGCGGTCGGATAGGAAAGACGCACACCAGGCCCAGGCCTTACCACTGACCCCGATCTCCCCGAGTTGTTGAAGCAAAATCTCATGGGAGACCTTGTCAAAGGCCGCGCTCAGATCGAGTAAGATCAGTACCAAGGTGTTGCCTTCGTCCAGCAATTCCCTCAGCTGCTCTGTTACTTCCAACAAGGCAGATTCTGTGCTATGCTTAGGCTGGAACCCGTTTTGTGATCTGTCCAAAATCTCATTGGCCTCCAAATACTTGGTCAGGGTGATATTACCGTGGGATTCCATGACCTTTGCCAAGTAAGGAAGCAGGGAGATTGGCCGGAAATTCTCTGGTTGAGAAGCATCCAGTGAGGGCTTTTTCAGTAATGGACAACCTTGGCATGTTTCCAAGTTGTGGGAATTACTGATGACTGGAGCGATCTGTTGATCAGTTCCCTACCCTACATAATACAGTCCTGGAATTTCCTGAAGGTGTCCGGCTTTACTGGATCATCAGGGGAGCCTGATTTCACCTTAGCTGCCAGAGTTTCCAGCTCTTTAAGGGACATAGACGGTAGTGCTTATAGAGAGTAGGGGAGATCAAGTGGGCAGATGGAAAGGCGTGGTATGGAGGCAGCCCTTCTAGAGTCAAGGGTATTATAGATAAACTCTACTTTATAGATAAAGTAGCGTGCCAAATATTTGCGGTGCATGTTGGTAGATATGATATTATTATTTCCTGCTGGAGGTTTTGTCATATCATTTATGAGGGAAAAAATGTTTTTGGAGGGATTAGGACTCAGATTGGTGTAGAATGCGGCTTTGGACTTTGGTACAAGTTTGTGGTAGGCTTTGATAGACTGCCTATAGTTATTTTTAGCTATGGGGTCGTAGGTGCGCCTCCAGGTACCTTCCAGGGTTTTACAGTGTTTTTTTTTCATCCTTAGGTTCTCGTTAAACCAGGCATGCGATTGTGTGTGCTTGGTGCAGGACAATTTCTTAGGGAAGCAGTGGTTGAGAGATTTATTTATCCAACCCCAGTAAGCGCTATCCGCTTCCTCCAAGTCAGTTGGCCAGACGGGGCAGGATGATTTTAGACTGGACGCAAAGCTAGATGTGTCTAGTTTGTGCCAGGGGTGTTTCATAGCAGGCAGATGGGAGATCTGCCGAGGGCACCGACTAGCCTAAGGCACATGTGGATAGGAGAGTGATCCATCCAGGTTAGTGGAAGGGGGCGTGGACTGTGAAAGAACAGATATTAGAAAATACTGGATCCAGTAGGTGTCTTGCGAGGTGTGATGGGCCCTCTATTAGTTGAGTTAGTTTACATGCGTCCATGTCTCCTAGGAAGTTGGTAATCTCCTGGAAGTCACTGTGTTCTAGATGTAAATTAAGATCACCTAAAATGTTAAAGTTGACTATCTCTAGGGCCAGGGTAGATGCAGTAAGAGCTAGGGCTTCCTGAAAGGTCTTGACCGACCCGGGATGGGGGGGCAGTAAATGAGGAGCCCAGAGAGAGTGAAGTTGTGTGAGATAGTAATTTTGAACATGGTACATTCGCGGTCAGGGATATCATAGGGTGAGAAAGTGCAGGAGAGAGCAGATTTAAAGATCACTGCTAGACCCCCTCCCCAGCCTCTGGGTCTATTCTGTGTGATCATCGAGTACCCTATAGAGAGGGCCATTTGCGAATTCGCAATTAAGTAATATCAAGAAATCGCGAAAAAATTGCGATTTTTTTGTTACATACCATTTGCGATTCTCAAATAGTGATTCTCAAAAAAATCGCTATTTTTCCTTTAATACACTTTTTACCTATATTAAACTCCAAATAAGCTGCATAAAAGGGGATTGAGCAATACAGCTGACTGCTTTTGCTGTAGTCTGCCCAGCACAAATACTGTTAATATTTCGCCTCATGTGAACGAATAGTTCCATACTCGAAAAGGATATTAAAAACACAAGTCAACTTTTAAAGGTAGAAGTAAGGAACGATCATAGAATTGTAATAATGGGCCATGGGGCTAATCTATCATCAGATAAGATTGGGGTTTCTTTTTTTTTTAGAATTACGGCTAGATTGGTGATTGCTCGGGCCTGGCTTTCAAAGGATACTCCAGAGATTATGTCGTGGTGGCAGGAGTTTTTGTTGCTTTGTGGGCTTGAGCTGGCAATCATTTGTAGCCGTCCTTGCTGCAATAGATTAAGGAAGATTTTGGAGCCAATAAGACAGGGCCTTGAAATCTCACCCCGGGTTCTGCACGGGATACATGGGTGGGATTGGATAGATTGGTTTTGCTAAAGCTTTTACATATATGATAAATTCTGGGGCATATTTACAAGGAGTTGATGCTGCACATTTTTTCATAACCCCATATTTACAAAATGACGTAAAGCCACATAACGTCACTTTTACACTGCTGGTGCCTATTTTTTTTATGCCAGTTCTTCTAGCAGCATTTTCTGAGAATGATATGCAAGGTAGGCATTCCCTTGGTAAAACACTTGCAAACATGACTGCCATATGTACAAGTTGTTTTGGGAGTACTGCTACTGTTAGGTCCCATTTGCTGCATGATTTTTTACTAATAAGGTAAATCTGGTCTTGAAAATGATGCTAGCACACAAGTAGAAAGGCAGAACATACCTAAAGCAATTTGGCTGGTTCAACCACGCCATGGATCTACTGTTATTGCAGCTATGAGCTCAAAGGAGACCAGCACCAGCAGCACCACCATAGAGTCAGTGCAGGAGAAGGGAGTGGACATGCCCCTCGAGGATATCCCTCATTGACTTCAGGGAGGAATAGGTCATTGCCCAGTACAGGCTCAGGAGGAAGTCTATTATCCTCCTCCTGCACTGCACCAACATCCCTCTGCAGGTCAAACTGCTGGCTGTACTCCACATGCTGGCGTCTGGAACCTTTAAACCCACCACAACCACAGTGGCAGGAGTAGCCCAGGCATCCTTTTCAAGGTTCCTCCCAACCATCCTGGATGCCATCTTAAGCCTCACTTCCCCAACACATCGCACCAAGAACAGGACAACAAGCAAGGCTTTTATGCCATTGCAAGATTCGAACATACAGGCATTCGTGGACCATCTGGGCCTCTTCATCAAAGTACTAGCAAAGTGCTCTGGCAGTGCTCATGACTCATTTATCTTCTGCCACTTCACCATCAATGAGTGCTACCAGAATGGGACCTATGAGAATGGCCTACTGGTTAGTAAGTACACCTCAAGCCCATTACTAACTACATGGCAGTCAATTGTATAGGAATACATTGACATATCAGTCTTGGGTTGAATGAGACCGTTCATACGTTCCTGTGTGGACTGATATACATGTGCCATACTACATGGCATATGTGCAACACATTTCCTACAAGTCATACATGCCAGCCCCACTGTTGCCTACATGTATAGGTTAACAGGGCTGATGCAGTATCACTAATCATGATGCTCTGGTGGAGCAGCTACCCAAATCATGTCAATGTGTCAATGCTAAATATGTTTACATGACATTGCAAGGACTCATTGGTATGCAGTACAGTAAACTACAACAAAGTGCTTCTCTCATTCACCCTACTTTAAGGATGCCTACCATGTGCCTTGTGGTGGACTTTCCAATCCAAAACCAATGAAGAATACACATGTTTATACACATCCTATGTACAGGGACTTTGGGACAGTCTGCAAGCAGTGTGCCGGTCCAAGGGTAGGTGTACAGAGGATACATAATCACATGCCTCATTCTCATGTCCAATTATTGTGTCCCCAGCATTCCGCATGACACATAGAAGGAGGGAATAGCACTGATTGTATGTAATTGGTGCTTGAATGTGTCCCTTAAACCATGACATCATGTGAGGACACTAAGCTGTCAAACGTGTGATGTCGACATGGTAGTTCAAAACTGCATGCAGACACTGTAGTGGCAGGTCTGAGTTACACTTGCAGGGCTACTTCTGAGGGTGGCACAATCCGTGCTGCAGGTCCACCATTTTTATTACAGGCCATGGGCACACTCAGTGAACTTTACTAGGGTCTTACCAGTGAATCAAATATGCCGATCATGAATAACCAATTGCAATAACAATTTGTACAGGGATCACTTGGACTTTCTTCCCCTTCTAGGTGTGTGCAGTCAATTGCTGCACAATTGCACATTTTAACTACAGCCTGATGCCTTCACTGTGGGACACAGTGCTCTTTGGCTGTAGGCTGAGCAGTCCTAGATGTGGTTGCACTGACCCCATGCCAGTAGTAGTCTGTTGCATCCCTGTGGGAAGCCGAGAAAATGTCAATGGATATAATATTAATTTAGCACACAGAGCACCTCTGGTAAGGTCAACCGTTGTGCTGCCACAGTGTTTAGGCACTATGCATTGTCGGATCCATGAACAGGATGATCCCATGCATATGTTCACTTAATAACACACAAATGACACATATACAAAGGCTGTAAACAGGTCAACGCCACCCATCACATACAGCACTGCATTTATTGTTAACTTTTACATGAAGTGCTCATCTCAAAACTTAAATAAATTAATGCAGACCTAAAGTGCAAAAACAAATTTTTCAGCACCATTCATCGTCAAATGTTTCAGCTGGCACGTAAGTCAAAAATTGTGCTACACCGTCGATGCGCAATATCAACAGTTTTTTCCATTGTTATGCCCTTTTTTTTAAATCTAGGCTTTGAGCGGTAGTATAAGAATAAACAATAAATCATCTGAAAACGTACTGCATCCATCCAAGAAGTGAAGTAATGGATAAAGGGAGGTTATGTAATGGATCCTCCATACTGCAAACTAGGAATTGTGAAGCTACTTTCACTTTTACAATAAGTCACAGTTTTACTGCCTGTTCTTGAGAGTGGTAGCGTTGTGCTTGTGCTGGACAGTGTGCTGGTGTTTTTGGAGCTGGTGCATCATATATGCTGTCTCTGTTGTGTCAATAAAGGTATTTTTGTGTGTGTTTGGGCTATATTTATTATAGGTGTAGTAGTTTTTTTTGTAGTGGTTTTGTAGTGTTTGGATTAGTTAATTGGGGGTAGGATCATGCTAGGGCATGGTCATTGTCGCCCCATGAATGAACAAGAGTTTGGGACATTCATGTGGCTGGTCTGCGTTACCACCCAAAGATGGTAGCCCGCGGGGGCCATGTGATCCAGGCATATTGTGTGAACATGAGGAAGTAGCAATGGGAAAGCATACACCTCCAGATGCTGTGGCTCTATGGAGTGAACTGGTACACCCGGCAGTTGAAGCATCGCTGTGCAGATGTGGTCAGCAGGGAGTCCGACCTCCTAGATTAAATGAACATTAAACTTGGTTTAGCAGCATGTGAGTGCACATAATGTGTCTTCTCTCCTCATGTACCCATTGAGTACGGCTCACAAGACAGTTTGGCTCTGATTAGTCATGCCCCCATGAAAAAGGGGCACATGCTGTGCCTATATTGCTGGCACAATATGTGCAGCAGTGCGATGTGTGTCACTGTGTGGCCCACACTGGTATTAGTATTACCTTAGGTGACAGAGGTGAGCTCCAGGGAAGAATGAATCTGATGTACATTGCCAAATCCCATCCAGACAACTCATGTGATGATAGAACAGGTGATACAGATGTGCTCCAGAGACACTTATTTCTTAGCAGCCATTTTTCATGTCCAGTTGTGATGTGCCATCACAGAATATATGTCATACATAAAGGAGCTCATTTACAACACTTTTGAAATGCTGTCATTTCAACTCTAATAACGTCAAAAGAGATGCCGTTGAGGCGCTAGAGCCTTGTGACGAACCCCCATAATGATGTGCCAATGATTCTCATTGGCATACCTCCCATTAGTTGTCAATCATTAAAGAGGCATGCCATGCCTTACACTGCTTAGCTCACATCTGAATATAGTAATTGTTAGAACTGGGAGTCTCTAGTTGACAGAGGTAGGTACCACTGTCCAAATAGGGACCCTTGCTTCTAGTCAGGGTAAGGAGGAAACCCTCTGAGATAACCCCTGCTCCACCTCTAGGTAGCTTGGCATGAGCAGTCAAGGCTAATCAGAAGGCAATGTGTAAAGTATTTGTACCAACATTCACAGTAACACAGTGAAAACACCAGAAACTGACTCCACAACAGTTTAGAAAATAAAGGTATTTAATCTAAACTACACAAGACCAAAACGACAAAAATCCAACATACACAGTTCAAGAATATGGTTGGAAAAGAGTTCTTAAGGTTGCGATAAAAATAATACACAGTTGCGTGAAAAATTCACAGTTGCGTCATGTTTAGCCAACAGTACCTTTAGATGCGACAAAGTTCCAAAAGCAGAAGCTGGTGCGGTGGAAAACAAGCGATGCGTGGCTCCTGAGACCTTGGGGAGGCGATGCGACAACCCCGCTGCAGCAGCGGGCGTGTTGCGACGAATCCGGTCTGTATGGGGAGGAAGGCCACTTGTATGGATTCTGGTGCGTAGGTTCCGTAGGAAGTTTGTTCTCGCAAAGGCACAATGCGATGATCTCGTAGGGGCTGCGACGATCTTCGGGGCGACGATGCGTGATCCAGCAGCGATCTCTCTCTCGCAGCTCCTTGATGTGATGGCTCTGCAACGATGTTCGCAGCGACGTGATGTGGTCCGCAAGCAAGCGGTGCGGCGATCTCACCCAGCGACGAGAGGCTCTGCGACGACACTCGCAGCGATGTTAGTCTTCCCACAACGGTCTGGTGCGTCCCACAAACGAAGGATGCGACCGCTCTGGCAGAGGCAACAGGCGCTGCGGTGATCTCGGCCTTCTTAGCGGCGGGAATTTCCTCGCACTGTCGGGGATGCGCTCCGCAGCGAGCGATGTGATAACTTTTCTGTAGCAAAGTCTTTAAATCTTGGTTTCCAGCTTCGTAGCACAGGTACAACTTCCAGAGGCACCACACATGGGCCATGCACTCCTGGGAGGAAAGAACTCTCTCAGTAGAGCTCAGGGAAAGTTGGGGGTGAAGACCTTTTGTTCCTGGGACTTCAAAACAGGGAGCCAGCTCTTCTCAGGCCCTTGGAGATTCCTTCAAACAAGGGGACACAGCACAAAGCAAAGTCCTTCCCCTCTCCTTGGCAGCAAAGCAACAGCAGGGCAATCCAGCAGAGCAACAGCTGGACAATCTTCCTTCTTCAGTTTCAGCTTTCTCCTTGGCACAGGTTCCTTCTTGATTCCAGGATGATCTAATTTTCTGTTGTCAGGGGTCCTGTACTTATACCCCTAAAAGTCTTTGTTCTCTTTGTGCAAGTGTGCCCTGAGCCCGGTCTGAACCAGTTCTGGGTGTTCCTTGAGCACTTTCTTTTCCTGGCTTCTCCTTTCCTTTCAGAGTGAGGGGCAGGGTCGTCAGCCGCCCATCAGGAGGAGGAGCCAGCATTGTGGAAGGCAGGCACAGCCCTATTCAGGCCCAGGTGCTATCTCCTCCACCACTCAAGTTGCAATGCAGTCATTCAGCCTAGGGCTGACTCAGCCAGCCTCCTGGGGAATCCCCAGCCCCTGTCACTCTGAAACCAGACAATCAAAACACAAACAAGCCAAGGCACACAGAAAGGGCAGACACAAGAACAGCAACTTTCTAAAAGTGCTGTTCACAAACACAGGATTCAAAAACAACCTTTCCTAAAAGGTGTGTTATTAAATTCTGAGTTCAGTGATACTAGACTTTTATGTCCTATCTTGTTCCTATGGGAAGATATGCGGGTAGCCACTGTAGCCAGCATCCCCCATGATAGCCTATGGAGCAAGATTGCCTTGCAGCAGTGAAAAGCGAAAATGGCTGTAATTCACTACCAGAGCATGTCACCTGCACAAGTACATGCTCTACCTTCCACATACACTGCACCCTGCCCAAGGGGGTACCTTGGGCCTTCCATGGGGTGACCAATGTGCACAGAAAGGGAAGGGTTAGGCCTGGTCAGTGGGGACACTGACCAGGAGGACATGGCAGTTCACAGACTGCACACAGGCACTGCGGTGGCAGGCCTGAGACACCATTTTAGGGCTACTCATGTGGGTGGCACAATCAGTGCTGCAGGCCCAATAGTAGCATTTGAATTACTTGCCCTGGCACACTCAGTGCACTTTACTAGGGACTTCTTGGTAACATAAATATGCCAATCATGTATATCCAATCACAATAACAATTTACACAGAGTGCATATGCACTTTAGCACTGGTCAGCAGTGGTAAAGTGCCCAGAGTCCTATTGCCAACAACCACGGGTCAGGAAAAATAAGGGAGGAAGAAGCAAAAAGTTTGGGGATAACCCTTCAAGGAGGGCCATTTCCAGCAGCAATTCACATAACCCTGGTCTTTAACAGCATTTCCTATTTGTAATGGGTATACAGGCACATCGATCAACCATTTTTGCGAGCTTAAGCGAAGCAATTTTCAAAAATCGTCTGTTTGCGCCCGTAAAAAGGGCTTCTGCGATGCATCAACCTGTCAGCTTCTCGCAATTTAAGAAATCGCAAATTATTGAGATTTCTTAAATTACGATTGCATTTAAGGAACTGCAAATTGCGATTCCTTTAATTGCAATGCATGATTGAATTGCATATTGCAATTTTGCTAATAGGGGGCGCAAATTACCATCAATTTGTACTTGATGGTAATTTGCAAGAACCACCAAAGTGCATTTTTTAAAGGTGTAGGTTACACACACATTCCCTTGGGGAATGTGTGTGCGCAACATGCATGCAGAGATCAATTTCAGGGGTGCAACAGGGTGTCCTTTTGACACCCTTGCACCTTTGAAATTGCATGCGCAATTTGTGAGTACCTATTGGTACTCGTAAATTGCGCATACAATCTCCCATTCATTCCTATGGGCCTGTAGGCCAATAGGAATGAGAAGGCATTCCTTAATTGTGAGTCCCAGTTTGCGAGTCGCAATTAAGGAATGTTTGGGAATTGCTAATATTATAGCGATTCCTACATGCATAGGCTTTTGCAATTCCTTATTTGCGATTCCTTAACAATCACAATTAAGGAATCGCAAAAGAGTACATTGATGCATGTGCCTGATAGTTCCTAATTGGTAACTATGGCTATGCTTTGCTTTGCACTGGCTTGTCTGACCACCTACTTCTGACTGCATAGCAGATCACACATGCTGCATGTGCATGGTCTCATGGAGGCGTTATTGAGGCCAGAGCCACTGGAACTTTCTTAACTTATGTACCTCACATGGTACATGACTCCAGTATGAGAGCCCAAATGTGTTTCAGTTGGGAGCCCACTCACATGGTACAATATCCAAGGGTATGCTTGCCTGACTGAGACACATCTTTACCTGTACCATACTTGTAAATGATCAAATATGTACATTTGAGCTTAGAGATGCATGGGACAATGTGTACAATATCATCCACTCAGCAGCTCTGACAGGTACGGTACTCATGTTACTTAGGGAACAAGTATGCATGAATTGAGATGTATCTAATGTACTCATTTACTGGTGTCTGCTTTTAAGAGGGCCTCCATATAGCATCATCTTACTGAGTATGGTATGTGAAATGTGTAAGTGCACAGCATAATCAAAGTCAGTTACCATTGTGTAATTTGGAAGTGATGCGGCTAAGCACGATGTTCTGCAAAATGGCCAAAAGGTGCATGTCTTAGGCATTCTTATGTATGTATGACTCTGACAGCTTTACCAATGTGTGTCGTCCAGTCAGGTCAACTATGTCATCTGAACCCTTACCAGCTGGAGGGCTACAAAGCTAATAGCCTTGCATATGTACTGTGCTGTTGTTGCATATTAAATATGTGCAGTACATTTTACAATGTGATTTACATATTATGTCTTGTAGCTTCGCCCCCTATATACACAAAACCTGAGATGGCAAACTTCAAGAACCCCACTTTCACAGCTGAGTGCCTTCATCAGCGCTAATTGCAAGTGCAAGGGGTGAGCTGTCAGATTATGTGGGAATTGCCAGATTCAATGTTCATCCTTATCAAATTGAACTTTTGGAAGGAGATAAATAGGCCAGGAAATGTTGTGCTGGTGTGTTGCATGTCTATCAGCCTCTGACTACTGTCTACAGTCAAGGAGACCACTCTGCCAATCTGCGATGGACCACATGATAGTTAATTGACCTGGGAGCCATGATGCCAGTGTCAGACAATGCTACTATATGTGCTAGTGGATAAACGTCAAAAATTGGCGTTTCTGTGAAATATACAGAATGTATGTCAGTTGCATATGCTATGATATTGGGAGAATATATTGAGCAATGGTGTTGGCCACTGTGGAGTTACTACGGGTCAAATATGAAACATTTTATCTGCCTCTGTATGATGTGGGGTACTATTTCAGCATCCATTGTTACATTTCAGACCTGCCAAGTTATCTGTATTGTTACCAATGTGTCCTGATATGGCTCCTTGTCTTATCAATTGCAAAAGGTTATGAAACAAGACGTACAGTCAAGACATAGCACTTCTTAATTTGTTAAATTCCTATCTCATAAAGGCCATAGCAGGATGCAGCAAGTACACTAATACACAGTGAAGGTGGAAATGTGTACCATTCCATGGGTACCAAAGATCTTTGGGGCAGATTTACAAGAACTGACACATCTTTGCATATTGTAAAAGAAACCCTAGGGCCACCCTGGATGCGTCTCATTTACAATGCGGCACACCGTGACGCAAGGATTGACAGATGTGTGATGCATCTATTGGCGTAAAGGCAACGCATTGCTGGAGTAATGTCGCAAGCACAAAGCAATGCATGATTGAATTGCATATTACAATTTTGCTAATAGGGGGCGCAAATTACCATCAATTTGTACTTGATGGTAATTTGCAAGAACCACCAAAGTGCATTTTTTAAAGGTGTAGGTTACACACACATTCCCTTGGGGAATGTGTGTGCGCAACATGCACGCACAGATCAATTTCAGGGGTGCAAGAGGGTGTCCTTTTGACACCCTTGCACCTTTGAAATTGCATGCGCAATTTGCGAGTACCTATTGGTACTCGTAAATTGCACATACAATCTCCCATTCATTCCTATGGGCCTGTAGGCCAATAGGAATGAGAAGGCATTCCTTAATTGTGAGTCCCAGTTTGTGAGTCGCAATTAAGGAATGTTTGGGAATTGCTAATATTATAGCGATTCCTACATGCATAGGCTTTTGCAATTCCTTATTTGCGATTCCTTAACAATCACAATTAAGGAATCGCAAAAGAGTACATTGATGCATGTGCCTGATAGTTCCTAATTGGTAACTATGGCTATGCTTTTCTTTGCACTGGCTTGTCTGACCACCTACTTCTGACTGCATAGCAGATCACACATGCTGCATGTGCATGGTCTCATGGAGGCGTTATTGAGGCCAGAGCCACTGGAACTTTCTTAACTTATGTACCTCACATGGTACATGACTCCAGTATGAGAGCCCAAATGTGTTTCAGTTGGGAGCCCACTCACATGGTACAATATCCAAGGGTATGCTTGCCTGACTGAGACACATCTTTACCTGTACCATACTTGTAAATGATCAAATATGTACATTTGAGCTTAGAGATGCATGGGACAATGTGTACAATATCATCCACTCAGCAGCTCTGACAGGTACGGTACTCATGTTACTTAGGGAACAAGTATGCATGAATTGAGATGTATCTAATGTACTCATTTACTGGTGTCTGCTTTTAAGAGGGCCTCCATATAGCATCATCTTACTGAGTATGGTATGTGAAATGTGTAAGTGCACAGCATAATCAAAGTCAGTTACCATTGTGTAATTTGGAAGTGATGCGGCTAAGCACGATGTTCTGCAAAATGGCCAAAAGGTGCATGTCTTAGGCATTCTTATGTATGTATGACTCTGACAGCTTTACCAATGTGTGTCGTCCAGTCAGGTCAACTATGTCATCTGAACCCTTACCAGCTGGAGGGCTACAAAGCTAATAGCCTTGCATATGTACTGTGCTGTTGTTGCATATTAAATATGTGCAGTACATTTTACAATGTGATTTACATATTATGTCTTGTAGCTTCGCCCCCTATATACACAAAACCTGAGATGGCAAACTTCAAGAACCCCACTTTCACAGCTGAGTGCCTTCATCAGCGCTAATTGCAAGTGCAAGGGGTGAGCTGTCAGATTATGTGGGAATTGCCAGATTCAATGTTCATCCTTATCAAATTGAACTTTTGGAAGGAGATAAATAGGCCAGGAAATGTTGTGCTGGTGTGTTGCATGTCTATCAGCCTCTGACTACTGTCTACAGTCAAGGAGACCACTCTGCCAATCTGCGATGGACCACATGATAGTTAATTGACCTGGGAGCCATGATGCCAGTGTCAGACAATGCTACTATATGTGCTAGTGGATAAACGTCAAAAATTGGCGTTTCTGTGAAATATACAGAATGTATGTCAGTTGCATATGCTATGATATTGGGAGAATATATTGAGCAATGGTGTTGGCCACTGTGGAGTTACTACGGGTCAAATATGAAACATTTTATATGCCTCTGTATGATGTGGGGTACTATTTCAGCATCCATTGTTACATTTCAGACCTGCCAAGTTATCTGTATTGTTACCAATGTGTCCTGATATGGCTCCTTGTCTTATCAATTGCAAAAGGTTATGAAACAAGACGTACAGTCAAGACATTGCACTTCTTAATTTGTTAAATTCCTATCTCATAAAGGCCATAGCAGGATGCAGCAAGTACACTAATACACAGTGAAGGTGGAAATGTGTACCATTCCATGGGTACCAAAGATCTTTGGGGCAGATTTACAAGAACTGACACATCTTTGCATATTGTAAAAGAAACCCTAGGGCCACCCTGGATGCGTCTCATTTACAATGCGGCACACCGTGACGCAAGGATTGACAGATGTGTGATGCATCTATTGGCGTAAAGGCAACGCATTGCTGGAGTAATGTCGCAAGCACAAAGCAATGCATGATTGAATTGCATATTGCAATTTTGCTAATAGGGGGCGCAAATTACCATCAATTTGTACTTGATGGTAATTTGCAAGAACCACCAAAGTGCATTTTTTAAAGGTGTAGGTTACACACACATTCCCTTGGGGAATGTGTGTGTGCAACATGCATGCACAGATCAATTTCAGGGGTGTAACAGGGTGTCCTTTTGACACCCTTGCACCTTTGAAATTGCATGCGCAATTTGCGAGTACCTATTGGTACTCGTAAATTGCGCATACAATCTCCCATTCACTCCTATGGGCCTGTAGGCCAATAGGAATGAGAAGGCATTCCTTAATTGTGAGTCCCAGTTTGCGAGTCGCAATTAAGGAATGTTTGGGAATTGCTAATATTATAGCGATTCCTACATGCATAGGCTTTTGCAATTCCTTATTTGCGATTCCTTAACAATCACAATTAAGGAATCGCAAAAGACTACATTGATGCATGTGCCTGATAGTTCCTAATTGGTAACTATGGCTATGCTTTGCTTTGCACTGGCTTGTCTGACCACCTACTTCTGACTGCATAGCAGATCACACATGCTGCATGTGCATGGTCTCATGGAGGCGTTATTGAGGCCAGAGCCACTGGAACTTTCTTAACATATGTACCTCACATGGTACATGACTCCAGTATGAGAGCCCAAATGTGTTTCAGTTGGGAGCCCACTCACAAGGTACAATATCCAAGGGTATGCTTGCCTGAATGAGACACATCTTTACCTGTACCATACTTGTAAATGATCAAATATGTACATTTGAGCTTAGAGATGCATGGGACAATGTGTGCAATATCATCCACTCAGCAGCTCTGACAGGTACAGTACTCATGTTACTTAGGGAACAAGTATGCATGAATTGAGATGTATGTAATGTACTCATTTACTGGTGTCTGCTTTTAAGAGGGCCTCCATATAGCATCACCTTACTGAGTATGGTATATGAAATGTGTAGGTGCACAGCATAATCAAAGTCAGTTACCATTGTGTAATTTGGAAGTGATGCGGCTAAGCACGATGTTCTGCAAAATGGCCAAAAGGTGCATGTCTTAGGCATTCTTATGTATGTATGACTCTGACAGCTTTACCAACGTGTGTCGTCCACTCAGGTCAACTATGTCATCTGAACCCTTACCAGCTGGAGGGCTACAAAGCTAATAGCCTTGCATATGTACTGTGCTGTTGTTGCATATTAAATATGTGCAGTACATTTCACAATGTGATTTACGTGTTATGTCTTGTAGCTTCACCCCCTATATACACAAAACCTGAGATGGCAAACTTCAAGAACCCCACTTTCACAGCTGAGTGCCTTCATCAGCGCTAATTGCAAGTGCAAGGTGTGAGTTGTCAGATTATGTAGTATGCAGCAAGTACACTAATACACAGTGAAGGTGGAAATGTGTACCATTCCATGGGTACCAAAGATCTTCGGGGCAGATTTACAAGAACTGACACATCTTTGCATATCGTAAAAAAACCCTAGGGCCACCCTGGATGCGTCTCATTTACAATGCGGCACATTGAGAAGTGTGGCTCACTGGTTAGAGGAGGCAGACCTGGAAGCAGAGGTCAGCCCGGGACCAGGCTTCAATTCCCGGCTCGGCGGGGTCTTGAGTCCTAAAATGTCCATGGACTCGACAAATCTCGCTCCGGTGCCTACTCGATTCACGGGTTCACATTCTGCGACTCTGGGCAATAGCTTGCTTAATCTCCACAACGGCCCTTCGCGGTGGGATGCCTGGCTTTCACCTTGCGGATACCCTGCCGGGGTTATCTCACAGGGGAATACCAGGACGGGTTCCCTAAGCAAGCGCTTAGAAACCGCTTGGTGATTTGCGCTATATAAATTCCTGTACATTTACATTTACATTTACGTTTACATTTACCGTTAAGCAAGGATTGACAGATGTGTGATGCATCTATTGGCGTAAAGGCAACGCATTGCTGGAGTAATGTCGCAAGCACAAAGCAACTCCAGCAATGCTTCGGAATACCTATTTCTTCTATGCTGTATCACTCCTTATACCTGCATTAAGCAGGTTTAAGGTTTTGACGCAGTGGCATCATAAAAGTGACTCAGTAAAATCTTGTAGGTCACTTTTACTAGGTTTTTTGCGTCGGAACGCCCACCCTGCATACATTATACCTGACGCAGGTATAATGTGATGCAGGGCTTTACAACGTGATGCATCTCCATAGATGCGTCACGTTGTAAACGTGTTGCAACGTGGCGCATTGTTTACAACGCCGCTGCCTCACAAAAGTGATGCAGCAGTGGCGTAAAAGTGTTGCAAGGGGCTTGTATATCTGCCCCTTTGTTTCCAAACATGCTCAGTACTGGCATGGTCATAATTAGATCTGTAAATGGTGTTGCAATTGCACAGTCTAACAATTTGTCTTTCTTTGCAATTAGGCCTGAGGACATCTCATAGGCTAGATAATGAGTATGTGTATAGTCACTCTAAGCTGAAAGATGATTTAGGCTATAGGAGATGCTACCTTAGGTGTAATGTAAAATATTTCATGATGTTGATATCTGCTCCTAGTCAGCCTTTTAGTGACATTTATCCTCATTGTCTTAACAGATAACATGACTGAGCTGCGCCAGTACAAAAAACGAAAGGGGTGCTACCACTACCTCCCCTACGATGGGTCACCAATGCACACAGGAACATGAAGAGGCTAAATGAGGAGGAAAGGACCCAGAGGAAGTGGTCTGTATTTCCGATGGGACCACCAACCACCAAAGGGGGAGGCTCATCTCAATATGGGTAATCCACCTCTGGAGCCTCACATACAGCCATTCCAAGTATCTCTAGCAGCTGGCCTTCTATACCACCGGGACCCCAACTTCAGCTCACAGGAGGGCCCTCAGGTTTTGAGCTTGTCAGATCTCACACTCAGAATGACAGTCCTTGAGAACAAGGTGGACCAGTCCTTATTCCAGTGGCAGGATGTAAAATGGACAGTTGGGGAACCAAATGTTGGTTGCCACAGGTACCTCTTCTAATGTCCCCCCTACTTGATAGGCTGAGGTTTTAACAATAGGTTTTTATAGTCAGTTTAGGTTAGTGTAGTTATAGCGATAGAGTAGGGATAGTGGGTTAGTTTGTTAGTGGATAGGGCTACTTTGTGGGTAGTTGATGTTTGGGTGTAGTTTATGTTGTTCCTGTGTGAAGACATGACTTAAGGAGGGTGGGGTTGATGTTTATCATGTCATGCTAAATGTGTAGAGTAAGCTTAGTTAAGTTGCAGTAGTTTTATTTAGTAGATAGGCTAAGATATTGAAGGGTAGTTCAGGATTTTGTTATAGGGTAGTTACATCAAATCTAATAGTTCACTACATACTGGTGTTTGTAATAATTTAGTGCATGGGAGCTAGCATGTGTGCTCAGGTAAAGATTTGCACAAGCATTAGTCTTTGCTTGTAGTGTCTGGCATTATGTGTGAGTTGGTTTCTTATCTATGAACAGCGAACTATCAGGCTGCCCAGGACATTCCATAATTTTACGATTAGGCATCGTTGTGTAGTGGACCTGGCAATCATGAATTAATTATGACATAGTGCTCATTTATGTGTGTGTTGCTAAAGCAACATGCCTTGGGGGAAGGTTTGCTCAATAGCTTTTGCACATTTAGTAATTATTTGGACTCATACGCTGATGGCTCCACTGTAACCTCCCACAAATGCAGTGTTTACTTGTCAGCCCAATGTTGCATGCTTGCTAGTAACCTTTGAATGCACCCGACACTTGTGGGGTGACTTAACTTACCATTTGCATTAACTGCATGATACCAGTTGAATGTATTACTTGGCACCTGGAGTAAGCACTTACAAGTCAGCACACTCATAGTGATTACACAATATGTTACAAGCTCACTGCCTATCATTGTCCCAGAATCTGCAAACAAAAATGCCCCTTTGGCCAGTAGTTGGTGTAGTTGCCTCCCAGATTGGCTAATGGTGAACCTGGTCCTAGACCCTAGAGACAGATAACACACAGGTAGTAATTATAAGTGCATTTATTTACAAATCATCTTCCTCCTCTGATGTGTGCGGTGACTCTTGTGAGGGTGGTGTTATAGATGCGGCAGCTGAGGAAGGAACACACACATCAAGGGCAGAAAATGTGTATCCTGTGCCTGCATGAGCATTTATCAGTACCAAAAAATGATGCAGAACAAGAGCGAGGAGGATGTGCTAGTTATGCAACACACCAGTAACATTGCTGTAGTAGGCGGCCATGTTGTTATGTTTTGTAATGTACTCCAATATAGGCCTAGGTAGTCACCTAACCTTTCACCTATATTTCCCTGACATTGTACTACATAACAGTTTTTAGTATTGACCTTTTACCTAGTAATATGCTGCATATATGTTGTGTGGTTTTCCCAGAAATCTAGCCTCATTTTTAATGTATAAGGATTCTGAAAATCACAGCAGGATTACCATGTTCTGCATATCCCTCGGCTGACATGACACAGCAAGGTAGAACCCATGAGAGAACCTTTTGAGTATATAAGCATCATATCTTTGCTGGGTCACGCAGAGGAGAAATACTTCCATGCTGCCACATTGAAGCGAGACGCTGAGTTTCCTGCACGCCGACACTCCAGCACACAGTGGCTGTACATTTCTCGCTGGGTGTCCGTTCAAGACCAAGACGGGGTCCTTCATTCTCTTACACCAGGTAATGGCATTGGCCTCATCCTGGGGGGATTCTTGGCTCTACACCTACATACATGTTAGGTACACTTAGGTACATCTAGTTAGGGTTGGGGACGCATTATTATTGCCATGTATTTATATACATGAATATATCCTTTGTTTTAGCACTACAGTAGAAATCTACCATCCATTTACTCTGTTGGTTCTTAAAATCATTTATATTTGTTTCTCCCTTATGGTTGTTTCACCACACCTATTTTACAGTAGAATTACGCTGGTTCAATATATCCTAATTGAAGATGTCCCCACCGTTTATTCTGTGTATCACTCTGAGAAAAAGTGAGCACGAGTGACTTAGCGAAATGTACTGTGCTGTTTCCATGATCCCTGATGGTACAGGGTTGTCATGTTTGATAGTTGTCGGAAACTATTCTCTCCTAGGTCAGAGGGGCTTATAGAGGCACTGCAAGCTAGCTGGTATACAGGCGACCATGGAATAAGTCTGGACACCAATTCCACAGTTGTTGTCTAAACTCTCTGATCCTATATAGGTTTATCGGAACTACGCAACATGGTGCCGCCAACATTGGTTTGGGTGTTATTTAATGGTCAAATCTGAGTAGTTCAGGCCTGCTGTTTTCAAAGATCTCTACTCACATTTACCCAGAGATGTCTGGAGAGGGAAGGGAAAAATCAGTTGCAGCAGAGTAGGCATATCCTATGTATTGGCTGTAGGTTTAATCAAGCTTGAATATACTAGTTCCCTATTGTGCATAAACCTTATCTCAGTTTCCTTGAAACTCTTCCAACAATGTCTGAAGAAGAGAATGCTGCGGCTGCATTATGTGCGGATGCAGGAGGAAACAGGAGGGTGCTGTAAACATTTTAGAAAATGTCAGAACTGCCCTTACTTTAAAATTAGCAGAATTTAAAGTAACAGCAAGAGGATGGACTGCAACCCTCGTGATTGAGGTACACGAGTGATACAGGAAAGAGGTATTTTATTAATGGGTCAAATTCCCATCAGCAAATGCACGCACAAAAGATGAAATATCAGAGGAATATTGTCCATATGAGGACATTGAAGTTCCACTCACCTACTAGGAACATATAAACTGGTTTAAAGGCACCTTCCCACACACAACAGAGCAAGGTCCACTTGGCAGAGATGGAGCCACTTGTCCGGTCATAGCAGCTTATGCACCACATCGAAACATTGACACAATCCAGGTAGCCGACTTACGTTCACTACACAAAGAAAGAATAAAACATAACAGAAATCTGACACAGTTCGTTATGAGAACACTCACACTTCAGCCAACAAGGGCTACTCCAGCAGGACAAATCCAAGGGTCTGCAACCAAAATAACTCCACAAAAGCTAAATGTAGCAATGGGTAACATGTTTGGAAAATAACAATCCTAGGCAATCCACATTTATAAAATTAAACAACAATAATGTAATAAAAAAACAATGCAACAATTTAAAGAAAACATGAAATACCCGAGTGTGCAAATGTATCTAAGTTTTAATAAAAAGTTAATAAAAACAAATTATACATTTCATTACAATACAATACTTAATTTGTATATTCATATAGTAAAATCATAAAAAGTAGTGGCAGATAGAGCACAATTCTGTATCCGACACGCATTTCGGTGTACAACAAATGCCTTCTTCAGGAATTGCCACAAAATTCAAAAAACATTTAAAAATACATAATATTAAAATCATGACAACAATTCTACAGTTCACATATTTAAGTACATTATATTAAGAACAAAAGCACAAGAAAGGGTATCTCAAACTTGGATAAAAAAATTCATATAAAAAAACACATATGCATATCCTACATTTAGAAAACTTAGATGAGTGCCCATCTATATGTCATAGAGAATTGGAGATCTAGGACATGGAGAATTATGGATAGTTTGGAAAGTCTGGAAATAGAGGGGATCTAAAAAAACAAGTTTTCTATAATGACCGTCTAATTAATGGCAAGGTCACTATATAAATGGAATTCACTTTTCTATTCATTCTCAATTTATCTAAAGTGAAAACGACCATAATCTTAATGAACATTATATGGTTCATTAGTGTTTGTGGGATGTATCAGCTGAAAAAAGCAACTTTTATCTGCATTAAATAAGGCAGTTATAAATGATGATTCTTTAATATAGCTTTTAATGAATTCACACGATGAATTTAATCTCAAGACGGTTAAATTATTTCAAGGATGGAAAAAAGCTGTCACAGGTTTTTATTCTTTCTCTATAAAAAAACAAGTGCAAAGCTTACTTAACGGAGATACTTTTAGGCGACATACAATAAACAGCATAGATTCCAGATTTTTTGATAGATCTAACTCTATGTATAATTTCGGTACCTGATTAAATTACAGCGAGAAACATCAATGCGTGTCTTGTAGAAAAACACTTTGAAGAAAACGAGTCCTAACAAAAGGAAATGAACTGCAAGTATCTGAATGAAATCATAGAGAAACCCGTCAGGAGAATAATTTATTATAGGTTTGCTAGGCTATTAATTAAGTATGGATATAGAAAATCACCTCTTATCTGATATATAAAGCCAAAATGGAGTACTAGTCATGCTTGTAGTTTAAAAGGGGGGAACAGCGGACTTTCAATCTTTCAGCAAACGAATTAGTGTTTCAAGAATATTTTTCCTTTGAGCCTGTATGGTCGATAACGAGAAAACAGGGAAAGTATTAATTCTTATTCTTACAGTATTGCTATGTCACCGAACCCTTATTTATGGCAAATGTAATTCCTTAAAAAACCCGTACCTAACAAAGCTGTACTTAATTACAGGGGCCTGGAGATGTAGATATAGAACATCGGGATTGATAAAAAACGCGAGACAAAAAAAATTATTTTACTGCATACTATTCTTCCGTGTGCTGGTACACGATATCCCTCTATGCCTAACAGAGATACAACCATATGAAAATATATCTAGATAATGTCTTGAAAGTGATTCCTAATATGACTAAAGCTAAACTATCTTGGTTACCTGATGTGGCTTCTTTTTCAAATATAAATCGAGCCGAGCGCTTTCAATCCGCTGGCGTTTGTGAGGAGTTAGTTGAACGGCCTCGCTCGACATCCGCACCATTTTATTTTGTAAAGTCACACCCCTAATGGACCATGTGACTAGCTTACAATGAAAAACTAGAGCGGAACAAAACCAATGGGACGGCAATAGCTCCATTATTTTAAATGTTTCTTTCTCTCGTATTTTTGAAAGAATTTTCATATAGATGTTCAGAAGAAGCTATATGCAACATGCGCTTCTATATTAGTTCTGTTGTTAATATTACAAATCATTATATATGTCTTTCTAGTTTTACCAGTAGGAAATCTACAAAAATAGATATAGAAGAAAGACTATTTTCTCGTCTCATCTGAAATTTGAGATCACATTTATTAGTGACAACATGAAAAAACCCTAATTAACTGCATAAGACCAGGAAAATTATCTATTAATGTTAGCTAAATTAGCATAAATATTTTGGTAATGGATTCATTTACTTGTACTTTATAAATATTTTTAAAGGACAGCCCTGAAATTGTCACCAAAGAAGAATGCTATGACTGTTGCCCGTTTCGCTTGGCAGACGATGCTCTGTACCAAATAAAGGATTTGTTAAATGCCAGTTGCGTGGTCAACACTTGGAGCTTTGATATATATATAAAATTCAGTCAGTCTTTATGTGACCAAGGGCTCTTGAGACCGAAACGCGTCATCTGCCTATGCTGTACTGGATGGAAAAGGTTAAATAAATCATCTTGCCTATAGAAGTGGTCCGTTTCTCTGTCTTCGCCGCCGCGCTGTGGTGGAAGTAGCTGGAGTTGCTGTTCGAGATATATATATGAACAAGGGCCACTTGGCCCCAAACGCGTCATCGCTGGTTTTTCCATCTGACCATTTCTCTGCAGTAAAGAATTGTTACCCTCAATTGTGGTCCGTCTCCTGCTTCGCCGATCTTGTGAGATTGGATGTGGCTCTAGGGAGTTCTCTTGGAATATATATATATATATATATATTCACTGAAAAAACCATAGGTTATAGACCATATATAGTTAGGAATTAGCATTTACAAAACCTTGAAAATTCACTGAAAAAACCATAGGTTATAGACCATATACCGTTAGGAATTAGCATTTACAAAACCTTATTTTACTCACACAAAACCATTGAAATTCCATATATAGTTAGTTGCACTAACTATATATCGCGCACCCGCAATCCACTGCTGATGATGTCACATATTACATCATTCATGACATGGTCAGTGACATCACTGATGATATCACTGATGACATCTCAAATGACATCACTGATGACATCACTGATGACATCATCCAGTGACTGTGTGTTTCTGTAAAGTTTAAATATGTTTTACATATTGAAGAATGAGTAGATGTATAAGTGTCTGGATGAAGCATTTAGTAGGTGGGTGACTGACTGTATGAGTGAGTGATTAAATGTGTCTCACTGAGTGCATGGGTTAGTGACTAAACTGTCTTAATTTGTGCATTATTATGTCTGTTGTTCTGTAAACTGCTGCATGTGTTGATCAATAGCTATATGAGTAACTATATGGGTTATTAATTGATTGTCCAAGTATTTGTATGGGAGACTGAGTGTATGTGTGGCTGGCTGGGAGATGTGTGACTCTGTGCAGATCAATGTGTACTTGTATCAATGATTGTATAAGAGAGTAAGTATGTGTTAGTATATGTTTGAAAATGTAAGGTACTCTATGTTTAACTGTATAGATTAGAAAATGGAAGTGTGATTGATTCTTTACAGGACTGACTAGGTGTGTGAGTAACTCCATGGATGAGTGGCAGAGTGTGAGTGTCTGTATAGGTGTATGAGTGCATATGATAGTGTTGTAAAGATGAGTGATTGTATGTATGAATGATTGTATGGGTGAATGAGTGAATGTGTGTGTAGACGTAGGAATCAGTGAGTGCGTATGTAGTAACTAGTATTGGTGTGTCAATGGTTTCAAAAATTATACTCTGTATTTAACACTGGGTGTAACAGAGGTTATATTAAAGTGTGAGGAGATGCATTGTATTGTCACATTAATGATATCATCATTGATGTGACCATTGATGTCAAATGAGATATCATCAGTGATGTCATCAGTGATGTCATTTGAGATGTCATCAGTGATGTCATCAGTGATGTCACTGACCATGTCATGAATGATGTAATATGTGACATCATCAGCAGTGGATTGCGGGTGCGCGATATATAGTTAGTGCAACTAACTATATATGGAATTTCAATGGTTTTGTGTGAGTAAAATAAGGTTTTGTAAATGCTAATTCCTAACGATATATGGTCTATAACCTATGGTTTTTTCAGTGAATTTTCAAGGTTTTGTAAATGCTAATTCCCAACTATATATGGTCTATAACCTATGGTTTTTTCAGTGAATTTCAATGGTTTTTTAATAGCAAATATCATAAGCTGTCGAATGTCAAGTACGTGGTAAGTAAAAACATTTTCGTGTTTATGCACACTGATCTGCTTTGAATGCTGCCCCCCACCCCTCATTTCTATTAGGAGTACTCTCTCTTTGCAGATAGTGAAGGGTAGTTAACGCAGGCCTTTGCCCCCGTTGTAATCCGTCGTGCCTGCTTCTCTCTCCATTTGATTGATTGTTCTCTTTGGTTCATTCTCTATTTACAAACAAGCACAGAGTCGCAATACTCTGTTTAGTCTTTGCAGATAGCGAAAAATCGTGTAAAAAAACAAAAGGAATCGAGCAAAATCAGTAGGCCACTAATGGGATCTCTTTTTGACCTCGCTAAAATAGAAACATTAAGAACAACCTGTTGAAAATAGCAATGTGTATGTACATAAGCGGCGTCCATTTGTGTTCACAGTACCCCTTGTTGATTGTTTGAATCGAGCATTGAATTGTTCGAAGTTGGTTCTCTTAAGGATCTTCTCTGCCTGCAAACGAGGAAGAATAGGAATATTCTCTCTCCCTTTGCAGATAGTGAAGGGTAGGTAACGCAAACCTTTAACACGTCGTGCCTATTTCGTTCCTCATTGATTGATTGTTTGCCCAAACATTGACTGTTTGGGAATTCGTTCTTTTTGGAGGTATTCCCTGTTTGCAAATATACGTAGGAAAATCTTTGCAAGTAGTGAAAGGGTAGGTAATGCGGACCTTTCTCCCCCGTTGTAATCTGTCATGCCTATCTACTCCCCACTGATTGATGCACCTGTTTCACCCGGACCATTTACTAGAGATACGTCATCTGGCCCGACCAGAGAGCACCCCTAGTGAAAAGGACATATGCAATAATAACGAAGTGATCACTGTATCCTGTTAACAGAAACTTTAGCATGAAACAACCTGGAAAGAAAAGAATAGGAAAACGAAAATCAGTAGGCCACTGATGAACTTTTTATTAAATAACAAACAAAGAAACGATAACAATACGTAATGATAAAACCTATTATTGTCCTAGAAACAAGAAACGTTAGAAGTAAGCCTGTAATAAGAAACCTGAAAACATCGCCCCTCACTGCCCCAAAACCTGTCTGTCCCACCGCCTGCCACGGCCAAATAACGGCAAACTGGGAAAGATACAAGTCAGCAGACATCCGCCCCATTCTAGAAACTTCCAAAGGGCAACAGGTTTTCGGCTACGCCCAGCCGGAAGCAACACATATAAGACGGGTCCTGCTGCCACGCTTTGGCCAGGAGATCATCACGTAGGGTGTAGCCGGAGGAGAGGCCGAGGCCAGCGGGACCCGGCCAGGGGGATTGACAACGCTGGAGAGTTGCAGGGGGGGGAATGTCCGTGTCCTCGACCCTCCCCTCTCTCTCCCAGTCCGGCCGCGGTGGCCCTTGACAGTTGCAGGTAGTCCCGCCACATTCTCTACCGGTCCGGCCACCAACGGCCGGGGCCGATGGGATCCGGCTGCAGCCGATAAACCAAGGAACCCGTTCATGGGGCCAGAGCAAGGGGCGTCCGGCCGACATCCACCGGAAGCCCGGCCCGAAGACGGACGGGACATTTCTTCTTTCTTCAATAATGGCTTTGACAACACTGGGGGGGGATGTCTTGCACATGCCTCCGACCCCCCCCCCTCGTCCTCATCGCCTGGTCCGGCCATAACAAATCTCAAGCGAGACGCCGTGGGGTGCACTGGGAGGGAGAGACGGTGCGAACAGGCCTCTCCCGCCTCCCCAGTGGAGGCTTCCCACCTGCACCCTCAGCGCTCCAGGCGCCCGGAAAAGGGTTCTTCCACTGTGGCGATGCTGCAACGTCTCGCCCGGCAGGGTGGAGCCCGTCCGCTCATTTGACCCCGCGATCGCCAGTAGCTACCGAACTCTCAAAATGGCGGTCGACCTGGCAAGAGCGGGCCCAGCATAAAGAAATGGCCCGGTCACTGGTTGACTCCACCACCGTAGTCCTCCACGACCTTGAAGATTCTAGAGGAACCGCGGGGAGTCTCCGACCCCCGCAGACACCCCCGATGGGGAATGACTGCCATGATCGCCCGTGGAGTGACGAAACTGTATCCGCGGGACGTCGGCGCTCCCATGCTGGCGCCAGCCTCACTTTGAATGACTAGAATCCTGCAGACCTCAGTTCCGGTGAAAGCACACTGTGACCCGGTAGGAAAAATTGTTGCACCCCCTCCCCTTTTTGACTGATAGTTCAAACCACCGATCCTTTCCTTTGCCCTTTTACCAGAACTTTGGAATGCCTCCCCCTCTTGTACATTTTCTACAGAAAACAAAACATTAACCACTACATTAGCATAGCAGTTGACACCAGAACTGTTTTCAAATTGAAAACCAACAACATCTTCAACAGAATCCTTTTTGTTTCTGCTGTGACCCTGCTACAGCACAGGCATTGTCCCCAGCAGTAATTCTGCAATGCCGGTAAGTATAGCTGTGGTGCCTACTGGACTCACTCACCCCCGCGGCGCCCCACGCCGTTATTTGCTGGGCGGCAACTTACTAGACATCACCTTCGTGACATCCAGATTTCAGCGCTTTCTGCTGCCTTGGAACTATTCGCACAACAGACCGCTACTGACAATCCACCCCCCGGGACGCCCCACGCCGGATACCCAAATCAGTGCGGCACCCAGGCAACATCTTCTGAATTTTCATAATTTGAAAGAACTAGTAACATGTCCTCATCAGGAATTTCCTCATGAAAAGTCTGCAATGATGATTCTTGTAACTCTATGGTCTCCAAACATTCGATACATTCGCCATCAAGAGATTGATCAAAAAAATCCTTGAGGTCATCTCCTCCTTGTGAGAATATTTCATTATTGGTGCTGTCAATTTCAATAAATGTATTGGATAATTCAAAAGAAATTGCCACGGTCTCTTCGTTGTTTAAATGTTTTTACTGTTTTTGTTTTGTTGTATATATTTATAAGTTATTAAAGTTTTATAATCCTACTACTTTGTTGGAGTGCTATATATTTTTAATGTGACACATAAATGTAAAAACTTTGATGTACAAAGAGTCATCCCTGGAATCTTCCGCTTCAGGCTCGGTCCCCTCCCCAATCACAATACAGGATGGTTTTCAGATAGTAGGAACACGTGTGGTGTGACGGATCTCATCGGGTGTGGGCCTTGATCTACTATAACTCCTTTGAAGAGGGGTGATTCTTTACAGCTGGGGCCATAAGCTACATCTGCAGGGCTAGCTGATAGCCTGGACAATCGGACACAGAGGAAGAGGAGTGTCAGAGGGTGCGGTAGTGAATAGGGCGAAAGGGAGGTGTCGGGCGGGCACAGAGTGTGATTCTCAGGGAAGAGCAGCGCAGATGGGGGGAGGTTTATTGCCCATGCATAAGACAGAGAGCGGGGGTGACCAGTGCCTGGGGAAGATGCTTGCGAGGGTGGGGAGCCATGCTACGAATCGACAGACCGCAGAGAGTGGGTCTGGTCAAGGCATCTAAAATGGCTGCCGTGCACGACAAAAGTGTGGCATTTAAAAAAAGGCAAGATGGCGCAAACAATGTTTTTCAACACTTCCTCATTTCCTTCGAATCGAACGTTAACAGACGTTGGTGCATAGTACCAAAGTTAAGCGATATTTATCGCTAACGATGCTTACCAACGATTTTTTTACCGCTAAGCATCGTCAGAAATTATCGAAGATAAACCTTGCTATTATCAAGGTTTATCGCAAATGCGATAAAAAACGGCCGCAATGCATGAATATCGCTAAAAAGTCAGCGATATTCATGCATTACCGAGCTAATGCTCTTAGCCATGTTATCCACCTCCCATTGGATAACATGGCTAAGAACTGCTCAGGGCAGGTGTTAGTTTTTGGAGATATTCGCGCTTAGCGCGAATATCTCCAAAAGTTGGTAAAAGGAGATAGATATCTTGCATGTTGTAATGCAAGTTATTGTGGTATATGGAACTCATACCATAATCTCTCAGGAAAGCAGAAACCGATCCTTTTGGGACCGCCTGAGAAGGCCTAGGGGGTGAGGGGTACTCTACTTTGCCCCCTTTTCACGTTCCGAACTATTTTATTTTACTCTCTTCTGTAATTACACAAAATAGCAGCGATAAGATGCATCAGAGACACACAGTGAGAGAAAGGAGGCCGGAGATGAAGAAGAGATGTCAAATACACATTGGAGATTATATAGTGGGAGAAGGGAAGTAAATATGAGTAAACTTACCATGTAACATAAAAATGTTGCACTCTATACTATAAGTCTCATTTTATACTACAATCACTTCGCTACAACCTCATAAATTAAAAATAAAAATGAATAATGTCTCAAACAATTTTTGATTTCTAAATATAAATTTATTCTTCTGAATTTTCTAAATTTGAAAGAACTAGTAACATGTCCTCATCAGGAATTTCCTCTTCAATCATCTCATCTGGAATCTCCTCATTAAAAGTCTGCAATGATGATTCTTGTAACTCTATGGTCTCCAAACATTCGATAAATTCGCCATCAACAGATTGATCAAAAAAATCATTCAAGTCATCTCCTCCTTGTGACAATATTTCATTATTGGTGCTGTCAATTTCAATCAATGTAGTGGATAATTCAAAAGAAATTGCCACGGTCTCTTCATTGTGAGCCATTTTATTTTGAAATTGCTTGCTGTAAATTGCAGAAAAAAATAATCACTTTCATTTATCGTTTTTAGTAATACATAATATAAAACTAACTTTATCAAGTATTTAGTATAACAGAAGGACTGCAAATAAATAACAGAAAACATTTTTCAAATTATCTTCAAGTGTACAACATAGTTCCCCTTACAAATTAACAACTCACCTTTTTAAAAGTAGGAGAAGTGTTAGTACTGTGTAAATCAAACACCAGAAATTGACCACCAAAAATTCCTCACAAATGTACCTCAGACAGTAGTATCCCAAAATGGCTGTGGTTTCCTCTCATTTGAGATATATACATAACCAATTAACTTTCATCACACACAAATACAAAACCAAAGTAACATTTTAATTGGTTCTAAATTTCAACACTTTCAAATGTGTTTTCCCCATGCAATTTTCCATAGGACATTTACATACGTCTACAGCCTGAATGGCTGAACGGAATTACACCAAACTTGGCAAAATGGTACATCAAACCTAAGAGGTCAGGGAGGATCTACTATGCCCCCTTATGGTCATTTGCCCCTTCGCTTTGGCCTCCTCTTGTCTCTCGATCCTACCGAGAGACAAGATGGCGGCCGCTACAGACTGTTTGGAATGTTTACAGACGCCGGAGAACCAATCAGCTTCGCAAATCTCCGTAACGCGAAAAGTACGCGAAGCGGAGCGCTGTTACAGATATATATCTTTTTTTGAACGTTAATTTCTCAAAATCCACTGGAGCACATATATTGAGACCTAGCAAAGGCACATCGGGCTACCAGTCCCTAATATTTTGCCAAGTTTCGTGCAAATCCATTCAGCCGTTCGATTATTATTATTATTTTTTTTTTTGCCCCGCGGGGCCCTTTTAAAACCTCCACATCAAACCTAGGGGGTCAGCGAGGATCTACTATGCCCCCTTATGGTCATTTGCCCCTTCGCTTTGGCCTCCTCTTGTCTCTCGATCCTACCGAGAGACAAGATGGCGGCCGCTACGGACTGTTTGGAATGTTCACAGACGCCGGAGAACCAATCAGCTTCGCTTCACAAAGCTCCGTACCGCGAAAAGTCCGCGAACCGGAGCGCTGCCCGGTCCGCTGTTACAGATATATATCTTTTTTTGAACGTTAATTTCTCAAAATCCACTGAAGCACATATATTGAGACCTAGCAAAGGCACATCGGGATACCAGTCCCTACAATTTTGCCAAGTTTTGTGGAAATCCATTCAGCCGTTCGGGCTAAAAGTGAGGCCAACCGCCCTATGGAAAACTCAATGTTAAAAACACGTTTTGGGACCCCCCTTTTTTCTCGGCCCCCCCTTGACGAACCCCCCCCAAATTTCCAGGGGCTGCTCAGAAACAAAATGTTCCATTTTCCAGAAAATTTCAGCCAATTCCGTCCACAAACGCCAAAGTTATTAGACATAGAATTTTCAAAATTCCCATAGAGAAAAAATCCTAACTATATATACCTACTGGCGACCGCCAGTAGGTAATAAATATATATATATATATATTATGTACTCCGCTGCCTCGCCTCGCTCCGGGATAACACCAGCCAGGGCATCAAAGAGCTCACGGACACGGACCAGAGAAGTTTCCTTACAGTTTATTGCAGTGCAGGTATGTCAATGTCGTTTCGGCTCCACGAGCCTTGTTCACATGACAATGTCTGTTAAACGGGTGCAACCTTTTAAAGTGCCAGTGAAATTGAGATGATGTCACGTGTTGAAAGTGCAACAAGGACATAGAAGACATACTATTCGTAAAACTTGCATTGATCATTGCATTAACATTTCATCAATAAATACTGGTATAATACCGCATTATCATAGTTAACAAGATGTTTTTATATAACAAACAGGAAAAAGTATATTTTTGCCGCTAATCCAACAAAAATTGTTTGGTTTTTTACGTAAAAGTATGATACTCAAAAGAGGGTTCAATTACAATTATAATTCATATTGGGATCAAATAATATACATAAATGCAACCACGATACATGTAAAAAATGATTTAAGAGGTTATCTCCTACACATTATTTAAATTCAAAGTTAAATATTTCCCATTTCAAAAATTACTTTGTATACTCATGTAGAAATCTGGAAAATCAACCTTGTGTCTCACCAACAAATAACTTGATCAACCATATCTTAACACTGGAATCGAATTATCAAAACATAGCAATATTTGTAATAAAGTGCAAATGCATATGTAACCGAATGGGTAATGCCAATATACCCACTCATATGTGCAAATTACGCAATAAATGTGCTAATTGGCTGTTTAATGTGCAAATACTGCAATTTGTGCAAAACCATTGAATCTTGCTATCCTCTAAATCCGATTACTGAATAAATATGTCATCAGAAATTAATTGACTGGGGAGGCTTAAAATGAGTAACAAATGTATGGAGATACATCCTAATTATGTTATTTTTTTACTTTGGGGGAAAATACTGTTGGATTCTACCTCCTATGATCCCATGGTGTAATAACTCCCCTCAGCGATAAACTACATGCACGTTTTTAGATGTCCATGTGAAATGTCAAAAGTGAAATTACTTTGTGAATACTATTGTTGGGCTGACTAGGTGTGAAAACCTAACACAGTCCACATATTTAAAACGTGTGATCAAAACAACTTAACACATTCTAACAAATAGCAGCACATCCAATTATAAACAAACCTTGTTGTTTTCTTACTGAATTCTTACATTCACCTTAAGCATTAAGTTTGATTTCCTGACAGTGATCCCCAGCCGGGTGATCACTGATAACGCTAAGGTAAACACGTATATAAATCCTCCGTGACATTAAGACCAGATGGTGACTTGGTGTTTAACAACAAAATGTATTTGGTCTCTAACCTTCTCAGTTTAGTGTCTCTGTCACCACCTCTTCTGTTGTTAAGGATGGAGTCAATCACCCAATATTTTAAACCACTATTGTTGCTTTGATGAAATTCCCTAAAATGCCGGGCAACCGGGTAGGTGTTGTCACCGTTAGAGATGGCCCGTAGATGTTGGAGAACTCGTAAGTGGACAGCATTTTTCGTGCTGCCGACATATCTCAATAAGCAGGGACACTCCAAAATATACACAGCATACTCGGTCTTGCATGTTAACACCTGAGATATGCTGTGTACCTTGTCGGTGAAGCCATCCTTGTAGGTTTTAGTGTTTTGGCCATGGAGGCAGGCTTTACAAATCCTACATTTGTAAAAACCTTTGTTCTCTTGCCACCAGGTCGATTTAACAAGAGGTTCAGGGTTGGTGACTACCAAATGATCCCTTAGTGAGGGGGCCCTGCTGAAAGTGAGAGAGACCTGACTGGGGAGATCATTGCCTATGATGGTATCGTGGGTAACCAAAGGCCAGTGTTTGTTAAGGATTTTACGTATCTGTTGATGTTGTCTATTGTATCCTGTAATTACTCGGAAACAATTGTTTACCCCTGGTGCATTAGCTGATGTATTCTCAGTAATTGCTTTCTGTCTATTACTGGCTTGGGTAAGAAGATCATCCCGGGACGGTACCATAGACTTGTCCTTCGCTTTTTGTAACGTATGGTTCGAATAACCTCGTTCCAAAAAGCGCGTTATACACTGGTCCTGAGCAATTTTTAAATCCACGGGGTTACTGTAGATACGTTTCAATCGTAGCATCTCCCCATACGGAATACTTGATATCAAATGTGAGGGGTGTGCACTTGCTGCGTGCAGTATGCTGTTGCCGGCAGTCACCTTACGAAAGATCCTGGATTCTAAATGGCCTTCTCTAATGTAAAGTTCAGTGTCCAGGAAAGTTACACTCTCCTGGCTTAGAGTGGCCGTGAATCTCAGATTTAGTTCATTGTTGTTAATCTCCTCTATGAATTTGAGTGCCTCTTCCTCACTACCTCGCCAAATCACCAAAAGGTCGTCGATATAACGAAACCACGCCACCAAATTGTTGCGAATATTGTGGCGATATTCATGCCCAAGGACCAGTTCCTCCAAAGCTCCCATGTGTAAACACGCGAAGCTTGGGGAGAAACTGGCCCCCATTGCAACGCCCTGTAACTGACGGTACAACTGGTGATTGAAAAGAAACACATTGTTTTCCAAGCAAAACCTCAACATGTCAAGTAACATAGTATTATGATCAGATAACTCAGGTCCCCTTCTAGAGAGGTAATGATCAACAGCTCTAATGCCATCCTCATGCGTAAAACTTGTATAGAGGGATGACACATCTAAGGCGATTAGCCAATCACCTGTATATATCGTTGCAAATTCTGTTGCTTTCGGTGATTTCCACACCAAAGAAAGAAGGACCTCCAACAGCAGGCAAATTATCAGTGGGAAGATTTATTAGCTCGCATAAAATGATATTCCAGGCATGACGCGTTTCGGTTATCCAGTAACCTTGATCACATAGCGACACTGCAGTTTGTCATAGTTTTAAATACTAATTTTTTTCAAACATTTCGATCATGTGATTATAAACAGTGAAAAAATACTTCTGTCGATGCTATGTCTTCAATACATAAATAGCGGTCAGTTAAAACATTGGATAGGTTCTTCTTAATGACATTATGTACAAATTTTCTGCGTAAATGCATTCTCTCACGATTTATAATTTTGCATAATAAATAATTTGTTTAAACATGTATAGATGCCTATTTAGAGATTCAATTTTCATTCTCATTAACTTTGCACCATTGCATCTAGATGGTAGTATCAGCATAAACGCCTTGAAATGATTATCTGCATTCTGATGCATAGATTATATAAACATCTCATATTAAAAACTCTATGAAAATATTCAATATGAATTTAAAACATCTCGGCTTGAATGCCTATAAAATGAATATGTGCAAAATTACGCTTGTTAGTGCAAATCGAGTTTCTGTGCAAATGCTGCACCTGATTAAATTTGTACCTTACAAATCATTGCAATCAGAACCATTATCCCCATGTAAACTGTAATGATTATTTTCTACGAGCTAACACTGGGTTACATGGTATTGAAAATCCAAGCCTGGATATCCAAGAATCACCCCCCCTTATAAGCTCATAAGATATTAAAATTCATAGACTCAACAGAAAGTACATAGTGCTGTACAAAATGAAAAAATAAGTGAATTAGATAAAAAAAGATTCATTCGACCGTAGATGCTAATCAATGACATTCTTTTTCACGAACTCATTTTTCAACATTATCAGATTGAGTTTTTCATCAGGAATTTTTATAGAAATGTATGCATGTCCTCCGTGGTGTTTAAGCCGTTAGGAGACTTGCTATTGAGACATAGACACCATTTATCAAAAAACGGTCCTTTTTTGGTGTCTAAAGCCTATGTATTCACTTCCTGTAACAATAGCAAATTGTGTGATCAAGACAGCTTTTGCAGTCGAAACGCGTAACTTTTGCTGAAATAAACTGTGGCACATTCTGAGCGCGAATATTTTCTTTGAGGAAAGCTGATGTGGAGTGATATATATATATATATATATATATTCACAGAAAAAACCATAGGTTATAGACCATATATAGTTAGGAATTAGCATTTACAAAACCTTGAAAATTCACTGAAAAAACCATAGGTTATAGACCATATATAGTTAGGAATTAGCATTTAGAAAACCTTATTTTACTCACACAAAACCATTGAAATTCCATATATAGTTAGTTGCACTAACTATATATCGCGCACCCGCAATCCACTGCTGATGATGTCACATATTACATCATTCATGACATGGTCAGTGACATCACTGATGACATCACTGATGACATCTCAAATGACATCACTGATGACATCACTGATGACATCTCATTTGACATCATTCTTGTGCTAATACGATAAACCTCTTCAGACTCTAATATAACCTTAGATACACTCAGTGTATACAGACACTCACACACTGTCACTCATCCATGGAGTTACTCACACACCTAGTCAGTCATGCAAAGAAACAATCTCACCTCCATTTCCTCAACTATACAGTTATACACACCTTACTTATTCAAACATATACTAACACATATTTACTCTCTTATACAATCCCTGATACAAGTTCACAATGATCCATACAGCCACTCACACATTCAGTGGCTCTCATGCACAGTTATTTATATATGCCAACTCTCACATGTACTGTGTTTTACATATGTACTTACTATGACATGTAGCATTGAGATATCCATTCACTCATCAATACACTCATGCACACAGTCAACCGCCCATGTAGCTTTTTCCACATGCACTCTTGAACTCATACACCTAGTGAATCAACTGCTCACACATCTATGCACAGAGTCACACACCTCCCAGCCACCCCCACACAAACTCAATCTCCCATAGAAATACTTGGGCAACCAATGAATAACACATATAGCCTCTCGTATAGCTAATGATCAACACATGCAGCAGTTTACATCACAACAGACATAATGATGCACAAATTAAGACAGTTTAGTCACTAACCCATGCATTCAGTGAGACACATTTAATCACTCACTCATACAGTCAGTCACGCACCTACTAAATCCTTCATCCAGACACTTATACATCCACTCATTCTTCAATATCTAAGACATATTTTAACTTTACAGAAACATACAGTCACTGGATGTTGTCATCAGTGATGTCATTTGAGATGTCATCAGTGATGTCATCAGTGATGTCACTGACCATGTCATGAATGATGTAATATGTGACATCATCAGCAGTGGAATGCGGGTGCGCGATATATAGTTAGTGCAACTAACTATATATGGAATTTCAATGGTTTTGTGTGAGTAAAATAAGGTTTTCTAAATGCTAATTCCTAACTATATATGGTCTATAACCTATGGTTTTTTCAGTGAATTTTCAAGGTTTTGTAAATGCTAATTCCTAACTATATATGGTCTATAACCTATGGTTTTTTCTGTGAATTTCATTGGTTTTTTAACAGCTAATATCTGTAGCTGTAAAATGTATTCTTCTTTAAATCCAAAAATATATTTTATATGTTTATGAATAATTTTTTTTTTAAATATTTTTTTTTCTTCGTTCCCGCTTCGCGAATCGGGAAGCTTCCCGTTAGCTGACCTTGATGCCGCGAAATAGACCGCGAGCCGGTAAACGTTTCTTTACCGCAAGTGCCGCGTTAGAAAACAACATCGTGACGCCTCCCGTCCGCATGACGTTTCACGTTGTCGCGTGATACGTCATATGACGTGCTACGTTAGCGAACTGGTACGCGAAGCGAGTCGCAAAGCGCAGGTTTCTGGAAGCAAACCGGGAGGCCCTGCAAAGCGCTTAACGTAAACACAGCAAGTCATGTGACTTGGTAATAACACTTTTCATTGGTTCATTTCACTTTTGGTTTCCTAATGATGTAAGACTAGGTCATATAATCTAAAATGAACACTTTTGATTGGTTGAGAACTCTTGTTTTTCCCAAATGATGAAAATCCCTCCTTCTTTCCTCACTCTGACTTTCATCATTGTGAGAGAAAGACCCTTTGTGATCACTGAGCAATGGCTTCTTTAGTAGCTTCAGCTGGTGCTCCCCACCACCTCCACCACATCCAAGGAAGAGTGGACCACCTGCTCAAGTTGTAATTCAACAAGAAGAAGAAGAAGAGGAACAGGAGGACGAGCACGAAGAGAGGCAGTTTTTGCCTGAGCAGCCCAGGACGTCTCACCGGAAAGAAAACTTCATTTGGCAATTTTTTAAAATTCCCAAAGGTCAGAAAAAAGTAAATGCAAGATACGTAACTTGCCTTATATGTCAAGATAGACTGTCCAGAGGGACCGACAAAAAATACAGTTTCGGAAACTACACAATGCATCGCCATATGACTAGGTGGCATCCTAACAACTACAGTGCTGCACAGTTTCGGAACGACCTAGATAATCTCCCTATTATGGCCAGAAGATCTGTTGTACCGGAAGTAACGGGACCAGAGGGCAGGGAGATGGTGCCAAATATACAAATGAGATTTGGTGATGTAAAACACATCTGCGCATTTTGCGATGGATTCATTTCCTACGGAGAAAAAAGCATCACTCTGATCAACAGAGCTATTGACTATCATATGCAAGTTTGTCCGAAACGCCCAAAATAATAAATACTTCTTTTTTTTGTTTTGTTGCTCCTGTTGAGCCCTTTACAATGAATCGTTTTCATTGCCCCCTCCAAGAAAAACCCAAAAAAATATAAAACTGTTCCGAAAAATTCAAAAACAGTAAAAAAAAATTCAGAAAAATAAAAAAAAAAGTTCTTTTCAGAACTACCTCCCCGTTATTAAAAAATTGGTACAATATTTGGAACTGTGCCAACCTCTATTTCTCTTAGTTCGCTTCCCAGTTCGCTCGCGGGTACGCGAACCGGAAGCGACCCAAAAACAGTAAGTATAAGGGAAGGAAACAGACACTTATGTTAAAAGAAAGACAGCTATAAGGGAGTAAACTAGAGATACCATTACCCGTAATCCACTGCTGATGATGTCACATATTACATCATTCATGACATGCTCAGTGACATCATCAGCAGAGGATTGCGGGTTTTTTGGCAACATGCCTTATCCACGGTTTAATAACGCTGCCTTTTGCTTTATATAAGTTTTCAAATTGTATGAAATATATACCAATAGGTCGTTATGAACCTTTAGGTAGTGCTTTTCTTCATGAGGTCTGGTCGCTTCCATACACATACAGATGTTTCAAAGATGATCAAGAAGTTTATCTGAATGGAGAGGAATGCACTGAGACGCCAGATCATTCACTAATGTGTAGGCACATACATTTACACGGTTCATGCAACAAACACCGACCAAATATGGCTTGCGTGTTGCAAGGCACGCCAGTTCCTGCTATCATCCCCACGTTCAAGTTGTTGGAAAATGGTAGTTATTTGATGCTCAATAATGAAGATTGTTCTGAGTTAATTAAAAGTATTCCTTTTATCGTAACAGTAAGTGAACGGGTTATTTGCTGCAGAAATGTTCTATTTCCTCCCACACATGAACATAGGGAGTTTTCAATCTGGCCACAAATACCAACCTTGAGACACGTTTCAACGGCATGGCAAGAATAAGAGCTCTTTTGTCTCAGAGAGAGGTGGCCTTGAGTTCGGCCCGTGAAACTTTCGTACTTCACATAGCGAACACCCATACAGAGGTGCAAAACCTTTTTCAATTAACATTTGCCTTTCAATTTCAGCAACATGTTTCCGACAATCTGTAACGCATCCTCCACAAAGTCCCTGGTGCACTTTTTTAAAGTTGTTACCAGTGGTCTCGTGACTTCATTTGAGAAAATCTTTGGAGTCATCCCTGCTTCCTTTCATTGTATTTTCTGCACTCTGGTTCGTGGATTGGCATTTTTACTTGCATTACCAGCGGACGCTCTTGTGCTTTTTTACATTTTTAAATATGGATGTCCCTCCTATGCAACCTCCGACCCTGCAGCTGCTGACACTGTTCCGCAATCGCATGATAGAATATTATGGCACAATGCCGTTGGCGATATTAAGCACGGCATATGGATTATCTTTTCGGTTCTCCTACTTCACCTGTGTCCAGCCTGTATTTCACTGCCTGACCTGTGATTTCGATTGGGCCATTGATTTGTGTCTCTGCGGACCGGTTTCTCCTGACGTCGACTTTAATCAGCTGATGACTCCTATCATTACTCACGAGTTGGTTTGTCCTGGCGAAAGGATTATGGCTGTGGCATTGATGCATGGACTACTTGGTCCCTGGAATTTACTGGCGGCCGCACAGTCTTTCTTGGAACAGAGCTTTCTTGAAAACCCACCGAGCTGTCCTCTGATGGTGATAGAGGATCCGGTGCTGGGAGAGCACGTATGTTCTTTTCCGCTTTTAAATTGGATGGCTGAACTGTTTTCGGATGAAGACGGTGACTTCCTATTGGAGGCTGTTGCAGCTTATTTTGCATACACAGTTATGTCATAGACCTTTTTCATGTTTGATATGCTGAGTACTAGCATTTCATTGACAATTCATTGACTTATTTGTCAAGTTTTTATTATTTACCTTGCCTATTGGCTTAAGACTCGATAAAGTACTTGGCTGTTTTATTTTTCTTTAGCATTAAATTTTCCTAGTTTTTAATGCTTTACCTTGCGGACCGTCCACATATAAACTTGCAATCTGCTCTCATGAGATGGCACTTCTATTATCTTATTCAGTTCGTTTCCGGATCATGAGGAGGTGTCATCTAGGTCCTGGATATCTTTACACCATGTTAAGTTAGCATGGGCTCATTACCGGTTTAAACGCCATTTTTCCTTTTTTGCAACTTCTGCACACGACACTTAGTTGTTGCTTTAGCTTTCCACCTAGTAGTTCATCGTGGTTTACATGAGAATAATATGTTATTGGTCTACTATCTGCTTTACTTGTTAAACTATATCTGTACAGCGAGTGCTAAAGTTTCAAGAACAACCCGATACAGAATTGTTATGAGGTCTGATCTCCACGACTTCATACTCATAACATAAGTGCAACTTCTGCCAATTCTGGGCATGAGGCGGGTTTTATATTGCTTTGCCGAACACACATACACAACAGTTGATGCGGTTCACATGAAGAGAGAGCTGGTGTATGCTGATGTGATTCCTTCAAATCTAAGACACTAAAGTATGGGCACGCCCTAAACCAACACAAAGAGACCTTCTTAGCAAATAATATAATATGTGTATTAGGGAGGGTGAGATATAAGCAGCCGCGGGCCGTGGAGGGAGTTACGATGGGGCAGGGAGGCGGGGAGGGGGAGAAGCAGGGTGGAGCCCTCTCTACCTTGCCCCTCCCCTCCCCGCCTCCCTGCCCCACCGTAACTCCCTCCACGGCCCGCGGCTGCTTATAAGTGTTGCTAACTCTTATTCATTTACAGCATGTTAACATACTGTCACCATTCGCTTTTTATGTACTAGTAACTATGCTGGTAATTTTGCTACTGATAATATGTGTACTTGTATTCTCCACCCTGCTTCTCCCCCTCCCCGCCTCCCTGCCTCACCGTAACTCCCTCCACGGCCCGCGGCTGCTTATAAGTGTTGCTAACTCTTATTCATTTACAGCATGTTAACATACTATCACCATTCACTTTTTATGTACTAGTAACTATGCTGGTAATTTTGCTACTGATAATATGTGTACTTTTATTATCTAAGGTACTACGCCTGAGAAGACGGCATTAGTAAATAAACATTTCAAATACACATCTGTTCTTCTTAACTCCATGTTCTGGTTTCTAAGAAATCTATAACGACCGACTGTTCATGAGTTCCACGTATCCTGAGGTACTATAAGTTCATATTCTGGATTGTCTAAACATTGAGAGTTTGTTATATCCAATGTGACACTGTACCTAGCTTGCTAAATAGTTTTTGATTACTAACGTGAGTTTTGGGACACCCTAATTCGCCGAGGTTCCAATCCTCTGTCCACAGTTCTGTGTGAGAACAGAAACCCTGCGACAGGGGCACCCCCGACCATTGCTGGAGCTTCATCACACTTGCGATACAACTCCAGCAATGCATTCGCCGAGGTTCCAATCCTCTGTCCACAGTTCTGTGTGAGAACAGAAACCCTGCGACAGGGGCACCCCCGACCCTTGCTGGAGCTTCATCACACTTGCGATACAACTCCAGCAATGCGCCACCTTTACGGCACAGATACATCACGCATCTGTGCTGTTTTTGCCCCATGATGCGCCGCATTGTAAATGCAGCACACCATAGGTGACGGAACAGCGGCACAGAATGACTAACACATCCCTGGTGATGCGCCAGTCATCATAAATGTATCCCTATGCTTCTTATCTTGTTAGAGATGAACCGCCATATGTATCATCAAAGTTATTTGCATTTCCTAAATAGCGAACTTTAAGGAATAAATAGCGATTCTTTACCATTCCTAGTTTGCGATGAGCTATTTGCTAATTAGCCGAATGTAGCCCAATGAAGCCTATTGTAGCCCAATGTAGCCCAAAGATGGCCGCCAGACACACAAAAAAACAAATGTAGCCCAAATATCAGCCAGATGTAGCCCAACTATAGCCCAGTGACAGAATGACCAATCAGCTTCGCAAACCTCCGTTACGCGAAGCGGAGCGCTGTTACAGATATATATCTTTTTTTGAACGTTAATTTCTCAAAATCCACTGGAGCACATATATTGAGACCTAGCAAAGGCACATCGGGCTACCAGTCCCTAATATTTTGCCAAGTTTCGTGCAAATCCATTCAGCCGTTCAATTATTATTATTATTATTTTTTTTTGCCCCGCGGGGCCCTTTTAAAACCTCCACATCAAACCTAGGGGATCAGCGAGGATCTACTATGCCCCCTTATAGTTATTTCCCCCTTTGTTTTGACCTCCTCTTGTCTCTCGATCCTACCGAGAGACAAGATGGCGGCCGCTACGGACTGTTTGGAATGTTGACAGACGCCGGAGAACCAATCAGCTTCGCTTCACAAAGCTCCGTTGCGCGAAAAGTCCGCGAACCAGTGCGCTGCCCGGTCCGCTGTTACAGATATATATCTTTTTTTAAACGTTAATTTCTCAAAATCCACTGGAGCACATATATTGAGACCTACAAAAGGCACATCGGGCTACCAGTCCCTACAATTTTGCCAAGTTTCGTGCAAATCCATTCAGCCGTTCGGGCTAAAAGTGAGGCCAACCGCCCTATGGAAAACTCAATGTTAAAAACACGTTTTGGGACCCCCTTTTTTCTCGGCCCCCACTGGACGAACCCCCCCCAAATTTTCAAGGGCTGCTCAGAAACAAAATGTGCCATTTTCCTGAAAATTTCAGCCAATTCCGTCCACAAACGCCAAAGTTATTAGACATAGAATTTTCAAAAAACCCATAGAGAAAAAATCCTAACTATATATACCTACTGGCGGTCCCAAAACGTGTTTTTAACATTGAGTTTTCCATAGGGCGGTTGGCCTCACTTTTAGCCCGAACGGCTGAATGGATTTGCACGAAACTTGGCAAAATTGTAGGGACTGGTAGCCCGATGTGCCTTTTGTAGGTCTCAATATATGTGCTCCAGTGGATTTTGAGAAATTAACGTTTAAAAAAATATATATATCTGTAACAGCGGACCGGGCAGCGCTCTGGTTCGCGGACTTTTCGCGCAACGGAGCTTTGTGAAGCGAAGCTGATTGGTTCTCCGGCGTCTGTCAACATTCCAAACAGTCCGTAGCGGCCGCCATCTTGTCTCTCGGTAGGATCGAGAGACAAGAGGAGGCCGAAGCGAAGGGGCAAATGACCATAAGGGGGCATAGTACATTGTCGCTCACCCCCTAGGTTTGATGTGGAGGTTTTAAAAGGGCCCCGCGGGGCAAAAAAAAAAAAAAATAATAATAATCGAACAGCTGAATGGATTTGCACGAAAGTTGGCAAAATTGTAGGGACTGGTAGCCCGATGTGCCTTTGCTAGATCTCAATATATGTGCTCCAGTGGATTTTGAGAAATTAACGTTCAAAAAAAGATATATATCTGTAACAGCGCACCGCTTCGCGTACTTTTCGCGTTACGGAGCTTTGCGAAGCGAAGCTGATTGGCTCTCCGGCGTCTGTAAACATTCCAAACAGTCCGTAGCGGCCGCCATCTTGTCTCTCGGTAGGATCAAGAGACAAGAGGAGGCCAAAGCGAAGGGGCAAATGACCATAAGGGGGAATAGTAGATCGTCGGTGACCCCCTACGTTTGATGTGGAGGTTTTAAAAGGGCACTGCGGGGCAAAAAAAATAATAATAATAATAATCGAACGGCTGAATGGATTTGCACGAAACTTGGCAAAATTGTAGGGACTGGTAGCCCGATGTGCCTTTGCTAGGTCTCAATATATGTGCTCTAGTGGATTTTGAGAAATTAACGTTCAAAAAAAGATATATATCTGTAACAGCGCTCCGCTTCTCGTACTTTTCGCGTTACGGAGGTTTGCGAAGCTGATTGGTTTTTCGGCGTCTGTAAACATTCCAAACAGTCCGTAGCGGCCGCCATCTTGTCTCTCGGTAGGATCGAGAGACAAGAGGAGGCCAAAGCGAAGGGGCAAATGACCATAAGGGGGCATAGTAGATCCTCCCTGACCCCCTAGGTTTGATGTGGAGGCTTTGAAAGGGTCTCGCAGGGCAAAAAAAAAATATACCGTTTTTTTAGTTTTTTTGCGTGGAGTGCGCCCGGTTCGCGAACCGGGAAGCGGTCTGGGGAGCGTACTTTCTTCAAAATTAGTGAAAAAAGTTAGAGTAAAATAATAATTGTGAGTGATCAGATGTAGGGTAGCTCTGAGAAGAGCTTTTGGGTTTATGGTACATTTAGGTACTTATAAGTAGGTACCAATGCACAGTCTTAAATTCAGAGTGAAAACTCTGTTGCCCTCATCTGAGAAGTGAACTCCATCTGCTCTGTAGATATCTTGCATGTAGTAACGCAAGTTATTGTTGTACAGGGAGCCCATTCCATGGTCTCTCATGTAAGCTGAAACAGATTTGTTTACATGCTTCCTCGATTTCTCAATTTGTGGACAAAATTGGTTCGACCACCTCCATTTCTGTCTTTGGCATATATTTGAATATACCAAGGCAGTCTGAGGAAAAAGTGCCATCAATTGCTCAAAGGTGTCCTTTAAAAGCATTTCCAGACCTACCCCAGTCAAAGTGCCCAAATCATTACCTCCACAGTGCACAATTAACAGGTCAGGTTTTGGCAAATGCATAAAGGTTTTCACCAATGGTATCAATTGGTGACATTTTAATCCTCTGTGGCCAAACCACTTAATTTCCACATCTTGTAAATTGAGGTTAGGTAAATTCCTGTTTTCAGCGTACCTTTGAGCCCAATAGATGTAGCTATGTCCAACAATCCAGACAGAAAACATGGCGAGAGAAGGTTCTCCTGCAGTCAGATGAAGTGTGGCAATGAAATGGCAGTTGAAAAAATGAGAGTGTAAAATGAAAAAAACTGAGGAGTTTCTGTGTTAATGAAGCAGTAAGAGTGATTGGTGGATTTTGATTGCTGAAAACAGAAAGTTAGTGTGCATGGATGAGTTCGTTGAAAGATGTATTTTGAGTGGCGAAGAAAAAATCATTAAATGAAAGAATGCTTTGGATATGCAGGTGCACTGAGAGTTCAGAGTTCAATTGCAACATTGTTGTGTGAGAGGTCTTGCAAGAGGTGGTTGCTATGCAGAAAAAGCAGAGAGGGGGCAGAGGGGGGAAGGGTTTTGCTTTGAAAAAAAGTGAGGGAAGAGTTTTGATTGGGTGACATGAGAGATCTGTGTGAGGAATTACAGCATTTCTGTGATTTTGATAGCTGCAGACTCTGGAGTGCATACCTTTTGCTCTGCTGAAGACAAATTGGTGTGTTTCTGAGACTGTTTTGAAACTCAAAGTATTTGCTAAGGTGAGAAAAAATTTCTTTAATTTAGATAGAAAATAGTGTGCTTTAAGGAGAAAATTATGAAGAAAGTTGTGTTTTTCAAATGTTGCTTTGTCTCAAGTGTTTCACAAATAGATTTTGTTTCTTTGAGAAATTGTAATTGGAGAAAATGTGAAGTATTAGTACTGACAGGGCTTTTATGTGCATAGGAGCTGTGGAGTGTTTTCAAATTATGACTTGTAAATCGTTTTTGAGAAAAAGCAATGGTTTTAATATTGATGAGAAGGACATAATGGTGTCTGCTTCTTTATAAGGTAATTGAGAGTCTCTGATGTTATTTTTCCCATTTCAATGTAAGAAGTTTGTCTGTGGAGCAAATTGCTTGTAAATATGCTCCCACCTGTGCATGGCAAATTTAGATTTTGAATGTTTCCGTTACATAGGCATGTTAAAGGTGACTGAAACATGCTGCAAAGGCAATCAAAAAATGCTTTTATGTGTCTTAAGGACATTTTAAGTCATTTCCCCATGTGCAGTGTTTTCAAATTATGAGTTGAAAATCGTTTTTGAGGTAAAGGAATGTTTTCAAAATTTATGTGCGCCATATGACCCCAAATTTTTTTTTCAGGGGTGCAGCAGGGTGTTCTTGAGACACCCCTGCACCGTCGGAAAAATTCATAATTTGCGATGAGGTAATTGCTAATCGCAAATTGCACCTTCATTCCTATGGGCCTCCTGCTGCATGGAAATGAATGGGTAATCTTGCTGAAATGCAAAGTCGAATCTGTATTTAAAAGGGTCTGCACCTCTGTACGGGTGTTCGCTATGTGAAGCACGAAAGTTTCACGGGCCGAACTCAAGGCCACCTCTCTCTGAGACAAAAGAGCTCTTATTCTTGCCATGCTGTTGAAATGTGCTCCCAAGGTTGGTATTTGTGGCCAGATTGAAAACTCCCTATGTTCATGTGTGGGAGGAAATAGAACATTTCTGCAGCAAATAACCCGTTCATTTACTGTTACGATAAAATGAATACTTTTAATTAACCCAGAACAATCTTCATTATTGAGCATCAAATAACTACCATTTTCCAAGAACTTGAACGTGGGATGATAGCAGGAACTGGCGTGCCTTGCAACACGCAAGCCATATTTGGTCGGTGTTTGTTGCATGAACCGTGTAACTGTATGTGCCTACACATTAGTGAATGATCTGGCGTCTCAGTGCATTCCTCTCCATTCAGATAAAGGTCTTGATCATCTTTGAAAATCTGTATGTGTATGGAAGCGACCAGACCTCATGAAGAAAACCACTACCTAAAGGTTAATAACGACCTATTGGTATATATTTCATACAATTTGAAAACTTATATAAAGCAAAAGGCAGCGTTATTAAACCGTGGATAAGGCACGTTGCCAAAGCAGTGAACCTTTTGGATTTATACTGGAAATGTTAAAGGAAGAATTACGGAGTAGGGCCTGTAAATCTTTAATGGACAACGAGTAAAATTACTCCAACCATCATATTCCTCTAACTCCGGGATAGTAGGGGTGTTTAATTTTTTAGAAGTAGCCAATCCAAAGCATTTGGTCTGGGAAATTGTTTCATTCACAAACAACATATGATTTGGGATGAGACATGCACGGTGGAAAGCCTCAGTGCCTTGTACCTGCCAGGTTCGTGAACCCCAAACTGATGTAGATCCTGGATATTTTTACACTGTGTTACGTTAGCATGGGCTCATTACTGGTTTAAACGCCATTTTTCCTTTTTTGTAACTTCTGCACACGATACTTAGTTGTTGCTTTAGCTTTCAGCCTACCTGCGTCAAGATCTATGCCTGCTTCAAGCAGGCGCAGGGTTTTGATGTAGCTTTGTCCTATCTGATTGTAAATGCGGCACACCGTGGGTGGCAGAGCAGCGGTGCACGTTAACTGGTGCATCCCTGGGGATGTGCTAGTTAATATAAATCTGCCCCTTTACATTTAATTATGTGCAGGGGACACAGAGTAGGTGAGGTTTATCCAAGGTTAAGAAGAGATGAATCCTGTTCAGTGAAAAATTGGAGATAGGCTTCAGTATATTATATACTTAAGTAGTGTGTTAAGTTTTTGATGACTGTTATTAATTTACTGTTGGGTAATAGTGGTTAATAACATTTTTTATTATATTTTACCACAGATTCAACTGCAGATTATTTCAAGATTTTAGGATGCCTAGCAAAGAAAGAGTAAGAAAGGCTGCAAAACGTCAAAGACAGCAGGACCATGGAAGAATGCAGCAGTCCTCTAACAAAAAGATTTGTCAAGTCACCAAGAAAGCACCGGGTAAGAGTCGAAAAACAGTCATAAGAAATATGTGTAGTAAAAAAAATATTACTACAGAAAATGTTTCAGTCCAGAAAAGGAGACAGATTTCAAATGGTAAGGAAAGGCCAATGAGAAATGTTACTGCTAGAGTAAGAGATAACTCTATGCATGAAAGTAGAAGGAAACAAGAGTTTAGGGATATTCGTAAACGAATGTTCCGCAACAGGATAATTGGGAATTTGTTAAAAAATATTAAGAAAGGTCAGCAGAAAGTGGTTTTTTATAAGAGAAAAAAAATTGTTGAGAAAGTTATTGATCAGGCATTTGAAATTAAACGTAAGTTATTTATTTTGACAATCAATAGAATTCGGAAGCTAAACAAGGTAATTTATGATTTCAAAAGAAATAGTAGATGGAAGAGAATAGTTAATCGTAGTAATTTTTGTGAAGTTTTTTCTGGAGAATGGATGCATAGTTCAAGCTCTGAGGTATTTTTTAATGAGGAGAGTTATTTCCAGGATAATGATTTGGTGCATGCAGTTGACACCAGTGGTCGAGCTTATGAAGTGAAAGATGGTTGTCCAGTTGAAAAAGAAAAACTTGTGACAACAGAGATAGAAGAGGTGTTAGGTAATGAGGTTTTAGGGAGACGTCCTAAGGGTCCTGTGTACACCTGGAAGTGTAGTAGTATTTGCAGTGTACGACAGGATTCCATCAATTTGCTTTGTGATTTTATACGGTCATTTAGTAAGAACAGTTTGAAGCAGAAAATGAAGTTGTTGCAAGAATTAGATCCTTGCAGAGTGAGAGAAGTGATAGGTTTGCATGGTCATTCACTGGCTTGTCTTTCCAGGAGAGTATGCCAGAGTGTTTTTCATCATTTCAGGATGCTAGCAGTGCATCATAATAAAGTGAGGAAATTAGTTAGAATGTTGTATTATGCTAAGAGTCCAGCAATTATGCTTAAACAATTATGCGCTGCTCTTTTGCATGGTTCTGAAATAGATGTGAAGAATATATGTGAAGAAATTGAGTTTTGTTACTTTGGAAGTAAAGAGGAGAATGTTGAAATTGACCAAGAAGAAGAGAGTAATGTGGAAGATAGTGTACAGGTTTCCAGTACAGATAATTTCCAGAGGGAAATTGTGACGTTTGAGGTGAAATCAAGTGAGAGGCCAAATTTCACTTGTGTGTGTTGTCGACGCACTTATTATAAGAATCAGACTAAGTTAGTGGATTTATATGGAAAAAGTGAAAGGGAAAATAATAGTGAATGGAAGGATTTTACAACATACTTGATGGTAGAAAATTGTTTTGATTTGGGATTGGATCAACGTGTGTGTACTTATTGTTGTAACAAATTAAATCAAAACCAGATGCCTGCTAGAGCAGTTCATAATAATCTGGAATTGGTTGAGATTCCTTCTGAATTGAAGGATTTAAATACTTATGAATCTATTTTGATTCAAAGTATCCATCCCTTTCATGCTATTGTAAGAATGGAGCCAAAGACAGGGAAATTGCCTCCATCAGATTTACAGAGAGGATTAAAGGGAAGAGTTGTTTATTTGCCTCTAGATTTGAAGAAAAACATTAACACAATTGGAGTAGAAAAAGTGGAAGAGGAACCTCTTGTTATCTTAGTTAATGGGGTTCCGACAAAGAATAAGAAAATATGGCAAGATTTAGTAGATGTTAGGAAAGTCAAAAGGGCAACATTGTATTTGAAAAAATATAATAAGTACTATAAAAATGTATATGTTGCAGAAGAGGAAGTAAGTGAGGAAGAGGATAACGATTTGTGTGCTGGTCAAATTGAGAAAGTAGAACCCTGTACTAGTGAAGAAATATATGAACATTATAGTGTTCATCCTTTGCATTCCAAGGAAGTGATGGGGAATGCTATTGAGTTGTTTCAAATGAAACAAGCGAAAGGGAGTCCCATTAGTGTTTGGGAGGAAAGTTTGGAAGCTCGGTGTTTCCCACAGCTTTTTCCAACAGGTCTGGGAGGAAGATATGATGAGCGACCTCATCAAATTCCTGCTTCTGAATACCGGACTTTGCGATTGTATGCAGGAGATCCTAGGTTTCGACAATGCATTCCTTATTTGTTTCATCTCCTGTTTGAAAGCGATCTGTCTGGACTGTCATATGCAGTGAACCACATCTTGAAAAGTGGTATACACATGCAAAACATCTCGGCAAGTGACTTTATGGATAAAGTCAATGTCCAAGACAGTATTTTGGATTCTCACCTGATTAATCTCATGGCGTGTCAGCGTGGTACTAATGAGTACTGGTACCGTCGTCATGGTGATTTAAAATGTATGCTAAGGAACTTAGGAACTCCCACATGGTTCCTCACTTTGAGCTGTGCTGAGTATGGCTGGGAAGACTTACTTGAATTTCTACGAGAGGCAAATGCTAACGTAGAAAACATCGAATTCAAGACACCCGGAGAACTGTGCTCTTTGGATCCAGTCAATGTATGTAGGTACTTCAATCATAGATTTGAAGGTATGATGTCTTTCATCATGAATAAGAAGAATCCACCTCTTGGAGAGGTGTTGGATTTCTTCTGGAGGAAGGAGTACCAAGCAAGAGGTGCTCCTCATATACATATGTTGCTGTGGATCAAGGATGCACCTAAATTTGGAACGGATGCAGAAGACTCAGTGATGAGTTTCATAGAACAGTATTCTACGTGTGCTGTTCCAAACGCAAAGGAGAAAAAAAGCCTACGAGAAAAAGTTCTACGTTTCCAAAGCCATCGATGTTGAAAGTACTGTCGTCGCAAATTCCGGAACAAAGACAAGTTCTACACCAAATGTCGTTTCGGCTTTCCACGACCGGTGATTTCTAAAGGAAGAGTGAACAGTTTGATGTCTTCGCTGCGACATAATGTGATGAAGAAATCACCTAAAAACACATACATTTTGAAGAGGAACGAAGAGTCTAAGTACATTAACGACTACAACCCGGTGATTTTGTCCATGTGGAATGCTAACATGGATATACAGTTTGTGGCTGATAACTGTATGGCTGTGGCTCGGTATGTGACATCTTACATCACCAAAAAAGAGAAGACAGAATTGAAGGATATGTGGGAGGACATTTCCCATGAAAAGAGCCTCAGCAAGAAGTTGTACAGTTTCAGTCTGAAGATGTTGTCGCATCGAGAAATCGGAGCTTACGAATGTTCTGACCGGTTGTCTTCAGCAAGTCTCTATGCCAAGTCCAGGAGTTTTTCTATTTAGCACTTTTGCAACTTTTTAAGCCTTGGCGTGCAGAAGAGGAACTGCTTGGAGATTTCCTTTGTTACGAAGACTCATTCAATGCTGCCAAGGAGACCATAGAATGTCCTGCTTTTCCCAAATATGTAGAAATGTTGAATGTGGAAATTGAGCAGGAAGCAACGATTGCAGCCGAGATTGCCAGAGACAGTTCTCAGGACAGTCAGAGTTCTGCTTCATTGAGTCAGGATCCACTAGGAGGACCTCTTATCGAAAATGAAGCTGCCACTGCTATGAATGAAGTGGAAAGAGCCATGGCACATGCTCAGGAGGATGCGGTTAACTTAGAAGAGTTGGAAAGACAACTCAACGTTGAGCAGAGGAAAATATATGACGAACTTACCATGCAAATTGATCATGGATTAAGTCATGACAAGAAAGAGTGCTCATGTACGTCGTTGAAGCCTGTCCGACTGTACGTGAGTGGAGAAGCGGGAACTGGAAAAAGTTTCCTTATTAAAGCAATTTCATGTTATTTGCAGGAAAGGACAGAGTCATCGCTGTCTTGTGTTGTCACCGCTCCAACTGGACTGGCAGCACATAACATTAAAGGGATTACTTTACATCGTTTACTGATGCTGCCAGTGGAGCATGACAACACATTAGAATATCACAAGCTATCTGGAGATGCTTGTTTTGAAGTTTCAAGAGTCTTGAGGAAAATGAAACTTCTTATCATTGACGAAGTAAGCATGGTTTCCAATGTCATGCTTGCCTTTGTGCATTTGAGAATGCAAGAAGTTCTCAAAACAGAGTATGATGTGTTATTTGGTGGCAAACACATCATTGTTTTCGGAGATCTTCTGCAGCTGACACCAGTGAAAGGGCAACCTGTGTTCAAAATGCTCACGCATGAAGATACCAGGAAGTGCTTAGGGAGTATTGGCAACGTCAATATATGGTTAAACTTCAATTATGCTGAACTGCATGAAAATATGCGTCAGGCAAAGGATGAAGTTTACAAGACTATTCTACAAGATGTTAGAATTGGAAAAGTGACCGAGCATGGGAAAGAAGCTTTACATGCACGATTACTGACAAATTTATATCCAGACGAAGATGTTGTGCCTGAGAATATTTTTCAGAAAGTTACTGAGAAAAAATCTGGAATATGTTTGATGCCAACTCTTGCAGAATGTGCCAAATTCAACAACAAAATGTTGCATTTAGAAAAGCAAGAGATTGTGAAATTGGAAGCTATTGACAGAGTAGAGCATATGGGATCAACAATTATTTTGTCTGAGAATCTGAAAACAAAATTGGATTCATTAGAGAAGAGTATATCTAAAACTGCGGGTTTTGAAAAGACTCTGAATGTGTGCTTGAACTGCCGTATAATTTTAAGAAGGAATTTACATGTTGAAAGAGGTCTGGTAAATGGATCAATGGGTAATGTTGTTGATTTTGTGAAATACAGAAATAGAGATGGAATTGAATTTTTAAAAATTAAATTTGATGGCATTGAGGAAGTACAGCTAATTGCTCGTTGTTCTGCTAGATTTTTGCTTGTAAAAGACTTATATGTTCGTCGTAAGCAGTTTCCTGTTTGCTTGGCATATGCGGTGACAATTCATAAATCGCAAGGTTTAAGTGTAGACTGTGCATTGGTGAATATTGGCAGTTCTGTGTTCAAGGAGGGTATGGCATATGTGGCATTGTCACGAGTTAGGACTTTATCGGGATTGTACTTGATTGAGTGTGATGTCACAAACATTTGTGCGGATCTAGATTGTGTTAAGGAATACAATAGGTTGAGAAGAGAGTATGCGCCACATTTGCCTCAGTATCCTTTGTTTGAGAAACGTGTGGTAGGCCGGAAACGAAGAAATGTGACCAATACTGGGGAGGTTGTAGCAAAAAGACGAAAAGTCGATGAACCTGAAATTACAAGCAGAAACAAAAAGGATTCTGTTGAAGATGTTGTTGGTTTTCAATTTGAAAACAGTTCTGGTGTCAACTGCTATGCTAATGTAGTAGTTAATGTTTTGTTTTCTCTAGAAAATGTAAAAGAAGAGATTGTGGTCAATTCTGATCAAAGATTTTGCAGTTTGTTAAATTCTGTGTTAGAGAAATGTAGCACTGATAGAACAAACATAGAAAGTGTGTCTGAAATTCGAAATCTGTTAGACAGATGTTCAGGCCAAACACAATTCTCTCAAAATAGTCAGCAAGATTGTCAGGAGTTTTTAATGTACATGCTTGATGTATTGCTTGATGAAGGTGTAGATGTAGATCACCTGTTTGGGCTTTCTTATCAATGGCAGCATGACTGCGAGAACTGTAGGGTATCAAGTACTACTAGTGTAGACTCAGAAAGATTTATATATTTAACTTTGCCAGACAGTAAATCAGTCTCTTTTAATAAGCTAGTAAAAGCAGCTGATCACAACATGGAGTGTAGCCAATGTAAATCTGAAATGATGTCCACATTATTTATACGAACATATGGCCAGTATGTCATTTTAATGTTCCAACGATGTATGCCTGATGGAACAAAATTGACAACTTTAATTAAAAATTTTGTGGCTTCACAGTTGTCAATATCAGGAAGGACTTTTGTAACTGTAGCAATTATATATCATGATGGTCCTTCAATAACATCAGGACATTATACAGCTTATTTAAAGTGTAGAAATGGCTGGTCATTCTGCAATGATTCTGTTTTAATTTTCAAAAAAAAATTGCCGTTTGACCTTAAAAACTCTTACCTGGTGTTTTTAAAACCAAAATTTTAGGGAAAGAATCTCGGGATGTGCTCTGAGGAATTTCAAGAAGTTCTCATGGCTCCTACACGATTTGGCCTTGAGGATAAGTGTAGTACAGAGACATAACTTCTTACCATAACACTGGACTTTATGGAGAAATACGTGCACTTTGAATGAGTTCAGAAAAACTGTTTCTTTTTATAAGCTAATTGAAGCAGCCAATCAAAACATGGAGTAGAGGGAATGTAAGTCTGCAATGCTGTCTACTGTTTTACATTGCTTTGTGATTAAAAGTGATGTAGAGAATTAAATAATTGTACTAGTCATAAAGGTAGTGTAAGTCTGCTTCATAGTAAGCAGTATCAGTGTGATAGGAAATGTAGAACATGATTGAGGAAGAAGGGGAAGATATTACTAGTCCAGGATTGTGTAAATGATCTTCAACATTTTAATTCTGAAAGTTGTGGAAATGCGAAAAGACGGGATTGGCTAACAAGAAATCCAAGAGTTATACATGGCTCTGACAAGATTTGGCCTTGTGGAATCTTGTGGTAGAGAGCAAGAAGTCATTTATTGTATGTAACATGTTTTTGAAAACGATGGAGGTTTTCTTTCAGAAAGTGGCGGGTTGAAAGTAATAACAGCACAACAGAGTGTAAGCTGTTCATAGGACATCCTTGGCCGTCATGGAAAGTAAGTTAACTTTAAGGAGTTCTGAATTCTGATTTCTAATGTTGTATGGGTTTTTTAAACACAATCATTTTGATTGTGTTTTTTTTTCCCCGCTGTTATATGATGAATACCTTCAAGTCACTGTTTTAGTGAAATTTGATACATTCTGAGAACAGCAAAAATAAACCATTTAACATGTATAATTAATTCTGTTCTGTTTGCATTTATGATGTACATGTAGAACTGTGTAGGAGGCATGGAGAAGGTGAGGCTTCTGTAAGTGTCAAAGTTGTTGCATACAGTCCTCATATTCTACGTAGTCTTTTATATTTCATTACTTTCACTGTTTCTGACTGATCTAAAAAATTTTTTTTAAAAAGAACAGTAAGTATAAGGGAAGGAAACAGACAGTTATGTTAAAAGAAACACAGCTATAGGGAATAAACTAGGGATACTGTTACCCGCAATCCTCTGCTGATGATGTCACTGAGCATGTCATGAATGATGTAATATGTGACATCATCAGCAGTGGATTACGGGTAATAGTATCTCTAGTTTACTCCCTTATAGCTGTCTTTCTTTTAACATAAGTGTCTGTTTCCTTCCCTTATACTTACTGTTCTTTTTAAAAAAAAAAAGTTTTGGGTTCGCTTCCGGTTCGCGTACCGGGGAGCGAACTGGGAAGCGAACTAAGAGAAATAGAGGTTGGCACAGTTGCAAATATTGTACCAATTTTTTAATAACGGGGAGGTAGTTCTGAAAAGAACTTTTTTTTAAATTGTTTTTGTTGTTTTATATTTTTTTTATTATTTTTCTGAACATTTTTTTACTTTTTTTGAATTTTTCTGAACAGTTTTATAATTTTTTTTTTTTTTTTTCGGAGGGGGCAACGAAAACGATTCATTGTAAAGGGCTCAACAGGAGCAAGAAAACAAAAAAAAAGAATTTATTGTTTGGGGAGTTTCGGACAAACATGAGCATGATTGTCAATAGCTCTGTTGATCAGAGTGATGCTACTTTCTGCGTAGCAAATGAATCCACTGCAATGTAGGCAGACTTGTTTTACTTCACGAAATCTCGTTTGTATATTTGGCACCATCTCCCTGCCCTCTGGTCCCGTTACTTACGGTACAACAGATCTTCTGGCCATAATAGGGAGATTATCTAGGTCGTCCTGTTCCTCTTCTTCGTCTTCTTGCTGAATTATAACTTTAGCAGGTGGTCCACTCTTCCTTGCATGTGGTGGAGGTGGTGGGGAAGCACCAGCTGAAGCTAGTAAAGAAGCCATTGCTCACTGGTAACAAAGGGTCTTTCTCTCACAATGATGAAAGTCAGAGTGAGGAAAGAAGGAGGGATTTTCACCATTTGGGAAAAAAAATAGTTCTCAACCAATGAAAAGTGTTCATTTTAGATCATATGACCTAGTCTTACATCATTAGGAAACCGAAAGTGAAATGAACCAATGAAAAGTGTTATTACCAAGTCACATGACCTGCTGTGTGTATGTTACGCGCTTTGCAGGGCCTCCCGGTTTGCTTCCAGAAACCTGTGCTTTGCGACTCGGTAAGCGTACGAGTTCGCTAACGTAGCACGTCATATGACGTATCACGCGACAACGCGAAACGTCATGCGGACGGGAGGCGTCACGATGTTGTTTTCTAACGCGGCAGTTGCGGTAAAGAAACGTTTACCGGCTCGTGGTCTATTTCGCGGCATCAAGGTCAGCTAACGGGAAGCTTCCCGATTCGCGAAGCGGGAACGAAGAAAAAAAAATATTTTAAAAAAAAGTTATTAATAAACATATAAAATATATTTTTGGATTTAAAGAAGAATACATTTTACAGCTACAGATATTAGCTGTTAAAAAACCAATGAAATTCACTGAAAAAACCATAGGTTATAGACCATATATAGTTAGGAATTAGCATTTACAAAACCTTGAAAATTCACTGAAAAAACCATAGGTTATAGACCATATATAGTTAGGAATTAGCATTTAAAAAACCTTATTTTACTCACACAAAACCATTGAAATTCCATATATAGTTAGTTGCACTAACTATATATCGCGCACCCGCAATCCACTGCTGATCATGTCACATATTACATCATTCATGACATGGTCAGTGACATCACTGATGACATCACTGATGACATCTCAAATGACATCACTGATGACATCACTGATGACATCTCATTTGACATCATTCTTGTGCTAATACGATAAACCTCTTCAGACTCTAATATAACCTTAGATACACTCAGTGTATACAGACACTCACACACTGCCACTCATCCATGGAGTTACTCACACACCCAGTCAGTCATGCAAAGAAACAATCTCACCTCCATTTCTTCAACTATACAGTTAAACACACCTTACTTATTGAAACATATACTAACACATATTTACTCTCTTATACAATCCCTGATACAAGTTCACAATGATCGATACAACCACTCACTCATTCAGTGGCTCTCATGCACAGTTATTTATATATGCCAACTCTCACATGTACTGTGTTTTACATATGTACTTACTATGACATGTAGCATTGAGATATCCATTCACTCATCAATACACTCATGCACACAGTCAACTGCCCATGTAGCTGTTTCCACATGCACTCTTGAACTCATACACCTAGTGAATAAACTGCTCACACATCTATGCATAGAGTCACACACCTTCCAGCCACCCCCACACAAACTCAATCTCCCATAGAAATACTTGGGCAACCAATTAATAACACATATAGCCTCTCGTATAGCTAATGATCAACACATGCAGCAGTTTACAGAACAACAGACATAATGATGCACAAATTAAGACAGTTTAGTCACTAACCCATGCATTCAGTGAGACACATTTAATCACTCACTCATACAGTCAGTCACGCACCTACTAAATCCTTCATCCAGACACTTATACATCCACTCATTCTTCAATATGTAAGACATATTTTAACTTTACAGAAACATACAGTCACTGGATGTTGTCATCAGTGATGTCATCAGTGATGTCATTTGAGATGTCATCAGTGATGTCATCAGTGATGTCACTGACCATGTCATGAATGATGTAATATGTGACATGATCAGCAGTGGATTGCGGGTGCGCGATATATAGTTAGTGCAACTAACTATATATGGAATTTCAATGGTTTTGTGTGAGTAAAATAAGGTTTTTTAAATGCTAATTCCTAACTATATATGGTCTATAACCTATGGTTTTTTCAGTGAATATATATATATATATATATATAAATTATATAGAGGGTTACTTCCTCCTTAGCCAAAGAGGGGAGTCCCTAAAGGTGGACAATTGTGGCTGATAGTCCTCTCATAGGAATATCTGAAAATCAGATCTTGATGCCCTCACACACCCATTAGGGTACGATGCTTCATCAATGAGCACTCTTCGTCAAGCCGGCGCTAAAACGTCTGATGGGCCTGGTAGCTCTTTGTCAGAGATCTTTTTGTTTTGATCTGAGGATGCTGTAAAGATGAATGCAAATGAGGGGGCTACCTAATATTGCAACTAGTGAAGAGTGTGAGGTGTGATTAAAATAGGCCCTGGTATCCAAAGAACACAGTTTTATAGTATGTAGGTACCAGGTTTAGCTAAAAGTAGTGGTGATTTCATATGGTCATCAAGTACCAGGATAGCTTCTAATGAGGTGTGGTCATCATGTCTCGTGCCCTCTGGGCCCCGAAGTCAGGTGTCACTTGGTCAGGACCAGAAGTGAGTTAGTGTCAACCTCTAGGGAATGACCTGATGAAATTGTCCGGTTTATCTCATCAGGAATACTGATCTATTGTTCCACCTCAATGGAGGTTGGAAATGTACCTTAGGAAATGTCTCCAAATATGTTGACTTTTTCTTAAGAGAATATGTTATCGGTTTGCCATCTTATGTAAAATTGTGGTATACTGCAATTGTGTCCTCGTGCTGCACCCAGCACGAGGGCACATTTCATGTGTATTTATTAAATGGTGTTCCATGTGCTTATCACTCCGTTCTGTTCCAGTACTCTTGACAACGAAAGTCAGTTGCCTGGAGTCCTGGAGTTGAGCGGAAGCGTTTACCTGTGGGTGTCTCTTTTGGATTACAATAAAGAAGACTTTAAATAACTGAACCTCTTCTACTTATCTTCATTTATTACATTTGGCGAAGAGCGGGTCCAGAACCTCATCAAGACACCCACCAGAGAAATTCTCGGCACATCCTCGGCACATCCTCAATTTCCTCCAGCTCAACACCCGACAACCTACTTCCACCTCAGCCTACTTCTTTTTCATGAAATTGAAGAAGTTGAAATACCTTTAATTTTATTTTTGGCTGTTCCGTGGTCAACGGTTTGGTTGTATTCGACGTCGGCAACGGATCAAGACTTCGTCCGAAGTTCAACAGCCACGTCATCTTTCAGTGATGCATTCACCAGCTCAAGCCATTGCCTGAAGTTCCACACGCAAGTCATCTACCAGACCTTCAGTGCGTATCCTCTGCACAGACGTGAGTTGAGTGACGCTCACGCTGACGCTCACGCTTATGCTTGCGTGGTGATCTCATCACGGATACGTCGGGCGTCCATTTTATAGGTTGCTTAGTTACACGGAACAACACGGATCAACACGGAGATATTTTTCACGTCAGCTGTTTGTCTATCACGCTGCTTTTATTCATTTATCTCAGTGTTAGACACACCATTGCCTGCATTTTGCTGGTTTCATCAGCTGTTTCTTCAAATAGACGTTGACAAAGGTATGATTTTATCGGTGACAGGCACACCATTGCCTGCACTTCCTTTTCTTTATTAACAATATATTCAAAACAAATACGTTTAGATTCTTCAGAATTTACAACTATTCAAACACGTTATTGTTATTTTTTTAATAGTTATTTAAGTAGCATTTTACATTTTATCTTTTACAAGCTAGGAAATGAATTTAGTTTCATACTTAATTTCAAATGGCTTCTTCACAACAGTTTGCTCAGCCTCCACCTTTTCTTCAACTACCTGGCAAACCAGCTATACCATGGCGTCAATGGGTTAGAGCGTTTGCTAACCATATAGTTGCAATTGATGCCGTAAAATTTACCCCTGACAGAAAAGTTGCTATCTTATATGGCTGTTTGGGTGTTGCTGCACAGAATGTATTTGAAAATCTTCCAAGGGCTCTTGCTCCCACAGGTGATGCAGGTGATCATTGGGATGATTATAAAGAGGCTTTATCTCGCCTAGCAAGGCATTATGGTGAGGAGCCAAATGAGATGCTTGAAAGAAATAATTTCTTTAAAAGGAAACAACGTGAAGACGAATCTATTGAAGAATATATTGCACAATTGAGAATTTTGGCATCGACATGTGAATTTGAATCAAATCCTGATATCTATATCCGGGATCAATTTGTTTTTTCTTGCTATTCAAAGAAAATTCAGCAACACTTATTGAGTTGTAAAAAACCAACACTTGACATTGCAAAGAGTATTGAGAGGTCTATAACAACATCTAATGCTCTTCAAAAGGACCAACCTCGTATTCCTTTTCAATCCGCCTTGCATGATAATTCTAGTTCTGTTAATGTTGTAAATGTTAACAGGTCTTTTAAACAAATGCCCAGGAAGCCTAACCCCTTTTGTTATAGGTGTGGTTCAAAGCCTCATCTTGGTCACAGCCCAGCTTGTCCTGCACTTGGCAAAAGATGTGTTTTATGTAAAAAAAAATAGGACATTTCCAAGTTTTATGTAGATCTGTTAAAAAACCCTTCAGACCATCTGTTAACAACATTGAATGTTGTCAAATTGATGATTGCGTAGATGAATTCCAAGACATGGTTGTTTCTATTCAATGCAATTATATTCACACTCCAAAATTAGTTAAAGGTCCATTCGGCACTGCACTTTTTGGTGACATAGAAATTTTAGTAATGACGGATTCTGGATCTCCAATAACTATATTGTCAGATGTAGTATTTCATGAAAAATGGAACAACTCCATTTCTTTAATTAAGTCTGACGTCAGTCCTAAGGCGTTCGGTGAATTTGACATTGACATGTTCGGGTATTTCAACTACAGATTAGAGTGCTTGGGAAGGTCAATTGTTACAAAAAGTTATGTTGCTATCAAAGGTCGCAATATCATTGGGTGGCAAGATCTTGCGAAAATGGGTCTACATTTGATGCCTGGTTCTGATTACCCGATAAGAGTAGGTGATCCTCCTCAGGATTATTCTCCTGCTCCATCTTTTGTGTCTGAATGTCTAGTTATCAATGATAACGTGTCTGATATTGAACACATTTTGGATACATTTCCAAAAGTGTTTTCTAATCAACCAGGTACTGTAAAAGGTTTCCAGCATGAGATCAAATTGAAAGCATGTGCTCAACCCATAGTTCATAAAGTTCGTCCAGTTCCTATTAGCGCAAGGGATGAACTTAAGTCTGTTCTCACTTCATTAAAAAATGATGGTATTATTGCATCCTCAGACTCATCTGAATGGGTTTCGCCCATCGTTATTGTACGAAAAAAAAATGGCGAGGTCAGGTTATGTGCCGACTTACACACATTAAACAAAAATATTTTGATTGACTGTCATCACCTTCCCAAAATTCAACATCTTCTTGCTAATTTGGGAGGTGCAAAATATTATTCTTTAATTGATTTGCATTCAGCATACCATCAAGTTCCCCTCACCAAGGTTTCCCAGGATCTTACCACATTTGTTACTCCATTTGGAGTTTACAAATACTTAAAACTTCCTCTTGGCCTGGCTTCTGCCGCCAGTGTCTTTCAAAAGATAATGGATCATCTTTTCCAATCCATGTCTGGTGTGCAGGCCTATCAGGATGACATTTTGGTTTTTTCTCCTGATTGGGAATCTCATTTATCACATCTGACTTCAGTTTTGAGTAAGCTCAACGACTCGGGCATGACAGTCAGAGCTGATGAATGTAAATTTGGTTCTCAATCGTTAAAATACTTAGGTCATACATTGACTTCTGAAGGAATAAAACCCAAGTCCTCTCTCATTGAGGCTATTACTCATGCCACTCCTCCAAAGGACAAAGAGGCCCTTCGCTCTTTTCTTGGTTTGGCGGAGTATTATGCTCGTTTTGTAAAAGGCTATGCCCAAATTGTAGAATCACTTCGTTCCCTGTTACGCAAAGGTTCAAAATTTGAGTGGTCGGAAGAGGTTGGTGCATCTTTTGTTCAGATCAAGAACATGATTGTTGAGGCACCTGCTTTGCATCCTTTTCAAGATTCTGCTAGATGTTTTTTAATGGTTGATGCTAGTTTGACTGGTTTAGGTGCTGTGTTGGGACAGTGGGTTTCAGGGAGAGAACAAACAATTGCCTTTTCTTCAAGGAAACTTAAAGATTCTGAAACGCACTATAGCACTATTGAGCGAGAGTCATTCGCTTGCGTATGGGCCATAGAAAAATTCAAAAACTATATATGGGGACGTGAATTTGATTTATTCAATGACCATAAGCCTCTCACTCAGCTTCTCCATGGAGATGGTCTTGGGAGAGCCTCCTCAAGACTTGTCAGACTTTTATCAAAATTGAATGAGTTTCACTTTTGTATTAAACATATATCTGGAGGTAAAATTTTTCGAGCTGACTGTTTATCACGCATGGCACTTAACGATTCATCTGATTTTGAGTAAATTGGTGATATAGAGTGTGTAGTCGCCACTCTTGATGCCACAAAGTTATGTCCGTGCATTACTGAAGAGTCTTGATCTAAAGCATATGATAAAGATCATAACTTAAAATTAGTAGCACAATACATTTCCAAAGGTTGGCCAGAGAATAGGAAACTTTCGAGTGAGTTAAAGCGTTTGCCATGATCTCTTCTGAACTGTCCTTGGTTAACAATTTGATTATGAGACATGATGTTTTTGTACCTCCTTCAGATATCAGGATTGATATCATTAAATTTGCACATCAAGGTCATCTTGGTATAACAAAAACGTCTCAACTTATCAAATCTCATTACTGGTGGCCTTCCATTGAGTCTCAGGTAAAGTTTTTTATAGATTCTTGCAATGAATGTTTACTTTCGGATATGAAATGGAAACTCATGAATACTCCTCTTCATTCTGTTCCTTTTCCAGATAAACCATGGGAAAAGGTCGGTTTAGATTTTTCTGGCCCATTTGAGGTGCTTTCTCATTAAATGAAATATGTCATTTTATTGATTGACTATCACTCGAAATGGGTGTATCACATGTTTTGTGACTCACCAACTTCTACCAATGCTGTAAAATTTTTGAGAAATTTGTTTATGATTGAAGGTTGTCCTTCTGTTGTGGTTACAGATAATGGTTCTCATTTTACCTCTGAGAAGTTTACTTCATTTTTGATTGAACATGATGTTGTTCATTTTAAAGTGGCTCTTTACTCACCCACTTCCAACGGTTTGGTAGAGTGTGCTAATAGACTACTCAAAGACGCTGTTCAGACAGCTGTTTCCTCTTTCAGTGATGTTAAAGATTTTCTAAGATAAGTTGTGGTCATATAATATCTCTCCTCATAGTACCACAGGAATATCCCCTTTTTCTTTGTTGAGGAATAGAAATGTTCATACTAAGTTGTGCCCTAAGTGGTTATCCCAAAAGAATTTCAAGGCTGATCTTGACGACAGGATGTCAGAAAGTGATAAGTTTCATGATGGTGATTTGTCAAATAGAATCTTACAAAAACAGAATGTCATGAGAAACAAACATGATTTTGGAAAATGTTTCAGTTCAGTTGATTTAAAAATTGGTGATTGGGTTCTTATTAAAAACCCAAAAAGAGTTTCCAAAGGTCTTTCTAAGTTCTCCACTCCAGTTCAAGTAACATCTGTCAGTAAAGCATCTGCTTTACTTGGTAGTAGAGGATGGTGGAATAAAAGAGCTTTAGTTCACTTAACCAATTCTCAAGCACGCTCTTTGCTTGATTTGACAAAAGAACAATTCGAACAATGTGATTGGTCTTTTTGGATGGATGTACCTATTTCAGGTAATTCCTCCACATTGTGTTCTTCTTCCGATCAGACAGATTCTCAGACAGTTTCTTCTCCTTCCTCCATTTCTTCTGAAGTTTGTGGAGATGTTCTTCATCAAACTTCGGAATCGTCTGTTCGATGCAGAAAGTTACCTGTCAGATTTAATGATTATGTTTTGGGTAAAAATGTGTTTATTGGTTTTGTATTATTGGTTCTGTTTTAATTTTTGAATGTTTTATTTTCAAAATATTGTAAAGAGGGAGAAGTTGTGGTATACTGCAGTTGTGTCCTCGTGCTGCACCCAGCATGAGGGAACATTTCATGTGTATTTATTAAATGGTGTTCCATGTTCTTTTCACTCTGTTCTGTTCCAGTACTCTTGACAACAAAAGTCAGTTGCCTGGAGTCCTGGAGTTGAGCGGGAGCGTTTACCTGTGGGTGTCTCTTTTGGATTACAATAAAGAAGACTTCAAATAACTGAACCTCTTCCACTTATCTTCATTTATTACAAAAATACAGTACGGATTTCATGTGTAAACTACAAGATGTAACCTGGGATACAACTGACCTATTAATCACTATGGACGTGAACTCCTTGTATACTATCATTAATCATGAGGAAGGTATACAGGCAAGCTATCACTACCTAAGCAAAAGACCCATACAATATCTGGAGCATACTAGGATGTTGTTGGACATGATGTCATTATGTCTGACCGGCAACATTTTTATGTTCAATGGTACTCTTTTTCAAAAGATCTGTGGCACGGCTATGGGCACATGTTTTGCCCCAAGTTTTGCCAACCTTTTCCTGGCCAAATGGGAGGAGGAGATCAGGTCGGACCACACTTTGAACTTTTACTTCTCAAAGATAAAAGTGTGGCTCCGATATATTGACGATCCGTTTTTAATCTGGACAGGCAGTGAAGCACAAGCAGTAGAGTTCATTAACATTCTGAATACCAACTGCTACAACATAAAGCTAACTAGTCAGATCAGCAATAAATCGATTGAATTTCTGGATCTTCGTGTAACATCCGAAGACAATATGCTCAAAACTACCCTCTACAGGAAGGCCACGGCGGGAAATACACTTCTTCACGCTCTCAGCAGCCACCGCGATACCCTTAAGTGGAGTACCCCCTATGGGGAGCTGCTGAGAGCGAGAAGAAATTGTAGTAGTACCTCTGCCTTCGAACAAGAAATGGATACCATGATCAAAAGATTTAGAGAAAGGGGATATCCAGAGTGGGTACTAACTAAAGCCATGAATCGATTGAGAAATGTAGACCGTAATTCAGTGCTTAGCCCAAATGAAGAGAAAAATACTACGACCAATAACAAAGAGCCAGAAGATATCACTAGGGTGATACTTACTTACAACAGTAACTCTACCCAAATATCTAAAATATTAGCCGATAAATGGGATATATTAACCAGTGATCCTATTATTGTCACGTAGACCTAAAATAACATACAGAAAAGGGAGGAGCATTAGAGACATCATTGTCCATAATGATGTTACATCTAGAAAATCAGACAGTGAACATCAGTTGAAAGGTTTTTATCCATGTGGGCACTGTAAAGCCTGTCGGAACAGCAGCATGGTCAAACGTATCACTATTCCAGGTCATAGCACACCAAAAATAATTGATCCATTTTTGACTTGCAGTTCTACCTTTTGTGTGTATGTACTAACGTGTCCATGCAAGATGAAATATGTTGGAAGTACCACCCTAACAACTAAGAAGAGAGTACTTCAGCATATGCCGGCCATAAACAATAAGGACCCGCATTATCCCATAGCCAGACATTTTGAGCTTTTCCGTCTATCCAATTGCAATTTGCTAAGTTTCTTTGCATTGGAACAAGTCCATATTGGTCCCAGGGGTGGAAATAGAACGTTGGCATTACGTAAACGAGAATCAAAGTCGATAATCAATCTCGAGACCAAATACCCCAAAGGCCATAATCTCGATGAAGAATTGGACTTTCATTTAAGGGATTTAGAACTGGTCTGACTATGATGCTGTCTGTAATGATCTTTTCTGTAGCTTGTTTTTCTGGAGCTTGATTTTCTGAAATTTAAGATTTTCTTCTGCAAATTTGAGATTTTCTGCAACCTTGTTTTTCTGCTTTTGTGAAATGCATTTGATATGTTTTTACTATTATGACTATTTACTATTTACTATACAGTATTGGTATATCATATGATTATTTTTTATTCACTTAGGTGTTAATATACATTTACTTTGTACACAGGAGAAAAGGACAGGTTACCTGAGTTGCGGACTGTCTCATCCGTTCCGGATAACCTACCCCTTTCTTCCAAGGGTCCTGCTTTCAGATAAGACTTATTGCACTTTTTTCTTTTTTCTTCTCTTTTCACTGTTACATGGAATAATACTTAAGCTATCAACGAATACATTTTGGTCTTTCTTATATGTATATGTATGACTATGTAGAGCGCTGTTCCAATTGTCTATGGGCACTATGCCTTACAGTATATCATCGTCAAAGAGATATATCTTCCGTTTTGGCTGCTACTTGTATGATTTTGACACTATGTCAAAAGAAGAATTACAATGAAATATGACACAATGTAATTTATAAATATGTACTTTTGTGAATATGTAAATAGCTGTTCACAAATATGGTTTACATCTAGGGTGTTTTTCAGGCATTGTTGATGTATATACATATGAATAAGGAACGTGCGCCATTTACTATGTACATTTATGCACCGTTCTAAGATGGCTGCCAGGTTGACATAGACACCATGTATCAAAAAACTGTCCTTTTTTGGTGTCTAAAGCCTATGTATTCACTTCCTGTAACAATAGCAAATTGTGTGATCAAGACAGCTTTTGCTGTTTTGCTGTCGAAACGCGTAACTTTTGCTAAAATAAACTGTGGCACAGTCTGAGCGCGAGTATTTTCTTTGAGGAAAGCTGATGTGGAGTGATATATATATATTACCTACTGGCGGTCGCCAGTAGGTATATATAGTTAGGATTTTTTCTCTATGGGATTTTTGAAAATTCTATGTCTAATAACTTTGGCGTTTGTGGACGGAATTGGCTGAAATTTTCTGGAAAATGGCACATTTTGTTTCTGAGCAGCCCCTGAAAATTTTGGGGGGGTTCATCAAGGGGGGGCCGAGAAAAAAGGGGGGTCCCAAAACGCGTTTTTCCCATGTTAATTTCCATAGGGCGGTTGGCCTCACTTTTAGCCCGAACGGCTGAATGGATTTGCACGAAACTTGGCAAAATTGTAGGGACTGGTAGCCCGATGTGCCTTTTGTAGGTCTCAATATATGTGCTCCAGTGGATTTTGAGAAATTAACGTTTAAAAAAAGATATATATCTGTAACAGCGGACCGGGCAGCGTCCCAGGACGCGTACTTTTCGCGCAACGGAGCTTTGTGAAGCGAAGCTGATTGGTTCTCCGGCGTCTGTCAACATTCCAAACAGTCCGTAGCGGCCGCCATCTTGTCTCTCGGTAGGATCGAGAGACAAGAGGAGGCCAAAGCGAAGGGGCAAATGACCATAAGGGGGAATAGTAGATCCTCGCTGACCCCCTACGTTTGATGTGGAGGTTTTAAAAGGGCCCCGCGGGGCAAAAAAAAATAAATAATAATAATCAAACGGCTGAATGGATTTGCACGAAACTTGGCAAAATTGTAGGGACTGGTAGCCCGATGTGCCTTTGCTAGGTCTCAATATATGTGCTCCAGTGGATTTTGAGAAATTAACGTTCAAAAAAAGATATATATCTGTAACAGCGCTCCGCTTCGCGTACTTTTCGCGTTACGGAGGTTTGCGAAGCTGATTGGTTTTTCGGCGTCTGTAAACATTCCAAACAGTCCGTAGCGGCCGCCATCTTGTCTCTTGGTAGGATCGAGAGACAAGAGGAGGCCAAAGCGAAGGGGCAAATGACCATAAGGGGGCATAGTAGATCATCCCTGACCCCCTAGGTTTGATGTGGAGGCTTTGAAAGGGTCTCGCAGGGCAAAAAAAAAATATACCGTTTTTTTAGTTTTTTTGCGTGGAGTGCGCCCGGTTCGCGAACCGGGAAGCGTTCTGGGGAGCGTACTTTCTTGAAAATTAGTGAAAAAAGTTAGAGTAAAATAATAATTGTGAGTGATCAGATGTAGGGTAGCTCTGAGAAGAGCTTTTGGGTTTATGGTACATTTAGGTACTTATAAGTAGGTACCAATGCACAGTCTTAAATTCAGAGTGAAAACTCTGTTGCCCTCATCTGAGAAGTGAACTCCATCTCCTCTGTAGATATCTTGCATGTAGTAACGCAAGTTATTGTTGTACAGGGAGCCCATTCCATGGTCTCTCATGTAAGCTGAAACAGATTTGTTTACATGCTTCCTCGATTTCTCAATTTGTGGACAAAATTGGTTCGACCACCTCCATTTCTGTCTTTGGCATATATTTGAATATACCAAGGCAGTCTGAGGAAAAAGTGCCATCAATTGCTCAAAGGTGTCCTTTAAAAGCATTTCCAGACCTACCCCAGTCAAAGTGCCCAAATCATTACCTCCACAGTGCACAATTAACAGGTCAGGTTTTGGCAAATGCATAAAGGTTTTCACCAATGGTATCAATTGGTGACATTTTAATCCTCTGTGGCCAAACCACTTAATTTCCACATCTTGTAAATTGAGGTTAGGTAAATTCCTGTTTTCAGCATACCTTTGAGCCCAATAGATGTAACTATGTCCAACAATCCACACAGAAAACATGGCGAGAGAAGGTTCTGCTGCAGTCAGATGAAGTGTGGCAATGAAATGGCAGTTGAAAAAATGAGAGTGTAAAATGAAAAAAACTGAGGAGTTTCTGTGTTAATGAAGCAGTAAGAGTGATTGGTGGATTTTGATTGCTGAAAACAGAAAGTTAGTGTGCATGGATGAGTTCGTTGAAAGATGTATTTTGAGTGGCGAAGAAAAAATCATTAAATGAAAGAATGCTCTGGATATGCAGGTGCACTGAGAGTTCAGAGTTCAATTGCAACATTGTTGTGTGAGAGGTCTTGCAAGAGGTGGTTGCTATGCAGAAAAAGCAGAGAGGGGGCAGAGGGGGGAAGGGTTTTGCTTTGAAAAAAAGTGAGGGAAGAGTTTTGATTGGGTGACATGAGAGATATGTGTGAGGAATTACAGCATTTCTGTGCTTTTGATAGCTGCAGACTCTGGAGTGCATACCTTTTGCTCTGCTGAAGACAAATTGGTGTGTTTCTGAGACTGTTTTGAAACTCAAAGTATTTGCTAAGGTGAGAAAAGATTTCTTAAATTTAGATAGAAAATAGTGTGCTTTAAGGAGAAAATTATGAAGAAAGTTGTGTTTTTCAAATGTTGCTTTGTCTCAAGTGTTTCACAAATAGATTTTGTTTCTTTGAGAAATTGTAATTGGAGAAAATGTGAAGTATTAGTACTGACAGGGCTTTTATGTGCATAGGAGCTGTGGAGTGTTTTCAAATTATGACTTGTAAATCGTTTTTGAGAAAAAGCAATGGTTTTAATATTGATGAGAAAGACATAATGGTGTCTGCTTCTTTATAAGGTAATTGAGAGTCTCTGATGTTATTTTTCCCATTTCAATGTAAGAAGTTTGTCTGTGGAGCAAATTGCTTGTAAATATGCTCCCACCTGTGCATGGCAAATTTAGATTTTGAATGTTTCCGTTACATAGGCATGTTAAAGGTGACTGAAACATGCTGCAAAGGCAATCAAAAAATGCTTTTATGTGTCTTAAGGATATTTTAAGTCATTTCCCCATGTGCAGTGTTTTCAAATTATGAGTTGAAAATCGTTTTTGAGGTAAAGGAATGTTTTCAAAATTTATGTGCGCCATATGACCCCAAATTTCTTGTTCAGGGGTGCAGCAGGGTGTTCTTGAGACACCCCTGCACCGTCGGAAAAATTCGTAATTTGCGATGAGGTAATTGCTAATCGCAAATTGCACCTTCATTCCTATGGGCCTCCTGCTGCATGGAAATGAATGGGTAATTTGTAATTAGCAAATAGGTCATCGCAAACTAGGAATGGTAAAGAATCGCTATTTATTCCTTAAAGTTCGCTATTTAGGAAATGCAAAAAACTTTGATGATACATATGGCGGTTCATCTCTAACAAGATAAGAAGCATAGGGATAGATTTATGATGACTGGCGCATCACCAGGGATGTGTTAGTCATTCTGTGCCGCTGTTCCGTCACCTATGGTGTGCTGCATTTACAATGCGGCGCATCATGGGGCAAAAACAGCACAGATGCGTGACGTATTTGTGCCGTAAAGTTGGCGCATTGCTGGAGTTGTATCGCAAGTGTGATGAAGCTCCAGTAAGGCTGAGGGGTGCCCCTGTCGCAGGGTTTCTGTTCTGACACAGAACTGTGGACAGAGGATTGGAACCTCTGCGAATTAGGGTGTCCCAAAACTCACCTTAGTAATCAAAACCCCTTAGCAAGCTAGGTACAGTGTCACATTGGATATAACAAACTCTCAATGTTTAGACAATCCAGAATATGAACTTATAGTACCTCAGGATACGTGGAACTCATGAACAGTCGGTCGTTATATATTTCTTAGAAACCAGAACATGGAGTTAAGAAGAACACATGTGTATTTGAAATGTTTATTTACTAATGCCGTCTTCTCAGGCGTAGTATCTTAGATTATACAAGTACACATATTATCAGTAGCAAAATTACCAGCATAGTCAATAGTACATAAAAAGCGAATGGTGACAGTATGTTAACATGCTGTAAATGAATAAGAGTTAGCAACACTTATAAGCAGCCGCGGGCCGTGGAGGGAGTTACGGTGGGGCAGGGAGGCGGGGAGGGGGAGGGGCAGGGTAAAGAGGGCTCTACCCTGCTTCTCCCCCTCCCCGCCTCCCTGCCCCACCGTAACTCCCTCCACGGCCCGCGGCTGCTTATATCTCACCCTCCCTAATACACATAATATATTATTTGCTAAGAAGGTCTCTTTGTGTTGGTTTAGGGCGTGCCGATACTTTACTGTCTTAGATTTGAAGGAATCACATCAGCATACACCAGCTCTCTCTTCATGTGAACCGCATCAAGTGTTGTGTATGTGTGTTCGGCAAAGCAATATAAAACCCGCCTCATGCCCAGAATTGGGAGAAGCTGCACTTATGTTATGAGTATGAAGTCGTGGAGATCAGACCTCATAACAATTCTGTATCGTGTTGTTCTTGAAACTTCAGCACTCGCTGTACAGATATAGTTTAAGAAGTAAAGCAGATAGTAGAGCAATAACATATTATTCTCATGTAAATCACGATGAACTATTAGGTTGAAAGCTAAAGCAACAACTAAGTGTCGTGTGCAGAAGTTGCAAAAAAGGAAAAAATGGCGTTTAACCCGGTAATGAGTCCATGCTAACTTAACACGGTGTAAAGATATCCAGGACCTAGATGACACCTCCCCATGATCCGGAAACAAACTGAATAAGATAATAGAAGTGCCATCTCATGAGAGCAGATTGCAACTTTATATGTGGACGGTCCGCAAGGTAAAACATTAAAAACTAGGAAAATTTAATGCTATAGAAAAATAAAACAGCCAAGTACTTTATCGAGTCTTAAGCCAATAGGCAAGCTAAATAATAAAAACTTGACAAATAAGTCAATGAATTGTCAATGAAATGCTAGTACTCAGCATATCAAACATGAAAAAGGTCTATGACATAACTGTGTATGCAAAATAAGCTGCAACAGCCTCCAATAGGAAGTCACCGTCTTCATCCGAAAAGAGTTCAGCCATCCAATTTAAAAGCGGAAAAGAACATAAGTGCTCTCCCAGCACCGGATCCTCTATCAACATCAGAGGACAGCTCGGTGGGTTTTCAAGAAAGCTCTGTTCCAAGAAAGACTGTGTTGCCGCCAGTAAATTTCAGGGACCAATTAGTCCATGCATCAATGCCACAGCCATAATCCTTTCGCCAGGACAAACCAACTCGTGAGTAATGATAGGAGTCATCAGCTGATTAAAGTCGACGTCAGGAGAAACCGGTCCGCAGAGACACAAATCAATGGCCCAATCGAAATCACAGGTCAGGCAGTGAAATACAGGCTGGACACAGGTGAAGTAGGAGAATCGAAAAGATAATCCATATGCCGTGCTTAATATCGCCAACGGCATTGTGCCATAATATTCTAGCATGCGATTGCGGAACAGTGTCAGCAGCTGCAGGGCGGGAGCTTGCACAGGAGGGACATCCATATTTAAAAATGCAAAAAAGCACAAGAGCGTCCGCTGGTAATGCAAGTAAAAATGGGAATCCACGAAGCAGAGTGGAAAAAATAGAATGAAAGAAAGCAGGGATGACTCCAAAGATTTTCTCAAATGAAGTCACGAGACCACTGGTAACAACTTTAAAAAAGTGCGCCAGGCCCTTTGTGGGGGACGCGTTAGAGATAGTCCGAACCATCTTGCTGAAATGGAAAGGCGAATCTGTATTTAAAAGGGTCTGCACCTCTGTACGGGTGTTCGCTGTGTGAAGCACGAAAGTTTCACGGGCCGAACTCAAGGCCACCTCTCTCTGAGACAAAAGAGCTCTTATTCTTGCCATGCCGTTGAAATGTGCTCCCAAGGTTGGTATTTGTGGCCAGATTGAAAACTCCCTATGTTCATGTGTGGGAGGAAATAAAACATTTCTGCAGCAAATAACCCGTTCATTTACTGTTACGATAAAATGAATACTTTTAATTAACCCAGAACAATCTTCATTATTGAGCATCAAATAACTACCATTTTCCAAGAACTTGAACGTGGGGATGATAGCAGGAACTGGTGTGCCTTGCAACACGCAAGCCATATTTGGTCGGTGTTTGTTGCATGAACCGTGTAACTGTATGTGCCTACACATTAGTGAATGATCTGGCGTCTCAGTGCATTCCTCTCCATTCAGATAAAGTTCTTGATCATCTTTGAAAATCTGTATGTGTATGGAAGCAACCAGACCTCATGAAGAAAACCACTACCTAAAGGTTAATAACGACCTATTGGTATATATTTCATACAATTTGAAAACTTATATAAAGCAAAAGGCAGCGTTATTAAACCGTGGATAAGGCACATTGCCAAAGCAGTCAACCTTTTGGATTTATACTGGAAATGTTAAAGGAAGAATTACGGAGTAGGGCCTGTAAATCTTTAATGGACAACGAGTAAAATTACTCCAACCATCATATTCCTCTAACTCCGGGATAGTAGGGGTGTTTAATTTTTTAGAAGTAGCCAATCCAAAGCATTTGGTCTGGGAAATTGTTTCATTCACAAACAACATATGATTTGGGATGAGACATGCACGGTGGAAAGCCTCAGTGCCTTGTACCTGCCAGGTTCGTGAACCCCAAACTGATGTAGATCCTGGATATTTTTACTCTGTGTTACGTTAGCATGGTCTCATTACTGGTTTAAACGCCATTTTTCCTTTTTTGTAACTTCTGCACACGACACTTAGTTGTTGCTTTAGCTTTCAGCCTACCTGCGTGAAGATCTATGCCTGCTTCAAGCAGGCGCAGGGTTTTGATGTAGCTTTGTCCTATCTGATTGTAAATGCGGCACACCGTGGGTGGCAGAGCAGCGGTGCACGTTAACTGGTGCATCCCTGGGGATGTGCTAGTTAATATAAATCTGCCCCTTTACATTTAATTATGTGCAGGGGACACAGAGTAGGTGAGGTTTATCCAAGGTTAAGAAGAGATGAGTCCTGTTCAGTGAAAAATTGGAGATAGGCTTCAGTATATTATATACTTAAGTAGTGTGTTAAGTTTTTGATGACTGTTATTAATTTACTGTTGGGTAATAGTGGTTAATAACATTTTTTATTATATTTTACCACAGATTCAACTGCAGATTATTTCAAGATTTTAGGATGCCTAGCAAAGAAAGAGTAAGAAAGGCTGCAAAACGTCAAAGACAGCAGGACCATGGAATAATGCAGCAGTCCTCTAACAAAAAGATTTGTCAAGTCACCAAGAAAGCACCGGGTAAGAGTCGAAAAACAGTCATAAGAAATATGTGTAGTAAAAAAAATATTACTACAGAAAATGTTTCAGTCCAGAAAAGGAGAAACAATTCAAATGGTAAGGAAAGGCCAATGAGAAATGTTACTGCTAGAGTAAGAGATAACTCTATGCATGAAAGTAGAAGGAAACAACAGTTTAGGGATATTCGTAAACGAATGTTCCGCAACAGGATAATTGGGAATTTGTTAAAAAATATTAAGAAAGGTCAGCAGAAAGTGGTTTTTTATAAGAGAAAAAAAATAGTTGAGAAAGTTATTGATCAGGCATTTGAAATTAAACGTAAGTTATTTATTTTGACAATCAATAGAATTAGGAAGCTAAACAAGGTAATTTATGATTTCAAAAGAAATAGTAGATGGAAGAGAATAGTTAATCGTAGTAATTTTTGTGAAGTTTTTTCTGGAGAATGGATGCATAGTTCAAGCTCTGAGGCATTTTTTAATGAGGAGAGTTATTTCCAGGATAATGATTTGGTGCATGCAGTTGACACCAGTGGTCGAGCTTATGAAGTGAAAGATGGTTGTCCAGTTGAAAAAGAAAAAGTTGTGAGAACAGAGATAGAAGAGGTGTTAGGTAATGAGGTTTTAGGGAGACGTCCTAAGGGTCCTGTGTACACCTGGAAGTGTAGTAGTATTTGCAGTGTACGACAGGATTCCATCAATTTGCTTTGTGATTTTATACGGTCATTTAATAAGAAAAGTTTGAAGCAGAAAATGAAGTTGTTGCAAGAATTAGATCCTTGCAGAGTGAGAGAAGTGATAGGTTTGCATGGTCATTCACTGGCTTGTCTTTCCAGGAGAGTATGCCAGAGTGTTTTTCATCATTTCAGGATGCTAGCAGTGCATCATAATAAAGTGAGGAAATTAGTTAGAATGTTGTATTATGCTAAGAGTCCAGCAATTATGCTTAAACAATTATGCGCTGCTCTTTTGCATGGTTCTGAAATAGATGTGAAGAATATATGTGAAGAAATTGAGTTTTGTTACTTTGGAAGTAAAGAGGAGAATGTTGAAATTGACCAAGAAGAAGAGAGTAATGTGGAAGATAGTGTACAGGTTTCCAGTACAGATAATTTCCAGAGGGAAATTGCGATGTTTGAGGTGAAATCAAGTGAGAGGCCACATTTCACTTGTGTGTGTTGTCGACGCACTTATTATAAGAATCAGACTAAGTTAGTGGATTTATATGGAAAAAGTGAAAGGGAAAATAATAGTGAATGGAAGGATTTTACAACATACTTGATGGTAGAAAATTGTTTTGATTTGGGATTGGATCAACGTGTGTGTACTTATTGTTGTAACAAATTAAATCAAAACCAGATGCCTGCTAGAGCAGTTCATAATAATCTGGAATTGGTTGAGATTCCTTCTGAATTGAAGGATTTAAATACTTATGAATCTATTTTGATTCAAAGTATCCATCCCTTTCAGGCTATTGTAAGAATGGAGCCAAAGACAGGGAAATTGCCTCCATCAGATTTACAGAGAGGATTAAAGGGAAGAGTTGTTTATTTGCTTCTAGATTTGAAGAAAAACATTAACACAATTGGAGTAGAAAAAGTGGAAGAGGAACCTCTTGTTATCTTAGTTAATGGGGTTCCGACAAAGAATAAGAAAATATGGCAAGATTTAGTAGATGTGAGGAAAGTCAAAAGGGCAACATTGTATTTGAAAAAATATTATAAATACTATAAAAATGTATATGTTGCAGAAGAGGAAGTAAGTGAGGAAGAGGATAGCGATTTGTGTGCTGGTCAAATTGAGAAAGTAGAACCCTGTACTAGTGACGAAATATATGAACATTATAGTGTTCATCCTTTGCATTCCAAGGAAGTCATGGGGAATGCTATTGAGTTGTTTCAAATGAAACAAGCGAAAGGGAGTCCCATTAGTGTTTGGGAGGAAAGTTTGGAAGCTCGGTGTTTCCCACAGCTTTTTCCAACAGGTCAGGGAGGAAGATATGATGAGCGACCTCATCAAATTCCTGCTTCTGAATACCGGACTTTGCGATTGCATGCAGGAGATGCTAGGTTTCGACAATGCATTCCTTATTTGTTTCATCTCCTGTTTGAAAGCGATCTGTCTGGACTGTCATATGCAGTGAACCACATCTTGAAAAGTGGTATACACATGCAAAACATATCGGCAAGTGAGTTTATGGATAAAGTCAATGTCCAAGACAGTATTTTGGATTCTCACCTGATTAATCTCATGGCGTGTCAGCGTGGTACTAATGAGTACTGGTACCGTCGTCATGGTGATTTAAAATGTATGCTGAGGAACTTAGGAACTCCCACATGGTTCCTCACTTTGAGCTGTGCTGAGTATGGCTGGGAAGACTTACTTGAATTTCTACGAGAGGCAAATGCTAACGTAGAAAACATCGAATTCAAGACACCCGGAGAACTGTGCTCTTTGGATCCAGTCAATGTATGTAGGTACTTCAATCATAGATTTGAAGGTATGATGTCTTTCATCATGAATAAGAAGAATCCACCTCTTGGAGAGGTGTTGGATTTCTTCTGGAGGAAGGAGTACCAAGCAAGAGGTGCTCCTCATATACATATGTTGCTGTGGATCAAGGATGCACCTAAATTTGGAACGGATGCAGAAGACTCAGTGATGAGTTTCATAGAACAGTATTCTACGTGTGCTGTTCCAAATGCAAAGGAGAAAAAAAGCCTAAGAGAAAAAGTTCTACGTTTCCAAAGCCATCGATGTGGAAAGTACTGTCGTCGTAAATTCCGGAACAAAGACAAGTTCTACACCAAATGTCGTTTCGGCTTTCCACGACCGGTGATTTCTAAAGGAAGAGTGAACAGTTTGATGTCTTCGCTGCGACATAATGTGATGAAGAAATCACCTAAAAACACATACAATTTGAAGAGGAACAAAGAGTCTAAGTACATCAACGACTACAACCCGGTGATTTTGTCCATGTGGAATGCTAACATGGATATACAGTTTGTGGCTGATAACTGTATGGCTGTGGCTCGGTATGTGACATCTTACATCACCAAAAAAGAGAAGACAGAATTGAAGGATATGTGGGAGGACATTTCCCATGAAAAGAGCCTCAGCAAGAAGTTGTACAGTTTCAGTCTGAAGATGTTGTCGCATCGAGAAATCGGAGCTTACGAATGTTCTGACCGGTTGTCTTCAGCAAGTCTCTATGCCAAGTCCAGGAGTATCGTTTGGGTGAGTGTTGGTCTTGCTGCAACGCGTAATCGAGTTCTGAAACCTGTGCGGGAAATTGAGTATTTGGCGGAAAAGGAGCCAAACAGTACCGACATTTTGAAGAGCAACATGTTGGATACATATTATCCAAATCGAAGCAGTCATCTCGAGAATGTTTGTCTGTATGAGGTTCTGCAAAATTACATATTCAAGAGGAACATCAAAGAAGATACTGAGAAAGGAGTGTATGCTGTAATAGGAAGTGAGGGATGTCTGGTCAAGCAAAGAAAATGCCACTTGATAAACCATCGAAAATTGAGTGGCGAATCTCCTGAAAAAAAGGAGTTTTTCTATTTAGCACTTTTGCAACTTTTTAAGCCTTGGCGTGCAGAAGAGGAACTGCTTGGAGATTTCCTTTGTTACGAAGACTCATTCAATGCTGCCAAGGAGACCATAGAATGTCCTGCTTTTCCTAAATATGTAGAAATGTTGAATGTGGAAATTGAGCAGGAAGCAACGATTGCAGCCGAGATTGCCAGAGACAGTTCTCAGGACAGTCAGAGTTCTGCTTCATTGAGTCAGGATCCACTAGGAGGACCTCTTATCGAAAATGAAGCTGCCACTGCTATGAATGAAGTGGAAAGAGCCATGGCACATGCTCAGGAGGATGCGGTTAACTTAGAAGAGTTGGAAAGACAACTCAACGTTGAGCAGAGGAAAATATATGACGAACTTACCATGCAAATTGATCATGGATTACGTCATGACAAGAAAGAGTGCTCATGTACGTCGTTGAAGCCTGTCCGACTGTACGTGAGTGGAGAAGCGGGAACTGGAAAAAGTTTCCTTATTAAAACAATTTCGTGTTATTTGCAGGAAAGGACAGAGTCATCGCTGTCTTGTGTTGTCACCGCTCCAACTGGACTGGCAGCACATAACATTAAAGGGATTACTTTACATCGTTTACTGATGCTGCCAGTGGAGCATGACAACAAATTAGAATATCACAAGCTATCTGGAGATGCTTGTTTTGAAGTTTCAAGAGTCTTGAGGAAAATGAAACTTCTTATCATTGATGAAGTAAGCATGGTTTCCAATGTCATGCTTGCCTTTGTGCATTTGAGAATGCAAGAAGTTCTCAAAACAGAGTATGATGTGTTATTTGGTGGCAAACACATCATTGTTTTCGGAGATCTTCTGCAGCTGACACCAGTGAAAGGGCAACCTGTGTTCAAAATGCTCACGCATGAAGATACCAGGAAGTGCTTAGGGAGCATTGGCAATGTCAATATATGGTTAAACTTCAATTATGCTGAACTGCATGAAAATATGCGTCAGGCAAAGGATGAAGTTTACAAGACTATTCTACAAGATGTTAGAATTGGAAAAGTGACCGAGCATGGGAAAGAAGCTTTACATGCACGATTACTGACAAATTTATATCCAGACGAAGATGTTGTGCCTGAGAATATTTTTCAGAAAGTTACTGAGAAAAAATCTGGAATATGTTTGATGCCAACTCTTGTAGAATGTGCCAAATTCAACAACAAAATGTTGCATTTAGAAAAGCAAGAGATTGTGAAACTGGAAGCTATTGACAGAGTAGAGCATATGGGATCAACAATTATTTTGTCTGAGAATCTGAAAACAAAATTGGATTCATTAGAGAAGAGTATATCTAAAACTGCGGGTTTTGAAAAGACTCTGAATGTGTGCTTGAACTGCCGTATAATTTTAAGAAGGAATTTACATGTTGAAAGAGGTCTGGTAAATGGATCAATGGGTAATGTTGTTGATTTTGTGAAATACAGAAATAGAGATGGAATTGAATTTTTAAAAATTAAATTTGATGGCATTGAGGAAGTACAGCTAATTGCTCGTTGTTCTGCTAGATTTTTGCTTGTAAAAGACTTATATGTTAGTCGTAAGCAGTTTCCTGTTTGCTTAGCATATGCGGTGACAATCCATAAATCGCAAGGTTTAAGTGTAGACTGTGCATTGGTGAATATTGGCAGTTCTGTGTTCAAGGAGGGTATGGCATATGTGGCATTGTCACGAGTTAGGACTTTATCGGGATTGTACTTGATTGAGTGTGATGTCACAAACATTTGTGCGGATCTAGATTGTGTTAAGGAATACAATAGGTTGAGAAGAGAGTATGCGCCACATTTGCCTCAGTATCCTTTGTTTGAGAAACGTGTGGTAGGCCGGAAACGAAGAAATGTGACCAATACTTGGGAGGTTGTAGCAAAAAGACGAAAAGTCGATGAACCTGAAATTATAAGCAGAAACAAAAAGGATTCTGTTGAAGATGTTGTTGGTTTTCAATTTGAAAACAGTTCTGGTGTCAACTGCTATGCTAATGTAGTGGTTAATGTTTTGTTTTCTCTAGAAAATGTAAAAGAAGAGATTGTGGTCAATTCTGATCAAAGATTTTGCAGTTTGTTAAATTCTGTGTTAGAGAAATGTAGCACTGATAGAACAAACATAGAAAGTGTGTCTGAAATTCGAAATCTGTTAGACAGATGTTCAGGCCAAACACAATTCTCTCAAAATAGTCAGCAAGATTGTCAGGAGTTTTTAATGTATATGCTTGATGTATTGCATGATGAAGGTGTAGATGTAGATCACCTGTTTGGGCTTTCTTATCAATGGCAGCATGACTGCGAGAACTGTAGGGTATCAAGTACTACTAGTGTAGACTCGGGAAGATTTATATATTTAACTTTGCCAGACAGTAAATCAGTCTCTTTTAATAAGCTAGTAAAAGCAGCTGATCACAACACGGAGTGTAGCCAATGTAAACTGAAATGATGTCCACATTATTTATACGAACATATGGCCAGTATGTCATTTTAATGTTCCAACGATGTAGGCCTGATGGAACAAAATTGACAACTTTAATTAAAAAATTTGTGGCTTCACAGTTGTCAATATCAGGAAGGACTTTTGTAACTGTAGCAATTATATATCATGATGGTCCTTCAATAACATCAGGACATTATACAGCTTATTTAAAGTGTAGAAATGGCTGGTCATTCTGCAATGATTCTGTTTTAATTTTCAAAAAAAAATTGCCGTATGACCTTAAAAACTCTTACCTGGTGTTTTTAAAACCAAAATTTTAGGGAAAGAATCTCAGGATGTGCTCTGAGGAATTTCAAGAAGTTCTCATGGCTCCTACACGATTTGGCCTTGAGGATAAGTGTAGTACAGAGACATAACTTCTTACCATAACACTGGACGTCATGGAGAAATACGTGCACTTTGAATGAGTTCAGAAAAACTGTTTCTTTTTATAAGCTAATTGAAGCAGCCAATCAAAACATGGAGTAGAGGGAATGTAAGTCTACAATGCTGTCTACTGTTTTACATTGCTTTGTGATTAAAAGTGATGTAGAGAATTAAATAATTGTACTAGTCATAAAGGTAGTGTAAGTCTGCTTCATAGTAAGCAGTATCAGTGTGATAGGAAATGTAGAACATGATTGAGCAAGAAGGGGAAGATATTACTAGTCCAGGATTGTGTAAATGATCTTCAACATTTTAATTCTGAAAGTTGCGGAAATGCGATAAGACGGGATTGGCTTACAAGAAATCCAAGAGTTATACATGGCTCTGACAAGATTTGGCCTTGTGGAAACTTGTGGTAGAGAGCAAGAAGTCATTTATTGTATGTAACATGTTTTTGAAAACGATGGAGGTTTTCTTTCAGAAAGTGGCGGGTTGAAAGTAATAACAGCACAACAGAGTGTAAGCTGTTCATAGGACATCCTTGGCCGTCATGGAAAGTAAGTTAACTTTAAGGAGTTCTGAATTCTGATTTGTAATGTTGTATGGGTTTTTTAAACACAATCATTTTGATTGTGTTTTTTTTTCCCCGCTGTTATATGATGAATACCTTCAAGTCACTGTTTTAGTGAAATTTGATACATTCTGAGAACAGCAAAAATAAACCATTTAACATGTATAATTAATTCTGTTCTGTTTGCATTTATGATGTACATGTAGAACTGTGTAGGAGGCATGGAGAAGGTGAGGCTTCTGTAAGTGTCAAAGTTGTTGCATACAGTGCTTATATTCTACGTAGTCTTTTATATTTCATTACTTTCACTGTTTCTGACTGATCTAAAATTTTTTTTTTAAAAAGAACAGTAAGTATAAGGGAAGGAAACAGACAGTTATGTTAAAAGAAACACAGCTATAGGGAATAAACTAGGGATACTGTTACCCGCAATCCTCTGCTGATGATGTCACTGAGCATGTCATGAATGATGTAATATGTGACATCATCAGCAGTGGATTACGGGTAATAGTATCTCTAGTTTACTCCCCTATAGCTGTCTTTCTTTTAACATAACTGTCTGTTTCCTTCCCTTATACTTACTGTTCTTTTTTAAAAAAAATATTTTTTGGTTCGCTTCCGGTTCGCGTACCGGGGAGCGAACTGGGAAGCGAACTAAGAGAAATAGAGGTTGGCACAGTTGCAAATATTGTACCAATTTTTTAATAACGGGGAGGTAGTTCTGAAAAGAACTTTTTTTTTTATTGTTTTTGTTGTTTTATATTTTTTTTATTATTTTTCTGAACATTTTTTTACTTTTTTTGAATTTTTCTGAACAGTTTTATATTTTTTTTGTTTTTTTTTCGGAGGGGGCAACGAAAACGATTCATTGTAAAGGGCTCAACAGGAGCAAGAAAACAAAAAAAAAGAATTTATTGTTTGGGGAGTTTCGGACAAACATGAGCATGATTGTCAATAGCTCTGTTGATCAGAGTGATGCTACTTTCTCCGTAGCAAATGAATCCACTGCAATGTACGCAGACTTGTTTTACTTCACGAAATCTCGTTTGTATATTTGGCACCATCTCCCTGCCCTCTGGTCCCGTTACTTCCGGTACAACAGATCTTCTGGCCATAATAGGGAGATTATCTAGGTCGTCCTGTTCCTCTTCTTCCTCTTCTTGCTGAATTATAACTTTAGCAGGTGGTCCACTCTTCCTTGGATGTGGTGGAGGTGGTGGGGAAGCACCAGCTGAAGCTACTAAAGAAGCCATTGCTCACTGGTAACAAAGGGTCTTTCTCTCACAATGATGAAAGTCAGAGTGAGGAAAGAAGGAGGGATTTTCACCATTTGGGAAAAAAAATAGTTCTCAACCAATGAAAAGTGTTCATTTTAGATCATATGACCTAGTCTTACATCATTAGGAAACCGAAAGTGAAATGAACCAATGAAAAGTGTTATTACCAAGTCACATGACATGCTGTGTTTACATTACGCGCTTTGCAGGGCCTCCCGGTTTGCTTCCAGAAACCTGTGCTTTTCGACTCGGTAAGCGTACGAGTTCGCTAACGTAGCACGTCATATGACGTATCACGCGACAACGCGAAACGTCATGTGGACGGGAGGCGTCACGATGTTGTTTTCTAACGCGGCAGTTGCGGTAAAGAAACGTTTACCGGCTCGCGGTCTATTTCGCGGCATCAAGGTCAGCTAACGGGAAGCTTCCCGATTCGCGAAGCGGGAACGAAGAAAAAAAAATATTTAAAAAAAAAGTTATTAATAAACATATAAAATATATTTTTGGATTTAAAGAAGAATACATTTTACAGCTACAGATATTAGCTGTTAAAAAACCAATGAAATTCACTGAAAAAACCATAGGTTATAGACCATATATAGTTAGGAATTAGCATTTACAAAACCTTGAAAATTCACTGAAAAAACCATAGGTTATAGACCATATATAGTTAGGAATTAGCATTTAAAAAACCTTATTTTACTCACACAAAACCATTGAAATTCCATATATAGTTAGTTGCACTAACTATATATCGCGAACCCGCAATCCACTGCTGATGATGTCACATATTACATCATTCATGACATGGTCAGTGACATCACTGATGACATCACTGATGACATCTCAAATGACATCACTGATGACATCACTGATGACATCTCATTTGACATCAATGACCACATCACTGATGATATCATTCATGTGACAATACAATGCATCTCCTCACATTTTAATATAACCTCTGTTTCACCCAGTGTTAAATACAGAGTATAATTTTTGAAACCATTGACACACCAATACTAGTTACTACATACGCACTCACTGATTCGTACGTCTACACACACATTCACTCATTCACCCATACAATCATTCATACATACAATCACTCATCTTTACAACACTATCATATGCACTCATACACCTATACAGACACTCACACTCTGCCACTCATCCATGAAGTTACTCACACACCTAGTCAGTCCTGTAAAGAATCAATCACACTTCCATTTTCTAATTTATACAGTTAAACATAGAGCACCTTACGTTTTCAACCATATACTAACACATACTTACTCTCTTATACAATCATTGATAGTAGTACACATTGATCTGCACAGAGTCACACACCTCCCAGCCAGCCACACACACACTCAGTCTCCCATGCAAATACTTGGGCAATCAATCAATAACCCATATAGTTACTCATATAGCTACTGATCAACACATGTAGCAGTTTACAGAACAACAGACATAATGATGCACAAATTAAGACAGTTTAGTCACTAACCCATGCACTCAGTGAGACACATTTAATCACTCACTCATACAGTCAGTCACCCACCTACTAAATGCTTCATCCAGACACTTATACATCTACTCATTCTTCAATATGTAAAACATATTTAAACTTTACAGAAACACACAGTCATTGGATGATGTCATCTGTGATGTCATCAGTGATGTCATTTGAGATGTCATCAGTGATGTCATCAGTGATGTCACTGACCATGTCATGAATGATGTAATATGTGACATCATCAGCAGTGGATTGCGGGTGCGCGATATATAGTTAGTGCAACTAACTATATATGGAATTTCAATGGTTTTGTGTGAGTAAAATAAGGTTTTTTAAATGCTAATTCCTAACTATATATGGTCTATAACCTATGGTTTTTTCAGTGAATTTTCAAGGTTTTGTAAATGCTAATTCCTAACTATATATGGTCTATAACCTATGGTTTTTTCAGTGAATATATATATATATATATATACGAGGCCACACCGGCCGAAATGCATTCGCCATCATTCTGTCATTAAAGGCTCTGCCATTGAATTCCCCTTTGAGGCTCCTGCTTCTTCCATTGGAGGGAGACGATTACTTCATATAAACCGCGCGCTTTCCAGAGGCGCGTCTCAGGAGCCCCCCCATCCCAAGTGGCCTGGAGATTCTGGAATTTGCCTAGGCACTGTGTGTTTCTTCATGTTCTGAATCTCTCCAGACTCGCCGGCAGTCCAAGGATTTGCAGCGTTACAGCGAGACATTTGTTCTCAGCCAGGGCGGGTTGTATGCACCTCCTGCTCACGCTATTATTTCTTGTTTGGACTTACGGTTGACGGGGTCTTGGGGACTCAAGGCGGGACCCTTTTTGTTTCAGTTTGTGGGATGAACGCTGTGCAGAGCACCTCTCCCACAGCTAGTTTATTGGATCGCACCAATACCGTCCCCCAGCACCACTCACCTGGGAGCCACTGTTGCATCCTGGGAAATGGAGTCCGAAGATTGAAACGGACCCTACGCATCATCACCTTTACCTGAGGATCTTGTTGCTGAGGGGCGGAGCTCATATTCGCACCTATCCAGCGCGAGTGGGTGCATTTTAACTGCAGAGCGTCAGGACTTCCGTTCACACCACCGCAGGCGCTGACGAGGCCACACCGGCCGAAATGCATTCGCCATCATTCTGTCATTAAAGGCTCTGCCATTGAATTCCCCTTTGAGGCTCTTGCTTCTTCCATTGGAGGGAGACGATTACTTCATATAAACCGCGCGCTTTCCAGAGGCGCGTCTCCGGAGCCCCCCCATCCCAAGTGGCCTGGAGATTCTGGAATTTGCCTAGGCACTGTGTGTTTCTTCATGTTCTGAATCTCTCCAGACTCGCCGGCAGTCCAAGGATTTGCAGCGTTACAGCGAGACATTTGTTCTCATCCAGGGCGGGTTGTATGCACCTCCTGCTCACGCTATTATTTTTTGTTTGGACTTACGCTTGATGGGGTCTTGGGGACTCAAGGTGGGTCCCTTTTTGTTTCAGTTTGCGGGATGAACGCTGTGCAGAGCACCTCTCCCACAGCTAGTTTATTGGATCTCACCAATACCGTCCCCCAGCACCACTCACCTGGGAGCCACTGTTGCATCCTGGGAAATGGAGTCCGAAGATTGAAACGGACCCTACGCATCATCACCTTCACCTGAGGATCTTGTTGCTGAGGGGCGGAGCTCATATTCGCACCTATCCAGCGCGAGTGGGTGCATTTTAACTGCAGAGCATCAGGACTTCCGTTCACACCCCTGCAGGCGCTGACGAGGCCACACCTGCCGAAATGCATTCGCCATCATTCTGTCATTAAAGGCTCTGCCATTGAATTCCCCTTTGAGGCTCCTGCTTCTTCCATTGGAGGGAGACGATTACTATATATATATATATATATATATATATATATATATATATATATATATATATATATATATATATATATATATATATATATATATATAAATTATATAGAGGGTTACTTCCTCCTTAGCCAAAGAGGGGAGTCCCTAAAGGTGGACAATTGTGGCTGATAGTCCTGTCATAGGAAGACCTGAAAATCAGATCTTGATGCCCTCACACACCCATTAGGGTATGATGCTTCATCAATGAGCACTCTTCGTCAAGCCGGCGCTAAAACGCCTGATGGGCCTGGTAGCTCTTTGTCAGAGATCTTTTTGTTTTGATCTGAGGATGCTGTAAAGATGAATGCAAATGAGGGGGCTACCTAATATTGCAACTAGTGAAGGGTGTGAGTTGTGATTAAAATAGGCCCTGGTATCCAAAGAACACAGTTTTATAGTATGTAGGTACCAGCTTTAGCTAAAAGTAGTGGTGCTTTCATAAGGTCATCAAGTACCAGGATAGCTTCTAATGAGGTGTGGTCATCATGTCTCGTGCCCTGTGGGCCCCGAAGTCAGGTGTCACTTGGTCAGGACCAGAAGTGAGTTAGTGTCACCCTCTAGGGAATGACCTGATGAAATTGTCCGATTTATCTCATCAGGAATACTGATCTATTGTTCCACCTCAATGGAGGTTGGAAATGTACCTTAGGAAATGCGAAGGGTCCTGATCATTGTAAAGGGCCTTTTTAGGTGCTCCAGACGCACCAAACTTCCTCCTATTTAGTCGGTGAAAAAAAAACACAGGTTTCAGGGATGTTATAGTTAGGAATTGGCATTTAAAAACCCTTAGAAATCCACAGAAAGAAACACAGGTTACAGGTTACAGGAACATTATAGCTAGGCTGACATTTTACTTGTACAAAACCTGTGAAATTCAGCCGTTATAAATGGCTAAGTTAACTATAACTCATGCTCCTCAATGCACTGCTGATGATGTCACAAATTACATTACTCACGACATGTTCAGTGACATCGCTGATGACCCATTTCTAAAAATTAAAATAGAAAGGAAGTGGGGGCGCATGGCCTCCCTCCTGGGACGATACTGGGCCCAGGGACCCTATCCCCTAAATTCTCAACAATATTATTTTTTTACATTTTATATAGGGCTGAGGCCCCCCTCCCAGGCCATTTTTGGTTCCAAGGACCCCAGTCCCCGCGGCATGGCCAGGTGGCCGGGGAGTCTGAAGGCCCACACAGCCTGGAGGTGGGATCCGGCATGGCTTTTCACCCACAGGGAGATGCTGAATTGCAGCACCCTAGGGGTAAAAAGCAAAGTGCCCCGCTGTGAACAAATGAGAGCAAAATGCTTTTGCTCTCACTTATTCACAGTGGAGCACTTGTTTTCTATGGGGTGGGGGGAGCACTGGGGGTGGGCACACCGGGACTCTGCTGGAGCCGGCCCTGGTGGGTGGCGGTCCCCAGGTCCATTTACGGATCCAGGAGGTGTACTGTGTGGCCCTTCTATCTTTCAAATAGCCCTGTGGAGGTGGCTGTCCCTGGGGCTACCTGGGGGACTGGAGCCCCCCACGCATTTGATACATTTAGCCCCGGGGAGATGGTCACTGTGGGGGGTCCGTGCCCCCCCTCATTACAATACAGTTAGCCCCAGGGAGGTTAAAGTCCCCGGGCTGTGTGGGGGAGTATAGCTCCCCCTCCCCGCATTTGTTTTTAGTATTAAGGGAGGTGGTGGTCCCCTGGGATGTACAAAACGCCCATGCAATCTTTAAGCCCTGAGGAGGTGGCGGCCTCATTATTTTTGCTTGTCTCCGGGACCTACCCAACTCGGGAGCTCAAAGAAAACGAAGAGCTTCATTTTTTTCCCAGCCGTATTCGCAGATCTAACACGAATCCCACTAATTTCATTTTTTTTAAAAAGCTTCTTTGGGCCCTGAGCAGCCCCAGGTGGTCACGGTGTTTCTATCCTGCTCCCTTTTCTTATTAATTGTTTTTTTTTCCACCTTTTTTCTTGTGGCTCGGTTCAACTGAGTCACAAGATGGTTGCCAACACTTCTTGGTTTGAAGTGCTGCTGTCAATAAGATCGCAGACTTGAGATCGTCAGGGGTCGCGGATCAGCCGGGCCACAGTTGTATATCTGAGAAATATTTAAATTTGTCAGAAACTACTGATTTACACCATTTAACAAAAAGTGTGCACTCTGAACTGAGAGCTGCTTTTCTGACAAATTTGGTGTAATTCCGTTCAGCAGTTCGAGCTGTAGCTGCGTCAACAGTTTTCTATAGAAATTAACATGGAAAAAAAGTGTTTTGGGACCCTTCTTTATCTCGGCCCTCGCTGGACAAATCACCCCGAAAACTTCAAAGGGGCCATATTACAATAAGTGACCCCAGGGTGCAAAGGGCGTTTGCGCCCGCTTTGCACGCCCCCGGGGATCTTTGGTATTATAGAAGGGGGTGCAGATGATTGTGCGTCCCCTTCTATAATACTGATAGCCAGTGGCATAAAGAAAATAGAGGGGCCCCTGCGTGTAAGTCAAGAGCTCTCAGACCAGCGACCTGCCATACTGCAGGGGCTCACCCCAGCCATAAAAAAATAATTCTGGTTCCTCCATATGTCACATCGGCCCTTTCATCAGGCGATTTACATACATCAGTAAATACTGCTGCTACGCCCTCCAGCAAAAGTTGCATAACACTGTCTACAGCTGGCCCACAAAACACATCCTCCTATTTGATGACCCACCTCCAAGCGAAGCCCGCTCAGTTAACCACCTCCAAACACAGACCACTGCCTTTGCTGCCTGCTACTAACGCATCCATTATCTCTACTCTCACCACTATGAAACACACAGTTATGCTTTTCTACCCGTCTTTAAAACCACCCCTCGGAAGTCACTGTGAACCTGTGACTGCCGCCCACTGCTCCCTTGTCCACCACCAACATGTGGCCGGTCCCTATCTAACCACTGCCTACTAGTAAAGACAGAGCCTTTCTGCTGCTGCCCTCCCCAATGCCACGGTAGTAGTTTAAAACATGTGAAAAAATCTCTTCAACTGACCACCCCAAAACAGTTCTTCCTGCTAGTCGCTACGGCATCAAAGCTGTTCGTGCTACTTTTCATCCTCTGCATGATTCACACAATAATATTAAAAGTACAAAGTGGTCCAATTTTTGTTCGCTCACACCAAAATTAATTTACTCTATATACCCCACTAAACCATTCCTCTTGTCAAAAGCAAACCTGATCCCATGTGTTGCACCAGTCAGCAAGTACCCCAGGACAAAAACCAGAGAGAGTGCGTGATTCATGTAACTAAACCTACATTGACAACGTAGCATTTCCCCACCCACTGTCAGCCCAGCGAAGTCTGCAACTGCACAGTAGCAATCAATACCAGCAACAACTACAGCGAACTTCCACTTCCTTTCAATGGCAGCTCTTGATACATTAACCTATGACTTCTGGGTGGCATCTACCACAGACCACAGCATTCCTTTGTCCCTAAGACTTACCGATTGCTGTTGGTGACCTCTTCTCTTCCCCCTTCCTTACTAATAACTAATGGAGGCTAACAAAAAATATATAGTATTTTCTTATACAAATAGCGTATCAATCACTTGCTGCCCACGGTCCTCACCAGATCCACACGTATCAATATTCTGCTATCACACCATCCTGTCAACCCTAATATTATCTGGAGATGTTTTTATCCCTTCTGTGAACTGGGAAAAGCAATAACTTGCGTGAACACAAGTCCCTTTAAAATCTTTGCTACTTATACAGGCTCGCAAAGCACTTAGCTCTTTTACTAAATGTCGTTTTAAAGCAAACATGTAACTCATTCTAGGGTTGGAATTACGGCTTAGAAGTGTGGAAGTTAATACTGAGACTTAGGATGATTTTTTGCATGTCTGCCAGACATTCGTTCTTCCCTGCATGCGCACACAATGCAACAATACAATTTGGGTTAACAAATTGTTCAGAAATGTACCGGAAGGCAAAGAAACAGTCCATATTATTTTTACAAAGAAAAATAGACAAACTTCCACTTTATACCCCATGACATTAAAGCTTTAGCGTGCACAGCTTGTCCAAATCCACGCCACCTAGTTCAGCCCTGCCAAGACTAACACATTTCATTGTGGTGATCAACATCTCCAGACTGAAGTGCTAAATCACGCATAGAAGACATTGCGCCTCCTTGGGTACCTAGTGCTGCTAATCAATGCTGGTGTAGTATTATTTACATGTGGCCACCGTCTGTTTTCTGGTGCTTCCCCTGTCTCCTAAACGCGATGCAGTAAATTTCGTTATGCAGTGCAGCTGCCTGTGTGGTAGTCCTGTAATGATTGTCCCTTTTCTATACCCACAACATTTTTCTGTATTTCCGTAATGTAACCATAAAATTAGGTCTTGAAGTGATTTTTTTTGCAGGCGCGCGTGAGCCATGCACCGGCAGCCCTACGATGTCAGCCGCTTTGAGTGCAACATCTGCAAGGACTGGTTCCTGACGTGAGCTAGGGGCTTGAGAAGGGCACCTGAGCTCTGGAATCAATGATGGTGTAACCCGGGATAACCTCCACCTCCCTGTGGGGAGTGATGTGCAAAAACTGCTGCTCTGCATGGAGGGGCTGGGATCTAAGATTCCAACACAATGACACCACAGTGCTGAAGTGCCCAACTTCATTCCTGTTTTGATGTTTGGGGAACGGAAATAATGATGGGTAAGTATTAAAGGAATATTATGCAGGAGTCTGTTTCCATGCTGATTCTTACTTGCTTTCTTCAAAACTTTCACATGGCGGTAAAAGCTACTTTCAGCTGCAGACATACTGGAATGAAAAACAAAAATGTTAATTGGAAAGGTCCCAAAACTCCTGTGACCTTGGTGTATTGGTATCTCTTACCTGTGTCAGAGCATTGATTTCTTCAGATGCAAGATAGATATATAGCTGGACTGATTAGGGGTGTTATATTGAGTAATTACTAAATGCATGTCAATGGTTTCTGAAAGCGTTACTGTACCCAGGTGACATTGTATTGATACCACACAATACACTCTTGGAGTGCATAGACATAACCTCCCCTCCCCTAACTGCTCTGAATTGTTGCTCCTCTCAAGGTTAGCACCTCAAGTTATCTCTCGTAGTTCCACCTGTTACAGTGGTCGGTAACCTTGCAGCCATACAACGTCCGTTGGCCCTACAGTGGTCCTCAATGCTCCTCTTTTGACTAGAGTCCATCGAGATGCGTGCTCTAACAGTCTACCATATTGCCTCATCCAGCCTCTCAAGTTCGGGCCTCTGCCTGCCGGTAGCAGGCCCATGAGGCCTAATTTGCACACACACAGAAGAGGTCTCAAGTCCCCCTCCTTCTTTGTAGGTGTTGCATTAATGCCCCTACTTACCTTGCTCTGCAGATGAGCTGATTGCGCCGAGGGTCTAGGTGCCTAGCGTGGCGCAGAGAGCCGTGGCCTAACTCTAGTCTTGGAGCATCAGAGGCACCACTGCACAAACTGCTTCAGGCTCTGATCTCCCCTCCTCCCACACCCCTGGCTAAATGGACGAAACAATTCAGCCCAGGGCAGTCTAGACCAAATAGCCCTAAAACATGTTAGATCCCAGTTGCACCCTACCTCAGACAGAAGCTCACTAAGGAGGCACTAGAGGATAGGTAAATTGGTCTTACTTTGATTTAGCTTCCCAGAAACTGACTGATTATTCATAGATGAAAGCAGCTCTGTTTGGAAGGTTCAATCTGACCACAGATTAGCATTTAAAAAAAACGTTGCAGCATTTCTACTCAGAGTAACCCGACATTATGGGAGGCCTGATTGGACATTGAATGAACTGCAACTTTTAGAGTGCTGGAGTAAGTGTAACCTGACACAAGCAAACCTCTGATTTCTGCAGAGAACATCTTATGTATTTATTTTATAGAGTTACATTAACATGTAGCTAATGGAAAACTGCTTGGCACTTGCTAATTTGCAAAGACACCTTGCAGGCTGGTCACCATGAGGGTGCAGAGGAATACGCCTCAATGAGAACACATTTTCACACTGATTCACTCATAGATGACAAGGTTTCAGCTTGGTAAGTATGACATTTTCATAATTTAACTGTCATAATGGGTGACATTCACGCAGTCTGACTCTGCTCAGTTTTTAGTAGCCTGCTGTTAACGCACTTTAGTTCAGTGACTTTCTTAGAGCATCTAGTTGATCAAATGGGTGTAATTTATGATATATATATGTTTTCCTCCTCTTCATTGCTTGATTTTGCTCACAAGAAAGTGGCACTCATAGTCATTGAAATGTCCCTTATATTTACACTGAAATTATGAAAATGTCACACATAGCAATCTGAAACCTTGGCAGCTGTACTAATTCTACCTCACACAGCACATTAGAACATCTCAAAATTCCATGCCACCAAATTCAACTATAAATAATTTAACCATACAACATTCCATACCACATAATTAAAATCATAAAAATTAAAAAAAACATATTTCAACTTGACTCCATAACACATAATTCCACATCTCATAATAACATTCTACACAACTTAACGGCATTCCAAATTACATAAGGACACTCCACACAACACAATTCAACTACACATAATTCCACTTCAACCTATATAATTATACTTCACACAACATATTTACACGCAACTCCAAAAGACATAATTACCCTCCAGAAAATACAACTCTGCAACATGCTGCCTAATTCCACTCCTTACAATCATACACCACACCATGCCACACAATTCAACACATCCAACAATTCCACAATTCATACCCACACAATTCATCACACAACATAATTACACTCCACATAATACCACTCAACACCACATAATTTACCTCTACATAATTGTGCTCTATTCCATATTGCATAAATACACTCCACATAAATCCAGTCCATGCCATGTAACAACATTCCACATAACCACACTTCACACCATGCCTCACATTACCACTCAACACAATTTTCAGTCAACATCGCACACTTCCATGTCACACAAATTCAACTCTACACATTTCCATTCGACACCACATAATTGAAGAACAAACTACATAATTCAAACCAACAATACAATTGCGCAACACACCACATACATCCATTCTACATCACAAAATTCCACATCATGCTGCAATATTTAACAGTACACCACATAAGTAAACACCACTACATACCACTCCACAACACAAAATTCCATTCCAGATAATCTCAATTACTATCCACATAATTACACTGCACAACATGCCACATTATTTCACTACACAGATCCAATCCACACAAGACAATACCACAACTAACAGTTCCAATCCAAACCATTTATGATTTGCATATATGCAAATGAATATATTGCAAAACCATATATTGCAAATGGTTGTTTACCTTTCAATACGTCCCAGCAGATCCTGTTCCTGGAGCTGCAATCCTTCTCCTGCACTTGCCAGCTCTCTGCTGCCTCGTACTTCCCGGAGGAGCAGTGCCCTTTGGAGAATGCTCTCTCTGGGGCCCCCATCCCATCCCTTTTTCCAGGCCTGGCTCTGACTGAAGAGAAACAATGTAACTTGTTACTTTGTTTCTCTTCAGTCCTGGGTCAGTGCAAGGATCTCAGAGCAGGCTGCACACTGCAGCTGCTTTGGAGCAAGCCTCTCTCTCGCAGCTCTCTACAGATGAACTGAGGGGTCCCCCTTCACATACCGAAGACTGGGCTGGGGGTGTTTGTTACACCCCTGCCTATAGCACTGGCACACTTAAAACGCCAGCGCTACCTTCAGTGGGTGTTCTCTCTTTGGATAGGGGCGTGCCCTATGCAAATGAGGGAATTCCTTTGACTCTGCAACAGTGCTGTATTACAGACCTGAGCGAAGAGTCAAAGCAGCCCTCAGGTGGCACCCTGGCAGTGAGCCATTTAAAAGGTGTCACACTGTCAGTGTGCCTCCTGAGAGCAGCCCTCTGCAGGGGGTAACAGGGGTCCCATGGACCCCCAGACATCCCCTTGCAGGTGGTGCAGTCATTGACGGCACCCACTTGCAAGGGGATCTCTATTGCCCTGTAAAAGTGCAGGCGGGTGCCACCTGCACTGTGAAAACATGGAGCAGCTGCTCTGTATTTTCACATGAATGCGCTGCTCCCAGGACAGCGCGAGTTAGCTGATTCCTTGGGGGCAGCACACACAACATACTAGGGTGCATTGTGATTGTTTGTCTGCAACGGGTGCAAACAATCACCATGCATAATTCGGTCCCAGCTACCAAAAGTAAAGCCAGACCTGGAAGGTCCCACATCATGGAAAATCTTACGTAAACATAATTCCTGACCATTCTTAATGACGTGTGTGTCTGTGTGTGTGTGTGTGTCTGTGTGGGATTTGGGTGTGTGTGTGTGTATTTTCAGTTGTCAAAATACATTGCGTTTATGAAACAAAGACAGAAATACTTTTGCAACTTTTGATACAAGCAAGTGCTCAGTTTATAAAAGAATAAGGGCCCTGGTCCGTTTTCTGAGAACTCTGCTATCTGTGCCTTCGAAGGTCAAAGTGCCGAATAATACGGCAGCGCTTCTGTCATCCACCACCAGAAAATCACTGACTGTTTATTTGACTCTTAGGGGTCGATTCCGATTTCAGATGGAAAAGCTTTTTCCCAACACAGACCCGTCATATTTTCTGACCGAACCGTACACAAGTGTTCCATATGGCGGAGTACGATGTGATGCTTGGAATTTACAACCGACTCGGCCGGAAGTGTTTTTCACGGCTGAGTTGGCAGGAAAGGAGCCTGACGTGATAGACCCGTACGCGCAAGATTCGAGGTGGCCAAGCGTCAACCCGACGCAACAGACACGTACGCGAATGACTCCATGTACCCAAGCATTAACATGACACAACAGATTTGGATGCAAACGATTCCACATAGTCCGGCATTAACACAACCCAATAGACACGTACGCGAACGATTCGACACAGCCAAGCACATAAACAACGCGATAGACACGTACGGGAATGACTAAATGTAGCCATGCATTAACACGGCACGACAGACTCGGGCGCGAACAATGCCACATAGTCCAGCATTACCACAACTCAATAAACACGTACGTGAACGTTTGGACACAGCCAAGGACATACACGACGCAACAGACTTGTACACGAATGATGCCACATAGCCTAGTATGAATGGAACAGACTTGGACAAAACAAATAACACAAGTACCAGCATCAGGTGCCATCAAAATAACTTACATAATTTGCAGCGGGCGCGACGAAGGCGCACCGAAGTGGCGCCTAAGTCAAGCCCGTCTGTGCCCGTCCGCGGCCGGCCGGGGCGTGGGGCTACAACCCCTGCCCATTTAGTGCAAGCCTCTATCCACTATGATAGCCAGGAACTTGTGCGTCTGTGTCCACCAATAAATGTATCCTGCAGGAATTCTATGGAGGCACATGCTATACATAGTTGCCCCTACTGCCCATTCAAAGGTATTAGAGAGCCCACTAGCTCTCATGGAGCACTGAGAGCCCAGGGAGGCTTACTCAATTGTAGATCTTTAAGTAAGCACTCGACTCAAATATGGGTTCTCCGGCTGGATGAGAAGCTAGATTTTCTCTTCCTAACGAAGACCTGGCTGGATGAGCACTCTGATCCCGATATCGTTAGTGCTGTTCCACCAGGGTATTCCATAGCCAGAGTTGATAGGGAACGAGGTAGAGGCGGGGGGATTGCAATTATTGTAAAGTCCCCATTAGAATGTACCCTACTCCCAATCCCTATAGACAGATGCGAAGCTGGAACGTTCAACTTGAAGCTTAGTCCGCAGGACTCTATATCTGGGATCCTAGTATATAGACCTCCAGGAAGCCTTGGAAACTTTAGGTCTAGTATTGTGGAGAGCGCTGCCCACCTAACCATTAGACGGAGTAAAATCTTAGTTTTAGGGGACATTAATATGCATTTTGAAAACACTCATCTGAAAGATGTTACTGACCTTCATCAGGAATTTCAGGAACTACAGCTTGAGCTGAATAATTCCACTCCTACGCATGCTATGGGTCACTTACTGGATCCTGTGCTTGCGAGTTGGGAGGGGGTGACTGTGGACACCCCTATTCCTATCCCATGGTCAGACCATTACTTAGTTCCCGTTCAGATAAGTAGCTCTGGCTGTGAGAAGCGCGCAGCGGACATCAAAAACTTTCCGTACCGTAAATGGAAGCAGTTCTCCCAAAATAGCTTTAACAGGCTGATACAAATAGGGGTTCCGCTGGATGGCACCGATGTTGAGTGTGTGAACTCTAAACTTGATGAGCGCATCCTAGACGCCGTGAACTCCACGGCTCCACTGAGCAGTTCCAAGACTTGTGGTAGAAGAGCTAGGACAGCTCCATGGTTCACACCAGATTTACAGATGGTAAAATAGGAATGTAAACGGCTGGAGCGCAGTTGGAGGTTGACATCCTGTTCTGGGAGTAAGGTCTGCTACAAATTAGCTATGAGGAAATATCAAAAGCAAGTGCGAGGGGCCAAAGCTGCCTACTATCACATTCGGATAGAGGAGGCGGAGAACTCCTCGAAGGAGCTGTTTAAAATTTTTAAAGAAATATCCCTGGTACCTGGCGTGAATTCCCAGTCTACCGATCCTATGGGGGAATGTAATTCTTTGCTGGCAAAGTAAAGAGTATTTATGCCTCTTTCTCCAAACAGCCGGTTAGTAGCCTTCAGTTCATGGAATCACTGGGATGGAGAGGTTCGGCGAAGAGGTTGGAGCACTTCTGCATTCCTCCATCTGAAGAACTGCGCAGCATCTGTCGTAGTGTAAAATCAGGCTTCCCGCGGGACCCCGCGCCCCCTAGGGTGCTTGCTGAGGGCTTGGATGTACTTGAACCCCTGTTCAGATATGTACTTCAGGTCTCCTTTACCTCCCAGCAGCTCCCAGCAGACTGGAAGAAGGCTATAGTCCTGCCCATTAGGAAAAAGCCTAATGTGGGTATGGAGGTTCTTGAAAATCTAAGACCTATATCTCTTCTCCCTTATTTGGCTAAAGTGGCTGAGAAGGTTGTAAACCATCATCTGGTGGAGCACCTGGAGAAGGCTGAGATTTTACATCCCTCTCAGTCGGGCTTCCAGTCGGGGTTTTCGACTGAGACGGCCCTTCTGAGAGCTACTGAAACGTTGAGACAGGGAGCAGATGCGGGGCACACCATGGCACTGGTGATGCTAGATCTTAGTGCCGCTTTTGACACTGTAGCGCACTCTATCTTGCTACAGTGTCTTAGCGATGGTGGTGTCACCGGGTCTGCTTGGGGTTGGCTAAAGTCCTTCCTCACGGGCCGCTACTTCCAGGTCCAGCAGGGATTTTCCCGCTCTACTGAGCAGGCACTTGACCGGGGGGTGCCTCAGGGCAATGCCCTGAGCCCCACTCTATTTAATTTGTATACGGCCCCCCTGGCCCGGGTCGTCCAGGCGTATGGAGTGGAGTTGGTATCCTACACCGACGACACCCAACTGCTGTTATCCCTATCTCAAGGCTCCGCAATGACAGCGTCCAATTTTAAGGCCTGTATGCAGGCTCTGGCGAATTGGATGGACTCCCATTGCCTAAAATTGAATGGCTCTAAAACGGAGGTGATGGTGGTGGGCGGGGCGACCAGCAGTTGGTCAGCCGAGTGGTGGCCGCCATGTTTGGGTCCAACCCCGGTACCCTGTGAGGAGGCTAAAAACTTGGGGGTATGGGTTAATCCTACCCTTTCTTATCAAGGGCATATCCGCCGGTTAGTTGGGAAGTGTTTTGGAGTCTTGAAGACCTTAAATAAAACGCTTGACCTCCTACCCTTGCCAGCCAGACGGACCATGACTCAGGCCCTGGTGACCTCTCGGATGGATTATGGGAATGTTCTATTCCTGGGGGCCACCGAGAAAAGTTTGGGGCGGCTGCAAGTTCTGCAAAATTCTGCCACACGGTTAGTTCTGCGGCGGCCTAGGAGAGCAGCCTCCAGTCTGGCCCTGGATTCTCTGCACTGGCTGCCGGTCAGGAAGAGAGTGCTTTATAAATGCCTCCTGATCTGCCATCGCATTGTATGGAATAGGGCTCCTTCTTACCTGCAAAACTTGGTGCAAAACTTGCTGCAAAACTTGGTGTATAAACATAAATATGAACCCTCGAGAGCTCTTTGCTCGGGAGGAACGGGCTTGCTGGTGGTTCCTCGAGTGAAGAAAGCAAGAATGGGGGGGCGCTCTTTTAGTGTGATTGCGGCACGGAGCTGAAACAATCTCCCTTTGGAGATGAGACTAGATGGCGCTGAAGTCAAATTTAGAGCATTGTTAAAAACTCATCTGTATAGGATGTAGGGTTCACGGAAGGGTGGGCAGTCTCTGTTATTGTTGGTTACTTTTTTCCTCAATAGCGCGGGGACACGCCGTGAAGGTGTTACCAGGCGCTTTATAAGCTGTTTTATATATATATATATATATATATATATATATATATATATATATATATAAAATAATACAATAGAAACAGAAAAAGGACTACCAAAAGATGCATTGTCATCTCCAAAAAAAAGACTACATTTAAATATTAAGACACACCGACAACTCAACCTATACAAAGGGAGCAAAATCTCCCCAACACCATTTGCTACAGACATGCAAGCAGACCACACTCCTACACAGACAACTCATCTACCCACTACAAACACACACAACTCATCCACCACACAACCTCCACACAACTAGCCGCTGAGTTGGAAGTCATGATAGATGAAATCATCCGAGTTGAGCCACAGTTATTTGGCACCTCAGCCCAACAGACCTTCCAATCCCAGAGAACCAAGATGTGGGAGAGGATTGTCAACAAGGTGAATGCCCACTCAACTACCTTGTGCATAGTACCGTACTGGTACTATGATGTATGCAGGAGTGTTAAGAAGCTGGTTGCAAGAGAACATGCCCTAAGCAACAAGACTGGTGGTGGCCATCATTAAACCGGTGCATTTCACCACCTGGGAAGTGAAGGTACGGGACCTCCTCCCACTGGAAGCCATAACTGGATTAGCTGGAATACCGAAAACTGGTGAGTACCTGTCCAAATAGTCTAAAATTACCTCAAATACACAGCCACAGACATCACAGCCAGACATCTTGAATGTAACTTTGTACTCACTGTCATGGAACCATGGTACATGCTGGCCCATTTGGTCTGGGAGGGAGGAGGACTGGAAACTATGACTACTGCTACCAGCACCCACTTGTCACACACACACACCCCACTCCCACAATAACACAACTGTCACTATGCTGTCCCTGAGGGTGAATGCAAATGCCCTGTCAAGATGGCTGACACTGGCTTTCAGTGTGGAGAACACAAGGCCATGTTGGCAGTCATGTTCAACATGACAGCACGCATCACTGTCAGACATATTGAATATAACTTTGTACTCACTGTCATGGAACCATGATACATGCTGGTCCATTTGGTCTGGGTGGGAGGAACAGTGGAACCTATAACTACTGCCACCAGCAACCACTTGTCACACACACACCCCACTCCCACAATAAAACATCTGTCACTATGGTGTCCCTGAGAGAGAGTGAAAATGCCCTGCAAGATGGCTGACACTGGCTTTCGGTGTGTGGAACACAAGGCCCTGTTGGCAGTCATGTCCAGCATGACTGCAGGCACCACTGTCAGACATCTTGAATGTAACTTTGTACTCACTGTCATAGAACCATGGTATATACTGGCCCATTTGGTCTGAGTGGGAGGAGGAATGGAAGCTATGACTACCGCCACCAGCACCCACTTGTCTCACACCCACACGCACCCCACTCCCACAATAACACACCTGTCACTAGCTGTCCCTGAGAGTGAATGCAAATGCCCTGTCAAGATGACTACACAGGGGCATCATGTATGAATTAGGAAAAACTGACAGCCAGTTCTTGGCCTACCCACACAACTACAGACCATAACCTTAACTGTACATTCCACACAATGAAAGGTAGATTAGTCACATATGCCCTCACTGTGCATGCTACAAATGCGTGTGGAGGACAGGACACAGTCTAATTAGCAGTCACACCACATAACACAAACCACACACAATAAAAACACACATCAGGGACAATGCTCATCTGACAGTAGATGTGAGGTGCAATGCAAGATGACTGGCACTCTTGCGTTGTGTCATGTGTACAAGGCATTGTTGTGTTTTGCATTGCACTTTAACATCAGTCAGCGGTGTCAGAATCCTTGAACTACACTACCCTCACTGTGATTGCTCCTCTGTCAATGATGAGTTAGCTGGTCTGTTTGCCATTGGGAAGAGGGGTAAAAGTCAACACAGCCTAACCGAAGCACTAAACACACTGTAACTCACAGTTCTGACCATGAAAAGGCAACTGATCATCCTTGGGAAACCTCTCTGTCCATGGATAACAAGTAGATTGTATATGAAGTGATCATGCGCAAAAGTAAGCAGCGACAACATGTACTACAGAAAGATATTCACATGTGTGCAAAGTGATGAGAAATATCAACACACATATGTCTTTTCACATTGCATACGTTTACAAACCATGCAAAAACAACACAGGCATAACAATGACTGTGCTGTTACATTGTAGAACATCACAACGCAAAACATCACACAAACGTGCTGTAGGCTCTGCGCAGAATTACAAACCAATACCATTGACTATTACAAGTCCAGTGTGTGCAACAGTAGGGAATGTCAAATTATACAAATGTCAGATTATGCAACAACTCATGTTAGCGAATCCCCTACTGCATGTCAATGTATTGACTTGTGTTTCAATGGACTGCCATGTAACAATGCATTTGTCATAACAAACATGTAGCAATTGCATTCGATGTCACACATGTGATGTCATTGATGGTTCAAATCAACACATTCAGCCAAGCTGAATTAGTAAATGCAGACACAGATTCAGGAGAGTGAGTTTGTATGTCACCTCAGCAATGTGACAGTTACAAACATGCACACAGGCAAGCACAGATGCACAAATCCTTCTAAACATCAGAATTTTTACAGTATGTAAGTCATAGTGAAAACACTGATGTGTGAAATAGCAACACACATGGGCCCTGCACACTGTGTCACTTGACAATCAATTTCTTCGTACAGTCAAGGATAAAAAGACATGCACATTGATGCACAGAGCTGGACATGCACAGTAAAGCACATCCTTACAAAATCGCAAAGTTCCATGAACAAATATCCCACTGTCTGTGACGATTGAGGAGTATAAATTTGAAGGAAACGCTCCATTATCCACAACATCTTCACATGTGTCTGTGTATAACACCATAACATGTGAAAATACACAACTAGCATTGTGTATCTCTTCTACCCACAGGCACTTCTGAACTGAGGTCAGCATCTGGACACGATTCAGAGTTCACCAGCTCCTCCAGCAATACGTCGGACACTGAGACCTTCAGTGGGGATGACTCTCACACCTCTCGAACGATGTGCACCAACCTGGCACCTCCGGTGTGGGTCAGCATGCGGCACCAGTATGATCACCAGTCCCAGCGACCAGTCCTGCAACATCTGTGAACATCCAGATGCCCGGGATACCTACAGACACACCCAGACAACAAAACCCTGGGAGCACAGCAACACATGCCACTCTGGAGTTGGCAAGAAACACCAGCCCTGTCAACAATGAAGGAGGACAGGAGCTCTCAGTGCATGCAACGCCAGGCAATATCCGTGCGGGTAGCTTTAGGAGTGGTGTGAGGGTGCATGGTGGGAGGACATGTCCCACAGCTGGTGTAGGAGATCAAGCTGACCCCGAGTTGCAACGCATACATGATGTATATCGCAAATGCCCTGGAGATTTGGGCCAGGTTGTTGGGATCCTCAGGGACATCAAACATCAGCAGCCTGCACATTTTGACCGTAAGGATGACCATATGGACCGAATGGACCAACACATGGACCGTATGGACCGTATAAAGTCCAATTGGTCGAAAATAGACGATCTCACAGCTGTGCATAGGGACATACTCACATGCCTACGCCAGATAACTACCAACATTACCCCACCTCCCTGTGTGCACTCCACACCTGTTGACTCAACATCTGCCACAGTGAGGGATGAGGAGTCTGGTGTAGAGTCCCCTCCACCGCAGCAGCCTGATACTGAGAGTCCCCCCTCCGAAGAGGAGGGGCCGTCCAAGGAAGATTGGCAAGTGAGTGCCTGATGACCATGCATCCCCCCCTGGAAGTAAATAAATGCTCTGGATATCCTCCATTGTGTGCAAAGCATTTAGTTTGTTAACAGTCCCTGGACTCTCTCACATGGGATGGGATTGTTTAAGTTGGACTACTTGCCAAAATGACTGTGGACTTTGCTTGGCAGATTTTCATCCAACAACACTTCCAACTCCTCCATGAACTTTGGATTTAAAACTTTGGAATGCAATTACCCTTAACTGTTAAATTATCATATGCACATTAATAAAATCATATTCACTCAATCTCTGTTTCATCTGTGAATTACAATAATAAAAATCAAGGAGGCCCCCTACTGGTTACGTTCAGAGACCAGGGGAGAAGAATTGAAAAAAGAACAGGAGGTCCTACGGGGAGCCACAGCATATGGTATCCAGTTATCACAACTACCCATAAATTGCCTGTCCTTTATCAGTGATACCAATCTCACAAAAAACAACCTCTGAATGCACGGTGCCACTAGGTGCAAGCTACTAGTAACAACCAGTATACCCCAAATCACAGTGTCATATTGGTACAAACAACATTATCATATTTACTAAAGGGAGAAGCAACAGTGGAAAAACGAGATAGCTGTACGTTTATAGCATGTATATTTTTAATCAATAGTTTGATAATCCATTTAAAAAAACAAATAAATGCAATACAATAATCATACACAGTACATAATATTATAAAAACACAGTATGTAACAATTCATAAAATGTTCATGAGGAACAGGTGTCGACGCGGCGTTTCGGTAATATATTTAAAACCTTCTTCAGGACAGTTTATCAATGTCTAAGATCAATGATTATCTTAGTGTTGCGCTAGGGCGGTGTCCTGGATGGGGTACAGCGGAACAAAGCCAAATTCCTAATTTTTTGGCTAATCTTGATGATAAAACAATCTTTCTTTATTGTGTGACTGATTCACACTGGTTAAACAGGAGCCACCGATATCAGATTAGTGTCTCAATGGGAGTATCATGTGTCATTATGTGGCAAATCAATGCAGTCACAGAACTTTTATATTGGTTTTATATTGGTTACTCGTGTTAGCACTGTCTCATAGGGGGAAAGACCTCCCTCGTTTTCACCGATATCTTAATACATCGGGTCGGCCTCCCTGCTCCTGTTTGTCCAGCGTCTCGGGGATTCCAAATACCATTGATTTGCCACATAATGACACATGATACTCCCATAGCATGCACCTAGTGGCACCGTGCATTCAGAGGTTGTTTTTTGTGAGATTGGTATCACTGATAAAGGACAGGCAATTTATGGGTAGTTGTGATAACTGGATACCATATGCTGTGGCTCCCCGTAGGACCTCATCTGTGAATTATACACTGTACCCACAATTGAAATTATGATCAATACAACTTGGCACTGTCTCCAAATGAGGTGCATGAGTTCTGTGGTAGGGATTCCTCACATACAGAACTATGCACAATAAATTAGTAGGCCTGAGCGGTAAATTTCGTTGCGCTCTCGGAAATTGCGATGATTTGACAAAACTTTCCCAATCTGCTGTGAAACGGAAAAATGTTCTTGCTCGCGCTTTAAAATGCGATCTTGCGTGCTCGCTAGCGTTACTGTGTTCGCCGATGAGTCTTCCTATGTTGGATTGTTGGTAGCTGGTCGCGCTATCCCCCGTGAGTTTGCGATCACGAACACGTCATTCAAGACCCCGAACAGGAAATAAGCATCACGAGCAGGCGGGACAAGTGAAAACAAGATGGCGACCATATGGGCAAGTTGGCGAGACATTTTTCAATGCGATCATGCAGAAAATATTGCGAACAGAGGGGGGAAAAAAACTTCTGCGTCTTCGCGATATTTCCGGATGTTTGTGGAGATTTTTGAAATTTTTGCTATAATTTTCTAAAGTGAATTTCGCAAATTCCGCCCACCCCTATGAAATAGGCCATTTTTGAAAGATGTTTGGACATTCCTTGCACATCAGAACCCACAATCCAAAGAGCCACTACCTCTAGTGTCTCATTAGCTCAACAAAACATAAAGAAGACCACCCAGAATACAGTACTGTCAACCTCACAGAGTCGCGGTAGCAATGCACACCTTCTCGCTCACTCATGCATGCTTGTCCACAAAAATATAATTCAGAGTCAATGTAAAGTCTAAAATGTCACATTTAAGAAAGAACAATCTCTGTCCCTTGTCCTACAATGCAGTATAAGAGTTTGCACAAGCAGCAGAATACATGATAATCAAACAATAATAATTTCCACATTTCCATAGAAGACAAAAGGTGAAATGTGTTTCTATGAACAGTGTTGAAATCACCACCCTCCCTGTGATGGTGATATATTTATCATACTAATGAAGATCTCTGTGCCAAATCGGATGAACCGCTCACCTTAGAAACAAGGAATACTGGTTACAGCAAATGCACAGCAAAGCTCATGTTCGTAGAAGGTAATCTTACATCTGTGTAGATGAATCCCCTGTGCGTCAATGAAAGGCAAGTATTTCTCTTTTGTGTCAAAAAGTGTACCATTTCATGGATAAATAATATGTGCTGAATAGATCTTCCATTACAAAGAGTCTTAAATTTCAACTGTTGTGTATTGATTTAGATTCCGTATGAATTTCCTGTTTCATGCCCTTATACAGGTACATTTCACATTGCCCTTATATAGGCATAGAAATCCAGTCCTTTTTTAGGCATAGTCCATGCTACACAAATACAGGCATGGCTACTTACATCCGTTCATCTACGTCAAAACAACTTCTTGGAAAACCAGACTCTTAAGCTTTAGGGACTTCCCCTTGCCTGGATATTGATTTCTGACTCCCCTTGCGGGGTATTGGGAAATTGAGTCCCGGGAAAGAGATACCAACCTCTCTCATTCTAAGGTATGGAGCTGATTAGAACCTAGAGAAACCTTTGGCAATTCTTGGCAAAACGAAACTAAACTTATGCTAAGACAGCACCTATTTCTTCCCTCGTACTAGACTTAGGTTAGGTACACTGGGGTAGGATTATTTTAGAAGCACCAGTTGAGTATTTTAGCCTGTGTTATTTATGTATGTATGTTTATATATGACATAGCAACAAATCATGCTATTACAGTATTATTTTATATTACTGTTTATGATATACGCATTATACTTTGCATTCTGTCTAACAATTGTAGCAGTTCATATCTCTTGTATGTGAAAGAAGACTGTTCAATAAACCCCTTTTTAGTGAACGTCAGCCTCTCTATTTCTAAGCAAATCTGTAGAAACGAAGCATGCACGATTGACTGAGTGAAATGGTTATCTATTGTTTCCATGACTCTGAAGATATTGTCCCACTCTAAAGGAAACAAAGTTGACATGTTTATGCAGTAGTTAGAGACTAATCCCTTCTTGTTCATTCGAGAAAGTTTCTAGTGACCTCTGACTTAGCTGGCACACTCAATTAAGTTTAATGTACTCGATAAAGACATCCTATATCAAAACTATAGTGTATATTATTCCAATGCTCAGAGCATATTAGGGATATAGGAACTACACTACAATGGTTTGGTAAGGCACTAATTTAATGCTAGATACTGAAATAACTCAGTCGAGCTTTTCTCAGAGAACCCCTACTCATAATACTCCAATTGACATCTGGAGTGGGTAAGGGATAATATCCGCCATAGCTGAGTAGGACGAAAAATCCTATGTATTAGCTTTGTTGGTTTGTTCAACGTTGAAGGATACAGTATTCCAAAATATTGTGCACCTTATCTTTGTTTCCTTGAAACTTGCTCTGCAACTTTCATTGAAATGGCTGACAAGGATAACACCTCGACTGCAGCTAGATGCGACAACGCCAACAGAGTTTTAAACATTACAGGTTTTACTGAAACCGACATGAATGTTGTAATCATTCTTCCATATTTAAGGAGAGCCATCACCATAAAACGTATAAAACGTGGCCTATTGTCGAGAGGTGGTAGAGCAGTTTTTGTGATAGAGGCACATGAATATCACCAGACAGAGGCATTCTATTCATGGATAGTATTCCCAGAATCAAATCCAGTAACACATTTGTTTCACTTCTACAAAGAAGATGATCCACCAGATGAATATATTCCTTCTGAGGATATTGAAATTCCACTCATATACCAGGAGCATGAGCTCTGGTTTAAAGGTGCCCTAAAACATTTAAATCACATTACCAGGCTCGGTCCACTAGGTAGACCTCGAGCAACATTGCCGATTTTAGCAGGTTAAACACCTTGTCATGAAATTGAAGACATGACAGATGTAGAGTTACTTACTCAACTCAAAGAGTTAATAAAAATATACAGACAATTGGTCCAATATGTCATGCGGACTCTCACAGTCCAACCTCCAAGAGATATTCCACAACAAACATCTCACCAGGGGAATACACAAACAATAATTCCACAGACTCTAAACGCAGTCATGGGTAAATTACCCGCAAAACGTGAACAAATTCCATTCTGGATAGCTCAGAAAATTACTCAAATCAATGCAGTATTTCCTAATATTAGCCCTAATGAGAAACACAGAATTTTAACAATCTGTTTACCAATGAGGATCATACCACATCTGGAGGACTGCACCACTTGGGGTAAAGTCTTCGCTGCAATCTACACTAAAACACATGGTATTCCATCTATGGCAATGATACCTGACGTCATGAAACAGATTCAGAACGAATACAGGGCAGAGCCTGTTCTAAATTTAGGGCTGCTCACAATGCTGTGGACGAATTGATGCTGGAGTATTGCTGGCTACTTGAGGGGGGACTGTCCCTCGGGTGTCTCCTCTGATCCCCCCGTCATCCGCAAGGCTGCGCCCCACTCTGGTGGTACTATCAGTCCCAGAGAGCACCGTGGGAGTCTAACCACTCAAGGCTGAGCGAGAGATGTGCCCCGAGGACTTTAAAACCGCAGCTTCCATCCCGAGGAGCGGGATGCGCGTGGGCCGGGCCCGGGCTAAGGCCAGGCCATGGTCTGAGCCCGTCAGAGGCTGGTTGAGGCTGGGCTGGGCCACCCCCTTAAGCTTTCAATCTTGGTGTCACATTGGGGACTTATGAGCAAGGTACTGTGACACTGCAAATATTTTAGGTATTCCAATTGATAGAGTGTTTTGATACCAGTTGTCATTTATTGAAGCCTGGATCTGAACTACAGTCTAAACCTCATGTGGACTTAGGTAACGAATCAATTATGAACTAACAGGGATTCCGCACTTTACACTTTTCTTGCACTTTTTTGCATGATTTTGCTTGGCCCCTTGCGAGTCCAATGGCATTGTTTTAATTATATATTGAGTTTAACTGTTTTTGAAACCTTTGTTGTAACTGTCGTGTTAAGGGATCTTCTACACTTAAGCACTTTCAATCAAGTGAGCACACAGCGACTTGGCTAGTATAAAGATGCTGTGAATACCCAACATGAAGCCTTGTGAATTAGACTTCTTAGTGGAAAATCTAAATGGGGAAAAGGAAGCAGGCTTCGAGTGATGTTTCTAAAGTCCCAAGCAAACATAGAAAAGTTAACATGACGTTGCTAAACTATTTAAAAGGGGCTGTTGGTGACATTGAAAGACAGATGACATTAGTAGAGGAAACAATAAATAACGAATCAGTAACCCCATCCCACTTACCACAACATGATACGACTAACATACTGATAGGTAATGTAAATGGTGCAGAGGTGGGAGGAAAAGAGACACCTGACAATGCCACCCATGTAAATCATACTAACGGATGTGTTCAGGTTATTCCTGATGACATCCTAAATGATTCTGCTGATTGTATCCAACCATTACCTAAGCAGAAAAAACATTGTAACCTGTCCAAGCCACTGGAAATTAGGAATATCGCTTGGGATCAGTATTAACCAACCCGGTTCCTAATACCCCCCTCAGTTCTCCTGAACCCCAATTAAAAATGAAACCCGGGAAAATACAGGGTGGAAGAAATAAAACACAAAGTTATCAGGCTACCATGAGGGGGGGAAAAATGGTGTCAGGAACCTTAAGTGAGGTAGCGGAACTCTGCATAGCCATAAAGGAATTAAAAGAATTTGTATCACAATCCGTTAATTCCCTTGGAGCTAGACAAGAAAAGATAGAAATTGGTTTAGATACATTTTTAGGGTTTAACCAGAATAGTGTACCATGTAATGACGTAGCAAATTTGAATCTTGCAGATAAAATGTCTCAATCTCTTAGACCCAGTACCACAATGAACTATTCGCAAAACAAGAAAAATTTAGCTGCCAGTAAGCAGAGCAAGTGCCATGGTGACCGAGAGAAGGCATCCACATTCCCCGATAACAGCCATATGTTAGACAAAGAGGAAACTAGACCAAAAGCTACAGGAGGGGAAGTTAGAAGATCAAGGATAGAACAAAAGGTTGGAGTAAATACCAAGAAAGGGGCAAACTACGACCGAGGTGAAAGGCATAATGTACAAACACCTAACCTCCCACCGGCTGCAACACCATATACTATTATTTTAGTTGATGTTCCCCAAATTGCATTAGAACTGAGGAAAACTGGCCTGCCTTAAGAAATAAGTCCATTAATGGGTTGGGCAATTGGACAGGACTAACTGATGCCCTTTTTAAGGAATTTAAGATGGCGAGGAGAGTGGTCGGGTAGGTCAATGTAATAAACTTTACGAAGGAGACTGTATAGTTCTCTCATTAGGCTCCCCGACCTCAGTAAGGGAAGTCTTGACTAGAATGTATAAATTAAATACATCAAAAACCAGCATTCAAGTGCGCCCCCTGGGTTTCTTCTATCCTCCACCTACTATAACATTTCCAGTTAACCACGGCAATCAAGGTTGGAGACAAGAAGGACCACGCTATGAAGTGGCTGTGACAAATAGATTTGGTCCTCTCACCACCTTAGACGAGAATGATTGACAGCCAATTGATAGGGGCCAGCAGGTTTACGAGGTTACCCCACAAACTGAGAACTTGGAGGTCATATCCTAGCAGCATCTAGCGCCTAAAGAACATGGGCCTGCGCTACAAAGCACTTTCAGTAGTACAAATGTATCAGGAGATGGCCTTATAAATCAAATTGACAACCAAAGGGGGTTATGTAGAATGCTATTCTGGAATGTGGCTGGTTTAAGGAATAAGTGGAATGATCCAACCTGGCTGACCTTTATCAATAAGTATGATGTATTATGTTTGCAGGAGACCTGGGCTATTGAAGGTATACATATAAACAGGTACAAAACATATCATATCCCTGCAATTCAGTCATGGAGTGGCAGACCAAAAGGAGGATTATGTATTTACATTTCAAATTTGATGCCCACATATAAGAGTGTAATGGTCATTTCTGACGTTCATTACCAAATGGTTTTAGTACAGGTGGATCGTACAAATGCACTGCTCTTTGTAGATTTTTATAATAATATTGAAATAGGCCATTTGGGTGCAATATTAGAGAAGCTCAGTAGAAATATTGCTAATTCAGAATCAAGTGCTAACATCGAATTTATACCTATTTGGGGCGGGGATTTTAACACTAGTCTGTGTCCTATGGCGGGATCATGAAAGTGTGGTCTAACTTTGGATGATCCTCCATCCCATTTCCAACACACTACAAAAGGTGAGCTGTTTAATGAAATGATGTTCAAACATGATCTGGGCTTCTCAAACCGCCTCTGTACACCTACAGCGGAGTTTGGCTACACATTTATTCGGAGGGGTGCTAAATCAACTATTGATTTTATTTTAATACCTAATTGCTACGCTAGTCACATGAAAGCATACGACATCCACCATTTGCCTATCATAGTGAACATAAAAGTACATAGCTCAGTGATGAATAGAACTTGTAATAAAATAGCATGGGTTCAGGATATCGAATTGGGAAGGAGAAATGGATATACCATCCGCTGGGGAAGTAGAACCCCAGCAGAATTAAGTACAGAAATCTTACTAAAGGGACAAGCTCAAATTTTAAAGTGTTTGAGCGATTGTCCGACACATAAACTGCACTAAAAATTATTCAAACCTAAAGAATGTCTTACATAGAGAGGTAAGAGACCCGAATGAGATAAGGGTATGCAGAAAATTGTACCAGGAAAGCCAGGAAATGAAGGTTATCTGAGATGAAAGATAAGGCCTATAAGGACCTTGTTGAGGCTGCTGAGTCAGAAGATACTTTGAAATTTTGGGCATCTGTGAATGCACCTTTTTAAATTAATAAAATAGACGAACCAACTATTGAGCAGGCCATTGCAGAAGAAACCTGGGTCGACTTCTTTTCCAAAGTATATACTACCCAGAAGCCCGATGAGGAAGCTCCCCAAAGACACGATATAGGAAGCGCAGCTCAGTCATTCACGCCCATTAGACTCGATATCTCTCTCCAGGATGTCAATGCCGCAGTTATAGCTAGTAAGAGAGGTAAGGCTGCGAGCCCTGATGGGATACCAATTGATCTCTACAAGTCAAATTTGGATGGACGTTTGGGGACCCATTTTAACTAGGATTTTACAGGCATGCTGTGAAAGAGGTCTTATTAATACTTGGTCCAAATCTATTATAGGCCCCATCTTTAAAAAGGGTGACAGAGAGAACCCTGCCTGCTACAGCCCAATATATCTTTGTTAGACTTATTGATGAAGGAGGCAGGCAGGATTGTTCTAGATCGGTTACAGGGAAGGACCGAAGAAAAAGGAATTTTAAGCAACGTTCAGTATGTTTTTAGAGCTGTCCTGGGAATCAACTAGCAGATTTTGAACCTAAGCATTTTAATTGGTAAATACTCTAAGGCTAAAGCAGGGAAGCTCTATATGGCATTTGTAGACCTCTCTGCTGCTTTAGATTGTGTAGTCCATGAAAAGTTGTGGGGTGTTCTTAATGAACTGCAAGCCGACCCTGTTTTAATCCAGTTTTAGGACAGTTATATACGGGAGCCACAGCAATAGTTTGTAATGGCATTGAGGGCGAGTGTACTGCCTCATTTAAAATAGAACGAGGCATAAGGCAGGGGTGCGTATTGGCTCTTCTCCTGTTCTCACTTTATACTAATGTGCTGGAACAGGAGTTGGTGACACATGCCAGGGACCCGCCACTTGTAAATACCTATCCAATCACATCTCTCCTTTACGCCGACGATGCTGTACTCATGGCCCGAACCCAAGTAGGCTTACAAAGGGCTCTCTCCTTCTATACTGTTTTATGAATCGGCTCGGCTTAAAATTGAATGCCAAGAAAAGTTGTGTGCTGGCTTGTGGGAAAAGGCATGATAAGAATAGAAGCAAGGTTGAAACCACTGCCTCATTTAGCTACCTGGGTGTGCTTTTCGACAGATCTGGTTCTTGGGCCCCAGTGGTTAAGGCTGGGTCACTACTTTTTATGAAATCCATTGCAGCTCTTTAATTTTTCAAAAAAACTGGGACAAAGGTCACCAGAAATGTTATTAAAGATATACCAGGCCAAATATTTGAGCATTGCAATTTACGGGGTGGGGATCTGGGGATTCCAAGATGTCTCCTTAATTCAGCGCACAAATAATTTATTTTTTAGGTCCCTTTTAAGCGTTTCAACTAGTGCACCTGTTTTTAATTGCCTTGCTGGGCTGGGAGTTCCATTCATTTCTGACTTGATCAAGACCCAGCCAGTACTGCTATGGCACAGAATCTGGACCACGGAGAGGGCTGGCCTAAATAGGGAAATACTGAAGGATGCAATGAAATTAGATAATACCCATAAAATGTTATGGCTTAAATTTGTAGAAAATTGTATGCAGGACATCGGTTACCCACAATTATTTACCCTTCCTGATACTATGAATCACTATAAACAAAAAGAGTTTAAAAAAGTTGTTATGGCTCACCTAGAAGAAAATAGGCTAACTCTTGAGCTGAACAAACCAATGGTGATCTACCATCAGCTGATCATTACCACACTCAATATCCAGCCATATCTGCAACATGTTTGGGGGAGATACGACAGATATTTGTTGACCAGATTTAGGTTTAGAACCTTTCATCATCTAATCACATACCCAACAATAAATGATTGGTCAAAGGAGCTCTGCTGTTGCCCCTGCGACGAAGTTTCACAGCAAAGCACTATACATGTTGTCCTATTTTGCAAGTGTTATACTAGTGCGAGGTTATGATGGTTAAAACCATTATTAAAGCAGGGAGGATGGAGGCAATGTTGCCCTGCATTTGTATACCTACAGATTCTGGATAACTATTACTGTATTGGGTCTATTACGGGCTTTCTAAAGAATGTATTTAGGGTAAGAAAAGCAATTAACAATTGAACCCTGGGAAAAATGTATATTAGAATGTTTACATTAAGCTAGTGTATATGTTTACAATCTTGTTATGTATTTACTAGAACTTCTTGAGTGCTAATTTTGTACAAATGAATTTTCTTTTAAAGTAACATAGGATAATGTATGTTTGTTTTTATGCTTGCTTTTATGATTTTAATGCTCAAAATGGAATAAAGCTCATTTTGAATTTGAATTTGAAGGTATGAAACTACTGAAAGATTTCAAACAGGACTCAACAATAATATTAGTTAATATAAAAGGCGAAGCAGCATCAGTGGCGATCCACCAAAAGTTGAGGGAATTTGATGTAACAGAACAGCCACAAGAACTATCCAGAACAATTGAGAACTCATATGAAGAATTAGGTAGAGACAGTCTGGGTGGGAAACCAGTGAAACCCCAACTGTCTGAAAGTCCTGAAAAGGTCTTTACTAAAAACACTCCTAGTGGAAAAATAGTAAGCATGTGCGGATTTTGCGAATTTGCTGTTTTTGCCAGTTCGTGAGGGTTTTGTACAAGCTCGGGAACGCGAACTTACTTGTGTGGTCGCAACGGTCGCGACCATGTTGTTTCTACGTGTCCAGCCTGTTAGCGACCCTGTGGTTCCTCCCTGCCACCCTCCGGCTCATCACTGCCACCCTCTGGTTCTCCAATGCCACCATCTGGATCATCACTGTCCCCCTCTGGTTTATCACAGCACCCTCTGGTTCATCACTGCCACCCTCTGGTTGATCACTGCCATCCTCTGGTTCATCCCTGCCACCCTCTGGTTCATCCCTGCCACCCTCTGGTTCATCACTGCCACCCTCTCGTTTGCCACTGACACCCTCTGGATCATCACTGTCCCCCTCTGGTTTATCACAGCACCCTCTGGTTCATCCCTGCCACCCTCTGGTTCATCACTGCCACCCTCTGGATCATCACTGTCCCCCTCTGGTTTATCACAGCACCCTCTCGTTCATCACTGCCACCCTCTGGTTGATCACTGCCACCCTCTGGTTCATCACTGCCACCCTCTGGTTTGCCACTGCCATCCTCTGGTTCATCCCTGCCACCCTCTCGTTCAAGGCTGCCACCCTCTGGTTTATCACAGCACCCTCTGCTTCATCACTGCCACCCTCTGGTTCATCACTGCCACCCTCTCGTTTGCCACTGCCACCCTCTGGATCATCACTGTCCCCCTCTGGTTTATCACAGCACCCTCTGGTTCATCCCTGCCACCCTCTGGTTCATCACTGCCACCCTCTGGGTCATCACTGTCCCCTTCTGGTTTATCACAGCACCCTCTCGTTCATCACTGCCACTCTCTGGTTGATCACTGCCACCCTCTGGTTCATCACTGCCACCCTCTGGTTTGCCACTTCCATCCTCTGGTTCATCCCAGCCACCCTCTGGTTCAAGGCTGCCACCCTCTGGTTTATCACAGCACCCACTGGTTCATCACTGCCACCCTCTGGTTCATCACTGCCACCCTCTGGTTTGCCACTGCCATCCTCTGGTTCATCCCTGCCACCCTCTGGTTCAAGGCTGCCACCCTCTGGTTTATCACAGCACCCTCTGGTTCATCACTGCCACCCTCTGGTTCATCACTGCCACCCTCTCATTTGCCACTGCCACCCTCTGGATCATCACTGTCCCCCTCTGGTTTATCACAGCACCCTCTGGTTCATCACTGCCACCCTCTGGTTGATCACTGCCAACCTCTGGTTCATTAATGCCACCCTCTGGTTGATCGCTGCCATCCTCTGGTTCCTCCCTGCCACCCTTTGGTTCATCACTGCCACCCTCTGGTTTGCCACTGCCACCCTCTGGATCATCACTGTCCCCCTCTGGTTCAAGGCTGCCACCCTCTGGTTCATCACTGCCACCCTCTGGTTCATCACTGCCACCCTCTGGTTGATCACTGCAACCCTCAGGTTCATTAATGCCACCCTCTGGTTCATCAATGCCATCCTCTGGTTCCTCCCTGCCACCCTTTGGTTCATGACTGCCACCCTCTGGTTTGCCACTGCCACTCTCTGGATCATCACTGTCCCCCTCTCGTTCAAGGCTGCCACCCTCTGGTTCTTCACTGCCACCCTCTGGTTCATCACTGACACCCTCTGATTGATCACTGCCACCCTCTGGTTCATCAATGCCACCCTCTGGTTCATCAATGCCATCCTCTGATTCCTCACTGCCACCCTTTGGTTCATCACTGCCACCCTCTGGTTTGCCACTGCCCCCCTCTGGATCATCACTGGCCCCCTCTGGTTCAAGGCTGCCACCCTCTGGTTCATCACTGCCACCCTCTGGTTCATCACTGCCACCCTCTGGTTTGCCACTGCCACCCTCTGGTTTATCACAGCACCCTCTGGTTCATCACTTCCACCCTCTGGTTCATCACTACCACCCTCTCATTTGCCACTGCCACCCTCTGGATCATCACTGTCCCCTCTGGTTTATCACAGCACCCTCTGGTTCATCACTGCCACCCTCTGGTTCATCACTGCCACCCTCTGGTTCATCAATGCCACCCTCTGGTTGATCGCTGCCATCTTCTGGTTCCTCCCTGCCACCCTTTGGTTCATCACTGCCACCCTCTGGTTTGCCACTGCCACCCTCTGGATCATCACTGTCCCCCCCTGGTTCAAGGCTGCCACCCTCTGGTTCATCACTGCCACCCTCTGGTTCATCACTGCCACCCTCTGGTTGATCACTGCCACCCTCTGGTTCATCAATGCCACCCTCTAGTTCATCAATGCCATCCTCTGGTTCCTCCCTGGCACCCTTTGGTTCATCACTGCCACCCTATGGTTTGCCACTACCACCCTCTGGATCATCACTGTCCCCCTCTGGTTCAAGGCTGCCACCCTCTGGTTCATCACTGCCACCCTCTGGTTCATCCCTGCCACCCTCTGGTTTGCCACTGCCACCCTCTGGATCCTTGTAACTATTCTCTGACCCTGCTTTGAGGGTCAGAGCAGGGTCAGAGAATAGTTGAAAGTAGGCAACTGAACTCTTGAGGGGCCCCTCAGGAAGCACTACAGGGAATGGTTACAAATTAGTTTGAACTTTTGCACCTGCTAAGTGCTTTTAGTTTTCCCAAATTTGTTTTTCTTCCATTTCGCGAGATTTGCGGGACGCGAAATCGAACTTGCAATCCGCAAATTCGTGCGAATTTGCTGAATTCTCTTTTTTTTGCATGTTCGGGCGGATTTTCTTTTTTTTTTGCGTGTTCGGGCGGTTTTTTGCTTCTTCGCGGGCCGCTTGCAGCGCACCGACTCCGAGGTTGCCCATGAGGTCATGTACGGGCGCGGCCATCTTGTTTGCGTGACGTGTTTCCGTTTCCGGCCGCTCGTTGCAAGTTTGCGTCGTATGCGGCGCGCGATTACGTATTCGTGGGCGTTTTTGCGTGCCCGCGGGGGAAATATCGCGCAAACTTACTCACGCGGTCCTCCATGGGCGGGGCCATCTTGTTTTTCATTCACTGCTATGGTTTTGGGCATGCTACCTTTCTATCCACCTTACATCTTTGCAATCCTATGTTTTTCTGAACTTTTTTGGTTTTTTTTTGCTTATTATCTCTCTCTTCAATTTCCTACATCTATATTTTGTGTTCTTTTTTACTTTTTGTTACTTTATTACCTACTTTATTTCTTTTGCTCTCTCTCTTATTTTTTTCGCACCTATTCTTCTTTCCTTCTTCTTGTGCCCAGGACCATGGCTAAGGGAGGCAACAAGGGCAAGGGGAAGGGCCCAGCCCCATGTACCCGGGTCCCTTGCGGGCATTGGAGGGGGGAGAAAGTGCAGCCCAGGGAGATCTTTTCTGCGGTGGAGGTGGCCGCCTTGCTGGTTTTTGTCCAGGTCCACCTCCCTAAGACCGTGGCAGCAGGTGGGTGGATTGCTTCCGGTTACGGCCTCCGGGAGCGTCGCCAGCTGTGGGACACGGTGTGCCGGCGCATGCATAGGGAGTCTGGGGTCCGGCGCACCTACCACCAAGTGTGGCACCGGTGGAGTGACATCTTGGACCGGGAGCATTACCTGGTCGACCTGCTTGGTGTGGAGATCCCTGGGCTTGGTAAAGCAGGTAAATTAATATTTAAATAGCTTCTGTTATTGCAGGTGCTCGCCTGGTTATTGGCGTTGCTACTATGCTTACTTGTTTGCAACTTTTTAGTCATTTGAGAGCATTACTACGTAATGCTAGAGACAGTAGACTCAAGTCTAGTCCTTCTTTGTACTCCTGCTGCTGCCACTTTGAAGAGATAGTGGTGGATTGATACGTTGAGTATACTATTTATTACTTGTTCTAGGACATTTGTTAGTGGTCTGCAATCATGATGACGGACTGTGTCTGTCACGCGACGTCTCGTGCTGCTGAGTGATGGCAGTCGTAGTAGAACCTTTTTGTTGTTGATGTAGTTAGTGAATTACATAACTTTCCTATTAGAAGGTCTGCAAATCCTGCAATACTGTACTACTATCCTCTTAGTTGACCAGATCAGATGCAATTGATGTTAATTTGTTTCCCCAACATAATTTTAGATTGAGTACAAAGAAATCAAATATTTCCCAAAAAACAATCATCCATGTTGTGTTTCTTTATTTCATGATCACCAGCAGAAACTCCCAGGGGCAAGGCAATGGCGGCGACAGAGACTCCGGTGGCAGAAGTTGGACAGGAGCAGTCCCTTCCAGGCTCTTCTGCTGGCCCCAGTAAGTTGTCTTATTGTTTTCTTAATACTTATACTTCCCTAACTTTTACAGCCCCTATTTATTATAAACTGGTTCCTAATAATTCTATGTTTTACAAAATAGTATTGGATCTTCTTCTAATGTAGACTACTTACTATATTCTTATCCTGCCTCTACCATCACTCTCTGTGGTACTACTATTTACAATTATGAGTCGGTCTGTGTAGGTAGCTAAGCTTGCCCATTCGGCAAACGGTGTGAAACAAAACTCTGATACAGCAATAGCTCTAGGCACTGGGTGTAGTCCACTGGGTTGCCCTTGCTGTCTATTCCAGTCTTCTTAATGTAAGTGCTATGACAATTTGCAACAACAAAATGTAATTGTTTAAACCAAGTAAAAGGTAGCAGTGTCCTTTTTGATTTGACAGGAGCACATCCCATACCGCTAGTGTTTCAGGGACTATTCTGCACACAAAGAATTATGGACAAGATGATAGGTGCAGTTCGTCTTTCAACATACCTCAGTCCGTACAGAAGTTGAACCCCCAATCCCCTGACCGACTATCTAGAATGTCTGACCAATGATTTTTACGACCCAGAAGAACAGAAGAAGACTACCTCCGAGTCCCGGCCTATCTGAGTCACTGAAACATGACTGCCAAGTCCAGTAGTTCAAACCTTTCCGCTCACTCACTCGTAAACAAAAACCACACAGTGTTTGTAAGTTTTAAAGTTTTATTTTCAATTAAGAAATGAAAACACAGTACTGCTGGTGATGACTTAATAGTAGTTGGAGAATTGTCTGGCAGAACGCCAATGGAATCTTCTTTCTGTAATGAGAAAAATGGTGCCCGTTAAGCAAGCATTCATCAGTTGTCATAAGAACAAGTGTAGCATTTAATGGAATAGGCATATAAAAGGTTAACACCCTCCCCAAAACCGTTACTTTTTTTCAATCCCAGTAATAAAAAAAATGTGTTATGTAACATTTTCTTCCTTTACGAGACAAAATAGGGGGTTGTGTATGGCATGTTTTTCCTAGACGTCACAACATCTGACGCGGCACAGATGACAACCAGTGCCGGGGCCAGCAGTGTGGAGGGGTCCACTCAGGATGGGGCGGTGCCAACAGGAGGAGCTGGGGGGGAAGACTCAGCGGCGGCGGACGGTGGTAAGTTATTATACTCCTTACTTATTGAAATATTTATGAGTAGCCTCGCAAAGGAGTGTATGATGTACTGTACAGTAGTACACAGTACACTAGTATAAGTACATTGTACTTTCAAGAACATTTACTAATTTAGAACTACTTTTTGGACTATCACGTAGAAGACAGTCAACCTTGACTGTTAATAGCATTAGCTGCGGTACTTCTCTGGTAACCAATGGCCCCCTCTATTTCACTTCAACTCAGCTGGCCAATTTTTATTGTGATTTGTGAAGCCAAGTCATATCAGATGAAGTTTAGGGATGTGAAGAACGAAAAGTTAAAGAAGGGTGAAACGAAGGACGAGCGAGTCTTAATATTTATGACTGTAAAGAATGGTTTTGTTGAATGCAATTCAACATAATAAGACAGCGCTTTCCAAAATATAATGAAAAGGGTGTTAGTTGGTTTTTGACAAAAATAAATTTTGGTACATTTGAGACATCAAGAAGAATCATAGACGTACTTTCGAAGCCTGGATGTTATTTTCTTTATCCTCCTCGTCGATAGCAGAGGTGTATGATGTAGTAGAGCAGACGCTGAGTGGAAGAAGTATGGCCAGTGGCAGTGCCACCCCTATAGAAAAGTAAGACATTCAGATCCCCACTTGCATGTACTGCTTAAAGTACTGCGAGTCTGCATAATCATGGCCTGTGTCTGTATTTCTTGGGTGAAAGCAGAGTGAGCTGCCATTATGGCGGCGAGCACAAGTTCACGTACCAGTGATTTCTTTTGCAACCCAAGAGAAAAAAAGTAGAAAAAAGGCCTATTTCGAGTACTCTCTGACTATGTATGTAGTAGTGAGTCCACCCATAGTGCTGCTAGTGGAATTCCTGAAACTCCCAGTAATGTCACAGGCTTACAAAGACAGCGGAAAGATACATGCCAAAATGTTATACTGTTACAACAGGTATCTGTGCACACATCGCTTTTTACAGAGTAAATGCTTAGGTAATCAAACAACACAACCAATAGACAAACAATGTGGAAGTAGTCTTGATAGAAGTGTTTCTTCAATTCAGATTTTATCCACCACGCCCAGCCAACACGTGTTTCGTCAGGGCTAGTAGCCCGCGACTTCATCAGGGCTCCCGCGGGCAGCGGTTCCAAAGCTATTGCCACAATGGCTAGGTGCTCTAAACCGCTTCTAATTCCGACCCGGCTACCGGGTACTGTCGAGGTTCTCGCTGATTCGTGTCAGCCGTCTCAGCTTTACAGCGTCTCCGCGTGTAAACTGTACATGACTTCCGCATTTACATGCGGAGACGCTGGAAAGCAGTACGTCTTAACCTGCCGCTCACACGGATACTCCTATGGTGTGTCGCATCTTTGGTATTAACCATCACACGGATGGCTGAGACGAATCAGCTAGAACCTTGACAGTGCCTGGTAGTCGGGTCGGAATTAGAACCAGCTGAGAGCACCTAGCCATTGTGGCAATAGCTTTGGAACCGCTGCCCGCGGGAGCCCTGATGAAGTCGCGGGCTACTAGCCCTGATGAAACACATGTTGGCTGGGCGTGGTGAATAAAATCTGAATTAAAGAAAAACTTCTATCAAGACTACTTCCACATTGTTTGTCTGGTTGTGTTGTTTGATTACCAACAGCATTTACTCTGTAAAAGGCGACGTGTGCACAGATACCTGCTGTATCAATTATGTTTGGATATTGGTCCTAATTGGAGGTTTAAGTTCTTCCTCCTATCTGGGGCACCCTCAAAATAGTGGTTAGAAATTATAAATAACGTCACATACGGGAGGCGCCAGTTGTGGCTCGACTATCAAATAAAACCTGGTCCGTTATCTTAAAAATGTTATACTGTGTTTGCTACTTGCTGGTGTTACTTATGCTGGTGTTACTGAGTGTCAACTTTCTGTTGAATTATTTTGACTTTATGTTAAAGACTATTGGCTTCAGTATTTTTCTTTCTTTTTTCATAGATGATACTTCCAAAAAGCTCACCCATAAGGAGATGGCTGTCCGGGCCAGGGCCTGTAAGCTGGAGGCTATTTGTGTCGAGTATCGACGGTTGTGGGCTCGGGAGCATGAGGAGGAAACTACAACAACCTCCACATCCTCCTCCACTGCCTCCGGGTCCACCAGCCACAAGCCTCCAGCCAAAAGGAGCCGTGGCCCGACAGCCTCCCGCCGCCGCCGTACAGCAGCAAAAACAACAGCTGCCCCCCCAAAAGCCTGGATGGTACTCCAGCGTCGCCTCCGAAAGCGAGTGGACTACCTGGAGCGCCAGGTCCGGGACCTCCGCAAAGAGCTGCGGGACGTGCAGCACCAGCTCTCTAAACGCCACCGGAGGAAGTGACTGTCCCTTGTCCCTTTTTTAAAGACTGTTGGGGGGGTGGGAATTGGGTTTTTGGGAAAGGGTACTTTTTGATTTTTTGGACATTGGTTTGATTAGGGAGGGGGGTGAGTTGGGGTAATTCTATTTTTGTCACGACAACAACATCCATAATTTATATTTCTCAATAATTATATTTTTCATTCAAAAACACAGTATACGCGCTCATATTATTTTGTGTGGGGGTTGGCGGTGGTTACTGGATGTTTGGTTTTTCAAACTTACCAGAATGAATGAAACATCTTGTCCTAAATGTACCAAAATGCAAGTAACCGAGTTAGTCAATTCAGAAGCCCTACTACTGTACTTTACTAGTAGTACTGTTAGTCTCTGCTCTCCTCCAAGCTTAGTCCTAGCCCATTATTCTACTACCTCCCCAATATGATTATCTTACCTGTGATTTGCAAATCACGGTTGGTGAATAAGGTTGGTTGTTGACTTGAATCCTCGACGGATGCAATATCATTTTTGTGCTGGTAGCAGTAGTGGTACACACTGGCAGTCTCACCATATGAAAAAAAGAGGAAATTAAACATTGAGTGGCCTGAACGAGCGTCGTATTAGAAACAGTACCATAGATAGTACGGTACAGACCAGTGCCCTAAATTGTAGCCTAAGCAGTGCCAACATAAGGTAAGCATTAAGCATTAGATTGTTCACGTCGTGTAGGAAGAGATGTTCTCATTATCAATCCAGGATGGCGCACATGAACTTCTGGTTGCTTTGACCTTATCCTCCCCAGCAAGTGTGTGGAATTTATTGTTGTTGTCAGTCACACATCAATGAAATACCACACAGCCCAGGGGAAGAGGGTTAGGGTTTGAAAATTGGATGGGAATGGGGTTTTTTTTTGGGAAAGTTTGGTAGAGAGGAAAAAAAACACAACATGGTCAGTAAAACAACAAATGAAGAGAAACAAATCTTTGGATTTGAAGATGTCGATAAACCTTTAAAGGGACATAAAGAAAGCGCACTACTGCATGCGAGAAGTTGTTTGTTGGTAAATGGATGGTTAGCTTACTGAAAAGTAGTACTACTACTTACTGCAACTTACTAGTAACTACGAAGGAACAAGTTGGCAAACTTGGCAGTACAGGGCTGCAGTCATTACGCAATTTCACTTGCCTCTCTGCCCTCAGACAATAAACCCTTAGAACATTAAATTAGTGTTAAACATAGCAAAGACGTATCAAATAGCTGGAGGGATGAATTTGAAGCAGAGATCAAACAAAAGCACAGAGTCACACTCGTAGAAGTAAGTTCAAGTTCACAAGAATATCATTGAAAAGATAAGGAGAATTTTGGATACTGTTACTGTTTTTTGAAGTGGTCCCGTTGAATTTGTGAAGTCGATGCATCCAGCCATTCCTCTTACTCGCGGTACTCCTTCATTCCATTGGATGCTCCGTCGATCAATCTTTGTGACCAGACACACTGTCCACTGCCTGCCTGATGCAGATTTGCGGATCGCTAATTGTACGCCTGAGTAGTACATCGATGGCACAGGGTAAAAACCTGCCTGTAATTGATGATGGAAAAATACAACAGTAAGTGTTAAACACACCTCGGAGAAAAAAATATGTAAGGCACGCTGTGTAGTGCAAAAATTATACTGTCACTTTCAGAGATGACAATCCCCAAAATCTAGAACACCCCACATTACCCTCCCAAAAACGTGCAGAATACTGCTGCTACCTCACAGAGGCCTAATTTCAAATCGTGTCAAAACACACTCAGAAAGTATGGCCAAAACCCCCCTTTCCCACCATGGATTATGTTCAAACGACTTACAATCAAAAATAGAAATTACAACAAGTTTTCCAAGACCCCACCCAGTCGTAAAAATCTATACCCCCTGCCCAAACACATGCAATACAATACTGCTAACCCTAACGAGCCCTAAGTTAAGAATAGTGGCAAACGCTTTCTTTCACTAGGCAAAATCCACCCTTTCCCACGATGGATTTTCTTCAAACCACTAGTTGCAACTAAGATTACACATTCCCATGAGTGCTGTAAGACCCCAGAACCCAGTTGCAAAAATCTAGAACACCCCCAAATACTTGGAATACTGCTGCTAGTACTAACCCTAACGAACCCTAAGTTACAAAAAATGCCACCATGGAATTTCTTCAAACAACTTGCAACCAAGATTACACATTCCCACGAGTGCTGTAAGATCCCAGAACCCAGTTGCAAAAATCTAGAACACCCCAAAACACATGGAATACTGCTGCGAGTGCTAACCCTAACGAACCCTAAGTTACAAAAAATGCAAAAACTTTTTCCTCATGGATTTGGTCCAAACCACTTTTATCCGGTATAAGACCTTCCCAGCAATGCCCCAAGACCCGCCAACCCACCTGCAAAAAAGCACAACACACCCAAACAGCCAAAAACCAAAAATGGCAAATCTGATACTTACAATATTTTTTGGCCTTCTGTCCAAACGCGCTGTGCAGCTAGGTCATAACTCCCATTTTCCACCATGGGTTTACTGAAAAACAAATGCAATCAAAATTAGACTGTGCCAGCAGTGCTCCCAGACCACAAAACCCACCCACAAACACCCGGAACGCCCCCAAACAGCACCTCAAAGACAAGCAAGTCAGCAAAAACGCAAAGAAAATTTCGCCTCCGATTTTGTCCAAACCACTTTTATCCGGTATTAGAACTTCCCAGCAATGGCCCCAGAGCCGTCAACTCACCCGCAAAGAAGTAGAACACCCACACAAGCGCAGAGTCTTTCTTCATTGGGCGTAATACAGCCCTCTGCTTTGAGGGAAATAGGAGTCTAGAGGAGGAGGATAGAGGAGCATGTTCTTGTGAACTTGTGAACCTGAGGAATGCAGACTGCGGCACCTTCAAATCAATAAGCAAATAAGTGAAGACAGTTCTGCTGATGGGCTTGTTTTTGTGATTAGGTGATTACATTTTTTATTTATATTGACTTTGCAAAACAAAGAAAGACATACACAAAGGAATAAAAGTGAATAAGGACGAAAAAGAAAGTTATTGATTCATTGGCTCATTTTCAGGGCTCGGTGTCAGGGAAGCAGAGTTCGTCCTCATACTCTGCGAATTCAGGCGGGAGTAAGTCACCTAACAGAGAAGAAATTCCCTTATCTAAGTTGGTGTCCTCCTCGTCTTCTTCCGGCGTGTATTCTCGTACTTTGTAATCTGGTGGTATGAGTTGCTGATTCATCTTGATCATTGTTAACCTCTCCACATTTTTGGGCGAGAGGCGTTCCTTTTGCAAGTTACAATGCCACCAACACGTTCAGAAGACACGCTTGCGAGTGGGCAAGACAAATAATTTATAGCCAGGTTGGTGATCTCTGGCCACAATTCTTTTTTCCCATGCCAATACGCCAATGGGTCATCATGAAGAGAGAACTCTGTTTAGTCATTCATATAGTCCTGCACCATCGACTCAAGGTTCTCCACGGTTTCTCCACTTTGCTTACTTTTTGCTGGGACCTTTTCAGAAGCAAACCCAAGCTGAGTTAGCCAATTGTCTTCTTCACACAATGTTACTGTTGTGTCTGGTGCAGATGATCCGGTTGCTGGTGTCTTTAACGGCTGAGAGGTCACTTCTGCCACAGCCACAGGTGCAGAAGTGGATTCTTTGGACTCCGGATGGCCTGCTGATGCTGATGTACTGCCTTTTCCTTCAATTTGCTGCCGTTCTCTTTCAAACCTCATGGCTGACAGAGCTAGCCAACGTTTGTACTTTGAAAATTCTGCGTCACCAAAAGCAAACAATGCTCTGCCTGCGAGTGCCTTTTTGTAGCGTGGATACAGAATAGTAGCACAAATGTAATGCTGTTCTGTGTTGATCTTTTGAAGACGTTCATCGCAAAGTAGGCGCTGTAATAATTTCACCGCCAAATCAAAAGCTTCTTGCTTTTCTTCATCTTGTTGAAACTTAGAAGACACCGCCTTCAGTTGGTGCTCTAGCATGCGCAACAATGGGATAGCTTTTCCCAAACTACAGTCCTCCCTGCTGACTGCACGCGTGAAGACCTCAAAAGGGCGAAGCATGTCTGTCAGGCTTTTAACTAGCTCCCATTGCTCCGCATGTAACCTCAGGTACTTCACAGCTGTACCCAGTGTAAGGAAATACTGATCGAGTACCGTAAACTGCTCATACAGACGCTCAAGCATGTAGAAGGTTGAGTTCCAACGTGTTGCCACCTCCTGGATGAGAGCTTTCACTGGAAGTCGACGTTCATGTAGCAGGCCCCTCAGATGCTTCCGGGCCTTAAAAGAATGGCTGAAATGTGTGCACATTCTTTGGCAGGTGGCCAGTAACTCGCACGCTGGACTTTCTTCACTCAAGAATTTTTTAACGACCAGGTTTATACAGTGCGCCAAACACGGCACTCTGAAATAGTTACCTTTATCCATGGCCTTAACTACATTGGCGTCATTATCAGTGGAAACATAACCAATCATGCGTTTTTTGGGAGACAGCCATTTAAAGACCTTTGTGTTAAACTCCTGCAAAATGTTTTGTGCTGACTTGTCTCCATGCCAAACATGGCTAGTGTTGCATGTTTCCGAGCAGCTGTAAAAACCTTGTCCGTGTCAACACCTGCCCTTAGCTTTGCTGTAACTCCTCCAGTGTCCAGTGATGCACATGTAATCAGTGCCTGCGCCACTGGTCCACATGTCTGTTGTCAGATGTATAGTGTGAACAGCACTCTTCTTCAAAGCTGCCCCAATCGCCCCCAGCACATCTGCATGTAGTGCTGGAACCGCAACTCTGGCAAAATAGTACCGGCTAGGAACCTTCCATTTAGGGCAGAGTGTTGCCACTAATTCAAGAAAACCAACCCCTTCCACAAAAGAAAAAGGGAGAAGGTCCAGAGCTAGCATTTAAGCCAGCTTAGTGTTATACAGACGCACCATTGGGTGGCTGCATTCAAACGGCGCATCTAAAAACAATATGCTTCTAATGGTGGGCTGGACCATTTTTTTACGGGCAGATGATGACTCCTTTGACCCAGTTACGCTCGGTGATGAAGTTTTTCGCATTGGTGTCTCACTCTCTCCCACACTCTTAGTGTGGCGCACAGGGGGTGTGCTGCTGACAGGGGTACTGGGTGTAGGTGAAGAAATGTTTGACGCTTCTTCCTCCTCGTCATCATCAGATGAAACATCAACGGATACAGTTTGTTGACTTCCAATTCGGGCTTCCTTGATCTCCTTTAGGTGCGCAAGCCATTGGACAGTGTGCTGTCTCTTAAGATGACCTCTCTGGCCTCCGGTACCATAGTTGGTACCAAGCTTACCACGACTAACTGCAAGCTTACAAATGCTACAAATGGCTATGTTTTCCCTTTTTGTGCAAACACTAAAGAAGTCCCAAACTGCGGACTTCAAATTTCTGTGGGGGGCGGAGAAGGTGATACTGCTGGTCATGCTGCTAATGGCAGATGAAGTGGAGGATGTGTGTTGCCGAACTTTACTACGTTGTGCACTTGCACCACCACTAATTGAGGTGGGGGTGGATGGAGGTCCCTTCTGGCGAGAAAAAAATATAGAAGCGGTAGGTGGTGGTGTACTAGTTAACTCCAATGATGGTGTTCCTCCCATTGCCTCCTCGTCGACAACATGACGCGCAGCAGCTTTTCGGGCTAGGGTCAAAATGTCTGTTTGCTGCATGCCCGCTGAGGCTGGAGTGACGTGTATGATGACTGCGTCGTCGTTGTGAGAGTCTTCATCAGCAGGAGTATACGCCACTTCTTTTTCAGCGTCATCATCACACTCCATAACTCTGAGACTTTCGGGGACCTTCCTTTTACGCTTAGCTACCTTTGTCAGATTATGGTGTGCCTCACTCTCAGGCAGCACTGGTGGTTCCCAATTTTCATCCATATCATCAGAAAGAAGGGGGCTTGAAGAAGAAGTAGACACCATCCTTGATCTTTTCCTTGTTGGGTATCTGGAAGACAATGAATCATCAGGAGGAGTGGCTTCCTCATGTGATACCTCGGCTTGAATGTCGATTTCCTGATGTGCCCCTACTTCGGGAGGTACAACTATTTTTTTTTTTTTTATATATAAATTCTTTATTCGGCTTGTTTCACAATGGAAAAAACCATAAAAGAGCAGGGGCACGGTACAACTATTGTGGGCACTTGTGCCGCTCCATGCACCTCTGCTTGCGCCTCTCCTTCCACTTGTACTTGGGCTTGTACTTGCACATTTGGTTGTTGTTGCGGCTGTGGTTGTTGAACACTCGTCAGATGAGTTACAACAACCTGTGTTGATTGAGGGACATTGCTGCTACTTTCTTGCGATGAGCCAACATCACTGGTCGATGGTGATTGAACAACTATACTGGCGGCCTCTAAAGCACTCAAGGGCTTGGACCTAAGTTGGCGTGGTGGTGGTGGCACTGAGCCCAATGGAGTGGGGGTGCTGCTCCCGGCAGCTTGGTCCCCAGCAGACCCCGCTGCTGCTGTAGGCGTACTTATTTTTTTCCCAAAAAATGTGGCAGTCGGCACACCAGTCTACTTGGTAAGTGGCGCCACTTGCTTCTTCTGCTCCTTACTGCCAAATTTCTTGCTAGAGGAGCTACGGGGAACTTTCTTAGGGGCCATCTTCTTCAGAGGTCAGAACAGCAGGCCGCAGTTGCACGAGTTGCAGAGTTGTCTTGTCTGTGGCCACACGTGACGTAGCGTGACGTTATGCTGCACACACACCGCTGCAGGACTTCTTCCTGGCACTGGTTGTTCTCTTGTGCACCTAAAAGCAATGGAAGACAGAGAACATCAGTTATACACCCCAAAAAGTCGAAAAACACATAAAAATCAGCACAATCCCATGCCATCCATGCCCTCAATGATGTTTAAATTCAAGAAGACACCCCACAGAAAGACTAGGCCCATGCACCACTCACTACCCCTGGGCATAATGGATGAAAGCTAGGCAAAATGGGTGCAGGCCTCAGAACACTGCCTGTCTTCAAAATGGCCCTTTGCACCCAAAGCACATGGCCAGGGCCTGCCTGTACCAGCACTCAAAATGCCCCCCACCCACATGGCCAGTCCCCATCAACAGTACAACCCAAAAAAACGTAAAACACACATAAATCACCACAATCCAATGCCATCCATGATGTTTACATTAAAGAGACCCTACAGACAGACTCAGTCCATGCACCACTCACTACCCCTGGGCAAAAGGCCCCAACAGCAGCCCAGAAAATCGAAAAAACCCCACAAAATTCAGCACAATCCCATGCCATCCATGCCCTCAATGATGTTTAAATTCAAGAAGACACCCCACAGAAAGATTAGGCCCATGCACCAATCACTACCCCTGGGCATAATGGATGAAAGCTAGGCAAAATGGGTGCAGGCCTCATAACACTGCCTGTCTTCAAAATGGCCCCTTGCACCCCAAGCACATGGCCAGGGCCTGCCTGTACCAGCACTCAAAATGCCCCCCACCCACATGGCCAGTCCCCATCAACAGTACACCCCAAAAAAACGAAAAACACACAATAATCAATACAATCCAATGCCATCCATGATCTTTACATTAAAGAGACCCCACAGACAGACTCAGTCCATGCACCACTCACTACTCCTGGGCAAATGGCTCAAACAGCAGCACCAAAAAATTCGGGAAAAAACACAAAATTCAGCACAATCCCATGCCATCCATGCCCTCAATGATGTTTAAATTCAAGAAGACACCCCACAGAAATACTAGGCCCATGCACCACTCACTACCCCTGGGCATATTGGATGAAAGCTAGGCAAAATGGGTGCAGGCCTCTGAACACTGCCTATCTTCAAAATGGCCCCTTGCACCCCAAGGACATGGCCAGGGCCTGCCTGTACCAGCACTCAAAATGGCCCCCACCCACATGGCCAGTCCCCATCAACAGTACACCCCAGAAAACGAAAAACACACAAAAATCACCACAATCCAATGCCATCCATGATGTTTACAACATTAAAGAGACCCACAGACAGACTCAGTCCATGCACCACTCAATACCCCTGGGCAAAAGGCCCAAACAGCAGCACCAAAAAATCGAAAAAACCCACAAAATTCAGCACAATCCCATGCCATCCATGCACTCAATGATGTTTAAATTCAAGAAGACACAACAGAAAGACTAGGCCGATGCACCACTCAGGGCAGAGTGTTGCCACTAATTCAAGAAAACCAACCCCTTCCACAAAAGAAAAAGGGAGAAGGTCCAGAGCTAGCATTTTTGCCAGCTTAGTGTTATACAGACGCACCATTGGGTGGCTGCGTTCAAACGGCGCATCTAAAAACAATATGCTTCTAATGGTGGGCTGGACCATTTTTTTACGGGCAGATGATGACTCCTTTGATCCAGTTACGCTCGGTGATGAAGTTTTTCGCATTGGTGTCTCACTCTCTCCCACACTCTTAGTGTGGCGCACAGGGGGGGTGCTGCTGACAGGGGTACTGGGTGTAGGTGAAGAAATGTTTGACGCTTCCTTCTCCTCGTAATCATCAGATGAAACATCAACGGATACAGTTTGTTGACTTCCAATTTGGGCTTCCTTGATCTCCTTTAGGTGCGCAAGCCATTGGACAGTGTGCTGCCTCTTAAGATGACCTCTCTGGCCTCCGGTGCCATAGTTGGTACCAAGCTTACCACGACTAACTGCAAGCTTACAAATGCTACAAATGGCTATGTTTTCCCTTTTTGTGCAAACACTAAAGAAGTCCCAAACTGCGGACTTCAAATTTCTGTGGGGGGCGGAGGAGGCGATACTGCTGGTCATGCTGCTAATGGCAGATGAAGTGGAGGATGTGTGTTGCCGAACTTTACTACGTTGTGCACTTGCACCACCACTAATTGAGGTGGGGGTGGATGGAGGTCCCTTCTGGCGAGAAAAAAATATAGAAGCGGTAGTTGGTGGTGTACTAGTTAACTCCAATGATGGTGTTCCTCCCATTGCCTCCTCGTCGACAACATGACGCGCAGGAGATTTTCGGGCTAGGGTCAAAATGTCTGTTTGCTGCATGCCCGCTGAGGCTGGAGTGACGTGTATGATGACTGCGTCGTCATTGTGAGAGTCTTCATCAGCAGGAGTATACGCCACTTCTTCTTCAGCGTCATCATCACACTCCATAACTCTGAGACTTTCGGGGACCTTCCTTTTACGCTTAGCTACCTTTGTCAGATCATGGTGTGCCTCACTCTCAGGCAGCACTGGTGGTTCCCAATTTTCATCCATATCATCAGAGAGAAGGGGGCTTGAAGAAGAAGTAGACACCATCCTTGATCTGTTCCTTGTTGGGTATCTGGAAGACAATGAATCATCAGGAGGAGTGGCTTCCTCATGTGATACCTCGGCTTGAATGTCGATTTCCTGATGTGCCCTTACTTCGGGAGGTACAACTATTGTGGGCACTTGTGCCGCTCCATGCACCTCTGCTTGCGCCTCTCCTTCCACATGTACTTGGGCTTGTACTTGCACATGTGGTTGTTGTTGCGGCTGTGGTTGTTGAACACTCGTCAGATGAGTTACAACAACCTGTGTTGATTGAGGGACATTGTTGCTACTTTCTTGCGATGAGCCAACATCACTGGTCGATGGTGATTGAACAACTATACTGGCGGCCTCTAAAGCACTCAAGGGCTTGGACCTAAGTTGGCGTGGTGGTGGCACTGAGCCCAATGGAGTGGGGGTGCTGCTCCCGGCAGCTTGGTCCCCAGCAGACCCCGCTGCTGCTACAGGCGTACTTATTTTTTTCCCAAAAAATGTGGCGGTCGGCACACCGTCTACTTGGTAAGTGGCGCCACTTGCTTCTTCTGCTCCTTACTGCCAACTTTCTTGCTAGAGGAGCTACGGGGAACTTTTTTTGGGGCCATCTTCTTCAGAGGTCAGAACAGCAGGCCGCAGTTGCGCGAGTTGCAGAGTTGTCTTGTCTGTGGCCACACGTGACGTCGCGTGACGTTATGCTGCACACACACCGCTGCAGGACTTCTTCCTGACACTGGTGGTTCTCTTGTTCACCTAAAAGCAATGGAAGACAGAGGAACATCAGTTATACACCCCAAAAAGTCGAAAAACATATAAAAATCAGCACAATCCCATGCCATCCATGCCCTCAATGATGTTTAAATTCAAGAAGCACCCCACAGAAAGACTAGGCCCATGCACCACTCACTACCCCTGGGCATAATGGATGAAAGCTAGGCAAAATGGGTGCAGGCCTCAGAACACTGCCTGTCTTCAAAATGGCCCCTTGCACCCCAAGCACATGGCCAGGGCCTGCCTGTACCAGCACTCAAAATGCCCCCCACCCACATGGCCAGTCCCCATCAACAGTACAACCCAAAAAAACGTAAAACACACACAAATCACCACAATCCAATGCCATCCATGATGTTTACATTAAAGAGACCCCACAGACAGACTCAGTCCATGCACCACTCACTACCCCTGGGCAAAAGGCCCCAACAGCAGCCCAAAAATCGAAAAAACCCACATAATTCAGCACAATCCCATGCCATCCATACCCTCAATGATGTTTAAATTCAAGAAGACACCCCACAGAAAGATTAGGCCCATGCACCACTCACTACCCCTGGGCATAATGGATGAAAGCTAGGCAAAATGGGTGCAGGCCTCATAACACTGCCTGTCTTCAAAATGGCCCCTTGCACCCCAAGCACATGGCCAGGGCCTGCCTGTACCAGCACTCAAAATGCCCCCCACCCACATGGCCAGTCCCCATCAACAGTACACCCCAAAAAAAACGAAAAACACACAATAATCACTACAATCCAATGCCATCCATGATGTTTACATTAAAGAGACCCCACAGACAGACTCAGTCCATGCACCACTCACTACCCCTGGGCAAAAGGCTCAAACAGCAGCACCAAAAAATCGAAAAAAAACACAAAATTCAGCACAATCCCATGCCATCCATGCCCTCAATGATGTTTAAATTCAAGAAGACACCCCACAGAAAGACTAGGCCCATGCACCACTCACCACCCCTGGGCATAATGGATGAAAGCTAGGCAAAATGGGTGCAGGCCTCAGAACACTGCCTGTCTTCAAAATGGCTCTTGCACCCCAAGCACATGGCCAGGGCCTGCCTGTACCAGCACTCAAAATGGCCCCCACCCACATGGCCAGTCCCCATCAACAGTACACCCCAGAAAACGAAAAACACACAAAAATCACCACAATCCAATGCCATCCATTATGTTTACAACATTAAAGAGACCCCACAGACAGACTCAGTCCATGCACCACTCACTACCCCTGGGCAAAAGGCCCAAACAGCAGCACCAAAAAATCGAAAAAACCCACAAAATTCAGCACAATCCCATGCCATCCCTGCACTCAATGATGTTTAAATTCAAGAAGACACAACAGAAAGACTAGGCCGATGCACCACTCACTACCCCTGGGCATAATGGATGAAAGCTATGCAAAATGGGTGCAGGCCTCAGAACACTGCCTGTCTTCAAAATGGCCCCTTGCACCCCAAGCACATGGCCAGGGCCTGCCTGTACCACCACTCAAAATGGCCCACACCCACATGGCCAGTCCCCATCAACAGTACACCCCAAAAAAACGAAAAACACACAATAATCACCACAATGCAATGCCATCCATGATGTTTACATTAAAGAGACCCCACAGACAGACTCAGTCCATGCACCACTCACTACCCCTGGGCAAAAGGCCCCAACAGCAGCCCAAAAAGATCGAAAAACCCCACAAAATTCAGCACAATCCCATGCCATCCATGCCTTCAATGATGTTTAAATTCAAGAAGACACCCCACAGAAAGACTAGGCCCATGCAGCACTCACTACCCCTGGGCATAATGGATGAAAGCTAGGCAAAATGGGTGCAGGCCTTAGAACACTGCCTGTCTTCAAAATGGCCCCTTGCACCCCAAGCACATGGCCAGGGCTTGCCTGTACCAGCACTCAAAATGGCCCCCACCCACATGGCCAGTCCCCATCAACAGTACACCCCAAAAAAACGAAAAACACACACAAATCACCACAATCCAATGCCATCCATGATGTTTACATTAAAGAGACCCCACAGACTGACTCAGTCCATGCACCACTCACTACCCCTGGGCAAAAGGCCCCAACAGCAGCCCAAAAAATCGGAAAAAAACACAAAATTCAGCACAATCCCATGCCATCCATGCCCTCAATGATGTTTAAATTCAAGAAGACACCCCACAGAAAGACTAGGCCCATGCACCACTCACTACCCCTGGGCATAATGGATGAAAGCTAGGCAAAATGGGTGCAGGCCTCATAACACTGCCTGTCTTCAAAATGGCCCCTTGCACCCCAAGCACATGGCCAGGGCCTGCCTGTACCAGCACTCAAAATGGCCCCCACCCACATGGCCAGTCTCCATCAACAGAACACCCCAAAAATACAAAAAACACACAGAAATCACCACAATCCAATGCCATCCATGATGTTTACATTAAAGAGACCCCACAGACAGACTCAGTCCATGCACCACTCACTACCCCTGGGGAAAAAGACTCAACAGCAGCCCAAAAAATCGAAAAAAACACAAAATTCAGCATAATGCCCTTAATCCATGCCCTCAATGATGTTTAAATGAAACAAAACAGTTGCATCATGCACCCATAACTAACCCTGGTCCTACTGGATACTGTGGTTACCCACAATATATTTTATTTAATGTTCTGAAAAAGTTCCAAAATTGTAGTTGCAGCAACTGTAATTCCCCAAACAAACTTACTTGTGAAAGTTGATTTCTAATCCAAAAGTGATCCAAAGAAAGTCAAAAAGGCCTCAAATCCAAATATCCAGCAGCATCCACAAAAAGTAATCCTTCCAGGTCAAGATCCAAATGAAAGTGACCAGCACATGAAGAAAGCACTGGGAGGAGCCTGCTGGACAGGAACAGGAAGTTAGAGACTGTGGGGGCACTTCCTTCCTCCCACCCCCCCCCCAAAATGGACTCCTTGCAAAAAAAAGTGCAGGCAAATGTCAACCTTAGGAGTTATTCTGATAAAAATCATAATTTTCAGAAGGTTTATGCTGCTTGCTGGTGGATTTCTTGTGCAGAATTGCAAATTTTGCAATTTTGCGAGTGCGAGATTGTTGCTGCCCGCCGCATCTACGTGTTCTCAATTGTTTACTCCCGCGATGCGTGATCGCGAGCCTTTATGACGTACTCGCGTTGACAAACTCTCGCAGTGCAAGGTGGCGGGCGCGATGACGTAATCGCGGTCGACAAATTCCAGCAAGATCCAAAATGGCGCAGCACACGCAAACATGGAGAAAAACAACTCTTCAAACGCTGAATGACGGTAAGTGAACGCCGCACGCCGCAATATTGTATTTGTCAAGCGCGACCAAGCAAATAAATCCGCTGCGTGCGAATGTACAAATTTTCGGCAAATTCACGAGAATTTGCGGATCGCAAATTTACCAAAAATCCGCAAATTCGCGAGCGGAACGGGTTTTACGCCTAATCTTCCAAAGAGAAGCGTTCTTATTCCCGAGGTAGGTCTCCTCAAAAGAAGCCCTCTGAAAGGAGATATAACATCAGGAATAGGGATAATTTGAAAAAAACTGACAGGTATCAACATACTTATAAACGTTCCTCTCGTACCTTTCAGATATCATCGCAGAAATCTGAAAGAAGAGGACGGTCAGATAACAAAGAAGAATGCGTGAAATGCAAAGACGATCAACACGTTCAGAAAAAAAAAGCTCAATTCACCAAAAAGAAGGTAGCAAGTCTAAAGATCAGACATGCCGAGGATCTAGAGGACACAACTCAAGAACAGAGAATGGGCTCAGACAATGCTGGGCAGCGCAGCAGAAGTAACAATAGCTCGCCAGAACCTGAAGGGACTTCTGGAGACAGTGGACTTGAATGAGGACATTCAAGTTGAAACTGCAGATACCAGGGTTAGTCCTCCACATAGGTTATATGAAATAACACTCCGGATGGAGGGAGACATACTAAGAAAAGAGAAAGCACTCTTTTGGGAGTGACTTGCTAAGTGTTACGATATACTTCTGGCTGAACAAGACTAGCCACCTGAATTTGTCAGTGAGTGCCCACATGGCGAAGACATCATTATGCCAGCCTTCTCTAAACATATTGCAATACATTTAAAATATACTTATGCCAGGAAATGGGCAGTTGCCTAAGCCCCAGCATTATACAAATATCATATAGGATGGGATGAGGACTCACCTCACCATAAAACCCAGCTGAAAAAACAACCAACTGCACAAAGGCATTACCCAGTTCTGCAAGAAGCTAAAAAACAGGTCAGGAAGATCTTAGATCAACTTGAATACCAAGGGGTGATTGAAACATGCACCTCATCAATGAACAATCCTTTGTTTCCTGTCTCCAAACCAGACAATGCATGTAGTCTAATATTGGATTACAGACATCTAAACTGTTGTTGCAAAACATTTGCAGTGCAAAATGCACACAGTACCGCATTAATGAATGACATTGTGCGGAAAAAATATAAAACCACATTAGATATTTCTAACGTTTTCTTTTGTTAAAATATGGCACCTGAGAGTAGGTATTTGACCGCTTTCTCAATAATGGAGATACAGCATCACTTCTGTCATCTCCAACAAGGATTCAAGAATAGTCCTGGTTGTGAGAAGTTAGCCTGGCATATGATGTCCACTATTCTAGTGGGCACCTTGCACAAGTCTAAACAACCCTTGTTGATGGTGGTTGTAAAGTCAACCTTATAGACAAGCTATCCTAGTGGTAGCATGGACCAGCAGTCTTAGGCTAAACTCCAAAGAGCATGTGTAGCTGTTTGTTTTACCAATTATAATCCCTTGAATACCAAATGAAAGGACACCACACAACCCCTCTGCACTCTTTATGAGGTCGGAGATCGAAGTACAGCACAAGTTACTCAAGTAGCATACTATAAGTTGCACAAATACAGTTATGCCCTAGGGGCCTCACCAACCATATACTAAGTAAGTGGTATAAGGACCACTTCAGAAACAGTAAGTAGGCCTAGGGCCTAGAGAATCGCTGGGGCTACATTAGACGACCAAAGGTTAGGAAGTAGGAGACCCACAGGAGAGCGGGCAGTGTCTAAACACAGTCACGAGTAGCCATTGACTTATAATGGGAACGTAAAGTACTAAGTTAAAGATTTCGGGCACTTCCGGATGGACTACAACAAAACCACTTTAGAATAGGACACTTCGAGAGTCAAGAACCACAGGAGCACCGCAGTACTCGTGTTACCTTACCCAAAGAAGCCAGGTGCATAGGTGCCTTTTGATGTCGGGTTTCGAGGATCGAAGAAGTGAAGAACATCAAAGCAGAGGGGACAGAGTCTGGGTCACTAGCCAGTGACCAGGAAGGAACCAGGCGATGTCGAGGTGATTTCTGGTGTAGAGGTGAAGCTTGTCTCTGCAGCCACGAGGACCAGGAGGCATCGACGACAACCAGGAGCTGTATTCGAGCTGTCCCACAAAGGATCTAGTTGAATGCGGTGTCGGTATCTAGATTGGACCCAACAAGCCTTGGCAATCGCAACCCACGCAGGAAGTGAAGATTGGCTTCGAGTCAGACCAGCAAGGTCTGGGGAGCTTCTCTGTTGCAGGGAAGCTGGAGCAAGCCTGGAGCAACCAGGCCGGTGGTGTAAATTCAAAAAGAAGTCTTCAGAGGACTAACTAGCCAATGGGCTAGAAACTGGGAAGACACATTGAGCTGAAATACAGGAGCAGGCCCCACGCGGCACTCGTGAAGTGTGTAGGGCTTAGCTTGGGTGCAAATGGCGTTCGGGTTTGGGGCTTCTTGTACCCCAATGCCCAACTGCGAGTTACCTCAGGATTCAATGCAGTTAGCAAAATGAAGGAAGTCCAGGGTGTCCAGTCCCATGTCTCTCGTGTCTGCCACGGGTCTCAGCTTTGCTGTGGATGTGGATCGGAGTCAGAGAAGTCTAGAAGTCCAGTCCCTGTGTTGCTGAGTCTTCGGTTTCCGGCAAGAGCATCGACAAAGTAAACAGGCAAGTTACTGGTGGTGCCTGTTTGCACAGGGTGGTCACTCCTTGACCACAAGGGAGATGTCTTCAGTCTTCTAGTCAAAATAGAATGTTGAAGGTCCAGGAGTTTTGTATCAGAGTTTCGTTCCAGGATAATCTAAAATCCTGGGCACACAGCATCTATCTTCAAACTAAGAAAAGGGGCTGGATTACCTACTAGGTGCCTCCTATGGGTGGACCTGGAAAGGAGGTGGTTACACCCCTTTCCCTTTGTCCAGTTTCGTACCAGAGCGGGGCTGGAGTACCCGAGCAACTGGTTTGAACCGGGCTATGCATAGAGCACCTTGTTGTCCCCAGGCAGTGTCTGGAAAAGCATCTTTCCATTCAACCCACCCTGCCCCAATACACTACAGGCTGTCTGGGATTGTCCAGGCCTCCCTTGCTGGAGTTTCCCCCAGCTGCAGGAGGTCAGACTTGTGTCTGTGGCAGCAGCATCCGTTTTGTGATGCTGAGGCTCTGTGTAACTTTAAAGCAGTCACATACATGTCTTTTCCCTCTAGAAGGGTGGAATGCTACCCTCGCCGCCAGAATTGGCGGTGGGTAGTATTCCAAAGTGTTTGACACCTTACATGACATGTTTTGATAAAGCCAAACCAAAATCAGCATTAACTGCGAGGATTATAATACACTTAAGAGTATATGGTATGGCTATATCATAGAACAGCTATAAGGAGATGGTTCGGAAAGCTGTAGAGGTGCTCAGCTCATGCTAGGGCACCCTCTCACATAACACTCTGCCTCCAGGATTGTTAAGGCCTGCCATAGGAGTGACTTATAGGTTACTATGTGTCTATATATAAGGTAGATATAGATACACTATATTTAAGTAAGGAGTGATTACACCACCTTACCCAAGGTGAGTGATCAGCCTGTGGTGTCAATTTGGATGGCCCACCAGGGGTGGCATAATACATGCTGCAGCCCCTGGTAGGCCTTGGATGCATCTATGCCCTGGGTACCTATGGTACACTATACAGGGGCTCACATAGGTGACCCAATACCCAATCAGGTATGTACCTAAAGTACATGGTATCAATTTAGAGAGAGAACAGCTGGGTTGTGGGTCTGATTAGCAGGCCCACAGCCACACTAAAGTCGAAAAACCAGAGAATCACAGGAAAAAGTGGGGGCGACCATAGGAAGCAGACACTACTCTCCTACACTGATTTATTCTCAGTAAGGGTAAGAGAGTTACTACAAACCTATGATGACGGGGCATTGTCATATGTCGTTGATATCTATCTGACAGACGATGCCCTGGATAGGCACTTGAACAGGGTGAACACCATTACACTGGGATTCGCCTCTGAGGGGTATGAATTAAATTTTAAGAAATCGAGAATTGTCCATCTCAGCATCCTTTTTCTAGTATATGAACTATCAAGGGAAGGCAAAAGCCTGGCAGCCAACTTTCTAGAAAAGTGTGCTCTGCTCCAACCTCCAACAACGCTGAAGAATTTACAGTCAATTCTATGCTTCCTAAATTTCGGAAGAACTTACATTCTTAACTAAGCAGAAAGGATTAAACCTCTCTACGAATTAATCAAACCTGATTTTAAAACCATTCATTGGAAAAAAGAACACACAGAAATATTGCGTTCACTCCAAACAGACATGTTAGCAACCAAACATTTAGAAACATGCGTAAACGTACGGAACTTAATGATCCGAATAATTCTGGGTCAATACGGATTCACCTACTTAACTTTTAACGAAGGTGAAAAAGTATCAATTGCATACAAATCGCATTTGTATACACAAGCAGAACATACATTTACATTGTCAGAAAAAAATCTGACAGCCGTTCAAACAGCTGTAGCAAAAAAAAGAGCCCAGGCGCTGGGAAAACGCATTATGGTTGTAACCCCGGTACCAGCCTTAGAGGCAGTGACAAAAACGAGCATTCCAAATGATAAAGCTTTACATCCGAGATGGATACAATGGGTTAATTTTCTTACTGCAACTGATGTTGAATACATATTTGATCCCTATTTAAAAACACAAGCATTTCTACAATACGAACAAGAATGTACTCTGCCTACTGAAATTCTGCCTCTAGACCAGTATGAATGTATAAATTATACTGACGGATCCGCACAACCCACTACGGTGGCTAAACAAGGTTATAATGCTGCATGTGTGATCGTTAAAGGTTGTATGTGCGATGGCAAATTTCGACCTATTGTGACAAAAAAACAATCTCTAGGAGATTGTAAAGCGAGCTGAACTACAGGCATTCAAAATGGCACTTGAAAATACGGATCGCGAATTCCCCACACTCATAGTGTGCGATTCTTTCTATTGTGTCCAATCTTACAATGAATATTTAGAGAATTGGCTACAAAACGGTTCAAAGATGCAAAAGGTGGCACAATCAAGCATAAAACACTTTGGGAACAAGTAGTTCAGTTTGAAACGGACAACAAAACACTCCTGTGATACACTGGTTGAGTCATCAACGTAATGGTGTTCACGTTGAAGGGAATTCATTGGCTGATGAAGCCGCGAAGGTGGCTGTGCAATCAGTACAGACACCATTGTTAGACAGCATTAGACTTTCTTTTTTTTTTTTTTTTTAAATCTTTTTATTAAAAAGTTTTTGTTGTACATACAGGACACGGCAAAATTACAAAAAACAACTTATATCACATTGAGAGAGAAAACAATAGTTCAAGTGAAGTAATCTCCTAATTAAAGAGTAATCACAGAAATAGAAGAATTCTATTCTAAAATGTTCCATACTTTTACTTATATACCATTTATTCATGCTCATCTATTTAATCTCACTCTTGTATGTCCCTCATAATAATACAATAATATTCTTCAATACCCTATATGATGTCCTTGCTGAATCTCATTTCATTCACATGAGGTTTTTAATCTATTTCACCCTCTTTCCATCGAGTGATAGGTCCCCAGATTAACTTACCCAGCTTCCTGCCCCTTTTCCCTTTCCGTGCATATATCTCTTTCTCCAGATTGTATGTTGTTATTAAGTTGGCCAACCAGTTGTGAAAAGTAGGGGAAATAGGATCGATCCATGCAGAGGCTATGCATAGTCTCATAACTGCTGGTGCTACAAATAAGAATTCCCTCCCGGTTGATAGTTGTTGTTCCTCCTCCATATTCACTCCTAGTAATATAGTTCCGGGAGTTAGCACAATTTCAGTACCTAATATGCTATTTATAAAACCTTCTATTTCTTTTTTAAGTGTATCTAGATTAGGGCACATTGCAAATACATGTTTTAAATCTGCATCCAAGCTTCCACACCTATAGCAATTGATACCCACAGTGCCCCCCCATTGTGCTATTTTAGCAGGAGTATATTATAAATGATATAATGTTTTATAATGTTGCGCCTGCAATGGTGCCGAGCATAACAGAGAATATCCATATTGCAAAGAGATGCCAAAGCTTTCCCCGATAATATTAAGGTTTTCTTTCCATTTTCCCTTCCATTTATCATAATCATCCTGTTTTAATTGTATCAATTCAGCATAGAGCCTCTTGATAGTACAATCTTCCCCCAGTTGAATCAATTCCATAATCGGATCTTGCATAAATCCCAATGGACCTCCCTTTTTAGTCTGCAAAAAACTCCTAATTTGTAAGTATTTCAAAATTGCCTGGTATGTAGGTTGAATCTGCTCTGGAGTTCTGAAAATTGAAATACCCCCTGAGGTCCCATTACATCCCCTATGCTTCTAATTCCCTTTCTAACCCACTCTCCAAATGTAAAACCCAAAAAAATCTCTTGTGGGAGATTTGGATTATCTATAAGTCGAGTATATACATTATATTTCCCCAAGCCAACTTTTTTACTGAAGCTTTTCCAAATTGTATTTGCTGTTATAAGCGTCTTAAATGTTGTCATTTTATAGTAACTTGCCTCTGTAAATTTCAGCAATACATTCTCCACTTCTATTCCAAGGGTTAGTCCATATATTGCCAGTGTTCCAAATTCACACCAACCTTCTAGCTCTGCCCCTCCCAACAAGCCAGTCATATTTTGAATAGCTGCCGCCCAATAATAGAACTTTAATTCTGGTACTGCCCAGCCTCCCCTCTCTCTCGGAAGTGTCATAAATCTAAGGGCTCTTCTAGTTTTCCCCTTAGCCCAAATAAATCTATTTATAATATACTCTAGTTTTTAAAAAAAATTGAGATCGAATAACAAAGGTATAGCTCTAAATAAATATAAACATTTTGGAAGGATCAACATTTTTATTATATTCGTCCTCCCTACAATTGACATGTGTAGATTATCCCATCTGTCTAAATCTCTCTCCACTTTCTTAATTAATGAGGAAGTATTCTTAACTACTAACGATTCCAGATCTGCCAAGATAGTTACTCCTAGATATATGCCTGACTGCACCACTCGGTTATCTGTGAAAATAGTATAGGAATTTTTAATTATCTGTCTAATGCTCGCCTTTTTGGTGAAAGTAAAAGGCGAGCATTAGACTTTCTACATGCAGACATCCCTGTGGACAAATGCGGTCCACACAAATATTAAGACAAGGTTCCTTTGGATGTGGCCACAGCGCTCAGCTGATGCTCGAACTGTTATAAAAGGTTTGCGAGTCTTTATCAGCACATATGCAATTGGCATGCTACATTCTGACCAGGGTCCTGCATTTAGCTCTCGACCTTACAAAGAGGCCATGGCCAGTTTGGGCGTTACATTGTGGTACTCTAGTCCATTCCATCCTGATAGAAATTTGGTTGTGGAGAGAAAAAACCATGAGATAAAGCAGTCTATGACAGATGGGTATTAGGTTCGGGAGACGGGTGAGTTAAGCATCTAATAAGTGTCCAACTTAGTCTTAACAACTTGCCAAGAAGTTCTCTAGGGGGTATCACTCCATATGAGGCCCTATTTGGGACAAGAATGTTGGTCTCAGACCTTGATTGTCACACATCAGTGGTGGAACAAAAGAATTTTGATATCAAAGATTGTTTGGCTGTTTTACAGGACTTAAATGAACTAAGAACGAAACAAAGTAACGTGTTCCTGAAGCCAACCACCGCTGAGAAAAAAACAACCGTCCCAGCAAGGCCTGTCTAGATCCCAAAGCTTGGTGATCTAGTCAGAGAAAAGATCGCGCTCAAGAAGGAATTTTGACCTTCTTACAGACAGCCAGTACCTGTCCTAGCAATCCATGGATCAAGAACAGTTTTACTGCCGCCCCTTGCTGGTAAAAAGGAGAACCGATTTGTGTCCATCGACCTTATCAAACCACACTATGTGGCTGATACTAAGCAGTAGGCCAAGTGGACTCCGCCAATGTAGCAGTCGCACTCCTCTAGCTACAATCCAAAAAGTTCAAACTGAGAGACTCATCACCATTGAGGAATCTGCAGTAACAAAAGAAGGACTAAGCAGCAAAGCTATGGAACTTGTACCTCTTGAGACCCAAATAACAGTTTGTTAGGAAACACCTGTCTACAACGAAGTAACAACTGTCTACAACGAAGTAACAAGTGATCAAGTGGTTCCAGTGTTTTTAAAAAATCCAGATGCAATCCCCACCATTGACAGAACTGCCTCTGGCTATTTCATTAACTTTGATATGTTTTCTGAGGATCCCAGCAAACCTGAAACGATGCCAGCAAAAAGAACTTTGAAAGAACAAACAACTAACTTTTTCATCACTTGAAAAAAACTTTTCTGGTTTCACCATGGATTGAACTTTGGATTGTGTTGGGAATATGTTTTCTTCTGCTTTGGTTAGCTCTGGTAATATCACTGGGTATCCTGATAAATGGAAGATATGTCAAAATGGACACAGCAAGTAAGAACGTTGACTTGCTCCTCAAGTCACACAAATCATCTCATTGCGAACAAAGAGACTTGTCAGCAGTGAACATCACAGCCGTTCCTATACCTGATGGTATAGCTTGGGACAAAACAGAAGATGACATTTTTGGCCCGTCAGAGCTGTTGAAGATTCCACACTTATTCAAGATTTCATTGAGTGACTTTGTTTCATCTAGTACCTTTTTCTGATGATTGGGACTTTGAGACTGTTAATAATATGATGTCAGATTTAGAAATGTCTGCATTATTCCAAATCATGAATATTTAGAAGTTTCATCAGACTATGAAAAAATGTATTGTTATAACCGAATCACTGACATAATATCGACGACTAAAATATAGACTACCAAAAATATCGGCGAAAAATTATCGACTACCATAATATCGAATCATAATACATATTTAGGAAACTACAAAAATATAGACGTCAAAATATCGAGAATAATAAATATCGAAAGACACAATATGGAAAGACAAAATATAGAAAAAAATAACATCGTCTACTACTAAAATAAACAGTACACAACAAAAATATAGAAAATAAAAATATAGATAACACCAACATCAAATATTATAAAACATCGACTATGTAAAAAAGGCCTAAAAAAATATAACTACAACAAAACAATCTATATTTATAATATAATACACTCCACAAGTAATATATAACACATAATACAAATTTAATAATACACAAACAAAAATAATGAAACTGTCACACCAAAAATCATAAAAACAATTCAATTAATTTAATAATAAATATCATAGTTTTACAATACAGTTTAAAAAAATATAACATATATTTAAAATAGAAAAACGAACAAACTATGGGACCGATTACGATGGCGGGCGGACAAAGTCCGTCAGCCATCGTGGTGCAAAAGGGACTGCCGCCATAGGTGCGGCGGTCCCGCAACACAAATTAGGATGCGCCTGCCAATGTGGTGGGCGCATCCTGCATTTTTAGCATTGTGGCGGGCGGTGCTCTCAGCACCGCCTGCCACAATGCTAAAAATGCATGAAACATTTGCATTAACAAAGCGGCAGGCACCGCGCGGTGCCTGTGGTACCCCCGTGTGGACCCCCACCTCTCCTTCACTCCGGGGACCCGCAGGGGGCCCCCGAAGTGAAGACCGCATGCCTCATCATAATATGGCTGGCGGTGTCTAATAGACACCGCCAGCCATATTAAACCTTTTACGCCCCAGGAGCAAGGCGACCGGGGCGGAAAAGTGGCGGACAGTCTTTCCGTCCGCCACGGACCTCCCAGTCATCCTAATGGGCCCCTATGTTTCCACAATAATTATTAACTAATTAGCATTTCCACTACACAAAAAAAGCCAATTAAAGAAACCAACCAATAAAATGCTCCCATTCTTGAATAAACCAATCAAATACAACAACTAATCGAGTACACAGTATAAAAGGAAACATTTTCAACAGTTATTTCCTACTTCTAACTCTAAAGAAGAAGGTGACACGCTGCCCAACTGTTTCCTGAAATAACTACTCTTCCAGACAAGAATATTACAGAAATACACAAAGTAAGTTAAACTATTTTAAATTAACACAAATGTAGTAGCTTAAAATCCAAACTAGTTTATCAAACCCTTTAAATAACCTTTGTTTTACACCATTTCAAGTTTCAAGTTTCAAGTTTCTTTATTGCATTGATTAATTGAAATCTTAGCAGTCCACACATCAGTATAAAATTTATAAAAGAATACATATATAGCATAATTTCATATTTCCTTAAAAAGGTGGTGGATATGTTTTAAAATCGAACAGTTGACTGGTTAAAAATACATACAATATATTTGCGGTAGAGATGTGAAGTTTGAATGAGGGCTGTGGGTGAGTCCCGGTCTGGGGGCGACGCCAGTGTCCATAGATCTGATGGTCTATTATGTGGTCGTGAATGACTGGACTTAGAGTCGGAGCGTGGTGGGAGTCAGGGAGAGTTACCAGACAAAAAGTGTTTGGGCGTGCGCAGTTATGATCAGGCTGCGGCGAAAAGGTTTGTTTGGGCAGTTTTCATGAAGCGGACAAAACTGCAGGTTAATTTAACGTTGGCCCCGCTGAAGCACGCCTTTATTTCATTTATATGCGGATTTAACGGCTCTCTCCTCTTCTGGTCTAGGAACTTGCATATGCATAGGAGATGCAGCATATCTTCTTTAGTGTCGCCGCATAATGTGCATAGTGTAGATGCGAATGTAGGTTTCCAGGGGGGCATGTGGGGTTTGACAGGTAAAATCCCCATCCTCAGTGCCAAGAAGCCTTCCTCTAATGGTCCTGAAAAGCTGGTGCTGAAATACGGTTGTGGTGAGCATTTTGGGTAGCTTTGTATCACGAACCAGCTGTGGGCCCTCTTATTTATGCATTCTTTATCGTTTTCCGGTACAGACAAGCTTTGTCGACTTATTTACCAGATCTTTGACGTTGTTGAATGGAAGTCCTGACTCCCAATGTTTCTCCAGGGCTAACATGCTAATGCCTGATTGAAGGTAGGCTTTGGCCAGGGAGGCGTTTTTCCTTGATATTTCCTTCCATAGGAATGAGTTCAGTGAGCTTGCCTCTGCGCTCTTTATGTAATACCAGCTTTTTACATACGCGGCCTTCCTGCTTATTCTCTGGTTTACTATTCCAAATTCGAGTCTTAATTGGGCTGGGGAGGTATATTTAGGAAGCTTGAAAATTATTCTTAAAGCTTTGGCAACCGTTTTATTCAGGGTTTCTTCATCCGTCCCTCGCATGGCCGCACTGCCATATGTGAGCGTTGGTAGCAGCTTTGCATGACTCACTTAAAGCAGTGTGAGCTGGTTTGGTCCTGCTATTTTGCTTTTAAGATTTTTCAAGGTAATTGCTAGGAGGGTTCCTCATCTCTGAATCGCCTCTTTTTGTAGGTTGTATGACCCATTCATGTCGAAAATAATTCCTAGATATTTATAGTCTTGGACGACTTCAAGTACTCTCTCGCTCAGCTGCCATTTCAGTCGCTTTTTTGGATTGCGCTGGTTTAGCACCATTATTTTGGACTTTTCTAGGTTGATATCTAACCCGTCTTTTGAGGCGAAGTTGTTCGTGGTGTGGAGCAAGTGTTGTAAGCCGACTGGTGTTTGGCTGATTAAGATCAAGTCGTCTGCACCATTTATGTCTCCTCTACAGACACCTGCAAAACACAGCACTAAACCTTTGACAGCTTATGTACAGAAACAATATCATTGTAAGTATATTTAAAAATCATAAAACACACCAACTACATTTTTTAAACGCAAAATTCTAATGCACATTTTATTTGTGTTCTAACTCCTTAATAGAAAATGTATACACACCCAAAACCTACTCCTTCAAAGTATTGCCAAAGTAAGTATATATTTCCAATAATTTAACAAGCCTAAAATGCTCACTCCAAAAGACCTTCCCCTCTAAAAACCTCTCAAAATTACATAAAAAAATACAATAACTAAATGTTTTTTTCTCCCACCAACAGAAAATACATCGTCAAAATACAAGTAAAAGCTTGAAAAAAAATACTGAACATTTCAAATTGCACCAAAGAATAATTGTAAGTATAATAATTGAAACAGGAATGCATTTACAAAATGTATAACAGTATTTAGACCTAAAATCTGTTTCTTTCTAATCTTTCCTAGCACAGCAAATACAAACATGACTGAAGGTGCAGAGTTTATTATGTCTCAGAAAAATAAGCTAGTACTATGTTACATGGGGCATGTGTATACTCAAGAAAAACGAGCAGGACTCCAAGGGGCCCATTAGGATGTCGGCTGGTGGCACGACCGCGGTGGAGGTGGGGCGGAAACAGCTTTTTCCACCCGTGAGCAGCGGTACTCACGTCCGCCACATTAGGATAGCAAAACATAGGTCATTTCCCGTCTGCCGCGGAGCGCCGCACACCGCCATCATGGTGCGCCCGCAACCGCGGCGGTGTGAGCCAATCGAGACTCACCACCGTGCGGAATGACGTCCGCCCTACACAAATTAGAATGGCCCAAACAAGCAGGCGCACCGCAGCGGAGACACTGCCCAACCTGAGCAGGTGGAAACTCGACCGCGGAGCAAGATAGCCGAGACACGGTCATGAGCGCCATGGACCCAGCCCTCCATATGCATCCGGTGAGGTGCCTCATATTTTTTGGCAGCCTACGCAGCACCCCTACATACATGCCTATTCCCTGCTGACGAGAGGTAACAACCTTGAAACACGTGTCCAGGGAGGGCCAACGCGACAGTAATTTTTGCTCAAGACTCTGGCAGAGGCGCACCCGCTGATGCTTACTGCATGGCCCACGATGCTTTGGGGCAACACGTTGGTAGGACAAGCAGTGTGCGACCAATTGGACTTTCTTTTATATTCAGGCTCCCTTGAGCTGGTGGGGCTGATGAGCCCGGGTTACGCACCTGCGTGCCACGAGCAGTACCGGACCTGAGAATATTTTTTGGCAGCCTACAAAGCACCCCTACATACATGCCTATTCCCTGCTGACGAGATGTAACAACCTCGAAACACGTGTCCAGGGATGGCCAACGCGACAGTGATTTTTGCTCAAGACTCTGGCAGAGGCGCACCCGCTGATGCTTACTGCATGGCCCACGATGCTTTGGGGCAACACGCTGGTAGGACAAGCAGTGTGCGACCAATTGGACTTTCTTTTATATTCAGGCTCCCTTGAGCTGGTGGGGCTGACGAGCCCGGGTTACGCACCTGCGTGCCACGAGCGGTACCGGACCTGAGAATATTTTTTGGCAGCCTACGCAGCACCCCTACATGCATGCCTATTCCCTGCTGATGAGAGGTAACAACCTCGAAACACGTGTCCAGGGATGGCCAACGTGACAGTGATTTTTGCTCAAGACTCTGGCAGAGGCGCACCCGCTGATGCTTACTTCATGGACCACGATGCTTTGGGGCAACACGCTGGTAGGACAAGCAGTGTGCGACTTATTGGACTTGCATCCGGTGAGGTGCCTTCTACAACAAAACCATCAGATGGGCCACCGCGGACACCGCCGCAGGCATGCAACTACACAAATACAACACACAACACACATGCCAGTACATACACACACAAACAAACACACACCCTGGGTGTAGCCACACACACAACACACACACAGGAATGCCTCAACAGATGCCTGCACAAGAACAACACACAAACACTACAGGAACACATACTGAACCCCAGCAGAAACAGACACACCCTGTCAGCCAAACTGGGGAAAGGCAATGGGAGCACAGACACAGCAGGAGTTCACAACATCATCACCAGGAACAAAACACACACACCATAACACATATCACACAAGACGTACATCAGGTAAAACCCTCACTGCCACATCAAACCAACCACAAAACACCAACCACAAAACACCAATCAACAAACACCACAGGACATCAGGGTATGCACATCAGGCAATGCCAACGCCACATACACACAGCACTGCATGCACTACAAGCAGTTTGTGCATGTCAAGCACAACAGCTACACACATACACCACAAGCCAGCACAGCACAAATACAACAGCACACCCAGGAAGTGAAGCAATTCCACAGCCAACACACACACACATCCAACACAACAACTTCACATGCACCACTCTGGGATACAAGAGCCAAGCCATCAACTACTAGAGCACTGGGCAGCACACACAGCTGAAGTGCACATGACCACTACAGAATGACCAATAGCACAAGGACAGCACACATACACCATTGTGGCAATGTCCATAGGGGAACAACACTCATGGCCCAAGAACTGCACCACAAAGCACAAACTCACAAATGAAATGATGTGGAGGCACACAGACATGGAAACCAAGGGGACAGCTGACATGAAAGTGAAATAGCTTGCATGTCAGTAGCAGACATGTAAGGGATGTACCACACACAAATAGAGGGAGGGAAGACCCACAATGGCCAGGCACACGCGGTGCACATAGGGGATGGCCTTACACCACACATACCATGCCATACAGGAGGAGAAAAACCACCATGTGCCTGCAATGCATGACAAACACAAACACAATGCCAGTGTGGAGCAGAAGGGCCACACAGTCTACACAAACACAACCAAGACACATTAAGGATCAAAGAAACACAACACTGATGTGCAACTCACACACTTTGCATGCTTCTAACTTACCAACACAACAAGGAGGAATCACACACAACAGCATGGACACACCAACACACAGCACAGTGTACAACACACAGCTCACACAAGTTCATACAATCTTATACACAGGGCAAGACAAAACAAACAACAGGCACACAACTCCTGGGTAACACATGCGTGTCTCTCACAATCCAGGGGCACACCCACATCCACTACAAACTTACACCCTTCACACTGCACACCTCTGCTACACCCAAGACCATGCATCTCATGTAGGCCATGGTACCAGGACTAAGGGCCAACACAAGATGACTATACACATACCCGGCTGGGCACACATAAAGTAATCCACACATATACATCATTACATATCCAAGCCTGCTTCCAAACCTTTGCACAGCATCAAACCCTGTGCTGGCAGTGTCCCCCCACCTGACATGTGAACAGTGTAGCCAACAATAGCAAATCAACAAGAAGAAAACTGCATGGCGTGTAAAATAGCCATCACAGATTACACTATTATCAGGTTTAGACTGGACAGAAGACCCTGTTACGCCTGTCTAAAAATCTGAGGCGTGCAAAGAGCTTTGCAAGGTTTAAGTGATACATAGAGCATGGGGCGCAGCCAATCAAATGCAAACACAAAAATAACTTTAATCAGCAAGGACACTGACAAAACACATAACGGGAGTAACTGTATTTATTCACATATTGCTCAGATGTAGCAGTAGAACAATAGTAGACAACACCAAGGCACAAAATGATAATCATATGCAAGATACTATGCACAGGAAGGCCAGTGTCCATAGCACAGGGGAGACAGCAAGTACATGAGAGGCTGCACAGGGGAGAGTACAGCACAGCAGAGCAACAGGGCCAGTGCCCATGGCACAGGGGAGACCCCAACACAGCAGAGCAACAGGGCCAGTGTCCATGGCACAGGGGAGAGCCCAACACAGCAGAGCAACAGGGCCAGTGTCCATGGCACAGGTGAGACAGCAAGTACATGAGAGGCTGCACAGGGGATAGTACAGCACAGCAGAGCAACAGGGCCAGTGTCCATGGCACAGGTGAGACAGCAAGTACATGAGAGGCTGCACAGGGTAGAGTACAGCACAGCAGATCAACAAGGCCAGTGTCCATGGCACAGGTGAGACAGTAAGTACATGAGAGGCTGCACAGGGGAGAGTACAGCACAGCAGAGCAACAGGGCCAGTGTCCATGGCACAGGTGAGACAGCAAGTACATGAGAGGCTGCACAGGGGAGAGCACAGCACAGCAGAGCAACAGGGCCAGTGCCAATGGCACAGGTGAGACAGCAAGTACATGAGTGACTGCACAAAGGAGAGTACAGCACAGCAGAGCAACAGGGCCAGTGTCCATCCATGGCACAGGGGAGAGCCCAACACAGCAGAGCAATAGGGCCAGTGTCCATGGCACAGGTGAGACAGCAAGTACATGAGAGGCTGCACAGGGGAGAGTACAGCACAGCAGAGCAACAGGGCCAGTGTCCATGGCACAGGTGAGACAGCTGCACAGGGTAGAGTACAGCACAGCAGAGCAACAGGGCCAGTGTCCATGGCACAGGTGAGAGAGCAAGTACATGAGAGACTGCACAAGGGAGAGTACAGCACAGCAGAGCAACATGGCCAGTGTCCATGGCACAGGGGAGAGCCCAACACAGCCGAGCAATAGGGCCAGTGTCAATGGCACAGGTGAGACAGCAAGTACATGAGAGGCTGCACAGGGGAGAGTACAGCACAGCAGAGCAACTGGGCCAGTGTCCATGGCACAGGGGAGAGCTCAACACAGCAGAGCAACAGTCAGAGTGTCCATGGCACAGGTGAGACAGCAAGTACATGAGAGGCTGCACAGGGGGAAGTACAGCACAGCAGAGCAACAGGGCCAGTCTCCATGGCACAGGTGAGACAGCAAGTACATGAGAGGCTGCACAGGGGAGATTACAGCACAGCAGAGCAACAGGGCCAGTGTCCATGGCACAGGAGAGAGTCCAACACAGCAGAGCAACAGGGCCAGTGTCCATGTCACAGGGGAGAGCCCAACACAGCAGAGCAACAGGGCCAGTGTCCATGGCACAGGGGACGCTACACAACACTACAGAGCAACAGTGCCAGTGTCCATGGCACAGGGGAGAGACACCAGTGCATCTGAGGGGTACTGAAGTATGCAGGAGGAATCCGTGGCTGAGACACAGAGTAGCACATCATCTGATGCCACCGGGGATGCATCCATGTTGGCAGGCACATGGGATAGGGAGTCTGCATCATCATCTACCACCCAGCGGCCAGTGCCCAGCCTCCCATCCACTTCCTCTGGTGCTGCCCGTATCCGTGTCACTAAGAGGGGACGAGTCATATTCACACCTGGCAACGCTGCCTCTGCACCTATCCCCCCTGCTTCCCTCTGTGCAGAGTGTGTAGAGCTCCTGTGCCAGCTTTGTGTGGGCCAGACCTGCAGCAGCACAGCAACACACGCACATCACATGGGTCACCATTGCCACAGGCCCTGTACACATGCATCCACTCCCAGCAAAAGGCACCCTCCACATATACTCACCACCCCTGCCTTGCTGGCGATGCTCCTTCAGATGTGCATCCAGGTCTGGATGAGTCACTGCCAGGATGCGGCCCATCAGTGGAGTCATGCTGCGCCATGCCAAATGCCCTGTGCGTGGTAGCATACCCAAGGTCATCTCTGCCACTTGCTTTGCCAGCCGGCTGATGTTGACCCACCTCTTGTGACAGTGGGTACGTCGTCTGTTCGATACCCCCAGAGCTTGCACCTTTGCGGCAATGACCCTCCACACGGCCTTACTCTGGTGTACCTTGAGCTGCAGGTAAGAGAGAAAAGAAGGGTAAATGACCAGTTACACACTGTCAGGTACCAACATCTATCAGTAAAGTAGCAAGACACAGACTCAGGACCAATTGTTACCTCCCTCCCTCCAAAACTGGGGCACCCCTCACAAGGGCACTATGCATGGCCCAAACAGATGTGATTGCATGCGCACATTGGGGGGTTGAGGGTCCATGACAATCTCACAAATGCAGGATGCATCAACACAATATGCATTGACAGAAGTGTGTAAGTGTGCAATTCTACAGGACACAGATGGGCCATATCTTCGATTCACTGTGAAGGAACTGGAGCAAGGAGTATGTAAGTCTGGTGATGTTTTCTCGTTTGGGTGGCAGGCACTGGACCGACTCTCTGGGTCACACTGAGTCAGACAACAGGGGCACACTGAAATATTCACACAATCAATTACTGTCCTGGCACCTACATGGCTAACGTCCGTGGCTCTGTATGGCTGACAATGTAACACACCCCACTCAAACATACAAGTACAGGCATGGAAAAGAGTGACTTTGGGACACGCACACTCCGTTGCCCTGGAGACAGCTTGTCTGTCAGTGTTTGACACAACCCCACACCTCCAGGCATATACTGCTGCAGCACAACTACACGTCTGACACCCCCTACACTACAGCTACCTTCATGGTGACTTACCACTACATTGGGAACACCAAACAGTCTTGGGTACTGTGCCAGCACCTAATCCACAAGGACCTCCAGCTCCTCACTTGTGAATGGACTGGCACGGATCTTCTCCGTCCTTGACATCTCTGTGGACATGGGACACCTGTGGTGGAAGTGATTGGTGAGTGGTCCCAGGCAGCAGGCTCTTGAGGCAGCAGCAGGAGAGGGTCACAGGCAGCAGGCTCTTGAGGCAGCAGCAGGAGAGGGTCCCAGGCAGCAGGCTCTTGAGGCAGCAACAGGAGAGGGTCCCAGGCAGTAGTCTCTGTGAGCAGTGGAAATGTGAGGCTCACTCCCACAGATGTATAGCCCAGTGGGCTCGATTGTAAGCTGAAAAGCTGCAACAATTGGTTGTCCAGGTCTGCCTCTTTCAAAAGCATCCAATGACAGCCTCCGCGGTGGCGGTGCACACCTTCCGCGATTTTCAAATCTGCATCATACCACCGCGATCATCGCTGCATTGGCTGTAGGCAATGCTCCATGGCGGTGATGCACCGCGGGGGCCCGGGGTGCGCTACCGCGATGGTGCATATTTCAAAAACTTCCAATGGCCGCCTCTGCGGTGGCAGTGGACACCTTCCGCGATTTTCAAATCTGCATCCTGCCACTGCGATCATCGCTGCCATTGGCTGTAGGCAATGCTCCATGGTGGTGATGCACAGTGGGGGCCAGGTGGTAGCTACCGCCATTTGTGTGTCGGAACATGCCCACAACCATCTACACATGACTCCATGCCAATGGCTACCGCACTTGTGAACTGGGTGGTGCTGGTTTCACATCGCTGGGACCAGGCAATAGCTACCGCCATTTGGGTGGCGGATCATGCCCACAGCCATTTACACATGTCTCCATGCCAATGGCTACCGCACTTGTGAAGGGGGTGGTGCTGGTGTCACACCGCCGGGGCCAGGCGGTAGCTACCGCCATTTTAGTAACATTTACTGGCTATGCCCATCGTGAACACTGCATCAGTACACAGCAGCAACATGGTGAAGGGCACATCATTGTACACACAATGCCATTCTTCCATATCATCCACAGGTGGACGCACGTTCTGTGTGACACACTTTAGTCTGTGATCCCTGCCATGTCACTTATGCATTTGATGGTTGATGATGCTTGACACTCTTAAGCTAGTGTCAATGATGTTGAAGAAATCAATGTGTTGTGGGTCAGTGCAGACCTTGTCAAGGCTTGTCTCACTGTATAGTATTGTACCAGACTGGTGTTTTTACATCAGCTCATGCACACAACTGAAATTTCTCCGCCGACTGTGATCATTGTGTTGTGGATGTGTGCAGAGTTTACATGATGCATTGAGGTGTGACAGGCACAGCAGATGGGTATGATACAGTCATGGTTATTTATTTAGACACATTGGAGGATGGTACAGCACCAGGCATGTGCATGTGAAATGTGTGGTTCAGTATGTGTGCATTCACATTGACCTATGTGTTTTTTGCGGCACTTGTGTATTGTTAGTGGAGAGTCTCAAATGGCCACCCATGTAACCTGGTGAGCCATGCATCTCTCAGGGCAGTCTTTGATTTGCCATGACATCGTTGATGGTGAGTGCTGTGGCCATCTCATGATGGTTGTCACTGACATTTGCACATTTACATCTCAACTAGGAGGAGGCCAAATCTCCTACATCACCTGACAGTGCTGGAGGACAAGGAGAATGTTGCAATCATTCGGAAATTCCGCCTCAACAGACCAACACTGAAGACCCTCTGCGATCTTTTGGAGCCCCACCTGCAGCCTCACCGCCACTATCACACAGCATTCCCACGCACATGCAAGATGATGGCAGCCCTCCACTTTTTTGTGACTGGTTCCTTCCAGGAGACCGTGGCCAGCGCTGGAGGGATGTTCTTGCAGTATCAGGATTGGCTGTAGCTCAAGAATAATAAAATAGCCACTAACCTTGTTCCAAAAGCCAAGCGGAGACGATGTGTGATGTAAGCCCCCTAGTCCCCCGAAACATGATCCCCCACAGAGGCTAGATAAATACCTCTGCGTGAATTCGTGCCCCCAGGGAAAAAAGGGAAGGGGAGAAAATAATAAAGTAGCTGTGGTTTCGGTGTATCCTTCGTGCTCCTGACCAGCCGTCAGCGAAGAACCTCAGGGTTGTGCACACTACAGAAGGAGGACAGAGAATGTGTATCAGTAACACATAGAGAATAACTACACTCATATATTTTCTATGCTCTTCTCCCTACTCACCCTTAACTCACAAGCTGTCTCTTTGATAATATTTCTCTGTTCTATATGTATATACATTCAGGAACAGAATGATTCCAACCATGAACAGTCTTAAATCTGCAGACTAGGCGAACAGCACTCTTTTCTTCTTTAATGGTATTTCTGCATACCACATTAAACAAATCCCGGCGCTGCTGAAGCTTTTTTCTTTTTTACACGAACTTCGTCTTGTCAGGCACAGTCTAATTAAGATAAACAAAAAGGCCAGCCACGGGGAAATTAGACTTTCAATTCTGTTTAGTACTTGTCACAAAGAAAAAGCGTTAGAACCGAAGGCGTCTTAGCTTCAGGCGCACCTCGGAAACAAACACTTTCACTAATATCTCGCATGCCCCTTTAAACGCGTCTTTTGCGTTTAAAGTACTGCGGCTACTCTGGACCTATTTCAGATTACTTTAAATGTGCACAGAGGATTGTTATCCTCGCAAGGCTTCCTCTCTTCCACGAATACCTGGCAATACACATGAATTTGGAAGTTCTCCAGGAAACAAAGTTCGATGAATATACACACTGGAATGCTGCGTTTCTTCTTTCTTCAAGCTGAACTCCGGCGGGGAGCACCATCCGCCATTCCAACACCTCGCGGGAAAATTGACAAGCACTCTCCTGTTCTCTGGGCGGCCCTTATGTTTGCACCGCCTTCGCTCCTCACCAATGTCGAACCTAAGGATGCTGGGACATGTAGTTTTGTGCATATGTTCCTTGATATTGCGCTTTTCACAGAATAACGGTGAAGATGTTTCTTACAGCGCCAGGAAATCGCTACATGCAGCCATGATGCGATACAAGAATCGCTACATTCATTTCCCCAGGGGAGCAGAATTGGCTGGTATGAAGGGTGACTTCTATCCCCTGGGGTGCATCCCCCATGTTGTTGGTGCCATTGATTGCACCCATGTAGGTCTGGTGCCACCACAGGCAACTGAGCACATTTTTAGAAATTGTAAACATTATCATTCTATCAATGTGCAGGTGGTGTGCATTGCGGACATGACCATCTCCCATGTGTGAGCAAGATTTCCTGGCTCTGCACATGATTCGTACATCATGAGGAACAGCATGGTGCCACAGATGATGGAAAATCTGCATCTGCGTGCTTGGATTGTGGGTGAGTATGCCTACTGCTATGGCGTGCTGTGTGTTACCTGCTGCACTCTGGCTGTGCATCATTGCAATGGGTGTTTGTTATTCACAGGTGACTCGGAATATCCCAGTCGGCCATGGCTGTTGAGCCCGCTAAGGAATCCCAGGACCCCGGGTGACGTCCATTACAATGAAGTCCATGGCAGGACCCGACGTGTAATCGAACAGACTTTTGGCGTGCTGAAGTCAAGATTCGGCTGCCTTGATTGGGCAGGAGGTGAACTGACATACTCGTCTGGGAAGGTCTGCAAGATCGTTGTGGCATGCTGTATGCTGCACAACCTGGCCATCCACAAGGGGATCCCCCTGCTTATGGACGAAGGTGAGGAACCAAGGCCACCGCCTGCTCAAGGACCTTAGTCCAGTGATGAGGACACTGGAGAGGAGAAAGGAGTTGACCTGCGCCAACAGCTCATCGACCGCTACTTCACTTGAAGGTGGGTGACGAAGTACCACTTGTACATTGTCTGGTGTGGATGGTGTTGTTGTGAAGGGCTATGCGCGGATGTAATAGACAGGCACATGTGGAGTTACCTGTATGCGAAAATGTGTCAGTGACATTTCACATGTGACCATATGCAGGACTAATAATAATAATAATAATCCACATTTGTAAAGCGCACAATCACCCGTAAAGGTCTCTAGGCGCTGGGGGCCATTGGGCAAGCTATTGCCCAGAGTCACATGGTGCTGGGCAAATCTGCTGCATGTGTCGGGGATCGAACCATGATCGCCAGATTCCGGAGTCAGTCGCCCTGGCTGTGGCGCCACACCTCTGTTTGTTGACACTTGTTGCCCATTGTGTTGACTGCCTGTACAGTTATGTTGATGTTTGGTGTTGTGTTATGTCTGTGATAGCACACTGACGCCAGTGACTGTTGTGTCTCCCTAGGTGCTACGGAGTCATCCTGGCCTACATAATGTACATCTTTTGTATACATCATGGACATTTTGGACACAGTCAACATAGCACTAAAGACAAGACTGCACAAAGTCTTAGGTGTTAGGTGTTTTATTTACAAAGTTGCCATGTGAGGGGTGCTTGCATTTTTACATGTAGGTGGTGATAGAGCAGTGAGTTGACAGTCATGGGAGATGAGATGCAAGAGTAGAGACCACATGGATGTGGTGACCCAGTCCAACAGACATGTGCCATTCACAAGGCACTGCGGGGAAGGACAGTTCAAAGAGTCAATGCAGTGGGGAAGAGGGTTGCCATCAGGGCTGCCTCCATGACTGGCGTGTGGCTGGTGCTTTGCCTCCAGAGACTCCCAGGCTCTTCTTTGGACACCCCCTTGATCTCTTGGGGGGGGGGCTGCTGCTTTGCCAGCGTCGTATGAGGACTCACCCCTCTCTGTGGCCGCAGGGAAGGATGGTGCACTGTCATCCTGTGGCACAACAGAGGGGAGCGGAGGTGTTGTTTGGGACGATGGCCTGTCCCTCAGTAATGCCACTTGCTGGCCCATGAGGTCCACCATCTGTCCAAGGCGGTTGTCGATGGACCTCATCAGCAGGATGAGCTCCGTTAATAGTTCATCAGCCAATTTATCCCTGGACCTGTTGGTATGCCTCCACAACTCTGGTGAAGTGATCCAGGGATGGTGTCCACTCCTCCTGAGTTCTGGTGGTGCCCTGCTGTCACGGACCTGTTGCCTCGCCACTCTGGGTCCACGCACACTCTCCCTGCCCTCCACAGTTGTTGGTGTGGCCTGGTCATCCCCTGGGACAGGGAGGGTGCTGCAGGTGGTACTGGTGGGACTGGTGGTGGTGGTGGTGGCGGTGGTGGTAGCGGTGGAGGCAGAGGCCGTGACTGCAGGGGTCTGCTGTGCTGTTGTTGTTGCAGCACACGTGGTGGTGGGGAGGATGGAGTCTTGGGACCTAAGGGTCCGTGGCACACCAGATGGGCCGACCGGGAGCTCATCGGCCAAACTGTCCTTGGAGTCAACATCCGAGATTCCATGTACCGGGGATGGAGACTGGCTCTGCTGTTTGTTATTGTGGTCCTCAGCAGTGAGTTATTCATCACCTGTGGATTAGATGGGTAATGGTCAGTGTTGGGCACTGTGCAAGTATTGTGTCATCTGCTTGTCATCAACTGTCTGTATACTACACAATTGTGAAGTCAACACTAGTATTATTCATTGCAAGACTGTGTAATTTCATGGTGCAGAGGAACATCATTTACTCATACATGTCAGGCGTCAATGCATTGCATGCAATTGTTGCTGTGTGTAGGGATGCAGGTCTCACACACACACATCAAGAAGAGTGAAGATGGCTACTTACCTGTTAGCTGAGGGAGAACATTGCAATGGCTGACACATGCTCCTGGGTGGGGGAGGCCTCCATTCTGCTGGAGTGTGGGACAGGGGGCATGCTGGGAGTAGTGATACAGACCTCCCACCTCCAAACAGTCCTCCAATACAAGATGGTTACCTACCTGTTAGGTGAGGGAGAACAGTGCAATGGCTGACACATTCTCCTGGGTGGGTGAGGCCTCCATGCTGCTGGAGTGTGGGACAGGGGGAATGCTGGGAGTAGTCATACAGGCCTCCCACCCCCAAACAGGCCTCCCAAGCAAGTTGGACAAACATCACAAGCAAGATGGCTACCTATCTGTTAGCTGAGGGAGAACAGTGCAATGGTTGACACATGCTCCTGGGTGGGAGGGAGTGCTCCATGCTGCTGGAGTGTGAATTCGGGGCATGCTAGGAGTGGTAGTGCAGGCCTCTCTCCCCCAAACAGGCCTCACAGTGAAGATGGCTGGCTACCTGTTAGGTGAGGGACAACAGTGCAATGGTGTTTGGGTTGTGAAAGGTAGTACTTATCAGTGTGTTGTTTGACATTTGTTTGTACTTACCAGCCTCCGTTCCCCGGGTACTCCTGTGAGACTCTTAGGATGCAGTATGGTAAGTACCTTCTCCTCCCATGGTGTGAATGTTTTCGGAGGGATGGGAGGGCCACTGCCAGTCACGTTCGCCAGCTCCCAGTTCTTGCTCCTCTTCTCCTTGACAAACCTCTTGAGACCATGCCACCGCTTCATGATCTCCTTCTTGGATCTTGGGGTGGTCTCTACTGCATTGACCCTTTGTACTATCCTTTCCCACACTTGTGTCCTTGTGGCTAACGGGGTCTGTTGGACCAGGCTACCAAACAGTTGTGGCTCTACTCTGACAATCTCATTGACCATGACTGTCAACTCAGCCTCTGTGAATTTTGGCATCTTCTGTGAGGTCATGTTGTGTGGTGGTTGAAGTGTTTGTGGGTGAAGGTGTGTGGATGGGGTGTGTGGTGTTGGTGTGTGAGGTATGTTGTTTGCTGGGGGATTGTTTGTGCTGGTGTGATGGAGGTAGTGATGGTGGTGGTGGTTGTGTGTGTGTGCTGTGCTCTTTTGCCTCTCCTGTCAGATGTGGTGTATGGCCTTCTCTTCTGGAGTGTTGCAAAGGATTGTGGTCAGTGAAGGGGCTGGTTTTATACTCAGCTATGTGGGTGTGTCCAAGTGGAATTTGGATGTCAGGTGTGTTTTCGGAGGTGTACTGTGCTTTTCTTTTTGGTTTTGCATTTATTTATTTCATTTGTATTTTTTTAATGTATTTGGGGGGCATGGCTACTTTGATTTGTGCAATGTTTAGCATCACTGAGGTGTTTTTGCATCGTCCGTCATTTTTTTCATGTACCTTCCTCTGCAGTGGCTATGCTGCAGCTCTACCGCTATCTCTCCCATTCACTCCTGTGTGCGACCGCGGTTGTCGTAAACAGTGGTTCCTACTGCGGGACCCTCGGTGATATCCTAATTTCTTGTGCGGTGTCTACGCTTTCATTGCGGCGGGTTGTTGCTTTTCTGCTGCTTTTCCGTCTGTCGTTATCGTTTTTTTGCCGTCACCGCCCGCGTCAGGTGGTTTTGGTAGGCCCGCTACCGCAGCGGTCGGTCTTTTGTGGCGGTTGATCCTAATTTGGCCGCCGGTTTATCCGCGGTCCTGGCGGGCGGTTGTTTCCCGCCTCCATGACGGTCGGGGTGATGTTCCTCCTGCTATCCTAATGGGGGCCCAAGTGTTTTGGAAATTTAGTAAATACTACTCAAATAAATGTTATGGTAGAGCTATAACTGAAGAAGTCAGAGTACTATCTACAAAAGAACATATTCACCCCTAAATAGAGGTCAGTGATGCCCTTGAAAGCATAAAAGAAGCACCAGTACTGAAAAACCTACAACTCAAATACTAAAAGAGGAACTCTTAAAAGTTCCTCAACATGCTTCAGGACAACTACCCTCAATTGATTCCCTAAAAAGAACAATTGCAAGACAAAAAAGAGTAACAGCAACCCTTCGAACAGAATTATAAGGTTTGCTACTGCAAACAATATAACAAAATTACAAGACTGCCACCACTGGATGATAGATGGGACTTTTAAAACATGCCCAAAACCATGTTTCCAGCTCTACAGCATACATCAATCAATCAATCAATCAGATCATTAATAGAGCGCGCTACTCACCCGTGAGGGTCTCAAGGCGCTGAACAAAAAAAAAGGGGGGGGGCTGCTACTGTTCGGGAGCCAGAACTTGCTGCTGCTACTGCTCGAAGAGCCAGGTCTTGAGGTGTTTCCGGAAAGTGAGATGGTCCTGGGTCGTTCGTAGGTGTGTGGGGAGGGAGTTCCATGTTTTGGCTGCTAGGTAGGAGAATGATCTTCCTCCAGTGGTGGTTCTGCGAATCCGTGGGATGCTGGCGAGGGCGAGGCTGGAGGAGCGGAGTTGGCATGTGGGAGTGTAGAACGAGAGGTGGTTGTTGAGGTATTCGGGTCCTTTGTCGTGGAGTGCTTTGTGTGCGTGGGTGAGGAGCCTGAACGTGATCCTCTTGTTGACGGGGAACCAGTGCAGGTTTCTCAGGTGGGCGGATATGTGGCTGTGGTGGGGGGTGTCGAGGATGAGTCGTGCGGAGGCGTTTTGTATGCGTTGTAGTCGGTTCTGAAGTTTGGCGGTGGTTCCTGCGTATAGGGCGTTTCCGTAGTCCAGTCGGCTGGTGACGAGTGCCTGGGTGACGGTCTTTCTGGTTTCGGTGGGGATCCATCTGAAGATTTTTGGGAGCATGCGCAGGGTGTTGAAGCAGAAGGAGACGGCGTTGACTTGCTTGGTCATCGTGAGGGATGTGTCCAGGATGAATCCCAGGTTGCATGCGTGGTCCGCTGGTGCTGGGGTGGAGCCCAGTGTTGTGGGCCACCAGGAGTCGTCCCAGGCAGAGGGGGATTGTCCGAGGAAGAGGACCTCCATTTTGTCTGAGTTCAGCTTCAGGCGGCTGAGTCTCATCCATTCTGTGACGTCTTTCATTCCTTCCTGGAGGTTGGTTTTGGCGGTCGTCGGGTCTTTGCTGAGGGAGAGTATCAGCTGGGTGTTGTCGGCGTAGGAGATGATGTTGATGTTGTGTTTGCGTGCGATGGCGGTGAGGTGGCTCAGTTGAAGAGGGTTGGGCTGAGCGAGGAGCCCTGGGGTACGCCGCAGATGATCCTGGTGGCCTCTGATCGGAAGGGAGGGAGGCAAAATCTCTGGGTTCTGTTGGAGAGGAACGAGGTGATCCAGTCCAGGGCCTTTCCTTGGATCCCGATTTTGGAGAGGCGGGTTATTAGGGTGCGGTGGCAGGCGGTATCGAAGGCTGCCGAGAGGTCCAGGAGGATGAGGGCAGTTGTTTCTCCATTGTCCATCATGGTCCGGATGTCGTCGGTGGCTGCGATGAGCGCAGTCTCGGTGCTGTGGTTGGCTCAAAATCCGTACTGGGATGGGTCAAGCAGGTTGTTAGCCTTGAGGAAAGCAGTCAGCTGTTTCTTTACCTGTCTTCTCGATTACTTTGGCCGGGAAGGGTAGTAGAGAGATGGGGCGGACGTTCTTGAGGTCTTTGGGGTCCACTATGGGTTTCTTCAGAAGGGCGTTCATTTCTGCGTGTTTTCAGCTCTCGGGGTAGGCGGCTGACGTGAACGAGCTGTTTATGACATTCCGGAGATGGGGTGCGATGATGGTGTCGGCTTTGTTGAAGATATGATGGGGGCAAGGGTCGGAGGGGGAGCCGGAGTGGATGGAGTTCATGACGCTGGTGGTGTCTTCAGTGCTGGTAGGGGTCCAGTCGCTGAGGGTGGAGTTGGGGGTCGCTGGTTTGGTGGCTGCAGGCGGAATCTGGGGTCCAAAGCTGTCGTGTATATCTGCGATCTTGTGGTGGAAGAACGTGGCGAGGCAGTTGCAGAGTTCTTGTGATGGTGTGACGTCGTTGTTGCTGGCCCTGGGGTGTGAGAGCTCTTTGACGATGCTGAAGAGCTCCTTGCTGTTGCGAGTGTTGTTGTCTAGTCGTTCTTTGAATGATGACCTTTTGGTGGTTCGGATAAGCTGGTGGTGCTCGCGGGTGGCGTTCTTGATGGCTGTCATATTCTCTGTAGGCGCCAGGTTTTTTCAAGGGTTCAACAGGATTTCTTGGATTCTTTAAGTGCGTCTGTGAACCATGGGGTTTTCCTGTTGCCAGTTGGGCCTGGGGGGTTCTTCAGTGGTGCGAGGTCGTCGGCGCAGTTAGTGATCCACTGTGCGAGGTTGCGGGCTGCGTCATTGGCGTCTGTGGTGTTGGCTGGCGGGTTCTGGCTTAGTGATGAGAGCAGTTGTTCTGTGGTGATTTTGCTCCAGCATCTGCGGGGGATCTGTCGTGTGCGGTGGTGGGATGTGTTCTTTTGAAGGAGAAGTGGATACATCTGTGGTCGTTCCACAGAAAATAATTATTTATTTCGAATTGGCAATGATAAATTCTATCTTAAAAGCTTTTCCACATACAGCAATCCAAGGTTGCTATTACCATTTCAACCAAAGCATTTGGAGACCTCTCTTAAAATCTACATTAAGCATACAATATGCTACAGATAGCACTTTTGCCTATTAAGTCAAAAAATTCATTGCCCTAGCATATGTCCCTGTCACCGATGTAGCAGAACATTATAATAAACTAATAGATAGCCCATATTACAAAAAAAATTAAGAGAAACTAGCACCACTCCTCGACTACTTCGAGGATACATGGGTGGGAAGGTTACACCGATCTGGACATAGACGCCAACCAAAATATCACATAGCTTGGTGGAATATGTACATAAGCACACTAAACAAAGAAGTAAAAACTAACAACAGTGTAGAAGGATGGCACAATGCCTTGCAAGCAACCACTAGAAGAGGAAAACCTACTGTACAAAAACTACTACAAGCTTTACAAAAAGAACAGAGCTACCAAGAGCTACGCATACACCAATCAATAACTCCAATAGGACCTAAACTAAACAAACAAACTAAGCAAATGTTTAGACTACTTCAAAGTCAGGTTACCCTATATCCTTCTACTCGAGGCCTAGACTATCTATCTCTAATAGCCAAAAGCCTCCTGTAACTTATCTATACACAATATTATACAAAAAATCAGTTAACCAACAGAAATAAATTTATTTTCAGAAATAATATATAATTGTCACACATATTTATTTCCATTAAGTAAATATATATTAACAATTAAGATAATATTTCTTAAAATATACAAAAAATCAAACACAATTAAAATAAAATTTCCCACCCAAATAATGTAAAATAAATAAACTTACAATTCATGTAGCAGTCGAAGATGTAATCCAACAACTTTTAATCCATTTACTACACTGGTAATCCAATATAAATCCAATGAATCGAAACCCTCAAAACCCCAAAAAAATGTCAAAACAGGAAAAAACGCTCCAGGAAATCCCGAGAAAAAAAGTATGGTAACTATATTCACTAAAGTAACAAACACACACTTTTAACTTAAAAAAACACCTCTTCTTCTCCAGCATAAATTGGAAACCCTTAAAAAAAAGTTAAAAACCACTCCAGGGAACCCTGAGAAAACCATGGGGGTCATTAGGATGGTGAGCGGACTTAGTTCGCCCACCATCCTATCGGGTATTGGGACTGCCCGCCATAAGAGCAGGGGTCCCAAGGGGGATATTAGGATGCGCCCGCTAATGTGGCGGGCACATCCTGCATTGTTAGCATTATGGCGGGCGGTGCTCTCAGCACCTCCCACCACAATGATAACAATGAACGAATGCATTCGCATTAACAAAGTAGCAGGTACGTGCGGTACCCCCCTTGTGCACCCCCCACCTCTCCTTCACTCTGGGGGCCCACAGGGGGCTAAGCCCATGGTAATATGGCTGGCAGTGTCTAATAGACACTGCCAACATATTAAACCTTTTCCGCCCCAGCCGCAAGGCGACCGGGGGAAAAAGCGGCGGATGGTCTTTCCGTCCCCCGCGGGTCCCCCCGCCATCCTAATATGGCCGGGGGTCATTTATGTGAGGATGGCGGGCGGATTGCCCCCGCCAGGCCGGCGGTGGCTACCGCCCGCCATCTGAATGGGCCCCTAAGTGTGGTAACTTTATAAATTAAAGTAACATACACACACTTTTGGTATAAAAAAACGCATGTTCTTTTCCAACATTAATCAAAAACCCTTAAAAACCCGAAAAATAGTTAAAAATGTTAAAAACCGTTCCAGGAAACCACGAAAAAATGAAAGAGAGTGTGCAAAGATCAGTTTAATAAACTACTACACTCTTCTCTCTAAAAAACGCATCCTTCTCCGGAACGGACCGCGATAACCAAGAACCTGTAAAAAATATCGAAAACAAACCCACCCACACAAAACCCCCAAAACATTTAAAAAATAGATTAACATGAATGTACAATATAAAAATAAACATACCTTTAATAAAACAAACTAAATACACTAGGCCTAAAAAACTCTATCACGACACCTCCGTAAAAAACAACGAACACCTAAAACATACAAAAACCACAACCAACTAACTAAACTAATACTACACACCTCCCAACTACACTCAAACATTAGTACTCTCTAACATATAATACTTCAAATTCATCTTACCTTTCCAAACGTGACGCAGCATCCAACCGCAAGCTTCTCCAGTCATGAATGAAGCAAAATAACATTACGCGGTTAGAAAATAGTCCCTGTGAAACCAAAATATTAACTTAAACATATTAAATACAATGTTGTAAATAAAAATAACACATAATACTGCACTCTAAGGGGTCCATTAGGATGGCGGGCGGGCGCCACCCTAACGGAGTAGTGGACCGCCCGCTAACAGTGCGGGGGTCCCAAAAATGGCATTAGGATGCGCCCGCCACACAGGCGGGCGCATCCTGTATGTATACCATTGTGGCGGGCGGAGCAGGAATCTCCGCCCGCCGCAATGGTAAAAGTGCATGTTGTGCTTTTCAAAGTGCAACATAACAGGCACCGCGCGGTGCCTGCCATGTTGCACTCTGAAATGCGGGGGGTACCATAGGTACCCCCCATGTGCACCCCCCAAGCCACGGACTCCCAGGGGGCCCGCAAGGGGCCCCAGCAGGGAGTGTCCGCATGCCTTTCCGTGGCGGCATTGCTGCCACGGAAATGCATTGTACACAGCCCATAGTAATATGGCGGGCGGTGTCTAAAAGACACCGCCACCATGTTACTGGTTTTCCGCCCCGGCCGCTAGGCGACCGTGGCGGAAAACAGGCGGGCGGTGTTTCCCACCGCCGCGGTCCCTCCCGCCATCCAAATCTGGCGGGGGGAATTGGGCTGATGATGTTGGGCGGATTTCCTCCGCCAGGCTGGCGGTTGCCACCGCCAGCCTGGCGGAGGAAATCCGTCCGACATCATAATGGACCCCTAAATATCATAAATAATTTTCTGTGACCTTAAAAATTGCTAGATGATTAATTACCCTTTGTCAATTAATAATAACATAATATTAATGATTATTAATACTTTCTTTAATATATAAAAATGGCTAAAGAATACATATAAAAAATTATACTTCAGCGTATATATAATTATCATTTTTATTTTACATTAAAAATTACTATATAATTATTTAACATTGGCAAATTAATAATAATTAATACCAAATATTAATAACTATTATTATTAATCATTGTATATGTATAATTTAAAAAACAACATATAAAAATTATACTTAAGTGTATATATTATTGAAATTTCTCTGTTAATTCAAAAATTACTTTATAATTAATGTACCTTTGTAAATTAATAATATTAATTAATAACAAATAATAATTATTATTATTAATATTCTTGTTTATGTATATAAATGTTTTAAAAATACATATCAAGCATTATACCTGACTGTATGTATAATTTAGATTTTTCTGTTACTGTAAAAATTACTTTATAATTAACTAATCTTTGTAAATTAATGATAATAATTAAAAATAAATATTAATTATTATTATTAACAATCTGTTTTATGTATATAAATGTTTATAATATATATATGAAGTATGAACAATAGTAAAAATATACTTACCTGTTTTCTATTTACCTGTTAATGATTGTTTATAAAAATGTAAAATAATCTCTCAAATACAAAGTACACTGTATATATTTTTCAAAAAAACAATGTTATAAATAAATATGCTATGTGAATTCAGAAACATTTATAAAAATAAATACATGTAATGTAATACATTTGTTTTACCTAAAAGTTTAACAAAAACAATTTTTTTCTTCATATTTTCTGTACTTTGACTAATATAAATAAATCCTGTAAATAAAAATTTTGAAACTATTCATCTTTTCTTATTTCTCAAACAATAAAATGTGTTTTATGAAAACAAAGTGGTTTTTTTCTTCATAGTTAGATATTGATACATAGGGGCCCATTATGATGTTGGGCGGATTGCCCCCGCCAGGCTGGCGAGGGCAATCCGCTCGACATCCGCATTTGTTTTCCCCCTCCCCATATTAGTATGGCGGGGGGACCTCGGCGGACTGAAAGACCGTCCGCCGTTTTTCCGCCCCGGTCGCCTTGCGGTCGGAGCGGAAAAGGAATGATATGGTGGCGGTTATCTGGCAGACACCGCCAGCCATATTATGATGGGCAATTGTGGATGCCTTTCCGTGGTGGCAATGCGGCCACGGAAAGGCATGCGGAGAATCCCTGTGGGGGCCTGCTGCAGGCCCCCAGGGACTCCGGGGGTGGGGGGTGCACATGGAGGGTACCTATGGTACCCCCCAGCAGTTCCATGCACAGCATGGCAGGCACCGCGCGGTGCCTGCCAAGCTGTGCATGGAAGTGCACAGCATGCTTAACTGCCATTGTGGCGGGCGGTGCTAAGTGCACCGCCCGCCACAATGGTAGGAATGCGGGATGCGCTGTGGCGGGTGCATCCTAATGCTGCCGACGGGACCCCCGCCCTTATGGCGGGCAGTCCCTACTACCGCAAGGATGACAGGCGGGCAAAGTCCGTCCGCCATCCTAATGAGGCCCATAATATTTCACTTACATATATTTAATAAGCATTTATAATTTTGCAACGTACATTTTTTAACATTACTTTTATCTCTAAAATATAAAAAACATATAACTTACCATTCCCACTCCAGACAGGTGAAAGTAAGGGAATGTGCTGGACAGTGACCCAATACAATTTACTATTCCAACTCCAGTCAGGTGAAAGTCAGGGAAGGTGCTGTACACTGATCCAATATAATTTACTATTCCCACTCCAATCAGGTTAAAATCAGGGAAGATGCTGGACACTGACCCAATATAATTTACTATTCCCACTCCAGACAGGTGAAAGTCAGGGAAGGTGCTGGACACTTACTCAATATAAATTACTATTCCCACTCCAGTCAGGTGAACGTCAGGGAAGGTGCTGGACACTGAAACAATATAATTTACTATTCCCACTCCAGTCAGGTGAAAGTCAGGGAAAGTGCTAGACAGTGAACAAATATAATTTACTATTGCCGCTCCACTCAGGTGAAAGTCAGGGAAGGTGCTGGACACTGACCCAATATAATTTACTATTCCCACTCCAGTCAGGTGAAAGTCAGGGAAAGTGCTGGACACTGACCCAATATAATTTAATATTCCCACTCCAGTCAGGTGAAAGTCAGGGAAGGTGCTGGACACTGACCCAAAATAATTTACTATTCCTACTCCAACCAGCTGAAAGTCAGGGAAGGTGCTGGACACTGACCCAATATAATTTACTATTCCCACTCCAGTCAGATGAAAGTCAGGGAAGGTGCTGGACACTGACCAAATAATAAACAAGAATACAAACTATAAAATATAGTTCATAAGTTATAAAAATCTAAATAATAATATCATTTTTTATCAAATTCACAAACAAATAAAAGTAAATTATTAAAAATTATTTAAAAGTATACTTATTAAAAATATAAATTAAAAGATTTATTAAAAATGTATGTTCTCATTAAAATTAATTTTCTACATTAATAATGATTTACAAATGTACAATAAATATTTTTTTTAAAACACCACACTCTTATGCCCTATTAATTCAACATCCCATTCCTTAAAAAAAAAATTGATTTCTAAATTTGCAAAATAATTTCTACAAACTAATTATTTAAAAACACTCCACACCTTTTTCCCCTATTAAACCAACATCCCGTTCCTAAATAATTGATACAAATTAGATTTTTTTTTTATTCTAAAAATATAATTTCGTTTTTTTTTTAAATTTCATAATTAAATAAATATTACTAATGATTATAAAACACTATCCAACCTTATCCCCTATTAACTCAACATCCCATTCATAGAAAAAATTTATATAAATTAGAAATTTATATTTTTTAATTTAAAAAAATAATTTTAAACTTTTAAAAATATTACTCATTATTTTAAAACACTCCCCACCCTTATTCCCTATTAACCCAACATCCCGTTCCTAAAAAATTTATATAAATTCGAAATTTGTAATTCAATTTCTAAAAATATATTTTCGAAATTAAAATAAAAAAAATATTTTATATAATATTACTCATTATTTTAAAGCACTCCCCACCCTTATCCCCTATTAACCCAACATCCCCTTCCTAAAATATTTATAGAATTTCGAAATTTTAAATTCAATTTAAAAAAATATAATTTCGAAATATAAAATAAAAAATTCATATTTTAGAAAATATTAATCATTATTTTAAAACACTCCCCACCCTTATCCCTTTTTAACCCAACATCCCGTTCTTAAAACAAAATCTTAAAATACACAAATAATACAATTAATAAATACAAATAAAATAATTACAAATTAAATAAATTAACCAAAATTAACCAAAATAATTACAAATTCAATAAATAAATATAATAAACATTATGGGGCCCATTAGGATGTCGGACGGGCATGGCAGTGGCAATCTGCCCGACATCCTTTGCCGCCCGCCACCCATTTCCCCCCGCCACATTAGTATGGCGGAGGGGCCGTCTTTCCGTCCGCCACTTTTCCGCCCTGGTCGCCTGGCGGCCGGGGCAGAGAATGTTTAATATGGACTTCTTTTAGACACAGCCAGCCATATTATGATGGGCTTTGGGGAATGCCTTATTGCCGCCACGGAAAGGCATGCGGAGACTCCCTGCGGGGGCCCGTTGCAGGCCCCCTGGTCCTCCGGGGGCGCATGGGATGCACATAGGGGGTACCTATGGTACCCCCCTGCATTTCAAAGTGCAACATGGCAGGCACCGCGCGGTGCTTGTCATGTTGTGCTTTGAAATGCACAACGTGCATTTTTACCATTGCAGCGGGCAGCGCTTTCAGCACAGCCTGACGCAAAAGTAAAAATACAGGATGCGCCCGCCAGTGTGGCGGGTGCATCCTAATGGCCAAGGCAGGACCGCCGCTCCGATGGCGGGCGGTCCCGTTTTGCACGAGGATGGCAGGCGGGCAAAGTCCACCCGCCATCCTAATAAACCCCTATATATTTATTTTCAATATTTTAAACATTCTATATTATTTTTTTATATTTTCTACATTCTATATATTACATTTCGATATTCAACACAACACTAAGAAAATGATATTAAAGTAAAACGATATTATCAACTCGATATTTTTAACAACGATATTTTTTACTTAACTTACAAAATGATATTTCTAACTTCGATATTCTGATTTCCGATATAATTGTACTCTCAATATTTTTACTTCGATATTACACACATTCGATATTTTACATTCGATAGTATGTCCTCTTACCGTTATAACCATTATGGCCATCATTTCTTGCACAAATCTACAATGCCTAGAAATGTGTACATTTATAACTAATGGGAACATTGTCCAACACCACCAAAGGGTAGCCCCATAACTTTTGCTATGAAATTGCCATACTTTTCAGGGTTCAATGTATCCAATGCAAAAACATTTTTCTTTAGAAATGTGAACAGAACAGGAAAGAAAAGTATGTTGACCAATACCAAACAGATTTATTATGGAGTCTTTTATGCCCAACTGTCTAGACAGGGTTTCGACTTTTGGAAAGACAACATTGAGACAAAGACTGTCTGGGGTACAAAAGATTGGCAAGTGCAGTGGGTAGAAGCTTTGTTCAGAGCCTGTATCATCCCGGTGCAAATTATGTTTTTGAATGACACTGTCCAACAAACGTCTTGCCTTGGGTTAGCCAAGATCAAAGACATGAACATTCCGTCCATACCTACACTTACACCTGGGAGTGATAACACTTCGAAGGGGGAGGTCGACGTAAATACTATTTTGCATCACAACAGAACAGATCCAGATTGGAATACATGGGTCATCTGGCCCACAGACACAAACAACTGTCAAGATAGATTCCTGAACAAAACACAAGGGTTTAAAATCAATAGGCCAGACCCAATATATGTTCAACGACAGCATCCTGGAATAGTAACAACATACAGTGTAGGGGAACTCTGCCTTGATTGGCTGCAGAAATCTGCACTTAAAGATGTATAGCAACACTTATCTTTACTTAAAGATGGAGCAGATCTTAGGGAATTCTTGTTAGGACCAAGAAAACCGCGTCAAAAACGTTTCATATATGCCGGTATATATGCTGCATATAACAAAATATGGAAGATTACGCAAGCAGAGACTGCAGAACGAATACGAGAAATTGATTGTATCAATTTAGAAAAGTCTCTCTCTGTAGTTGACAATGGGTTAACAACTCTGTCGTTCAGGATATATTCATTGAACAGCATAGTATCGTCTGCCGTAGACATCATGGAACAAGACTTGGTCATGTTTGAACATGATTAGTCTCAGCTACGTTCTATCATGCTATTAGGTTGGGCGCTCCAAAACCTGCATTCATGCTATGTGCCTTGGCGTTTAACCAATACTACTTCACTGTTTTCAGATTTCAATCTCACCTATAAACCGATCAAACTGACACAAAGGGGGAGCAGACTATACGGTGCTGAGCATTGAAAAACTGGAAAGATTGCCGTTTACGGTAACAGAAAAACCAGCTACTGAATGAATAATACATGGAACAATCACTCTGCCTGTTACAATTTTTCATTTTCAGTATTGCCTAAAATGCATACCAGCAGGCAAATATGAAAGGTTGGGTAAAGAATACATCAAGACATTCTGAAATTTACCATACACACACAGATGTTGCAGTGGGGGTCGTGAAGTGTTTCTTAGCGGTTCAAACTTTAAAAACAGACTAAGCGGTTCTCTCCTTTGTCAGGGTATTCATTTACACGGGCCTGTGATAGTTCCAATAACAACTCATCCTGTCACCTGCAAGGTTCGCTAGCTGCGGTGATTGATCCAATTTTTGGACAACTTTCAAATGGAAGTTACCTCATGTTGAACGATCACAGCTGCTGAGGTATGTTGCCAGGTATTCCATATCTAGTAACTGTGTCATCCAGGGCCACTTGCTGTATGCAAGTGTTGTTTCCAAAAACCAATATTGTCAGGGAGTCACCTCTATGGTCTTTACTGAACATCTCTTGTATACGAATTGATACTCTAAGCAGAATGTAAGCCATTCTTTTGCAAAAAACTGTGCCACTGACCTCGGCCAAAGAAACCTATGATCTACAAATTGCAAGGACTTCCACCGAGATACATGCCCTTTTGAATACAAACTGCTCTATACATTTCTCAGAAATGTTAAGTCGTATCTTTAACATGTCTGATACGAGAAGTATTGTACATGTATTTATGACCGTGTTTTCTGGACTGTTAGCACCTTTTCAAGCAGTCCTCGGAATCATTCCAAACTTCCTGTACTCTGTGTTTGGCGGACTGCCCCTCCTTTAGCCAAATCACCAGCGACACCCAGTTCTCCATGGAGACAACTCTACTGGCGACGAAGTGTTGTGAGCGCATCGTTCAAATTTTGGGATTACCTCGTCTACGAGAATTAAATACCATATGGTTTCTGTCATTCAAACCAATCTGGCAATATTGCATCTTACCTGTTCTACGCTGCCTGCTATGCGGATTAGAATGCGTGCTATACACCTGTCTGGCACTCCCATCAGTCATGCCAATGGATGTTGATACTTTGATGGACCCCACAACGGCCCATGCTCTGTGTTGTCCCCAGCGGCTACCAATTCTGATGACGACATTCATTGAGATCTCACATATTCAAATTGCAACTGCTGAGGTACGAGAGGAAACATCAGGCGCACAGGTACCTTCCGATTCAAACCAATACTGAAGGCGATGCTTCACATCTATGTGCGGTTAATCTTCTAAACGAGGTAATATAAATTTTGCCTACAATGGTGACAACTTTTGTCAACAGAAATAGAAGATTTCATGTTTTCTCCAAGCCCTAATACTGACTTTTGATTTTGCCACACGGTGGTCTATTACGATGTCGGGCGGATCGCCACCGCCATGGTGGCGGTGGCGATCCGCCTGACATTCATGCCCGCCCGCCACCCATTTCCTCCCCGCCATATTGCTATGGCGGGGGGGACCGTGGTGGACGTAAACACCGTCCGCTGCTTTTTCAACCCGGTCGCCTTGCGGACGGGGCGGAAAATGTTTAATATGGTGGTGGTGTCTATTAGACACCGCCAGCCATATTATGATGGGCTTGCAGACATGCCTTTCCGTGGCGGCAATGCCGCCACGGAATGGCATGCGGAGACTCCCTGCGGGGGCCCATTGTGGGCCCCCTGGGACTCTGGGGGGCAGGGGGTGCACATGGAGTGTACCTATGGTACCCCCCGCATTTCAAAGTGCAACATGGCAGGCACCACGCGGTGCCTGTCATGTTGTGCTTTGAAATGCACAACATGCACTTTTACCATTGCGGCGGGCGGCGCTTTCAGCACCGCCCACCGCAATGGTAAAAATACAAGAAGCGCCCGCCAGTGTGGAGGGCGCATCCTAATGGCCAAGGCGAGACCGCCGCTCCTATGGGGATGGCAGGTGGACAAATTCCGCCAACCTTCCTAATGGACCCCATAGTGTTCTGAGAGACTTTGAATTTGACCTTCATTCTCAAAGCAAGGAACTGACTTTGTAACTTTTTCCAATGATGAATTTTATTTTTCCAAATTTGTATTTTTTCATTTTTGGCACAAGTAATCTGCTTATAGTAGAACTATTCATAGAGAACAAGATTTCAATGGTTACTTCCAGAGACAATGTATGACCTTGTCCACATACAAACAGTTTTATGTAATCTGACATGAAATGGTTTCGGCCTTTTTTTCTTCTGTATTTACGAACCATTTCATAAATGTTTATTTTTGTGATTCATTCAGTTAGCATTCAAAATGTAATACACATGCTTAGAATGAATACTTGCTTTATGTGTACAACACCAATGCAATAGTTTGAATATATTATTTACAATGTGTTTGTAACATGCTTTTAGCACTTCGTGTGTAGATACATTTTTAGATAAGTTATCATGTTTAGAATTTAGTAATGTCATACATACAAAAGTGAAGTTGGTGTTGTGTATCGATTTAGATTCCGTATGAATTTCTCGTTTCATGCCCTTCTATAGATACATTTCATATTGCCCTTATATAGGCATAAAAATCCAGTCCTTATTTAGGCATATTCAATGCTACCCATGGCTATTTACATCCGTTCATCTACTGCACAATGACTTCTTGGAAAACCAGACTCTTAAGCTTTAGAGACTTCCCCTTGCCTGGATATTGATTTCTTCAAGAACTCATTTATTATGCATGAACGTCATATCCTTAGGGGTTCATTCATGATGTTCATATGCCCAACTTCTACATCAATACTGGCATTCCTAAACACCTAAAAGGTATAAATATAACTTCACTTGCTATGGCAAAGCATGGTGTGGTTTGATGCAGGTCAACAGCCTACTTGTACGATGCAGCTCGCCACAGCAAGTCCCGAAGGAAGTCATCTCCCAAGCTGACGCACTGACTAGAAGCTGTCATCCTCCTGCCGAGAATCCAGCTCCAGTGCTTCTGACTCTCCTTGTGGGGTGTTGGGAAACTGAGGCCTGGGAAAGAGATACCAACCTCTCTCATTCTAAGGTATGGAGCTGATTAGAACCTAGAGAAACCTTTGGCAATTCTTGGCAAAACTAAACTAAACTAAACTTATGCTAAGACAGCACCTACTTCTTCCCTTGTTCTAGACTTAGGTTAGGTACACTGGGGTAGGATTATTTTAGAAGCACCAGTTGAGTAATTTAGCCTGTGTTATTTATGTATGTATTTTTATATATGTCATAGCAACAGATCATGCTATTACAGTATTATTTTATATTACTGTTGATGCTGTACGCATTATACTTTGCATTCTGTCTAACGATTGTAGCAATTCATATCTCTTGCATGAGAAAGAAGACTGCAAACCCCTTTTTATTGAAACCCCTGTCTCTCTATTTCTGTGCAAATCTGTAGAAACGAAGCATGCACGATTGACTGAGTGAAATGGTTATCTATTGTTTCCATGACGCTGAAGATTTTGTTCCTACTCTAAGGGAAACAAAGTTGACATGTTTATGCAGTAGTCAGAGACTAATCCCTTCTTGTTCATTCGAGAAACTTTCTAGTGACCTCTGAGATAGCTGGCACACACAATTAAGTTTAATGTACTCAATAAAGACATACTGACCTCTTTCCTATGTCAAAACTATAGTGTATATTAATCAAATGCACAGAGCCTATTAGGGATATAGGAACTACCCTACACAACCTTGTGGTGCAGCACTTGAACAGTACTAAAATAATCTCATGTGGACTCAAATGCATCTTGCAAAACAAGCAGAGAAAGAGTGTGCGCAAAAATGTAAGACACAAAGCTAAAACGTAAGCTTGGATCACGGTAACTTAGCATAATCCACCATGATCCTTGGGACCAGCTAACAATTCATCTACCGTCTTGTGAAGAAATGTCACATGATACAAACCAGAGATAGACATGCAAGGTCACCAAAACTCACATAGCACATGCAACATTTAAACATTGCACACACTGTTGTCAAATTAAACCATTGAACCACACAAACAATGACCATTGAAATGAACACCATGGCATAAATACAGAATATAAACGATTGTAGGATGTGTGAAAACAGTCAAGGCCAATATCAATGTGTGTAACAGGTTTTTTGCACAAGCTCTGCTCAACACAAAAGCAAACTGATTACAGTTCCAAGTATTCAAATAAACAAAATAAATGACAAATCTGAATGAAAACATTGTCTGTCAGATTGTACTGTTCCAAATTGACATTCCATTATGGAACAGCATTGTGTGTACCCACACAACAGCCAAAGGAGCCTGTGCAGGAGAGCTATAGTACAGTCTTAAATACAACTTGCTATGATGACATATTCAAAAATTGACTCACCATTGTCCATTCTAACTTCTGAAGCCAAGCTAGGAGTAATTTCAACAATGTAGTGGTGACCATCATGACTTAACATACACTGTACAAAAACAATGACCCTGTAAATTAGCATACACACACATTTAACACAACATATTGTTCGACACAGCATCCTGCTTAGGAAAGGCATTATCAAACCTCCTTGCATACTTACACTCTTGTAAGAAAGTTGTTAATGACCTGTCTCCTGACATCCACCTCCTCCACCTTCCCCTCCTCGTCACTGGCAACATGCCCGAGAAGTGGATCCTCCCTTGATGGTGTTAGGAATACTCATGTAAACAACTCTCGTCATTCCTGTATAATTTGTTAACATCCTTCTGGTGTATATTTAAATCATGTTTCTGTAATTTAAGCAGTTTTTGCTATTAATCCTGTTCAAAAACTTCTGTTCACACATTTTCTCTTGACAATGTTTGTTTCTTTCCTGGTATGCTTGATACAACATGATAAACGTAGAAACCACACCCTTGAGTACTCTATAAATAGCCACACCCATCACATAGCGGTGCTTGGCTTTTTGCTATTGTCATGTGAGGACGAAGAATGAAGATCAAGGACGCACAGACTCCCGGGAAGAAGGGTGAGTGAAGTCGCCAAACTGTCACCAATCAAGTGGACCCTCTTTTTCAAGAATGAGCTAAGTGGCACATCAAGGGGCCGATTATGATGGCGGACGGCCCTGAGTCCGTCCGCCACCATAGAGTAGGAGGGAACCTCCGCATGGCCTGCGGAGTTCCCTCCTGTGCAGTTGGATGTGACCGCCACCTCTATTTTTACCATTGCGGCGGGTGCGGCTTCAAGCTGCATCTGCCGCAATGGTAAAAATGCATACATTGCATTTGTATGCAGAAAGCGGCAGGCACCGTGCGGTGCTTGCCGATTACTGCATACAAATGCAGGGGGGTACCATAGGTACCCCCATGTGCACCCCCCGCACCCCCTTCACCCAGGGGGCCCGCAACGGGCCCCCGCAGTGAAGTTACACATGCTTTTCCACGGCGGAAAACCCGCCGCGGAAAAGCATTGTTCACAGCCCATCCTAATATGCCTGACGGTGTCTGAGAGACACCGTCACCATATTAGAGCTTTTCCGCCGCGGTTGTAAGCCAACCGCGGCGGAAAAGCTGCGGACGGAAACCAGGACCCACCAGCCATCCTACTGTGGCGGTGGGTCTTTGGTGGGTCCGCAGAGGATTTTCCGCATCCTCCGGGCCGGCGGTGGCTTCCGCCGGCCCGGAGGATGCGGAAAATCCTCCATCGTAATAGGCCCCTTAATGTGCTCTGAACAATACACGCGCATTTGAAATCTTTACCGCGCCGTTGTGAAAATCAAACCCTGCACCTGAAAAGCATGTGTGAGTTTAACTGCTTGTGGAGCTGAAATGATTGTGCGCTCAATTGTTTCAAGGGGAAACTAATTATGTGGCATACAGGAGAGTTAAAGTCAACCTCAGGACAACAATCAAATTGCCAAAAGACATTGGGCCTGATTCACAGAATGAACTTAAGACAAAATCCTAAACTTACTACAATTTGGTATTCACAGAATGCACTTACTACTATTTGGTATTCACAGAATGCACTTACTACTTTCGGGATTCACAGAATGAACTTACTACTTTCGGGATTCACAGAATGAACTTACTACTTTCTGGATTCATAGAATGAACTTACTACTTTCGGGATTCACAGAATAGACTTACGACTACTAACTTTACGTCCGCCGCCGGGCCGTAATTTACGGCCCGTAATCGTAATTTACGGCATTGTGCCGTAAATTACGATTACGGGCCGTAAATTACGATTACGGGCCGTAAATTACGATTACGGGCCGTTGGTCATGTTAGCCAAGGGGAAACACCTGGCCAAGGTCCACTCATCCCCCAACATGGATCAGATGACACACAGCAGCCAATGCCAGCCAACAGCTCCATTTTGCCATGGTGTATGCTGCCACTGCCTACCATCCCCCACCACGCTCCAGCTAAATCCAATTAACACTAATTGACCAGTACCACAACACACATAAAAGCAGCACACAGTGAAGGAATAGGTTTGGCCACAGAGAGACTGTTACTACAACGCTTCCAGTGCCAGAGACCATGGAGATGCGAAGAAAAAAAAATTCACAGCAGAGGAGACCACCATGCTTTTGGAATACATAGTAAGGCACCACAAGCGCCTATATGGACTACCACCATACTGCACCAGTGGTGCACAGAAGCAAGAACTATGGCAGCAGATAGCCACTGCTGTCTCAGCCTTGGGGGTGGAGAGGCGAACTGTACAGGACATTAAAAAAAAGCGGCAGGACGAAAAGCAGAGGGTGAAGGAGAAGTACTCCAGGATAGAACTGAGGAGAGTCCTCCCTTCTGCATGCCCTGGACCCCGCATCCAGCTCACCCCACTGGAGGAGGATATCCTAACAACTATACACCCCCACTTGATCCATGGGCTGCCTGTTAGTGACGTCCGCTACGTGGTACCAGGTAAGTTGAATGAAAAGAAAAAGTGCATGAAGAGATTGTCTGTGTTACACTGTCATAGTGATCATGGAAATTGTCCAAAGTGCATATAAATATATGGTTAGTCAGAGACTCATGTGTCACCCACTACGTAGCACCACAAGTCCCAGAATCCTTTGCATCAGAAAAGGCTAATACCCCCCACCCTAATAAAAACATGTGCACAGTACTGATGCCATACATACACAACCCAGCTAATTCAATAACTGTACATATTGACTGAAAATGTGCAATGACAAATGGAAATTTAAAATTAAGTTAAATAAATAAATTATCTAAAGACAAACATTAGCAGGGAAGCGCCAGTACCAATGTGACATGCAATTCAACCCTTGCGCAAACACGGATGTGTCGTGTACATATGGTGGTGCACTGTGGTGCAGGGATAGACAGATGTGTGTTGAATCTGATGATGTCTAGGGGGGGCTTTGCTGAAGTTGTGTCGCAAGAACGTTGCAACTCCAACAATGTCCATGCACTGCCCATACCTAACGTTCTGTGCCACTCCTTACGTCTGCTTCAAGCAGGCGTAAGGTTGCGTCGCAGCGGCCTCTGATAAGGGATACTGTGAAATCATGAAGATTACACTGACTCACTTGGACGCGGCATATCCCAAAGGAGTGCACACCCTACCTACCTCCAAGCTGACGTTGCGCAGGACCTCACAACTAGGGTAACCAACTGGCATGGGTGCAAATTCAGGACAGTGAGTGTAAAAATTCAGGACAAAGGGTTAAAATTCAGGACAAAAATTCAGGACAGAAGGTCAGAATTCAGGACAAAAATTCGGGACAAAGGGTATGTTTTGCAGACACAACAGAGGAGGTCGCGCAATAATACATAAGTATATAGACAACCAACACAAGCACAATTCAAAATAAGTTTATATTAGGTTGAGAGAACTTTGCACTGTATCTGTTGTGTGTGCGAGTGAAAGTTAAACACATGCGTCTGCATATTAAAAAAAAATGATTAAAGCTGAATGCTTCTCATTTCTTACATGCCCCCTCGCCCCAACTGAAAAACACCTGATCTGATCAGTCATCCCAGGGGGATGTGATGTGTAAACACTAAAGGGGCCCGGAAGGCCAGGGTAAACATGAAAATAATAAAAGCACAAAAGCAGAAACTTTGCACTATTGGAGAAAAATAAATAAAAATATATAAAAAATAAATAAAATGAAAATATATAAATTTTAAAATAAATAAATAATAAAGGACAATTGTATTTGTACCATTATCACTGCTTACGTGACAGTTTAAGAGGCTAACAATGGATGCACCTGGGTAACATGCGCCAAAATGAAACCTCCACCTCTCCTGAGGGGACAGGAGCCCGTAAACAAAAGCAGTTTGCCATGCCCTGGGCTCTGGCAGGAGGAGGCCAAGCAAATGCTGTCACTGATCTGGCTCGCACAATATGTGCACACTCTCATCACAATGTTTCCCCCTTTCCAAGGTGTCCAACCTCATACCAGCACCAGCCTTCTGCTGCCCCGCAGAGATGCTTGTACCAACAGATGCCACCAAGACTGTACAGCATGTGTGATCTTGGGCACCAGGCGCTCATGATCCCAGGCTGGTTCTCTCCATGGTCAGGCAGATTCATTGTTGTGTTTCTGAGCTGCGAGATAACAATGTCATTCCAAACCACCTGCCCTGTCAGATGACCTCTGACCTTCTGCTCCTCTCTGTAGGAGCAGGCCTGGCTCCAAGATTCTGACTCTGGGAGGGCCATGAAGAAACATGGGTGTGCCAAGATGATGGATGTGGTGGAGGCAAGAAATAAAAGCATTCAGGAAGATTGTGAGCATTGGGGAGAGAATGTAGCCAAACAGCTAGGGCGATCGATCTCTGAGCTGGGGAACCGGGTTTGAATTTCTGCATGGACGCTCAACATTCTGTGATTCTGGGCAAATCACTTAATTTCCCTGTGCCTACTAATATGAATGTGTCCATCTGTAACGTAACTGGTGCTCATGTAAATGCTCTGATACCGCCAAGCCTAGTTCGAACTATATAAAACTCCACAAAAAAAAGAACTGCTGTTTTAGACACTGACAATATAGACCCCCGTTTTACAAGTCTGCCAAGTGAAAGATGCATATGTTTACTAATGTTTGGCCTAATTGTACAGAACATTGGGCCTTCTCAGTACCCAAATTGTACTGTTTGCAGTTTTACTGGGCATAAGGCATGGCTGCAAACCATACCCTCTGAGCACAGCTGCAAGAAGTGACAGTTTGGATGTTCATGGCATTTGTTAGAAGGCAAGGGTAGTGACCGTGCTCAAGGTCAACTAAGCATAGCCATGTCTAGACATAATAGGGCCTGGATCCCCCAGCATGCTCCCCGCTCCCTCCTGATAACTTGTCCACCCACCATCAAATCATCGACAGAGATTCTCGTGGGTGTAAAACGGCCATGTTTAATATTTGACATTTCATAAACATGACAAGGCATTTCAAATTCATTATCTACAGTTATCAACACAACTTTATTATTGACTTTCAAGATCTTCTTCAGCAATCTATTAAAATCCAGCACTAAGGGGCCTTCCAGCTCGCATCTTCAATGCAGAGCATCCACGCAAGGTGCAACCCACCTGCACACATGAGGAGTGAGCCCCAAACCTCTGATCCTTGTCCACCCTATCCCGGGGCCCACCCTCAGACCACCAGGCTGACCAGGGACCCACGAGGCTCGTAACCTGTCGCCCTAGCCTCCCCAGCCGGGGCCATAATTTCCAGCGGAGAGCTTACCGTCTCCCCCCTCAGTGCTGGCCTATGGAGTCCGCAAGGCGGACTCCCGTCCATTCCGTCGGTCAATTTTATTGTTCCAAGGTCTTTCTACCGCAACATGCCCCTCCATCCAACTGAGCTACAGGGACGGGTGGGTGGGAGTTAAAACTTAATAAGGCAGGACAGAGGGAGACGCTTCTGGGAGCCAACCGGTCCGGTGGCGCAGAGGGAAAAAGAGACCGGGGTCCCTGACCCAGGAACCTAAATAGGTCCCCCAGTCCCCGCCCTCTGCCCACCAGAAGTGCGTCACCTCTTGCCCCCGTAGTGCTATGCAGCCGGTCGCCCTGTGGGGCTGACCGGCCGCCACAAGACTAGACGAGGTCGGGGCGGGGGCCGGGGGACCAGGCCCTAAGTGCGCGCTTCACAATGCTCGCGCTTGGCATAGGACCTGGATCCCCCAGCATGCTCCCGGCTCCTGATAACTTGTCCACCCACCATCAAATCATCAACAGAGATTCTCGTGGGTGTAAAACGGCCATGTTTAATATTTGACATTTCATAAACATGACAAGGCATTTCAAATTCATTGTTTACAGTTATCAACACAACTTTATTATTGACTTTCAAGATCTTCTTTAGCAATCTTCTAATCCTCCAGCACTAAGGGGCCTTTCAGCTCGCATCTTCAATGCAGAGCATCCACGCAAGGCGCAACCCACCTGCGCACATGATCTTTTTCCGCCCTATCCCGGGGCCCCCCCTCAGACCACCAGGCTGACCAGGGACCCAGGAGGCTCGTAACCTGTCGCCCTAGCCTCCCCAGCCGAGGCCATAATTTCCAGCGGAGAGCTTACCGTCTCCCCCCTCAGTGCTGGCCTATGGAGTACGCAAGGCGGACTCCCGTCCATTCCGTCGGTCAATTTTACTGTTCCAAGGTCTTTCTACCGCCACAAAGGTGACCCGGGCCCACAGGTCCGACACCTTCCCCACCCGCGCTCCGAATGAAAGACCAGAATCCCCTAATCCAGGTCTCCCTACCAATGTCTGGTAACTGTACTCCATCCTTGTGGTACTTCCACTCACCGGAGACCCTTCTGTGTGGAATGTGCAACAAGCGACCCTTCACTGAGCACGACCTGGCCCGTCCCACACTGGCAGATAACTGCACTTCATCCTAGTGCTACATCACCTCATCTGGAGACCATCCGGTGCGGAATGTGGCACAAGCGGCCCTTCACTGAGCACAACCTGGCCCATTCCTCCTTGGGCCGCCCCGCAATGGCCGATAACTGCACTCCATCCTTGTGATACATCACCTCACCGGAGACCATTAGGTGCAGAACGTGACACAACCGGCCCTTTACTGAGCACGACCTGGCCAATTCCCCTTTGTGCTGCCTCACCACCTTTGCAGGCATTCTACTGAATAGGAGAGAAATAAAAACGTCAAGCATGTTCCCTGGCAAATCATGAGCATTCTTGTCGCAACCATTCCGGGCAGATGTGTCTCCTGTAACTGTCGTACGACCAGTGCCAGACCTATTCCACCGCGCTGTTTGGTAAGCCTGCCTCTGCATAACGCACCTAGGTCCGTCCCGCTAATGCTAAACCAAAACAGCTTCCAATGGTACTGCACCCCACAGTCGCCAAGCTCATGTACAACCCGGGCCTGCCCCATTCCTGTTGGGCGCATGGCCAAGTATGACCGCATTCGGGCCACCGGGCACAGTAGGGCACTCAGATTGTGTAACCCAAGCATAGGGAATGTACTGCTATAATTGCAATACTGGTTATAAATTACAATGAATGTATATCCGAGCCGTATCCCAAAGTAATACTGTCAAGCATTATATGGTCTCCAAGCCATCCATTGTTTAAACCACATAAATATATGCCATGATAACAGATGGCCCAAAGTACATCACCGGAGCCTCTAAATTACGCCCACCCCGGTGAACCTAACCTAAGTCTAGTATGAGGGAAGGAGTAAGAGAGGAGTAGCTTAGGTTTAGTACATTTCTGCCAAGAGTCTGAAGACTCTTGACTAATCCCTTCCCCCACTGGGTTAACGCTTAAGTAACCCCCACATAATTTTTTACAGAAGTGGCATCACAACGCCATGTACTTCCCTCCTGCAGGGACGCGAACCCAGACCGCTATACTCTCCCGGCGCATCACCGTAAAACTCTTACACGCGTAGCGCCACGATGCTACCAACAAAAAACCCTATAGCTCCCGCGCATAATTTTTACAGAAGTGGCCTAAAAAAATGCCATGTACTTCCCACCTGCAGGGACACGCTTCCTTCCTGCAGGGAGCTATACTCCCCCGGCGCCTCACCACAAGCTCTTACAAATGTAGCGCCACGATGCAACCAACAGAATATCCACAATCCCGGGACCCAAACAGACACCGTGCTGCACACGATAACACCTCAGTCAACTCTGCCCTGCACGCCACATCAAGAACAAGGTGCCGATCACAATAAAAGGCCCGAGGGGCCATCCCCAAACTCACCGCGAAAGACACCACTCCGACCCGGTAACGCGACGTCGAGGAGATGAGGCAGCTGTGAAGGCACACCGACCGCAAAGCTCCGGACCAGGACACAATAGTTAAGCCAAAAACCAAGTTAAAACTTAATAAGGCAGGACAGAGGGAGACGCTTCTGGGAGCAAACCGGTCCGGTGGCACAGAGGGAAAAAGAGACCGGGGTCCCTGACCCAGGAACCTAAATAGGTCCCCCAATCCCCGCCCTCTGCCCACCGGAAGTGCATCACCTCTTGCCCCGGCAGTGCTATGCAGCCGGTCGCCCTGTGGGGCTGACCAGCCGCCACAAGACTAGACGAGGTCGGGGCGGGGGCCAGGGGGCCAGGCCCTAAGTTCGCGCTTCACAATGCTCGCGCTTGGCATAGTAGGGAAGAGATTGTTGGCTACAGTGCATGACTAAAATGTATGGGTTGCGAAGGTGGAGGTGCTCTGTTACCATAACTAACCATACTCTTGTGAATGGCAATGTGTTTTGGTTGTGGATCATTAGTATACTATCCTTTCAGCAGCAATTTCAAAACTCATATTTCACAGGGATAATGTCATACTGATTAATTAATTATTTTTAACAACTATATTATTATTTATTACAGTATCAGCCAATAATAAGACCAGAAATTAGTGTAATGTGGTATACTAAAGTGGTGACATGTAGTGTTTTGCAAGGCATATTTTAATGTTCCAAAAAAACGTGATGGTAAAAGTACATAACGTTCAGTTATAGAGTTCTAGTGAGATTTACAAATTACTCTTTCATAGTTGAATATCATGTAAATATGTATGGAAATGCGACAATACAAATTATGATCTTGCCGTTCCTTTTGCATCACACCCATCCTTTGCCTGAAGTGGAAGAGCCTCCTCTGATAGCATTCCTCTCCTCCACCTGAAAACCTCTGCCTGGTTCACTATCAACCATACTATTGGGATTGTTAATTAATTGATTTGGGAATAGATGGCTGATAAATTTGACTCAGGTAATCAGGATTTAAGATTTAGCAGTTAATACTGTCAGCAGGGATAATTCCAAGCCTGTTCCTCATGCTATATAGGCATGGGTAAAAATGACTGCCCAATTCTGTTTTTCAAAGGCTAAAGTAAGGATCTGTATTGTTCAGGCTTGTGCACAGTATTAATCTCTGGACTGCGGTATTACCATACTACTCGGATTACCAAGATCAGGCACAGTGTTCAAGGTCAACTCCTTACATGGGTCTCGGTCACTGGGATAATCTAATGCATAGTTTTTAACAGAAGTTCAGGGTGAAATATGTGCAGTCTACAACGCAAAAATATTCCTCAAAAGAATTATCATACATAAATTGTATCTTGACAAAAAAACACACCGTGATATACAGATTAGTGATCAATAAGCAGAGACTTCCTGCAATATTCACAAATAGTTACAGTAGTTGTTAATACTAATATGTTTAAAAAAAATCTTCAATTATGTGATTTAGTACGCTTGAGACTTTTACATTCCATTTTAACTTCAACCTGAAACCTTTATTTTTTTATTGAACAAGTATACAAATGTGTCTGATAGTGCTTGATATAATACATTTCTTCATAAAATATATTTAGCCACATTGTACCATTATAAAGCATTCTAAATAGCAAGAATTTGAATTTGTCTAACCAGTGACTTCCATTTCATCAACTTCAGAAGGATGAAATGCTGAGAAGTCCACGTTGGTGTTCAAAACAGAGTCCTGCAGGTTACACATGACTCCAGCAAAAGTCACAAAACGACACTTATAACTATCTAAATTTACACGCATATTATGTGAACTAAGCCGAATGGACCATAAAATGCTCTTATTTAACTGTCACACTGCAACATTTTTCTCATTTAGGAAAGGCTCTACTATAATAACAAAAGAAAACAAACCACTACTAATATATATATTCTCTAAGTGTTCTCCCTGAGAGCAAGAGTGTGTGTTTACACATTTCGCTGCCTGATTCCCAATTGATAGGGGCGCTTACAATCACTGTATTTTGCAGTAATGGGAGTGTTAGACACCCAGGTGTTCTTTTGTGTGTGGGAGACATCAACATCCATGCCTCCTGAAATTCCCACCTATACATGCAGATACTTTTAGGAGCCTAACTGAACATCCTTCAAGTGAGGCGATTAAACAAGTGTAAGAGCACACAGACACTTGAAAAACAAAAAACAAATGGACACTATTTACTTGAGTACAGACCTTGGGAGTTGGGTGGGCCTAGCCCACCCGGCCCTGCCTCTAGAACCGGGCCTGTGTAGGAGCCCTCAGCCGCACAGTACCAAGCCTTTAATAGGTTCACAAACTTGTGAATCAAAAAATGGACCCCAGGGCATCCGAGTCAAAAATCTGTGATGATAGTATGTTAGGGAGAGTTGTAGGCTCAGATCTTATATGCCTCCTCTCCCCCACTAAAAAAAGGAAAAACTTGATCTGCTCAATCATCCCCAGGGGATGTGACATGTAAACGCTAAAGGGGCATAAACAGAAAGTATTTTGATATACCCTGGGTGCTGGCAGAAGAAGGTCCAACAAATGGTGTCACTGTGCAGAGGCCCATTATCATTCTGTATGTGATCATTAGGCCGACATACAGAATGATAATGGGCCTGATAGCAGCCTGTGCCAGGTCGGGGAGGGGCTGTTGCAGGCCACTGATCGCAGCAGGAGCACGAGCTGGCCCCTGCAGTGAGAGGTTACAGAACTCTCAGACTGCATACAGGGGGCAGCTCGCTCAAATACCTGAAATCACGGACAAATGGCGTCCGTGAAAGAATCCTTCACGGACAACGGACAAGAGGCCCAAATTACGGGCAGTCCGTGAAATTTACGGAAGGTTGGTCACCCTACTCACAACATGACGATTCACCATAGTAGCGTCACGTTGCAAATAATCCTAAATGTGTTGTCTGTTGTACACCACCGTTGTGTCACAGAAGTGGTGCAGCAACAGTGTAAATTATTTTTTTAGGGGGTCGTAAACCTGCCACAAAATCTCCAAAAAGTACTTCACCCTGTGCCAGCCTAAATCACAAAGCAGATGGTGAGAGTATCCTCTGATGTAAATATGTCCAACACATATCCTGTTGTCCAATTTCCACTCTGCCACGCCATTACATCCCCAACACACCACTGCTCCTACCTGCCCCGTCTGCGGCAGTTCCGCACAATACTGTTATCACACAGAAGATATGGGCAAATCCCCGAAACGTTACACAAGCACATTTCCCATTTGTCAACTTTTCTCTCTTCTCGCCCATTGAAACAACCAGCCAGAGCACAGACAACTGCATTAGCAGAGGTCACCGCATCGCATAGGAGGAATCGGCAATGTACCGAGGAAGGCATGTCAACCACAAAAACTGGTAAGTCAAAGTGGACAGGAGATGGTCAAAATGCATACATCGTCAGAAAACGACAAAGGGACAAATAGTGCCCAGCTATGTAAGTCAACCATTTATGCTACATGTGCTGCATTACAATTGGAGTTGTCAATGGACATTCACCTTTAACATATGACATTTGTGAACAGCGAAAGATAAATCATAAAATGTCTTGGCTCATCATACCTTTGTAAATGTGGTAGACAACATGTATTACACCAACAGACCCAGAACGGGGAAAGCAATCCTGTAATCGAGGGCCACAACAAGTCAAAAGGGTGTACACACCATATTGTAATAGTGTATGTAGACCTAATCAAGAAATAGCATTTGCACAGATACGGAAATGAAGACCAAACAGTGAGATACCAGTCTTTGTAGTATTGACAATGCATACACTGTCCAACTTCTAATCTGTCATACATACTTCATTCAGCACAGTCCACACAGCTGATCATGTACTGCGTACATTGGATGGATAATTTCCGGACATCAACAAAACACGATAGTGAACTTTACCTCTGGATTCATAGGCATGTCATTGTGACATAGGTAGCATCAAGGTAGTGGGCCCAATCTAAGTTATATGTGGGATCACACATTGCATAATGTATGACACACTTCTGCAACAGTGGTGACCATGACTGCTTGTGCCCGTCCTGTGCCAGAAATTGAATGCATCACATGTGGCAGCAGGAATGTAAAGTTGCTAAACAAACTTATCATTGTAGGTACAATGTTGTCCTCCCAGTACCCCAGACGCCCACTGACTTCTGCTACTTGGTTGGACTCGACATCTGTCCAGGGACCACCTATTGCTCCGGTGCAGGGCCACGGTAAGTCAAGCTTGCTGAATGCTTATTAATTGTGCCTTTCACCTCCACCGTATGTGTTGTACAACACTGTTATCCTGCATCACAATATGCTCACATAGGGCATTTGAACACATGGCCAATCAGACCCTGGTGGCAAATGAGATGCTGACACAAAATGTATGCCAAGTGTGTGCACAATGGACATACAATAGCACAATGTGTCATAAGAAACGTCCACAACACAACAGGCTTGCAATTCAATGATATGCTAAATTCCTAGCAACATTAACATGGTCAAATCAATATGAAATTGATATGGCTGAGGCACACACTGGTGCGAGTTGTGTACCTGTGAGATGGGTGTAGGGGCTGCTAAGGTGAATCTTCATGCAGTTACACCTGCAAAATGATTTGCCTGAAGGGCAACAGGATAATCCAGTGCAGGTGGGAAGATTCAAAGCTTCTCACCTCATCTGCAATGTGTGATCTAAACCAAATGTTGTCTTCTGCTTGCCTCCCTTCTACCATATTGAAATGTATTGGTGAGTGGATGAAATATGAGGTTTGGATGTCTGCTGCACAAGATACCATCTGTTGTCATGTAAGTAGTACCATGATGTTGGAAACGGAGCATGGGAACAGAGAACACTCAAAGGATGAACATTAGTAATCTGTGTTCTCTCATTCAAAAATGAGCTGTGTGACCTCATGGGTAGGGAAGCACAAATGGGCAACATCAGGCCCCTGACAACTGCACATCTCACACATGAACTCCTTTCTGACTTGTCAACAGACAACATTACACCCATGAAAAAAGTCAGTCACAATGGTAAGGGTGAAATCAGTAACCTTCTCATACAAGTTCGTCAGTTGATGTGTCATCTTACTGAAGTCAGTGCTGCATGGCTGTAAGCTAGCAAATGCTGCTTGTGAGCAGGTGCCCACATGTTAAGTCAATGAGCTACACATGCTGCACATCGTCCTTGATTATCCACAAATGGCTAATGAGAATGTAATTTGATCTCATAGCTACAATCTGTTGTACTAAAATATGGACATGTATTTCTCATCACAGGTGCTGACAGGATGAGACCACTGCAGCGGACACCATCCCGGGGGATGCATGACATCCTGGCTGCAGCTGTGAAACTGTTGCGCACCTGTCCCTCAGGTAAATCGGGCATGAGGAGTGTCAACAGCTTAGATTACAAAGCCATAACAGAGATCGAGATCCCCTTCTACATGGAATCAACAGTTGTTGATTACAAAGTGAAATACAGACCAGGAGTGACACATATGCATTGATGTCATTTAGTGAGGCAGATCGTTGAGAATGTTGTTTCTACCCTCTACAGCTATTTCTACAACAACTATGATGAGACAGGTGCAGCAGGATACACCAGGAGGGAACGCAAAAGGACAGAGAGTTGGGGCTGGAGCTGGTGAGTTTGCTAGTATCATGTAGATCTCCGTGTAACACCTCAGGGCTATGGTGTGAGCGGCCATTTGTGGTGGTACCCTAACCTGATCACATGATCGTCATCTGCTGATTCAGATGATGCTGAGGGAGAGGCTGACAGACCGACAACCAGTGCTGGCCGACGGGCAATCCGAGGGGAGAATCCCCGGATCCTCCAGGCAGCAATGTCGGCTGCAACTCATGCCCAAGAGGAGGAGGATCAAGGTCAAGAGGATGATGACTTTGAGGAGGATGATGAGTACATTTCTATTGACTCCGGGGATGACAATACTGACGTCCCGGCCTCACATCCTCTGACATGCAATGCCCGTCTGCCTCCTCTCAAACCATCAACAACACGGCATACATCAAACCATCCACGGCACCGACATACACTCACAGACATCACTCACTCACAGCCCTCACGTCCGGGACCGACATGGTGGTTCCCCTACCCACTCCTGCCTACGCAGTTTATCCCTGCCATTCTCTCCAAAAACTGTGGGAAGTACCAGCCCTGTTGTGGACCTGGTATCCCCTGGGCACCCTACTCCTGCCCACATACTTCTACCTGCCACCCACCCTGTTGTTGGACCTGCTCATCTCATGCCTGGCAGACACCAGCAGAGGGGGCCTGCACATGACGATGGTGGCCAATGGGAGCAGGACTTCTTCTGACAGCAGGCAGATGTGAGGCAGGACATTCGGGCCATAGGGGCTACCCTGTCTGACATTTCTGGGTCCCTGCAGGACATGGCCCAATTCCCTCAGGTGGCGGACAGGTTGGGCCAAGCTTTGGATAGGATGGATAGCACTTGGCAGGAAATGTCTAGAAATATGAGAGACCTGATATCCATCCAAAGGGAAGAGAGTGCAAGACAACATGCCTTGGCCATGAAGATGATGGAGGGCATGGTGAGAGTGATCCAAAGTCTACCTTCATGGCCAACGCAGGGAGGGGAACAATCATGTTGGCCTGTAGGACAGCACATCCCCACACCTGTAACACCAACTGCACAGCACCACAGCCAAGGTACCCAAACACACCCGCACCCTGAACAGGCACGCCCACCACCCCCACTTCCTGCCCAAACACAACCAACCTCTGCACAGTCCCTCCCACCACCCCCACTACCTGCCCAAACAAAACCAACCTCTGCACAGTCACTTCCACCACCCCCACTACCTGCCCAAACACCACCAACCTCTGCACAGTCACTCCCACCATCCCCACTACCTGCCCAAACACCACCAACCTCTGCACAGTAACTCCCACCACCCCCACTACCTGCCCAAACACCAACAACCTCTGCACAGTCACTTCAACCACCTGAACAACCAGCCCTTGTCCAGCCACAGACACCTAATGTGCAGACACCATTGGCACCTGCACCTCTTGATCAGCCTGGACAACACCCACAGACACGAAGGCGACAACCTCAACCTGACCCCTCACCGCGTTCCTCCCCTCCACTATTGCGGAAACGCAAACATGACCGCCATTGACATGGCCAATTTGTTTTGGCTCCTTAGGAGTATTTTGACAATAAATATCTACTAAAGTAATATCCTGTTGTGTACCATGTCCCTTCTGACGATGTAGGCATGTGTGTGTGTGTGTGTGTGTGAGACAGGTAGAAGTGTAACACATCATAGCAACACGTTGTCATGTGCATAGAATGTGACTTACTAAATATGTGTCTATATTTGGGGATAATTATGTATAGATGTAGGTAATGCACTCAATTTTCTAATAAAGGTTTAATCGCTTGTGCGATAAGTGTGCTACACTAGATCAGTGCCTGCAGAACTGTGTATCAATGCGTATAAGGCCTGGGATCGCTAGATACCCAGGACTCCAGCGTGCACTACAATAAAGAAGTTTTCCAGTCAAACGTTTTCAAAATAACATTTATCAATGATATGTCAAAGAGTTATTCCTTGCAATACATATGCTTTTTATACGATCATTTAAATTAATCAAAACATTATATCATGTACACATGCTTGTAATACAGTACATTTTTAGAAAAACCCTAATACAGAAAATTTTTTGAAAAACCCAATGCATTTCTGGGTCCAAGCCCCTTTGTCGGGGGTTTGCTGTAATAAGAAAGAAGAAAAGGAAACTTAGTAACTTGGGATGCCGTGGGGATTATAGGGCAATTAGGAGTGAAAATTAGAGAATCTTACCATGATATGAGGGTCTTTTGAAGGAATTTGTTGAGTATTCCTTTTTATGGTCAATCTAAAAAATTAGTTGCAACCAAAATATTTTTAGGTTCATTTCATTCAAATCGGGGTTATGCGAACTCTAGTATTAAGTGGACATTTTACCTGTATCGTGAATGCAGGAAATCTACAAAAGAATGTATATATGCACATGTGAGTGTTTCATGCATCACGTCTTAGCGTGATATAAACAATAAAAAGATTGTATATGGGCGCCTTAACAAGTGTTTAATGCTCACCAACGGGTCTTTATTTGCTGCCGATATGATTGTGGATCTACAAAAAGGAAGTTTTGTGTACATGATATAATGTTTTGCTTAATTTAAATGATCGTATAAAAAGCATATGTATTGCAAGGAATAACTCTTTGACATATCATTGATAAATGTTATTTTGAAAACGTTTGACTGGAAAACTTCTTTGTTGTAGTGCACGCTGGAGTCCTGGGTATCTAGCGATCCCAGGCCTTATACACATTTATATTTGGGGATAGACATTCAAAATGAAGTCAAACTAGTCAGACAAAGTATAATTCTGCAAGTTATTTATGTAGGAACACAAACAAACCGTCCGTTTGGAAGGGAGAAAGGAAAACAAATGATGATCTTAATGCAGAAGGAGAATGGAACTTGGATTTGGGTGGGACAAAACAAATATAATACGTCACGTAGCGTCATGGGAACCAGTCTATTCAAAAGGGGAAAAAGAAATCTTAGTCCAAAACAATGTCTCAGTCCAACAGTCAAGTGTCTTTCTGGTCATCCGCCTGGACCACAATGTCTAGATCCTCTGGGTCGGACACATCCACACGGCTGGCTGATGCAGGAACAGGCACCACACGGGAACGTGACACACGAGGAGTACGGAGGGAAACAGTGTGGGGCAACGGACAGGGGGACACATTGACGGTGGTATGGGAAGGCACTTGGGAGATGAAAGACATAATGGCTGTGTTCAGGGACTGGACTTGGGTGCCAAGGTTGTCCATAGATCGGACTTGGTCCGTGTTCAGGGACTGGACTTGGGTGTCGAGGTTGTCCATTGATCGGACTAGGTGCGCTTGCATCGAGCGTATCTCCAGACACACCTGTAGCAAGATGCGAGCGGACATGTCAGGTTGACCCTCGACCATCCAACTCAAGTCCCCTGGCACAGCCACGGGAGGAACAGCACCGGCACTGGGGGTGGGGGAGACACAGAAGGGATGTGGTGCCTCAGGTCCGGAGCGGATGGGTTCAGCTTGGCGGCTACGAGGAGGGGGACAGGTATCAGGGGATTGAGCTGGAGCCCCTGATGGCATGGGGGACTCTAGAGGTAGGGAGGGGCAGATGGCAGGAACAGATTGACCGTTGGCCTGCCCCGGGGACACCTCTTTGTAACCCACTGGTGATGTATGTGAGGCTGAGTGGCCATCCCCCACATCATGGTCCGAGGTGTCCGGTCCTTCACCCCCCCTTCAATGTCCACAGCCTCCACCCGGGACATAGTACCAGTGTCGTGTTCTTCTTCATCACGGGTGGGTGAAACCCCCTGGCCTGCAGATGTTGAGGGCTCCTCCTCCTCCTCCTCTTCCTCCTCCTCCTCCTCTCCTTCATCGCTGGTGGAAAGAGGGTTTAGCCGCTGCCGAACTGATGGTCTCCTTCTCCGGACTTGTTCCTGCGGATCTCCTGTCTCACCAGCCGTGCCTGCAGGAGTGTAAGCAAAATCCTGATGTGGTGGTTGTTCCATGCATGATGCTACACATACATGGAATAGCCTAGGTCCGAATTTGTTTGCCTCTGATCACACTGTATAGTTATCAGGGGCCGATTTACAACTTCTGGTGCATCTCCGCTAATCAGCAGAGGTGTGTCTGATGAGTTGCAACGCATTAGCCCACCCGTGCGTCACCCCTGTTGGACCCCATGTACAAAGCGGCACACCGTGGCGCTTGGGTGGCAGATGTGTGATGCATCCCCGGTGGAATAGCCGGGATTTGCTGGAGTGGCGTGGCAAGTGCAAACCCGTCTCCAGCAAGGCTCAGGGGTGCACGATCGCTAACATGCTGCGGCAATCCTGTCACCTGCTTCAAGCAGGTGCGTAGATTTGACTCCGCTTGGCCATAAAAGTGACTGAGTGAAATCTTGTAGTTTCACTCAGCCACTTTTAGGATGCAATCCTGCACCGTATGCGTCACGTTGTAATAATCCAGCAGCATGGCGCGTTGTGTGCTCTGCCGCTGCGTCACTAAAGTGACCCAATGGCGGTGCAAAGAGGCGCAGGTGCCTTGTTGATCTGTTTACACCAATAAAAGAATAGCAGTGGGTCAAGGGACTAACTGAACTATGTATCCTACAGTTATCAACAAATGTGTTTGAAAACAAATGTAAAGTCTAGTGAGGGGAACCACTCGACATGAACGAGTTCCCATCAGTCCACCATCGAGACCGCCCTTCATCATCTGGGTACTCTCAAACATCAAGAGTGCTGATACCCACAACAGACCGGCAGATGCTATAAGCCTAATCTGGGGTGTATCAGTAAAACAAGGCTCAGATGTGAAAAAACTGTGTCTATGAGGGAACTGAATAGCAGTGCTAACTAGAGTAAAAGTGATTAAGTGAAAAACAAAATAAATATTCTAAAATTGGATAGTGGTGGGGGAAAACAACTTTTAATATGCACCCCTTCACTCCCAAATCAATAAAAACAGTGCAAATAGTAGTGTAACAAATAACTACCAATGAGAATCTTAGGTCGACATGTTTCTGCAGTCACTCTGAGCTATGTGGTCTCCTGCTGCTTCCTCAGGACCATTAATGCTACTGCTATACATATAAAAAGAAGAAAGATATCACCTGAAAAGTGCGATATGTATTCATCCTCCTGACTTTCAACCACAATAATCAGCAGGAGAAATTCCAGATACATAAAAAGAAAGACCAAGAAAGCACAATCAGTTAATTAAACGATGTGCATTACTCACGAAATAATTATATCATGAACAGCATGCTAGCTCATAGATGCTAGCCACGTATGGACAGCAAATTCTGCCACATATTCTGAATGTCATGCTCACTCACCTATTAGGTAGAAGGGAACAGCCCCACCTGACCTGGCGCCAGCTCAGGTACTGGGATCACCGCTCTAGTAGAGGGAAAAAGATACACTTAGATATGGGGGGGAAATTATCCCTCAAACAACAATGATTCACCAGTTCCTCACGTGCGCTGTCCGGCGCTAATCTCTCTCACAAAAAAAGTCATCAAACGCCTACCATAGTAGTAGCGTATTGTTGGCTTCATTGGTATGCCATTGGTCAGTGCATCACTCCATTTAGACTAGTTCAATTACTTGAACACCCTCGTATAATCACGTGTTCAAAATGCGCTAAAACACCTTTCACGCTACCCTTTAGGAATGATTAGCAATTGTCTGTCATCGTAATTGCATAGTATTTTAATTTAATGCTGCTGGGCTCAGCATGCCCGTTTCGATTGTATGCCACTGGTCTAAATAAGTCCCCGATTACCCTCTTAACCCCGGGCCGTTTTCGAACAACCTCCCGTAAATGCCACTGATCTGAGCATGCCCATTTCAGTTGTATGCCACTGGTCTGAGTAATTCACCATTTAACCTCTTAGCCTCGGGCCGTTCTCGTTAGACAACCGCAAGTGGTAACCGATCTCCACCCGAAGCTTGCATAGCTCACTGCGCGCTAGCTATTCTAAAGAAAGTTATTACCGCTAACAACGCGCCGAAATCGTCTTACCTATCCGCCGGTACTCCGGTCGTCCCTCTGGGCTGTATCATGGGGAGGTATCGACTCGGTGTATCGGCGGTGACTAAATCACTTCCGGCTTCGGCGTCGTGCATGCGTGTGATGTCATCATGGCGTGCCGCGTCACAGGTGCTAGGGAAATGTAGTTCCCCTATCTCGAGCTGCGTTTACTCGTCAGCTCAAACGTGAAGCAACCTTCCAACTAATTACCTATTAAGGCTTCGTGTCTTGTCCATATTGCCCAGATTAGTTATAATCCCATATTTACCAAACTCTAACCATGATTGTGAGACAAAAATATAATTAATTAATAACAAATTAATGTTTCGAAAAAATGGGCGCATTATTATGCCAGTACCAGTCATGTTTCTAAGTGGTATTCAAAATAGCAGGTAAATACAGCATATATTGACGCAGATTACATTGCTGCTTGACAGGGCTTTAACCCCGCATGAGAGCAAAATGCTCACACTTATGTGTGGCACATCAAGGAACACCACCCAGGTCTAATACATGCAAAATGGTCATACTAGAATAGCTAAGGGGGAGTTCACTGCTCTTAGGATAGATCCACAGTCCCAACACCCGGTGTATGTATTCAGAGGGAAGGGTTTAAAAGCAGAAGTATGTAATTATACAAGGGAAGGGAAGGTTAATGTAACACACATCCCCATCTATCAATCAGAGGTTTGGACTCTCAGAGTGACATCCAGGGAATTTCTTCATTTACCCCAGTCTTGTCTGTCTTGAGTCTGAAGACCCATTTCTGTTCCCGTCTGAATAAAAAAGTAGAGATGTCTGTAACCTCTACAGGAATCCAAGGTTGATCCAGTACTGTCCAGTGTAGATCAGTCGGCAGATGCCCCACTTCTAAAAAGTGGTAGGTCAGTCTCGTCGCCTGTTTGGAACACCTGATAGAGCTTTTGTGTTCAGAGATTCGTACCTTAATTTTCCTAGTAGTCATCCCTACATAGTTCTTTTTGCAGGGACAAGTAATCAAATAAATAAGGTTGGTGCTGTTACAGTTCGTGAATCTTCTGAGCTGCCAGGGTCGGTCAGTGCCAATATCAATACTATATGTCCTAGTTGTTTGCGGACAGGCAGCACAATTACCACAGGGATGATGTCCCGTAACGGCGGGCAGATCCCACAAAGTCCCTACCGCTCGAGGAATTGTTGTCTTGGGTCTGGTATGCACAAGTTGGTCTCTCAGACTCTGTCCTCTTTTAAAGGCAAACAGAGGAGGTGGCAACGAATCAGTGCCAGTATTTAAAATCTTCCAATGTTTCTTTACAATTTTCTGGACTTGGTTGGAATATATGCAGAAAGTATTTACACAGGTGATCCTGTCCTGTTTTGGTTTAGGAAGCGCCAGCTCCAAGAGGCTCTCTCTGTTATTATTAGAGGCCCTTTTCTTTGTGTTCCGAATCAGGCGTTTAGGGTAGTTCTTAACGGCCAAATTCTTTGCCAGTGTCTTACGATGGGCTTCAAATGCAGACTTCGTGGAGCAATTCCTCTGGATACGGAGGAACTGCCCAAAGGGCAGGTTGTCCCTCAGAGCCTTCGGGTGACAGCTTTCATAGCTCAATAAGGAATTCCTCGCCATGGGCTTACGATATAATTCGGATTGTAGCCCCATCACTGAAGATGTGATTAGCAAATCCAAAAAAGCCAGCTGATGTTTGTCAAATTCAATCGTGAATTTAAGGAATTGATTTCTTTCATTCAACCAAAGGTGAAACTGATGGAGTTCTGCAACCATTCCACGCCACACAACCAGGATGTCGAAAACTCTATCAAAAACAATGTAGCCCTTTTGTCAATCTGTCTAGAAAAGAACAAGAGGCAGTACAAACAATGGCTAACAATGAATCAGTGGTAGTGAAGCCAGCGGACAAAGGGGGTGCAATTGTCCTTATGGATTCAAACATGTATTGAGATGAATGCTTACACCAACTGAACAACACCAGGGCCTATCGTAAACTGACTAACGATCCTACGGGCAGACTCACCACGGTTATTGGCCATATAGTGGAGGAAGCTCTAGCTGAAGGATGGGTCACTCAAAAAGAAGCTCAATATCTTTGTACAGTGAACCCCAGAATGCCGTACTTTTATGTACTGCCAAATGTACATAAGGCTCAACGGTTGCCACCTGGTAGGCCGATTATATCGGGCATCGGATCACTGCTTGAACCTCTTTCGAACTTTGTCGACTTCTTTTTAAAACCAATAGTAAGGGAAATGCCTACCTTTCTTAAAGATACAAAGGATGTTCTCAGAATTCTCCCTGACATCGAGTACAATGAAGATCTAGACATCCTAGTGTCTTTTGATGTTGAAAGTCTCTATACATCTATCCCACAGACCGAAACGCTGGAGGTGATTGAAGAACTTTTAACTAACAGAGACCTTAACTCCATCCCTCCGGTAAGACTAATTATGACAATTGCCACTTTGGCCATGACTGAGAATTTTTTTCAGTTTGAGGAGTCGATCTATCTACAGGTTAGCGGGACTAGTATGGGCAGCGTTTTTGCTCCTAGTCTCGCTAACCGGAATGTCCACAAATTTGAACAGGACCACATCTTTACAGACACTAATCCACATCAGCAGTGTCTGCGAGTGTGGAAAAGATATATAGACGACCTCCTGGTTGTGTGGCGTGGAACGGTTGCAGAACTCCATCAGTTTCACCTTTGGTTGAATGAAAGAAATCAATTCCTTAAATTCACGATTGAATTTGACAAACATCAGCTGGCTTTTTTGGATTTGCTAATCACATCTTCAGTGATTGGGCTACAATCCAAATTATATCGGAAGCCCATGGCGAGGAATTCCTTATTGAGCTATGAAAGCTGTCACCTGAAGGCTCTGAGGGACAACCTGTCCTTTGGACAGTTCCTCCGTATCCAGAGGAACTGCTCCACGAAGTCCGCATTTGAAGCCCATTCTAAGACACTGGCAAAGAATTTGGCCGTTAAGAACTACCCTAAACGCCTGATTCGGAACGCAAAGGAAAGGGCCTCTAATAATAACAGAGAGAGCCTCTTGGAGCTGGCGCTTCCTAAAGCAAAACAGGACAGGATCACCAGTGTAAATACTTTCTGCACATATTCCAACCAAGTCCAGAAAATTGTAAAGAAACATTGGAAGATTTTAAATACTGGCACTGATTCGTTGCCACCTCCTCTGTTTGCCTTTAAAAGAGGACAGAGTCTGAGAGACCAACTTGTGCATACCAGACCCAAGACAACAATTCCTCGAGCGGTAGGGACTTTGTGGGATCTGCCCGCCGTTACGAGACATCATCCCTGTGGTAATTGTGCTGCCTGTCCGCAAACAACTAAGACATATAGTATTGATATTGGCACTGACCGACCCTGGCACCTCAGAAGATTCACGAACTGTAACAGCACCAACCTTATTTATTTGATTACTTGTCCCTGCAAAAAGAACTATGTAGGGATGACTACTAGGAAAATTAAGGTACGAATCTCTGAACACAAAAGCTCTATCAGGTGTTCCAAACAGGCGACGAGACTGACCAACCACTTTTTAGAAGTGGGACATCTGCCGACTGATCTACACTGGACAGTACTGGATCAACCTTGGATTCATGTAGAGGTTACAGACATCTCTACTTTTTTATTCAGACGGGAACAGAAATGGGTCTTCAGACTTAAGACAGACAAGACTGGGTTAAATGAAGAAATTCCCTGGATGTCACTCTTAGAGCCCAAACCTCTGATTGATAGATGGGGATGTGTGTTACATTAACCTTCCCTTCCCTTGTATAATTACATACTTCTGCTTTTAAACCCTTCCCTTTGAATACATACACCGGGTGATGGGACTGTGGATCTATCCTGGCTATTCTAGTATGACCATTTTGCGTGTATTAGACCTGGGTGGTTTTCCTTGATGTGCCACACATAAGTATGAGCATTTTGCTCTCATGCGGGGTTAAAGCCCTGTCAAGCAGCAATGTAATCTGCGTCAATATATGCTGTATTTACCTGTTATTTTGAATACAACTCAGAAACATGACTGGTACTGGCATTATATTGCGCCGATTTTTTCGAAACATTAATTTGTAATTAATTAATTATATTTTTTGTCTCACAATCATGGTTAAAGTTTGGTAAATATGGGTCTATAACTAATCTGGGCAATATGAACAAGACACAAAGCCTTAATAAGTATTTAGTTGGAAGGTTGCTTCACGTTTGAGCTGACGAGTAAACGCAGTTCGAGATAGGGGAACTACATTTCCCTAGCACCTGTGACGCGGCACGCCATGATGACGTCACACGCACGCACGACGCCGAAGCCGGAATTGATTTAGTCACCGCCGGTACACCGAGCCGATACCTCCCCATGATACAGCCCAGAGGGACCACCGGTGTACCGACGGATGGGTAAGACGATTTTGGCGCGTTGTTAGGGGTAATAACTTTCTTTAGAATAGCTAGCGCGCAGTGAGCTACGCAAGCTACAGGTGGAGATCGCTTACCACTTGCGGTTGTCTAACGAGAACGGCCCGTGGCTAAGAGGTTAAATGGTGAATTACTCAGACCAGTGGCATACAACTGAAATGGGCATGCTCAGACCAGAGGCATTCACGGGAGGTTGTTCGAAAACGGCCCGGGGTTAAGAGGGTAATCGGGGACTTATTCAGACCAGTGGCATACAATCGAAAAGGGCATGCTGAACCCAGCAGCATTAAATTAAAATACTTTGCAATGACGATGACAGACAATTGCTAATCATTCCTAAAGGGTAGCGTGAAAGGTTTTTTAGCGCATTTTGAACACGTGATTATACGAGGGTGTTCAAGTAATTGAACTAGTCTAAATGGAGTAATGCACAGACCAATGGCATACCAACGAAGCCAACAATACGCTACTACTATGGTAGGCGTTTGATGACTTTTTTTGTGAGAGAGATTAGCGCCGGACAGCGCACGTGAGGAACCGGTGAATCATTGTTGTTTGAGGGATAATTTCCCCCCATATCTAAGTGTATCTTTTTCCCTCTACTAGAGCGGTGCTCCCAGTACCTGAGCCGGCGCCAGGTGAGGTGGGGCTGTTCCCTTCTACCTAATAGGTGAGTAAGCATGAACATTCAGAATATGTGGAAGAATTTACTGTCCATAGTTGGCTAGCATCTATGAGCTAGCATGCTGTTCATGATATAATTATTTCGTGAGTCATGCACATTGTTTAAGTTACTGATTGTGCTTTCTTGGTCTTTCTATTTATGTATCTGGAATTTCTCCTGCTGATTATTGTGGCTGAAAGTCAGGAGGATGAATACATATCGCACTTTTCAGGTGATATCTTTCTTCTTTTTATAGGTATAGCAGTAGCATTAATGGTCCTGAGGAAGCAGCAGCAGACCACATGGCTCCGAGTGACTGCAGAAACATTTCCACCTAAGATTCTCATTGGTAGTTATTTGTTACACTACTATTTGCACTGTTTTTATTGATTTGGGAGTGAAGGGGTGCATATTAAAAGTTTTTTTCCCCCACCACTATCCAATTTTAGAATATTTCTTTTGTTTTTCACTTAATCACTTTTACTCTAGTTAGCACTGCTATTCAGTTCCCTCATAGACACCGTTTTTTCACATCTGAGCCTTGTTTTACTGATACACCCCAGATTAGGCTTATAGCATCTGCCGGTCTGTTGTGGGTATCAGCACTCTTGATGTTTGAGAGTACCCAGATGATGAAGGGCGGTCTCGACGGTGGACTGATGGGAACTCGTTCATGTTGAGTGGTTCCCCTCACTAGACTTTACATTTGTTTTCAAACACATTTGTTGATAACTGTAGGATACATAATTCAGTTAGTCCCTTGACCCACTGCTATTCTTTTGTTGGTGAAAATGTTTAGTTAGGGGGCATAGCAGTTTTGGTCATTAATCTTCCCCTAGGACCCTCTTTTTTGGTGTTTAGTTGCCTTGTTGATCTGCCCATCAGTCCCTATGGACTTAATGGTGGTTGGGAGCACACTGCCTCACAGTCCCAGCACAGTTTACCCCTTTTCATCCGGGTAAATGCTGTTAACAGTACTAACTAACTCCTGAATCATCTGTGTTTGCTGGGAATGCTGCCAAGTTCCTCTCAGATCACGGTAACACTCACAGGCACACAGCAAACCCAGAAGATTTACTTTGCTCTCTGAAACTGCTGCTCTCTACTGATGAAGCGCTCATTCCAGGAACACGTGTCTAGAGATATACAGCAAAGTCAGCAGCAAATTTGGTGTATGACTCCAGATTATTCCAAAGTAAGTTTGAACTGTGTACTGCATTTACCAGGATGCAAAGGGACAAACCGTGCTGGGACTGTGAGGCAGTGTGCTCCCAACCCCCATTCTGTCCATGCACTTACATTACATGTATGCACACTGTCATATACTGATTTGAGTTTGACATGGACATCTCATGTGTATTATTGTGGCTTGCGCAACTGCATTATCCAAACCTCAACCTTGGCATTGTTGTGATCTGTGTGTCATGTCACTGCTGCATGTGCCAGTTCAACTACAAGTCCACCAGAGGAGAACACGAAGAGTCCAGATATAATAGATATTGGCCATTGATATGGATTTGCAGCTATTTAATGTCTGGACAAGTGTCATCTGCTTTGTAGCATTGTATGGGACAAGACAAATGTGGGTCACACATCCACGTGGGGTCTGGAGTACTCCTCTAGCTACATTGTGTGTCTAGCCTTTTGATGTCCCCACACATCTTCGGACAATCCAGTGCCACATAGTGGCTTACTTGACTTACAAGGTAGTGCAGTACACCGCTGAACAGTGGTGGGCGGTTGTGACAGCTACCTGCACATGTAAAAAGTCATATAGGCCACTGAGGGTGAGACGTCTGTCAGTGGACACACCTTGCCAACCTATGAAAACTTGTGAGTGATGCAAGGATCTCAAATTCTGTCTTGACTCCAAGGCACATGATGATCTGTCTCAATTGGAACACAACGCTACAGGTGCAATGCTAATCACAACATCCAATCCCCTATGGCCTGCCATGTGCAGACTGGACAGTCTCTGTACCATCGCTCATCCAATGCACACATCCGTTATGATTGACTTGGTTCAATTGCAGTGGTGCTGGCAGAGCAGAATTCAATATGGATGCATGAGTGTGGCTCATTTACCCAGTTGTCATGAGAAAACTATAACTCCCAAAATGCACTCTGGCCTGTATAGTACATATGCCACAGTGTGCCTCTTGAAACCTGGTGACTGCTGCTTGGACATGGAATTGGCTAATGGAGGCATGGGACACACAATGGTACAGCACTGTTTCACTCACATCATAATCCCAGACTCATATTGCATATGATGCATTTACTAGGTCCATGCTTCTCGTGCTCCTCCAGCTGAGCATGGAGGGTCGGCCAAGCTGCTCGCAGGACCCTCCTGTACAGTGGTGAGAGGCAAGGACGATGTACATGGTGCTGTGAGGACAGGCCAGCCAGCTCCGTAGCCTTGCTACGGGCCCACCGCTTCAGCGCTTGCGGCACGCCCTAGCCCTCCTGGTGGCCACTCCCACTGCACTGCAGCGCTCGGCGATGTTGGCCCATAGCCTGCCCCGGGCTGCAGTGCTCAGCTGGTGCTCAGGGTCCTCATATAGCTGAGGGAATTTCTCCAGCACCCCCTCCACAAAGATGTCATATTCCCTGTCTGTGAAAGGGGGGGCTCTCTCCTCATATTCCTCAGCCATTATAGGGAAATAGGTCAGATGAGAGCAGCCGGATGTCTGAGGATCTGATCAGTGATAGAGGATGACTCAGAATGACCACGAAATGGCTGCCAACTACTTCCTGTGATGTATTTCCTGTCTCCCACTTCACGTATTACCTTGCCTGTATGAAATTATGTGTTCTAGTTTATTTTCGTAATTTACGGCCCAAAATCGTAGTTTCCGGTTCCGGAGCGTCATTTACGCGCATGCGCATTACGATACGACGCCGGAAACTACGATTTTGCGCCGTAACTTCCGAAAATGACCCGGACACATTATATCATACAGGAAATGTTATACAGGTAGTGGGAGACAGGAAATACATCACAGGAAGTATTTTGCAGCCATTTTGTATTCATCCTGGGCCATCCACATTCAGTAAACAAATCCACTGCCATCCTGTTGATCTGATGTAGGGGAAACTGAAATGACAATGCAGGTGTGAATCATGAATATGTATCAAAAGGGGGAACAGATCATTTCAAGTCATTTATGCACTGACAGGGGGTAGGGGGCTGACAACATCCATCCCACTTTCCTATTCTCATACTTTGCATTATGGGACATGTAGTTCATATTGAGTACTCAGTATCAGAGTTGAATGAAGTGTTATGTAACATTGGTGTGGAGAAGTGTGGATATGTCAGATACATATGGGGGCAGCTATACGAGCCCTGTGTGCACCAATTGCGCCACAGTAGCGTAACTTTAGTGGCGCAGCAGCGCTACGCCACCTCCATGCTGTGGGGTATCTTCAACATGACGCATCTGTGAAATGTGTCATATTGTAAGGCCCTGCACCGCAGTTGTGCATTCCTGCACAGGGGGGGCCTTCCAGCACACAAACGCCTCCGAACAGTGGCAGGGTGAAATGTACAAAATTACACTCAGTCATTTTTATGGCCATGCTGCGTCACAACCCTGCGCCTGCTTGTAGGAGGCCTAAGAATTGATGCAGCATGTTAGGCATCGTCTCACCGCTTGCCTTGCTGGAGCTGCATTGCCCTTGCGACCCAACTCCAGTGATGCTTCACCTTTATGACAGCATATGCTTCACGCTTCTGTCTATACTTGGCCCACAGCGCACAGATTTGTAAATGTGGCACATCCATGATGGCGCAAGGGATGTCTGCTGTGAGGCACAATTACTGGGGCATCCCTGCTGATATGCAGCGATGCAACTCTTATTATAAATCTGACCCATGGTGCATGAATCTCCCATGACATCAGCACTCACATTCTGGGCCCATCATTTGTGGGGGAGTCAATCCTGTAGTGGTCATAGGCCTGAGTGTGCAACCTTTTGTGATTTGGTGACCCATCCTTATGAGGTCCTGGTATGTCTGTCAGGACATGTATTGTTTGTCATCAGCGTGAATAGTTTGTTTAAGGGATCTCCACTACGCTGCTTGCTGACATGGGCACATGACCTGAGGCACAATTCACCTTTTGACTTCTGTCAGCAGCTGTGATTTGCATGCAGTTAGTTTGGTTTGTAAAGTCGTCTCAGGGTGGGATTTATGGACACTGTTGTGTCTGTCCACATTTCATCATTGACAACAGACAGCAAACCACATGTTGGCCATGACACTACAGGTTGCTCATGCGACATACGTGGCAACGAGCTGATCACGGACTTGCATGCCCTGACGTCGGTCATGTGCAATAGCCCGGTCTCCCACATTTAGAGCTAGTCGAGGTTCGAGAGGCATGTGTAAGCCATGCATTAGAGCAATGTTGTGCAAAACACAACAGGCTAGTATGATCTTGCACACGACTACTGGGGAGTACAGAAGCACACCCCCTGTACGGTCCAGACATCTGAATCGCGACTTCAACAGACCAAAAGTGCGCTCGATGATGGCTCGAGTACGTATGTGTGCCCTATTGTCCCTACGCTGAGGTACAGTGTTGGCACGCCTGTAAGGGGTGAGGAGATGTGGAGAGAGTGCATACCCAGCGTCGCCTGAGGAGGGAAGAAAGGGCAGTTGTTAACATTTCATTCTTTGACTTTCACAGAACATGATCTATACGTTCATACATGCAGTGTCTGCTGGGCCATGTATCTTATTGTACAATCATTACTATTGGGGGGCATTCAGACATTTCAATGACGCATATCACTCATTTTCAGTGCTTGGTACTTACCCAGTAGCCACATGTTACCAAATTCTCCAGCAGCCATACGCCGAGCAAGTGGTGACGTGCGGAATATGAAGCTGTCATGTGTACTGCCTGGGAACACTGCATGCACATTGATGAACCTTCCACTGGCATCCCAGACTGCTTGAACATTGATGGAATACCATCTGTGTCTGTTGCAGAAGATGTGTGCAATGTGGCGGAGTGGGTGAAGGGCCACATGGGTGCAATCAATTGCACCCAGCACACGTGGGAATTGTGCAAGGAGATAAAAATCTCTTGCTGCCCTTTGTCTCATGGCCAAAGTATATGGCATTTTTATGTAGTTGGGGGCTCTATCAGTGATGCATCTCAGTACCTGATGCAGCCACCGCGACTGGCTCACCTGGGAAATGCCCACATGGTCACTGGTGACCCTATGGAAAGACCCAGTAGCAAAGAAGTGGAGGGCAGAAAGGATCTTGAGGTATGCTGGTATTGCATGTGAGCACCAGGTCACAGAGTCAAGTTCCTGCTCTATTAACCATTTCCAAGATGACTTCAGGTGGGAAACGGTACCTGGCCCTTACATCCTGGCTGGACATTCCAAATAGGTTGACCCTCTGCCTGTAGATCCTCTCTGCTCTCCTCCTCCTCCTCAAGTAGTTTTGCCGCATGGCAAGGGGTAGTGCTACAAACACGTTCAGTGACATCCTGAAAAGGGATTGTTTGTGTCTGCTCTGCATTCATACATGCTGCAGGGCTGGGATTGGCTGATGTGTGTCAGCTGATCCATGTTGGGGGATGGGTGGACCTTGGCCAGGTGTTTCCCCTTGGCTAACAAGACCATTGGCCAGAAATCGTAATTTACGGCCCGTAATCGTAATTTACGGCCCGTAATCGTAATTTACGGCCCGTAATCGTATTTTACGGCACAATGCCGTAAATTACGATTACGTGCCGTAAATTACGGCCCGGCGGCGGACGTAAAGTTAGTAGTCGTAAGTCTATTCTGTGAATCCCGGAAGTAGTACGTTCATTCTGTGAATCCCAAAAGTAGTAAGTTCATTCTGTGAATCCCGAAAGTAGTAAGTGCATCTGTGAATACCAAATAGTAGTAAGTGCATTCTGTGAATACCAAATTGTAGTAAGTTTAGGATTTTGTCTTAAGTTCATTCTGTGAATCGAGCCCAATTTGTTCGAGACTGTGTGAAATTAACTCTTGCAGTGATATTTAAATGTGTTTTATTTAATTGACAAAAGCCAACTCGGACTGCATTTCTTGAGAAGGTCCTGAGAAACAGTTTATTCTTTTCCTTTGGTCTCAGCCTTGATTCAGTAGACTTTTTGATGAACATTTAACTGCCTAGTTGAAAAGAGGATCATTATTTAGGTATATTTCTCATATGCTCATTGGGTTTATTTTAGAGGGGATCAAATTAGTAAGATGTTGTGGGGTCATTGCACATCTTTATTGTGTTTTATTTGTGTTTCCCTTTAACAAACTGTAGTTATTTAAGAATTAGGCGTGACTCACCATTACAGTCATTTCTAAGAACAGAGAGATTTACAGTGCAACAACAGTCTTTATAAAGGTACTTAATAGTGCAGCTCATTCCTTTTTTTAAGACTATTCATGTTTTACTGATGTTTATTAACATTCCGCTTACATTCCGCCTATTGTTTACAGATAGAAGATACTAACAACACCTGCTCAAAAGAACTCGGATCCTGGCTGGTCCAGGTGGCGGTGTCTTCTCTTTTCTCTCTTGTCATCACAATCCCATTCCCTTTGGGACAATTGCCAAGCCTGCTGTCTCTATCAGTAGCCTTGAGTATTGTTCCAAGAGGATTGGAGAACTAACATTGTGCCTGCAATTCTTCCTGGACATTCAGGTGAGTGGCTGGAGTCTCATCTGACAGATGGAGGCCATTGGTCCCTGGCATCCTGGATGAGCTGTAACTCATTTCTCACAGCCAAGTTGTGAAGCATGCAGCGCACAATTATGATCTTGCACACCTTAGCCGGGGAATATTGAAGGGCACCTCCTGTCTGGACCAGGCAGCAAAGTCTGGTCTTCAGCAGCCCCAATGTGTGCTCTATCAGGCGCCTGGCCCGCCCCATGTGCCTCGTTGTAAAGGACATCAGCTGGGGTGACCAGGTTCCTGAGTGCTGTCAGCAACCAGGGTATGTTGGGGTATCCAGAGTCTCATACATTTATAAAATATAAAAGATCATTTGAGCAAAAACAGGGTACAACATGACAGATAATGAACACACTACTGAAACTGACAACATGACTCACCAACAAGCCAGGCACGCTCATTCCTGAGCTGGGACATCAGCTGGGGTATCCAACTCAGTCTCATCATGTATGCCTCATGGGCAGATCCCAGGAAATGCACACATACATGGGAGATGATCTGGTCCACCAGACATACCACAAGGGCATTGATCGAAAGACAGTGTTTATGGTTTTTGTAAAACTGTTCATGGTTTTGTGGTGCGACCAAACCCACATGTGTCCCATCAATCGATTTAATCACATGTTGCATGTGTCCCAGGCCATAAAAGTCATCGTTAATTTGCAAAGGACGGTGGGGGTTGTAGGAAACTGTATATACAGGATGAGGAACCTCAACATGGCATCACGCACATCCCAGAGCACTCGACTAAACATCGTCTGCGACATCCCACCAGCATCAGCCGCAGTAAACTGGAACGATCCAGTCGCAAAATAATGTAGTGCTGCCATCACCTTCACTTTGGGGGTCAGGGCAAAGGGATATGTGCATCCAGGTTGCAAGTGTGGTGACAACTGGTCTGTAAAGTAAGAAATTAATCACCTTGTCAACCTGTATTTCCTCATGCACTCGCGTTCCACCATGGTCGCAAGATCGGGGAAGGGTCTGTGGACATTTGGTCTCCTGCGGAACATATGACAAAGTATCTACACACATTACTATTACAAATTATAATCACGTAATTTAGATTCAACATATCGCATTACACTTTCAATAAAGACACAGTGAAGTCAGAGGTGTGAGGTTGAGCTAATCTACAAATGACAGCTATGTGATCCTGAACATACACTCAACTTCGCCATGGATTTTCAAGTGATACAGTGTTGTACTGTGACTATTCACTGTTGTTTGTCACTCTCCATGTGATCAATCATAAAATACACAACATACACCTAATTAAGTATCAAATATAAATGTCAAGGTCAACTAGCATATGTTCTAAAGGTACAAAGACATGGATCATGTATTGCAACCTAGCAACAACACTAGACACAGGCAGCTTGTCACCATTCACACCAATGTCATGGTGTGGACATTGTCATGATGTGATGTCTGTCCTCCATGTCCTATGACATACACAAAAAATTGATGATGTGTAGCACATATGTATTTGACATGCATACATGTAAGTCAGTGACACATAGACACACCAGCAACTCACATGACATATACAAGATGAGGTATGTTAAAATACTGTTAACATTTTCAACAGTAAGTTTTGGCATTGTACAAGTCTCACATACTTTGGACACAGTCAATAGGAACTCACACATCTGACTTTAATACATAATCAGATGATGCTGTGATTATGTGTGGATGTAACCGGTGTAAACACAATGATCAACTGGGACTCTGTCCAAGCATAGGAGGAGGATCTGTGAAGTGGTCACTCACACTTTTCATGTTCCTCACAAACAATGCAATAGTTGCACTGTAAGCTAGGATCATAGTGGTTCAGAAAGCAGACAAAGGTGAAGGATTATAATCATGGATTGTGAGTTTTATGAAAACAAGGTTAATACCCATGTTAATAATACCAACCCCTATGCAAAACTTAATTACGATCCTACTACAGAAATAAGTTTTTTATTGGCACACATCACATCACCATCACTCATCAAGAATCTTTCTTATTCTAAATTTTTGAGGATTCAACAGATCACATCCAATGCTGACATCAGCTCAAGAACCATGGAAACTCAGAAAGCCAACTATCTGGAAAGAGGATACCCAGAAGCACTATTGGAAGCACACCGACAACGCGCATACTTATGCTGCCGAAGAGATCTACTCCAAAAACATCCTAAGAAAACTACAAACAGGAGTGTATTTGTTTCCAAGTTTTCCACCGTTTCATCCCAAATCAAACAGATTATTTTGAAATGTTGGGAATTACTGAAGGAGGAACCGGAGTTAAATGGCTTATATGGTGAGAAGCAGGCGTAATCTGAAAGAGATATTATCATACAGGAAACCTAAGAAAGCTAACACCAAGTCAGGTACATCCAAATGTGGGAACTGTATCCATTGTAACAATGTTATAGGTGGAGACATTTTGTTGCATCACAGAACTGGAGAAAAAAAATTAATTAAAACAAACTTTTGAGTACAATTCCACAAGTGTAGTGTACTCCATTAAATGCCCATGTCGCTTACTATATCTTATTATATCTTATTTTCTTGGTAAGACCAATAGGAAAATGAAAACTCACTTAACTGAACATAAAAGTCAGATCAGGAATAAGAGCACCACATCTAGCCTTACATTGGATAGACGCTTGCGACTGCATTGCGCAACTAAAATGTCAAATTGTGGAACACATCCCTCTACGGGACGGAACAGATAATTGTAAATTGTTGCTACAAAGGGAAATACATTGTATCAGGAAACTTAACACCGTAATGCTGTATGGGCTTAATGACAAAGTGGATATGTCATGCTTTCTATGAAATTATATAAGGCACCTGTGCATACATATGTCAGTAGAGTATCTATCAGTAACTACAACACTGTATTGTTCACATTCCTACACCTTTCAGTTTGACACACCGAGTTTTCACAGAACAGCTAGTATTCAACCCATATTTTTGCGTATTGGGAACATCATTATGCACATGAAGCTAGTTGTGCCTAGGGGCTTATGCATTTTTACATAGATCTTTTACACTTATGAACTTAGTGACACTTGTAAGCATGTCAGAGGTTTACTATCTCCACTGTTGAATGGGAGGACACCTAAACGCTTTGTAATTTGCCACTGTAATAATTCTCCTTCTTTTCAGAGGTTCGATGTCGATTTCGATTCACTACGTTAACGGGGCTTCTGAATACTTAAACTCTGATTACCGGGATGAAGCCGATACGTTTGGCTAGATTCTTTTTCATTTAACATTGTTGTAGAGCAATAGGTGTCTGTATGAATTGATCCATTATGTGAGCGGTTAATTCAGGAGTAAGATATGTAAGTTTCCGGTATAGTGTTTAGGTGTCCACTCAAATATGGCGCTGATATTCTGGCGTGTACTCGCGAGAGTTCACAGCAGCAAATCACCTCCACCGGAAGATCAGGGTTTTTGGCTATCGGCAGGATTGCGGCGGGTACGCTGATGAGTGGAGATCATTAAGCAGAGACCTTAGATGTAGGTAAGATTTGCATAGATGTTTGATAGATAGTAAGACTTTGATAGACAGTAAGCAGATACCTCCACTCGAGATAAGTCACACAATGCTTCATTTGTTATGCAGGAATAGAAGTTAGGCCAGATAAATTTGAAGCTTGAGAGGAACCTTAGAAACTTAGTGATAAGAACCTTATGTTCTTGGTGGCGGTTGTAAAGGTATAAGCCCAGGCAGAAATACAAAACAAGAACTGGCTATTCAAAAAACAAGATATACACAAACAGAAACACAATGAACTGTACTGATATATAAAAATGTAATTATATTGATAAAAAAGATTAAACACATATAATCCCATATACATGATATGTTTGATACAATAACATATTCTGATTATTATTTTAAAAAAGACATTTGTTCTGATAATGATACTAGAGGAACAATATAGTCATCCCAGATTGTATGAGGGGGGCTGTTGTCTGTCAACGCGTTTCGACACGTAGTAGTGTCTTCATCAGGACAAATATTATTCAGCCAAATCTCTAGAAAGAACAAAACATTTTTAGACTTCACAAAACATACAGTACATTGTGTTACAATTAATAAATACTCTTTTTTTCTGTCAGATAGAGCTTCTTTTTCTAGTTTTCCTTAGCCAGACTTGAAGATATAAATATTTGATTTGAAGCTGAAGATAGACTTTTCAAATCTTGATAACAGTCCAAGATTAAACATTCTGTGTAGTTCTTGATATATTTGATATATACATTCAGTCACATGTCTACATTATTATTGCACACTTATTTGGATAGAAAGAGGGGAAAAAACAAGAAAAGGGTGAATTGGTCAGAAGTATAAGGACATTCCTTGCTTTTGTTCCTGGTGTAACTATTTAGGGTTTTAAGTTTTGCACATTCCCTAATTTTCATATGTACCGGCAACTATATAGTTGTACCAATATGTGTATATACGCACGTGTACACATGCATAGCGCCATCATGGCATTAATCTTGTTACGGACCTAATCTGTATCTGTTTTAACCAATTTCCTAACTACGCTGTATTGGGACCAGAAATTTCACTCACCTTTATTTATGGGGTAGGACCAACTTTCATAGATTCCTGTAGTGTTTGTTAAAATCAGTCGATACGTATCGGGCTAGAACAATAACAGAGAAAGTAGAAAGGTATCTTAGTTTATGCTTTATTTAATCCTGATTACTATTCCTAAAAAGAGGGGGGATTTTCAGAAAGTTTCGGTCTCTTATGTTCTATAAACATTAATATTTATTTCTTTTATTCTGCCTAATTCGATGCACCAAAACCTGTATGCTTTTATTACTCGAGGCACAGCTGTTCTTATCTTTCCTCGTTCCTCAAGTGTGTCATTTGAATTAATAGTAATTCATAGTAAAGCTCCTTTGTTGCTTAAGTTAATGTGAACATTTTAGTCTTCTATGTACTGTGTAGGGCCAGGTGGTTTTAATTTCCTATTTTAGCAAAAACCACTTCTTACCTAGAATCGCTAAATCCGTGATATGAAATTTTCAACACCGGATACGAGGAGTGGGGCACCTTTTCTATTTTTCTCTGTCGGTATGTGAAATCTGTGGGGTAAATAGGGTATTTTGCTTCCTTTTAACTTGATACGATTGACTTCATGTTAAGTTCCTAATTTACATAGATGCAATTTGCATAGTCTCGCGTTACCTTTTTTGTCAGATTTCACTGCTCGCCTCCCACTTCACGTACCGGGACCACTAAAGACGATATTTTTCAATAAAAACAAAGGTTCTAAAAGGAAATTAAATCATAAAGTTAGCTTAAAAGGCCGTATTACACAGTTTCCAGGATCTCAGGATGTTTACAGTTATCAAAAGTATGTCGGACCTGATTTCTCACCGCAGCGATCGACTCTCTTTTGTCGAAAGAGGGTTCAGGGTTGATTGTTAGAAGACGCCTACCAGGGACGCTGTCGTAAGTCTGGGCGTGTCTATTTTAAATCATAATGAGAGAAAACAATGTTTGTATTAACGTTGCTCTGATATATAGTTCTAGCTGACTTTAATTTTGACAAGGTGGATTTTTACCTTCACAAGTTATGATGTCGGGACACCAGTGACGGAGCTCCCAAACGGGGACTTTAAGAATGCGCTCGATTTGGCGATTTCTATAGACTTGACAAAGTTCTCAATCAAAGGAGGGTTTTCTCGACGAGGCTCGTTAGACTATAAAGAATTAGAGCAAAATCACAATGTCAAAAGGCATTTAGGTTTGTCAAGTAGTCTTATTCTAAAGCAAGCTTTTTCAATGTCATATGAAAAACGCATAGCATTTCCCATCGCTCTTGTGTGCTTACCGATTCAGTTCGTTTCAGGCTCACGTTCCCTGGCGGGCTGGCTTGTTCAAAAAGGAAAGGGTTTGTAAGCTCCTTACCAATTGGTATTTATACCATACTCCTCTAGTGTCATCCGGGTAAGGGCACGCCCATATTTAAAGCAGAATGCGCTTGTGGTCATAAAATACACAACATACACCTAATTAAGTATCAAATATAAATGTCAAGGTCAACTAGCATATGTTCTAAAGGTACACAGACATGGATCATGTATTGCAACCTAGCAACAACACTAGACACAGGCAGCTTGTCACCATTCACACCAATGTCATGGTGTGGACATTGTCATGATGTGATGTCTGTCCTCCATGTCCTATGACATACACAAAAAATTGATGATGTGTAGCACATATGTATTTGACATGCATACATGTAAGTCAGTGACACATAGACACACCAGCAACTCACATGACATATACAAGATGAGGTATGTTAAAATACTGTTAACATTTTCAACAGTAAGTTTTGGCATTGTACAAGTCTCACATACTTTGGACACAGTCAATAGGAACTCACACATCTGACTTTAATACATAATCAGATGATGCTGTGATTATGTGTGGATGTAACCGGTGTAAACACAATGATCAACTGGGACTCTGTCCAAGCATAGGAGGAGGATCTGTGAAGTGGTCACTCACACTTTTCATGTTCCTCACAAACAATGCAATAGTTGCACTGTAAGCTAGGATCATAGTGGTTCAGAAAGCAGACAAAGGTGAAGGATTATAATCATGGATTGTGAGTTTTATGAAAACAAGGTTAATACCCATGTTAATAATACCAACCCCTATGCAAAACTTAATTACGATCCTACTACAGAAATAAGTTTTTTATTGGCACACATCACATCACCATCACTCATCAAGAATCTTTCTTATTCTAAATTTTTGAGGATTCAACAGATCACATCCAATGCTGACATCAGCTCAAGAACCATGGAAACTCAGAAAGCCAACTATCTGGAAAGAGGATACCCAGAAGCACTATTGGAAGCACACCGACAACGCGCATACTTATGCTGCCGAAGAGATCTACTCCAAAAACATCCTAAGAAAACTACAAACAGGAGTGTATTTGTTTCCAAGTTTTCCACCGTTTCATCCCAAATCAAACAGATTATTTTGAAATGTTGGGAATTACTGAAGGAGGAACCGGAGTTAAATGGCTTATATGGTGAGAAGCAGGCGTAATCTGAAAGAGATATTATCATACAGGAAACCTAAGAAAGCTAACACCAAGTCAGGTACATCCAAATGTGGGAACTGTATCCATTGTAACAATGTTATAGGTGGAGACATTTTGTTGCATCACAGAACTGGAGAAAAAAAATTAATTAAAACAAACTTTTGAGTACAATTCCACAAGTGTAGTGTACTCCATTAAATGCCCATGTCGCTTACTATATCTTATTATATCTTATTTTCTTGGTAAGACCAATAGGAAAATGAAAACTCACTTAACTGAACATAAAAGTCAGATCAGGAATAAGAGCACCACATCTAGCCTTACATTGGATAGACGCTTGCGACTGCATTGCGCAACTAAAATGTCAAATTGTGGAACACATCCCTCTACGGGACGGAACAGATAATTGTAAATTGTTGCTACAAAGGGAAATACATTGTATCAGGAAACTTAACACCGTAATGCTGTATGGGCTTAATGACAAAGTGGATATGTCATGCTTTCTATGAAATTATATAAGGCACCTGTGCATACATATGTCAGTAGAGTATCTATCAGTAACTACAACACTGTATTGTTCACATTCCTACACCTTTCAGTTTGACACACCGAGTTTTCACAGAACAGCTAGTATTCAACCCATATTTTTGCGTATTGGGAACATCATTATGCACATGAAGCTAGTTGTGCCTAGGGGCTTATGCATTTTTACATAGATCTTTTACACTTATGAACTTAGTGACACTTGTAAGCATGTCAGAGGTTTACTATCTCCACTGTTGAATGGGAGGACACCTAAACGCTTTGTAATTTGCCACTGTAATAATTCTCCTTCTTTTCAGAGGTTCGATGTCGATTTCGATTCACTACGTTAACGGGGCTTCTGAATACTTAAACTCTGATTACCGGGATGAAGCCGATACGTTTGGCTAGATTCTTTTTCATTTAACATTGTTGTAGAGCAATAGGTGTCTGTATGAATTGATCCATTATGTGAGCGGTTAATTCAGGAGTAAGATATGTAAGTTTCCGGTATAGTGTTTAGGTGTCCACTCAAATATGGCGCTGATATTCTGGCGTGTACTCGCGAGAGTTCACAGCAGCAAATCACCTCCACCGGAAGATCAGGGTTTTTGGCTATCGGCAGGATTGCGGCGGGTACGCTGATGAGTGGAGATCATTAAGCAGAGACCTTAGATGTAGGTAAGATTTGCATAGATGTTTGATAGATAGTAAGACTTTGATAGACAGTAAGCAGATACCTCCACTCGAGATAAGTCACACAATGCTTCATTTGTTATGCAGGAATAGAAGTTAGGCCAGATAAATTTGAAGCTTGAGAGGAACCTTAGAAACTTAGTGATAAGAACCTTATGTTCTTGGTGGCGGTTGTAAAGGTATAAGCCCAGGCAGAAATACAAAACAAGAACTGGCTATTCAAAAAACAAGATATACACAAACAGAAACACAATGAACTGTACTGATATATAAAAATGTAATTATATTGATAAAAAAGATTAAACACATATAATCCCATATACATGATATGTTTGATACAATAACATATTCTGATTATTATTTTAAAAAAGACATTTGTTCTGATAATGATACTAGAGGAACAATATAGTCATCCCAGATTGTATGAGGGGGGCTGTTGTCTGTCAACGCGTTTCGACACGTAGTAGTGTCTTCATCAGGACAAATATTATTCAGCCAAATCTCTAGAAAGAACAAAACATTTTTAGACTTCACAAAACATACAGTACATTGTGTTATAATTAATAAATACTCTTTTTTTCTGTCAGATAGAGCTTCTTTTTCTAGTTTTCCTTAGCCAGACTTGAAGATATAAATATTTGATTTGAAGCTGAAGATAGACTTTTCAAATCTTGATAACAGTCCAAGATTAAACATTCTGTGTAGTTCTTGATATATTTGATATATACATTCAGTCACATGTCTACATTATTATTGCACACTTATTTGGATAGAAAGAGGGGAAAAAACAAGAAAAGGGTGAATTGGTCAGAAGTATAAGGACATTCCTTGCTTTTGTTCCTGGTGTAACTATTTAGGGTTTTAAGTTTTGCACATTCCCTAATTTTCATATGTACCGGCAACTATATAGTTGTACCAATATGTGTATATACGCACGTGTACACATGCATAGCGCCATCATGGCATTAATCTTGTTACGGACCTAATCTGTATCTGTTTTAACCAATTTCCTAACTACGCTGTATTGGGACTAGAAATTTCACTCACCTTTATTTATGGGGTAGGACCAACTTTCATAGATTCCTGTAGTGTTTGTTAAAATCAGTCGATACGTATCGGGCTAGAACAATAACAGAGAAAGTAGAAAGGTATCTTAGTTTATGCTTTATTTAATCCTGATTACTATTCCTAAAAAGAGGGGGGATTTTCAGAAAGTTTCGGTCTCTTATGTTCTATAAACATTAATATTTATTTCTTTTATTCTGCCTAATTCGATGCACCAAAACCTGTATGCTTTTATTACTCGAGGCACAGCTGTTCTTATCTTTCCTCGTTCCTCAAGTGTGTCATTTGAATTAATAGTAATTCATAGTAAAGCTCCTTTGTTGCTTAAGTTAATGTGAACATTTTAGTCTTCTATGTACTGTGTAGGGCCAGGTGGTTTTAATTTCCTATTTTAGCAAAAACCACTTCTTACCTAGAATCGCTAAATCCGTGATGTGAAATTTTCAACACCGGATACGAGGAGTGGGGCACCTTTTCTATTTTTCTCTGTCGGTATGTGAAATCTGTGGGGTAAATAGGGTATTTCGCTTCCTTTTAACTTGATACGATTGACTTCATGTTAAGTTCCTAATTTACATAGATGCAATTTGCATAGTCTCGCGTTACCTTTTTTGTCAGATTTCACTGCTCGCCTCCCACTTCACGTACCGGGACCACTAAAGACGATATTTTTCAATAAAAACAAAGGTTCTAAAAGGAAATTAAATCATAAAGTTAGCTTAAAAGGCCGTATTACACAGTTTCCAGGATCTCAGGATGTTTACAGTTATCAAAAGTATGTCGGACCTGATTTCTCACCGCAGCGATCGACTCTCTTTTGTCGAAAGAGGGTTCAGGGTTGATTGTTAGAAGACGCCTACCAGGGACGCTGTCGTAAGTCTGGGCGTGTCTATTTTAAATCATAATGAGAGAAAACAATGTTTGTATTAACGTTGCTCTGATATATAGTTCTAGCTGACTTTAATTTTGACAAGGTGGATTTTTACCTTCACAAGTTATGATGTCGGGACACCAGTGACGGAGCTCCCAAACGGGGACTTTAAGAATGCGCTCGATTTGGCGATTTCTATAGACTTGACAAAGTTCTCAATCAAAGGAGGGTTTTCTCGACGAGGCTCGTTAGACTGTAAAGAATTAGAGCAAAATCACAATGTCAAAAGGCATTTAGGTTTGTCAAGTAGTCTTATTCTAAAGCAAGCTTTTTCAATGTCATATGAAAAACGCATAGCATTTCCCATCGCTCTTGTGTGCTTACCGATTCAGTTCGTTTCAGGCTCACGTTCCCTGGCGGGCTGGCTTGTTCAAAAAGGAAAGGGTTTGTAAGCTCCTTACCAATTGGTATTTATACCATACTCCTCTAGTGTCATCCGGGTAAGGGCACGCCCATATTTAAAGCAGAATGCGCTTGTGGTCGTTGTATTACCATTACCGATTTCTAGGTAGCGTTTTTGATTTTGGAATTGTTTCAGCTATTCCCATTCGTTCTCATTACGTACTTGTGCTGATCAATCACTTTTTGGTATATGGGCTTATTCACACAGGGATTAGTGAACTTAGTACAGACCACATTTTGATATATATTGCAAACCCTATTCTTCTTATTCTTGTATTTGACCTAAAGTTTCCTACAAAATCATAAGCCAGTATCAGTATTTCTTTCCTATGTTATTGCATTTTCCCAAGGCAATTCTTGATTTAAACCATGGTTAAATGTGCCGAGGGTAAAGGTCCAGTACACCTCTTTCTTTTTTCTTATTTTATCACCACCTCTGGGGAGTGTCTATTCTCCACGAAGTGATTTACAAGTGGCGCAGTCAACTTCCTAGGTTTTATTGCTGACCAGTGCTCTGTTAATCGGGTCTTTACTGTTCGCGACGTCTCTCCCACATACCCCAAATTGCAAGGGCACGTGATTAAGTAGACGACATTTTGAGTATTACACGTCCATAATTCCTTGGCCTGGATGTTGGTGTTATTAAACATCATAGTCTCTCCAGTAATAATACTGTTACACAACTGACAGGAGCCACAACGGGAGGTACCTTTTACTGCGTTAGTGCTTACAATGGAATTCTGTAGGAAAGGTGGACTTTCTGCCCTTTTGCTGTAACGAGGGCGTACTATCTGATCCTTCAGATTTTTATTTCGCCTATGCGCGAACATGGGTTTGGCTAGTTTTTGTTGATTTTCATTCAAATTTAACAGATGCCAATTCGATTTGATTATTTGCCTGACTGTCGAATTCAAGGTGGAATGTTTTGTTATACAGACCAATTTAGGGTCTATTTTCTGCTTTTGTGAGTTAAGAGTGCGTGTCGATCATAGAAACGAGCCCTTTTATAGGCCTCTTTGACCAGGCGGCGGGGATATCCTCTTTGGAGGAATTTCTGCTTCATAGTTTCAGATTGAATGTCAAAATCCCTAAGGTTAGTGCAATTGCGTCTTACCCTTAAGAACTGCGAAAAGGGTATGCTATCCTTCTGACATCTAGGATGATAGCTTTTGAAATGAAATAGAGTATTCCTTGCAGTGGGCTTTGTATATAGGTCTACTTCAAGTAGTCCGTCGTTATTTTTAATGTAAATATCTAAAAACTCCACCTTTGATGTGTTGGTATGGGCAGTGAAACGGAGATTCTTATCCACTAGGTTCAGCCATAGGAGGAATTCCTTTAGGGTCTGTTCCCCATTGGTCCATACAAAAAAGATGTCATCTATGTAACGGTACCAATGGGAAACAGACTCAAAGAAAGGGGCCACTTCATTAAAGATGAATTTAGTCTCAAATAAAGTCATATAGATATTCGCTATTGATGGGGCCATAAAGGCCCCCATACTGACGCCCTTTATTTGCAAAAACATGCTTTCCCCAAACTCAAAGAAGTTTTCCTTTAGTACAAGTGTTAGGCATTCCTGGATAAAAGCTTTAGAGCAGGGTATTTGATGTTTGTCGATGAACCACATTTTTTTATCAATATAATTAAATTTTTATATATCAGTACAGTTCATTGTGTTTCTGTTTGTGTATATCTTGTTTTTTGAATAGCCAGTTCTTGTTTTGTATTTCTGCCTGGGCTTATACCTTTGCATTGAACTACTTTTCCTGACCCAGGAATTGTATCCTAACCAGGGGGTCCTTGTTATACTACATAACTTGGTGGCGGTTGTTGCACTCTTGCACAATCTATATCAAGTTGAACCTGCCCCCCCCCTCTGTCTTGCCCACTTCATCAGAACTCCATTTTACTCCTCTTGAGATTGGCACTGCAGTAGGGAGCACTTTCACCCCTGTCTGACCTGGGCACTGCAGTAGAGACCCCGTCCACACCATCTGACCTGCTCACTGCAGTGGTATCCGCAACCACCCCATCAGACTTGAGCCCTGCAGTAGTGACAGCACCCACCACATGTGACTTGGGCCAGTCAGTGGTGACAGCACTCACTGTGTCAGACACCTCCACTGCAGTTGCCAGCAACACTCCTGCACCCACCACCACTCCCCTGCCCTATTCTGATGTCACCTGATCCTGTCCCTGCAGGGATAGTTGTCCCTTGCCTGTAGCAGTGCAGGCAAGCAATGGGTGTCAAGTTGCCATATGTCACCCTGTTAGGACTCCTGAGAAGGACTGGCCATTGGCCTTTTGACATTGTTGAGTTCACAGTTACATGGATATCATTGCTGAATAAAGCAAATTGTTGTTATCTAGTGGTGTTGCATCTAATGTACATGATGCTGATGACGTGTATCATGAACTTGCTGTTGTAATGGTGTTTTAAAGGCATAAGAGGCTGATTTGTTGATGTGATGGACTCCATGTGGTCCAGGGGATATGTGTACTTTGCTGAAATGTATTCATGACATAATTTGCTGCAATTTCAGGGTGTAATGTATGCAGAATTTGTGGACCAGGTATTACTCCTTCTGTTTGCTACTTCACATCTTTGCCATGCACTGTTGCACATATGTTGGGCCTACATTTGTGCACATTGTAAGATTCCGTGACTGGGACCATCTCCACTGGACAGGCAGGTTTGTGCATCAATAGTACACAAGTCATCTGTGTGATCAGGGTATCTTGCTTTACATGTTTATTGCATATGTGCAGATGATTCAATGGACACTCCCGTACACAGGCTGATGTGACCAGAGCTTTCATTGTGTTGCAATTGTTGGCTCACTGAGCATGTGTTATGCTGACATGACGGAGCCCTGCACAGACAACTTTTGGCACAGCCTACCTACCCCAGGATTGGAGTCCCCTCATGGCAATGTGTCATACCGTGACATTGTGTGTGTAGTGTGAGCATGTCTATATGTGTTCCATTCATTTTTTCTACACAGCCCGTGTTCCCTACAGATGTTTCCTGTTTGTGGTGCTTGCTGAGTTGTCCTGTATTCACCCAACATCTTTGTCCTGGGTTTCCTGGGATGTAGGTGCATGGCACACTACCGGTATTTAAGGTGTCATCCCTAGGTGTTTTATTTCATTTACTCTCATTCCCCAGGTTCTGTGGGGAAACGCTTAAAATGATTGCTTCTAAAATGCAGGTCTTTGCCAAAGCACTCGACAAAGGTCTCATTGCTGCTATCAGATCTGGAACCTGAAGCGTTGTTCCTGACCGAGATCGGGCTTTCTGAAAGCTCGAAGCCTGACATAGTTAGCACTTCCTCCAGGTTATTCAATCCAAAGGTTAGACAGAACGTTTGGTACAGGTAGCGGCATTGCTATCATTTACAAGAATGATCTGACTTGCCACCTACTCAGCAGCCCCATAGCAGACTGTGAGAATGTTCAGTTCTCTATTTAATTTACCCCTTCACTTACATTTTCAGGTCTCCTTATGTACCGCCCCCCGGGAGCGCCTAGTAAATTTTGTAAATCCTTGTTGGAAACTACTGTTCACCTTGCAAATTCCTACTCTAACTTCACTCTCTTGGGATATTTTAATCTTCACTTTGACGACCCCTCCTTCCTGATTGCTAGTGACCTCGCTCACCATCTCCAGGAGAAAGTCTTCCATCCCACCCATAGTAAAGGCCATCTCCTTGACCCCATATTTTCCAGTTTGGAGGATCTAAGAGCAAAGCCCCCTGTTCCCCTCCCCTGGTCGGACCATTTTTAGAACACTTAATCATCCCTGGTCCAGACTCCCTTTGGAAGAATGGTCCCATGAACTTGGAAAATCCCCTCCCATTCTAGACTCCAACCCGGTAACCGCTTCCCTTCCTGGATTGAAGGTACCCTCAATTTAGTGCTTCCGAAAAAACATATCCAGACTAAAGCTGGATCTAATATATCAGCAGGGTTCACCCCTGAACTAAGATGTCTCAAACAACAAGGTAAAAAGCTCAAGAGGTTATGGAGAAGGACTTTTCTCCTATCAAGAAATCAGAATATAGGGCAATCTTATGCACTTATACAGTGGAAATTAAAAAAACTCAAGCTCTCTACTTTCAGGAAAAGATTTCCCTCTCTTTGATAACTCTTCCAGGGAAATTTTCCGGATCGCAAAAAAGTTATTAAAAGTCCCCGACCTACCAATCATTCCTGATCTTTCCGGACACCGGTGTAACGGCCTTGTACAATTCTCCTTGTCAAAAGTGCGAAACATTCTCAAGTCCCTCCGCGTGAAAGGCAACGCTTTCATAACTAATAGCCTCATCTCCAGTCAAGTTCAGAACGCCCCGCTTATGGTGACTTTCACCCCATGACCCTGGGCTCTCTCCTACCTATCCTTGCCTCTGTGAAAAGTGGATCGCCTCTTGACCCCGCACCGCTCAACATTTTGAAAATGGCAGCTTCTACAGTTGCCTCCTCTATTCTGAGTGTGATCAAGGCCTCCCTTGCTGTGGGTTTGGTCCCCCCAGAATGGTAGAGATTGATGGTCAAACCCTTTATAATGAAACTGTTGTAGACGAATCTAGGGCTCTAGTGTAATTTTCCAAATTCATATCCTTATATAGGCATCAGACAGCCAATGTAGTCCAAATACTGCATGGCTACTTCCACAGATTCCTAGAAATCACAACGTGTTCTTGGAGAGACCAAACCTCCAGCAGTCCAGGACTTTCCCCTGCTTCTGTACTAATTTGTCATAGAAATCCTGGAGTCCTAAAAGAACTGCGAGTTCTTAATGACATATTATGTCCAACCTTATGTCAAACTCGGCACCTTCCAGGTATAAATACACCAGCATCTGCCCTAGCAAAACACACAGTGGTTTGGAGCAGATCGACTAACTACTTGCCAGACGCCCTGCTGTAGGGAGTGCCGAAGGAAGCCGACTCTCCAGCTGACGCACTGAGAGAGACGCTGCCTTTTCTCTTGCTGAGAAATCCAGCTACGGTGTTTCCCGGCTACCCTTGCGGGTTACTGGGAGATCGAGTCCTGAGAGAGAGATACAAGACCTCCTACATTCTATAAACAAGGTACGGAGCTGATTAGATCCTTTGAAAAATCTTGGATAGATTCTTGGCAGAAACTATTTTAACTCAAGCTACATCTCACTTACTCCTTCCCATGTACTAGGCTTAGGTTAGGTACACCGGGGATAGGCCTATCGTAGAAGCATCAGTTGAGTACGTTTAGTCATCTTTTATCATTGTATATATTTTATCCATTTTAAGTATCTTATGGCTTAGAAACCATATACATGCTTTTACAGTATTATTTCATAATACTCTTTTTACTGTACGCACTTTACTTTATGACAAGTATTGCGATTGTAGCAATTCATTTCTCTTGCATGAGAAAGAAGACTGCTCAAGAAATAACCTTTTTATTGAAAACGCCCGTCTCTCTATTTCTCTGCACTTCTGGTGAAACTAAGCATGCACGATTGACTGAGTGAAATAGCCATCTATTGTTTCCATGACTCTGGAGATATATTCCTTATTCTTGGGGAACAAAGTTGTCATGTTATATGGTTGTCAGAAACGAATTCTTTCTTGTGTATTCGAGAAATGTTCTAGTGACCTCTGAGCTAGCTGGAATTCACAAATTAAGTCTAACATATTCAATAGAGACCTAGTCGACTCCAGTCCTACGTCTAAACTATTGTTTATGTTATTCCAATGCGCAGAGCCTATTGAGAATATAGGAACTACACTACATTGCCCCCAACGTTTGGTAAGGCGATAATTTAACGCTAGATTCAAGAGTAACTCAGTCGTGCTTTTCACACAGACCCCTTTCCCGTAAAAACTCCAATAGACGTCTGGAGTGGGTGAAAGGTTAATATCCGCCAAAACTTAGTAGGAGGAGAAACCTATGTATTAGTTTTTTAGTTTGCTCAACGTTTAAGGATACATTGTTCCAAAATATTGTGCACCTCATCTTTGTTTCCTTTAAACTTGCTCTGCAAACTTTCAGTCAATAAAATGGCCGAGAGTGACGACGAAAGGGATAGAGCTAGAATAGCAGCTCAAGCAATCTTAAATGACACAGCTGTCCAACAAAATGACCCGGATGCTATATTCATCCCGGCAAATATAAGGAAAACCATAACTATAAAACTTATAGAAAATGGTGTATCATCGAGAGGTGGTAAAGTTATATTTGTAATAGAGGCACATGAATATCGGTAGACAGAGGTATTCTATTCATGGATATCTTTTCCAGCAGCAGTGCTGTGACACACAAGTTCCACTACTACAAAACAGAGGAACTTACCAGTAACTTACCAGGAGCATCAGCTCTGGTTTAATGGCTCCCTAAAACATCAAAATCACATTACCAGGCTCGGTCCACTAGGTAGACCAGGAGCTACATGGCCGGTTCTAGCCAGCTATACACCACATCCGGACATTGAAGAAATGTCAGACAAAGAACTGTTAGCTCAGCTAAAACAATTAACAAAAGCATATAGACAATTAGTTCAATTAACAATTTACGATACAACCTGCCGCCAAAAATTAAAAGAAACAGAAAATCACGAAAAAACTTTTATTAAGAATAATCTCACTACTCCAAAAAAGAAGTGGGAGAGTAATAAACAAACTCTTCCTAGAGAAAAATATTCTCAACCCAGAGGAAGATCTCCTCAACAGAGAGACAAGTCTCCCCGAAGGGAGCCCTCTGAAAAGAGATATAACCTCAGAAATAGGGATAATTTGAGAAAACCTGACAGATATCCAGATAATGATACATGTCCCTCTCGATCTTTTCAGACTTCGTCACAGAAATCAGAAAAAAGAGGACGGTCAGAATATAAAGAAGAGCGCATCAAGTCGAAAGACAAGGAACCTGCTCATCAAAGTAAAAAATCACAATTTTCTAAAAAGAAGGTAGCGAGCATAAAGATAAAACATGCCGAGGATCCTAAGGACACAACTCAAGAACGGAGAATGGGCCCAGACAATGCTAGACAGTGCAGCAGAAGTGACCATAGCTCGCAAGATCCTGATGAATCTTCTGGAGACAGTGGACACAAAGGAGTACATTCAGGTGGAAACTGCAGACACCAGAGTTAGTGTAACCCATAAATTATATGAAATAACATTACGTATAGAATGGGACAAAATTTGAAAAATAAGAGGTCTCATTTGGGAGAAGCTATCTAAAGGCTATAATATCCTTCTAGCTGAGAAAGACTAGCCACCAGAATTTTTTAGGGAGTGCCCACATGGCGAAGAAATGATTATGCCTGCCTTCTCAAATCACATTCCAATTCATAAAAAATACACATATGCTAGAAAATGGGCAGTGGCCCAAGCCCCTGCATTATATAAAAATCATGTAGGATGGGATGAGGAATCCCCTCACTGTAATCCAGTAAAAAAATCAACCTACTGCACAAAGGCAGTATCCTAGGCAAGAAGCTAAAAAACAAGTCAGGGAGATCTTAGATCAACTTGAATACCAGGGGGTGATTGAAACATGCACCTCACAAATGAACAATCCTTTGTTTCCTGTCTCCAAACCAGACAATTCATATCGTCTAGTATTGGACTACAGACACTTAAACACTTGTTGCAAAACATTTGTAGTGCAAAACTCACACAGTGCAGCACTAATGAATAACATTGTGCACAAAAAATATAAAACAACATTAGATATTTCAAATGGTTTCTTCTGTCAAAACATTGCAACAGAAAGCAGGTATTTGACCACTTTCTTCAGTATGGGGGCCCAGTGCAGTTTTGTCGTCTCCCCCAGGGATTCAAGAATAGCCCAGGGTTATTTTCAGCGAGAATAACCAAGTTACTACAAATATATGATGATGAGGCATTATTTTATGTCGATGACATCTATCTAACAGATGATGATTTGGACAGTCACTTGGAAAGAGTGAACACCATTGTAGTTGGGTTCGCATTAGAAGGGTACAAATTCAACTTTAAAAAATCGCAAATTGCCCACCTCACTGTCCTATTTCTAGGATATGAGTTATCAAGTGAAGGCAAAAGCCTGGCAGCCAATTTATTGGAGAAATGTGCGCTGCTCCAAGCTCCAAAAACGCTTAAAAACTTACAATCAGTTCTAGGTTTCTTGAATTTTGGAAGAACTTACGTTCTGAATTACGCAGAGAGGGTTAAACCTCTGTACGAATTAATTAAACCGGATTTCAAACCAACTAATTGGACACAGAAACACACAGGAATTTTACATTCAATACAAACAGACATGTTAGTTAAAACAAAGCTGCAAATAGGCGTAAACGTACGCAACCTGTTAATCCGAGTCATCCCAGGAAGATGCGGATTCACGTACCTGGCCTATAATGAAGGGGAAATGGTACCGATAGCTTACAAATCACACTTGTACACACAAGCTGAAATAAAATTCACTTCTACTGAGAAAATTCTGACAGCAGTTCAAACTGCTGTAGCAAAAGAAAGAGCCCTCGCACAAGGTAAACGTATAATAATCGTTCCACCTGTACCTGCCCTAGAAGCAGTGACAAGAGCAAGCATTCCAAATGCTAAAGCTTTACATCCGAGATGGATACAATGGGTTAATTCTCTTGCTGCATCAGACGTAATTTACGAATTTGATCCTACCTTGAAAACACAAGAATTTCTCCAATACGAGCATGTATGTCCTCTGCCGACCGAAATTCTGCCTCTGGAACATTACGGCTGTATAATATATACAGACGGATCAGCACAGCCCGCAGTTGGGGGTAAACAAGCCTATATTCCTGCGTGCGCAATTGTTAAAGGTCGCTGGCGCAAAGGCAAATTTAGACCAATGGTCACTAAAACGCAATCACTCGGAGACTGTACAGCTCAGCGAGCTGAACTACAGGCTTTTAGGATGGAGCTTGAGAATACTGATCGCAAATTACCCACACTCATAGTGTGCGATTCCTATTACTGCGTCCAGTCTTACAATGAATACTTGCAGAACTGGGTTCAAAACGGATTCAAAGACGCTAAAGGTAGCCCAATAAAACATAAAATGCTATGGGAACAAGTAGTTCTTTTGCAGAAAGAACTACAAAAGACTCACGTGATCCATACACTGAATCATCAGCGTGATGGCCTTCACATTGCAGGGAATTCATTGGCTAATTAAGCCGCCAAGGCAGCTATGCAAACAGCTTCCGTAGCTGCTATCACACGGTCAAAAACTAAAATAGACAGCGAGATAACGCAAGCTGTCACTGCTACAGTAAAAAACAGTGGTAGGACACTCCTGAAATTCTTTCCAGTAAAGTACTGGAAGTAGTGTGGCTCACTGGTTAGAGGCGGCAGACCCGGGAGCAGAAGTCGGCCGGGACCAGGGTTCAATTCCCGACGCGGCAGGGTCGTGGACTTGGGTCAGCGGACTCGATAATTCTCGTTTCGGTGCTTACTCTAATCAGGGGTTCCACTCGGCAACTCTGGGCATTAGCTTGCCTAATCTCCACAATGGCCCCATCAATTCCGGGAATGCCTGGCTCCACCTTGGGGACTCCCAGAAGGGACCATCCCACAGGGAAAGCCAGGACGGGTTCCCCAGAGTTATACAGCGCCAGGAAACCTACGGACGGGTAGCAGTGCGCTTTACAAGCTCAAATACATACATTTACACTCATACAAAACTGATGCAAATAATGTTCCTTTTGCCGTAATCCCTGGAGTGGGGGACATGGCAATTCCAAACATGGAACATAGGTTAGGACTAATCTTAGCGGCACATGAAGGGCTCGGCTCTGAACATGCGGGTGTTTTGGCCACCGTATTGTTACTAAAACAAAGATATTGGTGGCCGCGAATGAGGAAACAGACCAGAAACTATGTTCTAGACTGTGAAATATGCCAAAAAATGAAGGTATCAACAGTGAAACGACCTGCGCAGACGCCCCTTCTAATCTCAGATAAACCATTAGCATGTGTTTACCTGGACCACTGTGGTCCCTTACAAAGGGATGGCAACTATAAATATATCATGGTCGCAGTGGATTCCTTCACGCGATTCATTTGGATGGGCCCCAGCTCTTGTCTGACGCCAGAACTGTTATAAAAGATTTGCGAGTCTTTATCGGCGCATACGCAATTGGCACGCTACATTCTGACCAGGGTCCTGCGTTTAGCTCTCGAGCTTACAAGGAGGCCATGGCCAGCTTGGGCGTTGCATTGCGGTACTCTAGTCCCTTCCATCCTAAGGGTAATGCGGTAGTGGAGAGAAAAAAACGTGACATAGAGCAATCTATAACAGCGAGGGTATTAGGTTTGGGTGATGGGTGGATCAAACCTCTAATAAATGTCCAACGTAGTCTTAATAATCTTCCAAGACATTCTCTGGGTGGAATCACTCCGTATGAACTTTTTTTTGGTACTAGAATGTTGATCGAAGACCTTGATCGTCAGACTTCAGTGGTGGAACAAAAAACCTTTGATCTCAAAGATCGTTTGGCTGTTTTACAGGACTTAAATGAAACAAGAAGAAGTCTAAGTAACACAAAGCTAAAGCCAACGGCCACTGAAGAAAAACCACCTGTCCCAGCAAGACCTGTCTGGATTCCAAAGATTGGGGATCTGGTCAGAGAAAGGATTGCGGTGAAGAAGGAATTTGGGCCTTCTTACAGAAAAACTGTACCTGTCTTAGCAATCCACGGAACAAGATCAGTAGTACTACCGCCCCTTATATGCTAAAAAGGAGAACAGAGTTGTATCAATCGACCTGGTAAAACCACAACCATGTGGCCAATAATCAGTAGAAGGCCCAGTGGACTCCCAAGATGTAGCAGAAGACCAAACCTTGCTACAATTCAAGAGGTTCAAACTGAGAGATTAATCACATTTGATAAACCTGCAGCGAAAAAAGAAGGACTATGCAACAAAGCCATGGAACTAGTGCCTCTTGAAACCCAAATTGCAACAGTTCATCAAGAAACACCTGTTTACAATGATGTAGCCTCTAACTATACTAATATGACAAAGGAAGAAGAAACTACAAAGATTAATAAGAATCATGAGGCAATTCCAACAATTGACAGAACTGCCTGTGGCTATTTCATCAATTTCGATGACTTTTCTGAAGATCCTAGTGAATATGAAGAAAAGCCAGCAAACAAAACTTTCAAAGAAAAAGTAACAGAACTCTTTCATCTACTTGGAGAAACATATCTGATTTCACCATGGATTGAATTATGGATTGTGTTAGGTGTACTTTTCCTCCTGCTCTGGCTCATTTTAGTTTTAAGCTTGGGAAGAATGATTGATGGAAAATACAGTACAATGGACACAGCAAGTCAGAAAATCAACTTGGTTCTAAAGTCTCACAAATCTTCTCACATTGAAAAAAGAGAACTGTCATCAGTAAACATCACATCCATTCCTATACCTGGTGGTGTAGCATGGGACGCTACTGATTACGACATCTATGGCCCGGTTGAACTCTTGAAGTATCTACACCAGTTCAAGGTTTTTTTAAGTGACTTTGTCTCACCGAGCACTTTCTCTAATGATTGGGATTTTGAAACTATTAAGAACATGATGTCAGATTTAGAAATGTCAGCAAATTTTACAGAACAAGATTATTTAGAAGGTTCATCAGATTATGAAGAAATGTATTGCTTTAATCATTCTGGGCATCACTATTTGCATAAATCTGCGAATCCTAGAAATGTTTTTACTTATAATCAATGGGAACATTGTCCGACACCGCCAAAAGGCAGCTCGAAAACATTTTATGAGAAATTCCCATATTTCTCAGGGTTTAATAACACAGATCCAGAAACGTTTTATTTGAAAATTATGAATAAGACAGAAAGGAAAAACATGTTGACAAATACAACTAATTTATTCTGCAAAATTTTATGCACAATTGTATACATTTGGTTTTGAACTTTGGAAAGACAACATTGAGACAAAAATGGTCTGGGGTACAAAAGACTGGCAGGTACAAGGTTTAGAATCATTATTCAGGGCCTGCATGATCCCAGAACAAATAATGTTCCTGAATGACACCATTCAACAAACAACCTGTCTTGGCCTAGCCAGGATAAAGGACTTAAGCCGTATATACCAAAGCCCATACCTGATAGTAATAGCACTACAGATGTGGAGATAGACGTATCCCATATTTTACACCAAAACAGAACTAATCCTGATTGGAGAAAATGGTTGATCTGGCCCACAGACACTTATAACTGTCAAGATAGATTCCTGAACAAAACACAGGGGTTCACACAGAACAGGCCAGACCCAAGTTATTCCCAGAGACAACATCCAGGGATAATAACAACATACAGTGTAGGAAAACGATGCCTCGAATGGCTACAGAAATCCATACTACCTGAAATTAAGCAACACTTGACCTTAATTAAAGTAGGCGTTGACTTGCGAGATTTCTTATTGGGACCTTGCAAACAGCGCCAAAAACGTTTCATATACGCCGGTATATATGCTGCTTACAACGAAGCTTAGAAAGTAACGCAAATTGAAACTGCTTAAAAAATACGAGAAATTGATTGTATTCATTTGGAAAAAACACTGTCTGTAGTGGACAACGGGTTAATGACTCTGTCCTCCAGAATTTATTCTTTGGACAGCATTGTATCATCTGCTATTGATATAATAGAACAGGATATGCTAATGTTACAACATGGCCAGTCCCAATTACGTTCTATTGTACAGTTAGGCTGGACGTTACAAAATCTCCGTTCAGGCTACGTGCCATGGCGTCTAATCAACACAACGTCATTATTTTCTATCTTTAACCGTACAGATAAACAAATCTCTTTGGCACAAAGAGGAGCTGACTATACGGTGCTGAGCATTGAAAAACTAGAACGATTGCCATTGACAGTTTCCGAAAAGCCTGTCATTGAATGGATAATACATTGCAGCATTACAATAACAATAACGACATTTCAGTTTCAATATTGCCTAAAGCACATACCAGGGGGCCTGTATGAAAAGTCAACCTGGAATTTACCTTACACACATAGATGTTGGAGTGGGGGAAAAAGAAGTCTTTTTTAGTGGTAACAATTGTAAAAACTCACTAAGTGGTACACTTCTGTGTCAAGGAATTAACTTGCATGGAGCCTGCGAGGGTTCGTCAAATGACCTTTCATGCCACCTGCACGGCACCCCAGCCACACTAATAGAGCCTTTTTTCAGACAACTTTCCAACAGCAGTTACGTTATGTTAAGTGACCACAGCTGTTGCGGCATGCTGCCAGGAACGGCCTATCTCAGGGTCACTTGCTGTATGCAAGTATTGTATCCAAACAGCAAACCAGACAAGGAGGCAACGATATGGCCTTCATTGAATATCTCTTCTATTCGAATTGGTACTTTAAGCAGAATGAAAGCCATTCTTTTACAAAAAACTGTGCCTTTGACCTCGTCCAGAGAGACGCATGATCTGCAAGTCGCAAGGACGTCAGCAGAGATACATGCATTATTATCAACAAATTGCCCCGTGCATTTCGTAGAAATGTTAATTCAAATCTTAAACATGTCTGATACCAGTGGCATCGCACATGTATTTAAGACCATTTTTTTGGACTATTATCACCCTTTGAAGCAGTCCTGAGCATCTTCCCGAATTTCGTGCACTCTGTGTTTGGCGGCCTGCCTCTCATCTTGGGACTCGTAGCATGAATTTTATTTTTGTTCCTTCTGCTCCGATATGGCAAGTCCAGTCACAAGCAATACCCAGGTTACCATGGAACAAATGATCCTGGCAATGCGGTACAGAGATAGGGTTACCAAAATCCTTGGCTTGGCTCGGCTAAGAGATCTGAATACCACATGGTTTCTTTCATTCAGACCAATCTGGCAAGATTGCATCCTACCTGTTCTACGATGCCTGCTCTGCAGAGAAGAATACGTCTGAAGACGTCTGTTTCACACTCCCATCAGCAGTACCTATTGATGTTGATACTTTGCTTGGTTCGGTAACGTATCATGCAACGTGTTGTCCCCAGTGGCTACCAATTCTGATGACGGCATTCGTTGAGACCTCACAGCAACATGCTGGCAGTGAGGTACGAGATGAATGCGGCACAAAGGTACAACATTCCGTGACCATTGCTGATCTAGTCAACAATGACAGCAATGCATCTCACATATGCACTATTTCTACTTTTTCGAACATGGTCCAACTATCACCTACTGTTGTAGACAAATTCTTTGCCAGCCTATCTGAGGTAATGTTCTCTCCTAACAACGAAAATAACTTTTAAAAACACGAGCACACAGCGCTCCCTGAACTTTGAATTCGGCCTTCAGTTTTGATAAACAGAACTTCTAAAACTTTTGAACTCTTTTTTCCTGAAACAAAATTATTTTTTTCTCATACCCAAAATATTTACTTTTTTTGGCACAGAGTAACCTGCTAAAAGTAGAACTATTCTTAGAGAACAAGATTTCTATTTTTAAGGAAAAATCTAGAGACAATATTTGAACTCAGCCTCTAGCACATGTACAGTCTTGTATAAATATGTGATGAAATGGTCTCGACCTTCTCTTCTGTATTAAGAGCCATTTCATGAATGTAAACTTTTCGTGATTCATTCAGTCAGCATTTCAAATGTAAACTATATGCATTGTTTGAATGATACCACTGCTTAGAAAACGTACAGTACAATACTCATTTTTCGCGTACAAACTATTTCAAATGCATCTTATGTATTTTTGGGTGGGATTGTAAACACATGCTTAGATATGTTATACTTGCTTTAGTACTTAGTAAAGATGGACATTCTACGTGGAGTGGGTGTTGTAGACGAGTCTAGGGCTCTAGTGTAATTTTCCCGATTCATATCCTTATATAGGCATCAGAATCATAACCATGTTTTGACACAGCCAATGTAGTCCAAATACGGCATTGCTACTTCCACAGATTCCTAGAAATCACAACGAGTTCTTGGAGAGACCAAAACTCCAGCAGTCCGGGACTTTCCCCTGCTTCTGTATTGATTTGTCCTAGAACTCCTGGAGTCCTAACAGAACTGCGAGTTCTTAGTGACATATTATGTCCAACCTTGCACCTTCCAGGTATAAATATACCAGCATCTGCCCTAGCAAAACACACGGTAGTTTGGAGCAGATCGACTAACTACTTGCCCGACGCCCTGCTGTAGCGAGTGCCGAAGGAAGCCGACCCTCCAGCTGACGCACTGAGAGAGACGCTGTCTTTTCTCTTGCTTAGAAATCCAGCTCCGGTGTTTCCCGGCTACCCTTGCGGGTTACTGGGAGATCGAGTCGTGAGAGAGAGATACAAGACCTCCAACATTCTACAAACAAGGTACGGAGCTGATTAGACCCTTAAAGAATTCTTGAATAGATTCTTGGCAGAAACTATTTTAACTCAAGCTACATCTCACTTACTCCTTCCCATGTCCCAGGCTTAGGTTAGGTACACCGGGGTAGGCGTATCCTAGAAGCATCAGTTGAGTATGTTGAGTCATCTTTTATCATTGTATGTATTTTGTCAATTTTAATATCTTATGGCTTAGAAACCATATAAATGCTTTTACAGTATTATTTCATAATACTCTTTTTACTGTACGCACTTTACTTTATGACAAGTATTGCGATTGTAGCAATTCACTTCTCTTGCATGAGAAAGAAGACTGCTCAATAAATAACCTCTTTATTGAAAATGCCCGTCTCTATATTTCTCTGCACTTCTGGTGAAACTAAGCATGCACGATTGACTGAGTGAAATAGCCATCTATTGTTTCCACGACTCTGGAGATATATTCCTTATTCTTGGGGAACAAAATTGTCATGTTATATGGTTGTCAGAAACTAATCCCTTCTTGTGTATTCGAGAAAGTTTCTAGTGACCTCTGAGCTAGCTGGCATTCACAAATTAAGTCTAACATATTCAATAGAGACCTAGTCGACTTCAGTCCTACGACTAAACTATCGTTTATGTTATTCCAATGCGCCGAGCCTTTAGGGAATATAGGAACTACACTACAAAACTGCACCTGGATCTCAACGACTCAGGCAATTATCGACCCATTTCGCTCCTCCCTGGAGTGAGCAAAATCCAGAAAAATATGTGAATTCCACACTTCCTGCTTTTCTCGAGTCTCATGATTTGCATCATCCTTCAGAAACTGGTTTCCGTCCTCGTCAAGGCACTGAAACCGCTTTGTTGGCAGTTGTGCAGGAAGCAAGAAAGATTCTTGAGGCAGGAGGTTCATCAGCGATTATCCTCCTTGATCTGAGTACGGCCTTTGACACGGTGAACCATCAAATCCTGGTTCACCGTCTCAGGAATGTAGGAGTGTCAGGCCATGTTCTCTCCTGGCTTCAATCCTTCTTGGAAGAAAGGTGCTTTCAGGTGTTTGAAGAAAACTTTACCTCAGACCCTGTAACCTCTGCACTGTGGAGTTCCGCAGGGCTCTTCCCGGCGCCCTACTCTTTTTAATATGTATATGGCTCCACTGGTGGACATCGTCGCCCCTTTTGGAATCCATATATTGTCCTTTGCCGAAGACACACAGCTTGTCTTAGCTCTGAACCAAGCTGACGAGTCGCCCACTGACCTCCTCTCTTTCTTTAGAGGATGTGGCAAAGTGGATGAGCCTTTCCCACCTCAAGCTCAATGGTGACAAAACCGAGTGGATGACACTTGGAAAGCATCAACCTCACAAGCCTTGGCCAGCCACTATGGTCCTGGCCCGGCCAGAAAGCCTGAAATGAAAAGCTTAGGCATCTGGCTAGACCAAGATATCTCCTTCAAAACTCAAGCCAGGAAAACTCCATCGCCAGTTGTCCAACACTGACCATTATTGTAAGCTGCCGACCAACCCAACTAAAGAGCTACAATCACTAATCAAACAGATCTCTATTGAGGCTCTAGGTGAGGGTTTCCTCAGTAAACGTGAATTTAATTTTCTGAATGTCATCAAACCTCGGACCCCCGTTATTTACACCCTCCCAAAAGTCCACAAGAGACTAGAAACCCCCCCCGGTAGACCGATTGTATCGAGTTGTGGTTCAGTCCTTGAACCCCTAGGACAATATGTAAATTTCTTCCTCAAAGATTGTGTGCCCAATACTGACAGTTACATCAGAGACAGTATGTCAATGATAAATATAATTGAGAACCATCCTTTTGATCCCGATAAAGAGACTACATGCACGATGGATGTAGAGTCTCTTTACACAAACATTCCATAAAAAGACTCACTTTTGGGTATGGAATTAATATTTAACAGGAGACCTCGCCCACATGTTGTGCCCACTCTCTTTATCATACAACTTTTAGAGATCGGACTTACGAGGAATTTCTTTCTATTTGAGAACCAGTTCTATCAACAGGTTAAGGGGACCTCAATGGGGGCTATTTTTGCTCCAACCCTAGCAATTCTGTATATGGATTGGCTAGAATGTAACACCATCCTGCCCCCTAGCAACCCATTTCACCAAGGGATAATTACCTGGAAGCGTTACATAGACGATATTTTCCTTATCTGGGGTGGTCCTGTAGATGCCCTTGAAACTTTCCTTCACTGGCTCAATAATAATTGTAATGGGCTTACAGTCACCCTCCCCCATAGTAACATAAGCATTGCTTTTCTTGACCTATGTATCCAACACAAGGAGGGTTTCCTTTTTACATCACTCTTTCTCAAACCGACACAACGTAATACCTTGTTGAGCTATAGCAGTAGTCACCCCAGAGCTCTAAAAGATAGCCTCCCATACTCACAATTCCTTAGAATCAGAAGGAAATGCTCAAAGAAAACAGATTACTTAATTGAGGCTAAAACACTCTCTGTCAAATTGATGTTTAGGGGCTACCCGTGCCGTTTGGTCAGAAATGCCATGAAAAGGGCCTGGCATTGCCCGCGTGAGACGTTGCTTGGTCCCAAACCCAAAAAGGCTACGGAGAAATTGGTGTGTGTCACCACGTTCTCTGCGGTATCGAATAACATCCGCAAGTCAATTAGAAAAAACTGGCCTATTTTGAATGCCGGTAATTTAAATTTGGAGTTGCCCATGTTTGCGTTTAAAAAGAGCAAGAACTTAAAGGACCAACTAGTAAGGGCAGCCCTCCCTCCTGCTGACAATCCCAACACCACGCTGGATGATTTTTGGTCCTTACCCCCTCTCCATGGCCACTCTAAGTGTGGTAAATGTGTTGTATGTGATTATACCATCAGATGTAAAGAATTTGTATTTAATGATGTAAAAAATATGCTGAGGACATTCACCAACTGCAATACATGTAATCTCATCTATGCCATTTTCTGTCCGTTTAACATGATTTATGTGGGACAAACGAAACAGAAAATCAAGTTGCGCATATCACAGCACCGAAGCAGGATTCGTTGTAAGACAGCAAATGCCCCCCTCGTTGAACACTTTATTGACAAGGGTCACAATGAAAATAACATTCGATGGACAGTGATCTCTCAAGTGATTTTACCACCAAGGGGTGGCGACCTCTCAAGAATCCTTAACAGAGAGGAACTCAAATGGATTCTCAGAACAGATAGCCTGAACTCTGGCCTTACCCTTTTGGAGGACTGGACCTCCCTCATATAATTCTCTTGTTCTAAATAATTAGAATGGTGCTCACTGCAGTTTACCAGTACGATTGTTTCTATGTTAGTCCACGAAGTATTCTTATTCTATTATTCTTGCATTTCCCTGTATAACGCACTTTTTTATTTTTCCTTGCACAATTCTCCCTTAATATTCTACCCCGACGACCACTCCAAGATGGCCGCCCACTTCCCTACACTCTTAGCCCCTCTTCCATTTCCGTCACTTGCACATGACTTCAGCAGCCAATCGGGTTAGTGCTTTCACCTTAAGTAGGGCTGCATGAACACTGCCGTCTCACCACTCCATCATGATGGACCGACACTCTTTGGAAATCTCGGTAAGTGTGCACACAGTTTCGCCTTTCCAGCTGGGCAATATGATGTAGAGGCCAACTCTCACGGAGTACTTTTTTACCCTTTTTTTCCTTCTACAGGCTATTTTCCTTAAAATGTAAGCGATAACTCGTATTGTTTACTAATTGAACTGATGCTTCATATTGGACTCCGATTCTGGTAAGCCCCCTGGCCGTACATAATTTTAAAAACGTTGATTTCGAGTCATTCCACGATCCCTGATAGTCCTACTCTTGCAGGGTTCCGTCCACAACTTTGTTCATTGCAAGTCACCGGTTCATGAGCCCTCTCCACACTGGCTCAGTCACGGTAAGCGTTCCCCATAATGCCAGGTTCCACTCAACGGTACAAAAGGGGGTGGTAATGGACGGAGCATCTGAACCAATCAAACACTCACACCCAGTCAAAAGATCTGGGTTTAATCCATCACCGTTCTTTAGCCCACTCTGCCACCCCAGTTGAGACATGGCTATATGCAAATCAGTCTGACCCTGTGCCTCATGGGAACAGTCCAGCCCGAACTGCCAAGCCATGCCTTCCCTGGACCGGAAACAAGCTTCCGAGGACCGATTTCTGGCATTGCAGCCGTCTTCAGCCCGGCTTGCTTGAATCCAGTGGCAAAGTGAGCAAGGGACTCACGTCTGAGCATACCCTGCCACACTTATGGCGGCAGAAAGCGGTACAAAAGGTTCCACTCAACAGCACCGCGCCGCTAAACTCGCCGCACCCACTTCATCTCACCAATACCACACCGTATTTTAATTGCCGATTATAACATCCATTGACAGTCATTTGGCAGAATTCTTACTAGTAGCTGCCCTCCCTCGGTTCTTCACACACTGCCGCTCCCGTACCACTGTAGTTCTTCTTGATATGTCCGACTCTATCACCAGAGTTACTTGACCACCGTGTCATAATTTAATTAATAAAACGAAATTCGTAGCGCGCACTGCATCGCAAAATGCGATGCTGTGCGTGCTACGAAATTCGTTTTAATAATTAAATTGTGTACTTACCTGCAATTATCCATATGCCAGTTTTTAGGTCCCTCCACCCCGCCCCTCCCCCTCCCCACCTCCCTGCCCCACCGTAACTCCCTCCACGGCCCGCGGCTGCACTGGAGTAATTATCAGGGATCAAGGCCATTGTTTGTCTGCACATGGCAGAGGGTGATAGCCAGAAATCTTTGCCTTACCAAATCTATGTTTGTATGTGAGACAACCACTACGTTGCCACAACATTGCTTGTGATGGGTCCAGGAATCATGCATGCTGGGTTGGAGATGCTGCTATTTTCAAGCCCACGCTCACCTTATGGTCACAGTAGTGATGGGGGGGTCTAGGACACATTACCACATTGGTCCTGAGATGCTGGATTTTTGAAGCCCACTAACACCTTTTGGGCACAGTAGTGATGGGGGTTTAGACACCATTACCACATTGGTCCTGAGATGCTGGATTTTTTAACCCCACTAACACCTTTTGGTCACTGTAGTGATGGTGGGTTTAGACCCGATTACCACATTGGTCCAGAGATGCTTGATTTTTGAACCACAATATCACCTTGTGGGCACACATGTGATGGGAGTCACAATGTATGTTCACTGTCAGGATCTGTGTTGTGAGCATTTTACACACACAGACATTAAATCTTGCAAAGATGGTAGGGGGTTGCTTACTCCTTCTATGTGTGTGAATCCTGGTAGTGCTGGGCATCCAGCTCCCTATGAGTGGGGATGGTAATAGGGATGGGTATCCAGCCTCCTATGGGTGGGGGTACTGGTGGTGATGGGCATTGTGCCCCCTTGTGTTGGGATATGCTAGTAGTAATAGGCATCCGCCTCCCTATGGTTAGGATATGCTAGTAGTGATAGGCACCCACACTCTTATGGGGTTGACAATGCTGGGAGTGATAGGCATTTACCCCCCAATGGGGTGGACAATGCTGGGAGCGGTATACATCCACCCCCCTATGGTTAGGATATGCTAGTAGTGATAGGCCTCCACCCCCCTATGGAGCGGACAATGCTGGGAGTGATCGGTATCCACCCCCCTATGGGGTGGACAATGCTGGGATTGATAGGCATCCACCCCCTATGGGATGGACTATGCTGGGAGTGATATGCATCTACCCCCATGGGATGGACAATGCTGGGTTGGCATCACCCCCTATTGGGTGGACTATGCTGAGAGTGATAAGCATCCACCCCCCTATGGGGTGAACAATGCTAGGATTGATGGGCATCCACCCCCCTATGGTTAGGATATGCTATTAGTGATAGGCATCCACCCCCTATGGGGTGGTCAATGCTGGGAGTGATAGGCATCCACCCCCCTAAGGGGTGAACAATGCTGGGAGTGATAGGCATCCACCCCCCTATGGGGTGGACAATGCTGGGATTGACAGGCTATGGGGTAGACTATTCTGCGAGTGATAGGCATTCACCCCCTTATGGGGTGGACAATGATGGGAGTGATAGGCATCCGCCCCACTATGGTGGGGTTTCCTTTCGTGTCATTTTGGTGTGTGGTAGATGTCTGACTTACCTTCTGCATTGTGCACGTCAGTAACGGTTGGCCTACAGTATAGGGTAGACATGCCCGATTGGATAAATGGCTGCTCCGTCTCATCCCCGTTGACAATGTTCAGGCGCAAATCGGAGCTTCAATACGCCTCGTCCAAATGCTGTGACATGCTGGAAGCGGCACCCTGTACTAAGCGTAGTGAAGATGCAACGTATTTGTATGTCCGGAAACTGGTTGGGACATCAGAATCGGGCCCTTAGTGTTCTTTTTCACCCTTTGTCTTCTCTCTTTTTAACAATTTTCTAAGTCATTCTCTTCCTTCTTCTGTCTCACTATTGTGTTTTTAATTATATTGCTCTGGATCAAAGTCTGTTTCATGAAAAATAAATACAGGTTTCTTAAAATAAATGAGGGTGGGCACCACTGGCTCAAACTAAGCACTGCAGATTGCACTCGGTTCATAGATTTGGGTACCAGCCAGACAGTGGCGGCTGCCATGTACCGAGGGAGGTAGGACAACGCAAAAAGAACACTTCCTTTGAGGCACGACGCAACGTCCCCCTCCACCAGTTGTCTCCTTTCCTGCAGGCTCCAGCACAGAACCAGGAAACTGCAATAACCAATCCTGGAGCTGCTCTCAAAGCCTGAGAGCAGTGCCAGGATTGGATAGAGCTGTATCTCTCAGTACTCAGTCCTAACTTTACTACTCCTAAACTGAGAAAAATCCAAACTTTAAGACTTTTGGTATTCACAGAAGGTATTTAGGAGTCCTAAAGTTAGGAATCCTAACTTTACTACTCCTAAACTGAGAAAAATCCTAACTTTGAGACTTTCGGTATTCACAGAAGGTATTTAGTAGTCCTAAAGTTAAGAGTCTTAACTTCTGTGAATTCCGAAATGAGTTAGTGCCTTCTGTGAATAACAAAATGAGTAAGTGCCTTCTGTGAATACCAAAATGGTAGCAAGTTTAGGATTTAGTCTTAAGTTAGTTCTGTGAATCGGGCCCCTGGTGTTTCAGCTCCCTGTTGCCACTAAGCAAGACTGGCCCCTGCTACTTAGTTCAGGATGGGTCGGTTGCTGACTATTGAAATGGTAATAAATAAACTTTATTACCATTTTATTTTTCAGCTCTGGTCTTTGGGGAGGTTCTCCACCACTGAGACGGCCAGGAAAGCTGTGTAAATATGATGCCACCATTCGAACATTTACCAAGCGACTTCCATCTGCACATTGTTTTACAGGATATATTAATATGGTTCTGAGGCGCCAGCTGCTGACTACTGGTCTACGGCCGCCCTTCCACAACTACACGCCTGTGAAATTCTCAGAAATGCATCTCGAATGCCAACATCTCTTACACAGCGACAAGTTGCTACTCGAATGATGCATGTAGAATTATAATGGAACAGTGTCAACGAATCCAGTTTGGGCTGCAGCAGGCAGAGCTATTTATAGCTAATAAAGCCTAACACAAAAATACACAAACACACGTGCAAACATTCAGATGCGTGATCCACTTAGAGCGCACACAAACGTATTTTACGCACACATGCCTTACAACAAATCTATAATTCTAACTTTCATTGCAGATCTTAGAGCGTGAAAAAGGGAGTTGACATGAATATTTAGACTCACATATGAATTTAATGATGCACATAAAACAGAACGGTTTTACAAAAAACATGCATCATCGACAGAAAATCCGGTGGACAAAAAGATAATTCAAGAGAATGCATTAAAAGAAATCTCTTTTTCTTGGTTAATTATCCTACTTGGGACACTCAGAGTTGGGCACGCATACGCGATCGGTAGCAGAGCGGTACACATAGCCATTATTGCAGACACACCAGGGCTCGCAGGCTCTGTTGTCAGGTTTGACATCCGGATTTGCACAGGTTGCATCATCGGATTTTAAACAAGGCTGAAAATGCATGTTCGCCGGGCACTTAACTTGGCATGCTTCATATTTTACACATTCCTGTGAGGTGCTGGTCTTGAATATATAACCAGCATCACATTCACACCCAAATGTGCATTCCTTAGTACACGCAGAAAGTTTGGTTTCCTTAAGCTTGTCGCAGTTTTCTCGACAGGTCTTCATGCATTTATATGTGGCGTTGGGTTGGCACCCTAATATAGGGAGACACAATTGTGTTAGTCATATTTTAGTTTTTATTTCAGCATAATTCACATAAAAGTATTACACACAATAACCAGTATGCGCCTTAAAAATGAACTAAGAAAGAAATAAGTAAGACATCAGTAATAAAAACATGCAGTCTAAATTATTACCGTAAAATAAATGTAAATGCATCTTGTAATAACAGCAGCTATTCTTTAACTGAAGTATCCACAATAAGAATATTAATAATAATAATAATCCACATTTGTAAAGCGCACAATCACCCGTAAATCACTAGGCGCTGGGGGCCGTCGGGAAGATTAAGCAAGCTATTGCCCAGAGTCACATGGTGCTGGGCTAACCTGCCGCCGGAGCCGGGCCGTGGTGCCCAGACTACGGAGTCAGTCGCCCTAGCCGCGGCGCCACACCTCTTCCTCATTTCCTATCCTCATTGCATTTATAGGACCAATCAGCTCTAATTTTTCTACCTACTTCAAATACCGGGGCTGGGAAATGGCAGCATGATTGCGTCTATGCCCCTGTGAGCAGAGTGTCTCCTAATATTTTTGCAATTGCGCGCCCCGAGATGCTGCACTGGTGAGTCTGAGGGCATGGCTGCAACTTGTCCAGTCTATCCAGATATTTGACCACCGTCATCTCATCTGATCTTTCAAATTTTTAAGAAGGAATCTATCAACAATATGTAGATTCTTAAAAGCCTGAATGGTAGTGGGTCACAATCAGACCAACCTCATAAAAATTAAGAAGGTAGATCACTATAATTGAATGGCATCACAAGGAAGATGGCCTGTGGGGGGGCCAGCGGACCATCATATCTGTGGCTACCTTTCAATAAAGTAAGCTTTTTTAAAATGCCGCCCATTTTTCTTAAAGGAAACAGGATTGCAGTTAACAATAAAGGAGGACAAATTTTAATTATTTTTATTTTTAAAGGGGACCCCTTCCTTTTTTTGTATGCATTAGCCAATTACCTCATCTAAGATATCAGTAAAAGCCAACATTGTGTTCAATCATTTATAATGTTGTATAGTTTTTTTGGGCCATTTTACATAATTTTCACAAAGGAAATTACAGACATTTTGCCCAGGCCGCGTCAATTTTTAACCAGACCTCCCTTTTCCAAAAGGCCAACCTGAAGCACCTGACAACAATTTAGTTAAGCAGTGTGTGCTAAGAAAAAAACATCAGCCACCTTCACCAATACATAAGCCATCCGACAAATTCACAGCTGATAGTTATTTTTCAATCTTTTCTAATATACACCTCAAAGCAATTTAGCAGTACTTCAAACGAGTTTTCCCTCCCTGCAGCAGTCTGGCCTGATTTGCATTTGTCTGTGTCTATGAGGAAGATATAACCACTTCAAAAGGGATGGAGCAAAAGAGTACATATGTAGGTGTCAGAACGTGATGTATTAATTAGGAATGGGGTGGCCCATCAATCAAATATGGCAATTTTGCTAGGTTACAACACCGTTCATTGTGAAATGGATGGTGACCCCCAAGTCGGGGGAGCACAAAGTTCCAGCCTTATTTTCAAGAGAAATGCATGCTACATTCAAGCAGTACCAAACATAATTCAAGTCAAGAACACGATAACATTTTCAAACCATGGGGCATATTAGCAAGAACCTCGTTAAAATCATTACCATTATCGCAGTTTTAGTGCCAGTTTCCTGCCGCTAAAACGGCGATAATTTTAACGAGGTTCTTGCTAATATGCCCCATAATTCGGAAATCCTAGAAAAATATATTATGCTTCATGGGACAAAATGCTTAAAGGACGGTTAAGGTAACAAGAGATATGAACTCATGAAGTGAATGTAAAAAAAAACTTTGCTACAAAGGGGCTGTAAAAGACACTGTTTAAAAACAGCAAGTAGAAAAGTAACAAGAATTTACAAGCCATCCAGTATAACTGAGAGAGAGCAGGAACTCGGAGGCACAACAGGTTGCCTTCCAGGCTGGAACACTCCAAGGCTTCAAATTTTCCTGGAACTCTATTGCGGGACTCAAGTAGAATTTCCAAGAGCATGACAGAGCACCTTCCTCCTGATTGCCATTTCAGTAAGGGCTCACACTTTCTTGAATATCATAGAAAAGTCTCCTCTGATCTCTCCCAGAGAAGGTGGCAACCTTGCGGGTAAGGTGATGCTATTCTGCGAAGATATGTCTCTTCAATGGCCTTCTGAATCATAGTGGAGTTAAACAGGTGTGATGTCTATGGGGATATGCTTCCAGATCCTAGGTGCATAGACTGAAAAGGACAGTTATTTTCCTTCCTGCATTAGCTTGTTTATAATCTGGCAGTAACCTTGCTCTAACTATGATATTGACCAGTTTCTCTGCCAGGTATAGTTACGTTTTGCATTTGAAGGTCTTGTAGGTGATGCTGGTAGTATTGAAAAAGATGCAAGCTGGTAGTAGGAGCAGGGTAAGTGATCAAATTGCTCCGGTCCTGGATGAGGCAAACCTCCAAGTGGGGATGCCTTTGAGAGGAGTCAATGCAGTCAGTGATGTGGTAGAATAGAGCATTGTCTCGATCTAGTTAGGAGAGATGTGGTCACTGTTGAACTGAAATCAGATTCAAGTAGGGAAGAGTTACATTTTTTAAGACAAAAGATCTGGCACCATGCAATCATGTTAAGTACAAATCAAAATGATTTTGAATTTGGTGTCAGGTAGAGGGTCAAGAATTCTAGGCTCGTGCCTGCTAGTCAAGTTTGAATAAAAGGTTGGTTGAAATTGTTGGAGAACAGTCAACATTTTGTATTTATCAGATTGAGCTTTACGTCCAGACTTGGCATTCAGCTATTAATTAACTTAAAGCGAATTTAAGGGGCTGAGTTTCATCAAGTGGACAGATGTTGAAATACAGTTGTGTGTTTTTGGAATATTAGTGTATGTTGGCATTATTGTGAGTTAGTAATATCCCCTGGGGTTCCAAATTGAATTTGAAGATGTGGGTAAGGAATGCATTTTTCAGAATCTACAGAGGGTACAGGGAGTTTCTGCAAGCTGGAGGCTCCCATTAGGATGAACTGGTTGGTGTTGACAAACTTATGCAGTGGTTTGATGACATCCAAACCTCTCCTCTTGAAGAACAAGCAGTGTAGGTTGTCTGTTTCATTCTCATATCAGCCGTTAGTACAGCAGTTGTTGACTTATTGTCAAATTCAGCAATCTGGGAGTGGTGTAATGCAGTGCTTGAGAGGTTTAAAGAGAAATTAGTTTATATTAGTCATTGGTTTTATGACTGTCTTGTAGAGGAGGCTGTGTTTGAGTTGATGAGTGATCCACTGGCTTAGTGGAGTGCTTTAAGTTGGTTGAAGTTGCCAAAGGTATTGGCCTGTTTCAATTTCTTATTTTTAAATTTGGCAATTATTATCTGTTAGTTTGTTGATGCACTAATAATGCACATGGATTTGGTTTGTAGGACCATGTTTTAATGATGCATTTAATGGCACATGGGTTTTGAGGACAGTGTTGTATTTGTGTTGATGTTTGTTAACATCTGGGAGGCGTGGCCTGGTGCTCGGCAAGATGGCCGCACAGTAGTGTTGCTCTGCCGGCCGCCGGGAATAATCCTGCATCTATCCTGTTTTTCCTTGTGCCACCCACTCGTACTTATGGTGGATTCCTGTTGCTGGCACTGCGACCGCCAACTGGCTAAGTTTCGCATCGCTGTGGGTGTGCTGAGGTGAAATCGCCGACGGGGAGCTGTTGTGGGCCCCTGTGACAAAATGGCAGAGTGACGGAGAAGCCTGGACTCCAGCATCTCACTAATGCCCGCATCTGTGTTGCTGCGGCACCCGGGGCGGTCCGGCATGCGGTAGGTGCCGTTGGGTGCACATCAGTACCTCAGGACTGATATTGAGGCCCAGTGGGGCTGGTTTGCCGCCCACGACAGGTGAGCGGGCCTTCAGGGTGCTGCGCCGGGCGGCTGGAAATGCGTGAGCCCCCGGCGCCCCCTTGTGGTACCCGCCGGTAGTGGGACGCATGGCCGCAACATTATCCCTTAGTTACAGCCTATCTGGGGCGCTCTGCTGGGCTGCGCAACTTGTCCCCCAGCAGCTATCGGCACCCGCTACTTGCCTGTAGCGAGATCGACGGGGGGGGACTGTTTTCTCCCGCATTGTGGTAGGCGCGCATTCCCAGGAAGGCTGGAGTGGAGTGCTGGATTGGCCCGCCATTACAGGTGAACTGGCAGCTGCGACCACGTGTGCTGCGCGGCCGTGCGAGTGGAGCCTATAACCTGCCGTTACTTGAATTTTCTCTTCGGGGGGAGTTGCATGTGTACCATCCTCTGCACAAGACTCTCAGCGTGGCCTTAGCCTGCCTTCGCCTGCCTTCGCCTCCACCTTGCTGACCATTTGGCTGACAGAGAGGTTGGGTACCGGGCATTTGGCGGGATAGGAGAGCTGCTGTGTTGTGTTGTACAGCTGAGCCTGGAAGGCGGATTGTTGGTGCTGCTGATTACGCCGTGCTCTAGAGGTGTGTTGGGCATAGTTTTGTTGGTGCTCTAGGTGAGGTGCAGCTGATCACACCGCGTCCATCCTGTGTCTGTGGCAGTTCCACTAGAGGTGCACCTTCGTGTGGCAGACGGCACAACATTGGGCTGTGGAATAGTGCAACATGGGCAAACCTGAAAAGAATCAGCCAAGCTTAACATTTGAACTGCGCAAGGGTGGTAAGCCCTCACAAAATGCCGCCTCGGACTCGGAGCTGGAGGCGACATCCATGGGGCCCTCTGCACTGGAGAAGTCGCTGGCTGCGATTCAGGTCTGTCTCCAGGCCATAGACTGGAAAATTGAAGCCCTAAACGGATGAATGGACCACTTCTCCGCAAAACTAGACAAGTAGGCTGCGCGACTTGGGGATGCTGAGCAGCGCATTTCAGATGCAGAGGATGGTCTTCAGCAAGTGGCTGCGAAGACGTCGGATCTCACAAAGCTCTTAGTGGTTATGTGGAAAAGTAAATTTTGCCATGTTCTGTGTCCCTACGTGTCATCCATCATATGTTATGTGTGCATGATTAGATATGCATATGTATTCCCTATGTTCGATTCAAGACACAATTATAGTTGTGTCCACCTCTAGTATGCCAGTTTCCAGTTCTCGTGAATACTACGAATATCAGGTCTATGTAAAGCTACGTTGCCACGTTTCTCAGTGTGCACATTATTCCATTATAAAGTCCCCGTTTCTAGGCCTCAAAAGGGCCTGGACACCAGATTCAGCTCCTGTCTCCTGAGCCCTCGCTGAGGAGCGATACAGCCCCCACCTGTATCCTCGACCCTTCACTTACTTCCTGCCTCGCAGTGCCCGGTTCAGCCTGGCTCTGCCTCTGAGTCTGCCAAGAAAATGTTATGATTCCAGTTATCAGTTCAGTCCTCCTTCTCTGCATTCCTAAGCTACTGAACTGCATCAATAGTTTCCGTCATTGTCTAGCCTTCACGTCTCCACGTTAGAGAAATACTGCATTTAATGGTCATTTAATATTCTTCATCACGCACTACATGTAGAATAATGCATGGTCCAGTCTTAGAATCAAGTTAGCCTTTCCCCTCCTGACTTCTAGTTTATATCAACATGTTCTCTAAACATCAGATACTAGATACTGCTTAGGTACATGTCGCCCTGACTCTCCAGACTTCAGTCTCTGCTCCTAGCACAGAGTTCATAGCCCCCAGCTTCTCCTAGTGATACGTCATTGCCAGCTTGCGCGCACCACCAGGTTAGAGGTCCCGGCTCCTTAGATAGCCCCCTCCATGGTTTCCGCCCTATTCATGACATATTCTGTTACGTTTGCATCACATGTCTATGTATACGCCCTGTTACACCCACTTTCACCCTTATCTTTCGCGACTGCTACGCGTCACACCCTTTGCTCCACCCACTGCTCCACCTATCATATGTACTGTAATGCAACTGTTTTACTATATATGCTTGTGTATTGTTATTAAATGCTAGCGCGCTCATCCCAGATCCAGCCCCAGCAGCTGCTGGGCCCTGCCATCCTTTTCCTATGCAGGTTGTCCTGTTCCTGTCCTTTATGCTGTAATAAACCTGCGAAACTCCTACTACCTCGAATCTTGACTCTTATTCATTGAGCTATCTGTTATTCATTTATACATTCAAAAATAGGGTATTATTTATTTATTTACCACATAATGGCGCCCGAATAGGGACTTGCCCTTTCCCCACGCGCCGGTGAAGCCACGCCGGCCCCCTGACCCTCTGCAGCCGTGACGGAACCATACAGTGCACGTGCAGATATTTCTGCTTCAAGTATCCCTCAGGCCCACGGAGGAGACGGAGGAGGCGGTCCAGCATCCAGACGAGGCGGTGGAGGAATGCGGCGAGTCCCGACCAGAGCCTAAGCCAAGAGTCCAAGGTCCGAGGTATCCGGAGGTCCACCCGTAACTTAAGTCCGAAGTTCGTTGTCCGTCGTCGAAGCAGTCCAGTCCAGTCCGAGGCCTTCCGTTCTTGCTGCCCGGTGAGTACCATTACTGGGGTAGTATCTAGACAGGGTCAACCTAATTGACTCTGGTCCGTGGGTTGGTGGTACCCAGACACACAAACGAAGTGTCCACTTCGGTGGATGCGGGTCCTGACGTGTCTCTTTATGAGACCGGTAAGTTTCGTACTGTTTCAGCAGTGCATCTAGTTTCTGTTCCAGTCAGTTCTGTTCTCGAGAAAATTCATATAAAGTCATATATTCTGTGTTCCGTATTCCAGGTAGTATTCTGTTCGAACTGTTATTTCTAAATGTTTTTCATGTATTTTAATGTCGTGGTATGAATGGGGAATAAGTATCGTGTTCATTGTGTATTGTATTGTGTCCAGATTATAGTTCAGTCATGCCGCTGTTTTCAAAATTACGTCAGTTAAAAAACTAGAAAGGGTTTGTTAGAGGAAGCAGTTCCTGTCCCGCCTAGGGACAGTCCAGGTCATTGTATGTATCAGAAGCATGGCATAAGTGCCATACTATATCTAGATTTATGGGTAGAGTATACAAAACAGTTAGAAGAAAAGTATAGATGGCCCGTATCGGGTACATGGGATGCCGAGTGCATCATGCGAGTAGAAGAGGCATTATGGAAAAAGAAAGCCAGACAATCACAGAAAGATGCCATCGAGCTATGGCGTAAAGAAGCTCATAAAAGAACCGAAAAAGAAATCAGAAAGTCAGAATTAAGTAGAGAATCCTCGGAACGAGCACATGAAAAAGAACTAATCGAGATAGGTGAACAAGTCAAAGCCGAACAGTCAGACAGACAGAGGCATGCCCTCATTAAGGGTATGTATCCTCTTCTTGCCGAGTGCTTGCCAAAAGCGACCCCGGAGGCATCCAGTAATTTTCCGCCACCACTAGTTCCGATCAAGTTACGTCACAAACCAACCGCAGCTGATATTTTCATCTCGTCCTATTTGGACGACACAGTCCCAGAATATGCAAATCCTGTTCCCGCTCCACCAGTCCCTGTAAATCAGGCACTTCCCGTTCCTCCAGACACCGGGGCACCCTTTGCAGCACCTGCTACGGTCCCCCCGGTCCAGCCCGCCATACAAGTCCAGCCCACATTCCAATTTCCCACCCTGCCAGGACGAAAAGTATCAGTTGATGATTCTAGTCTAGGGGCCGCAGGAGGAGGTCCTCCTCGAACCCCGCCGCCACATAAGCGTTTAACGGCAGCCGAATTACATATGCAAGCGTCACAACGTACGCCCAGACTGTCTGTTGTAGAAATAAGAAAATCCCTTGCCGAATGCTGCTATGACCCAGTCCCAGGCGAAGATGATATGGTTTTATATTCATTACGCGTAAGAAATGTGGCCGAGTATCTAGTCACCCTACCAGATATGAAGGAAGATCTAGACAGAATATATCGTTTCATCCGTACAGGGGAAGATCCAGAAAGTATTAGTGATGTCATGTCCCAAAGGAAAGCTGAGACCCAGCTCATGATATTAAAGTTTCTGATTAATTGTCTAATAAGAGAACAAGATTACCCGTCCAAAAATCAGGCCGAAATGAAAGCCCTGATGAAGTGGAGTAATAGTATAGCCGAGGGTAAGCACAAGACTATCGGTGCTATGGAGAGTATGTACAAGAAAATCCGTAAAGAAATAATAAAGTTACACGAACAACGTAAAGCAGCACAAGTAAACGAGAAAGAAAGTAACTCTGATACTGAAGAGTTAGACGACGAGAATTCCGCCAGAATAGCGTATGTAGGACAACCTAGATTTCCAGATCGCCATTTACGTCTAGAACCCAAGTCTACGTTCCATCATCCAGTACCAGACCAAGGTTCTCTAGAACAAGTATTTCAAGCTACCGATCACATTCTGAAATCACGAATCGGTTACAGTGAGTTAAGTACTATGCATGAACAAGAACTAGCCCGATCAGCAGTCCGATGGATTACTGATTCTACCACTTTTCCAGACGAAATAGTGGCACAAATGTTTCTGAAAATGCCCCCAGCCGAGCAACGACTGGTGGGTATGTATATGATTCAGCACCTCATTACTCTGTATGAGGGTCAACATTCTGATCCAGGTCCGTTACATGATATCCTGAACGAGTTACTCCAGTATAGATGGAGAGGTCTAGGTACCGATTTAATTAGTGTCATTCTAGAACAGCGCCACAAATATAGAACGTTTCTGAACCCGCATTTTGTTCATGTCTCACCCCCAGAAAGTAAACCATTTTACATAGACAGACAGAATCCGTTACGAGAAGTCCACCCAGTTAGAGGAACGGGTGGCGAAATGCAGCGAGTGTTTGTATACACTCCGATCACAAAGATGGAACTTCTGGAGATGAAGAAATTAATTCCCTGTCATGATAAAGATCCAGCAGGGTTCCATAGAGAATTAAAAGACATGCTCCGTATGGGAGAATACACGTATCCAGATATAATTAAAATGTTAAAGGTTCTGTTGCCCGCAGGGGTGTATGAAAAGCTCAAGGAAAAAGAATGGGAGGTGGGAGAGAAAAAGATCGATTGGGCAGTCCTAGAAGCTGAAGATAAGATACGAGTACCAGGTACCGGTCTCGGAGATAAATGTAAAGAATTACCTGAATTATTAATACAAGTTTTACCTAGATTATTAACAACTAAAAAGGAAGACTGGGATGCAATCTCAGCCTGTAAACAGAAACAAGACGAAGATATCAGTGATTTTTATTCTAGATTTGAGAAATGTTTTAGCATCAACAGTGGCCTCAAGACAAGTAGTGAGTCATACCCTCACCTTTTTGTTACTAAATTAGTCGAGAATTCAAGTTCACCAATTAAAAATCGAGTTCTGAAAGTCGAAAGTACCTGGCAAGCTAATACCCCGTCCCAGATGTTGCAGATGCTCCAATACCACCAGAATAGAATCAGAGAAGAGCAAGAACATGAAAGAAAACGTATGAAAGACACGAAAATGAAAGTACTAGTTGCACAATCTGTTCCTCAAGACAGTCAGAAGAGGGGTCCGAATCAAGCCAGTCATCCTGCAGCTCCCGTTAAAGGGAATTGCAATTATTGTAAACAGCCAGGTCATTTTATAAACGAGTGTGCAGTTCTGAAACACAACATAGCTACTGGTAAGACTAAAGAAAGACCACGTCCGCCTAGACAAGAACAAGTTTCACAGACTCCTCAGTTACAGAATGCACCATAGACAGTTACAGCACCGCAGCCTATCGCTGCAACACAGCATGTCACACAGCAGATGTACCAGTATGCACAGTCTGAGTATCCAGAGTACCAACAGTATTCATGAAACAGCCTAGAGAGGGAGGTAGGCTTGCCTCTCATCGAGATACCTGTAGATCAAGAAGGTCCCTATGTTCATAGTCAAGTATTAGGGAAAGACAGAAAGTTTGTGATCGATACAGGGGCAAGTAGGACCACAATTAGTCACGCCGAAGTTCCAGGGGCTCCGCTCTCAGGCTCAAGAAATGTTTCCCTTGGATTTTCAGGAAAACCTATCGTAAATGAGATCTCAAAGCCAGTTTCTCTAGAAGTAGGTCCATTGTCCCGCACTACTGATCTGTTACTTACTAAGTCATGTCCAGAAAATCTATTAGGCATTAAGACACTGAAAGAATTAGGTGCAGTTATATGCTGTTCCCCAGAGGGAATACGATTGTTCCTACGTGACTTTAAGGGTCACTATGTATTACGAGATTTTGATTCAAGACTGTCTAATGTTCCACAGCACTTATGGGCGCAAGGTCCAACTGATGTAGGTTACATGCAAATCACACCCTATCGTGTGACTCTTAAGCCAGGTGTAGTGTTACCACGAATCAGACAGTACAGATTGCCACCTGAGGCTGTAGCAGCCTTATCCAAAATTATTGACGAGCTTATTGCTCAAGGAGTGGTTGTAGAAACTGACTCCAATGTATGTAATTCTCCGATCATTCCAGTCATGAAACGTACTGATCCAAATGCACCCCCAGTATATCGATTAGTGATTGACCTACGAGAGCTTAATAAATGTATTATTCCTCAGTACCCAGTTGTCCCAGACATCTCTTCCCTATTAACAGCCATTGATTCCGAAGCCACGTTCTTTACTGTAATCGACCTCAAGAACGCGTTTTTTAGTGTTCCCATTCATCCAGACAGCCAGTTCCTTTTCGGATTTTGTTTAAATGGAAGGAGCTATAAATTCACACGAGCTCCTCAAGGTTTCACAGAAAGTCCTAGTATTTACAGTCAAGCACTTAAGAGACAACTAGACAACATTCACATGCCAACTGACACTGCCCTGCTCCAGTATGTCGATGATCTACTGATCACAGCCCGTTCTGAACGTGCTTGCAAACGAGCATCCCTTACAGTCTTGTATTTCCTAGCCGAGATGGGGCACAAGGTGTCCCCTTCTAAGCTTCAATTCTGTGTCCAGCAAGTGGTATACTTAGGACACTCACTGTCCAAGAGGGGTAGGCAGTTGACACCAGACCGTATCCAGTTAATAGCGAGTCTTCCTCAGCCCAAGACCCAGAAGGAGGTACGTGCTTTTATTGGCCTTACTTCTTATTGCAGACAATGGATTCCTCAGTATGCATTTCTAGCCAAACCACTGATACAGTTAACGACACAGGAGGCAGCCATATCGACTGTTCTCCCTTGGACATCTGAACATACACTTAGTTTCAATTAGTTAAAGAAAGCTTTATGCCAAGCTCCAGTTCTAGTGACACCGAACTACAGTAAGCCTTTTACACTTTTCGTTACTGAACGCGGAGGTACAGCATTATCTGTTCTCACACAAGATCAAGCAGGACAATACAAGCCATGTGCTTATTTTTCGAGCACATTAGATCCTGTAGCCCAGGCTCTGCCTGCGTGCCTCAAGTCAGTTGCAGCCACAGCACTAGCTATCAGGCAAAGTGATTCCATAGTCTTAGGACATTTCCTGACAGTACAGGTTCCACACTCTGTGGAAGTTCTTTTGAACCGAACACAAACTCAGCACTTGACAATTGCACGTTTAACAGGTTATGAATTGACATTATTCCAACCACACATAGAAATCAGACGCTGCAACGTTTTGAATCCTGCTACACTGTTACCATCAGTTACTTCAAATCCAGCCACACATGATTGCGTGGAAGTAGTTAACATTACGACAAAGCCAAGACAAGATCTGACAGATACTCCGTTACCAGACCCCGACCTGACACTTTATGTGGATGGTTCATGTATGAGAACAAGTACAGGAGAACTAGTCGCCGCGTATGCAGTGACTACTGACACTGACGTTATTGAGACACACCGTATTGACACCCTGTCCGCTCAAGCAGCAGAGCTAGTTGCTCTGACACAAGCCTGCATACACGCCAAGAACTTGAAAGTTAATGTCTACACGGATTCACGTTACGCATTTGGAGTCGTACACGACTTCGGAGTGCTCTGGCAGGAGAGAGGTTTCATGACTTCTCATGGAACCAAGATTCAGCATGGTCTCCTTATTCAAGCTCTGTTAGATGCCATACACTTACCGACATCTATCGCTATCATGAAATGTAAAGCACATACGAAAGTTACTGACACCACTTCTCAAGGTAACGATCTAGCAGATCGCACAGCCAAGCTTAAAGCACAGACTCTAGACATTCCAGTTAACATGACACACACTCCAGATCCGATTACATGTATGACAGTTAAGGACCCTACTCAAGATGTCATAGACATACAGTTACATGCTACTCCCGAAGAAATCAAGAAATGGTCCGAACAAGGAGGGGTCCAGACAGATCAAGGATGGTTAACGAAGGGTAGAGCCACATGGTTTCTCCCCGACTCTATGGTTCAAGTCATTATCAATACCGCACATAGTCCAGCACATTTAGGAGAAAAAGCTATGTTAGACAGTATCCAGAACATTTGGTTCAACAAGCATTTACGAGCTGCAGCCAAGCAGAAAGTCCGTACCTGTATGATATGTTGTCAGTTTAATCCAGGTAAAAGTGTCCCGGTGGAACAAGGTGGATTCCAGCCCCCTGACCACCCTTTTGAAGTCCTCCAGATGGATTATATTCAGATGGAGCGATGTCGAGGTTTCAAGTATGTCCTTGTAGTTGTATGCGCTTTGTCCAGGTGGACAGAAGCATATCCAGTCCCAGATTACACAGCCGCGACCACTGCCAAGCAGTTGGTTCGTGAGTTCTTCCCCCGTTATGGACTCCCTAGAGTCGTATATTCTGATAACGGTCAGCCATTCTCATCTGAACTCATGAAGCATGTTTCCCTGTTGTTAGGGTACCAGTGGAAGTTTCATTGTGTACGCCATCCTGAAGCAGCTGGTCTCGTAGAGAGACATAATCAGACTCTGAAAATCCGTATCGCCAAAGTATGCAAAGAAAAAGGTGTGGACTGGCTGGTAGCTCTACCAGTTGCTTTATTTTATATGCGCATGGTCGCACATTCCAGATCAGGTCTGTCCCCGTATGAGGTCGTTTTCGGCCGCCCCCCTAACATGTGGGGTACTCCTAGACCCCGAAGTATTACCGATGTTTCAAGTAATATGCTGACAGATTACCTAGCTTCCTTGATGTCTGCCCTCAACTCATGTCGTTCACAGGTTGCCGCCGCATTTCCAGACAATACCGAGGTGGCACCGCATGAAATCGTTCCAGGATCCATGGTGTTGGTGAGGAATTTTGACAGATCAAGTCCGCTGGAGCCTCGCTGGAAGGAGCCCCGACAGGTCCTCCTCACCACCCGTACAGCCGTGAAGTTGGAAGGTCGCAAAGGCTGGGTGCACCTTTCTCATATAAAAAAGTTTTATGGACTGAAACCCGTCTTAAAGAACATTTCCCATGATTTGAAGGATTGCCAAAGCACCATTTTTAAGGACTGTCCCGCAAAAGACAATGTTACTACACCCCCCCTGTTAGAGAAAACTCCGCAACAGGAGTATAAGTTAAAACTCCGGTCTAGTAAAATAAGTCAGTCAGTTTGATTGTCTAAGTCCTCCCCTAGGTGAAACGGTTAGACTGTTTCTGACATGTATAAAATAGACCCCCATAGTGAGAGAGTTAGCCAAAACTCAATCCGATGTATCGTTTTTCTATGTTTCATATTGTTTCTCAGCATTATGATTTCCTGCACCAGTTATGCATTTTACCTGTATCTTCCAGTTCCTCATGTAAATAAGTCTTCTAATGCTACTGTAGAGCACATGTTTAGTGACCTACCTCCCCATGAACTCTCTTACCGCCTCGCTATGCGAAATAATTCCTTTATCCGCATGTTACATTACTCACACCAGACCAGCAATGCCACTAATTGTTGGGTGTGTGGTCGACTCCCCCCTTTCCAGACACCGAAGGGAGTTCTGCCACTTTTTCCTTATCCATTTTCACATAATGGTTCGTGTGGAGCATGGTCCACGTTAACGTCATCCTCAACAGATATGTCTTTTCTTAACAGTACATGTTTCCCAGACAAGCAAGGTCTCCCCCACAGAACAGGTTTAGATCTAGAAAATGAAGTGTATAATTTAGGTAACTATTCTTCGAATTTCATGGTCCTGAATGTTCAGTCTGATACTACTCCCGACTTACCTGCTATTTCAGTGTTACCAGTCAAAGGCGAATTATGTGTCCGAAATTATGGTTCTGTACATGTAGGACATAGTGATTGTACTACTATTGTCAAGTATAGTGACAGTGGGAAATCTATTTTCAAAACTTCACGTCATTCTTATTTTATTTGTGGTCAAACTGCATATGTTCGTCTGCCCCTCGATTGGGAGGGAACCTGTTACATTGCCTTCCTACTGCCACCTGTTTTCCTAGCCCCACCTGATTATCACAGAAACACACATCTAGTACACATTAGACATAGAAGGGAGTCCCCAATTGTCGATTATACTGAAACTGCTCTAGAACAGTATACAGATTTCAACAGAGGTTTCTTTTTCTTTATAGGACCTATCCAGAATAGTAAACTGATCCGTAGGTTAACAAGAACCCTCGAAGCTGTAGTAAATGAGACTGCCTCTGCTCTAGGTAACTTAACCGAAGAGCAATCTGCTATGAGATTTGTCGTTTTACAGAATCGTCTCGTCCTTGACGTCATACTGGCCGATAGGGGCGGGGCCTGTAGAGTCATCGGATCTAGTTGCTGCATTTTCATTCCAAATAACGCGCCGTCTGTTTATTCAGCTATAACCAGACTCCATAAAATTGCCCATCTGATACACCAAGATCCAGGCACCTGGACATGGTCCGGTTGGTTCTGGAATATAATTTCCGCATGGGGATGGAAAATATTGTCCTTCCTAGGTATTGCAGTAGCGATCATATTCAGCTGCTGTCTCTGTATACAATGTGGCCCTGCGATTTGCGGCATTTGTGCTACCTCTTGTATTCCTAATCCCAAACCCCGTTCTAAATCCCGTTCCAGGATAATTCGAGACGAGCAAATGATACTGTATGAAATGATAGATGGTATCATGAATATTGATGTTTCCTGATGGAAACGTAGTGACAAGGAGGGAATGTGGAAAAGTAAATTTTGCCATGTTCTGTGTCCCTACGTGTCATCCATCATATGTTATGTGTGCATGATTAGATATGCATATGTATTCCCTATGTTCGATTCAAGACACAATTATAGTTGTGTCCACCTCTAGTATGCCAGTTTCCAGTTCTCGTGAATACTACGAATATCAGGTCTATGTAAAGCTACGTTGCCACGTTTCTCAGTGTGCACATTATTCCATTATAAAGTCCCCGTTTCTAGGCCTCAAAAGGGCCTGGACACCAGATTCAGCTCCTGTCTCCTGAGCCCTCGCTGAGGAGCGATACAGCCCCCACCTGTATCCTCGACCCTTCACTTACTTCCTGCCTCGCAGTGCCCGGTTCAGCCTGGCTCTGCCTCTGAGTCTGCCAAGAAAATGTTATGATTCCAGTTATCAGTTCAGTCCTCCTTCTCTGCATTCCTAAGCTACTGAACTGCATCAATAGTTTCCGTCATTGTCTAGCCTTCACGTCTCCACGTTAGAGAAATACTGCATTTAATGGTCATTTAATATTCTTCATCACGCACTACATGTAGAATAATGCATGGTCCAGTCTTAGAATCAAGTTAGCCTTTCCCCTCCTGACTTCTAGTTTATATCAACATGTTCTCTAAACATCAGATACTAGATACTGCTTAGGTACATGTCGCCCTGACTCTCCAGACTTCAGTCTCTGCTCCTAGCACAGAGTTCATAGCCCCCAGCTTCTCCTAGTGATACGTCATTGCCAGCTTGCGCGCACCACCAGGTTAGAGGTCCCGGCTCCTTAGATAGCCCCCTCCATGGTTTCCGCCCTATTCATGACATATTCTGTTACGTTTGCATCACATGTCTATGTATACGCCCTGTTACACCCACTTTCACCCTTATCTTTCGCGACTGCTACGCGTCACACCCTTTGCTCCACCCACTGCTCCACCTATCATATGTACTGTAATGCAACTGTTTTACTATATATGCTTGTGTATTGTTATTAAATGCTAGCGCGCTCATCCCAGATCCAGCCCCAGCAGCTGCTGGGCCCTGCCATCCTTTTCCTATGCAGGTTGTCCTGTTCCTGTCCTTTATGCTGTAATAAACCTGCGAAACTCCTACTACCTCGAATCTTGACTCTTATTCATTGAGCTATCTGTTATTCATTTATACATTCAAAAATAGGGTATTATTTATTTATTTACCACATAATGGCGCCCGAATAGGGACTTGCCCTTTCCCCACGCGCCGGTGAAGCCACGCCGGCCCCCTGACCCTCTGCAGCCGTGACGGAACCATACCGTGCACGTGCAGATATTTCTGCTTCAAGTATCCCTCAGGCCCACGGAGGAGACGGAGGAGGCGGTCCAGCATCCAGACGAGGCGGTGGAGGAATGCGGCGAGTCCCGACCAGAGCCTAAGCCAAGAGTCCAAGGTCCGAGGTATCCGGAGGTCCACCCGTAACTTAAGTCCGAAGTTCGTTGTCCGTCGTCGAAGCAGTCCAGTCCAGTCCGAGGCCTTCCGTTCTTGCTGCCCGGTGAGTACCATTACTGGGGTAGTATCTAGACAGGGTCAACCTAATTGACTCTGGTCCGTGGGTTGGTGGTACCCAGACACACAAACGAAGTGTCCACTTCGGTGGATGCGGGTCCTGACGTGTCTCTTTATGAGACCGGTAAGTTTCGTACTGTTTCAGCAGTGCATCTAGTTTCTGTTCCAGTCAGTTCTGTTCTCGAGAAAATTCATATAAAGTCATATATTCTGTGTTCCGTATTCCAGGTAGTATTCTGTTCGAACTGTTATTTCTAAATGTTTTTCATGTATTTTAATGTCGTGGTATGAATGGGGAATAAGTATCGTGTTCATTGTGTATTGTATTGTGTCCAGATTATAGTTCAGTCATGCCGCTGTTTTCAAAATTACGTCAGTTAAAAAACTAGAAAGGGTTTGTTAGAGGAAGCAGTTCCTGTCCCGCCTAGGGACAGTCCAGGTCATTGTATGTATCAGAAGCATGGCATAAGTGCCATACTATATCTAGATTTATGGGTAGAGTATACAAAACAGTTAGAAGAAAAGTATAGATGGCCCGTATCGGGTACATGGGATGCCGAGTGCATCATGCGAGTAGAAGAGGCATTATGGAAAAAGAAAGCCAGACAATCACAGAAAGATGCCATCGAGCTATGGCGTAAAGAAGCTCATAAAAGAACCGAAAAAGAAATCAGAAAGTCAGAATTAAGTAGAGAATCCTCGGAACGAGCACATGAAAAAGAACTAATCGAGATAGGTGAACAAGTCAAAGCCGAACAGTCAGACAGACAGAGGCATGCCCTCATTAAGGGTATGTATCCTCTTCTTGCCGAGTGCTTGCCAAAAGCGACCCCGGAGGCATCCAGTAATTTTCCGCCACCACTAGTTCCGATCAAGTTACGTCACAAACCAACCGCAGCTGATATTTTCATCTCGTCCTATTTGGACGACACAGTCCCAGAATATGCAAATCCTGTTCCCGCTCCACCAGTCCCTGTAAATCAGGCACTTCCCGTTCCTCCAGACACCGGGGCACCCTTTGCAGCACCTGCTACGGTCCCCCCGGTCCAGCCCGCCATACAAGTCCAGCCCACATTCCAATTTCCCACCCTGCCAGGACGAAAAGTATCAGTTGATGATTCTAGTCTAGGGGCCGCAGGAGGAGGTCCTCCTCGAACCCCGCCGCCACATAAGCGTTTAACGGCAGCCGAATTACATATGCAAGCGTCACAACGTACGCCCAGACTGTCTGTTGTAGAAATAAGAAAATCCCTTGCCGAATGCTGCTATGACCCAGTCCCAGGCGAAGATGATATGGTTTTATATTCATTACGCGTAAGAAATGTGGCCGAGTATCTAGTCACCCTACCAGATATGAAGGAAGATCTAGACAGAATATATCGTTTCATCCGTACAGGGGAAGATCCAGAAAGTATTAGTGATGTCATGTCCCAAAGGAAAGCTGAGACCCAGCTCATGATATTAAAGTTTCTGATTAATTGTCTAATAAGAGAACAAGATTACCCGTCCAAAAATCAGGCCGAAATGAAAGCCCTGATGAAGTGGAGTAATAGTATAGCCGAGGGTAAGCACAAGACTATCGGTGCTATGGAGAGTATGTACAAGAAAATCCGTAAAGAAATAATAAAGTTACACGAACAACGTAAAGCAGCACAAGTAAACGAGAAAGAAAGTAACTCTGATACTGAAGAGTTAGACGACGAGAATTCCGCCAGAATAGCGTATGTAGGACAACCTAGATTTCCAGATCGCCATTTACGTCTAGAACCCAAGTCTACGTTCCATCATCCAGTACCAGACCAAGGTTCTCTAGAACAAGTATTTCAAGCTACCGATCACATTCTGAAATCACGAATCGGTTACAGTGAGTTAAGTACTATGCATGAACAAGAACTAGCCCGATCAGCAGTCCGATGGATTACTGATTCTACCACTTTTCCAGACGAAATAGTGGCACAAATGTTTCTGAAAATGCCCCCAGCCGAGCAACGACTGGTGGGTATGTATATGATTCAGCACCTCATTACTCTGTATGAGGGTCAACATTCTGATCCAGGTCCGTTACATGATATCCTGAACGAGTTACTCCAGTATAGATGGAGAGGTCTAGGTACCGATTTAATTAGTGTCATTCTAGAACAGCGCCACAAATATAGAACGTTTCTGAACCCGCATTTTGTTCATGTCTCACCCCCAGAAAGTAAACCATTTTACATAGACAGACAGAATCCGTTACGAGAAGTCCACCCAGTTAGAGGAACGGGTGGCGAAATGCAGCGAGTGTTTGTATACACTCCGATCACAAAGATGGAACTTCTGGAGATGAAGAAATTAATTCCCTGTCATGATAAAGATCCAGCAGGGTTCCATAGAGAATTAAAAGACATGCTCCGTATGGGAGAATACACGTATCCAGATATAATTAAAATGTTAAAGGTTCTGTTGCCCGCAGGGGTGTATGAAAAGCTCAAGGAAAAAGAATGGGAGGTGGGAGAGAAAAAGATCGATTGGGCAGTCCTAGAAGCTGAAGATAAGATACGAGTACCAGGTACCGGTCTCGGAGATAAATGTAAAGAATTACCTGAATTATTAATACAAGTTTTACCTAGATTATTAACAACTAAAAAGGAAGACTGGGATGCAATCTCAGCCTGTAAACAGAAACAAGACGAAGATATCAGTGATTTTTATTCTAGATTTGAGAAATGTTTTAGCATCAACAGTGGCCTCAAGACAAGTAGTGAGTCATACCCTCACCTTTTTGTTACTAAATTAGTCGAGAATTCAAGTTCACCAATTAAAAATCGAGTTCTGAAAGTCGAAAGTACCTGGCAAGCTAATACCCCGTCCCAGATGTTGCAGATGCTCCAATACCACCAGAATAGAATCAGAGAAGAGCAAGAACATGAAAGAAAACGTATGAAAGACACGAAAATGAAAGTACTAGTTGCACAATCTGTTCCTCAAGACAGTCAGAAGAGGGGTCCGAATCAAGCCAGTCATCCTGCAGCTCCCGTTAAAGGGAATTGCAATTATTGTAAACAGCCAGGTCATTTTATAAACGAGTGTGCAGTTCTGAAACACAACATAGCTACTGGTAAGACTAAAGAAAGACCACGTCCGCCTAGACAAGAACAAGTTTCACAGACTCCTCAGTTACAGAATGCACCATAGACAGTTACAGCACCGCAGCCTATCGCTGCAACACAGCATGTCACACAGCAGATGTACCAGTATGCACAGTCTGAGTATCCAGAGTACCAACAGTATTCATGAAACAGCCTAGAGAGGGAGGTAGGCTTGCCTCTCATCGAGATACCTGTAGATCAAGAAGGTCCCTATGTTCATAGTCAAGTATTAGGGAAAGACAGAAAGTTTGTGATCGATACAGGGGCAAGTAGGACCACAATTAGTCACGCCGAAGTTCCAGGGGCTCCGCTCTCAGGCTCAAGAAATGTTTCCCTTGGATTTTCAGGAAAACCTATCGTAAATGAGATCTCAAAGCCAGTTTCTCTAGAAGTAGGTCCATTGTCCCGCACTACTGATCTGTTACTTACTAAGTCATGTCCAGAAAATCTATTAGGCATTAAGACACTGAAAGAATTAGGTGCAGTTATATGCTGTTCCCCAGAGGGAATACGATTGTTCCTACGTGACTTTAAGGGTCACTATGTATTACGAGATTTTGATTCAAGACTGTCTAATGTTCCACAGCACTTATGGGCGCAAGGTCCAACTGATGTAGGTTACATGCAAATCACACCCTATCGTGTGACTCTTAAGCCAGGTGTAGTGTTACCACGAATCAGACAGTACAGATTGCCACCTGAGGCTGTAGCAGCCTTATCCAAAATTATTGACGAGCTTATTGCTCAAGGAGTGGTTGTAGAAACTGACTCCAATGTATGTAATTCTCCGATCATTCCAGTCATGAAACGTACTGATCCAAATGCACCCCCAGTATATCGATTAGTGATTGACCTACGAGAGCTTAATAAATGTATTATTCCTCAGTACCCAGTTGTCCCAGACATCTCTTCCCTATTAACAGCCATTGATTCCGAAGCCACGTTCTTTACTGTAATCGACCTCAAGAACGCGTTTTTTAGTGTTCCCATTCATCCAGACAGCCAGTTCCTTTTCGGATTTTGTTTAAATGGAAGGAGCTATAAATTCACACGAGCTCCTCAAGGTTTCACAGAAAGTCCTAGTATTTACAGTCAAGCACTTAAGAGACAACTAGACAACATTCACATGCCAACTGACACTGCCCTGCTCCAGTATGTCGATGATCTACTGATCACAGCCCGTTCTGAACGTGCTTGCAAACGAGCATCCCTTACAGTCTTGTATTTCCTAGCCGAGATGGGGCACAAGGTGTCCCCTTCTAAGCTTCAATTCTGTGTCCAGCAAGTGGTATACTTAGGACACTCACTGTCCAAGAGGGGTAGGCAGTTGACACCAGACCGTATCCAGTTAATAGCGAGTCTTCCTCAGCCCAAGACCCAGAAGGAGGTACGTGCTTTTATTGGCCTTACTTCTTATTGCAGACAATGGATTCCTCAGTATGCATTTCTAGCCAAACCACTGATACAGTTAACGACACAGGAGGCAGCCATATCGACTGTTCTCCCTTGGACATCTGAACATACACTTAGTTTCAATTAGTTAAAGAAAGCTTTATGCCAAGCTCCAGTTCTAGTGACACCGAACTACAGTAAGCCTTTTACACTTTTCGTTACTGAACGCGGAGGTACAGCATTATCTGTTCTCACACAAGATCAAGCAGGACAATACAAGCCATGTGCTTATTTTTCGAGCACATTAGATCCTGTAGCCCAGGCTCTGCCTGCGTGCCTCAAGTCAGTTGCAGCCACAGCACTAGCTATCAGGCAAAGTGATTCCATAGTCTTAGGACATTTCCTGACAGTACAGGTTCCACACTCTGTGGAAGTTCTTTTGAACCGAACACAAACTCAGCACTTGACAATTGCACGTTTAACAGGTTATGAATTGACATTATTCCAACCACACATAGAAATCAGACGCTGCAACGTTTTGAATCCTGCTACACTGTTACCATCAGTTACTTCAAATCCAGCCACACATGATTGCGTGGAAGTAGTTAACATTACGACAAAGCCAAGACAAGATCTGACAGATACTCCGTTACCAGACCCCGACCTGACACTTTATGTGGATGGTTCATGTATGAGAACAAGTACAGGAGAACTAGTCGCCGCGTATGCAGTGACTACTGACACTGACGTTATTGAGACACACCGTATTGACACCCTGTCCGCTCAAGCAGCAGAGCTAGTTGCTCTGACACAAGCCTGCATACACGCCAAGAACTTGAAAGTTAATGTCTACACGGATTCACGTTACGCATTTGGAGTCGTACACGACTTCGGAGTGCTCTGGCAGGAGAGAGGTTTCATGACTTCTCATGGAACCAAGATTCAGCATGGTCTCCTTATTCAAGCTCTGTTAGATGCCATACACTTACCGACATCTATCGCTATCATGAAATGTAAAGCACATACGAAAGTTACTGACACCACTTCTCAAGGTAACGATCTAGCAGATCGCACAGCCAAGCTTAAAGCACAGACTCTAGACATTCCAGTTAACATGACACACACTCCAGATCCGATTACATGTATGACAGTTAAGGACCCTACTCAAGATGTCATAGACATACAGTTACATGCTACTCCCGAAGAAATCAAGAAATGGTCCGAACAAGGAGGGGTCCAGACAGATCAAGGATGGTTAACGAAGGGTAGAGCCACATGGTTTCTCCCCGACTCTATGGTTCAAGTCATTATCAATACCGCACATAGTCCAGCACATTTAGGAGAAAAAGCTATGTTAGACAGTATCCAGAACATTTGGTTCAACAAGCATTTACGAGCTGCAGCCAAGCAGAAAGTCCGTACCTGTATGATATGTTGTCAGTTTAATCCAGGTAAAAGTGTCCCGGTGGAACAAGGTGGATTCCAGCCCCCTGACCACCCTTTTGAAGTCCTCCAGATGGATTATATTCAGATGGAGCGATGTCGAGGTTTCAAGTATGTCCTTGTAGTTGTATGCGCTTTGTCCAGGTGGACAGAAGCATATCCAGTCCCAGATTACACAGCCGCGACCACTGCCAAGCAGTTGGTTCGTGAGTTCTTCCCCCGTTATGGACTCCCTAGAGTCGTATATTCTGATAACGGTCAGCCATTCTCATCTGAACTCATGAAGCATGTTTCCCTGTTGTTAGGGTACCAGTGGAAGTTTCATTGTGTACGCCATCCTGAAGCAGCTGGTCTCGTAGAGAGACATAATCAGACTCTGAAAATCCGTATCGCCAAAGTATGCAAAGAAAAAGGTGTGGACTGGCTGGTAGCTCTACCAGTTGCTTTATTTTATATGCGCATGGTCGCACATTCCAGATCAGGTCTGTCCCCGTATGAGGTCGTTTTCGGCCGCCCCCCTAACATGTGGGGTACTCCTAGACCCCGAAGTATTACCGATGTTTCAAGTAATATGCTGACAGATTACCTAGCTTCCTTGATGTCTGCCCTCAACTCATGTCGTTCACAGGTTGCCGCCGCATTTCCAGACAATACCGAGGTGGCACCGCATGAAATCGTTCCAGGATCCATGGTGTTGGTGAGGAATTTTGACAGATCAAGTCCGCTGGAGCCTCGCTGGAAGGAGCCCCGACAGGTCCTCCTCACCACCCGTACAGCCGTGAAGTTGGAAGGTCGCAAAGGCTGGGTGCACCTTTCTCATATAAAAAAGTTTTATGGACTGAAACCCGTCTTAAAGAACATTTCCCATGATTTGAAGGATTGCCAAAGCACCATTTTTAAGGACTGTCCCGCAAAAGACAATGTTACTACACCCCCCCTGTTAGAGAAAACTCCGCAACAGGAGTATAAGTTAAAACTCCGGTCTAGTAAAATAAGTCAGTCAGTTTGATTGTCTAAGTCCTCCCCTAGGTGAAACGGTTAGACTGTTTCTGACATGTATAAAATAGACCCCCATAGTGAGAGAGTTAGCCAAAACTCAATCCGATGTATCGTTTTTCTATGTTTCATATTGTTTCTCAGCATTATGATTTCCTGCACCAGTTATGCATTTTACCTGTATCTTCCAGTTCCTCATGTAAATAAGTCTTCTAATGCTACTGTAGAGCACATGTTTAGTGACCTACCTCCCCATGAACTCTCTTACCGCCTCGCTATGCGAAATAATTCCTTTATCCGCATGTTACATTACTCACACCAGACCAGCAATGCCACTAATTGTTGGGTGTGTGGTCGACTCCCCCCTTTCCAGACACCGAAGGGAGTTCTGCCACTTTTTCCTTATCCATTTTCACATAATGGTTCGTGTGGAGCATGGTCCACGTTAACGTCATCCTCAACAGATATGTCTTTTCTTAACAGTACATGTTTCCCAGACAAGCAAGGTCTCCCCCACAGAACAGGTTTAGATCTAGAAAATGAAGTGTATAATTTAGGTAACTATTCTTCGAATTTCATGGTCCTGAATGTTCAGTCTGATACTACTCCCGACTTACCTGCTATTTCAGTGTTACCAGTCAAAGGCGAATTATGTGTCCGAAATTATGGTTCTGTACATGTAGGACATAGTGATTGTACTACTATTGTCAAGTATAGTGACAGTGGGAAATCTATTTTCAAAACTTCACGTCATTCTTATTTTATTTGTGGTCAAACTGCATATGTTCGTCTGCCCCTCGATTGGGAGGGAACCTGTTACATTGCCTTCCTACTGCCACCTGTTTTCCTAGCCCCACCTGATTATCACAGAAACACACATCTAGTACACATTAGACATAGAAGGGAGTCCCCAATTGTCGATTATACTGAAACTGCTCTAGAACAGTATACAGATTTCAACAGAGGTTTCTTTTTCTTTATAGGACCTATCCAGAATAGTAAACTGATCCGTAGGTTAACAAGAACCCTCGAAGCTGTAGTAAATGAGACTGCCTCTGCTCTAGGTAACTTAACCGAAGAGCAATCTGCTATGAGATTTGTCGTTTTACAGAATCGTCTCGTCCTTGACGTCATACTGGCCGATAGGGGCGGGGCCTGTAGAGTCATCGGATCTAGTTGCTGCATTTTCATTCCAAATAACGCGCCGTCTGTTTATTCAGCTATAACCAGACTCCATAAAATTGCCCATCTGATACACCAAGATCCAGGCACCTGGACATGGTCCGGTTGGTTCTGGAATATAATTTCCGCATGGGGATGGAAAATATTGTCCTTCCTAGGTATTGCAGTAGCGATCATATTCAGCTGCTGTCTCTGTATACAATGTGGCCCTGCGATTTGCGGCATTTGTGCTACCTCTTGTATTCCTAATCCCAAACCCCGTTCTAAATCCCGTTCCAGGATAATTCGAGACGAGCAAATGATACTGTATGAAATGATAGATGGTATCATGAATATTGATGTTTCCTGATGGAAACGTAGTGACAAGGAGGGAATGTGGAAAAGTAAATTTTGCCATGTTCTGTGTCCCTACGTGTCATCCATCATATGTTATGTGTGCATGATTAGATATGCATATGTATTCCCTATGTTCGATTCAAGACACAATTATAGTTGTGTCCACCTCTAGTATGCCAGTTTCCAGTTCTCGTGAATACTACGAATATCAGGTCTATGTAAAGCTACGTTGCCACGTTTCTCAGTGTGCACATTATTCCATTATAAAGTCCCCGTTTCTAGGCCTCAAAAGGGCCTGGACACCAGATTCAGCTCCTGTCTCCTGAGCCCTCGCTGAGGAGCGATACAGCCCCCACCTGTATCCTCGACCCTTCACTTACTTCCTGCCTCGCAGTGCCCGGTTCAGCCTGGCTCTGCCTCTGAGTCTGCCAAGAAAATGTTATGATTCCAGTTATCAGTTCAGTCCTCCTTCTCTGCATTCCTAAGCTACTGAACTGCATCAATAGTTTCCGTCATTGTCTAGCCTTCACGTCTCCACGTTAGAGAAATACTGCATTTAATGGTCATTTAATATTCTTCATCACGCACTACATGTAGAATAATGCATGGTCCAGTCTTAGAATCAAGTTAGCCTTTCCCCTCCTGACTTCTAGTTTATATCAACATGTTCTCTAAACATCAGATACTAGATACTGCTTAGGTACATGTCGCCCTGACTCTCCAGACTTCAGTCTCTGCTCCTAGCACAGAGTTCATAGCCCCCAGCTTCTCCTAGTGATACGTCATTGCCAGCTTGCGCGCACCACCAGGTTAGAGGTCCCGGCTCCTTAGATAGCCCCCTCCATGGTTTCCGCCCTATTCATGACATATTCTGTTACGTTTGCATCACATGTCTATGTATACGCCCTGTTACACCCACTTTCACCCTTATCTTTCGCGACTGCTACGCGTCACACCCTTTGCTCCACCCACTGCTCCACCTATCATATGTACTGTAATGCAACTGTTTTACTATATATGCTTGTGTATTGTTATTAAATGCTAGCGCGCTCATCCCAGATCCAGCCCCAGCAGCTGCTGGGCCCTGCCATCCTATTCCTATGCAGGTTGTCCTGTTCCTGTCCTTTATGCTGTAATAAACCTGCGAAACTCCTACTACCTCGAATCTTGACTCTTATTCATTGAGCTATCTGTTATTCATTTATACATTCAAAAATAGGGTATTATTTATTTATTTACCACAGTTATCCAGGCAAAAAACGAGGACATTGAAGCAAGGTCCAGGTGCAACAACATTCGCGTCCTGGGCCTGCCAGAATGTACGAACGTGGGCCATCTGAAAGACTACATGGAGACGATGCTCCACGAAATCTGTGGTGATGGTAAACTGACACCCCTGTTCTCTATGTAAAGGGCCCATTGCTTGCTGGCGGTGCACCCTCCCCCAGAAGCCGCTCCGATGCCTTTTATCGCCCTGCTGCTCAACTTCAGGGATCGGAACACTGTTCTCTGTGTGACTCGACAAAAAGGCTCGATAACATATCAAAACAATCTGTTATCTTTCTATCCGGATTTCACTGCTACAGTACAGGCAGCCCGGAAAGAATTCCAGGGCGTCAAGAAGGTCTTGTTAAAGAACAAATTCCTTATGCTATGCTCTTCACGACGAGGCTGCGGATTGGGGACGCCGACAAGGGCAAAATCTTCACAAATCCCAAGCTTGCAAAGACGACGGAAGTCACCTAGCCCCACGTCGGTCATTGACGACTAAACAGTGTGATGTTTCACTGCGGGGGTGCTCGGGCCCTAGGGCCCGCAGGACATTCCTGCCTGGAGGGGGTTCCGACATGTACCGATGAGCCACAATTCCTGTCTTTGATATGACCATGGGTTGGGTATGCAGGGGGTGGGGGTTCCCGCTTGGGATATGGGTTCCTGCATGGCTGGTGAGTCGGGGACTCTGATGGTTGTGTAATGTTCAAGCGTAGTGCTGGGGTGCATGCGTCCTGTTTGGTTTTTGGCCTATGCATTAGTTTCCACCATCTTTCTTGATTTGCGGGACATTGGTTGGACACAGTGGAATTTGCGATTGCTACTTCGGCAGCCACCTCCCTATTAGATCTGGGAGTGAACGGTGCCGCTGCGTCCCCCAATGGGCATTCCCCCCTTCTTCTGATGGTTTATACTGTGTTTGCTGGGGGTCATGTTACAACTGGGGTATGTCTGTAGCACTTTGGGGATGCTGAAGTGGGTGGGAGTGGCGGGGAATGTTTACTGTTGTTGAGCCTGAGGTACTGTGAAAGGAGAGGTACTGCTACTTTAATGTGGTTTATAAGTGTGTCTACGTGCTCTGGCTCCACTCCCTCCGGGATATTGATTACTATCACGACAACAGGGGAGCTATATAAGTGTGTGACTTGGAACATCAGGGGGTTGAGCACACCTAAAAAGACGAGACAGGTGCTGGTGCAGCTGGACAGACATAATGTGCGGATCGCGTTGTTGCAGGAGACCAATTTGTGTGCCTCCACTGAGGGCGGGGTAGCGCGCAGGTGGGCGGCTTACTGCCTGGCTACTTCCTATTCATCATACGCGCGGGGTCCTTATCCTTATCAAGAGTGGTGTTCCCTTTCAGCCTGTACAATCATGTGTGGATGATGAGGGCCGTTGGGCAATGGTGCATGGCAAACTGGGCATGGCGCTAGTGACTATAGTCTGTAAATATGGCCATGTGGTGGACAAGCCAGTGTCCTTTGTAAAGTTGTTTAATATCATGCACACCTGGCCAGAAGCGGCGATCCTGTGTGGGGGGATCTTAACACCCATCTTAATCCGCAGGAGGATACATCTAATCAAGTTGGGGCACGCATGGTCAGAGTCTCGCTGTGCATCAGGGACGCTATGGAAGAGATGGGCCTGGTGGATGCCTGGCGGATGCGCCATGTTGGGATTCTTGAGGGCACTCATGTTACTCCTGCTTTTAATAGTTGGTCCAGACTGGACTATTGGCTGCTTAACAGAGAGGCGAATGGGTGGGTGGAGAAGGTCTATCCACTTCCGAGAACCCTGTCCGATCATAATCCTGTTGTTCTTGAGGTATCTGTCTCTGCCAACATACGGAGGCCCTTCGCTTGGCATTTTCGCACTGATGCTTTGCTGGAGCCGGTCTATGCTGAAACCGTCAGGAAATCTATTGTACAGTATTTTGAGTTAAATACGGGATTCGTAGAGAGCCAGGCGACTTTGTGGGAAGCCTTTAAGGCATCGATAAGGGGGGTGTGCATCAGCACTTCTGCGGGAATACTCAGGGACATCAGGGAACAAATTAGTCGGGTGGAAGAGCGGCGGCAAGACTTAGAGGTTCAATATAACATTGCACCATCTGCTGAGATATTGGCTTAAATTCATGAACATGTTAAGGAATACAACACGCTTGCATCGACAGAGGTGAAATATCTATCAAAACGGTATGTAGCCAGAGCCTATGGCGAGGGCGGCAGAACTGGTAGGGTATTAGCTAATAGGCTAAGGGATAGGGCTGGTCACCCCCCAATTGACCATATAGTGGATGCCAATGGAGAAGTCCACTATTCCCATGACAGCATAGTAGAGAAATTCCATGCTTTCTATACAGACATATTCACGTCCCGAGGAGGCATGCCAGACTCGGCTATGAACGAGTATGTTGAGGATAGGTCATGTGCGTGGTTATCTGGTGTGCACAGAAAGTACCTGAGTTTGCCCATTGAAGAAGAGGATGTTAAAGAGGCCATTCTTGCTCTACCGAACAATAAGGCTCTGGGGCCGGATGGCCTGACGTCATTGTTTAATAAGGCATACTCGGATCTCCTGGTGCCGCATATGTTGGAAATGTATACGGAGGCCAATGAGACGGGTTGTCTCCCCCATCCTTAAGACAGGCCTTAATCATTACCTTATAGAAAAAAGATAAGCCTCCGGAGCAGTGCGACTCCTATCGCCCGTTATCTTTGATAAATTTGGATGAAAAGATACCAGCGTGGATTTTAGCCACTAAATTACAGCCCCTGATGCCCCTGCTGGTGTTACAGGATGAATCCGGGTTTATTCCGGAGCGGTCCACCTCTTTTAATCTACGTTCGATATTCGCCATGTTCCATGTGCTCAATCCTGATCTGCAGGCTGTGGCTGTGCTGTTAGATGCTGCCAAAGCATTTGATTCAATAGAGTAGAAGTACATGGTGTATATTCTTCATAGGATGGGCTTCCCCCCAGTCTTTATCCGCTGGATACAGGTCTTATACACGGACGTCTCTGCGAGGGTTAGGGTGGGCGGGTTAACATCTGAGACTTTCAGCATAGAACTTGGCACTCGGCAAGGCCGTCCCCTTTCCCTGTTCCTATTTGCCATAGTTTTGAAGCCACTGGGATGTAAAATTCGTCAGTCACATAGGGCGGCTGCGTTCAATTTCCATAACCGTCCGGTTGGAATTTCTCTTTATGCAGCGTTGCCTGTCACCTATTCTGCGTGAATAAGTGAAGTTTGGACTCTTCTCCGGTCTGCAGGTCAATTGGGAGAAATCAGTTCTCATCCCCCTGACTGCTGCCACTGTCTAACCCCAGGTGGAATATCCTCTCATATGGACAGTAGAACCAGTCAAGTATTTGGGGGTCTGGCTCCATCAGGACCCCGAGGTCGTTATTAGGGAAAATGATGGTCCTGCATATACAGCGCTGGATCGACAGATTGATTGCTGGTGCTGTCTGCCTCTCTCCTTGGCGGACCGAATAGAGGTGATTAAAATGATCATACTTCGCAAGTTTTTATACCTGTTCTGTAATATACCGATTAAACTGACCAAGCATTATTTTAGCACAATCCAGACCCAACTGTTGAGGCTAGTATGGGGGAACAAACAGTCGAGGGTTGGGTGGCATAAGTTGACGCTGACATTTGAAAAAGGGGGATTCAATGCTCCAGACCACTATGTGTACTATCTGTATGGGCAAGCCCAACATGCATACTTCTGGTTCCGGGCGCACAATTTCATCCCGCATGTAGCAGTGGAGGAAGGTGATGCACATCCTGTACCCTTGAAAGGTATTGTCATGCATACCAGCAGGCACACTCCCACAGGGAAGATAAACATGATAGACACCACCATTTCTGCGCTGCAGGAGATTGGGAGACGGGCTCACAAACGTCCTTTGTATAGTGCCTGCGCTGCCTATAGAGGGACACTCAGCGCTGTCGGTAACAGGTGAAAAGGGCCCTGTAACAGCACTTAGAGAGGCTGGGATTTCTCTGCTGAGCGATTTGTATGAGGAAGGGAAATATATCTCAGTGAATGATCTGAGCTATGTACAAAATCCCACTCAACTCTTTCGCTTAGACATGTTTCCCTGATGAGCCTGAGGTGTTACAGATGCTGCAGCTGCTAATAGTTGCCCCCTCTAGAAAAAAGCTGCTTACCAGATTGTTTAGGGCAGTGCAGGATGAGACGGTTCTGGGGTGGATAACTGCATGGGACGCTGGAACGAAGTACTTGATCCCCCGATCACGGCTGAGGTGTGGGAACAGATCTGTATACTAACAGGGAGGTTAAGGTCTAATAGCAACCTGCAAATTATATATTTGAAGTTCCTTCACCAGGTATACCATACTCCTTATAAGCTATGTAAGCTTGGTTTTAGGGATTCAGATTATTGCAGGAGGTTGGGGCTGACTTCATTCATCTCGCTTTTTTGTGCAGACCTGTATATCACTATTGGGAGGGGGTTGGCACTCTGATACACACCATGACTGACCAGGTGGTAGATTGTACACCAGTAGTGTGTCTATTGAGTTACATGCCTGAATTGAGGGCAGCAGTGGGCAAGGTTGTATGGGTGGCACTGATGCTGGCCAAGAGGCGGGTGCTGTTCACATGGAATGGATGACGGTGCCCGAAGGTGGACAAGTGGCTGAAGGACATGGTGTACTATCGGGAGCAATTAGACCTATATGCTGAGGAGCTCCCGGTGTCCTCTAGGCCTGAGGACATTTGGTCCTCATGAGGGAGTATCTGGTGGCTCAAAGCGAACGAGGGGAGACTAAGTATTGCGGCGTGAATGCCTCCGGGGTTTTTTCTGGTCTTGGTCACATGCAGTGAGAGGTGGGGCAGAGCTATCATGTGGACACAACTGTTGATATATTGTACCTATGAAAGTAACCTGCATGTACTCTTTACTTCTACTTTTGATGTAATCCTAATGCGAGACTCGGCTCAGATGTTTATTTACTGTTCTTGTTTTTTGTTTTTTTGTTTCCTGGTGTTTGGCACCATGATATGATATTGTGCTTACAGTTGCTTTATATGCTATGTGTCATTGTACCGTTGTATCTATAAATGCTTACCAGTTCAGTGGTAAAGGGGCATTGCCTTGTTATGATGTAGGGGGCTGCTTTGAGAGTGTATAGGTCTGATGATTAGTTTTTAGGTGTCAGAGACTTGACAAGAACGTTTGATAGGTTTTTTCACTGCTTTGGTTCTAAACATGTTCAGAACATTGAAGTTACAGAGGAGGTCATGGTGGGAGTGCTGGATGGCTGCAGTAGTGATAAAGGGCCAGATGAACATAGCATTTAGCCGGTCGCAAATGAGCCATCGGGCTGCTTGGGACCAGTAACAGTCACAAAGAGGAAGGGGTCCCCAGGTCTTTGTAACTGGCAATGAAAACATTTTTTACGAGCAGGCAGCTTGCTTCACAGATCAGAGCCTACTCTTGAAAAATGAAACAGTACATTTTTATTTTTATTTCTGAAACAAAACAGGCTGTATTTTAAAAAAAATAGTTTTTAAAAAAAGTAAACACAGATATCCACAGCAGACCACCATCCCTGTTTTATTGGCTATTCTCAATGGGTTGCAAATTGTGACCTTCCTCAGGAATGTTGATTAAGTAGGTCAAAATCGACCCCATTGAGAATCACTAATGTGTCTGAGAGACATTAGTGCATTTCATTTTAAGAGTCTCAAATTGCAAGTCACAGACAAACTGGATTAGAGACGCAAAAATAAAATGGTCACACATGTGGCTAACGTATGATATGTAGAAGCTTGTTGGATATGGAATTTGCATGATGCAGAGAGGTTGAAATGGGAAGTGAAGAGGTTATATTATGATTTGGGTGTTACTAGATCTGTGAGCAGTCAAGGTAAAATATGCTTGTGAATAATGGCAAACCCCACCCTCCCCTTATGTGTATGGCCATTATGGGGAGTGTTATAGTCCACTGTGTCAAAGACATGATTAGGAGTGGAGGTGGGCCATATTTACATTATGAAAAATGCATTTGTTTCGTTTAATTATGCCGCCTATTTCAAGACAATGTATGGTTGCAGAGTATGCATTAATCAGTATGTTAGAAAGTTTGCTTTGTAGGTGGTGTGTGTGCTAATGAGTAGAATGAAAATAATGTTTTTTTGGTCAGCGGTAATCTGTAACAGATTGCACTGTAGTGTGTGCATTTTGTGTGTGGTTTGTGTGCATGTGTAGTACAGAGTATAGGTGTCTCATTAGAGGCTCTGTGCTTCTAGGTCTAAGCACTTACTGTTCTGAACATGCCTAAATGGGTGACAACATTCTCAGTGTCCACTTGGTAGATTGTGCCTTAAAGTTGTGGAGATGAAGTGCCAGGCTCTGATTGGCTGTAATACCTGGGACAAAAGGGAGATTCTGTGGTGTATAGTCTGGGGTTTTGCTAGAGGGTCTTTCGACTATGGGAGCAGACGTTTTGCTAAGGTTTAAAAGATGGGCTTTACTCTGATTGGCTGTGGGTAGCAGGGGGTTTGGGAAATGTTTGTGTGGTTCTTGCTGGGATGCTCCTGACTAGCCTGCTTGCCTTGAGAGTGCTACTTGGCCTGATTGAAAGTAGTAGTTATGTAGTGGGTTTTGTTGGACAGTGCATGGGAGGTGTGAGCTTAAATAAATACCCACCATTTTCTGATTTCTTTTATAGATGGTCTTTATACACTGCACACTGGGATACTGCTGCCGAGTGCCCACTGAATATGCTCTGACCCTAAAAGGCTGAGTCCCTGGTTGGCTCATTTAATCCTTCTATAAGACCATAGTTTATGGTTTAGAAATATACCCAAAGCATGAAAAGTTAAATGTCGCCTGAGGTCTGCAGCACTTATTGTGACATCCACCTGTGTGACAAAGGAAACTATGGCTTCAGGATTATCATTGTCGCCTGATTGCTGCAGTGTAAAACCTTCAGTGTGACTCGTTAAAATAAGCCTGTTTAGGAGGATACGAACCTCAGTTTTAAATATTAGTAAGTCAATTAATTGTATGTCTTTTAGCCCACAAGGTTGAATGCATAGTATTTAAACAGGGGAACATACTGAAAAGCAATGTCACCGTGTTTCCACAGCAACAAAACCCTAAAAGCTATATATTTGCTGTGGCAGGAGTAGCTATCAATCAATCAATCAATCAGTGCATTTATTGAGCACGCTACTCACCCGTGAGGGTCTCAAGGCGCTGAATGGAGGGGGGGTGGCTGCTACTGCTCGAATAGCCAGGTCTTGAGGTGTTTTCTGAAGGTGAGATGGTCCTGGGTCAGTCGTAGGTGGGCTGGGAGGGAGTTCCATGTCTTGGCGGCCAGGTAGGAGAACAATCTTTTTCTGGTGGTGGTTCTACGAATCTGTGGGATGGCGACAAAGGCGAGGCTGAGCTGGCGGGTCGGAGTGTAGATCGTGAGGCGATTGTTGAGGTATTCAGGGCCCATGTTGTGGAGCGCTTTGTGTGCATGGGTGAGGAGCGTGAACGTGATCCTTTTGCTGACGGGGAGCCAGTGCAGGTCTCTCAGGTGGGCGGATATATGGCTGTGGCTAGGGATGTTGAGGATGAGTCGTGCAGAGGCGTTCTGTATGTGCTGGAGTCTTTTCTGAAGTTTGGCTGTGGTTCCTGAGTATAGGGCGTTCCCGTAGTCCAATCGGCTGGTGACGGGGGCCTGGGTGACCATCTTTCTGGTTCCGATAGGGATCCACCGGAAGATCTTCCGGAGCATGCGCAGGGTGTTGAAGCATGAGGATGAGATGGTGTTTACTTGCTTGGTCATACTGAGAGAGGAGTCCGGGATGAATCCTAGGTTGCGTGCATGGTCCGTGGGTGTCGGTGTGGTGCCCAGCGCTGCGGGCCACCAGGAGTCGTCACAGGTGGACCTTCATCCATTCTTCCATTCCTTTCATTCCTTCCCGGAGGTTGGTTTTGGCGGTGGCTGGGTCTTTGGTGAGGGAGAGTATCAGCTGGGTGTCTTGGTGTAGGAGATTATGTTGAGATTGTGTTTGCGTGCTATGGTGGAGAGGGGGCTCGTGTAGATATTGAAGAGGGTTGGGCTGAGCGAAGAGCCTTGGGGTACGCCGCATATGATCTCGGTGGCCTCGGAGCGGAAGGGAGGGAGGCGGACTCTCTGGGTTCTGTCGGAGAGGAACGAGGTGATCCAGTCCAGGGCTTTTCCTTGGATCCCAATGTTGTGGAGGCAGGTTATTAGGATGCGATGGCAGACGGCATCAAATGCGGCAGAGAGGTCTAGAAGGATGAGGGCGGTTGTTTCCCTGTTGTCAAGCAGGGTCCTGATGTCATCGGTGGCTGCGATGAGGGCAGTCTCGGTGCTGTGATTGGCTCGAAATCCAGACTGGGATGGGTCGAGGGAGTCGTTTTCCTCGAGGAAAGTGGTTAGCTATTTATTGACAGTCTTTTCAATGACTTTTGCGGGGAAGGGAAGAAGAGAGATGGGGCAAAAGTTCTTGAGGTCTTTAGGGTCAGCTGTGGGTTTCTTCAGAAGGGCGTTGATTTCTGCGTGCTTCCAGCTCTCTGGGAAGGTGGCGGACGTGAAGGAGTTGTTTATGACGTTCCGGAGGTGGGGTGCGATGATGGTGTTGGCTTTGTTGAAGATGTGGTGAGGGCATGGGTCAGAGGGAGAGCCGAAGTGGATGGTGTTCATGACGTGGGTGGTGTCTTCAGTGTTGATGGGGGTCCAGGCGCTGAGGGTGGTGGTAGGGGGCATTGTTTTGGTGATTGGAGGCGGAGTCTGGGCACCAAAGCTGTCGTGTATGTCGACGATCTTGCGGTGAAAGAACGTAGCGAGGGAGTCGCAGAGGTCTTGCGATGGTGTGATGTCGTTGCTGCTGGCGCTGGGGTTGGAGAGCTCTTTTACGATGCTGAAGAGTTCCTTGCTGTTGTGTGTGTTGCTGTCCAGCCGCACTTTGAACGTTGTCCTTTTGGTGGTGCGGATCAGCTGGTGGTGTTCGCGAGTGGCGTTCTTGAGAGCTGTCAGGTTTTCTGTCGTCTGTTCGTGGCGCCAGGTTTTCTCGAGAGTTCAGCAAGATTTCTTTGATTCTTTGAGGGTGTCGGTGAACCATGTGGCTTTCCTGTTGTTGGTCTTGCCTGGGGGGTTCATCAGTGGGGCAAGGGTGTCGGCGCAGTTGGTGACCCACTGTGTGAGGTTGCGGGCTGCTTCGTTGGTGTCGGTGGTGTCGGTAGGTGGGTTCTGGCTTAGTGACATGGTTAGCTGGTCTGTAGTGACTTTACTCCAGCCTCTGCGGGGAATCTGTTGCGGGAAGTCATGGGATGTAGTCTTCTTGAAGGTGAAATGGATGCAGCTGTGGTCGATCCAGTGTAGTCCGGTGGAGTGGCTGAAGGAGATGTGGTTGCTGGTGGAGAAGATGGGGTCGAGTGTGTGGCCGGCGTAGTGGGTGGGAGTGTTCACACGTTGCTTGAGTCCAAGGTTGGCGAGGTTGTCGAGCAGGGTGGTGGTGTTGTTGTCGTTATTGTTCTCCAGGTGGAAGTTCAGGTCCCCTAGGAGGATGTAGTCTGATGAGGTGAGGGCATGCGGGCTGATGAATTGTGTGTGTGGGCCCGGGGGTTTGTAGATGAGGGTTCCTCTGAGGGTGGTCTTGGGGTCGGTGTGGATCTGGAAGTGTAGGTGTTCAGCAGCAGTGAGGGTATCTCCGGTGTTGGTCGTGACGCTGATGGTGTTCTTGTGAATGATGGCAATTCCTCCTCCGGTTTGGTTGACACGGTCCTTATGGGTGATCTTGTAGCCGTCTGGGATGGCTATGGCGATGTCGGGGGCTGAGGAGGCGTTCATCCAGGTTTCCGTGAGGAAGGCGACGTCCGGCGCTGTTGTGTCGAGTAGGTCCCAGAGTTCGACGGCGTGTTTGTGGACGGAGCGGGTGTTGAGTAGGATGTACTTGAGGTTGTTGTTGTAGTTGCTTGGTCCGGGGGGTGGGTGCATGTTTGGAGGCAGGTGAATTTACAGGCTTGGCAGGTGAAGGGTCCGTGGGTGCGCTTCGGGGTGGCTCCGTAGCAAGCGGATGGCCGACCGGGGTTGAGTGCGTGGAGGGCGACGGTGTCGTATCTCCTTTCCTGGGAAACATCCTTTACAACGCAACTTTTACCACGCAGTGCCTTTACGACACAACTTTTACAACGCAAACCATTACAACGCATTGCGCTGGGGGGGCTCTAGGATAGAGAATAGGTTTAATTTACTATCCAACACCTTCCCTACTATCCACGGGGACTGGAGTTGGAATAGTAAATTAAACTATTCACTATCCAGCGCCCCAAAGCACTATGCGTTGTAAAGGCATGCGTTGTAAAGGCATGCGATATAAAAGCATGCGTTGTAATGTCAGACATCCACAAATGATACCTTTTGTGGGTTGCCTCCTCTTCAGGGGCCTTCTGAATCACAGTGGAGTTGAACAGGTGCAATGTCTATGGGGATATGCTTCCAGATAATGGGTGTATAGACTGAAAAGGAATGAACTTTTCCTTCCTGCCTTAGCTTCTCAATAATTTAGCAATGGCCTGACTGTAATTTAGAAATTGACTATGCAAGGTGGCTAATTTCTCTGCCAGGTATAGTTGTTTTGCTTCTGAAGGTCTTGTAGGTGATGATGATGGTAGTATTGAAAATGATGCAGGCTGTGAGAGGGAGCAGGTTAACTGATCAAATTGGTTCTGGTCCTAGATGAGGTGAACCTACAAGTGCTGGATGCCTTTCAGAAGAGCCAATGCAGTCAGTGATGTGGTAGACTAGAACATTGCCTCTATCTAGTTAGGAAAGAACTGGTCACTGTTTAACAGAAATCAGATTTATGTAGGAAAGGTTTACATTTTGTCAGGTGAAAGAGCTGTTTCCCTGAGATCATGTTAACTATAAATCAAAACGATTTGGTATTTGATGTCAGGGGTCAAGAAGTCTCTGCTCGTGCCTGCTAGCCAAGCTTGAATAAAAGGTTGGTTGACATTGTCCGAGAACAGTAAAACTTCTGTATTTATCAGGTTGAACTTTAGGTCAGGACTTGACATTCAGTTATTAATTAGCTTGAGGCAGAATTTAAGTAGTTGAGTGTTATCAAGTTGACTGATTTTGAGATACAGTTTTGTGTTATTGGCATATTAGTGTATATTGCCATTATTGTGAGTAAGTTATATCCCCTGGGGTTCCATATTGAAGTTGAAGGTGGAGGTACGGTATGCAACTTTGAGAAACTACAAAGGATACAGGGAGTTTCGACAATCTTGAGGCTCCCATCAGGATTAATGGGTTGTTGTTAATGTTAATGTTATTCGGAATTTATAGAGCGCGAACTGCCGCTCTGAAAGGATCATCCTGGCGCTACGGAGCGAGAGAGTTAACCGAAGTGAGAACTAGATGGCAGCTAATACATAAGCATCTGACAAGTTAAATAGCCAGGTTTTAAGTTGTTTACGGAAAGGGGCTTCTCGATCTAGTAGCCTTAACTCCTTTGGCATCACATTCCAAGCCTTGGAAGCCAGGACGCTGAGGGTTTTTCCCCCTTTGGTTTTATACTTAAAAGTAGGAGTGTTAATTAGGTTACAACCTGCTGATCTCAGAACTCTGGTGGGATTGTAGCGTGAGTATCTTTTTGAGAGATACTTAGGGCCAATGTTATTTAGTGCTCTGAAAGAGGTCAATAGGATTTTGAAAATAATCCTTTTGTGGAGAGGAAGCCAATGCAATTTCCTTAGGGCCGCAGATGCCGAAGATGTACTGGGCAGTTTCAATACCAGACGTGCAGCTGCGTATTGGACACTTTGTAGTTTTTTTAGTGTCAACTTTTTTACTCCAGCCATCAAGCCATTGCAATAATCGAGGCGGGAGATATATACGGGCAACAGCCACAGACTTTCTTGATTCAGTGGGAAGGAAATCTAAGAATTTTTTCAATGATTTGATGATGTTAAACAGCTAAACTCCTTACTTGATGGTCAAAGGATAGTGACAAATCAAAAAGAATGCCCAAATTCCTGGCCGTTTCCACCAAACTGGGAGGCGGGGTGGCTCCCTTATGCAACCATTTGTTGGGGCTAAAATTGACTTTTTTCCCAATGGGCAATATTTCTGTTTTACTAAAATTGCATTGAAGACAATTGTCATTCATCCATTGGAAAATATCAGTAAGGCAATTCTGAAAGTTTTGTTCGGCCACTGTGGAATTTTTGACGAGGGATACAATCAGTTGGGTATCATCAGCATATGATGTTACCATTATCCCATAAGATTCAATTAAATAGATAAGGGGCGCCATATAAATATTAAAGAGTAAGGGACTCAGGATGGAGCCCTGGGGAACTCCTGAGGTGACACTCTTCTCCTTTGAGAAAAACGGCCCCAAAGAAATGTTGACAAACTGATGCTGTAGTTTGATAACACTCTTTTCTAAATTTTTCTCCAGATATGGAAGGTGTTTGGTTGGTAAGGTTGTCCAAGGCCAAAGTAGGGTTGTTCAGCAAAGAGATGCTCTGTTGTGGTTTGGGATCAACCAAAATTTTCCTGTCAGAGGCAGGGTTGATGTTGTTGAGGTTGGCTGTTAGTGCATTTCCATGAAGAGATTCTGTGATGAATGATCACAGCATTTTGTCTGTATAGGATATAGTGATGAGTGACTTTAGAATACCAGTTTATTTGGCATGCAATAGGAGGTCCAAAGCTATTCACTTGAAGAAAAAGCAGAGTAGGTGTGTCTGCTTCATATTGGTCGATGGCCCTGCAGTTGTTGACTTATTATCATATTCTGTAATCTGGGAGTAGTGTAATGCAGTGCTTGAGAGACTTGAAGAGAGATTTGTTTATATTAGTCATTGTTTGATGCCTGTCTTGTAGAGGAGGCTGTAATTGAGTTGATTCACTGGCTTAGTGAAGTGCTTTGAGTTGGATGAGGTTGACAAAGGCATTGGTCTGTTTCAATTTCTTATCATAATTTCACATATTTCATTCCTTATCTGTTAGTTCATTAGTTTACTAATAGTGCACATGGATTTGGTTTGGAGGACCATGTTTTATCACCTTTAGTGCGGCGCGAATTTTCGGGCTGTGCTGAAGGTTCTAATGAGCCAACGGGCTCATGACGGAACGGTTCCGTCATGAGCACAGCTCAACCGACGCTCATGACAGAACCGTTCCGCCATGAGCATCGAAGGGGTTAATGATGCATTTATTGGCGAATGGTATTTTGAGGACAGTAATGTATTTGTTTTGATGTTTAGTAAGATCTGACGAGGCCTGGAGTGTTTGAGACTTTATTGAGTTCCATTTAAAAGTCATCCTTGGCAAAGTCTTCAAGGAAAATGTTTTTGATTTTCTCTTTTTGGTTGGGTGTCATGCTTAAATGTAGTGTGGAGAGTAGCATAGTATTTCGGTTCAGTGGTAAAGGGGCATTACCTTATTATGGTGCAGGCTGCTGCTCTGAGAGTAAATAGGTTTGATGATTATTTTCTTGGTGTCAGATATTAGACCAGTGTACATACAGATACTTTCACTGCTTTCGTTCTAAAGATGTTAAGAACATTCAAGTTTCAAAGGAGGTTTTGGTGGGAGGGCTGAATGGGGCACTAGTGATAAAGGTCCAGATGTACGGTGAATTAAACAGGTCGCAAACAGACTGTTTGGGACCGCTAACACGCATTTTGCTATGTACAAACCGTATTTTGCGAGTTGGCAACCTATTACCGACTCGCAAAATAGGGGTTGCGAGTCACAAATACGAAGGAGCGTGCCAAGGGTGTCCCTTCCTAATAGCCAGTCGCAGAGGGATGTACTATTGTTTTATGAACGGAATGTGGTCACAAAACAATCACAGTTTACCACCTACTAGAAGTAGGTGGTAAGCCAGTCACAAAAGGGAAGGGATCCCCAGGTCTTTGTGACTGGCAGTGAAAACATTTTTTACGAGCAGGAAGTGGTCCGACAGACCACTGCCTTCTCTTAAAAATGAAAGAGACCTTTTTTTTCTTTTTGAAACACATCTTGTTTTCCTTTAAGGAAAGCAAGCTGCATTAAAAAAAAGATGCTTTTTTAAAAACGCAAACACAGACATCCCCAGTAGGCCACGATCCCAGTGTTACTGCCCATTCCCAATGGGTTGAAAATTGCGAGCTGACTCATGAATATTGATGAGGTAGGTCCATAGTGACCACATTGGGAATTGCTAATGTGTCTGAGACACATTAGTACATTTCATTTTGCAAGTCTCTATTTGCGAGTCACACAAAAATAGCAATTACAGACACAAAATAAAATGGTTGCACATGAAGCCCAAAGTCTGATCTTTTGGAGTTTGTTGGAAATGTTCTTTGCATGATGAGGGGTAGAAATGGGAAATGAAGAGGTTGTATTATGATTGGGTGGTAGTTGTTCTGTGAGAATGCACGGCCAAATATGCTTGTGAATGAGGGCAATCCCCACTCTCCCCATTCAGTGTATGGCCATTATGTTCAGTGATATAGTCTGCTGTGTCAAAGACATGATTGTGGTGGAAGTAGGCCATATTTACGTGATAACAAAATGCATCATAGTTGTTTTGTGCAATCATGCACCTATTTCAATGTATGGTTGCAGAGTGTGCATTATTCAGCATGAGATGGTAAGTTGGAGGGTTTGTTTTGTAGGTGGTGTGTGTGTGCGCCAATGAGTTGAATTGCTCAGTGGTAATCTGTCACACAGTGCACTCACTGTAGTGTGTGTATTTTGTGTGTGGTGTGTGTGTGCATGTGTAGCACAGCGTATAGGTGTCTCATTAGAGGTTGTGTTCTAGGTCTAGGCACTTCCTGTCCTGAACAGGCCGAAAGGGGTGACAACATTGTCAGTGTTCACCTGGTAGACTGCACCTTAAAGTTGTGGAAATTAAGTGCGTGGCTCTGATTGGCTAGTCAATGTGGGACTCAATGGACCTTTCTGTGCTGTATATTGTGGGGTATTACTTTGTGGTCTTCTGTCTATGGGAGCACAAGTTCTGTTAATGTGTAAAAGATGAGCTTGGCTCTGATTGGCAGGGGCCAGCAGGAGGTGAGGGAAATGTCTGTGTGGTTCTGACTGTGACGTTCCTCAGCAGCCTGCTAGCCTTGAGATTGCTGCTTGGCCTGGTTGAAAGAAGGAGTTATGTTAAAAAATGTGGTGGGTTTTGTTGACCTGGGGCATGGTAGGTGTGAGTCAAAAAAATATCCACCATTTTCTGACAACATTTATAGATTGTCATTAGACCCTGTACACTGGGGCACTGCTATCCAGTGCCAACTGTACATGCACTGACCCCTAAAATGCTTAATCCCTGGTTGGATAATTTAGCCTTTCTATAAGGCCATTGTTTATGGTGTGGAAATACACTTATTGTGACATCCACTTCTGTGACAAAGGAAAACATGGCTTCAGCTGTATCATTGTCGCCTTATTACTGCAGTGTGATACCTGCAGTGTGACCTGTTAACATAACCCTTCTTAAGAGCTTAAGGAGTCCAATTTTAAATATTAGTAAGTCAGTTCTATGTAAATCTTTTAGCCCACAAGCTAGAGTGCATGGTCTTTAAAACGGGGACATACAGAAAAGTAATGTTACCATGTCCCCACAGCAACAAAAAAAAACTAAAAGCTTTATTCACTGTGGCAGTGGTAGCTACTATGTGTAAAACAAATTGAAAATGAAGATCGCTATGTCGAGAATGGGAAAAGCTAATAAAATATTGAAATAACTATCTTTAATAGGTATTAAAAGTCCAATTCAATGGTAACGTTGGTTTTTAATAAATATTTTATGAAATGAACGTTTTAAAAGTTACCCTTAACCTGCCTGAACTGATAGAAGGCTAATTAGCATAATCCTCTGCTAGCTTCCAGTCTATGCTCAAGCACAGGAATTCATGTGAAATGCCCTCCAAGAGCAAACAATAGGTTCACCTGAATAGGCAGGGATGGCCCTCTGAACTCCACAGAATGTTCTGTGTAGGGCATTGTGGGTATGCTGTTGATACCCCAATGTCAAATCCTGATTGATATACATTTTATACCACAAGTAATACTTGTGGCACATTTAAAAGGGAGCTAACAGGATACCAAGACAGTTCTTGTGTCTCCCCTCTCTTGTTGCTTAAGGAACCTGCGTTTGCCCTACCAGTCTTCCATCACAGGCTTGTTTTCAGTAATGCAAAAGTCAGCATTTTACCCTCAAAGGCCCATGTGCGTTCAGGAGACATACTAATCAACTATTGAATGGATTGGAAAGTCAGAGTAGTGGGTTGCTTCAGCAAAATATCACATTTATTTTAAAAAGATAAATGCCAGAAATGTAGTTGGGGAAGATAGGTTTGCATAGTGGTAGTTGTAATATATGTCAGGTCAAGCTTCACAATTGAGAGCAATGCAAGGACATGTAATAATTATGTTATACTCACATGAACGTATGTTTGTAGAAAGAGGTTTTTTTTTAATTTAAATGTACCTTGTTCTTTGCTTGATTCATCTTTTATAGGCTTTCAGAACATTAGCTTATGGGCAGTTTCATCACAGTCAAATACTGTATTAAGCTGTACGTGAGATTGAAATTTAGAAAAAGATATATGGTAACAAATGTGCTTCCTCTGCCATTTTGCAGTGTAGAACATTTGATTCCTTTAGAGGAATGTAGCACCTTCTGTTTAGTGTCCTCCTAAAAAAACTGCTTTGAAGAAGAAGTAACTTTATTGTTTGATTAATAAAAATCATTACAATAGTGAAAATGCGAGCACTATAAAACGTATGTCATGAATAGTTAAAATATTTACATTTATACCATCACAATGGGAATAAGAGATAAAATTCATCAGAAAAAACGATTTAAAATCTTAATAACCTGTTAATAAAAGTAGTTGTAAACCGTAGTTATCCGTTCTAGTTTTTCCATCTAATCGGATCAAATGCAGACATTTGCTTATAAGAAGCAACTTTTAATGACTTTAGTAATATAGTTCGGGGTTTGTGGTGGGGATCCTGGGGTTACAGTCTATTTATGTAATGAGCCCTCATTGTGATGGTATAAATGTAAATATTTTAACTATTCATGACATACGTTTTATAGTGCTCGCATGTTCACTATTGTAATGATTTTTTATTAATCAAACAATAAAGTTACTTCTTCTTCTTCTAACTGCTTTGAGTTGTTTTGCCATAGAACTGGCACTGAAAGTGATCAAGGGAATGCACGGTGAAAGGGATAATCAATGCATTTAAAAAGTCCAAACTTCACAAAATGACTATGAAATACAGATCAAGTTCTTTGGGGGTAAAATGTCATACCTTTTGGAGGAGAATCAGCCAGAAGTGGGTTGACAAAGATCAGCAATAGACCTGAAAAGATACATAGTGTGTTAACAGACTGGGTTGTGGCAGCATCAGTGCCATATCACCATTTCTCTAGGTACTCTTGTACTCACCTAAAATCAGGAGCTGAAGGTATGAGCTGGGTTGCTTCATGTTGTCCTCGCCTTGTTTCTAGAAACAATCGGTACCAGAGCATAATGATTAAGTACGTATTTAAAGACAGCTATAAAATGTAAGTGTATAGATTCATACGCAATAATACCCTGTGCATAGAGAGATGTGACATACAGCTTAAACTCACAGTTGGGCAAATAGGAAGGAGTTGGGACAGACTTTAGGTCAAGGATAAAACACTGTGAATGATGAGGAGACCATAGGAAAGTTACAGTAGACAGAAGGAAATATGAAATTACTACACATGCACATACAGGGACACAAAAGAATTCATACACAAACACACTGCACACACATATATATATATATATATATATATATATATATATATATATATATATTACCTACTGGCGGTCGCCAGTAGGTATATATAGTTAGGATTTTTTCTCTATGGGATTTTTGAAAATTCTATGTCTAATAACTTTGGCGTTTGTGGACGGAATTGGCTGAAATTTCCAGGAAAATGGCACATTTTGTTTCTGAGCAGCCCTTGAAAATTTGGGGGGGGTTCGTCAAGGGGGGGCCGAGAAAAAAGGGGGGTCCCAAAACGTGTTTTTAACATTGAGTTTTCCATAGGGCGGTTGGCCTCACTTTTAGCCCGAACGGCTGAATGGATTTGCACGAAACTTGGCAAAATTGTAGGGACTGGTAGCTCGATGTGCCTTTGCTAGGTCTCAATATATGTGCTTCAGTGGATTTTGAGAAATTAACGTTCAAAAACAAGATATATATCTGTAACAGCGCTCCGCTTCGCGGAGATAAAATTATCTCTGTATTACCTAGCTGTTGCTAACACCAGTTAGCGACGGCTAGTAGGAGATAGCGACCATCTTGGGCCCCACTTTGCATGTGAGTGATATTTATCACTAATGACATGCAAAGTGGGCATGCCAAGATGTTAGCGACTGGAAATAGTCGCTAACATCGCTATCTCCTATTACCAACTTTTGGAAATATTCGCGATAAGCGCGAATATCTCCAAAAGCTACCACCTGCCCTGAGCAGTTCTTAGCCATGTTATCCAATGGGAGGTGGATAACATGGCTAAGAGCATTAGCTCGGTAATGCATGAATATCGCGGAGTTTTCAGCGATATTAATGCATTGCGGTCGTTTTTTATCGTATTTGCGATAAACCTTGATAATAGCAAGGTTTATCTGCAATAATTTCTGAAGATGCTTAGCGGTAAAAAATTCGTTGCTAAGCATCGTTAGGGATAAATATCGCTTAACTTTGGTAATATGCCCCAACGTCTGTTAACGTTCGATTCGAAGGAAATCAGGAAGTGTTGAAAAACATTGTCTGCGCCATCTTTCCTTTTTTCAAATGCCACACTTTTGTCGTGCACGGCAGTCATTTTAGATGCCTTGACCAGACCCACTCTCTGCACGCTGTCGATCCTTAGCATGGCTCCCCACCCTCGCAAGCATCTCCCCCAGGCAGTGGTCACCCCCGCTCTCTGTCTTATGCATGGGTAATAAACCACCCCCCATCTGCGCTGCTCTTCACTGAGAATCACACCCTGTGCCCGCCCGACACCTCCCTTTCGCCCTATTCACTACCGCACCCTCTGACACTCCTTTTCCTCTGTGTCCGATTGTCCAGGCCGGTCCTAGGGTATCAGCTAGCCCTGCAGATGTAGTTTATGGCCCCAGCTGTAAAGAATCACCCCTCTTCAAAGGAGTTATAGTAGATCAAGGCCCACACTCGATGAGATCCGTCACAGCAGACGCGTTCCTATTATCTGAAAACTATCCTGTATTGTGATTGGGGAGGGGACCGAGCCTGAAGCGGAAGATTCCAGGGATGACTCTTTGTACATCAAAGTTTTTACAATTATGTGTCACATTAAAAATATATAGCACTCCAACAAAGTAGTAAGATTATAAAACTTTAATAACTTATAAATATATACAAGAAAACAAAAACAGTAATAACATATAAACATTTTTAGGGAAAAACAACGAAGTAGCGGTCGGCTGTGCGAATGGTCCCAACGCAGCACAACGTCCAGATTTCACTGATTTCGGCATCCGGCGTGGGGCGTCGTGGGGGGTGGGTCATCAGTAGCAAACTGTTGTGCGAATAGTTCCAAGGCAGCAGAACGATGGCACCAAGGTGATGTCCAGTAAGTTGCCGCACTGGTTTTGGTATCCTACAATGCTGCTCCGAATAACGGCGTGGGGCGCCCCGGGGGAGGCGGCGTGAACGGGCCTCTCCAGGTGGAGTCTCGTCTGTTGTAGTGGGGCGCCCCTTTACCGTTTCAGTTGCCATTCTGTCCGCTTTTGGTCCACTGTGTCAAAAGCCGCAATTCAGCTGAGTTGCGCCCACTCTTGCGGTGCAGCGATAGGCGGCTGTCACAGGACTCTCAAAATGGCGGCAGGCTGTTTCCTTTTTGGGCCTGGTCCACTGAAATGGCCCTGGGACACCTTGGAAATCGGACGCTTGTCTGCTAGGTCTTGGACCCCATTCTCGAAAGTGTCCCCTCCGCCTTGAGGATTCATCAAAAGTTTTGGCGGCCCCCGACTCCTGCAGGCTTCTGGTGTTGGATCTAGCCCTGATCTCTTGACTGGGTGAGAGTACTCTGCTTAATTCAGAGACTCTGTCCATCACCACCCCTTGTTGTAAATAATTTTGTCCACCCTAAGCGTGGAAGGGTATACTCAGATGTGAGTCCCTTGCTCATTGCACCATCAGGATTCAAGCAAGCCGGGCCGAAGACGCCTGAAATGGCAGAAACCGGTCCCCGGAAGCTTGTTTCCTTCCCAGTGTAAGAATTGGCTTTTGTAGTCTGGTCTGCCCTGTTCCCATGATGCACTGGGCCAGGGACAGACTAATTTGCATACAGCCAGGTTCTGAAACTGGGATGGTGCAATGAGCTAAAAAACGGTGTTGGATCTAGCCCTGATCTCTTGACTGGGTGAGAGTACTCTGCTTAATTCAGAGACTCTGTCCATCACCACCCCTTGTTGTAAATAATTTTGTCCACCCTAAGCGTGGAAGGGTATACTCAGATGTGAGTCCCTTGCTCATTGCACCATCAGGATTCAAGCAAGCCGGGCCGAAGACGCCTGAAATGGCAGAAACCGGTCCCCGGAAGCTTGTTTCCTTCCCAGTGTAAGAATTGGCTTTTGTAGTCTGGTCTGCCCTGTTCCCATGATGCACTGGGCCAGGGACAGACTAATTTGCATACAGCCAGGTTCTGAAACTGGGATGGTGCAATGAGCTAAAAAACGGTGTTGGATCTAGCCCTGATCTCTTGACTGGGTGAGAGTACTCTGCTTAATTCAGAGACTCTGTCCATCACCACCCCTTGTTGTAAATAATTTTGTCCACCCTAAGCGTGGAAGGGTATACTCAGATGTGAGTCCCTTGCTCATTGCACCATCAGGATTCAAGCAAGCCGGGCCGAAGACGCCTGAAATGGCAGAAACCGGTCCCCGGAAGCTTGTTTCCTTCCCAGTGTAAGAATTGGCTTTTGTAGTCTGGTCTGCCCTGTTCCCATGATGCACTGGGCCAGGGACAGACTAATTTGCATACAGCCAGGTTCTGAAACTGGGATGGTGCAATGAGCTAAAAAACGGTGTTGGATCTAGCCCTGATCTCTTGACTGGGTGAGAGTACTCTGCTTAATTCAGAGACTCTGTCCATCACCACCCCTTGTTGTAAATAATTTTGTCCACCCTAAGCGTGGAAGGGTATACTCAGATGTGAGTCCCTTGCTCATTGCACCATCAGGATTCAAGCAAGCCGGGCCGAAGACGCCTGAAATGGCAGAAACCGGTCCCCGGAAGCTTGTTTCCTTCCCAGTGTAAGAATTGGCTTTTGTAGTCTGGTCTGCCCTGTTCCCATGATGCACTGGGCCAGGGACAGACTAATTTGCATACAGCCAGGTTCTGAAACTGGGATGGTGCAATGAGCTAAAAAACGGTGTTGGATCTAGCCCTGATCTCTTGACTGGGTGAGAGTACTCTGCTTAATTCAGAGACTCTGTCCATCACCACCCCTTGTTGTAAATAATTTTGTCCACCCTAAGCGTGGAAGGGTATACTCAGATGTGAGTCCCTTGCTCATTGCACCATCAGGATTCAAGCAAGCCGGGCCGAAGACGCCTGAAATGGCAGAAACCGGTCCCCGGAAGCTTGTTTCCTTCCCAGTGTAAGAATTGGCTTTTGTAGTCTGGTCTGCCCTGTTCCCATGATGCACTGGGCCAGGGACAGACTAATTTGCATACAGCCAGGTTCTGAAACTGGGATGGTGCAATGAGCTAAAAAACGGTGTTGGATCTAGCCCTGATCTCTTGACTGGGTGAGAGTACTCTGCTTAATTCAGAGACTCTGTCCATCACCACCCCTTGTTGTAAATAAATGGCTTCTGGTGGGGAGCGGCTGCCATGATTGTTCGCGGAATGACTACGACGGAGCCACGAGATGGTGGTGCTTTCATGGTGACGCCAGCTTCAGTCTGAAACATTCAGAAACAAGGTGGGGCTTTCATCGTTTGGGGAAAAAAAAAAGTTTTCATCCAATGAAAAGTGTTGTTTTTAGGTCATATGATCAAGCCTTCCATCATTAGGAAACCAAAAGTAAAATGAACCAATGAAAAGTTTTATAAACAAGTCACATGACCTGTTATGCGGCATAGGGTATAAAATGCGGAGAAAATACGTTGGCACGTGAGGCGGCGTCAGTAGCGGACCGATGTGCGAATAGGCCGAAGGCAACACAACGCGCCAAGATCCGGATGGCTCCGAGGTGGTGTCCAGCAAGTTGCAGCACTGGTGTGGCCATCCTACAATGCTGAAAGTCGGCGTGGGGCGCCCTGTTGGCCTGTGAGTTCGCGTCAGTAGCGGACCGATGTGCGAATAGGCCGAAGGCAGCACAACGCGCCAAGATCCGGATGGCACCGAGGTGGTGTCTAGCAAGTTGTCGCACTGGTGTGGCCATCCTACAATGTTGAAAGTCGGCGTGGGGCGCCCCGTTGGCCTGTGAGATGGCGTCAGTAGCGAACCCATGTGCGAATGGGGCCAAAGGCAGCGCAACAATATTTTCGGAATAGAAGACACCACAAGGCGCTGAGATGCCAAGATCCGGATGGCACCGAGGTGGTGTCTAGCAAGTTGTGGCACTGGTGTGGCCATCCTACAATGGTAAAAGTCGGCGTGGGGCGCCCTGTTGGCCTGTGAGATGGTGTCAGTAGCGGACCGATGTGCGAATGGGGCCAAAGGCAGCGCAACAATATTTTCTGTATGGAAGATACCACTAGGCGTTGAGATGCCAAGATCCGGATGGCACCGAGGTGATGTCTAGCAAGTTGCTGTACTGGTGTGGCCATCCTACAATGCTGAAACTCGGCGTGGGGCGCCCCGTTGGCCTGTGAGGTGGCGTCAGTAGCGGACCGATGTGTGAATAGGCCGGAACCAGCACAAGGCGCCAAGATCCGGATGGCACCGTGGTAGTTTCATAGTTGAGAGGCACTTCATCTGCAGTGGGGCGCCGAGATCCGGATGGCACGAGGTGATGTCTAGCAAGTTGCTGTACTGGTGTGGTCATCCTACAATGCTGAAACTCGGCGTGGGGCGCCCCATTAGCCTGTGAGATGGCGTCAGTAGCGGACCGATGTGCGAATGGGGCAAAGGTAGCGCAAGAATATTTTCTGAAGAGAAGACACCACAAGGCGCTGAGATTCGGTTACCCCCGAGGTGATGTCTAGCAAGTTGCCGCACTGGTGTGGCCATCCTACAATACTGCTCCGAATAACGGCGTGGGGTGCCCGAAGGGGGGGGGGAGGCGGCGTGAACGGGCCTTCCTAGGTGGAGGCTCGTCTGCTGTAGTGGGGCGCCCCTTTACCGTTTCAGTTGCCATTCAGCTGAGTTTCGGCCGCTCTTGATGCTACAGCGACAGGCGGCTGCAACAGGACTCTCAAAATGGCGGCCTGTTCTTTGGATTTGGGCCTGGTCTACTAAAATGGCCCTGGGACACTTTAGAACTCGGACGCTCGATTTTTTTTTTTCCTTTCCTGTACATGCAAAAAAAGGTAAATTCCCAATACGTTACACGCTTCATCTGCCACGATGTACTCTCCAGAGGAACCGAAAAAAAATATAGTTATGGTAACTATACCATGCATCGTCATATGGAGAGGTGGCACCAATTAATTATAGTGCTGCATAAAAGAGAGATTTGGAGGAGAACCCCCGACCTGCCAGTACATTCATCAAACAAGTGGCACTGACAGCATCAGAGGCAAGGGAAATGGTCCCAAATATTTAGAACTTTGGAAAGATTAAAATGACATGTTTAGATTGTGGCAAATTAATTTCATGTGGACAGATGAGTGTTACTCTAATAAATACAGCATATGAACATCATCATAGTCGATGGTTGGTAGAGACATTTTGACTATATCCTGGACCTGCCCGTCCTCGCCCAAAATGGTGCCGGAATAAATGGGACTCGTAACTCCTTGTTGTGTACTGGTTGCAGAACCTTGAAATCACGAGATACGTATGCAGTTTTGAAGCATATGGCGGGCGGGGACGAGAATTGATTGAATATTTCGACATCCCTATTGATATTAAGTTCTGATGTGTTATTGATTACTGTACTATTGAAAGTTCGAATTAACGTCACCCATGGTACTTGCCCGCAAATGTATATCTAGATAATTTTATTGTAACTGGCCCTGTCGTATTTTAATTATAAAATGTACGTCCACCGATTCCGCAACTGTTAGACACCTTAGTTCTTGCAACCTAATGGCCCGCCCGTTACGTTCCTCTACAGTGTAAATGTCTACTCATCATATACGATTACAGTTTGCTCCGTGGCCGGCCCACGTGGTTATAGGCTCGTATTTGTATAATGAAATTTTCACAATAAAGGTTTTTAAAAGAAAACATGGTAGTAGTATATACATTGGTAAAGTTTTTAATAATAGTCACTGTTTTAGAATCATTAAAAGGCAAGTGAAATAAAGCAGACCAATTACATGAAGGGTAAAAGGTATAATACGCAGGAACGCAGTAAAGATAAATGGTCAAGGGCTGTTGTGTTTTCTACTCCTGCAACATAAAGTGATCGATAAGAATCTCATATTCAGGCGTATCGGCGACTAAGACAGCAGGTCGACCCTCTTTTGCTCAACGGCTCCGTCATGGGACGAAGAAACGCTCTTTTTCTCGAAAAAAGAATATATTTTACTTGCAGGACAGTTGTAAATTTTCCGGGAAAGTACATTAGCCTGGAACATTATAACATATATTTTAGAAAAAATAATGTTCGGAAGTAATAAAAAGCGTAATTTTTAGGTCATATGACCAAGCCTTTCATCATTAGAATAAGAAAAGTAAAATGAACCAATGAAAAGTTTTATTAACAAGTCACATGACTTGTTATGCTTACGTTACGCGCTGCGCGTCGCGCCCCGGATGACTTCCGGATGCGCTAACGCGGCGCGTCATATGACGCATTACGCGACAACGCAGGTCCAGAATATAGTCAAAATGTCTCCACCAACCAGCGGTCGGAACACAACCCCTTTCAGCAGGCTAAATAGTTCTGTTAAATGACAACAGAAGGGACAGGCAACAAGAACCATCAGTCAAAGAGGGGAGGGCTAGTTCTTCTCTACCGGGTTACATTGGGGCGCTACCGGAACTGATCGAATTGGTAGTCTACAGTGTTTCTGGATGTTTCAGACTGAAGCTGGGGTTAGCATGAGAGCACCACCATTTCGTAGCTCCGTCGTGGCCATTCCGCAACCAATCATGGCAGCCGCTCTTTATCGTTATTTTGGGCGGGGTGGGTGGCGGAGCCGAGCTGTTTTGCAGCCATCATTGTGTGGAGTTCAGTTCATCTCACTAGTTTTGTATTTGTCATGAGGGGTTGTTCCTAATGTTTCTATTTTAGCGAGGTCAAAAAGAGATCCCATTAGTGGCCTTCTGATTTTGCTCGATTCCTTTTCTTTTTTTTTACACGATTTTTCGTTATCTGCAAAGACTAAACAGAGTATTGCGACTCTGTGTTTGTTTGTAAATAGAGAATGAACCAAAGAGAACCAATTCTAAAACAGTAAATAATTGGATAACAATCAATCAAATGGAGAGAGAAGCAGGCACGACGTATTACAACGGGGGCAAAGGCCTGCGTTAACTACCTTTCACTATCTGCAAAGAGAGAGTACTCCTAATAGAAATGAGGGGGGGGGCACCATTCAAAGCAGATCAGTGTGCATAAACACGAAAATGTTTTCACTTACCACGTACTTGACATTCGACAGCTTATGATATTTGCTATTAAAAAACCATTGAAATTCACTGAAAAAACCATAGGTTATAGACCATATATAGTTAGGAGTTAGCATTTACAAAACCTTGAAAATTCACTGAAAAACCATAGGTTATAGACCATATATAGTTAGGAATTAGCATTTAAAAAACCTTATTTTACTCACACAAAACCATTGAAATTCCATATATAGTTAGTTGCACTAACTATATACCGCGCACCCGCAATCCACTGCTGATGATGTCACATATTACATCATTCATGACATGGTCAGTGACATCACTGATGACATCACTGATGACATCTCAAATGACATCACTGATGACATCACTGATGACATCTCATTTGACATCAATGACCACATCACTGATGATATCATTCATGTGACAATACAATGCATCTCCTCACATTTTAATATAACCTCTGTTTCACCCAGTGTTAAATACAGAGTATAATTTTTGAAACCATTGACACACCAATACTAGTTACTACATACGCACTCACTGATTCCTACGTCTACACACACATTCACTCATTCACCCATACAATCATTCATACATACAATCACTCATCTTTACAACACTATCATATGCACTCATACACCTATACAGACACTCACACTCTGCCACTCATCCATGGAGTTACTCACACACCTAGTCAGTCCTGTAAAGAATCAATCACACTTCCATTTTCTTGTCTATACAGTTAAACGTAGAGCACCTTACAATTTCAAACATATACTAACACATACTTACTTTCTTATACAATCATTGATACAAGTACACATTGATCTGCACAGAGTCACACACCTCCCAGCCAGCCACACACACACTCAGTCTCCCATACAAATACTTGGACAATCAATCAGTAACCCATATAGTTAATCATATAGCTACTGATCAACACATGCAGCAGTTTACAGAACAACAGACATAATGATGCACAAATTAAGACAGTTTAGTCACTAACCCATGCACTCAGTGAGACACATTTAATCACTCACTCATACATTCAGTCATGCACCTACTAAATCCTTCGTCCAGGCACTTATACATCTACTCATTCTCCAATATGTAAAACATATTTAAACTTTACAGAAACACACAGTCACTGGATGATGTCATCAGTGATGTCATCAGTGATGTCATTTGAGATGTCATCAGTGATATCATCAGTGATGTCACTGACCGTGTCATGAATGATGTAATACGTGACATCATCAGCAGTGGATTGCGGGTGCGCGATATATAGTTAGTGCAACTAACTATATATGGAATTTCAATGGTTTTGTGTGAGTAAAATAAGGTTTTTTAAATGCTAATTCCTAACTATATATGGTCTATAACCTATGGTTTTTTCAGTGAATTTTCAAGGTTTTGTAAATGCTAATTCCTAACTATATATGGTCTATAACCTATGGTTTTTTCAGTGAATATATATATATATATACATGCAACAAAATCCTGCTAATCCAGCTCTCGACGCTGCACATAAACCACAGGTACAGACCACTCAGACGCCAAAGGTTAGTTGAATAGAGTGTTCTTTATTTTCTCCTCTCCACCAGCATGACGCGTTTCGGCTGTATTGCTACAGCCTTGATCACATATATCACATATATCACATATATATATATATATATATATATATATATATATATATATATATATATATATATATATATATATATATATATATATATATATATATATATATATATGTATATATATATACATATATATATATATATATATATATATATATATATATATATATATATATATTACCTACTGGCGGTCGCCAGTAGGTATATATAGTTAGGATTTTTTCTCTATGGGTTTTTTGAAAATTCTATGTCTAATAACTTTGGCGTTTGTGGACGGAATTGGCTGAAATTTTCAGGAAAATGGCACATTTTGTTTCTGAGCAGCCCTTGAAAATTTGGGGGGGGTTCGTCCAGTGGGGGCCGAGAAAAAAGGGGGGTCCCAAAACGTGTTTTTAACATTGAGTTTTCCATAGGGCGGTTGGCCTCACTTTTAGCCCGAACGGCTGAATGGATTTGCACGAAACTTGGCAAAATTGTAGGGACTGGTAGCCCGATGTGCCTTTTGTAGGTCTCAATATATGTGCTCCAGTGGATTTTGAGAAATTAACGTTTAAAAAAAGATATATATCTGTAACAGCGGACCGGTTAGCGCTCTGGTTCGCGGACTTTTCGCGCAACGGAGCTTTGTGAAGCGAAGCTGATTGGTTCTCCGGCGTCTGTCAACATTCCAAACAGTCCGTAGCGGCCGCCATCTTGTCTCTCGGTAGGATCGAGAGACAAGAGGAGGTCAAAACAAAGGGGGAAATAACTATAAGGGGGCATAGTAGATCCTCGCTGACCCCCTAGGTTTGATGTGGAGGTTTTAAAAGGGCCCCGCGGGGCAAAAAAAAATAATAAAAATAATAATTGAACGGCTGAATGGATTTGCACGAAACTTGGCAAAATATTAGGGACTGGTAGCCCGATGTGCCTTTGCTAGGTCTCAATATATGTGCTCCAGTGGATTTTGAGAAATTAACGTTCAAAAAAAGATATATATCTGTAACAGCGCTCCGCTTCGCGTAACGGAGGTTTGCGAAGCTGATTGGTCATTCTGTCACTGGGCTATAGTTGGGCTACATCTGGCTGATATTTGGGCTACATTTGTTTTTTTGTGTGTCTGGCGGCCATCTTTGGGCTACATTGGGCTACATTGGGCTTCATTGGGCTACATTCGGCTAATTAGCAAATAGCTCATCGCAAACTAGGAATGGTAAAGAATCGCTATTTATTCCTTAAAGTTCGCTATTTAGGAAATGCAAATAACTTTGATGATACATATGGCGGTTCATCTCTAACAAGATAAGAAGCATAGGGATAGATTTATGATGACTGGCGCATCACCAGGGATGTGTTAGTCATTCTGTGCCGCTGTTCCGTCACCTATGGTGTGCTGCATTTACAATGCGGCGCATCACGGGGCAAAAACAGCACAGATGCGTGATGTATCTGTGCCGTAAAGGTGGCGCATTGCTGGAGTTGTATCGCAAGTGTGATGAAGCTCCAGCAAGGGTCGGGGGTGCCCCTGTCGCAGGGTTTCTGTTCTCACACAGAACTGTGGACAGAGGATTGGAACCTCGGCGAATTAGGGTGTCCCAAAACTCACGTTAGTAATCAAAAACTATTTAGCAAGCTAGGTACAGTGTCACATTGGATATAACAAACTCTCAATGTTTAGACAATCCATAATATGAACTTATAGTACCTCAGGATACGTGGAACTCATGAACAGTCGGTCGTTATATATTTCCTAGAAACCAGAACATGGAGTTAAGAAGAACACATGTGTATTTGAAATGTTTATTTACTAATGCCGTCTTCTCAGGCGTAGTACCTTAGATAATAAAAGTACACATATTATCAGTAGCAAAATTACCAGCATAGTTACTAGTACATAAAAAGTGAATGGTGATAGTATGTTAACATGCTGTAAATGAATAAGAGTTAGCAACACTTATAAGCAGCCGCGGGCCGTGGAGGGAGTTACGGTGAGGCAGGGAGGCGGGGAGGGGGAGAAGCAGGGTGGAGAATACAAGTACACATATTATCAGTAGCAAAATTACCAGCATAGTTACTAGTACATAAAAAGCGAATGGTGACAGTATGTTAACATGCTGTAAATGAATAAGAGTTAGCAACACTTATAAGCAGCCGCGGGCCGTGGAGGGAGTTACGGTGGGGCAGGGAGGCGGGGAGGGGGAGGGGCAAGGTAGAGAGGGCTCCACCCTGCTTCTCCCCCTCCCCGCCTCCCTGCCTCACCGTAACTCCCTCCACGGCCCGCGGCTGCTTATATCTCACCCTCCCTAATACACATATTATATTATTTGCTAAGAAGGTCTCTTTGTGTTGGTTTAGGGCGTGCCCATACTTTAGTGTCTTAGATTTGAAGGAATCACATCAGCATACACCAGCTCTCTCTTCATGTGAACCGCATCAACTGTTGTGTATGTGTGTTCGGCAAAGCAATATAAAACCCGCCTCATGCCCAGAATTGGCAGAAGTTGCACTTATGTTATGAGTATGAAGTCGTGGAGATCAGACCTCATAACAATTCTGTATCGTGTTGTTCTTGAAACTTTAGCACTCGCTGTACAGATATAGTTTAACAAGTAAAGCAGATAGTAGACCAATAACATATTATTCTCATGTAAACCACGATGAACTACTAGGTGGAAAGCTAAAGCAACAACTAAATGTCGTGTGCAGAAGTTGCAAAAAAGGAAAAATGGCGTTTAAACCGGTAATGAGCCCATGCTAACTTAACACGGTGTAAAGATATCCAGGACCTAGATGACACCTCCTCATGATCCGGAAACGAACTGAATAAGATAATAGAAGTGCCATCTCATGAGAGCAGATTGCAAGTTTATATGTGGACGGTCCGCAAGGTAAAGCATTAAAAACTAGGAAAATTCAATGCTAAAGAAAAATAAAACAGCCAAGTACTTTATCGAGTCTTAAGCCAATAGGCAAGGTAAATAATAAAAACTTGACAATTAAGTCAATGAATTGTCAATGAAATGCTAGTACTCAGCATATGAAACATGAAAAAGGTCTATGACATAACTGTGTATGCAAAATAAGCTGCAACAGCCTCCAACAGGAAGTCACCGTCTTCATCCGAAAACAGTTCAGCCATCCAATTTAAAAGCGGAAAAGAACATACGTGCTCTCCCAGCACCGGATCCTCTATCACCATCAGAGGACAGCTCGGTGGGTTTTCAAGAAAGCTGTGTTCCAAGAAAGACTGTGCTGCCGCCAGTAAATTCCAGGGACCAAGTAGTCCATGCATCAATGCCACAGCCATAATCCTTTCGCCAGGACAAATCAACTCGTGAGTAATGATAGGAGTCATCAGCTGATTAAAGTCGACGTCAGGAGAAACCGGTCCGCAGAGACACAAATCAATGGCCCAATCGAAATCACAGGTCAGGCAGTGAAATACAGGCTGGACACAGGTGAAGTAGGAGAACCGAAAAGATAATCCATATGCCGTGCTTAATATCGCCAACGGCATTGTGCCATAATATTCTAGCATGCGATTGCGGAACAGTGTCAGCAGCTGCAGGGTCGGAGGTTGCATAGGAGGGACATCCATATTTAAAAATGTAAAAAAGCACAAGAGCGTCCGCTGGTAATGCAAGTAAAAATGCAATCCACGAACCAGAGTGGAGAAAATGGAATGAAAGGGAGCAGGGATGACTCCAAAGATTTTCTCAAATGAAGTCACGAGACCACTGGTAACAACTTTAAAAAAGTGTGCCAGGGATTTTGTGGAGGATGCGTTAAAGATAGTCGGAAACATGTTGCTGAAATTGAAAGGCAAACCTGTGTACGGGTGTTCGCTATGTGAAGTACGAAAGTTTCACGGGCCGAACTCAAGGCCACCTCTCTCTGAGACAAAAGAGCTCTTATTCTTGTCATGCCGTTGAAACGTGTCCCAAGGTTGGTATTTGTGGCCAGATTGAAAACTCCCTATGTTCATGTGTGGGAGGAAATAGAACATTTCTGCAGCAAATAACCCGTTCACTTACTGTTACGATAAAAGGAATACTTTTAATTAACTCAGAACAATCTTCATTATTGAGCATCAAATAACTACCATTTTCCAACAACTTGAACGTGGGGATGATAGCAGGAACTGGCGTGCCTTGCAACACGCAAGCCATATTTGGTCGGTGTTTGTTGCATGAATCGTGTAACTGTATGTGCCTACACATTAGTGAATGATCTGGCGTCTCAGTGCATTCCTCTCCATTCAGATAAACTTCTTGATCATCTTTGAAACATCTGTATGTGTATGGAAGCGACCAGACCTCATGAACAAAAGCACTACCTAAAGGTTCATAAAGACCTATTGGTATATATTTCATACAATTTGAAAACTTATATAAAGCAAAAGGCAGCGTTATTAAACCGTGGATAAGGCATGTTGCCAAAAAACCCGCAATCCTCTGCTGATGATGTCACTGAGCATGTCATGAATGATGTAATATGTGACATCATCAGTAGTGGATTATGGGTAATAGTATCTCTAGTTTACTCCCCTATAGCTGTCTTTCTTTTAACATAAGTGTGTGTTTCCTTCCCTTATACTTACTGTTTTTGGTTCGCTTCCAGTTCGCGTACCAGCGAGCGAACTAGGAAGCGAACTAAGAGAAATAGAGGTTGGCACAGTTCCAAATATTGTACCAATTTTTTAATAACGGGGAGGTAGTTCTGAAAAGAACTTTTTTTTTTATTTTTCTGAACATTTTTTTAATGTTTTTGAATTTTTCGGAACAGTTTTATATTTTTTTGGGTTTTTCTTGGAGGGGGCAATGAAAACGATTCATTGTAAAGGGCTCAACAGGAGCAACAAAACAAAAAAAAGAAGTATTTATTATTTTGGGCGTTTCGGACAAACTTGCATATGATAGTCAATAGCTCTGTTGATCAGAGTGATGCTTCTTTCTCCGTAGGAAATGAATCCATCGCAAAATACGCAGGTGTGTTTTACTTCACCAAATCTCATTTGTATATTTGGCACCATCTCCCTGCCCTCTGGTCCCGTTACTTCCGGTACAACAGATCTTCTGGCCATAATAGGGAGATTATCTAGGTCGTTCCGAAACTGTGCAGCACTGTAGTTGTTAGGATGCCACCTAGTCATATGGCGATGCATTGTGTAGTTTCCGAAACTGTATTTTTTGTCGGTCCCTCTGGACAGTCTATCTTGACATATAAGGCAAGTTACGTATCTTGCATTTACTTTTTTCTGACCTTTGGGAATTTTAAAAAATTGCCAAATGAAGTTTTCTTTCCGGTGAGACGTCTTGGGCTGCTCAGGCAAAAACTGCCTCTCTTCGTGCTCGTCCTCCTGTTCCTCTTCTTCTTCTTCTTGTTGAATTACAACTTGAGCAGGTGGTCCACTCTTCCTTGGATGTGGTGGAGGTGGTGGGGAAGCACCAGCTGAAGCTACTAAAGAAGCCATTGCTCAGTGATCACAAAGGGTCTTTCTCTCACAATGATGAAAGTCAGAGTGAGGAAAGAAGGAGGGATTTTCATCATTTGGGAAAAACAAGAGTTCTCAACCAATCAAAAGTGTTCATTTTAGATTATATGACCTAGTCTTACATCATTAGGAAACCAAAAGTGAAATGAACCAATGAAAAGTGTTATTACCAAGTCACATGACTTGCTGTGTTTACGTTAAGCGCTTTGCAGGGCCTCCCGGTTTGCTTCCAGAAACCTGCGCTTTGGCACTCGCTTCGCGTACCAGTTCGCTAACGTAGCACGTCATATGACGTATCACGCGACAACGTGGAACGTCATGCGGACGGGAGGCGTCACGATGTTGTTTTCTAACGCGGCACTTGCGGTAAAGAAACGTTTACCGGCTCGCGGTCTATTTCGCGGCATCAAGGTCAGCTAACGGGAAGCTTCCCGATTCGCGAAGCGGGAACGAAGAAAAAAAAATATTTTAAAAAAAAATTATTCATAAACATATAAAATATATTTTTGGATTTAAAGAAGAATACATTTTACAGCTACAGATATTAGCTGTTAAAAAAACAATGAAATTCACAGAAAAAACCATAGGTTATAGACCATATATAGTTAGGAATTAGCATTTACAAAACCTTGAAAATTCACTGAAAAAACCATAGGTTATAGACCATATATAGTTAGGAATTAGCATTTAGAAAACCTTATTTCACTCACACAAAACCATTGAAATTCCATATATAGTTAGTTGCACTAACTATATATCGCGCACCCGCAATCCACTGCTGATGATGTCACATATTACATCATTCATGACATGGTCAGTGACATCACTGATGACATCACTGATGACAACATCCAGTGATTATGTGTTTCTGTAAAGTTTAAATATGTTTTACATATTGAAGAATGAGTGGATGTATAAGTGTCTGAATGAAGGTTTTAGTAGGTGCGTGATTGACTGTATGAGTGAGTGATTAAATGCGTCTTACTAAATGCACGGGTTAGTGACTAAACTGTCTGAAAGTGTGCATCAGTATGTCTGTTGTTGTGCAAGCTGCTGCATGTGTTGATCAGTAGCTATATAAGTAGCTATATGGGTTATTGATTGGTTGCACAAGTATTTGTATGGGAGACTGAGTGTGTGTATGGCTGGCTGGGAGGTGTGTGACTCTGTGCAGATCAATGTGTACTTGTATCAGTGATTCTATAAGAGAGTAAGTATGTGTTAGTATATGTTTGAAAATGTAAGGTACTCTATGTTTAACTGTGTAGATTAGAAAATGGAAGTGTGATTGATTCTTTACAGGACTGACTAGGTGTGTGAGTAACTCCATGGATGAGTGGCAGAGTGTGACTGTCTGTATAGGTGTATGAGTGCATATGATAGTGTTGTAATAATGAGTGACTGTATGTATGAGTGATTGTATGGGTGAATGAGTGAATGTGTGTGTAGACGTAGGAATCAGTGAGTGCGTATGTAGTAACTGGTATTGGTGTGTCATGATGTCATCAGTGATGTCATTTGAGATGTCATCAGTGATGTCATCAGTGATGTCATTTGAGATGTCATCAGTGATGTCACTGACCATGTCATGAATGATGTAATATGTGACATCATCAGCAGTGGATTGCGGGTGCGCGATATATAGTTAGTGCAACTAACTATATATGGAATTTCAATGGTTTTGTGTGAGTGAAATAAGGTTTTCTAAATGCTAATTCCTAACTATATATGGTCTATAACCTATGGTTTTTTCAGTGAATATATATATATATATATATATATATACACACACACACACAAACATTCCGGTGGAGTGAACACAGGAAAGAGCAACAGCACATATCGGAACATACCTACCAGTATATACATTTTTTAACATCAAAAAGAATATTGTGAAGATAAGTAAATGTAGGTAAATAGGTAAGTATAGGGTTACTGTATATAACTTCACAAATTTAGTGCCAATATATATGTAAAACAAGGGTTAAAGTGACGTTATACTTAGCTCAGATTTTACTCATACAAAGTCAGTGAAATTCAGCACTTATAGTCACCTGACCTAACTATAACTTACACGCCCCGCAATGCACTGCTTATGAGTTCACACATAGCATCACTCATGACATGGTCAGTGACATCACTGATGACACCTCAAATGGCATCCCTGATGACATCAAGGTGAGCAAGTGCATGAGAGTTTGAGGGGTCACCGAATGGGTGTGAGTCTCCGTGTGGGTCTAGGAGTTGGTGCCCGAGTGTCTCAGTGGGTCTGTGAATGGATGTATGAGTGTCTTAGTGGATCTGTCATTGGGTGTGTGAGTCTCAGAATATGTCTGTGAGTCTAGTGTGTGAGTGTTTGAGTGACACTGTGAGTTGGTACATGACTCTCTCAGTAGATATGTGAGTGGATGCATGAGTCTCTGAGAGAGTTTGTGGCTGGGTGCGTGAGTGTCTGAGTAGGTCTATGAATGGTGCATGAGTCGCTGAGTGGGTCTGATGTCTGTGACTGGATATGTGAGAGTCTGAGTGGGTCTGTGAGTGGGTGCATGAGTCTCTGAGTGGGTTACCAACTTAGCGGTGAAGTGTATGCTTTTTAAAGGAGCATAACACTGCCCCCTGCACCTAAGGGGCTGCAGAGGCCTGTGTTACGCTCCTCACTATCCTCTGCTGCTCCAACCAGGATTCAATGTGCTTTGGGATTGTGGGGAGGCCAAATTCAGCAAACTCAGTAATGTAACATCGGATTTGTCCACTGGAGGGTGATGAACTTTGGGCCATATAATGAAGACTGGGCGATAAAATTATCGCCACTTTATTGGCAGTAAACTGCCGCTAAAGGGGCGATAATGGGCTTGATAATATGCCCTTGAGAATTCCCATAGAAACCCAGGTTAGACATCTAACCTGGGCTTCTATGCGAATTCTCTAGGGCATATTATGAAGCCCATTATCGCCACTTTAGCGCCAGTTTCCTGCCGATAAAGCGGCGATAATTTTATCGCCCAGTCTTGATATTATGCCCCTTTGTTTTAATTTCAAGCTCGGCTACAGAAAACCCATTTGGGTAAAGTGTGCAGTTTTGAACTCACTTAGGAGGCCCACTGAAGGGCAGGATTGGTATTTCACTGGGTGAGCAGTTGCTGCAATTAGTTTGCTGGAGTTCCAGGCATTTGGCATACGAGCAAGAGCTGAGGAAGTCTGAAACACCTTAGGCCTCATGAAAAATAATTCTATATATGTTGCTGGCTTGGCTGTAGTCTGCAATAAAGAAATTGAGAACTGACTGTGAGGGCGCCTATGTCAGAGGACAACCTTTTCTTGTGGAAATAAATGATATATAAATGATATATAAATATATATATATATATGTATATATATGTATATATATATATATATATATATTCACTGAAAAAACCATAGGTTATAGACCATATATAGTTAGGAATTAGCATTTAAAAAACCTTATTTTACTCACACAAAACCATTGAAATTCCATATATAGTTAGTTGCACTAACTATATATCGCGCACCCTCAATCCACTGCTGATCATGTCACATATTACATCATTCATGACATGGTCAGTGACATCACTGATGACATCACTGATGACATCTCAAATGACAGTGGAAGTATACGTGTCTGGACGAAGGATTTAGTAGGTGCATGACTGAATGTATGAGTGAGTGATTAAATGTGTCTCACTGAGTGCATGGGTTAGTGACTAAACTGTCTTAATTTGTGCATCATTATGTCTGTTGTTCTGTAAACTGCTGCATGTGTTGATCATTAGCTATACGAGAGGCTATATGTGTTATTAATTGGTTGCCCAAGTATTTCTATGGAAGATTGAGTTTGTGTGGGGGTGGCTGGAAGGTGTGTGACTCTATGCATAGATGTGTGAGCAGTTTATTCACTAGGTGTATGAGTTCAAGAGTGCATGTGGAAACAGCTACATGGGCAGTTGACTGTGTGCATGAGTGTATTGATGAGTGAATGGATATCTCAATGCTACATGTCATAGTAAGTACATATGTAAAACACAGTACATGTGAGAGTTGGCATATATAAATAACTGTGCATGAGAGCCACTGAATGAGTGAGTGGTTGTATCGTTCATTGTGAACTTGTATCAGGGATTGTATAAGAGAGTAAATATGTGTTAGTATATGTTTCAATAAGTAAGGTGTGTTTAACTGTATAGTTGAAGAAATGGAGGTGAGATTGTTTCTTTGCATGACTGACTGGGTGTGTGAGTAACTCCATGGATGAGTGGCAGTGTGTGAGTGTCTGTATACACTGAGTGTATCTAAGGTTATATTAGAGTCTGAAGAGATTTATTGTATTAGCACAAGAATGATGTCAAATGAGATGTCATCAGTGATGTCATCAGTGATGTCATTTGAGATGTCATCAGTGATGTCATCAGTGATGTCACTGACCATGTCATGAATGATGTAATATGTGACATGATCAGCAGTGGATTGCGGGTGCGCGATATATAGTTAGTGCAACTAACTATATATGGAATTTCAATGGTTTTGTGTGAGTAAAATAAGGTTTTTTAAATGCTAATTCCTAACTATATATGGTCTATAACCTATGGTTTTTTCAGTGAATTTTAAAGGTTTTGTAAATGCTAATTCCTAACTATATATGGTCTATAACCTATGGTTTTTTCAGTGAATTTCAATGGTTTTTTAATAGCAAATATCATAAGCTGTCGAATGTCAAGTACGTGGTAAGTGAAAACATTTTCGTGTTTATGCACACTGATCTGCTTTGAATGGTGCCCCCCCCCTCATTTCTATTAGGAGTACTCTCTCTTTGCAGATAGTGAAAGGTAGTTAACGCAGGCCTTTGCCCCCGTTGTAATCCGTCGTGCCTGCTTCTCTCTCCATTTGATTGATTGTTATCCAAGTATTTACTGTTTTAGAATTAGTTCTCTTTGGTTCATTCTCTATTTACAAACAAACACAGAGTCGCAATACTCTGTTTAGTCTTTGCAGATAACGAGAAATCGTGTAAAAAAAAAGAAAAGGAATCGAGTAAAATCAGTAGGCCACTAATGGGATCTCTTTTTGACCTCGCTAAAATAGAAACATTAGGAACAACCCCTCATGACAAATACAAAACTAGTGAGATGAACTGAACTCCACACAATGATGGCTGCAAAACAGCTCGGCTCCGCCACCCACCCCGCCCAAAATAACGATAAAGAGCGGCTGCCATGATTGGTTGCGGAATGGCCACAACGGAGCTACGAAATGGTGCTGCTCTCATGCTAACCCCAGCTTCAGTCTGAAACATCCAGAAACACTGTAGACTACCAATTCGATCAGTTCCGGTAGCGCCCCAATGTAACCCGGTAGAGAAGAACTAGCCCTCCCCTCTTTGACTGATGGTTCTTGTTGCCTGTCCCTTCTGTTGTCATTTAACAGAACTATTTAGCCTGCTGAAAGAGGTTGTGTTCCGACCGCTGGTTGGTGGAGACATTTTGACTATATTCTGGACCTGCGTTGTCGCGTAATGCGTCATATGACGCACCGCGTTAGCGCATCCGGAAGTCATCCGGGGCGCGCAGCGCGTAACGTAAGCATAACAAGTCATGTGACTTGTTAATAAAACTTTTCATTGGTTCATTTTACTTTTCTTATTCTAATGATGAAAGCCTTGGTCATATCACCTAAAAATTACGCTTTTAATTACTTCCGAACATTATTTTCTCTTAAATATATGTTATAATGTTCCAGGCTAATGTACTTTCCCGGAAATTTTACAACTGTCCTGCAAGTAAAATATATTCTTTTTTCGAGAAAAAGAGCGTTTCTTCGTCCCATGACGGAGCCGTTGAGCAAAAGAGGGTCGGCCTGCTGTCTTAGTCGCCGATACGCCTGAATATGAGATTCTTATCGATCACTTTATGTTGCAGGAATAGAAAACACAACAGCCCTTGACCATTTATCTTTACTGCGTTCCTTCGTATTATACCTTTTACCCTTCATGTAATTGGTCTGCTTTATTTCACTTGCCTTTTAATGATTCTAAAACAGTGACTATTATTAAAAACTTTACCAATGTATACACTACTACCATGTTTTCTTTTAAAAACCTTTATTGTGAAAATTTCATTATACAAATACGAGCCTATAACCACGTGGGCCTGCCACGGAGCAAACTGTAATCGTATATGATGAATAGACATTTACACTGTAGAGGAACGTAACGGGCGGGCCATTAGGTTGCAAAAACTAAGGTGTCTAACAGTTACGGAATCGGTGGACGTACATTTTATAATTAAAATACGACAGGGCCAGTTACAATAAAATTATCTAGATATACATTTGCGGGCAAGTACCATGGGTGACGTTAATTCGAATTTTCAACAGTACAGTAATCAATAACACATCAGAACTTAATATCAATAGGGATGTCGAAATATTCAATCAATTCTCGTCCCCGCCCGCCATGTGCTTCAAAACTGCATACGTATCTCGTGATTTCAAGGTTCTGCAACCAGTACACAACAAGGAGTTACGAGTCCCATTTATTCCGGCGCCATTTTGGGCGAGGACGGGCAGGTCCAGGATATAGTCAAAATGTCTCTACCAACCATCGACTATGATGATGTTCATATGCTGTATTTATTAGAGTAACACTCATCTGCCCACATGAAATTAATTTACCACAATCTAAACATGTCATTTTAATCTTTCCAAAGTTCTTCTAAATATTTGGGACCGTTTCCCTTGCCTCTGAAGCTCTCAGTGCCACTTCTTTGATGAATGTACTAGCAGGTCAGGGGGTCTCCTCCAAATCTCTCTTTTATGCAGCACTATAATTAATTGGTGCCACCTCTCCATATGACGATGCATGGTATAGTTACCACAACTATATATTTTTTCGGTTCCTCTGGAGAGTTCATCGTGGCAGATGAAGCGTGTAACATACCGGGCATTTACCTTTTTTTGCATGTACAGGAAAGGAAAAAAAAATCGAGCGTTCGAGTTCTTAGGTGTCCCAGGGCCATTTTAGTGGACCAGGCCCAAATCCGAAGAACAGCTATCTCACAGGCTAATGGGGCGACCCACGCCGAGTTTCAGCATTGTAGGATGACCACACAAGTACAGCAACTTGCTAGACATCACCTCGGTGCCATCCGGATCTCGGCGCCCCACTGCAGATGAAGTGCCTCTCAACTATGAAACCACCACGGTGACATCCGGATCTTGGCGCGTTGTGCTGCCTTCGGCCTATTCGCACATCGGTCCGCTACTGACGCCATCTCACAGGCTAATGGGGTGACCCACGCCGAGTTTCAGCATTGTAGGATGACCACACCAACTTGCTAGACATCACCTCGGTGCCATCCGAATCTTGGCATCTCAACGCCTAGTGGTATCTTCCATACAGAAAATATTGTCACGCTGCCTTTGGCCCCATTCGCACATCAGTCCGCAACTTAGACATCACCTCGATGCCATCCGGATCTTGGCATCTCAGCGCCTTGTGGTGTCAGTCAGAAAATATTGTTGCGCTGCCTTTGGCCCCATTCGCACATCAGTCCGCTACTGACACCATCTCACAGGCCAATAGGGCGCCCCACGCCGACTTTTACCATTGTACGATGGCCACACCAGTGGCACAACTTCCTAGACATCACCTCGGTGCCATCCGAATCTTGGCATCTCAACGCCTAGTGGTATCTTCCATACAGAAAATCTTGTTACGCTACCTTTGGCCCCATTCGCACATCGGTCCGCAACTTAGACATCACCTCGGTGCCATCCGGATCTTAGCATCTCAGCGCCTTGTGGTGTATTCTCTTCAGAAAATATTGTTGAGCTGCCTTTGGCCCCATTCGCACATCCGTCCGCAACTTACACATCACCTCGGTGCCATCCGGATCTTGGCATCTCAGCGCCTTGTGGTGTCTTCTACTCCGAAAATATAGTAGAAAATATTGTTGCGCTGCCTTTGGCCCCATTCACACATCAGTCCGCTACTGACACCATCTCACAGGCCAACAGGGCGCCCCACGCCGACTTTTACCATTGTACGATGGCCACACCAGTGCCACAACTTGCTAGACACCACCTCGGTGCCATCCGGATCTTGACATCTCAGCGCCTTGTGGTGTCTTCAAATCAGAAAATATTGTTGCGCTGCCTTTGGCCCCATTCGCACATCGGTCCGCTACTGACGCCATCTCACAGGCCAACGGGGCGCCCCACGCCGACTTTCAACATTGTAGGATGGCCACAGAAGTGCGACAACTTACTAGACACCACCTCGGTGCCATCCGGATCTTGGCGCGTTGTGCTGCCTTCGACCTATTCGCACATCGGTCCGCTACTGACGCAAACTCACAGGCCAACGGGGCGCCCCACGCCGACTTTCAGCATTGTAGGATGGCCACACCAGTGCGGCAACTTACTAGACACCACCTCGGTGCCATCCGGATCTTGGCGCGTTGTGCTGCCTTCGGCCTATTCGCACATCGGTCCACTACTGACGCAAACTCACAGGCCAACGGGGCGCCCCACGCCGACTTTCAGCATTGTTGGATGGCCACACCAGTGCGACAACTTACTAGACACCACCTCGGTGCCATCCGGATCTTGGCGCGTTGTGCTGCCTTCGGCCTATTCGCACATCGGTCCGCTACTGACGCAAACTCACAGGCCAACGGGGCGCCCCACGCCGACTTTCAGCATTGTAGGATGGCCACACCAGTGCTGCAACTTGCTGGACACCACCTCGGTGCCATCCAGATCTTGGCGCGTTGTGTTGCCTTCGGCCTATTCGCACATCGGTCCGCTACTGACGCCGCCTCACGTGCCAACGTATTTTCTCCTAATTTTACACCCTATGCCGCATAACAGGTCATGTGACTTGTTTATAAAACTTTTCATTGGTTCATTTTACTTTTGGTTTCCTAATGATGGAAGGCTTGATCATGTGACCTAAAAACAACACTTTTCATAGGATGAAAACTTTTTTTTTTCCCCAAACGATGAAAGCCCCACCTTGTTTCTGGATGTTTCAGACTGAAGCTGGCGTCAGCATGAAAGCACCACCATCTCGTAGCTCAGTCGTGGTCATTCCGCGAGCAATCATGGCAGCCGCTCCCCACCAGAAGCCTGCAGGAGTCGGAGCCCCCAAAACTTTTGATGAATTCTCAAGGCGGAGGGGACGCTTTCGAGAATGAGGTCCAAGACCTAGCAGACAAGCGTCCGATTTCCAAGGTGTTCCAGGGCCATTTCAGTGGACCAGGCCCAAAAAGGAAACAGCCTGCCGCCATTTTGAGAGTCCTGTGACAGCCGCCTATCGCTGCACCGCAAGAGTGGGCGCAACTCAGCTGAATTGCGGCTTTTGACACAGTGGACCAAAAACGGACGGAATGGCAACTGAAACGGTAAAGGGGCGCCCCACTACAACAGATGACACTCCACCTGGAGAGGCCCGTTCACGCCGCCTCCCCCGGGGCGCTCCACGCCGTTATTCGGAGCAGCATTGTAGGATACCAAAACCAGTGCGGCAACTTACTGGACATCACCTTGGTGCCATCGTTCTGCTGCCTTGGAACTATTCGCGCAACAGTTTGCTACTGATGACCCACCCCCCGCGACGCCCCATGCCGTTATTTGCTGGGTGGCAACTTACTAGACATCACTTTCGTGTCATCTAGATTTCAACGCGTTCTGCTGCCTTGGAACTATTCGCACAACAGTTTGCTACTGATGACCCACCCCCCGCGACGCCCCACGCCGGAAATCTGGACGTTGTGCTGCGTTGGGACTATTCGCACAGCCGACCGCTACTTCGTTGTTTTTCCCTAAAAATGTTTATATGTTATTACTATTTTTGTTTTCTTGTATATATTTATAAATTATTAAAGTTTTATAATCTTACTACTTTGTCGGAGTGCTATATATTTTTAATGTGACACATAATTGTAAAAACTTTGATGTACAAACAGTCATCCCTGGAATCTTCCGCTTCAGGCTCGGTCCCCTCCCCAATCACAATACAGGATGGTTTTCAGATAATAGCAACGCTTCTGCTGTGACGAATCTCATCGAGTGTGGGCCTTGATCTACTATAACTCCTTTGAAGAGGGGTGATTCTTTACAGCTGTGGCCATAAACTACATCTGCAGGGCTAGCTGATACCCTAGGACCAGCCTGGACAATCGGACACAGAGGAAAAGGAGTGTCAGAGGGTGCGGTAGTGAATAGGGCGAAAGGGAGGTGTCGGGCGGGCACAGGGTGTGATTCTCAGGGAACAGCAGCGCAGATGGGGGAGGTTTATTACCCATGCATAAGACAGAGAGCGGGGGTGACCACTGCCTGGGGGAGATGTTTGCGAGGGTGGGGAGCCATGCTAAGGATCGACAGCGTGCACAGAGTGGGTCTGGTCAAGGCATCTAAAATGGCTGCCGTGCACGACAAAAGTGTGGCATTTGAAAAAAGACAAGATGGCGCAGACAATGTTTTTCAACACTTCCTGATTTCCTTCGAATCGAACGTTAACAGACGTTGGGGCATATTACCAAAGTTAAGCGATATTTATCCCTAACGATGCTTAGCAACGATTTTTTTACCGTCAGAAATTATCGCAGATAAACCTTGCTATTATCAAGGTTTATCGGAAATACGATAAAAAACGACCGCAATGCATTAATATCGCTGAAAACTCAGCGATATTCATGCATTACCGAGCTAATGCTCTTAGCCATGTTATCCACCTCCCATTGGATAACATGGCTAAGAACTGCTCAGGGCAGGTGGTAGCTTTTAGAGATATTCGCCCTTATCTCGAATATTTCCAAAAGTTGATAATAGGAGATAGCGATGTTAGCGACTGTTTCCAGTCGCTAACATCTTGGCATGCCCACTTTGCATGTCATTAGTGATAAATATCACTCACATGCAAAGTGGGGCCCAAGATGGTCGCTATCTTCTACTAGCCGTCGCTAACTGGTGTTAGCAACAGCTAGGTAATACACATATAATTTTATCTCCGCGAAGCGGAGCGCTGTTACAGATATATATCTTGTTTCTGAACGTTAATTTCTCAAAATGCACTGAAGCACATATATTGAGACCTAGCAAAGGCACATCGGGCTACCAGTCCCTACAATTTTGCCAAGTTTCGTGCAAATCCATTCAGCTGTTCGATCCTACCGAGAGACAAGATGGCGGCCGCTACGGACTATTTGGAATGTTTACAGACACCGGAGAGCCAATCAGCTTCGCTTCGCAAAGCTCCGTAACGCGAAAAGTACGCGAAGCGGTGCGCTGTTACAGATATATACCTTTTTTTGAACGTTAATTTCTCAAAATCCACTGGAGCACATATATTGAGATCTAGCAAAGGCACATCGGGCTACCAGTCCCTACAATTTTGCCAAGTTTCGTGCAAATCCATTCAGCTGTTCGATTATTATTATTTTTATTTTTTTTTGCCCCGCGGGGCCCTTTTAAAACCTCCACATCAAACCTAGGGGGTGAGCGACAATGTACTATGCCCCCTTATGGTCATTTGCCCCTTCGCTTCGGCCTCCTCTTGTCTCTCGATCCTACCGAGAGACAAGATGGCGGCCGCTACGGACTGTTTGGAATGTTGACAGACGCCGGAGAACCAATCAGCTTCGCTTCACAAAGCTCCGTTGCGCGAAAAGTCCGCGAACCAGAGCGCTGCCCGGTCCGCTGTTACAGATATATATCTTTTTTTAAACGTTAATTTCTCAAAATCCACTGGAGCACATATATTGAGACCTACAAAAGGCACATCGGGCTACCAGTCCCTACAATTTTGCCAAGTTTCGTGCAAATCCATTCAGCCGTTCGGGCTAAAAGTGAGGCCAACCGCCCTATGGAAAACTCAATGTTAAAAACACGTTTTGGGACCCCCCTTTTTTCTCGGCCCCCACTGGACGAACCCCCCCCAAATTTTCAAGGGCTGCTCAGAAACAAAATGTTCCATTTTCCTGAAAATTTCAGCCAATTCCGTCCACAAACGCCAAAGTTATTAGACATAGAATTTTCAAAAAACCCATAGAGAAAAAATCCTAACTATATATACCTACTGGCGACCGCCAGTAGGTAATATATATATATATATATATATATATATATATATATATTTGCGCAAAGTGTAACATGATGTTTATTTCCAATCTTTCCAATGTTAAGTGTTGGGCGACTCTCAAGGGTTGAAACTCGGAGTGCAGTGGGTCATACATGATTCCCCTCACTCATATCTTCATGGTATATAGGTGTGGAGTTACAAATGGTCAATCTATGCATAGCAAAAAATTCTTACCTTCACAACATTCTAGTTGAGATACTTGGGGCACAACATTTTTGCATGTCAAGTGGTCTTAAATAAATCCCCAGGCTTTTCGAGGCAGTTGACTCTGTGTCTGTTAAAATCACCTTGCGGAAACCTGCAGCTTTTTAAAAATAGACCTCCATCTAAAAGTCGAATTTTCTCCCCCGAATAAATCTCCAAACACTGCAGCGTTTTAAATGATGGCAGCACAGGTGTTTTAAATTTTTTTGAAACCTCCGTTCCCCCTTAAGCAATGACGGCAAAGTGCACAATTAATCTTTCACAAGATTTGTCATCCCTTATTTCTTGCTCGAAGTATTCTTGACCATAAAATGTATCATTAGGCTGTATGCATGTCTCTTCTATGTATGTGTCATTTCTATACCTTTTACCTAGCCAAAAGGTAGCAGAGTGCTGTAGTTTCCATATTAGAGTAGCCATAGAAATGACAGCTCCACACTTATTTGTAAAACATTATGTATCAAGGCTTTTTTGCATTCACTAATGGGCAGATTTGCAGGATCTGCACATCTGTGAATGTAAAAATTGCATTTCTGATGTAGCAAACCTGATTTTGCAATTTGGCAACCTGTTCATGAATTGAAAAATGGGTTTGTGATTTGGTATTAGGAAGGGGTGTATTTGGGCGTCCCTTCCTAATACCGAATCGCATCAGCATCTATGAATGGTTTGTTGCCGCAATTGCTGTCAAATAACATTCACATTTTACCACCTACTTCAAGTAGGTGGTAACCCATTTGCAAATGGGAAAGGGTCCCCAAGGGACCCCTTCCCCTTTGTGAATGTTTGTAAAACCATTTCTAAGAGCAGGTAGTGGTTCCACAGACCACCGCCTGCTCTTAAAAAATGAAAAGAAAACTTTTTCTTTTTCTTTTTGTAAAGCATCTTGTTTTCCTTTAAGAAAAAAAGTCTGCTTTACAAAAAAGCTACTGATCTCTGCAGGCCACCATCCCTGTGAAGTTTGTGATTTCTAGGAGGTCGAAAATTGCGACCTATTTCAATAATATTCATGACGCAGGTCATTTGCGACCCACTAGGAGTCGCAAAAGGTGTACTATACACCTTCCTACATTGCATTTTGCAATTTCCTAATTCCGAATCCTTGTGATTCAGAATTAGGGAATCACAAAATGTTATCTTCATACATCTGGCCCTAAGATCCTTATCTTTCTTTTTCAAAGAAATAAGTCTAATTTGACACACAGATAAGAATAAAGGAACAAAGTAGCAGCATATCCATCAACAAAAGGAATCATGATGTTTAGTTTGTTATCCATGACACCATTTGATTCACTCATTTATTCATCCCTTAAATGACACATTAATATTTATAAAAAACTTCTCCTAGAAACATACCTCTCTCTCCTTATATTGTGGATAGACTGTTCTGCACCTCCGCTTCTGTCTGATTCTAAAAGGCCACCTGCTTGCTTTTATATCCCATAGCAGGTAATTGGTCACAGCTCTTGGCATGCAAATAATATTGTTGGCGAAACAAACTTTTGCAACACTATTACCTAATAGAGTAACAGGAACTTCCCAAATGTAATTAAGGCATGAATCACAGGTGTCCTTGCCCAATGCCTATTGCATGTAGGTTTATTCTGAAGTGTCAGTGATGCTTTATGCCAAGTGACGGTTAGTGACCCACAAAAATGATGGAGCGAGATAAATAGAATATGTTAAAAAACATACATACAATTAAACACACATTTAACCCTTGTGCTGCCAGGCCTCCCCCAGTGACACCCTTTTTTTTGGATTAGTTTGAGCCTAGGCCCCCATAAAGTTCTGTTCACGTAAGGTATCCACACTAAATGTGTGTCCTTTTCTTCCAACATCTTGAGGATTCTAAAGGTACCAGTGTTTGTCGATTCCCCTGGAGGGTACTGAGAAATTATGCAAAACACAGCTAACTGTGTTTTTTGGGGGAGAAATGTGTTAAAAGTGCTGCAGAAGAAAATGTCAGGATTCTTTCCTACAAAGGGTATTAAAGAAGGGTTTATGCTGCTAAAATCACAATTTCCCCAGCTTTCAGGAACAAGCAGACTTTTGTCAGAAAACCAAAATATTCTAAACAGGTTTGTCATTTTACTGGACATAGCCTATTTTTCCTATTTTTTGTTCTTTTAACCTCCTTCCAGTTAATGGTAGAAATGGGTGTGAAAACAATAAAGGATCCTAGAAAGCTATTCATTTCTGAAAAGTAGACAAACAATTCCGAATTCAACAAGAGGTCATTTGTGTAGATCCTTCAATGTTTTCCCATGAACAATAACAGTTGAAAAAAAAAAGAATATTGAAATTTTGTTGAAAAAAACAGACATTTGTGCCTACATTTTCACCTGTAACTAATTCTAACTATGGTAGATTATTGAAAGCTATATAACGTTACGTCCACTAGACCCTTTGGGTTGCTGGGTTATATGAGGCTTGTAGGTTCACCAAGAACTGGCGGTACCCAGAGCCAGTAAATGAGTTGCACCTTGCAATGTTTTTTCATTGTGTACAAGGTATACAGTAATTAATTATATAAAAAATGAAGAGTAAAAAATCTGTATCAAGGAAACCTATGAATTTCTAAAATTGAAACAGGATATGGAGCTTAGAAGCAGTGGTTCTCGGCAGCCTTCGACACCGTATGCCCTCACACCCTAATAACACGCCTCTTCAACACTGGGATCCAAGGAAAGGCCCTGGACTAGACCACCTCGTTCCTCTCCGACAGAACCCAGAGAGTCCCGCTCCCTCCCTTCCGCTCAGAAGCCACCAAAATCATCTGCGGCATACCCCAAGGATCCTCGCTCAGCACAACGCTCTTCAATATCTACATGAGCCTCCTCGCCGCCATCGCACGCAAACACAACATCAACATCATCTCCTATGCCGACGACACCCAGCTGATACTCTCCCTCACCAAAAACTCAGCCACTGCCAAAACCAACCTACAGGGAGGAATGAAAGACGTCGCAGAATCGATGAAGCTCAGCCGCCTGAAGCTGAATTTAGAAAAGACGGAGGTCCTCATCCTCGGACAATTCCCCTCCGCCTGGGACGACTCCTGGTGGCCCTCAGCACTGGGCTCCGCACCAACACCCTCGGACCACGCACGCAACCTGGGATTCATCCTGGACTCTACCCTCACGATGACCAAGCAAGTCAACGCCGTCTCGTCATCATGCTTCAACACCCTGCGCATGCTCCGAAAGATATTCCGGTGGATCCCCACCGAAACCAGAAAGACGGTCACCCAGGCCCTCGTCACTAGCCGACTGGACTACGGAAACGCCCTGTACGCAGGAACCACCGCCAAACTCCAGAAACGACTATAACACATACAGAACGCCTCCTCACGACTTATCCTCGACATCCCTCGCCATAGCCACATATCCGCCCACCTGAGAGACCTGCACTGGCTCCCCGTCAACAAGAGGATCACATTCAGGCTCCTCACCCACTCACACAAAGCTCTCCATGACATGGGCCCCAAATACCTCAACAACCACCCCACATTCTACACTCCCACCCGCCGGCTCCGCTCCGCCAGCCTTGCCCTCGCCATCGTCCCACAGATGCGCAGAGCCACAGCCGGAGGAAGATCGTTCTCCTACCTGGCCACCAAGACATGGAACTCCCTCCCCGCACACCTACGACTGATCCAGGACCATCTCACCTTCAGGAGGCACCTCAAGACCTGGCTATTCGAGCAGTAGCAGCACCCCCCCCCCTCCCTTCAGCGCCTTGAGACCCTCACTGGTGAGTAGCGCGTTCTATAAATGTTTTGATTGATTGATTGATTGATTGGTTATTTGTGCATCTCTGAAATTCTAGATACCCATATTAGAATGTGAACTAGAGGATATTTTTCAAATGTTACTTCTTTTTTATACACTGTCTTACATTTGGAAGCTAGAAATACATTGAAATACAAATAGTAATAACATTTGTTGTACTATTCTGTGTTTCCCTAAGTCTCCTGATATAAATGGCACGTCACTTGTGTGGGTAGGCCTAGCGTCCGCAACAGAAAACTGCCCAAAATGCATTGTTGGTACATCACCTTTTTTCATTGAAAATTGACCCTTTTGTTACAATGTGCATAACTGTGGATTTTGGGCACTAGCTCAGCTGGCACTAAGAGAAACCTAGGCAACCAGTACATTTTTTAAAACTAGACAGCCAGGGGAATACAGGAAGGGGTGACTTATGTGGCTCTCATCAGGTTCTGTTACTAAGAATCCCTTGCAAACCTCTTCCTCAAATTTCTGTGATGGAACGTTCTGGAATCTGCAGGAAGACACACACTTCTACCCACCCAGCACTCCCGCAAGTCTCCTGATAAAAATTGTACCTCACATGTGTGGGATGGCTCAGTGTCCGCAACAGGAAATGGCCCAACATGCCACATGGACACATCATATGTTTCCAGTGAAACCTGCCCCTTTTTTCACAATGTGCCTCGCTGTGGATTTTGGGCCCTAGCTCGCCCGGCACTTAAGGAAACCTAGAAAACCTGTACAATATTTAAAACTAGACACCCAGGCAATCAGGATAGGGTGACGTGTGTGGCTCTCCCTAGTTTCTGTTACACAGAATCCTGTGCAAACCTCAAACTTTGTAAAAACAAAACACATTTTCCTCACAATTCTGTGAAGGAAAGATATAGAATCTGTAGGGAGCCACAAGCTTCCACCCATTCAGCATTCACCCAAGTCTTCTGATAACAATGGTATCTCACCTGGGTGGGCAGGCCTAGTGTTCGCGACAGGAAACGGCCCAAAACGCATAGTGGACACATCACATTTTTCTAGTAAACACTGACCCATTTTTGCAATGTGCCTAGCTGTGGATTTTGGGCCCAAGTTTGGCTGGCACCTAGGGAAGCCTAGCAAACCTGTACATTTTTGAAAACTAGATACCTTGGGGAATCTAGGATGGTGTGACTTGTATGGCTCTCAAGAGGTTCTGTTACCCAGAATCCCTTGCAAACCTCAAACCTTGTAAATAAAACACATTTTCCTCACATTTCTGTGATGGAAAGTTCTTGAATCTGCAGGGAATCACAAACTTCCACCCAACCACCATTCCCCCAAGTCTACCTATGAAAATTGTACCTCACTTATGTGGGTAGGCCTAGTGCCCGCGAAAGGAAACAGACCAAAACGATCTGCGGATACATCACATTTTCCAGTGAAAAAGGACCCTTCAATTGCACTGTGCCTAGCTGTGGAATTCGGGCCCTAGCTAACCCGGAACTTAGGGAAACTTAGCAAAACTGTACATTTTTAAAAACTAGACACCCAGGGAAATCTAGGATGGGGTGACTGTGTGGCGTGCACCAGGTTCTGTTACCCAGAATCCCATGCGAACCTCAAACTTTGTAAAAAAATCAACACATTTCCTCACATTTCTGTGATGGAAAGTTCTGTAATTTGTGGGTAGCCATCAACTTGCACCCACCTGGCATTCCCCCAAGTCTGCAAATAAAAATTGTACTTCACTTGTGTGGGTAGGCCTAGTGCCGTGCCAGGAAATGGCCCAAAACGCAATGTGGATCCATCATATTTTTCCAGTGAAAACAGACTCTTTTTCGTAATGTGCCTAGCTGTGGATTTTGGGCCCTAGCTCATCCGGCACCTAGGGGGGACAGTGTGGGGTGAGAACCCCCTTCTGCCTCCTGAGGGAACAGAAGACTGTCCTTTTTGTGTTGAGGGTGAGGGCATTGACATGTCCATTGTGGGCAACCCCCACCCCTCTTTCATAAACAAAAATCATCCAATGTGGCTAGTAGGCCTTCTGGCCCCTGGGGGGGGGATTTTGGGCTATTACCCCCCCTCTGCACCCCGGGTAGTGAGAAGAATGTCCCCCTTTTTGAGAGGTAAGGGCATTATAATGCCCATTTAGGGCATCCCCCAAATCTAAGTTTTAAAAATAAGGAATCCCTGGGGTCTAGTGTGCTTACTGCCCCCATCTGTACTCCAAAATTACAAGGAGGGAGCAAATTCCCTTGCCAAGGGGCCACTCCCCCCTCCTTGGTGTCTGGTAGGTGGATCCCTGTTTGGGGATCTCCTTCCTGTGCTGATCCCCAAGCAGGTATCCACAGGGGAAGAATACCATTGAAAAGTGGAGATTGCACTCTTTCCAATAATACCTCTCCCATTCACCTATATGCTTGAGGGGCTGAGATAGTCCCAGGAGCACATAGGCAGTGAAATGAGCCAACAGGCTAATTTCACTTTTACTTTCAGTGTAACGATATAGGCAGGCCGATCATCATTACTCTGAAAAACAAAAATGCTTCAGTCAGCTGGGGAAGCTCTTCCCCAGGTCCGGAGGCACAAAGAAACAATAAGAAATCCCTCTGCTGTTTACAGCAGAGGGATTTCTTACTGCTGTGCCGAGGACGTAATGGTTACATCCTTGGCACAGCAGTACCACAGCCGAGGATATAACCATTACGTCCTCGGCATAGAAGAGGTTAAATATGGGAATAAAAAAAAACAAATTTACCTGAGCTGCAGCACATCCTCAGTGTTCTCCAATCCCCAGCTTCAGACTCCTCTGAGTGTGAGGTCTCACCGCTGCCACAGGTCCTTATCCAATCCAGACACTGCTATCATCACCTACCACAAAGGGAGGTCACTACGAGATACCTTATGCACTAGCCATGTTACTACTCCACGTGATACATGGCTACCACCTAAACCACACAGCTTTTTTACCTGTGGGTCCTGTAATATTTGCTCTTTGGTCTGAATAAAACCACGGACTTTACCTACAATACCTCCAAAAAATATAGGATTAACAACTACATCAATTGCAACACTTCACATGTGATATATGTGTTGGGCTGCAAATGTGATATCATTCAGTACAGTGCGTCCTCTGAAGGCCCGTATAGGGGAACACCGTAGAGCCATACTTAACAAGGATAGCCGGTACCCGGTCAGTGTACATTACAATGATACACACCCAGACGACTTATCTTTCTGGTTTCACGAAATCAACCACGTACCACAAGACAGCATGAGTGGTGACCGTGAGTTAGCAGTTAGACATAGGGAAGCTAAATGGATATGTCGTTTGAAAGCAACCCAGATGGGCCATAATACTGATAGGGAGCTTCATTATTTCCTAGGCTAGGTGGCTGATCCTGTACATTTGGTTCTTGTTATTTAACCCCTTGCATGCGGCCGCGATTCTGCGCCTGTGTGGCAAAATCGCAAGTGGGCGGGTTCATGGCGGCCCCCAGCCGTCATCAGCACTCGAGCACCGCGGTGCATCACGGAGGGGGGCCGTCATCAGCATGCAAGGGGTTAATGCTATCTGAAAGTGAATTGTGTGTAAATCTGATAGGACATATACGCTGCATGTTAGACTTAAATTTAACTTGCTTTTAAGTATTTCTTCATGTCCTGTTGTCCCCATCTGGTATTTTTGTTACAAATCAATATCTGTAAAATGCAAAGAAAAATTTCTATCTCTGCCTACAATGTATTGATATTATGATGTTTGTCTGGTTGGAACCGGTTTATCTCTTTACCCCCTCTCTAATCATCTTTCTTTTTCTTCCTTTGTATACTTTGTCTGTGTCCCTTTTGTGGTACTTATATTTCCTTAAATAGGGGGTTACAGTAGCATGGATGAAGGTGACGACCGTACGACTGGGATTTAGCTTCGATCCTTATAGTATTTATTCAAACGTATACTCGCCCCTCTTTTGACATCAAATGGTCAGACATACACTATTGGGTACCCTTTCTTACTCTCACCTTTCTTTGGAAATATACATAATATGTCTATATCACTATATTTTTATTGTGAATAAAATAGGTAATGATATTGCGATGTCACTATTTATCACATATATCTATTTCATTTTTCGTAAGACTTTGGCTGTAGTACTTCGCCTGAGTTTAAATACCTTTAACTAGATGGATTTTTGTGAACCTTAATTAAAAAGGTTTTAAATAATTGGGTACCCACGGGTTAATTTTAAGATATATGACGGGCACATATACAAATCTGCCAATACTTTATGAGCAGCTGGCTCCGTTCCAAGATGGCCGCCATATATGTTTTCATTATACACATATCGGGGAAGGCGGGACGGACCTTGATGAGGCGTGATGTCCTCACCGACAAACGTAGACAATTGTTTGCGCTTTAAAAATGGAGCGTAAGGTCAGGCGCAATTTGTGCTGGCTTTCGGAGGTACGGGAAAATTTTGCGCCATATCACAGTTAAGGGCTAAACCGGGTGGATTCTGGTTGCTCCATGCGGCATTTCTTCATTTATAATTTGTGCTATTATTAATACAGGTGCTGGGATTTTGTTTCATCCACACTACAGGTGAAATTTCGACGGGATACACGACGGAACATATTGAGGGAAGTGCATCTTGCCCATACAGTCCCCGTCTCTTCTCCGGGAATGGTGCCTGAATGTAGGTATGTTTTAAGGGCGAGTATCCGTATTATGAGTTATGTGATTTTGTTTGGTTTGCCCTTTTACAAAAGCCCTTTATTGCTCAATTCTTTTATTAAGATACGATGATGCGACATTCCCATGATGTCAAGGATTGTGAGATGCGTTCAATGATACTAGGCCAATAGCTTGAGGTATTTGGGCTATACCTATTATGTAAATGTAAATGTAAATGTATTTGAGCTTGTAAAGCGCACTGCTACCCGTCCATAGGTTTCCTGGCGCTGTATAACTCTGGGGAACCCGTCCTGGCTTTCCCTGTGGGATGGTCCCTGCTGGGAGTCCCCCAAGGTGGAGCCAGGCATCCCCGGAATTGATGGGGCCGTTGTGGAGATTAGGCAAGCTAATGCCCAGAGTTGCCGAGTGGAACTCCTGATTAGAGTAAGCACCGAAGGGAGAATTATCGAGTCCACTGACCCAGGTCCACGACCCTGCCGCGTCGGGAATTGAACCCTGGTCCCAGGCCAACTTCTGCTCTCAGGTCTGCTGCCTCTAACCAGTGAGCCACACTACTCCACGGTGGGGGGGTGTTTCTTGTTTTTCTTATATTGCTCGTACAATTGAACATGTCCCGACGTCTCAGACTGTGGCATTCTGTGGGCTAAACACTATGGTATTTCCAATGCTCGAGATTTCCCACTATTATTACGTTATGTGTGGTGGGGATTTTATGACCCCACAGTTTAAAAAAAAAAGCTGCTTTTGACAATATGGGCAGTATATTCTTTGAGCTCCAGGTGCTATTGTCACGCATCTAATATATATATCTTCTACATTGTAGATACAATTTATTAATATTAAGGCATATTATCTACGAATCCAGCTGTTCTTATTTCAATTTGGAACACATATTGAGGTGAGATGGGACCTTGTCTGGGTGTCTAAATGTCTGATTATCTTTTTATCTATTGATGATACTTATTCTATTTATGGTATGTCATAGGATTGTGCCACTCTTAAATTCTCTCAACAGTTCGAACTAGAAATCGGATCATTATTTGGGGTCTTCAAAATTAGTGGTTATCGCCACGTACGATTGTTACAAATTTTGTTTTTTTCACCTGAATATGAACTTGGTGGGATTCTACAGGTCTCAGATGTGATTGTAATTTTTGGCATCATTTAGTTAGCTGGTACTACTCAATATTGGGGCTTTCTGCTGCCTTGTATGATGATACCCTGATTGTAAAAACAAAAATCCTCATGAACTGTACCAAGTTTACATTTAAGGGGGTAGACCCTGTGAATTTTTGGGTTTGGTATAAAACGCATGAGTGATTGTGTAATTGATTTTTGAAACATAGGAGGACTCCCCAGACAGGAAGATAGTAGTTATCGCCATATGAATAGGATTACTCCCTTTGGAATCGTCATTGGTGTTTACTTTGTGACTACTTCGAGGTATATACATATTTCTGGACTCTATCTGATCTGCACCCATTGATTGTTCTTTTTATGCTTATCTCATGGTTCACAATACCAATTACTTTTGTATTTCTTATTGTTTTTTGTGAATGATAGTATTGACGATTTTCTATAATTTGAAGATGTATGACCTTGGTGATATACATTTTTGGACATTTCCCTGATATTAGAACCTGAATACCTGGAATGATACAACCTTGATGATGCTGTTTTGTGAGGACTCTTGTTCAACTGACATAGATCACTATATTTAGGTGTTCTTTACGTAAGGTGAGATGATATTGGATGATACTTTCTAATTGTCTTTTTACTTAAAATTTAAAATCTAGATTTAATTATATATTATGACTCGGTTCTTTTCTGTCACTCACTTTTTCTATTTATTTTTCTCTTTCTCTCCTTTCCTTTCTTCATTTCTCTTGGCTCTACCCTCAACTTGATCCATATGTCTGGGAAGAGCAACTGCATTTTCGTAATATTACATGCTCTTCAGTTAAAATATTTGAATGTGTACTGTGGAATTTCGAAGAGCCAATGTGCCTTTTTTGATATCTTTGCTATCCATATATCTTTTCTTTTTTCCATGGTTTTATAATAATTCTAAAAGTAATTTTTATATGTATGTCTTATGTATATGTGTACAAATGTTTTACTTTGGGTCTATATATATATATATTACCTACTGGCGGTCGCCAGTAGGTAGTTATAATTAGGACCCAGTTTCCATAGGAAATCCTCAACATTCTATTTGGATTAACTTTGGCCCTGGTGGATGAATCTTTGCGGATTTCTCAAAGAAGATGGCTCGGTCCGCTGCGCTCCTTCCCTGAAAGTTTGGGGGGGATTGGTGAAGTGGGGGCTGAGATAAAAGGGGGTCCCAAAACGTGTTTTCTCCATGTTATTTTCCATAGGACGTTTAGACACGGCTACAGGTCGAACGGCTGAATGGATTTATAAGAAATTTGGCAAAACTGTAGAGTCCGGCTCGCAGATTACGCTTTTTTTAGAATGGTGTAAATCCGTTCAGTAGTTGCTGAGAAAATTAAAGTTAAAGTCAATTATATATCTATAAGCGCGGACGGGTGCGCGCACTCAAGCGGGTGCGCGCGAGCGGAATTTTTTTTTGCTGCGTGACGTCTGTTAACGTTCGATTCGAAGGAAATCAGGAAGTGTTGACCGCCATTTTGTCACTGTGAGTAAATATATTGTCATTTCAAAGCGTTGGAACATGGAAAGGGGAGAAGGTAGAGATTGTTTTGCTGCGTAGGTTTTCTCAGGGTGTGCAGTAAGGCCCTTAAACGCGAAAATATATATATATATATTTTTTTTAATTGCGGGGTGCGCGCACTCGGGCGCGCACACCTATTTACAAGAGTGTGAAAATGGAGATAAATCAGAAGTTTGAGTGCTTTGATATAAGGTGGCTCTGAAAAGAGCCCTTGTGTTAATTGAGCTTTTTCTGCATTTATAAGTAAGTACCGATGCAGAGTCTGATGTTGCAGAGGAAGATTCTGTTTCCCTCATCCATGAAATGAACACCATCTGTCCTATAGATGTCTTGCATGTGGTAACGCAAGTTGTTGTGGTAAATAGAACCCATGCTATAATCTCTGAGGAAAGCAGAAACAGATTTATTTACATGTCTCCTTGCTTTCTCAATTTGTGCACAATGTTGATTGGACCAATTCCATTTCTGTCTTTGGCATATATTGGAATTTACCAAGGCAGTTCGAGGAAAAAGTGTCATCAATTGTCTAAAGGTGTCTGAACATGGTGCCTCTTTGTTTACGACGAACAAGCATAGATATAACACTCCCTTACTTTGAAACGACTCACTCTCTGAACCCAACACTGATTTGCGAACGATCCAACACATTACATACATGCACCTCTCACCATTTTGTCGGTTTTGGCGCATTTTTTTTCCCTTACACAATACCATAACAGAAACGTGATAGTGCTTCGCATGCAGAGAGCTCATTGATAAAGACATATTGTCTAACCACTAGCATTTTCATGTATCGTTCCTAAACTGAAAGGCCAGAGACCTTCATCCATTTATTAACATATAATGAGCCTTATTTATGTTAAAAGTGACGCACCGGCGGCGAAAGGCCTTCATAAATCTGCCCCAATATACTTCCTCATAAGAGTGTATAATTAATTTTGCTAAACCATATTAATTTTACATCAACTATACCGTTTGTATTTTATGTACTAGTGGCTATACCGATTACTTTGTTTTTTGCAATGTCTGCACTCGTATTAGATAAGAAACTTGCCTTGAAAACAGTGCATTTCTGAATAAACATTTCAAATATACACGTTCTCTCTTTTAATCCATAATCTCAACTAAAATGATTGTATATTGAAACAGTATTCATGTGATCCACGTAACTTCAGCTGTACTAACTTAATATTTTCTTTTGTCGACCTGATTTACTCATACTAGAACCCACAGGCCTATAACAGCCCGTGAACCCTTTCTTTTACGGTACATGACAAAACAAACAGTTACAGACTTACCTTTACCAATGCTTTGTACGATGTACAACAGTGACAGTCACAAAATAGATATTCGTTTGACGGAAGTCTCAATTATGCTGCTATCACTGCAACCAAAATTCAATGGCACAGATATCCAGTCAATACAGACTCATATATGTCTCTTCAGCCAATCATATTTCCTCCCGCAAAATTTTGTATTCAAATTTACATTTCAGTTGGTTGTCCCTCACAATATTTTCAATGTCACATAAAAGTCACCCATCACCCACTGCCATCTCTGGCTGTTTCCATGGTAACACCTCATTCTGCACCTGGCTGAAGGCACAGGTCAAAAGTTCATATCTCAACGTTCTACAGCAAACTAACAACACTGTTTTCCCTCCAGAAACACCTGCCTATCCACAGCTCTGTTACATGTCATTTTTTTCACACCCAATACTACTTTTTCTTTTACATAACATTAACATGCAACGTAGTCTTCAATCTTCACGTATTAGAATCAACCAATCATTTTTTGTTTTTCAACCACACCAAGCCTAATCCATTTTTTTATCCTGAATTTCAGCTTCTAACTGCCATTCCACTTCCAGAACCCATCGGAGCACGAGTGCATCTGCCTTGAAAATGAAGGTTTGGCTTTTAGGACACAGCTATATTCACTGGAGTGGAAAATATGCAGCAAGCAGACGAATTTCCAACCTTGATTTACCAAATGTGCAGATAACGTGGATTGGGCAAAGAGGATTAAGATGTCACCAATTAATACCATTGGTGAAAACTTTTATGCATCTCCCAGAACCAGACCTTATAATTGTGCACTGTGGTGGGAACGATCTAGGCACATTGACTGGGGTAGGTTTGAAACAGGCATAAGGAGTGATGCACCATGCAATGTGTGGCTTGCTCCTGTGCATTGCAGTAGACATGTCGCGCTTACGACGTGATTCCTGCAATGTGCTGCTTTTGCGGCACAGATGCGTGCCGCATCTGTGTTGTTTTTGCTCAATGGTGCTGCACATTGTAAATGCGGCACACCATGGGTGGCAGAGCAGCGGTGCACATTAACTGGTGCATCTCTGGGGATGCGCCAGTTAACATAAATCTGCCCCTTTACATTTATGTATGAGCAGGGGACACAGAGTTGGTGAGGCTTATCCAAGGTTAAAAAGAGATGAGTCCTGTTCACTGAAAACTTGGACATAGGCCTCACCTCCTCAGCATCGCTGGACATGGCTAAATAATAGCTGCAAAATGTTACTTTTGTTAAACAATTTTACTATTATAGTCTCTGAGATTTGTCTCTTACTCTGCAACATCTCATTGTTGTTCTCTTTCTTTAAAGATAACGACAACATCAACCATGAGTGATAATGAGCAATCCGTTGATCTCGATCTTATCGTTGAACTTGTCATTGAAACGTCAGTGGAAGTAGATCCCTTAGATGATTTAAATCCTGAGGATGATGAAGAACATGATGAGGATGCCGATTTGTCAGAATTGTATGACATAGGGTGGGAAGCTGACGTGCTTCAGCCTATGGAACTATAAACATTTATTTTTAAAATTTACTGGAAATAAAAAGTAAAAATGTAAACCGTTTCATTTAAAATTAAACATAACTTGAAAAACAGGTTATGTGTAGTGTCTTTAATAAAATAGTCAAATATGCTCATAAAAATATTTCTAAACCAATGAAAAGTTTTATTAACAAGTCACATGACCTATTATGCTTACGTTACGCGCTCCGCGCCGCGCCCCGGATTGCTTCCTGGAAGCTGCGCTTCGCGCCTCGGAGCACTTCCGGGTGCGCTAACGCGGCGTGTCATATGACGCATTAGGCAACAACGCGATACGTCGTTGGGGGTCCACCGGAACTGATTGAATTGGTAGTCTACAGTGTTTCTGGAAGTTTCAGACTGAAGCTGGCGTCAGCATGAGAGCATCCCGTGGCTACGTCGTGGCCATTCTGCGAGCAATCATGGCAGAAGCTCCCCACCAGAACTCTGCGGGAGTCGGGGGCCCCGGTGACTCTTGTAGAATCTTCAAGGCTGATGGGACGCTTTTGGGAATGGGGCCCATGCCGTAGCAGTGAAGCGTCCGAGTTCCAGGGTTGTCCAGAGCCATCCTTGCAGGCCAGGCCCAAGTCTGTGGAGCCGACCGCCATTTCCTGAGCTCCGTGGCAGCCGCCTGTCGCTGTACCGCAAGAGTGGGTGCAATTCAGACGGATGGCGGGTGAGACGCTGTAATAGCAAGAGCAGGCGTAATTGAGCTGGCCGAGCGAGGCAATGTGCCGCAGGAGCGGGCGCAACTCATCTTGTCGAGTGAGGAGCTGGGGTGCAGCTGAGAAACCTCCACCTGGGGAGGTGGGGGAGGCTCGTTCGCGCCGCCTCTCCCTTCCAGTGCACCCCACGCTGTCTCCTGGCGCAGGTATATGTGATGGTTGGACCAGGGCACCGCAGGACGTGTCTTCAGGTCAAACGGATTGTGGGACAAGGTCCAGAATGGATAGTCACCAAAAGGCTAAAAGTTCCGCCGGACCCCGGGAGCCGGCCGCCTATGTCGAGTGAAGTGCTGGGGTGCAGCTGAGAAACCTCCACCTGGGGAGGTGGGGGAGGTTCGTTCGCGCCGCCTCTCCCTTCCAGTGCACCCCACGCCGTCTCCTGGCGCAGGTATATGTGATGGTTGGACCAGGCCCCCGCAGGACGTGTCTTTACGGGTGTAGCTGAGAAACCTCCACCTGGGGAGGTGGGGGAGGCTCGTTCGCGCCGCCTCTCCCTTCCAGTGTACCCCACGCCATCTCCTGGTGGAGGTATATGTGATGGTTGGACTAGGGCACCGCAGGACGTGTCTTTAGGTCAAACCCTCAAGTATGGCACCGAACATCCAGGATTTATGCCATTTGTGGAAGGCAGTGACATTGAAGAATCTCAGGGACCAAGCATATCCAGAGTCCTCCCCGGGGTATTTGCACAACGGTCCTCCACCCCTAGGCCGCCAGCTATGCTACCTTGACAGGAACAGTGTCAAGCATTTGGATCGATGTTGCAACAGGCTGCCATGTAAATAGTTATTTAATGAAACGTTTTACCTTGTTACTTTGTTGGTGTGTTGTATATATTTATAATATTTGCATAGGGTTTGTCGTTATTTTGGGCGGGGTGGGCGGCGGAGCAAATTCACTGAAAAAACCATAGGTTATAGACCATATATAGTTAGGAATTAGCATTTAGAAAACCTTGAAAATTCACTGAAAAAACATAGGTTATAGACCATATATAGTTAAATATCTCAAGTCCATCTGTGCACTCGATGGAGATACAGGTCGTCGATCAGAAAATGTGCTGGCCACCTCTAAGGGTAATAGCGTGGCCAGGGCTTTTGTCAATGCCTCTGCAAATTGCACAGGGTGCATTTGTTTGACATGCCGCACCATGGTATGTATGGAAAAGGAATATTTTTTTGGATTTCCTCTTGAGAGAAACGAGTCACATATCGTGCAGGTTACTTTTGGTGCATTTACTTTCTTTTGATCTTCAGGATAAGTGAAAAATTGCCAGATGAAAGATTCTTTTTTTCTTCTTAAAGGTAGTCGATCATTTTGTTCAGATTCGGAAGATGAATGAGATACTGTAGCCATTTCACCAAAGTCTTCCGAAAAATGTAGGACGTTGTTCTCTCTTGAGAGCAGAAAAGATAATGAGAGAAGTGGGTGGAGTGCTGCGTGTAAATTCCAGAATAGAAACTAGTAAGAACCAATTGGAAGTGTTGTTTTCATGTTGCAGCAGGCTGCCATGTAAATAGTTATTTAATAAAACGTTTTACCCTGTTACTTTGCTGGTGTGTTGTATTTATTTATAATATATGGATAGGGTTTGTCGTTATTTTGGGCGGGGTGGGCGGCGGCGCCGAGCTATGTTGCAGCCATCATGGCGTCGAGCTCGGTTTCTCTCACTAGTTTCATATTTCTCATGAGGGGTTGTTCCTAATGTTTCTATTTTAGCGAGGTCAAAAAGAGATCCTATCAGTGGCCTACTGATTTTGCTCGATTCCTTTTGTTTTCTCTAACGATTTTTAAGTTAAAGTTTGCTAGTACGATACAGCGGCTAGTCCGCATTTTATATATATGTCTTTTTTATTAGGGGTGTCCTCCGGTGGAGTCGGACGATCTACCTCTAATAAACGGTAAGTGTTCCTCTGAAGGAATGCGTCTTGAAAGTGGCTGACTGTAATGTATGATATTTCACTCAGTGACTTTCAGGCCCATGCTGTTTCAAAACTGTGCATGTGTTTGAAGCAGGCGTAGGTATTGACGCAGCATAGAAACTACTAAGAACCAATTGGAAGTGTTGTTTTCAAGTCACATGACTTCACATGCGCGTCTCAGGACGTGTACGCGGTGATAGTATCTGGTCACGTACGCCATTTGGAAGTAGCGGTCTAATTCAGCGAAGTTTCAAAACGTTAAAAGGAGTAAATCCAAACACATCCGGATTTAATATATCTTCTGAGATCGATTCAAGCATACAATTGTTAAAGTATAAAACCTTTTATATATTTTTTTTAAAATACCAAGGTGTGTACATTCGGTCACGCACGAAAGTTTAAAAAGACATTCGGCTCCATTTAATGAAAATTTTCATAATAATAAAAAAGAAGCCTAGGTTTAGTATCTTTGACGTAGTATAAGTTCTTTGATGGGTCTATGAAGAAATGTAATAAGTTGCAATTGTAAAGTTTTCACGAAATATATATGCGGGTGCGCGCACACGGTCGCGCACGAACAAAAGCCAAAAAAGCGGAGATAAACCCCCTTTATAATATGCTCCTGGAGCTCTTTATGTTGTTTTTGATTTTTTAAACTTGCAACAACATTTTCATGTGTGACACAGGATCGAAATGAAATGAAGAAATGTATCTTTTCTCGGGGCATTTATGACTCTCAATTTTTAGTTTAGTAAGAATGAGGCTCTGCTCTCCGTACAGAAGAATTTCTCCACACTCGTTGCATTTCATGTGCACCTTTGCAAAATATGGTCTCAAGTCCATCACAGCACTCGATGGAGATACAGGTCGTCCACCAGAAGATGTGCTGGCCACCTCTGATGGTAATAGCGTGGCCAGGGCTCTTGTCGATGCCTTTGCAAATTCAACAGGGTGCACTTGTTTAACATGCCGCACCATGGTATGTATGGAAAAGGAATATTTTTTTCTTGGATTTCCTCTTGAGAGAACCGCATTGCATATCGCGCAGGTAACTTTTGGCGCATTCACTTTCTTTTGTTCTTCAGGATAAGTGAAAAATTGCCAAATAAAAGATTCCTTTTTTCTTTTTAAAGGTAGTCGCTCATTTCCTTCAGATTCGGAAGATGAATGCGGGGCGGCAACCATTTCAGCAAAGTCTTCCGAAGGGTGTTGAACGTTGTTCTCTTTTGAGAGTAGAAAAGATAGTGAGAGAAGTGGGTGGAGTGCTCCGTGTAAATCGCAGAATAGAAACTACTAAGAACCAATTGGAAGTGTTGTTTTCAAGTCACATGACTTCACATGCGCGTCTCAGGACATGTACGCGGTGATAGTATCTGGTCACGTACGCCATTTGGAAGTAGCGGTCTAATTCAGCGAACTTTCAAAACGTGAAAAGGAGTAAATCCAAACACATCCGGATTTAATATATCTTCTGAGCTCGATTCAAGCATACAATTGTTAAAGTATAAAACCTTTTATAAATTTTTTTAAAAATAACAAGGTGTGTACATTCGGTCACGCACGAAAGTTTATAAAGACATTCGGCTCCATTTAATGAAAATTTTCATAATATTAAAAAAGAAGCCTAGGTTTAGTCTCTTTGACGTATTATAAGTTCTTTGATGGGTCTATGAAGAAATTCAATAAGTTCAGATTGCAAAGTTTTCACGAAATATATAGGCGGGTGCGCGCAGTCGGTCGTGCACGAAAGCCTGGAAATGCGCTATCCATTTTATTGAGAACTGTTGCCGAGAGTGCGCACACCGGGTCGTGCACGAAAGTTTAGAAAGGCTATTTTTATTTACAGACAAATTTTAATGCGTTGAAAAAAAGGCAAGGTACAGACTTTCTAATTCTGTATCGCTTTACAAGGAGTCTCTATGCAACTTGAACAGTGAAGAAAACGGCTTGTTTCCGAAAAAAATATTGCCAGAACTTTATTTACAAAAGTATAGGTTGTATACACGAGATATTTCTGAATTAGCATTTTAAAAACCAATGAAATTCACTGAAAAAACCATAGGTTTTACACACGTTATAGTTAGGAAGTAGCATTTACAAAACCTATGAAATTCACTGAAAAAACCATAGGTTTGACACCAGTTATAGTTAGCTGGAAATTTTACTGATATAAAACCAATGAAATTCCACGTTATAGTTAGTTGGACTCACTATAACTTGCGCGTGTAATGCACTGCTGATGACGTCACATATTACATCACTCATGACATCACTGATGACAGCATCCTTGTGACACAGTGACAGACCTCCTTTCACTGTAATCTAACCCTTGAAACGCATATTCAAAAATATAAACTAAAATGTTCAAAAAAATGGAGATACCATACCAGTTACAACAACCAATTCAATAATTCCACCATCTATATACACATGCACTAATTCACCAACAGTTCTGTATAGTCACTCATACATATACTCACTCATCATATGTAGTGATACACCTATACATCCTGTTACACACTGACAGTCATTCAAAAGTTATTCACACACATACTCACACTTGCAAATAAACTATTTAACATCCATTTATTTGCATAAACAGCTATACACACACTACCACTTTACTTCTAAGGAAACGTACACATACTTACTCTCTTAAAAAATCACCTATAGAAACACATACTAATTTAAACAGGAACTCTTACAATCCCTCACTCTCACATATAGTCACTTATATACATCAATATTCACATATACTACATTAAAACATATGTAGTTACTGATAAAGACACTAATAAGACAGTCATTCACTCACTAACACAGACATATGCACACTAATCCACCCATACAGTCCTGCACATATGCTGTCTTCAAAAAACATACAAACAGAGACTCAGTCATTCATGCATCTATGTGTTAAGTAATACCCCCACCAAACCATACAGACACTCATACTGATACTAAAAAAAACATCTAATAACCTATATACATACACATGTACCTACTCATCAACACATGCAGCCACTTATACACAAAGTGAAGCACTAATACATATATTTAAATATTTAAGCATTACTCAGTAATATATGTATTCACTAAGATATTAAATAATATACACATTCACTGGATGGTGTCATCAGTGATGTCATGAGTGATGTAATATGTGACGTCATCAGCAGTGCATTACACGCGCAAGTTATAGTGAGTCCAACTAACTATAACGTGGAATTTCATTGGTTTTATATCAGTAAAATTTCCAGCTAACTATAACTGGTGTCAAACCTATGGTCTTTTTCAGTGAATTTCATAGGTTTTGTAAATGCTACTTCCTAACTATAACGTGTGTAAAACCTATGGTTTTTTCAGTGAATATATATATATATATATATATATATATATATATATATATATATATATATATATATATTACCTACTGGCGATAGCCAGTAGGTATATATAGTTAGGACCTAGCTACCATAGGAAATCCGCAACATTCTATTGGGATTAACTTTGGCGCGGTTGAGGAATTTGCGTGTAATTTTCAAGAAGTTTGGCCAGCTCTGCTGCGCTCCTTCCCTGAAAGTTTCGGGGAGATTCGTGAAGTGGGGGCTGAGAAAAAAGGGGGGTCCCAAAACGTGTTTTCCCCATGTTAATTTCCATAGGACGTTCTGACAAGGCTACAGCCCGAACCACTGAATGGAATTACACCAAACTTGGCAAAGTTGTAGGGACTGTTACGCAGAAGTGCCTTCGCTATATTTGGTGAAAATTGCTCCAGTGATTTTTATGAAAATTAACTTCAAAAACACATATATATCTGGGCGGAGCCTAACCACACATCTCATCGTGAGATCTGATTGGCTGTCAGCACTTCATCCAAGAAGTGTTGGCAGCCATCTTGGGACCAATATACATGATAGAACCTCATTAAAAAGCATTGTAGTTAATAGAGGGTTTTAGGACTTTAGTTACATTATAAATCATTTGTTGATGGTACCATACTCATTTTAGGAATTGTGGTGTGTTCTAAGGTGATTTTACCATGTGAAAAAGCCTTCTGCTGGGATATCATGAATCATGTTTGAAAGAAAACTATTATCTCATGCTTTTCCCACAGTGGTTTTGAAGGGGATCTATAAGCTAAACTAAAAAACATATTTTCTGTAAATTCACATTATCTTTCTCAGTCATGTGAGAATGAAGTCTGACATTCTCAGTAAAACATGTACATCCAACAAGGACAGAGACTGCCAGTTGATTCCTTTGTGTTCTACTGCAGCCTCCTAGAGTGTTTTAAAGAACAACGAGAGCGCTAACAGTCCTACTTGTTACAAAGATATGGCACACCTGAAGCCATCTTGATTGGAATAAAGTGGTAACTCTTAAAACATTTAATTTAAAAAGGAACAAAATGAGGGGGTATATTTTGCCATAGAAAGTATGATTAGTGCTGCAGAAAGAAAAATTAGGGCACATTTTGAGTGACTTCCCAAATCCTCTTCTATTTCATTAAAAAATACTGACATGCAGTCTCCCAAGATGGCCACCAGAGACAAAAGAGCCCAAATGTAGCTCAAATATCACCCAGATGTAGCCCAAGTATAGCCCAATGACAGAATGTCCCAGAGTGTTCTAAAGAACAATTAGAGCGCTAACAGTCTTACTTATGACAAAAGTATGGCACACCAGAAGTCATCTTGATTGGAATGAATTGGTAAGTCTGAAAACATTTAATTTAAAAAGGAACAAAATGAGAGGGTTCATTTTGCCATAGAAAGTATGATTAGCAGCAGATTTCCCTGGTGAGCAGTAGCTTTACTACAGTGATCTAATGAGCAACTAGAGTGCTAACAATCAGAATTGATGGCAAATGTGTGACACATCTGAATGCCTTCTTGATGGAATCAAAGTAAACAAGCATTGAAAATGCAATAGATCTCGCCCTCGTTTAAGTTAACGCCATTCTGTTTGTAATGAGGTGGCTTTTTAGCTTTGCTTTTATTAGTGTTTTTAAAATTTTCATGTAAATAACATGCATGTGTATGCATATATGTATATGTATGCATGCATTTATATTTGTATTTATATAGATATGCAGATTATATATGTTTATATATGTATGTATATATATATTCACTGAAAAAACCATAGGTTATAGACCATATATAGTTAGGAATTAGCATTTACAAAACCTTGAAAATTCACTGAAAAAACCATAGGTTATAGACCATATATAGTTAGGAATTAGCATTTAAAAAACCTTATTTTACTCACACAAAACCATTGAAATTCCATATATAGTTAGTTGCACTAACTATATATCGCGCACCCGCAATCCACTGCTGATGATGTCACATATTAAATCATTCATGACATGGTCAGTGACATCACTGATGACATCACTGATGACATCTCAAATGACATCACTGATGATATCTCATTTGACATCAATGGTCACATCACTGATGATATCATTAATGTGACAATACAATGCATCTCCTCACACTTTAATATAACCTCTGTTACACCGAGTGTTAAATACAGAATATAATTTTTGAAACCATTGACACACCAATACTAGTTACTACATACGCACTCACTGATTCTTACGTCTACACACACATTCACTCATTCACCCATACAATCATTCATACATACAATCACTCATCTTTACAACACTATCATACGCACTCATACACCTATACAGACACTCACACTCTGCCACTCATCCATGGAGTTACTCACACACCTAGTCAGTCCTGTAAAGAATCAATCACACTTCCATTTTCTAATCTATACAGTTAAACATAGAGCACCTTACATTTTCAAACATATACTAACACATACTTACTCTCTTATACAATCATTGATACAAGTACACATTGATCTGCACAGAGTCACACACCTCCCAGCCAGCCACACACACACTCAGTCTCCCATACAAATACTTGGACAATCAATCAATAACCCATATAGTTACTCATATAGCTACTGATCAACACATGCAGCAGTTTACAGAACAACAGACATAATGATGCACAAATTAAGACAGTTTAGTCACTAACCCATGCACTCAGTGAGACACATTTAATCACTCACTCATACAGTCAGTCATGCACCTACTAAATCCTTCGTCCAGACACTTATACATCCACTCATTCTTCAATATGTAAGACATATTTAAACTTTACAGAAACAAAAAATCACTGGATGTTGTTATCAGTGATGTCATCAGTGATGTCATTTGAGATGTCATTGCATTGTATTGTCACATTAATGATATCATCAGTGATGTGACCATTGATGTCAAATGAGATATCATCAGTGATGTCATCAGTGATGTCATTTGAGATGTCATCAGTGATGTCATCAGTGATGTCACTGACCATGTCATGAATGATGTAATATGTGACATCATCAGCAGTGGATTGCGGGTGCGCGATATATAGTTAGTGCAACTAACTATTTATGGAATTTCAATGGTTTTGTGTGAGTAAAATAAGGTTTTTTAAATGCTAATTCCTAACTATATATGGTCTATAACCTATGGTTTTTTCAGTGAATTTTCAAGGTTTTGTAAATGCTAATTCCTAACTATATATGGTCTATAACCTATGGTTTTTTCAGTGAATTTCATTGGTTTTTTAAAAGCTAATATCTGTTGCTGTAAAATGTATTCTTCTTTAAATCCAAAAATATATTTTATATGTTTATTAATAATTTTTTTTAACACTTTTTTTTTGTTCGCTCCCGGTTCGCGAACCGGGAAGCTTCCCGTTAGCTCAATTTGATGCCGCGAACCGGTAAACGTTCCGTTTGCGCAACTGCCGCGTTAGAAATCAACATCGTGACGCGTCGCGGAAGCGCGACATATCACGTTGTCGCGTAATGCGTCTTATGACGCGCCGCGTTAGCGCACCCGGAAGTGCTCCGGAGCGCGAACCGAGGCGCGAAGCGCAGCTCCCCGGAAGCGATCCGGGGCGCGTCGCGAAAGCGCGACGTATCGCGTTGCCGCGTAATGCGTCTTATGACGTGCCGCGTTAGCGCACCCGGAAGTGCTCCGGAGCGCGAACCGAGGCGCGAAGCGCAGCGACCTGGAAGCGATCCGGGGCGCGTTCCGCAGCGCGTAACATAAGCGTAACAGGTCATGTGACTTGTTAATAAAACTTTTCATTGGTTCATTTTACTTTTGGTTTCCTAATGATGTAAGGCTAAGTCAGGTGACCTAAAAATAACACTTTTCATTGGTTTAGAACTATTTTTTTTCCCAAATGATGAAAGCCCCCACCTTTTTTCTCACTCTGACTTTCAACTTTGTGAAAGGAAGACCTATTTTGCTCATTGGAAAATGGCTTCATTGGTAGCTTCAGCTGGTGGACCCCCACCACCACCACCACCTCCTCATGGGAAGAGAGGACCACCTCCACAGTTCCTTGCCAACACAGAGGAGGAAGAGGATCGAGAAGAGGAAGAGGAAGAACAGGAACCAGAATTTTTACAAGAGCAGCCCCGGGTTTCTCATCGGAAAATTAGTTTTATTTGGCAGTTTTTTTCATTACCCGAAGGGCAGAAAAAGGTTAATGCTCGATATGTCACGTGCCGAATATGCAAAGAAGACTTATCGAGAGGCACTGATAAAAAGTATAGTTTCGGCAACCATAATATGCACCGGCACATGCAGAGGTGGCATCCTCTAAATTACAGCCGGGCAGAGATGCGTGACCTGCAGGACAACCCACCAACTCCTGTGGCCAGGACATCATCACAGATATCTCTGTCAGGGCCAGAGGCACGCGAAACAGTGCCAAACATACAAGAAAACTTTGTGCACATGAAAATTGTGTGTTTATATTGCGGTACGTTACTTTCCTGTGCCAATATGAGCATTAACTTAGTAAACAGGGCATTTGAAAATCACAAATGCTCTAAACGCCCCAAAAAATATTTTTTTTTTTGCTCCTGTTGAGCCCTTTCCAATGCATGTTTTTTGTTCTTTCCCCTCCAAAAAAACCCCCCAAAAAAAAATTGTTCAAAAAATACAAAAAAAACAAAAAATATTCAGAAAATTAAAAAAAATATAAAAAACACAAAAAAAAAGTTATTTTCAGAACTACCTCCCCTTTAAAAAAAAATTGCTAGAATGTTTAGCACTCTGGCAAGCTCTATTTCTTTTGGTTCGCTTCCCCGTTCGCTCCCCGGTACGCGAACTGAAAGCGAACCAAAAAAAGTTCTTAAAAAAAAAAAAGAGTAAGTATAAGGGAAGTAAACAGAGAGTAATGTTAAAAGAAAGACAGCTATAGGGACTAAACCAGAGATGCTGTTTAATAGATTTATTTACCGAAGAAAAGATAGAAGAGGATATAATTGTGAAAAACAAAATAGATAAGGAAGTGAAAGAATCAAGCATAGAAAATGCAATAGGTCTCGCAATTGAAGAGTTTGACCTTTTGGTTTTGCAAATGGATGAGTGGCGTTGCGTGTATGAGTGGCGTTGCGTGGATGAGTGGCGTTGCGTGGATGAGTGGCGTTACGTGGATGAGTGGCGTTGCGTGGATGAGTGGAGTTGCGTGGATGAGTGGCGTTGTGTGGATGAGTGGCGTTGCGTGGATGAGTTGCGTGTGTGAGTGGCGTTGCGTGTGTGAGTGGCGTTGCGTGTGTGAGTGGCGTTGCGTGTGTGAGTGGCGTTACGTGTATGAGTGGCAATGCGTGTGTGAGTGGCGTTGCATGTGTGAGTGGCATTGCGTGTGTGAGTGGCGTTGCGTCGATGAGTGGCGTTGCGTCGATGAGTGGCGTTGCGTCGATGAGTGGTGTTGCATGGATGAGTGGGGTTGCGTGGATAAGTTGCGTGTGTGAGTGGCGTTGCGTGTGTGAGTGGCGTTGTGTGTGTGAGTGGCATTGCGTGTGTGAGTGGCGTTGCGTGTGTGAGTGGCGTTGCGTCGATGAGCGGCGTTGCATCGATGAGTGGCGTTGCGTCGATGAGTGGTGTTGCATGGATGAGTGGGGTTGCGTGGATGAGTTGCGTGTGTGAGTGGCGTTGCGTGTGTGAGTGACGTTGCGTGTGTGAGTGGCGTTGCATGGGTGGGTGGTGTTCCATGTGTGAGTGGCGTTGCATGTGTGAATAGCGTTGCGTGTATGAGTGGCGTTGCATGTGTGAGTGGCGTTGTGTGTGTGAGTGGCGTTGTGTGTGTGAGTGGCGTTGCGTGTGTGAGTGGCGTTGCGTGTGTGAGTGGCGTTGTGTGTGTGAGTGGCGTTGCGTGTGTGAGTGGCGTTGCATGTGTGAGTGGCATTGCGTGTGTGAGTGGTGTTGCGTGTGAGAGTGGCATTGCGTGTGTGAGTGGCGTTGTGTGGATGAGTGGGGTTGCTTGGATGAGTGGGGTTGTGTGGATGAGTTCCGTGTGTGAGTGGCGTTGCGTGTCAAATCAGCAGTGAAAAACGTGTTTATTTGTGAGCAGCTTAAAAGAAGTAAACTTAAAACTTGTCAAACACCATACCTCATAAATTAGGCAAAATAGCTATAACAAGCTGAACTTTTAGCATACATTATCGTTGCTCGAGTGATGCGCCCAAGATCACACAGAGGCTAGGAGAAAGACGGAGGGCATTGCTGTGGGGAGGGGGGAGGAGAAATGCACACGGCGGGCAGGGGAGGGGGCGGAGCGGCATGAGGGTGTGAAGCAGCCGCGGCCTTTGAAGTGAAGCTAAGCTTCACTTTAAAGGTGTGGGAGGAGTGCGGCTAAGGGAACAGACGGCGATTTGGTGATGTGCACGTGCATTTTAGGTCAATGCGCTTGCGCATTGACCTAAAAGCCACGGGCACAGCACCAAATCGCCACAGTTAGTTAAACTTTGTTTAAAACCCTATAGTCTCGCTTCTCTCAATGCGCATGCGCATTGATAGGTCACGAGACCTAAAAAAGGAGAGTAGAAGAATAACAAAGAAGATTTTCTTGGAGAATGTGAGTGAATGTTCAAAATAAGATTAAAACATGTGGAATAACAGAGAGAAAAAACAGAAAACAGAAAAGAAAAAATAACAGAAAAAGATTAATTGAAACAGCAAAGAAATGTAAATAACATAGGGCCATATCATCAACATAGGCAATAAAAGTTTTGCAGCTTTTATCTGCAGAAATGTGTCGCTAAAGCCGCTTTTGCGGCAGAAAACTGCTGCTAAAACCACTTTAGCAGCAGTTTTCTGCCAATAAAAACAGCAATAATTTTATTGGCTGTGTTCATAATATGCCCCTTAGTGTGCTTCAACTACACAGAGAAAGCATAATGAACAAGTAGTGAAAGAGTGATCAGTCAAAGACACTAAGAGTAATAGAGACGGAGTGAGTGAACAAGAGTGAGGAATTATGAGAAGAGAGGGACTGAGAAAAGGAGTGGAAGGAGTTGAGTAAGTAGGTAATAGAGAAAGGAATGAGGGAAGTAGCAAAGGCAGGAAACTGAGGGTTAAAGAAATGAAGCTGTGGAACTAATAGTAGGTGAATGTGATAGAAATGTAACAAAAAGAGTAGAAAACATTTACCTTATAATTGTCGTTAACTTACTCACTTTTTATTTTTATACATTCAATCTGTGAAAGAGAGAACAAACATTTGAAAAATATTAAAACATGTATTTAAAAATTAGAAAAGACAAGGGAAAAGATTGAAGGACAAACAGTTTTGTAACAACTTTGACACTTACAGAAGCTTCTGCTTCTCCAGGCCCCCTACACAGTCCTAAAGATATACATTTTAAACTAACAGTATCTTGATGCAGATGAAGTGAGGCCTATCTTAAAACATGGTGCATCTTTTGCACTGCTGTTGTCTCACAAAAGTGTCGCAAGACACTAACATTTTAAATGATTGTTTCAGGATGCCAATAAGATGTGTCCTATCCAGAGGTTTGTTTGAGGTGAGGCCTACTCAGGGTTCCAAATGAGTTGTTGAAGAGAACAGAGGACATAATACATGTGAAGGCCTACCAATGAAGTAAGTCATATCCACTTCACTCTTGAACAAAGGCCAGACCTCTTCTGTGTCCGTGGACAGACCTAAACTTCATCTGCACAATGTCATTCGTAAACTTATGAAACACAGGTGATGTAATTGAAAAATGTGGAGTTTCTTTTCCTCATTTCACAATCACATCACCTGTGTTGCCTTTGGTTAGGTATCTCATAGTGCAGATGGAGTCTAGCATATCAAAGAGTACACAGAAGTTGAGCAGTGTATACAACAATTTTGACATTTACCGAAGACTTAGCTTCTTATCTTGTTGGAGATGAAGTGAGGCCTGTCTTGCAACATGGTGCATCTTTTGCATCACTGCTGCATCAGTTTCATGTGGCACGGGTTTTTTACAGCATGACACATCTGCCTAGATGAATCAATTTTTAAATATGTCGCCACATAGCAAATCTTTTGCACCGCCGCTGCGTCACAAAAGTGACGCACAGTGGCGCAAAAGAGGCATACACCTATCATAAATCTGTCCCTAACATTTGAAATGATTGATTCAGGATGACGATAAGGTGTGGCCTCTCCAGAGGTTTGTTTAAGGTGAGGCCTACTCAGGGTTGCAGATCAAATTTACGCTTGTTGAAGAATACAGAGGAGATAATACATGTGAAGGCCTACCAATGAAGTAAGTCATGTTCACTTCACTCTTGAACAAAGGCCAGACCTCTTCTGCGTCCGTGGACAGACCTAAACTTCATCTGCACAATGTCATTCGTAAACTTATGAAACACAGGTGATGTAATTGAAAAATGTGGGGTTTCTTTTCCTCATTTCACAATCACATCACCTGTGTTGCCTTTGCTTAGGTATCTCATAGTGCAGATGTAGTCCAGCATATGAAACAGTACCCAGAAATGCACACTGCATGCAACAACTTTGACACTTACAAAAGCTTCAGCTTCTGCATGCCCCCTACACAGTGCTAATTATATACATTTCAAACTGATGGTATCTTGCTGGAGATGAACTGAAACCTATCTTGCAACATGGTGCATCTTTTACACAAAAGTGACCCACAGCGGCGCAAAAGAGGCGCACGGCCATCATAAATCTGACCCTAACATTTTAAATGATTGTTTCAAGATGCCGATAAGGTGTAACCTATCCACAGATTTGTTTCAGGTAAGTCCTACTCAGGGTTGCAGATGAAATTTAGGTTTGTTGAAGAATACAGAGGAGATAATACATGTGCAGACCTACCAACGAAGTGAGTCATGTCCACTGCACTCTTGAACAAATGTCAGACCTCCTCTGTCTCCTGGAACAGGCCTAAACCTCATCTACACAATGTGATGTGTAATGTTTGGAAACACAGGTAATATAATTGAAAAACGTGCAATTTTTTTTGCTCATTCCACAATCATATCACCTGTGTTTCCTTTGCTTAAGTATCTCATTGTGGGAATGTAGTCTATCATATGAAAGACTACGTAGAATGTGAGCACTGTATGCAACAACTTTGACACTTACAGAAGCCTCTCCTTCTCCATGCCTCCTACACAGTTCTAAATGTACATCATAAATGCAAACAGTACAGAATTAATTATACATGTTAAATGGTTTATTTTTGCTGTTCTCAGAATGTATTAAATTTCACTAAAACAGTGACTTGAAGGTATTCATCATATAACAGCGGGGAAAAAAAACACAATCAAAATGATTGTGTTTAAAAAACCCATACAACATAACAAATCAGAATTCAGAACTCCATAAAGTTAAATTACTTTCCATGACGTCGAAGGATGTCCTATGAACAGCTTACACTCTGTTGTGCTGTTATTACTTTCAGCCCGCCACTTTCTGAAAGAAAACCTCCATCGTTTTGAAAAATATGTTACATACAATAAATGACTTCTCGCTCTCTACCACACGTTTCCACAAGGCCAAATCATGTCAGAGCCATTTATAACTCTTGGATTTCTTGTAAGCCAATCCCGTCATTTTGCATTTCCGCAACTTTCAGAATTAAAATGTTGAAGATCATTTTCACAATCCTGGACTAGTAATATCTTCCCCTTCTTCCTCACTCATGTTCTACATTTCCTATGTCACTGATACTGCTTACTATGAAGCAGACTTACACTACCTCTATGACTACTACAATTATGTAATTCTCCACATCACTTTTAATCACAAAGCAATATAAAACAGTAGACAGCATTGCAGACTTACATTCCCTCTACTCCATGTTTTGATTGGCTGCTTCAATTAGCTTATAAAAAGAAACAGTTTTTCTGAACTCATTCAAAGTGCAGTTATTTTTCCATGACGTCAAGTGTTATGGTAAGAAGTTATGTCTCTGTACTACACCTATCCTCAAGGCTAAATCGTGTAGGAGCCATTAGAACCTCTTGAAATTCCTCAGAGCACATCCCGAGATTCTTTCCCTAAAATGTTGGTTTTAAAAACACCAGGTAAGAATTTTTAAGGTCATACGGCAATTTTTTTTTGAAAATTAAAACAGAATCGTTGCAGAATGACCAGCCATTTCTAGACTTTAAATAAGCTGTGTAATGTCCTGATGTTATTGAAGGACCGTCATGATATATAATTGCTGCAGTTACAAAAGTCCTTCCTGATATTGACAACTGTGAAGCCACAACATTTTTAATTAAAATTGTCAATTTTGTTCCATCAGGCCTACATCGTTGGAACATTAAAATGACTTACTGGCCATATGTTCGTATAAATAATGTTGAAATCATTTCAGATTTACATTGGCTACACTCCATGTTGTGATCAGCTGCTTTTACTAGCTTATTAAAAGAGACTGATTTACTCTCTGGCAAAGTTAAATATATAAATCTTTCTGAGTCTACACTAGTAGTACTTGATACCCTATAGTTCTCGCAGTCATGCTGCCATTGATAAGAAAGCCCAAACAGGTGATCTACATCTACACCTTCAGCATGCAATACATTAAGCATATACATTAAAAACTCCTGGCAATCTTGCTGAATATTTTGAGAGAATTGTGTTTGACCTGAACATCTGTCTAACAGATTTCGAATTTCAGACACACTTTCTATTTTTGTTCTATCAGTGCTACATTTCTCTAACACAGAATTTAACAAACTGCAAAATATTTGATCAGAATTGACCACAATCTCTTCTTTTACATTTTCTAGAGAAAACAAAACATTAACCACTACATTAGCATAGCAGTTGACACCAGAACTGTTTTCAAATTGAAAACCAACAACATCTTCAACAGAATACTTTTTGTTTCTGCTTATAATTTCAGGTTCATCGACTTTTCGTCTTTTTGCTACAACCTCCCTAGTATTGGTCACATTTCTTCGTTTCCGGCCTACCACACGTTTCTCAAACAAAGGATATTGAGGCAAATGTGGCGCATACTCTCTTCTTAACCTATTGTATTCCTTAACACAATCTAGATCCGCACAAATGTTTGTGACATCACACTCAATCAAGTACAATCCCGATAAAGTTTTAACTCGTGACAATGCCACATATGCCATACCCTCCTTGAACACAGAACTGCCAATATTCACCAATGCACTGTCTACACTTAAACCTTGCGATTTATGGATTGTCACCGCAAATGCCAAGCAAACAGGAAACTGCTTAGGGCGAACATATAAGTCTTTTACAAGCAAAAATCTAGCAGAACAACGACCAATTAGCTGTACTTCCTCAATGCCATCAAATTTAATTTTTAAAAATTCAATTCCATCTCTATTTCTGTATTTCACAAAATCAACAACATTACCCATTCATCCATTTACCAGACCTCTTTCAACATGTAAATTCCTTCTTAAAATTATACGGCAGTTCAAGCACACATTCAGAGTCTTTTCAAAACCTGCAGTTTTAGATATAGTCTTCTCTAATGAATCCAATTTTGTTTTCAAATTCTCAGACAAAATAATTGTTGATCCCATATGCTCTACTCTGTCAATAGCTTCCAGTTTCACAATCTCTTGCTTTTCTAAATGCAACATTTTGTTGTTGAATTTGGCACATTCTGCAAGAGTTGGCATCAAACATATTCCAGATTTTTTCTCAATAATTTTCTGAAAAATATTCTCAGGCACAACATCTTGTTCTGGATATAAATTTGACAGTAATCGTGCATGTAAAGCTTCTTTCCCATGCTCGGTCACTTTTCCAATTCTAACATCTTGTAGAATATTCTTGTAAACTTCATCCTTCGCCTGACGCATATTTTCATGCAGTTCAGCATAATTGAAGTTTAACCATATATTGACGTTGCCAATGCTCCCTAGGCACTTCCTGGTATCTTCATGCGTGAGCATTTGGAACACAGGTTGTCCTTTCACTGGTGTCAGCTGCAGAAGATCTCCGAAAACAATGATGTGTTTGCCACCAAATAACACATCATACTCTGTTTTGAGAACTTCTTGCATTCTCAAATGCACAAAGGCAAGCATGACATTGGAAACCATGCTTACTTCGTCAATGATAAGAAGTTTCATTGTCCACAAGTAACCATTGCACAGACACCACCAATTAGTATTTACCCATGCAGAGCCCAGGATTCTCCTCATACCGGCCAGCAGGTCATTTTATTAATTAAAATTCGAGGAAAAAGTCTCTCGTTTTGCGGTGCACTCCTCGTTGTGAGTCGCCCTTTGGTATCGGATATTTTCTCTACAAAAGTGGAAACAACAGTATTTTATTATTGTTAGAACCGGCAACTGCCACCTCTAACAGAAGTGTAATCATACGAGGGTTGCTACTCAAAATAACTCCTCCGTCGTATGCAGCACCCCCTCTCCTTACCGACACACCACGAGACGTCTGCGTTATCTCCTTCAATCTCGAGATGTCATCCCTCCCATCGGGTTTAAAAAGGAGAAGTGAAAACACTCAACCATTGGAGGCATGTCCCGTCCCTTGTCACGTATTTCCTTCAGTGAATCAGCTCTTCGCAGCCCTCACAGGGGTTTCTCGGTTCTATGGTTGACATCTTAGAATGTCTCAGAACGTATCACCAATATCAAGTTGTGTCGTTGTATGAATATATACACCTAGCCCAATAGAGTGTCTATATAAATAAATACCCGACTGTGTGTTCCCAGGTAGAGCCACGGCGATAAAATAATTAAAACAGTAAATTCCGGAAATTCGCTGTGTCGGAAAAGCCCGTCATGTCAGGAGTCTAAATAATTTCGTGACGAACAAAGGTATTGTTAAAGGTTTTTTATAACAAGTCTAAACACTGCATGGGTAAACGCTCATTCCCTCTCAGATTGAATGTTCGCCATCTATGAGTATGTGACTAGTACTCGTGTGAAGTCTGTTGTGGCCAACTCTGTGCTCCACTGTGATGTTTAATGCTATTCTAGATTCTCCTATACCACAACTAGGTATATTCCTTACTCCTATCGGGCTGCGCCTGAACATATAAAAGCACACTCGGGGCATCGGCCAGATATAGACTACCGGCCTGTATATATGCACCATACACCCACTGGTAGTATGGTTAATTAATTAGGGGATCTCACACATCACCAATGCCAAATGCCAAATATTATCGTCAGATTTACAATGGTAGCATGGTATATACATCACAGGTGTAGGAATGTCGTGGTTGGAGTACAGTGGTTATAAAACTACGAGACTGCACAGACATAGGAGTTAGTTAACTTTATTCCACTCAAGGAGTTCATTGAATCCTTCTTTTTCACTAGATTCCTGAAAGATCCATCTCTCTTCTTTCGATATCAGTCTTCTTTCCACACTGTGAGCATCACCAGTCACTTTTTCTAGCACCGTCCACGTAAAACTATGTTTCGTGGTATGGAAATGTTGGACTAATTTAGTTGACAATTTTCCTGATCTTATCTTGCTCAAATGCTCCTGGATTCTTGTTTTTATTTTCCTTGTGGTAAGGCCTATATACTGGACGCCACATTCACATTGTAATCTGTAGACCACATTAGTGGTGTTGCAATTGCTGTATTGGCCTGGAAACCACTCTTTCCCTGATCTTAAGGTGACACGCAACGTTTTTTTGGTTAAAGGACAAACCGAGCACGTCCCGCATTGGAAGTGGCCGTTAGGAAGGGCACATTCCCTAGCGGATTTAACTGTGGGGGCTCGTGTGTGGACCAATTTGTCTTTGAGGTTGCCAGACCTTTTAAAAGCAAACCTCGGGGGCGGCATCTTGAAGTCGTTGTTTGACAATAAAGACCAGTGCTTTAGAACGGATTGCCTGATTTTGGTTGCTAAAGGGTCATAGGTCATCACTACAGGGACACATTCTTCCCTTTCTTTATGGTTTTTCTCCAGGAGGGCACTTCTTGGGGTGTTCAATGCCCTTTTCTTGGCCTGTCTGATAATCCCAGCTGGATAATTTCTTTCTTGCAGTTTTTTGCTTAAGTCCTTGGATTGCTCCACAAACACTGCCGTGGATGAACAGTTCCTGCGATATCGCAGGAACTGACCCACCGGCAGGTTATCCCTCAACGCCCTCGGGTGGAAAGATTCATACAAGCGGAGTGAGTTCCTGTCGGTGGGTTTTTGATGTACCCGGGTCTGGAGCAAACCTGCCTCAACTTCTATATCTAAGTCTAGATATATAGCAGATTGTTGGTTGTAATTCCACGTGAATCTGAGGCTCAAATCTTGACTATTTAGCCAGTTTAGAAATTCCAGGAGACCAAGTTTGTCGCCTGTCCAAATGCAGAGCACGTCATCGATATATCTCTTCCAGAGGCGGAGGTGCCTCTGGAAGGGGTTAGATGGAGGATAGATGACGTGCTCCTCGAACTGGCCTACATAAATGCAGGCCAAGCTCGGTGCCATGGTGGCCCCCATGGATGTCCCCGTGGTTTGCAAGAACAGCTTTTCCTTGTATCCAAAGTAATTCCGGTTAAAGCTAGTTCTATACATTGAAGTACAAAAGTCTGGGGGACATCGTAAAACCACTCCTGTTCCCCAAGAGCACGCGCTGCTGCCACGAGGGTAGCATCTTGGGGAATGCAGGAGTAGAGGGATTGGATGTCTATCGTTACCAAAAACTCCTTTTCTTGGTTGAATTCCAAACCACCAACTAGATTAAGGATGTCCATTGATGCGCCATGCTGCTGGGTATTAACAACGTGACGCATCTGAGAGATGTGTCACGTTGTAAAGCCCTGCGCCATCAGGAGGCGTTCCGGCGCAGGGGAGGGCGTTCCTGTGCAGGAACGCCTCCTAAAAGTGGCTGAGTGAAATCCACAAGATTTCACTCAGTCACTTTTAGGCCAATGCTGCGTCAAAACCCTGCGCCTGCTTGAAGCAGGCGCAAGGCTTGATGCAGCATTGGGGAGATAGGGCTTGCGACGCAGCTCAAGCAATGCGCTGCTTTTACGGCACAGATGCATCACGCAGCTCAGGTTGTGGCCTCCTAACTAGTTCAATGTAGTTCATCATAGAGCTAGATGCCGTACTTTGGATAGTGGTCCCGAAAGTCTCATCCTTATGAAGATTAACACTGCCAATGTGTGCTTCATAAAATATTGTGATAATGTCTCAAAGTCATATATGTAGTGCTGTGTTAAGATCTGTAAACCTTTTTAGACATGGAAGCCTCATCCTCAGTAATTTGTCCAGCTGTGGATGTGCGGTCTTCAGCATTGCTAATACGTCAAAGAAAGACCTGTGAAAAGATGACTCTTATGCATGAGGTTTGACGATAATACAGTTGAGAGGCCCCGATTAAAAAAAAAAAAACAATGAGACAATGTTTTTATTAGTATTAGTAGTTGAGCACTCCACTTGTCACAAGTTCTTTGCACCAAGACATGTTTGAGTCTTTTGTTTTACTCACCCTGCTTTCTTCTTCACTTTCAATTTACAGTGCCTGCTAATATGATCTCCGGCTCATGGTGTATGTTAGTGTCCTGATGATGATCCTGGTATTTGTAGATGACTGAAACGTTGTCAACTGAATATACAGATTACCTACTTATAAATATATGGTTTGTTATGATGGGCTGTGTTGTTCTTGTTCTTAAGACACAGAAGATGATCACGTTTATCACATGCCTGTGTCACTTCTGAAGGAGCACCGAGCATGTTGTTCTACACTGGCACTTACAGTTCCATTTTTGTAACTTTAATTGTTTAATGGATTAAAATTGCAATTTTACTGGAAATAATTTCTCCATATTCCTTTTATTAGGGACTTGCGTTATCAGTCTAAAGTTGGCACTTATTAAATGCAATTAGGTTAGTCAATGGGAGTAGTAGGCCCTGTAACAGTGTAAAACGACTCTAGACGTTTTTCACTGAGAGGACATGTAAAAGTATGCATGTCCCACTTTTTAAATACAATCCACCCTGCCTTGTGAGCCTTTAGGGCCTTTCTTAGGGCGGACTTATAAGTATTAGAAAAGAAAGATTTAGACCTCATAAACTGTTTATTTTGCCAGGTACAAATGGCAGTTTAAAACAGCACTATAAGCTGCTTTGTTGGGCCTGCCACTCGTTTCCTCATTATGAAACAACGTGGGAAAGTGTTATATAACTGTGAGTTATGTTGCAAGACTCACAGAGTACCGGCGTCTTTTTGTTCTGCATAATAACCACTACTCTTGTCCTGCAAGATGATTCACTGCTGATATAAAAGCGTATTCTTCTCTGGATTTATTACTGCACTCTAAGCTCACACAGAGCAACAGAACATTTTGAAATATGGGAGGATGCGAAAGATGTGAAGCAACTGTACACATCTGCTATTATCATGTGGGAATAATTCTGGCATTGTTTATGTAATGGCGATTAACAGTTATAAATAGAACAATAAACTACAAACAGCACAAATAGCACAAATACAAACAGAGAACAATACACAGATTTGGCGTCTTTATCATATTTCTTTTTTGCTGTGTAGCTCAGACCACTTTTCAAACTATCTTTGACAAGCCCAGGCACATCTACAAATACATTTATATATATATATATATATATATATATATATATATATATATACGTATATATATATATATTCACTGAAAAAAACATAGGTTATAGACCATATATAGGTAGGAATTAGCATTTACAAAACCTTGAAAATTCACTGAAAAACCATAGGTTATAGACCATATATAGTTAGGAATTAGCATTTAAAAAACCTTATTTTACTCACACAAAACCATTGAAATTCCATATATAGTTAGTTGCACTAACTATATATCGCGCACCCGCAATCCACTGCTGATCATGTCACATATTACATCATTCATGACATGGTCAGTGACATCACTGATGACATCACTGATGACATCTCAAATTACATCACTGATGACATCACTGATGACATCTCAAATGACATCACTGATGATTACATCCAGTGACTGTATAATTCTGTAAAGTTAAAATATGTCTTACATATTGAAGAATGAGTGGATGTATAAGTGTCTTGATGAAGGATTTAGTAGGGGCATGGCTGACTGTATGAGTGACTGATTAAATGTGTCTCACTGAGTGCATGGGTTAGTGACTAAACTGTCTTAATTTGTGCATCATTATGTCTGTTGTTCTGTAAACTGCTGCATGTGTTGATCATTAGCTATATGATTAACTGTATGGGTTATTGATTGGTTGCCCAAGCATTTGTATGGGAGACTGAGTGTGTGTGTGGGTGGCTGGGAGGTGTATGACTCTCTGCATAGATGTGTGAGCAGTTGATTGACTAGATGTATGGGTTCAAAAGTGCATGTGGAAACAGCTGTATGGGCGGTTGACTGTGTGCATGAGTGTATTGGTGAGTGAATGGATATCTCAGTGCTACATGTCAAAGTAAGTACATATGTAAAACACAGTACATGTGAGAGTTGACATATATAAATAACTGTGCATAAGAGCCAGTGAATGTGTGAGTGGCTGTATGGATCATTGTGAACTTGTATCCAGGATTGTATAAGTGAGTAAATATGTTTTAGTATATGTTTGAATAAGTAAGGTGTGTATAACTGTATAGTTGAGGAAATGGAGGTGTGATTGATTCTTTGCATGACTGACTAAGTGTCTGAGTAACTCCATGGATGAGTGACAGTCTATGAGTGTCTGTTTACACTGAGTGTATCTAAGGTTATATTAGAGTCTGAAGAGGTTCATCGTATTATCACATGAATGATGTCATCAGTGATGTGATCAGTAATATCAAATGAGATGTCATCAGTGATGTCATCAGTGATGTCATTTGAGATGTCATCAGTGATGTCATCAGTGATGTCATTTGAGATGTCATCAGTGATGTCATCAGTGATGTCATTTGAGATGTCATCAGTGATGTCATCAGTGATGTCACTGACCATGTCATGAATGATGTAATATGTGACATGATCAGCAGTGGATTGCGGGTGCGCGATATATAGTTAGTGCAACTAACTATATATGGAATTTCAATGGTTTTGTGTGAGTAAAATAAGGTTTTTTAAATGCTAATTCCTAACTATATATGGTCTATAACCTATGGTTTTTTCAGTGAATTTTCAAGGTTTTGTAAATGCTAATTCCTAACTATATATGGTCTATAACCTATGTTTTTTTCAGTGAATTTCAATGGTTTTTTAATAGCAAATATCATAAGCTGTCGAATGTCAAGTACGTGGTAAGTGAAAACATTTTCGTGTTTATGCACACTGATCTGCTTTGAATGGTGCCCCCCCCTCATTTCTATTAGGAGTACTCTCTCTTTGCAGATAGTGAAAGGTAGTTAACGCAGGCCTTTGCCCCCGTTGTAATCCGTCGTGCCTGCTTCTCTCTCCATTTGATTGATTGTTATCCAAGTATTACTGTTTTAGAATTAGTTCTCTTTGGTTAATTCTCTATTTACAAACAAACACAGAGTCGCAATACTCTGTTTAGTCTTTGCAGATAACGAAAAATCGTGTATAAAAAAAGAAAAGGAATCGAGCAAAATCAGTAGGCCACTAATGGGATCTCTTTTTGACCTCGCTAAAATAGAAACATTAGGAACAACCCCTCATGACAAATACAAAACTAGTGAGATGAACTGAACTCCACACAATGATGGCTGCAAAACAGCTCGGCTCCGCCACCCACCCCGCCCAAAATAACGATAAAGAGCGGCTGCCATGATTGGTTGCGGAATGGCCACGACGGAGCTACGAAATGGTGCTGCTCTCATGCTAACCCCAGCTTCAGTCTGAAACATCCAGAAACACTGTAGACTACCAATTCGATCAGTTCCGGTAGCGCCCCAATGTAACCCGGTAGAGAAGAACTAGCCCTCCCCTCTTTGACTGATGGTTCTTGTTGCCTGTCCCTTCTGTTGTCATTTAACAGAACTATTTAGCCTGCTGAAAGGGGTTGTGTTCCGACCGCTGGTTGGTGGAGACATTTTGACTATTTACTGGACCTGCGTTGTCGCGTAATGCGTCATATGACGCGCCGCGTTACCGCATCCGGAAGTCATCCGGGGCGCGCAGCGCGTAACGTAAGCATAACAAGTCATGTGACTTGTTAATAAAACTTTTCATTGGTTCATTTTACTTTTCTTATTGTAATGATGAAAGGCTTGGTCATATGACCTAAAAATTACGCTTTTCATTACTTCCGAACATTATTTTTTCTTAAATATATGTTATAATGTTCCAGGCTAATGTACTTTCCCGGAAATTTTACAACTGTCCTGCAAGTAAAATATATTCTTTTTTCGAGAAAAAGAGCGTTTCTTCGTCCCATGACGGAGCCGTTGAGCAAAAGAGGGTCGACCTGCTGTCTTAGTCGCCGATACGCCTGAATATGAGATTCTTATCGATCACTTTATGTTGCAGGAATAGAAAACACAACAGCCCTTGACCATTTATCTTTACTGCGTTCCTTCGTATTATACCTTTTACCCTTCATGTAATTGGTCTGCTTTATTTCACTTGCCTTTTAATGATTCTAAAACAGTGACTATTATTAAAAACTTTACCAATGTATATACTACTACCATGTTTTCTTTTAAAAACCTTTATTGTGAAAATTTAATTATACAAATACGAGCCTATAACCACGTGGGCCTGCCACGGAGCAAACTGTAATCGTATATGATGAATAGACATTTACACTGTAGAGGAACGTAACGGGCGGGCCATTAGGTTGCAAGAACTAAGGTGTCTAACAGTTACGGAATCGGTGGACGTACATTTTATAATTAAAATACGACAGGGCCAGTTACAATAAAATTATCTAGATATACATTTGCGGGCAAGTACCATGGGTGACGTTAATTCGAACTTTCAACAGTACAGTAATCAATAACACATCAGAACTTAATATCAATAGGGATGTCGAAATATTCAATCAATTCTCGTCCCCGCCCGCCATGTGCTTCAAAACTGCATACGTATCTCGTGATTTCAAGGTTCTGCAACCAGTACACAACAAGGAGTTACGAGTCCCATTTATTCCGGCGCCATTTTGGGCGAGGACGGGCAGGTCCAGGATATAGTCAAAATGTCTCTACCAACCATCGACTATGATGATGTTCATATGCTGTATTTATTAGAGTAACACTCATCTGTCCACATGAAATTAATTTGCCACAATCTAAACATGTCATTTTAATCTTTCCAAAGTTCTTCTAAATATTTGTGACCGTTTCCCTTGCCTCTGAAGCTCTCAGTGCCACTTCTTTGATGAATGTACTAGCAGGTCAGGGGTTCTCCTCCAAATCTCTCTTTTATGCAGCACTATAATTAATTGGTGCCACCTCTCCATATGACGATGCATGGTATAGTTACCACAACTATATTTTTTTTCGGTTCCTCTGGAGAGTTCATCGTGGCAGATGAAGCGTGTAACGTACCGGGCATTTACCTTTTTTTGCATGTACAGGAAAGGAAAAAAAAATCGAGCGTCTGAGTTCTAAGGTGTCCCAGGGCCATTTTAGTGGACCAGGCCCAAATCCAAAGAACAGGCCGCCATTTTGAGAGTCCTCTTGCAGCCGCCTGTCGCTGTAGCATCAAGAGCAGCCGAAACTCAGCTGAATGGCAACTGAAACAGTAAAGGGGCGCCCCACTACAGCAGACGAGCCTCCACCTAGGAAGGCCCATTCACGCCGCCTCCCCCACCCCCCCCCTTCGGGCACCCCACGCCGTTATTCGGAGCAGTATTGTAGGATGGCCACACCAGTGCGGCAACTTGCTAGACATCACCTCGGTGGTAACCGAATCTCAACGCCTTGTGGTGTCTTCTATTCAGAAAACATTGTTATGCTGCCTTCGACCTATTCGCCGCAAGTGCGCACACAACTCAACTGCATAGCTTGCTAGACACCACCCCGGTGCCATCCGGATCTTGGAATGTCAGCGCCTTTTGGTGTCTTCTCTTCAGAAAATATTGTTGCGCTGCCTTTGGCCCCATTCGCACATCAGTCCGCTACTGACGCCATCTCACAGGCTAATGGGGCGCCCCACGCCGACTTTCAGCATTGTAGGATGACCACACCAGTACAGCAACTTGCTAGACATCACCTCGGTGCCATCCGGATCTCGGCGCCCCACTGCAGATGAAGTGCCTCTCAACTATGAAACCACCACGGTGACATCCGGATCTTGGCGCGTTGTGCTGCCTTCGGCCTATTCGCACATCGGTCCGCTACTGACGCCATCTCACAGGCTAATGGGGCAACCCACGCCGAGTTTCAGCATTGTAGGATGACCACACCAGTACAGCAACTTGCTAGACATCACCTCGGTGCCATCCGAATCTTGGCATCTCAACGCCTAGTGGTATCTTCCATACAGAAAATATTGTTACGCTGCCTTTGGCCCCATTCGCACATCAGTCCGCAACTTAGACATCACCTCGGTGCCATCCGGATCTTGGCATCTCAGCGCCTTGTGGTGTCAGTCAGAAAATATTGTTGCGCTGCCTTTGGCCCCATTCGCACATCGGTCCGCTACTGACGCCATCTCACAGGCTAATGGGGCGACCCACGCCGAGTTTCAGCATTGTAGGATGACCACACCAGTACAGCAACTTGCTAGACATCACCTCGGTGCCATCCGAATCTTGGCATCTCAACGCCTAGTGGTATCTTCCATACAGAAAATATTGTTACGCTGCCTTTGGCTCCATTCGCACATCAGTCCGCAACTTAGACATCACCTCGGTGCCATCCGGATCTTGGCATCTCAGCGCCTTGTGGTGTCAGTCAGAAAATATTGTTGCGCTGCCTTTGGCCCCATTCGCACATCAGTCCGCTACTGACACCATCTCACAGGCCAACAGGGCGCCCCTCGCCGACTTTTACCATTGTACGATGGCCACACCAGTGCCACAACTTGCTAGACACCACCTCGGTGCCATCCGGATCTTGGCATCTCAGCGCCTTGTGGTGTCTTCAAATCAGAAAATATTATTGCGCTGCCTTTGGCCCCATTCGCACATCGGTCCGCTACTGACGCCATCTCACAGGCCAACGGGGCGCCCCACGCCGACTTTCAACATTGTAGGATGGCCACAGAAGTGCGACAACTTACTAGACACCACCTCGGTGCCATCCGGATCTTGGCATCTCAGCGCCTAGTGGTGTCTTCTATTCCGAAAATATTGTTGCGCTGCCTTCGGCCCCATTCACACATCGGTCCGCTACTGACGCCATCTCACAGGCCAACGGGGCGCCCCACGCCGACTTTCAGCATTGTAGGATGGCCACACCAGTGCGGCAACTTACTAGACACCACCTCGGTGCCATCCGGATCTTGGCGCGTTGTGCTGCCTTCGGCCTATTCGCACATCGGTCCGCTACTGACGCAAACTCACAGGCCAACGGGGCGCCCCACGCCGACTTTCAGCATTGTAGGATGGCCACACCAGTGCTGCAACTTGCTGGACACCACCTCGGTGCCATCCGGATCTTGGCGCGTTGTGTTGCCTTCGGCCTATTCGCACATCGGTCCGCTACTGACGCCGCCTCACGTGCCAACGTATTTTCTCCGCATTTTATACCCTATGCCGCATAACAGGTCATGTGACTTGTTTATAAAACTTTTCATTGGTTCATTTTACTTTTGGTTTCCTAATGATGGAAGGCTTGATCATATGACCTAAAAACAACACTTTTCATTGGATGAAAACTTTTTTTTTTCCCAAACGATGAGAGCCCCACCTTGTTTCTGGATGTTTCAGACTGAAGCTGGCGTCAGCATGAGAGCACCACCATCTCGTAGCTCCGTCGTGGTCATTCCGCGAGCAATCATGGCAGCCGCTCCCCACCAGAAGCCTGCAGGAGTCGGGCCCCCAAAACTTTTGATGAATTCTCAAGGCGGAGGGGACGCTTTCGAGAATGGGGTCCAAGACCTAGCAGACAAGCGTCCGATTTCCAAGGTGTCCCAGGGCCATTTCAGTGGACCAGGCCCAAAAAGGAAAGAGCCTGCCGCCATTTTGAGAGTCCTGTGACAGCCGCCTATCGCTGCACCGCAAGAGTGGGCGCAACTCAGCTGAATTGCGGCTTTTGACACAGTGGACCAAAAACGGACGGAATGGCAACTGAAACGGTAAAGGGGCGCCCCACTACAACAGATGACACTCCACCTGGAGAGGCCCGTTCACGCCGCCTCCCCCGGGGCGCCCCACGCCGTTATTCGGAGCAGCATTGTAGGATACCAAAACCAGTGCGGCAACTTACTGGACATCACCTTGGTGCCATCGTTCTGCTGCCTTGGAACTATTCGCACAACAGTTTGCTACTGATGACCCACCCCCCGCGACGCCCCACGCCGTTATTTGCTGGGTGGCAACTTACTAGACATCACTTTCGTGTCATCTAGATTTCAGCGCGTTCTGCTGCCTTGGAACTATTCGCACAACAGTTTGCTACTGATGACCCACCCCCCGCGACGCCCCACGCCGGAAATCTGGACGTTGTGCTGCGTTGGGACTATTCGCACAGCCGACCGCTACTTCGTTGTTTTTCCCTAAAAATGTTTATATGTTATTACTATTTTTGTTTTCTTGTATATATTTATAAATTATTAAAGTTTTATAGTCTTATTACTTTGTCGGAGTGCTATATATTTTTAATGTGACACATAATTGTAAAAACTTTGATGTACAAAGAGTCATCCCTGGAATCTTCCGCTTCAGGCTCGGTCCCCTCCCCAATCACAATACAGGATGGTTTTCAGATAATAGCAACGCTTCTGCTGTGACGGATCTCATCGAGTGTGGGCCTTGATCTACTATAACTCCTTTGAAGAGGGGTGATTCTTTACAGCTGTGGCCATAAACTACATCTGCAGGGCTAGCTGATACCCTAGGACCAGCCTGGACAATCGGACACAGAGGAAAAGGAGTGTCAGAGGGTGCGGTAGTGAATAGGGCGAAAGGGAGGTGTCGGGCAGGCACAGGGTGTGATTCTCAGGGAAGAGCAGCGCAGATGGGGGGAGGTTTATTACCCATGCATAAGACAGAGAGCGGGGGTGACCACTGCCTGGGGGAGATGCTTGCGAGGGTGGGGAGCCATGCTAAGGATCGACAGCGTGCACAGAGTGGGTCTGGTCAAGGCATCTAAAATGGCTGCCGTGCACGACAAAAGTGTGGCATTTGAAAAAAGACAAGATGGCGCAGACAATGTTTTTCAACACTTCCTGATTTCCTTCGAATCGAACGTTAACAGACGTTGGGGCATATTACCAAAGTTAAGCGATATTTATCCCTAACGATGCTTAGCAACGATTTTTTTACCGTCAGAAATTATCGCAGATAAACCTTGCTATTATCAAGGTTTATCGCAAATACGATAAAAAACGACCGCAATGCATTAATATCGCTGAAAACTCAGCGATATTCATGCATTACCGAGCTAATGCTCTTAGCCATGTTATCCACCTCCCATTGGATAACATGGCTAAGAACTGCTCAGGGCAGCTGTTACTTTTTGGAGATATTCGCGCTTATCTCGAATATTTCCAAAAGTTGATAATAGGAGATAGCGATGTTAGCGACTGTTTCCAGTCGCTAACATCTTGGCATGCCCACTTTGCATGTCATTAGTGATAAATATCACTCACATGCAAAGTGGGGCCCAAGATGGTCGCTATCTCCTACTAGCTGTCGCTAACTGGTGTTAGCAACAGCTAGGTAATACAGATATAATTTTATCTCCGCGAAGCGGAGCGCTGTTACAGATATATATCTTGTTTTTGAACGTTAATTTCTCAAAATGCACTGAAGCACATATATTGAGACCTAGCAAAGGCACATCGGGCTACCAGTCCCTAATATTTTACCAAGTTTCGTGCAAATCCATTCAGCCGTTCGATTATTATTATTAATATTTTTTTTTGCCCCGCGGGGCCCTTTTAAAACCTCCACATCAAACCTAGGGGGTCAGTGAGGATCTACTATGCCCCCTTATGGTCATTTGCCCCTTCGCTTTGGCCTCCTCTTGTCTCTCGATCCTACCGAGAGACAAGATGGCGGCCGCTACGGACTGTTTGGAATGTTTACAGACACCGGAGAGCCAATCAGCTTCGCTTCGCAAAGCTCCGTAACGCGAAAAGTACGCGAAGCGGTGCGCTGTTACAGATATATATCTTTTTTTTAACGTTAATTTCTCAAAATCCACTGGAGCACATATATTGAGATCTAGCAAAGGCACATCGGGCTACCAGTCCCTACAATTTTGCCAAGTTTCGTGCAAATCCATTCAGCTGTTCGATTATTATTATTTTATTTTTTTTTTGCCCCGCGGGGCTCTTTTAAAACCTCCACATCAAACCTAAACGGTCAGGGAGGATCTACTATGCCCCCTTATGGTCATTTGCCCCTTCGGTTTGGCCTCCGCTTGTCTCTCGATCCTACCGAGAGACAAGATGGCGGCCGCTACGGACTGTTTGGAATGTTTACAGACGCCGGAGAACCAATCAGCTTCGCTTCACAAAGCTCCGTTGCGCGAAAAGTACGCGAACTGGAGCACTGCCCGGTCCGCTGTTACAGATATATATCTTTTTTTAAATGTTAATTTCTCAAAATCCACTGGAGCACATATATTGAGACCTACAAAAGGCACATCGGGCTACCAGTCTCTACAATTTTGCCAAGTTTCGTGCAAATCCATTCAGCCGTTCGGGCTAAAAGTGAGGCCAACCGCCCTATGGAAAACTCAATGTTAAAAACACGTTTTGGGACCCCCCTTTTTTCTCGACCCCCCCTGGACGAACCCCCCCCCCAATTTTCAGGGGCTGCTCAGAAACAAAATGTGCCATTTTCCTGAAAATTTCAGCCAATTCCGTCCACAAACGCCAAAGTTATTAGACATAGAATTTTCAAAAAACCCATAGAGAAAAAATCCTAACTATATATACCTACTGGCGACCGCCAGTAGGTAATGAGTAACCAACTCTTCCACAAGAAAAGAGCCGTGACCCAGAAGGGAGAAACACAGGAGCACTTTATTGGACAAAGGTCTCGGGCGAGTGCATTTCGGCAATTTCTGCCTTCCTCAGCGCCCCTCTCCAGCTGCTCCTTGTGCTGTGAAACATCGTCCTGTCACGCTGTTGTAAACGGTTGCGAAGCTCCGCACCCAAGGTGTAATTCGGCCATCCTGTGTGGTCCCATGTAGTGGAACTACACTTCCCACAATGCCTCAATGTTGTGCCTCATGGGAATTGGAAAGTGCTGTGGGGTGATGTGGTTGGAGTTGGATTCCGTCGTGACAGGCACAGCCCTCGTAGTCCATTGGGAGGTGAGGCAAATGTTCAGTTCGGTGCCCCCTCGAGTCCCTCTTTCATGACCGCCGCAACCTCTCCGCCTAGTATCCTACGCGGGGGTTGGCGCAGGAAACCCTGTCACCCAAGAAGAAGATATGAATATCCTCTAACCGCGTCTGTCAGCCAAGCGTCCTGGTGTGTACTGGACACCATTGCTATCGCAATCAAAGAAGTTGTCTCCACCGAGCTAGCCAGCAAGTCCAGACTACTTCAGCGGCAGGGGTACACGTGAATGCGCCCTGGCTTAGCGCACAATGTCTGAGTAACCACCTCTTCCACAAGAAAAGAGCCGTGACCCAGAAGGGAGAATCACAGGAGCACTTTATTGGACAAAGGTCTCGGGCGAATGCATTTCGGTATATATATATATATATATATATATTTTTTTTTTTTTTTTTGCGCAAAAGGAGCGGCCCATCCAGGATATCTTTTCAAAGCTTTTTATTAGAGCTTCACCCCACCGCAATGTCCGCTCCGCCCCTCCGCAGGTGAATTCACTAGATTGTACAGGTCCTTGATCGATCCTGGACTCAAACACCCAGGATGCACCATTAGTACCCAGGTAAGTGCTGCCAAGGGTCATAATCAGAATTGCACCAATCGGCATGCAGCAAGGTACATTTACATGCAAAGCGCCAGCAATTCCCTAAGACACACCACGGCGCTGACGAAGGCCTGACAAGGCCAAAATGCATTCGCCAAACTTGAGAAATAAAGGTGTCGCCTATAATCCCCTTGTGGCTTTTGCTTCTTTCATTTTGGGAGGAGTTTTCCTGCATATATATATATATATATTACCTACTGGCGGTCGCCAGTAGGTATATATAGTTAGGATTTTTTCTCTATGGGTTTTTTGAAAATTCTATGTCTAATAACTTTGGCGTTTGTGGACGGAATCGGCTGAAATTTTCAGGAAAATGGCACATTTTGTTTCTGAGCAGCCCTTGAAAATTTGGGGGGGGTTCGTCCAGTGGGGGCCGAGAAAAAAGGGGGGTCCCAAAACGTGTTTTTAACATTGAGTTTTCCATAGGGCGGTTGGCCTCACTTTTAGCCCGAACGGCTGAATGGATTTGCACGAAACTTGGCAAAATTGTAGGGACTGGTAGCCCGATGTGCCTTTTGTAGGTCTCAATATATGTGCTCCAGTGGATTTTGAGAAATTAACGTTTAAAAAAAGATATATATCTGTAACAGCGGACCGGTTAGCGCTCTGGTTCGCGGACTTTTCGCGCAACGGAGCTTTGTGAAGCGAAGCTGATTGGTTCTCCGGCGTCTGTCAACATTCCAAACAGTCCGTAGCGGCCGCCATCTTGTCTCTCGGTAGGATCGAGAGACAAGAGGAGGTCAAAACAAAGGGGGAAATAACTATAAGGGGGCATAGTAGATCCTCGCTGACCCCCTAGGTTTGATGTGGAGGTTTTAAAAGGGCCCCGCGGGGCAAAAAAAAAAATAAATAATAATAATCGAACGGCTGAATGGATTTGCACGAAACTTGGCAAAATATTAGGGACTGGTAGCCCGATGTGCCTTTGCTAGGTCTCAATATATGTGCTCCAGTGGATTTTGAGAAATTAACGTTGAAAAAAGATATATATCTGTAACAGCGCTCCGCTTCGCGTACTTTTCGCGTTACGGAGCTTTGCGAAGCTGATTGGTTCTCCGGCGTCTGTCAACATTCCAAACAGTCCGTAGCGGCCGCCATCTTGTCCCTCGGTAGGATTGAGAGACAAGAGGAGGCCAAAGCGAAGGGGGAAATGACCATAAGGGGGCATAGTAGATCATTCCTGACCTCTTAGGTTTGATGTACCATTTTGCCAAGTTTGGTGTAATTCCGTTCAGCCATTCAGGCTGTAGACGTATGTAAATGTCCTATGGAAAATTGCATGGGGAAAACACATTTGAAAGTGTTGAAATTTAGAACCAATTAAAATGTTACTTTGGTTTTGTATTTGTGTGTGATGAAAGTTAATTGGTTATGTATATATGTCAAATGAGAGGAAACCACAGCCATTTTGTGATACTACTGTCTGAGGTACATTTGTGAGGAATTTTTGGTGGTGAATTTCTGGTGTTTGATTTACACAGTACTAACACTTCTGCTACTTTTAAAAAGGTGAGTTGTTAATTTGTAAGGGGAACTATGTTGTACACTTGAAGATAATTTGAAAAATGTTTTCTGTTATTTATTTGCAGTCCTTCTGTTATACTAAATACTTGATGAAGTTAGTTTTATATTATGTATTACTAAAAACGATAAATGAAAGTGATTATTTTTTTCTGCAATTTACAGCAAGCAATTTCAAAATAAAATGGCTCACAATGAAGAGACCGTGGCAATTTCTTTTGAATTGTCCACTACATTGATTGAAATTGAGAGCACCAATAATGAAATATTGTCACAAGGAGGACATGACTTGTATGATTCCATTAGATTGATTGAAATGGACAGCACCAAGAATGAAATATTGTCACAAGGAGATGACTTGAATGATTCCACTACATTGATTGAAATTGAGAGCACCAATAATGAAATATTGTCACAAGGAGGAGATGGCTTGTATGATTCCATTAGATTGATTGAAATGGACAGCACCAATAATGAAATATTGTCACAAGGAGGAGATGACTTGAATGATTCCACTACATTGATTGAAATTGAGAGCACCAATAATGAAATATTGTCACGAGGAGATGACTTGAATGATTCCACTACATTGATTGAAATGGACAGCACCAATAATGAAATATTGTCAGAAGGAGGAGATGACTTGAATGATTTTTTTGATCAATCTCTTGATGGCGAATTTATCGAGTGTTTGGAGACCATAGAGTTACAAGAATCATCATTGCAGACTTTTAATGAGGAGATTCCAGATGAGATGATTGAAGAGGAAATTACTGATGAGGACATGTTACTAGTTGTTTCAAATTTAGAAAATTCTGAAGAATAAATTTATATTTAGAAATCAAAAATTGTTTGAGACATTATTTATTTTTATTTTTAATTTATGAGGTTGTAGCGAAGTGATTGTAGTATAAAATGAGACTTATAGTATAGAGTGCAACATTTTTATGTTACATGGTAAGTTTACTCATATTTACTTCCCTTCTGCCACTATATTATCTCCAATGTGTATTTGACATGTCTTCTTCATCTCCGGCCTCCTTTCTCTCACTGTGTGTCTCCGATGCATCTTATCGCTGGTATTTTGTGTAATTACAGAAGAGAGTAAAATAAAATAGTTCGGAACGTGAAAAGGGGGCAAAGTAGAGTACTCCTCACCCCCTAGGCCTTTTTAGGCGGTCCCAAAAGGATCAGTTTCTGCTTTCCTGAGAGATTATGGTATGAGTTCCATATACCACAATAACTTGCATTACAACATGCAAGATATCTATCTCCTATTACCAACTTTTGGAGATATTCGCGCTAAGCGCGAATATCTCCAAAAAGTAACACCTGCCCTGAGCAGTTCTTAGCCATGTTATCCAATGGGAGGTGGATAACATGGCTAAGAGTATTAGCTCGGTAATGCATGAATATCGCTGACTTTTTAGCGATATTCATGCATTGCGGCCGTTTATTATCGCATTTGCGATAAACCTTGATAATAGTAAGGTTTATCTTCGATAATTTCTGACGATGCTTAGTGGTAAAAAATTGGTTGGTAAGCATCGTTAGCGATAAATATCGCTTAACTTTGGTAATATGCCCCAACGTCTGTTAACGTTCGATTCGAAGGAAATGAGGAAGTGTTGAAAAACATTGTCTGCGCCATCTTGCCTTTTTTGAAATGCCACACTTTTGTCGTGCACGGCAGCCATTTTAGATGTCTTGACCAGACCCACTCTCTGCACGCTGTTGATTCGTAGCATGGCTCCTCACCCTCGTAAGCATCTCCCCCAGGCACTGGTCACCACCGCTCTCTGTCTTATGCATGGGCAATAAACCTTCCCCCATCTGCGCTGCTCTTCCCTGAGAATCACACTCTGTGCCCGCCCGACACCTCCCTTTCGCCCTATTCACTACCGCACCCTCTGACACTCCTCTTCCTCTGTGTCCGAATGTCCAGGCCGGTCCTAGGCTATCAGCTAGCCCTGCAGATGTAGTTTATGGCCCCAGCTGTAAAGAATCACCCCTCTTCAAAGGAGTTATAGTAGATCAAGGCCCACACCCGATGTGATCCGTCACAGCACACGCGTTCCTACTATCTGAAAACCATCCTGTATTGTGATTGGGGAGGGGACCGAGCCTGAAGCGGAAGATTCCAGGAATGACTCTTTGTACATCAAAGTTTTTACAATTATGTGTCACATTAAAAATATATAGCACTCCAACAAAGTAGTAGGAATATAAAACTTTAATAACATATAAATATATACAACAAAACAAAAACAGTAAAAACATTTAAACAACGAAGAGACCGTGGCAATTTCTTTTTAATTATCCAATAGATTTATTGAAATTGACAGCACCAATAATGAAATATTCTTGTCAGTAGCGGTCTGTTGTGCGAATAGTTCCAAGGCAGCAGAACGCGCTGAAATCTAGATGGCACGAAAGTGATGTCTAGTAAGTTGCCGCCCAGCAAAAAACGGCGTGGGGCGCCGCGGGGGTGAGTGAGTCCAGTAGGCACCACAGCTATTCTTACCGGCATTGCAGAATTACTGCTGGGGACAATGCCTGTGCTGTAGCAGGGTCACAGCAGAAACAAAAAGGATTCTGTTGAAGATGTTGTTGGTTTTCAATTTGAAAACAGTTCTGGTGTCAACTGCTATGCTAATGTAGTGGTTAATGTTTTGTTTTCTCTAGAAAATGTAAAAGAGGGGGAGGCAGTCCAAAGTTCCGTTAAAAGGGCAAAGGAAAGGATCGGTGGTTTGAACTATCAGTCAAAAAGGGGAGGGGGTGCAATAATTTTTCCTACCGGGTCACACTGTGCTTTCACCGGAAGTAAGGTCTGCAGGATTGTAGTAATTCAAAGTGAGGCTGGCGCCAGCATGGGAGCGCCGACGTCCCGCGGATACAGTTTCGTCACTCCACGGGCGATCATGGCAGTCATTCCCCATCGGGGGTCGGAGACTCCCGCGGCTCCTCTAGAATCTTCAAGGTCGTGGAGGACTACGGTGGTGGAGTCAACCAGTGACCGGGCCATTTCTTTATGTTGGGCCCGCTCTTGCCAGGTCGACCGCCATTTTGAGAGTTCGGCAGCTACCGGCGATCGCGGGGTCACATGAGCGGACGGGCTCCACCCTGCCGGGCGAGACGTTGCAGCATGGCCACAGTGGAAGAACCGTTATCTAGGTCGTTCCGAAACTGTGCAGCACTGTAGTTGTTAGGATGCCACCGCCTGGAGCGCTGAGGGTGCAGCTGGGAAGCCTCCACCTGGGGAGGCGGGAGAGGCCTGTTCGCACCGTCTCTCCCTCCCAGTGCACCCCACGGCGTCTCGCTTGAGATTTGTTATGGCCGGACCAGGCGATGAGGACGAGGGGGGGGTCGGAGGCATGTGCAAGACATCCCCCTCCAGTGTTGTCGCAGCCATTATAAAAGAAAGAAGTGTCCCGTCCGTCTTCGGGCCGGGCTTCCGGTGGATGTCGGCCGGACGCCCCTGGCTCTGGCCCCATGAACGGGTTTCTTGGTTTATCGGCTGCAGCCGGATCCCGTCGGCCTCGGCCCCCCGACCGTTGGTGGTCGGACCGGAAGAGCATGTGGCGGGACTACCTGCAACTCTCAAGGGCCACCGCGGCCGGACTGGGAGAGAGAGGGGAGGGTCGAGGAGACATTCCCCCCCCCTGCAACTGTTCAGCGTTGTAAAGGCAATCCCCTGGCCGGGTCCCGCTGGTCTCGGCCTCTCCTCCGGCTACACCCTACGTTAGGATCTCCTGGCCGAGGCGTGGCAGCAGGACCTGCCTTATATGGGCTGCTCCCGGCTGGGCGTAGCCGGAACCCTGCCCCACCTTGGAAGTTTCCAGAGTGGGGGTGGATGTTCTACTGACTTGCATTTTCCCTAGTCTATCGATTTTTTTGGCGTGGCAGGCGGTGGGACAGCGAGGGGTGATTTGGTTTCTCTTACTGTTTTTCTGGTCTCTCACCACTGGCATATTTTAACGTTTTCTTGTTTCTAGGACATTAATAGGTTTTATCATTACGTTATGTTATCGTTTCTTTGTTCGTTGTTTAATAAAAGTTCATGTTCATCAGTGGCCTACTGATTTTCGTTTTCCTATTTTTTTCTTTCCAGGTTGTTTCATGGTAAAGTTTCTGTTAACAGGATACAGTGATCACTTCGTTATTATTGCATATGTCCTTTTCACTAGGGGTGCTCTCTGGTCGGGCCAGATGACGTATCTCTAGTAAATGGTCCGGGTGAAAAAGGTGCATCAATCAGTGGGGAGTAGATAGGCATGACAGATTACAACGGGGGAGAACGGTCCGCATTACGTACCCTTTCACTACTTGCAAAGATTTTCCTACGTTTATTTGCAAACAGGGAATACCTCCAAAAAGAACTAATTCCCAAACAGTCAATGTTCGGACAATCAATCAATCAATGAGGAATGAAATAGGTACGACGTGTTAAAGGCTTGCGTTACCTACCCTTCACTATCTGCAAAGGGAGATAGAATATTCCTATTCTTCCTCGTTTGCAGGTAGAGAAGATCGTTAAGAGAATTAACTTCGAACAATTCAATGCTCGATTGAAACAATCAACAAGGGGTACTGTGAACACAAATGAACGCCGCTTATATACATACGCATTGCTATTTTCAACAGGTTGTTCCTAATGTTTCTATTTTAGCGAGGTCAAAAGAGATCCCATTAGTGGCCTACTGATTTTGCTCGATTCCTTTTGTTTTTTTACACGATTTTTCGCTATCTGCAAAGACTAAACAGAGTATTGCGACTCTGTGCTTGTTTGTAAATAGAGAATGAACCAAAGAGAACAATCAATCAAATGGAGAGAGAAGCAGGCACGACGGATTACAAAGGGGGAAAGGGCTGCGTTAACTACCCTTCACTATCTGCAAAGAGAGAGTACTCCTAATAGAAATGAGGGGTGGGGGGCAGCAATCAAAGCAGATCAGTGTGCATAAACACGAAAAAAAAAATTCTTACCACGTACTTGACATTCGACAGCTTATGATATTTGCTATTAAAAAACCATTGAAATTCACTGAAAAAACCATAGGTTATAGACCATATATAGTTAGGAATTAGCATTTACAAAACCTTGAAAATTCACTGAAAAAACCATAGGTTATAGACCATATATAGTTAGGAATTAGCATTTAAAAAACCTTATTTTACTCACACAAAACCATTGAAATTCCATATATAGTTAGTTGCACTAACTATATATTGCGCACCCGCAATCCACTGCTGATGATGTCACATATTACATCATTCATGACATGGTCAGTGACATCACTGATGACATCACTGATGACATCTCAAATGACATCACTGATGACATCACTGATGACAACATCCAGTGACTATGTTTCTGTAAAGTTAAAATATGTCTTACATATTGAAGAATGAGTGGATGTATAAGTGTCTGGACGAAGGATTTAGTAGGTGCATGACTGAATGTATGAGTGAGTGATTAAATGTGTCTCACTGAGTGCATGGGTTAGTGACTAAACTGTCTTAATTTGTGCATCATTATGTCTGTTGTTCTGTAAACTGCTGCATGTGTTGATCAGTAGCTATATGAGTAACTATATGGGTTATTGATTGATTGCCCAAGTATTTGCATGGGAGACTGAGTGTGTGTGTGGCTGGATGGGAGGTGTGTGACTCTGTACAGATCAATGTGTACTTGTATCAATGATTGTATAAGAGAGTAAGTATGTGTTAGTATATGGTTGAAAACGTAAGGTGCTCTATGTTTAACTGTATAGAGTAGAAAATGGAAGTGTGATTGATTCTTTACAGGACTGACTAGGTGTGTGAGTAACTCCATGGATGAGTGGCAGAGTGTGAGTGTCTGTATAGGTGTATGAGTGCATATGATTGTGTTGTAAACATGAGTGATTGTATGTATGAATGATTGTATGGGTGAATGAGTGAATGTGTGTGTAGACGTAGGAATCAGTGAGTACGTATGTAGTAACTAGTATTGGTGTGTCAATGGTTTCAAAAATTATACTCTGTTTTTAACACTGGGTGAAACAGAGGTTATATTAAAATGTGAGGAGATGCATTGTATTGTCACATGAATGATATCATCAGTGATGTGATCATTGATGTCAAGTGAGATGTCATCAGTGATGTCATTTGAGATGTCATCAGTGATGTCATCAGTGATGTCACTGACCATGTCATGAATGATCTAATATGTGACATCATCAGCAGTGGATTGCGGGTGCGCAATATATAGTTAGTGCAACTAACTATATATGGAATTTCAATGGTTTTGTGTGAGTAAAATAAGGTTTTTTAAATGCTAATTCCTAACTATATATGGTCTATAACCTATGGTTTTTTCAGTGAATATATATATATATAAAACAGAACAGAAGCACGGAGCTCGCATATGACGGTGAGGAAGTAGTGCACGAACATATAAACGCCACAGTTAACATTTATTTAATGGAGGAGTTTTGAATTGCCCCAAGTTTGATATAGCACCATGTCCGCCGACATGTTACGTAGTCCGAAGGCGGCGGCAGATGACTTATTCATTGATGTTCCCAGCGGTAATATTACCTCTAACTCAATTACCGCTCCTAACTCCGATTCAAACAGTACTGTAAGAGACTTGTATAAAAGACTGGAAAAACTCATGAAAGCCGAACAGGCAAAGTGGTGGGAGCATTGCTCCCTAAGTCGCTATTTGGAGGTGGGCTGAATACCAAGGGGGCTGCGAATTACTGGCCCCCAGTTACGGAAACCCTGACCCAAATATGCTGGCAGACTGGGCTGAAATTAATTTGGACTCTTCGAAGCGATTGATGGTGCTTTTAGTCAAGTACGCTGAAAGTGACAGAGAGAAACTTCAATTACAAATAGAAGCCCTTAATGAAGATTTTGCCAAAATTGAAATAACACCTGTAATCACTAAATACAAAGAAGATATGCTGGCCCGACTGTCCCGGGAGGAAGAAATCATAAAAAAACGCAAAAGTTTCAAGTTCCAAAGGGACAGATTGGATTATGAAAACGGGCAAAAATTCACGGTTGCCAAGAAGTATATTAACGTGAAGGCAAAGAAACAGCAACAACAACAACAAATCACAGGGTCCACACAACCTGCAATGCTAAGTGAAGTGCCAACTGCGATAGTTACATCTGCATCCGACTTAAGCTCAGCAGTAGACAGTGGCTCTGATAATGAGACTACTTGAGCTCAAATGGTGGGGTGTCACAAATTTACCCTAGCGCAGGAAGTGGACCGCCTGAGGCAGGACAGACGTCAAACACTGCGCTCTGGGGTACAAAATGTACAAAATGCTCAGCAACCAGCACAAGGAATCGTAAGAGATGGCCACAAACAGCGGCACAATACCAAGAAAACCCTACATCAAGAAAATGAAGAAACAATGGAATCTGCAAACGTGAGGACCAAACAAGAGGAGGAAGTACAAATGGTCATAAACTTAACGGACACTCATCTGTCAGAGAGTGAGACATCCATTCTCTCATTGGGCTTGTCATATTGTCCAAAAGGAAATTTCAATTATGCTGATTTCCGGATTGAAATATACAAGTTTGTAAGAAAAATCTAATTAAAGAAGTTCCATTTATTACAAGGTACTGGAAAACAGAAAACGCTTTTGGCTATATCTGAGGCAACACCAACCTGCATAACAGTACAGGATGCAGAACTCATGCAAGATCTTTATGACCTCCGTAATGAAGGCGATATTACGTCAGAATGCCTTAGTCAAATGCCCATGGAACAGATTCAAGGACCTTTGACAAAATTTAAACCAAAATCTAAATTTTGCCCAGTAATGTTAGGTGATAATATCGACATCTTTCATGACAAGGTAACACAGGAACTTAAAACTTTGTATAAAAAAACAGAACGAAGCCAAAAGGAGATACACAGCAAAAGATGATGCATACAGTAAGCTCATGAAAAAGTTGAAATCAAATAAAAACATAATAATACGCCAAGCGGATAAGGGCGGAAATATCGTCCTCTGGCCATACAGTATGTATATGGAGGAGGCAACCAGCCAGCTAGGAGATACTGACTGCTACAGGCGTAGTGACATGAGAACAGTGAAAGCCTCATGGGAAAACTTTTATTTGAGCCTAATAGCATGGAAAAGTACTGGGTTGTTTTCTTAAAAATGACAATCCAATAATGCCTGTGGTATACTTTATACCTAAAATCCACAAAAATAAGACTCATCCTCCAGGCAGACCAATAATATCTGCATGTGGTAGCATTATGGAAAACGCAAGTAAATATGCAGACTACTTCCTACAAGAGTTTGTACGAACATTGCCATCATTCATATTGGACACAGGTGACTTGTTACGCAAATTGGCAAAAGTGGTATGGAGTGATGATATGCTATTAATCTCTATGAACGTATCTTCTTTATATACTAGTATACCCCACAAGGATGGTCTGAAGGTGGTAGATCACTTTCTGAGGAAACACCCAATTTGTTATTTAGAACACAACAAAATGTTGATGGCGATAATCACAATGTGCCTTGAAAATAATTATTTTCTGTTTGCCAACAGGTGTATCAGCAGATCAGAGGCGTAGCTATGGGGGCATGTATTTCCCCTAGATACCCCTGCCTTCACATGGGGCTATGGGAAAGGCAGGTGCTAATGACAGAAGATGATCAATTCATTAATACCCAAATAGCTCACATGTTTAGATATATAGATGATCTTTTGTTCATCTGGAAGGGCACAGAGAGGGAAGCACACATTTTCATTGACTCTCTGAACACCAACAATATGAATCTGCATTTCACCAGTCATATTAGCAAGTCTAGTTTGTACTTTCTTGATGTAGAAATATTTGTCTCAGATAATCTCCTCAATACCAGGTTGCATAGGAAAAGTATGGCAGGCAACTCAGTGCTACATGCAGAGAGTAACCATCCTGCCCACCTCATCCGCAGCATCCCCTATGGGGAGATGCTGCGGATTAGGAGAATCTGCAGTCTAGATGCTGTGTGTAGGAGAGTGGGGTCTGCAATCCCATGGCCACCCCAGATTTTTGCTTTTTGCTTCACTGATTTACGACTTTCCCTGGCTGTGGGCCTGCTAATCAGACCCACAGCCTAGCTGTTCTCTCTCTAAATTACAACCATGTACCTTAGGTGCATTTTACCAATTGGTACTGGGCCACCTTATCAGTCCCTGTACAGTATACGTTAGGTATCCAGGGCATAGGTGTACCCAGAGCCTACCAGGGGCTGAAGCATGTATTATGCCACCCCTGGCTGGCCATCCAAACAGACACAACTGGCTGCACGACAGCTGGGGTAAGGTGGTGTAATCACCCTTTGCTTTAGATATAGTATACCTATATCTAACCCTAAAATGGACACATATATTCCTATCAGTCACTCCTATGGCAGGCCTTGTCAATCCTGATGGCAGAGTGCTTGGAATTATGTGAGATGGTGCTCTAGCATGAGCTGAGCCCATTTGCAGCTTGCGGAACCAAGTCCTAATAGCTGTTCCATGATAACGCTATACCATATACTCTTAAGTGCATTATAATCCTCGCGGTTAAATGCTAACTTTGGCATAGCATTATCAAAACATGTCGAGTAAGGTGTCATACGATTTGGAATACTACCCCTTAGCCAATTCTGGCGACGGGGGTAGCATTCCACCCTTCTAGAGGGACACGACATGTATGTAACTGTGAACCCCGGTTAAAGTCAGACATAGCCTCAGCTCCACAAAATGGATGCTGCCACCGAGACACAAGTCTGCCCTCCTGCTGCTGGGAGTCCTTCCAGCAACGGAGGCCTGGACAAAGGGTTTCCTGTCAGGGGCGGTGCTAGCACCATCCCAGACAGGATTTTGTGTATCCCAGGTAGGCAGGGCTGAAAGGAAGGTGACTGCAAGTGGCACCCCGGTGCTCACTGTGCATAGCCCGGCTCAAACCAGTTCCAGGGGCACCCCAGCCCCTGAACTGGGGAGAGACTGGACAAAGGAGAGGGGTGTAACCACCCCCCTCCTGGTCCCACCCATAGGGCAGGACCTAGTCGTGTGCCAGCCCCTTTTCTTAGGATAAAGGTAGGAGCGGGCCCCCTTCCCAAATTAGATAATCTTGAATCTTGAATACTTTCCACGAAAGAACTCTTGGCTTCTTCTGAAGACTCTCCCTTGTGGCTAAGGAGTAGCCACCCTGCACAAGCAGCCACCACCGAAGCTCTTCTGCGGTTTGCTGTAAGTCCATCCTCCGGATCAAGACTGCCCAGCTCGACGAGAACCGGTCTTCCCGCCATCTCTGACCTCTACCTACATCATCCAGCCCAGCTGAGATTCGTGGGTGTGACGAGACCCGTGGGACCGGCCATCTTTAAGATCTGCACGACGCTTCACCAGCACGACTCCCGAGAGACCCTTGAGTAAGTGCACTGGGGTTTGAGAAGCCCTAACCCTGAGCAGCTCCAGCACTGAAGTCCAGCTCCCCAGCATCCACGAGATCTGCGTGGGGGCCCTTCTGCTCTTTGCTGCTCGCCGCGTTGTCTGGCTACTGGCCTGCTGGCTTGTGGCCCTCCTGACGACGAACTACGACATTTCCATCGATGGTCTGGTTGCTCCAGACTGGCCCTGGCTCCCCTCCAACAGAGGAGCACCCCGGACCCTCCTGGTCCACTCCAGACGCCATCTTGAGTCCACCGCGTGGGCTTGCCTTTGCCAAGGCTTGTTGCTCCAATCCTGGTTCCAGCAGCGCCGACGGCAGACACCTTCGTGGGACAGCTCGCACCTCCATCCTGGTCGCCGACAACGCCTCCTGGTCCGAGAGACTGCAGAGCCCAGCGTCGCCCACTCACCTGGTCGAGGTGACTATATCCGGTGCCATCCTGGTGCCCACCTGATCACTGGCTAGTGATTAAGAACTGAGTCCCCTCTGCTTTCAGGTCATCTTCAACTCCGATCCAGGCTTGGATCCCATCGAACTTCATCACTGGTCGCCTGCCAGCAACTTCTTCTTTCAGGCTCCATAGACTGTAACGAGGATTCCCGACGTCTTTTGAACCCTATGCAGCCGCAGCCCCTAGGCAAGGTAACTCGAGCATTTCGGTGCTCCATCGTAGGTTCACTATCTAAGTGTCCAGATCCTTTTTCGTTTTCAGCCTAACTAGTCGGATTCGTCCGATAACACTAACTTTACGAAATCTAGCACCCATAGACTTCTTCCCGCATCCCGCGTGAGAGCGCATACTCTGCACCCGATCTCCCTAGGCCTCCTGCTCCTAACCTTCGAGTTCTGTAGTGTTGTCCCAGCGATCCTGAAGCCTCTGGATCTTGTTACTTACCTGCTAGTATTTCGCATTCCACTTTTGTAGTATATGGTTTTTCGTGCCCCTCGGGCATTTGTGTAAATTGTGCAACTTAAAGTATTTTCGTAAGAGTTTTGTATTGTGCTTAGCTCCCTGACTCATAAAGAGATCAGGGTAGACTTGTTATTAATAAATATCCTATATTTTTATAACAACTTGTGTGGTGTCCTTTCACTTGGTGTTCAAGGGGTATATGTGATGGTAAAACAGCTGGCTTAACACGCCCGCTAGAGTATAGCCTAAAGACTGCTCTTGTCCACGCTACTAGGATAGCTGGTCTAATAAGGTTGACTTCAACCGATAATCAATAAGGGTCGTTTGGAATGATACACAGTGATCACTAGAATAGTGAGCACTACATATCAGGCCAACTTCTCACATTGGTGTGCAGCGGTTGGGATTTGAGCTTGCTTTTGTTTTACCTCGCACGTATCCTAAGAATATCATTTGAAAGATCACATAAGTACCCAGGTACATATAACTTAACTTAGAATACTCTGAGTTCTACTGAACCAGGTGTTGTAGTGTAACAGGGCCTAGCACACCCTGACTACAACTCTTAGCAAGGGATCAGTAGGTAAACCCATAGTGTAGGTAGGTGCATCACTTACACCACACTAGAAGCATGTCTACCCATGGAGAGTCTTCAGAGACTCCCCTTGTGGTTGTTGACCCTCCACAGGTCACTTCCAGATATGCAGCCCTTAGCTTCCAGGAGATGAGACAATTGTGTACCTCCAGGAAACTAAAACAGGGTTCTAACCCTACCACTCCTTTTCTGTTAGGTCTCTTAGAGACATATGATGCCAGAAGGGCTACTCATACAGATGGGAGGATGCCCCCCTTAGAGGGTACCCTTGGTGATCCTGACCTCACTAAAGCAGTTGATGTAGAAGAGGAGGAGGAAGAAGAGGAAGTCTCTGGGGATGAGGCAAACAAAGGTCCTGAGCTAGTCAGCAGACTTACCAGGGCCAACTTAGACCTACATGGGAAAGGATCTGGGGACCCCCAGTACTGACCATGATGAGGCCTAATCTTGGAGTTAGAAGAGATAGGTCTCATTCTAGGGACTCCAATAGATCTGTGCACTCTAATGCCTCTTCTCAGAGGAGAAGGATTTCTCCCCAGAGGAGAATGACTTCCCCTCAGAGAAGAGAACATGAAGCAAGGATGAAACAAGCTAATCTGAGGATCCAGAGGGAAGAACTTGCCCTTGCCAAAGAGAAGCTTGCCTTTGCTAGAGAGCAACAGTTGAGTGGGGCAGTCCCCACTGGTGGCAGCAATATCCCTTCCAAGGATAAAGACAGGAGTATAGATACTAGACAACTAAATAAAATAGTGCCCCCCTTTAAACAAGGGGATGACATCCACAAGTGGATGACTGCTTTGGAGAGGGCCTGCACTGTCCAGTGCATCCCCCCAAATCAGTGGGCAGCTATATTGTGGCTCTCCTTTGAAGGCAAAGGTAGAGATAAGCTCCTCACTACTAGAGCTGAGGATGCTAACAATTACCAAGTCCTGAAGAATACACTGATTGATGGGTTTGGCTTAACAACTGAGCAGTACAGGTTGCTGTTCAGAGACACCCAGACAACTCAGTCTCAGGATTGGACTGATTTCGTAGATTGTGCCACTAAGGCTTTTGAAGGCTGGTTACTGGGAAGTAAAGTTACTGATTTTACAGGATTGTATAATCTAATTAGGAGAGAACAAATCTTAAGTCATTGTCAAAATCAGTTGTTCCATCAGCACCTTATTGACTCAGATCTGACCTCTTCCCAAGAATTGGGAAAGAAGGCAGACAGATGGGTCAGGACAAGGGTCAAGCAGCAGAACCAGAACCAGGGTGGTGGCCAAAAGTAAGCAGATCCCAAGGGTAATGAGAATAAGCAAAATGACCAGAAGTCTTCAACAGGGCCCCAACAATCCAAAGAGGGTGGGACCCAGAATTCCCAGAATTCCCAAAAGAAGAAGAACAATGGTCAGAAGAAACCATGGTGCCAGTACTGTAAAAGTAATACTCACTGGTTTAGTGAGTGCACCAAGAAAGGCCCAACTCCTACCACTACTGCCCATAAGGCACTTGCACCCCCTAGTTCAGTTAGTAGTGGTAGTAATCCTCCTAAGGCTATAGTAGGGTTAACCCTGGGAACTGAGGCGGGCTCTGACTTAGTCAGAACACCTACTCAGGCTGTTCTTGTTTGTACTGGGGACATGGATATGACCCCTACACTAACAGCCTGATTCATGTACGGGCCGTTTTGCGTGGCCCTAATAGCGAATCATAGCGACTCGCTATTGAGGACACGCAAAACGGCATTCATGTAGGAATTGCTAAATAAATAGCGATTCCTACATGTTCTTTATTTGCGAGTAGCAATTTGCTACTCGCAAAAACTCCCCATTCATTCCTATGGGCCAAGAGGCCCATAGGAATGAATGGGGAGTATCCCTTATTTGCGAGTAGCAATTTGCTACTCGCAAATAAGATAGCGATTTTAAGGGTGCCAGGGGTGTCCAAAGGACAACCTGTAGCACCCCTAAAATGCACATTTGAACAGGTGTTGCGCACACACATGTCCAAAGGACATGTGTGTGTGCAACATGCAACTTAGAAAAATGCTTTTAAAAGCATTTTTCTGAGTTTTTGCTATTTACCGAGAGGTCTGACCTCTCGGTAAATAGCGGCCCCAAAAGTGCAAAATCGCAATTTTTTAATGTGTCATTAATAGCATTTGAGGAATTTCTAATAGAGATTCCTTAAATGCTATTCCTCGCATATTTGCTAATTCTTAAATAGCGATTTTTGCATTTGGGATCATGAATACCAAATGCAAAAATCGCACTCGCAAAGGGCCAGATTCTCAGAATCTGGCCCTTTTGCGAGCGCTGTTAGCTACATGAATCAGGCTGTAAGTCCCAGTACTCTGGGCAAGTACAGGCAGACGCCTTTGATAAATGGAAAAATGGCTCAGGCCTACAGGGACACTTGTGCCAGTGTCACCATGGTGACACCTAACTTAGTGGACCCTGTCCAGGTAATACTGGGAGCAGACTACCTGGTGACCAATGCTAGCAATGCCACTACCTCCCATAGTATGGCACTTGTTAACTTATCCTGGGGAGGGGTAAATGGCCTCAAAAGGGTTGTTGTTAGTTCAGACCTCCCTGTGGACTGTCTTTTGGGCAATTATTTGGAATCCTCCTTATGGTCAGATGTGGAGTATAGGACTCATGTGGAAATGTTAGGTTTGTCAGCACATGTCCTTGCTGTGACTAGGTCACAGGCCAAGAAATGCCCAGCTGAACTAGTGCTGGATCCTGGAACAATGGACCAGACACTAACCAAGAGAAAGAGCAGTAGGGGTAAGGTTGACCCTTCCCCCTGCCTCAGGAACAGGATCAGCTCTCTCAGGAGACTGACCCCAAGACCCCAGAAGGAACTGTCCTAGAAGAACTTGAGCCTGAACAGGTTGAGTTTCTTGGGACAGGGGGCCCTTCCAGGGCAGACTTGAGGCAGGCACAGCTAGACTGTTCCTCTCTTGAACCCCTCAGACAGCAGGCTGCTGCTGAGGCTGCAGGGAATGCCACAGGTGCCCATAAAGTATACTGGGACGATGGACTCCTTTACTCTGAGGCAAGAGACCCCAAGCCTGATGCTACCAGGAGGCTGGTCATCCCCTTGTCTCTGAGAGGTTTCCTACTCACCTTGGCCCATGAAATTCCCCTTGCAGGTCACTTAGGCCAGAACAAGACTTGGGACAGGCTTGCCCCACACTTTCACTGGCCCCATATGTCTGAGGACACTAAGGACTTTTGTCGTTCATGTGTCACCTGCCAAGCCAGTGGCAAATCAGGTGGCATCACAAAGGCCCCCCTTATACCACTACCTGTGGTGGGGGTTCCCTTTGAGAGAGTGGGGATTGACATTGTTGGACCAATGGACCCCCAACAGCATCTGGGCACAGATTCATACTGGTGGTAGTGGATCATGCCACCAGGCATCCAGAAGCTATTCCCCTTAGAACCACTACAGCTCCTGTTGTGGCAAGGGCCCTGGTTGGACTTTTCTCCAGAGTGGGGTTCCCTTAGGAGGTTATCTCTGACAGAGGTGCAAACTTCATGTCAGGATACTTGACTGCTATGTGGAAGGAATGTGGTGTCAATTACAAATTCACCACACCCTATCACCCACAATGCAATGGACTTGTTGAGAGATTCAACAAGACCCTCAAAGGGATGATAAAAGGGTTACCTGAAAAGCTTAGGCGAAGATGGGACATCCGTTTACCCTGCCTTCTGTTTGCTTACAGAGAGGTCCCACAGAAGGGGGTTGGTTACAGCCCTTTTGAGCTTTTGTTTGGACATCCTGTAAGAGGACCCCTATGTCTTGTGAAGGAAGGATGGGAGTTACCTCTCAAAAAGCCTAAACTTGACATAGTGGACTATGTACTTGGTCTCCGCTCCAGGATGGCAGAGTACATGGAGAAGGCATCTAAAAACCTTGAGGCCAGCCAGGAACTTCAAAAAGCTTAGCATGACCAGAAGGCTGTCCTAACTGTATACCTTGCAGGACAGAAGGTGTGGGTGTTGGAGCCAGTGGCCCCAGCAGCTCTCCAAGACAAATGGTCTGGACACCACACCATCATTGAACAAAAGGGAGAAGTCACCTACCTGGTTGACATGGGAACTTCCAGGAGCCCTCACAGAGTACTTCATGTGAATAGGCTCAAAGCATTTGTTAACAGGGAGGACATGGGCTTGCTCATGGCCACAGATGAGGGACAGGAGGAAGAGAGTGACCCTCTCCCAGACCTGCTCACTCAGAACCCTGATGATGGGTCAGTAGATGGTGTAGTCTTTTCTGACAGCCTCTCTGAGCATCAGCAAAAGGATTGTATGCAGGTCCTTCAATCTTTTAGACAAATGTTTTCTCTGACCCCCAGTCAGACAAACTGGTGCACACATGAGGTGGACACTGGAGACAGTCTGCCTATAAAGAGTAAAATCTACAGGCAACCTGACCACGTCAGGGACTGCATAAAAACTGAAGTACAAAAGATGTTGGAATTGGGAGTCATTGAACCCTCAGAGAGCCCTTGGGCTAGTCCTGTAGTTCTAGTGCCTAAACCTCACACCCAAGATGGTAAGAGAGAGATGAGGTTTTGCGTAGACTACAGGGGTCTCAATGCTGTCACTAAGACAGATGCCCATCAAATACCCAGGGCAGATGAACTGATCGACAAGTTGGCTTCTGCAACTTTCTTAAGTACATTTGACCTGACAGCTGGTTATTGGCAAATCAGGTTAGCTGAGGATGCCAAGGCCAAGACAGCATTTTCTACCCCAGGAGGTCATTACCAATTTGTGGTGATGCCCTTTGGTTTGAAAAATGCACCTGCCACTTTTCAAAGGTTGGTGAACAAAGTTCTCACTGGGTTGGATGACTTTTGTGCAGCATATCTTGATGATATTGCTGTCTTTAGCTCCACCTGGGAGGATCACCTGATCCACCTAAGGAAAGTTTTGGAGGCCCTGCAAAAGGCAGGCCTCACTATCAAGGCTACTAAGTGCCAGATAGGGCAGAGTCAAGTTGTATACTTGGGCCACCTTGTAGGTGGAGGCCAAGTTCAACCCTTGGAGAGCAAGATACAGGCCATAAAGGACTGGGCTCCTCCAACCACCCAGACACAGGTCAGAGCTGTCTTGGGCCTGTCTGGTTACTATAGGAAATTTGTCAGAAATTATGGGTCCATTGTGACTCCACTTAATGACCTGACAAGTAAGAAAATGCCAAAGAAAGTTCAGTGGACAGTTAGCTGTCAAAAGGCATTCGATGACCTAAAGCAGGCCATGTGCACTGCACCTTACCTCAAGAGTCCAGACTACTCCAAAATCTTCATTGTCCAAACAGATGCTTCTGAGTTGGGTGTGGGAGCTGTTCTATCTCAACTAAATATTGATGGTCATGACCAGCCCATTGCTTTTATAAGCAGAAGGCTGACCCCTAGAGAGAAACGTTGGTCAGCTATTGAGAGGGAGGCCTTTGCTGTGGTTTGGGCCCTGAAGAAGTTGAGGCCCTACTTGTTTGGTACTCACTTCAAAATTCAGACCGACCATAAGCCCCTCTTATGGCTAAATCAAATGAAGGGTGAAAATCCCAAACTTCTTAGGTGGTCCATTTCCCTACAGGGGATGGACTTTACAGTGGAGCACCGCAAAGGGACTGACCATGGTAATGCAGATGGCCTCTCCAGGTACTTCCACTTAGAGCAAGAAGATTCACCTGGTCAAGGTTAGTTTAATGTCCCTAAGTTTGGGGGGGGGGTTGTGTAGGAGAGTGGGGTCTGCAATCCCATGGCCACCCCAGATTTTTGCTTTTTGCTTCACTGATTTATGACTTTCCCTGGCTGTGGGCCTGCTAATCAGACCCACAGCCTAGCTGTTCTCTCTCTAAATTACAACCATGTACCTTAGGTGCATTTTACCAATTGGTACTGGGCCACCTTATCAGTCCCTGTACAGTATACCTTAGGTATCCAGGGCATAGGTGTACCCAGAGCCTACCAGGGGCTGGAGCATGTATTATGCCACCCCTGGCTGGCCATCCAAACAGACACAACTGGCTGCACGACAGCTGGGGTAGGGTGGTGTAATCACCCTTTGCTTTAGATATAGTATACCTATATCTAACCCTAAAATGGACACATATATTCCTATCAGTCACTCCTATGGCAGGCCTTGTCAATCCTGAAGGCAGAGTGCTTGGAATTATGTGAGATGGTGCTCTAGCATGAGCTGAGCCCGTTTGCAGCTTGCGGAACCAAGTCCTAATAGCTGTTCCATGATAACGCTATACCATATACTCTTAAGTGCATTATAATCCTCGCGGTTAAATGCTAACTTTGGCATAGCATAATCAAAACATGAAGAGTAAGGTGTCATACGATTTGGAATACTACCCCCTCGCCAATTCTGGCGACGGGGGTAGCATTCCACCCTTCTAGAGGGACACGACATGTATGTAACTGTGAACCCCGGTTAAAGTCAGACATAGCCTCAGCTCCACAAAATGGATGCTGCCACCGAGACACAAGTCTGCCCTCCTGCTGCTGGGAGTCCTTCCAGCAACGGAGGCCTGGACAAAGGGTTTCCTGTCAGGGGCGGTGCTAGCACCATCCCAGACAGGATTTTGTGTATCCCAGGTAGGCAGGGCTGAAAGGAAGGTGACTGCAAGTGGCACCCCGGTGCTCACTGTGCATAGCCCGGCTCAAACCAGTTCCAGGGGCACCCCAGCCCCTGAACTGGGGAGAGACTGGACAAAGGAGAGGGGTGTAACCATCCCCCTCCTGGTCCCACCCATAGGGCAGGACCTAGTCGTGTGCCAGCCCCTTTTCTTAGGATAAAGGTAGGAGGGGACCCCTTCCCAAATTAGATAATCTTGAATCTTGAATACTTTCCACGAAAGAACTCTTGACTTCTTCTGAAGACTCTCCCTTGTGGCTAAGGAGTAGCCACCCTGCACAAGCAGGCACCACCGAAGCTCTTCTTCGGTTTGCTGTAAGTCCATCCTCCGGATCAAGACTGCCCAGCTCGACGAGAACCGGTCTTCCCGCCATCTCTGACCTCTACCTACATCATCCAGCCCAGCTGAGATTCGTGGGTGTGACGAGACCCGTGGGACTGGCCATCTTTAAGACCTGCACGACGCTTCACCAGCACGACTCGCGAGAGACCCTCGAGTAAGTCCACTGGGGTTTGAGAATCCCTAACCCTGAGCAGCTCCAGCACGGAAGTCCAGCTCCCCAGCATCCACGAGATCTGCGTGGGGGCCCTTCTGCTCTTTGCTGCTCACCGCGTTGTCCGGCTACTGGCCTGCTGGCTTGTGGCCCTCCTGACGACGAACTACGACATTTCCATCGCTGGTCTGGTTGCTCCAGACTGGCCCTGGCGCCCCTCCAACAGAGGAGCACCCCGAACCCTCCTGGTCCACTCCAGACGCCATCTTGAGTCCACCGCGTGGGCTTGCCTTTGCCAAGGCTTGTTGCTCCAATCCTGGTTACAGCAGCGCAGACGGCAGACACCTTCGTGGGACAGCTCGCACCTCCATCCTGGTCGCCGACAACGCCTCCTGTTCCGAGAGACTGCAGAGCCCAGCGTCGCCCACTCACCTGGTCGAGGTGACTTCATCCGGTGCCATCCTGGTGCCCACCTGATCACTGGCTAGTGATTAAGAACTGAGTCCCCTCTGCTCTCAGGTCATCTTCAACTCCGATCCAGGCTTGGATCCCATCGAACTTCATCACTGGTCGCCTGCCAGCAACTTCTTCTTTCAGGCTCCATAGACTGTAACGAGGATTCCCGACGTCTTTTGAACCCTATGCAGCCGCAGCCCCTGGGCTAGGTAACTCGAGCATTTCGGTGCTCCATCGTAGGTTCACTATCTAAGTGTCCAGATCCTTTTTCGTTTTCAGCCTAACTAGTCGGATTCGTCCGATAACACTAACTTTACGAAATCTAGCACCCATAGACTTCTTCCCGCATCCCGCGTGAGAGTGCACACTCTGCACCCGATCTCCCTAGGCCTCCTGCTCCTAACCTTCGAGTTCTGTAGTGTTGTCCTAGCGATCCTGAAGCCTCTGGATCTTGTTACTTACCTGCTAGTATTTCGCATTCCACTTTTGTAGTATATGGTTTTTCGTGCCCCTCGGGCATTTGTGTAAATTGTGCAACTTAAAGTATTTTCGTAAGAGTTTTGTATTGTGCTTAGCTCCCTGACTCATAAATAGATCAGGGTAGACTTGTTATTAATAAATATCCTATATTTTTATAACAACTTGTGTGGTGTCCTTTCACTTGGTGTTCAAGGGGTATATGTGATGGTAAAACAGCTGGCTTAACACGCCCTCTAGAGTTTAGCCTAAAGACTGCTCTTGTCCACGCTACTAGGATAGCTGGTCTAATAAGGTTGACTTCAACCAATCATCAATAAGGGTCGTTTGGAATGATACACAGTGATCACTAGAATAGTGAGCACTACATATCAGGCCAACTTCTCACACTGATTGTTTCAAGGCACAAAGGGAATGTCGGTCTAGATTCATTGAAAGAGGATACAGTCCTCATATGATCGACAAAGCCACTATTAGAGCTAATGCACAAGATAGATCACAGGCTTTGGTGACTAGAAGTGTTATTAGAACTAACCTAAGTGAGGATCAACCATTGAGGTTGATACTAACGTTAAGCAACCAACATCCGGCAATCAGAAAAATCATCACAAAAAATTTGCCTCTGATTAGGAATGATCCCACGTTAGGGGAAAAACTCACGCGCTCTCCCAATCTTACATTCAGAAGGGCTAACGCTCTGAGTAATACACTAGTCACCAGCAGTCCAGAAATAAAAACAAGTGATCTATGAATCTTAGGTAGCAGAGGGTTCATAAACTTTGCCATATGCAAGCCATGTAAACAGGGGGTTAACAAAACTGAATACCATAGCCCCTTTAAGAACAAATCTATTAAAATATATAAAAAGTTGACATGCCGCACGGAATATGCCGTATACATGCTGGAGTGTCCTTGTGGATTGAAATATATGGGGAGCACGAAACCCCAATGCCACAAAAGAATACTCCAGCACTTACGAGCAATCAAAAATGGCGACTGTTAGACCTGTCAGCCTTAGGGTGGTCTCCCCTACATTTTTGCCCTTGTTACCTCCCATTTTTACCTTACATTTTGTTGGACTTAGGACTCTGGGCGCCTCACCACTGCTAAACAGTGCTGAGGTGCAGGTGCTCTCCCCTAAAACATTGTGAGGCTGGCATATCTGCCACAAGCCCCTGCTACTGCAGTAAGGCTAATTCTCCATAGGCTAATATTGGGAACCTCTCCTTATGGGATAACTTCTGACAGGGACCTAATAAGTCTGTCATGTTTGGTCTTGTTGGACTCGGGGCGGGGAACCCTTTCCAATGATATATAGGGTTTGGACATTACTACGCTAGAGATCCCACTTTTATAAAGGGGACCTTTTCCTGCCTACACTGAGATTAGGGTCTGCAGACTCCCCCCTCCCCTCTGCACACTGATAGCCTGCCTGGGTTGGGAGGTGGGAGTGGTGATTCACACCTTCTTCCCTGGGATGAGCTGTGATGGGCTGCCCACTGTAGCCTTAACGGCCTGTCTCTCGTCACTGTGACAGCTAGGTCAGGGAAGGCAGGGAACATACCAGAACTCCCTGGACTCTTCCAGAAGCCCCTGCCCCCAGACCCTTCCAGAGACTTCCACCACTTTCTAGCCCTTAGAGTGAAAGATATATAAGGGAGGGTCCTGGCCTCACATTGTTGTTACACTGCCTGACCTGGAAGAATCCCTGCTGGAGTGAGGACTGCTGAGCAAGAGGATTGCCACTGGGAAGGAGGCTGACTGCTCCAAGGAACTGCTGCCCCACAACCTGCTGAGCTGCCCTACTGTCTGCTGATCCTGCCCTGCATGGGAGACTGCAACATCACCACCAGAGTGTCTCCACAACTTCCCAAAGGAACTACTTTTCTTTGAACCACATTTTAAAGAGTCTTCAACCTTTTAAAGATTGCCTTTTTGGGACTGCACCCTTTTTAAGCTAAAGGAAACTACCTGTCCTTGGAACACAGCGTTTTAAAGACTGCCCTTTGGAACAGCAACAACACTCTCAAGATTTGCCCTGCAACGCTGTGCCTGCCCTCAGCACTGCTTGCCCCGTGTTCCTCCCGAGGGCTCTGTGATTGCCTCTGCTTCTGGCGCAAGCCGAATTAAACTAGCCCTGAGGTCACCGCCACTGGGACCAGAGCGCGCTGTGTAGCGCTGAGAAGCGAAGCGCTGTGTGGCAGGAGGCTCCGTCGTTGCCCCGGACTTGGAGGCACTGTTAAGCGCTGTGCTAAAGGAGCGCTGTGTGGCCGTGACCCCCACCCGTGCAGCGCCTGCTGAGCCCGAGGCCCCAGGGGGAGAGGAGCCTCGCACCCGCGCCGCAACCACCACCACAGGTAATGCCTCAGTGCAACCAGGCTGCTGCGAGGGGGCGGGGTGCGGGTTGGCCGGGTACCTGGAGTGTGAGCTTTGTGCTTGGCCGGGAACCGTCCTTCACTGACCAGCCTACGGGGGCATAATTACTTGGTAATTGACACTGGGGCATTTTTTAGCATCACCAGCAGCGCCTGGGCAGTCGCACTTCCTACGCTTGGAGCATCATTTCTATGAGAGGCACACTTATTACGCTACAAGTGAACTTTTGCCATCCAAGGACACTGTGAGAAAGACATTACTAGCAGGAGTCCTTGGCACACCTGAGCTTTTGGTGATTTGATCAGGCCTGGGAACTGGATTCATTCTTATTGATTATTGATCTTGCTTGGAAACTGGAATCCTTTTTATTATTGATCTTGCCTGGAGCTGGATTTACCTGCTTTTGGTTCTCGTATATCTTTTAGATAAAGAAATTCTTATTCTTATACAAAACTGGTGTGGTGTTCCTTTTGTGAGTGTTTTTACTGTGTCATCGCCGTTGTGTGTTGCACAAATACTTTACACATTGCCTCTGAAGTTACGCCTTTGCTGCTCTGCGCCAAGCTACCAGGTCGGAAGCGGTGGTACCTACTTGGACTAGGGTGCATACCCCTGCCAACTAGAGACCCCGGTTCTAACAGCGACGATACGTACACAGTTGCTAGGCATTTTGAATACATGCATGCGAAAAATCCAGATGACCTAAGATACTATATAGTGGATTGTATTCCCCCATTGAGACGAGGTGGAGATAGAAATGCCAAACTGAGGAAGTTAGAGACAAAGTACATACTGGAAATGGAGACCAAAAGTCAAAATGGATTAAACTCCACCGAAGATTTTTTTACATTTTTATGAAAATTATTCTGTTTTATAAATGTAAATATCTTTGAGTGTCTTTCATCAATGAATTTAAGATTTGCCGCCTGCAGAATACACAGAAAAACATATTTTTATACAAATACTTTAAAAAAAATGTAGGTTGGGTATACACATTTTAACAAACACTTGCACTTTAATTTTGGACAAATTTTGCATTGCCCACTTGGGCTTTATTGGCTACGTGCTATTACCACTGATGTATTTGATGCTGCTAATTTCAAATCTGCGTAAATTATTGTGCTTTAATAACATACTGTGATTGTTTTGCTCAGTTGGAATTCCTTGCACAGATTTTAATTAATCGTGTTGATTTTAGTTTGCCAAATCTATGGCTTTTTACAATCGCATTCAAAATGATTTTAAATATTTATTATAAATATTTATCTTATGCACTTTTGCACAGTGAACTGGCAGATACTTGAATGTGGAATTTACTGTATTTTACTGGCACAATCGCAAAGTGGTAGACATTGAATCTTTTGTCTATTTCTATTGCACTTACTTTTGCACTGTCACTTTAAATAGCATGAGCTTCCCCATGTACCTTGTCATGTGATCAAGGTCCGAGGAGGACCGAAACGCGTCATGGCGAAGCTGCTGGGTGAAAAATAAAAATATTGCAGCACGATGGGTTCGTGTCGTCTCTGTGGAGATTGAATTCCTGTGGGTGAGACGGCTTTCAGGATATATATATATATATATATATACATATTTCCTACTGGCGGTCGCCACTAGGTAGTTATAGTTAGGACCTAGTTTCCATAGGAAATCCGCAACATTCTATTGGGAATAACTTTGGCCCTGGTGGACGAATGTTTGCGAATTTCTCAAAGAAGATGGCTCGGTCCGCTGCGCTCATTCTGTGAAAGTTTTGGGTTGATTCGTGAAGTGGGGGCCGAGATAAAAGGGGGTCCCAAAACGTGTTTTTCCCATGTTATTTTCCATAGGACGTTTAGACACGGCTACAGCTCGAACGGCTGAATGGATTTATAAGAAATTTGGTAGAAAGGTAGAGTGTGGGTCGCAGATCACGCTTTTGTTTAAATGGTGTAAATCCGTTCAGTAGTTGCTGAGAAAATTAAAGTTGAAATCAGTTATATATCTGTAAGAGCGCACGGGTGCGCGCACCTATGCGGGTGTGCGCGAGCGGCATTGTGATTTGCTGTTTAACGTCTGTCAACATTCGATTCGGAGGAACTCAGGAAGTGTTGTCCTCCATTTTGTTACTGCGAGTGAATATATAATACAGAACAAAGGGTTAGTACATGGAAAGGGGAGAAGGTAGAGATTGTCTGGCCGGGTAGGTTTTCTGAGGGGGTGCAGTATGGACCCCGAACGCGAAAAGACCATTTTTTTTTGGGAGAAAAAAGTTGCGGGTGGCACGCACTCGGTCGCGTACCCCTATTTACAAGACTGTGAAAAACTATAGTGGTGAGAATGGAAAGGGAGCAGGGTGGAGAGTGTTTGATTTCGTAGGTTTCTTGAGGGGTTTATTAAGGATGCCGAAAGTCTAAAAGTAGCTTTTTTTTAAAAAAAAAGTTACGTGGTGCGCGCACCCGGTCGCGCACGGCAAACAAAAAACATAAGGAAAGATGGAGATAAATTATAAGTTTGAGTGTTTAGATCTAAGGTGGCTCTTAAAAGAGCCCTTATGTTAATTGAGTTTTTCCTGAACTTATAAGTAAGTTCCGATACAGAGTCTCATGTTACAGAGGAAAATTCTATTTCCCTCATCCGTGAAATGAACACCATCTCTCCGATAGATGCCTTCCATGTTGAAACGTTTGTTGTTGTTGTATATAGAACCCATGTTATATTCTCTGAGGAAAGCAGAAACAGATTTATTTACATGTTTCCTTGCTTTCTCAATCTGTGGACAACGTTCATTGGACCAATTCCATTTTTTTCTTTGGCATATATTTGAATACACCAAGACAGTTCGAGGAAAAAGTGACATCAATTGACGAAAGGTGTCTTTTAGAAGCATTTCTAGACCTACACCTGTTAATGTGCCTAGATCATTCCCACCACAGTGCACAATTATCAGGTTAGGTTCAGGGAGATGCGTAAAAGTTTTCACCAATGGTATCAATTGGTGACATCTTAATCCTCTTTGGCCAATCCACGTAATCTGCACATTTGGTAAATCAAGGTTAGAAATTCGTCTGTTTGCAGCATATTTTTCACTCCAGTGAATATAACTGTGTCCTACAAGCCAAACCTTCATTTTCAAGGTAGATGCAGTAGTACTCCAATGGGTTCTGGAAGTGGAATGGCAAGTAGATGGTGAAAGTCACGATAAAAAAGTGTGTGAGGTTTGGTGTTGATGAAAAACTGAACATGATTGGTTAATTGATATACCTCAAGATTCAAGACTACGCTGTATGTTACAGTTTTATTACATACAAATCTTCTATTGGTCGTGGAAAAAAAAAAAAGTAAAACGACAGTGGATAGGCAGGTGTGTTTGGAGGGAAATTATCCTTTTTGCTTGGATTTAGAACGTTGAGATATGAACTTTTGACCTGTGCCTTCAGCCAGGTGCAGATTGAGCTGTTACCATGGTAACAGCCAGAGAAGGCAGAGGGTGAAGGGTGACCGTTATGTGACTTTGAAAAAAATGAAAGGGATGACTAATTGAAATGTTAATTTGATTATGTAATTGTGCGGGAACAAATATGATTGGTTGAAGAGACATATATGAGTGTGTATTGACAGAAAATCTATGCCATTATTCTTTGGTTGCAGTGATAGAAGTATTATTGAGAGCTCCGTCAATCGGCTATCGTTTTGCTACTATCATTGTTCTACATCTTATAAAGCATTGGTAAAGGTGAGTTTATAACTGTTTGTTTTATGATGTACCGTAAAATGTGGTTTGGTCACTATACTTTTTATTTCCCTTACAGTCTCTCAACAATCGATTTTTTGACTTTGGCACAGTTTTCTATTTTTTTAACTACTGTTTTAATTCATTTTATCACTCTTTATATATATTGCTTATTTACAATTATTACTTTTAAATTATAATTAATAAATTTGATTAAGGTTACTGGAGTTCAGTCATGTTCTTATGGTATTCTCTACTGTTACTTCTGTAAATTGAATGTCAGTCAGAGACGGAACAGTAACGAAATTTGGGGGGGGGGATGTTTTTTGGTAGGGGGACATGAACGTTTAATCAGTAGGTAGAGTAAAGCTGAAGGGGCTCTTAGAATGGGTAAAAGAAGTGCAAGGCCTAATTAACATTCAAATGGTTCTTTATAGAGATGTGAAACATTCAGGTGCGGCTCTGTGTGTATTTGGCATGAATGTTTTCTTGGGCATCCACAGCAGAAGTGAGTGAGGGGGTAGAAGTTGTGTGAAGTTAATAGGGGTTGTGCGCCGTTTTCTCACTTTCTTTGAAGTGTGAAATAGAGTTTAGAATGTATTTGTGGTATACTGAAGAAATGGAATATAATATATAATAAAGTAGACAGAAATTAATTGAGATTTGGGAGCGTTTCCACATAATTAGTAAAGTTGAAACCAGATGAAAAAAAAGAAATTAGCAGAGACACAGATAATGCAGGTAGAGAGAGAGATGGTAGATTACATGTGATATCGTCGAGAAAAAGTGCGAATACATAAGGTATTAAAAACTTTAAGTTTGAAGAAAAAAATACAGTGTGGTTTGCGGCCGAGGGATGCACTGGTGGGGGTGGGGTGAGAAGGAGAGGTGTCCCAGTAAAATTAAATGAAAACTTGTGACCATGAGGTTGTACACAGGTTCGTGGAGTATATGCCTTCATAAATTGATGTAGAAGACCGAATATATATAGAGAGATGTGTGTTCCGCCGTGTGACTGTATTTTCATTTCACTCCTGCTTTCCGTATCAGTTTTTTTAAGTTATCTTAGTGTGTGTATGTGTGTGTGTGTGTGTGCGTTCAGTCTGGGCTGAGGAAGTTTGTTTCACAGGGAGACACAGATAGTCGCATCAGAGTACTCGGCAGGTTTTAAAAATGTTATTTATATGATAGAGATGGTTTTTGAAAGCGTTAGTCAGTGTATATCGAGTTTCAGAATTACCGCTCGGTCGGCTCCACACTTCTTAGTCTATTTAGTTTTTCACTTTCTAGTCTGATGGCTGGCAAAGAAATGTTTGTTATAGTGGAGATGAAAGGGTGATAAGTAGTGAAATACGACATAGCGTGTGCTCTGTAGAAGCGGGGGAGCAGTGATTATTAGTCTGAGTGAAGTACAACTGCGTCGGTGCTTGATTACATTAATAAATTATTTTTTTCCCAGAGGTAAGATTGATGGTATGGTTTACAACCCGCAAAGAAAGGCTTGACTGACCGTTGTAGGCCAGCGGGTTGAACTATGAATAATTGAGGTTGAGAATAGAAAACATGAACTGAGTACAGCTGAGATTACATGAAACACATGAATACAGTTTAAGTATACATTATTTGAGTTGTGAATAAGAGTAAAAAGAGAGAACGTATATTTTTGAAATATTTATTCACTGATGCAGTGGTTTGAAGCGAAGTTTTATAACTAATACAAGTAAAGATATTGCAAAGAAAATAGTGGGCATAGTTACTAGTCCATACAACACAAATGATGTAAATGTAGTATGATTCAAAATGAATAACGTTTAAAAAACATATTGTACAGCCCCGCAATCAAATATATTAAATTATATTGCATGCAAGAAGGTGTCTTTTTATTTTAACTTCAGTAATCATATATGAAAATGCTTGTGGTTAAACATCACCTCATTAACAATTAGTTTTCTACATACGAAGCACCAACAAGCTTGTTGTATGGTATTGTGAAAGAAAATGAAAAACGCGCCAAAAGCGAGAACTTGGCTGGAGGTGCATGTATGTTATCTGCAGGGACGTTCGAAAATCAGTACTCAGAACAACTACTGTATTGAGATAATTTTTTGAAAAGTTTCAATACTCGATGTGACATACAGGTTGATAAGCAAGGGCAGTATCAGTGTAATCATATACTTTTCAGTTATGAATCAAAAATCTATCAATAGGCATAAAACAATAACAGCATACATGTGTGAAAGGCAGAAATTGGAGTAGAAAGGGAAAATGGTGATAAACGATATAAAAAGTCATTGTAACTATACACATTTATCAGGGCACATTTAACCATATTTTACGCAGCCTTGCTTCGAGAATATTTCAAATCAGATAAGATAACATAAGCTAGTGATTTGTTGAAATTAGAGCATCATGAAATGTTTTGAACAAAATCGAGTAGGTGTGGAAAAAAAATTAACTCCACATGAAATAAAAAAATCTCACCAGCAGGAAATTGCAATGTCCAATGTTAATAAAGCCAATAGGTCTGTTTATATAAAACATAAAATTAAAAAAATAATAAGAAAAATAAGGACGGGAAAAAACAGTCAAGATATCAATGGCTTGCATAAGAGTTATGCTTCGATTGAGTAGGCAAAATAAGTGGCAACCGCTTCTAAAAGGAAGTCATTGTTATCGTCCGAAAACAAGTCAGCCATCCAATTGAAAAGAGGAAATGAACATACATGGTCATTAATTACCGGAGCCTCTAGTAGCATCAGAGGACAACTCGGTGAATTTTCAATGTAGCTGTGTGCCAAGAAATCTTGCGCCGCTGCGATAATATTCCATTGACCCAGAACTCCATGTATCGCTGCAAAGGCCATAATCCCTCCGTCGGAACAAAGCTCTTCATGTTCAAGTAACGGATTCATGAGATGATTGTAATTCACTTCAGGAGACACCGAGTTGCAGAGACATAATTTCAGGGCCCACATGAAATCACAGCTCAGGCAATGAAATACAGGCTGCACACAGGTGAAATAGGAAAATCGAAATGATAATCCATATGATGCACTAAAATTCGCGAGTGGTAGGATGCCATAGTACTCAAGCATCTTGTGGCGAAATAGTTCTAAGTGCTCCAGCTCGTTTGCGAAGACAGGACGCACGTCCATTTTGTAATAATGAAAAAAGGAACACAAAAGTAGCAGCTGCTGGTAGTAGATCTGGAAGTTCAGAAAGATAGATCAGAGAATATGGAGTGAAGAGTAGCAGAATGCCTTTAAATAATTTGGTTGAAAAAAATCACCAAACCATTGGTTAGTAGTTAGAAAAAAAATAGCGCAGCTGGGAAGTGGAGGAGCGTTAAAGATTATGAGAGTCACCTCAGGAAATTGTAAAGGAAGGTCACTATTAAATAAGATATGCAGTTTTCTGCGAGTGTTAGCTAAGTGAAAGAGATATGTTTGTGAACAGATGCTCGGGAACCTTCATTTTGTGACAATAAGGCTGTTGTTCAAGTCTTGGGATGGAACTTTCAGTTCAAGGCCGGATTTCGCGGCCAGATGAAAATATCAAGGTTCCCATGAGTGGGTGGATGAAGTTCATTTTTACAGAGAGGCATATGGAGAGTAACTATTACAGACTAAAGCTTGTCGTTTAAAAAGTCATAGTAATTGACTTTGCTTGAAAATAAATAATCACTGCTGAGTGTTGAGGTAAAATTCGGCATTATAGGAGGTACTGGTGTACCTTTGAAAACACATGCAACATTACAGCGCTACCTGTTAAATAAGTCATGCAATTGGTAGTGCCTGGATGTGAACGATTATGTGCGGCATTGATATTTTTGACACTGTGGGCCTTATTTATGAAGGCCTTGCGCCGCCGGTGCGTCACTTTTAAAATGGGGAAAAGTGACGTACCGGCGGTGCAAGGCCTTCATAGATAAGGCCCCCTGTACTTATGAGTAGTGGAAAAGTGACGCAATAAAATGATGTTAGGTGAGTGTAGTGTAGTTACGGAACGGAGAACTTTTAAAGAGAGTTACATTTAGTATGGAATACTTTTTATTATTTAAGAAACTTAGGTATGAGAATATTGTTATAGTGTCAGCGGGACTGTAAGTTGAAGTTTGATAAACATTAGTGAGAGGAGTAAATTAAGGTTTATTTAACATGTGCAGCTAATAATCTGTGAGAAAAGGCAATAGTCTACAGTCTTGTAAATAGGGGTGCGCGACTTAGTGCGCGCACCCTGTAAATTTTTACGGAGAAAAAAAATGTTTCTTTCGCGTTCAGGGTCTATACTGCACCCCCTGAGAAAACCTACCTGGTTAGATAATCTGTATCTTCTCTCCTTTCCATGTTCTAACCCTTTGTTCAGTAGAATATATTCACTCGCAGTTACAAAATGGCGGGCAACACTTCCTGATTTCCTCCGATTCTAATGTTGACAGACGTTAAACAGCAAATCAGAATATCGTAAACTGTATATTTTTGCAATTTTAAAAAATAGGCAAAGTTACTAAACTTATATTCCTGAAACTATCTTCAAGTCTCGTGTCCCTTTGCACCATTTATTTTAACTTATAAACCACGTGAATCACAGACTTGTAAATAGGGATGCGCGACCCAGTGCGCGCACCCCGTAACTTTAAAAAAAAAAAAAAAATGTTGTTTTCGCTTTCAGGGTCTATACTGCACCCCCTGAGAAAACCTACCCGGTTAGATAATCTGTACCTTCTGTCCTTTCCATGTTCTAACCCTTTGTTCAGTAGAATATATTCACTCGCAATTAAACAAAAAATGGCGGGCAACACTTCCTCATTTCCTCTGATTCTAATGTTGACAGACGTTAAACAGCAAATCAGAATTCCGTAAACTGTATATTTTTGCAATTTTAAAAAATAGGCAAAATTATTAAACTTAAAGTCCGGAAACTATCTTCAAGTCTCGTCTCCCTTTGCACCATTAAATTTTACTTATAAACCACGTGAATCACAGTCTTGTAAATAGGAATGCGCGACCGAGTGCGCGCACCCCGTAATTTAAAAAAAAAAAAATGTTGTTTTCGCGTTCAGGGTCTATACTGCACCCCCTGAGAAAACGTACTCGCTTAGATATTCTGTACCTTTTTCTCTTTCCATGTTCTCACCGTTTGTTCGGTAGAATATATGCACTCGCACTAACAAAATGGTGGACAACACTTCTTCATTTCCTCCAAATCGAATGTTGACAGACGTTGAGCAGCAAATTATAATTCCGCATACTGTAAATTTTTGTCTTTTTGAAAAAAAGGCAAAATTATAAAACTTTAAGACCTAAAACTATCTTCATGTCTCTTCTCCTTTTGCACCATTACATTTTAATTACAAAGCATGTTTCCTTTTGATCACTCACGATTGTTTCTCGGTTTTCCACATTCAATGCATAGACACTTCTCCCTTTTTAGTCAGTTATGCGGCTGTGCGTGAATGGCATTGTGATTTGCTGTTAAATGTCAGTAAAGATTCAATTCGGGGGAATTCAGAAAGTGTTGACCGCCATTTTGTTAAGAAACACCCTGCACATAATCTAAAATGTATTTAGGTAATAAATATAGTAAGTAAGGTTGTGTAGCAGTGCATATCAAAAATATTGCATGTAGTATCCTGGCAATGTATGGTAGATTATATTGTAAATGATGATTGATTTTTAAAAAATGTAGGTGAAATATGTGGTAAATAATTGTAGCTCACAAAGAAATCTTTAACTTAGGCTTTAGGATAAATATTGGTTAGAAAATTAGGGAATGTATCTGTTAGGCATGATATTTGGTAGAATGGGTGTATGTTGTCTAATACATATGTCTGTAATATGTTAATTAAAATTCAGTAGTTTATTTTTTTTAAAGAGAGTTTGGTGCTGAAAAGCAACAACCTGAAGTGAACGTGAGAGTATACAAACAGAAAATCCTTTTTTACAGGTGAGTTGATAATTTTTAAATGATAATTTATTTTTGTGCAGATTACCAAAATAAGCATGATTTTTAAGAAAATTTACACTGCTTCTCTTTTGCAGGAGGATTTTAATTTCTATTTTAAACATGTCTGTACATGCTTGTAGTACATATGTATTTTGAAATACGGTTCCATTGTTTGTTGGTACAACCTTTTTATGGGCCGGGTCCATGTTTTATTTTCTATGCAGTTTGGGTTCATTTATTCTTTGACTGTAAGAGTTTGCTGTTTACGTGGATTAATTCTTGCTAAGTCATCATTATCTCTCTAATTCATGCTGTATCATTTTTGTATAGTCATTTTTCTGAAATTATAGAGGTGTATTATGACATGGCTGTTGGCGTGATGGGCATTTCGGATGCATTTTTGTGACTGTACTATCTATTTGCACTCTATTATTATATGCATTTGCACAGGTGTAATATGATGAGGTCAGTCGGACGCCATGGAGGGACTTACGGTGGGGTAGGGAGGGAGGGAGGGGGAGGTGTAGGGTGGAGAGATCTAAAATCTGGCATATAGATAAATGCAGGAAAGTATACAATTCAATTAATAAAATACATTTTTTAGTGTACACAGCATCGCATTTTGATATGCAGTGCGCACTGCAAAATTCATTTAAATAATTAAATTATGTATTTACTAGAAATTATCTGTATCCTGGTTTTTAGGTCCCTCCACCCTAGACCTCCCCCTCCTCATCTCCCTGCCCCACCATAATTCCCTCCACGAGTCACGGATGAATGTGGTTTCATATGGTTATGATGAAATGTTTTCCATTAGATGAAATTTACATGTTGAGTATGCTGTTAAAGGTAAAAGCAACTGCCTCTGTGGGAAGTAGCAATCTGTTTAGTGAATGTTTAATTGGTATATTGTGAGTCACTCCTTCAGTTTGCATACAGTTTGAATCACAGTTTGTAGTGGTGAAGTTAGAAAGTAGATCTCTACCATTAAATTAGAAAGTGTATAAATAGTTCTACAGCACAGAAATGCAGAAAACAAATTTCACACTGAACTGTGTTTTTACAGCACAATTTGAATGAATGAATGAATGAAATGTATCTTGTCCTGCGCACACTTTGCCCGATGGGCGTCAAGGCGCCTACTTCAAATAAAACAGCTCGCCAAATCAGACAGCATTCTCTCATTGGTAGGCTCTAATAAAAAACCAAGTTTTAAGAGCCTTTTTAAAACAAATCAATTGAGGGAAGGGTTTTAATCTCAATTGGAAGAGAGTTCCAGAGCTGAGGAGCGGCTACAGAAAAAGCTATCATTCCCCATCTGACCAGCCTGGTACGGGGCACTACAAGTTGAAATAGACCGGCCGATCGAAGGCATCTTGTTGGAACATAGCGGGTAAGCAAAGTACCCAGTGCATCATCGGGGCCAGCCGTGAGTGCTCTAAATGTCAGACATAGGATCTTAAAAGAAATTCTATACTGGACAGGTAGCCAGTGAAGGTCTCTCCTAGCAGTCGTGGCCGATGATGCCGTAGGATGGGCCAAAACAAAGCGCGCTGCAGCATTCTGCACAATTTGCAGTCGATGAATAAGGCCCTTGTTGAGCTCCGCATACAAAGAATTGCAGTAATCGATCCTGGAACCAACGAGAGCGACTGCGATCTGTTTACGCGCCTGAAGGGAGAGATAATTACGAATTCTGTTAAGGATCCTGATAACACCCCAGCACGTGGCCACAGTCCTGTTCACCTGGAGCGTCATGGAAAGTGAGGTGTCGAAGATAACACCCAAATTTCTGGCAGATTGGGAGGGAGTGGGGCAGGTGCCAAGAGATGAAGGCCACCACTCACTCGACCAAACATCTTGGTCTTTCCCAAGGATCAGAAACTCTGTCTTATCGCCATTAAGCTTTAGGGAGTTGAGGATCATCCAGTCTGCCACATGCTGCATGCATGATCTAAAGCTAACGGTGGATGTACTGACAGAGGAGTGAGCCAGCGATACCATGATTTGGGTGTCGTCTGCGCAAGACACCTCCTCCATCCCCTGCGATCTTACTAGTCTAGCAAGGGGGGCCACATAGATATTAAACAGGGTCGGACTCAAGGCCGACCCCTGTGGCACCCCACATTGCAATGACTTGGCAGGGGAGAGGACATTTCCAAGCATTACTCTCTGTTCTCTACCATGGAGAAAGGAGTTAATTTCAATTAAAGAAATTAAAAGGGATAGTTTTAATGTCTAGGATCAAAGTATCAGTTTCTTTCTAAAATACAGAGGAAGGTCCTATATTAATTAATGTAGTTAATGTCTTAAAAAGTATGAAAATGTATGTAGTTCGAAGATTAGTGAAGGTAATTTTTGGTTAACTAATCATAAAAAAGATATAATTTAGTCTTTATATTTTTTTAAAAGGACACAGAAGATAGAAAATAAAAAATAAAATGGAAGATTACTCAGAAAATCTGAATGTCCATTTTGAAATGGCAACTGAACTGATTGAAGAATTAATAGAAGGAGTATTTGAAGAGGAAAATACAACAGAAAATGAGGAGTTTTTGGACTGCACTTTTGATAGTGCATATTTAGAAATGGTGGAAGAAGAAGAGAATTTGCAAGAGGAAAATAATAATGAAATATCTGATGAAATGATGCTACATGTGCTTCTGGAATATGAATTATTAAATCAATAAAATGATTTTTGTTTAAAAAAACAAGCTTGAAAACATTATTGTTGTACTATTAATCGGTATTCTCTTTTTTGAGAATGACAGTAAAAGTTGTGATGAGGTGCATAAAAGATTAAAGTTATAAAAATAAAAAGCATTAGGAACACCTACAATGCTTGAAAGTTAGAATAGTACTTATATGCCTGCAAAATTACATTCATACAATACATGTGTAATGATAACACAGATATGGAGTGTCATAAATTTAGAAACAATATTCACTATAGGATTTTCTACTCTGACCAGAGACTGTTTCTTTGTCTTTATTCAAGTTATAAAATGAAGCAGTGGTTATAATTTGTATGTTATATGGTAGTAGGGGGTCTATAATATTTTTTAACTTTTTTCCAAACAGATTGTCATTTATATCACAAACATCAATCACTATGCCAACGAGAAATGAAAAAAGAAAGATGTATAAAAAGACATACCATTTGAAGAGAAAAGAGGCACAAGATTTACCTAATCAACAAAGGACGGAGAAAAACAAGAGTGCTCCTGGTAAGAGCAGCAAGGATTGTTTTTTTTAAATTGTGTCAAAGGAAAAGTCAATTGGATAATGTTCAAAAGGAAAAACAGTTTTCAGTATCTACAAGGAGAAATGGAAGAAAAAAGAAAACTGTGTCTGAAAACAGTGGTGAGGAAAGCATGTACAGTAAAAGACCTACGAATCAGTTTGCGGAAATAAGGAAACGCATGTCTCATAAGAGAGTTGTTATGAATTTATTACAAAAGGAAACATTTTCAAAAAGGAAATCTGCTTTTTATAAGAAAAAAAAATATATAGAGGAAGTTGTGGATGATGCGTTCGAGACAAAAAAAATTGTTTATTTTAGTGCTTAAAAGAATAAATACACTAAATAAGGCAATCAGAGTTTTGAAAGCTAAGAGTAAATGGAAGAGACACATACATAGAACTAATTTTTGTAAAATCTTTTCTGGTAAATGGATGCATTCTTCAAATTCTGAGCCATTTTTTAATGAAGAGAGTTACTTTCAAAGTAACGATTTGTTGCATGCAGTTGACACCAGTGGTCGAGCGTATGAAGTGAAGGATGGCTGTCTTATTGAGAAAGAGAAAATTGAGGTCAGAAGTACAGAAGGGGAAATAGGTGGAGAAGTTTTACAGGGACGTGTTCATGCTCCAGTTTATAGTTGGAATTGTAGCAGTATTTGCAGTGTACGACAGGATTCAATTGATTTCTTTCGCAATTTCTTACGTAAGTACAGTAAGGAAAGTCTAAAAAAAAATTGTAATGTTGCAAGAATTAGATCATTGCAGAGTGAGAGAAAAAACAGGTTTGCAAGGCCATTCTCTGGCTTGTCTTTCTAAAAAAATATGCCAGAGTGTTTTCATCACTTTAGGATGTTAGCAGTGCATCATACCAAAATGAGACAATTAGTCAGAAATATGAATTATGCAAAAAGTCCAGCACTTAAACTTAAAGAGTTAAATAGTGCTCTTTTGCATGGATGTTCATTAGATGTGAAGAATATTTGTGCGGAAATTGAGGTAAGTTATTTTGGTCGAGATGAAGAGAATGTAGAAACCGATATAGTTATAGAAGGCAATGTGTTAGAAAATGTTGGACATTTTAATACTGAAGAATTTGAAGAGGAAATATCAAAATTTAAGGTGATTGCAGGTGAAAAACCAAATTTAACTTGTGTGTGTTGTCGACGCATTCATTACAAAAGTCAAACTAGGTTAGTTGATTTATATTTAAAAAGTGAAGATGAAGAAAATACTCAGTGGAGAGAGTTTGCAACTTATTTGTTGGTAGAAAAGTATTTTGATTTGGGTTTTGAGCAACGTATTTGTAAATATTGTTATAATAAATTAAATGAAAATAAAATGCCTGCTAGAGCTGTTCATAATAATCTTGAGTTGATAAATATTCCATCGGAACTGAAGGATTTAAATACTTATGAGACTATTTTGATTCAATGTGTACATCCTTTTCAGGCTATTGTTCGTATGGAGCCTAAGACTGGGAAATTAAATCCTACAGATTTACAAAGAGGATTAAAGGGTAGAGTTGTATATTTGCCACTTGATTTAAAAAAATAATATGGAGACAATTGGGATTGAAAATGTTGAAGAGGAACCTCTTGTTATTCTAGTTAATGGTGTACCTACAAAGAGTAAGAAAATCTGGCAAGATTTAGTGGATGTTAGGAAAGTGAAAAAGGCAACGTTGTATTTAGTCAAAAATAATAAATACTATAAAAATGTGTATGTAGAAGAAGAAGATGTAAGTGATGAAGAGGATAATGATTTGTCTATTGGACAAATTGAAAAAGTCGACATGTCCAGAAGTGAAGAAATTTATGAACATTACAGTGTTCATCCACTGCATTCCAAAGAAGCAATGGGGAATGCTATTGAGTTATTTCAGATGAAAAAAGCAGAAGGAAGTCCTATTAGTGTATGGGAAAAAAGTTTGGAAGGTCGTTGTTTCCCACAGGTATTCCCAACAGGTGAAGGTGCGCGATATGATGATCGACCTATGCAGATTCCTGCATCTGAGTACCGGACAACAAGATTACATGCAGAAGATCCCAGATTTCGTCAATGTATTCCATATTTGTTTCATCTTCTGTTTGAGAGTGACTTATCTGGTCTTTCTTATGCAGTAAACCATATCTTAAAAAGTGGAGTGCATCTGCAAAATGTTTCAGCAAATGATTTTATGGATAAAGTGCAACAGAAAGATAGTGTTTTGGATTCTCACCTAATTAATTTAATGGCATGTCAGCGTGGTACTAATGAATATTGGTACCATCGTCATGGAGATTTGAAATGCATGCTAAGAAACTTGGGAGCACCAACATGGTTTTTAACTCTAAGCTGTGCAGAGTATGCCTGGGAAGATTTACTTGAATATCTTCGAGAGGCGAATGTAAATATTGAAAATATAAACTTCAAGACACCTGGAGAATTGTGTTCGTTGGATCCGGTCAATGTTTCCAGATATTTTAATCATAGATTTGAAGCAATGATGTAGTTTATTACAAACAAGAAGAATCCACTGCTTGGTGAAGTTTTGGATTTTTTCTGGAGAAAAGAGTATCAAGCAAGAGGTGCTCCTCATATTCATATGTTACTATGGATCAAGGATGCTCCCAAACTTGGAAAAGACTCCGATGACACTGTACTGTCTTTTATTGAACAATATGCCACTTGTGACATACCTAACAGTACAACTGAAAAAGACTTAAGAGGAAAAGTGTTACGGTTTCAAAGACATCGTTGTGGAAAATATTGTCTGCGAAAATTCAAATCAAAGGATAAGTTCTATACAAAATGTCGTTTTGGATTTGCACGACTGGTGCTTTCAAAAGGAAGAGTCAACAATTTGATGTCATCTTTGCGACATAATATCACAAGAAGATCACCCAAAAATACATACAATTTAAGAAGAGGAGAAGAGTCTAAATATATAAATGACTACAACCCTGTGATTTTGACCATGTGGAATGCTAACATGGATATACAATATGTTGCGGACAACTCTATTGCTGTGGCTCGATATGTAACGTCTTACATCACGAAATCTGAAAAGACGGAACTGAAGGAGATGTGGGAAGATATTTCTCATGAAAAGAGCCTAAGCAAGAAATTGTATACATACAGTTTGAAGATGTTATCACATCGAGAAATTGGAGCATATGAATGTTGTGATCGATTATCATCAGCAAGTCTTTATGCGAAATCTCGAAGTATCCTGTGGGTGAGTTTAGGTCTAGCAGGAACACGAAACCATGTTTTGAAAACTGTGCAAGAAATTGAATATTTAGCACAGAAAGAACCAAACAGTACAGACATTCTGAAAACAAATATGTTGGATACATACTATCCAAATAGAAGTACTCTGCTTGAAAATATTTGTCTGTATGAAGTACTTAAAGAATACACTTTTAAAAGGAATATTAGAGAGAATGTTGAAAAAGGTATATACGCTGTAATTGGACAGGAAGGATGTCTGGTGAAACAAACATAAGGACATTTGATTAATCACCGAAAACCGAGTTGCGAAAATCCAGACAAAAGAGAATTTTACTATTTAGCTCTTTTGCAACTCTTTAAACCAACGCGTACTGAAGAGGAACTACTTGGAGACTTTGTTAGTTATGAAGATTCCTTTAACGCATCTAAAAGTAGTATAGAATGTCCTTTTTTTAGTAATTATCTCAAAATGTTGAACGACGAAATAGAGCAAGAAGCAACAATTGCAGCGGAGATTGCTAGAGAAAGTTTACAAGACACTCAAAGTTCAGCATCGTTGAGTCAGGATCCACTGGGAGAACCAATTATCCGAAATGAAGCAGCCACTGCCATGGATGAGGTGGAAAGAGCAATGCAGCAAGCTCAAGAGGATATAATAAACTTAGAAGAATTGGAGAAGGAATTTAATCTTGAGCAAAGACAGATATATCAGGAAGTGACAGAGCACATTGAGCATGGTTTTTGTCATGAGAAAAAAGAATGCTCATGTATGTCATTTGAACCTATTCTACTATATGTTGGTGGACAAGCTGGAACAGGGAAAAGTTTTCTTATAAAAGGAATTACTACATATCTACAGCAAAGAACTCAGTCACCATTGTCTTGTGTTGTTACAGCACCAACTGGATTGGCAGCACATAATATTAAAGGTATTACTTTACATAGTTTACTGATGCTGCCAGTTGAACATGAAAATAAATTACAATATCACAAGCTATCTGGAGACGCTTGTTATGAAGTTTCTAGAGTTCTTAAAGAAATGAAACTTCTTATTATTGATGAAGTAAGCATGGTATCCAATTTAATGCTTGCTTTTGTACATTTAAGAATGCAGCAGATACTTAAAACTGACTATGATGTTTTATTTGGAGGGAAACATGTCATAGTTTTTGGAGATCTACTGCAACTAACTCCTGTGAAAGGACAATCTGTATTTGAAACTGTTACACATGAAGACACCAGAAAGTGTCTTGGCAGTATTGGAAATGTTAATATATGGTCACATTTCAAATATACTGAACTGATACAAAATATGCGTCAGGCAAAGGATACTAAATATGGAAATATTCCTCAAGATATGAGGATTGGAAGAATAACTGAAGATGCAAAAGAAACTCTACAAACTCGATTACTTTGTAAGTTGTTTCCCAATGAAGATAATGTACCTGAGAAAATATATAGTAAAGAGGTAAAAGATAAGTCAGTCATATGCTTGATGCCAACTCTAAAAGAATGCTCAGTTTTCAATGAGAAAATGTTGAAGTTGGAAAATGAAGAAATTAAGAAACTGGAAGCAAAAGATAAAATAGAGTATGAAGGAAGTACTATTGTTTTGTCTGATAAATTAAAGTTAAAATTGGATAGTCTACAGAAATCTATATCTAAAACTGCTGGTTTAGAGAAGAATCTGTATGTATGTTTAAATTGTCGGATTATTTTACGGATAAATTTACTTGTAGAAAGAGGTCTGGTGAATGGAGCAATGGGTAATGTTGTTGGTTTTGTAAATTACCCAAATAGAGATGAGATTGAATTTTTACGAATAAAATTTGATGGAATTGAGGAAGTTCAACAAATCAGTTGCTGCTCAAATGGTTTTTTTCTTGTGAAAGACTTGTATGTCCGTCGGAAACAATTTCCAATTTGTTTGGCATATGCAGTGACTATTCACTAATCGCAAGGTTTAAGTGTAGATTGTGCTTTGGTCAATATTGGAAATAGTGTATTCAAAGAGGGTATGGGATATGTTGCTTTATCACGAGTTAGAACTTTATCTGGGCTTTATCTAATTGATTTTGATGAGACAAAGATCAGTGCAGATTTAAAATGTGTGAAGGAGTATAATAGGTTAAGAAGAGAATATGCTCCAAGTTTACCTCAATATCCTTTAATTAAAAATAGTATAGTTGGTCAGAAAAGGAGAAATGAGGAACAATGTACTGAAGTAGTAGAGAAACGAAGAAAAAAAGATGAGACTGTCATTGGTAGGAGTAAGAAAAATGTTAGTACTACAGAGATTGTTGGATTTAAATTTGAAAATAGGTCTGGTGTCAACTGCTATGCAAATGTAGGGGTTAATGTGGTTTTTTTTCTAAAAAGTTTACAGCAACAGATTAGAGAAAATCAGGAGCAAACATTTTGTTGTTCTTTAAATTCTGTGTTTGAAAAATGTACCAGTGGTAATAGTGAAGTAGCAAGTGTTTCAGAAGTAAGGAATGTTTTAGACATATGTGCAGGACTAAATCAATTTTCTCAGAATATTCAGCAAGATTGTCAGGAATTTATTATGTATATGCTTACAGTTTTGAAGACGAAGGTGTAGGTATTGATAGTCTTTTTGGCCTTTCTTATAAATGGTATGTGATAATTGCTCATTTACAAGTAGTACTGACATACACACAGAAAGATTTATATATTTAACATTACCTGATTGTAAAACAGTGTCCTTTAATAAACTAGTTAAAGATGCGTATCAGAACATGGTCTGTTCCCAATGTAATTCAGAAATGTTATCAACCTTATTTATCCATAGATATGGACAGTATGTAATTTTAATGCTTCAACGATGCAGAGCTGATGGAAGTAAATTGTCAACTTTAATTAAAAAATTATGTGGCTTCTCAAATATCTATTTCTAGAAGAACATTTGTAACTGTAGCAATTATTTTTCATGAAGGGCCATCAATATCATCAGGACATTACATAGCTTATTTGAAGTGTCCAACTGGTTGGACGCTCTGCAATGATAGTCAATGAAGTTTTAAAAATCGTTTGCCTTCTGAGTTAAGAAATTCTTATCTGATATTTTTGCAACCAAAATTTCAGTGAAATTACTTGGTCTAGTCAGAGTAATACTGTAAAGATATGAAAATGTGTTGTTTAGAAATATCATGTGTTTAAGGGTGTTCACATATAGAAATGAAACTTTTATGTGCCAAAGTGATAGCATCAGGTAAGGGTTTCCTTAATGTTTATGGTACAGGACATGTTGGAATTAACTTATACTATTTGGCCACGCGGAAAACAATGAGATATGAAAATGTGGACTTAAGATACATGTTTTTAGAGTATACTTACTTGGAAGTTTGTTGAGAGGTACTTAAAAAAACCGAATTAGCTCATACTATTTGGCCATGCGGGAAAGTATGAGATATCTAAATGTGGACTTGAGATAAATGTTTCCAGAACATACTTACTCGTAAGTTTGTTGAGAGGTACTAAAAAAATAACGACTTAACTCATAGTATTTGGCCATGCGGAAAAAAATGAGATATCAAAATGTTGACTTGAGATAAATGTTTTTAGAACATACTTACTCGGAGGTTTGTTGAGAGGTACTCAAAAAATAACGAATGGAAAGGGGCGACCACTCGGTCCCCCCGAACGTATGGTGGAGTACCCCGATCCCCCCGGGAAACCGTTTTGGGCGGGAGGCGTGGCTTGGCTGGTATGCCCGTAGTGGCGTAGCCGGGGCGCGCCTTTTCTCGCCCAGGAAGGGTTGTCCTAGACACCTACACCGTTCGAACCGCCCCGTAGGCGTGTTGGGGAAGGTCCACGCCCTCCCGAAGTAGGATAAAAGGAGCATCTTGCCAAGGAAGCATCCTCTTGTTCCTGTGCTTGGAAGCTGCACCTCCTCGTTGCTCGTGAGCCCGAGACGGAACAAGGAGCCAATTTTGAGAACTTGTAATTTTTTGTGTTTCTCTTTCAGTGAGTCCGAAGCTTTGGATCCAGGACCTCGTGTGAATACCCGCGATACGATGCCTGGCAAGAGGGTCGGAAAGAAAGTTGGGACTGAACAACTGCTTCGCACGCTGGTGAAAGATATGGCGGACATGAAGAAGCAGATGGCGGCAATGAATGGTAGACCGAAGAAAACCATCGGGCCAGCATTGCCGGGAATAGTCCCCGCCGGGAGAGGTAAAAGGGTCAGGAGTAGGGCGGCAGGTGGGGAGGCCCCAGTTCTTGAGTCACCACCGGCGAGCCCGGTCGGTCCAGTGGGGGCCCCAGTTCCGATCCCGAACGCAGGACAGCGGATCCCTGTGGTAGTTACGCCCGTGAGTGAGGGGGATATGCCTCCCGAACTGGCCGCTCAGTTGGCGGCATGGTTGGGCAAAAACAACGAGAGTGCTCCGGCACCAAGAGACACGGTGGCAGAGGCCAAATTGATAATGGAGCAGTTGCGGCAATCGAGAGATGCTGCGAAGGCACCTTGTCCTCTTGTTTCCCCGCAGGTTCCCTCGGAAAAACCGGCACCGGTCGTTGGAACAACAGCTGCAACAGATACGGCTCCTGGTTCTGGTAAGCAGCCGTTGCCGATAGCAGGGGAGGGGTCGTTGCCCTCTAGGAGGGAAAAAATTGTTCAGCATATCCCGATGGATGTGAAAGAGAGGATTTGGGCCGATAAATATGTGAACATGTTTTCGTTGTTGACCGATCACTATGAGATAGAACACGTTAAAAATCAGAAGGAGTTGTTGCATCCGAGTGTATGGCGTGCAAAAATGGCGGGTTTCAGGGTGGAGGAAACAATCGCTAATTGGGCCAGGGCATTCGGTATGTTTACTGCAATCATGGGGGAACGTAGGCCGGAAGTATTGTCAGAATTGGCCTGTTATCAGACACGTATTATGGAATTTTTTGAAGCATATGAAGGTAATCAATGGATGGGTTATGATAACAAATTTCGTAAGGCCAAGGAGCACGACTCATCCCTGACGTGGGATTGTTTCGACTCCATTTCCTGGCAGAAGCAAGTTATGCCGAACACGGCGAGGTCGTCTTCTTTTGGCGGGAATGGCGCAGAGCCTCCCCGCCAGTACTTGGCGGCGCCCTTTCGGGCAGGCGCCAATGGGGATCAGCACAACAAGAATAATGGGAACTCAGGTAAAAAAGGGGTGTGTTGGAGCTTTAACAGAGGCAAGTGCACTAGGCCACAAGGAACATGCAAGTTCAGGCATGAGTGTGCAGGGTGTGGACAGTCTTCACACCCCGAGAGTTCGTGCAGAGCAAAGAGTGGTGAGACGGGAGGTAGAGGGGGGGCCAAACAGGTCTAACATCGCCCGAGGGGCACAGTTACCCACTCCTGTTGACATCATGGCATTGATCCCTTGGCTGAACCGATACCCAGACCATGTCTCTGCTGGGGTGTTGCGAGACGGTTTCTCATATGGTTTCCGCATTCCGGCAGGGGGTTTACAGGGGGAAGCACAGTGTAAGAATCAACTATCTGTGCAACAAAACATGACGGTGGTACAGGCAAAAATTGCAAAAGAGGTGACCCGAGGTCGGGTTGCGGGGCCGTATGTGCACCCGCCTGTAGTGAATTTTGTATGTTCACCGTTGGGAGTAGTCCCCAAGAAGGACCCAGGTGAGTTTCGGTTGATCCATAATTTGTCTGCTCCTAGGGGTCTTTCGGTGAACAATGCGATTGACCCGGGACTGTGTTCGGTGTGGTACGCATCCTTTGATGAGGCCGTCGCCATGTTGAATCGCCTAGGGCCCGGAGCGCTGATGGCTAAATCAGATATTGAGTCAGCGTTCCGGTTGCTCCCGGTACATCCACAGGATCAGCGCCTCTTAGGTTTTGTGTTCCAAGGACGTTATTATATGGATAAATGTATGCCGATGGGTTGCTCCATTTCTTGTGCATATTTTGAGAAATTCAGTACCTTTTTGGAATGGGCGTTCACTAGAGCCACGGGCCTCACACAGGTAATGCACTACCTTGATGATTTTCTGTTTCTGGGGGCAGCCGGGGGCACGGAATGTGAACAGGCTTTGATGGAATTCTGTAATCTCATGAAAAGTTTTGGTGTGCCATTGGCACCGGGTAAGACAGTGGGGCCATCTACGTCTCTCGAGTTTCTCGGAATTGAGCTTGATTCAGTAGAGGGGTGCTTCCGTCTGCCCAGGGAGAAGGTAATGAAGTTTAAGGCCACACTAGAAGTATGCATTGGCGAGAGAAAAGTAACTCTCCATCAGCTGCAACAGGTTGTGGGTAAGCTTAACTTTGCCCTCAGAGTAATACCGATGGCCCGCCCCTTTTCCTGCTCTATCGCACAAGCCATGGTGGGTCTCAAGGAAGGACACCACCGCACAAGACTGTCAGCCGAGGTTCGCCAGGACATGCGCATATGGTTGGCATTTCTGGTGGATTTCAACGGTCGTGTCGTGTGGAACAAGCCAGCAGTTTCCTCCGAGGAGCTAGGGTTGTGGACCGACTCGGCAGGGAGTGTGGGTTTTGGCGCCATATTTGGTGAGAAATGGTCGGCACAAACATGGCCGGCGTGGTGGCACGATAGTGGGCTCACAGGGAACATCGGCTTCCTCGAGCTGTTCCCCATTCTGGTGGCCTTGAAAACATGGCCGGAGGGGTTGCATGATCGTGCTGTGGTGTTCTGGTCTGATAACATGACTGTGGTTGAATGTATCAATAATCAGGCAGCACGCTGCAAATGGATTTTGAGATTGCTGAAAGAAATTGTCCTGCTATGTATGAGATTAAATGTCCACTTTCGGGCAAGACACGTGCCGGGGGTACTGAACCAGGCAGCTGATGCACTCTCTCGTTCCCATATGCAGGCCTTCAGGGGTTTTCTGCCCTCAGCGGACTTGGTGGCGGCACCATTTCCCGAAGCTCTCTGGTCTCTCGGTGCCCCGGATTACAAAACCTCGTGGGAGAGAGTTTAGCACCCAGGACAAGGAAGGCATATGAAGGAGCGTTCCGTTCATATTGGGCATTTTTGGGTTCAACGGGGGGGGAGCATTGGGGACAGGAGGAGTCTGTTCTGCAATTTCTGGTAGCACTACATCAGGCAGGCCGATCACTGGCAACAGCCAACAGGCACAGGGCCGCCATTGCCTTCATGGCACAGGCGCATGGCATCCAGGACCCCACATCGTCCTTTCTCGTGAAAAGAGCGTTGCGTGGGTGGCAACGCCTTGAGGGTCGGAGAGTGGATGGAAGGCACCCGATAGATCTGGCTAGGTTGTCCCTGTTAATGTCCGTACTCCCTGCGACTTGTTCATCTCAATCTGAGACGGTGCTGTTCCGGGCCGCTTTTGCATTAGCATTCCATGGGGCTATGCGGGTGAGCGAGCTGGTAGCAAGGAATAAGTGGGATACGGGGGAAGGTCTGTGTCGAGACCACATTCAGATCAAGGGTGACACAATATTGGTCACAATAGCCAGTTCCAAGACCGATTAGGAAGTCATCAGGGACAGTGTGGTAGTTCAGCGGATCCCGGAGTCTCCCATCTGCCCGGTAAAATGCGTGGAGGAGTATTTAGCGCAGAGGGCGGCATTATGGGGGGGGAGTTTGTTGAGACACACCGATGCCACCCCACTGACGAGGTTTCAGTTTCAGCGGGTGTTATCAATGGCAATCGCGTCAGCGGGCTTGGACCCGAGCGATTTTGGGACCCATTCCTTCCGGATAGGGGCTGCTACGAAGGCTACAGCCAGGGGTCTGAGTGTTGAAAAAGTGAAACAATTGGGGCGTTGGTCCTCGAATTGCTATAAGAGGTATGTGCGGTTGCACATGTTGTGAAGCCTATGTCATGCACTCACGCTTCTTGTTTTCTGTTTGATTTTCAGTTGCACGAGCAGGCCTTGCGGGGCGGTCAGTGCTGTTGACCCGACACCTGGGGACCAGCGGTCAAAGTTCACCGGCTGGAGAAAGAGTGGTGTGGGTCGTTGGCCACTCATACGTGAGGCGCGCCGCGGATGTATTCAAAGCAGATGACATGATTCACGTTGCGGGGGAATACGGGTACAGGGTGACCTTCCACGGAAGGGGCGGGCTCTGTATTGACCAGTTTCAAGGTTTTATGGAGGATTTGTTAGGGCGGACAAGGTCACCGCCGTCTGTAATCATAGTACATCTTGGGGGCAATGATTTGGTGACCATTGGTCGACGAGTACTTCTCGAGTTAATCTTGGCCTCAGTAAGCTGGTTAGCAAGGAGGGTTCCGGGGTGCACGATCGTATGGTCACACATGATTCCTCGGAAGGTGTGGCGGGGGGCCCTCTCTGTGTCAGCTTTGAATCACTCGGTAAAGAAGGTTAATAGCAAATTAGGTAGACTGTTTCGCACAGAGAAATTGCATTATGTACCACATGGATGTATTCGGGGGGATCATATGTATCTGGAGGATGGGGTCCATTTGTCCCGGGAGGGAAATGTCTTACTCATAGGGGACTTCCTAGCTTGGTTAAAAAGTTTGAGTAGCCATGACCTATAGTAGGAGTTTTGGGGGGTCCGGATAGCCGGTCAACTATCCGGCCTGTGGCGGTAAGGTCATGATCGGTGAGCAGTAATTGGAAGATCCCTAGAGGTGGGGCGCCACCCAATATGGATGGGAGCGCCCGGGGTGAGGCGGCCATTGGCCCCTCACACGGGGAGGCGGTACCCTCTAAGGATGGGGACGCCGAAAGGGAAGGCGGTCATCGGCCCCTCCCTGGGGAGGAGGGGCTACGGGCCCCTCCCGGGAATTTCCCGGGGCCAGGACATCCGCGACGGCGGATGTGGTAAGCAGTGTGGGGTGGGAGGGGGGTCTACGCTACCTTCTAGACACCTCACACGAGTCCTCGGACGACCACCAAGATGGCGCCGAGTAAATATGGGGCCCCCGTTAAGACAAGGGAAATTGGAAGTTGGCACAGAGGTACAGTCCTCTGTGCACCCGCCCCTCACAAGTGAGGGGGGAGTTATGGTATTAGGGATCTGACACCGGTTATGACCTTGCCGTTGGCCCGTAATGCTAGGATGTACAATTTGATTTTGAAAAAATGCATCATAATGTGTAAATGAAATTGTACATGATATGAAACTGTTAATTTAATGTTTTAATTTTTGTTTCATATTTTAATAAATACAGCCGGTGAGGGTAACTCCCTCACCGCCTTCCAAAAGCTCAAGAACCGTTTCCGTCTTTCCATTCTTGGGGATTGTGTTGGGAGGGGGTGACGGGTATCCCGCCCATATGGAAAGGGGCGACCACTCGGTCCCCCCGAACGTATGGTGGAGTACCCCGATCCCCCCGGGAAACCGTTTTGGGCGGGAGGCGTGGCTTGGCTGGTATGCCCGTAGTGGCGTAGCCGGGGCGCGCCTTTTCCCGCCCAGGAAGGGTTGTCCTAGACACCTACACCGTTCGAACCGCCCCATAGGCGTGTTGGGGAAGGTCCACGCCCTCCCGAAGTAGGATAAAAGGAGCATCTTGCCAAGGAAGCATCCTCTTGTTCCTGTGCTTGGAAGCTGCACCTCCTCGTTGCTCGTGAGCCCGAGACGGAACAACAACAAAAATAACGAATTAACTGATACTATTTGGCCACGTGGAAAAGAATGAGATATCAAAATGTTGATTTGAGATAAATGTTTTTAGAACATAGTTGCACAGTTATTTGTGGAGAGGTATTTAAAAGTAACTGGTATACTTTAATTAGTTTGTAATTGTGGAGTATGTGCTGTGCTTACTCAAGAAATTGCGATTTAGAGAAAAACATTTAAGACAGGTTTTTTTCTAGGTATTTATAGTATGTATAGATATTTTGTACGGGTTTTTTAAATACAATCACTTTGATTGTGGGTTTTTTTCCCCGCTGTCACATGATGATTACTATTGAAATCACTGTTTATAGTGAAAATCAATTTATCTGAGGACAGCAAAAATAAACCAGTAAATATGTTGTCTAAGTTATTTTGTTACATTGGATTTAGAAATATGTATTATAACAGATTTCTTTATTGTCTTCCACAGATATTAGATTTTTAAGGTAAGAACAACTAATCCTATCTGAGAGTTTTGTGTACCTGTGTCTTATTCTTATTTTTTTCATCCTCTTCCTTTGTTAGTTTTGTTTAGATATGGTTTTTCCCTTTAACTCATGCTTTTTCTCTTACATCTTTTCTGTTAGTATTCTATTCAGTCTTTCTTACTCTTCAGTTTGTTACTTACGTTGCTTTATAGAGAGTCACCTTTATTGATCCTTTGTCACCTTAGTTTCCTGAATCTTAACTTCTTTGTCTTACTGTACCTTACAATTTGTTCCCTTACTCTGCTTTCTTTAATTATGCTCAATTTCCAAACTAAAATCTATAGTTTAGTTCTCTCACCCTACTTCATTTCTCTTTATCTGTCTCTCTTACACTCCATATCTGTTTCAATTCCATTCATCTTCTGTTACCCATCCTTTTTCACTCTCTTTCTCTTAGTGTTGTTTCTTTATTTTATCTATCTCTTTAAGACATTTAGGTACTCTTAGTCTGTTTATTTGACAGACTGTTTGTTTCGTGTATTATCACTGATCATACTCTCATTTTGTCTCTCACTTTACTTTCCTTTAGACAGTCATTCTTTGAGTGCTATTATTTCTTTCAAATTATTGTGTCTCGGTTTTTTTCTGTCCCTCAATCTTCTTTTCTTTCACTTTATGTTTCATTCACTTCTACTTTGTTTTGTTTTATAAAATAACTCTATAACCATATTTTTACTTTTCTTCCACAGATACCATGTTTTTCAAGATTTTAAGTTTTTCTTTATTACTGTGTCTTAGGTAAGTATAAATAATAAAAATACTTTTTCAACACTGTGTCATTTCTTTGAGTATCCTGGTCATACTAGTGTTGTGTTTTATGTGAGCACTTCCATGGAGGATTGGCTGCACGGTAACAAGGAGCCTCTTAAAAATTAATTTTAGAAATCAGCAACATTTCAGTGAGTTAGTTCACTAATGCGGATGTGTCAAAACATTGCAGGTAAATGATATGTGTTACAGAACTTTAGAGCATATTATCAATGGAGTTTTATTTAGCAATTTTGAATTTAAAGGCCAAGATAGCGGAGATAACATTATTTCTCTAGTATGTAGTACATGATAACACCAGTTAGCGACATGTAATAACAGATAATGACTATATTGGGATTTGCTTTGTTTGTCTGTGAAATTTAATATAATTGACATACAAAGTTAGCATTGCAAGATGTTAGTGACTGGAAACAGTTCCTAACATTGCTATCTGCTTTTACCCACTTTGGAACATATTTGTGCCATGTTTGAAAATCTCAAAAATCTAATAGCTGCCCCTGAGCAGTTCTTAGGTATGTCATGTAATGGTAGGTAGATAACATGACTAAGACAAATAGCTTGGTAATAGATGAATATTGCTGACTTCACAACAATATTTATTTATTTGGACCGATTTTTATCACTTAGGACAGTGGTTCGCATACAATGTTCACCTGTGGGTTTCTTGATCTACTCAGCAGTTTACAGTGGTTCCACACCATTTTATCTAACAGTTGGTAGGTGCTATGTACATCCTGTTACCTTTCTTAAAGTAATTGGGACACTTTGTATCACTCATTCAATCATCTGTTCACTGATCCAGCCATCCGCTCTCTTAACTATCCACCCTTTTACTTCACTGATGTTTCTATGTTTTTGTCCATCTACCCCCTTTCACTTACTAATTAATCTTTATAATCACCCTTTCAGTTAACCATTCTTTTACCTCTTCACATATCAATTTATCTATCCACGCATTTACTTGACTATCATCTACCCTTTCATTTATTTATCTATGTATCCTTTCACACATCCATCCACTAAATCACTGATCCATCACGTGGTCTTTTACTCATGCATCCATCCTTTGACATATCTATCCATCCTTCTAGCCATTCAAGCTGCCTTCCTGCCATACATCCATCTATTTATGTTTTCTCTCATCTATACTTGCTCTCATTCATTTATTCATCCATGTTTTCTGTGATTATATAACTATTCTCTTTTAATTCATCCTTTCAGTAATCGATCCAGCCATTTAGACATTTCAAACTTATTTACTCACCCACCTTTGTACTTTATGACCTGAGTATTTCTCTGTAGAGATGTAGGAAGAAGAGGCCTGTGAAGAACAACCTACAGCAAAGGGTGAGGTGTGGTGGGTGAGAGTTTACAATACCTCCTTACATAGGCAGACTGAAAACGTAGAAGTTATCAGTTATACATGATGTTCAGTAACAGGATGTGAGGTTACTGTTAAATAGTGTTGTTTCTATGGCTTTAAGCACTGTTTAAAAAAAGGGAGGGGTCTTTTCAAAGGAGGTGTTGGATGTAATTCCGTGGGCACATTAAAGCACCTGAACTACAAATATGCGTCTAGCATAGTGTGGTGCTCGACTGGTGGTATGTTGTATGTCTGATTGCATGCAGATATGTAGAACAGCAAATACCTTCACACAAACAACAAGCAAAGACTATTGACATTGAGACTAGGTGCTAGTTCCTTTAAGTACAAAAGCAGTAACCATGGCATTGTTGAATATGTTAATGAAAATACTGCTGTTCAAAATTCATGAGAGAATGAAAGAACGTTAATCTGTTTTTTACATTTTCTTTTATAGCCTTCTTTAAAGAAAGTGTTTCCTAACATGGCATGCTGGTGGTTTTACTTTTTTTATCTAAGGCAATGCCTTCTGTTCGTTGAGGCAGGAAGCTCCTTTGAGAATTCCTATGTGCGGGAGGGGTGCTTCTGGTGCAGTAAAATCCAAGGTCGTTCTAGCATGGGCTGTCAGCCTTATCACAGGGGAGGAAGTGCGCAGCTCTCTGAGATGGATACAGTTACACATAACAGGGTAGTGACATGTGTGGAATTTACGGACGGTTAGGCACCCTAGTGTGTGTCGTGCCCTTGGCACCTCATTACGGCGGACTGGGGAGCCGCGGTGCACAGTTTGGGAATCACTAGTTTTAGAAATAAACTTTGATAATTGTAACACTCCTAAGCGTTAAAAATCGCCGGTGGTCGCCGAAAAAATATTGGAAGTAAGCCAACATAGTGATAATTATCGCTAGTTGTTTTCGGTAAGTAGATTTCTAAAGGCAAAAAACGGGACATTAAATAAAAATAGAAGAAGGGCTATGATTTTACTTCTAGTGATGAGAGTGCATGTTAACAGACAATTACAAAAGAGGCAGTCTGAACATAATTGAAATTTAATTTTTAATCTGTGTACTTTGGCTGAAAATTACATTGCATTGTGGAAACAACAGCTATCTTTAACTGCTGTATAAAATATAAAAAATATTTCTTTCCATTTTCGGTGGACTGTCTCTAAAAACGGGGAGTTGAGTAATATTTAATGAACTTTGCTGGGATTGGTGGTTAAAAGAAGGGAAAACGTCCTGGCGAATCTATACTTGTTGTTAATATGCTCTGAACATCGTATATTTGACTTTTGGCAGCTGTCGCCAAAGATTTCCGCAGTGTAACTACGTAATTATTAATTTGAATACATATGTGATAGTACCCCTGCAACAGCCAGTGGCAGTTAACATTACCGCATGAAAACAAGCGTTGTTTTTATGCACTAATGTGTGCTTTGTAATTAGGAGAGGGGGTTGAGTTAGTTTTACTTTCCACACCTCTATGTTAACGCTGCCAAATGCTTCATCAAAGCAGCCCGTGGCACTCGTACGATAAACAAGTTTATTTAAACTGTTTTCCTAACAATAGCCGTGTACGTGATAGTATTTTCGCCTTCAAAGAGATTTTGCTTGTAGTTTAACATACGCCTACTATGCATGTCATTAACTGTCTGTGCGGCACACATGCAAAGTGCTTTTACCGCAGGCGGTGTTATGACGTTCTAACAAAAGGGGTTCAGGAACATTTACAAGGATACGGAAGACTTTATCGCTGCCAAGGGCAGGAAGTTGCCGATATAGGGGCGAAAACTGCGTCCATAATATGCTTTATAAATTGCAGTCGAACGTTATGTTAGATATAAAGGCATATAACATACGTTTCAATTCGAATTTTGTAGAACATAGGGGCATATTATCAAGGATGGTCGATACATTGTCGCCGCATTTATCGACAGGAAATTGCCGAGAAAGCGGCGATAATGGGTTTGATAATATGCTCTATGGAAATCCTATCGAAGCCCATGTGAGATGTAAAAACATCTAATATGGGCTTCGATAGGAATTCCATTCAGCATATTATCAAGTCCATTATCGCCACTTTATCGGCGATATTGTAGCGCCCGTCCTTGATAATATGGCCCATATTATGAAGGCGATTATCGTCGCTTTTAGAGCTGCGTTCTGCCGATAAAAGCGACGATAAATTATCACGTCTACTTCATAATATGCCCCAAGTATTGCCGCATTCTTTAATAATTGTTCTGAAAATGCGGCAATACTTTAGCTTATGAATAGAGCTCTTTTTGGTACAATGAGGTAGTTCTGAAAAGAACTGTTTATTTATTTATTTTTATTTTTTTCAAAAAGTTTTGTATTCTTTATAATTTGTAAAACTGGCACCAAATTTTTGAACTGTAAAACAGGAACATAAGAAGTTGTTAAAAAATTAGCTGCATTCGAACCTTACATGGTCATTATATCTTCTTTCAACAAGAATGAGGCTCTGCTCCCCGTACACAATCAATCCTTTGCAGTTGTTGCATTGTATATCCAACTGACCATGTCATGAGTGATGTAATATGTGACGTCATCAGCAGTGCATTGCACGCGCAAGTTATAGTGAGGAGTCCAACTAACTATAACGTGGGAATTTCAATGGTTTTATGCGAGTAAAACTTCCAGCTAACTATAACTGTTGTAAAACCTATGGTTTTTTCAGTGACTGTCGGTGTGTAACAGGATGTGTAGGTGTATCACTACATATGATTAGTGAATATATGTATGAGTGACTATATAGAACTGTTGGTGAATTATTGCATGTGTATATAGATGGTGGAATTATTGAATTGGTTGTTGTAACTGGTATGGGTATCTCCATTTTTTTGAAAATTTTAGTTTCTATTTTTGAATATGTGTTTCAAGGGTTAGATTACAGTGAAAGAAGGTCTGTCACTGTGTCACAAGGATGCTGTCATCAGTGATGTCATGAGTGATGTAATATGTGACGTCATCAGCAGTGCATTACACGCGCAAGTTATAGTGAGTCCAACTAACTATAACGTTGAATTTCATTGGTTTTATATCAGTAAAATTTCCAGCTAACTATAACTGGTGTCAAACCTATGGTTTTTTCAGTGAATTTCATAGGTTTTGTAAATGCTACTTCCTAACTATAACGTGTGTAAAACCTATGGTTTTTTCAGTGAATTTCATTGGTTTTTAAAATGCTAATTCAGAAATATCTCGTGTATACAACCTATACTTTTGTCAATAAAGTTCTGGAAATATTTTTTTCGAAAACAAGCCGTTTTCTTCACTGTTCAAGTTGCATAGAGACTCCTTGTAAAGCGATACAGAATTAGAAAGTCTGTACCTTGCCTTTTTTTTCAACGCATTAAAATTTGCCGATAAATAAAAATAGCCATTCTAAACTTTCGTGCACGACCCGGTGTGCGCACTCTCGGCAACAGTTCTCAATAAAATGGATAGCGCATTTCCAGGCTTTCGTGCGCGACTGACTGCGCGTACCCGCCTATATATTTCGTGAAAACTTTGCAATCTGAACTTATTGAATTTCTTCATAGCCCATCAAAGAACTTATACTACATCAAAGAGACTAAACCTAGGCTTCTTTTTTAATATTATGAAAATTTTCATTAAATGGAGCCGAATGTCTTTTTAAACTTTCGTGCGTGACCGAATGTACACACCTCGGTATTTAAAAAAAATATATAAAAGGTTTTATACTTTAACAATTGTATGCTTGAATCGAGCTCAGAAGATATATTAAATCCGGATATGTTTGGATTTACTCCTTTTCACGTTTTGAAACTTCGCTGAATTAGACCGCTACTTCCAAATGGCGTACGTGACCAGATACTATCACCACGTACACGTCCTGAGAAGCGCATGTGAAGTCATGTGACTTGAAAACAACACTTCCAATAGGTTCTTAGTAGTTTCTATTCTGCAATTTACACGGAGCACTCCACCCACTTCTCTCACTATGTTTTCTACTCTCAAAAGAGAACAACGTTCAACATCTTTCGAAAGACTTTCTTTTCACGCGATAATGTGAAATACTGAGATTGTTACAGGATTTTCTATCAGATATGTGTTCCCATTTCTGTTGAAGCACTAACACCGTGGAAAATTCCACCGATAGCAGTGATATTTTTAACGCCGAGCACCGGTGATTTTTATCACTTAGAAGCCTTCCTATTATGAAGGTTTATCTCCTAAGTCTCTGATTCTCAAACTGTGCAACACGGCTCCCCTGTGTGCCGTAATGAAGTGCTAGGGGCGCCGCCCACACTCTAGTGTGACTAACCATCTATAAATTCCACAGACATCTCTACCCTGTTATCTGCAATTGTGAGCATCAAAAGGAGCTGCGCTACGCCCCTGTGAGAGGCCTCACTCCCACTGCTGCAACGGCTTGGCAGTCCTCCAGATGCACAGGAACAGCCCCTCCGATCCATTGAAGTTCTGTGTTGGTATCAATACCACTTACAAAATGAAAATAAGCACTGAAGAATATTCAAGTATGTAGTACTCCTCCTGCTACAGCATACAGAATGCATTCTATTACCTATAAAAAAGTCAAACACCCACGCTACAATCATATAGAACACTTCCTGTAAAGAAGCCTGTGAATAACTTTAAAACATCAGGTTAACCTTTTTTTACTCTCTCATCATTATTAAAGATAAGTATTTACAATGCTATATTAAACAATGCCATGGTTCTTGCTTTTAATTTTAAAAATCTTGCAATCTTTCACAAACCCAATACTCATGGCTTCTTTTTCGTGACAAAAATCTTGCAATATTACATACCTACATAGAATAACAGAAAAAACATAACACTACAAAGGCCGAACACTCTACTAAACGCGGATTTGTAACCTATGGGGCAGATTTATGTTAACTACTTCATACCCAGATATGCACCAGTTAATGTGCACCACAGTATGCTAGTGCTCCGTTACCCATGGTGTGCCACATTTGAAATGTGGCGCACCATGGTACAAAAACACCATACATGCGTAACACATCTGTGCTCAAAAAGTAATACATTGCTAGAGTTGCATCGCAAGTGTGATGCAGCTCCAGCAAGGCTCACCAATGCACTATATTCACAATACTGCGTCAATACCTACGCCTGCTTCAAGCACATGCACAGTTTTGAAATAGCATAGGTCTGAAAGTCACTGAGTGAAATATCATGCATTACAGTCAGCCACTTTCAAGACGCATTCCTTCAGAGGAACACTTCCTTATGGTGCAGGGCTTTAGAATGTGACATATCTCCTAGATCCATAACGTTGTAAATATGGTACATTATTTCCACTGTCATTGTATTAAATAAACTGACGAAATTGTGGCGCAAAGAGACGCAACGTCAACATAAAGCTGCTACAATGTGTTTTAAAGTGCCCTTTAAATTACAACCAACACTCTCTTTGAAGAGACCCCTCATGTTTTTTTAACACCTGTTAAGTCCTTCCATGCTCATGACAGAGCCGCTCCATCACGAGCATTGCCTCAGCTGTCCTCAGAATAGACCAGTTTTGTCATGGGCTTGCCGCTGTGCTTGCACAGCACTAATATTGTACCTCCATGACACGTTCTATTGACTAAGCAGAGCCATGACAGAACCACTGTATCATGAACAGATCTCAACCGTGGCTCATGAAGGAGTACCTCTATCATGAGCATAGAAGTACCACTCAGCCCCCCGGCCCCCTAATGCTGAGGCAGAATTGCCACTGCAGCAAAGGACTTAAACTCCTGGAAAGAACAACATGTAACATTTAATATCATTTGCCACCAATGTTTTCATATATCAGTGTTTCTGAACTCACTCAGTAAAATGTCGCTCATTTCATTAAATCACTTTTAAAGCATGCCTTATAACAATGCACCCAATCCTATGTGGAAGTGCTTATATTAAACATGACATTGCTTTAAGCAGGATAGACAAAGAAATGACACAGTGATGTAAAAGTTTCTTTATTTTTTATACTTACCTAAAAAATAGTAAAAAAGGACGCTCTACCTTAGTTTCTGCTGCCCGTTTGCGGAGTGTGCTGCTGTTTACTCCAGGGACGCCTACCTCTCGCCGGACCCGCTCCGCGGGTCCCGCATCGCAGTTTGGAGTCAGGACTGCGCCGGGGGAACGTGGTCGGTGTTTCAGGGCGCTGGTCAGTCTTGCAGGGCTGCGAGCAGCGTGGTCAGGGACTCCATATCCCAGGAGTCCCTGATAGCCCGGCAGAGAACACCTGGGCCGCTCTCCCTGCAAGCCCCGCCCCCTCATCAACGGACTCATAAGCCCTCGCCTCTACAGTCTCATTGGGACGCTCTACCTTAGTTTCTGCTGCCCGTTTGCGGAGTGTGCTGCTGTTTACTCCAGGGACGCCTACCTCTCGCCGGACCCGCTCCGCGGGTCCCGCATCGCAGTTTGGAGTCAGGACTGCGCCGGGGGAACGTGGTCGGTGTTTCAGGGCGCTGGTCAGTCTTGCAGGGCTGCGAGCAGCGTGGTCAGGGACTCCATATCCCAGGAGTCCCTGATAGCCCGGCAGAGAACACCTGGGCCGCTCTCCCTGCAAGCCCCGCCCCCTCATCAACGGACTCATAAGCCCTCGCCTCTACAGTCTCATTGGGACGCTCTACCTTAGTTTCTGCTGCCCGTTTGCGGAGTGTGCTGCTGTTTACTCCAGGGACGCCTACCTCTCGCCGGACCCGCTCCGCGGGTCCCGCATCGCAGTTTGGAGTCAGGACTGCGCCGGGGGAACGTGGTCGGTGTTTCAGGGCGCTGGTCAGTCTTGCAGGGCTGCGAGCAGCGTGGTCAGGGACTCCATATCCCAGGAGTCCCTGATAGCCCGGCAGAGAACACCTGGGCTGCTCTCCCTGCAAGCCCCGCCCCCTCACCTATTTCCTTCCCTATATACCAACGCTTACTCCTCGCTGCGCGGGAGCGCGCGGGAGCGCCGGGAGAAGCCCGGGACAAGGGCGGGAACGTCTGTGGCCGTCAGGGGCCGAAGGAGGCCGGGCCGGGCCACCCTACTAACATTCCCAGCCCAGGTACTGTTCCATCGTTGGATATACAAATTGATTTGTGAATTGTGGTTTCATTGTGGGGCTGAAGGGGGGTTTTCCACTCTATGGCTTCCATATCAGGCACTTCTACGCTGCTGCCTTTAATGGCAGAGACAGAACCGGCTGTCATGGGCCCTCTTGATTCTTATTTTAAACGCTTGCCACAGGATATTGACAAAGAGATTGCCCTGGCGGAAAGACGAGCTGGGCGTAGGCTCTCGATTGAGCTTTTCAAAAATCCGCCTGAAAAAAATCAAGGTTTGAACTTTCCTGCGCTGGTTACACCATTGTCATCTATTGTTCTACCAGTTACCCAGGACTCCCTCTTTGATATACCCCCTCATGCTGAGCTAGTTGATATTCTTCCACCAGCTACTGTGGGAACTGGTTTGTCTGTTGAGCATTCTGGCGGAATCCGTCAACCATCTAAAGAAAATGGAGTTTTAGTAAAAGCATGTGTGGATTTGGAAGTGCTCAAATCCAAGCCTGGTGTTAAAAGGAAATGGGGAGTTACCACTAAAAAAGCACAACTACAAAAACCTCTGAGAAAGCATAGGAAGTTGGGCGCAAAAACATTTTTAACCAATGTCCCTGTAACGAATGATGTAGCAACACCGATGGGGGATGATATAGCAGTCCAATTAGAAGTAGACCCAATAACTTTGGTGTCTCCTTCAACATTGGCAGTCCCAGCCAATGATCCAACTCCTGTAGAACTCCCGGGCTTACTTTCTTCAAACCAGGATTTCCTGATAGAAGTGGGAAAAATAATGCGCTCCCTTCTGCACCCCATAGAGCTTAGACTGCAAAAGCTAGCTGAACAACTTGACCATCTCGAACAAGCTAGCCTAGATAATTTTTTTATTATTAAATCTTTAATCAAGTCTAGCAATAGATTGGGAGATAACGGGAAGCAAACGCAGATAGCCAACAAAGACCAGGGAGTCGAGCTGGTAGATTTGCAATCCCCGCCTGCAAACGTTACTTCTGTCCAGGAAACCAAAGGGGATAACAGTATGAATGTATCTAAAACTACTAGTACCAGTGGGAACACTAATTCCGCTAATAATATCGATAGGGGTTGTAAGGATAGTGTAAAAAACCCACCAACAATAACTACGCCTTTGCCGACTGGGCCGGGGAAACCTATGGCCAAAAGGCCAGGAAATGATAAAATCCCTCCTAGTAATGCTACTGGGAATAAGGTGGGGCCTATGACAAATATAGTAGTGGGTGGTGGTTCCACGAGGGATGCCCCTAGCAACGGGACTGGGACTAATACTGTTGTGGCAGTGAAAAACATCCTCACGCATTGCCGTGCTCCCCCAGACCAAGCACCCACAAAATCACATATAACTAAATCTCCGACTAGGACCCCTCCAGTACAGCTCACCCCGGACTCCTACCCATATGTGGCCGTACTTACCAATGTTCCACCCCTAATGGAGGGCCAAAGAGAAACATTTGACATGTTAAAAAACAAAGCCATGCATTGGCTTCGTGTCAACAGACCTCTGCCAGGGGGAGTGGACGGCCTGATAATAGGGGCAAGAAGAGTCAATTGGATAGGGAATACCCTAAAAAAGCAGGGGGGTGAGTGTATTATAATCAACTTTCAGGACCCAAGGGTGGTGGGGCTGATAACGGGACCTGGTTGGAATATTAGCATTGGAGGGATTGGGGTTGTGGACCTAACCTTCTTCTATCCGAGACCTGTTACTCAGTTAGGGGGTTGTAGGGAATTATTGAGATCTAGTTTCTGTACTGGGGTAGAGGTTGGCCCCACTGCTGTGCCCACTGCAAGATCAAACAATTGTTATACGCCGGCATTCTTCCCACAGAATGGGCAGGGCCAGATGAGGTGGGGATATTGACAGAGTTCCGACGAGCAATTTCATCGGGAGGGGGAAATGGTTAGGGGAAGTAACCCTGTTGGAAAAGTGCTAAATAACGAGGATGAAATGAGTTCAACATCGGTAATAGTGAACGTGAGTGATGGGAGTCCTATTGCAAGCCCTGTGGGTTTTGTGGGCGAACTAGCTATCCCAACCACTATTTGCAGTAAGGAGGGAATAACTGTTAATTGTATAAACACTGTTATAGGAGAGGATTGTGATTGTAGGACGCTGGAAGATTTGTTGCCCATTGTATCCATTGAAGTGGGGTCCTGTGTTGAAAATACCCCGGAGAGATTTCTGTCATGGAATGTGGCGGGGCTGGGGGCTAGATTATTGTCACAGCAATGGATTGATTTTGTAAGTGGGTTCGAAATGTGCCTTTTCCAAGAGACGTGGGCTTGCGACCCAATATATTGCCCAGGTTACTTAAATTTTTGTATACCCGCAACGAGAGGCCCCAGGGGTAGACCCATGGGAGGCCTCGCAATTTGGATCAAACAAAATTCAAAGGTTAAAATAAAAATGATAGATCTAGGGTGCAAGGATATACAACTATTAAGACTATCTGTGGGAAAGGGTGGCATGATAGACATTTATAATATATATGCCAGGGGCATGAGTCTTGGTAATTCTGCTACCCTAGAGGTCTTATGTGCCTCCCTCGAATCCCAGTCACTTGGTAACAGAGTAATTTTGGCTGGTGATTTGAATAGGACATTCGAGCCTCTAGAAAACACTGCATATCCAATAGGAATGGAGGAAGATTCCCTTTGGGGCATCCCAAAGTTAAACCTTGTACCTGTAAAGCGGTGGTCAAAAGACATTCTATTGTTGAATGCTATATGTCTGGTTTGAGGGCTCTCAATGGCAGGACAAAAAGCGATTATGGTGGCAACTGCACATTCGATAATGGACATAACAAAAGTAGGATTGATTACGTCATCTGTAGTCTTGAGTTATGGTGTGGCGTGGGTGACATGAAAATTGTGGGGAGATTAGAAAGCGATCATAACCCCCTCTGTGTCTCCCACTCATGGTGGAGGGCCGCACGAACTAACTCAGTATCAGGTAGTGGTAGCATACCTGTTATGACTAACGACTTAAGACGGGTGAGATGGCCACATGTCCTGGCCAATTCGTCCACTTTGGAGTCCATTAAATTGGAGACAGACAATGCTATCGATGCCATGATAAAAGCTGAGCCGGTAACACCAGACTCTGCTCAACTAACAGATATACATGACACCTTCTTCACTGTGATAAAACCGTACTTTACCAAGTTATTAAAGTCTAATAGAAAAGCACCAATCACTATGGCGACCTGGTTTAATAAACAGTGCAGGGTTGCCAGACTGGAGTTGGGCAGAGCACTCAAAAGCAGGGTTAAGGCCTCGATTAGCGCCTGTAGGAAACATTATAATGACAGTATCCGTATGGCCAAGAAGTTGTGGGAAGAGGAATACTGGGAGGAGCTACTCGAGGCTTCAGGGCAGAAGGATTCCAGATTATTCTGGAAAATTGTGAAATGGGGAAGAGGGGGCGCCCCCAACAAACCCGACAACAATGTCGACGAGGCATTGTGGGTCGAGTATTTTAAACCCCAGTATGCTGAGAGTAGGGATTTAATGGCCAGAGAACCAATCCCTATGGTATTCTGCAAGGGTGATTTATTTTCATGCAAGGACGCGGAAGTCGTAATAGCAAGTTTGCAGGGGGGGAAAGCCCCGGGGCTAGATGGAATCCCCTCAGATATTTTCAAACACGAAAAAGCCCAGTGGGCAAAATATGCGACCTTGTTGGGAAATGGTCTAGCGAAAGGGGCTAAAATCCCAAATATATGGAAGGGGGCAATAATAATACCGATCTTTAAGAAAGGTGATCGGTCACTCCCGGCAAATTATAGACCAATAAGTTTGTTGGCCACCATGCAGAAAGTGGTGGGGAAGATGCTGGTTGACAAACTTATGGCTTGGGTAGATGATAACAATGCTTTATCCCCCTTCCAGGCAGGATTCAGACGTGCAACTAGTACGGTCGACCAAATTTTTCGCTTCAGCATGCTGCGGTGGGGGACTGTACTCCTGGGCAAAAGCAGGCTCTATGTAGCATTTGTAGATCTTAGGGCCGCCTTTGATCTGGTGCCCAGGAGCACGCTGTGGGAGGTCCTCCATAAAATAGGGGTCCCTCCTGATTTGCTCACGCTGATAATGCGTCTGCATGAAAGTAACTATGCAAAGGTTCAGTGGGGGAGGAATGGGGAATCCACCATCAACTTCCCAGTCGAGCGGGGGGTCCGGCAGGGATGTGCTATGGCACCCCTGCTGTTCTCCCTGTTCATTAATGGCATTGTAGAAAGGATATTGGACGCACCGGTCGATGCACCTTCGTTAGCGGGCATCAGAGTTCCAATTTTGATGTTCGCTGACGACACCTTGATCGTGTCTAAAACCCCGTCAGGCCTTCAGCGAGCCTTGAACATTTTTGACTCCTTCTGCAAAGAACGGGGTCTTGAGGTTAATGTAAATAAAACCAAGTTGATGGCCTTCGGGCAAAAGTGTCACTCTCGACCCAATGTATCTTTGAACAAAATCAACCTAGAGTTGGTAAATGTTTTTACGTATCTTGGGGTCGAGATATCAAGTAAACAGGGTTGGTCACGACACATAGAGAAGGCGGTGTTGAAACACCAGCAGATCTCTGGAGCACTCAGGGTCGAGCAAGTAAAATCCAAAACCAGGCCCATAAAACCGGTTCTTATGGTTTATGACGCAAAAGCCCTGGGCGCAACCCTTTATGGGGCTGAAGTCTGGGGCTTTGAGAGTCTTATTACCCTTCAAAGATCTGAGAACAGGTTTGTGAGAGGGATAACTAGTCTTCCCCAAAGCACCCCACTTATACCGCTTGGTCTAGATTTAGGTAGAAGATCGCTTAGCGACCGCGCCCGACTGAGGCCTATCCTTTATTGGAGACGCCTATGGACAACCATGGAAATAAGACACTACGCCGAGGGGTTTCTAGCACTAGTCAAACTTGATGTTTTCCATAAAATCACATGGCTGAAAACGTTAAGGGATGCCCTTGTGGAGCTTGGGCTCTCCAAATTGTGGGAAAACCCCCTTGGGGAAGTATTCCCTAGCAAATCCAGTATTAAAGAACTATACTGGAACCACATTGAGCAAAAACTTTGGAGGAGCGTAACCTCAGAATCCTTGGGGGGTAGATTCATGGAAATTAAACAAAAGCCATCCTTAGAAAAGTATTGGGACAGTATAACTGTCCCAATGGATAGGAAATTATTTTTCCAGCTAAGGGCAGGCTCCCTCCCCTTGAAGTGTATGACGTCCAGGTGGAAAACTGGAGGTAGCGCGTGTTGTCCGTCATGTGGGGCCCCCAATGAAAGCCTTGCACATTTTCTTTTTGCATGTGTGGCTTATGCAAATCCAAGGAAATCTTGGTTGGCTCCAGTTTGTAGGAATCTCGGTGTCCTAAGTGGTGTTGAGGGGCTAAGAATACTTTGTTCCACCTCTGAAATGCCCATTGTAGTCGGAACTGCCAAATATTTGGGTTGGGCATGGTCCTTAAGGAGGAGGGCTCTATCTACTAATGTGCTTTGAACCTTACGTTCTCCTAATATCCTATGTACGATTTCCTCTTGCAGATAGCAACTGGGAGACTCATATGAATTTTAATTTTAAAATGTGGGTAACATGTATGGCATGAATTTTTATTGCGCAAATTTGGTCCGTAACGCGGAGGTTTCTACATTGTAACATGCATTTAGTTACCGCACATCATGAAAAAGCTTATTTTAATTTCTATTGATAAATGATTTTTATGTTTGTGTATTATGTATTTTTAACTATAAATTAATTGCTATTGAATGTTTGATGTTTTTAAGAAATGTATGCAATTTATATGTGTGTGCTTTTATGAGTGTACAACTCGAATAAAGCTTTTTCTACTCTACTCTAGTAAAAAAGTAAAGTAAATTTCTTTTAAAAACGTAGTACCTGTGGAAGAAAAGTAAAAATAAGATTATAATGTACATTTCATAAAATAAAAATAAGTAGGAGTCAATAAGAGAAAGGCAGAGAAAACTCTCGGATGTTATTAGTTGTACTTACCTTATAAATATAATATCTGTGGAAGACAGTAAAAAAATATGTTTTAATACATATTTCTAAATTCAATGTAACAAAATAACTCAAACAGCATATTAAATGGTTTATTTTTGCTGTCCTCAGAATACATTGATTTTCACTATAAACAGTGATTTCAATATTAATCATCATATAACAGCGGGGAAAAAAACCACAATCAAAATGATTGTGTTTAAAAAACCCATCCAAAATCTCCATACATATTATAAATACCTGAAAAAAACATATCTTAAATGTTTTTCTCAAATTCGCAATTTCTTGAGTAAGCACACTACATCTTCCACGGTTACAAACTAATTAAACTATACAACCTATTTTTAAATATATTCAAAAAAACACCGTGCAAGTATCTCCTATAAAAATCTATCTTAACTATACATTTTCTTCTCTCATACCTTTCCGCGTGGCCAAATTGTATAAGTTAACTCATTATCTTTTAAATACCTCTCCCAAAAACTTGCGTCCATATATGTTCGAAAATAATTATCTAAAGTACTTATTTTCTTCTCTCATATTTTTCCACATGGCCAAATACTATGAGTTAAGTAGTTTTTTTCTGAAATTTCTTAATCTTAATCTTATCTATTCTTTTGTGAACCTTTACAGTAACAATGTGTAACATGTTTTATACCATCAAACATTAACTAAATTTCTACCTGATGTTATCACTATACCAAACACAAATTTCATTTATAGATTTGTAGACCCTCAGTCACATGATATTTGTAAACAAGAAAGTTTCATATCTTTACAGTATTAATCTTCCTACAGCAAGTGATTCTACTGAAATTTGGGTTCCAAAAATAGCAGATAGGAGTTAGTTAAGGCAAAAGGCAAACGTTTCTTAAAAGTCAATTGGGTATCATTGCAAAGCGTCCAGCCACTTCCACACTTCAAATAAGCTGTATAATGTCCTGATGATGTGGAAGGCCCTTCATGAAAAATGATGGCTACAGTTACAAATGTTCTTCTAGAAATAGATACTTGAGTAGCCACAACATTTTTTATTAAAGTTGACAATTTACTCCCATCAGCTCTGCATCGTTGAAACATTAATATTACATATTGTCCATATCTATGGATAAATAAAGTTGATAACATTTCAGACTTACATTGAGAACAGACCATGTTCTGATGCGCATCTTTTACTAGTTTATTAAAAGACACTTCTTTACAGTCTGGTAATGTTAAATATATAAATCTTTCACTGTGTATATCAGTACTACTTGAAAATGAGCAATTATCACACTTATGTTCCCATTTATAAGAAAGGCCAAAAAGATTATCAATATCTACACCTTCATCTTCCAAAACTGTAAACATATACATCATAAATTCCTGACAATGTTGCTGAATATTCTGTGAAAATTGATTTACTCCTGCACATATGTCTAAAACATTCCTTAGTTCTGAAACACTTCCTACTTCACTTTCACCACTACTACATTTTTCAAATATAGAATTTAAGGAATAGCAAAATGTTTGCTCTTGATTTTCTACAATCTGTTCCTTAACATTTTTTAGAAAAAAAACAACATTAAATACTACATTTGCATAACAGTTGACACCAGACCTGTTTTCAAACTTAAATCCAACAATCTCTTCAATACTAACCGTTTTCTTATGCCTACCAACAACAGCTACATTTTTTTTCATCATTTCTCAACTACTTCAGCACATTTCTCCTCATTTTTCCTTTTCTGACCAACCATACGCCTTTCAATTAAAGGATATTGAGGTAAACTTGGAGCATATTCTCTTCTTAACCTATTATACTCCTTCACACAATTTAAATCTGCACTAATCTTTGTCTCATCATAATCAATTAAATAAAGTCCACATAAAGTTCTAACTCGCGATAAAGCCACATATGCCATACCCTCTTTGAATACAGTGCTTCCAATATTTACCAAAGCACAATCTACACTTAAACCTTGAGATTTGTGAATAGTCACTGCATATGCCAAACAAATTGGAAATTGCTTCCGACGGACATATAAGTCTTTCACAAGCAAAAAACGATTTGAACAGCGACTAATTTTCTGAACTTCCTCTATTCCATCAAATTTTATTCTTAACAATTCAATCTCATCTCTATTTGTATAATTGACAAAACCAACAACATTACCCATTGCTCCATTTACCAATCCTCTTTCTACATGTAAATTTCTCCTTAAAATTATCAGACAATTTAAACATACATACAGATTTTTCTCTAAACCAGCAGTTTTAGATATACTTTTTTGAAGAGAATCCAATTTTAACTTCAACTTTTCAGACAAAACAATAGTACTACCTTCATGCTCTATTCTATCTTCAGCTTCCAGTTTCCTAATTTCTTGATTTTCTAAATTCAACATTTTCAAATTAAAAACTGAACATTCTTTCACAGTTGGCATCAAGCATATCACTGTCAGTCAGTCAGTCAAAATTTCTTTATTTGATTAATTAAAATCATAAAAGAACGAGCAATACACGGTAACATTTCATTATGACACATAGTAATACATCTCAGAAAATCTTTTAAGATTTATAACAATTTATAAAAATGTATAAAAACCCCTAAAAACACATTATACGCGAATAAAATTGTACCATAGTCTTAAAAATATAAAAGCAATAAAATATAGAGGGTAATCATTAATCAGGGACAGAGTGCCTAGTGCTAAGACGATGCTTATTTATACGTGCACCAGCACCCAAAAAACTAGCAACATGAAATGCCACTTTTAAATTGGGTAAGAGTTGCAGGAATAGCATAGCTGGTTTTACCTGTGTAAAACCCATATTGCACAGTATTGGCAGCAACATTTTTTTTCTACTCTCTTTGTAATGGCCACAGAACAGGATAAAGTGCGTCGTGTCTTGAATAGAAAAATAATCGCAATCACAAAGATCAGCATTTTCAGGTCTAGTCCATTTTTTAAAATTGCCCAGAATAAAAGGAATTAAATCAAGACGAAATCTTGTTAGGAGAAAACGATGGTATGGTTTGTGTACCGAGAAAAGGTATGGTTCCATACCTAGAACAGATGTTATCGTACAATGTTTCCTAACCGTGTGTTTATTCAGCTCTGTGGCTTCCCTCTCCAAGACATAGCGATCAGTCAAAAGATTTTTGACTGTCTTTACGTCTTCTAAATTTATCAAATGTGGGGAGGAATAAAGTTCGGAACGGCCAACTAGAGTTAACTGCGTCTTGACGTATTTTAACCAAGGGATGTTATGTACATTGTCCAAGGCTAAACAATCTTTAAGAATATGATGGTTTAGAGTGAGCTTCTGGTTGAGCCACACTTTCAACCAACCAATAACTGGAGCTGCCTTCAAGATATCGGTAATGTAGCCCAGACCGAGCTCTGTATGTGTTATGTATGTAGAAGTTGACTGGGGGACAGAAAGCAGGGCTCTCAAAAATTTATTTTCTACTTTCTGAATTTTGTCATACTCATGATTAGTGTACCCCCAGATAACAGAGCCGTATCGGGCAACTGATAAGCATTTGGATTTATAGACCTTTATAATGCTTTCCATGGGGCGAGCACCAAGCTTTTTAGCAAAACCGAGCAGCCCAGCAGCCGCTCTTGCTACTGCGCTGCTTTTGGCCATAAGCTGGGGGCCCCACTTGCCTTTTTCGTCAAAGATCACGCCTAAATAGGGAAAAGATGGGACTCTCCTAACCTCCTTCCCTGAGCAAAAGAAAGTTTTAGTCTTTCTTTTCCTGCCTGCGGGTCCTGCTATCATTACATGGGATTTTTCTACATTTGTTTTCATGTCCAGCGAAGACATGAAATCCCCAAAGGCTAAGAGTAGTTTGTTCAGTGCCACTCCAGAGCGTGCTAAAAGGACAGCGTCATCCGCGTACAGGAGGACGGGTATCTTTATTTCTCCTGCGCGCGGAATATCAGTATGGGACCCTGCCAAGACTGCCTCAAGGCCATTAATATAAAGTGTAAAGAGAAGGGGTGCAAGGATACATCCCTGCCTAACCCCTCTCCCTGATTCAAAGTGACAGGTACATCTTCCTTCCCTGGTCACTCTGACCGACGTCTTGAGGTCTCTATGTAACTCTGCCAAGTACCCCACCAGTGGGGCATCAAAGCCCATGGCCAAAAGGACCCCCCACAGCTTAGCCCTGTTAACCAGGTCAAAAGCTGAGGAGAGGTCCATAAAGGCCATGTACAGAGAGCCCCCCTTGGCAGCCACATATTTACTTATGATCAGTTCTAAATTTAAACACTGATCTAAGGTTCCCCTTTTGGCTCTAAAGCCATATTGTGCATTCGATAAAATGCCCTTCCCTTCTAAGAGCTGAGTCAGTCTTCCTAAGAGGACTCTTCCCAGAATCTTGACACTTGAATCGATTAGGGAGATTGGCCTATAACAGGCTGGATCTGTTCTTTGTCCCTTTTTAAAAATTGGTATAATGGTAGACTTCGACCAGCTAATAGGAAAAACAAAATCTCTTGTGGCGTTAAAAATGTTGGTAAGAATTTTGGCGCTTAGTTCAGGGGCACTCTTAAAAAAGTCAGCGGGAACCCCATCGGGGCCCGGAGCCTTTTTAGAATGTGTGTCGCTGATAGCTTTTTTTACCTCTTCTATGCTAAAAGGGGAAACGGGAGGGGCTGCTTGTGTGGGTTGTAATCCACAGCCTGAGATATTATCAGGACAACTGTAGATATTACTGAAGTGTATAACCCACTGATAGTCCGGTATAATGCAATCTGCTCTCTGCTTATCTAGATCGACAAAAAAGGGATGATTTATTATCGCCCAGAATTTTGAGCTGTCTCTCTGTATGTCGGGCGACAACAAATCGTTCCAGGCCTCAAGTTTAATCTCTGATTTTCTCTTCCTGATAGCGTCATTATAATTTTTCCTTAGCAACGCTATCTGTACTTTATCTCTTGGCTCAGCTTTTAAAGCCTTTAGGAGAGTTGAGTGGGCCTTTGAACAATCTGAGTTAAACCATTTTTTGGCCCTAAATATCCGGGCCTTATTCCTTACAGTCAGATCTAGATCAACCTGATTACAAATGATGTTAAATGCTTCTATCAAGGTAGTGGGCGGATTATTATTATCCAGGCAGATTGCAACCTCACCCTCAACTTTGGACAAAGTGTCCTGTATAAAAGTGATCGGGGTGACTTGATCCCACTTCAGCCTACGGTTCTGGTCTCCCAGGACTAAATTAGTCGCACATAAGACTGCAGCCTCTCTTTTTCCAAGAACTCCCTGGGATAAAATCTCTAAAATTACTGGGTTGTGATCACTGAAGACTGAGGTTACTACCTTATAGGTTGAAACCTCAGACAAAATACTAGACGACAAAAAGATGTAATCTACTATTGTGCCGGAGTTGTTACCCACAAATGTTGGTAACCTCAAGTCTCTGCTACTACTAGAAAATTCATAAAGGTTAAAAATTGCTAAGAGTGATTCCAATGCCTCCCCACGCGATGAGTGTTCAAAGTGCGGAATACAAAGGAAGGGAGGAAAATCTTCATATTCCTCACGGCAATCCATATTACATGGGTGGATATTATAATCTCCCATGAGAATCACATCAAAGCCGTGGGCACTATTCTCGCTGTGGGTGGACAGGAAATCCTCTAAAGTTACCAAATGCTCGTTAAACAATTGACTGACAGGAGAATTATAAAAATTAACTAATAAAATAGGCTGTGAGTTAAATGTAGTTAATTCGACCGCTAATATATTTGATGAGTTAGTTTTAATTTGTCTTGGCTTTCCCTGAACATTTAAGGAAATATATATAGCCAAGCCTCCCTTTGCCCTTCCAGATGTGCTAGAAACAGCAGGTACAGAGAACTGGGAAAAGCCGTCTAGGGCAAATCCGTCGGACGTCTCCCAAGTCTCCTGGAATACAAGAATGTCATATGATCTAACCATTTCCAACCAGTTCTTATTACTAATTTCAGAACTAATACCAGCAACATTCCAGCTCAAGATGGTACAAACCCTGTTACTTGTAATTTTTAAATCTGAAAGTACAGGGACAGATAAAGAAACAGGTAAAAAACCCTCGTTGTTGGTATCTTCTGGAGGAGTGAGTCAGTCATTCTGATCCATGAAGGACAATGGGGCAAAGCGATTGAATAACTGAACAGGTTCAACAAAAGAGTTATGCTGTGGTAAGAGGGGATATTGGGCTACAGAGTTATGCCTTATATCCTGCCCCCGTCTGGGGTTAAAATCCCAGGGTCTATCCCACCCCAACGCTGGAGTCCTTGGATAAGTGACATTTTGTTGCTCCCCATAAAAGAACTTCAGAGTTAGAGGAACAACAGTGCCTTGTCTGCGTTGGGGGGGGAATAGATTGGCCAGTATGTTAGGGAGAACATCTTGATTCGAAAGGGTCACTGCCACACAGTCCCCTTTAAACTTTTTCAGGCGGTTTCCCAACCAAGGGACCCTGGACGCAGACTTAATGACGTTTGCCAAATGCTCTTTCCCCCCTGGTGCTAACCGCATGTTGTTAGTTAGCCAGTGCAGAGCCTTACTTGTTAGGGAAGTAGGGCTTTCCACTGTTCCCCCTTCCAAGGGGGGTACGTTTGCAAGCACCAAGACCACTGGGGTGGCCTCAACTAAAAATTGGAGGGGGGCCATAGTGTGAGTAGTTGCTGGGGGTGGTCTAGCAGAAGGGAGATCATCTGTTGGGATGGTAACTAAAAGAGGGCCCTCGGTGATGGTAGACAAAGGTATTAATGGCTGGGGCAATAAGTTTTCAACAGGTAACTGAATCCCTTCATTATCACAAAAAACTTCGTTAATCACATCTCCCCCTATGTTATTGGGCAAATTTGTGACCAACTTGGTGATATTTTCCACCCCATCTACAACCAAAGTACTTAAGCCACCCAACCTCTTAACCTCTGCTTGCAACTTGTCTAATTTAGATATTAGGGGTTTAACAATGGCATTGATTTTTTGTTCCAGAAAGTCAGAGATCCTTTCGAAAAAAGCATCCTCGGAGATATGACTCTGATTGTCCTCCACGACGTTTGCTTGTTTAATCTTTGGAGTAGTGACCCTTTTCTTTCTTGCCCCTATACGCGGGCCACTCAACTTAGGGGGATTCTTAGTGCATAAACGTCTTGGCCTTGTTGCACGCCCTTTTGGTGTCATCTCCTCGGGTGCAGCTTGTGCATGTCTCTCTTGGTCAGAGTCAGTGTCAATATCAATACCACCCTCGACCTGTATGTTAGAGGTCTCATTAGCCATAACTGCGTTATCCGGTGCACTACTTAAATCTAGGCGAATGGGACAGCCAATTACATTCTCCTGACTAGTTTCCTGCAAAATAGTGTCATCAATCATGGTAGAAGCAGTAGGTGACAAACAGCGAAGGTCTGGGGATTGACTTAACCCAAGAGAGTCTCTCCTTTGCGTGTTAATTTTCCTAACTGTCTGGACAAGATAATTATCAAGGGTGTTCTGTGGGGGTTCCTTTGTTTTCACAGGCATACTTCTCAATGTACTCACAGCCAGCGTTGCTAAAACTTAAGATACTTAGTATTATATAATATACGTCAATATTGCTTACTTGAGTGTTAGTCCAGCAGAGTTTCTGGCCCTGCCCTGCCTCCTCATGCCGATGAGGGCCGTAGAGGGCCCGCCCTTTGCCCGGGCTTAGCCCCGGGCGTCCCGCTCGCGTCCCGCGACGCGGGGTTCCTCCTCCCTTTATGGTGCCTTTCGCGCTCGCTGGCGCGTGCTGCGTCACCTCCTCGCGCGGTTTCAAATGCCAAGGAATGACTCTCGGCAGTGGCGGCCAAAGCGTCAGCACAGGTGAGTTGTTTTTTCCCTGGAATGACTCTCGGCGGTGGCGGCTGCGGTTTCTCCCCAGGTGAGGAACAGGTAAGTGCCAGCAAGTGACTCTCGGCGGTGGCGGCAGGTACGTATGTCTCCCGGCGCTCTGCCGGGTTCCTCCTCCCTTTATGGTGCCTTTCGCGCTCGCTGGCGCGTGCTGCGTCACCTCCTCGCGCCGCCGCGTGGCCTGCCGGGAGTTGAAGACCCCCGGAGCGGCGGCGTGGTTTCAAATGCCAAGGAATGACTCTCGGCGGTGGCGGCCAAAGCGTCAGCACAGGTGAGTTGTTTTTTCCCTGGAATGACTCTCGGCGGTGGCAGCTGCGGTTTCTCCCCAGGTGAGGAACAGGTAAGTGCCAGCAAGTGACTCTCGGCGGTGGCGGCAGGTACGTATGTCTCCCCTATATACATATCACTGATTTATCTGCTACCTCTTTACTATATATTTTCTCAGGTACATTATCTTCATTAGGAAACAGCTTGGAAAGTAATCGTGTTCGTAGAGTGTGTTTCGCATCTTCAGTTATTTTTCCAATCCTTATATCTTGAAGAATATTTCCATATTTAGTATCCTTTGCCTGTCACATATTTTGAATCAGTTCAGTATATTTGAAATGTGACCATATATTAACATTTCCAATACTGCCCAGGCACTTTCTAGTCTCCTCATGCGTAACAGTTTCAAATACAGGTTGTCCTTTCACTGGAGTTAGTTGGAGTAGATCTCCAAAAACTATGTTTACCTCCAAATAACACATCATACTCTGTCTTAAGTATCTGTTGCATTCTTAAATGCACAAAAGCAAGCATTAAATTAGATACCATGCTTACTTCATCAATAATAAGAAGTTTCATTTTTTTAAGCACTCTAGAAACTTCAAAACAAGCTTCTCCAGATAGCTTGTGATATTGTAATTTATTTTCATGTTCAACTGGCAGCATCAGTAAACGATGTAAAGTAATACCTTTAATATTATGTGCTGCCAATCCAGTTGGAGCAGTAACAACACACGACAGTGTTGACTGAGTTCTTTGCTGTAAATATATAGTAATTCCTTTAATTAGGAAACTTTTACCAGTTCCAGCTTCTCCACTTACATATAATCGAATAGGTTGAAATTACATACATGAGCAATCTTTTCTCTCATGACGAAAGCCATGCTCAATGTGCTCTGTCACTTCATCATATATCTGTCTTTGCTCAACATTAAATTGCTTCTTTAATTCTTCTAAGTTGATTGCTTCCTCTTGACCTTGCTGCATTGCTCTTTCCACCTCATCCATGGCAGTGGCTGCTTCATTTTGGATAATTGGTTGTCCCAGTGGATCTTGACTTAATGAAGCCGAACTTTGACTATCTTGTGAACTATCTCTAGCAATCTCCGCTGCAATTGTCGCTTCTTGCTCTATTTCATCATTCAACATTTGGAGATAATTACTAAAAACAGGACATTCAATACTACTTTTAGAAGCGTTGAATGAATCTTCATAACTATTAAACTCCCCAAGTAGTTCCTCTTCTCTACGCCATGGTTTAAAGAGTTGCAAAAGAGCAAAATAGTAAACTTCTCTTTTGTCAGGTGTTTCGCAACTCAGTTTCCGATGATTAATCAAGTGTCCTTTTCTTTGTTTCACCAGACATCCTTCTTGTCCAATTACAGCGTATACACCTTTATCAATGTTCTCTGTAACATTCCTTTTAAAAGTGTAGTTTCGAAGTATTTCATACAGACAAATGTTTCCTAGAAGAGTACTTCTATTTGGATAGTATGTATCCAACATATTTGTTTTCAGAATGTCTGTACTGTTTGGTTCTTTCTGGGCTAAATATTCAATTTCTTGCACAGGTTTTAGAACACGGTTTTGTGTTTCTGCAAGACCCAAACTCACCCAGAGAATAGTCCTTGATATAGCATAAAGACTTGCTGATGATAATCGGTCACAACATTCATATGCTCCAATTTCTCGATGAGACAACATCCTCAAACTGTACGTATACAATTTCTTGCTTAGGCTCTTTTCATGAGAAATGTCTTCCCACATCTCCTTCAGTTCCGTCTTTTCAGATTTTGTGATGTAAGACGTTACATATCGAGCCGCAGCAATAGAGTTGTCTGCAACATATTGTATGTCCATGTTAGCATTCCACATGGACAAAATGACTGGGTTATAGTCATTTATATATTTGGATTCTTCACCTCTTCTTAAATTGTACGTATTTTTAGGTGACCTTCTTCTGATGTTATGTCGCAAAGATGACATCAAATTGTTGACTCTTCCTTTTGAAAGTACCGGTCGTGCAAATCCAAAACGACATTTGGTGTAGAATTTACTCTTTGATTTGAATTTTCGCCGACAATATTTTCCACAACGATGACTTTGAAAGCGTAACACTTTTCCTCTTAAGTCCTTATAAGTTGTACTATTAGGTATGTCACAAGTGGCATACTGTTCAATAAAAGACAGTACAGTCTCATCCGAGTCTCTTCCAAAATTAGGAGCATCCTTGATCCATAACAGCATATGAATATGAGGAGCACCTCTTGCTTGGTATTCTTTTCTCCAAAAGAAATCCAGTACTTCACCAAGAGGCGGATTTTTCTTGTTTGTAAGAAAAGACATCATAGCTTCAAATCTATGATTAAAATATCTGCAAAACATTAACCGGATCTAACGAACACAGTTCTCCGGGTGTCTTGTAGTTTATATTTTCTATGTTTGCATTCGCCTCCTGAAGAAATTCAAGTAAATCTTCCCAAGCATACTCTGCACAGCTTAGAGTTAAAAACCATGTTGGTGCTCCTAAGTTTCTAAGCATACACTTCAAATCTCCATGACGACGGTACCAATACTCATTAGTACCACGCTGACATGCCATTAAATTAATTAGATGTGAATCCAAAACACTATCTTTCTGTTGCACTTTATCCATGAATTCCTTTGCTGAAATATTATGCAGATGAACTCCGCTTTTTAAGATATGGTTTACTGCATAAGAGGGACCAGATAAGTCACTCTCAAACAGAAGATGAAACAAATATGGAATGCATTGGCGAAACCTCGGATCTTCTGCATATAATCTTGTTGTCCGGTATTCAGATGCAGGAATCTGCATAGGTCGATCATCATATCGTGTACCTTCGCCTGTAGGGAATAACTGTGGGAAACAACGACCTTCCAAACTTTCTTCCCACACACTAATAGGATTTCCTTTCGCCTTTTTCATCTGAAATAATTCAATAGCATTCCCTATTGCTTCTTTGGAATGCAGTGGATGAACACTGTAATGTTCATACATTTCTTCACTTCTGGATAGGTCAACTTTTTCAATTTGTCCAATAGACAAATCACTCTCCTCTTCTTCACTTACATCTTCTTCTTCTACGTATACATATTTATAGTACTTATTGTTTTGAACTAAATACAACGTTGCCTTTTTGACTTTTCTAACATCCACTAAATCTTGCCAGATTTTCTTACTCTTTGTAGGTACACCATTAACTAGAATAACTAGAGGTTCCTCTTCTACATTTTCAACACCAATTGTTTCCATATTTTTTTTTAAATCAAGTGGCAAATATACAACTCTACCCTTTAATCCTCTTTGTAAATCTGAAGGATTTAATTTACCAGTCTTAGGCTCCATACGAACAATAGCCTGAAAAGGATGTACACATTGGATCAGAATAGTCTCATAAGTATTTAAATCCATCAATTCTGATGGAATATTTATCAACTCTAGATTATTATGAACAGCTCTAGCAGGCATTTTATTTTCATTTAATTTATTATAACAATATTTACAAATACGTTGCTCAAAACCCAAATCAAAATAATTTTCCACCAACAAATAAGTTGCAAAATCTTTCCATTGACCATTATTTTTATCTTCACTTTTTAAATATAAATCAACTAACCTAGTTTGACTTTTGTAATGAATGCGTCGACAACAGACACAAGAAAAATTTGGTTTCTCACCTGCAATTACCTTAAACTTTATTATTTCCTGTTCAAAATGTTCAATATTAACATGTCCAACTTTTTCTAACACATTTCCTTCTATAATTATATCAGTTTCTGCATTATCTTCCTCTGGACCAAAATAACTTACCTCAATTTCTGCACAAATCTTCTTAACATCTAATTCACATCCATGCAAAAGAGCACTATTTAACTGTTTAAGTTTAAGTGCTGGACTTTTTGCATAATACAACTTTCTCACTAATTTTCTCATTTTAGTATGATGCACTGCTAACATCCTGAAGTGATGAAACACACTCTGGCATATTTTTTTAGAAAGACAAGCCAGAGAATGACCTTGCAGACCTATTTTTTCTCGCACTCTGCAATGATCTAATTCTTGCAACATAACAATTTTTTTTCTAAGACTTTCTTTAGTGTACTTATGTAAGAAATTGCGAAAGAAATCAATTGAATCCTGTCGTACACTACACATGCTACTACAATTCCAACTGTAAACAGGAACATTAGGACGTCCCCCTGAAGCTTCTCCAGCCATCACCTCTTCTGCATTCTAACCACAATTTTCTCTTTGCCAATTACACATCCCTCCTTCACCTCATATCCTCGACCACTGGTGTCAACTGCATGCAACAAATCGTTACTTTGAAAGTAACTCTCTTCATTAAAAAATGGTTCAGAAGTTGAAGTATGCATCCACTTCCCAGAAAACACTTTACAAAAATTACTCCTATTTATGTGTCTCTTCCATTTACTTTTAGCTTTTAAAACTCGTATTGCCTTATTTAGCGTATTTATTCTATTAAGTACTAAAATAAATAATTTTCTTTTTGTCTCAAACACGCGCTCAACAATACCCTCTATATATTGTTTCTTCTTAAGAAAAGCAGATCTTCTTTTAGAAACTTTCTCCTTTTGTAATAAATTCGAAACTACTCTTTTGTAAAACATACGCTTCCTGATTTGGCTAAATTGATTCATCCGAGTATTACTGTACAGATTTTCCTGTCTGCTGATTCCAGAAACATGTTTATCTTTGGTTCCATGTCTCCTTCTCGATACTGGTATACTTTTTTCCTTGTGGACTTCAATACTAAGATTTTTCCTTCCACATATTGCTCTCAAAAACTTTTTGGTTTGCTTACCAGAAGCACTCTTCAATTCCTTTCTTCTTCAAATTGTAAGTCCGTTTATAGAGCTTTCTTTTTTCAGTTCTGGTCAGCATCTTAATTTAAGATTTTGATGAAATTCTCAATCTGTAAAACACAAACATAACAAATATTATAGTTGACTACTAGCATATAACGTACAAATTTAAACCACAGATTCATTTTCTAAGTAGAATAAAGAAAATAACAGAAAGTCTCTGAACAGAGTAGGAAATCCTGTAGTAAATGTTGGTTCTTAATTTTATCACACTCCATATCTGTTTTAACATTATAGACAGTTTTTAATTCACATTTTTAAAGCATACAAACAGTACACTTTTTTCAAGAACTATGGGTCATCGTAGATGTTTTAACCTTTTTTACTACAATCTCTTTTACACTTCATGAGAACATGTCTTATCACTCTCATAAAGCACATCATCGATGAATAGGACAAGAAAACTGTCTTCAAGAATGCTTTACTATCAAATTTTGTTTTTATTCATTGAAAAGTTCATAATCTAGTAGAACTTCCAGCATTATATCATCAGTAACTTCTTCAAGTCCAAAGTCCTCATCTCCTTCTACCATCTCTAAGTAAGCTGAGTCTAAAGACATGTCCATAAAATCATTATTTTCATCTATTTCCTCTTCAAAGACTGCATCTAAGATTTCCTCCATCACTTCGTTAATGATTTCAAAATGAATTTGTTTCTCTTCTGAGGAATTCTCCATAACTAGACTCAGTTTATTCTTCTGTATCCTTTTAAAAAAAATATACAGACTAAATATATCTTTTTTCATAAATGTATAACTTAAAAGTACCTTTACTAATTTTTAAACTACATATATTTTAATAATTTCTAACTTATTAACTGTATATATATTAAGATACCACGTTCCGCTTGTTTTGAAAAGAAATTGGCAATATAACCCTAAACATTAACACTGATTTTTTTTTCCATTAAATAATTACTGTTCTTAAAAGAAATTTTACGGTAAAATTTCTTTTTAGATTTTCTAGATATCACAAATATTGATTAACTGTAGAATAAATTTTTAGAGACCCATTTTTTCAGTTCACCAGTACAAAGAGCTATGTAAACTATATGCACTCTGAAGAGAAGGCTCACACTATACAAACCATAGCATTCACTTAACAGATTACTACTTTCCACAGAGACAGTTCCTTTTATGTTTCAACAGCATACTCACCATGTAAATGTCATAGCATATACAAAATGTCATACTAAGCATGAAGAACAACCTCATAATAAACTTCTGCATGAATATGTAAAACAATACCTATACATAGTATAATCACAGATAAGCAGGAAAGCTACCCATCACACCTAGAACCATATCATAATACCTCTCTGTAAATAAAGGAGAAAGACTGCCAAACATAATGCAACAAGATTTCAAAAATCATGAGCACTTCACAAGATTTAAGTAATGGAAACATGAAAGAATTATACCCCAATGATCCATAAATCTGAACTCCATCAAAAACAACACATGCACCAAGCCCATTAAAAGATAATTTCAACTGTCAGTGGAGAATATCTCAAAATACATATCTAGTATAAGCAGATACAACCCATGTGAATAATTCAAAATAAAATCATATTTCAAAATGAAATTTTACAAACATTTAAAAAAATCTTCTTCATTATTTTCATGTGCACCCCAAAAAATTGCCTATGCAAAAATACCAACTCACCTGAAAAAAAGAATATAATTCCTAAAATTGTGTAATTCAGAAGGCAGGTTGTTGCCATTATAGCAAAGAACAAGCATAACAGGTAAATTCCCCAAGATTCTCTATCATTACAATAAGATACAAAATGTCTGATTTATGAAACCATTGCGCCACAGATATGTCACTTTTTCCCATGTTGTTAAAACTGATGCACCAGCGACACAAGGCCTTCATAACTAAAAGCCCATGTGACGGAGAACAAGTGCATAGACAGAAAATACAGGGCCAACCTTGGGCATATGCAAGCAGTACACCTGCACAGGACCACCAAACCCCAGGAGCCACCATATTAATATATATCCTTAATATAATAATCCTCTAAGGATGCATACATATTTGCGTAGCGGCCCATGGCAGGAATTTGGCGTGCTCTGGCTCTGTTCCACTTCCAAACACCTTGATCCACCCCCCCTATTCAGTGGGCTGCACGCTCCGTCCCGCCCAAACCCCCTGTTACAGAGCCCCCTACCTACGCTCCCTGCCCAGATCTGCCATGACCCTATACCCGCCCCTGGAAAATGTATAAGACACAGCAACAGTAAAAATCAAAGAATAGGCAACATGCAGAAAAACTGCACAGTAGATAAAGAAACATATGTTTAAGATAACCCCATTGAAAAACATGTAGTAATTTTTTTAATCTGCCATGCATCTGGCCCTCCAGGACCGCTTTGGAAACTCCTGCTTTAAACCTTTACATTTCATTTTCACCACACACACGTTTTGTAAAAACCCATGTAACGGACAACAACTGCATACACAGAAAATGCAGAGCTGGCCTTAGGCATATGCAAGCTGTACACCTGCACTGGATCACCAAACCCCAGGGGCCACCATGCCAATATATATCCTTAATATAATAATTCTCTGACAATAGATACATGTTTCTGTGATGGCCCATGCCAAGAATTACGCGTCCTCTGGCTCTGTTCCACTTCCAAACACCCTGACCCCCCCCTCTTCACTGGGCTCCGCACTCCGCCCAGCCCGGACCCCCTGTTACAGGGCCCCCTACCTACGCTCCCTGCCCACGGCCACCATGACCCTAGATCCGCCCCTTGAAAATGTATAAGACACAGCAATAGTAAAACTCAAACAATAAGCAACATGCTGAAAAACTACACAGTAGATAATGAAACATATTTTTTAGATAACTCAATTGAAAAACATGTAGTAATTTTTTTAATCTACCATACATCTGGTCCTCCACGACCGCTTTGGAAACTCCTGCTTTAAACCTTTACATTTCATTTTTAAACCATACACACGTTTTTTTCAAAGCTGCATATTAAACGCCTAAACATGTATTTAGTCGTCCACATGCAGGCACTTTCAATTACATGACTTATTTAAGTGGAATCCCTGTAATGTTGCATATCTTTCCAAAAATACACCAGTGCCTATTATTATAACGATTTTTTTTCATTCTTCATCAGTGATAATATTTTTTACATAAAATGAAAATCACTATGACTTTTTAAACGACAAAGCTTACGCGGTAAAAATCACTCTGCATTTGCTTCCCTTTAAGAATGTAGTTTATCTACCCCACGCATGTGAACCTTGATGTTTCCATCTGGCAGCGAATTCCGGCCTTGAATCACAAGACATGAACAACAGCCTTATTGTCACAAAAACAAGTTAGCGTAGCATCTGTTCGCGAACATATCTTTCACTTAGCTAATATTCACAGACAACACCATTCCTTATAAAAGAGTGGCCTTCCTTTACAATTTACTGAGGTGACTCCCTTAATTTTAAACGCATCCTCCACTTCAAGACAGGCTATTTTTTTTATAACTACTAAGCAATGGTTTAGTGACCGGACTGCCAAAAATTATATCAAGTCATTCTGCTACTCTTCACTCCATGCTCTGCGACCTATTTCTGTGGACTTCCTGTTGAACTGCCAGTGCTGTGACGTTTGTGTTCCCATCTCGTTTATTTCAAAATGGATGTCCCTCCTGTCTTCGCAAACAAGCCGGAACACTTAGAACTATTTCGCCAGAAGATGCTTGACTACTACGGCATCTTAGCACTCTCGACTTTGAATACTTCATATCGATTATCATTTCGATATTCCTATTTCACCTGTGTACAGCCTGTATTTCATTGCCTGAGCTGTGATTTCATGTGGGCCCTGGACTTATGTCTCTGCAACTTGGTACCTCCTGAAGTGAATTACAATCATCTCATAATTCTGTTAATTGATCATGAACAGCTATGTTGCAACGGAGGGATTATGGCCAGCGATACAAGGAGTTCTAGGTCATTGGAATATATTCGCAGCGGCGCAAGATTTCCTGACAGACAGCTACATTGAAAACCCACCGAGCTGTCCTCTGATGGTACTAGAGGCTCCGATAATAACAGATCATGAATGCTGCTTTCCTCTTTTCAATTGGATGGCTGACATGTTTTCGGATCATAACAGTGACTTCCTGTTAGAAGCACTTGCTGCCTACTTTGCCTATACAATACTTGGATGACTGTTATGCAAGCCATTGACGTCCACATTTCGTTTTGCCTCCCTATCTTTTTCACGTTTTCTTGGATATTTTGTTAACATGAACAGACCTATTAGCTTTACTAACAGATGACATTATGATTTCCTGCTGGTTAAATTTTGATCTTTTCTGTGGACTAAATTTTTTTTCTTCAGCTACTCGATTTTGAACTTTATTTTTTATTAAAGTCTAATCTCAACAATTCTATTGTATATCTTATCTTATGTTCTTTCAAACGTACTCGAAGCAAAACTCGGTAATATATGCTACATGTGCCCTAATTAATGTGTAAATATAGAATGAGTTTTTTATAACTGTAAACGCCATTTCGCATTTGAACTGCTTATTTCCGCCTCACACACCTCTGCTCCTTTAATTTTCCATAAACTAAAATATTTTTTAATACATAAGGGAAAAATATGTTCTTTCAATAATATTTCCATTGTTTTTCGTACTGTACTTCAAATGCAATACTGCAACCTTCAAAAGATATCTCAGTACAGTAGTTCTTCTCAACACTGATTTGCGAACGATCCAACACATTACATACATGCACCTCTCGCCATTTTGTCGGTTTTGGCGCGTTTTTTTTCCCTTACACAATAGCATAACAGAAACGTGATAGTGCTTCGCATGCAGAGAGCTCATTGATAAAGACATATTGTCTAACCACTAGCATTTTCATGTATCGTTCCTAAACTGAAAGACCAGAGACCTTCTTCCATTTATTAACATATAATGAGCCTTATTTATGAAGGCCTTGCGCCGCCGGTGTGTCACTTTTTCCCATGTTAAAAGTGACGCACCGGCGGCGCAAGGCCTTCATAAATCTGCCCCAATATACTTCCTCATAAGAGTGTATAATTAATTTTGCTAAACCATATTCATTTTTCATCAACTATATCGTTTGTATTTTATGTACTAGTGGCTATACCGATTACTTTGTTTTTTGCAATGTCTGTACTCGTATTAGATAAGAAACTTGCCTTGAAAACAGTGCATTTCTGAATAAACATTTCAAATATACACGTTCTCTCTTTTAATCCATAATCTCAACTAAAATGATTGTATATTGAAACAGTATTCATGTGTTCCACGTAACTTCAGCTGTACTAACTTAATATTTTCTTTTGTCGACCTGATTTACTCATACTAGAACCCACAGGCCTATAACAGCCCGTGAACCCTTTCTTAGTAGGTCGCGCACCATCAGACAGTTGTACCTCTGTAAAAAAATAATTTATTACTCTTACCAAGCACTACCGTAGTTCCGCTTCTCTCAGTGTTAATCACTGCTCCCACGCTTCTACAGACCAGACGCTATGTCGTATTTCACTCCTTATCACGCTTTAATCTCCACAAAACCAAACACTTCTCCGCCAGCCACCAGAGAACAGAGTGCAGATGCAGAGGCACTAAGTAGTGAAATACAACATACCCTCTGCTCTATGGAAACAACCGAGCGGTACTTGTGAAAGAAAACATTCACTAGCGCTTCAAAAAAGCATTTCAATTATATAAATAGTTTTTTCAAAACGTTCCAACTACTTTGATGAGACTATTTGTGTGTGCCTCCACAGCAAAGTTCCTCAACCCGGACTGAAAGCAGACACAGACAGACACACACACAATAAGATAACACAGGGCAACGGAGACGGAAAACAGAAGGGAGATGAAGATGCAGTCAAACAGCAGGAGTGAGAGAGATATTTTTATACTCTGTTTGGTACCTCAATTTACGAACACATTTACTGCACAAATCTGTTTACAACCTCATGGTCAGAACTTTTCATTTTATTTTACTCAACCACCTCCCCCTCTCACCCCAGCAGTGCAAGCCGCGGCCACAAACTACAATGTAATTTTGTCGTCTGTCAGAAAGTTTAAGAATTCATTAAGCATTACCAATTTTTCAAGACGATATCACATGTAATGTACCAACTTTTCATTATATTTTACTCCACCACCTGCCCTTCTCACCCTACGCCCACCATCGCAGGCCGCGGCCACAAACCGCACTATAATTTTGTCGTCTGACACAAACTTTAAGAATTCATTAAATATTACCACTTTTTCAACACGGTATCACATGTAATATACCAACTTTTCATTTTATTTCACTCAACCACCTGCCCCTCTCACCCTACAGCCACCAATGCAGGCCGCGTCCAGAAACCGCAATTTTGTCGTGTGACAGAAAGTTTACGAATTCATTAGCCATTAACATTTTTTCACGACGGTATCACATGTAATTTACCATTTCTCTCTCTATCTGCATTATCTGTCTCTCTGCTAATATCATTTTTTCACTTCATAAACAACTTCTCTCATTATATATAAAGGCTTAAAAATCACACAAATAATTACTCTTTATATTAAACATATTTTAAACTTCATATTTTACATTTAAATTAAAAATAGTTTTAGAAATACAACACATTATGACAGCCAAAAATGAGTTTAGTTTCAAACTATGAGGAAAATCAATCATTGTTTGTGAGTAAACCATATTTTACGGTACATGACAACACAAACAGTTACAGACTTACCTTTACCAATGCTTTGTACGATGTACAACAGTGACAGTCACAAAATAGATATTCGTTTGACGGAAGTCTCAATTATGCTGCTATCACTGCAACCAAAATTCAATGGCACAGATATCCAGTCAATACAGACTCATATATGTCTCTTCAGCCAATCATATTTCCTCCCGCAAAATTTTGTATTCAAATTTACATTTCAGTTGGTTGTCCCTCACAATATTTTCAATGTCACATAAAAGTCACCCATCACCCACTGCCATCTCTGGCTGTTTCCATGGTAACACCTCATTCTGCACCTGGCTGAAGGCACAGGTCAAAAGTTCATATCTCAACGTTTTACAGCAAACTAACAACACTGTTTTCCCTCCAGAAACACCTGCCTATCCACAGCTCTGTTACATGTCATTTTTTTCACACCCAATACTACTTTTTCTTTTACATAACATTAACATGCAACGTAGTCTTCAATCTTCACGTATTAGAATCAACCAATCATTTTTCGTTTTTCAACCACACCAAGCTTCATCCATTTTTTTATCCTGACTTTCAGCTTCTAACTGCCATTCCACTTCCAGAACCCATCGGAGCACGAGTGCATCTGCCTTGAAAATGAAGGTTTGGCTTTTAGGACACAGCTATATTCACTGGAGTGGAAAATATGCAGCAAGCAGACGAATTTCCAACCTTGATTTACCAAATGTGCAGATAACGTGGATTGGGCAAAGAGGATTAAGATGTCACCAATTAATACCATTGGTGAAAACTTTTATGCATCTCCCAGAACCAGACCTTATAATTGTGCACTGTGGTGGGAACGATCTAGGCACATTGACTGGGGTAGGTCTGGAAATGCTTCTAAAAGACACCTTTAGACAATTGATGACACTTTTTCCTCGAACTGCCTTGGTATATTCCAATATATGCCAAAGACAGAAATGGAATTGGTCCAATCAACATTGTGCACAAATTGAGAAAGCAAGGAGACATGTTAATAAATCTGTTTCTGCTTTCCTCAGAGATTATAGCATGGGTGTTATTTACCACAACAACTTGCGTTACCACATGCAAGACATCTATAGGACAGATGGTGTTCATTTCACGGATGAGGGAAACAAAATCTTCCTCTGCAACATCAGACTCTGCATCGGTACTTACTTATAAATGCAGAAAAAACTCAATTAACACAAGGGCTCTTTTCAGAGCCACCTTATATCAAAGCACTCAAACTTCTGATTTATCTCCAGTTTCACACTCTTGTAAATAGGTGTGCGCGCCCGAGTGCGCGCATCCCGCAACTTAAAAAAAATAAATATATATATTTTCGCGTTTAAGGGCCTTACTGCACACCCTGAGAGAACCTACGCAGCAAAACAATCTCTACCTTCTCCCCTTTCCATGTTCCAACGCTTTGAAATGACAATATATTTACTCGCAGTGACAAAATGGCGGTCAACACTTCCTGATTTCCTTCGAATCGAACGTTAACAGACGTCACGCAGCAAAAAAAAAATTCCGCTCGCGCGCAGCCGCTTGAGTGCGTTTACCTGAGTGCGCGCTTATAGATATATAATTGACTTTAACTTTAATTTTCTCAGCAACTACTGAACAGATTTACACCATTCCAAAAAAAGCGTAATCTGCGAGCCGGACTCTACAGTTTTGCCAAATTTCTTATAAATCCATTCAGCCATTCGACCTGTAGCCGTGTCTAAACGTCCTATGGAAAATAACATGGAGAAAACACGTTTTGGGACCCCCCTTTTATCTCAGCCCCCACTTCACCATTCCCCCCCAAACTTTCAGGGAAGGAGCGCAACGGACTGAGCCATCTTCTTTGAGGAAATTCGCAAAGATTCATCCACCAGGGCCAAAGTTAATCCAAATAGAATGTTGAGGATTTCCTATGGAAACTAGGTCCTAACTATAACTACCTACTGGCGACCGCCAGTAGGTAATATATATATATATATATATATATATATATATATATATATATATATATATATATATATATATATATATATATATATATATATATATATATATATATATATATATATATATATATATATATATGCCTATGTTACCTAAATTTACTTTTCCTCTACAGGATTGTTTCATATAATCACAGAGACCTGAAAATACCAGTGCATTTACCTGATTTCTTTTTAGTACTATTTACAATTAGGAATGAATTTAAAAAAACAACCAGTACGGGTCAAGATTTTCTTTTTTGTCTTTCTGTTTTCTGGTTATATGTCATTGAAGCCAATTCATCAAAAGATATACATTAGGCTTACATCACTAAAAAGAGATGCTTACCAAAAGAAAATATTACAAAACTGGTAGTGCAGCTGCACCTTTCCTATCTTGAAAAACATAGCCTTTTAGACAGTTTGACCGAAATGAATTATGATTTTTCCTTGGGGCTGCGTTACTTTTGTGGCAAAGCCCTAATGCAAAATGATTTTGGGCATTATCTAAGCCATACAAACCCACTTTCTATGACTTTGTGTGATTTACTAAATACATAGTAATGCAACAAAGATCATAGCTCTTCCTTCAGTTACCGTGTGTTAGGCGATACATTGGGGAACATAGGTGTTGCCATACAACCACTCATGTATTTTCAAAATGGTGTGCCTAACCGACCGATGCCTAACAAGGAGAAATTATTTATTTCTCCTTGTTACTTCCTTTTTCCATGTGTCCCACAATCTGCTGCACACATAGAAAGAGAATTATGCCTCTTACTGATTGTTTTTTTTTGCAGGAAGATGTCCTTTCCTGCTTTAAAACAATCATGCCCGTAACACAGGCACTCTTGCACTATGGTGCAAGGGTGTCTGCCTTGGGGATAGGCAGCAAACAGAGTACTAGGAGAAAGCAGAAATGTTCCATACTTTTAAAATAAGGATCCTTTCTGTTCTCTCAAGTTTCCTTGCTGCACTGCATTCTGTGAAAGAATAATACCTATGCCCCAGTTTATTCTTACCAAGTACTAACCCTTTCTGTAGTGGATTCTCATTTCTCAGTCAATGCCTTTTGGCATCTTTTGGCTTTTTAAATTTTTGACACAACAAAGAGCTAATATTGAGCCATTTATTCTGGGATGTTTTCTCTCTCCTTCTACTTCTCAGTCATCCTTCTGGCTCTCCTCAACACCTCTGGAACAAAGTCCTCATGGGTCTTTTTTTAACACATGCCTCACTATTGTGTCCTTTCCTTTAAATGAAAATCAATCCTTTTCCATCAGTTTAAAAATTCTGGAGAGCAAGCCCTCTTCCAGTTTTTCTTGTGGTGACCATGGCAAAGGAAAAGACAACACTGGTGGCTCCTCTTTGATTGTTGTCTAGCATAAGAGGGTAGCAGAATGGATAGCTAGAGCAAGAAATGTATCAAGCTAAATTGGAAGTCTAGGAAGAATGGTTACATTGTGTGTGAAGTCTGTTTCAGTTTTTCATGCCATTAAGTGGAGTGATGTTACCCTGCGTATGAAGTTTGAAAATATGATGAACGCAGTAAAGACTGCCTAGCAGTGCTCCATTGGAAAATTAGAAAGTCCAGCACCTTTGAGTCTCTTAAGACAGAGTGGGTAGGAGATTTCAATTCATCCTTTCCTCAGTCTCACATCCACTTCAGGGCCTCTTGTATCCCCTGAGGATAGGATCTCTGTTTCTAGCAGTCAATGATGCTATTGGGCACTCCATGTCGCATCACTCAAGGAAATCTGCATTGAGTACATCGATGTAGTCAGGCTGCAACATCACAATTCATCTCACTGTCAATTACTTTTCTGTCAGTCAGGCTTTCTGAATCTGTTGTGTTGCAGATTCCGACAAAGCTATATGCAAACTATTCTTGACCCTGTACCCCATGGGAACAGTCCAGCCCTTACTGCCAGGCCAGGTCCTCCCTGGATCAGAAACAAGAAATTCCAAGTCCGATTTCAGGATAACACCCCATATCAGCCAGGCTAGCTTGAATCCAGTAGCAAAGAGAGCAAGGGACCCACGTTGGGCATACCCTGTCAGCTTAGGGCAAACAAAGCAAATACAAGTTGATGGATGGAGTGTTGAAACTTTTCAGACACTCACCCTATTCACAGATCTGGGGTAAATCTATCATCGTTCTTCAACTCATTTCGTCACCCAGTTCAGATAAAGCTAAATGCAAATCCTTCTTGACCCTGTGCCTCATGGGAACAGTCCAGCTCAAACTGCCAAGCCATGTCTCCCTGGACTGGAAACAAGGATTTTGAGACCAGTTTCAGGATAACACCCCTCATCAGCCTGGCTCGTTTGAATCCAGTGGCAAAGTGAGCAAGAGACCCAAGTCTGGGCATACCCTGCCAACTTAGGTTGAACAAAGCCCACACAAGGACATGATGGGCGGAGCGCGGAAACTTTTCAGACACTCACTTCCAGACACAGATTGGGTTAAATACATCATCGTCAGCTCACTGCACCACCCCAGTTCAGACAAAGCTATATGCCAATCATTCTTGATCCTGTGCCTTATGGGAACAGTCCAGCCCAAACTGCCAAGCCATGTCTTCCCTGGAACGGACACAAGCATGTTGAGACTGGTTTTATGGTAACACCCCCATCAGTCAAGCTAGCTTGAGTCCAGTGTCAAAGTGAGAGAGGGACCCAAGTCTGGGCATACGCTGCTAACTTAGGGCGTAAAAAGCAAAGACAAGGAGATGATGGACAGAGCGTTTAAACTTTTAAAACACTCACCCTCAGTCACAGATATGGGTTAAATCCATCATCTTTCTATACCTCACTTTGCACGCCAGTTCAGACAAAGCTATATTTTTATTTATTTATTTTATTTTAATTTCTTCTATAGCGCTGGAATCAATCCCGTAAGGGTATCTCCGCGCTGTGCCAGCTATAGGATTATCAGGCAGTACATCTTAGAGAGATTAAGTGGACAGAAATGCTTCTTGATAAAGGAGGGTTTTTATATGCAAATCATTCTTGACTTTGTGCCTCAATTTCTTTTTTTTTTTTACAGAGTTTTATATAGCACGAACTTCACCCGAATCGGTTATCAGAGCACATTACATAGCACCAGTTGCATTACATGAGGACACATTCATTAATTATTTCTTTTTTGTTAGGCAATGGGAGATTAAGTGATTTGCCCAGAATCACAGGATGTTCAGTGTAATTGCCGAGAGTCAAACCCAGTTCCCCAGATTCGAGGTCGACCGCCCTAGCCGTTAGTCCAACTCGGAACAGTCCAGCCCGAACTGCCAAGACATGTCTTCCCTAGAATGGAAACATGCATCTTAAGACTGGTTACGGGGTACCGCCCCTCATAAGGCAGGTTAGCTTGAATCCAGGGACAAAGTGAAATAGGGACCCACATCTTGGCATACCCTGCCAACTTAGGGCGAACAAAGCAAAAACAAGGAGTTGATGGATGGAGCGTTGAACCTTATGAGACACTCACCCCCAGTCACAGATCTGGGTTAAATCCATTATTGATCTTTAGCTCAATTCGCCACCCCAGTTCAGACAAAGCTATATACAAATCAGTCTTGAACCTGTGCCTCATCTGAACAGTGTAGGCCAAACTGCCAAGCCATGTCTTCCCTGAACTGGAAACAAGTATTCTGAGACCGGTTTTGGGGTAACACCCCTCATCAGCATTTGTCACAGGATTGGAGGGTATGCCCAGACATGGGTTTTGTGCTCTCCATGCCACTGGAGTCAAGTTATCCTGGCTAATGAGGGGTAAAACCCTGAAACAGGTCCTAGGATGCTTGTTTCCAGTCCAAGGTGGACCTGGCCTGGCAGTTCGGGCTGGACTGTTTCCATTGAGTGCAAAGTGAAGAATGATTTGCATATGGATGGGTTCAAACTGGAATGGCATGGGAGCTTAAAACGTCGGCTGTGGATTTTTTTAGGATAGGCCTAACCCTGGCAACTTTCCATAAATTCGGGAACTCAGCTTCCGATAATGATTTATTGAATAGGTAAGTTAGAATTTCCAATACTACTGGTGCGATATTTGGAAAGAATTTAGGAGGAACCGTGTCATGGAAGTACCAGATTTTATTTTCTGCATAACTGTTTCCACTGACTCAAAGCTACAACTGACAACTTCGTCCAGTATATGTGGGGGATCTAAAGGTAGCTGTACACATTTTCTGAAGATCATTAATTTTTTGGAGCAAAAAAGAGTGATGGATCATATAATTTTTTTCCCCGAAGAATTTAGAGAGAGAATCGGTCTAACCTTGAGAATTTGGACTTTGGACTTTGTGACTGGGTAAGAGGGGATGTAAATTCATTCAGCATTCCATAGGCTTCTTACAGGAGTTTTCTGCATTGCCTAATTAGTTTAAAAGACACATTTGTTTGCTTGCTTAATGTCCTCCATGAGGCCTTGGTGGACCTATTTATATACTTAACGGTCTTTCTTTGCTTTTTCTCTGCTTTTTCTCCATTTACGTTCCGCTCCTCTACACAAGAGCTTCACTGTTTTTAGTTGCTCCGTAAACCAGAAGGCAGTCCTTGGTTTAACTTTAACTTTAGTGAGAGGGGCTATTTTATCTAATGCAACCAAAATCGCCTCTTCCAAAGCAGTTTTCGCAAGGAAGGCCCAGTGTATAGCCACTTCGCCACTAGGCCTTTTCCCCCAGCGCTAATTCTTTTCTTTGCTATTTGGAGTATTTAGTGCTCTGGGCCCTGTAACGTTTTGACCACATAAGGTATCCATGCCAAATTTGTGCCCTTTTCTTCCAACATCATGGGGATTTTAAAAGTACCCAGGGTTGCTTAATTCCCCTGGGGGGGACCCAGAAATTAGCCAAAATACAGCTAAATGTTATTTTTTGGTGGAAAATGGGGAAAAAGTGCGGCAGAAGAAAGTGTCTGTTTTTTTCTCTGCAAATAGTATCAACAGAGGATTTTTGGTGCCAAAATCACGATCGTCCCAGCTTTTTGACAGTCTGTTGTCAGAAAACCACATTTGTTTACACAGTTTTGGCATTTTACTGGGACATAGCCTATTTTTCTAACTTTTTGTTCTTTCAACCTCTTTCCAGTTAGTGGTAGAAATGGGTGTGAAAGCAATATTGGATACTGAACACCTATACATTTCTGAAAAGTAGACAAAATTTGAAATTGAGAAAGGGGTCATTTGTCTAGATCCTTCAACTTTTTTTATTAGACACTTACAGTTGAATATAAGAAAAAATGAAAATGGGTTGAAAAAAGCAGCAATTTGTTCCAATGTTTTTACCTGTAACGTCTTATAAGTATGACAGATTTTTTAAAAGGGATATACCGTTACATCCGCTGGACCTTTTTGGTTGTGGGGATATGGAGGACTTGTAGGTTCATCAAGAACCTGAGGAACCCAGAGCCAATAACTGAGCAGAGTCGTGCAATGGTTTTTCATTGAGTTCCGCGCATATAGCTATTCATTTGGTAAAATATAAAGAGTGAAAAATAGGTATCAAAGACGCCTGTGTATTTCTGAAATGAGAATATAATATAGAGTTTAGAAACAGTAGCTATTTGCACATTTCTGAAATTGTGGGTATGTGAATCATAGGACATTTTTCAAGGAGACTTATTTGTTCAGATTTGTGGGAGTCCACTGGGTAGCTCTATAGTGGGGCCTAAGCCTGGCACTGTTGTCCCTTAAATACTGTTCAGCATACACATTAGTCTGCTCAACAATCTTAGCCAAAAATGCTTCATCCATAACCAACTGAAAAAACTGAATAGGCAATAAAATCCACAATCCACTCTACACCCTACATCACCACTAAAGGCAGGCAACGCCTGGTGCACATCAGTGCCCTCCTCTAAAAAAGGTATTTCATCCACTCCGAGAGTAGCTTCATCCACACTGAGAGTAGCTTCATCATCAGATGATTCCTCGTGGACAGAATACTCACTTGCACACTCTCCTCTCAGTCAGACGCACTGTCAGTCTCATAATCATGGTCAGAGGAAGATGCAAAAAGCATACCAACCACCTGCTGAGCAGTAATTCTGAAGCTATCCATGATCCTTACTGATAAAGGTCAAACACGTCAAGAACAACAAACACTTTGTAAAATAAGAAATAAACAAAATGAGTCTTCATCACAAAGACATATATACTCCAAAACTATACCACTCACTTTCCAGATGCAGCTAGACTCACCAACACCTACTCTGCAAAGACACAGTAAGGACCAACAATATCCCACTAAAAGAAAAAAGAAAAGAAATGACACATAAGACCACGCAAACACATAGCAAAGAATGTAATGCTCAAAACACTAACTAAATATGCTGCTATTATGACACCACTTACAAAAATGAAACAGTGCAGATGAAACAGTGCTGAAACCACAAACAAGAATCAAAAGCTTTGCACTAGAATAAAAAGGAGAAATAAAACATTGCAATCACATATGCAACTCATGCACTAGTCCACACTCAATTCACCAACCAAGCTCTGGGATAGGTGGGCCTAAAAGCATGAGGCCAATTTGCCCCCAAGTGGGGTAGAACCAGACAAAAAATTCACCCTCATAAAGGGGGAGTGACCCTTGCCCAAGAGGTCTCCTCCCGACACCAACATTTAAAAAAACTGGTGTCTAGTGGTTTCTGTTCCCCTGGTAGACAGATGGGCCTAAAACAATATAGCCGATCTGTTCCCAAAGGGGGCAGAAACAGCAACAATAATCACCCCATAAAGGGGAGCGATCCTTGCTGAAGGGACCATTCCCCAACAACACAAACACAATCCCTGGTGTCTAATGGTTTCTGCCCCCCTTGGGCACAGATGGGCCTAAATCCTTTAGCTGATCTGTCACCAAGGGGGGCAGAAATGGGCAAAATAAATGCTCCCCAATGGGGACTAACCTTTGCCCTCACCTGTCCTTGCCCTAGTCCCACCCTGTTTACCTGTGAATTTCCAGCGTCATTTGAGAGCTAGGTATTTTGTCGGATGCCCGATGGAGCTACCTGGTTTAGCTATAGGGGAGACAGGTTGGGGATTCCCTCCTTGAACGTCACCTACCTAGTCGGTCTTTAGCCAGACTTCCTTTCGTCTCTCCTGTCGTCTCTTCCCGCTTCCTCCCTCTATCTATTTCTCTCCTTCTCTCCTCTCTCAATGTACTGAGACTGAACTGTTTCGTCTGATGTCCGATGGAGCTACCTGGTTTAGCTATAGGGGAGATAGGCCGTGGACTCCCTCCTTGGTCGTCACCTACCCAGTCGGCCTTTAGACAGATTTCATTTAGTCTCTCCTTGCTGTCTCTTCCACTATCCTCCCTTTCTCACCATCCCTGTTCCCTCCGCTCTACGCTCCATTTATTTTGCCCTCCATGTTATTTAAATGTTTCCCATTGAGACCTAGCTATTTTGCCGAAGCCTGGTGGAGCTACCTGATAGCTATAGAGGAGATGGGTTTTGGGACTTCCCCCTTAACCGTCACCTACCCAGCCGGTCTTTGGGCAGACTTTCCTTCGTCTTTCTGCCGTATCTCCCTCCCATCTTGTTTTTCTGCAAACCTCTTCCCTCGACACTTGAGACCGAAATACTTTGTCTGATGCCCGATGGAGATACATGGTTTAGCTATAGGGGAAATGGGCCGTGGATTCCCTCCTTGGTCATCACCTACCCAGTCAGTCTTTAGACAGACTTCTTTTCGTCTCTCCGTATTGTCTCTTCCTTTATCCTCCATTTCTCACCTCCCCTGCCCCCTCCACTACTTTTCTCTCTCCTTTCTCTCCTCTCCTAATTGTATTGCCAATTTTTTGGGAATTTATTGTGTAATTGTTGAAATTAATCAGTTACAATTGTTCATTTTCTGTTATCTTGTTGATTCTCATGTAAAGCGCTCTGATACCTCCGGCTCTAGCAGCGCTATATAAAAATCTTTAAATAAATAAATACATAAAATATTTAAATAAAAATGTGGGCCACTCTGCCCTCCCAGAGGGGGCTGATACTGCCCAAATAAATGCTCCCTAAATGGGAGCAAACCTTGCCTAAGAAGCAGCTCCCCGAAACCATATTTAAAAAAAAATCTCTTGTAGCCTAGTGTATTTTTTTACCGATCTGCCCCTCAAGGGGGGCAGGAACAGCCAAACAAATTGCTCCCCAAAGGGGAGAGAGCCTTTCCCAAGGGGCCGTGTGCGCACGATTGTTCAGCAGGAATGCTGAAAAGAGACATCGAAGGAAATGAAAACCCTTTCCTTTCCTCGGATGACTCGCTGGAAGCAAATGGCTGATATCACGTGCAGTTTCACCTAACCTTTCACTGATCAAGAAGTTCTTTCCTCTGGTCGGTGGACCATTAGTTGAACTAGTGGATGGTGATTTCAGGACAGGAATCAGGACAGGATTGTTGACCCCTCTAGTATACCTATGATTACGCCGCACCCCATTCTGAGACTTTCTTCCTTCTCGAGATTCTTCCACTATCTTCTGATTCAACCTAATTAAATTAGGATAAAAAGTTCTGCTTTGGGTTCTGCATTCGGTTCTTCTTCAGCATCTCACAGCATGTCTCCCCTCATCAGCATTCACAGATCTCAGCTCTGACTAACTAACTAAAGCTATCTAAATTATACCTTTCGTTTTCTATGTTACACCCACTAAAGTTTCAATATCGTAAAAATATGGAATATGATTGGTCAGGCAAAGGTGAATCTCCATCACACCATGCTTACATGTCCTTAAGATCAGTTCAACTATTGTTCGTGAACCCATCCCCTTAATTTGTATTCACAATAATTTGTATTCACAAATTTAGTTCTCACACTAAACTACGCCCAGGGTTATGTCACATTTTACTTTGAAACATTATTATAGGATTCTGAATACGAGAACTCTTTGTTGAACTCTTCACCATCCGTTCCCACATTTGTAGCACTAAATTTTGTTTCCCTTTCAATTATGCAGTCATGGCCTTCATGGCTTCATTCAGTTGGCATGCGTGGACTTCGTGTAACTTCATTCAATCTGGTTATACAAATGAGGCCCAAATACGCACTAGTAATAAAGGCAGAAAGACAAATATTAATTTCACAAACAAATGGTTGCACTGTATACCACCCACCTTTACTCTATTCCCATTTACTTATTAATACTTTCCCCGCATTAGCATAAGTAAAATTGCTCATTTTCCTTTCAAGTAAGCAGATGCCATGCACGCGAGTCTCCAAGTCTCCATTTTAGTAACTTCTGCTCATGCACTAGAATTTCCCTTCAAGCGTTAACTCGCCATACTGCGTAGATGCAGTTGACGCATGTGCACAACAGTTTCCCCGTTTAAAGCAGTATTAGTCCGTCTTCATTGTTCTCCGCGTTAGTACATACAAAAGTAAACTTCACTAACCTGCGTGTTCGTGTGGTGCGCATTAGTTATTCACGAACCAGGGTTAATAACTTTGATGGTGAGTTATCAAATAGATTGCTTCCAAGCAAGTCCCTTTTCTACGAGTCCTTGCTCCATCCCTACCATTTATCAGAGACATATTAAATTAAATGTGCTAATTAGGTGTATACCAACGTTACCATATTTGGAAGGGAGAGCACAAGCATTTTATCTTTGGGTTAGCAGGACTAAGGTACACAGAGTCCTAATGCCAACAGAAGTGCGTTCCAAAAATAGATGAGAATGTGAAGACAAAAATCTGGGAAACAGCATGCAAAAGATGGTAATTTCTTACAATATTACTTAAGCTTTACTTGACATTTTCATTTAATGTGTTTATGAAAATTATAAAGCCTCTTTTATGATGCCATATTGTTTCTCCTGCCACCTCTTCTCCTTAGGAGTTACTAATACCTGAGGAGTTTTTTTAAATGAGTGATTTGTGATTCTGCAAATAACATGTCTGAGGTATATCAGGAGCAAAAGCCAACAATTAAGCTAACAGGTTTCATTCTTTGATTTGAATAAGGTCACCCCATGTGATTGGTGTGGGAAAGTGGATTATTATTATAATCAACGCTATTCCTGTTGGTTCCAGTTAAGGTTTGATAATTTAAACCTGAGTTTAACCGCCGATAGCTGTGGCACAAAACACACAGAATTAACATAGGAAAATGTATAAAGCATTTAGAAGTACCGAACAGTAAAAAAAAAATGAAAACCCAACACAATGCAAATACCACTTAAATGTATTTAAAAAGAGAATAATGTAATGAACAAAACTGTACTGACAGGCTACAGTGGCATACCTGTTGACAAGTGTGTACTGTCACATTAGTAGGTGACACAATGGGTGCAACAGTCCTCTACTGCCATTTTACGTACATGCCCTTTGTACAATTGTTACCATATCCTAGGGACCTGTAGGTAAGGTATATATATAA